>NC_139482.1:70443461-80443461 GCF_008360975.1 Lichenostomus cassidix
CAGCAAGCAGTGCCACTGGGTATCACAAGGTAAATAGAAACCTTTTCAAACCAGCAGGTAGAGCTGGTGTTGTCACTTTATACATGCTGGTTTTGTTTTGTTCCTTGGAGTAAGCATTCCTGATCTTATTTCCTAGTACAGTGTGATCTGTGAATATCACCTGATAGGAAAAACAGTAAGTAAAAACCAAATAATTGCTAATTTGTCTGTAGAGTGAGAAAAGGAGAAGGTATGGTTATGTCAAGTTTCAAATAAGTCTGTGTGACTAATCTGATTTTGAATAACTTCCACAGGAAAAGAAATAGTATTCCAATAAACCACATTCATAGCATTTCACTAATAAAATCCCATAACTTAACCAAAAGAAAATTGCAGGTATTTACTGGTGTGTTGGAAGCCCCAGTATATCCAGGTATCATATCTCTTGTATTCTCCTATTTCCATTTAAGTATTTTGAAATAATTAACAGGCATGTACTTGGTGTACAAAAAAAGGAAAAAAATTACCAAAGAGGTTTGAGATGTAGGAACTCTGTGTAAATCAAGAAAAGAGAAAGTAGCAGGATAAAAAAAAAGAACATGTTTGTGGTCTTGAATCAATGGGCCCACCAGCTAGAATTAGGGGAATTCACTAAGAGACAAGTACTGTCTTCTCCCAACATTATTCCCACTTCACAGCCACGGAACTGCCAGAGTTGCCCAAAGACATTTTGTTGAAATTCTGTGAAAACTTTTAGGCACTATGCATTTTTTGGCATCTTGTTACTTCAAACAGTAAGGTGGCTTGGCTTTTTAAAAAGTTCTGGTATTACTCTGTTTCTTGCAAGCCAGGCTAGACAGAACTTAGTCCATCTTTGGATGTTTTTGTTTGATAGCATGTTAAATCTATTTCTGGTTCCTAGACTGTTCTTTACTGTGGTCCAAATGGTCATTCCTGGAAAGGTCTTGTGCTTATTCTACATGAAGAATTAGAAATTTGGAGTAAGCAGCATGAAAACATTGGGGTTTACCTTTCTGTTTCAAATTGTGCAGTGTTGATGTACTAATCAAAGTTGATTTATTTCCTAGCATTTTTTCTTTTTGGTTAAAGATTATGGAAGCTGGCTGGATATTGGAACAAGGTACAGTATCGTTTATGCCTTCATTGCATTTTTAAAGCTTCATAGGTTCATAGTATTGTTTATCTACTGATAACTCTTATAATTTTTTCCAAATACTCGCCTTAATCAAATGCTTCAGGGATGTTCCACATACTTTAAACACGTGCACATATATGCATACAGGTCCCAAGCTAAAACTTCTGTCTTGAAATCTGTGCCAGAGCAACACAGAATAAGTAATAAATTCAGCATGGCAAGAAATACAGTTAGTAGGATTTGTTTGAACACAAAAAAATATTTGAATTAATGTTTTGCAGCTTAATTAGTTGTAGTCACTGTTAAAATAACAATTTATCAAAGTTGCTAATTGTGTATCTAGTTAAGCCTCCATATACAGTTCACTGTGAATTAGTGGACCTTGTTTAAATATGTTGGTGGCTACCAAGGCCCATGCACTTATCCTCCCCCTAGATGGGGAAGATTTTAGCCTTTAAACACAGAAATCACAGCTGAAATGAGAGAATTTGTTTTGCATTATGAGTCATATTAGCCTCAAATACAAGGAATACACATTTCAGGTTTACCTTCCCTGAGTTGTGGAAATAGATAAAATGCTGTAATAAGCTTAGTAGGGAATGCGTTGTTACTAATCCAGCCAATCTGGTCACTTGACACTGTTATTTAAACAGAAGCTGAATAGTGACCCATTGTTAACATTCTGTTTAGTTTACATATACTCTGTGCTTTGCTTTTGTGAGCCCAGCATTCCCAGCAGTGCATGGACACACACATGCACAGGTATTCTACCTGTTTTCTTTGGAGGTTCCAATTCCTGCTTATTGTTACCCCTTGAAGGTTGCTAGTGGGCAGAGATATGCTTAGATCAAATAGTGAAGGTGTTGCTTTAGCATCATGCTTCCTTGCTATGGCCAGTTTATGGTAGGTCAGATGGCCTCATCCTTTGGTTTGAATTCCTCTGCAGATTAATAGGGATATTAAAGACTCCAAAAATTTCTGTTCTGTTAGGCAAGAACTTTCTAATTTGTAGTTAGCAGCAAACGTATAAATTGTTGCAAGTACCCAAAAACTTCCTCTCTGATACATGGTTTTCATAGAGTAGAGCTTTACAACAGTAATGCATTGCTGGATCCATTTCAGCTGGAAGGTTGCCTTATTCTGAGGAATTTAGGAGAGCTCATTAGACACCACTGTAATTCTACCTCTGTGTGTGTGTTTTGATCACTGAAGAAAGCACTGAAAAAGGCCTTCTGAAAGAGTAATTTGTGATTAATTTTTAACATGGAAATTCATAATGGTTAGGCAGCCTCTGTCATTACTTCACTTTCTAGTGCTTGACTCTATCACCTATGCTATTTTATTGTAGTGTCTTTATATATGTTTTATATGTAGGTGTGTATATGCACATAAGGTAAAAATAATCAGGTTGTGTAAGAGAAGAAGTGAAGCTATAGGTGCAGAGCTGAAGTAGTCCTTTCTTTTATCTCTCAGGAGCACTACTTTGGCATCAGAACTTTCTCCTCTGAGCAGATTTCTAACGTGTGATCCTCAGGCTTGGCAAAATTAGCAGGGAACAGCAGATTTTTTTTGTTTGTTCCTGAAAGGGAAGATGAGCTTCAAGGGGTTTTGGGCAATTCCCAAAAACAGTGGGAGTGAGTTACTAACATAGCTCTTTCCTGTCCTCCTGTTGCAAGTCCAGTGACAGCTCTGTGGCATTCTCATTGCAGTGTTGTCTGTTGCTGCTTTGATATCAAGGTCTGAAAATATCCTGTCTCAGTTGACATTTTCCGTGTTGCCAAAACTTTCCTGAGAAGACTGAGTCAATTAAGGAAATTATGGTTCTCTTTTTTCGCCCCGTTTGCTTCTCAACAAAATCTGTGTAGGATTTCACAGAACAAAGAATAGGAGCATTCTTAGGGACAGCTGCTCTCATATTTTTCTTTTTTTCTTGTTGCACTGATAGGAAGCGTGTATGTGTGTGTCAGCAAAGATATCTGGGTTTGTGTTATATTGCTGGTTACCACATCAGTGAAATCAGAGGTGGAAAAGCAACAGCTTAACTGCCTGGTGGAGATTCATTCTTCTAAAGTCTCTCAGAGTCCAGCAGTGTATGTGCTACATTTGTAAAGCTTCCATGTATGTTTCCTTACTCATCCTTTTTTGTGATGATGGGCTTTCCATGGATTTTCAGAAGTTTGTATGGTCTCTCTCTTACTAAGAATATGCAAGCTGAGCAGGAGATTCAATAGACAATACTTGGTTTTTCCAATAGCCAACTTTCATGTGGAAGAGCTGGCTTTAAATCCCTTGTGATAAAAAGACCTTCACTGCTTTTTCACCTTGATGTTTTCTTTCCAAGTGGATCTCATTGTTTGGAAGTAAGGTTTGTTTACTGAACTGACATTTTCTATTTTTAAAAATTTCACCCCTAACTCCTGGCTTTTACATCTTATTCTACTGTGCTTTCACCACATGACATGACATTTTACTGTTCCTCACATTTGCCTTAACAATTTGATGTCTTTATTCTCCCAGTTGAATTCACCACGTCACATAAGTATCGTCTTTGATTGGAAACAGATTTCTACCTCTTTCACTCTTCCAGTTCATTAATGAAATGCTGAGCAACAACAGATCCAACATGCAGTCATGTATGACCACATTCAGCAAATTATCAGTGCACCACTGATTCCCTCCTCTCAGTAAATTATCAATTACCATAAATACTTATGGCTTCTTAGAAAGTTTTAAAGCCCCTTTTCTTAGTGGTCATGCCAAAATCAATGTGAACTTGTTTTTCAGAGAGTGCTTTTCATTGTTTTGATGTAATAATGGGATAATAATCTTGCAGTGAATCCAGAATTCAAAGCAGCAGCTTACACAAGCTTCTAAGATCTGCTAACCTTACCCTCTACCCATATACCTTGAGGTAACCTGAATTCCATCACAAGCCCCTGAAGAACACACCATTACATTTAAGAATAATAATGTAGTTTTCCTAGGATTTTTGATGCATCAATGTGTAATACATGACCATGAGAAGTTTGTTCTGACAGATCCTTTTATTTTTGAATAACAGTCAAATGGAATAGCTAGCTTTTCAGTTTCTTTGTCACTAAAATAATTTCTCTATGACTTGAAAGGTGTGTTTATCCAGTTCTATCTACAGATTTTCAGAAAGTGAGAGAAATAGCCTTTAAGGCCTACTATATCTTTACAGTATATGCACTTTGTAAATAGTTGTATAACCTGATAGTAAAGATAAACCTTAAAGGTTCTTTATATGGCTATTATATAGCTTTATACAGACACATACTGTATTGTTCCTTCTCTTTATAGTTGCTGGAAGATAAAGATATTATCTTAACTGTTCTGCAGTTTCAAAGGTCAGGGGACACAGATAAAGCACAATACTGTTTTTTTAGGTTTTACAGATAACGGAATCGATTTCAGGGTTGGGGTGATGAGGCTTCTAGGTCTCACTGTTAAAACAAAAGTTTTGTGATTTGTTTTTGGGGAAACTGAAGAGAGAGGATGTGGCATCATGGTTGGAAACACAAGAAATTTAAAATTCAGAATCCAAATCTGGGGTCTCAGTATGTGCTTAGGAACAGTTCAAAGAGCATGTCATGTAGAAATAATGTCTCTGGACTTTTCTGGAGAGTGCTTGCACAAGTTGTTTTTGTTTTACTTGTTTTGTTTCTAGTTTTTATTTAATTGCTATGGTAACATACTCCATCTTCTTGTCTTTCCAGCTTCTAATCAGGTCTGTCATCTTAGGAATTAGCCTGTCTTGGGAGAAAGCCATGTTTTGGAGCAAGATTGATTCCTACCACTTACCCTCCTCATCCTTTATTATCTGAGATTCTTTGTGTCTTTGATTTTTCTTGTCTTCTTGTCTTCTCACCAATATACAGTCACAAAGCCAGGAGGTGATGGTACCTCATATGTTACCCTTGTGGTTCCTTGCCACTAGAGCAGGTGTCTTGCTTCCTGATAAAAAATTTTCCTACCACCAGCTTTCCCTGTTGACATTGATCCATACATAGGGCACTCACCTTTCCATTGAACAGACCGGCCTTATCATACATCATGCATGGTCCCCTACAGCTGCTACCTCTACCATCTCATCCTTTATAAACATTGCCCCACTGTGCCCCATTATGCTATTCTCTTGTACCTGTTTAATGGCTCTTCTTCCTCCACATGGATCTAATTTGCCTGGAGCCTAGAATCTCATTTCTTTTTCTCATTAGCTCAGGTTTGGCTTCTGATTCAGAAAGCTTGTTTTGAGAATTACCTCCTTCACTGTAACTACAGATCCAGTCAAGGCTGCAGTTCTGAATTGTATAGGGATCAAGATTTTGACAGTGCTGTTGTGGCATATACCTGTAAGAGTCTTGTTTTGTTTGTTTGTTTAAATACAGCATTCCCCCAGCTGAAGAAGTAATTCACCAGGCAGAGCTGCCCACTTGCACTTCAGTACCAGTTGCTGGGACCCCCAGAGATGCTGGTTGTTTGTAATTACATGACAAGTAGATTGAAATTGTTTTTAATTGTTCTCTATGGCATAATATCTATGTATCTATATATATATATATATATATCTTTACTTTGAACTTCTGATATTTTAGTAAAGGAACATAACTATGCAGCCTTTTGAAGTACAGCAAGGGAGAAGTGTGTGCAACACTGTCTTCTTTACAAAAGTATGGAGGATCCAGGCCCTCAGCTGACAGGCAGCTAAACAGAGTTTGAAGAGATCTTTTTCCTTTGACAAAGCTCCTCCCTTTGCTCTGCCAAATCACTGATCACATCTGAAAGAGCTCCTTTTGGGGGATGCATAGGAACTCAGATGCCTGTCTAGGGACCGTGCATGGTCCTCTGATGAAGATCCTGATGTATCTATGGGAAAAAAGGCAGGGTCTTCATTTGGCTTGTGATTTTCAGATCTCGCATTCAAGCTTTCTTCTAAAGTTACAAGGAAAGTGGTGTTGCTGCTTACATGAAAAACTAGTATTCTGGTGCCAGGTGAGAAGTAAAGCTGAGTGTTACCAGTAAGGCATGAGACACTAAGCTGTCCAGCTATTTACAGAGTGGCTGTTCCCTTATGAGCCAGCAACCTTATCTACCTGTGGTGAGTATACAGTCCCCAAGGACACATTACGCCATGTAGATAACTGCAGCAAGGGTTTGAATTTCATCTATCAATGAGTCCTTTCCCATGGAGAACTGAAACCAAAGCTGCGACACACCCAGGTGGTCTTTCAAGGACAGCTCTTGCGGGAGTTGTGTTATCATTGTTGTTGTAAATGTGTTGTGAGCTACGAAGTCCAAAGTGCACTGCCCAGGTGACAGTAGGCTTTGTGTCTGACTCCATGCTCTCCCTGTGTCTTGTAACACCTTCTCCACAGAAACAGGACAGGAGCTTGGCTCTCATAGACTTGCTGCTCTGCCGCTCATTGTGCTCATTAAGGTCTGAGCCCTTTTATGCTGGTGGATTTTTCTAACTGATTTCTTAAAACTCTGCATTTTGAGCAAGGCATTTGTGAGATGTTTTAGTCAGACTCAACTAAAACAGAAAAATCTTACAGCCTGCATGAAGTCTGTTTTCATGTTCTCCATGCACTTTGGTCCTTTGGTTGCTGGCACCCTGGCTGTGGAAGAACTTTTTGGATTACCTTTATTCTTGCACGCTGGTTAGCAGCCCAGCTTTGTTAAAGGCTGGTGCTTCTCCACTTCACAGGGCTAAATTGTGCAAGGCTAGCGCCAGAGTTGTCACAGTCTCAGGGTTCTGAGGATTGATAGCTTCAGTATTATGAGCTTTACTGCTCTTCTGTGGCTAAACTCTCAAACTGAATGAGTCCTCTGGCAGAAATTCCAGGTCATTAAGCCAGCAAGCATTCCTTGCAATCGTTTTTTGTGACTAAACTCAGACTTCGAGTCTGAAGTTACTCTGTTTGTCCTAAAGAGCCATCTACTTTGAAATAATAGGTATGGGTGCATCAGGAGGTATGAATACCTCTCATGTCAGACTGCCAATTTCTTCAGTAGTCCACGGAAAAACCAAAGCCACACTGGATGGATAATGGACATGGGTACATCTAACTGAAATGTCCCTGGCTATGGAAGATTTCTGGTTTTTGAATGACTAGTGATTAACAGTACCTGATTCAGATGTTACAGAATCACAGAATAGTTGAGGTGGGAAGGGACCACTGGAGGTCACCTATTCCAACCTCCCTGGTCAAACAGGGTTCTCCAGAACACATTACTTAAGATTGTGTCCAGTTGGGTTTTAAGTATTTCCAGGGAAGGAGACTCCACAGCCTTTCTGGACAGCCTGTTCTGGTGTTGTCACCTGCACAGTAAAGAAGTTCTTCCTCACATTCAGGTGGAACTTCCTGTGTTCCAGTTTGTGCCCATTGCCTCTTGTTCTGTTGTTTGGCACCACCAAGAAGAGCCTGGCTCCATCCTCTTGACACCCTCCCTTCAGATACTTATAGACATTGATGAGGTCCCTTCTCACTTGACTCTTCTCAAGGCTGAACAGGCCCAGCTCCCTCAGCCTTTCCTCATAAGAGAGATGCTCCAGTCCCTTGATCATCTTTGTCACCCCCTACTGGACCTGCTCCAGGAGCTCCCTGTCTCTCTTGCACTGAGCAGCCCAGAACTGGACACAGCACTCCAGATGTGGACTCACCAGGGCTGAGCAGAGGGCAGGATCCCCTCACTTGACCTGCTGGCAGTGCTCTTCCTAATGCACCCCAGGTCACCATTGGCCTCTTGGCCACCAGGACACACTGCTGGCTCAGGGATAGCTTGTTGCCCAGTAGGACCCCCAGGTCCTTCTCTGCAGAGCTGCTGCCCAGCAGGTCAGTCCCCAGCCTGTCCTGGTGTTTGGGTTATTCCTCCCCAGGTGGAGGACCTTGCATTTGCCTTTGGTGCATCTCAGACTGTTCTTATCTGTCCATCCCTCCAACCTGTTAAGGTCCTTCTGAAGGGCTGCACAGCCCTCTGGGGTATCGACCACTCCTCCCAGCTTTGTGCCATCAGTGAACTAACTTGCTGAGGAGGCATCGGCACATGTGGATGTCAGATTTGACTAAATGGTCTGTAACCCAATTCTCCCACGTGAAGGCAAAGTCTGCCTTCCCCAGACCTTCTCCCTGGTCTCCTGAGTCAGGGATTCCTGAGAGCTAGCCTTGATAGTGAAGACTGAAGCAAACAATGTGCTCAGTATCTCAGGCTGCTCTGCAGCCTCTGTTGCAAGGGTTTCTGCTCCATTCAGTAGCAGGCCCACATTTTCCATAGTTTTCCTTTTGTTATTGGTGTCTTTGAAGAAGCCTTTCATGTTATTCTTGACATCCTTAGCCACATTTAATTCCAAATGGGCCTTGAACCCACTGAACACAAAATGCTCAATGTCCTAGATCAAATCTCAGTCTGACCCTAAATAGCCCATCTGTAGCACCAGTGAACATCAGGTAGCAGAATTTGAGCAAGTGGAGAACAAGCTCGCTTCTTGTTAGACTTGGAATCATTAGTGACTTAAGGACTTCCTGACCCAGAAGCTGCATTTTCATCTTGTTTTTATTAGTCACTCTTGAACTCACCTCTTTAATCTCTTTGCATGTGCTACCACAGCAGAGAATTCTACAGATTTTAGCAATGTTGAGTGAAAAAGTAGTGGGGCTTTGGTTTGTCTTTTTTTGTCCTAAAGCTACTTGTCACTAGAATGGTGTTTTCTCTAGAAAATTGCAATTCATCTGACATAAATATCTGAGTTGTCTTACTACCAAAGAATGTCTGCCTGATGGCAAGTTCTCTAGATTCTGTGTTATAGTTGACAGCAAATGAAAGTTTTGCAATTGTTTCACTCACATGCACTGAATTATCCATTTGAATGAAAAATACACCTGGTACCTCTTACTTACTTGGTGTACGCTCAGTTGTATTTTCTGTTGTCCCCATCATTTTGTTTTGTCACAGACTTGGGGTTTTACATGACAGTATTGCTGTAATACTTGTCTTCTAAGAGTGGCTTATAAAAAATTACATCCTAGGTCAACAATTACGCCTAGTTAAAATGAAAAAGAAAATTATTCAGAGGGTTGTTTATGTCAGGGATTTTTTCTTTACTTCGCAAATTTGTATTTTTCTCTCACCTTGTCTGTCTCTTCCCTGCAGCATTAGCCACTATGTGCTGGTGATGTCACTGACCATATTTATGATGGTGATGAATGGACTGGCTCAGATGTTAACTACACAGAGACTTGGACTTCCCAGAAGGACTAAGCACCATTCCACGTGATAAAGCATCCTCAGGCTTCCTCTGAACCAACCTCCAGCTCTGGAATCTAAATAAGAGTTAATGGACTAAAGTGCCAAAATCCCATCTAGGGATCACAGTGCTCTGCTGATACAGATTAAATGCTGTCACATGACTGAAATTTGCATTTGAGGACTGCCATTTAGACACCTGTGGGAATACAGGAATAAAAGCCTCTGTGTGTTCAAGTTACATATTTCTTGAAAATGAAAACAGCAACAAAATTCTTTTTAAAATACATTGGCAACTGTCTTTTGGGTTTGGTTTTTCGGGAAGGTGGTTTTAGTTTTTTGATTGTTATAACTTGATTGCCAGCTGTTTGTTCACACATACTCTCATTAGGAGTCTGCAAAGTTCTAGCTTCGTTTCATTTCTCATGCAAGCACATCCCAGACTAAAGCGTGAATGGAATCAGTCTGGGCAGATCCCTGGTTTTGTGTGTAACTGATGTGGCACACGCACTGGAATATCTCTGAAACAGGCTGTGCTTTCTGCAAGCTGTGTCAGCGTGCCTAGGAGAATATGTTGAGGCAGGTTAAGGCTGGTGTGCTGGGAGGCTGTTGCTCTAAGACAACATCTTTCAGCTCATCCTGCTGCGAATTGCTGCCACTGACTGTGCTCTCCTGCTGGCTCCTGAGCTTGGGCAGGCTGAGCAGTATGACAGTCAGGTAGCTGATCCAAATGAAAAGGAACATGGTTAAATAGCAGTCAGATTCCCTGGTCCTGCTCATGACAGGGTGGGCAGGAAGGTTAGGGCTGATTGTTTCCATAGCAGCCCAGAGTTAGATCAGCATAAAGAGGTCAGCATAAAGAGATCAGCATAAAGAGGAGTTGCTGGTTTGCAGAGAGCGATGCCATGTAGAGGGTTTTTTCTTTGTTTCCTTGTTTTCCTTTCCACTTGTGTTCTACTCCTGATTACGAGCATCAGTAATGGCTGCACAGTGAATCTAATGCAGATTCCATGTATACTGATTACAAGTGAGAAGCAAGGAAAAGAAAAGGTATTGTTCATTCTGGCCCATTCTGTGATGGCATCACTAAAAATTGTGCTATGTAATATCCCTGTGTCACACTCCCACCTTGCAGCCAGCCCTTTCTATCTCGGAGGTGACACATATGGTGTATGATGCTGGCAGCCAAAGCTAGACATGCATCATGAGGGCTGCTCCAATGCTCTTTCCAGCCATCTGGCATTTGGCCATGATCACATGTCTGTTTAACACTCTGAAAACTAGTCATCCCTCTGCAGGAAGTTTGGCTGGGAGAAACCAGTCACAAACCTCCATCTGCTTGTTGACCACTAGGAAAAAAATGGCATCAAGGGCCTCAAATGGCATCAAAGTCATCTGTGCAGCTTCAGAGTGCCTTGTGAGAGTGTCTGAGTACAGTTAAGGGAGTTGCCTCACAGCCGGCCTCAGTCACAGAAGATATTTCGCATTTGTTAGAGGCTGTACCTGCAGACTGCACACCTAAAGGTGAGCATGTGCCCAGTGCTGGTGGTTGTGCCCTATTGACAAGGCAAGGAACAACCATGAGCAGCTGGAAAGCTGCCACTAGGGCAAAGTCTGTGTGCATGGGAATGTGCCACACTTGTTCTGGATCCAGTGAGTGTCTGCTATGGAGAGCTAACGTTGCCTCAGCCTCACTCAACAAGAATCTACAGCATACTGTAACATTGTGGGTACTTACTGTATCCTCAGCTTTGTGTGGCCCAGCTGATGTCTTGAGATCTCTGTCCACAGTGCTGTCCCTTCAGTACACACAGGCTATAATCCATTGACCATCCCAGTCTTCATTGCTGGAGTGACTGCTTTGCAGGACTACTGCTTTGCAGAGTTCACTCATGGGAGCAGCTGAACAGCTGGCATTGGTGTGATGTGAAGAAATTGACTGAAAAAATTAGGAATGTGGGACTCACAGGGCTGCCACCCCTCAGTCACACCTTCTGCAAGCTCATCAAAACTGCTTGTTATCTATGACAGGACCAAGTGGATGTCCTACCTATTAGGAGGTGCAGACTGTTGGCACTGCAGGATCCCTGGGGGAATGCACAGCAGCTCAAGCTCAATGCCTTTTCTTACCACAGGGGGCTGGTAATAAAACAGCATCTCAGCCCACTATGTCTGGTGCTATTCATCTGTGGTAGTAGGAATAATCTATATACTCTAGTATGCTGGCAAGTGGAAATTAATGTGCAAAGCACAGCCTGCATCAGTTATTCTTTCTGCTTATGGTTTCCATAGCATCTTTTTCTACAAAGTGGGTTTTGTTTCTTACATCCTTCCTTGTGAGAGAGAAAAAGGGACATCGAGCACAGAGGAATATTTGCAATATGCATATTGTTTTTCCCCAGTGCTGCTCTGCGGGTGTTTGTTCTTGTTTGCCATTTGTTCTGGTTGGGCCATAGTGGTAGCAACCTTAGCTGACCTTTCCCTTTCCCCCTCTGGTTCTTTGTGTCTCTGTGCCATTTGTGAATTCAGTTTCTATCAGAGGCCACGGGAATGCTGGAGAGCAGCTCTCATGGAGAGGCAGGATTGGCTGTGCTATTCTTGCATCTCCCTAGGGGAGGCTCTTGCTGGAGTCTTGGCCTGCACTTCTGGGTTGACTCCAGCACGGGGAGGTGTCAAAAATTCTCCAGCTCAGCTACTTTACACAGCCCCATGGGGTGTGTGACAAAGTTGACTCTTCCCTCCTGCAGATGCGTGTTCTTCTCCAGAAACAAATGGCATCAGCAATAAAATGTCCTCCCCAACCTTAGCAGCTAAGGTAGGGAGTAAAATTTTGTGCTTGGATGGGTTTAAGTTTTCTTTTATTCTTCTTGTGGGTCTTTAGGCATCATCATCCTTCTTCATGGGATTCAGGCCACAGAGCGGGGATTCTGAGTCAGCAGAGGCTTCCAGTCCATGTTTTCTGTGAAGGGCATGAAGGCAGAATTGCCCCAAGCCTTCTGCCTGCCTTCTCTCACCTGCAGCCGAGCTGCATACTCTCTGACTCCTGCAACAGGTGAGGCTCCAGGGATTAACAACCTCAGGCAGGGAAAGGCAGGTAGATTGACATTGTTATTTATGCCAAGGGCTGCACAATTTTTTATTTTTTTTTTTAACTAACAACCTCTGCAAAGCTTCTATCTTCTTGATTTCAGATCCATGGGTCCCTGAAGAGCTAACCATAAACCTAGAGTGCCCATCAGGTGGTATAATGCAAGAGAAACTGTACTGTAGAGCAGCTGATACAAAGGTCTTGTAATCTTCAGCACTAGGAATTGTTCTTTGCTTTTGCGTTATCAAGGCTGTACACGGCAGCCTTTTGATATCTACCCAGGGAGTGAGCTGTTTCTTCAGAAATGATGAAGCTTAGATTGTATCAAGACCTCTTATGACTCAAACTAAATAACTTCCCCTTCTCCCTCACAGAGTAAATCAGATTTTACAAGCTTTGGCAATTTCAGTGCATCCCATGCCTGTTAGTTTTAAGTCTGCTACAGTCTTCATATTCTTGAATGAGAATGAAGATATGAATGAACATTTGTGGTCTCACCCAAACCTTAAACTGCAGTGTCTGGTTTGGTGAAGCCACAATGCAAATGTTTTTTCAGATCCTACCGCCCCAGCTAATGTGTAAGGATGTGATGCTCATATCTTCTCAAAATTGTCTGTGTGAACCCTGCAGTCCCTTTTCCCATGGCTTTGGAGTAGTGGTGGTACTTCTCCCAGATGCCTTTGGCAAAAAGGGTGAGAGCGTGGAGGGTGCCATGCTTGCTTCTGCATCTGATAGATTTGGGGCTCTGTGAGCAGGAGCCAGCTGAACAGAGTATTTCTGAGAGCTATAGTTGTGATAGGGAAGGCAGAACTTCTCTGTCTTGCACCTGCTGTGGGGTGTGCTGTGTGTCACAGATGAGCCCCTTGAGATGCCCCCTTCTCCATCGTCACATGGCTTCATCCAGCCTGAAGGTGAGAAGCTTTTTTCTCCTGTGTGTTGTCTTTGGGAACCTGCTTTGTGAGCTTCCATGGCTGGGGACAGTCTGGGAATCTGTTTTGTAGTGCTGCCAGGTGGGTGGTACAGCCTCAGATCAGTCCTGGTTATCCATCCATGAGACAGGGCTTGTGGTGAGCCCAGAGCTGACCATCAAGCAACTGGTGGTCACCAAATTATTTGCGATTCTCACTGGTCTCTCTTGGACTAGTTATGTTCCTAAGGATGTGTAGTGTTGTAAACCAAAGAATTGGATTCAGAGGCTCTGAATTCAGCTGCTTCCTGCAAGGGCTTCCTCCCTGCCCCAGCGCAGGGCACAGTATTTTAGCATTTGAGGACTGAAAAGAGGAAGGAGAAGGCTGAAAGCATGGCACTCTCCCTCCTCCCATGACCTTGGAAATCAAGCTTGCTGATATTTTCCTTATTTGTTTATTGACTTATGCTTGGCAGCAAGCTTCATAACTTTCTAACTTTGAAGGTGGATAATATAAAGCAGATGATGACACACCTTGTTTTGTTTGCATTTTATTTTCCATGTAAGTTCTAAGAGCAAATGCCTCTTGTGTTACATAAAGTGAAGCTGACTGAAAGGTTTACCTTTCACTCAGGTCAGTACTGCTGACAAACCTGTTAGTAACAGCTGGATATTACCCAATGCGTTCTCTGAGATGGGGAGAGAAAGCACCACACCAAGTTTCCCCCAACCATCTGTGACTGTGGTGGGACACAACCAGAGATGGAGCCCACTTCTGCTCTGAATTTCCTGCCATCTGCACCCTTCTTCTCAGGGTGTCACCTCTGCTGCCAGGAACTCTCTGCTGCCAGGAGGTCCCTCCCGACCTGAATTGTCCCCTGACCCAATGCTGAGGCCAGTGGCTGAGCAAGGGACAGGGTAGTGCAGAGTCAGGCCTGGGGAATTTAAATTTAAATCACTTCAAAAGCAATCACACCCGTGTCCAATGTTTTTGCCCTGAAGCGAGAAGGGAGGAGAAATATGAGAAAGCATGTGTCACCAGCATGGCTCTTCACTGTTCCCACGTCCTCCTCTTCTCCAGGGGTTTGCAGCAGTGCTCCAGCAGTACCTGCCCAAATCCATCCCCAGGCTTCAGCAACCACGAGCTGATCCAAAGGGCACATGTCCATTAACAAACGTTGCAAAATTGAACCACTGGCATTTAGGGCTGGGGAAATCTCTGACCAAGACCTGGACTCCTCTAATTAAACTTAGCTTATCACTCTTGCAGAAATGCTGAAGGACAAGGCATTCTCAGTGCAGTTCTCATATTGACTTTCTGTGGAGTAACCTTTATATATCTCAATAGACATGGCCTTTCAGTGATGGACATCATTATTCTGCCTTCTTGGCATGTGAGGCAGTGCAAGACAAAAACTGCAGAGTAATTTCAATAGAGGCTGAAGTTTGGTGGTGTGAGTCCCAGTGAACCCAGAAGCAGAGACAGGCTCTGAAAATAGTGTGATTTTATTTTTGTATCAATTTCCTTATTAAGTTAAGAGACACTAGAACTTACTGTACAAAGCTCTCCTATCCAGAACTATATTTAGCTGCTCAGATGTTTGTGTCTCCATCTCACTAGATCTCCAGAACTGAGTGGATATTTTCCATCAAGGGCTTGTTACATCTGACCTACTGTGAAAGGAAAATATCTGTTTCACCACCATGCATTTTTTCATAAAAGTGGTATTTTTCTGTGTCTCTTCTAATCTACATTAACACATTCTATTTCCTTTAAAATGCTTGAAACTTACTTGCTTTAATGTGATTTGGTAATTAACTGGTAGTTACAGCCAAGAGAAGAAATGAACATGCATGTCATTTTTAAAGAATTACGTAGTGCAGGAAAACCTCCTAGTATTTGGGATGATGGCCAAATCTCCGTATGGGACCTGCACTGAACACAAACCTTCTGAAATGATCTGAGGCTCCTCATTTCCTGGGGTTCTATTTCCCTGCCAATCCCAAAACAGCCATGCAGTGAGCCCTGCCTAAGATTTTTCTTTTCTCCAAGCATGGCTTTCAGAGGTTCCTCTTTAGGATCCCTCCTATCTTTGCTCCTCCAGCACTCTGTGCCCTGAGTAGCCCAACTCTGCAGCAGAAGTTTAGGAGCATTTTGCAGTCAGTGTCCAATCCCAGGACACTTCAGGGAATGCATGTTGTCCTGTTTGGTGGGTCATGATGGCAGCTGGTCTGTTATGGGAGAGTCTGTTTGCTTAGTTTGCTGCTTTTTTGTTTGTTTGTTTAGGAGGTTTGTTTGCCTTTTTTTTTTTTAAATTTATATTTAAAGCTTGAGGTTTAGTTTTTTTCAAGTAATGATTGTGAGACCAGCTGTCGGCATTAATTCGTTTTAATATGACTCAATCTGAGCAGTGTTCAAGCTTCCTCTTAGAAAATGTAGCTGACTGAGGAGTTTTTTTCAGGCAGTTTGCTTGACAGACAATAAATTTTTACAAAAAGTTGCTCTACAGAGTAAGGGAACAGACTTTGTCATTTTCCCTTCCTGCTACTCATTTCTTGCAAAAGTACCTGACATCTGGGGAAAAGCAGCCTTTTCATTAGCAGGTGCATGGAAGGCCCACGGGCAGGAGCACAGAATAACTGGCTCTGCAATTTATAGAACTGCAACTAATTGAGTCTTGAGGCTCTATTTCAGTGAGGCACCATTGCTGCCTATCATTCCAATAAATATATTGGAACTGAATGGCAGTAACTATATTTTCTCTTCTCATGGCAATTTTAATTCTTTGTGAAAAATCACGGCAGCTGTGAGCTTTCTGAATACAAAGCAACAGAGCACAGGTAAGTGAAGTCTGACATTCCCCTGTAGTTCACAGCAATGAACCTCAGGAGGGAAAGAAAAATTAAAATGGTCACTGGTGTTTGGGAGAATTACCTTGTGATGCATTGCAAATACCCTTGCAGGCAATGATTTAACTTAATCTGTGCCAAAGTTATGCAAATATGCTTATGATATGTTTGACAGCTCGATCCCTTTCTCAGTCTCGGAGTGGAGGTGGAAGATGGATTGGTGTGCATGCTTCTAGAGGCAAAATGTGTGATACTTGTCAGGTTAGAGCTAAATGGCATTATTTATTTGCTTACTTTGCAAGTCTGTGAATGCACCTCACCATTAAGAAGACGAACTCGGTAATGATTTTGTTTAATTAAGGGAGAAGTAACTTTCTTGCCAGTTCTAAGTGTCGCTTGATCTATCTGAGGTGTCACAGGACTGGAGAACTCCTGCAAAGGGCTGAGGAAGCATTATTTGTGCTCAGTGCGTGGAGCTTTATGAAAGCAATTTACATATTTGCACACTGAAGCATAACTACCAGAACATAAGCGGGGTGATAAATGATTAACTATAAAAGATTGGCAGCTTGGGCAAAAATCCAGCAGAGCACTTAAGCATGTGCTTAACTTCAAACAGCCTGGCCCTGCTGACAGTGTCAGGGCCTCTCTTAAGCTCGGGAATTGGCTCCTGCACTTTGGTTAAACATGTGCTTAAGTGACCAGGAGGACCAGAGTCTGGCTATGTGAGCTCATAAACAGGAAAAGCTTTCTTGTAGAATGCTTTTAAATCGGGATGGCAGCTGTAAGCAGGACTGTAAACAGATCAGAGCTCATCACAGATGGAGCATCCCCGGCTCCTATTGATGAAGTGGGAATTGTCATTCGCCTAGCATTTCTCAGACAAAGGGCAAGAATAGAGGTATTCCAGCAAAAGACTAATCTAGTCTGCCCATTTCAGTACAATGTTTCATTTCGTGCATTTTGTTCTGGTTTGTTTTTAATTTTTGGGAACATAAACATATTAAATATTTTACTGTTCTGTGAAAATAGTGTTTTGCTTTGGCCAAATGTTGCTTTCACTAAATGGTTTAATTGAAAATGGAATTCGGCCAAAACAAAACCCAACAAAAAAACAAACCCCCAACCTCCCAACAGTGTTTTAATTTTCCAGTAATTTGAAACTTTTTTTCAGCATTCATCTTGCACCCACCAAGAATCCTGTTAGTATCTCTGCTTCGTCACAAGCAACTTCCTTACAGCGTATTTGGAAGCTCCTGAGGCTGGAGGTTGAAGAAGCTGCTCTGAAGCACAAGCGTTAAGCAAAAGTTGAAGGTCCAAATGAAAGTCATTCTGATGAAGCTGGTCTTGGTATCCATGTGACAATTCAGGAATGTTTCCATGCGCCTGAGTGAAATTTACCAAACGAACTACAAATGAAGTCCACCACTTTCTCCTTTTATCCCTTCTAAAGGAGAATATTTGGGCTTATATCTACTGTCAGAGTGACTTACTCCTTGAGTTACCCCTCCTAACTCCAGCAGATACCCAGGAGCAATGGCTGCTGTACATTCACCAGGCATTCACTCAATCCTTGTGGGCTTTTACATCACCACAGAGTGGTACATGCTACTGTTGCATGTTCTTTCTATTTTGAGAAGCTTGTTCGCACCATAATTTTTTTTAATTATTATTTTGTCTCTGCTGATGTAATCTCTCTTAAAACAAGTCTGAAGTTCTTGGTCGTTGGGTGAAGCTTAATTAAAGAATGTCAGTGATGGTATCTTTCATTCAGGAGACATGAAGGAAGATGATAATCTCCTTTTCTGGAATAAATGTGAATGAATTCAGTGCCCAAAATATAGGCTCTGGATAATTAAAAAGAGGCAGAAAAAGGAAGGTGAAAAGATTTTTCTAGGGTTCAAATTAAGATCTAACCAATAAGATACTGTTACTGGAGTGTGATCCTGGCCTGAGTAGCCAGGAAACAAGCAGGGAAAATAGGATCTAGAAAGTCCTGGAGACAGAAAAAAAAAAGTTGGAAATATAATTTGGAGAGAATGGCTGAAAATTCTTATAACAAGTACGAATGCAGGCTAGAAAATGACAAAGAAATTATCTCTGATTTGATTCAGACTGTCTTAAAGGCTTTTGTATTTAATTTTTTTTTCTTTTCAAAAATCAACTGGGTTGCATAAAATTACCTGAATCCCTCACCAATTTCTCCTCTTCATTGAAATAACTTGAAAGACACTGAACAATGATCAAACAGCATGAGACACAACTACAATGAAAGTAGTCATATTTTTGTAGTCAGAGGATGGGGGGGCTGGAGGCTTCTCCATATCTGTTTAAAGCATCAAAATGGATTTTATGCTTCTGTAAGGCATGGACCTTGGATATAAGCAAACAACCATCAAGATCCGCAGGAATTTCTTAAAGCCCATGGAAGCCAATGGATTGAAAGGTCAGTTGTAGATAGATCAACAGTCAAAGTGCTCTCTCAGGAGCCTAAATTAAAGGCTGGTTATTACAAAATTCAAGAGCTTACATGTTTTGTAAGTCCACTATCTTTCTTTTTTTACAGCCTGGTTCAATATTCTGGACCTATATGCAAGTTGTGTCTTTCTGGGGTGTTACTGCAGGTGCCACATTGCTTCAGCTTTTCTGGGTAATGGTTCCGGTGACAACAAGCTGATTGTCTTCTCATAGGCAACACACCCCACTCCCTCCAGCCAAATGGCCCAGCTCCCTTGGTGTAGGATTTGAAATCCCAATCTTTACTCAAAATTTTTTGTGTATTGGTCAACCCATGAGTGTGGGCAGGAGCAACACCTGGTCAGAACTGAAAAGGGAAAAAACCACCAACATAATTTTCACGACCAATCCTGATTCCTTGGGAAGAAGGTTTATTAAGGAGGATTTTATCACTGGCAAATTAACTTGAGAATTGGTGAGAGATGTGGAAGAGGAGCTGACAAGTCTTCCACTACCATTATTGAATGGTTTGGCTTTGCTTCTATTAGGAGAAAATATATATATAATTTATACATATATATATATATAGTTTGGATATTTTTTCTCCTCTTCCTCCGGACACAGGCAATTAAAAATTAAGAAGTCAGTAAATCACATAAAATTCATACTAGGAAAGGCAAGTGTATTGTTTTCTGGTTTAAACCAGTTCTTCTGTGTTTTGTCTTGCCTGCAAAATCCTTCTCGTTTCTCAAATGCAGGATAAGTAGGCAGTATATAGGCCAGAAAATATGTGATAATAAATGTTTAACTCCATTCCAAATGCTGAAAGTAAGAATAGAGGGAAAAAATAGACATGTTAATGATGGTCTATCATTATCATATTCTCTTAAGCTAGCATGGGAGGAGGATGCATAATTACCTGGACAGAGACTAAGTATATTTACTTCAGCTATTCCTCAGCTGGAGCTGTTTTTCAGTGTGTGAGCACAAAAAGCTTTAAGGAATAATGCATAAAAATGCTATTATCCTTGAAAAAAGCAATATTCAGCTGTCTTGGCCATTATGTAGGTGAAAACACAATGGGTACCAAGACTGCTGAGTACATTTGCATGAGATTAGTTAAATCATCTAAGCAGAATGTCCCCCCTGTCTGTTTCACCCCATGCTCAGATGCTGGGGAGCTTGGAAGCAAGAGTAGCAAAGAAGATGCAACACTGCATGAGCACTTCCATTATTTTTTTCTGATTAAAGAGGAGGCACAAAAAGGTGGGAAGAGACTCGCTAGTCATGGGAAATGCCAGTGGGAAAATTGGGCAGTTCTGGGTTCTGTCACAGTGTGCAGCCTTAGGCAACTTTATGCAGTGTCTGGGATCACTTTTTTGAGCTTGATTTAATTTTTAACAAAATGTCATGACACCAAAATTCCCACATCAATCCACAGCATTCAGTAAGTCAGTTCTTCCCCTGTGAAATGGGAATTCTTTGAGAGGATGACCCACTCAGACTTCACCCCTTCTCTGAAAGGTTAATAGCCTACCTGGACATGAGGTGCAATCTCCTATTGTTACCTTTGTACTTGCAGCAGGAATCTGATCTCCGTTGGGGTTTCTGGGAATCACAGTGATGCAAATAATATCACCCTCCAGCATCAACTTAAGTGCCATTTGCCAAGTTGTGAGTGCCTGGTGCAGATAAGGTGCAGTGTTACTTGCTGGAGCCAAGAGAGGCGCTGGCCTTTCTGGCAGAGCACCACTGATGGATGGGGCCCTTCCTCTGGGCTGCACTTGTGTGGTTCCAAAGCCTTTGCAGGCAATTTAGAGAATGTCCCCAGGACGTTGTGCTTTGGAAAACAGGCATAGGGATTGAAGCATGTTAGCTCAGCTGTGGTTTTACTGGCAATATGTGACATGAAATAACACAAAGTTTTCATTTGGCCATAGAAATGACTAAATAGAAGTACTTTACCACTTAGGGAGTGTTGCATTCTTGTCGTGTCTCAGCATTTTCAGATAAAACAGATGAAACAAATTAAATTGTGCAAGCACTAAAAGAATGCACTGTTCCCCCCATCTTTAACTTGTCTGCAAATAAATAAACAAACACAAATAACTAGAAAACTTATCTCAAAGATGCTGTAGGTTGGGTGGGATTTTTGCCTTGTGCTTGTCCATACAACATATATACATGTGTGTGCATCTGTAGGTGACCCATAAGCCATTCATGCTGCACTTGTTGCCTGGTGGGTCTCACAGTGTAGGAAAAACCACATGACTGCACATCCCTTATTTGCATTCCAGTTGTATACAGCTTTGGCAATTTGTTTATGCAACTGAATGTATGCAATCATCAATAGCAGAGTCCAGAATAAGTCCCAATTAATGTTGCCTCAGGAATCTTCCTTCATGTCTGTGCTGGCTTCTGTAGATTTAAACACTCAACATTAATGATGCATTAATGTTGTTTTCTGTTGTGGTTTTTTGTTTTGTTTTGTTTTTAATGCTGTGTTTTCAGTATAAAATCTACCATTTATTTTGTTCTCTTTGCTCAGCAGGGACACTTTTTCCACTGACTCTTTATGAGTCTTCTTCATGAGTACGAAAGCCATTTATCTTTATTAGTTGTATATTTTGCTCATCACCTCTCTTGCATTTATGAATTAAATATTTATTGATTTTTTTCACAAAGAAGAATGCCCCACTGCTCAGTAAGAGCAATTACTGCCAGCTATGCACAGAGAACCATAAGCAAAGCAAACCTTCATTACTTCTGCATGCACTTCCATGTCAGAACTGACACGAATTGAATCTGTCTTTTAATAGAGATCCCTGTATGGCTGGGTATTTTCTTTCAAGAAATCTGCATAATGGGCTGTGAAAAAAGAGATTGCATCTTTTGTTTTGTTTCTTTTTTTTTCCCTTTGTGATACACAAGCAAAAGCGAAGGAATTTTTTCTTCCCTACTTTTTGCTCATAATCTCATCAACAGACTAAGAGAACTGATGGATATTCTTTCTGCCTGATATAGTATGAAACCCACTCAATTATACCTGAAAGTGATTAGCTAAACTCTCGGTTTTTAAAATTAATTAATTTTAAGGCTTGGTTTAAAATTAATTAATTTTAAGGCTCAAAGGATCAGTGTGGTCAGCTACCAGATATTGCTGCATTAAGCCTACAGCTGTGACTGGAACTTGCTGCCAGAAGGTGTGCGACCCTGTGTGGAAATGGTGTGTTCATGTAGCACAGAGGACAAATCCCCATCACCTCTGAAAACAGGGAGATTGTTTTCAACCTGGATAATGTGCCTTCAAACTGCAGCCAAGGAATTCAATGCTGAGTCTCTATCTAAAGCACAGAAACCCCTCCTCAAGGAAAGCAGCCATAGAAAATGACTCTAAAAATTGTCTCCTGACCCCAGCAATATCCTGTATTGTTTGAAGTTGTATCCCATGAGCAGAAGGCCTGGTGGACCCTGGGAAGGCTGTGCCTGTGCCCCCTTCCCCTGGCTGCCTGGCCATGTTCCTCGAGTGTCCAGGTAGGAGCCAGCCAGACAAATGGCATTTGCTGACCCACTGGCCTGTTGTGCCCAGTCTTGGCCATGTGCTCTTCCCTGGGATCTCTTACTCTCCCAGACTGCTGGGTCTCATCAGTCATGTGGAAGTTCAACTATATTTGAGCCTTATACCTCCAAGACTCCTTTGAATTCAGCTGAAATTGGCTGAGGGCTGGGTCTGTGGCTAGAGCTCAGACCCTCGTCAGTGAGCTGTTCTGCATTGGCCCCTCCTGAGTGTACATGCAGCTCTAGTGGCTTTTTTTCAACTTCTTTTTTTCAGTGGGCTGGCACCACTGGGATCACTGTAAGGACAGACAAGGAAATGTGGGAAAATGCCCTTTTGCCCAACGTTTCCCCAAGGGATGCATTGGGTTTAACACTAGTGGAGCTGACAAGCTTAAATGGCTTCATGCTGGATGCATTTTTCAGTGGACTCCCACAAAAATACTTTTTCTTTTGCCAGCACTTGGAGATTTACTTTTCTTTTTGAAGCAATAGAAACACAAAGAGGAAAAAGCCTTTCCTCAGCAGCACTGTTGACAGAGCCGCAGTTTTCATTATCTGCACTTTTCTTCCGTGGCAGCAATAATGTCACCTCCCTCATCTCCTCGGGGCTCTCCTGACACATCAGTCAAATGCCCACAGCAAGATTGCCACGAAATGTCTGTTGACAGGAAGGGCAGCTCGTGGCCTGCAGCTCTTGTGGCGACTGGCCGAGGACAGCGCAGGGTGAGCACTGAGGTGGCGGCAGCCATCAGGCCTTGTGCCGCGCTCCTCACAATGCTCCTTAATCTCTTCTCTTGGGGGACCTCTCCCCTTTCGCTCCTGATGGATTCATGTCTCCCAGGGGCTGCAGCACTGTGTTTGCTGCTCTGAAACACCTCTGCAGTGATGAGCTGAGAGGCAGCTGAAGGTGATTTTCTGTGTCTTGGCTGAGGAGGTTTGGGTTAACGCTTCCTTGCCAGGCAAAGGCCACACAGGCCATTCAAAGCTTGCTCTGATTAATCATCCTCCTACAGTTTAAGCTCTACTGATGGTGCATTGTCATTTTATTGTTTCTACAGTGGAAAAATCCCTTCTTTGCAAGATGCTTTCCTGTAGCTAAGGGTATGTCATCCTCCCTGGAAGTCACCATGCCACTGGGATAAATATTCCTAAGGGCCAGGAACCACAGTGCCAAGAGGTGCAGCTGGAAGCATTGCTGCCCTTTGATGTTAAGAACCCCAGCTTGTATGATAAGGTGAACAATCCTCACTGAAATATGCTCATCCCATCTCTCTGCCCTCCCCCACTGGCATTTCTAGTGTGAGGTGTTGCACTGGGAAGACCCCATCCTTTGGCTGCCAGCATGCTGGGATGCTCTCAGGGATGCAGAGGGAGTAGGATAGTTCTGTATCCTTTGCTGCTACACTTTCTTGCCCCGGGAAAACAGGATGTTCCAGGGGCATTTTGGTCTCAAGAGGCCTGTGCCCACCGGGGAGAGCCCAGGGCTCTGCAGCAGCCTTGCTGCTGCCTGTTGGAAATGGCCTGACTCTGCCTGATGATGAGTGATACATTCTCCAGTGGCATCAATCCAGGCGCAGCTTCTCCCATGTCAGGTTTGTGATGAAAGATACTCTCCTTTGCCTCCTCCTCCTCCCCAGGCCTGACTCTTTGAAAACCGTGGCTGGCTTTCAAAAGCTGTTAAAAGAGATAACAGCGTGCCTGTCCATGAAAGCCAACCATCCCGGGTGAGCTCGTGAGAAAATCTGATCTAACCTGCCTGTCTGAGCAGTATTTATAAACACTGCTACCCAAGGATTAGGCAGCCCAACTCAGCCCAGCTGCACTGATATAGTCAGTAAAAGCAGCTGTTTATATTTCAGACTTTCTGAAACAGGGTTTTATAAGAAAGTCACAAGGCCGCATTTCTTTTGTTTTTTTACCTTTTTTTTCTATTTTTGGGCAAAGCCTCGGGAGGAACAAGCAGTATTTCAAAATGCTGCTGCCTCCATTTATTTAAACATTTCAGGATCTTGCTGTCATGTCCCCATCCCAAAACCCCCCATCCCAAAACTCAGCAAACAAGAAGTTTTATTTTTGACACTGTAAAGGAAACCAGGATGCATTCAACACACCAGAGCCTTGCAGGATGTAAGTTCCTACATGACCTATGATGGTCATGCAGAGCTGGTTTTCACCAGCTGATCAGCTTTAACTGGTAGCCACTACCAGTGCCCTGCTGACTGTAGGACTGAGGTTTTCAACCAGGTCTGGCCAAAACACAGCTGCTTTACCCCTCTCTCCAAGACCGGCCCCGGGGCTATGGGTTTCAGCTGACTTGTTTAGACAGAGGGGCTGGAGAATGATGGGAAACAGCTGGGGACTAGGATTTTCCTGCTGAGCCCAAGAGGTGGGATTGCTGGGGTCTTTCTGCTTATTCTCTTCCTGATGGTTCCAGTGGTCCTTCTCCTGCCTTGGGCTCCTCCAGGTGGGTGCTGAGCTCCTTCTGTATGAGGGGTTTGGTATGTGGCTTTTAGATCGAGGCAGAGAGGCTTCCAGCACTGCTCATGGATCCATGCTGGATGCCTTCTGAACATCAGAGGGGCTCCCATGCCCAGCTCCTGTTGAAGGAGCTTTCCTTCTCTCTGCAGAGGTCTGTGATATCCTGGGAATGTTTTTTTTTAGCTGTTGTTTGTTGTTGAAGCCTACTAATCCTCTGATTCCACCCCAGAAGGATTGGAAACCCTGTGTTTTATGTTACTCGACAGTCAGCATTTTTACTAGATGAGGCTGAACGATTAAGAATGTTTACTTAGGCCTGAGGGGTGTGATACTAGAATAAAGTTAATAAAATAAAAGTACTATTAATATTGTACTTAGCTTTAAGAATTTTTTTTTTTTTTTGGCTATTTCCTTAACCAGCTAGCTTTTTGGGGTAGTTCTTTATCTGCTGCTACTGGAGCTGGGGTGTCCTGTTACCTCTTCCTCTGATTTTAAAGGTGATTTCTAGAGAAACTATTCTCTTTGCCGTATTCCTTCATAGAAAAACTTTCTTTTCCTGCTGTCTGCTTGCCTCTGGGTGCCTGAGACTTACCCTAGGGACCTGGCTCTGTGAGGACTTGTATCGCTTCTGTGTTCCCCCACCCCCGCTTCGGGTTACTGAATTTACATTTCTATTGTACAAGTAATTACCTCATTCCTGGCTCCAGGCTGTATGCCTTTGCTTAGGAAAACACTTGTGCTGTGATTCTAACATTTCTCATGCTGTATCATTTATAACAGTGCAAAAGCCTTTGAGGATTTATAATTGATAGCTCGCCACAAGCTTTGCATACAGCCGAAATGTATAAACATGACCAAAGGGTGATCTCAGGACGTGGTTCCCAACATGGGGGATGCTTGGCTCCCATTTTATTAGGTTTTTGGGACTCCCAGCCCGACAAGCTGCAGAAGAGATGCTGGAACTCCCATAGCCAATGAAGGGCAATTCCCATACCTGTTGCTTTTCCCCTTTTTGGGAGCGTATTGCTGGTTTTGCAGGGATTTTTCTACATAAGTATCTTTGGCAGATGCAAGCCCAAAGAAACGAGGGACATCCAGCACCTGGCTAGTGGCCTTGAGGAGAGGTTTCTGCAGCACTGGTGTATTCAGGGCTCAATGGCTCCCTGCCAAGACAAAGGCGTTTTGCCACCATAAAAGAGAGGGCATGGACTCTCCCGAGCAGGAAGGAGCTTGCTGTGCTTGCCAACCCTATTTCTCCATGAGCTTTACACACAAAAGGATGTGAGGATGCACATCTGGTGTATACCTCCCTCTCCTCCATACCGCCAAAGGTATCTGCAAGACTTGCCTAATCATCCTATGGATAGATAAAGAAAATCTCATTAAAAGCCTTGCCATTCCCCATAAGCCCAGCCTTTCCAGAGTTCACATTATGATGTTTAAAAAGGTAGCTTGGAAAAACACTTTTAACTGAAAGGCAAGGCCAAAGAGGAAGCCTTTTGCTGAAAAGTGATTTCTATCTTAAAAAAGAGCTCTTCTTTGCCTAGTTCCTATATTTAAATTTTTATCAGAGCAAAAACTACTTTTGCAGGAAAGTTTCTGTGCAGAAATGTTATTGGTTCAGTGCAGGAGTCAGAGTCTCAACAGAATGTAACTGTTTGCTGAGACATATTTAAAAAACAAGTCTCTAGTTAATTTTCTTTTTGCTGAAAAAATACACTCTGTCACTTGAGGGTGTCTGGCAAATTTCAGGCTCACGGTTCCATAGAGCAAAGCAGTGCTGGGGCTAAATCCAGGCTTTATATTGGAAAGTAACTTGTGACCTTCTGTCCTTTTCCTACTGCTTCTTTAGAATGCACGTAAATCCATGAACTTAATTGTCAAGATGGGTCTGAAGGACTCATTTGTTATATCCCTATACATGCATACATACATTTGCTCTTCTCAAGCAGGGGTGATGTTCAGAATTTACAGCCAAGGCTTGATTCATAGATGATAAAGCAGCTCTGAAATTCCTGATGTAGCTATTCTAAAAATAATTCACAGGATTAAAGATCTCTGTCAGGAAGCCAGCTAAATGGTAAACTTAATAATCTCTGCCAGGGCCCCAGGCATAGGTTGTCACCTAACAAACAGTTGGGATTTGTGGACCTTTAAGAGCAAACATCTACAATACAGCTCATGGATCAGTAACACTGTGATGCAATTTAGAGACAGTTTAAAAGTGGGGTGGGGAGGGAAGTCAGTCCAAATATCTTCTTACTTGAAAAAAAGAACACTGAGAGTGAACTCTTTTATCAGCCTTGAGGTTTTAAATTGACTGAAATGGCAGAGCAGTAGGTTTTTATAACCATTATGAGATAATACTTTCCTTTGTGAGGGTAATCCTATTTTAATGTTTCTAATTTATAATTAAGCTAATTTCCATTAGAAATCATAACCACCCTCCTGCCCCATAATCTACCAATGCATTTACAGTGAAAAAGGCTGAAAATGAACTGCTTTCTCCTTTATGACTGAACAGATCTGTGCATGCCTCTGGCACAGAGACAGGCTCATCAGCAATGGGCAACCCCTTTCTTAGTCACTACAAATTAAAAGGGTTCAGTCAGTGAGAAGTCACAGGCTCTTTGTGAGATGATGGTGACAGTGTAGAGGGATCTGAAAGAAGGTTTTGCTTTTAGTTTTTTCTCTGCTGATCTTAGTATGATTTCTGCAGTTGAGGATGCTATATAATTTGTAATCTTCTAGGTTTTTTTTTTGTTGTTTGCTTTGGTGTTTGGTTGGTTGTTTTGTGTTTTTTTTTCCCCTGGGAAAACAGTTTTACTAAAGGGACAAATTTATTACAATACTTGAATGCTACAAATCATTATTGCCTTGTAATGCGGCATCTTATAGAAAAATGAAAAAACACAAAGGGTTTTGGAGCTGGACTTGACTGTTCTGCACTATTTTCTCTCTTTCCTCTCCCTCTCTTCCCTTCCAGAATCACTGATGCATCTCTAATAGGAAAAATGCAAAGTGTGCAAGTTGTCTTGGCACTGTGGCTCAACATCTTGTCATGTTGCACTATTATGTTGACTCTTCTGCACAGGGAGAGTGCATGAAAAAATCCCAGAAGCACTGTTCTGGTTCAGGCAACCACAATTCCATTTTTTCTTGGCTTTGGGAAGAGAGATTCTACAGAGACGGACATCTCAGAGCTAATCAGCTGGTTTGACTTAAAGGGAGCTGCATGCAGGAAAGCCAGTGGCATATTGCAGATCTAACTGTGCTCAGGCTTAGTCTTTCTTTTGTTTGCTTTTTTGGAAGCAGAAAGGAAAGAGAAGGATGTGCAGAATTTTGCTTCCAGAAACGGGGTGTATTGAGTTGTTCATAATTATCTTATAAAATAGGAGGGGACGAAATAGGGAAACTTGACCCAATTATTTTCAAGGCTTCGGAGGGATGAATTTAATTATTTTGGTATTTTGTGGTTTTGTCCACTGAAGTATGAAGTCCTTTAGCTACATGTGTCTGCCCAAGTGTTTTTATTTTAGGTTATTTATAGAGCTCCACTACTATGGTAGATGTGCCTTTCACAATTCATAGTTCACCACATTGCTCTGTTCATATCTGAACTAATATTGGTGATGAACCCCCTCTTTACACAAAGGGAACCAAGATAAAGCATATACATTTGTTGAACTCAGAGCGGGGTTATTTCTCATGTAAAGAAGAATATTTTTTTCTGTATATGTTTTTATCATCATGTTTAATTTATTTGCTCACGTCTTGAAGATCCTCAGCACGATGATTCAGACACATTAATCCTGTCCCAGATGAGGCAGTCAATGCTCTGTTGCTTACAGCTCCCTCCTGCCTCATACCCAGATACATCCTGTAACAAAGCCTTAGCACAGTCTAAGGAATGGGATCCAGCTTTCCAGAAGCAAGGAGTCCTTGGCCAAAGCAAATAAAAAAGGCTCAGCAAGGAAGCAAAACCTTTGGTCCCCCAATTTTCAACTAATCAGGTGAAACAGGTTGTGAACAGAACAGTTCACAACAGACCTAAGGGCAACTTCTTTGACTGGAGCAGCAACTTCCAAACTTCTCATTGGCTGAGGTTTCTGTAGCAGAGCTTTATGAAGACAAGGGTGGTCTCTCTGTTCTACTTAACAAGAGCAGCAGCAAATCACCAGCCTGTTAATGTTCTGGTTTGCTCACATGATGTGTGCCCACTGAAAACTCTACCTTAGGTCAAAATAAAACTCAGTAGGAAATCCATGTGACTGTGAAGGGAGAGAAAGGGCATGACTGAGCAATGCAGTCGCATATTAGAAAATACTCGTTAGGCTTGATTGCAAAAGTTAAATGTGGTATCTTCTTCAGCAGGTTTGGATCCAGCTTTTACAAAAAGCATTCAGGCTCACTCTATAGCAGCTTTGTGTATAAGAGATCTGTGGTTTGACTGTTGCAATGGAGGGATGCCTCAAGTGCTTTACACAAGTCACTTGGGCATGAGCAGCAGTCTGGCCACTCTCTGTTAGAGCAGGAGCCTGGGATGATCCTCTCTGGGGTCATTCCCTGCTCTGCTCTCAAACACTGCCTCAGCAGCTCTGATACTGCACTGTTCAGATTCCCTTAGACATTCATATGGTCACAATTGTTCCAAGCCTTGAACACACTTCAAGGCTTGGAACAATTGTTCACACACTTCACTATCAACATTTATACATGATCAGTCAGCCCTCCAGTATTTATGAGCCAGACAGGAAAGGCCTCTGTAGCTCTTCTTGACTTTGTAAAGAGGAGACATTTGGTTTCTGGCATGTAATTGCTATCTCAGTGGAGATCTTTGGGCTTCTCAGACCTTATTGATCCTCAGAACTGAATAATTCCCCTGTGAATCCTCCCCCCCAGTAGCATTGGGAAGTCCGGGAAGACTCTGGATCATGGCTCAGCACCTCATGCCTCACCCCTGGAGATCTGCTGTGCCAGGGAGCATGGTCTGGATCTAGCCAGACCCGTGAAGCTGCAGAGCATGGGCTGACCCTGGGTACCAGGGGGATCTCCCTGTGCCGGTGCTGGGAGGGTGCTGAGGGAAGAACTCAGACCTGTGTCTGCCAGGTTGGCTGGCTGGCTTGGGCTCCCTGCTACAGAAAATTGGGGTATCTCCTCCTGGAGCTGAGCTGGCTTGAAACCAGTCTTTAATGTGTTACTGTGTCAGGACAGAAGTGTCCCAAAACTTGAACTGAGTTCATAGAGGGGATTTCAACTCACAGTTGCCATGTTAATGTGCAACTAAGATAAGCAACCTCTGTATAGCTTAAAGTTACCTCTTCAAAATTTATTCCTCACTATCACAGAATCATAGAATGGTTTGGGTTGGAAAAGATAACCTTAAATATAATCTACTTCCAACCCCCTGCCATGGGCAGGGACAATGCCCTGTCCAACCTGGCCTTGAACACCTGCAGGGATGGGGCATCCACACACCCATGTTTTAGTGCTGCTGGTGGTGTGTCCATGTGACCATGCACTGCCTTGCTGTACTGCTTGTTCAGAGGTACCTAAGGTAGGAGAGTCTGGGCCTTCATCCCTGTACTCTGCCTGTAATACAGAGAGATGGGGTAGATGGTCAGGTTATTTGTTCTTCCAGTGAGAAAAAGCCTATCTTGTTAACTAAGGTCACTGTGGCTCTGTTAGGGTGATAACAAGATATCAGTCTAAAAGCAGCATGGTGCTTCTGCAGGACATACAGAAGTCCCTGGCCTGGGGACGTTCATAATGCATATCTGCCCTGCTCTCACTTCGTAGAAGAGAAATTTGCCACATATTAGATCTGGTAGATATTCCTCTGAATATCTGAAATATATAATGGCATAATAGGTAAAGTTTATCCCTTTAGAGATGGCCAGAAAACACGGCTTTTGTGATGTTGAGGTGATGGTATGGCTGGCCTGCAGTATCACAGTGGATTATAACCTCATGTCAGCAAAGCATTTACAAACTCTCCAAGAAGAGAACCCTAGATTCATAATTCATATAATTTAAGGCCAGAAGGGACTATTAGATCATCCAGCCTGACCTGTATGAAGCAGGTCATAGCATTTTTCTGAGTAATTCCTGCTTCAGCTCTGTAACTTCTGTTTGAGCTACAGTGCACCTTAAAAAGGAACACTTCCAATTAAATGAAGCCAGAAATTAAGATTTTTAAAAATTATTCAGTGGTAGTTTGATCTAGCAGCTAATTACTCTCAGTGGTTAGTGATTATTAAAATTAATTGTATCTTCTTAGCCAAGTTCCTGGCCATTAGATCTCACTACATTTTTGTCTCATAAAGAGCCATTCAGTATTAGAAATATCTTTTTACAGTCAAAGTTTTCACTATAAATTACAAAATCCTGAAGTTCAGGATCTTGATCACCTCCACTGGACATAATGTGAAGAAGAAAACCTCTGTGATCTTTAGATGGATCACACTTTTTTCCTGCGCATTTAATATGCCTACCGAATGGACTTGGTCTTTGTGAAAATTAACAAAGCAAATCCCTTCTAATACATAGCTCAAAGCCTGTTCTTCAGACAGGCAGAGGAATTGTCTCCTGCCTCAGAAAAAAAATCTCAGCTGAAATAAAAATTTATATTAGAGCAATGCAAAGCATTTCATCAGACTTCAGACACAGTTGAACTTAGCCTTGGGCCAGAGGCTGAGTAAGTTCATGAACCACAACTCGTGCTGGCAAAAATTCAGCTGTAAGAAATGCTGCTTCTCCTTCTCCCATGACAACTTGCACCTTTTACCCTGCTTCTCAGAGCCACACACACAGGGAAGAAATGGAGGGGGAGAAAAGCAAGGGGAAGCAGCTTACATCTGTCACCACTCAGTTTTGCTGGGGGAGGATTTGGTTGCCCTTCTCTACCTTTGCCTCAGTGGGAGGGGACGCAGGATGGCATGAGAGTGTCTGAGACATCCATGATTCAGAGTGCTTTGTATTGTCCTTGAAGGAGTTTCTGGGTTGTTGGGTACTAAGCTTGCCCAGAGGAAAAGTAAATAAGGAAAAAAAAACTCCTATCTCATCTGATAATGTTTGGAGGAGTGGAATGTTTTTGTTAGAGCCAGGCATCTCCACCAGAAACTCTCTGCTGGTAAAATTTCTTCGTGCAGGGGCAGTTTATAAGAGTCCCCTAAACAAAATATATAATGACTGCAAAATTGTTGCTGCAACTGAAAACTTCAGTTTCTGAATCATAAAATGGGGCTTCTTGCTGCAGCTATGCTGAAAATGTTAAATGTGGGCCTCAGTTTAAGACAATCTATATTGAGGTGGTTGGCATCTCTGGTTAGTCACTACAGTGAGAAGTCAACTGTGAGGAAAAGCTGTGTGATTAGGAAGTTTGGGATTTTTAAAATTTTTTTAATACAGAAAGAAAATTTGGAAAGAATAAGGGTTATTCTCAGATGCCATAATATCTGATAGTTATGCAATAGATGCTACATTTGCTTCATATAGGATAAATGCTTCATAACTACTTCAATCATAGAATGTTAAGGAGTTGGAATGGACCTTAAAGATTATCTAGTCCCAACCCCACTGCCATGGGGGTCACTTGACCCCCAGGGTGGGGGGGCAGTCACTAGATAGTGGGAAGGACACTTCCCGCTATATCAGGCTGCTCAAGGCCTTTTCCTGTGTCCTACTTGTCCCATTCCATGGGGCCTAGGGGTAGCAGGAGATCTGTTAAAAGTATCCCCTTTAGTCAGTACGTGTCAGTCCTAGAGTAGAGAAGTCCTTGATGGCTCATTTGGAAGTTTTCATCATTTGCTTAGCCGGAGCTTTGTTAACAGGCTAGTCCCCATATGCAGCTTTTTTCTAGTTCTAGCACAGTCTCTGCTGACTGGTATATAGTCCCTCTGAAAGAAATCAGGAAGAATCTAGAGAGAAAAGAAGGTACATACAGGTGATATTGGAATTCATAGGCATGATTCAAGGTAGAGAGGAATTTTAAAAGGAAGTTTGGTTGTAAAGCTTGTGCCAGTGAAGAGATACTGTAAAGAAGATACACCTTTCATTTTGGCTACTTGTTCCTGCCCTCTTCCTTGTTTTGGCACAAAAGATGATGTAGGAGATTAGGGTGCTGATATGGGTGAAAATAAATATGAGAACCAGCAAACCGCTATGCTGCTGGCTGCAAGCTGTGAACAATCTGTACAGAGCTTGCTTTAAAGGTTCAAAACCTGGTGTCAGGTATGCCTCCAGTCATGTTTCCCTTCCTGGTGACTGCCTGCAGGAAAGCAAGCCAAGCTATTGAGTCCATAAATGTTTTGATAAATCAGACTGATCCCTTGCCAAGCCATCCAATTTTATTCAGTTTTATGTCTACATTTCTTTTAGAGCCAATTTCTATTGTATGTCAATGAAACCGCAGTGCTACTGTCTGCTTTGGTGACTCTTCCCTGCATTGATGGCAGGTTGGCAGCTGATTGATGGCCTCAAACTGCTGCTAAAAGACCCAGTGGTGGCAGTGCTTTCAGGACTGTAGAAGGTGCTTTGAAGTTGCTACCATGGAGTGCTGGACTGTAATGCCACCGATCTCATCGGGATGGCTAACCTGTAGTCACCACTCTGATCTGAATGCTTCACAATATTCCCTTGCCCTGCTTTTAACAATTTCTTTGCAATGAAGAGGTGAGTAGTGCTTGGAGAAGGGTGTTTTATGTGGATATTTGTTTTCTATAAGTATATAAAGAGATATCCATCTAGATATGTAATAAACACCCCATAAAGCAGCTTGACTCTACATGGAGATTTGCAGCTGTGTTTACGTAGCCTGACACTGCAATATCCATACATCATTCCTTCCTCAAGGAAGTCTTGCTTCTCTTTTATCTCTTTTTGCCTTTTAAAGGCTCTGAGAATTTACTTTGCTCTCACATGACCAAAGCTTATCATCACCTCAGTGCATCTGCTTCTTAGCAGATGTTGTGGAAATATGACAGCATATTAGTGTTGTGCTAACTTGGAGGAGGTTGACTTGAACCTGAGCACCACTGATGAGAATGTGACAAGAATTAATGAACATCTAGGTCATATTTAGACCTCGTTATCCTCATGCCAGCAGGCTGTGGGTCTCATGGTCTCCTTGGCTGGAACCATGCCCATATGAGACGATTCATCACATGCTCTTCCACAAACCTCTCCAAAGATGCTAACAAATTAGCAAAAGGGTTGTTCCTTTTGTGCTTTGCTGGTGTCACTTTTTATCAAGAAATGGGTTCTGCAGAATTCATCTGTGGAAAGCAGTACTTCATGTCTACAGGCAGCTTGGCACTGTAGGCACTGAGCTCGGACCTTTCAAAGGAATCCTCACCTTCTGATTTGATTTGCTGGGGTTTCCTGGACTTGCTCCACAAGCTTGCCTAGGCTGAGTTGCCTTTTTGCTCAGCCCTGTTCTCTTGTATGATGCCTAAGTAGGGATTAATTTGTTCCTTTGTTATAAATCTTGCAAGGCCCATGGAGTCTGTCATCATCCATGTCCCTGGGAATACTCAACATCATTAAAGTACATAGGCATGGATGTGTGCGCAAACTCACACAGAAAAAACCCACACACTTCCCTAATACTAGAAATTTCCTGTAGGTGGTAGGAAACTCCACAGTTTACATTTGCTGCTCCTTATTGCAAGTTACATTGCAGTGGCAGTAGGTAGAAGTCCCATCTCCTTGTGCTTGGCACCTTCTATACATGGTGACTAAAACTGCTCCTCTCCAGAGAGCTGGTATGGAGTTGCCTCCACACAGTGTTTGTGGAAGGTCATGCCTCCTCTTCCCCTTTGCTGCTGCCTATTTTCCTGGCTGAGGATGGAGGGCAGGAGCTCTAGTGGAGGCTGCTGTGCTGGGTGTCCCTCCCGGCAGCTGGTCTCCAGTGTGATGGCAGCTGTCTGAATATCGCACTGTGTGGCTCCTGGGGACGGCAATGTGAGCCACAGATGAGGCTAAAGCTCTGCCTCGTTTAGGCAGGGGTGATTTCCAGCAGATCTAAGTGGACCATGAGAGCAGACTTTCTACTCTTCTTCCCAGTCACAACCCCCCGAGCTGTAAAACCCTGGGTCATGCACACCCTGTGGCTCCTTGGGCTGAAGGATAAAAGAGCAATGAAGCTTCCTGTGCCTGATTTTTGTACCCTTTGTACTGCACAGGCAAACTAGATAACTATACCTGTGGCTTTCAGTGAGTGGGATAGAAAACCATATATATTTGCCAGCAATTCTATGGTGTGGAGACACCCTGTATCTAGACATCACAGGGTATTTTACAAGTGTTATTAGTCCCATTTTCACAGACAGAGATGCTGCAGTGAAGGGTGGGTAAGATGACTTTGTGAAGCCATCTAGGAGGAGAGGGCTGTTTGCTGAGATTTAAATCCATGGCAATATAATACAGATTGAAAACATAAACTTGCATTAGCCTAATGTAAATAGCTCTTCATATGTTTGGTCTACTCATCCAGCATGTTTTCAGTTACATCTATCATGCTGTTGATGCCAGCAATGTTTGTAGAAAAGTTCAGAAAAAACAGTGCTGCCCTCCTTGCCCAGGCCTGGGATGTTTCTTTCATATTCCCCAGAACTGCTCACCAGTCTCTAGGAATTTAACCATACTTCCTCATCCTGTTCAGGAAATGCCTTGTCAGAAATGGTTGTCAATCAAAGAGATTTATATCTCAGTACAGTTCAGAGGGATCCACTCTCAAATTGCTTTGTTCCAGACGCTCATGCTTGATGCCCATATTTCTAGAATTGATAAACTTGTATTTCATAGTAGTTCCTAGTGTGCCCTCCAGGTGAGGGTGAGGATTTCTGTGTAGGACTCAAAGCAGCATTATGAAAAGGGAGCACATTGGAGAACCAGCTTCCACTATAGCCCTTGTAGGCTGTTCTTGCTGGCAGCATGGAGTTGCCTTCACTGTGAGGAAGCTCTTAAAAGTGATATTTTGCAGTGTGGACAGCATGCCTCAGTTGTTCAGGGTAAGGAATTTATGGCTGCTCTCAAATCTCTGCATGAGTGTGTTTCTCAGAATATGCATGTTGCTCAGGTTTCAGAGCCTTGCTCATTCTTGCTGAGGCATTGTAGGATGGTTGCCCCCACTGTCTCCACAAGGCATCCTTGGAGAGGCAACTGGACAGTGTGCAAGTCACAGAAGATATCGCAGAGAATTTCCACCAAGAATTTCCAGCAAAATTCTTCTGTGTTTCCTCTCTAACTACAGACCAAACTTATAGAATTATCAAAGAATAGGTTGGGTTGGAAGGGACCTTAAAGATCACCTAGTTCCAATGCCCCTGCCATGAGCAGGGACAACTTTTACTACATGCCCATGTCAAAAGTCCTCTGGCTTTCTTGTAGGTCTCCTTTAGGTCCTGGAAGGTGCTCTGAGGTCTCCCTGGAGCCTTTTCTTCTTCAGGTTGAACAGCCTTTCCACATAGGAGAGGTACTCCATCCCTCTGGTCATCTTCATGATGACCATCTTCATGATGATCCTTGTCCTTCTTATATTGAGGGCCCCAGAGCTTGACTCAGCACTCCAGGTGAAGTCTCATAAGAGTAGAGTAGAGGGGAGGAATCACCTCCTTTGACCTGCTGGTCATGCTGTTGTCAACATGGGATAAATTTTAAAGTTGGTGGATGTTTTTTTTTTCCAGTGGTGTTCTTTAATGGTTTTCCAGCCCTTTTTTTAAGCCACATACCGTTTTCAGCATTTACACACGTGGCAGACAGAACTGTGTAATGAAATACTTGCATACGCCTTTGTGCTACTTTCTGTAATAATAAGGAGAGCTTTTTTTCTGTGCATTGGTCAGATAGAGACCCTCTCTTCACCCTTTTTTAGCATCCTCTTCCTCCCTGACCTTCTGCCACCTGCTCAGCAGACCTGTGTGACTTCCCTCCCACTCCAGTATGTGCTGCAGCGACCTGCCAGCTAATCGCCCTGAATTTGCTCACACTGCTGGGACCTGACTTGCAGATTCCAGCCATCTTTACTTGAGGAATGGCAGCCTGGCAGCCTTCCAGTCTGCCTGCTGGATCTGTGCCAGCTATTTATTGTGAAACTTTTGCTCCTCTTGGACTTTGCAGTAATTTTGATCCCCCGGGGGGATTTGCCCAGTACCAGGTAGAGAAATCCAATAAAAAGCCCTGGGAATTTGCTCTGTGCTCAGCAACACATAGTTGCTAGTGACTCAAATCCTGTTTCTTTTACAGCAATAGAAGGGGACTATAAAACCAATAAAAGGCACTTTTACCTGTGACTGCAAATATTTTGGTGAACAGGAAAAAAAAGCTGCATGTGCTGGGAAATGAGATAAGGTCCAGATTTGATGCTCAGTGTGAACTGTTAGAAGAGCAATAATTTTACTCTCTACTTCACATTAGGACCAAGATTAAGCTTATTCTTATCCTGTGCATTGCTGAGACTCCTTTCCTTTACTTGAATCTATTAAAATGAACCAAACAAGCTCAGTTTCTCTGTGGTCTGCATGAGCCTCCCACTGCTGCACCCTGTGAAAACAATACTGTCCCCACAAAATGGGAGCATGCTGCACACTCCCTGCCTACCCAAATGTTTTCAGAGGGGATCCTCACAGAATAATCCCCAAGGAAATGGGAGCCTCTGCTTTAGATGTATGCCAGCTAAGTAAGTGCCTGTATGCCAGGTTACAGCCAGTGTTGTTTCTTTTGCAGAGGACACAAACATCCATCTCAACATAGCTCCTCTGACAGAATAAGTGAGTGTATGAGCTGTTCCTCAGCATGGAAACTGCTGCTGCTGGTCTGTGTCACTCTGCACACAAGTTACCACTTGCTCATATATAATTTAATGTGGAATGTGGGAAATCAGTCTGAGAGTGAGGTAAAATGCAAACCTCTGAAGACAGCAGGTCAGCTGGAAAAATACTTTTCTCCTACGTCCTCCAATGGCCATGTCAAGAGGTGACCCACAGCCAGGAAGGTGGATGGCCTAACAATTCCTCTGCACTAACTTTTGCCTTTGCAAATGCACACTAGGCTGGAAGTGAGGATTCACACAATTCCCACAGCTCTCTGCATTCAGTCCCTGTAGTGAACAGCCAGGCGTTTTGGGGGACTGAGGGAGGATGTGTAGTCTCCACTTGACAGAGATCAAAGATCAGTGCTAAGGGTCAAGGCAAGCCACAGAACTGCCACAAGCCCATCCTGAGCTAGAGTCTGCAAGCATGATCCTCAGCTGCAGCTCAGGGAAACGCCAAGCTGGAAATTTTTTATTGTGTCCATGGGCATCTCAGTCACACTCAGGTATCACAGTGCTTAAGAAGTAGTGATTTTGCTGGTATTTTTTACTGCAGCTGTGCTCCCAGTCTTGCCCTGGAAGCTGCTTCCAGGGAAGAGGACTGACACACCTTTGTTCTTTCTCTTCCTGAACTGTAGCTGTGGGGTCTCCTAAGGGGCACCACTGCATAGGAAGGGAGCTGGGAATCATTGTAGTGCCATCCTTCTTGACTGTATCTCATCATGGTCTTGGACCTTCTTAAATGAAAGGTAGCAATTACCCCCTCCATTACCCTTGATAATGTTTTATTAGTAATTGTGGTGATTATCTGTAATAACACATTGTTAATAGTGTGCTGTGATTGGCAATGTTCAGCTTACACTTGATTTCTGCCTTGGATGGGGGGAGGAGATAGCTGTTCAGTTTGTCACTGCTGTCCTCTGTAATAAGGTCTTCCATGTCAACTAAAGCCACAGCATAGGACCAAGTGGTTGCATTTAGGATGTTGGACTAGATTTATCTTTCCAAGTTTAAGTCTAATGTCCCCCCCAAGCCAATTGCAGGCTACGAAGGACTTCTACAAGTATCTAGGGCCCCCAAGGAACATGCTGCATTATTTATCCCTGCTTTGAAGAATTAAATTTTGTTCAAGAATATGCCATCGCTAACTGTGAGCTGAATTAACACTGAAGTACCATAAAACTTGCCTCGCCTGCATGGGAAAGAAGTTGGCTCCTTGGTTTGACATTTTTAAAGAACCATCCCCAATGTCATCCTAAGATTTCTACTTCAGAAAGCCTAGGCAGAGAAAGAGGTAGGGCAGCTGTACAAGGGAAGGACTGGCTATTTATCACTCTACAGATTAGGAAAAATCCTTCCCCAAAGGGTTCCATGAATTTGTTTCCTGACAGAAAAGAGTGCACCCTCTTGGCCCTCCAAACAATATGGGAATCAAAAGAATTGTTTACCAGAGGTGTTTCTGGATCAAAGCCCTGCTACAGCCTGGGCTCAGTGAGTTTCAGGTTTAGGTCTTGATTCCCACCCTTGCATTTCTCTGCTTGGCTGAACCTGTGTCTTCAAAACTGCTGAGTTATGGGTGTTTTAGAAGGAGGATTATTTCAGGGGACAGACGAGTGTAAAAGCTATACAGAAAAGAACGTGAAAAATGGTATGGATGCAGAAACACTTTATTACATACCTTTGCAGTCCATGTCTTCAGTCCACAATAATTTCTGTGCATAAAATATAAATTTAGGACTTAGACTTTCAGTGGCATAGCACATATGATGCCCCTGTACGTAACAGCCTTTCATAAATCCTGATGGGCACTTTTACTGCATGTAAAGCCTTACACTTTCCAAAGCTTTGCTCTCCAGGTTTCCTTCCCAGGTCCTTGGAACAAGGAGACCCTCTTTGGCTACTAACCAGAAATGGATGACCTGCTTGTTTATGGGATTGAGGAAGTCCCAGCAGGCTGATGACTAATGGAGTCCTGGGAGCAGCTACTTTAAAGCCACTTTAAACCAGCTTTTGTTTTCTGCCTGAGCTGGCCCAGAGAACTGGGAACAGTTTCGACTGGTTGTACTTAGCCTGGTGCATCCTGACAGTAATATGCTATATCCTGTCCTGCTGGGGACTGGAGGCAATGCAAAGCCAATCTCTCAGGAAACAGCCTGGTGCAGCCATGATGTAAACAACACAACACACATTAGCTCTGAGCAGGCACCACTGGCTGAAAAGATTTTCTTTTTTTAAAACCTTTTCCAGTATTTATAGTATGGACATGACTTACTGCAAGTGAAGAAAATGTGAAGGCGTTGAATTCAACATGTTTGTATTTGCCAATCTTTTTACATTGCTGCTTCTAATTCATTTGGGGGTTATTCAGTGAAATTTGGCTTCTTTTTACTTTTCTATCCATTGGTTTTACTTTCAGGACCTAGGACAAAATAAGAAACTTTTAAAATATTTTCATTTATAGTGTTTCACGGGTTTGAGAAAAGAATCACAAACATTAGTGGTATTTTTGCTTTAATGTATATTTGTGTGCACATTTATTGTTTACATAGTATGTGTATTTTCAACCAAATTTGTCCCTCTGCTGTCTCTTTCACCCTGTTTAGTCAAACCTAGGGTTTTTTTTCTGGATTATTCTTGTGGTTATACGAGCATGTGTGGTCTGATATTGAAAAAAAATTAGTCCTTTAGCTGGACACAAATACCATGATTTCACATAGCCACGGGTAGTTCTGCATTAATGGGCTCAGTCTAAGACACTTAAAGGAGGCTTGAGCAATTTAAGGAAGTGATGAGGATCGTCCCTTTGAAAAGCCAGCCTTTTATTTAAAGATGGGTCAGATCAGATGCTAGGGAACTAATGAATCCCTTGTGCTTACATCTCAAACCCCCTGGTTTTCCATAAGTGACATGTGGTTGTCCCTAACAACAGACAGATAAAACCCAAGTTAATGGTGTAAGAGGCAATTTAGCTTACAGTTATGTTCATTTTATTTAGATAATTGTAGGAGCCGCAATATGCTCACTAAGAAATGTGAAGACAGCTTACATTTACAGGCTCAGCTTATGTTCATGTAAAGAAAAAATCGGGGAAATGGTGTTTAATTTCCTGAGAACAAGCACATGAGTCAGAAGATGAACACCAGCATAGCTCATGAAGGATCTCAAACGGGAAAGCAAATGTCCCAAGGTAGAAACATTCTGCGTTTATCTTTTATTTTTAGTGCAGCTTTTATTTAAGCTTCTCTTCAGATCCTCACTTCTTCACTCAACAACACCAAAGTGGATTTTGAGATGATACTCTTTTATGAAAACATCTAGCTTAATTTAACTCCTGACATCTTTTGATGTATAAAGCGACAGATGTTTAGGTGATAGTTCTTCCTTAGGGCAACAGAAGTGCGCAAGAGCTTTAAGGGCCTTTAACCAAAGGCAGTATGGGAAAACCCTGCACCACCAAAGTGTTTTGCTAGCACACAGTGGCTTTAGAGAGCATCTCACCCCAGCCCACCTGAAGGAGAAGTTTCTCAGAATCATCAGAAAAAGAAAACCCTTGACCCACAGACATACATGGGAGATTTTTTTCCCATATGCTGACTTCACAGAAGGCAGTGCAGTCGGGATGCAGGTTCTCCCTGGAGTGGTGCTGGTGCCAGCAGCGCACAGGCTCGCTGTGCTGGGTGTGGCTGGGCACTGCTCCACATGGATACTGCCCTGTGCCTGCTCCTCCCTGCAGCTATCCCTCCCCGCCCTTCATGCAACCTCAGCACTGCTCCCCTCCCCTCTCTGAGGCACTGCCACCCTTGGTAAGGCACATGAGGTGATGACAATGTTAGTTGTGACTTTCATGCTCTTGGATCTCAGGCTAGAGGTGAATTATTGCTATCACCCTGACTGCCAGTGTGCGAAGGGCTGGTGGGAGGGAAAGGCATGTGGGCAGCCCTTCTGGCATAGCTCTGTGGGCTCTCTTCCCTGCCACAAACAGAAAGGCATATTTATTCTCAGTTATCACAGATTACCCCCAGAAAACCATAATGTTGATATTGAAGATACCATTTATCACCACAAAACACGAGATGGCCACTATTATATACTTTACCTGCCATAAAAAGCTGCTCACCTCCATTTATCAAGGTTTACAAGGTAATGATGCTGTTGTTGGCTCTTGCTGGTGCTTTGCTCCTTGTCTGTTGCATGACTTGAGTAAAGGCATGGCCCAGGAGGCACATGCAAAGTACAGGTCCATGGAACCCAAAGGTCATGTGCATCCACAGGACCCAGGGAGATCCCTGAGTCTGGACATGTTTTAGTACGATATGTACCATGCCTTTGCTTGTGTGTGTGTTTTATTCTTTGAGGCTTCTGTGGAAAAGGGCCATGAGCTGGACCATCACACCAGTTTTGGGGCAGCTGATAAACCCTGTGGTGTCTGTTGGGTCTGAGGATGTGTTTATTCCCAGCTTGAGGCAGGAACCAGACAGACAGGGACTGAGGGGTAGGGAGAGGAGGAGGAAACAGTCCTTTACCCCACTAGTAAGTTCACAGCTGGGTGTGTGGCAAGCTTTTGATCCTTAGTGGTGCCTCCCTTGATTTTCTGATGTATGAGTGAGCCAGTGTCAAGAATGTGTTTTTTCATTGTTTTGGTTCCTCCCCTCCTCCCCCCCCCCGAAAAAAAAAAAAAAAAACCATTCCTTTCCCACTTAGCAGGCAGAGACAGTAAGTTCTATCTTCTTTTAGTACTGTCTAGGCTAGAAAAAACCATTATGTATATTTTCTTGATTGTATTACCAAGACCCTGAGATTATGATAATGATAATAATGATGATAATGATAATAACAACAGTAATAATATTAATATTAATATTAATGGTAATAGTAACCTCAGATGTGGTGGATTATAGGATATCATGTCATTCAGTATCAGACACATTCAAATGCTGGTCAGATGAACCCCCTCCCTGAGATGCAATTTATTAGAAGCATTTCACAATTCAAATGTCAGTTTAGCATAGAACAAGCTTTTCCTCTCTCCATCTCTTGAGCCTTTCACTGCAATCAAAATACCCCAGGAGCAGAGGTGGGGCCTGGCTGTGTGCTGGTGATGGGTCTCTGCAGAGCAATCCAGCTGGCTGGGGCAGCGGCATTTCCCCCTCATCCTGCCTGACCAGTGCCATTCTCCCCAAAACAGAGAGAGGACAGCCTCAAAAGTCAAGCCTCCTGACCTGGCTGATGGAGTCTCACATTTTTTTGTTTCCCTTGAAGGGATGACCCTAGCAATCACCTGCTTAATCTGACCTCAGTTCACAGGTTAGATTGTTGCCAGATGACTACAGCAGCCAGTCCAGGTGGCCCCAGCCTCACAGGGCTTCTTTGGGGCTTGTTTCTATATGGTGGTGCTGGTTCATCCGCAGAGTTTGGGCTGGATGCAGGTGTCTCCCAGTCACTTTCACACTGCCTGCCCCAAAGTGATGCCTCTGCCTGCAGATCATCCAAACAACACAAGCCAAAGCCCACTGGCTTCAGCAGCAGCAGCAGCACTGAGTCCTTGGCAGCCAATTTAAAAAAGAAGCAGCAACAAAATCAAATAAGCATGGGGCTTCTGTGCCAGCTGAGGCCAGAGAGCTTGTTGGAGTACAAGGAGATTCCTCAATGAGCTCTGCAGAGACAGATCTGTCATGGTAGCTCACACCTACAGCCAAATCATCCTCTGGGTTTCCCTGGCTCAGCCTCAATTCACTTTAATATGGGCTGGTAAAAATGAGAAAAGAATTCGGCCTCTGCTGTCAATTGCATTTTTAATCTATAAACTATCTTAGGGACACTAAGTAATGAGCTCACACTAAGGCCTGTGAGGGACGCAAGGTGTTATCACGTTATCTTTTTAGGGGAGCCAAAGAAGCTAAAAGAACTGTGCAAGGCCAAAGACTATCAAGGCCTGATTACATATGAGTCCTGGGCTCCTACAACTTTGTCCCAATGGCAGGGTCTCAGTTCATTCTCCTACTGTCCTTAGCCACAAATTCTGCATGAATGAAAGCACCTGAGTTCTTTGACATCTTTTACTTCCATTCCAAATGCAGCCTCATGCTTCCTGTAATATCTTCCTTAACTGCAAGCAAGAGCTTGAAACTTGCCCATGATCAAAGGCTGCATTTTGACAGTTCAGGTGCAATTAAATGTGAGTATCAAGAAGGGTGTCTGCAGTTTATTACTAAATCTATGCTGAAGTGCTGGCAAAAAACTAGAGCTACAGCACTTTCTTGCAGATCAGGTAGTTAGATATTTAAATGGGTGCATTTGCAGGCAGGAAACTGCGCTCAAGCAATTGGAGGCTTGGGCACAGACCAGCTAACACTGAATAAATAGCCAGACACTCCTCTAACAATGTATTTCATTGCAGGCGTAGGTCTCTTACCTTGCTGAAAGAGAGCCAGGGGCAAGCATTCAACAAAAAAATTTCTTTAATCATGGACCAGATATAAGGGAGCAGACAGCTGCTGGTTTAAAAGCAATTTTGAATCAAGAACATTTGCTGTATCCTTGGTATTTACACTCAAAGGCTTCTCTTGGAGCAAATATCTGCCTGAGCATGGAAAAGCAAGATCACATTTGCCTTTGAAATCTGTGCTCTGGTGGATTATAATCATAAATGTTTAATCCACATTAAAAAAAAAAAAAAAAAAAAAAAAAGTAGTAGGGGAACTTATACTAAGCAAAATGTCCAGTGGGATCCAGATAGAATGAATACCAGAAACTTCAAATGTTTACTAAGGTAGAAGAGAAAAGCAGTTGTTCTTTAATTTCCTCAGCTCCTGAAAAAAGCACTCTTGGCTCTGTTCTTCTTTTGTAAGGGATGTCTAAACATGCTCAGCTACAAGAGAGAATAGATGAAAACTCTGTGAATCCAGGTCAGTATTTCTGTGGGGTTTACAAGACATGCTTAGACACTGGAGTGACAGGTAAGATTCCCTCTGAAAGAAATGTGTCGGTTGCTCCATGATTGTCCTATCCCCTGTTGTTTCTCCTTGTCTCTCATCAGAAAATAATAATCTGTAATCTCTCATGAAAGTTATGAAAATCTTTCCACTTCTTCTGTCACCTCTTTTCCTGCTGGATTTACGGGTATTACGGACACTACTGGTGTACTGTATGAGGCTAAAACTCAATAGCAAGCTCAAATCAGATTTAAGGAAATGAGTCAATAGGCAGAACGGGAAGGTAACACACCAATTTAAGCCTAGAAAACCACATGATGTGAGCTTAATACTTTTCCTTGTACTGTGAAACTGGGGGCATAAAATTTCAGGTGCAGTGTCTGTGACAGGCAAGTTCCCACTCTGTCTCAAGTCAAAACATATTAATTACAAAAACATCAAACTGGCATGAGGTTACTGCTTGAGATGAGTTAACACAAGTGGTAAAACACAGTGGAAAGAAAAACTGTCCTGAAGGGCAGAGGAGACAGGTGAAGGGAAGATGACATCAGTATAGAAAAAGTGAAATGCCAATCCTATGCATGGATCATAAAGCTAGAGGAACATGGGAACAAATGAAAGAAGCTTGTATCTGTGCTGGGAGCTTCCACCTGAAAGTATAAAACGCGGATCATGTGTCCTGGAAGGTTTTAAATAAAAATTTGTGCTCAGCCCACTGCCCAAGTGATGCAGTGTTGCCTGTAAATATTGAAACATAAATTGCCTGAACAGGCTGGCTGAAATGCTACCATGAGCAATGTGTTTGTCAACACTACTGCCAGAGAAAGCGAGCCAAATTAATGACAACTGCCAAAAGAGTAGAGCAAAAAAGGTAGACTTTCCCTGTGTATCAGAAGCTGAATTTATGCCAGGCTCTGTCAGGATGTGAAGGAAAATGTGCTCAGAGGCTGCCAAGTCCCACAACAGGTCTTCATTTCCTGCTCTTAGTATTTTGCTCTTCATATTTATATTTGGCCAAGTGTAAGGGATGGTGATAAGGATAGATCCATTATTTTGTGGAGCAAGGAGGAAGACAGCACTGCTAGAAACATCTGTTAATTTGGGTTTGGTGCCTTGAGGCCACTTCCTCTTCTTATTGTAGCAGAACCAGCAATGGGAAGGAAACTTCACTGCACTTCACGCCCCAGTGGTACCTTCCATGCAGGGGTTGAAGAAAGTTGGAAGACTATAAACAAGTTTTTGAATGCACCAGGAGGTAGCTGATATTCTCTCTGGTTTGCATATTGTGAACTGAAGAGCTGATTTTCAGTGTTTCCTACTGCTCAACAGCTGCATGAAAGGTCAGCATTTCAGAAGTGCTACGAGTGCTTGGGAGGAACCAAGCTCTTTCTCATAACTTTGAACAGCAGCCACCTCTTTGCTAAATTTGCTAGTATGCAAATGCTGGGGAAAGTCAGCACTGATGTTGACTAAAGCAGAGTTTGCAATCTGTTCTCAGTACTAGAGAGCACCTCTCGTTATCACTGCGCTTTTACCCGCCCCAATGACTAATGCACTAGGAATACATCAGTGACCTGCAAACTGGCACGTTTTTCAGCAAGCACAATCACCTAGGAAATTTGCATAATTTTTCTCCTTCTCCCCATCTTGCTCATCTTTCTCTAGGAAACCGATTCTTTGCGGGGAGAGTCATTTATTGTGCTGGCAAACAACTCAATTAAAGTATTATGGGCACAGTTGTCGCCAAAGGCCAGCTTCTGGCACCCTACCACTTGAGCAATGGGATGAGCAGGAATTTGTATTTAAAGGCTTGGTCTGCGAATAAGAGACCCAGTTGCTTACATCACTGTTTTGTCTCGTGACGCCTCTGGGCAAGGAAGAACCAGTGTTTCTGTGACCCATGGTCGTGCCATAATTATCCCAGGTGTAAATGAAGAGCTGGAGCCACAGTCATTGAAAGTCAGTCAGCGAAAGTGAATTTCACCTGATGTTTCTGGGAATATTTTAGAACCGGTGACCCAAATTGAAGCACACAAACTGCTATGTATTTATTGTATAAACATTTATAAATTTTGGACAGCTGCAATACGGTGTTTACTCCTGCTGTTGTTTTGACAGTCCTAGCTCAGTGAAACTACTAATTGAACTTGCAGTGCTGAAAATAATACAGCCATATGTGTAACTGCGGTATGTACTTCATAAATGAGATGGTGCCATCATAAACTGTGAAAATAATGCAGCTGCATAAAATTAGAGTGATGAATGTGCATTGGCCTGCAATTCTACTATGCAAGCCAAAGCTGGTACCAAACTGCTCCCTCAAAAACGCGGGTGTTTAAACAAGTTTCATAGGGAAGCCATTGCTTACTCTGCACTTTTATGAGTGGGATACAATGCTGGTGTTTTTTTCCCCCTTTCATCCCAAGTTTTCTACTTTGCTGACACTTCTGTTATGATGGTCGCCCACCAATGTAGGGCTTTGCCTCAGTTTTGGAGAAAACCATCCATTCCGGTCCACGACCAGTTGCTGTGGTTCAGAAGCTCCTAGATGGAGGGAAGGTGTGGGAGTCCCGTCCGTGGGTGCCCAAACCACCCCGGAGTTCGGGGAAGGGAGAGGCTGCGGGAGAGGGCGGGGCCCCGAGGGAGCGCAGGTGCTGTCTGCAGGTCGGCGAAGCAAACAGGAGATGCAGTCCAGATTGTCGGTGCTCCAAGAAGGGTTTATTAGGGTAAGGGGTGAGGGGAGCTGGAGGGGTCTCGGGGCATCGACAAAATGGCCCCGAGCCCTCTTGTACAGTAACTTTTATAGGGGGAGGGGAAAGGGAAGGAGGAGATTTGGGGAACAAATGGGGAAAGGGGGATTTTTGAGCGACAAATTATATAACCAAACAAATAACTGCTTAAATATGAACAAAGAAGAACATTCTGGAATCATAACCATATAGGGAACCAGGGGAGGGGGAGAGGAGTGGCTGTCACCTTGTCAAGCCTGGGTGTCTTCCAACTGGCCTGGAGAGCAGGGGGTCCTGGGAGTGTACCAAGCCCAGGATCCATCCCCATCTCTCTCCCAGGGGGTTGGGGCACGCAGGTGAGCCATGAACACTGCAACAGGAAGGTAAGAAATGCGACAAAGAAAAGCATGGCAATGGGGGATTTTGTCTTTGCAGCATTGCCCTTTTAAGGCCAGAGAAAATCCTCCGTTTCACGGGTTGTCACCATCACAGGGCCCCTGAAGGCAGCTCCTCAAACAAAGGACAAGCGAGAACAGGGGACAAACAAAGACCGAGGCCATTAAGGGTTGAGGGCAGAAAGACAAGGAACATGAATACAGTCAAATGACACCCAAGTAAAGAGACAAAGGATCGGGAGTGAATCCTGATGGGAGGGAGAGGATGAGGAGGCAAAGAGTGTGATTGGTATCAGCTCCTGGCGGGAACATCTCAGCCACATCCCAGGCTATCACATGATGCCCCGAGGGAAGATGTCAGGAGACATGTTGAGGACTGCTTAGTGAGTTAAACACCTCTTTGTGTTTAGGCAAGCCTGGCCAGACTGCTGGGAGATTATCTGGAGAAGACAATGGTGATGAGAGGAAATGAAACAGGTTAGGGTTTTTTTGTTTGTTTGTTTTTATAAAACAATCTGCAGCTGCTACAATATCGCAACAATAAAGATGAAGGTTTAGCGCTGTGAAATCTCTGGCCAGTGTTGGATGTTTCCTGAAACACTGCTGGATGTTTCCTGAAAGAGGCATACTCGGGATAGGAGTAGTTAAGCCATCAGCAGATAAACAGAGATTTGTCAGCATCCACATCCAGAGCAATCGCTGCAGGCGAGGCTGCATCACTGAGGGGTGACTGTCGCTGTTTATCGATCTTGATAAGCATGCAGAAACCTCTGTGGACAAGTAGCAGCCATGGCTCTTATCACCAGGACCATAAACTGAGACTCTCCCTCTGATACTACTCCACAAAAAAAACTCCAAGCCCCTCAATCCCAGAAGTGATTAGTAGTGTGTAAGAAATCTGTGGAAAATACTGGTGAGTCCATATGGAGAGCCCTAAACCATAGCACACTTTTGTAGCCTAAGCTTACAGGTGGCAGAATGAAATGAGATGATGCACTACATGTACTCAGCAGAAAAAGACCACACCTTGCAGACAGTCAGAATAACCTTGCTCTTTAAATATTTACTGTTTAAAATTATTTTTCATGCTGTGGCAACACCGTTGCACCCCCTCTGCCTTAAAACATAGTATTCACAAGAACCAACCTGCTGGTGAGGCTGTGATGGGGCTTCAGCTGCAGACATGACTACATGAGCATCAGCTCCCAAGAGAGGTTTGTCATGCTGCCATCAGCACTTTCTTGTTATATGGGATGTCTGGACAGGTAGGACTCTGGCACTAGGCTCTGGCAAGCAGCAACCTGCAACTGCAGCTTTTTTCAGAGTTCAAAGGATTGGCTGCACTGAGAGAAGCAGGAGCAAGGCACCAGAGGTGGGCTCAGTCCTCACCTCAGATTTGTAGGTTGGTCCTCCTTGTCCAGTTGAGCACTTCCCCCAAAAGCCACCTGGCAGTCTCCTGGAGCCACCATTGCACATCAGAGAAGTTTTCCTCATAAATTAAAGGATAGAGCAAGCTGGCTGGAGCTGGATCTGGATGGAGCAGGATGCTGGTATTTACAACATGGCAAGGATGAGGAAGGTGGTTAAGGAGTTCAGGCCGAAGAATACATTTCATAACAGCAGGGAAGGAATTAATGGACCATGAGGTGGAAAGAATAAAATAAAATCCTAGCATTGAAAGCTATGCTTCCTTATCTAACTTTAATAAAGCCACAGTGAACAAGATTGAAACTACCTGGGCCAATGATTCTCCTGTGGAGAGCAGCCCAATTTCCCTAAGACAGCTATGACAGGTAGGAAAGGTGACATCCCAAGCAAGAGAAGGATTTGGTGAAGTTGGTCTCTCTCATGACTCTTCAGGCCTTTGCTTAAAAGATGCTGATTCTGAATTCAGAGCCTGCAGACTATTCAATTTTTCCACTTCTGATATAGTGGAGTAGTAAATCTGTATTCTTTTATCTGTCATGAGCACCACTGGTGTAAAAACACATTCAGAGAAAGCAAAACACTTCTGACTTGAAGATGGAATTGAGCTCTGGCACACATAGGTGGATCTTAGTTAAAAGTTGGGAAGATGATGATGAAAGGAAACATTAGCAGAGAAAAGAATAAGATGAAAGAGGCTCCGAGGTCTGCAAAGTATTGTAGAACTATGTCAGAATAGTTTTAAAAGAAGACTAAAAGAGAGAAATTAGTAACAAATTAAGAAATAGAGGGGAAAGACTTGCAGGTAAGGAGAAAACAGCAGTGTAAGATTTAAAAGAAGACAGGAAGAGATCAACCCACGAGAAAACCAGAAATGGTTGGAAGGGAATTACAATGTTAGAGGCAGAGCATGAAGAAAGCCATGTTAATATTAGGACTAGCAAAGTATATTTTATTTATTCATGGTTCTTCTGGATTACTTTTTGCTGGCAGCTGCTGAGGGTCCCATTGCTGCACATTCCCCTCCCTCCATGGAGGGCAGCCAAGCACTTCTCTTTGAGGATGATGAATGCGCAAAACAGTTTTGAACGCTTCAACTTTAAACAAAGCACTCTCCAAAGCTCCCTTCTGCCTTGGGCAGCCAGCTCCAAGCCTCTGTGGTGGAAACCTGACAGCTTTGTAGGCTTCCATGAGCTGCTTTTGCAGGTTGGTCCATTATTAATGCTGAAATATAGATACTGGGATTGAAATAAGTGAGAATCAGGCAAACTTTCCTTGCAAAAAGGAGAGATGTAATCTGCTCCCTCGATGCATGTGCTGTGCTCACTCCTTGCAGACAGGTGGGTGGGGACGTCAGCTTTCACAGATCTACAGCAACTTCTTCATGGGACTCTCCAAATACTGTTGTAGTCAAGGGAAACTCCACCACTCACTTTAATGGGACTTGGTGTGGCCCTGCAAGGCTCACAGCCCTGAAAGTCACACCCACCTGCACCCAGTGGTCTCTTCAGAGAATCTGACAAAACTGGGAAAGTTATGAAGTTGAAAAATAACCTTTAATCCTTTTGAATCTTTTCCTGAGTAAGGGGAGGCCTTTTCCAAGCCTAATGTTTTTTTTTCTCCAAGCCTGAGTGTTTAAAAGAAAAGCCTTTCTCACAGGTAATTTTTATTCAGCCCAAACAGTGACGCAGTCAATTTTTCGAAAGCTTTAAGGGTGTTAAGTTCCATCTGACTTCAGCAATGAGACTTAGGCGGTTTTTTGCCCTTCAGCCACATCTCTAAGGAGGTCTGCGCTCCTTTAAGGAAGATGTGAAAATGGAGTTCTAAACACCTCTTTTCAAATCAGAGTTATGTGTATGAGCTGCCATGTCACAGGACTGACATTAGACATTTGGATTTAGGCAAGCCTTACAGACTACAGGTCTGAGCTGGGAACTCTGCACTATTTTCTGGCACCAATCTTATATGACATACAAGCGGTGCTGTGGCAGAAAACATGAACATGCTTGACTGGAGCTCTAGGAGAATGAGTACTAATGAGACTGATCTATGAACTTAATAAGAAGCTTATTCTCTCAGACCATAAGCAGGTTGTTTGGAAAAACACCTACTAACTGAGAGAGGCTGGGAAAAGACTGTCTGGAAGCTCTGCCACTGCAGAAACTCCCTCAGAATCGTCTTGTATTCAGCAGGGTAGGAGGCAGAGAGCCCATGCGGACATTCAGCAGCAACTGTAGTCCCCCAGACTCTGGACATGCTGACATGGATTTGAATGTCCCTGCCTTGGCTGGTATGTCCTGAAGACATTTGCTTGCATAAATAAATTTCAAATTAGACACTAACCCACTGAAATTCCTCAAGCTTCATCCAGGGTGCTGATTACACTCCTTTCTCAGTGCAAGGACTGTAGGATGACGCCCTGAATGAAAGATTGCTGTGCAAGGATATCATCAACCAGTTTGACCAGGCATCTCTGGCAGGGACAGCACTTTTTTGGATGTATTTCTTGGCTACCAGTAATGCCATCCCCCTGTGAGGCACAGACAGGATTCTTTCATTTTCAGAAGCCCCAACAAAAGAAAAAAAAAAACCTTCATATATTAATGTACTTAACTAGCCATCGTGTCTATCCCAGGAAATCCGTGGGATTTCCTAAAGAGCTCTGCTACTTAATTAGTTGTAAATGGTGGGGAATCTGCAGCTGTAGTGTTAATTATAAATGATGTAATTTTCAGGAAGTGTCAGGATGAAGCACAGTCACTGCCATGCTAGCACCCAGCACATACATATCCTAGCATGCCTGTTTTTCCATGTGTGTTTCAGGTTTGACTCTGAAATTCCAGGCCTTGGTTCTCACTCTGTTAACACAGTGTGAGTAAACTCAGCTGAGGATGCTTCAGAGTAACTTGTCCTGCAGGTAAGAGCTGGAAAGACCAGCCAGTAGCTTGGAAATGTGTAGCGTAAACCAGTCAAGAAAACGAGTCTGCACAAACATAGAGACTTGCATACCTCACTTTATTTTCTCTGCTAAAGTACATGATGACAGGACAGGACCTGTCTTGGTGATTGCTGGACTTTAGTTGTTGGACACGAGCTGGGTGTTCTGCCTGGGGTAACCATAGGGTTTATAACACCAATCACGGCGTGTAAAGCACCCTAAACCTGGTGACTGTGAGGTCCTAATGGTCCTAATGAACTATATTTAGAGTGTTTACACAGTGCAATTTCATCTTCTCAAGGTGTGTAATGTGAACTGTGGACTCTTACTACCCTAAGGATAATATATCTGGTACTTCTGCTAGGCTAGAGAAAATAACCTTCCTTCTACTCAGTTTGTTTTAATTAATGTCAGAGTTGAATTGCATCACCTTTTTTTTCTCTTTTCTCTTTTCTTTTCTTCTTTTCTTTTCTTTTCTTTTCTTTTCTTTTCTTTTCTTTTCTTTTCTTTTCTTTTCTTTTCTTTTCTTTTCTTTTCTTTTCTTTTCTTTTCTTTCCTTTTCCTTTTCCTTTTCCTTTTCCTTTTCCTTTTCCTTTTCCTTTTCCTTTTCCTTTTCCTCTTCCTTTTCCCTTTCCTTCCCCCTCCCTCCCCTCCCTCCCCTCCCCTCCCCTCCCCTCCCTCCCTCCCTCTCCCCTCCCCTCCCCTCCCCTCCCTCCCTCCCTCCTCCCCTCCCCTCCCCGTCTGACTCTGGAGGGATGTTTCTGGCCATTCAGCTCTTTCTGTGACATTTTTTCCTGTGAAAGAAGTAATGCCACTGAATGCACAAAACTAGATTTTCTACATAACATTAATCACTGACTGGCTGTGGTTCCCATTCCAAAATGCAAGAGCAAAAAAAAAAAAAAAAAAAAAAAGTGTTGCAATTCGACTCTGGTTCCTGTGAAAAATACCCAGATTCAGCTAAATTATAAACCCTTAGAAAATCACAGTTTGCACACACCTAGCAGAGGCTTCTGAGTCTGGCTGCTGATCTCTTCGATGTTTCAGTCTGTGGAGATTTGTGCTCTGATGTATCTACAGCTGCAAGGACTGAGTGGGAGGTTTCTAGCAATGCTCTCCTTGGTGCCTCCTGGAACAGCCATGGAGACTTGTGCTCTGTGTTATTGACCTCCTGAACCCCAAGTGATGAGGAGGATGGGACCTTGCCTTTATTTGTGGAGTTGGCATAAACAGGCAGACTAAAGCAGCCTACACAGAAAGACTGAAACTGGGGACTTGGAGTGGAGAAGGTACTTGGGCCTCACTATAAGAAATCTGGTCTGGGAACTGGGGTTGGAAACTGAGCCTGGAAACTTCTGGGATGAAATATGGGCAACAGCTGGACAATGAAAATGGGGGAGATGGTGCTGAAAAGTGGAAAGTGGCCTATAAGGGCTGGAGACCAGGAATGAGGGTACAGGGAGCCTGGGACATGGAACTCAGGTGGTGGCACAGGGGAAGATGACAGAGGAGGTTGGCACTGGGGACCAGGATTCTGGGGTTGTGCTTCTGCAGTCCCACACAACTGAAGGGAAGCCCAGGATGCTGTGAAAAGCAGCATGCATGCACGTAATGGAAGCATGTGATTAAGCAAGAGGGACTTGCACAGTCAGCCTTAATTTGGGTGTTTTCTAATTTTCAATGCTTGTGTTTGCAACCTCAGTTTTGTTTTTAATGGAGCTTTTTGTAAGTGATAGGATTACCTGCATTTACTCTGTAGAGTGCTGGTGCCAAAGAGCTATCATGATGCTTTAGTATGCAAGTCCTGAACAGTGAAGTAGCTTTTGCATTTGGTAAATGATGATGAAATATCTTCATGTCATTTATTTGTGGTGCTGTTTGTATATGAGGACTGTAATTCTCTTAAAACTCATCTGCTTCAGAGGAGAATGAATTAACATGGATGATTGAGGGGCTGTCTAACTAATGGACTTTCAATATAGTTAGTGCCCAGCAACAAATTCAGCGCTGCTTTGGAGAATGGAAGAGTTTGGAGTTTTAAAATAATCAGGTTTTGGTAATTGAAATTCATTGATGTGAAAATATTTTTCACATACGTGTTTTCTCTTTTGTTTAATATACAGTGAACTATTCATTATTAAGAAGATACAGGCATGATTCAGTACAGTAAAAAAGATTTGATTAGTGTAAGTGTATTTTTCTAAATATCGTCTTGTAATGGGATAAGGGGGCAGAAAAGTGCAGCTCTGGAGATGATTGCCAGAGCTTATAAACACTCCCCCCCTTTCATTTTGTGATAGCTGCATCAGCAGAGACAATATCCAGGACTGTACAGAGAGTAACTGCTCTGGTAGCCCCCCTGGTGTGTTTATCCAGCTCTCTGTACTGGCAGTAAATGTTCAAAACGCAGCAGGAGACAGCCCTGAGTGGCTGGCTGATGCTGACCCTGCTTGGAGCAGGGGATGGACAGGAGGATCTGCAGAGGTCCCCTTCCACCTCGGCTGTGCTGTGCCGACGTGGGCCAATGGCAAGGGTAACACATCTCAGGCACATCCGCACATGCTGCCCAGAGGCAGGTGGTGACTCGGTGCCACAGGTGGGACTCTGGTCAGTGGGACACAGGGTTTGTGGCTCCTCCAAGGTGACTCACTGAGACTAGTCTGGGCCACCACTTAGAAGGAAGCACAGGGATGTGTCAGCAGACCCAGGTGGTCACCAAGATTGGGAGCCTCAGGGGGGTCTTTGCACTGCCTATCTCTGGGCACTGAACTTCAGAGCAGGAAGCTTTTCTCTCTATCTTATCTGTGGCGGGAGATTAGCCCAGGCTGAAAGAAAGTGACTCAGAGTATGGAATTCTGCTCTGAATCACCTCCAGGGACATCTCCCTTTTGAGTATAAAGGCAGTCAGCTGGTACGGAAAGAGCAAATTCCCTACATTTTGTACTTACAGATGTCAAATCACCTGACATGTCAGTGCAGGATGAGAGAATTGAGATTGCTCACCCTGGAGAAGAGAAGGCTTCAGGATAACCTAGCCTTCCAGTACCTGAAGGGAGCATGCAAGAAAGATGGATCAGGGTTTTTATAAGAGCATGTAGTGACAGGACAAGGGAGAATTGATTCAAAGTAATAAAGAGTAGGTTTAGATTGGAAATTAGTAGGAAGTTCTTTGCTGTGAGGATGTTGAGGCACTGTAACAGGTTGCCCAGAAATGCTGTGGATACCCCATCCCTGATAATGTTCAAGGCCAGGCTGGATGAGGCTCTGAGCAACCTAGTCCAGTGAAAGGTGTCCCTGCCCATGGAAGGCAGGGTTGGGACAAGATGATCTTTAAGGGCCCTTCCAACCTAAACCATTCTATGGTTCTATGATACTATGATTCATTATTAAAATTATAATTAATAGATAAGCATTTAAAAACTACTGCTATCAGGAGAAAATTATTGATCAAATTTCTATACCCAACCCAAACACAAAAAGTGGGCTGAAAGGCACACAGGTGAATAGAGAATTCGTTGCTCTCCTAAGGTAAGCACGTTGTCCATCTTCTCCTTCTTGAAGCCTTGAATGTCAGCAAATGGGTGAAGGCTCTCCTCTTAACTTTAGGGTGGAGTTTTATTCTTTTTTGAGGGAGACTGGGATTTCACAGCAATTTATTAAATAGCGTTACTGCAAATACACATCCTTTGTACGCACCCGTTTTCAGGTTAGTGACCTGTAAAAATACTCACTCTGCTGAATCTTTTAAAGCATGCAATAAACCAGAGTTTTATGGAAGAGAAAAACGGAATGTGAATGAGCCTGTCAGATTTCAATGAGCCAAAATGTTCATTGTAATTTTATCACAGGGTATCAATATGAGAAGTGACAATTACCTGTGATCAGCAGGGCTTGAAGCTGTTTCCACCAATAGACGCTTTTTTAATTGCTATAGGCTGTACTTTTGTCTTGCAGTTTTAGGCAACAGCCTACTGTGCAGCTTTTGTCCAAGGCTTGAGGCTTGACAGGCCCTGACTCAGTAGTGATTTTAATGGTCAATGTAATTTTCCCCCTTTAATCCCAGAGCTCTGAGACCATAGAAATTTTCTTCTTTTTTTTTTTCACTGAAATATGTTATGTGAGCAGGAAATGTTATGAAGTTTGGTTAGGTACTGATGTCTCATGCATGTGTGCTCCCTGGCTGCTGGACTGAATGGAAAAGTGCTGAACTCTCCCTGCCTCTTGCTTTGGGAGGGTTCAAAGAAGCCTCTTTCCCCCATTCCCTCTGAGAAGATTTCTTTGCCCACTAGTGATTTAATAAACAACAGCAGCAACAAGTTAGGGACATTACTGTCTCAGATTTCTCCTCCTCTGACAGCTTGGCCAATTGTTTCAAAAGCAGCTGAAGGAAAATAAAAAGACAGAAAGATACACAGACAGTGAGATGATATAAACTTTGTTTCTCTAGGAAACTAGGCTGAAAAGAGTTCCTAGGCTTCTTAATAACATAATAAACATTGGAAATATGATTTAAGCCTCCAGTGTTGACTCAGAAATGAAAAGGAATGGATCCCCCATGTGCTGATTATTTTTAAAATGCTCAGAAGCTCCCATAAAACCATTCGGGTTTATGATTATTTGGTGACTTGTTCCTGGAACTGAAAGTTTGACACTGAGGTCTTACATACATATTGTGTATTAGAGGTTCCTCAGGTGATCATAATGGAGAAACCACGAGTGAGTTGTCTTTCTCATGGTATCCCAGTCCTACCCCAGCACTTGTAGGGATTGCTGCTATTATTCCCGTGAATGATGGGGGTTCCCACCTCCCCAGTACTAGGTGTGCTTGAGTGAGTGTGTCTGATAGCAATTTGCTCTCATTGACTGTTACATATGATGCACTTATAAAAATTGTTAGAAAAATCCAAATGGGAAAAAAAAGGTCCCCTTTTCCAACCAGACTGGTGAGAGAATAGCAAAGGGCAGAAGAGCACGGCTGCCTTTGCAGGGCAAAGCACAGGGCTTTCCTTTCCTTTGTCTTTCCATGCCTCTAGCACTGGATGAACCCTTTTAATCCTTTTCATTCAGGTAGGAACTGAAAAGGGCAGTACCAAAGAACTTGCTGCCTTTTACAAATCCATCTCCTAGTGAAAAGTTTAATCGAAATAAACCATGTGAAGCAATTTGAAGCTGAAATCTATTTATCTTTCTTTTTCTTTTCCCAAGCCTATTGCTGGGAACTTTTCAAGATTTCTTCCCCAGAGACTTACAGACTCTTCTCATAACAGGTGCAGCCTGGGGGATGATGGCAGCAATCCACAGATCCTCCTGGGAGTAATTACCTTTTCCAGCTCCCCTCCTCTGCTGCATCCCTCTGGTAGCACTTCTGCCAGGAACTGAGCACGTAATCCGTTCAGCAGAGGGAGTCAGATGCTAAAATCTGCGGTAGCCCCTCCAGAACAGGACTTTGTATTTGCATGTGGGATCTGAAACACTCGATTCTTTGCTGTCTGCTTAACCCGGAGGGGGGTGTATGGGGTGTCCTGGTCTCAGCTGAGCTGGCTAAACTCTGATGTAATGATACAATCACAGCAGCAACAACAACAACATTAAGGTTATTAAGAGTCATTGTGTAAATGCTCTTCAACGCTGCCTTACTGGATCCATCTCAGCGAGCAGGTAATATTTTTCTACATCTGTGTAGCCCCCCTGCCTTACTGGTGGACGTAATTTGCAGCAGCGCTGACCAGTGCAGAGTTGGAAGAACATTTGGTTCCATTTTGTAATTAATTTTCCTCCCCTGAGTCCATGGAGATCTGGTACCATAGGACTTCTTGTAGGCACCAGCTGCCACTTGTTTTCTGAGGATGAAAGGGGAAAACACCTGAAAGGTGGTCCCTACCTAGGGAAGGGTAGGGACTTGGTGCACATAGGCATGTAAGGAATTGTGTCTCCCAAACCTGGTGTGTCTCCTCAAAAATACAGATGTTAGATAAATGCCTGATGTGAATTTGGCACAAGGATATTCTTAAATTGTAAAAACAATTATACAGCCCCCCTCACCTGCATCTCAAAGGCTTTTTCTGAACAAAATCCGTAGAACCTTGAGTGGCCAGGATGGGCAGGTGTGGGATAGAGCAGGTGGCATGGGCCATGGTCCATCGCCAGGAGCAGAGGGTGGGATGGCAAGAGGCCCCTGCCCCTTTAAGGGACACCTCAGAAGAAGCAATTCGGATGTTTGCTCTTCAGATTACTCAGCTAGGCACTGGAGGGGGAAGGGTAGAGCGGCAAAACATTTCACACAGTCCTTCCAGCTGATCAACAGAGACGCAAAAGTCAGCTGCATGTGCTAAAATGATGCCTGTGGGGTAAAATACATCGTGAGAGGTCAGAGATGTTAGTGACTAATACTTCAGAGACAGACATGAAGGGGGAACCAGACTCAAATTGATGGCTGAAATTTGACCTATTTGACTTCTCCTCGGTTACCTCAATTATTTCATTAGGAAGTTTTGAATCAAGAAACACTGTGGGATGCAAAAATCTGTTTCAAACATTCGTTGTGAGAATGGTAATTGAGTTTTAAATATTTATGGCAGAACCTGGAGTTGTACTAGTGAATGCATTATAGACTCTCCCTAGTGGTAAGCCTGGCTTGCTGGAGACCTTGCACTGCAAATAGCCCCAGTACAGTGAAGAGGGGGGAAAGGAATTTTATTTTGTGAAAATTATTTATTTAGGTGATTATAGAGGACTTACTCCTTCATAGGCAACACTTTCAGTGTGGAGCTGCAGGACACGGGGAGAAGGGTGTTCTAACCAAACCTGGCACCTGGAAAACCTAGATGTCCATATTTACACCACTTACAGCTGTTTGCCCCCAAAACCCACTGGATCTGCAAAGAGATGAGGCAATGAGGAGTGAAAGACTCCTGCCTGCTCCTGCCATTTGTCGCTCCTGCCGCTTGCCATTACTGATCCCGTGTGAGACGCTAGGAGGTACATACGCATTTTTTTCTTTTACTGCTGATGGAAATAGGATTGTTTTCTCTGCAGGCAGAGCAGAAACGAGTCTGTGGTCCTGTGCTCTGTCGCAGGCATAGGCCTTGGTGCAACAGATAAAAAGGAGGCCTTATTCCCTCTCCCAGCCCTGGGTCTGCTGTGGTGAGACAACACGCCACATGTGCATATTACCTTAATGTGCACTACTAATAGATCTCTAAGCCTCCAGCTGAGACTGCTGTTCCTCAAGGCACTCGAGCCGGAGAACCAGCCTGGCGCGGGTGTCCCGCAGCCCCTATTTTCCGCGGAGCAGCTGCGCGGGGTGCGTGGGGCAGGCGCCGCTCTGCTCTGCTCCGCTCCGCCGGCAATGCGCTCAGGTGCGCCTGTCCCTCACCTTGGGCAGGTGGCACCACCAGCTGCAGCTAAAACCGCGGAGCCCCTTCTCGCCACTGAGAAGACCCGGCCGCTACATCGTCCCTGTCCCCGCCGGCGGGCCCGGGTGGCACCGCGCAGGGCACGGCGTGTCCGCCGCCGCCGTGTGAAGCCAGGCCGCCCCGCTCCGGCCCCCCGGGCAGCCTCGCTCGCGGCAGCCGCGACGGAGCGGCAGCCGGCCCGGGCCGGGGCGGGGTGGGGCGCACCGGGGTCCGGGGCGGCTCCGGCGCTCCCCGGCGCCTCGGCCACGCCTCGCTCGGCCCCGCACCCCGGCGGGGCGGGGGGGACGGGGGGCGGCGCCGGCTGCCGGGGCGAAGGCGCCGGCTGCGGCGGCGGGCGCGGGGCTGCCATCCCGCGGGCAGGCACGGCGGCGGCGGATGGCGGCAAGGTCAGTGTGCGCCCGCCGCCCGCCGGCGGGGCTCCCCTCCCGGCCTCCCCCCGGGGCGGCGGGCGATGCTCGCGCGGTGGATCCAGCGGCGGGGGCGCCTCTCCCTCCTCCTCTTCCCGGCGGGGAGCGGGGCCGCCGCGGACGCGGATGCCCCCCGCCACGCCTCCGCGCTTCCCTCCCGCCCGGGCGAGGGGCAGAGTCGCGTTTCGTAAGCGCTTGCCCCGGCCGGCCCCGCCGCGCTCGGGTGGCCGCGGCAGAGCGGAGAGCCCCGGGCGGTGGCGCGGCGCGATGCGCGGTGCAGGTGAGCGGCTGAGCAGAGCCCGCGGCCGCCGCCGCGTCCCGGGAGAGCGGCGGGCGCCGAGGTTACTTCGGAGCCCGGCGGGGTCGCGCCTGCATCGCGCCAGCGCTGCTCCGAGCGGAGGAGGGTTCTCCGTGTGCTTTGCGAGCAAGTAAATCCACACAACTTAGAGACGGGCTTTGGTGGGCTCCTTTGTTCCAGCGGGAGGTTCGGTGGTGGTTTTGCGTTCGTTTGGGTTTTTTTTTTTTTAATTAATTTTTTTTTTTTTATTTCCCATTCTTATGCCGGCAGTTAGCGGAGAAGATATGCGGTAACTCGGGTGCTGTCATTAAGTGCCAGATATCTCGCCGGGCTTTTAGTAAAGGGCTTTAATTATTTTATAACTAGCCAGGAGGAGAGGCGTGAAGCCCCCTGCCCAGGTAGGATCCCCGCTCTAGAGAGCGGCAGTGCTCAGAGTTCCTTACGGCGTTAATGCTGTCTTGTCTGCCAGCTGAGGTCGAGCTGCCAAAAATGTGATTTACGGACCCTGCCGACATCCGTCACCCCAGCGCTTTGTTCCCACGCGCCGTCCGGTGGAGAGACTTCTCCGGGAGCAGCTCTGCCTCTCCTGAGATGTCGATACGCTTAGGATGTGTGCACCAGGGTGCCAGCCGGGGAGGCATTAAGAGTGTGTGTTTGTGTAATAGGTGTCTGATTAAAAAAAAAAAAAAAAGCAAACAAGCTTTTGATAACGTCCCATTAATTGAACTGTAAACATAGTAATTCCTCTGTGCTTGTTTGCTCACTTAAACTCTTCCTCTTCCTTCTCGATATGGCCCATGATTTGTTTTTGTTTGCTTTTTATTTTTGTTTTCAACTAGTACCTTTTAGAGAGCTTTTGATACAGATTTACTTAGATTTTTTGTCTGATTTAGGCTGTTGGAAATTATTTGTAGCCTTTCAGCTTAGGATGAATGTGAAGGTCCTGTTCTCAGCCCTTCTGTACCACAGACCTTTTTGTAATGCCCAGCGAGTCTACACTAATGTATAGCCTATAGGATGACAACAATAGGAATTTAAGAAAAAAACCATCTGCTGAAAGCTCTGTTCTTGGCTATGTGTGCAACTGGATTTCAGCTTCTTACTAGGTGCATGTAAGGTGAAATGTAAAAGTGGTCCTGGCTGAGGAATGCAAAGCTGGGACAGCCTAGTGCTGTTGCTGGCCGTGGCACTGGTGGCACTGGTGTGCCCGTGACTGTCAGGACAGGGCTCTGTGGAAAATTCCCGCTATGCATAAGCTGGCAGTACAGTTAAAAAGCCCAAGCCTCTGGCTCAAAGCTGTGAGGTCTGTCAGAGGGTTTGGACTGCTGGCCAGGTATGTTAAGACAGAAGAAAATGGTATATTTTTTGCTGCTTGTCTGGGGGGAAGAAAGTTGGTTGGACCACTCCTGATAGAAGTTTTATATACATGTTGTGAAGTCTTCTTGGGAGTACTGGAGAGTGCTGTGAAATATCCAGATTCAAAATGCCAGGAAGACAATATTTTGGCCTTAATATAGTGTGTTTGAATTATACATGCAAATGCAAGAACTCAGAATGAGCTTCTCATCCAAAGATCTGCTGCAGCTTAGCAGAGTGCCCAGCGAATGGGTGGGCAGATGCTTCTGGGTGCTGGTCAGCCTTCCCCCAGGGACTCACTTGGTCCTCCAGCTTTGCCAAAATCCCTGGATATGTTTTTGTCATACCTGTTCCTGGCTCCAGTTCAGGGTTCTCACCTTGACCCCTTAATGAACTAGATCAGAAACTCCATCAGCCGCAGTCTGGTGGAGGCTTCAGCACAGTTTTAACTTAAGTCATGTGAGTTGCTCCAGTGAAATTAAAGAGGGATACTCGGAAGCAAGCTTGCATGTGGAGGTTTTAAGCTCAGGGCTGCCTCTCATAAGCTTTCCAGGGTGTGAACTGCACGTAATTTTTCTTTGCATGGGGCTGAGAACAGATACCATATCATGTTCGGGTTCCAGCCAGAACAGTTGACCATACTTGGGACCAGTATTGGCAGAGTAGGAGCAGTGGTGCTTCTCTTCTCTGCTGGAGTTTTATGAAGCATTAGTTTGTGCTTGGGACTTGAAGTCTTGCTGGAAGCTAATGAAGCTTGTACTCCTAAATGCTCAAGCCATCCTTTCAAGCAGAATTTAGTTTTCTAAGTCAGTGAAATATTTTTCAGATTGTGACCCCAGTCAGTTGATGGTGCCTGGAAGATACAGGTCTAGAGGTATGAGTGGATCTAGATGATGCCCTGGTCAGTTCACATGACTCTACCAAAGACCTGGTGATTTGTGGCTCTGACCACATGGCTGTTGACTTTGGGACCTGGCCTAGGGTTCCAGCCTTTCTGAGAACAGTGTTCTTACATTGCCTTGTGTATATATATATGTGTTTATTTGTCATCCAGTTCTGCAGCCCTCTTCCGTACATCAAATAGAAGATATTCAGGCAAGTAATGTCACTGACTTGAGCATGGTTATTCAGCTGAGTAAATGGTGTGCAATCTGAGTTGAAAGCAGTAGATTTTGGGCGTGAGTGCTCTTTTTGTGGAGCATGTGGGAAACTAATTTCCAGAGCCTGGGATTTTGGCATGCCTTAAATTTTCTCCTGTTCTTATGCTTTGCCTCCATCCGGTGGCTGGGTGGGCTGGAAGTGAAATAGGAGGCTGGGCTTTCCTCCCCTTTACAGAAAGCAGCTCTTCAGAGAAATTCCACAGCTGTTTTTGAGTCTGTCCGGAGTTGCCTTCTTGCTTTGTCGCTGCTGTTCCTTCCTGCTGTGCTGTGCCCTGTGAAGGGAGCATAGGAGTCCTTAGAACTGATGTAGCTCTGTGGCATGATCTGTCACATCGAGCAGGGTTAGAGGAAACCTTTCCAGCCCTCATCAGTGCAGCCTCTCCCTGTGTCCTGGACTGGCCAGGGCTCAGCATTTGCTGGTCTGATTGCAGCAGAGCTGCCCCCTGCATCAAAGGTACTGATGGTGGCCAAGCACCAACAGCATGGGCTAAGGGATGCTGGGGATGGCAAGGAGAAAGATGCTGAAGTCTCTAGGATGAGTTCATTTCCAGGGCTGTGAAGAAGAGATGAGCCTCTGCTGCTTTCACACTGAGATCTGAGTAATAGTCCTTCAGCCCTTACAAAGGATTTCACCCCTTTCAGATACAAATCTCCTTGCCCTGTTTTTCTGCTGCAGAAATTACCCCTTCAGAGTAACCCCCAGATGCAATTAAGTTTGAAATTTGCCCCTTTCTGCTTCAGATGTGTAACATCTGGGTAGTCACAGAGTAGAACTGCACTGTGGGCTATGCAGCTCACAGGCTGGATTGAGCAAGGCGTTGTTTTCTGGGATGTATCAGAACATGGAAAAGGCACTAATCAAACATCATAGTTTTCATCTGGTTTTATTTTATTTCATTTTAACTTAGTTTCCCCAGGAAATGACTGCTGTTTGTCTCTTGTTTGGCCAGTTTCAACCAGATTGCACCAATGGTTGGCAGTCTGGAAGATCACTAATTTCCCACTTGTGTTTGTTAAGAGTAGTGGGTGGCTGGGAAATCTTTGAAGCAGTGCTCTCTCTGATGAAAACTAGACTGCTTAGAGCTACTCTCTGTTCTGCCTGGTAGCAGCTGCCCAGCCAGGCATTGCATGTGTGGTGGTCAAACTCACAGCACCTCTGTAGCCCTGGCCAGTTTGGGGGGTGTGTGTGGCATCCAGGGCAGGGGTGGGTGTGAGGCAGCATGGAAGGAATTTGCAGTGGCTGCAATGGAGGGGCAAGAGGGCAGAGGGCACAGATGTCCCACAGATGAGTCCTGTTTGTTATTCTTCCTTGAAACATGGCTACTCTTTGGTTTTGCCAAGCTAAAGCACCCTGAGATGTAGGAACACTTGCAAGCTGACAGCCATAGCTTGGACAAGCCTGCTTTCTTTGACCTCTAGGACACCTTGGGCTGAATGGAGGTGTGTTGGAGCACATGGGAATGTGCATCCTGGGCAGGATTTAGGCAGAGGTGTGTGTGCAGGGACAAATGTGCACGTGTGCAATGGCAGTGTGATAACCTGGGTGTTCACTGTCACCATCTGGTAGAATTCAGTGCTAATTTGACACTGATAACATTCATTCAGTGCCATATGTTTCTCCCAAAGTACCTTCTGTGAGTGAAAACAGTCTCGGATTCCCACACAGCCATCTCCCCAGAGTTACTTTAGGTAGGTGTGCACTTGGGCTGATGCAGTGCTGTGAGATGTCAGGGACATGCTTCTGTGTTGCTAAGCATCACAGTATAGATGCAGCTGGTCTGGTATGGGTGTCTTGAGGGGTCTGCCTCAGAAATCTGGACAAGGTTGTACTAGGAAAAGCAGACTTACCATCACCCAGGCTGTGTCTGTGCTAGACACTATAGCTGTGCTGGGTGTGGTGAGCACATTTCTTCCAGACTTGGACTGAAGGAAAAGACAAGCATTGACAGTAGAAATTGGAGTGTCAGAGGTGTCTAGCATTTATGGGATGCACATGCAATTCTTCACCCAGTGCACGTTTTGATACCCTTTGTTGCTGCAGGTTGTCAGACAATGCATACCTGTTGTACTGGGACATAGAGCATGGCCCTTCAGAGATCACCAGTGTCAGGCTCTGATGTCAAAATACTGTGTGACACCTTAGAGGGCCAAGGTAAATCTCGAACACCCATATAGATCTAGGTAAAACCAGATGCATCTGTCAAGGTGAGGTGAAGGGAGGAACTGTATAGCTGGCTCCACATTGTAGTTTATGGAGGATGTGGAGCACCAAGTCATGCCAACTGGGCAAAGAGGATGCTATTCCCCACACAAAAACTCTGCCTGGGCATCTCTGGCATCCAGGTGTAGCTCTCTACACTATTGGGGTATGTCACTTAGTGAAGCAGAACATTTCTTGCTTCCCTTCCTTTCCACATGCACACTGTCTCTGACCACTGGTAGCTTGGCATGATAGATGACTGTTGCAGGTAAGAATGGACTCTTGGGCTTGGACAAGACATCCTGTGCAGGTCCCTCTGAAGGTGCCACCCACCCAAGCTTCTGTATCAGCAATCCTGAAGCAGGCAGATGTGGGGTAAAACATGCCATCTCTGCCTGTTCTTGGTATCTGTATTGTGCTGCTTGTATACATTTAGTGATGGTGCAGTGCTTTCTCTGTTAGCTTTTAAACTGAACTGAGCAGGTTGCATGCCAAGAGGGAAGAATTGCAATGCTTCCATCACCACAGTGGACTTTTCCATGGTGGAGCTTTTCCAAAAGATGTGCTCTGAGAAGAGCTGGTGTGACCCAAGTGCCTGGGACACTGCAGGCTCTGACTGACTGCACCTCAAGGACTTGATAACTCCAGGTTTTGCAACTCTCCTCTCTGAGGATGGGGAAAGAGAGAAGTGAAGCTTGCTTTGTTAGGTACAAAAGATCATGTAAAGCTTGTCGTAGTAGCTGCCAGTACCCTACAGACAAGGTGAAAATACTACTTAAAAGAAAAGCTGGGGGTGTGTTTACAAATGGGGACATACAAAGGCAAATAAGACTTTTCAAAAAGCATGAAGCATGCATGGGGAGCGTGCTGTCAGACTGCCTCTTGCCAGCCAATACCATCTGCAAATAAAACAAGTTAGGTTGTTGCTATTGCAGCTGCTTTCCCTCACAAAGCAGGGTGACCCAGACGCTGAAAAACGTGTTGGCAATTTGCCTGAAGTCGGAGGTGTGCAGGGTAATTTATTTAAAAGACCCAATATAACAATTACCATCCACGATGAACACATACAGCTGTAATGTTTGCTTGCAGTTGTATTTTATATGACACTCTCCCTGAAGTTGCTCATTCACTGCATCTACCAACAAACACAGAAACACAGGCTGGAGATGATGGGCTTCTTCCCTGATCTGCAGTTAGCAGCAGTAATTACACTTAAACAAGTTTTAATGTGGAGGTAGGAGGGATTCAGTGGCTTGGGCAGAAGGCTGTTAGTGGGGGTCTCCTGAGATCCAGGCCTTGGGAGCATTCCTTCTGACCTTGGGGAAAGCACATCAGCTGCTCAGCGCCTCTATTCTCAAAATCTGATTTGTGACAATTGTTTTCAGAGTAGTTGATTGATATTGGTCTTGGTTTCCTCCTCTGAAACTACCCCAAAATCTCCAAATGTTTGTGCATGGAATTTAAGTGTGAAGCCTCCCTTTCTTTTCCCTGCTCTTTACCTTAGATAAAGGTGGAAGAAAGGGAGTTGTTCACAGCCATCTGCTGGAGGCATCCATCATGTTGGGAGCAGAGGCTGCCAGTTGTTCCACACATTATTAATGATGAAAAGATATAAACATATGATCACATAATTGTGTTGCATTTAAATTGCTTACAAAATAATGACATCAGGAGAACAATGGGGTTACAAAATCAGGCGGACAAAAGCAATGAAGTTCCAGGACTAATGTTGCAGAACTCCCCTTTGCATCTGCATTATGATACAATCTTTAATTCTGTAATTGCATCATTTTTTCCCTTTCACAGAATCCCCTTTTCACTGGATAGGTAATTGCTGCATAATTCATTTTCTCTTCCCCACATTTACTTTCTGCGTGTGTCTCCACATCTACTTGTTTTATACCCCGCCCAGACCTTGAATTGAGCAGTTGCTAATTCCTTCCTCGGGGGCTTTCTCAGATGGGGAAGTTATCCTTGCAGCATCTCAGGTAAAGATACTGTGTTTGTTTTCATGGCTGAGGAATGAAGTCAAAGAGCAAATCAACCCCAGGTGCTTGAAACACCTTCAGTTTTGGCTGCATCAAAGACGTACTTGGGTATGATTTTATTTTCCACTCATCCCAGAGTACCTGGCATGACATAGCAGTTCATCTGCTGGAAACAGAAGGGCAAGTGACCTTGTAGATTAGCCCTAAATGCCTTGACTTGGGGGTGGGGACTGCTCCATTAGGGGTCACCTGAGGAAAAGAGTGGTTTCAGAGACTTGCTGATCATCTTAAGAGTTTGAATGTGGAGCCAGGAAGGAGGTAATTCCTGCCTGCAGGTGCTATGTCCAATTTCCTCAAGCAAGGTGTTGTCTCTCTTCTTTCCTGCGTTGCCTTGTTCACTAATCTTTCTGACCTCCACTGAGTGAGGTCGGGTTTGAGGAACAGCTGTTGCTTTTATCACACAACCTTACTGCCTTTTTTTCGAAAACAGTTGATTTCCAGAGCTCAAATGGTTTGGGATCATTGAACTGGAGACAGACTCAGTGCAGTCAGTGCAGATACATACAGAGGCTGGGTGAAGGTTGTATGGCGAGTCTTCATTATGATACCTCTTAATTTTGAAGTGATCAAGTTTGCAGTCTTTAGGTTTAAATGTAATTTTAATAGCTAGGTTTAAATGTAATTTTATAACAAGGGAACAAAGGTACAAAGGCAAAATCAGGAGTTAAATGAAAATTAGGTCTTGTCATGTGAATCTGCAGTAGCCTGAGTCATCCAGAGAGCGCAGACCCTTGGGATGTAGCATTAATTTCTAACCCATGAGATAAGGGCCTGCTGAGGAAGCACAGCTGGGCTGTGGATGGTGATCAGTGGCTAGAGTGGGGTGACATGCTCAGCAGGTTGTCTGGTGCTGTACTGGGGGGCTTTGCAGCCCAGAGCCTGGATACCCTCAGATCCCATTTAAGCGTGGGGTAGGCAGAATTCTGGTGTTTCCCAAGTCCTCTCTCACTTGTCTGTGACTGTTCTGCTCTTTGCTATATGGTAGCCTGGTCATTCCCTTAAACTTGCCCTCTCCAGTCCTCCCTCCTTCCGCTCTGTTTCTGTGCTTCCATAACAAATACCATGTGCTTCTATCCATGTTTTCAGGTACCATTGCTGTAGCACTTATTTCCGGAGCCCCTTATCATTGCCCAGAGGTCCCAGATGGCCTGGTAGGGCCAGTCAGTCTTGATTCCCGTGCAGATCTGTAACTTTTGCTTGTTCAGACTGTAGGTGAAGGCCAGCCCAGTCAGTACCTTTGAATGAAGCATTTTAGAGGATTCATCTTCCTTACTCTTAGACCAGAGCCATTACTGTGGGATCCTTTGTGATCAAGCAATGGGGAAATGGCTGCTTTAAGCCAACTCTGTTTATAGTTTATACCTAAAGAATATGCTGTGTTCCGCCCTGTTCCTCAGTGTTTTGTTATATGCAGTCTTGCTTCATCTCACCTACCCTCTATGGGGCTGAATATTATACTGAAATTGCCTCAGTTCATAATGAGGAACACTGGTTGCTTGTGCTTTTTTTGTTTTCTGGAAATTAGTAGCAACATGATAGAGTGTGCAGGTTCTAGAGGCTGAGCGTCCAGCTGAAAGGCAAGTCGGTGAACTTGGTCACTTTCCAGAAAAGTAATGTCTGTAGTCCCAGCAAGTCATTAGGTGTTTGCACGTCTGTCTTCTGACCAATTTACAGTAATGAGTCTCTTCCTACATCTTTATTCAGGGTGGGAGGGGTAATACAAACCTCATGCAGCAGTAAGAGAGGATGAAGTAGACAATTTCTGATTGTGTTCAAATGAGTATAACAATTGGCTTTCTAGATGTACTTTAGGATTTTTTGTTTCATCTAACTAGATGAGGAAAAGTAGATGTACCAGCAAAGAAAATATGCTTGCCAACAAAATCTGGTCTTGGAACAGACCAGGCTGACCTGCAGTGAAACAGTTGGGATGATAATAATTTAAAAGTCAGACTTGTGTTCTTGGGAGTTTGTGATATAAATCATGGCCATGATCACTATAAGCCATGTTAAACTAGATTCATAAAATAATGTCAGAGTGTCTTAAAAAGTTTTAGATGACTCAAATGATTGTGCAGCTTTACAAAATAATTAATAAGCCAGATGCTAAAAACTGGCACTATCCAGTTTTTCTCCTTGTGTGTATAAAGTCCAAGAGCCAGTATTTGATTACTGAACTTCATATATTTGAAAAGGAGAGACAATTAAATGGAACATGTGACTGGTTGTCAGCTCTTGTCTGAAAGTTCTTGGGGATCTGGGAACTTTGTCTAGCCTAGAGAGGGTTACTGGGAGAAATGGCTTGTATCAATAGAGACATCTACACATCTTTCAGAGGCAGGGGAAAAGTTTTGTGAGGGGGAAAAAGTAAATAACAAAAAAGATTGCACACCACTGGCCTAGATATCTCCAGCCTGGAAGGTGGTGGTGAGACAATGTGCCTAGGATTTGATCTGAGCTTGGATAGGCTTTACTTAATCCCTGACACAGCCTTGTTCTCTCTTATTTTGTGTGTGTGGTTTTCTTTCGAAGTAAGCGTGTTTAGGTAGATCTTCAGGCACTGTAAGTTGCCATAGCTCCCCTGGGAGAGAAGCGGATGCTCTGTCGGGTGGCCCCCATGTTAGGCGTGCCCTGCTGGCCTCTCTTCACCCTTGGTCTGCCTCCCTCTCCTCTTCCTCACAGCATCTGTGGTCAGATGCTGAGAGGCAGGGACAGGGCTTAGAAAAAGCTGGCTCAGCAGAGGAGGTGGAGAGCCAGCTGATGCCACTATTAATGTTCTTTCAAAATTGATGGATGAGACGATTACAAAATTGCAGAGGGAAGTGAAAGTTAACAGAATCCATGTTTTAATTGTATTCTGGATTGTTTTCAGCAGCCAGCTTCTGAGGTGCAGGACAGATTGAGCATTTTTGTGAGGATGTTGATGTGGCCTGCACACTATTGTTTTAAAAGAAAGAGAACGATTGGGTCAGTCTGTTTTCCACACTCTGCTGCTCTCAGTCTTCTTCACTTGTACTGTGTGATAGTATGCTGTGTCTGGCCAGTAAATCAGACCTGAAATACTGTCCTGATGGCAGCTAGAGTAAAAAGAGGCTCCTGCAAGCACGCGTGGTGTCAAGGTGCTCAATCCTGTGAGGGTACCTAGGTTCAGGACTTGTAATTTCCCCTTTGTGCCCTTCATCCCCGTGGAAAGGAGTGAGGATGATGGAGCCATCTGGCTTGTGGTGACCAGCAGTATGTGTCCATGTTTCCTGCATGCTGCATGTCAGCCTTTTGGCACTGACATCTGCTGGCCTTTAACCTGCGGGAGATTCTTTTTCAGCTGGTGAAGCCATCCTGCTCAGTCTGCAAGTAGCAGTTGTGTGCTGCATGAGGCTTTCTTCTGGACGTGCTTCATCCAGGATTGGACCAAAACCCTTTCTATCTGAGTTTTGTTTTTCTTCAGGCTTTACATAAACCAATTTTCTTTGTAGTATTTTTCCTAGCTTTTCTTTCCTCTGTGACTGAGAACTTCTCCCCACAGGCTATTTAATTCAAACGTGCCGTAATTCTGCATGTTTTGAAAAAGTATTCGTGTAGGTGGTTAAGAGAAGAAAGCATCAGTCTTGTTGCTTACCTCCTCCTGTGTTCTCCCAAGTCAAAAGCTGAGAATGGGACACCTTTCAGGAGTGGGCTCTTTAAATTATAAAGTCCCAGTCTCAAAGTCCTGACATCTTGATCAAACAAGCCTTCTTTTCTATTAGCTGTAGGTGACGTTGCATAAGAGAAGGTATCTTCGGGGTCTTGGAGGGCTGCTCTGTTTCTGAAAGTGAATAATTTGGGGTGCAGATGGTCTGCCTCAATGTGTGTTTCCTCTGTCTCTTATACCTTCATAAAGACTTCTGGGATGCAGTTGGCAGCGAGGAGCTCCCCCACTTCCCCTACTTCCCTTTCTGGGGCAGTAGCTGCAATCCCAGTGGTGAGGTTTAGAAATTGGTTCCCCTGGCTTCATTTCCTGCTGTGGAGCTGGTTGGTATTTTTATGGCTGTAAGCTAACATTAGGGAAGGTAGCACACCAAGGAGCTGTGCTGCTGTAAGAGGAAAAGTTCCTCCCATTCTTGCAGGCAGTAAAACAGGCTTGTGAGATGCGGTCGTGATCCCTGTGAGTTCCAGAGGTGCCTTAGCTGAGCAGGCGGTAAGTGGGGAAGATGAGCAGTGGATCACAGCAGCTTTCTGACATCCTAAAGGACACAAAATCTTTGCAGTGTTTACTCTGAAAATACTCTCTCCGCCTTTCCAGAAGTGCGCTGTTTACACACACGCAAACATTGAGATTTTGCCGTGTACGTGCTTGCGCTTTTTGTGCTGTGGGCACAGCTGGTAATGCTGATAGGAGGGTTTCTGTTGTACAGACGCCTGCTGCTTAGAAAGTAGAAATTTGCTGAGAGTGGCACTGGAAGCCCAGCAATTCTCCTTTCAGTGAGGCAGGAAACTGCTGGCGGGGGCTGAGCTGTGCCACAGCAGGACCAGGGGTGCTGAAGTGCCGGCACTGTTATTTGGAATATTTAAATTATCTTAAGCTTTTTTTTTTTTTTAGCAGTATTTTCAAATCGATATTTATTTAAAAGAAAACCTGAAACATGCTTTTGCAGATGCTTGGGAGCCTGTTTTCTTCCTTCTGCCACAGTAGATCTGTTAACATCAGTGACTACAGCTATAAGTTGCTTTTCCAGGTGTAGCTTGTCTTTGCTTTTGTGGTATCAAACCCTGTTTGGTATGTTTTGATCTGAATCTCACAGAATTTCCTTTTGTTTGCTGCACTATTCTGTATGCCAGTTTCCCTGTAAATGTTATGAGAACTGGCAGTATGGGCCTGATGCCAAGGGTAAGGGACTAATACAAATACATTTATTTTTATTTGGAAGTTCTTGCAATTCACACTTCGCTGGCAGGGTGGTAATGATGTTTCACAGAAGAATGCCTTTCTTATCATTTTGATTTCAAAGTGCCCTAATAGGGTCCATCCACAGTCTCAGGCATGGCAAATGATGCACCAGGATCACGGTCCATTCAGCAGCAGGAAATGGGGATGGAGATGGGCCTGGGGGCAGAGGATGAGCCTGAGGTCCATCCAGGGTAACAGCACTACTGTGGCATTCCCAGAGCACGGTGTGATGGCCCCGGGGGGACTAAAACAAGGTCATGTTTCCATTTTTCAGTTGCCAGGCCAGTGCTGTAGCCGTTCTGCTGTGTTGCTTATTCGGTGTTTTGTTTTAGGGGGGCTGAGTATGTGTTGCTGTAGCTGAATGCCTCCTCCGTGAGATCCGAGCTGGCTGGCTGTGCAATACCTGGCTGTTGGGTGTATGCAGAGCCAGGGACAGGAGTGGCTGTGAGCCCTTTACGGCAGCTGAGGGATTGCTGTGGCTCCTGATGCGTGGCTGTGCTCAGACAGTGTACGCAGCACTGTCATGCCGAGGTTCGTTCAGTGGCACCTGGCAGCTTTGGCTCCCAGGGCTGTGCAATCTGAGGACACAGGGTTTGAGCTGGAGAGACACTTGATGAGAGGTCAAGATGGTTATTTGCATTACTGATGAGATTATTAGTAGACGGTGTTCATGGCTCTCATTAGAGACCTGTGGAAGATTGGGATCAAACAGAAGGATCTCTGTGTGTGTGTAATTTACGAGGACTGCTGCTCAGACCTTCATTCGTGCTCTTAATTGTTCCACGCTGGCAGTGGGGAGGAGAAGCTGGAAAATGCTAATTGTGTCCTGTGCTCTCAAATGGGAACAAAGGCAGCTGTGGCATGTGGTCCACCGAGGCTTAGATGCTCCTCTGTGCTGTGGATCAGCAGCAGCGTGGTGCAGGGGGATCTGATTTTCATATCCTCTGAATGTCTGTTTAGAACTGATGATTGGCGTTCTTTGTATTTTTTAAAAATAGCTGAAATCAGAGGGCCAGGCTCTTTGGTCAAAAACTGTTTGTTCTTGGTATTTGTCACATGCTTAATTGACTGAATTAATCAAAGGAAAATGGTTTTTCCCAAACCAGAAAACTTCTATGAAAAGAAATGTATTCCACCTATTTTTTAAATTTAAAAGCAAAATACAAAAATATTCCTCTTCTTCCTTCTCTCACCCTGTTTCTTCTATGTTTCTCTTAGTGGCAAAATAAGAAAAGTAAAAGGTTGAAAAAGAAGTTTGTGTGGGCATTCACACATGTACTATGGAGTAAAAAACCTCCAAAATGTGTGGATGTTTTTGACTTACCAAAAATAGGCTAGTAAAAATCAGTGATTTATGTAAATTTACTTGTATGAAAAAGATGCATTTAACAATTTGCAGTAACTTTGCAAGTTATTCCACTTTGTATTCTGGTGGTACATATACATAGGCCTAATTTTCCACTTTCTTGCCCCTGCATTTCCTTTTCTAACTTACAGCACAGTTGCATTCATTTAAAACTAGTCTAAGGTATTGAATAGCCATGTCCATTTAATTTTCTTTCAGCCCATTGGATTTTTTTTTTTTTTTTACTATTAATTAGTACTGCAGTTGGTGGCAACTCCTAGCTCTAACGTGTGCAACACACTTCTTTGGGTGTCCTGACCTGCATCATGGCCTCTCTTCTCCATTTCCTTCACGACACGTGTCTGAGCAAAAGCCAGCGACTGCTTTAAGAGGGTCTGAAGAGCAAATAATGGGTGTGATATGCTGCATACTTTTGAGATGTATCAGCTTCCCCCTTTTGTGAATCAAATCATACCGGGTAAGGTGCAGATCCTGTTCTATTTCAGTATGGCTTGCTTGTTCAGTGAAAGGGATGCATGCAGTTATCTAGGTGGATGAAACTGTTTTTGAATGTTTCAGTGGCATGACACATGACAAATTCTGAACTTCTTTGTGTGAAATGTGTCTCTTCCAAGAGAGGAAAATCCTTGACAGTACTTTTAAAACATGTTATGATATTGTGGGTTAGATAATTACTCTGTGACTGCATTAACGTTTTCTTTTCTTGCCACTTTTCCAATTGTAGCAAGATTTGCAGGCAAGAAGAAAGAAAAGTAATGTTAAGGGAGCAGTTAGTTTGTTTGGGGGTTTGTTTGTTTTACTTCTTCAGTGCATCTTGTCTGCATCTGATTCCTGGCAGCGTTTTGTGACCTCCACTGGATCTCATGAGTGTTTGTTCCATTCAAAGCCCCGAGCAGGCAGAAACCTACAAGCTAGAGCACTGAAAGCACTGAACTGCCCAAAAGGAACAGCATCTTGCATCAGCTCTCCCTCTTTTCTCCTGTGTGGGTGAACATTGAGGGCAATTATTTAAACCAGATGTGCTTTACTGCAAAAGAAAAAAAGGAAAAAAAACCAAAACTGTCAATATTTTGAGATAAGTACAAAGAGAGCTGACCACTCCCATTCCTCCTCAAGGCAATCCCAAAGTCATTCCTGGCCTTATTTCAATACAGTTTTAAAGCTTTTGAAGATCAGCTTCATCTGAAAACAGAACTGTGGTTTGGTTGTAGTGCACGTAGGATGTGGGGGTTTAGTCCTGTGTGTCAGAATACATGTATTTGGATTCTCTAGAGCTTGAATATTCTTGGAATATTCTCAAAGTGAAAACTGGGAGTCATCTAGGCATTAGCTGAAGACGAAAAGGTCTTAACCCACAAAACTCATAAACAGAAGAAATGCAAGTTGCAGTTCTTTAGTGTTCCATAAAGGAAACTGCTAAACATGTTCATTTGGTAAGCAAACTAATACTTGAATGGTATTGTATTGCTTTTTTTTGGTAAATGCCCCCATTTCATCAGCTCCTGTTCTAAGATAGATTGCTGGCACCTTACCTTCTGCAGCCAAAACTCAAGAAGAAGGAGGTTTGTAGGAGTAGCAATTTCAGCAGACTGTCTGAAATACCAAGATGCTTATTAGGCTTCTTTGAATTATCGGGTAGCTGGTGTTTTGTATCAGAAGCACATAATGTAAATAAATTTGATTAGAATAGTGCTCGTGCACTTCCCATCAGTCTTTTGACTGGATTTTTCTAGCTTTGTAAAGCACAAAATTCCAGGTATTGGCAAAATCTCTTCCTGTGAATGCCTTTCCTGTAAAAAGCTGGTGCAAAGCAGTTGTGTTCTATCAAAGGGAAAGACTAGTAGGTGTGCTGCTGCTCCTGAAGCCGTATAGGTCTCTGTGCTACTTCGAGGATGTATGTTGGTGATTTAGCTCTTCCCTCATCACAGTTCAAAGGTCCCTCTTTCCCTGTGCCGTGGCTGCCACTGCAAGATCCTTTACAGATCTTGTACTAGCAAAGGAAGGTGCCCCTACCCTTACCTCTTGAGAAAGGGTGCTTGGCATCTGGGAGGCACAAATACCATATTGCAACCCTTGCTCCCCCTGGGAAAACTGAGGCAAATCAAAAAGAGCTAGAGAAGCAGGTTCCTACAATCCACACACTGTCTGCTTCCTAGATCTTAGTACAGTGGCTTTTTGGAAGCAATGAAATTAGATGGCCATGTGCCCAGTGCAAGAAATTATTCACTGCACTGTATTTATTTTTATAGTGAAATTGCATTTTCATATATCCGTGAGAGAGACTGTAGCAGGATACAAACCCAGTGAAGCATTTATTTTTGTGGACATAGTGACTTTGGCACAGCTGTGATGAAGCTCGCTGCTCTCTTCATGAAAACACACTGAGCTGGGAATACTGCTGGTTTGCATCTTCTCTGAGGAAATTTGGCGATGCGGTTGTGGTGGATGGAAATTGTATTTTGTCACATTCCAGATCGACATTCCTGTGCAGGAAAAGATGAGCTTTAATAAAGCTACGTGACCGTGATTTCACAGTGAAACATGGGATTAAGAGCTACCTAGAAAATAAGTTAATTTCACTTTTTAGTGGCTCAGGAATGCAAACACTTCAGATTTGAGTCACATTTCTTAAAGGTGTTTTAACATGACTTTCAAAGTTACAGGTACATTTCAATGCATTGAAATTAATATGCATGTAAAAGCTTGAGAGTATGAAGTCTGTGCTTGTGAATTGGGCAGTTAGTGGCTTGGCCCAGCTGCATTTTGTGTTTACATGCAAAATAATTCGCATTAGCAGTAGGGCATTCCATGTGCATATAGCATGTGTTACAACTAACCTGCACCCGAGCAAAGTAGTTCTGAGAAATGTAGGAGGCCACATAGTTAAGACAGGCTACTTGCTGGAGGTCACTAGATTTTGTCTTGTATTAAAAAGAGAAGATGGGGGGAAAAAAAGGAGGTGAGATGGTGGGGTTACATGATTGTTTTAGTTAGGATCCAGTCCACTTCGAGTAATGCAGTCTGCTGTTGATGATAGAGAATTACTCAGGGCTCTGTTTCAACTAGTCTCCAAAATGACTCAGTGTTAAGAGCCGAGGTCATGTGGATTTTTTTTAAGACCTATTGGACCTAATTAGGCTATGTTATGTGGTTTAGGATTAGTTAAGCATGCCCAGAGTTACTGGTAAGAGTTCAACATTCAATTTTGTGCTGGAAGCAACTTCCCTTCAAAATCCAGAGAGGTACAGCAGCTGTGATTAGAGATTGTAACATATAAACCCCAAAGCATTGTAGAAATTGCAGGCAAAGGAAAGAAGCTGCCGAAAGTAGAAGGGGAGTTAATTATGACAGGGGATCCACTGAATAAGCAGATGGCTTAAAACAGTGTTGCAGGGAGAAGACAGGTCGTATGAGTGTTTAGTAACTACTTTGGCTGAGTCTGTTCATGGGCATATAATATAAAAAAAAATTGTGGCTGCTGTGATTATGTATAATGGCTTATGTAGTCGTTAGAACAAGGCAACAGAAAAATAAGACTTTTAGATATATGTCTTTTGCTTATTACAAACATTCAGTTCCTCTCTGTCCACCTCTGGACACTCGAAATATCGCTTTCACGTTATCTGTGTTCCCCCTTGCTTCCTGCTCGCTCTCTGTCCCTACCCACCTCCTGCCCCTGCCCTGGCCTCCAGCTCCTGTAGGGAGTCTGCTGTCTTTTCTCCTGCTGCTTTCTCCATCCTCTTCACACACTTCCTAAACTTCAATAATACAGATGTAAATCAGGCAGATTTTTAGTTTCCCCTTAATTTCTGTAGCATATGTAAGTTCAAAGGATGTTTTTATAAATTTAATAAAGATGTTTGTTCCAGTGTTTGTTTCCAAACACTGTAAATGATTGGTGAAGACCTTAGATTATTTCTACAAGGAAACTCTCTTACTATAAAGTTTGCCAAATTTTACGTGGTTGAAAAAAATCACCTCTTGACTCGTGATTCCAGAGGGGTAATTTTATTGAGATTCAGACTCTGGTTTTGTATTGCAGGAAGTATGTCCACTACGGAAGAGCCTTCATCCCTCACATACTGTTTACTGTCCAGAGGCAAATTTCAGATGTGGAAGTGTGAGGCCATGTCTCATTGGGAGGGTTCTCTCAAAATCGTGTCTTTGTACAGCCAGACCAGGGGGCAATATGATCAGATGAGCCAGAACATGCAGTGTGGTGTTTTTAATGATTTTCATCAATTTTAGGAAGACAGAGGACTACCTGACTGTTCGCAAGGCCTGCTGGGCAAATGCACTGAACCAGCAAAAAGAGACTGAAGCAATGCTGTGTTTTGTGCCTGTGGTATCCACAGATGAGTGTTGGGTGTGTCAAGACCATCTTTGCTTTTGTGTTACACGTTGGCCTTGCGCTGGCAAAGGTTACAGGGTGGCATTGGGCACCTGTTTGTCCCAGCATAATGTTCAGCGTGGTGTTTTCCTCCTGTACAAGATTGGCTTGTTTTTCTGGTTGGATTTCGAGCCATAAAAAGTAACCCTCGCCATCTGTGAACCATGGGTGGGTACAGCGTGGATGTTGTACACAACATGTCACCACTAGTCCTGCCCAGTTCAGTGGTGGCCAGTGCCGAGTCTGGGGCACTTCTTTCCTTTTCAGCTGTGCCTGGTGTTGGCACAGTGTAAGCTAAACTAAAGCTGCCTGAATACCAGCTTAGCTAACTTGCCGTTCTTTGCTGCTATTCGGTCTTCCCAGCACAGACAAACTTCACTTAATTTCTCCTCTTCAAAGGCAGTTGTTACTTGCTGCTTTTTTTCTTTCTTCCTCCCTCCCAGTGACACCTCCTGTAATGTTTCATTGCCATGCAAAAGGAGGAAAGCACTTTGTCAGCAGCCTACTTCAGGGAGAGAAATTTATATCTGTGAGAAGCGTATGTACAGAACAGCAATTACTCAGATCATCAATATTTATATAGCAGATAATAGACATCATGGACAAGATGAATATTGTCACAAGAGCAGTAGCTGCTGGGGAGGGGGAGGAATTGCAAAATATGATTGCTAGATTTCTTTAAATGGGATAATTATTTAACTTTCAAGTGATTGGTGAAAGTAGCTTAGAGTCTGAATTAACTATTGAGTGGGAGTTCATCTGCTTCTAGAAAGTAAAGGAAATGCCCTCTGCTGTCTACCCTCACTTCACACAGTGTAAACTGCCTGATATGTTGTCCTTTACACGTGGCTTTAGATGAAGGCAGTGATGGTGCCACTCGCTGAATGAGGAATCATATAAAATAACAAAAAAGTAATCAAGCAGCTTGTTTCGTAAATTAATTTTTGTTATGTCTGCTATGTACGGAGACTTGTGGTTGAGATGGTGACGCAGTCTCCCATGCTTTGATTTTAAAAGCTATACCTCAGCTTTCAGTGAAAGGTGGCCATGCTAGGGCAGGTTTTTTAGCAGACCTTTCCAGCATCCTGCCTGCCAGCTGATGTGCTGCTGGCTGCCTTGGCGCTGCCTGACTGGACAGGCAGCCCAGTGAGTCCCTGCCTGGCCTCCTGGCCGGAGGGACAGCCCAGGTCATGGCTTCCTGTTTGCTCGGGAGATGCAGCTCCTGGTTTCTGCAAAGAGAATGCCTCCTCCCACCCACTCTTTTTAACCTTTTTATGGCAGTGTGATTGTTTGGAGGGCTCTTATTCACTGGTAAGAAAATCTAGCTTGTCCTGTTTTTGAGATGTATTAAGTAAAAAACTAACTGCATGTGGGCTCTTTGTGAAAGATAATTTATTTGCTGACTTTTTTTCTTCTGCTTGTGAAATGCCTCTGAATAGCTCAGTTTTTTCTTTATACTGACTGACTCTTCAGATGTGACTTTAGATGAGTATGTGAAACCCTGCACCACCCTCCTGACTTCTTTCAGCTGAGGGGGAGCAGTGGATGAGGAGTACAGTACTTGATGTTCAGTGTTTAGCTCAGTTGGGTTGGCTGTCGTTTGTAACATTAATCAGAGTTTTCAGAACATTAAAGCAACTCGGGAACATTTGCAACAGAGTTGGTCCACAAAAGATTGAAAGTAGTGCAGTATCAAACCCCTGGGCACTGTATTTTATGGGATGCATGTAACAAGGCTTCTTGTGCAATGCCCGGAGAAAAGTTGACCTAGGAATGGGATTTGAAAAATCTGGCATCCCAAATCAGGAGACACACGAACTGGCTACAAGGGAGAATCAAGAGGAGGACTTCTAAGTCAGTAGTCCTCTCCCTGTTGTAGGAAAATCTGCTGAACTGCTCCTTTGTTTTCCTTTCTGGAGTTAGGTGCCTTCTGCTGAGTTGTAAGCAGTGGAGGAGCTAGGGCTTGCTCTCTCTCAGTTAGGTCTGATAGCCCAAAGGAAGCTAAGGCTGAGTTCCCACCTTTGTCTAGCAGCATTTGATCATGGATCTTTTTCTCTTCATAGGTAAACCCATTAGACTGCGTGGATTCTAGCCCTTTTCCAAATTAAATTTTAATATAAAATAATTTAACATTAATCGGAGCAGGGACAGGAACTTGCCTTCCCTTCACACTCACTTTTCCTTTCTCTCCTGGATATTGAATTACGCCCTTCAAAGTGCAGTGAGGTTAAGGAGGAGGCATTGGTGAAGCTCTCCTGCACTACTGAAATTCCTTGTACTTGAAACTTTAATCGGGGAGAAGGGACAAGAATATTATAACTTAGTCAGATTCATCCTTTGTGAGGAAGTTTCCTTATGCTGTGAGCATACCCAGGTTCTTTCAGTGGGTTCACTGAGTCTGCCACTGGCCTGTGACTTGGGGAAGCCCTGACCCTGTTGCAGGCAGCTTAATTTTGTCACCGAAACTGGGGGAGAAACAAAAACCCTCCAACAACATTTTTAATGTTAGGTTGTCAAAGCATTACTTTATTTTCTGTCCAGGATGTGCCACAGAAATAATCATATCCACACATAGCCTGAGTGTGCAGAGAATCATTCCAAGACACATGGATTTACAAACTTTTCCCCCAAACTTTATACAGTTAAAATCCATAGAAATGTGCTGGTTCAGTGTTTATTGGTCCCAGATTGCATAGTTCTTGGTATTTGTTTTCTTATTGGATCTGGATTTCTTTGCCTCTGATGCTAATTAGGTCTTCCTTCTTATCTCTCTTTTCCCAGATCAGGTGTCTCTGACCACACCAGGGGTGAGATTTGGAGCTGATGTTCCATTAATGTTTGTTGATGGCCTTTGTTGTTCTGCTGTTGATCTTTTGGGCTACTCCTAATCTGTTGATATGTTAAACTCATCTCTGTAGAGTTGTGCTACTTCCCTTTCAAATTTTAAAATTCCTTTGCCCTAAGGCAAAGACAAACTAAGCCTAATTAAAGTTGTATAAAAATTTTTAAACTGATAACGTTTTCCAACAACTTGAACTGAAGGCTTGTTTGAAGCTAAATTTAGGCCATCTTAGATCTTGTTATTGCAGGTAAATCTGAGGTGTCCAATAACATCAATATTAATAGTTCAAATGCTTGTTCCAGTGCATAACTACTAATACGGGTACTTTCTAAATTGCAGATCACAGGCCCAGTATTGCAACTGTGTTTCAGATTTTTCTTAACTAGTACCACCCTCTAAGTTTTTAATGATGATGGTGTAATCTTTGCTCAAAATTTAAGCTTGCAGTCAACAGGCTTACTTTCTTAGTGACCTTCCCCAGATCCCTTTGAGGCTGCCACTCTTGAGACTGTTGAAAGTCTACCTGCAAAAGGGCTAATTTAAACATCATTTTCTATCTGAGGAGACCTTGAGGAAAGTAAGCATTAGATACCCCTTGGAGAGATTGCTGCAATTCTCAAGCCCCAGCCCCTTACATAGGTGAGCCAGCCGTGTGACAGACGCATGCTTGACACATTCATTGCTCCTCCAGGTGCACTGCAGCTTGGAATGGCTTTTTTTCAGAGTAAGGAGAACAATGAGCCATTGAAGAGAGCAAGTTATCAGCACCACTGATATGCTAGATTATTGGATTGTGTTGAAATAATGAGTTTTTTCATTGGGCTAGGTTGTTTGTACCTAATTCTTTGAATAGTTTAATTTTGTTTTTTTTCATTGCAGTAACTTAGTTGCATAGAGATCCTGGAGATGATGAAAAGTATTGCTTTCCCCTCATGTTTATTAAGGTACTTGCTGTGTTTTGGTTGTCTTGTCCCATTGCTAAACCCTGACATACTTATATTCTAAGCTGAGGATGTGGTGTTAGTGGCATGAGGAAATGGTGTGTTTGCAGCATCCAGAAGCCATAAGTCTCTCTTAATTCCATTTCACTTCAGTGTCAAGCACTGGGGCACCACCATGAAAGACTATACATCAAGGTCTTTCGGTCAGGCTGGTGCAAGCTAGTTAAAGCCTTGAGGGGCTGTGGTGAGTTAAGTGTATAAAGATCCAGTCCTGCGTAGTGGTTTTCTTTTAAGCCAAAATGGGAAGAAGTGCACGGTGAAGGACGGAGTCAGGAATATATTGCTACAAAGCTTCAAGAATGTTCTTAGAAAAATCCCTTCTCTTTTGCTTTTGAGCAGTACAAGGGTGAAGCTGTTTGCGTCTTCAGTTGGTTTTAAGCTGGTTTGAAGATTTGCCTTCTGGAGGTTTTTCTGCATCCTAATCTTGTGAAAGTTCATTGGTTTATTTTATGGAGGCACCTCCCCCCTTGCCCCCAAATCTCCTTTCACTGACAAACAGAACTGAAGGGTTAGGTTTAGGAATGCTGGCACCATCTCCCATGGGAACTGTAATTAGCATACTTTATTTTCCCATTCTTCCCTCAGGGTTTGGCTTTATGGCTGACTTCCATCTCCTCTTTTAAAGTTTAGTTGCCATTGCTGTTATGGGAGATGCAGTCTAGCTAGGAAGCCCAGTCCCTGTTGGAGGTTGGTAGCAAGGGTCATCCCCTATGCAAGTACCTTGACCTGTAGTAAGCAGCATTTCACAGTTCTGAAAATGGATTACCAAATTTACAGTATTTGGTTGAAAGGCGCCACTTCCCTTAGTACAGGTGACATAGCTGGTCATTTAATATCATTCATAAGGTGTTAAATTGAAACCCTAAATTTTCATGAAAACTCACTTCTCTCTACTTTTAATTCATCACCTTGGCTTAATTTGCAAGCACAAAATACCACTTTTAGGGGCTTGTCCCACTCTAAGGAAGTGTGATAGTAGGATACTGGAGTTAGTTGTAAGTTCAAAATATGGCAAGTAGGAGATGTGGTATGATTTGCCTGAGGAGACCTCTTGTTTGGCATAAATATTTCTGACGTGTGGAGTGGAGCTAGACTGGGAACAGGAATAAACTGCTCTTTAGACTTCATATTTTACTTTCTGAAGTAGATTCCCTTCTTAAAATAGAAATCAGCAGAAGTGCTGGAATTGTGTTAATTGAACAGACTGTTATATAGTCAGTCTGTGGAGCTGGAGATGTGTAAGTGTATGGAGTTTAAAGATGTCTGGAAGACAGAAGCTGGTCAGCAGTAGCAAATCAGTTAGAATTCAGTTAAGTTGTGTCACAAATTTGCTTTCAATAAGCAGCGAGCTATTTTTACAAGGACTGTTTACAACTGCTACTTTTATGGTTGGCTAATTAGCAACCCCCTTTGGAAAGAAAAACGACCTTCCTGAGAGTCTTCAAGCATACCGAAACTTGGACTTTTTTAATCCTCTCAATTTCACGGTGTCTTCTGCCTTTCAGCTTACCATCTCTTGCGAGCTGCCACTCTCCCTGTTTGTGAGACTTCTACAGAAAACACAAGTAATAGTAGTTGAAAGGGAATTTTAAAATAGATCATGAAATCTAGGGCATGTCAGGATGATTTTGAGGTGGTCTTAAAAAATCCAGTGGTTGTCTTTTTTTAAAGCCTTTGCTGAATGTTTAAGATTTAGACAACTTCTTTATCTAAAGGTCAGGAAGGTCCGTTCCTCTCAGACAGTGCATGTCACGTGTGTTGGCATTTGGGAATTTGACCAGGACTGCTTGTGGAATGACCAGTTCTCCACAGGAAGGAAGGATTCCTGGGCAAGTCTGGCTCAAATCTGCTCTTGAGAGCAGTTACTGTGAAAGGAGCTTCACCCAGCTCAGTGGAACTGCTTCGTGTGGAGTGGTCACTGGCAAAAAGAAATACTGGCAGAACTGGACGCAGACTGAAATACTGGCAGAACGGGACCCAGACTGGTTTTCACAGCTTTAAATAAATTGTATGTCCGCCTACAAAGGGTCTGTGATACATTTTTTAAAGTCATGTGTAATGTATAATTCTTTTCATGAGTAAAATAAATTAATTCATGCTATCATACTGGTGCTCCTGAACATCTTTGCAAAAAAGGCAAGGGTAAACAAGTGAAAAGCATTTTGGTAAGGAAATGTGCATTTTAAGAGGATATTTTGCCCATGTTCAAAAGCAGTTTAGGGAAAAAACTCCCACACATTGACTTACCTCTTGAAGTCCTGATTTACTGCGTAGGTCTCTTCTGATGCAGCTGCCTCCCTGACACAAGAAGATGTGAGCTAAGGACTACTTATGGTAGTGAGGAGTTATTTGAAGAAAAGTTGGAATTGGCATGGGCATGATTGGGTCACACTCACTCCAGGAGTGTGAGTTTGGAGGAACCTGACTCATTTCTTCCAGTGTTACAGTCTTCCAGTTTACACTCCTGTGCTGTTGCTTCCTTTGCTGGCTGAAACTCCTTTATGTGGTCCATTGGAGAAACTCTTTATCTTCTGTGTTAATGGGTGGTTATGAAATGAGAACAAAAAAATTAAAGATCATGCACTGACATTTTAAGAAGTGATAAGAATCTACAAATTTGTCCTTCAGTAAGGTTATAATACTGTTGCTTTTTCAAATGAAAAGGGACACCATGGTCCATAACCTGTACGTGTGCATTTTTAAACCATGATATAATGCTCAGTTGAAATTTTTCAGTTCACTTCTTTAAAGGTCTCATTTCTAGCATTCATGCTGATTTCTTTTGTGTCATTTTAAACAATATACAATAGCATTTTTCTGTCAGCAAAGGCCTGTACATTTCAGTGACCTTTACTGCTTTCTTTAGAGGGTTATGCAATCAACATAAGGCAATGAAAATATTTAATGATTTTTTTTCTGAAAAAAGGTCTTATACCTTTATTCTTATGGTTGTACAGCTCACACTTGTGTCTTCCACCTGCATTCTTTATTTTGAGCAGCCTGAAAGTCTGCTTGCAAAATATGAGCTCATTTGCAAAAAGCAAGTTAAAAAAAGAACATAGGTGGATCAAACTATAGTGTTTAAAGCAAGAAGCTTTCATTCTAATGTTCTCCCTTTAGTCCCCTACCTCCATTAAAAATATTATATTTTCTTCTAAATTTAAAGTCAGAATTTACAAAGGGATTGACCCTTTTAATATCTCTTGACTAGTCAGTGCCAGGAAATTTTGGGTGCCTTTCTGAACCTACTTACAATGCACTTGCCTACTTTTTTGCTGCTTGGGAACTTTAAAGCTCCTGAGAGTCCACACTAAGTGCAGTCTCCTCACTACAGAGGGGTTGCTTATTAGAGATGGAGGTTCATTGCACCTAATAGCAAGGAGAATACTGAAACCTCATCACCCCTTAGTTCTGCTTCCCTAGCAGGTGGGTGGAATATCGAGGAGGGCATCCAGGCATCTGTTCAGGGACATCTATGGAAACAGGAGATCCAAGAAAGTTCTTACAACTGTGTGACTTGCGAACTTGGAAATAGCTCTGGTGCTTCATGGAAATAACCAGACAGTTGCACACTTCATTGCTGCTCAATGTATGGGTTACAGTTATGCTTCCTGATTTGTTTTTCCACAGGTGAATACTTTATGGTCCAAATCCACAGTGGGATAGCAGCTAGGAAGGCAGAGTAAGCACAAAAGTGTCCTCATTCTTCTTCCTATGTCATCAGCCCATCTTTGTGTGTTACTCTAAAAACATGTTTTGAGCACACTTGTGTGCAGCACATACAGCGTATAAACCTTGAGCTGAACTGTGTCTTTTTCAGTGGGTGATGCTAGTGAGCCATGAAGAAAAAAGGTGTTTCTAGCTTGTGAGGAAATGAGTTTGGAATTCTAGATATAAAGGAATTTCCTAAATACAGTGGATGCCATGGCATTGATTGTGGGCCCTGTTCTGCAAGAAGGACACATTACTTTGGTTTTATTTGTTGCTCATATCCACAGATATGACCTTAAACTTTTCCAGTTTTGTGTCTATTTATATTTAGGGTCAATTTGGAGGGAGTGGGCAGGGAAATGCCAGTGATCCACTGACATATACAGGAGAGGAAAGGAAATTACTTTATGACAGATCTTTTCTGCTGTTTCCACATGAGCAGATGGATCCTATGGTACAGGTTTGCCTTTAAGGAGAGTTTAAGCAGTAAGTACTTTGCTTTTTGCAAGAGGGTTGGTTATTTTCCATGTTTGTATAGCTTTTAGGTAATTCATAAAGACTTCTGATAAAAATGCAGGCTTTTTTTTTAATTTCACCCAGTTTTATGACCTTCATTGCTTTTAAAGTCTAAATTTTTCCAGGGTAGAACAATGTGAAAATTGAGTCTTTGTCAACCAAAGCAATTCATTATCTCTCTAAATGTTAACTGCTGTGCTTGATGCCTAGAGTTGGGCAAAACAACTGACTTTCACAGTTTTTCTTTAAAATTTTGTTTTGTAAGAGAAGGGCACAATCATTCTAGGTTTAAGGATACCTCCTGCTATCTCCCCCAAGCTGCACAGTGTTTTAAAGGGCTTAATTTTGAACATTGAAGGATTGGGAGTGTTTTCAGCAGGAGCAAAAGAAGCATTGCTGTTAAGAGTTGCATGAGAGATGCAAAGACCAGGTGGGCCACATCTTTGAGGTGGATTTTTTTCCTCTGGCTGGTGAGACATGTGGATAGAGGCTTTACTGACAGTGTTTGAGTGGAAGAAGTGCCGCTGTGACTGACTTTGCTGTGGGAGGAGTGCAAGTGTTGGGGCAAGGCAGAAGGCTCAGAGCAGGGCAGGTGTCTTTACCGTGCCTTGAGTAACCATCTGTAGTGATGCTTCCTAACCATGCAGGTGAGTGCTGTGGCTGTTGTGTGTGTGTAGGGCATAGCTAAAATAAATACCAAATAACTGGTTTCCTAATGGTTGGCGTCTGTTTTTTGTTGGTGGAGCTGTCTTAAAGTGTTATTTCAGCTATGTCCTGTGTTTGGAGGGGTGTGGGAGAGTGGTGGGAGGCAGCAAGATGCTGCCACCTCTCCATGCACAAGGTGGGAAAGCATCTCTGCCTGCCCTGTGGGAGCTCTCCCCTCAGTCAGGGAGCAAGCAGTGAGCGAGCTCAGTGCTTTGGGTGTGCTGTACCCCTTACTCACTTCTAGAAATGACTGCGCAAGGTGCATCTCAGCTTGCTGATACATCCCATCCAGCACCAAGGTGAAAGCTGGGACTGGCAGCATTTTTCCCCTGCTGTTTGGGACAGGGGAGGTGGAGGCGATCATCCTAAAGGAAAGCTCCTGAAGGGTGCTAAAGGGATAGTGGGACAGCCAAGCAGAACTCTCTTCCTCGGTCCTGCGAGCCCTGGTGCTTAATGGTTTATATTCTGGAGTGCCACCTGCTGGCACTTCTCTCTTTGCTCGCACTTTTCTAGAGGCAGCTGCTCCAGAAAATGAGAGCTCAGAGCAAGGAAGCATGAATGTTGATAATAAGAATAATAGTACTAATTATTTGTATTGATCTTTACGTTATTTTTTTTAATCATCACGGCACTTAAGGATCCTGTTTATTGGCAAAGAACGCACTCTGGCAGGTGTTCTGCAAACTCGGCGTGAAAGAAACTGGCAGAGGTTTCACTGCTTAAAAAATAGAGAGCACAGTGTGAAGGAGTGGTTTAAAAAATAGAAAATGATTTTTCCAATCCATGCTGTTATTTGGCACAATATGAAGCATTTTTTTAAATTTATGTCTTGCTTTAATAAAATGTTTGGATCATTTCTGTGGTTGGCAGAAAAACCCCAAAGCAGTAATCATTTCATTGAAAGACACCTGACAGTAAAGACACTTAGGCAAAAGTAAGGAAAATACTGGCTCAACTCTAAAAAGTAAAAATTATGTCAGTAAAGTTATTCTGAAAACCTTTCAGCTGGAAAGCAAGGGATGTTGTTTGTGTCACAAAGCAGATCTGGGTCCAGAGCTGAAATTTTTTTCATCCTAGCCAAGAACTTGTTTTGGCAGTATAAAAGAGACAGTTTTTGGTTCTGTTCTTTAACACTGATTTTCCATCTGCGGGTCAAAGCCTAAATGGGTGCTAAGTCAGTGTGGTGCCTTTGGCACCGGTTTGGTTGTGTGCACTGGCGTTGCCAATGTTCAGTGTACCACTGTAAGACACAGGTATAATAATATAACTGAAGTAAAGAACTCAGCCTGGTGGAATATGGTCCAAACTTGCAGAGATGCATAAAGCTGTGTGTATTCACACTGTGTCTTAGACAATCACATCCTTGGTGCGACACTCTCTAGACTTTTTGCCTTTTCCCTTCCTTAGTGAGCTGTCCCTAAGGCACTTCTTTGGTTTCCAACTGCTGTTCTGTGTGATGTTGCATAGAATAGAGTCACAGAGTTGTTTAGGTTGGAAGAAGCCTTTAAGATCATTGAATCCAACCATTAACTCAGCATTGCCATGTTCACTGCTAAACCATGTCCCCAGGTGCTTGATTTCCACATCTTTTAAATACTTCAGGCACAGTGACTCCATCACTTCACTGGGCAGCTTGTTTCAATGCTTAACAGTCCTTCTTGTGAACAAATTTTTTCTAGCATCTAATCTAAGTCTCCCCTGGTGTAACTTGAGGCCATTTGCTCTCATTTTGCCACCTGGGAGAAGAGACCAACCCCAACTTCACCACAACCTTCTTTCAACCAGTTTTAGAGAGCAATAAGGTCTTGCTTGAGCCCTTTTCTCCCCAGGCTAAACAACCCCAGCTCACTCAGATGTTCCTCATGAGACCTGTGTTCCAGACCCTTCACCAGCTCCATTGCCCTTGTCTGGACATACTTCAGCACCTCAATGTTCCTCTTGTAGTGAGGGTACCAGAACTGAACACAGAATTCAAGGTGAAATATATGTTGGAAATAAGGGCCGAGGAATGTCTGATGTAGGTCTTCAAAAGTAATTAATGATTTTGGAATGTATTGTGAACACTGGGATGAGTGTAACTTTTTTTTTTTTTTTGGGGTAGAGAATCCCTGAACCACCGGCCATTTCACTGTAAGATCCTTCAGATCCTTTGCAAGAGACAGTTGTAAAAACCAGCAATCCAGCTGACCACGTAGTCCTCTTCAGCTTTCAGACACATCGTAAAACATAGCTTGTATGTTGAAAATGCTCCATGTCATGATTTTATTTTTCAGCCAACAGCCAAGAAAAGCTGAATAACAATTACTGAAAACACACTTCTATGAAAATACTGCTGATAGTTAGAGTGGGTCTCATTTGCATTTGTTTTAGAGCAGGAAAGAAAAAAGATCATGGTGTACCACTAAACTTAAACAATTCACATTCAGTGGTAAAGCAGTGTGAGAGACACTTCTGACTTACCCAGTGGCTGACCGTATCAGAAGAAAATTTATTCCAGAGTCAGTACAAAAAGCTTTGTTTGCCCTTTACATTACCTCTTTGTAAATTTCTTCTGAAAGAAAACAGTCAAATTGAAATAGAAGTTGAAATGAGCTGACGTGTTAATGGAAATTTCCATTTTTGCCGAAGGAGAAAGTATTTGCATAATTTTATCTGAAACTGCCAATGAATTTGTTCACCTCAAAACTTCATTTCTTTAGTTAGCTCTGACTCTCATGCATAAATCATGAGACTGGCGTGAAAATCAGAGAGTGAAGTTCAGGGGTCCTACCTAACTGGGATCTGGGGCTTCTGAAGTTCATGTTTTCAGGCTTTTCTTTGGAAAAAAGGGTCTAGCAGCCTTCTTTTTACTGAATATTGACTTGATTGTCCATACTCCTGTAGGCCTAGGACTCACTGTGGCCATAGACTTATCAGGAGTGTGATGATGTGTTGAGCATTAGCAGTATTATGTTAGTTTCCCTGCCTAAGTTGGTTGTGCTGTTACATAGCAAGGCCTGCGGAACCACACACAAAATTAAGTGGTGTGAAGCAGTTTGCTTCACTTTGATTGTTTTGCTCTAATGTGGCATAACACAATCCTTTCTGAGTATTTGCACTCCTTCCTACAGCAAAAACGCTGTAAGCTGTTGGTTTAAGTGCTGCCAAATGGAGGGTGTTTTCACACTAGGATGTTTCAAAAGCAGACTTTGACTGGCGGAAGTAGGGTGGGTGATGTCTGGCCCAAACTTTCAAACTCATTGTAAAGAATGAAATTCGACTTGACAAAGCTTGGCAGGTTTGATAAATTTCGTGCAGCTACGGGAGTGGTTCTTGGAATTGAGTACCATCTCTGTGAAGGAAAGCAACAGTAGGTTTCACATAATGTGGGCAGGAATAGTTTATCTTCCCGTGCCTGAGCATTTTTTAAGCAGCCAATTGCCAGTCCCCACTGCAGCGTGGCTGCCACATCAGAAGGGGTAGCAGCTCTGCAGCTGTGAGCTCAGTGTCCCAGAGCTGGAATTTATCTCAGCCCACCAGAGGGTTGTGGTAGTGCTAACCTGAGTTATGATTGTTGCCCTTGAGAGAGAGAGCACTGCTTTGCTTCGCTGCAAGACTACTTTTGTCTGAAAACAGTGCTGGTTCAGGTGATGGAGAGACTCACTGCAAATGCCCTCACTCTGTTCTAGGCTTCGTTCTAAAAGTCCATCTTTAGGAGTCTTGTTTCTGTCATGGGTGTGTGCATGGACATGGAGAGAGCTGGGAGCCTTTCCCGTTATCAGTTTGTTGTCTCACCACTAATCTGCAATTTCGCCTGGTGGTACTGGGGCTTTGTGTGGCAGTGTGGAGCTGGTTGGGATGGTTGATGTGCAACCAGTTTGTTTAGTTGGAGCTGTTTTGGAAAGGTTGGATTGTTTCCTCAGGTTGCACCTTTTCCGGGTGGAGTAGGGGAAGCAAAGGTGTCAGCACTTGGAGATTACCTTGATCTACCTGCGGCTGCTGGCACAGTGTTATGTGTTGATGGCTCATCTGCTAAGTACGTAAATGTGCAACTGACCTCAAGAGCATGTGTCATCCATCCCATTAACTTCTGTGGCTAATGTCAGGTCATGTGCTTTGTAACTTGTCTGAACTGGAGCTTGTGCAGTGTTCATAGTCACAGATAGAAACATGTGGTTTGGAAAAGTATTGGAAGTAATTATTTATCTGGTATGGCCTGCTAAATCTCTTTGGAGGATTTTACTGGTGTAAAGACAGAGAGATAAATCATGAAATAGGAAATCATCAATATTACGCAGTTCAGGCTTGATCTAACTCTGCTTGTGATCCATATTTGCAGTGAGAGTTGGACTGTTCCCAAAATCCAGGAAGTGAGGGTGGTATTAATATTACTAGCTGACAGAATGTTACAGGGTGAATGATTAGTTTCCAATAAGCAAGGAGCTTTTGGATCAGTTCCAGTTCCTTCTGGTGTAATCTGCAAACCAGAATGACCAGTGCCGCGACCTGGAGTAGCTGTAGCGCTTATCAGAGGCCAAAACTTCATAAAGATCACGATTTGTCTGCATTACGAAATGACAGAGCCGTTGACCTTGAGGAGGCATATTAGTTGGCTATCTTCCACTCTCTTGTGAAGATAAACTCATGGAAGTGGTGGTTTGGTGCTGGCACAGCTGTTACACATTCTCTGTTGATAAACAGTGGGCTTTACTCCTTTGTGCTGCCCACTTAGCAGATTGCAGGAGAAAGGTAAAAAGATGAAAAAAGCTCCCTGTGCCCTTCTGATCTCCTTCAGACCTTATTCTACTAATTATGGTCTATGAAAGAAGAGAATTTCCTTACTTATCATTGTGGGGCTTTTAATATATTCCAGTTTCTTAATCCCATCTATTTCACTGTAAAATAATGTATTACTTGGACTCCCCTAGGTCTGTTGTGCTTTTCCCCCCCACTTTTTCTGAAGCCAAAAAAAGAAACAACCCCTTCCTGCACTTGGAGAAAACAAACCCCAGGCCATCCCAGGCCTTGAGAACAGCCATGTTCAGTGCTCTTCAGTAATGTGGATCGCACAGTCACATCCTTGGGAAGCTGCGCTGGCTGAGTGCAGAGAGCATAAACCATATTAAGCAGGTAGGGGAGGCAGTACGAGGTGGGGGCACAGAGCAGTCACAGCAATTAAAACTGTCATTTGAAGGGCTTTTGTTTCCTGAGGTGAGTGTGAAATCCAGTTTTCAGTTTTTGCGTTGTATAGGCAGTGTATGAACATGTGAGTATTGATTCCTTTCCTCCCTGTTTGGGCCCACAGGCAGGTAGATTTTGTCCTAGTTTTATCAAAATCCACTCAATGACCTTGGAGAGCTGTAGCAGTCTCTCCTGTAATTATAGACCAGTGTCTTAATAGACTCAGTCACCCACTGACCTGTATCAGTGAGAAAAGTCTGTATTTGAGCTTTATTTAAGATTAATTTTTTTGATGGTGTATTTTGTAAGTCTAATACCAGATCCTCAGGGGAGGGAGGAAAGAATCTTTTAATTAAGTTTCTATTTAGATATCAGGCAAATTCTATCAATGGCAGATGAAGCATAAAGTTCTAATGGGAGAGTAAAATTTTAATTTCAGTGATCAGGTGCTTCATGCCTCTCTCAGCAGTTTGAATGCCACAGTATTATGTCATATTGCCATAAGTGAAAATCCATTAGAAAGGGGATGTTACATTGCATTTGAAAGCTGTTACTGAGTGTGAGTTTAGCACCAATAGCTCACGTGGTATTTTGTAGGATTTTGGACTCAATGACTTAACTTGTGACCTCACTTTAAGTTAGGGAAGCAGCTTCTAAATCTGTCTTTGCCAACTACCTAACCACTTGCCCCTTATGTCCTGGTCATAAATGGCTACTGGTGGTGCTTTTATTCAGGGCTGAGAGGCAGAATTCTTTTCACACCACACCTTTTACCACCGTTCCTTATGATGTGGGTTTGAATGGCAAATGGATCTCTCACTTGGTAGTGGAAAAACCTGGCTTTTAATTCCTCTCATCCTGGGGTTTAGAAGTGAGTCAGGCATAATTAAGAGCAGGCAGCAGAACTGAGGATGTGCTAATGGCCTTGCAAGCATTGTGCTCAGAGTGGGCTGTAGAAATGAGCATCATCCCTTGGGATGCTTTGAATGCTGGAGACTTTGTTTATTTGCAAAATGCGAGGAACCTTTTTATATCCTGCACTGGAAAATTTTCACATGTGGTGTGTCTTAGGACCGCGGTCAGGTCTTTCATCCTGCCAATGCACCCTCCGTGGAGAGAAGAGAAACTTAAAACATCAGGAATGGTGAGAAGTGTCATCACACTCTGTTTAGCAGGGCAGAGCTGCACCTGGGGATGCTCTGCCAGGATGGAGAGGGACTAGGAGATTTAGGGAACCATAGCTCTGGGACAGCTTGACAACTGACCTTGTCAAAAAGCTGCAGACATACCAGAGTTGGGCTGGTGAGGAGCAGTTCATGCTCCCACTGCCTGGCCTCAAGGATCACCTGCACAGAGGGCTGCTGAGAGGCTATGTGGTGAGGAAAGCTGTCCGCCCTCTGTCTGTGCCTGTTTGAAACGAGCATATTTCAGAGGATGTTTTAATATCAGCTGTTTTTCACTTGTAAAGTGCCTCATGTGAAACTGTCTGATGAGCATAGCTGTACGTTCTGCCTCAGCATGATGAAATGTTTGCTGACCTGGCACGTTGCAGGTGATTAGTAGTGTTTGCTGTTGGAACAAAGTGCAGCTTATCCTGGTCATATTTGACCAAAATAAGGTCTTTGGAGGCAGGGAATGTGGACGTGTCAAAGTTTGCAGATAAAAGGAGGGAGCAGCGCAGCTGGTGATGTGAGATGGAACACGGAGCAGCATGTGAGTCTCTCTCTGTTTTCTCTAAACACCAAAGGCGGGTGTTTTCACCTGATCTGTTTTTGCTCCAAACCTAGAAACGTCTACATCTCATTACATTTCTGTAGGTGACCTTTCTGCCTCTGTCTCCTCTTCCTAGGGCTGGCTGGTGACAATTTCTAAGGTAAATACTGTGGAATGATACCTTGCAACTAGGCTCCTTTTTTGTGATCCACCACTGGTTTCTCAGCTGCCTGAGAGGCAGGACAACTAGTGTTCTGTCTGATGTGTGCTGTCAGGATCATCCAGTGCAGATTATCCATCAGCATGGATCCCCTGGTGCTGTTTCATAGGATATTGTAGACTTCTATATCACAGTTTCATCAGCTTTATTTTTTGTGGCTTTATGCACCTGGGACTGTGTATACCTGATGCTTATCTTGGCAAGGGCTGCACTTAAAGCTAAAGGAGCAGCGACTGAGCTTGCAGTGGCTGAGGCTTTGGCTAAATTAAAACACTTTTGTTCTGCAATATTTCTGTGCAATTGTGAATAATTAAATGAAAAGGATGGTGGGTGTAGGCTGCCTGGATTACTGGAAGGTTCCTGGAAAATAGGTAGTTCTGGAGAGAAGAATGGATTGACTTTCTTGTCTTGTTAGCTTTATGTCCCTCAAAATGCATATGGTCTCTCAGTTGTAATCTGCATGGTGGATGAACGATGCCCATGGAGTTACTTAGCTTGTGAAGTACAGGCTCTTGTATTTTTCATTATGTGTGAAAAAGCTGATATGTTTAATGAAAGCCTCCCCCTGCCCCAAATCCGAGGCATAGCATGGGGATGCTGCCAGCTGAAAGAGGTGGGTAAAAATAGATTGCTGAGCTTTGTTGCAGAAAGGAGTCTGTCACCTCTGCCCTGTGGCTCATGAGGTGAGGAGTTGTGATGAAATGGTACAGGAACTTTGAGGCAATCTGGGTGGTGCTTGCATGACCTTGGGCCAACTGCTTCGTCTCTCAGCACTTCTTTTCTTAGATGATGAAAGAATATAATGATGATAATACTTGTCTCTTAACAAGGGTATTGTGATGAATAAATTAATTATTCGTTGTGCTGTTCTCAGTTACTATGGTAATTAGCGCTACAAGAACAGCCTAAAAATAAATAAGATCATTTAGTGAAGGATATTCGGGGGAAATCAGGTAGTACATCCTGGGCATTTGCAGTAGCCTGAGTGTGCTTTGTCCAAACATGACTTTGTGAAAAATGTTCACGGAGGCTGAATTTTTGTGGCAGAAATGCTTCCAAATATTAAATATGTTCCTTCCTCCTCATTATCTGTTTGAAGTGACTCTAGCACACATTTCTTCCCTATCTGTGGACACATGATTCTTGCAATTAGTTCCCCTATTGAGAACAGCACTCCCTCCTCACCCCATCTCCTTTACAGCCTAAGGGCAGCCAAAATGAATGATTCTTTCTTCTTCATAAATCATACATACTCAGTAATACTGCCAAAGAATTGTTAATGTGTTTGGGGAGTTTACATAATGAACCTTCCTCGGGAAAGGTGAAGTCTTGTCAATGCACTGCCTTGCTGAAATTCTGTTATAACCTTGCTGTACAGCAAGTAGACCGCCTAAATCTGTGTGTAAGTCTGTGCAAAGTTTTTGAGGCTTTCTCTCAGTGATCAGTTAACTACATCAGCATGCCCCAGAGCCAGTCTTTCAAAATGTTATATGATGTTTAATCATCTGTGAATTGTATTGGATTGCACAGGCAGCACTGATGTATATTTTTGGGGTTTTCAAGTTAATATAACTTTGGGCCCTAGTAACTTACTAGGAAGTATGTGTGAAGATAGTTCTGAGTCCTTCAGTGAAGGTGGCACCTCTTCAAGGCTGTGGTTTCCATTGCTTAATATCAAAGGGGCTATCCATACATAGGAAAAAACCCCCAATTTTGCTAGGCAAGGATTTTGCATTAATTACTGTGTTCTCTGATTTTATATAGAGCTCTGGGCATGGCTGTTCAGTGTCTTCCTTTGCATTGGGTTCCAAAAATAGCTGTCTTTTCTGACCTGCCCAGCTGGGGACCAGTTTATAGTTAGTGTGTGTACAGAGCAAACCTGTGCTTTCTTCCTGTCACTGTCACAGCTACAGTGGCCTTCATCTGCTCACCTTCCATAGCAACTCCCACATTGTGCTGGGAAGCTGTCAATAGTAAAACCAGAAAATCCCCCTTCAGCTTCCTGGGGAGTAGGAAGCTGATGCCTTGGCATTCCTGGTCTCCTGCTCACCCAGATAAAGAGAACTTGGATCTCTGCTGTGGTCTCCAGCAAAGTACTGGCAGAACAGATAGCATGACTGACAGACAGATGAAATATTTGTTTTATTCTTCAGAGCTTTACTGCTCTTGAGTCATAAAGTTGGAAAAACTCATGGCTTGTGCAGAGGGCAGCCTGAATCTTCAAGTAGGACCTTTGTGCCACGCTCTCAGCCACTTGACTGCTGCACAGATCATCAGCTTTGCAGGTTTCTCCCTGGGTCTCTGTAACTGCTTGTGAATTTCTCTCCTTGCTGGCCAGCAGCAACCTTGTGGATATTGGGCAGATGTACGGTAAAGGAAAGAGAGTGCAGGGCAGGCAGAGCGGTTGCCTGATGATTCTTTTCATGGCCTGTCCCTTGCTTCCTTTGCTCCTGCTGCACCTTTCTGACACATGAGTTATGGGGCTTGTGGATTTTCATTTCCACTTAGTTTTTATTTGTGTTACAAGTTAAATCTCAGCCCTGAAGAGCTTCCAGTTGCTGTCAGGTTTGTGCCAGGCAGAGTCACTATTTGCAGCTGCAGTTGCTTCTGTGTGTGTGGTTTCACTGTCATAGTCTCCAGCGCTGTTCCACATGTGTGCCCTATCCATGCATACATATGTGCTGTCTCTTTTGCAGAGACTTATGGATATTCCCTGACAGTATTTTCTGCTTCCCCCCCACCCCTCTGTTTTCCTGGCAACAGTCCCCTTGCCCATCTTGGGTGTCACTGTGTGATGAGAGCAAATGACACAACAGTGGTTTTGGCTGATACTTGGATGTCAGCCGTGCCCTCATGTGCAGTCCTGGCTGCCTCTCCATCTTTGTGCCTGAAGCACAGAGAAGAGTCCAGTCTGGGTGAGCTTTGAATGAGCTGTTCACCTGTGACAGCTCAGTACTTTCAGCTGGTGTGAGGGTGCACTGAGCACAAACTGAAGAGCTCAGTCCCCTGTCCAAGAGGAGATCTCATCTTGGCATAGTTACTAAAGTGAAGTGTTAGAAGAGTACTGAGAGCTCCCATGGATTTTTCCTTCTTAGCTACATACTGCAAGTTTTTTTCAAATAGATTCTTCCTGTAGATGATGGCTTGACTTTCTTTTATCCCCAAACTGAGCTGTGGCAGAGTGCAAGAGGGTTTTATGGCTGGAAATAAAGTTCTATTGCACCTGTGAAGCTACATGTCCAACCTTTGAACAAGGCAATGTCAGCAAAGGCCAAGGGGTTAGATGGCTGTGGCTACTCTTTAACTTGTCTTTAGTTATGTTCTGAAGGAATCATACTAACCTCTGATTACTGGTCATTACTGCTGATCCAGGCCTCTGATTGTTATTTGAGACGTTTTGGGAAGGTATGAACAGTTTATGTCATGCAGATGGTAAGTCCTATCTTAACCTTGCAGAGACACTGATTGATATCTGCAGGAGTTACCTCCATTCTGTCCTTGGGCAGAATAGTCACAGGACAAGGGGGAATAATTTTAAACTGAGAGTAGGTTTAGATTGGATATTAGGAAAAATTGTTTACTGTGAGGGTGGTGAGGCAGTGGATCAGGTTGCCCAGAGAAGTTGTGGATGCCCTATCCCTGGCAGTGTTCAAGACAGGCTGGGTGGAGCTCTGACAATGTGGTCTAGTGGAAAGTGTCCTTCCCCACAGGGGGGGGGGTTGGAACAAGATGATCTTTGAGGCCATTCTGTGATTCTATGATAAGCCTTCATTTTTGAATTTCTGCTCATTGTGAATTTTTCTTGTAATAATACTGCAGTATTGTTATATCTGAGGTTTTTTGATAGATTTGCAGATAAAGCCAGGTGAGAGTTGTGTCTTGTAATGTCGGTGCTCAACTTTGACTTGGACGGTGCATGACTGCAGATTTTGTATGGATACTTCTGTGCAAAATGCAAATCTGTTGGGTTGCTTGTGGCTGAAAACTGGATCTGGTGGCTTCAGTGATTCATTCCTGAGTTCCTATAACTAATTTCTATTCTGGCCTTTGTCTCTTGAATTTTTTTTTTCAGCCAGAAATTGCCCAGCATCATGAATATCTCCCTTCCATTTTTCTCTCGGCTGCATGTTAATCTATTATCATGTCAGCTCCTTTCTTGATAGTCTTCCTTTGTGTGTGCCTGTACCATAGGGATATGGAGATAGTAATGGATAAGGGAATAAAGAAGATAAAACCTCTCCTAATTTTCTTCCACTTTGCCTGGTGTGGGCTGCACACAGGCAGCAGATGTATAGCCCCTTGTGCAGCAGTGTTCAGCTCCCCAGCACACGGACTGTCTGACTCCTTTGTGTAGCACAGCATTGGTGTGGAGCAGGTGTCCATGGGCTTCGTGATGGTGAGAATCTCTCTCAGCAGTGGCCTCTGTGCCACATTGAGATAAAGCATCCCAAAAGTGCTGGTGGACAGCATGTGCCAGTTCTCCCTGCAGCCATTGCATGGATTTCAGAAGCTCCTGCCTTCTTAACACCAACCCCTGTTCCCTCCTGAGTCAGGATTATCACTGCATATTTGTTGAAGTGTCTTGTAAGCCAAAATCCACTGCTGTTACAAAATCAGCAGCAGGGCCAGTTCTGCCAGTGTCGGTGATCTCAGTCATCAGCATCTGAAGAGATGACGTGAATTTTGTTTTCCCTATTCAAATACAGGTGACTGCCAGAATCAGGATACAGGACAGTGAGGTCCAGAGCGCTGTCCTGCATTGCAAACCCCACATCTATGCCTGTCTTCTTGTGCTACAGTATTTGTTTTACTGACATCACCCATTGATTAGTTTTGTTGCAACCTAGTTGTTATAATCTACAGAGAAGACCAAGAAATCACTGTACAGAAAGGAAAATGTCCTCTGAAAGTTGTGGTCTTTGGGTGTTAACTTCAGTTTGGCAATAACATTGCAATAAGAGAAGATCGATGGCCATCCTGCAAATATTTTGGGTTTTCTTTATTTTGTTCTCTGGGTGCAAATTCAGGCTGATACTTCTTCAAACACAGGAAGGAAGGAAGTGTATAGTGGTGTAAAACTGTCACCCCTTCATTATTAATTGTGTTGGAGTGACCAAAATCAAACAAAGCTAAACTACACACTGTGAAAGTAAACACAGATGCCTTTTTTTTTTTTTTTTTTGGGCAAAGATGTAAGTAATAAATGGGAAAATGGGAAGTATAAAGGGAATCCTTTTGTAAGGAATAGTTTAGAACAAGATTAGTAAGAATTTGCTTTTAATTCAGTGCATTATCTTCCTTTCTGTTATTCTGTTTTATTTCTCTTCTTTGTGGTGTTCAGTCGTCCTGGGTCTAAACAGAGACTTTTGTCTTGGGTGAGGTTTTCATTAGTGAGAAGGTTTATTTTTCAGAGGGCCATGTTCAACAAGCTGCTTGTGTGACTGAGCAAACAGTTAATTTGACTGAAAATGATACCATTCCTTTTCATTATGTGCAATTGTAGGTGTTGCAGTATAGTTGCTTGGTTGCTCATTCATGCACAGGCACAAGTTCAGCAGCCTGTGGAAATACTTCCATTTAAACATACTTTTTCTTTCCCCTACCTTTCATGCAGACTTAGCCGTTGAGCCAAATAGCTAAAAATCCTCAGGGATTTAAAGGATTAAATGAAAACAGTTGTTTTGGTGCGGGAAGGACTGAAAAATCCTGAAAATATGACAGGGGGTAGTTGCTGTTGGACCTAGCTAGTGAACTATACAGCCACCTCTGTTGTGGGCATAAATATAACTGAGTGGTGGACTGATGGGTTGATGGGGGTTTGATTGCTGGGAAACTGGAAAAAAAAATAAGGGGAACCCTAGTGATAGCACTGATGACTGAGCTGAAGTTTTGCCACTGGGCTGTATGGTGAAGCTGGTGGGAAGTTGCTTTCCAGTGAAAGATCACAATTTTTTTTCTCCCAGCAGATAACTAAGTCAGTGCTAGTTTTCATTGTCCCTTGGCTGGACTCTTTTGTTCCTATGGTTTCCTGTGAGTAACCTGTTCCTTCACGTTTTTCTGTTTGTCTCAGGTACTGAAGGTTTCAGGCCAGAGGTTTTCCTGTGCTCTCCGTAGCTGCCGCCTGGTGCTGCCCCGAGGAGAAGTGGTGGGAAGGCTGCTACCCCTCGCCTGGTGGTGTCAGGGTGAGGCTCACCGCAGGGGCTGCTGCGCTTCCCTGCGCCGCCCACCATGGAGACACTATCCCAGGACTCTCTGCTAGAGTGCCAGATTTGCTTCAACTACTACAGCCCCCGCCGGCGGCCCAAGCTGCTGGACTGCAAGCACACCTGCTGCTCCGTGTGCCTGCAGCAGATGAGGACCAGCCAGAAGGACCTGCGCTGCCCCTGGTGCCGCGGCATCACCAAGCTGCCTCCGGGCTACTCTGTGTCACAGCTGCCCGATGACCCTGAGGTGATCGCCGTCATCGCCATCCCCCACACCTCGGAGCACACCCCCGTCTTCATCAAACTGCCCAGCAATGGGTGCTACATGCTGCCCTTGCCTCTCTCCAAGGAGCGGGCGCTCCTGCCGGGAGACATTGGCTGCCGCCTGCTGCCCGGCAGCCAGCAGAAGTCCCTGACGGTGGTGACGATCCCCGCGGAGCAGCAGCCACTGCAGGGCGGCCTTCCCGCCGAGGCGGGAGCCGAGGAGCCGGACCGGAGAGGCGCTGTGAAAAGCTCCACCTGGTCGGGGGTGTGCACTGTGATCCTGGTGGCCTGCGTCCTGGTCTTCCTGCTGGGCATCGTCCTCCACAACATGTCGTGTATTTCCAAGCGCTTCACGGTGATCTCCTGCGGCTGAGGCGGCGGGGGCTGTGCTCCCCGGGGGTCGGGTCGGGTCGGTGGTGGTGGTATTGAGCGAGACAATTCCGTGCAGCTTTCCCCAGTGACTGCAGGACGCTGTGCACCGGGACAATGGTGCCCGCCTGGCCGCGGCCCCGGAGGGGTGGCATCAGGCCTCTCGGCAGCCTGTGGAGAAAATCACGTCCCGTGTCTGGCGGCAGTGGCACTGAGGAGGACTGCATGTGTCACCGTGACCATTTATCAAAGGGACTGCAACTTCACAGTGATCTTTTTTTATTGTGTTGCGGGATTAAGGATCTCTATGTAGCTGGTTATGCTGTGAAGTATACAGTATGGGCTCTTCTTTAAACACAGTATATTGAAATCAAAACTGTTCCACGCAGAATTAAATTAGAACTGGCGCACAACTGTACGAGGTGTTCAATACCAGTCCACACATGCATTAGTTTTTAATGGGAGGGAGGGAGACTCGTAAAACAGAGACATTGTTTAGCTGGTAAAGCGTTTTATATGTCTTAAATGGCACATTAATTAAACCAAGTTAGGGAGTCGTACAATAGTTTTTAAAAGGAAGCATTTTACAAGCAATGATTTCCTTCCTTGGTGTCTGTTTTTTGCCTGGTTTTCCCCATTTCTTTCAACTACAGGGAAGTGGTATTTCCAGCATCTTTTGTTTGAAGGAGCTTCCAAGAAGGGAAGCAAAGTGGGCTAGGAGGAGTACCTAAAAATGCAGTCAAAATTGTTCTGCCTAACTGGCTTTATGTGAAGGATGGCTTTGCATGGTGAACATTGGACATGCTGCTTTACCTCCAGTCTGGCTGCACACTTCCTGATGACATGGCCGTCATAGCCATTAGTGAAGAAGTGGTCATGAGAAGTCCTAGGACTCCTGTGAGGATGTGATAACATATCGTTCTTTTTTTCCTTTTTCTAGAGGTTGGGTTTTCTTAGTTGTTTTTAAAGAATTTAGACCTATTTTGCCTCCCTCTTTCTTAGAAGATGCAGGTGTGCACTCATGGGTGATGTGACAGAGGTGTTGCTCTAAGAAAGCTTCACCATTGAATCTGAGACCAAGGACTCTTGTATGCTGTCATCTAGTAAGAGGCAGTGATGTATCTGGGAGAAGAACCCAGGCCAGCCTAACCTTTTACTGGGTGGTCCACCCCTTGTAAACTGCTGTGGCTGTCCTGGTGTCAGAACATCTGGGTGAGCATAACAGAGCCTTTTCCAGTGTTTCAGTCTTATTAATATTGATGTTCATAAGGACAGATTCAAAAAACAAACACAGGAAGTGTCTCCCTCCACCTGTGACTGTCGTGAAACTCCAGTCATTTGCAGTTGACTTCTTGGGAAGAGCCAAATTCCTGAATGTTCACTGCAGTAGCGCCTTGCTCTAAGCAGTCCCACTAGCTTTAGTAGTACTGCTCATAAGTAAAATAGAGCCCAGTGTGAGTTTGGGTATTTGGCAAGTCTGAAAGCTGAAACTTACGTGAGATTAGGGGTTGGATCAAGGGGCACATGAGAGACCTTTAATAAGACAGACAAATCTGTTGATTTGCACTGCTTCTTTCTGTGCATACAAGGCATAACCTCCCTGAAGTGTGTCCTCTTGTTGTCTACCTACTGCTCTTTCTAATTCTTAGAGATTGCTGAATGCCATTTTGTAACATAGTTTTGACTATGCAGTGCCCAAGTTGGCCCCACAGTTGTCCTTGGTTTTCTGATACTGTCACAAAATCCAGTTGCTGGTTCATAATAAAAATTCTCAGCTCAGAGTTGTGTCAGGAACATACCTCTAACTTCATGCTGGATTTTCTTTCCTTCCCTTCCCTTCCTAAACTACCATTTTCCTCCTTGATTCCCATTAACTGAAGAGTAGAATATAGGGTGCTTAGTTGTTATGATGTGTGTTTGGTCATGTATGGAGAGGAACCATTGTGCTGATTTTTTATCTACTGTCAGAGGTATGCATAGCGCAGCAAAAAAAAAAAGTCTTCAGATAACACTCAATGCCTTTTTTATGAAAAGGCCCATGTGCAGTATGTCTTGAACCTGGCTTGCAAATATTGTAATTACATGGACACCTCTCCGCAGCATGTTTTCATTTGGTTGCAGTAGGGAACACCAGGTATTCCCAAATGTGTCTTGTGAACGTGCTTGTCTCTTGTTGCCAGTAGGTAGCCAGATTTCTACTGACATCCATGCTATGCTGCTTATTGTGTAAAAGGAAAGCCAGTTCACAAAAAATCCTGCCTTTTATAAGACTCTTGAGGAATTGACCAGACACAGGACTTGACTCTCTACTACCTTATCCTGTATCAATTGCTGGGTGTACCAGAAGCATATGGCATAGGTGAATGATGCTCTGAGAATGGCACTGATGTGTTTTGCACCAGCTTCTGCATTTGTTTATCTGAGTTGTCAGTGAATGCACAAACCACGAGGCAGTCAAGGAGCAGGTCCTGGTGACACAGTGGTAATGTTACCTCCTTCCAGCCGTACCTGCCTGACTGAAGCTCTTGAGGCCGAGGATTCTCTGGCATTGCAAAGAAAGGCCCTCTTCACCTCCACGTGGAGAGTGCAGAATAAAAGAGGAATCAGAAATTAGGTTAAAATACCACACTGCATAACACATTATACAACAGGCAGACCTGGAGTTTATCCGGAATTAATGATGTAAGTGTTATATTAGCAGAATACCATCCTGTACTATGTAACACAGTACATTGTTTCGTTAATATGAATTTCCTGTACTTTTTGTGCCTGCTAAAATGCATGTTTGACCTAATTTCTGATCCAGACATTTGCCTGCTCACAGCCTTGTGTAAGAGCAATAAGTAAAACCTCAAGATTTTTGCCTGCGTGTACGCGCATGGTGTGTATGTTCATTCCTTTTTATAAATAAGAGTTCTGGAAAAGTTTTGGTTCTGGCTTTAGACTGTGACTAGAATTTTAAATTTGCAGCTGTTATATATGTTAGATCACCTAGCTTTTTTGCTGACTTGTGTAGAAATGAACTAAATAGTTTGTTGTAATATACAGTGTTAAAATGTTTCTCAAGTATGTCAATAGTCATGCTACTTTAAAAATGCAGTGCAGTCTGTCCCATTCCTTGGTTCAATACCTGGCATTAAAAAGTGATACTGCTAATTCTTTTTAATTATTATTTTAAAAAACAGCCTTGTCTTTGTAATTTTCCCTCTGTGGAGAAACACATTTGGACTTGTTCCAAAATCATCAGGTTCCGGGTTAGCTTTTGTTCTCTGGTGTCCAGTAAGAAGTCACTGCCCAATTCCACCAAAAAGAAAGACAGGAACTTACTGTGACGCAGTACTGTTTGAGAAACCAAAACTTATGCTAAAATGTGTGGGTAATTATTCAAGCACCTGCATTTTTAGAGCACATTACTCTGTATGAATGTGTATTTATTTGCTTGTTTAATAGGAAGGATGTGTGTGTTGGGGTCCAGCTTCAGCTTTTTTCCTGGTTGGTCCCAACTTCCATCGTTGGCTTGTGCTTTGCTGGCAAACAGACTTTAGGGTTCACTTTGTGAAATTTTGTTTAGTGAATTTTAAAAATTCAAAATATGCAATTTTGGTATGCAGGATTTTTTTAGGAAATTGTGTGTTCAGTGATTGTTCATGCTTAAACAAGATGTAAAGGAGCCTGTATGTTTTGTAAACATGGAGCAGTCATGAGTCCAAAGTTTCATCTTTATTAATGAAGCTCAGTCTGAATAAAATGTTAGCAGGAAAAGAATGATAGCAAGTGAATTATGGTTCCTCTGTTACTTTGCCATCAGATGAAGAGCATGGAAGGGAATTTGGCAGAATTGCTCTGTGTTCTATGAGAGGGTGGCTGAAATTCATCACTCAGCGTTTTAAGGCAATGTGTAAAGTATGGGTTATGGTAAATAGTAAAGGGGCATTCATGATTTAATTAGTGTGGAATACAGAATTATAGCTGATGACTCCTGAGCCGCAAAACTTTTTTTTCTGTTTTAATCAAATTAAAAATTTTAAGTAAACATACAGCTTAAGGAAGTGAGGGATTGTTAGCCTTCACTTAAGCTTGCATTGTACAGACTAGTACCCTGGTTCCCTCTTCCCTTGAGCACCCCTTCCCAGTCACATTATTGCTGGAGTCACGGGCAGCCAGCTTTTTTTGATAGTGCAGATGCTTTTCTGGAGTAGAAATGGTCAATATTACATGCTAGTTTTGTCACATTCACAGCAGGGCTGAACCAAAACGAAACAATTCGTACATGGTTTGAACTCTGCTGTAGGTGTCCCAGAATCAAAAGCTCCAGTCAGTCACCAGTCCATTGCGTAAATTGAGCCAAGCCTCTGTTCCCTGGATCTTTTCACAACCATGCCAGGGAGCAGAGGACATTTCTTCCTCACACTCATAAGAATGGATCTGTACCCACCATCCACAGCTAAACTAGCACAGGGAATGGGGCCTGCTGGCATGAGACACTTGCATGAGTACTGCTGAAGATGTTCACGTGTTGAGTGAACACCTTGCTAGCAAATGTTGGGGTTGAAATTCTTCCTTATCCCAATTGCACAGAAAGCGTGGCTTGAGGTTTGTTTTTTCCAGACTTTTTCTATGGGCAGAAGCAGGGGGAAGGGAGGGAAGAAAGTACATGGCAGCAAATGAATCCCAGCAGCATCTGGGAGGCTGTTGAAAAATCTGCTGGCCCTGAAGGCAAAGTTCTTGTGCAAGAGCTTCAGTAGGACAAGATTGTCTGGAAATGCAGTGGATTTAGAATGTTAGTGACCTTTCTGGTGCTGTACACTGTTCGTAGGCCTGACAGCTGGGCTTGTTGTGTTCTCTCTCTTTGTCACTTTACCTCTTGCGTGCTTGTGTCAACAAGCAAAGCTGCTTGCTTCAGTCTCAAGTTGAACAATTTTCAAGACATTTCTTAAGTTGCTCTGAGCATGTCTAATGAAAAAAAATTAACCTTCCAAGCTCAGTTAAATTTAATGCTTAATGAATGTTCAGAAAATGCATTTTTCAAGCATTTCCTTGTGCTTCAATATATTTTTACTGTAGTTCTAAATCCTGTAATGTTTTATGTTAATCATGTTCCTGAATATCAATTCAAGGGATTAGTTAAGATTAGTTAAGTCCCCCTTCAGATCTACATGAATCTGTTTGTACTCTCCTCATCTGTTTCACACTGGAGCACCTAAGCATGGGGATGAAATGGGAATTCACAGGCACGCATGGAGCACCTGTGCATACGAGTGCAGGAATGCATTCCCATGCTCAGGGAGGGCATGCACACAGCACATGCTCATGTGTAGTCAAGAGGGCTGATGAAAGAGTCTCAGATTCCTCTGTCTGAGGAAGGTCATGTACTTTTTGGTGCTGGGATAGCTTGCTAACACGAAGCTTTGTTATGGCTACCTGGATTTCCTATGGGATGAGTTGCCACCCCCTCTGAGCTGTCTCCTGCAAACCAACTCCTGCTGCTGTTGGATGGAACTCTCTGCTCCAAAGGTGACACCTCTTCTGGAGTCCAGGTGAGGAACCATACATTCCTCTGTGCCTTCAGGCTAGAACAGGGTTCCCCAAAAAGGGAACAGCCAGATGGCTGGGCTTTTAGTTTATAAGGAGTTTGTAAGATTAACTGGAGTTCTTTTGAAACAGAACTGCACAGAGCACTTAAGAAAGCTGGAAGGCAACATACAGGCTTGGCCTAACTGATCTGAAAGAGTGAACAGTGGGTGGAGAAAGAAAGGACACCTGAAAATGAGCACATGATTAGACACTAGCCTGGAAGCTCAGATCGGTATGTGCAAAAACATCTACTGGGCATATTTTGCAGTGGCCTGCTTATGTAGTTTCTGTCAAATTGTATCTCAAGAATGTCACTGAAACTCCAGATCTTGCTTTTTCTTCAACACCTTTGAGTTGGGAAGCAGCCTATTTCAAAAGTGCAGTTTTCTACCTCACTGAAACACTTCATGGATGTACAGAAATTTTTTAGGGTGCTGAATCATCACTGAAGCTCAGGACTTGGACTAAAGCTGAATAGGAATTCAGTGGGGAAAAACTGGGATAAAAAAGTCATTCTCATTGTGCATAGTTGAGTCACATTGTTTAAAATAAAAATTTTGCATGTGTGCCTCCCAGGACAAATAATGCAGTTGATGATGTTGGTAATGCCAAACAACTGAAGATGGGACTTAATGAACCTATTAGACCTGTGAAGCTGAAAACAAAAGAAGTGGTTATTTGGTACAGTTACTGCACTTGAAATAGGATTAGGCTAGTGGTCTGTAGCTTTGTGGCTTGGTTTTCAAGATTAAGTAAAAACAAAAACCTGAACTGAGAAACCTGAGTGATTTCAGGCTGAAGGTTATCTACATTCCTGTCTTGAGAGTTATGAAAAGATGAGCATGTGTTGTCACTGCACTGATCAGTTTGGGAAGCATTGCCCTATAGGTGCCTGCATGCCCTGACTAGGTCTGAATCACTGGGATTTGCATCTGCTTGAGAGAAAGCTGGATGTGCCTCAAGATGTGGGGAAAAAAAAAAAAAAGGGAAAACAGAAAATAATCTGCAAGATGGTTTGAATTCGGGTGTCATTGTAAAGTGTGTGATCTCACTTTGAAGAATTTAAAAACAGTGGTGAATCATACAAGACTGTCAAAGCAGTCTGTCATATGGTAGACACATGGGGCTGGCTATGAGGTAATAGATCAGCTCCCAAGTATGGCCAATTTGGTGATTGAATTGCAAATTAATAATTTCTCACTTAATTTTTTTTGAATAATGGTTGCAGATGTTTCTTGAAGATTTGCTTAAGGAATGTATTTAAATACTTGGGACATGACTCAGAAAATATGCTAACTGAAAAAGCACTAAAATATTAAATCTGAGGAAGCCAAAGGGATTCAGTCACAGACGATTAAATGCTTTCTTGAACAGGGGTTAACTTTACATTTAGGTGTTTGTTTCTTGATGCTAGGCTAGTCTGCACAATTCTTAAGGAACATTTGAAGTAATAAGCTTTGCTTTGGGGGAGGCTTTAAATTTGAAAGTATATTGACTAGGAGAGGCTCTTTAATACCCCAAGGCAGGTGTTTTCAAGCATTTGAGTCTAAAACCTCTATTTCTGTAGCTCCTGTTTTTAATTGCTTACTGCAACATATCTGAGAATTCTTAATTTATGGTTGAAAACCCCACAACCTTGCACTTCAAACCCACATTAAAACCCACCTTAGGAGTCCAGAACAATGATAGTTTAAAAACTTGGGAGAATTAAACTAATTTCTAATCACTTCTTTTCTGCTATGCTGAAATGCTGAGTGATTTGCTAAACCTACAGATTGATTAAACTGAATCCCTGCTTAATGGTTGTTTTTGCTAAACCAGCTAACTGCAATGGCTATATAGTGTGTTCTTTCTTTTTGACCTCCCCTGGTTTAGAGAAGACAAGATTTGGACAGTTGTAGCTGGATTGAACAGTGTGATAAGAGTTGTAAAATGTTACCAGCAAGGAGTGTGGTTTTGTGATAAACAAAGGATTGCAACACTGAATGTCTTTCGGCAGCCATCCAGGCAGAACAAGTGTGCAGCAACTCCAGCAAACCCCTGGGATCGAGAGAAATGTCAGGAGTAGTGCATAAAAGAGGATATTTTTTAATACCATAGATACCGTCTGTGTTTGTTACTGCTGATGCTTGACATCTTTGGGTTGGGGTTCTTTCTTTTGTCCGTTTTAACAAGCAGCCTAAAAATCACTTTGTGCTGCTTCCTTAGGGGTGTGCCATCTCCTGTTTGCTCTTCTTCATCCCTTCATTTGGGCCATCCTGTTTCCCTACAGATTTGCAAGGAGAAATTTACCTTTGTATGTATGAGTGACTGCAAATTTCGACTTCATTTTCACTGATGAAAATGGTAACAAAGTCTTCACAGGAACAGGAATGTCTCCAGGGCTCCAGAGTCCTATGTGCAATACCCCATTATCTGCTGTTATTATCACAGGTCCTCTCTAAGTCAGTATTTTGGATTATTGTTTCTTTAATATAGCCCAAATATTTTTGAAAAATGCAACAGCAGAACAAGATAAAGCAATATGGAGACTAGAAATTATTTGCAGAATCCAATTTTTAAGACAGGATCATTCATTAACATCAATGGATCATTCTTTTTTGTTTGTTTGTTTGGGTTTGGTGGTTTTTTTTTTTTTTTTTTGGTTCAGTGTATCAGAGACATAAATTTTGCAATTCCACTTCCTTTGGTGAGGGAGAGAGATAAGAAAGAAGAAAATCCATATTCATGGCTTGGATTAGATCTGCTGAGTTTCAAAATGTATGTGCTTCTGTTTCATAAAGCTCATGAACCTCCTAAAAGCTGAAAACTGTAGTAGCACCAACATCTTAATGAAACGTCACATGCTTTAAGTTTAAAATGCCTGCTGAAATGCACCGAGCCTGGACTTTCTGGCTGTCAAGCACACAGAGCACTATATGTGGAATTAGTTGTGACTGTCATTTCTCTGAGACCAAACTTGAGTCTTATGCCTCATTTAGAGCTGTTAGCAGACTTGGGCTCTGAGGATCTGTCATATGTCCTGGATGCAGTGGCTGCCCTAACTTTACAGAACTAAAGCAAGCAGCCTCTGATAAGGAGACATTTACAAATTTTGAGGGCAAATTATTCTCCTCCTTAAGAGATTGTTAAATCCTTGATTTGGTCAGTGACTCAGCTTTTGCCAAAGGAAATGGAAATTTGGTTAAATCATCCAGGCTCTGTCTTACCCTGGCGTTCTTGCTTGGTGGTCCAAAGGAAAGAGGTGTCCTGGGATGGGTGTTGAGCCAGGTGATGATGGAATGTGACTCACCACAAATCTCTGTTCAAACAGGGGCCCTGTAAGTACATACCTCAGATAATGCTCCTTGCTGGAATGGTCCAACATGACACCTCTGCTTAGAGATGCATTCCTCTGCCATAGATAGGACTTTTAAGGTTTGAATCAAATGGTGAGATTCTGCAAGATTCCTTCTGCTTTCTGAGTTGATGGAGATATAAAGCTCTTCTGGCCATCAGGTGCTCTGCAAATTGGAGGACCTGCCTTCTAGTCAGCTTCAGGTGAGGAAAGTCCCAAAGTTGCCACATAGCAGGACACTGTATCTGATGCTGTGCTGGGGGTTAATGTGCAGCTCAGATGCTCTTTTGTGTAGCCTCTAAAAAGTATTTCTCATCCTTCCCTTTCCTCTCCCACCCTCTTTTTGCTTATAATTGTTTTGGAAAAAACAAAAACAGACACTAGGAAAAATAAAAGGAAGAGTAAAGCTGTTCTTCATTCAGGCCACGTTTATAACCATCTGTTCTGTATCTATTTAAACTCTGTTGGGAGAAAGCAGAGGTGCCCCTGAATTTCAGCTATGCTCCAAATGAATCCCAATAGGCTTCCTGTTTTGGAGACAAAACCTTGCTAAGCAGAGGACCTCTGAGAAGAAAAATTTTTTTTAAGTCCCAGGAGTGAGCAGATGTGGTCGGTGGCTGCTGGAAAGAGCAGAGGGAGCAGTGGCAGCCCTTGCAGCAAGGCATTCTCCCTGGTTTGAGACCAGCAGGCTGGTGCAGCACAGGGCAGCAGTGGGAGGGCAGGACTGACTCCACACACATATCCTCTCAGGCTGCTGCTTGACAGCTTCCCAGTGTGTATTTTGAGCTGTTTGCAGTTGGTATCCGTTTAAATTACTTCAGCTACCGTATCCCTGATTGCTCTGAAGACACTGCAAGTGAGCTGTAACCTAAAGCAGACATGAAAAGCCCACCCCACAGGGCCTGTCTTTGCACTATCCCCATTAGCAAAGGTTTCTCTATTACTAGGGGAGATAGGGAGCAGTGAGGATGGCTGGATGGTTTGGGTTTGTTTTCTTTTTTTGGTGAAGGCAAATAAACTTTGACAGGTGTTAAAACAAGAAGGCAAAGGAAAAATACTTAACAGTCTTTATGTCAGCTGAAGTGTCCTCAGCACAGCTTTGAAGTGAGAGCTAGCTTTCTATCTCAGTGCCAAGTTTGAAGATGTGCATATCTATACATGTACTTAGTGTGTTAATTAAAACAAGAGCTGAATGAAGGCTTGTCTCTTATTTTAAGAATAGTTGCACCAGAAGCTGGAAGGTTGAGTCTAGCCTCAGGCATGCAGGTATTACATGGCTCTCCTAGAGCTCTACCACTCTCTCTGCTCCTTGTTTTACACTGTTTTACATGGTCCCTTGCCTTCCCTAGGCTCCCTCCCCAGTCCTCATTAATTATATTCTAGCTAAATAAGCCGGCTGGCAGTGTTCAGTGCCTGTGAACTGCTGTGTTTCTGAAGCAAGAGCACATACCACTTGGTTTTAGATAACCTCCCCCTTTTCTTGTGAAGGGCCAACCAGCCTCTACAGATACAGGACCCGCTGGGCCACTGCATCAAAACCTTGCCAAGTATTTACTTTATAAATGTGACATTAAAAGTGCTGGATAAATCTGAATGTCTGGAGAAGCATTCTTTGCTTGCTATGTCTGTCCTAGAAGGTGTCTCAAATACTGCTCAGTTTCTGACCACCCCCTTCTCCCAGCCCCTGTTTTAATACATGGTATTTTTGTAGGTCAATCTCTGTAGTCTCGTCCTTTTTATAGGTGGAAATGCTGCTTTAATGAGAACAGTGCAGACACATTTGCTATGATTAAAATTCTTTAAAATTATTTTCAATAGTCTTGTGTGTGCTTTTTTAAAAATGCCATAAGTAAAATTGGCTGGGACATTCACTCATCGGTTCCACTGAGAGCTTTAATAGAGTTGCGCAGTAATTAAGAAACACTGAGATCCTCAGCCAAGTTTCAGATGGGTGGAGGTGACATTCAAGTGGTCCATCAGAAAGCCACTATTGCAAGCTTGTGAAAGAGAGGGAGAAAAATGAATGGTTTTCACTCCCCTTCTTTCCCTGGCCAGCTTTACCCTTTCAAGTTTGGTACAACTTTGGTCTTGACTTGGGTGCAAATCTCTGTCCTTTGGGACAGGAGCTGTTGAGGTATTTCCCTGTGAATGCTCTGTAATGCCTGAGTGCACAGGAGCTCATGCACACTTGTGTCTGTGCTCGTGTGTGTAGATCTAGAGATGCTCTCTTACCTCCTTAACTTACATACATCCTTACAAATACAGAATTAATGGGCTACTGGTGTTAATGAATGTAAATCCAGAGATTTCAGAGGACCTCTGAGGAATTACAATACGCAGAGTGAAGACCAATATGTTCACCAACCTCTGAAGTTTCTAGTCAGTGTATTATTCTGAGCAAAAGTGCAGCTTATTTTTCTTGTAAATCTTCCATTTTTTTAAAGCCTGATTTCCTATGGAAATGAGACACGTGCACACATATTCTGCATCTGTATGTCCCTTTCCACTGACCTTTCAAACCAAATTTAACACTGTAATAGCTATCTGAAGGATAATTAAATTTCTGTTTTGATGATGTGTAGGTAGAAGAGTAGAGGAAAGAGACAGATCTCAATAGTCCCAAATATATTAAAAAGCTGCAGTGTGCACTTGAATCTTATTATAAATTAGAAAGACCACATAAGAGATGATCCCCAATAAAGGAGTCAAGCAGAAGAAAAACTCAAATTGGAACTTGCAGTGAATTAGACAGGAAATTAGATTTTATTTCTGCTCTTTTCATGTAATTCCTTTTCTTTTGAAATGCAGCCTCTACTAGCATTTTATATGTATATGTATAGTCTCAAGTGATGATTTTAAGTGTCACTGGTTGCCAATACACAGGTCAAGGCAAGTGGGGTTTTGCAGGCACCAGAAGCTGAATCTCTTTGTTAGCAGAGCCATAACACAACTTTCATGACATAACTTTAAACAATGAAGTCATTTCACTGAGACGGGGACAGATAGCAATGGGCAGAATGGTAGGGGTGCATTACCAAAGGGAAATGCCTGGTAATGATGTGTCTGACTGGGTTTTAGTATTGAAAGCAAGGCAAAACCATACAGTGCTCTGTCATTTATGATAGCATGGTAAATATTGTTGGTTTAGCTGGGATGAACTAGGAGTGTAAATTAGGTTAGGTAAGGTAACATGTTTTATTACTGGAAGAAATACACAGGAAAACCATGAATTGTTGTGTGCACCAGCTCCCCTTCTTCAAGGGTGCAATAAGAGTAGCCAACATCAAAACAAGGTACAGGTGACTTAGTTATGCCACTTGGAGTACTGAGAGAGTAAGAGAGATACAATCCATGGAGGAGAAAAAATTTTGTTGAAGGCCAGAAAAGCTTTTAGTCAAACAGGACAGGTAGAGAGTACAAGACACAATTTTGCCAGTGAAAAATAAAAGTGGTTAAGGGAGAAAAGACCTGAGGGAGACTTATAATTTGGCATGAAATACTGATATTCAGTAGATTGCAGTCTAACAGATGAGGAAATTTCAGAATCCAATACAGCTGTTAATTCCAAAGCCAGGTGGAAATATTCTCAAATAGCATTTTTTCCCCCCTGTGCCATCAACAGGCAGGCATAGTGGACATTTCCAGTGTCTTTAAACCAAGTAATACCAAACAGGGCTTCTGGGTAAAGCTCAATAAAAGGGCATTTGGAATTTTCAGTTGTATAAATCTCATATAAGGCAGATTTGTTCAAAGACTTGATGCTTTGCTTTAATGAGTAAAAGCCTTTCATATGTTATCAAGCTATCTAGAATACCTTAAAGAGTGCTAAGCAGTGAAAACACATCTGGGGAGCAGAAACTGTGTCAGCAGTTACTGGTTCAGACAGATGGAAGGAAAGAAGGAAGTGAACTGAACTGAACTTGGCTTACCTAGGGGTTGAATAACCATGAGGAGATCCAGATTCCCCTGAACCCTGCACTTGTGTCTGTCCTAGACTGCAATGGTAGAATTGATGGCTGCATCTCCAACGTGAGAGTCACCCATGGCACTGTGCTGTGCATGGGAGCATCTGGCAGCTGTAAGCTGCTCTGTGTTGGTGTAACAGGTTTGCTCTGCTGAACTCGTCTTTTGGTGGGATGTTCCTCTACTTCTCTGAGTACAAAAGGAAAGCAAAATAGGGCCAGTTGTAGTGGTTCTGCTGCCAGGCTTCCTCTCCATTGCCAGTGCAGAAAGCTGGTAGGAGGCTCCCCGCAAGAAATGGAGTGAAGGCAACAGCTGCACACAAAGGTATGAAAAATGTTGTTTCATCAAAACCACCCCTTTCCTACCAGCTGAAGGCATTATAAAAGATTGCTGGTAGCTGAAGTCTTATGCAGGAAGACAGCTTAAATTATCACAGTGTTCTTCATGGCCTCACAGGCAATGAATCAGTGAAGCAGTGAAGTGGGTTGTTGCTTTCACCATGGAGGAATTCATCACAGTAGCCAAATTAATGACTGCTTTTCAGAAGTTTCTCTTGGTATCTGAAGGACTGATTTGCTGTCTGCTGTTTGTTATCTGTGGCAGTTTTAAGTTTCACCGAGGTGAGTATATTGCTTTGTGTGTTATAATGCCTGAATACAGCCTTCCTAACCTTGATGATGTCCATTGCTTTACTTTCTTCCTTCACTGGGCTTGATGATGATATCCCAACAATTTACCCAGCTAAGAGCCAGTTCCTCATTTTGCCTTTTGCCTACATTAGAGTGATTGCCCCTTTGAATGGGCATGCTTGCAAGTGGACCTTGGGGTAGGAGCAGTAAGGCTGTAGGGTTTTACTGGTATTTTAGGTGCTGTCTGTGTTTGAAGATGTAGCACAGGGCCCTTGGTGGCACTAGGGAAGAGGAAGGAAGCAAACTGGTTGGAGAAGTGGATGCAAATGAGCTTGTGAAGCCCTGACTGGAAGGCATAGCACTGACTGGCTAATTTGCACGCACCCTGAGCTGGGTTTAGATTATTGCCAGCACTATCCTGGCCTGGGGCTCTCACTTGCAGTTTTTTTCTCTGTGTGCTTCTATCACCTGCCACAAGCTGAGAGCTGCAGAGCTACATTCGGAAGGTTGCCAGGACAGGGGCTGCCTGCAAAATGCAGTGGGTCAAATTAATCCTTCAGGAAACCTTACTGAGAAGAAGGGTGTTGGTTGTGTTCCCTGGCACAGCTGAAAAATATATTAGTAGAATAAATACAGTGGCATGGCTGACAAAGTATATTCAGCAGTTTTCATTCTGACACTATCTTTTACCCAAATACCAAATCTCCTAACTCATACAAATTAATTTGAGTCTTTCATCAGATTTATATACAGCTTTTGCTGCTGAGGTGTCTGAATACATGGTCTTGTGTCCAGGACAAACCAGAATCCCTAGACTTCAACAAATGAGGTGTCTCCTTCACTCAGTGACCCTCAGCTCTGAATCCTGCCTCTATTTGAGAAGAACTAGAAAACAAAACCAACCCAACCAGAAATGAGGAGGCTGTAATTTAGGATATGTTCAGGGGAATCAAAACGCACAGATAAGTGAAGAAATCAGTGTTTTCATCCACTTCTGCCCTGGTTAGAAAGCCAGGACAATTGTCTGTGGCATACAAGCAGCTCCCAAGTTGCTGCTCAGCTTAACAGCCTAATTAATGTGTCTCCAGCTTAATTAGTTGGTCAGAGGTGCAGATGAGCACTTTAATTGCACCAATGTATCATCACTTTTGACCAATCCCAGTCATGCCTACGCAAGGAGAACAATGCAATTTGGGTTGAGTTTTGCGGTGGCTCTACAAGGAAGGCGGATAAATCATGGAGGCCTCATTCTGCCACCCTTGTTCTCACAGAGCAAGATGCCGTGTCAGGAGAGGGATTTGAAGCACTGGGGCCAGTAGTGAGTGAAATACTCTCAGCATGAGTGAGTGTTCCTGAACCGCAGATTAGCACACTGAACCAAGTGCTTATCTAAAATTAAGCATTTTCCTCTACTTACACCCTGACATTCTTGTCTCCAATTATGTTTGTTTTGTTTGATTTCTTTTTTTTTTTCTCTGTGTATTTAAATGCTGAAGAGAGAAGTCAACACAGAGACCAAGGAATGGGTAAGGTCTGAGTAGCAGAATAAAATAAAAGCTTGGGTGGAGTTCAGCTGTGAAATCTCTGTACTTTAACTATTATTGTCTTCGGCTGGGTTTGAAGTACTAATGTACCTAGGCAAGAAAACAAATTTACAATGGCTTAGTTAGGAGTTCCTTCTCCAGGAAGAGCTAGGATAAGCAAAACATAGCCTGAAACACGGCCAGATTCCCTTGGAACTTACTGAAAGGGATCTTGTTGAAATCAAAACAGTTGTGTTGTATTAAATTAATGCAGATCCCATTTGGCATGGGGCTGCTGAAGGCAGCCCACAGGCAGACACCCGGTCCCAAAGCTGCATTGCAGAGGTGCACAGTGCAGTGCTGGCACCCTAGCAGGACCAAATTCACTCGTGTGATCACTGGTCTTGAGGGGGCAGCAGCTGCTGACATGGCACCTCTATGTCAGTCTCCTGCCACAGCATCCAAGCAGGGCTCTTGCTTATCTTTCTTCCCAGAACTGAGAAGTCCTGTGTCTGCTGGCAGTGTGGTTGGAAAAACGAGCAGGGTTGGGGTGTTGGGGTGCTACAGCTGAGGCAAAGGGAGGCTGCAGACAACCGCTGGTGCAGTAGCCCTTGTGTCAGGGTCCCTCTTCATTCTCTAGCTCCACAGCAGCTGGATTGGTTTACCTGGAGTCCAGTAGAAGCAAAGCAGGAAATCAGGCTGCAGGTGTTTTCCTGTGGTGGACAATCCATTGCACTAATAAAATAATTATTGTCTATGTTAAGAGCCACTTTAGAGGGGAGCGTTAAGATTTCAGCTTCCTCTGCTGGCCTGTTTGGAGGTGGAGAGGTGACTCTGTTAGTGTCTCTGAGCACCTGAATACTGGAGGGGAGCTAAGAGTGGCACTGCTTCTTGACCTTTCTGATAAGCAGGTGGCATTTTTCACTGCTTGTAGGCAAAAAATTGAATGGAGCAGCTCACTGCTGGCACTGGGCATTCTCTGGGATGCCTGATGACCATGCCCTGCTCACATGCTTCTGGCAATGGTAACCAGCAATGCTAAGGGCAGCAAAAATATTTCCTTCCAGGGTCAGATGGGTGTTGGTGTCCCATCTCTTTATGGGCAGAGAGGTTCAGCTGTTGGGGTCACCTGCACAGGTCTGCCAAACAGGATCAGCACACTGGAGAGCTGCCAGGTGGAGATGATACATACCTCCATCTTGTTTTCCATGAGTGCCCCATACTTTGGCTTTTGGAGGAGTGAGGCATACCTGGAGCATGAGGATGCTTGGATGAAATGGAGAATCGGGCTAGATGGGCTAATGATCCCTACTACCTTCTATAAGTTTCTATAATGCTGCATTTTTGAGATGTAGCACAGGCTACTTCTGCAAACCTAAAATAAAAACTCACCACTACCAACTCTCTATATTGCACCTCCTGAAGACCTTGTGCAGAAGCTATCTTAAAATACCTCTTTAACAATATGTTCAGGTGTTGTTTTTAAATGAAGGCTCTGACCTTGATCACTTGAGAATACATGGCTGAATTAAAAATGAACTGCTTAAAACTTGTTTAAAATATTACCTTGAATTATTTAAGGCAGAAGGATATTTCAAAATATGGCTTGTATGAAAGCTGCCTATGTATACAAAATTTAATTATATATTAATATATCAACATCAAAGTCGTGTATTAGTGTACTTAAAACAACCTTTCCATTGCTTTGGAAATAATTTAACAGTTGACAAGTTCAAAGGCAAAGAAAGGAAAAATTTCAGACCAACATGGTTTTGTCCTTTACTTTGGTAATGTAGTGTTAATAAACTGTTACTCTTGTATGCCTTTATTGTCATAGTGAAACAGCAGGTATGATGGAAGTATCATGTCAGAATTGGATAAATTTGCTAATAACATGTATTCCTTGAAAGTTTGTGAAATAATAATAATAATAATAATAATAATAATGCTGCCACAATTAGATGTCCTTTCATGTTTATCCAAAATGTATGTGTAAATTCAGAAAAAGTGCAAGCTGAAGCATATTTTATAAATGTCCATGTGTATAAATGGACATTTAAATATGTGCATGCACATATATACCTGTGTGTTTATCTTTAATAATACATATATTGAAAATTTTCAGGTGTCATTGCTTGAGAAGCCTCGGCAGCACAGAATAGTTTTTGTAAGGTTGTAAAAGACTCATAAGGAAAAGCTTGCAAAATCCTTTCATCTAAAATAATCATAGAATCATCACAGACTCAAGGAATGGTTTGGGTTGTGAGGGGCCTTAAAGATCATCTCATTCCAATCCCCTGCTGTGGGCAGGGACAGCTCCCACTATACCCAGTGGGTTGCTCAGAGCCCACATAAGGTTGCAGATTTTACTCTTCAGTGCATCTCACCTTAACATGGAGCTTTTCAGTTTTTTGCCAGGAGTGTTCTCTCTCTGCTCTTTCACCCTGTCGTGTATGCACACATACAGATGGATATACCTTCTGATAGGAGGTGACTCCAAATTACTAGACAGCTATACTCCAATGTTAAAAGAACATCTTGTGGTCCCTTTTATCTTGGAAATAATTTCATGTGAGTGTCCTGTGCAAATTGATCTATCTAATACACTGATGTAATGTATGCATGTGAAAAACTGGAGGAATGCTTCATTACAAAGCTGGATGAGCATTACTGTAGACCTCATATTGCCTGTGAGTACCCCAGTGTGTTGTCAACCATCCTTTTTTTCGCTCAGCAGGAAATAATTCAGAGGTATCGCAAAGCCAAAAGCTGGTGAACTGTAGATCAATAGAGATTCATATGGATCATATGACTCTCTACTGAGAAATCATATGGATATGGTTTCTTTTTCCCAATCATCTTTTTTGAATAAAAAAATGCAGTTGTTGATACTGCACTCTTAAGATGATTGCTTTTGCTGCTATTCCTTTGACTAAGTATTTGAGGGAAGCAAGCACAAGTGGACCCTCCTGAACTCATTATGCAGTTAGCAGAGTGTCCTGGTTTGGGAGGACAGGGTTAATTTTTGCAGAGGCCAGGAGGGGCCATGGCTAGGGCCTGGAGGTTGGTCTGTACCACCTCAGGTCATTTTCTAGGGATGGGGAAAGGGATCCCTTCCAGGTTGGTGTAGTGTGGCAGAGGGAGAGGCTGGGTATTGTCAGCGGTGAGAACTCATGTGCAAATCCTTTGTTTCTTGCACACCTTTGTTATTAATATTGTTGCTGTTATTGTTAGTTTTCTTATTTCATTGCTGTTTCCAGTAAATTGTTCTTTTCTCAGCCCATGACCTTTACCTTTTGTGGCTCCAATTCTCCTTTCCATCCTGCTTCAGGGGGAGGAGAAGAGGGAGGGGGGAGTGGGTGGTGTGTAGCTTGGAGAGTCGCAGTGGGAGCACTAAACTGGGGAGTACCATTTCTAAGCCATGACACCAAAGCAACTGGGCTGGTTTCCACTGCCAGCTGAATGCAAGTGAGACTCTTACACATTTCTGTTGTTCTGTTGGTTAATGGAACCTTCTTCTTTAGCTATAACACTTGGACTTTTTTCCCCTCAAGCTTCTTTAAAGTACAGGTGCAACATTTTTGCACTAATAGACCCTAACTCCTCAAGAACACTGGAAATGCTGCAGAGGAATAATTGGTCTGGCCAGGTTAGTTGCATAGCTTGTAGCTGGGATCTGAAAATATGCAAAATGTTCTGTGGGAGATTTTAATGCTGGGGTCTTAACAGGTGAAAGAAATTAGGCTGTGGGGTTTGGAGACAGAGAGGTAGCTGGGAAGGAAAAGGGCACTGCAGGAAATGTATTATGCACACATACAGTTATATATATGCTTGTAACCTATACTGAATTGCTGGGATTTCTTACAGTATAGCAAGTTGTGCATCATATCTTTCTCTTTCCTCTCCATGGGTCTTTCATTTTTTTCCCTTCATCTGCAGCATGACAGTCCATTTTTCTATGCTTATTGTTGCCACCTCATGCAAGAAGAAAATACATCATCTCCAGGGTAATGCTGTGTGGAGGACCAGGCATAAGCACATAAGCATGTTTCATTCTCAAGCATTCTAACTATTGGGTGTTAATGGAAGAGGGGGTCCTGGGGAGATGGGGCAGTGCTGTTCTGAGCCAACTCCCTTTCCTGCCTTGAGGCTTGAGCTCAGTGCACCTGCATCAACTCCGTCCCCACTCTGACTCACTTCCTGGAGGGCTCTAAAGGGTGGGCTGTGCATACACAAACAAGGGAACACGAGTGGTGTGATAAACCTATTTTATGAAAGAGACTGTGCATCACATAATCTAGAAATGAAGTGGATCACTCCCTTTCTCTCTCTCTCTTTCTCTCTTTGTTGATCCCCCATGGCGGCAGGACCAATGTGGGATCTAAGGACTGGTGATCTTTTTTCTTCTCTTTCTCTCTTTTCCATCTTTATTTCTCTCCTCCCTTCTTCATCTTGTCAAAGTGCAGCTATCATATTCTTACCCTGTACTCCATACTGAAGGTTGTTGTGCGGATTGGGAGCATGTTAAAGGTAGTTGTGAAAGCTGAGAGCTTGTTAGCCAACACTGCTCTGATTATATAGTGGGCTAGTTTCTGGAGTTAATGCAACTATATAAGAAAAGAGATCCCTGACACATGGACTGGTGTGTCCTGTGTCAGGATAAGATGAGCCTGACAAGACGAACCTGATGAGAATATATAGTGAACATCATGGCCCCTCCTGAGTGGGCTGTGATATCCTGCCCGTACTGTTTTGGCCACCGTGCAGAGCAGTCCAGGTTCAGGTGGAAAACCACTTGTAAACTAGATGATGGGCTTCCATCCAGTGACGTTTCCCACAGCAGAGATTGTCAATTTAAGAACTACAATTCAACTGTTATTTGATCCTTGCAAGGGTTTGGGCAGAGTCCTGAAAGCATCCAGAGCTGTGGGGTGGAAGTGAATGAATATTAGGCTGTGAATGAATATTAGGCTGTGCTACAGGACTTCTTTGGGCATTGTTTGCAGCTCCCCTCCAGCTGGAGCTGCACCACTTGTTTTAGCCACAGCACCCAAGCTCTGCTCCTTTTGTAGCCTGAACAGAATCCCACTTATGGTCCTTCCAGAAAGCTCAAGGATCAGATAGCACCTCTCTCATTCCTTGCGTGTAAATCACCCAGGAGAAATAGAAATAGTATTTACCTCTGGGTTTAAGAACTGATCTTATTTTGGTGTCTGCAGATGGGACTGATTGCAAAAGTAAGCTGGATGTATAAAACCAAAGATACCCCTCTGGCCTTTCAAAGCAACAGAGAAGCTGCCATGTAGAAACCACCAGAGAAACCACCTTTCTCTCCTGTTCTGAAACAAAGGACAAGTACTCTCCTATTGGCTTTTCTGTGAAAGGACTTTCTGTGTATTGATTTTATGACCTTTCAACTGCTGTCTGTCAAGTCTTCTGCGCTGACAGCATTATGACGATCAGCTGTATGGTCAGAGCTTGGAAAATGTTTATATCTTTGGTTCTTTCTGAGTCAGATGGGTTCACAAAATCCTTGGGGCTGAATGATGATATCATTTCTCACCTCTGTATTTCACAGGTCAAATTACTGCAGCTGTTCAGAGAATTGGAAGAATTCAGATCAGAGAATTACCCTTTAGTGTCCATTTCTGCTCTTAGTGAAGTTAAGGGGAAATTTCTCCAGGATCAGAGTGGCTACCTGTTTGTGCATATTTGTTCATGCACTCATCTGCTGAAATCTGGCTCTATGCCACTATGTTGAATTCTGCACCTAAAAATAAATTTCTGTTCAGAAACAAGAAGCTTCCTTTTTTCGTGTTTGTTGCTTTATCCCTGACTGATTGTTTCTGTCTGTCAGCAGCAACAAAGCCTCATTGTTTTGGTCCTCCAATGGGGACATGTTACATGGATCCTGTTTTCAGAAAATGCTGAGACTCCTTGAGAGATATCTGCCCATTAGAGTGTTTCACCTTGGATAGCCCAAAATGGTGGCAGTTGCACCATCCCTTCTTAGCAATATTTGCTTTTGATGCAGTTTTCTGCACTTTAATGATTTAAGCCCACCTGGTTTGTGATTGTTGGGGAGAAGAGACAGTAGATTGTTCTTCAGATACTCATCTTGGCATTTTGTAGAAAACACTGCTGCTTTTTTGCCAAGTGATCTCTCACTTTTGTTCATTCTCATCCTGCTGACCATTCATTCTCCATTCACCAGGCTCACAAACAACCTCATTTTTCACACCTACTTCTCCATTTGTTGACACTTTGGGCTCCTGCCCATTGCTCTCCCTCAGCAGCAAGCTCATTCACATTCCATATTCAAAACCCACAACATGATTCATTGAACAGCAAAGTGCTTTTGCTTTGCACTGTTTGTCTGAGACTGACCTGAAGGATGACATTATAAATGAGCTCTTACATCTGAATTGCTTTGTCCTGATTAGCAAAGTCAGTAGTAAATGGCAAGGAGCTTTTGGTCTTGAGTGGGATCAGCTGCTTCTCCAAAGTTTTCTCTACTCATTGATCTTATGTCTTTGCTTCCCTCTGTTGCACAGGGTGTGCCAGTTTCAGTTTTTAGGCCCATGAAGGAGATTTTTGAAAAGGACAGTTTGCTACAGATGACTTTCACAAAAACCACCCAAACAAAAAAGCTTAACCAAATCCCAAACCAACAGAACGAGGTGGCATTCAGTATAAAAAGAGGGGGATGAGCTGGACACTGGAAATGTAAACAATGAGAATGCTGCCACTTTAATTTTGCTGATTCAAGAGGTTCCAGGCTGTGCATTTATCAGATCATTAAAATTAATGTGAAAATTCACTCCTCAATAGTAGAATTCAACTTAGAAACTTCACAATATTTTCTACACTCTTTGTTGGTCATTCAGACCAACATTCCAAATCCAGACATGTGAGTAATTTTGGTGCGTGCCACCAAAAGGGAAGAACTAAAGATCAGTGTGATTTTTGTAATCCACAGATTAATGTGAAAATATTGCCCCAGTGAGCTGTCTGCTTTTCCATATTTACTTTCTTTTTGCTTTCTTTTAATTTCAGTTGGATTCTGAATGCATGCCCTCTCATGACCATTGACTACTGCTGATGTCAACATCAAGATTTATGGAGCTGCAAAATACTACTGTGAGGGCTAAGATTTTATTTTGAGACATAATGAGTCTCAGTAGACATCATAATGGAGATTATTAAGTGCTTTATTACATACAGTAATTATTGTTGTCCTGCTGAACATCTCAGCTTGTGACATAAAAGTGGTGCTTTTTCAGACTAATATTAAGGAAAATGAGTTTAAATTTGAGAACTAGAAGAAAACCGTTCGTAAAAAGGATCAGAATAGCTCGTGAGCTTTCCTAGCACCTGTTATCATTCACTGATATAAATGAAACTCTGGAGTAATACAATTGGCTGATGGAGAACAGAGGATGTTCTGTTAGAGAAAAAGGTGAAAGATGGGAGTGGAAGCAGCAAACAAACATAAACATAGGTGAAATAAGTGTCAAACTTGTAGTGTCTTAGCACTGTTGGAAATTGGGACTCTTGGTTTTAATAAGTGATAGTTAAAGGTATAAACAGGCGTTGGTGGAGTGGACTAATGGTCTCAAGAAACCACTGGAATTCAGAAATTTGAGTGTCAGAGGAGATGAGGAAGGAGAGAGAAGGACAATATATAGGAAACAGGACTTTGTTGCTCTTCAGGAATGGTGAAATATAGGTAGTACTTGTGACTGATTTACTGATTAGCTAATAGTTTGTGACTTATGTGTTAATATTATTAACTCAACTATAATTAAGCTATTAGTTAGTAGTATGTTACCCACAGTGAGATTGTTACAGAGTCTTCCAGTGTCTGCTGTTTCAAAAGGATTTTTTGAAACAATAAATGAAGTGAATGTTTTTGAGGGCTTAGGGATCTGGTGTTGAAACAAGACTTAAGTATCTCAGTTTATTTTATCGGCAATGAGAATCAAGAGGTGACAGGTTTACAGTGGAGAAGTTCTTTCAAGGAGAGAGAGTAATGAGGTCTAGACAAGCGTGTGACATGATCTTATAGCTGGAAGCTAAAATTACACCAGTGGAGACAGCAAATAAAGCACAGATTTTGAACTAGGAGCTCTGATAACAACATAACAAAACCCCCACAAATTTCTTCCCCATCCTTCTGATGTTCATATCACCTCTTTGGAATGTGTACTTCAAGTACAAGATACTGGTTCCAGTACAAGACTAGGTGGATGAGCATTAATCAATTTTAAAATACAGAGAGGCATACTGGGTCAATTAATTACCGCTTTTTGTGGCCTACAGCTCTGTGGATCTATTATGCTCACTCCTTTCAATCACAAAGTATTCAGAGACCAGAATCATTCTGTATTATTTGATCAGATGTAGTATCTTCCCCCGTGTCATGAATGTGGGATATAAAAGTGATAGATACTCTCCTTGTTCCTTTAGCATTCAGGTCCATCTCCCATCAGCTCAGAGTTTAGGACTGAGATTGCAGATGCTGCTTTGTCATGCAGTCTATGGCTTTCATCACCATCTTATCATTTAAATGTAGGATTTCAGTTTCAGATGTGGATGTTATCACAGGATTTGGACATAATGCCCTCATTGTTGTCATGCAGACATAGGCAGCATGTTAAACAGTGCTTAACTGAGTGTGGTCTTTTCAATGGATCATACAGTTGCTGTCACCTAAATTCTAAACTCCCAGACCTTGGGCACTAACCTTGAGGCACCATTGTCCTGTGGTTAATGAATATAATGTGATAATTTCTGGAATGAAATGTCTGGTCACATTCTGTACAATACAAACTTGTTTCAATAGTACAGTTTTTCTTAGAGGGGAAAAATATTTCTTTAGAGAACAATATTTCCCCATTTCTATTATTTACTTGTTTATGAGGAATGATACAGTAAAGACTGGGAAAAAGCATTTGAAATTTTATATTTGAGGTGAAAAGACACAAATAGTGGTTAAAAAATATCAGGGGAACACAAAGTGAGTACTACACTCAGCTGTTCTTTGATTCTGGAAGTTTGAATGGAGTTTGTGAAGCTTTCCTCCTAGATGGGTGTGGGGTGGAGCTGCTCTTTGCCTGGTACACAGGAAGCTAATTGTAGGGACAAAGATGTCCTGGTCTCAGGCTTGGCCATTTGTCAGGGGTTCTACCCCAAAGTGAAATCTTGTTACTTAGTCCTTGCAGAGGAAGATGTGGAGGAATCAGTGTACCAGGCTTTTCTCATCAGGATGCTGTAGGTGAAATGTTGGCCAGAGGGATGTAGAGCAAACAGGCATTTTGTCAGCAGGAGGTTAAGTGGGAAGAGGACACAAGCATAAGGCGGAAGATGTGAGGAATGAAGTCAGAAGGAAGGACAGCTGATTTGAGGGGTCAGGCCATTTCATATAATTGCTTTTTCATGCCTGCTGGGCTGAGCCTTGTGCTGGTCATGCACCGAAGTGAAAGAGCTGCCAAGTCAGTTCAGGCAGTGCCTGTGTAAAGAAGGCAGGTAGCTTTAGCTGTGCAGTGCTGCTTTTGCAGTCATCTTGCACACCAGGAGGTGCAGGCAGACATGAGCTGCCTGGGTCAAAACCTTGAGCTGGGAGTGCTGGGAGAAGTGGGCAGAGACCTCTGAGCTGATGAAGCTCACTGTGAGGATGTGTAAGCACTCCCAGTTCTGTCCTGGGCTATTTTGTCTGCTTGCATTTACAGCCTGATAGCATTATTTTAAAAACATTTTGTATATGTGGGATATACGTGCTTTATTCAACTTCTGCCTTTCCCCAGAGAGTAGGAATCCGTGAATTTATGGCACTGTACTGCTTGAGCTGTGCCACTTCCATCTGCCTTCTGTAAACTGGGAAGCTGCAGCAACTGGTGTAATAGGGCTTATGCATTTAACCTGAGAGATTTCGGAGGTATTGGGGAGGAGAGGAGAGAATCTCTGTGTGTGTCTTGATATATAGCCAATTTAAGCTCCAAGGAAAGATTTCCATTGATTATAACACAGTTTAAATCCGGTCTGTAATACCTACTAAACAACAAATCATGTTGTGATCCTTTTAAGTCATGACTTGTATAAAATCAGGAGAATTGTTCTTATTTATCATCCCTTCCACTCAAACCTTTTGGGCATAGAAATGCATTCCTTTTCAGTGATAAAGAAAATACTGCAATCAATGGCTTATGAAAGTCACTAAAATGATAGGGTTTGTCTATGAGATTGACTCAGTTTTTCTCCTGCTAAGTAGCTATTGTGGAACAGTAGTGAATTACTGAGGAGTTGTGGAGAAAACCAGATCACAGCAGTCTTGACACTTCATAGCTAAGTGATGGAGGAGAAGTTTTAAAAATAAGAAAATGATGTCATAAGCTTTTCATAGCTTGTAGAGCTTTCCCTACTAGAACTCAATTTCAATATGACCACAATTACTTGGAGTAGGCAACTCTGGGGAGTAGAGGGGATAAATCCTTTAATGTTTCGAAATTGGTGATGGAAAGAAAGTAGCTGCACTTTAGCTAAGACTGGAGCTTTTTATTTCTTCAATTTTTTCCTTCAATCCAGATTTTACCTTCTACACTAAGACTACGACATACTTGAGGCTGGTACTCTGCAGCCTCATTCTTTATTGTCAACCATCTAAAACTGCCTCTAATATTTGAATGAAGAAACACAGGAACAAAGCACATAGAGTTTCTCATATTTCTCAATATATTCTATTTTCAGTATATGCTATTATCTGAAATACCATTAATCATAGAAATGTTTGCTGTGTTACAGTTATTCCTCAGGACAATTACAGAAGTAAACTATCTTCTGTATTTCAGATCAGTATTATCATCCTACAATATGAAGGGCTTGGTTGTATCTCCTCAGCTTTGCAGGAAAGTTTGGTAGTAAATGTCTGTGGGATTAATTTATTTTTTAACCGGTGTGGTTTAAAATGCACAGACATCAGAAATACTGACATTACTGCAGCTAACCTCCCTGTATTGTGGCATCATGCCACAATACCTAAGCACCTAATATTTTTTTTTTCACTCAAGAGATCTGTTTTTCCTCCAATCCCAAACTTGGAAGTTCCATGCTCTTGCTAACAGATGTTGGGATACTGCATGGAATTCAGACCAGAAAGTCCTGGCTAAGCACACTTCCCTTTATCTCCCTGTTGGCTTAATGTGGATTTGTATCTTGGTTATTTGCTCCTCAGCTTCCTTCAATACAGAGTTTAAACATGCTTTGGATACATATCTATCTCTGGGGGCATCAGAAATTAACTTTTCTATGTAATGATCCCTCTCACTGAATTGTTTTCTGGATTGAACATGCAGAAGGCACATCTCAGTTCAGCAGCAGTCTGCATTGGCTCTGTACCAGCGCAGTCAGGTGGTGCAGGCAGTGGAGCAAGAAGACCTTTCTGTGATGTGAAATCTCTCTCTGGGCTAAGCAAGACCTGGCTTTTTCTAGAAAGCTAGCACTTGTGGGTAATTTTTTTGTAGGTTCCTTAAAGACATTTTCACAATTATACACATCCAAACACAGCCTGTAAACTCTTTTTGTGCAAGCTGATATGATTGTAAAGGGGTCAGGTAGATCAGTACCTTTGGTTTGCTTTGAGTGACTGCCTTGTAACTACTCTGTCAATGAAGGCAAAAGCATTTGTGCTCACAGGCTCAGTCTAGATTGGGTAGGTGTGTCCATTGGCCACTCAAATAGTTTTCCAAGAGGGGACGTCACAGCTACTTCTGAAGGGATTAAGCTCATGCTGGTTTCGGGTGTTGACAGGTGACCCTGGTGTGAAAATCACCTCCCTCTAGGCAAATCCGTTCTCCTCAGCAGAAGCTATTTTGTAGTTTTGAGTGATTATATTTCAAGGGTCGATGAAAGCAGCAACCTCATGCTGTTAGTCATGTGTGAACACTCCTTATGAATTACCTTTCAAAACAAGGTTTGAAAAGGGTACTTAGGCAAAGCAGAGTATTGCAGTTAAAAGGGAGGGTTTTTTTAAGTACGCTGTGACTGAGGAGACTCCCCTTCTCCGATTACTGGCAGTGTGCAGATGTGTCTCCAAAATGGCTTTGCTTACTCCTTGCTCAGAAATCCTGTGATGTTCATACTTCAGAAGCATACTGGCTCACTGAATACCAGGCTTTTACTGCCTGAGGAGAGGGCAATATTTCTGCCTTACAATACAATCTTGAAGGCTGGTGGCAAAGCTTTTCTTTGACATAGGCAAAATATTTTATTTTGCCTGACTAAGGGACCAGGACTTTAAAATATGCAATCTTTTAAACTGGCTCAGTTTTTAATGCTCACAGAACTGAGGTGCCTTATGAATTACAGACTGACATCTCCTTTATCAAATGAAATTACTGTTTTGGACTCATTCATGGAATGTTTCCAAGTACAAAACTCACTCTGCTTTCTCGTTCTATTAAGAACTGAGCCACAGTATTCTGGTTTATGCTCACTGGTAGCCATTTAACTCTTTTATTATAAAAACTTTGCATGATGCCATGTGTGGTTGAGTAGAGGCATTATCTCCTGTGCTACAGTGACAGCTTTAAGATAAGTAATGGTATTTTCAAAATCATTTTAATTTTGTTTATAGCTTCATCTTCCACTTTAGTAGTAATGCACAGTGTTTTAAGACACATAAAATCATCTTTAGGTTCCTGGAGCGATGAATTTAGAGAGTACCTTGAAAACTCATTTGACAGATACTAGGAGTAAGAGAGTAAAGCAGATATAAACTATCATAAGTAAATCCACCCTTTTATTAAGAAGGTTCATATTTCAAACCATTTTGAAAAATTACTCTGCAGACTGTCAGTCTGAAATTCAGCTGATGTAAATGAACACCCTCCTGTTGATGCACTAGAAGATGTGGGGTTTTATACCAAGTCTATTCCCACATATCATCCGTACAGTCTTTCTTCAGAACACGCATATGTAATTCCATTTATTTTTGATAATTAATGCATAATCCTTGGAGTCCCACAGCAGAAATGACAATGGTTGAAGGTAATTCTCATCAGAAGCAGTTGGAGTTTAATGTGTTAACCTCATTCCAGTTTACCTGGGTCACTGAACCCTGAATCCCTTTCCAATTACAAAATAAATATAGGAGCTTGCAACACACCTAAAATTTCATTCCTAGATGCACACAGATCTCACCTGACACTGACCTGGCTTGGCACCGGGATGTCCATTAGACTTCCCTGCATTTCAATTTCCAGGATTTTATCCAAAACATAGCTAATCTCAATACCAAATTGAAGAATCAATTTCGTTCCTTTTTGTGTTTTGGGCAGGAGTAGAGGTGCAACCAGCTTGGCACTGATGGTGGAAATTTGTCATTGTGATTCTTTTTAAGGTCACTTTCTGTAACTCTTATGGCTCACAAGCAAAGGCTCCCAAGTTTTCTGAAAGATTAGATACCATAAGAGATTTACTGCACAGGTACCAGTGAGGAAGAGCCCTGCTCATTTTAGGCTGTCCTCCAGTCTTATCTCATGTATTTTTTTCCAGACCAGTACTTCAGGTCTAGTATTTTCCACATTTGGGTTCGGAGTGTTTACTATTTTGAAAAAAGTTCACTTGGGTTTGTTTGAATTCCAGGAACTCCCACCAAAACCAGGAAAATAACTCTGCTTTCAATATCTTTCCATACCTTCACCTCAGATTTTTGTTGTTTTTGTTTCAGACAGAGATATAATTCAAGATTATGACAGCATTTTTTTTCTTCACGGTTGAGGTGTTTTATGGCAGTAAGAGCCAGAAACAGAAGAAACTCATGGACTCAGTACAGTCTGCTGCCATGCCAGCACTTGAGGCCACTAGCTGTAATCAGAAAATTGTCAATTTCCACAGTGTTAGATTGTGAGGTAGGTCCTGAAGTAAATTGGTTCTGCAGGTAGGCATTGAAGATTGAAGATTGTCTTAATCCAGCAGTTCCAGTTCAGTTACAGTGGGAATTACTGAGATACTTCCATATGGTTATGAAAATTCTCTCAAACAAGAAAACAAAGCATAGGATTATTCCCAGATGCCACATGGCTGTATTTTGCCTTATGAATACTGGACTACACTGTAATGAGAAGTATTTTAAAAGCAAATAAGAATGTTGCTTCTGCAAACATAGGTGCTTAAATATTAATCAGAGCTCTACCCCAATCCTGCTGAAATACTTAACAATTTTCTGGCTGTCACTCACTGTAATTCTGACAGTGGTAATGAAATGCTTGTGTCAGGCCTGCTTGTCAGTGGCCTGTGAGACTGCAGCAGGTGTCATTCCCATTTTAAAAAGTACCAATTTATTCCCATCAGTGTGGCGAATCCTGTGTGAATGCAAAGAGCAAAGTACAAAGAGTCAGGGTGACCCGTCCTTTGCAGGCTTGTGACCCCCTCTCTCCCTCTGCTCAAGGTGGCCTCTAGAAATAGTGATGTGTGGTCTGAAGCTGCCTTCCAAGCCCTCTTCAGCCTGAGAATATCTAATGCCTGAGCTCTGGGATTTTCTCTTTAAGGAAAAAAGAAGGGACACAGGTTATTGGTATGGGGTCTGGATAGGAAGTATGAATTTTCTGTAATTAGATGACATTTCTATGTAACTACTTCTGCAGCCCATCTAGACTTACTGCAAAGTGTGAATTTATTTGAGCCCTGAAACTTTATCTAGAGATCACTTTATAGACTTGCCAGGGATGAAAAATTATAATTATCTCTAATTCTATTTGTATTTTTAGACCTTGAGCACAGAGAGAGGAAGTAAGAACGCCATTTAGGTGTACCGCCCTAGTGAAAAGAATACATGTGTGTATAAACAATAAAAATCCCTCAAGTGACAAGCCTTTAACCTTTCACTGGGTGGGTACTAACTTCCTGTGTGGTTTTTTTTTCCCCAATGAAAAGGTCTTCCTTTTATAATGCCATGCTCCCTTTAAGATTTTTAGTGCATTTAATATAAAAAGAACATAACGCAGGTATAATTCAATTTTGTATGGTTTAAAATTTACATAAACCCCACATATTAAAGGATAGGTTGTTTTTTCCAACTCCTTTTTTTTCCAGGTCATGATCACCTCGGTAAATTTTCCAGAAAAAGCACTTCAATTTTTTAATCAAAACTTACAGTATACTAAGGTACAAAAGTATTCACAGACTTTTCTATATTGCCTCAGCTAAGACATGGCCCCAGTTTAATGTGCAATGCAGATACAGCCTATTATCTGCATTACAGAGCTGCAAGGACAGGGTCACAGAGTGGTTGAGTCTGGAAGGCACCTCTGGAGGTCATCTTGAACAACCTTCTCTGCTCCAGCAGGGCCACAAACAGCCAGTTACTCAGGACCATGTCCAGATGGCTTTTGAATATCTCCAGGGACTGAGACTCTACAACCTCTCTGGATAACTTGTCTCAGTGCTTGGTCACCCTCACAGTGAAAAAGCATTTCCTGATGTTCAGGGTGAACTTCCTGTGTTTCAGTTTGTACCCATTGATTCTCATCTGTCACAGGTCACCACTGAGAAGAACCTGGCTCCAATCCTCTTTGCATTCATCCCCTCAGGTATTGATACATGTCATAAGACTTCCCTAAGCTTGCTCTTCTCCTGGCTGAACAGCCCCATCTCGCTGACTTTCCTTGCAGGGCAGGTACTCCAGTCCCTTCAACACCTCAGTGGTCCCTCACTGGACTTGTATCTTGGACAGGGAAGACCAAAACTGCTTACAGTCAGTCCTATCTTAGTGCTGTCACTCTTAGAGCACCCTGGGCCAAAACTCAGTGATTCAGACAAACTTGCTCTGGGGCTCCTTAACCCCAGCGCTGGCAAGTGACCAGAGAGGAGCCCTGAGGGCTGAGCCTCTCCAGTAGCTATGGGGAGATGGAGAGCAGTTTTGGTGCTCATGCTGATGGCTGTGTGGGGCAGGATGGCCCAGGAAGAACACTCTGCCTGTCCTGCCCAGATGAGGTGAAGGCTGGCTCTTGGGCAATCCACAGCTGTCTACCCCTGGACAGCCCCATGCAGTGCTGGGATTGCTGCTGCCATCCTTTTTGAGCAAGGGGAAGTGCCATGGTGGTATCGGGGGAATCAGAGGAATTTAATCTTTCCTTTTCCCCTCATTTCTTCCAACCCCTGAAAGTATCAACAGCAGTATGACCTTCCATGAAGCCCCATTTCTCCACTCTTCCTCTTTCTCTGCTCAATCTCCTGAGACATCTTTGCACCTCATTTTCCCAGGTAAGCAATCACTACCACCCTCTCCCTGGCCCTCCCACGTCCTTTCCTTCCCTCTCTCCTGTTTTTTTTTCCCCACTGGGAAAGATAGTCTGTATAATTAAGTTAGCACATGGATTCTACATTTATATATATTTATGAAATAACAAATAATGTTTGAAACAAATAAAATTAATGCATACAAATAAAGTTAGTCCATTGGGCTGCAGATAAAGCTGAACTGCATAGTAAGAGATGTTTGCCCATTTTTTTCTTTCTATTAATATAGCTCTATAAAGATAAAAGTAATACACAAGGGAAAGAACCCTTTCAATAACAAATAAACCAGTATATTTTATCTTAATGCATTAACCTAGTATTATGTTAAGGAACAGAAATGACCTTGGATACATGCTCAAGTTTAATAATTAACAGCTAGCTTTGAAATTACAATTTGCTGATATTAAAATGTCTTTTACAAAGTGAGTTTACTTTAAAACCTTTCTAGCTATATATTCCCTTAAAAGTGTATCTAAAGATATAGAACTTATCAGTTGTAGAAAATATGCCTTCCCCAGTCAATGACAGAGAGAGTATTTAGAATAAAAACTTTCTATTTTCAACTGAAACTCAATATTGATTTCTTTTTCCACTCTACACCTTGGAAAACAAAGGACAGTTTTTCTGGTAACCTGATTCCTCTCCTCACCCTGCTCTTCAGACCTCCTTCAGGTGAGAGATGCTTCTGCTGAGGTTTCCTCTACAGTTGCACCTGATGCTCATGGTGAGTAAACGAGGGGCAGAGGTAGGGAAAGAGGGGAAGAGCCTTAGGAGATGGGGAGTAGAGCACATCTGGCTTTTCTGAAGCTGACTGGTAGGGATCATTACTCTATTCCCTTTAAGATGTGGTGAATATGGGTTTCTGTGTGGAAAAAATGGGAGTAATAATGGTGTGCTACCCAAATCTGGGAACAGGAAAGTCGGAGGCAATGTGTCTGATTAAAACACAGCTTTGTCTCCGGACCTCCAGGCTTCTTATGAATTGTGTCAGCTGGCTTTTCAGAACTGTGGGGGTGTGAAAACTTTCAGCTTTGTTCACCCACCACAGGTGTTCACTGTCCAGCATAGTCAGTGTTTCCTCTGAGATTGATGAAAAGTGCAGCCCTAGCTGCCCAGCCTTGAGCTCAGAGAAGGCAGAGAAATGTTCAGGGCTTTCTGACTGAGAGCAGCATGGAGGCATGGCCTTGGGATGGCATAAAGTAGGGCTGTTGAGAGGAAAGAATCTCAAAATCCAGGTTTTCATCCTCAGATCTGGAGGCTTCCTGGCCTTGCAGCATCATTGGCAGGAAGACTAAATAAGGATTGACATGGACTGGTGTGGAAGGTGTTCCCCAAGCAGAGAGGAATAATGTAGAAAGTCCTGGGGCATTTTGTAGGAGAATTATGAGCTTTTGACAACTTCGTGCTGAGGTGGAACCTGGTCAAATAACTTCCATGCTGCAGAGCTGATCGTGTCACACATGAGAACACTGGAGTGATGTATGAGCAAAGAAAAGAGATGTGAAGAGGCAGGAAAAAGCAACCCCAGAGATCTTAAGAGAGGTGGTTGCCTGGGATGGGGCAGTTCCTACTCTGCCCCATGTGCTGGATAATCTCTTCTGCAGAAACAGCGTGAGTAGTAGGGCAGCCATGGGGAGGGGGAGGAACTTACTCTTCTATGTGAGATTAGAGAGAGAAAACAACAACAAAAGCACTGAAAATTGCAGAGAGTGAAGAGGTGGTCTGTGTGCACTGTGTGTTCTGTCCTTCCAGGGGCTGCTCTGCTGCCCTTCAGAAGTGAGGCAGAGCTCATGGTTTTAAACAGGAGGAACACAAGATTGAGGCTGATAGCGTCACATCTCAGACAGTATCATACCTTTGGATGCTGACAGGTTTTAACATGAATTATTGTCACCCAAGTTCACTGCTTGGTTGAATTGCTTTGCCTGTCCCAAATGTCCCTCAGATGTACTTGTTCCACAAGGCTTGTCACCTAAGCACTACTGCAATATCAGAAATCTCTTGTCATATCCTCTTTGTTCGTAGTCAAGACTTGGCACTGCTGTTACTCATCAATTTGGTGGCTTCAGAGCAGCTGCTAAGTACACTTGGGAAGGACTTTTCTCAAGGTGCACCTGAGCCAAGAAATGTAACAATGAGAAAAATTGGTATATCAGTTTCAGTCACTCACCTTTAGTGGGGATATGGTTGCAATGCTCTTGCGTTACATTAGTCAATATTTATCTACAGAAAGAATCAAGACAAAACAGAAAAGTCTTACTCTTTGCCTAATTGTGTTGTTTTGCCTTTGGCCATTTCTATTTATGTGTGGATTGTGTGATATCATACATCTGTTTAGAATTCTGCTAAGGCATCTGTGTTATATTTTAAAAATAGTATTCCCTTTTAACAAGAGCTGCATCCTGTGGTGATGACAGGCCTGCCGTTCCAAGTCTCAAGTGTCCTCCTTGATGACAGTAGAAGGCAAATATCACCAGATCTTCCCAACCTGCTGTTTTCCCCTGGATGAACTATTCTTTTTGTGTTTGTTTAGTATGTAATATTAAAGTGGTATTAAGCCTGTAATCTCCTATTAAATCAAATGAGATAGGAGTGCTGATTTTGTTTAAGTCTGGAGGTGAGAGCCGCTTGCATGAAGATATTTCTTTTCAAAAGGGACCCAACTAAATAATTAATTAAATAATGATTAATTTTTTTTCAGGCAGCAAGAGAAAGAGCTCAATAGGATAAACACTCAGGGTATTTCTCATTAATTTAGAAGTCACTTTCATGAGAACAATAAAGAAATCACTTGTGGGAAGATAATCCAAAGTTAGCTAAGCCTTGATTCAGTAGTGATGGATTTGCTGTCTCCAGTGGTTCATATTATGCCTTTAGGTCAACAGCATTGTTCTTTAAAGTTTGGTCTTGGAGTTGGTTGCATAAGAATTTAACTTTCCTTTAAAGATAAAAGGAAGGAGCTTCCTGCAGTCTAGAAAAGGAATTTAAAATGCCACCAGAGCCAACTGTGATTAGGATGAATTTACTTTGTGTGGAGGGGAGTGAGGGGAGCTCAGCAGTATTTATGATGTGGATGAGCCATTGGCTGTTGCTGTGGGGATCCACATAGGCACGCAGATGTGCATCAGAGGTGGCAGCAGAGCACGTGCTGTTTGTGCCCAAAAGCACAATATTAAATCATGAGTGGGCTTGTTTGTGGGCATGGATCCTACCATATTAAATTAGACCTTTATTTAACCTAGTGACATTATGACATTAGTTCAATGTGATTGACCACACATTATTGCCTCTGCTCTGTTTGTTTCTGTGTTTTGTTTGAGGTCACAATGCAAGTAGAATGCCTGGGTACTGGGGGTGGAAACTTCTGTATTAATTTTGTAGCCACAAAGGTGGGACTTTTCCCAGTGGATAGCCAACATGGGATACTTAAATTGTAAAACCCTAGTTGAAACAAGACTTCTCTATCTCTTACTCTGTGGTAGGAAGATGAGCTCAGCATTTTGTGTGCTTTATCTGAGGGGTAAACTTCTAACTTGCCTAGAACTGAAAACTACAGGAGCTTTGTCTTCCTTAGCATTTTATTGAGAATAGCAGATACCAGTTTTTCATGTCTACCTTCTCTAGTAGTGAAGACAAAACCAGTCTTGGGATATCTACCACCTGAAAACTCTGTGTGTCCTTTTCCACTGTGGTGAGCACATCCTTCCCTGAGCAATTCTGTAGCAAGTCATGACTCCTCTGTCAATACCACCACTGCTTATCCTGAGATTGTACCACAGTGTGTGAGAGGGAGAAACTCATTCCTTTAAGGAAACCAGGATAGTTAATGCCTGTAGAGAAAATTTCTGAAGACTTTGCATTGCTGCTGGCATGCAGTAGGGAAGAGGAGTAACCAACAGGAGGGAGTTTACAGCAGAAGCAGTGATTTGAAATATTTCCTTAATGAGACTAAAAAAAAGAATTATGAGGAAGCATTGCTTGACAGGGGATATCTTCTCTCCCATGTGAGGAAGCTTTAAAATGTAAGCTGTGTCCATGAACTGTCAATTATCGTTACATTAGTAATGATTATGCAGTTTTTAGGAGAAGGAATGGAAGGTGAGGCTCTGCAAGCCTCTAGGGTCCCATTGACACACCAGGGGGTTTCTACGCAAATGCCCTGTTGCTCCCTGCTAATTATATATGCTTGACTTTACACCTTAAAAATACCTTGGCCTCTATGATAAGAAGTTTCACACATTCCCTGTCTTTCCAAGCAGAGCTTGTACTCAAACATGCAAATTAAAACTCACATTCTTTCCCACAAAGAGTTAGAACTGTGCTCATCTACTTCTCATGGTTTTCATCAGATGGCTGTAAACAAAATAATGAACAATTAAAAATATTTAGGCAGAGTTAAAAAAGGCTAAAAAGATAAGTCAACAAATGTTTTGAAAATGAGTATTTATAGTTATATTAATCTCTAGTCTATGCAGATTACATGCCATAGAATTCAGTGCAAAGAGCAAAAATAAAAGAAACAAAAACATTTCTGGTGTGTTTGAATCAAGTTTATTTTGGTGATGACTTCTTGCTCAGCTGTGCACATCAAAACAAAGCGATTGTTATGCTCTCGGTGAGAATTTTATTTATGTGCCATGACACTACCAGTACTGAATCATGATGTTCTTCTAACTCTCCCCAAAACAATGGTCTGCCTAAAAGTATTTAAGAAAATACAGCTATTATTGTTTTCTTACATGGTTTCATATGCTGAATATGGGAAGTCTAAAAACACAGCCAGGGTCTTGCTGACACTGTTGTTTTCATACAAGTGAAATGTGCTGTAATTTGTTTTGAAAGGAGGCTCTCTCTCCCATCAGGGGAATTCAGAGGCTTCTAAGGCATATCATTAAAAAAAATAAGATTTCCATTCTTGTGGTCAGTTGGTGGGTTGAGAGTGCTTTGAGCTTGCTTGGAAAGATACTCAAAGCCATGATTTGCTCTCTGTTCTCACAGTAACACAGTAGAAACATGCTGTGTCTCCTGCAGGGCTTTCACTGAGTTCTGCCTCCCCCAGAGCCACCTCTGGATGCTTTCATCGCAGCTTTTGTGTGACCTTATAGCTTTCCTGACTCTTAACTCATCTGAATTTGTTTCATGTCAGGGAGACCACTTCCACTGGCATCTTGCCTGCAGCCAAGTACCTCCTCTCAAGATTTTGTCAGAGTACTTCACGGATATGACACTTTTCTTCATGACTCTCTTTATATATATCTCTGTGTTTAACCAGCTAAAGGCTGTTCATGCTCTTTAAGTTCAGCTAAGTGCCTGTTTCTTACCAAGTGGACCTTTGAAGGCTTTTCTTTCTGTTGGGCAGCTGTTCCTTCCTAACACCCTCAGCCCCACAGAAGGAACTACAACTGCAGAGGGATATATAATTTCGTAAGGAAGCTAAGAAAAGGGAAGGAAAGCCTGTTTTTTCCCTTCTCCTTGTGACTGTCTAATAGGAAGATAACCAGCAATCACTGAAGAGTGATAGATATTTGCTGAGCAGAAATTGCTTCTGTTTACAACAGTCTGTTGTAATGTTAAAGTAGGAGCAGCTTGACTAAACCTTTTCCTGTGAAGTATATGAAGAACTGAAGAAGAGATGGAGGAAGTCTCTCCCAATTCCCATTCTTAGTGGAAAGTGCTGATCTACATCCCAGCCTCCTTCATAAGTAGGAACAGTGCCTTTGAAGGGCAAGAACAAAGAACATGTAATTGGTCAAAAGAGGTGGAGAATGTCTTCCTTTCTTCTCTCTCACTTCACATGCTAACCCAACCTTGCAGCTGCAGATGTGCTGAGTATCCTGCCCCAGTGGAGGGTGCTGTTGGCTATGTATTGTCCTTTCTCCTTCAGACACAAGCCAAGATGACATGCCCATCATCATTGCTGCATAGCTTTGTGTAGCGAGCAAGTGTAAGTAGACCTTTGTTTCATTTATTACTAGTTTTTTCTGATCCAGCAAATACTGATCCCTGAACTTTTTTCACAATTCAGTCCAGCACCTCACCCTAACTACAATGTGACTCCATCTCTTTGAAGGAATCTTCCACTGAATTGGGCCATGTCCTGCCACCTGTGTGTGTTTCCTCCAGGTTCCACAAGCCCCAAGGGTCCCATGTCCCATTGTGTTACCTCAAGGGTGCTGGTGTATTGTAACCATCCCCTAGCAAAGCAGTTGAGTAGTAGTTTCCCTCTTCCTGTCCTTCACTGCTTACAAAACAGAATTGCATTGCTGTAGATCACAAGCACTACTCTGGATCTGGTCTCTTTTGTGGTGGAGCAGGTACTACACTGAAAAGCCTGATTTTCTTTCACTCTAAAATTTCATTATAGCCTTCTGTTTCCCATCAGTATTAAGGGCTGGAGGTACTGACTTGGAGCATAAATTGATGTTCACCCGTTCTCAGCAGGGCTGAGTTGTAATAGATAGCTGCCCGCTAATATCTTGGATAAAATTTCCCATGTGTGTCTGCAACTGACCATCACTGTGCAGGACAGAGCTATGTAACTGATTAATGGGCCAGAGCAGATTATTTTGGAGGAAACCCAAGCAGATGTGCAGTGGTGAATAAGTGTGAAATAACACTACAGGTTATGATCCAGTGGCTCAGTGGAAAATCTCTGGTCAGGGATTGTGAGGCAAGTCTGCTTTGTGAAAGTCATTCATGACATCCCAAGTACTCTGACTGCTCCTACTAATCTCTGTTAAAATATGACCTACATCCCAAAGAGGTAGAGAAAGTGGCAACAACTTCTATGGAGAATTTTGTGAAGTGAAACAATATAGACAGCTGTTGTTCCGGGTTTGAGATGCAACATACGACAGGCAAGGGTCACAACATATTTTACCCACAGGTTTCATCTTTGAACACTAACAGTGATTGTGGAAGTGTAACAGATCACTCTTTAAGTGTGAAAGCTAGAAGCAACCTTTTGCATTTGTTCAGCCTTCATTGATGAAGAGAGATTGGCCTCACCCCAGTAAACTCAGCAGTTTAGTCTTGCTTTGCCATGAACATTTGCATTTGCATTGAACATTTATAAATAGAGACATATTTTTCCATCTCTTGTGAAACCTCTTTGCCCCCTACTTTGGTGCTGTGGCAAGCTACTTATCTTGGGGGCATTTAAAAAACAAGAGCACAAATCTAGGCTTTTATCTTTCTGTGTGAAGAGGAGAGCAACTTTTCTAAGCTTACTCTTCACAGCTGTTTGAGTTGCAGAGAATGGGCCCATGGTGTTCAACATCTTTCCTGTAGATGTAGATGTATTGTTGACACTTATCTATACAGCCCTCTGCTCTCTCTGGTAAGTTTTAATTGAAGAGAGAAACTGCTGAGTTTCTCTCAGTTCCTGAGCGAAACCCCTGAGTTCCTGAATTCATTCACAGTGGCATGAGAAAGAGTGATTATCAGAAAAACATAGAGCCTGTCAGCAAGGTGTTTTGCTCAACTATTTCTGACGAGAAATAGCAATTAGTGTAGAAAATCCCTTGGCATAAGGGTAAACCCAGTCCCATGAACCTCCTCTGGAACTTGACCTTTCCAGCAGCAGTTTTCTCTACCTCCTGGCCATCCACTAGCTCTTCTGAACAGGATACAAGCAGAAGGGAGAGCAGAGCTGGATTTAAGCCCTTGTTCACAGCCAAGTGCATACTGGATCACAAGCCAGTGTTGCTGTGTCACACGTGTTTTCTTGGTTCACAGCTCTGTGCACTCAAATCCCATCCCAGTCCCTGTGCCTTAAACTGCAAGAAAATCCCTCCTGCCCCAGATAATCCAATCCTACTTTTGGGGTTCAAACACATCATAAAGTCTTTTCCACAGATTAATCAATCTCCATTAAAAAGTAGTTAGAACTTCCTGCTCGCTTTCTTCTGTCTTCCACTAGAAGGCAGTTCATAAATAAAATTGCTTTGCCAGGCATAGTTTGCAGGCTAAGTGTATTCATTACTTGCCTTTATCCACTGGTTGTTTGGCTTGAATGGTTCTTTTCTGTATCTCATGTTCACAGTGATTCATAATCCATGTGTTCATAAAAACCAGCTCTGGCAACATTTTTTCCTCTTTCTTCTTTTCTAGGCTGAACCAGACAATCTTGGTGTCCTCTTTTAATGCAGGGGTTCCACTTTCTCTGATGATTTTGGTAGATGCCCTCTGGATGTTCCTCTTGTATGTCACTGGTGCCTGATTTCTTAACTTGTCCTATACTTCCCTTAGAATTGCCCAGCCTCAGACCCTGTTCTTGATCACATGAAGCCACTTTAAGGTGTTCAGAGACTGCTTAAGAACAGTTAAAGTCCATACAGAAATCTGGCTGTGTGTTGAGTGCCACAGGTTAATCCTTGTGAATTCAGAATGTTATTCTATCTTTTTATGCTAAAGTCAATGAACATAACTTAGAAATCGTAACACCAGCATCACTGTTGGTACTGATGGCTAACTGTGAAAATAGGTGGTACAACAGGCCAACACAAATAGCTTAATTTGTTCCAGCTGAAAAAAAAAAATTCAAAGCTATTAAAAAGCTGTTAAAGATTTTGTAAATGTGTCAAACACAGAGACACTATTTATAACGATCTTCCAATATTTATATGTGTGGTCAGGTGCAATTTGTTGGCTGATATCTGAAAACGTTCTTGTGGAAATGGTAGTTTGAAAATATTAGGCATGTATGATAATCAGGAAGATAGCCACTGGATTCTCCACACACGTATACCACCAGCCTGTACACATGATGCTGCTGCTCATCTGACACTGAAACCACTGGTAGTGTCTCCTTAAAGTTAGATTAAAAATCTCAAAGGCAGAGACTTTTTTCTTTATTTGTGTGTAAAGCTTTTTGCATCTTTTTGACACCATGTAAATAATATAACAGGGCTCTGCTCATTTTCTTCCTCTTAGATGAGCAGTTGCTGTCACAGCAATAGACAAGAATAAACTCAATAATATATCAAGATTAAGGTTAGATATTAGGGTTGACTGATGCAGACCTTTTATTTTCATAAGCTCTAGCTGAGAACTGCAAGTGAAGCAGCTATTTAGACTCTGAAAATGCTTACCTGTTTACATTTGCTCTTCTCATCCACTAGAAATCATTTAAAATGAGCTGGGAGACAGAATTAACAAGAAGAATATGGCTATAAGCATAGAACAAGCACAGTTATTTGAGAAAATATAGATGACTCCTGCTCAAGATGGAGGAAAAGATACTAAATGATAACTGGAATGTTTTCTTTGAAGGTCGGTTGTTTTCGCATTGTTGAGCCAGCTGTCCAAGCAGTTTTTTTACAGTTGCCTCTTGGCTGGGGACATAAATCTATCTATGTAGCTCATGCTGTTCTTAGGCTTTTTTCTCATTGACAAGAATGGGGTTGCCTACCAACCTTTATTGCTCTTGTCAGCCCAGGAATACTGACTACGGCATTACAGATATCCTCAAGAAACAGAATTTCAGGGTCCCTGTGATGCGTTTTCTGCTCTAGTAGTTTTCACCCTTGGGCAAGTTATGATGTATGATGCTGAAGTATTGGGCAGAACTGTTACCTCAGCATGTTGCTAGCAATTCTATGTGGAATTTAAGATCCTCTCTCATCTTCACTATCAGATCAAGTCTTTTCTTCTGACATCTTGATGTCTAATGTTTTTTACCAACCATGAGCCAGTGGTGGGAGAAACTGATTGCAGAGGTATGAGTGTGATTCTCTGCCTCATTGTTCTGGTGATCCTCAACTGGTGCTGTGAGGTGAATTGCTGTACTCTAACATGTTTATAGAGCATCTGACTATATGGGAAAGCTTGACTTTTGTCTGGTTTTCTTTTGTGCCATCTACCTTGGCTTTTAACCTGTTTTTCTCCTATTGGCATACTGTAGCAGCAGTAAAGGAAGGTTGAAAATAAATATATTAAAAAACCCAGTCTGTCAGGCAGGGTATATACTGTTGTCACAGTTCCTGTCCCAGCTTCATGAAGCTTATTTCAAGCTGGGTGAAATGCAAAGTCTCCCTTCTCAGAAGGAGCATAGCTCCTCAGATAGTGCTGCGGAGAGGACAGAGCAGACATCCACTGCTTTGCTGGAATGTCAGGAGGATCTGAAGAAAAGTCCATGAGGATTAGTGTCCCCAGTTCTCACAGCAGCCAGTGGCAGACTCACAGGATAAGACTGTAAAGGGCAGGGCAAGCTGAGAGGGTTACCTCCTTGCAAATTCTTCCCTGCTGCCTGCCATAGGAACTTCTCGCATCAGAGCTTGTATTGGTCTAAGTTCTATAAGTGATTGACAGCCCAATTTTAAATACAGCAAGAGCTGTCAGAGTCCACTACCAAATGACAGAGGAGGCTTAAATTAGAGTCTTCTGTGTCCTGTCTCTTGCTTCTGCTCTGCAGCAGTTTCACCCACTGTCTCTAGGAGTTCCCCCAGTCTCAAGATCTGATTTCTGTCTAGCAGGTGAAAGGACTGAGTGTGTCTAACACACAAGCTATGCTGACACTTTTCAACACTAACCACGTGTCAGATGCATTCCCTAAGGGTCTGTGGGAAGTTGAATTCACTGAGGAGAAGGAAACTCCAAAACAAAGACTAGTGGACACCTTTTTTCACAGTTCTGAGGTTCCCTTAGGTGCCTCTTCTCCTTATGACTTCAGTTGCTATGTTTCTTGTAGTGCTGCGTGTTGATGGAATTGGTGCAGTAAAAGATGGAAGAAGTAACCAGGGATTGCTTGGCCCTGTTTAGTCTTCACTGATCTTGGGATTTCTCCCTCTCAGTGAAAGCAGATGCCTTAAAAGGATCATCTGGTCAGAGTGTGTCCTCTGTGACTAAAGCAGTTCTGGTATTGACCACCGAGGTTCTGCTGCCTTTTCATTCCCTACAGCTGCTAATTTGTAAATACCATCAGCATCTGCATTAAGCCACGCTCTTTACATGATGAATGTAAATCTGAATAGCACCTGCACTGAGGCATTTAATCAGCAGAGTCATTTAGCACAGCAACTTAATTGTCGTTACATAAGTGAGTCACATCATCACAGAGTAACACCTAATAGCTGACTGATTGCTACACAAAGCTATGTGCTCTGACTGGGATTTTTATGTCCAACTGTTGCTCAAATGAAATCAAAGAGAGTGATCCTGGGTAATGCTGTGTTGTGTTTCTCCACTGTATTCAATATACCCCTTTCCACACACTGCTTTTTCCTGCCAGGGTCTGTCCTGCCAGGTAAATCTACTGAAAGTCTTGCATTAGTCATTCCCTTGTGAATTATCCAGCAATATAATTCTTCTGTCAGTCCAACTGACAGAATTCAATTTGAAATTATAAATTCTCCAATTTGAAATTATAAAGCCTACTTGCTTGTCACTTCTGCATTATCACTGGTTCTGTTCTTATTTGTCTTAGTAATAGAAGCAGTGGGTTTAGACTGGTTCCTTTTTAATTCCATATATCTGCTTTTCACCAATTCTTGAAAATCAGAAGTCTGGATGAAGTATAGGCAATGTTTTCTGAGCACTAATTTACAAAAGCCTGGTTTTGGTTGTAGCAGTGGCCTGTCCTCAGGATCACACAGGTGAAGTTCACCTTTACAGTATGATGCCACTACCATAATAGTCCCATTAAAGAATCCCAGACCAGATATCTTTTCTTTCAAGAAACTGTCCTGAATTGACTGAATTAAATCAGAAAAATAACACACCAGCTGTGTTGCATCTGCAGGGATTTCAGTTGTTAGCTCAGTACTTTTCTCCATAAAGAACAAGGGGAAATCCTAGCCTTTAAGTAAAGAAGAAACATGATAAGGTAAAGAGAAAAAGAAAACAGTGTTTTATATGTGGATTAAGGAGAGAATTTAGGCTCTCAGCCTGATGCATGGTGCCAGATTAAAAAAAAAAATCACACTTCTGTCTGCATGACTGTGCCTATTAATGTTACTGATTATCCAAGAGACTGCAACTCTTTTATTACATTCCTTTTGTGTATTTCAAAGCACTTTTACATGGAATAATTTCACTTTCCCCCCATGTGCTGTCAAATGATTCCCTTGTTGCCTATGTGAATTTTTCCCATGACAATGAAGGAGAAAAAGGATTTTTAAAGGCAAGTGTAATTATAAAAATATTGTTTTTAAAAACAATTATAAAAATTTTGCCAGGGGAATCTGGGATGGGGCAGTGCTGTTATCATCTTGTTGATAGAAGAGAGTCTCTTTACTGTCTCCCTTTATGGATCCCTCTTATTTTCTCTCCCTCTCCTTTATTTATATTTTCCTGTATATGAAACTGAGCCATACTCTCTGGAAATGAAAGTCCCTATTTCTTTCAAGGTGAAATGCAATTCACTTGCCAGTCACAGGACTGCTTCTGTGCACTGTTAACTTGAGGGTGTGGGGGAATACTTAGAACCTCTTTTGGGAAGTTGTACTGAAATTCTGGATATTGTATAACTTTTTGAAGGCACAGAAAGGCATTTTAGTTACCTAGTGGGTTATATTTATAAGGACCAAAACTCAAAACCTCCTAGGAGTCAGCCAGCAGTGCAGCTGTGGGAAGGAAATCCAAGTTTTGTCTGTTGGCTCAGAGCTCAGTCACTTAGTGGTAGACTACAAACTGCTAATAAGTTTCACTCCTGTTGAGGTGAGCAGGAGAGGAATACTAAGCCAAAGTCTATCTGGTCGCACTGACTTTCACGTTAAAAACACAGATGAAAGAAATGAGCAGTGACACTGGATGAGGGTTCCCTTTCTCCTAACTCTGTCTAATTCTCTAAGCTGGAAATGTAAAGTGTAGTAATACCAACACAAGGCTGTTAGTCTCCTGTTACTCAGCAGTGTTTAGTGGAGAGCATTTCACTGGGTAGCAGTAGTATTCCCCTTGTCCATGCTGGACACATCACTACTTCCCCCAGTACGTTTATGATCTGTTGTAATTAATTTCCCTCCCCACTCTGCCACTCTGCAGTCCTGGTCCTCATCTGAGGTTGTGCATTTTATTACCTGTGAGGGTAGAAGCTTCTCATGTTGTAGGGCTTCATGTTTTCTTGAATTTTGCATGTGTTCCTATTTTGGTGTGACCCTGGCCAAATGCCAGACACCTCTGACATCTGCTCTCTCTGCTCTCCCCTGCCACAGCTGTGCAGAGGAGAGGAAAAAAAAACTAACACACACATGGGGCTCATGAGTTGAGATGAGGAACTGGTGGGAGGATGCACTGTAAGGGAATAACAGGGTGAAAACTTAAAGTTGCAAAGTGATTAATTAACCTAAACAGAGTCGGAGGATAAATGAGAAGTAAAAATGAGCTATTAAGACACTGTTTCTTCACTCACTCCCTTCCCTCTTAAGACACTGTTTGCTCACCCCTCTCTCCAACCAGCAGCACAGTCAGGGGTCAGGGAAAGGGAGTTTTTCCCTGGTCAGTCCATCAGGGAGAGGAGTCCTCTACTTAGCCACGGGGTCCCTCCCACAAGAGACAGCCCTCTGAGAACTTTTGGTGTGGGTCCAATCTCAGGGGCAGCAGCCTGCCTGAATCTGCTCTCTCAAGAGTCCTTGTCCACAGGCTGCAGACATCTGAGTCAAGGCCAGGCTGTTTCCATCTCGGGAGCAAGGCCTTTTCTCTCTATATGGGATTCCCACTGGATCACAGCTTCCTCCAGGCATCCACCTGCTCCTCTGGCATGGGCACTCCCCACGGGCTGTGGGTGGATTTCTGCACTCCTGTGGACTCCATGGGCTGCAGGGGGACCTCCTGCTTCCCCCACGGTCTTCATCACAGCTAGCAGAGGGTTTTCAACTCCAGCACCTGGAACACCTCATCCCCCACCTTCTTCACTGACTGTGGTGTCTCCATGCTGTTCTCCCTTCACATATTTCACCTCCTCCTCCTCCTCTAGCTAAAAGGAAGTGTGTGCTCACATTGTTTTGATTTCTTCTTAAATATGTTTCCACAGAGGCATAACTACCACCTCTAATTGGCTCAGCCTTGGCCAGCAGCATGTCCATCATCTTCAGAGCCATCAGGGATTGGCTCTGCTGCACATGGTGAAAGCTTCCAGAACATTCACTCAGGACACACAGGAGCCACCTTTGTGCCCCTCCACCCACTAGCAAAAACTGGACTAAGCAAAACCAACACATGAGCACAGGCGTACACCTTCTCCCAACCCTTCAACCACTTCTTCAGGCCTATCACAACAGCTTTTGAAGAGTTTTAATTTTCATGGATGCTAAAGATACCTTGCTGATGTTCTGGGCTAAGAAAACCAGCACAGTTCCCTGAGTGTCAGGGCCCTGAGTGGATTGTCAGGCCTTGCTCTGTCTGACCCGGGTTCCCATTACAGGGTCTGATCCTGATCCCTCACCTGCAGGGACATATCCCAGCCCAGCCTTGGTCCATCCCTGGAAAGGTGAATAGGGCTTTCTCCTGGTCTCCTCTCAGCTGCTTTGCTCCTGGCTGGGGCTGTGGGACAGACCCTGACCCCAGAGAGCCACTGGCCCTGCAAATGTCCTGACATTGAACTTTGTGTGGCCTTTGTTTTCCAGTTTTATTTTGGGCAGTGTCTTGTTATTTCACAGTGTGAAGCCATTGTTCACATTTCCTAGGGTCAGTTTTACTCTGATTTTAGTTCTTGTGCTTCCCCAACTGCTCCAGAAATTTGTTTCCCTGTGCTCAGATCTGAGGCACAAGCATGACCCAAAAAGTGCTCCTCTTCTTTGCATTAAAATGTGCACAAAGCTTTTGGTTTTCCTGACTTTTTCTTTAAAGTTTCTCTGCCAAGCCTTTATCCCATGTGCAGGCCTCTTCCAGCTCCTATAATTACATTTCATAACCTCCTGTACCTGAAATAACTAAAAGCTCTTTAAAATGTCAAATGATCAGAGTCAAAGCCTGTCAGGAATGGAGCTTGTCAGAGACAAAGCTATCTTCTGATTGCCCTCCACTTTGTTGGCACCCATTTCTTGCTGATACATAACGAAGCTCTGTTTAAATTCTTGGCAGTGGCCTCCTATCTTTCTTTTCATTTCCCATGAGTTTTGTCTCTGGCTGGGGCTTGAATAATTCTGTTCTCTAAAGGTGTTTTCTGAGCTTACTTTACCCACAGGATGATGTGTTTTTTGGGAATCACTCAGAGCCACGGAGGCCAACAACTGCCTGGGCCATCCAGGGTGGGAACGCATCATCCCATCCTTCCTCTGTCTGCCTCCTCCTAGAGCCCATACAGTTCCTCACCATCCCATTGCTTTTGCTTGAGGAGGAGAGGTGGTTATCAGGAAAGTCAGAGGATCCTCTAAGAGCAGCAGGCTGACCTGGTCTGGAATTGACCCCTGTATGGGGGTTACTTCTGTATGATTCCCACAACTGATTTTTCTTTCGGTTGCTTGAGAGTGAAAAATCCCCTTATAGTTTTTAGTCCCAGGCCCTCAGTTCTCTAAGTGATGTCAGTTATATAAGTGTGAAGTTTCTTTCCTGGTTTTACAAGCAAATCACCCAGGTAAGAGGAGGATCTGAACCTAGAGGTCCTTCCGACACGTTTCTCTGTGCCTCTGGGGTAGTAATATTTGGGTCACTCTGAGCATGAAGCCCTTCCTTCTGCTACTGGTAAAAGAACCAGGCAGATTGAGCTTTACAAGATCAAATGAGAGATAACAACCTCTATCAATCACTTTCCTTTTCCTGGAAATAGCAATTCATCTAACCTGTCTGAGGCTTTCTAAAGACAGAAAAGTTGTGAGAAAGGAACCCAGCTCCTGCCCAAATCACAGGACAAAATAGGAATGCTGTTGATAAAGGTTTCAAAACTTGGTTTCTCCCTCAGGACTGCTCTACTGGCTGCTTCTGTGTGGTGAGGTGGTTTTTACACATCTTTGCAGATTCCAACAGGGAGTTTTTGTTTTAAGAAATGTACTGCCCTCTGCAAGCCAAGACTTTTAAGAGGGTTTGTGCCCTGCTAGTTTAAGCCAGCACTGCCCTCTTCTGGAGATGACATTAGGTCTTTTCTGTAGAAATGATGGTTTTTCTAAAGCATCAGCTTCATCCAGGACCTAGCACTGAGTCAGCAACATAGTAATTCAACTTGTACACATCATACAAAGTACGTGGGTAGTTCAGCTTAGGTGCTTAAGGACATCGGCATATCAAACTAACACCATTAATAGTCTGACATTATAGCTTCAGTGGAAACACTTGTGAGTAAAATCACATACATATGTGTTTATACCAGATGAACTCTGTCTCTGGATTTTAAATTTTGGGAGCAGCTCCTTATTTGACCCCTCACTAGACTTTGATAATGTGCCCATGCTGAGCATTTGCTTTTCAGCTGCCTTACAACCACACAACCTCTAGTGTCTGCAAAGGTTTCATAACCCTTCCCTCTTTCTGGCAATGTCACTTTCATAAAAAGGAATAGACCCTCCTAGTTGCTGAAGAAGGGGCTGTGAATCTCAGCTGCCTTGTCAGGAGGAAGCCCTGGTTGTCACAGTACCTATGCCTGTTTCATGTGGGCTGGATGGATGCTGTAAGCACCTGGGCTGTCCTGCACTCTCAGCTGTGGCCATGAGGGGCTGGACGTGCCTGGGATGTGCACATGGATCTGAGAGCTGGCAGAAATTGCTGTGAGTTGCACCACTGAAGCCACAGATGATACTTTGCGTAGGTGGTTCTTGTAAAGGCCTTGAATTTTAAGTTATCTATCGAATTGCATGTCATTTTTGAGAGCAGTTTGTCTTATAGGTTGTGATGTGCTCAACTTGTTGCAAAGGCTGAGAAGCAGAACTAGATTAATATTATAGCTGTCACCAAGCCCAGATTTCACTTTAAATATTTTATATTGTGCATTTGCAGCCTGGAGAAATGTGTACCTCCCTGTAAGTACTGAGTTGTTTTTAACATATCATGTGGGGGATTAAAAAGGAAACCCCAAACCTCATCCAAGTACAATGAAAGGTACAGTAGAGTATCGCTCTAACAATTTCAGCCAAGAATTAGTGCTTTTCAAGAATCAGTGACAAATTATTTACAACACCCTTGCAACACCTAATGTATGTAACAGTGAGAGAGCGAATCTAGGTGACTTGTATCAAGTCAATCAGTACCTCATTTATAAATGAGGATACCTAATGTCTAATTGGATCAGACACTATGGTTGTTTTGGTGTGACAGTCTAGCAGGACTGCAAAACAAATATGAACTAAACTATTAAACATTGTTAATGTTCAATAGAGTTTGAAATAGACACTTTGCATTCTTTCTTGCCGTGAACTTTCTAAATTTAGATACTCCAAGAAGGGGAACTAAAAGTAAAAAAAAACAGAAAGAGAGGGCTAACTGATTATTTAAACATTATTATGCCACTGGCATAGGAAAACATTGCATACCTGTATGAAACGTGTGTGTTTTCTTACAATGTAAGAAACTTACATTCTTTTATGAGTTTTACTTTCTGATTGGAAATGCTTGTATATTCTGAGGAATTATGCAAAAGGTTGAAAGTGGATATTTATCCAAACCAGGGCTCTAACTTCTTAATATTTCAGTCACTTTCACTAATTGTCTCTCTGTCCAACAAGACCTTGTTATACTCTGATCTTTTCTTTTCAAGCTGTCCACATTTTTAAGAGAGAAGAGTCTTTCACAGTATCTTTTGGAAATATTCAGCACAAAGTGATTGCCTTTCTGATTTTCCTACAGACAACACATGTTTATTTGTCTTTTCATTATCTGTTGTGTGAGAAGACATGTACAAGCCTTCTCACATTCCCTGACAGAAATCTCTTCTGCCACTGTAAATTAGGAGTAACTCAGTCAAAAGCTATGAAGCTCAACTGGTGTGAAACTGCTCTGAAGAATTGATTCAAGGGCAATTGGAGTTAATGGGAATGTTCCCACTGACTTCCATGTGCTTTGAAGTATGTCATGTGTAATGCAGAATAAGTAATGGACTTGTGGGCTGATGGTGATGGTGACAAGAAATGTTCGGAGATTAATTTCAGCATGGGAAAGCTCCTTAGTCTTTCTATGGAGTCAAAAGGGAGAAGGCTGTTTCTCTTCTGGATTGCTCTTCCTTGTTACAGCTCTTTGAGTCAATAATTAGCATTCACTTCTGCACCAGTCCTTCCTGTCTGATGCCTTCAAAACTCCACTGAATCAGTAATTCTCCTCCCACTTATAATTAGTGTTGATTAATTGAATTATGCTATAATGGTTTTGTTTGCAATACTTTTAAAATCTCCTGAAAATCCCATGTAAATAATACCCAAGTAGGCTTTACATGGGATAGTCATACTGGATGACTACCAGGTACTCACTTCTTATATTAGGGTCAACAATATTTCAAGTAGAATTTTTGGTATTTAGGGATTTTTAAGAGCTGTGAACATATACAAGGAGTCAAGGACAGTACTCCTGAGCATGTAAAGTCTTCACATAGCATCCTGTTGCTGTGTTACCTGCAAGAGCGATGGATTTTGAAAGAAAATAATGTCTTTCAGGATTGGAAGTATCTTCTTCTTTTTTTTTTTTCTTTTTTTTTTTTAAAGCCTTTCTTAACAGTAGGCAGTCTAGAAAGTCTATGACAGTCTACGACAAGTTTCATTAACAAAATGACTGTTCAACTCTGAGCTAAGGAAGACTTCTTGAAAAAAAGAACAAGGCGACACCTCAGAGAGCTTGAGCTCTGCACACTAGCTTTGCTCTGTCTGGCAGATTTTTGTTGTGATTTGTTGTGATTTAAGTGTATTTTTCTTTTCATCTGTCAGAATACCATTCTTTTTCTTGGAAGAAATTAATTTCATGTTGGAAGATGAAAAGTTTTCCGGCTACTCTGTGGTACATTATAATGCAGGAAAAAGCTCTGCAGATTTTAAAAATTATGTTTGGCCTTCATTATGTAAAGATTTCATAGTGTTTCATAGAGATTTTATAATATTTCTGTGGTTATTACAAGCACTCAATTACTATGGAAATTATAGACTGCTTGAATGTTTGAAGTGAGGCATTTTAGATAATTTCTGGTATGTTGGTCCAGTTTCTATGGTAATCTGAATAAGTGTGAATTAATTGTCTGTTGTTGCCATGGTTCTTTATGGTAATTCCAGCCTTCTAATGTTTGAAATGTACCAGGTTACATGTTATACATGTCTTTAGTACTTGTTAACATACCTCTTAAGACGTTCCAGAGATTACTGTCATCTCATCTCTTGTAGTTTTTACTATCTGAGGGTGTTAACATGAAGAGCTGGAAGATAATCTTCTTTAAGAAAATCCCTCTATCCACACTGGCTTTACTTTGCTGCCCAAGAAGTCTGTTAAGGAAAATTTCCCATTACTACTTTAGATTCTGGTTGGGACCCATGATCTTTCTTGTGCAGCCATGATTGGCAGACCATTATTTTTTACTTACCTTTCTCTCCTGCTGCTGTTATCAGATGGAACTGCTGCCAGTTTCAAAAATTCCTTGGACAATGTAATAACCAAGTCAGCACAAGAGCAACATTGAGATCCTTCTAAACAGGGATTTTGGATGGCAGGGGGAAAGAAGGAGTAAATAAAAAAGAGAAGAAGGAAAAAAATGAGACCACTGAAAAATAAGTGTTCAGACACACACAAAATTGTTCTCCCACTAGTGTTAACAACATTCTGCTGGATGATGAAAAGGAATCACTGCACCCTGAATGGGGTGGTACAGCAGTGAAAAATTGTAATGGTCTTTCTTAGGGGACAATTACTGTGTTCAGGGTAAGAATTCATGAGCAGTGCAAGTTATCATCAATGGGTGAAGCCTGTACTCCATTTGGTGTTGGGCAGTGTGGTGAGCAGGCATCTGCTATTGTGTACATTACAGGAACATTCAGACTCCTATCCAACATGTTTTTATCTCCAAGCTCTGTGAGCTTCCAAACAGGCACAAACTGTGCTTTATTTGTTATTCAGTTGAAGTGATATGAATAACTTGGCTATCTAAGCATCTGTCTTTACCACCATGATAGGTAGATAATTATGGATCTGTCACACTAGTTATCATTAGCTACACAAGCCCCCTAAATTAATTAATGCTATTTAAATTGCAAAGACTAAGTGTTCAGGAAATGCCAGTTGAGTTTATAAATAAAATAATTAAGGTATTAACCTTTGCAGGCTTAACTCAATGGCCTTGTGCATGGGCTTTGAGATCCAGCCTTGATTACATGATCACATAGTGTTTTTCACATATTTTGTGCCAGGGTGGCCAGTATTGTCTTTGAAAGCCAGCTAGTTGATATTTTGCACTTATACTTTCTTAGTGGGTGGTGTCAGGATTATTTATGATATTCCAGTCAGACACTGCAGATGTGTTAAATTCCCTATTATCAACAAAGAGTGGGGACACTGGCCACCAGACCATCTTCAGAAAAATGACATTTAAGGAAGAAAGAAAATTCATGAAAGCTGACAAGTTCCCTGTAGTGACCCTGCTACATCTACACTATTTTGAAAAATAAAAAGCCAACAGAAATTTAAAAATGTAAAACAAAATAAAAACATTTTAACATTTTGGAACTACTGAAACAAATTGGTTCAACATTTCAATACAAGCCTGGGGATCTCTTTTGTTTGAGAGCAGTGTATCTTTAGGCAATGTCTGAAAAACAAATAAGAAACACAGAAAAATGCTAAAATGGTTAAATAACACAAATAATTGCACCAGGAATTTGTCTTAGATTGAACAAAATGTGTAGATGATTGTGATTGTCCAGAAAATATTTGTTTTGGCTAGCCCTGGAGCAGTTTTTTGTTGCATTATTGTTTGAGCTGGTGTGTTAAAAACCCAATTATTTTTGCAGTAAAATGTTAGAGTAACTGATATCAGTGGTAGCTTCTCTATTCATCAAAATGGAATTATAGAGGGATCTTGTCACTGGGCGTGGGTACTTATTGATGGGAAACAGCTAATCTCAGGGTAGGAGAGCATTACAACTTGGCTAATCAAGGTGTAAAAAGATCCAGAGATTAAATTAGGTAAGTTTTATCTTCAAGTAAAAGGCAATTGATTGTCAGTAAGCCATAAAAACTATTACATCTGTGAGGTTTTGTTTGTTTGTTTGTTTGTTTTTTTGTTTTGCTGATAGCAGGGCTCAATAAACTTGCTCTTGGGTGGAGGTATGAATGTGTCAGTGAACGCAGCTTCTTTAATTTCTTCTCTTTCTGTCTTCTTGCTCTTTCTCCTTAATTCTGCCTCAAAGGTGGATAATGAACCCTTGATACAATCTGGCAAATCAAATAACAGAGCCCTGGGAATGAGATGTGAATTGAAGTTGAGAGACAGTCTCCAGGCATCCTGTGAGAAAACTTTGGGGTGTCCAGACCTTTTTGGAGACGGGCTTTTGGATCCTCAGATTGCAGACATGGAGAATGCTGCAGCCTAACTTGTTTCCTTTTGTGACCAATGTCACAAGGCCTCCCTTGTGTCACTGTACCTCCTTGTCTCTCTGCTTTGTTCAACAAATATTTAAAATTATTGTATTTTGAAATTCTTTAAGCGAAGTATGAAAAGGAGGGCAGGGCTCCAAAAGACACTGGTGAAGCTCAGAGGAAAAGGCCAGAAAGACATGGCTCACCCAGTTTCACCTGGTGCTTTTACTCCCAAAGACCAGCTGGTAGAACATGAATGCATTCAACAGTTTCCAAACCATCACTGAAGATCTTCTATGAGGTCAAAGTCCAGTTCTGTCTGTAAACAGAGATATTCCTGGGAGGCATCTTTGCTGGGTGAATTCAGAAGGGCTATAAATCTGTTAAGGAAAGATCATGAAAGGGAGGTGTGTAAAGGGCCACAGCCACCCCTGGAATTCCCTCCTGCTGTATGCTCCTGACTTCCATATGTCCCCTGGGAGTCTCTATGAGGCCACTAAGTACCAACCACACCTGACAGATGGGATGAAACTTTTTACAAAGTCATTACTACACCCTGCTCTCCTCTGTGGAAGCATTGTCCTGGCCTTGGCTGCTCCTTTTGGCATTCTTTGAAGAAAACTATCATGCATAGCTCTAACAGGCATCCAGTCCTCCTGACTTTGTGAGAGAAACAAAATGCTTATTTACCATCTGTATAAAAAACCCCACAACAACAAATCTTATACCTAATCTCTTTTTGAAATTGGCTTTTGTCTTGGTTTGAAAACAAACCAGTGGGAGATCACAAGTCAAGATTGAAATTAAAAAATAAGTGAAATAATACAAGGAAAAGCACTGACAAAGTCAGATACAACCTAACACCCTGTTAGGGTGGTAGTAGCAGTCCAACTGAAGTAGTCCAGTTGAAGCGGTGATCCTCTGAAGGTCTAGTCTCCAGCTGAAGATCCAGTAGTAGCTCTGGTCCTCCGGGAACCCAGTAGACAGGGCTACCTCAGGCAGTTCCAAGGCCAGGTTATATCCACGTGGGAACACCTGGCTCCTCCCTCCTCGGCAGAGCATCTCACAATGGGATGAGATAAGTCCATGAGTCACACGGTGGGTCCCTGATGGCCCATTGCCTGTCATGCGGGGGTGGGTCATTAGCAAGTGATAATAGCTAACGGATGGCCCATTGCCTGTCATCCGGAGTGGGTGATAGCAGCTAATGGCCCACAGCTGGTGGTAATAGAATACTTAACTACATCAATATTGCAACCTAGGACAGCTTTGAACCACTTGTCAGTATTTTACCTTTCTCTTCTGGTCTCTTTTAATGGATTGCAGATATTTTCTGCTTAGGATGTTTCTTCCTCACCATTCCAATTACTTCTGTGTTTGTTTTTAAAGGCATTGCACTCATTGCCTTTGTCCCTGTAAAGCTCTCACGTTTTTTAGCAGCTTTTTCACACCCTTTTTCCATTATCCTTCAGGAAAAACAGCCAAAAGGACTGCATGTTTTGTCTGGGATTAGTATAAAATACATGAAATACAGAGGCAATGTCACCTCCTTTTCTTCCTAATGACTCTATTCTTTATGGATCAAAGCATCTCATCAATTGCTTTTATTACAGCATCGGAGCCTGCATGGAATTGTTTGTTCACTGTGGCAGTGAGATTTTTTTCTTTCCCCAGTCCTTCAACTGTGTAAGGCATAGGTTGTTCTGACAGGAGTACATGGCACTGTACTTTATTGTACCACTTACCATGCTTTATAACAGTGACAATTTGATATTTATTTCGGAATAACTGATAGAAGTATTTGTAAGAAGAGATTGTTTTTAAGAGGCTACTCAGACCACAAATACTTACACTCTAAATGTGATTTTCTCTGCAGAGTGGGAAAATCTGTGACTCAAAAGGTGTGCATTCTTATGAGTTCTTTAGTCTGGGACTGCAAACCACTGATAAAATATTGCAAATTGGTTACAAATTTGCACTGTAAACAACTGCTATATTGTTATACTTTATTGATCTTCCTTTTAAGAAAAGGAGAAAATATGCATAGCTCAATGATTTATTTTTATACTTCATATTTTATATTTAGGGGAAACTGAGTCAAATTAATATAGTGTGACTTGAAAATATTAAGGTGACACAGTGCCAAAGCCATGAGAACAGCAAGACCTTTGATTCCTAATCTCAGGATCCATTGCCTTATCTTTCTTGTCTCAATTTTCTACTTCAGGCATAATTCAGCTAGAAATTTATGCCTGTCCTTTCATCATCTGCCATCAAAGAGAGGATTTTCTGTGATCTGCTGCCTGTGAATTTTGTCATGATTTGGCTGAGCCTCCCTAGTGGATGGTGGCCAGATTGTGTTATTTGGACCTAATGTTAAAATTCTGTAGTAGAGCCCTCTTCTTCCAGCTGAATTCACTTCTCTCTTCTTGATGTGCAGGTCCTCAAATGCTCTTTCAGGGACACATCTTTTCTTCTAGTCGCTTTCCTGAATCTCAAAGGCAGTGTTGATACATCCTAAAGCATATACATCCTGGCTTACGATTTAACCCCTTTGGGAGCATTGGGGCAGTTGAAATAAGGAGCACAGGATTTGCAAAGGAACTTCCCAAGCACAGATGCGTGACTTTAAGCAGTGCAGGCGAACTGCAGGTCCATGGAAATCAATACTTATCTGGATGCAGTGCTCTCTTCACCCTCCTGAAACAATTTCTTCTGACATTCAATGGATTAAGTCAGTGTCCTTCAGTTCTTTGTTGGAGAGTTCACTTTCTTTAATGTTTACTTAACAGTCAGTGATACCTTTCCTCTTTCTTAGCATTTTCTGGATATTTTTATGCCTTGAATCACTGTGGGATTATTATTGCAAAAAGACTCTAAAAGTCAATGATTTTGTTACAACAGCTGTCTGTCTTTTAGGATAATCTGTTTCAAATAGACAATCCCATAGGTCCCCATTCAGCTTTTTGGACAGGGTTTATTAGTGTCTTTAAGTTGAGAGTCTAAGTGATACTGAAGGTGAAAATGAGAAAATTACTCTATTTACTTGAATAAGAATTGTATGCCAAGAATGTACATACCGTGAACTATTAGCAAATTGTGCACTTGTCACAGTTAAAAATTACTAATTTTAAAGCACATCCTGAAAGAAATCATCCTGGTTATTTTTTATGTACTTTATTCAATGCATTAAAATAATAAAAAAAACTGATCTAGATTCTGCAATCTGTCCCAGGTGTTTTTCCTAGATAGATGTAGTTCAATTAGATGTTATGTACTCAACTGAGAAATATCATCTTCCTCCTTTTCCATAGCCTGGTAGTCACAATGGCTTGGTGGTGTCTTCTGACTGTTTTGATCTTGCAGCATCACTTAGAAGATGTCTGTCTGTGATGTCTTAGCTTAGACTTGTCAGAGAGTTATGTTTTTGACTGTAAAACTAGCCTATTCTTATTCTACAACAATTGTGTGAAATAAACCTGCATTCCCAACAAACTAAACAAAATTGCGGTGTTAAACCACCAGAATGTCCCAAGGCTGGTGGAAAGTTTGTGAGCCATGTGCCTGCAGTCTCTTTGCAGCAGAGCTTGCACTGTTGCTGATGGAATCATGTGCCTGGCAGGAGGGCAGGCTTGTGGTCCTGAAAAACAGCTTCTTGGAGAAACACTGTTCTGGCAGTGTCTTTTTGTTGCTGTTCAATGTTGAGTCAAGGTTTGAAGGTGATGGAAAAGAACATCAAAGAGGTTGGATAGAGGTAGAAGATTAGAAATGAGGACAAAGGTCATGATGAAGGTAAAAATAAGATCATGTTTTAATGGCTTTTGTTAGGAGAGAAAATAAATGCTCTGTGGTGTTTAGCTCACCACATGTATAGCCCTGAAAAATACTAGTGGTGTTTTGGAATGAGAATTGAGGGTGTCTATGGGTAAAAACTCCACACTTGTCTTTTGTGACTAAGCAAAAGCTGAAAGAATTTTTGGATTAAGTGGATGGACTCTTAAAATGCCTGGAGGCAGGACCTGATTGAAGATATGAATAACCCTCTGCAGTGCACTGATTGGTGCTTTCGCTGCATCCGGACATAACTTTGCATTGCCCATTCTCAGGATTCCCTCTATAACTTTGGATATTCATGGTATAGGTTCATGGCTCAAAAGTGGGAAGTGTTGGGAGAAAAAGGATGAGTAAGAGAGGAGAGAGCCCATCAATACCCACCATCAATCAAGGGGATCTGCTCAGAACCTAACCCAGCTAATTCAGGGGTTTCCAAAAAGGTAAATATTCTTAGCAAGGCGTTGGCATGCTGGGAGCTGGTAACAAGAGAATGCAGGAGATGGTGTTGCATGTGCTGGTGTGGAAGTACAAGTATAATAGACCACTGAGGGACAATGTAGGGGAAGCAGAAAAATATACTTTTGCCTTTCCTACTAGGAAAATATGAAGGAAACCATGACCAGCTTCGCTTCCACTGTGGCATCTTTCCATGTGCTTTATGCAGGAGATGTAGAAAAAAAAGCTAAACAATTCAGCATTGTTTTGCTCTATATTCCAATATTCTATGAGATCTTGTGTACGCTATGTAAAGCACTGTTTGCAGTAAATAGTTGTTGAATATGACTATAGGTATTGTGGCATGGCAGATATGAGGAATGTCATGCCATGTAAACACTGATAGAGGGAGATATAAAATGAGAGAATTTATTGTAGCAAAGTTAGGTATTAGTCCCCAGGAAGGAATGAAAGTGCAATCACTAACTGCTGTTCCTCCCATAAAAATCGATTTTTCTGTCTTTCTATTTGGATGTTCTTATGTAGTATCATATATTTTAAAATATCGTCCAGGAGTGAAAGAAGAATTGGGATGTGGGCATTTAATCTTTAATCCAAATTCTTGATATAGAGGCAGTGCCTCACCTTTGATTTTCTGAGATTTGTGCTTACTTTGGACTGCCATATTTTTCTTGCAATGACATTACCTCAAAACCATGTATTAGAAGTATCTGGTGTTGAGATAAGGATGGCACAGTGACAGTAGCATAAAGACTAATGAGAAACTGGATTACTGAAAAACTTGCTGATGCTGAAAAATGCTAAAACAAAGACAGGATGGGAAACAATAGATAGACCTATTGCATGTCATATTCAGTAAATATATTTTCCTATAATTGTTTTTGCATTTAATCTCTGGACACTGTGGATCAGAATTGATACTGACTGTCTAGTCTTATAAGAAGATGAGTAACAGCTTTCTGGCATTCATGCCTCTGTGGGAGGAAGCTGGCTGAGCTCTAGAGAAATCAGTGGAGAGTCCCTGGCTCAAATTAATTTTCTAAAAGGACTGGTGCAAGGTGGACCACTATAAAAAGAAGCTGGGTCTGCAAGCACGCTGTGTCTACCCAGTGCCTGTGCTGCTACTAGTGATTTCATTTTCATTTTTATGATTCTGTGATGTCAAGTTATTAGGGCTTTTCCCCTTCCCAATGCTCTTTCCAGGAGATTAATGAAATGAAAATATTTCTTCTAGGATAATTAGATCCAGCAAAGATGAGCCTGATGAGCCAGCAATAGCTTCTGCCTTCCTTCTCTGGATGGCATTCATGGGTAGTTAGAAGGGTGCCCGTCCAGTTTCTCTCATCTTTTCACAGAGATCTGACCTCCTAGGCAGCTGTGAAGAGGCAGCTTTGTATATTTAGCTACCTGTTCCTGGGCTCTCAAAGGTGATTTGCTCTGTTCCATCAGGGGAGGCAGTGGATACTTCAGACCTCAGTTATTTCTCTGCAAGAACAAGGCAACTGAATTGTACTGTTGCAGAATTAATGAGCACAGCACAGCCACCCCAGGTATAGAAAGCCACTTTGAAACAGGTGATAATCTTTTTTATAACTTTCTTGTCTTCCAACTGACTTTTAAGTACTGCTAAACCTGTTCAATATTTAGGTCCAGTCTCTCTTAAATAGCAAGGAGCCCTGGCTGTGGCTTCCTTGCAGTAGGAAAAAAAAAATAAAAGAACTGAATTGTTTCATTGTTACCTATTTTTATTTTGCTAACAGCCTATATTCTACATTGAGGTTACTGGAGACTCGTTTTCTGTGAGCACAAGAACATCTCTGGAATAAGAGCATCCAGAATCTCTGATTAATGAGAGGGTAGCTAAATGGCATGAAAAGATTAAAAAAACATAGTATTTTTTTTACTATGAGAGGCAAAGCCAAGTACCCCGAAACAAAGAAATGCTGGAATTCATGCTCAGCAGAAGACTTAATTTGGTTTCTCTCTATGCAATATGCCTTTTGTTTGCTATTTGGTTGTGTTTTTTTTTCCACAGGCCTTCTGTCTCACCCAGCCCACAGGACACTTGGTGCTCATTCACCAAATAGCTTTCAAAGTATTTTTCCACACCTCCGTACACTCCCCCATAAATATGGATGACTTCCTTTCACCTTGGGCTTTTCTAGGGTGCTTGTGCTGAAATAACCTTCTAGCTTTTAAACAGTAAAAATTTCAAAAGACCTTTTAAGGAGAGGGAATGATAATATTCACTTTTTACAGACTGCAGAAGATTAAAGCCAATAAACATCAGAAGGAAATCCAGCAGCAGAGACAGAGATTGGATACTATTCTTCTGGTACATTTTCAGTTTCTTTACCTATGAAATATTTCTGCTGCTCTTCCAGTTTCCTGCCTACTTACTGTTTAGTCTTCCTGTGTCAGTGACAGATGACCTTGGGTCTTACAGATAAATGATCTTTCCACCACCAAATCCCAATTCATCCCCAGAACAGATTTATTCTGTAAAATGAAAAGAAAGGAAATTAGGGAGGTTACATCCAAGCAACTACTGCATGTGGAAACTCTGTGGGATGTGGAAAACTGTAGACATTTCAGGAACCATACCAGTTAGCACCTTTGAGACATTAAATTATAACCTGTAATATGAAATTTATTCTTTACTGACAAACACACATATCTAAGCACGTATCGGGTGTGGCTTTGGTTTGCTCATCTTGAAGAATATTCAGAACACAATAGTAGCTTTTGCAGTTGGTTACTTTGGTTTTTTGGCTCTCCTTGTAATGAAATGGCATAGAACAATTTTGTTCATTTCCCTGTTATTGGATTGCGGAATCAGAATGCAGCTGATTCTTTACCATTGTGAGCACAAGACTAGCCAAAACCATGCACAGATATATGTAATGCTCTGAAACACTGCCATCTTTTGGTGTTGGGGAAATGTATTGTGTAATTTGTTTTGGGTTTCTCATAGGTATATTGGAAGAGAGAGATATATTATGTGCTCCAATGGCTTTTATCCTATGCAGCAATGCATTGCATCGAGGAGCCCGGAGAACTACATCTCTGTATTTTGGTGTGAACTTCAGTGCTTGGAAAGTGCTGCATTGTTTTCCTTCCTGCAGCTGTCCAGGAAATGCATGTACAGCTCTGTCCTAAGGCAAAAGGAAGGATGACCTACACATGGCAAAATTATTTGGTGCTCTGCAGAAAATGTTTATACAGCCTTTATGAAGGCTTTATGAGGCTGTGTATTGAGATCCTTCAGGGTATGAAGGATAGGAGGTAAATAAACCTGATGTGAACATCATACTTTACCTTGTACCATTTTAGGAATATGCATCTATTCACTTTTTTAAGTTACTCATATCCTCCAATTAATTAGATTTCCATCCTGTTTCTATTTACTGTACATTTGGGAAGAGTTTTGAGACTTGTCTAGATTTCTGATCCAAATGTCTGTCAGTTCTGCTAGGGACCTTTGGCTTTTGTGGTGGACTCTCCACAAAAGTTGCTTCATCACTCCCATCCTCAGCTGGGCAGGCGACAGAAAATACAATGAAAGGATTATGGGTTGAGATAGAGGCAGGAAGAGATCACTCACCAATTACTGTCACGGGGAAAAGAGACTCGACGTGGGGAAAAAATTAATTTAATTTATTTCCAATCAAATCAGAGTAAAGTAATGAGAAAGAAAACGAAATGTTAAAACACCTTCTCATCACCCCTCACTTCTTCCTAGGATCAATTTCACTCACAATTTTCTCTACATCTTCCCCCACTGTGCTGGGGGGACAGGGAATGGGGGCTGCAGTCAGTCCATGACACATTGTCTCTGCTGCTCCATCCTCCTTAGGGGGAGGATCCTCATATTTTTCCCCTGCTCCAGTGTGGGCTCGTCTCTCTACAGGTCCTCATGTCCTGCCAGAAGCCTGCTCCAGTGTGGGCTTCCCATGTGGTCACAGCCTGCTTTGGGCATTCACCTGCTCTTGTGTGAAGTCCTCTAGGGGCTGCAGGTGGATCTCTGCTCCATTGTGGACCTTCAGGGGCTGCAGGGGAATCTGCTCCAGTGCCTGGACCATCTCCTCCCTTTCCTTTCTCACTGACCTTGGTGTCTGCAGGGCTGTTTCTCTCACATTTTCTCACTCCTCTCTTCTCTAGCTGCAATTGCTTCTGCACAGTACCTTTCCCCCCTTTTTACATGTGTTATCCCAGAGGCCCATCTCTGGTGGGCTTGGCCTTGGCCAACAGTGGGTCTGTTTTGGAGTCAATGGGCATTTGTAGAGGTGGGGGAAGCTTCTGACAGCTTCTCACAGAAGCTGCCCCTATAACCCCACAGCTACCAAAACCTTGACATGTGAACAGCTTTAGACTGGGCAATTTAGGAATGAAGCCTGCAAATAGGGAAAACGGAGGAAGGAACTGCAGTAGTTCTCCAGGAGCAAGTCCCTGCCGTGCTGAGGCCAGACACAGGAATCACAGGCTCTTCTCTCCATGCTGAAGGTGAGCACAATCAGGGAAGCTGCGAAAGTGATCTGAATCCTTCTCAAGGGCTCTGTTGTGCCCTTATCTGACTAGTAAGTGTTGTGTTTTGGGAGACGATTAAGGTGATTATAAAGTAGGGCTGTAATCAAGGAAAAAAAGAATATGGTATTGTGTTTATATTGACTAGACTCAACTTTCTTTTGCCCTGTGCAGATTTTTATGGGGAGCTAACTCTGTTACTGAAGATTTACGTCAATGCAAGAAAAAGCGAAGTTAGGCTCTCTGATGCAAATGTCACATGCCATGATAACACCTCCCTAAGAGCAGACTGGTGAGAGAAGAATTGGACACCTAGACTTATGAATAGATGCTTACTGATATGTGATCGTACAAGAATGCAAGTTGGCATGATTTTTCTTGGCAGAGAAGCAGAAGAAATTTTCACATTAAATTAGGAGGATCTATTTTAATTTTCTCCTTTTGACATCCTCCTATTGATTTGGTCCCAGTGCCTTTATTCAGTAATTCTGCTGAAGGAATACCAAGCAGTCTAGTTGCTTAAATAGCATTTATATAGCAATACAATTTTCAATACACAGAATTTCAGTCTGTCAAGACTCAAGTTATTTACCAAAGTGCATAACTAAAAAAAAAACCCAAAAGACCAAACACCATCAAAAATGTGTTTTAGCATGTAGCCTTTCTGGAAATTAGCTGTAGCATGAAAATTAGCCTTTTTCTCAGGAGCATCCACATTACACTTCTTCAGCAATAGTGCTATTGTATACACATTGTGTTTTAGAGAGGATCTACCTCCTTGATTATTTGCTGTAATCAAAAGAAAGTAAATAAATATTATATGGCAGGAGGGGACTTTTACCCTATGGCAACCGTCTAATATAATGAGATTATCACTTATCCACAGAAGTAATTGCGAATGAAGAGGTCATTTATGAAGTTGTTTGGAGGTACTGTATGAAAAAAAAGAATGATCTGAATATTTTCTGAATGGGATGATATAATATGTAAATATTTTCTGATGAAGAAAAGCTTTATGTATTATCTCTTCATGAGAACTAATTACAATATCAGCAAAGCTTTAGTGTATGTATTTTATTGCACTACGCACATTTTGAAGATGTAGTTCATGCCTGTAATATCTTCTTTGGAGGAGAAACCAAAGTGAAGCTTTAGTAATTTTTGGGGTAAGTTAGAATGGGAAGTCTGTTCTCCCTCTAACCCAGTCAATTTCATTTTGTGAAATAATATTGCGTTTTCTCCAGCACCTCCAGCAGAACCAGTTGCCAATGGCATTTTTGTTTGCTTCCTTGTCTTTACAGCTGTGTTCTGCTCCTACCATCCCTAATGCAGTGACAGCATTTCAGGGGTTGCTGTTTTTGCATGTGTAGGTGAATGTAATTATTAATAATATTAGAGGGGTTTGAAGAATTAATAAGAAATTCATTCAGGAGCTCACTGTGTTTCACTTTTGCTGGCAGAGTTTCTCTAGTCTTGTAGAAAAGAACTGGTGTGAATATGCACAGCTCACGTGGTAATGAGTAATGATTACTGTCACTCCCTAAATTTGTGAGATCTCATCCAGTTAATGAGTGTAATGGTTCAGTTTTGATAATAAGCAGAAGGTTGGCCATTAAACATTTATTGGCAGGCTGCCTAGTGTACAAAACTGTGTGCAAGGGAGGAAATGTTTGGATGAAGACATGGAACAGAGAAACTTTAGCAGAGTTCAAAGAAATGTGGTCTCTTGTGTAATCCACACACTTCCTCACATATGGATTATTGTGCCCAGTGAACTTCAGAAAGAAACATCCAGCCCAGCCTGCTAGACATCAGAAGACCCTATATGAAGAACTTAAGTACAAAGTTTAAGACTAATTAGCTCTCTTGTTACCTTAGTAGTGCTAATTCATTTAAATGGATTTGATGGAGCACAGTTTGATCAAACAAGGATCAGAGAGAGACGGTCATTGACAGCTGCTGATGGGAGGAACAGGCATCAGGAGATTTATTCCTTTCTTCCCCTGTCCTGTTGGGTCTCTGAGAATTAGTGTTTGTAATGATAGGAGGCTTCAGAAGAGGCTTGCTGCAGTAGCTAACTTATGATCCTGATTAATTTTCTATAACTCTGTAAACTGTAAATAAATGGATTAAAGAGCCATTTGATCTTCAAGAAGAGGTTTAAAGTGGCTTTGATGACTATGTACCTAGGGGAATACAATGGATTATCATGGATAATTGATTAAAGAAGAGAGAACATTAAACTGATGTATATGTGAGCACATAAAATTTGTGCATGTGAGTTCTCTGTGTGTGTAAATGCAGACACACATATGAGAGAGCAAAGTGGGTGGATAAAAGTTTACATTACTATTTATTTTCTTTCTCCCCTTTATAGTTAGGAAATGAGAGATGAGACATTACTCTGTTAAACTGTAATTGCATTTGGAGATGCAGCAGCATGCTACTAAACTCTAGGTGAAGTTCAGGCAACAGACAAATTTCTGTCAATCAGACAAGCTGTATCCATTAGTGTAACTGTCTGAATGAAAAGGGCAGCACAATGGCTATAATCGTGTGTGAGCTGAAGCACTCGCTGGTGATTGAGAAGGTTGATGGGTGGTGTAAATACTAATATACATTGGAAATCATGTGCCATAAATAAGAGCACATGAAAGCATGGTTGTTCTTGCTGCATTCCCCAGTGTGTCTTAGCTTGGATACGAACATCTCAATATGCTATGGGTATGTGCTTAAAAAGTGGGCTCTGAGGAAAGCTTAAAAACATGTAGGGCAAATAATAAGGGGACAAAAAGATCAATGAGCTGCTCTCTCCAGATTTCTTCGTGGAAGAATATAAAAACTTTCCTCAGCTTTTGAAAAATCAAATTTTAAAGTCCTACATGACCAGAAATTAAACAATGTAATGTAACCTTGAGACTAGTTTTTTGACCTCATCAGAATATAAAATTGGCTGTCCTGCTTTGTAAACTGGATTTCAGTTTGCAGTGTATTAAGTCAACAGTGCCGTATAAAGCTGCTAAAAATAAGAATTGAAATGGAAACAAGTCAGTCTTTACCTTAGTCCTGTGAAGGCTAGCTTACAGGAACTGAAGGGAACCTATATATTTTGTGCTCTCAATTTCTTTCTTTCTCTTGGGTGAGATACATTTTGATTTTTACAGATTCATTTTTCTTTCGCTTCATTATGGTAAAGACTCTGTGGAATGGGGAAGGTTAAATATAGCTTGGGGAGGGGAAGAGGGAAGTGATGTTTGTACCTTATGGCAGTTTCTTGCATCCATGATGGTACTTTCAGTTTTGCAGTCTAAATGATAACTTTACAGGTAATGCAAATGTTAAATGATATAAACCAATTCATTCCTTGCTTTTGCTCCTTGCCTGCATATATTCCCTGCCCAGGCGTCGTTGCTCTTTAAAATTAAGTGGAGAGAGAAGGATTTATTTTGCACCAGGGCTTTGGGAAATCTAGAAAGCAGCTGTTCACTTCCACTAGAGCAACAGAGACGGCACAGACTGTCCTCTGGGAACTGACACTGAGTATAGTACTGCATTATAAATACCATTTCCTAAATACAGACTTGGCTCCCTGCAGCTGATGAATAGACCCATGCTGTCTTAGTACAGGGAGTTAAAGAACAACATTTTCCTCACTTTCAGATCAGGGGAAGGTGTCTCATAGCATTTCTTTTACTTGGCTGATTGTGTATATGGCTGGATAGATCTTTAACAGTCATTTACAGACTGACCTTGATGGTGGCTGTGGCATCACCATCTCCCACTGAGGTGAGCTGCAATTGGGGGTGCAGATCCTGTGTGGGCAGTTGGGCAAGTTCCCACATGTGGGTGTCAGGGTGAGTACCAGCACAAATACAAGCTGGGGGAGAATGGATTAAGAGCAGCCCTGAGGAGAAGGACTTGGGCTGTTTGTTGACAAGGACATGACCTGGCAACATGCACTTGCAGCCCAGAAAGCCAACTGTGTCCTGACTGCATCAAAAGAGTAATGGCCAACAGATCCAGGGAGGTGATTCTGACCTGAATTGCTGTGCTCAGCTCTGGAGCCCCCAGTATAGGAAGTACATGGACCTGCTGGAGTGAGTCCAGTGAAGGGCTGTGAACACGGTCAGAGGGTTGGATCACTTCTATGAAGACAGGCTGAGAGAGCTGGGGTTGCTCAGCCTGAAGATCAGAAGGCTCTGGGGAGATTTTATAGCACCTTCTAGTATATAAAGATGACCCAAAAAAAAGCCAGAGAGCCCTTTTATAAGGGCATATCGGACAAGGAGGAATGGCTTCATACTAAAAGAGGGTAGGTTCAGATTGGATACTAAGAAGGAATCCTTTACTGTGAGACACTGGAACAGGTTGCCCAGAGAAATTGTAGATGTTCCATTCCTGGAAGGGTTCAAGGTCAGGTTTGATGGGGCTTTGAGCAAGCTCTCTAGTGGAAGCTGTCCCTGCCGATGACACGGGGCTTGGAACTAGGTCGATTCCTTCTCAAACAATTCTGTGGTTCTATAATCTTTTCCAGCAGAGTGAGAAGATGGATGTGAGTTTGCACCCTTCCGTACTTCTGGGCTTAGGCACTGGTTTGATGCATAGCCCCTGATAAATGGCTTCACAGCATCTCTGCATCACATTGCTGGTTTGTGACTTGGAGCTTAAACATCCTCATGGGACTATGAGGATACAGTAAGCCACACTAAATGCCTGTTGGCTTAACAGAGTACTTTTCTATTCTTACTCTTCTGAAATAAATTTCCAGTTCCATTTGGAGAGTTAAATGCCTCTTGGATAATAGGAAGGAATTAACTTTGTTCAACCAATACGAACTAAAATGGGCAGTAAGTAACTGGGTGAGCTCCCACTGACTGCTGAAAACGCTCCTCATTAGAGAACACTCGTCTCTTTGGGTGCTTTTTTCCCCTTTTGTGTTCCCTTTTCTGCAGTAAGGCATAACTCTGTATTTCATATTCTCACGCACCTGTTCACCACCAGACACTGTCTGAGGAGGTAAGGAAGTGAAGCAGACAGCACTTTGCAGCTCCCTGTGTCAGCTGTGAAAAGCCTCCTGTGAATCACAGTTGAACAGACATGTCCTCTCTTTAGAGAAAGCAGCCTGAGACAAGACCATGCTGTTAGGAGACAAGCTGCAGGAGGGAGTGTGATTTTTTTTTTCTTAATAATTCTGAAGTGAGTCTTTTTTACTCTGAGCACTTCTTAATTAATCAATCACCAAAACACATGTGATTGTCAGCATTCAATATGCACAGCTGCATGATTATTTTATTCCTGAAGACTTGAAATTGCAGTAGATGACAATATCTTAGCCCCCATATGAGCTACATTGCAGCTGAAACTTTGGAATCTCCTGTCCCTGTCAAGGTCACTTCCACTCTGTGACAGCAGCCCAAGATCCAGAGTTCAGCACACAGAGCAGTGACACAAGTAGTAATGCAAGAAACAAGATAGAATCCCAATGTACTCTCTGCAAGAGGAAAAAAAGAAGTCACCATAAGTAAATACAATTTTTCACAGGATGGTGGGGTTAAGTTAGAACTTCAAAGAATACATAGTTTTGGGAATTGAAGTAGATCTTTGTAATTTCTTGATATACCCCCTAAATTAAAACTTAATAAGTGAAGTCCTGAAATTCATTCTTTCCCTCTTATTTTTCAGTGAGTTTCCTGGTTATCAGGGATACAGCACCTACCAACTGCTATTGGAGTCAATAAAAGCAACCATAATGTTTGCCTTTTATAAACTGCTTCTGTACAGGGGATTCTCTCGTGTGAATCTGTCCCTTGATTTTTATTAGAAAAATGGATATTTAGAGCAGTGTTGTTTGCACATACTGTAAGAATCAGTCAACCAAATTAAACTTGTGTTTAAAAACTGATTCCCAGCATTGAGGAAACTATAATGTAGATGGAATATTAGGAGGAAATTTTTCTTATGAAGAATTTAAATAGTATTTCATAATTTTTCAAAATATTCTGCAGAAGATCTCAGTTTTTTCTTTGAAAAAGGGAGTAATTATTTTTTTTTTACCTATCAAGACAGAGTGATTTTCAAGAAAAGAATGTACTTTCTGGAATGATGACAATTTAACAACAACAATAATAATAACAATAACAATAATAAATAATAACAATGACACAACAGGTTTGAGCTGATGGAAGGGCTGTTGGAACAGGATGAGTGGGATGGAAAGGAGGCTAGAACAGGAGACAAAGCAAAACTGATGGGTAGTTCTGTACACTGAGGTTCCTAGGACCTGTGTCACCAAATAGCTTTCCAATAGCAATTAAAATTATTCCCCACCCCCCAAAATATCACAGAACTCTTCTCACTCTTCTTTCGTTTGCAAATGTTGCCCCTTCTCTTTGTGTGCAATCAGGTATCTTCTGCTTTCAGATTAGTAAACAAGTTACTTTACAGTATTGGTTCCCTCTTTTCGCTTTGGCCATAGTCAGCTGAGCTGATGGGACACAGAACAGGATGCATCCATACATCCAGTCAGGTCACTTCAACTGGTACTGAACATGAATTTTTCAGGTTACTGTACTATCCATGCTCCCTGTCTGAGTGTGCTGTTTAATGCATCGTTGCCATTTCCCTTGGAAATAAAACCAAAATGTCGATTCATGTTATGTTAAAAAATGCTGATCTTGTGTTTGCAGCTTTGCTATTTCCCTTGAGTGTAGGCAGGACAGAGCTCTTACTGGGAGCTATGCCTTGCCCCAAGGCAAAATTAGGACAAGGAAGCCCATGTGCTGCTTTTCCTTTCCTTCTCTGAGTGTGTCCTGTCTCTTTGGAGAAACAGTATTCCTGGTGTAACGTTGACACTAAATGAAAGTAAACAGGGCTGATGGGCAACTTGCAAAGAGTTTAGCTCAGCTAAGCATCCCAGTGTTATTTCTTATTAATTATTGAAAGTATCTTTGTGCTGGAAATGGTGGAATACACAGAGGATGATGTGAACTAGAGAACACTGAGTGTAACTGAGTCACAATGCTGCTCTTCCACCAAATGCAGTTTAGTGATGAAGGGCAAGAGGGGTTTTAGTGTCATCATGCATATGAGTCAGGCACATGCAGACACAGTGACTTCACTTAGCTTCCAGAGCACACACTTGGGATGAATTTTTACATGAAAAAGCCTGTGCTTTCTTGGTCTTGCTGATATCTGGCTGTCAGGTGACATGAAAAATCACAGGCTCATATTTGCCTCTTCTATGCCTGGTCCTCCTGGTGTTGGAAATGGTAGTTTCAATTTCCTTAAGGAAAAATTTGTTCTGGATTCTGTTTTTCCAGTCTATTCTAGCGTATAGGACTGTGAGAAATTAACTCAAGACTGAGCCATGCTGTCCTCTCAAACTGAGTGGAATTTAAGCTGGTGACTTTGAAGCTGTGAGAATGAGTCTTCTAAATTTTTCTCCCAGGAAAATCAGTGAATGAAGTTTTTAATTCTCTCATAGCAGTCAAAAGATCTTTCACAGGACTGTTTCATCTGGAATAGAAATTGCTGTAGGACAAAATCAGGGCAGATATAAATTTTACAGTGAAAGTGATGCAGTAAGAGAGTGCATGATGTGAGTCACACGTGCAAGCACCAAGAGAATGTGCTCTGAATAAGCTGCATTTGCAAGGAGGTTTAAAAGACTAGTAATGGGACCCAGTTTTCAAAATAGATGTATCATGGGGCCCTTTCAGGTGCCTTCCAGCTCCTGTACTCCAGTTGCTCTTCCAGAAGGTTGTGTCATGTGTGTCAGTCCCATGAGGATGTCTTACATACTTGGGGGCATCTCAAATGTCACTTCACACCTATGTTCAGGTAGCCAAAACCCTGTGACTGACAATTCCAGAAAATGCTTGGGTGGAACTGTGGGGACTGATCCAGCTTTTTGTTCTGTATTAGTAATTCCTATTAAAATTTATTTGTTCTGCATCCCTGAAGTAAAAGCAGCCTTTACCACAGGTTATTGCACAATTATGTCTGTCCCACTGTGGGGCAGAGGTAGAAACAGTGACTTCTAACTGAGGTTTGAAAAGTGAATAAATCTTACTGCCACATTAGGAGCAGGTGCTTTTAATCTCTGCTTGAATCACACTTTAGAAGCTTTGACTGAGTAAAAGGATAACATCATATGTTGCACTAAATTAGGTTTCAAAAAGATCCTAAAAGTGAGAGTTCCGGATTACAGTAGTATTTTCTTGTCCAGACAGTTAAAAGAAGAGCTGCATTAAATGTGTAGTAATCAGTGGCTACTTAAGACAGTGGTTAACACTATCATAAATAATTCATAATGCTTGGACTTGAATACTGAAACGTATTTCTGTCATATTTATAAGGTCTCATTCTCTTTTATTTTTCTCTCTCTTTTTTTTAAAAATCAAGATAATAAATTCAGTTCTTCACAACTTTTCTGATTCTTTCCTTCTCAAGATACTCAGGTTCCTCTCTGTGAATAATATCTGCTTCTTAAAACAGTTGTGTGTGCAGCAGAGGGCAATGCACTGGTGTTTGGAGAATCCAAAGATTTCAAATAATTAGATGGAGATGGGGGGTCTTGTCTTGTTTGTATGTCCACAAAGTGCTGTTCTATTCTGTACAGGGCTATAGATCATTCTAGCATCTGAGTGCCTTCTAGCACTGCAATAAGCAGTGTCCTTAGTGTTTTGAGGTCCCTGAATTCGTCTAGATCAAAAACTGAGTTAGAGATTGCATTTCCTTTGTTTTTCCAGCTACACTAGAGACCAGTGAACACATTTTGGATTTAATTCTCCCAGCTGACCTTGGAAACTTTGGAGCTACAAAACCTCCTTTACGCTGGCTTTACAATATGTTGCTCCTTTTACAACACATAGACTGCTTTTAATTCAGTGATGCAGAACAACCAAATGTTAATGGGATTTACCAACACAGAGCAAATGTTTCCTTGGAGCATATACAGTCCCAGGTTTGCAAACGATTTGGAAATCCTCTGAGATTTTAATGCAATTTAGCTTTCCTTAGAACAAAAGAATGATATGTTGGGGCATTTTAAGGACTGGTACTTCCAGCTGGATGAGTTAATCTGATAATAACTTCGTGTCTAGAATCTGGTGATCCAAAATTTGCAGGTTTATGTAAAGAACTATATTTTGCTGAGGAAGCAATGTATAATGAGCTCTGAGAGCTGCCAGCAAGTGCCTGCAGCTTTCACTCGTGCAGTTAAAAAATGAATACAGCCCTGTGAATTGTGAGCAGCTCCTTGGGAATGTTTTTAATATGTGTAGAGCAGGATGTGCATAGTAATAGCAAATGCATTGATACCACAGTGCAAACATTTTGGAGCAGTAAAACAATGTTTTTCACACTGTTTTATTTGCTTTAACTAACTCACGTGCAGCATCAAAAATGATATCCAAGACCAACTCTGAATTCTTGAAAAGCCCCTGTACTGTGTTAAACTGCAGCAGTGGGATGATAAATCAGTGTGAGGCTGAAGGAAATATGGCCCCATGCATTATGCTTTGTTGTGCTTAGTGTGAGGTCAGCCATTGAGGCTTGGCATGGGTTATTGACTATTTGGGGAGAACAAGGAGCTTCTGCAACGATTGTTTACACCAATAAGTCGTCAAACTGATGTTCTTACCAGACACATGGCCAGGCCAGGAAGGCACTTCAGAGACTGCTGGCTAACCAGTCACCATGCTGGGTAGTAAATGACCCAGTTTTACTGGGTTGTGATGCACCTGCTGGTGGATATGGGTTGCCTCCACTGGCTCAGTGCTCACAAGACACTGAGCATCCCAGTGAAAGCTGCTGGATGTAACCACTGAGACTGGAACACAGCGCTTCCCAGGAATGCTTCACTGCAAATGTAGCTTTGATATCAATCACTGAAATATGTTTTGCAATCTTTCTTTTAAAATTAAGCTTTGGGGAATGGTGACTCTTTGAAGCTTTTCGATGCTGAGGTTGAACAAAAGCCTGACGTTTCATTGACTCCCATGTTGCCTCTTGGCACTTGTTGACTCAGTGCCTTCTTTATTTTGCTTACTCTATTGCTTCTGCTGTTTTCTCACGGAATTTGGCAGGCATGCCCCATACTGGCTGAATAATATTTCTATATGTGATGTGTCTTCTGTGATACCCTACTTCTTCCAAAACATCCTGGCAAACTTTCAGCAGTTTCACCTCAGGTGTTCTTGCAGTGAGCAGACTTAGATGCTTTTCAATTTACTTATTCTCTTATTCCACCTACCTGTAGGACATAATTGCCTTCTGGCATGCTGATCTACCTTCAAGAAGAAACAGAGAAGAAGAGAAGACACTGTAACATCCGAGTTTTTGATTCTTTTTGCCCATTTATTATTCTCTGTTTTCCATGGGAAGCGGAGCTCTCATAGTTCGTAGGCATAACATTATCTCTATACAAAAGCTTTTTTTTGTTATCTGGATTACCTGATCTTTCACCATCCTCTGAACATAAACTATGAAAATTGTCCTTTTTCTTCCACCGTACCTTGTGAATCTCAATTATAAACTGTGAGAGGGTCACAAGCAAAATGTACAGAATATGAGATGTTGCATTTTAAAGGTTTTATGGACACTCATTTGGGATGACCTGCATAAGTCACTGGTCATGTGATTGATACTTTAGTAAATTGGAAGTAATTAATTTTTAAATGAAATTAGTGGGGAAAATGACCATGAATTTTAATAGAAGTGTAATATTTACAGGAATGGAACTTATTAAACTTCAGAATACGAGGCAGCCTCTTCATCCCCTAGACTCTGCATCTGTAATTATAACAGATGGAGATTCAGAGGTACTAAATTGGCTTAATGAAGGCTTTCTAACTGGATATGAATAGTGTAAAGGTAAAGGAGGGAGACAGATGCAGAGGACTGTCAAAGAAAATCAAGAGTGAGGACAAAAAATCCTGAGTTTATACCATGCCTCTTCTCCAGTTTGTGGTGAATTATAATGTTCATCACCTGCACGACCTAGGAGTTTGTTTTTCTCAGTAAGAAAGGTGGAAGAGTTTCTCTTGCCTCTTGTATCCTTGCTTGGTGCGTTCCCCTGTTAGAAGTACTTTTCTCTCTGAGCATTCTTTTTCTGTCACACAAGGTGTAGCCTCTGTGCACCCTGGTGCTTCTGTCTGACTACAAAACCTTCACACCACTGAGAGCAGATAGAGAGCAGCAGCTTTTTCAGTATGGCTTGCTGCAGACTGAACTGCAGCTCTGTACCTTGTACGTCTCTCTCCTGGTTACTTTCCTGCCAGGCTATGCTAAGGTGTCCTATGAATACTTGATTACAAATTTTCAGATATGTTTTGCTAAGGAAAAAGCAGTCCTCAGTAGGCTGATGCTACTTGGGAAATGCAATGGAACTGCATGTCCATGTGTTTTCTCTCTGCCTATGTTAGCTTGCCTGTGTTTATCTGATTTCTTCAAACTGAAATCTAAGGTTTGGTCCTTTTGTACTCATGCTTTTCTTGTATGTCTGGTCGGTGCTTAGTTCTGGTTCAGTTAATATGCACTTGTATGCCTTACTTTTCAATTGAACTTTTACCCGTCACGGGCTGAGAGGCAAGTTATATTGCCAAGCCTCAGTTAATTACCAGTGCCATTATTTTTTATTTGTGGTGCCTAAGGAATCAGGAGAACAGCAGGTTAAGTCACATTTGCAAAGAGATCACGACTCAATTAGTGCTTAAGAGAATAAAATTAAAAAAGGAATAATTAGGGATATGGCAGTAACAACATTAAATGCCTGGTTTAGTGCTAAGGAACCTGCTCTACATAGAAGCCCACTAAAAGAATGAAGGATTAGAAGGGATGTATATAATGCCTGAAAACAGCAGGGAATTTGTGTGAGAGACTCTTCTCACAGAAAAATTAGAAGAGCTTGTTAGAGCAGGGCACAGAATCTGGTTTTGCAAAATCAAATGTCATTGGTTTGGAGGATTTGCTGCATGGCTAGCTTAATTTTGGTTGTGAAAACAAAAGTAAAAAGCATCAGACATTTAAGATCATCCCTGTCCACTGTAATCAAAAAGGCCCCAAAGTGTCAAAGTTTTACTTATAAGCTCTTCTGTCTCTCACTAGGGAAAACTGTTTTAACTTCCAGGTTCTGCCATGCTTCTTTGTCTAGCATGTTATAGTTACACAAATTCCCATTATTTTTAACTGCTTGCCCCAAAGAGTACTGAACTGCAAACTCAGTAACTGAATGGATCACTGCCTGTGATTAAAAGGGCTGTCTCTATTTTATTCTACTTACAACCTGGTGGTGCTGACAGTGTGGAGAGGAGGTGCTGCTTCCCTTGAAGTAAAAGAGCTAAAAAGTTGGAGTCAGCTGAAGAGCCAGCTTTTTGGATTATACATCCTTCCCTGGAAACTAATGAATTTGAGAGACTTCACATGTATGCTATTTGTTAGCTGGGTGAAACACTTCTGAATGAAATGGCAGCTCAAGGATTTTTAAAGGAATTCTGGAGAAGAAGTTGTACACAGAAGCAGAGATATGCCATGAAATGTGCTCTAGTTTCTAAAATATAAAGTCCACAGTCCACACATATGCCCTAAAAGATGTGAGTGCAAAAACCTCTCCATGGATCATTCAAACCCACAAATGCAGGACTATAGCATACAACAAACCCCCAAACAAACAAACAAACAAACAACCTCCCCAAAAAAACCCCAAAACAAACAAAAAAAAACCCCAACCCAAAACCAATAAAAAAAAAAATGGTTCACTTCCTTTTTCATTGAAAAGATGGTTCCAGCTTGTCCTCCACCTTCAGGCTAAGAGGAAACAGCCCTTTTTGCTGTGGCCTTCTCCTTCTCACACTGCAGATTTGTCTTTCAAGTTCGTCATCTCGCTCACTCATCAGGGTAGTCTATGTCTGAGCAATAGGCAACTGCTTGCCTTCTTTACAGGCTGCTGGCTGGGAAAATAAGACTTTCTTCATGAAGAAAATCCAGACACTCTTAAATCTGGGTACCTTCAATTAATTTCTTTGTAGCACTGTTTTACTCTTCCTTAGTGTTTCAAAAACTTGCTCACAGCCCAGCCTTGTGATGTGAGTCAGGGTAATGGAACGGGCAGCAGTACACAGGAGTATAGGGAAGCTGAACTGCAGAGTTAGCACAGTAAAAAACAATACTGGCACTGCACCAGTCTGCAGCCATGACTGGGTGTACAGATCATCACAGAAGGTGGGTGGGGGTGAATGTGCTTTTTTCACTGAGTTACAGATCCATTCAGTGACGAGACCCTAGAGGAATTTGAATCTTCAGTGGAGAACAGCCACTTTCCTGTTGCCACTTGAATATACAAGTGCCAAGATGTTTATACCCCACAGTGCTGTGTAGAATACATAGGGAGTCAGTCCACTTCTCCTACTGGGAAAATTACAGTTTGGTACTGTGGTGTTCTGCTCTAGCACTGCTATGGAACAGGGGTTACTATTTTGAGAAAAATGAAATTTTTGTGCAGCCAAATTTCAGCTAATTAATATGTGAACTTTTTCTGTGGGACAGGGGTATTCAGTAACCCCATGGGGCCCGTGAAAGCTTGAGCAAAGGAAGGATTATCAAATATTTCTTTTTTGCTTTGCAGGCGTGTGTGTGTGTTTAAAATTGCACGTTTTAAATATCTGCAAACATTTTCCGAATCTGAAAAAAGATCAGGAAGCATGATTCTTCACAGGGCCTGCACGCCTTCATCAGGTGAGCTCAGTGCAACCTTAACCAGCAGAGGCTGCAGTGACTGCATTTAGTGCAGATATTTCATGTGGATTTAAACAGGCCTCAGGGTTTGATTACATTTTTCTTATAGAGGCACCAACCTCTTTTCTTGACAGATGCAGTGGGTTGACCCTGGCTGAGCACCAGGTGTTCACTGAAGCTGCTCTATCCTTCCCTTCCATGACTGGACAGAGGAGAGAAAATATAGTAAAAAGCTGCTTAGCCAAGGTAAGGACAGGGAGAGATCTTTAACCAGTTATAGTCAAGAGCAAAACAGACTTGGGAATGCTAGTTTAATTTGTTGCCAGTCAAATCGGAGTAGAGTAATGAGGAGTAAACCCAAATCTTAAAACCTTCCCCACACTGCTCCCTTCTCCCCAGGCTCAATTTCACTCTCAGTTTTCTCTACCTCCTCCTCCCCTAGCTGTGCAGGGTGATGGTGAATGGGGGTTGCAATCAGTTATTCACATATTGTCTCTGTTTCTCCATCCTCCTCAGGGGGAGGACTCCTTCCCCTGCTCCAGCATAGGTGCCCTCCCACAGGAGACAGAGCTCCATGGACTTCTCCAGCACGACCCCTTCCCATGGGCTGTGGTTCTTCAAAAACTGCTCCAGCAGCCCAGCAGAGGGGGAATATATAAGTGCCAAAGTCATGGTACACAGGACAGAGAGCCCTGTCAGAAACAACTGTTAGCAGAAACCCAGGTAATGAGATGGGAGATGCTGCATTCCCACTGCTCCAGAAAATCAGGAGCCTGTTGCCTTCCAGGGCAGGCTGCCAAGCTAGTCATGCTCCTTCATTCTTGAGCTGCAGGTTAAGAGCTGGAGATTAATGGCTTCGAGGGACTGGGTAGGTCAGATGCCTTTTGTTTCTTGTACTGGGGCTTGTGCTAAGGGTATGTCCATGACCAGAGCATTAGGGGTTAATAGGGATCTAAGGGAAGTTTTAATATATGGTTAATTAGTTATCATGCAAGCTGATTGATTGCCTATCTATTAAATCTTCTGTTGATGGGCTTATGTATTACTCATCTGTAAAATTGTTATAACAGCTATAAATAATTTAAGAAACCTTACAATTCCTTTATGAGCCTGTTCTTTAGAGTGAGGATCTTCTTACTCTGTGTTTTAAAATTACACATATTATGACAGCACCTCATGTGAGCGTATCTTCTGTACTGTAGAATTCAATAGAAAGGATCTCCTGTGTTTCATAGTGGCTGCTTATTTTCCTCTCCAAGTTTTGGTTCCTGCCTTTCTGAAAGTTAACACACTGCCTTTAAAGATGCTCTACAAGGTCTGTGCCAAAATTCTGTATGACCCTTGGAGCCAAGGGGAACACAGCCATTTGCTCTGTCAGTGGGAAGTACTTGTGTTGGGCTGTTACATCACCATGAGAACCAAAATGTGCCTGCCAAATGCCAGGTGGTCCTTTCCAGTGGAACCTGATGGGGTTCACAGTGGCTTATGAAGAATAATGTAAGTTCTTGGCCAACACTGTTTTAATTTGATTAAGTCATGTGTAGCCTGATTTAACCTGGTTGTTAAATGCCTGAGGGCATTTCTGATTGTGCTCACTTATGCTTGTTTGTGGCACTGAGGAATGATTCCAGGTACTGTGGAAACCTGGGAGTGAAGCATGTTTCCAAACCCTCTTGCTCCCAGTAAAACCCCCTCTGTCTGAAGGGCAAGGGCTGCACCAGTTCAGTTACAAACCACCATTTCCCCACTTTTAGAGAGACCCTGTGGAGGACTTGCTGACCCTTGACTGGGGAGCTGCGTGGATGAGTTTGTGGCATAATTCTGGATATTTTTATGGATAAAGTTTTCTTTTTTTTTTTGTTCCCTTGACTCACCTACAAATGTATCATTCAGCCCCAGTGCTTCTGCTGGGAAGAGACTGCCAGGGCATTTTTTAAAATTAAATTTTCAAATGCATCCTTCCCACTCCTATGCTTTTTATATTAGCCTTTTGGAAATCAGAAATTGAAATCTGTTTCCTCCCTCAGGTTTTCTCTCTCTGTTTTTTTTATTTTCTCTGTTATATTGCTTGAGTGTTTGATGACTGGTTTTAGAAGGCAGCCTGTAAGTTCATGAAATGAAACAATCCAAGAAACAAATGGTACTGCTCTGAGATGGGGAGGGTGTTAATACATTTTGCAGAAAGGCTTTGCAGACTTTAGGCACAGGCAGGACTGCAGGGACAAAATAGGTAGTATTAGCACAGTGAATCCCATAAATATCTCTGTGCCATTCTAGCACAGATGTGGGTTGCAAATAGGTAGCAGGTACCAGACAATGAAGTGTGTAGACCCCAAATGAAATGTGTCTCATTAGGGCACATCCTGTGTTACACCTATGATACATGTTGACATGAAGGCTGGGCATTGGAACATTGGTCCAACAAGTGATGCCAGTTTCTCTCCAGGTCCTCTTAGTGCAGTGGGGTGTGATGTTGTGCTGCTGTCTGGAGGTGATGCTGGCTCAGCCTGGGCTCCCTGGCACCCATCTCCTCAAAGAATGCAGCAGCACCCCGAAGTGGGACATGAGCCTTTGCCTTATTTTTCTTTCCACGTGCCCTTCCCTCCTGTCAAGGGATTAACTTTAGGTGTGAGATAAAAAGAAAATCAGTCCCTTCTTTAATAATAAAAACCTAACTCCAAGAGTCCTGGTCAGTGTCCCTGGCTTTGGGGCTTTCATCACAAAATTCTTGCAATACAAGTGTTTTCATTAAAAAACCACCCACCTAGGAAAGCAGTTCAGCTTTTCAATTATTTAGAGAGATTTTATCATGACTGGAGGCCCTGGGACGTGACCTCCAAAGTTACTAGTGTTAGTGGTAAACAGTTAAAAACAAAATGCAATTATTTCTTAGAAGAAAAACTTACTATGATGAAGCAAAGAAAGTTTAATAATTTGGAGATAACTGCCTTTTGGGATTTTTTGAATGCTTGTAACTGACATAACTGTTGCCCCTGCAAAAGAAAACACAGGGGTACAGGAGGATTTACCTGTCTTCCATGTCTCCTAATTGCATGATTTATACTTCATCTGTGTACTTGGTATTAATGACACAAATAAACATAAGTCAATTTTTTTAAAAATTGTTGTGCAAATTTTGGCTTTGTTATTGAAGACTTACCAGAGATTGGCTTCTGGAAATGTTCAAATTAGTAAACTCAGGTATAAGGAGAGGACATACACTTTCTCTTTGCCTATGGCTTTGCATGATTGTATAACCTCATCACCTGCATCAGAAATTCCATCATGGAGTAGCTGCTGAAGCCACTGTTTTTTGTTCATCCTCACATCTTTGTTCAGGCATTGCTAACATGATCCTTCAATGTCTGCCTCTTTTCCTCTTCAGCTAAAAGAATATGAAGTAGGAACAATATTTTCCTCTTATTGTTGTTCTGTCATGATATTCTGAATGTTGTCTTTCCAGGGATAAACTGAATATCCTCACAACCAAATGCCTCCATCTTCTCTCCACTCTTTGATTCCCAACACTTTTAAATGGTAGTTTTTGTCCAGTGTGCCCCAAGTCTCACAATCAGACAGCAGTTTCCCTCCTGCTTCCTGCTCCTCTTGGATCTGCACACTGCCCAGAGATGAGATGCTACATCATCCCCCCTTCTCTCACTAGCTGTGCTGCCCTTAAACATGAGTTCACTTGCACGTCTCAGTCATGCTCCCTTGTGCTTGGCTGACATTTTGTGTGGGTCTCATGGGCCTGAGGAAGCACCAGGTAGAGGCTGGTTGCACGTGGTGACTTTGGATATGTGCAGCCTATGTGGGTTCTTGGTCTGCAATTAGATTCATCTTGACACCCTCTGATGCTGGTATTTTTGCAAGGAACATATTCACTCCAGAGCAAGCCTCTGGAGTTAATTAGCCTTTGCCAGGGCTATCATAAATGCAAAGTAGTTATTATCTACTGTGAACTTGCCCATCTCCTGCACAGCAGATCCCCGTGTCAGTCATCTTTAAAGCACCTCAGGGAAATCCTGAGCACAGTTAAAACAAACATGAGTCCCGAAGGCAGGACCTTACAGCCACATATGACTTCAGTTATAAACTCAGCTCATCCAAACACCTTGAAAACATTGCCAGGCTCCTCAAACACTGCTGCAGTGTGTCAACCCCAATTACTTGTTGCAGAGAAGGCAAAGCTTTTCATTTTTTCAGAGTGGTGCCATTGGAGCTGGCGTAGGGTTGGACTAGATTTCATCAGCTACATGGAGAATCAAGGAAGTCAAAAGGGTGAGGGGTGGTGGGAGGCTGGTATGTGCAATGGTGCAGTAGGCTTGCAAAAAGTTGCACTAGAGTCCAACCTTAGTGTGGCTCTTCATCTCTTGCCACATTTTCAGCAAAGGGAGAGGCTCCAGCTTTTATAATGTATTGATTAGTGGGAGAAAATAGCGTGCATGGTGATGCTGTCTGTGGGCTCTCTCAGTGAAACTTTTGAGCCAAAACTAGGTCAGGTTTGAAAACCTAACATGTGCACTGAAGCACAAAGGCAGCAATAGAGAGGACTTTTTCCCAGTAATGATACTTTAAACAAAAGGAAAGAGCAGGCATTCTGTTTGTTTAATGGCTGCAAGCTGATCGGATGTTTCACTACAGCTATGTTTTGCTTTTAGATGCTATCACAGTAAATATACTTGCAGAGACAGGACAATGAGTTGCAGGCAGAGGCTTGCAGGGAGGATGCAACAGGAAAAGAAGGTAAATACCATAATTTTTCTTGTTATAGTTCTGATACATTGCAGTATCCATTATCCAGACACAAAATGAGAGGTGCTCCCCTGGCCTCACAGGCAGAGTAGCTAAGGTGGAGGATACCATTATCTCTGTGTTGTGGACAGGGATCTGATACTAATAGAACAAACAATTTGCTATAGGTCTAAAGAAAGCTTTTATCACACTATGTATGAAATCAGTGTCAGGTTCTTGCATCTGGTCCTCAGTAAAAAGGTCTTTCAATTAAAAGAGAGGTTGACCAGCTTGTTTTTGCCACATGTCTGATGGAGCAGTGGGGCAGGGGGGTAGTGGCTGGTGCTGACACCAAGTATGTCTGCCAGCAGTGGATGTGCCTGCTGGGCTGTACACCCTTGTGAGCTTTGTGAAGCAACATGTGCAACACCACTGGTACCCAACCCAGCAAATTGGGCTCCTCTGGGATGTTGCTGTTCACTGGGGTCTCTTGCACTGATGTCTTAATGCGACTTCACTTAATCCCTTTTGGCAGGATCATAAATGTCAGGATCATAATATCATAGAATGGTTGGGCTGAAAGGGACTATTAAGACCTTCTAGTTCCGACCCCCCTTGGTGTGGACAGGGGCACCCTCCACTGCATCAGGTTGCTCAAAGCCTTGTCCAACCTGGCCTGGAACACTCCCAGAGATGGGGCATCCACAGCTTCTCTGGACAACCTGTTCCAGTGCCTCACCACCCTCACAGTAAAGAATTTCTTCCTAATATCTAACCTAAACCTACTCTTTCAGTTTGAAGCTTCAGCAGTCCCCTGGGCACCTCTGGTCCATGGGGACACCTCCTGTATGGCTGGGGACACAGAAACACTCCTTCAGGTGTGACATCTTCCTATTCTGAAAAGGGTGTCTAAATTAATGTGCCTGTTTTGCTGAGGATTTGTCCTCTCTCTGTTGTCTATAGAAAGAGCTTAGACATTTAATTTTTACATCCGGTCTGCATTTTCTCTCTGGAAAAATGGGACCTGCTGTATTATTGGTCTCAAATCCTGCTGGGCTGCGCCAAGACACTCAGCTGATTTTCTTTAGCAATAGTATTACAATGTAATACTCTCCTAGGGCTACTGATAACAGAGCGACTGTACACATCAGGAATGCTGTGCTGCTTTAGTAATTCATATTCATTGTGTGCTTTGATGTTTTTGGAGAGAAGGTCTGACAAAGAAGAAAAGTATTGTGACTACAGCTGATAAAGTGAGACAAAGGGAATGATCTAGGATCTGGCTTGCTACAGCATTTTGTTCAAATCTATTCTAGGTAGGCTTTGAGGGAGTCTGTATCCCTACAACCTCAGAGTGCTTTCCAGTAATGTGTTAAGAGATGCTACCAACATCTGCTGCTTGTGAGTCATCCTTCTTTTCCTCTTTTCCCAGAGCTAGAAGGGTATGTGCTTTTTGAAAAGAAATATGCAGCTTTGTATCCTATCTAGCATGTGCCTGGGGCTCTAAAATGCTTAGCAGTCTGTTTAGATAAATAACATAACTCTTCATGTTGTTACGTGACTTAAGAGTGGGTAGCAGAGACATCTGCCCCTGTGGTATGCTGGGTGGAAACCCACAGCACATAAAGACCATGAAAATGTGTCTGATTTGCATGTAGCACCAACATCACACCTCAGGTCCTGTAGTCCTTCAGTGTTACTTGTCAGTGACGAGCTGGGAAAGCACATTTGGCCCTCTGTGGCTTACACAGTTATGGCTGTTCACCAAAGTGTTGGTGGCAGATGCCTTGCTTTCTGTGAGCCCAGATATGAAAACATATTACTGGGATCACAGGGAAGGTTTTCAGTCTTCCTTTCTCCTTCACCAAACATGTTTTTGGGGTGGCTGCTGCAGTGGTTTATACACTCTTACTCCACCCAGGTGATGGAGCTGTTGTCTTTACTGACACTGGTTTTTCTCGCACCAACCTGCAAATGAAATCAGGGCTGGAGAGGCTCTGAGACTATACCTTACCAGAAATTGCTGACAGAAAATGCTTGTTTAATTTGGTCTTGTTCTAAGCAAAGCCAGCTGTTTACCACATCTTTGAATGTGCTGTTCATTTATCAAGCAGAACCATGAGGTGGATGAAATTTGTCAGGGAAGATGAAGGAGGCACAGTATCTTATAAATCGGTCAGTTTGGAACTCTCACTGTGAGTGATGTTTTGAAAATGCTAACATCATCTGTAATTAGTCAAAATTACACATAATTTATGTTGTGCTTGTTTACTGCTCTAACAGTCTAGGAAAACACTTTACAATTAACTCTGGATGATAGGATTTAATAAGAGCTTTCAGACATTTTTATCCTACTCATCTGTTTTGAGTTGTAAATGCAACATTGACTTTTGATTTCTTTAGTGGTTGGACTGCTGGCTGAATTGTAAATGATAGTTTCAAATATACAGAAATCATGAAATGAAATTCCCTTGGATTAACAGCAGAGATAATTTTCTGTTGTGGGACTGTATTTCTCATTTAACCCACAGATGTTTTTATGTTATCAGTAAAAAATAATTTTGCACCTGAGCTATAGCTCAAAATTCTATTGCCCATCTGCCAGCAATGCCATAGGCATAATTTGATAAGTTGCAAGAGAAATTCTGTTTAGATCAGCAGACTGTTGGGACAGGTTGCCATTTCTACCATGATTTCTTTTGAAATCTTCAAAATTTTTTAAACTTGTCTATGTCTCCATTTATTTGTCTGTAAAACTCCAGACTATTCTGTAGTAGAATGTGCCAAATACTTTGCAATCTCAGGACAAGAGCATAATTTATAGGCAGAATATGCACTCTGTGTCTTCCTTCTGGTGTACATCTTAAATGCAAGATCATGGTCAGTAGGCACAAGATTGAGGCTGTTGAAAGAACATACCTCAACTAGTTAGTTTTCTTTTTGAGAATGTGTCCCTAAGATGAAAGTAAACAAGAGTTTGGAATAAGTCATATTCAGGCTGAGCTCTGTTTATGTTACCATTAAAAAGACACTTGTTTGCTTTGTACCTCATTTTTTTCTACTTTTTTCATCTGTGATGCCTATGATCTTACAGAATATTTGGTTGAGCTTCAGAAAGAAATGACTTTGCTGGACAGGTTGTCTCCCTTTGACAAGCCCCAGTAATAATCTATGCAATAAAAAGAAAACAAATAAGGCCAAATAAACCATCATGTGTTAGCACTACTGCTTGAAAGAAGAGCTTTCCATATTTTTCTTTTCCTAGATAAGGTAGAAAAGATCAAATCTTCTATTTGGCACTCATTAAGGTACTGTGATGCTGAGGAGGATCATGTTGCACTCTGATTTACCCATGTTTGTTTGTCAGGAAGAATCATAGAATCATCGTAGAATCATAGAATAGCTTGGGTTGGAAGGGAAATTAGAGATCATCTAATTCCACTACCCCTCTCGTGGGCAGGGACACCTTTGACTGGTTGCTCAGAGTTCCATCCAGCCTGGCTTTTAATACTTCCTAGAGCATCTGGAACTATTAATCCTTTAACTAGGGATTCAGCTTCCTAAGTTCATTATGAATCTGGTAACCTTCACCCTTCTCACAAAACAGAAACAAAATCTGACCCTCATTATGACAGATGTTGCCATTATTATTGTTATTGGTTTTATGTGGCATGGCAAGAACCTCTGCCTCTAGTATTAAGTGCTGTTGCTCTTGCACCTTTGGTTAAAAATTATAGGATCAGTCATCATGGAACCAGCCGATAGATATTAAGATATGCATTTGAAAATCCGTGTTTCCCAAGACTCCCATTCCCTAATGGTGAGCTTAATAACAATTGAGGTCTGAAAAAGATATTCAGACAGTGTACTGTTTCCTATATCAGTTCTTAAATCATGTTTTTTAAAGGAATTCTGAAGTGACTCTCTTCTACATCCTCCACCATATTACTCTAATGTTTCTTGGGAAATACAATATCAACATTGCGCTGCTGCTTCTGCTCAGTCAGTGATTCAGGTGGCCTGATGTGCCACCTTTGAGGTCAACAGCAAAATATCTTGCATGTCAGTGTGGGCAAGGTCTTCAGAAGGCAGGTATAAGAAAGCAAAACAGAAAATCTGTCCTTAAAGTCTTGGTTTGACAATGAGACTCCCCAGCTCTGGCTGCTTTCCTTGGGTCACAGCTCTGACTCCACCTCAGTTTCACTGCTGTCTGCTTATTTTCCTGTCTGTTTAAACAGGATGCAGTGATACAGATTATTACTGCGTTACAATCCAAATGAGAGGCAAATCACTGACCTTTATGCATGGGAACAAATCCCTTAGGTTATGCAGCTGTTTTGCAGCAGTGGCTATCTTGGAGCTCTCTGATGGCAGATGCATCCCTGTGAGAGAGACAGGGTGCAGCTGAGTGAAATGCAGCTCCTCCTCTTCTGATTGCTGCACATCTCAGCAGCCACAAATTAGAATGTCTTGGACAGGACCACTACTTGTTTACACCAGCTTTGTGTGGAGACAGTACCTTAAAGGCTGTTCCTTGAGCAGGATGAAATGGGCTGAAACGGAGGAGGGAGAGCAGCAACACAATTAGCTCTATGGATTTCCTCACATACTCACTTGTCATTTGGCCCACCTTCTCCCCTGGGTTTGATCTAACCGATAGCTAAGATGGCATAAACCAAGGTGATCTTACTTATAAGACCCTGGCAGCACAAATACAAAAGCAACTGAATCTCCTCAACTTTGAATTTGTCCAAGTCAGATCTTTCCTGGAATCTGTAAGGTATCACTTGTGCCTCTTTTATAGGCCTCCTTTCTCTTACTAATGGCCAGGACAAGTGAGATGTCGTACATATGCAGAACAGACTTCTGGGACATATCTATCCCTCCAGTTTATAGTCTTTGGGGAGCTGTGCTCTGACAGCAGATTCTAGCTTGTGCTATGTGGAAATTGCGTCAAGAAAAATACTGGCATGGGCTAATAAGTCATATTTCAAGGTGAACAAAATGTAACTTCTGGGTCCCCCCAAGGATTTGTGTCACTATCGGCTTTAATGAATGGTCTAAAAGGGAATTTTAGGCAACAAATATGATGGTAGCATAACATGATTAAGAGCAATAAAAGCTGGAGGAGAAATGACAAAATCAACAGAGGCCTAATAAAATTGGATAAATGGGCAATGCAGCAGCAAATGACAGGCAGCGTTGCAAGAAAATTTACACTAGAAAGAATGATTTTAACTCTTTTCATGCATTCTTGAGTTCTGTATTTTGCTCTGAAGAGATCTGGAGTCCGTGACAGATGGCTTAAAGAACACTGCTACTCAGAGCCTAGCTGTGATGACCAATGCAGAATAAGACTGCCAGGTCATGCAATCTACCCAGACAAGACAGAGATGTGTGGTAGGAAAAGGAAAGAAAAACATCAGAGACTGTAGTATTTGCCCATGCTCACTTGTAAAACCAAATGTAGAGCAGAGGGCTTGAGAATGTCATGCCTAGGGCCAGACTTTGAGCAGCAGGGATGAATCCCTAGAGGCCAGGCCATTAACTGAGAGAGAGACAGCTCCAGGGGGCCATAGCTTCATACAGATGGACAAGATGGGGGGAATGAATCACTCTTTGTCTTACTCTGTTAGTTAGAGAGAGAGTTTAGATGGATTGCTTAGCCCATATGCTCAATTTTTAAGTGGCTGAAATTAGTAAAATGACTTGCACACTCTGTTATTTTTTCCTCTGAACCACTGATTTGCAGCCACAGCTGAGACTAGGGGATTGTTCCTGGATGGTAAGTATTTTTGTTTTTCCCTGAGAACTGGCAGCTCTGGAAAAATCAGAGGAACAAACTGAAATGAGTAGTGGTAAAAGCTCCATGCGCTCAGAGCTTGGAGCGCAGGGGGACTGGGGACATTGGTGAGGGCATATGGGACCTTGTCCTGGCCCTGTGACATTTCTGCCCTTACACCAGGGCAGGGCAGTGAATAGAGTGTGGGTGCCACGCAGGACTGGCACTGTCACTTGGAGGTGTCTAGTGGTGTGGCAAAGCCCAGTCCCTCCACCATGGCAGAACTCCCTGGCTGTAAACCATGAGCAGGTTTTAGGTGGTGCTGCAAATGTTCATACACACAGCCAGGCCTTGAGCAGGAGGCTGAGGACCTGTGTGACCAGTGTGCTTGTTGCACTGACAGTCTGTGGCACCATGCATTTCCTTTGGGCTTGTAGTCTTCTCTCCTCTTCTGCTATGGACCTGCTGTGCCCTGATGTGTCTGGAAATGGATCCTTTTTAAATCTTATTAGCAAGACCAGAGGGTTCTCCAGTTTTGTTTGTAGCAGTGTGATAGATGCAAGTGTTGGTTGTTGGCATAGAGATTTCACAGACTGCAGAAATGCTGTCACCTGTTCCATAAAATGGGAAAAAAAAGTGCCAGGCTGCCAAGTGCCTACTAAACACCAGCTGGTAAGTGTCACAACATCAAGCTGTGCAGCTATTGACTGTGCTCACAAGTTGAGGCAAACCTGAGGGCAATCAGAGAGCCTAACAATGACATGCAGCTTAGGAAGGTGGGTTAAGAATTCCACTGTGGCATGAGCACAAACCCCTAGCAAAAGGGCTGCTGGCCTTTCCACACAGGGGGATACACAGCCTGGGAAATTGGTCCTGGCTGTGGAGTCAAAACAGGCGGTGAAGCAGCTAGTCCTGGGAAGACTCTCAGTAAATGCAGAAGGTTTAAGGCAGTATGATGCTGGACTGTACTTTTACACCCCATCTTCCCACTCTGCCTGCAGTAGGAGAATGAAACCATCGTGGTACCAGAATATGAAGAACAATCTAGAGGCTTTTTTGTTACTGTAGCTGTGACTACCAGGAGAGACAGTAATGGTCTGAAAATCCCAAATCATAGCTCTGTGGAGGGACAAAGCCATCTATGTGCATTGCAGGTTTGTGTGGTTGCAAGGGCTACATGCCTCTTAGTTCCCATGGAAGGCTTTCAGCATGGACTATATTGATGCAGTAGAAAACTGCCTAGAAAGGTCACAGAGCCTTAACAGTTGGGGCTTTAAGAAGAAAGAGGCATCTGATTAAAATATATAAAATTAACAGTTAAATCAGACAGGGAAGTGGTAGAATAGATGTCCTCCTGCCTGTGTTCTGTGGTATCTGTTGATGGCAGGAGGCGAGGAAGCTCTCAGACTCTCAACAGCAGCTTTGTGTCCATTATACTACTTATTTGATCATGATGGCTGCAGTTCTAGTCTAGTGTTTTAAAATCAATATGACATATGAGGGTGAGTGCTAATGTATGAGTAAAAGAATCATTACCAAATAATTTTCAGTGCTCGTTCTGCAATGGAGTAAAGCATGTTCAGGTGGTAAGCAGAATACATGGCATATTATGTTTGTGAAGACACAGATTTACATCACATCAGATGAGCAAACAAGAAGTCACTAAAACCTTTTTTCCCTAGTGGGTGCATGGCTCTCCAGGGATGCATGACTTTGTATGCGTCTATGGCAACAAAGCTCCTGTCTTAAATTGGTACAACATAAGATTAGGCAAAGTAGAGACTGCAAAGTTTTGTGCACATCTGCAACAGGAACTGAACATGGCATGCCCACAGTAAAAGTGTGGTAACTGGGTGGTTATGTGTGCACATCTATTTTCAAGGAAATTTGAGGTGTGGAGATTCCTTAACGAGCAATAAACCTGCAAATTCCATTGCAGGCTGTTCTGCTTTCAGAGGCCTTTCACCACTTTCCATGAAACTTTCAATAGTGTAATTTCTCTGGCTCTTCTCATTTACACATGCAAACAAGAAATGATCCAGGTGCAAAACTGACTGCAGAGTAAGAATATATAGATATTTCATCTTACAGTCTGTCATATCTTGAAGTCATGAGACTGTCAGGGCTGTGTAACTGGTGTCCAAGCCTGTCAATGCCCCAGCCTTAATGTTTCAAAAAAATCAGGCAGAACTTTCTTTTGACTTCACCATGATTTGAATAGAAAAGTAACTGGTCTGGTGGGCTGTACTTGGGCTTATTCACTGCTAAGGGCAATGTCCAAGTGAACAATGATAAAAGAAGCAGACAATCTGCTTGATTCTGCAAACTGAAGCCTTGTCTCCTTGACACAATGCTGATGAACCATTTTTGCTTGATGCTCAAGGCATGTAAAGCTGCAGATAAGCACTAACAGCTGTGTGCAAAGTAGTCAATAAATTGCCATCAGACTTTCCCTTCTGTTTAACTTTTATTAAAAGAGGTGCTAAGGTACTGTACTGTATGCAGTACATCATATTTATTACCAAAATTAACAAATATACAAAACTTATACATGTAATTTTCTTACATCCATTTATTGGTCTATAATACTGCATTTGTTCAAGTAGGTTATCTACAGTATGTAAACATCCCTTGGATTGACCTCACACAGATTAGGAAAGCCCATCTAACCCATGTAGTTACCAAATATAGCTTTTTCTTATTTTAAAATTTATTTGGCTTTCATTGGTAGAATCTAATCTTCACATTTGGCACATGGAAGAGACATCTACAGTGCAAAAGAGGCAGATTTTCTGGTTTTGCTCTGAGCAGTTTAGCAGAGTCATGGTTTTAAAGAGTCAAGAATAAATTTACACAAACTTGATAGGAGATGGATTAGTGTTAACGCCAATGACTCACAGATCAGCCATTAAACTAGAGCAGAAATTCAAAGCCTCTTCCCCAGCCCTCTCAGTCACGTGGGAAAAAGCCCCCAACCTCAGCCTTGTTTCTAAAGGATTAGAAAAGAACTCTGTTAGCAACAGAGGGAGAAGTTTAGTTTACAAGGAGCCCTCTGAGATTCCAGTTTCAATTTTCTGCTTTGTGGACTTTTTTTTCTCTTGTTAGCAAGCAATTCTTTTCCATTTTAATGGGGAAAAAATAACCAGTGGGGAACAACACTTCTGTGGTGACAATTTCTCAGTGAGTTGGAGATTGCAGTTGGAGTTTACAGATCTTTGAACCCTGATGTATAGAGCTCGGTAAGCTGCCATGTACAAAGGGGAGAGAAAGGAAGAGAGAGCAATGTCATTATATTCCAGGTGTGGAGCTCTCCAATTTTGCTGTAAAAACCAGGAAAAAACTTCCTTCCTTCTGTTTTTCATAGTTTCAAAAATGTGACTTAATTTAACTGAGTAAAGCTGATCCAGAGAGACCTTCATTCGCACCCTTCTTCCCATTCTCATCCAAGCACCGTATTGCTATTTTTTTTATGAGGCCTCACCCTTGTCCATGGAAGCATCTGATGAGAATGGACCGAACCGGACACCGTTTCACATGGAAAGCCCTCTGCCATTGCTCGTCTGTTACCACAGAGCCCCGCTGCTGTCTGTGGCGCCGTACATCTCGGCCAGCTTCTTGAAGCGCGGCCCCCAGTCCGTCAGGTAGTCGTAGCTCTGGTCTGAGTCTGTCGTCACGGACTGTAGGGAGCTGAGCGACTCCGCCACCGAGCCGTTCCCTTCAAACATGTACGTCTGCAGGGAGTCGAAGGGAGGAGCCCACAGGTCCATGTCAGCTTCGTACAGCTTGGCGAGCACGTAGTTGTGGACGTTGTTGTCCATGACGCACGCCTGAGGCACATACCGGGAGAGGCTCTCTATTTCAGGGAGCATGTCCTGCCGGTTCTTCACCACCAGCTGGGCCTCCCGCGGGTTCCACATGGCGGCAATGTCGAAGGCCTCCGTGTCCTCCTCCCCGCCGCCCTCGTCATCGTACCTGACGATGTTCTCGTGGATGTTCTCCTCCTCGTCGATGATGTACGGCTGCTTCCGCTGGCGCCGCATGGAGAGGATGAGGAGCACCAACACTGCGGGAGCCAAGCAAGACACAGGGCTGTCAGCAAGGAGGCAGATTTTGCCAGGGCTTCAGCAAACCAGCCCCTTGGATTTAAAGAGCTGTGGTGGTTGCAAGCTGAAATCTGTCTCTCTCACTCCCCAGTCGAAATTAGTAGCTTGAGGTCCTGCTAATCTGTCTCTTTTCTCACCTTAATTCTTAACTCTTGGTGACACCTGGGACATGTATATTCAGTGGTGCTTGCCACTTTTAAGCCAGCCAGCTCAGAGGTCAGTAACAGTTTATCTGCAGGAGCTTATATCTCATATCTCATAGTTCCATGGAGATATTTTGTTTTCTGTTCTGTGGGTGGGTTTTGCAGCCTGCTTTGGGGATGCCTCTTGGGTTGGCCACTGCATGTGACAGAGATGGATGGTGCTAAGGCACCACAGTGATATGTCTGCCTACACAGCAAAATGCAGAGCTAGCCCCTTAGTCTGCTCCAAGTAATTTTTTGTTTATCTGCCAGCCTCCTGCAGTGCTGAAATGCTGGTGCTCCTCACTCTCACCATGCTTATTAGCATGGGGAGAAGTTGTCATACAGGCACCGGACCCCTTTGCTGTTGAAAATGTGCCATCACTTGGTGACTACTGCCAGAGCTAGAACTCAGCAAAGATTTTTTGAATACTGAAATTTTGAACTGAGGTATCCAGGCTCTTTTGAAGAGCCAGAATTGAGGCACTTTTAAAGAATCTTTCCTGTATCTTACTACACTGCTTCTTGAACTGGGTGCCCTGAAATTTCAGAGAATGTGTGTTTTGAACCAGTATCTCATGATTTGAGAAAGTGAACAAGGGAACTGAAGTTCTTTTGATATCAACAGCTAACAGGGGACATAGAATATCCGGGCAAGGAAAACATGGAACTTAATTGTGAAGACAGAACTCATGCAAGATGCTCAGCTCCTTTATTGCAGCACAGACACAATTTAAATGTAGTGTCTCAAGGAAAAAGGATGGAGGTTGGGACATCCCTCTCCAAAAGACAAGAAATGGAACTGGGCTTACCATTTCTGTTTCCTGTGGGAACAGGATGAGAAACTAACCTGGCCCCAGCCACAAATCTCAGTACTTACCACTGCCATACCCTTGCAGGAAAGCCTGGGCATATCAGTCACCCTAGCACTTTGGGCATGTGGCAGAAATATTTGCAGACTGTAGCTTTCCCCCATTCCTGAGTCTGAAGCCATATGCAGCTGACTACACTATCTGGTCCTTGATTTGGCCCTTTAGGTATGTGTATGTCTACATATACACATATACACAGATGTGTGTGTGTGTTTGGATCCTACGCCTTTGGTGGATCAGCAACCCCCTGGCCAGAACTGAAAAGTCTGTCCCTCCCAAGAAAAATGAGTGAAGGCTTTACCTAGCAAGACAAAGATGCAGGCGAGGATGGCAATGAGTGCCCCTCGGCTTAGGCTGACAGGGAGGACGTAGGCCTCGGCGTTGCAGGACATCACCATGCCCTCCTCATCACAGCTGCACACGTGCACGGTCAGCGTGCCCGTGCTGCTCAGCACCGGGCGCCCGTTGTCACTGATCAGGATGGGCAGGTAAAAGATGTTCTGCTCCTGTTGTCTGAAGCCAGAGCGCCTTGTTAAAATCCACGCTGTATTGTCTAAGGGCAGAAAATAAACACAGAGAACAGCTTATATGAAGAGCAAATACATTCAGCCCAGAAGGAATGTTAAAAAGAATCAGCCCTAGACCCACACCCATTTTTTCTTCTCGCTTCTTCTTTCTCTTCTTTTTTTTTTTTTTTTTAAACGGTTTATCACTAATCATTTTGCCTCTGCTTCCGCCATTCCAGTATCTTCTCAGATCATAGCTCCAAACCTGAGAGACATACACACTTTAGGAGTTGCCTTTACCCCTTCTAATATAGGGTGCACAGACCAAGCTCATTGTCTTCAGATTTAGCTAAGAGAGATTTCAGAAGGCAAGACAGAAATGAGCAGTTGAAGGCAACTTGTTGTCCCTGTTTGCTTATGCTCAGCAGCTTTTCTAGACCTTAGATGCTGCCACCATTTTGGAGATGCTGGCATATAACCCTTGTGGACACATCATGGTACACTGTGTTTTTTGATACATGGCATGGTCATTTGCTTGAGGCAACAAGGAGACAAAGGAAAAAAACAGCTTGCTATCCTAAAGCAGCAGCAAGTTGAAAATTCGCAACTAAACATTTTTTTCTGTGAAATACATGCAATTTCATTAGTACTTCTGCCATTGAAAAAAGTCAGAATGCTTTGTGTCATCATTGTCAGAACTATTCTGCTTTGATTTGACCATTCTGCTTCATTTAGTGTAACTGCCTGTTTTTTATAAGAACTTAAATCAAAAGGAATCAAAATGATGCTGCTGAAAAAAATAGGAAATGAGTGACCTAACAGCCAGTTGCTGTTGGCCATTTCAAGGGAAATTCCTACCTCTGGGGCTTTTTCCTTCATAGTCAACATGTTTCTTAAAATGTCAAAATTTACCAGTGTCATTTGAATTCCTGTCTATCTCCTCCCTCAAATTCCTCAGAATGTGTACCAAGTTTCCTAATTAGAAAGAAAGTTTCCAAATTAGAAATAATTCAGGAAGTTGTTCTCAAATCTCAACTCATGATGCCAAGGCAAAACTCTTTGGAGATGCATTTTGATTTTGTCAGTGCTGACTTTTAAGCCTTTTGGCCCCAGAGACTTTTAAAATGTGCAAGACTGAATGTCTCCAATGGGATCTGGTTCACCAAGGGGTCTAAAGGAACTTGCATGAAATTTGTCCTTTCTTACAAACATGTCTGCAAGGCTTCAGCCAGCAAAGATAAATGGGGAACCCAGGTACTTTTTCTCTTTGGCAGACCCACAAGCCCTGATTCTGTGCACTGATACTGTGGCATTTTTTGGGAGATGATCTTCATGCGGTTTCTTTTACTACTTAGTTTTGTTTCCTGTTCCCTTGGTTCCAAAGAGGTCGCACAGTCTGGCCATCTGCATCTGCAGGTTGTTACCAATGTACATTTGCTATGCTTGAAGATGCAGGATGCTGATCAGCTGTTTCCAGGTGGATGGGCACAATGGGATGTTGCCTAGAAATGGCAAGAAACCTTCTGATCACAAGTAGACTGTGAAAAAATCTAAAATATTAATATAGAAGTGTTCTATTTTCTTATTATTTCTCTGTCCCCTCACTGCTAAAATTTAAATCTTGGGTGATTTTCTTTTTCAGTGTAGAGACTCACGTTACATGCAGATAAATTCAGATGTATTATGTGCTGTAGTCTGGACACCAGAGATGATTTAGTGGCTTTTAGAAGTGAAATCAGGAGCATCATATACAGCCAGCAATGGAATACAGGCAAACTCAAGCTAGACTCACTAGACTTGTCTTCTAGACTGAAATTATGCTCCAAGTTACATACTCTGTGCTGCAAATCTTATGGCATCAGATAGTACAGGCACACCTAAGTATTGAGATGTCGGGTTCCACAGTTTGTGGAACTAACTGTGAGATTAGTGAGATTAATTTAAATTTGTGACATGTTTTTAAAAAGAATCTCAGAGTCTTTTTTTCTTGCATGTCAATGACATTTCAAGCTTTTACTCTGAAAGCATAAAATTCTGAAGTGTGCTGTATATCTGCATGCAAATATATAGTGAAATTGTAATGTCTTGTTAAATCATGTGATCCCAAGAACTGGAGCTTTGAGGAAAAACCGCCAAGTACAAGATGAAATCCCAAAGTTTCTCAAAACTGGTTATGCGTCACTGTTGACTGATTTCACATTTGATATGCCATGCAGCTTTGAGTATTTGCAGTGGGTATGGACAGACATAGATAGGTCTCTTACGAGTAACAAGCAATAGGACAAGAGGAAATGGCCTCAAGCTGTGCCAGGGGAAGTTGGGATATTAGGAAAAATTTCTTCAGTGAATGGATGGTCAGGCATTTGAAAAGGCTGTCCAGGGAAGTGGTTGAATCACCACCCCTGGGGCTATTCAAAAGATGTGTAGATGGGGCCATGGTATAGTGGTGGATTTGCCAGTGTTAGATTAGCAGTGGGACTCAATGATTTTGGAGGTCTTTTCTGACCTAAAAGATTCCATGATTCAGGAATGTGTCCCAAAACCCATCAGAGAGCTGTACGCTGTGCCTCCCATGGCTCCTGGGCAAGGGGAGTGCAGTGGACAGGAACCCTTGCCTGCTCAAACCTTTCCCTTCCCTCTCCTGGGGCACAGACAAGTACTTTCTCTGCCTTGGGCTGTTTATGTGCCCTCGATATATGCTTCCCAGCTATTAATACCACATCTTCCCAGCGTTGGGCCAGTTTTAGCATGAGGAAAAGCAGCCCAAAGGGCAGAAAGTGGCAAAGTGCCTGCATTTATGTCAATGAAAATACTTGAGTCATCCTAATTGTAGTAATTTGGTTGTTTTTCTCTTTCCTGGGTGAAAGATTTGCTCTCTTACAATAGACTCTCTTACAATTGACTTACAATAGAAGTCACAAATTCTATTCAGGTGACAGCAAACCTTCATTTCATGTAAAATTGCTCTTTGTGAGAGGAAAAAAGATTAATTATTCTGAGCTGGTCATACTTTGCCTGTAGAAGAAGCCACAGGCAGTGAACCTGACAGAAGCAGTAGAAAATCAGCTAGTGAGAAGTCTGAAGGGTGTTTAATCATTCTTTTTTCAGGCCAAAACCAAGTTTCTATAATCTAATATTGAAAAATATATATGTATATATATCATCTGTTGTGATATGCTGACCATATCATCCAAGTCTTAAATGTTCTTGGTGACAAAATTTTCTTTGTAACTCTCAGCATTACATTTTGGGCCTATTGTTTCATTTTGCTTTGTACTAGGCAGGCATCCAAATTATCCCTGAAGAATTGTTCTACCTGTTACTCTGCAACTGAAATACATTGGTGCCAAAGCTTGTTGTGTGACTCATCAAAAGCCAATGTGACTTGACATGCTAATGCAGTGCGAAGGACATGCAGGAATCTGATGCAGCATGGCAGAAACTGGAATACACGATTTTCTTCCAAATTTGATATCTGCTAAGCCCCAGTCATCAAGAGAAGAGGGCTTATGAGGACATGAAAGCCCCATTATATAAAAAAAAACCCAAAAAACCCAGGCATTATAAGAATGCACAATATTTCTCATTCACAGCTTCCAACACAGCACCTTTGGCTCGTAGAGGGCTGGATGGCAGCATTTAGCTACAACACTGAGCAGAGATGCTGAGGATTGCAGCATGGCTGGTGGCACATTTGCATGAAAACTGAACTTCCCATGGGCATGCAAGTTGGTGTCTTCATGTGGTTGTGAGAACAAGCCATGGAGCACCACCATCCTGCATTTTGCTCCCTCACTGGAAGTGATGTACCTCTCTGGAGAGGTCAGGGAAATTAACCACTGTGTAGGTCCCAACCTTGAGATCAAAGCTAACCACTGCTCTTCTCAGAAGAAAGGCTTGGTTTCTTTCTGTATGCACCTGCAGAAAAGCTGGGGATGATTAGCCTGAAAATTCTGTTAGTTTTTAAAAACTGATTGTAATAATTATGAAGAGTTAGGAATAATATAAAGAAATATTTCACCAGAGTGGGAGAAAGAGGACAAGGAAGTTGGCAATCTAGACACCACTGGGTTGGGGAAAGAGTCATACCTTTTCTTGAAGATTTTCAGCTCACTGCTTACATGTGTGACATAGACCACAGTTTTAGGGAAGGCAGAAATAGCTAAAAATTTTCCTAGGACAAATTTAATTGCAATGCAGTGGACTGCCAGAGGCTTCCAGTGATAGGCCTGGTAGAGGTATGACCAGTCCTGATCCTGCACCCATAAAAAAGGCTTTTCTCTTTATCAGTTCCTGGTTCCCAAAGATGGAGGGCAGTGATTAAGGTTCAACAGAAGATCAGCTTAGAGTTTAACCTGAAAATGCAGTAAGCTTATTTTGTTGTTCATCCTATTCTAACAGCAAGCTTCTCTTTCTAGCTCTTTCCCAGCAGAGTCTCACCTAGGCTCAGAAATGGGGGAAGATGGCTTGCCAATGCCCTATAGCGGACACTGAAGAGATGTGGGGCTCAAGCTCAATTCCCTGCTTTATCACATAGATCCTACAAAGCCTTGGGAAGCTGTTTGTGCCCAGATCATTGCAGCTACTTAACATGTCTAGCTCCCATTGATTTTACTGAACTTAAAGAACTGGTGTGTAAGTAGCTTAATTTTGCCTTGCCCCAGATCCCCATCTATAAAGGAGAACAATAGGATTTCTCTGTCTGCTGAAGATATGCAGAGAATGAATAGACTGAAGAAGTTCTCAGAGACTACAATTACTAGGGCCAAAAAAAAAAGTAAAACAGCTCATCAGAATGCAAACTGTGATCTATCTGTTGCTCAGTATAAATCAAGGTTTTAATTGTTGCCAAGAAGGCTACATGTCTTGCAGTTTCTCTTACTGCTATATTGGACAACCAAGTAATCAGCACAATTGCTAATCTTAACACTTAACAGCACCTTCCCACAGCCTGGGAAGAATTCCTGTCTCGTGTTTATGGGCACAGGCTGTGACTAGCAAAGTGTGTTCTGTCTCTTGTCTAGCCACTGTGTGACAAACAGTATAGCTACCCCCTCTGTGCCTAAGTTATATGATTTATATAGTTCTTAGTGGCCCCAAGATGAAAATATAAGCATAAATTACTTTTACTGAAATGACTACTGCACTCCAAATTGCTGAGGCAGTAAATAAACCCTTAATCATAGAATCATAGAATGTGCTGAGTTGTAGGGAACCCAACAGGATCATTGAGTCCAACTCCTGGCCCTGCACAGGACACTGCAGGAGTCACACCATATGCCTGAGAGTGTTGTCCAAATGCTCCTTGAACTGAGACAGGTTTGGTGCTGTGACCACTTCCATGGGGAGTCTTTCCAGTGCTCAGCCACTCTCTGGGTGAAAAACCTCTTCCTCATACCCAGCCTAAAACCCCCAGACTCAGTTTCATGCTGTTTTATTGTGTCCTGTCACTGGTCACCAGAGGGAAGAGATCAGTACCTGCCCCTCTGCTTCCCCTCAGAAGGAAATTATAGACTGCAGTGAGGTCTCCCCTCAGTCTCCTCCAGGCTGAAGAGACCAAGCAATCCCAGCTGCTCCTCATATGGCTTCCCCTCAAATCCTTCACCATCCTTGTGGCCCTCCTTTGGATGGTCTCTAATAGCTTAATGTGCTTCTTATACTGTGGTCACCAAAATGTGGATAATTGAAATAGTTGGTGGTTTGATACTTAACATTTTTTTTTCAAATTAGTAACTAATAGTAATGTAAGCTTCTTGTGATTTATATATATGTATACATATATATATATATATATATATATGGAAAACTGGCATTTTATGGATAATGAGAAGCACAGCCACTCAGTCACTGCTGTCACTATAAATTATTGCAAGTATGGCCTTAGACAAAAAAAGTGCATCTGATGCTGGAAATTTTGTGAGTTTCTTTTTTTAGAACAATGCCTTAAGGATGAAATGAGCTTGGTTTGCCAAATGCTTTAGCAATAGTTGTGTTATATTTGTTCATTTATTTTGGCAATATATACTCAAAAATGAAAGAGACAAAGGGAAAAAAAAGGGTATAAAAATGCAAGAAATTGTGTGTGGAGGCTTCAGAGACATATAGAGAGCATATAGAAAAAATGGTTTTTGGGACTAAAGAGCATTGGCATGCTATGTAGGAGGACTCCAGAGACTGCAAGTAGCATGTTTTAAGACATGTTTGGTTGGTGAAGGCACAGGCTTCTTTATAAAGCTTTATGTTGCTCTTTCATATGCCTGGAGATGCCCAGACAGAGGCTTATGGAAGTAAGTGTGATAAGTAGGCATGTGTGGGAGCAGGAGTAGGCTTGGAGGCTGGCCATGGATGCTGCAGGTGGCCAGTCTTTCTCCCCATTTATTCTGGAATCGCTTCCTGATTTGTGGTACTGTGCACACTAAACTCCTACTGAAACCCAGCCCCTCAATACTGACTCTCAAAGCTCTGCACCAGGTCACTCAAGGTCATCCCTCTTTCCTAATGAAGGCTGGTGTGGAGCTGATTTTAGCACCCTTGTCTGCCCACGGAGATCATCTACCAACAGCAGTCATGCAAAGGCCTGCTATGGCAGGACTTTCCTGCAGGGTCCAAAACCACCAAAGCTTTCCCAAAAGAATCAAATTCCACTGGTTAGAGTGTTCAAATGCCAGTGATTTGCCATGAGTGTTCCCACTGGTGTTTCAGTTTCTACTTAGGTCATCTTACACAGACCTTTAGCTGTATGCCAAGTTACCCTCCTAAGGCTCTTCAAGTCCTCCCTACTTCCCTCTCTTCCCTAGGGAAATGAGGATGTGCAAGGAGAAAGAAAAAAGTGCTTGAGGGAAAAGACTGGAACAGTACAAAAACCTTCTCTTTTTCTGTGCCTGGGAGAAAACATGAAGAGTACAAAAAAAGAGCAATGTAATTCCCTTCAGATTTGTCTCCTAGTTCCAGTTACTATCCTACCTTTAAGCATCTCCTTTTGAGCGAATGCAATTTCCACTCCGATAATCCGAGATGCCTGCAGCCTGACCAAAAGACCTGAATTTGCACAAAACACTGGCACGTTTCCTCAAAAAAGAAAAAGGGGCCTATTGCTGGAGCATATTTATAGAGAAGAAAATATCATATAACCTTCAAGTGTATTAAGTAATATGTCATTTTATTACTGCCTTTAAGGAGCAGGTGTCACTTGGTATTATTTGAAATGGCAGTCTTATCACCCACTGTAAATCACAGCTTCTCAAGTCCAACTCAGGCATTAGAAATTAGAGTAGCTAACTGTCTGTGTCCACTCTGATTACCTTGATTGTCCCTTAGAGTAAAGTTGGGGTTGTTGGCTGCCTCTGGAGCCAGGCTGTAGTAGAAATGCTGACCCTCCTGTGGGTCGTCCCTGTCAATGGCACTCACTGTCTGGATCAGCTACAGAACACAAGAGAAAAGCAGAAACAGGTGAGAAGCAAAAGATTTGTAATATAAACTAACAATCAAACAGATAACATATTTTATGTACATAACCAACAGGAGCATTTGAACAAAACTGTCTTCCAGAGGTACAATCTTCTCTCAAGAAGAGATGCAAAACCTTGCAAGTTTCATCTGTTTTGCTGTGGTCATGTACATCACTTTTAAACAGAGAGGGAGATATTCAGTTTGCTTGAAATAACAGGCACTTTCCCCTCATGCATCCCTATCTTCTGTTGCACATTTCTTTTTGTCTTTTGGGGGCCTGGGTTTTTCAGAAGATTCATTGTGCATTAGAGAGCTTGTACGACAGCTCATACTTACTTTCAGCTTCATTATGCAGGTAGAAAAGGATCTCAGGTTGATTATTTTACCGCTGTTTTAATTTTAAATCAATGAAATTCTTCCCAAGATGTCAGTGGAAAAGAGATAAAAGACAACCATGCAGAAACTGTATATGCAATAAATAACACCAAACTAAAGAAACGAAGAGAATTCTAAATCCAGAAAGAGATTCGTTACTTCACCTATAGAGGCTTCGTAAAGTAGGTCTAATAGCTTGAAGCACAATGAAATCTGTCCGAATAAACATTCTGGCATCTTTTTGGACAAGGAATAAATCTTCACCTGTTTTTTTAACTTGAAATTTTGGGATTCAAAGGCAAATAATTCAGACCCATGAAGTCTTATTCACCACCTTAAAAGTGATTTCAGAACTTTTTAAAAGGTGGCAATAGAATTTAGTTTTCTCTGCTGAAGAAAGTAGTCCAAATTTGCATTCATAATAATAATGAGCTCAGAAAGCTTATTATGTAGGACACTCACCCTTCAAAACCAGGAAGAAAGGTCTAGGCAATGATTTCTATTGCCTATATTATTAAGAACCCCTGTAAATTACTGAGATGAAAATATGCTATATATGATAGTTGTAATGACAATTGCCCCAGTAGTGAGTAGCTATTTCATTCTGCTTCACACAGCTTGGAGAAGCTTCATCAAACACACAGTGATATTACTTGCATAATTTTTCCTTCACAGATCATGAGAGGTATGTCTGTGTGTTTAAACTGCAATAGTCATGCAAAATTAGGAGGCATCAGTCCCCACTGTGGACCCTGGTGTTGGAGCAAGAGGTGGCTCCCCACAAATGATCAGCAGTAGAACCTGCACCAGGTCCAGCAAGGGGGAGCTCATGTCCATGTCTGTCACTGGTGGCCTTGTTCAAGGGCTTGGATGGGGTTTTGGAAGGGAGAGGAGGTAAGAGTCTTTTCCACTTGCTTGAAGGTACTGGTTTACAGTGTGTGGAACCAGAAGTCTTTTGTTGCTTTTGACTCTCTGTCATCTCCACAGCAGAACAGATTCTGCTTGGCACCCTTTTGAACCTGATGTAGTAAATTATGTCCAGCTCCCGTAAGTCCAGGTGCACTTAAGGCTCTTAAAACATTTAATAGTAAGTCTTGTGGCCTGGTCTGATTCTGTGGCACTTCTCATAACACTTCTCCTCTCTTTGTTTGCCTGCTGGCACATGCCTGAGGGAAGGCTTTATTTCAGCTATGAATTGCATTGTGCAGTGAGCCTAGAAACTACTGTGGGAGAATAAAAGCGATATGGGAGAAACAAAAGAGGTGCTATATATGATGCTCCTTCCAGTGTGACATGCTTACCTTTGAAAGGAAGCACAGATGGCTGCTGATGAGAGTTCTGATGAAACATGAGGGTAGCTGAGCCCTGTTTCCAGCACTCACCCTTTCTGGCATGTCCATGTAGGACAGCATCCCTTCCCCAACCCCTGCTGTTACAAGCATTTCTCACCTGGCCTGCTTTGGCATTTTCACAAACAAAAGCTTCATAAAATCTTGCAAACTCTGGTGCGTTATCGTTCACATCCAGGACTTTCACTGTCACAGAGACGCTGCCCACCTGGGAGGGGTTATCTGGAAGAAGAAGATATAACGTAAAGAAAGGCAATATATGGGAAGGGGAAGAGGCTGCTCCTCACTCTGTTCAAGAGGTAAAGAAGGTTTTCCACTACTAGCTTGTGTTAAATCACATTTTCCCAATGGGAAACTGTAGTGACTTGGGTATTGTGTGACTCAGAGTGATGCTGCAAATGCTGCTCTCTGTCTAGCCTGGCTTCCTATCTAATCACATATTTTACAAACAAACAAGTTCTAGAAAAGACTTCAACCTGATTCAGTCCAATAAACTATTTCTACAACAAAAGTTTTAGACAATGCCCCTTATTTTTTTATTGCCCTTCAACTGGACAATACTGTTTGTTGATCCTCCCTACTGGTGGTATGGATAAGAAGGCACTGTTTTAAGGATAGGCTTGTTATTTAGAACTTGTTAAAAATGGCAGTTCTCCAGTTCAGATATGCTTTTGCCCAGAATTTATGTTCCTTGAACTCAAAAATAATGTCAAATCTTTGATACTTTGTACAGAGGGGTTTAAAATGTAATAACACATGAAATTGTACAGAAAAGCTTTCAGTGAAGCTTAAAATTGCAATGAAAATTTTACATTCTGCATGACATCATTTGTGATGTTTCTGTCCCACTGGTTCATTAGCTTTCTTTGCCAGTAAATCCGTACATCATTTCACATATCTTCACAAATTCCAAACTAAGTGGCTACAAAATAATTTGTTTTTCTTACTATGCTTGTCTGCTCCAAATCATCTTTTCCCCATCTTATTTAATGATAAAATGAAACTCTAATCAGAAAGAAAAAAAATATTTAGGGGTCAGAAAAGGTGCAAACATCCAGAAAATTCTTTAAAATTAGTATTCTCATCATTTTAGTTGTAGCACTTTGTACATTTGTCTCCAAATATATCTCCTTTTACAGCAAGAAATGATGTATTTATATAAAAAATAGAGAGTTTTCATAAGCTCTGGAATTTTTCTAAATGTTCAATGTACTATATTCCATAACATGTGTCACATTGTGTCATTGAGATAATACTCAAACTATGTTGTTTCTCCCTAATTTGCAATGTAATCCTTCAGCTTCCCACATATGCATACACACGTCTTGCTGACACACCTATTGATGAATACCTGCATTTACAATCTTAGTAACATTGATCTACCCTTTAGCATTAGGGGCTTTATTCAGAAGTGCACAGCTATGACATCTTTGAAACTATTCACTAAATTAAAATATTGTGCTGCACATGTACCGAGCAAAACTGGCAGAGGATTGACAGAAAGGGAACCAAAGGAAGACATGCATTCCTATTGCTCAGGTCCTGAAGTGCTGCTACAGGGGCAGCTTTAACAGACTCATGGAATTGCAGTGGCCATTGGTGGCTGAAAATAAAAGTAGTGTCAAAATAGATGGGGGTGAAATCCCATTGTCTCACCAACCCCTCTCACTACTTACAAAGGCACAAAAAGGCATAATGTGCTGGAACTACCTGCAAATATATGGCAGAGTCACTCCAACTCTTGTGAAATATTCCTTCCCTCTGCTTTCAAGCTGGCTGATTGCATTTTGGGCAAGCTTGTTGAAACTTGGTTTCTCTCAAAGTGCCCCATATCTCCAGCTCAGCCTGGATGTGCAGGAAGCTCTCTGAGACGCGAGGAGTGACTCAGCTATTGGCACCAAGCTGCCAAAAACCTGCTGCCTCTCACAGATGAACGGATATCCTGAGCAAAAGCTAGGTGAACCAAAGAGATTTCAGGTGAAGACCAGGTGAACCTTTTATTTGCTTATATATCCCAAGTTCCTTTAGGAAGCTCACATCTGTGAGTATTTCAAACTCAGCTAAATTTTTCATACTGACACTATGAAATGAGCATCTCCTTGTACTCACAGCCTTGAAAGATACCCGGCACAGATGAGTTCTGAGCTGAGTTTTAGCTCATTGTAAAACCCAAAAGCATAACGAGTTCAGCATACTTGAGGATCCCAGAGCACTCTGGCCCAAATTATTTATGTAGCAAGCAGATGGCGATGTCATTTACTTGCTGCTGAACCAGAGCAGATTTCAACTAGTGACCTAGCAGTGTGGGATCACTGCTGCCTACCAGTCCCTGCACCACTCAATCCTCCCAGGCAGGACTGGCAGCTCTAGCAGCTGTGCAGCCTTTGCAGTATCTTCTTTAGCTGCCTAGACCTTCTGAAGTGAGAGGACTCTGCCAGAAACACATCAGAAAGAGTTTTAAATAAATCTCTGAAATGCTAATGAATTCCAAGCGAAGGACTCTGCAATTGTCATCCTCTATGCCTCCCACCACCCTGTGAAAATGAGCATGAAAAATAAATAAAATGCAGTATTCGCTTGTTGATGTCAAAAGAGTAATTCACTTAATATGGCTTCCCACTCAGTGCCTAGCAATGTGTGAACTGCTGAATTCAGGTCTCTCAGCCGGCTTTGTCTACTGTATCTCTTCAATCTATGTACAGTCTGCATTCTCCTTACTCAGCTCCACGGCCAACACAGTGATGTTGTGCCAAGAAATGTCCTCCCGGTCAAGAGGTCTTGCAGTCATCAGTGCTCCTGACGTGATGTCGACATAAAAGAACCGTCCCGGATCACTGCTCCTGTCAATCGAGTATCTGCAAGAGTACATATTGAAAATATTATGCAACCCCTGTGAAAACCGTGTGCTATAGCTAACAAAGTATCCCAGCAGTGGGGATAGTATTGTACACAGCAGATCCACAGATCCACATTCTTACAGAACCTAGTTATGCACCCCTTTCACTTGCGTAAGTCCAGAGTGAGATGTTGGAAAAAGCAGGATTTCATGTGGCTAACAGAATTTAATGGTGAGTACTATTTGAATGGAGCTGGAAGACAGGAAGATTTAGAGGGAGAAGCCTCAGAGTAAGGCACAGATCAGCACAGGAACATCTGCTTTACAGAGAAAATCTGCCAGTGAGGAGTGTAATGTCTATTTCTAAGAGAAATAATTATTCCCTGTCCCTAGGCAAATTCAGACAGGATGAAAATGGCTTCAGATCAGCTCATTCTCTGAGCACCTAGGCTCATTCCCTTCCTTGTTTTGTATTGTCTTCTCTTTCAGGTTAAAAACTCCACCTGCATCCTGGAGCATGCTCCTGGTTGAGCTGTGTAAACACAAGGGGGATGGTGGGCAGCTTTCTCAACATCCAGTCAGAAAAACAGCTCCCTTTGTGAGGTCGATTCATGGTGATTACTGAACCTGCCTGACCAATGACATCAGTTTGGTGCTGGGAACCAGCTTCTTGCACCTGTGAATAGGGGATTGTGGTGGTGCCTGCAGGCCAGAAGACCTGGGCAAGGAGGCAGCTGATTGACAGGTGTCACTGCAGTACTCAGTCAGAGGGACGATTTTGCAGGATGTGTAAAATACTCAGTACCCTTCAGAAGCATCACCTTGCTCTTAAAGGCACTTGGTGCAAGCTGTTAGCAGGGTAAGGGATACTTTGGCCAAAGCCACACATAGGCCTAAGTAAATGTCACAGGCTAGAACAGAACCCAGACATGTTGTCCTTTTTGTTGGGTTTTCTCATCAGAGGTAATGGGAATTGAAAGCATTAGTCACAACAGACACTGAACAGGGCTCATTCTTCTGATTTTTCTCCTTTCAGCATGAATCCATTCACTGGAACAAGCATGCTAGTCTTTTCTTTATATAGGGATGCATGAAACAAGGATAAAAAACATTATTGAGATATGTTGTTGGGAAATTCTTTTACACCCTTTCTCAGAAAAATCAAAGAGGGAGTGATGGCAGGTTTGTATCCCTTTCCTTCCCAGTCCTTCTTATCTCTTCTTAAATAAAGAGGTTTCTCAGGCATTTGATTTATTTAGGAAATAAGTACAAGTGTTCCCATATTTTGGTATAATAATTATTCTTGTATGAGGACTATAAAAAGAATTTCTCTCTGACAGTTTAAGGGCAAGGAGTATCTGAAATTGAATATAGCCTTGTGATTAGTGGTACAGAATTAATCACCAGTGTCAAGAGGCACAGGTGGATCTTTTTCTAAGTTCCCTTGTTAATAGTACACATACTCCTGCACACTTTTTTTTCCACTGTAGTATTTAGATAATATTTCTGAATGATTTAATGACAATCATAGTATATTTCCAGCCATCAGAATTTCACAGTGTGGGAGCCAGGTACTGGATACTGGGAAAATGAGCATTTGAGCCAGATCACAGCTTAAATTTCAAATGGATTTCAGCTTGTGCAACAAAGTATTTATCTGGGATTATTGCCTTTCATATCTTGCCTTGTCCTGTACAAAGTGAATGCAGTGCATGCCTAAAACATTGCCAGATTGATACTGCACTGAGTTGGCATGAATAGAGGAGACCACAGGAGAGGCAAGGACTAATTCTAAGTATCTGCATTTTAGATAGCATTCAAAATGGTATTTATTCCTATTTTTTTCATCTGTTTCTTTATCTCAATCATTTACATTCGAAGTAAAAGTTGTGGGGAAAAGGAGGGAAGGAATGAGGGAAGAAAGGACAGTGGAAAAGGAGAAAAGTGGGAAGAGGAAGAAAGCTGTCAAGGAATAGAGTAACAAAAGAGTCTATGCATATTTACAACTTTTCTTTTTTTAATTTATCTTTGCTGATGGATTCTGTGCTTTACAGAGTGTTGTTTCATCAAGGGTAGTCACTGCAAAGCTCTGAAAGAACCTAAGAAAAACCTCATTAAAAATAACAATGAACAATTCTACCCTCTGATAGTCCTCAGAATTATTCTTATACTATTTTAAGCAGATTAGCAGAGAGCTGTTTGCATTACAGGGTTTGGATAATGCTAGACAGTAATCAGCAAAATAGGATGTGAGTGGAAAAAAGTTTAGGGTAATGAAATTGTGATGCAGACAGTATAATAGTTTTACTGAGGAATTTGAGACAATGTCATGAGAAGTATGATAACCTTATAATGCAAGCAGAAAAGATAGGTATATTAAGGTAGCAAAGATGAAAAAAATAATTAGACCAGCAACAGAGAGTGCAATACCATTAAGAAGAGCAGGCTTTGTGTCTGCTCAGATCTCCTAGCTGAAGCCCACAGAATTGCTCATTTAGATTTCACTTTCTTCAAAAACTCCCAGCATGCAATGTTTCAACTCCCTCCAGTATTTCCCAGGACTGTTCCTGAACACAGGCATCTCAGAAGCTGACCTGATGCAAGGTTAGGCAAACAGCAGCTCAACACCCAAAACTCGCAGATGAGAGAAGCAGCCAACCTGCTGGGATAATCAATGTGCAGTCACTGGTTGCTGCTGCAGGTCGTGAAAACTACTGTGTGGGCTGGCCTTGGAAAAGAACAGCCTACTCTGATAAATGGGGCTGGCAGTGCCTGGCAGCCACTGTGGAAAAGAGTGCTATGATCACACAATTATGCTCCTTTGGCTCCTTGCTGAGTTGCAGCTATGAAGTTCCCATGGCTGTAAATACACTTTTACCTTTCTTACCAGCTTATGGGAATATCTAGCTCTGCATTTTAGACCAGACACTAGATAATTTAGGAGTTCTTGAATATTTATTAGCATGCATTCAATCTACTCCAAAAGTAGCTGTGTGTTTGAGCTGTTGACAAGGGCAAGCTTTGAAACAGAAGGGGGAGAAAGGAGAAGCAAGTTGAGCATCTTCTCATCGGGATGGCAGCAGGTTCTCAGAGATGCTGCCAGGTTTTGTGCCAGCAAAGGCAAGAGAGTCTGGGGTTTGATACTAATGTGCACTATCAGGAGATGCCTGACCAGCTCATTGAAAGGCCTGATGCTGATGTCCTGCATACCACAGCACAGGGGGAGCTCCTGCATTGCTTTGACAGACCCTTCAGTGTGTGAGGTCTTGTTTGCTAAACCCACTGATGACTACTATGGCCTGGAAAGAGAGAGTCCCTCTCACCCATCACTGCCACACCAAGCAGATGTACTGAGTGCTCGTGGGGCGACACACAAAGAGAGGACAGACCTGATGGAGTTGTTGGTCACGTCTGGGTCCTTGGCAGAAATTATCTGTATGGTGGTTCCAATCTCCACATCCTCAGGCACCTCCACAAAGTAGATGCTGGGCTCGAACACAGGAGGCTCATCCACGTCCTCCACACTGATGTGGACGGTGGTGGTATCACGGAAGGGACCCAGGTTCAGGAACCGCATTTCCAGGTGAGGGTTGGCACCCTCTACTTTCAAGGTGTAGCTTTTCTTGCTCTCAAAACTTAAAGGCTGAGGAGAAAAAAAATATATCTAGCATTAGGCACACTAAGCCATATCATTATTATTTTTAATTGCAAGTTCAACAAAGATAAATATTTGCAGATGGAGACAAAGCATTGAAAGACAGTAGTATTGGAAATGGCGCTGTCTACTTTTTCATTCTTTGATTTGATAGTTGAACTGAAAAGGCCAGGAGAAATACTTGCATATCATTTCAAAATACATATTCTTTCATTCTTCTTGCTAAAATGAAAATATAAGCAGCCACCCCATCACTGCATTGTGATTCACACAACCTGTGTCATGCCACTCTGAGGAAAATACATGAAGAAACACACAGTAATGGGAGTGCCTGAAAATAAGGTAAAATAGTTGGTTCCTCACAAATGGGCCCAGTGGCAGGAACAAGGATGCACACCCTATACACAGGAGATGGAGGTTCCCAGTTAGCAACCTTTTTTTTTCCCTGAGGACACCAAAGTCTTGTCTCCAAGAGCCCTGTCTGCCAAGCTGCTAAAGGGCTCCAGGGGACGCAGGGAACATGGTCAGCCTCTCTTGCAAGTTCTTGTTCCAGTTTTTATCAGTAATCCATCCTTCCTAGAAGTGAGTTTTTTTCACCTCCTCCTTTCAGTAAGCATCTTAAACACAGGTTCACAGTCCAGGTATGATGAGTGCTAGGATTTGAATCTGCTCCCTGCCTAGAGAACAGTTTAATTTCAAAGCATTATAAAGTATTCCATATATCTTTCTGTGGAAACTGTTCCACTTCATATGAAACACAAAATATCAAATACTCAAGTATTATTTGATGCATTGTGAATGGTCTCCCTTCTCTTTTCTCTTTTCTCTTTTCTCTTTTCTCTTTTCTCTTTTCTCTTTTCTCTTTTTTTTCTTTTTTCTGTCTTTTATCTTTTCTCTCTTTTTTCTCTTTCCTCTTTCTTTTTTTCTCTTTTCTCTTTTTCCTTTTCCCTTTTCCCCTTTCCTTCCTGAGACAAAGGGGGCCAGCTTCCTCTGTTAGTAGTTACATGAATTTGGTTTCATGTCTAGGTAAAACTACTTATTTGCTGTACATGGATACAGAAGCAATTAATGCTGATACTGAAACTCCCAGTATATAATTTTTTTGTCTCCCTTCCATCTTCTTTTCACAAATACCTGAAGAAAATAAGGTGTCTCCAAGACCTTCTTAGAACTAAATGGAAAATTCCATATTTAATGCACTATTTACCAGTCTTGGTAAGAGATAACTGAAAGGATTTAACAAACCAGAATAACAGTACAGAAGGATTAGTTCAAAGTATAAAAAAAAAATTCACAAGTTGAAGTACAGCTTACAGAAGATATAGTCACACTTCCCAAGTTGCAGTCAGAAGTTGCAAACAATTGAGCTGTGGTTAAATGATCACAACCCATTACTTGAATAATCTCATGAGTTTTGATGCTGAAAAACAGCACAGCTGAATTCCCTTAGCTTGCACAGATTCTGAGCTGAACAAATTTTGTACCAGCAAAGAACTGGCTAGTTTCAGGGTCACCCCACCCAGTGGGGCAGAACCCTCTTTGTCACATGAATAGCTTTCAAAAAGAGTGGCTTTATTTGTACATAGGGATTTGCGGGTCATGTGTGGTATTGCCACACACAGCTGTGGTTCATTCAGACTACAGTAAGATGTCTGCTGTTCCCATCCAACACCTTTGCTTTTCCTATTCAGCTCTTTCTGTTTGAAAGAACAACCACTTGGCTGAAGACCAGCTACCAGACTGAGGCATGGAGATGGGTAGGAAAATAGAAGAGAAGGAGGATGCCCAAGCAATTGGAAGCCAAAGGTGCAAAGGTCATTACTGTAGCAGTAAAGTTCTCCTTTGCCACTCATAACCCATTTCTTTCCTGCCATGCTCAATGGTGCAGCTGGCCAATTCTGCAGCCATGAGGTGTGTATTAGTCTAAGCAGCATGAGCAGATTTCCATTCTCAGGCATGGAAGCACTACATACTGTGGGTCTCAAAACACCTCCTGAATTCAGTCAAGTCTTCAGTACTTTTCTGCTGCAGCAACAGCTTCCTTCTTCAGAAGTGGTAACATTGCAGTGGCATATAAAAGCTCATGCTTTCACAATAAAATTGTGAAAGTACTGATGCCCTGTATAGGAATGCCTGATTGAAGACTGGGGTTCTCCAAATTATAAAATTGAAAATCACTCAACATTTAGTACATGAGAGTGAGGAATGAAAACTGGAATGGAAGCTGGTTTCTTGTGCTGGGGATATAATGGTCCAGTACTGCTGGAGATGCCATACAGTGAGTGAGACAGCACAAACTGCAATCTGTGGCAGCAGCTACAAACAGCTGATCTGAAACTTGCTCCTGATGCCCTTAGCTCCACCTGGTACATCAGTGACCACTGCAGGCACAGAACTTGTCAGCAAGGATTTGGTGAAGTTTACAAATGTAATACCCTTTGCTGCAGAGTCTACGAGTTGCATATTTATACACTGTAAAAATAGCAGTAAAATATATTCACAGGACCAAGCAACACTTATTGTCCATCTGGCAAGGAATGTGCAATGCAAAGGTGCCTAAACATATACTAAGAAAGAGGCCATTATATTTAATGGTTTGACACATGAAGAAAACTGCATGAGAAACATTGCATGTGCACTAAAAAGCTAAGTTTTAAAAAAAGCAGTTAAATCACAGACACACTTAACAACTATAAAACCCAATTACATTATTAAAACACATAATCACCTAGATTGTCTTAGAAAAATGAGAAAAATCAGAGAAGTGTGCTAGACCATCATATTTTTGATGCTCCTGGTTGCCTTGTACTCCTTTATTGCCAAAGATTACTTTCCCTCCTGTTTCTTCCCTGTGCTAATGCCTCCACACCACTGCCCCCCTCATCAGATGTGTCCCCCAGGGGTGCAGTCAAACCTCTTCCCAATACTGGTCCCATGGGAAGGGCAAGCAGGTTGCCTTCTCCTGTGAACTGAGCATGCTGCAAAACACAGCCAAGAGGAGAGGCAGCCCATGGAAAACACTCCTTGTCCTTGCCCTTATCCTCCTTCTGCCAGTGCTGACACAGGCACTGAGAGGCAAACCATGCAGGGGGCAATTTAGCAAAACCCACTGTGGGAAAGTGATTCATCAGGAGGTGTCAGGGAAGACAGGACAGGACAGGACAAGGCTGTTTTGGATGCTGTGCTGGCTGGGTCACCCACCACCCTGCCTTCCATGAGCAGTGCAAAAGGGAAAGCAGGGAGAAGAGGCAGGTAGGGTGAGCATCAGTCTCCCAGGCAGGGAGCTTGGAAGGAGCTGTGGCTCTTTAGGAGGTGCTCAACATTTTGTGGGATTAGTGGGCTGTCATAAGTAGACACAACACCACAAGCAACAGTTTTATCAGTAACTGTAAATTCTGGCTTTCTGATGCCCATGTTAGAAGTGTTCATTATTTTGTTTGAGAAATCTGTCAAGAAAAATGAAAGGGAAAGTTTTTCTTACTTTTAAATAAGATTTCATTCTGGGTTTAGAAATTCTCTCTCCCCTCTCCCCACATCTTGATATTATTTTCTATCAACAGCAGTTGAGATTTTTTCTTTCTTGAGTGTATCCAAAGGACAACTTTCCCAGAGTTTGGCTATTGATAATCATAGTATTACATGAAGCTACGGACAGACATAAGATGTTACAAATATTTACGTACAGTAGGTGGATTGAGCAATATGTGCTTGATGCCAGTACATATTTAGTATGATAAAAATAAAACCATACATTTTATAACTTCTCCTGACATACATGAACATGTAGCAAAACTGTATTCATAATAACAAAAGTCAAGCTTATTGACATATTTACTCCAAAGAAACTATTTGCTTTCACTGATAAATGAGTGAAAAATTCCATTAGAGCTTGCATTCAATAGCTATTTCATTCCAGAAAATATGTTTAACTTTAGGGACTAATATGCATAAACAAGAGCTGGGGAAAGGTGACCACAAATGCATGCTTAAACGCTTTGCTCTAGGGCATAGAGGCTTGCAAGATCAAAGCTCTCCCCTCTATTGTTCCATTTTAGTGCACAATTTAATCCCAGGCTATTTAAATGGAAACTATACTTCCTTATTAGTACACTAGATATGCTTAGGCAGAAATATGGTCACAATTTCATAACCTAGAAGCAGAGTTAAACTTCTAACATTTCTGTAAGATTATAGAATAAATATCCTATAGCAGGGAGCCTAAGCAAAATACTCAATGCCTTCCTGTACAGCCTGTGGTACAGAGTACCAGCAGTTTCACAGCTGCCATTTTAGAGACAGCTTCTTCTAGCCTAATTAGCATTTATGGATCTTCAAGCAGCAATTAAAAAAAACAACACTGCCTGGGTTTTATTGGTTTATAAATAATTCCAAGGCATGCTTTATTATTGTTTGTGGAACACCAGAGTGAAAAATATGTACAGTTCAAATGCAAATATTGATCTAATTTCTTGCCTTGTAGGATAATTAAGCTACAGAGAATATTTAAATAGATAAATAGGGAATTAGAACATTTCTTTGGTGGGAAAAGACATGTTTATGCTAATGCTGTCCCCACTTTATAAAAGTTGTTCCTGGGAACGCATTCTGCTTTCATATTTTAGCAATAAATGTTAAAGAAATTGTGTTTTATAGCCGGAAAGGGACTACTGTCACATAACAGGAACCAAGTTACTGCAGGATTAAGAGAATATTCCACACATAAAATGTAACCAGGACTGTTAGCCATATAAATTACCATAAAAAGCAAACTTTTTTACCTTTCTCACAGTGATGATGCCAACTTGGTAATTAGGATCAGTGTTAATATCAAAGACATCCAGCCCATCTCCATCCACCAGGCTGTATTTCATCTCTGCATTAATGCCTTCGTCCAGGTCTTTCGCAACCACGCGGCCCACGGTGGAGCTGACAGGAGCAGACTCCAGCACACTCATCTGATAATGCTCTGGCACAAGCAGCACAGAGGGGGAGAGGAGAAAAAAACAGGCTGTGAAGAGGAACCAAAAACTGCACAGCAATGCAAAGAGTGGATTAGGGAGGCCACAACATTTCATGGCCTGCAGAGAGTATGTACTACCTGTCCCAAAGCTGTGACAGCTGTGCTCCTTTAAAAAGCCACAGCCCAGCTAAATTTCCTGGGGAAGTTTTATTTAGGTGTTTGTTATATCAACAGGTTTGTTGAATAGGTTCTTTTTAACATGGCAATACAGCTGAAAATAGGAACTTCAACTAGAAAAATAGGGCAATTAACCCTAGTGCTGCTGCAGCCATGATATAAAGTAGGATATGGAACAGATTTAATCAGACAGGCATCTTTTTATTAGATCAGGTTGTACAGCAGGAATAAACACAAGTTTTGGGCACCACAAATCCTTTCTCAAGTCCCTACAAACTTCTTTTCAGCCTTGAAGAAAGCTCAGGAGCTTGCCTGTTTCTTTCAAATTTACCAGTTACTCTATTAAATATATTACCTCTCCCTGCAAATACTGTCTTGAGCACATTTGTTGCATTGCTAATTTGCTTAGCATCAGGCCTGGGGAAAGAACAAGCTACTATTTTAAAAGTGCATTTTGTACCTAAAATACTTCTCTGGCATCATGCTTTATTTTCAAGACTTCCTTGCTGCATCCTCTCTGTTGACTCCACTAACTATTAAGCTTTACAAGGCAGAATAATACCAAAGAAGATGTTTGATCATTTGCCATTTTTCTTAATCAAGAGCTTGATATCAGTCATAATTCATGCCACTTTCAAAATACAATTGACAATGGTGTGCTCACCAAGTTGCTCTGACAGAAGTGGAAGTTGAGATTTCTTGCTGATCTTAGTGAAACATTTTGATTTAGCAGTGCAACATGAAGAAACAGATGGAGAAGAAGAATACCAACAAAAAGAACTGTGGGAGTTTTCATTACTCAGCTAAATGAGAAAAATGTCAAAACCAAAATGGCTTGAGATTGATTTACACCAATAAAAGAATCAGTTTTCTTAAAAAATACCCCCAAATTATATCCCTTGAAAGGTTTAGTTCAATCAAAACTGAAAAGCTTATACCAAATTTTTAATGGGAATATAGAATTATGTAAGTAAATGTGATAAAACAAAGAGCAAAATATCACAAATCTTGTTGTGAAGTTCACTTTTGTAAATACAAAGTTATGTTTCTGATAAGAGTGGAGTTGCCTATTTTTGCATTCCATTAACTATGGCTGTTACATATCTTATGGTTAAACTGCATATTGCCAGGGTTTGGATGAACCTTTCCTGGAGAGCAGCCTGTATGACAATCCACTCCACACTGGCAGCACAGCTCCCAGACACTCCCCTGCTGCGGCCTGGCTGGAGTGTTGAATGAATTATCTTCCAACTTCCAGCACCACCACATGTCCCTGATTTGAGAGACATCCTTCTGGAGGTAGGATGAGAAGACAATCAGGGTGGCAATTAGTAGCCAAAGGCAATGGCCACGAGCAGTCTAAACACAAAAGTTGTCCTTCCTGCATTTTTCTGTAAATTAATTTCCCATCCTTTAAAAAAAGTGTTGTTTTTGATAATTTTAGAAGTCAGAATTTTTTTCCTGAATGGCAAGGTGTTGAATAATTCTTTTTGACATTTTTCAGAACGAGAGTTCTGTATTGAGTCTGAAATTCTGCCCATCTCTAGTTGTCACTATCCTGAGTTTGAAAATGGTTGTCATGAGAGCAAACAGCAGACATATAACTCAGCCATCCCCTTTTGCCCATCCTGGCACCACGGGTACTCACTCTGTGGAAATCTGGGTGGATTGTCATTGACATCAGAGAGGGTGATGTTGACAGTGGTTGTTCCAGCTAATCCTCCCAGCTGTCCACCCATATCCTTGGCCTGGATAATCACTTCATAATATTCCTTTGCTTCTCGGTCCATGTTCATTAGAGCTGTTCTAATTAAGCCTGAGATTGAGGGTGGGAAGGGGTTTGTGGAACAAAAGAAAATTGCAGTTAGAGAGCACACAAAGAGGATGGAGGGCTCTTGCTCCTGCATCCTATTCCCTGCATCAAGAATGAGGCCAGGCTCTGCACTGAGTCCCACCTTTCCTGGCAGAGTGAAACTCACCCAAGTGGAATCTAGGTTGACAGAAGGTGTGAATTTTAAAGAAGCTCAGTTAAAATGCATCAGATCTGGGACAGGCTGCTGTTCAAAATTAAAATGTTGCCTTCCAAGGAAAAGCTTTTTGGGAACAGCGTGCTACGTCGAATTAAGGCCCTGCTCACGATATCTCTGCACAAAAGCTGGAAGTGATGTGCTTTGCTAAAAGATCCATTAAGACGAGTTTTCCGGAGTGTTCCTAAACACACAGTCCTGGAGGCCACCCGGCATGATCCCGCGGGCTTTGCTCGCGTCTTTCGGGAGCCAGGCTGGGACTGCGAGCGCACAGTGTGGGACACACCGCTCCGGAGGGGCCACGCTGCTGCCCCAGACCGCAGGGCGTCCCTTTGCTTCGCTTCCCGTCGGGGTAACACTACTGCTAGAGGACATGAGGTGGCAGCAGCACTTCTCTCAAGGAGCTGCGAGGCGCCAGCCCGGGCAGCGCTGTCGGTGCTGCGGGACTGCCAGGCGCTCCCGCTGGCCCCTCATGGATCCGCGGGTCCTGCCTGCCCATCCTGCAGCCCTCCCAGCCCCACCCATCCCTCACGCCTCCAGCACCTCCAGGGTACTCCGTCGAGCAGCCGGGGATGCGCTGCCAGGGGACACTCCCTTGGCAGCGACACTTTTGGGATCCCTTGGGGCTGGGGGCAAGTGTGTGTCAGCGCCAGGCACCATCGCAGCTCACACGGCTCGACACACTGTGCAGCACTTGCACATCAGGACACTATTAACTTGATTGATCTGCATTTAGTCTTTATTTTTAGCAGAAAGACAATGTATGGGTTTAATAAAAAAGCAGTAAAAAGATATTGCCTTGGCAATTATCACTGTGTGTGAAGGGAAGAAATAGTGACCAGTACGGAACAACTCGCAGTGTGCTATTTTAATCTTCCTGCATGGAGTCCTTCAGAGCCCCATCCTGCAAAGCTGAGTGCCTCCTGTGAAGTGCTGTAGTTCCTTAGCTCCCATGGATATATAAATAAGATATGAAAATACTTAGCATTTTGGGAAGTATTTTCTCCATGTATGAACACTTTGTAGGGAATTTCCACTCTTGGCTTGGCCTAAAAAAAGACATCAGTGCCTAAACCCCAGGCTCTGCCATGGCTATCTTGGGGGCCTCTGGTCCCTAGAGGAGGGCTAGTCCAAGACACCAGGACTCAGAGCCAGATCAGGTACCCACAGGAGCAGCAACACAGGGCAGGGAGCATCTGATGCTGCTGCACACAGCCAGTCAGCAAAGAAATGCTAAGGATGGTGGTGAACATTAAACCAATCCTTAGGGCTATGGGAAACGTTATGGGAGAGGTTCAGATCTTTAGATCTTCCAAATAAATGTGCTGGAATAATTTATTTCACTAAAATGAGTGAGGTTTGTGCTCTTAAAAGAAGAGTAAAGAGCAGAGGTGATGTTTTTTCTTTTCTGTAACAGCCAGATGGTTTCCTGGGAAGTGGGAGACCTCTTTTATCTTCTAGGGGAATATGATTGTGGTCAGGATGTAAAAGTATTCTGGAAAAAGGGAGGAGGAGGCTCTCAACTTCCCTTCAAAGTTCTGCTTTCACATAGACAGTTGTTCAGCACCTGTGAGGACAGTGACAGAATAGGAATAGGAGCACACTTCTGGAACCAAGAGGCTGTGTCAGGAAGGAAATGGTAGGGACTCCAAATGCTTCTAGAGGAGGACTGTACTGAAATGAGTTGTCCACTGTTGGGTGTTTTAATCACTGTCTATCAATACAAAGAAGCTGTTGGTCATTTATGCTCTAGCTCTGTTTTAGAAGAACATCAGAGCTGACAATTGCATTTTGTGGGTACCAAATCCCACAGGTGAGTTTGCACAGGGGAAGCTGACTACAGTTCTGTGCTTGGGATGGGGAAATGGTTTCTGGCTCACAACAGTGAGCCACAACTATATGGGAGTTCAGTTGCTGACTGAGGCAGCTAAAGGCTGAGGCATCTCTGAACCTGTCCTGGAGACACAGGTCTAAGTGACTGCAATGTTAATAAGAGAAGAAAAAGACCTTTTCTGAATTAAATACTAATAAAATACATAATTTTGGACATAGGGGCCTATCTTCTGTATAAATTGCATTCTAGTGGTAAAATCTGTACTGGATCTGACCCCAAATATTGGTCCTTTGCTTTCTTGCAAATCATTTGGTACTCAGCAAATCTATGATTACTCCTATGTTAGTTTGTGGTGGATAACCTGATTACAAAAGAACATTAGTAGTTTATTTATATTGTAAGTATGAACAAAACTAAGAAAATGACATGCCACATACAAGTTTTTCTTTGGCTAGAGCACCTACCCTGTAAACTGCTAACTTCAGAAGTAGATTATTCTGTGTTTTTCCTATGTTGTCCCCTAGGGCTCTGCAGTGACTATCGTCTCATGAGTTTCTGACCTTAGCACTACAGATGCCCTTTAGAAACTGTCAGAATCTGTCAGATTCCACTTTTGAATATAAACCTTGGATATATACAGAAAAGAGAGAGAAAGCAAGCAAAGGAGAGAGGGTGTCCTATAGAAAAATGTAAGGTTATTAACAAGAACACCCTTAGGTAAAACTACTCCAGATAACTGCATCCTTTAGCTTGCACTTTCCAGTCCTGGCTGGTTCATAGATTTTTTCCCCCCCTAAGCCTTGTTATCAACTAGATCTGTTGAAGACATTTTTCAATGATAGAAACCAGCAAGAGTATTTACAGCTCCACAGCCATCCAGATCCTGAGTTGCAGAATATGGTCATTCAGAGGAATATATCACTGGAAAAAGCACGTTCTTCTTCTGGAGCTCACTACCACAGCATTACTTTACCCCTTGCACAGTGCTGCTCTGTCTTGGCTCCAAGCCACAGAAACACATTTCTCTGACCACAGCTATGATGCACTGCCCTTTCTTTCTGCTTGCAACTTTTTCTTTTGGTTTTCGCACTGACTTATTCCCTGATGAAATAACATACCTGTCCGAGAGTCCACAGAGAAATATGGTTGTCCTTGGAGAATACTGTATACTACTCTTGCACTGTTCCCATAGGTTGGGTCATCAGCATCTGTCGCTGTCACCTGGATAACAGAGGTGCCTGACAAAAAAACCATCAAGGTAAGACCTTGTGGGATAAAGAGCTGGCAGGAAAAGTACACAGTTCAAAGTAAATTGACATGCCTAACAAGAGCTTTCCCACACCGAACCTTTTCATTTGATGCTTGTAGTTCTTTTACTTATTGCTCATACTTGTAGCTCATTAGCACTAAAGGAATTAATAGGTATTAATTCATCACGCGTCTGTAAGAAGATATAAAAGAGCAAGTACTCTATGGACTACAGTTACAGAATTGCTGAACTAACAGTACTTTGTTATGGTTGGCAGAGAGATGGTAATTATATAGTGCTTGCTTCTTTCCCCCTTGTCTTGATTTTAAATGTTATTAGGAGACAGCTCAAAGAAGTTCCACAGCTCTGCTGACATAAATCACGAACTGTTCTAGCACGCCCATAGATACTCTGAGTTGACTGAGGGATGGAAATTGCACACAAACAGTGAGCATGAAGGGATGTATGTCTGAGATAATCTCTCTGTGGGATTGCAGTTTACATTGCATGGCCTAGAGATTATACAGTGAGGAAGTGCCTTTTGGAACCCACACGGAGGCATATATATTTCTTTTTCAATTGGTTTTCAAGATCTGCTTCTTCTGAAGCTAGGAATGACTTGCAGGTGATGTGATTTATCAAGAACAAGAAGAAGGTGAGGCACAACTGAAATATGTGTATTTAGACTCCTTAAAATGTCAGACAATACCTTTATGAATGCATCTAGCCTTCTACATAATGTTTTGTGTTAGAAACAAATCCACTGTTACTGGATAAGTACTTGAAGATAGATCTGAATTCAAGCTAGCCATTACCATTAAGAAACATTATTTCTGACTGGAACTTTTGTATTTGATGCTTCTCTCTAGCTTTATGTCAACATAATATTGAAGAATGAGAAGTTGAAGCATATCTGTAACTTCAGGACGTTAAATTTGTATGGTGTTATTATCTCTGCAGTGATGTCACAGAGCCAAAAAGCAATAAGCAACAAAACAACTCGGAAAGAAAGAAAAAAAGTCCCAAAAACGAGTATTTTGTGATTATTTGATTTCCTATATGGAAATAATTTCTCCTAACTTGTGTAGATAGGAAGGCTGCTGTTTATCTTCTGCTTTGCAATAGCAGGACTGTCTTCAACATGATCCCATTCTCTAAAAGCAGAGGGCAAATAGTACCAGAATCTCAGGATTCACTGAACTTTGTTTAGTGTGGGCTTACATGGATTAGAAGGAGCTAATGGTTGTTTTCATGTCTCCATGTTTTCAAGGGCTCTTGGACAGCATTTGAGCTCTCGGTATGAACTTGATTAGGTTGCTAAGACTGTGTTGTTTCTGGGATGGTAATGGCTGTCTAATGGTCATTACTACTTCTACCATCTGATGTCAGAGGAGAATCACACTTTTTTTTCAGCTCTTGGGCTTCCCTTGGCATGTTTTCTTTCAGAGAAGCCAAGATGATGCTGATGTAAAGCCTGCTGTCCCTTTTCTACAGCAGCCAGGAACCCCAGGGTAAGCTCCTCTGCCCTGCAGCTCCTGCGCAAGGGGCAGAGAAGCTGAGTTCAAGCAGTCAGGGAATTTGTGTTTTGGTAACCATCTCCAATGTGCTTATGAGGGAAAGAGACTCCACAAAATCCGCCTTACCCACTGGTGACATTTCTGGAACAGAGGCTACGTAAGGTCCATCCAGAAACTTGGGTTCATTGTCATTGATGTCTTGGATTTTGATGATAAACTCTGACTCCGGTTCCATCGGCCGGCCGGTCCGCCTGTCCAGAGCCTGCGCTCTGAGGGTGTACTGTGACCTTTCTTCCCGGTCCAGCCGCTGAATGGCATGGATGTCCCCTGTCGTGTCATCAATTGTGAACACAATGCCAGCTCCCTCTCCTGAGAGGATGTATTTGATCGAACCATCTCCCCTGTCCATGTCAGAGTGGAGCTGTGGAAAGGAGCAGGATTCAATTAGACCGTGAGCTGGGTAAGCAGCTGCTGGGAAGCATTAAGCACGTGATCATCCCGAGCATTCTGCTCTCACTGTTGGGACTCACAAGCTGGTTTTAATGAACTCGCTTTGCTGAAAGAGGCAAATAGTAAAGTCTGTATCGCATAGTTGCAATTAAAAACCCTCTCCTGTCTTCCTGTTTTTGCACCCACAGCTGTGCCAAAAGAAAAGGCAGAGGCACCCAAACAGGAACAGGCTCTGTGCCTGTTTGGAGTCTCCCTCAACACAATAATTATCTTCTGCGTGATTGCATTGACCACTGAGAAGGCTTGGGATCAAGTGAGGTCAGCAAAGCTGCAGACTGTGCTTGCTCACATGGCTTAAGAGGAGTCAAATATTACAGGGGTAGCATAATGTTGGGGCAAATAAGGCGAATCTGTTTGGAATCAGGGGGAAAGCAGAATGGGAGGTGTTATGATTCAGAAATATTTTAATTTTTTTCCATTAAATTTTAGTAATAAAATTAGTCTGGATCCTTATATCTTCAGGAAGGAATATTGTCAAACAGTAGGTAAGGTAAGCAGCAAGAAACAGTTGCTTATGCTCATGGCAGGCTATAGAGATGAGAACCATCCCAGATTTTCTAGGAAATTAGCAAACGGATTTATTGCATGACTGCTAATTAGTTCTGAGCAGCCACAGATAGTTGTGAATACAACAGAACAGAGCAAAGTAAACACAGTACTAATTATAATCTAAAACAGGGAAACAAATCATTCTGGGGACTAAATTCCGTTAAACACCTGGTTCCCACGAAATACTGGAATGACTATCACAAGCAATCAAATTGCTTAATTTCACTCACAATATGAAAATCCACAGTGGTATGCTCATACTTCCTGCTTTTGAGGAACAGAGCATAAAGACTAATGCCCAGAGATGGTATTCATTCAATCCCAAAAGACAGGAAGGCAATAGACTTGAGGTGCAATAATCAAAATAGTTCAGATGTGAATATTGTTTTCCATTGTGATTATCATTTTGGGATATGAATAAAGGATAAACAATAATAAAAATAAGTAATGAAAGTGGGCTGGATTCAGTTAAACACATTTAAAAATACATATATGAGCAAATAATCTCAGAAATATGGTTGGAATTAAATGTGTGTTTAATGCTTTGATGAGCTGAAAGGACATATGGGAGTAATTTTGGAGGATGGGGCCAAACATAGGTAAATACTTGTACTGGAGAGAATAATCTTAGAATAATAAACTGAATATATGAACAGAGGATTGGTGGGATTTGGAGAAAGAGTCCAAACACAAATGGATAATTTGTGTTGAAAAGCAGAAGTCAAACTTTGTACATTTGATTACAGGCTATTCTCCCAAGAAAGAAAGAAGAAATCTCATCTCTGAGCTCTTTAAAAACATAAAGAACCTATGCAGTAATTTATTATTAAGTTATTTATGGGTTCTTTATGTATAAGGAAAAAGGTTCATTTTTTCCCTTTATGTATAAGGAAAAACCTAGGGTTATGTGTAAGGAAAAAGTCTAATAGGGATGCGGACAAAGTGACTTATCTGACCTAAGCTTTTCCAGTGCCAGTGAAGCAGCTCCTCCGCTGTTTTAGGATCCATGATCCCACTGACTGGGGAGTGGAAACACCTCTTCCCCCAGCAAAGGTTCTGGTTGAAGATGTTTGCTCTCTGAAGGGTGTCTGCCTTCCTTGGCTCTCAGGTATGTCTCATGACCCATGCAAAACTTGGACTCACTCCTGGTTTTAGGGCAGGACTGCTTTCAGCTGAGGTGGGATCCCATGGTTTTCTATGGCACATCCCATGCAGACAGACCCACATGTAGGTTGCCCATGGACTCCAAGGGACTGCTGGGACAGTGAGTGTTAGAGGCAGCAGCACTGCAAGGTGGCTGCAAGAGCTGAATGTGCAGGTCGTGACAATTGGCTGTGTCAGGTCAGTGGTATTCCACTTCCTCCACCTCTGGTCCCTGCAGTGGCTGCTGCATCTGAGAAACATCGATCCTTTGGAGGAAAACTGGCAGCTCTCAGGTGATGTATTAACTGAATGGTGGAAGAACAAGCCCAGAAAAATTTGGCAGTGGTAAACAGTTAAATTTAGATGGCTGCCATGTGTATTAATTCGCATGCAGGCACAGGACTTCAAACTGGCGTATCTTCAGGAAACACCATCTTGTGATTAATTTAAAAAAAGGCAGTGGTTGTCATTACTTACCCTAAACACCCATAACTCAGAGATTATCACTGTAGGAGCTAGTAAACAGGATGATTCCAGAAGGAGGACACTATTACAGCTTTTCAAATTGATTCAGAATCACTAAGCTACATCTTGGGCATTTGTTTTAGTGCATTAGTGCAGCAGTCAAAGTATGCAGCTGCTGAGACAGATACAGATGTTAGACCTGATTGGGGAATTAGAGCTGGGCCTGATGGAAGAAAATGTGTTTTGGAACACCAAAAAGTCCTCATTAAATAAGGAAAAGGAAAAAAAAAATGAGAAAGAAGAAGTCAAAGTCAAATTCAAAGTCAAAGAAAAGGCAAAGAAAAATGAAACAGAAAAGAAAGAGAAAAATTAAAAAGAAATTAAAAAGAGGAAAAAAGAAAAAAGGAAAAAGAAAAAGGGAAAAGGAACAGGAAAAGAAAATGAAGAAGAAGGAGAAAAAGAAGGAAAAGAGAAAGAAGGAAGGAAGTATTTTTTGAAATAGCAGTAGGTGTTCAGGAATTTTCAGAATACTTAGAAGCAAATAATGAATCAAATTCACGGGTTAAATTACACCTTCTGTCCAAAGCTGTGTTTGGAATAAGTGCAGTTGTGAAGGGAGCAAACAAGGAATGGACATGGCACGCTGTTAAGAATTTGGGAGTGCAAGAGGATCTCTGTCTAACTGTGATTTGTTGGAAACATTGGGTCTCAACCAAGGCTAAGCAGTTAAAAAGTGCTAGCAGCGCTTTTGCAGCTTCTAGTATAACCTGCTCTTTCTAGACAAAGCAAAGAAGGGTATAAAAGACATAATACTGCCAGACTGAAATAAATCTGAAAGAATTTGGTGTCTGAAGGGACTGAAGCTCACACCAAATCTAATATCAGGATGCTGTAGTTTGGAGTGTTAAAGTCACTGTGTTGGAAAGGTGATCTAGTTTTAAGTTGGCTCTGTTTTATGGGTGGTGCAATAAGTTGTGCTGCCATGTGGCTGATACAGAGTAGGAGGAATTAATTTGTACTTTCTCCTCCATATTAAGGAATGGATTATTGGAGGAATAAAGCTGATAACTCCTGGGAAATTTTTAACTGTGTCAACCTGGGTTGCTTCTTTTGATGAGAATAGTACAAAAAGATAAGGATGTTACATCTGCATTGGAATGACACGTTTCCTGGCAAAGGGCATGTGGAAGAGAGAAGTGCTGCAGTGAGCAGCTCAGGGGAGGACTCACACAGCTTTCCTAACCAGTATGTGACTCCATCCTTGATGTGCTTTTCCCTTTTCTGCTTCCAGGGAGGTAGCACCTGCAGGGGATTTTTGTAAGGATGCCTGAGTGAGTGTGGTATCACATTGATAGTCTGTGGAGAGGTTGCATTTTATTCATTTATTCAGCTGCTGTGGTTCAAATGCTTCTTTCCTTTGAAACAGGGTTAGGGAGTCTCCAACACAGCAAAATGGTGAAGTCTGTCCCCAGTTAAATTACTGACACAGTGTAGGCTGCTCAGTGAATGTGGAAAATACCTGCTGTAGCAAATGAAGGGGCTTTGGTTTCCCTGGTTCATCCTATTAGCCAATAATGGCTACCTCTAGGAAAACTGAAGCCTTGTATTTATCTGTGACAGGACCGGGAACCCTCTGAAGCTGAAGTACTTTAAATCACTATCATGAGCACTGGAGAAAAGCAAAAATTGTACTGACTTCACATCAGGAAGTTTCTTTCATTTCCCTGTCCAGAAGACATTTTGTGCCTTGCCTTAACAGTTGTCTAGGAAAGTTCACAGAATTGTAGCAGCCTTGGAAATCATATTAGGCAAGCCTGGACCTGTGGTTCAAATCAAGGTGCTTTTTTGGTCACTTCAGTCATACAGAACCAGCCAGAACCAGCTGTACGACCTGCTCTGTGCTGTGCATTCTTTCTCCTTCTGACAGGGGCTTGGAGAGAGCAGCTGGATAAAGGCAAGGCCTGGCTATGAGGATGTTTCAGGATGTTGAGGGTGGTATCAGTTAGAAGAGATCCTGCCTGCCCTGGCATGAGACCCAGGGCTGTTTTGGAGGGCTGGTGTGAGCAGCCAGCAGCAGACTGGAAGCCCTGTTGCACCTCCGCCCCAATCTGTGCCAGCCTTTACAGAGCTATTTTTGAGTCAGCCTGGGGTGACTTGGGCTGAAAAATTTCTGGCCTGCCAGAACAATTAATTCACCCCACAGTCTATTCCCTGCTGACCCCTTTCCTAAGGATCCCTAAGACTCAGGCAGCACGAACGCAGGCGGGCGATGAATTGCGGGAGACTGCTGCCTGTTGGGAGTGCCTGTGCCTCCGGCTGGGTGAGGCAAGGGGAAGCCTTTGCCTCACAGAGCCCCAGAGCATTCATCCCAGTGCTCGGCTGGCTGCTCCACACCCAGATGGGCATGGGAGAGCATGGAATGTGTGAGCCTCAGAGGCCCCTTTTGGCAGCAGAGTTCCCTGGTGCTGGGACTACACGGAGCACCGCTGAGTTAGGAGGCCTTTGGAGCGATCCATCCGTGTCAGCTCAGCAGTTCATGGGACTAATTGGCCCTGTTAGCCAGGGGAGCTAATTAGCCCTTGTGCACCCTGATGAGAGCACAGCCATCATGCAGGCAGCCTTGGAGAAGCTCCCTGGTAGAAACTTGGGAAAGGCGGGCACAGGCCGTGAGGAGCTGTGTTGGTGTCCTTCCCTTGGGCAGAGGCGAGGGGCAGCAAGCTCAGGAGTGCTGCTGCCTGTGCCAAGTTCCTGTGCTCCCAAAAAACAGTGTCAGGTCTAAAAGATGAGTTGATTCCTCCCCTCACTTGTTTCAGCTAAGATTTGGCTCACAGGTGAAAGCCTGAAGTAATTTCAGATGTAACTCAGAATGTGAAATAATAAGTCTGGCCCTTGTTCTGAAGCTGGGAATTGCATGAAAACAAATATTAATTTCTTTAATCAATAGAGATATCAAGAGCTGAAAAGCTAGGTGCACAGATGAATGAAGACTAATGAGGTCTCATCTGGAGGCAATCACCACTAATGCCATTGCTGTGGGAGGAAAGAGAGCACATCTTGCTGTCAGTCATGCAGGGATAAATCAGGAGGAGGTCTTTTGAAGCCCATGGATTCATTTTGATTTATAATGGTGTGGCTGGGAGCACAGTTTAGCTCTATGGGATTGCAGAATGATAAATATGAGTCCAAACTGGGCCTCTGGATATGTTTTTTTTTTTTTTCCCTGCAGATGAATAGCTTGGAAGGAAAAACGGAGCCTATATAATGTGAAAAATTAGCAATGAAATGTGAAGGAATTGCTTTCTCACATCCTTTCAAAGTTTTTTATTTTCATATATACGTATAAGCAGTCTCCACTTGTAATAGCCATATCTGATATTCTAGGCATGTAAAATCTTGATTGTATTGTTCAAACATTTAAGCACATTTACTTTCTCCCTCCCCATTTTTGTCCAGATTTTTCGCCTTGGCGTAGAATAGAAGCAAACTTGATGCTGACTATAAAACTTTCATTAACAGGGTCAATGCAGGGTCAGCAATTCAGGGTCTTTAAAAACAAAAAAGGAGGATGGTTACAGTGAGGCAGATTGTGATGGCAGACATCACTGGTCTGATTTCCATCAGCTTCTGCCTCAAGGAGACACAGAAAAGTGAACGCAAAATATAACCAAGTATATGGGATGAGCTCAGGAATACATTTTACACATATCTGCACACATGGGTAGATTTTTGGGGTATAAGGGATCCAAAAATAGAACCCTTAATGGCTAGATTTAATGAGCTGTCCCTTTACCCTTCTCAATCTGGAGCAAATTCTCTGTAGACCAGAGAATTAACCTGCAGTCAAGATGTGGTAAGCCAGAAGATACTCTGACCCTGGAGATTTGCAGAAAATAAAAATTGAAATGTCAGTTTTCAAGGGAAACTGGATATTTAATTTGATTTGGAATTGCAGCTTCTATCTGACTTGATCATGGACAGAAGCATGATCACAAACCCTTTCTTTCCTAATCTTTATATGTCAGTATAACCTTGCTTTGCCTTGACATTGTAGGAGTCCCTGGAAAGATCACTGCAGATTTTCTAACACTACCTCAAATTACAGATGATGATTGATGCAGCAGATCTCTTTGAAATAGGCAAACATATTGACAGCCTCTTGAAACAGAAATTCTTCCCAAACAAAGGTGACATGGGGCAAAAGCTCTTGGGAGCAGAAGTGAAATTAATGCAGATAAATTCACTGCCAGAAAGAAGGCAAAGGCACTTGAGGAAACATCCCATGTTTCACCACAATCTGCAGATACACACATGGGTACACTCTTCCAGACATCCTCCTGCTGTGGGTCTTACCTTCCCAACGTAGAGAGGGTCAGTTCCTGTGTATTCCTCCAGAACAAAAAACTGGTTCCACACCCAGCTCCTCTTCATACGCTGATGCAGCTTGTCTGACAGGTTGTCTTCCTGTCCTTCAGTGAGGGGCCTGGCACTTCCTGACAGCACAGTTGTAGTAAGGTCCATCAGTCCCCAAAAATACAAGGAGATGCCAAGTCCAAACAAGTTCTTTGCATTGCTCATTCTACCTGAAGTCCACATTCGTATTCTAGGACTGACTTAAAAGTCCAAACACAATAACTTGGATCCCTTGAGAAAAAGTAGGTCCTCTGTGTAGTCCTTTGAAATGTTCAGGAGAGATCCTGATTCTCAGAAATGCAGTATCCTGTAAAGTTAAAGGCAATTCATAAGATAATGCTTTTTTCCTCAAGGCAAATGAGTTTCCTCAATAGGCAAATATGCTATAAAGTATTTAATCTTCTATATAAAAATGTTAAGACTGGAATGCACACCTTTACATACCAGAAATACTATTACCCTATAAGCTACAGACCTGGAGCCTAAGGCACAAGAAACATCAGGGTTTGGTCAATAAGTATGAGATCTCTACTTTGCTAATTTAGCTGTAGGGTTTCTTTATGATATTGACTGGCATGAGTTAAGTGCATACTCTTTAGAAATATTTGTGACCAGAAGTCCTCAGAGAATATTTTAAAACAGTTCACTCTGGAATATTATGATAGCTGGAGAACAATATTTGGCAACCATCTTTCTGTTTGGAAACGATGTCTGTCATTATACACACATGTCTGGATAAATACAGATATTATTGCCATATTGCAAACCTTGAATATAATTTCTAGCAGTTCCAAGTTATTTCTAGTTTTAATTATTCTTTCAGCCTCTCTGTTGCTTGAATTCAGGTTTCACACTCTGCTGCCTCCTCTCAGAGGAGCTGATTGCTGCTACAAATTCTACATTTCTAGAACTCGAATGGTCAGTTAATCATTTTATAACCCACAAAAGTTTTCACAGTACTGACAGCCACATACTATATGTCCAAGCAAGTCAAGCTAACACATTTTTTTCCTCCGCAGGCCTGAAAGAGCTGTTTAGGCAAAGGAATGCTGTCCTTTATCAAAGGACACTTTCTGATCAGTCTAGGATCTTTTCCTGTCATGAAGTCAGTTTAGTTGGTGACCTCACTACAGGCTATAGATTATAGCAAACCTTTCCTTCACCATTTTGCTGAACTTAATGACCTAGTGTTGCACGCAAGTTCCTCTGTCAAAACACTCCATGCATCCTCATTTGGCCCAGTACTTTTGCTGCTCTTTTAAAGAGCACTTCTTTCTCTTTTCACAACAAACAGACTCATTAGGAAAGGCGTATGGAGCTCTGAGGCTTAAGCAAGTAGTTCACACTTCCTATTACTGCTGTTCTATACTTAGGTTTTAGGCTTAATTAATTGTTTTATCCTGTGGAAATAAAATGTAGCAGGAGATGTCTCTCAAATGTTTCCAACTGAAATCCTTGAAAGATTTCAAAATAATAAAAAGTATTTTAGGCTGTTGCATGATTTTAAAGTAAAGACTGAGACAATGCAATGTTTTTAACAATGAACAAGAGAGTGCTTGCGAATTCCCCAGCATCAGGGCTGGTACAACTGGAGAACTCAGTACACTTAGAAATCTACTGAAACAGAAATTCAGAAATTAATCTGAAAGTTGGCTGAAATCTGAAAATGGCAGTGTAAGTCTGAAAGAGGTGTCCACAGGGTAAGTTGAGACAAAATTACTATCTAGGACTAATTTCTTCACAAAATGATGTTTCCAGGTATAAAGCCCAGAAGAAGTATGACTACATGGTGCTGCTAGCCTATACAGTTGAAAAGTGTAGCAAACTGATTGGTCCTTTACCTTGCAAAGTTAAAGACCTTAACCTGTATAGATACAACAGTAAAAAAAAAAAGACAAAACTATAAGCACAGAACATGGTAAAATTCTTCTAAGCAGAGCAATATACAGAACTGCTGGTTGTTTAGACACTGGCTACATATCATGTTAGGATTTGTTGTCTGCAAATCCAGAGAATGGGGATTTACCTGGGCAGTACAAGCCCAGAAGGACCACAGTAATCTCTGTGTGTCTGTCACTTCTTGAGGAGGTTGGCAGCTGTTGGTGGGAAGCAGGGACAAGGCTCGCAGTCCCTGCTGAATGCCCATAGCCAAAGGAGTCCAAGAGCTATGGGTGCAGGGCTTGCCTCTCTCTGTCCTGTGTTGCCTTCATTCCAAACAGCCAATACACATTTACACTGAGGAAAGAAGGCTGAAGCCCTATGCACATAATAAGTACACCCACCACGCTCTTGGCGTGTTCTAAATAGCAAGTTATTCTCACCAGAGTCAGGGGGACATAATTTACAACCCATGTTTAGCTGGCGAGTAAATGTGGAGAAAAGCAAGAAGCAAGGTAAGTAAAAGCAGTGGAAAAAAGGTCAAGAGTAGGGACATAAATTCTTTAGGGTCTCTGTGATAACAGCTTTTGCCATCTGAATGTGCAGCTCTGTGAGGAACTTTTCTTGAAAATGTTGTGCAACTCAGTGGTCCCCAGGAGCAACATGCCTAAGAACATTTCTTATTCCCAATGCAATCTTATTCTGGGGTATGGCAACTATCAGGAAACTTGCCATTAAGTAATGTAGTCTTCTAAAAGGATGTTTCTTCCCTGGGTATCAGCAATTTCCCCATTTAATGCCAGCCCATGGTGACATGGTCATATATTTTTGTAGCAACAAAAGAGAGCAGTAGTATTGAAATGGAACAGACTGGTTTTTTTCTTTGTTAATAGCAGAGTTTCTGGTGTCTCCTGCCTTTCCAAAACTATGGGCAAGCAGACTCAAACTCATTGCATTTTGCTCCTCGCCTAAGGGCAAATTGATACTATAAATAACAGTGTTTAGACCACGGTGGTTCCTTACTGAGACTGAAGGAGAATGACATTTTCTTTCTGTCTCAGGTCCTCAGCTGATGTTAAAGGGATGGAAAAGACCTCTGTTAACTTCTGGGATGAGGTGCTGCTGATCTCCCTGGATCTCTTTTCCATCAGTGTCACCAACCCCAGGTGTGTACTCTTGGTCTCTGCACCTGCAAGGCCTGCTGGCCAAGGAGTGCATTTCTTAGAAGTGTAAAAACACACTCACGTACATTTAGGGTTTGAACTGCAGCACAAGTGATGGCTGAGCTACAGTTAAGGCTATGGGTGACTGAGCCTTTCAGAGGACTCATGCAGATGGCTTCTACAGGGTCACTTAGGCTGTGGATGCAACAGTTGGTTAGGATAAGAGCCAGATGCTTGGGATATATTAGCTTGGTGGGATCTCTCGACTTAGGTGGACCACAATGGTTTTTGCCACAGATGGACAGCACAAGCTTTGAGGCAGAGTCTGTTCCTTGCAGAGCATCAGGGGGACCCATCATACAGCAAGGGTTTCTTGGCATGACTGAGTGAGGCAGAACTGAACTTTTAATGTTCTCTTAACGCAAGTTGTAATGTTCTCTTAATGCAAGTTGTTTCTTGGAGCCCTTCAAAATGGATTCTTAAGGGAATCTGTAAAGATGGAATTGATGAACCCCTGCTTGCCATATGAAATATGTTACAGACATGTTTCATGATTCAGCATGGGAATGTGCAGAGGATTTGAAGGCAGTAAAGAGAGGGAAATCTTGCTTTCCTTGCTCAGACACAACAGTTATTGAGCCTGGGAAGACTACATGACCAAAATCTGTGAGATTTCTGCAGATGGTGCTTTAGTTTTCAAGAACAACTTAAATGTTTCATTTTGTTTCTCACAGTTGAATACTCCGCTGTAAAACACTTAGGTGTATCTGTGCAGTTTATATTCCTGACCCAAAGTGAATGCCTTTCTTGCCCCTGCTTGTGTGATGAATATTTGATTATCAGCTCAGTTGTTTCGGTTACTTTTTCTGTTCTTGCCTTGCAAACATTGCTGAAAATCCTTTTTCTTATCAGTCAGCAGTTACAAATAAGGCTTTTGGCTTCAGGAAGATACATGAAGATCTGATTGAACTTTATGCTACTTGTGACCTATATATACATGGTACAAAGGAACTACCTAACTGTTCTACACAAAAAAGAGTACCAGCACTTTCCACCACTGAAAATATAAATTTCTCTTTTAGCCCATACTGCAAATTAAAGTAGGCATATTCCAAGTGTGAACTACTCTTCATGCTCCAATTTTACAGACTCCCCCCCTCCCCATATTTGTCCTGTAATTAAGCTATTCTTAATTGAATATCTAATTCTGGGTAAAGATGAAAAGGAAAATGAAATAACTGCCAGAACCAACTTCTGTCATTTCTTGCAAGTGACCCATTTATCTTGTTAATTCTGAAGAGAGCACTTCCAACAAAAGGATAAAAACATTAATAGTTTGGATGACCATATGGGCACCCAGAGAGTTCCACTGGGATTGAAATGTATTGTGCTTAATACATATTTACATAAATGCCAAGGATTTTATAGTCAAAAAGCTCAGACTTGAAAAGCTTTACTGACACGCTTAGTGTACTTGTCACAATGAGCAAGTGGTCTCCAGAAAGTCAGTGGACTATTTGCATTCATAAAATTAATTACATGCTTATATTTTTTATGCCTGATCCTTGCAATGGATTTTGCTGCGTGGACTCAGCACTCTTGTAGAATGCTACAGACCTTAGTGGATGCCATGCAGGCACATTGCTTGAAGGGAGGCAATTCATTTGGAGGGGATGTATTACACTATGAAAGCGGGGAAGAGAGGCAACCAGTTTTAAACTCCCCCTTCCATTTTCTCTGTACATGGATACAGAAATACACGTGATACTTCTTATGATTTTAACATGTGAAGTTTCTTAGCAGCACATACGCTGCACTAGGAATATGCTAAGGAAAATGATTTCTGTGTTTAATGACACATTTGAAGATTTTTCCCCCAGTATTTTGCCAAAAGAAACTAAAGAAATTGGTAATGACCACAGTAAGAAGTAATTATATTTGACTGAAAAGAATTCTCCAAGTGAGCTATTTACTTGATTCCTTGAATTTCTTCTGATATTTTAAACCAAGGTGGGGATGTCAGTATTGTGCAGTTTTTTACCCACTATGAAATGGATTATTCTTTTATATTTTCACAGATTACTTCTTAGGTTTCCTGAACCCTCATTTGCTTGCTGCTTTGTCGTAAGACACCTTTGCAATAAGCCCACAGTAGCACCAGTCAGTAATAAGCTGTATGCTGTATTCTGCAGCAGACGGAGTACAATAGGTGCTAACACCATCTGCCAGGGATGGAGGCTCCACTGATCCAGCAACTATCATTTCTTAAGAAATTAATGCAATACTTGTCTCATTTTCAGCCCTACTGAGGTTATATCTCGGAGTGCTGTGTCCAGTTCTGGGCTCCTCAGCGCGAGAGAGACACAGAGCTCCTAGAGCAGGTCCAGCAGAGGGCAATGAAGATAATTAAGGGACTGGAGCATCTCTCTTACAAGGAAAGGCTGAGTGAGCTGGGCCTGCTCAGTCTCAAGAAGGACTGAGAGGGGACCTCATCAATGTCTATGAGTGTCTGAAGAGATGGTGTCCAGAGAATGGAGCCAGGCTCTGCTCAGTGGTGCCAAGCAATAGGACAAAAGACAATGGGCACACACTGATGCACAGGAAGTTCCACCTGAACATAAGGAAGAACTTTTTTACTGTGCAGATGACTGAGCACTGGAGCAGATTGTCCAGAGAGGTTGTGGAGTCTCACTCACTGGAGATATTCAAGAAATGTCTGGTTGTAATCCTGTGCAATGTGCTCTGGGATGACTGTGATGAAGCAGGGAGATTGGACAGGATGACCCACTGTGGTCCCTTCAAACTTGTCCCATTCTGTGATTTTGTGATTCTCTGATTTTGGAAATCCTACTGCTGCTGTACCTAAGCTAGGTATCTCTAAATAGGCTGCCTGATTATAGTCCTAAATATTTCTGTACTACTTCCAGAACTTCCTATGTTTTATCTCTGGCCCACAACAGCCCAACTGTTATTATTACCTGTTGTTATACTTTCTGGGCAAGTTTAAATTAAAAGGAAAAATCTAGAGGCACTTGTTACTTTTCTTGAAAACAGACCGGGCCTGAACATGTATTTTTATTTTTACTTCACTTTATTGAGATCTTCATAAATACAATGAAACTTGACAATGTACCATATGGTGCATAAACATTAACTCAAAATACAATCCATTGTCATAAAATTACATCTACAGACTAGTCAACAATCTCTCCTGGGACACATCAGTGAACTCATTTTGCTCAAGATCTGAAGTCCTTCAAAGCTATGGAGTGTCTGCAGAGTGAAAAATCCCACAGAACGACAGAGGGAGTCCCATTGTATAAATCCCAGCCCTATGGTTATGGATGCATAAAAAGATCAAAAAGAATGAAAGACACACACAATCACAAAGTAAACATTTCCAAATAGAATTATGCTGACAACTCGCATCAGGGGAAGATCTGATCCCCAGCTTTAAATCAGTGTAAGGCACTGTAAATACTACTGTAAAGCGCAGTGCAGAAGTACAGAAGAGCTTTCAAAAGCTCCATCCTGATCTAACTAACTCTGCTGAAGTCAACCTCAACAGGAGCTAAGTGTAGCATTGCAAATACACTGGAAAATTCAAATAAATTTCAGATAAAACAACCCCTCTTCCATCAAGGATGTGCAAAAATACACAAAACATATAGAAATCATTATTAAGCAAAAATTCCTTTTAGTTTTCACATCCTGACTACTTTTGTTATGCTATCAAAAATCCTGTACAAACTACTAAATTGCAAATTGAGGTTCATGTAAACTAGAACATATGATTTTTTAAAAAGCATAAAGCCCTTCCTCTCCCCCATGTATGACCTTTCTTTGCAGCTGTATCAGCAGCCTTTGCTCAGACTTGTCTCAAGGCTCCTGAGCAATACAGGCATCTGCCATTCCCCTGCTATGGGATAAACCCTGTTCCTGTTACACACCTGGAATGCATTTTGAAACTGAGGTGTTCCTGTCTGTGCTGCATGTCAGCCACAGTAACAAATCATATTCTTTAGCTACAAAACACTGCATTTTGTGCATTCTAGTCCCCAGAACATACTTCCATGTAGCAGTGAAAAATGGTCTCTTTCTTATCCCATGGCTGCTGGATAGATGATAAGGCTCTCTGATAACCCCAAATGCCAAAGACAGAAAAGGTGTTGTCTCCTATCTGGTGACAGATATGAGAAGAAGCTGTCTGCCTGCACCAGATAGGGGTAATATTTTTTCCCATGCGTGAAGATCAAAACCAATGATTGGAAAGGGCCTGTGTGCTGTTGCTGGTGAAGACAACTTCCTAGTTTCATTATGAATGTGTTCCTTGTTAATTTGGCATTTCATACAGCATTTTGTCATACTAGAAATGGACCCAAATCAACCCATTTCCAAACACAGCTGTTAAAGATGAAGAAGTGAATGGGTAATTTATTTTTCCAACCAGAAATCCCTATTTTGCCAACTCTCATTATTACTGTATGCACCCACTGGCACATGGTGGGTAGTGGGTTTTCCTGTTGTTGTTTTTGGTTTGTCTACTTGTGTTTTTCTTTGTTTGTTTGTTTTTTTAATTGTGTCTATTCATAGAGCAAGGATGTTCTTTAACTTAGAAAATTGCTGTAGGTGCTCTAAGAGGTGAAAATCTTTCCTCTGCTTCATATTTCTTGAGTCTGACATTGTTCAGCAGTACAACACTGGCATCTGCACCTCTCTTGATCTCGCAGATTTGCCTCGTCTGAGCATGAAGACATGTGCTACTAACCAACAGGATGAATGTTTTCAAGTCAACTCCAAGCTACTGTGCATGAAACCAAACCAGCAAGAGAAACAGTCTTACAGCCTTCTTCTCTATCTGAACTATTAGAGTCTACCTTGTTTTTATCACCTAGCTTCAAAGTGTTTCTAGAAATACAGAATATGAGTGCCTAGCCTTCACAGGACACTTTCAAGCTGAAAGAATAAAGTAAGAAGGAATAAATATGAGGTGCTGACCTCATTTTTCGCAGTTCTAATACAGCAAGCACAAGGTTCATAAAGCCTGGGAAACAATCTCAGATTCTTTGCATGCCAGCCTCTACATTTTGGTCTTTAAACTCCATTGTTGCAGTTTCCACGGAGAGTGCATGTGAGATATTATCTAATTGTCCTCTATAAATGTGATATGCTCTAACAACACCTACCCCTCACAAAGAGGTATGTATTATCTATTTTCTGTCTTCATAATCCATTGCTGGGACATGTTTCCAGCTTTCCCAGTGGCTCCCGTTTCATAAGATGAGTGTCCTCGATGAAGCAATTCCTCTGCCTGGATTGCTTAATGGCAAAGAAGATCTAGCATTTACTAGAATAGAAAAGATTTTTTGTCTTACTGGCAAAATCTTTGCTTGTCAGTTTGTTACAGGTGAATCTTTCAGAGAAGAGTCCAAAACCCTGTGCTCCATCTGTCTCAGTATTCAATTTGTAATGGTGATGTAATTGCAGCTTTTGTAAGAGCTGAGGTATTCTTGGCCAAAATTCCCATCCTTCCATTATCTGCTGTGAGCCATCTGGTTGCTGTCCTTCAGAGGGGAGAATCTTCTGCAGCTGTTTTGAGTCTGATTTCCTGAAGAAATGAGTTTATGTAGTGACATAATTGCACTGATACTCTGTTAGTATTGTGAAAGACAAATAGAGATCCCAAGGATTACTGTATTTCATGGAATTATAGAATTATTAAGGTTGGAAAAGACCTCTAAGACCATCAAGTCCAACTGCTTGTACAGTTGTACAGTATCTGCTCCCTGGGGATTAGCAGGTACATTAGAGAAGGGAGACCCAGGTTAACATCCCCACTGGGGAAAGCGTGGGCAGTTGTACAATTTCTTTGACCAAGGGATCATCTTGCATGCAGTTCTGGAATAGTAACTGATGTATTTTAGCTGTTGTGACAAGGGAGCTGGAAGGAGCTGAAATTATTGTGTGTGAAGGAAGAGTTATGAGGGAAAGACATAACTACAGTAAACCAGGCTTTGTAGCTCTACTCCTCTTCACTTGTTTGTTAAAAGTCTTAGAGAAAAATTTTATTAATGCATAAATTCTGGGGGCCTCCCCACTTCTTTAAAGCCTTTTCAGAGATCCAGTAGCGCACATCAGTGCAAACTTTTGAGTATGGACCTGAACGTGAGGTATGGCTTCTGTTCACTGTTATTGGTGACCATGACTAAAAGGTCATTTGGTGCCTCTTTAATATCTAGGCACACCTTCTCTTTGGGCAGGGAGACATCAGCAATGTATAAAGAACTAATGACCCTGAACACAGCACATGAATAGAGAGAAACCCTACAAGCAGCAACTGCAGGGTCATCAAGGCCCATTTCTCCCACTGCTGGTAGCTACTTCATGTAACCCCTCAAATAGTTTGAAGATCCTTTCTTAGATCTCTATGTGTATTTCAGCAAAAAGATTCATCTTACATACCTTCTAAATCTATTCTTTCTTACTTATGGATCTGCATTTGTATTAGCAAGTTCTGCACTACAACCTTTTGAGATAGCAGGATTAGCTTGTCAGACTAGATCTCTGCTCTAATGTGGAGATTTTTGCCTTTGGAAATTGCCAGTAAATGGTAGTTCCAAATAGGCAACTCCTTCTCCACATATTTTGGAAGTGGAAGTTCAGAAATGAAGGAAATTCTGACAAAAGAAACTTGACATCAGAATGGCTGTGACTAATAGCAGCAAAGAGGATTACACCAGGAAGCCGGAAAGATGGTACATCCCAAGTGGAAATGGAGTGGTCTTCTAGTCTGACACAAGTGAAATCCTAATGAGAGAAGGTATAAGAAAAGGAGAAAAAAGTGGTATTTTTCTGAAATATTGAACTACAGACTGCTGGGAAAATGTATGAGATGTGAAAGACATGCATGCATACTTAAATAATTGGCCTGAAAGATGGTTAGACAAGGAAATTTTGCTTTGAGTTAAAGCTGAACACTCCAGCCTTGATGTAATTTTGTTTCTTTCTCCTTCTTGGAGAAGTTTGATTAATTAACTACTTTGTATTTGAAGTTTCAGAGAGGGGAAGAAGAAGTGGAAAATAAAGAACAATGGGAATCAGCACCAGTGCTCAATGTTGAGGTCAATAATGTAAAACTGCTTGATACATAATCTTTAGTTAACCATAAAAAATAAGACTGTACTGTTGCGAGATGACGGAAATGGTGAGAACAATTCCTTGCTGACCCTTGTAATCAGTTTATGCACTGAAGCGTGAGTTTTGATTTCTTCCTTTTGACTGAAGAATCGTTTATTCTCTTTAAAAAAATGTAGCAGTATAAATATTGCCTTCAGTTTCTCCCACATTTTCAGCCTTTATCTGAAGATTTTCAGCTTCTCTTTTAAATTTGGGGGAAGCATGAAGAAATAGATAGATCCATTTTTACTTCATCAGCTTCATCTTAGCCAAAAGCCAGATACAGTGCCCAGTGAAAATTGATGGGATATTATATATTATGTTCTGTCTTCTCTCAAGTCATATAACCTACATTTTTGAAATCTCTTGTAAAATTAATCAGTCCACACTGAATTTTCCCTCAGGTACTTCAGAAACCAGCTAAAGCAATAGACAAAACTAGTGAACACCTTCATGTGATTACAGAAGACAAGTGAGTTCCTAGAGGACTGGCAGAGAAAAACCATTATACCTATATTTCAGGGGAAGGGAGCAGTGGGGAAGAGGAACCAGTGAGTTACAGAGCCTTCATTATAACTTTAATATGTGGAAAACTACTAGAATGACCAAATTTTCAGTATCTAGAGGGTTCTAAGGTGCTAGGGAATAGCAAACATGTATTTGTGAAGAACAAGTTGACAACAAAACCAGCCTGATTTTCCTCTCTGGTTAAGATACCTGGCCTAGCCTGTGAGAAATGAGAGAAATACACTACATCTTGACCGTCAAAAATTTTTCACACATTTTACTGTCAAAGGCAGCATAGGGCAATATGGCCCAGGGGAAATGACAGTGACAGACTGGAAAACAACCTGAAGAACCACTGCCAGCAGCTCAGTGTTAAACTGGGAATCAGCAGTGAGTGGTCCGGCAGGATTTTGCTTTGTGACTACTGCATGGTTATCCTAACAGCTACAAAATGTGAGGCGGGGAGATTTGTAAGCACTTGGAAAGATGGGGCTAGAATTCAAAATGATCTTGGTAAACTGGGGAAAGGTTTGGAAATCAATACTAGAAAATTCAATAAGGACAAGTGGAAAACACAAGCCTTGGAACAGCAAAATCAAATGCCCTGGCATAGAGAGGTGAGTAACAGCCTGTGAGTCAGCATTGTAGGAAAGGAGATGACCACAACATAATAAAAGCCAACACTTTACTGCATGGGTTGGTCCAAAGGAGGAAAATGCCACTCTGTGCCGTGTCCACAGGATATTGGGCAAGTTGTTTTTGTAGCGTCTGTGGAGCATTTTTACTGACAACCTCAGCATAAAAAAGCAGCACATCACAGCTGGAAAGGAGATATGGACAGACTCCCAAACTGCTGCCAGGAAAACAGCAAAAAGTTTTAGTATAGGTCTGGAAAAACAGGACTTGTGAAAAGGTTCAAAATTTGTATTTTCTGAGTCTGGAAAAATAAGATTTGGGTGAGGACATTAAGGCAGATTTTAAAAGAAGAGTGCTGATCTGCATCTTAGTTTCACAGGTGAAGGTGAAATAAACTGAATTTGAATCAAGAAGAATTTAGGTTACAAGCAACCCAAACCTCTAAGAATAAGATGGATGGAATATTGGAACAGTTGACTGACAGAAACTGTGAAATCTCTCTTTTTTTTTTAGCTTTTAAGAAAAAGCTCAATAGTAGACTTGGAAGTTGTTCAGGTGATCTTTGATCTTGCATCAGAAACAAATGACAGAAGTAATTTAGAAAAGTCCCACACTTCTGTAACCCTGAAATGCAAACAAAAATCACACTTTTGAATGTAAAATAAAATGTCTGAGGACTCATTATGTCTTGCCTACTCTATAATTTCTTTGGGTCTTTCCACCTCTTTGTCTCATCCTCTGTTAGGTTGAATCCACATGTTCTAATTGCATTTACTGCATAGGTACTCAAATAAACCAGCTGGTTGTACTATGTATTAGAGAGAAACCTTATCAGGCATGGATAATATTGCTAGGCTTGTATGAACATACCAATGAATCCTGGAATGATCAGTGTTTCTCATGATAATTAGGAAAAAAGATGAAGGAAAAACCCTCATGATTTTTTTGATCATCACAAGAAATTGGTCTTTCCAGGAAAGAGATGATCAGAAGGTGTTTGTCTGGGATTGCCATTCTGTGGAGCTAATGGGGAATAAAGCATTCACTCCAGCTGTACTTCGTTTGCTCTCAAGGGTCCCCCCTTCTGTAACAGCAGTAATTTCATGACAGGTAAATCAGATCCAGAGCTTTGTATGCTTAAATGGTGTTTCTTTTAGACTATCCTGTCAAGCAGGAGGTTGTACCCTTGATCCCAGTATAAGGACTTTTGTGTTGTAAGCTACTCTGTAATCTCCTTAACCACATTGAAGTGCTGCCTTACTTCATAAAATGACCATCAAATGATGTTCTATTGATTCAGAAGGGGCCTCTCATTCTGCATGTGTTAATTGATACTTTATTAAAGTCTAAGTTAGCATACAAAAGTGCTAACTAGGCCAAACTCCCTGCAGCTTTGCAAAAGACCATTATTCCCCATTGCCTTTCAAATCCCTATATGAGAAGATAAGGACTATCTACTCATTTTTCTCATTGATTCCTGCCTCTGAGAATAGGTTCACAGTCCATGTATCCAAGCAAAAATAATTAACTGACCCCTCCTATTAAGTACAACGTACTTTCAATAAAACAAAGTTTGAACGCCAGTGACTCCATCCTAGCTTGCTGTACAGCATCACGGGGCACAGCAAGAAATGCTTCTTTGCATTAGGCAGTTAACATTTAAAAGAGACCCTAGGTATGTCTGCCTTTTAAAAATTGATCGACACTTTCTGTAAGAGTACAAGTGTTCTTTTTCATCTCTTATAAACTCACTTTTCTGTTTATCTAAATCCACCTAAAGCTGGCATTGATTGTCTCACTTTTGGCCTATGTCTTACAGCAATGCTCTCTACGTTCCTGCACTTGATCTTGGACTTACCATGTTTCAATGTGGAGTGTTTCAATATACATGAACCAAAATTCCCTCCCCAACCATTTTTTTTTCCCCAAAAAAACTTCTGCTCAAGTCTCTAGATTTCTACAGACTTTGCTCAGGGTAAATCTTACTTGCTTGGCTCATTTGCACCTCCCAGTGTACTTCAGAAAGAATATTCAGGTGAGCAGAGCCATGAAGATATGACCTACAGTCCTGCAGAGGCATTTAAAAGACATAAAAGAATTATAACGTCTAACTACATACTTTGTAGGTACAACTGTAGGCTTGGCATTCAGATGGCAGAATTAAATGCCTATATTATATCATTTGTACCCATTAGCCTATTAATTTTCTCATTATCAACAATGAATAACAGCAGGCACAAAATATGTCTGAAGAAACTAAAATTTTATTCAGATACTATTTATACTACTGTGACATTCCTGGAGATGGAAGTGCAATATAAATTCATAGTACTACCTGTCAAAAAATCTATCACCTCTTCTCCAGTCACTAGAATATCTTTCCTTCAAGAACTATTTTTCTTGCCAATCACATGACAATAAGCAAAATGCAGCCTAAATTAAATTTTCTACTTTTTAATGCCAGAATGATCTCCACTTGCATAATATAAGGGGACTGGGTTTCTTAATATTTCACTCAGGTAAAATAAAATAGTATAACATAATGTGATATAATATACTATAAAGCGATATAATATAATTCAATATAATATGACACATATGGAAAGCACGGTGTGCATTTTACCTAGAAGATATGGCATGCTTATGAAAATGCATCATTTGATAATCCCAGGAAGGGCAAACCTAACATGCAGGCAGCTCACGTCCCTAAGTGCTTGGACAGCTCTAAGGCAGGGGGATAGGAGCCACCTTTAAATCCACAGTTTGTGATGCACTGAGAAAATAACCAGATTTGATTAAGTCAGGTTGCTGATAATTTCTAGCTAAATATTGAAGGTAGAGTAATAAACCAGTGAATGTGATTGACTTGGGAAGCCTCAGCAAACAACTGCATTTTTAGAGGATTTAAACAGAGAAGTGGTATCTTGCAAAACTGATCTAGGGAGAGCACTGCAGTCTGCTGGAGTGACACAGAGATGCTGAGGACTGGGTCAGCCCAGTGCTGCACACAGGCAGCCTCAAGCACCACCAGCGAAGGCTGCAGCCAAGTCCTTCCTGCATTACTTGTCCTGTGGTTTGTCCACTACACCCACCTTGCCTGCCTGCCCTTCCCACCTGCTCCAGCTGGCAGAAAGTGTACCTGGGATCCCAGCCTTGAGAAGAACCTACTGGAAATGGCTGTGAGCAACCAGGGGGTGCCTGGCTTGCACCCCCTCCAGCCATTCTGAAATAGAGATGAAAGATCCTGTTGTGGCTGTCCTGGATTGGAAGCTGGGCACCCTGCAGAGTTTGTACACCTAAAAATCAGGCAGAGGAAAATCTCTGCCCCAAGGCCTGCAGAATCTCTGCTTGCTCTGGTCTGGAGACATCTGAGAGACCCTCTGATATAGTGCCACCCCACTATGTGGGGAGTGTAGTGGCTGGGAATCTGGGGGGACAGCCCCAGTGGAGCAGCAAAATAATCACTGCTTTTTATGCAGTCAGAGGCAGGAGGAGGAAAGTGAGGATTTCCCCATGCACGAGAGCCAGACTGTTTTGCTTGCAGAGGATTTTAACAGGCATTTACCTGTCTTTGCAGCTTTTTTTTTTAAAAAAATGCAGGAGTTTATTCTTTAATGATAATCCCCACACACCATTAATTTCAGAGAGGGGAGTCTGTAGCAGTAGTTCCTGGTCATTTTGCTGTGTAGAAAAACTGAATAAACTAGAAAAATGTGAACAATGCTACTTGGAAAAAAATATGTCAAGGACAATAAAACTTTTGATTTCTGGTTTAATATTCATTTGGTATTTCAAGAAAGGATATAGCGTCTGTCCAATGTTATTAATTAGCATGAGCTTTATTCACTGTAATTCTTCTATCTCTTCAAAGAAGCAAATATATTGTTATATATCCCCCATTTTGTTTTCCCACAAGGCCCATTTCAAAACAGCTTGTGTTGTTTCTGATGCAATACTATATCAATCTGATTATATTGTACATAATAAGATATGCCCTAAGATAGAGCACTGCATAGATTTTTATTTAGAAGGACACCTTTGATGTTGTATGAACTAAGAAATTTTAAAATTCTACTGAAATAAAATTGAAATTCTGTGTCACTGTAATCAATCTTGATCCACTGTAGAAGTCTGAGCTCTGCATAAGTTCCATTCTAATCTACTTCCAAATATAAGCTTCCAACTAGACAGTAAAGACACGCAGATTAGCTCTTTGAACAGGAATTTTCTGAAAGCCCCAAAAGAAATGTATGTGCCTAATGCCTATTTTACAAATCAACTTTTCAATTAGAAGAGTTTTACAACTTGTTTAAAAATAATTTGTCCATGTCACTGTCACTCTCCAGTAATGCAGAGGTTTAAACTTCCAGTCTCCTTGAACAGACTATAAGGAGCAGATAATGGAATTATTCCTGAGCCTCTTATATGGATATCAGTGAATGCAACAGACAGCTACTGAGTATTTCTGAAGCACTGCCTCAGACAGCTTGTCCACATATTAGAAAACATAGCATATTCATTGTTTCTTACCAACACAAAAATGCAATGAGCAATCCACTCTATTTGTCAGAAAGCAATAGAGAAATTGTACTTTATGCCACTGAGAAAAATAAAATAGTAATGTTACAACATACCTTTCACTATGTTTGCATCTGTCTGTTCTGTCATTTGCTACAGCAGCTCAGTTTATACACTGCATTTCTCCTGTGCTCTTCTGGGCAGTGCGTGCAACAGGTGCCTCAGCAGCTCTGCCCTCTTTTTAACACAACCCACTCCAAAGAACAAGTCTGGTTTGTACTATAGCATGCAGCAACTTTCAGGAAAAAGAGAAGACATCATCACAAACCAATCAGACACTCTTTGTCTGATGATCTAGCCTCTTTCTCAACTGATGCACCAGTATGTGAATGGGACCAGTAATCCAGGAGGTGAGGTATACAGACACCATTCACTGGAAAGGATGCAGGGAGAACATAAGCGACATGAGTGGACAGTGGAAACAATAGCAAACATTTCGTGTTGAGGTGGCTGGGAATGAATAATGCATGTGTTAGGGAAACAGTTGCCCCATTCTGGTGTGGAGGGCGTGGAAACAGTGGGTGTGAGAGGTACTTCCCTCATCATGTTAGCATTTCGAATTAAAATCATCATCTGCACAGACCAGAAGACACTGTAGGGTGGGAAAACAATGAGCAAACTTCCAAGGGGGGACAAGCTACTATTACATGAACCCACAGAAAAAGTAGCTCAGATGCAAATACCATATTTTATGGCGGCAAGCAGGCACTCACAAGTGTAACCAAAGGACCAAAAGCAATGTTAGAAGGTGACATGTTTTGATCTGGTATTGTTTAGATATGCCATATGAATGAATGCTTCATCTCAGAAGCACCACCCTTTCAAATTATTGTTAATTAAGTAGTAATCCCTGAGAAATGTGTCGTTACTAACAGTTAGGAGCAACTTTATTATGTTTTCCCCAGTCTATTAATGCTCAAACACAATGGCCACTAATTGCAGTAAGAACTAATTTCCCTGGAATTATACATGCACTTTCTAACTATCTGGTGGCACAGTTTTTGCTTTTAAACTTTGTTTTTTCAACTTGTCTAACTAGAGCATTAGTCAGAAAAATTATTCTCTAATCACCTTGCACAGAAATCACCATTAACAAAAAGAAAGCTGATCTTTGCTACCTTTGTGCATTATTAATTTTTTGTCACAGACAACAACAGCAAAGGTTATAATCCCTATAAACAATGCATCAGCTCTAAGTTCAGCAAAGCTGGCAAAAGCATTTTCAATCAGTGCAGTGAGCTTTGGATCAGTCTCGACAGTTTCTTTAAAAACAAGCAGGGGGTCTGCTGTTTTCTAAGTTTACATTACAGCTCTTCTTCTGTAATATGTTATTAATGCAATAAGAAATAATTTCTGGCATGTCAATAACCAAATGTTGACATTTCTTCCTGTCAGCTGTTTTCAGTGTAGAGAAATTTGGTGGTCAAAAAAAAAATTATTATTGTTAAGCATTCTTACAGGGATAAATTGAGAAAATTAATCCAGAGGTATGGAAAAAAAATCTACCTGGAATTTACAGTGATTTTCTCTGCAAACACTTTTCCCCTTAGCTCAGGAGCAGAGTATAAGGAAAAACTCTTAAAGAATAGCTGCCATTGTCACTACATTTTAAAAGCATTCACATGACAATTTAAAAAGAACTGCCATTTCAGCTATTTCTTAAATAATCTCTTTCTTCCTCTATAATCGTGGAATATATTTCTTTCACCTTTTGACTAGCACTTTGGTTTTTTTAATAAACTTACACACTCATTTTGCAGGAAATTATATTTTAAAATGCTTCTCAGAGGTGTTTTATCATAACACTTTCATTTGGGTTGAATTAATATTGAATCCTGATTTTCAGAAATAGAGGGAGAGGAAGACAAGGAGAGAAAGAGAAAAGAAAAAAAGCTCAGCTTCTACCCCACCTCCAAAACACACTTATCTTCTATTCGCATTTCTAAATCCATCTTAGCGTAACCTTTATCTGTAATGACAGAATTATCCTGATACTTCTGAAACACAGACAGAAGCAGTGCAGTTATCTGGTGGACTAGACAGTCAAGAGTTTTTCCCACTCTCTTCACCAGCGCACAGTTTGTTTTCAAGCCTTCAATGCCACAATGCCAGTCCTTGCTTCACAGTTTTTATTCCTTTCTTTTTTTAAGGTCCTTGTCTCTCTTTTTTCCCCATTAAGATGCGAATGGGCTGGTACCTCAGCCAATATGTCTATACATGCCTGAATAGACTTGCAGAAAAGCAGGGTCTCCTTTTGTCTGGGCCCGTAAGGCTGTGTGTCATTCCGCACCGATAGGCAAGGGCTCTGCTCTCTGTGGGAGATTTCCAATAATTGCCAGAACAAATTAAACTGGGGCTTATCTGTTCCTCTCCCTTTTCAGCTTGAAAATGGAGGAACAAGACCAATTTTAGCTGGTGACAATGTAGCATGGAAATAGATTGGACACAGCTTATGTGAAGTCATGCTGTAGATAGCAAGGCCAGGACACTGCTTTGAGTGAGGTGATGTTGTGCTACATGGACTCAGTGGATCCTTCTGATCTGACAAATAGGAAATTAGTTGGGAGGTTAAGAGCAGTCTGTCTAGTTACCATTGTCACAGGTGAAGATGAATGAAGGAGTATTTCTGATAATACATCTAGATGTGGCACTCAGGGACATGGTTTAGTGGAAGACTTGCCAGTGTAGGTTAATGGTTGGACTTGATGACCTTAGAGATCTTTTCCAATATAACCATTCTGTATTTCTATACTGGAGTGGAATGGGGAGCCCAGAATACAGAATGAACTGCACTGTGTAGGCATATTTGGAAAGATAGAGATGAAGCGTACAATGAATTATGGATATTCCCCCACACAAACACAGCTCCTTCCCCACTTTGCCCCCCACCACTTACATCTTGTGCCTTAGTCTACCTGAAAGCATCCCAAAGTACAGCCTTAACCTGTGACAGATCAATGGGGAGAGTTCTGCCTTGTCTCTGCAGTGAATATGTGGAAGTCTTGGGCTGAAAAGACTGTATTAAGAGATAGTATAGTTATAAGACACAAATTTTCTATAGCAAAGAGCTGTCATCTTCCTTTGGAGATAAGATAAAGTGAGTTCAAAGTGCTTTCTCCAGGCAAAGGCAGACTTGAAACCACACAAAGGAATGAATTCTTTGACAGTGTCTGACAGATAGAAATCTGAACTATCAGATTTGAAAGGGACCCTTAATTCTTGGGGCTGTTGAGTGCCAATAAGAAATATTAGGATCTTCTCTTGACCAACATGATTACTGCTATCAAATGAGAATATGTCAAACACCTTTCAACACACTGTTGTCAGTCAAGCTCTAAAAAGCCATTATTCACTGTAAACTATCTTCTCAACTAGCACTCTGTCTCAGTCAGACTCCTCCAGCCACAAAACTTCAGCAGTTCTTAGTGCTGTCAGCTTTCCACCTCTTCTTCTCTCCAGCTCTCATGTTCCTGACCCATGCTAGAAAACCAAGAGGGAAGCTGTGACACAGTAATTAATGGAGACCAGAGGAGGTAACTTCAGGTTACTGGAACTGGATGCAACATCTCTTTTAAGGTCACCCTCATGTCCTATCACAGGACTTCAGAAAGAAGAGATCACCACCTCCCTCCCCACTTTGCTGTCATGAGGAAGGTGTAGACAGCAATGAGGTCACACCACAGTCTCCCCTGCTCTAAGCTGAACAAGCCCAGCATCCTCAGCCACTCCTCCTAAGTCATGCCCTTTCGTCCTTTCACTGTCCTTGTTGCCCTCCTTTGAACACATGCTAATATTTTAATATTCTTATATTGTGGAGCCCAAAACTGCACACTGTACCAGAGGTGAAGTCATGCCAATGTTGAGTTGTAGAATATTTTCTGTAAAACTTGGGACACATGTTTATCTAACATAATAAAGTACTAGGGTCTTTTCTACAGAAGAGTTCATTTTACCACGACACACAAAACACAAAACCTAGTAAAAGAAGTGAAAACACTGGGGAAAAAACAGACAGACTGAAAAAAGTAAAATGCAAAACCGTATTTTCAATTTATAATGTCAATCCCAAAAGTGTCCCTTTGACCTTAATAACTTCAGTAACTTGTGAATCTTAAATAAGCAATTTTGTTTCTTAAATAGCCCAGAACTAAAATAATTACCTAAAGATATGGCATAATTTTATATAATTTTTAAGTGTCTCTGGAGGAAGTTATGTGAAATTCAGAACAGGTCCATTCTTTATTAGGTATGCAAGAAAAAAAGCAAAGTGTAAATGGGATCTTTAGTTCTAAAAACTGTGAACAGTCAGCAAAACTAGAACGGCAAATCCATTCTGAATTGACTTTTTTATAGTCATAAGCACAAGAATTCAACTTTTTCATGAGCACGGACTTCAGAGAGTCTTCAGTATTCAGTATTCAGAATCTCATGCATTCTCATTACCAGCTATTCTTTCTGGTTAGGTCATATATGGGCGAGTCATTATTTAATAGAGAAATGCTCACATTTGAATAGGGTGTTTTTAGGGTGAAGACAGAATACAGCTTTTTCTGTTTTGGACTTGAAACCACAGCAAAATCAATAAAACCTACATTGCTGCCAAGAAAAGATGATCAATTTCAATAATTATTTATTGTCTAGAAACCTTTCTTACTTAGGAGGAGTCAGTAAAGGGTATTCCATGCCTGTAATGTGGGCTAGATTGTCATCAGCCTTAATTACAGCCATGCTGGAGAAAACTGAATATAGTATAAAACTGTCATTTCTTTTTATAAACAGAAAAATGAAAAATGAAAATAAATTTATGCAGAAAGATAAACACAGAAGAGTAATTGAATGTCAAGATGAAGTTATGGATGACCTCTAAAGTGGATGCCAATGCAAAGTGAGGAAGAGACAGCACTCATTGGAGTAATTAGCACCCATCTGTCTGCCCACTGGTGACACCTCTTCAGAGCCTTGGGAGGTGAGGGCTGACTTTGCTGGTTGTGGCACTGAATCTGTCTAGTCTGATACTTTAAACAGGAACAAAACCAACCACTTCAAAAGGTGCAGGGTGCCTTGCCAATCAGCCACGAGGCTGGGCAGGGAACAGAACTTTTCCAAACCAATCACAGGAGGATTGACATCTGTTGGACCATTACTGTCTCCCTGTTGCTGTCGCTAAAGGCTTAAAAAGCCTTGCTGCATTCACAGTGAGTGAAGAGCGGTCATAAGTTTGTGTGGGTGAGCTGCTGGCTGCCCTGCTGCTCCCCATCCTTGGAGGTAGGTAGTCCTACCCGAGGGTCCCTGACCAGGGGCTTTCCTCCACTCTGGTAGTCCTGAGAGGAGATGCAGGGTGCCCCTGCACAAAGGCAGCACCTCCAGCCATGCCAGAGGACAAGTGGGAGAGGAGCCAGCGCCTGACTCATCCCTTTTCTACTTCTCCTTGTTACTGATGGCCCAGATAATTTCTTACAGTGTTTCCCTTCAAAAACTGGAGACAATGCTCAAGTAAAGGAGCTTCCATTTGGACTGAAGCAGAGAATCCTGACTGTATGGAGAGCAGCAGCCTTTAGTGCAACAGTGGATACTGAAGGGTGGGAGCTCTCCTGCTCTCATGACTGAGCTGGATGTCTCACTCAGCTACTCCATGCAACCACTTAATTTATCAGCAGTTTGGCCTGGAAATTACAGTTGAATATCAGGCCAAAGAGGCTTGGCTTTCCCTTGATAGGACAAGCTAATCCCCTGTCCCGTCTGTTGAAAACCCACTGTTCTGCTGTTTGATGTATTGAGGCAGAAATGACACCTTTGTGCTGCCAGTCTCGTGCTCAGAGCATGGAGCTCTCCAAAGGCCATTGCAGCTGCTCAGGTTTTCTCTTCATATGCCCTTATCAAATTTTTCCTCATTCAGCAAACCTACTGTGCCCAAATATAAATAGACCCCTTCCTAGTTTCATCCTGCAGTAGCTTTTGAGCACTCACGTCACTCTGCACTATGATTCCCCATGCTTTTAAAAGTTAGGGAAGGGCTGGAAAATGTAGTGAATGGGAGATTCCTGAGGAACATCCACTTGCCACAGGTACTTCTTGCTAGTTCTGCAGATGGTGTTCTTTCTTCTTAACAGGACATTAAAATAAGCTCTTGCTTATGTGAGGCTATTAAAAGATGCAGTAGTCCTTTCATCAAGGGCAGTAGGGAAGTCTTCTGTCTCCTTTCCAAATTCCAAATCAGTTAACGACATACGCAAGGCTCTGTGCAAAGCCCCATCAGTGGATGCTTGATTCCTGCTAATACTTTCTGTCTAAGTAAATTCCCTTTGTTGTTTCATCTGTGTGTAGCAGTCATCTTCAGTGCCTACCCTGGACTATTTGAGAGTGTACATCCTCTTTCACTGCTGCTCTGCTTTATTCCAAATGTCATCTGGGGAAAAATGAAATGATTCTTGCACACGTAAAATCTATAAAGATGAAAAATTTTATAATTGCATGTTAATTATTCATCACTAGTAGTATTACACATACTAATGTTTTTCTCAAATTATAGTGTACCCCACTGAGCCATAAACATGTTAAAGAGCTGTAGCTCCTTAAACAAATTCGGCATGGAACTCAAATGAATTTCACCAAAGAGGTAGGATCAAAATCGGGTTTTGTGAATGTAGAATCACTTCATCACCTAGGGAAAACTTTAGAGAAGAAAACAACAAAGAGTTCAGAACTGTGCATTGTTGATAGCTTATAGTGTGCCATGAAGCCTTTGCATCAGACAGAGCACAGTTCAGAGCCAGTCACTGAGGCACATCTCCATATGCACAACAAAGACATTGAGATCTCCACTGAGCACAGGACTGCTTAGCACCAGCTTCACAATTACCCTATAGGCTGTCCAGCCTGATTAACTACTGACATCAACAAAAATAGTGACTGGAAATTCCTGCAGCTGAATATATCTTTGCCCTGTAAAGCTGTTTTGGGTCTAAATATAAAGGTGCCTGCACAACTGTGTGTAACAATCAACTGCCAGCAGCAACCCTTAATGGCTCTGTTCAATGTAAACTGTGCACTTAGGAGTGATTGTGGTGTAATTATAGAAAAATACATTAACAAGTAAAGCTTTAATGAAAAAAAGCACCCAAAATCAAATAGTAAGTTGGAAATGATGCCATGAATCTCAGGTAAAGTCAATACAAAATGCAGTCATTTTAAATAGGAATAGCAATCAAAAAGCACTGGTTATTATGAACATGTTGGTGAATGTTTTGCTGTTTTGTTGCTTTTTATAAGTTCTACCAACAGATGCAATTAAAAGAAAACAGGACTAAGTTCTGAAAAGGAATCTTCTGCAGTGGTAATCACAATAGACTAAATGACTACCAGTTTTCAATTTCCAGTTGGAGGCAGGTAGGAGCTTTCCACTCAATACAGGGGTATTAATGCTGAAATTTTCCTTTCCTCTCAAGCCTGACAGAGCTCAGGCTTGCAGTTAAATGATGGATCACAGACAGTGAGCAGCGAGGTGAGAAAGGATGCTGGATGTGGTTCTGTTGCTAGATGGAAATGTGTGTATGAGTAAATGCATGTGCATGCTCGTGTACCTACATGTATATGGATATAGTTTTTAGATACCCTAGCATCTTTATATCCTAGAGGAAACAGCAATTTCCCAAACATGGGGCAGAAAAGACAGAGCAGGAAGCTGCGGCTGGCCAGTGGGAAAGTCTTACCTACAGCACCTTGCAGGAAGCCAGGACCTTGCTGGCCTTTTCACCAGCAATGACTGGAAAACACAGAGATTGCTGAAAGCAGGAGAAGGGAGAAGTCAGAAGGAGAAGTCAGTTCAAAACCATTCTATATTTTTTGGCTGTGGCATTGCACTAACATGGAGAAAATCTGAGCAGTTCATACTCAATTATTTAGATTTGTCTCATCTGTCCAGACTGAAGAACCATGCAGGGTCGCAGAACCGTTATCTTGTATCTCTTATGTCAACAGATGACAGGATTTTTGTTACGCAGAAAAATTGTGGATATGTACATCTTCTGACATTTGATACTACACAGCCTGCCTACATTCTCCAGGAGTACATGAAATATGCAACCCGTGTCAGCTTCTCAAAAGACACGTCCCTGGCACTTCTTGTGAGCTCCAGTCTCATCAGGAAATAAGATGCTATAAATCACTAAATCAGCACCAATCAGCCACCTATTACTGGTGCAGAAGAAAGGCTTACTCAACAAACATCTAGTAAGAAATAACCACTAATAAGGGGCACTGCACTAATTTCTGCATTATCTAACACAGACTAGAGGACCAAAAAACCCCACATCTCCACTGCTACTGATACTGAATAATGAACAAGCATTAGAGTAACATACAAAAAGCTGTCTGTAATTGCATGCTTGGATCAATAATTGTGCACTCATTTAAGGGCCCTCAGAACTGGCAGCTCCCAGAGACATGAAGCATCCAGACACACATTCACTGACCATGTTTCATGGGAGATGCTTGGGATGGTACAGTGGCAGACAACTTTGTTGTGAGCAAGCTAGCATCTTAGAGCATTTTAGTCTGCATTTTATATGCTTGGAAAACATAATTTCCCCATAGTATAACATGTATTTGCAGGAGTAATTTTCAGTTGAAACAAGTACTTTCCTCCAGGCTTCCCACAGTAAGTGAAGTCGGTAGCTTTTTTTCCTTTTCTTTACTGTTGGCTATTGGAGAGGTCAAGGACAAGCAAAGGTAAAAGAATTTCAGGTTTCTCAGGCTGTCTTGCAAACATTAGATACAACCTACTCTGGTCTGTATAAACACAAAGTTACTGCTCTGAAAAGCTAGATGTATGGAAAATTTCTCTCTTTGACCAAGGAAATAAGAAAGCTGTGCTCATCTTCCACTTCTGTGTCCTCTCCTGTCCTGTCTGCCATCTCACTAAAGTGGACTCTTGCATCTCCACTGAATTCTCACTCTGAGCAAGATGAGGGGTTTATGCAACTCTTTTTTTGCACCTTTCTCTGAACTGCCAAACCTTTAACACCTCTTCAGTGCAGACACAAATGTTTCTTTCCATTGCCTTTTGTGAGTCTCAGAGTTCACTTGACTTGCAATGCAATGGGCCCAGTGACCTATTTCTACAAGGATGGCATGAAAAGTTTGCTGGCATTCATTTTGCTTACAAGCAACCTCCCTGGGCTCTGTAGATGTTTAAAGGGCTCAGGGATACCCAGGACTCACTCAGGCAGCAGAAGAGCTGTCTCTGATACACAGCATCTGTACAGCCTGCCATGTTTTGAAGCCTCAAAATTCAGCTGCATATCACATTGCTGGGAGTAATACCACTTGTATTGTCTACCTAGAGAATAAAGAATTTTTAGCTGGATTTCCCAAAGAAATGGGTGCATAGTAGTTTCTTTCTGCCTGTCATTCCTCATATAATAAAACTGGAATCCATTTAGCCAATTTCAACCCTATTTGACAGAAAAGATGTTATAGTGTATAGGGAAGAGGATTATCTACAGTATACTCAAAGGATTTGTTTTTTTCACAGAAACTTTGTATATGCATGCATCTGGGCTGAGAGCAAGCTCTTCAGTATATCTGCTTCTTTAATGTGCCACATATATGCTGCTTGCATGGTTGTCTAATGGATGTCATCTTTCTAATGTGTATTTACAGACAGTTTAAAATGTGCACTGGGATCTTAATTTGGAATGAGAATGATAGTATGCAATTAAAAGCTGAAATGAAATACAGCAAGAACATTGTAGGTTGTAATTGCAATTATTACCAGTAAAAAGATGACATGCCTGAGATATGGTCTGTCTATCATTTTGTGAGTGAATGTTCCTCAAGGAAAGAGCTGCTATTTGTTATAAGGTTGTACACTGTCAGTAACAGCGGTCACCTTGATCCTCTCTACTAACATAATAAAGCTAAGTTGAATTCAGTCGAGTCGAGTTGAGGGAAGATAAAACCAGGCAGTATCACAGATGACCATGAGTGACACCAGAGTACTTTCCCAAGTTTTAGAAGATGATGCCAGCACTGCATCTTTAGCAATCCCTGTGTGGTAAAAGTTAGTGACCTTTTAATGGTGACAGTTATATGAAGTAGTTTGAATAATTACCCATGAAAAGATCCTTTTATATATCTTTACAGACATCCTGCAATGAGATGCTCTTTTGTGGCATTTTCATTTCCATTCTAAACCGTATTAACGATTCACTGAGTTGGAGAATCAGATAGGGAGGAAAAAAAATCCAAAACAATTTGCTGCTTCCAGTGCTATTGCCTGCAGGCTCTGCCTCAGAAGCAGCCGAGCACTCTCTGCAGCCATGATGGGTGAGGGCTCCTCACCATAAGCAGGAAATTTGGGACACTCTTCTGTCACAGTACCTTCTCCATTAGAACTGCTCCCAGGCAGATAATGGGGAAAGAGCATCGGAAACAGCTGCAAAGAGTAGTAAACAAGCTGCAAACAAAACTACTTAGGGAAATTATCATTTGGTGTTGCTGGCTTTATCACCTGCATCTCTAAGTTTGCAAATAATTGCCTTTACTTAATTCAGTTTATAGCATGCTGCAACAGAAAAAACAAAATGGGGGAGGAAGGAGGTGATGAAAATTGGAGAGCAGGAGACTATGTAAAAAGCAGAAGGAGAGACTTTAAAATGATAAAACAGTTTGAAACATCCAAGGGTTTTTTTTTTTTTGTTACAGCTGTATTCTCTTTTCTAACAGATGTTCAAGGAAATATCTACAGACTAAGAAACATCCTGGCCATATAGAAGAGGAATAGAAGCATCATTTTATCTGTGGTTTTTTGCAAGAAATCACTGAGATGATGGACTCACTTGTATTAATTTCATCAAACTCTTCTGCATTATTATTAGCCTGAAGGAAAGTTAAGCCTATATAGATCTAAACCTCCTGCACTCAAAAGACAGATCCCAAATCACTACTTCTTTTCTGTTATGCATTTTTCACATGGTAGACAGAATATAAAATATGTTTAGAGAATGGAAACAGGCTCCACAATACCTACACAGACCTGCACAGGATATGAAATGGACTCTAAAAGCATTTCATGCCATGTTCTTTTAACCTACTGGTGAAGCTTAAAGCAATGGTGATGACAACTGATAACAAATACTCATCCTCTCTGGGAAAAGTACCCTTGGATTGTTATGCAGCTGATGCTGAAACTTAGCTTTTTGAGATTCATAGGTGGCATCCTCAGAAGACCTAGGGAGTCTCAATCAAGCTTTATTTAGCTCTCAAGTTTGTTCATGGCTACAAGTCATCAGTCAATTCTCTAAGATGTGTTGCAGGTGGAGACAATTCCACTGTTTTGAGAATCCTGACATAAAGAGGGGTAGGGCATCAAAAATACAAACCTAAGGGGAAATCAGGCAGTCATGGCTTTCCCTGGAGCTGAAATATTCTGTTAAAAAACACCCTGAGTGACAGCAGTACTTCAGCATCAATTTTCCTTATATTTCAATAGGCTAATTCTTGTGAGAAACAAAGAAGTGTGGTAGAAGAAGAGAAGGCAGATTTTTTTTTCCAAAGTCTAAGCAACTGGTGCAGAGAACATGAGAAACAGAGCCTGAGACCTCATAAGGAAATGAGTACCTTTGGTTCTTTCTTAACATTTTTTTCGCCCCATCAGTGAATATTTTCACAAATTCACTTGATCCGATACCTTCTGTCTTTAATGAAGATGCTGACAGGTATGGTTTGCTTGAATTCATGCCAGAAGATTTATTATTATCTCCTCCTTTTAAGATATGCTCACCTTGAGGAGTAGAAAAAATGGTTCACCAGTTCATGTGTCCTGTGAAGGGGACATACATGCTCCCTTAATTGTGTTGGGGATCCCTGTGAACCTGGGCAGAAGAGAAATGTTCAGAAGACACAAAACCTCTAAAATAATCAATGTCTGATTACTGCCTGTCAGCCAGTGCCTGACTTGCAGTGGGCAGGAGTGAAGTCACTGAGTGGTGCCATGGAAGTTTGTTGCTGCAATAGCTGGAGCTGAGGGAGATCACTTTGGAAGGATGAGGCAAGAGAGCAGAACCTGTCTAAAAGTCATGGGCTGTATTCATCAGGAAGTCAGAAGTGGGAAAAAAGCATCAGTCTAGACTATTCCTAACACAGCTACTCAGCCAGGGCCAAATTTGCCTTGATGCATATTAAAAAAGTATTTATGAATAGCTCACAGAATAAGGTATCCCTCAGCATGAATACATGTATTGCAAACTGGCCACAAGCAGGGAAAAGTGCTGCTTGAACAGTATCCAGTGAATATGCCATTCAGCTGATCTGTGTGGTTTTTGTTTAAAAAAAAATCAACAAAAACTCCCCCTCTCTTCCCACTATTCAGATTGCTCTCCAGAAATGGTACAATATGTTCCTGCCATTGTAAGCAACCAGCAGCCCAACCCACGCTGACAGTACATCTGGGGCACAGCACATCCCACAGTGAAGGGCTCCCAGTGTCCATGAACTCACTCTCAATGCTCTCTGTACCTGCTGTTGACAGAAAGGACTCAGAGGAGATGCCCCCTCTCCCTCACTCACCTCTTTTTCCTTCATACCCTGCTCCACACTGGCCCTTTGATGAGATCACATAGTGGTACTGATTGTTATTTTCACATTTTGACTACTGCAGCATTTTTCTACCCCCTCTCCTTGGCTCCAGCTCAATAGGGCATTTGTTAACAGCCTGGTTTACCTTTGCAAGCTAAATGGAAGGCACTGATGGTGCACTCAGCTGGTGATAGCAGAAAGAGCCAGACACAGCCCAGCAGCACCAACACTGTGCTCAAAGCCCCCAAACTGTCTCAGTACTGAAATACCTGCCTTTACCAGAAGCTGTGAAAGTTAGTCTTTAAATAATTCCAGCAAAGATACACTGGGGCTTGTGCTTGTGCTTTAGATGCTAAGGTAAGAAGGTAAGGCATCACTCGATTCTGTTGGTTAAAATGAGGATTCAGCATGAACTGTGTAATTAATGGCTGAAAGGAGAAAAAAAATGAAATTGAATTAAACCTGACAGCATAATGCAAAGAATCAACAGCTTTATTTGCTGCTTAATGATGATGATACTGTTCTCATTTCATTATATGTGAGTCACAACCAGCTTTGTGTTGGCTTAATTGTATTCTTTAGCCAGCAAACTGAGGCATGCAATTTACAGCAGCGACACCTGTTAAAAAAAGCTTAAGACTGTCATCAATTGGTCCTGAGTAGTGACATGAATTAATCCAGTACACTAGATTATTAAGACATAGCATTCTTTTTTTTTTAAATTTTTTTTTTTAAATTTTAATTAGCAATAACATGATAAAGATTTATTTTGTCTGACAGGACAGAAAACCCAAACATCCTCTAGCAGTGCATCTTGTGATCTGAGCCCTACAATGACCTGTTTCAGTTTTCACATGTTTGGGATTACAGAGTAAATCCTAGATCCCTCTGTCACTGTGAAGTGACTCCAGCTTTTGGCAATGGCTGAACAACACTGTATTTTTTGCCTTTCCTTTTCATGGCCTCTCCACCAAAAATATCATGTAAAAGAAGCAGAAAGAGGAACAGAAGTGGGTGAGAAAAGAACTCAAAGGAGACAGCTGAGGAAGGAATGACTGTCACAAGACTGAAGGCATTGTAGGTGTTTTTCTAAGCAGAGTGGCAATGGGAAACACTCTACCCATTCATGCTATTCCGAGGTCTTACAGAGTGGTTCAGCCTCAAAGAGGTTTAGTTATGGTGAATCTGGGAAGGGACATGCAAATGAGTTCCAGCAGACTGCAGATGCAAGGAGGCACTGGCAAAATGAGAAAGAGATACAGGGTAGCCAGTGGCCTGTTTCTTTGTCTTTATTTCTCCTCTCCTTCTGATCTGTTTTGCTCGTGGTTCCCCTTTCTCCTTTCTGTTGGTCTGGGTCTTTTCAGCAGCCTCCCTTTTCCCCCAGCATCCTGGTGAGGTCCCTGGGGGCTCTTTTTCTTACAACCTGGGTGTGCAAGTGCAGCTCTGCAGAGGCCTCTGGGTACTTGGGGTGCCCTGAGACTCCTCCAGGACTCAACTGAATGCCCAGAGCAGGGTGAAGGTGCAGGCACAGTCACACGGGGCCATTCTGGCACACAACCCACAGCAGGGACAGGGGATGCCAAGTGTGACTTCTGCTCCTCAGCTTTGGCCGGAATGGGTAGGTTTTCCTGATTGAAATGGATTAGTTTACTTTTGCCCAAAAGCTCTCTTTTGTGCATGCTGCAGTGCCTGTGCCACCACTGGACTTTCATGTTTCAGGGAAGCAGGGGAACTCATAATTATTCCTTCCATTCTCCAGTTGCCTTTGCTTTACAGGTCTGCCCTTAGCTCTGCTCTCAGTTACCTGGGATTGCATATTTTAATATTACTCTGAACTGCAGAAGTGAGGAGCTTTAAACAGCTCAACAGTCACATCAGAGCTGAGGCCTAATATTGTTTTCCTCTAATCATGAGATCTTTGCTGTAGAGAGGTGCTGAGGTGGGCCTGACAATGGGGTGCCTGCACAGAACAGATAGATTTTCATAGCTTTTATAGAACCTGCAGATTTCCTTGGGGACTTAATGAATTAAACATTAAGTCGATGTATGTTGCAGTAGATACAATTCCATGATTAAATTCAGGAAAAAAGTAAAAAGACATCTACATGTGAAGACCTCCAAGACCTCTATGTCCCACAGCATAATTGAGAATGTTAAAATGCAATGTTCTAGGAAGTTCTGCTACAGCAAAAATCACATTGTGCTTGTCTATATTTATTATTTCATGTGTGCTTTTCTGCAAAACATACAGTCAGCTTGAAAGTAAAGAGGATATTTGTTTCCTGAGTGCAGGCCTTGCAAACCATATGTACACCTGGACTGGCAAAGTCCTTTACACAGCTGCCAAGCATGAATGGCTAATTGGCAAAACTGCACTGCTGCTGGACCTCGTGCAGTTCTGTTGGCCTCACTGCAATTAGTCAGATTGCGACTAATTAGCTCTCTGTAAACACTTCTGAGGTTGATAAATATGATAGAATAGAAACCTCAGCTCCTGTCTGCCTACCTGCATCATATCTGCAGGATAAAATAAAGGGGAAAGCAAGAGAAGAAACTCAGAGTTTTGTTAGACCCTCTGAGCAAGAAGATGCTCTTTTTATGTGGTAATTTTTCACTGTAAAGTTACGTACAAATAGAACAAAATCCTCCTCCCCTGTCTTTAGGCTGTTGAATGCCTTAGTAGATGCTTTTCTCCTAGAGATGAGGAATACCTGACAGAGGACTATCAGCCTCTTGGAATTCAGGATCTTCCCTCCAAGTTCATGACCCCTTTTCTCATACTCAAGGCCAGGAAGGATTTAAGGGCAAATTAAAATATGTTGCCCAGTTCTTTCCATGTTAGGGTCTGGGAATGAAAAAGGAAAGTGCTTTGTGAGTAATTGGTGCCCATTCCCTTCCATTCCCATGCAGTCATCGCCTTCACATTGCTCATGGCTAATATTTTTTACTTTCCTTATATGAAAGTGGAAGATGGGAGTAAGGACATCATCCATATTCCTAAGGAGGCTGTGAAGATAAATACACCTAAAGCTTGTCAACAGCTTGGGTAACCGGAGACCAGAGAGGTGGAGACCACAGACCTCTGTGCTGTGCACCCAGAAACTGATATTTCAGTCTGGCACATGCCAATCTTTTCCCATCTAGAGGGCAATCTGAATCTTAAACAGCCAGGATGGATTACTTCTGAAGGTCTATCTAGCCCTGAAAATCAAGATATTTTAAGTGGAGACCCAGTGTATGATTAAATAATATGCCAGGACTGGTTTTTCAGGGATCTCTGTTTTGTGAACTATATTGCTTTAAATACAACAGAAAGTAAAGGTTACTTTTGTTTTGTTCTGTTTTTCTTCTCTGAAACCTTAAATAAATGAAGAAGGAATTGCAGAATTACAGAGAACCTTTACATTCAAAACAAGAGGCTTGACTAATTTTGAATAAATAATAACACTTTCCTGTGCTTAAAGATCCATTAAGTAAAATCAAATTGCAAGGTCCTGATTGTGATGAGATAGCTGCGGTATGTTAATAGCCTTTGTCTGTACGTGAGTGGGAGTAAGGAGAGGGAAAATGCTTTCATAGAAAATAAAGGAAACAGCCCTGTTGTGTTTGCAAGGATGTTAAGAATGCAGATGAGGGAGGTAAACAATCGTTTTTATTAATAGCAGCAGATCAATGTCACTAGATTAGCAGAAAACTTGGAATAAAGCAAAAAGCCAAACATTTTTTCTAGTCATATCCCTTCACCTCCATTGCTGAGCACAATCCCTAGCTATGAACAGAACCAGTAACATACCCTGCCAAGTATGGGCTCGAATAGTGAGACCCAGTAAAAAATTTGCCCATATTTAAAAACTAAACAGAGTGTAGCCATGTGCATACACTGAGGATGCTGTATGTACCGATGTAAGAGCAGATGACTGAGTGGATGGCTCAGAAAGTGCTCCTCTTTGTCTCTCGACTTTTCTTCTGGGAAGAATAAACTATTCCACACCAAGAGAGGTTTGCTTACTGTCTTTTCTTGTCTAGGAAAGAGCTCCAACTCCAGCTGCTTCACCCATACCCATGCTGGGAGGCAGGAGGTTGGAAGCAGGAACTCCTGAAATTTCTTTCAGGCTGGTGCCCAGGTGGCCAAGAAAGTCAGTGGCATCCTGGCTTGTATCAAAAGTAGTGGGGCCAGCAGGACCAGGGCACTGATTGTACCCCTGTGCACTGGGGTTTTATGAGGAGCAGCTGCGGGAGCTGGGATTGTTTCGCCTGGAGAAAATGAGGCTCAAGGAAGTCCATATCACCCTCTACAACTGCCTGAAAGGACGGTGTAGCCAGGGAGGGTCAGTCTCTTCTCAGAGAAAATAAGTGACAGGACAAGAGAAAATGTCGTCAAGTTGCACCAGGGGAGGTTTGGATTGGATATTAGGAAAAACAACTTCATAGAAAGGGTTGTCAAACGTTGGAGCAGGCTGCCCCAGGAAGTGGTGGAGTCACCATCCCTAGAGGTATTTAAAAGATGTGCACTTAGAGTTGGAGAACTGTAACCCTCACAGGCTACAAAAGGCTGTATGAACCCCTGTCCTGCCAGCATGTCAGTATAAAAGCTTCCAGATAAAAGGGAAAACCAGAGTTATTTACAGAGGCAGTTTAATGCGAATACTGCCATGGCTATACCAGAAATTTTGCCCTTGTATTTCCCTAAAGATGTCTCATATTTCTCATGGCTTACACAATATTGTCATTTGGAAGGCAAAGGTACAATTTAGTATCCTTTCTTTACAAATATTTAAAAAATTCTCTCTATAAAATTAGGATTAATAATAATCAAATTTGGAATTTATGTAAAGAATAAATGAATGGTGTAACTTCTGAAAATTTTAGTTCAAGATATTAAACTAATAATTAGCAAATTATTCTCTTGACCGTTCCTTCATTATGTTTTGAATATTTGATTTTTAATCTCAGCATCTAAATGTGATTAACATATTTGAGAATTTCCATTTACTGCAATATTAGTGAGAAAACCTTAGCTCCTATCTGGGTCAAAACACTCACTTAATGATTTGATATTTTCTGTAGTTTATCCTTCCTAGAAGATCAATAGTCATCAGCTCCTGAGGGAAGTTAACTAGTCAGATCACACATTTCCACAAGACTGTTGCTGACTTCTGTGAAAACTGTAAAAGAGTTTCTGTTTTGCAAATACACACACAACCAAATTTTTAAATACTGCTAAATGTTGTCATGCGGTTCTCAGTCATAGAGAATTCAGACTTCAGCACGGGATGTTACGACTAGATGATTTGCTATTGTAAGAAATAATGAAAGCTAAATTACACTTAACAAATGAATAACAAGAGCTCATTCCCATTATCTTCTTTTTATTACCCTGGTCATGTGGTATATTACAAAATTCAGTCATTGAAAATGGGCATCTCATTTCTTATTTTACACTGAACGTAATCTGAGAGAGGAAAAGTAAGGTACAGACTTTATTTGGGTTAATCACCTGTACATGTCTTGGGGGAAATAATTTGCAAATTGCAATTCTATGAAAAAACTCAGAGGTGGTAATGGATTGCACACACCAAACAAGATGCAAAAATGTCCTGCAGATATAAGAAAAGGAAACACCATAGCGGGATGTGTGGACAGGAAAAAAACAAGACATCTGAAACAGCCCTTCTCATTGCACTTGGCGCTGGGAAGGCTTCATGGGGGGCTGCATTCAGATTTGGGCACCATGCCTCAACCAGTGTGTGGCTCAGCTGGAGGGAGGACAGAGGCAAGCACCGAGGCAGATCAGAGGTCTGGAAAACGTGACTCCAGAGGAAAGTATGCAGTTAATTAGCCTGAAGAAGAAAGTACTAAGGAGGCAACATCGCAACAGTCATCAAACACATAAAAAGATGTTATGAAGCAGAAAGGCAAAGAGCACTGTCTGTGCCCACAGTGGATGCCTGACACAGGAGGCTTCCCTGCCTGCAAGGGAGGATTGGACCAGATGTGACCCTGCAAGGACAAGGCATTGCAGGAGGTTGCAGCGGGAGGCTCTTACACCTCCATTCCCAACCATGTTAAAATCCAGACCAAACTGGAGGTATAATTTGTCCTGTGTTCAGGCAGGAGCAGCCACTTGACTCTGCAGCCCTGCTTTATTTACATTATAGAGCTGTACAAATGCTGCTGGGTCAATGCAGAGCACCGACACCCCTCTCCCAGGATCTCACCTCTGTCAGTGGTTGGAAAAGGAGGTTTCAAACGATGGACAAAAACTATGGAACACAACAGTGGAACAAACTAGATGTCAAAAACATGTTAGTATTTAGTTTCCTCTTGGAAGAATATGGTTTTATGACACATTGTCTTTTTAAGCTGACACAGGGTAGCAATAGACATTCTCAATGTACATATACTTTTCTAACCCTTTAACATTTTTTACTAGATGCTTTGCCTCAGTGATAGCTAGTGGCAGTGAATTCCATATTTAACTGTGCTTTTGGGTAAAAATATATTCCATCTTAGCAGTTAGTTATGAGTTGTAAAGAAAAGGTAATTAGGAGTTCCCAAGTTGCCTCCTCTACATTATTCATTACTGGGTATACCTCTATCATGCTCCATGTTATTTATTTAATCTCCGGGCTAAGGAGGTTCAAGATTTTCACTATCTTTTCATATGGAAGTCTTTTTGTGTCTGTAGTAATTTTCATCACTGGTCCCTGAATCATCTCTGCTGAGCAGCATATGCAAATCTCTTTTTTTCTGACTGAAGCAAGGGAAGAAAATGCATGGGTGTTTTTGGGTTTTTTGCAGGGGGAAGGGAGGGAAGATTTTATGTTCATATTTGTTTTCAGAACATTTTTTGCATGGCTGATTTTCCACAGATTTCAAAATATATGGCTGCAGTAGAGGAATTACAGACAGTTCTGCAAGTTTGTTCTGAACTCGGGAAACAGTGCATGCAAGGCATATTGATTTCTTTGTCTGTATTGATCCTTCTTCATTACTTAACTCTCAAGCCATAGAATCTGATGGTTGGAAAAAATTCTGATAACCTATATTTAGCTTATTAGAATTTCTGTTACAGGTGGCATGTGTTCTTCCATTTTAAAAGTGTAACAAAAAACTGAATTCAAGATTATTCTTTCCTCTAGTAAAATTAAAAGTTACTCTAATTAAATATAAAAAATACAGAACAATGTGAGAAGTACTGTATGCTCTGTTCTTGTCCACTATATATGAATGGGACCCTTGAATTTCTTGCCCTTGCTCTGTGTTTTAAGAACTGTGTGGATTTTTCAACCACTCTGTGGTACATGATGTTAGTTTGCACTTTTGCTTCAATGCTGCACTTCTGCTCCAAAGCAAATTGCTAGCACAAGTACAGTCTTGACTCCTAACAGGCAGACAGAGGCTGAGAAGACATATCTGCACCCTAAACTCAATGCCAGCCCCATGCCCTTGCTAGAGGAGCTGACTGGCAATGTAAGGAGTACAAAACTGACCCCATCAGCAGAAGTAATAGTGACAGGGGGGTTTGATAACATCAAGGAGGTGAGGAAGGATCCCCCAGGCAGAACATTGTAAGGGCATCTTCAGGGAGAAAGTGAATCTCAAGCTTCCTCAGAGCATAGTTATCTCTCTGAGGGGTATCAAACCCTGCCTCACGAGGTAACAAATCAAGGCATTTAAAAAATGACAGCGTTACTGCTGTGAAAAGTGATCAGCTGGGCATACTCACTTCGTCTGCCTTCAGGTCTTCCTGTCACTGAATTATAGCATAAAAGATGACATTTTGTTCGAACTTTTTACTGATTTGCATTACGGTTAGAGGTAGACATGGAATTCTAATACCATCTATGGGTTGCCTGGCATTCGAGGGCTTATGTCAGATCTTTTGGGTTATATGAATATTTTCTTTGATGTAATGATATTCTCTATTCTTACAAGAGCTATTTAAAAGACAAAGAAAAATCTCTTTTCAAAATGGGTAGTTAATGAAATAGCAGCCTGTGTCACCTAATGCATTGTGCATTTCATAAATATATATTACAAGTTAGGACAGCCAGCTTTCCTATGCTCATCTCAATCTAATTCTTTGAGGTCTTCTGGGTCACAGTAGTTTTATTTGAGAAATACAGACATAGTGCAATCTGAGCTCCCTTTTAGATATTACATTAATGCAGATAACCCATAAAGAGAGCAGATGGACTCAGAGCTCCCAGCCTTTGAGTACTGGAAGTATACAAGTATTAATTTTATTTATTTGATAATTCATGCATCAAACTACAGTTTAGAACAGATTCATGTATTACTAGCTGCTCCTTCTAAGTCTCTACAGACCCATTATGACTGTGTGCATGTTGAACTGCAACTTTTGAATATTCAGATCTGGTTGGGCTATTTTTCTTCACTTTATGGTGTTTTATACAGTAATAGAGCAAGAAACTACTTCTTTTTTTTTTACTCCCCTAAGGTAACATGAATCCAGTTCAGCCTGTTGCACAAAATTTACCATAAGAGTCAGCCAAAATCATGGAGAACACAAGGTGTCCGACTGGTAAGGCCAGCAACTCTGCTGAAGTCTGAGCAGCAGGCACAAGAACAAAAGACTTTGAGAAATCACAGGTACAGAACCAGTGTGCTGAGAAATAAGCTAACAAAATTGAGAATGGACATGCTACTCCACCTATCATTTCCATTGGGAGAGCTGTATTTGGAAAGCTGATTGGAAGAAAGCATAATTAGTATAATACAAGTAAGCAGATAGTAGTGTGTGTGATGGGGACACCTCCTGTGATCACACAGTGCACCCTAACACTCTGGGACTTTACTTTCCCTGACCCTGGAAAATTGTAAGATTGAACCAAGCAAGCACCAGGGGGATTTAGAAGACATAAGCAGGGTTTTTTTGCCTCAGAACTACATCTGGCCAAGATCTACTGTGCAATGAATGAATGCCTAGTTCTCTCGTTTCTTTTTATGCTGTTTTCCATCTCTATCCCTATTTGTTCCTTTTCTACACTATTTGTTCTTTATCCAAACCTTTTTTTTTCTTGCTTTGTGTGTGATTTGGATTCTCCTATATACATTTGTGTGCTTTTTGATGTGTCTGTGTCTTTTTTGGTGTGAGTCTGATCTCTTTGACTAAGGTGGCAGTTGTTGTTGCTACATTAAGCATACCATCAAAAAGAGAGCTACCAGCAAGTCAGCCCAACATCAGTCCAAAGACTGAAGGGGCTAAGAAGAGTGGATGTGGTGCCTGCTGTTCTCTAGAAGCACTGTTACAAATAAGAGCCACTCTCAGAGCCCAAAGCCTAATTTTTCTGTCTTTGATGCTCTTTGCTCCTTATTTAGTATACATTTTGTCCTTCAGGGAACCAAGATGTGACAAACCAGCTGCAACCAAGCTCAGATGACATTTTATCTTTTCTTTAACAAGAGCAATTACTATAATCTCTAATATCAGTCAAATGGTTGCCAAATGGTCTCTCTGCTAAGGAAATACAGCATATTGCTAAAAAGAAGTTACTTCATTGTTTATATGTCAAAGGCATTAATCTTCTTCTTTTGTCATTCTGCATCTTTAATAAAGGATGATAGATTTTTAAGCTAGTTGTTTACCATGGTATTAAACAGATTGAGATTTCTCTGTCAAAACCATAAATGTATTTAACCGTCTAATGTTCTGAAGTGACAAGGACATCCCTAAACCCACTGAAACCAGCACAGAATTCAGCTGTTCTTCCCTTCATGCCACTCTGCATCCCAGGAAGCACAGAGGCTATTTCCATGACTAATTTATCACCATGCTCACTCCCAGATAATTTTCCCCATCTCCCTTCAGATTGCATCTAAATTACATTTTCCCACTGGTAGACTTAGTATCCCTATCCTTCTCTCCCACAAAGCAGGCTTTGGGCATGACACTAAGGCTACTCCTTCTCATCAGGTCCCAGGCAGAGCTTCCAGTGGTTGCCTGTTCTTCCAGAGGGATGAAGGTCCTGTCTGGAGACGTCCAGCCCATTGGCTCATTCCTGGACCACACTCTTCTTGTTTTCCTGGCTTCATCAGGGAGGCCTGCCTTTGATGCTGTAAAGCCAACTCCTCATCAGGCTCCAACAAAGGGAACTGAAACTCAAAAATAAGGCCACGCCTGCACCCTGGATGATCTGAGCTGCTCCTGTGTGATGAGGCACCAAGCTGGGGTGCAGGATGGCACAGTGCAGGAACTTTGGGCACAGCACAGATGCATTCAGGAGCTGCACTGCTGCATCAACTGGGAAAAGAGCTGCATGGGAACAGCAGCTACTAATCCAAGAGCCTTTGCACTGATTCTGAAAACATGTAGCCTGTGCTACCTTTGGAGTTTGGAGTATCCCCTGAGAAAGTCAGCTCTGGATTTGAACTGTTAGGCTATCTTAACCTTTAGTAAATTCAATATTGGTGCCTGGGCAGTGGATGGTGGTAATCTGTCTTTCAAGATTGTCAGAATAGTCCCCAGTTTCATGGACTGTTTCATGCGTACTGGTTTTGGTGCCAGACAGCAGTCCTGGGCATGTTTATTTAACTAGGATAGATGCAACCTCAGGCTGCTTTAATCATCTGCTCAGATGCTGACTGGCTGCATTTCTCACTCTCAGACCTGATTCTGCTACTGCTGAGCACCTGAGTTTTTTCATTGGCATAAAGCTGCTGTCCCTCATAGGACAAAAAGCAGTCAGCAGTACCTGAAATGACCATAATTTACAAAGTGATAGAAATAAATATGCAAATATGATATAGTAACTTATTAATACTTTAGGAGTATGTGTCTGTCTGTGTGTCTGTGTGTAGTGTCTTCTGAAATTCTCGAAACTCTCAATAAACTCATGCAATCATCTTCTGTTACCTATGGCTTTGTTAAAGTACAACTTTAAATAAAATGTGTCAGATATTGTAAACCTGAGCTTATGCAGATGTTCAGCCTACTTGTTTTTTACAGATGATGTTGGCAGGTACATATAGCCTATCACTTCTTAACGTGAAGTGATACTTCTGTGTGCATTTAATGGTTCTGGAATGAAAGCAGCTAATATGTGTGCTCTAGCCAACACTCAGATGTTTACAGCTTAGAAATTTTAATTTGAAGAGAACAACGAAAAGAGCTCATTTACGTCATTAACTAATGTTACACAACATTTCATTTTGAAGAACAAAAGCATTTTTAAATTATAGGAATCTTGAAAAATAGCCAAACTAACTAATTCCTATTTTCACACATTATAACCAACCTGAGAAATTATTTACCTGAGCTTTTTTTCCTTTGGATTGCAATGTATTAACAGCATGTGCAAAATTAGCACTCTTTGAAGGACAGAAAATGACTGCTGCAAGGACAGGTTCTACTATAAATCATCAACAACACTGCAAGCAGTTGTCTGACAATAACTTAACCTTTTTTTCTTTAAACACTCATTAAAAGTACCAGATCAATAATAACAGAAGCAGAGTGCTTCTGGCTCTATCCAGACAACAAACCCAAAAGCTTTCCCCATCTACCAAAAAAACACATCACCTGTGCATCCAATTGCAAAGGTGTTTGCAACCATTCAGTACTTTTTCTCTAAGATTAAAAAGAAGGTCATGCCAGCTGAAAAAGTGGAGTTTTTGTTCTACTTTGATATAAAAAAGCAGGTACAAAACATTGAGTCTTCCTGAGAGGGTTTTTTCAACAGCCAAAACAAAGCAAAAGAGAACTACTTCAAGCCACATTTGTTTTTCTGCTCATCACCACTGAAATGGACAAAAATTAATCAAAATGTCCCCCTTTCACTCTTCCTCCCATTCTTCTCACTTTCACTGAAGAGAGATTTCAGTGCCTTGTGAACTTTTTGGAAGAAAAACAGTAATCAATAAAAATTAAACTTTAAAAACTAACTTTGGGGCATTCTATACATACTTGAAGAAGTAGGAAAACATGCTTCAGATCTCTGCTTTGAAACAGGAAAAGAGGAAGCATTTCAGATTTGACTTCCAAAGCTAGAGGGTCATAAGAAATTTGGTTATGCATTGCTTTTAATCTCTCATGCTTATTTTATGCCACTTTGCATAAATAATTAAGTCTCCATGAGAATAAAAGAGAAAGGAGAAGGACTTTATAGCTCTGCAGTTAGGATACTCACCTAACTGCATGGGAATATGGGAACCTACTTTCAATTTCCACTCAAATAATATTTGTTTCACACAGTGCACCAACAGGGATGCAGAGCAAAGACCCCTTTTCAGGGTTCAGAGAATGGAGGCTTTCACATGGAGGAGAGAATTGACTGAGATTGCTGGGATCCTCTTAGTGGGCATCAGCTACACACCCCTGTCCCTTTTAGCTAACACACTGCCACATCTCATTTCTGTCTGGCCAAGCTGTTCTGCAGACACAGCCTAGATTCAGTTAAGTCTGGAAATGGCATATTTTGGAAGAGCATTATGTTATATATTTAAATACACAGACAGGCAGATAGCTAGATTTTCACCCTAATTTTCAACAATCATTTTTGGAGACAGAAAAAATACATTTCTGAGGTTAGCTGGTTCTATATACTATATTCAGCACCGGCTAATCATTTGCCATTTTCTAAGTCATACAGTAGACTTGGTTAAACTTTTAGGAAACAGTTGTATGTGCAGAGACTTACTTTAAAATTGCTGACACACTGTGAACTGCAAAAGCACCATTAAAAAAATAAATTAGCATTTCTCAATATAGGTCTCTAAAACACACACATAGTTTAAAATAAATTGACTGAACATTTAAACCTGCTTAATTTTGGAATCAATTCCACGTTTGAAATAATCTACAAGTTGAAACAGCTGAAGCATAAAATGTATTTGAAACCGAACAAGTTTAAATATTGAATCAATTTTGACATAAATGTGTTTGCATATTAAGGCATTAAAAATGAATCCAGTTTAAATACTAAGCTGATGAGAGAAAAAGCTGTGCTAGGGAAAAAAGATTAAGGATGACCACTAAAATTACAACACGCTCAAACATTAGAAAATCCTGCAGTTTGTTATTTAATCTTAGTGAAACAGCTACAGTTAAAGGAAAAAGAAAAATCCACTAAGCATTGGTATGTAAAAGAGTGAGTAAGGCATTTGAGAGCACTGAGTGGCGATGGGTGAAGAGTTTCTTACTCAGATTTTCTCAGTGTTTACCTGATTTCAAGGGCCATCCTAAAAAATCCTTTTCCACTTGCAGCTCTACTTTGTTTTTTTAACTTTAGCTCCCTGAAGTAGTGAAGGAAGAGCCCACAAACCTCACCCTTCTACTTGGTAATGCCACCGTACTCACAAGCTCTTGATATGAGTTAACTGTAACTGATTGGGACTCAAAATGTGTCTTTCTTCATGTGATCAAAGACACCACACCACTCTCTCCACAGCCTGCTGCAGACTGAAGGGAAATTACCTGTGCCATGCCCCCTGCTTTCCAAATAAAGAATAAACTTCAGGTCATGGCATGGTCTTAGTCCTCCCCTGGCTATACCCATGTGTGCAGGATGCACTCTGGGGAGGGGGTGAGAAGGGAAGCAACAGTAGGGTAGAAAGCTCTGCAGGTGAAAGGAAAATAAAGGCAATGGGGCAAACGTGCTCAGGCAAAAAACCCGCAACTTATATGCTACCATAAACAATTTCCTTAGTTAAGAAGTCAGGCTACATTAGGGCCCCCTGCCTTGGCCCATCCAGCTGCAGGAGGCTGGTAGGACTGGCACAAGGGAGCATGTCTCATGGCTTGCCAGCTTAGCACTGCTGCTAGAAGCAGCAGCAGGTTCAGTAGCTCAGCCCACATTTTTCACCTGAATTCAGATGACTGAATATTGCCAGATTTCATGCTATTTAGTCAATTATTCACTTGGGCTGCTCATCTTCTGTTGGGAAAGCTGCATCCACCTTGCTCTGCATGTTGCTCTTTACATTCTGCCTCCAATATTGATTCCACAGCCAGAATTTTATTGCTTAACCATTTCCCCTCTGAAACTGACCCTTTTTCCATGCCACTGCCCAGTGCTGTTCCTGCTGCAGAGAAGAGCAGAGCTTAAACAGATGTTCTGGGTGAGGAGTATGCTCAACAGGCAGCAACACAGTCCCTGGAAAAGCACCCTGGAACCATGAGCTAACAGCACTAAACCCTCGATGGGGCAAGTTTTGGTGCTCACCAGGTCTCTTGGGACCTGCTGGTCATTTCTGCTAGAGTTCACAGTCCTGACTTCTACTAACCTCAGCAGCAATGCCCATATACCACCATGACATCTCTACTTGCCCCAGGTACAAGAAGGCAGCATTTTTGTAAGGAGGAGTGAATCAAGGGTTTGAAGACTTGCATGTCTGGAATGCTCAGGTCCATAATCACCAAAATAATTATTACTACAAATAATAACAGTCTATGGGCTAAATAATTCCTTGAGAAGGAATGGACTCCGCTTGCTGCTGAAGTTTCAAAGGGGATGGCAGATTTAGTTCTCTGCACTCTCTGTGTGGAAATCTCAAAGAAGTTATTTTTTACCAGAATTTTGTTTTAATAATAGAAAAGTTTACGCATGACAAGAGCTATTGTCTGACAACGTTAATTCGAAGACCATTAAACTGTGAATATAAAAACATAATGCTAAGAAGGTGCAGCCTGTATTTGTGCAATGAGCATCAAAAACATATTCTTCGGAGAAAAGAAAACAATAATTGATTGTAGGAGGCATAGCATCAGCTTTCTGCCCCACAGCTGAGGAATTTCTCACTGCAAGAGCAAGGCACACTCATCCTATCACTCCTACTTGTATTTTAGGTATTTGTCTGAATATTTTAAATAACAATTATTAGAACCTGAATATACAGTATTTTCCACTACTCTTCATCTTTATTTCTGTAGATTCTCCTCTTGGTCATGAGAATGGCACAGTTATACTCTGTGACATGTTACTTGTCCCTTGAATCGGCCGACTGGAGTTTACTCAGTTTTATTTGGTTTAGGGTCACAGAGAGATAAATATTAAGGAGTGGGAACTCAATAATTTTATCAACTGCTTGTTAGTCTTTTTCTGTTTAAATGACCTGTGATCCATGAAAATGGATGATCCATGAGGTTGTTCCCAAAGTCTTACAAATGCATTTGCATCCCTTGGCACCAGAGCAACTCGCGGGAAGGCTGCTTGGCCCTGGGTGCACAGGAGCACGGGGAGCCCGAAGGGAAGCAAGATGGCTACATCTGTTTTGCACCACAGAGAGCAGATGCAGATGCTCTGCACAGGCTGAAGAAAACTCCTCCAGAGCACTCTTTTGTTTCTTTCTGAGACAAAGACCCTTCTGAACCACACGCCGGTGAGCTGTATCTCTCCGTATGCTTCTGTGAGAGAAGTCCCAAGCAGAGCTAATCTTGGTGATGTAAAGCAATATCCTTTATTCTTTCAAGTGGGGGGGGGGGGGTTATCATTAACTTTATTGGGGGTAAAATATAATGCAGCATTTTTGTGAGCCCTAGCTGTAAGGACTGGTTGTGTTGGACACCTCCCCAGCACCTCTGGAGCACAAGACCACCTCCTTCTGCATGAATTTTCTTTAATTTCCTTCATTCATTCGCTGACAACCTTTCCTTCATCCTTTGTCACATGTGAAGTATTTTCTGCATAAAAGGAGGGAAGGAACTTGATCCTGCTTCTTCGTATCTCAGACTGAACAGGTTAAATTGCCATGGTTACCTCTCCTGTGCGGCTAGGCCTTGAAATACATCTCTATTTCACTTTAGCTTTCCAAGCTCAAAGCTGAGCTCTAGACAAATTTAGGAAGACTTTTCATCAGGATATTAGCTCCCCTCCCAGAAGTCCCCTTTTGGGTTTTGTTCATGCCTCTAGCTTCCTTCTGTGCCTGTTTAAACCAACAGTTGCAGCAAACCTCCAAATCAACAGCCTTGTCAGGATGAATAATCTAAAATTAATGTGCACTTGTCGACATGCATTACTGTTCCTGACAGAGACGCGTTGCCTGCGCTGGCTACAAACCGACAATCCTTCAGAAGAAGTTTGCTCACTGCAGTCCAAGGGCTGATGGAGAGCAGGGATAGGGCTGGGAGTCGGATTTCAGATGATAAGTACAATGGTTCCTGACACATAAGGCTCAGAGTGAATTCACCAAAGACCAGGCTGCTTACATTTTTTCCTGCTGTTTGCTTTATTCTCACTGGTGATGGTTATTGCATTTATACAGCACCCCCTGAGAAATCATCGAGATGCGTTTTGAACATCTTGTTTTTACCACCCTCAATTTCAAGTTGTGGAGCAGAAGCGTGAATAATCCAGCACTCCACCACTGATACATTACAAATGCATACGTTAACTTTGTGCCTGGCGCTCCCACTCCCACCTCTTTTTTTTCCCCCTATCCTTAGCTCTTGCAAGCCTTTCTTGACAGCCAAGTGTGCTCTTTTGCAGTGCTGTGGGCAGGCTGCAGCAAGAAATGGGGGCTTTGGACCCAGAGAAATGCCATTCATGAGATCAGTTTAGGGTTACAGTTGTTAGCACGGCATCTGCTGAAGTAATACAATCAACCTGAAATGAAAACAACAGAATAAAATACTGCACTGATTTTTTTTCCCTTTTCACACAGCTCAATAATCAGCATTCAGCATATTGCTGCATTTTAAAAGTTAACTGTTATGGAATTAATGAATTCTTCTTCATGAATACCAAAGGACTTGGTCTTTTGCAATTTAATAGGTAACAGAGTCACTTTAAATAAACTGTCGCTTAGCTTTCAAATGTCAACACAGTTGTATGAAAATTGAGAAAGGCTTTTACTTTTGGTTTTGCTTAAACTGCATCACTCCCTCACTCTCTCTGCTCAGCCACAGCTTTGGCTGGATTCCTTTCATTCCTGGACAACCTGGCAATAGTGGGGTGGTAGTTCACACGAGGATGACCTTGTGGGGAGACCCAGAGCACTTCTGGAAGCCCAGAGGCAAGCGTTGTGCCCTGTTGGTGGGATGCATTTGGGGAGACAACACCAGCTGAAAGCAGCTGCAGCCTGGCTGTTTTGCTCCTTTTGAGCAAAGCCAGCCCTGGGTACCCAGGTTCACCCACCAGCACCCAAATCGGGGCTTAGCCCACACCCTCTGGGACACAGGTGACTCGCGGGGGGCTGAATGCTGCAGCCCTCCTCTCCACACCTTGCAGCAGCTCCCACCTGGCTCTCGTCCCCTGGCAAGGACACCATGGGGAGGAAAACAGCCTTTCTCTCCTCCGTGCCGGCATGCACCAGGGAGGAGACGCAGATGCTGACATTTTAGTGTCCAACTTCCTGGCTGCTCAAGGCACTGCAGCTTTCGCCTTGGGAAATACTGGCCAATCGCCTTGATGTGGCCGGATGAATCCCCGGCTGGGAAAAGCCTGCCCCCAGGAAAGGCTGTTCGTTCCCCATGCTCCCCTGAGATGATCTGGCAGCCTGCCTGCCCACTGCTGTGCCCACCCAGCCACTGGCAGGCTGGAAGCGCATCTCTCTGCCTGGCTGATCTTGGGGTGGCAGCAGGGGCAGGGTGTTAGAGAGGCAGCTCCTGGCAGTCAGAGAGGCGCAGCTTGCTCCTTGGGGAAGTGCAGGCTGCCTGCAGGGAGAGACGTGGCTGAGGGACAAAGGGGAAGAGTGAGCAGAGCGCGGCTGCAGAGGCTGGGGCAAAGGGTAGAACCACCACGGGGCAGTAATGGTAGGTGAACAGCTTTGCAGGCTGGAAAAGCATACCCTGATGCCTCCACTGATGCTCTTCCTAAAAGGGATGATTCTAGGTAGTTTCTGGGGAATTGTAAATTATTTTTCTTTGTTTTCCCCTACTCTCTTTCCACTTTTCTAAGAAGAAAATTACCTAGAATTTACTAAGCTGCACAAACAGCTAGTTGGCAGCTTTCAGCATATTTGGAAAAACATTTTCTTGGCAGAACAGCACACAGGTTTGTAACTCTGAGATGACATTGTAATAATACACCACGGGGCTCAGACTAGAATCCCAGCAGATTAAACATGAAAGAGTTACCAGCAGTGTCTTCTCACAAGGGACTTATGCCTTAGAAATACATGTTCCTGGCTAGTACTGCAGAACAAACATCTCAGCAGCCCTTGGCTAATGATGCGTGGCCCATCTATTCATCCTTTGCCGACTGCAAACAAAACTGTGGTTTGGATGTGACGCAAGCTGAGCTCTGGATGTGAAGTGTGCCATTCCTTGCTCTTGTTTTCTGGGACTCTTGTCTACCAGGGAGAAGCATGCTGAAGGAGATATGATTTTGAGCTAGGAGAGTTTTAGGGACTGGAGCAATGTGAGATCATGTGTGGGGGAACCAAAAGCAAGCCATTAAACTGCAGGAATTAACTCCCACTATATAGTGAAGTTTAATGGCTAGGCACCCTCCTTTCTATTGTGAATGTTCCTACAAAATCCCTGGAAAGTTGAAAGGCATCAACATTTTAAGAATAAAAAAATCCAACTTGTGTACTGAGATGAACTTTTATCTTTAAGGTTTCAGTGGAGGGATGACACACAGTCAACATGGTTCAGGGAGCCCTGTTTAGGTAAAAAGTGAAAAGGGTCAATTTAAAACCAGGTGAAGTCCAAGTGCTGGCTTGATGGGCCCTCTGGGCCTCCAAATCATTGTTTCCAACACCCAATTCACACTGGGCTGGAATCAGGCTCTGGGGTGCTGTAGGCTCAGATGTTGCTCTGTACTCCCTGTCTGTTCATTGCCCTATAGGTCCTGGGAAAACACAAAAGCAGAGACCAAAATAAAAGTAGTCCCTGAAAATTATTTTCCATGGAGAGTATCAGGCTCCGAATGAGCCATATCTCACCCATATAGTGTTGGTTTTGTGCACCTCTCCATGGGAGCTAGGTGATCCAACCTGTCTTTTCTTCCTCCTTATTTTGCTTCTTACAAAGCTCTCTAAAGACAGGCTGCTGGGAGGCATCGTCAGCGTACAGACTGCCTGCTGCCTGTGAGAGTACAGGTTACATCTCATCAGGCTATGCCATGGCATGTGCCTATGAAGACAACATGAGGTGAGATCATGTCACAGAAATTAACAATGCAGAAAGACATTTTCTTGATTCACAGCAAGGCATTAACTTATACATCTGAGTAGTGGATTAAAGGCTTCCAGCAGTGAGGTGGGGAGGAAGTAAGAGAACAAGCTGCCAACCGGTAAATATGCACACTAATTTTGCAAATGCAGGTATTTCATGTCTTTCCTAATCTAATCGTGAATGCAAACCGGATTACTGCATCCGACATGACAAGAATAAAAGAGTGCCAACAGACTCTTGAAATTAGCAGAGTGAGTTCGCTGGAGGAATTACATTGCTGATACAAGTCAGTCTCCTAATAAAGGGCACTCCTAAAAATGGAAAAAAAGAAAGTGGGAGACAGAAAAAAAAGCAGCTGTAGGCAGCCTTTTACCCTAAACGAGAGACACAATTAAGACGCTAATTCTTTTTGCACCAAGAACAGACAATTTTCCCTTCAGATGCTCACTGCATCACAGAAATTAGCGAGATCATCTATGACCACTTGACAGGAGTATATAGGGAAGGATGTTGAAAATACCTAGGGCAATGGTAGCACATTCACAGGGATTGGAAAAGATGGGCCCCGCAGAGATTCCTGGAGGTTCAAGGGGGAAATGTATGAAAGTGCAGAGGTTAAGGAGAAGAGCTGCATGCAGGTGCATCTCCTCAGAGCAGTGCTAAAAGGGGTCTTGCCTGACTTTCCAATGCCCTCAAGTTTGGGCACCCATATAAATTACTACAAAGTTACTGTAAAGAAAAAGCACTCAAAACTGGTTTTATTTCCGATACCATGTGCTATACAGAAGTGCAGACCAGTAGAGAGTCTTGCTCTGAAATCTGCCTTTTATTTCTGTGTCATTTTCAGGTTATTAACAGAACCTTTACTGCCAGCAAAGCTGCTCTGTTTCTCTAAGTTCATATCTTCGTTATGTAGCATGGCTGAGGTGGTCCTCAAACTACATAAATCACATGCCTGGAAGGAGAGGAGTTGCATCTCAATCTAAGCTGCAGGCTGTTTTCTGCTTGCTACAAGAATAAAAGATTACCAAAGAGTGAAAACATGTTAAGAGAGTGGTTGCATAAAGAAAAGTTCTAAATCAGAGAGGGAAGAGAGAAAAAAATGAACCAAGCAGGTTAAAGAAAGTTAAAGTAATTAAAAAAGAAAATCTTTTATAGGTGTCTTCTGTGGAGAAACTGGGCTGAGAGCCAAAATGAAAAAGCTGTGACAGCAAGGAGGAACAGATCCCACGGAGACAAAATGGGAGAGGGGAATGTCTCTGCAGGAGTGGTGAAAAAACCCAAACCATTAACATTGCTATGGAAAACAACAATTTAGACTGAAAAATTAAAGGAGCAGTAGTTATTTTTTCACAGGCATTGGGGTTAATGGGTCTTGTAATGCCCCTCCCTCTTCCCTGCCCCAAACATGGATGCACTGCCTTCGATAACAAATGAGGAAGGGTGGGGTCGAGAGGCTGCTTTCAGGGAACTTTGTGCAGTACCAAGGCTTCCTAGAGGAAAGTCAGCCTCCTCCACTGGGGCAGGTGGCAGGAGGGCTGCTTATGAGCTCTTGCACTGGGGAAGCTGGGACTAGCTGTTACAGGATGGCTAGAGAAAATAGTAGGACACTGAGCACAGCCTGCAGGCATGAGGAACAGGGAGCAGCAGTGATAGAGGACTTAAGGATAGGAAGCAGGCAGTGACAAACTGTGAAATCACCATCCCCAACCTGCACTTGCATCCCAGGGCATGGAAAACCTGCCTTGGAGCAAAGGAGCAAAGTGCTAAAAAAAGCGTTAGAAGATCAAACTCGTCAGGCCTGAAGCAAAGAGAAAACCAAAAGCAAGAGCCAAAGAGAAGATTGAAAAGATCAAGTCTTGAGCTAGAAATGAATAAGCATAAAGCTACTGAAGACAAAAATAAAAGCAGAAGAGTAAAGCACTGGGTATACTGAAAGAGAGCCAAGTGACCATGGCAGCAGGCTGATTTCTGTTCAGCTTAGGTGGTCCTCTCCAATAAATTTTACCATGAGGCATTTGATGACATCTCCCATGTCATCCATAATCAAGGATTTGCCTTTGTTATATCTGTCTTTGCCTCTGAAACACACCAAAGCAGCACTGACGCAGAGCAGGTATTTTCATGTTGAGGTACCATGAGGGCTAATTTGCCTTGGCTGAAAATGTTGCTGCTTACTTCTAGTTTTCTCTCCACTGGCAATTGTTTAAGTAACTACATTTTTAGCTTGGCTGCAGCAAGCCTCCAGTTACAAGTTTCTCATCCTAATATGTCACTGTCATTAAAAATGTCCTGTCTACTGCTGTCATGGGGAAAGATTACACTTTTGGACATCTTTTTTCTCAGAAGTAAAGCCTTAACTCATTACATTTTAGTCACACAATTGATTCTTACATCTCCCTCCCCTGAAGCCTTCTATCAAGCTGCTGTGTTGTTTTGGGGAGATGTTTGGGAAGCCATGGCTGACTTTTTAGTCCCCCATTTTCCTAGCAAGAGAGGTCTGTCTTAACTAACAAGAGGAGTGAAGGAACTAAGGTACAAGGAAATAAACCAATAATAACATAAATGTGAAGCAGCCTTGCTTTGGCTCAGTTTTTTGAGAAAAAAACCTTGCCCCTAAGCTTTCAAGGCACTGCATAGGTTCAAAGCACGACTCTTCCATAGTTTTTTCCAGATATTAACTGAACTAGGATTTAGCCCTACTTTGAAAATGTAGAGGTAAGAGACAGGAGGATGCTTGAGGACACCCTGCTCACAAGGTTGGACTAGATGACCTCAGGCATTCTCTTCCAACATCACCCATTCTGTGCTTCTGTGAATCTATAACAGAGTTTCAATTCCTGGAAATCATGTTAATTTTGTTGGCATTCAAATAATACCCAATTTCAAGACCTAGGAGCCCAGAAAAGCAAGAACAAAATGTCTTTGCCTACATATGAAGACAATACTTCCTACTCCATGCCTGCCACCCTAGAATTAGTCTGAAGAAGTACTGAATGCTCTCCAGAGCAAACCTTCCCACATGGTAGCATGACGTGGCATCCAACAAATCTCACTCCTGCTTTTGTCCTCTGAGACATCACACTCCCAAATCACAGAGAATGAGTCATGCCTTTTCTTTAGACCTTTGTTTTTTGGACTGATGAGGAGCCAGACTTGGCCAGGGTCCCGAGAAGGCGGCAAGTGGATTTTGTCCTAGAGATCAAAGTTTTTCCATGACCCTACAGAAGATGGTTGTGCTGATCTACATGATTCTGCCAGCACTCTTCATCCTCACAGGGACTGAGAAGTATCTTGCTCAGTAGATTTCACCAGTAAAATCTTCACTAATGAAAAAACTAATGGCAAACTACAACACACAAGGACTACCACAATTTTCTGACTTTACTGTAGTCTGCACTTGAACCCATGGCCATTAAGTAAAAGGCTTTACGTTTTCTATCAGTCTCTAATAATTGAGTTATCCATACAGATGTACTTAACACTTGATTTGACTTATGGGGGAATGAAAGGAAAATATAAGAGAAAGGGAAGAGAGGGATGGGGAAAGGGAAAAGACAAAAGGAGAAGGGGAGAAGGAAGGAAAGCAATTAAATCAAAACTGAGTTAAAGTTAGCTGGAGTCTGCACTCTGCAAATAGGTGCAGCAATCAAATGATTTCATGCTATCATCTTAATTTGAATTTACAATACTGATCTAGAAAAGCCCTATCAAGGCTTTGTGCCCAAGGCAGAACTGCCCTCACCTCCACTGAAATCCATCTCTGTGCCCTGGCAATCCATACATAAGGAGGGTGAAGGAGAAGGACAATCCTGTGTCATTCCAACTGGCTGCTCCTGCCCATCGCGCCCTGGGTTTGTATCGCCGTGGCATTTTGCAAAGCGGCACTGCCTGACGGTGCCAGATGGAAGTGTTACAAGGGGAGGATGTAACTCAGGTTGGGGCTGTCTAATAGCGTTGGCTGCAGTTCAGAAGCAAGCACTGTCCAGCTAACTCTCTCATCCCAATTAAGGGTCAAGGCCTTACATGGCACTGCCCCCACGGATACAGGAGCTGCACGGTGCCAGGGGAGGACAGTCAGCTCACATAACAGTCCTTGAAGAGGCACTGACGCAGAAGAAGCTCCTCTGATAAAACTTAAAGGAGACCAAGGGACACGAGACTGATGAGACAAAGCAAGTTAATGGAACTGATTTAAAGCATTCTTAATTGTATTATTCCTGGCTAATTATTTTTTCTAGCGGGAAAGAGAAAAACCAAAAAGTCAACCAGTCAGAACTAATGAAGATATATTTCATGGTAACCGTTTGCATTAATAATAATATGGAGTGTTATGATGAATCAGAAGGGTACAACACAGTGAGTTAATTGCAGGTTGCTCATTACAGATTCTGAGACTAGGACTAATGCACTAAGTGGACACAGATTCAAATTTAAATATGAAGTAGCATCACTGATTACCCTGAAGTTTTCAGCAGTGTAACACAGATCCAGATCTGACCCATGGTCATCTTTTCCTACTTGGTCTGCCCTATTTGGACAGGTAATTAGGTCAGCTGAATACACTATTCTTTGACTTTAGCACATAAATGGAAAAGCTTTGTTCACCAGCTCATTGTGAGCGTCACCCCACTGAAGCGACAGCCCATTCAGTCATTGACTCCAGAAGTTAATGACTTTGCCCTATATTTTATGAGAGAGGGAATTTGGCTGTTCTTTTGAGGGGGAGGGCAAGTTCCTAAAAAGAAACAAAAGAAACAGTCACTAAAAGGGACAGGCTAAGGTGAGAACTCTGAAAAATGTTCTGTATTGTTGGTATGGGATTATGGGCATTATGTGGGTTGCATAGTTTCTAGGACATAAAAGCAATTACTGTTTAAACAAGCATTAAATCCAAGTCAGGGACTTGGGGTTTCATCTGCAGGCCAAATAACTACAAGGGTTAGAAAGAATTTCTTTTTCTCTTTCTCCTGCACCTCCTCCACAGTATTTCATAATTGAATGAGCCCACTGGAGGGGTTTTGCTTTGTTTTCTGGGTTTTGGAAGAGGGATAACAGAATGCAGGGTTGTTCAAGTTTTGGCAATGCACGTATTTCATTACAGAAGTTTTCCCAGCAGCACGTAATCAACACAGATTTTAATTGCAGGTGAGCATTAGTTATATTGTTATTCAATAGCTATTAATGAATTTTTAAATAATAGTGTATTAGCGTGTTAACTACGTAAGAATTATATCTCCTCAATACTTGTAATGAATTGAACAGTTCAAGGCACATTCATTTATAGGGAGTCATCTTTGTACTTGAGGTGATTATCTGCTTCAGGAGTGGATTACTGGAGGTACATAGGGACTTTCTGAAAGTTAAGCAGGTACTTAACTGCTGTCCTGCAGTGGGATGGACTTCAGCACCATTAAATTCACCAAGGCAGAAACGTGCATCTTTTCTTAAGCATGTCCTTAACTGAGTAGAGGCAGTGCCAGAGGACGGGGTGGTACTGAAAAAAAGGGTCAGGCTTATGTCTCAATTTTACTGCATGTGGAAGAGTTGCATCACATTCATTTTTAAATTGGCTGGTTCCAAATTCACTCAGTTTAAAAAAAAAAAAAAAAGAGTAATATTCATTTGCAGTTTAGGCTGGATTTTCCCTGCTTTGCCAATGTCTCCCTACTCCCTCATCCATCTGACAATATGATCCCTTCCAGTGACTGCACCATTTAAAGCACAGTCTCATAAAGAACTTACATAATTTTGCCATCCCTCTGTCTATGGCAGAGCCACTATGTGAATGTTGAAGGACAGTGTGGACTGTGGACCTCAGTGATCCTGAATAAAAGCATATTACCTGAGGGAACGACTCTCCCTTGTCTGTGGAGCAGGGTCTGGGCAGGCATGCTGCCCATGGGAGGTACAGCCTCCCTGCAGATGCAGTCCAGTGCATCGGATTTACAGCCCACATCCAACTTATCTGCAAGCAAACAGCAGTCAGTTTCTGGACATGCAGCAGCCTGGGGTGCAGAGGACCTTGTTGCCACAAAAATACAGAAAATTCCTTTTCCCTCCAAAGGTTTCCCCATCTGAGATCTGGGATTGGATCATGTGTACAGGACTGCATAATACAGGATCATCCCTATTATCAAGCACAATCCTAGCACAGACTGATGGGTCTCCAGGGTCTTTCAAGGCTGGGACTCTAGGTGCTCACGCACTCACAGCCTACTCCTTAAGACAGGGCTCTTTCTGCCTGCCCATCCTGGCTAGCCATAATTAGTTTAAAATCTGTTGGCTTATTTAAATTTCAGCTCTTTCAAGCAGTTTCAGCTGGCTTAATGCAGAGCTGAAAGCAACAGAAATCATCAGGGCCATACAAGTATCATACAAAACTGCAACAAAGAGAAGAAAGAGCCAAATGAATATCCCATGGAGAGAAAATCTACAGCAAGTTCTGTTCTGTTAATTGTGGTTCTGGCCTTGGCCTCTGCTGGGCAGCCTGGGGCTGGCCAAGGAGCCCATGGGAGGCTTGGACCCTGTCATGGAACAGATCCCCATGGCCTTGAAGGAATCTTTCGTTTTGTGTGGACACTGATGGGGCATGGGGAGAGGAAATTGTCGGGGTGGCTGAGGCAATAGGAGACAGAGCAGAGGCAATAAGACTATGCCAGAGCAGGCACAGGGATCTATGGGTATAGAAAACAAATCTATATGACTCCAGGCTTTTTAAAGTGTGCTGCTCCTGGAACAACTTGTTAAATTTCATGATACTGACTGTTTCTCTTTTTACTTCTCATTTGGTGGTTATATGAAACAAATCCCCAGTGAGCTTTCGCTTCTCACTATGGGATAGAACTCAGCATTTAAGAGTCAGGAAATTTATTTTACTTTTGTGGTCCCTAGTGACTTCAATTCTTGTAAGCCTGATTTCTGCTGCCTAAAATATTCTACAGTCATTTGTCACCATTATCTACTGCTTCACTAATGTTACTTAGGTAAATTATTATAATCTCAGCAAAAAAATATTTTAGTATTTCCTTTACAACTTTGTTTAAACTAGTCTTAGCAGAATTAGATTAATAAAACATGTGCCTTTCAATATACTTCAAAGTAACTTAGCAAGATATGTGCATGCCCATCAATTCTGCAGTAACAAGCAGAGTGTATAAAAGCTGATTTTAACCACCAGGACAAGTAGCCACATCTTCTATTTCTCTTGAAAATCTGCCTGTAATGTAAGGAGCTTGGTTTGCCCTTAAAATCAAGTATTTTGGTCACTGTTAACAACTTCATTAGGCAAACATACTAACACTCAAGGTATGTTGGGTTCAAGAGTCATCTTTTGCTGTAAACATCCTAAACTGTTCTGCTTCCTTATATAACTTCCTTTTTCTGCATCAGCACTGCTCCTATTCGTCTACTGGCCTGGGCCTTTCCATGCTTTGGTTGCCCCAAAGCTGTCTTCACAGCCTTCACAAGAAATGCCTCTCTAAGATATGCTCTAGTTTACAGTCAGATAATTCCTGAAGGCTCACTTCCAGTTGCTCTTTGGTATTTAATAATGCTGGATTAATGCACAAATAACCATAATCTATTTATTCTCAGGTAACTACCTTCAAGAGAAAAGCCATTATGTTATCAAGAACTACATTACCAGTATTACAATAGCATTACCATGACCTATTGCTGCTTTAACTCTTCTCTTTCCAGTAGACCTTGTCTGAACAAAGCTTCTCTAAACAAGAAGTCTTGTTCAGGTTCTCAAGTCACAGGAACATCAACCCTGCTTTTTTTGTTTGTTCCCTCAGCAAACACAAACTGAATGTTATCTGAATTTAATAACAACAGTGATATAGCAATGGAATGGAAATCTAAGTGAAGATACAAGACTAAGGTTGTGTATTCTGCAGCAATTCAAAAGCAGTGTTATTTTAAATTGATCTATCGTACTTTCTAAGCACAGTTCTGATGTATTTATTAAAAGCAAAATAGTATAATGCACAATATTTTAATGGCATTTAAAGAAAATTTACTAAACAATAAACGTTGTGAAAGAAGTGGAGAAAAAAATTTACATTTTGTCTGCTCTCTGTGTGGGATATGGAGCTTTTGGGAAAAAGAATGTACCACATCTTCCCTGTGACATACAGAACCTGATAAGAAGATCTGTGACTATTTGTGACCAGGTCATATATAAGGGGGGGGAAAAAGTTTTTAATTTTTGCAAAAGCCTCCCACAGGGACCAAGATCTAGTGCTTTAGAGCTTGAAGCTCTTTGTTGCATGGGTTGAGTCTTTGTACACATTTCCATACCCCAATACCCAGCACTCTTTGGGAAATGGCTTTTAATAATAAGTAATAGACGTGTAAGACGTAGTTTAGCTCCTTTTTTCTCTGTGGTTTGCTAATATTGTCTACTCTTTCCTATGTGCATTGGTAAAGCTAATATTTCAAAGGAATGCAGTGCCAAAATTTGCATTAATCTCAGTGGAGTTGGATTCAGTCCTGATGCTTAAGATACATTTGACAATTTTCAATTCTACCTTTATAGGCAAATATTTCGTGCTTGAAACCTGGCATTACAATGACTGAAGTCTGCTGTCAGAGACATCTCTGCACTTCCACAATCACAGTCTTTCTCCATCAACTTTCCAAGACATTCCCATTTCAGAGGAGGGGAAAGGCAAAGGAAGAAGCAGCACAATTGCTACAGGCTCTCTCACTGATACCCTTCTGCAGCAAACATTGCCCACTGGTTTTAACTGAGCAAGTCAGGGTATGTAACTAGATATCTGTCTAGGCAGATAAGAAAAGACTTCTTTTTCCTTGCAGTCTACCAGTCACTTTCATGAAATAATTGGTTTTACTAGCATCTGCTGCAATGCACTCCATAAACTGGGAAGAAATACTCCTGAAGGCTTGAGGCAAGACTGAACACAATTTCAGAGGCCTTTTTCATAAGTGAAATCAACAATCCATGCTAAGCTATTATTAGAAGTTCAAGGTGGAATTTCTATCCTGAATAAAAAGAATTATTTGAACACCCTCGATTCAAAGTCTGCAGTGGCTCTTGGAAGGGAAAAAGGACCACATCACTTAAAAAAGCCCTCTCTCTTTACATTTTTTCTGCTCTGCCTTCCTCACCCTGACGTATGTGTACAAGCTCCCCAGAGAGGGATTTCAGTGTTGTTGCAGGAACTCGTCAGAAGAGTGCAGTGCATGGTAGCAGAGAGCAGTGCTCATGTCACGTAACAAGTCTTGTGAGCAGAATCAATGTCCTTCATTAGACAGTCTGACATAGCTGAAGCAAAGCTATGGGTCCAAAATCCTGCCCAGCTTCACCATCTGGCCCAACAAGGCTTCTTACCTCTTCTCACTCAGCTCCCTTTGCTGGTCAGAGGTGCTGTGAGCACCTCCCTGTGCGAGGCTGGACTGGGTCCCCTCTGTGATGTGTGGTGTGCAGGCTGCCCACCATGCCTGCAGAGGTGACAACACATAAAGTCACCTCCATCTCTGGAACTCTGTGGAATTTTTACTGCAGAGTACATCTAATGGATGCTAGTGAAAACAAACTCCACTTGTTTTGTCACAAGAAGTAAGTAGGGCGAGCACATCAACTGTGTTTAGGTACTTACATTCTGCTCTAATTCTAAGGTAATGTACTTAGTATATAATTTTGTGGCCAGGAAGTGTAATAGAATGTAGCGTACTAATGCATAACACTTTTCATCCTGTATACTGCAGCCAGACAGCTTTTTACAATTAGCAAGTAATACACATATGTACATTAAGAACTGCAATGTAGTACACAGGGTGTATTACACACTTTTCCTCCTCTATCTTCTGCATGAAACAAAAAGGAAAGAAAAAAGGGTCACCTAATGTGACTAGAAGATACATGCATAGCTAAGGATGAATACTAACTGTGTGCTCAAAAAAACCCATTAAAGCATTAGGGGGAGGCATTAGTAATCCAACACCATGTACTTTAGAACAACTCACTGCCAGAAAGAAAGATAGTGAGGACAAAAATAAAATAAAACAAACAAGCAAGAAAACAAACAAAAAAAAATTATGATTTCTTCATACAAACTAACTGAAATATTTGTAGCAACAATATGGGACTATTTCAGTCACAAAACAGCCTGATTGAATGATAATCAAATTAATTATCTACATTAACTGAACAGTTGAGAGCCCAGGTTGAAATTTAATAAACCACACTGCATGAGGATGCTTAAAGATAAATCACAGCATGTGACTCTGTGAGCATAATTTATTTTAAAACACTGCACCGTTTCTGCAAATTGCATTTATTAAAGCTTTGCAAAAGCTTCAAATCTTTTCAAAGGTGAGGACATTTTGACTGTGCTGGTTCTTGTTATTTGAGATGTACTTCACAGAATCACAGAATGGGTCAGGCTGGGAGTGACGTGCAGTGGTCACAATTTCCATGCTTAAGCAGGGTCATCCCAGAGCACATGGCACAGGACTGCATCTAAGTGACTCTGGAGAATCTCCAGTGAGACAGACTCCACAACCTCCCTGGGCAATCTGTTCCAGTACTCAGGCACCAGCACAGTAAAGAAGTTCTGCCTCACACCCAGGTGGAAATTCTTGTGCTCCACTTTCTGCCCATTGACTCTTTGCCTGTTGCTTGGATCAACCAAGAAGAGCCTGGCTCCATCCTCTTGATGCCCTCCCTTCAGATACTTATAGACATTGAAGAGATCCCTTCTCAGTCCTCTCTTCTCGAGACAGAAGAAGAACAATTTCCTCAGCCTTTCCTCAGGAGACAGATGCTCCCATCTCTTAATCATCTTTGTCACCCTCCACTCGACCTGCTCCAGGAGCTCCCTGTCTCTCTTGCACTGAGGAGGCCAGAACTGGACACAGCACTCCAGATGTGCCTCACCAGGGCTGAGCAGAGGGCAGGATCACCTCACCTGACCTGCTGGCAATGCTCTTCCTAATGCACCCCAGGTCACCATTGGCCTCTTGGCCACCAGGACACACTGCTGGCTCGGGGACAGTTTGTTGCCCAGCAGGACCCCCAGGTCCTTCTCTGCAGAGCTGCTGCCCAGCAGGTCAGTCCCTAACCTGTCCTCATGCTTGGGGTTATTATTCCCCAGGTGCAGAACCCTGCATTTGCCTCTGTTGAATCTCAGAGGGTTCCACTCTGCCCATCTCTCCAACCTATCAAGGTCCTTCTGAAGGGCTGCACAGGCCTCTGGGGTATTGACCACTCCTCCCAGCCTTGTGTCAGCAGTGAAATTGCTGAGGTGGCATCTGCCCCTTCACCCAAGTCACTGATAAATAAGTTAAATAAAGTATTGAATCCTGGGGAACACCTCTAGTGACAGTTCTCCAACCAGATCCTGTGACACTGATTACATCCCTCTGGGATCTGCTGTTCAGCCAGTTCTTGATCCACTTCAATCTGTGTCCTCTTCAGTAATTTTTGATGAAATCTGTTTGGCAGTCATGCTGGGGGGAAAAACATGAGTCCAGCTCTTTGCCCAAGCCTGATCCCACCTTTTCCTATTTTCTCTCTTGAGCTCACAGTCCCAAACACATTTTCTCCACCTACTCCCCTGACATACATGCCAATGTCCCAGGCACATTACCCTCTGTAAGGCTACTCCTCATTTTTATTTGTTGGCCCTGTGGTAAGATGTCCAGGACACAGTCAGCATCATCTCAGCTGCTTACGGGGCTGGAAGAGAGGTGGCCAAAAGGTTGTGTCTTATGCAGAGACACACCCAGCTCTGCCAAAAATATGGGAAGGAGGGTGCCAAAACCCATTGATATGCCACGCCCTACCAGCCCTTTGATAACAGCCAGGGCAACCAAGAGAAGCAAGGCCAACCAGACTGCAGCACAGCTTCCCCCTCCTCTCCCAGCTGGCAAGACCCTGGGCACCAGGATGGTGCCAGGACAAGGGGGCGTGGGAAATCAGGAGGTGAGAGAAAACAGCCTCCCAGTCTCTATTTCCACAGGGTTTGTGGGAGAGCACAGCTCTGAGGGGCTACCCTCCACCTTGGCCACTGGGTGCCTGTGGGATGTGGGGGAGCAGGGCTGCCAGCAGCTCCGTGGTGGGGAAGGGTGGCCTGAGGACCAGGTGGCTCCTGGTGGTCCTGGCATGGGAACTGTGCTCCTGTCCCATGCAGGGACATGGCACCTGTGCACACTCGAGTGACGTGTGTACTCAGGACCCACAAGGTTAATTACGATGCCACCTGTAGGAGGTACTTTCCCACAAACACTAACCTTCTGCTTTTTCCATATGCTCCCATATGGTCCAATTTTTCTTCATAAGCAGAATTGTACTAGAGCTAAGAAATTACAGCAAGGCTTTACTTTTGTGCCTGTGACATCAAAACCAGAAGTCACCTGACTTTGATAAATCCAGGGTTTAAATTTTTTTTAAAATTTAAATAAATTTAATCTTTTTCTTCTAAACTCTAACTTCTTAGGAATAATTTGCATTCACAAGATATAAGAAATTTGATAGATTTTGTCATGAAACATTTTCATTTGTGCCTGGCAAGAGGTCAGGGAGAAGACTCAGATTGCCATATCTTGGTGTCCTTTCTGCAGCCTTCTTGCTTCGCACCCTTGCTGCAGCCCAAATATGCCCACCTCTACACATGTAGAAAACATTACAGAAATCAGATACAATCTCTGTTATCTTGGTAGGAGCAGAAAAAAGAGTTTGATTGTGATGCACTACAAAACACAGTATTAATGTGTGATGTACTACAAAACATAGTATTAATCCCTCAAATAATAGCAGAATAAGCACAAATGTTCTTAATCAATTTCTACTAATTCTAATCAACAATAAGAAAAAAATCAGATCATAAAAATGCTTGAAGTGTTTCAGGTTTCTCCTCATGGTATCTGAAAACAGACTTTGTTAGCAGATTGACTGAAATCTCTCTGGTTTTAGAGATGTGTGAATGGTTGTGAGAGGAATGCCCAAAACAAGTCACTTCTAGGGAAGCTTTGAACAATAAAGAGCCTCTGTTTTCCAGTGAATTGTGCATATGCACACAAACGCTCATCCATAATGTGAATTTAAAATAATCCTGACGGTAGTGGGGAGGGGGAGGGACACATGGAAATAACTCGGCAGACTTTGACCCTTTGTGTCAGAAAACAAAGCCTTCTAGTTCAAATCTGAGATAGCAGCTCTCATTTGACATGGTTTCAACAGACGAACACGCCTTCTGGCTTAAGCCTGTCCCTTAAGGATACTAAGAGCAAGCAAAGCTTGCTTACAAGCCACCCAACCACAACACGATGGTTTTAAGTGGAAACAAATGAATGGAATAGATGTAATTAAAAGTCCAAACTGAATTAGTCAAAATCGCTACAGCTTCACTTTACAAAGTCAGTGAAGGGCAGGAATGGAGCATCTGGAATAGCTATTTGGCATAGGGTCACTATGAAGATGAATTAGGGTTAATTTTCTCCCGGAGTGTAGGTCAGGCACTGCGCTGTGGCAGAACACTCAATTTACTGGGTATGTTTTGGCCTACTTAGAACTTTAGAAAATAAATATTACAATGTTAAATTAAATATGCTCTGTGACAAGGACTTGCAACATTGGGAGAATGTGATTTATATGCAATTGGCTCATATATACCATCTAATATGATATGCACAGTGTAATGAAAGCTCAAGGGTCTGATCTGCAGTGCAGAGATGCTTTACAATCCTCTTTCAGGTTGCACATTGTTTTTTCTTCCTTCTTTTCTTTTTTTTTCTTAATGACTACATGAGTTAATTAGTGGTTATGTACTCTGTCTCTTTCCCTGGCCTAGCTTATCCCTACTGCAATAAATCTCTTTTCTTTCCCTCTCCCAAGGATCATTACAACTTTAGCCAGCACTGTCAACAAAACTAATTGAAAGCCACCTGCTTTTAGGATCACCTTAATGAAAAATGAAGAAATTAAGGAACGAAATTCAATCAACTTTCTAATAGTCATTAATTTCCTATTAATTCACACAAGTACAGAGGCAGAAAACCCCTCACATGATCCTTTTTGTTTTCACTGCTGGTCTTATCATCCAGTTCTCCTTACATCTGTAGAATTGGAAACTATTATTTTTGTAACCTAAATCTCCTATCATTCTTCAATGTGGAACTAATAGTTTTACATTTCATCTTTTTAACTGCTGCTGTACAGAAAAAGAATGTCATTGCAAATAGCCTTCCTATTCTTTTTGTGAAATATTTGGGTTCTTTTAATCAGGCAGTTCCAGATTCAGCAGAACTTTTAAAGTCCACTTAAGCACTTATACAAATGATCTAAATCTTTCTGCCTTTGATAACACTCAAGTACCTGCAGATATCTGGGAAAAGGCTGAACATGCAAGACTGAATAGTTATGGATTTCGTGAGAGGGGGCATTGGTACTCAGACATGCCAGACCTCTGAGCACATACTGAACCTCAGGCAGATGAGCAAATACTATAGAAGTGGATAGGGAGCAAGCACACATGCTTCAAGGTAAGCACTTTGCTACCACTGCACAGGAGAGCACAATTTAGTGGAGTGAGCACAAGTAAAGGAAACATTCTTGTGCTAGCTTGATGGCTATGCTGTTTTTCCTAACTAGTTTCACAGCTCATCCTTAATTGTGGAGAAATAAGCCTGGAGAAGGATGAGTGGCTGATTTATTTCCTTCAGGCCAACCAGAGCAAAATCCTGAGAAAAGAAAAAACAAAAGGGGAACACGAGACAGATGGGACTAACGACTATTTGTGTTGCAGCAGGGCTTAGATGTCCCAGTAAAGGCTGGGATCCCACTGCGCCAGACGCTGTGCAAACATGTCACTGAGGGTGTTCAGTAAAGGAGAGCTGCCTGTAAACACTGCATGTGCAACTCCCTTTGAAGTCAGCAGAGCCCAAGCATGCAAGGGGTTTGTACGGCCAGGCCATGTGTTTCAAGCCATATGATTAATTGCTGTCGAGTGTGCCAAAGCAGAAGACAGGCTCTCTCACAGGATGGCCACCAAAGATATAACAAGCTGAGGAAGAAAAAAAATAAGGTCACAGATAATATATTGGTTTTATTTAATAGTCTACTGTTCAATTCCTGTGAGTGTAAACATATCATTATTTCTCCTACTTCAAAAGAGTAAAAATTCTACTTAGATGAAATACATTTAAAACAGTGCAGGTGACATGCAATATGGGATAAATGCTACCTTCATGCAAATGTATGCTTCTCTCATCGATTATACTAATAAGATATGCAAAGATAGATCAGAGGAATATAATTTGATCCTTTTTGGAAGCTACTCTGAAATCCATGCTGGATTTAGTGCATGTACATGCACAGAAGAGGAAGAACAGTGAGGAGTCACAGCACTGCAGAACCTTCCCAAAGATGGGAAATTCCTGCTGCTTTAGAAGTGAACTGATGGCTACAGAAGGTCAGTGGACCTAGAAACAAGGTGAGCCCCCAGTTTGTGAAGCTACAGTTTCAAAGATGCAATCAATGCTACAACAGGCAGAAAAGGCTCAAAAACAAAGGCATGCAAAAGAATGAAAGGAAGGAAAAAGTACCAGTCAGGAATAATTATCACAGTGTATAAAACTTTCCACTCCTTTATTATCATAAATTGCAAAGTTTTATTGATGCATATTTTATCACAGCACTCTTGCCATATGTGATCTGAAGATTCAGAGCCTGTCCCCGGGGACAACGGTACTGATATAGATAATCAAGAATTCCTTTTATGCTCCTCTCAACACAGCCACAGCTCAGATTGAAATTAACATCTTTTACAATGAAACACCAGTTTTCTGCCACAACTAGACATGACAGCTGGAGAGAGAGACCTGCTTATCCAGTTATTCCTTCAAGTCTCGATTTCATTACAGCCGTGAAGACGTAAACTAAGTACAAAGCAATGCGGACGGTCACTGAATACCAGAAAAATGAATCTGCATGCAACCTGCCACATGAAGAAACGGGAAGAGAAATGCTTCCAAATAAATCCAGGGATGAAAAGCAAAGATCAGACGCAGCCCTTAAAAAAAAGCGATGAAGAGGAATCCAAAAGCTTTGAACTTTTGCTGTGTTCACTGCCTGGACTAGAGTGGGTGATGCTTGCACACACGCATGTGCACACAGGAGTGGAACCCACGGCCAGAAGGAAACCCAGCATGGGGCTCTGTCCTACTTAAATCCTCCAAAGCAAGGATTTGACCTAGTGGAAGCACTAAGGCTGCTTAGTGTTGGTACTCATTCCTGTTCATTTTTTTTTAGCTTGACTGCTTCCACCTGTACATCATCCCTGTTTCTCACGCTGCTCAGGAGGAGGGCATGGAAGTTGTTTTGCCCTGCTCCCCCTGGGGTCAAACGTCACTGTAGCATCTGACTGTAGAGCGTTAAACAACCAACATCTGCCATGTGGGGTTCTCCTTCTCATCCTACTCCCAAGGGAGAACTGGGTATGCATTTTGGTGTTTTGTTTTTGCAGGACTTTGTTTTTGTTGTTTTAAATCTACATGCCGCTGTATGTTAGGAAAGAAAGCAAAGGCAGCACCTTGCTTGTGAAGGAGAAGGTGGTGGGGTTTGCAATGGTCATTAGTTTCTGAGGAAGTTAGTGCCAAAGTCTCAGCCTGTTTTCCCAGAAAGTGCAGCTTCCCGCTGGCTGCTAGAGCTGATAGAAAGGTGCAAACTTCACAGACTGTCACAGGGAGCTGGAGATAATAATGCACTGGAAAATTGCATCTGTTCCGTGTGTAAAAGCAGTTTAAGTCCAGCTTTGAGCACTTGCCTACCTAACACAAAATTTCAAAGGAGCCTGTTGCTTTGTTATATTACATGCTGGGACAATACACAGCAAAACCTACCCCATCGATCATTGGCTTTTTTCTCTTTTTTCTGATTAACATCATGCAACCTAAGGGTTATCTCCAAAAAGGGAAGCACAGAAGAGAGGTTATCAATGTATTTGGAAACATGTAAGTGGGCAAATGTGCTGTTAGAGATGCAAGGATGCTCGGGAAACATTTAAAGACTATTGCACCCCTCAGGTTAGATCAGGAAAGAGGTACAAAAGGGAAGGCACATGCCACTTTTCTAGCCTTGTGTCTGTCTTTCTACAGGCTGCAAAAAACAGTACTTCTACATTTCAATTCTGTGGATGAACTCAGGCTAAAAGCACATGTAAAGGCAAGCTCACTTTAGGGTCATTATCAAGTAAGACAGGGAAAGAGAAGGCTATGAAAGAAGACAGATATGTGGCAGAACTGCAGTGTAAGGATCTAATTTAAATCATCAGCAAAAAAATAGCACTAACACATTAGTTGGATGAGTCTTCAGGGGATAAAAATGAGAGGGCAGGACCTCTCATCCTGCCTTAGGAGACTGTCATTTTCACTTTCCTGAACCAAGGAATGTTTGGAATTTCCTGCTCCTCATCCCACTGGAAGGGCTCACCTCACTGGGAATGGCTGATTCCCAAATATTCAACGCCTTTTGCATTAATGAAGGAGATTCTTTCTGGGGTTACTCATTCTGTCTTTCATTATATTTTTAATTGACACATTTCCCAGAGTTCGCTGTTATAGAATGCTGGCATTGGAAGGATTTAATATTGAAGATATTCTTCTGCATGAAGGACACTTTGGAACACAAGCTGAGATGACCACTGGGATTTCTCCAGTCTTGCACACACTGAGTGATGACTGCAACCTCACTGAAACTATGAAGTCTAGATTAGCCAAGATAGTTTGAGAGAAGTGTAGCAGTGCCTATTATTTTTCCTTTTACAAGATACTTAATATGGATATTTGCTATGCTCATACAATTTTTATATCAGATTGAAAAACAGAATTTCCATCTTGCAAGAAGTAACAGCATTTGGCATTTCTCCCAAGTCAGGCTAAAAAGCCCAAATAATGCAATTGCCATGGAGTTTTTAAAAATCAGTTTAAAAAGGCAAAACAATATAACTTCTGTGTTATGATATGGGTCATCCTGAAGTTTCAGAAATAAAATGTTTAGTGTTAAGAAGCAAGAGGGATGTGGTGATCTTGCTCTTGCTCCTTCACTCCACTCTAGATGGCCACAACTGGGAGCTGATATTCTTGACCCACTTGTTTCTACCTACCTAATGATCCCTCTCCCCAGCCAGAATTAGAGCCCCACCAGCCATGAGAATCTCATGGTGTAGCTGTTGCCAAGATGCTTCACACTAATGCAACACCTCATCCCAATTACAAAATATATATGCCAGCCAGATTTTCCTCTGGAGCATTTTACTAAAAGGTCTATTTTCCCTATGAACATCTTCAAATTTAATGAACAACAGGAAAATACTTAATTGGACACTTTTGTGATCAAACCTAGTTGTTTTATTAGAACTTGCTTTTTGAATCCTTTGAGTGGGAGTATCAAGGCAGAATATCAGGTAAGAAGACTAGTATCAAGGTAGAATCTCAGTGTGATGTGTAAATAAGGACTTTGAAAAGCATTTGAGATGAATCTTTCTTCACAGCCTCAACTTTTAAAAGTATGTTTTCTAAGCAATTCTTTTCATATTTCTTTTCATAGCAATATTGATTAAAAAAATTATTTTACACCTGTAAATCAAAAAGCACACTGGAACACTTTTCTATAAAATTCTTAATAAGGTGGAGAACTCATTGGGAATCTGTACACGATCTATCATGATGGATAGAATGACCAAGCCAGAGGATGGTGGGGTTGTGATTGTAACAGAACAGTAAAAATAAATTCGTAAAAAAAAAAAAATTAAAAAAAAAATCAGAAATGATCAAGCAATCAAAAATCAGTTGCTTACTACAAAGAAAACTTGGACCCTCTTTGAGTGAAATGTGTTGTCATTTTACCAGCATAACCCCACTGAAACCAGTGAGCTTGCATTACTGTACTAGAGAGTGGAGTAACATAAAGGCATGCCATGTTGCAAAGGTTTTTACATCTTTCTTTGAAATACTAACATGGGTCATTGTCCCAGACACGAGTCTGTCCAGAGATAATAAATCCTGGATCTTGAAGATAGATTGGTTGTAACTGGATCTAAAACATGGCCTATGGGGAAAGATCTTTCCCTACTTAAATCACATTGTTTTCATTGGTGTACTGGTGTAAATGGTATTTTTATGTATGTCTCCAGAAGCGAACTCAACTGCAATATTTCTTCTCTGCTGCTGAAATATTAGCATTAAAAAAGCAGTATTTTACAAAAGCCATATAAACACAGTTCTACCAACACAATCAATTTTGTTGGAATTATTTTACACCATCCTTCATCCTTGAAATTATATCCCTTCCTTTGTGAAATGTTTGAAAACTTAAAAAATTCTGAAGTTATTTGAAGTAAGATTCAACAGTATATTAACTGGTAAAAATCAAAGTATTCCTTTTTCTCCCCAAGCCCAGAAGAATTAATATTGTTGCCACTAAAGAAGAACAGGCACCCAACTTTTGAACAGAAACTGACCTAATATTTCTGAAAAGCCTGCATGCAATTAGCTTCTTGTAAGAGCCATCTTTCAAGCAGTCTTTTTCTGCCTCTGAACTCCAAAAGCTGCTCATGAGATCCAGCAAAATTAAGATATTAATAGAGAACCATTTATCAAGCTCGATGGGTTTGTTAGAGGCACTCTTGTCTAGTTAACCAACACTGTCAGGGTAGCTTTTAAACAAGACACTGTTAAGGGTATTTCTATCCCAGGATTTTCACAACAGTGTCTCTCCAGCAATGGAAGTAATGCTGCCCCAGGAAGTGGTGCTCAGAGAGTAGAGGTCTCCCCAGAAAGGGAGTCCTCCTTGGCTGTGGGGTGGTGTGGTGGCCTTGTCCCGAGATGTTGAGATGGTCAAAGGGACACCTGGTACAGCGGGAGGTACACCTGCACCCGTCAGTGCTCTGAGCATGTGGAATCACTGCTGGGTATCCAAAGCAAAGAGGGCTGCTGCCCTCCTGATCCCAGGGACTACAGCCCATGTCTCAGAAACTTTGGCCTAGGCTGAAAAGAGGAAAATGGCTGGTGAATTGTGGCGGCAAATTCACAGTATGGGATTGGGAACCAGGGGCCGAGTCCTATGTCTGGCTTCTCTCTTGCCTTCCTTCTTGGTGGCCCACACTGTTCTCTGGGCTTATTCTACCTTCACTCTGCCTTGTGTTCAACAGCAGTTTGGTTTTCTAGATACATTCTCTTCAAGTAAAAAAAAAATTTTTTTTTTTCCACCAGAAACATATGTACTTCAACATTTTCCAGGAAAAGATTTCTCAGATCAGGGCTCTTTCTTGTGACTTTGAGACACAAATCACAATCTTGACCTCTTCATTACTAAATGTGATCACTCTGACAGGTCTTTTGTCTGAGCATTTTCTAAAGGCTTTGGTTTCCCTCTAAAACATGATAATTTTGAAATCTAATTTTTAACAAAACAGAACTGTGATCTCCCAGCTCTGGTATTAGGACTGCAAGCACTTCGATGCAGCGCTATGCTCTACGTGTTTATACTGCAGGGGCATCTGCATATTACCTAGCAGGCATCTCTAAACCACGAATTATAACTGATAATATATCTTTTACCTTTGTCTGGTGATTCAGTCTCAGAAACCTAAACCTGATGTGCTTTCTCAACCACTCAGATCCACTGTGTGGAAAAAAGCTACAAAATCCCTGTTGTATCAGTAGATTTGAAGCTAAACTCAAATGTTGCTCTTATCTAGGCATATAATTCCTTCAGACTGTGAACCTCTGGCTTTGCCAATGGAGTGTCTAACAGTGGCAGAAGTTGTGCTAAGGCTGGACACTTATCCCAGCCCATCTCTGCCTCCTTTTTCACCCAAATTCACTTGGCTGTGCCTGCAGCACTCATCTACTGGCACCAGTACTGCACAAGTTTCAGATAAAGGAGCACCATTTTTTTGCAGTCCTATTTATTCCTTAAACATTTAATGTCACATCTGTGATTTTTTCTAGTTCCAGGGTTTTATATGAGACAGGAACATTAAGGTTATCTGATCAACTGATGTTGACAATACCCCACACATGGCAGAGGACAAGAGGATAAAATACTGTAAACACTGTGAATGCAGCATCTTCCCCCTTTCCCTTTTTACTTCCTGTAAACATTACTGGAGAAGAATGTACTGCAAAGTCATAAATAAAGTATACTTGTCAGAAGCTATGATCTTAAAATATTCTAACGGTTTGTTTGTGTTCTCTCCATAAATTGTTTATTGGTCAATATGGACAGAATTTGCAAATGCATCCTCCTTTGCAGTTCACTGATATTATCTCCATTTCAAATACTTTAATCTAATATTAAGCCTCCAAAAAAAACCCCCTTTCTACCCTTTTTTCATTGATGAGAAATTTTCTAATGCTGAACATTCAATTATGCAGCATAATTGTGTGCCTCATCCTCAAGGAGATGATGAGCATTAAAGGACAGTATGACTGTTAAAGGTACTGTCGCAGGTAGGGTTATGGGGGATGCTTTTTCAGTGGTGTCAATCTACACAGTAAAGCAAATCAGAAAAGAAAAATCTCTGTAGAAAATTAGTTTCTAATTTATATTTTTACTTCCCTGTGTCATGTGAATGTTCTTCAAGTAAGATGCCAACACTGTGAAATGGTACCCTGATGAGTAAATTATTATAGAAAGAAGTTTATCAAAGCAGTGATTTCAGTGTCTGAATAGTCCATGAGCACAAAGAACAGGAGAGATCTCTTTAGCCAGAGAAGACACCAACATTTAACACAGACAACAGACTTCTAACTCTCCTGGAGCCCTGCACTGCAGGGTGGTCTTCCAATAAAACAAACATCCTGCATAGGGTGGTATTTTAAACCAGAAGTGGTTCAGTCCCCTACAGATCCTAAAGAAGCAAAAAAGAGACCAATAGACCTAAAAATGCTTTTAAATGCATTTAATCATTGATGGATTGGCTATTTACAGCTAGTAAGTCAGATATGTTATGACGTTTGGTAATTGCCTCTTCAATAAATAACTTGGTAAGTTCCCAGAGAAAAGAAGGCAATTTATATCAGAATAAAACCAGTTTTGGTCCACCAACTCTTTGAGGACAATTTGGTATGTAACTGTAACTACATGGGGAATTAGGATGCTCAGTGATCATTAAAAATAATGGGAACTTAAGTGTCCAGATCCTACAGCAGTTTCAAAACTCTTAGCTATGCACTCCTGGGACAATTAGTTTTTGCCCACTGCGAAGGTATTAACACTTAAACACTCAGGAAAGAAAGAGAACACATTGCATAAAAACCCAGTGTAAGATGGTTATCTATGAACGTGTTTTACTAAAGTGATGCTTTACTGAACTGCCACAATGAAGAAGAAAACGGAACACCTTATAATTTATTTTTGATACTCTAATTATTGACGTTTCAACAAAACAAGGACTTCATAGCCAAAGGGTTGATTGGCAATGGGATTAAAGTGACAACAGATTTAAATCAGAATGCTTATGCTTTTTTTTTTGAGGCTAGGAATTTGTAGTTAAAAATTAACACCTATCTGCCGCACATCATTATATATGTTTGTTCTGCATAAACACCTGCAGAGCCCAGTAAGGGATTACAGAGGTAAGGCAATGGAGTGCTTTCTCCCAAAGGTGAGAAACAAATGAATGAGCTGGAGATAGCAAACAGTAGTAGGGAAAAGTTATTAGCTATCCTGGGTATCACTGCTGTTAGCCATGGTTGATTCATTGCCTCACTAACAGTCACCTATTTAGCAGGTTGTAATACAAATGAGTCTCTAATGGGAGCTTCTTCTGCACAGAGCAGCAGGACAGCAAACGGGGGCACTTGAAGGCAAGGAAACATGGGTGAAATGGGCAAGGAAAACAGACAGGCAGAGACTGACAGCTCACTGTTGAGCTGCTCTCTTTTACTTTTTTCCTTTTCTCCCATTATCTCTTCTACACATTTGAATTGAGAATCCAGTTCCTTAGTCCTCCATTTCATAATGAGATGTACCATGGGCATGATATAGCAGGAGCCCACCTGAAAGAGGGGATCCTCCACCACAGCATATTTAACACAGTGCCCTTAGCAGCACCTCTGAGCTCACCCTCATGAGGATTAACCTTTCCCAAGTCTATACTACAAAAAGGAAGTATATATATACACAAAAAGGAAGTATATGGTTCAGACCAACATGTCTATACAGTGGTTAACATTTTGTATATAGCCCTAATATCTACAACACATTGCTGACAGATACCTTTCTCCTAGCATACTGACGAGCTACAACCTGAAACGACATGCAAATCTAATAATATGATTTTTAACAACCCCCCCACAACGTTTTTTACTCACCCTGGAGACTTCTTGTGGGATCCAGATGCTGTTATTCCAATCTCTATCTGTTACCACACACTCCTCTACTTTCTGCTGTGCTCATTTGTAACCCTGTGGAACAGTTATTTGACTTCTTTTTGTATTAGTCTCTTTTCAAGCCTGAGCCAAATTCTATACTTGCCACCTATCAGATCTGTCCTTTTTTGTCTCTGTTATTCTATGAAGACATTTGTCATTTCTTTCTGTCTGCCTCACTATACAAACCCTGTTTTCTTGCCCTCCTGCAGCTTCTTTCTCTGTTCAGTCTCCTCAAGGTTTTGTTGCTATTATCATCATTTTCTCTCAGCATGCTCTCTGTCCTCTTGAAGGCTGGTTTGACAGATCCTCTCTTGTCATCTGCTTGAAGGCTGATTTCAGCTCTTCCTTGCAGCACTGTGCCTAAGTGCCTCCTCCGCTAAAAGTGTTTAGTGTGGAGCTTGTTCTACAAGAACTGCTCCTTGTGGCCCTTCCTTCTGAGGAGTGTCTCCAAGACAGAAGGTGTACAGGGCTGTGGCCCACAGAGCCAGTCTGACAATGTCAGTAGTCGACTGCTGCCTTTCCAACAGGCCTGGCAGCCCTTCCCCTTGTCATTATCAAGGATGTGCACTAATCACTTGACAGGATCTCCTCTGGGTGTCTGTGGGGTGCCCAGAGAAGATGATGTTTAACCTTGCTATTAGAATAAATTTACCAGCTTGTGCTCACACCTCATGTATTCTTTGCATGGCGACTGTCCATTTCCATATCACTTTTTGAAGGAGACAGAGCAGCAGCTCCTCTCAGGAGATGTGGTAGTTGTTTGCTGTATGCAGCCCTCCTCCGACATTGGAAGAAGCTGAGTGTCCAATTAAAACACACAGGCAGCACTGACACATGGTCTTCCCATACTTCCCTTTCCGAGAAGGCATTTGTCCTTCAGAGGTCCTTCACGAGGCCTGCAAATTTCCTCTTTATTTCTCCACTCTCTTCTTTAAAAACATATTTTTGCTCTGAAGTCTTAATATATTACACCTCCAGGTCAAGCAATACATAGTATTTACTTTAATGGTTAATGTCCTCCAGATTATGCATGGATTGGAGGATGCTTGGGGCAAAACTTCAAATTTTATTTGAAGGGAAATGCTTCTTTTCATTAAGGAAGCTCCCCTTTCCAGAAGTCAGTCTTCTAGCTCACACAGAGAGTCACCGTAATTTCACCTGTTAAAGCACTTCTCTCCTCTTCAAAAGTATCTTAAAATTGAAAAATAGACTAATTCCAGCAATGGGCTAAGCACACAGAAGGCACTCCATAATCTAGTGAAGTACCTATATTATTCTTAAGAGATTTGCCAACCAGCGATCTACTACTGCTATTTTAATTTATGTCACATCGTGATTGCAATTCTAAATTAAACTCATACAGGAAAGAAAATTTATAGTTAAGCCTTTCTCTCAATCCTTAACTTTTTTCGCTGCAACAAAGTGACATATTGCAAGGGCTTTTAACTGTGTCTCATGATACCTAGGCATGTACAAAGGTTAATTACTGTATTGGGTTTGAGTGACAAGGTTTTGGTAGTGGAGGGGCTACAGGGGTGTTTATGTGAGAAGCTGCCAAAAGGTCCCCCCATGTCCATCACAGCCAATGCCCACTGGTCCCAGGATGGACCCACTGCTGGCTAAGGCTGAGCCCATCAGCAACAATGGCACCACCTCCAGGATAATTTATTTAAGAAGGGAAGAAAAAAGCCTTGCGCAACAGCAGCCAGAGAGGAGAGTAAAAATATGTGAGAAAACAAGCTGTGCAAGCTCCAAGGCCAGTGAAGAAGGAGGGGCAGGAGGTGCTCCAGGCACTGGAGCAGATTCCCCTGCAGCCCAGGGTGAAGACCATGGTGAGGCAGCTGTGCCCCTGCAGCCCATGGAGAGCCCCACACTGAAGCAAATGGATGTCTGAAAGTGTTTGTGACTCCATGAGAAGCCCACACTGGAGCAGGCTCCTCAACACGTGTAGAGCCCCCAGTGAAGGCTGCCTGTGCTGGCAGGACCTGTGACTGATCCTGCAGGGGACCCACTCTGGAGCAACCTCATGAAGAACTGCAGCCCATGGGTAGAACCCACACTGGAGGAGTTTGTGGAGAACTGTCTCCTGTGGGAGGGACTCCCTGCTGGAGCAGGGGAAGAGTGTTAGGAGTCCTTCCCACCAGAAAGAAGAAGAAGCAGCAACAATGTATGATGAACTGACTGCAGTCCCAATTCCCTGTCCCATTGTTCCACAGGGAAGCAGAGAAATTGGGAATGAAGTTGACTCTGGGGAGAAGAGTTGTGTAATAAATTAAACAGATTTCCCCAGGCTGAGTCTGTTTTGCTGGTAACAGCAACTGGTAAGGAATATCCCCTATCCTTATCTTGACCTGTATTTTCTTTGTGTTTTTTCTCCCCTGTTCAGCTGATGGGAGGGATAAAGTCGCTTAGATGGGCACAGGGCTCCAGCCAGGGTCAACACACTGCAATTACACAGACTCATTTTTTACCTCTGATTTGCTAAAAGGAATCACATAGAAGAATTCAGCCCCAGTGTGCTCTCTGTTTGAAACCTCTTGGGCTATGCTGTCAGGTGCTGCATAGTTCAACAGAGCAAAGCTTACACCATTCAATGAGTGCTTCCTCCACTGGGTATCTGCACAGAAGCAGGAAGGGTATCAGTCTTTCTGAAAAAAGTAAAGTAATTTACAGAAAGGCCTCACTGAGAAACAAATCCACATGTTCCCCCCAGAGGCCCTATGGCAGCCCTAGCCACCTCTATTCCTTCCCTCTTTGGTGAGGACAGGGACATGAGCTCATGGCATGGGCCCACAAGAGCATCTCAATGCTGTCACTGCTAGAAAAAAATGGAGATGACACAGATGGCAAAAAGAAGAAAATCAAGAGGGAAATTCAGAAGTAACCCAAACACCTCTGTGTGTTTCACTGGTCCCAACTTAATGGGTTATGGTTTGGGGTATCAACCCCTGAGTGTTCAGGTTTTTGAAGAATCATTACAAAAATCATCACAGTCAAACAATTTTAACATACAGAATGCATTTAGTAGTGTGCCTTGAATTTATTTCTTTGCATATGAATTATACTTATGCTTTTCAAAGCAAAAGAAGTAGTTTGAAAATTGGAACCCCCTGTGACTGCATGAAACACTCCTTTCATCCATTCATTCTTTAAATGGGGACCTGAGTAAACTCCTTCACAACAGTTAGGGTTTCTCAAGTCTGCAAACACTTTTCAAATGTGGGCTCTATCTTTTGGAATGCCATCAAGACATGCTTGGTAGTGTGGTAGCTTGTGAATTTTAATTGTTTAACTTGCAGATGAAATGTATGTAACTATGTTAAAAATTCCTCTGAAAAAAGTAGGTCTTATACATGCGTTGCTGTCAGTTTTCACAGTTCTATCCTTTTTTTAATTACCCAAGGCATTCTGATTACAGAGCTACAAAGTAATCTATTTAAAGCTGGGTTTTACAGTGATCTAATGGGCAGAAAAACCATATGGAATTAGAAAACATTTACTTCTCTTCCCCTTCTTCTTATATTGCCAAATATGTTTAAATCAAACTTGTTTTAAAAACAAATATTCCCAGGGTAAGGACTTTCATATCAACTTCTGGTTGTTTCTGTTGAATTAGAAACCTCTGGCAATTTTTTTCCTACTGAAATGTAAATGATGACATATCATTAACTAGCAGCATTACACCACTAAAATACTGGGATGTGTCTTGCTTGCCTCAAACTTCCCTTTCCTTAAGTGCAATGCCTTAGAGGCAGCAGTGTTTAAATGGTACAAAGTACTCTACTAGCACCAGCCTGAATCTTTATTTAGGAGAACAAGCTTCACATTCTTCGCTGCTAACACAGTATATGGGCATGTTCGGCTCCTCCATAAAACACACTCATACACTATTACTGTCTAACCCAAGGTGCAGCACTGACATGACAGATTCATGTTCCCAGCTGTGACATAAGGGCTCTTTGACAATACCACACTGAAAGCCCTATTAAGAAAACATGTGCCGGACAGTTCATCTGATGCAGTTAAATGCTATAAAAGATTTTCCAGGTGTTAATGAGTTACACGAGTAGAATGACAATGAGGGGGAACCGTGCGCTTGGAAATTCTCAAGAAGCAGTACTCAGGCTCTCAGAGAGACAGACAAACAGTGCTTTATAAGCACCACAGGCCACGCTCTGCACCTGACCACACGAGGTGATGAGCGACCCCGACTATTCACTGCGGGAACTGTTCATTGAGGATCGTTTGCATGGGAAAAGACAGACTTTCATGTCTTCCTGCAGTTTACTACATCCTTTTTACTTTGCCCTATTTGGGAAAAAGCACTAGCTATCTTCCCCCTTTTAAGCATTTTTTTGTTCTAAAGAGAAGGAAAACATTGTGCCTGTTGCTTCATTTCTTGTTTTTACGAGGGATTCAGCTTAACCCAGTACAACTAAGAAACTGTCATTTAGTTCATGTTAAAGCATCACTACTTAGAGTTTATGTTTTAAAGGACAGACATACAGTCTGCTGCATAGTTTGAAACAGCAGTAGATGAAATTTTTCAAGGCAATGATGAGGCTTAAGATGCATTCCTTTAAGATATGTATAAAATCCTATGCACGGACTGCCTTGAAAATTTCAACCACTGGTACTTCAGAGTACACGCATATGTTGTTTTTGTACAACAGCTACCTACAGGAGTATTCTTTCTTCATATAATCTGTTGACTTGATAAAAGATTGTTTCATTTCTTTAGCATGTCTGAATCCCATGGTTACTCTCCTTAAGGAGATAAGTTTTGTTTTATCCACATATGACAGTGAGGGACAGTGAGGGAAGGCTGCAATGCAGATTTTTCCATGCTGTTGTGACCACAATCTCAGTCTTTATCCTGGCATACAATTGTATCTAGGGGAAAAAAAATAAAAGATAATTTTGTCTCTATGCTAATTTCAGCCTGACTTTCTGAAAAGGGGAAACTCCCAGTAATACGAGAACCAATTGAGTGTCTTCTCTCAGACACTCAATTTAGAACCACCCATTTTATCTCCCACAGAAAAGTCAGTACTATTTTATCTTTCATTTCCAATCTAATATCCCAAGTTGTCTACCCACTCTTCCCCCGCCCCAAGAGAGTTACTTAAATTAACTTGGAGGACTAAATTTTCTTAAAGGCATAAGAAGACTAGGTGGAGAGAATAAGCAAACCAGTGTAATAACACATTGACAGAGATTCTTGAAATTCGTGTTTTAATGGTTAAAATTCCTCTGACTTGCCAGGTGTTCTGTGCAAATGTTGCATTCATACAATGTAGTATCTGACCATTTAACCATATGTCAAACAATCTCTGCTATGACAACCAGATGTAGACATTGCCATGGAATGAAATTATAATTTTATTAATTACCCTTTAATTAGTTGATACAGGAGAGAACACGCAGTAATTTAGTCATAATTGGCCTGACTGAGACTCAATACTTAAAGGGATGGAATCTGTTTGTGAGACTACTTGTTATGAATAACAATTATGTCTGTGACAATGCAATTTTATTATGAAGATGTACTATGCATTTCAAAGAGTATAAGTTAGTATTAAAGATAGGTATAAGATAGTATCCAGGATTTTAACTACAATTTGATGGAAAATATTTTCCTGGAATGAAAGTGTATAATCCTCTATATATTTTGCTGCACGTTATAACAATGCAAGAAAGACTTTTTACCAAACTCACTGTGATTTCCAAAGTGTGTTTTCAATGCATTTTATTATAGAAATGAGGAGCCACTTGCACTTCAGAGTCTTCTCAAAATCTTTTTAGCAATCTTTAAATTATTCTAGACTTCAACATGGTATTCGTGCAAGGGGTACATGATGCAATTTTTTTAAACATTCTTTGACAAAATGTTGTAATCAGAAACTTGAGCAGAATCTCTTATGTGATCACTTGTCACCACACTTTTTGGACTTCTGTCAGGAAGTGGAACATCCCTAGGTTTCTTGGACTATGTAGGTGCAAATAAAGTTAGCAACATCCCCCTCTAGACTGTACCAGTAGGTAAATGTCTTGAAGACATTCTTTCAGCACAGATTGCTGTTAACTTCACAGACTGAATATTGAGTATCACTGTAGTAGGACAGAGCACATGAACAGCTTAATAAAATGCTTGTAAAGTGGGTCTCAACATTGCCCCTTACATACCCAGTTGTTAAGAAATGTTTTTGCCATTCTGGAGCCATCATTCTGTCCTTGCTCTTCTAAACTCTATGACCCGAGAGAAGACTGCAGTCTTTTATATTAGTTTTATACTGTTAGATGGACAACATGCCTCATGTTTTTGCCACTTGTCTTTCCACAAAAATGTCAGAAAGCGCAGGTCAAAACCTTCAGCAAATGCAGCTTCAACAAAATACAACAAACTGCTTCACTGTTCAGAGCTGAATAAAAGCTCCCACCCGTGGTTTTTTTGTTTTTTTTCTCATGATGGGTAGTTCCCTGTTTTCTGCATGCGCAGTGACAGAAATTATACTTAACCGAATTACTTTTAAAACCTTGCCCAATTACAGCATGCTTATTTATTTATTTATGATGGATGTGCAGGCTATATAGATGACTCCAAGCCAAATGAGTCTTTCATGTAACTATTGTAAGTCAAGGAATTTATATGAAGGATAAGTCTGTTTCCTTTACAATTAGACTTCAAGAAATTCTCTCACCTTGCTTAAATGACTATGGACTGCTTTCTAAGTTGGTTTTTCTTTTTCTTTTTAAACACAACATCCCTCCATCCTTTCTCATGGTTAATTCACTATTGTGCTTCTTTAGCATGAATGTGTGTGTATATATCTATATATATGGAAAAACATGCTGTATAAGGAAAACAAAACACCTTTTGCCTAGGGTGCCATCTTCCAGTTAATATCAGTAAGTCATATTCTGTTGCTTATAAGTGCATCTTGCTCAACAACTTATCACCACCTCCAGTACAAACACTTGTAGGTTGTATCTTCCTGCTGTGTCACAGGGAATAGCTAACACAGTGTAACAAGAGATCATTTCATTAGATTACCATGAAAGAATCACCACTGCAAGGAACTTGAGCTGAACAGGGACACAATCACAGTCTTAAAAACTCGAAACAGTTTACCATTAAAGCCTTGTGTGACTGCTTCAGAAATGTCTTAGAGCAGCACAAAAGCTGGCACCATTAGCTTTCATCCCTGCTGAGTTGGCAATAAAGTGCACACATAAGTAAAATGCATTAATTGGTATTAGTCAATCTAGTTAAGATGTTCATTCTCCAGGCATCTTCAGATTTCATTTCCATAAAATAGGATTTCTTTAAGTCTCATAATTTGATTTTGTCCAGCCCAAAATGATATTGACACAGTGGCAGCAAAAGCACAATTACACCCCAGCTTTACAAAGGTGTTCTCTATCTAAATAGACCAGGGCCCACGTGTTCTGAGTCTCACACACACGCACACACACACGAGGAAAAAAAAAAGCAAAAAAGCAAAAAAAAAGCAACTCACATAAAAAACCCCAAACAACCCTGCGGAAGAGGAAAAAGTGATAAATTTTCCTATCATTTTCCTATTGCTATTCTTCCTTCCTTTCCCCCGTATTTTTCCTACTGTGCACTACTGATTACTGCACTTTAAGATCAGAATGAACAATTAACTGCCTAATTATTCCAGTCACACCAAGCCACAATGAAATCTTTATTCAGTGTTTACAGCAATCTTTGGCAGAGACTGTCTTGCTGTTTTTAAACCAAGAAGAACTGCTCCCTTTGGCTCCCTTCAGCATCAGCTGCCTGGGTTTCAGAGCTGGATGCCAATAATCAGCCTCCTTTTTCTCTTCCAAAGTGGCTATTTTTTTTTTTTTAAGGGTGAAAAGACCTATTCTCATCAGCTCCCCATATATTCTGCCTGATTTATGTCCCAGCCACTGGGTCTCTTCCTTCCGTATCTTTTACCATTTGTGTCCTCCCGCACCCCCTCCGCGCCGCTCCCGCAGCGCCCGCCGAGCCGCGGAGCCCCCGGAGAGCCCCGGAGAGCCCCGGAGAGCCCCGGACAGGGGGGCACTTCTTCCCCGGGAGCCCCGGAGAGGGGAAGGGAGGCGGGAGGAGGGGGGAGAGTTCCCAGCTCCGGAGGTACAGCATCCACACACATTCACTCACACCTTCTCCCACAGTTTTTTCTCGTTCTGCAGAAATCCCCGAGGCGGCTCCCCGCCCCGCAAAGTTGGAGGGATCCGCTCCATGTCCCGGGCGGCTCTTTCTGCCCCTGTCCGTGTCTCCCACCTGCTCTCGGCTCCCGCCGGGACGCTCCGTGCCCCGCTCCGCCCTGCCCTGCCCTGCCCTGCCCGGCTCTGCCCGCTCCTGCCGCCGGGCAGAGCACCTGCGGAGCGGGGGAAGCTTGTCCCAGCCAAACTCCAGAGCCACAAGCTGCGGGCTGGCTCCCTTCCCCACCGCCTCCTCCTCGCCCTCTGACTGCGGCTGGGCAGCCAGGGGGTCGGGGAAAGAAGGAGGAGAAAAAAAATCATAGAGGGAACAACTAAGATTAAAAAAAGAATACTAAAACCTTAAGGGGAAAAAGAAGAAAAAGTGGAGGAGAAAAGAGAAAAATAAAGGAATAAAAGGAAGGGGGGGGGGGGAAAGAAGAAAGAAATAAGGAAACAAAAAGAAAGAAAAAGAGAAAAGAAAAAGGGGAGGGGGAAAGTGGGGGAAAAGGAAAAAAGCAGAAGAAAAAGTCCGCGAAGGAGAGGTCGGGTTACCTTGCAGTGTGGAGGAGCTCCCGACTGCCTTCCCGGCGACGGGACTGCTCTCCTCCGCCGGGTGCGCCCCTCACATCCCCGCGCCCCGTGCCGCTGCCGCGGAGGGAGCTGCCGCTCGCTCCTGTCTCGGGCTGCGGAGGGACGCTCGGGCTGGGGGCTGCTCGGGGCTGCGCGGGGCTGCGCGGCCGCGGGCGGAGGAGGAGGAGGCGGAGGAGGAGGAGGAGGAGGCGGAGGAGGAGGAAGAGGAGGAGGGAGCCCCACGGCCGCCCCGCTCCCCAGAGCTGCCCGCTGGAAGTGGCCGCCTCTGCCCCTGGCTCGGCTGCCCGTGGATATCGCGGCGGGTCTGGCGCTGCCGCGGGGACCTGCGGGAGGCGATTGGTGCCGGGAGCTGCGCCTTCCTGCGCCGCCCCGTCCCTCCTTCCCGGGGAACCCCCGCCCCGGCTGCTGCCCCACGCAGCCCCCGGCTGTGGCAGAGCGAGCCCGGGTCTCCCCTCCGCAGGGCTGGCTACATCTCGGGAGGATTCCAAAACGCACCGCAGGGGCTGCGAGAGGATGGGCTGCTGTGGTAGACCACAAGTCACACCAGAGAGGCGAAGCGTTCCTTTATTTAGCGAAAAGAGTACGCAGATGAAAGCTGAATTTCTTTGGGAGGCTCGATTTTAGTTAATAAACGTGCTGAGACTAATGTCAGAGCTACTTTTATGAGGGCAAACAGTAGAGCTCCGTGGCGGGTTTGTGTAAGACTTTGGAAGAACAACCAAATAATAAAGGGGTTTTACATCCACCTTTAAAGATCATTTTAGTGTTCATAAAAGCTGCCAGGCTTGCTGAAATACTCCCCATCCACAGAACAGCAGCTGCAAAGGCAGCGGCAGGACAAGGCATCCTGTCTGCCAACTAATTCATCTCAATCTTGACCTGAAGCAACCAGGAGGGAAGGTATTCCTTATTCACCATTCCTGTGCTAGCCTTCATCTTTCTGCACAGAATGAGAAGGCAGCAAACTTGTACCAACTTTGATGAGGCGTATGTGTGAGAAAGAGAGGGAAACTTGTCCACTTGGGTATGAGAAAGTTATTACCTCTCTAATAGCCCCCTGTAGTAATAACTCCTTTTTGCTGCCAGCACAGAGCCCATTCCCTGTCTCAGTTAAATTGGTAAATCTCAAGCAACTCCACTAAGCTTGGAGCAGAGCTGTGCCCCATCAGTCGGGGGCCAAGCCAGTGACTGGCAGTAGGAGACTCTAAATCCCATTATCGATTACCTGGGACGCTGCCAGTCCCTCAACAATTAGATCTTGAGTTGAAGATTCAGATTATACAGTCAAGATTTGTTGTTTTGGGTGGGTTTTTTGGTTTTCTTTTCTTCTCTCAAGATTTGCACTAATGATTATTTGCAGAACTAAGGTCTCACTGGCTAGTTTTCTGGCCCTGCATTTTTCATATTGATCGTAACATAGTCATTTCAGCATTACAGAAGAAAAAGGGCAGTCAGATCTCTGGAGAGAAGTTGTTGGAAGTTTGAATGCTGGCAAAGTGCCCAAAACAAATGATGAATTACAGCTATGACAAATGTATACTTGGGTGTGTTGGGAAGCCATACAATGTTCTCCCAGTTTCCTCTATTGTGTGTTCATCTGGGCTCATCCTCAGGCTGACGGAATATTTTTAATGTAACAGTTTGAGAAGGCAGGAATGGCCTTTGTCAGCATTACTGGTCAACCACAGAGACTCGGCGCACTTCTGACAAAAATAAGGCAAATCAAACGCCTCAGTACCACTTTTCCTTAAGACTAGGACAGAATACTTGTAATATCCTCCTGTGAAGTCATCAGTACACCATTGCTGCTGGGAGTTCTGACTGGGGGAGAAACGACCTCTTGCTAGAATTGAGTTTGTTACTGAATAGATGCACTTGCTTTTTGTAGTATATGCACACATTTCCATTCCTCTGCTTCAACATGGTATACTTGGAATAAGTCTGATTGTAATCTTAAAGGCTAAATAGATGCCACTTGAAAAGTTTGCATTTCAGTTTGAGTGTAGTTTGTCAGTTTGTTTTTTTCCCCCTGAAGCTGCACTGCAGTAAGGGGAGAAAATCAGGATAAAATACATATGACAGCTTTAATGGAATGGCAACTGCAGTGGATGCACTTTGATTATTGCAGTGCCACAGTACCACGAAAATAAAATGCAGATAGTGTCTATTGTTTAAGTTTATAATTTAAGAATAATATATAGTGTGTAATGCAACACTCATATATGACACAGAAAACACAAGAGAATTCTATGATACACCGAGTAAGCACTAGAAAAAAATCCATGCATTTAGTACATGAACTCCTCAGTTTTGCATATGCAGCCAAATGGGTTATCCAAACGTGTTTTCTAAAGCAGATGTGGCTACACACTCTAAATTCTGCCTTGTGTGCTCTCTTCCTTCACCAGGACATGATTCAGTAATGTGCCTGTGACTTATCTTTTCTAAGACCTGTGATATACGGGAAAGTAGGAGGAACTTGCATTTTCACAGTCGAATACTCTGCTCTCCAGTAGACGGCTGAATCACGAAATCTGAAAAGTGCTTTCCTGTGCCTCTGAAATTGGAGTTGAGAGAATGTGGCAAGGAGTGCATTCCTCAACTCACCTGTCTCAGCATTGCATGCTTTCAACCACCAGGCTTTTTCAGGAAAAATGAGAGAAGGTTTCAAACATTCACATGGGGAATGCACATATGGAACAGGTGGATGAAGACGTGTCTCACCTCCTTCCTCAAAAAAATAAAATAGAATTACAATTTTAAATTTAAAAAAACCCTGAATCTAACTCTTAAACCTTACATGAACCATAAAAATAAATTGTTGAATCTAGAGCATTTTATTAAGCACGGTTGTGATTAAATGTTCTTACATGAAAGAAGTGAATCTTTTGTCTCCAATACTTGATGTTCTCCCTGCCACCATACTATATATGATTCTAAAACCATACAAACAGAGTAAAAAAATACTAGAGAATGCAGCATGCTGAGTTGTTTTAAAATTTAGAGGCTTTCTGAGAGATGAAAGAAGCATTTTGCTATCACTGTTTGAACAAGAGAATTTTGTATGCTGCAAGCTATTTACACTGTTCTCCGACAAGGAAGACTTTGAAGATGAAGCATTATATATGGGTATTTCTTATGTGTTCATATAGCTTTCTGTCTTGCAGGACTGAAACAAGACATGTGTTACAAGTTACCTAAATGACAGAGGTGAAAGAACAAGAGAGGAGAAAGCAGGAAAACAACTATTTTCCACTTTTATGTTATTGCATGTCATACAACAGCTTTTATGTTTCTCTCTTATACCCCTGCCTCACTTTATCCAGCTCTGTTCATTATTCTTCTGACAAAAAAGAGGTTTTGGATTTTGCAGATGTGGACTGTGTATGGTGTCAGTTTAGAGGTACATAACAAGAAACACTCACTCTTTACAAATACTAGAATGGTATATTTGCGTCAGGAAATGTTGGAGGAATTGATATGATGTAATTTTTGTAGCACCTCTGTGGCTTTTTAAAATACTGGATGTTCATTTAACCATTGATTTACTTTTGCAGTTAATTGCAACCTAAACTGCCTAGGTTTGTATTGTGCAATAAATCACAGCTTTTCAAAATACAACAATTGTTAAGGGCACCATAGAATCTACTTGAGAAGGCAAAAAAGTGAATATTAACCAGAGAGGATTCCATATGCCAAACGATAAAATGAGTCCATGACCCAAAAGCAGTGAGTTTCCAAAGCAATAAAACAATATTGCACATTGCTGAAGAAGTGACATTGCAAGACAATGCATATATTTCAAGAATGGTGAAAGGAATATGTACGGTCATAAAGTCACATCCATCTCTGTAAAGTGTTACTAAACCAGTAATAGGAATAGCTTTCAAGCTGTCATCTCTGCAGGGAAGAATATCAGCTGTACATGCAGCCAAGAAAGCCCAGACTGTCACATGCTACAGTGGTGAAACTCCTGAATGTTGTACAGTCTGTTTAAAAAGCATGTATGCACACAAAATCCAGTGGAGAACTTCATATGACTAAAGCCCAGGACACAAAGATGTGTATCTGGCTGCATCTGTTCTGCCACAGATGTACCCCAGAACCTCTCACTCAGCCGGCTCCAAGACATGACCTTCTCTGTCACATGCTTTCCTTTTGGCCTTCACTCTCTTTTTCTTCCGAGGAACCACTTAAGGGTCCCCAGGCCTTGCTTAGGACTAAGGCCTGATTTTAATCCTTCTCAAGGGGTTACCTGAGCTTATCACTGTCAGAAAAACTTTGTAAGGTTTTCCTGCCTCAGAAAAGAGGGATCCCCTCCCTCTTTGCTCTTCTTCTTTCATTGTTTTGCCTTAGCCACTTGATACAGTGATTTATCTTCTGTATTGCTTATGTAGGGTGAGGAAGGCCAATCTGATATGACTTTCTTCTTAGTCACCTTTTTTTCTATATTAATTAAAGAAAACCTTATTCAAATATATATTCAAACCTAGTGGCTGTCTGGAAGCACAACCTTGTTTTGGTCTGTCTCCTGCTCTTTAAAATAAAGTCTTTGTCTCTTCCACCTCTTCTTAGAGTTAATTATCAGATTATTATTTTAGTCTTGTTTAAGTCTGTTGTTTCGTGGAATACTGTAGGATTCAGCATCTTCTTTCTCAATGGCTGTTCCTAAGGAAGAGACTAAAGTGAATATGGACTTCTATTTCTGCTAAAAAGACCATGACCATGGCCTACGCCATCAGCATCTTCAGAAGAGTAATTTGTGGTCTGGAGTCACTGAGGAAAATACTGTTTTTTTCTCCTGCTGAGAGATGCATCACCTTTTCCTTTCCACTGAGGCTTTAAAACTCCACGGCAGTGGCAGGGAATCCCAAGAGTAGGAGTCAACTTTAAAGCTCTGGACTTTATTAGTTTAGTTTGAAATCTGATTTGGTTTCAAGACAGTAGCAAGGAAGTTCACAGAGTCCTATTCACATCTCAAAATGTCACGTCAGATGGAGGGCACCAGGAGGCTTGCATGGCTGAAAGTCTCAGAGGGAGCTGCCAAGGAACTGCCATGTCATCTTGGCCTTGGACTGGCCTCTCCCTGGCTGCACCACTTCATTTTGCTTTTTTTTATCAGGGCATGTGGTATTTCCAAATCAAAACAAATGCAAAATATACACAACTATATTATTACAACTCTACTTACTCTTAACAATTTTTCTCCCACAACATTTCTAATGGAATGTGGATGATCAGATTTTCTGCTCTCCCAGGCATTTGCAAGAACAATTCTGAATATCTCTAACTGCACCAATTCGGTAAAAGGAGTGAATTATTTGCTGTGGTACCTGTACCAAAGGATGTGAAGTGTGTACTATGGACAAATCACAGGTAGTGTGCTGTCTGGTAAACAAGCAATTGCCAAATTGCTAGCTACACCCTTGTCTGCAGTGAGAGAACTGTAGGGAATGAAGGATTGTCTTCTTGCCGCAGATGATGACAGGGGCTAATAGAAAAGAAATAAAGTGAAGAAGGAAAAACACTTCAGATGTCTCTATATAAATAGTAAAAGGAACAGGCCTCTATTGTCAGGGCTTAAGTCAGAGACGTCTGTGCTTGGGCTGCTTTTCCTGCTTGCACTGAATGTCACAATACAAAATGCAGCATAACTCTGATTGCCCAGCACTGTTCGTGTTCTCTCTATGGGAACTAAGCAGGGATTTTTCTTTGAATACATCATTTACAGCTTGCTACAGCAATTCTGCAGAGTCAATACATATCCTTAGCACAAAGCAGAGAATGAAGGGCATTATGGAGAAAGAAAGATACTACATTGACAGAGAAAGATGAATTCCACTGCACAAGCACATTACACGTTCCATTCATAGGAATAAAATTACTCTTTTTTTTTCCAACAGAAAGTATTTTTCAAAATACATTTAATATGGTTATATTTAAAAAGATCTTGTGTGCAGCTTATATGTCACTGCTGACAAACTCTCTGGCACTGAATTATCATATGATTATCTATTGTGCAAAGAAGATCTATTTATTGATTCAAGTCAGATATATTTGCAAGGCAAGGTTTGTAGACACGGGTAATATTTTTTATTAGACCAACTGATTAGAATGAAAAGATGGATCAGGCACACAAGCCTTTAGCTGAGTAAAAAGGGTCTGTTTTTTTTCCCCTAGGTGCTCAAGCTGGCTTCATAAAAGATGTTATTCCTCCTCGCAAACTTAGCTTCTGCTACAAACTTAGATCACCATGGCTGTTACAATGCTGTTTCTTATGTAATTGTAAAATCCTATCTGAGAACCTGGTTACTCCTTTGCATTATTAATAGTGTCTGACACGTTTTCACTACTGTAGTGGGAATGCATTTAGACAAAATCTTCTCCTGACCACCTGAAATCATCAAATTGGAGTCTACAAGTGTAGAGGAAGTGTATGGAAAGCAATTTTCAGCCACAGGGTGGCTGTGCTAGAGCTACAAAGCAGACAACCCTTGGGCCTGCGGGAGGTATACTCTGTCATTCCTGTGTCTTACTTCCACAGGTTACAAAAAGAATTAGGAGGTGATCTGCCACCTTTATATTTCTTTGAGATCATGGGTTTTGCTGGGAATAGCTTGGAGTGGACTTCTGAGTGGACTTAAGGACTTAACAGGGAATAAATGAAAGATATAGGATGAAAGGTAATGTTTAGGATTTTCAATGGGTGCTCGCCCTGAGCTTCGGAAATGCACCAGAGCTAGTCAGTTTTCTCTGGGAAGGGAAGAGAGCATGGGAGATTGCTGGGGGCAAAAATGGGTGTGTTGGACTTCTTTGCAGAAATGCCTCTGGGTGCTTTGAAAAACACTCCCTGACCTCCTGCAAGCAGTGTGGTGGGAAAAATATCGAGCTGTCAACTACATAAATTAAGAGAAGTTTTAGTCTCATCTCACCCCTTCACAGTCCCCTCTGACAGGCAAAAATTGAACACATCCCTAACTCTAGAAGAGAGGAATCTATTTTGTAGTGTGCTGCAGGCATGATCTAGACAAATTGCACCTATATTTTATTTGAACCCATCACAATACAACATAACAAGGCTTTTCAATTACCTCAACAAGCTACCAATACAACTTTATCATTTCAATTTTTCATCCGTTTTCTCCAGCTCGGCATTTCTCCTATATATCACTGTAAATCTCATCGGTTCCAGCCCAGTTTAGGCTAATAAATTTCAGTTACCAGCTCAAGCCTAATGAAAAGGGGAAGCTTGCAGTGAAGAAAGACAAAGGCACGGGGTGTTGCCTTGGGTCTCCAGCTCACCCCTCTGCACAGGGCAGTGGATGGGCTCATCTCCCCATCAGCTCAGGGATAGGTGTGGCACAGGGAGAGGCAGAGCTGTCTGGTCCCATTGCAGTCAGCAGAGCTGCAGGGTTGGGCTGCCCCCAGGAACAGACCTGTTTGTCCCCCTAAAGCAAAATTTAGGCAACAGTTTGATGCACACCGTACCAGAGCACAGTCTGAGCTGGCATGTGTAGAGCCCAAACACAGACCAGTGCTGTGATTCAGCACTGGGGCGACGTATTTCACCACAGTAGCTTTTGTGGTCTTGTGGCATGCTATTCCTGTCTTCAAAGAGGAGAAGTTAAGCAGGAAAATACTAATTAGCATATTAGGTGAAAATGGCCTGAGATGCCAACAGACAAACCAAGAAAAAACTAATTTTGTACAATAATTAGGTTTCCTTTTAAAAGCCACTGATAAAGCTTAGAGTTTTCGAAGATTTTATGGATACACAGAAAAAGGCAAACAAGCTAAAATAATATTGCAAATCAGCAGACTTATATGTTTATTAATTCTGTCTAAAATTTGCCATCTGCAACTGAACATTTTACTAAATAAACCCCACAAAATACAGATTATTTTAGCTGAGAATCTTTATGGCACTGCTTTTTAAGTTCCAGTACTGAAATAGCTCCACTGTAAATTAATATTTACAATAAAGTGTGCTCATAAAAGTTCCAAAGCATTTTCTCGTGACAGTCTGTTCAACTGTTTAGTGATTCAAAAGCAAACTCTCCAAGAAAAGCTCCATATCAGTGCAGTACATAAAATAGAGAAATATATGAAAAATGACAAAGGCAGTATGTTACTGTTGAGGTGACTCTAACTTGATGGCTAAGCTTGTTGAAGTAGCTTTTCATAACTGAAATATGTCCTCAGTTTTCCTAGAACAGATAGAATAAGAGCAAAGTCAACAAAATGCCTCTTCTTTCTTTTCCTTTGAAGTCATTATTTTCTCTGGAATATAGTAAAAATCTGTGTTCAGTGCACATTAGCTAATTCTGAGGGACATGTTCACAAGCAGACACATAAGAGCCTAATTTACATGCTTAAAGGCAACTGAAACTTTGTTTTGCATATGCAAATATACCTACCCAGGGTACCTGTGTGTGAGCTGGCTTTACAAGCATTGAAAAAACAAAGTCTGATCTGCTACTACTGTCACTGTAGCTGTCATCACAGCACAATTCAGGCAGAAAACCTCAAGACACCTATCAGACCAAATCCTGTGGACCTTACTCAAGCAAAAAATCTTGTTGATGTCAACAAACATTTTCCCCAAAGAACCTGTACACAATTGAGCCTTTTTTGTACATGCATATTTTAGTATCATTGAATATCTGCACGAAAAACAAAATAGGTTTGTTCTTTAGCTCAGGGATCAAGACATTGGGGAAGGAAAAATAAAAAGCACCCTCCTTTAAATCCAGGTAGGCACTAGTTTTATAATTTCAGGATGTGTCAGAAGGCTCTGTGTTTTCCAGATGATTATGGAGAAGTATTTGAAGAGCAAGTTCCTTTAAGGATAAGTCACAATGGTCAGACACAGGAGTATTAAACCACTCAGAAATATTTCTAATATGAGAAGCATGCATTTAATATCCAAAAGGTTCAAAATAGTAACTGTTGGTCAATAGATCTGCACCTCATGTGCTTTTTTTGGACCCTGCCCAGACCAGGCTCTGTTCTGTCAAAACCATTATGCCCTTAGGCCATAATTCTAGCTGTGGTCTGTTTGCTGGGGACAGCAACTTCAGTTTAGACATCTGGCTACCTCGCTACCAGGGACTCCAAGTTTAGGGTTGTAAGGTAAACAAACCATGATAAACTGACAATGACACAGAGGGTTTCACCCTCAACAGCCCCTTTGGGTCCAAGATATGAAGAGAAAATCCCAGTCATCTTCTGCAGAGGAAGGGTACCTGCTAGAGAGAAATCTAAGAGGAGTAAAGAGAACATTCTCAGGAAGCACCATACTGGTTGTCATAGTCAGAGCCCAGCTGAAAAATCATAAAAATGAAAGAGTTTCTAGAGAGCTCAACCTGCTTTCAAATTCAGCAGACACTTTTAGCAACACTATAGAGAAGACAGGTCTGGATATTTTCAAATGGTTTCAGAAATGCTGAAACAGTCCTCAGTCCAAAACAGCACTGTACATTTGAAGGTAGGATTTGTGTTTGCTTGAAAATGAAAGACTGTTGGGAAAGAAAATTAAAAGATCAAAGATAAAAAATTCCCAGTGACTTATAAATGAAACAAGGCATTTATTTTTAAAGTACCTGTAGAAGAGATATCACTCTACTAAGCTCTACCAGCTATTAATTTATTTTAATGTAAATGGTTTAATTAATATTTAATGATACAGCACTTTCCACAGGAACTGATCTCCAAGTACACTTCTTTAGAAGAGGGCTATGATGTCCTGGTAAATACATTTATGGGTGATGGGGCAAATGTTCATGTAAGTCCTTTTAGCTCCAACAAAATCAAGAGAATGATGTTGATTTCCACAAGTTTACTATCTGCAAATGATATTACAAATAACTTAGTACCTTTGTGGTTATTTCATACATTTGTGTATATATGCCTTGGTAGCTATTTTTGTTTTCCAAGGGTACAAACTGACTTTCTGGAATCACTGAATCACACTGCTTGAGACAAGTACTTTTAAACTACACTTTTTGCAGTCCTACTCTCCAATGCTTTGTACTCTGAAGGCAAACCTCACTAGTCTGCTAGTTGCTCAGTTAGGTAGCAACAATCACACTAGATAAAATGGAGATACGGTAAAAAAATGCAGAGTACTCAATAATGTTGCTTAATAAGGTAACTTAGTAAAGTAATCCCCAAACTCCAGCTGCTAAACTGTCTGTTGACATAGTAAAGACAAATTCAAAATTATTCAAAAGCTTTGTACCAAGACATTTCTCCTGCAGTTGAACAGCATTGTAAACACTTAGTGCATTACAGAAAGTAAATTAAAGATCCGAGTAGCATTTACAGCTTTTCTTGCTTGATTTAGTGTTTTTCCTTCTCTCAGATGATTTTCCAAGTGTCTTTCTTCCACACAATGGGAAAACAGAACAAAAGATATTTTCACTTCCAAAGCTTTCCAAAATGTGGAGTTTCAGATACAATTTTCCAAGTGCTTTGGATGCTGTGTCAGTCACAGGGCTATTCTTGGCATAGCCACTGGCAATCCAAGAGCAAAGCAGAATGAATTCTGGAGCAAGAAGATGACCAAGTCAAAATCTAACTAGGTGGAATCATCTGTAGGGAAGAATTAATAAATCAAACTCTCAAGAGTGTTTGGCACAGAACCGTTTGGCAAGTGGAGAGATACAACTTAATGCAGGTGATAGGATTTTATTTTCTTGGGCTATACCTTTAAATATCAAGAGTTTCTGACTTTTTGTGTTGCTCTCTTTCATGTGTTAGCTTTTGGAAATGTTGGGATGTTGTTTTCAGACATAGTAAATTAGCTGCTCCTACAGCTTTAGCTCAAACCTTACCTGTACTGGCTCTGTTGCAATTAAACAAAACACTGAGGTTCAACATCAGCGTAAATGTTTTCTGAATCAGTTACCTACATGCAAATTTATAATTTGCTTTCAATTTCTTCACTGGTTCCATCACATGGTACATGTACTCCAGGCAATTTAAGCTAACTCAGCCAGTTTGTCTCCTGCAATGCAGGCCCCATTTCCTTCAGTGACAATTTATGTTAATGATAATCAGATGCTTTTTTAATTAACAATGACCTACAAGCATCCTAATATATTTCTCTCTCTCCCTGATGGTATTTTTTTAACAGGACTGTGTCACTCCGTTTCATTTGAAACTAGGGGGCTCCTATATCTGTTCAGACAGCCCAGGTCCCACAGCCCCTTAATTTTTGCTTTCACAGCGTTTATGTTCATATGTCCCTGTCAGTGTGTGTAGCTCTATAAACAGTAGCACAGTGGGGGGCTGAGGGGGAGCTGTGTTTTTCCACCAGTGCAGAATTGTTCTTCACATGTACAACAGCTTTGCCATTGCCCACATTGGCCAGACTTCCCACACATACCTAAAGTGGCTCCATATTACACATAAGGAAGTTGGGTTGCCTTGTACACCCTACCGAAATGGCAAGGCTATGTGCTATCAGGAAAAGTCATGGTGTGCAAGACAACCAGCAAAACAGGCAGCAGAGACATAGGATATGTATATATACACAAAAGGCTGCAGTATGAGATGTAACTCCTTTTTATTCCATGTCATATATACATCTAAGAAAAAATACTAATTATATTCAGTGCAGAAGGATACAGATCCGGATCCCCATCTCCTTCACAGAAAAACAAACACCAAAAAACCCAAACCAACAGCCAGGTTTATAGTTCTAAATTGTTCAGAATTGTTACAGCTTCTTTTCCAGACTGTTTTTTGCCTGCACTTCTTTTCAGGGCTGTTGCTACCTAAGAGATAGTGCAGGCAACTTAGACAGGAGATGTCAGAGGCACATAGCCATGGTTGTGTCCATGCAACAGTTTTCCTTCAGTCGGACTGGATATGATGTGAGCTCACTCACTTTTTAACCCGAGAAAGTGAGACAGAATAGGATGCTATAAAATGCTGATAACTCCAAATTTGGGAGAGGTAGTTTTATTCTCAGATTCATGTATCCTTACTCTAGCCTGTAGATCCTCACTATTGGGTTTAGGCTTTTGATAACTGGGGCTCTTTCAATACAACTCCTGCAAATTAACCTACAATAATGAAGGTTGCAGCTGATGTCATGCAATCCTGTCCATGTACTATAATAGAAAGGACTTACCTTAGCAAAGAGATTTTGGACTATTTCTAGACAGCAATGAGGCCCTTGAGGCAGCAGGAGGATGACTTTTATGGCTGGAGCTGATGCACAGTTTTAGTTAGAGGGAAAATTTTTAGCTCTGTTGGGAGCTGTTAAGTGCCTAATCTGGATCACAGGAACCAAAGACACACTCAGGATAAAGGATCAGCATTTCCTTGAAATCTGAAGCTGATACACAGCATGTGTGGGAAGAGTGTGTGTGTTTTGTAATCACTGGCACTAGCTTAGTTGATGATTCAGATAGCACCCCAAGGTTTTATCCCTCTTTGACAGATTCAGCAGTATCCTTCACAGACTAGTGATGTACATTATGCTGTTTTTTTCTTCTAATTTGCCTTGGTCATCATGGAAGAACTTCCATAATTTGGGACTTTGCAAATAAAAGTCTTCTGTTTTTTTCCTAAAGGAAAGGTACACAACACAGACTTAATGTACCAGCTTGACAATTATTTTATATGAAGCATATCAGAAACTCAGATTATCAACAATTGGCTGTAATTGAAACAGAATTACTGCAGCTAATTCCTGGCACTAGGGCTCAGGAGGAGGTATTAAGAATCAGAGAAGGGGCAATCAGAGAACCATAATGACTGAAGATTAAGGACTTCATACTGTCAAAAGGCTGCACTAGCTGATATGTTATTTGGAATGTTTGGACTGTTATGTAATGAGAAGAGCACAGATTTTTATTTTATCTTAAATTCTTCCAAGAAATACTTTGCATTTTGTCAAATCAGAATAAATTACACAGTTTTCATTTGTGTTCTGCCAGATCAGTTATCCAAAACATATAGAAAATAAAGCTATTCCTGAAGAAAGAGCTGGGTGCTAGACACCTGCTGGGAACATCAGTATTTCTTTCCTGACACAACAATTGCCTGCCAGGTTGCAGGGTAGCTGTTGCTGATGGGAAGGGAGAGGAAGGAGACTATGGACAGGCAGTCCTTGGAAGTGAAAAAGGAAATTCAGCAAACGGCACTCCAACAGAGACACAACAGCACATTGGCTCCTAATGGATGTGCCTGTTTTCTGTAGCATATTGGCCTCTTCTATTTGCCTGCATTTAGCCCTACTGGAGGTAAACAGAGAGGAAGGCGTGGGGATGGAGGCTGCCAGAAGCTTATTTTTATCTTTGTATTTTTTCTTGGGTTGGGCAACACTGAGAGGCACACATGGGCCTGGAATATTTACACACTGAAATGTATTCTCTAGATGTTCCTCAAGCTCATCTTTCATCCTACACAATGTTCAAACTTTTGCTTCAGCTCCATTAACAGCCAAACACCTGTTTGGGCTGACAACAAGTGTTTGAGTTCTGTTTTGACAAAAGGTGCCAGACTGAATGTACTAGATAAAAATGTCCCTCATGCACTTACACTCCTGCAGTTGCAAACAGACATCAAAACCACGTTTCAGTTCATGAGAACCACTCCAGAAGAATAGGGGGTGTTTATTCACTTCTTGTGTTCTTTCATACCTTGAATAACTCAGGACTTAATTTAACTACAGGTTTAGATTGATTTCCTGAACATCAGCATTTCATTGAGCAGAGATATCACTTCATGGCCATCAGGAATCCAGGACATTGGCAGCTGGGGTTTTTTGTTGCAATAATAGAGTTTATTGAGGATACTAAAAGCCACAGGTGAAATCCACCTGGGCAGGTAAATATTATACATTATTGTGAAGACATATGAATATGAAGAAAATTTATAGGATTCACTTGATACAGCAAAGTGAAAATAAGATTTTGACCTACCTTCCTCCCTTCCTCCCTTCCTCCCCCCCCCCCCCCCCCCCCCCCCCCCCCCCCCCCCCCCCCTCCCTCCCTTCCTTCCTTCCTTCCCTTAGCATAGACTATTTCAGCTGGATGGGACCTACAATGATCATCAAGTCCAACTGTCTCACCAGTTCAGGGCTGACCAAGCTAAAGCGTGTTGTTAAGGGCATTGTCCAAGTGCCTCTTCAGCACTGACAGGTTTGGGGCATCTACCCCCTATCCATGAAGCCTGTTCCAGTGTTTGACCACCCTCCTGATGATGAAATGCTTCCTAATGTCCGGTATAAATGTCCCCTGGCACTGTTTTGAACCATTACCATGTGTCCCACCTCTTGATACCAGAGAAAAAGAGATCAGTACCTCCCTCTTTAATTCCCCTCCTGTCTACCTATTCCTGCCTGCCTTCCTGCCTTGCTATGTAGCCAGTTAGGCAAAGGGGCTTGTACCATTTATGATCTTGCCTTCCATAAAAAGACCTGAAACATACAAATTTTTTCATACCTGCAACACAAAATTTCTTCTTCACCTGATCTGTTACACACAGGCTCTATTGAGAAGTTGTTTTGCTTTTGGAACTGGAATACTTTCATCCCCTTCCTTATGACAAACAAAAATAAATCACACCAGTATGTATGTTAGCCTTTTTCCTTCTGCACTTGCAGAAATTTTTGCAAAGCAGAGCTTCTAGGAAGAGTTACTGTCCCTTTCATTTAAAAGAATAAGGAAGATTGTGCTGCATTGTTTTGTAGAGATCAATTTGCAGGTGGGTGCCAATTTGTAGGATGTGATCCTCAATGGGCATTTCAAAATATCCATTTCCCTTTTGCACAGCTAAAATGTAGTTTTGAATAGTTTATCAAAACAATTTTATTTGGTATTTGGGTTGTTGCATTATCTTTTGGTTTTGTTTTTTCTCTTTTTAAATCTTACAGGCACTATTCAATGCTTCCTTCCCGAGCACTCTTACGAGGGTATATTTCCCTGTTTACAAATAACACATGGGCTCACAAGACTGAGGAAACTGTGAAGATAAAGCAACATACAAAAGGCAGAAAAAATGGGTATCATTATACCTTTCTTAATGATCAGTGGACTTTACTCCCAGAGTAATTTTATCTGTAATCCTCTGCCTCCATACGCTTGTGAGAACATACAAAAGACAAGGGTAATTTATTGTATACCAATTCCCATGCAGTAAACATTATTCATGGTTTGGTGGCACGCTCCTCCCTTGGGAAGTATTATCTAGTTTTGCTTTGAGACTCCTGCAATTAACACATCTCTGATGATTTCTGAGGTTTTTCTGCACGGATAGGCAGGAGGAGCATCAGAAGAATTCACTAAGGTCTGCTCTCATTCTCTGCAGTTTGCAGTGTGTCTCACTAGGAGGACAAATTAAGTCATCCTTGACTGAGGAGTTGTCCTTGGTCATTGTACACTGAACAGTGCTCCCAGCTGTTCAGCCTTTCCATGGGAAACAGCCACCCTGCCAGGGATATTTGAGAATAAAAGTTTTCTCTTGCTCTCAGTTCAGCTCAGTTCCCCATCCAATTCTGCTTTTTTTTGTAGTTATAGTGGCTGCCACAATATCGTCAGGAGGAATTTGTATAGAGAAGGCACATTCTCTGCTGAGTTCTCTAATCCCTGAATAGGAATAAGCAAAATATTTCTTAGATCCTGAAATTTCTGCTCATTTTAAGTTCTGGCTAAATACACTGAGAAACTGGCTCTCTACATGTTCTTTCACCCACCCAACAAAACCCAGGGTCAGAAAGATTGCTGGCCACCACATCACATTTGTACCTGGAATCCTGAAGATCACAGGACTAGGTGCAAGCAAGACACCTATAAACATAGCTTTGAATTTGGAAGGCCTAATGAGACAGTTACCCCTAGATGAACATGTGTGACTTTAAAAGCAGTGCCCATTTTTACTCTCCATTTTTACTGTGAATTCCCCCCCTTCTTTTCTGGTTACCTTGTTCTGTGACCTCCACAGTATGAGCCTTCTATAACCTCTCCCCAGCTCTCCTGTCTATGATGATTTAAATTTCTTTCATCCCAAACATCACAGATTCTAAAGCCTACCAAACAGCAGGAAGGCCTCTCTATATCAAGGTCAGCTTAGGCTGTATCTTGAGCAAACTGGTCTAGTGGAGGGTGTCCCTGCCCATGGCAGGAGGGTTGGATTATATGACCTTTAAGGTCCCTTCCAACCCACCTCATTCTATGATGCTGTATTTTGACCAGTTACCTTTATCAGGCTTGTGAAAGTGAAGAACACAAGAACTTCCATTCTTTGCACAGAGTTTAGTGAATGCTGAGGTCTGTGGGGTGTGAATGTGCCTCTCTACATAGTACAGGCATATGAAAGACTTATTTACCTCACTGGTACAGTGCTCCCAGGAACGTGTGGAAGAACACTGAGTTGTGTTTTCTCTCATGGAAACTCCCCCATGAGTTTGGGTACTGGGAGGGCTGAAAATATGGGGAAACTGAGCCAAGGACACAACCAAGTGTTACAGTCAATTCTCATCAAAGTTGTGGAGGTTCAGGAGCCTGATTCTCAGGAGTGAAGCCCCTGGCTGCTCCTGCAGTGAGCAGGAGGTGGTGAGCACCTCTGCTCCCAAGGAGCTCATGGGCTCACACAGGATGCCACAGAGACGTCTTGTTGCACATTTCTGAGGGTGTGACAATGTGCTCTGGAAAGTACTTCATGTTAATTTTTTTGGGGCAACTCCTTCCAAATATTTTATAAAAGTACAAAATGGGAGAATCCAAATCAGAATGTTTACTGTGTATCAAGATGCCAGGTTTTCATATTATCATTATTAGCATTCACAAACATTTCTACAATTATGTTGATACTGTCCGCATCCAGATTGTTTTGAAACAAAGTACCAGAAAATTAAATGCCAGAATTTAAATCACTCCAGAGCATTTATCGTGCTAGATTATTACACTCTTCAGTTGCCAAATACATGCCACTTGTCTAAGACAGTTTAACATGACCTGGAATAGCTCTGCATTAATATCCTCTTAGGCTGGATCTACATTAGCAAACAGTGCTGCGAAGTAGGAAGGGATGTGTAGAGTGCAACAGGTGATACAGAGCATCTGATGTGCACATTTTGGAAGGTTTGTTTGGATTTGGTCTAGTCTAATCCTGTAAACTGAATGCCTGGTAGTGTTTGGAGCATATCAGTGTGCTCCCAGAGTGTACATTTTGGTTTATTTTCATCCAGGAGTTAGCATGTTTTCAATACAAATATGAAACAGAGCAGAGTAAGAGTGACAGCTGAGAAATTTGCTTGAAAATCTTATTCCTCGCCTGAATGGAAACTCTTATGTAGAAGCACCTTAGAGACAAATTGTTTTTCAATGTAAGGAATCAAAAGGAATCTGAAAGTCAGAGAATCCATACTATGAGACATTAGCTGCTTAATTTTAATGCTAAAAACAAGTGACAGGATCCCATGTGAATATTTCAGTGCAATTCTCAGGCTGCTGTGTCTACACTTGGCTCTGGCATCCAGATGTGGTCAGACAGTGTGGATGGTAGACAGATGGGGCCCATCCAGTAGAAAGCAGAACACACCTGCACCTCACAGCTTATCTCAGAGAGGGCAGATCTGGTCAAGGCCAAGGTGTTTCATGAAGAAGACAGAAACTGGGTCTTAACACTGAGCATGTCATCTTCATAGGCTGCAATTACAGACAGGCTGTGACCTGACCCTCTGTCTAAGTGCAATAAACTAATGTAGACTTTTGAAGAGGTGAGAGCTGCCTGAAATATCCCAGCTTGTGAAACATTTGGATTTGGCTGACAGACTGAAAGGGGAAATAAAACTTTTAAAAAATCTAGTGCAGAAAGAGGAGAAAATAAAAATGCTCCTAGTCATTCCCTGGAGCACAAACAGATTTTCAAACAAAATTCTGAGCAAAGATGAGATTTAAAGCTCAGTGCATGGGACAGACATTGTAAAAATCAGGGAGAAATTCCCATTTACATCTATTTTTAGGGCTAAAGCCTTGTTTTTGACTGGCATAAAACCTCATCAGGAGAGGATAACCAAAGCTTCTGGAATCTCTGATATAAATAAACTTCAGTAGGTCTAATAAAACATGCCACTATTATAGTAACACTGGAACTGACATACTTGGTCAGATAATTTCTGAGGCGGAGACCATCAGAACCAGACATGATGCTGAGAAGATGACATGCTACCAATATCTACAACATCAGTAAAGTATTGGCAGGCTTATTCTCCTGACATTTCTTACTGCAATCAGTTTTGGTTTGTGCTTCTTTTTTTTTTTTTTTTTTTTTGGGTCTCATGTGCTTACTCTTTGACTGGGAATTTTCACTTGGCAGAGTGAGCTGTGCACTATGACCCATAGGTTTTCTAGAATTCACCTAGACCAGAGTCTAGCAGAGGACTTTCCACCCATTTTTAACTGACAACACATTGATATCCAAATGTTTACATCTGGCTTGGATTTGTTTATTCAAATTTGTATTAAGATCTCTACAAAGAACCTTCTCTTGTGTATTCTCATATCCAGTTATGCTGAAGGACTCTGCTGTTGCATGAGTGTGAAGGGCAACATGAGGTCCTGATTCAGAGACAGTGTGTCTATATTGATTTCAACAGCCTTTGGATCATAAACCAAGCAATAAATTCCTGCAGCACCTAAACTGTGTCAAGCACGTCACATAGGCTTGATGAAACCTCACCAAACTGCACCCCATGTCCTTTCTGGGGAGGAAGACTTTTACACTCATGCAATGTAAAGATGTACCCACTCTCCCCTCCAGCTAAAAGTGCAGTGCTAATGGCATCAGCACCTTATTCATCTGTTTAAAGTCACAGTTAAGCAGAAGGCAAACTAGAACCGATTCTCTGAACATCCACATAACATGCCCATTGCAGATGCTCCTGCCATTCCCACCAACAGTTGAAAACACACTGTAATGCAACACAGTGCTCAGCTGTGCTGGAGTTAACCCTAGATCAGCTCTTGCCTGTCATTATGGCTACTTCAGGGTGCATCAGCTGGGCTCAGAACAGCATCAGAATGGTGTTTTATGTAAATAAAAATGCTGTTCCAGTGACCTGAACATACTGAAAAGGTGAGATTTCTAACAAACCACCATGGCTGCCCATGTTGCTGGATGCTCAAACACTAACTTTGTTTAAATGGCAAAACGTTCAATTATTCCCTCCCTGTCTGAATCTCACAATGTTATGCTTATGTTGTACTCAATGAGAATGTCATATTCTCTGTTTCACTGAATTTTCACCTTCATTAGAGCTCTTTCACATTACTAACTCACTTCACAGACATGGCAGTCTTAAACTTCACCTTTTCATCACTGAACCTCAGAGTTGCTACCTTATTTGTAAAAATCATGCAGTAAGTAATGTTAAACAAAACAACAGAAACAAAAAAACCAGGCAAAACTGCTTGTTACCTTTGAGAACCCACAACTTTCTCATGTTTTTTGCACCAGACAGTGACTTAAGGGCAAATTTGATGAGAGCAGGTGAGAGACAATGTCTAAAATGATATGACTTGTTATGTAGCACCTGCTCTACTGAAGTCCTGCTCCTTGGCCTTTGCCACTTGCAAATGACTTTGTATCTTCTCAGTTGAGGTAACTTGTCTCCTTTTGGCTCCTGATTCATGTTCAGTACCTCTAAAATCTGACGAACAACTTTTTTTTCCATTTCAGCCCCAAGAAAGCAGCCCAGGATCTCCTTTTGAGTGTGTTTATATGAAGCTCTTCCTTTGCTTCTCCATTCCTGCACTCATCAGGGCCTCCAACATCTGAGTGCTGCCTAGAATCCTTTCTCTGTGCTCTAGAATCCTTAGGATCCACCTCCCTGCAGAGATGAAGGGGGCACTTTGGCCCACCACCTGCTGTCAGGGTGAGGTATTAATGGCTTAAGACTTCTGAGAGAGCTGACTCCTGGGTCTGTGGCCAGAACCACACCGCTCTGCATAACTTCGTCACATCCTCAGTACTTTGCAGAAGCTGTGTTTTGGGAGCTGAGCACACTGCCCAGCTTTTGTTCCCTCACAGCAAGAGGGCTTACCATTGAAATTCCTGGCTGTAATGCTTTGAACACCTTGCTCCACACACTTGCAGCTGACTAACACCAACACCAGGGGCTCAGACAGAGTGCAGCACTGCTGCTCAAGCTCACAGAACTCCCTTCCAACCTCAATGTCACTTGCCCAGGGAGGCAGTAAACCTTGATACAGCTCTGACGTGTGTCCTGGAAGTCCCCCCTGTGTCAGGGTGTCACTCTCACTGCCTGGCAGAGGACCCCTCAAGAGGGAGCTGGCTGACCTGAGGCAGCCCCAGCCTCTCTCCTCTCCGACACTCTGAGAAGGTGACTCCACTGTCTGGGTTGACAATTTCAGGCAACTGCAGATAACCACTACCTCTGGTGATACCACGGCAATTCACAGCCAGTACTTACTGACATGGGTAGGTACAGTCTCTTCTTGTGAAGTAGCAGTGGCCCTGGGGCCCCCGACTCTCATCAGCGAGGGGGTTGTTTTGCCTTTACTGTCACTCTGTATATATGTAATTTCCCAGAGTCTCTGGCATCTGTTCCTAACAGCCCAGCCATTCTTGTTTTTAGCAGAACAAAATGTTATGCCTACGGACTAGCCACTGTCAAAACCAGTTACCTTCTGATTGTCTCTCTTCTTAGTGCACCTGTGGATGCTGTTTGCAGAGAACAGTCAAAAGCCATCTCACTTTCTCCTTGTTTTCCACAATTCCTGGCAATCTCGGGACTCCCATATTTTGCTTCTTCCTCTCAGCAAAACAATCAAATGTATCTTGATTGCCTTTTACTTCTGGAGCCATGGGGCTGTCAGAGCTCACTTAGTCCTCCAACTGCTTCAGATGATTGGCTCCAGCCTTTGTTATTTAGGTTGCTCATTGTATCAGGAAGAGTTTACGCATTCCTGGCTCACTGGATTCAGCCTGCTTAGGTTCAGGAGGAACTTTGCTTCTTCACACTTCTTGTTACAGCTAATGGGGAAGGAGAGGGGAAGATGGGAGGTGTTCTCTGGAATTGCCTCTCCCTCATTCTCCCCTCTTCATTAGCTGTAGGAGGAGATAAGGAATGTAATGAGATAGGGTTCATCCTACAAGTGTCTCAGAGGAGTGAAATGGAGCTGGGCCTCCATTTTGAGCTGTGAGCAATACAGATTTTGAAGTTTTGTTTCCTGCTAGAACTTCTGTTCAGTTGAGCAACTGTAACTGGAAACTGACTGACACAATTAAACACCCTGTTGCATCAACATTTCATTAAAAAAAACCCCAAAAAAACTCACTGGGCAATAGAATTACTTAGGAATTGGGGGATTAGAGGTGTTTTTTTAGTTTCTCAGCAGCAGTCAGATCTTTCCCAATGTGAAGCTTACAAGTCACAGTGAACACAAGGTGCATAGGATCTATTATCTTAGCAAGAATATTACAAGCTTCAGTGGGACTAGGCAACATATGAGACCTAGCATTAAAAAAAAAAAAAAAAAAAGGTTTTCCTTGTGTAGAGATAAATTCAAAGCACTATGCATTCCCTATAGCAGAGAGGTCCAAGGCTCAATTACACTGAATTTCTGCTTTTTTCTGTGATGTCTTAAGAGAGCAGAAAACTGGCATAGGGAACATCCTCGTGCCTTCACAATATAGAAGAACAATTCGAGAGGAGAGACATACACCCCACTAGCTATATGCACATGAGGACACTGCAAAACCAGACACTACATGTTGGTAAATTTTTGTATTTTCTAAAAATAAAGTAACAAACATTAATCATGCCTGGTGGTAGAGTTCCCACCTTGTCAAAGAAGCATAGTCACCTCTCCCAATGGACATGGCATTGAACTCTGCAGCCTGTTGGGCTAAAGGAGCAGCTTTTTTTGTAGCTGTGTTCTTGGGGACACTTGCACAGGGCCAAGAGCAACTCTTCACTTTGTACCTCTCACGCTTGGTTGAGGAAGCTGCCTCCTCAGAGCAGTGTCTGTGACAGTGTCAGGCAAGAGCCTTCCTGTTTTCTCCCACGTTATTTGGCACGTTTCAGAAGAGCTCTCTTTTCAGGGTTGATATTCTGCAGCTGATGCCTCTCTGGCTCATAAATGCTGAATGTTGTACCATAATCAAATTCTCATAGGTAATTTGAGACAATAAGCAGCTTTCTCTTCTGTGGTTAAATACCACGGTCAACAAGGTACACATTGGAGCCCTGGCAATTCATTTGCTGCTGTGAGATTGTGGTGGATTGACCTTGGCCAGCTGCCAGACACCCACCCAGCTGCTTGCTCACTCCCCCTCCCCAACAGCAAAAATGAGATGGAAAAGCTCACGGATCACAGAGTTCTCTTGCCAATTACTGTCATGGGCAAAACAGACTCCACCTTGGAAAATTTAATTTGTTGCCAATTAAAATAAAGTTGGGTTGATAAACAAAACTAAAAAGCACCAATGCACTCGCCCATTTTTCCAGGCTGAACTTTTCTCTCCTGACTTCTCTACCACCTCCCCTAAGCTGTGCAATGGAATGGGGATGCAGTCAGTCCATAACAGCTCCTCTCTGCCACTCCTTCCTCCTCACACTTTACCTGCTCCAGCCTGGGGCATTTCCACTGGCTGCAATCCTTCAGGATAAACCTGCCCCACAGTGAGTGGGCTCCCCATGGGCTGCAGCTTCCCACACAGCATGTCCACCTGTCCCACTGGGTTCTGTCCTGGGGCTGCAGGTGTCTCTCTCCCAAAGCACAGTACAGAGGTTTCCAGATGTTCCCCCCTAGATACAAAATATCTGTGTGCAGTGTGCATGTATATCATATATATGGCTTCATTAAGAGACTCCAAAAGAGCTGTTTTTCCTCTGTGAACCCTTGTGTTTGCTTAGGAAGCAAAGAGCTGTCATTTCCCTCTTTCCCACCAGTCCTCCTCTGAGCGATCCCCAGCCAGACCGCAGCTCTCACCAAGTGGGCACCAGAGCAATCATGTCCCTTTCGCTGTGCAGACACTGTGGAAGAGTCCTCTTGAAGCAACACTCGAGCTGGGAGCTAAATCAGGATGAAGTACTCTCCTTCTTTCTGCTGACTACTTAGGCAGCTCGTCTAGGGATTATTTGAGCCACTACAGACATTCGCTTAAATCAGATTTTGGGCTATGAGTTGTTATTTAAGACTGTATGATCTCTAGAAACTGTGAGTGGAACATTGGTATTTCTGTGCTAACTCTCCTATCAACATGCCGTACTCCCAGATTGTTATTTTTATCTACAGTTTAGCTCCATGCTATTTAGAGACAGAAAAAAAATATATTCGCTTATCTAGCATACTTCCTCTAAATGTGCCATGGCTCTCTGAAGTAACTTGTGTAGGATTTTTTTTCCTGTTTAAACGTACACAGAACAGAAGCATTTCTGATTAAGGAACTTGCAGCACGTTTAATGGATTTGCTGAGATGTATTTTTTCCTGGGTCACATGGCTCAAAACTGTTTTGTGCACTATGTCCATTGGCTTAAGGCAAAGCTAAATGTCTGGTGAGATGCTGTCCACATCAAGCTCTGGGATCCTGCATTTCTAGTTGCTTATGTTGGGATCAATTTAGAGAAGATAGCAGTTTGCTGTGTACCTGAGTTTCCTTCCCAGCCTGGTTCTCATCTGGACCCATTCTTCTGGCATCAAGGCAAAACAGCCAAGGGCCACAGCAAATGAGAGGCACCACATTTAAAAGCATTTATCTGATAAACTTTTTGAGGACAAGATCTGATAGATCTTTTTGAGGACAAGATCTACCCCTTTTCAGGCTCATGATGTCTTGAAGGATGAAGGGGGTACCTGATTGTTGAAAAATACTGGTTTTTTCATGCATAAATAAGATGATCATGTTTTTTCTTAAAATCATCAGTTTTCTTATTTTTTCTTTTTTTTTTTGTTGAGAAATGCAAACAAGAATTAAAGGTTAACAATATCAGCTTGAGAACTGAGAGTGCTGATGTGCAGCATGCTCTTATTTTTCATGCTTAAACTGCTGTAATTCTCTTTTAACTGGTCTTCCCACCAGGCAAATTTAACGCCTTCAAGCTGCACAAAACTATGCAGCTCATCTTCCCGTTGGGAGTAAGCCAAATCTACATATTTTTTCTTCATGTCAGTAAAGTTCTGCAGTTATTTCAAAATGTTATCACTCACATTTTTTAAAGTTCTCTATGATCTGTCTTCAGGACCTAGTGATAGCATATTCTTTATAGTTCAAGCAAAAAGGACCACTCAAGTATCCTCAGACTTAATCAGAAAGACATGTCAAAGCTTCCTCATTTGATGCACAGACACAGGAATATTTTTTACAGCATATAATATTTGACATTTGATTTCCTCTTTGCATTCCATACTCAGATGAACGGACTTTTTTATTATTGTTATTTAGCCTTGAGTATTTTAGCTTATAAGTGGCCTAACATATTTGTTAATGGGTTTAAAGCATGCTTGAGGGCTGAGAACAGTTCTGCCAAATTTTAACCCAGATTAACTTCTTATGGCTTGGTCAGGTTTTTAAGGAGACGCTGACACAATCTTAACTTGGTAGCGCAAATAAGCCTCTTATATCTTTTCCCCTGCAAAAGTCAGTTTGGTACTTGTGAAAAGATGCTGGATCAAAACCATGAAAATTCTGCCCTCTCTTTCTTCACAGGGAGGAACCAGCTACAAGAATTAACACTTCAGTATTCCTCAAACTGCCTCAACAATCTGTTTTATTTCTGTTTTGGAAGGACCAACTAGAGGCCTTTCATAAGAGATTAATTCCACCTCTGTGCCCAGTCTGTCTTTGACTTCTACGTTGAGGCTTATGTGAAGAATGCCAAATGCAATGATGGGATTTTTTTTTGATGGCACAGACATCTGTCAACTAGAAATTAGGCTAGAACTACCATTCATTTTGTGTAGGCCACCCAAAGGTAATAACTCTCAGTTAGTATTGATTTTGAATACATTTGAACCCTTGACCTCTGTGATGAGAGTCCTTATAGCAAATCCCAACCCGCTTAGGTGTCTCTTCAGACATCTGTAAAAAGAGACAGTGGGCCTATTTTTAACCATGATATTGATGCCATGTGTAGTGCAGGGGTGTATTTTATGTGTAAACAGTGTATACAGCTGTCTTAGAAATACTGGAAGCTTAGACAACAGTCAGGGACCTTCAGAGTTTAAGCAACTTCTCTGTTGCATCCAGTGCAAAGATGAATCACTGCAGCAGATGAAAGGACTCCACTACTGCCTGTACTTACCTAATGAGATTAACTTGTTTTAAACAAGTTGGTCAAAATAGTCACCCCATGGATCATCCTTGTGGATGGATCTGAACTTTGCAGAAGCCTCTGTTTGCTCTAGTATTGAGGTGGTCAGAAGAGTTGTCTGGTTCCTTTCTCTTTCCTCACTGCTTTTGCTCCTGCTTACCCGCCAACACTCTCTGAGTCTCCTGTGGGGACTACCAACACCTCTCTTAGGGTCACATTGCAAGCATGATTACCAAAATGATTAGCATTAAAACCCACTACTTCTGTGAAATAGACTTTAAAAACACCCCAATAGCCCTCCCGCCCCCATATTTTGTGTTCCGGTTAAACCACCAAATTATTTTTTTGCTCTGATTTAGATTACAAGGGGCGGGTGGGGTGGGAATGATGCAGGAATGGGGTAACAGTGAGAAAAGAAAGGGAGGAAATATCTTTAATTATGAAGTTCCATTTCAAAGGTGAACTTTGCAAATAAAAATAATACACAACATCTCTGGTCTCCTTGATGTCATCTACTGAGACAAGTGTGAAGCCACCTAAACTAAATAATGAGGAAAAAGATATGAACAGCTGTTAAGTAAAGCCCTAAGAAATTGGAAACTTCCCTGCTTTAAGAATTATGAGCTGTGACATTTTTGTCTTAAATTATATCATTTTCCAAAATGTAATTTTGAGGACGAAGAATGTGAAATAAAATACAATCTTTAGAGATACTTTTAGAAAATCTGGAAAGACCCGTTTTATAGTGCTTGAATGTTTTATTCCAATCTTCACTTTTAAACCAGACTATGAAATTATTGTAATTAAAAGAAGCACCATGCTGATAATGCTCAGAAACACTTCAAAATAAAATGTTTTGATACCACTAAATGAGTCATTCACTGGCCCTCCCCACTATTTTGTCATAATTGACATAGTCCCACAGAGATTGTTTTGATCTGATGAAATAACATTTTCTGACAGGAAATGTTGCAGAAAAAACTTTTCTGGCCAACTCTAACACTGAGGAAAAACTCCATTGATATTTAAGTTTCACTTTTAATTTTCAGTCCACCTGATCTATCTTTTTTTTGTCCATTTGTTGTCCATAGTTATTTTTAAATAACTCATTTAATATTAAACAAGTACTTTGAGGAAAAAAAAAGTGCTGCAATTTAATTTAATTAGCTTTGCCTTTTTTTTCCCCAACCCATTACTGACTTTCATAATGTTGCATTAAAAAATGATTTTAAAAAGCAACTTCTTCTTTTTTTTCAATTGAGAAATACCACAGCACCAGTTCCGGTATCACATGCAGCACTCACTGGGATGACTTTCCCTTATGCAAATGAGATAAGATTTGGCTTGAGCTCCAGTGGAAAACCACTGACTAGACAGGAGGTAAAACCTTGTCTCACATAATGGTGTAATTGATCAGGTATTGCCCACAGTTTTCGTCCCTGCGTGTGAGAGACAGCAGAAAACAATGTTAATGTCCCCTGGGGCTCACTGTGGGACACTGTGCAGACCTGAATTAGCAGAGATGAGCAAAGCTTTGAGTGCATTCGCTTCATACCCACAGACACTTGCCCCTGCCTGCTGTCTCTTGGCTCCCCTGGAATTTTACGTAGTTATGAGCACCCTCCTTCCATCCTCTTTGACCATCTGACCCATCCTACCAGGAGTCTGCTCATTCCTGGATAGAAAGGTCTTCACAGCCATCAACAAAAACTGAGCTGAGCTTTGACTGTAGGATCTCACTTGAGCTGAGGACAACTTCCACTGACTGTGTATCTGACTGGAGCATGTTAATTAGGGTCATCTGTCACTCTCCAGTAAAAAAATTATGATATTTTACAGTCAGCTTAAACAAGTCAAGATTTAAACCACGTGTACTTCTGTGTTCATCAACACTGCTTTAAAGGAAGAAATCGGATGAAGCTGTTTGCCCAAACTGCATTTTGAAAGGTGAGGGATGTACACCTATATGGGGGATGTGCATTTTTCACCCAATGTTTGTCAGAAGCCCTGAGAAAGCTCTGAGTGCTCCTCCATAGTTACTCCTCCATGTACATGGACGAACAGGCTGGCTATGACCAGAACTGACCCAGTAATTCTAGTGTTACATTCTCCCAGTGCTCAACAGAGATCCCAGTCTTGATGGAGGAAGATCACAGAGGACTGCCACATTCTGGCCACAGAATCTACCAATACTGCTTGCAACTGTGGGGAAAAGGAGGGAGAATTATGCTGATGGTGCTGTTTCTTTTGGAAGTGAAGCACAAAGTAAATTGTGTACTACTTGATCTCATGGAGTTACTGTTCTGTTGCAAGATTGGAGTAAAACCCCTTTAGCTATTATTTCAATATCATGGGGTTTATTTTCATAATAAAAAGTCAAGTTGTTTTATACAGACATTGCAACGGAGTGTTTCATCTCTGCCCTGGGAAAAAGAGTCTTTGATTTGCCCAAATAAAGTCCAGCATATGGTAGTTTTTCTGTGGCATCTGAAGGTATCAGTGGTAACTCTTCACTATCCAGGCTAACATAGGAGGGAAAAAGGGAGTATGTTAGCTTGGATAAACCTAAACCCCAGACAGTTTTAGTGTAAGTAAAGCTTCAGATGCATACAGTGATGCAACGAGAGAAACAAGGAAGGAGAGTGATGTTGTTGCCATGGAGGATAGAGATCTTTAGACTAGATAGAGATCTTTAGACTAGCAATGACTTAAGCAGGTTAGTCCACTTGGTCTGCCTAATATTGCTTCCAGACCAAGCATGCTGGGTGGAGACAACTGGATCTTGGAGCATATACTGTCTGCAATAGAAATAAGCCCTCCTTAGACAATTCATATGGAATGGACAGACCAAATGACTTCCTTTTTTTAAAATTTTTTTTTATTTTTCATTAATCTTTAGACAACACCCTGAAATTCACCTCTCTGGAAGCTTTTGAAAGATCTGTGGTACATTTTGTAATTCCGGTCAGTGTGAGCCAATATAAAAATAATCTCTTCCTTTCCTCTTACGCCTTGAGGCTGATCTGGTAGTGTTCAAGGCCAGGTTGGATGGAGCTCTGAGCAACCCAGTATAGTGAAAGGTGTCCCTTTCCACGGCAGGGGGATTAGTACTGGATGATCTTTGAGGTCTCTTCCAACCCAAATCATTCTATGATTCTATGGTTTTATCAGAGGTCATTAGATTTTAGCTCCTTTCACTGGCCCCGTATCTATGGAGAGATATAAGAAAGATTATAAGGCATCTAAACATAGAAAAAACTTGCAGGTGGGCCTCATTTTCTGAAATGCCCTTAACTGGCAGGCATAAATTAGGTTAACAGGTATCTATCTGATTTGTAGAGGAACTGCGCAAACAAGAACTTCATTGACAAATCAGGCATTTAAAGCAGACATTTGCTCTCACACCTTACTATGCTGGCATAATAGAGGTCCATTTAAAACCCTGTTTCAAGTGGCATGGTAATAAAGAAGGTTCATTGGAAATGTAATACTTTTTCACTCATTGAAAAGTATTTTTCAATAGATCTGTCTTTAAATGAGTTCTATGTAATACAGTTCTCATGGGCTGATTAGCCCTAGAAAGTCTGCTAATCATAAAAATCCCAGCTCTTGCAGTTTATATCATGTGCACTGGTATTGGTACGGACTTGTGTATTTTTCCTTTCTTAAAATACCAGGTATATGAAGGGACAAAATCAAAATCTATGGCTTTTGTAGCTTTTTTCACTGGACGCAGGCAATACACAGACACGTTTCTGTAGGGCTCAGTTTGGAAATGCTCCCAGTGGACTGAATCAAGAATACCTATAATCAACAAGATTTGGTTCAACGAGACTAGAAATCTTTTCAGCAGCTTACTGTGCTCATTTAAATACTTCTGTTAAGAACTGCAATTAATGATGATTTTTGCATTGTAATATCTACATACGGCTTTTCATATGGGAGGTACTCATCAAACTTTGCTCAAATTCTTGTGACTTCATTGTACTTAGACCTATATTTTCTATCTTGCTAGGTCCAAGTATGATTTTCTATCTAGCCACAGAAATCACTTGAACCCTTCTGCCTTACAATATGGAAATACACTGTTCTTTAATACGAAATCTTGTATGAATCCTAAAATAAGAAAACAAATACTTCTCTGCCTGCCTCTATAAACCTAACAAAAAATGCTGAGGACTACTCACCTGATCTTGGAAAACCTCAAGCTCTCTTACAACCTTTTGTTTTAAACAATTGCCTAGACACTAAAGGTAAATGTCTGCAGACAACTTTCTTTTAAAATTATGCTATTAAGCAACAAGCATGATATCGATAGCTGACTGATTTATGTAGTGCCATTTCCTCACTCCCTTGTGCACCATTGATTTCAAATTACAACACACACTGCATCCTTTACCAAAATGCAGCTCTTTCTGGAGTGAAAACTGGTCCATCCTTAGATGGCTGCAGGGCAACGGAAAAAACATTAGGGCAGGAAACTGGAGGGGAATGTGATAGGCCAGAATAATTTGTCTGCTGAGAGCTCAAATGTGACTGTCACCAGCCCTGTGCAAAACAGAAACAAACTGGAGTGAACTCGAGTTGCAGAGGGACAGTTGCAGAGGGACAGGTTCATTGCTCCTGCCCCGTGCCTGCTGTGTTTCAGCATTCATGCCTGACACTCGTCTCCCAGTGCTGTCCGGTGGGAGAAGCTGAGACTCCTCACTGCCCAAAATTGTCTTTCCCCTTCACTTTCTAGCCCAGACACATCAGGTTCATTAGTGTTCAGCCTGCAGCCACGGCAAGGTCAAGCAGCATCCCATAGCTGTCTGGACTTTGCTCGAAAGAGCCCAAGGAAATGACCAAACTATGTCCACTGACGCAGAGCAGGAACTCCCCACAGTTTGGCCATCCATGGTGTTGCAGTCTCTCCAGACCTGTCTGGTCACAAAATGCATACCCGTGGCTTTTACAGCTCTTCCAAATATGGAATCCTCTGCACAAACCAGCAAATGAAATCTGGCATGCTACGCCTCAGCTCGTGACCCTGTAGTTACTAATGTTGTTGCAGTCTTTGCCCTATAGTCATCTTGCTTCCAATAAATGATATGTGGAGAGGTGAATAACATTAGTTTTATAGTGTTAGCAGTTTATTTAACAAATGACTGGCCTTGGAGAAATATTAGGAAAACAGGCTCCTTTTCAATATTACCTGCCACTCTATAATTCACAATTGCAACAAGAAAAGCAAAGCTTTCAGACTAAAAACACATTGATAATTCTATAATTTCATACAGAAGACTAATGGGCATTAAATCATGACACAGGCAAGAAATATAGAAAACACAGGTAGTTTGATTGCAAATATTCCTGAAAAGGGGAGTGAGTTGGAAGAAAAAAGCCCAGAAGGGAAAATCTCAGATGATGCTCCCTTTCAACTTGCTCATTCTCAGTCTCCAGATTTTCTCAAATTTGTCACAAATAGGAAAGAACTGATATTCTAAGATGTGATTCTGATTACTTCAATAAATCATGTTTTTAAGGCTGAAGGTACAACTGGTATGTTCCTTATACAGCAAATAATAGTTTTAGACGTAGACCATGTGTTGACTGAGAACATCAAACCATCTGCCGACCATTGCTGTGCCTAGTTAGCTTGATTCAGATAATGAGCAAGTTATTAATAAAATCTAATGAACGGTTCTCAGTTAATTTTTGTCACATTTTTAGCAAAATGCAAGATGATCAGAATAAATTTATAATACATGTATTTATAAGAAACATTCTATTAATGTGCGTGTGTGCACATCTCTGACACAATTATGCATTTTGACATACATGTAGGCCAGAAAAAAAAAAAAAAGATAAAATTTACTTTTGGTTCTGACAGTATTTATTCGGTTATTAGATGACTTATGGAGATTATTAAATAAGCATGTAAAAAAAAAATCAATTCCTGCATTTTGCGCCTGAATAAGGAAAAGTCAGCAATTAACAACTACACACTGATTTGCAGGAGCACTGATTTGCCACAACACTGATTTGCCAGACACTATAGCATACCAGGGTGAGGTGGACTGGTGTGAATCACTGTTTTCCCTTAAAATGAACGACAGAGTTTTGACATAGAGCATTATGTTCTGCTATAATTAATATGAGACTAAGCAAAACCAATAATATGCTTTTTTAGTATTGAATTGCTTTTTATGAAGCATGGTTAAAATAGTCCTTCTAATGAACTCTTCAGTCCAAATAGTAGTCTAAGATTGCTAAAATGATCTCCACCAATGTTAGTATCACTTTTTCTCTGCTTTGAGCATATTTGGCAAAAGAAATTTTGTTTGCAACACCCATAGTGCTGTGAGAGAAACAAGAGGTAGGAGAGAGCTGCTAATTCCACCTCATCTCAGTTCCTGTGGGTGTAAATTGTATGGCAAATGAGTTCGATATGGCTGTGACTTGGCAAAGGCAGCATCTTTCAGGCTGCAGAAGCAAGCATGGTACTTACTGTGTTTTTTGCTTTATCTGTAGATAGTGCTTACAAAAGAGCACCCTAATTTACCTCAGTAGAAGGTATAACCACTGTGCATTACTTTAACACAGACACACAGCCACAGAGACACAGATAAATTTATGGTTGTTGGTATCTGCAAAAGGCCAGAACTCCTGAAAACCATTATTAGCAGGGATCAGAGCAACTTAAATTGACAAAACTACCTAAATGACAAAAAAAGTCCTTGTACAAAGATTCTGCTAGGCAGAAGGACTGTTTTGACTGTGTTACAGTTCCATCCTTGCCAGTCTGGCCACTGATATATGTAAGCTGTTGCACACGTTTTATTCTTTTCAGGCTCAAAGAAACTTTGTTAGAAGGTGAGACTAATTCTGTGGAAGACCTTCAGTTTGGAAACTCCAGGGTGTATTCTGCAACCCACTCGGGTTTAAATAACAACAAGGCAGATTCAGATTAGATTTTATGAAAATATTTCTGGCAGCAAAGATTGGAAGTGTTTTCCTGGGGAAGGAATTGTCAACACTGGCAGTTTTCAAGAAGCTGTAAAAGTGAGATTTCTGCCAGGGAGGGAACAGACAGATATATGAAAGAACTTCTTGAGGTTTCTTTCAGTCCAATTTTTTCCAGTTCTGTTGCATTAAGGCAGAATCATGTCAACAGCAAAAAATCAGACAGAAGACTGATAAACATTAAGGGGAAACATCCCACAGGAGTTCATTATGCACATCACTAACCACTTTAATTATGCATTAATTTATTATTGATGAAAAAAATCAGTATTATATCAGAGTTTATTTTCTGACAGAGGGCTATATAAAATGCTTCCACGACTAAAATAAATGGTATAACTAGAGCTCTTTTTTTTCTCTGCACAGATAAAGCATCTCATCATTATCAATTAAAGAACTAGGGAAGTCTTTGAAAAGATGACTTGTTTGCTTAAAGTACATGAAGGTCATATTCACCCTGTAAGAGTTGATGAAGACTAGTCATTTGTTATTTTTAAGCAGGCTGTCATTTAGCCATTATGAAGATGAATAACATTTGTTATTACCTAATAATCCTCCTGTTGATTTCAGAGGAAAGACACTTGCAGACACCTTATGTGCCTTGCTTAGGTTTTGTAGATTATTAATGTATTTTGATTAAACCTTGTAAACAAAAAATTATGATCCCAGTTCTCTGGATGTAGTGACTGGTGTGTAATGCAAGATACAAGAACATGTCCAATCCCTAACATTTTGCTCTGCATATGTTATTGGCCTAATACTCATGTAACATAGTAAAAACAAAGTTCATATTTTAATATCAAACAGATTGTCAATGGATCATATGCTGCTCTATTAAGGTTAGTTCTTGGATGCCTGCCTTCCCGAGGAGAGTTAATGAAGCTATAAGTTACCTGTGTGGCTTCATTTGGAGTTAAGCCTAATTATCTGGATCACGGCCACGTTTTGGAAAGTCCGAGCCTCATTTCCAAAGCAGATGGAGTCGCTCAGCAATGACTTCATTTGTATTAATTTGTTACACTGTCTTCTGCTATTCATCTCAGGGAATGTTGCTGCCTTTGCAGCCCAGCAGGAATGGAATATAAAAGTTTAAATTTTGGAATTCTTACTTTATATTTTAAAATAAGTCCATTATCTTCCTCCACAATGACCAGTGGTGAAGCGCAGAGGAAATTAAGTGGAGTTCAACCTCTGGCCATTACAGGCTACAAGATGGTGACTATGCCACCAGAGATTTATGAGGCTTTCAGTTCTTGGAGCAAGTGAAATGACCAAAACAGTGATCCAGAAGCTTTATCAAGAAAACCTATGGAGCACTTCACATTGGAGTTCATAAGTGGAAAGTTTTTGATGTCAACCCTAACACAGCAAGAAAATCAAAAGAGGTAAAAAAAGGAGATGGTTAAGGGCATGGGAACGAGGGTAGTATTAGTGACTTTTGAGATATCTGTCTAAGAGAAAGGTTAAATCAGTCCATTAGGGCAACTATACCAGGGTTTCTGATTTGATACAGTTGTTTATACATTGAGCAATGAAATTATATAAAATAGAGATTGGATGACTCCAGTCACTGCACTACATTTCTGAGGTTAGGAGCAAAATGCAGACTAAAGCCAGGGGAGATTAAAGGTGTCTGTGGCACAATTACCATGCTGTATCCTAGCTGAAAAATCCTGGCCTGTCCACTTATTAAATGAGGGCAATACTCAGCACCATTAATCCTTGAAATACTTTACCAGTGATCATTATTATTACAATTTTGTGCAATTTGTGAAGAGCAAAAGGAGCAAGGACAAATGAAAACAGTGTCAACGAAAATAAAGACTCTGATTTTATGTCCTATCACACAACCTCTGTCTATCAAAATTACTACTTGTCCATCATTTTCTGCAGAGAACAAAAATTATAGTCTGCTTTCCTTAAACTCAGAAAGTGTACAGGTATATCTGTATGTGGTTCTCACTCTGGCCTTCTGGTGGCAACTTCTAGTGAGTATTTGTGATTGAAGTGGTATCTGGGATGCTCCCAGGCTACAACATGCTGCTGCTACCAGCTCAGGAACCATCTGAGTGATTCCAATGCCGTGCTCTGCCTGATGCCATCAGGACTACTTTGGTGGCTACACTGAGGAGTGAAGGGAAAATGCACCCAAGCAAAATGCAGCTATCCAGTTTGTCTTTTCCAGGCTCTTTTGAACTTCATGAACACTCTGGGAATAGGAGGAGGGAGGGCATAGCACAGATATCTGAGGGAAAGGAAAGGCAGGAATAGAAGATAATCCTTTTTGTCAGAAAGACTGTTGGTAGAAAGAAAAGGTTAGGTTTCTCTTGAGATGCAAAAAATTTCGATGATTAAATTGTACACTCTGACTTTGGCACAGTAATATGAAACAAAGCATCCAAAAGTATGGAATTGTGGGGTGGGAAGACAAAAGATTCAGTTGCAGGGAAATTGAGCCCCACAGTTGTTGCAAGGTCTCATTTATGATTGGAAAGGTCACTTTTCATTTCTACTCCCTTTTGTCAGAAACACCCTGCACCTATTGCCACCAAGGATCTCCTGCAGGTCTTTAATCACACAGAAACAGTTATAAGCCTCCAGTCCTTTGTGATTGTGCATCAATAATACTATTCATGTCTCCTAACTATCAAGGTAACAAGCAAAGGGCATTCCTATTGTCTGGCATCTTCTTTCAGAAATTAAACCTTTCATTTCTATAGGAAGAAAAAACCCCATATGTCTTTCCTTGTTTTTGACACTATTAATTATACACATACACTTCAAATTGTTAACTACCGGAGGTACAAGGCAGAACAAAGTATTCAGAAATGCCCTAGTATGTTGAAAAGAAAAAAAATCTCTTTCTGTTGTGAACAGTTGCCAATCCCAGCTGTAGGACATGATAATGCATGTAATGAATTACTTTCTATATTTCAGGCAATAAAGGCTAGATTCTGCAGCTGAAATCAACAGGTTAAATATTACTATGGGAATCAACTACCAAAAGGCTTTTTGTGAGCCAGGCACTAAAAATTTTTAAGGATCAAAAGAAATGAAAGGAATTTTGGGTAGTTAAATGAGGAAAGGATTACTACAAGAACAAGATCATGCATCCTGAAGACTGCTAAAAGTGTCATAGATATAAAAATGAACACTGTTCTCAAATATTACTGGATTTTCAAACAGAAGGAGACTCACACTGACAACATAGAAAAGAATCCTACTTTTCTAAAGTATTAGAATTTCCTTTGTGCCCTCTGAGGTCACTTTCTTAGTGTTCTTTGTGTTTTATGAATTGATATGTTGAGTCTCAACTTCTCAAAGACAACAACTTCATTTTACGGAATACTATTCAATGTCACAAACTTCTTACAAAACATAGCTGCTACTCAATTATAGGCTGAGACTTTGATTGTGCAAAGGATTTATAAAGTATTTGTAAAGTATGTCTGCCATATAAATAGAGTCACTGGCCACGGGACTGATGTCTAAATAAGCATAAGAATATGGCTGAAGAGAGTTTACTTGATTATGGGAAAAAAGGATGAAGATGACAGTAACAGTAATGTAAAGACATAAGTTTTAACATGTTTTAACAAAATAAACAAAGTAAATGTCTACAACTTTGTAACTTTTTCTTTTTGTAATTAGATGAAAATGACAGATTCATAGTGTGAGACATATGACAGAGGAGTTAGAAAACTTCTGTGTATTGGATTTTTTTTCAATATGAGGTGATCTCCTTGCAGTAGGATTTTTAAGCAGCCAGGTACATGAAACTTAAGTTTTGCATTTCAGAGTTCCTTAACAACTATGGACAGGTCAATCAGTATCTGAATTGGAACATCAAATTAATTTATAAATTAATTACCTCATCTGGAGTCTTTTAATACAGGGTCTTTTCCATGAAAAAGTTTGTTGATTCACTTCAGTTGTTCAGAGCAAAAGCAAGTAAGTGAAGGAATGAGTGAATGGGCCACTTAATGTTATATCTGTTTTGACATTTTCTTAATGATGCATTCTGTTATTTATTTCAAAATGTCCTCAATTTGAAGATAATTTATGTTAAAGGGCAGCCAAATGTAGAAACTACTTCAGAAAGGTCAAAATAATCTTAAATATTTTGCAACAATAAAAAAATAAATCATTTATTTTACAAATTTTGTTGGACATTTTAGTTATGGATGTTGTCTCTTTTTGACATTTTGTAGCAATGCATCAGAAGAAACATTTCCTCAACATAGAAAAACTGCTTCACTGAATTCAGTTGTCAGGAGACAGTCTTTCTGCCACAGGACAAAGCAGGCTTCTATTTCATGTGGACATGAAATCATTCAGTATTTTTTCTTTTCCAAATGAATAATGGAAGACATTTCTTAAGGGATGTGAGAACAGATTTTATTAGCTAACACTTTTTATTTGGAGACAAAAATCATCTAATCTGCACCCATATATTAGGCATTCCTTGTAATACATTTTCTCCAAGTCTCACAAAGCAGAATTGAGAAATGTGGATCAGGTGAAGGAGAGTATGAGTAAAATCTTTCATAAATGTGACCTTTGGTGTCAAGGAAGACTGCAGATGGTAGTATTTCAGTGTATTATACTTTAACACTGAACTCATATAGTTACATTGGTTCAGTATTGAATTTAAAGGAAGACTGCTTATTAAAGTTTGAAGTTCAGCAGAAATTTGGCTTACTCTCTTTGAGATACACTTATTTCCCCTTATATGGGAAAATAAAGGAGTCTGAAGAACTTCTTTTGGACTTGCCATTTCCCCCTCCTCCCCTTTTTTTTCTTTTTCTTTTTTTCCCCCCTTGGTTGGGTAACACTTTGGGAAAAAAAGAACTTGACTACTTCTTTAATCCCAGTAACCAGTACAAACTCTTCTTGAATACAGGAGTTTGCAATTTTTGATTTACTATATATTTTTATTAAAGGCTTAGTGTTTTTCCTTGCAGTCTCTGTACACTGTCTCTGTTACTCTGTCCCTCTGAGAATGACCATGTAGTTATTAGATGTTTAGCATGACAGAAGTCAGAGGAAAGCAGTAAAATGAAGGGAGATGGCAGGCCCTTCCTAAAGTACATGTGCTGATGGTGGAATAGAAACCCCCTCTTTAGTTCCAGCTTGATTACTGGCAGTTCCCTTCCTTCCTCCCTCTGCTGGTGACACTTTCTACCCTTTTGCACCCACAGCAGTCTCTGCCAGTGGACATCTCCGCCTCCTTATGTGGCAAAGGCCAGAGCAGCTGTTGCTGCATGGGGGATGCTCCAAGTGGGCAACAATTTCCTGCAGGGGCTGGCTGGGAATTGTAACATTATTTATTTATTTATTCATTTATTTATTTATGAATCAGTGACTCGCTGTACTTGCAAGGCAAAATTAACATCAATACTCCTGCCACCACAAGTAGTCTAAGAGCATTAAATTCATCAATGTTCAGACAGAGAGTGACAGTTAGAGAGGTGCAGACCAACAGGGTGTTTGCTATTTCTATATGGAAGGTGCAGATCTATCAGCTGAGTTCAACCCTAGTAATCAAATTTTGCCTGGTTAACATTGTTACATGAGTCTTAAACTAAGTTACAGTAAAGCTGTGTATTTATTCCAGCTCTTAAATGTCTGTGAAAATATGATGGTTTTTAAATGCTTTTGAACTAATCTGTTTCTGCAGTAAATGGATAATGTCACAGTTTTTGGCCACTTAGGTAACTAGTTACTTTACTGTGATGGTTGGATAAAATCAGTGTAGCCCAGATCCATTTTCATTTTTGTCTGTTCACCTCAACAGCTGAACAGAAAGAAGTGTAGGGAAAAAGTACAGATCATGAAAAACTCCTATAATTTTAGAAGATACTCCAGGGAAAAATAAATTGATTCCCCTAATTTTGCCAGAAGTGAGTGTAACATAGAAATGAAGACAGGCAATATGTGCTAAATAGCCTTTTAGCTGTTTTTGAATTGTGGAGCTCTTTCCTATGTGTTGTATCACCAAGAGGCATAACCCACATTACATTGAAGGAATATAGCCTGAATGATATACATATGTAGATGTACACAGCTCATGGGTATTATTACAGCAGGAACCGTAGAAGAAATCCAGTTCTGTATTATACGGCAAAGCCCTTCCAACTAACTAGGAAACTGGACATAAAAAGATCCACATTCATACTTATTTGGAAGTCCTTTGTTCATCTTTCTTCATGCTACTTTCATGCACAAAGCTATTTTGGCATTCATGTTGAATGAAGATCAAAATTATTTTGCACAGCACCTTTTTGGGCATATTGTAGTTACCTGGGGACACTGATTAGCATTGCAACAACTCTAAGTGCGACGTGTTGTATTTGCTGTGGGAGCAGTCAGATGCACAGTAGTTTGCTAGCACATCTCAAGGGTTCTTTCTTGAAACTGCTTACATGATTATTTCTTATCTTGCATTTTTATCCGAGTATAGTGCCATTGTTTGCATAATTCTACATAACCTATAAGAAGTCAAGAAACAGCAAAACAGATCTAGTCTAACGTCATAAGGCTGGGTAAAAACAATGAGAAAAGTAGCTATCAGATCAGAATGAATCTCTCTCATCCAGCCTCTTGTCTCAAGACAGCACCTAGTACTAGTTGTTTCAGGAGAAGGCATGCGATACTTATGGCCTAACATGCTCACAGCTCAGCTTCCTTCCTACCTACCTGCTCAGGCTTTAAGTTTGCACATACCCTGAAGCATGAGATTGTATTTCCCTAATCTAATGCTGTCTTATCTAATACTAGTTTATCAGTTTTTAAAACCTCGGGGGAAATGGTGGCTTGCAGAGCCCTACTGCAAGTAGATGACTTGGTTCAGCAAATATTAGGCACAGCAGAAAGCAGATGGTGTCTGGGATTCTGACGTGAACTGCAAACTGGGCTGGAGCACTTTAAATGGTTATTTCCCAGACTCTTTCTGCTAGAGGCTCCTGCCCTCCTACTGCATCAGATGAGTCCTGGTGTGCAAGCTACTTGGTCTTCTGAGCTGTTATGCTAGACTGTGACATGAAGCCTTCTGTTTATTGCTCTACCAGGCTTGTAATATGTCATGAGAGGCAGGTGGAAAACTGGGACACCGTCTCTGGAGAACTTGTCTGTAGGAACTCTTCAGCTTCTGTGACTCAGCATGCTTAACCAGGGAGGTCCCAACCCCAAACCCTAATTTGAGACAACTACTAGAGTTTGTAAGTCACGCCTGAGCCAAAGACTGGTGAATTGTGGCAGTTGTATTGCCTGAATGGCACAGATGTGCAGGGAATGACTGTGCCTATGGATGTGTTATGTCCTAGACATTAGCAAGACTGGAACAGGAGCAGCAGTGAAATGCCATCCACAGGTAACCCAACAGCCAGTGCTCTCTCTACCAGTTCTTTCACAGCCCAGTTCTTGGGCACACTTGTATCTCCCACACGTGAGAGTCGCTGCCTCTGTGAGTTGTTGCTCTGAGATTACTCAGTGTCCTGCTGGGGGTAGTCTCAGGGGCAACACCAGCTCAGCCTTGCTCCAGCACTGTAAGTCCCAACACCAATACATTGCTGAAGGAGCATTGCCTATGTAAGCAAGACATGTTCTGGGATATTTGGAGAAAAAGCTCTATATGAGTGTTCCTATTTTTTAATGATTTTCATTTTTCTTTCCAGTCCAGAAAATCTAGGGCTTACACAGGTCACTAAATATAACTGTGCCTTGTTAATTAGCTGCTCCATTCCTTCTCTATTTTATGCATCTTTAAGCCTCTATTAATGCTAAATGAGCACTGGTAATGCCATTGGTAGAGATCTGCTTGCAGTGTTTTGGTTGATTTCTGTCAGTGGTCTAGGCTGGAGTTTTCTCCAGCTGGCTATCGCACATAGACTCTCTGCCAAGTAGGCTTGGATCATTTCAAAACCATATTGACTTTAATATAGACAAAACCTGTTGATGATCATGTTTTTCATCAACTAGAGACAGGCACCTTCTGAATTTGTCTTCTAGAGAGGAAAGCGAATTTTAAGGCCCTGACCTGTTGAAGCTACAGTCAACAATCTGCTAAACCACCCCCAGCACAACTGTGATGGTTATGCTGCCTGTGTTTACTTCTTCTGACAAGTACTTCTTTTCCCAGTGGTTTCCTTGACTCAAAATTAGGGAATTCTGCAGTATGGGAAGTAAAATAGGTGGCTCTGGAGAATGCAATACCTTTATTACTCTGTTTTATTACTCAAAAGTGTATTAGTCATGCTGCCGGAAGCACACGGAAGATACATCCTTCCTTGGGGAACTTATAACTTAAGTGAAGAACAGAACAAATAAATATAGGCAAAGGAAGAACTGGAATACAAGAGGAAGGATACAGCCTAGGTAGACATTTTGATAAATATTTCATAAGCATAGGCTTGAACTTTTCCTGTATCAGTTGGTGAAGATTTATAGATAAGATTATAAAAACATACGGAATACCTTACGGGGTCAGATCAATGGTCCGTTTAGCCCAGGGTTCTGTTTCAGCAGTGGGAATAAATGATGCTACTTAAAGAAAGGAGATGAGCTTGGCCACTTTCTGTAGTCTATATATAAAACCACAGGGTACCACAGTGCTCGTCCGGTCTGACCTACATGACATAAAACTACAGAGCCTCACTGAATTAATTTCTCTTTGAACTAGAAGATGTTGTGCACCTCAGTGACACTCTGCTGCTTAACACCAGCTGTGGATTTACCCAGAGGTCTTTGTGGTTTTGTTTTCTTTTCATTTAACATGTTTGAAATGTTAATATGCTTCCTTTTTTTTTTTAATAAGTTATCATCAGCAGCACTTTTTTTTTTTTTGCCTTGCTAGCTTTCACAGTGTTGCAGTAGAAATAAATAAAAAGAACTACCATAAAACTCCATGTATCTTCTGTAAAACTAAAGAAGTTAGTTCCCCGATAGCAACAGTTGGGAGATGGAAGGACACAAATTCCATACACCTGGAAAATTTTCTGTTTACATCCCCATGTCTATCATACTTCTGGTATCACAGGACAAAGTCACTCTTCTCTGTCAGTTTGGAAGATGGATGTTTTGCCCATGTTTCTGTATGCCCACCTTTTATATATTTTATATTTAATTTTTTTTAATCTGGTGTGTGTCTGAGCCCATATATCTCTTTGCTTGTGGGTTTTTTTTTTGTTTGTTTTTTGTAATTTAGTGTTTTATGCCAACAGATTCTTAAATACTTGTGTGATGGTTTGCCAACGGAAGTACCTAATGTTCCATCCTTAAGGAAGTTACTACTAACCCCACAGAAAAAGGCTTAAACAACTCTGAGAACCCCGTGCCAGATCCTTGTATGATGTAAACTGGCTTAGCTCCACTGAGGTAAATGAATAATGGCAGCTGAGGCGCTTGAGAAATATCAAATTAAGTGTTACATTGAAATGCACAGAGGTATTGCCATCATTGTACCACAGCGTAACAAACCTGCGAAAGGGTTTTCTGTAGATATCTGTGATTATCTCAGGGAAAGGCTTCACCCTGCAGTTTGCACAACTTCTCTAAAGTTTTCCTTCTTCCCTTTTCGTTTTTATAGTCCAATACTGAGTATAGACTGATTAGGCAGAAGGGAGGAACAAACTGCTCCTCAAACTGTAGCGCAAATGAAAGGTAGCACAACCTTTGCTCTCTCGGTGACTTTCCAAAACAGCTGCCCAGGAGAAACAACTTGGCAAATACTGTTTTCTCCCCAGCAACGTAAATCATGCATGGTGAGCAACTGTTATAGTATTTCAGCTCTGTCATGATTTACTAGAGGCAAATCCAAAATATTTATGATTTCCTTGATGGGTTTACATTTCTTTTCTTGATGCTACGGGAAACACATCCTGTAAATAATATAATTTAAACTGCTGTTCAGCTATATCTGAACATCATTGCTCAGAATTTCCAATAGTCTTTGCACTTTGCATAGATGCTTTTATTTATACTTTGACATGAAGTGGCATGTTTCCAAATTTATGTTGTACATTAAGATCACCGTTATTTTATTTTTACTTTGCAGATTTTCAACATTTACAGTAAATATATCTACTGATTTATTTTAATTATAGAAGTGCTTAGAGGCCATGCAAAGCATAAAGCTATTGTGTAATTACTTGCACACAAAACTGTCAGCTTCCAGTTTATATAGAAACTACTTGAGAGCTTAACTTTGAACAGATACTTGAGTAACATGGCAGAGGCAGGCAGAATTGTTTCTACATGGACCACTCAACAGGAGAGCTGGAGAAGGGTGACTGCAAAGGGGGCACACATGCCCCAGGCACTGAAGCCATCTGCCCCACTCCCTCTACCAAGGAAAGCATCTCAAAGCCCCCAGCAGCTGCCCAGCTGGAATTAAGGGGTTTGAGTGCCAAAATGTCTTTCAATGGCTGAGGCAATCCAGAGTGCCTTTCTTCTTTCTCTTCTAGTCAGTTTAGGAATTAGGAATGTGTATGCATCTATGGGGAGATTTTTCTGCTCTTGTTATTTTACACAGAAGCAGCACTCTAATGAAAACCTGCTATTAATTTTACTGCTCATGCCATCCCTGTATTTATGGTTGCTGAATCTGGAACATTTCACCATTCCTACTTCAGCCTTCTGCTCCAAATGAAATAGATGTTGGCGGCTTTGGCTCAGGGTTCACATAATCTCTGCTAACTGTGGAAAAGCTGCTATGACTTCAAGGTGTGGATCTTTGCAGCTGTCTTGCTCACAGGGAGGGTGCACCCAATTATTGCCTCCCGCCTGGTGCAAAACTGCAATGTATCATCCAGGTTGCAGTGCTGTGGTCCCCTGGAGCTGAGCATTACATGCTGAGTCCTCGTGGAAACCCATTAATAAGGAGCCAGGCCCTCCGCTTAGCTACGAGCCAGGCTGGCACTGAGTTGCAACTCATTTTTTCTCATGTGGTGGCTGTGGAGACTTTCCAGTCACACAGTTAATCCAGAAAGAGAAAGGCTGGAGAAAGTTGGGATGCAGGCTCCAAATGCTCTGCAGAACACTGCAATATGTTGCTCACTGGTTTGCCTGCACACGGATGACATCCTAAGGCAGGACTCCACTGGACACAGTGCTGTGACATGAGGATGAGAGGAAAACCATGAAAGAGTCCTTCAGTCTTCCCTCTCCCTGAGAACAGGTTCAGGGCAGGCTCCAGATGGGTCTGGTGAAGTCCACAATGACCAGCTGGGGAACCACTGGTCAAATCCCCAATACCAGTAGGAAAGTGGGTAGGACTTGGCAGTTCATATGTTGCCTCTTGGCTCCAGTGGTTCACCCAGGATTGGCAGGTTTGTCAGCAGAAACTTCTGGCAGTGCAGTGGGGAGCAGCAACCTTGGCTGCTGGAGCTGGTTCCACTTTTAAACTGAGTGTTATCTATGGACAAATGTCTTCTTTGCTGACCAGGGCAGGATAAAATTTCTCTAATGAGAAGACATTAATGTTAGCACATTCCCATCTAGTCAGCCATGCTCAGAAATTGGCTATTAGCTTTTTATTTAGATTCCTCAAAAAAAAAAGAAAATGCAATACCCCTGTCTAAATCCCAGGGCATGAACAAACAAGACATTTTAATAAGTGTGCTAATGTTCTTATTACAAGCCTCTTGGTGCACCAAAATGAAAGCCTTTCCTCTCAAATCAATTATTTCCATTTAGTCTATCTGCACAAAAAGCCTGGAAAAATAAGAGCTTAGGTACATTTGGAAAACAGCGATCTTGAGTACTGTCAGATAAAGGTAGGGGGAGTGAGTCTCCAAAGACATTTCATAGATTGTTCCCTCCACGGTCTGTCCCAGCTTTGTTGCTAGACCTCACGCTGTTAGTGAAAGCAGCAATGCCTGTTTTATTTCCAGTAAGGAAAGAAGAGAGAGGGAAGATCTCTGTGACACCCAAGGCTGAGGGGAGCCATGACTGTGCGCGCAAGTATTTGCTGTGCAGACAGCTGCTCAGCCCAGAAACAAAATGGAAGGCAAAGCAAGATCCACGTCTCATGACAGCTTTATTGCTTTTCTCCCCTGGAGGCATTACGACACTTATTGTAGCATTTTTGGGAGACTTTGAAGTTCCTTTACTTCTAATTGCAGAACTCGTGTCATTTGGGGAATTTGAAAATAGCCTCTTTTCATCTTTTTCAACAGTGAAATGTTACATGTTAACATTTTATTCTGCACATTATGAATTCAGAGATACAGAAATGACTGGCATTTCGCTCCACATCTTGCCGTGATTTTCTCAGCTGAAAAATGCCTACTCAAACCCAGCCACTACCATGCTGCCATGAGATGCCTTTTGAAGTGTCTTTGGGAGCCAAACTCCTGCCCCACCAGGGGCAGCCTCACTGCCTCCAGGTGCAGCACAGCATTTATACCTGCTCCTCCAGGCTTCTGCCTCCATGTGTGGTCCCTGTGTCATGTGCTTGTGGGATCAAGCTGGGGGAAGATGGCTGGAGCTGCCATCACTGAGAAGGATTTACAACTGAACAAAGCATGGACTGGGTCGTGACAGCTGGTGCGGGATCCCTGGGGCAGGGATGTGCATCTTCTGCCTAATTTGGGCCATAACAGAGCAAAACATGGGCACCAGTAGAATGTAAATAATAAAAGGAATAATAAATTGCAAAATCAAGCCATGTAATGAAAAAATAAATAATCTAGATAGACTGTCTCAGACTGTCTAAGCCTGATTTATTAGCAATTCTGGCTGACCGTTATTATTATTAGGTGAGCAACTTGCAGTGATTTTTCACCTGATGCTCTGCAAATTAACTGTGCTGCAGGATGAATGCAGGAGATTTGTGTTTATTGTTTTATGAAATTATACAGTAGGTAAAAATTCACTTGGAACGTCACCACCATCACTTTGCAATTTTATGACCTATAGCGCATCTGACACACAGTAGTACTGCTGCTCAACACAGATGAACAGCAACATCAGTATCGCTGGTCATCTGGAGCAGTGAATAACAGCAACAGGAGCAGAGCCAATGCTTTTTTCAGGTTGGCACAGAAATCCTCTCACCTGCAGGTTATTCTCATGTTTATTCCACGTGAAAGAGCAGAGGGAGGCTTTAGTTTTCCAACATGTTATACGTTAATGTTTTCTAGGCCAAAATTCTTAGCCAGGTATCCTAATTATGTACAAATTCCCTCCCGCCCTCCCCCACAGCAGTGACAGATGAATCAGTGGCTGTGTTTATTTACCCTCCTCAAAGAGGATGCAGCTATGACCCTGAGGAAAAAAATGCATTTGCATATGCAGAAGAAGCTGGTGGCAATTCGCATTCTAGTTTGGCTCTTACTGTAGTAAATGGCATGACTGCAGAGCCCAAATATTTCTTTTATGTCAGAGTCTGCTTACTGGTTTCCATTTCCTAGAGTCAATACAGAAATCAATCATGTCAAAAGGAAAATTCAATAAGGAAATCTTTTATGGTATAAGCTTAATTATAGATGTTTTCCTTTGTAACAGTAGAAGAAATCCAAGAACTGGAGCTCTTTACACATCTTTCTACACAATATAAATTAGCTGTATTTATATATAAAATATTATGATTGAACTTTCATTATTCCTTACATAAAAAACCTGTGGGAACAGGTCTGAAAACATTTTGTTTGTGACTAAATCATTGCATGATGCCATCTTAACTGTGCTGACAGAAGAAAAGGAAAAGCATTGCAAATTAAGTATGATACAGCAATATTTTAACATCTTGATGTCCGTCCTGTAACACATTGATTCAGTCATTACAGCCCACATATAGAAAACTGTTGAGAAAAGTATTGAGAACTGAGCTGTTCCTGGTGTCCTCAGACCCACAGAAGCTGTGTTTTCAGTCTCTTAATTATCCAGCCAATAAACTGGATCGGAGAATTAAGTTTCATATGAGATGTACTGAGACATACTGCAAGTATAGGTGGCTTTCATGTGAGGAAGGATGAGGAGTTCACCTTGGGCTGGATTCTAATCTCTTATTATTTCATAAGGGGTTTTTTTGTGTTTTTCAGTGAACTAAGTGCATATAAACCTTAGTGGCATGAGCATCAAAATTGAGACACATATTTTATATGATGCTAAGATAATTTAAGAAAAATAAACAAAAATTAAGCAACTCATGACGCTGTATAAGAGAAAAATGACAGATTTTGGGGGGTGGAAACAATATCTTTACAACTGTCTTGGATTGATGTTATGATAATCCTTTATCCCCTATCGTTGGCTTATATGCCCAAGAGAGAAAAATGTGTGGTCCTGTCTCTTTAACTGCACCCAGCCGCAGAGAGAAACGCGGGTTGTTTTGAAAACATTTTCTCCAAGCCTTGCTCCGGGGGAGGATTCGTCGCCCGCCAGAGACTGCGTGCTGGACGGGGGTCGGAGTGAGCTCTGTTCCCGTTTTTTCCATTCTTCTTCTTTTTTTCCTCGTTTGGACCCCTTCTCTTCGATCTGCTTTGCCACCCGGAGACCCAGGAGGGCCAGAGGACAGCAGAGCTCTCCAGGGAGCTCCACCCGGCCCTGGGAAGGGGTGAGGAGGAGAGGGACTGCGTCTGAGAAAAGGACTTTTTAATCAGGTTGAATAACTGCCTTTCACCTTGTTTTTCCCCTTCCCCTGTGCCTTGCAGGGCACTCTGCGTGGTTTTGTTAAATAAATAGTTTTTTCTTCACTTCCATCTAAGAGGTTCTGTTGTGGGTGGGGGAGGGGGTGTCGGGGCCCTTCGCTCTCGGAGGAGAGAGAGTCTTATCATTAACCCGGGACATATTTGGCGCCCGACTTACGGGGCCTTGATTACTTGTTCTACACCTTTTGTGGGGTTAGAGAAAGTGAAGAAAAAACCCTAATAATTGCATTCTGGTTTTGAACACTTGGTATTGAATTACAGCCATCAGTAGTCACTATGCTGTTTGATGGGAGGTTGTTTGATGTAATACTGTCTGTTTGGCACATAGGTTTGTTTCCCTACCAACAGGCAGGGGCAATCCTGTCCCTAATGTATAATTTCCACCAATCAGGGACACGACTCCGGCTTGTTATAGTAATGTGTGTGATACTGACGATCTGTAAGAAGGTATGGGACACAGTTAAAGGTGTACATGCTCTGTTTGTTTTCTCCTCTAGTTTTAGTAACCTGTTTTGGAGTTTTGTTAGTAATATTACCCAACCTGCTAGAGAAGTAGAGGGTGAAGCTTCCTGGCTCCTCACCCATCTCTTTCCCTTTAAATCTGGTATATCATCTTTTGAGAATATTCAGTTTCCCCTGGATGTTAAAGAGACCATTAACTTGGTAGTACAGGTGCTTTACCTAGTAGGTTCCATGTATATGATGTTCAGTTTTACCAGAATGAGGGCTGAGAAGTCCAGAGGGGCTGAGCAGGAGCAGGCACCTAATCCAGATGTGAGGAAATTTGAATGGTGTGGAGTATGGGAGGACATAGGTAAAACTTTAAAGAAATTCTCTGACCCAATAGACTGGGAATTTTCCCCTGGACAAATCCCGAGACCAGCTGAGGTGGGGAAGTATCTGAAAGAGAAGTGCAGAGAGAACTGCAGTGCAATATGCTGGGCCCTGGCATATGCTTATTGTACACTGTCGGATATTATGGAACAGGAAGTAAGGGAGCCTAAGCCAATGGCAGTTGCTCGTATTACAAGGAGCAGGAAAGCCCAATTTAAGACTGATCGCCCAGATGACAGTGGGGAGGGACCCTCAAGGTCAGCAACTGAGTCAGAGGTCATTGTTGAATCCATGAATGTGAGAGACCTTCACAGCCTAAGAAAAGATTATGTCCAACGAGATGATGAATCTGTGATTAGTTGGTTAGTCCGTCTTTGGGATGCCGCAGGCGATGTTACACTTCTAGATCCTACTGAGGCAAGGCATTTAGGGACTGTGTCACGTGACCCAGATATCAACCAAACTATACGAGATGGGCCTGACTGCAGCAGCCTCTGGAGACGAGCTATCAGAGCTGCGAGGAAAAGATACCTACATCCCGACGATCTCTATTCGCAACAAACCCAGTGGAGAACCATAGAACAAGGGATTCAACGCTTGAGAGAAATGGCGGTGGTAGAAATTGTCTTCTCAGAGGACATAGCAAACCCAGATCCGATTATAGACCCAGATAGGATAGAATGTACACCTGTGATGTGGCGGAAACTCCTAAAGCTTGGGCCATCAGGGTATGCTTCTGCTTTAGCCATTATGAAGCAAGATGACGGGCATGAGACTGTGCGTGATATGACAAGGAAACTCCGGGCGTATGCAGATGTCGTGCATAGCCCAGTGAATGCAAGAATCTCAGCTGTGGAAACAAATCTGCAGAAACTAGAAAATAAGATAGAGAAGAATCATGAGAAACTCAGTAAAGAGATTAAAGACAGCCTTCTCCAAATCTCAGCAGTACAGACCAGAGGTTCTGCTACCCCACGCAGACGCTCCTCAGCTATGAGAACTGGATATATCCCTCGACATGAGTTGTGGTATTTCCTGTGTGACCGTGGAGAAAACATGAACAGGTGGGATGGACAACCCACTGCTGTCCTGGCACGACGAGTGCGTGAATTGAAGGAGGGCAAGACTCAGAGAAGGAACTCCACCAGAAGGGAAGTAGCTCTACTCAATATGTCTGATTCCCTTGAAGGAACCTCTAACACAAATACCCACCATGGTTAGAGGGGCCCTGCCTCTAGCCAGGTAGAGGCCAGGGAAAACCGAATTTTTTGGACAGTGTGGATTCGGTGGCCTGGCACATCAGAGCCACAAGAATACGAGGCTTTAGTTGACACTGGTGCACAATGCACGATAATCCCATCGAGACAGGTGGGGACAGAACCTATTTCTATTTCCGGCGTTACAGGAGGATCACAAGACTTGACCCTCGTGAAAGCTGAGGTGAGCCTGACTGGAAGAGAGTGGAAAGAACATTCTATTGTGACTGGCCCAGAGGCTCCATGTATTTTGGGTATAGACTTCCTCCGAAATGGATATTTCAAAGACCCAAAGGGACTCAAGTGGGCATTTGGGATAGCTGCTGTAGAGACAGAGGGCATAAAACAATTGAACACCTTGCCTGGACTGTCAGAGAACCCATCTGCAGTAGGACTCCTGAAAGGGGAAGAGCAACAAGTACCGATTGCAACCTCGATTGTGCACCGCCGACAGTACCGGACAACTCGAGATGCCATGATTCCCATTCACAAACTAATCTGTGAGCTGGAGAGCCAAGGGGTGGTCAGCAGGACCCACTCATCCTTTAACAGCCCCATCTGGCCTGTGCGAAAATCTGAAGGAGAATGGAGATTGACTGTGGACTATCGTGCCTTGAATGAGGTGATTCCACCTTTGAGTGCTGCTGTGCCAGACATGCTGGAGCTCCAGTATGAGCTAGAGTCCAAGGCAGCAAAGTGGTATGCCACTATTGACATTGCAAATGCATTTTTCTCCATTCCTCTGGCAGCAGAGTGCAGACCTCAGTTTGCTTTCACCCGGAGGGGCGTGCAGTACACCTGGAACCGATTGCCCCAGGGGTGGAAACACAGTCCCACCATTTGTCATGGACTGATCCAGGCTGCTCTGGAAAAGGGTGGGGCTCCAGAACATTTGCAATACATTGATGACATCATTGTGTGGGGGGACACAGCAGAAGAAGTATTTGAGAAAGGAAAGGAAATCATCCAGATTCTCCTGGAAGCTGGTTTCGCTATAAAAAAGAGCAAAGTCAAAGGGCCTGCCAAAGAGATCCAGTTCCTAGGAGTGAAGTGGCAAGATGGACGGCGTCAGATTCCTACTGAGGTTATCAATAAAATCATCACAATGTCCCCCCCAACCAACAAGAAGGAGACGCAAGCTTTCCTGGGAGCTATAGGCTTTTGGAGAATGCCCATCCCTGAGTACAGCCAGATTGTGAGTCCTCTCTACCTGGTTACCCGTAAGAAAAATGATTTCCACTGGGGCCCTGAACAGCAGCAAGCTTTCACCCAGATCAAGCAGGAGATTGCTCATGCAGTAGCCCTTGGCCCAGTCAGGACAGGGCCAGAAGTAAAGAATGTGCTTTACTCTGCAGCTGGGAGCCATGGTCTGTCCTGGAGCCTTTGGCAGAAGGTGCCTGGTGAGACTCGAGGCCGACCACTGGGATTTTGGAGCCGAAGTTACAGAGGGTCTGAAGCCAACTACACCCCAACAGAGAAAGAAATCCTAGCAGCATATGAAGGAGTCCAAGCTGCCTCAGAGGTAATTGGCACAGAAGCACAACTCCTCCTGGCACATCGACTACCAGTGCTGGGGTGGATGTTTAAAGCAGAGGTTCCCTCTACTCATCATGCCACCAATGGCACATGGAGCAAATGGATTGCCCTTATCACACAGCGCGCCCGTATGGGAAATCTGAATCGCCCTGGGATTTTGGAAATAATTACAAATTGGCCTGAAGGTGAAAATTTTAGTCTGATTGAGGAAGAGGTGCTGGAACAGGTGACCCGTGCAGAGGAAGCCCCACCATACAACCAACTGCCAGCAGACGAAACACGCTACGCTCTTTTCACTGATGGTTCCTGTCGTCTTGTAGGGACAAAACGAAAATGGAAAGCAGCTGTGTGGAGCCCCACACGACGGGTTGCATAAGCTAGGGAAGAAGAGGGGGGATCGAGCCAATTCGCTGAGCTCAAAGCCGTTCAGTTAGCCCTGGACATTGCTGAAAGAGAGAAATGGCCAAAGCTCTACCTTTATACTGATTCATGGATGGTAGCCAATGCTCTGTGGGGTTGGCTGGAAAAGTGGAAGAAGGCTGGTTGGCAGCGTAGGGGAAAACCAATCTGGGCAGCTGAAGAGTGGAAAGACATCGCTAGCCGGGCAGAGAGACTACCTGTGAAGGTCTGCCATGTAGACGCCCATGTCCCCAAGAGTCGAGCTAATGAGGAACACCGAAACAACGAACAGGTAGATCAGGCTGCAAAGATAAAGGTGTCCCAGGTAGACTTGGATTGGCAGCATAAAGGAGATTTATTCCTAGCTCGATGGGCCCATGATGCCTCAGGCCATCAGGGCAGAGATGCCACCTATAAGTGGGCACGAGACCGAGGGGTGGATCTAACCATGGACTGCATCTCTCAAGTTGAGAAATGACTGTGAAACGTGTGCTGCCATCAAGCAGCCATCAAGCAAGCCAAGCGGGTGAAACCCCTGTGGTATGGTGGAAGGTGGTCTAAATGTAAGTATGGAGAGGCCTGGCAGATTGATTACATCACACTGCCTCAAACCCGCCATGGCAAGCGCTATGTGCTCACAATGGTAGAAGCCACCACTGGGTGGCTGGAAACCTACCCTGTGCCTCATGCCACTGCTCGTAACACCATCCTGGGCCTTGAGAACCAAGTCCTGTGGAGGCATGGTACTCCTGAGAGAATTGAGTCAGATAACGGAACTCATTTTAAAAATAGCCTCATAAACAACTGGGCTAGAGACCATGGCATTGAGTGGGTGTACCACATTCCCTATCATGCACCAGCCGCTGGCAAAGTGGAACGGTATAATGGACTGTTAAAAACCAGCCTAAAGGCATTGGGTGGGGGAACTTATAAGAATTGGGAGCGACATTTAGCAGAGGCCACCTGGTTAGTCAATACCTGAGGCTCCATCAACCAAGCAGGTCCTGCCCAATCTGAGCTTCTACATACAGTGGATGGAGATAAGGTCCCAGCAGTACATGCCAGAGGCTTGTTAGGGAAAACTGTCTGGATTGATTCTGCCTCACATAAAGACAAACCCATCCGTGGGGTTGTCTTTGCCCAGGGACCAGGGTGTACTTGGTGGATAATGCAGGAAGATGGAAAAACACGATGTGTCCTTCAGGGAAATTTAATTTTGGGTGAAGGCCACATGTAAGGTTGGGATGGCAACATACCACCGTTCACCGAATGACATTATTTGTACATAGTTATGTGTATATATGTATATGTGTATATATGTATATATGTATGTATGTATGTTGGTATATATGTGTATATATATATGTGTGTGTGTTTAAAGTTGGAAGATGTTAAGGTGGGCCTTAAGCCAATGCTATGGAATAAGGGGTGGAATGTCTTGGATTGATGTTATGATAATCCTTTATCCCCTATCGTTGGCTTATATGCCCAAGAGAGAAAAAATGTGTTAAAATGTGTGGTCCTGTCTCTTTAACTACACCCAGCCGCAGAGAGAAACGCGGGTTGTTTTGAAAACATTTTCTCCAAGCCTTGCTCCGGGGGAGGATTCGTCGCACGGCAGAGACTGCGTGCTGGACGGGGGTCGGAGTGAGCTCTGTTCCCGTTTTTTTCCCATTTTTTTCTTTTTCCTCGTTTGGACCCCTTCTCTTCGATCTGCTTTGCCACCCGGAGACCCAGGAGGGCCAGAGGACAGCAGAGCTCTCCAGGGAGCTCCACCCGGCCCCGGGGGGGGCGAGGAGTAGAGGGGCTGCGTCTGAGAAAAGGACTTTTTAATCAAGTTGAATACCTCCTTTTCACCTTGGTTTTCCCCTTCCCCTGTGCCTTGCAGGGCACTCTACGTGGTTTTGTCAAATAAATAGTTTTTTCTTCACTTCCATCTAAGAGGTTCTGTTGTGGGTGGGGGAGGGGGTGTCGGGGCCCTTCGCTCTCGGAGGAGAGAGAGTCTTATCATTAACCCGGGACAACAACAGATCTATATTCAAACCTCATTCCTCCATGTTTTTAGAAATATAGAGTCAACTTTGCTTTTGAAAATATCAGAAAGTTCACTATTAATTTAATCTCAAGAACACTTATTATATGAATTCATCTACAACTTTTCCCCTCCTTTTTTTTGTAACCTCCCCCACATTTTATCAGGGACATAAGCAGTCACCCAGCACTAAAGAGTTTTCTCCTTATAGCATGTGGGTAACAATGATGAAATATGAACTTAAATCTCCACTCTTTTCCATTGTCCATTGTGTAATTTTATGTGGGATGTCTAGTTCAGTGCAAAAGCACACTTTCCCTATTCACTGCAGGAACAATGCAAAACTTTAATATCTTAATTTAAAAACTGCACATCCATCCTAGGAAAAGTACAGAATGCATGTTGTGCCTGCTGTGTGCAGATCTATGCTAGAGGCAGCAAGTTAGGCTCGGTAGAACAGGCTCTTAAAATTATAGTTTGTTCCCAGACCAGTGCTTAATTTTCCCTTCCAGCAAGCTCTGTCACTGATGCTCAGCTGCTCTGCAACATCTGCTTCTTCCCTTCTCTGCTTGCCCAGACATGGGGCGTGAGCTTCCCACTCCACCTCACCCCAAGGTGTTCAATCAGCAAAGCCTTGGCTATGATTTAGACAAATATATTCCAGATTTATTTGGCTAAACCTACTTTTGAGAACAGGAGCAGAAGGATGGCAAATGCAGTATCCCTTTGTTATCTTCTCTATAAAGTTACTGTCACAAAGGAACAGAGCAAAAATCGATGTTTTTTCTTAACAGAAATTGGAAAAACTCGATACCTAATTAATTCCTGCCTTTCAGTTCCTGTAACTGCTCACGATGCTGGATGCAACAATGCCAGCATTTCTAAATGTGTTTTTTTTCTATGTTGTCTCCTACATAACACCACTTACACTGTAATTTTCATATTTCCTTTACGTACTTAAGGCTTTCGCACTGGCATCTTTCTCAGGAACCTCCAAAGATAATTTCCAGAGAACAAAACACTGCTCAGCTTCATGTCAGCTAATCATCACCATGACTTCATACCAGCTATGGCATTTTAAGCCACATCTATGGCCAGATGCAAACTAGCCACTGCTATCAGGAAGAACTTTCATAAATAAAGTCATCATGGCATTCTCAAAAAGCCAAAGTCAATGTCATCCAGATCAGAATATGAAAGTGTATCCTATGGGGTATTATCACTCATGATTTTTTCTCTTGTTTCCATTTTGGTACTGTATCAATACATGACATACTATTTAAAACTATTACACTTATCTAAATACATGTCACTTTCAGCTCAAAAATGTAATGCAATTTTAGTAATTCATCTAGTCAACTCCAGAGAGTACTCTCTGAGGGTTCCGTTGACTTCATCAATATCATTCTGGGTCCTGTTCTGTGAGCTGGTGACTTACAACAATGTTTTTTGGCTTGACTGAAAACAAACAAAGCAAGGAAAAGAAAATAAAAAAAAGAAAAGAAAACTTCTTTGTGCTTGAAACACAATAGTAAACATTTTATTTCTTTCACATGGATGGGATATGTTTTCTTTGGATTACTTCAAATTAAGTAACTTCCTCTAAGATTCTTCTATTTTTACTTAGTTTTTAATACTTGAAGTATACTAGAGAGGCTACTTAATCTGTTTTTCAGATAAACATGCTGACTGGTGTGTCTAGATTGTGAGAGAGATGCTTGAAAAATAGAATTCTACTGGTGCACACGCAGCCACACTGAAAGCAAAACTAAATTCAAGCATTTGCGTATTTCTGAATAAGATACTACTGTGATAACCAATTTCAGAGCTCTGAAGAAAGTTTGATGTCATCAAAATCCAGTAAGAAACTTCCTGAAACTTAAAAAAAAAGAAAAAAAAAAGGAACTTTGTACGATGGAAGAACAAGTACTGTTCTTTCAAAAATGAGAAATCACAAATAAGAAAAATATAAAATTTTAGAAGTAAATTCTTGGCTTGATGAGCCTTCTGCCACCATTTGCACAGCTCTGACAACACCTGCTGAAACAAGTGGGAATGTGACAGCAGTCCTGAATGGTACTACTAACACATGCCACATGCCTTCACTAAAGACAATGCATATGAAGAATATGCATCATCTTTAATCTCTTAAAGCTTTGAGAGCAGATATAAAGTAACATACAGTTTTTAAGTGGAACCACTGAATTATCACTTTTAGAGCATCACTTAAGTGATTTGGATATTAGGACTTAGGGTTACTCCTTGCCCAAGCAGCAGTTGCTCTACACCGTGTAGGCTAACCCCAGGAAGTAGGGAGGCTCATATATGAGCCCATCCTGCAGGTCCTTCCACTGCTTGGATACCATTTCCATCCTGAATCGCAATGGAAGGCCAAAATAGAGACTAAAAGTGGATGTGAGGAACTCTGCAAGTTTTCATCCCTTTAAATATGTCAAGAAACAAGGCTTTAGCAGGAAGTGACAGCTTAACTATGCTCCTCTGAGTTGTGACAGGGTAGTGCAAATTGTAATTCTAAATTACTCACTCTTCTCTTGAATGTGTTGGTCTCTGCCTTGACTACATCTCCTGCACTTCATTTTAGTCAGGGGTTACACTGACTCGTTACAGTGGGGAAATGGAATAGAGCAGAGGGAATTGTAGTTCAGCGCAGAGATTAACTGAATGTCCACAGAATGTATTAATTTGGCTTAAGCATATGGTAGACTCAGGTAAATGCAATTCAATCTCTTTGATTTTCCAAAAATGTTCCGAGCTCTGTTCACCGGCAACGTGATGCAGATAATCACTCTGCAGGAGAGAGTTCTGAACTCCTCTCAGGCCACACTACAGACAAAATAAATTCTGTAGATTTGTTTTCTTGGACTGTTGTCACTAGATTGTGTTCAAGGTGGTGTTTTCCTCCATCTGTACACCTGCCTCTGTGATTTCTTCTTGGATGCTAACACCACTCTGCCTCTTCTGCTTTCAGGAACTAAGCTGTTTCCTGTGAACTAAGTCAAGACAAGAAACAGTGACTGTAGAGGTTTTGTCTGAGTCATAAACCCTTAGAAAATGTCAATATGTCATCCACATTATTATGTATTTTCATAAAAGTACTTTGAAAGAAAGAAAGAAAGTGTGTGGAAAAAAAGGAGAAGGAAAGAGAGATGAAAATTCAGTGAGGTGAAATAGTTTGGGAGCTGTCTGTATATGCTCACAGAAATCTATAATGGAGCGTAAAAATCTCGTTGCTGTCACCGTAGCAGCAAGAGGCTGAGTTGTGCAACCCCAGCATAGTTAAAATGACACTTGATGCACAGTTGGTCCCTTTCCAATTTGGATGATCAGACTTCAGGGAGGATCGAGCAACTCCCTTCACATCTTCTCAAACTATGCCATTGTGGAAACAGTGAGGGAGCCATGGTTGGCACACAGAAGGAAACAGAAGAGAGAGTTCAGAGGCTGTCTGCCCTTGGCAGGAGAGCTGTGGACAAGGTGTGGTGAAGGGGGAAGCAGGATGGAGGAAACCATGGAATGAGTGAGATGGAGAGATGACTGGAGCTCAAAGACCATAAAGAGCTCAAAATTTTCTGGAGTTCTTTTTTTCATCTTTTTTTTATCTTTTTTTTTTTTTTTTTTTTTCTGTTCAATAGGAAAGGCTGATGAAAGAGATGAGCTGACATAAAAATACATTCTGCAAAGAGCAGCACATTTGCCTATTTCTAAATCACAGGAGTCCTTTTTTTACTATTATGCTGATAGAAGCAAAGACTGTTATGGAAAGTGGTATGATTTCTGCTACATCTTAACAGGGTTTTATTTTCTTGGCATAACTTTATCGATCAGTTATTTATCACTTCAAGTAACACGGCCCTTATTTTTTTTCAGTCATGAAAGAAAAATCATTTATTTCTCAATTAGTGTGGTTGTATGAATGCGGAACTTGAGTTCCAGGCAATTGTACAGGGCAGGCATGTATGGCTGCACTAGTAAATTAAACATGCCCGGGATTGTGCCTAGGCACTGAATGTGCTTGGGCTGCTTGATGGCACAGATTTATGCTAATAAATTTTCTCCACCTCTAGGTTGTACTGACCACATATCACCTGTTAGGAATCACTTCTGGTAAATCCTGATTCCCAAACCTTGGCTGGAATCATTTGAGGGGACAGGCTATGGGGCAAAAGCATACAAGGTGTTATTTTAATGTTCAAGGGTACAGATCATTGCTTTTCAGTGCTCAGAAACAAACCTAGGCTGTATTTTACTAATGTAAGCTGACACTGTGATTAGTTGTCTCCCAGGTCAATGAAGTAGATTCCACCATTACTGAGTGCTTGGACATTTATACAAATTTAAGTTGATTCAAAATGGGACAAGAATCTGTTATTTTCCTCATGCTCTTACCATTCTCTTCCTTCACAGTAGGATTCTCGATTTTGGTGAAATGACTTACAATTTATTTAACGTGTATTTGAAATAGCAATAGAAGGTAAAACCTTTCCAGTTTATAAGTCTAAATATAAGAAAGCTTATGGGACCCCACTGTGCTGAGTGTTGTGCCAACATACAGTGTGAGACCGTCTGCTGGATATTACACAGAGCTCTCATTTCAAATTTACAGAGACACTGAGCAGCAGGGATGAGGGGCCCATTCAAACAGGATTGATGACTGGAGAAAGACCAAGAAACAAGCTGGTAGCAAAGAACTGGGACAAAGGTAATGACTCAGGGGTTACAGTGGATGTCAAGTGGAGGTTTGGTCAATCAATAACTATCCCTGCAAACCAGGCATTGCGCTGTTGTTGGAGGAGAGTGGCCACCAGGCTGAGGAAAACTCTCATTCCCCTCTTCTCAGCACTGGTGAGGTTGCCATGGCATGATGCATCCAATTCTAGGCCTCCTAGCTTGAATGGGATGGGGAGAAACTGGAAAAGGTTCTGCAGAGAGCTACCTTGATGAGTACAAGCTGTGGACACATGCACTGCAAGGAGAGGTGGAAGGAACTGGTGTAAAGTCTGGTGAAGAAGAGGTGAAGGAGCAAAATGATGGGACCTCAAGTGTACTACAAGAGAAGGTGCAAAGATGTCTGACCCAAACTTCTCTCAGTCAGTACATGGTATAACAAGAGGTGGCAATAACATTGTGGATGTGAGGATTGAATTAGAATAATATAAGAAAAAGACCTTCTTCACTAGGAAAGTAGAGAAGAGGGACAGGAGAGCAGGAAAGGTAGTTGAATCTCTGCCTGTGAAGGTTTGCAAGGCTTAGCTAGACAAGGCTGTGGCTGACCCAACCTAGTGCTGTTATCAGGTTTTGAGTGAAAATGAGCTGGATGTAATTGGTGATCTGCAGCCAGCACTGCTCCTTCTGGAGGGAGAACCCATGTTCACCAAACATGGACATGAGCCTGTCCAGAAAAAACTAATATTGACTGCAAGTTGTGCAGGAAATTCTGCTGTATTCTAGCTCAGTGTATGACATTTTTGATAAAAAGGGGAAATATTCAACTGAATGTGGCACTTCGTGCTATGGTTTAGTTGACATGGGGGTATTTGGGCAAAGGTTTCTGCAGCCTAAATTATTCTTTGAATCTAATCACATAATTACTTTCTCCCCCTTGTTTTATGCTCTGCCCCTGCAGCCAGCAGTGGAATTTACATTTTGAAGCTCATTCTTGTTATTAGTAGAGATGGTTTCATTCATATGCTGGGAAATTTACTTAATCTGCAGTTTGGATACTGAAGGTCATAATATATTTCAATATATATATATTATATATATATCGAAATATATATATACTTTTTCTTTCTTATAAGAGGTATCCAATTGCAGTTTTCATTTTTACATGCTTTTTAAACATTTCTATTATGAAATGTGAATATGACCTCAAGGAGATCCAAAGTTTGCAATATGCACAGAAAGTACTCAAATCTGCTGACAAATATATGTCAGTAGTTTATGAGAACTTGGTATGCACCAATATTAGGATATAGTTGACAAGATTAATCGGAGACCAGCTCATGGAGATATTAGCCAAACTGCACAAGTATGACTGAAAACCACTCACAGCCAAATTAACTTAATAGAAATGCTGTTGCTAGCACAGCACAGTGCACTAAAGATAAAATACAGTATCTGGTCAAAGAGGAGAGCACAGCTAAGCATTTCATGCATTAACTGTGCAGCCTCCAGTCCAGTCATGCTGTTAGCAGTGGTTTGTATGTTTGAAGCAATGGTACAACAGCATGGCCCACTACCAAATCTGCAGCCCTGATGAGCTGGAGCCTTGTGCACCCAGGGCTGAGAGCACAAGACATGCAAAGGCTGTTTGGTGTTTTCAAATTGGAAAGGCACACCATGAAACTCAGCCTTGCCATCTTCCATGCCATCCACTCAGGATGTCCGCATTACACTCCTGTGAAATCTCGGTCTGTGAACAACACCTTAGTGCACTCTGCATTCCAGCTTGGCTGATACATTCGAAAAGATCCTACACTGCATTTAAAGCTATTTAAAACCTGTCTGGGTTTAGTCTCAGCACTCATTTGAATCAATATTAAAGTTAGAATTGACAGTATTTTTATATATTTATGAAAATGCACTCATTTTCTTCCAAATATTTTGCTTTTCAATAAAAATATTAGTTTTTAAAATTCTTCAAATGGAAAAATTCCCTGCCCATCAGCTTTTGGCTGCTGAAATGATCCTTGGTGTTTTGGGAGTTTCAAAACCTAGTTTGAGCTGGTTAACATGTTGTTACTACAGTCTTTACTTTCCCCGTAAAAAAGAAAAAGTAAGAAAATAGGCATTCCATGAAGATGCAAATTGGAAAAGGAATGAAAACTTGCCAATTAAAACCATTTTATGAGCCCTAAAATTCTCACTGGTATAAAAAAGTGCATTTCTAGGCCAACCTTGAGCAGTTCTGTAAGAAGAGGAGAGAGGTGCTTTTGGTGTTGTATGGTGCTCTGCATGTTTGTTTTCTTCTGCTTTATATGAGCTTTTACATTTTTTTTCTGGTAAATAGTGGTGTTATTACTATAAGAGTGTTGATTTGCTTTGTTCCCCATGGCAGCAGAGGTTATGCATTCACAGAAATGTGTGCTCTGTGTCCCCCTCCACCGTACTTTCTGAAACCACTGGGCTGTCAAATCAAGTAGAAACTGCTGTCAAAGATATTAAGCTCCCACAAGTTACATGAAAACAGGTGGCTGGGAGAAGAACGATCCTATTAGCATCCCCACAGAGGGGAAAGTTGCGAGATAACTTCACCTTTTGTTCATCACAAGAATTCAACAAGGCAGAAACACTTGATAGGAAAAAAAAGGCTCCTTACATTGAAGAGACATCTTCAAGTGGCACCTTATTAGATGCTGAGGAACCTGACCATGAGATCTGACACCATGGGAAAGCAGGCTCTGCTTCGTTACTGAGTTCCTTGTTAAGGGAGGCATTTCTTCCATGGGGTTGCTGTTTGTTTAACCTCTCCCTGCGTGTTTGGAAAGTCTGACACATGGAGCAGTGTCACTGCAGCTGTGCATCAAAGAGCTTTTGGAAGAAAAGTGACAACCAAATTCCCAAAGCGTTAAATGCATTAGGCTGTGGGAAAGAAGGCACTCTTGACAGAATCTGTGCAGATAAAGAGTCAGCTTGTGGAGTGGGCTGAGCAGGCAATTGCCCAGAACAGCAAAACAGCCTTGGTGAGAATTGTCATTGTTGCACTAGAAAATAGGCTTGCCCTGCTGTGTCACGGGGTTTGGTAGGCGTTGGGCTGCTGCTCACAGAAACCCATTCTCTCCTAACCCAGGGTGGGAGCAACAGGTCTCACTCCTGTTCCAGCTCTCTAAGACAATGCCATTCTCCCACCCTCACTTCTCACGGAAGCAGCAGCCGAACCCCAAATTCCTCCCTGGTTTGTCCCACACATCACAACATTAAAACTCATCTTCCCCACACCTCTGAAAAACCTTAAGCTGGATCAAGATGTACAGGAATACAGCACACTGGAAACTTCATAAGCTCTCTTCTCTTGACAAGCTACACTAGAGCTCCCACATGCCATTTTTGGCAATTCTAAAGTCATGCTAGCTGCTGGACCAGTATTAAAACACAGGCCCTGATCTTATATCCTTGACATCAGAGAAAGTTTTGCCATTGCATTGAATGCGGAAAGCTTAAAAGCATATGAATTTAAGACAGACTATGTTTTGCAGCCTCAGAGTTTAAATACATAAACTCTGTGGACATTTACGTTTATTTCTTACAGCTGTTGTAATATTAATGCTTAAGCAGCTGAAACTCTTATTATTATTCTTTGTTACTAGACTGTTTCAAGGTTTACGGCCTGATACTGAGGAAAAGTTGAGTAGAGGTATTGCAGAAAGTTGTCTGCTAAGTCAAAGAGTAATTGTGATTACACTTTTAAAGTCCATTCTCATCCTAGAGATGTTACTGGTCCTCCCAGCACTCCAATTTTATGCACCAGTACCTTCAACAGAATCAGTCATCTCTCTGAAACTGGAACAAGCTGTGCAACAAAACCCTGTGGCAGAACTGTGCAGTAACGTGGCCTTGGGGAAAAAACTGCAGAGATGAGCCAGCCAGGCTTCATCCAGTAAAAGTAGTTTGTAAAACAGAGCCTCCCGCTCAAAAAGGCAAGAATAAAACAAGATCCCTCAAAAGGAGCCTCCCCGTTGCCTTCACTTTCCTAGGTGTGCATGCTATACTGGTTTTGGCTGGGGTGGTTTATTTTCTTCACAGTGGCTGATACGGAGCTGTGTTTTGGATTTTTTGCTGAACACAGTATTGATAACACAGGGATGTTCTGGTTATTGCTCAGCAGTGCCTACGGGGTCAAGGCCTTTCCTGTGTCTCACCTCAGCAAGAAGGCTGGTGGTGCACAAGAAGTTGGAAAGTGACACAGCTGAAAAAGCTGACCCCAGCTGATTAAAGGGATACTGGATATCATGTCATGTCATGCTTAGCAATAAAACCAGGGGGAAGGCTGGCCAGGGGGAACTGCTTCTCAGGGACTCACTAAACATTCATTGGTCAGTTTTGAGCAATAGTTCTCATGTTCATCTGTTGTCCTTCTTGGGTTTTATTGCCTGTCTTTGTTATTTTAGTTATGAATATTATTATTCCTATTACTTCATTTTTCATATCTCAACACATGGATTTTCTCATTCTTACCCTCCAGTTCTCTCCCCCCATTCTGCTGGGGCCATGATCTAGCTGAGGGATGAAGATGAGGAGAGGAGCTGGCTGGACTCCAGTTGTAAGGAGCAGTTATGGAAGTTGCCTGAGCTCCCAGAGAACTTCCCACAGGTTCAGCCAGCCTTTCCCTGCCCCAAGCTCTCCATTGTCAGCCTCCCTTGCCCTCCCTGGAAAGAGGTACTCATTGTGTTACCTCATATTGCCTCTTTGAGCTAGGCTTGCAGCTGAATTAATTTCTATGCAAGAAGAACATGTCTGATGAAGAAAAGTATTTGAGAGGAGAGACCTTTTGGCTAGAAGTCAAAACAGTCCATTTTTACTTCTTTAGTGAAGTATTTTGGGGTAAGGATGACAGTGGAAGTGTGCTAGTGTAGGGGAAAGGACTGCTTCACCAGCCATATATTTGGGATATAATGCTTCATTTTAAACTCCAGGAACAGATACTTGTTTTAAATATAGAAAGACAGATTGTCTTTCCTAATTACAGTATGCATCAGAATTATTACAGCATTGAAATTTGATCTGCGAAGTATGAAAAATTGATAGAATTTGGTGATCTGCTTTCCACTCAGTCTTGCCTTTGTGCTTAGCAGCATATGAGATACACAGAAGGTATATATTATCAAATAATGCACATAAGACTGGTTATTAGTAACACTTAGTAACACAGTTATTTAACGATCCCAAGCAAACTCTGAGTGTGCAAATGTTACACATCAAATCAGTCATTAAATGCTGTCATGACCACTTCTGTGGAGTTTACTGGTGCTGTACTAAAAAATGTATCTATTTCAATGGTTTAACCATTAAATTTTTTTTACAGGAAAAAACTTCTGCTGCTACTTGCTGCAGAAGAGCAATGAAGGTTTAGTTTGCTTTCCTGTACAATCATAGCTTTTAAAAATTGTAAAATATTGGCTTTTAATTTTCTCAAAAAAAGATATAATCTCGAATATATTGTTTCCTGTCAGCTCATTTGCATCAGCATACAGAGAGGATGTGAGCAGGCACTTAGTGCCTTGTGATTAACACTCATGCAGCTACAAATTCTCATTTACTAATAAAGAGAGAAAAAGAAAACTACATCCCCTGCTGTAACTTAAGTGAGGCCAAATTTTGTTATTAATTTAATAACATAGCTTATTCATTCACACACACAGAGAATTGCAGAATGCACGATGTCTGAGAGCTGTGGAGAGGTTTGCATTCATCTTCACGAGTGAGAAAAGTGATAACTCATAACTGCTACAGCCCAGAGTGAGTTATTAGATCACTCCTCAGAGATAAAAGGTTAGACCAGATTGCAGCCATCAGATCTTTTAATATCTGTGTGTACATTCAACAGTGAACATGAAAAGATAGACCATTTTTTTGCTTCATGCTCTAGCAAACCACTCCACAACTTTTCCACAATTGCCCTTAGTTCTTCCTATATTTTCCACCCAACTTGTGCTGACTTTGCCGCTCAGGGTTTTGTCTTTCACATCTCAACATCTGTATGAACTAGTTATTCAACTGAGTAGAAGATCAACAGCTGTTTTTTTCAGAGACAGATTAATAGCTTGATTTTCAATGGCACCAGAAGAACATGCGTATAGGGAAACTTCTTATTGGTTTAAGCCTATTGTTCAGTGAAAGGTTAATTTACAGGAACATTTAGCCTGACTCTTTAACTTTAGCATGACCTTTTTATTCCAGCTGCATGGTGGCTCTTGAATAAAGGCAGCAAGCAAAGCTCATATTGTCACATAACATGGTGTTTTTGAGCAGTCACTAGACTCACTCAGGCAGGCCTGAATGGCCTGGCAGGGTACAGATTAGCAGCATCTATATTAAACTGATAAACTCATTTGCTATTTAATATAAAATAATGGGTTTGATTATAGATTTCCAAAAGTAACATCAATGTTGTGCTACTTTGGCTGGCTTGCCATAGGATGACCAAAGGGTAAAACAAAGTCTGCTGCAGCTCTAGGTAAAGAAACACACCTTTTGTGTAGGCATCACAATGAATTCCACTGAGCTGTCCCAGAGCTCAAGCACTCACAGTGATCTGACACATTCATACATACATTACACAATCAATAGATCATCTAATTTTCACTGATTTTACTACTTCGTATTATAGAGACATATTATATAAGTCTCTATAATATTTCATGTATTTCTCTACAATATTTTTTGAATTACAGAAGCTATTATGTCAGCATGTGCATTGCTGCCTATAAGTGCAGTCCTGTTATTTACAAGTGTTGCATTTATGACATTTATTAATATGACCCAGTTGAAACTGATCTCAACAGAATTATATCTTACATCATTAACTTGATTAATATAAGGAAGATTTCCCAGGTTTAAAGAAGGGTATTGAGAACATGGATTGCTGATTTAAATCTAATGATAATTAACATAATTGGATTGATTGCAGCTGTATTGATTTCTGCCAGTGGACTTCCTAAAACACAGAATGCAGTCCTACAGCTTGTCAGGACTCACAGTGGCTGCATCCTTAGATTCAGCAGTTAGAAAAAGTTGAGTGCATCCATTCTTTATTAAAAGAAAGAATCTGCTTTTGAAAATATTTGTGAATCTGTAACAAATAAGCTTTGGTTTCCACTTATGAGGACAGGGTAATGCTTCACAGTAAAGCTTTCCAGGAAAAAAAAGTAATATATACTGTAAACTGAAAAAATAGAGGCAGAAGCACATTTTACTTTTCTGCAAGTGATGCATGTGTATGTATTTCCCAACAAGGGATTTCAGTCATAAAGCTAAAAATACAGGCAGAGAGAGAGAGAGGAGAGAACAGCTGAGATTAAAAACTAAACCAAAACACACTGTAAAATGTGATTAGAAGAAGGAGGCAGAGTTGACAAGGTTTATTAACTATCAGCCTTCCTGAAACAATGCTCCAACCCCAGAGGCTTTTGTCAAAATTTCTTATAAAAAGTTGGGGGAGGGGCTCTAATTTTCAGAAATTGCCAACATGCACAACTTCAACAGGAGCTGTAGGTACTCAGAAAATGAAGTTCATGGTCTAATAGGTTCAAGTTGCCTCTGTTCCTCTCTGCAGGTCATGCTGTAAAATTACAGCATTCATGCATAGCAGCTATAGTGCTCAGAGGAATTGACAGTGGAGCACAAAAGTTGTCCAAGGTTAGGCACCCAGACAGGTTTCTGTAAAGCATCAGATTATCAACTATTCACAGTGAAAATGAAAGGCAAGAGGAAACACTATCTCCAGGATTTGGTATCCGTCAATAGGAAATCTGAAATTGGAATACAAAGACCTAATGATGAGTAAATTGTTAGCAGCCTTATTACACATATACATTCTGGGTAGATTTTTCACACAGGACCAAAATAACCTATTTCTTCTACCGTGCTTCTGTAGTGCACTATATTGAACCTAAATACTGCAAGACTACTAGGGGGCTTTCAAATCAATTTGTTTCATATTCTCTGTGAGGATTTATTGCATCAGTTTTTCCCCTGTGATATTCTGCACAGTGACCAGACTGTTATAGGCCTATCCATTTGAGACTGGTGTTTAGTATAAAAGCTTATCCCATAGCCTAAAGAAATTAAAATCTTCTACCATAAGAAAATAAAACAGAGCCTGAGAAATATAGATGATGATCTTGAAAGTCTTTTCCAACCTAAATGATTCTATGATTATACTTTGGCTTTGTGAGAGGATTGTTCAGACCTCACCCCCTTGGATGTAAGGATGTGTGTGTTTTAAGTGGAGCTGAAACAGATGAGAAATATATGTTAAAAAAAAAAAAAAGCTGGTTTTTCTTCTTTTATAAATTTAAAAAAAAATATAAAATTTTAAAAAAATTTCTAAAAAGTTATTAATTTTATTAAGTGTTGAGAGGACTGAATTTTGAGACCAAATGTAGAACTTCCTGGATTTTTTGTTTTATCAAAAATCCGCCAGTAGCTTGTTGGCTAATGAACACACTTAGGAGCCAGAACAAACCATTGCTCTCTCTGGTTCTGGCTGGAGCTTTGACCTGACCTCCAAGAAGAATGCTGGTAATGGTGTTTGTGGGTTATGGTGCTCTGGTTCTCTGCTCCAGAAACCTGCATCTGAAAGCTCATGGGAGAGCCACCCCACTTTCTACTTCCAGAAGCCCAACACCTTGGCTTTCCACACCCCACATGCACAGCAGGAGCACTGGGCTGAGGAGTCAGCCTCTGCTTCACTGAACATTTTACTAACACAGAACAAAGGAGCCTTGATGGTTCCAAGCAAGAGCCCCTCGCTGCTCAGCAGCCAATAGCCTGATTGCAGGCAGCATCAGTGAGTGATGGATCAGCGAAGAAAGAGGATATTTTTCTTCTCCCACCTGAGAAATAGAAACCATAGAACCAGCCTATTTTCCTGGTATGCAGTGTATTAGGATAAATACAGTGACGTTGGGAAGATGCTTAGGAAGGTGGCTGGCCACGTGCAATTAAAATGAATTTTGAAGCTGCAGTGTCACCAAACTGCAATTACAAAGCAATATGCTGGCCAAGACCATGCCAGGAATCTGTGGTAGCAGTTGCATTGTGTATAAACCAGAACCTGCTGATAAATTAGCAGAGAATCAAGAAAGAATTGTTGTAATCAGACTCCAAGGTCCCCAAACATGCAATCTAATCTCTACATTATTCTTTTTTAGGGACAATATTTACCAGTATTTCTAAATGATAGAAACAATACCTCATGGACATTGATCCAGGAATCTAAAGGCAGAGTAGAGCCCCAGTTACCCCATAACAATTTTCTGCCAACTTAGAATTAAAAACTCCAATAATATTACTCCTGATTTACTCCAGTGCTAAGATGATCAGGGTTCTAAAAGAAGAAATTACCATATTATCATAATTGTCAAGAAGGAATTAGGGAAGCAGTTGGAAATTTTTCAATGAGACATGCTTGCACCAGAAGTTGTCAATTCTTTGAAACAGAAATAGCTTTCAGAAATGCCATGTAATGAGCTACCAATGAGCCAGAGAAAGGATTTCTGACAGAAGTCAGATAGGAAGCTGCCTGACTTTTTCTTCAACTTCTCTAAACAGTCACTTGGGAGGCCTTGGTTTCTTGGGTTTGCAAACGTAGATGGCCCTTCTGTGGAGAAAGCACCATAAATATATGGTCATTCTGCTTTCTGCACAGACCTTGCAAGTTCTGAGTAGACCACATCAGAGTTTTCTCGACGCTCACAGCTTCTGTAGAAGGTGTGTTGCTTTATTTTTTCTTGAAAGAATATGAAACTTGAACCTTAGATGCCTTGCTAATGCAGAAAAAGAAAACATCCCATTGTAGTCTGGTTCCCAGACTTAAATTTTAATACCTTCTGAAGAGTGCTTTCTGCTCCTATCGACATTTTGAAGTTTAAAATCTGAAAGATTTTGCATCTTGCTCCATAAACAAAATGATTTGCCACCTCCTTGCCACATTTTCCCTTGATATCGGGCAACCTAGAGGAATTCCATCCACAATGCCAAATTCAAATACTTGAGTACTTAATTCAGTGTACAGTACATAAATATACCTCCTTTGTTGAGCAAATATATACCAAATAATTGTTTTATATATATAGATATGTATATATACACCCATATATACATTTAGATATAAATATAAAATACATACATGTACATACATATGTGTGTTTATATCTATATTATATATATCAGCAGGTATATGGGTATAAACCTCCATACACAATACTCATATACCTCCCAGTATCCAGTATATACCTCTAGTTTTTGGTTGAAATTTATCTTACTGCTGGATTTAGAGGAAGTAATCAAGGAGGGAACAATGTCTAAGGTAGCACAATTTTTCCATCATTGCAGTCTTAATATTGACAGAGGAAGGCAATATTCATAAAGCAGACTTTAGGTAATCAATTGATGGGTAGATTTGGGGTGTAGTCATCCCCGAGAGATAAGACTAGCAGAGATAAGGCTATTTCTCACGTGTATTTCACAATTCTATTTAGTGGGGCTTTTTCTCACCCAAGAGAATTCACTTACAAAACCTCTTGACTGAGGCTGCTGCTAAATGAACAAGACAGTGCTGCAGTGCAGGAGTTAATTTCCTCATTTGTGGCTGTAGTTCATCATTCAGGGATTTAAATGTGCATTATTGAATAGCTGTGATGTGCTATTTAATTTCTGAAGTAGGTGCATATCAGTGTTAGGTAAATTGATCCCTTTATCACCTAATTTGCAGTACCTCAATGAGATATTTTGAGGCTTAATTGATAAATGCTTGAAAATACATTCACGTCCCTTGGAAGGATAGAGAGGGTGATAATATATGATCACAATGAGTATTTACAGGGACTGAGAATGGCAATCTGTCTTTTGTTGATGCTGAGCTGTAATTCGTGTCTGACCTCTGCAAGGTCTCTGCTGAGAGAGATCCCAGGCCACACTCCATCACTGAGGTTGCAGTGTTGGTATGGGGCAGAATAACTGAGATGCAGCTGCAGAGAACTGCAGCAATTGGAAACAACACCTCAAAAGCAGCATATTTAAAGCTATTAAACAGCATGGGGCTAAAGAAGAGATGTTTAAATAACTACACTCCCAAATGTGCAAACCCTCAGGCGAAAACAGGACTGAGAAGGCTGACAAACAAAACCCTTCATGAGCAGCACCAGATCTGCATAGGTGACCAAATGATCTGAACGAAGTTCCTCAGTCTCACTGTCAAGAGCCATGGAGGAATCCAAGAGACCAAGAGACAGGTGAGAGATTGTTGCTGCTTTCCAGCATGGAATAAACAACTGACAAAGCACTTTTGGGGCTGGGAGAGGTTTCCAAAACCCTCTCTGATATGGATTGTGAAACTGGCATTCCCACTGAGGTGTGGCTGCAACCCAAGTGCAATTTTCCAGGATCTTGGACAGAAACAGTGCATTAAACTTAAAGTTACATTTTAAAGACCTTTCAGGTGGTGAGGACCTTGGGGTTCCTCAAACCTGGAGTGACAGTGCTATGAAAGAAGAGGTGGGGAATCTCCCTAATGTGCAAGAGAAGTACATTAACATAATGTTAAGTAGAAAAGTGAAATGCTGGAAACAGCTTTAGTATACCAGAAATAAGCTGAACTAGAGGGGATCTTCCTTGTCTGATTTGGATGAGCAGGGTTCTGCAGGAAAAACAGCAGGTGATCCTGCAGTGAAAGACCATCTCAAAGTCCTTGCTCACAGCTGAGATGATATAAGAGAGCACAACCAAAATTTCTTCTTCATGGAGTTTTTGATTTGAGTGTATGGCCGAGCGATCTCAATCTGTGTGGTGGTTGGAGCCTTTTTAACACAATGGTTTTCTTCTCTTGTATTTCATTTTATGAAGATGAAAAGACAGTAACACAAAAAGGCTTAGATACCTGAAAATCTGTCTAAGCATACCAATTGGGATAATAGGAAGGTGTCTTTTCTTTCCACAGCCTTACTTATGAAAGCCCCAGGATACAGGCTAGAAAAATGCAGCACAGCTATTAATGGTCTAATATTCACAAAACAGCAAAAGTTGCTGCTACCTGTAATCCTACACCCATTCAGAAGACTGCTCCTTTTCTTTATAATAAATAAATACCAGACACTGTATCAGCTGCTCTGCTAATGTGCAGAGCTGTCCTTTGTCCAAAACCCAAGGACTTTGCACCATGTAGGCCAGGCAACTTCCAGCTGTGGCTCAGCACTTTGAGAAAAGCTCAGGCTGGCCTTGGAAAAGGCATGAAATCCCTTATCTTGGCTAACAACTAAGGAGCTCCAGGGGGAAGATATCTCTTATTTCTGTGGGGACAAAAGGGATCATTTTAATGAACAACATGTTCTGTAGAAAATTACTGATGGAGAACTACCAATTGTGATTTGAACCAATGCCACTTGATTGATAGCAGCACATGATCACAGTGGGATACTGCTGAGCAGATTCTCTCTTTGATGCTAATGGAGAAGTTTATTTTGTAGTTCAGCCCTGAGACAGTAGCACCTTGCAGTTTCCAGTCCAGAGATAATTAACTTCAGGCCTTTGAAGTTCTTCTAACTCCACCTGTGAGACTGTACTGTGTACTGTAACTCCAGTTACCTGGCAGGGCAGCAGCTGGCTGCAGCTGGATACTCTGACTCCAGAGCAGGATTCCTTGGCTGTAAGGCCTCCCTCAGTGGCACCCTTCTTCAGGCGAGATCTCCCTCCTGCAGTGTGGCCACACCTGCCAGGCTCAGCTGGATGGTAGATCAGATGAATTTGGACTGACCTCTTGACAGGGGTGTGTAGCCAAGCGCAGGCTCTGATCTGCACTCAGTGGGTGAGGTACCAGCCAAACCAGAGAAGTGAGCAAAGGGTCACAGAGACTTGGATGGGCTTCAGACAACTGCGTGACATTTATAGGCTTGTTGGTCAGAATGGCAGGATATACTCCAATTTCAAATAATAAATATCTTAAAAAAGTTGTTCTAAATTTCATATGCTTAGAAACAGCAATTGAAAAATTAATAGGCCTATTCACACAGGAGGGAAGATGTATCATTTTCCCAAGAATGAAATTCTTTTGGCAAAAGTTCTCAACTCTACATATGCCTGTGGTATGTCTCCTATACAAGACATGACTGAAAGTAAAAATAACCCATAAGTGCCTCCTGCAAATGTCTCAGTGCCCACACAGTCTGTCCCTTAGCTGGGTAGGAAAAGAAAAAGGAAGAAGAAAATATTTTAATGCACTTGCAAACTTCTAGTTCTGGTCTGGACAGCAGAGTGTAAAGAAAGCCAGAGTCATACCTTATAATCTATTTTCTTTCTGTCCATAACATCTTAAAGGTAAGGACAGAAAAGGGCATGTAATAATAGCCTCACTTGGTAAGTCCCATCTGTTGCTTGCACCAGGTGAAACAGAGAGCCAGGAAAAGAGGCTGCTGCTGACAGTCTAGTGAGGAACAACTTCTCTCCTTTACATATTTTGTTATGTCTGATGACCCCACAGTGCTTTGATAGCAGCTGCTTGTGCCCACCTGCAGCCCAGCATCATCTTGTCATTGTGGCATTGGGCACCAGAAAGGGCAGGTGAGCCTGATGAGATTGTTCCAAAACTGCATCTGTTTTCAGGGAGATGTCTGCTGAGAAACATGAACTTGTCAGTGGAGGAGGGAAACATGGGGAACTACAGATGTAAAGGAGACTCTGAGGGGTCAGTGATGAGGAAGAGAGGAGGAAGGACAACTGCTAAGGACAGGCACAGCAATGAGAACAGTGAGGACTGGAAAAAAGCATGGATGAAAGGGATTGTGAGCCTGAGGAGTTGATAGCAGCTGTGAAAAAATTCTGCCCAAGTGAAGACATGAAGGGAAGACAATCTTGAAAGGACAGCTTTCCTCTCTAACGAAGCAAAGAGAGGAAGAGGATGCCTGTTATGGTGGACACCAACAATGGAAGTTAACTTGGAGTGCTGCTTCAAGGACAGGTTTTCATTTGGAAGGCAAATTAAGAAGGAATGTGAGGTCAGAGGAAAGAAGATAAAACAAGGATGAGAATGACCCATCCCTCACTAAGACATGAAAATAATTGAGCACACGGAAATGGTGAAGATAAGGCGAGGTTTCCAAAAAAATGTCTTACAGTTACCGAACAGACTTTCCCAAGAAGCACATGTGGCTTTCTCCCCACTGTCTATCAGATGAATTCATAGACTCATAGATTCATTAGGGTTGGTAAAGACCTTTAAGTTCTTTGGACTTGTAAGAAGAAAGAAGATGTAACCTTTGCTGTGTTCCATGTCATGGATATCAGAACTGGTGAGAGTAATGACCATTTCTTTTATTTCACTTGCACTCATCCAAGAGTTTCATATGGAAAAAAATCTCCATGCCCTTGAACATCACTGTTTTTGCTGTGTGCAGACAGCTAGTTGCACACTCCTTACATATCTTGGGCAATATTTACCTTGAAACTGTAAAATGAAATGAAAGTGTGTTGGGAAGTCTTTATGGAGTCCATATCACACTGGAAATGGGTGTGATCTGTTTCTACAAATTGGTTTTGCCTCCCTTTTTTCCCCTCAGGAAAAAATTACCTACATTAAAACAGATTACCCTGCAGTGATTTCCTGTGTCATGAGAGTAATATTAAAGTTCCATGTCCCCTGAAAAGGTGGTATTTTCCATGGTATACTCCATATATACATATTCCATTGGATCTCATAATGCAACAATGAGCTTATGTAGAAGGGAAAATCAACAATATGTTGGGACAGATAATCTGGCCTGGGACCCTGGCTCTCATAGCTATGTTTATACTTCTAAATAACTGGGCCAAGGTCACTGTCTGTTACTGAGACCAACAGGCACAGAATGGCATCCAAGCATGCTGTTAAACCCTTTTACCTTTAAAACAGGATAGCCACATGCTGTCTGCCTGCTAGAAATGGTCCCCAGCCTGTGCAACTGTTTGGGAAAAGTGCTAATTGGCTGAGGCCAAAGTCATGCCAAGAAATATTTTTACAATTTTATGACACAGACAATAACATTTTAGTGTCTGGGAAAATTCCTGGCATCTGCTTAATTTATTAGCATAGGACCATATGCAGCCCCAAATTACAATTCCTTTAAGACAGTATTCCGCATTATGTGGTTTTAAGCTGAAGGGATATATTGTTTAGATTTTCCCTGAGAAACAATTGAAAAATGTTGAAGTAATGGATATTTGCTCATAGAGAACACTGATTCTGCAGATGCTGGCACTTTTGCTTTGAAAATCATGAATGAGCAACTCATACTTAACGAGACCCAAATTTTAATTGAACAGTGAATACTTTAGGCCTTTTTCTACGTCAGCTCTGCTATTTTTTTTTTTTTTTAGTGTTTCATAAATAATAGTTCTCAACACTTTTGTGAGTTCAGTGTAGTATTTAATAGGTGGGAGAATGAGTTTCAATGAGATCAAAGTAAGAAGACTGCAGTGCTGTGCAGACTCCTACTTAGTCAAATAGCAGCTCTTCTACTGATAAAATTCCAGGACCAAAATTTAAAACAATGCTGCTCCAAAAAAAAAAAAAGAGAGTCATACCAAACCAGACAAACATTTCTGGTCAAAATATCATACTGGGACTGTGCATATAAGTGAGACTATCTTAGAATTTCTAGGTGCCCTTCAGCTTCCTTAACTACAAGATTATCTCGTCTTTCTTTGCCCCCTGTTTCATTCTGCCGATACGCTTGATTTCCCACAACAAAGAAGTAAGGGTGCTGGGAGAAAATATATGCTTTTGCTATGGATTTTCCACACATTTCCACATACAGGGCACATCATAGCCTATATGCAAGTGGCGCAGGAATTCTATGAAAACTCTACTTGGTAATGGTGTCCAAGGTTATCTCTACACATAGCAGTTAATTCACAAAATGAAATAAAGTTATGGATAACACAATTAATTTTACTGCCTCAATTCTGACTGAGTGACTTTGAAACACTAACATTCTTTTAGCATAATTTCATCCCTCTACAATATTTTGCATTGGGTTGCAACTGTGTGAGAAGCATTTAGCCTACCAGTTCAGGTTTCTTCTGTTAAGATGTGATTACTTATGGATAAACTATGTGGCCAAAGGTTCTAAACAAATTTTATAAAATATTAATATACAATCTTATACATTAAAAAATAATCCTAGAGCAAAGTAAAGGAAACCAGGTTATCAAGCTGGGATATTGTCCGAACACACAGTGGAGCAGGCAGCTAATGATGCAAAGGTCACTGGAGCAGGGATATCTCAGCTAGATTTCTGATGTAATGATAGTGTGCATTTCATGTTTGAACTCTGAAAAGCAGAGTTGATCATATAGCCCAAAATATTGTCTTCTATGAATATTGAGAGTCTATGTACCAGGACATAACAGTTGTTTCTTTTCTTTTGCAAATTGTTTGTAGAACTCAGAAACATCCACTTACTGCTTAGGAAAAAACCATCAGATTTGAGAGGCATATAGAGGTTGCTAAAATGTTGCTGGGGATTTTTGCAGGCTTTTTTAAGAGCTTTATTTCTATTTATGTGGCTTTTACATTATATTGTCCAAAGGGGAGAAAAGGAGAGAGAGATCTGATGTGAGTGAACTTTGCCTGCTGCTAGTGCATGGGAGAGCTCTGAATGCTCCATCTATTTTCAGAACCCAATAAATACAGATCGAGAAAACCAGGATTGGTTTTGTCAGTACAATTTTCTTGTCTGTTTGGTTTTTTTCTTGGTAGAACCAAAATGAAAGGTGACCTGAATTTCGATAATTTTTTTACTCTAAACTCCCCGTGTTCTGCAAAGAGCTGATAGTTCCAAGCAGGAACTGTTTGTTGACAAGTAATCTATCTCAATTTCCCATCATCTGTGGACATCTAGCAGGGATCTAATTTACATACTGAGGATATGGAGAGAGAAGAAACCCTACCTGGAGGCTGTCAGAACCAGTTATCCCTATGCAGCATGGAGTGGTTTGCACTGGCACGCACATGAAAAACCCAGAATCTCAAATGGTTGTGCAAATCTGTCAAAATGATCATCCGGAATGAAAGACGTTGAATAGCAGATAGAGATAAAGGGGTGGAATCAGCCATGAAGTGTCTATTCCATATAGTTTTCCTTATCACATTCTATAGCCCTAAAAGGGAGACCCTAACAATGAAGGAAATATTTCAGAGACAGGGAATGCCTTATTTTGTTTAACATACATGCATGCATATGCACACATATAAAAGCAAAATGATTTATACCTGCCATTAAGCTGTTTTAGAAATATCGGTAATCATCTTGTTTTCCTCATTTTTCTCCTTTTCGTTTCTTACATGCTGTCCCTGACATGCATCAGTGGGAGCTTTTCAATCTCATTTCCTCTTCTCACTTTCCATTCTACTTCTTGCTGTCTTGAATAGGTTTAACTACCTTCCTGCTTCCCAAATTCTCATTATCTTTCCATCTCTCTCCTTTCCACTACAATTCCTCTTCCTTATTCCACTGCTTCTGTCAGGGCTCCCAAAACCTCTCTCCCCACTCAGTACACCAGGCTCTCTTCCCCCATCACCTTCCCCAGCCCATCACCCTTTATAGTCTCTTGTCTATTACCAGTTACCACTATACACAGCTGCACATTTATTTCACATTGTAAATAGCTCTATCCCTTGCTGTTCCCAGTGCCTTACAAAAAAGGAAAAAAACCCTCCACAAGCCCTTGATCCCTTCCCCCTCTTCCCACTCCTTTCTCATCCTAGAGAAGAAATAAATAGCTAGATAGTGTTTGTTTTGTTTGTTGGGGGGTGTTTGCTTTTGCTTGTTTTAAAGATCTAGCAGTTAGCATGTAAGAGTTTCAGCATGTTTCTCGAGGGAAAGTGATACTACAAAATCTGTTTTGTAGAAACATTGTGTGTTCACTCTGACAGGAGCCAGCCCCACTCAGTGTGCTCCCTCCTGGGAGCAGGAAGGAGTGTGTGCATCCTCCTTGGTGTAAAGCTGTGCCACTTACACAAGTCTTTTCTTATCTGCTTCATGTTTTAGCATGGGAAATGAGAGGTCTCTGTAACCACCAGGGCAGCCCTTGTGGGTTTTCTTGGCAGCTGGCAGTGAGTGCAGCACATGTGGAGAGCTGAGGCAGAGCAGTGGGTAGGTGTGACCGGCACAGACAGGGGCTACTGACTATACATGGGTGAGACTGACGAGGTTGACAGCTTCTCTGTTTGGTGAACCCTGCACTATGCTCAGCCTGGCTCTCTGGGTCACTGTACCAATTCTGCTTGCACTGGCAGAAATGTTTACCATAAAATTCATGACGTTGCTCTACTAAAACTCTTCCCCATTGTGACAAGCTTTCCTGATCATGATATTTGGTGGCTGACACGTGCAGCTCAATACTGTTCAGCTCTGTTTGGCCCCCCGTGTTTTCAGTACTGCAGTTCAGTAAAATGTACTTTATTCCTTGTGTTAAGGGACAAGATGAAGAGGCAGGACTGATTAATTTTTACAGCGACCTGATTAATTTTCAATACTCTGGCCAAGCCTTCTATCCCTTTGTCCTGCTCTGGCAGGATAATCTGAGGCTATTTTTCATCACATGCAAATCCCACCAACTCTCTGGAGACAACTCATGGAAAGCACAACAGCATCACTTTTGTGCTAAGCCAAACCTTTTCCCAGAAGGGCTGAACATATTTTTTGGCAGATCAGCAGAAGCTATTGTGCAGTTTTATAGTCTGTTGTCCTGTCCCTCTTCCTTGCCTTTTGGCAGGTTGTCAAATATCATTAAGTTGATCTTAGTGATGTAGCATTGTACATTTAGTTTTGTTTATTCTTTGCTTACAAATAAAGTTGCAACAGGACATTAGGTGGTGCGTGGAAGAGGCTGAAGAGCATTAGCTTTTTTCTTCTTTGTTCAATTAAATGATATTTTTTATGTGTAAACCTGTGATGTACAAATGTTTGTGAATATGCGCACCAGCACCAAGGTGGAAAGACCTAGAGAATCCATGGAGTACCTCCTGACTCCCCTGAATCTTCAGCTACTTGTCCTAGGAAAGTCCTAAGAAATCTGCTAGCACAGTTTCAAGTAAACTAATCAATATTCTGTTGCCCTGGTGTTACAGGAAAGCAACTTCTTCTGCAGGGCCTACCTTCTTCAGAGACAGAAACCGGTGAAGCTGCCTATAGCATTAAACATACAATCCGATGAGTCAACATGTCTAGGAGTGCTTTAAGTGAGAGCTGTAGCTACTGCCTACTGTAATTAATTGTGGTAAATACACATTTGTTTTATTGAAATACCATTTATTTCATTTAAATAATTTGCTGAAGCATGTGAGTGGGACTTTTACAATTTAAATTCATTTTTGAGCAAACAGAAGAATTCAATAGTATTGAGATGAAATGAAAGTTTTCATTTAGAGAAAATACATGCAGTCTTGTATTTTAATCCATTTAAAACACACTTGGAAATTTTCTAGTGGAACTGAAAGAAAATATGAAAAAAATATAAATATGAAACTGTTTGTTCAGAAAGTGTCAGAACAAAACATTCCTTCATTTTCTGTCATAGTTAAAAGTATTTTTTATCCTATTGAACAATTAGTGAAACCCCAACTAGTATAGCTTCATGAAAGGTTTTAACATCACAAAGTCTGTTTCGTTTTGCCCTCAAACTCTGTAGAATGAGCATGATTGCACAGGCTTGCCTTTTACTTGATAGAAGACTTCAGTTCTCTCCTGATTGTCTAATCCACATCCATTTCCACTGCAGAGGAGCTCAGTCTGTGCAAATCTTTCCCTTTTTTGACTTCTAGTTAATTAGATACAAATTTACAAACTTTCTGCTTGTTCCTGGCATTACACTACAAGACCTTTATAGCAGATTCAGTTTGAGGAGCTGTACTCATTGTCACCTCACATGCAGCACAACATTACTGGATCCCTCTTGGCCTTCAAATCTGTTGGCAACCAAAGTGACCCTTGCAATTAAACCATGACATTACAAAAGAGTGTGTCAGAGGGTATCTGTGCTCCCATGAAGGTCACAAGCTCTGTTCCATGGGCAGCTTCAAGGATGACCTGAATATGGTTAAAGGACAATCATTTCTACTGTGTCAAAAGCCTCAATCTTATTCCCAAGCTATGTTATAACCTTGAATAAAGAGGCTTTAGCATGGTTGAAGGGAGAATTTAGGTCCCTTCTACACCACAGAAATGGAGACATGCTTTAATTGTATTGCAGGGATAAAGATACTGTAATTGGGTCCCCTGGAATAAATTTTTTCTTTAGATATAGCTAAATGCAATGGCTTCAAATCTCTCAAGGACATGAGATGTCATTTTATCTTTTATAGTACTAGTATGAGGCTAAAGGATTTTGAAAAATGAAGGGGGAAGGCACAAGAATTACTTTCATTTCATAGAAGTATGTTGATTTATACAAATTGAAAAATTGACCCCAGTCTAGATGGGAAAGTTATTTTTTCCAACCAAACAGAATAAAATGCTTTTTGGTAAAATAATTTTTCTTGAGCGTTGAGATTAATGTTTGTTCTTTATCTTTAGACAACTACAGAAACACTTATTTATATATGTGTGTGTATGGATATATACATACACACATACACACACACACACACACACACACACACACACACACACACAAAAGACATAACATAGGCTATATCCTGGCTCTGTTATTTCCTGGTAGAGAGGATTTGTTCTATTTGGAAACTTGTTTTAATGAGGGTCTTTACAGATTCCCATAGCTTCTGCAGCTGGCCTCTCCACCTCAGACTTTTGCTCCCTAGCACAGTGGGACCTGACTCACTTGACAGTTCTTCCTGGTGCCTCAACATGAGCACCACCCAGGGCTTCTTCATGGTGTCCATCACCTCAGCATCTGACCTAGCTGAGAAACAGACTTCAAGATCTTTATTTTTCTCTTGTATGAAAGATACTGAAACAAAAATTATAGGACTGTCTATTTCAGATGTCTTCACCCTTTGCTAAGACCCCTTTTTCTGCTGTCTACACAACAGGAAAAAAAAAACCAACCCAGGAAGTTATAAATTGAGTTATACTCTATGCTTCTGGCTAATGATGAGATTTGTCTCACCTAACCTTAGCCATCCAGTGACTACACATCTAATTTAATCTAGTTGTCAGGCCTCTGGTTTTTGCCAGAGGACAGATATAGGCATTTTATGGAAATTAGTCATCTTGCTAACTGAGACATTTATCTTAAGGTAGGAAAAAATGCCTTTTGGAGAAGCCTTTCTCTCTGAAGTGACCACAGATGGAGCTTGGGTAACCAGCTTATACTAGACACATTTTTTAAGATGTCTCAGCTAAGCAAGAGGAATCCTGTCCTTAAGTCTGCCACCAGGCTTTTACTTTTAAACAAACTTTTCTCAGCCCTATCTCCTTTAAAAACTGTGCCTTAATCGAGAACAAGAGCTTTCTGACAGAAGCCAGAGCTGTTTGTTTTGCATCTGGAATACCACTTCCATAGAGCTTAAAACAGAAATGAACTTCTCAGTTCTTCCCCTCCATCAGTACAGCTATTGACAAGAAGGTTAGTAAAAACAACAGCTAGAGCTTAAAATAACAAGACATGGGATTTGCAGGAAGTTATGTTTCACTTTTCTACTCAGAGATGTATACAATCCTTCATTTTGCAAATATGTTTTTTAATCCAATTCTTTGTCTTACTTCCCTGCCTTCTACAATTGCAATGAACTATCCCTTTTCCTTCCTTTACATTTCATTTCTGATTTTTATTTTGTTGTTATAGACAAATCACAGCTATGTGATTCTATGGGATAATGAGGTGGCTTTTTACTTCTCCCTTCAGGCAGCAAAATATCTAGTCATTATTTGTGTTCAACTCCAGGCTTTGAGAGATGCATAGTTTCCAGTTTGCCTAGAGTATAAACATGAAAGCAACAACACCAGAGCCAATGCTGTGAAATAAAATCAGCTGGGTCATAACCAGCTCTGTGCTGCATTTCCACAGCAGGACCATGGAAAGGCTTGAAATGAAAAAAGCATGATGGGGACAAATCACTGCTGGCAGTCACATATACGCTACAGTCTGCAGGTGCATTAAAAGAAATATGCTACTGTGTGATATTTTCTCCCCCTCTTCCAACTCGAACCAGTTAAGCTCTGAGGTGGCAGGCAGGGGAGTTGTACCTCCTTCTCAGACTACAAAGCTGTCATATAAGTTTCCTCAGAATATTATAGGAAAAATTCTGGCAAGCAATCAAAAGATTCTTGTGCATGCCAGCAGGTGAGATACCAACCACACTACACCTTAAGTGCAAAGAGAGAACTCATTCATCCAGATGCAACTGTATCTATTTGCAAATTAATTTCCTTGAATGTATTCCCATTACTCAAAGAAAACAAATTCACTGAGAAATGTACACCCTGTAGATAATCCAAACAGAGCATGTTTTACAGATTGGAGATTAGCTCACAAAATCAGAGATAATGCTGGCTCAGCCTAGTTCTAGATTACTTATTACAAATTAACACAGAAAACAATTACAATTTAGAATGATGCCTTTTTACCACAGTGTCCTTGACAGATTTTGTAAACCAGCTCTTTGATTGGTACAAATCTGTGTGTCTGCACTGAGAATACTACGCTTCCTTGCAATCTCTGAGAAGCTAAGTATATGCTTTTTAGTCAAGCCTTTATTGTAGAGCTTCTTACAGACCTGTAAAGCTTCACAAGAGGATACCTAATCTAGACATCAAAGCACTAAGCTCTTGTCAGGAAGGTAGTGTCTATCCCAAGTCAAGCTTGGGTTCATCACTTGATCTTCTTCTGCCTTTATTTCCTTTCTGAGAACTGAAACTAATTTTACCTCTGAGTAGTTGTTTCATTGATTTTTAAAGCCAAAAATGGTCTGATAGAAGTCTGCTGACACACAAGGAAGTCTGTATTAAGAAACCCTACATCAAAAATTTAACTTCCAGTTGAGTAGCATTGCAACCTTTTAAAATATGCCCAGCCTTTGTTTTAAAATTTACTTAGGATTCACTATGTTAAAAAAAATAAATTAGTAATGTCATAGTTTAGTTACCTCCACAAAAAAATCCGTACCTCTTTTGTGATGTGAATTTCAGTTATATCAACTTCCTATCATCAGGTCTCATCAGGTCCTTGGAAATATGTTTCTGTTCTTTACTGTACAACACAGGCATGTATATAAGGGATAAATACAGTATTTTTTTCTTTTCTTGGTAAGTAAATAGGTTAAATATCTTAGAGTAGGACTGGAGAGCAAAACACAATTATGTATTTTTTTCGCATGCCATCTACTTTGCCTGATAAGAAAAAGAGTATGATAGATCCAATTCAGTGTCTTCATAACAAAACTTCTATAACATATCCATTTGACTGGTGGTAAATACACATCCCTGACAAGAATATAAGCACAGGCATAGATCAGAACAATGGTTCACCCAGCCCCAGTGTATTTGCCTGTGTAGCCAAAAGAAAGCACTCAGAGTATAAAAATAATAAAATTGTGTGTTACTCTCTGAAATACTCTTTTAACCTTCAACAACTTGCAGCTACAGATCACCTGAAAACATGTATAGCTTTTTACATATGTAAGATTTCCCCTTCCATAAACTTTTTCTGTTTTTGAACCCAGGCCAACATTTAGCTACCCCAACTGCTGTGGCAAAGAATTGCCCAGCTAACCTGACATGCTGAGAACCACCTTCTTCTGTTTGTTTTGAACTCGGTGTTTTTATTTAATCCCCCCTAGGTCATGTGTTGGAAGATACTGAGCAATCAACCATACACATCCAGTCTGCAATTTTATAGATGTTTACTCTCACATTAATCAGCTGTCTCAGCCTGAACCAGCTGCCCAATTTTCCAGGCTGAAGTAATCTAAGGTTTTAAATAGTTCCTTGTATGGAAACCACTCCTTGATTTTCACAGAATCATTCAGATCAAGTCCAACCACCAACCCAGCACTGCCAAGTCCATCATTAAGTGTAGCAACGTGGGGTTTTAGGATTCCATGTTCTCCTTTGTCCCTCTGCTTTGTATCCCATTGGTTCATTTTGAAATATGCTCTGCTGTACCCCGAAATATATTGGTGGGTTCCCTATGCCTGTCTTCCCTTCAGACTCCCCGGGACTGGCTCTGGGGGAGACAGTCCCTCCCCTTCCTTTCCCTTTATAAGGCAGAGCCTGGATCAGCTCGAGGTCTTCCATCTCTGGGCTGCTAGGACATGCTACCTGCCCTGCCTGTCCTCCCCCCCTTCTCCTTCCCTGCACCCCTTTTCCCCATTACCCCAAATAAACCTCTAGCAGAACAGAGATGGAGTCCAGTTCTTTCCTAGTCTCACTAATTTCCTGCTTGAATTGACGCGGTTAGAAGACTGCCGCCATGCCGCAGAACCTCGGGGGCCGCCCGCCCCGGATTCGGTGGAATTTACAAGAACCAGAGACCCCGGACCGGGAGGGAGCCAGCCTGTGCCGCCCTCCCGGACCGTGATACTACAATTAAGCCCTGTCCCTAAATGCCACATCTTCACCTCTTTTATATACCTCCAGGCACAGTGGCTCCAGCACTTCCCTGGGCAGCCTGTCCCAATGCTTGATAACATTTTCCATGGAGAAATTTTTTCTAATATCCAACACAAAGCTCCCTTGGTGCAACATGAGACCACTTCCTCTCCTCCAATTGCTTATTACCAGAAAGGAGGCCAGCCCCCACCTTGTTACAGCATCCTTTCAGGCAGCTGTAGAGAGTGACAAGGTCCCCCTGCTGACTCTCCTTTTCTCCAGGCTAAACAAGTCCACCTCCCACAGCTGCTCCTCATCTGACTTGTTCTCCAGACCCTTCACCAACTTTGTTGTCCTTCTCTGGACTCGCTTCAGCACCTCAATGTCCTTCTTGTAGTGACTGGCCCAGAATTGGACACAGGATCCAAAGTGTGGCCTCACCAGTGCCAGGCATAGAGGGATCCTCATCACCCTGGTCCTGCTGGCCACGTTATTTCTGATACAACAGACAGCTCATGTTCATCCAGCTGTCAACAAACACCCCTGGGTCCCTTTCTGTTGGGAAGCTTTCCAGTGAGACTTCCCCAAGCCTGTAGTGTTGCTGACTGGGACTGATCCCCTGGTTGTCCTGCACATGCCATGTGATGGCATTCAAGATTATCTGCTCCATGATCTTCCTGGCACAGAGGCTGACAATCCCCAGAACTTTCTTCTGGTCTTTCTTGTAGATGAGGGTCGCATTTGCTAACTCCCAGTCAACTGGGACCTCCTTGATTGATGAGGACTGATTGTAAATGATTGTGAATGGCTTGGCAAGCTCATCCATCAGCTCCCTCAGTACCCTTGGGCAGATCCCATCAGGGCCCATGGACTTGTCTGTCTGTGCAGTTTAGCAGGTCACTGACCATTTGTCTTTGCATTACCGTGCCGTTATTCTGCTCCCTATCCCTGTTTTCCAGCTCAGGGGGATAGGTACCCTGGGAATAATTTGTCTTACTAGTAAGGACTGAGTCAAAGAAGACATTAAGTACCTCAGCCTTTTCCTCATCCTTTGTCAACAAGTATCCCCCAGTACCCAGTGAAGCAAGGAAATTCTCGTTAGCCCTTCTTTGGTTGCTAACGTATTTATAGAAACATTTTTATTGTCTTTTATAACCATAGCCAGATTAAGTTCTATGTGGGTTTTGTCCCTTATAGTTTTCTCCCTGCATAACCTCACAAACACTCTTTTTTTTTCCTTCTTCTCTTTCCTTGAGTTCCAGCGAGAGCTCTGTTCAGCCAGAGCTCTGTTCAGCCAGGACAGTATTATTACATGTTGACTTGTGTTTGGGCACATGCCGATGGTTTGCTCCTGTGCAAGGTTTACTTCTTGAAGAATATTCAGCCTTCCTGAACTCCTCTGCCCCTCAGAACTTCCTCCCAAGGGACTCTGTCAACCATGATCCTAGACAAGTCAGGCTGCCCTCTGGAAGCCCAAGGTGGCAGTTCTGCTGACTCCCCTTCTGACATCCCTGAGAACTGAAAACTCTGTCATTTTGTGATCTCTGTGTCCAAGATGGCTCCTGACCATCATATAACCCACCAGCCCTTCTCTGTTCACAAACTACAGGTCCAGTAGTTCACCTTCCTCACTTGGCTCGCTCACCTGCTGTGTAAAGAGGTTAACTTCCACACATTCCAGGAGCCTCCTAGACTCTCCACTGTATTGTATTTTCAGGAGACATCTGGTAAGTTGAAGTCCCCCAGGAGATCAACTTTTCCCAGTTGCATATGGAATATTTCATCTGTGTCTTCATTGTGGTTGGATGGTACATAACAGACTCCCACCTGGATATCTGCCTTGCTGGCCTTCCTCCTGATTCTCACTCCTGAACACTTATCCCTATCATCACCATAATTTAGCTCTAGATAATCAAAATTCTCCATACCCTCCTTCATCTAAACAATGTCAGGGAAAAGGCCTGGGAAGTGAAGAAAACTAGGACTGCACTGTGGCAAAGCCAGAAGGTTACTGGAATATAAAATGCCTGTATATTTAAAGAACACTCGTCAATGTTCCAAGTGATTTAAACTCTTCCTCTAGCTTCCAGCCACTTCTGGTTTATCTGGACTTGACTAGAGGAAAGAATTAGAAGCAGGCAAAAACAAAGAGATAGAAATATTCTGGGAAATCACCTTACCAAATTAAATGCCTGTAGAAATGGTGGAAGACACAGTTATAACAAATCCACTGGTTTGAGCCAGCTAGCTCCTGAAAAAAGCAGGTCTGATCAGTCCTGCATTGACTACACATTTTGGATGCATAGTCATATCAGTATTTTTCTCTTTCTGAAATCCTCACTCCCTGTATCTGTGGCCAATCCACTCCCCTCCCACCCCCAAAGCCATTACCTGGGTGCAGAATTTCCTTCTGCTACTTACTTTACCCTCTATTTTCCTCCACATTAATCAAACTTAGAACTGACAGTATGACAACTTGTATAAAGGATGACAAGGTCTTTTAGAAGGGAAATATATGGTACACAATCCCCCACTCAAGCATTTTTTGGTAGACAGACTTGTTTTGTTGTTTTTTTTTAAAAAGGACATACATGCTATTTGATTGCTGTAATCTAGTAAATGTATGTCTTGGCCATGGTAAAAGATACAATTAATGTCTCTCTTTTCTTCGCTGTTCAATGGCCTAAAACATGCAGCTGCAGCAATATTTAGTGAAGCTCAGGGGATAAATCACACTGAAATTTTACCCAAGTGAATTCTGTTGTCAGATGCTATAGGTAAATAAGCATTTTATTTCAATAAATTGCTGTACTAGTGCTTTATTAAATGGCATAAGATTTGTATTCTAAAGAGAGTTTTCAGGTAGTATGTGATTGAAAAACTATTCTGGAAAATGTTTAAAAATACATTTTGGGGAAAGTCTATAAATTCCAGAAATTTTTTTGGTGAGGTTTTTTTTTAATTAAAAAAAAAATTTAAAATCTTTAATTTCCCAAAACGAGTTTGAAATAATTTACTGACCATTTCTTGTCTCTTCCTCCCCTCATATTCAAGTAAATGGTAGGTCCCTTCAAATGGAATGACTATAATTTTTTTAATTGCATTTTTTCTCTTTTTTTTTAAATAGACCAGTGATAGTTTCTGCACTTTCCATACTGATATGTTGAGAAAGCTTCAGTTCACCAGATGTTTATGGTACTGGAAATCACATATGGAAAAATGCATTGTTTCAGATGGAAGGCTTGGAACTTTCCAGGGACAAAATCCTTCAACTGCTGTTTTATTTTCATGCCAAGTGCATGTTCTCCCAATATAATCCTCTGATTAGGCTACATAAAATGGCCTTTATCTTCAATTGCTGGTCATTTTCTCCTTGCCCTGCTAAGAGCATTAGAAATTTCCGTTCAAGCTATTGTCCTTTATCTCTCCATACTGGGCATACACAGCTGGGGCAGCTCAGAGGTCTGGTTTTAATTGCTGTAAGAAATTGCAAGTTCAAAGGCAGGCTTGGAGAACACAGCATTGGAGGAAGTAGAAAACCTGCAGCTGGATGGCAAGACCTATTTTTTATAACTACTTGACTACCCAGGGCTGACATTGCTCTTATGATCTCCAGTTCAGTGTTGCTAGTACAACACCAATGCTGCTAGTGAGAGATTAAATACTGACATCACCCAGGGGTCTTATCCCAGAGCCATGTACATATTCTTTGTGTGTCCAGAAAAGGGTGACCTAAAAATGCCAAAAGCTTGCTGAAGCACTGGGCACTCACAAAATAATAGAAAAATTGAGGTTTGAAGGGATACCTGGAAATCTCTTGTCCAGCCCTCTTCTCAAAGTAGGACCAATTTCAAAACTAGATCAAGTTTCCCATGGCCTTTGACAGCTGAGTTATGAAGATCTCCAAGGATGGAGATCCCATGAATTTCTGGACACTGATCTAATGCTTGACTGTCTTTAACAGTCATAACAGTCATAACTGTCTCCCCCTGTCCTCTTTTATCCTGTTGGATCTTTCAGTACTGCAGTTTTTAAACACTGCTTCTTGCCCTTTTGCTGTGTCCCTCTGAGGACACTTGTCCCTCTGGCTTGGTGTGCTCTGTGATGTCTCTTCTAGCAGCAGAAGATTGGAATTAAATTCTCCAATGTAAAGGTAAAAAAACCCATCTAGGTGCCCCAAACTGGGCACAGTGCTTTGTAAAGGAGAAAGAACCCTTTGCTGGACATGCAGGCTGTGTGCTGGCTGGGGCTGCCCAGCATTCCCTTAGCTGCCAGGGCATTCTGCCGGACTGGACTCTCCACATAAAAAACAGCATATAACCAGCCTGTATTGAAGGGGATCCTTCTGCCCTAGGTGTGGCATTTGGCTTTTAGTGCTTTTGCATAACTTGAGGTCTTAGAACTTGGATATGAAGCTTCTCATGATTCTTCTAACAAGCATCAGAAACCTGTCAAAACTTGGAACAAGACCTTCTTTGCCTTTCACAGTCAAATTCAATCAAAATATAAAGATATTAATGTTATTAACACTTATTAAGAACACATAATCCACACAGAAGCAAACTTTATACATATAAACACACACACGTATATATATATATGCAGTGACTTGAAGTTCAAACAAACAAATCAAAAGCTCAGCCTGTTCTGTACCTACGAAAAAAGGTGTTAAGTTAAGCTTTAATAGTTTTCTTGTCATCACCAACAAACTGCATAAATCCAGTTAATGAACTCATGAGGTTTATGCCTGACATTAATAGGAAGTGAAAATTGCCTCTAGACCTATCAACGCTTACAATAGAGCACTACGAATCTTAAGTATTGTTAATGATAATTTCTTTAAAGAGAAGAATGGTGTGAGCATCAGCTTTATAGCTGGGACCATGAAACAGCTGGGTGTTTCATGCTGACTCCCTGAGAAGAGTCAGCATCCGTAAGCAAACATCCTTCCAGAAAGCAGGTGGTGGGCACCTCTCTGTGCTGCCTGAGACCAAGGCAACATCTGCATGGACATTAACAGTCATGTTACAGTGTCCATTGTCTCACTCAGGGCTCAGGCAAGATTCCCAGGATCAACGCAGCATTGCTGCAAGAAGACAATGCATATATATAGTGTATACAGTGTGTATATATATATATATATATATATAAAATATAGTAGTAATTGCAAAAAGATCTCAAGCGCAGAACAGGGTGGAAATGTGCAGTACTGCAAAAGCAATTGCACTGATGCACCCAGATTGTAATATTCTTTGGAAAATGAAACTTTTCAAGGAAGTTACAAGGTGAGAAAGAAGCAGCATCAAGATCCTTTTGGGCAATCCCATTTTTGTTTCTTGAATGCATAATACAAAGGAATCTCATGTTTGTAGACACATTTAAGATACATCACTGATGCATCCTGGCATTAGTAATTTGTTCCCTAACCACACAGAAACATCAGCTACAGCTGCACTCTGTAGAAATTATTTAATTTTTCCCTTAATGTACAGCTGATAACTGGTACGCAGAGCCTTTGTGAATAAAAAAACCCATGCTTTTGGACATATGTCTTGTTTTACAACATGTAAGAATAATTTGGAAGTAGGAAAGAAGAGCAGGTGGGGCCAGCTCCTCAATGAATGGGACTCAAGTAAACTTCATGCTGGAGTTAAGTCAGCTGGCACCAGCTACAACTGAAGGCCTCCTTTAAGGAATTTTAGTGGGAAGCAGACCAGTGATCATCCAGTAATGATTCATGCATGCAAAGTCCTGAGGTCTGTTGCTGAGTAAATAAAGGTTAAATGCTCCCAGCTATCAGAGAATGTTTGCAGCAAGAAGCAGTCTTCAGGAGAAAGTGAGAGATACTCAAGCAATCATTGCAGTACAGGATACAGAGCTTGTATCTTAAGCTCAGTGTTGGAAAGCTCAGATGGCTGAACTCCATGCTGAGCAGCAAGCCCTCAGGCCTTATTAGCCCTTTCTGTATAGTACATTTAATTTATGCAGACTGTGAGCTTTTTTTTCACGAGCTTTCAGATTATGGCAAGTAAGCAAGATATTTTAGCTCTTGTGATCTCACAGAGGGGGTAATCAAGAAAATGGATTTCAATCTTCATTCATTTGCATGACCATAAAAATTTCAGCACAATTGTGAGTACTTAAATAGCAAATATAAACCTACCAGCAGCCTCTTTACAAGAGCAGCACAAGCAGGAAACTGGTGAGGTAGGTCAAATGTCTCCTAAGTTGCTGGAAAGCACTTTGCCTGCTGAAATATGCTTATAATGATTTTCAGAAGTTAAACAGTTCCAGGGCAACATGAAATCTTAGACAAAGCTATGACAGGTTATGCACCCCCAAGTAGATTTGCAATACTCAAGTTAGCTGGTCATCACAAAAACGAATGTGGACACAGGGGAGAACAGAAAGACAGAGAAACACATTTAAGAGGTCTCCAAGCACCAGTTCCAGCAGCAGCAGCAGCTCTGGCAGCAGGCTGTTCACACAGTGCTGTTCAGCAGCTTGCCTATAGTGTTTATATTTGAAAATTCCTGGTTGCAAGCAGCAGGCTTCATTTGTTAGAGACAAGGTAAGCATTAGCAAGAGTGGCATATTGCATCCTGTACATATATATGCTTCCAAGAAAGGAGATTTTCTATTAAAAAAGTAATTTTTCTTCTAAATCACCTTCTCCTTCCCTCCAACCTCATTCTAACCATCATAAGATTCCCAAAAAATTCATCCCAACAGGCCTCAGGGAAGGTTGTTTTTATACTTGTTGGCTGTTTGTTACTTTCTGGCACTGTGGGAAACACTTTCCTCTCCCTATGGATAATCTCCTGAGAAGACCTGGTGTGAAGAATATTTCTCATAGCAGCAGGAGCATGGCAAATTGTCCCAATCTGAGAGATAAATGACTCTTTTGTTTTTCTTTCCCAAAATGCTTGTTTATCTCAGAACCTTCTCTCCCTTTATAGTCAAGGCACAGCTTTGACATCTTAAACACAAGCATTTGTAGGGGGAGCAACGTGACAAAATGAGATCTTCAGATGCTTAATTTAGTTGCAATGTAGTTAAAGTGATCAGTTGCTTGAGCTTTCTCACAAGGCTCTTGTTCAGCTGGAATTCTCCCAGAGGAACAAAAAGCACAATTAAAACACACTTGCAACCTTAAACAGTTATTTTTTAGTTCTTCAGAGACATTTAATTAGAATTATGCTGCTCTCTGTAAGAGATTGGGAAGATGGAGTTTTATTGCAGGTCTTGTTAGTACTATTTTTCAACTCATACACTTGATACCAAATTTCCCAGTCAAAAAGGCCAATAGCTATAGATCAGGGCTGCCTATAAATCAGGTCTGTATTTCAACTGGAATCAGCAGACTTTATGACAGTTTTCTCTGCTGTAGAATCCAGCCCAAAGTCATAAAGTTAGGAAATGCTCATCATCTTCTAAAAGAGAACAATGGCTCTGGGGATATCAAACCAGAACATGAATGTAGTAAGAGAAGCAAGTCTTCCTCTTGTCTGCAGGGTAGGTTTGCTCTTGTTATATTTATATAATCCACTGATGTCAGGACAAGGCTTAATGGGTTAATTAAGGACAAAATTGGCACACACTCTCCTATAATAGCATTTTGAATTCAAGGCCTTTGTAGAAATCAGCTAGGATAATACAGAGGATTTTAATATCTACTTCTCAACATTCATAAACTATGCTTAGCATAGTTCTGACCCAAATTTGCTAATGTGGGTTTGGATTTAGGACACTTCACTGAAGCTTACAGCATGACTTTATCAAAGGTGTTAGACTTCCTAGACCTGGCCCATCCTGTGCCAGTTACTCCAGAAAATCAGAGCTTCTGCTTCTAAAGCTATCCACTGGTATTTAGAAGATAAGATTTGAAATTTGGGCACAATTCTAATTAGCTGAGATGATGCAATGAGCTCAGAGCTTCTTAACCTCTGTATTTTCAGGATTGCAATAATATGTAACAAACGGAAATTATTAAGATGGGAATGACCATCAATTAATAGCATTGAGATGCAGTCAAAAAAGGCTACATTTGAGTAGGAAAAGGAGCAGGATTCATTAAGATAAAGTTATTTCCCAAAGGAAATAGCACAAATTCCATGGCTTGAGAAAGTAATAACTGAGAATAGGTAAAGTTTAAGAAAAAGATCTACAGACACCATCCTTCATTGTATTGAGGGTGGTTGAAGTCTATACATACAGTTTTATAGACTTTTATAGTACTTGTGCATGAATATTATATTTGTTTTTCTAATACACTAGGCAACAGTTCATCTCTCATATTTTTCCCCTAAAAGAGGGCAAACACTTTTTGCTGGTCAGGTCACTGTGCACAGATGTTTCAGAGGAAGGAGAAGACTGAAAAATAGGCCAGCAAGAAATGTTTAATTACTCATTCAGTTGAAAGAAATTCAGGAATATTTTGCTACCCGCTAGGTAGGAAAAATAGTAGAAAGTAGAAGAACAGAAAACAGCATAGTAAGGCAGGAGGATAAAGGTGTCCACTTAATTGATATTATTACACCAGAAGTCCAAAAAGAGATATGGTACTTCTTTTCAGAGGCAGTGAAACTGTGTTCTTCCTTCAAGCGGAATAACCAAACAAAATCCCACAATTTTTTTTTTTCTATCAATACATGTTTTTGGTGTATATAAGCTACATCTGGCAGTTAAAGCCCCAGACTAACAAATATAATGGCAGTTTGTTTTCTTGTGTTGTAATCTAAGCAAGATGAACCTATGAAGAAAGAGTATATAATTTTGCTTTGAATTTGTGGAATAAACTAGGGAAATCTTGTTTGTATAAGATTTTATGTCCAGATAGCTAATACAAACTTGTTTTCTTGGGAAAAGTATACACTACTTCTTCCTCTCCTTTTTCTGTCACTGAAGACAAAGCTTCAGCCTGACTTTGCCATCAGCTCTTACAGTTCTTGTGGAGGTCAAATTCAAGACCTTGGTTTCACTGCACTGTGCTACCTTGCAATTTTTCCTCAAACTCCTTGCTCAACCCTTTTCCTACAACTTCATGTGCTGGACTGGAAACATGGGGCACAGCAGCCTCACAAGCTCCTGTCCTTTACATGCATGCCAAGACTGCCTCAAAGCCATTTCCCACACAACCTTCTGCTGTGCACCCTGTCCAGGGAGAAACATGGCTAATACCATACTTATGGGGCCAGCAGAAAGATTGCCACTGGTGGAAAATACTGGTTGTTGCAGTGGCTCTCTATTTTTAAGCAACAGCACCAAGAAGGCTAGAAAGGAGGCTCGTGTCAGCTGTGTGGGATTACTGGGCAGAGATAAGGCAAAACCATGTGCAAAGCAAGAACTGATTCTCACATCAAACATCATTTATAGATTACAAACATATTACAAACATTATAGATTACAAAACCTAACTGATTAGTTATATAAATTTGGAATCACATATGTTACAATTTCTTTACATGGTAATTATGTGGTTATAGTCTAATTCGACTTTAAAGATGAAAAGCTTACTTCTATAAAAAGACCATAATCTAACTCCAGACTATTATGAAGAACTAATTTTTGATTCCTCTGCTTTGGAGGGAGAAATGAGGCCTTCTAAAGAAATATGTAGATTCCATACACTAATGCAAAAGTCTTATATTATAAAAACACACCTAACAAGATTTAAATGTTGTGATCATATTTGTGGATCTAACCTTTAGTGATTATACATCTACTGATTTATTAACTCTTCTGTGCATCCATGTCTAGAAATATGGGGTAGGTTGCCTGTTTGCTTAAGATTTGGACTTTACAAGAACAGTTTGCAGTTTGCTGACAAAAAAGGGAAAAACTTCCTCCAGGATTTTCATTCTTTCCATACAAACACCCTTCAATAAACAAGAAAGATTGCAAACAGATTTAGAAACAAAACAAACAAACAAAAAACAAACAAACAAAAAACAAACAAACAAACAAACAAAAAAACTCCACATCAAAACCAACTTATCAAAAAAACCATACCCACTACCTATATTCTGTAGGTAGAGGGTGAGGCTTCTTTGCATCATTCAAAATTAAAAGGATTGTCCTGAATGTCCAAGTTTCTATGTGATCTAGGCATAATATAAAGAACTGAAAATTCAGTTACTTCCTTCCTCATACTTAGAAAGCATTATGCAAGTCACATCTGTTGTTTGGCATTACAACACTCTTTCTTATGTGATCAGTAGAGATGCTGCGTATTTCCAAAGAAACGTTGGTATTAGACCAGTTTATGGTGAGCAGCTCTGTTTATAACCTGTGCCAGAAAAAGCTGCACAGTATAGGCTCTATGCCAGGCTTGTAAAGCTTTTCTTCCTTTTCTGTCCAGTAAACTATTTTTGACCAGCAATAAAAGTATCACTGTGGTTTTGTGTTCCCAGTTCTGAACGGCTTCAGGAAAGGTAAGAGCAGAAGAAAAATGATCACTACCTTTTCCTGCTGGCCCTGCACAGATTGCTGCACCTTATGTGGCTTAGAGTTTACTCAGAGGACAGGAATAGAAGCCATTCTGAAATGTTCATTGGATAAAATCAGACAGCCTTGTGCAAAATATGTTCCCATGCTACAGGGTAAGGAGGAACATCAACCTTCCTGTAGAAGTCTCTTTTGCCTTTTTTTATACACATTTACTTGGCATTTAAAGTTCTCCTGACCACCATAATTAAACAAAGCAAAGTCCAGTGTTTTGCTGCCACTATTTCCTTCTCTTCTGTCTGAGTCAGCTGTGGAAAGGCCCATATGTTCTTTGCTCTATGAAAGATACAGGGCTCCCCTAGCAGCATGCAGACCAGCAATTGGCTGGAGCCACAGGCAGCTGTGTGGATGGCTTGTGTCCAGTTTGTCCAAAGTGGCCGGCTTGTTCTCTGGGAAGTCATTTCCTCTGGATCCATTTTTAATTTTAGTGAACTGGCACACAAGCCCTCTGTTTAAAAGTTAAACTCCAAGAAGTGTTGGTTGTCACACTGATTCAAGCCCTATTTCCCACAAATTTATCTTCTTCCTTCTCCATCTTCTCCCCAGCTTTGTTTTGTGAGTGTTACTGGAAAATGCTGTCTACAACAGTCTCTTAGTCTTTGGAATCAAATTCTTAGGGAAAAAAAAAAGGAGAAAAGAAAAGAAGGGAGTACATTTCATTGTCAAGTTGCTCTGTAAAATTAAGGCACCCTGTTGTTAGAAGCTGCTGCTGCTAATAATAAAGTCTTCAGTCTTCCTTTCCCTTCAGTTAACTGACTATTTAGGCAGAACTTGAATTCTCCTTATGCTACTCTCTACCCTTTTAAAACTTACAGGCACTGGCCCTTAACTGGCCTGCAGAGACGCTAAAATACAGCCTCTTCCTTCCAAAACCACATCAGATTTGACAATTTTACAAGGACAGCAATATACATACAGCTTCATCCAGGTTTGACAATTTTACAAGAACAGCAATATACATACAGCTTCATCTATGAGAAAAATGAACATGAGAGCAAACCACAAGCACAATTACTAAATAACACACAGAATTTATTGTAAAAGAGGGGAGAAAAATGGAATCAATGGGTATTGTCTGCATATGTTTGTGTGCATCTGTGTGAGGCAGGGAGGCAGGGATGGAAAGGGATGCCGAGAGTTTTTTTGCCCTAGTACCTGTGTCTATTTTCTATTAAAGCTCTCAGTTATTTATTCATGCCAGAACCAAGGAAAAAAAAGACATTAAAAAATCCCAAAAAATCAGGGACTCTTCCACTCTGTTTATACATTGAACTGTGCCGAGGGCAATGCATTATGTGTCAGTTTATAGGCAGAATGGACTGTTTTTTCCTATTTATGCACTCTTCCTTTTTCATACCAAAGTCATCCACATAAATCAGATAAAACTTTTCTAATAATAAAAGAGAAAGAAAACTTATATCATTATTCTTAGTGCAACAGCTTGGAAATTGACTTTATTATATATACTCATTAGGTGATATTTGGGAGACCATAGAGAACTAGAAATCCTGATAAAAACCTTGTCAACACTGACAAGTTTGATTTATATGGCTCTTTCCATAACAATTATATGATTTTTAAATTAAACCACATTTCCCCACCAAGTTGACTGCAATCTTTTTTAGTCTTCTTCCATATAATTTTTCTCCAAAGTGTCTGTCTTTGTAATGTGTCGATCATTAGAATAATGCATATTTGATGAAAACTTGCAATAAATAACATTTTGGACACTGTTTCTAGTCACTGATTGATGTGCATATTATTTTGTCTGCTGAATGTAACTGACATGCCTCAATTTTTCCAATATCCAAAGGGCACGTACAGTGTAGTAATGGAGAATTTGGATGACCTATTTTCAGTTTCTCTTATGGAAAGAAAAGATTCAGTAAGTTGTAATTCTGTAAAAGGGAAAATAGTGTCATTCATCTGAAAATCAAGGCTTCCTAGTTTTCACTCATTCCCATGCAGTCTAGAAAATACAATGTACCAAAAAAGAATGTTTCCTTTTTTAAAAAAATAAACATCAATGCTATTTATGGGAACACATAAGAGAAATTGAAAAGGACATCACTTTGTTTGCAATGGTAGATGCATAATTGCACATAACTTTAAGATTTATTGCTCACCAAGAGGTTTCTCTCTAACCTAGACCTGTCAGATGCCTCACCAGCAGAATCAGGTTTGTTTGTAAAGTGCCAGACTGAAGTTACATACAGGGTGGTTGATGTTATAACTTCCACTGTACCATTGAGATGACTTTAGTTATGTTTCCTCATAAGTCAGTGTGCACGTGGGTCTGGGTCTGAGGATGGTGGACAGGCTGTCCCCCAACATCGCCTTGTATGAGCTCAGAATGCAGGCTCTGTAGTCAAAGAGGAGGAGAGCATTTTTTACTGGTCTTCCTGTGTAAGTCCCCTCCTGAAAATTTGATTTTCTCTGAGTTGGTGTTTGCAAGATGATATGTCTTGGAAAGCGACTGTGTAAAATGGGCTCCTCTCTCAAGACACAGAATGAGTATGGGTACAGCTCTTGTGCTTTGCAGAAGAAAGGTGCAAAGAGAGAAGAATCGGGGATGAATAGTGTATGTTTTTTACTTCTACAGATTCTACTTTGCATCCAGCGTCAAGAGCAGCCTAAAGCATATGACTGCTTCCAGCCTCTTCCTAATCCACTTGCTTTCAAAATGGTGACTCCGTTTAGGGCAGAAACATTTGTAATTTGGGTTATTATGCATAGGGTAAAAGAGATTAATGAAGAAAAACCTGTCTGATTTTTCCTTCTACCTACCTTCTAGAGCAGCTATTGCACCTGACTAACATTTGGGATCTTTCACAGATAACCCTTATTGCAAAAAATCAAATTGCAAGCTATATATTGGTTCTTTTTTTTTTTTCTCATCCATCTAATATTTTGCACCAGATAATTTTTATATGAGGCTTTTGATGCAAGTAAACTAGAACTGACAAACTTTTGAGAACATGCATTAAGTGACCCAGCTGAGCACTGAACATATCTGGTCTTATTCTGCTAAAGCCTCTCTCACCCAAAAGGATGAAGAGTGCCTGGATTAAAAGCATGACTAAGTTACATTTATTTTGTTATACCAAGAATTGGCTTTGTAGCACTAACATCAAAGACTTAATGGACATGCTCCATTTTTTTTGAGCTTGTATATTAGAAAATCTAATACTTCTGGATATTATATTATCTTTGCAACTTGCAAATAAACAGTAGTATCCTCCTTAAAAAAAGTTTGCAACCCTAAAATGTTCTGTTTACCCAGGCACTCTGCAAGTAAGAATCATAACAATTCTTCAGGAATAGAACACAGGAGAAAGGGCACAGAAATAATTTGCTGAAAAGTTTCAGAGAAAAATGGTGTGTGTTTTCTCATTAGAAAGTAGTAAAATTTTCTGGTTTGGAATGGAAACATGTATGGTCTGAACTTCATGCTACAGGTGCTCGGGCAAGTCTCAGGCCTGATCCTACAGCTGACAGTCTATAGAACGAAGAGGTAATCCTTGTAATGTTGAAGTAACAGCATAAGGAGCCTTATTAAGTGGCCTTGATAGAAAGAATATTTCAGTTATTTTATTTTGTTGTTGTGGGGGTTTCTGTGTAGGTTTTTCCCCCTCTTCCCCACAAATGAATGTGAAGTGTAGAGAATCAAAAAGTTAGTACCCAACATGAAAATGGAGATCAAGTGACAGGACAGGGGGGGATTGCTTCAAACTGAAGAAGAGTAGGTTTATATCAGATATAGGGAAATAATTCTTTACTGTTAGGGTGGTGAGGCACTGGAACAGGTTACCCAGAGAAGCTGTGGAGGCCCCATCCCTGAAAGTGTTCAAGGTCAGCTTGGAAGGGACTCTGAGATACCTGGTCTAGTGGAATGTGTCCCTGGCCATGGCAGAAATGCTGGAACTAGATGATCTTTAAGGTCCATCCCAACCCAAACCATTCTATGATTCTGTGACTCTATGATCAATACATTAGTGGGGTCTCACAGACTTACCCAATGAAAAATAAGAGCTGATTTGTCTAGGACTCCCCTGCAAGAGCTGCTTGATATGGCAGGCAGGTCATGTTCATGTCATTGTACACGATGTATTAACAGCATTCTCCTAGCCTCTACACCCTTAAATCAGTTTTAGTAGGTCACTGATTGATGACTGTCTGGGAAGTTTCCAATTTGTTGCCTATTTTAACTAAGGCGCTGTTAAAAAAAAAAAGCAAAAAAACCCCATCTTTTTTATTTTAGTTTATTTATTTTCAGTGCACACACATGTGGAGCAAGTCCCTAGACCCCAGCCACAGAAACAGAGTTGTTTAAGTGTATTTATGGGATATTTTGTAGAAGTGATGGCAATTGTTATATTTTCAATGTATGTACTGGTCCAAAGGGCTGAATCGCTGGGGGGGAAATACTGCAAGAAAGACTAATTTTGAACAAATTCGCTCACTGCCCCCAGTAACAAAGGTCTTAAAATGAACCACAACTTTCTGGTCTGGCCGTAATGGAACATCACACCGCAGGCCATTTCAAGCCACAAAATCTCATCTGAAGTTCTGGTACTTCAGGGTGTATCTACAGAGGAGGGATTTGTTAACTCATGTCACGATAACCATTACATGGAAGAGTTCTTTTTCTAGTGTGGAGAGATTTTATAGAAGATGGAAAAGATAGGTATACGTGCACATGTGTGGAGAAAAATGAAAAATGAAGTTAGCTAAGACTTGCATTGTGTAATGAGCATTATAAAGAAACAGATTAATATCCCCTGTGTAAATGCTCTGAGAAAGGAAAAGTTTGTTTCTTGATTACTGCACCAGAGTATATACATTACCTAACTGAAAAAAAATGCTCAGCCTCTGATTTCAGAAATTGAACAGAAGTAATAACCATTCATGCCAGATATTAACTCCTTGTGTTCCAGACCCTTCACCAACTCTGTTGCCCTTTTCTGGACACATTCCAGCACCTCAACGTCCTTCTCATAGTGAGGGGACCAGGACTGGACACAGCTTGAGGTGTGGCCTCACCAGTGCCAAGTACAGGGGGAGAATTGCTTCCCTAGTCTAGCTGACCACAATATTTCTCATAAGACAGAACAAGCAAGGTTTTTTATCCTGAGTAACAGAGCTACATGGGGGAGAGATATGATGAAAAGAAGAGTTGGAGAGAAGTTGGCAACAGAGATGGTTTCCCAGCAAAATCTAGATGGCCTTCTTGCTTTAAATGGCTTGTTCCCTTCACTCCAAGTAGGTGCTTTGATTAAATTGCTATTGGTGTATCTGGGGGCAAGGATAAGGAGGAGGAGATGCAAAACACATTCCTCCTCTCTCTGTGAGCAGCTTAAGGAAACATTTTTGAAAATCCTGAAAGAGTTTCTCAGGACAGAGACACTGCTTCCAGCATGGTCTACAGCTCAATTCAACATTTGTTATTTAATCTCACTGCAACCAAGGCTCAAGGAAATAAAGCAGGCTTTTTACTTCATAGGAAAAGAAAATTTAGAAATAACTGGACTCTTCGAATTGCTGCTTGTTAGTATTTTGTTTTGGACTAGTTTCAGTTCTTATATCTTCAATTTGTCTAATGCATTCAAGAGCTATGTTATAAAAGAATTTTTTTCAGGATAAATATATATTCCTCTGGGAAATTTAGAAGACCTGATACTTAACTTTCCAGTGGAAATTTTATAATGATGGATTTTTGCTCAGAATTATATAAAAGAAGGAAGAATACTTTTTTTGTACATTTCAACATATATTAGAAATGCTGCAGTGGTTATGTAAAGAAGACAAAGGAGTGGATGAAGAGCTACTGTCAGAACTACAGTAAAAGTACTTAACAGATAGAAATATTTAATCAGAAACTATGGAGATCTTGGATTACATTTCATACATTGCATTCAGGAAGCATGTCAGCCATGGATCTGTTCCAAGCACTAAGCACCAGTATCTTTTTTTTTTTTTTTTAGGAGATGGCTACCTTACTAGAGATGATGCATCAAATTATTTTTTGACCTAGACTTACATGAGTTGTCTTGCTTTAGTCCTTCAGGAGTAGTGAAAGCATTTGCAGGTATGTCGCTGTTGAGCAGCCAGCAGAGTAATGAAGGCACCAGTTCTCAGTGGCAAGAAGGAATGACCTTTATTGTTTTGATTTCATCACATATATAGAGTTCTCAAAAGTCACCTAGATTGGTCAGTCAGAAGCCTTCCCCCAGGCCTGATTGGCCAGGCCTGCACTGTCCAAGTTCTGGGACACTGTTCCAACAACATCCAAACTTTATCTTTATTTATAAAACACAAGAAAATTTCTCATGGGAAAAACCTCTGCTAGCCACACAGGTATGACTTTTGCAGGCTAAGCATTGCATATATACAGAGAGACAAAGACTCAAAAAATACTTAAGACAAATTTATCAGTCTTATTCAATAACATATCATCTCCTTCAGCAGAAAATACCAAATCTATTTCTGGGAGTGCTTAAGACATCATAGATTTGTCTTAGCTCCCTTCTGCTTTCCCTTTAATGAATAATTTTCAGCTTTCGTTTCTAGATGAAAACAAGGAACAAAATTCTAACACAGTTTTCAGTTCATGGATTGTGTACTACTTTGTATTTTTAAGTTCCCCCCTGCAGAACAATGAACCATAAAACAAAGCAATACCTCTCCTTCTCCCTCAAGTTACTTCCTATCCTGCTGTTTCAACTCGAAGTGAAATAAAATATGTAAACAAGAAAATGAAGACAGAAGGAGGAAACACAAGACTAAACACAAGAGCTCCTTGAACAATTTTAACCTTACCAAATTTCCAAGTTTCATACATCACACATCAGAGTTCTCTACTGCATATCCAACTACATGCACTCACATTGGAAATTAGAAGACATTGACGTTTCAGCAATGAAAACTCCTCTCTTATTCCATGAAACAAAGGTACTCAGCAATGCTAACACTCATCAGAAAAATAGTTGGAAGCACACCAAAGGTACTCTGTGTATCAAAATTTCTTCTGAGGAGTGCAAAAAGCACTAGATAAATAACATTTGAATAGCATCAGAATTGTCATTTTAAAATGTGTGCGTGGCATGTAGGTGCAAAAGACTATATGATCTTCTCAATGTTGTTTAGCAGCTGATCAGAATAAATATCTGTGTAAAAATAAGTATACATCTATTGATAAAGTACCAGCAGCAAGGGACCCTTAGAAGAGAGAGTTCTTCAAAGACACCCAGGTCCTGTGCAAGGTCAGTGCTGGCTAAAGTTGCCCGAGTGAACCTCAGTGGAAGCAGACAAAGTCCACTTCTCCTAGTGAGCCCTCCAATTACTCCAAATCCATAAAATTTCTTTGGCTAGCTGTTTTAAAATAAAATCATTTTCACAAAATGACTTTGTTACTTCCTGGGTTGTCATAGGTGCAAGAACTAGAGGGAAGAAGGAAAGCATTTCTTCTCAAATTTTCAGATCTGTCAACACGTCCTTTGTAAACATATACTGTTAGAAAATTTTATTTAGATTTTATCCCTGCACTTATTTTCCCCATCCATTTTGGATTGTCTATATCAGGTATCAAATACAAATATTTTCAAGTCAGGGCTGACCACCCAAAACGGCATTGGTCAGTTAGAAAACAGGCAGCTTCCTACAGCCCATCAAAGTCTACGAAGCTGAGGAAAGCAGTAGAAAAAAAGCATGAAAAACCTGACTTTAGTACGCTTTAGTGTAACACACATTTAAATAGTGACAAGAGACAGGATGAGAGAACAGTGTGCCCAGCACTGTGAAGTTCTTTGGTGACACCTGTATTTTGCAGTGATCAGAGTTCTTCATGATAAAGCACAATTTCCTTCAGTACTTTCACTTTTCCACTGGCTATTCAAAGCCTGGGTTGATGATACCCACACCATGCATTTTCTGTCTGAGAGACACAGATATCAAATTGGAGATTTGGGCTAGCACAGTCCCTTCAGAAAAGCAATGTTTCTGACTAACATGTTGGCAGAATCCAGCCAGAAAGACCTGAAAGGGAGATGTAATTCTCCACCTGCCAAAAACTCAAACTGATTGACATCTGTGGGTGGATCTGATTTTCTACCTTGAAATCAGTGACTTAAGAACATTTCAGGAGCTCAAAAAGAGGAGAGGTTTAAGAATCAGACACACCAGTACCTTGGGAACAGTACTCAAACCCTTTCACCCCCAGTTAGGTCTGTGGACTGCTAATCTGCAAAAAGCTTTATGCATTTGACTTCACTTAAAACATCAGTTTTGGTTAAATCCACAGCTGAACCTACTCCTGCCCAGATGATATTTGCCCTTTGCACATTGCTCTGGTGATATATTTGCACATTGCTCTGGTGATATATTTGCACATTCTGCCTTCACAGTGCTATGCAAGCTTGCTGTACCTTTGCTATCTCTTGCCTATGATAAAGTCACCTCGAAGATTAATAGGGTTCCATTCTTCAGCCCTGTCATTTCAGCACCTTTTTAAAGGTCATTCACACGTAAAAATGAGGCAGCTGGAAAACAGTTAAGCATCCCTGACAGAATGACTTTTAGGTCACATGATACAGAGGGCCTCAGCTCCCGTGTCCATCACTTGGTAATTTACTGATAACCAAAATTGGTGTAATAATTCATGCATGCAAATTAAATAGAAAACAGAAATATTTTAGGAGGATTACATCCTTTATTACAACACTGTATATGCCTGAGACAAAGCTGACAAGTTTCATGGCCATTTTGACCACAGTCATGGTTAAAATATTACATTTCATGGTTTGTTGCAGATTAATAAGAAAATACTTTTAAGTGCAGTTTTGATATTAAAGAAATTAGAACAGATTTAATGGTCCTTATTTAGTCAAGTTAAGCAAAAGAAAAAAACTCTTGGACAACTACAAACAGCCTATGGTCTGTGCCTCATTAATTCCTTTCATGCAGCTAGAAAGTGGGTGAAGCAAAGAGTGCATCCAGAAACAAGTGCTTTTGTATAAAGATTGATTTTTTTCTCTTTTGTTTTGTTCTTAATGCACAATGTGACTGGAATCCATGGAACCAGAATCCTCAAAATTTGAATTAACCCAACCTAGGTTTTATTCTAGAAAAGAAAAAAAATCCTGCCACCCAAAGTGATGTGCAGGGATGTGATGCAAAGTGTGCAGAAAGCAGACAAGCCCCAATTCATTGTGGTAAGTGTTAACAGTTTTTCCATCTTTGGAAGATCACGTTGGTGTCATTCACAAGGAAACAGCAGAAAATTGTTGAGGCGAAATATAAATTTTGCCTCCCTCAATACTCAAGTGTCATTTACAACTATAAAATTGACAGTGCAGCATTCCTATCTGTCAGCTGAAAGAGTTATGCCAAGTCACAGCTTCAGGGTTTAGCTTCGCCTACCAATGATCCAGAGAAAATGAATGTGTCTCCTTTCCAGAAGGGCTAGCAAAATATCCTCCATGGAGCACACATGGAGATTTCCATCTTAAAGGCCACAGGATTTCTGAAGGCAGCAACTTCACTTTGACTGCATGAACCAGCCATCAAATTTGTGATTGATTTCACAGCTATCAGATTTAGGATTTCCAGAGATTTGGCAGCTCTGTTTGGAGACATGGAAAGCAGAACATTGAGCCATATCCTTTGAGCCCCGTTTTAACCGTGAGAATGATATAGGATGGGTTGTTTGCAAGTCTTAAATATGCATAGAAAAGCTCTTGTACCTTTCCCTACAGCTTCTGAAAATACAACACCCCAAAAATAACATGAATTTACATCTTTCAACAGCCTTATGTATTATGAAAATCTCTATGTTTCTGGATAAATGAAGGTGGGAGATTTAGGTCATTGAAGTCTGTGTTTTATCCATCCCAGTTATGCCATATCACGCTAGGTTCTACCTTAAGCATCTATTTTAAAGCTTTATTTTTGATTCAGCACCAAAGAAATTCTTGATGGCACCTCAATTCTTCCATCACTAGAGAATATCAATTTCCTGTGGAAGGAGGAGGATGAAGAAGACATTTCCCTTGAGTTGGACTTCCAAGAAGGAGTAACTACCACAGAAGGTACCATGAGGATCTCAGAGAGGTTCTTCACTTTGTAGGTGAATTTTTATAGCAAAGGTATTGAGGCAAAACTATCTGCTTGACATCCTTGCCAGATTCCAAGGGTCTGAACCTGATCCCTCCTCCACAAACTTACTGCCTGCTTTAGCAGCAGCAGCTCAATTGCTTATGAAGAAGTTTGTAGAGAGAAGTGCAGCAGTTAAGCAGTTCCATATCTATTTGAGTCACAAGACAGTGACTGCAGATGGGTTTATACATTCCAAATTATTAACACAACCCTTACAATAACAGCTATTCTAGCACATGCACTTCTCTGTGTTCACCATCCCTGTTTTACAGGCTTTAAGATTTTAGGAATTCTGGTCACAGGAACTAGTTTTACTATAACAATTTAAAATTCTAACCAATTACTTGCATGTATGTGTTGCTGTTACAATATGGAAATGATTAAAATGAAGATTTATGCACCTGGATATTGTAGTGTGCATCCTTCATACGGTGCTTTCATCCTGCCTAAGCACTCTGGTTAAGATTGAATCTAGTAGGACACACTATAATTAAACAAATCTATCATTTTTGCAGTTACACTTATGTTCCTAACCTAGATTGAAACACTGTTCAACAGGTTCTTATTATGTTCATCACTGGTTTGAAGTACAGCCAGGTCAACTCCCAGTTGCTGTACTTTCCCCATCATTGATTTTTCTTCCCCCCAGAAATATACACTACTTGAATAGACCTCTTAGTCTGAGTGAGCACAAGGAAGTGCTGGTTGGAGGGAAGCATAGTAAGAACAGCATGAAAATTAGGTGATGTATCATGGGCCGGGAGGGCTGCACGAGCCGGCTCCCCTCCGGTCCGGGGTCCCTGGTCCATGTAATCCCACCGGATCTGGTGCGCCCGGCCCCCGAGGTCCCGTGGCATGGTGTAAGTCTCCAAACCATGTCAATTCAAGCAGGAATATAGTGATACGAAGGAAGAACTGGACTCCATCTCTGTTCTGCTAGAGGTTTATTTGGGGTAACGAGGAAAAGGGGGTTGCAGGGAAGGAGAAGGGGGAAGGGAGACAGCACAGGTAGCAGATGCTAGCAGCCCAGAGATGGAAGACCTCGAGCTGATCCAGACATCGACTTATAAAGGGAAAGGAAGGGGAGGGACTGTCTCCCCTACAGCCAGTCCTGGGGAGTCTGAAGGGAAGACAGGCATAGGGAATCCACCAATAGATTTCGGGTACAGCAGAGCATATTTCAAAATGAACCAATGGTACACCGAGCAGGGAAACAAAGAAAGCACATGGAGATCTGAATATTGCATTACTACAATTAGGGAATAATAGCATGTAACAAGTAAGAGCCAAAGTTACATATTAATTGTTATAAACTGATTTAAACCACCCTAAAGAAGCACTTCTAGTCCTGAAATTCACTTCTTAGGTATAGCACATGCAATAATTCAAGTGTTTCACAAAATAGATATGTGAAGGATTGAAGGCATCAACAGTCATAAATCCAGCTATACTAATGGACAAGAAAGAATATCTCCCCTACACACTCTGTTTGCTCACTCCAGACAGGAATGTGACGCTTGCTCTGTGACAAAGCTGTGCACCAGTCTCTGTATTTCAAGGCAAATGCTGCAGGTCAGCCACTGTGCAGTTGAAGTGATATAAATCTTCAAATGAGTTCATAATAATTTATCTCCTCTCTTCACACAGAGGATGTTCAGAAATTCCTAAGATTAAAGGCTAAGGTTTCAAAAGCTATCCTTTTCTATTAGAAAAAAAAAAAAAATTGGGCAAAACACCCATCCCACAAACTGAAGAGCCAAAGTGATGCAATAAAAATTGAAACTCACTCTTCAGAGTCTGAATGCTCAGGGCTTTTGGAAGATTTAGCCCACATATGAGAGGCAGGCTGGGTGTTCTGAAGCAGCTAATGTCACTAGTGATTTTGGAATATTTCTACTAAGGTGCTTCAGTCAACATGGCAGTGTCACAGACTTTCAAGTCTGGTTGAGTCAGAGCAGCAACTGAAGTCATAGCTGTTATTGAACTGCCCATTACAACTTGTTCTCAGGATCCTCTATGCCAAGACACTGCTTTCAAGAAACTCTGCTACCCAAAAGACACCTGCATGCTATCCTTGCACCCTCCTCAGTCCCACAATGACTGTGTTCATCTTTGCAGAAAGGCTTTCCACCTCAAAATCATAGAATGGTTTGGATTGGAAGGGACCTTTGAAGGTCATCTAGTCCAACCCTCTGCAATGAGCAGGGACATCTTCAACTAGACCAGGTTGCTCAGAGGCTTGTCCAACCCTACCTTGACTGTTTTGAGAGATGGGACATCCAGAGCCTCTCTGGGCAACCCATCTCAGTGTCTCACCACCTACATCATAAAAATGCCTTCCTTCTATCTAGTCCGAATCTAGCCTCATTTAGTTTAAAACCATTTCCCCTTGCCCTATCACAACAGGCCCTAAAAAAACTCTGTCCCCATCTATCTTATAAGCCCCCTTTAACTACTGAATGGATGAAATAATGTTTCCCCAGAGGCTTGTTGAGGATAAACCACCCCAACTCAGCCTGTCCTTAATAGGACAGGTGCTCCTTCCCCTGACAACGTGTGGCCCACCCCTGTAGCCAGTCCTGCAGGTCCCTGTCTTTCCTGTGCTGGGGACTCCAGAGCTGGATGCAGCACTCTGGGTGGGGTCTCACCAGAGTGGAGCAGAGGGACAGAATCCTTTCCCTCATCCTGCTGGTCATGCTGCTTTGCATGCAGTCCAGGATATGATTGGCTTTCTGGGCTAAAAACACAGATTGCCAGCTCATGTCCAGCCTCTCATCTACCAGCACCACCAAGCCTTCCTTGGCAGGGCTGGTCTTCATCTGTTCATCCCCCAGCCTGTATCAATACCGGGGTTTGCCTCAGGCCAGGTGCAGCACCTTAAACTTGGCCATGTTGAGGTACAAGGTACGAGGTGTGAGGTACAAGGTTTCCATGGGCACGTTTCTTGAACTTGTCCAGGTCCCTCTGGATGGCATCCCATCCCTCAGGTGTGTCAACTGCACCACAGCTTGGTGTCACCCGCAAATTTGCTGAGGTTGTAGTCAAACCCACTGTGTCATTGATGAAGATATTAAACAGTACTGGCCCGAATAGAGACCCCTGAGGGGCATCAGTGATCAGTGATCTCCATGTGAACATTGAGCCATTGGCAACTACTGTCTGCATGCAAGCACTTAACAAATTCTTCATCCACCAACAGTCTACCTATCAAATTGATTCAGCCTATCAAATTGATTCAGCCTCAGACACAGCAGTCTGCATGCAGATTTCTCACTGGTTTTTTTTACTGCTCCTAAACTGGATGATTTTCAAAGGATTAGACAGCCCTAGGTGCTGGTCTCACAGTCATTGGAAAGATGAAGATGCTACTACCAGGGTATTGGAAATGCTGTATGAATGCCTTCATAAACATAACATTTTGAGGTGGAAATAAATGCCCTGGTAACTTCAAGAGAGGCAACACCACCAATTGCAGAAATATTACGGCGCCACATTGTATAGCTTATATGAATTATAATTTCATTGAATCAAATATCCAAGTCATTAAAAAGAAAAAGGAAAAAAATGAGAGTTTCTGCATGTCACTTAACAGATAATCAGCTTTTTCTCCAGTTCATTCTCCCAAAAGACTAAGTAGAGCAGGTAATCTGTTTCAGCTTCAGCTCGCTCTGTCAGGTTTTAGTAGCTCACCGAGACTGTTCTACATGCAGCACTTTTCTGGGAACTGCAGGGGATTTTACATGGAGCAAGTTTAATGTATTCATGTGCTGCAGGTATCAAACATGTCCCTCATTCATAAGAAAATACCAGAGGATTTGGTAAATGAACCATTCGCACAAAGAATGTCCCACACTTATCAGGCGCATGCTAAGATCTCTTTCAAACAAAAGTATTAGGAGGTCTTTCACCACAGACCCAGACCAGCTATTGAAATGTAGTATTCACCCATGAAACAGATGCAGAGTTAGTGTTACCTGCATCCTATTCTGAGAAAAGTTTTCTTTCTGCCCTCTCATCTCTTCTTCAAGACAGAGAGGACGTGAGAAGGCAGTCTTAGTCAGCAGTCTTAGTCCTTTTCACCTGCCCTTTTTCTCCTTTGCGAGGTCTTCCACACATGCTTTTAGTTAAATGACAGGACACATTACTCATTGAAAAGCTCCAGAGTGCTATCTCATTGAGCAGAAAACATAACCATGTAAGAAAGAAATGTAGGAAAAAAATGAGCAAAAGGCAAATCCACTTGAACCTCTTACCACAAACAGGAAGAGTCCCAGACTGCTGGGTTTTGCTGCTTTCCTCAAAAGTGCTACTACTTCTTGACACTCACAGCAGGTCTACAACACCTCTCAGTCAGACCTGAGCACTTCCTGCATCAGGAGCGATGCAGCATAGAAGCAGGCAAGTGGTTCAATTGTGATTACAAACAGCTGCCCTTAGCACAGAGACATGGCAAAACACCAGCTTTCTGGAATTAAGGGCACAACAGTAACACTTCAGTGTATGGCTTGCGTTGATAAACATAAATCTGGCTGTTTTCAGGATAAGGAGATGAATATGGTGTCCCTTTTATGTGCAGAAAACAAGGGTTGACTTAAATATAGTACATCTGCCCTCTTCCTTATTGTCAAGAGGCAAGAAATGAAAGCTGTGTTGTGCTTCTTGAGTGCCTTAACAGTGAACAGGTAGGACAACTCAAGTGTGAGAGCAGGGTCAAACAATCCCAGCATTATCAATCCAAGATTAGGTGTCCGAGCTACCAGGATAATACATTTTTCTCTTAGATCCTGATCTTGTAAAGACTTATGCAGGTACTTTGGCTTTAAGCACAGCCAAAGTGCCACTCCTTTCAATAGAGCTATTCATGTGTTTAAAGACTTGGAGCTTTAGAGTGCTGATTCCTTGGGTCTGGGATTAGCTAAAATTTATAGCACCAGTAATTCTCAAGAAAGGCACAATCACTTGTCTGGTCTTATTTATACCAACGTTTCCTCCAGGTGGAGGGAATTCCTTTAGAACAGAAATTACCTCTACTGAAAAGCCAAATGATCTTTTTCTAATACTGCAGTAGCCTGCAACAAAAAGAATTCTCTTAAAATGACAAAAGATCAGGACCACTGACATAAAATTGGATTAACATGAAAGAATATTGGCTTGGTTTCATTTCCCCATTTCTCCCCACAATGCTCCATTATGAATAAACATTTAAAATAATGGTTAATATTCTAAAACACTAACAGAAAAAAAAAAATAGAACAAATAAAATTCAGAAATATTATTTTACAACTTGGTAAGAAGGACTACAGTGACAAGCTCTCTTCAGTAGTTTTCTGCTTTATAATGTTACCTGCATCTCTACTGACAGTTATTGCTGGGGACCTAGGAAGTAAAAGGATACCATCAGTCTTTTTTTGCCTTTATACTTCATTTTATTGAATTTAAAATTCACAGGAAATTCTTTCACCTATTTGTTTTACTTGAAAATGAACAAAAGTTTTTTGATGCAAGCTCCTCTAATTTTTGGGGAACAGTCTGAAATTCAATGAAGGCAAACACAGCATTCTACACCTGTGGAAGAATAACTTCAGGAGCTGACCTGGGGGAAGGCAACTTTGTGAAGAAGGACCTGGCAGTCCTGGTGGACAAGAAGCTGTCCCTGAGCTAGCAGTGTGTCCTGGTGGCCAAGAAGGCCAACAGTGATCTGGGATGCATTAGGAAGAGCACTGCCAGCAGGTCAAGGGAGGTGATCCTGCCCTCTGCTCAGCCCTGGTGAGGCACATCTGGAGTGCTGTGTCCAGTTCTGGGCTGCTCAGTGCAAGAGAGACAGGGAGCTCTTGGAGTGGATCCAGGGAAGGGCTGTGATGATGATTTAGGGACTGAAGCATCTCACTTTCAAGGGAATTCTGAGGGAGCTGGGCCTGTTCAGCCTTGAGATGACTGAGAGGAGACTTCATCAGCGTCTATAAATATCTGAACGTAAGGTGTCCAGAGGATGGATCCAGTCTCCTCTTGGTGCAGCCAAACAATAGGACAATAGACAATGGCCAGAAAGGAAGTTCCACCTGAATGTGAGGAAGAACTTCTTTACTGTGTGGGTCACTGAGCACTGAACAGATAGCCCAGAGAGGTTGTGGAGTCTTCCTCACCTTTTTTTCCTTCTACTGTCAGAATGAAATAATTTGGAGGGGATGTGGGGTGGATTATAAGAGGCTGATGATGCAAGTCTCTGTCCTGTTACTCCATACCCGCAGCTAAAAATGATTCCTTACTGCAGCCATCTCCAGGCTGAGGCATGCAGCTCCAAATCCCACAGAAGCTGCCAACTCAAACTTCACGGTGTAAATCAGACTGTGGCAACATGTTCCTTGTAGTGCATCACACCACATTTTTCAGGACTGACTGCATGGATTGCTGAATCCAGTAAAAATTTTGTCTGTGTAAGGTCTCCAGTATTTCAGTCTCAGACTCATATGCACCAATCAGTGTGGATATACAAAAAATGTGTCAACTAGTATTTTACCTCTGCTGCAGCAGAAAATCAAATTACATTAACAATTTCTATGGATAATTCATTTTTCATTTCATTCATTTATGTTATCAGACTGTTGTTCTAGCAGAAATATAAGTGATAACTGGGAAGAAGACAATCTCTTCTGCCTACTGTATTTTCCAATAACTTTTATATTTCTATTAAAAAGAAACCTGAGGTAAGAATTTCTTTATAATCCAATATCAAGTCACACAAACCAACAATACTACACAATTTGTGCTGATACAGTGTAGCAGTAGGTTATTGACTCCAGACAACTTCATAATGAAAATTAGCATTTAATTCTCAGAGGAAAAAAATATTTTCCATTTCTCGAAATATCTCCTCTTATACTTTAACTTGGAGAAACCAATACCTAAACTCTGACACAGAGACTTTTGTGTCAGAGACAGAGCAATAGCCATTGTAAGCTCCATTCCTTGCTCTAACAAGGTTAATCACTTTAACAACTTCCATGACATTTGCCAGAGCTAGTACCTTCCTGCATGAGGCTTTTCAGTACTTCATTCATTGAAAAGGTAGGAAGTTCACTCCATATTTCTTTTTAAGTAAACCAATAAAACTGTTGACTCCCCCCACACAGCTGGAGAACCGTCAGTCACCCAAGCTGTTATTTTGTCAAAGCCACCAAAGCAATTCAGAGTGCCCTTCACAGGATTAAAAATAAAATCCTGTTTATAGTGTCATGCAGGGATAACAGCCTCAGCCATTCCTCATGAACCTTAAAATCCTTGTTAATCATATAAAAAAATATCAACAGTTGATTTAAAGTAAGGGAGTTACTTCTGCACTTTTCACCAAGTGCCAAAGAATAGACAACTCCATTACCCATTTTGAGTTTCATATTTTCAGTCAAAATCACACATATAGCTAACTCAGGTGACATTTGTCATGAAAGGGACACAGATTCAATTTCTGTTTTTGTTACTAGTACTTTCTCATCTTCAGGCACTGTGACAGATGCTGCAGCGTTGCTATATGACAAATTCTGCATCAGCTAACCCTATTCTTTGGCTCTGTGACTGATATATTTTACAATATTAGACACACTAGTTTTCTGGCATGAAATCCTGGCTTCATTGTAGTCAAAGACAAAAATCCCACATCCTTCATATCTCGAACAGAGCTAGGACTTTATTTTATGCCACCCCCCATATTGTTGAAAACCCTACTCTGAAATGAGAGCATCTCTGTCACTAACAAACAATCTCCCCTTCTCCTGTGTTAATTTGATTTTTCCATTTATCATGAAAATAACCTGGCTGGGTTATTTATGAAAATAACAGTGTGCTGGGAACCCTCTGTCTGTGAGTAGCAAGTCCAGTAGACCTGTGTTACAGCAGTTCAAGATATATGTTTTTTCCCTCTCCTGGTGCTACAGCTGTCTAAAGGCTCTTATTTTACTTTATGCTTTCGATATCTGTGACTCACTCCACCCTGTCTATTACAACTTTGCTCTCTCATAAAGCAATGATAACCATCCGGCTGTTAAATGACCTTGCCCACAGCTAGTCTCTATTGGATTATTAGAAACCAGCCTTAGGACCAAACCCCCATTTCCCTCAGATTTGACTGGAAGAATGATGGCTGAGTTATCAGACTGTCTTATTGCAACTCAGAAAATGCCTTCTTAGCATATATCATAACCATAGATGTCTTAGTGGCCAAGGAAATGAGCTCTAGAGTAAACACTCTTGCTGAAGTTTGCCCACCCTTGTCAACATTTGTTTAAAAATATGTCGACATTTTGGACAAGGTTATAAAGATTTCCCCTATGAACAAAAAAAAATGTGCTGGATGAAACTGTGAGTGCCATTTCTGTTTCCATTTTCATCCTCCCCCACTTTTTTGGCCTGTGGCTCACTGCTGAGAAAGCTGGAGAAGAAAAGGAAAGGTTACCAAGCAGGCAATAGGTTACAGAAAGAGGGAAGCAGTGGGATGCACTGCACACCAGCATCCAGGAAAGGACATAAGAGTGAGAACCTTATTAGAGACTGGACCTGCACTGTAAATCTGTAAATCCCTTGTCTGAGGAATGCCCAGGCAGTACAGTTTAGAGAAAGAGGGGGGACAAAGCTCTCCTCCCTCTTTCAAGCATTCAGTATGCTTTTGTAACTTAAGCATAACTCTTGATGAAATATGAATATCTTACTGCAGCCTTTTATATTATTATTTCAGTGGTGATTAAAGTGAATAAACAAATATACTTCACCCCTGCCTGTAGCACTTAAAATTCAAATCCTGCCAGTATATGAAACCTGGAGATAGAAGTAGTAGAGAATAATATGTAGTAAATTCATCAACCTTGATTGTCCAGTATAATGCAAAAAAAAAGTGAACATGAAAAAAATAAATTAATTTAAATTTTTTATAATTACCAACACAATCTAAGTTTTCAAAGTAATGTCAATAAGAATAAATTTTTTTAAAAAATGTGATTTTTTTTTTAAACACAGGACTATTACTCTTTTTCCTCAGAACAGTACTTTAAATTGCAAAAGATGAGAGGGACACCTTTCAGCATTAATAAATTGAGGAATATTTATGAGAATTATCCTGGCATCTTCTTTGAAGCACCAGACCCCTGAGATGAATATGATGGGTACAAGGCAGACCTATTACCAGTGTGAGAGATGCTCCAGAATTTGTGATGTGGTGGCACTCCAAGGGCGTGCAGAGACACAGGAACACAACGACTCACTGCGGTTCAAGACACGCCTTACATCAAACCCCTTGGCAAGGGGAGCCCACAAGAGGATTTCAAAATCAGGACAGGCTGCTGGTGTGGGTGCCTGTGTGTGAGCAGGCACACCAACTTTGGAAGCCACATATTATTTGATGGCTTCATAGTGCACCAACGAAGGAAACAGAATGAGACAGAAACTCACCCTTTGAGTAAGTGGGAGAGATAAAACGTGAGAATAAAGTGTATAATTAAACCTGATTAAAAATGATTACATTTCCACTGCATTATCCATGATAATAAGAAAGAAAACAGAAAATAGAGGAAGTGCTATGAATACTGGCTGTGATTAAAAAGAAAAATGGACTATCCTTGTCTGACTTTCATTTTGTATGAGAGATGAGCTCCTTGGCTTGTAGTTTATTGGGCTCTTTTTCTGTACCACATCACAGAGAGCTGAGAACACCAAGAAGAAATCTAAATAACCTGTTCATAAGAAAAAGAAAACAAAAATGCTGATGACCTTTTAGTGTTTGAGGGAATAAACCATAAGCAGCAGTTTGAAGATGAAAAGTAATTGGCATTGCACCTTCCTAATTATTTTTCTAGTTACAGGCCTTTAATATAGTTCAGCCTCTTGCTGGCACACCTAAATGAGGTTTACAGAAATGAATTTTGAATTTTACAAAGAATGAATTTTGTGCTCATTAAGGGAGAGGCAGCAGGACAAAGGCTGCACGTATTTCCTTCTTTCACCTAGCTTAAATCACCACCCACTATTCAGACTTCATGCATAGCTGTGGGCCACTGAAATGGAAAGCCTTTAATGCAGCTCCAGTCAAACATGGCAGTGGAAGAAAGAAGTCAAACCAGATGATCGCACTGAAACATCTTGATCAACTAATAAATAAAAAGCTGCAATCTCAACATCCATTACAGTATGATAAAATTAAAGAATGAAACCAGGCCAGTCGTCTGAGCACTGTATTCACAGACCTGAAACATCTTTGTGTGTCGAACAGAAAAAAGACATCTTGTCTAAAAAAATCCAACTGTTGTAAAACAAACGGGCTCATTTAGGGCAGGAATGGTTAATGATACACAGGGGAACAGTGGAATGACTCATGCTTCTATTTATTATGGAAAGATGTTAGAGGTCAAGGATCACCTTCTGCATTTCTGATGTGCCAGAGGAGTCCTTAGAGTGCCCAGCTAACCTCCAGTGAGGTTACTCCAGGTTTTCACTGATGCTGAAAAAGGAGATACCTTCTTCTTCTGAAGCCCATTGCCTCCAGAAGGTACTTGTACTGCCTCAGCATTGCAGAATGCTGTGTATCTTGCAGCATCAGCCTAATGGCTTTTAGGTCTTCCTGCTTTGAAGCACCATACAGATGGAACTTCTCCCTGTGGTCTACATAGGGGGCCTGTGGGAATTAACATCAATTGGGTGAATAGATGATCTCCACTACTTTGGCTGAGTGCCTAAAATGATACAGTACCAGTCTCCCTCTCTCCCTTGCGTATGTAGCTGTAGGTGCTATTGCAGCATGTACAGTTGTGTTGAAATTTTTGTCTGTTTATTTGGTTTGAGTGGCAGTGGCAATGTAGCTCAGGTTGAGACCTGAGCACTGGCTGTTGAAAGCAACAGTGAAATCCATGATATATATCCCAGTGGACAGCTTGAGACAGGGCTTGACTGACCTGGTTTTGCTCTACTTGTGCTAGAGCCAGCTGGACTACACCTTGCTGAACTGTGCTGGCATATGAGGCCCTCGAAACTTCATTTACAGTATAGATGGACTGTGGCTAGCACAGGTCTTTCCCATGAGAACTTCTTCTGTGTTTTATAAACAAAGGTAAAGTTTGGATGTTATTAAAAACAGTGTCTCGAGATTTGGACAGTTCAGGCCTGGCCAATCAGGCCTAGGGGGAGGTTTCTGGCTGACCAATCTGGGTGACCTCCGAAAAGTCTATATAAGCTGAAATCAAAATAATAAAGTTCTCTTTTCTATGCCACGCTGAGAATCCGAGGATTTCTTCTCTGCTAGCGGCTCAACAGCGACAATGGACCACTGTTGTCTTTGAAGAATTCCATGACTCAGTGATAGGCTGCAAGGAGCTCTGAGGCAACCCAGAAGCAGCCACAAAAAGTAGTGCTGTAAAGTGTGGAGGAGAGCAGGCTGGGGCTGCCAGTGATGCCAACAGGAACAGGTAGGGTGTCTCGGTGTAACAAGTGTGTGGAGATAACTCCTGGGATGTGGGGTCCAACTTTTCCCACCTTTATCAAACTTCTGACTTTTCCTTCCTGAGAAAGCAAGAGATGAAGACTCAGTGCCATTCACTCACTAGGAAAGTCAGGGCAGACCATAACCTTCCTTGATGGAGTGCCCAGTGCAGGTGAGGGAGAGCAGCAAGAAAGACCCATCTGGTCAGATGGGTTGGTGTCTCATCATAAAATCAAACAACGACACTCCTACAGCAATTAAAACTTAAGAGCTTAAGCCCAATTTTTTATCATTTCTCTAATTACTTGGATGACATATAAGAAATGCCTGGAAAAATAGTAATACATTACTGTCACAACATACAACATGACTCTACTAGATGAAACACCAGGAGGAATAATCTGGGTGGGAGATTTAGAAAAGAGAAAAATGCTTGCATATTCCCTGCCTTTTCTGACAGACAGCACAGGCCTGAATACCTTTCAATTTTTCTTTACTATTTATTAATGGGGACAGGGACTGGGGAGAAGGCCAGAATACCACATGGGGCAGGAAACCTTCAAAAGTTTCTTGCATTTTGAATAATTGCTGTTTTAGAAGGTGCAAGGAAGGAAACTTACAAGCATGATCAACTGAACTCTTTTTATCATGCTTGCACAAAATATAGTGTATGTACCAAAAGGAAATAATGTTGAATATACTCTGCTTGGTTGAATGCTCCAGTATATTCTTATTCACAGAAAATGACTGGGAACAACTGGCATCTCACTACATCTTGCCAAAAGCCTGAAGGCAGCTTCTGTAATGAACTCCCTACCTTTAGCTTTCCTTAGCATCAAAATGTCAGTGCTGAACGTGCTGCTGTGAACAGCACATGTAGGAACAGCACCATCGAAGATGATGGCAGGCATTATTTGATATGAGATTATGTCACATGAAAAAATAAGCCTAAAAAAATAGCCAGTCTGCTGATGCCTGAACATGACTGTTCTCAGAAACACAAATATGCCATTGCCCAAATCTGTTTGGGCTGAATCAAGAACAGTTCTACCTCTGAGCCAAAGCAGTTTTGTAGGCTAAGATGGTGCAATGGAGATAAATTCTATTATACCCCTCCTTTGTGTATGGAAAATTAGAGAAAAGACAGAGCAAATGAGCATGGAGGATAAACACTGGATTTTTGCTTATTATTGCTCCTTTGGCTGCATGAATGTCGTGTGATCCACAGTTATGAGAGGCTGGTAGAGCCAAGCTAACTACATGTTTGGATGCCAGGAGCTGGCTGGTCATGGTCTGCTTTTGGGTCGTTGATTCCCAATGGAGCTGCAGTACAGACAACACAGTATTCACGTGGAACACACTGTGGAGCACTGCATCAGTGCTGGGGGGCAGAGTTTAGATTTAAAACAGGAGATCCTAGTGGACCTGTGAAGAAACTATTATCATTGTGAGCCACAGAAAAAATGAGGATGTGTAGTGTGGCAGCCCAGTAAGGGAGAGGGCTTGGGACAGTGAATACTCCTCTTCTACTTGAGTCCAAGAAAGTAAATATTTATTCTAAAAATCTAAATTAAACACAGTTGCCCAAGGGCTACTTTGGTCATCTTTCTTGTCATCTTCCTTGTCATCTTCTTATTTTTTTTCAGAAATTATTGCCAGGAGGAATTAAACTGAATTAATAGATTGTTCTGTTTTACCTTGGTGTCATCCCTGGAAGGACAATATCTCATAGTATTGCACAGTCCATACATATATTTTCTTGCCTTTAATGTCTACTGTAGTGCTACATCTTAAAAAGCATGCTGCTAAACTGTGCAGCCTGTAAAACAGACATCAGGAGTTACGTGCACAGTGTGAAATATCTCATGATTTAATTTGAATTTGCACCATTACTGAGACACTTGTGCAATTATGTGCTGTGTTACATTTCCAGCTGGAAACCAGAGATAAGGTGTTGCAGGAATACCTATAGACCAATCACAGTCTTTAAAAATGGATTAGCAATTGGAGATCCCATACTTCAGAGCCTTGAAAAGGCTCTGTTCAAGGGGAGGCAAAGAAAGAGGAAAAGGAAAAGTATTTTCAGCACCTTCTGAGAGCCAGCTCTTCTCACTTATGCCAAGCTGGGCATCCTGATGTAACAGACCCTTCTGAGAGTTTAGGTACACAGGAAAATATAGACCTCAATCTACCTGCAGGTCTTGCAACAATGCCAGAAGGGGCAGCTGTATGCCTGCTCTGCTGCCATGCTGACCATAAAACAAACCCAGACCCACCTCCTGCCCTGCCCAGCTCTCTGGGAGGGCAGGAGACATGGGGAACCCAAGGAAGCTGCTATCCTCCTCAGCGTGCCATCTAGCATTTCCACAGGTGACACAGGAACAAGAGGAGAATGTAGCTTTTTGGTACATGTCTCAAAGTGACCCTTATTTTGAGGTTGTCCGCTTCTTGTAGTTTCCTATTTTCTCTCAGTAACATACAATAGTAACTTTTTTTTTTAAAATAAATATTACAGGGACCATATCATTTATCTTGTGTGGAAACAAGAAAGGTTTAGGTGCAAAGGAAAGACATTTAATAACTCCTGTGACCTGGACAGCCTCATCTATTATGGCATTATTTTATTTGAACTGTGAGACCAGAGTGCAGCAAAAAGACGTCTGCTGTTTGACTGACAAACGGCTGGCATAACAAACATCCAGTGGGATGTGAACGATCATTACTTCTAAGGGCAATGTGGACTCTTTCTCCCTGACTCGGTTTTATCTCTGAAGGTGAATGCCTGCTCACCTGCAATATATTCTGCCTGCAAATTGGCAAATGCCATTGTAATGCTTCTCATTTTATCTTTTTCTATTAAGCCTGAGGAAAGAAGTTATGAGGAAGAGAGAGAGAGATTTTTGTTTTCTCTTCAGAATCTTCCATATAAGCAAAACATAATCAAAGGGCACTGTTTATCGTTTGATTTTGAAATAATTTTGCCTTTCAACATTCCCTGCATATGTCAAGAGGAATAGAGGCTTGCAGGAAAGGCAGATGAAATATCCTCCTGTTTTATTTATTGATTTTGTACAACTCAGAATGGAAGTTTTGTATAACAAAACCAGCAGCTTAAGAAAGATGTCTAAGTCTTCAAGAACCACTTGGGTACACAATGGATGAAAATGTAAACCACACAAGGTTATTGTCTGTGAGAGGAATATGTACACAAACACCCTATACACACATGTGCATTTCTGTGGAAGGGGTGAGAAACCTCTGGGGAGCTAAAATTCACCCCTGTGATTTGCCAGGCAGCTAGGCAGCCTGTGGGGGCTTTGCCTAAGCTTCAGCAGTGGCAGAAATTACAGACATGCATCCCAAAATAAACAGAGTCCGTGTTGTCTCCTGCAGCTGATACACAGGTGACCATTAGCTGTTGGAAAAGGGCACATTCAAATACTTAAAAAAACCCTACAAACCACACCATAAACCAAAAGAATTCCTGCAATAAGTGCAGAAAAATGGTGACAGTACCATTGTGCTATTTCACTGTGCAATGATACAGTTTCCTCATCAAGATAAACTATTCAGCCTTCAGCCTGGTAGTTTGTCTGCTCAGGAGCTGGATTACTGCCTCATAAAACAGTGCAATAGTGCAATTATCACTTTGGTATTAGGCAGGTACTGCAAGGTGCTCTCGTTCTGTGTTAGGTGGGACACTTTATGGTGGCCATAAAGCTGATGTGGCTTCAAGTACTTGCTACAATGATAAATTAATGAATCATGCTGTGGGCTGTGTCTTTAACAGAAAGGAATAGCTTCTTGCAACATGCACTGGAGGTAGGTGAGATTGTATGCAAGTGGCATGGGTGTTAAACTGGAGGGGGAGGGCTGAGATGCAGGAGGATAAAGCTGAGACAGAAACACATGTTAGAAACTTCACTAATGTGCATTTCTACTTAACTGTGCTTCTCGTTTTCTCTTTGCTTCCCCTACTCCATCATTTGGGAATGATCAGGCACTAACTTTTGTGTAACACCACGGGGGACTCTTTGGACAAGACAGAGCTTACCAGTTTTGTTCATTAGATGCTTGCACACAAAGAAGAGAAATCTGTGAGGAGGCTGAGTTAGTGTTCCACATCCCGAGGTATAGGTGGGTCGTGGACAAACACAAACATGTTCCAGGATTGCTTCTGGATAAAAAGGAGTTGTATTCACTGCAAAAAAACCCCAATAAAACAACTAAACAAAACATCCTGACTCATTTCTTACAGACTGGGTAGATGCAGAGGGATGTGGAAGCCCAGGGAAAGTGTCACACACAATATACAACGTTTGCAAATTCTGGAAGGAGTAGTGTTAGAGACCTTTTCTGTACCTGGGCTGGCTAGTTGCTGCAGTGGAATGAATATCAGTACTGAAAGTGTATTTGGATTCAAAAACAGTGACATCACATGCAGAAGGGAGAGGTAGAAAACAGCTGAAACAGGTAAAAGGAAAACAGACCAAGGTAAGCTAGAAACTTCCCTACCATGTTTGGTTATCAAGGATATTAGCTACTTTCACAGACTTGCAGAAAGTGATTATTTGGGGTTCTTCCCCATATTTTCCTCCCACAGATTTTTGAAAAATTCTGGAAGAAATTGTCTACCTCCCACCCTGTCTTGAAATGTCAGATTCATATATTGTCACAATTACACATTTATGAATTTCTTCAAGCTTAATTTTTAATTGCACACTATCTGAATAGGCACTGAAACGCCATTTACCAATAGCTGAGTTTTGTTTCAGCCTAAATAGAAAACAAAATCAAATAAAGTGGGAATAATTTTAACAATTTTGCTGGTTACAAAAACCCTGAGTGATTAAAAACAGCCTCAAAATTTTTAAGCTAACATAAAAGGGTTAATTTTAATAGTCTAAAGCAAGAAAATGAAATATGCCTCATGCTTTCAAAAAATTTCTCTTTTCTATTTGAATAAATCAAAACAAGTCAGAGAGTAAAAGTGCAGGTGTTTCAGATGAACGAGTAACTAAACCATCTTTGAGATCTGACCTTCACATCCATAGCTTAAAATGAATGCTTGTCAACTTTATATGCTTGCTTAGCTTGAGACTCATTCAAACACTCCCAATCTCTTAGCTGCAGCATGCATAAAGGTTTTAATGGCATTTATTGATCCTGGATGCATTACACCTGGAGATGTCACTATCTATAAGGAAAGTAACAAGTTACTGTAAATATGCAAAGCACATGTTTATGAGACAGGGCTGCCTCAAAGCTCCTCAGAAATGTAAGCAGATGCAGTTTTGCTGCCAAAAGGATGAAAAGAAGATGGTACCAGACTAAAGACAGATTTCCCCTGCTAAATGGGAGAGAAGAGGACAAAGGCATGCCTCTGGGATATCCAGGTACCCAAAAATCTGGATCTGCCATGCCAACCACTGCTTGAGGAGTAGTGTGGAGAACGTAGCTGGTGTTTTGGAGGAACCACTCTTCTGCAATGCCCGTGTGAGCTCCTTTATGGCGTCCCTGCTGCATTCAGAACCCCAGTGCCACACCTCCAGCTGCATTTGAGTCCAGCCTGCCCAAGGGGTGGCAGGGCAGGGACACCACCACCTAAAGCAGGGCTGTAACAGGTCCCAGAGTGAAACACAGACAATACATAGCATTTCTGGCAGCAGATGGAGTGGGTTAGTGTTTTGAAAGATGGAAGAATCCTGTATGGCATCTGAGGACAAACAAATGACAATTTCACAATCTGCTTTCCAGTTTTCTTTTGTAGGATGCAGGTAAGCGACCTATCAAGCTGTCTTAATACCCTGTTACCCACAAGTTCAATACTCAGCCTTTAGACAGACCTCCCATTAGTTTAAACACTGTATAAGCCTCACTTTTCTCCATAGTTCTTATCTACAAATCCTCTGAGAGGAAACATGCTGCTCAGACATTTTAAAAACCGCAGTCAACTTGACCCCACAATCTGATTGCGATTCCCACCACAAGCAAATGCTTGCAGGACTCAGACCTCACTTTTCAAGCACTTAAAACACTACTTAAAATCAAGCAATGCAAGGTAATAATTGATTACATTCAGGTATAAGCTTCCATTTGCATGAGGATTTCTGCTCCTGCATGGTGTCTCATTCTCAGGTGGTCTGAAGGTACCTCTGCAGAGGGAAGGATGCCTGGCCACTGGAACACCACATTTTTTTGTGAGTCCAAACAGCATCATTGTGAAATTGAGCTGACATGCAGCATGGGAAGAGTTGCACAGCAAGAGGGACCCATTGTACTGTGGAAATTACTGTCATCCACATGGTGAGTGGTGAAGCTGCACCCATGGAGCCTCTTGATGAATTTTTTTTTCAGGATTGGCTAGTTACTCTAGATATTGGTCCGTAGGTTACTCTTTTAAAATCAAAATTTTAAAGAAAATGTGGTGGCTCTCTCCGCATTCCTAATTTCCAAGAAATGGGCTTACATGATTATACCAAACCAAGTTTCAATTATGCAATTACCTCCTTCATGAATTAGTGACTGGAAATACCAGACTTAAGGTAAATTTACCTAAGTTTTTCTCCTTCTTGCCCATCTTTCTTTCTCATTCCTACTAACCCCACAACATTCTTCTTGCCATCACTCCCTGTGGTTGCCCTTGCTGTATGCATGCTTTCTATGCTTTCTCTGCCTCAGAAAGCAGCAGCACCAGAAAACCCTATCACAAATCAATCCCCAGTCTTCTGAGATGAGCTAAATTTGGTAAATGCTGAATAAGCAGAAGTAGACAAGTCTTTTTCTTTTTTTTTTTCTGCTGTGTAGGTTTGATTACTATCATGTCTGATTAAAAGAAACATATACATCATGGAGCTGAAAATGACCTTTTTGATCCTTTCCCATGGGCGGGAATCTTTGCATGTTTTCTTTCTCCATCTCTTTGCTGTCAAACTCATGGTTGAGGGAGAGGTACTAACACAGCTCACCTCACTCCTCTCTTCTGACCTTTGGGTAGATACTATACATGCAAATTGGGAACAGGATATTAATCAGCTGAAGGAATTGAGGTTCACTCTTTGCCATAAAATCGATGCTTAGACACTAGGGGTAAATCTGATGGGAATAACAATCTAATGTAAATTTTCATTTATTTCATGTCCCTTCTGAACATTGTCAATGAGAAAGCACCGTTTCAAACAGAATGGCAGCCCATTCAGAAATTCAGTTGCTTTGTTGATCAAAATGGAGCCACAAAAATTTATTAGTTCCATCACGCAGTATTTATTGTTAGAAACAAACAAACAAAAATAGTCACAGTCACTCATGTCTATGCCAAATTTTACGGAGCCAAAACATGCCTTGGAAACTGACAAGCCAGATAGGAATTATTCACCATTAAAAAAATAAATAAAGCAATGAAGAAAGAACAAACAAAACCTCAAAGTAAAAGTGTTAAGTAAAGTAAAGCACTAACAGGTAATGGCTGGGTTCACAAGCCTGTTCTAGTTGCTGTAGGCTTTTCCAATGAGCAAAGCAGTTGGAACATAGTTGAAACTACTGACATCAATTCAGTTGTGCTTTCTCCCACCTAGTCCCAATTTGGACCACAGGCTGATGTCAAATGCTGGTGCAAGAAATTCTGCTCCCACCTCATGCATTGCAAGTCTTGCTCTTTTCATACATTTCAAAGTGCAGCCTACTTTCAGCCTAGCTGTACCTGCAGCTGCCATCAGCAAACCCACCTCTAATTTACACAAGCTCACTAAATGGCTAAATGTAAATCCTTTGGTGGAAGGAACAAACTTTCATTTGTAAAGTTTCAAGCACATCATGGAGAATGGAAAAGAAACTCTCCTAATTGCATCCTACAGGCTAGAGAGGAACAAAACCTGCATCCTACAGGCTGGAGATGAACAAAACACCCTCCATATATAGTTTGGAAAAGACCCTGCCACCATCCTTTGTAAAGCTGTATATATTGATCTTCCTCCTTTACTCTTCTAACTGAAAACCCTAAGACAGCCAGTCTATTGAACAAGGAGATTTCAGATCACCTATATTTTATGTTACACTACACTGTGTGTGGTGGAAGCTGTGAAAAACTCCTTTGCAAGAACTTCAAGTTGGCTGCGGATGTTACACACAGCCCTCCCTCTCTCCTCCCATATCAATGAGGTTTATTTACACAACACACAATAAGTCATACATCAACAAGCAGGTTTTTAATGAATAGAACAGCTTTAGAAATTCAACCTCTAGAATGATTTGTATGTTTTCTGTTTATTTTCTAATACATCTCAACCTAACCAATTCCATTTCTAATCTCACAAATGTTGTTATCAATGTATTATAATTGAGGTTATGAGAGTGTTCTCCTAACCTATTCAGAGCAGTCAATCTGCCTTAAAATATTTCTGTTTGGAAACAGGCAAAATCTCTTTCAAGAGGTGACATTCCTTTGATTGCCTGTTTTATGTAGAAGCATGCTCCATTTGGGCTCCAGGAAAAATGACAGATAAAAGGGAGAAATATAATTATACGTATACTTCCTATCAAATTAAAGCAAAGCAAAACAAATAAGTGGGGTTGGTTTTCATTGTCTGGAAACTACTATCATATTCATATGTTTTAAGAACAGCAATAAAAATGTCTTCAAAGATATCATATGTTATTTGATTTAGACTCAAAGCTTGAAAAATGGAATAATTTATAATGTCACTTTATTACTGAAGAGTGTGCACTACAAAGAGATATGATGTGCCAAATTAAATGGCACAATTCACTTGTTAAATTAATTAGAAACATAAATGCAAAAGCTCAAAAAAAAAAAAAAAGGATAGCAGAGGAGAGGTGAGTGAGAAGAGAAAGGCTAACCACTATGTTCTCTTACAGAAGATTGGAGAAACTTCCATGGGCAGGATAGCCCCTCAGACTCTGCAGCAGCCCTGTGTGTCTCACTTCCATCTTCCATGAAAAGTATCTCACGAAATGAGCATGTGAGAGGCATCTGTGTCCAGGCTGTGATAGCTATGGCTCAGGCCTCTTTCTTCAACAACAGGGGAAAATGCAAATGATTTAATTAGCATATTCCCGTGAATTAATGCCATTTATCAGAAAAGGTCCAAGTGATAATCACACTGCTTGAGAGCTAATTGAATGCAGAAATCCTGAGTACAAGCTCGATGTGAACTCAGACATCTGGGCACAGCATGGGGGCACCCGGAAAACTGCCAGGAGCAAGGAGATGCCTGTGCTGCCTTGTCCCTGCTGAGGGAACCAAAAAGGAAGGCTCCCGTGGGTATGAGTAACATGGCAACTGAACTTGTGGGACCCAGCACAAGACAATCCCAGCCAAATCTTTTCAGGCTGTTGTGCTTTGCATCCTCCCTGAATCCTACCCCCTGTCACTGCTATGACACTGTGAAGCCAGACCTTCGAGGTGGCAGCAACATGGCGCTGTTTTGTTTTCTCCCAAAGAACTGCTGTTTTTTCTGCAGAATACATCTAGGCAGTCACAGTGTACTAAGGAAGGGCTTTTCAAGGGGAGTGGATGGCACTTTAAAAAAATAAAAGAGAAAAATATGCTGGCTGTATCTGCTTGCTGGACTGCATTTGCTTATGAGCAGCTGGTGTCAGTCTGAGAAACTGCATCTTCTGTAGCAAAAATGTACAAACCAGCATTTAGGTCTTTCACTTCTTTGCTACCTCCTGCTGCCCAGTGCAGAAGGCATTAATGAAGACCCCAGGAACTGGATGATATCCTTTGCACTGGCTGATAGAAATGGGAGCCAGGAAACAGGAGTCTATGGATGCCACAGCATGCCAATACTTCTCTTCACCCCCTTGTACTTAAATACCAGGTCTCACAGTGTTTGTTCATTTGTCATCCACGTGTGGGAAGTGAGACCTATTCTGGACAGAGGCTGGTGTAAAGACACATTTTGGCAGAAGGGATTCCTGGGCATGTTTTCTCAGATGGAAGGCGAGAGAAATGTACCCAGAAACATGGCAATCACCAATATGTTTGCTTCTCTGCTGCCCAAAGGCAATCTGGACGTCAGGGTGTCCTGGCTGCTCCCGGTTAACGAAGATGGCTAAAATGTTAATGACTGTCTGTGTGGTTAAATAAGCATGGACTCCAACCACTGCTGCCCTGGATGAACAGCAAAGTTCATTGGAAAGAGGTGCTTCACCTAAATCTTACAAGCAGTGCAGCTGCAGACCCTTGCAGACATCTTTGGTCCATCTGGCATCATGTCCTAGCCTGAGAGACCTCCTGTCAGGAGAACAAAATCCCCTGGCTACTACACCCCATTGCAACTCATCTGTGTATTCACAGAAACAAAAGCTAATTTTGTAGATCTGGTGCTTCTGGGGCAGTCCCAAACCAAGTCAGCACTCAAGACTTTTGAGAAAGGAGATATTTCTAGTTTTCAAACATTAAGAATGTATCCAAGGGCAAATATTGTCCACTTTTAACATGCTATGGGAACCCCTGGGCAGTACAGCTGCAGATCCTAAGCCTGATTAAAGAGATTCCCTGAAAGTGTCTGTATGAAACAGCCAGATGCTCATATGCTTTATTGTCTCAATGTTTGTCTGCAACAGAGTGTTTCCCTCTCCTCAAAGAGTCGTTCTGCACTGCCAGAAAAACAAATGGAGGCTTCTCAGATTTGATGTCTCAGAGAGAGAATGTGGGAGAAAAGAGTGAGTCACTTTTCTACATTAGTTCTTTAAGGGTTGTTTTATGCAAATCATCTCACTTCCTCTAACCTTTGAAATAACGTCACTGATGAAAAGTGAGGAGCACTAAAAGTTTTTCTACATCTGGAAATACAGCCTTTAGGCATCAAGGATGACAAGTCAGAAGGACTGTCAACCAGTGGAGGCAGTGAGAAGAAAGACTTACTTTTTCCTCTCTTTTATAAGGTAAAGCTTAACTGGAAAAGGCTATTCAGTCACTAATCTACAACTGTGCTCCTTGTTTAACAACTAGACATGACACAGGCAGAAAATGTGATGCTGAAACCACTCAGAGAAAGGTGCTCCCTGTAATTATTTGTGCTAATAATGTCCCTTTATCTTGTCTTTGGCATTTGCTTTAAACACAAACTGTAAGAATACGATGCATAATTGTTCTGAGCTACTTAATACGATAAATGATGGAGAAACAGGTGCGAGGATGCATTTCTCCCACTGTTGGAATTTGTCTCAATCTGTGTCCACCGAAGTATTTTAAAAACTGAAGAAGCAGCTTTTCACGCAAAGAAATGTTCATAAACACAATAAATGGAGGTAATTATATCCTGTAGTCAGCCAAATTCAATGTGATTCACATATTGTAGTGACTTGACTTTTCTCTGGATTTGCTCTGAATGACACATCTCTGACTTGTAACGATTTCTGTTCCAAGCTGTTATGAAACCATTTACACTAAATGATGGCAGCACTTAGAAGGGTGGCTGAGTGAGTTTCTACTGCAAATAGTGCTCTCATTAAGCAAAATCATGGCTTGTGAGTATGTATATGGCAGGGTTTTTATTTTTCCTTTTTATTTCTTCTGGTTGTGGGTTTGGTTGTTTCTTTTTAATGTTGTGTAGGGAGAATAGCTGTATAGGGAAAATTTTAATGTTATATAGGGAGAATAGCTCAGTGTAGACATCATTGTGGAAAGCTTACAGTTTCCTAGGAAGTCATTGTCATGTCATTATTTGACCTCAAATCTCCTGCCTTTCAGAGTACATTTTTAAACCTCCCACCCTCAAACAGCAGCAATGAATTATTTGACAGACATTCATGCCTGAAAAACACCTCTAAAACATTTAGTGCGGCTCTGGGACCCACTGCACACATTCAATCCTTCATATACACAACTTAAAACCTCACTGCTTTGCCTGTTTCACCCCAGCCCCACCAGTTTTCCAGCCTATACACTCATCTGGAGGTAACAATCCACCTGAGCCCCATCTTCCCATCTTCTTCAGCCTTTTCCATGATCCTCCTACAGCTCTGAGGTGCTTCCTAGCTGGGCCAGTGCTCAGCTGCCCAGATCCTGGCACAGCAACACCTGCATGTGGTGTGCACTGCCTGCCTGCAAGTGTTTGCCTGAGCAATGATCTCAGCTCTTCACACAAGCTGAGCCACAGGAGATGCTGAGGAGCATCACAACCTCAGGCTTATTCTTGGACACAAATAAAATGAAGAATGCTTTCACAAGTTCTTTGTGTACCCAAAGTGGTATAGGAGAACTGAAGAAAAATTTTAAGTAGAGATATACTTTATTTAGTCTCATTATGCCCTTCCTTTTATTCCAAAATAAATTCACAGTGAAGAAAATGGGTAAGCTGAATATTCATCAACTACCACCATTTGTAATTCTTTAAGTGCATCAAAGCCTGTTTACAGAAGTAGGACTTGCCCTCCAGTATACTAGTTTATCAGATGATAAGCAAACTTTAAGCATTTCCTTTCATTTCTAAATTAAAAATATAAAAGCTAGCCAACACTTGGGGTGTGTTGGGAAGCACAATGTAGCACTAAAGAAATTTGTTGTGACTCTCCTTCCTCCTTCAAGAGTATGATGTTTCCGGTATATTGAAAGCTGGTTTGGGATTGTCTTTAAAGATTGAAAGAGTCTATAAATTTTCATGAGCAGTGAGCTATGTTGCAGTTACAGCAAGAACTGTGCATGCACTGTATGTGTGTTAAAGGCATCTGAATTCTCAAGCAATAATTAGAATACAAACTACCTACGTAAAACATTTCTTCCCCTTACACACATCTTCTTGTTATCAGTATGATTTTGAGGACTGTAAAAAATTAAAGAAAAAGAAAGAAAAAAAAAGGGAGGAAACGAGACAAAAAGAAGACTTCAAGAGAAATGTAGTAAGAATTCTTCAGCAGTTGGCACCAGCTGCTGAGGGGGACTGCCTGACTCTGATCTTCTGAGATTGATGGCCACACTATGCTCTCTGCTTTTCAAAGTAATGGTGAGTAGCTTGGCACAACTCCAGCTGAGTGCAGCAAAAGTGTAAGAGCCACCTTAAAGCCTTTTCCTTGTTCCTGAGAAATCCTAGTGGGACTCTGAGTAAGCCCACCCTTGCTGGAATGTCCTCAGTTAGCATGGTGGGGGATGTCTGTGGGCCAATGCTAAAATCTGCAGTTGTGTTTCAAACACTGTCAGAGGGCACAAGAGAGTTTCCAGCCCCAGCAGGATCAGCCAGAAACACATACCACTTCTGTGGAGAGTATTTTAAGAGAAGAAGATCCATGCATTACTCACTGAAAACATATATAACACTGATCTTAAACTTTATGTTTAAAAATCATAACACATAAGCATTTTATCCTGCAGTTATTTTAACTGCCACCTGTGTTGTCTTTGAAATTGTACTAGCCCTTGGGGCATGATCACAATTAAACAGTGAACTGATAATTATATACTCACTTCTGCTAAGGTGGTGTTAACTTCTGCTGCGGTGTTGGGAGTTTATTACAGCGTTAAAGATGTTCTCGTGCTGGCTTCACACAGTAAATGTTCAGTGGCTTATTTTTTACCTTTTTTTTAAAAAGATGGGGTTTGTAACTCCTCTCTCTTAGGGACACACAGTGCCCAAGTAGTATCCACTGTTTTTTCATAACATTAAAGCAGTGTTGGTATGGGGGAGAGATGATCACTTACACAGTTAGTCTTCCTTCTGCCGCGGATTCTAATGCATCCTTAATATTAAGGATTCAAACTGTCTCACTGAAGTCAGCGGGACAGTTTGCATGTTTAGAAGTGCAGGAAGTCTATTGATTCAAATTAAGGTGACCTGGTTTTATACCAGGATATTTCAGTGTTGCGCTGAACACTGCTCTCTGTGCATATTCATAGTTCTTTGCCTCTAGGTCTTACACTGTCTCCTAAACAGAATAACATAATGAGAGCATCCTAAAACATGTCTGTTGCTTAAAAAACAGCAACTCTGACCAAAGAATGCCAAGGAGTCTGGTAGATGGTTTCACTTTAATAGATGGTTACTTTGGCTGGCCTTTTCTGCTGGGCTACCTCTGTGAAGGTGCTGGTCTGACAAAGTTCAGCACAGACCTGGGCAGTACCTCCATTGCAGTGTGAGTGCAGCTGCATTAGCAACACACAGGGCAGCTGCAATCCCACTGTGAGCTTCATCTCACTTTGCCTAAGAGGTGACTATGTTTTCTGTTTGGGATCTTGTCAGTGTGGAGTTCATTGCAAAACAAGGGCATCAAAGAATTTCAAATACCCACCTTAGCAGGTTAGTACCACACTACTCAAGGTGGAGCCCCATGGGTTTTGCTTAAAGGATTCATCAGATCGCAGCAAAGGAAAAGCTATGTCACAGGAGTGTAAGCCCTGGCTGCAGTCTCAGCTGAGCAGCTTAGACACTTCAGAGTTATCTGGGCTGCTCTCTGCCAGATGCCCAGTCTCTCTTGGGAAATGATTTCTTTCCTTCCTTCTCCTGAAAAGCCTGGCTTCAACAAAGGCTGAATTGTAATGAGAAAAGATTCTTCACCTTAGTTCTGAGAGAGGATGGATACAACTCAGCCATCAGGGTACAAGCAAAGCCCAAATTCATATTCCTGGTGATTCCCTTTAAAAGGGCCAAAGCTATTTTATTGTTTCTCAGATAGAAATATTAAAAAAAAAAAAAGCTATCTAAGAATAGAATATTTTTGCCAGAAAAGTTTTTCTCCTTCTCCATTAAAAAGTAAATCTATTAAAAGGCTGATAAAAACTCCAAAAGTAAACTCAGCTTTCAGGGGTTTCATGGAACACCACCACAGGCCACCAAAGGGTTTTTGTCTGCTGTGGGAGTAGTTTAGTTGAGTTTTGTTTTACTTTGAGTCAACATCCAGACTTTTTATATTCCTTCCTCTACAAAACCCATTACTTTCAGCTATCCCTAGATGCATATTTATCTCCTTTTGCACGGCTACTCAGATTTTAGGTCAGTAAAGGATTTTTAAGAACACAGTGAAAATATATAAAATTGGCACTAGTTAAAGTAGTCTCCCTCCCTAAACTGTCCTAGTCCTCAGGCTCCAAATCAACACATCTTCTTGCCTATCATTATCTTTGCCTTGCAAGCAAAGCCTTGACAGCCTTATGAGAATTCTTAGATTAATAAAAGTCACCTAAGCCATCCAAGTTAGAAGTACATATCTCACAAGAGCAGTGTCATTTAACTAGTTAATGTTTAGAAAGCCTTTTGATATCCACAGATGAAAGGCATGGTAACAGTGTGAGGCATTACTATTATTACCTGAAGATGGTAAGAAGTTCTCCCATAGCTACTGTGTTTATATAATGAAAACCTGAAGGCTGGCAAATTTCCTATAACATCGCAAAAGGGGCTGCAATGGTCTCCTGCTTAGTCTGGCTTAGTGCAGGCAGAGTTTTAAGGGGCCTTGAAAAACTGCAGTAAGCAGCAGTTTCCCAGGAGATCCAGAGAAATCTACATAATCTATCTTGATTTGTTAATTGCCTTAGTGTCAGACCTACAGCTAGTTGTTTCAAAACCTCTGTTCTGCTAATATCCTCTTCTCACGCTCCAAATGCTTCACAACTACTGTGAAAAAAAACCCTCTGATCTTTCTGTTTTTCATGTCGTCAGCACCCTAAATCTTTCCATGTGGCATGACCCCCAAACCTCATCCCTGGGATGCTGCAGCAAGGGAAGCCTGTGCTAGGAGTAGGATGGATGCACAGCCCCAGCATGGTAACAGAGAGCTTGTGATGGGTATTGGTGCTGGCACAGGGCTTTGGGGGTGCTGTGCTGCCTGCTGCAGTCAGTGAGTCCTGCAGCAGACTGACGAGCTACGTGCAATGTGTCCTGTCCTCGAGCTTAGGACAAGCTGGACTAGGTGGGGAAGGAAGAGAAAGGAGTCAAATTCTGGCACCAGACCTTGGCTGGAAACAGATTTCCACTGCTCCTTAAGGAGCATGATGCAGCCAGGAACGCAGGAACCATCTGGTGTGCACAGCCCTTGAGACAAGGAGATAAGACAAAATCTCTGGATAATATGTTTCATGGTCCAGGGGTACCTGAAATGATAATGAAGAAGGTGTTAATGTTTTAATTGAGTTCACAATCTTTTATCCCAAATTTCTGAGTATTTCCTGCTGCTGTGAATGCCACCTACATCCCTTCTGGAGTTGGCCAAATGGCAAAAGATAATCCTGTTAAAAGCTAAAGATGAAGTGTCAAAAACACAAAGTGGACCAACATCCCTGGAGCTTTAAATGCCTCAGGGCTTTTTTTTCCTAAAGTCTAGAGCACAGGTATGGTTTAATTTTGTCTCACAAAAAATTAAAACAAAAAGAGGAAAAACCAGTTATGCCCTCTATTGGTACAAAGCATTATTTTGGATTCTCAGACAGTTAGGATACACGTTTTTTCAAGATCAACCCCATGTAGAAAGCGATCAGACTGATCTGATCTGGCCTGGAGAGCTCTGATGGCAGCATGAGAGGCAGCTTGGTCTAATGGACTGAAAGGAAACAATTCCTGAGGTCTAATCCTGGCTGACACAGAGCCACTGTGTGGCCTTGGGCAAGCTCCTTAAAAAGACATGTCAGGTTAACTTAGGACTAAAATTAAAGTTTTACAAATACACGTATTTGCAAATACTTACATCAGTAGAAATGAATGTCACATTTTTTTATTCATTTTTAATTCCAGCAGGGAAGGAAGGAGAAGCAATATTTCCAGTTAGAGGACTTGGAGATCTTCTTCTCTGCACTGGAGCCTCAATGCTCACCTAGAGATGGTGTCTGAAAATAAAACTGGTCAAAAATTGCTTCTACAAAGTAGAAGAATCCTGTGACTGTAAGAGAGCACAACCTTGATTCAGAGAGCTCTGGAGCAGTAAGTGCTTGTAAGTGTTAAAAACTCATTCTCATTTAAGGAACACTAAGTATTAATTAAGTATGTGCTAAGCAATAACTGCAGCTCAAGAACCAGACTCTGCTCTCTGGTGAGTGCTTTCCATCACCCTTGCCAGCCTGAATTAGAAGCAAACTTTCAGATCTGTACAACTACATCCAAGGGCAGGCACAGGCAGTGTTTTAGAGATTATAGAGGTGTTTAAGATGATTTATGCCCTGTGTGATACTAACTTGTTAATACTTATCAAGTCACTACAGCTTCCCACAATTCTGTTTTTTCCCAAACTGCTTCATGATAATGACCACTACTGCTAGATCGTCCAGCACTGAATTATGGATGGCCCTTATTTAGGGAGAGTTTGGATCTGTGAGACACCTCAATTTGTGTAGTGATATTACTGCAATGTTGCTGCATTCCCTTAAGTGATGAGACTGTCTCAGATAGCATGGCTTTGTTCAGTGGATTTTGGGTTGCTCTGGAGTGGAATTTTCCTCCTTTACTGGGAAGGACAGCCTTTTTTTTTAATTATTTATATGAATCTGTGTAGCTCTTGGTCTTTCTAGAGGAAACTTGGAATTTGGTGGCAGGGAAAAGGATTTGCCTTGAGAAAGAGGCCAAGCCCATTGCCTTGCAGGAGTCATGAACAGCTGCAGGTGGCCTGGTATCCACAGCTAATATGACAAGAGAAAATCAGCTGCCGAACAAGGAGGCATTCAAGGTATTAATACCTCTCTATGGCTTACAGGCACAGTGGAAAACACAAACCCAAAGCTAAAGTCCCATTATTGGATAGAAACTGGCTGAGAGACAGAAATTAAAGAGGAGAAATAATGGTCAAATTAAAATGTGTCAAAAGTCATCAGTGACTGCACAAAACACCACAGTGAGGCAGGCTAGTTCATATTATCCATGAGAGATCTAAAAATGATTTGCAAGGTGGCAAAAACCTGCAGATGCCACAGAGTTATGCAGAATAATTAGGACTAGAGGCTGTATGGCACTCCAGTGACATGAAATAAACCTGGGTGAACTGAGATCACAACACATAAATTCAACATAACACAAATTAGGACAAAGCATTTGACCTACCTGGGTACATTTTTCACTTTTAAATAAATGATGGTAATTCCAGAAGATGATTCAGGCATCACGGAAAGTCCACTTTTCTGTGCACTGTAGTGACCCTGTATGTCAAGAAAATTCTTTAGAAAAAGTGCTTCAGAAGTGAAGGCATGGGTACCAACAGCTCAAAAAAGCTTTTGGAGGAGGAAAAAAAAAGATTACATATTACAAAAAGAAATGCGACAAAGCAATACGTGATGACTAATGGCTTACAAAAATTAAATCATGTAAACCCTCTATTCTTAGACAAGAGAACCTGGCAGTGAAGCTGAAAATAATGGAACAATTTGACATCTTCAGTGAAGAACTCATTGCTGGGAAAAAAAAATTGAGGCAAAGAACTGTTTGGGACTTCATTTATGCTATATATGAGTCCATACCCTTTTGCAATTGTATTAACATCTCTATTGAGGAGGTACAAGCATTGATATTATGGGACATTACCTAACTGTCGCTGTTGAGCAGCTAGCAGAGTAAAGAACTCAGTTCTCAGTGGCAAGAAGGAAAGACCTTTATTGTTTTGATTTCATCATATATATAGAGTTTTCAAAAGTCACCCAGATTGGTCAGTCAGAAACCTCCCCCTAGGCCTGATTGGCCAGGCCTGCACCGTCCAGATCTTGGGACACTGTTTTTAATAGCATCCAAACTTTATCTTTATTTATAAAACACAAAAAGAATTCTCATGGGAACGACCTGCGCTAGCCACACCTAACGACTAAAATGTTCACTGTTAGGAGAGATTTTCCCAGAGAACCAGTTGTTCCTAAAGTGTTCATGGTTGTTTCTTGCATTCCCCTTTGGAATATAATCTGTTGTCCATTTCTTGTTATATGGAGGATCACTATTTGGGTCAGAACATGTCCTGCTGGTTTAATGCCTGAAAGCTGTTAAAAACATAAGCAGAACCACATTAAAATGCACCACATCAAAGGCATCTCTCTTTAGCCAATTATCATCTCACAGCAAAGAGCAGTTGTGAAATATCAGTAGAGATTTCAATTTTTTTCTTTTAAAAAAAGAGACAGAAATGATATGATGAGACTTCTACTCTTTTAAATGCACTGGGAGAGTAGGGGACAGGTGTTCAGCACATTAAAAAAAAAGCAGTTAAAGAGTGTTGCTCTAGGCATAGTTTCATCTATCTGACTCAGCACAAATGCCGAAGTACAATGGAGAAATGAAACAGAAGAATCAGCCCTGTGCTGCCTGGGGTCTGTTCACAGGGCAGGAGTATTAGATTGTCTCTTCTTTTAATTAATGTTTTCCCTTTTGACATTACACTGGAGACTGTGACTGAGCTTTATTCCTCAACAGCAGCCTATGGCAATCAACAGAGTTCTCTGGGAAAACAGTCTGCCCAGAAGTGCTTAGCAGAAACTGGGAGAAAAATGGATGGAGAACAAAAGCTTCTACAGTAGAGCATTTATTTACTGCAGACTATTCCTTGAATAGTCTCCTGACTGTGGAGGAGACTCACATTCTCCTGACTGTGGATAGCCCACAGGGTGGTGATATGATATGTATGGACTGATCTGTCATTCAAATAGTGCCCTACAGATGCTTGGTTGAGAACACATTTCAGCCAGGCAGTTTTTCGTCAGCTAAGCTTTTAAGGTTTAGCTAAATGTACCTGAATATTTGAGGTTCATTACTGAAGTGACTCTGTCAGTCATTACAGCCATGTGGTGGCATTTTCACTCCTTGGCTGGCTCATCTATACAACCAACACAAGATCTCCTGGAAGGGCAACAGACAGCAGTGAAACTGTGCTGGGGCTTTCATTTCCTTTGGAAACAGGCTTAGAAGAACAAAAAGGACACGCCAGGAAAGCAAGGAAAACAAAATGTCAGCACAAGTTGTTTGAAAGCTTGTCTTGTTCCCTTATGTAAGAGGATCCCAACAAACCGGAGCACTGCCATATGGCATTAAATGTCCCTCCATGATTTACATGCTTTTGGGATAGTGTCTATTTGCTATTCCTACATGATCTGATGAGCTTAATTTGCTTCATGTTCTTGACATCTGTAGTATTTCTATTTTGATTGGAGAATATGTCCACCAAGAGCAGAAAAGCAGTGCACATGAGTGCCATCTGACCTCATAAGTGGAGAGTGAGAGCCATTGCATGTCTGGAAGCTATTTAACTTAAGGTCAGAGTGAACACAACTGAAAGTGGCTGCACTGAATCACAGAGATATGTCCTGATGGATGGCAGTGCTGAGTTAATGGTTGGACTCAATGGCCTTAGAGGTCTTTTGCAACCTTTATGATTCTATGATTCTATGATTCTATGATTCTATGATTCTATTTTAAATATTTCAGATCTCTATCATTTCAGCAAAATCACTCAGGCACTCTTGTGTCTGAAAAATCTTGAAACAGCATTCAAAAGGAAAAAAACCCACCAGAAACAAAGGCAGGCCTCCTGAGAAGTCATTACCGTTTCCCAGCAAAATCAGTTCACAATTAGTGTCATTCTTCATTATATCCCTTTTTTCTTCTACTCATGGTCTTGGTGATGAAAGGGGTTGGGAATGTGACACCCTTTTCAGCAGTCTTCCTGATCTTTGATTGCTCTCATTTTTCGTCCTGCAAGAATTTAAAAGTAAAATTTCTTGTTCATGCTGAAGATCTAGTTTTCTGGTTTTGTATTTTCCAGAAAGTGTCTTCTGGTCACATAGCCCACAGATATTCCACTGAGAAGCTCTTGTTTTTGTGTTAGTTTTGTCTTAACTCTTCCTTTGAACTACAAGCTCTGATCACAGCTTTGAGCACCAACACTGGACATTCATCTCACTGAGTTTATACAACTGCAGAACCTGGAAGCAGATTATCTGTTATTGTTAAAGGCCAAGGAGCCCTTACCTTTGCATTTTCCATCAGAACCCAAAAAAGGAACTGTCTTTTACACACACTGTCTTCTCCCCCATGAGGCAAGTTAAATCTGTTCTGCTACCTACAACAGAATGTTACTCAAGACGTACATCCTTTGTTTTATTGTTTAATATGTGATGTAAGTTTGCAAAGCAGAACCAATTTTAAAATCAGTCCTAAATCTAGGGCTATGTACTCTGTTTTAGAAGCATTCTTCTGGTATCTATGGAACTTCTGAAGCAATAATAAAGTTTCACACAAATATCAATTCTAACTCTAAATTAGACATAAAAGTAAGATATTTTTATCTCTCTTTTCTCCACTACTCATCTTCGAGGCCAGCAAAATATTAAAAGTCATAGAAAAATTAAGTTGGTTAACATGACCTATGCTATGACTATCTAGCAAATATTTTGAATTCAGCTTCAAACATTCTGAAAGGATAAGAATTTCTTAATTTGTATATCTTTGACATATTGATAAATATAAAATTATATAATATGTGAATCACATATGTGAAGCATAGTGTTTTGCCCCCTTTTCACCCTTCACCCCAGCAAATACACATGAATCATTTGGCTCCCAACCTGAATTTTAGTCCTGGTTGTTCATATACTAGGTATTGGTTCTGATCCCATCCATACTTTCTACTGTAATATTTACAGTTTACTCTCTCTTGCTATTTCCTTCAACTTTGCAGTCCTTCCGTCCTTGCTCGTCTTCCTATTCCCATCTAAGAGTTGTATATTTGTGTGCATGGGAAGAATGTCAGCTGAAGCCTTGGGGTGACACCCAAGAACTGTGTTGGAATAATATTGCAAATTCCCCAAGAAAAGTTAGAAATGCAGCAAAATTTGAGCCTGAGCATGCTTCCTTAAAATAAAAGAAAAAAATCCTGAAGGAGAAGGAGGATAAAGGGAAAGGAAATGTCACTACAGACAAATAACAGAGTAAAATATTGCAGTTTTTATGATTTCTTTTACGTTGCATTATAATCCACTAATTAGAATCATTATAATGCATTTACATGCATAAAGATTGGACCAGCATCACACTGAAACTTTCACCCAACAGTTTTACATTTAGGTTTGTGACATCTTTTGCACCTGGACCTAGCTAAAAGACATTGACATTTCTTGAGGGAACAAGCACCAAGGTAATGAACTGGGTTACTGTTAAGTGAGCATCTACCTTTTGCACACAGGACTGTGAATTTCCCCCTCAGGTGTTCTCTCAGTGAGTCAATGTTACATGTAAGCTGCAGCTAAATGCATCCATGTTCATCTGGTTGAACACTGCTAATTTTTTATCACCTATTTACAGAGTTATTTTTAATTTTCAGTGGTGTTGTGGTTGTGTAGTCGCCTCTATCACAGTGAATAGCTCACTAAAACCACCAAGAGCCAAGGAATAGCTGTCAGCTATTTTTTACTTCCCTAACAGCAGGGTTCTTTTTTATTTTTCAAATAAACTTAATGGATGCAGCTTTTCCACTGCCACATTTCTAAACAATTTGGTTTAGGGGCTGCTAAAAAATACTTGCAAAACATCATTTAGGGAGCGAAAGTCGAGTATTTATGCAATAGAGTGTTTATATCTTGTGGAATGACAGACATGCTGTTTAAGGAGATGTTGCTTTCTCTCAGAAGTTAAGCACTTGGTTATATGCTGTAGTTATTCATTCACTTGGTGGTAGTTGTTACTTAAATACCTCCTGTCTAATCGCTGTACACAGACTTGTGAGCTTGGCAACCAGCAGAGAGGCCTGGTATTTTTTGCTGAGAAGTAACAGCAGCTCCTGGCTCACTCCACTGCCAGGACAACTGAAATATCACACTGATGTGGCATTTTTTAAAAAATTTATTTATTTTTAATTTTTTTTATTTAAGTACTCAGCTGTCTTCGCTTTGGTTATTCCTTCCCTATCGAACTGTTCTGTCAGTTTCAGTTTATGTCTTGTTCATTTAGTTTTACGATCACAAGTATATATGTATTCACCTCTATTAACACACATTTTCTAAACACATATAAATAATGGCAAGGAAGTAATAAATGTCAATTGGGCTTTTACAAATTATTTGCAAAGTTGCACCTGCCAAAGTTTGTCTCATTATACTCAAGAAAGCATTAATCTAGCGGAAATAAAGAGGAGTTTTATTGCCCTTGGTGTGATTAAACCACGAATAGCTAGGGTGGAAGTGAGGTTTGTGAACAGGCTGTTGTTTAAAAAGAACACAGTTGCACTGCTGATAAAATCTTCCAAAATATCTAAACAAGGCTCAAGTTAACCACATCAAAGATTGCAGAGAAAGAGAGATGAGGGTAGAAGAGCAAATGGGGGGAAGGTTGGAATGACTGGGCTATCAGATAAAAAATGCGCAGTGGTGACGGCCAAAATAGGGTAAGATCACCTGAACATGTGTCTCTGCACAGCTGCTGAGATACAGCTTGTTTTCTGTTGGTTTCAATAGTTAATTCAAAGGGTAGCTGCAGGAAAATACAAAAATTTCGTCTGAGAAATAATCTCCTTTTACTAAGAAGACAAATCAAATCCCCGAGTATTGAATCATTTAACAGAACATCATGATTTCCATGGGTTGTTCTGAGGATAGTACAGCATTTGAAAACAGATCAAGTTGCTCTTAGATTACAAGCTGTCAGTTCAGATCCACATCCTTTTTAATAACAATAAAAAACATGTTCAGTTTGTCTGGCTTTTATTTTTTATTTTTGTTGTGTCGTAAAGACACAATTTGGACTGGATTTTGGATGTTTTCTTTCCCCTTAAGCACTTCTATAGAAAAAAAAAAAAAGATTTAGATTTAGCAACAGCATGTTATTAAGTGCAGTTTGCCTGCTGTCCATATAACAGCTTTAATGCAGAGCTGCAGAGGTTCTCTAAGACAGAAACCGAAAAGTCAGAAACTATATAGCACCCAAGATCCTCATCTGATGTAAATTAGCACCCAAAGAGTGCTGATTTATACATTTTTTCTCTTCTTCCTCCTCCTGCATGTTAGACTCAGAAAGGATTTAAAAATAATGAATCTGAATTTAGGTACCTCCATTTACCTGTTGTTAGCTACTTAAGTATTAATTAAGTGTGGAGAGAAATAGACTGAAAAACGGTAGAAAGCTGTAATATATGGGAGTATTGGAACAGAAAGTAAATCCCATGAAATTCTAATGATCTTTAATGCTGGATGGAGGTTATCACTTCTCACTGCCCGTACTTAATGCTTTGGCTGATGTAGAACACCAAGGGGAAGGCATGAAGTAACACACTACTTGGTGGTCTGGAGAGGATAAGAGCAATAGCAGAAAACAGAAGAGCTTCTAGGGAGGGAAATTTTCATTATTGTTACCTTTGCTAATGAAACTAATTGTGAAATGGCAAATGTGGAACCTTTGCTCAGAATATACACCTCTAGGAAGGAGAATAGTGTAAAGAAAAGTAAAAGCAGAGGTGATCTGCTTTTCTAGGAAACTCTTCTTGCTCTGGACAAACCAACTGGGAAACAGGATTTCACTGTAAACAGATGTTCTCAGCATCTGCATTTCAATCACTCTCCTGTTGGGAGTACAATACATTCATATGCCAGCTGCAAAAATCAACTAGTATTACAGTGTGCTTCAGTGTATTTGCAAAATGGAAACAAGTACTGCAAAATACATGTTCTAAGGTCCTTGCAGGAACCCAACTACTGGGGCACACACAGCAGAGTATCACGAGAATGAGATCTTGCAGTGAAAGCTAGTATTGGAAATGCAAATAAGAGGTACGTGGCAAAACACCAAACTGACATTTCTCAATAACATTGAGGATTGCTTTTCTCTCTAGAATGCAGCTAAAATTAAGTGAGTCTGAGAGAAAGATTCCCACAGTTCCAGCTCTCCACCCTCCATCCCTGTCATTTATACTTGCTAAGATAAAGTTTGTAGAAAGTTATAGTGTTCGTTAAAAAATATAACTCCCAAATATCTAGCCCCAAGTATGCACAAGCATGCTGACTGCATACTTGTCTGTTTTAATGCTGTAGAAGATCAAATTTTCTAGGAAAATGCAAACAACTTTAGCAGCAGGTGGCTGAAGCATAGCCTTCAGAAAGCTGTTAGGAACCATTTTTGTCTGGGAAATAAAACATGGTTGCAAGCTATGTTATTTGCACTTATTGATTCAGTGAAAGGAGTCACCTTATGTTTAATTCAAATTGTAGTCCTGGCTTGGACAGGCTTAGAACAATCAAGTTTTACAAATCCATGCGTTTAAGTGACTCTAGGGGTGGTTGTTCATAGTGTCCCCCATGTTGTTTGTAGTAGATCAGCTCTCCTCCTACTGGCAGAGGCAAGAGCTGAAACAGATGAAGGGATACAGGAGGGAGGGAGAGGGAGAGGAAGGTGTTGGTATCCACAGGAGGGGGCTGAATATGACAGCAGGGTGTCAGGCTATGGATCAGTGGCAGATGAAGCAAACAGTGCCTCAGAAGGACTGAGAGGCAGCACCATGCTTTTTAACTACCCACCTCCACTTCATGGTACATTCAGCACCACATGTAAAATCAATACCCTAATTGCAGGCTGCATTACATCTCAATAAAGATTTATTTTTCCCCCATTGGTGAAGGAATTAAAAAGAATAAAAGTACATACATGCATATGTATTTCCTCTGCTGCCACTATTTTTTCTTTTTAAGGAAAAACACCACAGCTCCTTGGCAGCCATAAGAATTTACATACCTCAAACAGAAGGCTGTCCCTGTTACAGGGTGGTGAGTTCACTCATTAGGTGATCAGCTTCCCATCTTCAGAGAGATGTTCTTGCCAGTTACTGACATCTGTCAAACGTGGGCACTGATAATTCCTCAGAATAGGTTAATTTCACAGGAAAAGGTCACTCTGAGAATGCTACAACATTAATTTGCAAATTTGGTTGGGTCAAAACAAGGGACCTGCCTCATCATTGTCAGATAGACACAATCCTGTGCAAAGGTTTAGGGTGTATTTTTGTTCCAAAGAAGAAGTACTTTATAAATAAAACAAAACCACCCTACACACCCATTGAAGATATTTAAATTTAAAAATGATTGCAAAATCCTATCCAGAGTTTCCTGCAGAAATTTTCATCAAAACATGCATTCTTCCCAGAGACCATTTCTTTGTTAAAATCACCTGTACCTTTTCAAAGTTACCATAAGATTTTGTACAGAGTGGGATTTCTACAATTGTGGACATCTTTTCATTTCATTTATGTTCTCACATTAATTACTTTCATCATGGAAGAAAGAGACATGGTAGGCTATGAGCAAACAGAATCTCCACCCCTGCCAAGCTCCTGGGCAGCACATAAACACTGTGCTGGACAAATAATGTCTGCCCTGTATCTGGAACAAAGCAGCAGGTGCTCCTCTTTTTAGGTTCCTCACAAAAACTTAAGAAAAACTTCCAACTTTCTTTTACATTTTCTAATACCTCCCTCACAAACATTTTAGTGGAGGAAGTGCCTGATGGTATACTTTCATGACAATATCAGCTAAAATAAACTGTGCTATGACTTGATGTTTCACTAGCCTCCCCTGGGAATGTGATGTTGGTGGGTACATAGTAAAAAGACAGACTCAGCTGTTCACACAGACACAAAGCACTTCAAAAATCCTCCCAAAAAAACAAAAACTCAGCACAGTGTTCTGGGGTCTTAATGCTGACAAGAGAATATGGAGCCAAAGACCAAATAAAGAGGTGAAAACCGTGTTGAGATTTCATTCCACAACACAAAAGGTACTCTGAAAAAGGCATTAGGTAATGGCAGTGGTGCACCTATGAAGCAATTACAAATTATAGCAAGTACTCTGCTCAGCCTTTCACCTTCCACACAGGTTGGGACAGAGACAACAGCACAAAAAAAACCTGATTCAAATTCAGATGTGGAATGTGACAAGTGTCCTTTGTCAGTTTAGCTAGATACATATATATATATATATATTCACACATAGAGGTGAGACAGCTCACAAATAGTCTCTCTCTCCCTGACCTCTCATCACCACCCCACCTGCTGAAAATTGCCCTGCCCAAACTGGTGGCAGAGCATGAAGAACTCTCAATATTAACAAGCCATTTTTTTTAAAGCAGCAGCCTTGGTGTCAGCAGCATGGTTAGTACTTAGTCTTCTCTACAAGTGCTGTAAGATGTTTAATATCCTCCAGGGAAGGCGACTCTGCTATCAGTTATATAATTCACTTTCAGCATGGCATTTCTAACTATAGACTAATGTGGTGCAAAGTCAGCTGTGGGTGGGTAGAGCTCAGAACAGAGAAGAGATGTAGATATCACCCAGAGAAACACCACGATAAAGCATCAGGTTTTGTTACACCGTCTTTTACTGAACAGAATATCAAGGTGAAATTTTTGAGAAGGTTATGCTAGTTACTGCCCTGGGCATACTGAACCATGCCATTGCAGACAGTGCTGGGCAAGGAAGAGTCACTGGGGCTGCAGACTTTCTTTGCTTTTTCAAGGCCTTTTGGAACCCTTCTGGAAAATCACAGAGACTCAAATCCCACAAGATACTGTGAGTCAAAAAGCACATCCTGTTATGGATGAGGCACGTTGTGCTCAGCTGCTGTACCTAAAAGCTCTGTGGTCTAAGGCAAATGGTCAACATTTTCTGAGACAGGCTGTGAAATATTACAGGCTTGATCCACTGACCAACAGATGATTAACTTGGAAGTGAGACATGGAAGGTTCACTGAAAGCATGACATCAAAAAAAGTCTGATCAATTCTAGATCATGAAGTGCTTAATAGTAACAGCGTTTTTTCACTTCTGATGTAGCTATTTTGTGAAAGGTACATTTTCTTTATTTTTAGCCAGGACCTTTTTAGAGGTGTGCTATCAGGCTGATTCATGCATCTTGGTATACTTGCAAATGTAGATCTTCTGTGGCTCTTACGATAGCAAGCAGACAGAATCAACCACATGGAGAGAAGTGCTAAGGTTACATGGCTACAGTTTCCAAGAGTAACTTCTGGATGTCACTGAAGAAGCCTTGTCAGAAATTGATTAGTTGAATTTTCAAAAAAACTGTGTAGGCTCTCTGTATCCAAATCCATATATTGTATCCAAATACATTATAAGCTGATTATCCATCAAATTATGATTGATCAAATCCAGTCAGAATTTAGCAGATGAAGCAAAGTATAAAAGCTGAAAATACTGGAACACTGCAAGATAAAAATCATGTGAATTTTAATCCCAACCACATACCAGCGGATGTTCCACTCAAACTCTGCTGCAAGGCTTAAGCAGTATCTACAGAAATAATCTGTTCAAAGATAGGAACAGACAGCAGGAAAACAATCTTTCTAGCTATGTACTTTACATTATGTTACTATCTTCAGAAATCCTCCCATCTTCCTTGAGTTGGCGGGAAAACACATGCTGGACTCAGATGCTAATTGTCTCAAAGATTATTTCAACAAAGGTGGCAAAGCAAAAGTACAGCAGGAATATCTCAGCAGAAGGTTTCAAGTTAGACTGATTTTGTTCTACAGTGATTTGAAGAGTCTATTAAGGCTGGTTTTGGTGATAGTAAACTGGTAGGCCACTGGCACCACAAAGTCTGAAAGTAAAATTATCCCCCAGTTTAAATAAACCCAGAAAATCTCAGAATCCTTAGAGAAAAAAAAAAAAAAAAACTAGATACCATTGCAGATTTATTTCTTCAAGAAATCTAGTAATGCTGCTTAAAAAAAAAACCAAAAAAAACCAACACTTCTGTTATACATGGCATGGTTCAGTACATATTCAAGAGCAATCCAATTTGACTGGACTTCTATGATGGATGACCAAAGTATCATAGTGTAAATTTCATCTCCTTCCCACCCAAACAAATGTTGTACAGGGACAAGGCTCTGTACGTGATATGTCCAGAAAGGCTGTAAAATGGACTAATGATAGTGTAACCTGACCAAACGAGCTGAGATTATGATCAAAGGTAAAATTCTTATGAAGTGGTAAGAGTTTACTTCACTGAAGTACACATGGTAAAATCAGACAGCCACTAATCAGGTGTCATGACTAGAAGGAAGAGCATTGCAGCAATTTTATTTGTAAAATAAAAAGGGTGAGAAATCAGGCAGATTTGGCTTGGGCTTTGAAGCAGGATGAAAACTGAGCTAATATGGATCAAAGTTTAGATCTAATCTAAATGTTTCCAAAATAACAACAGAAATTATACACAAATAAATGGTCTGTAATCTAATAACAAGACCTCACAGTGGGGCCTTGAGAGGGGACTCTCCAAAGCCTTTTCTCTGCTTGTACACAGCTTGGAACAGAAGTGAGCTGGGAATCACATCTGTATCCAAGGAACTGGTCATGGGCTGTTCAATTGCAAGCCCCTGTATTCTTAGGAATGATATTTGTATAGACTTGAAGCAATGCAATATCAAATAGCTGACAAAAAATGTCAGTGTTTGTCATGTAATTCAAAGGCACGGAAGTGCAGTTTTCCCAAGTTTAAAAAGGGGTATTGAAATCCTAAGTCTGCTCTGATAAATTCATACACAAAAAGAGAAAATTCACTGAGATCACAAAAGGTTAATTTTAGAAGAAAGGACTTGATTAAGTTAAATTTCTAACAACACTTTATCCATTCACTTGGGTGCAATTATTGGGATACCATCTTCTCTCAGGCATCATATATGCTTCTGTATGCAAGAAATAAAAAGATCTCATAGATCATACAAGGGAAGACATGAACAGCTGCCTATTCTTCTCCATGCAGAATAATAGCCCCTTTTTAAGCTGTGCATGAGTTTTCAAAGCAAATTAATTTCTTCAAGTTTCTCTAAGGATGAAGGAACCCCTGTTTCACCTGTAGCCCCAATCCTTGGGCAGTTAAGTGGCAAGCTTAGTACTTGTGCTGGTCTCATGTTCTTGTAGATCAGTCTTGCTGGTCTGTGCACTTGGCAAGAGAATAGGAGAGAGAAGAGGAATCTATTGTACATTGTCAAAAATAAAATTTTAACTGCTGACATTAAATTAAAATCAATCTCCTCCCTACTCCCTTCAGTAAACATAATTCAAAATACAGAATTTTTTATTTTTTAAAATACCCTCTTCTTATTACAGAGTATATTTTCCTTCCCAGATTTCTTATGAAGAAATGACTGTTTTCTGCTCAGATACTAAAAGCAAAGTATTTATGTTCAGGCAGAGTTGAAGGATGAAGTTGCAGTCAATAAAGTACAAATTTCAGAGAAGTTTCATGTGATTGAAAACCAGAGGCTAGGAAATTGCTGCTCAGAGCTAATGACAGTAGGCACTCTTGGATTGCTTTGGCAGGTCTTGCCTCAAAGAAGATCTGTTATCTCCTTACCCAGAATTTCTATATTTGCATACTATTCTGACAAGAGGTCAGGGCCGTGGAGCAATGTCTCACATCTTTTTACTAGGCAGAATTTTCCTTTCCTTTCTTTTGGTCCCTCTGATCAAAGCAGCTGCAGGCCTAGAGACAACTTCTATGATTCACAAGGAGGTTAATCCCCTAGCAAATCAGCTGTGCCCTGGGTGCAGGGTCATCTGAGATGGCTCTGTGCAGAGCTGTCTTCAGTCCAACATGACATAAATCATATGCAACACAGTGCAAGCAAGGCTGGGTGCTTTCCGTAGTATGCTGCTTTCAAGACACAGTTATCCCACTAATCTTCTATTATTTCAGCATGTAGAAAATGTACTGTAAAACCTGTATATTTTAAAAAGAAACAGACTATAAGTAATTTTCGTGTGCCACCCCATTATGGTAGATAATGAGATTTCACATTTTATTTTACTGATAATAGAATCAGGGATTTAAGTGCCCTTGTCAGAGCATACAATGAAGCTCTGTGAAAATAGGTAGAGTTTTATTACTCAAAACATAAAGCAGAATACTTTTTTTCAGAAAGTTCTGCCACAAACATATGACAACATGCCAGGCAAGAAAATCCATTTCCTTATGCTGTAGCTTGCACTCATCTTCAGCAAAAAATTAATGGCATGTGACTGCCTAATAGCTAGCACAGAATTTCTTTTCCACACAGTATGTGTTAAAAAGAGATAATCTTTAACACTGGATCTTACAGAAACACCATGAATGAGTTCTAGTGCTCTGCTTCCTGCTCATGCCCTTGGGAGGAAGTGCAGAATTCAGGAGGTGTTTTCAAATGAATCTCCCATTTCCTAAATTATTTTGTAGGTGATCCTCATTACTTCAGTTATCAGGCAGATAAAGGAAATGGAGAGGTTCACTGTTTTGCTCTCGAGTAAACTATTTACATCCCTTAATGACTCTGATCTTAATGAAGAGGTAAATGAGACTTTCAGAATTTGATAACTTTAAATATATTGGATAGCTTTTCATGGGGTTTTTTGGGAACAGTTCCTTGCCCTAAGAAGCCACTAGCCTGTACGAGTAGCACTGTTCACTAAGTGATAACAAAGTTTGACTTAATTTGGTTTCCTTACCTTCTTACATTACACAGGCAGCAGAACAACACAGCTAATTACATACATAACCATGGCTGGTTTTACTCAAAGTGTACACTAAAGGCTACTCCATGGAAACTAAAGATGTGCTACAGAATAGAGAACTGGGCTTCCATCAATGCTAGGACAGCCTGCTCTGCACTTTCAGGACCTCGAAATTCTAAGAAATAAAAATAATTTTTCTCTGGAACGAGACTTGCTTCTTTCTAATTTTCACCTTTTAATCCCACCAATAGAACTGATCAACAGAAAAGGCAGAGAGAGAGTATTTTAAAAAATAAGAATGAAAGTACAGAATTTTATGTGTTAGTTTTTTTTTCCCAGTAGTCAGATATCTTGTCCTCCAGTTTTAAAACATGAGGAGGGCTGCAGGCCTAGGGGGGCTCCCTTCCAACTATGTGCAGCAGTTCACATTATTGTGCACTCAGTCTTACCTCCCAGCTTAGGAGTAATGTTTTGGATACTTTTATTTTTAAATCAAGTGTCAAAAGATAAACCACTCCAGAGCCAAGGCTACAACTCTGTATTAAATTCCCTTTTTTTTTTTTAAAGACAATACATCTAAACTAAAAAAAAATATTTTCCCTGTTAGTTACAGAAATGGTTTGAATTGCTGTGATGTAGAACCAATGCTTACAATCAACTCTCACTCACTTTGGACTTTGCTAATACTGTTTTCTCTAACACTGTCCTCAGTATTGATTAAAAAAAAAGTTACTTTAAAAAAAATAAAACTGGCATTTACAAATCTAGACACTAGACTATTAACAGTATTTGTTCTCTAATATCTGTGAAATTAGTCCTCAATAGCTGCAAAGGCTTATGGCAATTTCTCCAATTAATATGAGAGAAATCTCTGTCTGCATCTATTTTTATGTAAGAGATAAATAATCAAGATGGATTTAGTGCTAAAGACAAAAGAGAGGAAATGATGGTTTGGCATACTCTTTGCATAAATGCTACAGTCATTTAAAATACAAACCAACCCCCAAAATACTCCAAAAATTTTAATGCTGAGCAGACATCTCTGTTCTAAATAAAAGAAGCATTACTCTTGATACAGTTTCTCTTTACTTCAATTGAACTTCAACCATGGAGAAGTCACTGTATGAGAAGTCACATATGGGATTGCATCTCATTGATGCACTGTAAGGGAAAAGACTATTAAATGAGACAAATTCAGCTGCCAACACTGAGAATATCAAAGTATTTAAATGACTGGAGTTAAAATAGCTGAGACACAAGAGTTTAAGAGATGACCTTCTCTTGAATGGTGACATGATTTGCCAATTATCCATCAAAATCTCTATGGGTATTTGATACGTTTATCAAATATGAAACCATTCATTTTAATATAGTGGAGAGCAAGGTTTTATTCATTGTGAGGTAGCTTCGTTATCCCATTGTGCTTTATCACACAGACAGCACAGACACTTTTTAATGTTTCCCATTTAATGGCCTTTGAGAGCGAGGGATGCTCACCTGTCCTAGCTAACACTTTCCTAAAAAAAGATGCCCATTTATAGCACAGAATTAACGACATAAAAAAATTAATATAATTTTACGCAGTAAGACAACCACACCCATCCCAAACACATTGTGCTTCTAGACACAGCACACATCTCTATCTTCATGCCAGGGGATATTACTTCTCCAACACAGATCCTCTGGGTGATCTCTAGCCTCTGAGATTTGCTTCTGTCTGCAGAAAGTTTTGATTCTTTCTTGCATTAAGTGAGCAGTCGGACTGCATTATGGTAAATTCACTATAAATGTGGCTATAAGGTGCCTGGATACATGAAGGAAATAGAATAAAAGGGACTGCCATCAAGAAGACAGACAGATCTGCCCTATGTAGGTGGAGCAGAAAGAGCAGAAAAGAAAGACAATCAGTGACTACTTCTGAGAAGAGGACATGAATTTTAGCTCCTTGTTTCACAATAACCTCTTAAATAATTGAGTGTTCTTAAAAGAATGAAAGATACATGTTTGCTTCTTAAATTTTTCTAAAGAATAACTATTTATATATGACTGATTAGGAAAAAGGAGATAATTCAGACTAACAGAGCTGCTGAACATTGGCTTGATAATAATTGTCTTATGCAAACTCAGTCTGACTATAATCAATACAAACACTCAAGGGCTTTTCTGAAGGTGTTGGAGATGAGGGGAGGGAGGATGATTCATGTTGAAGGAAGAGAGGATACAAGAAGCATTGTTAAGATGTGAGGAGACCAAATGTCAGGAAGACATGGATAGTCTCTGGAGCTTAGAAGGAGAGCAAGTATGAGTACAAACAGATAAAATGAGATTATGTGGTAGTTAGAAACTAAACAAACAGCTGTAGTCCCACCCCATTACACGCATGTACTACATGTATATTCTCTGACAAAAAGCAAACCCTGTCCATGCAGCTGTTGTCTCTACAGGAAAGTAAGAGCTGACATAAGAGAAAAAAGGCCAAAAATCTCAATCAAGGGATTGAACAACACCAAAAAACCAAAAATTAACTTGCATAAATTTGACTTTGTTTCTTGTTCACCACCTCAGCTAAAATGTTTGTGTCCTGAGGTTTGCAGATTGCCTTAGGAAAACGTAGGAAAATAAGGTATTCCAAGGATAAGTGAGATGGAACAGAGAAAGCATAAAGTGCTCAAAAGACAGAATATCTGCCTAAAAGAAGAATAAATACTACAAAAATGTAGAAAAAGAACAAGGTGTATTTCACACAGTACATGTAAACAGTGGCATAGAAGGCAGTGAGGGGAAAACTGGATGCTGTAAATCCAAAAGTAAAATACTGTGCTGTAGTGTAAAAACACCAACATATTACAAGGACTTGAAGAGGAAACAAGCATCTCCTTTATTGTAAATACAGTAGACAGTTTTCCCCACTCACTTTCATGTTATAAACTCAATAGATGAAGAAAAACCAACCAGACTGATCAAATTATTACCTTGCTTGGCACAAGGTGGTCCACTGATACTTACTTTCCTCACTTTGTTATTACTCATGTTCCTAGTAGTAAAGTTCAGTGGCTTGGAGAAAATGCCCTTTCTCCATTTGGCAACATTTCCTTACTGAAACTGAAATAAATTTTAAAAACCCCCAACAACAAAGAAAACAACAAAACAAAAATATTTATAGTAACATATCACATGGGGATTTCTGAGTTGCAGCCTGAAATATGAAATCCTGATGAAAATCGAAGGCTTAACAAGAGTAAAGGAAAACAAGAGAAAGAGTCAAGAATAATGATGAGCACTATTAAAAAGAAATGCAGAGTCCCTCTCTTTTCTCCTCACAGAACTGTAGTCACAGCTATTGAAGACAATTAAAGGCTTCAGTTCAGATAAAAATCTCCATCACTTAATGTTATACACACACTCGGAGAGGATGAGAAATGATTGCTGCCTCAAGCACTGACGGTCTAAGAGGACAGGACAAAGGACAGAAGATGAAATAGGCACACAGAGGACTTCTTGAAAGATGCTGTGTTCTTTAGGTACTGAATCAACAAAGGTCTTATATATGCACAGTCTTTCTTTGAAGACACAGTTCAAGGTGACTGTTTCAAGATAAGTACGTGCTTAAGTGTCTTGGTGGACTGGAGCCAGGTGTCTTGGCAACTGACAGGACTGAGCCCAGAAGATCTGTTCTGTGGTTGCGTTGAGGATGGGCAAAGGAATAATTACAGCCTGTTGATTTTATTGATGTGAGCCTTAGCATCTCTGATAAGTTTTTCTCAGAGCCACTCTGAGGCACATGCAGAGCATCAGGTCCATGCAGGGCCACTCTTTTTAATGAGTGTAAGAAATGGCCAAGAAATACAGAATTATGTTATGAAATATGAAAAACCTCACCTTCCAGCCACTGTTCTGTGTTGTACATGTGGTAAAGCACAGAAAAATAGCCCAAATGTATATAATTTCCCTGAGAGAATTTGGAACACTTGAAAACACTAAATTGTTAGGTTCCACCATCCAATCTTACAAACATAGTTGCTGTTTGCAACAGGAAAGATGGCAAAGAGACAAGCTGTCCTGTGGGTGGTATAAATTAGCAAAGAAACATTTCAGAGAGGTATAAATATAGAAAACACCCCACAGTTTTCTTACTTAATTTGAAAGTGCCACAAATTCTGTTGTATACTTGCATATTTTCTCAGCTGCACCAGCTGAGTTTGAAGACTTCAACTTGCGTCTGGGATTCTGTATAAATCTGGATTAAACAGAGCAAACACTCCCCAGAGACAAAAGAGTCAGGATACATTTGGTGAGCAAGGATTTCCTTAACAAAGACACAAAATGTATAGAATAAGGTGCTCTGACAAAACCTGCCATGCAACATCCTTATGCCGTCACTGGGGAGAACAAAAGAAAGGCTGGGGGCATAGGGAGAGAGAGGGGGCAAGGTGCAGGGACGGAAATAAATTACTTGCAAATCAGCTCACAGTCACAGAGAAAAGGCTGATTTTTTTTTTTTTTTAACAGAAGGCAGATAAAAATCAGCCACCATTAATGGCTGGGGATGCAACTTTACCCATGAAGTTCACATTTCCTCAGATAACAAAATCCAACCAACCAAAACATACCCAATAAAAACCGCATGAGTTCTGTGTTGCTTGGCTGTGTTGGACCCTATTTATTTTGTCCTCAGGTATTTGGGTCTTTCATACTGCATTTTTCACAAGTCTCCAAGTGTTATATTTGCATGAAATAACTACTATGGACTCTTAATGAAACTTATAAAATGATTTCTGCTATATCATATCAAATAAGGGGTAAGTAGTGAACCTCTGTGTCCCTCTGCCATACTGTCTATTCTTTCTTGGGGTGTCTGTAGCCACAGCTGTCTCCCAGTTAGTTGATTTGTGATAGGAGCTTTCAGAAGCTCCTAACTCCATCAGAAAGTAACACCTCCTAAAAGCTGGTCAGCAGCATCCCTCACTCTATGAAGCACTTCTCCATGTAGGAATAATTTCACCAATTCTGGAGGTATTTAAAGGTTTGTAGATGTGTTTGGGGCATTCCACAGGGATGAGACACGACTTAGTGGTGAATAGAGCAGTGCTGTGTTAATGGCTAGACCCAAAGATCTCAGAGGTCTTTTCCAATCTACATGATTCTATGATTCTATGATTTTTCAGTTTTTTGGTGGCTGTCTGATGAAGTAGCACCAGCTACTTTCACTATTGACAGAAGATATTTGTAAGGAGTGGAAGGATTTGCAATGGTTCCTTATTACTCAAGAGAGTTGCATGATTACATGAGAGAAGGAAAAAATGGGCATAAATAAAACAAATAGCTGATGGGAAACTTATGTGTCAAAAGAAAAAAAGTCTTAGCAATAATTTTGCCTGAATACTATTACCCATGCAATTTTTAGATATTGTCTTTTCCTTTTCTGTCTTCTGAATAACAATGATCCCACCAACCAGCAATAATGGACTCAGAGGACTGACATTTCTTCCTTTATAGTTCTTTCCTGGGACATTTCAGGATTTGCATTGCTTCTAGTTTTTAGGAGTGGCTTTATTTAACTAGCAGTTTGTTAGAAATGCGATTCTCTTCACCTTCCTGCACACTTCACATTGGGACAGGAAAAGAAATTAATGAAAAGCATTGTGAGACCCACAAGCACTAAGAAAGAGGAGGTGAAAGGAATAATATATACGTCCCTGAAGGAAAGAATGATGTCAGAAATAAAGATGAAAACCAGAGTAGATTTCAAAACTACTCAAACGTACGAGACTGCTTGTATTAAATATGAAAAGGAAGTCATTCCTAAGTTTTCATACTTAGTTTTACTTTCTCTTTCAACTTTGCAAAAAGTTCTCTGCTAGTAAAAGTATACATTTCTAATAAAAGAATTGCATTTAACATTAATAAGATGCCTTTCACCTGTCACCCTCAAGTTGCTTTGCCAAATGTGGTTCTCACAGTTTTTCATAGTCAGATGAACAGGGCAGTTTAATTAGGTCCATCTCACTCTACTGAAAAAGAGGAAGAGAGGCTGAACAACCCATATTCCAAACACTTGTGTTGAGTATTTTCTCTGAACTCAGTACTACACATGCATACCTTGGTGCAGTTCAAATTCCTGACACAAGCTGTTCAACCAGAAATGGAAAAGAGAGTAAATAGTGATTTGTGTAGAGACATCAGACTTGAGAAAACCAAATTCAGTCTATTACTTTGCAGTGCAGTAAGTATTAAAGCTTCTCAGTCAAGGTACTCTCTGTGCTTACAGCTGCCATGAGTCTGGTAGCATTATGAGCGTAATTACATCAAACATGGGTTCCCTAGATGCTGCTGCAAATCTAGGATTCTAGGCTCAATTAAAGGGACTTTAACTGCAGGGACACCCGAACAATCTTCACTGATGTCATGGTGACAAAGAAGCTAACATGCAAGGCTTTTGACCCATGGTCCTTCGCTCAACACAAGGCAACCTTTCAATAATTACTTGCTCTAGACTTCTGACCTCCATTTAATCCCACATGCCAAAGGAATGATCAGCCTGGGACAATTTAGGCCACCAGGCTCACACTGTCACTGCTAACCACCGTTCCTAAAGCCTACAGCCCACATGCTGGCAACCCTGCTGTTGGTGTTTCCTGTAGGCAATGCAAAGGAGTTTCAAGATCACCACGCTTCAGTTGTAGCCTTCTCTTCTGAATGTTAGCACAGCTTCTGTTCTGAATCCTCACTCCTGCTGCACTGTGCCTGCCCTGGCCACTGAAGACCGAGCAGCCAAGAAGACATGGACACAACTTTCTTTCTTTCTTGTAGCAGTGCTACCCCTTTCACCACAGCTGTTTGAGCAGGGAAAGGCAATGGTAAGAGCACTAAAAGTATCTCTGTCTTCCCCATCCACTCTTTTAGCTCAGTAAGTTTAAGATGAACATAAGTCTCAAACATACCTCTCTGACAAATCTTCAACAGCTTCCACAGGCTTCAGAAAAAGCTTCAGAGGCTATCCTGAAACTCAGGAGGTAGTGCAAAACAGCCCCCTAAAACCTCGAAAGAGTGAAAACCAAAACTCTGTAGCACTTCTCTTGAGTTATGCATTACTATAGGATTTTTTTTACTCTTTCATAATGTTTGTCGATAAAGGCATCTAGAAAAAATCTCTCAAGAAAGACCATCAAAATTCATATGTGGTCTCTTCATGCTAGGACAGGTTTATTTACAAAAAAAGATGAAAAATAAAATCATTGATGTTTATCCTGTTAAATCTGACTAGGCATTTTACATGATCCTTATACAAGTATTGAATAAGCTGAGAGATGTGATCTTGACATTGGTCCCATCCTCTAACACAAGAGATTCTGATTTTTGTTGCCATGAATGATTACACTGACAGAGGAAGAAGAGGCAGAGTGAGAATTTCAGTGTACAAATATTTATATTCACAAGTCAAAAACTGATACAGTCATCTACCACACAAGGCAGTATGTTACACTGCATTTCATTGCCTAAACAGCTAGAAATTGAGATCAGACTTCCCATAGGATTAAAAGTATACACAGAATTTGTCCATATTTAAAGTACCAGAGAGGCAGATAAAAGTTTGAATGTCATGAGACTGTAAAGGAAAAAGAAAATCAGAGAAAGGTCATTGGAGACCAGCAAGCGAGAGACTAAAGACAGCTTGCAGAACAAGAAGTTCATTTAAACACAGTAATTTGAAAACAGGCACAACAGGAGACAATCTATATTATCTTTTATTTGCTGAATCTTTTTGCTTTTACTACTGCCAATTCCTCCCCTGCAGTTTAGACCTGGCAGCTAAATCTCTGTTGCTTTCCAGCAGCTTTCAGAAAACAGATAAGAAACCAAGCTAGCAAAGAAATAGGCTAAAGTACTCTCACTTCCACTCTCTGTTCAAGTACAGCGAGTGAATCTTTCTTTACAGCCTCATCTAGGGGCTTGGGAACTCTTGACAGCAGAAGTCTTATATTGACCTAGAAACATCCAAGTCTATGACTACCATAAACTTCCTGATAATGGTTTCCTAAGTTATTATATACTTTTTATCAGTATGGTGTATATCTTGGCAAAATAATGAGACTTTCTTCATGCTCAGGCCCTAAAAAGGTGTTACTCTTTTGATATGTAAGGCTCTGGAGTGGTTTGGATACTGCAGAGAGAAAAAGGAGGAAAAACCTCTAGCTATTATCTCGATGGCAGAATCATTCTGCAGAGAAAGACTCATCATATTTTACAAGAGAAATTATACACAAAAGATGCTTTAAAAAAAAAAAAGGCAGCATACGGACTACTCTGCTGTTGTGCATTTGTTGACAGACTTTTATTTTTCATAGAAATAAATATCTACTGAGTCCAAATGTTCTCCAGCTATTTAGAAATATTTCCCTCACATCCTTTTTAGAAACAGCTGCTGCATCTATATGGACTACAAAACCAATCCTTTTAAGCTATCAGTGTCTGTGCTTGAATCCAGTTACTTTTGCACTTTATTGACTCTGCTTTAGAGTCTTAAAAATAAATCAGCAATTCATTCTGCACATCTTTACACCTTAGAAAATAGTTGAAATGCTATAATGAGGAGACAGAATTGGAGAACATGTACTGTGTTAAATGTACTTGTGATCAAGGACTACTCTGGGAGTGCTATGCATTGTCCTTGCTTTATAAAATGACTAAACTTTGAGCCTGCATCCCGCTGTCTATCATGGTGTAACACTGCAAAACAAAACCTAGCTTAAAGGTCTGGAAACTTTGTCTGTTCTTTTCTTCCCCAAGTGGTAAGTTATGGTCTGTTGCTAAAACTACTCAACTTTATATTCCATGCAAAGCAAAGTCCAAAATGAGATCCACCTTTGATTCTCTCACCAGCATTTCTTTATTGTGTTTCACAGCTGACATTCTCTCATTTCAAGAATTCTGAGCTCAGACTCTGGCAGATGAGTGGTTGAGTCCTGCTTACTTCTTTTCCTTCAAGAATTTCTTCCTATACCTTCCTTACTAGTGGTGATATGCCTATGACTTTCTGTTCAAATGTTGCTCTTTATTGTTGAGGTAGTTCTACCCAACCATCAAAACAAAGTTTACCGGCAGCCATTGAGCTCTTGTGATCAGCCTTAGATTTCTGTCTCTCTTCCTGGTTCCTCTCAGCACAGAGAAAAACAAGGTTTTCTAGAGTGCCTTAGCAATCACTGCTCTACTGTTCTGCCATCCTTGAAAAGGAATGCTCAAGATTCCTCATTCCTAAGCACAATCCTTTGTGTTTATTTATTCTGAAGCACAAAATTAGTAAATCTTTGCTTATCTTTATACAGTCCAACCCACTAATCTACAAATTATTTTGGTAAAAGTGTGGGATAGGACTCTCATTCTCTAATCTACAGATCTGACCATCTATTTGTATCAGAGGAGACCTGGAACTGGAGAAGATAGATCATTTCTCAAGTAAAATTTAATTAAGTATGACAGAAAATTTCTCAGGAACAAAAAGCTTAAGTTCTTTCCTCAAACAGGAGAGGCTAGACGAGAAATATCTTTTATCTGGTGCACTTAAAAAAAATCTTAAAAAGCTGTCTACATGACCCAAAATAGTAAGATTCTCAATCAAAGCTTGCAAAAATTCCTTCACATTCAAAGTATCTAATAATGATCCCATTAATGGTAAACTTCCAGAAGCCTAATGAGAGAGTGAGATTTGGGTGGTTTTGTCAGCGTTGCCGGAGTGGATATGCAATCAACTTCAAACCAGATTTAATTCAAAGACTAATTCTGAAAGGATATTGATATAAAGGGACCAATGCAAAAACCTACTGAAGTCTGTAGGAACCTTTCAATTGCACAAAGACCGTGACTTGATGTGAATTCATTACAGCCCTTTATCTTGGGAAAAACATCATGAAATTATGGAAAAATAACATATTTTTTAGAAACATAAAATCTGAATGAGACCTGAGATGACCCAAGTCCCCCTCTGTCCATGTACACATAATCCAAAGAAAACTGATGACAATACTAGTATCAGTCTAGAGGGGAAATTATACAAGTATAACCAAAGCATTAAAAAATCATTATGCAATATTGAAATTTAAAAGGCTGGTTTCACTTGATTCACTGGAATGTAAGTCTTCTGTTCAGAAGACTCAAAATGTTTCATATGTTTGCTGTGATAAAAAGTGAAAAGTAAAACACTGTTGCTTGCAGAGGAAGTTTTCCTAAGCTCTAAAAGGTAACTGGGCACAGGTTACTTTGATATATATTTCTTAAGTAAATGAGCTGCTTTTTTTCTTTATTTTTTTTTTATTATTTGTTGTGATGGCTGTAAATCCCAGAAAAGCATTTTGTGAATGGGTGAATGCATTAGATCTGCAAGCTCAATCAGTTATGTTACCAGCAGGCTGCGAAATGCTACAATAAAAATAAAACACCTCTAACTCATTAGATTAAAAGTAACTATAAGCACTAAGTGTTGTTGTACATGGATCCAACTTTTGGATATATCAGCTGATTTTTGAAGCCTTGTTTAAGACTGACTTCTTAAAGGACATTGGCACGTTGTCTTGTTTCAGGGTACTAATACCTCATGAGAAAGCATTTAAAACATGAATTGAGGTTAATTATAAAGCAAATGTAGACCCATATAAGTTCTGATAAGACAATTTTGATTAATAAATCACCTTTTTCAAACTCATTCTTCATGTGTGAGTGCAAAGTATTTCTGCAAAATAAGGTGAAACAAAAATAAGAAAATTGTTTCCTTCCCCCATTCCCACATCCTCAGTGATTCTGCAGTTCTGGGATCTGCAGCCATTGTAGAAAACTCTTAGGAAAGCAGTGGTATTAATGAACTTGAAAAAACTTCTCAGAGAGGTTCTGGTGAGACTCAAAGAAAGAGGACTCATTTAATGGTCACAAAGACCCAATATATCTGAAATCCCACTGCTGTAATACCATCTATGAAGCTGTGAACTTCCATCTCAGAAGTTTACTAAAACACAGGAAAGCCTGCCAGTTACATTTGGTGTATTTTCTCATGAACACAAAGATCATATTTATCTGTATGTAAAACAGAAGACCTATCTGAAGAAATGGGTATGGTTCATGTGAAGTTCAACCCTGTTTTAAGAACTAATCAAGGAAATCCTCAGTAGTACTGGTGTTTACCTATGGGCAGAGGAGTAAGAAGATACCCAGACCTATTTGAAAGCACAGCTTCATGGCCTGTGACAGTACAATACAACCCAGATTTGGTCCAGCTGTGACACAGCCTTGTTAACAAAGAGGGACATTTAGCAGGGACAATGATTCTTGCAGCTATATATATATTTCCCAGACACTGACTAGCTCCCATAGAGCTGATTCATTTGGAAAACCTGTGCCTGTTCTGACATGCCCTTTGTCAGTGTCAGGGACTTGTTAGTACTGCTTCTCTGTTTGTCTAAACGCTTGTACTGTGCCCATCACAGCGGTGGCCAAACACACTCCCCTGCTACAGACAGCTATTCTGTGGCACTCGTGGTTTTAATTTGTCTATTTTGTACAAGCTGCATGGTATTTAAACAGCCCTGTCTCAAAGCTTCAAAACTCACATGTACATCCCTTTAAGTCATGTTACAGAGGATAAGTTGGTAAAGATTCTGTTTCCCTCTCTGTTCTTCTCCCATGATTAATAGTGACAGCTGAAAGTTAGTGGCAGACAGCCAAACAATCAAAGGGCATAGCAATAACAGTTCTGTTGCCCTGCAATTCACAAATTATTTCATTATCTTTCAACGTTGCAATCAGGCAAATCCAATACTATGCCAGCTGCCTGGGTTACAGACTTTCAGGTAGGTTTGATCTGATTATCGTCCACTCTCCAGAAAACTTTTTCTAGTTCTAAGAGTAGACAAACCACTGAAAAATGTTGTATTTTGTCTTCAAAGACCATGTCAATGTACTTGACTGCAAAGAAATAATTTCTGTGCAAGCACTGCAGTCTGCTGGGTTTGAAAGATCTGAATGCTCTTGTTTTGCATCCGTTAAAAAATGGAATGCATTTTTCTACCTACTTTATAAGCTGATTGTCAATGTACTTCAAAAAAGACAAGTGGAAAAATATATTTCATGATGTTTTTAAATCATCTTCTTATGGGCTTGCTGAGATTGACAGCTCTGAAGAAAAAGAAACATTCTTCATTTGAAATTAAATAGAATAACTTGGAATATCTGAAATTGTCAGGAGGCTTTTTGAAAGGATGTCCTTTTGCACGTAACTACAAGTCCATCTGTTGTTTTAATTTGTCTCTCTAATAATTCCCTGGAGTTCCACTTGGTTTGAATGTTTGAATAAACAGAAAAGAATCAAACCATGCATTTTTTAAACAAAATTTATCCAAAAATACAGTTCTGTACGTTAACTCTTGCCTGTGTCAGACTCATTTCAAGTTTGACTGCTCTCATTAACATTTACCATGTGTCTATTTAAAGAAAAGGTATTCATTCCAGCAGCTGATGTGCCTTAAACAGAACTTTATACAGTAAAGAACTTAAATATAATTGAAGTATGCAGCTTATTAAAACAGATAGCTGTATAAACCACTTCAAATATTTGTACTTCTGGATGTTCCTAATTTGTCAATTTTTCACTAAACATGTATTTCAAGTTTCCAAGTAGTTGGCAAAAAAAAAAGAAGCCAACAACCAAACAGAAAAAAAGCCCCAAAAACCAAACAAATACCCACACAATTTGTTTACCAGGATAAAAAAAGAATAATACACTGCATATTAACCATATTCCTAGCACTGATGCATGATTCATCCATGTACAAATTAGTGGAATGTGAAACTCACTACATCTTTTTCAAAGTCTAAGAAAATATTACTAACTCTGCCTCAGTGCTGGAAACAATGAGGATCCAGGCCACTTCTGGACTGATTTAAAGAAAGGTTTTCAATTGTATTTAAATAGAAATTAAAACGAGAGTATAAACTAATTCTTTAAATTACATGAACTGATGGTTTACATTATTCTGCAGCTAGAAATAAAATATTTTCTTTTAAACTACCAACACCATAACAGCCTAAAGGGGCAATCTCCAAAATTTTTCAAGTTGTCCCACAAGCCTAAATTCTATTATTAGTGCAGATTAATTGAATGTTTCAAGCTGAAGCCAAATCCTGATCTTCAAAATTGATAGAAATGCATCAGAACCAATACGTCTGAGGCTGTCACACATGCAAACTGTATCTTTCATTGAGTGTCATCTGCCTCTGTTAAAATTCCCATTTGGAGTGAATATGTTGGAATTGGTTTCTAAAATTGTGTACTAAAACATAACTTGCCATTTTTTTCACATATTAAGGTCAATTATTTTTGTAACTGACTAGAAAAGTCCTACAGAATCTAATGAAGGAAACTTCACTCTCACCCACATATCATATGGAATTTACTAGTACTTACAAATATGTAATTGAAAATCTTAAAATGGCTAAAAAAGAATAAAGTATAGTGAACTAGGCACTTTTATTGATGTTTGTTTTTATGTCGATTTTAAAACTCAGGCTAATTTCTGAGCAGTCATTCTAGATTTTACCTGTCCACTTCCACAAGTGATGCTGCATTTGGATGAATTTGAATTGAAACCCCCAGAGGCCTCTGCATATGTCTGTTCAGTTTCACATGAACATGGACATGCATTCCTGGACATGGAAAGCGTTCTTTAGGAAACTCAAAACATGCTACAGACTCTTAGTGCCTGTGCTATGACGATTTCCATGAAATTTTTCATAGTCAAATATTCACCAGGGAGAAACTGGCACAATTTTGACATAAACTACAGATGAAATGATTGAAGAGCACAGAAAGGAGGAGAGAAAAACGAATTCTCAGATTTGAGGTTGGGTAAAATCTCCTCAGTTACCTAAAACACACACTTCTGTGGAGGTCATGAACAAATTGATTCTCAAGTTTTCACCTGTGCTTGCTAAAGAGCTTCCACATCTGTCTCCCCCCAGCAATACTCATGGCAGGCTACCAGGCCCCACTGATAACCCTGGAAAGGTTTGCTACTAAAAAGTAGGCAAAAGCCATCACTGACTATCTAAAAGTGGTTTTAGTAGCCCAGACTATTTTAACCCACATGTGAGAGGGAGACAGCATGGCTGGAACATGAGCAGTGCTGCTAATGACTCACAGAAGTCCCACAGGACTAAGACAGAGGGTCACAGCAGCTGGGTGAGAATAGCAGCTTCTTTTGATGGTGCAGCTATTTAGAAAGGTAATCCTAGGGAGTATCTCAGTATAACATGCAAGTCAGGGAGAGATTGTTACTATTTTTGCATTACTTATTTTTCAAGCAATCCATACAGTCATGTCTGATTTTTGTTATCTGCCTATTGAAGCCTTCCTTATTCAATGCTATTATGACTGAAACACATAATTTCATATTGTTTTTACAATACATTGCAACCTAAGCACCTTACTCTCCAGAAGTTTTGCTCACAACTGCATTAGTTTTACCATCCAGTATCAACACATTCCACCGACTCTGCTTAAATCAGCAGCTTGTAAATGGATAATGACCCTCTCCCAACCTCCATGAGGTAAAACTGTTATAAAAACTGTGAACAGTGAAGCATGTCGAAATGGCAGGCAGTCCAGCATGGTGTGCTTGCTCCAGCAGAGATGCCAGAGTGAAGTTGGGCTGCATTTCTCCTTTGAAAGGCACATACAGCCTCTGCCAAGAGATGCCAAAAACTACACTCTGAAGTTCCAACACAAAATTTCACCCCATCCTCTTCCATCAGCCCTTGGTCACCTGTGCACCTGCTCCTTTTGCAGCTATTAAAGAGAAAAGGCTTTAAAATTATACCTGAAGTAATTAATGTACTGTGCACCACTAGGTGACCAAAAAAATGCAAAAGAATTAACATTCAGCTTCCCAAGAGGGATAATAATGATTCCTGAAGGCAAAAGCACACTAATTGAGACTGTGACCAACATGGCTGCTTTAGGTTGTCTGAGAAAATAAAAGAGGCTAATAGAGATGTGGGAACGGCAACATGTACAGCTGAATTAGTGAGGGGAAGAAAAGTGAATTATACTTCTTCCATCAGAAGGGTCTGCTCAACTGTAGTCTGTCTGAAGTTTCACTGAACTAGAGCACCTCCTTAAAATACACAGATTGCTCCTTGATACAGAGAAATAATCAGGGAGCTCAAGAGGGGAAGGCTGAATTTAAGTTCTACATTTTCCCTGCTTCCTTCTGAAGCTGCATGCTTATTTAGTGCCTCTTATGGGCTGCTGTGACTAATGCCATAGTCAAGTATGCAAAGTTCTTCGAAGACCTAAAACCAGCATGGATCCTGCTAAAAACACATAGATCTCTTCCTCTCTGGGAGTATGCACCATTTTGTACATCCCTAAGGCAAATAACACTCCGATTTTAACAGTGGCAACGTATTAATTTTAAAAATCACTGAAGTGTCTCTGCCTAGAGGCAGCCCAGCCCAATCACTAATTCTCATTTCCTCAGGGAGGTCTGAAGATTCTAGTTCCCCTATATTTCCGTATTAAGTCTTTCAAAAATATATAAGCCCTAACCAAGAGCAAAACAAATCTCTAAGTCACTCAAATATTCTCCCAGCGATGAAAAATGCCTGCAGCCAGAAATATCCTTTAGTTGTTAGTTATGCTGCTATTAACTATGAAAACACCCTCTGAATAAGCAGTAGGTGGCAGACAGTTCTGACAGAAGAGACAAAAGCTTGCTATACATAGGCACTGCCATGCAAAAATCTTCAGCATGGTGCACGGACATTAAACGCCACCTAATTCCCCCACTGAAAATGTTTCTCTTTTGTTTTATTGGTTTAATTCATCAAGAAGGTTTTGCCAGACTTTCATGCTCTTTTGGGACAAATTCTAGGACTCTATCTGCTGCTGTGCTGATGGGGACCCGGCAGACCAGCAAGTTATGCTGCATCATGCACAGACAGTACTTTAAAGGAGTCTAAGACCAAATAAACTTTTCAAATATCATCACTGGGTTTAAATTACATGTTTGTTGAATTCAGTTCTTTTTGCTGGATCTAATCTAAAGAGGATTTTTTTTCACTTTCCTTCCTGAAGGATTCATTTGCCCCTGCTGCTTATTACTCATCAAAAGTCATCATTTTCTATCTGTGACATCCGGATAGGCTGTTGCCGTGGAAAAGATTATGAAGCTGAAAACAAGCAAGCTGATTTGCATTGAGAAGTGAGTTTCAAAGAGTGCAACTTCTGTTCACAGAGGAGCTTAAGACACATTTGATCAGACAGTGATAAGGTTACAGAAGAAAAAGAAAAGATTTACTTGAGAGAGACCTTTGCTTTTTAAAATAGTGGGATGACTGGTATCACAGAGCAAATTATAGAATCAAATTATTAAAACAAATCTTTTCAAACACTCCTTTCAGGAATGTTCTTCTCTAGTTTTCCTTTCCCTTCTAGTGAGCTCTGAAATAACAAATTTCCTACTGGCCACAAATCCAAATGATGTGGCTCTGCATAGCTCCATTAACTTCAGGAAAGCTGTACCGCTTTATCAAGCAAAGGATCTGAATCTCTCCTTCAGGACAGAAATAACATGGCACATCCAGAAAAGGAATCTCTCTGTGCAAAACGGATCATTTGAGGGAAATCAGCCCTCGGTGTACTAAGTGTAGCTAACAACTGCACTGCTTCATGGCATTTACAGCTACCAAATAACAACTGTTAATTGATTGGAGCAAGAGATAAAAGTGTTTATAATTAGGCCTAACAACATTCACACACCTTGATTTGAGATGAAAGCATTGTCTTACCTCTGAGCTCTCTTTCGGCGATACACAGCCTTCCAGATGTCAGGCTTAGCAATAGAAAATTCTGCTGGGGTGAGGAAGGGAACAATTTATTATACCTTAATATAGGAATTGCATGGGGATGCTTTACAGCTTTCTTTTTTGTGCTTTTCTGAGTTGAGGAAAAAAAGAAAAACTAATTACCTTTGAAGTCTATCTGTACAGCTGGATTTCACTATTCTTTGATCTACCACAGGTTTTTCTTCCTTATATTTAGTACATCACTCAGGCCCAGAAAACTCAAAGATGCCTCCAGAAGTCAAAAGGAGTGTGGTGGGTCCTTCTGCCTCTAAAGTTCCCAGTTTTTCTGCATGATGATTCTGGGAAACTGTCTGTATATTAAACAGTGGTGCCAATATAGAGGAGTGGCTTCACCCAACTCTATATTTGATTCATAACCACTTAGAGTAGTTCACTTTCATGGTGAAGGCTGGTCTCCAGCAGCACAGGCTGCTGCCTTAGTTGACTTCCTACTTCTGGGCAAACATCACCTGTCCATTAGCCCATGAAGGATGAAGTCCAGAAAGACACAGGTAGCTCTGCTAATTTGCCTTTTATGGCACACAGCTCTCTGAGGCTTCAGAAGGAGTTTGCAGAATTTCATGATTCAGCCTTAGTTTTGTTGGGACTTTAGCTCATACAGCAGTGCAGTAATCAACTCTACCACTTATTTATTCATTCACAGAACACTAAAAAGTGATGAATTTCAAAACTAAGTGGCTTAATTATTTTATTTTCTCCCCCCTTTCTTTCATTATCTTTGTTCATTAAAACTAATATTCCTTGATGATAATATTAGACCACGACACAACATTAATTTTTACAGCAGTTTCCCTATGAATATAATAAATTAGCTTATAATAGACCCAGATCATTTTCATTTTAAATAGCATATTACAACACATCTTACTGAATCCATCATTATATGACTGTTAATCAGTTAACATAGTGTTGAATTTGCTTGTTAAGCTCAAATAATAACCTTTATCTATACTATTGACCTTATCTTTTAATGTCCTGTAGTCTTGCATTTGTTCTAGCATTTGGGGGGATCTTCCCAGAATGCTTGCATTGTGTGGTCAGAGGCTATATTTCTTCAGGAGGTTTTAATCTATGCTCTGAAATTCCTTATTGATTATAGAGGAGACAGACAATACATCCCAGGGATCTCAGAACTGTTTCAGTAATAGTTTCAGAATAGTTTTGTGCTTTAATTCAATAGAGGAAAGCTGTGGATTCTGGGCCTACAGGTAAAGACATGGTCAAGAAAATCAAGAACAAAAGAACGTTGTGCCCAAGAGCAAAGGGATTGGAGCTCAAGAGCAGAAAGTCCCCTTAGCCTTGAACCAGTACAAAGTACACATCTCTTGACAGTTCCTCTTTACCTGTGAGAATTGCTTGACCCCTCAGCTCTGCTCAGCACTCCCTCCTCAGAATTAGAAAGCAGAGGAGCTGACCCTGTGTCCAGTGAATTATGCTGCAAGCTGTCCCACAGCTACATGTCTTGGTGTGTCTACTGGCACATGCAAGCTGCATTAGAGAAGAGAGTACTCTTAAGATGTCCAAAATCAGTGGCTGATTTTTACCTGCTTTGCATCAGTCAAGAGGAGCATAGTTTTCAGTGCAGTCACATGGTGGCAAAACCACCTTTTGCAAGCTGGGCTCAGTTTGGCTGCCATTAATAAAGCAAGCAGCCTGCTCATGTGTGTAAGGATTTGCAGTAGGAAAAAAAGACATTTGCAGAAGTAAATGCTTCTTAATATAACAAACATTTCACCTCTATGCAAGCCCATCCTAGTCCTGAAAGCTAACCAGCACGCAGCATGACCCACACGGAGAAGGGGAAAAAATCCCTACAAGATGGAATAAGATGGCGAAGAGGGAGGTAGGAAGGGAAGTCAAGACTTTCAAGGTATCTTTTTCTTCCTCCATTTTGATGACAATTTTCTAATAAAACTATGATAGCATGGCAGATAAAGATCTGCAATCAAATTCAAAGTGCTTATTTGATCTGCTAATCACCTACTTAATGCTTGTTCCTACCTTGCCAGAGCAAAGAAATACCGCCTTCATTATGCAAGATTGGAATTCCTCCACTGCCTGCAATGACAATGCTGCTATTGCATTCCCTACCCCTAAGAGTGTGAATACATGGTCTAATCTTCTCCTAAAGTCAAGGCAAGTAGGGATTTGACCTGCTCATTTTTTAGCCCCTCATCTCCATGAGAGAAATAGATTACCACAAATCTAAAAGTTGGATTGCTTCCTGAATATTTTTGCTATGCTTTATTTAAAAGTATTTTGAGTGTATTTTGCTGTTTAGTCCTTGCAGAAAGTTGGAATATTTGCCTGAATATTATTTTTTTTCCACTTACAAATGCTCCAACAAGAATTTAGCTCCATTTTTTTATTTAGTCCTTTTGTGAAGCATTAAAATTGCCAATGGTCTCTGCTTGGAGTCCATAACTGCATGTCACCTACTTAATTTGAGCTGGAACAGTTGCAGATTGTTTTGGGTTTGTGCTGGTGTTTGCCAAAAAAAAAAAATTGTGAGCATCATTAAAAGAACAAAAATGGATCACAGGAAAAAATTTTCCCAACCCTTTCTTTCTTTATTTTAAAACACAAGTCAGTTTTCTAATAAGAAATAAAGACTTTTTTTTTTAAATAAAAAAAAATTCTCAAAATGAAAGATGTTGTCCAAAACATTTCATTCCTTTGGGCTGAATGTATTTGATTTTGATGAGAATTTGATGGGAGCTCATGGAGTTTTTTCATGTTGAAACAACATTTAAAATAAATAAAATTCAACCATTCTATGTGTAATTACATAAAACTGTAGAAATTAGTTCTAAGTTGTTGGTCTTTTAGGAAGCAGGGGTAGAAAATAATTTCCTTCTTTTAGGAAGCAGGGGTAGAAAATAATTCTACCTTTGTATATTACTTTTGTTAAACCTATGCAAAAATGTTCCAAATTGCTCTGGCATTTTTATTTGTTAGAGTTGTTGACAAATTGAGGGACTTGTGTAAAGAAGCTAGGCAGTTTAATTTAGGTTTGGAGAAGGAGCCTTACAGTGAGAAACATAAAGATCTCAGTCTCCTTAGCCTACCAGAAAGAAAATTGTAAGGTAATTTGATTATAATATACAAATATTTTAAATAAGGGTGGAAATGGGTTGGACAAAGGCATCTAATCTAGCAGAAAAAGGCAAAACCGAAGCCAAGAGCTGGAATTTAAAACCATATTGAAATAAAATTAAATTAAAAGAGAAAAAAATTATTGTAATAGAAAGTAGGAAAAGATGACCTGGATTCTCCACCTCCTAACTCTATACCACAATGGGATGCTCCGTCAGAAGACAAGTTTTAACTAAGACAAATTGTTTCAAATCCCAAGTAGTTATTACAGTCAATATTCGGTTAACTGATTGAAAGTTTGAAGGTGAGTAAAACTCGGAGAAAGTATGTTGGTTCTCAGCTAATGATGTATGTCTTACTAGCAGAGCAGAGAGCAAGACTAGACTGAAAAGCCCACTGAGAGCATCAGCCTGGGCTTTGTGCCAGCATGGCAGAGGCAGTGACAGGGATGGCCAAGGCAAAGGGCTTACAAAGTACTGGGCTGCAGCTTTCTCCAGGATCCTTGCTCTGAGGGTCTCTTGGCCTCAACCTCTACAGAAGACAGGCTTATACTGCTAATTTTTGAAGTCAGTGCATAATAGCTTTGGCTGTAATAAAAATGTTTAATAACATCAACATTCAGTGCTTCAAATGAATTTCATCAGCATCCCTGTGGACAACCCAAGGTTAAGTGCAGCAAGAAATGGCATTTAAATAGCAAAGTCATCAAAAATCTACTGTTGACTTCAGTTCCTCCAGGAATATCAGCTATCTGAAGTGAAGGCCCCTCCAAGCTCTTTATGGGTACCAACACTGAGTAAATATGTAAGTAGATAATAGATATTTTAAACACTCTTCTTGTTTATCCTTTGCCCACCTTCTCCTCCAGCCCTGCCAGCCAAGAGAGCATCAGCAACAGCCATGTGATATGCTGTGTCCTGGATTTTGTGCAGCTCACTCCCAGAGAAGAACACCAGGGCTGGCAGATCATAGAGATCATAGGCATACTTTAAAGGGCTGGAGGCAAGCCCTAAGTAAGAACACTAGGGTAAACCAAATAATTTTGGAATGCTTATCAAGGGAATAAAGCCCTTCAAAGATCCCATCTATGCCTAGCTGCAGATGGGCCACAGGAAGGACAGGTGTTGAAGGTAGGGTTACTGAGTTCAACAAATCAATATCTGTCATAAAATTTAGTGCAAAAAAACTGTTGTAAAACTAAGTTCACCTTTAGAGGGAATTAGTTTAGATTTTATGTGCACAGACACACACTGAAAAAATATACACACATTTACAGGAAAAAAATTTCAGCAAGAACTAATCACTTCAGAAGTTCTCAAAGGACTTTGATCAGATAAAATAAGATAAAATAAGATGTAAATAATCAGAATGATATGGCATTGAAATCCATATTCTCAACACTAAAGGTAACTGTTAGCCATATCATATGGGAATATACTGTCCAGATCATCAACTGCACAAATTACTAAGCTCATACTAATCTTTTCACATGTGAAAAACATTTCAGTGCTTTAAAAGAAACCTCAAAACTTTTTTTATCTAACTAAAAAGCTCTCAATCTCACGAGCAAAGACAATAGGAAACAACCCTCCACTGCTCTTTTCTTCGCTGTTTACAACCCTTTCACAGGATCTTTCAAGCCTTCCAGCAGAAAAAGTTATCAATGCAGGAGAGAATGTGAGATCATGATTCCCAGTCCTTCAGAAACAGGAGACCCAGAGTGACTATAACATATTATATTAATGACATCTGGTAAAAGGGCCTCATTGGCCCTGTTATATAGAGAGGGCAGGAAAAACATGAGAACAAACCTCAACAATATGTAAGGACCTTTTTGATTCTTGCACCCATTTGTTATTAGCTCTAGCTATCAGCATTTACATCAGGCATTTCTAAGACTTGAAAAATGAAAATGAAGTGTAAAAAAGGATAAAAAGGACTTTTCCCTTTCCCAACAAAGCTCAGAAGCTGTGTGACACAGAAACTTTTATCTAAGCATATGAAAAAAGAAGAAAATAAATAAAAATGACACCTTCTACACGTCTTGTTGTGATGAACAATGTTGCTATTATGCCAAAACATTAAAACTAGTTGTGGTGGTTTGACTGTGGCTGGATACCAAGTGCCCACCAAAGCCTCTCTGTCTCTCCCCTCCACAGCTGGACAGAGGAAGAAAAATATAATGAAAGACTCCTGGGCTGAGATAGGGAAAGGTAGACAGCACTCACTGAGCACTTTTATGGACAAAACAGGCTCAATTTGGAGGAAATTTAATTTATTCCAAATCAAATCAGAGTAAAGTAATGAAAAACAAAAAACCTCAAGTCTTAAAATGCCTTTCTCCCATCCTTCCTCACTCCTTCCTGGGCCCAACTTCACCCCCCAGTTTCCTGTGCCTCCTCCCCACCAGTGGCACATGGGGGCAGGGAATGGGGGCTGTGGTCTGTTCATCACATGTTGTCTCTGATGCTTCTTCCTCCTCAAGGGGAGGATTCATCACATTCTTTCCCCAATCCAGCTTGGGGTCCGTCCCACAGAGACAGTCCGCTATAAACTCCTCCAACACGAGTCCTTCCCACAATCTGAAAAAAACCAAAGCCTTTGTAATATACAAATATGTATACATAAAAATAGTATTGAAATAATACAAAATGTGTATAGATAAAATAAATACACTTTTATGCATGCTGTATGTGCACTACATTTATATTAGTAAAGAGGAAATCACTAATTACTATTTGCAGGCTTTTGAATGTGCTAAATACAGCATAGCTTGTTGAGTCTGTTTTAATTCTGGCTAAGTACCATCCCAGTTTTTGAAAATAATTTTAACATATGTCTCACTGTTTTCACAAGACCAGAGTTCTGAAAAAAAATTAGACACAGTATAGTATCTCATTTAATGTGCTGCAGCTGAAGATCTTGCCCATTCTCTTTAGACTGCAATTCATATATGTATGAATATGTCTAGTTTTAATTCTCCTGATTAGATCTAATTGCTTAGCATGCCTTTCCTCATCAAACACTTATCAGATACCAAGTATCTAAATGATGTCATAGGTTTTGTAGAGAGGTCAGATCTATATCTACCTCTGTAGACTTTTTCCCTTCCTCTCACTTAGTCCTTGACAGAAATCTTATGTTTGCTGAAGACCTGTTAGAACTACTTTTCCCATTGAAACAGAAATAGCAATGAGTCTTCAGAGGGTGACAACAAAAGAACAACAAAGGAAAGCTTTTTCAAAATGCAGTGTATTTCCATGTGGAAACCCCAGGATCTTTACCTGTATTTTCATTTCTTACAGAGAGATATTCAAACCATGTTTCTATTTCGCCATTGTTTTTTAAGTGCAAATTCAACAGAAACTTTTCATTTTTCAGACAGAAGAGAAACCTTTGCTTTTCAGTCACATTTTAGAAGAGCTTGATTTTGATAAGTTTGTTTTATTGTTTTCCCACAGGTTTTAGGTAAATTGTTTTTATTTTGCTGCTTGATGTATCTAGGATACAACAATGTCATTTCTGGACAGTGTTACTGAAAAAAAAAGGATTTTAGAGACAATTTGGATTAGTCCCACTTTTTGCAGAGTTCTGTCCCAGTTTTGGCTGTGCCATGGCATGTTCACTTAAAATACACTAGCAGGACATCAACTAAAAAAACCCAGCAGTTGTAACCTGCGTACAATTCCAAAACCACTACCACAGCAATTAAATATATAATTCAGCCACATGTGGTTTTTGACAGACAAATAACTTGTTTTTATAATACATACAATACTTTCAATAACTGCTGGATCTGACAATTTAGGGAGAGAAGACTACTCTTTCACTAAGGCTTTTAATATTCTTGCTTTCCCTTGCAGTAAAATCAGGAGTTAGTTATAAAAAAATAGGTTATCTGAAGACAGAATCACCTGAATTGACACCATCTTTAAAGTCAATATCATTTCCTTAAGATGGCCATTTCTCTTCTGTCTTGCACCACTGTATAGTGCAAACAGAATTAGCTCAGACGTAGAAGGTACACGAGCTACAGAAATATTATCATATATGGGCTACAGGCTCCTCTGCAGCCAATTGCTTAACCTCCCTGCCCACAAGTTTTCTCAAGTCTGAGAGACTTGTGCAATCAGTGCTAAAATAGCCTACAAAATGTAAAAGTTGTTTAAGGCCTACAATAATTTTTCATAATTTATCTATGATATCAGCTCATGAGTCAAAATTTTCATGAGTTATTTCCTCATGTTTTTCATATCTCACTTTTTTCCAGCACAGAATTTTATGAATCATCTAGAGGACATTCATGCATCTGTGGCTTTTAAAAGGAAGAGAAATTAATAGGTCTTAAAAATGTTATGTATGACTTACTAATGACACTGACTATCTACAATAAAACAAATATTGTAATCAGTTCTCTTAGCATAGCATCTCTAAGTTAGTGTTTCATGAAATAAAACCTGTTTATATTGTAATAGATAAAGCTGTGAAAAATATTCCCTTTTGTCGCCGTTGAGCCGCTAGCAGAGAAGGAAAACCCAGATTCTCAGCGTGGCATAGGAAAAGGCCTTTATTATTTGAATCCAACATATATATAGACTTTTCAGAGGTCACCCAGATTGGTCAGTCAGAAACCTCCCCCTAGGCCTGATTGGCCAGGCCTGAACTGTCCAAATCTTGAGACACTGCAACAACAACATCCAAATTTTATCTTTGTTTATAACACATACAAGAATGTTCTCATGGGAAAGACCGGTGCTAGCCACACCCTTTAATTTAAAATCAGTTTTTAAAAAACACTTTTGGCACTGAACTTCACACATTCAAAAAATTCAAATTTATGATAGAATTTCTTATTTGTTTTTTGTTTAATGATAGAAGGCAGCTGGAATTCAGGCAAAACACTGATTTCTCTTGAGTTGAAATTATAGTCCTGTTTAAATACAACAAACTCTAGTGTATAAATTAGACAAAGCTCTCAGGACAAGAATTCAATTTTACCTCTTGTGTTGAGCATCATTGCAATTACTCAAATGATTAAAGCTATACGTGACTTTAAGGACTTCACTAAATCAGGGATTTAATACTTTTAAATCCCAGCATCAAATCAGGCAGCACCAATACTGTCATGATTAAGGGAGGAAAGTATTTTTCTGGCCTCCTCTTTTCTTCTCACATATTGGGTAGCATTGCATCAAGTGGTTCTGCTTGGTAAACTTAGAATTAGAACACTAGAACATGAATTCAGTTTATTGGAATTTGTGGAGCCCCTGTGAAATACTAAATTGATATCAAATCAACTTAAAAATCTCAGTTGTCTTTGGATCAATCTGCTGGCTAAAAGAAATTAAGGCAGAGAAAAAAAACATCACAGGAACAGTAACCAGCCTTCTGATATTATGAATAGGTTCTCTATAAATCCAAGCTTACATTTCATAATATAATAGCTTCCAAAAACTCATGGCTTTTATTAAACATACTTCTTGTGCCTCGGGTAGTGCAAGTAACACTTGCCATAGGGATTATCGACAAAATCAAATGGGTAAGTATAAGGCTTTTTGTATTAGAGGGCATTATTGGCATTTTTCACTTAAAATGCACTTTCCAGTGAAAGCCAAGAAAAAAGTACCGCTTATAAGCCTGAAACATAGGTAGACAGAGAAACTCCATCCATAAAGGTCTTCTGAGTAGAAAAAACACTTTCTAAATAAACAAACAATAACTCAGTAGTGGTAGACAACATAACAAGGGACAACAGCCATAAATTGCAACTTGGAAGTTTCAGATTGAACAATGGCAAAAACTATTCCACCATGACAGCAGTAATTACTGTAACAGGTTTTTTTTGTCTTGGTCATGTAATTAATGATGACCTGTGTAATATATTGTTCATCTCTGGAGAGTGGGTAAGGTACAGAAAGACTAGGTGAGGGGAAATCTAGTAAACATCTTTTAAAAGAAAAAATTAAAGAAGGGTGACTCAGTCTTGATTCCAATTTCCATTCAAATACACACACACACAATTTAAAAACACCTGGAAAAAAAAGCAGAGGCATGAATGACATGCTGTGCATACATCATAAGCAGATTAGATCAAACTAATTTATTTCACTTCTCTGACAGAGAAACAGGTTTTGTGGGCAGATGAAGTGGTCTTTTACACATTTTAGCTTTCACAGAGGATTTACCTCAAATGCCATTTCTGTTGGCCAACTCAGTAATTACTAAAAGATCTAGAGAGGCTGCAGAGGTGTTTAGGAAATCTTTCTCAAACTAGCTATCAACAACTTAATGAGAAAACTGAGGGCACCATTACAGAACTCCTCCTTAGCTATAGTATCAATTTATACAATCAATAATAACTAGATGAATGAATATAGCATATGCTTATTAAACACTATTCATGGCACCAGAATGGGAGGGACACAATGTACAGTGAAAATAACAAAATCAAAAGGATCCTGGCAAATTAGATATCTGATTTTTAGGGTAAAGAGAGATTACAATTCAAGAAGCAAGCAAAAATCAATCGTAACAGAATTAGAAAAAGATTATTACAACAGAATTTTAAAAATTACAAACTGCCTACCCATCAACAGTGTCATGCTACCGCAGCAATCTGTAAAGACCTCATGAATTGGGAGGCATTAACAGGCATATAGCCTGTCAGATACAGAATATAGCCCTTCAGTTTTATCCAACCTTGAAATGGCCCCAAGGTATTGTGTCTGCAAATATACTTCAATGAAATGTATAACCGATTGGAAAGGCCAGGAGGTTAATAACGAGACTCAGATATGTAAGAATAAGAATTTACTGGCAGGTTAAAGAAACTAGTTGTAGTGCTGGCTTTACTCTATTTGGTGGGCGTGGTGGGGGGAAGCCAGGTTGAACTAGTGGTTAAATAGTGCTGTTAAAATATTTAAAAATATATTGTACTCTTCCTCTTCTTTACAGTATGTTCCTCATGCTCATGGTCTTATAAGTGGAAGTAACAAACTTGAAGTGATCCGTGGAAGTTTCTGATTAGCCTACAGAGAAGATTTTGTAAAGGCAAGAATGATAAAATACAAGAGGCTGCCTACAGAAACTATGGAGTCTCCATCATCAGGAAACATTTGAAACATTTTAGGGTACAACAGGCAAGCATCCATCAGGACTGATGTAGAATGAGGAATGAGGATGAAATTAATCTTTATCCTCATGAGGAGGATGAACGTAACTTTTCCAGTCATCTGCTGACAAAAACAATGAAACGGTTAAGGAGAGACCCAAGGAATAGACATCAAAACTGGAGTTCTTGAGAAATTACTTAGGAGAACAAACTGTGGAAAGCACCAGGTTCTTTGAATGTCAGAGTAACCAGTTTATATTTAAATGTTCCTAAGGATGAATGAGCAGGCACAGGGAATTAAACTTAGTGGAAATACACAGGACAACAAATAGGGGAGAAAAATTGCATTGAAGCAGAAAATGCCCAATATAGGGTTAAGAATAGATTACTTTCTATTGTTTGATGTGAAGTATAAACTCAACAGAAGAAGAGGGGACTGAAAAATATTAAAAACATATCTAAAGATATTTTTTAAAAAAAAAACTACCAAATTATATTGTATGTAATAGTTACATTATATATATGTATATATTATATCAATCTTCGATGTCCATATTGGTCTCCTCAAGAGAAATTTGTTAAATTAATTAAGTTACTTGCTCTCATGCTGAACAATTAAGGCTCATTCCATTTTCACTGTATAAGGCAAGAACTCATAACTGCATCCAAAATAAATAAGAAAGAGTATAAGACATTTTCTTCTTGCTACTATGATGGGAAAGTCTAGGAGAAATGGCCAAGAAGCTATTGTAATGGTACAAAGGCCTACAATTAAAAAAAAGACAAAATAGAAATACACACCCAAATACGAAAAAGCACTCCGTGTCTTGGAAGACTTAATTTCTTTATTTTGCAGTTTAATCTATGTTTGGGAACACTTTTACAGAAAATTTTGATGGTATAAAGCGATATTACATAAATGATATTCTAATTTGAAGGAGCAAGAGAAGAACACAATCAAGTATTTTTGGTAGCTCAAACAGGCAGAAATGAGAATGAAGAACAAGGAGAAAAAATATGGTAAGATGTGGCTAGCACAGGTTTTTCCCATGAGAAATTTTCTTGTGTTTTATAAATAAAGATAAAGTTTGGATGTTTTTGGAACAGTGTCTCAGAACTTGGACAGTGCAGGCCTGGCCAATCAGGCCTGGGGGAAAGCCTCTGACCGACCAATCTGGGTGACTTTTGAGAACTCTATATATGTGATGAAATCAAAACAATAAAGGTCATTCCTTCTTGCCACTGAGAACTGGTGCCTTCATTACTCTGCTAGCTGCTCAACAGCGACAGTAAGATAGAAATCTAAGGGACAGAAGAACAAACAAAAAAGGGGAAAAAATGAATTAATTGCCTGTAATAGAAGCAATATACCAGGGAAAAGGAGAACTCAACAAAAATGCACAGTATTTGGATGATAATGCTGATCATTCACTTCCCAATAAGAGCAATTATAAGGAAGCAATGAAGGGATTGCTTTGAGTGGAAATACAGTTTTGTAACTTAGCATCTCATTTAGATAAACCAGTATGAAGTGTGTGTTAACTTTCCATTCCAGTGAAAGAGACAATCTTGAGTTAAGATCTCAGCCAGTTTCTCAGTTTCTAAGAGTTGTTTTTAAAAGTATTGCCAGAACTGGAGACCAATATTTTCTTTTCCTTCAGTGTCTGAATGCTGTAAGTGTTGATGTGTACAAAAAGAAAGAGCCTCTTTGGCCTGAGCGGACCAGTGTAAAAAGTTCCCCATCTTTATTAATGGGAGGCCAGTGTTAGATGGAATTGACCATAAACTACTTATTGCTGTTGCCAAAAACACTCCCACTGAGAAAAGAGAGTGCATTTTGTTCTGCTACAAATATAGGATTTGCAAATTGAACACAAACCTGGAAAGATTTGTGGCTGTGGGCTCACCCTCCAGAGCATTTAGGCAAAACAAAGCAGCTGAACAAAATCCAGAACTAAATTAAATGCATGTCAGTCTGAGGAAACAGAAACATGTACACATCAACCACCAACTGTCCAATCTCAGATAAAAAACAAATGGCAATTGTCAGAGCTATGGCAAAGAATGCAGAGAGTAATGAAGGCTGTGATCACAGTCCTATTATCAATCTGAAGGACAGCAGCTGACAGTAAATGAGGTTTTATCTAAGGGCACAAGATGGCAATTCCTGACGGAATAATGTCTAAACACCTGCAGGAACAGAACTTGTTTCTTCCTCATTGAGACAGACCAAAAGCTCCTTTAAAATCTGTCGAAAAATGGTCACTACCAAACCTGCAATAATATAGGGACTCATGGAGCCATAGACTGCAACTAGACCACCATGTTTGATTCCAGCCAATTATTTCTATTCACCTTTAATTTAGACATTTCATTTTCACGCCTATCATACTTTTAAACTTACCTTATACACTGAGTTCTGTTTGGTCATTTTTTTTAAGCTGATAATGTCAAGCCTATTAGATTCATTTGTTACCTGTAACCTCTTACATTAGGAAGTATATAAGGAGTGAATAAACACTCCTTATATAACACTGTATCAGCTTTCAACATATTCCTCTTTTCCCTGGTGAAGTAAAATTATCTACTCAATTCACCGCACAACTCTGACCATCTTAGTTGCTATTGTCTTTTTATTCTCTAAGCCCCTTTTTAAGGTGGCATAACAAGACTGCCATATTGCATTTGAGACATGAGAAACATCATATGAGCTGTATTCTGCTTTCAGTTCTGCTTGCTGCTCCTTTACTAGTTGCAAGGAATCTATGTGCTTTCCATGACTCTCTTTGAGTACTGACCAGTGTCATTCCTGCATGATGACAGTTCATTTAAAGGCCACCACTCAGAATACAGAATTACTTTGCATTTACTCATTTACTTTGTGTAAAATCAATTAATATATTAAAAAAAAAAAAAAGAAGAATGCAAACCAAACAAACAAGATAGAAGAAAAGAAAGTCCTCCTCCTCCCTTGTTGGCCAAAAAGCTACTACAGATGTCTCAAATTGAAGAAATTGAGTGTCAGATCTATTGCAAAATATAACTAAATACAACAAATACCACTTAAATGATATGGTTTCCTCCAGACCAAAGATCTCTAAAGCAAAACAGATTTCCATTTTAGGCAGAAACAATTGCATCTCAAAACAAAAGCAGCCCTTAGATCATTACTTGAACTCTCCCAACATAACCTTATCAGAAAATGGTATATCTAAATAAGTATTTTGCCATAGAAAATCAATTTTGTGCAGAAAAGGCTGTTTCTGACAGTGGATGTTAGTTTGGTGAGGACAGTAAGAGCTGTTTTCCTTATTTCAAGTAGGTTCATCCCTGAACAGTCTGCTGAAGTCTCTTAACATGGCATAAAAATGTTGGTTTCATGGCTTGTTCACAGTTAGTAACTTAAATTATTTTGCTATTAAGGGTCATGTGTCTCAGTTGCATTTTAATATTTCCTACCATACATTTAGAAGATAAAATTTTTCATTGTACTTGGATTTCCTTTTTTTTCCCCCTCCTCCTCCTAACAATAATCCAAACCCTTTTCAATAGGCAGGAAAATACAATGTGATTCCCCTCAGAATTCCAGTCTTCCTACTTAGGGGTAAAAAGAAAAGACACGGGACTTATTTTTCAGACATCCAAAATAGAGTCACAGGTCATCTAAATTCTTAAGATTAAAGAAGGTTAGCAGAAAACATGAGCTGAAAATCTGCTCATCAGAAAAGACAATGGGGTCAGATGCCAGCTGTAATGAATGCTCTGATTTATAAATTCTGTAGTCTTGGCTAAGGTCTGGTTAATTGCAATACCTTGGTTTAATTCCAGTGCATAATATGAACACATCCTCCCCTTAGTGCATCAGCTATACTGTCACAGCAGATCTCATAACAAAGTGTGAAACAAAGTGTGAATCCTGCACACAATGCAAAGTTATCTCTGTGGCTAGCACAGGTTTTTCCCATGAGAAATTTTCTTGTGTTTTATAAATAAAGATAAAGTTTGGATGTTGTTGGAACAGTGTCTCAGAACTTGGACAGTGCAAGCCTGGCCAATCAGGCCTGGGGGAAGGCTTCTGACTGACCAATCTGGGTGACTTTTGAGAACTCTATATATGTGATGAAATCAAAACAATAAAGGTCATTCCTTCTTGCCACTGAGAACTGGTGCCTTCATTACTCTGCTAGCTGCTCAACAGCGACATCTCTCTGCTGTGAATTTGTGACTTTGCACAAGCAACAGGAGACATGAGTAGCATGCTCTCATCTCCTCAAAGTCACTTGCAAAATAAGCAAATTAACAAAGGTCCCAAAGACCCTTCAAAGACACAAATTCAGTACACCAGCTGCAGGAAAACATAATTTCAGAGAAAGGTACAAAACAGCTGAAGGGTTTAGAGACACATAATAGCCCTGTAAATTTTCAAATTTAATATAAAATGTTTTTCTGTACTTCCCACACAGTGTTATGTTAACGGCTTGCTGAACATCTTTGAATTCTACATTTTGCACAATTTAAATAGAGTCCTCTCATGGAAAAAACAGACACAATTGAGGAACTACAGAAAAAAGTAATTACACTAAAAAGCTGCACTAATAATCATATTGATAAATCTAAGTCAAACAGATGAGAAATTATCTTCCTATTATAAGTAATTAACCACTCGTGAAGTTTTTTTCATACCAAAGCTATACATTTTTGTATAATTCTGCATAGTTTTTAAATTTATATCTTCAGAACATGTAATTTGGCCTTCACATGTGCCAAGTTTTTTCCCTGTCTCTACAAGTCCAATACATCCAAGGCTATGACATGTTGAAAAATTAGCATGTTAACATTCTTTGTCTGCCACAGAGATCTTTGGTGAAGTGATCAAAAATTAAATTAAAAAAAATTATATTGCAAAACAGTGCACATATGGTCAAGTAATACACTGTGCTTAAATCATCACTGCAGCACTCAGTATACAGCACATCTTCATCTCTGTTGCAGGTTCTTTAGTAGGCCTCCACTAATTCTTTCCCAGCTACACCGATACAGCAAAAGATTTGGAAAGGAGACATTTATCAGCCTTCACCACTGTTAGAGAAATATTCAGAAACAGTGTTAAAACAGTCTCTAAACATTCATACAAGTTAATAAACTAATTTACACCAAGCCAACTGCAGATCACAGCTTCAGAAACTGCTGTATGCTAATGGTTGGCAGGCAAATGATTCCCTAATCTGATTTAGTCTCTTTCACTGTGCATTTATTCCCCAGGATATCAAATTACCTCAGGGACTACTTATGAATATACAGCTGCTAATCAAAGCACTGCTCAACATCTGAGATGCGTGTTGCTCCTACAGAAATATTTTGAAAACTTGGAGATAAATAACCTTTCAATAAGGTAATAATATTGATCTTTGGGTGCAACCTTCTATTACAGATGCACTCTAAAATTATTTAAGTAGTCTTGATAACATAGCATGCTTAAAATAATCTTTCATGTTCGTTATTGAAAAAATATGTACATTGTAATGCCATTTGAAAGTAAAATATCTGGTGGATTTTATATTGTCTTTAGGTAGTTTTACATCCTTTTTATTATCAGCATTATAGATACGAAGTTATAGTAAAAGACAACAGTATGTGATTTTCCTCTAAATGCTTACCTTATTTTCTAAAATTTTCATAGCAAAAAACATTTCCTTGATAATCTCCACAATGGACTCTGGGTAGAGAGAGTACTCATTGCATATACTCTAGATAAATACTATTCAAAATATGAAAGAATGAATATGCTGGACAGAAATGGGTTATAGTTGACGTTGAGGCTACATTCCCAATTCAAATCCTCTCCTTCTCAACTTTATCAGATACTTGAGTGCCACAGAGGCCCATTGTACCAGGAAGCATTAGACAAAATAAAGGCCTGTGCTCCGGAAGCATGGGCCATACACTGAAACTTTTTATGATAACAAGAATATTTCAGGTCTTTTGATCCTTACAGGAGAACAAGCCTGAACTAAATTATTGAAGAAACCACAATCACTTCCTGATTTCCTACAAATGAAATCTGTTTTAAAATACCACTAACAACACACTTTCTATTAAAGAAAAATATAAAATATGTGAATAAAAATAAAAAACCCATAACTGATGATGGTGATATGGAAGAAAATACCTTCAAAACACAGTTAAAACACTCCTGAAAACCTGTCTGAGAACTTTTATTTGCATTGAAACTCCAGAATTCAGTTACGTTCATCTCTCATCATGGATTTGTGCAGCAGAGACAATAAACACTGTAATACATTATATTTTGCTTTTTAAGCTCTACATTTAGAGAAAAAAGATATTATTATCTCAAGGTCAACATTTCCTCAACATTTACATGACTACAATGAGGCTGTCAGTTTATGGTACATGTGGATGAGCCACACTACTTTTCACAGTGAAGTAATTGCTTTGCTCCTTTTGTAAGCTTACATTAAAAATGTCAATAACACAACACAAAAGTAAGGAGAAAACAACTGAAGAAATAAAAAGCTTCACGATAGAATATTTGGAATTTCACTTGATAGCAAAACGATGCAGATGGAAGTATAAAACTGTAAATTGCACTCTAATTTTGGGCAAAATTATGATAGACAGAAAAAAAAGATTGTTCTGCATTATTTAATTTAAAAGTAGCCTGTGTACAATTTTCCTCCTTATCTTGGCAGACAAAGCTGTAATAAACATGCAATTACTAATATTAGTGAAATACATTTTTCTTCAAGAGACAGTTGTATTATATTTGCTTACAAATATGTTAAAATTTTTCAGTCTCTTTCAGCAATTATATGATACAGAGTGTTAAGGATCCAATGCAAAGAAGCAATTGTTATTTAGAGAGAATATTTTTTGTAGGTAGCAGACCATCATCCCTTTTGAAGGGCTGTAATAATAGTGAAGATGAAATTACAATTTGAAAAAAAACCCATGTAGTCACATTAAGTGTTTTCATGATTCCAAAAAGCACAACTGTCTCACCTGGGATGGGTTTGTGGTTTTTTTGTTCGTTTTTGTTCTTTTTTTTTTTTTTGTGTGTGTGTGTCTGATGCTTTGGTCCCTTAAATCAGTATCTGGAGCACTGGCCTTTTGTGTACTGTTAATCAGCCCCTTCAACCAGTGTAATGTGAATTCAGAGCATTAAATTTCCTTCATGGACTCCACACTAACATAAGTGAGGGCACAAATTGCCCAGTAGGGTCTTATCCATAAGATATTGTGTACCTGTAATTTCTATTCCCTTCATTGGAGCTGGGGGAGGTTTTCATCAGTCCATTCAGAGCTTCAGTGTACTTGTGAGATCCAGCTAATTTTTTGGCTGGTCACAGCTGGCTGTACTTTAAAATAAAAGGAGTCTCACAGCATCCTGCTGAAACTGGGTGCCAAAACTGAAACTAGGATGTTTAGTTCTCACAGTTCAGTCTCAAATACTGACCAAGCTTCTCCCAGGAGCAATACCTCTGCATCCAATTACCTTCATATTTCAACACAGAGTGGAAAGCAAAATATTATTCTGGACATCTCCTGCACCTTGAGGACATTAATATGTTTCCCAGCTTCCAGGACAGTAAGAAACTAGTACCAAATCAAACATCTAAGCATAAACAAATGGACGTTGTTTGCTGCAATGGCATAGCTACAGCCTATGGTCCAGATTCTAATCCTGGATAGATATAAAATACAAGACTGCAGAAAATTTTCATCACTGAAAAATGAATACCTTGGGAATTGGAAGGCAACCAATTTCCTTCTCATTACGTGTTCATTTCTTAATTTGCAAGGGATAAGTTTTGTCTTCTTTGTAAAGCCTTCCTGGAAATAACAGGATTTGCACAGGTGCAAATGAGGGCAAGATGTGTCCAATTATTTTAGGCTTTGAAATTAAAAAAGGAATTACTACTAGATTGCTGTGACCCTTCATTTTGCATAACCACTAGCTTATCTTCTTTTTGTTTAAGAGAGCTTTTGTCCTTTCGTTGTAAGCACTCATCATTGATTTGCAGTCAGATGACTAGAAAAACATCATTTTCATTCTAGAGGGGAACTCTGCACTCTTTCAACTTATGTACCACTTGGTAAAGAGAAGGAGAATAGGAGAGGTGCATTCCCATTAGAACTGTTTATCTTCCATTTTCCCATGATCAGTGACTTTTTGTTTATTTCAGGAGGATAATAAAGCCTCAGAAGAAGCAGGTCATCTGTGATCAGAGCCCTTTGCTCCTTCCTCACTCTTGGCCTTGTGTAGAATCTCTGATTTCATGGAATTGGTATTGCCTAATCAGAAAAAAAAAGGCTAGGTAGAATAATCAGCACAGGAGTCAACAGTGTCTAAAGCACTGGTATATTTTAAGCAAACATCCCCACTTTGAAACTTTTCTAACAAAGTTCTGAAGCTTTCCAAAGCTACTTAGCTCTGATTAGAATAGAACCTGTTTGGTTCTATTGTATTTGTATTGTATACAAATATTTGGTATTTGTATACCAAAACTGCTGATATTTATGGCAAGAGTCTTCTATAGTGTCACATATGCACAAGCTGGCCTGAAATATTTGAATAGGCAAACAGGCTCAGCCAAGATCTAATAACCAAATGTAATAATAGTATGAATTGCTTTTCTAGATCCTCATTTAAACAACATGACAACAAAACATTTTGCTATCATTTAATTTGTGGACTCTGGAAAGGAGGATATTTACTTTTCTCCTTTCTTCTGTGGCTGACAGAAGAGAGTGGAGAAAGAAATGTCTTGAATGTTACCAGAAGACAGGGAAAAGCTGAGTGAATTATTGTCACACAGTAAATTGTACTTGCATCAAAATTGTTAAGAAAAAGCAATAACTGTTATTTGGGTTGACTTGCCTGTTCAGGCTGCTCTTCTTTCCAATTTGACTTTCGCCCTTAATATCCTCCTACAGTTTTTTTCTCTCTTGGATGTCTTGGGAAGCAAAGGGAAATAGGGTAAAAATATCAGAAGGCATCCTTGGATGGATAAGGAGCTGCTAAGCAAATTCAAAGTGAAAAAAGACGTTTTCAGAAGGTGGAAACAAGGACTGGTGGCTTGGGATGAATACAGGGAAACTATATGGGGAGCTAAGGATAAGGTTAGGGAATCAAGGATTACCAGTGGTGTCAAGGACTATGGGAAGTGCTTCTGTAGATATGTTGCAAACTAAAGCAAGACCAGGCATAATGTGGGTCCTCTGTGGAAGGAAATGGGAGATGTGGCTATCCTGGACAAAGAGAAAGAGGTTCTCAATGACTTCTATGCCTCAGTCTTCCATGGCATGTGCTCTAGCCACTCCAGCCCAGTCAGAAAAGGCAAATGCAGGGACTGGAAGGATGAAGACCCCAAGCTCACTGTAGGTTTGAGAACATCTACGCAATCTGAATGTGCACTTGTCCTTGGGAGCTGATTTGATTTATGTATGGGTTATGAGGGAACTTGTTGTAACGTGTGTCCTTCCTGTCCCTGACCCCGCCCCCCTGACCCCTTCTGACTGGATGTGAGTCAGGACCGCCCCCCATCCCTAGAGATAAAAACCCCAGCCACATCCGGAACGGGCCTCTTTGGTTCTGGGCTCGTATGGAACCTGTACCCTCCCTCGCCTTCCCTTCCCCCTCCCCAGTCTCCCCACTCCTCCCCTGTTTTCCTCAATAAAAACACCATGGAGACCAGGAACCAAACAGCTGCCTTTCTAAACCTGCAACGCTTCTACAAGAACCGTGTCTGACCAGCCCCACAGCTCGTGGCCATGGAATGACCATCCTGCGTGTTCCGGTTCTGGGGCAGCCCTCCCCCGCAGCAGGGGAGGGCTGCCCTCAGGTTTTGCACTGCTGCAGGAACTGACAGACAAAGTTGCTAAACCACTAGCTATAATTTTGGAAAAATTATGGCAGTCAGTTGAAATCCCCGATGACTGGAAAAAGGGACATAAAACTCCCATTTTTAAAAAGGGGAAATTAGAAGATCTGGGGAACTATGGACTGGTCAGTCTCACGTCTGTGCTAGGCAAGATCATGGAGCAAATTCTCCTAGAAACTATACTGAGGCACATGTGAAATAAAGAGGTGGTTGGTAACAGCCAACATGGCTTTACAACAGGGAAAACATATCTGACAAATTTGGTGACCTTCTCTGACAGGGCTACAGCATTGGTGGATGGGGCTGGACAAGCCTCTGAGCACCGTAGTCTAGTGGGAGGTGTTCCTGCCCATAGCAGGGGTGGTTGGAACTAGATGATCTTTAAGGTCCCTTCCAACCCAAGCCATTCTATGATTCTGTGATCTTGTTTAGTTTCCATTTTCCCTTTTTTTGCCAAAACTGCAGTTAATTATCAGTAGCTGTCACACTATTGTACAGGAATAGCTATCATAGCAAAAGGAAATGAAAAATAAAACAGGAGACAGAGTAAAAGACAATCTCATCTAGAACAGTGTATGGATTTGTCTCTTTGAACTCCTTACTGTGTCTGTTCCCAGGGAACAGCAATCCACTGAAACCTTCTGCATCTGCTCCTTTTTATATAACAGGTATTAAGAAGATGAAAAAAAACCCTAAAACGCAGCAAACATTGGTCATGTTTTCTGGAAACTAGCACGTACAGATTTGTCTGAGTTATTATTCCAGGTGTCTCACCCCAAAAACACCCACAAAAACACTGAAATAAAAGCACATACCTCATCCTGTTTCACTTTCTTCCTTTCTCTTACACCCATTAATTTTTTCTGTCACATCTCACCACTTCCCAATACAAACATTATTTGTTATACCAGCCTGCCTTCATTCACCTTCTCAATGCAATGCAGCCAATTAAATGATGATTTCCAAGGAAAATAAAATATGGGGTATCTGAAGATAACAGCACAGTCTATATCATTTGGATCTTCATCTTGTATCAGCTATAACTGGGGAATTTTTGTATTCTTCCTGTGTGTATTTCCTCAAGGTTATGGATTCCTTCAGTAAAGTCTGCGTCTTCTGTGCCTTGAATTGGATGAACAGGATTGAGCATACTGAAAAACACTCAAAAAATAGCAGCATCTCTTTCAATTATTTTTGAAATTTACAAGTCTTTACTGTAGTTCTGAATTCTGGGTTCAGCCAACAATACAAAAAACAAGTACTCGCCCTTTTTTGTCAAAGGCATGAAGATAAAATCTAGCGATGTCTTGAACAGTGATCAGAGGAATGCAAGTCTGAGACAATCTAATGCTTGGGTTAGTTTTTTGAAGAAAGAAACTTATTCTGAAACAGTACAAGAAACATTAAAGGTATTAGTTGGCCAGACAGGGTGACAAGCTTCTCTTGTGCTTTGTACTGTTTCATTTGGTGCTTTAGAAATACTTACCTATTATAATACCAAGAGGAAAGATTAAAAAAACCTATTAGCCATTTAAGCTGTGAGAGTAAGGTCAACAATACATCAGGAGCTACAAATAGAACTTCAGTGGGGATAATTGACTTGTGGGAAGCCAAGAAAAGCAACATTAATGCTGTGAGCTCACATTTGTAATGATTCCCTCCCCAACACTCTCACAATGACATAGCTACAGGACTCATTTTAACAGATTTTGTACATTTTCAGGGTATGCCTGTGTCTGTCAGTCCCTATGTACATCTCCCTTACACTCACGTTCATCTTCCTGCATGTGTCAGGCTGCAGGAAATAATTCATCAGCTTCCTGGAGGCAACTTCAGGATTGCACTTTACAGGACTCCTGTTGAGCACCTTCTTCTGTCAGTGCTGGTGGCTCTCCAAGGTGCTGACTCACCTTGTGTTTTCCTACCCATCCTGCGTGTTTACAGCCCCACTCCACCAACCAGTGCCTCTTTGAACAGGGTTAGAAGGAAAGATACAATGCCGGGTAGGCATTGTCTTCCCTGTTCACTTTCTTCATAGGGTGAGAGGAATCCACACAGGAAATGCAGCACTAACCTGTGTGTAATATTAAACCTGTGCTATGGTTTAGTTTAGGAAAATCTTGCTTTTAAAAAAATCAAACAAATATTTTCTTTATTTATTTATTTGTTTGTTTTCTATTTCCATAAATTTCGCTCTTAAAACTAATTCAGACTAGCATTAAAAAAAAAAGTAAAGAATTTGTTACCTGCACTTCAGCTGAAACACTAAGAAACATTGAATCACAAGGTGGCAAAGATGCTCACATTTTGCATTCAAATTATTAATTTCATTTTTCTTAAAATAGAAGAAAGAAAAAAAGCTGGACAAATGTAGAGAAATAAAGTACCACTCGTGCCTCTCTTAATTGTTCAACACAAAGGATTACATAGTGTTCCATTAGAAGGGGCAATTCATGCCACTGGCGCAAGTAGAGCTGACAAATTTGACATAAATTTCTAAACTCTGTTACTGAATCTCCTGCAGATGAACACTGTCATTTACACTGAATTACCTTTAATCCAGGCATTCCTTTTCTCAGAAATTTCTAGGAATATTACAGGGGATATCCAAAACAAATTCAGAAGTAACATGACAGGAGAAAAGGATTTTAGTAATTACATATATTTTTAACTAAATAAAGAGCTGTTCAATCCCATGCTGCTGCAGATGTCTCTTTTCAAACATTGTTCTCTTGTACCTGCACAGTACAACAAAGAGCTCAAATTTTCAGCATTAGGATTGTATACACACAGTGCAAATACACCAATTGACATAATAACCCCCAAGGAATGGTCTTATTTAATTGAAGTCTTGAAACAAAAAAATCATTTGAGCTCTCTGGACAGCACCACATCACCTTTAGGAATGCACACTCTAGGTTTGCTCTCTGCCCATTGACAGAAAGGCCTGGGCCTGATTCTCATTATAATCAGGCTAGAAGTTCCAAACCAGATACCAGCTAGCCTGTCTCATGCTGAGCATGACTTTGAAGAAAGAAATAACTGGAAAAAACCCAAGCTCTTCCACAGGCAAGCCTTTCAACCTTAAATGCAGTAATTAGAAAGCATTTGTGTCAAATCAAATTGAGAATAGAAGCAAATACCCCAGATTCTGCTAACTTCAATCATATGAGCTGCTTTTTCAGGGGGCTCAGCCTAGTCCCTGGTCTCCAGACCAACTACGGATTTTTTCTCCTGTACAGCTGCTTCCATATTAACATTTCCTAAGGGCCTACAAAACTGTTTCTTTTCATCTGAACAAATCATGATCCCTTTAGTACATCTCTGTTTGGAGAGCAAGTTGCAGCTTAGCTCTCTTTTTTCTCTTGAACTGCTTGCTCACATAGCACTGCTGGAGACAGTGATAACTGCTGTTCTTCTTCTAGACAAAAAAAACAAGAACCAAACCCCCCCACAAGCCCCCCCTGCCCCATATATATATGTAGTTTAATTACTATTTGAAACAGAAAAAGTAGAAAGTTGCTTTTCCTGCTTCTGATGATGGCTCTTTGTGTCTTGCAATTTTACAGTACGACAGACCCCATGTGCACTTCTACTTCTAAAGATTGCAACAGTTTAAACACAACAGGAAGCTTCACAGGGAAAAATAAATAAAATTACTAGCTACCATCAATGTGTGGTAATTTGTAGTTCCAAACAGCAACCCTAACTACAGCTAGCAGCTTGTAAATTGGAATGGATTACTAAATTTCACATTTTCCTTGTGACACATTGTTTTTTGATGTGTGAGGAGAATCATAAGGGCAATATTTGCTACTATGAAATGCATAAAAAAACTGTGCATACTTTTTACCTTGCCACTAACATAACTGAGTGTACTAAATTATGCCACATAGTGAACAAGTGAACAATAGCATTACCTGAAATTGCCACAAGCTCATGCCTGAAAGCTCAAAATTTTCAGTGGTTACTAAGAGTAAACCTGCAAAACTGGATGTCAGCGCTGATGCTGCACAAATGCAGACGTTGCCATGGGCTGACCTTGGCTGTCTGCCCAGTGCCCACCCAGCTGCTCATTCTCTTCCCTTCCTCAACAGAACAGGGGGAGAAAATGAGATGCAAAACCTTGTGGATCAAAACAAAGACAGGGAGATCCCTTACCAATACAGACTCAACCTGGGGAAAGCTAGTTTATTGTCAGTTAAATAGATTTGAGTGGTCAGAAACAAAGAGAAGAAATGAAACAACTTCCCACTGTCTTGCTATTTGCTTTCCCAGGCTCACTAACACTTCCTCACTCCCAGCTCTCTACCTCTTCTCCTTCGAGCAGCACAGGGAAACAAGGAATAGGATTTATGGTCAGTCCATAACAGACCCTCTCTGATGTTCCTTCAGGGCATACCCACCTGCCCCACAGGATCTCTCCCAGGGCCCAAGTGCCATCCCTGTTGGAATCTCCCCTCCATCCCTCCTTCCGCTCTCCCCTGGGCCTTACAATGGAACAATTAACCTGCAGACAAAATAGCAAATCCCACACACATCCACCCAGTCAATCAACATGGGTGAACAGTTAGGGACAAACGTTTGTCCTACTATTTAGAGATCTCATGCTGAGTGAAAAAATCTTCACCTTCCTCAGGCATAACTCCTAGTGGTATTATAGCTTCCAACCTTAAAAGCCTGTGAATTCATCATCCTTCAGACCAGAAACAGGATTCTCTGGCAAGCAGACTAGAAGGGGCTGGCTGCTCTCACTGCAAGACTCCCAATGCTGCCCTTGCAGCACAGCCCTTGTCAGCAGTCAGTGGCAGTGTAGCATCCACCCCAATTAACCGGTAGCTCGGAATTGGACAGCAGGATCTGGAAAGGCACTAACGACCTCAGGAATGCGGAGAGATAATGCCTTTGTTCTCCAAGACTAACGGTATTAGCATGTGAACAAATGAAGTGACTTCACCAGCTCAATAGGTAAGTAAGGCATGAATGGGGCATCCAAAGAAGTCTCCCTCCTCTTGAAGGAATGGAAGTTGCATGATAATTTTGATAAGTGGAAGTGCAATTGCTGTGGTGTGTACCTCATAATAGTGCATCATCATCAAATCTGTTTGAGTTTTAAAGAGCTTTTAAACAAGCTGCTGTGAAAGAAAAACACGGTCTAGTTTTAATGGTGAAACAGGCTCTGTGTAGAAAAGACAATAGTAAAGTTTTTGCCAATAACACAGCACATTAGTCAAGAATATTTATCTAGCTCCAAATATTTCAGACTCTTTAAATTTAAACTGATAATTATTGCAAGAAATTAGGTTTGTTTCTCACACTATTTTGCTATTAATTTGTTATTTTCTCCCCAAGCAGCTACAAATGTCATGTTCTGTACAAATAAAATGTTTTAAATTGCTCTCCTTCAGATCAAATCTCCAGATTTTCATTTTGACTGTTCCTAATGAAGTATATTTGGAAAAAAACTTGGAAGTGTGTTTTTCATCTACTAACAAATTCTGGCCAGGACTAATCAGAATTCAGATATCATTCTTACAAATTATGACTTCTTGATCCAGACCCCATAGGAGTCTTGAATTTTGATTTTCAGGTTCTGCAGGCAGAAATCTGTTTAAATCTATGATTCCATCTGTGTCTGGAAGTGCTCTGGCCTTGAATACATGGCAAAATTTGCTATCTGTCTTGTGCTTTTATCCTTCATCAGACTGAAGAAATTTTATGTTCGTGTTCCTAGATATTCTGAAGGAAATCTCATTCTCAAAACATACCTTGTGGATCACACTTCTGCAGATAACCCAATAATTGCCACCACTTTAAAATAAACCAAAAAAACAGGCAAGTGAGAACTCTCAGGAAAAGAAAAGTTATTTTACACAAAAGGCCTGTGATTAGAACATTTCTTTGGGGGAAGTAGGACCTGAAATAAATTTCTTTCTTTGCTTGCAAAGACACATATTTCTTTCAAGGCCCATTAGACTGGCTGCACTATTTTGTGGCTATACCTGTTGATGGCACACAATCCATCCTCTTGAGGCTTTTCTTACAAACAGAAGAAAATTCATAGTATCTTGTGCTAGAGATAGTACAAGAAAGAGCTTGACAAAGTAGCCTATTGATTAGAATGGTCATCTGGAAAGGAAGGTTTGTGGCTGAAATTTCTGCTCCAAAGAACAGTAATTTAATCAATGACTTTGTCAAGTAGTAGGGAAGATATGGATAGGACTGGAATATAGTTTTCCCTCTTTTTCCTCTCAGATCTTGGTGGAACCAGAATTCTGAGCTTTTGACTGTTAATCCAGTCAAACTAAATTTGTGTCCAATGGACCAATTCTCCACTCAACAAAAAATTTTGGGATCCAAGATTACTTGGTCTTCTTCCTATCTGCATATCTTAAGAGATGGCTGCCAAGAGGACTGCAGTATTAACACAAATGGTGTTTATATGGCAAATATTCATAACATACACTTTCATGAGCTAAACTCAGGTAAAAAAATCAAGTTTTTGAAAGACTGAAGATCTCAGATTTGGGAAGTTCTAAGACCCATGAAATCTCCTCATCACCAAGGAAACAAAAATATTTATTCTATTGTTGCTTTTTTCTAGGATAGTCGAGAGAATCTCAGAAGAAATCCTAGCTTTAGCTGAACATATGGTCCAGTTATGCAGTTTATACCATAATGAAACACAAATAGAAATGCTTGTGTGACACTTTTAAGAACAAACTGGCTTGAAAATTTTGAGTGCAGCATTTTATTGATTGAATGACACAATGAGTTCTAGCATCCCTCTACACTGCCAATGGATAATTATGATTATTACGAGGAGCATGCTTTGACTGAGAAGTGAAGCAAGTCTCTATTTTCTAAAGCTCTGAAAGACTACTTCCCTCTAGAGGCCACATTTGGAAGCACAAAGCAATTTTATATTACAATTTTCATTTTGCCTTTAAAAAAAATTAAAATTAATATGAATTATACCTTTCACCATCCAATATAATTAAGAGTAAAAACATCCCCAGAATTATGAAGTACTTCAAGTATAATATGGGATTCATACAGCCAAGTACATCCATTTAAAATCACTGGAACAAGTCCTGAAACAAGTAGATGCAGAGAAAACACACTTTGCCAAACTTTTGGGCTGAACTCTACAGATCATTATATACTATTGCAAGAGCATAAAAAAGTGACTTGTGAGAGCTGAAATCATGCATATATTATTTCCAAATTACAGACTGTCAACTTGGTTCCTTCCACGAAAAAAAAATAATAAAAAGAGAAGAAAAGAATAAGAGAAAACCCATATTAATCTTATAAAGTCAGGTTTTCTCAAATGATTTTCACTGCATAAGCAGAACTGTTAAATATTACAATTTCAACATTTAATAACTGTGTCCCTACACATAATTTAGCATACAGCATATTCCACATACATCTTTATCCATTTTCTCTCAGGTTGTTCTAGAAAGAATACACTTCTGCTACTAATAGGAAGTGCTAATTGACTGCTTTCGCAAATTACTCTTAAACAGAGGTGGTTTTGATAGAACACCCACAAATTAAAAGAGAAACTAAATGTCAAAGACCAGAAACTGCACAGTGTTCCCTAATCCATCTGTACATGTCTCAGAAGGCAGGGTGGAAACCCTTTGATCTGCCACACGTACCTCTTGTCACTTGTGTAAATGGAGCAGCCCTTTGAGAAGTTTAGTGTCCACAGCTGGAGCAATCTCTGGAGGAATAGACAGGGATTTGTCATCTTGCCTCTCTTTTCTGGTTCAGAGCCACTTTGTCAAACATGCAGCTGTGGATTTCTTACTAGTTTTATAGGGTGACTGCCAGGGACCTAAGCTTTTCCTTCCTATTCCTTTTCAAGCTTTTTTTCCCAGTTCTTTCCACACAGCCTTTGCCCAGAGCTACATCATTCCCAATGCTGTTGAGCCTATTATCTCCCTCACCCTGTGCTTCTTACCTGTGTGAATTCCAGCCAGCTTCTTTCTTTCAGTCTATATTCCCCGCATACCAAATTGTCCCACTGAATTTGATTGTGATTTGGCCATGTATCTTCTCTGCCAGCCATCAGATCTTTGCTGGAAGTGAGAGAGTATCCAGAGGATGCCCTTGATTGAGCCAACAGTGTTTAAGCCTACAATTTAAACCATGCACAAGCGTTACCTTTTAATCTTAGAGTCTTTTTTGCATTTGGATTGCCCATGTGAGCTCCCTGGAGCACCTGCTCCCAAGTCCATGAAAGCTCCTGCCAACTGCTTTCTCCAAGGTCCAGTCCTGCTTCTAAAATCTCTCCCTTGCACATTACCAAAGTCCTGTCCCTGTCTGCAAATATATGCTGTTTAGTTTCAACTTTTCTAGATATCTGAGCGGAAAAGACTCATACAGATTCATAAAGAGAGGCAACAGTTTCTGAACGCACTCAGCTTCTCCCCAAGGATAAAGCTAGATATGAGAAATGATTAGCTAAACTTGCTCATTGCTTAAAATTACCTCCCATTCTGTCAAACATTCATGGATGAAGGTAGGAAACACAGATTTACTTAAACAGAATGATTATCTTTAATTTATTTTGTATATAGAAATATACCTTCAGTTTCCTCAGCAAAAAGCAAGGCTTCTCAAGGTGGATCCAGGCAATTTGCGTTGATTCAAGGCCTCTCTTCTACATTTATTTTCTTTATGACCATCTTTCAGCTCAGTTTTTTCTAAAAAGTCCTTTGAAAAAATTCCTCCCCAAGCTTAGCACCTTGCACACCTACCTACACTTTCTTACCACTTTGCAGTCAAGACTCCAAGGTCTCATCTGTGGTTTTGCCTGGTTACCATACTTATTCATTTTTCCTGTCTTGCATCTGAAAGACAGGAAGACCCACCTGCCTACTTCCAGTGATCTCTTACATTATTTATTGCTGATCAAAGTACTTTCATTAAAACCAAGCACAGTAACACTGCTGTAGTCTAGAATATGTATGAAAAGGCCAGGAACATATGCTGGCAAAAGCATTTTAAGCATCATTTAAATAGCATCACTGTACAAAGCTTGCAGTAAAAGCAAACTGTACAAACATAAATCATACAGAAAACCTTGCCAAAACACAGTGCTGGTTTACTCAACTTCCACCTGCATGGGAAATTCTGCTCTGTTTTGAAATGTCGGCCTGAGGCTTCACAGAGTGAAGCTAGAATATCCCCAGCAAGTGGCAGGGGGAGGGAGCATGCTCAGTGGTGGCAATACAAAAAAAATATTTTTCTGAGTCTACTAAGCAAAGAGTTTTTCAGCAAACTAATTCAGCAACACCTAAGCAAACTATGACAGGAACAAATGAACACCTTGATAAGCATGTAAAATTTGATTCTGAAATGCATGCATGTATTAAAGTTTTCAGTGAAGTAGGTGTGACAGCTCATCATGGATATGATGAGTTATGCTAATATTACTGTCAAAAACAAACCAAAAGCCCAACAATGAAGCTGTTCAGACAGCATGAAAAAAACCTCACAACCTAATAGTTACGGTTTGATAAAATCATAACGTTAAAAGTTTGCTTTTTTTTTCATGGGCGACTGCAGACTTCACCAGCTGTGCCATCTGCAGTAATCTTGCTTTCGACCACCACATCTGCGAATGTGCATCCATGACACACATCAATTATAGCTCACTAGAGCCTGATATATAAACTTGCTGACTGAAACGTGGCCACTTCAACTGGCAACACCTGAAGCATTTAGTTAATAAGCAGCATGAATCATACCTACAATTTATGCAACTCTCTCCAGCCCCCAGGATGCATTAAATTTAAGCTGGGCAATGTGTGTTGCGTCGTACTAAGAGTCCTCAGTGAGGGAGCTGGGCCTCTTTACACTGAGTACCCTGAAAAGTAGTGGTGACAAAATATATTCTGAATAAAAATCAGTCCTTATTAGCTAAACTACAGACAATTTATGCCTTGAAGCAATGCGTAGTATTATTTATTTTCTTCTCTCTCCTGCATTTCCTACAACGTACGAGGATTCACTCTATTTACTAGATAAGTTACTAATTAGAAGCTTCTCTTCAGCCAAATAAGAAGAGGCTGAAAAAGCTTTTACAGTTAGTTACATACACTTAGGTGAGTCACAGATAAAGGCTTACACTCATTTTCAACTGCTTCCTTAGATTTTCAGAACTATGTTAATTCAATTCCCTGAAAAAGAAAATGAGACAAATATAGAACATTACTCACTGTTTTGTTCCTCTTAGGGGTCATACTTGGTATCAAGGACACTGAGAAGGACAAGGTAGACTTGATATGGCACTATTGTTTCATGGGCCATGGCACTGTAAAAGCAGTAGTGTCTTCTAATTGATTGCTGGTAGTACATCTTTCCAATTGCAGCGTTGAAAGCAGGATTGATGACAGCAGGGATGATTTAAGTCAGCTTTTACCACAACTTACGAAGAAAAGGTTTACAAGAAATTATTTGAGGTGTAGAATGCTCAACTCAATCAGACAGTTTCATTTTCTTGCTATTTTCTTTGACAGCTGTAGCTCAGATTTCTGGTTTGGGTTGCTCATTATGATTGTTTGTCCTTCTAAATTTGCTGTTATTAATACCTTTATGATCCAAAAGTATTGTCTTGGTTAATGGCATTTGTTCCTTATATAAAAAAGTATTTTTCAAAACAAACATTCAGGCAGACTTCTATCCCACTTCTGTAGAAAGGTACATACAGAAATGGGTGATACTTTTGTGATGCAGATTAGGCTCTGCATCTGTCACGATATATCTGAAATAAAACCAAACTGTGCTCTTGCTGGAGGTCCAGTAGCTTGACTACTGAAAATGCAAGTAGTGAGGAGTATTTTTTGTCTGGTTGGTTTTGTTTTTGTGTTTTGTAATGGGGTGCAGTTTTTTTAAATATTAACTGTGCTTACACAGCAAGGTAACTGAAATTCATTGACTCTGCCTCTGAATGATTCCTGACACTTCAAAATGAAATTAATATGTATTATCTTTCAGAGGAAATGGTGATACATAGTAGCTGGTGTCCCAGTCTGAATGATTGGTGATCAGAAATACAGGATATGAAGATAAGTGAACCTGTCCTGTCAGTGAACATGAGCACAAAGACTGCTACTGCCAGATTGCTCTCAAGTCAAAGGTGCAGCTCAGTCACACAAGCAGCACTAAAGCAGCAGAAATCCCTTCGTGGATGTTTTCTGGGTCCTCTCAGGGATGCTCTGCTCAATGGGTCTTTCTGATGCTTTCGCAAGTAATTTTTAAGCTCTCAGCTGTTGCTTCTCCCCCCACTGGCTGGTTTTCCTATAAAATCATCTGTGTCCTTGATTTCCTTTTTCTTTTCATTCCTACCCCAGGAGACCTTTGCTGAAGGCTGGGCAAACATACAGACCACACAGTAAAATGACAAGAGGTCCAAGTCTGGGGGACCTGACCCATCCAAGAATTGTTTTGTTTTTACTTTTTACAAGACACAGGGATTTCAGTGTGCTACCTGTCATTTTTCTTAGTCTCAGTGCTCTTGTACTGGTTGGTCACTTAAACCCTTTATGAAGTCGTTTAGATGCAATTTAAAGGTAAAATTCCTCCCTGTCCAGAGCTACCTAATTTGTAAAAAAAATCCCAAAAATCTGTGAAGAAGAAATGCATGAAAGTAAAGTACAATGCCTCAGATTTGAACAGAAGGTTTGGTCTTTCTCTCTCTCTTGCTTGATGTCTTTCTTTTCACTGTAGGAAAAATTGATATTTTCAACACAGAAAAGAATGGCAAAGAAATGAATTGCATATTGTGTTTTTAATTCCATTTAAGTAAATTATTATATGTTTGATATAATAATCAAACATTCCTTCTTTTCTTCATGGAATAACAATTAACTTTAAATTCTTCCATTACTTTAACAACTTTAAATGGTTCAATTCCCCATATTCAATAAAATAAGTTATTTTCTTCTAAGAAAAAACTCTGGGATGACTTTATGCTATAATTACATGTAAAACAAGTATAATACAAAATACTGCAAGAGTTTTATTAATCCAGTTATGAAATGAATGAGAGATGCATTAAAAGCTACTTTAAAAATTCATTGTGATTCTTTCAGTCTGTTATAACTTTGGCATCCTCTCTGAGTGAAAATAACTTACCTTCACTATATGAGACTAACATACAACTTCATCTTGTTTTGGAGTTTTTGTTGAAGTTGGAGCCAGAATCCCTAGGAGATGTAATGGATGTTTTAAAAATTCCAGTCATAGTAAGGAGAAAGAGTCCCTCATTTTAAAGCTCCACAGGATATTGTGGGTTTGTAGGTCCAACAGGAGCTCTACAGCTTACTTTGGGAAGGCTGGAAATAGAGAAATAAGAGGGAGAAAACCACATGTAATAGCCAAGACCAATAGTACATTGTACATTCCCAGGGAAACAGAGCTGAGCACTAAGAGAGAGAGCAACACTTCTACACCTGGTGGGAGAAAGGAAAGATACTGTTGTCTGGTAGATGCAGAAAGCTGTTTTCCTCTCTAAGCAAAATCACCAGAAGCGAAACAAATAATTTCAAACAGGACTTCAGGCATAAGTTATGTAGTTATGCCACCTTGTTAAAAAGTAGTAGATATAGACAGATCTTAATCTCCTTCCCAAAAGGAGGTGTCATGGATCTTGGTGGAGACCTCCACCTCTGACACAAAAGACCACAGCCTTTTCCTTATGAGAAAGTGAGGCAGCAAGTATTAAACACAATATTAGCTTGAAAAAGAGATAATAGGGTATATCTCTTCAAATGAATGGGTATGAACACCTCTGTAGTGTCTTCTCTTAGCTCAAAAGCACAGCATCAATCAGCTCGGATTTCAGTAGGTATCCTTCATCCAAGCTGTCACCTGTGTTATACAAAGGGTAAATCTGCAGGCTGTGTAAGGCAGACACCACAGCAATCTCTCTTCATTACCCCTTCTAACAGCACCTCATAGGCATTGGCCACAACATGCCACAGGAGAAGATCTTTCAAGATCCTTTCTAAGAGTCTCCTTGGAACAAAACAGCAGTCCCTGTTGTTTTGACCCTGACAAGACCACTGTAATATTAATTATCCTGCCTAGTCTAATTAAATGCCAAAATATGGTAATGGTTATTAAGAGAAATATGGCAGATTTCCTTCAATTAGGCTAATGAAATAACACACAACAAGAAGTCTTTAGCAGCTTTAGTCTCTAGCATTTCCAGCTCTGAATGTAAAAATATTATATTGTCTAGTGAGTTGATGTCCAAGCAAGAACTGTCCCAATCCTCCAGAAACATTAACCCCAGCAAACATAGATCTTACCTCAAAAGGGCAAGTCTGGATTTAACTGAAAGCATCTTCACTGTCCATTTGATTTCTTTCTCCTGTTGCAGTCCTTCTGGCAGGTATGAAACTCTGGAAAATTACAACAGCAACATTTTAAAGCCATTTTGCATAGATATAAATTGCTACCCCATGTTCAAAAGTTATCCATTTTGAGCATCCAAGGTGATGCTGTCTGGGCTTGAAGAGAAACAACTCTTTTTCCATGCAATTCAAATTTAAAGAGAAAAAAGCAACCCCTAAAATATCTGTTATTCCAGATGTGTAATCTTCTTGCATTTAAAAATAAATAATTTGCTTTTTCAAAATTAGAAAAAAGCCCTGTAGGCTATTAAAAGCCATCTGCAAAATTCCTTTACTCCAGATGTTATTAGCATAAACAAACAAGTTTAAGAGGTTCATCTTTGCATGAAGGATGCACACTGCATGGTTGTCCATAACTCAGCTCATCCTTGACACTACACATGGGGCAAGGCTGGGGAAGAAAGCTTCATTAGCTGCTTTGACTCTATGACAGTTAATTACTCTGAAAGAGTTGGTGTGTGGAAGAACAAAACAGGGCAAGCAAAGCACTCACAGTGGAGGTTTTCATTCCATTATTACGCTTTGGTGGCGTTGCTTTGTTTTTCAAACTGCAATATAACTTTTGAGAAAGTCAAGGGCATATCAGAATGGAGTCATTGAACATATGCATAACCAGAATCTGATCAATCTTACAGGGATAAGTGCACAAAACATCAAAATTTCTCTCCAGACCATGGGATATAGTATATTATTTCATTATTTTTCTTAGCAGAGAAAATTCACAGGAGAGGATCAGATAAAAGACATCTGATATGAATTTAAAAAAATAAATCTATGCAAAGAGACAAGGTGTCCAAGAAGTGACACGACTAATTGCAATTGAAATGAATGTCACAGGGCAGCTTCTCACACTCTAAAGACATCATGTAGAAGGGCTATGCTGAGTTTATGGTTGACTTGTGGTCAAAGTGATATGCAATACATGCCTCTGGAGACAATATAAGTTGGCAAAAGTACAGCTACAGGTAAAACTTTCCACATACATTATGTCTGAACAGCAAAATTAGTTGTGTCATTTACACTGTGTTACAGGCTGCCAATAGCCTTGTTATAATTACCCTGTACAGCATTTTACTTAATCTTCCTGTCACTTGTAAAAGGTGATATCCACACAGCAGCAGGGATCCTCCTTCAAGAAATCATATAACAAAGCCACCAGAAGCATACATTTAAATGCACATACAATATAAGGGGAGGGAAAAAAAAAACGTGCTTGCTTCATGAATATCTATGATTTTTTTATCACAAGAACTTGAACTTTTCAGTGGATTGAATGGGTTAAACAAGGAACAGCTTTCCTTGTTTTTTGTTATTAATGACATGTTGTACTGACTAGAGATCTTGGCTAGAGATTCCTTATCTTTCCTCTGCAATAAAACCATTAATTCCCCCCCAAAAGGAAATCTCTCATTGCATGTGGAAAGAAAGAGCAGAACATAAAATTAGATATTGTGAATACAAATCATAAAAGTCTCAAGATTTGCTGCGTCCTTGTTTTCTGACTCCAAGTCCAGTGCTGCCACTGCTATTCCATGGGACACATCTGTGCTTTCCTCAAGAGCCTGCCCTCCAAGGGCAGTTGTGAAGGTGAATAGAGCATCAGAGGTACAATGGTACATACTGGGTTTACCTGGTTATGTGTCACCACTAACAATTATGGACTGTCTTTGCCTGCCCTGGAACCAGATATGAATTAAAAATGTGTTGTTCTAAAATGCGTTGAAACATCTCAGACCCTGCTTACAGTAAACAGTCCCATACATGTCTAGTCTTCTAAGAAAACCTCTATCTGCACATGGCAGGTATTCTTGCAGCTTGTGTTAGCTCTCTTAATACAAAACTTTCTACTTCTTCTAGATTCCCCACAAGTAAAAGAAAAGCAGCAAGCCTAAGAATAAAGAACCTGTCTACCTGTTCATCAGCTCCAACTACCTATACATCATCCACTCCTCTCCCAAGCATCCATTTTATCTCAGAACACCACAGTGAGTCAGAAAAGTGATTTGCTTAAAATCAAAAAGCTCTGCAGGAGAGCCAGGAACTGAACCTGTGTCCCCTGACTCCCAATTTAATGCCTTGCCTACAGACACCCTTCTTTCTCTGTTAAAGTAGAGGGACATGCTTGGTACTAAATTTAAATTATGATGTGCATTAAAAGTAATGTGCCCTCCCCACTCCATGCACAATAGTCAGCTATTAGCAAATCTACAACTGATGCAGCAAATAACCTATTTTCCCATTGTTTCATATGCAACACATGAAATAATTTCCTTTGCTCCCTGGATCTAAAAGTGAGCTGCTTAACTGTCTCTCTCGTCCACCTTCAAGGCAATCTTTCATAATAAATTAAAGGAAATACAGCATGTTCACAGTGACTGGAAAAGAATTGTGTGGCAGCACATAAATCATCAAGACGGCTCTCCCAGAACAACTTGTTAGCAACTGATGTGGCATTTGTAGGAAGATGTCTGTGACAGTGTTCTTTCTGAAAGCAAAATAACCGCTAACTATTTGCTAGAGTTTTCTCCTTCCCTGCTAAGTAAAGCATCAATTAGATGAGCACTATTTAGAGTTGCACAGTTCGACACTTCTAATCCCTTGAAGGCTGTTCTTGTGCCTTCCCTGCATGCTTGTATAAGAATTACAGGTTGGTTGTCAGCTTGAACAATCATTTTCCTAAAAAACCCCAAAAAACAACAAAAAACCAAGAAAAAAACAAACCTCACAGAGAAAGAATGAAAATTAAAGACAAAGAAAGGTTTCCCTCTGAGATATATAGAAATTGTTCTGGAGGTAGTGAAGAAGTTTATCCTTCCAAATCACCCTGAATCTGATGTGTATCTGATCAGAAGTAACATTTTATGCAATGTCAAACATGGTCTTTCTGTGGTTTTTCCTGTTGCTGGTTCTGTTGGTTTATTTGGTAAGTGACTAAAAAGTGGAAGGCTGGGCTATCACAGGGAAGGTCAGACTCTGCAAAACAAACTGTTCCCAAAAAGAGCCACTGAGGGATGCTCAGTGAACTGTATGAGACTGAGCGTGTAGGGAAAAACAAGATTCCCAGAACTTCCCAAGGCTCTGAGCTCCCTTATGTCTCTCTGCCTGTTTCAGATCAAACAATCACACTTACAGGCACTAAAAGATAATTGTAGAAATATTAGGTATTTTTTCAGTTTAATGATTTATGAGCAGAATGCATTCATATCTTGTTTAAATACCCATAGATGTTCCCAGCTGTCCATTGGCCTCTGCAGCTACAACATGGGTTTCATGGCCTGTTGCTTCCTCTCCAAGCCCTTCTCACATCAGATAACACTGTTGTTACAGATGGAGACAGTCAGAAAGATTGAAATTAATATGGAGTTCTCAGTTGTGCTACAGATGTTACTGGGGATAGAACACAGCATCAACTGATGCTTGATAAATTTTGGGTTTTGAGGGACACAACAAATTCCCTGCACATGCAGAATGCACATTCACCCACCGAAAAAGGAAGTGAATTTCCCTTGGAGACCAATAACTCACTTTTCTGGTAGCTTTCAAAAGACTTATACATATGAGCAAGATCTAAAGTCATCTGCTGCATCCAAGAGGCCAGAAAATCCCTATGGGAAGAACAGACATACAGGCTGCACAGTTGTCTATATTTGAATCGGAGTTCTGAGACAGAAAATAAGAAAATACAAATTTGTACACCTCTTTTAAAACACCTGCCTAAATGCAAAGCTGTAGTAAACCAGGTCATAGCAATGTGCATGCTAATAAGCATCCTGTTGTGCTATCAGAAGGTTCAGGAGGAATCATGAAAAGCATTTAGTGTTCCCTTTTCTATCCCTTCACAGCATGTGGTTATAGTCAAACCTTTTTTTTTTTTTTAATAGACTAAGAAGAATGCAAATGGTCTTTTTAATTGTTCATGAGATGTCATTAAATTTTTCTTTTACGTTTAGAGTTCATTCTTTTAATCAGCTGTTTGGTCCCTTCCAGACAAATATAAGAGGCTGCATAGTTTCCTTTATTTTTTTTCTTTTATAGGAAATGGAACTTCAAAGTGAAATGATTAGAGATTTTAATTTTTTTTTAATGTACACCTGGGGGTTAATTAGCATTTAAAAACGGACTTTTGTTATCAAAGCTAAACTATCTGACCTCAGCTTTATGTATTCATTGTGAATTCAGATGCTCCTGAAAGAGCTTGATTTATGATAAATTATTAATCTTCTTCCACCTTCATTTTGCTGCCTTCAAACCACAACCATGGATCAACACTTAAAAAACCCTAGGAAAATTAAAGACTGTATTCCTAGAAGAAAAGGATACATTTCAATAGACAAGGTGGTATGGACACCACCCTTTTATTCCTTCTGTGGGTAAGAGAGCTCTTCCCAAACTCCTTTTACAGTGGGAAAAAAAAGATACTCAAAATCAGCTTTAAAAAAATAATTGTACAAATGTTCCGTTTAAGTACAAATGGTTTCAGGAACTAGAAGGAAGACTATTGGCAAATATAACAGAGTTTGTCCTTAGAATATGAGATGCCAGCTTTATAAAGACTCCTCCCAAACATTCATCAGCTCTGGGAATGACAGGAGAGGCAGCATGTCCCCAAAGCCAGGCAAAGGCTAAAACTACCTGTCAGTTTAAGTGACAAGGTCATGAATACTACAAAAAGAAAACAAATATTTAACTCCCATGGAACAAGCAACGTGTGCATGCATCTATTTCCAGTGGCTGGATTAGACTCTCAAGGGATTCCACTTTATATGGAGTTTCAGTCTTGTAAATACAAACCTTGTGGCCTTATCCCAGTTCTTACTTGTGCCTTGTCATAAGGCACAGCACAGCCAAAAACTAGGTCTGGAAAACACCTGAACTGTGTTTTGGTGCTGCTGCCATGCAAAGCCCTTGAAAAACAACTAGCCAAACACTGTTTGCTGAAAAACAGTCTGGTTGCCCTCAAAGATAAATGAAAGCCAAATTAACTCAGCTACACACCAGTATCATTGTGACCAAAGACATTTCTTTGTTTAAGATTTCTTCTCTAATTTATGTTGTTTTAGGAGTGTGAGAGGGCATAGGGTATTTTTTATTTGGGGTTTTGTTTGTTAGTTTGTGCTTTTTTTTTGCTTAGTTAGTTGGTTGGTTTGCTATTTGGTTGTATTTTTTAAACTTTGTTTTTCCTAAATTATGAACAGTTCCAGAAGTCTTGCAGTTTAGAGACCTTAAAGGCATTCTGCCTTTTAGGGATGTATGAATGCTGGCAAGTTTGTCTGGTGCATTTTATCTTCTCGTTCAAAGGTAATCAGGTTTTTATTTTGTTTTGTTGTTTTTTTTAGAGACACTCCCACGTTTAGGACTAGAAAGTTGAAGGAACTGAGTGGATTGAAGTCGTAAGCAGATTTGTTACTGTAGAAGAGAATATCTCTGCTGAATCTCTACTGGGAGATTAAGCATTTGGCAGCATTTGTGATTGCTTACATAGAGACAGGGCAGCAGAGAGATGACATTAAAGGTTAAACCCCCAAAACACTGAAGTGCCCTGGTATTAGGCCATGTTCAGGAGCACAGACAGACACATAGAGATACACCACATAGAGCCCAAGGAGACATCAGGTGCACAGGAACACATTGCTATCAGTGGATATCAAGTACATCACTTTAGCCTGAAACAGAAAGAGAACTTAATCACACAAGGATTATTTTAAAGATACAGTTTCTGCTGGGAGGAAAATAGATGAGGGTGCAAACTACAGACTATTGCAGATACATGTTTACCTAGCTGACATTACCAGTAATCATCCTGCAGGTAAATAAATCAGAGACATACATTACATTTTTTTTCCTCCTAGATATTTATTTTTTCTATTGAGAGATTTTTCTCAATTTGACATATTTCTATTGTGTCACAAAGCAAATGTTGTTCCCAAGAATAGTACATCAATTTTGAAAATTCTTATCTATAGATTAAAATTGCTAGCCCAACCCAGAAGCATTTATTTAGATTAGTTACATTGTCTGAAATAAGACAAAAAGTATCAGTATGACTGTTTTACAGCCTTTTGTGCATAAACATTATGTTTATGGGGTCACCATAATGCAGGAAGTATCAGGCAAGTTCCTCCATGGTTCATAAATATATGAAAACATTCCCTATAAAATCTGTAATGGTCTGTATGTTTCAATGAAGAATATTAAAACCCCATATATGTAATATCCCCTTATTTTCAGCACTGTAGAATATTTGAGATGTTTCACAGAAACCACTCACTCAATCATAAGTGTTCTACCTATGATTTCAGACCTCTTAAATCCTGCTACCTAGGGACAGCAGAAATTTATAAACTGCTCAGGGTGCCTATAAAGAAGCCTATGGATTGCTTAAGAACAAAATTAATCTAAAACATTACTGAAAAGGCTAAGACACACTCCATGATACAGTCATGCTTTTTAGGTTTCTTTATTAACACTGCCATATGCAAGTTTCTAATACACCCTAATAAACTGGGAGCAGTAATAGTTTCCCACACTGAGATTCCACTCTCAAGCAAGCAAGAATCCACTCTGCAAAGCCACAGGCTCCGAGTCAGCTTAGTCTGCTCACAGCCCTGACTCAGCTGTGGGATACAGGCAACGTTCTGAGCTCTGCTGACCACAGCATTGGCCTGTCCAAACCTCGCCCACAAACACACCCTTCCTCCTCAAGCTGTGTCTGAGGCATGGAAGACAGCAGCATATTGAAGAGCTTTACATAACCAAGCAGCTCAGGAAACATTAAAATGCTGAAGTTTCTGTAGTATAACGAGGAACTTTTATCTTTCGACATCAGACACGCTAACAGATCTTTCATGATTTCATGTGACATTTCTAGTGTGTCTATCATAGCATCCAAAGTGTGTGCTGCAGGCAGCAAAACTCTGGCTCGACCCCTTAGACGCTAATTTATGGAAGTGGTTTCTGAACTCCTGCCTTGGTAAAAGCAGGATGCATTTTCCTCAGCATTTCTACTGAATTTGCTAAGATGAATGACAAGCTCTGCTGTGAGAGAGACACCTGTAGTGGCATTATCACCTGTGCTTTATGTGACTGACAAAACATAGAGCTTTCTTCATGTTGAGTACATCATCTGAAATCAGCCTCAAACATCTTAATATTCATGCTTTGATAACCTTTGAGATTGTCTGTTTTCAGTGTCACAAAACCCAAAGCTCAGTCCATATGTTGGAATATAAAATCTCCTCAACAGAGAAATCTCGTTTCGATGTCTCTAAGCTCCTGCAGTCATCAGCTCATTAGTCATTAATTGCATATTTTTAAATTAAATGGGACATATTGGCAGATAGCAAAATCTGAATTAGGACAGCCTATAATTACTATAACAACAAAACCACAGAACTCATCAGAAAACCAGGCAAAGACTCAGCCTATTCTAACTACTGTTCTAACTACTCACTAATAACTTGCAAGTATTTTCATGCAAAGATATGCTAATTCAGATAAGAAACCATGATTAGGGCTTTAGCAATTTTTGCTTAGAGGAGAATGAAAATTTCATGGTGTACCACACTACAACTGAAAGGGAAAATATAGATTTTTCTCCAAAAAAGTTAAAGCCATTTTTATTTTATAGATTTTAAACAAAATTATTCTGGTAAAAAAACATCCCTTGCATTATATCATTGTCTGCTAATAATCTTAAGGGATAAATAGCATTTTCCAACTCAGTAACATCTCCTAATGTTACAGCATCACCTTGAAATTTTCCTGCCTCTTTATGGTCTCCATTTTTGTTTGCCCTAGTTTGACTTGAAGCTTCTTACTGTCTCCCACTGAACGTTCGTATAATACCTTGCAGCATGAGGTTGCAGGCTTGACTTGGATTTCCAGATATTACCCCGATAGCAGCAAAGCTTATTTGACCTTGTATTTCCACTCTTCCCTTCCCACGCTCACCTCCTACCGTGGGCAGGTAAATATTCCCACTCTTTTTACAGACATAGAACTACAAAGGCAATTTCTTTGAAAGAGGTCACAAGAAAAACCTCTGAGAGAGGGAGACAGAAAAGAGACCACCTGACTTGTTGATATCCAAGGCTGCCAACAGCACTAACGTACTACTCCTGTAGACTCAACTACCATCTGCGTGATTTATCCTCATTAATACAAACAGAACTTTAGTACCTGACTCAAGGTTTTTCTGAGATTCAGCCCCACTGGGAATTAGAAAAGACAGATGCCACAGGGTGTGCATGTGTGTGGGAAACAACACAAGCCAAGTAAAACTCCACACAAAGGCAGAAAATATTTATCAGATGACAGACAGAAGGGACATTCCTTGAACAACCCAGCACAAAATACATATTAAGACCAAAGATTTAACCGGCCAGTTCCCATGTAGAAGTATGGTAGGAAAAGTTAAGCATAAATGTGTTAAGATAGGCTGGAGGACAGAGATAACTGCATATAGAATTATTAATAAAAAGGCTCATTTCCAATTGACACCTCAAGTAGCTGGAGTCATGCCCATTTCTGGTTTGCTACATGCTTGGATAATGTCCTATTATAATTGATGAAAAAGTCTATAAAACAGAAAAATAAATAAATAGAAAAAAGGAAGGAAAATATCTGTCTCTATTATGACTTTAAAAACAAAAACAATCTACTCAACCTGCACTTCCTAAAGACCACAACTATCCAAAATGCTCAGCTATTATCATCTGACTGATATTACAGCAGCAGTGTCAGTCCTTTATAAGTACTGATTTGAACGGATGATTTTGTAGATTGTTTTCAAGCATGAAAATGATGGCACAGATTAGGCCTTAAGATTCTAATGAACAAAACTTGCATAAGGGAGAGGGATACCAATGAAAATCAATTTTTATGCTCTGTTATCAGTCATCACAGAGACAGGTTTTAAAATATAGGCATAAATTGTCAATAAGTGAAAGAAACAGTAGAAGATTCATTCAGGCTGTTTGGAGGGGGAAAAAAAAGCCAACAATAACACATCTCACTGGTCTTTGAGAACTTTTCTACCTGAACTCATTCAGCTTTGTAATTAGATCATGCAGAGGTGTGGAAAGACAGGGTGCTCCCTTCTGTACAAGATCAATTTGTGAGAGACTAAGCTAGTTTCAAGTGAAGTATAGTGTAGGAAGTTGCTGCCTGCATTTTCCTGGTTATCCTGCAGGATATTGCAGAAGAACCACTCCAGCCAAATAATTAGGAATTAGGACACGCTTAATGAAAGAGTTTTGGGATTGCTTTCTGGCTCCGGTGGATGGAGGGCACCCTTCCCTAAAAAACAGAGAAAGTACACACCTGCCAAGAATCCAGTGCTAGGTATTGGTAAGGAATTTGCAAGTGAGAGACCTTAGATTTCGGGTTTAGATTAGCTTGAAGATGTTCAGAGTCCAAAAGTTCTCCTTCCTGATAGGATGTTGTGACCACTGTTTAGCCTCAGAACTGTCTTTCCTTCTCCTCCTCCTCTTCCATGGAAAATCGTGGAGAAAAACAGGTCCAGGTTAACTGGATTAGACAGTGCCCTCACTCCAAAACTTGGCTTTCTGACTTGCCATGATTCTTGGAGGAAACTGGGCTAGAACCATTTCACAGTGAGTAAGAAACTGAATATCATCCGTGCATTAACACAACAGCAATCTAAGCACTAAGCTGTTTTGCAAGATGATCTGTCATTTGTTCTTTGCTAATAAAATCCATTTTAGAAGCAAGTTGTAAACACAAGTGCATTTTGTAGGTAATTCTCATCTGTCAGAGTGCTTTAGGTATCATTAAAACTGAGTCACTTCAAGAGTCTGGCAGAGAAACACCTCAAAATGTTCCCACCACTGATTATTCTAATCAATCTTATTATTGTTGTATCGCATTTTTCTACTGGAAGGAAAAACTGAATTTCCAGGCAGTTCTAATCTATTGTAAAGTTTGGTTCTCTGAAGGCTCCAATTCATTCAAGTGTCCCTAGCAGGCAATTCTATCCTTTCTGAAGAATTAAAGATTTTGGAGGTGCTCTCAGAAAAACCCTAGCAATTAAGCACTCAAATTTCTACTGGTCCTATACCAAGGCTTGTTTTCATCTAGACTAACCTAAAAATGGTATTGTACTTTTGTTACTAATCCTCCCAAATCAGTGCAACACAATATAATGCATCTTTTTCAGTCTCCAGCAATGTAGCCTTTACCATCACTGCATTTTAAGAACCCCATTGCTAGCAGTCAAAAAGCAACCAAACAATGCAATGGTTCTGATTTTCCACATCAATCTGATCTTGCTGCACTTCAAAGAAAAAGAGTGGTTCAGATCTGAGTTCAAGTGAAACCTTTCTTGCCTTTATGGTTTGGAGTAAAGAAATTTGAAGGCAAATACCACTAGAAAGTTTCTGCCTTGTTTTCAACCATAAGTTATTAGTGATGAAGTACACTAGGCATTAGATCTAGATCAAATATGAATGCAATTCTATTGAAATAATGAGAACATGATACAGCTTAGGACAACTTTCTATTTTTAGTCTAGATTTATGAAACTTATGGAAAGGTAGGCTGTACTTGGCCTGATACAAATCTGTACTACACATACACCAAAGGAAAAAAAACAAACTGATTTTGCCTAATAATTTAAATTACCACCAATTCAGTGTTTTGGGTCACATGGTTGAAATATTTGGGACATTTTTAACTGATATCTGTAAGCCCTCAGCTAGATTTATTGTACCATCAGGCCACAAACTCGGTTCTATTTTTGTTAATATGTGGTTACACAACTGGTTAATTTGTCAGTCCTGTGGAGAAACTCTAGAGAACAGAAATAGTTTAAAATTCAGTTTTTATGACAGATTCCCTCCCAGTCTGAATAAGCCTTATATAACAACATGATACCATAGTAGGAATATGACTATAACAAAATGGAACCTACAGCAGATACAGATTATTCACTATTCTTTTCAGCATTCACACATCAGAGAAGCAAATAATAACAACAGTAAGAGTTGCAGGAAGAATGTTTGTCCGGTGTAAGTGGATAGCACTCCATTGACTTTAGTGGAGTTTTGCAATTTACATCAAAAGAGCATTTGAGATGATTTTGAGCTCTCAGCTACACACATAATGGAAGGAAGTCAGTCCTGAAACATGGAAAATCTTTTGTAAAGAAAATTAAAAAAACCAGACCTGAAAACTAAACTGCTTACAACAGATTAAACAGGAGAGAAAGATGTAGTCATGGCTTTCCTCATGCTTTGTGCATAAGTAACTTCTCAAGACATTTAGTTAAGTTTCAGCATACATTGTGCAGTTCTTGAACAGAATCTTGTTTTCTCTTTGGATTCAGCACCTCTTAGTGGGATCTGGAAAAGTCCGGGATCTCTAATGCATTTCCTAACAGGTAGCTTCATTTCCTTCTTGTTTATGAAGTCTAACATTTTCATGGGACAGGCAAGCAGGATAAATCATTATAAATATATTCATGGTGTATCATCAGTTCTGCACAGTGCAGCCTCCTAAGTTACTCTATTCCATGATCAGTGAGGAGTAGTAAGTTGTTGTTCTTCAAAATATCAGGACTAGGTATCCCCCATGAACAGATATCTCAGTAAAAGCTGAACTATTTTTAGTTACTACATTAGGTTCACAATAAATCATATTCTCAGGCATTTTTAGTCTGGGAGAAATAAGAAGCACAGATTTAGAAACAGCAGCAGGATTAAAACAAGGTTTTTTCAGTTTCACATAAACCACCAAGGACAACTATTTCATAATGTTTTCTCAACTTCACCAACTGGTGGTGGCAGTTCCTGCTTGCAGTGGCGGGGTATTTTTGGTCACCAGACCTGTCCATTGTAGCCACTGAAGGGTGGCAGACACCTGTGGCTCACAAGAGCCCTAACTCCATTTGCAGTGGGATGCAGATACACACAACAATTGAAAAAGATCCTTCTGGCTGCTTTCTTTGGTTTTCTTTGGCTTCTTGAGGAAGATGGAGCTTGGGATAATCTGGATCCTTGACACTTACTCATGTTTTTGCCTCTACCACCACGTTCCCCTAAAGTCTTACATAACAGACTTACCACTGCTAGCTAAAATGGATGTTTTACAACAGCAAATTCTAGTTTGTCACCTTGAGCTCCCCAGCTATCAGCACAGGGGCTGTACATCTCCCTGGGTCACGCAGCATCCTGCCTTGGCAGGCAGCCCAAGAGCTGAGAAATAGGGGCAGTCATGAACCTTGGAGAACCAGGCAGATAACTACTGCAGTGACAGAAAGGTCTTCCAAAAGGGTCAGAAGCAGGTTTATATCCAGAACCACTCAAATAATTTTCTTACACAAAAAAATAAATTAATAAATTGCAACCATTTTCTGACAACACTGGAATGTTTTTGTTTTCAACAAAATCCTGGTTTGGTTTGGTTTTCTTTGAATGCAGAGAATTTTGTTTCCTGATCAGCTCTATTTCCTTGTATCCTGCCTGTCCTCTCTGATGTGTATTTATTCCCCCTGGGTTGCTTTTGTTTATTTACTACCTAGCAGAATGAAGCATTACCCTTAGCTGGGAGATGCAGGAGGTATTGTAATGTGAACAACTAATTACTATTATGAATATTTAATCAGGAATAGGATGAGCCTTGTCAAATACACACAGCCCTGTCTTAATCCCTATGTAAGAAGACATGTGGTCAGAATCCATATTCACTCTGTCTTCTTGTTTTCAGAAACAATTTGAAAAACAACAAACCAGAGCTATAGCAGGACAGAAAACTTCCTTCTGGCTGGATGTGAAATCACTAACAAATGGAGCAACAGCAATAAACCAGCATAATCACATGGTGATTCCTTCAGGGAGCCACAAGTTGGGCTGCTGTTTACAGAGAAATGCGCCAGGGGCTGCAGATGACACAAGGCAGGTATGGGCAGCATCCTCATGGAGAGGGACTGCAGTACTGTGGGATGCTGAGCACAGAGGTGCTCTGACCAGCGACACTAAGCAGGCTCAGCCAAGAATCCAGGTCACTGAGCCAGCCCACAGGGATGCAGCAGGCCTGAGGTCAAGCCAGGAAGGCAGCAAGTCAGATCAGGTCAGGATCAGCAAAGTCCACAAACAGCCCCAGGAGTAGCTGTGATGTAGTCAAGCCAAGAATCAGGGGTAGGAGGCTGAGCAAAACAAAAACCCATGAGTAAGAGAGGGGCTCAGGGAAAGGCACCTCCCAGCCTGTTCTCACACAGTTCTCCACAGTAACACAGTGACACTGCTTCAGAGCTAGCCTTGAGCACAAGGGGCTAAATTCTGAGAGCCCTGAGAGGCTGTGCAGCTTTCCATGTCTGTACAAAGCTGAGTGCTCCCTCTCTGTTGTGGTCCCACTCTCTGAGGGAGAGCACTCCTCAGGAGAGACACCTGTTCAGACTGGTCACTGAAACAATTTTGCAGCCCTGTGTATACCTGTAGTGATGAATTTAACACATCTCCAGGAACATGAGCAGCCTTGCACAATATACTTAAGGATAAGAATTTTTCTTTTTTCTCCCTCTGTTTTAATTAAGCTGCACATGGTGTTCTAATAAGCTCTGATGCCATAGGGTCATCCATGGGCTCCGAAGCATCATTTGGAAGTGAGATTTTGTATCACAAAGAAAACCCACCAACTTAACACAAAAGCACTAACAAAAGTAGCAAGATGGAAAGAAAATTGGAGCCACGTACTTTGCTGCAAGGTCAGGCCCTTTTGGAGGCTATGATGAACTTTCAGCCTCCAATTAAAACCAAAATATATTAGTTTGTTTTGGTAGCAAAAATACCATAGAGAGACTAAAAATACAGCAGGCCATCAGCTCTTGTCTAGACAGCAGTTAATGCCTGTGGTTTTTTTGTGCAGCTTTTGCCCAATGACTGTTCAGTTCAGAACACAACGAAAAGAAAATCCCACATGTCATGCACCTACTTCCAAATAACCCTCTGGTACTTCTAGTTCCCAAAATTCTCATGCAAGAGAAAAGGAAATAATTTAATAGTGTTCCAATGAATAATTTATTATGGAAATTTAATTTTATTTCCAAAAAGCATTTGTAAGTAAATGACATTTACTAACAAATGAAATCCCACATATATGACACTTTCTGTGTGAGATCCCAGCCTAATTTAAACTCTACAAAACAAGGAAGACAAACTAGCAAATGCTGAGGCTCTAAGCTCACAGAATTTGATACTGTTTGCAAGGCTTTCAAAATCTCCTCATGAGCAGGATTTTGTTACATGCTCTGTATGACCTTGTTTTTCCCCCAATCTATTTTGATTATGTTAAATGACAGAATAATAGAATTTTTAAGATTGAAAAAGACCTTTCAGTCATTGAGTCCAACCATTAACCCATCACTGTCAAGCCCTCCAACGTCCCTAGGTGCCATATCTACACATCTTTTAAACACCTTCAGGAATGTGAATTCCACACCTCCTTTGGGCAGCCCGTTCCAATGCCTGGCCACCCTTTCTGTAAATAAATTTTTCCTAATATCCAATCTAAACCTCACCTGGCATAACTTCCTCTCATCCTATCACTTGTTGCTTGGAAGAAGAGACTGACACCTACCAGGCTACAGCCTCATTTCAGGCAGTTGTAGAGAGCAATGAGGTCTCCCCTCAGCCTCCTTTTCTCCAGGCTGAACACCCCCAGCTCCCTCAGCCCTTTCTCATCAGACTTGTGCTCCAGACCCTTCACCAGCTCCATTGCCTTGCTCCAACACCTCAGTAGCAGTGAGGGGCCCAGAACTGGACACAGGATTCCAGGTATGGCCTCACCAGTGCCAAGTACGGGGGACAATCCCTACCCTGGTCCTGCCAGCCACATTATGGTTGATACATTGGCCTTCTTGGCCACCTGGGCACACTGCTGGCTCATATTTAGCCATCTGTCAAACAGCACTCCCAGGTCTTTTCTGTAGGGCAGCTTTCCAACTAGGTGCCCAAAGCTTTGTAGCAAATACGCATCACATGGTGGATTAAAACTCAAGTGTTCCTACTGATGGTGACTAGCAATTCCAACACTTCACTATTTGTATGTCACCTCATTTCCTCCACTCCCAAACATAAAACTTTCTTCTGGTGAGGTCAAGAAAAAAAAAAGCCATTTTTATTATGAACGTCTCACTTTTGTTTGTTACCTTGATAAGGAAATAGGGTCAAATTAGAGTCCTCTATCCAGTATTTTCACATTTCAGGAATAAAACCACCCCTGAGATGATGGGATTCAGTACCACTTGCACAGAAAAAGTCTTTTTGGTACATTCTGTAGTTTTTTTACAAATGTTAATACCAACATAGCTGGAAAATCCTTCTATAAGCATAAATCAAAATCATAGAATGGTTTTGAAGCAACCTTTAAAGATCATCTAAGTCCACTCATCCCTGGCATTGCTGGAATATTTTTCATTAGGTCAAGTTGCTTGAAGTCCTGCTCAACCTGACCATACATAGTTTCATCAACTTGGCATCCACACTATTTCTGGACAAGCCATGCCAGTGCCTCACAACCCTCATAATAAAATATTTCTTCCTTATGTCCAATCTAAACATACCCTCTTTCATTTTAAATCTGTAGGTTCAAGCATGACAGTGCCGAGAGTATGCAGTCCTTTGAACTTTTCCAAACTCTCTAAAAAGTTTTTGGAGTTTTAGGGTTTTTTTTGTCATTGATGTTCTTTTGTTCTTCCAGAACATCTTAAGAGTAGTACCAGGGAATAAAGCACAGGCTGTCTGGTCCTTACACCATTTTCTGGAGCTACACTACACACCTTCAGGCACCTAAATCACTTTGGTGAACCAATGGTTCTGCAGTATGGCCAGAAGTGCAGTAGTGTGCAGGTGACATAAGAGATGGTACGTTAGATACAGATGGAAAATTTAGCTTGTGGTGCTTTCATTACAGCTTCATAGTGGAGACAGATAGATTCAATTTTCATTCTTTTCCTAAAGAGCATGTGGGATCTGATTTTCCTTCAATTTACACTGGTGTAAACTAAGGGGAAATCTATTAATGTTATTGGGATTTCATTAACATGAAGTTGTGTAATGAATGGAAGGAATTATTCCATGGCTCATTGTTTTCATCCTGTAGAGTTCCACTGGCAACTTGATCCAAACACACATTCAGATTCAGCTTGACCCACTCATACTGTCTTGCAAAGTAATTTGGTACCTTAATTGCCAAATCCAAACCATTATGCATCCTATGCATGAGAACAAACTGTGACAATTTAAGTCAACACTAAAAGTAGTAATACAGTCACAGATCTAGAACAAAATGAAAGTATGTTTCAACTGCACTTAAATACAATACTAGTGTACATCTTCTCCTTAAGAATGTAAAAAGTTGTGGAGCAAGACTCAAGAGTTGTGGATGTATCCCAGACAGATATATGAATCATAGCAATATACAATCTCAAAGACTGTGTAGAAATAAAATCAGGTTGGCTTTATTGAAAATTTATTTTGGAAAAAAATTCATAAATAACTCTAATGAAGCCATAATGACTCCTCTGCCACCTGAAGAATGAGATGGTTTAGTCTGAATTTGCATTATTTAAAAGCTGTAAAATAAAACAAAGCAAAGCAAACAGCTGACTGTTACACTTGACCCAGACAAGTCTTATAGATTTCATTCCATTTTGGAATGCCAGTGAATTTATAAATCCTTGACTAATGCTTGCACAGAATTACTCTTTTTGCTTGATTTGTTTTTTTATGACTTCCAGACACAAAGATTTTTTTGAGAAAAATCCTTAGGAGAATTAAGACTTGTGCCTTGAATAGATTTGCAAAACAAAAGACAGCACTGTGGCTATTTTGACTGAAATGCTCTGTAACAAAGTCCTGTGCAGCGGGCCCATGCCAAAATTCCTTCTTGAATAACAGCCTGTCTTCTACAAAGATTTAGACTATCCAGGGGATGAAGAATCAAAGACTTTCTAGACTATTTTTTTCCCCAACACAAGCTGTTATTTTCACTATCAAAAGGCATACTTAGTGTTTCTGTTATGTATCCTTGTTGGCCTGTTTTGGAATAGATTTTCACTGACCTCTCATATTGTAGAGTTTTTCCCATTTATCTCGTCATGTCCCTCAAGACTTTCAACTGTAGCAAAGACCAGGATAACACTACCAAATCTCACATTTGACCAGTGTCCTTTCCCTCCAGTGCAAACATTGCATTTGGCAGAGTCAAAATTCATCCTCTTCAATGTAGATCCTTTGTCCAATTGATTTGGATGGGTTCATGTGAGTAGTAATTTATCACTTCATATTTTAAGACATGGGCAAATTTTACCAACGGCGTTTGGTACACATGCATAGACTACATGCTGCATAGACAACAAGATGGCAGAGTGTCAGGGGTTTTCCAGGGAAGCAAAGTGGGTGGGGACAGCACACTGGCCCAGTGACCTCTGGGCACAGGGGAGGTACATGGGCAGGGTTAGGGTACAGGAACCAATAGGGAAAACCCGAGGGAGTGGCCAGGACAATGCTGGGCTGGGAAAGCAGGACAATAGGTCACGGGTAAAGACATTAAGAAATGGGTAGGGAACCTGTGGCTATTATCACAACATTTCCCCACCACACTGTGACTCCAGAGGGACTGGTGGAGGGCAACAAGGCACAAACAAACATCTCTGTAAAGTCTTGGGACAAATTTTAGTGGCCCTAAGCAGAGAAGTAAGGAAAGAAGAATTAAGACAGTTAAAGAAGCCTTCCTTTCCCATTGTTTTCAAGTGTTGAGACAAGTGGGCTGATCTTCCCCAAAAGAGTAAAAAACATAGATTTGTCAAAAAAAGGCCATGCATTTCTGACATAGAGCAAGAAACGGGCAGAGTGATGGAGGCTGGAAGGACCTGCAAAGAGCAACTCCAAGGTAGAGCTGCTCTGCAAGTCACTGAACTAATATGTCCCAAAATATGTGAACAGAAGTCATGAATATAAAAGGGAAATTGAATCAACAGATTGTGTCTGTCTCTTTCTTTTTTCTGTATGTTCTTTTCTGAAGACTTTTTAAACTCTGCTGGGTGAGTTCCACAGAATTGAAATAACTAGATGCACTAAAATCAAGGACTACTTCCTATTGGTTTCAACAAGATTTCCATCAGGGTTCAAATTAAATAAAACCAAAGATAAGTAAAATCCCTTTTCTCAGTACAAGGATCTACATTAGTCACAAATTATCAGGTGATGCTCCTGGGATTTGTACTGCAAACCCATTTAGCCCACTACCAACTCTCCAACAATGGCTGTTAGAGAACCTTTAGGACAAAAACCATGAGAAGTAGGACAAACATAGGACGACTTTCCCTCCGATAGCCTCTAATATCTGCCAAGCACCATACTTCCATAAAAGCCTTGAAATAAGCTAATCTTAAGTTTATATCAGCATCTATATTCCGGGCAATTCTGTTTTTTCATTATTCATTCACTAATTCCATGTAGTTCCCTGTACATTGAATCCATCAGGTCCAAATGAAAGAGATTCAGGTAAGCTAATGTGCAGATTCAGGCATGAGTGGTTTTCCTTTTACTTCTGCCTTTGTGTCTGGGACTCCTAACCTGAATGCCTTTATAATTTCCTCTCCTTTGTCACACCAAGAAAGGAAAAAGAGAGCTTCTCCAAAACACTTTCACCCTCTTCTTCATAAAGCATGCCTAGTACCTACCATGGTCAGCTACATCACCCTCATGCCGGGATCCTTTCCATGAGTTAGTACTGCCATGAAAATGTAAAAGAGAAGCAGGGGCTCTGCTTCTATATATTTGGAGTGCATCATTCAGAACTGAATGTAATTTTCAAGGTAGAAGCCTTTAATTGGCTTGATATATGGTTAACCAACTAGAGTTACTATTTTTGTTGCCTTTTTGTTTTGATACAAGCATAAACTAAGACTTGGTTTGCATCTAGAAAGATAAAGTAAAGCTTCAAGTTTTTATATCTTTGAAATAGTTTAATGGACAATGTAATGTTTCAATTTAATTAATCTAGCCTCCTTAACCAGCGTGAGGTAGTACAGGCCAAATTCTCAGCTGACATACATTAGCATAAATTGAGTAAAAACAGTGCTTTCAGATTAAATAATTGCAGAGGTGTAGAAAAACTAAAGAATATTTGTAGAAGCTACCCATAGGGATATGGTCACATACACAAGTAAAACTAATAATACAAAAGCATATAAATCTCTATAGTGTGCACTCCATTTTTGTGAGGAGGAATATGTAACTAGAGGAAAAACTCACAGGCATCCTTTTTGTCTCACATGCTAATCATCTTAGCTCAGATTCTTTCAGAATGTGTGAGCTTTTGCTCATCCCTTTCCCGAAAGAATATTATAGAACAAATCACCCCTGATTTTGCCTGAGAGAATTGGTAAAATTCAAAAGTGTGGGTAGACAGTACAGCCAAGATAAATTCAGTCACCATTTTGAGAATTCTTAACCCAACCCAGGAGACTCTCAAGTCCTAAAATTGGGACAGCTCCAAAACTAGTTAATAAAGTGTTCTATAAATCTGCACACTTTTAAAGTTCTATATTTGAATATCTATTTCAAAGTTAACTTTATAAAGAGAAGAGAGATTTATTTGTAGGAAAGTTTTATATGAATGCACTTCTGCCCCTGCTCACATGGGAACAAGGATATTTGCTGCTCACATTGTCCACCATTGACTGTCTTGCTTTACAAGTTTCAGACATCCAAGCTGAACCAACAATAAACACTAGATGCAAAAAAAGCCAGTAATAAGAAAAAACAGACTAAGGAGAATTGTCACATTGAAAACTGTTTGAGCAGACTAGTGAAGTCTTGTTAACAGTAGAAAAATCTAAAATGTAATCAACCTGCAACCAGAAAAGAGTTTCCGTGGACTTACTGGTCCTCAAGAAATTTGTTGCATTTTATTTCCACATTTCAGATGTATTCTTACTTAATAGGTACCATGACAACTGTAAGGAGATACAACCTCTCCAAAATCCTTGTCTGGATCAGATCACCATCTGCTTTTGTCTTTCTTCCTTCTCATCTGAAATCTGAGTTTAGCGCAGTAGGACAGAGAACTCCTATCAACAAACCAGGCTCTCTTTCTTCTGCTGCTTCCTGGGATATTAAGATGCCTTAGAGGAGAGATTGCTCTCTGCTTTCTTTATGCCTGTTGTCTCTATACATACAGAACTGGACAAGTTAATCCATGGATCAAAAGTCCAACTTCATCTTTGGTCTCTTCAGTGACTTGTGCTTCAGCTGTCTGACCAGAGCAAACCCTCCAGTGCTGAAGTACTCACACAATGGGACAATACATCATCTCTTTTGTACTGTGCAAACAAGTATCTGGGGCAGTCAGGAAAGGTAGACTAAATTGAGTCTTCAGATGCCAATCTGTTTTTTAGCTGTTTACTTGAAATTATTCTCCATGTTGGAAATATATTTTTTCTTTAGTGAAGCCAGTGATGGGAATAGTTTACTAAGTAGTAATAAATCTTATTTACATCTAATACTTGACATGGAAAATTTTGTAGCAAATAACACTTAAATGCATGGTATTAACACAAGCATTAAGTGGATCTAGTTAAATGGGAAGGCTGTCTTACTGTGTAAATTAACTTTGGTAAAAACCTAGACAAAATGTCAAGATTAGCTACCTAAATTTAAGCACATGCAGCCATGTTTTTGATCCCTGGTAGAAGCATCCTCTAATCACTTGGGCATAGGTTTGTAACATCAAACATATCCATAAAATTAGGGAGAACTGTAGTTATTAAGCACATTGGGGCAGGGGCCAACTGGGGTACCACTCACAGTTCATAGATAAACACAGTTTTCAAGCTTAGACTTTTGGAATTCATGGAGTGAGACCTTTACATGGTTGGGTTTTTTTTTTTTTTTGATCTGGGCTTTACTTCAGTTGGACAACTTTGACTTCGGTGAGTACCTATGCTAAATAGTCTATATTTGCAAATGTGGTCAACAAGCATGATCTAGAGAGAGGGAAACAAACTCAGTCTGTTTCAGGTATTCCACTCATTTCATTCCACTTAAAACTGACTTTCAATTATACCTTATCTGCCATTTTAAGATATGTGCAGCTGGTGTTTAATAAGCACCATTTGTCACTATACCTGTCAGGTGCAAATGCCATATACTGGCACCAAGAAAACTCCAAACATATGATAATTAGTATATGCATTCCCACATTTGGTAATAACTAATGCAGTAGGAATAGATAATGCCTTTTTTAGTAACTGGAATGCACAGTCCTAAATATTTAATGGTTCATAACGTCTACCTCCACTCCAACAGTAAAACACTATGGGTCAGCATAGCCTGCAGATTACACTACTGTTATGGCATTGATTTGCATTTGTAATTACAAGACTCAGATTTTAAAAGAAAGAGGACAATACCAGGGTTATTAAGGAAGGAAGCTGCTTCTTTTGGTCACAGTCCTTGCTGCTGTTGTCCTTGCTGATTTCAAGCAAGAGGCAAAAAAAATCTCACTACTCTAAAACATGAAATTTGGATCTGGGTTTTATCCTGTGCCCTCAAACTCTGGGAAATATTTGAAGCTTATGTTGATGCCCACAATAATCAAGTAAAAACATTCTCCTTATGATCTGCTACACATAAATTACTCCTTGTTAGAAGCCTCAGATTAGTGTGTAAGTCAGGAGAAGAACAAAAAATTTAAAGAAGAATTCTGGTAAGGACTTCAGGGAAGATGAAGACCACACATTGTTATTTATTTCCACCTTTTTGTCAGATGTGAAGTTTGTGACTGACGTGTTGTAGCAGACTTAATCTTGGATCACCAGATCTCAGGTGAGGGCTCTGAAAATTCTGGTGGGCTATTCTTGTCCTTCTTCTCATGGATTTCAAGTCTTGTATAAGATTCTGGTAGTTATGACGTGGAATATTCTAGCCTTATGTTAGTTCGCAGGCAACTCTCTAGCTAACACACAATGTATCAATAAAACTGAGATGTTAAGTCTGATAGAATATTTTACTTTCCTTACAAAAACTCAGCACACTTTTTACTCTCATATCATTGTCTGATCATAAAATAATCTGTGTTCCTGGCACCAGACCCATCAGGGGTTCTTTAGCTCTGACCTGACTGGAATGCTGCCAGAAAACAAAGGATCTAAGGGTAGGTGGATCCTTGGCATAGAGGATAAGAATTCCAGTATTTGACAACAAAATTCATGCATTTAGTACACAGGAAAAAAGTTCTGATTTAAAGAGGGAAAGGTATCCAATAGACAATCTGGATCTTAAAAGAATTAAAAAAATTTGCTAAGTGGTTGCTCAAGAAAATATATGGATGCAGGCAGAAGGGGAAAGGAAATTAGAATATGGGAGAGAGCTGGCAGGGAGACATCACCCAGCAGAGGTCAGAAGCCTCCTCATCTAAACAGTGAGCATACAGAGTCAGACTTCAGGGCTTTTCCCAGGGACCCAGGCTAGATCCTATAGCAATTGCTGTGATTTAGAAAGACACCAATTTACTGGGTGGAAAGTAAGACTAGAGAAAAAGATTTGCTCTGAAAAAACACGGAACTGGAGAAAGGTATAGGTTTATAAGCCTATTTTATTTCCAACTCACTTTGTATTTTCTCTACCCTTTAAGAAGTTTGCTTTTCTAGTTTATATTTGATCTCAGTGACTAGAAACCTCACTTTTAAAAAGGTGCAGGAAAACTAGCTCAAAGCTCCAGACTTCTGGAGGATCATAGCAGTGACACTTTTTACTTCAAAAAAATATCTTTAGGCCAGTGCTATTTATCCCAAACAAATCTGAACCACTATAGAAGGGTACTTCTGCTCTGCTTATTACTGTGAAAGTGTCTTTCAATTACAATGCATTTGCTTTATTGCAAGCTATTCTAAAACAAGAGCTGAGCCTAATTAAAAGAAAAAACAACTTTTTCTACTTGGCCCTGAATTCTAACATTATCTCAGAAATGGACCATATTTAGTGGATCAATAAATATTATCTTCAGGTATAAGATATAATTAATGGATAGGAATAACAATGAATTAATAAGAAATTAACAATATTTATTTTGCTACTGTAGATATTATGTGTCTTTAAATCAGACAAAACCAGAAAAAGGAATAAAATGAAAGTATTTTCCTTTGCCTCAAATCACTTATATATACTGGTTCTCATTGAAACAAAGAAATACTTATATTCAAATCAGCCCACTGATTGGATATGAACAGCAGTCTACAAACAGGTTCACAATGCGTAAACCAAGAATGCTAAATGATTATAAGATTATATATATTTATTAAAATAAAAAGAATATATCTATAAAACCCTTTCCATTATGATACTTTACCTAATATCCCATCTAAACCTACTCTGGCACAACTTGAGGTCTCTTCCTCTGCCACCTGGGAGATGAGACTGATCCCTACTTCACTGCAGTCTCCTTTCAGGTAGTTGTAGAGAGCAATGAAGTCTCTTCTCAGCCTCCCTCTCTCCAGACTGAACAACCCAAACTGTCTCAGTCACTTGTCATGAGACCTGTGCTCCAGATTCTTCACCAGCTCTGTTCCCCTTCTTTGGACTTGCTCCAACACCTCTGTCTGTCTTGTTGTGAGTGGCCCAGAACTGGACACAGGATTTGAGGCCTGACCTCACCAGTGCCTAGTACAGGCCGATGCTCCTGCTGGCTACAGAAGCCAGGAAGTCATTGTCCTTTTTGGTCACCTGGGCACAGCTGGCTCATGTTCAGCTGCTGTCAACCAGCAGCCCCAGGTCTTTTCCCACCAGGCAGCTTTCCAACCACTCTGCCCCCAGCCTGAAGTGCTGCATGGTGTTGCTGTGACCCAAGTTCAGGACTTGGCACTTCACCTTGTTTGACCTTGGTCTATTGATCCAGCCTGTCCATACTCCTCTGGAGAGCCTTCCTACCCCCCAGCAGATCAACACTCTCACCCAACTTGGTGTCATCTGCAAACTGAGGGTGCACTCCATCTCCTTGTCCAGATTGTTGATAAAGACATTAAACAGGACAGGCCCCAGTACTGAGCCCTGGGGAACATCACTTGTGGCCAGCTGGCAGCTGGATTTAACTCCATTCACCATCACTCTCTGGGCTCAGCCATCCTGACAGGTTTTTTTACCCAGTAAATCACTGAGAAATTGTATCTTCTGGATGAAACTTCCTACTCAGATTGACAGGAGACACCTTAATTCCTGTACTGTCTTATTGACCTGGGGTTCTGCATCAGGATGTGGCACAGACTTCTATTATGAAACACTGAAATATAACAAGGAAGGTTTCCTCCATTATTTTTAGAGCTGCTTTAAAATTGCCAGGCCAAAGTATTTATCCAGGTCAGGTGCAGGTGGGCAGGATCCTACCTTGTATTTATGATAAAAAGTACTAAGAGAAGCCTCTTTCTTCTACCATGCTATGGACAGACAGGCAGTACTTACTGTCCCACCTTTCACCTGAAAATGGCCCATGAAAAAACTACATTATGTACCTAGAACCTGGAAGATGACAGAGGAAATCACAGAGCTAAAAGTGAAGAAAAACAATTCTTCAGATTTCAGACTAGTGAAATAGCACCTCTCAGATTTGATCCTTGCACAAAAAATTTATTGAAAACAGAGAATTTTAAACATTAATTTGCACTGGAATAAATCCCTACAAATGAAACTGGCATGTGGCTCTTCGGTTTAATAAAGTGAGCTACTGAGTTCAGCTTAGTCAATATTTTATTTATTTTGATTTAAATACCTGAAGGCACCTCTCCAGCATGTTCAGCTCCTAATATACTATTAAAAGTGCATTTTAAAATTAAACCACATAAATCAATTGATTCAAGAGGAACTCACACAGCTGCCTATTGAAAATTCCTCTTTCCTTTTTGGATTTCAGAAATGAACCTTTTCCTCAGAAAAAGACTTTGCAGCAGGTCAGAAACTCAGTGAAACCAGCTCTAAGACAGATGTGTCAGCAGCAATTTAATTCAAGTTAATTAGGAAATCGAAAACCAAAATGGCCTCAACTGATCTAGTTAAACTTGTGTATTATGCTTTTGAGAGCAAATGTATGTAGGATAGGATAATATTCTAACTTTGTTACTGGGATGCAAGTGGCTTTTAGGTAATGTGCAGCCAGCTAATGAATAGTTGTGCTTATCAGAGAATTTAATTTGGCTCTAATGATATAATTTCAACTAAACAGATAATTTGCTTTACATATGAGCTTGATATTGTAAAACACTATAGTTACTACTGCATGAATATATTGCTAGGAAACACAAGGTTTGTAATTACCCATCTTAATTATGTCTCTATAATCAAAGAGAATGCATAAATTAAAGAATTAGTTAAAAACCTGCAGTTTATTTCTGGCTTAATAATACTACAATATAAGCACTTTCTCTACATGTAAATTTTTTCTTTATATAGTATTATCTTAATATTAACCTAAATCCTGAGAGCACCTCGAAGCATCAGGAAACAGGAAGAATAACTGCTTCCTTTTCAGTACTCATAAGAGAGGACTTTTTTGCTATTGCCTTGTGTGCCATCACACTTCACATGGATAGTTCCTTCGCTATAAGATTAGCTCTGTGAAGATGAAAAAAATCTATCTCCAAAACAGTTCATTTACTCAGCTAGTGCTCCAAGAGGTGATTTCTCTCCTTGCACAACTGTCTTACATTCCCTGAGCATCTTCTGCAGATTCCAGTGGAAAAAAGCTAATTTTTTTTTTCCCCCATTTTACATTTGTCCTCAAGCATTTGGAGACCTAGGTGCCATTGATTTTATGCAAGTCTCCAAGCCCGTTAGGCAGCTATGAAGAGTCCCATTCTACATAGTAGAAATAATGGCAACTATACCTGGTCTACAGAAACTGAATCAGTGCTGAGCACACCAAAACTATCAATCTCCTTTCCAGTGACACCTATTTTAATTTTAATCTTGCAGCTGAAGATAAACAAGAGGCAATGTTTGCTTGTACTGCCCAGGGAGAGCAGCAATACACAAATTGTTACGTAGAAAGTTCTGTCGAGCTTCTTCGAAGCTCTGTGGGGTAAATAACTAGGAACACTCCGTGTGCACTGCTGGGAGAAGGCCAAGGCTCTTCATACATATTAAATATTTGCATCAAAGAGAAGTATCCCACTACAGTGATAGTTTTTTTCCTGAATTCTATTACACTTCAGCATGTGATTTTTAGCTTTTTCAGTCTCACTCACAGTGGGATAAAAAATATATTTACCCTAGAGACAATACTCTCAACAGCCAATAGCCATTCTAAGCAGACAATTCTTACAAAAAGTAGTAAATGTTCAGTTTCTATTGCCCTTGTTGTACCCTTCCCAATGTGACTATCCCTACCACAAGATGAAACCTGTTCCCATTGGCTTTGTCACTCAAGAACATTTAGACTACTATTACTAATGAAACACTGTCCAGAGTGGTGGAATCTGAGTTACACCTGAAGGGGAAGGTCATCTGTAGTCGTTTCCAAGTTCTCTGCCATAGTTTGTCTACTCCACCTGATGGAGTTTAAGGCTATGTTATGTTTTAACTGACAGTGTTTACTTCTGGTATGTCAGTTTTTCAAGATGCTAGCTTATTTCTTATTTTTTCCAAATTTTTCTCTGGGATGTGGTATACAAAACCTTTTATTTCCATTTAAAATTTTGTATTTGCTCTGATTATCTGCTACCACACCTAATTCTTTTTTATCAGTGCTCATCGGGTACGTATCTCAACAGCAGAGCTTTATCTCAAACTTCTGCAGCTTAGCCTCCTTAGTTGCACACATTTCCCACTTCCAGCGAACTGTATTTCAGAGACCGCTGCGGTTTTTCAAACACAAACTGAAGAAGTTCATTATTGATGTAATGTTGAGGTAGTAATGTCAAAGGTGTGCTGATTAAAAAGGTACTCTTAGCACAAACTCTACTGAGCAGACTTCTTTGAAGGACTCAGCACCGTGACAGCAGTTTATGTTGAAGTGCGAGGAGTAGAAAATCTATGTACACCTCTTCCATAATCTTTGAAAACATCAGTTCAAATTCATTTGTGGGACTCATTAAAGTCTACAAAGTTATCCTGACAAAAAATCTTCTAGGAGTTATGACTCAGACTCTTGGTATATGTTACAAATTCTTCAGTTTAAAAGTAACGTCACAATTCAAGTGTTTTAATAAAGAGTAGTAAAACCATGAAAATGTTACATTGAACAATGAAACTTCAGTGCAAGTCTTAGGACCGGTGCCTTTTCTCACCAAGAAGATATAACACAAGTCAGAAATCTGTGACAGGCAGTAAGAATAATTTGTTGCACAACTACTATCATGTCATTAAACGTGGTCTTCAGCAGGACTGAATATTGAGTGAAAATTGGAGCAAAGATTTTTTTCCATAAGACTGCTAATAAAAATCAAAAAAAACCAAACCAAACCAAAACAAAACCAAGCAAACAAAAAACTCCCAAACCCAAAACAAGTTGCTTTCTTTTACAAAACCAGTAGTTGTAAGCTATTAACCTTGAATTTAATTTACAAATATTTTTTAAAAAATCATTTTCCTTACTTGTATTTAGTTGCAAAATTCCTTTAAGCAGGTGTGCTTAGGATGATGTGTGAGAATGTTAAGAGGGACTTAATAAATAGGTGATCTCATTAATGACACACAAAGGTTTGCAAGGAAAATATTTTCGCACCATAGTTGAAAGCATCAGTAGATTGCCACTTGAGACAGCAAAGAATATTGCTGCTTGTCTTCAGAAAGCATAAGCAGGTTCAGCATCTCTTTTAAGCATTCACCCCATGTAAGAAGGAGAGTGTGACACGTTATTTAGCAGAAAAACTCTAGAGAATGAAGCCAATTTTCAGGCATTTTTTGAATTGTGCCATATAAAGTCATCCTTGGAGGACAGGCATGTCAGCAATATGGTTAATCACCATGATTTGTTGTTTTTTCCCTGATTTAGCAGAATACCTTGAACAGAACCACTGAGAATACTGTGTTTGTTTCTAAAGCCATTGTGCAATATGATAGTCAACTGATAAGAAGCTTATATCTAAACGGGTTCTACATCATATTTAAAGTCAGCTCTGGTCACACAAGAAGATTTAGTGAAAGTTCTGCCACCAGATTTACCTAAAACCAACAGTTGGCATGGAAACCTATTACCACCATGCAGCTTTCATTTTCAAGAATCCTTCTGGTAACTCCTTTGAGCCACTGGACCCTTTTCAACCCTCTAGCAGATTTAATATAGGAGGTTTCTTCAAGTTCTCTCATGATCTTTTTAAACCACTGAGAAAATAGGCAATGTCACTGATTCAAATAGGGGCCTAAAAAGCCAAATTAGCCGTGGGTTGACAAGTATGGATGAAGAAAGTTAAACTAGATCAGCCTGCTGGGATAAAGACTGTGTCTGGATAGCAATTCCCTGGCCTCTCCATTAAAGAATGAGAGTTTGTAAACCAGCTTCAAAAATGCAGGAGAGAGCAGACATATGGACTCTAAATATTTTCTAAGATTTAATGTATAAGGTTTGCACCAGAAATACTGACTACACTGACACAATCATCATAAGCAAATTGTTTCTTTCAGAAGTCTGTGTGCAACAGCACAACAGTAGAGAAAATTTGCCAGTGGCTTCAAGTCCTCCTGAACTGAAGGTGACATTAAAAAGAAAGAAAGAAAGAATCACAAAGAAAGAACCACTATCACAAAGAACCATTCACCATATGCCTGCAAATCTGAACCACAATTCATAGAAAGAAGGCTTTAGAAAGGAACAGGGATGGGGACTCCTAGAAAACAAACAAACAAACAAAAACCCAGCCCCAAAAAGTAGATAAGTAACCTGTAATACACAAATGGGCAGCGGCTGAAAGAGTCAGATACTTGATTTTGCTATAGACAAGAGAACAGAGTCTTCACCACCAAGAAGATGAAGTTCCTTTGTGAGTTGATGAGAAGCTTTAGGCACCTAAAAATCCCATGTATTATTTGTACACTTACAGAGGTTCAGAGGAGGGAATGCTGTTAAACAGCCATTATAACCTCCAATTTCAAAACTGCCGAGCCTTTGGAAAGTCCTGTCTGTCCTGAATTGTGTTTGTTGCCAAAGAGTAATGTCCAACAGAAATTTCAAACTCCCTAAGAAAATCATTGTTAAGACTCTTTCCTTGAAACATTCACTCTGCCAAAGGCAGAATAAAAGATTTGGACTATGTCACTACAGCAGCTCTGTACAAGATGAGGACTTTCTCTACATTATAGAAAGAAAAAATAAAAATCTTCAGCTGTCCAGGTACATGAATTACAAAGAAGATTTGCACTTTACCTTTGGGAGCAGAGGGAAAACTTCACGCAGTTGCTTCCATTAGCCTGAATACACATATTGGCTGAAACAAACTCTGAAGTGTTATATACAAAATGTGCTAGCATACAATTAGTTTTGAATAAGCTCATTCATGTGCAAAAACAAGAGTGGCAGGTACAAATCAGGAATGTGTTGCACACCTAAACTTCAAAGATATGAATATGGAGAGCCACATGCATGCATATGGACAGCAGAAGCAGCAGCAGAAAATGCAGCCATAAGGAGGCATAAATCTGTAAAAGGCAGGTTAATTAGACACATGGGAATGATAAATAGCAGATCACACATGATTACTGGTTGGAGCTAAATAGAAGGACCAAAGTGTTCAACTGGAAAAAGCCCAAATTGAAGTGAAAACAGTTTAAATGCTTAAAGAGGAAAGATCAAATACAAAGGCATAGCCTATGGGTAAAGGAGGGATAAAAAGTTAGGGGAGTACTTCAGCTACAATAATGGGAAGAGATTAGAAAATATTCTTCAAGCTAGAATACTCCAAGACAAAGCATATGAGCTGAACTGTCTAAAATAAGAGCATGCTCCAATAAAGAATACTATGTAAGTGAACATTGATATGAGAGGATATAACATATTTTGATTTTGATACGGAACATAAAAATGAAAAGGGATAATAACAGGAAAAAGCATATCTAGGAAGAGAATAAAATGAGACAAACATAATTGTGAAGTAAAAGAAAAGCAAAATGACAACATAGTCAGGCAAAGAAAATGACAGCATAAAATAGGAACGGAGTTGCCAATCTGATTAACCATAATGACAAGTCCTAAGACCTCTTTAAAGAGAAGTCAGCTGATTAATAGAAGGAATTTAAGGGGATGCATAGGAGTTGGTTAGGCATATTTACCTAAGGTAAGCAAAGAAGAGAATAAAATATATGAGTCTCTTCTCTTACAAAGCCTCTACATAATAAAGGGAAAGAATAGTTCCTTGGCTTATGTTTCTGTCTAGAGAAGTTGTTCAACCGGACCAACATATGAACAAACCACATGAGAAAGTGTCTCTCCAATATGACAGAATGATGGAAAGTCCATTCCAGCCTTGTTTAACACTTCCCATGTACAGTCAAATAAAGATGTGCTAATTGCGGTGTGGGGGTGCGGCGGCCCGATGCTGCAGATCCCGAGTCCCCGAGGCCGGCGGTCGGCGTAATCCACGGGGACGCTGCCGAGGATGCCATCGCCTGGGACTCGGAGGAGGCCGGGCCGTAAACCGCTCTCTCCCTCCCCTGGAAAGTTTTTCCTAAGCTTATTGGTTTAAAGTTTGCTTCCCCGCCCCTATCACCGCCCCCGCTGCTTGCCCTCACTAGAATGTTCTGTTGCCGGGCTTCCCCCATGAGTTGCTTGTAATCCCCTCCCTACTTATATTTCATTTGCTCCCCCGCTTGTCCCTCATGTTGTCCCGGAGCCCCGTTGGCTCCGCCCCTGCTGTTCCTCCCCGGGAAACCCCGTACTTCCCCCTAAAAACCCCCTCCCTTTGTTCTCTCGGCGTGGTGTGGCCGCGACCCCAGCCCGCCGGGTTCTGCGCCCGGTAGCTGCGTGGGCCGCCCCACCCGAGAGCCCCCAGTGTGCCTCCCCCGCGCCGCTTCTCCTTAATAAACTGCACACTGCTGACTCTCAACTCGTCACACTCTCTTTATCACGGGAAGCGACCAGCGACTCCACGGCGTTCCTGCCCAGCAGGCACCCGCCTCCGCCGCGTGGTCCCTGCCGCTCCAAGGAGCGAGCCTGGGAACACTGAGGCTGACCGCAGCCGCCTCTGGACAGAGCCGAACAGCCGGGAGGGCTGAGAGCTTGGGCCAGGTGAGGCCCCCGAGGTCTCCCGAAGCCCCGGAGCTCGTTGGGGCCAGGCGGCCGGACCCCGCCGGACCCCTACAACTTCATTGCACCTCTCTGAAATATCAACCAGGGAAAAAAATAAACAAGGTTTTTTTTGTAAGACAAACCGTCAACTCATTAAAAATTATAATGTACTGTTTGTTTATTTATTTATTGTTATTTAAATTGGCATGGGATCACCATTAGTTACAGAAAATGCTTCTGGAGGATACCTTGCAGAAATGTCTCTTGAAGTAATATAAGTTATTGTTATTAATGCATCTTTCTGATCATGCAGAGCAGATTGAGATTTGGTGATTTCCCTTTTCTTGTTTTCTTTGGGTTTTTTTTCCTTTATTTATTTTTTTCTTTTCCTTCCCTGTACTTTTTCTTCCAGAAGCTGATGCACCAATTACTATGGTCAATTGAATGACCAGGCCATGAATTTATCACAGTTCAAATAATTGTTTCCTAATCTGCTTCAAGAAGTTGCTATTCCTGCTTTAACATAATGGAATAACTTCTGTGTAAGTTCTTCACATGCAGTACACTTCTGTCTCCTTTCTAAATACACAAAATTCCATTCCCATGGTTGCCAACATGTCTTTCTGAGCCTAACTCCAGGCAGATTTTCATCAAGTTTTCTCCTGCTTGTTAGTTCTAATATTAAAAAGTCAATCTTATGTAAGCTTTGTAGTACACCTAAAGCAGATGCTGGCACTAGCATTTGGCCTCCCAAACCTCATTAAATGACAAAAAATACCTTTATCCCCTTGATATACCAAAGATGTGACAGAAAACTTATCACAGCAACAATTCTAGCCTCCCTCCTTTTTTTTTATTTTTGGAGTAAAAAAATTGTTCCCCACCTTTTATGGCTTTTTTTAGCCACAATGTAAAGTTCATGGCTCCATTTTTCCTCACCGTATCGCCTTACAGTAGGAATAGACTCATCTATGTGCACTGAAGTGAGATTATGAAATTATAATCCTGATTTTGGTTCTTTGCCAGAGCTCATGCAAGTTTAGCTTTTACTCCACACAGAATGATCAAATGTATGCTATTTTGTAACATGGATGTGAACTGACAACTGACCTACTTCTCTGCTGGGAACAGAAAATTTTAAAGGTGTTTTTACCCTCCACTGTGGAACACCAGAATCGTTAAGGAAGGTAGAAAATGTTTTTTAAACAGAAGTAACACCAACTTTGTAATCTTTCTTATCAAAGTGTACTTTGTCAGCTCTTGGAGAAGCACAGACCAAGACACAATCAGTGAATTCAGCAAGAAGGAAGTGCCACCAATATCTTTGCCACACAGTGAATGCTCCTTCCACAGTTTCAATGACATGAAAAATGGGAATAACAAATATAAAACTAGAAGGTATGCAGCAACAGTGCAGAATTTTAAAAGAGACTGAGAGAGAGAAATGAGAAATAATAGAAATCTAGAAAACAAGTGGAGATAGTCCTAATTATTGACGATTATTGCTATATTGTATCCTGCAGTTCAACAGTGCAAAGCCACGAACTGATCTAAAGCCATTGAAGTAAGCAAGGACAGATATTTCACATGTAACTTAGAACTTACTTTCAGTCTCATCAGGGAAAAAGGAAGATGAGATTCTCTCAAACCAGAGAAGAAGTACAGCTTCAGGACAAACCAATTCCAAAGTTATTAAAAAAATAAAAAGTTTGACTTATAAGTACCCCAATACAACTAAGATATTAGAATATTTGTAACAAGAATGAATTTATGAAGAGATGGGGACAACTAACCATTTTGGTCAATTTGGACTTGTCAGAAACTCTGTTTAAGAGATTGATTCCAAAATGACATTTCAGGAAGAGCAAGAATTTGTACAAAATGCTTTTACTGCTTTAGAATCCAGGATACAGATCAGATTTATTACCAGGGGAGGCAATGGAGCAATTGACTTTGCTACACTGGGGATTATATGTGTTGAACATATCAAGGAAATTTCGCCTGGAATTAATTATTATTTAAAGGAGTTCTTTATTTTCTCCACCTCTTTTCTAGTACACACTTATAGTTCTTTCTACAGAACAATCTGCTTTATTTCAAGATTTATTATGTGTTTTATTTGTAGTAGATTAATTAAGAAAAACTAAAAAACATGAACCTCAAGCCCCCTTGGTACTACATTGAAATCCAACACTTAAATAAGGTTGTCTGACAGTCATTTTAAAAAAAATAGTTACATCTAAACAATTTTATCACTTGAAGTAATTTATTATTTATTAAGGTGTTGTATGGTCACACAATCTGTGTGAAATGCAATGTAGAAATCAGAATAGTAATAATTAGTATTTCATATTTATTTTCATTACCTCAGTATACTTTGAATTTTATTTTGTGTAGTAGATTATATAATGAGTGAAAAAAATACTGTACATGTGTATACAGAACATTTAGAGGCAGCAGTGATTTTGCTGTCTGCACACAGAGTAACATATTCTGTTAAAACTTTGAAGTACCATTATGTTAAACAAAATGTATTACGATTCAGAGATTAAAATGCATTTTCAATTGATTCACATTTCCAATTAAATTTATGGTCAGCAGAGACATAATGATATTATCCACAAAATTGTACCAGATATGATAATAACACCCAACTGCATCTGTGCTGTAAAAAGTATAACAATAGTGCACTATCACTGGTTCTAATTACCTCTTATCCTTTAGAGACTGGCAGGTGGCCAATGAAATGTGGATATAAAATCACAATATAATCAGATAAAGGCAGATGAAACTGTTATTGGCTTTTAGTTATGTAAATTAAGAATTTTACTCAACAAGTTATTTAGTCATCCTGATGAGTGGAAACATTCATTTGGAAGACTAATTATACAGTACTTACAATGATTAGAACACCCAATTGTTTCTATTCCAAAGAGTATAAAGTACATCTTGAATTACATTAAGTTAGTGGTGAGAACAAATTTTGTTTATTTCTTTTACATGAAATCTCCGAAGAAAGCCTAGTACAGACAAAAGCAATTGGCCCAGTGGTGAACCTGTAAGAAATTCTCTCTCATCTAAATTGATTCGCTTTTGCTCTGCCTTTCAGACCTGCTTTGAATCAATATCTTGCACGCAGATGTACTCAAGTACTAGAAACAGTCTGTCAGATGAAGCACAAATGGAGCACCTGATCACTTGCAATCTCCTGAGATGGCACAGTACATCTGAAAGGATAGTAGTGTTTGCAGATATCCCACCAGGTTTCCTCAGCTACTGGGCTAAGCAAATAGCAGACCTATTTCCTTAACAAATATTTGAGAGAAGTATAAAACAAACTGTTACTCGTACTGTGCCCATGACCATATCGCATTTTCTTCATATAAACATGGTTATTTCCTACCACCATTACCCACTAAATGGACATTTATCACTTGGGTTTTGCCAAAGAGAGAAAAGCCTCTATTATGCAAATTTCCTATAAGGCTTTGTTATTTAACTCCATGAGCCACTTAAAATAAGATTACAGCATTTCATGATTTATTTAATGGATTAGTACATCATAAACCGTGACTGATACAGGTGTGTAATCTACAAGCAATCCATACAACAAGAGTAATTTACTAAGATGTTTTGCATGACAAACCCCCAAAAGTACTGCGCTAGTTCATGTTTATTCCAAAGGGGAACAATTTAAGTTGCTGACATAACTGCCTCTAACACAGATCATTGTGGGAGATGAGAGAGATAGGGGATGGCAGATAAGGAAAACAAGGAAACAAGCAGAGGGTTTTATCCTTCAAAGATGTAACAGAGTCTATTAAAGTTCACTGTGCAAGTTTCCCTTGATTTTTTCAAACAAAATGCTAAAAGACCATAAGTTGTAGCATTAAAAAAAAATCCTAATGAAGTAAGACAATTTGTTACTATTCATTGCCTTGGCTACTGCAAGTACAATTATCTCATTCACAGTCTCACTGACAAGCATAAACCTCAGAAAAAACATCATTACTTTTCACCTTTAGAATTATACACCACCATATTATGTTATTATGCAATAACAAACATGACTACAATTATTAAATTATTCTTTTTACCATATTAGTCTTATCAGGACTGCTTGAGTCATAAAATCATAGAATACCCTGTGTTGGAAAGGAACAAGGATCTTTAAATCCAGCTCCTCGCTCTGCATAGGAAAATTAAAATCAACACTTCACTTTAAACATTTTTTTTCTTTTCCAATTTTACTCTTTTTTTCACAGTAAGTGAGCAGATTTCCAGATAGCTACTCTCTATTAAATATCCTGCTTCCAAACTGAGGGATAATCTCAGCAAAGCTGAGACAGAGTATCTGTATATCAGGATCATTTCTTTCTTCTCTATCTTTTATATAGGACCAAATGTATATTTGGTCCTTTGATCCTTTTATATAGGATAACAGGATTTGAAGTTCTCTACTCTATTCTACCTCTTAATTGTTTAGAAAAAAGAAAACCCACTTCAGAGCTACAGTACTACTGAAGTTCTCTTCATTGTGGAAACATTCCCATCTGCTCACTCTGAGTTGAAACTACATTAGATACAAGGAGTCATAGATGCAGCAGGGTAACCCTAATCCCATGGCTGCAGCAACTATTACAGGACACAGTCAATAAATCATTGCCCATGTTCCAATGCCTCCTTTTCTTGAAGGAAAAGGACAAAGAGTGTGACCTTCTTGAAGTCCTTGTTTCTGAGGAGGTTGTACATCAGATGTAGGTTTTTGGCTCACAAGACTAACCTGGAGTGGGGTCCTTGGGATGCCCTAAATTTGGCACCCACAGATGGCTGTGGCAAGCCCCTGTCTTTGATATCCTATTGTGAAATTTCAGGAGCTCCTGCATTTAGGAGAATGGCTACTGTTCTATGCAGCCCCACATCTCCTGACTCCTACCACTCAGGCCACGCTCTCAGCCACAGTCTGCCTGCATCCCACTACCTTGTCACTCCTGATGCTTGATGGCCAGAGATGGGATCTGCAGTACAGCTTTGCGGAATGTGATGATCACACCATCAGCTCATTAGCCACTGCATGCACAGAAAGGAGAAGAGATGCACAGATTGTGTCAGAAAAGCCTGGGAGGGCTCCATTCCCATGGCAAGGCTTCATGTGCAACTGACTTTGTAAGAGGGACTACGGGGTGGAAATTGGGTGGGTAGATTTTCCTTGGTTAATCAGCATGCAGGAGACCACTCTCAAATACCAGAGGAACAACTTTACAAAATATAAAAAACCTTGAAGTCAGCAGATCAGTAGTGCTTGTCTCCTCTGGGTTGAGCACCTTGATGCCACAAAAAGCCTTACACTCATCCCTCTTTTCATTCATGAAAGCATTTAAAGAAAATATTGGACAAACCAGGATGGCAGTGCAGGACATTTCCAGAGGAAGCTCCCAGTGTTGGGTGGGAAAGGGAACAGATTGAAGGATTGTCTCTGGATATATGTGTATTGGGTTCCTTTGCCAGGTCCCAGCATTAAGAGCTTAGAAATGCATCAGCACATGCAGTCTCATCTAAATTGTCCAGCAGAGCAGTCCTGGGATCCAAGGAGCACAAGCTGGTTGGCTTGGCGGCACATTTCCCTCTAAAGGTGTGTTGCAGATCTCCATACCTAGGCGCACTCTATGGCTCCCACACAAAGAGCAGTTGTTCCTGGTCTCCAGCAGCAGAACCTTCACCTCCTGGAGCTCTTGCCATTGCTCATCAGTCTTCTCACAGCCTGTGACAGTTGCAAGATTAATGGACTTCTGGTTCCCCCACCAAGTCCTCTGCCTCTGGAGAAACATTTTGTTCAGAATTCTTTTGAAAGTATCAGCAGGCCATAAGGTGTGAAGACAGGACTGGCAGGACAAGTTCAAGCTTGATTCAGGAAGCAAAGACAGGCACACCTATGCTGTATCCTACCCAGGACAACTGGCCCTTGGATGAGATAAAACACTTAAGTCAATTAATACCCTCAGGGTCCCAACCAACAGAGGTTTAGCTTCAAAACAATATTACTGCTTTTTAAAATACCCTCTAATGTAAATACTGCCAATATGGATATATATATAAAAGCCTCTCAGCCTTAATCTATTACTTTTATGTGGGACTGAAAAAAAAAGTAAAGATGTGAATAACACAAAACCCCCTCTGTAGAATCATGTAATTTAATAACAATCACATCAGACATAACAAGCACAATATTTTCTATTAAACTCGCATTCTGCCTCCAAACAGTAACTTTAGGGGAAACAGGCTAAAACTGAATGTCAGAGATTTTCCATCTTGATGGCACAAGACATGCATTGAAATTGCATCCCTGAACTTACATGCTGCTCCTCACAGTAAGAATGAGGCCACCTGCTTGCTAAGACTCCCTCTTTGTCTCCTGAAACAACAATGCAACACAGCTTTGAAGCTGCCTAAAAATCATGCCCTTTTCAAATCAAATACACCAAGGACACAAACAAACTGACATATCATTTTTTGCTATTCATTTCTCCCTTGGAAATTAAATCATTTTTAAATAACAAAGGAGAAAATGGGAAGTTCGTCTAAGAAACTAGTAATTTTTTAAAATCAGAAGTTATTTAAATTATTAGAAATGGGTCAAGATACAATTTTGTTTCTGAACCCTCAAAATCTATGGGAAAAGCCAGATTAAAATCTCATATTTCAAGGAGGTTGCTAGGTCTCTGACAACACAGAGGAAAATTCTAATGTTATCATATTGAAATATTGCCATGTTTAGATGCAAATCAAGACCAAAATGTTGCAGTCCTTATAATGAGCATTCAGAAAGATTTTACTGGGATCAACAAAACCCGTGAGACATCTTTTGTAGCCACAGGATAACATATTCCTTATCTGAACTACCATCCATTTGAAACACTATTCCTGCTCTTCCCTTTTCCTCAGCAAAATGGGTGTTTTGCTGACACCAAAAGGTAGAAATAAGAAAGGTACCATGTGTGTCCATGCAAGAACAGAGAACAGTGAAGTGATCTGCAACTTACTTCTTATTTATATATTTGTTTGAATCTGTGTGAATTGTTTTTATATGCTTGATAGGTAAAAGGGAAGGAAAAAAATGAATAAGCATTCAGTAAGTCAATTATTGATATAAGAGTCTGAGCAAGCAACAGCAAAATTCACCATGGTAATTTATCTGCATGGGTCAATGGCTATTGACTGCCTGAAAATAAAGGTCGATCACACTGATTTCAATGCCATAGCTATGAACATATATTAATAAACACAGCACAGAAGTGATTTTTGACTCTGGTGGAAAGGACAGGTAATCAATATCCTTGTGTCCTTGCCAACGCTGAACTTTGTACTTGGATTATGTTAATTAAAGAATAAATAAAGTGCTGATTTTTTATATAATTAAAATATGGGGGAAAATAATAAAGTATTTGGGGGCTTTTGTTGGTTATTTGATGCTGAAATGAGTAAAAAAAAACCATATAAGCCATTTAAAATAAAACAACGTCTGTTTTTCACAAGCATCCTCTCCTGTCCCAGATATTATTCCAACTATATTCTTGCTGCAAGAACAAATTCAGCACTTTTCACTGCAAACCAACACGGACAAGTGGTTTGGATGATTTGTATAAGAGCCCAGAAGGTCTGGACTGTTGTTTTTTTCAGACAGGTGGCCAAACTATAGAGGTCCATTGATCACTGGATGTTTCATCCCGGCAGCATTGTTTTCTGAGACATTTGAAGTTTCCCTTTGGAAAGATGTAAAAGCACAGAATCCTGGCGACCTGACTCTATCTGAACGCTGCCATCCCTTTCCACTTATCTCCATACCCCACCATCCTGCCTGGCATGCAGACCAGTACCGCTCAGCTGGATGAAGGAGTTAAGCCAGCTGAAAACTAACTACTTGGTTTGGTAGCGGTCGGATGCAAATGGAGCTGCTCTCCATTCCCAGTGTGGTCTTTAAAATGTGGGAAGGCTGGGAATAGGAACATGAAAATGAAGCAGGGCTCAGCAGCATGGCCTAAAGCAACCATTAGCTGTGGTGGATGCACCCTGAGATGCAAACTGCAAAGGAGGGAGGCTAAATATGTGTCTTACCATGTGTGACCTATTCTGTGAAACAACTGAGCTTCCATCACTCAGCACAGACATTCACAGGTATTCTATTATGCCTTTTGACTGTTCTATATGGTCATTTCAAGAAAAGCCTATATTATCCAGGGATTTCATGAAATACCTGGCATTAATATTTGAGCTGTACCATGAAACCAGTTATTGAGTTGGAATGACTAACATTGCCATTCATTTATAGAATAGATGCAGTGTAATAAGTGTTAATTTTCTGAAATCATACATAGAGCAGTATGGGTTCAGTGGTGAGCATAAAAGACTGCACAGTGCTATAAATATGCATAATAGATATAGTTTTACTTCTCTTTTTGAGTTAGCAATTCCAAACAATCAGGAACCAGGTATTTTACATGTTATCTACCCATTATTTTCTGTATTTTCCTGTTATGAATAAAGCCTTTTCCTAGTTCTCAAACTGCTCAGGTGATTAGCTTAATATCAGAACAGTAACATAGTTGGGTTTTTTTATATTTAAAATTAACTTTCATATAGAGTAAACAGTTTGATTTTGTATGTATATCTCAAGCCACAGATTCTTAGATGATCCCAGATGAACCAGGCTTTCAAAATTGTAATCTCAGTTCTATACCTGCACATGAAAGCACACAGATAATGGCAGGTGCTATTATATCTGTGTCTCCCTTCAAACCAGCCATTTGAAATGTGGATGCACCTGGATAATCCTGCATCTAGGTGGCATCTGCATACATCTTGACAGTAACCTGGCATTAATGTGCTCCAACTGCTATTCCTTACACTGGACAAGGCCATTTTATACTTGCATCATGTTCCCTCTTGGTTTTAGCCACTTTTTCTTGCACTGTACAAAAAGTTGGCATCTTCTTCTGAGGCACAGAACAATTCCTTATAATACAGAAAATAGCTGCATGAAAAGCAGTCAGAGGAATTTAAAATACTAGTGAATGTGAAAAATCAGAAGCATATCAGTAAAAAATTTCACTTTAATCCTTTTACTCTCCCCTCATCTCTCTGTTAGAAAGCTTTTAGCTTCCTTTCTTTCCCATCTGAATTGAGCCCCTCACCAAGTTAATTGTCCTTTAAAGTGACTGTATATACTTTAAAGTGCATGTTAAAGCCTGACAAGAATGTAGCAGTATCTATGTGTACCAAAAGTACCTTGTACTTCATCATTTCCATCACTCACAATAGCTAAAGCTGTAGAAGCACAATAGAATTCTAAGTCCTCTGACCAGCATTCACACCCACTTACTCATGAAAAGGAGATTTCTTATCAGCTAAAAAACGTGTGTCTCCAGCTTCCTATCCATCTGCTGAATGGGAAGAGGGTTCAAATCAAGTAAACCATTGAATTTCACTGTAAATAAAGGGGTTTAGGTGTCTTAATAATATTTTCCCCTCCTTCTCCTCCTCAGCCTCTTCAAACACATTTCCCAAACTTCTTTTTGAAATGACAAAAAGCCCTTTCAGGTATTATTCTCTTGTAGTAGCCCAAACCACCTTTGAGCTGCAACACCAGTCTGTGGGTTGCACTGGCTTCCCAGCACTCACTGTAAGTTGGTACATATATTTCATTAAAATAAATATATCTGCAGCCTTGAATATTGCACAGTATAAAATCAGATAAAATAAAAGTTCTACTGACTTATCCCAGTGGTAATATCTCCACCAGATAACTTTAGGTGTCACAGTGACATCAAAATCAGTTGTGAAATAAAGACTGACTATTGATCTGCCAGTCATTTAGGTCAGGCACCTGAGCTGTTCTGCCCATTTAGCTGTGCCTCTTTCCCACGTGGGAGGTATTTTGGAGATCACTCAGCTCTCATTCTGGTGTGGCTCCAGGTACCTTTTAAGGCACATAGCCAGTGTCCTGGGTACCTCAGTTAAGAAGAAAGTTGCCTTTGTTTACTCTTTATAAATCAAGTATTAAGAGTTGCAGAGATTTACATTTACATACATTTTAATCTTAGACCATTCTGTCCAGTGCAGAAATTGACAAGGTTGTTGCCTCACTCCTGTTTTTGGAGGCAAACCTGCTCCCGATGAGAGTCCAAAGTGTAAGATTTTTATCGAGCTCTAGATTGGGCAAAGTTGGGAAGTGCCTCAATCTCCCCCTTGAATCCTGGATACCTCAGCTGGGCACAAAGATAACATGTTACCTTTGTTATCTTCAAAGACGTCCTCTGAGAAGAAAAAATTTCAATCTAAAAGTGTCGCTGTTGAGCAGCTAGCAGAGTAATGAATGCATCGGGTCTCAGTGGCAAGAAGGAATGACCTTTATTGTTTTGATTTCATCACATTTATAGAGTTCTCAAAAGTCACCCAGATTGGTCAGTCAGAAGCCTTCCCCCAGGCCTGATTGGCCAGGCCTGCACTGTCCAAGTTCTGGGACACTGTTCCAAAACATCCAAACTTTATCTTTATTTACAAAAACACAAGAAAACTTCCCATGGGAAAAACTGTGCTAGCCACATAAAAGGAGGGTATAATAATCAGCTGCATATTCTCAGCTTAATGCAAGAAGTGCAAAGTAACTTTTAATACAAAATACTTGCCTGATCCTATGTAGTAGCTGCTCAACTGCCCAATGTTCATCAAATCACAGCAGTGAAAACACACTTCCCCTCTTGCCAGCTGCTCTCTGTATCTGAGTCCAGGGGTTTCCACATTTACCAAGTACTAATATGCCTCTATAAAGCAAACACATGCTGTAGGTGAAGAGCTATCACCTGTCAGCCTGTCAGCCAAGCAAACAAAACCTGGCATGCAAGTCCAAGTGGGTTGCGATTCTTTCTTTGCAGAAAGATGTTCAGCAGAATAGGGTACCCTGGAGATGCCACACTTCCCACTCAGAGAGGTGCCAGAAATAACTGTGCTATTTAAAGCATTATGGCCATCAGGAATACAAGGGAATCTTAAACTGTCTCATGGTGTTAATTAAGTAGAGCTGGCTATATACTTGCTTTCAAAACATTTTTAATAGATTTAACCGAAGTGGTGATGGGAAAAGATGGCTTTTCATAAGCCTCTAGATTATTCAAGGATTTAAAAAAAAACCCAACAAAAACCAAACACAACCCCCTAGTTTATATGTCCCAGTACTTCAGTCTCAAATGAAAGCATCTTATTTTCCTGTGACTTCTTGCTTCTTTTCTAGACATTTCAGCACATTAATACAGGAAAAAAATGAAATTAAAAATATTTTAAAATAGCAACAGTTTGAGCTGTACAATGCAGGCCAGAAGATTATTAAAAAACCTGGACAACAACTTTATGGAACAGGTCCTAAGGGAGCCGACAATGAAAGACTCCATTCTCGATCTATTGCTTGTCAACAGTGGATTTCATGAGCAAAGTGGTGGTTGGTAGCCATCTTGGCCACAGTGGCTGTGGAGTGATTGAGTTTAAAATCTCTGTTGGCAGAAGGAAAAATGCCAGCAAAGCCTCAACTCTGGAGATGAGGAAAGCAGACTTCATGCTCCTCAGGGAGGTCCCCTGAGAAAATGTTTTTGCAGATGTTGGGGTCCATCAGTGCTGGTCACTTTTTAAACATCACCTCCTAAGGGCAAAGGAACAGGGAATTCACAAATGTTGGAAGTCAAGCAGGTGAGGCAGAAGACCAGATTATCTGAACAGGAATCTTCTCTTGGAATTAAGGCAAAAAAGAAAGGTGTATGTCCAGTGGAGGCAAGGTCAGATGACATGGGAAGAATACAGTGATGCTGCCTGACACTTGTTATGAAGAGAGAAAATGTGTGTGGTCAAAGCTCAACCGGAGTTGAAGCTGACCAGAACTGTGGGGAACAGAAAAAGAGTCTTTTTAATTATATTAATGTGAATAGGCAGTGTAAAATTAATATTGTCCCATTACAGGATGAGGATGGTCACCTTACAAACAGGAACATGGACAAGGAACAGGTGATTAATGCATTCTTTAGCTCTGTCTTCAACACAGATGACAGATCAAGGGGGTCTCAGTGCCCTGAGCAGGAGGATTGTGACTGCGAAAACGATCAACTCCTAATTGACCCTGAAATTGTGCACTATCTACTGCTCCAGCTGGAACCCTTCAAATCTGTGGAGGTTGGTGGGATTCATCCAAGAATCCGCAGAGCTAGCTTATGTCATTGCAAAACCTCTCTTGATGATTTTTGAATGAACTTGGGAAACCAGAGTGGTCCCAGCTGACCAGAAACTGGCTAACATTGTCCCAGTTTTCAAGAAGGGCAAGAAGGAAGACCCTGGAAACTATAGGCCTGTCAGTCTTGCTTCATTGCCTGGCAAAGTTATAGAGAAGGTTATTCCAGGAGGTATTGAAAAACACCTGAAGGACAACAGAGTCATTGGTCACAGCCAGCACAGATTCATGAGAGGAAAGTCCTCTTATCAAACCTGATTTCCTTTCATGACAAGGTGACCCACCCAGTTGATCAAAGGAAGGCCATTGATGTAATCTTTCTGGATTTCAGTAAAGATTTTGACACTCTCTCTCACAGGATCCTTCTGGACAAACTGTCCAGCACACAGCTGGATAAACACATCATGGGATGGGTGAGCAGCTGGCGCATGGGTTGGGCACAAAGGGTTACAGTGAATGGGGTGACATCAGACTGGGGATCTCTCACTAGTGGGGTTCCACAGGGCTCCGTCTTAGACCCTGTGCTCTTCAACATCTTCATAAATTGCTTGGGTGCAAGACTGGAAGGGATATTAAGTAAGGTTGCAGATGATAACAAAAGGGGGAAGAGCTGTTGACTTCCTTGAAGGCAGGAAGGTCCTGCTGAGAGTCCTCAACAAATTAAAGGACTGGGCAATCACCAACCATATGGAGTTCAACAAGGGAAAGTGCCAGATTCTGAACCTGGGATGAGACATCCCTGGATGTATAGATAGACTGGGGAATGAAATTCTGGACTTGGGGGTCCTGGTCGATAGCAAGTTGAATCTAAGCCAGCAGTGCCCTGGCAGCCAGGGGGGCCAAGTGTGTCCTGGGGGGCATCAGGCACAGCATTGTTAACCAGGCAAGGGAGGGGATTGTCCTGCTTTGCTCTGCACTGGGGCAGCCTCACCTCCAGTGCTGGGGGCAGTGCCGGGTGACACAATACAAAAAAGACAACAAGATATTAGAAAGTGTCCAAAGAAAGGCCATGAGGATGGTGAAGGGCCTTGAGTGGAAGCTGTATGAGGAGTGACTGCGGTCACTTGGTCTGTTCAGCCTGGAGAAGATGAGACTGAGAGGAGACCTCACTGCGGTCTACAACTTCCTTGTGAGAGGAAGAGGAGCTGCAGACACTGACCTCTCCTGTCTGGTAATCAGTGACAGGACACAAAGGAATAACCTGAAGTTTTCAGGGAAGGTTTAGGTTGGATATTAGAAAAAAGTCCTTCACCCAGAGGGTGGTTGGGCACTGGAACAGGCTCCCCAGGGCAGTGGTCACAGCACCAGCCTGACAGAGCTCAAGAAGAGTTTGGACAATGTTCTTAGGCACATGGTGTGACTCTTGGCGATGGCCTGTGCAGGGCTAAGAGGATCATAAGACCCCCAATGATCCTTGTGGGTCCCTTCCAACTCAGCATACTCTGATTCTGTGATTATGTGATTGATTCAACCTTTTTTTGCTGTTAATAGATTAGAAATAATTCTTAAACCTTAAAACACACTCACAGAAAAAAAAAATTAGCTACCAATAAATCATGTTATTAGGCCGATGAATATTCCATGTGAAAGGAAACCACATGAAGCATGCAAATCTAGCAAGAACAAATATTCTTCTTAGCCTGTCTGTTGTGTCACTGTATTATTTTGGTGGTGGTTTTTTGTACTCTGCTGGTTTGTACTCTTTTTTGTTCAAGTTTTTGATCTTTTTCCTTTCCGCTTTTACAATACCTTTTCTCTTCAGCCTTTTCCCTCTATCATTGCCACCATGTGGAACAAGGATGACCCTTCCAAGGGCAATGGGCTCTGTTGGATAGAGGAAAACATGTCCTCAACTTCCTGATGGAGGGCCAAGTGGCAGGAGCAAGAAGACAGGAACATTAACACATCATTCTCCTGAGGGAGAGATGGAATGGGAGACAACAGAAAAAAGCTGGTAAAACATCATGGCCAGGTCCAGATTGTGCTCTACATGACTTCACAGGTGTAGAGAAGAACCCAATGGAAAAACCAGACCTTGCTCCCTCCATAATATCAGAGGCAAGGGAAATTTTTCTAGGCAGAATACAGATCATTGCTTATTTTCTTAAGAAAAGGACTGCAGAGAGGAGAGAAGATGGTGAAAAACGATGAAGCATGTCCCAGCCACAGGAGAGATGCAGAAATTATCAGTCTGTTTTTACTACCACAAGACAGTGTAATAAATGTCACAATTTATTCTCAAATTGTCCTCACAGACACTTGGTAGTAACCAGGTCTGTGGATTAAGATCATGAAATCCTAAACAAAGTCTCCCAGGAACTCCAATTTCACTTATAAGTGAATTTATTTTCTATTTCTGTACATCAAGTCTTTTTTTCCTGCTGGTGGAAAAGATACAGGGAATGAATTTGTATATTATCAAGCCTTAAGATCTTCACCACTGAGAGGTGAGAGCATACAGACCCACAAAATACACCTAATGTACAGATTTCCAACATGCAATGTTTTCTTTGTGCTGTTACATCACTAAACAGCAACATTACAAAGAAGTGAACCAGTACTAGCTCCGGTTGATGTGAGGTTTTTTGAGACTATATTCAATGCCTTCATGAAGTCCCTACATCCCAGCCTTTAGAGCATCAGTTTTAATTTTTCTTTTCCCGTGATAGAACCTTACAGAAGTTTCCTTAATCCCTTCTTTTCCAGATCACTTGCAGACATTTTTCACAGAGTAACAAAGCAAAGTGTAAGGACACAGCTAAGTTAAAAAACTTTAATAAGGAGAAAGGAATATTTGACACTATAGAAAAAACAATGCTAACATTCAATTTTGGACGCTTTTTTCCCCCGAGATAGCTAGCATGGGTATTTTGTACCTGCAAGGAGAAGCTGGAGTGTCCAGAGGTCACAGAGAGGAGGGTGTTCAAAGGCAGGGCCCCTGAAGGCTTTCCACAATCCCACAGCTTGTTAGCAGGACGTTTCCAGATATGAGATTACTAAGATTTCCTCCACCTGCAGCCGAACCGAGCAGTTTGTTAACGTGAACTGCCTCTGCCACCCTGTGGGAGTTTGCGGGAAGTGCGGGAGTGCCCTGGAATCAGCAGCCAGCATCCTGCACCGAGCCTTACCTTTCCATCACAGGGATCTCCCAGTGCTGCAATTCTGTGCCAGAACGACAACCTGTAGGGAATCAACGACACACCAGCAAAGAAGATTCATCTTTTCCGTTTCATTTCTCAATGGATTTGAGTGAAGAAAAAAAAAAGCAAAACAAACCACCACCGAACTCTTGTGAGCATACACAAAGTTGGCGGCAGCTGTAATCTGTTGCTGTGTATTTGTCACAGAGATCCTCATCCTTCATAAGTCAGTGTTGAATGATGAACAGCAAGGAGGATTGCTTTTCCAATAAAATACACATAATTTAAATGGAGAAGGAAGAACTGCCAGCAGACACTGCTCAAATGTGACAGCTAAAAGCTGTTTAATTCCTGGGAAATTATGTTTTAGTACAGGGAGTTGCAGGCAATCACAGGACCATAAGTATATGTTTTTAAACCATTTAATGACTAGATGAATTAATAGTTACAGAAATAAAGTGTAGATACTAAAAAACAGAGATTACTTTGTATGGACTAGAATATTCATGGCAAAAAAAACCCCAACAGAAAACAGAATCTTGGCATTGGGTATTCTGTGAACTGTTTCAGCCACCTCTATTCTAGCCATCATTGTAGACATGCAACTTACCTAAATGAGGCTAACATATAATTTAAAAAGAGAGATTTTGTCATTAATAGCATCCAAAAAATATTTAATCACCGTGTTTGGCTAAGCTATCAGAAAGGTTTCTGCACATCACACATCAGCAGTGGAGCTAGTTGGAAAAGAAGTGGGGATAGGGAGGAGAAGTATTACCATTGCTTATTCTGCTCCTCTGTCTTTTTCCTCCTCTAGCTCATTCTAAATGGGGAACATTTTTATTCCTTACAACGTATCGAAGACTGTCTTAAGGACTTCATAAAGACTAAAGCAATTACCTGAAACACAGGAAAATCCAACAACCAGCTGTGTTAATTATTGCTCCTAATTCTTTATATTCATGTATGTATATATGCACACATACAAATATGTTCATGTGTAAATGAATACATATTTGTGTATACTGCTCCTTACACTCATGAGAAAGGGAAACTGTTTTCTAAGATTGTCTTAGTTCCCTGTAGGAAGAACTGTCATTGTAATATCTAGTAATGGAACAGCTATCTGTACCTGGGAAGGCCAAGGGTTAGACTATTGACAATATTATCTGATGCAGATGAAGTCTTCAATTCCCAGCCTGGTCCTGCAGGAGAGAAATGGCAGTGGAATGAGGGATATTGTTACTGCCCTGAAGTTTTCCAGCAACATCTGAGGGCAAATATTTTGATCCAGTTGTATCCAGACCTAGGGCAAATGAGGTCCTGTCTGAATATCACTGAAATAATAGGCCCACTCTCCTTGCATGAATTATGTGTGTTTTACAAAAGTTGAGAGATTCATAAATATTGCTACATTGTTCCTATCATTATATCTTACTTAACTTGAGTGATATTTACATAATAGCCTTAACCTTCCTCTGACCTCTTGTGGAGTATTCCATCTTCATCTGGCTACCTTTATGTCCTGAATTAGCTTCTTCTGTGTAACATTTGAGGATATCTGATCAGGTACATACAGGTGTAGAGATCACAATTAAAAAAGAAACTGGAAAATTAACATTAAACTTTATTCTTCCCATGCTGTAGAGAAAGTCAGCTGTGGGTGTTGATAGCTGCAAGCACCCTGCAGAGAAAACTGAACCTCTTGAAGGATTGAGATCCTACACATTCTCTAATATGAACTTAGGTTGCCCAAGTCCATCAGTGCCATGGGAAGTTGAGCCCCACATCCTTCAGCAGCTACAGCATTATGAGTCCCTTGAGGCATCAGGAGCTCTGATGTCTGGCACACTGAATTAACACCCAGGAAGACCCAGCTTTTATTCATTGGTGAGCCAAAGTTGATGTTGATTTTGCATTAACTATTTTGTTTTAAGCCACACAGAGCCAAGGCAATCCCTCAGCCTGGAGTGATTGGAGCCGAGTAAACCAAGCCAGGCCCAGTGCCATTCCTCAATATGCTAATACAGAACACTTTCAGAAGTGATTTACCCATAGCATGACAGGCATCCACCATCTCTTTTATCCTTTTTTTCTATAGCAGAGGACAAAAGGGTCCTTAGACCCTCTCCATGTGAAGGCTTGCTGCCATGGTCCAAGCTTTCATTCCATGCAAATTGTAGCTCCTACTTTGTCCCTGTTGAGACTGAGTCTGGCTCTGCTGTGCTGTTCAGCACACAGGCTCCTCCCTATCTCTTGGCTATACTTCTTCCAGCCCTTGCTTTGTCCTGCTGGTACTGCGGGGAGCTGAGTGTACTCAGTGTCAGCTTATACTGCTAAAACAGTAGTGAGAGCCTGGCCCAGGGCAAGGAAAGAGCCTAAGCGTTCCCTCTTGCCTCTCTTTTCTGTCAAATCTTCAGAGACCATCGCTGCTTTAGACACAGAATTCCCCACAGCCCAGGGCACGGCATGTGCACCAAGCCAGGGATACCTCCAACCCCTTGCTTATTCCAAATGCACCCTGTGCCCCACCCAGGCTACCTGTGCAGGAGAGTCATGAGGGCACAGAAGAGTGGGCAATGTCACAGCAAACTTCCAAGCACACAGCATCCCGTGTCACCTTCTCGTGGTCAGCCTCAGTTTTATGCCACCACTGCTCTGCATTTTTCTGGGAATGGACGCTGATTTTTGATTCCCTTGTGCACCAAGAGGATTGGGGATACAGAACAGGGGAGGATTCTTCATCTCTCCTGCATTGCCCTGCAATGAAGGAGGAGACATGATATATCATATGTGATCTCTCAAATATGAGGTTTCTGGAAGAAATGGGGGTTGACACAAACACTGCTGGCCCAGAAATGGCCTGAATGGGGTAGGACTCTGACAGAAGTACCAACTGCTAAATACAGGCAGTAAAATGATATCTCTACATACAGAAATAGATTTGGGAGTTCAGAGTCCTGTGTATTTTCTTTGTAAGATAATTCTAGTGAGAATGAAATAGAGTAGAAGATGTTTAATGCTCGGTAATCTAATCACATTGCTTTTATATTATTATTATAACAAAACATCTACTAAAATTCACTCAATGAAAACAAGCTCACTAACAACTTAATTTTCATTTGGTAATTCAAGGTCTTTCTGGAGATGTATGAGAAACGCAAGAGAAAAGCTCTCTGCCTCCGTTAATGTTTTATGTCAGAGTTATAATTTTATTCCAGAACTGCCTTGTTTCAGCCTCTGAGAGTGGCATTATAACATCAGAGACTGCTTTGTAGAGCAGTTTAATTACTATCTGATGGTTAGATCAACAGTGGAAAGCACTAACCTCTGTTATTCATGAACAAGCCAGAAAAATTAAAGCACTTACTAGAAATTGTTCTTTAAATACTTCTGCAATAACAGTGGGAATTGTTTTCCTAGATTAAAATTCTGAGTAATGCTCACTATTTCTTTAAGATGTCTTTTTGTCTGGTTGATTGTTTAGTTTTTTAGACCACTGAAAATAGAGGGTATTTTCAGAATCATTTTGGCAAATACGATTCTTAGACCTCATTGATATTAAGGGGCCAGGCTTCCAATGCTTCCAAAAGCTATCACTCATTTTTGAAATCTGAGCTGAAATCTAATTTTGCGACCACTTTTGGTGTTCGAATACAAAAGTATCTCTATTCATCTCAGTCACAGCATGTACTCTGCTAATAGCTTAATTCATTGGGCATTTTATTTAAATTGAAATGTGCGTTTTAAGTCAGATGTTCAGAATTTTATTGCTGGAATAATTTAACCAAGGAGAAAATTATACTATAAATTTACGATACTACAGAAAATGCAGGCTTTTGGAAAAAAGACCAAACAAATCACACTTTGGTTTTATTGTACTGAATTACAGAAGAGTTACATTAGTTTGCTCAAAAGTAACCTTTTAACATTTTTCATAAATAGTAAAAAAAAAAAAGAATTTAAACTTTAAGTCCCCTAGAGGGTAGACCAAACCATGTTTTGCATGTTTTTAACAGCATGTATGATTCCTTTGAACAGGCCCTTCCTTAGTCCTGCCCTGCTGAGATTAATGAGCATAGTGCCAGGCAGAGTAAAGAAGGAATCTACTTGTTTTACAGTTGACATTTAGAAGCAAATGAAATCTACTTGGATGTTAATTCCAATAATAATGTAATGGCTTGCCAGATTTCTCACATCTTAACAATGTACATTTAAAAAATCCACTTTGATGATGACAGGGTTCATTGGTCAGTTTATTGAATGGCTAATTTTATCTTGTGTATTCCAGGGTACAAAACACTGGTGACTAAAATTGTACAAATGAATCTCAGTCCTTGAATATATGAAGGGCTTAAGAGTACTGAAAATCTTTTCAAGGATAGAATACCAATGAGCACTGAACTCAAAGAAAAAATACCAGATTAAAAAAAACCAACAAAAAACACACAACAAAATTAAACAAAAGGAACAGTGGTTAGAAGCAGAAAAGAACGCCTTGTTGAATATTTCAATCCATTGTATATATCAGAAAAGACTGAAAGTTAGTAGTCAGCCGAATGTGCAGTGACTAACCAAAGGGCAAAAAATTGACTAATAAAATAAGTTCTAAATAAGAAATGTTTTTTCTAAACCAGAAATCAAGCATTCAGAAGAAATTTCTGGAATTTACAGACCTTATCAGCACATTTTCTTTCCATGAACTACACAGCAGTATCAGTGATTTTGCAAATTGCATGGAAGCAAATGTTGAGCATGCACGTGGAAGGCACATGGCCTGACTCAGAATCACAGAATCACTAAGGCTGGCAAAGACTTCCAAGATTCCTGGGTCCAGCCTTTGACCAAACACCACCATATCAACTAAACCATAGCACTAAGTGCCACATTCAATCTTGAACACTTCCAGGGATGGTGACTTCAGCGCTTCCCTGGGCAGTCCACTCCTGACCCCACTTTCAGTGAAAAAATTCTTCTTGAAATACAACATGAACCTCCCCTGTGGCAGCTTGAGGCCATTTCCTCTTGTCCTGCCACTTGTTGCCTGTGAGAAGAAGCTGTACCCCACCTGGCTACACCCTCCTTTCAGGCAGTTGTAAAGAGCAATAAGGTCTCCTCTGAGTCTTCTTTTCTCCAGGATAAACAGCCCCAGCTCCCTGAGCTGCTCCTCATATGACTTACTCTCTAGATCCTTCACCAGCTCCATTGCCCCTCTCTGGAAGGACACTCCAGAACCTCAGCATCTTTCCTGAAGGGGCCCAGAACTGAGCACAGTATTCGAGGTGTGTCCTCACAGGTGCTGAGTTCAGGGGATGATCACTGCCCTGGTCCTGCTGGCCTCACTATTTATGTACTATGCACAGCTATCCCATGAGTGTTCATAGTCCAACACCTACAGTGTCCAGGAAAGAGTATGAATACACTGGAGAACCAGATGAAATCCAAGTTCCTACAGCTACTCCTCCAAGAGTGGTCTTCCCTACCCTGCTCATGCACCTCTTTAATTGCCTACCAGGCTTGGGGTGGCTCTCACTACATTCCTTTTGTGTTGCTGCAAAAAACCACAGTAAAAAACAAAACCCTTCAATATGGTAACCTCCTTGAGGATGTTGAAGGCACCTTGCCAAAGTTACAAGTGAAATGAGAGGAGTTTTCTTCACCTGAACATGTTACAGGGTATCCTGGATTTGCCTTTTTTTGAGGCAAAGAGAAGGGTGCAGGGGTTTAACTGAAACAGGAACACAAGCACTAGATGGGAAAGCTGGCAAAGAAAGACAAAAACTGGAGACAGAGAGATGGAAACAGTGGTGCTGAGGGGAAAATGCGAACTTCTGAAAGAGGAGGGAAATGAATAGAGGAAAATCTGGGCCGAGATACAATTGACACTCAGAGCCCACTCAATTGTCTAAGCAAGCTGTATTTAAAATTGTCACAGGGCTGTAAAGACTTTCTTCTTTCCCTTATCACTTCTTTGGTTTGAACAACTTCACTGTGAGAGAGAGGCATAGCCTGCAGGCTTCAGAGCAGGACCAGAACCACCTACATCAATATCCTTAAAAAAGCTGATGGACATTCAGATTGAAAGCATGATACTAAGCAAGGTTTTCACTGGTGCCTAAGAATGACACATGAGAGTCTCCTAGAAAGACTTTGCTTAATAATAATCCTTGATACAATTTTCATAAATCATTACACATTTTTACAAAAGAGTCAGCAGACTTAAAAGAACCCTACTGGTCTTTCATCACTGTTGATAACCTACATAATACAAACAGTATTTTCCAATGTAGTGTAAATGCACATATTAACCAGCAAGTGGTCCTGCAGAAATTGTAATGGCCCCTTAAAGACCTTTGCCAGTTTAACTAAAAACAGCATTTTGCTGGGAAATCTGTCCAAGTTAAGAGAATCATGGACTTAACAGCATAGAAAAAAAGTGTAAACCTTTACTTGGCAACCAATTTTAAAATGATTTAGTGTTTGTAGGCCTGTAAGAGATGTGGCAAGTTTTTTCCAGGCCCTGGGTGATCTGTCCCTTTGATCTTTCAGGTGTCCTCTATTAGGAGCCTAGATTAAATTAGCTGTTAAAACACAAGGTTTGTTTTCTATGTCTATTCCTGTAAACTGAATTTTCTCTTAGGCTGTTAAAGCACAAGTAACTAGGTTAGCAAAAAGAAGGTAGAGACAGTACTAGAAATTATACCAATAACAGAAAGAAGATCAGGACTAAAGCACCTAAGGGGTAAAAACCATAACATGCTGGAGTCATGTCCAAAGGATGTAATTGAAACTGCACTGATGGAATAAATTAAAAAGAGCCTGGAAAGTTGATTTGAAGAGTGTATATATAACAGTGCTTAGGAGATTAATTAGGTCATTCCAGGTCATAATTCTGTTAGAGTTAATTTCTATAATTTGGTTCTACTCTCTTCTCCTTACAATTTTTTTTTAACTTAAACTGTGCCTGCATGCTGCAGGTCATGCATGTACCACAATTTGCATGACATGCATGAAAAGTAACAGTCCACAAAGAAATAATGGCAACCCTATTAACTTTAATATTGACAACAAGACTTAATGAAACAATCCAACAGCCATATAATTTTACAATAAAGAGAGCTGTACTCCAATACCCTTCTGCCAAATGTCATGGGAAATGACAATGCTTTGCAACTCTTCTGTGGGCAATATTGCAAATACACACACTACACTACAGGGCTGATGTTATGTTCTCCTCAGGTGATTGTGCAGCAGCTAAATGTGGACTTGAGGAGAAATATTTGGATCATCTCTCTTTCAAGAGAAAGAGAGGAAATAAAGTTTTTAGTGGCAGTTAACTTTGTGTTGCAGAAGATACTATGAAGAGAGGCTAGAAATGAGCATGGAGTGCACCTGAAGGAGATTGGGCTCTGAAGGGCAGCAAAGCACTGACATCAGAGTTGTCCTGGAAAACAATTAGAAAACCAAGAAAGAAATTACAGCTATCTATCAGCTGCATATGGTTCTACTCTGGACTACTAAATTTAACAACACTTTGTTCCTGATTCCCTTCCAGCAGCTGCTACTGCTCCTGTCACCATAATGACTTTTGCCCAGTTGAAAATAGAGAGGAACAGCACACCCTCATTGCCCAAAATCACTTATATTTTGCTGTCAGTCTTGAATCGTCAAAGTCTGATTTTGACCACACTTCTAGGAAACTTTGGACTAGTTCTGAGTGAACATGAGCAGCCCTGTAAATTAATTTTCTTGAAATATGTTTGTGGTTCCCATTCTTGAACGGGAGGGAGGCTGAGAAGACAAAAAGGACATGACCACCTGCCACCTTGTCATGCCTGCTTTAGATTTTGACTCAGTTTGAGGGTCAGAATACCTCCCAGTCCTCTCCTGCCGCTTTCTCCTCCAAGTGAGCTACTCAAGTCTCAGATCACAGATCTCACTAAGACTCACAGAACAGGAGAAGGGTTGCCCTTGGACTGAAATTTGCTGCAGACTCTGTAGCATGAATAAACTTTTTTTCACATTTGCTGTAAGCAAATCAGTCACCAGCAAATCACCACAAAGTCTATTGACACCCATTTGAGACCAAAAACACAGCAAGAAAAACTTATTAAAAAACAATAGGAAATCCAATTTATCGCTAGTCTTCTAGTCATAACTTAAAGCCACCTAAGGCACCAGTAAGCACAAACGCAAATTCCAATGCTCTTATTCTGATATTTCTCTTCCTTGGATATTCCTTTGTCCCTTGATTATTAATTTTTAAAAAAACATCATCATGTTTTTATTTCTTCAGCTTTGTGATCCCGAAACAGAACAGCGTACACAGTTTTCTCTGGTGGGAGAAGCAGAGACCTGTTTATCTACCAATAACTATCTGGCAATTACTTCACAGGTACCACATTCAGCAGTAGTGCATAAGGTTACTTTGAAAATTTGTGCCTGTAAAGTTTAGTTAATTAAAACATAGCAATCTTTGGAACTACCTCATTCCTGATGTATCCGTCACAATGACATATTGGGGTCTCCCATCCAGCAGATTTTGAAGAAGAGATAGGAACAGAGCTGGAACTGAAATCTGCCTCCTGTTAAGAGGAGGGAATAGTTCAGCACTCCCATTCCTGGTGATGGTCCTTGAGTTGACAGATATTAACTCCCACAGCTGCTATAGTTTCCAAATTTCCCAGAAAGGGATTAATCTCTTCTTCTTCTATGATGCTGAGAAAACGAGAAACTAATTGTCATCATTTGCTGCAGTACTCTCTTTCGGCACACGCATTGACAGCTTTTCTACTCCGTTTTCCATTTTGCAACAGCAAATTTGCAGCTGATAGCAAATGCCAAAAAATACTCTATCATTGTCCATTGTTTTTACATTTTTTTGTTTAAAGAACTAAGATGTGAAACTGAGATGCACAAAGATTTCAGATATAGATGTGATTTTTCTAATGTGCTTTATCATTAGATTCCCTTTTGTCTATGTGTACATGAAATGCTTCAGGCTCAGAGAAAATAGAGCAATTCAGTATAATCAAAATTATGTAGGTGTTCTACAAACCCTACAGACATAGAAGCATTAAAATAAGGAGGTACTTAAGTAGGAGGGGGAAAATACCCTTTAAAAACATCTAATTCAATCTTATTGCCTTGTACAATGTATTAGACTCAATCTACTTCCAGTGTTGTAATTTAATATAAATTATAAAAATACCCACTCATTTTTAGGTCAATAAGCTGCATATTGAAAAACTGTAAGATATTCTTTTATAGTATATTTTATAGCAATTACTCTAACAATTGCCAAAGGTTACACACTAACCAGTACTGGTCTAATCACTACTTCATATGTACCGTCAGTGAGGGTATTTTCATTTTTACATACCATTTCCAACTTTGAGGTTTGCACAACCCTATGCTCTGATCTGTGTGTAAGTTACAATACAAACAGAAATCCATGCCTTGGTTGGTGACCATAGTACAGTCAAGAAAGCTCCCCTCCAATTCCAGCAACCTGGTCACTCCTCCTTTCTTTTCATTCCTCGATGCTGCTAAGTGCATATGCAACAGAAGACCAAAGAAACCTCAAGACAACATCTAGTGTGCTTGCTCAACCCTGGGAAGGATCAATTAGACCTACATAATTACTAAAAAATATAAGCTACTCTGGCTGTAAAAATCTCAAATGGCAAATGATTATGCTTCCTCTTCATAAACTAACTGTTCTAGTATTTGGTTGTCCCAGCCATCAGGAAGGTGCTTCTTAATTTTGAACCCATAAACCTCCTTGACTGTTCTGGTTTTGTTTTTTGTCTTTTTTTTTTTTTTTTAATCCTATCCATTACCCACTATCCACTATGAATATGAAGGGAATATACATCAGTTTTGCAGAACATTTTTAGTTATTTCAAGATCATCATCCAATTTTCTTTTCTCTAAAGAACCTGAATTATTTAAATGTTTCCTGGTAAGTAATATATTCAGGATTTCTAACTATTCTCAGACCTTCACTGGTTTCCCTCCAAGCTGCCCACATCTTTCTTGAAAGGAAACAACCAACAGGGGACATAAAACTTAACATGAAGCTCTGATGCATTTCCAGTGCTACCTAAAGAGAAAGGTAATCTCTCCTTTCTTGCCCCTTAGTAGCTTTAAACTGGCATTCTTTTGCTCAGCTACATGGTACATAGAGCAAGGACCATCTACTTAAATATAAAAAGCATAGTTTGAATTTTTATGGAGGGAATTTTGAGCATCCTTATGCTGCAACACAGACATACAAGACAAGTTACAAGACTCAGCCAGCATTGCAGACATAAATTGCAGATGAGAACAAAACACAGACTGAATAGATCACAGCACACAGTGGAACTGACATGTTCAAACTCAGATGGAACATCTCCTATGAAGATGTGATGCAGTGCAGCAGAAAGCTACCAAGAGCATTCTAAAACAATGAGACGGCCAAACACAGCTTCAAAATCTCAGCTTGACTGTAGGGAAGACAGCTGCAATTCAAGGTCTGTTAAGCTGTGACTTTCTATTCTACTCATTTTGCTGATGAAAGAGGGAATGCTGTTTTTATAGGGCTCAGTTCCTGCTGCAAGACCCAGACCAAACCAGAAAGAAAAGATCAGTCCCACAGAGAGGGTAGGATTCACACCAATTCACAAGAATTAAAGTTTGTCTGTTCAGATATCCTCTTAAAATAGTTAAAAAGAACCCTCCAGTCAAGGAAGCATCATAAATTTCAGGCTTTGTGATGAAGTAAAAAAAAAAAAAAAATCATTTATAAGCTGAGTGCTGTGAAAACATCTATACTTCTCCTAGTGCATACTGATGATAACAGTTTATTTCCACCTTTAGAATGATTAATACCATGTTCAGTTAATATAAAGTAGGAAAATTCTCCTGTGTTTAGGTACCTCATTGTCCCAAGTCTTAGCTAAATCTTTCAATTTCTTCAAGGAGAAAGTAAACATCTGGTTTTCTGGCAGCTGGGTTGGAGAAAACTATTCTGAAAAAGTTGGCTTTTTCACTTTGTTGTTGGTAAGTAACCACTGTCAGTCCTTCTGTCAGCTGTGGTTTGATCTGGGGAGCAATCTGCATACAAGATGAGAATGAGTGTGGTTAAGAGTCCTTCTGAACAAAGAAAAAAACAAGAAAAATACCAAAGTTGCTTTTTCCTCTGTTGTCTATACCTGGCTTTGCAATATAAGCTAGCATGCTGTTCTACCCAGATCAAAACGTTTCACACAGATGTCTCCAACTGAAGAAAGAATTTGTTAGAAGAATAAGAACAATGCATCATTTTTACTGCATAGTGTCAAGTTCTGTGGCCTTTACTGAAGCCAGAATGAATTCTGTCTGAAGAAAAGAGGGTGGGGAGGGAGTAAGTTTAAAGCAAGGAAAGAGAGTAAACCCCTGGATTTGAAATCATTTGATAAAGGATTAATGCAAGTGTTTCATTCCAGGGATTATCTGATGAGTATCTGATGCAAGTAAGACTCTCAGTAGTCATATTGTATTGCATACTTTATTACAGCTTTGCTACTAGTTGGATTACTGTTTATTTCCTCATCAGACAGGTCCAAACTTCAAGAAGTTTTCATATTGGTTAAATAAACAAGGGAGACACTACAGACTCTGGGCTGCCATCCTACCCAAGTGCAGTAAGAATCACCTACTCCAGTACAATCCTTCTTTCCCTACTTCTCTGCCTGGTCTTGCAGCCTCCTGCTGATCCCATGGATGGAACAGCTATTTACTTCCTTCCATTCTCCTGACTCCACCAAAACACCACAGAAAGTGATCATAAATTGCCTTTAGTCCATCACTTGCAGCCCACAGCAGGGGAAAAAACTCATTCAAGTTTCATTATGACCACTCAGGGAATAAGGACAGAGGTGGAGACTCAGCAAGGCTGGGTCATTCAGACTTCAACACAGGACTAAAGTTAGAGAGGAGTGTAGTAGATATTAAGACATCACAATTTCATAGATGATGGTATAACATACATTCAGAATTGTGTTACTCCCATGATAATACTTCAAACCTCTCCACTATCACAAACACTTCCAATAGTATTTGATGATTTTCTTTGGATGACACATATGTGAGGTTTTGCTTCATTTGTCTTTAGCTTAACAGTGAACACAGCAGTGCTGGGTTAACAGTTGGACATAATGATCTTAAAGGTCTTTTCCAACTTAAATAATTCTACAATTTGTCCAGTTCTACCTCTGACACTGTTATTTTTTGTACATCAGTTGAATGTCAGTGTTTGAATCCTGGTTACACTCAACCAAACAAAATAATTCAGACTATTGAGAACTATTTCTCAGTGCCTTAATATTCTCCAGGTTCACTGAATAATGTTAGAAAAATTGCTTGAAGTAAATTATCCCATTCTAGTCCACTCAGTGGGATGTTCCAGAAGCACATGTGGGGGAGTTCAGACTTCAAAAACAAAATAAGTTTATTTCTCTGCTTAGGAAAACCCAAATCACAACAGAAACCTCTCCTACTCTTTGGTGTGAGGCCTTGACATATATTTAGCAGTATCCACATGATTTGTACTCCAAGTAAGTCACATTTTCCAGGTATTCTATCCTTTGTCTAGAGATCTATTGTTCTCACCAAGGCTGATAATTATTGCAAGTCAATGCTACTTGTTACTCTCCTCATTGTGCTTACTTTCACAGAAATCCACACATATTGAGAACTTTTCCCTGGAAAAGGTTGAGTCCTCTGGTTTCTTATTCTCACTTCTGTGCCTGGAAAGATCACAGAGCTACATCCAGGGGTCATGAGCACAGGAGGGATATCAGTCTGTTAGAGTGAGTCTAGAGGAGGCCACAAGATGATTCAAGGGATGGAGATCCCCTCCTGTTAGAAAAGCTTGAGAGAGTTGGATTTGCTCAGCCTGAAAAGAAAAGGTTACTGGGTGTCCTAATCGCAACTTTCCAGTACCTGAAGGGAGCCTACAAGAAAGATGGAGGCTTTTACAAGAGCAGGATGTGTGTGATGAAAGAGTGATGTCTTTGAACTGAGAGTAGGTTTAGATGAGATATTAGGAGGAAATTCTTTATAGTGGGAGTGGTGAGGCACTGGAACAGGTTGCCCAGAGAAGTTGTGGATGGCTCCCTGAAGGTGTTCAAGGCCAGGCTGGATGGAGGTCTGAGAAACTTGGTCTAGTGAAAGGCATCTCTGGCCATGGCAGGGGGTTTGGAACTGCATGATCTTTATGGTTCCTTCAAGCACAAACATTCTATGATTCTATGATTTTATTTTCTGCTACAATACAGTTTAAAGTTTACTTTTATCTTTATTTTCAAATATTCAGCAGTCTGAAACATGGAAATAAATACGTAATATTTCTGGAATAAACCTGTATTTTCAGAGTTCTTTCCTAACCTTTCTTTCCATATCAACCAAAGGACAAAGACAGCAAGATATTGGCCATACTGAATTATCTTGTCCCCTATGACAAAAGCTGTATCATACCATTTATTTGGCTGGAACAGATAGCCTGTGTGCATCTGGTTACAATATTGTAGAAGATCCTAGTGAAACAATATAATGTAATGATATATGTAAATAATTCTTCAGGAAAATTCAGGTTTTTCTTTCTAACTAGAGTTTAAAGGCAAGTAAAGAGGATTAAAAATCTATTCTTGCTCAGAGCCACACCTCCATTAACTGAAGAGAAATAAAACTTAATGAAGTAGTAAGAGGATCTTTCCAGCTTAAACCCCTGAAAATTAATAGCCTGTCAAACATGTGAGGAAGCACCATGTTATGTTAAAAGTAATCATTCTCCCAGTTGTGATTTTCAGGCATTTAATTTTATGTCCAAGACAATGTTTGCTGTTGCTACTGTGGCTTAGAATGACAGCACAGACACTGGTAAACCTAACCATCAAATAACCAACACTGTAAACTTCTCATAATAGTATCACAGAGTTGAGTTGAGTGTCTTTGCCATAAAATATCAAGATTAAAGTCTATAAACCCCTACATATAATTAATGCACTCAGTGCAACATTATCCTCTGGATTGTCTACATGAGAAACTTAGTGGGCACTTAGCTAGGCTATAAAATAATGCTGCATTTCCTGTGTCATCTCCAAGCATCTCTGTGAGAGGTTAGTTGCTACATTTTGAAAGCTATCCCATGCTGAATATTTGAAGAACTATTCGCATAAGGAAATAGAAGTAACCAACATGTTATAAATTTATACCTTTCCCTGCTGAATGCTGTTTTCTCTTGCAAATAAAACTCCCAGACATGCTGAACTCATATACTGTACTAAGGTAAATAGCAGTACAATTAACTTTTACTATTCTATATTCTGTTTGCCAGGCATTACTTTGGCAAGCAAGCTTTGCTCTTGAGAGAGTGTCAGCTTCCACAGGCATTTTAATGAAAAGGCAAGAGAAGTGAGAAGTGTGCTCTTCTGATTCATACAAAGAGGTAATAACAACTAATCCTAGGATCTGATAGAACACCTCTCAAATGTTTTGATTCAGTGTACTTCCAAATATTTGTAACAGCTTAGAAAATGAAGTCTGTGTTCATTGGGAAAATCAGAAATCAAATATTGTCCCATGCAGACCTGATAGTAATTGTGTGCTTCAATTTTAAATCTCTATAACGCATAAACAAAGAGAAGCTTATTTTACACAACTTTGCAAGATCCTTGAGCCCACTCCTGGATTTCAGTCGACTTCCCCCAAAAGGAGTAAGCCATGGAAGAAGTCTATGCAATGCTCCTAAGCACTGAACTCTTTTTATGTGCAACAGGCAATATTTCCTTAAAATGGTTTCCTAATATGAGCCATGGAAGTCTATTTATAGAACCCATCTAGAAGTATTTAGGGAAGGCTAGTGGATTAGAGTTTCTATGAACTTTTAAATTTGTAAAAATTCAGACTCTTTAGTAAACACAGTACTAAAATTGGCTAAAAATACAAGCGATAATTATTCATACCACTTCATAACCACAGCAGTGTCCCCAAAGGGAAATTGACAACTTCCCCCAACATCCACATACTTGTAGCAGAGCTAAGAATTTTGTTCAGGATGCATCATCAACCTTACTCTGTTGAAAGCCAACTATCCTGAAAAAGGATGGTAAACTGAATGACAACTTTGAAGATATACAGTAATTCAGGAGCTCAAAAGTTGCACAGGTAGTGTGTTTATTTTTTGAAATTGGCTAGATAATGCACATGAAACCACCTTAGAGTTAGATGTGTTAGATTACTGCATGAGTACATGCAGGACTTATGTCTATAATTTAAAATGAGAAACATTCCTCTTTACTATCCCATCTCTTCTCATTCCATTTCAGGGTGAACTGGAAAAGAAAGAAAAAAAAAGAAACCAAAACCCATCACTGACAAAATAATTTTACCCATTTTACTTACAGAACTGCTTCTCTTTGTGTGTAAATTAGCCTTATATATTTATCACACAAATAAGCCAAGTATTGTCAATCAGGAAACTTCCATTACTTTTAATCATAAGATATCCAAAGACACCACAGGGTCTTAAGTGCTTTTGCAAATGTAGATACCCTGCCTGCTGTAATGATAATAAAGCTGAATGAAATTTTCTGAGCTTTCTTGGCTCTTGCCCCAAACACATAATTTCAGCAATGTGAAAAGCAGTTGAACAACAACAATAACAAAAGCTCCCATTTCACATCAACCTGAATGTTTATGCATATAGTACCAAAATAATTTTAAGTTACTTTTAAAAAATAGTTTATCTGTGGGCCAACACAAATTCAACATATTTCATTAAAAAAATATCAAGGTGAAGCATTTCAAATTTTCCTCTATATGAAGAAAACTGGCTGAAGAAAACAGGCCAGAATTTGACAAAAATTAGTAGTCAGTTCTCATTCTCTTCAAAAATAGGGTTTTCAGTTCTTTTGTAACTTCCAGGGAGGGAAAATATAACCTGCTTTGTCATTTACAATCAGTATCAACTACAGCTTCATGTGAGTTAATATTGCCAGATTTCAGATAGCATTATCGGATGCAACACCACATTAACCTTAAAAATGAGACTGAAAACAACAACATGTCAATTTTCAGTATTCCACTTCCAAATCAGTTGGAATCATTTCCCCAGTGTCAAATATCAAGAGGGAAAAGAAATAAGCAGAATAATGTCCTTTATTCTTCTGGTTAGTTTTTAAATGCATGGGAGATCTGGTACCATGTTCTACTTCTAAGACTATTGATAGCACTACATATTCTTCATTATTTACCATACTACCAAGTTCCTATCCTCTGAAAATTTTACCAGCTATGGTAAAAGTCATGTCATCACCAAAACTGTTGATAAAAGTAAAACTCAACACTAGAGGAAGAACTGATTTCTAAGTTCATCTTCTTCAGCCCCTTTTCATTCAAGAACTACCTAAACCTGTATTTAGGGAATGTGCCAAGTTTCTGACTTGTTTGTGGAACTTAACAGTGTAGATACAGAAACTCAATCAACAGATCCAGCCACTGAGGCAGCAGGGAGCAACAACACCATGTCCTAGAGGCAAAACCACAATGAGATTGTGGAATATATCCATGAGAGTCCAATATGTTTTATTCCAATTTTTCCCCAAGCACAACAGCCACTCTTTACTTAAGATGAACACAGCAAGACTTGAATAAAGACTTACAAAAAGCAACTTGTAAAAATGAACCTTGTTTTTATGAACAGTGAATTTTGTTCAAGACAGTCTAAGTTCATTTTATAAAATGGGATTCCTACTAGGAAACAGAAGCAAAGGCAGAGGAAGTTAAGCAAAACAAAATATTCCCAATAGACCTGGCATGTCTTAACTCTTATTACACTTCACTGTAATTACATAATTCCAAGAACCATTGCTGCGTTCTTCAATGAATTACTGTTAAAGAACAATGAGACTGAGGGAGCTTTAAGCTGATTCACAAACACATGAAAAATAAATGATATGTGTATATATATTTACATATGGTGTATGTTCCTCGTCATTCTTTTCATCCTAAAGAAGCACATTGTGCATGACGCAGTGATGTTGAAATGAGAACATTAAAGAGGAACCCCTCTTAAAAATCACCAGTGTTCTGCTCAGTTTTGTCTTCACCAGGAGCAGCAACATATCATTCAGAAGAAGCAGTTCAGTCTTCTGTAAGATATATATATATATATATATTCATAGATTATTAATATAAGCATGGTACTCAGAAGTTTACTAAACAATTTCACAATTTCAAGCAAATTTGCAGCGTTCCTTGTAGATTATGATGGCATTATTTTTGTTAAAATTACCATATAGCCATGCAACATCATTAACTATTTAAAATATAGTAGTAACATGACATTTGTATCAGGAATACTCAGTAAGTACTTATGATACAACTTAATAAGTGGTCAGTTACAGTGCAGGCAGCTCTAAAGCTGTAGGTGAAAGCACTGAGATGTATAACTATGTGGAATTTATCAACTTGAACATTAAGGGATTTGCATAAAGGGATAACATAAAGGAATAAATATAGGAACAAATTCATCTGAACTATTCTCCATTGCATTTGTTTGAGTAGTAGTATCCTTGACTCTAAAGTGGAAAATTAAAACCATGAAAAGCTTTGTTAACTTTTATCACGTGCCTTCACAGTGACAAAGCAAAAACTAGGCAAGTAGGCAGTATTGCCCTCTGAAATGATATCCCCATAACACAGCTGAGGGAGCAGCATCAGGGTGACCCCATCCTACATCTGCAAGGACATATTGTTCCTCTCCAAACACCTGCAGGGAGGCAGCCACTCCTCACAGAGGGCTCTCATGGTCCATTTGAATATCTTGAATTTAAACTTTATTTCCTGAGCTTATTAAAAAATACAACAAGCACTTATGACAAACAGGAGCTCAATCCCCTTTTACCAGGCTAACCTGTCACATGAATTCAGTCCTTCACCTTTCAAATAATAAGGTTTCATGACTTATAACCGATAATTCAATTTGTGCACCAGTAAGGATGAAAGAAAGTTACTTAGCCCATGGTGAGTGTGCTTATCCTTCCTCCTGCACAAGAGTGTGGGTGAACCCTGTATCTCAACAGGAAGGGTGAAGGCCTTGGCAGTAGAGATGCTGTGAGAGTCATATGAAATTTTTTGGGGGAAAGCTGATGTTTTTGATATTCCAGCTTGGAAGTTTGATCTGCACCATTTCCAGAGGGCAGCAGATTCTGACAAGTCTGCCAGACAAAGATGATGGACAACAATTTGCGGATGATAATGGCTGCATAATGACCCTTTAGCTCTTTCTAATGGCATCCTAATGGCACTGCTCCTGCATACATCATGCCTAAGCATGAACTATACCAGCCAAAATCTAAGTAGGAGTTGAATAAATAGTCACAAGTGTGCAGCCACAGCACCAAGTGGCACCAGGTGGTTCTGGGAGTCCCTGAAACCAGGTTGGGAGCAGGGTGGGGGAAGGAGGAAAAGGGAGCACAACTTGGCTGTCCAGCTGACTGTGAGTCACCCTAGCAGGCAGATTCTCACATTTGGGAGAACAATGCTCAGTTTTGCCAATGCTGTTGAGACCCTAATGTCAGCTTTTAACCACCCAGAGCATGTAACTTGCTTTCTTCCAGAACTCCCTGCACTCACTCACCTCTAGTGAAGGTCAGGGCCAAAGGGCTTTGTGCCAAGCCCACTCAATTTGGCACACAAGCCACCCAACTCCCTTGGCTTGGGATCAAACCCCAGAAAGCCTTTCAGCGCTCATCAAAGCTCTTTTAAAGGCTGTTGCAGCACCAAGACATGACAAGCACACAGTGGCTTGGCCAGAGTGGCTGCAGGGCAGAGCAGTGTCTCCCAGATGTCCCCTGCATGCATCACTGGTACTTTGTGCCACACAACTATGAGTGGGAACAGCCTGGCCACAAAATCTCCAACCTTTGCCCATGCAATAGAGAGAGCTGTGCTCTCTTATGTGTCCCAATAACAAAGGACTGAATGATTCTCTTGCTAAAAATTACAACAAAGGCTGTTTTTCTAAATTAAAAAGGACAAAAAAAAATACCAAACAACTTAGCGATACTACACGGTTCATGAACATCTCACTGTTTTCACAGTTGCTTATTATTAAAAGGAAAAAAAGTTCCAGAAAGCACATTCCTAATCTTAATTCTGATGTTCATAACCAATATAAAATTCTTTCAGCTGAGGATTAGTTTACTTTTGAAATGTCTAACTCCATGCTGTAAAAAAAAAAAAATTCAATATTAGTAGTAATTTTTTATGGAAATTAAATATTTAATTCAAACAAGAGACTGTTTGACATTCTCCTTTGTAACAAAAAGACAAACTTCATTTTGGCTGATGAATAAATTTTTTCTCTATTCTTTTAAACTGTCAAAGCTACAATGACGAGGTAAAAAAAAAAAAGGAAAGAAAAAATTAGATATCAACATGTGCTTTTCAGGAATTAGTTGCCCAAAAGTTACCACTGAAGTCAATTTCTTTTAAAAAAGTTGTGTTTGAGGAGGATTTTTTGGTAATTTTGTTTTAGTTTGGTGTGGTTTTCAATAGAGGCTGACTTCTGTCATTTAATTAAAAAAAAATAAATTCCAGTACCTCCAAATCTGGATGTGTTTCTCTCTGGAATTTTTTTTGTGTTGAGGAAGTATTCTCACAAATTTTTACCACATTTAGTATTTTTCAATTGTCACAATTTACATGTTGAAATTATAAATAATATTTTAAAAAATATAACCAAAGTTATCTGCCTTTGAAATTGTTCCACTGCTGTTTGCTTCTAGATTAAAATGAAAGTAAAAGTTACTACCTACTTTGTGGCAACTCTTTTTGCCTTTTAAAAACTCATCCTCCTCTAGAGCCTGATCTAAGTAGAAAACCTTTCTTAATCCAGTAAGGCTACAAGACTTCATAAACAGACATAACCCATAGATGTGGTTACTACCTTGCTCTCCTTAAGTAGAGAAAACCTTGCCATCTGTTAAAAATCCCCTGCATCCTATTATTTTGTGCATTTTCTTCACAAGACTCTGATTCATGACAGTGAACACAGGCGCTGTTTCCTATGTGATGTCAAATATTTACTTTTTATTCCCCAAAGCAACAGTTTATTTTAAGAGTATTTCACAATGCATGAGAAACATAATTGTTTCTCATAATTGTGAATGGAGGTTTTGGTTCAGCAAGATCAGAGCTCATTAATATTTGCCTTTCAGCAGCGGAGAAAGTTCTGCATTTTTGATAGACATTTAAGGGGTCACTGTACACTCTGTAATTGTACCTACAGATTCTATAGACTGTAGTTCACACTCAGATTTTAGCTACAAAACTAGCTGAATTTATGTGTGAGCTGTGAACTATAGATGCTTGGACGGAAGTATTCCAGCATTTCAGAGTAATGATTTTTTTATATTTGCTGAAAATTAACCCTGGACTGTGCAGCAGAGTCTTTTGTTAGACCATCACATTTGAGATTTTCTCTGTGTGACTACAGTAAACACAAAGCATTGAGGGCTGATTTAAGGTAAAATTACAATCTTGTCAATTTACTCTCTGTGGAGCAAGAGGGCTTGACAGCTGCCTGACACATGCTGTAGAGTGAGTTAAAAACTTAACCAAAATTGTCCTGTAATCAGGAAACTAATACAACCTAGTAAGTCACATTTAGTACACAGATATTACTGTGCAATACCAGCCCACTTTATCATCCAGCTCCAAACAAGGCTGAAGATAGCTGCAACTTCTGGCCATCAAAAAGCATTTACAGGGGGAAGAGGCTTGCAGATTGTTTTCTGTCAACTGTAATGCAGAGGGGAATGCACTGGGTTTGGCAAAAGTAGACTACGTAACATGCAAAAATACTACATTGTTTGATGACTTGCAATTGAAATCAGTTTCACTTAGTTTATACTGCTCTCTTAGATTACAAAGCCATGCAGATTTTTACCTTAGAACAGATTTATAAGGGGTGATTATAAGTTACGTACTATTGCCTAGTACTAGTGCCCCAAGGGAATGTTTTCTGTTTTTGCTTTAACTGAACTTTCCTATAAACTTGCTGCCCTTCAATTATTTTAAAGTAGATGGCTACAATCAAGCTGATATGAAAGATGTATTTAATACAGACTTACTTGACATGGCATTGAGACGTTGTTATTTTCTAGTTAAAGTCTGTAACACTACAGTTGTATACTTTTAGCTTAGAACATCAGAGTAACCAGCCCAAATTAATATATCACACCAACATGTGAAGTAAAAACCAGACCAGGGTAACCTCAGCCACTAAGTAACAAGCAGCATGAGGAAGAAATAACAAATAAGAAGCTGAATTTTAAATCAAGGAAGGAAAAATCTGTAACTTCAGGCAGAATACCAGATGAATTTTTGACCTTCTGTGTGTAGTTTTTTCCATATGGCCAAGTTTGCCTGGAGTGCAGAAATTTAGATTAATAAGCAGTAAGATATGTTTGTGTGCCAGATTGTCATAATGATGATTAAATTAATTATAAACAATGGCTTTGTTACCACCAATGGAGCCAAATGAATGTTTAACTTAATTGTGAGCATCAAAAATGAGAAATGGTGGTTTATGCATTTTATGTTAGCAGTCTCTTTTTTGCCCCTGCAATTTTTTCTCTAGCCTATCAGAGATGAATGAGATCTTTTCAGTCCTTTGCAGATAAAGTTCCATATCCATAAACAAGCAGTAGCTCTGTGCTAAGGCTCTCAGCCAGGCTGGCTGCCCCATGCCAGCAGAGCTAAGGTTTGTCACACCCCTTGCTGAGCAGGGGAGAAGTGGGGATAGAGTCAGGAAAAGAATTCTTTACCCAGATACTGTCCATCACTGTTGAAACACTGGAAATGTATGACCACACCTTGGGTTTAGCTGCCCTAAAGGGCCAAGATACAGGAGTAATTGTTATAACTTCACTTATTACAGAATACTGGTATTTACAGCATGTCCATGTTTGCATTCACTCCAGCTGTGAACTATTCCCCAGCTAGACTGATAGTGTCAAGACCACTAAAAACTGATTGAAGAAGTGAGGATGTCCTAAAATTATAAACAAGTGAAAAATACTCTGTCTAATAAATAGTTTTCTCAGCCCACTCTCTACTATCTTTTGTAAAGTAGGTAGTTAAATGAAAATCAATATGGAATATAAAACGTTTCACACTAATGTTGGAAAAGAGAGATTCCTCAGAAAAGGTTATAATAGAGGCTGTAAAGCATTAGGCACTATTCAGAAAGATAATCAACAAATTTAATATCTACATTAGGATTACACATACAAATTTGGTGATGTTATTTATTTTGGCAGGTGTTCAGGAGAATCTTAATTTTTTTAGGACTAGAACTTCTCATCTCCTTGATTAAATGAACAAAATCAAATGGTTTTACATTCTTCTGTAACTTCCGGGACTGTGCTGAGTTAAGGACTGTGTCTTAACTTAATGCCTTTTTAAATACAGAAAAGAAATTAGCTGAAAATAGAGAGGGAGAAAAGACATGGGAAGTCAGTCAAGCATGTCATACACAGTGACATAATGAAAAGGGTGAAAACGGAAAACTGCAAAAACCAATCCAGATCTGCAAAAGCATTACTGTTTCAAACGTTATCATTAATGAGGGAGTAAAGGGGGCATTTTCCTCCTCCATTTATAGGTACACATGAAAATTCAGTATCTAAGTAAGGAAGTAATACTTATTGAACCCAATCTGGGACCTTACTTTTTTTCACTGGCCATGCAGAGACCTCTAAATGAGACCTCTAAATTACTCTTCTGTTCTGATAACTGGTTCCAGAGTAATACATCTCTTTCCACCAAATGTCTTCTATAATAAAAACAACATTTTCACAGCATTATGAACATCATTGGAAAGGGAGAATTACCACAAAATGTATACTACACATTTGACAAACCTCAACTTTTCACACAAATCTAGCCCAATCCATGAATCAATATTTCAAACATCCACAAAACAATGTAACAAATGAGGCATGAATGATTTTGCTACTTTACCTGTTTTAATTCCATATTTTAAGGCGTCCCTATATTCAGCAAGTATTGGTTCCAAGGGCTCTGGCTGGTCAGACAGCTCCAGGCTGAACCCTTTCAAGCTTTCCATAACCTTGTGGGGGTTGTGAAACTCCAAGACTTTATTTTCTCCATCCCAAATTCTCTTAACGTAATGCGGGAGAATCTCTGCCACCTCAAGCAAGAACTGTTTTGTGAAGCCTTCAGCAGTTTTAGCAGGTAAAAATCCTATGCGAAAATAAGAATATGCAAATCAGTGTTAAGCTTTAACAGCTCAGCCAGGCCGGTCAGAGGCTGTTTTAATGGCTATGAATATCCTGCTGAGTTTCTCCCCATATATCCATTCCACAGGCAAGCAAACAGAAATGGGGATGAGACAAAACAGCAAGAAAAGGCAAAAACACAGATAAAAACATAGAGCCTTAAGACATGAATGTTTTTGCAACATTTTTAATGATGCTGTACTTCTTGCTTTGACATAAGCAGTGTTACAGAGTACACACCCGACTTGTGGGAGAGTTCATTTACCAGGCCATCTGCCCACAAGGAAGTTGAGGAAGGGTGAGAAGCAAAGCGTTAGCTTTCTTTGCAGTCATTCCCAGGACACAGTGGTTTACTGCTCCTCATTTCCACCTTCCAGCAGCAATGATAGAGCATGCCTATCAGCAAGAAAGGGAGACTTTATCCATAAATTTTCACATTGCTCCAGAGCTGGCTGTCAGAATGACCACCGTACTTTCACAGAAAGAATTGGAGAGCACAGAAGGTGAACATCTCTCTTTCCTCAATGAGGTCCTGAAAACACATTTCTTCATATTTACAGGAAGAGAGGCAAGTAAATGTGGAGGGTGGGAAATTATTTCCATGACCTGGCTAGTCGCCCTTAATGCTCTGCACAACTGTATTGGGAATCCACATTATCTGCAACTTTCAGCCTCTCTGACTGAGGCAGCAACCTCAATAAATACTCTTCTTTCAGACTTTCCCTGATGAGAAGAAAGGAAATTTTTTTTCTAGGTAAATTTTGAAGAGGAAGAAAATATAACAATGATGAAAAGAGACTGAGAGTATAATGATAAAAGGGTAATGCACAGGGGCAGAGGTTGCAGAAAGGGGATCTTCACACTCAGCCCCCTTCAATTCTTCACTTTCTCCTCTCTCACATGTGGTGGTGGTCCCAAAGGACTCTGCCACACTACCTGCCATATTAACTCCACAGCAAGCTACTGAGGCCCTGTGAGATTTTCCCAAGAGAGCAGGCAAAAAGTATGTGTTCTTAATAACATTTTAAATGTAGTAATCACTAATTACAAGCGTTTTTTTGTTTGTTTGTTTAATTTAGGCTTACATTATTCAGAGGTATTTGAAAAATAATTCCAAACTCTTGGTGGAAGTCTCTCTCTACTCACCCTCTTGCTGGAGGCTGTAGATGTGTATTTTACTCAGCTCTCTAGGTTTAAAATTAATGTCTTTATCTGCAGAAATAACATCAGAATAAGGATGAAGGAAGAGAAAGAAAAAGCATTATTAGGAACCTAAGAACTTCCATATCTATAAGATGGGCTCTCTACCCATTTTAGCTGAAGATAGGATCTGTTATATGGCTACGAAAGTAACCTTTTGGTCTCACATAGCACTGATGCTGAAAAAAGCAGCAGATTAGAAAAACTGAAAATGGAGTGAGGCATCTGAAATAGCTCCCTTCATGTACAGCTCTGTGTAGGCAAGAGACCAGCCTTTCATGATTGTATAATGAAAAAAAAAATACAAAAGACTAAATGAAGAGGTCCTATAAGCACCAAAGATGAAACCTGAAATCCTTAAAATTTTCTGGTTTTATGTATCTGATGAATCCTGTAACTTTTCTGAAGTTCCTATTAGTTAGTTTTATATAAAATGAGGAAAAAAATTCTCAAGATGCTAAATTTTTAATATACCCACAATATCAGTAGATCCATTATCAGGTGGGTATTAATTGAAAAGTATTTATCACTAAACCATAGATACAGAATGTCAATTACTAGGGAAGAAATTACTAAAAACACCTTTTGCAGCAAATACTACTTTTTATTTTTTGAAGAAAGAACTCACTTGCATTTCAGACTTTAATGAGGCAAGAAATCAATAGAATGCTATCAAAAGAAACATATGCCACTTTCTCTTGAGGGGTATGATTAACATTGCACAATTCAAAATAAGGGATGTATTGATTCACTTAGCACTTTTTCAGTCCTTATTTGTGAAAAGGAGAATAGAGGAGACTAGAAAGGTTTTGCTTTCCATCCTTCCACCTCTCCCTCTTTCAATGAGCCATATTTATCAGTGAAAAATGGAAAATATGTCTGTTGCCATTTACATCTCACTAGTTTCTATACTATTTTTGAATGTTTTATTTCCTTTCCCATTGATTTGTCAAATGTCATTCACTTAATTTTTTTTAATCTCACTGCAGAGAAGGAACATTCTAGACTTCCACACTGGCTGTACAACTTATAATATGTCCACAGAAATAGCAGCTTCTAGGTCCTAACTCTTTCTTCTGTAAATGTTTTCTAACCTGAAGAAATATTTATAGGCTAGTATCATAGTGCTTATTAGGTATTCTTGTGTTTTCGAATGGAAGATACTAACAAACTAACTCTCACATGCAATTTTGTCTTTCTCGCTCTCTTTTCCCTTGTAATTGTGGACTACAGATGATTAGAATGGTGGAGATTTTTCTACCAAAAGTTTCAGAGGAAGAACATGTTACTTAAAATCAAACTTTTCGCTAGAACCCCAAACAAGATTTTTTTCTGAAGCATCTCACAGTTTGCTGAAGCTCCCATTTCCCTCCCTTAGGAGGCTGCTTGTCTAAACTCCAGCTCTCAGAAGGCATCCTTCCTGTGCCATCTTTCCTTGTCTGCAGCAGCAGAACTCAATGAGCAGTACCTGTCCTACAGAGGGCTTCCAGGAAATGAGGATAGTGAATGAAGAACAGTTTCAGAGAGGCACAATAGTCTGAATGTAAGAGATCTGGATTTTTAGAAGAAACATTTCAAGTTGAATATTCCCTTGCCTTATCAAACCATTGGCTGGAAAAGGAAGTGTTAGGATCCAGTTTGAGTGACAGCAGCACAAGCACAATTTGCTTTAGAGTGTTTGCTGGAGTAGATCTTGCTGATACACTCCATTCTAGGTTTGGGCTCATTCTCCAAAAATAAATTGGTGAAATGGAACTGAGACAATAATTTTTTCATTAGCTAATGGCAAGTTGGTACAGTGTCTTTTTCACAGTTTTACTGCAGTAAGAAAGAAGTGTTCCATTGCTATACACAAAGAAATGAAGCAAACATCTTCATGTTATCTATTGGCATCAACTACTACCTCCATACACATGTACAGTAACCTACACACTCCCTGTTGCATGTGCAGTGCAAAACTATGATGTCTGGCAGAAATTTCCCATGTATTTGCAAGCCCATGGATTCTACACATGCAGGTTTGAGTTTTCTTTTTAAAATTTCATCCCTCCCTTAGCTCTACCTAATTTCCATTAATTTTAGCAGAAAATATGTATAAAAATCTGTAGATGAAGTGTTTGCTCTCAGTGACTGTCTAGAATTAAAACCATTACGGTTTACTAAACTTTCACTATTGGCCTTTGCTTTTGTTAACTTTGCTCTCAGCTATTTCTTTTATTGTAAAATGTATATTATAATAAACCAAGTCTTTCTGAAGTTCACCTTTGTTTTAATTATTCTTTCCTTGGAAAAGGTATGTGAAAAGCCAACTACTCTTGAGCAAGCAATAATATTTTGCATTAAAATTTTTAATTTTAAGCAGGGCTAACATTAATTTGAAGCAATGGTGGAAATAGACCTAGAAGTATTATATGTCAAGATTTTTGATGCCTGGAATATAAAATATTTGACTTCAAGTTTAGCAATTATAAGTTTATACTTGTATAGATTACCAGTAGTACAAATTACATCTTACATCATCAGGAATGTAATTAATTCTGAGTATGCTATATAATTTTGGAACTTACTATTGCTTTTGGATTTTGACAAAACTTCAAGAGACCAGAACCTCCCAAAAGATTTACTCCATTTTCCTCTGTAAAATTAATTTTGACTATATTTGCATGTCTTCTCTCAGCCATTATCTTTACCAGCCTGGAGATGTGACAGCACAGTAGTAATCCACCTGGTTTTCCTGGTGTATTGGGTGCTACACAGACGTTTGTTGACACATCCAAGAAAAACATTGAGCAAACAGATGCCTTGAATCCTCCTGAGCACAGGAATACTTCAAAATTAGCATGGCTGGTCTCTCTAACACAGATAAAGAACAAGAAAAACAGACATAACAGGAAACATATGCTCATTCTCAGGGCACCATCTTAAGGTCATATGATGCCTCTTTCATTCACGTCCAACATAAAGCCTTTTGTTCGTGGCTTGGAAGATCCTGCTCACCTTAAAACTGGAATAATGCATCACTAGCCTACCTGCAAGTGTGAAAGATAAATGCAAAATAACATCAAGAAGCTCTCTGCTTTCTGAATTCATTTGTAGAGAAGGAGATTGGAGAGTTAAGAGGAAAGCACTTAGCTCAAAAGATTCACCAGATTAGACATCACTCTTGAGGCAAAAACTTACATCCTATTTAACATGTTGGAAGGAGGCTGGGAGAAGGACAGAAAAAAAGCTTTTAAAGTGGCTGCTCACTTTCAATTTCCTCAGAAAAAGATAAGACAAGGACCACAATAAAGCCTGTCACAACAATTTTGGAAGCTGTAAAAGCTACGTTTTCCTTTCAAACAGCTCCTTTGAGCACTACATGTTCTCAACAACGGTAATTGAACGACAAAGCTTTTACAGCTTCTGAAATGCTTGTCCCTGTTCCCTCTTTACATAGATCAAGGACAGCAAGAGGGTAATTACTGACTCACTGGAAATACACAGCCTGCCAAAAGCTTGAAAATCAGTAGCTATGCCATTTTTCTGTTCTTAGCCCTTAATTTGATAAAACAAATGGACTGGAGTGGGCTTTTAAAGACATTGGCTCTTCTCTTTTGTCAAATAGTTATTTTACAGAAGTTAATTTTTTCCCTTGATCTTTGTTTTTCAGATTAGCTACCTGCAATGCCCCATAGGGACCTAAAACTGACCTATCTGACCACAAAAGGGTCATTCTTACTTAGGTATCTCCTTATTGTAATTACATCTACATTGCCTTTTTAATAGACACCAAAGAGTGGACTCCTTCATGCCTGCAGTGGCTCAGAGGCTTTTGCCTTACCAGATCTGCAGTTCTCTCTCGGACAAGGTGTAGCATAGTGCAAACTGGCTGCTTTGCCTCCTAATCCTATGCCCATCCACACTATTCTTCAGCTGGAAAGTGCAGTCTCTCCTGCCCTGCAACACCCACAGCATCCATCTGCTTCTCTCATGACACCTCTGCCCCAGCACTCTCTGCAGAAGGCCTTATCAGATACTTGAACTAAGTTAATGTCCAAATCCTGCCCCTTCTCCCTCTGTTTCTGTTGCTGACAGGGAGGTTATAACACTGACCAGGTTAATTTCTGGGATGGAGACAGGACGTGGGCAAGGCTGCTTCCTCAGCTCTGGCAGCAATTTGTGTTGCTTTAAAACAACCAGGCAACTACAGCCTGAGAATTTTTAAGATTTGTGTGTAAGATGAATGTGCCATACATGCACACAGAAATACTGAGTGAGCTTAAGGTTAAAAGTGACATGTTTCACAGCAGGTTTCTCTGTGCCGTGATGGCACCACAACTTAGGACAGCTTAGTTCACGGACTGTTATGGACAATGGAAACTCAACCCTGTTCAAAATAAAGGCCCAAAACCCACTCAAGAGCATTCATTGAGTCTTCAGTGTGAGTGGAGACTCACATGCCTACACCTTCCTCAGCACCAGGGCACCATGGAAGCAGTTTTACAGCCAGCCTTGGCAAACTCTTCCACTTTCTCTCCACATCACCAAAAATGTTAGTCTGCATCCTCAAACCTGGAATTAGCTGTAAGACAGGGCTCCCTTTTCCAGGTGTTTATCTGGTTTCATCTTTCAAAACTGCCACATTTCGAAGGTGCCATGACACTTGCAGAAACATCGCTTGTTGCGTTTGCCATTTTGTGTAAACAATGCCCACATAAATAAATACCAGCAGTCAGACACAACACACTATACCACCTCTTCGTCTTAACTGACAGTTCCTTAGAAACCCTACTGATTTTTTGCATCTAACCTGGGGCTAGTGCAGAATCCAGACAAAAATAATTAAATATTCAGCACCTACTTGCAGAAAGAAAAAAAGGAGTCTCTGCCTTGAAATTTGCAATTTACAATGCTGAAAATGTTGTAATCTGTAGCAAGTCATCTGAGTGACATACATATGCAGGCTCAGTTTTGATTAATGTCTTTGGATCAAGCCTATACAAGATATCTTACTGTATTGCCTTTCATAATAGTATGCAGAAAAGTGTAATATTAAAAGTAGATAGCAAAAAAAAGAGGCTATAAAAGACCCTGTTGATTACTGAATTATGACCTTCTAGCTTTGATGAGATACTCTAACCTCTTCATACAATTATGTCCATGATGAAAACACGAGTGAGTCAGTTTTGAAGTGATACTGGAAATGCTATTTCAATAAATCACTAAAGGGAAGCTGCTCTTGTTTCTGCTTTACAAGCTACTTCAAAAACAGCACAAAGCAAACAACATGCATCAACTGGAAGGCTGAAATATAGAAAACAAAAGAAAGGAAGCTAGAACTATTGGTGCCCATGGCATACAACTCCAAGTCAATGTCCCTAAGCCATCTAAAATAAACCTCTGGAGAGTGTTGAAATGTTCATGATATCATCCTACTGATGTTAAGCATTTGTCCTATTTGTGAGACAGATAAGTGCTAGTGACTACTTGCCTCACCAGAAATTAAATAGCTTTTGTTACAAGCACTGGGAAATGCTACAGAAACAGAATAAAGTTTTTCAGATTGGGTTTAGGAGGAGGGTAATGGAAGGGAGGAAAAAAATATCTGGGACAAAGTTCTACACACAAATAACAAAAGAGTAAAGTAGAAATTTGATTGGCTAAGTGAACAACAAAAAGCAAGACACAGAGCAGTGTTCAGATTTGAACAACAGAAAAGCAGTATGTACAGAAGAAGTAAAGAAAACCCCAAACTTTATAAATACAGAAGGATCAAATCTAGGGTTAAATGAAATGTCAGAGATTTCAAAGCACCGGTGGGTTATCAATAACAAGACTTGACTACTAATGCATTCTTAAGTCAAATAATTATGGCTTGAAGACTAGGAACCAAATGCTGTCCTGGCTTCAGCAGACAAGTCTTACACCCCAGGGACTTTTCTGCCTCCTATTAATTCTTTGTGAGCTTCTCCAAAGGATAGGAGCTGTCCTGACTCCCTGCTGCTGGCATCAGAGAATGGGGCTCTGGGGACACTTCTTCCCCAGGGATACATCTTGTCAGTTCCCAGGGTGCTCCTGGGGCACAGGGGGCACAGCCTGACTCCCCTTGATTCGGCATCTCAGCTGATGCTGAATCACGCATAGAAGTGAAAACAGTACAGGGCTGCTCTTTCATTGATGCACTAAACTATTGATTCACACATTTCTGGAGTTTTAGATTATGTAAATCAGTAATTAGCCTGTAACTGAGCTAGGTGTGACAGAGACAGCACATCTTCAGCAAGACCATTTGAGAGCAATGCCGCTAATGCAGCAATTTGGAAAACTAGTACTGCTTACCAATGGTGTGTGCATTGGACATCAGTATACAGCATTTTTCTCCTTGGTGTATGAATGAAGCCAGTTCCATCAGCACACACACCCACCAGCAGCTGAAAACAACAAATCAAACTGCTAACAGCATATTAACAGATGCTAAACTTAAAAAAAAGTACTTATAATGATATAGACTTATCAGTAATACCAGGAATATGAAACAACTTCTAAATGAAACATTTCTGTGAAGGAAAAGCTTAAGATTTTGCTGTGGTGCTCATAGTACTGAGAGATTTAGAAAAATGTATACATTTTAAAGCAGTCCTTTATATACACAAGTTCTTATAACTACAATAACTTAACACTTTTTATTCTAGTCATTGGGATGATATAGCTATACTTTCAACTACAGTTTTGTCAAAAAGTAAAACCCAAGTGACATTGGGAAACATTATTAATGCTCATAGTAAAAATGCAACAATGTGTGTTCCATGCAGAAATATTCCCCACTAAATCCCATGAAGTCATGCAGCCAAACCACTTTCCATAATACAGTATTAGCCATAAGGCTTTTGTGTAAAATATGCTTTGAAATAGACTTAAAACTAAACAAGAATCAGGCAATCTACAGGCATCACAGAATAATGAGTTTCTCAAGTTGTGCAAGGTGGCATTTACTTTGAATAATGAAAAGATGAGGTTGAAAAATGAAAGAAATAGCATGCTGGTATTTAGATTAATATTCCTGTATAAATTCTAAAATTAGAAGTGTTTAAGTTACTTAAAACTAGCTTTTTGATAGTGGGCTTTATTGTTTTGTTGGCATTTAATTTTTCATGGAAAACCTGGAAACAAATTAATTTACCTCAGTTTTTTTATTTTTTAAACTGAGATCACTTCTTTTCTAAGGGACTGTGAATGAAATTTAGAAGCCTGCACTTTGAGTGTAAACATTTTTTCCTATTCTGGGAATGATAGGACAAATATAGAAGAAAAATTATACCAGAAATCAGAATGAAAAAGTGATAAGACTTTTTAAATTAATCCTTATTTAGAACAATTAACTGAAATTGTTTACATCTTTTGACCAATTTCAGTCATGTCATGGTTGAAATTCTGTTTCTTACAGTCATGTTCAATTTCTAAAGCCAAAGTAACATCAAAATAAATTTATCTCTTACTATTTCTTTTTTAAATCTTCAGTTAACTTTTTTCCCTCACATTAAAAAAAAAAAAAAGATTGCACTAATTTCTCATGTGTCTTAGTTCTGGTCAGCAATTCTAGTGTTTACATTGATTCTTCTTACCAAAATGTGCCTAAAGATACATTTGCAAGTTGTTTGACGAAAACATGCTTAGTCAATATTACAACATGTTTGCTGTTTAAAAAGTGATTTATATAATGTTTTAGGCTGTCGCTACCCCTCTATATAATATTGACTACAAAAAATCACTCCAGGTTTCATTTTGAAAGCATAACCTGCAGTTTGCTCAGAGAGTATTTATTTCTAAAATGATGTTTCTTCTGAACTTTTATTGAGCCCAAAAGTTTCCTTTGGGGACTTTTATTTTTATTTAGAAACAAAATTAAACTAACAGTTATTAATTGTAGCCCAAAGCAAAGATGACTTCTATACTGTAATTGAAAACAAAGTGAAGTATTTGGCTGCTGGTCCAAATAGAGATTGGCATAGAACTGCAATGCCTCCAGAAGAGACTGCAAGCTGATTTACCCTGGTCTTGCCTCTGCTTTACTCCCCTCCCTGTTTTCTTTGTTGAGCTGTATCTCTGGGATAGACTGAGGCAACAAATGCCTTGGACAATCTCTCAGAAAGCCTTACGTAAGAATAATACATAGGGTTAAAAAAGAAAGGCAGTGGAGAAAGAAAGCTGAAATCAATGCCATAATGAGTTGCTATTTTGTAGCTCCTCTTTAATCACCATCAACGTGTTTGAGATGCATTTAAAACCATATTATGAAAAAAAAATCTTTGAACACCTAAAGGCCTTTTTCCTCCCTCCATTTTTGGAGGATGCCAATTCTCAGAAAAAGTGTTCTTGGAACTGAAGCTTGCTGGGAAGTTTTCCCAGACTATGCCTGCACTTGTCCTCTTGACAAGAGACAGACGACAAACAGCCATAGGTCACAGCATTCCTCATAAGTGTAACCATGTTGGGGAACCAGTTAGAAATACAGGTGTTCTGCAGGAACATTCCATGGCCTTTTGTGATGGAGTGATCACGTCAGTGGACGTGGGAAAGGCTACAAAAGTAATTTATCTGGATTCTGTAAAGCCTTTGATAGAGACCCCCAACATCCTTTTCTTTAAATTGGAGAGACATGGATTTGGTGGGTGGACCACTAGATGGGTAAGAAATTGGTAGGAAGGTGACATCCAGCGGGTAGTGGTCAATGGCTCAGGGTTTCAGTGGACATCAGTGAGAAGTGGTGTCCCTCAGGGGTCCATACTGTGACCAGTACAGTTTAATATCTTTTTCAGTGACAGACAAAGGGATCAAGCGCACCCTCAGCAAGTTTGCAGATGACACCAAGCTGTGTGCTGCAGCTGACACATCTGAGGGACACACAGGATGGCACCCCAAGGGACCTGGACATGTTCAAAAGGTAAATCCTTGGGAACCCAGTGAGGTTTAACAAGGCCATGTACAAAGTGCTGCGCACCTGGGTCAGGGCACCAAAACCTTTTGCACACAGAAAATATTCCAAAAGAAGATGCAATTTAAACCAAACTCTTTTGTTTATTCTGTTGGAAACCAGAACTCCCAAGCACAAGTTCTGTTTGCACCTCTCCAGGAGTGTGCCACACAGCATCTCCAAGCTGGAGGGACATTTTTCAGTCACTGCTTCTTTAATAAACACAGGGCACTGAACACCTTTGTCTGCTTCCTCTTATTTGAGCATTTAGAAACTGCTTCCTTTTATGAGAAGTTTTAAAATTCACTATCCTGTTTTTTGGCTACTGTAACTATAGCCCCATAAAATGGAAGCGCAAAATATGACATAAGATGTAACATAACTATATTTATATTAATACAGTGATAATTATAAATCATTATAAATATATTTTAATGTCATCTTAAGCTTGTATGGCCTCTTCCCTTTTATAGTGAGCAAGATGACTGCCTGACTCATAACAGCACAATTACCTTCTTTCAAAGCAGATGTCAACACACAGCAAATCACATGAGCTAGAGGACATAATGGCAGTGGTGAGAAAATTATAAAAGAGTCTAAAGTGGATGACATTAACTGGAAAGAAATCCATGGGATGAAACAGTAAAAAGTTAACTAAGGAAAAAGGAAAGATTTCTCAAAATATGAATATGTTGCAGGAAACTAAATCTTTTGGTCTTGTTTTTCTCTGTGACCCAAGTAGTCAAGTCTTCCAAATTCTTTTCTTCCCTTGTAAAATTTCAACCCAAAAGCCATGAAAATGTGCAAGGCTGGATTGTAGCTTTCTACTGTGCAGTGATTCAATATAAAGCTTGTCTTCTTCAAAGTAATTTATAAGCTATTACTAAGTTTTGGAAGCATTCCTATAGATGAGCAAACAATACAGTTCTCTGGGTGTACCTCAAACATTATCTGATTTAATTTTTCTTATACACCACTTCAGAAGTTATCAAGGAGTTGACCCCCTTTCCTTATAGATCAGCACTAACAAAAAATTCTTCACAACTTCTGCTCCAAGAAAAATAAAATTTAAAAAAATAAACCCCCTAATAACATAACAGGAAACCCAGGCAGACAGCAACCTTTGAAGGCAGAAGCTGGTCTACTGAAATTTAAAGTGTCATGGAGTAGTTATCCAAACTCTGACACAGAAAATCATACAGCACCCCCTTGTGAGCTTCCCCTAAAAACACTCTTAAAGGAACTTATACCACTGGCAGCACAGACTTGGAACATGACTAGGAAAATGAGCAAAGGCTTTGAAGGTTAGATTTAGAAGGCATATTCTGGAGAAAAGCAGCTTTAAAAAATAGTAAAAAAGATATTCAAGTAGTGCAGAAATGATGCAGGAATTAATGAAGCCTGGAAAAGTTACCTCTAAATATATTGAATAAGCAAACAAATCCTGTGAGTGTTAACAAAGTACTTCACCACAGAATATGCTAGTAGGTCTTCTAAATAGCCAGATCTTTGAAATATCTGTTGTTCTGCCCTCCAGAGAATGGGGCAGCCCTACCTCAGTAGAGCCACTGACAGCGTCAACAACCAGCTCTGAATGAAATGATAAAACCTTTCTGACAGCTTTTGCTACTTCAATACGAGAGCAAATACATCTGTTTTGGAGACAATAATAGATCAAGCATACAGCCACTGCATCCCTCATATATAAACAGAAAGAACCATAACCAAAATGTTTTTAGAGAAGAGGAGGCCTTCACTCTTCAATAAAAACTCCACTTATGCTATAGTTATCACCAGAGAAGAAAACACTGGCAACAGCTGTTTGAAGGGTTTGTCTACTACATATGAGAAAATCAGTGGGCCAAAAATGTGAATTGAAAACTTCCATGCCCCCTCTGACCTTTTTATGGCCAGGAGGTTTTTCTTTTTGCTCTCCTCACCCAAAAACACGACAGAGTAAGTGGAATGCTGACTTCACTAAGAGGGAACAAAAATAAGTTGATTTCCCCACATTCATGTGATGGCAAACTTAGAAGATTCTTATTAAGGAAAAAAAAACTGAGACAACAAGGATCACTTAGTTTCCCTCTTAAAAAACAAGTCTGCTATTTTTCCTTTTTTCCCTCCATGGTTTTTTTTTTCCAGTGTTCCAGTCTGATTTTGCACTGTTACTTTATAAAAAAGATAAATTACTGTAATTGCACGCTCTATGCCAGGAAAGATTTGAGCAATGTTTTGTAAAAGGACAATGTACTTCAATACTCCTTATCTCTGTAGAAATAATATGTCTCTCATAGCCTGGGACTACATTTGTCTTGACTCCTGTGCCCCTATTTTGCAAATTACAGCTCACAGTTAATTCCTCAAGTAACTGTCTCCCAGCATTTTATTTTCATTTCAGTAAAACTCGACCCTGTGTCTCCTTTGACTATTAGTCCAAGTGCTGAACTACTTTCTGTTTTCTATAAATTAGTAACTTTTCATATGACACCAAGTCCTTTACTAAAGGCAGCAGGAATTGCATCATCTCAATTCTTTTGCCAGCAAAATAGGGGCCTTTTGCTAAATAAAACAAAGATAACAGGCAAAGAGTTGTGCTGAACTCCTGCTCTTTTTTTACTCTGTTCTCTGTGTCTTTAATTACTCTTCTGTTTTTAACTTGCTTTTAATTTTCGTGAGCTGTTGAGGTCAGACTAAGAAGCCTGTAGATAGCCAGAAATGACATTGTCACCTGGCGCAGCACACCTTGGAGCAAGGGATGCATTTAGAGGTCACCAGACATAGAGGGTGCTGTTGCACTGAACATCCAGCAGTGATCTCTGTGCAGCTCCGAAATCAGACCTTGTCTTTACCGGGTCTAATAGCTAAAACTCAGGAAAATTACTGTCATTTACTAAATAAAAAAAAAAACCAAAAAAAAAAACCCCCACAACTCAGTTTTACTATTTTAGAAGTGAAGATGAGCCGATGGCAGCTTCACGGTCTTAATAGAAATCCATTTTCTAGTTTATAAGCCTGCAAATAAAACATTCATTTTGGTGTCTGATACCAGCTTTAAGTTTTAAGCACAATAAGAATTATAAAATCAACTCGTGTTGTAACAATCTAACATGGAGACATTTTGTTGCTCTCCTTTTTAACCTGGAAGCATAAAGAAAAAAGTTTGTCCTTTTCCATTTCTCTTGTAGAAGTCAGTGTTATTAATCCCTTAAAGCAGGGAAAAGTGTCAGGGAAGTAGGCAGGTTAATAGATGGGTGACTTAAAAGAAATAGTAAAGAAATATTTGTCAACTTTTTTTTTTTTTTTTTTTTTAATGCAGAGAGTCTAATTTTAACTTGAAGCTTTCAATAAGCAGGTTTTTACTTTCAGGCTGTCTTGCTCAGGTTTCTGATATATTCCTTTAATATCAGTATCCAAGTGAAGAGATAAAAATTGAGTTAATCAGTCTCAGTGAGCAAAAGACTTCTCTCTTTCTATACATTGTAGGTTGAAGATGGCTTATAAAGTAAGTCCAAGCACCTGTAGAATATTTGAAGCTCCAGAGTTTTTGTACACAAAAGAAACTCCTCTTTGAGAAAACTTTTTTCCTCAAGGGGGAGGAGAAGAGGGAAGTAATAGGTTCCCCTTGCTTCTTTATCTCCTGCTCAACTAACATGGTTGTGAAGAAGAATTTGAAACATACAGCTAATATATCTTAAAGGCTAAAAACTGTGTAGAGAATCAAAAACACATTTGAAAATATACCCTTCACTCCTCCCACTCCTAATTATTTTTAAGAGTCAGGTAGGGACAGGTGCTGTCTGAATACTGAATACTGAGACTAGCAGGACTGAAAATCCAAACTTCATGTTATTAACGGATTTATTTTTTCTGGTTTTTTTCTTTTTGCTAAAGAAAAAAAACACCTTTTTTGTGAGATTTTTGAGATATGTGAGATTTTTTTCCTCACATATAAGCATTCTCTTTTTTATTCCCCTAAAGCAAAAAATAGATATTGACATCCCCTGAGTAATGAAAGCTTATGCTGTCTTTATATGATATTATACAAATTTCATCTCATCCTAGTTTGGTATTGCAGATTTGCAGAGCATACATGAGTTCAAAAGAGAAAGGTAAGGACTCTGCACTATAATGCTCACAGCACTTCTCTCAGGAGCTTATAGTGCAGTGATGAGAGCACTGAGAAAATCATGGCTGAATAAACTATCATCCTGGTGGGCTGTGTTGATTTGCCCCCTGGGTAGAGAAGTTGCCAGGAATATATGCATTTTTGCATTGTGGTTTGAGTTTTTTTGGTTGTTTGTTTGTTTTATTTTGTTGTTGTTGTTGGGTTTTGCTAGTTGATTTTTTTTTTTTTTAAGTTAAATAAATGCTGTATGAAAAACAGAACAAAACCACTTTTTTAACTGGCAGTTTCATATTCTTTTCTGTAGTGGTGTAGATATAAAGGAACAACAGAGAGCCCTGACAGACCGATGGTGAGAAAAATTGATATAAGTACATCAGCTAAAGGAGTCCCTGGGGAACCATTGTTGTCACATTTTCTGAAAGGAAACAGGAACAGAGCTTGCCTACCACCAATTTAGATCACAAGCTCTGTGGGACATGAACTTCACCTGTTTGAGTGTCCATCTCCCTGCATCACACATCTCAATGACAGAAATCCTTTTCAAACCACACTGTAAAAAATGAGTTAATACAAGAGATTCAGCTCAGTGGATTCAGGACCAGCACAGTCATAATACACGTACAATGCCTAAATTGGCACAAATACAATGTCAAAACCCAAAATCAAATTTTGAAAGCCTTAGAACCTCAATTGTTTGATTGGATCAGCATGATCAGCTTGGTGAAAGAAAAAACAAAGGAAATGTATGGCACTCCAACTTCATCACTGGAGTCAGAAAGACAGCAATTTCCATTATGAGATTTTGAAGCATGCATTTTGATGTCTGGTTGCTGGGAATAAGGGAAAGTTAAAGATGACTCAGTTCCAGAGGACTAGTTGATTATTAGTTTATATGGGGTCAGCTGAAATCATGAGCAGTAAGATCTGAAAACTGAGGTTTGTCCATCAAGGCAAAGGACCAATTTTCAGCATAATAGAAGAACCCTAATGGCTGTACAGATGACAACTCAGTAATCATTTGTTGCAGGGAACCACAGTTCAACACACTGAGATGAGCATTTACAAGCTTAGATGTACTTTAATTGCAATAAGCTGACTCACTAGCACTGATGCATTCTCATCTAAACCAAATCAGAAACAAAGGCCAGGCTAATAAAAGGTGTTCTGAAGTTCAGCTTTGACTCAAGGCAGAGGTGTTATCCTGCAGTTCTTCCTTTGACAGAACTGTGGGCTCCAAATAGCTCCATTTATAACCATCTCTTTTCACCAATATGTAACTTTGCTACAGACGATTGTCTGAGAGCAAGTCAATCCAAGTGGAATACTCTTTTGGAGCCCAGTGTGACCTGTGCTGGAGAGCCAGTGAGCTGAATCACATCCTCAGCTTGTCTCTTACTCTGTGGAAAGACACGTCTGCTTTACCCATCTGAGCTAGGACAACAGCCAGCCTTGCTTGACATTCTCTTCCCTTTCCAAGAAGTCTACCAGACTGTCAGTTTCTCCCAAATCTTTTGCCTGATCATTGTCTTTTGACCCTGGCTTTGGTGAATAATCAGGCTTTCACTGATGTTCTGGTGTCCTGTTTTGTTTGAAGTGGTCGACCTTGCCAGCACTTCAATGTTCCACTGAATTTCTTTAGTGCCTTTTGATTGATCTACCTGCATTGCACACAGCCTGCAATCATATCCCAGTTCCCTGAAATTTGTATCTGAGATATCATCAGTTTCCTTTCATGGTTCTATTGCCTGCTACTTTATTTCAATACGTTTTTGCATTTTTTTGCCAGCTATAATTGTGGAATGAAATCAAAACACAAATATAGCTATCACATGTGGTAAAATACTTTAAACTACTAATAGAAATCTACAAAGAAGAAACACCAAAAGAGGATTTTCCCTATTCCCTGACTTCCACACTCTGAGATCTGATGGTGAAAAAGATTGTGGTCAGTCTTTTTATGTCCATGAGAAACTGCAAAGGTAGGATATTTGGAATAATATCTGTGGAAAGTTTTGCTGTGTTATTACATTGCTATGGTAACAAAAACAGACTTGATATGAAGCACATTTCTTTGTTCTGAGAAAGCTATCCCATATTTTCTTTTTTTCCCAGCTCTCTGAAATGCATTATATAGTGTTTCTGACCAAACAATTCCAATAAGTCAAAGAAACACTTCAATAGCAGTTTGTGAAAATGAAACGGGAGGTCATATTTAATAACTAGACTTCAAGAATAAGGAAAAATGTGAATTAATGACTTACAGACTGAAAGAGACACAGCTCTTCAGAGGGCCCTCATATAGTGCACAAAATTATTTCCACATTATTTCTGCTGAAACTAGAATATTACCTGCAAAATACAGGTATTTCCAAAAATTAGGATGGATAAGCATGAGAACAGATTGTGGCACGAGCTTTACCATTACCTGAAATCCTTTTATTCAAAGAGGATGCTTTTCTAAGACATAGGTTGTATGTAGTATAGTGACAAGGTAATTAGCCCAAAACTGAGGGAAATTTTATGCTGGCTCTGTAAAGATAGGAAATGTTTAAGGTTTATTATTACCTGTCCAATTTTCTGAAATATTTTATAAAATTTACCAACTATAACAGGAAAGAACTCACTAAGCCTGCTTAGAAATAGTAGACTGCTTCCTCAGCCCTTATCCATGGCAGCAATAGAAGGAAGAGTTTGGGATCAGCATTTTAAAAAAATAGAAGAAATATTCTTAAAGAAAAAATCCTAAACTCAACCAAACAATCAAAAAAAACAACAAGAAAGAAAGAAACAAAAAAAAAGTTGAAAACTCTCTGCTTGCTTGCAGAAGGGAAAAAACACAGAGAAGGTCTATTTTTTTCTGAGAACTTGAACTTGTGCTGAGAGAGCACATCACACCCCACAGGAATAGACTGCTTACAAGTACAGAGGGCTATGACTGCCACTGCTTCTCCCAACAACCGCAGTTTGCTCGCCAGAGCACACACATTTCATACACCAGTAAACCCAGAAGTGTTCCTAGACTTAGCATAGCATGCGAATTTTAGCAGTTGAAAAATGAGATACTTTTGTTTCCCCTCACTTAAGGGCAGCTCAGCAAAGGCACCTAGAAATAATCCCCTGTGTTAAATGTCTTCCAGCAGTTATAAGTATTCTTTAACTGTATAAGCCTTATCTGAACAGGCAAGCAAAGTAAACATAATTCCCCAGGTTAAACCCTCCAGCAATTTTTATTCTGGGTGCAGAGACTGGTTTGGATAAAAGAAAGAGAGGAGAATATCAAAGGCAAGAAAGGATAGGAAAGCAAGGATAAGAGGAGAGCCTGCAATCCATACATGGAAAAATCCAGTCCAGGCTTCAAAACTGATACCAACAGCTTGATATCACCAGCAACAGACACCAGCTCATGCGAGGGTGACAGTGACACTCAGAACTCCTCATTTTTCTGCCTAGCTCTGTGTGAGGAGAGGCGGTTTGCTAGGGAGAGGGGATACAGGGAGGGTTGTTGTGCTAGTGGTGTCCTGGTACAGCCTTACTGAACAGCCAGCTCCCTGTGAGCCTGGCTGAGCACACTTGTGAGGGCACTAACTCAGGCAGGTCCCTCCTGCTTGGCTCTGCCCAGAAGCAGATTCTGCTGAGAAGAAAGAGGAAGGTTCAAGAAGTCTATCTAACCCCATGGTGCTTTCAACTAGTCTTCTCCACACATTTGTATCAGTGCAGAACTTACTACTGTTTTCAATTGAGAATTGAAACATCAGCCACAAAAAAAGCCCTAAGTATGTATTGCCATTGCCCAGTAATTTATAAATTGGCTAAATATGTCAAATTTTTAAAGAGGCTGTCCTTGCTGTGCACTTGTGGAGCAAGCTGTCGCCACTTGAGTTGTTAGATCTGCTTGCCTCCACCCCATTCTCAGGTTGCTCTTGCTTCTCCCAGAAAGAATCAGAGCAAACAAACAGCTAAGCCCCATGAGTATTGTTGACATGAGAGTACAGAACATTTAATAAGTCACATAGTCATTTGGGCTGTCTGGCTTTTTATTGTGAACAGCTTATTTTGAGAAAATTCAGCACCCTACCTGTGTTTTCACCTTTCCTCCACCCCCAAGTAATAGTCAAGGAAACCCAGAGATATCAAATATCCTGAAATTTTTCTGCTGTAACGAGCTCACTTTCCCATTTGCACTACTGTCCTGTGTGCTAGAATGAGCAGCTAGAAATCTTCCCAGGAAAGTGCCCTTCACATCATCCTCTCTGTAAATCTGACCCTTCCTTTATAAATAATGCTGAGAAATCCCATCTAATTCTAATCCAGTTACACTTTAAAGCATGTCTCTGCACTGAAAAACACTCTCTTTTTTTCTGCTCTGTCAGCTCTAACACTAGAGCAATGATCTTCTTGCCCTACAAATTTTACTTCCTGTCTGTAAGAAAACCCCTACTATGCTTGCATGCACAAACAAGCAGACAGTGAGCTTGCCATATAGAAGGCTGTTTATTTCACCATCAGTGATCACAGAAGGCATGGAAGGCACCTCAGTGAGCTCCTCTCATTACAGCCACCAGGCAAGCAGCTACTGTGTGGGCTCACAGCAGGAGACACAGCGCAGTGCACAGATAGTTATGGAAATGAAACACCTGCCAAAGGTTTCAACTTGCTGTCAGCTCTGGCAAGAAAAAGTGTAAGTATAATTAGATTTTCAGTGGCACAGGCTAGTTAGATCTCAAGCTACCATACTCCTCAAGCAGAAAGGACATCGGGTTGTAACAATGTCAGCATCCAGTAGGGTGTGAAGTGCAGAATTATGTTTTTAAGAATCAGGTAGGAGCAGGGGATGGACATGAATTCATTTATATTATCAAATGGCATCTTCCTAATATGATGAAGAAACATTTACAGCAGAATAAACTCACATGGTTTTTGTGAAATGAAATCTGCCTCTAGGCATTGGCAAGTATTCTCTTCAGTTTCAAGGATCTGGTGAGGTGAGAGTGGCAGGGGGAATGGGCTTTCCTTAGTCACAGGTCATCAGGGTTGCCTCGTTTCTCCTGGAAGACCTGATTTCACCACAGGGCTGCCCCTCCAGGCCGCTGACAGGGCGCAGGAAGCTTTGCTGAGGTGTTGTGCAGTTCAGGATGTGACCTGGGGATTTTCTATTTGTCACGGGAGCTGCAGACTGGTGGGAAGCCAGCTGCACCCACAGCTTCTGTCCAAAAGGGTCTTTGTTCATCAGCAGAGGGTCCCACACCGCAGGGTCCCTTACTGCAGGTCTGGCTTCTTTTAAGTGGAACTGAGTGGAGAAAGAGAGCATAGAATGCTGTCAGCCTCTCTTTCTGGATGTTGATCTCCAAGTCTATAAAGCTGTGCTATCCACTGTATTTCACTAGAGCAGTCATATGACAATAAATTTTATTTTATATATTACATGAATCAGACACTGCAGTCTTCATATGAATACAAAAGGGTGCCAATTTCTTTTCTTTAGAAATGTCACAAAAGCCTCTATTACTTTAATATCACGGATAGATTAGTACAGACTTTTAAACCATTTTCATTGGATTCTACATTGTTAAAAGCAAGGCATTGTCACACCATTTTTCCTAAGTATTTGAAGAACTAGTTTTGATTGAAGTAAAAATTCACACTAGTGAATTCTTGCCACTTACCTCTAAACACACATAATAAGAAGCAGGGCGAATCATTTGCAAAAATGAAGAAATGCATCAATAGAAAAACTGCATGAAGCATGAGATTTAACTGCTTTGTACTAGACAATTCACATCATTACAAACTGTAAAACAAGTATGTTTTTAGTTTTTTAACTGTATTCCTCTTCAAGTCTTTCAAAATTGGGTGGAAATGCAATTTCCTTATTATGTATTTTCTCCCTTTTTATGTCTTTTTTACTAGGCAACAGAGAAAGGTGGAGAAATTAGGAATAAAGTGATCTGACTGCTGGCAAAGGGTTTTTACAGAGAAAGCTTAATAGCTTGTTCTCCTAAAGTTTGTCTGAGAGAAACCAAAAAGCAATTTTAAGTATTCATAATTTAATTTTACAGTAAGAAAACACAAAAGGATTTAGAATACTGAAAATTGTAAGGAGTTCTTCAGTCTAGTGCAGAAGAAATACAAGTAATAAATGAACTTTGATAGCACTTACTAAAATGAATTTTCAGTGAAGCTGATGACTAACTTGCTCAAAAGACTAATCAAACAGTGTAAGAAGAAGAGCAGAACTGGCCCTATATGAATCTCTTTGTATTTCCACATCAGATGATATGCCTTTTTTGGAAGCCATTTAGATAAACAAGTTGTTTTGCTGAGCTCAAAAGCAATCAAATTACAGTTTAGAACCAAAAATGCTCAGGAGGGCAGTACCTATTGTTTCTTTTTGTGTGACAGAAATGTGCAAACTAGACAGTTCAGACTTTACTGATTTTATTTCTGCTTGTGTGGCACAGATATGGGGGGACATACTGACCTAAGAGCTGGCTTCTGTATCCCAGCTCTTAACAAACAGCTCAGAGGAGATAAAACTTTTTCAATTACACAGGACAGCATTTGCATCTGTCAGAAACATGCTGAGACTTTCCCAACTACGGTGAGCTCCAGGCTGCTCTTTGAGGGTAACTCCTTACCTGTGGAACGAAAGGGACAGACCAGATAGACAAGTAAGTATTTAAATACAAACATACCATCCATTCAGGCAAAACAAAGGAGTTAGATGGTGATCAGTCTTCCCAGACTCCAAACTTTTGAGTTCCACACTCAGGTTAACTCTGAGCTACTAATCCCTTGCAAGTTTGAACAAACACTCAGACTGATATGGGCCTGGCAACAGTACCTATCTTATTTAAAAGAAATCAAATTTATCCTCCAGCTGGTGGCCACTGAGAAGGATGTTTTATTGCTTGTCTTACTCTGGACTTTTACCACCGGTGGATGTAACATAGGTTGGGGAAGGACAGAAGTATCCTGTTAAATTTATCATAAAATTGCTTTAGATTAAAAATTGCTATTACACAGTATTAGAGGGTTTCTTTCACTGCGAAGAAAAGCAAAATAATAATATTTTCAAAAGAGTTTGCCTGAAAATCAGACAAGGGTCCCCATTAGCTAAGTTATGTGAAGATATGTGGTCATATGTAGCTATGGTTCATATGATTTTTTGCATTCATGGCCATATTGATTTCAGCAAGATGATGAGAACTCAATAAATAAATTGTCTTTAGATTTACATAGCTTTTTTACTTGTTATAACCACCGGTTCATGTGAGTCCTTATGAATTCATGTGAGTCCTTTTGAATTCACATGAGTCCTTTTAAATGACAAAAATGATGACATCCTAGGTGTCAGAAACTGCCTTCTCTAGGCAGATAGCTGAGTTTCTCAAGAAACTGGATGCATGTCACCAAGACTTTCACAGGTGCTCAGCTACAGTTTATAACGAGAAGAAAGCAGTGAGGGGACAGCCACACTTCCCAGTGTAGCTGAAGCTCAAGCAGGGAGAACATCCCCACCACCCCTTTCCAGTCTCAGGCTGTTTATCCCCCACCCAGATCTGCTGTGTGAATCATTTTCCTTAATGATGTGGTTCAGCTCAAATATGTTTGTTGTTTTCTCTGAGTGTGGAAGGTGGGAGAGCAGAGTTCAGTACCCAGCAGGATTTGTTTGTTATTGCTGGTCCTGCCTGCAGTGAAGCAAAGGCGGAGCTATTTATGGCTTTACATTTTTTCTGGCAATCTCTGTGGCTTTTTTGATATTATTGTGTTATTAAAGCTCCCCAAGAGTTTTTAGTCAGTACAAGAGATGTGGTCTGGCTGGTAGAAATGGGAAACTGGCCAAAAGTCCCTGAATTACTGCTTTTATTAATGTGGGCATGTAGAACCAATTTTGTACAATTAGGGTACTTTCTTTCAAACTCAGTCACAAAGGAGAGTCTTTCTTTAACTCAGTAAATCCAAATCAGACATTTCAGGGTCAGCTCTGAATCATTATGTTCTCTAGAGGTTTCCATTCCACCTATGTATCCAGTATTTCTAGAGGTTTCCATTCTCCACCCATGTATCCAGTTTTTTAATTTTGTCCACCTCAATTTTGGGAAAACAAGAGTCTTTGAAAATGTTGAAAACAATTTTGGGATGGAAATTCTAGATGTTTAAATAGCTCTTGCAACTGGAATTATTTTGCCATATACTCCGTGGTCCAGCTTCATGTTTGAAAGGATATTTATTCTGAGTGCCTGTTGCATCTAAATGAAAGAGAAAGCAGAAAATTTAATCCAATTAGATCAAAGGTTGATGAAAATGGGAACATTCATTCTACAGAAAAGAGAGGCATGATATTAGTGCAGGAGTATATAAGAGTTGGTGAGCTACAGATTGTGGCCCCTGCAATTAGTCATTGCAGTTAGAACAAAGCCATGAAGTAAAGTTCCTGCAGGTATTGCTGAAGTTAAACATTGGGGAGGGAACTGTACCTCTTGTAAAACAATGAAGCTGCCAAGTTTAATTGCAGATTCCCAATAATTGAAGATATTTTAGGGTGGGCCAGACATCCAAAGGTAGATGAGGATTAATGAGATCAACATCCCTCTTCTACTACTAACATACTAAATAGGAGGAAAGAGCGAATTATCTATTTGTGATTTAAGAATGGCAGAGTCAAGGGGAGATTGCAGAAAAAAAATCTTTCCCTAAAATGAGAAAAAAGCTCCCAGATAACCAACATCCCCCCCCCAGACTACTTGTGTAAGTAAATTGCTTTCCTAGAGCAACAAGGATGAGAGAGAAAACAGAAAAGGCACCTTACTCATGTTGTTTACTGGAGTCATGTTGTGGTTTAGGAACAGTACTCCCCAATTTAGTGCTCCCACTGAGACTCTCCAAACCATGTGCTGCTCACTCACTCCTCTCTGCACACAGGCTGAGCACACAGGAAGGGGCACAGCAGCTTCTGAACACGTGGCAGGGTCCTGTATGCCAGGACTTGCTGCAGCCATAGAGATCCCACCAGCTCTAAGACCTTCCCAGAACTGGGGGTAAATGGTTGCTTAGACCTCCACAATTATCTTTTAGACACTCCATGTTTTGTCCAGGTTGCTGGGAGCAACACCTCATATCCTCATAATTTGATAGCTGTCAGCAATATATGTTCAGTCTAGTGTTCATTATCATCATGTAAAAATGGCTTTTATTATGCTTAGGAGCAGAGGAACTGAAAGAATCCTGAGTCACTGAATGATATCCTGTAATGTCTTTCCACTTCTCTATGTGTATATTTTCATCAGCTAAACAAGTTGCATTGTGAATTTAATGGTGGGATTTTGTGAGTTTGGGGTTTTTCTCTGTCTCAAACAGATTGTTTAAAACCATGATGCTTATGTTTTCCAGTCTTAATCTATCAGGGGGCTTTTTATAGCCATTTGTATCTATGATGACATTGTCCTTCAGTTTAGTTAAAGCCTGATGTTTAATTTATTTTCACAATCATATCCCCTCTTAGCTCTCAATATACTAGCTAAGCCAAAGCATCCTAGCTTCCCCTAAAAAATGGGCTCATCACAAATTCCTTCTCATAGCTGATCAAAAGGGGTATATACAAATGAGGCACTGATCAGAATTATTGGCAATTTTTCTTGTTCATGATTTCTGCTGATCTGGAAACCCTCCACATCAAGTGCTTTCTAAATATAAATAAAAAAGACCCAAAGCTGCAGCATGCACCCATCACTCACAGTTTTGTGGGCCTAAGTCACGGATATGTCATCTCTGGTACCTTGATAAAAAAAATTCAAATCAATAGACTATATTAAAATATCCCACGTCACCATACACCCTAGAAAACCAAACCCTGTGACTGGTAGCACTAATCTGTGAAACAAAACCTATGAAAAATGGTTGTCACTTTCTGTCATTTATTTGACCAAACCCCCCAAATAAAAATGCTTGTAGGGCTAATGAATGAAGAGGTAGTCACTGGAAACTGGTGCATCTAATGAAGGACCACAGCCAAAAAATAAGCAACAAAACTTACTTTGGATTCTCAGGATCCATAAGGAATCTGCCCTATTTTATACTGTAGGGGAAAGAGAAAGAAGAAAAAGTAGACGCTGGAGGTTTGTCGCCTTGAACACAATCAAAAAGATGAATATTGGCAAGGTAAACCATTTTTCTCTCCCTTCCTGATGCCAAAAACACCTGAAACTTATTTTTTTCTTATCTGCTTAGACTTAACTGGAACTTGTGTCATTAAAAAAGGGGTGGGGGATTTTTTTTTAATGCTCTTTATTTTAAAAGACAGTTTGCCTGTTGGAGGGAAGTGAGACAAAGTATACTAATTTATAAATAACTCTCTGGTTTGTTCTTTCCTAATACAGAAGATATTTGGAGCTAAGACATTTTCTAGATTCCTGATCAGCACACATCCAATTCCCTTTCTCAGTCACTCTGGCATAGGATTTAAATTAAGTTCAAGAAGGTGGGTAGTGACTCAAGATTACCATTTCCGAATTTCATCACATATTTCCAAGTGCCAGCTCAATGTAAACACACTTTATTTGATTCTGGGTATGTTGAGCTGCGTTTTGCAATAGCCTTTGGGTTTATTTATAAAATGATATTTCTATTGCAACTTATTACAGTGCAAAGACTGTAATAAACTCTTCAGTACAAAACAATACAAGTCTGCAAAGAAGTTCCTGAAATCTGACAGGGATAAAACTTTCTTTTTACTTCTACAGAGATGTTTCAATCTGCCCATTGTATCATGATGAACAGGCCTTTCCAGGGAGACATTCCAGAATGAGCTGAAGAAATAGTAGTGGAAACAACCACAGTATCACTCAAAAAATGCTTGTAATCTCAGGAACTTTTATCCAAGTAAACTGATACAAGCTGGAGTCCATGAGTGTTCTAGCTGTCATACATCACACTGCAAAACAACAGTGCTGAGATAGTTCAGAGATAGGATCTATATGGCTCTATATGCGGGCTGTAAGGCTTCTGCAAAAGTTAAAAAGTAAGTAAAATGTTGAGAACTCATGGAAAAGTACTGCTGCATCTATCAGTGCTTCAAAAAATATCCAAGTATCAAAGAACAAGGAGGGCTACTTTTGTTGGAAATATATTTAAAAAACACCAAAACCTGATACCTGAGATCAGGAAGACAAATTCAGAACAAATGGAAACAACGGTCCTGTTCAGAGAATGGTACTGTTCAGAGAAGAAATACAGGATGAGAGTGGTTTCAAAAGCAGAGCAACTTCTAGAGTGAATAAGCCTGGGTTGTTTATCCACTCACAGGGATGGATGGCAAAAGGAAATGCATTTTATTGTCACATAGTGTAGCTGGCACTTAAAGGCTCACTACACAAACATTGAGTACCTGAAACTTCAATGTCAGTGCAAGCTGAGAAGCTAGACATTATTGGTAGCTATTGGATTTTGGTTTTAAAAATCCATGGAGTCTGAGTCTCCTGAAAAAATACCCTTCAATTTATGGCATTCTGTAGCAATTCCCATAATATAGACACATCTGCTATGGTCCTTCTATCTCACACCAAAATCGTATCCAAGTGATACAGAATGAGGTGCCTCTGACAGGAGATCAATTGTACGGATATTAACTAAAGAACAACACAGGTTTCTCAACAAAAATAACTGAACATAAAGAGTTTTATGACCTTTGTATAGAACATACAATCCAGTGTTTTGCTTAGTTCTTACCAGGGTCAGCTAAAAGAGGAGGAGTAGAACACTGCTAGGGAGTGATACTTGAATAGGCACCTAGGCTGAAGCCAGAAATGCTGTTAGAAGAACGCAGACTCTGTGTGAAGTTTCAGTTAACATGAACCAAATTGGTTGTGTCAGAAGTAAAAACTAATCAAGCGACAATGATTGTAGGACATGTGCAGTCTCACAAGCTGAATAAAAAATTCTTGAGAGATGTTAAGTTTGCAGAGAAAGATGAGTGCCTGGCTGAGGGAAATGAGGTAGCTGAAAGTGATGGGAACACTCTTGATTTTACGTGAAACTCACCTCTGAAAGAAACATATTCTCTCAAGTACTGAGAGTGACATAAAATCATCATACCAAGCTTTATCAAGTGACAGAAACTCTACTGGCAGTTCCAGCAGCGCAGATGAAGGCTGGAAGACTATCAGAACTCTGATCTGCTGCTTCATTGCAGAGATCCAGTATGACAAAAAGTGTTAGGAATTGGGATTGAATTCAACCAAACAAGTTGCCCATCATAAAATTGTGCAACAGAAACATTTTTGGAACATTCAAAGAAAGTAAGAAAATTTAAAGAGTTGAAATCTGATAATCAGAAGCAATGAAAAAAGAATGTGATTTTTGTATTTTCTAAACAATAATGTTGTCATGTCTGTGTGGGATTGGGAGTTGTGGAAGATATCCTGAACTGAGCAATGAAATAAAAGGAAAAATAAATAGATGGACCAAAATGGCTCAAAATAAATATAAAATCAATATGTTGTGTGCCAGAGGAAGTATTTTTAAGCCAAGCAGATGTATTTTACAGAAGAATAAAGAAGAATAAAATACATCCCTTTCTAAAGGTTGAGAAGAGGTGAAGGAAATAAGAACTGAGTCAACCACTTTGCCATCAAGGTTTCAGGCTAATAATGCAATCAGAATGTTCTGGGAAAGGAAAGCCCAAGGGCATGAAATGAACAGCTGATTATTATTCTGGGTTTATATACTTTATGAAACTCTATTTTGTACTGACTATTAGCTGTTCCTGGAAGAAATCTGGAGGTCACTACACCTTCAAATCCCACTGCTGCATTGTGCAGAGGCTCACAGTTCCCCTTTGCAGCCACAGACATCTGAGGCAGGGAGCAGCTCAGGCTGAGTGACTGCAGAGCCGTTCCTTAGTGCAGCACAGCTCCCACCAGAGCTGGTCTCTTCCTCAGCAATATAAAATAGCAGACATGAAGAACATTTTCATTGGTGCTATTTGGTTTGTAGCATTAGTGGTAGCTTTGTCTTTCAATTTCTTATGTTAAAACATAAATTTGGGTAGTAACTGGCAAACTTCTTAATTATTCTTTTTATTTTGTCTTTTAATTCCATGATCCCACAATTGCCTCTCCCACTTAGGTCAATGGCAGCTTGGCTTTATGTCGGGGTTTGACCCTGACTAGACACCAGGCACCTCGACTCTCTCCTGCTGCAGATGTGCAGGAGAGGGGAAAGGAAAAAAAACTGTAAAAACACACACCAATTTCATGAGTTAAGTGAGATAGGACACTGGTAGGAGGACGCACAGAATAAAGGGCAGACAGGCTCCAAACTTCAAGTTCCAAAGTGATTTAATTACCTAAAAGAGTTGGAGGATAAATGCAAGGCAAAAATAAACTTTTCATACATTATTTTGTTCACTCACCCCCTCCCTCTTATGAACCCATTTTTATTCACCCCCTTTCCTCTTTTTAACCAACAAGCTTGGGTAGGGGGGCAGGATGTAGGGTATTTTCTCAGTCCACAGTGCAGTCCCACAAATCTATTCATCACCACAATTCTTCTACTACAAATACTCTTTATCTCTACTTATGTCTCTCTATCTCCAGACAGAGTTTTTCTGCTCTCACCCCCTCCCTCTTAGGAAACAGTCTCTCCGCTCACCCCCCTTTCCCTCTTTCTAAACCAACAACATGGGCAGGGGGCAGGGTGAGGGGTTTTCTGGTCAGTCCAATCAGGGATAAGGGTTCTCTACTTAGCCATGGGGTCCCTCCCACCAGAGACAGTCCTCTGGGAACCTCTTTGGCATGGGTCTAATCTCACAAGCAACATTCCGCCCGAATTCTGCTGTAATGTGAGTCTTTTTGTCCATAAGGTGCTGTGCAGACACTCCCAAGCCTAGGCCAGGCTGCTTCCATTCCAAGAGCAAGGCCTTTCCCTGCCTTGCAAGGCCTTTGTAGCTTTAACTCTTTTGATGAGTCTCCAACTGGATCACAGCTTTCTACCTGCTCCTCTGGCGTGGGCTGTGGGTGGATTTCTGCACCCCTGTGGACTTCATGGGCTGCAGGGGGACCTCCTGCCCCACCATGGCCTTCACCATGGCTAGCAGAGAGTTTTCAGCTCCGGCGCCTGGAGCACCTCCTCCCCCACCTTCTCCACTGACCTTGGTGTCTCCATGCTGTTCTCCCTTCACATATTTTTACCTCCACCTCTTCCTCCTCTAACTACAAAGAAGTGCGTGCCTACCTTGTTTTGATTTCTTCTTAAATATATTTTCACAGAGGCATAACAAGCACCTCTAATTGGCCCAAACTTGGCCGGCAGCATGTCCATCACCTTCAGAGCCATCAGAGATTGGCTCTGCTGGACTTGATGTAAAAACTTCCAGAACTTTCACTCAGGACACACAGGAGCCATCTTTGTGCCACTCCCCACCCCTCAGACACTTCCTCAGGCCTACTACAACAGCTTCTGAGGGGTCCAAATTTCTCTTAGACGTTAAAAATACCTTGCTGATGTTTTGGGCCAATCAAAACCACCACACTTTGCAATGATAAATTTCTTAAAAAAAAAAAAAAAAAACTTTCAAAGCTTCTACAATCTTGTCTGACATACAAATTAATTCCTTCTTTCTTGTTGCAAAATAAATACTTCAAAGTGGCTTAACCAAAAAGAAAAAAATATTTACTTCCATTTTGCTCTCTTTGTCACATCTGTCTCTCCCAACAGCACATCTCTCTGCTCTTAGTTAGATGACCAATATGTGCTAAGGGTCACTGGAGCAACAAAATCATTGAGTGAAATTACGACTATCTAAGTCCTGTCCTGGTTTCTTCTCCCCTTGTCCACTGGTGAAATTCCACTTCACACAGTCCCCTATGAGTAAATTTAAAAAGCACTACCCACAATAGAAAGCATTTATTTGCATTTTGTGTGCACTGCACAGAGAAAAGGACTGTTCCATTACTTTGAATAATAAGCAGCTGGATTAATCCTATTTACTAATGACAGGATGCAATGTCATAAGCCCATAAAGTAGGCAAGATGGAAAATAAAAGATACTGTTGAAAGATACTCTTATCTATATTTAATTTCAAAAGCTTATGAATGCAGATGAAGAAAACAACTATTTAACTATTTATTTCAAATTAAATCATAGGAAAATATGAGGAAACAGAAACAAAGACACACTGTGAGTAATTTTTCTGCAAAATTAAACCTAATCAATAAGAAATTGAGTTTATGCTGTGGGAAAACAAAGCCTATGGAAGCGACAGAAACATGCATAGAAGGACCACAGATGAGATGGCATTAAGATCTCTTCATTAGAATAAATGGAGAGAAACACAAACAGTGCTTTTAGAGTCACAGACAAAAACATTTGCCAGAAACCTGTATTAGATCCTGACCTTCCGCTGGAACAAGCCAGCCCGTGATTCTTTGCTGGAGTGACCATATAATGATCATATAAAGCAAAGCAGAAATTTTAAACTTTTTAAAATAATTTTTGAAAAAGTTAGTAATCATAGAATCACAAAATGGCCTGAGTTGGAAGACACCATCTTGTTCCAAGCCCCTTGACACAGGCAGGGACACCCTCCACTAGACCAGGTTACTCAAGGCCCTGTCCAACCTCGTCTTGGACATTTCCACGAGGAGGCATCCACAGCTTGCCAGGGCAACCTGTTCCAGTGCTTCACCACCTTCATAAAAAAGAATTTCTTCCTAATATGTAATCTAAAACTACTCTCTTTATTCCCCCTGTCCAATATGCTCTGGTAAAAAGCTCTTCTCCATCTTTCTTGAAGGGTCCCTGCAGGTACTGGAAGGCTGCAATTAGGTCATCCTGAAGCCTTCTCTTTCCCAGGCTGAACAAACCCATTTCTCTCAGCCTTTCTTCATTCTCCACCCACATTCAAAAGCCCATCTAGGCTGCAAGCAGAAATTACCTGGAGGTGTGCATGGGCAGCCAGCCTGACCTACCAGCTCTCCCAGGGCTGCAAGCACAGCACTACATGTGAGGAACCCCAAAAACTTAGTAACTCACTGCACCGGTCTGCAAGAAGCACGTGATTTTGGGGTCTGTATTGATTTCTAAGCTGTTTCATAATTTACATTATTTTCTCTTTAAATGGAAAAAAAAGGACCTCTAAAAATAAAGGCTTTGTAAATACCCTTTGTTTTGAGCTCTCATGAAAATGAAAAAGATAAGTCTTTTTTCACACCAAACCTAAAGAAAAAGATTTCTCTTCTGATTTTTTAGCTTTGTACGCCAAGCTGATCTTTTGAATATAGAGCTTACTCTGAGGGAATGCAGCAGCAGAATGAACCAAACATAGTAAGGAGACATAAATTCAAACCACTATGATAAACTGACAGGTAGTCCTATGGTTTTACAAATAACACATATTAAAGCATGCAATGCATTTAAATCATGCAATTGACTGGTTAGGGTTCTAACTTCCCATAAAACACATGCATCTCTTTTTTACATGTTAACAATTTTTTTAAAAATAACATATTAAAATTACTAGTGGTTTGAATAATTTATTTGTCAAAAATCTATTATTCTTTTACATAAGAATACTTACAGGATTTGTAGTAGGCCAGACTATTTTGTTGTCTTTGGCTAGAGTCCATACATTCTGATAAATCTTAATGATTCTTCCTATGTGCACTTCTCAACAGCAGACTTCATGACTTTAAAGCTGTATTTTCATGAAAAAATGGGTATTTTAATATGTAAAAGACAAATTGTTATGATTTTAACTGACAGGCAGAAAAAAGTATTCCAGGAATTTTTTTTGTTTTTATTCACCTTTCTTTTCCTCCACATGGTCTTGTGAAACCTAACAATATAATAGAATTTGGTCAAATTACTTGAAATGAGGTTACAGCAAGATAGTAGCATAAAATGATGCTTTTCATAAGAAAGAAAGGCTGACTAATATCTCAAATGTACTTGTATGAAGACACCAGTTTCTTATTTATATTTTAGAAGCTAGGTAATGTCTCTACAACCATCATTTTCATTTTTTCAATGATCCTGGTAGGGAGTCTTTCCATCTTACTTAAAAGAATAAATACAATAGATGTCTGAAAAGACATTAGTAATAGGACAAGGCCAGCCTGGAGGTATCTGCAAAAGTCTGACTGTGGTTTTAGCTACTATGCAAAGATGAAGACAAAAAAAAGGTCAGAATTTACCTGCCTGCTGAGGATAAGCTGTGCATATCCACAAATGTGCTGCTTCCAGACCCTTATCACATCAAGATGATTAGCTGCTGGAAAAGAAGACAGGCAGTATGTGGGTAAAAAGCTTGGATGTACACACAGATGGATATTATAGAAACCCAAAAACCATAACAGAAGAGTTCACTACTCTGGAGAGTCAATTTAGCACGTTTAAGATCAGCCAGACATCACAGTCACTGGAACGTGCTGCTGCATTGTTGGTTCCCATTTTGTCCTCTGTGAACACCTATAGCTGAAATCACATTTCACCCTCCCCAAGGTCTGAAAAAAGAAAACTAAATGGTGCATCTCTTGGCGAGGAGAGCTCTGCAGTCAGGCAAGGCTGGCACAAGCAGGGCCCCAGAATTACAGGCAGAGCCCAGAGGGGTTATTTGCAGTCAACAGGCACAGAGCTGGCCTTGGGGTCAGGATTGACAGAGCAGTAGTGCCCTGGGACAGGACACAGTGACAAGTAAGAGAGAGATTGGCTGTAGAGGGTGATTTTAAAGCAGCAGTTCTGCACTTTCATCTACAAGAAAATGTTAGTCAAAAGGACACGATGCACTCAGAAGCATAATGCAGAGAAAATGGAAATTCTAGAAGGAGGAAATATTTTGTCTTCTGTTTTATTGCCTTCAGGACCAGCCAAACAAAAGGCCTCATTCAGAGAAAGGCAACAGAAGACAGTTTAATAATAATCTCTCTGTTTTCCCATTGCAAGCTACAAGCTATCTCAGGGTGCCATGCCCTTTGAAATACCTCAGCCTTTACTTACATCAAGCAATCCAGGGCAATTGCCATTCTCTGTCACATCTACTTTTACTTGTGGTTCTTCCACAGTGGATTATAACAGAATAGTTCTTCAACACCTTGTGATTTAATAATTCCTGCTATCAACTCAGAAGTATTAGTAGGTTAGGGAGAGGCAGTGACAGAAGGTATTAATGTTATGGTAAATATTTACTCCTACAGGTTAAATCAATTGTGTGTGATTTTGAATTTTACCCTGGATATGAAGTATTATCAGCTCACTTTGATTATGTCTGGGTTTAGTTTTCACAGTTGCCATCCAAGATGTGTTTCTGGTGCTGGACTGGGCTCAAAGAGGGAGGGACAAAATCGACCATTCTGACCAAGAATGCTTGCATAGAAAAAATACTTTAGAGATCCAGCAGTGAGATGCTTCAAGAAAAATCTCCAGTTCCTAATATTTTTGTTTAGTTGGCTATAATATGCAGGAGTTCTACCTGGCAGTACATCTCAATGGACCAAACAAACCATGAACATCCTGATCCCGTCTCCTCACTGCTCCTGTGCAGGACTGGTAGATATGTTGGAAATCTGGCTGTAAAGCCACTTTATCAGCCCCTCAAGGACACTACTGTCTTTTGGAAATATTCAAGGAAGTACTTTTGGTCCATTATTATCCATTCTTTTACCAGCAGAGAGAGAAAAGAGCACAGGACAGAATAACACCCTCATTCTATTTATAAATTAGAGACAAAAATTATTTCCAAACAGATTTCTGAATTTACAGCTACAAAACACTTTACTATAAGGCAAGGGATATTAGCCATTAATTATAAAGGTTGAAGTTGATAATCTTGAAGGTCTTTTCCAATCTTAACAATTCTATGATAAAGACTTTATGTATCAGACTCAATCTCATGCCTGCTTCTCTTCTAGATGAGAGAGGCACTCTGGACCTCCACCAAGATGTTTCATTCTCCCATGGCAATTTTGCATCTCAGCTCAGGGGGGACAGCTGCCACATTCAATAACAGAACATACAAAATACTACTGGGAGCCACTATGTCATACCCCTTTTTGGCTTTTCTTTTTTTTTTTTAATTCTTGAACCCTTACATATTCTTACACACAATCACGTAACTGGACAGGTTTTATAGAAAAAATTGTGAAAGAAACAATAAGTGCTATATTAGAATAAAGACCATTTACACAGCAGCAGCTGCTCCAGTAATGAACACCCACCTACTGATAGAAAGAGAGGAGAACCAAGCTTGTTGTTCTGATAGATGGAAGGAGCATGCCAGTGGATGAACAAAAACCAGGGACATTAGTGACAAAAAAAGAACCTAGCAAGGGGGACAGGAATGGCCCTGGAAGTTTTGTGAAAAGAAAAGTAGTCTCATTTCACCTACTCCACTTCCCAGTAAGTGTCTGTCTGAGAGAGATGATGCAGAAGAGGCAGTGATTGCATTAGCAGATGCCTGAGTGGAGCTGTCAAAGGTTTTAACAGAATACTCCTCACACGTGTTGGAGACATGTACCATAGTGCCAGAAGTACGAGCCCTAGTACCATCAATGAGCCTCAAATGAGAAGCTGCAGCACTACAGAAAAGCAGGAAGCACAAGCGTAGGCAAAGTATCAACACAGAAACTGAAAGCAAAGCTCCAATTAGCCTCTTTTCTGTCCCCACTCTCAAAGAAATATGCTATTTTGGAAGTCCAGAGGCTACATGAATAGTTCAATGTAATGATTTCAAATAAAGAGAGCTAAAAAACTCCACCAGAAATCTAAACAAAAAGAAGTATTTGTTAAGGGTGCTCATGATTCCCATCTGTATCTGCAAAGTACCCTCAACCTTTGTCTTCAGAATGTTTCCATAGTCATTTGCCCATTCCCTTGTTTCTCTCTTATGGTCTGTATTGTTAGCATTTCAGACCTACTCAGGTTCATAAAAACTGCTGTCTTGCCATAGCTTCTGGGTGTTTTTCTTGCCATCTGGTCGGGGTAAATGTAGCTTGATTAATGTAGAGATCTATTTTCATGGGTGTAGAGGCAAATGGGAAAATTAAATTATCTTCAGTTTTTGATAGAAGTATGTAAGTAGGCAGTTCAAATATTAGTCTTAATCTTTTACTGAAATATGTCCTGGAGTCTAAATAAACTTCCTCTGAATTTGCTGTCTCCTATATTGACTAATATTCTTTGCTGCTCCTCTTTTTCTTTACTTTTCCCCTCTGGACTAAAGCACGAGTATGAATTCCATAATATTTGCCTAGAAAATAGTGCTATTACTTTCTCCCAGTTAATAACAAATCCCATCTCCCTTTCTGGTGCTTAGCCAAATTCTAAATAAAGCCAAACCAATGGTGAGAAATGGTACAAATATTCTGGCTTGCCATTTAGCACACATTTTTGGGGTGGACATTACATTCAGTGGAACAGAGTTTTTAGCGACTAAGACTTTTGTTTGTCAAGTGGCAATGGTGCTCAGAAGACAAGATGGAACTGTAGATTCGTTTGGGTTGGAAGAGGCCTCTATGATCATCAGGTCCAAGTGTTAACCTGACACTGCCAAATCCACCACTAAACCATGTCCCTAAGGGCCAAATCTGCCCATCTTTGATATATCTGCAGAGGCAGTGACTCCACCATTTCCCTGGGCAGCCTGTTGCAATACTTGGCAGCCTTTTCCATTAAGGAATTATTCCTAATATTTAATCTAAACCTCCAATGGTGCAACAAGAGGACATTTCCTCTCCTGCTATTGATTGCTACTTGGGAGAAGAGGCTGAACCCCACCTCACTGCAACCTCCTTTCAGGCAGTTGTAGAGAGCAGTAAGGTCTTCCATGAGTCTTCTTTTCTCCAGGCTAAACAACTCAGCTCTCTCAGCTGCTCCTTGTAAGTCTTGTGCTCCACACCCTTCCCAACTCCGTTGCCCTTCTCTGGACATACTCCAGCACCTTGATGTCCCTCTTGTAGTAAGGGACCCAAAACTGAACACAAGTTTCTAGGTTTGGCCTCACCAGTTCTGAGTACAGGGGGATGATCACTTCCCAGGTCCTCCTGGCCACACTATTTCCAGCACAATCAGAAAATACTTACTTTCTGGGTCAAAGGAAAAAAAAAACCACAGTAATTTCACTCCCACCCATCACTTCTGGGAAGCCCTGATGGGAAGTCTCAATTAAATTTTGCTCATTTGAAAGCCGATGAATCTCAGACTGTGCTCAGCAGATACTTAAATTTCTTGACTTTCAGACTCCTGCAGGCCCTTAGGGGGTGAATACAATAGAGGACTAAATCCTGGTTCCTTTAAGGTACCTGGCCTCTAATGCAAAATCCCAATCTCAAAGGCTTTGGCTCCATACACAACTCACTGGGAAACACAGGGCATGTGAAAAAACATCCCAAATATCCTTCAGATTTAGCAGAGAAGAATGCAGACTTCCATACAGAAAAAACATTAGTATATCTGAATTCTTACTCCTTCTCTAAACCCTCTGACAGCATTTATAATTTTTGTTTATCATATAAAACAGAGAACTGGGATCTGGCTGACTTTTTTTTTAAGAACTTAGCTGCATTTCAGAAGATCAGTTCTGAATTCAGACAAACAGTGGGCATTGCAGCACATGCCAGTGACACCTGTCAGGAACTTTCAGAGAAATGGACTACAGAGGGAGCCTGAGACAAAGTAATGAAGTCAGACTGGCATTTCTAGATAACATCTGCAATGATTTGTCTGAAAATGGGATCAACTACCCTTCAGAGGCACCTTTTCCTCTTCTGTTTGAAGGAGGAACAGCAGATGAGTAATATAGCCTACAGACCTAGCTTTTAAAACTCTAGAGTTAGGACAACCGAATCTCCATAGATAGTCGTCAGCTTTGCCCACTTTGCAACTGCCCTCTGGTTTACTTTTTTGTGTTAAAAGATTGTTGCAAATAGTTGAGGACACAACCCAAAATTGGTAGATCAATGTACTTCTCTTAATGCAAAGTATTGTTTGAAGCTTTTAAGAGAGAGAATTATTAAGATAATGAAAATTAACTAAAATATTTACCTTGATCTCAGTTTCTTACCTAGAAATTTGAGGCAGAAGTGCCCCTGCAGCCCATGGAGGTCCATGGTTGGTCAGATATCCACTGCAGCCACTGGAGGATCCCACCTTGGAGCAGGAGAATGGTGTGAGGAAGGAGCAGCAGAGACAATGTGTGAGGAACTGACCACAAACTTCCCCTTATCCCCTGCACCACTGGGGAGAAGGATGTAGAGAAATTGTGAGTAAAGCTAAGCCTGGGAAGAAAGCAGAGGTGTGGAGAAGATGTTTTTAAGATTTGGTATTTGATTGGTAACAAGTTAAACTCATTTCCCTGAGTCAAGTCTCTTTTAGCCATGGTGGTAATTGGTGAGTGATCTCTCCCTGTACTTAGCTCAGGAGAACTCACTATATTCTTTCTCCCTGTCCAGTTGAGGAGGGGACTGACAGAGTGGCTCTGGAGGGCACCTGGTGTCCAGTCAGGGTTGAACCACCACAATACTAATTAATTTCCCATAGTTTTGTGATCTTTAAAATGCTTTTCCAATATGTTCAGGAGATGATTCAGAGTTTTTTCTTCAAACATCTCTTCCTCTCCCAGCCCTTCCAACCAGATGTCTGCTTAACACACCAGTCTTCATTTGTCGGACAAGTCTCCTTAGAATACAAAAAAGAACTGTTTAATATGAAGAAAAACTTCCGAGAGCGTGCATGAAACTTAGAGCAGCTGTCCAAACAGCCTGCAGGTTTGAGAACTAGCAGTGAGACTCACTTGAAAAACTACTTACAATGATATTTGGAAGTTATAGACTGAGAAACTTTGATCAGAGAGGAGGATCAAGATAATAATAGGTAGGATGAGCTCTGGGTAGAAAGATCTGATGAGATTGCCAGGCAAAAAGCAAAAAGAGAGAAAAAACCACTAAAAGTGCTTCAGTGAAATTCTGAATTTGAATCAGGAAGACTAAATCTTTTTCAATTTATTACTCCATCTTGAATGAAGAAGTATTACTTGTGCAAGTAATGTGAACAATATCCAGTTCGTCTATTTACAAATTTTGTTTCAAATACAAAGCAAATATTGACAGTAAGTTATTGAACCTGTAGCAAGCTAAAGAAAATTAATTAGCATCCAAAAAACCAGGTCTCAAACATCCCAATTGCATTTAGACAGACTTTGGTATCTAGTCCTGAGATCTAGTAACACACCTGAGCTTTCCTACCTGAATGACACAAAAGAGTCATTGTTGTCATTAGAATGAAATAGTATTTGGGGCTGTATTTCATTTAGCTAGAGCTACATCTACTTTCAGGGTACAATGTAAACATTTTGAATCCTCATTATTATTTTGTTTTAAAAATCTCAGATTATTCTGTTTGCAAGAAGCAAAAATTTACTTATACGAGACAACTGTATAGGACATAAGTTGCTTATTTTTCCCTAGTATTGCTGCAAAGGGTCATTCTGGTTCACACTTACCTGCAGTTTAGTGGTGCTGCAGACCTCTCTTTCAAAACCCAGAGATCTCAGAGCGCATTTTTCTGCACTTAAGCCAGGCTGTGTCATCTCTGTGTAGGCAGATGTTTCCACCTCCCCTGTGGCCAACCCTGAGAATCTACACTTACAATTGTCATTAATTATCTAGCAAAGCCAGGAGAGTTCAGACAATAGCAACAAAAGAAAAAGCACAGAAGCCTCTCTCTTGCAGTACACTTCACTGACACCTTACACATATTCTTCTACATACTCAAAAATTACCTGTTTCCAATGAATTCATGGTTTTTGTACTTACTCATTAAAAGCACAATGAAAAGTGCCTTAAATGACTGTCACATTTTCACCGTAAATCTTTTGCCCAGTCTAAAAATCTTCCAAATATTTCCTTTATTTACATGTTGTCATAGTAATAAATAAAGCTAATATAGATGTGATGAATTGCATTTATTTTCCTTAAGTATTGATTTTCTGTTACCTAAGAAATTTTACAAGTTAAAAAAACAACTCTGTTTTTTTTTCAAGGCAGAGATACTGATATAAATTAAACCTAATAAAGTCAGCAATTTAACCCATTCATAAGAAAATTAAGTTTTTTTAGAAGTGGTTCTAAATTATATAGCAAGGTCATGTAACACAGGATTCCCTTAAAAGAAAATGCATTCAAAATGTAACAATTCACCTGTTTGAAATAGGAATATTATTGAAATTATGTGAAAGGATATCCAAGCTGACCTAAGAGAAGCTGCGTTTGTAATAATTCACATTTGTTGGTGCTGTCTAAACATTCAGTTTTGAATTTTTAATCAATGTTTAACATTTTGCTTTCTAATCTCAAAGGAAACTGCTTTGAAAAAATATACCTTTTTTTTTTCCATTTTTCTGGCAAGCACTGAAAATCCTTTTGCTAGAAACTTCAGATAAACCTCAGATGATAAGAGGCAGTGAAAGCAGAACAACATTAATGTACTTACAGAATTTGACAGAGAAAAACATTTCTTGTTCAACTCAACCCCAAGAATCCATTGAAAAGTGAATTACAAGAGTGAACTTTTTCCCCCACACTTGGGTTTATGTGGTTGAAAGCAGACTGTGGTGGGCAGCATTGTGTGAAAAACTAGCCAGAGCTTCGAAGTGATCCTATCTGGACCTTTCTTTATGGGGAACTCCTGTAAACAGCTCCCAGTCTTTGAAGATCATGCTCTTCACACTTTCAAAGTGTGCTTTGTCACAACAATGACCTTCTGGCACAGAAAATATAGATCTCTGCCGCACATGACTCATTAGACAAAGTGAAAGAATTGGCAACAAAGTACCTCCTACTTTTTCCCATACTTGCTCTCACCACCACCTCCCTGTCCCTTCCTGAGCTGCAACACAGTTTGCACTCTTCCCTCTGCACCTTTAAGAAAAGTGAGTGAAACCCCTTCTCCCCAGCCAAAACCCCACCCCTCTCTCCATCACACCTGAGCTGTGACAAATCCCTTCTCTTCCTATAACACTTTCAAGCTTTATGTTCCCTAGTGGCAGTTTTGCTCTTCTGCCCAGCCAAAGATGCCTTCCAGCTAAGCATGCTCAGCTCCTCATAGGGAGGGAAGCCTCTGGTGGGATGAACAGAAATAGGGGGGAAAAATTAGAGCAGAATTAATGAGGAAAGAAAACTACACTGTCAACAATATAAAGTCCATCTTATTGGGGAAGAATAAATCGTGTGAAGAAAAGAGATTAAGGAAGATTAAGGCAGAGGTTTCTGAGGAGTGTTTAGAATCTGATTTTTATGATCATGTAGAAACTTGTGCAAATAGCACCTGGGCCTTTGGGGTCTATCAAATGGTCGCTCTGACATTAACAACAAAAGAAAAAATGATGAGATGTCATCAGAGAACATTGCAAGTGGGATGAAAACCTAGGTGCAAAGGTTATCTTCATTTTACAATGTACTTTCTGTATTCCTAGTAACGACATGTGAACAACAGTGGCATTTAAATGTCAGAGGTGAAATCCATACTTCACCAAAGTCAGCTCAGATTTCCTAACACTTCAAAGAGACCAGAGCTGGACTAAAGACTTTCACAAGGAGGTTTATAATCTCTGCTTAAATATTGTTATTCCTCCTTCCACTGCTCCTGTACTAGTATTGCATAAATATTCCTCAAAAACTAAAGACAAGCATAAAAAGCAATCGTCTTTTTCATCAGTTTCTATAATGCATTGGGATGTAAAGATGAAGCATTCTGATTCTTACCATGTAAAAAAAAGAAATCTTTTTTGGGCTTTCCCTGCCAATGATTTAATCACCCCCACCCCAAAAGCTGCAGAGATTTCTGAAAGAGAAAGAGGGAAGGGTGAGAGGTAGATGATATCTTTCAGAAAAATTACTTTAATTTCCTGGGAAATTATTGCAATAACATATGACATATCAAAGAAATTCACCTTCCACTGTTTCAGTATTAAAATCAACTACTCTATATAAATACAAATATACATATATGCTTTCACCAAATTATCTAGATATTACTCTAGAAATAGTCTTTGAGATGACATTTTCCTATAACAATTTTGTAAAGGGCTTGGTACTGGGGGATCCAATATGGTTGCAGGATTCAGGAGCCAATGTAACAAATATTTCCTCTTTAAATTAAATGAAATAAAACTCTCAGTAGACACACAGAGCAGTTACTCTATTTTAAATTCTGTTTTACAGACAAGAAAACAGGATACAAGGAATGCCAAATCACTTGAAAGCAGTCATTTTGAATCTGTGGGATCATTTAACTAATCTGCTATATAACTAGGAAAATTTTGCACTCACTTCCTTGGGATTGAGCAGGGATGGAAAATTTGTATTAAACCAAACAAACTCAGATATGCTTGAAAATTCTTAAAGACTTCAATATCCCAAAACAGATCAGCACAGATTTAAATTGATTATGATTTTTGGGATAATCTGAGATTCATGCAATATACTTAAAGTAATCCATCTTTTTTCTAGTTAACAAAACCATCCTATAGGGCTGTTGCAGCAAGAGTTCTAACTAGCACTGATGTTATGGCCAAAAATCTAAGAAATAAGGGAAGTGCTTGAGAGTTGAAATATACTTCTTACTATTGCACTTCTGGCTCTACTAATATTCTTGTAGTAAGCGCATGGGAGTATTTTGGGAATATAACTAAAATGCGTGTAAGGTCTCTACCCTGAAATCCTGTGGATGTGGTAGCAAAGAAAACATGGATGCTAATGGCAGCCAAGTAAATTGACCAGTAAAAGCAGTGCAAAGGACACCCTAAAAAATAGTAATACTTCCTGAACTAATTTGCATTGTAGTCTTTCTTTCAAAATTAATTTTGAGGACAGATTTCAGGGAGTACATTTTTTAGTGTAATTAGAAGCCAGGTTCTCATTAGAAGCAATCACACTAAACTATCTGTAGGTAGAAAAGTGGTTGCTTTTCTGCTTATTTCTAATGTTCTATTGTTCTATACCTGTTAAAGTTAGCACCTGTTAAACATCAGTACTTTTATAACAAGAAAGTCTAAGTAAATTTCTCTAAATCGAATCTCTGTTTCTAGCACAAGAGATTACAGTCACGTTCCTCATACTGTCTTAATTGTTCAACTTATTTCTGTATCAGCCCTTTCAGAAGTTGAAATTCTTACTAATTTCAGGCCATTTAGTCTTAAAATTCACCTTGGAACTAAATTTTCTCTGTTTTCTATTATAGAGCAACAATAAATGGAGGCTCAGAAGCTCATCTTATGCTATTTGGACTGGTAATGTCAAAGCATTATGTGACCTCTGGAGCACAGTAATAGCCTGGAAGCACTACTGAAAAGTCCTTCAGGAGCTGATAAATCTCCCCAGTTCCACAGACAAATGCTCTGTGTATTATCCTTCATAGGACACGAAGCTGTGAAAATTATTCACCACCTGGATCCTGAAACTGCAATTCCTTTCAGTCATTTAAAGATCCCAGCTAAGACTGACAAAAGGAGCACATTTTTGGAGAGGGACTGCACAGTCTTTCAGGATTGCAGTAAAGCCAGTCTATTACTCAGACTATGCAAAGGCTGGGAAAAAAAACCCAACTTCACACATTTTCTTTCTCAAAAATTTTAAAAATCAGTGGCTTTCTAAAAAAATGTTGATGGTTCTCATTATTTCATTTGAATAGCAGAGATGTAATTGAAAAAGGAAGTGACCATTGCCCTAAACTGCAAACTCATTAAACTAATACTCTGTCAGTGGCATATAAAACAGTATCTCCAGCTGCCTCAATCACCAAAGGTTATGCTTTAGAAATCTTCTGTTGTGAGTCAGAATATGCAGCAGGGAATCACACTCTTTGGAGTGTTCCCTACTGAGGAGGTGGCCACCTTTCCTCTTCTGGCAGATGTCGAGCTTGGAGAGGGCAGCACCAGCTGAATGATGGAAGAGTCTGGAGGTGCCACCCAAGAAACTAAGCACGTGAGACAAAAGATATGCTGCCTTTGTAATAAATACTCCTGGAAATGCAGCTGTTAGACACAACCAGAGTGAAATTCCTCACCTAACTCAGAACATAAGAATGCTTTCTTTCCCCATGGCATACCACATCTCAGTAATTAAAAAGCTGAAACTGCATGCCAAAAATTTGTCATCTCAATGCACATGTGACCAATAGATTTGGTGTTATTTGTTTTTTGTTTTGCCTGGTTTGATTTTTCTCTTAGTGTTACAGTTAGAGAGTTAAAAAGCTTTGTAGGTCTGAGGTCAAAGAGCTGCTTCTGCTCCTCTTTGTCAGGCACTAAGCTTGCTTCCCTGGACACTTGTCAGTAACCAGAGCTCTTTACATTCAGCTGTACTGAGAGTGCATCATATGCTGCAGTTAACATCTAACATTAAAACATTTGACATTTTTAAATTACTTCTTACGATTGAAACTGCTGTTACTCATATTAGTGCTCTAGAACATCCATTTTGAAAAAGTAAGAGTGATAAATCAATTATAAAGTGAGATTAATGAGGTACAAAGATTTTCTACTCAATATTTCAAGAGTCTCAAGGTAGAGTTACCTGGTCTGCAAAAATACTTCCCTCTCAGATTTGCTTTTCTCCTTCTAATTAGAAGATTCCAGGATATTTAAAGCCTTTTAAAAATCTCGCTAATAAAAGGGAAAAGACATTAAAACAGGGCAAAAATACAGAATCTTCATTCTGCAGTCCCAGCATCTAATAAGAAGAAAAGAGTGCCTATGTTTTGAAAGATATGTCAAGTTTTACCTCCTTTTGTCTCCTTCATGTGTTCCTCCACGAAATTAAATCAGAAAATGGCCTCTACACCAAATAGTGTTATAAGCTGGAGATGGAGCCGCCAGCTCACAGCTAGCCATTCACTTTGAGCCTAAGTAGCTGTCAGATTTGTAGAAGCAATATTATTGTGATGAGTGGGGTTTAGTTCATTCTTTAACTAAGTCACGCCCAATCTTTTTGAGGATGGTCCTTTGTGAAAATAGAGGCTATAGCAACTGTATCACAACAAGATGTTTCATGCCTTTAAACCAGAAAATGAATGAAAGAACATATATAAATATCTTTTCTTGCCCCTGTTGTCATCATTAGGAAATTAATGTTTACAGCTGAGATTTCCTGGTAATCAGCAAATGCACAACACCAGAAAAGAGGGATGCCACATTCACATCATAACTTCTGGCTGCATTTTGACAGCATTAGACAGAAGATACAGCAAATCAGGAAGTTTAACTGATATTATTTAGGGGAATAAGGATAAGAATGTGTGATGATTACAACATTCAGGTTAAGAAACTAAATCTCAGATGGCAAGAAATTTAGCCCAAGAGAAACTCAAAGCTCCTCTGACTTAAATAAGGACTTAATGATTTTTTAGTAAATTACATTTTTCCACAAGAAAATTATTTCCTTATTTCTTAAAGCAACACAGAAAGGTGAGAAATTATGTGAATGTATTTTGCTTCTTTCCATACCCTGCGGGAAAACTGTGGCCCTATGAAGATACATTTTCACAGTCCCTCAAGAGCCACTGGCTGGCTACCCTGCTGTATCCCAATATCATGTGGTAGGGGAAGGTTTGCCTCAGGACACAAATTCAAAACTCTACTTTTCTTTGTTTACCCAGATACACAAGGGATTTCTTATCTCCCTGAGCATCTCTCTTTGGATTTTTCTGAGCTCAGAACATCCTTCTAAATGACAGTTATAAATTATATTTTTCAGAATAAATTTAAGTTTTCCATTGCGCACCAAAGCCTTTATCCCTTGAGTGTCCCAACATTTAAATAGCAATCACAAGATTGAAGCAAAAGATGGATGAAGATGGCAGGTGAACCTTCCACATTTGAGATCAAGCTCCATGATTGATGAAACATCAAAAACAATTGTAATTCATTCCATGACATGTGGGTATGCTGGCAGTGTTAAAATATAGAAATTTTAAGTGATAGCTCTTCCAGTGTATCTCTGTGGTTGCAAACTAAAATTCCCAGTGATAATACAGACAAAATAAAGTGTCACTTACTGCTTTAATATTTCTAGCATATAAAAAACTACTTCCAAAGCTATTAATTATTCATTTGAAGTGACAACTCATTTGGAGTAGAAGTCACCTTGAGAGAGGACATGTCTATGTTACCCCAGTTAGAAAGGAGATAAAACATAGAGTGATAAAGTCATAGAATGCTTTGGGTTGGCAGGGACCTTAAAGATCATCTAGTTCCAGCCCCTCTGCCATGGGGTGGGACACCTTCTACTAGACCAGGTTTTCAGAGCTCCATCCAGTTTGGCCTTGAACAGTTACAGGGATGGGGCATCCACAAATTCGCAGGACAACCTCTCACAGATTGTCTCACCAATCTCACAGTAAAACATTTCCTCCTATATCTAGCCTAAACCTACTCTCTTTCAGTTTAAAGCCATCACCTCTGTCCTGTCACTACATGCCCTTGTAAAACGTCCCTCTCCATGTTTTTTGTGTGTTCCCTTCAGGTACTGGAAGGCCAAAATTAAGTAACCCCAAAGCCTTCTCTTTTCCAGGATGAAAAAATCCATTTTTCTCAGGATTTCCTCACAGGAGAGGAGCTCCATTCTTCTAATTATCTTGATGGCCACCTCTGGACTTGCTCCAACAGGTCTATGTCCTTCTTGTGCTGGGGATTTCAGAGCTGGAGGCAGCACTCCAGGGAGGGATCTCACCACGGTGGAGTAGAGGGGTAGAATCAGCTGCTGGCCACCCTTCTTTTGATGTAGTCTGGGATTCCATTGGCTTTTTCATCAGAAAACCTCACTTGGCTGATTAAAAGTAAAGCAGCACCCTACACTCTGCCTCAAAAAGCTTCTTTCTATCTAAATTTCATTTAACAAGACAGCATCTTATTCACTTCATTGGTTTTACTCCCACAGACAAATCAAAAAATTACAATTTTTTGAAGGGAGAAATGAACTCTTCATCCCATTAGTGTCCATGGTATTGTTTTTCAATATCTACATTCAGACAAATTATATGGTGTAAAGAATCATGAACATTTCAGATCTATGCAGACAATCACAACATTTCTTTCAGAGTTAAAATAGTTGAGATCAAGAGAATCTTCAAAGTTGGGAATGGATCAGAAGGAGCCCTGTTTATAACTCTGTGTTTGATAATTAGGGCACTACATGTGTCAGAAGTCCCTGAAGTTTCTTAAAGTAACTACAACATTTGAATACTCAAAGGATATTTGAGTATTCAGGATATTTGGACACACAAAGAATCCTAGCTTTATGGCATCCAAAATTGGAGATATTAAGTTCTCTATAGTTGATATGCAGAAGTAGGTAAAGCCTTCTTGAAACTTAGGTAATATCTTACTAAAAATATATGTATTTTATGACATGCACATGATATCTCAAGTTCCATACTCCTTTCATTTTTAGTGCGGGTCTTATTACTGAGAAAACTCTTACTGGGACTACTGAGTAGTTCTGAAGTTGACCCAAAGTTTTATTTGAAACATGGTCCCTTCAAATGCCTGTAAGAGCATGAAACCATTTTAAAAATAATTTTAGTTATTTATATATTTATAGTTATTTAATTTTAGTTAAAATAAAATCAAAATAGTTTACTCAGATTTTACCTCTCAGTTTTTACAAGTGCCCCACTCTCCTTAGCCAGACAAGTGCTGTCAATTGCCTTCGGGGAAGGGAAAAGCCTGGGTTGCCTGGTACCTCTAACGTAGTGAGAAATATGGGATTTCCTGAAAGGATGCCTCACAGATATGGATTCTCTGTGCTGGGGCCAGAACAGAATTTACAGTCCAAATCCATAGTTTAACCTCCCTTAAAATGGCTAAATGTTAGGTATTGCATTCCTGATATGCCAGCAGATTTTCAAGTCTGAAAGGAGTTGTTTGAAAAACACTGAAAGTGGGTCATCTCTTGCTTCAACTCACCCCTCAAAAGATTCAGTGTCTCAGTCCTTTGCCTCAGGCAGCTGTTTGGTGATGGACAGTCCCAAACTGAGTGGTACTGGTGTACACTGGTACATTGTACAGAAATAAGGAGAATTTCTACCAGCAATATCATTAATATTGCATAGAATAACATCGTACTTGACCTGGAGACAATTCGTACAAACAACCACAATCCTTGTCTTAGAGAGGTAATTAGGTTTGTCTGTATTGCTTTTGAGCTTTCTATTTCTGTGGGTGAAGCTGAAGATAATAATACCAGGAAAGCAATTACATTCACCTCATCTGCCCAGCTAAAACTTCAGGATAATAAGTGAAGATTTATTTTTATCCAGCCTGCATTATTTGCATTTGTCTTCAGGCACAGCCAGGATTTTTTTCCAGTTTTTCTGTAGTTGCTTGTGTATTCAGACAATTTGAAGCATCAGTGATAATGTATGGAGAACACTGTAAGATGACTTTCAATGCCTTGTTGTAAAAACCTCGGAGTCAATCAGAGCTTGGCAGGTTGGTACACAGGCAGTTAAACCTCTGGACAGATATCTGCATCATTTCTGTTTTCCAGAAAGCTTTCAGACTCACTTGGCAACGGCGAAATTGGGAGAGTGTGGAAAGTGATTACCTCAGTGGTAATACTTTAATATTTTTAACTGGTTTGGGGTGGTTTTTTAGTTTGTTTTTTTTTTTTTTTAATCTCAGACATCTTCTTTTGTCTCTCCTTTCCAGCAGAAAACAGAGTTTGATATGTTTTTCTTTCATAAATCAGCTTTCAGGCTGTACTGAATACAGCTTTAGAAACCTCACTGGGTGGGTTTTTTTATGTATTTGAGGGTCATATGTTGAACTCTGCATGACCTGAGCTTGCATGAGAAGAAATCTCAGAACCACACAGAGATATTATGTCAAGAGAAGACATTTTTCTAGCAAATATAATGTTCATAACATGTTTTAATTCCTCTGCACTTCAAAATGGTTGCTGCAGATTATCGCAGGAATTAAGTGTTTTGTTTGTGCTCTGCTGGTAGTGACTCCAACTGTATTTTGACTTCTATTTGTTTATTCACCCCCTGCCTTCTATTTGTTAGAATAAAGCTCTAACAAGCTATTGCATGTTTGTTTCAAAAATAGTTAAGTATGGCAAATTGCACACCTACAGGATTTTCAGTTTTCTTTTTGCCACCTGGAAGGCTATGTAAATGAGTTAATATCAATGCGTGGAACAACATAGGCAGGATTTACATAAGCACCCCCTGCTTACAGGGGGGCTGCAGCCTTATCTGTGGGTCCTGCAGGGCTGTGTCCAGAGGGATGTGCCAGGGACAGAAATCGGTGGTACAAGTCTGGCTGCCATTTCCACATAAAGGACTATTGAAGCATCAGTTAGGGAAAGTGGGTAGTTCTGAGGATGGAAATAATAGAAATAAGATAGGGTTCAACAATACAGTGTTCAAAGGCATTAATTTAGAAGCTAATAACAGATTTTGAAACTCTACAGTGAGAGCTCTTCAGCAGGAAACAGCCCAAGAAGGGAGCATTTTGTGCTGGTTAGTTCTTCACAGGGAAAAAAAAAGAAATCAAAACACAAAAGAGATATTATGGACACGAAAGGCACACGATTTAGGTGAGGAGTTTTCTGTGAAACTGAGCTAACGTACAGAGCGATGGTATCCACCTTCCATGCTGCTGACAGTGCTGTCCCCTGCCATGTTGTGCCCAACACAGGTGCCCTGGTGGTGGTGGCAGCACAGCCAGTTCCAGCAGCTCCAGCAGCCCCAGCACAGGGCATAGCTGAGCCTCTCAGCCACACTGCAACTGGTGTTTCCCCATGGCCCATGGGAAGGCAAAGGATGGAGCAGGAAAACGTGTGAGGAGGGAGAAGAGGCAGAGAGGAGCTGGTGTGGGCTAGCCTGCTGCCCCCCATTCTTCATCCCCCTGCATTGCTCAGAGTCAGGAGTGAAGGAGTGAAGGAGAGGTTGTAGCTGAGAGGAAGCACTGAGGAAGAATGGAGTTATTTTAGTGTTTGTGCTTGTGTCCCACTAGCTGAATCACAAAGCAAATATTTTAATTTGACATAAACAAGGTTCATTGTTCCCAAATGAAGTCTGTTTTGTGTGTGATAGAAGTAGGCAAGTGATAATGCTGTTTTCATCCAGACCTGTGAGCTTTCTCATTCCTGTTCTTCCTATTTTCTCCCCTCATCCCACTCATGGAGCATGAGCAAGCAACTGTGGGATTTTGCTGTTGAGCAAAGGCAACTTCACCATACAGACAGGGGATGACTTGGAGAACTAAAAATTGATGGCAGTCCAGTAACACAAAAATACAGAAATACACCAAGCGTGAAGGCTAAAAACTGAAACAAATGAACAATATTTGCAAGGGAACAAAACCAGAAAAAGCAGAACAGATGAATAAATTTACATTAAAAGCTCAGAGGAGGTGATCTGAAAATGTCTTTATAAATGCACAGATTGAGCAAAAATATGGAAAACAGCTAAGAAAAGAGAATCATTGGGAGAAAAAAAAAAGCCAAGTGGGTAAATTCATAACCTAGCTTATATGACAATGAGCATCTGTAGTAGTAGTAATGGTTCTTATGATATGTGAAGCATTTTTTAGTAAGTGAGATAAGTATTTACCCAAAGGGAAAACTTTAGAATACTTGAAAAATTATGAAAAGGATCAGAATATTAATTTGAAATCTAGGGTAATTTCTGGATGAACAATGAAGATTTCATGCCTAAAGGCACATTTTCTGAGGGTTCCTTCCAGTGGGACTGAGACTACAATTCTTATGTAAGCCTATAAGCAATACAGTGTATTATAAATAACATCAGGATCAAAGTTCCTCACCAGCTCGAGGATGCTTAATTAAGCTCGAGGATGAAGGAAGTCCTAATTAACACATTTTGTAACAGGATCAGTTTAACAGTGAGTAACTTTAGGATTACGTTAATAACATGTACTCCACACATCTCTTAACGTCATAACTGAAGGCTTTTCTGCACATTTCTAACATTAAACCATCAGAGCATTTCTCATTGCTTCCAGATAACAGCATGTTTCACGTGTAAAAGGGATTTTGGATCATCATTCAAAATCTGCTGTACTGAGACCAACTACAGGCTCAAAATGCTTTTTAAGTCTTCTGTTCTGTTGTAAAACTACTTCAAAGCTAAAGAAACGTCACTCTTTCAGAAGATTTTTGTGTAACTTTACAGTCACTTATTGGGAAAATGTGGAGAACACTACCGTCAATTTCCAGCTCAAGAAAAGATTTTGTTCGAGGAGGCTGAACAAATCCATTAGCCTCTTTTTTCAGTAGAAGTGAAAATGTAAATCCTTACACCTATACAGTGGAGACAAAACCATTTCCTTGCCACAGAGGAACATACCATTGATACTGTATTGGGTTTGCATCAATAATCTTTGGTAGCAGAGGGGTGGCTTCTGTGAAAGCTGCCAGAAGCTTGCTCCATGTCTGGCGGAGACAATGCCAGCTGGGTCCAGGACAGACCCACCACTGGCCAAGGCTGACCTAGTCAGAAATTATGGCAACTCCTCTGTGATAACATATTTAAGAAGAAAAAAGTTATTGTGCAGACCTAACTGTGACCAGAGAAGAGAGGAGTGAGAATATGTGAGAGGAAGAACTCTGCAGACACCAAGGTCAGTGGAGAAGGAGGGGCTGGAGGTGCTCCAGATGCCAGAGCTGAGATTCCCCTGCAGCTCGTGGTGCAGACCATGGTGAAGAAGCTGTGCCCCTGCAGCCCATGGAGATCCACGAGGATGAAGAGATCCACCTGCAGCCCATGGAGGAGACTCATGCCAGAGCAGGTGAATTCCCAAAAGCAGGCTCTGAAGCTGTGGGAAGCCTGTGCTGAAGCAGGGTCCTGGCCAGGGCCTGCAGACCCATGGAGAGAGGAGACCACTCTGGAGCAGGTTTCCTGGTAGGACTTGTAACCCCATGGACGACCAGCGCTGGAGCACCCTGTCCTTGAAGAACTGCACCCCATGGAAGAGTGACCCACACTGCAACAGTACTTTGTGAAGAACTGTTGCCTGTAGGACAGACTCATGGTGAAGAAGTTCATGGAGAACTCTCTGCCATGGGAGAGACCCCAGGCTGGAGCAGGGGAAGGACTCCTCTCCCTGAGCAATGGGATGAACAACAGGTGATGAACTGACCATAACCCCCATCCCCTGTGTCCCTGCACCACTATGGGGAAGAGGTAGAGTTGGGAAGCAGGGAAGGGTGGGGGGAAGGTGGTTTTAAGGTCTTATTTTACTTCTCATTATCCTGCTCTGATTTTGTTGGTAATAAATTCAATTAAAATCTCTAATTGAAGTCTGTTTTGCTCTAACAGTAATTGGTGAGTGATCTCTCCTGGTCCTTAACTCAGAGCATGAAACCTTCACTGTATTTTGTCTCCCCTGTCCAGCTGCAGAGGGGAATGAGAGAGCAGCTCAGATGGGCACCTGGCATTTAGCCAGGGTCAGCCCTCTACACTTACCTAACATGAACAAAATGCCAAGTGCTAAAGCAATTACAGTCCCAGTTACTCAACGAAAGAAATCCCATTTTCTTGGAGGATTTTCAAATAGAGGAACAAAGCTCCAGAAAATTGAGTGTGGAAAATAAACCTCCACTCTCTCCACTCTCCAACAAGCTAGATTAATTTATTTTTCTTTCACAACATTAATTTCTATGGTTCTGACAAACTGATTCAGCTACTCAGAAGGAACAGAATATCTGGGAATAGGAAAATTATCTATGTAGCAGGTGTTCCAGGAATTTCAATAAATTACACTCTCCAAATGATATAATGAAATTAAAAAGTCCCCTTTAATTGAAAACTCCATTTATAAAAACGTACGTATATACATTTACCTTTATGAAATAAACAGAAGTGCTGCTCAACAGGCTCAGAGCTGCTAAAGTTCTAGAATAAGCTAGTTTTAAAAATTATATTTATAAACGAAATTTAGAGCCTAATGGGGTGACAACTGTCTTGATTAGTCTTAGTTCAAATAAGCATAAAAGAGACACACACTGTTTTTTTTTTTAAACTATAAGAAAACCATTGCAGAAACACAACCTCTTGAGAATTCAGAGGTGTCTGTTTCTCGTACATCATAAGGGGACAAATAGTTTCAATGTAATATTCAGGGCATGTAAGGTAGTATCTTACTCTTTGGACATTTTTTACTGAGCTCTCTCTGCACCCATGAACTACCAAAGGAAAAGCTGGAGCCCCCAATAGGATAATTTACAGTCCTAAAATGGCTATAGAAAGTGAGGCAAAGCAAAGATCAAGTAGGATTTGTGCTTTGTTCAAACTGGCATCAGCATTTTGTTTCATTACTATCTGAGCATTTTTGTATCATGTCTTGTGGGAGAAGAAAAGGCTTTTAGTAAAGCCCACTGGATTTTTTGATAGAATATTAATTCAAATACATTCATTTCTTTTTCTGCTTGAGCTTTAATTCTCCTTCTTTGGGATTTTTTATTCTCTACCCAGTGGAACCAGGTATTATTGAAATATTTACAGTTTCTTCCAGAAGAAAATAGTAGATCAAATGTAGTAAATATATTTCAGCGTCTTTCACACTGCAACCATTATGATGTGGAAATATTTTTTGTTAAAGCTGAGAAAAGGCAATAATGGTGAAAGCAGGACAGTCCATGGATTGGCCCAATTACAAGAACAGTGTGTAGGAAACCTGATTTTGATGTTGCTGATCTCCCAAGGGACTTTGATTCACAGAGCCAAATTATTTTCTTGCATTTCCTGTAAATAGTTGAAGTTAAAAACACCAAGACACACCCTAAGTCCTTCATGCTCTTTACCAGAGGACCAAATGTTGTCACAGTTTTATGACATCCAGAAAGTTACCCACAACTGAAAGATCAGCTTCTGTCTGGAGAATCCAAGACAGCAAACACTGGTCTCCTGGAGTAACTTTCATTTTATGTTTTTCTTTCATGAAGAAACAAGCATCTTGAGAGAACAAGCTGTTTCCAAGAAAATAAATAGAGCTGCTCATCCTGTTTTTCATTCACTATTCATCTTGGTGAAATCAATCATTCAGGATTAAAACGTGAGTTAGGTTTTAATTTTGAATTTTAAAATTAGAACTTTCCAGATATTCTGCAAGTTTTCACTATGTTTTAAACTTTCTGGGAATAAATAAATTACTTTTTCTGTGTCCTTACATAGAAGTTGATACTGTCAAGATGTTAAGGGACAGCTTTACAGAATCCTGTGTATTCACATTTATATTTTAAACATCTCCAAAAGTGGTAATAACAGGGACCTGAGGTCCTTAAAACAACCTGTGGAGAGTGGAATTTTAGAGTGAAACTGAGAACACATCAATTGGATGCCTGCAAAGGTGAATTAAATTCAAGCAGCTGCCAGATTATATTTTCATCTGAAGGACAGAGTCCTTGTTCCCCACAGCATCTCAGAATAAGGACTGAATGTTCCAACTGAAGTTCCCTCTTTATCTTCAACAGATAAATCTCTTGGTGAATTTTTACACTGGTGCTGGCACTGTCAAAGTTAATTATGTACCTGTTTCATGGCTGAATGGAGGGAGCTAGGCTACCTAGTGCCAGCCTAGCAGATATATCCAGGACTACCTGATGCTCCAGGGAGCAATTTAAACTTTGCAAAAAGGTAGTCTCAGGACATAGAAAAATCATCATCTTGAAAACAAACCCAGCCCAAAGCCCAGGCATGCAATTGTCTGTGTAGTAAGTGTTTGAAAAATCTTCTTCTGGGCAATAACTGTAACAAAGATCAGAATTCCTGCTGTGAAGCAAAACAAACAAATAAACAAAACAAAAAAAAAGTTGAGAAGGAATAAATGCAGCTTGTTGGTTTCACTAGCCTTTCTGAAAAATCTGCTTTATTATTCCAGAAAACCTTTAATCCACTAATGTAGAAGCATATGCTCTATTCTTAGCTGACTATAAAGCAGTGGATAGCTATAATTACTCCAACAAAATAAGGAACAATATCAGCCAATATGCATTGTAAGTCAGGCAAGATATTTATTTTGCCAGCAGTTGGCATTTACAGCTGCTGATGTTTGCTAGCATTTCACATTCATCATTACATTTATTTGCTTACTGATAAACTGGTATGAAGTGCTGCTTCTCTTTCCAGCCAAATAAATTGCAAACTATAGACATCATAAACATTATACAGAAATAAGAATTCCATGTGAATGGGATACAGGAATGAGAGGGAAGGGAGACAGAAAGAGGTGCTCACTCTTACAGATTTAAACCAAATTCTGGTGAGAAAGAGGATTTGAAAGCTTGGAAATCTGTGCTGCCTGTTGTGTACACAGCAACATATCCATCCATACAGTTTAATATTTGCCAGGGAAATCACAAAGCCCTCTCAGGCTACAGCAGCATATAATCTCCTTGAATGTTTTCCTGAGCTCCTGACTCCGGAATGCATAGATAAGTGGATCAATGATGGAATTGCACATGATGAGGATGAGGTAGAAGTTAAAGTGGGACATGAAGCACACACAGTAAGGGTTGTAGGGGCAGGAGATGTAGAAAATCAAGTGCAGGAAAAATGGAGCCCAGCACACAACAAAAACTCCAATTAGGATGGTGAGAGTGATGGCCCCTTTCATGTTGGCCCCTTGGCGAATAGGGCCAGTCCCTGGAAGAACAGCAATCTTTTTTATGTGCATCCGAGCCATCATAAACATGTGCACATAGAGGGATGCCATGAGAATGAGCATAGTGAAGAACATGCTAATAAGGCAGATGATGACAACACTGCTGTCAGAGTAAATGATGAACAAAATGCCTGAGACTGTGCAAGCAGCCCAGATGCACGTGATGATGACCCCTACACGCTTCACTGTCATGATATTATGGTATTGGAGGGCATAAAAAATGGTAAAGTACCTGTCCACTGCTATTGAGAGAAGGCTGCAAATTGATGCAAGCAAGGAACTGCAAATGACTGAGTCGATGACATTGTCAATGTTTATGGTAAAGCTCTGAGCATCTGTGTCTGTATTGTTGAGCAGTGTGATGACAATGGTTTCTGATCCATTGGAAACACTCACTAGCATGTCAGCCACTGCCAAGCTACAGATGAAGAAGTACATGGGTGAGTGGAGGTTCTTGTTCTTGGCTATGGCCACAATGACCAAGACATTCTCCAGCAAGCTGATGATGCCCAGAGTCACAAACACCTCGGGGGATACGAAGAGTTGCTCGTAGCAGCCTCCCGAGGAGTGGCCCTTGGCGCTGGGCTCACTGGCTCCTCCGTGCAGTCTGTGGCTGTGGTTCCAGAAATGGAGAGGCTGGAGTGTCCCACGCTGCTGGGTGAAATTCATCTTGTGGAGATTCCTTTCAGCTTCCTGCTTTTAAAAATCCTGTTCCTTTTGCATTCCTTTGAAAACCTTCTTTGCCTTTTCAGCTTGAGAAAAAAAATAAAAAATAAGCTAGGACCAAGGCAGGCAGCAGTTCAGAACATTTTGACTACTGTGGAAAAAAGAAGATTTCAGACTCAGAAGAACTGGTTTACACTCTCCCAGATTCAGTTTCTGATCATCATCACATTTACCTTGGTGATCAGTCACAGAGTCCCAAGAGTCTCTACATTTGCATCAAATTCTCCCCTATGGTCAGTTCCTGTTTAGTTCACTGGGATGCTGCAAGGCTTTTCTTGGTCCTTTCCATTAAAGAGATGTGACCATAAAATGCCCAAGTGACTGCTGCAGAGGAAGAACTATTTTCAAACTGCAAGCTCCAGTCTCGCTGTCAGACAGTGCATGCTGGCTGCCTGTTTTACTGTGTGTGGAAGAGAAAAATATTCAGGGTACTCTCCGCCTCTGCTTTTCTTTCCAGCCAATGGGGCTCAGGAGCTGCAGAAAGTGGAGGGGCTGCTGGTTCTGAGCATTTCTGAAACATCATACTGCACAGTGGATGCAGATGCAGCACAAGTTATCAGTAGCTACAGGAAAGCAGACAGGATACAAGAGATTTGTGTCTCTTTAACTTCTCTGAATAATATTTCAATACTGATTTTCAATTACCAAACTTAAAGAACTGGACTTGCAATCTTACAGAATTTCTGCTGCTGATCTGACAGATTTTTATTTTTCAGACCGTAATTTACTCTTGCTCCTTCTGGGGCACAAACTTGTGTTGCCTTTTATGTGTGTCTAAGAACAGAGAAGGGAAGTAAAAGAATACATATTTCCTTCGGGTTCTCTCTCCCAGCTCTCCTTTGCCTTGCTGTTTTTCTATGCCTTAGCTGTCCATTTCCAACATGTGCTGAAAGGTTGCATTATATCCTCTTAGCTTCTTAAAAGTTTTAAGAAATGGAGGCAATAGAAGGACCAAAACCAACATGAGCCAAAGTCACAAATGGCTTAATAAACTGTCCTAGATAAAGTAGTTTGTTCCAAGAAATAGCCTTCTTGGTAATCTTTGTTTTGAGAAGGAAAATATGATGGAGCTGATTCAGAAGGCCTCTCACCATCAGGAATTAAGACATTGGGCAGGAAAAAAACCCAGTATTTAGAAGTGATGAAGGAAAATAACAGGAGACAAAGTTGCAGCTTGTGAGAAATAGAGCTCATACAATGGTAATGACACAAAAGCATCAATAAATCTCCTAGAAGTCCATTGAAGCAAAGGGATGTCCCTCTGCTTACTGGGCATGAGCTGAAAGTTAGCTTGTGTGCAGTCTCTCAGAAAAAGCTCTTGAGAATAAGGAGGAGAAGAATGACAAATTAATACGAAGAGACAAGACAAAAGTTGTTTTACTGTTACATCTTCAAGCACTGTAACAGGGTTGAAAAATAAACATTCTGAACAAAGTTTAAAATACAGAGGGATTTTAAAGATATAGAGGCTACAAGAAAGTCAGTCACTGCACCTAAGAGTGATGTTTGCGAGGAAACTGAAGGAACATTTCCAGTCGACTGCCAGGAAGGCTATGGAGGTGTCTGTATCTGATGCCAAAGTCAATTTCCTATAACCTCTCAAAATGTTTTCATCTTCTGTGTATTAGCTGGTTTTAAAGTGAACCAGCTAATAAGGAGCTACAGGATTACAGTACATGTGTAGAAGCATGATTATCCGTGTTCAACATTGCAGCACCGGCGTGAAGTGTGATTTTACTTTCACATTTGGATTTGCTGTAGACCTATGGTTGTGAAGGCCTATATCAGAAGAAAAGACTCTGTCAATTTTTTTTCTGGGCCCTTTCCCAGACATATTGCTTCATAAAGATGAAACATTAACAACCAAGAAAAACAAAATAACTTGAGGCACAGGAAATCCCACATTTGTCATTTTGGAAAACATCATTTACCACCAGCATGCTTGAAGTAAATAGTTTGCTGCTGAAAGGGTGAGATTTGCTTTCCTGTCAAGACATAATGCAAGGCGGAATTTCAAAAGATTTTTTATCTAGTTACTGATCCTTGGGCCAGTATACAGTATTCCCTAACTCCTGCCACAGACAGGACTTGAACACCCAGCCCTTAAGGAACACAGCCACACTGTGAGGACAGTGAGAAAAATTGTATAAAGACTGATGTGGGACAACACCATCTCCCCATATAAAGTATCTTTTCTACACCTGCATCCAGAAATGTGTAATCTTGAGGTTATCCCAGGGAAGCAGTCACTCATCATTCTTTTGTGAACCTCTCCATGCTGGAAATGCCCAGAACACAGGAATCTCTCTCCTTCACCTACTTAGGTGGACATACAGAAGGCGAGGCTGGCAAGAATAGAGAGAAGCTTCTTCCAGGGAGTGCTGCCCTATTTGTTCCAGTTGTCTGTCTGTCTATTCCTCTCCTGGCTCCTCCCTTTCTCTGCACATTATCTCCATTCCCATTCCCATTCCCATTTATCTTTCCATTTACTCTGTTCATCCAGAAACTATCCAGAAAATTCTCCATCCTTGATTTTTCTCTAGATGTGGTCATAAAAATGCAATATTGGTTATAACTTTGGAAAGAAAAGCACACTTTTTTTCCCACCTACAGCCATCACCTGCCTCCAAATTTCTGCTTGTGCTATGCATTCTTGGGTCACCTTTGTTTTGGTGCTTGCCACTTGTATTTGTGGGATGAAGTTACATGACTGGAAGCAGCACACTTAAGGTAGCTTAGCAACTTAGTTGAATCACTGAAGAGGTGATGCACCTTTAGACTGCTCTAACTAAAAGGTAAAACAAGCTATATGAGCACTGTTTTTAAATGGGAGAAGATGTATGTAATTGAAAATTACTTCTATGGTAAAAGATAGATACATGTCTCTGGTTGCAATTTAATAAGAAACAAACCATATAATATTAAAATTGTTCAAAGTATCCTAGCTCTCTCGTACCTGAAAATATGCTAATATTTTGATTATCTATTTCATAGACAACAGGAGCTTTGCTTAACAAATATTTTCTAAATTGTTCATTAAATTTTAAAAACTAAACCTGAGACAATATTTCTTTTAAAAGTGGTAGCCGGCACGCTTGTCAGCATGGTGGAAAACCAGCCATGTTTGCAGAAAACTAGAAACTGATAACATTGATATACTAATGCAAGCTCCAGCTCTTAAGAGAAATAAACCATCAACAAAGACTTGACCAAAGCCTCTCCTTTTAATATAACTCCCCCAAGTTCTGTGCTTTGACTGCAGCTACTCTTTGACACCCACCCTCCAGACAGGGTTACTGTGATCTCCACCTCACAACGTTTTTGACAGATGAATTATCCTCTGGCAGTTGAATTTGGAAGTCAGAAGAAAGCATTCACTAAAATCAATAAGCAATCCCGATAGTGGTAGAAGAAGACAGGCAGAGACATGAGCAGGCTGTGCAGGCTTGCTGTGGGAGAAAAGGAAAAGCAGAGGGAGTTTGCACAGGCCCTTTCTTGCTCAAATGTGCAGTGTGTTAGTTCTCTTTGAATGCCATGACCATTTTACTCAAGCACAGAGATAATGTTTAGCACTTCAGCATCTCTAAGTGGAAACAGAGGAGTGCTATGCAAAGGGTGATGCTGCATTTACATGGACAAGCATAATTCGTGGAAGAATTTGATTACATGTGCTTAGATCCAGTTTTTCTGTGCATTCAAAACCTCAATTCCATAACTACTGTAAAAACACCATAGTACATTTTAGCATGTTGGTTCTGAAAGGAAAAACAAAGAGCCAGGCAATTAAACTTTGGAAGCTTCTATGAGGTTTTAGCCTGCATCATTTCTCTGTGTTACACCAGCAGCAAATTCCACCCAACACTCAAAATACTCATCAAAAATGGGTAAAATAATGCACCATACTTCTACATACTATCCACAAATGTCTTTGGAAGAAGCATTTCTTTGATTTTTTCTTGTTCACTAAATTACGTATGAGCAATATGGGGACAATTGTTTGTTCACATATTTAGACTGGTAGTTTTCTTTCTGTCTCACAACTTCCCACTGGGTCAGATCTCTGCTCTTCAGTCTGTCCACTATTCACCTCCTCATATTGCTGCAATCTGAAATCTGTGGGTGATGCATTCTGTATTAATAGCCCTGTTAGTAATCGAGATATGAAAAAATCATTCCCAAACTCCATTGCTGCCCAGTGTTCAGGGCTCTGATCACTATCTTTTGGGACCACATGCAAATAAAAACACTGGTCAGAGGAAAACTGGTCCAATACATTTTCACCTAACATTTTATTTTGGAATACTGATAGCTCATTTAAGGTGAAAGCAATTTTTAAGCCAAGGGACTTCAGTCTCGGTAGTTTGCCTCTTTTCCTTATGTCTACTAGTTACAAATATATGAGAACTGTTTAGTCAATCTGGAGACTGAAAAGCATGTAAATGTTGAGTTTTTGGGAAAATGATACATTTGCACTTGAAGATACTGTAAATGTGCTGAAGTGGAATGTTTTCCATTAAAATGGCATGAGAAGCACAGAGGCTTTAAACACTAAGCTGTTTAAATCTTATCTCATTTTTATTTTAGGTGATCAACATTGTGACCATGGAGGTTATTAATTTGCGGTCAATGAAACAAAACCCATCCTTGTTGTAGTCTTTTCTCCCTCACCTCATGTCTCATAAATAATCAATTTTCTTTTCCTTGCTTATCGATTTAGGTACTTGTCTGTTCAGATCCATCTGAAGCACTTTGTTCAAGTGATTCCACAATAATGTTAATAATCCTCTCCAAATACCTCTCCAAAAAACACCCAGCAGCCTCTGGGATTAAGTACAAATTAAATATTGCCATCAATCCAGATCAGCAACAACAAAAAAACCAAAATAACAAATTACGCTCAATTCGTACCTTCCTTAATCATTTTTTAGGCCAGAAAAATAAGCTGTTAACCTGGTCTTTTCCTTTGTTCATGACCTTTGAACACAAATACAGCAGAGGTAATACCTCTAACATCTACACACACTTCCTCACTTTGTATATATATCATATATGACAGAGCCATTTTCAGCACTGCTCTCGCACTTTGGATCATTAGATAATTTTACATTATGAAGTTTCAAAAGATCTTCACTTTTCTAGTTTATCATATTCACTTTTCTATCATAATGATATTCAGTTTTTATCTGTGTGAGAGATGCAGTAACATTTTATTCCAGCCAAAAAACAATCTAGTTAGTCCAGCTGTCTAGCCATGAAAACTGGTATGTCTCATTATAGTTGAATGAGAAGTAGAGAACCAAGGCAGAAAAATTTACAGATCACCATCTAATGAAAGCCCAAGGTTGCATTGTGGCAAAAAAGCAGCTGTTTTTTACGTCAAATCACTTAAATTAAGTTTCTCAGAAAAGGTCTCTGAGTGGAGGTGTAACCAAAAGTTAATGTGAGATGGAAAGTTACTAACAGGCTTGAGTTTTGTCTTCCAGTTCACTTCTGAGCATGATTGTTGTTATTCCAGTGGAAAAGTCATACTTTACCATGACATCATTTATTTAGAAGCTTTACAGGAGGAGTTGTGTACTTCTTAGCCACTGTTCAAAATGCATCATTTATATCTGAAGGGGCTTACATAGATACATACTGTTACTGAAAAATGGATTATTTTAACCATTACTGAATGTTCTGCACAAAAGCATATGTATAAATGTATTGTGTATCTACACAGTGGATTTTCGTGGTTTCCATTTATTTTGGTAGCTCCTCAAAACACTGTTTCTTAGCAGAGGTATTGGATCAATCCTGGACAGAGTCTGCAGGGAGTGCCTAAGCTACTTGTGAATTGTTTTCCCCCATAGAAGTTCTTTGAAGCAGCCAAAAGTCCTCGAGTCATAATCTGGTATAAGACAGAAAGCAGACGCACCAAGGGATGTGACAAATGAGTGAGTCAGCCAGCCGTGGAGTCAGGAAAAGACTAGATGAAAGGACAACACTGAGAGTAATTCCTTGAGGTAAGTGCATCGTCACTGACACACAATCCAAAATTGTCGTAGTTTTCTGTAAGAACTGGGTACAGAAGGGGAAAGTACAAAATGTCTAGACTTTTGAATAGTTGTAGTGTGTCTGCAGTGATTTGATTTCCTGATGACCTCTTTACAACAATAATCAGCATATGGTGAGAAGAATACCTCATTTCATCTTGTGACAACTGCTGTTCCTCCTTTGAAAGTCTCTGGTACTTTCAAAAGTCTGAGTTACAAGATTATATTGATAGTGAAGCTGATCCACTGGAAAGCAGAAATATTTTATTTTCAAAGCTCTTGTAGAAAGGTCTTCTTCTAAAATTCAGGGACATGAACCAATTACTACTTTTGAATGGCAGTGTTGGTCTGGATCATTACTCAGAACTTCTAGCTCTCACTGAAAGGTTATTTTTCGTTAACTGAGGAAGAGTCTCCTTTCTTAGCTTTTCAGCTAAGTGGGAAGGAGAAAGTATGCCCTATAAATAATCCTCTTCTACTGATGGCATACAGATTTTATGGCTGCCTGTGACAGAGGCTGATGACTTCCTGCCATAGCAGACTGTCATGAAAATGAAAGGTTGAACGTATATATGAGACCAGTGCAAAAAATTAAATGCAGTACCTCGTACCTTTATGGTGTTAAAAACTCCACACTCTATGGTTGCTAATAAAATAACAGATGGGAGAGGAGGTAGGCATGGTAGAAGAATAACACTTGAATCACCTTAATGGCTGAGAAATCAACTCTGGCTGGGAGATGCTTTTACTTCAACAGACAAGATAGGACTGGTGGCAAATTAAATCCTGAAAGTAAGTTAAAGATTGATAAGGGCTCAGAAGAGGTCTACAGAACTGTAGGTGAAAATATGTAATTTATGAGAAGTGACCAAGAAAATCCCCAGAGTTATCAAGCTGGACTGAAATTCTTTAATGTATTAGTAGTATTTTATCTGTCTTTGTACAGTAAAGAGACTTTGTTGAAGCCAAATGTTTAATTGAGAGACTAGGGGGTTGTTTGAAACCTTTCAGAGTTAAACAGGGAAAAACAAGGTACCAAAGGATCCTTACATGCCATATGGCAGGTTTTTCAATGAGAAAGGGAGTCTCTGTAGCTGTGTAAACTAGGATGTCAAATGGCTTTTGGGCAAACTCATTCAGTTAGTCCCCTGCTCCAGAGTGAATCTTACTGTGGCCCTGTGTGAGCAACAGAGATGAGATTTCTTCCTCACGTCTGCAAGAACTAGGTAGAGAATTGTAAACAGGGGATGCAAGGGAGACAAAGCCAATTTAAATGCATGTTATGTTTCCTTTCCAGTAAAGGAAAACTGAAAACAAAGCTAAAATCCCTCCAAGGACAGTTAGCCTGGACAAACATTTATCAATATGCCAGCATGCAACACCTTAGGATACTGTGAATTGCTGCAGATAGCTAAAAAATAGTATGAAAGGACAAATATTGAAAAAACCTTAAACAAAAAACAAGGAAAAATAAAGAAACTTGTAGAAAAATCCCAAGCAATCAAAATTATTTTCCATCACCCTGGGAAGCTTTTAAAAGCTTACTCAAATTTACATGGCAGGTAACAACAACCTGGGAAGAACTGAAAAATTCAGGCTTCTTTTTGAGAAAGGCAACAATTTCCAGCAATAATTGCTGATAATATTAAATAGAACTTCTTTGGCAGGTTATTTTAAGAACTCTAGAGTGTTTCTTTCTGTCTTCAAACTCAGATACACAAAATATAATTAAATCATATTGTGTGTTTTTTCTAAAAAAACCTGTTTCATCGCTCTTTCTTTACTAAATTAAATTCAGAGCTTCTTTGAAAGACATCAAACAGGTATCTTTTTTCTCTGCCTATGAGGAGGTTTTCTTCATAATTTTAGAAAATGCTGGTTAAAGCAGGAGAAGAATAGTAAAATAGAAGAGTGAACCAGCTTATTTGTGTTGTTAAATCTACATATTTTAGCATATGCTTAGTCACAGACTAATTCAGTTATAAGCATTATGCCACATCATGTCCAGAAGTACAAAGACTGAGAAAGTTGCAACACTGCATTAAACAAAGCCATAGTTTTTTCGTTATGACAACTAAGATCCCCCATGAAACCCACAGAGGTGCTGAGAAGCAATGAAAAGCAGAGAAGGAAAGCAGACCTAGCTTCAGCTGAGAAGCTACTGATGGAAAGAGCACAACCTTCCCCATCAAAATTTTTGTGTGTAGTTGTATGTGCGGCTTTCATCCATTGGGAACCACAAGCACTGCTAAACTCTGAAAGATTTTTGTTTAAAATAGCTCTTATAAGCATTTCTTTGTAAGGTTAGCTAGCAGTATGGAAACAATTTTCTGTGATGAAGTATAACAATCTCCTTGTGAAGGTCATCACCTTTTTTCCTACCTCTCCTGGTATAAAATCCACACAAATGACAGTTAGCAGAGTTGCTAAAATTCAAGTAAGTGATTTTCTGCATTAAAGTGATTAAAATCACTCTGAGCCAGAAGAGAGTAGTTTTCTGTGCTAGAGTCAGGGAAGACATGTAATTACATTTCAATTAATTTACAGGACAGAAAAGAGAAACAAGGATGAAGTATTGCAGGTCTGTTTTAACATTCAGATATGGCAATGTACTCTCACTGCTTGCCATATGACAGTGCATAAGTACTTTGTGTTAGACAAGCAAGCAATTTAAAGGCCAGAGATGTTTTAGTTAGGTTGGATTCTGTCATATGAAAAAATACATTATTTTCTTTACATTTTGCATTACCTCCCCAGAGACAATTTTCCACACATAGTGACACAGAATTAATGAAAACAGCAAGTTGAAACTTTTCTAATGCTTTTAGAAAGTCAGTGGCATGAAGAGAAGTTGTGTTTAAAGGTATGTGATTTCCAAAGAGTCTGTCGTTGTCTGCAGATCAAGTATCTGCAGAATTAGCAGTTGTTCCCTTTTAGTCACTGAATTTTGTCTCAAGTGTTTGAAATATTTATTTGAAGGAATCAAATGAGCATGGAACCCCATTGTCATTGACACTGGGAGAAAAACAATCTTCTCCTCAGATAACAATTGTCATCTCAAAGTGGATTGAGTATTGTATGGAAAAGTAATCTTTGCCTGTCCTCTACAGTCTTGACCTAAATGGCAAATTGATACTGCACCCAGTCTCACAGAATAATCAGTGTGATGCAGTTTTCACTATTGCTATTAACTCAGAACACATTCTGGGACTAGAGACCAACTTCAATAAAAATTTAAAAAGGCAAGCCATTTAAGGAAAAGGTCAAACTTCATGGGAGGCATAGCTCTGTACTGTTTTTTATTGGCTCCACCATTAACGCTTTCTGTCCTACACAGAGTTTCCAAGCCAACATTGTAGATGTCAATGCCAGATACAATTAACAAGCTAGGCTTTGGAACAAGTTTCTTAAAAAACTACTACTTTTATAAAGCTACCAAACTCTCATGAATATTCTAGTCTAACTTGGGGCTTTTTATTGATTTCTTTTATGCTTGCTAGTCCAAGGGGTCTCCCCTTCTCATTGTTTGTGTGGTAGGTTTCTTATCTCCAGTCTGGGTTATTGTTCAGATTGCTACTTTGAATTCAAACAATAAATACCCTTTAGCTTTTCATGTCTGAATTCCATTCATTTGCTATTTTGAAATGAAGCAAAACTGGTGATCAGATTTATTACCCTATGGCTGGATAGAGACATCAGCATTTCTCACTTTCCCACTGTAAAATTCATGCAAGATTTGTACATCCTGCTCTTAAGTTATTTCATGCACAGCAGGGATCATAATTTTGTCTAATTCTACCTCTGTTTCTCGTTCAGGTTAAGACATTTTCTAGAACCTGTTAGAATTTTTACTTTTAAAAATTCATTTGAATTTTCTCCTTTTCTGAAATACCAATTCAGTTCCTTAAGTTCTTCTTAGGCTCTTGGAAGCTTATTCTATAAAAGTTAAAGGAAAAAAAAATCTTTGAAAGTTTATTTTTATTTTATTCTCAATAGTAATGCTCTGAAACTTTTCAATTATATGATTTTTAGAAATGCAGTGTCTTCTGTTGAAAATATTGCTAAATCTCACCTGGTATACTGCAAATACTTTGCAAATTAATGAACATTCTGTCATTCCTCACCTGTGGGAGCTCTTTTGAAATCAATGGCAGAATTTTTACTAAAATTCATTAAATACCTCTCTAACTTGGTTATAATTATCCCAAGCCTGTTCTTGTCAGCCATTTTTCTCTTAGGCTAGGACACACAATACAAAAACAGAGACTGTAAATTCTGAAGTGCATGTTTCCATTCAATTTGCCAAATAACTGAGAAATCAATAATTCACCCTTAGTGAAAAAGACCATAATTATTCCCTTTTTTATAAAAGCATCAATTTATAGTGAACAAGACAAACTTTTGCCAGATATAACATGGTACTCTTCAAAGCAACAGAAAATAAATGAACTGAAATTATGTGTCCCAAGAAACTATTCAACTTCGTGTAAATACTGTGTGATTGATGGTTTGGGATGAACACACAAATTCATCTAATGTGCAATTTATTCCCTTCAAACCTTCTATTGGCATAAAGATGGAATTCTGCTCATGAAATAGAAGCTTTGTATTAAGTTCAGCTTCTGTTTGTCAAGGTAGGAATTTTCTTAACTTGTTCTTGAACTGATTTAATAAAATTCTTTATAAATTCTTTGTCACAGGTGGAGTGGAACTTCAGAAAAAGTTTATAAGAGGAGCTCTCCTGTGGAGTCATGAGGTGCAGAAAGGACCCCCTTGCATCCTAAGCTCCTTCTCAGAGAAGAGCCTGGAGGTGGCTGGATCCAATCTTAGGCCCAGACTTTGTCAACAGCTTAAGTAACTTTGTCCCATATGATTAAAGATGGCAAATCAGATATATTTCCATAAAATGAATTATTTATTATGACCATTAAGTGAAAGATCTTAATCAGAATTACTTACTACCCATATAAAAGCTAAAAATATTAGTAGCTAAAAATATACAGTACAGTGCACTAGATCTTTAATGGTAATCTTTAATTAACTAGTGCTTTAATGATATTAAAGCAATTATGTTAAAGCTGTCTAAAAGAAACAACTATTAAGTAGAGATTGATGCAACTCACTACACCAAAGCTTGTGGACAGATTTCTTTCACTCAGCCTTGAGGACTCTCTTTGGGAGGCATCCCCACTTCAAGGGAGGAAACCTCACATACACACTCCAAGAAATAATGTGTTAGAATAATCTACCTTATGGGAGTGGACTGGACTTTTATAGCGTAAAGCGATTGACTGACAGTCATATCTCTCCAGGTCAGCTTTGTATCTTGTCTGCCAAATCTTTGCCTCACTATCAGGATGTGAATTTGGGGCTGATGAGCGCGACTGGTTTTGGCACAGTTCAATACTAAAAGCAGCACATGGTAGCCTCTTCTCAGCCCAGTACTGCTAACTTGCAAAATAGGGCATTGTTTGAGTTGTTTGACCACGTTCCAAGGGCAAGGAGTCCTGCTATATTCTCCTACTGCAAATTCAGATAATATGGAAAAGTATATTAAATTATTCAAGATGGATTAATATAATTTCATAAAATATTTTAATCACTGAAAAATCCTATCTCAAATAGGGAAAAATTATCCACAAAGCTAAAGAAGTATTATTAGTGCATCCAGTAAACAAATATTTTGTAGCAAAAAATGTATTTAAATATGTTTTCATTTCCCACCTCAAAATTTTCAGAACAAAATTTAGTGAATTTTATTCTAAAAGAGTAAAATAAAAAAAAACAAGCCCAAAAACCCCCATTTCTTCTTTTTCACTTGCAGTGCTTTGGCAAATCCCAATTGTTTTTTTTTTTAATGCTCTGAAATTCTGGTTCAGCAGCAACAGCCACAAAATCCTCATAACTATTCACTGGATTACTTTGAGCAGATCAGAAAAATTAGTATAATGAAAAATGAAAAAGTGAAACATAGTATAAGGTACCTGTATGTTAGTATTTCTTTAACTTGCATGTCTGAGAGTGTGAATTTAGAGTATAAAATATATATTTGGGGTCATTAAGCAGAGATTGCTGAAGTCGGACATACCTGCCAACCCAGGCAGCATCTCTTAAAGAAGGGAAACTGATTCTCTGTGGTTGTGCTTCACTAGACAGTGGCAGGAGACTCATCGATCAGGGCATGGCATCTGTAACAGCAACTACAGCAAAAAGCTGCACATTAAGGAAGAGAAAGACACCACTGTTTTTTGCTGGCTGTACACTTGCTGAATGCACTGAAAGCTCTCTTTTTCTGTTCTAAAGTATGTGAATTTTAAAGACAGGCAGAATAACTACTTATGACTCTGAGAAGGGGTTTAAATAATGAGTTGGTCTGTCTCAAAATTAAATCCTGAACAAAATATGGAATGAGGTTTTTTCAGGTATTTCTCTACTATATGCCACCACAGACAAATACACACACATGTTCCAGGAATGGATGTAGAGTGTGGGGGCTGGGGGAAAAACAAAAGGTAAAATGTGTTACGGAATCACAGAATCATCTGAGCTGGAAGGGCCTGAAGAATCATTGAGTCCAACTCTGAAGTGAATGACCCATACAGGGATCAAGCCCACAATGCTGTTATTAATATCACTCTTTAACCAACTGAGCTAGCAAACTCCCTAGCAACCACAACAGGAAGAATTTAAAATAGTTGAGCATTGCAGTTACTGCCGGACCATGGAGATACGAGGGTGTACCTGGGCACACCTGGGCACACCTGTACCTGGGCACATCTCCCACAGGGATGCTCCCGGCCGCTCCTGGGGTACGAGCAGGGCACACCCTGCAGCTGGACCGAGGTGTGCCCTGCATGATCCCAGCGGAGCTCTGCCTGGGAAGCTCCATCAGTCGTGGCGCGTTCCGAGAGGACCTGACCCTGTGCCGGGAGGACGCTACTGCAGTGTTGCTACAGTGCCCTCTGTGAGAGCTGCCGCACCCGCTCTGGCTATCAGTGATACTGTGCTGCTTCTCGTAGAGATACAGGGCTTGCCCGCTGCTCCTCCTGACCCTGTCCACATCTTGTCGGTCACTGTGGAGTGCGCTTCAGGCTCCTGGCGTGTCAGTGTGCTGCCCTGGGATGTTCATCTTTCAGGAAAGCCTCTCCTGCGCTGTGCCGGAGCGCTCGTGTGTGGATCGCGCTGCCGCCGCAGCTCCTCAGCTCTGCCGCGCTGCGAATGTGCTGAGAGCTGGAGCTGGAGTTATACAAGATGATTTCTTGCTCTCTCTCATCAGTCTATAACCCTTTCTTCCTGCATGCCTTCCCACTACAGGTTTAGGAAACAACCTTTTTTTCTTTTTTTTAATTCTCGTGTCTTCCTCCTCTGTGTGAATAAACTTAAACTACATACCTAATACAATGTTTAGACCCTAACTAGCCATTGCATGACCATGCCCTTTTGTCTGGGGGAAACTCTGTGCTGCACAAGATTTTAAATGTCAGACTACAAGACTTCTGTGTCAGTACCACAGAACAGTGAAATGGGGGCCAACAGATTTTTCCAAGCTGAAACAAAGGTAATTTAATTCAAGTTCTCCCGAAAAAGAAAAAAACAAACAAACAAAAATACAAACAAAAAACCCCCAAAGAATAGGAACATCTCCTACTCAATTACCAGAAGAGGATTAAAAAGCAGATAGCAACAAGCCACTATTTTTGACCCATCTTCATTAAGAAAGTGTAAATGTCCAACTACCTCTGACCGCTTTCTAATCAAATTTCTCCAGTCATCTCTTCTTTTTAATCTACTGCACTCACCTGAAAGATGATGTGTCTTCATTCTGGATATTCATATAGTTATTCTAGATATTTTCCTGGAAGTCAAGACAAGTATTGAACAATTTCATGGGAAAACTTTCAAGTTAAAATTCAGTGAAGTTTCTGAATTTAAAGCATTGTAAGATTTTCTGATCATTAAAATATTTATTTTAGTAAGCTGAAGATAGATTGCTGATTTTGTAAATTCTCTACAAAACCTGTTCAGGTTAATGAATTCTGTATGTGGCCGAGAGAAATTAAATGGAGCTGAGATAAACCACTGAATTGTTGAAATGTTACCTAGATTCATAATTTATTGAAAAGAAAAAGAAACATTGTACTGCTCTTTTTACACAGACATAACCAGATGTAAGTGATACAGATATCAGCGACCAAGCATGAGCAGTGCTAAAGATTTAGGTATAGAACATACTTTGTGATATTCTTCAACCAAATAACTCAAAATATTTGCAGCGTGAATAACTCTTACTCTGGCAGTATGCAGTGCACAAGAAAAACAGGTCAGTTCTGAACTTCACCTCAACACAATATATAACTTTTTGTTACATTAACCAGTTGACATTTTTATAAGTGATTATTACACAGAAAAAAAATACAGAGTTTTCTGTGATGATCAGTGAAAGTGGTTCTCATTGCAGCTCTTGACACTTCTGTACTGTCCATCTCTGTGCATTGTTCCACCTGGGAAAACCTGTGGGAATGTGAGCAAAATGAAGCAAACATGAAAATGAAGACAAATTCTCTTGTAGTTGACAACAAAAACATGGTAGCATAAGAGCACTCTGCCTCTCAAGACCCATGATATTGTTCACAGCACAGTTCTTGAGAGAGAGGGGAAAAGAGAAACATCGACAAGGTATGTTTTTTGATCTTTACTCCTTGAAGGTTTTTACCCCCTTTTTTTTTTTTTTAAGGAATTAACAACAAGCATATGAATCACTCCCTCAAGGTTCTATGTACATTCTGATACTTTAATATTGGAGAAGTTGATACCTTCACTGGTTTATCTGAGGTTGGACATTTAAAGCCAGAGTTTACTCCCCTGAGGAGTCATGAAGTAAGAAGGGCCCTTAGGCATTTTCAGTTCTCTCTGTGCATAGAAATCATCCCTGACAGAAAACACTCCAGCCAATATTCAGACAGCTGGCTGTGGCCAGCTCTCTACTCTTATGCATGAATTTTATTCTCACAATGGTTTCCCTAAACCTTTGCTGCTGTAATTTTTGACTGCTCTTTCTCACCTTGGATGTGAAAAACAGCTTTTTTATCCCTGCACAACTGCCTGATTTGTATTATATTGCCTATTGGTTTTGCATCTCTCATTAGCTGTTCTTCTTTAGTTAATTCAATTTTTCCTCATAGGTCATGTTTTCTGGACCTCTGGTCATTCTCATTGCTGTTCTCTGGACTTTCTCCAACTGGTCTGTGTCTCTTTTGACCCATGAGTCAGTAAGGTTAATGGAATTTAGATTTACACTATTGCATGACTGATGCTTAATTTTCTGAGCTTGCTTAGCTAATGCTGTTACTCTATGCTACATTATTCAAAACTAGATGAAAGATTTGCCTAAGAAGCTAATGTTTCTTTTTTGTTTGTTTGTATGGTGAATCCTCTGCATAATATTTAGAAATTATCTGCAATGATCACAAGCAATAGCCATTCATTAAAAATTAATCAGGAAGGATTTGTACAGTTCTTTTTGCAGCTGCAAATTCAGTAGTTAGCAAAAATGATTAATTAATCACTTTTTATGCACTTTCATTTCAGAAGCCAGGAAAACAGAAACAAGGTCCTGACTTCTGTGCTTTTCATCCATTTATGCCAACAGAAACAGAATAATTCTCAACATATATCCACAAATATCTCCTTCCAAGTCCCACAGAGGCAGCAATTGTAAATCTTTTTCTACCAAACCGTAGCTGTTGGCCCAGTCCCTGGTAGCAGTAATTTGTGTACTGCTGAGTTCTACACCTGTAATTGGTCAGGAGCTTTCATATCAGAAAAAAAAAAGACACATTTTCCAAAATTAATTTTCCCTAACACAGTAGGATTCACATATGCTACAAGTCTCGATGATTCTGGCTGAAAACATAGAGCTCTTTGTTTTCTTTGCAAACACTACTATGTTTCAGAGACTTTCTGATGCAGTTTTCCTTTAACTAAAGAAATGCAGACTTTTTTCTGATTTGAAGTAGGAGTTATAAGTTCCTGTATAACTATCAATTTGTTACAGCAGGCAGACTCCTTTTTCATGTGTAATAACAGCAGGAGAGAATAAATTTTGTGAATTATTCCATGCTGTTTAAAGAAATCAGATGATTGTTTAGCACAATTGCAATTATGTGACAAGATACTGTTTTGTCCAGACTTCCTCAAAGGTCCTCTGTCACAGTTTTAAAATAATGTGTTCTTGCTTCTTCTTACATTCTTTATAATTTGCATTTGCCTGAAGTCTATGAACTTAACGTGGAAATCTCAACTGAAAAGGATTAAGCCCTACCAAGAATAATAGCAGAGAGTTGTTTTCTTGTAGCATTACTATTATAGAAAAGGGATGGTCATGCACAAAAACAAGTTCTGTCAATTGGCATGGATAAAAAAAGGATCATTTTTACTTTGGAGAGCTTCTTTCCAAACAAACAGGCTAATTGCTCATGGGTACTGCTGATGAGTGCTACAGCTCCAGGAGTAGTGCCAGACAGAACTGCACAAATGATGTTGCAGAGCAGGAAGAAGGTGCAGCTGGGTCTCCACTGCATGAGAGACCCTCTGCTACAGTTTTTCTTTCTTCTCTGCTCCTGCTATGGGTAAGCACCACTTCAAACTAAAACACCAGCTGGCTGCTCCCGAGCATCATTCTGGCTTTAAAGCTGTATTTCCCCAGAGATGATGCAGTAAAGCAATAGGAAAGAAAGAATAAAATCTGTTTTTTATTTTGTGACCACAGAGTGCTACATTAGAAAGACAAAAAAGAGCTATGCTTTCTGGTAGTCCAATTCTCCAAATCATAGCAACGTCTTCTTTCACTTCTCTGGTATAACTTCAAAAGAATAGATGCTTTCTGTCATTTTGATATAGCATTCAACCTTTCTAATATACCCTGCCCATCAAGAAACTGCTCGAGAATCTATTGTACTGCACATGCTTGTATTTCCCAAGTAAATAAGCAGAAGGAACGTTGAGTTCTCGCAGCCTTAGTTGTTTTATTGAATAGGCCTTTCTGCAGTTTAATAGCTCCTCTACAATGCATTTCTCATGCTGACAAGTTGTTTCTTTCCTTCCTCCATCTTTCCTCACAAGGCTGAGTACAGAATTTCCAGCTGGCCTCCCTTTAATGGCTTTGAACATTTAAGTAAACCAGAAAAAGATGCTACTTTTATATTCCTGTTGGTTGACATACTGCAGGGATAGATAGATATCCCCTTCCTCTTTGCAGAGTAAGTTTCATAGGGCAGCACAGCTTGAATATCATCAGGAAAATATTACAGGTACTGATTCTCTTCTTCACCATTTATTGTTACTTTATTTCTTTGTGCATGTAGTTCTTATAACACATCATGAGGGCTTGATGTTAGCCTAGGGAAAAAGGAGAAAGTGAGATATTCTTCAAAGGGAAATATGCTCATTAATGGCACCATTTACCATCTTAAATGTCTGTTAAGAACTTGAGACTGAGAGGCATTTTTACTCCCTTCAAGAGAAAAAACATTTTAAGCTTTAACTTGCTTTTTAGCATATTAATAAAGAGATGCCAGACTAGGTTTTTTCCTTTAGTTCCCACTGAAAATTTTCAGAATACTTGAAAAATTTGAGCTAGATGCTTTTGGACACAGTTCCAGAAATACTGTGCTCACTCCCATAATAGAAGTGATTTTCTTTGTCTCAGTTCTGTCAGTATAATAATTACAGAATCAGTTCCTTCTTAATTTTGCTGTGGTTAATTAAAGATTCATCCAAATTTTATCTCTAAAATCTCAAAATTCAAAACATTTCTGAGTTAATCTCTGAGACAGCAAGGGAAGCTTCCCCACCCTTCCCTCACATTAATGTGCAAATATGCACAAACACATGCACACACATATTGGCAAAATAATTCAGTATTTCTTATGTCATAATGTACTGTTGCAACTCCTTTCCCATTTTAATACACAGCCAGGTATAGCTACTGATACTTGTAAACTAGAGAGGCCATAAAACCTGAAATAACTTTAAGGCAATAGACACATGCCCTGAAGGAGAACCTGTCAACCCCCTGGGAAACTCAATTTACTTTATTTCACACTACCCTTGGCAAAGGGAAAAAGGAAAGTAAAACATAGAGCGAATCAGATAGCTCATTCAAATATTTGTTAAGAGTGAGCAAAAGACAAAACAAGCAGGAGAGCAGCATTAATTTTTTATATTCACCAGATCCAGTGCCCAGTAACTACTGAAATGAGCAACCACGTTTCAGTTTCCATCAAAAGCATATTGATTTGGCACCACAAGAGTTACTGAATTACAAAATGCTATTAGTTATGGCCCTACATACTCAGTAATTAAAATCATACCTGCAAATATGCATAAGAATTCTCTGGGCAAAACTGGAGAACTAATGAAGGGTTATTTTCATTCTAGCTGCATCTTGGCAGCTAGAGGTAGAAACTGTAGCCCACAGCACAAAATGCAGCACAGAAATATCTGGCTTCCAGTCAGGTTTTCTTTCCTCATGTCCACATGTGCAAGCAAAGAAACACAGAACAAAATTTTTTAGGAATCTAAAACAGAGAGAAAACACACTCTAGAAATGTTATAAAGTTATGTCATGGTTTTTGATTATTAATGTATATAATAACCTCGATTAACCTACATCTGTCATGGATTTATTATTATTATTCCCTTACAGATCTTCTACCTACACTTATGCAAATCTCTAGCACAAAAATTTACAATGCAACTGTGAGCACCGCTATCATAGCAGCTTCATGACTCGCTAGAGGCACAAACCTTATTCTCAGTAAATCTTACCTTCTTCAGTAAAACATAACCGAAACAAAAGAGAACAGAACTAGAGAAGAGTATTTGTGAATGAAGCGTCAAGGAAATTAATTTAGTGCTAGAGAGTTGTTCAGTGCAAGAAAGAAAATTGCAGCAGGGAGAATTTTCAGGGAGATCTAAGAGCTGGTTTCTGGCTACTGCATACTTGCCAGATTTGAAGCCTCTGTTATGTGCCAAACCAAATTTTGTGGTCTTGCTGAGGTTTTCCTGTACTTTAAATGGGTAGATGCAAGTGTAAAACAGAGCATTCATTCACTTTTTTGGCATAATGCCCTAATCCACTGCTGATCTATTCAAACTCAATACGTAGTTGTCGAAACTTGGAGAATAGCATACTCCAAAACTCTATACACAGGGAAACTCTCAAGAAGAAAGCCTAAATTCTGCTTGTGTTCCTGCATCTGCTATTACCCATTAGCTAGGTGAAAACCAAACCAGACAAACAAAGAAAGATAAAGCCTTCAAACCAATGATAAAGCCTTCAAACCAATGAAGAATGATAGACCTGGGGATGCATGTGGAACTTGGGCCACCTGAATATAGCTGTAATTGCACAGTGCCATGAGAGGAAGATAACTAATATGTTAGAAAGAGATGAGGAAATGTAAGTGATTTAAATAGGAAAGCTGCTTCTTGCTGCTGCATATTTCATTTCAGAACCTGAGGCTTGTAATAAAATGCAGTGGATAACCAGAAGTAATGTACAGAAAGAGCCTTGAAGAAATGAACCTTCTACAGAGTTCAGCAATTTTCTTCATTCCCTCTAACACTGTCAAACCTTTTAGACTGTTTCTGCATTTAGTTAAAGTACAGGGAAAGAGTAAAATGAGAAGACTTTCCTTCAGTGTAGAAGGAAAGATTAATATTACATATCACCATGGTGCAGATGGAAAAGGTTATACAGAAAATTACAGGCAGGTATTAACACTTATATATCCAACAACAAGCACATTTGCTACAAAATGTGTGCATCTCATCCCAGTGGGCCCAATTCTTTCTTCTACCATCAAAATTCAGGGAGCTAAACAAAACCTAATCTTAAAACCCTGTGGTACTCAAACTCCTAAAAAACAGGTTTGTTTTTATTTTGGGGAGCAGCTGCTAGTTAGAGTTGTTAAGATGCAAGCTCAGGATATGAAAGGAATTTATTTCTTTGTATTAATTCAGTTTCCTTGTTTGCTAAAACAGAAAGACACACAAACACAAACACAAAAACAAAACCCCTCAAAACCCCACCCCACGTATAATGAAGCCTGAATATTAAAAAAAAAATGTTTTCATTAAAGTTTAGCTGAGTACCTTAATTGAGTGTCAAGATTATTAGCTAGATGAAAGAAGTTTCCTTTCCATACTGCAGTCTGAAGCACTGTACTTACATATTTTCTAGTCTCCCCATATAACACCCCACAGATGCTCCCCCAAGAAACACTCTGGTTGCAGTTTTGGTCACTCCAGCATGATTGCCTCTTTGACACACTGCAACAAATCCTCAGCTTCTGTAAATCAGCCAAATTCCACCAACATCTCTGGAATTACTACCACCCTAACCCAATGTTACATGGTACTGCCTTGGCTTTAGGGTCCTAATAAAAAGAAAATTGGAATAGAGGATTAGTGTTGAGCCCTGCAATATCAACCTTCACAATGAAATGTGTAATTCTCAGAGGTGGCATTCACAGTCCTGAGCTGCTTGTGTTTTATTTGAGCTAAGAACTGAGGCAACTCCAGAAATGGGTGACAGCTATGCCAGGATTTTGAGAACAGTAATTTTAGAGGTCACATTTATATTTTCCTGTGAGTGGGGATAGATTTTAATTCTCATCTCTTTGCCTAATTGCATTAAGTTGATGTATTATTCATAAAGTGCCTTTGTGCTTCTTTTTAATCAGCTTTGGTGCCGCTTTTAAGAAGTCTTTTTGTTGTTTTCTAACCTTTGCCCAATTTAAATAAACGAGAAAAAATCCTATAGGTGTATCCTCATAGCATCTGTCAGCACTGCAACTCTAGGGAGAAGAACTTGTTGCCATGTATCTCCAGCAGTTTCTAACATGCCATAATATTAATCAGCCTATATTTGAGCTTGCTCTATTGGGGCTTTACATTAGCTTTCCAGAAACACTGATTAAAGGCCTTAGAAAGCTTTTCTGTGTTTTCCAGAGACTTCCCACCAGCATTGCTGTGGGTTCTTCACTCTCCTTCCTCGCTCACTGCATCAAGGATCACAACCTCCCCCCGAGCCACTCAGGCAAGGCTGCTGTCCCTGTGCTCCGTGGGAGTGAGCCAGCTACCTGCACGGTGCATCCAGGCACACTGGCTGGGCTCTGGAAGCCCTGAAAAATAGAGATCAGTAAACTGCAGCAAGAATTAGCTCCTGCTCTGGCAAAAAAACCAAGTTTTTTTCACTGAGACACTGAGGGAGCTCACAGCATTGTGTTTATAATGAAGGTTAAGAGGTGACAGAATCAGAGAATATAACTGCTGTCATGCAAGGGAACATTTATACAACACTGCAGACAGGTTGTAAGTCACAGAGGAAATCTGGGAGGTGAGCTGACAAGGTCTGCCAAGAGTCTGGGACCTGCCACCCAACTGCTGAAGCTGAGAAAGCTCAAACTTCTAACTGTAAAATCTGACATTTCCTGACATGGGAAATTAACTACCACTGAATCATAGCATCACTACTGAGTGTCTTTTGAAAACACATATTTTTTGGCAGGAATTAGAATATCTGCCTCACAAAAGGAATTTTTGGGTAGACTATCTGTCACAAATGTATCGAAGAGGTAGATTAGTACATCAAAATCAAGGTTTTCCCAGTGTCAAGAATAGTAAATGATAGTTTAATAATTAACTTTGGGGAACCCATAGTGTTAAATTTTATGGAGAATTGTCAGTAGCATATGTTCTGAAAACACTAATCTGTTTATGCATGCAAATTTTGGACAGTATGTCAGAGTTACTACTGCAGATAACAATATTCACCAACTCAGAAAGTTAGTGAATAATACATTTCAAATAATATTCATATCAACTAAAGAAATTTTCGTCTTTTTTTTCTCTTAAAGCTGTGCCTTTCTCTATATGAGTGCTCATGTACAGCACAATTGTAGAGCACCATGTTATCCATAGTTATTAACAGAAGAATCCACAAAGACATATAAGCACTTTTGAAATAATTGGAGCTTTGAATTGGATTCTGTCATGAGTCCAATCATCATGAACACTTCAGCTGATAAATAGAGCAAACTCTATCTATTTTGCAGAAGTGAGCTAATTTACTCTTCCTGATGCATTTTAGCAACTTTAACAAATATAAAAATTTAGAAATTTCCCTTCTTCCTGTTTCATCATACTTACAGAATCCTGTTCAGGATACTTTTTTTCGCAGAAATTCCAGTTCATCAATATTTTTAAAAAAACAAAGATATTGTGGGACAACATCTCCTAAATTATCTCAGTGGCTCACCATGGCTTCAGATAAGTTGGGTTTAGATTATAAGATCCAAAGACTATAAGCAAAACCACCATACTTCAGATATCTAAAATTCAAAACCAACATACAGTAATGACCTTGACATGCCAAACACAAAACACACAAATCAGATGTAAAGTAAAAATGTTACCCAGGAACATTGCTTGGAATTAGTCAAACAAATAGTGTAGTAGTTCATTTTGTGTTATTTTCCTGAGTAACGCAGAATGTTATATATACAAAAAAAATCTAATAAATTGGAAACAGAGTAGGCGATTTATCCTCACTACAGTTTATCTGTAGATGTCAAGTAGAATGACAAGCTCTCAGTTTATCACTCATGAAAAGTACCTTGCTCTGCCTATGCACAAAAGGGCATAGGTTAGCAGCTTGAAATTGAGAGACATATTCTTTCTTACAGTCATATCTCATGAAAGCCTATAAATTCACAAATGTTTTATCAAAGAACTCTTCACTGGTTATTTGCTACTTCTAAATTTAGGCTTTCTAAATCTGTGGGGTTTGTGTCAAGCTATCATGACCATGGTACAGATTTCTCTGTTCAAGGAGAAAAATTAATCCAAATAGGAAACATAACATGTTGAGAGAGTCCCATTGGAAACGTAGTCTTTCAATTTGTTTCAATACCTACAGCCTTTGCTTTCTGTTCAAAAGCAGCATCTAAGACAGTAATTTTCCTGGTTAGTAAAACTTATATTGGGTGTCTTACATGTTAATGGAAGAGTCTCTACTAAAATCACATTTAAAAATCAAGTGACATGTGGATTGTTTCTCATTTTATTTCCTAGGGATTTCTAAAATAAAAGAGCAGTAGTATGAGCACCCATATGATTTAATATTTCTTTTTCAGAGATAGCTCTTGATTCCTATCAAATAGATGTTCCAAGAGTGGTCAGTTTTTAAATAATATTATAAACATCCCTTCCCAAAATAGCCAGTGAACTGAAACACATTGTTTTCCTAAAAGAATTCTAATATTCTTTTGCATAGGACTCAATATGCTTTTACTAAGCATTAAGCTGACTATGTTTCCTTCATTACTACTGTGTGTTTTGAAAGTGGGCTCATTTACCTCTTGGTTATCAGTCATTGACCTTTTTCCTTCTTGACTCCCTTTTTTTATTCCCATTTCAAGGCTCAAAACAGACTAGATGTCTTTGAACAAAATAGTGCACACGCTCCAGCACAAAAAAAAAAGAAGCATGACTCTATAAAAGTAATTGAGAAAACCAATCCATGTCACAAGAAGGCCATGACACTTATGGCAGTATATTTTCAGCCTTTTCTCATGCTGCTGGTGTTCTTTAGAGATGCCTATGATCATTTCAAAGGCGATGGGTTTTGTCTTTGTTTTTACTTCTGAGCCATCTCAGAGGAGGTCAGTCATTACTGTGTAAGAAATTAGCCAAATGAGGTGTGTGTGAAAAATGTTTAGTTTTCTGTTCCCTAATTAAGGATAGAGTTGTTTGTTGATCTCTCTCTGACTCAATTTACCCAGGCAGTCCACTGTGTGTCTGCCTTTCATGCAGTTTGTGTTTACAAACAGGTTAGGTGATATAAGCAAGGTAAATAGTATTAAGTTCTGAACTGCAACAGTAACCAGACTTTCAACATGATGCAAATAGCAATAATTCACATTTTTTCTATGCATTAGACTAGACCGTCAGCACCGTCTTGCCTAGAATTATTTTTGCTCATAGTTTTTGAGTCCACGTTGCAGCATAAAGCAGTCATTACATAGTCTGAAAGAAAGAATGAATATTGTTCAGTAGAAGATACCATGAAAAGCTCCACTTTTCATGAAATTGTCAGAATATTAATTCTTCCTTTCAAGTAATACAGTCCATCCTCACCCATATCCCTGATTTGGTCCTTATGCACAAATCTTCTATCTTTTGCCATTTACTAAGCACTCACTTGCTTGAATGATTCTCATCCTTTCTCAGAACCCTAAGCTAATTTTATTTCAGGTAGGAAAATATGTACCAGTTAAAATAAAGCAGCTTCACTCTTTATTTGGGCAAAAAAGAAATTTGTTGTTTTATAATGAAAACCAACCTTTCTTTTGCTGCAGGTCAATGAGATTGGCTAGAGAACATTTAGGAACTCAGCATGCCCTGGAATGGAGTCTTGAAACCCTTTAACAGGCGTAGCAAACCAAAACCACACAAAGGGAATTTACTCTAAGAATACTCATGTCAGGTACAAAGTAACTTTTCCATCTTTATTAAGCCATTTCACAGGCACTCCACTCACTCCTTCCATGAGAACAATCAAAATGCAGTGCAGTTTTCTTGCACCTGAATTGATTGGAATATGGGGAAGCTTCTAGGGGAATCTGTAAGAAAAAACACCAAATGCAGGATACTGAGCCATAATTCCTTTGGGTCTTGTTAATTTTCAGTTCTCATGATGGCTTTAAATAACTGGTTAAAAAGATGTAGTTTGCTATCTCTAATAAACTTCTGTTTATAGCAGTTAATGTTAAAAGGTGACCAAAAAAAAAACCAGAAAAAAGAAAAAGGAAAAGAAAACATCATGTATTCAAATTGTTCTGTTGGAAACAAAAAGGAATGAAAATTTCATGACACAAAGTGCTTTAGCTTGCTTATGGAAGTTACATGGGAAGACTGTAATTGCTTATTTATTTGCAGGATAGTTGTTGCTGAAGGGTCCAAAGAGAAATAGTTATAGCCCATTCTGTTTGGGCTGCCAAGTCATAGGAGGAAAGGAAATCTATATCCAAGATAAAAATTTTTTAATCAACAAAATTGCAAAGAATAAGGGAATGGTCTTCAAAAATATAGATCCCTTTTTCAACTTAGATAATAAACTGGGTGATATATTACAAGTTTCTTTTTTATCTTTCTCTTTTTTCCTTTCTCTTTGTTCCCTTCTTATGGTGTGAAGACTAATTTATTATGCTTTATACCAAGAATTCCCAAGACATGCAAGAAAAACGTGATGATAATTCATAATCTACTATTCTAGAGAAATCTAAAAGATCATCCAATTCTATGAGACTCGGAAACATTGTCTATTTTCTGACATTGTTTCTAGTTTTATTTATCTTCCTGACTTAAATCACAAAAGTAATGAAGACTGTGGAATTTCTGGTTCACATCAAAACACAGCTAAAACATTACAAGTAACAGTATTACCAAGATAGCAGCGTTCACTTTGTGCATGTTCCCACTGCTCTATTATTTAATTGCTGCATGACTCTGCATTAAATTTAGTTTTTATCAGAGAATCAGACTGAATCAAACATTAACAGAGGGTAACAAAAGAAATTAGCTTCCCCGTGCCTAAAGATCACAGATTAATTAATTTTGAATAGATATGAATTTTAAGGGCTGCCTGGTTTGTTCTTTTAAAAAAAATTCACATTGTGACAGATGAAAAAAAAAAAAAGAGGAAAAAGAAATAATTTGGTTATACAGGAATGCAGATTTTCCTGATATGCTTTAGTAATTTCTATTTTAATTATGGATGACATAAAAAACAATATCAAAAGAATCCTTCATGGTTTTGCTTCATTCCTTTTCCTCTTGAAGTGCAAAAAATCTCCTTTCTTACACTGTAGATTACTGCTTTCTAGTTATTTAAAATTATAACTAATATATGTTCTCATTGATCTTGAGGGAATGATCTAATACAAGTCACAAGTTTCAGAATAAATAAGTACAAGCATAAAGTAGCAAACATTGACAAAATTAAAATCTAAATCTTGATTTTAAGTGAATGCTGGATTTGCCTATGGTTCACATGTAAATTGAGTCCAGGGCCACATACTACATTAAACAGCAAGATCAGAATCTCAATTTTCTTATACTACATGAGTGGGTCATTTGGGACTCATGAGGGCATTTGGGACTCAAACTGTCCTTAAAGCTCCTGCTTACACAAATTTCTTAGGCAAAGGATTCAACTTTCACTTCCCTCTGCTGTTTTGCAAGTCCTCCCTATTTTGATTATATGAAGTAAATACCATCATTTATTTAATTTTTTTGTGGGACGTAGAATGATTGCTTCTTGAGTGAGCAAAGTACTTTAAATAACACAGGGTGGGTTTTTTTTAAATTCTCTGCACTGAGCTAGCAAAGCTATCATGCTTCTGCCTCTTCACCTCTCTTCCACATGCACTTCAGTGTTTGAACTAGTAAAATCAAAGTACAAAAAGATAAGTTGAAGGAAGACTTTACCTGTAGCATTTCTTTGTGCCTACTACAGAAATAAGAGTGTGACTTTGAAGTCTGCCACCTTCCCTGAACACAATAGAACTAGATTTTTATTATTGTAACAGTTTTATTTACAGTTTTATTGAGAGTTTATTGAATGTAGTTTGTTTAAACTGCAGTTTCTGCCATAGTATCCAGTTTGTAGTCATAAGAAAAGATCAAAAATATTCTCTTTTTTTGTAGGGTGCTCGAACACTGTTATTTTATAAAACACAGAAGATACTACTGCTTGTGCATGGGACCACCATATTCTACAAAGCCATAAAGTCCAGACCCATAAAATACTGTGTAGGAAAGAGAGGATGTGGTAGTTCTTGAAAAAATAACAACAGCCTCTGGCACTGTCCAATGTAGAATAAAGAGAAAAGTTTGTTTCTATATAGGCATCTTTGAGGCAAATGTGGGGTCTGCAATCCCTTCTCTCCCAGACAAAGGTAATAGGTTCAACTTGCCTCTTTGAACTAGTCTATTGTTTCTAAAGGCTAAACCTTATATAATAACTACTTTGTGGGGATTCCAGCATCAGGAAATGAGGATGATGCTTTCTGAGTCATTGTCTCAACTGAATCATGCCTGGATCATATTGTAAATAGCAATTTTTAAAAGGGCCCTGCCTACTTCCACTCCACCACAAGCAACAGCACATGATGTGGGAGTTCAAAGTGCAAACAACAGGTAAACAGCCGGTTTGGCTTTGTACATTCGTCTGCCTTCACATTCAAAATAGACAAGATCAGCTGCTAAGGGGCTTATTACTTGCCTTTTTTTCTCTTTTGTACAAAGCAAGTCAATTATTTGGGAGCAACCACTTTAAAGGAAGCAAGATGACACTTTTTTCTGCATTAAAATAAAAAACCAAACCAACCTTCTACACAAAAATGAAAAATAAATGTTTCCAACAATAACATTGTCCTCTTGGAATAGCTTCATAGCATGCTGTAACACTGAGGCTTGACGGAAGTTCAGAGTGTCAGTGCTGAACAAAGCTGTTAGCTCACAAAACTTCCTTAGACTGTGGACAAGAAGTTCAAAGCCATTTATAACATCACTTTTGCCAGAAGGGAGCTGGGGTATGTTTTTAATATGAGTTCTGAGGCACAGTGTAGACACTACAGAGAAGGACAGAATTCATTATCACAGAGGCATCACATAACTCTGATAAGCAACACAGAGGCATCTTTTGAAATGGTTTGTTTACTGCTTTCAATAAAGAGAAAGGGTTTTAGGAGAGATGCAACAGGCCCATGCACCTGACATGAAGGCTCTTGCACTCACAAGGCTAGTTCAGGACCAGCAGATCTTGCTGTGGCAACTAAATTCACCCAGCCTTTTCTTCCCATCCTCCTCTACAAAGCTGAGCGAAGGACTGAGCAGAGGTTTCCACTAGGCCCCCAAACAGCCTGTTTAAACCTTGTGCCTGACTCACCAGCATCCTTACTTTACTATGGCTTTATATGGGTGTCTATAGTTTAATTCAGAGGAGGTGGCACATGGCACAGAGAGGACACCTCTGCTGTCAAACATGGCAATATTCAGTCCTTCATACTGGAAGGCCATGATTGTTTCTAATTTCCTTCTATGAGAATATTAAATAAATGGCTCAGCTACTTGAACTCTTTCCTTAGCATCCCTCTTGAAGCAAAGTGTTGGGTACAGGTGTTAGACACCAATGAACAGAATTCATCTAGTGAATTAAAGGAAGTGATGATCTTCGTGAAAAATGTTGTAGCAAAATATCATTGTCACTTTTCTTTATACAGGATATTCACAAAGCAGAATACAAAAAGTTACAGAATAATGTAACCATATTTTATATTACATAATTAATCTTATTAACCAGATGCATAATTACTCTTTGAAAATTAATTGATACAGAATGAGAAGAAGGAAAAAAGATACAGTAAAGATTACTGGTTTTGAATCACATTAAAATTAATTCTTAAACTGTAGGAAATTGCACAGAAAACAGAAACAAACAAGGCCCAGCCAGGAATTATACACAGAAATGGGAGAAGGTTCTTTCACTCCTTTGTGGTAAGCTGCTTCTTTCAAGCTGTTTTTATTCCTTTCCCATTATTTTGCTTGCAAAAAAATTCTGGATCTAGCTACATTATTCAAATGAATTTTCATTTAAGATGAAGACAAGAAGGTGAAAGGATCAGTAATCATGGTACATACTTGTGTTCTAGAAATGCTAGTTGGCTTAAAACTTTTGACAAAATGTGCGTCGTGTCAGACAGTATAATTTAATAGCTATTGTTCATTGCAAATCTTATACTTTATATTTCACCTATGTGTTAAATACAAGATAGGGTGAATAATTCTATTTTGGTTCCCTCCATGTCCTTGAGCAAGTATATTTTGTAGTCTCAGTTATCCTCTTTATCCTTGAGGGTAAAATTATCAATGAAACAATCTAACATCACATGTCGAAAGAGCCAATTGTGAGTGTTCTGTTCTAAGTAAAGTCTTACTAAAATCTTGATCATTTATTTAGTTCTTTCTTACTTAGAAACACTTACCACCTTAATTCTTGCTCCATTTTTCCTGGGTATTTCAGGTGACAGGGACTTTGAAACACATGACAAGACATGCTAGGCTGTCTGAGGACAAATAACAAGTATGAAACAGGAAGAAGGAGTCCTGCTGAAAATCGAAGTGCCAGAATATGTAGTTTCCCAAGGTGAAAACACTTTGCTCATCACAACTAATGCAAATGCAATCAAACTTTCTTAAGGCTTATTTAAACCCTTGTACAAAAGGTTGCACACACTTGTACACAAATAAATATTTTAGACATGTACTGCAAAATTAAAATTCACAGCTTATTGCTGCCATTGATTTGATTGTCGTCTATTTAGCTGCTACCTGGAAGAAGGTTTGTGATCAATGATCCACAATGCAGTTTCTCAGCATAGGCAAGCCTGTGGTAATTTGCATCCTTGAACATGTTTATGCATAAATGTATACATTATCAGTGTGCAATGATACATTACATTCTTCCACATGCAAGATTTTTTGTGTCTTTCTGTTTCTTTTCAGCAGTATATTTTCATTATATTCAGTATAGAAAAGTATTGTTCCCAGGAAGTTTTCACAGTGAAAAAGGAAAGCCAGAGTACTATCTTGCTTGAAGAACTTGTGTTTTAATCTATGAAAAAATCTGTGGGTTTTGGGTTTTTTTGTTTGGTTGGTTGGTTGGTTGGTTTGTAGGTTTTGTTGTTGTTTTGTTTGCGTTCTTTTTTTGTGTTTATGTGTTTGTGTTAGGTTTACTGCTGGAGCATGTTTAGGCTGACAAAAAGTTCTGACTGTGTTCTGTGGGTTTCAAAAGCCCATAACTGAGGCAACACACTTCAGTACAGCATTAAGGTAGCATGCTGTGTTGCTTATGTGTTGCATATATTGCTCTACTCTTTTAAGACTCCCAAAGGAATATGTGCAAGTAAACAAGGGAAGAAAAGACATTTCATCCATTCAGGTGAAAAAGTTTATGTGTACTGCTGCTTGACTGAACAATTAAGAGGATAATATCCAGTGGTCCAGAAAGCAGCTTTGGCATCAGGAACCTGCTATCTCGTATTCACATGATTGTACTGTTCCTTCCTGATAAAAGTTTAAATTCGATTCTTTCAAGAGGGATGAGATGAGAGCCCACATGTTAAGACAGAGATCAGTTAGCAGAATACAAGTGCAGTTTGGACATCCAGTTGCACATTTATCCACCAATTACCAATTGCTCATCATCACCTGTTAGGAGGGATGGCAGAACTATCGCTGGCTAGGTGGAGACTATGAAGTTCTGGCTTTGGCAACTCCTCTTTCCTGCTGTTGAGCTGAAACCAGAGATCCTGACTTGCTCATCCTTGTTTGTAAGCTTTAGTGTGTAATATGGGTGCACATGTGCCCCGATCTTACTTACTGGCTTCAGTTTTAAGTTTGTTAAATACAGATAATTGGGTAACAGTGGCAGCAATCTAAATACAAAACTCAAAACACACTTTAAAAGGTCTGTGGAGTTCAGCAGTCTACTTTTATGTATGGTCCACATGCCACAAATTGGTTTGGTATTTTCCTAGAGTTACACAAGTGTTTTCCTCAATTTTGTCTCCATTTGAAACCAAACCAAGGTTTCTCAAATGCTTTTTCTCATATGGCCATGAAAAATAATTTTTCTGAACTAACTGCACTGGTGAGAAGCTGTTTCTTACATTTTCCTCAGCTAAGCATGCTCACTGGCATGTTATATTTAAAAAATGGTACTCCATTGAGACAGCAGAAGTTTTACTTGCTGAGCTCAGTAGTGAAGAGAAACCTCTCAACAATCAAGCCACTGTAGATAAATGTCAGGACATGCACCTTGGGAGAAACTATCCACACTCAGAAGAGAACATTCACAACTGACAGCTGCAATGAAGAAAGATTTTTTTATGCTGACTGCTGGGCTAGACGGACTGCTACTCTCATCTTTCAGGGCCTTTATCGTCATAAGTCTTCTGAAATGAGGTAAAGTGCTTCCAGAAAAAAATTTAAATGCCATTCAATTTCAATGATCATCTAAAATATTTTTAGTGGGTGCATCCCAGAAATAAGTTAATGCAATTTTGCCCCATAGAATAGTGAAAAAGTCATTCATAGCAGCAAGGGATCTAGGAAGGTAGATTTGAGAATAAGTGCAGACCTGGCATTTCATAAAAGAGATAAATGGATATTTGTAGACATAACTGCCTATCGCCATTATTAGATATCCTTAGGTAAGATTGTACAAAAACCCACGAGCTATGTTTTCACTAGGACAGGACTACATCAGATTTAACATACTGCAGACAGCTGCAATGTGCCACCACTGTCAAAATTAATCTGGAAGTAAAACAAAAAATACAGACATTTTAAATGTGACCTTGCTATACCCAGTGTTAAATGTCATTTTACACACGAGGAACATGCAAACTATTTTGTCTATGCAGATAAGCTCTAAAACTTTGAAGCCAAAATCGGTATAGACCAAGTTAATCAAGGAAAAAGTTCCATGGTTTCTGTACTACAAAGATGTCGGAATTGCTCCAAGTAGCCCCTCTTTTGAAAAATCATAGAATCATGTAATCAATAATGTTGGAAGGGACCTCCAAGATCATCTGTAAGTAACTAGATACAAATACTGGAAAAAGTTGTCATGATTATAAAGTGCTCTGAAGTACCATTTTGCTCTGTAATGTGCTAAACCTTTCTACTTTTAGAACAAATCATAGCTTTTGTTCTCTGAATCACATTTAATTTGGAAAAAAAAAATGAAAATGTCATTGTATGGGTTTATCAGTAAATTAAGTATTCCTTCTAACAGTGCAGTATAAAAATGAAAGTAATGAGTTCAGCTTTTTCAGCCATCAGATACAGGATAAAAGCTGCTAGTGTGTTCCACAGAGTGAAACATTAATCATTTTTGCTGAACATAGATTTGGAACACATCCTTTGGAATTTGTCTTGTGCACCCTACATATTTGATTGCATCTGCCATAATTAATTACACAAGCAAATAGTACCATTTAACAAGCTGAGAATGTGGATTTACATGGCAGAAATAATTCCTTTGAATACTTGATGACATGAAGTTTCAAGTTCAGGATTGGAGCCAGAAGACTTTCCATCAAGTTCAGTGTCTGGAACAGATACAGAAACTGTAACCCCTCTAAGCCAAAGAGCAGCCTGAGTCAATCTTAGAGCTTTGCAGCCAGACTCTGCTGAATTCAGCACAGACCCTCCTAATTCAGTAGTCTGGTTTATCACATTTTTCTGAGACCGCTGAAAGCAGTAGACACATTGTCTGCTCATTTTCCAGTCAGGAGTGCTACTGGCACACTCTTCATCAGTTTGTAAAGACAAGTCCCTGTTTTTGTTTCTCTTTGAGAAAGAAATGGAAGTTAGCCATTCTCCAATGTACTTCCTCCTTAGTTTCCCAAATGGAACTGCTGGTGAAACATTTGTTTCATTTGATTTAACTGGTTAGCTTCAGGGCTGCTTATTCCCACCTGTCCCTTTCTTTTTACACCAGGCAACATTAGAGTAACACATTGATTCCCATAGAAGACAAGCTTTAAGTGGCTTCCTGATGGCTTTCCATGAAAACTCATGAAAAAGTGATCCAAAGGGGAAGAGAAACACATGATGTGCAGTCATAGCAGAACTTCAAGGGCTGGGCTGCAAAATACATTAGTGAAAAGTACTGACCATACAACACTTGTAGTCAAGTATTTCTAAACAAAAAGTACATTAAAAACCTCCTGAGAGGAAAGCTTTTGAAGGGATATTCTTCTGAAGGCACTGCTTCTTAAATAATTAATTTATAGTTCAGTAATCTGCCCTAGCATGTTATTTCTGGGTGGCCATAGCTGAAATAAGACACACTACATGCCCACACCTCACTCCATTCATGTTCCCAACAGTGAGAGATACTTCTGTGTGGGAAACACTATGAACAACCATATTAGCATCATGCTGTGGTCAAACTAAAACTCTCAGCCTCAAAGCTGAGCTCAGGCAGTGAAATGTGTCAGCACACTTTTATAATTTCCAGTTTACATCAGACAACTCTGTTGGTTTTGCTTAGCCCAGAACATCAGCAAGGTATTTTTCACATCTAAGAGAAATTTAAACCCTTCAAAAGCTGTTGTGGTAGGCCTGAAGAAGTGGTTGAAGGGTTGGGAGAAAGTGTTCATGAGTTGGTTTTGCTTAGTCCAGTTTTTGCTAAGTGGGTGGGGGGGGGGACACAGGTGGCTCCTGTGTGTCCTGAGTGAATGTTCTGGAAGCTTTCACCACGTCCAGCAGAGCCAATCCCTGATGGCTCTGAAGATGATGGATATACTGCTGGCCAGGTTTGGGCCAATTAGAGATGCTAGTTATGCCTCTGTGAAAACATATACAAGAAGAAATCAAAAGAATGTGAGCATGCGCTTCTTTTTAGGTAGAGAAGGAGGAGGAGGTGAAAATATGTGAAGGGAGAACAGCATGGAGACACCAAGGTCAGTGGAGAAGGTGGGGGAGGAGGTGCTCCAGGCGCTGGAGCTGAAAACCCTCTGCTAGCCGTGGTGAAGACCATGGTGGGGCAGGAGGTACTCCTGAAGCCCATGGAGTCCACAGGAGTGCAAAAATCAACCCACAGCCCATACCAGAGGAGCAGGTGGATGCCTGACAGAAGCTGTGATCCAGTGGGAGTCTCATCTAAAGAATTAAAGCTGCAAAGGCCTTGCAAGGCAGAGAAAGGCCTTGCTCCTGAGATGGAAGCAGCCTGGCCTTGGCTCAGGAGAGTCTGCACAGCACCTTATGGACAAAAAGAACTCATGTTGCAGCAGATTCGCTCAGGCTGCTGTTTGTGAGGTTTGGACCCACACCAAAGAAGTTCCCAGAGAGCTGTCTCTCATGGAAGGGACCCCGTGGTTAAGTAGAGGACTCCTCCCCCTGATGGACTGACCAAAGAAAAACCCTCTTACCCTGACCCCTGCCCCGTACTGGTGGTTAGAAGGAGGGAGGGGGGGTGTGAGTGGAGAAACAGTGATTGTAGCAGAAGAAATTTTGGTGGTAGATTGACTAAGAAAAAACCCCATACTCTGCCCACCCCCCCACCCCAATGTGTTGGTTGGAAGGAGGGAGGTGAGTGAGTGGAGAAACAGTGTCTTAAGAGGGAGGGGCATGAGTGAAGAAATGGTGTCTTCACAGCTTATTTTTACTTCTCATTTACCCTCCAACTCTGTTAGGTTAATAAATCATTTTGCAACTTTAAGTTGTGAGCCTGTTTTTCCCTTTTTTCTCATTGCATCCTCCCACTGGTCTCTTAACTCATGAGCCGTGGTGTGTGTGTGTGTGTGTTTAACAGCTTTTTTTTCCCTCTCCTCTGCACAGCTGTTTCAGGGGAGAGTAGAGAAGAGGTGCCTGGCATTTAGCCAGGGTCAAACCACGACAACCACTTTGTAGCATAGGCAGAGAAAGTCGGATGTGATTACTCCTGTCTGCGCAGAAATAGCTCTCTTCTTGGAAGTGCAGGGTGAGTTCCCCTTTGAGGGTTTGCTAGTGGAGAGGGAGAGGTGGAGGATCCAGACCCTTGATTGGGGTGTTTATGAGGTGTGTGTTTTTAGCAGAGCCAAAGAGTCTCTTTACAATTGTCTCTTGTAAGGTCAGGTTACTCTCTTTGCAAATGTCTGTTGATCTGCAAAGCTCCTGTCTCAGGCATCTCATGTGCTGCTGTTTATACCACTGAGATTAGTAGGCAGAACACCACATGCTTTTTGTGGAAATTGATGTGGTGTTTCCAGTTGGGCACTCGACATATTCCTATATATTATTGATTCCTATATATTATAAAAATCCATGGAGGATTGGGTAGTGGTAGGATTTTTCAGTTTACTCATTATCTCCCACCTTAATCATATTGATTTTGTTTCCTCTTTTGGTTTGCTAGAAGGCATCTTAGACTGGTCTCATGAAAGAGACATTTTAATTACCTCACATTTTTTTCCCGTTGTGAATCCTTCAAGCATTATTGAACCCAGCTTGTTTTTTCATTTATTCTTCACTCTTTCAAAGTCTGTTTTCTCAGAAATCAGTATTTGATCCCATAGCCACATTTAAACTGTGTTCTGTTCACAGACTTACAAGGCTGTGTCCTGTGAAGGAAGGAATAACATGAAATGAGCACACGACAAGCCTCAAAATTATTTGAGATTTTGATTTTTTTTTATTTTGAAAGGATTAAATAAAGATGCACAGAGCTGCATTGCAGTGTCAAAACTTTACACTGAAGTGAATTTTGGTTGTTCAAACTATAGTTATACAACAATTTTTCCGATTACCCATTTCGTGAGCTTTCAGACCAGATTTGGACTCAGGTTCTAAAAAATGCAACAATGTGAATTCAGACTAGTTGCTTACCATGTTGGGAGCTTTTTCCTCAACAATAGCAACAAAGCCATCCATTTTTCATTGTATCTGTGGGACCAGTGCCGTTGCCTGACTCAGAATACTGGAGTCAAACACATTTCATGGCAGAGAAAAAAGAGAAAAAATAAATATTATCCACCATTCAGGGTTTCTCTGTGTACCCTACAGGGGCCCAAGAACATAGAGTTGAGGTTTAAGTTTTCTTATCCGCTTCTACTTAAGTAGCCTAAGACAAAACTGAAAAACCTTTTCTTATACTAAAATAATCCTTAGTATACTAATATAGTATACTAATCCATATTAAGTATTTGATCTCAGTTTAACTTAAGTTATAATCAACTCATCGACTTTTTGCCTAAAAACATTTGAGCTGCATTTGCAGAAATTTAGCAGAAATTTGGATTATCTGAGGTTTTGAATGACTAATGTCATACAAAGCAATACAGAGGATTTTAAGAAAATGTCACTGAAACCACAGCCTAAAGCCAGAGGCCTTTGAGAAATTCTACAAAATTAAAGTTGAATTTGAGAATTTAAGCAGTTTTAGTTAAATATAAAACTTTTGTCTAGACTGACAGAACAACTCAGCAAGAATGGTTTACTGAGTCTCAGATAGTGAAATATTCTACTGCAGAGGAAAATCAAATACTACCACTTTAACTTTAACTCTTAACAAAAAAAAATTGCCACCTACTTTCATGGAGACTGATAACAACTTACTCAAGCACAATTTTAAATCTCTTTTAAATCTCTCTAGATTTAAACATGACAATAGAGTCCCTTGTTTGGCCACCACTAAAGTGTGTTGGTGCATTCTGTGTATTTCATCTCTTCACAGTTGTACAGTATCCTTCTTAGTTCCTCTTTCTGCTAAAACTTTTAGTCCCAAAGCTATGAAAATCAGGTCTTTATATGTTTGCACCAGTTTCTTCTTTAAAAACAATTAATTGTTCTTTTGCTTCTGAAGATGAAATTCTAAAACCTTTCATAAATGTCAAGGGTTTGAATTAAAAACAAAATAAACACAATTCCTTGTCAGAGCTCCAAAAGGCCAAGTTACAAGACAGAGGAATCCCACAGGCATGACTCTCAGTCTGCTTTTGAAAGCCTCTTGCAATTCCCTGCAGTAAGTTTTTAAAAGACATGATTGGATGCCTTCCAGTAACAGAGAAATATAGTGTTGATTTCATGTGGAAGAGAGAAGCCTATTACAAGAAATGAAAAAAGCTTTCCACTCTCTTCAGTTTTATCAGACAGCTTTATATTGTAAAATTGTGAATCTTACCATTTTGCTAAAATAATTGATAAACATGCTCTTCATATTCCTCCATTTGTATAAGACCATTCTCTCTTTCTTCTTTCCTCCATATATTATGTAAGATTGGGTGAAAAATTCACTGAAAGGATACATCAGACATAAAGAACACTTTTTGGAAGAGGTAATCTTGTATGTGTGTGTTTTCTCTGCTTTGAAGACCATACTTCTGAAAGAGACATTTACTTGCACTACAAAACATACTACTTTTCAAGCTACATTTTTTCTTATCAGTAAGTCATCTTTTCTTTGATGGAAAAATCCCCTGTAATTCAAAGAAGGTTCGAGGAATTATTAGTTTAATTCCTTTTTCTTCACAAAATTGTGCATCAAATATACCACTTTGGTTTGCTTTTAGCTGCTGAAAGAGAGTGAGTTTACTTCCTGGGAAAAGATATACAGAAATCTCCTCTATTAAAGTGCTTGTGCTGAGATAAATGAACAATGAATGGAAAATGCAAAAAGAAACAGTTGAATGATGTATAACAAATAAATAAATGCAAATACCCATATTAGGTAAATGACTTTTCTTTTTAAATGATGTGAAATCAGAGCGCTTCAGATTAAGTTGAACATCTTTTACAAAAATTCTTCTCAAAGAGCCAAAGCACACCATAGGACATCCAAAAAGATGAAATTAAATGAGGAAGTTGGTGTACTTGTCTATCTCTTTGACCATGGTGAGTCTCCTAGGAAAGAACTTGTCTGTGATTTAAAAGAAAAAAAAAAAAAAGAAAAATAATTTGTTCAATACTTAAATGTCATTTTATCATCCTAGTGAAGTCACAGTGGCTGCTTGGAGAAAATAGAATGAAGTTAAATCACTAATTTCAGTCCCACAAGGGTTTGGTATGAGAACCCACTTCTTACTTTCCTTCTGGCATTTGTAGGCATGTTCAAGGAACTTTCTTTCAGATAGAGTTGTGAAGATAAATCACTTCATGTATCTAAGGTGCATGCAATATGTTATAATTCCAAACATCTGGCATTCAACAAGATGAGAACTAATCTAAAATGTTTCTGACAGCCTTCAGAAACTTGGCAGTCCACTCAGTTGGTCAGTTTCAGAAAACCCTACTAAATTCTATGCAATTGAGCACTGTCCTCAACTAAAAGTTGATAATTATCCTTGTATTTATTTGCAGCTTTTCCATCTACCACTGTCAAAGTAAAAACAAACCCACATTGTTTATTTATGCAATTTAACAGAAATCAAGGTGCAGATTTTGACATGTTCATCACTTTCAGTTGGTTGTATGTATGTTGTAGTATTTATACTAAAAGAGTATCTCTGAACAGTGTTCAAGGTACATTAGCTTGGCCAGAGTAGAACATAATATGCTTGCTAACTCATGTGTTTTATGGAATACCATTGTGCATTCCTACATAAATATGCTCTCTGTTGTGTACTATTCAGTATTCTGCAGCAGTGCTTCTATGACTTGTCTAGAAAAAAAATACTTATTTTCTTTGATTCTACTACATTGGCTTTTTTTTTATTTTATTGGTTTAAAAGCTTACAAGATGTCTATTTCCTCAGTTTTCTGTTTACTTTAATTATCATATTTTTACCACACTTGAAATGATAAAAGACATCTGAATTTGTGAAAATTGTGTGCTGTTTGGCAGAATGTGTTGTGTTTATTGTTTTGATAGAAAAATCCTTTAGTGTTAACTTAAATTTCTTAAACAATTTGCTTTTAAAAGTCACTTTATTAATTAGTGCCTTGGAAATTCATGCACAGGTTTATTGCATTGTTAATTCTAATTTTTCACCTCTTCCAGTGCACTGAAGAAGATTCACCTAACACAAGCAAATTTGCATTAAACTCATATGAGAAACCATTTTACACTGATTATACATTATCAACACACATCAGAAACAATACAGTAAGAATAACAGTAATTTTCCAAAAGGCCCTGAATAAAGTACATATTTTAAAAAAAAAATTGATGTGTTTAAGGTTTTCAATGATCTTTACACTTTCAGATTTTAGCTCTTCTGCTAAGCTCATAAAGCATATGGTGTTGCAGTGTTGCCCAGTAAATAAAACCCTTCAAAGCCACAGACTACTACAGTGAAAAAGAAATTAGCTCTTCCTTTGAAAGATATCTTTGCTATAAAATTTAAAGAAATGAATTTATAGTTTCAGAACTAACCATGAATTTCCACAAGTATACCGCAATCTGACAAATATCTATCTGTGCAATCCAGCTGAAGTAGCTCCTGACCCCCATTTCTACTCCTTTTAAATCTTTCCTACATTCTTCACTGGAAATGATTATGCTATTATTTGTCATCTCTTGTTGTAGCCTCTGTCCAAACATACATTATGTGTTACCAAGTTTTGTGACTTTGATCCTGCCTTACTGAAAAAAAGTGTTGTTGACCTATGTCTACCCCTACTAGTTTGTGAGTAGGGAGCTTAGATGATATTGCATCAGGCATGGGGAGAGAGAAGAAAAGAACACAGAGCGCAGGAGTGAGTGTGCTGAATTAATAACACACTTCTGGAATTCAGAAGTAAAACATCCACATGAAAAGATACAAAAAACTAACAAGAATGTGGGAGGTCAGAGGATGGCAACTCAGGAAGATCAAGGATTAGCTTGCTCATAGGAACAAAGGCTGACACATCTTTCTCTACTGGGGGATAGCTTGGACAGCAGATAGGAGGGAAGGTAAGCACACAGATGTCTGGCCTTGAGGCACATGCTCTCAACACGCTTCAGAGTGAGCCAAGAAAATTGTTGGATGCTAATAGGTCATGGGTATAATTCTGTTTTGAGGTCCTCGCACACGGTAAACAGACGCCCAAGCAAAACTGACTCAGAGATCTGAGGAATTATAATACTATTTGTAAATAATAATAATTTGCCTCTTGACTATGCACAAAATTCCAACCAGGAGTGATGTACAGCAATCCAAATAGAAATTCATGCCAAGAAAGCAAGAAAGAAATCCCAAGGCCAAAATAGGCACCCCCAAAAATGCCTTAAACACAATTAGAGCATAATCAAACTTAGCACAATGTTTCAAATTAATTCATAGGCCACATTTTTCAGGGATTTACTAAAGTTTGGGAGACAACTTCCTTTCCCTCATCAGTTAAGGCGTTCATACACATCTGCTATTCCATTCCAAATTAAATGACAGCTTTGAAGAGAATACTTGCTGACATCCAAAGTCAATATCCCTCTTCCTAGCTCTTAACACTCTTTCCTCAGCTGTGGAGTGCTATGACAGTTTAGTGGGATGACATTTCAAAAGCAAAGTGAGAGTGAGAAAAGTTCTCATAGCAATTTCAGAATTACAAGGGAAACACTAAAAATGGAAGAAAAAGATGGAAGTTATTGAGGCTTGATGCAGACAATTTATGTGGAGTGAGAGAACGGCTGGGTGAGGGCTTTCCTCTATCACTGAAATTCAAAAGGGAGACTTTTTGCAAAGTAATGAGAAAGAATTTAATAATAGCACTTAGGATAAGATGTAATAAAGTTGTGAATAAGGGAAAGGTATAATTCACTTGAGAACTGATTCTTGTGTTCATGGCTACAAAAACACTAACAGAGAGTGGTACAGAAAATGTGTAGTGGAAGAAGCTTTTAGCAGAATCTTGCTGCTTGTCTTAATGATAACTAGGGACATGGTAATCCTTTTCTTTAAAAACTGCACAAAGAAATTTTCCATCTTCGTTTCTGTTTGGAATGAAAAGAGACAATTCTTTACCATTATAAGGCATCTATACACTTAAAAGGCAGATGTAGTAAAATCAGATGTGCTTCTTAATATTACTTGAACTACCGAGGAGACTCAAGTCACTGATTCTGTACTTTCTGGCTGTGGGGAGTAAAAATAGATGCAGCAAGCTTTTAAGAAACAGCTTCAAAACATGATAAATAATGTGTTTTTATGTTTGAGTTAAGAAAAGTACAAGAGAATATACAACAATGCCAGAAAAAGCATAACATTTTAAAAAATTCAGTTATGTGAACGGAAACTTGCACCTGTTTCAAGCTGCTGCTGAGGTTTCATTGTAAATATCTAGCCTTGTACTGTTATAAAACTGGCCATTAATCTATCAGTCTGTTGAGGACATAATCTGCATGATTTTTCTTTAATTAGAGTGCAGCTGTGACTAGATTAGGAACGATTATTCTTTTCTTTATTGCTGCTCTTTAGTGCACTGCTTCTAATTTACAAATACAAGAAAGAAATTAAGCAAGAAATTGATTAATTAAAAAGTAGAAAGTGAAGGTGGGGGTAGGAAAACAAAGAAATATCTACTGGTTTTATTACTCCTGATAGAGCTAGATTGCACCTAGCTGGTTTACTGAAGACTCAGGTAATGTTCTTGCATTCATTTCGCTAAATACAGTAGCTAATCAGACACACATTATGCCACTGCCATAATTTTCCAGTGGAGATGTATCCTTTACATGGTAGCCTGCAGTAATTTCATGAGGGAAAATAAGTATTCATGCTGAACTCGTAACAACCGAACAAAATATTTTAAAGTCTGATTTGATTTTAATAAAAGTTTCTTTATCTTTATTTTCTGTCCTTAACTATTGCTAGTAAACTGCTTTCTCTTGAGCTCAGGCATGAAGCTGTATTCCAGCTCTGGAAAATGCAGTATTGCATAGGGATATGTGACTTTGGCATAGGGGATTTTGCCCTGTCAGGAATTATGCTCAGCTGGGGGAAGAAGACCCAGCAGCCCAGCCCACAGCTACAGCTCCTGAACAGTTTCTAGTCACTAAAGTATGAGGACTGTGGTGTGCTGAGAAGAAGGATCTTGTTGATCTGTAGATTTCTCTACTGCTCTGTAGGCAGTTTGTTGCAGTCTGGGAAGTATGCTGGCTTCTATCATAGACCAGCATCTGTTGCTCTTCTCCATATTTTTTGTTCAGACTTCTTTAGATTTGTAGTTCCTGCAAAATTTTGGAGGGTTGGTGTTTGTTTTGGGTGGGGGGGGGTTGGGTTGTTTTTTGTAGGGGGATGTGGGTGTGATTTTTTTCTGGTTTCTTTTTTTTTTTTTTTAGTTAATATTTCTGATTCAGTAATGGCTCTTTTTGTCTCTTTCTGTGCTGGCTGCTGGTGGTCTATACATCTATACATGGCTGATTAAATACAGTTTCTGCTCTGTTTTATCAGTTCCAGAAAAAGTGCATTTCTGAAGTGTTTCAGTTTGTCTTAAAGTGGACTAAGTGAACCAGCATGTTTGCCACTGTGGTCTACGAGTATCTAAACAACTTTTTCCTAGGGTCTGCCAGGTACTGAATGTCATTTCAAAGGGAAAGGAGGGAATCTGCCTGGAGAACAAAATGTGAAATATCTGTAGGACCATCTGTGTGTTCACCTAGCAACCCACAGTGCCCATATATCAGCATTTTCAGTTAGATTCTTCTCTTCACATGGTTTAAATATGAGCTCTAGGCAATTTGACCGAGGTATGATCATTGGTGACATATCTTTTGTAGAGAGGAGTGACACCATCTTTTGTTAAGGCAAATAATAGCTCTTTGAAGGAGGAGAAAGCAATTCCTTATTGTCAGGAGCTGACTTTTAATGAGTCATTGCCCAAACATGCCCACAGGACAACGGAGTTGAGGAGAAGCTCTTCACAGCTTTGAATCTTGTGCCACTCACTAAGTCTAACAGCATTTTCAGCTGCTATTCTTCCTGAGAAGTTATGCTTAAAAAATAATTTTCCCACTTTTCATCTCCTTTCTTGACTACTGCAGTACTTTTTTACTGACTTTTCTTTGGCTAGAAGGTAGCCTGTTAGACAGGTAACTGAAATAGAGTACTTGCTACAATTTAATTCCTCTTAGTGCCAAACTACAAAATTTTTCAGTCTCAAAAAAATAAATGCTTCCTTTCATCTCACAGGAGACACCCCAATACTGTAACTGCTAATGGTTTGGATCGGTTCCTGCCAAATCACAATTTATGTACTTACATTTTAATCTTAATCAGTCACCCATCTAATGTTATTTACCCAGTACCATAGATTTAATGCCACATATTTGGGATCCATATTTATTTCAGTATCTGTACCTTGGAAGACTGAAATTTTTCCCCTCAAATTAGACTGAACTGCAAGAGTTTCAGATTCAATGATTCACATGAGCATATATTTAATTCTAATATGTGAAAAAACCCAACAGCTATAAACCACAAATCAAACCAACTGAAAATACCTTTTCCACAAGATTATGCACGACAAGATATTGGGTTTTCTAGCTCAGTGATTCCACTGGCTCACGATTCAGCCTTGCTGATTTGCTCGTACTGCTGCAAAAGGTCTAAAGGAAACTCTTAAGAATGTGCTCTGCCAAGACATACAAACAGGTTTTAACTGTAATATATGGAATTCTGGACAGCAAGATGACTGTGGCTTAAACCCAGCCAGCAACTATGCATCACTCACTCACTCACTCTCTTACTCCCCCACCAGTAGGATGGGGCACAGAATTGGAAAAGTGATAAAACTCATGGGTTGAGATTAAAACAGTTTAACAGGGAAAGCAAAAGCCATGCAAACAAGCAAAGCAAAACAAGGAATTAATTCATCATTATCCATGGGCAGACAGGTGTTCTCCAGGTCTCCAAGAAAGCAGGGATCTGTTTTGCATAACAGTGACTTGGGAAGGAAAATGTCATCACTCACAACTTCCGCCCCTGTTTTCCTCCTTCTTCCCTCATCGTTATATGCTGAGCATGACACCATATGGGATGAAGTATCCCTTTGGTCCACTGGGGTCAGCTGTCCCAGTTGTGTCCCTTCTCAAACACTTGTGCATCCCCAGCCTCCTTGCTGTAGGGGCAGTGTGAGAAGCAGAAAAGGCCTGAACTCTGCCCAGCAGTAACAAAAATATCCCTGTTTTATCAGCACTGTGTCCAGCACGGATCCAAAACATAGCCCAGTACCAGGTCTGTGAACAAAATGAACTCTACCCCAGTCAAAACCAGCACATGAGACCAGTGAATAGGATGTAAATCCAGGAGCAGATTTTCACACTTGGATTACCTTCAATTTGTTTCCTTGTACAGTAAATCTCTTTATCTTTCAACACAAACTTACATTACAGGATCAGGATGGCAATTTTCATTCACATTTAAGGCAGGTAGTTATGATTTTCTTTCTTGAGAAAGAGGAATAACTCTCTCCCACACTTCAAGAACAATGAGTGTACCCAGACCTATAATTCTTCTCATAACTTTGTACAATATTTCCGAGTGTTATTACTGAGAAATGATAAATACAATTTCAGAGGAAAATTTCTTTCCATTTGATGCAAAGGTATAATCATACTATGCAAAACAAAAAAATACCAAAAGCATAAGTTTTCCTTCCTTCTCCTGCTCCTGTAAATTTGACCTAAGAAATATAACTAAATATTTATTGATTGGTCTAAGTCACTGATTGTAAAGTGCAGGCAATTATCTCACAGCTCATTGATTTCTGTAACTCCAGTTTATCTTGCTATCATATTTGCCTTAATCATTTTTGCTAAGCAGGTGGAGAAAGAGACATGTTTAAGCAAAGCACATAGGACATATAAATCCCCTCCAGACTCTACACTATTAATCAGTCTGGTGGAAGAGCCTCTGGTGAAAGAAAATTTGTGAAGGGGAAGAAACCAAGGAAGAGAGGTATGGAAGTATATTTAGCACTTGTGTTTCTGTGGCTCTTCATTATTGAGTGATTAAAAGTGCTGAATCAAATGGGTCATTCTAATTGGGCAAGTAACTACACCCAATGAAACTGGTGATTGTGAAGTTGCTTTTAGTCCATTACTTTTTTGGAGATTTTGAACCAAGTCCTTTTGGGTAGCGGTCTGTGTCACAGGAATTAAGTGGGAGCAGAAGAAAATAAAACTCTTGATCTTGAACACAGAATTCATTATATCTGACATTGAGAGAAACACCTGGGTTCCTGACAGGACTAGGACACATACCAGATTTGTTATTTTCTCTCCATAAAATCAATTTTGCACATTTTAATAGCTATTCTCAGCTTTTTGTTGAAATTGATTGCATTTGATGTTTTATAACATGTAGAGTTTTTCCTTAGGTTTTGGCCCAGACCTTTAATTCATATCACCACAGACCCCTCAGATGCATCAAAGACTTTCTTATCAATACAGAGCTAGCCTGGATCACAATTACTGACCTAAAGTTCAAAGGCCTAGTAACTCATCTACAACTTCTTGAATTCCTTCTTTTGCCACCCTTCAGCTGCTTAGTTCTCTGTTTCCACCTATATTTCCTTATTTTCCATATTCATGAATCTGTTTGTTAACAATGCTACTTGTCTCCCAAACTCAGATATTGAGTAAAATTTGATGTCTTTTCCTCTCCTCATCATGTTTCTCTGCCTAAATTACTTGAACAATGCTTTGAGCATAAAACCAGTATTTCAAAATATTAAATATTAATATTACATCTCTCTCTCTCACTTGCTTCATTTGACCATATACAATGAGTTGGAGTGCTTTTGTTCCTGTCCATATTGGCTTATTTCTCTGGAAAAGTTTGGTATTTAGGAGTCTAACATGTGAAAGAGTTATATCCAAACTTGGTCATTGTATGAAAAGACACATACAGGTAACCAGGATGTCCACCAAACCATGGCTGAAATGAAAGAGTAGATTTGTTTCATTATCTTGCTAACAACATTGGGCAGAACAGAGATTTCCCACAGCATGGAGTGTCATGCCCAATATTTAAATGGGAGAGAGTTGTCCAGCAGGGGCTGATTGCAGCATGGGGTAGGCTGGACATCAGTCAATGAGTGTGGTGAGCAATTATATTGACCATCACTTGTTTTTATTGGGTTTTAATACTCTCTCTCTTTACCTCCCTTTTAATAACAATAGCAAATAATAATAATAATAACATCAATAATGTAACGCAATATAATGCAACACAATAATATTTTAATTTCAAATTTTAACTTGTTCCTATCTCAACCCATGTATTTTATATTTTTCTGATTCTCCTACGCATCCCACAGCAGGGGATAGTGAGCAGTCAGCTACAGGGTACTTATGTGCTGCCTGGTGTTAAACCACAATAACAGCATATCAAGTTTCTTCCTCACACCTTACTGCAGATAAAACAGTCACACTGACAGTATATATATTATCTCAACCTGTGTGATAACCTAATAAAACTCACTCTTCAGAAGCTGTAAATTAAAAACAGAATTTCTCCCTCGTCCCTAAAAAACGGTGTTTGTCTAGGCTATGAGAAAAGTGTATAGCATTTATGTTACAGAGTTGCTGAAAAGAGTAAAGTGCTGAAGTCCAGGGTTTTTTTCTTCTCAATAAGAATGGCGTAACAGTTCTTCTGAATCTAGAATGAAACTGCAGTGTTTTGGTGAAAAAGAGGAGAGTAAAATAAATGCTAAGTGGGTAACATGAGTTAAGGACATCAGAAAAAGTAACAAACACGTCCTTATGTCAGTCATTCCAGAAGCAGAGCTGTTAATTTTCAGAGCAGCTTCTAACATGGATTAAAGGCAAATCTTTTAAGTTCAGTGAGTCGGTTACAACAGGAAACATCCTTTTTCCCACTCATGTTCGCAACCCTTGTTAATCACAACACTTTGAAATACATAAACTACTAATTAATCCTAAGGAGGTGTTTCTATTTTTGCTTTAAACTGACATTGACTGGAACTTCGGTGAAAGGATAAAGTATCTGTAATCAAACAGATGTATCTGGTGAGGAACGTGCTGAGAAGTGGGAAAGAATCTAAAGGGAAAGAATATATTTATGGCATTAAAGTGAGGAAGAGAATTCTGAATAGAAAATAATCTTTATTTTCTCATTATCTGTTTCAGCTTGGTTTTCATTTATATGTGTAATAGATTTATTTGGAGGTATTTTATCGAGTATTAAAAGTTGTTCCACTTGCTGCTCATGCTGCAAGACTTTCCAGAGGCATCTCACTTTCCACTTGCATTGCACAGGTGATGAGTGTAGGCATCAAGTAATGCAGGGATTTAGAGACTGAGTTTTTTAACTGAGTTCCATAGGAATCCACTGGCTGGGCTGTGGAGTAGGTATAAAGAATACTACTCTACCAATAAGTACTTCAAGATTAGGTGTCTTCATTCGGTTTTGCCCCAGAATGGCATGTTTTTCGAACTGCTCAAATTGGTCACTTGTTTTTTCTATTCCCAAAACCAAAAAGGTACATCTAATGAAGCACTTTCTGATCTCTTCTTTTATCACAGCATCACTGAACATGCTGATAATATTTCTTATCTCTCTGCTGGTGGAAGAGCCCTGACACAGGTTAAAGCACCAATTTCTCCAAGTGTGAGAATAACTATTTTTTCACATGAGAAAGCACAGAAAGCTCAGATCTAACACACAGCTCATTTGATCTAAACATTAGGCAACTAACAAACAGGAAATAGAGTATGGCCCTGGTGTCCCCTGAAGTGCAGAGCCTCATATTTTGTAATTTAAAATCTTGCTCCCTGCTGTCACAGTCTCCTTGCAAATCAAATGTGTACACTACACATGCATGCAACAATTCATTTAACTATTAACAGTCTTAGCAGTCTGCTGGTCTCTGGGGATTAGTCAAACATGGATTTCTGCTCTCCTTACTACTGTCATGCTTTTGGAGTCAGTGCTTCTACTCTAAATTGAAACTGAAATATATTTCTTTCAATACCTGATGTCCAGGTTTGAATCCAATTCATCAGATGCTTTTAAAGAAGTTCTGGCAAGTTCTAAATGCTTTTTTCTTCAGTGAGGATGGAAAGACTCAGAAAACTTCTGGTCCAGCTATTGATTTCGATTCCACCTTGAAGTCGTGGCTAGTGGAAGAGGGTATCTTCAACTAACAAAGGTACCTGCAAAGCCAAGATTTGTTCAAGAGCCTGACATCTGTGTTCCTGACAAAGAGCAGAGACATGACACAAGTCAATCAGGAGTACTGATTTTTAAATATTAATTCTGAGCTATAGTGGTCTCATTTATTTCCATATTAACAATCTTCTTCTTCCCCCCCCCTTCTCCTTTCTAAATTAGGTACCTTCTTACAAATACCTTGCTGACGGGAATTTTAGGAAGAAATGAGGAATAAGGTGTGATTCAATAATCAGCAGATACTTATGTTTTCCAATTGCTTCTCATTTTGATGGAGATCTCCAAATATCACACTAAGAGATTATGCTAAACTGAGAAAATTGTCTTGAGGCGTATAGCCAAACCACCTCAAATATTTAATTTTTCCAGTGTACCAAGCAGACGAGCTCTCCAGAGAGCAGTGGTCAACTTTGCACAGCACAGCATTTCTTTACAAAGGCTTCTGGGGCATCCTCAGAAGCAGGAGGGGGGACTGTGCTAGGCCAGGGGAAAAGTGGATTTGCATAAATACTGTTGCACAAATAACTCTGTGGTGCAGAGCTGCCCCATCATCCTAGGCTGTGCCAATGGGGAAGGTACATCCTTTTCTGCAGGGCTGCAAATCCTCATCTCTTCATACATTTACAAAATATAGACTTAACAAGCCTGGGCTTTCTCTGGGGCTAGGTGGTGGCTCAGCAGTCACAGGGCTTTTGATGGCTTTTGGAGGTGTCTTAGTTTCAAGTCTGGTAGTACTAATTTGCCCAAGCCCATCTTGGATCATATCAAAGAGGCTAAATAGCCTGCTACTGAACAAAACCAATAAAATCTATCTCCTTCCTGTCCAAAACACTGAGTAATTTAAGAGATGCCAGTGGGAGGAACTAATGAATTCTTGATTTCAGGTTGTTGCCATAGCAATACACTCAACACTTACACCAATGAGCTGAAGAGAAGCTGGGTTTTTTATTCCCTGTACATGGTCCAGCTATTACAAACCAATATCTCATCCACTGGAGTGTAAACAAACTAATCTGGTTTGCTACCTGAAGAGTTAAGCTCACTTTCTAAAAAGCTGAAGAAGGCTAATATGTTTGTAAGTGTTCTTTTGTATACAACATCTGGAAACAGTTCATTATGAAGGTTGACAACAAATAATTTGTTTGTACTTAAGTTATGTCAATTGTATGCCAAAGAATGAATGACAGTAGGTGCTAATAATGCAGAAACTTCCAAAACTTCCAACTTTATGCACAAAGATTCCGCAAACCTGACTGACTTCAGTTCAGCAGACTTCTGTGGTGTTTTATCTTCACTGGGGCAGCTCTACTGACAGTTCCTGTGTTACTGGTGAGACAGCTGAAAAACTGCATACAGCTCTGCACAGTTGGAAATTATTGGTAATGGAAATTGTGTTATTCCCTTTAGACTTCTCGTCTCATTGAACAACATCTAAACATAGTGCTTTTACCTATGACAGAGTGCAGGACTGGTGCAAAAAAGCAGACTTGTTTTCAATTCCTACTATTTATCTGGAGAAATATTTCATTCTGACTTGAATTTTATAATGAAACTTGGCTGAAAAGTTAGTGGCAGAATCCAAAACACTTTAAATTATTTGAGAGATATTAAAATGGAATAAAGTAGGAGGAGACAGTTTTTATCAGATATTCAAAATAAAGTAGCACACGAATCTCACCCTTGAATAAAATAAAATTTCTCAGCATGTTTCTTTCTGGTTATACAGTGGAGAACTCTTACATCTCTATTGCAAAAAGAAGCTTAAATGAAAGTTGTTATTTTTGCTGTGTACTGGTCAATAATACATCACAAACTCTGCTGCAAGTTGCTTGTATGGAAGTTCACTTCACACACAGTTCTTTGGGGATATAGAGCAAATTCTCATGCTTCATATCTTTTTTTCATTGCTGAGAATAAGCACTCTGCCCATTCCTGTTACTCTTACACATTACCAGGAAAAACAGCCTACCTTCAGATTTGCCAGAACAAATCTTATTTGGTGCAGTAAGACAGTAAGAAAAAAGGAAAAGGAAAAGGAAAAGGAAAAGGAAAAGGAAAAGGAAAAGGAAAAGGAAAAGGAAAAGGAAAAGGAAAAGGAAAAGGAAAGGAAAAAAACCAACCCACATTGTTTTTATACTTACAGGTAAGTAATAGAAGGTGACACAGTCACATACCCTTTGTATACAACTTTTTGGGGGTCAGGAATGAAAAATTCTCACTGGGATATAGGCAAGTTTCAATCTCGTGACTGAATGCTCTAGTGTTATGATTAGTAAACGTGTCACTGCCTGTAGTTTGAAAAAGAATTGGCCACAGCTCCATTTTATGAGCTGTGTGTTCCAGGTGATATCTCAGACATAGTAAAAGTAATATCCAGAAAAGGACCTTGAGGGGAGGTACAGAGAAGCACCTAGGACATGTATTAGGACGTGCATCACTAGGTCTAAATGCCGAGAGCATCAGGTTGCTGGGTCTAAATGCTGAGAGCATCAAGGGGCTCTCAGCAGAGCAGCTCTGGACATGCTTACAAGGACTTGGTACCTTGGGAACACACCCATCCAGCTGGCTTTGAGGGCCCTGGGTTAGGCAGCAGTTGAGAAGCCACCTTCTGCCAGGAAAGGATAAGGGCATGGATACATCTTCTTCTTAGCAAGGATGTGCCAGTGAAGACATCTTCAACTCTAGTGTACCACCAGCCTCTCACCAACTTCCCTCATCCAAGGGACCATTGCTGTCCATAGGATGAGCTCACTGTTCCCCTAAACCAGCCCAGTCAAGAAGAACCAAACCACCAGAGACCTCCCATTTGAAACAACTCCTCTGTTTTTTGCTCAGGTGGGTTAAGAAAGGCTCACACAGACAGCTCTGCTAGCAGGTGGGTGCTGGAGTTAAATGCAAGCTGTGGGGCACAGGCCTGGTGGGGCAGCAGATGCCAACAACAGCAGGACCATATCCTCCTCATTCCTCTCCAGTGAGGCACAGCCCCACCATGCCCCAGTAAGCCAAGGTTAAGGAGGGCTGGGACCCAGAGTTGGTTGCAGTCCAGCAATTGCCAGGTGAAGGTGCAGCCGTGAGCTTTCAAGACAGGAAACAAAGACGGCAAGACAAAATCAGGGTAAACAATGCAAAGGCAGGGCACAGACATTCCTGCAAGAAAGCATGGGGAAGGGAGGGCTGACTGGCAGCAGAGAGAAAAACAAGAAATATCTGTGGTCAAATCTTAGGCCTTGAACTTATCTGACCTTCCTTCCCAAACAGATACAGCCTGAGGGAGATATATATTTTTCTTGTTAGAGCACTGTGATGAATAAGCAGAAGGCAAAAGGACTCTGTTGTGCAGTAGGAGCCAATACAAAATAGATTTGATTTATCCAACTATGCTCCTTCCCAGTAAATTTCCTCCCAGACTGAGGTTTCAAGAAACAAAGTGAGAAACTGTTGTGGTTTAGCCCCAGTCAGCAACTAAGCATCATAGCCTCTCACTCACATGCCCCTCGCCATACATGTGGTGGGGAGTAGAATAGGAAAGAAAGGCAAATTTTGTTGGTTAAGATAAGAATGCTTTAAAATAAAATACTCCTGTTACTACTGTTATAAATGATAATAATTTTAATGAAAAGGAGAGAGAAATAAAGCTCAAGAGAAAAAAGTGATGCACAATACAATTTTTCACCACCTGATGACCAATACCCAGACTGCCCCTGAGCATCAGTCAGTCCCCATTCTGGATAACTCACCAGTTTATATACTAGGCATGACATTCTGTGGTATGGAATAGCCCTTTGGCCACATGGGGTCATCTGTCTTGGCCATGCTGCTTCCCAACTTCTTGCGCACCTCCTCAATGGCAGATCATGGGAAAATGAAAATCCTTGACTTAGAGTGAGCTCTACTAAGCAACAGCTAAAACATCAGTTCTGTTGTTATCAATGCTGTTGTTGTCCTAAGTCTAAACCACAGCACTGTACCAGCTACTAAGAAAAATATTAGCTCTATCTCAGTTAAAGCAAGGACAGAATTTGCAGTGTTCCCTATAATAGTGAGGAGTGAAAGGTTTAACTTCTATCTTTATTAGCTATGTAGAGAAGCATTTTCCCATATGGAAAATTGTTCTCAAAGTGAGAAGAGTTTCAAAGATTAATAGTCAATTTTTGTTGATCACCTGTTCCACTAGGCAGACTCCTGATTTCCCATTTAAAAACACATTATCTCCTGCTTTATCACATATTTCTTCCCACACAGTGAATTCTCATCAGCTTACAGAAGCAACATGTTCCTCATCAAGCCTCTTCATTTTAATGATTTTTAATAGGTTTTGCTTCTTTGCCCAAGCCTCAATCCCAGTCCCTCTTCAGCAAGCTGTATCAAGGTAAAAAGGAATTTGCCTTTCAGATTAATTCAGTTAGCACTGAATTAATTAATTAATTCAGCCCTGAAATCTGGAAGTACCAAATCAATTTGGACTCCATACAACATTTGCAGTATTAGATATGGCGTGTGGCTTGTCAGCAGTGCTCAGACAAGTGTTTTCATGACCCTGCATGCAGAATGTAATACTTGTGAAAGTACAGATGAGCTCTTGTCCTGGTACACTGCCATCCATACTTGTAACTGGAAAAGAGGAGAATATGAGACTGTAAAGGACTGTGCTGTTTCACTTGCAGAATGCTTCTGCTGAATTACAACTCACTACGATGTGCACTCAGTCTGTGCCATGTATGCAAAATGCACGTCCTGCTCCCATTCTGTGTATCCATTGTTAGTCTTGTTCTTGCTTCATTTGCTGTCATGATACATGTTTATCCCCTTGCGTTGTTCTTCTGTTGAAAAAGAACTATTGAACTTTATATGACCTGATTTAGATAAATGCTGTAATACTTTATATAACAGTGCAGACACAGACTAACTTAAGCGGTTACAGTGTTACACAGAAAAATATCAAAAATCACCAAGTCTTCTGTACCACCAAATTTTCTTCTACATCTTTCAGTCTTCTACATCTGCACTGGCACCATGGCGTGGGAGGATCCCTCTAAGGTTCTAATTCCATTTCACTGGCCTCATTCAAATTATGTCTCATTATTCTCCTTGGAATCAATGACCCTTCCATACGCAACTGGGATGAAGCTGTTGTCTTTTCTTCTATTGTGTTACTTCTGCTGAGTAATCTCTCTCAAACTGTTTATTTGCTATCTTATCTTAGTCTCCACACATGAATTTTCAACTACCTTTTTGTTTATTCAGATGGCATTTTGCACACAGAGGCAAGAAGACTTAGACAGTAGCAAAAGAAAAAATACCTTGATAAAGGGAAGCAAAATAATAGCATCTCTACCTGAGTGACTTCAGCTGTTGTCAGTATCAAATAACTCTTAGCTCCAAAGTATGAGATATGGTTGAAAAATCTAGCTGTTTGGTTTGCATTTTGTAAACATGAATTAATAATCTTAATGCCACAGTCACCATTAGCTGCAACTCTTGCCTAAAGTGAACAAAGATTAATCATGTTCTGTATACCCAGCTCAAGCAGCTCAACATTGAATTTGTCAAGCAAAAGCACTTGATTAATAATCAAAAGGCTTCAGGTGGGTGAAAAAACCTAGTACAATAACAACAACAACAAAGCAAAAATGCAAACATTTTATGTTAGCAGCTCCCTCTCTGGTTCCAGCATTCAGTGGGATCAGGCTACTCATCGTGTCAATGACTGTGTATTTGAATTTTTTTTTACTCCTGTGGGGTAACTAGTTCTGTAAAAATGGTTTTGCTAAGAGACTAGAGATGCATGGGGAATTATGATGCAGAAAATATCTATATTTTAGTGGTAGAAGAAAACTTGACCCTTCAGTGCAGTTAAATAGAAAATGAATCTTACCAATGCCTGTGTCACCCTGTCTGAGTGTGTCTTGAGAGTCTGTGTGGATGTCTGTCTTGAGTGGATTTCTGTCCAACACAAACCTTAGGCATAATGCTAAACAGCAACTATGGATAACAAGTCATCCCACATTCACACTTCAAGGGTTCAAACTTTTCTCCCTCTCCTTATCCAGACTTAAATCTGTGTATTGCTCATTTAATCTTTGGTGAGGTAAAAATTGAAAAGAGAAAAAGGAGAGGGGAGGCAGATATTTTTATATATTTTGTTGATTTTACATTGGTGTGGGATGCATGGCAAGGTTTTGGTCGAGGGGGGATGGTGAGACTGCAGGGGTGGTTTTGTGAGGAGCTGCCGGAAGCTTTCCCTATGTCTGATAGAGCCAATGCCTGCTGGCTCCAAGAAAGAGCTGCTGCTGGCCAAGGCCAAGCCCTGGCCATGGCTGTACTCTGGGATAATGTATTTAAGAAGAAAGAAAATAACACACAGCAGCTGCAGCCAGAGAAAGGAGAGAGAATATGTGACAGGAACAGGTCTGCAGACAGCCAGGAGGGGCAGGAGGTGCTCCAGATGCCAGAGCTGAGATTCCCCTGCAGCCCGTGGTGAGGCAGCCTCTTTCACGGCAGCCCATGGATCCATCGTGGATCAGATATCCTCTGCAGCCCGTGGAGGACTCCACCTTGGAGCAGGCAAATAGTGTGAGGAATCCTCCCCCTGAGGAGGATGGAGCAGCAGAGCCAACATGTGATGAACTGACCAGAGCCCTCATTTCCTGTCCTCCTGTGCCACTGAAGAGGAGGAGATAGAGAAAATTGTGAATGCAGTTGAGTTCAGGAAAAAAGGAGGGATTGGGAGGGAAGGTGTTTTAAAGTTTAGTTTTAACTTCTCACTACTCTACACTGAATTGATTGGTAATAAATTAAATTAATTTGCCTGAAGTCAAGTCTGTTTTGCTGCTGATGGTAATTGGTGAGTTTTCTCTCCCTGTCCTTATTTCAGCCACTTCACAGGAGAATGCAGGAATAGAAGGAATCAAAATGGAGCCCAGCCTAAAATCAACTTAATCATGTAGTTGGTGACCTTACATTATGGTAAAATATTAAAGGCATTTATTTCAGTGGTCTGTCTCCAGGTACAAAAAAATGAACCTCCTATACTGACTTGTTAATATAAGAATGCTTTGACTAATCTAGTTTCCTTTGTTTACACATGGTTTGAACAGGAGTCATTGAAATTAAATAGCTGCCTTGTGCAAATTTTGATCAAAAGAACTCTAATAACTTGTCTCAGTGAATTCCTCAGTCTCCTCACTTCTGTTTCATACCTTCCCTGTCACCCTCTGAGTGGAGATGCCACTCTTACTCCATCTAGCTGAAACTCCTGCCAAACCCACCTCTTGTCCTCAAACTGTTATCCCAATTATTGTTCACACAGCTGCTTAGAGTTCCTTTCTTGTTATCCATACCCAATTTCTTCTCAATCTATTCAGTTTATTAGGCATTACATTAAGCTCATTGCAAATTATGTAAACCAAACACTGGGCTCGATTAGGAGAAAGATGACCAGCAGGATTAGGAAAGCTTTTATTCTGCACTCTGCTCAGGACTGGTGAGACTGCCCTGGCACACTGCAACCAGCCCTGTGCCTCCCTCCTGAAAAGGGATGAGGAGAAATAGGAAAAGACCCTGCAGAGAACAAGTACAATGGACAGAGGCTGTGGGCAGGTGCCCTGTAGGGACAGGTGGAGGAAGCTGGACTGGTTAAATTTGTTGAGAGGGAATTAAGGGATGTGCAGCGCTATTTGGAGAGTTGTGCCAGGCTTATGGGGCCAAATGCCTCCTGGTAGAACCAAATTATATATCAGGAAGCAGCAGCTGCAAATTGTTACTCCAAAGGCTCAGATCTGAAAAACCTTTTCACTGACAGAGTAGTGCAGCACAAAAAGAGGTTATGCAGAGACTGTGGCATCTCCTTTGTTGGAGCTTTAGAACACCTGGCTAGACACAGCCACAGCTGATCCAGGCTCAGCAGTAGTCCTGGCTTTTGATCCAGATGACTCTTAGTACTCAGTTTGTGACCTGAGATTTGATTAAGTTATGCCAGCATCAGCCACCTGCTAGAAAGTTCATTTTCAGTTCCTAGGGAGCAGATAGTGCTGTGAGCCACTAAGGACCCCTAACTCAGCTTTAATGATAGACTCAGAATGAATGGAATGAAACATCAGAACGGAGACAATAATTAAGGGAGAAGGACATTCAGACATCTCAAAACTTCATCAGCTATTCACTCTCATGTTCATTATAGGTAGGGAAAGAAATGTATCATTTTTTTGTTGTTGTTCATTATCCCTTATTTCAGTTCTTTTAAGTTTTGGCTTGTTATTCATTTGTCTTTGTTAATGGGCTGCCTAGGCTGGTTCCTCTTGATAAAGCTATAAGGGTGATCAAGTAATTCTTTGTAGTTATTTAAGCTCTGCCTTGTTTTCAGACCAGAGAAGCAAACACATTGTAATAAAAGATATAGACGGAAGGAAAATAAAAAATCTTTTTTTTTTATTAGTATATGTGATTGGATTTGCTGGGGAACATAGCTCTGTCTCCACTAGCTGGTTGGGTTTACCAGCTAAGATAACAATATTAAAGAAAATATGCTCTTCATCTTCCAAAAGTGAATATTTGGTAAACATTGTAAATTACACACGAGACATTAGGCACACCAGCATGAATCAAAATTTACTTTTTCAGGATCATTTTAAGGGAGCAATAATTTAAGTGTGTCTTAACTTTTTTCAAAGTTCCATTGGGCTGGCAGTGGAGTCATCTCAAAGCACATAGAAGCCTAACTGTTATTTTATTTTTGAAGAAAATATGCCAAGTGTCCTTCTGCACCTTTAGGAATATAATACTCTCTTAATTTTCAGGTATAATTTAAATAGCTCAAGTATTAGGTCCCCAAAACATTTAGACTCTACTGAAATATACATATATGAAATATTCCAGGAACAAAGCCAACTGAAATCACGAAGAGAAAGAATCAAATGACAAAAGTACCTTTTACTCCTCTCTTGTACATATGTTCTCCACCCACCCCCGTCCTGAATACCTTGCCAATTAAATTGTCATTTTGTGCTGTTTTCTCTATGTGATTTGGCATTGCATTTTTCTGCTAAAGTGGTTTTTCGTATTTGGCCCAAATGTGAGCCTTTTGTCTGAGATCCACTTTCCAGAATGAGCTCAATTCTATAGACAGCTGGTGGATTGTTATCCTCATGGCTGGGGCTAATCATGAAGTGGTTATTGGTCTGGATTTACCATCTTGCAGAGTTTTATAGAAGAAGAGGATCAGCATTGTAGCAGTTATTTTCAGCTATATTGAGAGAGTTAATTTCCTCTCCGCAACTGCATTTTCTCTCTCAAATATGCTTCCATGGTAACTTACACAGAGCTGCTGCAATGGTGAAGTTAATCTCAGAAGTTTGGCTTTCCAGTTGCTAATATTCTGCACTGAATCTTAATTGAGATCCTAGTAGACCGTAGTACAAATAATATTTGGCAATCTTTGTGTTGCTTTTGCTTCCTGACCTTTTTCCAACCGCGTTGTTTCAAGCAGTATTTTAAAAAGTATTGCTGTACAAAAGAGACTAGTGTAAAAAAAATCTCTTATAAATAGAAACTTAAAGGTAAATACTCTAAGAGAAATTAGGATAATTTATACTTTATAGCTGATGCACCATAGAAATGTAATAAATATTCCAGGGGAGGGACAGCAGTTGCATAGGTGGATAATATATTGAAGAAAGAAGTTCTTGGTATCCTCAGTGCTGTGCACAATGAGATTCTAAAGCACCTTCTGATAGCATTTGTGGAAAATTTCAGCCAACATCTTGTTATCTACATCAAGGTTGCTCCTTTTACTGGGAGGAGAGCCACAAATTCTTTGTTGAATAGCTTTGCTAATAAGTGAGCTGCATGATTTTACTCTTGAGAAAAGAATATTGTGTCCTTGAGCATCCATCAGTGTTGATGCAGAACATCCAGAAATAACTGGATAGAATAATACTTGTTTAAAGCATTGGAGAGGTTTTATCCCTGTCAGTGAAAACTCTAACTTTTTACACTATTTGCATATTTTATTTTCTTAACAGGCCTTGTAGGTGAAGTCTGTAAACAATTGCAACAATCTTCCAGCTACAGAGTTATACTTACAGCACTTCTACGAACTCTTGCATTACACAAAACATATTTTGGGTTTGCTCAAAAGCTTCTTAATTCTGGAAAATCTCAAGTGAGCATTAATGTGGCTAGTACAGTTTAGTCATATAGAATACAGGGAACATGCTATTAGTGAATATTCACAGAAACCTTATACATGAAGAAATTTCCCAACACCTTATAGGAACTCTGCTGCAGAATGAGAATCTTCAGAGGGGCATTTAGTAGCCTCTTTAACAAAAAAAAAAGTTTTTCTTCTTGTCTTACTGCAGATGGATTCTGAAATAAGGATCAAACAGGAACTGCATATAACAGAATTTTTTCACTGCAACTCTCTTTTGAATATTGTAAACAGGAGCCACAAAAAGCCTGTGGTCCCACTGAAAGTAGGATATGACCAGTTTGTTATAAGAATTATAAATAAAGATTAATTAGAATTGCATGAGCAGACTGATTTTTGTCACTCTTAACTTAAAATTGCCTGATGCCATATGAATTTTGTCCCTTCTTAATATGTAAGTATGAGAGAGAAAACTGCTTGTCTGTTTTGGCTGCAAAGACTACTTTCCAAACATGAACAGCTGCTATTTTGTCCTGGCCTGAAAAGCTGAAATTTGGGCTGCATGAACATTTTCCATTACATCAGCATGACATTAACCTGCAAGTAAAGTCATGGCTAAGGGTCACATTTGCAAACTGATGAGACAAAACACTTAAATGACCATTTCTGTTTGCAGCCCAGCAGAGTGTCAGTCAGGCAGCTGGATGTGCAGCAAGGCAAATGAGCAAATGATAGAAAATTTCTAGCACATTTTTCCTCCCCAAAGAGAAATTCTGAATGAAACACTACCTATACTAACAGATGAAAATTGCTAATGCTTTATCATGTCGATCTTTCTGTTGGCAGTGGCTGGAAGGAACCAGCTGTGAATTAAGTTATTGCCATTCATACTGCTGTCATGTGCTTTGTTCTCTGCCAACACCTTAGGGGAGTCAGGTTTTCTGCTTCTGTGGTTAGGAAAGTGGAATTGTGGAGCCCTTTGAGAGTCTTTGCTTATAGCAGAATACTGACATATTCAGCCCAAAGTAATTCTTCACCATAATGTTTGCTATTAAGATGCTTTGTAAACAGTTTAAACCAATGTGACAGCCTTCTGCATGATACATCAAAAAACACATTTCATTGAGTGAAAGCAATGAAAGGAAGCATACCTTCATACCTAAGACTTATAACAACATGTAGAGTCAGTTTAGTTTCAGGTAGTTAAAGAATTGCATAAAAAATAGAATTTTCTTCCTGACCTAGATATAGGAACATATAGGGGTTTTACTGAGCATTTTAAAACTGTTAAAAATGGATTTTTTAAAACCTTTAAAATTGATATGGTAGCTTTTTCCTTTCTTTTTAAAATATAACTGAAAAAGGACAGAAGATAGGGAAGAAGATAATGAAAGACTTTAGGGTGGGTGACAGAAGCATCTGTATTTTTAAAAAATCTGTTATATCCAAACCAGTAAAGATCAAATGACAGTGATAAAGGGTATTAAAGGGACATTACTTTCCCAAAGTTTCAGTAGGTGGGACCTGTGTTTTTATCAGTGAGTGATCTTTCTCTTGATTTTCATGTTTCAACATCACTGAAAAAAGGCTGTGGAATAACTACACATTAGCTGTACACAATAGTAATTTTTTCTATGAACAATAGTTACAATACAATGTTAACTGAGGCTGTACAGTCAAGGATTTTTCTACACGTAGCCATACAAACTAACAGAAAAGGCTGAAGTCCATTTACTTAAAGGATCAATCTCCTCACCATATATTCCTTCAATTCACCATATATTGCCTTCTTGGATAGTCTGAGATGAAGCTGTACAATTACAAAGGTAACTAATTTCAAACATATTTAATGGCTAAGCAGAAAAGCCTTTTTTTTTGGCTTTTGGTACATGATACTATTAGAGGATTTTCATGATATTTGGTAGAAGCAATTCAATTTCCCAGTACAATCCAGAATTGTAATAACCACATCAAACAATAACTGCCTAAAAATGAGCAAATATGCATCACACACACACTCTTTTCATTTTTTACAGCTTTGATTAATTCTTGTCCCTGTCCTTCCATTTATTTGGTCACATAAAATTGTATGCTTATGATAAGAAAGGATATATCCAATTACTGTAGGTAAATCTGTGTCAACTGTATAAAAGTGCTTAATAAATGAAAGCAAAATCATCCTTGTAAAGACATAATGAATTCCTGTTAGGACAAAAATATATTTTACATATATGTAATACCTTTAATTTCTCCTCTTTTGCTTTCTTCTTTTCTCCTTCTCAACCTTTCCTCCAGTAGAAGCAGTGCAAAATCCATTTCAGGCCCAAGAGCAGACATTGTAGTTTCCATAACTATTTGATGTAATACACCAAGCCGGATGAAATAAGAAGACAAAAATGCAATTTAACACATTTCTGACAAGCAATGTGTCATAGAAGTAGCTTGAAGGCTTATCAGTGATGGGAGTTGAAGTTCCAGAATTGTCTCACAGACAGTATCATTGTGGTAGTGCAACGATCCTAATTATGTCCAAAGTTTTAAAAGCAAAATTAATGTATCAATAAAATTGTACTTTGAGTCTATGAATGATGAAAACAACTTTCATGGACTCTTCTAATAATTTTTCAGTGGTTCATTTTGTTCATCCAGACTGAAGTATTAAAAGCATACATTTATCCTATTTATAAAGTCAACTTTTAATATGCAATGGTCCATTAAGAACCAACCCCAACAGATCTCTTCAAGAGTCTCTTTTGTAAAAATTTTTAGGAGATTTGGGAAAAAGTTTATGAGGTTTACTTACTGGAAGAACACTTACTGGAACATGAGAGATGACAATCCATCTGTTTTCTACTTTTTTCCTACTAAAAGTGATGCTTGACTTTCTGATCACTAGGCTTGAATAATCAGTCTTATTAAGAGAGCCTCAAAACTTTCTGGAGGAACTCAACAAGGAAGATAGTCAATAAGGCATATTTTTCTCACAGTGGAACATAAAATTGATAGAATCTGATCTCAGAACATTTCTCAATATCTCCCTGCAAAACAGCAGCAGTTTAACATCCATCCTCTGGTTTGTTTTATCAGTTGAGCTACCTGATGATACCAAATACTAGAAGTAAACAGAGGTTTTAGTAGAGAGTTTCTGTTCACAGCCAGTTCAGGAGTGAGGCAGTTCAAAGGGAGAACAAAAACTTTTCAGCAGTTCAGGCATTCTGAAATTTAGGCCCAGAATATCAGAGGGTCAATTGTATCTGGAAATTTGAGTCTGAAGGTTTTGGAAGAGCTGCAAAGCTGTAACTTGAGGTGACAGCACTTCATTTAGGAAGTATAATTACTAGTCTATTTCCTTCACTGTAGTAAAGCAGTCTGTTTTGTTCAGGTTGCACCAGCATGCACCAACCACAGTTTTTAATAATCCTTTGGCTAGTAGTTGAAAAAAAAACCAACATTTTTTTAGTTGTATACATGTATGTGTGTGTGTGTGTGTGTGTGTGTGTTTTCAGTGACTGCAATTCCTTTGAAAAGGCATCTCACATCTACAGGCAAGGAACAGCAATTGAAATCATTGATAAGGAAACACAGCAGCAACCAGCTCCTTCATCCTGATTTTAAAATCAGAGCCATAACCTTGTGTGTCAGACTTCTCTTCTGGATCAAACAACTCATGAGTTTCCCACATGGGAATTAGAGAAGCAGCCCAGATGTCCTGAAGCCAAGGTCCTTCCACTCCCCAAGCTGACATGGAAAGATATTAGGATGACATTTTGCCCCTGATTCTGGCTATTTTCCCTCTGAAGTAAGTATAAGGAGAAAGCAGGGAAACAAAGCATCCAACCACGGCTATCTGAGTGTGTCTTCCAATGGAATGATCAGTTGTGCATTATGGTCCTGAAGCATTAAACAACAGCTGCTCCAAGGGACTGAGACAAAGGAGGAACAGTTTTCTATTTTTCCAAGAACCCAAAGGAAGCAGACTTAAAAAATCTGTTTCACAGGTGTCACTGAGCACTGCAGTTTGCAGTGTGTCAGCCAGACCTGCACTCACCACCCTGCAACAGGCACTGGGCAAGGGTGCACATCCAGAACGATGACAGATGGAGACAAATGTGTTCTTTGCTGCTGTGGATGTCTTGCCATTTCCTGGGATGTGCCGTAGCAGTGGGGAAAAGCACCAGCTGGAGATACCATAGTTGATGCCTCAACTATGATCTCACATCTCATGGGTAGGATTGTGGCCAGCAGTGCATCTCAACATAAAACACACGGCTTGTATTCTTTTCAAAACAAAGCTTGTTAATATTAGTTGTCACAAAAAACAAAAACTAAAACACAAAGAAAGCCACAAAGAAAAGGCTCACCCCCCCAAAAAAAACATGATAAAACCCAAAACCAACCAAACAAATAAACCAATAAAAAAAAAGAACCAACAAAAACCCACCCCAAAACAAACAACAAAAACCATACCACAATATCTCCACATAAAAAAAATACAGCACACCCCTCACCCTTTCACCCAATATGTCTATTTCTGTTTGCTTAGATAACTGATAATTTTAAGTTTAGGAAATGTGTGCAGTTCAGCTTCTAATTTTGTTGACCACCCTGGGTTCACAAAATCCACTGGAGATTTGGGGAGCCTGCCCTAAGGCTCAGCAGCTATTCAGCAAGGGACTTGTGTGAAGGATATTGAAACTCCAGTGGTGCCTTTGGGGTAGGAAGAGAATGCAAATTCTCACAACAAGATTAACATTTTGTCGATTAAATTGCACCTTCTGGGTGACGCTTCAGAAGAACTTATCAATTCAATTGCTGATGTATTCATTTTAATCTCTCCTCCAGCTTTTTGGCCTCTGTGATAAGAAGTAAATCACCCATACCCCTGCATGACTATTGACAACTCACAGTCACTGAATCTGAAATAATTAGCTTTTGTGAACTGACCTACATTTCCACGTGAGCAGGTATACAGATTCTACCTATAATGCAGACAAGGGAATTGAGCTGGTAGAATAAAACTCCAACACATGTTGGTCTCAATGAGAGTTCACAACCATCACCACAGTTTCTCAACAGCAATCATATAAATTTTGACTGCCAGAAATAAAAGCAGATGGAATCACCCATGCTGCAGTGCAATGAAGATGCACAATAACAGAGCTTTTGTAACAAAGGCAACTTTTGTTCCTAGATCTTCATGTTTACTTAAAGGTCCTTAGAATGCACCCAAGAAATATCACCTTTTGCAGAGACTTATGGTGAACTACAGGTGAGTTCTCTATTTAATCTATAGACTGGATTTACTGAAGGTTCACCTAGAACATCTCTTCAAGGTAAATATGTAGCACTAGCTTGGACAACCACACCATTTTTTACCTTTGAACTTACTAGACTTTAAAGTTCATCTTCCTTGCATATCATTTCTTTCCCCTGAAACACAGCCTTTCTGATTTTATACTTTCCCAGAGACAGCTGCATATCCAGAACTGTTCTGTGACAATTCATTTTCATTTCTATTCGTTGTGAGAGAAACTTTGTGCTTGCCTGATATGTCAAAATCTTCTTCATAGGCTTGAAAAATTACCAAGTACTCCTTATCTGTTCTGAGAGGAATGGGATACTTGGTATCTCAGCTCAGCATGTTTAAGCTATAGCTAGGCAATTCTTTTGAATCTATTAGATAAATGGTTAACACAAATTTTGTAGATGTTTGAAGAAAACTCATATAGTTTTGTGTTCAGAGTGGTGTTTGAAGTTTGATTATGAAATGTTTTCCCCACCCCTGTGTCACTTGTCATCAAGATCTACAAGTAACAACAGACATAATGAAAATCCTGTTTTCTGAAGATTTGATACAAAGCTTTTCTTGAACATTGTAAGGTCTTTTAAAACAAAGATAAATTGGAAAAAAAAAAAAGCAAAACCAAAACAAACTAACCACAAAACACAAAAAAGACAATTACCTGACATTCTTAGCTGTGTCAGACAGGTATAAGGTACATTTACTTATATGTAAAATGGAAGTTTTAGATCAACAAAACAACAGTGGTCAGACCTTTTCAAATGCTTTTTTTGTCATGGGCCAAGGATGTTTAGGCAACCCAGAGTAAATTTATATCTTTCTGAAGTTATAAAGTAGCTGAAATGTTACCTGTTGGCTATGACTATGTGATTCAGATGGCTGAAGGACTATGACTGGAAGACTTCAAGTTATTTTATTCAAGTGATGTTCAGATATCAAACAACTAGCTTTCCTACAGTATTTTTTTCTGATCCATATGTCTGTGCCTTTGGATGCTGAGCAGACAGCTAGAAGCTAAAAAGAATGAAGAACACCACAGTTTCCTGATGCAGATTAGTTGGATTAACATGAGAGATGTACATCCAGAGATATAACTCAGAGTAAGCATTTACACAGTGGGTGTTTATGCTGGGTTTGGCTGGGTTAGAATTAATTTTCTCCACAGTAGCTGGTGTGAAGCTGTGTTTTGGATTTGTGCTAAAGGCAGTGTTGATAACATAGAGGTGTTCTTGTTATTTGTGTTATTTTGAGAAGGGTTTACACAGAGCCAAGACCTTTTCTGCTTTTCACCCCACTAGTGAGGAGGCTGAGGGTGCAAAAGGATTGGGAGGGGACACAGCTGGGACAGCTGACCCTAATGACTAAAGGGATATTCCAGACCATGCATTGTCATGCTCAAAATATAAAGCTGGGGAAAGACGAGGAAAGGAGGGGACCTTTGGAGTTATGGTGTTTGTCTTCCTGAGTCACTGCTACCAGTGATGAATCCCTGCTTTCCTGGAGATGGCTGAAAACCTGCCTGTCAGTGGGAACTGTTGAATGAATTCCTTGTTTTGCTTTGTTTGTGTATATGGCCTTGGCTTTCCCTATTACTGTCTTTATTTCAACCTACAAGTTTTCTCACTTTTATCTGTCTTCTTCTCTCTGCTATCCCACTGGTGGGACAGTGAGAAAGCAACAGTTTGGTGTGTTTAGCAGCTGGTTGGGGTTGAACCATGACAGTGTTGACACAGACACAGCCCATGGCAGAGTCCTGAAAGTCACTGGCTCCACTGTTACCATGTGACTGGATGCTTCTATCCTTGAGAAACAGTATTTAATGGAAGACATAAATCTTCAGTACAGTTGAATCTAGTTTGCACTGTACACCATTGCTCACCATCTTTTGTCAGCTCTTATCTTCTGTATTGTTACCACCACTTGAGCATTTCAACAAAGTGGTAGTTAAACTAGAGAGTTTGTCACTTATCATGTCCCTCAGCATTAAAAATCATGTTTGCACTACAATTAACACTTACTTGATGTTAGGTATGCTAGGTCACTAATCTAACAGTTTTACATGGTTTTCTCAATATGGGTTATTTTGATGTTTTAAAACTCTTTTTGAACTGAAGACAAAAGAGTTTACAATAACAGGACATTAATTGTGTGGCATTTATTGATTTGTTAGATCATTATGAATTAATCTATTGTCAGTAAAGTAATTTTGGAAGATCTTTTTAAAATCTATCACACACATATAAGAATAACACTGTACAGAAAGTTAAACATGACAATCTGGCTTTAATTCTACTAAAACTGATAAAACAGATTCTTACAGCTGTACAGAAAGTGTATTAAAATGAATCAGCACACAGGTTCAGCTGAATTTTTACCCACTGTGTTAATTTGTGGTTAATAAATACTGTACTCTACAGTTGAGCTGAGTTTTAACAGTAAAGATAAATTTTAACAGAAGTTACTTCTTGGGGTAAACTGACAGATTTATATCCAGCTCCACTGGACTTCTAACTTCCTGTACAGAGGTGTGACATTTAAACAATTCTTAAGAGCTTGTTACCTTTCATTAAGGTATTCTGAACTGTCAAGAAAGACCTGCAGAGACACCTAGATTTTCAGACTAGAGCTGCCAAAAACCTCTTGGCTGGTAGAATTTGCAGTAGCACAATGCATCACTATGAAGCACAATTGTTTGATACTTAAGTGACCATTATTTGGGCAGTAGGCAGTATGTTCATTAGTGGAACTGAGATGCTAACAGAGAGCATTTTACTGCCAGTTTGCAGAGTTGCAAGAGGAATATGCAGCAGGAAAGTGAGCCTTCAGAATCTCCATTCCTCATCATTACAGCTACATCTTCAGAAATGCCAAGAAAACAGGGGAGCAGCTTTTATGACTTGCCAAAGGCTGCCTTTTACATCAATTCATGCCTCAGGTAGTTTAATCATGTCATGTGCTTTTCTTCAGCTATCAGTTTGAGAGAAGTCTAGTCTCTAGGCTCTTATGCCTCTATTTAGCCTTGATTTATCAGAAGTTTGTGCTGGGAAAAATCCCAGACCTTTCAAAAATGCCGAACAATGAAGACACTCAGAGCACTGCTCTCTTCTAGTGGTGGAAGGTACATGTCCTTCTTTCACAGCCCTAGATGAAAATGAAGTTGATAGCACTTGTGACGAGTTTTCAGGGTGTAGGAGAAGCAACTTTATTTTCCTTTCAGTTCTTCAGAAGTTAGCCCTTCTGATGCAGAAGTATAACCTCCACCCTTACTTCAAAACTCCATTGCAATCAGGTTTTGACACTAAACCTCTAGAAGTATGGTATGGACAGCTAGAGTTTAAGAGAAGATCTCCTTACCAACGACAGTAACAGTAAAAATCACTTTCAAAATGTCAATAACGGTTCTTAAACACTTTATTTTGAAGTTGTTGATATGTCTTCATTTCTGCCACCTCTGCTCAGAAACCTGTGAATACAAAGGACAGGATGATGGAACTTTCCATATTTAATGAATGAAAAGGTCAATTCTCAGTTGTGGTCTTGTTCTCCAGCCTTGGCAGGAAGCTTCAGCTCAGGCAAAAGAATGACTAGATCTAAGTGTTTGGAAAGGAGACATCAACACAGGATTCTTCTCTTTTCTAGAAGGTTCTAGAAATTGCTAGTGCTTTTGGATGTGACAGTGACAACATGGATCCAACCACAGCAGTTGTTTAGTCAGTCGTTTAGACAGTCTGACACATATCTCAGGAGTTCAGGTAGGAAGTTAGAAACAAAAATTATGATCCCCTGTCTCAGTACATTTGAGATACTAGACAAATAGATCATTTGGGGTGAGCTTTTCTCCTTTTCAGCCTGCCATATGAATACACTTAGAAAAGACTGGAACAACCTTTTAATGTTGAAAATTTTAGGTGATTGAGCTGTTAAGCCCTCATTCCAAATACACCTTAACTTTTCAAGGTCTGATATACTTCCACTCAGAGAGGATAAATTTTAAGCTCCTGAGTGACATTTTGACTATCATAATAATTTCTTGTGGTTATGTCTTCCAGTCAATATGCCATTGGATTTGCATAATTTACACTACTGCCACAGGACCTTTAGCACACTTGTCTTCATTAATATTTCAGATTCTCAGAGAGCAGTGAGGGATACTATTAATTCCAAGTGCCATAGGACATGGAAAAGAAGCTCTAATATATCTATTTTCTCTGTCAATCTGGATTTTAGACATGATTTAGGATTTCTACTATATTTTACATCTGGTCATAGTTTTGGTTTGTATCTGTTTCATGAGTTTTCTATGCTTTTATGCCAAGCAGTATTATGTCCAAATATATTTACAATTTATTATTTATTTAAGCAATCTTAGCAAGATGAATTTTTCTTTAAGTTCAGCAACATATCAAAAGCTCTCCCTGTATCCCTGAAACAGACAGTTAGAAATGTAAGAATTTGGTTAGAACTGAACAGTTTATTGCTTTTTCTTTTAATGACACTTTTCAGTACAAACCCAGTGATAGCTTTAAAACTAGATTACAAGGGGAAGCAAGTATGTTTAGAATAATTTGTTTTGCCTGCAGTTGGGCATGCTCAATGCATTGTAATTACACAATTTCCTTTTCAATGTAGATTGTGGGCAATGATGAAATATATACATTACATCTGATGATCCCAAATGTGCTAAGCAATTGTCATGGCATTGACAAATCACCACATACCAGAACATCTAATACAACTGCTGGGGCCCTGTATTTTCCTACAGAAATAATAAATAGGTTTCAGACTCATCAACTCAACAAGCCTCAGGTTCTCATTCCTAAGTAGTTTCTTTCAGTAAGAAGTCAGCTCATCCACTGCTGAAGTATATTGACCTACAGCTATTACTGCTCCATTAGAAAAACAAATCAATGACATGCCTGTCTCAGTCTGTTCACACTGAAGTACTGGAATGTAGTCTTACTTCAGAATGAATAAATTGTACCAAGTAAGTTAGAATATCTTACTTTAGGCTTCTGACATCTGACTCAGTAAAGACAACACAACTCTTTCTGTCGAGGACAGTGGGTGAAAAATTACGTTCCATTATGCATGAATGCCATGATCAATTCATTATGTTCTAAAAATAGGCCCTTGAACCTATGCCACTTTCTTCTCACCAAAAAAAAAAAAAAGTACAAGTTGATACTCAGCTGCCTGTGAGGATTACTGCTAATTGTGTTTCTCACAGGTACATGTGTTTCTGCTATAAATCAAGTGACAGCACTTCATGAGAATTGAAGGATGACCTGCACATTTCAAGGGAATGTGCTGGCTACAAAATGGTGTCACTTCTGCTGGGAGGTTTGAAGTGACACTTGATTAAATTAGCTTCAGGCACGAGTTCTACTCACTCCAAAGCAACTAATGATGCTAAATACACAACTGAACAGCTTAAAGCAAAGCATTTCAAAGCACAGTAATTTTAAAAGGAACGCATATCTTGCAAAACAGATATTCTGTAACTTAATAATCTTGTTTGTTGAAATTAGATATCTGATCTTCTTCATTTTAATGTGCGCTGAAGAAGGCATGCTCCAGCCCATCAAATCACATCCATGCTCGCTGCTCAAATAACTCCATGTTAGGGCAGATTAAGGCAGTAAAACAAATGGGGTTCTGCAGTCTCTTCACTGCATGTATCAACTAATTTAGAAATAAATGTTATAATGTTATCAGGCCCATGAATGGGTACACAGTATTACTGTGTTGGTGACAGAAACAGCAAATACATGTGGTATTTCTTTATTCAATATGTTATTATGACTTTCTTTGCAAAGTCTAAAGTATTTCTGGACTTATTTGGCTTGGGGATTCTGCTCAAGAGAGTAACACTATCATTCCTTCCTTATGTACACTATGACTAACACTTTTCTTCCCTTTAAAATCATGTAGCCATATAACAAAATACAGAAACTTAAATATTTCAATATGTCTGTTGTAAGCACACATGTTGAACCACAAAGTTAATATTTAAAAAAAGCCATGCATTTTTATGCTCTCTGTGATCAAGTAAACCCCCTAATGATATTGAGAAATTCTGCCCTACAGTTTCCAGTTGTGAAGCACAATTCATATACTTAGATGAACTAGAGTTTTAACAGCTTTGATTATTTCTTTAGTTACTAGTACTTTCTATGCAGAGTCAAAAATGTGAAATAAGTTTCAATCATAGGTATCTGTCCCAGGCAAGAGAACTTTAGAGGTGTGCTGGCAAATAATTATTTTTATAATAAATAATGATGCATGGAAAGAATTGGATTATAAGAGGCAAAAATCAAGTCCTCCCAACACCATTTCACATATACTTTAGCCACTTTCAGGTTTAAAAATTTTCAGAAACTTTGCATATATTTTGATTTTATGAGAGAAACAGAAGCAAGGACATGTTTTAGAATTATAACTGAAATACATTGAAATACATTTTTTTCCCTTGCCTTTCCAACCTAGTAATAATTGCAGCATCCCAGAGATTTGTTCTTTGTTGCCAGAAGACCCCTATTCAGATGGATTCTGTAGAGCAAAAATAACCTTTTTCAAATTGGGATGTTTGTCTCTGATATAAGAGCTGTCCCCCTCCACAGACAATAATCTGCTCTAAATGTCTGCTTTATAGCTTTGTCAGGGCTTGAAGCAATGGTTTTGTTCAGTCTTTGAAGAATCTTCTGCAAGAGGTGATTTATTTTCCCCTCTGGTTCACATGTCACTATTAAAAATGCATTCTGGTGAACTTTAAATGAGAGCACAACAAATTAAACCAGCAGAGGCCCTAGACATTTATAGTATTAACAGCTGGAGCACTGACAAATATTTTTCCAATTAAAAAAGCTCTAGATCATTAAGCGTGAGGGAAAATTCATTGCAGATCTTCAAATACAACAGGCTACTAAACAGTCAATTAACTTTGGAGTCATGTCTTGTCCTCCAAAGTGAATGTTAATACCACTCTATTACTTCAACATTATACCTAAAAAACCCCAAGCAATCCGTTTCATACCTAGCAATTTTTTAATGACCCCACTTATCGACCATGGTTAATTTAATATATTACATTCCTAAGTTTAGCGCCCATACTGGCTGCATCCCTGACTTTGAGATTTAAATTCTGTGCAATAACCAAAACAATGATTGTGCTGCAATAGTGAGACTGATGGTTACAGATAGTAACATTTCCATTCACTTGCATATAAGCAATTTTACCACTTTACAACTTTTATCCGTCACTTACTGCTTTCAGTCCTGCACATTGCGGCTGGTAGACCTCAGCATGCACAGAATACACATCTTAAAAAAAAAAAAAATGCACTTAGGGAAAGAAATGCAGGTTCAGATGCAGCTTGAAGTGCAGAGTGGTTTTTACTTTGCTGAACCATATGCTTTGCTGCAAGGATTAGAATCAGAAATGGCTGAAAACTTTTCTAAAATTTACTCAGAAAAAAAAAAATTCCCAGAGGTAGGAGGAAGGAGATGATAATTTGCAAAGAAGCTTTTAAACAGAAAGGTACCATGGATAGTTTCAGCTCAAATGAACTACCAGAAAGTAGCGAATAGCTCCTTGTTGACACAGGATAAAGTTAGATGAAAAGACGTGACACTGTAACTGTGACTGTGTACTGTATGCTGGAGATCTGCACAGCAAAACTCAGAGTTTGTACAGACAGTTTTCTGAATTCCATCATTTCTCCTTACTTACTTCCTGGGCTGGAAGGGACCCAAGAGGATAATCAAGCCTGACACCTAAAATGAAGAAGAAATGTTAACTGAAGAGGGAAACTTCATAGATTTGAGAGAGGAAGATATTTGCAATAGTGAAAGGGCATGCACAGAAATGTTGAGATTCCACATATATATACACTGTGTTATCTTCAAGACCAACAGCTACTGCTTAATTGTTAAAACAAGATAATATTTATCGCACGTGTTCCATGGATATGCAACAGGGGACAGATATATCTTGAAGAATAACTTTTTAAGCAGAATGTAATGAAGAAAATGCTGTTCACCAAAGATAACTGCAGCCAGTTATCATAACCCTCCTGACAAGCTGGATACTGGGAGATCTGAGCTGAAACAGGGATTTTTTTGAACAACTTTTCCCCAGGCATAGTAAGACAAAAAACAACTTCAACAGATTTTGTTTTAACCCTCCTTCATTTCATTTTTTGTTTCACGAAACAAGAATCCCCAGGTCAGAAATCCTTAACCTCACTCGAGGTGCAAGGATAGAGATCAGGACTGCCCTGAGGGTTTAACATTGTAGCATTGCACTGTGCCGCTGCCTCTAGCCTGGTAATAGCCTTCAACTCTGGAAAGTTTGACTGCTTTTCCTTTGGAGCTAGCGACATTATGCCCAGAGTCTAAATCCATCCACATGGCAGTGAATTCTGATTCAGACAATGTTGCTCCTACTTGCTGCAGTAGTTTGCACAGTGCCCCAAAACTCAGAAAGTGTATCAAGCTTTGATACACTTTGATACACAGCATGTACAGACATAATGAGAACAAAATCTGTAAAGCTGTTTTGTCCAAGGGAAAAGCTGTGCTAAGTTACACCTTGGAGAAATCAAAGTTCACTGTTGAATTTAATGCCAATTAAATAGACGATTCGCTTGCACCAGCACCTGTTACAAGAGAAGTGAAAATAAGGCAATAGGCCATCTTTAATTTTTCTCTGCAGCACACTCTTCTCTATTTCTACAGAGAAAAAACATTTCTTAAAAGCGTTATTTGCTTCCATATCTTTCTGAAATAAAACGCCACCTCTGTTTTTATTCTTATATTTAATTGCTATAGCCTCTTGCTGGATGTTGTACCTTTTCAAACAAGCAATACAGATCTCAATTTCTCTATTGTGAAAATCTGATCCTACTCTATCAAGTTTATAGATTACACTAGTATTTTCATACTTGTTCTGTTTCAGAAAATCAGAATGTAAGGGTCATTTTAGATTGCATTTACTTGAAACTGAGTAACAATTGGTAAGCATTAAAGGCAGTTTCCTCTTCATCCTGAAGAATAATTTATCTCAGAGAGTAAGATGGTAGAGTAACTGCAGAATTGGGAAATGCCAGCTTCATTCAACCTGTCTCCACAGGAGAGATTCAGTACAGAAGGATTTCAAAATAAAAATGAAAATTAAATTAATTTTAAAGAGCAATTCACTTTCTGTGGCAATCTCAAGCTAGTCTACACTCTTCACATTCCTATTTGAATGTAATTTGCTGCAGTTATTCTGGTATCATTTTATTGTCTGAAGCATTCAGATCAAAACCACTTGAGCTGTGAACAAAGATAACAAGAGCTGTTTAACCTGGAATGCTAAAATTGTGATTGTTTCACTGCAAGATATTACTTCTTGCAGGGACAATTGCTTTAATAAGTAGGCACCAGGTGAAATGTTTCCTAGCAAAGTGGTTTTACGTCATGACAATCCTTTCCCAACTCTTGAGCCATTTCAGCCAAACACAGTCCGAACCAGTACCTACACATATTTTAAAAAAGATAAGAAAGGTACCATATTTCCTGGTGAGTTTCCTTGACTTTTTCGTGGATTTAAAGCTCTCAGTTTCACCGTTTTACACAAGCTGGAGCAGGATGGATTCATACAAGACAAAATTTCTTGGGACAATGAGGCATCTCATGGGATCTTTCAAAGAATTCTGGTATACATACTAAGAAAAAATGCTTTCTAAAAACATCCTGAAATTTCACTCAGAATAATCTCCCTTGAATATATTTCACTGACATTCACATCTAGAGGGAAATGAGCAATGAGAGAAAACGGGATGAATTTATATTGTCTCAAGGAAAGCATCCTAGTTTTCAAGAAATTAAAGAAATTCCAAGTCCAGTTGAAAAGTCTGTATTATAAGACCTAGTAAGTAAAGACTTCAGAGTGCAACACATTTTTGAAAATCTGTGGAGGTGTCTGTCTGATTTGAAACAGATCTTCTTACTCCCACCCTCATCCTTCACTGGCATTTCAAAACATAACTTAGGAGCACCTCCTGGACAACTGTCAGCAGAAGGAAGTAAGATATGGAACTTGCATGGGATGTTCCCTTTAACTTCCAGTCCACAAACACCCCCTATTCCTTTCCCTCATGGCTGGTCTCAATCCATTTACCACCCAGCCTATATTTTTTTGGGATTGCCCCAACCCACATGTAGGGCCTTGCACTTGGTCCTGTTGACTTTTACAAGGTTTGCATGGGCCTACCTCTCCAACCTGTCAAGGTCCCTCTGGATGGCATCCCTTCCCTCCAGTTGTTGGCTGCACAGCTTGGTGTTGTCAGAAAACTTGCACAGCAGAGGCTGCACTCAATCCCACTGTCCATGTCTCCAACAAATATCTGAAAAAGTGCTGATCTCAATACCAACACCTGAGGAATGTAATTTATCACTGGTCTCCACTTGAACATTGAGCTGGACATTGGACATTGATTTACAACTCTTGTTAGTAGTAGGATAGCTCCTCAAGAATTTTTGGGTTAGAGGACCTAGCAGTTCTCCCTCAATTTTTTTGGAGGTCAGCAAAACAACTTGATTATTTCTGTCAGGTGTTTGAGATGTATTTGTTCCTGAAGGCTCCTGTAGTGAGATGCTGGAGTCAGACTGGGCTCTCAGGCTGTGCTTCCCAGCTGTAACCTAAAGACTAAAGAACTTCTGCCTGAGAAGACAGACATTAATTACCATTTAACCTCACCAGGAATCAGAAGACTTCATATGAAAAGGCTTTGCACTATTGAAGTTCTCTTACTTCAGAAATACTGGCCAGTCCCCTAACTAATAGTGAGCAGTACAAGTGAAGGGTATAAACCATTGTTTAAAGACATGAAAAGCAGGCAGAGCAATTTATGACCAACAGTGCTGAAGCAGTACAGGAAATAAAATCTCACTTAAATGTAATTAATATGAGAACAATCTCAGTGACAAGGGCACAATGCAGACATTTTGCAAACAATAGCTCAATTTTCCTTTTTGTTAGGAATTTAGAGGTACATGACATTGAGTGTCTTAACTATCAAATGCATGAAAAATCTTTTGTGAAACAATCTCATGTTAATTTCAATCATAGAATAGAATGATAAAATATTTTAGGTTGGAAGGGACCTTTAAAGGTCTTCTAGTTCAACACCCCTGGAACGACCAGGACACCTTCAACTAGTTCAGGTTGCTCAGAGCTGCATCCAGTCTGACCTTGAACATTTCTGGGGATGTGACACCTAAGCAGCACTTACACAATGTCAAGGTCCTTTCTGCTACTCACTCCACTCAGCCAGAGAGGAGGCTGACTTTCCAGCAGCTCCTCAGACCCACCCAACAGTTTCTTCACCTTCTTCTGCTTTTCCATTCTCATGGTGTCACACATCCTCTCCATCATCTACCACCCACTACCTCCACTAAACAGCACTTCTGCCTCATCATAACTCCCAATTCACCCAGTGAACTCCCTGGATCCTCAATTATATGGTTTACCCAGTAGAAGAAAATCCTGTGGCATCTCCTTTGAAAGGTCGCCACTCTTAATATGCTATCTACCTCCTTCATACCAGAGAAATGTTAAAATTTAAGTATAAACACATTTAATGAAGTGTAAAAAACTAAAAATGGAGATATAACTAGTTACACTGAATTGGGGAAACAGAGAAAAAAAAATAATATCCTCTGGATGAAGCAGTTCTTGCCTTTAGAGCAGGTACTTTAATGACTACAGCTACTAAGTACATAGACTTCTCTAAATAGTACACTGAGCACTGCAAGTAAAACTTGCATTAAGCTACCCACAAAAGCCTTTCATTTTCTCAAGACTGCAAGAAGTATATGACTATATAAGACCGAAGCAAGTAATTTTATTTACAGATCTACAAGCTTCCAGGTGATTTAAAAATGAAAGCCTGACGTGAACTAGCACAGCAATTTAATACTCCAGGAGAAGAAAACGAAAATAATGTTATATAATTTTTGTGATCACTTCCCAAGTCTTGTGTCTCAGTGTGCAATTAAAGACCAGTGGGAATGAAATCTGCTGTACATACATATTACTGATTAGTTAATTTTGTAGAAGGTAATGTCCGGAGCTTTTAAATGTCTTGAAGTCCCAGGTTTCACTTTGCAATGAATTGGTGAGACAACCTTTAGTAGCTGTTTTATTTTCAACTAAAAAATTCTTCTAAAGTATCAAAATGGCTCAATTTGCAAAAGGATCATACTGGTTATGACCTTCATTTAACCCATAGAAAATAACTTGTCTGTGGTAAAGGGCTGATTCAGATGGTTTTGCCTTTCCTGCTGCTGTTGCTAAGACGCCCAAGATGCACACTATCTTGACTCTCCTCAGACTGTCAGGCAATTTATTCTCAATCTCCAGCAACGTGTAAGTCATCAGTTTCAGATTACCTAGAAAACACTGTGTAAGAGCCCACATTTTTTCCTAGCATCTCACTATCCAATTTTTAGGACAACCTCCAAACCTAATAAAAGTATATTCACAGATAAGTGTCATCAAAGAGCATCTTTCTCACAGGCTCAGTGTTGCATGGGAGTCTCTTATCTTGGGCAAACTGTGGTTCAGAGAACAGCTGTATCCACTGCACACGTTGTTGCTGATCATGATCTTAACTCTGTTTTCCTGCTGCAGATGTTCTAGAGCTGTCTTAGGTTCCAAAAACCTCTGGTTTGCTCATCCATGAATTTCCCTTTCATACTCTGCAAAGTAGTTCATCTCTGACTACTGCGTTGTTTTCCATGGTTGTGTCCACTGTTGTTGTGTTTAACTCTAGATGCACAAGAGGTGACCTCTGGGATAGACAGCTTTATCCTGGGCTCTTTCAGGACTGGAGAATCGTCACTAACATACTTTGTTGTCCTGAAGTCTTCCTCAGTTTATGATGTAATTAAAGCTTCTAAACTATAGCTGGGATTATTTTTCTGCCCTAGCAAATCCCCATGTAACTTGTGTATGTGACTGTATACAATACCTGCTTCTGGGAAAAAGTAGAAAATTGTTTTGTCAAAAAATTTATTCTCAGGCTGTAGGATTTAACTCTGTGGGATTTGGTTATGAGGATAAAATAGAAACAAGATCTCTAAAGCTGGGTTTCAGAGCATAGGGGTTTATTGTGAAAGAGCATAGGTGTGAGAAGTCTGCTAGGCTGCAAGACGTAGCTCAAAGCAGGCCAGAGAAGCAAGAGAGAGAGAGAGAGAGAGAGGCAAAAAGAGACCGATTTGCTGTTTACAATACAATAAATCATCTTCTGTGTTGAATATTCTAATTCTCTTTAACCAATCTAAGAGAAGCTACAGACCCTACAACATTTACATACAACCTACAAGAATCATCACATTACCATACCGGGTTATATTTTAAACCTTAGAAAACTGCTTTTTGGAACCTCTACCAGGTAGACAGGGTCTACTATGACCTTTGGACCTGCCTACAGGCAGAGGGCATTGTTCTATCAAGAAGTGGGATTACCTTCAGTCGACTATACTATTGTCTTCTAGTTGTTCAGTAACTCAGAGCTTTTTTCAGCATCTTTTTGCCAGGTAACCATAGAGGCAATTATATTATAAGGCTTTCCTATTTCATCTTCTCCAACATCAGGCTTATGTTTTGTAACTGGAAAACCAGTTTCCCAAATGTGCCAAATAAAAACAATATGTTGTTTTCCTTGTGTGTTTCATTCTACATTTTTATTGTCAAAAGAAAAAAATATGTTTTCCCTCTCCATGGCAATCATTGTTTGAAAAGAATATGTACAAGTTGACCTTTACCAGGAGACAAATCATATCTAATGTTATTCCAGCCTCAGGAAATACATAATTCTGTAAATCAAAATTATACCATCAAAACATAGCCACAGCATTAGTCCTGCTGGCCATAGGGAGAACTTTCAGAGAACAAACATATTTGAGATAATGTCAAAGGTACTTAGCAGTCACGCTTTCACAAACAACTGACTAGATCCTGTGTTTGCACTGCTAAATCACAAATACATAAAGAATCACAGACACAAATATTTTGCAGTAACGAACATGACAAATGATGGAATTACATTTCCCTCTTCCTTTTCTCCTTTACTCAGTGGATCACTCACTGTGATTGTGAAGGTTCAGTGAAGTATAGGTTGATGAAGATTTATGTGCATGTAAAATTAGTCTTAATAAAAGATGCAGTGCCATGCACTGTATCATCACAGATTGTGTGCACAGTTACAGGTACACACTAATGCACATATCAGGAATTGCATTGTACAGATTCCAGCTGTAGAATTATAGGTTCTTCTAGGACCAGAGACTATTGAGTTGTTAACAACTCTTTAAAATGCTTTCTATGGGCAAATCTCTAAAGACATTGATGACATACTTATCGTTCACTCACATATTTACTTGTCTTAATTGATTCTTAATATTCCATGTTGCAAAATCTGAGCAATACAACGATCACTTTCTTTTTATATCTAGGTATAAAAAGTGCTGCCACTTGCCCATGACAGGACGGAGAAGAGAACCTGGAAGAAAAATAAAAAATCCTGTGTTGAGGTAAGAACAGTTTAATAATTAAAACAAAGTAAAATATAATGATAATAATAATGATAATGGTTAGGACAACAAAAATAGTACTAAAGGAGAGGAGGTGAGAGAGCTAAAACAGAAACAAGTTACACACAATCCAACTGCTTAGCACCTGCTCACTGATACCCAGCCTGTCCCTGAGCATCAATCAGACTTTCTTCTGGGTAACTCCCCCAGTTTATACACCAGTTATGACATTCTGTGTTATGGAATAGCCCTTTGGCCAGTTCAAGTCAGCTCTCCCAGCCATACTCTTGTTCTTAGCTACTGTTAGGAAATTCATATTTTTTAAAATGTATTTTTCTTCTGAAATACAAATGTTAAGAGCATTTTGATCTCATTTCAATTAGTATATTTAACTTTTGAGATGGAATTACTTGTATTCATACATTTTCTTAATCTTAAAAAAAAATAGACTCCACATTGAAACAAACACCTTAAAAACATAAACAGTGTTGACCAACCCAGTATGAAAAATTTTTACAGATTAATACAATTACAGATAAAAATGCTGAAGTTTCATTATTGCCAGTGAATCAAAGAGGAGGTGGATTTTTTTGTTACTTAAATAATAATTATCAAATCTTAATTATAAAATTAGGCATCAAAAATTGGACATCAAAATAAAAAGGGAGAAATGGAAATTTGAGGAAGTATCTTTAGCAGGTTGGAGAAGGGCATAGGACAAGAAATAAAGGGATTATATCTCACATTCATATTTGGAATTTTCTCCTAAAAATATCTTTAAGTAAGCAGACTCTCCTCTGTTTCCAGTCACTTTTTAAATATTTATTGACCTGTGCCAGGCATTTACCAGGATTTCCTCAGAAACCTGAGGAATCACAGGCAGCAGCAAAAGTAAACATGTTTGTGTGAATTCATCCCCAACAGCACTCAGTGCTTTAAAAGTGTTTCTTCTCCATAAGGCAAGTCCCATGGTGTTTTGTTCATTGAATGGTCCTTCCTTTCAGCTGTTGGACCCCATCGTGAGGGCATTTTGGCAACACACTTAAGCAGCACAACTACATAAATAGCTCTTTAATCAGACATCTCATTTAAAGATTTTAGTGTTCCTTCCTCTGCATTGCTGTCGTGGTTTGACCCTGGCCAAATGCCAAGGCACCCATGGCATCTACTCGCTCACTCTCCCCTGCCACATCTGGGCAGAGGACAGGAAAAAAGTTAACACACAAAGGGTTCATGAGGTGAGATAAGGAACTGGGAAGGAAAAAAAAAACAAGTTCCAGGGCAAAACAGGCCCATCTTAAGTTACAAAGTGATTTATTACTAAACAGAGGAAGCTAATGAGAAGTAAAATAAAGCCCTTAAAGACATCGTTTGTCCATTCACTCACCTCCCTCCTTCCCACTAACAGCACAGGGGGATAGGGCACAGGGGTTTGGTCAGTTCATCACTGAGATCTTCTTCCGCTGCTCAGGGAGAGGAGCCTTTTCCTCTGCTTTGCCTTGGGGTCCCTCCCACAGGAGACAGCTCTCTGTGAATTCCTCCAATGTGGTTCCAAATCTCACTAACAGCAGTCCGCCCGAATCTGCTGCAACGTGAGCTCCCCCCCAGGCAGACAGTCCCCCCAAAACTGCTGCTGCATGGGGTTCTTCATCCATGGGGTGCAGACCTCTGGGGCCAAACTGTTCCATCTCAGGAACAAGGCCTTTCCCTCCACTGGATCACAGCTTCCTCCAGGCATCCACCTGCTCCTCCGGCTTGGGCACTCCCCACAGGCTGTGGGTGAATTTCGGCATCCTTATGGGCTCCATGGGCTGCAGGGGGACCTCCTGCTCCCCCCATGGCCTCCACCACAGCTAGCAGAGGGTTTTCAGCTCCGGCACCAGGAGCACCTCCTCTCACACCTTCTCCACTGACCTTGGTGTTTTCCCTTCACATATTCTCACCTCCTCCTCCTCTGGCTAAAAAGAACTGCGTGCCCACATTGTTTTGATTTCTTCTTAAATATGTTACCACAAAGGCATAACCACCATCTCTAATTGGTCTAGGCTTGGCCATCAGCATGTCCATCATCTTCAGAGCCATCAGAGGTTGGCTCTGCTGGACATGGTGAAAGCTTCAAGAAGCTTCATACAGAACACTCAGGAGCCATCTCTCTGGCCCCCCACACTAGCCAAAACTGGGCCAAGAAAAACCAACACAATTATGCACAAGGCTTTGATTTAAAGAATGATGTATAATCCTGGCATTAGAGGTGGCTAAAGTAGAGTGCTTAGCATTCAGCGCTGAGAGGTGTTTTGTGCCCTACGTGTTTTTAAAGCTGAGTATTGTCCTGTTGTCTAGAGAGAGAAAATATCAAACAAATTAAAGGCTTAGAAAGAAAAAAGGAGAGAACCAAGGCAAAGGAAATAGACAAAAAAACCCCAGGGCTGAGTAGGAGGGAGGGGAAGGAACAGAGTTTTGTTACTAGGATTTCTAGGCTCCTTGAAATCTGAAAAACTGGAAGAAAAGGGAACTTCTTCTATTCTTCTGCCCTGTCTAATGATACATGGAGTGACTTGTTAGAAAAGAAGCAGCATCCATAGCATCACCAAAGGCAAAACTTTTAAACTGCAGGTTTTATTCTGCCAAATTTCCTATGAAAACCAGTATACTATACACATTTTATAAACATATTTATATTATTGCAACTTATAAACAAGGAAACCAAAAGTCTTATCAGTGAAGTATTTCTGTCTGACATGATATTGTTACCAGCATCGAAATTCTCAGACGATCTGGGAAATGGAAATCACTAATACATTAGCTTTTCACTTGCACTTCTCAGGAACTTGAATGAGCTACCTTTGAGCAGTAGCCATATTTACTTGAAATATAATAGCACTTAGAGGCATGGAAACAAAATGCATCCACATTCTGACTTTGGTTACAGATATTCCTAAAATGCCACTTAAAAAAAATAAAGAAAATGAGGGTTTACTGAGGAGGACCAGCCAGGTCTCAGTTTAATGGCTGGCCAAGAGCCAAGGTACGGAGTAGCTCAGAGAAGCTTGTGGACTTACCTGAACAAGGGGGCACCTGAGTTTGGGCAATTGGGATTACACAAAAGATTTCAGAAATTCAGTGTTAGTGGGAATTGGGTAGCTGGTGACCTGTACTTAAGGTGAAAAAATAAATAAAGTTGAAGTAAATAGAAGAAAGTCCCAAGGCAGGCTTTGATACATTAAAGTCAGGTGTTTGAGTTAACTTGGCCATTAGTATTCAGAGCTGAGCAGAATCAAGTAATGGGGAAGGACCCCGTGGTGCAGGGTACAGTGCTCCAGAAGGCTTTTGTACACCTTGGAGTCTTTTTAAATTTGTGTTGCCCAAAACATATTTATGGCAATTACAAGAACAGCTGGAAGAGATGCTGGGTAGCAAGCAGAGTACAGAGGAGATAAATACTAGAAAATACATTACTGTGATATTCAGCATAATATCTCAGCTCCATATTAGTAACTCTGCTGGGAGATATTTCTTGACTGTACATTTTGGCACTGTACATTGAATAAATCTAAGCTTTAGTATTGCTAAGGGCAGGTAAGGGATAGATATATTTTACACCTTTTTAGGAAGTCTAGCCCCAAGTTTGCACATAATGGACCTAATTCCATAAGCAGTGGAAGACAAACACAAATGAATATTTATTTGTTTTGCCAAGGACATGGAGTAGAACTCTATGCCAACAATTCTGCTAAAGGCATGCAATCCTTAAGAAAGCAGCACAGAAGACAGTGCATTCCCCTGTGGTAGAAGATGTGCAAAACCATTGGGACATTTATGGAAGCTGCTGAAAATATGCAACTAGTGTTTAGCAAGGGAAGGCTGGAATGATTTGTCTCTCTCTGGTGGGATGCCTCCTTCCTTGAGAGGGCTTAGCATCCGTGACTGAAATTATTTATGCTCAAAGTAAATTGCAATTAAACTGTGAAAATAAAACCCAACAACTACACAGAACCAGACAAAAATTCAGACCAGAGCCACTTCTTGAAGTTTGGGGGTACGGTGAGTAAAGCTTTCCCTTGCAGACAAGAGCTCCCTTCTCTGAGAGAGGGGGGAGGTGGGAGTTCCTGTAAGTCTGCAGGGAGGTGAGCATCAGTGAAGGGACCCAGCATCTCTGTGAGCTGTGCTTGTGACAGAGAAGCAGGGCAGACAGTGGTCCACAGCCTCAAAGACAGGTAAGGAATTAATATACAATTCTCCCTTGGGGTCATTGTAGACCTAAGCCAGACTGCCTCTCTCCCAGGATATGTCTGTGGCTGAACCTGATGACAGGGAAGGAGGCTGTGCCAAAGCAGGAGCTGGGACTGGGTTTGCTGGGTCCCTGACTTGCCATCTACACTGGGGTGTGGGAGCTGCACCTCTGCTGTGGCGACAGGATATCCTCCTGCAAGAAACACTTAAAGCTGAAGGCAGAAAACATGTCTTTCGTCCTTCCTCATGAGAATGGCTGGGACAGGCAAAGAGTTTATTTTACTGATGGGGATAACAGGGGCCATCAAACAGGACAGGAGGGGGCCTTCCAGTGCTGTTCCTGGGATCCTTACAGAGAAAGGACCCATATCCTGGGTCTCCTAGAAATAGTCACAGAATTGTTTCTTTTAGAAAAGACCTCTAAGATCATTGAGTCCAACCATTAACCCAGCACTGCCAAGGTCACCACTGAACCACAGCCCTAAGTGCCACATACACACATCTTTTAAATACCTCCAGGGAAGGGTCTCTTCCCCCAAGACTGATCCTGCTGGAGAATTATCTTCTTTTTCCACAGCAGCAGCAGAAAGAAAATATTTATGGAGTTGACTCTTCAGCCCCCACAGTCAAGCTCTGACCAAGGCTAGGGTGATTGACTCACAGTGCAGTTACCAGCAGAAGGGAAGGGACAGAGCTGCCAGACAGAAACAGAAGCCTCAAGGCAGGGAAGAAATGAAGAAATGGTAAAGAGCATGGTAACCTCTGTCATCTGACTCATTGCCTTCTCATTCTTCTTGGAAAAGTTCATTTTGTTCCCCATTGACAAGGTGAGAACAGCCACAGCGTGGCTGGGGTGCAGAGCTGGTGATGCACAGGGAAGACAGAGACTGCTCAGCATGTCTAGTTTAAGGCCCTATTTCATACTGTACACAAATGTGTGGTAGTTTTACTGTCTGTATCAAAATGCTCAGGTTGATGATCCATTGTGGAAGCTGAGCCACAGTTAAGACAGAACTCTCTACCACCGAGGAATATCTGCAAATACCCTCCAAAGTGGGCATCCCCATTCCTCAGTGCTGCCAAAGAGGGTAGCAGAGCTGGCAGGGGCATCTAGAGACAAGAGACAATATGACGCTGCTGACTTAAATGGTGCTGCTATGCTAATGTCCTCAAGTCAACTTATTTCTAATGAGTCTTCATGTCCCATCCTTACAGCACTGATTAGAGGAGTCATGCATTGAGATTTCACTGTCTTGCTCTGCATAATACATACTGAAATAAGCTGAGAGGAAAATGAGGCAGAGACAGGGAAAGGAGGATTTGTACATCAGGTTAATAAATAAGCCATATAGGGCAGAAGAGAGAAATAAGAGATACCGGTTTCTGGCTTGGCTTGATTACTTTTCACCAAAGTAAAAAACAACCTTGCAAATGTCCTTAATGTAGAAATGAATATATTTGTTATTATGCAAGACTGGCATTTTCTGGTGTGTATACACAGCATGTTATTCAGAGATTTCAGATTATAACAATTTGGCATTCATAAACAAAAACTATGCTTGAAAGGACGATTTCTTAAACAACTTGGATAAAATAGACAATTCATGACGTTACTTTGATTCTACAGAACCGTGGTGAACACGTGTGCAATCAGCCAGCATAGGCAGAGCACAGGAACAACCACAGGACCACAGATAAAATGTGGAGTAAATTTAATTTTATTACCTCACCAAAAAAGGCACCCCAGAGTACCATGCAGGCAGAGGTGCAGGCAACTGTGTTTTGTGCATGCCAGAAGTCCCTCCAGTTGGATCCCTCAGTCTTGGCTGCCAGGTAGCATTTTGCCCTCCCTTGCCCAGGCCTTCTCCAAGGAACAGAGCTCTCACCTGCCCATCCAGGAGGGGCTCAGCCATGCCCCACATGATTTTTCTTTGTTTTCTACAAGTGAATGAAAAGCCAAGCATGAAGGATCTTTAACTTTTAAAAAATCCCCAATCTTTACACAAGCAGCACATGATCTTACTGCACTCATCACTGTATGCAATGCATAGCTGTTTATAATTTATGAAGTATTAAGAAAACTGGCTCCAAGGCTAGGTACATCTTTGTGACAGACACATCACAAAGCACAAATAAAATGGATCCATGGTAATGGAATTTATTCTAGTGGAACAAATATTTTAAAGGAATTATAAATATACAGCCTCTAATATAGTCATTTATGTCATGAGCAGAAGTAGTAAAAAACTGTAAAAGTGCACAAAGTCTCTGTGAAGCAAAGAGTAACGGTAGCAAATGAACTCTGTTATCTCAGAAGAAATTACAAGCAAAATTTATTCATAATTAAAGACAATATTCTACATGGTATTTTCTTTTTCCTGTTTCAGTTGCATTCCCAATAAATCCTGTGGGGGTTTTTCCCTCTGAAAGTGGCAGTTTTCTATAGAACTATATTGATTTCTAAATTAAATAGTTCTAAAACTGTTATTTCCCAAATAGCAATATTAAAATGATTGAAAACCTGGTACAGAAGGTTTTGCTGCTGACTTCACTGAAGCTAAATCTTTGTTTGTGAAGAAACCATCAATCCCTTACAGGATTCAAAAGATAAAAGTGAAAATACCAAGCCAATGTCTGTACATTAGGGATATTATCTGAGCCACCAATAATAAGGCAAAATAAGACAACATAAACGAAACAGAATATAAACAAAAATGATATTCTGCAGATGGGGCAGAAGCCATGAGCTGCTCTAGAGAAATGAGAGGGTCATCTCAAGCACAACAGTTAGGAAAGATCACTACGTAGACCTACAGTTTTACAGGCATTTTTAAGACAACTTTTTTAAAAGATATAATGCAACTCATGAGTAAATCTGTTACTCACCGAATTAAAAAAAGCATACATAATAGAAATTCATTTTAAGAAATCATATATTTTATTTTTTTTTTACAGATACACAGAAATGAGACAAACCCCCTCAAGTTATAGACAAGACATCATTTCTCTTGCACCAATTTTAAGAAACGAGACAGTAAAAATAATAATTACAGAAGTAATTTGAACAAAGCCAAACAGGTAACAGTCAGTTCAGACGCAGCTGACTTGGAGAAAGCAATGCAGCTCAAACCTAGCTCTGGGTCAGCTTGGGTTCTAGTGCCACCTGCTGAAATGACAGTAGTCTTCCCCTTGCAACCACAGCTACTATGCAATTTAAATTAATCCACTGCATTAGACAACAACACATGAAGAAAGGTCAAGAAGAAGATGAAGTGCTTGAGTAATCTAAGTGCACATCCAGAGAGCCATACACTGAACGTAGTAAATTGAGAACATTCTCCTGAATGATGTCAACCTGCTCTGAAGGGCAATAGTCATCCAAACTTGACCTGTTAAAAAAAAAAAAAAGCATGAGAATACAGATACCACCACCCTGACTCCATTGTGTATTCCTGCAATGCTCTGTGGCTAGGCTGAAGCTACTTTCAAACTGTGGCAAGTTTTGCCTCCCAGTATCCCTTCAACCCATAGTGCTGTACTTCTCATCACTACTTTTTAATTTTAATAGAAAGTCTGCAGCAGATCAGGTAAATGACCTTATCATTCAAATTCTACTCTCTTCCTGAATCTTACACAGAACACACTGGCAAGTCAAAGTACAAGCAAATTATCTAATTAAAGGACATGTAGAAAATTAAGATTGAAAAATTCAAATACTTTACCGCTACCGGTAAAGTAAGTAGGAAAGCTTGAAAAACAGATCTTCAAAATACCAGGCATATAACATTTTTTACAGTATTTATTAATGAACTTCAAACAGATACTAGAAAAAAAACAGAGCTGACACCTCCTGAATTTTTTATTTGTCAAGATCTACAGAGATGATTCTGCTTTCTCCACGAAAGTGGATAGCAAGCCTGCAATTGGCACAGGGAATACAGCTTTCTTATATTTCAGGAATTAGCCATACTAGTTCCTGTTGACAAAATCAGTTTCATATCAGCTTCTGCTGTTGGTGCCTGCCCTTTAAGGGCACAATTAGTATTTCTGAATTATTAAATTGCAATAATTTGTCAAGAGGTACACTGTGGTCTTCAAATTAGATTTTTCAGAGCAGATCCCTGGTTCTCCCAGGTCCCTGGCCTCAAACTCCATCCTGCTATTCTAAATAACATGCTTACAGTCCTGGAAGCATAACTTTAACTTCATAAGAAAGCTTTACTAGAGCTTTAAAGAATATAAAACCCTTTCAGCCTACTAGATGAAAACCAGTTCCAGCACAAGTTTCACTGAAAACAAAAATCCTATCTGTAGTCCAATAAACCCTAGAGCAAGAGAGTAAGAAAGGTGTGATTTCAGCCCAAGCCAGCTTTGCTCTGATTAGCTCAAGTAATACAAGTAGAGATTTATAAACTCTAGTGATAGCTATCAATCCCAACATACACAAGGCCTCATCACAGGCTTTACATAACCTGTGCTGAAGCTGATTAAGCCATCGTTGTTTTTGCAATCTATGCCAGCTACTCTAAAGCCACTTAAAACCGGCTACCAGTGCAGAACCTTCCCTTGGCTTGTGTAGACGATTTCACTGTTTTATGATCAATGTTTTCAAATGTCAATTTCCACTACACTATGAGGCTTCCACTTAACCAGAACTTAAGACAGAACCCATGCTATACTGACAGGATCATTTAGCTTCATGAGCACAGCCTGGGTATTTAAAAGTAAAAGTACCTGCACTGTCTTACCGGGCAACTGTCACAAGTGTGGGCTTGGGCAGATCTGTCAGTAGAGCTTTAATGGATTGTATGAGGCCTTCAATCTCATCTTCAGTGCTAACATGGTGAGGAAGCTCGATAGAATCACAGGTCAGACCAGCCTGATGGACCTATGGGTAAATGAAAGAGAGATTAAATTTCTGTTGATGAATTATCGATCCCGCTTATGTGTGTAGAAAGTCTTTAGGATACCATCCCTAGCCCATCAGGTAACTTACACCTCTTCAGACTACAGTAAGAGTAGAGGGTTTTTTTCCCCAGCTTGTTCTTTAAAAAAAACATGTGAAATTCTGGAGGTTGTATGGATTATTCCATTACCTCCAGTACACTGTACCTCTTCTTATGAATTCAGAATATGCTGCAGCCCTTGAAGATGATATAGCTCTGATACTTTATAAATAGGTACCTTATTTTAAGTTATACAAAGAAAAGCAAAAGACTGGTGAAATTTAACCTCCCTTCACAGGATGCACTCCAAGACATCACAGTCCTGGAAGATCACAATAATGTTACCTAAATATAGGACAGACAAGCAGACTAGAATTTTAGCAGCTTTGAAAACAAAAGCTGGTCTAAGACATAAAACTCCAGGAAAATTGCCAAAATCTGACGTCCTGAATTAAGAAGCAAGTCTGAAAGGAAGTATGACTCTCCCTTCCTGTTGAAGCTATGCTTTTCACACCTGTGTGCTTTCTGCTCTTTTACTTTGTCACCTACCATTTCATAGTCTGGGCTTTCCATCCTGGTTTTCAAACTGTGAACTAGTTGAGCAAGCGGCTTCATTCTAGAGTTAAAACCAAAATTTGTTACAAACCGTTGGAAACACATATATGTACCATAAATGGCTAAAAAAAAAAAAGAGAGAGAGAGGAAAAAAGAGGAAAGCAGAAGTTATGGCCTACGATCTGAAAATGAAATTTGCTCCTCTGTGTTGTCTTGCACCTGCAAAAATGGAAATAATCAGTATTATTGTACTGTTTCACCAGGTCTTTCTTATAAAGTCCCTATACTCATACCTGCCTCTGGCAAGTCCTCCTTGTGCTTCTTTTAGGGCAGATCTGCAGAAAAGCTGTTGCAGCTCAAAAGTCATATGAACTTTACAGGAAATACTTCTTGTCACTTTTACAGAGGTCAGACAGTAACTGATGCATTTGATGTGGAAAATAAGTGATTTTCATATCAAGCAAAAGCTCAGACCTTCCCTGTCTCTTTTCAGCTGAAAACATTTAGTTTAAAAGCAGAGTGATGCACTTCCGATGTTTAGGGGAGACTGTTGTTCAGATACACTTCCATTAACTTCCATTTTTCCAAAGAAAGGAGAACCGTTGGGAGCACCAAAGAACTGCTTCTCCATGTCCTCCTCTCCATGCTGCTTTTTAGAGCTGTGCTACACACTGATGACTAATGTTTTAGACACCAAATAAGCCTCCATCCGCAGACAACAGAGCTTGCATGAAGCTGTGCAAGACTGAGCTTCCAAAGCTTACACTGGCTGGCACTGAAGTCAGAAGACTGCCTTTCCTTTTGTTTTGTCTCTTTCTCTTCTAGAATTAAAAGAAGGATGGTATACTTGCATAGATCCTATCCTTTTCTGTTATCAAATGCTGGACTAATCAGTTCTCAAACATTTGTTTGCAATTTAAGCCACTTAGAAATCTCCTACCCAGGATATGAAGCCCATTTCTGCAGGGTTTCTTCGTCATCATTGTCACATAAATCTGCAAATGCTGCTTCCAGATCTTCCAGCTGATGAACACGGTTTTCAACACAATCCAGCAAGTCTTCCTTTAAATAAGTTTATATGAAAGTATGTTAGAAAGAAAAACAGGTAAGGACATCATGATTTACCCTATGATTTAAATTCTGTAAAGATTGATCTGCAAATATTCAACACATCTCTATTTCTTTATTCACATATATTAATTAGGTTTCATTAATTTGTGATATTTCTGTTGACTCTCTCTGTATTAGTGTTCAGATGAGATTATGAAAGCTTGTATTTCCATGTTTTAGAAACACCCAGCACATAAAATTAAAAGTACATACAGTGGCATAATACCATCCTTTCCACATCTGAACAAAAAGGTAAAACACCAATTACACATTCATCACAGCTCTGACTATTAAGAAAGAGCAACAAGGGTAAGGAAGGGGAGAGGGGGAGAGCCTGGAAATAGGGAAAAAAAAAAAAAAAAGAACTGACCACCAAAAAAACAAAAGAAAACCAACCCACTAAACCTAAGCCCTGTTGAGCCCCAAGTAGAACAAGTTTGCTGGTGACTATGTTTTCATTCCTTCCTTGTCAATTACCATTTGTTTACAGAAACAAATTTTCATTCTCATGCTAAATATTTAGGCAATTCACATGTTTAATCAAAACATTTAATAGAAAAGAATTGCTAAGATGCTGCTGATTAGCATTCAGCTGCATAGCTTAATGTGAGACCACTTCATTAAGCACCTTTGATGGGTTCCTTCCTGTTGTTGTAACTCATTTTCATTGGGTAAATAAAAAGAGTCATTCCTTCATACATTCCACAAGGAAGCATCATACCTCTGTTGCATTTTTATGCGGCTTCTTGAAATTGTACAACTCTTGCAAAAGCTCATACTCTGTCTTTGAAAAAGAAAAAAAAAACAACAAAAAAAGAATTCAAATGAGAAACCAAATTCTTAAAGCCTTCCATTTTCCTACTCTAGTACTGCAGACAATAATGAGCATAACAGCTTCTCATCAGGACAAGCTACCGCTCTTTGGATAATCAACACTACTGTGCCTTTTGAAAGGCAGTCTCCTGATACCATCACGGCTTTTTTTTCATGTTATAGAGGGTAAAAAATGATAAAATCTGTCATCCCTCCTTGATGAATCTTGCTGTGGGTACTTGGAAGGTAACCTCTGGAAACCCAAGCACAGATTTTATGTCCCAAGCCACAAGCACAAGTGAGTATACCCCTGAGTTTGCATGTACACTCAATACTGATATCAAGTGTAAGAAACTCTCCCTATTTAGTAGATGTAATTTTTTACCATGTATACTCCCTAAAAAAATATTTCTTTAAAATGGAAATATCTCTCTAAAATATTACCATGAATCATTAACCATAATCAGCTAATCTGCTAATTTAGCATGGATGAGAGTTTCTCCAAAGACATAAATTACTAAGGCTGGGACTCTTTGTGAATGGTACGAGGCCACTCAGTTGTTATGCTTACCTGTGTGTACATTTCTTTGAATGGATTTTTAACTGAAAAAAAATCTAAGTCAATGTCCAAAACATATGCATCCCCCTGCTGCAGTACTTGGCAGACATCTTTAACAATGTCTCTTATTTGGCATTCACTGTTTTTGAGACAGCTTGAAGCTGAGCACTCTGACAAGGTTTCTGCCCCATTCAGGGCACCTGTGTCTTGTACTTCCTTTTTCTTCACACTCGGGATGATGTGATCAAGGTCACCAGGAGCCACTGAAGAGGCAGATGTGGCACTAGCTGTGTCATCTGTATTTAGCTTCAGTCTTTTAGCAGATGCTACTTCGCCATTTCCTTCATGGCTGTTTGATGATTCAGTAGGCTTGATGAGAATGACGTGCAAATTTAAAGGCTTCTGGTTTTCTAGCTGATCAGCAGGAACATAAAGACCATCACTTAAGAAGTAATGATCTGTGCCTGTTACCCTACAATTGACAGTAATTCACAGTTAAAATACATCTTGGCAAAGAGCTTAGGAAAAAGCATTTTATACTTTAGGTATCCAGAGAAAAATGAATAGGCATTTGATGGGTAATGAAAAGCAGTAACACTGTGTAGACAAAATTATTTTCTTTTAATCCTCAGGTTTTTTAATGAAAGTTTTTTTTCTACTTCTTTATTGTGGAATAAATATATTAAAATTCACTCTATATTTTTTATTATCCCTACAAGGTTTTAATGGATAAGAAAAAGATTCTGCACTACGTGCTACTAAGATTAATTTGTGATTGAATTGCATTTTAAAGACAACATCCAGAATTGACAAGATAATGTTACTATTATGGCACGTAAGATTGCAAAGCTATGGATATTTCATCTTTGTTTTTGAATTTTCCACGAAAATTATGATAGCTGGGTTTGAGAAGTGCCCTGAAATGCATAAAGGTTGACTTAGTGATACAATATTATGAATTCATAGGTAGAATTTAAATTTTTTTACCCCCAATTTAAATTTTTCACCCCCTAAGTGATAGAGATGGCAACTAGAGAATAAATAGCTAACTATCAATTGAATTCACTTTAAAAAACTCCAAAACAACTAACCAAACAAAAGTAACACTAAAACCTCTGCTTACAGTGAAAACTTAAGGAATAGAATTTTCAAGCTGTATTTGAGTACATTAAGCCTTAAGCATCATAAACTCAGATTAAAAATAAGAGTAAGGAGAAGTGTGGACTTCCGCTTGCTCGTGGTAAGGCCTTGTTCAATTACAGGGGATCACCATCAGTCAACCATAGAGACAAATAATTTCCTAAGCAGGAGAAATGTGAAGCTCAGTTCCCCAGTGTCTTGTGGATAGATTAAACTGAGCTTGCCAAGGTGAGAGGCTGGATTACAACTTCATCTTGTTGACAAGGATTCACAGGACATCTTCCCAGAAATTCTGCTGTGTGCAAGATGAGCTCATAGTACACTAGTGTCCACTAGGGAAGAGAGTGTACCTATTGCCTGACCATCTCTTGTCACCAAAACTTTCAGGACATCTGTATTTATGAGGACTCTTTGCCTTTCTTCCTTCATGGTTTTGGCAAGCCTAGAACCTGAAGAAAATGTACCTGGACTGCCTTCAAAATGAAACCTGAGATGTTGTTTTCATGATTGCCAAGGGCACCAGTGAGAGAGCTATACAACCATCATGAAGTATTCCTATATAGTGGCTAAATGATTAAATGTAACAGAAAGCACTAGCTTTTTTTTATATTATTTAGGTTTATTTTATGCTTCAGATTCAGAATTGCAGAGCTTTAGTATTTTAGTTAAGGTGGTAAAACAAAGCATTTCTCTGCTGTTTGCAATTAAACTTGCTTCAAAAGATTTATTCTGCTATGCTGGCAAAAGACATGATTTGCAAATATCCATTAAAGCTGTACAAAATCACAATGCAGTGAATATATTGAATGCAAAATTATGATGGACTGCATCCTGCAGAATGATGACGGGCTCTGATTTGAACTTGAATCACAGAATAATTAAGATTCAAAGAGAACTGCAAGTCTCTAGTCAATCATCTGATCAAAGCAGAACTAACTTCAAAGCTAGATGAGGCTGCCCAGGTCAATCATTGTTTATCAAAGGACAGAGAATTCACCACCTGACTACCTGTTTCAGGGCTTAACTGGATTAACTTCAAAATAACAAAAAACTCCAAAACATACAAAAAACCCCACCCCACACTAGAAAAACAAAGTCATGGCTGATACCAAATAACAACTTTACCAATTAGACCAAAGACTAAATTGATACAACTGCAACTTCATTAGGTCCTAAGGAAATTATAACTACAAATTAAATTTTCTCCTTTATCCAAGAACACAAAAAAAAAATTCCAATAAAAGGCTATAAAGCTGACTTTTATACTACTAGTATATGACAGCAGACAATTTACCTGATCGTTGTTGTTGATACATCTTTCCCAATTAGAAAATTGCGTTTCCCTTCAGAGATCTGCTGAGCCCAGGGTGGGTGAAGCCATATTACTTGAGAAATATGGCCAGCATAAACAGCAGGCATAATCCAGTTTTCAATACTTAATTCACTGTAATCAACAGAGACAGAAGGTCGCAATGTTACTTTCCCTTTCAATAAAACATGGTCAAGAACACCACAGACATCTTGCACATCTTGAAGGCCTCCATGCAAATCATCTAAAATTAGTACTCCATGTAAGGGCAACATCATCAAAGAAAGAAAAGGAGGGAAATCTTTATTCATAAGACAAACCAACAATGTCTAGAGTAGATAAAAAGAAGTTCAGGCATAGAGTGGAATAAGGTTGACTCTTAGCATGGCACTTTGATTATAAACTCCTTAGGGGTGGACCTGACGGTGTTAGGTTAATGGTTGGACTCGATAATCTGAGACGCCTTTTCAACCTTAATGATTCTGTGATTCTACATCCTCCTGATACATCAGACAGAGAGAAGTGCAAGGAACAGCATCAGCATTGTTCTAAATAACTTAAAACTGACCTCATGAGAGTGTTTTATTATAAACTGCTCCAAGTAGATTTTAAATATTATCTCAGTAATTAAAGTGCATCAGTCCACATCCACAGGATTAGAATCTTTCCTCATTATCAAGACCCTACTTTTTTTTTTAGGTGTATGATGCCTAACTGTATCCTGGGCTGCAGCAAAAAAGTGTGATGAGCAGGAAGCAATTCTGCCCCTCTACTCTGCTCTTGTAAGACCATACCTGGAACGCTGCATCCAGCTCTGGGCCCCCCACATAAAAATTATGTGGACCTGTTCAAGCAGGTCCAGAGAAGGCCATGAAGATGATCAGAGGGCTGGAGTATCTTTCCTATGAGGACAGGTTGAGAGCGCTGGGATTGTTTAGCCTGGATGCTACACAGAGACCTTACAGGACCTTCCAATACCTAGAAACGGACTTTGAAGAAAGCTGGAGAGGGACTTTTTACAAGGGCATGCAGTGATAGGACAAGGGTTTAAACCAAAAGAGTGTGTGTTTAGATTAGATATTAGGAAGATATTCTTCACTGTGAGTGTGGTGAGGCACTGGAATAGGTTGTCCAAGAAGTTATAGATGACCCATGCCCAGAAGTGTTCAAGGCCAGGTTAGATGGGGCCTTGAGCAACCTGGTCCAGTGAAAAGTATCCCTAACCATGGAAGGGGAGTTGGAACTCGATCATCTTTAATCTTTCAGCCCAAACCATTCAATGATTTTATGACAGAGTCCACAAAACCTTTTAGTCATCCAACAAAGAGAACAAAATATTGACTATGGCTAGGATGACTCAAGTACTTACACACCAAATGTATCAGCTTGTAATTGCCATAAATCACCAAAATACTGAGGGAAACAATATTTATTTCAAAACAAGAAGACAGAGACAATAGAAGAAATCACTCTGTGGCTTATTACCTACCTACCTCAGATGGTGGGGAAAAATATTGTCCTTTACAACTGTAGTAGGAAAATCTTGTTCAACTTCACACATTCAGCACGCCAACAAAAGATACACAATTTCAATCTCCAAGCCAATTTTTCAGTGTGAAGAGAGAAAGAATGTTGTAAAACTACAGCTCTTCAGACAAAGAATTCATGCAGAGTGCTTTCCTGTTACCCAGAGGAAGCACTTGGGATAATACCAGCATATACAACTGAGCAAACTCATACATCTTAAATTGCTTGATGTGTAATGTAACTTTTTCCATTAAAAAATAAAGTTTCAGCAAAAATTAAAAGACAGAAGAGACAACTTGAATCTGACTTATACCTCTTTTGTTCATCCCTCCTATGCAGTCATACCAATATTCACTGTGAATCAAAGGCAGCAAGAAGAAGACTTAAAGTCTGCTCTGATGCAGTACGCAGGACTTACCCAAAAAGAGCTTCTTTGTCAAATACTGTGTCTGCAGGCATATTCACAGGAATAAGAAGGTCTGGATGGGAATCAAGATGAACAAAACTGATGTTACTGGCAGGAAGATGCTTTGAACCAATGGCACGATAGATGAAAGGCAGCACCTAAAGCAACATGAATAACAATATTTTAATGATAACCAGTGGGCTAAAAACTGCAACGGCTTTAGCAGCAAAAACACCAGCACCACTCTTAATCCTTCAGAATTTGGATTAGAGGGAGGAGGAGACAGAAAACAAGAAAAAGGTAAATAACTCCAGTGGCAAGACAACTCATGAACAGTAATCATTATAAGTCCAAGCGTTCCAGATGAGAAACTTCTGAAGAATCACAGCTTTACACCCCTTTTACTTCTTTGTAGGAGGTCTTGTTTGCAGTAGGTCTTCTCACTAACCATTCAACTCAGTTCCTAGATGGGTTGGTTTGTTTTTTTTTCATTTACAACTAAGCCCCAGGACTGCCGTTCCTCCTCTGCAGATCATTGCCTCTGCATTTCCTCCCCTACATTATAAATCGTCCTGATCATGCACGGGGTGCTGTGGAGTTAAAAACATTTTGCTACTTGTATTTTAAAAGTTAACTGATATAGACTGAAAACTGACCCCACCATGATTTAAAGTTTAGTTGACCATTAAACATATCCCTCTTGAAGAATAAAATCCTAATCCCTACATGATTAAGTGGTTGCAATAGAGACTACCTTTCTCAACTGCGCAACTTTATTCCCTGCTGAAGGTCTTCACTCACAAGTGGGAAAAACGGGAGATAAGGCAACTCACCAATTTACACTGAACTACAATAATATAGGGTGGCAAAAATGAGAAAACTGGTGGCAGATTCATGATACCTCTTACTTGGAACTGTAGTACACAGAGGCTCTTCCACAGTTAAAGGACATCAACTGCCTTGGCTGCCAGAGCAAATCCAGCAAGGATTGTGAATCACAGCCCTATTATACAGGGAATGTGAAGACTGTAAGAAGCAACAAAAATTATGTGTGACCTCTATGTTACAACAGCAACTGAGCTGCTTTTTTTGGCATAAAACTGATTAAGATTACAAACCCCGTATACTGCATGGCCGTAACTGTAATACATATTTATACTACTGTAATAGCAGATAAAACAAGGTTAAAAATAACATGGATTCCCTGATCCATGGCTTTTACTTCTTTGAAAAAAAGAATTAATCTTGCCTACCAAACAACCTACAATCTTTTCAATTAAAAGTGAAGCTTCATCTCAGGTAAGTGCAACTACAGGTTGCAACAGACACAAGAGACTAAGATCTCTAATCTTGCAAGTTCTCCTAATTTGGATTAAGAACAAAATTTCCTTCATGACAGCTATTATTATTAATCAGTGCATGATGATGCAGCTGCTGACAACTGGCTCTGGAGAAACTTCACTGTCAGCAAGACTGACAAAAAATTTTCTGTGAAGTTCTTGCACTTTGGGACAAAAAGCCATTTATGTTTTATGCAAGATAGACCAATTCATCCACACTCATATAATAAAACCACAGTGTGTATATTTAGTATTAATGGATTTTAAGCTAATTGAAAACAGAAATATAGAGACTAAAACAAAGAAGAATCATTAAGAGGCATTATCTCAGTTTTCCTACCACAGTGATACCCTAAATCCTTGGCTACCACGAAAACTCAGCTACCACAGCATCATATATTTCAGTGAGTCTTAGCAAAAATGAACTGCTTTAAACTACTTACAAATTCGTAACGTTACTTTCTTTAATAAACTTTACTATACTAATATTTTTTCTTTGCAAAGAACACAATAAAGAATCTGCTATTTTAGGATTAAACCCTCATCTTATGCTACTATAAAAAACCCCATGAGAAGCCAGAAACAGGAGTTCAAAAGCAATTCCTTCTTCACTCCCTTTTTCAACGACTCAACGAAAAAAAACAAAGCTCCAGACTACACATTTCTCATCCAGTGGGCGTCAATCTACTAGTTGGGAAGGGATTACATTTACCTGTCCTCTGCTGACATGTCATACACTGGGGAAGGTTGAGTTTCCAAGTACACCACTAATAGTTAGCAAATTATAACAGCAGCGTAATCTGCTTATTATTTCCTTTAACTATAGCAATCAAGGGTACAAAGAAGAAAAAAAAAAGTCAGCAGTAATTACTTGAAAAGATGCCAAAAGGCGATCACGGCACTAAGTAGCTCAATCGCTGAATCGGGAAGGCAAATCAGGTCAGCCGGGCACTGCACTTCCCCGCGGTCTCAGCAGCGGAAGGGAAGGCAGGTCGGGGCTGTGCATGGCTGTGCATGGCTGTGGCAGCGCCCGGCGCGGGCAGAACCAGCACACAGCACGGGAAAGCGAATCCCCCGGGGGGAGAGGCCGCCGGGGAGCGCACCGGGCATCCGCTTCGCTTCCATCTGCCACACCGAGCCTCCGCGCCGCGAGGAAACACACGAACCAACACACAAGCAAACGAACACACAAACGAAGCCACTCCCCAGGTCCCACCCGAGAGAGTCCCTATCCCCCGGCAGCCCGGCAGGGCACTCACGTCCTGGTGGTCCTCCACCACCCACACGGGCAGGGCCGGGTAGCGGCGCAGGGAGGCCCCGGCGGGCCGGCAAGCGCCGCCAGGCCCCGGCTCCGCTCCGCTCATGCCGCCGCTCCCTCCGGGCGGGCGGTGCTTCCGCCCGCAGCACCTCCCATCGCTTTCCTGTTCCGGAGCCGGGGCGCTGCGGGCAGCGCCGGCCTCGGCGGCGGCGGGGGCGGCAGGTGGGCTCGGCGTGCCGCGCTGCCCGCGGAGGGCGGCGGGGGCTGCTTTGGGCCGCTCCGCGCTGCTCGCGGTGCTCCGCGGGGCCGGGGCGCGGCGGGGCGCAGGGCTCGGGGGCTCGGCGGGGCTGGCGGGGCCGGGCTGGCGGGAGCGTGCGGCGGAGCAGAGCCCGGGGCGGGGAGCGGGGAGCGCGGCCCGGGCCCGGCCGGGGAGGGCTCCGTGTCGCCGCTCCCCCGGGGCCGTCGGGAGGCGGCGGTGGGGAGAGGCCGCGTGTCACAGGATAGGTCAGGTCGGGAGGGAGCACAGTGGGTCATTGGTACAGTCTCCCTGCTCCAGCAGGGTCATCCCACAGCACAAGGCACAGGATTGCGTCCAGACGGTTCTTGGATATCTCCGGTGAGGGAGACTCCTCAGCCTCCCTGGGCAGCCCGTTCAGTGCGCGGGCACTCGCATAGTAAAGAAGTTCTTCCTCGTGTTCAGGGGGAACTTCCTGTGCATCACTTTCTGCCCACTCACTCTCGTCCTGTTGCTGGGCACCACCGAGAAGAGCCTGGCTCCATCCTCTGGACACCCTTACACACTTACAGACATTGATGAGTCTCCTCAGTCCACTCTTCTCGATGTGCCGATGCCCTGTTGCTCTCTGCAGTGCATCTGTAGGGAGAGGAGTTTATTCAGTGTTTTGTAGGGGACCAATGCTGCTTTAGAATGCAATGGCTCCCATCAGGCAATATATTTCATGTTTAGGTGACAGGAAAAGGGGAGTTTGTCCTTTTGCGTGTTTTTTAACTTACTTAACTTTAAATGAAATTGGATATGACTTGAGTTTTCAGCAGCATGAACTTTAAAATTATTTGTGTTTTAAAATTAGTGTGTTTTTGATGTTTTTTTCCCTGTGATTCTGTGCACTCTGAAGGACTGAAATTAAAGAAGTAGAACTAGAGCAGTTCTCTCGCATTGGGGAGATCTGAGAACTGATAAACAAGACCCTTTGTTTGAATGCTGTGACACGTTAGGAGGAAACACATAAAGACAGGGCACTGTGGTACTGTGTTCAAATAAAATGTGTATGCGAATTTTAACAAAACAGTCATCTGTTACAAGTCTGAGCTGTGTAAGAATATAACAGAACTAAAGCAAAATTAATTCAGCATCTAATGGTTTATAGTTAATAATGTGAAAGGGGTGCACTATTGGCAGACAAATTAATGGAAGTTGACTTCCTCTTTTTTCCTCCCATTTTTTCTGTTTGAGAGCCTTTATAAAGTTGGAGGCTGCTGAGCAGGTACAGGCTGACTGGAAGGAACAAGTGGCTTTATACCATCATAGCTGCTATCTTCTAAAAGTGTGGGATTCTCACTTACTTTGGCCCTTGGTTGTTCTGGAAAGGAATGAATACCACCACCACGAATTCCAGTAGCTTCCACTAAGCCCTGCATGTGTAAGGAAAGTCTTAGGGCTCTCTTGATTCTTCCTCTTTGATGTCAGCCCTTTTCCCCTGTGTTTCTTTTCCTTTCTCCCTCCAGTTCACCAGAAGCTGTCTACTTTCTCTCAGCAAGAGCTACATCTTTTGCTGCAGTGGCACCAGAATGCAGCTGAGAGTAGTGCTTTGAGCAGTCCAGGTTGGCCATGTTGCACTGTAGCAGGTGGGAGAATATTCTGTGCATGTATTTCAGCAAAATCTCAGTAAAAGGGAGGCTTTGTTTTCTTTTTCTGGTGATCTTTCCAATGATGTGTGTGCCTCCCCTTTCTTTCTCACTTCCCCTTATGGAAAACAGGATTTGACTTCTGCAGGTTCTTAGATTATTTTTTTCCCGTCTCCTTCCACTTCAGCCAGAGTTTTTTTAGGTGTTTTTCCCCCTTTTTTCAGTTTTTGAAACTTAACATTGTAATTAAAGAATCAATTTTAACTTTAATGAAGTTAAAGTGGCTTTCATTTATAAGCGTTAATGCCTTAAATACGTGCGTAGTATTGAGCAACACTTAAGCCCACTTGAAGCAGTGATAATTTCTCAAGGGTAACAGGGCCAGGAAGACAGCTGAGGGATTTCTTGAGAACCATTTATTTCAATGAAAATGAAGGAATAGCACAGTCTACACTAATTTTTTCCATAACCTGTAAGACATGTAACCTGTTTTTCCACAAAAATATGTACCTACCTCACTGAAAATACTTTGAAGAGTCTGTTGAATTCATTCCTTTAGTAAATTGGGGACTCAATAGTGTATGTAAACTACTAGTATCTCATTTAAAATTTACATGGTTTTTTTGGCCAGGTGGTGTACAATGAGGTGTTAGTCTAGTCATTCTACCTGAAATTTGGAATTGTGTTCTGGAAAGAACTGCTTGTTATGTACCTTTGCATGATGACTGCAGTTGTTAATAATGAGTGGTTTCTTTGCTGGGGAATATCTGCAGATTTTATATCAAAGTGTCTAGGTACTAGTAGAGGTGCTAATGTCCTTGACCTGTCGTCATGACAATTACTTGTTGAAATTAACACTGCCCTAACTTGTAAAGTATGGTCCAGTTTGGGTTCTGGCTTAAAGACAGTAGAGTGCTTTCATGGATTAGAGGCTCAAAGGAATCAAAAAGGGGCATAAATGACCTGCACTAAAGGTCTGAGGAGCACAAAGCTCCCAGTGAAAGTCAGTGGATATCATTTGCTGCTTCTATTAAAGCAAACTACAATTTCAGCATTTTAGGAATAGTTCCTGCAGATGTGTTGAGGGCATCTTAGAACAATTGTGTGATACTGGATTTTTATTTTCCTCATTAAAGGTGAGCCATGTCTTTCCATTCTGGGCGAGGATGTCCCCGTGGCCAGGGGGGACCAGGAGCAAGAGCTTCAACCCAGACCTACCGCCCTCAGAACCTGCGGCAGCTTCACCCACAGCAGCCCTCTGTGCAGTACCAGTATGACCAGCAAACTGCGCCTCCAACAACCTATTCCAACCCTCCAGCTACAGGTTACATGCCTCCCAGGCCAGACTTCGTGCCCTATCCCCCTCCAGTGCCCCCTTCCACACAAAATCCCATCAGCCAGTGTCCCATGAGGCCACCATTTCCAAACCATCAGATGAGGCAGAGCTTCCCAGTGCCTCCATGTTTCCCTCCCACTCCTCCACCAGTGCCAAATCCTAGCAACACTCCGGTGCCAGGAACTCCTGCTGGACAAAGCACTTTTCCTTACATGATGCCTCCCCCCACGGTACCACACCCTCCCCCGCCGCCAGTCATGCCGCAGCAGGTCAGCTACCAGCCCGTGTACTCGGCGGGCTACTCGCAGCAGTCCTTCCCCCCACCCAGCTTCAACAGCTACCAGCACAGCTCCAGCTCCTTCCCCAGCAGCACTGCCAGCAGCAGTGCCAGCAGCAGCCACTTCCGCCACTCGGGGCAGTACCAGGGAGAGAAGTCCCAAAGTGACCGGAGGTCCCCAGACAGGAGCAAGCACTATGACGAGCACCGGCACCGCGAGCACGGTCACATTCACGGCGACAGGCATCGCTCCGCTAACCACGGCGATCGTCGGGATCGCGGCCGCAGCCCGGACAGGAGGAGGCAGGAGAGCAGTCGGCACCGGACGGACTATGATAGAGGAAGGATATCACCTCATCACAGAAGTTATGAGCGAAACAGGTAACTTGAGGTATTACCTGCCTGCAGGGGGAGAGATGTCACCATTGTGTATAGGATCTGTTTGCATCAATGTTCTATCCTTACCTTGTTTTTCCCTATAGCTCAGTAAGTAGCCAGTAGTCAGGTCTCATGGAAAGGGTTAACTGCTTAGACACCTTCCAGGTACACAGCCTTTGCCTCATGTTTGCAAGCTGGCAGACTTGTTGCTTTTACCCATGGAGATAGTTTTCGAACAAGAGCTGCTTTGCTTCTCACTGAGTGGATTGCTGAGTAGTGCTCAACATATTTACCATAGAAGTCTATGCACGTGTGGCACGAAAACAGAGTTGGCACAGCTTTGTGCAGAAGATTGTACAAAGTTGAGCTTTACAAGCAGTTAAGCCACCACAGCACTTCGTATTTCAAGATTTAGGTACCAGAATTAGGGTTCCAGGTTTTTGTTTCTTTCAGTAAGCCTTGTATTTGTAGAGAACACTGACTTGGTGGGGTTTATAGTCTGATAGGGGCCCATATCTAATACTTGCAGTCAGGTGTCTTAGTGAAAAGCATGTTATGTTCAGGATGAAGACCTCAGCAAGCCAGCCTGTGATCTCAAGAGAGGACTGAGATGCAAATGAGCATGAGCCAGTTGGAGGCTTCATTGATGTGATTCAGAAGGATAAGTGCACACTGCTTATTTTGGGATTTATCATGAAGTGTCTGTCCCTCTTCTTCATGGACACAAATAGCTTGCAAATTATGAGCTGACCTGATGCAATTTGCTGTGGTGTGTTTTAGAGCAAACCATCATCAGTTAAATCTTTCTCATGTCTTAGATTTGCTCTGTTTGTAGCTCTTTATGTGTCTAATAAGCTATGTCAAAATATTCAGAGCTACTGGAAAGTTAAGTATCTAAATATTTATCAGGGCTCCTGGATCACATGTGCTTAGTTATAAAATGCAGAACTTTTCATGCCATGAGTGGAACCTGAATTTACTCATAAAGCCTGTGTAAATGAAGCCACTTTGATTTATATGTGCAGAGACTTTATTACAGAATCTCAGATACCTGCATTCAAAAAAAAAAAAAAAAACAAAAACCGACCCAAGCCTCACACTCAGTAAGTTTTCTTTGATTTTCAAGTGAGGATTTTCCTAAAACTGAATGCAGCTGGCATTAAGGCACTGGCCTTTTCTGTATGACATACTTGTGGAATTTTCTCCCCTTTGCTGCATAATTTCAAGCTGCAGTTTTAAGTTTTGAAAATGCATGGTTTCAGTAGCTTTTTTCTCAAACACTTTTGGATTGTTGCTTTAGGCCAAAAGCTTCCAGATCTACTTGACAACGTATCTACTTATTTCGATCAGAGCTGTTTGCCAGAGTTGGGGTGGGGTTTTTGCACAGCATCCATCTCCCAAGCAAATCAGAGGGCACAGAATATGCTCCCCCTGAAGACTGAAACCCATGCTTTAACAAGGCACAGACGAACAAGGCACAGACAACAAGGATGAATGGGGCTGGGGAAAAGCAATAGATAATTTATCTGAACTTTTTGCTTTGTAAATTTGCATTCTCTTTCATGTTATGAGCATGGAGCCATACGTATATATGTTCAGGAATAATGTTGACTCATTCTGTTAACCCACCAAGCCAATTGAGGTACCTGCTTATAATTCCTAGTGTATCAGCAGACTAGAAGTTCTAACAGTTGCACAATGAGCTGTTAGCAGAGCATGAAACCTGCCTGTGTGCTTTTTCCTGCCTAATAAATACAGTAATTTCATAGAATCACTTAGGTTGGAAAACATCCTTAAGATCATCAAGTCCAACCTGTTACGTGATGCTACCAACTCCATCACTTAATTGTGTCCCTAAGTGCCACATCAACATCACTTTTAAGTGCCTTCAGGGGTGATGATACTACCACTTTCCTGGGCAGCCTGTTCCAGTGCTCGATAACCCTTTGGGTGAAGAAATTTTTCCTACTATCTGAATGAAATCTCCCCTAGTGCAACTTGAGGCCATTTCCTTTCATTCTGTCTCTTGTTACTGTGAGAAGAGGCTGATCCTCACCTGGCTACAGCCTCCTTTCAGGCAGTTATAGAGAGCAATAAGGCTTTCCCTGAGCCTCCTTTTCTCCAGGTGAAACATCCCCAGCTCCCTCAGCTGCTTCTCATATGACTCACTCTCTAGACCTTTCCCCAGCTCCATCGCCCCTCTCTGGACTCGCTCCAGCACCTCATATTCTGCCTTCTAGTGAGGGGCCCAGAACTGGACACAGGATTCAAGGTGCAGCCTCACCAGTGCTGTGTACAGAGGGGCAATCACTGTTCTTGTCATGCTAGCCACACAATTGCTGATACAGGTCAGGATGCTGTTGGCCTTTGTGGCCACCTGGGCACATGCTGGCTCATATTCAGCTGCCTGTGACAAACATCCTCATTTGTTCTGCTGGACAGCTTTCCAGCCACTCTTCCCCAAGACTTCAGTTAATTTAAAGCTCTTGGACCCCAGAAATGTGTTTGGGTTGTCAGATTCTTTATGCCTGTGTGCAAGCTGAGCCCTGTAGATGAGAGTCATACTTTCATCATCATGCAGATGGTCTGTATCTGTCTGGTTTTTGTGTGTGCTTGAGGTGGCTGTAAGGAAGAGAGGGCTTGCCTCAAACACTTGAATGACTGCTGTGCTTACAAAGCTACTGTGCTTGAAATAGGTTTTCTTTTCCCTCCTTGAGGCATTTAGAATGGTTACAAATATAATAACCTTACCCTTTGCCATTTGTAACAGAAGAGGAAGAATGGTGGTAAGTCCTGTGTTGAATTCATAGATGTTTCCTCTGTGTGGTGTGAATTAACTCTCATATTGAGATAGATGGCTTTGTGACAAAGGTGGAGGACATGGGTATGTGACTGTCTTTTACGAGTTTCTTGAAGGTCAATGTTAAGAACATTGGGGTTTTTAGCAGCCAGCATGTGGATGTCAATTTGCATAACTTGGTCTTAGGCCGCTTTTGTGTTCCTTTCAGGTGTAGAATGTATGAAATTCCAGATTTCTCATTTAACTTAATTTTTAAACTTTTCAAGGGAGCGGGAGAGGGAGAGGCATAGGCACCGTGACAGCAGAAGATCACCATCACCAGACAGATCCTACAAAAAAGATTACAAGAGAGCAGGAAGGTAAGAAAGGGTCCATGTGGTCTCTTAAACATTTGAGGCTCTGTGCATCCACTCGTGAAGTTTTCTGTATGCACAGGGAAGTCAGAAAAAATGAATGTCTTAAATTTATAATCATCTAAAATGCCAGTTATCTCAAGAAACAGGATTAATCCCTGGAGAGAAAGTTTCACTGCTGAGTCCTAAAGACTTTCTCTTAAATCTTCTAGTCTGTAAAGTACCAAAATAATTTAAAGTCATTCCATCTTTAGATTATCTTTTAGAGGCTTTTCTTACATTGATGCTCCATTCTGAATGTTGGATAGTTGAAATCATTGCAACATTATTGGTTTTGTAGGCAGAGGAGATTAAAAAAGAGTAGGTGGTTTCCTTATTCATCTTTTGTAAACATTGCTCTTGTGATGCAGAAGGACTATCACACTGTGTTGTTCAAAGGCGTGTTAGAGTAACAGAAGTGTGGGTTCTGTATAATTCTTCAAATAAAACCCAAATTCTTTTGTCATGCCAATAATTCGAGGGCTATGTTTTGAAATTTCTTACTGTAACTTTTAGATGTGAGTCATGTGGCTTTTAGTTTTTACTGAAGAGTTTCTAACTTTGGAATAAAATTAAAAGAAATTCACTTAGAATGCAAGCAGAAATTTTAATCTAAAATAGCATGCATTTTTTCGTTTTAATTCTTGAATATGGTGTAAGATAAAAAGCACTTCCAATTTTAAGTCATTTTTATAGAAAGTCAGAACTACAAATTACTTTTCCATTCTTTATTGTGCAAGTTAAAAGGCAGAAAGGCAAGTGGATTTTGATGCAATTTATTTGATAGAACGATGTACTGATCTGAAGCAAACTGTTTTTCATTTTAAAACTGTCATTCTTAAAATAATAAAGTTGCTTTTGTTTGCTTTCTTCCACTAAGCCGGTCTCCAAGCAGGGAGAGAAAGAGAACCCGATGGGAGGAGGACAGAGAAAGGTGGTCTGAGAACCAGAGCTCCAGCAAAGAGAAAAATTATACTGCTGTCAAAGACAAAGAATCAGAAGAGAATGCATCTGAAAAAAATGAAGAGGAAGATGAGGAATTACTTAAGCCAGTCTGGGTTCGCTGTACCCATTCTGAAAGCTACTATTCCAATGACCCTATGGATCAAGTGGTATGTCTGTGAGAACTCTACAATAACTGCAGGCAGTGCTTTATAATATGAACCTTTCAGCAGGATCTCATTTTGTGGTGTTTAAATCTTTTCTCTTCCCAATCATCTCAGTCTTTTAACCCTGTTAGGGGCTTCAGTAATTGCTGTTCTTCTCTATTTTCATCAGTTCCTTCTCTCTGTTAGCATTCAGATGAGTGGTATGTGGAAGAGGGGTGCTTTTTTTTTGTCTCCAGGAGGGAAAGATATATTTTTTTCCTGTTACACCTGTGTTTGAGCAAAGATGCCTCAAGCACCAAATACTCCTGCAACCTAGGTGATGGGTTATACCAGCAAATGAAGTAATTTCTCTCCTAGTTCACCTGATGAAGCAATGTAATGATATGCTAAAGCCTTATTAGGTATTTCCATGCTTCACGGAACTACAAAGATCTGTATTTCCCACCTTGCTTTTCCTCATGAAATGCTGGTAGATGCTGAGTTCTTGTGCTGTTTCAACACTGTCCTTTTTTTGTTCTGTTGTTCTAATTATTTTTTAAACAGGGGGACTCTACTGTGGTAGGAACAAGCAAGCTGCGAGATCTGTATGAAAAGTTTGATGAGGAGTTAGGAAAGCGACAGGCAAAGGCCAAAGCAGCCAGACCACCATGGGAGCCACCGAAAACCAAGCTGGATGAAGATTTAGGTAGGCTGAAATGATGAAAAAGCTCTGAAATGTAATAATCTGTAGTTAACCTGTTTTGGCAGTTGTGTGTATTTAATAGTGTTGGTAGGTGTTTTATAAATCCCTCCTTAATATTGCATATCCATGGAAGTTTTACTGTAGCTTTTGACTGAAGCAGAGCTAGATTCTTTATCCAGGAAGCCTAGGGGGAAAATGGAGAGTATCCAGCACTACCAAAGGCTTGTTTCTTCCGTGGCATAAAACACCCTGAGCATGATCAGATAATGTAGAGAATGGCATATGACATGCTTTGAGGAGCTCCTGGTCTTACATTTCTAAAGAGTAAGCAAGAGTAGTGATAGACTTAATGCCATAAAAGCAAGCATACAGTTTTTCTTCAGTATTTTTGCTGTGCAACTCTGACCTCTGCAAAAGTACCAGTTTTCATAATGTACATTATTTGCATTATCTTGTACCACCCATATGGATCTTCTGACAGTGAAATATATCCAGCAGCATCAGATACTGGTCAAATACTAGTTGAATTAGCAGAGCAGAGATTTTTATAGCAGTTTGTCCACTCAGAAGTCAGTGAAAGCTATTTTTCTTGGTATGTTTTGTGAAAACTGTCTTTCTTTTCATACTTCCAGCATTTCAGTGTTTCATGGCGTGTTCTAGTTGCTTTAGTTCAAGAAATTCATAGGCATATCACAGTAATTTAGATACTCTGTTGGGCTTGCTTTTTAACTATTGCTTCATGTTGGCCAGGTGAACTGCTTCAAACTCTTGTCTTTCATCTTAGTAACTCATTAAAAACTCACCTATCAAAAATTCTAAAGCTGAAATACGGGCATAATGACATGGTTACATGCTGTTGGTATAAAAGGATACAATGAAGAGGAAAAAAAATAAATACAGATGAAATAAAATGTGAATTCATTTTTGTGGAGGAATTCTTCACATTTTTTTGAGCAGTGCATTTGCATATATTTAAACTCATCCACAAATCACTAACAAAGTTAACTGCAGGGCTTTTTAAGAGGTGTTTTTTCACGTGGATGAATCAAGGACAGGACTGCTGCATTCAACATACCTGCATCAAGCCCTCATTCCTCAGATCTTTTAGGAAGGAAGCGTGCTGCTCCAGGCTAAAATATGATAGGGCCAAGAGCAACTTTTGCATTTTGTTTTTCTACTCTTTCCGGAGAACCTGAAGGCTCTATGTCTTCACTGGTCCCCTGGGTTAACTTGCCAGAGTCTTCCACAGGCAGGTTATGTCTGGTAATTTGTCTTATTTTGTACTTCAGTAAATGCTGTCTATGTTCTGGCTTGTGTTAGCAGTAATCCTCTGTTGTAGTGAGATAGCAGTGCACTCCAGGAGTACTTTTAGATCATGAAAGGCTGATAATGGAAGAAATTCTTCACTGTGAGGGCAGTGAGGCACTGGAACAGGTCGCCCAGAGAAGTTGTGGATGTCCTATTCCTGGCAATGTTCAAAGCCAGGCTGGGTGAGGCACTGAGCAACCTGGTCTAGTGGGAGATATCACTGCCCATGGCGAAGAGGTTGGAATTTGATGGTCTCTTGAGGCTTCTCCCAACCCAAACTGGTCTATGATTCTATGGTTTCAATACATGATATGCAAAAGTTCTGTGTTAGCCTTTTGGAACTTCAGCTTACTCTTACAGGTTCCACACACATTTTGCACCTGAAAATAGACTTCAGTATTGATCAGTTGTGTATAAGAGAACTTTTGAAACTTAAGTCTTTGTGAATATTTGTCAGAATACACATATGCACACTTTTTGAGAAATCTTGATTTCACCTGAGCATAGATGACCATGTGTTCCTAGGGCATATTTTAGTAACACCTTATGCCAAATTATGAGTAAAAATACATCTTGATTAAAAAAAAAAAAGGAAACATTTTCCTAGTGATATTCTCATTTTCTCTCTCTTCTTTTTCTTTCAACTAACGAGAGTCTTGTATTCAGTAAAAATGTGTATTTTGAAACTACAGTTTCAAATTTGAAAGCAGTGACAATACAGTAATATATTTTCTCTTAAGTCATAACTTAGAAATGGAAGAAATGTTGCATTTTATTCCAAAAATAATCCATTTTACTTGCATCCTGGTATATGTCTTGGCTATGATGGCATTTATTTAAATTGGAGCTGAGGAGATCTGTGGAAATGAGTGACTAAAATTACATGCATAAGAAAGGGAGTCACTTCAAATTACCACAGGAGATGAGAGGTATGTGAGATCAAGGTTTTTTTGTGTGGGTTTTTTTAATATTAAGTCCAGACATTACTTTGACAACCCCACAAAGGAGATGATTTAAGACTATGGCACCAAGCCTGCCAGAGTTCAAGAAGCCTTTGTATAGCACTTTCAGTCATGTGATAATAATTCTTGGTTATCCTGTGCAAGGCCAGGAGCTGGACTCGAGGATCTTTGTGTGTCCTTTCCAACTCAGGAGATTCTATGAAATAATCTTTGTTTTTCATTTAGCATTGGTGTTGCCTGTGATACATCAGAAAAAAAATGTTTCAGTTAATAAAAAGAAAAAGGTCTTAAATAAAAAAAGTAAGGAGGAAAACTCACAGAAAAGGACTTCCATAAAACGTACTACTGGATTCACTCAGCTAGTAGTTCCAGGTTTTCTTCTTGCCTGTGGCTTCTAATATGTGTTAATAGATTTATTAGAAGGAATTCATTTTGAGAAATGAGTCTAACAGTATACATGATTTATAATAATTGTATATATATGTGTTGTTTCAGAACTCTTAAATAGACAATACCCTGCTACAGACAGGACCCTCTTTAGGTAAAATGACACTAGTTATAAGCACTTCCTCATAGCAAGCAGAATTAACTTTTAAACAAGAGGTTCTGTATAGCTGATGCTGGTGGCTTTGTGTGTGGCTTTTTTTCTTCTTCCTTTTCTGTCTATTTTTTTCTTTTTGGTTGTAGTTGTATGTGTTTCTTTTTTAACTTTATAGTAATACTGGCATTGATTACAGCTCTAAAATCCTTAATGTCAAGTAACTGAAACTGTTTTTTTAAAACTGTTCAATGGTCCTCCTGGGCAGCCAAAAAACAATCTCTCATGCGTGCAAAGAGGTACACTTGTTACAGGTGTTTAATATCTACAGTATTTGCTGTAATTTTTAATTAAACATGCAGGTGCATCATTAAAAAAGGTCCATCTTTTGTTAGGGTGCCATGCACAAGTTTAATAACTCTCAGTATGCCATAGTTAGGTATGTCATGGTAGAGAATGCATTGCTATGGAGAAGAGAGCATGTGGATGTGTTTTTCAGCTGTCTTTATCTCTTCTGTGTGAATCAGAGAGCTCCAGTGAGTCAGAGTGTGACTCTGAAGATGACAGCAGCTGCTCCAGCAGTTCGGACTCGGACGTTATTGACGTCATTGCAGAAATTAAGCGTAAAAAAGCACACCCTGATCGTCTCCATGAAGAATTGTGGTACAATGATCCAGGACAGGTAGGGTGTGAGTGAAAAGTGCTGGGTGTCCAAAGGTCATTTTCCCAATAAATGGAAAATTCTGCCTTGTTGTCAAACATGCAGAGTGACTTCTATTTCAAAATGCTTTCTTTACCCCTCTTTTCCCTTTTCTCTCTCATCATCTTCAAAGCACTTCACTTTTGATTTCAAGAGTGTAGTTCCAGCTAATTAATCCTGGGGATTATTCATCTGGAATCATGTCTGACAGCGTTAATAAAAACTGAATTGCTAACAGTGTGCTAATGCTGTCCTTTTAGCCCTGAGATAAAGGTACACAACCGAGTTCTGTGGTGGAGAAAAGGCAATATGTTTACATCCTTTACAAATTTTTCACCTTAAGCTCTCAGCTCATAGTGATAAATAATGTTTTAAATATGCAGTTAATGCTTCTAATTTCTTGTCTAATGGTTCTTTTGTAATTGCATAGAGATTTTAGTTCTCATTAAATGTAATTGCTGAGCTTATGAAGTGCTGTTTTGAATGTACACATTGCACAGAAGACTAGTTTTTGTTTGCAAATTCACCATCTTCATCTTTCTTACTTAAATATTTTACAGTCTATTCTCTCATTTCATGTGTCACTTTAGTAAATTTATTTTTCGGGCACTTTGTGTGATGTATGAGTTTAGCATGCAACAAATCATAATGTGAAGAGATACTGCAATGCATATTGCCACTGTGGTAATTCAAAAGTCTGTTGAATATTCTATTACAGATTCATATTTATGCTTCTAGTTAAAAAAAATGATTGAGCATAGCTAGCTGTTTTTATTTGTATGGAAAACAAAATTAGCGAACTGTTTAGATATTTAACTGAAAAAAATTGTGTAGCTCTTGGGCACACTTCAAAGTAATGTTCTGTGGAGAATATTAGCGGGGAAAAAAGTGGAATAACTGTAGAAAGGATAGATTCAGGAATGTTTAGTATTTGAGTTTCCTGCTGAAAAATGTTCTTTCCCAAAACTTTCTTGAGACTGACTCTTCATCTTTCTTGAAAGACCTAAAATCAGTCATGGTGAGCTTGTGAATGCTGTACTACTTGTGTGTAGATTTAATTTGAAAACATTTGAAGTTTTCATAGGTATTTATCTGGTGTGTTACAATGCTTTTTGTCAATAAATAAAACAGGAATGATTGCCATGCACACTGATATATACAAGTACACTGTCTGACATGGAACTTGATTTGTAGGATGGATCTTTCCAGCCCTTCAATCTGAGAAGTTGGTTTGTTAATTTCGATAATCTCCAGCAGCACTGACAGTTGCCAGAAAATAAATTGTTAAATTCAATGCCACCGCAGTGGCTTTTGCCTTACAAATGTGATCTGTTTGTTTGTGTTACTCTGTTGGTCAGAGAAGGTGTTGCCTATGTAAATTTGTGATCCTTCACCATCATTCTACCATCACTTCTTGATTGCTGTCCTGCATTTTTTTCTATGAGCAGTGTTGCTAGGGACAAGATAGATGCATATCTGAGTTGCTTCTCAAGTCTTGAGCTTTACAGGTGCTTCACATTTCTCTCAGTTTTGGTCTGTGCATTTTGGTCTGTGCATTTTGGTCTGTGCATTTGATATAAAAGAGGCAGTATTAATGCTGACCAGTTATAAGAACTAGAGATTATATTTTTGAAAATAAGTGATGATTATTTAAATAGCCTCAGTAGACCCTTTGTTTTGCAACACTGATGAGCCATTATCTCTTGACTGCGTTTTTAACTGTCTTGTCACTGTATAAGCCAGTGAGGAAGTAAGCTTCTACCAATGGACATGAGTCAATTTCTTTGAACCTGTTCTTTCCTCGAGGGTCTTAGTGTCATGTCACTCCATTGTTAAGGTCCTGTGACCCAAGTTTCCAAAGGAGTAGGGAAGTGCTCTGCTTCTTATGTGCCTTTGCACATATGCATTGTGCGAGTCTGAGGAAGTAAACTGAGGTGAACATTCAGAAAATTACCATCAAAACTGAAAGGTTGCATCCCTATCCCAACTGCCTAAAGCTAACATTAACAGTGGTTTAGTGGTTCTTGCTTCCTGTAGTAACTTCACATTATATCTAGCATTTGATGATGCCATTTAGCCCCACCGTGGATGCTGTTTATGTTTTTGACACTGCCTGTAATAGCACAGAAAGTTCTGCTGGTTTTTCTATTGCATTGCAAAGTTACTGTTTTGTTGGGTTTTTTTTTTCCCCAAGTCTAAAAGAAGTTTAAGTTCTTGGATTCAAACTTTGATTAAAACTTTGGGTTGGGAACTTAATTTGTTTCTCTGTTTTGTTTCTGGGCTTCTTTTGTTGGATTTCTGCGATGAGCATAATGTTCAGAGCAGAAAGCTTTAGGCTGTTGCAGTAGTTGATAGTCTGCATTGATCTTGGTCATAAAAGTGAAAAGCAAGACACTAGCTTTTTAATGTGTGCCCTGGCCCCTTTTGGTATAGTTGCTTCATGCTCCCATACAGAATACTCAAGTGAGTATTTCTTCCCCCTTTATCTTTTTTACTGACCTGTTCACAGGATGGATTTAAAGTATTCCCATTAGTTCTTTAAAGCACCAAGTAAAATCTTTGAATGGTCTGCATTTCAGGGGATAGCCTTGTCCTGTGGCAAAGAGCTTGGTTGAGGATGGGTTTTTAGTCAGAGAACTCAGCGCAGCTGTTTGAATGTGGAGATTTCAGCGAGTAAATATTGACATGTGCATGTTTAGGACCTGAATTTCATTTTAGGCAGTCAGCATGCTGTTTGTTTAGGAGCAGTGGAAAAGAGGTATATCATGGCAGGGTGGTAGAATTCTGCTGAGAGTGTTTTCCCATCTTGTGCTTCTGAAACAGGGATGAAGTACTAATGCTGTTGTGCCATTTTCTTGCATCAGTCTATACTGTTTTCAGTTTTATTGGCTTAAGAACATCCACTTAATCTAAGTATGACAGGCTTTTAGAAGCATCAGCACTCAGGGCATTAAAACCAACATACTTTTCCAAAACCACTTTTCAATAAAACCGGAATCCTGTTTTTTCTCGACAGATGAATGATGGACCTTTGTGCAAGTGCAGTGCTAAAGCCCGACGGACAGGAATAAGACATGGCATTTATCCTGGTGAAGAGGTATTAGTAATTCTAAGGATTGCAATTATGAATACAAACTTGCAGCTGTAAATTCCTGCTTGGGTTGATCTGAGGGGTTTTTCCTGTGATTTACAGGCTGAGTAAAAAAACCACTTGAGCAACTTTAAATCCCTTAGTTGCATAACCTCCTATTTAAAATGCAATATTTAAATTAAATCCACCTGAAAACTGTAGAAAACTTTTGTCTGCATTTGCTTAGTTTTAGGTTTGTTTAGTTTTTTTTAAGCTTCTGAAACACAATTGTGTTAATAGAAAAGAACTTGTGATCAAAGATCTACTATCTTCAAGTGGATGAATATGTTGTGAAGGGCCCACTTTGTGAAGTGATTGCTTTAAAAGAAAAAGTAAATAGTAATTCTGCTACTGAAAGAAGCAGAAGGCTTGTCAGGAGGCATTCTTGTCTAACATGTAGGCAGGCTTTACAATTCATCTTGGTACTTTTTCTTGAAAAATTTTATTTTTCAGCAGGCCTTCTTACATGTATTTACTGAAACAATCTTTTATTTCTCTGCAGTTAAAGAGTTATGAATGTTTCTGTGATTTATTTGAGTTCAGAAAATTGGCTTTGGTCTGAAGCTTACTATAAATTGCTCCAGTTCAGAATCTATTCTTCCCCATGTTACATCTAGTGTTCTTCTTGCAGAGGAGGGAGAAAATTTAGGAGGAGAAAACTACTATATATAAAACTTGCTGCATGAAGGCAGCTGCTCCCTGGAACAAGGCCATCTGGGAATCCAAGGTTTCACAAAATCTCCTAGGATATACTACTTTTCACAGTGTCCTGTAGATGAAATTGCCTAATTTTGAACTAGTTTGTTGGCAGCCGTCTTGTCACAGCAGTGAGAAGCTTATTTTGGGGCTGAAGAGCTGGTGTCATCACCCTGCTTACTGCATAGGTTTTCCAGGTGGTGGTTGTGGTGTAGCTGCCTTGCCCATTGCACAGACCAAGTTTAGTTCTGCTGTTTAGAGTGGTATCTTGCTCACTGCAGTGGTTTTATTCTTTTTCCCATGCAGACAGGTGTATTCCAAACAGGCTGGTGGCAGCCTCCAAACTGCAGCAAGTTGTATGTAGGGCATATGAAAAACTGGTTTTGTCTGACTGTGGACGAGTTTAGGTCTTTACACGGGACTGCTTCTGAGCAAGCTGGAAGGAAACATTAATCCCAGGTGTCTGGCTGCCTTTGGACCTCAAAGTCAAGCATTACAACCTGGGAGATAGATGGGGTTATCAGACCTTCCTCTGTGGTAATAGACTAATGCCTTCTCTTCAGGCCTCAGATTTCCCCCAAGCAGATGAGCTGATACATGTTTATCATGATAATGTACCTTGAGATCTTCTCATGTGATGTCCAGGCTCCTCTTCATAAGCTTTTAAAATGTGTTTCCTGAAACAAATTTGTATCAGAGAGGAAATTAGTCTGGAATGTAAACAGCTAACTGTTGTGTGCAAGAGAGGTGGAGAGTAAAATGGAAAATGGAAAAAAAACTTCACCCTTTTTTGCTTTTGAGTAGCTTTAAAAATATTTCTTGAAGTGAAAATAGAGATAAGGCCACACTTTCCTCCTTTCCAGAATACTTAATTATGACCACCTGCTTTTATTTAATTTTTCCTAATGCATATTTCATGGCTATTAGAAATGCTTTATTCTCCCTTTTAATCTAAATGTGCCTTGACTCTACACATAATTCTACTTATCTCTTTCTTTAAGCCCATTAAACCATGTCGCCCCATGACCAACAATGCTGGAAGACTGTACCACTATCGAATTACTGTGTCACCTCCCACAAATTTCTTAGTAAGTACTTTATAAATAATTTGAACTAGGACTCTGATTTTGGTTTTGGTGCCAAAAGTCATACTGCTTCTTGCTTACTCCGTGGTGGTTTTGTTTGCTTTTTTAAGACAGACAGACCTACTGTTATTGAGTATGATGACCATGAATATATCTTTGAAGGGTTCTCCATGTTTGCACATGCCCCACTAACAAACGTGAGTATGGTCATTGCTACATACAGGGAGTTTCTTTAGAAGGTGCTCATTCTGCCCCGAAGCAAAACTTCTCCAAAAAAAAAATACACGTATGCTACAAACATCTTGCCCAGCACTGGGGACAGGGGAAAGATAATGAGCTAATGAGTCTCAGGTTTTGTCTGGACTGATTGTGGTAAGCAGCATCGTTGAACTGTGACTGAGGGTGTGATGTGCATCGAAATAATATTTTTAAGTGTTTCACAGTTTGGAAGTGAATTAAACAACTTGTTTAAACTGCTAATTGGATTTAAATTGGATGAATGGGTTTATTAAGTTGACAAGGTTTAAAACAACTAGAAAGGACAACAAAAAAAGATTTTCCCTTCAAGTGACAAATGAAATTTTTTATAGATCCATTCTAGAGGAATTTCTCTCTTCCTAAAACTTACCTAGATGTATCCAATACTTTCTAACAGCTGTTCACCTTCTTCAGGATCTAGCAAGTTACGATTTTTAGTAAAAGATGTAGGTATATACAGGTGTTTTAATTTTATGTTTTGAAAGCAAATGCAACAAGAAAAGGATGTGATTGGTATTTGGCTGCTTTTCTTTTCCAGTATAAGCTGAGTTAGCCAAATGTGAATGGAAAATGTGCAGATGCCTAATTTCTGTACACTTGCAGATTTTTTGGTGTCTAGGTTATTTCAAGGTTTTCTCAAAAAATTCACTGTGTGTTAGTTTCTGTGGGTTTTATACCTATTTCTAGCTACATTATCAATGCCACAACTCAGTGTAAGAATGGTTATGAACACAGGACTGGGATGTAACAGTAAAGGACTGGGATATAGGATACTGGAAGTGGGAGACACTGAGAACAAATTGCTTTGACCCCAACAGTTTGCTTACATAGTGGATATGATGACACTTTAGTTTTGGTGGTCAGGGGAAGGGACTCTTGTTGACAAGTCAGTGAGAGAGTGGCATGGCAATGGGAAGCGCTGCTGCCCAGTAGCATTAACTCAGCCTCGGGGTAATTTGTCTCAAGGCTTTATGTTTTCACTTTGCAGAAGAGCAAAAAGGAGCAGTTTGGTTTTACTCACTTTAAAAGAATAAGAAGACCCCCTTATCGCTATAATTTTTGTGTCTACTGTGTGACAGGAAGGCAGAGAGTTATAGAAACCTTTCCTATACAGACAACAAGGAATATTCTTCTTTTATATGGTAGTTAGTGAAGATACTGAGCTTACTCTTACTGTAAAGTGTATGTGTGTTTTTCCTTGTTCCAAATAGGGGAAGTGATCAGCTACAAATGATTACTTTTTTTACGGAGTTAATACAAAGCAACACTAAGGTGTCAGTTCCTGTTACTAACAGGTATAAAGGGCTTTGGAAGGAGTCTCTTGATGTCGTGAGATGATTTTTGGTATACAATATAAAACCTGCTCTTTGAGGGACAGTTTGGAACATATTTGAGAAAAGGGAGGTAGCAAAAGATAGTAAAAATAGAGATCTGAACACCAACATCTTTGCATTAACCAAATTTCTCTAGTATGAAGTCTTAGGTTTGCACAGTTAGGGTTATTACTGAGTTAGTACTGTTATTACTGAGTAATAACTGAGAAGCTCAAGTATTAGGGAAAATGGTTAGTAAAGCCATATGAAAAATTATAATTTTCATATTATAAATACCAAACCAGTTTTACAGTACCAACCACATGCTCCTTTACTGTGTATTTGCTTGTGTACATAGAACTTCAGTTCATGGAGATCTTAGTTGTGGTCACTTCTCTAAAGTATTCCACTTCTAGTTTAAATTATGTGTTAGAAAGTAAGTAAACAATCCCTGTACTTTTTTTAAGCCTCACTGATTTAAGTGTGATAGGTTTTCATCTGCTTAGATTCTAAATGGTATATTTAACTTCCAAGGTTTTGGGAGGGTTCTGTATTCACATTTAATTCACACAAATTTTAAGAAATGCAGTTTTGTTTGGTCATTTGGTGCAGCTTCTTAATTTATCATGCAAATGGCAAAAGATTTTTGTAGTCAAAATAGCCAAACATTTGACAGTGGGCTGTAAGAAGATGCAGGCAGAATATTGCACCTCTGCTATGTACATTGATTTCTTTGCAACCCCAGCACCGTTTAGATATTTATTTGTGTGCTTATCAATGTAAAATAACCTTGGGTTGCTTTCACGGATCATGGTATTGTTCTAAGATTCTGTTATACTTTTGAGGCCAGTGAGTAGTAAAACTTGGTAAGAGCTGTAGATGTGTAAGGAAAAATTAGTAATTTTTGTAGTCTTTTAGGAATTTATGGTTTTTTCTCTGAAAATCCCACTGTAAAAAAAAGTAAGTACTTCAGCAGTTTATGGACTGTAAACAAAGGAACCTCTAAAGGTGAAAAAAAGGAATTAGATGTTTGTCTAGCTAGCTAGTCGAGTGAAATTCTGAGAATATTTATTGAATGAAATTATTATAAAACTATAAATTTATCCTGAAGCTGTTACATTGTGTTGCTTTGACTTAAAAACGCATTTTAAGACAATATAGCTGACAGAATTGGCAGTGTGCTAAAAACATCTTGCTGTGTACATCTCTGTATCAATCTGACATGTTGTGTCACAAACAACAAATTCACTTGCAAGTATCCAAGTAAGAGAAGATACAGGTTTTCTGAGGTTTACAGGTGTACTTCTAAGGAAAATTTCATCTCCAGTAGATGGCATTATTTAACCTTCCTTTACCATTCCTCCTGTCAGCATTGGTTTTATTACTGAGGGGAAGGCTGGAACTGGTACTCCCTTTACAGGTGCTTGTGTTCTTGCATCTGCATGATCCCCTAGAGCAGCTGTTGTAGTAAGTGCCCTTTTCAGCAGAGAGTTAGACCTTTGCGTACAAACTTGTATTAACTGTGCATTTGATGCTGGATAGTTTTTGATGCTGAATTTCTTTTCCTTCCAGATTCCTCTATGCAAAGTAATCAGGTTTAACATTGACTATACAATTCATTTCATTGAGGAGATGATGCCTGAGGTAAGATGGATAATTAGTCTAAAATTCAGATATGTTTAATGGATTAAACTCTTCAGTATCCCACCTGTGAAGTCTGTGAGAGACTGGCTGTGTTCTGAACAAGTGGCTGAAACAGAACTTGCACTTACAGGTGCTGGCATAAATCCATCTACCTAGGCTATTATATATTGAAATCAAATAGTAAGAAGTGCTTATATCCATAGGTTCCCTTCATTTTAAGTTATATACAATATATGTCAGGTTCTCTTATCTGTAAATTGAGTTAGGCATTACTTTTCCCTATTGTATGACAAAAATAAGGTATATGGAGACACTCCTTAGCCAGGACCACATTAGTCAGTGGCAGAGCTGAAACTTAATCAGAAGTTTAAAGCTCTGAAGATTGCTTATCAGTACTTAATATAAGCTGTTGCCAAAACAAATTTCCTGTGGGTACAAACAAAGCACATTGAGTTCGTAATCTGTTTGTGGTGGGTTTTTTATTACAAATTAATACCTGGTGGAGCCAGTTTGAAAAGTAAATTGCTGCAGTGGAACAGCATGCGTAGGTACTGAAACACCCCTGCATATTAACTACAAAGATAGGATCAGTATTTAATTTAGTCACATATATTTACATTTTTCTTTCTAGTTATCTCTTTTTTTTATTGCTCAGTAGCACCTAAATATATGCAACAGCCCTAAAATTCCTCAGAAAAACTAATGTGATCAAAGCAATTAGTTTCTTGTTAGTGAATGTACTGTGTTGTCTGCAAATCTTGAACTGAAGCAATAACTAGCCACCAAGCAAAATAGGGAAGTGACCAGTTTTGGGGGCTTCTGGATAAATGACTGCAGTATTATTTGCAGACCATCTTTACTAATGATTTGTGAAAGAGATTGTGGTATTGAGTTTGGAATTTGTGTCTAATATCATACATGCACAATTTGTATCAATCTGTCCTGATTTTGTTTGTTCAGGAAAGTTTTTTAAGTTCCATCACTGAAGGAGCAACTTCCTCACTTGATGAAAAGAATCTGTTTTTTTTTCCCTTCATCCTTTTTCGTCCTCTTCTGCTGGCTATTGAGGTCATAATCCTCAATTTGTGTTGCACTGATACTTGCTATGAAAGTGATAATGATACCACAGACAGTGGTTTATAAACATTTAATATGAGCACGTGGGGAAAAAACTGAATTATGAAAAAGATATTTCTCAGAAATGTGTCATTTGCATAGCTTGCTCAGGTGGAAGGGGTTTTAGTGCTTGGAAGATTATTGCAGGTTCATAATTTCTGCCTATAGTGTTGATTTGGACATTGAATAAAGAGGATTCAATGCCATTCTTTCTTGACAGTGCTTTCTAAAGAGACCACTCTACTGTGTTGGAGTAGATGATCACAGATATATCAATACTGTTTCCAAAACCAGTATCTAGTGGTGGGCAAATATGAAGACAATGTTTCTTTCTTCGTGTTTTATTTAACTATATATGAATGGCATTTTTTAATTGCACAGTGTTATATAGTTATAATTTTGGTCTATTTTTTGTTTCCCCAGAATTTTTGTGTGAGAGGCCTTGAGCTGTTCTCTTCATATCTGTTCAAAGATATTTTGGAGTTGTATGACTGGAATCTTAAAGGTAACTTCGCCTTTGAGACGGTCCTCAATATAGCGAAGTAACTGCTGTTTTCCATGAGAGGGACAAACTTCTATTTATTCTTCAAGAAGATGAAATTAGAGTTCAACAGTCTGAGCTGTAGCAATGAAAATGCACAAACTTGGCACTGCACTCTCACAAATAAACTAAATTTCTACCTTAACCCAGAACTTTTATTTTTAATCAAACAGCAAATATTACTGTGTATTTAATATTACAGAGTATCATGTGAATGGTATTTTGAAATCCAGCGCGTCAGGTAAACTATTCTCTTTTTACAAGCTAACAAACAAGTTACTATAATGTATTTCTCTGTAGTCAACTTGCAAAGCAGTGTCATACAGACAGCAGTGGAGGGATAATGTTTTCATTATAGCTGAATGTTTTCGTCTTTTGACAAGATGAAAATACTTGTTCCTGTGAAGACTGTGACAAAGGAGAATACTTCCCATGGTCTAAAAAAAAATGAGAGTATCAGAGGAATTACATTTCAGTATCTGTAGGTCTGTTTGGGTGTCTTGACTTTGTGGCGAGGCACTCTGCACTTAATGCAATTAGACAGAGTTAAACACAGGTTTAATATATTTTGGGTAGCCTTTGGTTTGATAATATATTCTACTATCAGTGTTGTCTTCCCGATCACTGCTTCTGATTGTTCTTTATTTTTTTAACACCAGGTAATTACAGGTTTAGATTTTATTTTCTTGCAAAGCTTTATATGATGAATAGGGAATTAAAAAAAAACAACACAAAATGATACCATGGAAATTTCCTTGTTATCTTTGTTATGATAAACAAAAAACACCCCACTAATTGGAAGGAGATAATAAACTACTGCTTGTATCTGTAAGGCTTAAGTGAAATAATGGATTATATAAACCAATCTTTTTGTATTACTGTTTTAGTTAAAAGTACTGGGGTTTTTGTTAGGTTCTTCTTATTTTGAAATTATTTAATTTTTTTTAAAATTGCCTGTGTGAAATCTTTCACTACAAGTTGTCTCTCTTCCTTTTTTTTTTTTGTTACTTTTTGGATTGAAGCTTAAACACTGTCAAATGTAATCACCATTCACTGATTTCATCTGCAGCAAAGTTGCCTCTTTCTTCTTTTGCAAATATGTTGCTGTTCATAAATTTTCTGTATTTTTTCATATTTAAGGTCCTTCACTTGAAAATGATTCTGTTTCCTGCCCCCGATACCACTTCATGCCGCGGTTCGTGAGATTTCTTCCAGGTAATGTTTGTATTATATAGCTTTATACAAATTAAATCTAAAAAAACCCAAAAAACCTGCCCTATCCCCCACCCCCAGAAAAAAACCTCCACAAAAAAACCCTTATTGCAAGTCAAATGGTCCAGTCAGTGCAGAGATATGGTGCTTCTACCTGAAGTCTTCAGTGCTTGCTGGCAGTGCAGATGGTTTACTCAGAACTGGAATTCAGATGGGCAAGCCAAGTCTTGCTTCCAGCTTTTGTCTCTGTAGTCCTTTTAGGCAGTGCTGGGTCCTCATTGTCCTGCTCTCTAATAGAATAGAGCTGTGGCATTTGAGAAGTGCTGTCACCTAATCTCACACATTTCATGTCCCCCTGCTCTTCAGGGTGCCATGTGGTTAGATTCCTGATGTGCAAGGGTCAGCATGATTGACACATTGAGCGCATGTTTTTCTGATTGGTTCTTTGTTCTAATGCAAGCTTAGACCTTGCAGCAAATACTGAAAGACAAAAACCATCATTCCAGTGTAGTTCAACCCTGGTCTGCCAGCCAAGGAAGATTCCGTGTGGAGCATTGCGCTCATTTGGAGTGAACAGCTTACATAGGCATTTAACACATCCTACGATACCAGGACAGACTTTCAGTTGGTGTAAATGTCATGGCTCCATTGAAAATGTGTCCTGCTGAGATCCTGCCAGTGATTGCTCCAGGAAGGTTATGTGGAGAGCAGGATGTGTTTCAGCTGCGGGATTTAGGGTGCAGATGAAACGTGGAACAACCTTCATCAAGAGGGCTGTGACCTGGAGGTGCTCTCTGCTCTGGGCTTTGAAACTTAGTTGGGATATTAATTACAGCTGGAGCAAAATGAGATTTGGCTCGTTACTGTGGAGAATACTGATGGCTAGATGACTGTATTTCTAATTGTTGTTCCTTCCTGGATACACAGCACTGTTCAATCAGAAGCAGAGCTCTGAGGCTTGCTAGCAAACATTGATTTGGTTTTGCTGAAGCAATTTACAAAATAAACCATCAAGCCACATGTGGCTGATTAACTTGACCTCATCACAAAATGAGAACAAGTTTGTCCTGCTTGGTCTGTGTAGCTTGAGGGTGCTTTCCTGTTCAGGGTTTTTCTATTCTGATTTTTTTTTTAATTATTTTAGTTTAGAAGTCAGCTCTTTCTGTGCTATTGGGTTGTTTACTGATAGGGAGAGATAAGTCTCCATAATATGTCTTCCTGTGTACTGCTTCTTCTTTAAGGTCCCCAGCCTTCTAACTCTTTTTTAAAAATGTCTTTTTCCTGATATTTCTGCGTATATAGTTGCCTTTTAGCATCTTTTTGACAGGTGTTTTTTAATCAAGTTTTCATTTTTTATTGATTATTTTTTGAGATATCCTTGGAGATTTTTAATTTTCAGAGAGTGGGAATCTATTTCCTTCAGGTATGTTTGCAGAACGCTATTTATGTCTAATCAAAGAAGATGTTGGTGCATCAGATCTCCACACATCCATCAGCTGTCTCTTTGAAGATAGAAATGAATTGCTGATGTCCCATCCCCTCTACTTTTCTTTCTTACTTCCCTAAAATGGTCTAAAAATAATGAGGCTTGGGATGTCAAGTTTTCTATGAGGATTTACTTAGGGACAAGCCTTGGGGTAGCTCTGAGCTAGTCATACCAGGTTTACTGAGATGCATAGCATGCAGAATAGTTGCTGTATTGTGTTCACTCTCATAGGTTTTTACGATGATAGCTGTAATCAGGGAGTAAAAAACCAGAAAAAAACACATTTGAGGTCCCAACTACTGCATATTCTGACCCAGAAAGGGTCTCTAACTTTCATTTGGCGCAGCTGTCTTCAGTGTACACAACCTGTACAGAATCTTCAGTGGATTAGGATGCACTTATATTTTAGTTATTTTGGATGTTGGCTGCCTTTTACATAGGACTATAATCTAGTTGTTGACAAAGAACAGTCTTGTGAGGAGAGTCCCCCTTTAATATGAAGGAAAACTTCGCACATTTAAAAATCGGTCCCTGTAGCTATTTAGAAATCTTTTCCATTTCCAGTGAGGTTTGGAGTGCATCTTCCCCACTTAAGATTCCCTCTTGGAGTTTAAGGGAGTTAATTGTTCTGAGAGGCCAAGTTACACTATACCCTTCCATCATTTCTGTGCAGTAGTGCTGTAATCCCAGCTGAAGTAAGAGAAGGGCTGTTCCCTCACAAATCTCGTAGACCACATCATCTTACACAGTGCAGCTGTTGTGCAGCAGCTCTGCAAGGCTTTTCCAGCGTGCCTGGGATCACACTCCTTGTGCTGTGGTGTCATCCCCCATATTGCTCTAAGGTTTTACTTCTGGATTGTCAGCACTTCTCTTTTGTGGGTGTGGTGATAGAGAGAATATACTCAGCAGCTGGACCAGATTGTTTCTGCTCCCTGGGGGAGGGAAATCAATGTTTGTGCTCTGTGGGGATAAAACTTGAAGATTCCTCCATACCTACAGGTTAACACCCAAGAGGGAGTTGGAGAGATGTATGTCAAAATTAAAGCATTGTAGTAACATGTAGTGACTTTTTACTTACATGAGCAAACATACTGAATTTGAATAGTCATTGTCTTCTGAGTGGGGTGATCTGTCAGGACCTTCACTCACTTGCCTGTTTCCATATTCACATCTGTAGCCTGCTACGTGAAGCCAGTCAGATTATAGTGTCTTCTTTTGTTACAAGCAGCCTTTGCTGTGCATTTTTCCTGGGGTCTCAGAGGTATTTAGTAATTTGCACATGCCCTTGATTCATTTAGTGACAGAAGACAGCATGAGGCTCTTTAGTCTTCATTACTGCAGTTACAGCATGTAAGCACTACAGATGAGTTTAAAGTGCAGGGATAGCTTGGTACATTCATCCAGAAGTATCCTGTAAAATTTTGAGTGTTCTTAAAAAAAGCTGCATAATGCCTAAAGGCTTTTTAACTGCTGTTGTAAAAAGAATGATAAAATTGCAAAAAGGAAGATACAACTGGACAACATAACTGATCTGCCTACTCATTTTAAAGTTTGTTCAGGCAAGTTAGAAACTTCTACTTTACAGTACAATGGAACTGTTACTCCTACCGCTATTGCTGTTATTGCTTTAGTTTAGCAAAGTGTTTATGCATGTGCAGTATTCATCAGTAAAACATTTATTTGCCTTCATATTTGTCAAATCACTTAAGCATTTTGCATTTTATTTTGCTCATGCAAATGTTTTGTGTTCTGCATATTTTCTCTTATGCTCATGCTTTAGGAGTCAATCTCTGAAATGTGTTTTATTTGTTTATGGTTTTAAGATGGAGGAAAAGAAGTACTCTCAATGCATCAGATTCTTCTCTACTTGTTACGATGCAGTAAAGCTCTGGTGCCTGAGGAGGAGATTGCCAACATGCTTCAGTGGGAAGAACTGGAATGGCAGAAATATGCAGAAGAGTGCAAAGGGATGATCGTTACCAGCCCTGGCATGGTAGAGCAAATAAATAATTTTTTGGCCTTTTGAACAATCCAATGACATGTACCTGTTTTATTGCAGAGAGGTTGTTACAGGCTAAATTAAAATGGCAAAAGGTGACCAGTGGCAGTTGCAGATTGCAATAGGAACAGTTTATTGACTTTTCACACCCTGAATTTTACCCTCCCCTGCTGTGTTGAAGGGCATATTTTCAGATGAGCACTGTTTCAATGTGCATGTTAAAAGGAACAGCTATATTTTATGTATGTAAAACTTCTTCAGACAGTATTTATATGCATGATCTCATTCTCTTTTCCCAGACACAGCACCGGAGAAATAGTAACTATTTGCTATTTACTTTCCTCTTCCTCTTGTGACCCCCTACTGACAGCTCTATTTAATGTGTGCTATCCTAATACCGCCTTGAATGTGGAAAAAGTTTCTGCCTATGTAGTTTTTTCCACCTTGTTTCTGTGTTGCTCTCACTCACGCTGAGGAATTTTGTGTCCGTTAATTAATGTATGTATTAATTTTCAGTGCCTAGTTTGAAACCCCTACGGCCTTATTATTTTTGGAACTACTGGTATTTTAAAGCACATGTTCTCTGAACACAGCTCCTTTCAACTCCAGTGTGTATGTGAATTCAGCCCATTATTCTGACTTTCACTTTAAAAAAATTTGGATCACAAGAAAAGATGAATGTCCACTAAAACCTGCAGAGTTGTATTTGTATAGATTGATCAGTATTGCAAAATGGTATCTTAGTAGTAGAGGCATATTTTGGACCTCATATTTGAGACGGACATTCAGCTTTCTCAGTAGTAATACCTTTCTTTGGCTTTATTTTCCTCCTTTGCTCATAGCTCAAATTCTTAGTTTCTGAAGAAAAAGTGTAACTTTGTACTATGCCTAAGAAGGAATTTAGTTTTTCAGCTGAAAAACCTGTACCCAAACTGCAGCAGCCAGGGTGATGTGCTAAATATATTTTCCTAGTTCATAATTTAAAGTATGTCAGCATAACATTTTGTAAACTACTTAAGTTTATAATAACTTGGGTCAGATAATTTTCCCCTTGATTTCACTCTGAGTGAAATAAAACTTTCTAAACAACAAGAATATTAGATTGTTTGTGGGAACATGAAATACAAAAACACATGTGAACTCTCACTATGGAAAATTCTACCTCAGCTGCTATAAATGAGTGCTAAACTAGAATCCCATAATAGAAATTGTTAGACAGCCTGAACAGCCTTAACTTGCTTGTGGTTTCTGTGATACAAGGTACATGATGGTCCACCAGTTGTCAGCATCTGAATGGTATGCACTAACATAACTTCAGTGATTTTGCTGAAGATACACTGATTTCTAGATTTCTAGCTAGAGGAAAATTCACTTTTTCGCATAGCATGAAGGAACCACATATATGTTCTTCCCTTGTGTGACAGAACTCTAAATGTCTGTATGTACAAGGCAGTGTGATTTGTGAATGGTAGTATTAATTCTGAGATCTTGTATGATTTTTTACTGGCAAACTTTGCATTCTACAAGGCAGTGTTTTCAGAGATGTGTGTGGACATCAAAATATGTAAGCATAAAGGAAATCTGTAGCACTTTGAAATGTCATGTTGTAATGGCATCATTAGAATATGTTTTTTTCTCTCAAGCTTACAATAGCCTTCTTCATTTGCGGATTTTTCACGTACATTGCAGCATATTGTATTGATTAAGAATGTAAGTGAAAAACAGAGTATGAAAGTGTTATCTACGCATTTTACAATATTAAAAGAAAAAACGGTTCTGTTGGAGAGACAATGTGAAACTGTTTTAGGAAATGACAGGTCTTCATTATATCCCCTTGACACAACAAAGTAAATACACTTAAATTTTGTTTTGCTGTGCACCATCTCTTCAGAAATAATTCCTCCTAGATCAAATCTGGGTTTTTTGGTGTGTTTTATTTTATTTTCTTCAATGTGAGGATATATATATGCAATATGGAGAAGGGAAAAAAAACTTCAATTGGATATGAATCCCACTTAACTAACAATAGTTCAGCATTATTTAAAATTATTCAATGGTGTTATTCATGGTGTTTCATTAGTCCAATGAAACTTTGTATTGGAATAGATTTATAAGTTCACAAATTTTAGTCATCTTTCATACTTCACTCTTCCTAAAATATTGATGGTTTTCTCACTACTCCATAAATACATATATATTAACATATTTCTGTACTACATCTGCATGCTATTTCATGTTGTGTTCTAATGTCAACAGAGCCATGGTTGATGAGATTTGGAGTAGGAAGCAAAAATAACAGGCCTCTGTTCTGTTAGAATTTCTTCGGTTTTGATGTGACTTTAAAGGCAAGGTTGTGATTATTGGATAGTCTATCAAAGCTGTTTTAAAAGAGCACAGGGATAAAACTCTGGAAGAATAACATCTAATTTGCTTGCATCCTGTCTGCTGGTGCACAATTTATACTCGATGTTTCTGTAAGTTGCTGTTTGTTCATTTAACCTTCAGAAAGGGCACTGAGAGGAGGCTGGTTTCACAATAAAATAAAGCATAGCCCAGCTACACCCCTTTCTTAACTGTCAGTGAGGGAGCAGTTGTGATTAAGTCTTGGAGAAGTTCTTTCTTCTTGGTTGTTATCAGCCATCTGTGAACAGTTGTGTAACTGAGTGACAAAATGCAAGGCAGTGTCATGGAAATGAAGAGTAGTAGTCTGTTTTTTTAAATTTATTGATTAAAATTGGTATATTGACTATAATCATTGGTTTATATTTTCTTAATCATATTTTGCTGACCTTGTTCTCAGAGGAGTTGTGTATCAAGGCTTCTTTTCTAAGGGGGACAGGGATGGGAGAAATTCCTCATTTCATATTAAGAGTGGAGAGAACCAACAAACAATTTATGAGAAGATAAAAATGTTTCTAATTGGCTTTGTGCAAACCCCACAGAACCAGAAACTTAAATTTCAGGACTTTAAGCTCTGGTTTAATGAACAATATTCTGTCTGCTGCAAAACCCTCCCCATGTTTTTCTTTCGGGGTTTATTTTTTGTCCTAATCCTTTTTTATAAGAAGTGTTATGGGGAAAACCTTTTCTCTGTTTTTCTTTTTTTGTTTTTACCCAGCAGCTTTAACTAATTGAAAAAGTTCAACTAATTTAACTATGTTAAATCATAACTAACCTAAGTATTTTTTTTCCTATTTTTCTGCCTGGGGAGATGTAACTTTATGTTCAGTCTAAAGGAAAGCTGATAAGCATTTTTCCCTTGGAAAATATTTCTGTGTCTGAAAGTCAAGCTTTTAAGTAAGTTTTTGTTTTCTAGAATGGATTGAAATTGTGGCCATATATAGAATTGGCTTTGCTTATCCATGCAGAAAATTATTCCTGTGAACAGTTCTACCAAGGTGGTTTGAAGGGTAAAAGCTTTGTTCTTGACACAGGTTTTATTGTTTTGTGAAGAGAATGGTGGGAGCAGCTTCTGTAACACTGAAACTCATCTTTGAGAAATTTACAGTGCTAAATGAGAAGTTTTGAGATGCAGGTAACTAGAAGTAATGCCCTTTTTCTGAAACCCAAGACAAGCAAAATATACTGGCCTCATCCAGCTGATTGCAAAGTGGGAAGTAAGCAGGCATGTTACAAAGCAGCTTGACAGGTAATGGAGAGGTTGTTTACTTGGAGACAAACTGTGCACCTTCAGCTGAGTTTTTAAATATGCTGGGTAAGTGATCAAGAGCTCTGTAAGCAGCATTTCTGCTACAGTGATGTGCAATTACTTACTCTCTGCATTTATAGAGCTGAAGCAAAAATTGCTTTCTTTTGCACTGTCCTTTTTAACAATAAAAAGAACTTCGGTTTTGAACTGTAAAAAGGGCAGAAGTCTTCTCATTATACAAGACTGTATTCCTCCTTGTACCCATCAGCCTAGGAGCCTTTTCTGAGAGTAGCACGACAGGGTTTTTTTTTTTATGCTGTTTAGTCAGTGTGATTGAATGGATCTAATAATGCCTTCATTTGCTTTGGGAAATCGTGAACAGAACTAAAATGAGGAGGTAACCTGATCTTAGCAAACTGCTCAGGCATGTGGGTTCTTGAGTGCCAGAATGCTAATCCTAATTTTTATTTCTGATGTGATGCTTGACCAGAGAAAGGTGTTTCAAGTTCTTGGAAATAGTCAAAGAAAATTTCCAGATATTTAAACTTAAAATTAGAAGTTTTTTTTTTCTTCTTTTTGAGTCTTAGGTCAATTAACTTTGTTTCAGATATTGTTGTTGCCAAATGTTGATAGTAGTATTAATTATTAGTGTCATGTATGTCTTATTAAGCTTGGAATATTGTTGCTTTGTGGTTCCTGGATAGTGTGGGCTTGAGGCAGTAAATTTTCCATGGTGCTGTTGTCAATTTAGTTGTATTTTGTTTTTTTCTCCTAGAAACCCAGCTCAGTTCGTATTGATCAACTGGACCGCGAACAATTCAATCCTGATGTAATTACTTTCCCTATTATTGTGCACTTTGGGATACGACCTGCTCAACTCAGTTATGCTGGAGATCCTCAGTAAGATGCTTTTCCTTCCTTTCTTTTGCTCAGGAACTCGTTACTGTTGTCATTAGTCCCTTAATTAGAGCTTGGTTATGTGCTTAGTCGAGTCCGATATAAAGCTTAGCACTTATGACATTGAACACAAGCTCCTGCAAATTAGAAAATATGAGGAATAACTTTGTCTCTGGCATTATCCAGGATCTGCTGAAGTAAACTTGCATGCATGTGCAGTATGAAACTTCTTAACCTGAGAACAGGCTCTTCTGGGTCCAGCAAAAAGTGGTTCTTCAAGCTCCATGTTATTTCACTAAAAGGCCAGTGGCAAGTTTTCAGAGAGAGAACAGCATAACAGGAAGACAGAGAGGGAGGAATAGTTACCCAAGCTTCCTACTATCTGTAGTATATAGACTTCTGAGTTAGAGGATGTAATTGGGTCCTTTTGTTCAACAGCCTTGAATGGACCTTTTTCTTTAAATTTCTCAAATCACTGAATCTTTTGATGCTACTGACAGGGAGAAGATTCTAGGTAATCACTTAACCAGTACTGTTGTGCATCATATGCAGAAGGACTGATTTTTGTTTCAGAGCTGCTACTTGATTGTTGAATTAGATGTTCTTCGGGTCTGAAAAAATATAGCCATTTTCTGTTTGATATCTTCATGACATTTGTTTCTTGCATCCTGCCATATCCTTCTTAATCATCTCTTTCTGTGCTTTGAAGGATCACATCTACATTGTGTTTCCTAGCTTGGAAGCTCTTGCACCCATACTTCTTCTCTGTACTTGCACTGTACTTTTCTTTGTACTTTTCATATCCTGATAAGAGTTTGGGAGGAATGTAGAGAAGGAGTGGAGAGGGAATCAGGACTTCAGGCAGAGCAATAAATACTGTTTCACTGTGGACTGATGAAGGGATGCAAAAGTGATCATTTGATTTTGTTCCTGATTCTTTTCTTAACCTCTGACACTTTCAGGGAACTCTTCCAGTGATTGGGGCATCTGCTTTCTGCATGATGACAGTATAGAGCCCATCTCTGGTGCATATGTAGGTAGTTAAGGTTGTCTTTTTCCTCCTTGCTGTGGAATGGTTTAGGAATGGTATTTCTCAATTTAGTACTCCCACTGAAAAGAGAACCACAAGGTGCTCACCTCCCCCTCTGCTGAGAGACAGAAAAAGGCTGAGATCACAGGTTGAGAGAAGAATGATTTACTGGAAACAGCAATAAGATAAGAAAACAAACAGTAGCAACAAAAATACTAATAACAAAAATAAAGAAAGAAGGGGTGATTTATGTGCAAAATGCTCACCAGGTCTGCAGTTTTGAGGCCTAAGTACTCATACGCATGTATGACAGTTGTATTCTTTTGCAGCTGCTTGCTGAGAATTTTAAATCTAACATGGCAGGAAGTGGGAATATTGAGTGCTAATCCAGATAATAAAACCTTTTTTTTCCACTTTGATCATGAGTTTTAATCCTCTTTATCTTTCTGCTTTCTTGTCCATCAAAAGGAAATAATTAGACCAAAAAATATAAGAATTATCTCTACTTTGATGTTGAATTTATTAGTATTTGTAAAGTTCTAATTCTTTTCATTGAAAATAGTGTTAAGATACAAAAATTATTCTTCCCACACATTTTTGTTTTAACTTTCTTTAAAATTTACTTGTGGGTTTGATATTGGTTTTGGGTTTTAACCTCAGAGCTGCTTACAGAATGTAGGTATGTTTTGTTTTGTCCAAGTAACAGAGCATGTTTTATGGAAGACTTCTGTGGTGCCATCATAAATGTCAGGCTTAACTCTGGTGTATGCGTGCCCAAAAGAGATTTTCCTCTAATGTGTCTTTTCTTTGTGATGTTCTAATACAGCACTTTCTTGTAGTGGCAATATGTTTATTAATTTTCAAACTTAATTGTAGTAACAAAGCTTGTTGCACCCTTTCCAGCGCTGGTAGAAAAATGTGTAGTGTAGATCATAGTTTCAGGTTCTAGTTTTTGGGTTGAAACCTCCTGAAGGCATTTGTTCTTTTTGTTTTGGTTGATTTATTCATTAACTCATTATTCGTTTTTGGATGGTGATTTGTCAGAATAGATGTACTATTCTGCAGATTGCAAAAATGCAGTGAATGGAGCATGAGAAAAATCTATGGATTGACCATTTCAGATATGTTTGTAGACTGAAAAAAACATCAGTATCTCCAGAGGCAGAGAGTGTACATTCAAGAATGCAGTAGAGAAATAGGTAGGGAAAAATGCCAATAAGAAAAGATTTGTTTATGTGTCTGTGAATGTGGGATGCTGGGAAGATTATGAAATAGTAAAAGAGCTGCTGTTTCATTGACTGCTAAGCCACTAATGTCAAAGCTTCCTAGTAAAACCACTTCTCTAAGTTGGTGCTGACCAAGGATCTTCTTTTTTAAATGTAAATATGAGTAAAAAATAAATAACTTGGCCAACTTCTTTCCGCTGGCCTCGAATTCCCTGCTTCGTATTCAAAGTTTAATTTTATGGGTTGTTTTGAAAAAACTCTACAGAGGTGACATTTTGAAGGTAGCATTGTTTCCTAAGGATACAGGGTCACTGTTATGGTTCCCTTGGTTGCTCCTCCCGTTGTAACTTTTGAACCTGTTGGTCAGTTGCAGCTGACTATAATGATGGGATGTTGTCTGCAAATGGAGTAAGTTCTTACAAGTATGGTGAAGGTTTGTGCCAGATTGCTGAGGGACTCTCACCGGGGAAAAAGTTGTTGAGGTTCGTATGTAATCAGACAGTGCCAGAATAAGAAGAGGCTAGATGGCTGGAGAAAAGCAGAAAACTTAAGTATGTGCTAATCAGAGAAATAACTTGAACTGCTGTTTCCATTCAGCACAAAGCCATAGAGAGCAAAACTTCATTTCACTTTTCACAGAACAGCTTCATGTTGCATGTGACTTGTAGAGCTCTTCCTCATATGCTTCACTAAAATGTTTGAGCTGATGTCAGGACAGACACTTCCTGGGAAAGGGTGATTTTCAGTGAGTGACAGGTAAACCATGTGGAGAAGAGGAAGTTTTCACCTGCCTGGATTGAGTTAAGCTGCGGGCAACTTTTTTCAGCATGCAGAGGTGGCCCTTTGGAGAGGATGGGTGGGTACTTAGGACACATGGGATCTGCCTTGACTTGCTGTTCTTTACTTCACTCTGCACACTAATACCTCCTCTCGCTACTTGCCCCCCCCCCGCTGGAGTAACTACAGAGGCACCGTCACCTCTGTTGGAAAATGCTTTGAGTTTTTTTTGGTTTTTTCTGGAGCAAAGAGATGACTGTAGACATTCTGTGTGTACGTTGTGTGCATTGTTAGCAGCCGGTGTGCTCATAATGACAAATGGGGAGACTTTCGTTTATTGACCAAAATATTTGTTTTCTGGCTTTGTCCTTCAGATACCAAAAGCTGTGGAAGAGTTATGTGAAGCTGCGTCACCTGCTGGCTAATAGTCCCAAAGTCAAACAGGCTGATAAACAGAAATTATCACAAAGAGAGGTATTCTGGACCTGCCATGACTGATAATTGGGCATTGTAATTCGGGATGGAATAAAGCCATATGACTGCTCTGTTTATGGGAACAATAGAAATCTTTTACAAAAGATTTTCTTTCCAGGCTCTTAACACAGATTTTAGTCTTATCTATGCTTGTTATTCAATGATTTTTTTCATTTTTTCAGCTGTCAAACTACTGCAAGTTTTTTACCCAATTATAGAAATGATCATTATGAAACCATAACTTCTTTATAGCTGTTGCCATTAATGGTTTCAAGAATTAGCATAGAGAAGGACTTTTTATTTCATAATGTACTTTTAACTGGCTCATAATTTTAAACATTGCTCTTCTGAGATAAAACCTGCCACACTTGTGTGCATAAACCGTAATTTATTAGGTGGTATGGTGACATTGTTTAAGATCTTTGACTTGAAATCATCTGGTTGTTGTATGATAGACAAGGTATTTTTCTCTTTTTGTTTTTTCCCTACAAAGTCATAAGCAATAAGCATTTCCTAAGTGCAAATGCTCAACCAATTGGGAATTAAAATCAGAAGAATAAAGATCCCTAAATATAACCTAAACCAACCTGCTCTTAACTATTTATTTCTATAAACCCTTGGACTGAAGTTTCGGATTTTTCTGGTGCCTGTCTATCAGGCATTTTCAATTTGACAATCTATGTAAAGAATACATAGAGGAGAGATTAACTTCTTGAGAACTGGATGGTATTTAATTAGGTGGTGTTGTATTTTTATTTATTGGTTAGAAATACTGATTATTCACAAAAACATAGACTACCCTGAGTTTGGAAGGACCCGTGAGAATCATGGAGTGCAACTCCTGAGACTTCCCCAGTTTATTGTGTACTTTTGGTTGCATTAAGTGTTTGATACATATGAGATCGCACCTGACTTTTTTAATTGTTGCAAAGCATAGTATGCTATTGTGTGAGCAAGAGCCTAATTAAACATTTTATTTATACTAATAGTAAACAAGCCCTTGGCGTTCTTACTTGTAAATGAAAAAAAACAAAACAAACCCACAACATTATGACTGAACTGTGCCACAATTGTAAAGGAAAAAAAGATTTGTCCTTACTGGAGATGATTTTGTTTGCCACGACTACACTCAGAGCAAGTAGAAGATCATTGTTTTATGGGCATCTTTTCATTAGGGGTAATGGATGACTCATTTGTAAAATTGTATTGGATTTTTTGTAAGGGTGTGATCATATTTTGCTCCAGAAGGTAAAATGTTTCTTTGTTATTTAGCACTTGCTGTGCAGACTGCTGATTTTTGTTTCTAGATTCTATTATCTAGGACGAGTTTTACAAGTGGTTTGGCAACAGAGAGGCACATAGGGCTGAAGCAGAAGCTTTATGTGAGGATAATCTATATATTTGCCAGTGGAGGTGTCAGTAACTCAGGAGGAGCTGTAGGCCTGTACCTAAGTGGTACATGGGTTTTTAAAGATTATGAATCATATATTATGGAGTGCTCCTGAGCCAGTCAGACTGAAATACAACCAGGTCTGACAAACAGTATAGCACCTGTCTCAGGAAAAACTCAATGACTAACCTTCGACAATGCACAAGGGGTGCGGTGCTGGCAGCATCTCTGTTCCCTCTGCCATCAGTCATCTGCCACTGTGAGGTTGTACAATGATATTATTTGTGACAAGGTCGTGCCTGGGGCTTTGTTCCTCTAACCTAACTTTGAGCATTTACAGCAGGTGCATAAATTGGGACCTGAAGGCTCACTTTGAAGTCAGTGGAGGGAGAAATGCATTTTTGAAGCCATTTATCCCCTTCATTGAATATAAAAGGAGCCAGGGCTAACCAGGCTCCTACCCTAGACACCTCTGTATTGAGGTGTCTGAGGTTTGATGAATCTGTGTCTGGACAGATGCACCTGTTGGAGCTACTCTGTGAGCCTGCGAATCAGAAAACAGAGCGTGTTCCTGCCCAGATACATTCACCAGCTTCAAACTGGAAGGTGGGAAGAGACAGCTCTGAGCAAGTGCCCTGTAGTGAAAAGGAGAAGGAGAGGCAGGATAGGTTGCAGCTTTGAAGAGCTTTGTGTTCTGTAGAAGGAAGAGCACTGAGGGTGTTTAATGCTGTGTGGGGAGCTTGCACACCCCAGGTCTTTGTAGTATTGGAACCAAGAGATTCTGATCCAGGGCCGATTTATTTTATCTGTTTTTTGTTCATTCCATTTTTGCAGAAAATATTTTCTTTTAATGATACTGTCAAAATCTTTTCATGATTCGGACCCTTTCATGGTTTTTAGAGATAGATAAACTGTTTGCACAACACCAAACAGCCAGTGGTGAAGGCAAAACATGTTTTTTTAAGTTTTTATTGAAATAGTATTGGTAGATTCCATCAGCGTAGTCTCCAGGACTGGTGAATGCTGACCCCTTTCCCTGATGTGGCATAGTGTAATTGTTGAACAGGAACTGTTGCAAAGTAGTCAAGATCACAAAGCAAAGCCTGTTTTGCTCTTTCTGAATGTTCAAAGCAGGAGTACTCACAGTGATGGTCCTGAATGAAGAGGTTGTTTAGTACATGGGGTAAAGAAAGTGCTTTTGTTTTAAGGACTCTTAACTGTCTTGTGCATTGTCTTGGATGCATGAGTTGGACTGGTTTGTTCTGTCATTTGCAGTAAAAAATGTTCTCTTCTTGGTCGACCAAAATCCCCTGTCTATGCTGATCCCAACACATCCGCAGTCTGTGGCTGGGGAGTTACCAGATCTGTACCAGCCTTAGAAACTACTCACCAAAACTGAACCTTAAATGGGTATTGTGAAGGTGCTGATGTATGCATTGCTGTGCTTTGCCATGCCAAGTTGTTTACAGGAGCTCTGTTCTCTCCCCGCTTAGGAAGCGCTGCAGAAAATTCGTCAGAAGAACACAATGAGACGTGAAGTGACCGTCGAGTTGAGCAGCCAGGGATTCTGGAAAACAGGGATACGCTCTGATGTCTGCCAGGTGACTGAACTGGAGAGATGTGTTTTCTATCTTGATAGCTGCCATTTACCTCTGCAAGGGTTTGTTGTAGTTCTAGGCTGAGGAACCAAAGGGAAATTAATATCTCAGAAATATTTGTTAATTTAGGGAGCTATTTTAGTTCTGTCCACCCCCTCTATACACACAAAGACGATAATTTAAAATTTTCTCCCAGGGGTTGATTAGCACAAGGGAGAGGGGTTAGGAATGGCCAGCTTGAGGCTGGATTTGCCAGATGTTGGAGTCTAGTGTGGAACTCTTATTAATCTGTCAGATGGCTTGGTTTTAGATATTTTAATTTTAATATGTTTTTCTATTTAGATAGCTTTTTTTAAAAAAAACCCCACGTTTTACAGTGAAGCATGAAGAAATATCTTTTTACTTGAAAGAAAAGAAAGTAAAAAAACTAAACCCCACCACAACTAACTTTTGGATTAAAACAGGTGAGCCTCAGTAGCAAGATGTCTTTCAGATACTCTGTTTCATATGCATGGTATCTCCGAGGAACATGTCTCTGTCAGATCCTATTCTGAAGCAGTTGACAGCCACCACCTTTGTGATATGCTAAAAATAAGTGCAATTTTTATATAATATTGTATTAGTAAAATTCAAGTAGTTGTAACAGCCAAATAATTATATTAGAGATATACTTGCATTATTATTTCAGCTGTTTTTTTGGAGATGTTATTTAAGAGTTAAATGCGTGCAGCTTAAAATTAGCTTAACAGTGTGAAGTATAAATTAGGGGGATTGCTAGGCAAAGATATAGGTAGAAATCCTGTTGTAATCTTAGAAGTCTGGTGAGGTCAAAGGGGAAATACTAGAGTGAGAGAAATGGTAATAACTAGAATTGCATTTCTTCTTTCTGAAACATTTCTTGTATTCTACTATTGCTTCTGAAGTGGAAGGAGAATAGTGGCATAGTATCTTCTCACATAGCATGAGGAAAATTACAACCTTTTCATAATTTTTTTTGTTGTGAACTTGTCTATTTTTACAGCTTAAATAAACAGTGTAAATTTCCAATTTAGGCACTTTGAAACCATTCTGTGTTATTTGTAATATCTTTTGTGATTCATCTCCTAAGGTCTTGGATATTTCTGTTTCATCTTGTTGTTGAAGGACAGCAAAACACCAAAGAATGATGAAAGTAAAGCTATTTCACAATTTTTGTGCCCATCTGTAGTTGTAACATCTGAATCAGCCAGTTCTTGTATGAAGGTCCTTTGATTTGATTTCTTTGAGAGGCCAAGAGTAGGCAACTGTATGTCTGTAAAATGAGAGATGGCTGCTGTTGCTACATGCTTTTCCCCAGATTAAAGAAGACTGAAACTAAATACGCATAAATCAGCTCTGGGGGCAGAGCTAAAGTGCAATGATTTAAAATTACTGCTTTTAAAAGCATTGCAGTTTAGAAGATTGAAACTCTTTTAAGTCACTTGTGATAGCTTATACTTGCTCTTAGTCCCATATAGCCGTAATGACACTGGTCTTTGCTGCCTTGGAAATGAGCTCCTTGAAAGGGGAGGAAAAATGGTGAGTGGAATGTTCAAAAAAAAAAAGGTAAAACGGCTGAGTTCTGACAGGCTCACTTGAAGTTACCCAGTATATCGAGTGCAGTGCTTGGCAACTGAGCTGAGCAGCACCTAACACACAGTGTGGCAGGATCTGGCCATGCTGAGAAGACACCACCTCTCTTCCCCCTCTGCACCTACACCATTGTTGTTGGTGTGCCCTCAACAGCAGTGTAAAGTGTTTAGTGTGAGGAGAGACATCATGCATTCCAAAATATTTCAGCTCACCTGCTTCCCCTTAGTGGCTTCAGGTCAGGATCATCTGCTGTCCTAGGACATGATGGCACTATCTGAGGGCACTTGAGAGAGTGTCTGCCTTGCCATGTTAGCTGCAGAATATTTTAAATCATATATATTTAAACACATCTCTTCTAAAGAGGTAAATACATAAAACATCAGAAGCATTGGATAGCTATAGTCCAAGATGATGGACGTTGATTGAATCAATCAATCAATCACGTAGTTAGTGCCAGCAAAGCAGCACTTCGTCAATATAACTGTAAGAGTCAAAGTCCTTCTGTGTGCTCCCAGGGGTCTGTCAATTGTTTGTTCACTGCACCACAGCTGATAAAAGTCTAAAACTTGATATTTCAGTTCTCAAATGCAGGGACACATGTATTGGTATAAAGAATGATAAACGTTGCTTGGGAGACTGTCTAGTACAGCAGAGCATAGAGGCAGGGAAGAGTTGTCCTGTGAAACAGTTTTGGGTTCAGTTGTTTTGGTGTTTTTCAGTTAATTCCCTCTATGAAGGAGCACATAGATAGCACACTTGTACAGTTTATATGGAGATAAGAGGGATATTCATACAAATTACCCCCAGAAAACTCTATATGACTGACATGGTAACAAAATAAAACTTAAACTTCCTAATTCTGCTTGGAGTGGTTTTGTATTTCACTGGAGATCCAGGGAGGCTTTTTCTTGCTGTTAGCTGGCTATTTCCATCTGAGAGACAAGGACTAGGGAGAGATTCAGGGTCAACAGCTGGCTGAACATGATCCAGTGTGTGCCCAAGTGGCCAGCAGGATGAGGGCAGTGACTATCCTCCTGTACTTGGCATTGGTGAGGCCACAGCCTGAATCCTGTGTCAGGTCTGGCCCCCTCACAGGAAGAAGGATACTGAGGTGCTGGAGTGAGTCCAGAGAAGGACAGTGGAGCTGGTGAAGGTCTGGAGCACAAGTCTGATGAAACGTGGCTGAGGGATGTGGGGGTGTTTAGCTTGGAGAAAAGGAGGCTCAGGGGGGACCTTAGTGCTCTCTGCAGCTGTCTGAAAGGAGGCTGTAGCCAGTGGGAGGTGATATATTCTCCCCTGCAAGCAGTGACAGGACAAAAGGAAACAGCTTCAAGTTATACCCAGGGAGCTTAAGATTGGGTATTAGAAATCATTTCTTTGCAGATAGAGTGATCAGGCACTGAACAGCTTGCCAAGGAAAGTGGTGAAGTCACCATCCCTGAAAGTATTTGTAACGATCTTTGGGACATGGTTTGGTTGGTGGAGTTTACAGTCTTAGTTTAGCAATTGGACTTAATCATCTTAAGGGCCTTTTCCAGTCTAAATAATTCTGTGATTATCTTCCAGCTCTGTGTTCAGTTCTCAAGAATTACATGGTCTTTTACTTAAACAGAAAGTTTTGCCATTGGTTAGTCTTAATTTTTTGATCTTGTAACATTCACCAGTTTATATTTTCTGCTCTTCTGTCATTGGTGACCTGCAGAAATCTGTGACATCATTTATTCCATAAATTATATATCATCTACTCTATGTGCTTGTTTTTCTTGCTTCTCTCCATGCTATACACTCATTTCCTGTAATCATACACAGTCCTCTTTCTGAATTAATTGTGATGGCCCTCAGATTTTGATGCCCTTAAAACACACCTTTATTTTGAATATATTCATGTCATATCAGTAATAGGAATGACAAGAAAAAGCTAGTTCATGAAAAGTCACATGCGTAAAACTCTTTAAATCCTGCATTGCTCCTGTATCTCTTTTCATTTTCATGCAGAATTTGTGGTGTTGATGGCATATTTGCTATGCTACTCTACTTATAAACTGTACTACTTGTTTATTTTAACCCAAATGCATCTGAAGTCAATACTGGTGTAGAATTCCTTCTTTGAAACACTGAAAGAGAGAGACTGCCATTGTTACAAAATAGAGTTGTTTTTTTTTTTCAATTTTATTGACATTTTCCCCAACAGAAAAACATTGTCTGTTTCCTAGATGATCAAACAGCAACATTTGTGATATTTTTTAGTACATTAGATGTGCCAAACTACAGCATTGCAAATATCCCTTAATTCTTCCTCAAAAAGAAATTAAGCAAGGCACTAATAACTGTGCTTGAAAATTGAGTAGCTACTGTTGTTTGGGGAAGGCTGGTTAAAGTGGTGTAAAGTGTTTCTTCCTTAATGTAATGGGGCAGAGGGGATTATGTAATGGGTCATTTTTGGTATTAACCTAAAAAAGCAGGGTGTTAAATGAAAAGATGCAAACACATAGCATTTTATTCGGTCATAGCTTATTGAAATTTGCTGGTACTGCTGACCAGACATTTTTTTTACCTCATTGAAGTTGCTTAATAGAAGACTGGGTTTATGTATTTATTCCTTTAGTCTGGGTGGGGCTGTGGAGATGAGTAAATATGATTGAATGCTTTGATAAATGCAGGATGGGAAACTGTGATTTTCTTTTTCCTCATTTAAACCAAAACAGTAAACTAAGTGTTGTGACAGTTGGAAAGTGTTCATATTTTTAGGTCTGTCAGCTGAATTCTCTGTACACTGAAGTTGAATGTTTTTGTTTATTTCATTTGGTTTTTCAGCACGCGATGATGCTTCCTGTCCTCACCCACCATGTCCGCTACCATCAGTGTCTGATGCACTTGGACAAGTTGATAGGCTACACTTTTCGAGATAGGTGCTTACTGCAGGTAAGATATGAAAAGAAAGCTCCAACTGCTTGCTGATTTCTCTTCATGGTATTACTGAGTTTATCCATAACGCTGAAATGCATTGTGGCATTGCCACAGCTTGGACAAACCTGATTACTTGTACTGCAGGTCTTTCAAAAGTTGGAGTTTTCCCAAGATACTTATAAATAGAGGTAGCTATTGAGCACATAGATATTACACCTACCTTTGCTCCTGTGGTAGATCTGGATTTGCTTGGGATGGATTTGCTTGTAATGTGTAGAAAGACAAAAATGTGGTTACTGAAAAGACTTAAGTACCCATTTCTGTGTAAGTTCCTTTTTTTAGGTGTTTATAGAGAATACAGTGTTATTCTGCAGACGAGTATATGTGCCATGCTTCTTGTTCTTATATCCAGTTGTTCTGAAAGAGAATAATTAAAGCATTGCCCTTTTTTTGCATTTGTAGCTAGTGAATAGAAATCTGCAAACTTCTGTTCAGCTCTTGATTTCTGCAAGTACATGATGAAATTTTTTCATTAACAAGCAAGAGCAGGGACTGGAGAGGAGAATTTCTTATTTGTTTTAAATGCATCCATGTCACATAACCAGTCTTTTATATTACTGCGTATTTGGAATTGATTACCTCCAAGGCTGATGCTTGGCATGGTGGCTCCTTTCCTCTTAGACTTTTTCTGAATTTACTGAAGGAAAATGGGGACTTGTGTTCAGAATTTCCTTCTGAGCTAAGTACCATCTCTCTCCATTGACTGGACTAAGTTCAAAACATGGCAACTTCTCTATTTCTCTGGAGATCTTACTCCCAAATTTTTTTAAGCAGAGTCTTGCAGAGATGTCTTTTCTCACACCTTTTCTGCTTTCTAGAATTTGTTTTCCAGGTTACATTAAATATTGAGAATCTTTTAGGATTTGGTTTGTTAGCAGGCAGCTTTTGTTTTAATGTCAAGGATAAAAATGCAGTGATGGAAACTTTTAAAATGTTGAGGCCAAACACGCAAACTAAAAAGCAAATTCTAATCAAAAAGAGGATGGAAGCATACAAATCAAGCATTAGTCATGTTTGGTTATAATCAAACATGCTTTCTAATGCTTTATCCCTACACAGATTTATTTAAAACCTACAAACATTTCCCAGAGGAGGAAGAGCTTTTTAAAAATATATATGTACAATCAGTCACCTGCTTGAGCATAGGCAATGTTAGATGTATAATTCTGCATTGATTGTTACCTGTTTTGTCATGGTGTATTCTTTTTAAAGTACAAGCACGTTAAAAAAAGATTACACTAAGTTATCTATTCAGAGAAGCTGTAATATGTCATCTAGTTCAGATGGAGCCGAACTTGAGAATGTGCAATTACCACAAATTTAGTAATACTAACAAGGAATTAAAAAGGACTTGGAGGAAGTTCATGTTGATTAAATATAATTTTACTCTCTAAGTTTTACGTTTAGAAAGCAACGTTTGCATGAATTACTGAATGTCTTTGCTCGGTCTGGAGCACCAGTCCTGCAAGTGTGTCACAAGTAACTTTCTGCAGCTTGGATTTTCCAGTGTGTCTCTTTTTATTTACAAGTGTTGTGTATATGTTTATGTGTGCACAATATTTTGAGCTGTGTATGTGTAAAGAAGGAGAAAATATGGGAGTTTGCAAAAATGAGTTCTGAAAGCAAGCTGTAGTTCTATTTGCTGCTGCCATTTCTGTAGTGGTGGTGTCAGCAGCAGAGTGAGCTTTTGATAATGCTAGGTGGTACAAAGGTAAAACAGAGGGCAAATCCTACCATTCCTCTTAACTTCCAGTTGAAGAGTGAGCACTGGATAGTAATAAGGGAAAAAGTTCTTTTCTGATTAACTCTGCCAGGAATTATGTACTTCTTGTTTCATTTTTTGAGCGATGGAAAGTTTTGTAGATATCTAAATAATGCAAATAAGGGTGATTGAGAAGCTCTTTTAATTGCTCATATTTTTAATATGAATATTTATAGTTCAGTGTTATAGTGAATATATTTTTAAATAAGCAAATGTATTGAAATCAGGTCAGCGAAGCTCGTAAGCAAAAGTCTTAGGGCAAATTGACTGTTCATGCTTTTTCTCTTCTAAACTAATTTTTCTTTAATGAAAGAAATGTTGCAAGTTAATTAGTTAAAGTGATGATTTGGCATAAATGTTGCTTCTTTTTGACGTCTGAAATAGTTCACCCTACATTTAAATTGCTGGAACCAAGTTTCTGATTGACTTGCATCACTTTGTAACCTTTCTTCAAACTGAAAAATAACTATTAGTAGCTACCAGTCTCAGATAATGTTTTTCTTTCATTTGCAAAAATGCATGTAACACTATTTTTTTTTCTGTACATGTTACACTATAGCTTGCCATGACTCATCCAAGCCATCATTTAAATTTTGGGATGAATCCAGATCATGCCAGAAATTCCTTATCCAACTGTGGGATTCGACAGCCCAAGTATGGAGACAGAAAAGTTCACCATATACACATGAGAAAAAAAGGTATGCTACTTCGCCACTAACATTTTTCACTTACCTCACACCTAATCAGTAAGAACACCCTTTGTTCCATTATCATTTTGTTGGCAACTGTTCTTTTGAGAGATGCCTTCAGTAGAGGATTTCAATGATTATATGCAGACACCAGTGAGATCTTTCTAAAACGCTGGATTTTGCAAATAAGTCAATAAGTAAAGAGCTGAGAAGAGCAAGGGTAATAAATGGGAGGACGTATTTTCTTTGATTCTTGGCAAGTACTGTTTTCTTAATTTGCTGCTCGACATGGTGAGCAAACTGAAGTATATTTTGTAAAAAGGTCTTATTAATGTGAACATGTGGTCTGTCTGCTGCACAATATTCCTCATCCCCTTAAAGTATATTCAGTGGTAATGAAGTAAATTGTTTATTGTTTATGTGATGTTTGGAATGTCCTTTTCCTGCAAAGGTGGTATTTATCTGGCTCCCTGAATGCAAAAATTCAATACTGTTGTAATAGGACTGCGGTCAGTTAGGCAGAGAGCATCTGTAAGGATTATACTGGGTGTAATAAACCCTGTAAATAACAGGATAACCATGGGTACAGCAATTACAAAGTAACATTTTGAATAATTGCTTTCTACATTTATTCAAAGTGAATTAGTGGATGTTTACTTAATAGTGCATTGTTTATGTTTCTAGGGATAAACACCCTGATAAATATTATGTCCCGTTTGGGACAGGATGATCCAGCTCCTTCCAGGTAATGAAAATAGTTGTTTGCAAGCTGGGAAGCTGCTGCAGAGGGAGGTATTTAATAGAAACAACCAACTTACTGTCAGCAACAGCTTTGGCAAATAGTTGAAGTGAAAAGTCATTTTGAATTGAATTTTATATTATGAAGGTGTGCTGAACCTCCATTAGCAGTGACATAGTAAATGTTTGGTCATGCCTGCAGAAAATGTCTGAGGAAGGTTTTAACAGATAATTCTATCATTTTTGTTGATCCCTGAAATGAGGAGGACTAAAAGGCTACCTTTTTCTTTCTGCAGAATAAAAAATAAGATTTGTTGTTGTTGTTATCCGTGCTATAAATTGGATTCTTCATCATACTTTCTCACAGGAGTACCTTCCTGGCATGGCACCTTGTTAACAGGAGTGTGGTGCTGAACATGGGCTTTGCTGATTTACTGTTCCAATTTAAAGACAGATGCAAAAACCATTAATGTTGTAATGCAGTAATCCTTAAATGACCACTAAGAATTCTGTGCATATAAATATAAGATGTGGTTTATAGCCACAGACACCATATTTAGCTGAAGTTGAATAAACAAAGCTCAGAAGGCTAATGCTTGTGAAATCTCCTTAATGCATGAACTAGATGGCAGTGTGTATTTTAGTTAGCTAGTGCTGTAGCCAGACCTTTTAAGAGCCATCACCTTGGAAGAAGCTCAGGAATAGGAGAAATTGAATTCTGCATAAATTATTGTTGGACTGTTCCCTAAGTACTGTTTTAGCTAGACCATGCCCTTTTCTCTTCAAGCTCATTTCAGCCCTCTTAAGATAACAAGACATAAGGCTAATTTGCATTAATTCTCGTGAAATAACACAAAAATACAATGTTCCCTTTCTGAGAGATCTGTGTTTTCAGTTATGGTGCTACACAGAGTTGTAGATTGCCCATACACTGTTGTTTTACACAGCAGAGGGACTTCAGTTCTTTCAGCCCATAACAAAGACCTGCTATTTCAGAAATTACACTAATTATATAATTGTTGGGGGAGTGAAAATTACTATAACAGCTGCCAAACACTTGACAAGGATCTTCTGGGTTTAAAAAAAAAAAAGGAAAAAAATCCTGTGTCAATGGCCTTGTTTCTGTTACAATTGTGTGAAATCAGAAATGGTGCTGCTTACTTGCTTTGATAAATAGAGCAGAACTTTGTATGTATTTGAAGACAAACTCACACTCTTTTTCAGCTGCTTGCCCTCTTAGTCCTTTGAATATATAAGCAGGCAGACAGCTTGAAGGAAATAGAACTTATGCAAAACAGGGGTAAATCAGGAGCAGTGATAAAAGAAAACATAGGAGATAAAAGATTCTAATAACTTAATGGCATGTTGTACAGCCATTTTTTCTTTTGGGCTCAGAGGAAGTTACAGAAAAGAAGGCATTTAAAGTGCTATGAAAAATCCAAATTCTTCCTCCCTCTGCCATACCAACAACCTGCTGCAGGGCTGTCCTGCCCTGCGGGTGTTGTTCATTAGGTAGAGCTCCCTAGTTGCATGCACAAGGCTCAGAACAGGCTCTTTGTTTCAATCACCTGGTGCCCTCTGATGGACAAAGGAACCTGACTTCAGTTCCAGGCAGCAGTCCTGTTTCCTTTCCCCGTGTTGTGAAGCTCTGACAATAGCTCAGAACAGAACATATGGAAATGTCAAAGGTGGTGGTGTCAGTCCTGAGTTTCATGACTCACATAGTTGTTACTCTGTTTTAGAAAGGATTGTAACCCAGAGAGGATGGGGGAGGTTGCAAAAATGACTGTCATGACTGATCAGCGATCAACTCTGATTTTTTTTTATTTTAATTGTGTTGTGTAAATAACCAGCGTGTGTCGCTTAGCTCATGGTGAACTTTAAAATGCCTTTTTCAGGATTAACCACAATGAACGTTTAGAATTTCTGGGAGATGCTGTGGTGGAGTTCTTAACGAGGTAAATGGGGAATTCTTCAACAGTTCTCACACTTGTGTGTTATTATTATAGTGTTTTATTTCTTGAACTTTTCAGTATCTACTGTGAGTGTGTGTGTTTGCAGTCCTACCTGATATTTAGACCTGCACACAACTCTCTTGAAAATTCTTTCAGTGGTGTTGATAAACAAGAAAGATTACAAAATAAGGAGCTAGAGTTTCTGTTTGATGAAGTGCAATTTTAAATTGATTTGGGTTAGAGATTATTCAGCAACAGACAAGCTGAACTTTTTACCCTTTTTTTAAAAGAAATATATTTTTCCTGGCATGCCATTTTGTTTCAATGAGTTCTTTTTCTCTAGTTGCAGGGGAGAAGCACTTATGGGTAATGTTGAATATGTTACAGTTCCTGTACTTGCAGTTATTAGGGCTGTAGCTTCCATAACAGCTGAAATAGTTAAGCACAAATGTAATTTATTCAGAAGTAATGAAAAAAACCATGGTTCACCAAAAATTGTTTCAGTTCTGGACTGAGTATTTTGAAATCAGTGAACAATACAGGTGTATTATTAGTTATCTCCATTGTTCTATCTTACCTGAGCAGTAGAGGCAAACAGGTTGCACAATATAAAGATGATAATCTATTTTCACCTGCTTTGTTCTACGGTTTTTAATAGGGGAGTAGTCTTGTTTACTGTTAATTTGCTCTTTAAGCCAGTTTGTTATATGAACAACAAAACTGCCTTTATATCTCTGTGCTCTACTAGCCATTAGCTACATGATATTAAAAACTATTACCCTATAAAGGTCTCCAGTGCCCTTAAAACTCCTGGCCTTTTCTCTCATACAACAGTACAGGCTGATCCGATGGAAGACTTGCTGATTAAAATGTCTTGCATTTTTCATTGTCATTGTTCATCAACCATTGGTTCACTTTCTGAGCTAAATTTTGTCTCGATTCAGAAAAAAAAAAACTCAATTTCTGTTCAATAGAGCATGTAAGCACCTATTTAAGTCAGGCTTTTTTTTCCTACCTCTCTTAATTTCAGGTGTCTGCTGTTTTGAATTACAATGCTTGATTAGATTGCCTCTAAGTTTTATAGCAGTTTTGTCCTTAAATAATCTTACATCCACCTGCATATTTCTCCTTGTGTCCTGGGTTAATAAAATATTTTAATAATCAGTGCCATACAGTGCCTTAATTGTGGAATGTTGAAAACTGTCTAAGTGTTAACTTTTTTTGACATGGGTTAGATCGCCATATATGAACGTATCCAGAATAATTTTTTCATAACTCAGATCTTGATTGGATCAGTGAATTATTTGTTTTGTTTCGTTTCTGTTTTATGAAGTATCTTCCTAGCATGATGAGAGATGCCATTAAAGGCTGTTGAAAGCCTGTGATTCTTATTTCTTTTTGGTGGTATAATGACTTCACACATTTGATACATACAGGTTGTTGGGTTCTGTTCTTGGTCTCCATTAGTATCTGTTAAAGTACTCTAAGAAACTTGTATAAACATAGAGAGATCCTGTTGGCAGCAGCATGACCTGAAAGCACTGTGTAGCAGCAGCCCAGAGTTTCTTAAGGCTAAGGCTTCCCTTGTGCTTTATTCCTCAGCATCCTCTAGGTGTCAACCGTGCTGAACCCTCTGCTGCTAACAGACAGAAACCTGAGATGAGGGAACTGCAGGTTTTGGTAGGGATTTAGACATTATGTGCTGCCCAGGAGAGAAACATCACTCTTCCTCCTCTGCTGCCAGTGCTATCCCATCAGATGGGATTGGGATTTGTTTGAATGTTTGTATTTTACCTTGCTTCAAGCTGAATTTCACTTTGGGAAGAGACCTGTATTACCCACTAGGGTCTGAGGGAAAGGCAGAGCTCTCTAGAGGTGTATGTGGTTCATCTTTAATCAAATGCTGACAGCATCTGATTTGCTTTTTGTTTTGCCAGTGTCCACTTATACTACCTGTTTCCCACTCTGGAGGAAGGAGGGTTAGCTACGTACCGCACTGCCATCGTACAGAACCAGCACCTGGCCATGCTGGCTAAGGTACAGTTCTGGATGTTTATGTGTTAGACATCCATAGGTAGAATACTGTGAGTGTCTGGACTGCTTCTTCGGGGAGCTGCCTGCTTTGAACATCAGTTTCTTTGCTGTGTTTTGTGTACAAGACTTGGGATGCAGGAACCCTTTTCAGTTCAAAAGTAGACTTTAAAAATAAAGGGGGACTTAGTGGTTTCTCCAAAGCATGCATTTGGGAAAAGTGGTTTTTGCAGGTATAAAGATAAGTTTTTAGCCTGTGTTGAAGGTGTGCCTATATTTGCCTTTAATTTGCACAAGTAATGAAGCTCACAGTAGAACTTTATTGAACAAAAAGAATCAAACTAGTTGTTTATAAGAGGAATTTCTGATAGAATATGTAGGGTGAACATGGCAACAGGAGAAAAAATGTGTGGGGGGGAATTTTATCTGCTCCGTAATCTATGTGGTTATTTTCAGGTCCAATGTAGACTGTCAGAGAGAAGTATGCTGAACAGGGTTTTGGAGAAGGGTTGTGTTATCTCATAGGAAAAATTGAGATGCCTTAGAATTTTATTTAATTTGGTTCTGTGAATGACAGAGCTTTATATATTTCTGTATGTGATACTGGTGTGTGGTGTTATGATACAGAAAGTTGATGAAATATCTGTTCTTTAATAGATAGGTATTCCCTTATTAATTCTTGATTTTGTTAGGTTTTTTTTAAAGAAACAGTCTGAAACGTGCTGATGTAATTGATTATGCAGCACAGTGTACACACTGTCCCCTGTGTGCTGCTGATAGTTTTCAAGTTGCTCTTTTAACCTTCTCTCTCTGTAATCACACAATGCTTTAAACAAACATATCCAATCTTAACATTTTGGCAAAAACTGCAGGATTTCTAACATGTCATGGTTTTGGCATAGGGTAGGCAGTGAACACAATAATTTTTTTCTTCCACATCTTTCTTTAGTAATTTAGATAAGCATGAATTGATTGAAACATTTCAAATCAGGGCTTTGTTTACAGCTATGGTATTGCCTAACATTTGAATTCATTATACTATTTTTAAACATGCATCAAGAAAGCTCATATATTCTTCAAGTCCATTCACAGCCTTTATCATTGTACATGGACAATTTTTGAAATTTTTATTGCAATTTTTTAAAAACTGTATTTATATTAGATACAGCTGTAAATGCTTGATATCTGTATATTCCCAGTTTCCCAACTTATCCTTTGTTCCTCTTGTGTGTCTTTTATGATGTTCCTGGTTTCATCCCCTGCAGTGTCATGTTGCATTCAGTTTACTTAATATAGTTTTCAGCTTCTCAATGTCTCTTGAACTGGTGGAATGCTATGTTAATAATTGAAGACCAAACAATGAATAGAAGTTGTTTAAATTTTATATAAAACAATTAATGTTCTACTCTAATGTTGACTCTAACAAGTACTCAATTGTGCATTATAAAGTGTGATGGAACCTTGTAAGTGGTAATTCACAGTGTTCTGGAGCAGGGAATAGGCTGCCATTCATTGAAAATGGAAAACGCTTTTTTGGCAATTGAAACGCGTCTAAACCACACACTTCAAACAACTTAGTCTTCAGCTTTACCTCTTAAATATACTCTAGGAGGATGAAGTTGAAAGTTAACAAGGAATTAATCAGTAGAAACTTACACCCAGCTGGGAAAAGCCTATTCTCGTACAAACTTGCGAAATGCACAAATCTCTTCTTTAAAAATCTCAATAATGGTTTTGTGTCAAAAAGATGAATATGTAAAGAGAATCTAGTAGCTTTTGCCTGCATTTCTATAGCAGAATTATCATATATTATAGAAAATATCTGACTTATTACCTGAGATTTTGACTGGCAAGCAGAACTATAGTTCAGGCAACAGATGAATGTTAATGATGCACTTTTAAAAAGAAGAAGGAAGCTAGGTGGCACTGCAGATTAAAATACCATCCTTCTCCTGCAGTGCCCAGAGGCTACCTCCTGTTGATGGTCTTAGAGGAAAAAGCCAGATGTTCAATGGATTGTGTCTATCAGAGTTCCGATTCCTCACTGTTCTACTTCAGCTTCTTCTTGTAGGCAAAGTCTTTTTCCTCAGCGTTAACTCCGCTCCGTTAGAATGTCCCTTTGGCATCTCTGAAGGCTAATCACATGAGGGCAAACTACCAGCAAGAAACACTATGCATTGCACCATCCAGACAGTATCAGGCTATTTTTCTGTCACTCTCTTGGACCTTCTCTTGAACTCATTCCTGAAATTTACCAGTATTGTTTTGATCTGGCTTCCCTTGAGGTTTTGCTTTGGTAATTCTAGTTTTAACATGGTATCACACTCTAGTTGCTCACCTCTGATAAACATAAGATTTTTTTTAATTTTAGCATATGTCTGAACTGAAACTATGGAGAAAAGCTTCACACTTCCTTCAAACCTAGTGTCTGCATGGTAACAGTGTAATTGAACTTTAGTGACTAAACTGATACTCTTGTACTTCTAAAGCCATGGTTTTATGGTACATATTTTGCAGAAGCTGGAACTGGAACGATTCATGCTCTATGCTCATGGTCCAGACCTTTGCAGGGAATCGGATCTCCGCCATGCCATGGCCAACTGCTTTGAAGCCCTGATAGGTAAAGTGTTGGTGTTTTTGTGTGCAGTTATGTTTTGTACATGTCTCATGCCATATTAACTGTGGTGGAGGAGATGTGGGCCTGTTGAATAGTGCTAGCATTAGTAGGCAGTAGTAAGGCTTTTTACATCTTCGTCTTTTCCACTCTCCTGCCCATATGCCACACTTGTAAACACAATGAGTGTGTAGTACTACCATGAAAATCTCATCTTCCATATCCTGGCTCCCACACGCTGAAGGTGAAGTCGTTTCATGTCACTGCAGAACTCCACCTCTCCTCTGCCACTGTAGCCTGACACCTGCCACCTGTCTGAGGGGAGCAGTTCAGTCACTGTGGCCTGGCACAAGATGAGCAGGTTCACTGCTTCCAGTAGTGCTTGAACAGACCTGCAACCTCAGCCCTGAATTTTAATCTGTAGCTATCTGTATGCACCAGGCACGCCCAACTGAGTCACCAGACTACTTCCTCTGTGCCCCACTAGCCATCTGTGAATTTGCAAAGTAAATATGTTTTAGTCTTTGCATTTTTCATAGCAATAAAAAGCATGGCAAAATGCTGTGGCTGGAGTTACAGATCTACCCCCTAGCTGAGGATGAAGGAGAGTTGTGCCAAATTTGCTGTTGGGCACTAAGATGCTGATTAGTGAGTGGCTGCACTGGTCTATAGGTTTATGTTGCAGAAGAAATCAGGGCCTGACCACAGTTACCAAGCAGGAGAGTGGAAATTTCACTGATTAGATCTGCATTAGCTCTATTTTGAATAGCATATTTTTATGAACCTTTACTTGTTTGAGTACACAAAAGCAAACTAAATCTCACTGGTGTGATTTCATATTCATCCAAATGTACTGTACAAGTAACTAGCTATGGGAATGGTTTAGCCCTGATCCAGGTCTTTAGTACTACACAAGCTCCTAAAGCATTTTGTCCTGCTTTGAAAAATAGATCATAGTTGGCTTAGATGTCAACAGTTCTGTGCATTCTGCCTTGGGCCAGATTGCATTTTCTCTTATCAAGAAATAAGAGTTTTCTTTTTAACTCTATTTTGCTTTCCATGAATGCTTTGATCTTTAATTTAAAAATAAAAAGCAAACATAAGAGGAACACTAGATATGTATCTGTGTCTTTGTTCATCGGCTTCAGCTTGTCTTGGATGTAGTGATGAGAACTATTTGGCAAGCACTGAGATTTGCTGAGAGAGCAGTCTCACTGTTTAACCTCCAATACAAAGTTCTTCAGAAAGTTAATCGAGCAATAAGATTTTGTCAGTGCTGTAACTAAAATCTGGGAGCTTAGTAAGGGACTATGAAAGTATATGTGGGGTCTGGAACTCCTACTTCAGACTCTTTTACAGAGTCTGGTGCTTATTCCCTGTGATGAAAATAAAAAACAGAAGTACAACCAGGCTGCCTAGGACTTGTTAGAAATTCTGTGCTCTCAGAATATTCCTCTTAAAAACCCCCAAACTGTTGTCCAAAGAGTCCAAACAAAGTAATGGACCTAGTGAGGAATTAAAAGGAAAGAGAAAAGGATACTCAAGGCAAATCATGTTCTTCCTGTGTGCGGGAACATGCACTCCCTTTCTCTGTGTTCTTGATGTAGCTGTGTATTCCATTTGTTTTGATGCTTACAATAACTAGTTTGAGATTTTCAGAAGCCCTCTTTTCAAGTGTATCAAAGGACAAAATGTGGATACTGAATTTAAGAAGTGCCTGTGCAGATATAGAGCATATATGGTACATCCAAAAATATAATATGTTAATACAAGATTTGCAGAGCTTGTTACTGATGGTCATGTGGAGAGGGCTAGTGAGGGCTTTGTGTGAACTTAAAAAAAACAACCAAACATTATCTCCAGAAACTGAGACGTGCAGAGGTGCAGTTCAGATAATAAATTATTGTGATACCACAAAGACCTTGAGCTTTGCAATAGTCCTGACATGTTGTTTATATGCAGAGTGTAATCTTGTTGAACATACAGAATAAAGAGCAATTATTTGCTAGTAATTGAAATGTATTTCATGGGTTTCCTGATCTGCAGATATTATTGTTGTGGTTTATCCTCAGCCAGCAGCCAAGCCCCACGCAGCCACTTGCTCACTCCCCCACCAGCAGGACTGGGGAGAGAATTGGAAGGGTAAACGATGGGAAAGTCATGGATTGAGATAAAGACAGTTTAACAGGGAAAGCAAAAGCAAAGCAAAACGAGGAATGATTTCACTGCTTCCCATAGGCAGGCAGGTGTTCAGCCATCTCCAGGAAAGCTGGGCCCTGTCACACGTACCAGTGACTTGGGAAGACAAACACCATCACTCCGAACATACTCCCTTCCTCCTTCTTTGCTGCAATTAGTAAACTGAGCATGATGCCACATGGTCTGAAATATCCATTTGGTCATTTGGGGTCACCTATCCTGGCAGTGTCTCCTCCCAACCTCCCAGGCACTCCCAGTCTCCTCACCACAATGTCTGTATGAAGAGCAGCAAAGGCCTTGGCTCTGTGTAAGTCCTGCTCAACAATAACAAAAACATCTCCATTATCAACCCTGTATTCAGCCCAAATCCAAAACATAGCCCTGTACCAGTCACTGAGAAGAAAATTAATTCTATCCCTGATGAAACCAGTAGAATTGTGTAGTTAGCTGTTTACTGGAAAGTACTTTCGGAAATATATTTCTTCTAGGCTAATTTGTTTAAACTTTGCTCTTTGGATGTATCATTTTTTATCACCAATACAATTATTTCAGGCTTTTCTTTGAATTTTCGGACTGTTGATTCATGCTGGTGTTTAACATGCTTTAAATTGCTCCAAAAATAGGTGTTGCTACAGAAAGCATGCTTTTAAAAATGACTATGTTGGAGATGAAGAAGTCCAAGATCTTTCACTCTCCTGTGCTTAGTAATTTTCTAAGTACTAATTGCATTATTGACCTTTGATATATTGGTCTCCTCATGTAGGAGCTGTTTATCTAGAGGGAAGCCTAGAAGAAGCCAAACAATTATTTGGACGTTTGCTCTTCAATGAGAAGGTATTTATGTACTTATATGATTTGATTTCCAGTTCAAAAAATAACTTGATGTACTTTCTTGTCCATTGTTTTACTTTAGGATCACAAATGAACAGAATATACTACACCTGTTGTGTGCAGTTCCTGGAAATTGAATTAGGACAGCAAGCTATACTGGTTCAGGCAAAAAAATTATGGTGTTTTCTCAAGTGTGCTCTGGGTTACTTGGCTTAGGTAGGGAAGGGTGAGTGGTGTGGGAAACCTGACAGCTTCCATTCAAAGTGCTGTTCTAACAACAGAAATGGGTGCTGTGGATCCAGGCATCAGGCTCTGAGGGAATGAATGATGTACATGTAGAGCAACTATTACTGTTTACTGATCAGTTAAATCTTCCTACCCTAAAAGCTTTGAACACATATTTGGTAAAGAGAGTGTTTCATTCAACATTTTCCCAGTTGCATAATTACAGTATGCAAGAATGGATCAGGCTGTATCTTAGGTGGCTGCTGGGTAGAACATGTGATGTATAATGGTGGAGGGAAGTACCCACTGCTGGGACAGCATGCAGGGCAGTGGTGAGAGGGTAAATTTTATAGTATTTTCCTTCCTCTGAGTCTGTGAAATGACAAAGCTTATTAGAAATAAAAGTATTTGGAAGCCTGTTGTAACTCAGCGTTTATTGGCTGCTTAGTGGCTGTAGTGAAGGAAGGCTTTATGAAATAGACTAAAATAAGCAGTTTTTTTTTTTTATTTCTTTTTCAGTCCTTGCCTTTGGTGAAGTCAAACTTGCTACTGAGGAGTACTTGCAAATAAAGTTAGTCCTGAGGCTTAAACAAATCTTTTTCTTCCTTTAACCACTTTTTATGTGGTTCAAGGATTTTTCCACCTCTTTGACACAAGCTAATTGGGAGAACTACAGGCAGTTTGAACAGCAAATACACGATTTTAAAAATTAGTTTGCCAGCACTATTGAATTTGCAATAAGCAGAGTCAGCATCTGAAATAGTTCAGTATTTCAAGTAATGACATTTTATTTAGTACTATGGAATTTGTTAAATGACTCCCTTGAGCATTAAAGGCATCTCTCAATGTTTGCAGGACCTGCGGGATGTATGGCTTAATTATCCACTACACCCACTCCAAGTAAGTGTATCCCTTTCTGTAATAAATTTCACAGCTCTTTTTTATTTTCAGGGATGCTTTTCCATAGGTTTCCATTGTGATGACATCTCAGAAATTGTGCTAAAAAGTAGCAAGAGGAAAATATATATGTGTTCCTTTATGTTTGGTTTGAGATTTGTTTGGTTGTTTTTTTTTAAATAAGTAGTGAGTTTCTTCCTCTCTGAGAATTAATCATTCACCTTTCCTTGGCTCTTTTTTGTTATATAACTGTGGCTATACAATAAATCCAATGAGAGGTAACATTTTGACAGCTTCTTGTTCGTCTTCTCTAAGTTGGGGGAAAAGGGTGCAAAAACAATCTATGTACATATTTTCTTAACCTGAAATTAGGACTGAAAACTTTAATATTAGGAAGGCACATCAACTGAATGCCATAAGAGTTTTGATTTGATTCTCTTTTGATTGTGTGTGTGTGTGTGTGTGTGTGTGTCTGCAATAATAGTGTGGTTGTTTCAGTGATTCCAGTAGCTTTACTACCACGTAAACACTAAAATTATGAAGGTGTCTGAAGGCTAACTTATCCTCCATGTATCAAAGTATACAGGTTCTCAAGTTGTCAGTTTATGAGGCTGGAAGCTTGGAGAATGATTTCCCAGTCCTTGCTCCCTGACTGAATTCTGGGGCAGATGTAGAGCAAGTTGCAGAGCCTCTCTGCACTGTAGCTCCTTGTCTTCAGTGCAAGCAGGAGTGTGCAGGGGTGCTGCTAGGACAGCAATGGATTCATAGCCAAAATCTTCAGCAACAAACCAGTGCATATGAAGAATTTTTACAACCACATGCCTCTGGGTAAATACAAAAGACTCTTAATAGGAAGATAATCTTCTGAGATTCAGCACCAGCTATCCTGCATAGCGGCACAAGCTCCAAAGAAGATTGTTCTCTGAATTTCTTTCTTTTCTCTTACTTTAACCTTTTAATCTCTGCTCTCACAAAAAAGACTTGGACTTTGCTTAGAGATTGGTGACAGTCAGTGTATGAAGCTTGTAGTTTCTTGCTACTACCTTAACTTGTGTGATGACATTTTTTTTTCCATATCCCAAAACCATCCTAGATGGTTTACCAGCAAGTGAAGCACAAGCTGCTCAGGCTGGCCTTTGGGCACAGCTAGCCTGAAAAATGGCATTTTAAAAATTACTGAAAGCCACTGGAACAATATACCAAATGAAATCTCAATTAATAAAAAAAAGCTCTGGGTAACAGAGTAACAGACCTTTAGTTCTGTGTATTTGGCAGTAGCCAAGTATGTAGAAATGGTTATGAAAAAATAATTAGTGGTCATCTGAATAAATATGGAGTCTTTAGAAATAGTCAACATGCAAAGACAAGTGCTGCCTCACAAATGAATAGGAAATTTTAGGAGACAAAAAGCATGTGGTAATGCAGATGATACTGTTTGCTGGGTTTCCTGAGAGGCTGTTGGAAAGAAAGTCAGGAAAGGCTTTTACTTTTTTTTTTTCTTTAAGAAGCAGTCAAAAGAAGCAACCCCAGTGAAAACTGTCAGGCCCTACAAGATTTAACGGAATAGCTGAAACATAAGAAATGCAGAACAGGAGTGAAGTGACCACATCTTGCAAGGAATGGTGATCACTGGCAGATTTCCCTGGGGATCTTTGCTAAAGTACAGGCTGTTCTCATCGACAGCTTAGGGAGGAGGATGAGCAGTGAGGTGGCAGTTTCTTGACAATACCAAATTATTCCAGATAGCAGGGACAACAGCAGACTGAAGAATTGCACTCTGGTTGTGAGAACGCAAGGGTGACTCACTGTGGAGTTAAAGCAGAGGAAATTCTGTGTAGGTAAATAATAAGGGCTGTGCATGAGGAAGCAAAAAGCAGTCTCAGCTCCACATGCAGCTGAGCTCCAAAATGATCATTGTCATCCAAGTGTGGGATTTTGGTGCGAGGACATATAGCTCTATGAAAATGTGAGCTGAAAGCTCAGTACAGAAAAAAGACAAATTGAATGTAATCAATTAATAGAAAAAGGGCAGACAGCAACACAAAATCACCTTCATGCCAGTTCAAAAAGCTGTGGTTATTCTTCCTTTTGTTTTAGGTGTCCTCTTCTGGATGATTACTTCTCTGAGGTGTTACTATACCAAAGAGATACTCAGAGGGGCTGGAAGAAATGCTTAAGCTATTTCCCAGCTCCACAAAAGCATTTAACAGTGTCACCACATCAAGGACACCAGACAATAAACTGATAAGAAAAGATACTGATCCAGAGCAATAATTTTTAATTTTCTTGTGTTAGGGTGCCCTTTTGAATTTCATATACAAAGTATTTATTCTTGATTTTTGATACTGAAGGAAATTGAGAGAAATTTATTTGGGTTGTGTCTCATCTTGATATGCTGTCAGTTTGCCAACCCCCTTCAAATAATTTTTTAGTCTGTTGCTCAGTTGCAAACAACATGATAATGTTAGAAAATGCAGACATGTACAATTATACATGTTTTGTGAAAGTTTGTATTACATGTCATCCACTTGTAGAGATGTGTAAGGGATTTGTTTAAATGCTTCAGCTGTTAAAAAAAGCATACATCAGAGCTCATCTTTTCTGTGAGTGGTAATTATCCAAGACCAAAAGGCAGAGGAGACTTGGTTTTCTCAGTTCAACTGTCCACAGAACTTGTTCATTGTATTCTTTGCCCTTGGCTTAGAGAAGGCTTGCTTTTCACTGAGAATTTCTGCAGCAGTCTGAGTTGGTCATTACTTGCACTTCATTTTTCTTGCAGCTTCAGGAGTCCAATACCGATAGGCAACTCATTGAGACCTCTCCAGTTCTTCAGAAGCTTACGGAGTTTGAGGAGGCAATTGGAGTCATCTTTACTCATGTTCGGCTTCTGGCACGTGCATTCACTCTGAGGACAGTAGGCTTTAACCATCTGACTCTGTGAGTACACAGCAAGAGTCCTCATGTGGCTCTGTTGGCCCTTCTGTTAGAGTATTCCAGATTGTCTTGTTTGTAAACAAACTATGTTACATCTGTTGTCTGTAAGGGAATGGAGCAGCTATGTTCACAAGCCCACCTGGCTCAATATCCCATCTCTGACAGTAGGCAGTAGTGAATACCTTGGGAAAGACTATAGAAGATGTTGGGGACCTATCCTGGTGTTTATTTTGAGCTTTCTGCATCACTGATACTTGTTCATCAGTCCTGAGACAGTAGCAAAACACCTGGAGGTACATTTGAGAAGAGAAAAGAATTATGATTTTTGGTCCAGGCACAGCCTTTGTGTTCTGTTGCTTGCAAAGCTGCCAGGCCCTGTTTTCAAGAAAACAGAATTGTAGAATATACTGAGTTGGAAGTGCCCCATCAGGATCATCAAGTCCAACCTCTAGGACACCCCAGGAATTACACCATGTGCCCAAGAGTGTTGTCCCCATACTGCGTGAACTTGGACAGGCTTGGTGCTGTGACCACTTCCCTGGGGAGCCTTTCCAGTGTTCCACCACCTTCTGGGTGAAAAACCTTTTCCTGATATCCAATCTAAACCTTGCCTGATTCAGCTTCATGCTGTTTCCTTGAGCCCTGTCTCTGGTCATGAAAGTGAAGAGATTGGTGCCTGTGCCTCCACTTCCCCTCTGCAATGAGGTCTCCCCTCAGTCTCCTCCAGGCTGAACAGGCCAAGTGACCTCAGCCACTCCTCATATGGCTTCCTCTCCAGACTCTTCACCATTTTCATTGCCCTCTTTTGGATGCTCTCTAATAGCTTAATATTGTCTTTATGTTGTGGCACCCAAAACTGCCCCCAGCACTGGAGGTGAGGCTGCCCCAGTGCAGAGCAGAGCAGGACAATCCCCTCCCTTGCCTGGCTGGCAATGCTGTGCCTGATGCCCCTCAGGACAGGCTTGGCTTTCCTGGCTTAGATTCAACTTGCCATTGACCAGGACCACCAGGCCCTTTCCACAGTGCTGCTCTCCAGCCTCTCATTCCCCATGCTGTACACACAACCAGAGTTGCCTTGTCCCAGACAGAGAATCATGTCCTTGTTAAACTTCGTATGAGTGGTTACCCTCTCCAGGATCTTGTGAGTCTAAACCCTGATCCTTTTCTTTATTGCGAATGGACAGACATTTTTCTGTGTTGAAGTCACTACATTCTTTAGTTCACTTTCTTAAAGCAATTTTGAGATAGAGATCTTATCCCATTACAGATTTGATGTAAACTGCTCTTCTCCTTCATTTAGCCAGTGATCTGTGATCTCGTGATTGCATTTATCTGTAGCTATCCCAATTTGCTTTTTGCCTGAAAGTTGGTGTTACTACAGTAATGAGCTGTGTTTTCATCTCACCTGATTAACACTGAAAAATTGTCTTAAATGTGTTTGGAAATGAGCAAGGCTCACTTTCAAATCACTCTTCATTTTAATTTGTGTGTGCATGCTGGTTTTGGTTTTTTCCTCACTGAGTGCTTATTGATTTTGCTGCATTGATGTCTCATTTTTCAGAGGCCACAACCAGAGGATGGAATTCCTGGGTGACTCCATAATGCAGTTGGTAGCCACAGAGTATTTATTCATACATTTCCCTGATCATCATGAAGGGCACTTAACGGTGAGACTGCCATCAATCATATTCTCCATAAGAGCAAGAGTGGGATGGAGACTGAAATTATCGGAACAGCTAGTGAATTATTCTGAGTTTGATTAATAAAAGAAGCCTCAGCAACCACTGCTTTTAATAAGGCTTTGTTAATTTTAAGTCATGAGCACTGCAATGAATAGAAAATGGTGATTTATGAGCCCACTGCAATAATTTCTGTTCAGTCTGTGAAATGGATCAAAAATTTTAAAGGTGTCGGCAATGAAATTGAGGGCTAAGACTAGTTCTTGTTTAAAAATGGGTGTCTTAAACCATTTATTTAAATAGATGTATCAAAAAACTTTTTTTTATTCCTGACTTCTAGTCTGTTGAACTTGCAGAGGTACACATCTTGATAGAAAGTTTTTACTATTTATTTTGGTCTGGTTTTCCTCTTGTCTTCAATCTCGAGCTCCTGTGGTAGCTTTTGAATTTAATTTTACTATAGTTATAGTCATCTGTTGTTGATTGCTGTAGCCATTTAGCCTCTCTTACCTGGACTTTGGGCAACTCAGTTTGGGGATCTTTCAACAATTTACAGTACTTCAAACACAGTGTGGTAGTATATGTGTTTTTTTCCTGATTGGTTCATTTAGTACTACAGGTGGACAGTTGTGGCTTTGTTTGCAAGTAAGAAGTTTTCTTGGGCTTACTAAATTATTTTAGTTTACTTGAACAACAAAGCAATACATATATCAGGAATGTGAGTCGAGTTTTCTAGTTAAAGTTGGGAAATAGCCTAATTTTAGAGTGCTTTCTTCAGATCAATAAAGGGATGGCAGTGCTGAATCTCTAGCAGGCAATGTGTTATCAAGAGGATGATTTTTGGATCTTTGGGGCTAAAGCTGTTTACAAGAGAAGAAAAGTACATGCTGTGACCAAAAGTAACTTGAATTTTTCTTCACCATTTCTTAAGTTTCAGTTACATTTGTATGGATTCTTCTGCACCATTCAGGAGGCAAGATACAAAACCTGGTGGGGTTTTTTGCTTTCTACATGACTTTTAAGAATGTAGGCATCCGTGGTTTTATAAGATAAATCTTGCAAGAATTATTTGGCCAGGAGAATATGAAATCGTGCTACTAATGGGTGCAAATATTCAGAAGAATGATTAGAATGGTTCTGAATATTCTCTGTGTTGCTTAATGTAACAATTAGTGAATTGGCAAGTACAAGTTGCACACTTCAGGTTTTTAGGCAAAACTGCAAAGTTAAGAGTGGAGTGGATGCTGAAAACACATCAAGATATGAAGAAGCAGGCAATGCCTAAAATAAAATTAGAACTCTGGAGATGTGCATGCAGAGAAAAAGAAAATTATCTTAAAATGTTTTTAGATTTAAGGACAAGTGAAATGAAACATATGAGAAAGGAGACTGATATAGTGGAATCTGAAGAGAAACAGCAAACACTAAGCTCTTTCTCCTGTCATCTGAGAACATACTTAAATATGAAGTAATAGTAGAACATCAGCTAAATGGTGTCTGTTGTGTTAAGTGCAATTGTGGTAAAAGGTCCTACTTGACTGGCGATGCAGTGGCTTTCCAGTGTGGAGTGATTACTTGCTGAGGGATGCCTGTAAATTTACTATATTTAAGAAAGAGAAAGGAGAACGCAGTCTCATCTACATACTTGGAGATAGCCAGATAATGTTCCAAAAAAGAAGTTGACATTTTGTTGGAGGTTGGAAGATACAGCTTCTCCAGTACTGGATTACGAGTACATTCTTCTGGTACAGTTATGAGTGGTAGTATGCTGGGTGAAGATGAAAGAACTAAAAAAAAAAAGCTGCTTTGTAAATAGAGTCAAGCTCCAGTTGAGCATGTCATGTGTCACAGCATCTGCAGTGATGCAGGCTGTGTGTTACCCGAGTAGAGACTAACTCTAAAAAAGCTGCTGGAAAGGCACAGTGACTGTGTCTTCTCTGTATCATTAAGAGGAATTGAGTTTCTTGCCAGATCACACTTGTAGAGGAGGCAAATTGTAATGCAGAGCAAGTTGATAACCACAGTGCTAAAAGGATAACTTTTTTTTCTCTCTCTAATTCACTGGGTAGTGTGTATGTATCTCTTTGTTTTATGATACTACTAATCATGATTACGGATCCCATCAAAATAAATAGTCTGCAAACAAAACAAAGTAAATCCTTCTTCTCCCATTACAAGAAACAGATTTTTGTCATGGGACACTGCATTTCTGTCTCGTAGGTTACATATGGTACTTAGGATATTGTTGGAGAAAGTACAGTTTATTTATCATAAGGACATAAAAGGAAATAATTTTGAAAAGAACAAGTAGAAAATGAGTTTAAACAAAGGTTAGGGAGGCAGGTAATAATGCTATCTTCAGTCTGCCTAGTTTATGAAGATCAGGTTGTGAGTATCTGCTTCATACATCATTGACAAACAAATTATGGACATACCATTCTTTATTTATCTGTTGTGAGAGATGAAGTATCAAGTGCAGCAAATAAATCTTGATTTTTCATAAGCTCAGTTGACGTGCTGGAGCCAGGTAGCATATAACTTGGATGTAATAAGCTGAACAAATGTGATATGGAAGACAAAGAGAGAAAAAAATGTGAGTGCAGCATCTCTATTCTAGATTGCACATAAGGAGTGGAAAAGAGAGATATTCTTTACTTCTTATCTACCTCCTATTCCATTTCCTGTTCCATTTAAAGCAAAAAAGTAAACAAACAGGAAAAATGCATTGGCTCAGCTGTGCTGCCTTCTAGCAGAGCAAATAGTACATACAAGCTGTCTAACTGTGTATTTTTTTTCTCTGACCAAAGAAGTGGAGCAGCTTCCTCATCTGCTTGCTCTGAAGCACTAAACTATCTTTCTTTAATGAGTATTTGTCATAATCACTACCTGTTTATTTATTTATTTATTATTTGGTGGACACTGGAGACTGCGCCATAGACTCCAGAATATTGTTTACTTTATGTAGAAAGATGTTTACAACTGTGTACTACTTAAACTAGAAAACTGCAGATTAGCTGAAAAAGTACAGGACTCATGAAGATGGTATAAAATTGCAAAGAAGCTCACAAACAAGCATTTTAAATGCATGATGTATATACAGAAGTAATTTGTCCATAGAATAAATAAAGATTGTTGAGAAGAATTGAAACAGAAGGAAAAATCGCCAGTAGATAGAATGACAGGGACTATGTTTTTAGAAATCACTGGAGGTGTCCTGAAACAGAACATCAGTAAACTGAGAGAGGTGAGAAACTACAAGGATAAAAGTAACTTTTTCTCCCCAGCTCTCTCCTACGTCTTGTAGCTTGTCTTTGGTAATTGTTACTATGGAATGGAACTTCTCTCTGTTGCAGCTGTTGAGAAGTTCTTTGGTGAACAACAGGACCCAGGCCAAGGTGGCAGAAGAGCTGGGTATGCAAGAGTTTGCCATCACTAATGACAAGACAAAAAGACCTGTAACTCTTCGAACTAAGACTTTGGCTGATCTCTTGGAATGTGAGTTAATTTGGTTATAACAACTTAGTACTTAATGACTTCCTTTTCCTTGGGGCTTGTTTAAGAAAGCCATTAGAAATCCCCTAAATCACTATTAAAAATGCATGTTCAGGTTTCCAAATGAATTATGCCTATACCTCTGAAAGCCAGGTTTTTGAGGACTAGCCTAGATTTTTGAAGTCTGTATGAAAGCATTAAGGAGACATTATTGCAGATAGAGAGCTGAAGGCTTAGAAATTGAGGGGCGTGATGACCAGGTCAAAAGCATGTCTTCAAAGTTAAAGCTTATACTCTGAGTTGAGCTATTTAACAGCAGTTTCAGTGTTTAATTAATATGTTTTTGACACGATTGGAAGACAAAGTAGTTCCTTCAGCAGGTGATTATTTCTTTGGTTCATTTGACTGTATTTTAGGAGATTTTAAAATGGTTGTTCTACAAGAGGGAAGGCTACATGGAAATGAAATTCATTTTAGTCCATTTCTGGAAGTTTGTGCTACCTACTTTCCAAAGAAAGTGGAAGTAGTGATAAATATTCAGCAAAGAAAGTTAAATCCCTATCTTGTATATTTTGATACATTTTGTGAGCCATTCAGACCACTTGGCTTTTGCAAAATCCTCTAAGCAAATGGAAATAGCACACAAACAGGAGTGATTTATATCTAAATTATTTTATGGTACCCAGTAGTGATTTATTTGTACGTATCCATGGTCTCCTGGTTAAAATACGAGATTAGGAGCAGAGTGTTGTTTCTAGCACTTTAAATGACTGGGTGGATTTGGGTAAATCACTTAATCTCTCGGTCAACTTGATTTTTTTTCCTGAGTATGCAGGATAATACCCTCATCGGATCACTGCTGTGAAGCGTAATTGAATATGGCTTTAAAGTACTCAGAGATACTTGTTTCTGAAAGTGCAAACCAATAATGTTCTCCTTGGATGAGTGACAGTACCTTTTTTTCCCCCCAGCCTTTATTGCTGCCCTGTACATTGATAAAGATTTGGAATATGTTCACACTTTCATGAATGTTTGCTTTTTTCCACGGCTAAAGGTAAGATCAGTCTGTTTCCTGCTTTCCTGCCACTATGTTTTAACACATTGTTGCATTTGAGGCTCTTACTACAATCTCTCAGTCATAACAGCATCTTTGTGAACATCTTACAGGAGTTTATTTTAAATCAAGATTGGAATGATCCTAAATCTCAGCTTCAGCAGTGCTGCTTGACTCTCAGGACAGAAGGAAAAGAGCCAGACATTCCTCTTTACAAGTAAGAACAGGCATCTTATGGATACCAGCTAATTATAAATCTTCCTTGTATATGGAGCAAGATGTGATCAGTCGCCCTTCATTTTTCTCATAGCTTGTTTTCATTGTTATTATCCAAGCCCTCTAGTCTTTCTTTGTCTGAAGGTGGAAAATACTGAACTTGTGTTTTCTAAGGTTCAGATGTTTTAAGCCATGACAAGGAAGAGTTAGTAAGCCTTTTACATGTACAGTTGTAAGGGAAAAATAGAAAAAATATGTTGGAGTGTTTAATTGGCATAATTCTATATTTGTTTTTCTTTTAATGTAAGGAATAACAATATTAAATGGAAAGAGTTAAACAAATGACTGTTTTGCTGTGAGGTTAAGATATCTCTATTCTGTTCTCAGTACCAGAATGAAGTTTCTTGACATTATTATGCAAACATAGTAATGCTTTGTGTTACACCTCCTGATTGTAGGCACTATTTCTCATCCATAGTCAGGCACTGAAGGGCAACACAAATTTAGGACATTTTTGCTGTGCAGTTCAGCTCACAAATGTTCCCCTGTCCAGTGATAAAGAGCTCAGGGCAGTGAACCTTTCAAATTGTACACCTCAGTTAGATACCTGAAGCTGGATGGGATAGATCTCCCTTTGCACTTTCAGTTGCAAAATAGTGTACTAGCTGCTTCAAAGAGACAGTAAATAATAAACCTTAGGCTGTGTATTGCATCCATATCCATTCAATTGACTTAGGAAAGAGTGAATGTTAGACCCCAAAAGAAGAGATAAAGGCTATGAAAGTTCAAGACTTGTGTTGTTGGGATTATTATATCAAAAAGATATGAAGAATGAAAGTCTTAAGTGCATTTATCACATGTACTGAAATAAGGTTTCCAATGCATTGTAGCAGTTCAGTGACAGTGACACAAACTTTACCCTTTAACACTGCAGCCAGTCCTCTTCAGGCTGACTCACCTGTGTCTCTGTGTGAGGGTTCAGAGCTTTGTCCTGAGTCAGGGGGATGGTAACAGTGAAAACAATTCCCCATTTTTGTACCAAATGTTTGTTTTGTTTTGCTGTGATGATAAATTGATTTTTATAGGACAGCTCAGACCTAGTAATACACTGTTATCTTCCTATTATCTTGTTAAATTCCTTTTCTTGGGGTTATCTCTTTCTCTGCAGTCAGTACTATTGCTTTTAATTTTAGGGTGAGTTTTATTTGCTCTTGTCACAGTGCACAGCGAGATAGAGTACTTTAGTTAGATACTTTAAAAATTGATGTGAAATTCGTGCTCCTTCTAAAAAGGAACAAGGTAGCGGACAGAGCTTCATCTGAAAGTGGGGAGAGATTTGGGACAGCAGTAAGAAACTGCAAAAGAAGCAATTCATTGCACATCTAGGGAATTACCTTTTCCCCTTTAGATGGTTGTTGATGTATGTCCTAGACTTTAGGTCAAATAGAAAGTTTGTTTTGTGACAAACTAACTTTTCAAAGCTGATGGAAAATTTCTTTGTACTGTGATAATTCAGCGTGCAGAGAGCTACTGTGTCTAATATAAAATCCTTATATAACCTTGCTACCTGCAAAACTCTCAGGGACTAAAATTCTAGTGCACACGTAATTGTATGGGTGTGTTTATTTGCAGTTGCACAGCTATGCATAATTTATTACTTTATTACAAGTGTTTTCACAGCTTTTGAACACTTTGTGTTATAGTTTGCATTTTTGCTTATAGGTTAAATAAAGTTTTACTTTTCATGTGGTGCTCCTGAGTGAGCCTGGAGGAGTAAATATGCTCAATATAAATACTGTTCTGGTAATCTCTGGGTTAATGTGATCTATACAGACGTCTTTAACCCTTGCTCTACGTTTTGCTTTAATTGCACTATATGTATTGACCAGACTGAAAGCTTGGTAATCTATTTAATACTGCCTGCTTGAATAAAATATTTCTTCTTTCAGGACCCTGCAGACAGTGGGACCTTCTCATGCCAGGACATACACAGTGGCTGTTTACTTTAAAGGGGAAAGAATAGGATGTGGTAAAGGTCCAAGGTATAGTAAAAAATTAATCACATGGTGTTAGAGTGTGGTGGTGTCCAAAATGACTAGCCATGGAGATAGACAGTTGTGTGGTTTGCCTTAGAAAAGGAAAGCTGTAGAGCCTTCTTCAAACCTTTCTGCGTTAGGAATACCTGAAGGGTTCAATGTTGGTATAATTTTGGATCTTCAGCTTTTCTAGTGAACGTGCCTTCAAGGTGGCTAGCAATGCTAAATATTTGTGGCTTTCAGACTTGAAGATCTGTGGCTCTTGGACTAGCAAATGTAGAACAGCTTCCAGGAAACAGTATCTTCATTATGGGATTTGCTCCTGGATTATTGTACAATTTACGCTGGCAAGTTAAGAGTGCAACATGATTGTGGATTTTTTTTTTCCTGCTGTTACTACTTCTAGGCATTTTGGAATGGTTCCAAGGGTTCACAGACTTCAGCCATGAAACCCAACACCGTCATTTTATTTTATGCTACCAAATCTGGTAGCAGTTAAAAAAATATTATTTTTTTTAGCATTTACACACCTGTGGTTTTGTTCCTTTTTTCCTCCCAAGTAAAAGCAAATGCTTTAGAGAAGAATAAACTAGAATATTTTGTTGTTTAAAAATATTCTACTGGAGCTGTAGTTCTGTTGCTCTCATATTTGGGGAGAGGCTGATGTATCATACATGCTGGGAATTACTGGCTTCTGGTTATCCAAAAAGTTTCATTACAAAAGAGTAGCTAGTGCTCCACTTTGTCAGAAACTTCAGTTTATTCTGTAGAGTTTAGATCTCATGTAACATGTTTTTGTTTGGCTTTCACAGTATTCAGCAAGCAGAAATGGGAGCTGCAATGGACGCGCTTGAAAAATGTAAGATATTGGGACAACAAAGAATTTGTATTTTATTTCCTTGTTCTTTAGTGAGGCAAGGTGCAGGTTTTGTGGGGGGTAAGTTTTGAACAGAACACATATGCTGAGTGCTGTCAGCTTCTAAGCAGCGGTATTTCTTCTTAGTAATTTCAAGACAGTTTTGTTGCAGTTGAAGGGAGTCGATCAGCTGCAAAGGATGCAACTTCAAGGGAACTCTGTGCAATAAAGTTTCATTGAGGTTTTCTATGCTTAAGTATGCAGTGGGATAAGACTGCATAGTCTCTGCTACTCTGGTTGTCTCACCATTTAATTTAGGTGAGGAGGAAAATGCAACCTTAGAAAATAAAATTTTATCTCAGATTATCAGTAGACTAGGTTAAAATCTAACAGGTAGATCCCCAACTGTTTAAATGGGTATTTATCTGTCAAGAAGGGCTAATATCAGCTGCAGATCCAAGGATATGTGTATACATCTGTCTAAATTATGTGCTGCATAGCCAGCATGGGAGCTGTCCTTCATTGAAATGTAGTCTCAGATATGAATGAGTGCGTGCACGCTTCTTCTATGAAATAACTTTGGTCTGTTGAGTTAGTGCCAGGTGTTACTTACAGGATGACCTGTAAGTAAATAGATTACAAGCATTTTGTGCAGCAAAAATTCTCTATTGAGAAGAATATGGGAAGTCCATTTTTTGCATTTCATTCGAAGGGAACACATGCAGTTCTCAGATGGCAAAGGTTTTTAATCTGTTATCTCTGCATCTGGAAATTCAAGAGCTTAAAAATATCAGAAGGCAATGAATCTATGTAGTTCAGATAAGTTTTTATATCCATCTGCTAAGCATATACTTCTCACCACCAGTAAATTTGACAAGTAGAAAAATGTAACTTCCCTTCTCTGCTGAGTATCTGCAAGATGTTACTGAAGTTTTGTTCGAGCGAATTTTCTTGTGACAGTATCGCCACTCAAGAGAGCTGTGAGTTTCATGGCCTATCAATCCAAGGACTTCACAGCTTTCTTCTGACATACAGATTTGTTTAAATACCATAGACCTCTAGAGGTCTGTGCTCCTGTTGCCCTTCAAAACAGAGACAACTTTCAAAGTTAGTTTCTGTGTGCCTTGCCAGTCAAGTTTTGATTACCTTTAGAGATGGAGGTTACACAACCCTTAAGGGCACCTGTTCAATTATGTATATGGTTGTGGATTGGAGTTGTTTGTGGTTTGTTTGTTGGGATTTTTTTAACATATAAGTAGTTAACTTCAAGTGAAAGTAGTTTTCATATACCTATTTGTATGATAGCCATGATGAATTTCCTTCTTACCATCCTAAACATATTAGAACAGGTTGCTACCGAGCTGAGTTCTTAAAGAATCACGTTACAGGCACAGTGCTGAAAATCTGATTTTCATTTTATGGGGCACACGAGCAACAAAATATCCCAGAACTCCATTAAAGAAAGCACTAGTGTTTTTAAAAACAACAGCAATTTAAAACCAATTTTGTTTAGATTGCTTTCTGGTTTAAATAAATATACTTTCCTATGCCCAAGTTGTAAATAACTGATGAATAAACCTTTTATTCCTGTAGTATATATAATAAAGGGCACAAATTTCACTGGCCAATAAAACAAAGCAGTAGAAAGTTATTCTGCTCTACCACAAACTCCTGCAGTTTATGAGGCTTCTACAGCATATTCTCTAGCTGAGAATCCATGCTGCCTGGGATCCAGAAAAAGGAGGAAAAAGCTTGGTGCCAAGGTACTCCTCCCTGAGAAGCCTCAGCTGAATTCTCTCTCAATAGCCATTGAGAGAGAGGGCAGTACTTTGTCGAGACATCTACCAAATTTGTTTATGGCTTTTTTTAAAGGTCAGTGTAGCAACCTTTTGCATTTATCTCAGAGTGGATAGGTGGCCAGTGCTGATCCCAGAGCTTTGTGTGATCTCAGCAGGATTTGCCACCAACTGCAGCCTGTCACATACTCTGCCACCCCTTTGCATTCTGGCTGGCTGGGGGATGCAGGTCTCCAGGTCTCCCCAGCACAGACACATTGGAATGTCAGCACCCTGGTCATGCAGAAAACATCACATTCTGTGAGCAGTGCACTAAAGTGAGAGCAGTTCTGTTCAGTTATATAAGCTATTTTTACAGCCTCAATTCTAATGTGTACAATGTATCTGCCAATGGACAAATGCCTAGAAGCAGAAGCATCCATCTCCCCAGCTATTTCTCCATCACCTCTGCCTTGTCCAGTCTGTTTTAGGCAGTCTTCACTCATCCATGCTCTTAGACTACACTGAGGCAGTCTTCTGGTACACAGCCAAGCATTAACTTTTTTAGGAACAGATTTTACTGCATTCCAGCTTGCTACACTATTACTTTCCCATTAGGAGCCCTGCCATAATGTGGGGTATGTAGTTGATTTTACATGGTCTAAAACAATAATAAAAATAATGAAAACATATGTACAATGCTTGGAACCAGTGGCTCATACTTTCTGGAGTGAGAATAAGACAAAAAACCCTGACAGCATTGACAGTAGTTTCACATTCATTTTTCAGTATCGACCACCTGTTGCTAAGGGAACAGAATGTAAAATCCAGGTAATACCTGGCCGTGGTGCTATACCAGGATTTTATATTTTATTTTTGTGAGTGTATTAGATTTGAAAGTGCTTTGTAGCAGGGGAAACAGATGTAAAGAAATCATAAAGAAACCAAAGTCTTACAACACAGTCCTGGTTTACTATGTATTATAAGAAATAAATGAGTTAAAATGGTAACAATGTTATCCCCCCCTACCTCTAACAACATCAAAGTTTCAAACAAAATTAGCTGAAGCTTTCTCTGTTACCAGTTTGTTTATTAATGTAAAATATTTCTCCTTGTGTCAGATAACTTTCCCCAGATGGCCCATCAGAAACGGTTCATTGAACGGAAGTACAGACAAGAGTTGAAAGAATTGAGGTGGGAAAGAGAGCATCAAGAGAGAGAGCCAGAGGAGACTGAAGAAGCAAGGAAATAAAAGGAGGGCACAGAAGCAGTGGCATATTTACTTACTTAATAACTCTGACTGTGGCCTATGGAGACTTAACCTAGTTTCTTGCAGATGATGAATGAAGAGTGCCTGTTGATATCAAAAAGAAAATTGTAATCTCCTCCTTAGAAAGTGAGTGCAAATATAGTATTCCTTTAGTTTGGTTTTAAGTTTGGCTTTTTAAAAAGATTTGGGGTTAAATCCTTTTAATTTTTATGAAAAGTTGTTGATTATTTTTATTATTTTTACTGTCCTGTATGAAGTAATAAAGTATTAATTTCAAAAGCTAATAGGAGGAAAAGCTGTTTAACAATTGTCTCCTATGTCTAAGTGCTGTTTTGTCAGTGACCAGCAAAATTACTGCATGAATTCTGCTGTGCAGGAGGAAAGTGTTATGAGAAACTTATTCAGCTGAGCACTTAAGCATGTACCTAAGTTAAGTTTTGCAGCTAAATTTACTCCTTGAGTCTGCTAAACCAGACCTATAATGTTCATGCCCTTTTTACAGAAAATGGTACAGTAATTCAAAGGAGATACTCAGTTTTGCTATGAACAGTGGATTCCACATCTGCAATATGACACAGATGTGTGTGGAAGATTGAGGAGTTTTGATTTTAAACCACTGTTATAAAACTCAGAGAAAAAGGTAATTATAAATCAAGAGGATGACAGTTCTTTTTGTAGGGAATGTACATGTAGTTTACATTTACAATATAGTTTCTTTCTTGACTTCCTATTCTGCCAGGCTGGTGTCTAATGCATTTCTTTGTCCAGAAGATACCAGTATGGCCATTACTGTGAAGTGGTGTATTAGAAACTCCATTTGGGTGCTGTTCCAGATAGGTTCATTGAAAACAGTTTTTCTCAAAAGGAGGGCAGAATTTATCCCCAAAGTGTAGTTCAAAGGAGGTGTGCAGTTTTAAGTCACCCAGTTTCTTTGATTTTTTTTCATGTCTGTGGTTTGTATTAGACAGACTGATTTTTCTTCTATAAAAGCTCTGAATGGCACCAGAAATGGAAAATCTGCTGTGTCTTGGTATTTTTTCCCACTGGTTACTAGCGTTGTTTGTTCTTTTAATTTTGCTGCTTCGAGCCATTCCATTTCCACAAAGCTGGGTTCTCAGTTAATACAGTCCTTGGTAGGTATTGTGTAGTTATTTTTTATCTTTCTTTTCTGATAAGCAAAACAGATTGAACTTTTATTCTCCTTAGCTGCGCATTTTCTTCCTGAAAGAAGAAAATGTCCTTTTTGGCAAGTTATTTATGCATTTTCTGATGTACCACAGTTGTATGTGTTACATACATACAGGTGTGTATGGGGCAGCTTTATGAGCATGGATGCACAAGTCTGGCCCAAGGAATTCATGGACACTGATGGAAGAAAACTTTTTCCCAACAGCCACAGTACACTGAGAAGCTGCTTCAACGATTGTCTGAAGCACCTTTGTAGGTGTGATAGACATCAGGGAAAGCACTTTATTGCAGGTGCCAAAGTAGACACAAATGAAGCTGAGAAATTCAGACTACCCAAATGTCTTCCCAAAGTTTGACTTCTGAGCTAGTCAATATGTGTATTTTCATAAGCATACTTTTCTACACTTGCAGTGTGAGACGCACTTAAATATGCCGGAGTTTTTTACACTTGAACCCACAACACTACCTCACTTCCAGCTTCTGTGATTTGCCTTTTCTTAATGAATTGATGCTTTAAATCCATTTCAGAGGATGAGAGAAAAGAAGAACACACTTTGTAATTTAGAGAGTGATAATAAACTGTTAAAACATGAAGGAGGGAATAAAAACAAGGTAAAGGCAGGGAGCTGCTCTCTGCTGAATGCTGCTGCCAATTGACTTTCGAGAAGTGATTGTAACTTCTTATAGCTTCAGTCTGTAAATAAAAAGCTGAAATGTTTCTCAAGAGCAGGAAGCTTGAAAAGCACCAGCAACTCCCCTGTCCACAAATCTGTATTTCAGATTCTTTTTTATAATTGCCCATCTGCTTCTAGCAGTAAGTTGAAATGGTGGGGTGGTAGAGGGTTAAATGAAACTGTGTAAACCATTATTTTATTTTTCCCTCTTAACTGTGACCAGTTTCATGTGTTTAACAAATAGAAAATTATTTCATTTTCAGGTGTGTTTTGGCTTAGCAAATTTCTCTCAGTGTATCTGATATCACCGAAGTACGCAAATGGAATTGTTAACTCCCAGTTTAACATTAGTTCCATTATTCCTATAAAACATTTCACTTTTCAGCTGTAAGAAGACTGTAATCTTATTCATAAATATTTTCATAAAAATAGGTGGAATTTATCAGAATGGCTGTTTTAGGGGCAGAACCCAGAACTATTCTTTTTTTCTTCTTTAACCCAGAAATTGCTTGAAAAAAACAAATTTTTAAAACAATTTCTGCATTCCAGTTACTGCAGTTAATGAATTTCAAGCTTTCCTCAATAAAATGCACATGATAACTATGTTTTCAGAAGTGGGCTATTTTCCCTTTTTTCACTGTATAAGCGTGGGTTAGGAAGATTGCCTGAAGCAATTTTGTTTTCCTTGTCTTGAGTACAGAAAACATAATGTAAAAAAAAATCCTGTTTCCTTTGTTCAAACCGCAGTGTCTTTCTGTGTATGGGCTGTCTAAAAGCAGTGGCTGTGAATGTTGCTGTTAATATCAGGAGTTGTGTAGAATGTGAAATGTGAACACAGCCCTTTACAACACACACGAAGGAGGGGAAGCCTCTCTAAGTTGCCTTTGCACTTGTGCTAATCAGTGAAACAGCTGTAGCTAGTAACTAGGCAGCTTGTGCTGCTCTTTTGTAAATGTGTAAGGGGTCTATGGTTTACTGATAAAGTTAGTCCTTTTTTACTTCAGACCCTGATCTGTTCTCTGATCTAGACATTCTCTTGCGAGATCCATTGACTTGAGTTGGGTACAAGTAGATGAATGGAGAACAAGACAGATCTGTGTGAATCGAACAGATCCTGTGGGTATTTTTAATGTGAATATGTACAGAGCATTGAATGGAATTGTAGCTGATTTACTTGGGTATTCTAAGTGAATTCACATAAAATTCATTATGTTATTTGTAGACCCTAAGTTTGCTTTGTAAGATTTGAGTTTCTGGAGGGTTATTTAACATCAGTACTAAGAGAACCTTGGTCTCCAAGATTGTTGTAAATATCGTTGCTAATAAAGTTTCCCAGAAAAGACTTCAGGCATAGTTGTTACTTGCTAAAACAATTTGGAAAGATCAAAAGGCAAATCCTGATCATCTGTCTCCCTACTTCAAAGACTCTGATTATACAGGCTACATATTTAAAGGAAATAAGTGGCTCACTTGTAAAAAGTTTCTTTTTGGTGGAAGTTTGTAAAGCCCTGTAAGAGCTTAGGGAGTTGATTATCTGCATAATTTACCACTGTGCATTGTCTTTGATGAGGATGGTATTGCAACAGAAATTTCTGTGACCCGTACATCCATCCTGCTTCTCCCCCTTCCTACCCACTCCCCATGTCACAGATTCACGTTCTTTCTGGGGCCCTTAAATTGGCTGCATGTTCCAGCTGTGCTTATTTCTCTATCCATCAGGGAGCAGGTTTACCTTAGAGGCCCTTTTCCTCACCTGCCTGCTACAGGTAACAAAGGGAGAAGCAACTTGCACCTGAAGTCTTGCTAAGTATGTTTCCCTTTGCCTAAATCCTCACTGCATTCCTCCAAAGGATTTCAAAGCCTTTCATTAATAGAGGTGTGATTCTCCTGTGACTTACAATACAATCCTACCTGAATGTGTCACTTGTGTCATTCTGTTGCCCTTCACAGCACCTTTGTGGAGGGACTGTATATTACTAAGAGATGAAAAAGATGAAATTGTCACTGGGGGCCAGGGCTCAGGATGTCTGTGGGAGAACAGTGATGCTTCCCTCATGCAATGGATGCCTTGGTCTGTGATTTTAGTATTGTTTGCAAGCCCACCATGGTTCTCTTGCCATACCTGAGAGGGTCTTCAAGGGAGAAAAAAGAACTAGGCCATGCAGGCTGGGCACTGACACTCATTGCCTTTTCCTGTGGAGACTTGGAAAATAAGGATCAAGAAGACTGGGGACTCTACTATAAGAAGCCAGAGCCCAAACTGTGTGTGTTTGCACACCTTTTTAGAAAAAGTAAATAAATAAATAAAACCTTCTACTTAGAGCAGACATTTCAAAAGTAATCCATTAGCAAAGGACAGGCTCTTGAGCTGACAAATTGTGAGCTTTCACTGGTGGCAGAAGCAGTTCATACATCAGTGGTCCAGAAGTGATGCAGCAGTGATGGGTAAATGTTTGTCACTGGAGGTAGCTTGTTACTTATTTAAAGATGGGGATGGTGGTCAGGGGAACCCATGGGACCCCACTAGTGCAAGCTCAGCCAACATTTCTAAAAAAAATAAAGTTACTTCTTTCTAAAAAAAATCAAGTTACTTCCCTGCAGGTTTCCTCCTGTCATTACTTCAGTCATTTACTGTGTCAGAACAGTTCTGACATGATGACCAGTTTTTGCTGCCAACTAGAATTACAACTCAAATATTGCAGCTCTGTTTCCAGAGGGACACTTGAACTGGCAAACAAAAAGCATCCATTTCTCAATCCAGCAGCATTTGACAATGCTAATACTATTCTGTATCCAATTATTAATTACTTTTTTATATTAAAAAACTATTAAAATTCTGTAAAATAAGAATTTTTAATTACCTCATTGGAAAAGTCATCCAAAATTGCTGCTCTTACCTTTTTTTCTTGTGATGAAAAACATTGTCAAATACATAAGTGTCTTTAAACTTCATCATTAAGAAAAAAATCAATATCATGCCATCTGAAGGAAAAGATCATTTTTTCCTTATCCTTGATATTTAAAATTTCTGTCATTCAATGCTGCTGTCTTCTTCCTTCTTCCAAAAACCAAACCAAACATTTTAAATGTGTGTTCCACCTGTCAGAATGTGTCAGATTTTACAACCAATATCCCATCTCAGTTGGTGTCTGTACATTAACAATCAAAATCAATCTATATATTATTGCTTTCTAGTTTTTGAACCAGGGCTTGAGCAGGCATCCAAAACAGTGTGACACTGCCAACCTTATAAGCTCTCAAAACTTCAAGAGAACTCAATGGCTTTAACTCCAAAACAGGTTTTCAAGACTTTCCATTCCTTCTGCTCCAATTGTTTTTATTTTAATTATTACTACTATTCTAATTTTTGATTGTTAATTTATTCTTCATGTGATCTGTAGCATTACTATCTTCTATTTCAAGGTTCCCTGATCGTTACTTCTGCTCAGAAGATATGGCATCAATTCCTTGCTCACTGTGAGACTAGAAAATAAATGACCTTGAACTCTTTGCTCTTGCAAGTCATACCTCAACACTTATATCAGAAATCAAGTGCCCACAGCAAGAACAAAAACCTTGCTGCAACACCCGTGGAAATAAAGTACTGAATCTTTCCAGTTAAATTTCAGGGGATTCTGTCAGACATTTTAAGAGAGGCTGTGAATTCTTGAGGCATGCAGTGATGTACTTTTTGCAGCTTATGTTGTGAATTTATGCAATTGGATTAAGTTTGGCATCTATTTCAGCTGGCAGCTTATAAATGGACATTTATACGTGTAAGTGAGGAGGGAGAGGAAAGAAAAGGCAGAACAGATGCCTAAAACACTAGAAAATGGCTTATTTCAGTGCTGACTGCTGAGAAGCAGACTGATGTGGATAGAAAAATGTTAACTATGTTCAAATACAGACTGAAAAACATGAGGTTTCATTGTAACATAAATACAATTCTGTGCCATGTTCTTGGATAATGATGGCTTTAAAAAATCTATTCAGAGTTGAGTTTTATGCAAAGCTAGAAAATAAATCTTAAAGGTAAGATGTAGCAAATCTATTAGAAGTGAGAAGAAAAAACTTTAATGTCTTAGAGATACAGAGGTGGGAAGTAATCTAGTAAAGCTGTGATAACTTTCTAGATTTAAATTAGGAACACAGTTGAATATGTGTGTTTTGGTGTAAATGCAGATTTGTGTGTATATATTTATTTACTTAATGAAACATCTGAAGTTTTTACTCATTCCACGTGATACCTTTTTACCAAGGAAAGAAAAAGCCTTCTCTGTGTTCATTTTTTTTACAGGTATTTAGATATTGTTTTTATTGAAGTAGTGTCCAGAGATCTTCACTAGGACTGGGGCTTTTCATGCCAGCTGCTATCAATACAAAATGACAGGCAGTCCCTGACCCAGAAAGAAACAGAAAGGAAGCAATGACTTACTCAAAGTCACCAAACAGGTCAAGGGTAGAAATGAGAACAAAACCTGAATCTGTCAAGTCCCAGCTGAGATTTGTCCTCTCTTCATACTGCTTAGCTACTTATTTACAGCATTTAGCTTTAGTTGTTGCGGTTGGTTTATTTCTGCATTAATATGGGTATTTTAAATTTCATGCCCAGCAGCCCAGAATGGGGCTTTACCTGATCTTTCATACTGAAAGCTTGTAAGAGTAATTTTAAAAACTGAAAGAAAATTCAAGCGGCTGGTCCTGCATGGTGGGAGCTTCCCTCCACAGCCAGCATGTTCACATTTGCTGCTGAGCTCCTGCTGTGGCATCTTGAGCTTGTAGCTCCAAGGCCACTGCTCAGCACCTTGGGACAGTGTGTGACAGGCTTCACTCGGGTAGGAACAAGCAGCGTTGTCATGTAGAGCTGGAGCTGAGGTTTGTCCCTGTTATGCACACGCAGGAGGAGGGAGGTCTCTCTGGATTCACAGCCAGGTGTTAATGCCTGTAGGTTTTCTAAATCTGTATCCTCACCAAATCCATTAGAGGTTAGTATGACTGTAAGCACAGGATATATTTCCAGCATGGGGACAGAAGGAAATAAGCATGCAAACAGCTGTGCTCTTGTCTGTGATAAGTACTTGGCTTCAAAGTGCCTAAGCTACTTCCTTGAAAAGGAGTAGTTTCAGAGATTTTTGGGGTGCAGATAGGTAGAGGGGATATGGGTAAACATCACAAAAAGAGAGGAGCATCCCCTCTTCTTAGTCCTGTGCTGCCATGTGTGCTGGTTGCTGCAGGATTGGAGGCTGCCAGCTCTGGGGCAGTAATGGGAGATGGAGGTGCAGGCTGGAGCACAATCCCTTCTGGGAAGTGTTGTGTGCCAGTACTGGGGCTGGTGGGAGCACATCCAGTGCCTTTTCAGATGGTGAGAAGGCAGGCAGAGGAATGAGCACGGGGTTTAGCCTGGCCTTGACTGGCAGAGACTGGTGAGATGGTAGTGAGAGCTGGAAGTAGAAACAGGTTCTCCACTCTGCATGCTATTGTTAACCCCTGACCAAAACACTATTTCCTGCAAGGCAGTGAGGGGTAAGGCTAGAGGTCCAGAGGACAGAATATGTGCAGAAGAGCTCAGTTCCATCAACTGGTGCTTCCATGCACTTTGATAATGGCTTATATCATGCATTCCATGCATGTTTTGAGGGGATTTTTGCCTGGTCCCACACACACATGCACAGTAATATGTGTGCACATGTGTGTTTGCAGTGAAACACATGAGAGCACACATGTGTGTGTGCAAAGAACTTTGGGACTGTACAAGTGTGGAAATGAAGGAGGCCCAGAGACTCAGCTGCATGACTCCTTTGCCTCTCAGGCAGATCTGTCATTTCTGGCTCTAGGATTGGTTTGTTTATTCTGTTTAATGATGCTGACCTTTGTGTTGGATAAGTTGGCCTGTTGCAAAGCTAGATTTGTGGCCTTTTGGGACTTTAGTTGTTTGGAAGACTGAGGATATTTTTTACTACATTGGGTCCAAAGAGAATGAATTTTGATGACCCAGCTGCCCTTATAACTCATTTGCCCTTTGCCTTTTGACAGACAAAGTGACTTCAGACTTAGTCATATGTTAGAGACTGTCTAAATCTGAAGAGCATTCCGGTAATAAATGATGTCCTATGGCAAAGAAAAATTCAAAGTTCTTTTGAAAGTTCCTGTTTTATTGTGCATTGCATATGCTTTCTTGGGGAAAACTAATCTTGAATTTGCAGTGTGAGTTTTAGAAAGGACTTATCTGGAAAAGTAGAAAAAAAATTTGGATACATTGTAGGGAGTATTGCCTCAAAATGTACTGTCTTATGCCAATGTTACTTTATCTGTCTCTGAATGAACAGTCAGGTTCTTAAAAAATCATCCCCAAGTCTTAGTTGATTTTGGGTCCTCCAGTCTGATTCCAGAATATGTTTTAGCTAAACGAATCCCTCAGGATTAGCACAGAAGTGTTTGCACCTGAGATGTTTTACAGCACATCAACAGCTTCATCTATTTTCCAGTCCCTAGAATTTTAGTGGCCATCGTCCTGCAATCCTTATGCCTAAGATTAATTTTAAACACATGACTGTCTGTCTCTGTTGGGCTGAGCACATCAGCTGGAAGTGGGAAATCATGTTGTTTTCACTTGCCACCAGTGGCAGTGGCTTTGCAAGCTCTGCTGAGAGCTCCAGCCTCACTGTTGGCAGCAGGAGGGTCATGCTGGTCACAGCCCAGAGACCCACAGGCTGCCCAGGTGGCCCTGAAGCTCGGTTGACTGTCGCATAAATACAAGAGCCAAAAATCCTGAGCTGTTTGCTTCCCCCCAGCTCCATTGGTCCTGCCGGGTAGAAAGCAGGGAAGGGGGAAAGAGAGATTTTAGTACTTTTCATGGTAAGTTAAGCAGAACTCTTTCTGACTTCACACAGGAAAGGGATCTGCTGAGTAAGAAAGTGCTAATTTCACATCGTTGTTTTTCGCAGTAGAGCTACACTGTAAGTACCAAGCCCGAGAGGAACGAGAGCATAGTCAAATTAATGAAAAATAGGTTATGATGATAAATTATTCAAGTGGATAAAATTACTCTGGATTTGGAAGACAGTGAAACTTAAAGGCTGGATCCTTTTCTGGTATGAAAAGATTCAGCTTCATCACTTTCAGGGAAGCAGAGGGAACTTACATCATTCAGTTCAGGATCTGACTATGACTGGCAGCATAAGCAGTCATTTAAAACTCAGTGGCATATATTTCATCTACTTTGTGTGACAGCCATAAGGTGAATGTTTTAAATTCTGACATGGCATAGCCTTTCTTTTGAGATCTGTGGTGTGATTTTAAAGGGGATGAGATAAAAGCCATGCTTCTCCAAAGGCACATTTTCTCTGATGTTAAAGGAAACAATGTAAAAATATGCCCACTAAATAAATCATCAGGGACTTTCAGAATAGATCACATCCTGATGTCTTAAAACTTGTAATACAACTGAAGTTGTTCACCTTAACTCAGTTTCTTTTGTTCAGCAATTTTTCCCTACAAGGAGGCATGTGCAGAGAAGGCAAGTCTGGAGGAGACACCCCATCAGAAGGGGTTCCAGTGAACAGAGATAAAGAAGCTCCTCTTTTGACTTCTGGCATGGCACTATCAGAAGTTTAATCCTCATTAATCCCACTCGCATTTCCAAGGAGATGATAGTGAAGAACAGATGGAAGGCTGTTATTCTGCTAAAGGTGAATACCAGCCAGCCATGAATGTACCTGGCTCTGCAGAATGACCTCGGGTTTTTTAAGTGCCTTAGCCAACATAGGGGAGGAAATGTGCTGATTTGGCCTCTGCTGCTCTAGGACGAATTTTCAGTGACATTTTCCTTCAGGTTGCATCCACGTATGTGTAGTAATGCAATTTTCAGATCTCCATGTTCTTCCTTTGTTTTCCTGCTCTGCATACTATTGGTTCATTTTAAAATATGCACTCTGCTGTACCTGAAAACCTATTGGTGTGTTCCCCCTGTCAATTCTCCCCTCCTCCTCCTAAGACTGGCTCTAAGAGAGACAGTCCCTCCCCTTCCTTTCCCCTTAAAAGCCAGCGTCTGCGTCAGAGAGAGGTCCTGCATCTCTGGGCTGCCAGCCACTGACCTACCCCCTTCTCCTTCCCCTGGAACCCCTTTTTCCTTACCCCAAATAAACCTCCCTGGCAGAACAGAGATGGAGTTCCAGTTCGTTTCTTTGTCTTCGTTTCCTGCTGAATTTCTGTGGTTGGGAGACTTGCGCCACACCGTGGGACCCCGGGGGCCTCCCACTCCAGATCCGGTGGAATTACACGGACCAGGGACTTCATTCCGGGCAGGAGCTGGCTTGTGCCACCCTCCTGGAGCCTGCTACAACATGTATGTACAGAGTGGTGGAGGGCACAACCAGCTTTCACAGGCCATGTTTGAAGTTAGAACTTGCAGTCAGTTGCACCTGTAGAAAAAACAGAATACTCCAAAGTCAAGAACTTCTAGTAAGTTCTTTTATCACACTAAACTCTAAGGCTGAATCACATCCTACCAAGCAGCAGACACTGAAGTCATAGCTATGGCCCCCTAGGCCCCTGCTGTGATAAGTGGAGAGAGAAAGCCACATCTCCAGAGACTAGTTCATGGCTTAGGCAGGATGAATCACCCCCTCTTGTCTGAGAAGCAAAGGGTGACACCTCTTTTATCTTTCTGAACAGTCTAACGCCCACAGTAATAAGAGTTGAATCTGGGCTTTAAATGTTTGTGGCATATAGCTATAAGACACAAGTGCTCACATTAAGCCAGCGTGGCATGGCCTCCTTAACACTTTGCATAGCCATTGCTGTGAGGAGAACGCTTCTTTATCCCCAGATGACTCTCTCAACCATCCTCTTATGTGCAGATGTGAAGAGGAGTGACAGTTTCTCCAAAGTGAGAGTATTTTCAAATGTCAAGAAGCTTTATTTTTAATGTGTTAAACCATATAAAATCCCCAGATAATGTACCTCATAAATGAAATGAGACTAATTAGATGGAAAGTAATGAGAGAGCATTTACAGAGGTTACATCCTGAGGTCCAGTCACAGCTATAGAAAACGTGGGAGAGGGGTAAAAACTACAATCTGCTTTGTTCCTCTAGCACTGGCATTCATAGTTGTTAATTAACCCCAGCAAGGGCAACTTTAGAATGGCAAAATGAGGAGAAAAATGTTAAGGGACAATGAACTTTGTCTTTTGTGTCTCTCCCCTTTGTCTCCTGTCAGTGTCCCTGGGCAAACACAAGCTCCTTACTGCTGAGCCAAGCTGCCCTTGCATCCATAGCAGGGCCACAGCCCTATCCAGCTTTCTCTTTGTTACAGCCACACACTAAGAAACTCAGCTTCAAGTGCTTTTTCCAGGAAAAGCTCAAGAGCTACTGGAACACCACAAAGTTCTTTTGTCACAGGTCATCAATGTTATGTAGCTGCCCAACTCCTTTTTTAAATGAGAGTTCATTACCTGTCTGGAAAGGCAGAAAGAAGCACTTCTTGACTTTTGGAATTGGAAGGGTAAGTCTGTTATGGGTTTTTGAGCAGCTGAATACAAAGGTATGGAGAGTTATGTGAGGACTTGTCACAGACCATGGAATTGGAGTACCATCTGTGACAGCAGAAGTAGAAGCTTTTGTACTGACTGCACAGTAAAGGATCCAAATGGCAAATTTGTATTCTGGGTTTCTTAAGCTCGAATAGAAGTATAAGGTCTCAACTCAGATGAGTCAGTAGGGTCCTTTCCTTGACTTTAATGAGCATCTATATTGAGCTGAAAGTTGAACCTTGAAATGAAACCTTGGCACCCAAGTAACTGAGATTTTAAAAGCATGAATTTACGGTTTGTGAAAACATCAAGGAGATACTGCTGATGAAACGGCATCTATGCTATGTACTAAATCATAATGTACTTAGTGAAACACCGATGTCTCTTGAAGGAAAATGCCTATTGAAAACCAGACCTATGTTGAACTGGGGTCATGCATTTGCACAGCTTTTAACAGTCACCTACATCTGAACAGCTACAGGCTCTCTTGGAACAAGGCAGAATTCAAAATGCTTTAGGCAAATGCAACTGAAGGAGCACACAGTCAAATCAGTGCTCACTGCACAAGCAGCATCTGTGTCTATAGAATGATTGAAGGAGCTGGATGGAAAGGGAACAAAATGATGAGATGAGGAGATGCTGTGGCTGAATTAAAACTGATGAGAAATCAAAAAAGAAAAAAAAAAAGAATAGCACTGATGTCAGCTGTTACAAAAGAAAAAAAAAATTATGAACGAGCAGGTGCCATGAGAAAACAGGTATGTTGCAAGCAACACAATTTAATCGCTGTGCCAATCTGAAGTTTACCTTTATCTGAAGGTCATTGTGGAGAAAAATCACCAACAGGGTACCAAGAACATTTTCTTGTTTGTTTCCTCTCAAAACTTAAATTGTTTAAATTTGTTTCCTCTCAACTTTAATGGATGTGTTCTCTTCATCTTTTTATTTTTAGTCCAGTCTTCTTGACTATGTGCATTAATTGCACCTCAGCTACCTTTGAATTTTTCACTAGCCTAATTACTCTTAAAGTTTTTTTCATGTTTAGGCTGAACTTCTTTTTCTTCTTTGCTTATGGCCATTACTTCTTTTTCTGTTTTCTTCTGAGAGTTGGTGTAATTTCCTTCCTTCATTTACATTGTTACCTTGAAGATATTTACAGGGAATGTTCGTTTTCTTCCTGAGGTTTCTCTTTTCCCCTGTGTCGGTCCTTTCAGTTCCTTTCTTTTTTGCTTCTCTCTCCCTAATTTGTATGCTCTCCACCTCTTATTACCAGTACAGCTAATATTATGACTAATTTTTCATGTGATCTTTTTTCTCATGTATTTAAGATTAATAGCTAAGTAGCAGAACTGACCTTAAAAATGTGTGAGAGACATTTACGCAAAAATACTGGATAGTATCTCTTTTACACACTGCTTCATCCTTTTAATGTCCATCAGCAGCAAACTTGTATTGCTAAGCCAGCTGCCACAGTTACACCTGCACACACAAATATCTTTAGCTGTCATCTTTTTGCAAGTAGGATTTTATATTTCCATCTCTTTAATTCCTCACTGGTGCAGATCTTATATTCAAACTGCCCAGCCCTGCACAGGTTCTGCACAACTTGTGTCCATATGTGAGAGTGATGTGTGCATTTGAGCAAGCAGAGTTTGTGCTCAACCAGGAAACACTGGAATGGCATTCAGTGGGCACATCATCCTTCAGATGCTTTTTGGATGCCAGTCCAGGTTTACAGCTGTATTTCAGTGTATTGACCTGTATGTAGACATCTAACAGGATTTTCAAAAGTGACTAGGCAGGTTGAGCTCCTCATTTCCTGATTTTACTGGTTAACACCTGAATTCCTTCAGATGTTTGCTACCCATTCCCTATAAGTTTTCTGGGGTGGGAACTGCCATTTTCTCCATGCAGCACTGAGAAAAGCAGAGCCCTGCTGTAACCAGCTCCTCAGCAACACCAACCTGACAGTGCTCAACAGCAGTGCCCAGGGTATGAGCAGTGGGAATTAGCATGAAGTAGGAGGAGCCAGGTAAAAAGACACCATGGAATTGGTTCATCTGATGATGAGAGGGTGAAGATATGAGGATCAGAAACACCTTAGCACTTCAAGGTGAGGCATTGTCTTTCTGTTCTTTGCAAATAGACTGATTAAAAATACCCCAAATAAAGACAGGTGTTGGATGTAGAAAAAGTGCAAGAGTGTACTTTTTACTTGCAATCTCTGGCCTCGCATTTGTTTATAAAAACTATCTAATAGACGGGGAGATGCAACCTGAGAATGTGTTTGTGCAGGTAACATGGGGCCAAGGAATGGAAATCTCGAGCCTGTCAGAAAAAGAAATGTGTTAAACAAACCACAAGCTCAAGAAGATACAGCTCCTTTGCCCTGAACCCCCTGCTGTCACTGGCTGCTGTCAACTGGAGGGTTTGATTTCAATGTTGTGAGAAACCTTAGGCAATCTCACACAGTGCAAGTGAGAAAATGACAGCCCTGTGATGATGCAGCCAGTTTTCCTGATCAGCGTGATTGTATGAGAGCGCTGTACTTAGTTATATCGATTTGTCTCTGAGAGCTCTTTCTGCCACATAAATCTCATCGAAAATCTTTAAAGATCTTGCCCCAGAAGGCCACTATGTTATTTTTCTCTGTAAAAAGAAGCAGAGCCAGGAATTCATTTCTCAAAGTTTTAACTAGAACAGTCCATTTATGAAGAAGGTGTGAATTCATCTGTTTTACATTTTGAAACATCTAAAACCAGCACTGCTCTTTATGATTAACCTTTAATTCTAAGCAGTACTGCAAAGAGCCATATTTATCTCCTCTCCCTTTCCTTCTTGGATCAAGAGGTTTGAATAAAGAAAATCACCTTCCTTTTAGATGGGGAATTGGAAGCAGTGTTGTGCTTTTTGTAGCCCAAGCCTTAAGTACAATAGGCACCACATTATAAAGACACTATTTGTGCCACTAAAATTAAAAAGACTGATGATGCTTCCCTTATGGAAGTTTTCTTTGGAGTTACTAATATGATTTTACAAATAAATAACCACTTTAAATTAAGAATCAAGTCTTTCAAATCAGCCAGAGCTAAGGAAGCTCAAAATACAAATTCACATTAAGGGTCCATAGAATTATCAATATGTCTGAGTCTTAAAGTGTGTCTTTATGCCTGGCAGACTCAATTCTTCTAATATATTTAAAAATAAATATGAGAGAACACAAGAAGTTTGATCTTTTTTAACTTGAGAAAACCACTTTTTTTAAAAAAAAGTGACTCTTGAGTTTGAATTATCTGTAACACAGAAAGAACCTGAGCACTTACATGTGTGTGAGCTTTAGGGTGTTCAGGTACAGAGTATCTTTCATGGCAGGGCTATAAATGTTTCAGTAACACTAAATATTTTGTAACATCAAATTTTTTTCCTCTTTGATACCATAGTAAATTATTCCTTGGCTTGCTCTTTCGGTCTGCACAGATGCAGTGATGTGCACACACACTGTAATAGGAGACTGAGAACTTAATTTCCTTCTCCTCTTTTCTTGTAAATAAACTAACTCCAAGACCTTTCACAGCCAGGATATGCCAAAGTGCCATTTACTCATTTAAAATGTGCAGCCTAGTGCAACTTAAATATAATTGCTGTACATCAGAACAAAGCTGACTTCATGAAGCCATGATATGGGAAGCAACATCTGATGCAGATGCTGATGCAGAACCATTGCCAGCAAAGGAGGGTATTGCATTAATCCAGGACATAATAGCAATTAATGCCATATTCTCAAACTTGCTCCATTGGAGGGGACAGCTACAGTGCTCATTGCTTTGAAATTGGCTTCATACAAAAGTACTGGTGTACCCCTGTGCAATAAATGACAAAATCATGTTCTGCTTAATTTTCTATTATGTCCTCGAGTATATTCACATTTGTGAGTTCTCTCCAAATTTTCTTGGTCTAGGTATTCTGACTCTGTCTTTATAGTAAATGACTTGAAGTTGCTACACAGCAAACAAATGAGAAGTCTAATGCAGAGAAGCAGCAGAGTTTCTGAGTACTGGAAGTATGTTGGGGTTTGACCCTGACTAAATGCTAGGCACTTCGACCCTCTTTTGCTACAGAAAAAAATTATAAAAACACACATCAATCTTGTGAGTCAGATGAGACAGGACATTGCCAGAAGGATACACAAAAAGAAAAAAGGGCAAACAGACTTCACTTAAAATTGCAAAGAGGTGTTTTAATTACCTAACTGAGTTGGAGGATAAATGCAGGCAAAAATAAACTTTTCATACAGTTATTGTTCACTCCCCCCTCCCTCTTACGAACCCATAGTATTCACCCCCTTTCCTCTTTTACAATCCACAAGCCAGGTAGGGAGGCAGGGTGTGGGGTCTCTTCTCAGTCCACAGAGCAGATTTTCAAATTTATTAATCACTACAATTCTTTTACTACAAATACTCTTTATCTCTACTTGTTTCTCTCTCTCTCCAGACAGGTTTTCTGCTCTCACCCCCATCCTCTTAAGAAGCAGTCTCTGCACTCACCCCCCCCCCCTTCCCTCTTTCCAAACCAGCAACACAGACAGGGGCAGTGTGAGACGGGTTTTCTGGTAAGTCTTATTAGGGAGAAGGGGTCTCTACTTAGCCATGGGGTCTTTCCCATGAGAGACAGTCCTCTGAGAACTTCTTTGGCGTGGGTCCAATCTCATGAGCAACATCCCGCCCAAATTTCTGCTGCAACATGAGTCTTTTGTCCATAAGGTGCTGTGCAGACTCTCCCGAGCTGAGGCCAGGCTGCTTCCATGCCAGGAGCAAGGCCTTTCTCTCCCAGTCAAGGCCTTTTGCAGTTTTAACTCTTAGATGAGACTCCCACTGGTTCACAGTCTTTTCCAGGCATCCACCTCCTCCTCTGGAGTGAGCTGTGTGTGAATTTCTGCATCCTTATGGACTCCATGGGCTGCAGGAGAAATTTCTTGCTCCCCCATAGCTTCCACCACGGCTAGCAGAAAGTTTCAGCTCTGGTGCCAGAAGCACTGGAGCACCTCTTTCTCCCCCCTTCTTCACTGACCTTGGCAATCTCCATGCTGTTCTCCCTCACATATTTTCACCTGCACCTCCTCCTCCTCCAACTACAAAGTGAAAGAAGTGCGCCCCTGCTTTGTTTTGAATTTTTCTTAAATATGTTTTCACAGAGGCGTAACCAGCACCTCCAATGGCCCAAACTTGGCCGGCAGCATGTCCATCACCTTCAGAGCCATCAGAGATTGGCTCTGCTGGACTTGATGTAAAAATTTCCAGAACTTTCACTCAGGACACACAGGAGCCATCTTTGTGCCACTCCCCACCCCTCAGACACCTCCCTAGGCCTACTAGAACAGCTTCTGAGGGGTCCCAATTTCTCCTAGATGTTAAAAAATACATTACTGACGTTTTGGCCCAATCAAAACCACCACAAAGCAGCAGTGCCTAACAGGACATTTGTTATAAGCATACATCTAGTCACAAGTACAACTGTCAAACCTGGAGCATATCAGCATACCTTCACAAGTGTGGAAGTGTTTTTTAAAGTGACAGTTCAGACTGATTAGAGTTTGAATCCATGTCCCAGACTTGAAGAAAACAGGGCATGAATCTTGCCCAGCTTGATGTACATTTCTCACTATATGCACCAGGACTGGTGCCTTTAGTTTCTTTGAACTGACAGACTAAATAATCATCATATGAAAAGAAATTCAAAGTCAGTTTCTGAGCCTCCAGGTTACAGAAGCCAACACCATGCTTTTTGGAGTCGTCTTTAAATCTCTGAACTCCCCTTGATCCCCCTTGTCCCTGATACTAATGGTTCAGGTTTATGGGAGAGATGTAAATATGGCCACTAACACTTTATGACAGTCCAAGTTATATTTCTGTCAGGAATAATGTTTCTCTAGCTGCCCCTCAACACTCCTTTACATTTCCTTCAGTGTCAACCCTTTTTGTACTTAGGTGAGACAAACACAGACTCTTGGCTCTTTCTTCCATGGCTGATAGTAAGGGGATGGAGGGGTAGGAAGAGAGTGCTAGCAGGCCACTGTGTTAATTAGAAAAAGGTTTTTCTACAGCTACTTTTTGTGTCTTTCTTTCAGTGTTGGAGGAATGATATTTGTGTCTCTCTTTCCAAAACCCAACACTACTTATTTGTGCCTTATTTGCCAAGGAGCCTAGAAAGTGTTCTGGTGGTCTCCAGCTCACTGCTATCCCAAGGAGACTGGGCAGTGGGAAGGCAGTCTAAGTGGGGAAGTGTTTTCCCTTGAGTAATCAAAATATCTTCCAGAGTTCGCATTTTCTCACTTCATCACAACATTAGCTCCAGCAGTGACAGGAATAACTCATGCTGACAGTACTGGACATATCTGCCAGCACTGGACATATAGAAAAGGTCTTTTGGAGTTTACCAATGATTAAAACGTAAGTAGTGAGTGCACAGAACTTCCTGCATCAGTGAAATATGAGTAGTCCATTCACACTTGCAGGGGTAAATCATAGAGTGGGCAAAGTGTCTGCCAGGGTTTCAAAAGACAAGAGAAAGATGATAGGACAGTGAAAGCAGTAGCATAGCAGTTTTATATATATATTTAATATAAGGTGTAAATGTTTCTGAAAGTATGTAGGTCACCCAGAAGATAAAAGAAAGGAGATGCAAGAACAAGAGCTCAGTTAAAAAAAGTTTGCAGTTCAGTTTTGGTCCAATTGGTCTGGAAGCTGGGGATGCAGGAGGGGTGACTAGAGCTGGCACAAAGCAAGCACTGCCTGCAGGAAAGATATGACCTTCCAGTGGAGAGGAATGGAGAGAGAGAAAGCAGACAGCTGACAGGTTTTAATGATGCCTCAGCTGACATACAGTGCGAGTTTTGTTTTGCTTTTGCAAGGTAATGGTTAATGGGCAGTAATATTGAATGCTGAATGTTTGGCACAATGTTTTATATGTCATGCCCTTCCTGCCAGAGATCTTTGTTCACACATGTTTCTTTTATTTCATAGTCCTCTGGAGCAACATCTATAATCTAAGCCCCTTTTTGTCCTCTGCTGTGTTTCATGCTGGTCATTTGACAGTTAACCTGCATTGCCTTTCAGGAGTCCCATCTCCCTTCTGCCAGGATCAATGATAAAATTCTGACTGTGAAAGTGAGAGAGCCCGTGGGCCAGATGGATATTTGGTAGCAAAACATCTGAAAGGCTCTTTCTGCAATAAAGAGCTACATGAAGTACTTGCTCTAAGGACAAACACCAATCTCTTGTCTCCATGGTATTTGTAATCAATATTATATTACAGGTTGATTAAATACCAAGATATTAGAGTGGTGAATCTCAAAGTGTAGTTTTGACTTTTCTTTGCTTCTCAAAAACAACTGTAGAATTTATTTACAGGAATAGAGGAATGTTGACCATACAAGAAAGCAACAAAATCAAAATAGCATCATAACCAATATCTCTGAACATGCAATCTGGGCAAGGGGGAAACACTCATCATTGGATCACCACCTGGCAGATGCTGCTGGTGGGCAAGAATATTGCAACTTCATGGCCTAAATATTTGGCCCATTTATCCTGTGCAAGTAAGTAGCATAACATGTGGAACAATTTCTACACATAGCTAGTGTCCAATGTGTGCATAAAAGGTGGATGCCACTCAAAAAGGTGATTACATCCCTGGGAAGCCAAATAAAATGGCTTAAATCTGTTGTCTTCACAGATGTGTAATAAAGGATATGTCTGGGGTGCATTTGACACTGGAACACAAAAATGGGTAAGCAAGAATATGAAGGCCATGCAAAGAGGCATGGCTAACTGAGCTATAACTTGAAGCAGGAGCAGGTGGCTTGGCCCTCTTGTCTCTTGATTACTTTTATTTCTTTAGGCTTTTTGTCTTTGGCAATAGACATTAGGTTGATGTCTGTTTGAAAATGAGTGATAAAGTCTGGGACCAATGTGAGAAGGAGGAGGCAGAGAGAACCTGGCTCCCTACTCTAACAGCTAAAAAACGTTGGGCCAGCAAAATGGACAGCAGTGGCAAAACAAACATGCATTTCCCTCTGTTTTTAGTTCTGACAGGTGCACCTTGGTATGTGGGGGAGAAAATTACATGAAGCAGTGCTCCCTCTGTGAGCCCCCATAGAACAGACTGATGGGAATGCTGTGTCAGAGACCAAGCCAGCCAGACCCACTTCATCTCCTTACTTTCCTACACCAGCTCACTCTCTTTTCATTTACCAGAGCTCTTTTGTTCTGTCCCCCTTTCCAGTGTCTTGCTACCAAAGTTTAGGTTTGTTCTTTGGGGGCGTTTTTGGGTTTATTCTATCAGAGGAGGTCTGAGAGTTTGTTTGTTCTAATAAGCTGGAGCTGTAATTGGGAAATGGGTTAAGCTTGCTTCCAATTAAGATAATTGACATGAAATACCCAATTGCACTCTGAGAGAGAGAGAAATAAGTTCCCCAGCTGAGCTGTAGAAGAGAGCAGCTTTGTCTAACAATGAAGGTAGAAGCAGATGTTTAGAAAAATATATAAAAGCAATCAGGAGGGGATTTATACATTTGGTTATTAATTAAGATGCATGCATGAGCAGCCAGTCAGCCAGCCAAGTTCTGAGTTAAGAAAGGCAAAATTCCAACAAGGGGTACAAGGAAAGCTGTATTTAGGAGATTCCTGGGGTTTCATTTTTTTTGTTTGATGGGCAGGGGGTGGTTGGCTTGGTTTGTTTGTTTGCTTTTTCCTTCTGTAAGGGAGAAGCCGCCCCAAAGGTTTTTGGAAGTTTCAGATTAGTATGTCCCCTTGCAGACAGTGCTTCTGACTCTGTTCTCTTGATCATGGTAAGTTTGTTTCTCTTTTGCTTAAATACAGTAGGCCATGATGATAAGGTCCCACCAGGCCATGAGTGTCTCCATGGCTAGTAAAAATATACCTGGTTTTGTGCACTCTGTGGTTTGCCAAGGTTAAAAAATGTGTAATGAGTATTAGAGTGATTAGAAACAGTGACTGACTGAGGACTTCTGGCGATGCTAATGTTTGCTTCTGTGTGGGGAATAAAGGAAGTGGAATCAGTCTTTCTGACTGGAGGGAGAGAGGTGCTTGGGGATCTAATGTGGAGATAGACAGCTGCTGAGAAACAGTTAATTCTCAGTCAGTTTGGAGAAAGGATAATGCAGAGGGTGGGTATTTGATAGTAACTGTCTGTAATATAATCAGGGAAAGATGTACTAGTGTTGGCAGGAAAGAGGAAAAGCTTCAAAGACTTTGGATAAGAATATGGTTTTTTTTCCTTTTAATTTTGTGCCTTATCCAACAAACTCAAATTTCATTTACAGCATCAGAAGGAATGTTATCTGAGAATGAGACTGGAAGAACCAACTCTGAATTCACTTGGCTGCTCATTTAAGTGATCATTCCTGCAATTTTTGTGCAAATACTAAGGCATCTTGAATGTTTGCTCTTTTCTTTGGCTCTCTTGTTTGAGCTGTCCTTGAAATTCATAGAATCACAGAATAGCTTGTATTGGAAGGGACCTTAAATATCATCTAGTTCCAACCCCTCTGCCATGGGCAGGGGGAACACCTTCCACTAGACCAGGCTGCTCAGGGCCCAATTCAACCTGGCCTGGAACACTTCCAGAGAGGGGGCATCCCCAGTTTATCTGGGCAACCTGTTCCATTGCCTCACTAACCACCTAGTAAAGAATTTCTTCCTAATATCTAATCTAAAACTACTTTCAGTTTGAAGCCATTCCCCCTTATCCTGTCACTTCCTGCTCTTGTAAAAAATCCTTTTCCACCTTTCTTTTCAGCTCCCTTCGGATACTAGAAGGTGGTTGTATTGGTTTGAAAACAAACCAGTGGGAGATCACAAGTCAAGACTGAAACTGAAAATAAGTGAAATAATACAAGGAAAAGCGCTGACAAAGTTAGATACAACCTAACACCCTGTTAGGGTGGTGGTAGCAGTCCAACTGAAGTAGTCCATTTGAAGCGGTGATCCTGTGAAGGTCTAGTCTCCAGCTGAAGATCCAGTGGTAGCTCTGGTCCTCTGGGAACCCAGTAGACAGGGCTAGCTCAGGCAGTTCCAAGGCCAGGTTATATCCACGTGGGAACACCTGGTTCCTCCCTCCTGGGCAGAGCATCCCACAATGGGATGAGATAAGTCCATGAGTTACACGGTGGGTCCCTGATGGCCCATTGTCTGTAATCCGGGGTGGGTCATTAGCAGGTGATAGCAGCTAATGGCCCACAGCTGGTGGTAACAGAATACTTAAATACATCTATATTGCAACCTAGGACAGTGGTGATTAGGTCATGCCTTCTCTGCTCCAGAATGAACAACCCAAATTCTCTCAGCCTTTCCGCGCAGGAGAGTAGCTCCATCCCTCTGGTCATCTTGGTGTCTCTTGTCTGAACTCACTCCAACAGGTCCATGTCCTTCCTGTGCTGGGGACCCTGATCTGGATGCAGTACTCCAGGTGATGTCTCACAAGACTGGAGCAGAGAGCCAGAGGAAGGGGAGACAAATACAATAAGAACTTAAAAAAAGTAAAAGACTGTTGGCTTTAATGACTTGTCTAGCTGACTTATCTCTGTGGTGACTTTGGAAGTATAAATGAAAGATGAATGTTTGCAATGGGTTGTGGTTAGTGTGTTGCTTGTTGTGGGAGGGAGTAATTTTACATAGATAAACCAGGTAAATTAATATTGGAGGATCAAATACATTTCCTGGCTGAAATGCTACCCTTTAGTTGACTTTTCTTCATGATTGAAGTGCTCTTTCATATAGCAAATCAAATGAGAAGACAAGTAATATGACAAATTCCTGTATCACGTAAATAAATGTGGTTCTGCTGTCACAGCCTCAGCACATGTGGAGGGCTGCAGAGTCTGGACCACCTTTCAGCAGGTGGACAACCAGGATTTCTTCTGCTGCTACTGGCATTATCTGGAAGATGAAAAGCTCAGTCTGATGTTTTGTGAAGTCCTGGAGGGCTGCTCTGATGCACAAAGCAACAGAGCCGAGAGAGAGGGTCACTGCAGTCTCTCTGTGCTCCTGGTGAAGGGTGAGGAGGGGCAGTGGATGCATCCTCTAGTACAGTGCAGTGCTCAGTTTCCCTGACTTGGTGTTCAGATAATGAGGTAAATAAAAAAAAAGTAGACTTATGTATTTATATCCTTGTGATCTCCTGTTGTTTTTAAAAGCTGGGGTTTTTTTGGCTATTCATGCAGTGGTTTTCTTCTGGAGGTCCACCAAAGATTGCAGGTGGATATTTGGGCTAATTTCTCATCAGTCATATAACTTACTCCATTCTTTCATAAACCCCACATGGGTTTCAGTGTTAAACTGTTTGATTTTGTGGTTCATTCTAATGCTTTTGATGAAGTACTACTTTGCCGTGACCTTTCCCACTCTTTTCTTTGTCCTTGTCCTTTAAATATGATGGAATTTTTGGAGCTATAGACAGCTTTTTTATTAAGTATTAAAATGAAGAATTTTCTCTTGAGGTTTTTCTCCTTATGTAAAAAGATACTGCAAATGACATTTGGACTCTCCAGAAGTGAAATGAGACTAAATTTTTTTTGAACCTCATTTGATGAAAGACAAATAAGTGAACAGAGCTATTATAAATTATATAATCTTCATATGCTTAAAGAAAGGCATTCTGCATGCTTTACCTTGACAAAGCTTCTGCTGCCTTCCTGGGAAACCTTGTCCAAATCCATTGTCAAAATTTGGCTTGTGATCATAGGCTAGTATCCTCCTCATAGTAACCATCACTAAATGATACCTTCTGGAATTATACCACTTTTGGGAGGCCTCAATGATTACAGAATAGGGATCCTACTGCTTTTTTAGCATGGTGCAAGCCAGACACTTAAGAATGGAATTTCAAAGACTGAGTCAATTTAGCCCTTTGTCTTAAAGTGATTGGACAATCTTTTCAAAGGTTTATCTTTATGATAGTGTTGTAAATACATAATATGGATTGAGAGAATTAGGAAAAAAAAACAAGTTAGAAAAAACAATTTATTAAGTAATATCATATAAATAACTTGTTACAAAAATCAATTTGCAAAAAGGCAAATTCACTCTGTCTGTGAGAAATTGTTGTTCAACTTGGTTTCTCATCAAATCCTTAAATTTCATTTCCCCCTGCCCCCCAACCCCCCAAAAAGAAGCCAGTACAGCAAACAGGAAATATAAGGGAGAGAGTGCACACTTTCCATCTGACATAAACAATTGCCCATCCACGCTGCAGAAGAGATAATCATTCCAACATGGGTCCCTTTGCAACACAGGGAAGTTCTAGGTGTAAACCTCTTGGGTGACAAAATTATCACCCACAAATGTCCCTCTCTGCTGAGCAAGGACCAGATCCATCCAATGCTGAGGCTCCCTTGGCACAACCAGCGGATGACATCATGAGAGACTCTGGCTGGAGCATGCCAGCAAGTAAATCTTCCCAGGTGGAGGCATCATTTTCAATTTATGCTTGGAAGTATTTTTAATTAAAAAAAAATCAATACCAAAAAGCATTTATTTTAAAGGGTTTTAAAAATCACAAATCGCAATAGGAGTTTGCCAGATTGATTTCGCTCAGTAACACAGTTAAGATGCACATAGCATTTATTATAAGGCCTTTCTTTTAATTTGTCAAAGCAATGAAAGTAATCACAGAATTAAAACAGTACAGTGATTCTGAAGAGTTTTTCATGTGTCAAAATGCAAAACAATTTTGTGTTTGCAGTGTTCTTTCCTTCTTGTGTTCACCTGAATGCTTAATAATTCTATAAGTTTGTATCTTCAATAAACACTAAAGTAATAGATCATAGAAAACTAAAAGCTTATAGAAAGTGTCTCCAAGTATATTTACATAAATAGTGCAGTCTCATAGGAAAGGTCAAAAGCCCATGGGAATGGAAGGGATTTCTCTATATGCTGGACTTATGCCTTATTTGTCAAATTGACTTTGTGGAAGGAGAAATTTTAACATAGCAGCTCCCTTATTTTTTCTTCTTTTTTTTCAGTTTATATTTAAAGAAAGCAAAAGGTACATGAAGAAAACAAGATAAGGATAGTTTCTGTAAAAACTCCTTTGAAATTCAGTAACTCTACACATGAAAGCTTTGTGGCTTTTAAGTGCCATGGGCCTGCCTTGCACATAACTGATTACCTCCCCTCACCCTCCTTACAATTCACCTCCTGTTCTTCCTGAAATGCTCAGTTCTCTGACACTTGTACTTCCTGTAACCCCAGCCACAGCCACCTACCACTGAATTTTATAAACTGTTCAGGAAACTGTTTAGTGGATGACAAACACAGGTCTGGGCTCAAAAGTGTAAAATTGCAAAATGATGGACATGATCAAGATTGTTTCAGCTGGCTTAAATAAAACTGCTGAGGGCAGAGATTGGTATTAAAGCATTGTGTTGGTGTTGTGGGTTTTTCTCTCTTTCTGGAGCAATGCATGAGTCTGTAGATATTAAAGATGCTGTTGCTCCTCTTTAAGTACAGAAACAACCTCTGAGAAAAGAAGTTTTTCTAAAGACTGAACTAAAAGCAAAAAATATTGTGGCTTTGACATTTCTTGGACAAGGATGCTGTTTCACGGGTGTAAATGGATTGGAAAAATCCTGCCTTTCACAGCTTATGACATAGTTCATACTCAGTGGAAGTAGCATAATGACTGTTAGTTTGTCAACTCTCATTTGATGAGGAAGCTCAGATTGCAGAGTTAATTGAAATGCAAATAGGTAGGGGATGGCAGCATCCATTCGGGACAGTGGTCTTCTGAAACACTTCCACACTACTCATAGCAAAGGAAATGTGGAGACACCTCTCTAGCAGATGGTGGCTGGTAGAGCTAACACAGTGGTGCTTGCAGAGAGTTACCTGCTCAGAACCACTGTCAGGAATTCACCCTGCAGAAGACCCCCAAGATAGCTCTGCTGCAGAAATTTAATATGTAACTTGCTTGCCAAGAGATCTCCCTGGAAATGGCCAGGATTTAAGTTGCTTGGTCAAAAAAAAGTCTTTCTTTCTATCCATGCAGATGTCCCTCTGGTGCTACAGGAAACCTGAAAGTGTTGGTTCTGCTCAACATGGATAATTCTGATTTTGAAACATGGCCAGCTTCCAATGTTCATTATTTCCCTTCTTTGTAATCATACTGTATATGTGTAGACATGTAGACACACATTTCTAAAGGCATTTCTCTCTGCTATACTTCTCTATGACTGTTCTAGTTTTTACAGTACTGCGGATGTTCAGTTCCTTGGTTTTGTGGGATTTTTTTTGTTGTTTTCATGACAGAGAAATGGAAAAGTTGCAACTTGTAATGTAGACTGCTACTTCCAAAGTGGACTATTTGAGGGTTGCCTCTTCCATCCACATTTATCAGTGAAGAAACACCTGTCCATAGAATGAAATAAGACCAGAAAAATATATCTGTTTCTTAGGAAAAAATTAGATAACATTGTGGTTGGTACAGGTGACATGTTCTTCTACTACATATCTTTTTCAGCACATTTTTAACAGAAATTACTGAGAAATACAGACAATTTGTTTTTCTCATGGTTAGACAAAACTCCATCTATATCAAGTTTGGGAACACATCCCAGTCCTGCAATACTGCTGGTAAAGCCCTGTAGAAACCCCCAGATTCACTTGTGCAGTGCTTTCTGCAAGACTTTGCCTCAGCTCTTTTCCAAGCAACAGAGAGATAGATGTCCTGGCACAGCTGTGCTGGAGGCATGGGCTGCCATGTCTCCCCACACTGGTGCTGCTGTGGGATAGAATTGGGTTTAAGCTGAAGTAGTTCTCCTGGGGTAAAAAACCCCCAGCAAACACAAAACAAAAACAATTCCCCACCGGTTTTCTGGGGTATAGCGACTCTCTTGGGAGTTGAGATGAAATAGGTACTGTAGAAACCTTATTCCATTTCAAGTGTAGTAATGTTACTGTTCTGCAGTAGCATGGCTGTTGCAGTCTCCCAGGTCCCTCTCCCAGGTCCCTCTCCCAGGTCCCTGTTTCATGTTAATGCCACTGAATTCCTTGGCATCTTTCAATATGTTTCCTGTTGTTAGGTCAGATACTTTTCCAAATTAAAAGCCAACTGCATTTTTATCTCTCTACCTGGCTTGGCTAAACTGCCTAATAATATTTCATCTTCTGAAATAGGTGGTGTTGTAAGAAGAGCAGGCTTAAAACAGCCTTGAAAGCCACTTCATAGCCCATAATAAAACACTTGTTTATCTACAAATGACAATTGTAGCACTGTGTGAAAGCATTGTTAAATACTCATTTCTATCATCTAGCACGCCACCATGCAACAAAGTGCAAAGAAATATTACTGCAAAGGTTTGTATTCACTGCAATATGGCACTTTCAATATTTAATATGCAGTACTGATTTTATAAATTGCACTTTGTGGTACTGCAAAGCAAGAAGAAAATAAAGTATTGAACTCTCCTTGCCATGTGAGAGATGCTAAATCTGTTTAATTTGCAGGGAGAAAAATAGACCTTAAAACCTAGATGCATAAATAATAAACTGGATGCAAGTTTGACTCAAATTTTCTTAGAAGAATGCATTTGCTATTCAGGCACCATATTTGTGGTGACATAACATAATTTTATATATATAATATATTTACAAACAGGCACGAGTAGCCACTCTCTATTATTTACTGTGTCACTCAATGGACAAGATAAAACCAGCTTTGAATTAAAAGGGAAAAAAAAAAAAACCAAATCAACCTAAAACTTGCGCTTGAACTGCCACTAACAATCACTAAATCAGACAAAATCACTGTACAAACATAGGAAAATAGTTACAAGGAGTTCAGTGATCCTCCTGTCTCATTATCCCATCCCAAGAAGTGACTAATGCAGGCTGACTTGCAGGGTGGCCCAGCCCCTTCAGGGCACCAGGGCTGTCTTCAGCCAAGTGCCACCAACTCCCTCTTCCCAATGAGCTGGGGGTGGCTCGACGGGCTGAATACCTGCGTGGCTTCCCAGCCACCTCTGCCATCCCCTCCGCACTCCAGTCCATTTCCTAGGGGCTAAAGGAGGGGAAGGGACAATTCACTGGCTCGCTTCGGGCATCCAGCTGGATTCTGAGCTTGAGGCTATTTGCTGGAGGCAACACCAAAGTGAAGGGTGAGAAGTATGTGTCAAGAAGCCACCGGGAAGAGCCCCTGGAGGGATGTGCTGGCCCCACAGACGTGTGAGGGGAGCAGCCCAGAGCAACCACGAAGCAGCTGGTGCTGAGCATCTGCTGCTCCTCCACATATCTAAAATCCAGATGGTCTCTCCCATCTGCCAGAGCCAGCTTTTGGACAGATTGCTTCCCAGAAGTTCCAGTTTCAAGGAAGCCATGAAGAGCTAGGCTTTTATCATCTTAAATTCCTTAGGGACCCTCAGGGAGACATAATAAGGCTCTAGCGATGCCATTGCCATTATGATGGGTGTAACAGCTCAGCCCCCACTAAGTGATGGAGTTGGGAACCACACTCTTGGACTTAAACACTCTGAGAGGGCTCCAGACCCTTGGAAATTCTGGGCTTCTCCACCCTGAGAGTCCTTTCCTGTCCAGCTAGGGCCAAAGTACTGATGAAGAAGCTCGCTCATCCTCTTCCCTCTGAGCAGGTCCACAAAACATAAAATTCTGTCATTGTGGTTGTAAAAGTCTAACACTTGGGGCTCTTTAACTCACTAGGAGTAATGAATTCTAGGGATTAATTTTTAATTCCTCTTAATTTTTTGTTTATTAACTTTTTTCTCATCTGTTTTTATTTCTGGAGTAAATTGGAGCTGTTTAATTTTCAAAATGATTCACTTAAAATTTGGGGGGAGGGGGAAAATAGACCCATTCCTGTAATTCTGATATTACATACTGTCTCAAAATGAAAGAAATGAGAATATCTACATATGAGGTATTTTTAAAAAAATAATTCCTTCTTTCCTTGGCACAGTGCCATGGGCTGGTTCCCTACTTTGGGACACAGGGCACCATTTAACTCCTGAAACTGGATATGCCCCATGGCAGCCCCTTAGGGTTTTCTCCAGATAACCTCTCCTAGATGGCTGGATTTGAAGAGCAGCCACTACATGTTTGACAAACCAACTGAAATACTGAGTGATGTGCAAGTTATAAAGAAAACTCTTTTGGCATCTTCCCCCACTCCCCACCTGGACAAAAAATTACTTAGCTTGGCAAAGCAGATAAATACACACAGAGGAACTTGTGGTTAAATTTTACCTTTTGGTGAAGTCTTTAACAAACCTGGCTGAGTAGTTTATTTTAAAAAAGACTTATAGTTATAAACCCTACTTTTCAGGGCACTTGAATGACCATTAATTCTCACTTATTTTTTCATTCAGGGCTTGAGTCTGGAAGAAAAAAAAGAAAGGAAACAACTACCCAAAAGCATGAAAAGTTACTTCCTCTGGCAGAATGCCAGTGTTTTCCATTTCTAAAGCATTTTCCAAATGACTTATGTAGGTCTTGCAACATCCTAATGAGGTAGGCATTATTTCCCCATTCTACAATAACAAAACTGGGCAGAGAGTCCATCAGGAATCCACCTTGGACATCCAGGCAGAGAAGGTCAGGACAAAAAAACTGCAGTTTTTCCCTCTGCAGTTGCTCCTTTTGCCCCAGAGGGTAGCAGTCACCTTGAGGCTACTCCTTCCCACCTGCACATGAGAACAGGCAAGAGTAGCTGGATATGAACATCCCGACTCCAAGCTCCCCAGGACAGTGGCCACCACTGAACTAATGTGCAGGTGGGGGCTGACTGAGGAAGTGCAAACAAGAGCACAAGTCACAACCTAATCCGGATCTGGATTTGATGACTTTCCCTGTATCGCAAAGCACGCCTGGGTTAGAACTGGGAAACCATCTAAGAATTCAATATTGGGGCTACTGACCACACACACGTGCACACACACACACACATCTCTCCAGCAATGCTAGGTCCAAAGAATATATACAGAGCAGTCCATGAACTATATATATGTGTGTGTTAGTATGATTCAGTGCAATGGGGCAATGGCGAGATCTAGAGAAACACTCAGGTTTAAATGACCATTAAGCCTCTCTACCCTCCTCATGAGTAAAATGCATGTTTGATGTTCTTTTCTCAGCTTACTCTACTTGTATAATTAACCTTCATTCCATCACCACTACTTTTGACTATAATACATAGGGTAAACTAGGGTACCTCATTACATTGGGATGTGCAATACACAATCAACAGAGCAGTTGTCTGAGCTGAATAGTCTGAATACAAGTAAAAAGCAAGTGAGCTTAAACAGTAATATACTCCAATTTACAATATAAGCAGAACAAGTAAAAATATTGCTCCCTATCTGATCCTTTTTTTCCCCTCCACTACTGCTGTGCCTGTAAGATTGGCTTGGTAAACTGGATGCACTCAAAAAATAAGGATTTTGCCTCTTGGAAGCTCAAAAAATGATACTAGAAAAAGTTTTCTGATGGCTAACCCACACAGACTGCAGTCATTAGACAATTCAAATGGGTAGAACAGAGAACCCTTTCACACAGCTGTGGAGAAACAGAAAGAAATAGCCACTTCACATATCCCAATGCTGTTTCTGGGAGTGAGGAAGAGAAAAAAAAGAGAAAGAAAAAAAAAATACAACATATTAAGAGTCTTTGTCACTGTCCATTGGGCCATACATATCTGCCAGCTTTTTAAACCGAGGTCCCCAGTCACTGAGGTAATCATAGTCCTGATCTCCGTCCGTAGTCACCGACTCCAAGGAGCTGAGGGACTCGGCCACAGAACCATTACCTTCGTACGCATAGGTTGCTAACGAGTCATACGGGGGTGCTGTTGGATCTGTATCATTTTCCTTTAACCTTTGGTTAATGAAATCTCTGACGTCCGTGTTATCTCGCGCTGTTGCAGTCCGCCGTGGCATAAAAAGTGTTTCCGGCACAATGTCTCTGCGTAATTTATTATCATCTATGGCTTCAGGATTCCTCAGCGTGCCAATATCAAATGCCTGGGTGTCTTCCTCTCCACCACCTTCATCGTTGTAACTGACAACGTTGTCTCTGATGTCTTCTTTGGAAATTATCAAAGGCTCTTTTTTCCGCTGCCGTCTCAGTGCTGCAAACAGCACCACGGTAACTGCAAACAAAAACAACAGGGAAAGAGAAAGGGAAAGAAGGTTAATCCCCAACTCCAGTAAAGCCCAGAAGAAATGCTGTGCCTCTGCTTGAATTCGAAGATTGAGAGGATTTTTTGCAAAACTGAAAGAGTGCACGTCAGATTTGCAGGCTGTGCTTGCTGTGCCTGTGAGTTCCTTGGGAGATGAAATGGGCATGGATGCGCAGAAGAAAGGAGATGTCAAGCTTGCAGGAAGCCAAGCAGAGTGTCTTTTTGCCAGTAGGCACTTTGTTACCCAGAGCCATATACTAATTTGATTGCCTTGAGAACAGAATTAGTTTCACAAGAGTGGGGATAGAAGAAATGCTTTCTCCAGAGTAAGTAACATCAGATGTTATTTAGGTTGAACCCCCTGGAAAATATGCAACTTCTGCTATGGACAAGGATGGTATCTCCTGAGCTTAGCAAAGTTGAGTTTGAAGATGAGTAAATCTATCCTCTGGAAAAAAAAAGCTTGAAATATGGGGAGGATTTGCAGCCAGTACAAAGTCTGAGTTTTATTAATGTATTTTCAATGTACATCACCTTAAAAAGTAAACAAATTAAATCGTGGACTGATGAGAAATGATAAAGGTATTTTTTTAATCTGACAAAGGCAGATTTCTAAAACATATTTTATGTCCTTCATTTTAAAGTGTGTGTGTGTATGCATACACATAGTTTTCATTTATTTGGAGGGAAGGAACTCCTTCCATGACCCTGATCCAAATATTAATATTTTTATTTAATAATGATACTCAGTACTATTGAAAAAGTGAACATAGAGGGTGGAAAGGGATATGGGCAACATATTCCTATAGAAGCTGATTTCAGATTTCTTAGCTGGATTCTACATTAAGATGTAAAAGGCTGAGTATTGACAAATAAACAGTAGCAAGGAGCACAGATGCATTTCTACTATTAGTGTTGCTTTGGTAGTCTGAGATCTGCAGTGCCCAGCATTTCAGCTCTGCTGTGCAAACTCCAAGGAAAGACACATCTTGCTGTCTTTATAGTTTTTTCATAGCAAAGCAAAGCAGAAATGCCTAACTGATGTGAGATGATAACGTGGATCACAGTGATATTTCATGTCAGTTTCATTTCTAAAATGGCATCTGAGCCAAAGCACAGTAACTGTTAAAGAAGTTTTTTTCAGTCCCTTCCACATTTGTAACCTTTTAAGGTCAATGTCAAGGACTAAGGGTGTCCCCAACCCAAAACTTTATTCAAATGAACCTTATCATGCTTAGCTTCTTTTAACAGACAAAAATCTGGTGGTTTTTTTTAGGCTGGGGAGTGGTTTGGGTTTTGGTTTTTTTTGTTTGGGGAGGTGTTTGTGGTGGTTTGTTGTTGGCTTTTTTGGTTTGTTTTGGGTTTTGTTTTGGTTTGTTTGTTTTGTTTTGGTTTGGGTTTTTGGGTTTGGTTGGGTTGAGTTGGGTTGGTTAGTTTTTTTTAAAAATGAGCTTCCCTGCAGGATTGCTCAGAGCAAAATACTATCTGTAGGTGGGCCCAAACATCTTGAAGATTGACTATGGAAAATCACCAAAAAGACAGGATAAAGTAGCAGAATGCTGTGTCTTACCACAGGAATACTGCAAATAAGGAAGAACATGTGTCAGTGAGAGTTGGAAGGAAATAAATGATGAAGATGAAGGATTAGGTGTCACTGTTGAGCCGCTAGCAGAGAAAAAGACGCGGATTCTCAGCGTGGCATAAAAAAGAGAGCTTTTGTTATTTGATTCCAACTTATATAGAATTTTCAGAGGTCACTCAGATTGGTTAGTCAGAAACCTCCCCCTAGGCCTGACTGGCCAGGCCTGAACTGTCCAAATCTCAAGACACTGTTTTTAATAACATCCAAACTTTATCTTTGTTTATAAAACACAGGAGAAAATTCTCATGGGAAAGAACTGTGCTAGCCACAATTAGGAGGGGTGGTTCAGACAGCATTGGGATCTCAGCCTAATGATGAGGATTTACTCATGGTGTCACAGAAGGGTCCTAACCTGAGTGATGCTGCTTCGTGCTGCTGTGCAAAAATGCAGTAAGAGACAATTCTCTTCCTCAAGAGAAAAAAGCTGAGGCACTGTGTGGAAGGACTGGTGAAAGGTGTGTATGAAAGAATGGAGATAGCTGGAGTGCATTTTGGAGACCTTGAAAAACAGGGTCAGTTTAGAATGGGCTTCTGGAACAGTGACTGGTAGAATGGTCTGAGAAAGCGTAGGAATGACAGATTTTACATGAAAGGGTTGCTGAATTATCTCATTACAAAAACAGTGTTACACAGAACATACAAGGATGAGACTTTGATAATTACGTCACATGTCTGATATGTGGATTTTACTGTTTTGTGCTAAACCTGCAGGAAAAAGAACCCAATATAAGCTACATGTTGAAGTACATCACCTTTATTTGCATGTCAGTGTTCAGCAGTATCTGAAGCCTCCTGATAAGATGCTAAAATTACTCAAACTGCATATAAACCTAGCAATTTTCAGGCACTTTTTGTTGCTGCTAAACTTTGAGTTGTGGTTCAGGTCTACCCAGAGTATTGTTTTTCACTCAGTAGTGGTTGCACATTCAAACCCTGCAACCAACCTGAAAATAGAAAATTATATAGCTGAGTTAATTGAAAATCTGCTTATGGTGCATGGTGGCATGAGCAGTAATTGACATAAAGTGCTGCTTAGCACACAGAATCAATTATTTTCGATTGACATAAAACAGGAAATCGTTTAATGTCAGATTGATATTAATGAGCACAGTTGTACTAACGAGTGCAAGACTATCTGCAGCATTACATTACTTTTTCTGGTAAGGAACTTAATACAAAGTGAGCTCAGCCCTTAGGGACAATGATACCATGTTTTGAAAAATGAATTTAATGGTGAATTAAAGATCAGATTATTATTATTGTGGGAATCTTTTCTGCAAATGGGATACAGCTTATTTGAGCAAGCCATGAGTATATCGGTAAAGTCTGAGAAACACAATGTCTTTGACTCATTACCCGAGAGGGCAATTTTGTTAAAAGTAAAGATCAGGATGACTCTGCAGTGGTGATAAGCACATCCAAAGAAGACACGAGTATGGTAAAAAGAAGAAGAATCATGAAGGAAATGTTTTCTCCCCTGCCTGACTCTACTGCTGTAAAATTGACTCCCTTCTTTCCTCCTAACATCCTAATAATATCTCCCAGAGAATGGCCTGTGTTGTATCTTACTGTTGTCCCCAGATGAACAGCTACAGCTCATGGCCAAGTGACTATCTCTGTTTGCAGTACAAGAGGGGAGTAATCTGAGAAGAATGTGAGAGATGTTGCAAACTGTCCTTATTTTTATATATACAAAAAAAAAAATGTTGACCACCTGTAAGTGCTGTAGCCAGAGCTCAGCACATTCTCCACAGTCAGGATCCAACTTCTTTCTAGTCACAGGTGGCTGAAATGGAGGACCCTGGAGCCTCTGAGAGAGTCCTTCAGTATAATTCTGCATCCTTTCCAACAGAATAGAAGCACTGAGACTTGTTTCTCCTCAGTTTAGAAATGGGAAGGTAATTATTCAAAATGAAGTTATCTGGCCTCCTTTTGTGGTCAGAAGAAAGAAATGGACACTGGCAGAGGGGTGTGAGTAATGGGTTTGGTCCTCCTCAGATACTAATAAGGGGTGGGATGGATGTCTCTCCACAGGTGTCTCTTACCATTGACCAGAGGGCGGAGCCCAGCTGTCTCCTATTCCTCATTCTAACTTTTAGATAACTGAGGTTAGATAGGTTGTGCCCTATACACCCCATCTGCAGCAGCCCTCAGAGGAGGAAATATGATAATATATGTACAGGATAAGGCAACGATGTCTTTACTTTGCCTTTGTTCCCAGTCTTGGAATAATCATTATAGCAACACAAAATAACCACGAAAGGAACAAAATGTCCCTGAGCTACTTACCAAGTAGTATAATGATACACAGAAGAATGGCAATAAGAGCCCCAGTGCTAAGACCAGTAGGATGAATCAAGGCTTCTGCATTACAGGACAGCATCTTTCCTCGATGGTCACAAGCACACACTCGAATAGTCACCGTTTCAGTGCTGCTCTGGATAGGGTAATCATTGTCTGATATCACCACTGGCAAGAAGTAGGTGCTTGTTTCATGCCGGTTATATCTGGTTTTTCGGGTAAAAATCCCTGCTGTGTTGTCTGGAAACACAAAGCATGCATTAAAACTTCATCTGAAGATGGCAAGCAAGGATAATATAATAAAGAATAGTGTTCCTAGAAATTCACCTCTGTTGTCCTGTAGTGTAAAGTTTGAGCTGCTGGCTGCCTCAGGAGCTAAGGAGAATGAAAACTGATGTCCATTGTAAGAGTCATCTTTATCAACAGCACTTAATGTTTGTATCAGCTGAAACAATAAGAACAAAATTATCTCCTAAGTCAGTGAACTTTACGTTTATTTATGTACTCTAAAAAAACTGCAAAAGCAAACTTTTATATTATCTTTTTCTTCTGCTTCAAGGCAGATGATGTTGCTATGTGGAGTTTAAGAAAAGTGGTCCACATGCTGCTGATGCTGTTTAGGATCACCATACTATTATATCCTATACTGTAAGCAAGTAACATAATGAATTTTAAAGTTGGCAGGAAAATCATGTTGATTTCAACAGAAGACTTGGGTTGATGCCACTCCAGATGGGTAGGAAACCTCTGCATGTGACAAGCAATAGAGATGAAAGGTGAGACAGACCAAGCTGACTTTATATTTATCTACCCAAATCTCATGTCACAGAAATTGATTGGCTGAATCTTCCAAATCATCTGCTGCTTTGAACTACTTAGCACTAGGAGTGGCAGACTGAGAGTTATCTGGCAGGAAATAGTTGTATCACAGACAGGACCTGTAACACTTACAGACCTGAAATTGTTTTTGACGGAGACAGTGGAGACGCCTGAATAAAGCAGAGAATCAAAGAATGAAAATGAATCAAGAGTAACAAGGTGCAGTAAAGAAAATAACTTTCAAAAACATACCATCATGTTAGCTGGAAGAATACTAAGTGAAATCAGGTACCGTGCAGCCACTGCTTAATTTTGCAATTAAGTTTGATGCAATGCAAAGTACACCTCTTGATGAGGTAATGCAAGAGTAGTAGCAAAACTCATTTAATTTGGAATATTTTTTTAGTACAAGCAGACAACACACCTGTTCTGCCTTTGCATTTTCACAGACGAAGGTCTCATAAAACATGGCAAACTCTGGAGCGTTGTCATTTACATCCAAAACCTTAATGAACACTGGGACACGGCTGCTTTGTTTGGGGTTGTCTGAAATGACAAAGCCAGAATGGAGATTTTATTTAGCTCAGTTACCAACTCAGTGCAGCAGAAGAAAAGGGCAGACTTTCTCTGCTTCTTCTCACTCACAGCACTCCAGTTATATTCTGTTGATTTCTGGTGAATGCTTTACGGGATGAATGTGGTATCATTACTCTAATTCTGCATAAACTATAAAGTTAAGATTGAGTAGGAGCTCAGGAGTTACAAATTCCTTTGACCATTCCAAGTATGATTATGAATGTATGTGTGATATATGTAAGCATAATACAGGGACTAAATTAAATCTATTTATTAGCCTAACAGATACTGTTTGGTGGCAGTGAAGTGTCTACAACATATTCCCCTCCTTAGCTCTCAAACAGGAAGACTGAATAGTCATGAGGATGAGATTGAGTGAGTTTTTTTTCTTCACTTGGTAAATATAATACTCTGTGCCCTACAAATCTTGTGGCACAGTTCTTTAAGCTACCACAATTATCGTTATGTTACAGAAAGAGTAACTGCAACTGTGATCACAGATGCTTTCTAACCTGTTGTGAATTTACTTGGCTGATGTTCTAGAGTAGATACTAACATGTATCACCTGAAGAACACAAGCACTATACAGAGCATGCAGATCCCCCTATGTAAACAATCTCTTTTTTCCCTATACGGACTGCATAGTGCCAAGAGATTGAATTTGACAAGGATATTCCTGAGCATAGATTACTGATGAAAATGTTGTCATATTTCTGGATAAAAATGAAAACATGTGCAAATGCACCACACTGTATAGACCATTCCTTTTCCTGTTGGGAGAAGATAGGCTTTAGTCAAAAAGATACACAGAATAAGGAACAAAAGCAATGGCAGCAACCTTACCTAGAGCCATGGATGGTGAAATAGGTAAGATTCTAAGGCAAAAAGTCACACTTAACAACCACTCACTCCTAAAATGCACAAGATCTGTCCCCAAACAAATCTGTGCTCACCAATCAAAAGAAACCCAAGAGACATTTCCATTGATCTGTCTCCTTTGTGCTCCATATCACACAATATCCACCTAGGAGTATGTGGGTATGGGAATGTGAGAGAGTGAAATTTGAGGGAAAGAGCGTGACTGAAATAAGTTTCATTTGAAATAAACACCTTCCTTTCTCTTTCATGAGGGCTCACATTGAATTTTCCTGTGTTGATTTCCTACCCATGTTAATATATTTTATTGATGCATTTTAACCTACGATTCAAGGGAAAAAAATAGTGCAATATATTCTTCTACAAGCATTCATTATAGTAGCTTGTTGGTTTTATTTTTATATTTATTCATTAGAGCAGCTTCTATTTATTCATTATAGTAGCTTCTATTTATTCATTATAGTAGCTTGTTGACTTTAATAAAAGTCCTATTAATGTGTTTATCATACTTTTATAAATGTGAAAATGCCTTCTCCAAAATTGGCACTGTGTATTTGTATTACAGAGCTCAGTCATTTGGACAAAATATTGTGCTTTAAGGCTCCACAGTCCCATTGAAGTTAATATGATTCCATTAGGCATAAACCTCCTTCTAATATGAGCCACTAGGCTAAATTCATTTGTTGTATAAAATAACAGTTTATGTATAATATAGACTAGGCTGAATTCCGTGCTAAAATACATCAATAAAAAAAGTTGAATTTTTATAACAGGCAGAAATCAGAGGCACTCATTTGAAGTCACAGGACTATTGGCAAGACTATTTCATAGGGCATACTTTTCTAACAAATACATTCATATTGGCAATACATATTGGCAAACATGTTTCTTCTCCTCTCAAGAAGGAGAATTTTTTTCTTTCCTGCTTTTTAAAACTAAACCTACATCTTTTCATTTTACTTCTAGGTGCTTAAGGTTCTCAAAATTTGAAATGATACTGTAATAAGCAGAAACTTCATATAAACTCTAGGCTCTATGAACATATTATGCCTCTTCTCTGATTTAATGGAAACTAATATACATCTTCAAGTCTTTTTTTGTTTGGATTTTTTTTGTCATCATCTTTCAAATTATTTGTGCAATTTAATTGATGTAGGTTAATTTGTTTACATTATCTTTTAATTACTGCTGAGCTCCATCTCCATAGATTCAACAAACTGCTTACATCTATTTCTCTCTACAGGGATATATTTTCTGCTGAGCCAGCAACCAAACTGTTAAAGTGGGCTTTTTCCCAGAATATAGCCTCAAATCCCTGCCAATGCTTGACTTACCCTTAAGTGTTAAGTAACAAATATATAAAAATACTCTGGGAATTGTCTCTGGTAAATCAGCTGTAATTCTGCAGCTGTGACTCACTAGACCTGTGTCCCATGTTTTCGTGCCAGTTCGCTGTCTGGCTGTGGCAGAGGTACTGACCCGGTGTTTCACCAACTATTTATTTGCAGCAGTCACAGCATGATTGATTCTCTGGGCTGCTGAGCAATTGCAGCTCACACTGGTGAAAAAGGAGAACATTTAGAAATGGAGCAATCTACACTTACTGACAGTTCTAGACAGCGGCAAAACAACTTCTGTCTCTCCTTTTTTATTTTACTGTAAAAATGAAATCAAGAACAGTCATCACTGAAAGGTGTTTCTCCTTATGATTTTAATTTTTTTTTCAATATCAAAGGGAGTACCCACCTGTCTGAAAGCACATCCTGTCTGTAACTTGACTGGATATTTTCTTTAGATTACTTCAGTGAAATATACTCGGAGCTGGATGAGATAATGTCACTGAGAGTTAATCAGTGATTCTATGGAATTTAGTGGAATGGGACTCTAGCCTTGCTAGAAATTTCCAGGTTTGGCTGGGAACAATAAGCAGTGGTACTTTCCAGTCTAGTCTCTTGAGACTAAAATCAGTGAAGTCCTGGATCAGAACAGTAGCTACATTTCAACCAAAAAATTGCCTTTGGAAGATATCTACCCTAGTTATGCCAAATTTGGTCTAGGCTTAGTAAAGCACACCCTGGGAAGCAGCTTGCTGCAGCCTGAAAGGATTCAGACTAAAGAGGGATGGACATTAAGACAGAAGCCCATGTCAGACACAGAGGTTAAGCTGAGAGGGTTTGGTGCAGTAGAAGATCTGTGCATAGGGGAGGAAGCAAGAAACCAAATGAGTATTTCCTGTAGATGCTGAGCTGGTTTTCACACAGTATGCAATTTTCTATACTGTCATTTCAGCCCTGCTGGGGTCAATGCATGTGGTCCTGCTATTGTCAATGGTAAATGTTCTTGCTATTCTTTCCTTTTAAGGGATTTATTTTTCCCCTTCTGCTCTACCCAGGAGCTGTAGTATACAACTCTTTACCTTAGATCTCTCCTTCAAGAACTTAATAGAAACACAACCACCTGACTAACAGTCAGTGTTTGGTGTCCTGAAATCCCATACCCAGCATTAAAAGGTACAAACTTTCATGAGAGGGAGAAAACTACTAATATCCTATAATTCCTATAGGCTCATACCCACTACTCCATCATACAACCCCATTTGCTTGCCTCAGTAGCATTGTTTTACATTGGTTTTCAGTTTTAAAGAAGACTTACACAACAAAGAAAGTTAAGTAATCTTGAGCTCTTAACCCTCTTCCCACTGTTAAGCAGTGTATAAATAACCTATATAAACTACATAGTGTAGTGTATGGTAATGGAGCCATACATACATACAACAAAAGAAAGTAGAGCTTACATTGTCTCAGAAAAATCAAAAGCTTTCTAGCCTCTGACTTGCAAAGAGATGTTGTGACAGTCACAGAACTGGTGTTTATATTGAATTTATCTACCATTCCACCATAAACATAGGCACTGTGACTCAGCAAAAGCAAATAGAATTGCATTCCCTGATATTTGAGCATTTGATGTACTTATAGATAAAACATAAAAACAAAGAGGATTGTTTATTAAGACCATCTCGAATAGATGTCCTTATCTTAGACCCCTGCCATTCTGACTTCTAAAATCAACATGCAGTGTTATCACAAGATTGCTACTTTGGAACAATCCTAAACTAAGTGACTGATTTGCAACTACAGCTTGTAATTTCAAAGGATGCACATAAAGTAAAATATGGAAATGCATAAAACTGATTAAGATCTGGGCACCTAGCTCAGCCCAGCCACCTTAGCCTTATTTGAAAACATCCAGTCTGAAGGAGACTGAATTCAGCCAAGGAACAGAGTTTGGCTTTAAACCCTCTGTTTTGCAGCGTTACAGTTCCAGAACTCAAAAACCATGCTCGAAATTTAAAATGGCTATTACTGATCACAAAACACAAAACTGTTGCCTTTTCTCCTTGCTAAGTTACCTCTTCACGAACTGTGTATCCCTAATAAACACAAAACTGCAGATAACCTCTTGCAGAGTTACTGCTTCTTCATTAGTATTGAGTGAACTATCCATAAACCTGACATGTGTCCAGCTGTGCTTTCCACACACTCAGCTAGAAGGCTAAATTCATTACATCAGGGACAGGAGTGGTATTTAGGTTTAACTTACTGATCTCTGCTGCTATTACTGTAATGTTGTGCCACAGCAGTGTTTCCCGGTCAAGGGGTTTTGAGGTGAATATCGAACCATTTCCTGAATTGATGTTGAATACTCTGTCCATATCAGTGTGACGATCTACAGAGTACCTGCAAATACAGAGACAGGGGTTAGAGGAATGCTTTCCTTTTAATTTCTGTGTTCTAAAACCATTTTCTAAGACTAGACATCAAACAGCTAGTAAATGGGGTTTCCTTTTGTTTTCAGCACAGGCTTCAGAGTCTTTATGTATTCACACAAAGAGCTAGTTCTGAGCTACGGGATAATGACACATTGGAGGTTTGATTTAGAAGGTGGAGTATTGTCACTGAATAAATGAATTGCTGCAGAATTTACATACCTCTGAGAATCATCAAAGCTTTGTTTTTAGTGAAAAATGTGAAGTCTGTGCCCTGAAAGATACGAAGTTTATTTTAAGGCTGAGTTGGCTTTTCCTTTATAAAACCCTCTTTTTATGGTTTGATATCTCAACTGTTCCAAATAACTTCTGATACAAAATTTGACAGCTGGGGTGCATTTGTGCCTTTCATTTCCCAGTGTTTAAAAAGGCTGCCCGCCCAAACCAAGTCAGCACGGAACAGAGGTTCATTATTCCATGGTATGTATCACACAAAGGTTTGTTGTAACTCATTAAAACTAACATTCTTAGCCCTGCTTGATGGTATCTATATGTGAAAATGAATGCTAAAAAGCTCTGGATGAGCTCAGAGTCTAAAAACAGACTCAAATTTTCAATCTGATCTTTTGCTTTTTCAGCTGAACTAAATCCAAGTTTAAAAGTAGAACTCTCCAGATCCCGGGAGAGGGTGCTACCACCTTGATCCAAATGCTGTGACTTAGTTTCATCTCTCCTGAAGGGAAAATTCTTGCATAAATTAAGGAGGTTTTGACAGAAATATGTCTCTGATGTTGCCAAAGCAAGAACGCAATTGCATTATTGTGCTCTTGTTCCAAGCCCAACTGTGTGCTCATGCACAATCCAGGGCAGATCCTTAGGAAGTCCAGGGTGCTTCCTTGGTCTCCTTGCAGGCCACGTCGATGGAGACAAGGCAGCAAAAGGCAGCAACTGCTGTCCCTTGTGTCCAGACAAGGATAAAGATAATGGCTGAGGTGAGGAGCACTCAAATTAAAACTGGGCCAGGAGAATGACTGGCAGAGTTTACTGCCACTACACAATTCTGGGGAGTGCAGAGGCTGAAAAAAGATTTCTCTTCCCTGCTCTGCCCTAGAAGCAGCTGCAAGATATGCCCTTTATTCTGCACAGATTTCCTAGTGCCTGTGCAATGTCTCTTAAATTCTGAGAAAGATCTTGCATGAAAGAAGGAGGGAATAGAAGAAACCAGTTGTAATATTATTCTGACAGAAGTTTAAAATGAACTGATTTGCTAATTATCTTGTAACTGACTTTTTTTCTTTGTTGCAAATAAAAAAGTGGGATACAATGCCTACAGTGGGTTAAACTTATTAGGTCTTATTCCAAAATAAGAATTTAAGTGTAGCCTACCTTTCTAAACAAAACAATGGCAAGTATTAATTATTTGCACTAAACTGTTTCTCTTTTTCCACGGCAAATTCCTAGGGAAGCACCCAAATTACACTCAAAGGTACTGGCACAAAAAGCTAACAGTTTTTGGTAGGACTTGCATAGGCACACCTCTTTAGTTCTCCAGGAGTTCAGATTTGGTTTTCATTCATTGCTGTCACTTTACTGACAGTACTGCAATTCTGGCTGCAGGAAGTCAGCTGTGGTGTCACTGACTTAGTTCCTTTATGCAGCGCTCTGATGTTACCATCAGATTGAAAAGTGTTGCTTTGTCTAAATCTAAATAGCACGTGTAAATTTGTTGACTTGGCTGAAATGTTTAATGGGAAAAAGTTTATACAAACTGGTCTTACTCTTTTATATTTTGACAAAGTAAGTATTTGATATGGTAAACATTTAATTTTAACTTTCATTCATTCAGGCTTTTATATGATATTATGTTGGTGTTTTGTGAATTCAATTATTTTTCAGATATTCTGTGGCTCATTTCCATATCTTTCAGCTGAAATACTTTGGTATTTCCATTTTGCAGTTAAATCTAGATTTTGCATTCTTCTTTGAAATGAAATATCAGGATTTTCCATAGATTAGCTGTTCCAGCTAACTGTAATACTATGTTTCAGACTCTTATTCAGCAAGATACTTAAATAAGCAACTAGCTTTAGGCGTGAGTTGTCTGTTCACTGGGTTTCTTTCTTCAATTTTAATTTCTCTTCAGCTTCATATTTTGAATGGACTTAAAATATCTTACTGTATTAGCACATTTTAATGCCTTGGTGTATAGCAATCACTACCTTTGTAAGATTTTCCAAATTCAATCTGTGGTACAGTATCTGGAAGAAAACAAAAAGCGTTCTGGACTTTTTCTAAGATTACCAGGGCTGTAACATTGAGGGCTTTTTCTTCAAGATATTAAGAATTTTAAGGTACAAGTATTTGTAAAGCTATATGTATATTCAGTCATTTGTACAGTGGAAACTCAAACTCATTAAAAAAAAAAAAACAACCAAAAAACCCAGCAGAGACAGTTTCTTAATGGAATGTTAATTTTATTTCTTCATATCCCAAAGAAAATACATACAAGGTCAGTACAGTTAAAGCATATTCAAATTATACCATTAAATCTGGTCTAGAAGGATGATTTTAATAAGCTAGACTGTCACTTCTGTTTCTCAGTTTGCATAATCCAGTCTCTTTTGATCAAAGATTTTTAATTATGTTGAATTGGTGGGGATTCTGACTTCTGGATCACAACCTAGTAAGAATTAAGTAGACAACATCAAACTAATTTTTACATTTATTTAATGAAATTACTAGTGTGTATTTGTCAGATTTCAGGACTTCATCTCTTTCAAGCTTTGAGGAATTGACAAGCTAGGAAGTTTAAAATTATCTATGCAGACTCCAGTCTCTCCTTGTACATAACATGAAGAAGGGAACGGTAAAAGAGAGAATCTAACACATGCAGATATGTTGTCAGTAAAATACACAAACAAAATTTAGCCTTACATTTGTTTGCAGATCATTTTCATCTGGGATACTTTAGTAAATCAAATCACAGCAGGAAGACAGTTCCAGTGACTGATGAACTTCATTATGCCTCTGAGGAGTTACTATAGCACAAAAACTCAGCTAGCAATTTAAAAAGATCTGATGTACAATACAGCAGTGCCAGTTTCAGCATTATTTTTTATCAGTATGCAGCGGTTCATATTATTTCTGTGTAGATCAAACACAAGCAGAATGCAAAACTTTTTTTTTTATAGCACAGCTGGACAGTAGAGTGCTACTTAGGAGTATGTTGATGTTACCACACATAGACACAAATATAGCCAAACACATATTGATGTATTTTTGTATTTTCTCAATTTCATGTCAGAGCAAAACTTATAAACAAGACTTAGACTGATGCAATTTAACTGTACCAATACACAGGTCACAAATGATTATGCAGTCTTACAACCAGGGCAGATATGAGCTTCATATTTTGCTATCCCTTCATTGTCTTCTGATATTCAGCAGCTTGTTGTCTAATGTAACCACAAGTCAGGAAGATTTGTGGGTCAGGAAGGGATGTGTGTGTGAATTTTTCATAATGCATTTTCATAATGATATTGTGAAGGTTTCCTTTAATGGAAGATCAAAGGGGCTTTCATCTAACAGAGTTAGGGCTCAGTTTGTTTAAGAGGAGAAATCTTCACTTGAGTAGAGGAGAAAATGGAAGGTTTTCATTGTAATATCAAGTGTCTAAAGATTTTATTTTTAACCATCAAAAAAATTGACAAGCAAGTGACAAGTCATATATATACAGTCTAATTGCATCTTCCCCGAGGCTCAGAGTGAAAATTGAATTTAGCATCTCTATTGCATGATAGAAAAAAAAAATTACCCTGTCGAAAAGATGCAGACTCAACTCGAGCCCCTAAATTCTAGCAGATACCCAAGATATTAGCACCATAAAATTACATTTATTGCAAGTTAACATCTCTCAGGCTACTGCTCTCTGCTGATTTCCTTTCTCTTTCACTGATTTTCATGTTTTTTCTTGCTATGTTTATTTCTATTACTCTAACCTCTTTCTCATTTTTATTTTTCTTCTCCTTGCACTTGGCTGTTGCATGCTATTAAGGTAAAAAGTAGACAAGCTTTTTGTTGCACTGCATCAGTTTTGACACTTCAACTAAATTTTGATCAATAACTATCTGATACTTAAATATGCGAAGTACTTTTACGGTATTAAAGGACTGCCCTTTGAAAGTTAGATATGTTTTAGCACACACATTCAATTAATAGCAAAGAGCCGGTAGGCAGTACTCAACAATGAACAGCACAGTCCCTATCCCCTGTAAATCACTTATAATTAGGAGCTGGTGCTGGTGTGAAATGCAAATGGCTGTAGTTATCACCACAGGGAAGGAGGGAAGCACTCCCCTTACTCTCCAGTGCCATTAGATATAAAAGAACAGGTTCCTATGAAGACTGCAAGGGGCCTGGGTGTCACCCCAACGCATTTTTCATCTTCATGCTGGCATGCCCATGAAAATGTGCAACAAAAGATGTTCATTCTGTCCTGGGGCTTCACCAAAGTGTGCAAAACATTATGCTGCTACTTAGGTGACTCTGCTCTGCTGCCCCAGAACACAGCTATAATTGTTGCTTGTCATGATATAAATTTAAGAAAACCTTAATTAAAGTTAGAAGGCTTAGTCTTGAACAAGAATTCACATCTAGGGCATGCCATGCAAACTGAAGATAGAGAAGGTTTTTGCCAGAAACGTTTTAGATTTAGGTTCTCCATCTAGGAAATTAAAATTAGAATATTTACTGCTCTCACAAAATTAGCTTAGACCTTAAAACTTACTCTTTATTGTAAGATATCTTGACAAAAGATAGCTTTTTGCAGGAGTGCAAAGTACTGATGGACTAGATTTTTATTAAGCGTGCACTGTTCTATTTTGGTCAAAGGCTACTGTTGAATTTCTAAGATGCCCAACTCAGAAACCTGCTGAAAATTGACCTGGATTTATTATTGCTGCACTTTTCAATTCCTCCTCTTGCTGCCTTGTCAGTAGCAATGAACTTTAATTAAAGCACACAACTATTTAAAAGTTCTTTTATACTCTATCCGACATGACTTAAGTACTCCAGTATGCACAGAAACAATACACATCTTAATTTACAAAAAAAGAAGACTTAGGTATAGCTACTCCAACCTTAACATTTCCTCCACTTCCTCTAAGATTAGTTTATTGATTCATGGCAAGTGTTAATTTATGAAGCTCCTGAGACTGACTCTTATCTTACAATCCTTACACTGATACAGGTGAGATCAGAGCCCATGTATGCACATGAGCTGATTTTGAGGCATTTCTACTCGCAGTTTAGAGAAGATAAATGTGGCCTCTGTTAAGCAGGTCTGGACAGACAGAAGATGAAAAGGCTGGTGAATCACACCCCTGTCATATAGCCAAGAGGATGCACTGCACTGGAAAATGTTAAAGGTGGAAGGAGAACACTAAGATTTTGTTAGTTCTCTTTTAGCAGTAAAGTTTTTCATAGTAGAAATAACCACATACATTAGTTACTGAAGAGATTAGGATATAATTCAAGATGCAAAGGCCATGCAAACACATTCACACGTACCTAGATATGCTCAAGCTTGAGAGATCAATTACCATGTACAATACTCCATATTCAAGCATGCCCTACAATTCACATTGTTACAAGTGATTGCTTTTTGTATGTGCTGACATGATAAAAGCAAAATTAAAAAATTCCCAGACAAGCTGAAGTAGTATATGCTTACTTGACAGGGTTCTTGGCAGCATCTGGATCCTGAGCAGTTACTGTTCCTATTACACTGTTTACTGGAACATCTTCTTTCACTTCCATTATGTATGCTGGTCTGCTGAACATGGGGGGTTCATCCACATCCTCCACCTGAATTCTGACTGTAGCTGAGTCCTTGAATGGCCCCAAGTACAGGAATCGAGGGTCCACATGAGTATTGGCAGCTTCCACTTTGAGAATATACAAGTTTTTGCTTTCGAAATCCAGAGCCTGGGAAGAAAAAAAAAAAAAAGTTTGAGAAGCCTGCGGGGATTGCTGTGCCTCTCAGAGGAGCAGGATGAATGGTGGGAAGTCATGGAGACATCTGTGCTAGGTAACAGGAGCCTGAACTGGGATTAAAATGCCAACAGAAAGGAGAAAGAGCTCTATGCCCTGATAATACATCAAAGAAGAAAGGCACTTTTTCAAGGAATTCTATGCCTGGAACTCCTAAACACCAGGTAGTTTTCTCAAATAGCCTTAACTCTTCATGTCTGTTATCCAGTCATTTTTGGCATTTTGATGATTTCTTGTCTATTTCTTGTCCATAAGCACCATACACTAAAAGAGGGAAGATTTTCTAGGTATTTCTTGTTTAGATACTGGCATTCCATCACTGAAATGAAACACGGTGACATCTAGTGTCTGGATATCCAGGACCACCCACTAAGCCAACCATGACTTTAAGATAGGCTTCGACTATAACACACACTGGTAAAACTACAAAGAAACAGCACTGAGAGACTCTTTGTCACTACTTGAAGAAATGTGGGGACAGAGTAGTCACCCCGTTTTTCCATTACATTGCAGAAGATTCACAGCTTCTGTCAGCAACAGACAGAAATGCAAACGGAGTTAGACTGATATCATAATCAGACCCTGGAAGGCATCTCCTAAAAAACAAGTAATGACAGGTGTCGTACTGATATCAACAAGCAAGTGCATGTTCGGAAAATCTACACAATGTCTATCTAGCGATGACTGAACTTGAACTGATGAAGGATGATATCTGTAACCTTATCAAGTTTGCCTGATAACCCACTGTAAACAATATTTCTCAAACATTTTCTGACAACCAATGTGCAACCTAGTAAATGATGTCCACTGTGATCTCTCAAGGCACTGTGATTTTTTTTTTTGCTAAAGCAAAAGCATGCTGATAGATTTATTAAATTTTTGCAAAATGTCAGTCAAAAGAAATTTGTCTATGTACTTTAATTTACTATAGCTGCACAATTCAAAATCCTCTGATAATGCAAAATAGTCAATGTGACACTCATTATTTCTGTTGTCTTAACACAGTATACATTCTACTAAGAGGGCAAATCCTGCATCATAGGGAGAAAATCACAGTTGGATGGTGGGGCTTCCTTAAGTTTTTCTGTGGGTATGCTCAGGCTGTAGAAGTTTTTCTCAGTTACACCCCACTCCTTAGGTTATTTGCTCTCTCAGGTCTTCCAAAGAATGTGCATTTGTTTAGTAAAGGATGTGTAAGAGGAAGGATATCAAATGCTTGCATAAAAGAAACTTTACATAGGTAATGTAGAGATTCCCAATATACAGAATTTAAATTAACAAAGCCTACATGTTGCACTAAAAATGAAAAACAAATATGTGCTAGATAAAGTTTTGATTGATGTTTCAGAGGTGGCATTAAATGTGTTAAGATACCTTTTTCACAGTTATAATTCCTTCCTGCGTGTCCTTGTCTGTGGTAATTCCAAACATGTCATATCCATCCCCCTCAGTGATGCTGTATTCAATCTCTGCATTTTCATCCACGTCAGCATCGCTAGCTTTTATCCTGCCAACAGGGGAGTCAAGTGGCGTGGACTCAGGAGCTCTGAACTGGTATGTGCCTACGGCAGACAGAGAGAGAAAGCTGGTTAGTCAGTCTCAAGGTGCTTTGGGCACCATCTCTCCATGCACTGTCCACCCTGGCCGTGTGCAGGTGACTTAGTGAGTCACTGTGTCTACAGAACCTGGCAGGGCAAAAGCCTTCAGCTTCTGCCGTACTTCCACCTTCAGCTTCTGCTGTGCTTCCACCTGGGTAAAAGTTACTTATTTTTCTATCTGTCTTCTCATTTGGAGCACGGGTGTTTTGCTTTGCTACAAACATACAACTTTAGCAACAGATGTCCCTTTCTGGACATTCTCATGGTCTCTGTTGTCCGCATCAGAATTGCATATGAAAAATGTCTTGAGGCCAAAGGGTAAATATTAAGAACTGTCAGAAGCCAGCACAGGTTTGTAATGCTAAATCTGAATCCAGCTCAAAAGCCTATTAAAAATGTACTACATTGAATTTTTGTCTGAAAAAACCCCTACTTGTGGCGTTTTGGCATTATGAAGCTGTATCTTCAGCTTTTATATTGAAGACACTTATGACCAGAGATGCATAATTAACTCATTGGGAGCAGAGTGTTATATTTCTTCTTAAGTTGCTCTAATTTAAGTGGAAACTCTTTGCCCACAGCTAAGAACAGACTTTGAACCTAAACGACAAGTTGCTTCCAATAACTTTCCCAGTGACTTAACTGCCAAAGCTCACTGATTTGTCTGATAGTATCTGCAATTATTTTCTGTAGCAGCTGCTCTTGACTTTGACACACACTGACACTGTGATACACACACAACATACAGAGAGCAGTGGTCAGACAAAGGAAAAAAGGGAAAAAAAAAGAGGGAGAAAGAAGGAAGTTAGGACAGGGAAAGAGAAGAGGATGAAAGGTGAATCACTTTGAACCCCTTATGGTCATGAACGGTCATTCATAGAAGTTACTATCCAAGAGAGCTTGCTCAACTGATTCCCATAAGTATCACACAGATACTTGAGAATTATTTGAGACAGGGGAAGTAAATAGGCAGAAATACCTGGTATATTTATGTACATGCTTTTGTTTCTGTATGCAAAGAATATAGGAAAACCCATTGAAGCAAATGCTTTCTGGTTATAAATACTCATTTCTACAGAATTTCTCTTGGGATATTTTTGCATACTTACATAAATTTGTTTCAAAACTTAAATATATTCGATTACAACAGATACCTTAAAATGCAATCAATCACGAAGTCTGAAAAAAATAATAGTGAACAAGAAATACAGTTCAATGCTATTTAATACATAGGAAAAATGTAAGTTGTTTCTGCACATTAATTCACCTCTCAGACTGTCAACTGCAATTGGAGTAAAAATATTAAATATTTGTTTCCCAGTTATTGCAATTAACCTTAGAATGATGCTATTGATTACTTATGTGTTCTCTTTTGCTTTCCTAAAGGAAGTTTGATACACACTAAATTCACAACAGAAGAAAAAATATCTAAGGTGAACAAACGCCAAAACAAGAACCATTTTTGTTCATTTTAGTGTTACAACACAGAATGTAAATATTTCATACTCTGGGGGAAGCGAGGTGGGTTGTCGTTTACGTCAGTCAGTGTGATGTTCACAGTGGTGGTTCCTGATAATCCTCCCATCTGGCCTCCCATGTCTTTAGCCTGGATGACCACTTGGTATTGCTCCCTATTTTCACGGTCCATGTTCAGTAAAGCAGTTTTAATAATGCCTGTAAACATGAAAATTAAAAAGTGGAGAGTTCACGGGTAGTGCCTTTGATGGAAATTCTCATTAAAAAACCTGGCAGTACAAAGAACAAAACAACTCTGAATAGTAAGTAAACTTTGCCCAGTACAAATATTTACTGTTATGAGATGGTTCATTAAATTACAGACTTGTCATGTCTCATCTCAGGCTACTGCCGATGTGACAGACACAGTATTAGTGGTACTCACAGAAAGATGTTCTACTTATTTGTGAGCCATGTTATTTTACATAACTATTTACCCTCTTTCAGTTCCATGCTAAAATCTCTCGCTGAACTGGAAAAAGGTTGTTTGTTCATTATTTTGACAGATGTGGTAAAAAAAAAGCTAACTTCAGCAAGACACCATTAAAGAGTGAAACAACATTAAATGGAAGAAGAGAAATTATTAATTAAGAAAATTATGAGCATCCAAGCATGCCTGAGTATATATATTTCTATTTATACATTGATTGAAATGATTTGCCAGTCACTTCCTTCTTCAAAGGCACAAATATCAGTTACAAGGCTAACTCCTATTGAAATTCAATCATTCAGATTTACCATGAAACAAAATGTTTGCATTCTCAGTGGGTCTCTTAAGGTAAGAATTGACTCCTTTGTAGGCAAAAGGGGTGAAATTCAAGTACTGAAATCCATTACCAAATTCAGTGGTTTTGAAAGAGACAGGTTTCACTCTAGGAGTTTTACAACTGATTTCCATGGCAGGAAGATCAAAACTGTGGTTTACATAGCTTCCCTTGCCCCATACAAACCTCTTGATAAAAGTTTATTACTGGAGAACTTCCAGCTACTTTATCCTTATTACAAGTCTAGGAGAGCACATAGTACACTGTCCAAGTCAGAAAGAGTGCATCAGTGCAAAAATCTTGGCTTGTGTTATCTAATATCTTATGCTTGAAGGGAAGCTCCCTTTGATCTTTGCTCTCCCTCTTTTCAGAATCGTGTATGCTCTTTCAACTCAGGTTTCAGTTTGACACATAATCTCTCCTTTCCTTTTCCCTGCCTGAGTTGCTAAGATTTATTTAAGAAACAATCCTAAACCTGATTAATTGTCTGGCATAATCTATTTCTTTTCCATAAGGGTGCTGAGGAGAGCCAATTTCCCTAGCTTCTAGTAACCTAACACAGTGGATGTTTCCACTGAAGGAGTTTCTTGAAATGCTTTGTTTCTTTTTGGAAAATTTAGTTAAAAAGCTTGGGAAGAGACTATCTGTGTAGTCAGGTAGTCAATGGTACACCAGATTCAGTCAGACAGAATACACATATTTTACATGCACAGGTTCCACACTGTCTGTTAGTCAGACCACTAAAAATTCCAGTCACTACATATAATTTAAACATCTTCCAAAAACAGAACTGAGAACTTTGGGATTCTATTTGTGATCTTCTAGTTTAGTGCAACAGTCAATTTTACCTCTTCTATCATTACTCTTAATTAAGATTTCTTTCATAAAATTAGCATTAAAGTGATATGTTGCAGATGTACAGAAATTATAATTACTTTAAACAAGTTTTGAAGAAGCAGAAGGAGAAAAAAAACTCACCTGAACAAACCCTCAGTCTTAATTTAGCCATTATGAAGATCTATAAGGATTAAGCACTTTTTTCCACACCCACCTGTTTCTCTCTTTCTTGTAAAATCCAACCTATTTAGTTTAATTTAAGCATCCACCACAGTCTCTGTACCCACTCCTTGTTAAAAATGATTGAAACCTGGTTCACATCCAGTACTAATTGTATTTATTAGACTTTGCTGGTAAGATTAAAATATTGTAGGTGTCATGTTTACAAATGTATCGCTCTATTAAATTTGTCAGATTTTGCACTGAATAAAATGTAATCTCTTCAAAGTTTTTTGGCTAATATATCCTAGCTATATTAGCTTAGCATGTCATTTTGAATTACAGACATTGTCACAGAATGACCAATAAGGTCCCCTGACCTGTCTCAGATTCAACAGAGAAATATGGTTGTCCCTGGAGAATGCTGTAGACAACTTTAGCACTGTTCCCATATGTAGGATCATCAGCATCAGTTGCAGTGACTTGCACAACAAAGGTACCTGCAATGAAAAATTAAAGAAAATAAAAATTAATAGGTTTGTTTCATGGCCAAGACAGCTTAGGATGTAGAGAAAAAAATAATTCATGTTCAGGTCAGCCTTGTGGCAGGATGTTAGAAATACACTTATTTTGTAGAATTCTCTCTGTTCATAAAGGACATAAACCCAAAATAATACCTGACTTATTCTCATCCCATTCAAACACAGAGTTATTGATTGGATGTGTGGATCCTTCATTGTGTTTCTCACGAAGGAAACAGAAATGCACCCTTCTCCAAATATTGAAAGTATTCAGAAGTTGAATCTAGGTCAAGAATATACTTTTACAAACTTACTTATGCTCATAAAGTATTTGACATAGAAATGTAAATCTGGTTCTTTGTGTGTCTTCTACAGAAAGAAATGGTGTTGAATCCCAGGCAAACTGTTAAGAAACATAAAATTTAGCTTACATTTTGGCATTTCAAACCATTTGTGAATAAAGTGTTCACATATTAAAATGTGAATATTAGGTTCTCACTTCACCAGATGAGTTTTAATCCATGTGACAAGTCCCATGAATGAGGGGAGAGAGTATGCCTCAAAGTCTTTATTTTCATATTGCTTGAGCTTTATTTTAATCTCATTCTTGATCATGATTAATTAATGCTTCTCTCCCTGGACATTGTTTCAGATTAGAAATGTGCTTCTTGGAATTCAACCATCCATTGCTATCTGACGAAGAAATGAAAATGACCTCCCTATGAATCAGAGACAAAGAACCAAAACCTGTCAAATTCTCAGGAAAAGACCCCTTCTTAAAATCATTTTCCAAGGAAGTGGTTTTTTTCCTTTCCTTGATTAATTTTTACAGCTCAATACATTTTAAATCAATAGAAAGATTTCAGTGGACTTCAATGGAATTTTGGAGCACTTTTCTTTAGCATGGGAAGAGCAACAAAAGTCATAGGAAGTTAATGGCATATCTCAGAACCAGTGTGTGACACAAAAGTGTACAACCCCTTCTGAACCTGTCCTTTCCCATTTTTTTTACCTTCCTGAATTACAGAAGGGCTGCTGAACAGATCTAGGAGTGGGTTGGACACAGTAATTTGGAATATCGTATTACTACACTGCTACTAATTCATGTTAAAAACATGTATTAAACTCTATAGGTGTCATGTAACAGAGTTTAACCCACTTCCATTGATGTTAAACCAGATGGTATCAACTTGGGATTTTTTGTGGTAAAACAGAGGGGGCATGTTTCACCCAGCTGACACCTCTGATTCCAGTAAACTGTTGTCAAAATTTTCTTGGATTTTTATTTTTTTGAAATGTCTGAGGTGCATTTACTCCAGACTCAAACAACAAATGTCTGTATTCAACACCTGTAAACTCTGTGCCCTTCAATGACTCCACGGAAAGAAGCCAGACCAGACACTGAAATCAGTTATTAGTTAGCACCTACCAACGTCTGACATTTCGGGAATGCTGGCATTGTAAACATCCTTTGTAAACATTGGCTCATTGTCATTGATATCATGGATCTTAATGATGAACTCAGATTCTGGTTCCACTGGTCTTCCAGTCCTTCTGTTTATAGCCTGGGCACGGAGTATGTATACAGGCTTTTCTTCCCTGTCTAGTCTCTTTGTGGCCTGGATGTCACCAGTGTTTTCATTGATAATGAAGAGGTCTCCTGCTCCATCTCCAGAAAGGATGTATTTAAGTGATCCATCTCCTTTATCCTGGTCTGAATGCAGCTGGTGATGAAATGGAAATAAAATAAAAAAAAAAAAAAAAAAAGGAGAAAATAAATAAATAACTGGGACACAATTCTAGATACTTTAACTGATATCATGATATATGCTTTCCTATCAGTAATACTCAGCCAGAAGGCTGTGCACTGCTTTTGGGAAATGAGTTGATACCACAGTAGGAGCAGTGAATAGATAGAGCTGTGTCTTGATATCAGAATTGAAATGGTCTGCAATATTGTAGGAAATTGCTGTGGATAATCATGAACTGAAGCTGCAGACCATTTTCCCAAGCATCAATCAACTCTAAATGCTAGTAGCTTAGGTGGAATCTTAGGAATATGTAGGGCAATGATATCCTACAGTGGAAAACCAGTGGATTTGGGAATTGCAGCAAGCAAAGAACTAAAAAGTGGCCAGTCAAGCCACTTCTTGAATTTAAATTATGGGTGCTTGGGTCTTATGCCCCATGGACATTATGTATCACACAGTGCACAATAAAATCACCAACTAAATACATACACTAACAGCAGATAAATACATGCATCCACAGATCTGGCAAACTAAGGGACAGAGTCGGGCAGGCATACTAGACCATTACAACACTGGAAGAGAAGAGATCAGTTGCCTTATCCAAAGGGACATGGACCAAGCTGAAACATGGTGGGGGAAGGGGAAAGAAGAGAATGATGGCAACCAGCATACAAAGCATGAGCTGCCCAAGCCATCATATTTTTTTTCCCAGATGATTTCCACATCTCTTGAAATGCTGTTGAGTGACACAAAAGGTGTGACTGACTATATCATACCGTTACAGGCATTCCTTTGATAAAGCCTTATTTATTCCCCCAGCTTTAAAATCCAGGCTACTCAACTACAATTTATTTTCTTTTTACGTGAGATAAAATAAAAATTTAGAAAATGAAACATTAAAATGACTTTTAAAGTCAGAGCACAGGTGATGAAATTAATACAAAAAAAAACCTGTTAGGTAGCAGATTCCTGGAAATTGTTTCTTTCATAGACAAAGCATGTTTATGAGTCAGGAGAGCCGGACTTTTTCAACCAGCTCTTTGCTTCTCTTTTCCTGAATAATAGAAAAAAAACCCCTGGCCGAGTGTGTTGCAAAGCACTTAGCATTGCTGGATAGCATGAAGAGGACAGAAAGATTTGTAGATTTAAAGAATCTTGGCACAGACTCCAGCAGTGCCTGGCTATGCCCTGACCATGCTGGAAGGGCAGCCTCCAGCATGACCATATGGTTGATGTTTTGGGCTTCCTCCAGCTTTTTTCTCAGATCAGAAATCCACACACAACACACTTGGTGGCACAGTCCTCCACTGTGTGTGCATATGCCAATAATCCCTGGAGAAAGCATGCTTCATACAAGAAGTCTGCCTTTAAGGGCAAAACTCTTTGTCACCACACATTCCAAGACTGTCCAATAATACAAAATATTATAACTGTGGCATGGTTAATCATTAGCAGACATGCTGAAGCATTCCTCTTAACCTTCTCCTTCAGGGAGAAAATGGACATTCTGTGTAATTTTGCACGGAGCCCTTTCTCTTGATAATAAGAATAGCAATAAGTAGGTTCTGTGCAGAATTTTTCATAAACAGATTTCACTTCCCTTCACAAAACCAGTCAATACCATTTGCTCTGTTTTTTTGATAACAAAGTTTCCCAGAAGGCTAGTCTTGAAATTTGGAATAGAGTTTACATCTCCTGAGTCTTATTCAGTTGGCCAATTTCCTTGGCCAGGGGGCCTAAAGGAATTATATGATTTACTAGACATAACTTTAGAGTTTAAAAAAAATCTATCAGAGCAGCTTGTTAAGAAGTCAGACTAGAAGTCTACTGCAGGAAGTAATTTTAATAGGTTATTTGAATAGAAATTTCCTCAAAGGCAATCTGCAAGAGAAAAGGCGTGAAAATAATTTTGTCTTTAAAAATGTATTTTTATGATTGCTTCACATCAAAAATTCAACTTCTGTTTTCCTTGAAAGCCTGTTTAACTTTTTCTGTCTCATAATGGGACAAAAACAGCCCTCAGTAACAGACTATCATTAATTCATATGAGTCATGGAATAGCGCTGTTTTGAGACTCAGTACCAACTGAACTCCCAAGCCCATTTTTAGCATTATTTTAATTAAACTTGGTTTCAACGAACAAAGTAGCAAAAAAAAGGTCAAGATAGAAAAGGTGCTGGACCCACTGGGAACAGTTTTCCATATTATTCTTTAACTAGCCTATACTACTTAAAGAACTAAAAATGGAAACTTGTATGATTTTTTTCACTGTTTATTAAATTTCCATTTCTCCTCCAAAATTAATCCACCCATGTAAGACCCGTGGTGACTCTAGATACCAAGACAAAGTATATCTCTGTGTCATCAACACTGGGAATGAGATGATCCTCATCCAGAGTTCAATCTTTAGACCTCCATCTGAATCACTAACTTTTGAAAAAAATGCTCCTTCTGACAAAATCCTTTCAAACCTCGATATCTTTAGTTTTACAACTTTCCTAAGACATGACAGAATAAATTGAGTGCTTAGTTAGCCAGGCTGTACGTGGATTATTTACTGTGAGAGTGAGACCTGGGGGAGGTCATGTCCTACATGTATATTACAGAAAGCTAAGGCTGGCTGAACGCTTGTTCTTAAAACCAACAACGATCTTACAGCATGTCATCATGTGTGGCCTCATGAACCTGATTCACAAAGGGTCTCTAAAACCATGACTGAAATCTATTTGATTTCAGGAAAGGAGGATAGTTCTCACTATAAGGTTTTTGGGGGATAGACCTTTATCACACCACCTGCTTAATTGCTGGGACAATAACCATATTACCAAAATAGTATGGATTTTGTTCTCTTCTATTCAGGAAAAAAAAAGTTTTTATATATTGAAAAAAAGAGCCAAGCTGATCTCTGGAAAAGTTTCTCATAGATGATAAATTTGTAACATTCCCTAGTACGGAAAATATATTAAAAAACTATTATTTTAGATTACTTTATCTATCCTTGACTGACTGTTTGGTAGAAAAGTTCTACCCAGGCAAAGACAGTCTTCTGTTTTATTTTGTCAAAAGTGTCAGTTTATCTTGGAAGTAATATTTTGTCTGTGTGACCTACATGAAGAGGAAAATTGCTACTGTTACCAGGTTAAAAAAAAATTTGGAATAAAATTAAAGGAGAAAGAAATGGTGCAAATTGAGTCCTGAAGAAAGGCCTAGAGGTGAGATGTACTTAAAAATACAGTTGATGGGTTTTGTATATAAAACTTAACACCACTGTGAGGTTACGAGGATTAAATAAATAGTAATAACAACTCCATTTCCCTTTAAAGTTGAAGTTATTTTTCACTACCCTGACACCTCATTGCAAAGAAAGTTTGCTGTAATGAAGTGTGTGCATAAATCGTACTGCAGATGCTTTTAGCAGGACTGTTGCTAGCCAATACAAGGTATTATAACTTCACTCTGTTTACTTACCTGAATTGCAAAAGAGTGCCTATTATCCTCTGCGTAAAGTTAGTGAAATAAAAGGGCTGTGGCAGGTAGTCGTGGGATAAAATGAAATGTTTGGGATGCAGCACTGAAGTGATCTGGGCTGTATCATATCACCATTACTCAAGACAAAGTTACTTCAGCCAATTTTTTAAGGACTCCACTTTAAGACAGGTTTTTTACTTCAGTGGGAACTCAGTGTTACTCAATGGAACTAGTTTCAGTCGGTGGGTGAACTGAGCAATACCCCAAAGGTAAGCAAAATTGTGAAGAACTAAGTCTATGCAATAAAAAGCAAATGTATCAGCAATTGCACTGTATTAATATTATAGTAAATTGATTCATTCAGAATCTAATCTGGACACTCTTCTGACACTGTCCATCAATCACTGGCTAAGGCTGACGATGAATGACAAATTGAAGATTTTACTATGCCCTAGGCATACTTTTACTCATTTTACTTTAATACCACTGTTAAGTGAACCATCTGGTATGCTGTTAATGACTTACAGTCAGATAAAAGCTCTCCAGCCTCTTTCTTCTCTTCCTCCCATATGTCCTGGCCCAAAGCATTCAAATACATCAGCCTGAACATGGGTAAGACTTCATTCCTCCTGAAGGAAGACGTGTTTAAAGTGCACTCAGGACTGCAACAATAGCTCCTTGTATTGAACATTCTGCTGTTGTCATATACATAATTACTTTAAAATGAGTGCTGGTTGGTTTTAGGTTTGGTTGTTTGTTTTTTTTTCAAAATTAGCCACAATCCAGAGTACACTCCTTCTCTACAGTACCTCTGGCAGAGCCTTCCAAAATCTCCAAGGATGCTGGCAATGGACTGTCTTCAGCAAGACATCAAGGAAAAGGGAAGTGAAATCTCTGCTCAAAGTACTTTTACAGAGTCTTTTTATTTTTTAATTTATTTCTGGACTGAACATATTGACAGCATTTGTGTTCATCTCCAGCAGACAGCATTGCTCCATTTTAAAGCAACACTCCTGGAAAATTTTACCAGGATTTTAAAAATTAAGTTGGACCCATTCTACACACTCAGAAATTCCTTCAGCAAAGCATGTGGGAAGAATTTAAGGACATCTTCCAAGTGCTTTTGCAGTAAGACTACAAACTGCTGTGGTGCAGGGAATATTATCTCCCCAGGTGTGCAATGGCAGGGCCTGGCAGCCATGGCTGTCCCACCACCCCAGAGAGGAGCAGGGAAGCCCCAAGTGACCAGGACAGCCCCAGTGCTGGGCATTGGGCACCTTCTGGGAATGCTGCTGGCTAGGCAGGGTTGTGGGGAGCTGGAGACTGGCCCTGCTGTGCTGTTTCTGGGGCAGGGCCACAGGGCTGACTAGGGGTCCTGGACTCTGGGCAGGGGGACAGGGACAGCCAGAGCTGGGTGGTGAACTCAGAGCACTCTCAGAACTCAGAGCTAAGCATGCTAAATTCACCCTGATATGAAACTTTATGAAACATCAGGGCCAAAACTGTGTAATCGAAGTGAGATCCCATATGTTTGAATAGGTTAACACTAACCAATAACTTTTTTGTGTGTTTAAATGGAATACCCTAGAGAGAAGTGGCTTTCTAGCATGGATATTTGTAACAAGGTTGTACTGAAAATGTACTTTTACAGCTGTGGTAATTAAATTCCAAAAAATTGAAACTGCAGGCCATGGTTATTCTCCGGAGTTAAATAACACCCCTCCTCTACCTCATTCTGTAACACTGATTTAAACAGCATAGTTAATCTCATTTATGAAGTGGCTTTACGTTATGAAAGACAGCTGTAAATTGCAGTTTAGCTCCCACTAATGTCATACTGCTGGTTATGATACCTGGCAATTCAGTGGGTAAAATGGTTTTCTATTCACCCTACAGACCAAGTTCCCTTTCCTTTCGTGAATATTACATGCTTGTCACTGAATTTTAGAGCAGTTACTGAATCCCTGCAAAGATCAAAGCCAATTGACCTTGAGATGTACACTGTGAATGATCAACCTACAATTATCCACAAATAAGGTGCTTGTTGCATCTTATTATCTGTTTGTATTTTTAAGAGGGACTTGATATTCTGAGATTGGTGGGGCTGCATTTCTGTCTCCTAACACATTAATGAAATGGAAACCAACTATTAAAATAGTAAGCAAGCAGTTGGTAGGTAGCTAACAAAGAGAATTGTGGTTTTACTCTTGGGAGGGCTCATAGCACGTGATTTTGCTCCGAATTTAATATATCCAAACCCCAAAATACTGTCTATTAATGAACAAATTCAACAACATGTATTTCTTGAGGTTACACAGTGCAATACTGAAGCATTCAGAAAAAACAAAGCACGCAAAAAGAGACTGCTAATACTTTAATAGTAAGAGTAATAACAACCTTGCAGTTTTCCTTGGCTCTCCTGGTGCTCTGCACCCAGACAGCATCGACTGAGCCCCTCAATTACTATAACAAACAACTCCTTTAATGTCATCAAATAATCAGCACCAAATTTTTCGCTCTACTTGGTGACTGCATTAAAAGGAAAATGCCACTGGCTTTACACATTAGGTAATAAGTATTTATATGCATTTTGCTGAAGTACAGACTTCTTTCTAATGCACAAAATATACCCCCAAAACACTACATATGGGTTCCATATACCTCCATATGCACGCAATTTATCATGTATCATCACGGCAAACACCTATGCAAATAATTTATTTCAAAACATGAAAGACCCTTTCTTCCAAAAGAAATTCCACAAGGTCCACAAAGAGATCCAGCATCACCAGAAATGACAGATTTCCTAAGGATGTGTATGCCATGGATCCTTCCACCCACCACATAACCTCCCTATCTAACTCACCCCTAAGCCAAAGCCTCCAGCTCTGCCTCCTAACTCTCACCTCACTGCTGGACACTTCCTGCTCTGGTCCTTGTCCTCAAATCCCCTAGACACTGCAAAATGCTGCTACTTCTTATGTTCCCTACACACTGGCTGGAGAAAAACCACCATGGGCAATAGCTGCTGGTGGTTTCCATGTGTATTTATGGAACAGACAGATGATCAGCTAGTCAAGGCAAAAAGTAGGTGTATCTGCCTGATGTAACTGCTGTTCTTCAAACTGTACATGAGATTAATGATTCTGACACCTTTATTCCTCTATAAAATTAAACTGAAATAAGTTAATGGACTTCAGAACTACTTAGAGGAGGCCAATGGAGAGAGATAGAGGCTAAACTACTGGAACTGGCTATGGAAAGTTAGCTGCTTAAAAAATAGTTTGGAAGACAATGGGAAAAAGATGCTACAGTGATTCCAAATCTTGATGCTTACTGAAACTAGAAGAGATGATTCCTTTCCATTCTTATATAAAGCAATTTGAAGATTGTAATAAGATTTATACTCCATAGCCTCAAAACTCAAGAGACAGACTTTGAAGTAAGATTCAAACTGCCATTTTTCAAAGAAAATAAAACAATAAAAAATATTTGAGAACATGAAAAAGAAATGAAAGTGATACGAGATCAGAGCACCATGATTCCTGATGCACAGCTGTCAGGAACATTGGTTTCACAAGTGGGTTGTATTTAAATTGTTACAACAGGTACTTACAAGAAGATTCCCACTCTTTTGTATCTCCTCACCAACCTGAGCTCTACTGTCCTAAGCAATCAGCTGTCTTCATTTTTCATCACTTTCTTGACCTTACAGATGTCACAGTTTATAGAATAATAATTGAATTGGTTAACTATAGTAAGTGATTGGTTTTCTAGGGTAAGTACAGTTCCTACACAACAGTTAATACACTAAACCTGAGTATGGTTCAGTGTGACTGATTCCTGAGTGTTGGCGTTTTTTAATGTAGTTTTAAATTGCTTGGCTCTTGCCATGCCTAGCTAAGAAAAGTGCAACAGGTGCACAGATCCTATTTGCAGAAATAGCTGCTCTGGAGATCAGAAAAAGGTCTTGCTTCCCAAATTAGATGTGCTGTTCTTGTGCTAGCATTATTTTTCTGATTTAAGAGCATCCTCCTACATACATACATTCTTTCTCATCCTGCATTTATAGATAATAATTCCATATGCTCTCATTATTTTTCTTTGCTAGACTCCCAGCCTATATACAGCCTTTATGTGCAAAATAGGCACTTCTGAGTCCTCAGCTGGAAACCTGTTTACAACCTCAGTATCTGGTTTTCAAGTCAAGTGGATTCCAATAAGAGCCAGGGAAGGAAAGGCCAGATATGAAGGGCTGATGCTCCTGGATGGTTTTCTGTAATTGCTGCATTTCAATTGGCTTTTCTTCTGTACAAATGGACATAGATCTTGGAACAATGTTTATATTTTCCCATCTGTGTTAGAAATGAGTACAAAGATTTGCTATTTTCATTACTGTACCAAACCAGTTCTTCCTGACTTAAAAACTCAGGTTTTTTTTCCTTTTCTTGTGCCTTCTCCTTCCATTTTATGACCATGGATTGTCTATTAGATTTTTTTCTTAATAATTCCTATTTCATGAACACTGAATTTTTTTCCTGTTTCTATTCCTTCCATTTTTAATAGCTCTCTTTTTCTACTGTAGTATATTCTGATACTAAAGAGTAAGACTGAAATCAAGAATCATAGAGTCACTGAATATGCTGAGTTGGAAGGGATTTATAGGATCGAGCCCAACTCCTGAATGAAAACATTAAGTCTATAAAAAAATTAATGAAATAGAGCACTGAAGAGTTACCGAGGTTATAATGGATTCCAGCATTTCAGGGTGTTGTTTTCTTTGGAGTTATTGAAAAATATGCTACATCTATTTGATTGTGCTTACTTTTTCTCATCCATTAGAGTTATTATAACAAAACCAAGAATACCTTGAAACCTGGCTCATTCAGCTGTAGAATCCTATTAATATATCTCTTGGATACTTTGTTTACAAAAAGTGTATCAGGCCTGGTTGCACGCAAACAGGCAGATTAACAGAAAAACTCAGTAAATATTGAAATGATAATAATAAAAACCAGTAAAGGATATGGGAATCCAGTACTTGAACTATTAAAACATAAGTCAAATGCTTTATTAAGATAATCATCTCAGTGCATAAGACGCGAAGAGTAAAACAACAATATCTTGTAAGGGCACCCTTTAACCTAAGTACTGGCTTTAAAAAAAAAACAAACAAAAAACCCCAAAAACCTGAAATTGCACACCACTGCAAACAGGAAAAAAACCTATACATGTTCAGTAATAGCAGTATCATCTGCAAAACATATTGTCCTTATACTGAGAATTGCAGGAGAAATTATGAAGAAACATCATGGTGTCTTTCTATTTCTTGAGAGTGTCAAAATGTCAGTGAACTTTCTTTTCATTCTCAAAAGCAGCAGAGCCAATCTGTTCCCTGTAAATGAACGACACTAAGGCTAAAACCATCTTTGTGGAGATGAACAAATTCAGAATATGAATAGATCAAAAGGCACTAAGCATATTTCAAGATTCAGAAGCAACCAGGTAATCAAAAGGCAAACTGAGTATAAGAGATGGTGGCATTTGATTTGAAAACAAACAAACAGAACACAGAAAAGGCACTATAATAATATAGGGTGCTGGAGTGAAAAAAAAAAAAAGGGCAATAGAATAAGAAATTTTCATTAGTTTAGCAACAAGATGTAGTATGTTCTCTCACTTTGGAACCTCAGGCTCACATGTTTCTGGCAGGCTGGAAGGTCCAGGCAGGCTGGAAGTCTCCTTTCATTCTCTTTTTGGGAGAACCATATGTCAGGCCACATGGCCTGTGACAGACAGGGACAATAGTTTGGCTGATGTTGGGATCCTTGGTTTATGGAATAGGCTGCCCAAAGAGTAGTTGGGACCTGTTGTTCTGTTTTAAATGTATGGAGCTAAGAATAAACACCCATACTCTGGTGACTCACACCCTTTATTACACACCCTTCAAAATCACAAATGAGTTTCCAACCTGAAGTGCAAACATGCAGCCACAGCTAATCATTGCAAAAAATCAATTGGAATGTATCAATCCTTTCAACATTGCCTGGGGCCTCTCAAGTCTTTTCCCTCTTGGCTTCCCCACATGCTTCTGCTCTTCCTTGTAATTAAATAGGGACAGTTGCACAAGGGCTTTTGTCCTGCACTGCAGTGCATCAAACAAGCAAGGTACCCACATTCTGATGGCCCTTCTCTCTAGGGGCAAATGAGTATCAGATCTTAATGAATATCTGGTAAAGCTGCAAACTCGGTAAAGGTACTCCCATGTTCTCCTGAGCCAAGCACTGCTTAGCACTTCTGTCATAAAGCAGTTTTATTTGTTCCTATTCCTGTTATCTCTAAGCACAGTTATAGCAGCAATTTACAAAGTTTGCCTTTACAAAGACAAATAGGTCATAAATTTGTAAGGAACAAGAGACTGTGGTGTCAAGTCTAATCTCTATACATATGGGCCCTTAAGTTTCATGTCCTTTTATCATACTTCTTGCTTTGTTTTGAACTACTGTATAACACTAAGAAAGAAGCAGTCTTCCTTTCAGAGTCAGGGAACTCAAAACAATTCTGACTAATAACTGACCTCTCAGTTTAAAAAGACCACAAAAACCCATGGTTGTATACTGAATTTTCCCAGTTTTACTTAGAGCAGTTGGGTTTCATTATGTCTTTGGAAGATCAAAGAACTCTCTTCAGCTACACAGTAGTGATGGTAACAATAGATCATTGTACTTGTGCAATTACCCTCACAGAAGCGTGCAGGTCTTGTTCTTCTCTCAAAGAAGGCCAAGGCAGTTTAAAATCCCTGTTTTGTGCTTTTGGTCCACCTATTTACACATCTGGATTTCTCTGTCATAGCAAGCATTGTTTATTTTTGCCAGTGTTTTCAAACTGTGGTGTAGCAGCAGGACCTGGTAGACATGAGGATTTGTTTTAGTTGAGACATCAGCATTCACTTTCTAGAAAGCGCAAAGGGCTTAGCCAACTCCAGGCTTGTCACAACCCATCTCAGGTACTAGGGAAACTCTCTTACATGAATAGCTGAGCAGAAGATTAGAATAGATTAAATATTATTTTATTTTATCTAGCGTATACAAGTCAGTGATCAGGAATGAAAATTCAAGCCTCTGAATTCTCGGAAGAGCTGTACAAGTAATTTTAGTTTAGTAGACAGACACTGCCACCACTGTAAATCTACCACCTTGACTGAATAGTCAGTCATTGGATTCAAGTGGGAGTCTTAAAGACTAAGTGGGAAACTTAGTTGGAGACATCACTGATGATTTTCCTTGGTATAAAAAAAAACCCAAAAAACCCAAAATCAAAACCAAAACCAACCAACCAAAAAAAATACAAACAAGGAGTGAGGTACCTTTAAGAGTATCTCTTTGACAAAAACACAAGATATGTGAGGGAAAGATAGGCTTGTAGCCACAAACATGCTGTCAGCTTTTGATATGGTCTTTGTTATAGTCTTCCTGTCTGATCTTAGACAGATCACTATTTGACGCTTCTACATTCTCCCTGCAGTATAATGTTAACAATGTCCAGTTGGGTATGTAATGATTATAACATGATTTGAGAACCTTGGGTGTAATTTGTTCTGTGTTAGTTTATGGAAAGACTGAGTGTTGTTTAACTGGAATCAAGATCGGCAATACTGTGGCTTTGCTGCGTCTTGCTGTATTTAGAGGGTGGGGGGATGGCCTATCCTTAATGCAGCTGCAATGTAGAAAATCTAATTGTTCTCAAGCTTTTTTTATTATCCCCCCAGCTGAAGGTTATTCTCACCAAAGGTTTGGATGGGTAAGTAGGGGAGTTTCTGCATTCTGAAGTTGGGTACATTAGCTAAAGTAGAATTTTGAGGTATCTTAAAAATTCCTTGAAAAAGAGTATGTGTGCTTTCATTTGTGAGGTTAAAGAAAATTAAGTGCCTGACTTGTAATGACATTCAGTGGGAATACAATGAGTTCATAAAGGGATGCATGCCTAAACCCCCATTTTTCAATTAGAATTGTGCCTACAATTCAAGAGCACCAAGTTTCTTTACAGCTTTTTTCCAAGTCAGAGGAAATTAATTCCAATATCCTGATATCCTTCTACTGACTATAATGGGACTTCTGTCCTGTACTGCAATAGTCAATTAAAAAAGGGAATTATAGTAGAAGATGGCAGCAGGTATTCTCTTGAGATTAGGAGAAAGTGGGTTTTTTTTTGAAAAGAGTGCATTCAGCAAACATGCACTTCAATAATAATTTTAGTATATGTGCCTTAGTCTCTGAACTATGTGAAGTGTATAGTTAGTGAAATCAGACTGTATTATGTGTCCAGCTTTATTTATCTTTGATTTCTCAGGGAATTTACCCAGCAACAGTTGATTATTCTTTATCAGTGGTCAGAATTATCTATTTAATCACTGACAAAATGCTTTCATTGGAATCACGGACTTTCAAAAGTGCTTCATAATTAAATTGTAAGCAAGTACAGCACCTCAATTAAGGTGTATGTGCACACACATTTCTAATTCATTGAAAACCTCTATTCTCCTGTGGGGGTAGGGGAGAATCTATCTGAAAGATGAACTACAAAACAAAACAAAGCAAAAAAAAAACCCCTTGGCCTAATGTCCAGAAATGTTTTTACTGGGATATAGTTGAATAAAACATCAGGCTTCTTCAGCAAGTAACAGCTTCTGACTACTCCCTGATGGATGCGCTTGAAAGCAAATGCTCATCCTTTGCTTACTGACAGAGGTGACCCTTTGATATTCTGAGTGCTTGATGCTGACAATCAAACCCTGAAATGTGTGTATGAATTTTATATGCTATATAAAAGTGTATGTGTCGGGGAGGAAGAAGGGGGATGGAGAAGGGATGATACATACATAGGCATAAATAAAAATAAAGAAAACCGACATTCAGATTTAAACGAAGACTTAACAAAAAGGAAACTAAATCATATCCACAGGTTTAATTGAGTCTTTAGTCTATATTCATGTCCCTGTCATCTATTTCTACAGGTCAGAAGCTGGGAAACTGAAAAATGTCTCTGTTCTGTCATGTTCCCCAACTTTGTTTCTAAACAGAAGTTTGTGTTACATAACCAGACAATTAAGGTGAGACAGTAGATGCAATATAAAAGGCTGTACATTTATCTCTCAACAGGATCCTCTAGAGGAAGACTCCTTAACTGGAAAAATGTTTATGGGAAACTTTATCCAAGCCTGGCACTGAGTAGATACTTCTTTCACGTAAGTATTCCTCAAAGCATTAGTGAGGCTGTGAAGGGACGGCTCACATGACCTGAACACTGCAGCAGAATGATGTAGATCCTAACAAAGGCCAGGTCAGGAAGGCAAGGAGGAGTATTAGCAAATAATTAGCATATGTAGATGGAGTTTTGCTTTGGAACAGGTGACAAATCAGTCAAGATCTTGAGGAAAAGAGGACAGGCCAACACAAGACATCACGTTAGGTATCTGCTACAGACTGCTCAAAGAGATGAAGCAGATGCAGCCTTCTTTAGACAAATGGAGGAAACCCTGTGATTGCAGGTCATTGCACTCTTGGGGGACTTTAATCATTCTTATGTTTGCGGGGAGGGCAATATGTCTGTGTGCCAGCAACCCCAGTTTCTGCAGAATGTCCTAAGACAACTTTTTCACGCGTGTGATTGATGAGTTGACCAGAGGGTGTGTTATGCTGGACCCATTCATCATGAATAAAGGAGAACTGCTCAGGGATATGGAACGGCACTTTGCCCACAGGCCCCAAAGAGCCTTGAGTCAGGCAGAAAATTCTGGTAGAGTGAAGCATTATCCACAGCAGAAAAAAACCAATAAGTCAGGAGCCTTTTAAGTAAATTGGACACACTTAGTTCCATAAGAAAAAATTTGATGCATCTAAGGATGGTGACAGTGATGAAATGTTTCTTTCTATAACATCTAAAAAGTCATTGTCTTTGGGGAAGGTACTTAAATTCTGAAAATAGGGAAAGTCACACCAATTCAGGTTCAAGATCCAGCACAGCCTTTCTAGGAATGCATATTAATTTTGACTTGAGAATCTGGAATTCTTTTGGTGAGAATACTTGTGTCTATGCTATCCCAATTATATATCTAGTATTCATGAAAGAAAAGAATTCTCTCTGAAGCACATATAATTGGTGTGATACTATCAGTCTAAAAACTCTAAAGGAAATTATTCATAAAATATTTTTGTAGGTAAAATAACAGATATTTATAAGGTGAATGGTGTAGATCCTGACAGGATCTACAGGTAGTCCATACTACCTGGAAGTAGCATGAGACTCAAGCTCACATGAGTTTGCAATTACCACAAATATACATGTAAGAGTTTTCTTCCACAGGCATTAACTCTTTGCCTGCAACCCTCTTGGCAGTTGTTATTCCCAAGCTGTACAGGACATTCTGTGAGTAATTTTAGCAGTTGTAAGCAGCATTAACTGTGCTTTAAGCAACTAACCTGAAATGTGTAAAACTACATGAAGTGGAAAGAAACTATGAATGAATGCTCTGACACCTCAGTTTGCATGCCCTTTAAATCCTCTTCCAGTGCCCCGATCAGCCTGATTGCAAGGGCTGCTAGGTACAAGAAAGTATGTAACAGAGCCAAAGGTACAGGTATTTTGTTTGGTTCTGTCTTTTGAGGAGACCTTGAACTTTCATTAATGATAACGTGATGCTAAACACAAAAGTTATACAAATGACTCAGCTGAACTTGATCTCACCTTCCAATATGAAGATACAGAATGGGGAAAGATGAAATATATGCTAAAGGTAACTGAATGATCATTATGTGAGCCTGTGCAAGACATTAAAACCTACTTTGTTCCAGCAGACATCTAACAAACATCAGGTGATGTTTCACAAAGAGAAAAAGTACGAAAAAATGAAATAATGAGAAAGTATGAAATAATGCCAGAGGGACAATATTTCTATACACAGAGGCCAATTTAGCTGAGCTCTCCAGGAGCCCTGCCCTGTAACACATGGCATAAGAAAGCTGGGGATATGAGGACTGCAGTCTTCATTAAATGATACAACACCAAAATAAACACGGCAAAGTGTCTTCTGTAAAGAAAACTGTGGGAATTCTAACATCCGTTTCTCCCTTCTCTTTTAATGCAAGTTTTAAACTCCCAGCTCACTCAGTATTTTATTTCTTTACAACCTTTATTTTTCTGTTTTGGGTTGGGTTTTTTTTATGAAATTAGAAGACAAGAGATAGGGACTGATATTTTTTCCTCCTCTGTTCCTTCCAGAGGGCAATTCTTTCATTTCCTTCATCTGCCACCTCAGACTTTCATGATAACTACAAGCTTCACTGCATCCTGAAGTACTTGCAAGTGCATGCTGAGGTTTCTTTCACCCCATTAATGGTGAAAGCAAGCCACAGTCTGCATTAGCGCATCCGGATCAACAGCAGGCATTCACATCACAACACATTTTCAGTTTGTGTTTTGAAATGTTACACTGACTGGCCACAGCTTTCAAGCCGCTGCTGCCCCACTGTGAACTGATGCTCACCAGTGAGGGAAATGGCAACAAAAGAAAAGGGAGGCAAAGACAATATGTTTAATTTAATAAAGAGATTCCTCTGAGCTGTATGGTTTACTATTTTTGGGAAGCCAACTGTAAACAACAAATGGTGAAGTAACAATGGTTGTCTTAGGCTTGAAAGAGGGATTTTTTTTCCTGTCGCTAGCCTTCAAAATTTATATTCATGATGTTGCAGCTTCATAGCAAGAATGCTACTGTGCTATACAAACAAATAACATAGTAATTGCAGCTCCATAGAACAGTGATCTAAATAATCCACAATAAAGCATGAACTTTACATGTAGCCTCTCCCTAGAGAGGAAGATTAATATGTTCAGCTGTTTTCTTATAGCTAGAAGCTAGGGACATACAATTCAGGACTATGTGCAGTTTGCTGAAAAGAGTAGAACAGGATCATCTGTGGAAAGATGTGATCCAAAATGTAAGCACTCGTATGAGTGGGTCATTAGCATGTGGAAAACAAAATTGTTTTGTTTGGGACACAAAACTGCAAAATAAGAATCACCAGAAATATTGCCTTGAGGGTCCCAGGATTTGCTTGCTTCTGTAGGTGGAATGGGAAGAAGAGGAGGAGGTTATGTATCATTACACTGTAAGTACCATCCTGTGCCATAATGTAGAAAATGTGGTTTGTTTGAAACAGATGGTTGTAAGGCTCTTATATTGTGTAGTATATTTGGATACAAGGATGATGCTAAGTAGGTTCACAATTATGATGATCACAAACATTAACTATGCTATATTTCCTGCCTTTTCATTTTCTGAGTAACATCCTTGCCCATCCCATCCATTCCTCATTATCTCCTTTCTTAGCTCCCATATGATGGTTTAAAACCTGCAAGCTGTTTCTGGATTGTCGTCCTGGGCCTCTAACCTCTCAACTGTCCCTCATTATGGCGTTATCTCCATTCCGCAGAGACTGACGGTACAGAGAACTTCTATCAGCTCCAGTAAATCTTTCAAAGAGTAATATAAGACAAGTGTGTGTATGTGTGTGCAATTCAATACAGAAATGAAGGGCACTTAGGAAAGTCAAGTGGTGGAACATAAAATATGACTGATGGGTGAGGAATAATGGAAGCGCAGATGTGCTGCAGCATTTGTTCTACTTTTTAAGAGAAAGACAAATATTTAGCCTATTAAAATGGGAGGCAGGTCACATAATCAGATAAACTGAAGAGGGGGCAGGGAAAAGGATAAGAACTCTTGATTTTTTTTTCTGTTTTGAAATTTCTGACTTTTAGCTTTGCAGAAGGCCATTTAACCTCCCTGCACATCAGTTTTGTCACATGTAAAAGGCTGGTCTTAATGCTTGCAGTTCTGGATGCAGAATGCAGAATCTAGACCCTGAGACTGTATATTCCAATCATCAAAACCAAACTGAAAATTGCTTTGAGTATACTTCCTGGAGAAACAGAAGTTACAAGGGTAACTTTTCACTTTATGCATAGTAAAGATAACAAATAGTCACAGTGTTTGGAACAGGAAACTGAAGGCATCAGGCATATATTACAGTGGAAGTTACAAGGCAAGGAAAACAAATTCTGAGCAAATGTCTGTCAATAAAGCTGCATACAGGATGTTAAAAGTGCAGATGGGGGACTCATTTTAGTTCGACTTTTCATATTTTGCCTTTCTTGGGGAACAAAAATTTTAAAGTACAGAACACTAGCATACAAAAATCTGAGAGAAAGTAAAGATTTCTCTTGCTAGTTATCATGCCATCCAATTAAGATATGATACCTTTTAACCACTGAAGTAATGTTACTCATTACTTCCTAAAATGCTGAAAAGGCATGGACCGTATTACATGACAGTAATTTTCTTTGTTTAAATAGTCCCTTGTGTGTGCTCACAGCCAGATACTTTGCCTCAGTACGTTGCTTAGTCCCTCTGCTTGCAGTGGCTTGGAGAGATTCTGCCTTTTGTTTCATTCGCTTCTGCTGAAATACACTGCTGTGCTTGCCTTAGAATAGCTGTAGCCAGAAGTAAAACCAGACAAAAGAAAGAAAAACACTGCTGAAACTATACTGTGATAACATTTATTTCACCCCCTCCTCCAAAGCAGGGTCAACAGTACCTTAAAACATTCCTTGAAAGAGGGGAATTCATCTTTCCAAGTAGTTCTTTCAACACCAAACAAAAAGATTCTGGGTTTGCCTACAGTAACATAGTATCCTTTTTGCTTTGCCAAGCTACATACGGGCAGGACTTTGACTTTATCTTCCTTGAAAAATGGAGTTGTCAGCAGAGGTTGATTGTTTATGATGGGTTGTACAGGTAGTAACATCAGATAGCTTCCAGGCGAGCATACTGCTTGAACTATATGAACATCAATAAGACACAGCAGAAACGAAAAGTACGTCTGGAAGTTTCCTTTTAGTGCCAGACATACAGAGTGTTACAAAACTGTTCCACAGTTGTGCCTGTTGTTACCAGGAAAGCAAGTTGGTCCTTTCCATTGCAGACTGCCAGAAGATGTTCCTGGGTTAATGCGTGAAATTTAAGACTTGTTCAGATCTTCTTTAGTCCTAAAGAAAGTGGAATCCTATCCTTTATGTAACAATGATTCTAGGTTTGTGCTCTAAACTCCGTGATGGATGCCAGTACATGGATTTTATGTAGCCAGTGGGACAGCCATGTCAAAGCTGTCAAGTGCATACAAATGGTAACTATACCTATGAGTATAACCCTGGAACAGGGCAGATTTTTTCACTTTTTTTTTCCCCTGGAATGTCTCGAGATCTGTGGGAAACACAGTGTATATTTCTATATACGGCTGCACTGCCAGTTCATTGTTTACCTGTGATTTAAAGATGCATTCACCTCTGTCTTTTAACATTGTACTAAGCAGCCACAGGTACAACCAGATCTCTTTTAAAACCCAACTCAGATGTTGCAAATTTTTTCTATGTAGTCGAACTAGACACTTCTTCACTTTGATGCTCAAGTAATTCTTTTATTTTATTTTTGGATTGAGTCCCTGCCAAGTGCTATAATTTCTGAACCAGAAGAAAAGATATCTTCAGGTTAAAATGTCACTGTGCCCATCAGTCACACTTCAATGCATAGCTATAGTTCACAAGTTATTCAGCAGTGCAATGAATAATTCCAGTCTAGAACTTTTCTTCAAGTTCCTTATTGTTAGGTCTGAGACTAGAGTGACTGGAGGCGTGAATTTCAACTCTTTTTAAAAAGACTTTATTTCACAAATGCACTGGAATGAAATTCAGGAATACAAGGATGGATAATAAAGCCATCGATCTGGTGTCAGCGCCACAGCAAACATCAGCTTGTATTTATAACACTGCGAGCATCTTGTTGGCAGCCACACATCCCTGTCCAGTGAGATAGAGCTGCATGTTTGGGCTGAAAATGAAGTGTGCAGCACACAAAACTGGGGAGCACTTTTTAATAGCTGAAAGTACCCATGGCTACCAAAAAAAGGGCTACTTTTTTCATATGTGCTTGGACAATTATCTCCTAAAGGATGCAAAGCTTTGGGGTCAATGAAGAAAGAGTATACAGGGTATGGAGAATGACAGTGCTCTGTCTGTTGTACTGTCCTCAGTACTGCCTTGAGCTCTGCCTTCAGAAAGATTACCTTTCTGTTTTATTATCTCAAATCTGAATGCATTCCCTTTCACTGTTCTTTTCTACTCACTAAAACTGCTATGATGCAAATGTGTTTTTTGTAGTATAAACAGTTACAGGATTTTACAACTGCAATTTGGGCAACTCATAAAAATAATGTTGTTTTTTAGAATCTTTCACAACAGGCTTCTTACATCTCAAATTTTGACGTAGATGTTTGGATTAAACAGATGTTAAAAAAAAATGAAAAGGCAAAAGTTAAACCAGCATAAGATTTTTTTTTTTTTATCTTATATAGAATCTTTTTTTTATAGTTAAGATGTTAATTCCCATCAGCTTTAACCACTGAACACAAAAAACCCACAGAGAATTCATGTCCGCCTGTTTATACAGTGAAGCATAAGCACAATTCCCTTTTATAAGCATATATTGCTATTGTTTCAAAAGATTTTGCTGTTCACATTTCTTCTTTATATTCATACCATTTTTAAGTCCATATTTAAGGTTAACATTTAGTCATCAGAGAAAAAAAAATATGCTTCATAAAAATGTTCATTATCCTCATTTGCCCACATCAATCAAGTTTAATTGCTCAGTTAAATTGCCTGGTTACCTCAATTTGGATGTTTCTATCGTTTCCCCTCACACCAATCCTCAACTTTAATAATAAAAGGCTGCTCTTCCATGCCTCTTGGCTAATTGTTCAGTTACAAGAGTGTGAGCAGTTCTGGCATTTGAAAGATGTGTGAAAGGCCATTTGTGAATGGCTTAGGAACACAGAATCAATGACATTTATACATTATGTGTTGTTTCTATGCTTTACAACAGAAAGTGTAATAAAGTACAAATAGGTGGAAGAACAACTTTTAAAAATAACATTTTTTTTCTCTGACTCCTGTTTAAATTGTCTTGGTTTTCTGGTCCAACTAGACCATTTTTTAACTGTCTCTCAGCAAACTTATCCTGCAGGAATATTCAGCTCCCCATCAGTCCCTCTGAAGTCAATAGCTTATACTCGAATTCTGCAGTGGAAAGAATAGGGGGCTGAGCAGGTTTATGGTCAAAATTCACAGTGAAAATGAGAGCCTCTAGGACTCACCTCAGGACCACACACTTTATCTTTGAACTAAAAAGATCCCCATTTCCCTGACCACCCTCATGAGACTGTGAAACAGGAGAGTGTGTGGAGGACTGCTCTCTTTCAATTTGTTGCCTTTTTTCCTTCCTTTGACTCCATGTTTCATACCTGTTGGTTTCTTTCCTACACTGTCTCATCTTCTGTTTTTGTTTTTGCTCTCTTTAGCTAAACTTTCTCCCAACTCTTATGATCTACCCCCATTTAATATAATTCCCCCCTCCTTTCCATCTTGATTCCTCTTTGTAAAGCTTCCATTCCTTCCACCTCTGTCTTTCTAGTTCTTTCCTCTTACTCTCTTCTGGGCTTTTTTCTTACCCTCTTATATTCCTTCTCTACTTCTCCTCTCTGAGGACTCTCTGCCTTTGGCCTTTTCCTGTAGATTGGGCTCAATGGTACCTTTCATGAATGCTGATTATCCTGGCTGGAGTTGTATGAGTATTACACCAGCTGAGTAGCTCTTCATTTGAATCATGCCTTGCAGCCATTTAGCAGGAAAGGAGTGTCACATCCAACTTTGACTGACAGCTGACTGGCAGGCAAGAAAAGCAGACACCATCTCTCCTGGGAATGCTCAGGAGCTTGCAGAGGGAGATAAAATGTCAAACCACTGTGATCTGCAGCCTTTGCTAAGAGGCTTGAGAGATCAAACTAGATCAGACACAACCCCATTTTAGTATGGAAAACCAAGCTGTATTGTTTCTGCTTTGAATGTCATCATCAATAGCATAATTTCTGTGTTCTGCAAGACATATTTCTATAGACTATGGCACCTTGGGCTGTATAGACTCTCTTTAGGCTCTTAACACGGGTGCATTAGCTCTACAGCTCGCATAAAGGTTGTTACCTACATGGGGGTCTGCTGCTCAGGAAGGCAGATGTTCTCAGAGTTAAGCTGTGACTTTTAAAAAATCTATCTTGAGCCCTTTCTCAACTCTCAGCATGCTTTGAGATTAGAAATTTTCAGCTGCCTGTTGCTTCTTAGTATATATGCACAGTGTGCTTCAAACATGCTTTGTAGTAGCATGGCTGGTGGTGTGAAGGTCATGGCACATGGTCCTCAGTGGCACCACGAAACCTCATCAGAAAATGGCTGCAGCATTGTTGTGTGCAGTGGGGAATAAAAATATGGAAATGATTGCCTTTTGCTGCATAGAGAGAATCCTCACCAAAAAAGTAAGTTCTGTGAATCCTAACTTAGATCTAAACCTCTTCTGGTTTAGTTTGACTGTAGCAAAATTAGTGAGCATGAGAGAAAACTCATATTCCATTTTAAAGCTAAAAAACTGGCCTATAATTAAGCTGCATTATTTCCAGACACACAATAAAATGGAAAATCTTTAATAGAATTGCCAATGATCTGCCATGGGACTTCCTGGTTAAATGAAGAACTTCCTGTTGATTACAATTTAAAGCTGAAGCGTACTAACCTTTCCACTGAATTATTCCTCAGCAGGGGCTGGGCACACAGGAACACAAACTTAAAGTTGTAGCAGGCATTGTTCTTCCCTACTTGCTACTGCTGTCTTTCCAGGGCTCCTAAAATCAAAATACAGATGCATAGGAAAGAAACTTACCTTGCCAACATATTGGTAGTCAGTTCCTGTGTATTCCTCCAATAAAAAGAACTGATTCCACATCCAGCTTCTTTTGGAACGATGGAGGTCTTGCCTGCTGTTCCCAGACAACACCAAAACCTTTTCCTTTTCTGGAAAGCCACTAGTCCTTTTGGATAACGGAGTTAAGAAACTTTGGTGGGGCTGACCAGCCCAAAACAGCAGCCAGAAGCAATGGTAAGTTCTCATCACGGCAACACAAGAAGGTCTAAATAATGATTTTTTGTCTTGTCCTCAAACTAACCTACTTTACTGCACTGAATCCAATCTCATGCCGTCTTCCTTCTTTAAATAGATTTGCAGTCCCAAAGGATCTCTGAAAAGAAAAATAACAACTTTTTTTAGCATTTTCAAAAGTACTTAACTGTCATCACTACAGCAAGTAAGTCCAGAAAGTAGACGAGTAATAATTGTTGAAAACCTGGGCTGTTTCTGATTCCAAATATTGCAAATTGTCCTTCAAATAATCTGAATGAATCTACATGGAGTAGGGGGAAAGGAGTCATGATGCCTGGATTTAGGGTGTAAGGGGGTCCCCTTTAACCCCTTTTGCTTTTCCTCATCAATAAAGGCTAGCCAGACATTTCTCTTTTTACTGCCTGAACTTTGGTATGTAGCTGATTACTTTCTGATTGTGGATCTTGATGAGGTTACCTTATTATATTAAAGAAGTGCTACCAGAACTGAACACTGTCTTCCCAGGAGGCATTCTGTTGCTATAGTTATGGACTGAAGAAACTGGACTTGACTCCAGGATTTTTCCCTCACATTTAAGCAGTTTTGCCTTTGACTTCATTTAGAAAGGCCCAGATAAATAGGTTCATGAAATAAATGTGTGTATTTGTCAGTATCTCACACATAATAGACCTGCTTATTATTGCATAGGAAATGAAGTGGACACTTTGGTTTTCTCATTATCTTCTGCCAGAGTTTAGAATCTTTAAACACACAGTAATATATGTAAATGCTTTCACTAATAACTTCTAAAAATAGGAAACTAGCTACTGCATCCTACTATTATTAACACTAAATATTGGTGCACCTACAAAATAATTACAAAAATGATCTCTATATCTGCATACTGAATAACTTTCAACGTACAAAAAGCTACAGATACAGTTCCCCAGTGTACTGTGGACAGTTTTTCTGTTTTTTAAAAAGCTGAAAGCTTCTGTTCAGAAGAAAGAAAATATGCTATGTGTCACAGGTAACCAGCCATATGAAATGCCTAACGAACAGCTTTGGAACATTTCATAATGTGAAGAAATCAGATTTAGTTGACAGAAATATTCCACAACATATATTTTTGTTGCAAACACTTCATTAAATTTTTAGTTCAAACAGATCTATGGCCTAAGAGAAGGATAATTTGATTAATTTTCATTTGCTTTCTCACTGATACTCTTTGAAAAAAAGTTCTGAGGTTTTTTCAGTATTCTGATCAAAACCCAGTAATTCAGCTCAAAATGCAATACAGCATAACTCAGTATTCATAAATAAAGACTGTGGAATGACAATTTTACTATACCAAATTCAAAACAAAATTTTTGTTTGTTTGTTTCATTGCATTTCATGCAATGCTATTTGAATCATATTCTATATCAAAGATAATTTTTTCTCCTATAATATCTGTTTTTTATTTAAAAGTATACATTAGACAGAACTTAGCCTTTGAGCTACACTGAAGGAGTTACAGCACCTACAATGCCTCGGGTTAGCTACTCTTCTGGCTGTCGTTGTTCTTGCGAATAAATTGTATAAAATAACCTGAAGTCTCTTACAGTTCCTGTTAGTAAATCATTTTCTATGAAGAAATACCACTTAGCTCTTATATGAATAGCAGCTAATGGAACAGGACTGTTCAAACAATATTATTTTACTGCTTCAAAAGGTAAAATACTGTTAAGAGGTAACTTCTGGATGAGGACTCAGATTTTTAAGAGTCTGATGCATTAAGAGTAAGAATGGAATAGTAGTACAGTTAATTCTGAAGCAGTGTACTTTCTTCTGGAGAAGAGGGAAGGGTTGTAGTTAGTTCTTGTTAGCCAGGGAGATTGCTGTACGTAAAGACAACTCTGTCCTGCAGGTTATGGGAGCTGTGTCCACACATGGCTTTGGGAGCCGTGAGAGAGACACAGACCCTTGGTGTATTCACACACACAGAGACAGCACAGCAAGAACAGAGCTGCTGCGCACAACAAGAGCTTCCCAGAGGAGGAACAGGAAAAGCTGGCATGACTAAGCTTTACAATGTATTCAACTATTGCTTTCAGTGCAACTGCTGGAGCAGTGGCAAATGTGTGTGCAGGTTGCTAGAGCAGCACACAGGCAGCAGATTCAGCAGATTCAGACACCAGGATAAGGCGGAGGAAATCGTGTCTTACAGAATATTTTTGACTTCCATTTTCTTGCCAGGTTGCTCTGGGGGGAGGTTGGGGCCTGCCCAGGTGAGTTAAGTCCTGCCCCAAGCAGGGGCAGACCTGGTGAGCTGCCATGTGTCAGGATGCACACACCATCAGGATGATCTGTGTTTGGAGCACAGATGTGGGAAGATGGATTAGACAGCAGCTCTGGCTGTGCTCAAGTGTCTTGCCTTAATGGGGAGGTAGGGAGTGCAGCATATGAGCAAACTTCCCTATTAGTGAGGTCTACATGGATTTTGGAGGCACAAGGGAGTGAAAGTCATCACCTGACAGGCTCCTCCAGTGCTCAACCCATCACCCCTATGGCCAGATCCCAAGGTGGGGCTTCATACCTCTGCTCCTGCACACAGCATTTCCTGAGAAGTGCTGCCTTGAGCAGCATTACCTAGACAGGATTTGTGCCAGCCTTTTAAAAGATCAGTTTCTCAAACGCCAATTGCCAGGAAACAATTACTCCTGTGGGGGAATTTTCTGCACTTGAAGTCAGCCATATTTCACAGCTCTGATGTCATGGGAAAGGTTTTATAGTGACTCATGCTGAATTATAACTTACAAGAATGATATCATAGCTGTGAAATACAGCCTTTTACTCTTCCCTGCAGAGATGTGTCCAAAATGCTGAAATAAGGGCACGATCCGTAATGTCCTTCTTGACTGCACAGCCCTCATGATGCAGCAGAGCAGCTAAGCCCCAGCAGCTTCCCCATGAGTGGCAAGAGAGGAGACACACCTTTACAGACCCTGGCTTAAGCGTGCAACTGGGGTAAGTACCAACTGAGTCCAGGGTGTCTTTGCCCTCTTTATCAGTGCTGATTACTGTTTTATGGGTCATAGTGATAAATTCAGTTGAGTGAACAAAAAGGACAGAGCACTATACTCTGGGCTGAGCCTTTAGTAGAGTGAGCTCTTGTGGCTCCTAAATGCCATTTTGTGTTCCAGTCCCAATGTCTCATGCTCCAGAGAGGTCTCTGCAATGGAATAGTTTTTCTTGTGCAATCTCTCTTTATTTTGAAAACAAGTAATTCACCAGGGAGATTTTATTTTCTTTAAGTGTAGATGTGCAAATGTAACTGATGGGATCTGGGGATAAGGGCTAAAATTTGTTTTCTTCACATTGCAGAAAGACAGGTAAAAAGAGGCACTTTAAACATGGCATTTCTCTAAACCATCAGCTGGTCAGCTGGCTCAGGAACTTGCTGTGTTAATCAACTGTCAAGAGTGAAAAACAATTTTAGTGCACAACAGCCTCAGACAACTGGCTTAGCTCTGTCAGCTCAAATATATAGCAAATCTGGGCTTTTTATGAGAAAAGAAGGAATGTGCACATCCAAGCTTAAAAAAAAATCCCAGTCTAACTTTAGCTATGATCATTGTTAACATAAAAGCAATGTCACTTGCAGCCACAGAACTTTCTTCATTGTAACAAGTTGCAGATCTAAAGTTTATGTTCATGCCTCTTTGAAGGATTAAAACCTCCGACAATTGCTTAATCACTAGAAATATCAACTTCAAAATTATTTCCCCCAGGTGATGGTAGTCATAGTCAGCCTTTTTTCTATTCACCCTCTTCTCCAATATTTCATTAATGTAATATCTTAATGTGAGAACTCAGTGCAAATTTACATCCTTCCAGAGCAATATCCAAGTATTTCAACTATAAATCAAAGAAGAAATGCATTAGTTGGAGTCACTCCTATGAATCAGGGAGCCCTGCCCTGGAGATGCCTTTCTGGCACAGTGACAGGCATCAGGTACAGATTTTTTGACATGAGAAACCCCAAACAGGTTCCACCTCTGCTCCTGCTCAGCACTGCAGGTTGTAATGCTCTTCCCAGCTGGTTGTTAAATAAACCAAACTAGCAAAGAGCCTTCCCAGGAGAGGCATCACCAAGGAAAGGGAAAACAGATTTTCCTCATTCCTTTCTGCTCAGTCCCATAGTACTCTCTCCATCAGCAGACTCTCAAAAGAATATGCTTTATAAAGTGTACTAGATTCTGGACTTTAGGATAATTTCCTTTCTGAACCCATGCATTCAATTATGTTTCTGTATGAATTTATGCATCCTGGATGTTATGGGCTGCTAATAATTACATTTTAAATAGCTTCTAAATAGACTAACAACCATCGGTGTCTCTAAAGTTTCTGATACAACCTTTACTCAAACAGAAGAGCCAGTTTTATAGATCCTTTATTCCCTAGTCATCGAGGTAGTTTCATTGCTCGAGCCTTGGATACAAAGCTTTGCAGATTTGGATTAACATCCATTAGTCCACTGGAATGAACATTAATTGTGTTTTCAAGAACTGATAATGTACTGCCATTCTCACAGAGACTGAATGAGAAGGTGAAAGTTAATATACACTTTGGCACAATATGTAGGAAACAAAGCATGGCAAATGTTTTAGGGCTTCAGGCTTATTTATTTATTTATTTATTTATTTATTTCTGTGACACAACCAATTGCAGCAATCCTTACGGAGTTTGCTTAGGCTCTTGAAGAAAAATGCACAAAGACAGAGAACAGACCCTACTCTCTCATTCTTAGCAAATTTGACTAAGAATGCACAAGTACATGTGCCTTTACTGCCCCCCAAATCAAGTCTAATTTAGAGTTGTTGGTGGAAAGACACAGACTTGTCCCTGGCTTCATCATCATATGAAGTGTTTACCATCAGGGTATTCTGAAGAAAAGGAGGGTTCTACCCTGGAAGCTCTAATTTATATTTAATTTTGTAGACAATGTGGGAACACACTAAAAAGTATTCTGACATAATTTTCTAAATGCCTATCCAGCCAGCACCAATTAAGTCTGTCAGGCAAACGGAGCCTGCTTAAATCCCAAACAATTCTACAGAGCCAACTGGCAGCAACAGTAACTGGACTGCAGGCTCTGGATTCACAGCTTCTCTATGCAGGAGAGTCGATTTCTACTCCCACATAGAGACCCTGCAGTGAGAGGGACTCTCTGTACTCATGTATTCTTGCTAGAAGGGAAAGACATCAACACCTCATTGTCAAAGCCTGAGGAACCAAAGGTGAGGAAAGCATTAATGGGGGAGAAGGAAAATGGCTAAATAATGACTCCTCCATTTGCTGTGTCAGATGTGGTACCACAGTCTGTGGCATGGAATGAGGCATACTAGGCAAGGATCTGTTGCTTGAATTTTACCTTACTGCAAAGCCAAGACAAAGGAGCAAGGTCCAAGTCCCCAAAAGAATTGGAATGACTCAGAGAAGCCAGGACCCTAGGGTGTCCTTGGAGCTGTCCTCTCTAATATGAAGTATGTGATTCTGCTAGCCTGCAGGCAAGACTGCAAAGAAATGATAAAGTCTTTAAGAAAAATCTGCAAAAAAATTACTTTCTCACCATGGAGGGGGAAAGGTTAAAGTGACATTAGTTGCACAAAGGAAAAAATGTATTCCAGCTAACTTCAAAAAATAGAAGCTTCCAAATTTACCATATTCACTTCTTTACAGTGTCATATTAATATATTTTAATAAATCATATTAGTACATTTTCATATATAGCAAAGAATTTCCTGCTGGATAATTTCAGTAATAGCTAAGTTTCATGTGCTCAGAAGCTGTAACACGGCAGACTTGTCCATAATTGACTTGGACTTAAAAAGCAGTTGTTGAGTTTGAGCTTACTTTACAATTATGTCTCTCTTATGACCATTTAAATCTGAAAGTCTCCATCTAATAATTTTCTCAAGTGTGAATAAGCTTTTACAGCACTGAAACCCAAATGCTTTTTTTCTTTATTGTCCATGAGGCTTGCCTTTGTAAATATCAGTCATAAATGGAACAAAATGTCACTTTTCCAGTGTAAAGATAGCTGATGAAATTTTAATCTTCTGATAACTTTTTTTTATATCTTTCTTATATAAACCCATATAGTCTAGCAATCATTCCTGTAAATACACCACTGGAATAACAAAATAGAAGAGAGCGAGAGAGAATTTAAACTGAAAGATTGGTGGGTTTAAACTAAAGGTACTTTATGAAGACATCAAGTACACAATGTAATTGCAGCCGGCAGCCGTTGATTATAATGTCTTTCAAAGTCATTTTTTTATTCAGTTTTCTCAACAGGAAAAAAGGTGCAGAACTATAAAAATAACTAAATGCAGCAGAAATACTGAGATAACTACCTCCATCCTGCACTGGGAACTATTAACATGGTAGTTTTGTACCATACAACTGATTTAATCCTAGTGGACCTAGTGAGAGCACCGGGCCTCACAAAAGCACACACTGACAAAAGAGGAAAGTGAGAAGTGTATTTCCTTCTGAGGTTCATGAAAGGCCATGGCAAAAGATGACTGTATGATTTTATTCAATAGCTGGTGAGTGAACTGATGATGTTGTTTGTCTGCTCTCATAGATTTTGATTTTTTTGTTCACCTGGCATTGAAAAAGAGCCCTAGTGTCATGTTGTTCCAGAGATGCCCACTCTCAGTCTCTGTAGTTAGCCACACTGGGAGTGTAACTTTTATCCACTGTGCAAAAACAGTCTCAACACAAAAAGAGGAATGGCACAGAAAAGGAAATCTTGTTTCCATTATATGGCTGCATTAAGTGACATGTCTGTGGTCATTCAAGAATATCTGTGGAAGGGCTGGAACCTGGACCTAGATCCTTGAGGCTTACAGCAGTATTCTAATTACCAGGTTATTATTCTTCCTTTCTGATGGAAGTCCAAGTCATCCTACCTGTGCTTTAAACATCATGAGCTGCTGCATGTACCTGCTGGACACTGGTGTGTGCTGGAGGGTGTGTGGACACCGTAGCTGGAGCACCTGGAAAAGGATCTGGTGGTCCCTGGGTGTGAAGGCAAGAGCAGCAACCTTATGTAGGTATCACAGCCTGGTCACCTCTGCAAGGAGTGAAATGGGAGAGTAAGGACAGACACAGCTCTTGCTGATCCTGTCCCCTTTGTGAGCCACCTCCACGTGGCACTAACAGGGAGCAGGAGCTGGTCTTGAAAAAAGCTTCTAGCTTCTTGTGCCTTTTGCCTGTGATTTGGGGACAGGCCTTCACAGCATTTCAATGTCCCCCTGCAGCAGGAAGCACCCTGCTAATGCTGCGTTCTAATCTAAACCAGGGACAGGTATGTGACTAGCAGATAATACAGACTAATACCGTAAATTATATTAAGTTGTTCCTTGATAGAGAGAAGACTAAATCTGTCAAGCAATCAACTACATTTAGTAGAAGAACAAATCAGTAGTGCTCCTACTGCTATCCACATCTGCTATGTATATTTTTTGTTCCTGATGAATACCTTAATGGCAGAGAGTAGCAGATATGCATAGAACCACAGCCAGAGTTTCCAGCAGTATTGAAAGTAACCCTGAAGCCATGAAAATTCTGTAGGAAAATGTTATTTCCTGTTGCAGTATTTGATAAAAGTCTGCAGTGTAGTCATCATGTTGTGCACGTTACTGTTCTCAGACATGCAATAAGCTACTAGCAAATTAGAAGGTTGTGGTTTCCCCTAACCTTATTTATTTATTTCTTTATTTATTTATGTTAGAGCAGGGAACTAGCAGACTCTTCAAAACAGGTGTGTCATCAAAAAGAAATTCAGTCTACACTATGCATCAAAATTTGATGTCTGAAAAAGAGCCTAGCCTCCCAATCCAGATAATAGAAAGACTCTTAGCTGACTTCAAGTGCTTAATTTAAGGTGCTTTGTCTCTAACTGAAAAAGCTAGATGGTCTGGATACCTGCTCTTATATTTCTGTTTAGACACTGGAATTTAGAAGTCTCCTAGACAGGTTCTTAGAAGTAATCAGTGACATTTTAGGCTTTTCATTGTAAAGCAAAAATAGAACTATTTTAAACAAGACTCCACTCTGAGAAAGGTATGGGATGCCACCCTTCAAAAATAGCTGCTAAGGGAACTACTAAAATTTTTTGGACACATTAAAGAAAAATCTGTTCAGCTTCTCCCTTAAAATTGTTTTTCTTGCTCTAGGGGAGATATCCTTTTTTGCTTTATTCCATGCACACTAAGCCTACCATTTATAAGGTATCTAGCTTCATGCCATCTGATGAAAATGATCCACAAACTCCCATAAAAAAGACAGAACCATAGGCAACAGATCCTTTCTGTGCTGATCAGCAATTACTCAAAGCCAAAGTGTCAGTGATACTCTCCAAACTCAAGAGAAAAATCTGGGCTTGCAGATGCTTTAGTGGCTCTGCAGCTCTCCCTCAAGTATTGCAGTGTGATAATGAAGGCAGAGGCTATACTGCCACATGCATAGCCAGGAATAAAAGAAACGAGGAGTTAAGGTGTCTTTTTCAATAGGCACCAGCATATCTTCTCATCAAAGACTGAATATTTTTGACAGTAGCAATTAGGCAGTTCAGTAACAGACACAAAGAAAAGAAAATTCTTTGACAGGAGTGTTTTGGATGTGCTTTGGGCAGTGTATATTGTTGTGAAATATGATATTAATTGCTAAAATGCTGATTTATTTCCTTCAGAAGAAAGCCAGATACTGTGACAACAGAACCATTTTAGCAAGTGGTACAACTGAGGGCAAACAGGTAAGCAGAGTTCCCACTGATTCTAATTTAGGTGTGTTAGAGCTTATGCACTTTTCCTATGTACAAAAGAGATTGCTCTTTTCTATTTTTTATTTACAGCTGTCTGTAACTTCACATTTCTAGGACATCCACAATTCCAAATGGGATGACTGCTATGTCTTTTTTTTTTTTCAGTGACCTTAATCTTTTCTGCCGACATTTCACTGTTCCCTGCCACAGGGACTCTCCTCACTACCTCCATTCCCAGTGTGCCCCATTTCATCTGTGGAAGAGCAAAGCAGTTGCCTTTCTTAAACAGTTTTCTATTCACCAGCTGCTGCTTGCATCTCCCTCTCTGCTAGAGGCTCAGCGCTCAGTACATTTTTCTTGACTTCTTGACAGAAACATATGCTAATTTCCCACATTGAAGTTAGGTGAAAACAAACGAGGTGGGACATAAGGTACTGGAACCTGGGCATGATAGAAACAGCAAAACTTTGACTTTGCATTTGATTGTCAGGAGCTTTCTTATTTCTCATAGATTTTCATGGCCATTTAGTAACGTAAAATGGGTGCAGAGTGCTACCAAATCAGAAATGCCTGAAATGCTCAACTCTTTGTGGGCAAGTGAACTCCATTTGTGCAAATATACTCCAAGAGGAGAAATCAACTAGAAAATAAAGAGATGCCCATTAAGGCTGATTTCATTATGAATGTGCCATTAAAAGAACTGTAGATTAGGAGGTCATGTCTCTTTTTTGATGAAAAGGTCTGTTATTTCTTTGATCATGATATTAACTGGCTATACTAGAACATTATAGATTCTCTAAAAGCTTCTTGATGTTACCCCTATCAACTGCACAGCTTAAGAAGCTGTAGGAAAAGAGAGGAGAGCTAATGAAGATGGGCTGGCCCCCCTTCTTAGATCTTTGATCCTACTTGTGATCTTGTTAAGGATCTAGGAGATCTTCTCAAGCAGGGCTAGACTGGATGGCAGAGGGTGGAGATACCCAGGAGGACTAGCATGAGGAAGCAGCTGCAGCAGTGAGAGGGGGACTGACCATTTCTGAGAGACTGCAGAGTTACTAGGACTGGATAATGAGTATTAAAATAGGGATAAGGCATGCTGGTGATTCATTCAGGGTGAATAAATACCATGCTGGCAGGGATGTTCAAGCAATTTGACAAGTGGGACATTCCGGTTCCAACGGATGATATTTATTCATTGTACAAGTGCACAGTGGAAGCAGCTATGGTCTGCATGTGACTTCAGGTGAGGCAATAAACTTTACCACTTCAGTGCATATTCCAGCCATGATGACTCATTACTTAACTGAGGTTTTGTGAACAGTGAGTGATGTTTCTGAAACTCTTGAAGTTTCTTGAATAGGAAACATGCATATTTGCTTTTCAAATCACTAATCTGAGAGGTGGCTTTCTTCTTTGAGAAAGACCTTTTAATATTTTTTTGCTAGTAATTTTATGTTTCTCAGAATATGAAAGCATATAAAAGAATAATGTTGCTTGTGACTGAATAGCTTCTGAAGTATTTAATAATGCTACTTATGTCACTAATTCTTTGAAAAACCTTAATGAGTTGCATAATTAGAAATATTGAGGAAATTTGAATGGCACAATTTTTTTCCCTCTTGGTTAATAAAGCTCTGTATACATACATTGTGAAAATCAAATACTATACAGGTGACTAACCCCTTTGCTTGTATTGTTAAAGCATACTCCTCTGGTGAGGAGTTTTCTCTCAGCATTGAAAGCAATAAAAAATATGTGATCAAATCCATGTAAAAATGTTTCTTCTTAGGAACGGAAGAAAAAAGAAAACAACATCAACAAAGACAGGAAAGACTGCAGTCTGACTTAAAACAATTGGTGTTTCTAGTATTGTTAAATTCTTTGCAATTATATGTGGAATCTCTTTGGGATATAGTTTGTATTTTTTGCAAGTGGAGACTATAATGGAATTACTGAAATCTTCCTCTTGTGTAATGGAGACTTGAATACGGTGCTTTATTTTTAAAATCTGTTCCAGACAGACTCTTTTCTATTGTTTTGCACGTAAGGGAGCTGGAGACATGCTGCAGCTCTTAACTATATTGTTAATGCTAAATAACTATGTGATCATCATATGAAGCAAATTAGGGATTAGAAGCTTCTAGGACAGCTCTGCTTTTATGTTTTAGACAACTGAAGCAGCTAATCCTAAAACTACAGGACATATGATTCAAGTGGTTGTTCTCAGTCCAGGATTCAGTCGAACATTGCTCTGTGCAAGCCAATGAAGACAGCAAAATTGGCCTTCTTTGCTCACTGGAGTATTTGGTTTTGATTCTGTAATAATTCCATGGAGTTGCCAGGATTGATAGCCAAGATCAAAAACACTGGAGAAGTAGTTTGGGAGGGGCAGAATTAAAAGAAACCATTTCTGTATAATTTGAGCTTTTATGCCTGTAAACAGATGTCTCTGTTTAAAAAACACAAAGAGATACTAATCTGGACAAGAGAGACTTACTTCTGTTTCAGAAAATCTTTTTCATCAAGCATTCCCTTGAGCATTTAATGCTCAAGAAAATTATTTCCAGTAAGAAAAGAAACATGACCAACTGAGGTGCCAGTACAATCTCTGACGCTTCCCTTTATATCAGAGAGGGGTAAATCGTCTATTCTTCCATCAATGGAAAGACTCCATGTATCTTAAGTATTTTCTTGAGCCAAAACTAAACTTCTCTGATGCTGTGACAGAAAGCAGTGAACAGAAACAACCAGCCCCAGTCTTTTGAAACTGTTAAGAATTTTGTCAGTAGAGCCAGCATGTCACTCCTAATTTTTTTTAAAAAAATGTTTCTTAGTTCTACTATTGCTTCTTTCAGTTTTTGCTACTCTTATTAGCAAAATTTCTGTTAACTTGATTTTAATAACTAGAGCTTATATGACTGGAACTTAAATACGACTTGAATTGACCCAATGTTTGCTGACCATATCCAGAGAAATCCATGCTTTTGCAACAAAGAATGCAATTAATTAAATTTCAAACATTTCTAATAATTGCACTTATTTGCACTCATAATATATTCCACTTCAGTATCTTAAATATTACATGCACTTCTAGTACATTGTGATGGTTATCAGCTTGGGCTGCTCCCTTCTGAAGAGATAAAAGCCTTCTTCCTGTCAAGGTCACTTAGCTTTGCTCCTAAAGTCCTCCCAGTTTCTGCTTTCCTGTTTCCTTCTCACCTCTAATTATGGGCAAACTGATGTAAGCTGAAAATTGTCAAATTGTCCTGCAAACGTGAGTGTTTATTCACCTAAGGTACCCACACAGTCTCAACTACCAAGGAGTTTGATCACTTAATAATCTTTACTGTATTTATCCTCAGCGTAATTCTGTGAAAATTGTAAAGCTACCATTCCTGAACATAGAAAGTGAATGTAAAGACCAGACCTTCAAAGGCATTTAGAAACCTAACTGTTACTGCAATCAAGTAAATGGCATTTAAGCCTCTTATACCCTGACATTTTAGCCCTAATGCAGAAACAGAAGACTATATGGACGCTGAAAAATACAAGAAATTATTATAAACTGAACATGGATAAACTCATAAATACATATACATTTCTTTGTCATTACTCTGTAAGACTTAATGTTTTTCTACACAAGTCTTGACAACTTTGCTTTTAATGACCTCTTCTTAAAGAAGCTGTAAAACATTTACAGTTTTATGACATTTTTTGCCTGCTGGATGAAGACAAGTTTAAAAACAAAACTGAGGTTACACCAGCAGTTTATCAGCTCTATCTACACTTTATCTATTGAAATCTCTGGCAATTAAATGTTGCTTCTTCAGTTACATAAAAACCCCATCATTTAGCTCTTTAAAAACAGAAATTAGATTACCTCTCCTATTTGAAGCCCTTCCAACTTTGCAACCACAGAGGTGTTAGATACATATAGGTAATATGGGGGGAAGTCTTCCCCAGAATTATCTGCCTCTGCTTCCTTCTAATAATTTCTAACCAATACCCCTTTCTTCTGATTTACTGCAAACTATTTCAGACTGTAGGTGGTAAGATGACTGTTTTTGAAGTATGGACACTTGTAAATCAGTAGGCATTATCCAAGATTCAGGTTGTCTATGGAAAAACATGGTGCTTCAGTCAAGGATTTATTATTTTAGATTTTCATTCCTTTCTGTTTATAAATACCTGAAATTTGTCAGGAATGTGATAGTTTGTCACTTAGTACCATATTCCAAGTGTTGAGCTTACATGTATATATACAAATAGATGAATTTAAAAAATATATCTATATTTAAGCCTGCACCAATGATGGCTATTGTAATGCTACTATTGTTGATAGGAAGTGAACTTTAATTTCAGTGCTGAATAGCTCAAGTGTTTCCTTGATGTTAGTATCCAGAATAGGATGGAGGCTTAAAACCACAAGTCACTGTTCCTTGAAACGGAAATGTGACTCTATCAGATGTGAACAGCTTGAAAGAAAACCTCAGGTGTTTGGGGGAATAACATGGAACACTTTGACTGCAGTTTATTTGGCTGTAACTGGAAAAAGAACAGGTAAGAAGAGTTCTACTGACATAAGCATTGATATAATTGGCATGTACAAGACTGCATCAGCAGTTGCAGTGTAAGCACAGCTTTTATAGCCCTGCACCTTAGGAAACAAGATGTTACCATTGCTACTGAAAAATTGCAGATTTTGTTTTACCTATATTAACAGACTGTGTGAAAACCCCAGGCAGACCCAGGACTAAAGATATTCCTTCCAATGAAGAATTTAAGGCTCCAGTTACTTGCTGTTGCTACTTAAAAGAAAGGTGTCACATAACAAAAGGAGGTAGGTACCAGGAAGTTGCTGACTAACAAACTGGGTTGTACTATTAATGGGAATTAGCAATAATTAGCTAATATGGACTATAAATGTTAGCATCATTGTAGGTGGACTTGGAATAATTGTTTGATTCATTTTGATTATACTGTTGAAACAATAATTAGACTAACAATAAACTCTAATTGTCGGCTCTGCGTAAAAGGTGTGTTCCCCTGTGCCCATAATGAGATTTTGATGGTAATACGCTTTGTCAGATGGGCAATTTTTATGCAGCAGAAGTATGGAAAAAGGGAAAATAATAAGTAGCAGCAAGGAGAAAGAGGAGTGGCAGCAAAGAGGCTTCTAGCTTGGCAGTGCTTCAGAGCTGGGACACAGCTGGTTATCCAGCTGTGATCCTGGGATGCAGCCAGACAAGGAACACTCAGGGCACACCCCTCAGATGTACCTTTTCATGGATTTATATTAAGCTCATGCCAGCAGCACTCTGACATACCAACCATCAATGCAGGGGCTGGGTGCCAGCCCAGCAAGGGATTCGAGTGGGTGTCCCTCCCCTGCGCCATCCTCTCGGAGCAGCACTGAAGGCAGAGCATTATGTGCAGTCATGAGGGCTCTGATTGCTCTCTTGGTCACAAGATAATTTTTGCTCTTGAAGCAGCCCCTATTCTCAGCAGTTTTGCACCACAGGGATAAGCCCCATGCCAAAACAGACAGCGTCAATTCATTAGTCAAGGATGACTGAAATTCGGAGCTGCATCTCAGAGGTGCAGCCTGTATGGAGGCCTGAGGGAAACGAGGATGAGGGTGATTTTAGGCAGCCTTGCTTTCTGCCATGTTCTGGGGCCTGAAGCTGCCTCTGACAAAACCTAGGCAGTCCTGAGGAGCTCTGCAGACACCACAGCAGCCTGGGTTTTGCAGCTTTGCCTCTACCTCCCCAAATCAAAGACCATCCTTGGACATGCACCCATGGCTGATAAAATATCTGAGCAGAGCTGCTGAAATTCTGAGGGAATGCATCCTTCCTGGTGGTGTCTGTGTTTTTAAAGTTCCTTTATCAGCTCCTTAAGCAGACCCTTTGGTAAATACAGGGAATCTGGGAGGGATGGCTGGGTCCCTATTCATATCTAATTGCAGCATAAGGTGTGACACACAAGCTGGTTTCCTCAGTCATAAAAGAAGAAAAAAGCAACACGCCTCACTGCTCTTGAAAGCTAAACAGGGAAAGAGAGCATTTCACTTCAGTGGACTTGCATACCCGTTGAACTGACATGGTGGGGAAAGGGCCAGGATGCAGTTCCTGTGAGGGCTCCCACTTAAAAGGCACTCTCATGTGTCCTGAATAAGCATATGAAGGAAAATGAGTTGTCTTCAAGGAAAGCCTGCCTTGCCATACCTTCTCAAATGGGGGAGAACAATATATCATCCCTGCCTAAACTCTGCATATTTTGTTAAGCCTAACATTTGTATTTATTAATAGTACAACTTCCCTCCTCCATTCCCCCAAGATAAGAATTCAATCTTTTTTTTCCCAGAAGCTGCATTTTTATGCATACTTATGGGCAGGCAAGGTTTGCAGAAGGTGACTCCCTACTGAAAATGCGTGGCTTCTTAATGTCAATTTGTTTCTGCATTTGCTGGAGGACCCTGTAGTAATCTGGATGAATACTTGCTGTAAATTGATAACAAGATATGATGTCCTAGAAAGTATACACTAGCATAAAACATGAGGGAAAAAGAATCCTCATTTCATTTTAAATTAGATAAGTTGTTACAAAATGGAGATTTCCCTTTGTGTTCTGAAGTAATTTATAAGGTGGGGTTTTCTATTAGAGCTGTTTGGCGAGTGGGATGGGAAAGAGACAGATAATGGATGAATGTGCTTTCTTTGATGTGGAGGGATGTAAGCACAGCTTGTGGCTGGGGGAGAAAAGAAGATTAATTGTCAGTTTGTCTATTGTGCAAAATTTTGACAAACTTCTATGTAGTGTAGTGTGCAATCTACACTTTTAAAATGTCTTTCTTTCCCTGGGTATATGTGAACAAAATACTTGTAGGGCTAGGTGTACCAGGAATGATGTTAAAATGCAAAACTGCAGGAAGAAAATCAGAAGTGGAATGGGTCACTATTTTGCTTCAGAATATTTTAGAGCGTGGGAGGAATGGGAAAGGAGTGGCAAACAACTTTGGTTTGGTAAAATACAATTTCCTTCTGTGTTTAAAGGGAGTGTGTGCTTCCACTGCATCTCTTTCAGCCACTGTGAGGGGATAGTACCCCATGAACACTCCAGGTATCTAATCCTATTCCTCATCTGCCTGGCTGGGTAAAATCAACCTTGTGGCTGTGGGTCAGTCCTTTTCTGCCTTTTGCCTGCGGCTACACCTGTTTAGTCATGATTTGTTTTTTTTATCCTGAATTGATTCTAATTGCACTTTACGGCTGTTTTATCCTACTTTATTTTCATCCTAATAGTAGAAGGGCAAAATCCATAAATTCTATTTTAGACAAGGAAAAGAGCTCTGAGCAAAATTTTAAACTGTTTTTTTATACTTGCTGTTATTTATAGGCTTGATCTCCAACCCCATACCCCAGCTCACCTCTGTACCAACCCACATTAAGCCTTAATGTGAAAATCTTTAGGGTGAGATCATAACAAATAAATAGCTGTTTACCCATGAGTCCTTTCTATTGTTTCTGTTTGGGTTTGTTTTTTTTTGGTTTTTTTTTTTTTTATTTTTGGTTTGTGTGTGTGTGTGTGTGTTATAGTATTTCTGTGGTTTGATAGGATCAAAGTAATCCGACTTTTGTATTCTCATAGCTGGTCACAGGCTATACGAGCATTTTTCAAATTCAACCTTCCACCCAGGACATGTACTAGCTCTCAAGGAGGCATAAAGGAAACATCCCAATCCAATGACTGCTGCAGATGTGTTCAATAAAAGCAGAGCTGTAACTACACAAATTACCTTTGCTAAGCTGCAGGGTGCTGCAGAACTGCTGGAATGAGTTTCTCCCTGCCACACTTTTCATTCTCTCTGCTGGTTGCGAATGAATACAAATTAAGAAGAAATCCCCGAAAGAGGTTATAGGCCTATACAAATATCTTACAAGAGAATTGGGCTGTTCATGCAGGTTGTCTTTTACATTGTAGAAAGTTTTAGGAAGAAAGGGATGTTACCTTAGAAGCAGGAATGAGAGATGATCAGACTAGCAATTTCATTAAAAGTCTTGCAGTACTTGTTATTTTAATTAAAGTCCCAGCTCTTGGATATGGGCTATTGTTGGAGAAATTCCATTTTCTTTTAGGAAAACATGTTTGTGGTCTGATGTTTGCCAAATAATATTTGGAAACATAACCTGTGTCCTAGCCTGCTAGCCTGCTAACCTGCTAACTGGGCTCAAATGCAATGAAAACTAATCTGAATGTACAATGCATTTTCATTGTTTGAGAAAAAACACCTCTTGGGTGGAAAGCCAAACTAATGCACACTGGGGCCGTGCCCCAGACTTTCAAATGTAGCATGGGTAATTCTGGATATTTAAATTCAAGACCTGAAACGTGCTGAGATTGCGAATGGCAGATGGAAGAGGCTGTGGCAGCCTGTCATGGGAAGGAGGATGTGGTAGGGGTGCAAAATACCTGTTGGGACCAGGAGGAACAGAGCAATTGTAGCAAACTTGATCCACTAGGTGTACATCCAGGAGGAGCAAAAGCATGCTCTCTGCCAGGGAATGAAATGCTATCAGAGAAAAATTGCTCGGTCACCTTCTATGCAGAATCCAGTTTCTTGCAGAGACTGATTTACTTGATCTTTTGGCAACAAAATGCCATTAAAGAGTGTATTCAGAACTGTATGAAATGAACTAGGCCCTACTTTCAGTCCGCAGACAAGCTGTATTTTCTCCAAACCTCTGTACTTGGCTGAGGCTCAGGCAAGTTCTTTCACCACTGGCACAGTCAGCTCTGCAGGGTCTAAGAAATCCACCTGCTTCTCCTTCTCTGGGAGTGGCACAGAGAGGAACTGGCTGTATTCTGGCTTTGTGGGTGTAAATGCAGGATTTTAACCATTCTTCCGTATTTACAGGTCTGTTTTATTTCTCCTAGCAACTATTTTGTAGAGTCCTTCCTGCTGCAGAAACCTGGGAAACAAGACCAGGAGTTTACCTACATGAGAGAAATATGCTGCCACAGTTTGTTTTGTGGAGTTTTTTTCCTCCTCTCTTATGAATTTGCTATGCACAATCAATTTCAAAATGCCATAAAAAGAGCCAACATGAAAGAAATTCAAAACCCTTAGTGGAGTGTTGCCTTTAAAATAACAACGTTTTGGCTTCAGGCCAACCGTGCTGAGAACAAATGGAAGAAAAATTCTCTTAAAATATTTAATATTACACAGTGGATTATACTGGATTACAAATAATCAAACACGTCTGTTTATTTTTAAAAAGACATTCATGTCAAGTGCAGTTCTGTTGCTTTCATGTTTGTTTGTTACTACTCAATAATATTTTAACAAAAGCCTCTTACTGGCCAGAGAATAATACTTTATTACGCATTGGATTTTGCCTTTTTCTTTTGCCTACTCAAATTCAGAGGATTTCTTACAGGGACTTCCAGAAGAGTAGGACAGAATCTATTTCCAATTATCAATGGTACTTTTTTCCCTACCTCATGAAACCTGTCACAAACACACGGAAGATGGTCATGGAGTGACCTCGTTTGTCGCACTGAATCACTGGTGAAATACGCCAGTTTTACATAGTATCTGTTCTGGTATTAGGCAATTTGATGCCTTTTTTTTCTCCCAAACGTGGCTGATGACAGTCTCCACTTATGTAATTGGCAGAGTTTTGGGAACAAGCTTTATTAATTTGTCCACTTTTAAAAGGATAAGTACATCAGGAAGAATGGGATAAAGGAATGGAGTAAGAGGGGCTGTTATGTGGGATTTTTAATGGATTAGTGACATTTGAGGAAAAAAGTGGGTTTCTCAAAGTGCAAGAGCAACTTTCAGATTATGGACGTAATATTTCTCCAAGCATTGAAATAAAGTAGCCAACATGATCAGTGTTCCTGGACAGAGAATTTGGACCCTGAAGCTCCATATTTAGAGCCTTTGAACCTCTTCTCAGCTGCCAGCTGACCCTGGTGGTGCCAGAATTCCCCAGGCACTTGTACTTCTGTCATCAAAGCCCTCCAGGTGCGTGCACTTCTGCTATTGAGAAAGGGCAAATTTATGCAAATCTGATGCAGGCAGGCAATGTGGCAGCTAACACTTGGCATGATTCACGTGCTAGACCCTCATTTTCCTATTTCCCCTCAGGAGGCTCAGCTGGGACATCAAGCTGTGTCTACCAAATTGGAACGGCACGCAAGTCCATTTCCTACCTCCAGCCACTGTACTCTGGTGGGGCTCTCGGAGTGAAATCCTTTCCAGCCGGTTGTGCTAAAGCTGAGTACCACACTCTAATATTTATAGCACTCAGGCTGCCCATCTGACTGCACAACCACCACATCTGAGACCCTTCTCCAGCTTTTCTCTGGCGTGGTAGCAAAGGGAAAGTTTTGGCTCAAGTTCTTTCTCCTGTCTGTTTTCCTTTTCCCTGCTCTTGCCTGAATGGAGAGAGCAGAGAGAGCACTGCAGCTCTACCTTACACAACCGAATGGGCTCAGATGGAGCAGCAAAGTCTTGTCCACATGTTCCCTCTCAGCTGCAGCTGTGTTGGCTTAAGAGCATTTTTGTCACCAAATGCTCAACTGTACACCATGCCAAGAGAGAAGTTTGTTAAGCTGTACTAAGCCTTAACCCATCTCAGCTGAAATAAACTCATTGTAGCTTGCAGATCTCAACCAAACCTATACAGTCTTTACATAAAGGAGATGGGGAGGGCTCACAGGAAGGAGTCTCTGTGAACAGCTCTGGGAAGGTGGCCTGCAGGTGGAGGAGTGAGGTCTCCTTCACCTGCACAGCACAGCCAGAAGAGGATATAGGAATAAGATTTCAGCCATGTCAAGAAATGGGGGCTGATGAAGCTTCTGCAGAGAATTGATGAAGGGACTGAATTATGCCTGAACTCCTGTGCTTGCTTGTATTTACTGGCCTAGTCTATAAGATGCCAATTTAGCTATTAAGGTCTAACAACAAAATGGAACGCTTAATTATAAATGATGAAATGTTGCATTAGAGGTTAATAGAATGGTCTGATAAACAAATCTGTTGTTGCATTTCACCTCCTGTTAACAAATTACTGGTTTGTCAGTTGCCTGCTTCCACCCTTCCCTACTTTCTTTCTGTGTTTTTTGTTTGTGATGCAGTTGTTCATATATTATCTGTCTTTTCTTTGAAGATAACGAAGTATAACTAAGACTTAGCTACATAGCTTTAGCAAAAATATCTCCTGTTATTTTATTGCTAAAGCCACATCTCCTGCTTCAGTCATGCAGAAATGGATGATATGGGAATCAGACTTGGGGAATTTAATTGCAGTGCCAAAAGGCAGGGAGAGCCCTGGGGAATCAGCACCATCTTTTAGCCTTATGATGTTGACACCTGGGAAATTTGAGATGAATGTATTGGTAGAACAGAGCTTGCATATCATCTCCATAAAAATCCTCACCGTTTCCAATTTCATTGAACACCATACACTTGAGCACTTCTGCCAGAGTTGAAAAGCACTTTATAGGCACTGAGAGAGCCTTGCAACACATCTTTATGTTAAGTGCTATCTTTATTTAAAAGATTGAAGGGGGAAGGAGAAGAGGGAAGGGAAGCCAAGAGGGAATAGTGCTGAGGGGGACTTATAAAAACACTTGTGCAAGTTAACTTAATGGGAATTAGGCACCCATATGACTTCAATGCATCCTGTGAAGGAATCTAACTCCTGTGGATGAACTCCCTCAGGAACTTGTGCAAGTCTCTTGAAGTAACATTAAATCTTTGTTAATCTCATACAGAAGAGTATGTCAAGTCTGAACCAACTGTGATTATGGCTGAATGTTTCTACCTCTCCCTGTAGTAAATGGGACTTGAGGCTATACAAGAGGTCAGCCTATCCAACTCTAAAGAGATGACAGTGAGCCTGAATAACCCAGGAAGGAGCCTGCCACATGAGTTGGCCAAGTGTCCTGAGACATGAAAGGCTCCTCATATTCTGGCTGTGGGTGCAGGATCAATGTTTACTTGGTGCTGAGGGTGCCCTGGGTAGCCCCCGAAAGGCTAAGTCACCTCTGGGGTACTTGCATATGCCACTCTGTAATGGAGCAGGAAATACAGTCTAGCTTATCTTATACCAGCAATGAAGGTAGTGCTACTTCTTGGTGTAGTTAGTGGCAGGGTAGGGAAGACACTGAGGCAGCAAAGACTACAACAATGGAGCCTGCTTCCTCTGAAGTCTTGCGATACCTGGCAGCTCTTTTGCGCCTGACTTCAGAAATGCTCAATATTTGTGATGCTAAGTTTTTTTCTTCTTCTGGTTTCTATGATTATACACAGACTCTAAACAAACCTTTCAAATTATAGGATCTATTTTAAAATTTCATTGTCTTCTCAAAAATCAAACATCTTCCCCCCAAGATCTCATCAAGACAGCTGGCAAATTCATGCTTATAGGCAAAAATTACAGAAAACACAAAGTACAGGGACAACAAAAAATAAGGTAGGAATTCAATATGTGGCATTCTGCACTCCCTGAGCACAACTATAATGCTAGTTCAGTACAGATGAGACCCTGTCGGAGCTTTTGAAACCTCTTCATACATTTTACAGTGTGCTGCAAAACTAGCAGGCTTGGCCCCAGTGCTTTTCTGATCATGAAGCCAAGAGAAAAGCAACAGCAGAAATGAGAGCTGTGTCTGCTGTCACAGTGAATGCTATAGAACCTGCTGGAGCATTGCTGCTGCCTGTAGGAGTGTGTGTGTTTGCTCAGGTGTGAATGTATGTATTACCTCCCTTTGTTTACATGGATGCTTTGGTTTCCTGTGTTTATACAAGCCTGTTCTAAAGGCTGGCACATCTCATCTTTGAAGCTGTGAATCCTGCAAATTCCATCCAAGCACACTGCCAGCAATCCACAGCTGTACACAGCAAGAGCAAGTGAATAAACCAAGTGTGACTGGAAGGAAAGCAAAGCTGCTTTGCTCTTGTGTGAGCTTTCTCTTTAGTCCTGTGAAAGATCCAATTTAGCACAGCACTTTACTTTCAAACTGCATGCTTTTACTGAAGGCTGCTAGAGGACCTAAAAAGATGTACCTGAATGCTTTGCTGAATCGAGGCCTAAAAAGGAGAGCATAACAGAGAAACTGTTGATCATTATCTAAGAAATGATGGGCTGGCATCATGCTGATAGAAGTACTTTTTCAGTGCACATAAAAACAGTAGGGATTACAGGTGAGGAATGGATTCCTGCATCTTATCTCTTACCCGTTGAAACAAATGGTTTTATGTTTTCAGCAAGTTTATTTAACTTATTCTTTTCAAACAGGCATTTTGGTTTTGACTCAGGTAGGAGCAAAGGTGAATGAACTTTTCTGATTGTCCTGCAAGTTCAGAGCAGACTTAGTTTTTCTCCAGTGACATATTTTGTTTTACATACTGGCAAACCAGGAGTAGGATGTCTGTTTATTCTCTGTGCTGGAGACCAGCACACCATTTGCTAAGTACAGTAGCATTTCTGAAAGTAGAAAAAGCAAACAATGTTCTGAGAACATAAATGTCTTCCCTGGTTAACAATTTCTCTTATGGAGAAAGAGAAGGGAGAGGAGAATTTGAATTTGAATGTGCCCCCCTCCACACACACGCATATACACCTCCTGCCAAAAGATGCATCTGGTTCTATAAAAATCCCAGATCCTCTTGCATGAATGCAATCTGAAGTCATAAGCTTGCATAAGAACCAAATCCTCAGCCAGAGGGCTGTGAAGTATCTGTCAGCTCATCAGCTGGATACATACAGAGAGAGCTATTTGGAGCTGATGTTGCTGTTTGGAAGACAGGGACTTGGTTATCTTTTTACTTCTGTGCACCTGTGGCCTTTCTTGCCTTCATAATGCTTCTACTCACTTTTCCATCCCCTTGTTTGAGCTAAGGGCCACTTCAAAGCAAGTGGCTGATGTTTGGGTGCTCCGACCCTTGGTTATGGCATACCTTTCCCCCGGGGCAGAGAGGCAGTATGGTGTGGACATGCTGCTTGTGAGATGGAGAGGGGGGGGAGTGCCCTAAAGGAGAGCACAATGAATGGCTGGGAGAGAAGTAGCCAACAAAACCAGTGGGAGTGCATCTAACCTACTGGATACACAGGGAGGAGGACTGGGAGAGGCTTGCAAGGCAGCAGCTGCAGCTCAAAAAGCACCGTATGAAATAACATTAGACAAGATTCACAAGTACCTCCTACCCTTGTCTCAAGTGATGCATGCTTTGCTTCCATTTCTGCCTAAAACAAACTACAGACTTTGAACAAATATTCAGCCAAAGCAATGAAGGTTAAGCCATTAGGCTTTCAGAAATAATGCATCTTTGACCACACGCTCCTGCAAATAACCAGCTCTGTAACAGAGGGCAATAACACCACTGACTCTCTACCCTTTAAAACATAAAAGGAAAAGAAAATAAACTGTGCTTTTGGTCCCATTGTCTGTACATGTCAGCTACAGGTCTCTACAAATTATCAGGATTTTACTCAGAGGAGACACTACAATGCCTGTAATGGTGGTGCAGAATCTGTTTCCAGATTCAGGTGCTGGCCAGCAAACTTGAAATTACATCCCACTGTGATGACCTTTTCCCTATTCCACTGAAACAAATGGGGTAGTGGTTCACTGCTGACTCTTTTGCAAAGTTGGGTATGTGGCAGTGATCTTGGAAACAGGTCTGCGAGGCGAGCTCTCCCATTCCTGCTCTGAAGTGCTCTAGCAGATTAAAAACAGTGGGATGGAGAAAGAGAGATTGCTGAGCAGTTAACAGCACTAGAATGGAGAGATTGCATGTTGTGATGAACATTGCCAAAGTTTGTGACCTTGCCCAGTGCATGTGGTGCTGATTATATCAAAGGATGAAGCAGATGTGAGGGAAAATTGACTTTCATTTCCTCCCAGCTATCCCAGGCCGTCTTTGGTAAGTGGAGGATTATGATACTTTAGGAAAATAACGTATATATCTCCGTGTAGCTGTAATACTGACGGATGTTTTCCCCCACCCCAAGGAACTGTGATAGATGCAGCTGGCTGCAACCTATAATGAACACTAAGGTCAATTGGAAACAAGGGCACAGCAGTCCCTAAGTAGCATTATTCTGTGGTGTATTCATGTGCTGTCATTAATTTTCCTGGTTGACTTTACAAAAACACACAGCAACAAAATCTGAAAAGAACAGAAATAAGAGCTCAATTATACTTTTTACAAAGGTAGAACTGAGGATGAGGAGGAGCTGAATTAACCAAGTGCTTGATGACAATGTGCTTCTGTACAGCTTAACAACACCTGCAGTTAACGGGAGAGCACACGGTGCAGTGGCATTTGCTACATTTGTGCTCCTCTGTGTCTTCTACCTCGTTTATTAAAAGATTGATTATCATAACACTTCCAGGCCATAGCTATTTTATTATAGCAGAGTTCAACCTGAGTCAGAATTTGAACTCCTGAAGCACTGGAAAAAATATATGGAACATAGGACTAGAGCCATTGCGCAGTGTGAGAATGAACACATAGCAGAGTCTGGTGTCTCTTCTCTGAAGGTGGCCAGCATCTGGTAGATGATCTGCATTTAGAGAAATGGTCAAAGATCCCAGCAATAGGCTGTTACGGGGATAATCTGCTTCCTACCTCATCTGGTAAAGTTAGAGACTTCTTTCAACTCTGAAAATCTGAGGTATTATGGACTTTCCAAAAGTAGTCATGGGGACCTCGAGGCATTCTCATTTAGAATCTATTGTTTGTCCACACACATGCCTTTCTGGACACTTAGCAAAGTTAGGTTTAGCAGGATTATGTGTAGCAGCAGTTCCTGCAGTACATACTCCTGTTAGATGAAAAACCCCCACATTTCCTATACTCTGTATTTATACATTTAGGGATGGAGCCATAAAGCTTAGGGCAGTGGAAGGTCCTGCAAAGCAGCCATCAGAGTGGAATGCAGCAGGAATTACAACAGTGATGTGAATGAGAACCAATGAAACACAGATAACTGACAAAGGATGCTTGTCCCTGCTGATCCCACAGAGTTGCACAAACATGCAAGATGAGCCCAAACAATATGCACTTGTCAGAACACTCCAAACAAAAACCTACCAGACTACTCACTCCCCTCCCAGCAAATAATGCAGTGTAAGACCTTTTGCTTTATTATAAAAGTCAACAAGTCAGAAATTATCCATATTCTTATACAACACTGATTTTTACAAGGTTTTGAGTGAATGGTGACTGTCAGTATATAGGCATATTAGGATGTGTACAAGGAGGGCTTTAAGTGTAAAGCAAATTCAGATTACAGGGAAAATTAGGTCCCTGTGATCCGCCTCAAATGAAACCATAACTTCTAATACCTTTGCAAGATTTCAGGGAAAAAAAATCATGTCAGATGCAAAACCTACTGCTCAATTAACTCCATGAAAACGGCCAAATTATGACGTTTGGCCATCAAAAATAAATACACACAGCAACAAAAATCACAAGTGTGTCTGCACTGCCTACAAGTAACTCTGTATGTGTTCTTTTTCACACTTGCACCCTTACAACATATTGCAAGCACATGAAGGAGAGGAAGAAATGAGAGCGGGGGCAGGATTCCTGCATGCTACAGATACTGCTAACAGGTTTTTTTTTAAGTCTTTCCTTAAGACCTTCTGGTTGCTGTATTTCACATAGGAGAAAATTTCAAGATCCTTCCCTTGTTATCACTGATTCTAACAGCTATGTGTGCCCTGATGAGACTATTTTCCTGGGCATATTTTTATTAGTGCTCTTAAACATGTCTTTCCATTTGCCTCTTTTGGCTCAACTGCAACACAAAGCTTTAGGCACACTGCTAAATGAGGACATAAACTTTTCCAGACTTTTGCAAACAACTAGACTTCTGAAGAAGATAAATTGTTATTGCTTTTGCACTACTCCTTTCTTGGGAAAAATTAGGCTCTGCTACTGTGTCAGTCAGTATTGCATAGAAGTTTATTGGGTGAGCAATAACATGTCATTGTCAATCGAACTAATAAGCAACGGAAAAGCTGGCAAGTAAAATTCAAGCTCCTGAAAATAAGTTCTGAATATATTTCACATTCATGTATTTAATTATTCATTAAAAGAAGCCAGAATGACTGACATGATCACAATCCTTCTCAGTGGGCCCTAAAAATTAATCAAGATATTAACTATGCCTGTGGTGGTTGTTTTAGTGGAAATGTCGCAAGAAAATAGGAAAAGTATAGGTACAGTTTGGGGGAATGCATTCCTAAGTCATTACTGTCACGTCAAAGACTGCAGAACAATGCATTTCCTGTATTTCCTTGACAGGGAAGTAAGACTTGGGGTAGTACATCACCATGGTGAGGAGATCTTGCTTTTGGTCAGTATCAAACCAACCTATTTTATCATGCATTTTTTAGCTCACCAGTATGATGTTACATGACCCAGCAGAAACCACATGGTATAAACTCCTACACAGCTGCAAAACACTCTGGCTTTAAAATGAGTCCCACAAATCTTCTGTCAATGCCTTGGACTTCTAGAAAGGATTACAAAGTTAGCACTGCACTAAAGCAGCAAGGGGAGCCTGACTCATGCCAATCTGTGGCTTAAGAGCAGCTTGGGGAGCAAAGGTGAGGTTAAAGGTGGCTTTAAGACATCCTTAAATGCTACTAGCTGTCAGTTTCTTGCCAAGGCTCACACCCTTGATCACTTCCTTTCCTTTGCTGCAATGTTTTGCCATTTTTAAGATGCTTCTGCATCTTGTACTTCAGGTCTCAGGTGGGTTACAGGATATAGTGAAGGGTGAACTGTGCCATGCGCTCCCACAAACTAGATGTGTATTATGTGGAGACTTGAGATTATGGAAAAGCTGGACTCAGTGTCCCAAATGATTCCTTCTAGTGCTATGGGAGCATAGCACTAGAAAGTACACTAGAAACTCAGCAATATTTAGCATAGTTTGAAGGCTATTTTAAGTTGTGCCAGCTGCTAAACACAGCAGGGATTCAACAGGGTGATAAAGGACATTTTAGACCAAGTCCTGACTTACACTCTCTGCAGGGAGGTAATACTAAAATTGCTAGGAAAACTCTGCTCAGTCTGAGGATTCACCTATTTTGGGATAAGCCTTCTAGGGCTGAATGAGGGCAGATTTATACTAGATGAATGGTGCAAATCTACAGTAATACAAACTGGGTCTGAATGTGGAAAGGGAACAACAATAGAAGAATAATTTAAAGCCAAAGATTGATATTTGAAACCTAGCTGACTGGAGGCTGGGCTTTTTTTGGTATTTGATTTTTCATTCATTAAACTGTTAACCCATTTTCAGTCCATCTTAATGCAACTCAGTCGCATCAGTGTTTTAACAAGCTGTTAAAGGAACCATCTTATAGAAATGGATGGGCAAAATTGTGTCCATATTACAGCACTTTGACTCTGAACATGGGCATAATGTACTGAGCATGATATAGTGCTCCTTCAATACTCTCAACTGGGGGTAGTAAAAAGCAAAGAAAGGCTGGGATGTTTGAGGGAAAATCTCTAAGCTCTACACTTTATATGTGATTCAAAAGCCAAGATTTTGAAATTACACTAGCTGGTTGTAAATTGAAGCTGCGAGAAGCGGCAGTGTGTCCAGGTAAAAGTACACTGCCTTGTTATCTGTATTGAAAAAAGAATAGTGAAAAACTTGAGGAAGAGTTTGATGCTATGAGCTCTTGTGACTACTTGTTAGCTTGGTTATATTTTGTGCTTGACAAAAAAAAAAATAAAATTCATCCTTCATGGCCTGCACATTGCTAATGTAAGTGGTGAAGAAGGGCCAAAACAACCCTCTTCACCACTCAAGATGGGCACAGGCTGACCCAACACACAGGCTCAGGAGGTTGCTCAGGCATGGACTGCAGTCAGATGGTGGAGGCACCTCTGCAGGGCTCACACCAGGCCAGTCACAGCACCTCAGCTGGAAAAGTCTGTCCCCACACTTGAACACAGAGAGGTCCCCACAGGTGCTGCTGAGACACAAAGCACACTTCATTTACACGTCAGTGGAGAATAGTTTGAGTACGTGCAGGCACTGAACTTAATACTGTGCTCTATCAATACTAATTGCTCGTAGCAGTGTGGTGACATTCTGCTGGTGTCAAAAGCCTTTTAATCCATTTCCATGGAGTTGTCCTGTCCGACGATTAGTGCTTCCCCTGTTTATGCTCAATGGACTATTTCCAGACCCCACTACCAGCCTGTGCTATGTTTGCTCCGTCAACCATCCTGCATGGAGGATCTTCTGTTAGGGGATGTGACCTTACAATTGCCATGGCACCTGACATCCCTGGCTCACACCTAAGGCTGTGGAACTCGGGGCCTGGCGAGGCGCAGCCCAAGGGATGCTCAGGCCTCGCAAGTGTGACTGCACTAGCTCTGGAGTAGTTCTCCTTCTCCACTGCTCCAGGAGAAAACCTTGCACAATGAGACACCATAAAAACTATGAAAAAAGGGGGTTTTTTGAAGGAAAAAAACCCCCAACTGAAGCGGTGCTTCAGTGCAGTTTTAACAACGCATGTTGGAACTTGATGGCACGGCTGAAATTATGCTCGACTTGTGCAGAATTCCCAGGCGGGAGGTGTGGGACCGGCCCCGCTCCGGGCCCCGCTCCCGGCCCCGCTCCTGGCCCCATTCCCGGCCCCATTCCCAGTCCCGTTCCCGGCCCCACTCCCGGCCGCGGCCGCCACGCGGGGGAGCTCCAGGCCTTGTAGCAGGCCCGGGACTAAACTTGGCCTCAGGCTCGGCCCGCTGATACTTTGGAAAAAAAAAAAAAAAATTAAATCGGTGCTTTGATGGGATATCGGCAAAAAATTTAAGAGAAAAAGGGAAAGGGTCGCCAGTGTTAAAAAACCCCAGAACAAACAAACACACAGTCCCCCCATCTCCTTCACTGATACACATTTTAAACCACAAACGGCTAATCCTTACACTGTTTCCTAGTAAAGTATTTGAGACAAAAAGAGTGGATTTTTTTTAGCATTTTAAACAGCTCAGCTGGAAGCCGGGAAATTAGCATGAAGCAAAATATTTGTGGGAGCTTAATACAGTTAAAAGATTGTTATTTTCCCTGACATAAGACACCGGGGCCAATTAACCATTTCCAATTAAGCAGCCTAAAACAGAATAGCACACAGCAAGAAACAGTGGCCAAACAGCCATAACCAAACTAGGGAATTAAACTGGCCACGAAAACAAGGTAAATAAATTTCTGATACAAAACCATAAAATTACTATAGCATTGAAAGACAACAATTGGATGAAAGAATGAGAAGGGAAAATCATGCTCAGAACTGACATTAAACACTGTTCTCCCCAAATCCTACCCATTAAATGTGAAGCTTTGGTTTATCTAGATGTACATCATATTGCATTGCATAGCTCTGCTACATTAATGTGTAGTGGAATGCATTCCTTCCTACTCATCTGAGAAACTCCCAACTTTTGTCATTTTTGTTGAGATTTCTATACAAAAGAAAGTTAAATGTATACAGTAAGAAACATGTATTTAGTTTTGTCTTTGAATGACTCAAAAACTGCCTAATCAGGATGTCACAAGACTGTGATTACACGTGTATTTATTACTCTGGATTTTTTTAAAATTATTTTTTTATAACGTTTAAAGTTTTTCGTCTCTAAACAGTTGACGCTGGAGTGGGCAGTTTGGAATTGTCTGGAATGGGGAAGAGACTTAAAATTTCTCTGAAATGGCTGAGGTAATATTTACAGGTTCATAACCAGGCTGTTGCTGGTGCTGTTGTTTGCTCTTCAAGGTTGGGTTAACAGTGTAACTGCCATGGTGACTCTCTGGCAACCTGGAAATGCAGAATAGCACTTCAGCTACTAAAGAAGACAAACCTAGTGCTGGCTTACAGTTCTCCTCGTAGCTAGGAGAAAATCTTGGAAGAAATCCTGCAATCCCAGAGGTGGTCTTTATTTTCACATTGATGATTTATGATGACAATTTTCTCATACTTTGTAATGACACTTCAGGTAAAACTGTCCTGCTCACAACACAGAGCTTGGCCACAATGGATAAAAAAGGTGCATGGCAGCCTCACATGTAGAACCTGACAAAAATCTTAAGACACTCTGATACTTTTAGGTGCTAAAAAAGCAAGCTCAGAGTGGCTTTCCAAATGACAAATGTTTTCCTGCGAGCCTAGGATGAATATATACATCAGCAGCTATTTTTCAACTGCCATTTTTTCACAGTTCAGCCAACTCTGAATTATTTGTGTTGGAACAATCTCTTAAAGACACATAAAAAGGTGTGGGTTTAAACAACATTGTCATGATCATTTCTTAAGATCACTGCATGTAATGATTAGATCTTCCCTGATTTGCTGAATAATAAGCAATTTGCTATACACATAAGGGCCTGAGACTATCTGTACCTCTAAAATTATCTATGCGCATAAGTATTTGCAAGATTGGGCTTGTCTAGGCTAACTCATAAACACCAGAGCTAATTCTCATTTTAGCTTAAATTAATTTTTTTTGCACTCGTTCTGTACCTTGATAGCTTTCCCTTGCTAGTACAAAAAGAAGCAGCGACTTTGATTGCAATGCGGTGTGAGAACAATTCCAAACTCCTGAGATGAGAAGGATTTGCATTGACCTCTCATTCACACCTCCCAGCGCCGGGGAGCTGGCTCTCAGGCATTGCCGCTCTGGTCGGAAGACAGGATAAGGTGCAGCGCGGTGCAGCACTTGCTGGCTGCTTCCTCCGGAGCCGTGCTCTTTGTCTGCAGCATGTGTAAGGGCAAGCCCGCAGGGCTGTGCGGTGAAGTGAGCCGTGGAGAGCCCCCAGCCCTCCCCGGCGCTGTCAGCAGCCCCCCCGGAGCAGCACCTCGTCCATCCTGCTGATGGGATGCTGCTCTGGGATCTCTGCCTGGCCCTTGCACAGGTACCAGGCAGCGCCGGGACCTGCAGCACAGCACTGAGCCCCTCCGCAAGGATGATCTTATCACCTCGGCATCAAAATCAACAGTGCCGCTATCAAACACTGCCTGCGAGAGACATCTGCTATTTAAATGTATTCTAGCAGATGAAAGGAATGGAAACATAAAACCCAAACACTTCCCTTTTTTCCTAATGTAATCAGTATTTTTAAGCAGTTTATCTGCTTATTAATAGGAAGGTTTTAAAACATTTTGCTTGAGCTGACATTCTTTAATTATAATATTCACACTGCTGAATATGCAGTCACACCAGCAGAAGCTCTATTGTGAAAGAACACACAGATTCAATCTGTTTCTTTCTCTGAATTTTTCTGACTTGGTCTTATTTTTCCATTCATCATTATATTTTTGTTTGCTTCTCATATTTCTTTTTAAATGTGTGGGTTTTTTCCTCTTACTCTGTTGTTCCACTTGAAAACACCAGGATTAGCATGCAGATGTTTTTTTGATCAGAGATTTTTTTTAATCATTTCCATTTTCCACAGTCTATTTGGGGAGTTGGGGATTTTTTTTGTTTGTTTGTTTTTTACCCTGTCTTGTTGGGTTTTTTTTCCTTTTTAATGTATTACCCTAGTCTGAGTGTAAACACCTTCTGTTTGCTATTATTTTCCTAAAACAGCATTATAGAAAATTAACTTCTTCTAGTTAGATAGATCATGAACTATAATACTTCTGCCAATAATCTAGTAACTTCCATGTTTTTAGTGCTTTGATAACCAGGAAAGCTTAGGTCAAACAGATATTGGTATAGGAAGGTTTTGGGGGAAAAAAAAAGAAAAAAAAAAGATAACATTTCAGCACGTTTGTTATTTGTGGAAAAATTGTGCTGTAATACCTTTAAAAATGGCTTTTAGAATTCACCTAAGTTACAGGATTTACTGAACATAGGTCGATGAGAAAAATATTTATATTCCTTGCCAATAAGGAAGGACCAACTTTCTATATTTTATTTAATTAAAAGGAATAATGACCTCTTTAAATGAGCTCCAGTTGGAGTTTTGGGTAGGTTGTTATCTGCAGGCTATCATTCACAGGAGTTCAGTTACACTTAATTTTTAGAAAGCTGAGAGGAGAAAAAAGACATTCAGCATCTTAGCCTGAGGAAACTGCCATCAAATGCTGCTTTAAGCCACGACAAGCAGAAAGAATACAACCCAAGCTGTTACCACCCATGAAACTTGCAACATCCACCTTCATTAAATCTATATCAAAAACACTGAAGAGGCTCAGGAATGGCTTGTCTCTTGCATTAGAAGGACTGATCAATGGATTTTACAGGGCTGGTATTTCAAGATCAATTTTTAATGTCAAGAAACTGAAGTTGGGGGTGGGTGTTCTTCCATAACCCTGAACATTTCCAGTAACTAGGGTATCCACCACTGCTGTTTAGTGGCTGTATATTTCTTTAAGAACATCCATGCCTGAAGCATCCATTGAAAGGGAAGCTCATCTACACACCATCCCTTACAAGGAAAGGCAAAATTGCCTGCAGTGATGTGTGCTGGCCAAGCTCAGAAATGCCATGAACATGTTGTTTGGGAGCTTGGCCAAGACAATAGAAAGTCCTGTTAATTTCCAAAGTTCATTTAATCCCTAAAACTTTGTAAGTTCCCTCTTCTCCAAGAATGACTTTGGACCCTGAGGGGCCACAGCAATTGCATCACCATGTCCTGGAACCGCCAAGGAGAGGCTCCAGGGCAGCAGATCCAGGGCAGCTGCACAGAGCCTGGAGTTCAGTACTGAGAAAGCACAACATGCACGATTTAGTTACTTCTTAGAAAGTATCTGCCACCACCTTCCCCGTGCAATGGACTTAATTCCTGGAAAGGGTTATTGGCTAAATTTAAAAAGATGATATTGAAATGTGAATTGTCCCTTGAAGGTTTTTCTGCAAGTAAGCCAAAAAAAAAAAAAAAAAAGATGCTTTTTCCTTTGTTTCTTGACACCTCATTAAAATGGGATTTTTTTAAGTGTTTAAAAAAGCTATCTTTTTTTCCCACAAGATAAAACATAAGGTTATCTATTACCTGAAGCTATAATCAGGTTAATATAACAAATCTGTTTTTTCCCTGCAATCCTATTTATTTTTGCTCAAGTAATCAATTTTTTGTGACATCACATACTTCAAGGAGAAAACACAGGATGACTCTGCTACAGCACTACAGCAGAGCAGCAAAGAAATTTTTTTTGTCTTGCTCTGCAATATGTAACTGAAAATGCTTTAGGGGTTAGTCAGCTTTCCTTAGAGCTGTGGCCATTAAGAAATGTTTTCCCAACCCTTTTCCAGTGTCCTATCAAAAATTGACAAAGGCAGAAGTTCCTGTAGCCCTGCAGCTCCATTGCACCAACATAGTTGAAGCAAAGGCAATGCAGGCAAGGTACAAACATCTAGGAGTAGGTGTTTGTGGGGAAATGTGGATGTGTGCCACCTCATGTGAGGGACCTGGGTACATGAGGTTACAGAGGGATTATCCTAAAGCTGCTGCCTTCTATCTTGCAATTTAGTGATTTCCTATCCCAGCACAGCAGTTTATTGCAAGAAGAGCACAATTTAGCATCTCTTTGAACATACCATTATTAATGAATATATTGTAATTAGTTCCTGCTTGTGAAGCACTTAGACACAGAGGAACATGCAAGTGTTAAGTGTTACAGTCATTATCATTCACCTTTACTTAATACATTTCTGTTTTATTTAGTTACTTGAGACCAAGGCATCTGTGTGTCTTTGGCCAGGCTGCACACAGGTGAACTAGTGAGACCACAGGAATGGGAAAGTGGAGTCCAGAAATCTGCCTTGCTCCAGAAAGCTAAGAGGTAAGTTTGCTGGTAATGTACTAAGCAACTAGTTAGCAAGGAAGTTATAAATGATCGCAATTAAATTTACTGTATTGCCAACCCCAAATCTCCAAGTTAATCATAAGCTGGACTGACTTATAAATACCTTAATATTGTTCTTTTATATCTTGTCCTTTGGTACACTTCATGTTTTCAAGGCTTTCTTCACATGCAAGAGCTACAGATTTTACTTTTTTAGTGAAATCTGTGTATAACGACATCCTTACCTTAACAGGTCAGAGCTTTAATGAAATAAATGCTAAGAGTGGGCAACAAGGAATTACATACACAGTAAATTTTCAGAAGAAACAAACACCATGAGAAAACTAAAATATAAAATATTCATTAATTCTAGTCACATCAGCTGACAATTTCATTAAAATCTATGAGCTAAAATCTCAACATCACCAACTCATAAAAGTCCACTGAAAATGTCACCAGGATCTCCAGTGGAGAGGGACAACCAATAATTCAATCTAACTAAGAGTGATTGTAAGTCCTGTCATTTGGCCAGACAATCTAAATGACAGAAAACAGGATCATGTCCTGTTATAAATTTCATTGGATTTGGCTTTGCTTTGTCCTTGGAAGAATACTGATGTGCTTGTCTGATGAACCGAAACTTAAGGCTGCGTTTTAGATCTGATTTGGATTTAAGTAGAAGAAAAAGATGCCTGCATGGGATGAACAGATACTTGCATTCTAGATGCATATACATCTATTTGTGTGAGGGCAAAAATCGGTTCTACTTACAATTACATGCCCTGCGGCCTTTTTTTTTAAATGCCCGTGTTTCTGTGAGGGTGCATGTCTACAAAGCTTGCACACTCAGACAATCTTCAAACCCCAGTGTCCAGGTCTGCAAATATCTATTCCAGTGAGTCATCACCAGCTTCATGAAATAATTTTCCATTGTAAACTTGCAAGCAATCTGCTCTGGGGTATGAAGACCTTAAAAGGCAGTGATAAAATGCGCATTAGGAAAAAAAAAATTGAACTCAGCATGAGATCACTTATGAAAGGAAGGGCACTGACACTCAATCTTTTTTTTAAAAGTGGTCTCTCATGGGTGGTTGCAAAACCATGTATTTTGCACTCCTTTCCTGTTCTCCTTCCATCAGAGGGGATATCACAAGTCAAAGTTTTATGATTTAAAAATGCAGCCTAAATGCATCAATGTATATATATACTGCAGGTCTTTCACAGTATGACTAGAATGTGAGACAAGTGAATTCCACTCTGAGATTAGAGGGTGGAATTCCCCTGTAGTTCACTGCAGATATGAGAAAACACAGGCCACAGGCTGTCTGAGCCACTCAGGGGCCCAAAAGTACAGGATATCTTCCTATGCCTGTCTCCATGGTAAATCAGCTACCTTAGAATGTGCTCTTTTTTTTTTCCCCTTTTAAATCTTTTTATTGGTGCAATGCTTCTGTGGTGTAGACACTGTCATCTTCAGAGGCTGAAGGTTTGTTTGTCCGCAGAACAGATAACAGATAAACAGCAGCAATGAGAGTTTATTCAGCCCACCTCACCAAGGAGCCTGGAGATCACTGCAGTGCCGTCCTCCACGCCACTTCTGGTTCATGGGCCAGTGCCACTGAAGTTCTCAACAGATGATGCTATTAGTACAACCCACTACTATTTATCTTTTTTTTCTGTATGAAAGGGAATGAAATACTTGTTTTGCTTACACAGTCCCGCGAAGAGCCATTAGGTGGTACTAATAGTGCTTTTGGCAGCTGGCATCTGTTCTAGAGGGGGTTTAAGTAGGGGCCTTGAAGGTAAAGGGCTTTCAAACACCCGTTTGCTTGCCAGTCCCCTGAGGAATAACAGCTACGTTGGGATCAACATACTGAAAGATGTGTGATACCAGCCAGCAAGCCAGGTGCTCTCAATGGCAGAGTAACATTTTATTGGAAGAGACAGGCACGTGAGGGTGAGCTGTGAAACACAGATGCAGAATTTCTTGTGAGGCCTTTTAAAACACTCTTACTGAACTACCTTGTCCAAATAGCACTATTTAAAAACTTTTGGAGAGTATTTTGTTCTGTCTGAAAATTTCACTCCCCCAGAGTGATTTATCAATCCACCATATTGTGGGTAAAAAAGATAAATTCAAAGTCTTTCTTTTTCGTTTTGAAAATAGACAGAATTTTAGATGTAAAATACAATCATATTCTTTACAAATTATTACTATTCTACATTTCTTGTGTTGACATTCTGTATTTTCTTCCAGTGCCAGTGGCCTGAATAGTAATGATGTAGCACAAGCCAGGCAGTCACATGCTACTTGTCCTGAGCATGACTCTGGGTAAAATGCTCATTCCTGTGTCTAAAAGAACTGGTATTATAATTTTATTCTTTTAATTGTGTTTGGGTTTTTTTTTCCCTGATAGAAGAAAAAAATTCACTAGACAACCTAAATATTTCCTTTATGGTGTGAGATGGTTCCAGATCCTTTCCACTCTTTGCTTGTGGCTTTTAAAGAGATCATTTCTGCAAGGAGCTAGGATTCAGCATCCTATTTTTGGCACAGCGTCCATGCTTCTGACTTTGCATGGGAAGGGTTAGAGCTGAGAAAGCAAAGCTGAGTATTTATATCACAAGGTATGTGAGCTGTGCCTAGAGCCAAGCAGTACAGAAGACTTGCAATGCATAGGTATACACCCTGTCCTGCACAGTGGACAACAACCAGAAGGATGCCTCTGTGAAAATGCGTTCCTGCCTTCTGGCATCCTTTCAGGCAGGCAGGAACAATGCACAGCCCAAATGCTCCAAAGCATCCTCTGCTTTGCATCCTGTTCATTAGCTGGTAAAGGCAATGACAGTTTCTTAAAGTTACTGGAGTTAGACATGGATTTACTCCAAATTAAGGACTTGGCCGAGACTTTTTTTCTTTTTTTTTTTTTTTAATGCATTAGCAGATGGCAAATATGCACTGAACACAGAAAAACTAGTGGTTTTTGAGGGCAATGGTTGCTTGCAATGCTAATTTGGGGCTTTATGTTTATGCAAGCTAACCTGGAGGGACACATTTCAGAGCTGGGTTGAAGCAGTGGAAAGACTCGAGCAGCAAAGTGCAGAATACCAGTAACCCATTTAAAGCTGGGGTGTGTGAATGCAGGGTTGGGTGTCTGCTTGTTCTAAGGAGATTCAGAAAATAAGGCAGGAGCAGATGTTAAGAGATCACAACTTTATGCATTTCCCTCATTCAGTCATGTCAAGATGAAACCATTAGCAAAACCTTCAAAATGGGAAAGTATTTGGCTTTTTGTTTGGATTCAGGCTAGCTGACACTCCCCTCAAGTTGATGTCCACATGTTCTTTTAAAAAGGATGTCCTCACGAGAACATTTTAGAGCACTGTTGTGTGGTAGAAATCAACTAGTAATGGGCATCCAAAAGCAGAGGTTGAGAGATGTTCACAAACCAGGTGCTGACAGATTGTTTTCATCTAGCAGTTCTTTTGATGGATACACCATATCTGTATCTGCAAACTGCAATGGCACAGACAACCCTTCCCTCAAAACTCTGTTTACCTTGCTGCAGAAAGCAACCTGGGATAACCACAAAATAGCTATTGACCAAGGTTGAACAGCTTATAGAGTTCTGACTGTGCAGCCACAGACTAGGAATAAAATTAAAATCAAAGCCCAAAGAAGAGGTCATTTTCCTGGCAACAGTTCTACACACAGATACAGTGGGTAGATGTGTCACTCTCAGAGCAAAATGGATCCTGATGACAACTGACATCGCATAGTATGGTCTCCCTTGACACCCAGGAGCTACCAGCAAATGTTTTGTACCTCACTTTTTATATCTTCTTTTACTTTCTTTAAAGAATTGTGATATCCTGTGTTATGCCTGATACCATGCTGTTTCTACACATAAGACATTCTTGTCCATTATGGTCAGACCTGGTTGGTTTTTTTTTTCCCCTTTTCTGATTCATTTAAGGGAACGAGGAAGCCATTTTTGGGAGTGAAAAATCACAATGACCTCACCTGAAAATTCTGGGCACAGGAGACTTTAAAACCATTCCAGTGGCTACAGAATGAATCATAATACAGCAGGTATTCAGCTACCTTTTTTAATAAGTGTGCTTTAATTGGACAAAAGCGTAGCTGACACATTTAACTTACACCTCTATTACAGGGTAGAACTAAACCACTCTCTTCTAATATGATTTCCTGTGAAGTTAGCCATATTTTGGTCAAATAATACTGCAGCTAAGACTGATTTCTCTGAACATATTTTTCCATCTGGGACTATATTAGTTTAGAGCACTGCTTCACACAATTAGTGTGAACCTGTGGACATTATTGTAATACAAATAAATATGTGTTGCTCTAGAAAAGTTTTGATAACTGGTTCACCACATGGCTTAAGTAGGAACTATCCACTTGCACTGTGGATTTCTGTGTCTCTGGCCACAGAAGTCCCATGATATCACTCCTGCTCTCTAGCTACATGGCTGAAGATTTTTTAATAGGAGAGAGAGGAGAGAGTGGGGGGAGCGGACTGCTCTAAGTTTCTGGGCATGTCCACTTGATAATTTATTCATGCATTTTCTTCTGCTTCTTTGGTCTGGTTTTTCAGCTCATATTTATCATCACAGCTCCTTGGAAGTCAATGGAATAATATTTGTTTGTCCTCTTTTGACTGAGACTATGACTGGATAAAATTGTAGTCAGAACTGAAGAATAAGCTGCAAACCTTGAATGTTGTTAATCCAGCATCGAAGGGGCTTATTCCTCACAGGTACTGCTCCCTGATTCAGCACAATCTTTTGAGCATTTGTTTAAATCCCACTGAAGGTAATGACCCACAAGCACAGGCTGAAGGCAAGCATCACAAGAAAATACTCTGTACGTCTTGGAGTCCTTCTAACAGCAGATTATTAAAATGTAAATGCAGCCCTAATACTAAAATTCAGTTTAGCACATCTTGAAAATCCAGGAAAATGAGAAATCTTTCTCTGACTGTGGTAATGGTGACATGATGAGAGTTCAAATAAAGCAATGAAGATGTTTAAATATCAACATTTCTTTAGAACCTTTAAGTGTCTTACTGACTAGAGAAGCTAGTCTCAGGAAGACTAAAATAACATCTCCCTTGCTGTGACCCAGTGGAGCTCATAGCTGACAATCTTTTCCCTTAGCTCTACAGGCTGTGACCACCACATCCAGCCCTTAGTGAAATGAGTGTTAAATGCACTGAAGAGTATCAGAAATGGAAATACACTAGGGGAAAAAAAAAAGCCACACAATTTTCTAAAGCAGCTGAACTTGGAGACTTAGCTGACTGTCTAGTCAAGGGGGGAATTAGGACAGTTTGAAAATAGGTAACAGAATAGGCCATTGTCATTATTTTCTATTTGAACATTAAAAAAAAACAAACAACAAAAACCCAAAACCAAACCAACCAAACAAAAAAAAATAGCTTTGCCAGAAGAAGAATTAATTCAACTCTGTTCCACTAAGCTGCATATCTTTGGCCTGACTGCTTACATGGTAGAATGAGCAAGTCTGGCCAGCAGATTTACTGGTATCTACTCCCCACCCCTTTCCCACCTGGTGGCATGCTCTTTCCTGGGCTGCCTCAGTAAAAGCAAAAAGCAAAAGCTCCTGCTCTAATGCATCCCAGAACACAGCAGCAGAATCACCCTCTGCTTCTCTCCTGGCAGAAGTGGCCCAGAAGAGACCTCATAAGCAGGACTGCGAGGTTGATGGAAAACTGAGATACTGGGATGGAGTTGCTACTTGTTGCACAACGTAAATGTCAAAAAGGCAAACTCCCCTCTGGGAAGGTGTATCAGGCAAAACTTGGTCCTGTACATCTGGATTTCACTCCCTAAAGTAATGCCAGCTGGGCAATATTCAGCTCCTGGTCTTGCAGATCTCAGCCTGACTGCCAACTGCAGATCATCCTCTGTCCATGTGGACTTCAGGGACAGTGAAGAGCAACTGAGCCCAGCATGAGACAAAAGCCATCATTTTGCAGGATCAAGCCCATCACAGGATGCAAGAAGCAAACTGTCCCTTTGACACATGTGAGGGGATGAGGTACCAAGGGATCAGCACAACAAATTGGTGCCTGAAATATTCACATGAGCAACATTTCAGAGGCAGCAATAATAATAGTAATAATAAAAGTAATAAATAATGAAAAAATAAACCTGGGTATGGTTTCTCTTAGATGCAAATCAAGATTTAAATATAAAAATGATAGGCTTCTGTTAATCCTTCTTAGGAAGTCATAAATTGTTAATCAGACCTTAGGCAGTGTTGTTTAATACCAACTTTAATAAAATAGCTGCCTGAAGCAGAAAGACAGTTGGGATCCTGACTCTAAAACTTCGGTAACCTCATCCACTTTTTTGTAGCCTGGGGCTCTTACACTACCATTGATACTAACTCCTTTGAAATATGCTCATTTTTTAGGCTGCTAAATTATTAAACACCTTATTAGTTGAAAGATTAGATGGAAAAAAGTCATCTCTGTATGACGGAAAATGGATTGGAAGAGGAAAGAAAAGTTGAGGGAATATTTACATAAAAGATACAGTTCTGTTGTTGATATACAGAGGTAATCCATAATCCATAATTCATTTAAGAAATGAACCCATCAAATTACATAACTACGCATGACAAATTGCTACTGTTGAGCTATCCTACAATAAATTACAAGGAATCATTCCTGTCAAGAGTGTATTTTGTTTGAGACTAAAAAAGCAATGTCGCTGCAAGGTTGTTTTCCCTCTTGTTCCATAGGATTTGTCTATCACAAACAATGTCTCACACTTCCATCATGTAACTTGATTGGGGTAGAAAAAATTCCCTTGTATGGAGTAACCACAAAGTCTCCCAAATTAAAACTGCTTTGAAAATTGCAAGAAAAGGGGAAAGGAAAAAAAAGAACAGTGTTTCTTTCTCATTATTTCTTAAAACTATTTGTCAGTCAGGTGAGCAGATCTTTAGACTGGAAAATAAGAAACAGTCATTTCCTGAAGTGTGATGTCTTTTTAGTGGATGTCCAGAGCAGCTTGTTAGCATACTAATTCTTTCATTTAATATGCAATACAGAGCATACTTACTACTTTGAAGTGCTTATTCATGATGTCATGGATATTAGTGTATATTTCTTAATTACACAACAGAACAATCTTTCCCCTTTCAACCTACACTTTCTGCTGCTCTGATTGGTTTCTCTAACTAGCCAGAATAATCATTTTGCCACACAGAAGCAGAAAAGGAAAAAAAAGTAAACAATTTTAAAACCCATTTTAATTTAATAACAAATTGGGAGCTGTACTTTGTGTTAAATTAGCACTGCAAGCCTCATACCAATTCAAGGCAAGGTTCCCTGTTCGTTACTGCTTAATTAATCAGTCCTGTTTCCATCTAAATGAAAAGTTTTCTCTCTTCCCTATCATCTCTAATATCTCATTTCAGGCAGCACATCAAGTTAATCTTGCTTATATTAGCAACTTATTTTTAATGGCTCTGTTCAATTATTTGGTTGGAACATGGTGCTAATAATGCCAAGGTTGTGGGTTCAATCCCTGTATAGGCCATTCACTTAGGAGTTGGACTCGATGATCCTTATGGATCCCTTCCAACTCAGAATATTCTGTGATAATTCATCCTATCCCAGCTTGCAGATGAATCCCACTTGATCTCTTTGCTTTGTATTGGAAAGTCAGAGTCGATGGTAAAACAGCAATTGCAAGAGCAAGCTCATCCAGCCCTGTGATGAACCTACCATGTGAGGACAAGCACCTACTTCCAACACAATGAAGTCTATTGAACTTTTGGCTTCCTGGTGCACCTTGTCTTCCCTGAGGCAACATAGCCCTTAGAGACATGGTTTAGTGATGGACTTGACAGTGCTGGGTCGATTCTTGGGCTTGGTGACCTTATCGGTCTTTTCCAACCTAAAACATTCTATGATTTTAATATGCACAGAGCTGGGCAAAGAATTATTATCTTATAAAACAACAGAGGAGTATGAAACAGTCCCACGGAAGAAGAGAAATCTGTAAGGGAAGGAGAATATGGAAAGCTGGGTGGTACCTGAAAACATGTCCTCATTACCCTTCATACAACATATCTTGGAAATAAAGCTGGGATAACCATGACTCCTGCACTGCCATCAGTAGTGTATACAAAAAAGTATCAAACATTCCACCATGTCACCTTTGAACGAAGTGAAGAATAGGACTTGAACACCATCTGGTTGAGCATCTCCTTATGCTGACCCACCATTCCCAGAGCTGGAAAATGCTTCTGCTGCAATAATCTGGTGCTTTCTATCACCAGTAGCAAAGCACACTAACTGGGACTTAACAGCAGACTCTGGTGTTTTGGATTGCACCAACCTGGCCCTAGTCAAACACTTACTGAAGCTGCAGTCACTTGTATGTGCTAGTCTCTGTGCCTGTCTTGCTCAGTTCAGCCTCCAGAAGTAAGTTTTCCAGCTGCTCCTGGTGCTGGGATGGCTGCCCATGTCAGGATGTCTGTTGGTAACACTGAAAACCCCTCAGGCACCAACACGGCTCCAGCAGCTCTGTCTGGAGAGACCCACAGCCTCCGAGATGTAACAGATACTTGCTCAGGTCAGGGCTCGAAACTAAATCTGAGCCTCAAGTGTCTGCATCACAGGAAGGCTAGTTTTAATGCCAGTTTGACAAATATAAATACTTTTGCAATAAACACAAAACACACAATATTAAATGACCCTTCCAAGAGGACAAAACCTGTTCTTCCTGAATAATCCCAGTATTTACTTTTGCTCCTCCAGGACTCAGGATGTTATTGCAACAGGGAAGACAGATGTGCAGCATATTTTAACCTTCTAGATTTGCAGCAACCAGCCTCTGACCTCACATTTACCAGCCTGGTTGAAATTACAACCTGCTGCTAAGGAAAACTCTGTCACACTTTAAAGTAACTCCGATATCAAGTAGCTTTGAGATATCTGACAAATGAGTTACAGTGGATTAATGAGGAGCTGCTTCAGAAATCCTGCAAAAGAGACCCTAACATGTTACAATATGGTAATACATTTAATTTAATAGCAATATAAATTATGTGCTGAGAAGAGTGGGAGCCTGGTTTTGTGTTGTTTTGTTGTGTTTTATTTTTTCCAAGAGGAGGAGAAATCTTTCCTATAAATCAGAGTGCACACTTTTGTTTCTGATGGGAAACACTGCTCTGAAAAGCACTGAATTTCAAAGCTGCTTGAGATGAGATTGTCTGCAGAATTGTGCTGATGGCTGTAAATATTGATAAATATGATACATTGGGCCAGCTTTTTTTTTTTTGATGCTTATACCTTGCTTCCTCTTAAGTGCAGATGACCTGAAGACACAGGCACCAGGAGGAAGAATCTGAGCTAAGAATTGCTTTTAGAGATGCAACACGCAGTGACACTTGCACAAAGGAAGGATGTTCCCATTACATGCCAGCAGAAACAGCCAGCAAGTGAAAATCTCAGTCCAGTCCTCTCTATCCCCTCTGCAACTGCTGATGTGAGCTGACAGACAGCAGAGAATCCTTCTCTATGCTGTACAAATGATCCAGGGCTATACTGTTGAAGGGGCTTCAATAAGAAATTATGATTATTCCTTGCACAGGTTTCTTTTTTTTTCCATCCCCATTTTGCCTACTATTAGTCTACTATTCAGGGATACAAATTATACAAATATTTGGAGGTCATGTTGTGGTCACCAGGAAAATAACTGCAAAGCTGTAAACACTTCATTACAAAACCCTGACAACCTGATCCAGAACAGCACTTAAGTATTCAAACAGCCTTGTGGACTTCGGTGCAGTTTATAGGTACTTTTCAAAGCAAACTGCTCTGGGACCAGGTATGATAAGTCAGAGAGAGAACATGCTTTGTTTATGGCAGAAATAACTTGGTAATTATCAGCAGTGAGCAGGGAAATACCGTAGCAGGGCATTCATATTATTTAGACTTAAATGGACTTTAGATGAAATAAAGGGTTTTATAAAACTGGTTGGCAGAGCATGAATTGCTTAAAGGGATGTGGCTGGTGGACTTAAGAGTTGCTTCTGCATATTTTTCCCTTTCAGCCCTGACAGCTAAATTGAGCACCAATTTCACAAAAGAAATTTGCTCCCTGAAAGAGGTTCTAACTCTATATATCCCCGCTCTGTGATCTGCCAGAGTACTCTTTGCACTATGAAAGTGAGGAAATAGGTTCTCTTGAATTCTTGTAGCACTTGATCAGTTTGCCAGGCCAGCTCCAAAAGCATTAGGTCATAGTAGGTGGTACAGAGCTCAGGACCTGGTACTACTTCGATCTAAACTGGCCACATAACTTGTAAATTTAATGTGTCTTTTTTATGTGTCTTTTTCTACTTCTCCCTCTATTTTATTTACACTAAGATCAATACCTGTGTCAGGGGTATTGGTGTACACCATGTCCTTATTCAAGTAACTTCCCTTTGACTCACCTTTGTATCTATGTGCTAGGAATACTACTCCTTAGATGTTTACAAAGCAGGGGTGCTTTGAAATGAATTCATACAGGCATGGACATGAACAAGAGATAGTGTGGTATGACCTCTGGCTGCCCCAAACCACAGGGAGCAGCATGCAGAATAGGCAGCCTTTTATGAGATTTTTTTTATCCCCTTCTCTCCCACAGGCATAAGTAGGTGGGAATGTATGAAGCAGGGAATGCTAAAGAAACACTGTGGCCAGTCCAACTCGGCCAGTGAAGAGAGTAAGGTCATTACCACCTTGCTTGGGGACAGCTCAAATTACTTTCTCCTGGGAAAAAGATATTCAGTCTTGTCTCAGACAGCTCTGCTAGCCTCCCCCTTCCCCTCCACAGAAAACATGGCTGAACAAACAAGTAAAAAACATTCAGAAAATCCTTTGGGGAGCGAGTGTCAAAGCAGATGCAAGGAGTCCTTGAGAAAAATAATTGGCTTTCTTTTGGATGAAAAAAAGAGACCCAAATCTGACTTTTTTCCCCTATCCATTCTTTGATCAGCTCCAACAACTAAAGAGAGCAGGAGAGAGGCAGGAGGGTTGACTGCAAGCTGTACTTGCTGTAAGATCCTGGTTCAGCATCCCTGCTGTGTTACGGTCTCCTCCTGTGACCTTGGGCAAGTCACTCACCTCCGTCGTGATTCGCTTCCCCTGCTCTAAAACACGGCCAATTATACAGGCCAGCCTCACAGTGGGGCCTGGGGGGAAGATGTGGAATTGTGGAATAATACTTGGACAGATTTTGAGTGAAGGCCTCATGTCGATGAACCATACCTTGTTCCTTACTTGAAGTGAAACTCCCAAACGTCCACAGAGTATCTGTGGGTTCCTGGGCTGGCTTTTTGGGGGTTTTTTTGGGTTTTTTTGTTTTTTTTTTTTTTGCAGACTACAATAAGCTATATAATTTTCTTTTTGTCCATGAAGATACTTTTGTAAAATAGTGATTTCTAGACTAATGACACCCTAAAGTTACAAATCATTAGGCACTCAAAGAGAATCAATTCAGGGAGGAAACAGATTTCACCTGAGTCCTTAGGGCAAAACTAAAAGCAACCGTGCTTTTAATTATTTTTGCTATGGTATTGGATCTATGGGGATGAGGGAGGACACATCTTTCTAAGCAAGAGGGCTGCCCCTGGGGTAACTCTGTCCGTAGGAAGGTTGGCCCCTGGGCTGCACAGCGTCAGCACCCCACCCAGGGCCCACAGGCACGAGTGGTTCTCCCACCACTCCATGTCCTCTCACGCAAGTCTGGATAACCATGACCTTCAATGCTAAGTGGAATTACCATCAGAGACAAGTATTTTCTTTGAGTTTGGTGTTACCCTCACAACAAAGCAGAGCTACATGCTAATGATCGTGTTGATTAAGCAGCCTTTGTGCTTATGGAAGCTATTAGCTGCCAATTGTAATGAGGGAGCAGGCAGCTCTGCTTTGCACCAGACAGGCACTCAGTAGTACTCCTGCAGGTACTCCTGCAGTACCTGGGGAAACTTGACTAGTGTTTAATTTCCGTGCTAATTTTCAATTCCTGCTGACCCTTCTCCCAGGTCCTCCTGCTCTGGCTCTGTGAATAGATGCAGAAGTGGGAATGCGGGAAAGATACACTACCTATTATCTCAGAGGCAGCTGTAAACATTACAGCAAGATAATGAAATTAGTTTAGCTGAGAGGAATTATGGTACCCAGATAGTACAGGACGGATTTCATTCATAAAGTGCTCTCTTCTGCGCATTGTGGTGTGTCACTAGGGAAGAGCTGAGGGGTTACTATGGGTATTTATGTTGCAAATCAAATCTAATAGTTGCATTCTGGCTAGAATTAAGCATTTTCTGACTATATATAAATATATATGCATATACTGACAAGACAGGCTAATTAACCCATAAAATATTTGCCCACAATGCCAGAATAAAGCCATTATTGAACAGGTTACTTAAAACATAGCAGGGCTGGCAGTGTTCCTGAATGAGACCAGATGGAAATGTATATGCACTTTTGTCTGTGTGCCTGGTGCAGAGGAGGGTATGGAGAGGGTGTCTTGTGGCTGGGTGTGAAGAAAGATAATGCACTATCACTGTACCTTGGATGTTTCAGCATGGTGCCATCAAGTGCTCTGGCACCATCACAGTTAATCCATCACTTCTTTGCTTAAAGCTTCTTTTTGGAGGTCCAACATCCTAACTCAGGAAAAACACCATGCCGGTTGAGCCTTTTCCACCCTGACAGGACTAACAGGCTCCCCTCACCCTTTCCCATCAGCACTGTGCCTCACTGCTGCTGAAAGGGTTGCAGCTGCAGAAGAAATTGTTCTTTCTGGTTTGAGAGAGAAAAACAGTCAAGGAGCAGGCAGCTCCATGAGACTGGATGTACCAACCAGTAACATTAATTCACACCACTCTATAAACACTCCCAAACTTCAGTTATTCTATTTTCTTCTGGGAATGCTCTTGCTCACAAACAAACAAAAGCATAAACTCAAATATTTACAGTCTTTGTTTGGGCCTTTCAGTGCCAAATGCACAACAAGGAAAATAGATAAAGTGGAAGAAAATGATGGCAACCAGCCACACCTGGAGTAAGGAGATGGTCATGGATACAAAGAGGGATAAACCTGCCTGAAATGGGAGGGGAGGTAGCTGATGGGTGATCAGGATTAGGACACACAGCATTGCCCTAGAGAAGCTTAGGAACCTGAGCCTGGATGGACTCCCAACAGATACCAGCCAGTCATTTGGGAAGAACCAAAAAGCAAGTCTTAGGCTGAGATTTACAGCACAGAAAGCCCAACTGGATGTGAAGTGCACACACTCAAACTTTAAAAAAGCTTTTATCCAGCATTTTCCCCACCTAATTCCACTGCGGCTTCACTCACAGCACAACCCAGAGAGGATGACTTTTTCTGCTGATGTTTTGCATTAATTATGCATTCTTCAAGGGTGTTTTTAAAACAGGAACTAATAACCTGCCCTGTACCTTTTTTTAAGCAATAAAGACAACTAACAGCTCGGTTTAAAACTAAATGTTCACTGTACATCTCATCTCTCCCTGTCCCCACTGAAACAAGGCAAGATGCCATACCTTTCTCTTTACACAGCATAGTTTTTTTCAGACCCCTTGGAAAGGTCTGCCATGACTAAGCATGCAGCATGAGCAAACCAGCTGCTACTGGACTTTTATTTGAACCAGAACACATTGAAACTGGAGAACAGTATTTATACTGCAAACTGAATCCTGCATAGAGTCAGCAGAGGAGATGCTCTCTGTGTGTCACAGACCCCTCCACTTTGTGTGCAGGATGGGAGACTCACTTTAAAGATTTATATTGAGAAGGTCCTGAATTTGGCCCCACCATGGTAGTCAAGATAACCACAACTGAGTTTATCAGCCCTAAGATCTGTGAACCCAAGAGATTATGTAGAAACAAAAAAAAAAAAAAAAAAAAAGGTAAACCCCAAATAACGCAAAGCCTTTGATGACACAGGAACAGTTACTGCAGCTAACTACATCTTCAAGGGGTTAATGAAGAAGTCTCCCTAACACCCAGCTTCCAAGGCAAAGCCCTTCCCTCATGCTTATGACAACCAAAAGATACTGAAAACCAATTCTACTTTATTTTGGTACAATTGCAGCAGAGCCACTAGAGGAATTGTAACCATTATGTAAGATGAGGCACCATCACAGTGGGGCCTGCTGCTTCCAATGCATTCTACCCACTCTTTTTTAGAGATTTCAGCTACCTTTCATTTCAGCAATTAGCCACCATTTCCAAGGAGATCCAAAAACAATTTCCTGCACATCTTGAGCCACAGTGCTGCAAGACTGCTCTAGAAAGGTAACATAATTTACAAGTAGTCAACAAAGGGCAAACAACACACAAAAAAGTTCAGTTAAGTACAAGACAGAGACCACCATTTCATTTAACAACAGATAAATGTTGATGCTCTCTAGATTTGTTTGACCACCACACGGCACACAGGCAACCGCCAGAAAATCCAACAGTGGTTCCTTCCCAGCCCCAAAATACAGGAGGATTCTATTACCAAGCAGCATATCAGTGTGCTGAAACCTCCTTCAGTCAAAGCAAAAATGATGTAGCATATCTGAAGGGACAGCGGTCTGGAAGGAGGCTCCTGCCCAGAGGAATCCAGTGTGCCCTTGAGAAGCAGGTTGCTCATTTAGGGAAGGATCTCAGCTGGTAAGAGCACAGGCACATTCAAAACTTCTATCAAGTTCACATCAGTTTTGAGATCTGCAGAAAGTGGGGGGGAAAAAACCCACATTTTTTAATGTGTGTATGTTTTGCTTTGAAGGAAGTCTCTCAACTAAATATTATTGAAACAGCAGATGGCAAAATGAAAACTTTATGAAAGGAAAGGCTGCCTTGAGTGGCAGGTTACTGTTTGCATGGAAGAGCTGTGCAAAGGAAGAAGGGAGGGAGGGAGAGAAGAGTCAGAAGTTAAGATGCACATTTCTAGCTGAACAACTTGGCTAGAAAACGTTGACCGTGTCTATAAATGTAATCTTTAGAGTGCTGGCATGGAGAGATGCAAGAGCTGTGAACTGGTGTGAAAACTAAAATACCTAGAGGGACTAATAAGTCCCTATGGGGACCTCAGTTACTTAAATGGTTGCAAAGGATAATTGCAGAGAACTACAACAGGGCTGAATCAATGCCATTTTCCCTGGGAAATAAAAAAAAAGGGAAAAAAAGTACTGCTGCCTCCTATTACGTTATTCTGAAAAGACTGGCTGCTTTCCTCTTCCCTCCCCCAGCTCAAAAGTCAACTGCAAACCACCAGAAATATGTCCAGAAAGATCATGATGCAGCTGAAAGCCAGAAGCGTATGAGATTATATATTTACTGGTGCTGTGTCAGATAACATCTGAGAGGAGAGGAAAAAGAGATTCAGCCTTGCAGTCTTTATTAGCATGTTTGGGCTCTTTAAAGGAGCTATCCAATTGTGTCATTGCTGCCAGGCCTTTAAAACTGTATATATCCATGATAAAGGAATCTACTTCATCTTGATCACAAGCCTGCAAGCCCTATCCGAGTCTCCTGTGACATGCAAACTTATTGCCTTTAAACAGGAATTAGAAAAAAAGAAATGAATAGGGATGCACCATTACCCATAGCATTATATTGCTCAGGAACAGATGTTAATCAATTTTATGGAATGTTTTAAGTAACATGCAAGCACTTTTGCACAGAAGTGTCTGCATAATAGAAATTTCAGCCCAGCAAATACAGGAGATAAGCCTTTATCTTGACTGGGAGAGCTGTGTCTATTTTGATTAAAACCAAAGAGGTCTGCACGACCAAGCAATTTTATTCCCTTGGAATTATGTCATTTCCAGAGTGCTACTACACACAGTCCTGTGACAAAAAGAAATGGAAATAACCTTGTTCTTGATTGTAATGTTCTCCTTGCTCAAATGTTCACGCATGTAGCTCACGAGGTACACATGTAGGATGTACATTCCATCCTAACAGATTCCTGAATAGACAAGAACTGCACTCTCTATTGCAGCTGTGCTGGAAGAACAGTAAATTTGGATAAAGGACTGACCTTACACTCTGAAAGTAATTTGTGCTACACAATCTCTCATGCAGTGCTTGCAGAACTTTAAAATCCCACACTACAGACAAGTAAAAGGACAAGGGTGCTCAATCTTCTCGATTTGTATAAAAGTAGTAGCTGTGCCATTATGCTGGGAGTAATTTCGGTCGTTAAACTTCTCGAACCTTGAATGTCATCAGGAGTTACTTAGGTGACCAGCCACTTGCACTTAAAAAGTACTGCACTTAACTCTCCGTAAAATATGGATTTTATTGCAGCAGTGACAGGACTCCTTTCCACAGCCGCTGACCTCTACTGCTATTGCTTGTCTCTTGACTCAACCTTTTGCATAAGAATACACAGATGTAGTATGCAAACTCATTTCCCTGTGTGTGCATGTAAGTAGGTGTTACTTACATATGAATACATAAATAGTTCAATCTAGTTGACATAGAAAGTATGTTACCAGCTCCTTAGAAACATTTACTACACCACCAAATTCAGTGCTTGCTTTCTGCAATTATCCAACTTCTTTCCTGTAAAAATGCCTGTACGCCTACCCTCTTACTTCCACCACCTCCAGCAGTCCCCAGCCCGTTCTTTTATCAAATAAAAGACTTCACGTTTGTCGATTCCTGTAACGTCCCTAGATCTGCCCGCTCTGCCCTCTTCTTTTCACTGAGGGAGCGCCTCATTTCAACTGTGCTCCACATTCAGTTCTGCACTTTGCCTCGGATTTCGCTCAGGATCCGAAGGGTTTTGCCCTGTATTCATTTCACAGCAACTAGGCAGTATCAAGAAACCGAGACAGACTTTTAAAATTATTATTTTCCAGTTATCCATCATTTTGTTGTTGTTATTACTAATTATTACTGTTATTCTCTTGCAAACACACACGACCCCTCTCCCGCTCTCACCACCTCTCCTCGCCCGAAGTATCTTGCTGGCGATGACAATCCCCAGGAAAACGCCGCATCCCTTCGCCCGACTTACAACGCCAGCAAGCGTGGTCCCCACACGCCCCTGAGCCCGGGGGGGTCAGCCCGGAGCGGCGGCGGGGGCAGAGCTTTCCGCAAGACAGCTGCCAACTTTGCAAAATAAGTGCTGTCCCCCCTCGTCCGTCCGTCCATCCCCGTCCCCCCCCCCCCCCTTAATTAGCATTCCCAATAAGCACAGCAAAAAGATGGGGAAAAAAAAAAGGCAGAAGGCTGGTGAAAGCTACAACTTGCCCCTCCAGAGGTGCAGAGCCGCATCTCCTTACCGGCACGCAGGGACGACGGGGCCGAGCCTCGCCCGGGTCGGCGGCGCGGCAGCGCAGCTCCCCAGCCCCTTCTCCCGCCGCTCAGCCTCCCCGCCTCGCACTAGGGCTCCCGCTCGGCCAGCAGCACTTTTTAACTCCGGCATGCAGGCAGCCCGAGCCGAGGGGGCTCTCTATCTGATTGGTTTCCATTCACTGCTCCTGATTAATAAAAAAAAAAAAAAAAAAAAAGGAAAGGAGGAGGGGGAGGGAAAAAAAAAAAGCCAAACTCCTCCCTCTCGGCTCGCCTCCCTGGCAGGCGCACACACCCCGCACATTCGCGCACCCGCACCCCTGGCGCCGGCGCTGCGGCTGCCGCGGCCGCCGGAGCTGCCGCACTGGGGCCGGGGGGGCGCGGAGCGGGCGCGGAGCCGATTCCTCCGGGCGGGCAGGGATTTGCAAGTGAATGCGGTGGGAGGGCAAAGGGGGAGGGCTGTGCCAGGGAGCCCCCCTTCCCCCCCGAGAGCAGCTCCGTGCTTGAGGTGGAGAGCAGCCAGCTTCTTCCCAATCGTTTGGTAGCGATAGCTAAAGCGGAATAAAATCGGGGGAGGGGGGATAAAGAGGAGGCAGAGGCATGCTCCTCTGTTGCGAACTGTGTGCTTGTGCTGTGCGGCTTCTCATCCTCAGAGCTAGTCTTAAGTCCTCTTGACACCTGAGATACCCGCTGGTCTTTTCCCACACTTGCCGGGAAGTTCCTGGACTTGATGAATCAAGATATTTCTGTGAATTATTAATGGAGATGAGATGACACTTAGTGGGGGTGATCACATGTGGCAGTTTCTATGTGAATGGGAAGCAGCAGAGGGGGATTTTCCAGGTGCCTGCCTTTGCTTGGTCCCTCTCTTCCCAGAGGGCTCCCCACTCAGGAGGTTTTGACTAATCTTAATGCAGAACAGACTGAAATCTCAGCTTTTGCTGTGGGACTCATTGAGCCCCTCTAAACACATGCATTTTGAACAACCTCTCCCCCCCACAACCCCCTAAAACCAGCCTGAATTAAGACTTTAGGTTTTCTTCATCTAAGTATTCAATTACAAGATGGAAAATGCCTGCCAGTTTATTATTTACCTGAGCAGAGTCCACTCCAATTCAGCTGCACAGTGTCCCCTTAAGATTCATGGCAAATGTTGCAAGAAGTGAAGCTTTCTGCCATTTGCCTCTCACATCTCCACAGTCTTAGGTTTGACCTTTATGATTTTTTTCTCTGCTAGTAAATCTAAACTCATCTTGGTTTTCCTTTCTTTTTCCTTTCCATTTTCTTTGCTTGCTCCTTACACAATTTCTGCTTGCTGTGTGTTTTAAGGATGGGTCTGTTCTGGCTCTAAGCCATCTTTGTGTCCTATTTCTGGACTATTTCAAGGCTTTTAGTATAATTTAAATATCCTGAGCACCAGGAATTCAGGTAGCAATATTGCTGCTTGTGCTGTAATTTCTACAGTGCTGCAGCACCACGTCCACAACATAGCTGAAACTGGTGCTGGACTTGTAAAATGTGGAATATATAAAATTTTCATAAGAAAGGATGTTCTTTAATGTTTGATCTTTGTGTATTCTCAAGACTAATCAACAAGAAGGGAGATTTAATCCGTGAAACACAGCTAACAAGCACACTCTAAGTGATGTCCAGGTGTTAGAAAAACAAATTACTTGTTGGTAGAAATGCCTTGTTAAGATTTAGGGCCTGACATGCTTCAATGATCTCAGACCTTGGGGAAGGTTACCAGAGCTTGGGAAGAAGGATGTACCATTGATAGTGGACGCAAAGAACGCACAATTTGTGGGCCACAAGGACAACTGGCAGAACTCCCAAGGTAAGGAAGAAATTAATAAAGCCAACTCAGCAATTATGCTGAAATCAGCTCCAACTGGGTAAAAGGCAATTCTGGCAGGGAGAGATCGTGACTGCCGACTCACGGACCATCAACCCAAGAAAACCAACAACCTAAAAGAAGAGAAAGATTGAGCATGCAGATTAATTAGCATGAGAAGCAAGAGAATCATTAACCAATAGATGATAGAATGCTAATTAATAGAGAATTATATAACTTGTAGCCAATAAACATTAATTCCTTTGTTTGCTGAAATGTACAAATAGTAAAAAATTTGATAGTTGGTGTGCTTGATTTGTGGAATACCACTGAGCACCCAGGGTTGTGCAACTGTGAAATAAATAATCAATGTGTCTTTTGAGTATGTAATTATTAGCTTGTTACACACTGAGTAACGCATCTGATTTTTGGGGACAACAGGCTCCTTAAGAAAGCCTTTAAGCTATTCCTGACAGTCACTGTGTTGGCAGAATTCTTCTTTTAAGGATGCTGTACGATACCTACAAAAGCCAAATCAGTGTAAAGAAGTAGATTCTGCTTTGAATTTGTTTGTGAACGCTACTTCAGCAAAGGTAGAATTTGCTGAAGGTACCACTGCCATTATCTGGCCGTTTTAGTCTTTCCACAGCTGAGTTTTTCCAGCTTGCAGATCATTCTGGTTGCTCTTCTTTGAACTTCCCCTAGTTCCCTCATTATTTTCTTTTTTTTTCAGCAATGACAGGTCAGGAACTCGGTGAGTATTTGCAGAGCATTCCCACGGGAGCTTTCTGGACACAGTCTATCTCTCTTTATGACAGACCACATTTGCAGGCTTTCTTGTTCCTTGCCATATTGCATTGTCAATTCACTGCCCACTCTAACCCTGAGGTCTCCTTGGGCATTATTCATTCCTAGATGTGTCATATTCTGGTTAGCTTTAATAAGGCTGCTTTTATTTATTTATTTAATTTATTTTAAAAAATTTATTATTTTTTATTTTTTATTATTTGCTCAGCCAGGGCAGGATTATTAATGTTGAAGAAGGACTTCTGTATTTCTGTTAAAAAAGAAGAGTTAGTGCAGGAAATCTTATGCTCTCCAGAATATGTGCATAAGATATTTATCTTCTAACAAATTATATGAATTTGTGGTACACAATTTGAAGTCCATAACTGTGTGAAGAAAACTTTCATTTTTGAGAGACGTTGTCGGTATTGTGCTTTTCTTCCTCAATGCTCTTCTATTGACAGCTATAACGATAATAGAATTAGCATACTAGATCACATCATTAGCCAATGAAGAGTCCTGTACCTGATCCATTAGCTGAGTGAAAGCCTCAGCTAGGATTGTGAAAATTGATCAAGATCAGCATTGGTTGAAAACAACTTCTCTGTCATGAGGTGGAGAAGGTAAGAAGGTTCAAATAAGAGCTGCATGTTTATGAGTCTAAGACTGGAAAGAAGACAAAAATTGTTTGCAACTCTTGAACCAATCTCATATTTGGAAATGAGAAGGGGTACTCCAGGTAAAATATACTCATGTCTCACACCTATCTTGTCTGTGGATTTTCTCTTAAGCAAGCATTCCTGCCCATGGTCTGACAATGAATTAGCCAGAATGAAGATCCCAAGTGGCAACTTCTGCCTCTGAAGTCTCTGCAGAATGCCCAAACCCTGCAGACTGTGACCAAAATGTCCATGGATCTTGGTCACCAGCACAAAAATGAAATACAGCATGAGGTGGGAATATACGATGATATTCTCTAAGCTATTCAGGTGAAATAATGTTTCCAAACAATAGAAGATGTCTATATGGGATTTAAAGACCAAACAGCCACTTACGGTTCACTACAAGCTGCAATATCTATGAAACAATCTAAATGTCTCACTCTGTAATTCCACACTTCAGAGTTTGCCAGCATCTTCTGAAAATGAAGAGGGACTTTACTCTGAATTTATAAAAGGGAAACCTCAGTCTAAGAGAATTTCTCTTCATTCTTTCCTGCTTTTTTTTCCCCTAGGGGTGGGAAGCCTTGCTTTCTCAAGCTTGAATGCCACATCTTTCAAGTCTTTAAGCCCAGTCCTGTCGATCTATGTGCAGTGATCAAGTATTAGCCAGGAGATTGTAAGGGCTGAGATAATGTCACATTTTGCCATTCCTCAAGCAAGGTGTGCTTCTCATAGCACTGAAAACAGCCCTGGTGTTTTCCTAGTCCTAATCTGTTGCAAATACAGAAGAAACAGTGTAGCACAAACCGCTTTCCCATCTTGTTCCGTTGATGCTTCCCGGTCTGCTTGGCCACTGGAAGAGTGATTGTTTGTCCAATGGATCCCAGTGATTGCATGCAGCCCTGCATAGTATATTTGTTCTCATTCCCTGAATAGTTTTGGTCTTTGTTAGTGTCCTTCTTCCAGTGAGGCCTCCAAAATTGTAGGAGATTCTTCCAATGAATCTGAATTACTTGTTCTAATTTGAGTTTGTTACATGTTTTAGCCCCTTCTAGAAGTGCCGAAGAAAAGCAGCAGATGGTTTGATTGGTTCCTTCATAAGCCATGTGAGGAACTACTCCATTTCTGCCTATCCCATAGATATTTTAGGGTGAAAAAGATTCCCACTGTTAGATACAAAAGAACAAAGAAGCAAAATGTGAATCAGAGCTTGCTGATTTTGTGGAAACATTATGAAACCTGCCTGTTCTTTTTAGCTTGCTGTCTGAACCTCTCAGCTGCTTCCGAAGTAGGGAACCTGGTACTGCAAGTTCTTGCAGTTTCATGGTTTCTTGAATGTCTGTCTTTCCCCATTTCAGTGGTGAAAGTCAGGGAATGAAGGTAATTAAAAAAATAATAATATTTTTTTGGTTTATCCTTGAAATAGTTGTATTTATTCATTAATAGTGAAGTACCTCTGAACAAACTAGAACTTCGGTCTTCTTGTCTAGGTTGAAGATGAAAATTTATATTCAAAACTATTCTGGAAATTTGATCTTCCAGTCAACTCCCATGCTAGCTATTCCTCTGCCTCTCTGGGTACATGAAAACTGTTTCAAAGAAACACAATTTTTCTTTAAGGAATAGCTTTACTTCTGAGTTGAATAATCCGGATCATCATAGTCCCTCACCAGTTTTTCCCTGGTGTTTTGTCATGCCTCTTTTGCCTAGGGATGGCAAAGACAATCTTATTTTGGATTAAACTCATACTGAAACAGATATTTTCAAAACTGTCATACACCTCTGAATTTCTTACCTCTCCTAATTCCAGTGGTATTAAAATATCACAAGAACAGCTGTTGTTATGTTGCTTGTGAAATCAGTAATTACAGAATTGTGTTGTGGAAGTAAGAAGCTGTAGGATGGCAGATAAGTTTCACACACAGATAGTTTAAGTATGTTCAGTTGAGCCAAACCTTTGCATTTCAGGGTTCACCCCTCACTCATGGCACACTACCAAGAAACTCTGCTGTTAAAAATAATATACCAGCATCCTTCACCTTTTGTATTACCAATATGTCGAATTGATCATTCCTGACAGAAGCATAAAAATGTCAGCATAACAAATAAGGTGGGTAAATAGCAGCTAATGCCTCGGGAGTTTCATTGCCTCAACAGGTACATGAAGTTATAATTGCACTAATTATCATTCCTGCAAGCAGCCAGCACTTCAGCTTGCCATAGAAAAGGCCTGAAAGGACAGAGACTTCTTCCATGCAAAACACCACAGAGATCAACTGAACCTCAACTGGTGTGGTCTTTAAAGCCAAAAGTTTAGATCGGTAGGATAAATGAGGAGCCAGAACACATCTGCATGCATGGGATTGCAGCAAATGAAAAATCAGATTCTATCCCTCTAGCTGAATAATCATTAAACAATGAAATTAGTTCATGACCAAATTTCACTGCACGTCATCCAGCTGCAGTCAGAATCTTGATAGCTTCCCTGGAACTGATAAGAAAGGTTATCACTAATAATCTGATGCTGCTGTTGTAGGAGTTGTTAGTCCTGGGCGCTAGTCAGAATCTGTAAATGTTGCTCCTTTCCACATGTAATGTTACTGTAGCAAAATCAGAAGGCAACGCATTTTTCCATGTCTGTCAAAGGTTTGGGTGTATTGGGAATATTTTACAAGATACATATAAATATTTTTGAAGAAATACTTAATTTTCTGTTAAAAACATTATTTTAATTTATTGTGTAATTTGCAGAACTCTTCTACAAGCTTATATTTGTTATCACAAAGCCCAACTTTGGCCATGAAACCTATTATTTGTTTATGTGAAGCCAACGTTCTTACCAGTCCCCTGTCTGTTTCTATCCATCGATTCTCTCTGAGGGCTCAGACTTTCTGTGTAAGTTACCATGGTTTAACCAGTTACTTCTCGCTGCCTGAGCCACAGTGACTGAATATACTCTCAGATGGTAGAGAACACCATGTAATTTGACTTTGTCAATCCCTTTTCACTGTGGACTGGGCTAAAAAGACTTATCTTCCACTTGTTCCTGGCTAAGAGTGCCTCTGTGAGCAGGTACTATGCCTCAGCTGATGTAGGCTACTCGCTGTGCAGTAATAACTTGCTTGTGAATGTGACATGAACATACTTTGTATTTTAATGACCTCTGGAGAAATGACTGCCTTTTCTACCTCAGCTTCAACAGCACCTAGTACAATGGGAGAAAAAGCACTAAAAGTCATGCAAATAATTAATACATCAAAATGACAGTGTATTTTTCAGTAGTGCACACATACACACATCCATTTGCAGATTTCCTGGCCCAAAGGATTTGTTGCCTAAATAGAGATGAAAAGCAAATGCTAAAAAGGAAAATTAAGAGATAAAGTGAGTTAAGATTCATGCGGCTGGTCACTTTAGATCTGGGGATAAAATCCAAACCTGGCTCCTACTCTGCTCTAGCTCACACTAGTATTTTATTCTCTTATTCAGAGTATTTGACATGGCTGGTTCCTTCCAAAGGTTGCAATCCAAGCATATCTTTCTCATTTCTCAATAAGTATTGCTGAGAACCACAGGTCACTCTTTCCCCCCAGGCTGATCGGTTCCTGTCTCAGGATTAGGACTTAGTCCAAATCTTCATCTTTCCTGATAACAGTGTTGGCACAGACACTTGTCTGTCTGTTAGGTTAGGTTAGGTCATCTGCACAATGAATAGTAGATAATTTTTGAGTAGTTTTCTAAATGGTGTTTTGCTTTCCCCTATCTCCCGCACTTTTGATTCATATAGTCCCAAGTATGTTCCTTGTGTGGCTGCAGTGACCTGTGCGGTCACACCAGTGATGAATTCTGCAACATACACACACACCCTTTACACTAAGGCTGCAAATGCACATTGCATTTTTCTTTACAAAGCAGTTTAAGTAATTTTCCCGTCCTCCACCTGTGGGCTTGTCATTCCTGCCTCTGCCCCTGCTCACCTCTCTCCAGTTTTGTCATCAAAACCATCAGTGGGATGTGCTGTAAGGTGGTCACAGAAATCAATATGATTACAAGAGTTATGGACTCTTGACAAAGTTAGTTTTGTAACTTAGACCATTCGAGTCACCTGTTGCAGTGGTAAATCTGAGGGAACAGTGAACTACTGCACCTCTGTGTATGTGCAGGAGAGTGGTGGTTGGGGGAAACTTCTAAAATGACTGTGTCACTGGAAAAAATGTAGTGTCACATTACACATTAAGAGATACATTCCTTTTCAGGAGAAATTGTGTAGCAGCATAGTAATAAAAATGATGAAAATTCCCAGGACACTTGTGAAAGACCATTCTCTAGCTTTATACAGAATTTGAAGTGACCTAGAGTTTTGTATTAGCATTTACTTGAGCTAATCAGTGAATCTGCTGCTGCCTTTCTACTTGACAACTGATACTGCCATCCCAGAAGAAACAAACACCCTTTGGCACCACATCTTCATGGGTTCTTTGTATGCCACTTACTTTATCTAAGAACATAATTTACTGTTCCTGATATTTGGCTGAAGTCAGGGGCCTAGCAAAGTTCTTGATGAAAATTCACATGGGCTATTTTATTCTTCCCTACAACAGGTCTTTTTTCCCCCCTTCCTTCTTCTTTTTGGAGTTCCTCTCATCTGCTTCATCACAAAAGCCTTCATCTGAAAAGTGGAAATTGCAGGTCCTTGTGTCTTTCTTTGAAGCCACCAGGTGAATTTCATGATCCCAGTTTATGAACTCCAGTGACCAGAACATTTTCATAAGTTTCTTGTCCCTACCTCCTGTGGCTGTAAGACTTTGGTACTGTAGGACAGTAACACTAATCTCAGTCTGCATCTTAAAGAAGGCAGAAGTATTTTGAATTTAAGTGGTTGTATAAATTTCAAGTGAAGATGTGACTGCAGATGAAAATGTACAAATATTCATGCAGTGCCTGTGTAGACATATCCTTTCCTCAGAAGGCTGTAACATTTTTAATATTTCCAGCTCATCTTCTTCCATGCTGGTAATTTTTAACCTCTCATCCTAATCCTCCAGGGTTACTGACATGGTTGTTCAGTCATCCTGTATCCTGCATCCCCAAGCCCTGGCACTTTCCAGGAACTTGTAGAAACTGGGAGTCAAACTCTTGGCAGAATTTTTTATGACTCCCTTCAAATGGAGCTGCACAACTACCATGTGTGTGACATTAGGAGTAAAGTCCCTAAGGATGAGGCAGCTCACTAATGGTTGCCATGAAATGCAAAGGAAATATTGAAACTGCATAATGCAGCTGGCTACTCAGCCTGGTATTAATATAACTTTGGGTCATTTTTCCTTGAATGAAGAGAAGAATTCTCTCCCCTGTTAAGGATTTCCAGTCAGAAAGAGAAACGACAACCTTTTATTTTGCATTTAATGAGAATAGTCCCCACTAGGAAAGAACATATTGTCAGGACCTTTTTTATTTACTTTCTCAATTAGTAGCAAACTGTGATAGTAATTCACAAGAGAATTAACACACTGCCTTCTTCATCTCACTGTCTCCTTTTCCTGTAGCTATTTCAAGAACTGCAATGCCGTGGGATATACCTAGATCCCGTTAATAAGTACTATAGTGAAAAGGAAAAAGCTAAACATTCTCTACTTAATCCTCTTTCTAACCTGTTATTCAGCTGGCCTTCTAGTAGGTTAAGAAACATTTTAGCAGGAATTAGAGTGATGCACGTGGGGTTTTTTAGGAAATAGACCATCTTGTAGTTGAATGAAAATAAATATACTAGCAAGGACCTGTGATAATGCAGGGGAAGACAGTAGATGCTTTGGGATTCCTGTTGGAAATCTTAGTTTATTGACCTAGGTTGTAGCCCTGCAAGTTAATTAGAAACAGACTGAACTTTGGGCACTTGAGTAGTCCACCCAAGTTTGGAGTGTTTGCCTTACACATTTGTTGAGTCAGGGCTCAAGGTACTATGGGGATCAGCACTACAGTAAAGTTCCTGCAGGCTATGAAGAGTTAAAGAATCCTGTTCACATGTTCTCTTTGAATTGGGTGAAGAAATGTTCCCTGAACCCACAGACTTTGTTTCACACTTGAAATACTGTATATCTTATTTGAATATTTTTGTAGTAGATGCTTAACATTAGCATCTCTCACACAGTTTACATTACTTTGACTTATGGAAATCCCACTGTGGAGGATTGGGAAAAACTAAAGTTCTGTATTAGTAAACCCATGACAGAAAAAAGAGGCAATTATCTCTTGTTTTAAAGCTCCAAAGTGTAATTCTTGCAGTAAATTCCTGCAAGGTTCAGAGAATCTAGGATGAATTTGGTTTGTGGTAGATATTTACATTCTCTTTGGATCAGTTATATATTTATATATAAGAACAGTGATTTCAGTAACAATCTTCTACTTAAACTTGCAAATCAAATAGACCCTATGGGGCATCTGATGTAAATTAGTGAACTGTTGTTAGAGGTCTAGCTGAGTATCTGATGCTATGGATAAAAATAGGTTCCTTGGCATGTCCTTGACCAAAAAAAAAAGTTTATAAGGCTTCTTCTTACTAGAATTAATTTTCTCTTCTGTCTTCTCCCATGTGATTAGTTATGTATTAGTTAAACACCACAGCAGGGAAAATGCCCAACAACTATTTGGAGACATTAAATCAGCCTAATGTAACACACACCAAACGGGAACATAGCCCATAGGAGCTGTTGGGATGGGGCCTTAGGAAAGAGCCATAATTTATAATTGGCCACTGTTCATCTGACAAAAAAGAGAGAAACTGAGAGTTCAAAAAGGACTTCAAAATGTGAACTTGTCAAAGCCTGTGCATTGTATTTGCTCTGGATGGTGCATTAACATCTCTAGCGCAGCTTATGCTATTTTGAATGATGGAGGTCCTACTGTGTAGGGCTGGGGAAAAAGAAATAAAGTTCTGTATTAGTAAGCATGTGACTGGAAAAAAAGGCAATTATCTCTTTCTTTGAGAGCTACAAAGTACAGTGGTGGTAGCTTCTGACAAGAGTAAACTAGACGTGCACAGCTTAAAGGCAAAGTGAGGACATGCAGATGAAAAGTTCAGCCCTCTCCTCCTTCCCCCCTCCTTTCTTTGCCCACCCTTGTGATCTCTTTGCTACAGCTGGAGAGAAAATCTGGGGCACTTTATTCTTTCATTTCTTCCAGATTGTTATTTTATCCTCATTTTTGGTAGAGTGGTAATGATATCCAGTGGCTGCTTAGATGAATCACTGATAGATATTCCTTAGGGATATTCCAGAAAAATGCATCCCAGCCAGGACTTATTTCCTAAGTCACAGCATGAATTTGAAACCTATACAGTCTGCCAACAGTAATCAGCTCCTGTCACTGGTCAGGTTTCCATTATTTTTTCCTTGGCTCTCTTCTTCAACCCTTCTATTTTATTCACCCGCACCAGCAATTAAAGGCTGCAATGAATCTCTAATTCACATAAGGAGGCAAGAACACACACATAGGATCCTTTCTTACCCTTGCATTTTATTTCCAGAATATTATGGTTCTTTTTGTCCTTTGCACTCACTAGCTTATGCTGGCTTGGTTTGGGATTTACAAGATACTTCCATTTCTTTTCTTGGGTAGTTTGCAAGAGAAAACCTGGCTAGACATTTCTCCTTTCTGAAATTTGCAAGGAGTAGGGGCTTAATCAACAGGAAAAAAAATAGAAATATTATAGTGAAAAGACAGGTGTGCTCTATTGAGGGATCCAAAATCTTGAAATGAAAAATGACATGTGCAAAGGCTCCATATCCGTTGAGGAGGTGAATACTGCTTCTGAAAGTGCAAAAGTAATCTCACCAATATGTGTTTTGTGTCACAAGATGACCAGAAGGCTTTGGAGATGATTTGTCCTGTTACTTCTGAACCAGTCATCTGAACTTAAGCCGTGCTAGTAGCGACCAGGATTGGTTTGGAGCTGGGAACTGATTGTCGCAGAAGCTGCCCTAGGCACATTGCAACATCTCCCTGCAAAATCTCTGAGCTGCGGCATTACCTTTTATGGAGAAGCTCCCCTTCCAGTACGGCTGTTGGAATGGCACATCAGCTCTCCCTCCTCAAGAAGGCCTTTCCAGTTGGCCTTCGCCGACTGTGTCAGCTGCCAGGTAGAAAGCAATTCATCACAGCTTTCACTCTCTTAAACAGCGGGCAAATTTTTAAAGGAAAATGCTGTTAGAGCTGGATGCAAATAATTTCCCAAGCTTGCATGACAATGTATCTATTGCCATAGCAGTGCTGAGAGCTCCTGTGGCTGAGCTGACATGATATTGAGCAAAAGCTCCTGGGCCCATCCTGCTGGCACAGAGCTGGGGCAAGCCAGGAGGGAAACACAGGGTGGGAGTGAGGATGTCTTCACACCAGCCTTCCCCAGCCTGTAATTCTGCACTCCCGAGCAGAGGATCCGTGGGCTAGGCTGCTGCAAAACAGGCATCTGGGCTGGATCAAGAACAGACACACAGTTGCTTTTTCTTTGCTCATTGAACAGAGCATGGATTCACAGTAATGAATGATGATGTGTTGCTACAGCGGCTGCAGGCTGGCTATAGGGCAGCAGACAACTGCTGATACCTCCAACTGGTAAGAATTCACCTGTCACCACTGGCAGAGTGAATTAATACATTACATCCACGATCTGTGATGGACTCTGAAGCCAAATGCACTATATTGCCAAAGCACAGCCTTGTTATTTGTGGGATTTTTGGTAAGAGGCATAAGCTCCTAGGGCTGCAGAGGCTGAGGAGGGTGTTATTGCATGTTCTGTTTGGGAAGGATGCTTGGGAAATGCTGAAGACTGCATTGCAGTTCACCATCCCAACTCCCCCAGCTCTGCTGACACAGCTCGATGAGAGCTGAACCAGTGAGCTAGGTCACTGAAGTTATTTTGCTGTAACTTCTCAGGGTTACTTTTAACCCCAAGCATTGGAGTGATCTGGTTTACAGAGCAGTCAGATAAACAGTTGCTGTGGCTGATCAGGGAGGGAAAGTCTGCAGTGTGAGGTGAGAGGCAGAGCGGGTAACTGCGCTGACCCAACCACTCTGTTTGAGCTCTCGTCCCTCCAGAGTGTCAGAGTTGAAGAATATGGTGTATATTTTGCAGCACTGCTCCCAGAGGTATGAGTATCTTAGGAACAGCCACTTCTCACTGTACAGTCTTCATCTTAAAATAGACAGAGCAGGCTAAAAGATGTTTGTTTACAGTAAAACAAAAGCTCTAGATGGAGCAAATTAGCCCTGTGGTATTTAATTTGTGATTCAGGCTCATCTATGACTCTTCCAGTTTTTCTTCAATTAAAAGAGCATGTAACTGCACATAAACATTTAGCCTAGTCAGATTTAGACAACATTTAGACTTGGAAGCCAAACTGCTTGTACTTTTCAGTGGCATTTGGGTGATAAACTCATTTCTTCCTTTAAAAATCAATGCCAGGATTCCAGGTGGGTTTTTTCCCTCTTTTATTTTGTGACTGGTTCTTATATTATAGGGTCCAGGTAAATTATATGATTCTCCCACTAGTATTGCAATAATAGCTCCATATAATATTGGCACTTCTGTAACCAAAAAAGCCACACACATAAAATTTTTAGCAAATCATAGCTAACTCATACAGTTGCAGGGTGCCCTGTCACGATCAAAACCTTCTGTTATCATCTCTGTAGGAACATCCCAATGAGGTCATATTACATTACCCCCTGCTGGGGATTTTCTCTCTCATGTCTCCTGCTTGGGGCTAAAAAGATTGTATGATGGGTGTTCAGTGTCCCACAGAGTTAGCCAAAATCCCAGATTCGAAAGCAGTGATTTCTACTTATGTTAATCAACTTTGTACCAGTCATTTTCATCATCATCCTTTCAACAAAAGAATTGTTTATCCTTTTTTTTAAATTAGATCTCAAATTAATATCTTCCAGGGGATGCACAGAAACTAATTGGAATAATAAATGTACTCATATTTGTTAATGTGTTTTAGCATACTACAATTCAGATACAGTACATATGAATAGTACTTAATAAAAGTTTGCCTGATGGGACAGAAGCTAAAAAGATACTTATTTTTTTCTTTAGATCTGACTGTAGTTATGCAAATTTCTCATGTTATACTTCCCTCTGCCTTTCTAGGTCTTTATACTGCTGATGAGCAGAAGGCAGAGGAGGTAAGGTCACTCTTCCTTTCCTGTTTCCCTGTCATCATCATCAACTGATGTAGTTGCAACAGAAATGATATTATTCTTGTTTGTTCCCTCCTCTGACACCACAGAGAAACTCTTCTGAATGTTAACAAAAGGCTCGAAGTATCTGTCTGGTATGTAGAGAAAGGCCTCTGTCATCCTGTTTCCTGCTCCTTAATAGTGAAAATAGCTGCCAGAATCATAAGCCCAGCATGGTGGCAGTTGCCTCACACAGTGACTCCATTTGTTTTGTTTGCATGAAGCTTTGAAGTTGGATCCTCATGGTCCTTTAATCAGGAGAAACTCATTGAGTTTTTAGACTTCATTTTCAATCACTGAGTTATCCAAGAAGTGGGATCAGAGATATGGTGTGGAGCAGGCAAAAGCTGAAAATCACAAATACGACGTTTTCTAATGGGATATTTTGATGACCAGAAAGCTATGAAGTAGATAAACACCCTTTTTCTTTCCTTCTCAGTGCTTCATCCCCTGTTACTATGCACAATGTAGATGCATTGCTACCTATCCATGCCCATGATCTATTGCTGTCACCAAGGTGTTCTTGGGGTGCAAGGCACATTTCTATGTTACTATCTTTGTAGTCACAGAAAAAAAGCTTGTCATGACTACTTCACAGTGAAGAACAAAATCCTTTTCTTTCTGTCTTTCCATATTACCTTACTACATCCTGTTTGCAGGAATACATGCACTCTCTGGAGCAGACTCAGTAATAAGGTGCAAATCTGCTGCTATGTATCCATTAATTCCACTAATACTGCATAGATGTCTTTAAATCTGAAAAAAAACCCCCAAACATACAAGAAAACATAATCTAAACCCCAACTTGCTTTGTAAAACAGTCACCCTACTTCCTTAATTATCAGTTTTTATTGTAGTTTGAAAGATTATCACTTGCATCAGTTATCACCAATCCCATTTTTGACTCTGCCTCATAACATGCTTGTGAGAGACTACCTGTACAGTGTTTGGCTTTGCTTTTTTTCATCTCCACCTATGAATTAAAGCAAAGTTCAAGTGTACCAATGTATTTTTTTCTGATATTGATCTGAATGAGTGAAAGAGTGACTGATAGGTTCAGGGGGACATGCTGCCATCCAGAGGGCCCTTGACAGGTTGGAGAAATGGGCTGACAGAAATCTCAAGAAGTCCAACAAGGGGAAGTTTAAAATCCTGGATCTGGGGAGGAACAACCCCATGCACCAATATATGCTGGGTGCCACCCAGCTGGCAGGCAGCTCTGAAGGGAAAGACCAGGAGGCTCTGCTGAAGACCAAGCTGAACGTGATCCAGCAACATGCCCTAGTGGCTAAGAGTTGGCTAATAGTATCTTGGGCTACATTCAGCAAGGTATTGCCAGCATGGAGAGGGATGTGATCCTTCCCTTCATTCAGTGCTTGAGAGACCACACCAAATGTCTCACATAGGAGTACTGTGGACATGGCCCTGGACAGCTGTCTCTAGGTGATCCTGCTTAAGCAGGAGACTTAGACCAGCTGACCTCCAGAGGTCCCTTCCAGCCTAAACCATTCTACTATTCTGTGATTCTTTGATTTGGTTGTTCTCCTATTTAACCAGGCATGAACTATCTGTCGTTATGCAAAGTAGCCTATTCCAAAACACTGCCACTGAAAAATGATCACCTAAGAAATGTTTCTGTCATTTGCCAGGACAGCTCTGTGTCTTCACTCCTGGCCTGCCACTGCATGAATAGCGAGGGCATTTCAATTCTGCGACAAAGTTTTAATGAATGAAGAAAGACTTATCCAGTTCCATGGGCCATTGCTAGTTCCAGTTCAGGCCATTCTTAGTAGTTAAGATGTGTGAACAAAGGGTGAAGTTGCACATTGAAGCAGCAATATTTATTGTTGAAAATACGCAGTTTTACATACTCCTGCAGAGTGGTGGAGTGGTGGAGGGGCAACAAGGTTACCCAGGTCCCTTTGCAGCTGATAGCGCTGCTCCACAGCAGGAGAATGAAGGAGTAATGCCTCTGTGGCAGGAGTGGCATCTGCCCAAAGAGTGCAGTGCAAAGTACTCCAGCAAATGCCATTATCTTTCTGCTATCGCGTATTCACAGGAAATACAGAAACGTTTCCCCTGTTCCCTTGTCCAAAGCTCTCAGAGGAATCAGGCTGTAGTGTGCCAGTTGGATTATACCATAGAGTGAGCTGAACAACACAATCTTTTTTTTTTTAATACAGCTCTATAATTTCCAACCATAAATTTAATTGGAAATTTTAAGGATAAGAGACTACTAAAAGTGAAGTGGTTGAAAAGTTATTGACTGAAGTAAAAAGAATTATGAGCTAAACAGGGATCTCAATTGCAAAAAAGAAAATTAATCTATCTATTTAATTATTTGCATGGGTAATATCATCATAATATCTGAGCACTTTAGAGGTATTATGAATTTTTTCAGTTCACTGTAACTTCATCAGAAAAAGTTCATGTTCTGCTCTGAAGTGGGACTCACTGAAGGTGTGCAACACTTCTGTCGCTGAACTGTGTATGAACTATGTATTCCCATCTGTGGGAATTGGCTGTTGCCCCCAGCATTATGAGACTGTTAGCTGGCAGCCATATATGATTAGTGAACATGGTATGAAAAGAGTATGAAAATAATCCAGCAGCAGTTATATTTCATTCTTCTTCTCAGCAGTGACTGCAGCTGTGCTTTAGAGCCTCTTTGCCCCATAGGATTGGCATCTGGTCTACAAAAGCTTGGATGTGGAGTGTTTGTTTTATGTTAGGTCAAAGTCCTGTAGGATACCCTTGGCAGGGGGAGCAGGAGGTTGCTTCTTTGCTGTGAGCAACTCAGGAGACTATTCAGGGAGAGGAGACTATGGACGATGGGGCAGGTACAGGGATCTGGGACACTCTTGAAAAGGGACAGGGGCAAACACACTGCCAGGCCTCAGAGGTGGTGGAAAGAAACAGTCTTCCTGGGGTGCAGATGGTCTAGTATTTTCTACATATCTGATAAGATGGACTGAATGCAAGCCTGGAGTCAAGGAGCTCTCCTTAAAGACACAGTCAGTGGAACGAAGATTGGCTATAGCCCTTTTTTATTCTCTTCTGCCTCACCATTTCTTTTCATAACTGCTCCTTGACAGATTCAAATTTATTCCATATTTCTTGTATTTTAGAAAGCTGTTTGTCTTAGTTTATGTTCCAATCAAAATTAGGTTTAAAGCCGACAGAGCACTTTGAATTTGGAGGGAGTTCTCAATTGTATGTAGGTAGAGCACCCTAAAGGCTATTCAGGACTTCTAGTCTACTGGTTCTGGTGCACTGACTACATCTGACAAATTGTCATGAAAGGACTAGTGTGGTTTGAAGTCAATTCAGTGTGGATGAATAACCTACACTGACCTCCATGTGGCTGTGATAAATTTATTGTGCCTGGTGTTCACCTTAATTGGGTGGAAACTTGACTAAGTATCTCCACACTGTGCTGAAGCCATGGGTGAATCTGCAATGTCAAGCCATACCTTAAGCTCTGCTGATGCCAATGGGAAGAGCTTCAGTGGACCAAGTCCTTGTCATCCAGTGAGCAGTGTCAGGGCCCAACACTAAGCATAATGTTTGGCATCTACAAAATTCCAAAGCTTGCACCTTATGAGGTTTTTTTGGGTTTTTTTGGTGGCTTTTTGTTTGTTTGTTTGTTTGTTTGTTTTATTTTAATCTAGACTAATTTGGAAGACTATGTTTTGAACTAGTTACAAAGACATCATAATGCTGTCTCAGATCTGGGAATCTGAGCTGCTGTTTCTCAGCTGGCAGACACAGTCTCTTTAATATAGATATATGGACAGTTCCCTCTTCTAGAAGGAAGGTACTCCATGAGCATTGGAGGCAAGCCTTCTTTCTTCGAAGTGGGTAATTTGAGATTGGAGAATTGCATCTCATGGTTAGGTCACAGCCTTTCAGTGATCCTTTCAGTAGTAGAATCTTTTTATCTTGTTGTCTCTTTTCATCAAACACAGGAATTTAAGAATGTTACAGCCTCTGTCCTTTTGTTCAGCTTGTCTAAATTTGGCCAATGAATTTAAAAGTCATGCTAAGAACAAGCTCTTGGAGAGGTGAATATCCACACAAACAGCAGTAGCACTTTGGAAAACAGATTTGAAAACAGTACCACACTATAATAGAAAAAGCTGCTTTGGTTTGTGTGGTTTGTGGAGCATAGTAATGGAGTTGCTTGCACATGTGATCTGTCTGGGCAACAATTTCACTGAAATAGGATTTTATGAAATTTTATGGAGATAGAGCTCATTTATCTGTGATTGGTATGATAACTGAAGCATTTGTTTTAAATTTCCAGAAATCGTAATTCCTAGATATAGAAGTTCACATGGCAGTCAAAATAGCTATTGGAAATCCCACCAAAGTCTTGTTGTTTTTAATCTCATATCCAGGCAAGAAGCCAAACTGTTCAACAGTTTGGGCACTGAGCTTTCTGAGCTCAAGAATTGAGTCTGTGCTCGGTCCAAATAAGCAGTCTGTTGCTGCTGTCATTTTATATGGTCAGTTTTAATTCTACATTGCACTCTCCAATCCCCACAGCTGCTCAATTTAGTGGTACCAGTGCTGACTCAGCCAGTTGGGATGAAGTGGTCCTGCCTTTGTAACGAGGCAAGGAAGCACACAGGCAGCAGGAGCGGGTGTGAAGCAGCCTAATCCACTCTAATCGACACTGGTCACCAAACTGTATGCAATTAAGAAATTATGGGAACATCCCAGCCAAATCTAAGGGAAGAATCTAGCAAAAAGGCTCTTAAAGGCTCTCATGAGTGCTGTGGAATTGTACTTGTATCAATGAATGGCCTGGGGTGGTCTGTCCAAAGCTGACATGAAATGAATCTGACCTGATTTACGTGAATAATTTGAGTCGTAACTTCTTCCAGCTGACGACTAAGGCTCTGGCAAGAGTGATCACGTCATAATTTATCAATGAAATGGGCTTCCAGCATGCAGAGTCAGCAGGATCTTTTCCTTAGCCTGAGTAACACATATTGTTACCTCCTGCTCGGTCAGAGGTGAGATACTGCTCTTTTGGCCTCATTGAGCTCATTGGAGAGCCTGTGGGTTATTTAGTCAGAGTTTAAATAAAACTCCACTGGAAAGCCATTGCTGCTTTGGGACTTACCATTTTTCTCACAGTTAGGGCTATTTCTGTGAAATGCAGTCATGCTCCCAGGTGTTCTTTCCAGGCTTTTTATATGGATAGCCATGAAGAAGTTAACCAAAGCTGAAGATACATTTTTGTTTTAGTCCACGTGCTATGAGTTTATTTAACTGCTTCACTATGGTTTCTATAATTTTTGGTTAAAGCAAAATGAAACATAATTTATTAATTTTCTAGCACATTTTCTAAGCTATTACCTTGTTTGATTCAGGATTTTCTTGTCTTACTGTTTTGGCATGATCTTGGTATAAATTTAAATGTTTCACCTACAGATGCCAACTTTTTATTAGCCTTTATGAAGATTTTTTTCTCTGCTACTGGAGAGTATGCTATATTTCTGTCATATAAGCATTTGCAATATCTTAGAATATTACAGTTGTCATGGATGCAAAATTATTTATTTCAATAGTCCCTCATTCATCAATGCTGAAAGTCACAAAGGCCACAACCATCAGGACCTTAGCTTCCCTAACTGCCTGGGAGACTCAGCTCCCAAATATGAGATAGTTACAATGTTTTCCTTGAAGTCTGGTTTTGAAATTATTTTGCTGCATCATTTGCAATTTCAGTTAACTCGTGATATGTCAGAAGATAATCTCTTCTCAGTGGTTGATATGAGCCCCCAAACTGAAAATGTTTTCTTTTTGCTAGTGGAATGTGTAAGTCTCCTTGTGTTTAAGGGGTTTATGTGACAGGACTGACTATAGCTCTGTTTGGCTCATATAGGCCCATAAATGCTTGAGCTAATTTTTGAGTTAATTTCTCCCTCGCCAAGCACTGATTTGTGATCCCAAAGACACCCGTTGATACTGCAGCACCTAACATGAAGGGTGATTTGGAACATTTCCTTTTACTTTGATCCAGCATAAGAACTAAAATGATAATAACATACAGTTCTGAGTACTCTTCTGTTCAAGGCTTCTATACACTGGTGGCAAGGACCAATCTCCTTTATATTTTCTAAAGCTCTTATAATTAGGACATGGTGAGAATGGTGCTGTTAAGCACCATATAAAGCCTAACCACTGGCAGTCTTTAGGACATGCTCAGCAGATGAAAGGAAAACAATGGATGAAAGGAAAACAAACCCAGAGTTACAGATGGCATTCAGCTATACACTGTGGACTTTTACAGGAGGAGTTTTTTTCTTGCATTCAGCATGCAAAATGCACAACCAGAGGAAACACTATTGTAAGCCACTTCTTCCGACCTCAGTAATCATGCAGGCCACAGGAATGTCCTAATTGACTTATCATCTGAGCTTGTCAGATAAAAAAGACATCCTACCCTTACTGAAACGCTTCCAGTGATGGAGATTCCACTCGGTAATACTTCTAACACTCCGGTGGTTAATTATCCTTACTGTTAAAAATACCTGCCTTATGGCTGGCTTGAATTTTGTCTAGTTCTGACTTTCACACTTTGACTTTTCTTCTGCTTTTCTTTACTAAGTTTAGATAATAAAGAGACATTTGTAAAGAGAACTCAGGTAGTTCTCCCCTGCTTTTGATCAAACCATACCTACATCTCCTTGTCATAAGGCTAAGAAATGTCACCACAGGGCATGTGTTTCAGTGAATTCAAACATCCAAACAGCTCTTCTCACAACCTTTGTCAATTTATTGTCATCCCCCTGTAGTGTGGACATTTGAACAGGAGAGTATTCTGGCTGTAGTCTCACACCATGCAAAACACCTACACCCTATACCTTAATCTCAGTTGGGATGATCTTGCTTATTTACCCGACAACAGCACAAAGAATGGAATTTGTTTAACAGAGGATTTTGACAGAACTGAATACTGGAAACTGTTAGTGGCTATCACACAGCTTGAATAGAGTACTTAGATGTTTCATGAGGCATTTCATGGCTTGTAAAAACATGTGGCTAGTGTCATGAATAGTGTGGTTTTACTTTTCAACACTCTTGGAATACTTCTGTACAGGAATATGTCTTCCCTTTCTAGTTTACTACATACTCCAGCTCTTCTCAGCAATCCTTGCACAATCATGCATTTAAGTATATTAATAATAGTTATCCGAGATTAATCACCTTGCAGAAGCTTACAGGTGTTTTCCTGCTTCCTCCTCAGTGACATTAACTGCAAGGTCTATTTCAAGGGCTTCAAGCTTGAGATGTTTTACCCCTTCTCTCTTCAGGAACAGCAACAATCCTAATATTATCTGTTCCTTTTTTGTTTTGTAACCTTGTTCTACAAAGTCTTAATTTCTTTGGATTTTCCCCTACATTGCCTCCACCTTACCAGCTTTAACCTGAAATTTAGACATTCATTCCTCTGACTCAGCAATTTACTTTTTAAGTCCAAGTTTCTGCATTTGGGAATAAGAGATTCAGGTGTAGAAAGAATGGCTCCTATGCATTTAGGCTTTGTTTTATCAACAGCCAATCATCTCATCCCCTCTATGGATTTATTGAGCTCTAAGACAAGGAAGTAATTGTTCTAAAGCAGAGAGTTCTTCTAAGGGTGACATCTTCTCTGCCAGGGGTGTTTGAGCCTGTTTTCTTTAGGAGGAGGACCATAAGAGATGTCTTTTCCCGTGTTGTTGTAGGCCTGAGGGCTACATGGCATGTGAACCTGAGTCTTTCTGCATCTAGAGGGCTCTGCAGCAGCATCTGGGTATGGACTGTTAACATCTCGATGAAGAAAGATTGTGGTGAGGGAAGTTAGGCAGGATAATTGCAATGCACCAGTAACTTGCCTTTCTTCCTCTGCTTTCCATTACAAATTTTACAAAATTTCTTTGAACTATCATGGTGCCCTTAGGGAGTTAAAAATTGGTCTGAAAATCTCTATGCCTTTTTTTTTTTTGACAGATTTTTGGGACTTTCTCTTCCAGCTGAGCATAACAACAGCTTTTGTCTTCTTATTTTGGCACCTTCACGTCTACTCCCAGCTGGAAGTGGGAAATATACTAGCAAATGAAATTGAACAATAACAAGGACAAAAAGGGGAAAAAATAATAAAATAAAAGAGTCACAAAGGGTTCATGTGTTGTGTTGTGTGTCTTCTTCCTGAGGTGGGTCTTGATCCTGCCAACTGTTCCCCTGTAAAAAGGTTTATGCCTGTGGGTACTCCTGCTGAGTTCAAAGTTGCTCACATGAATAATTGATTGCAGGGTCTGGGACACAGTTTGCAATTCCTTTTTCAAGAAAAGTTCATTATCATCAGATTTCATCTTGCTCCAAATATTGCTGGGTTAGGGACAAGTAGGTCAAATGGATATCTGTTGGTTTTTTTTTTGTTGCAGGAAGACCAAGCAACTGGCAACTTGAAACAGTAATTTAATAATAATAATCATAATACTGAAAAAAAGTCACTGTCACTCTTTTGTTGGGGTAGGTTTTATCAGAGCAGTGAGCTTTAAACAGCTTGTTCAACAAGAGTTCAAGTCCCAGGGGAAGGAGAAGAGCTGGGAAAAGCTTTACGTTTACAAATGTTTAAGTGGTATTATTCATAACATAATACACTACCCTGGTGTGTGCTTCAGCGCTCTGCTGTTGCATCTTCTGCCACATAATTTTCCAGAAATCACACATCTCCAAATTTATGTTCATGGTAATCAGAGCAACATAGAGAAATTAGGTAATAATTGAAGTGGATATAAGCTACTTCAGCACAAAGGGTCTTATTCAGATGTATTTTTAGCAGTTAGTGTAGCACATTGATACAAAACACCAACTCACAGAGGGAGAGAGGGGGAAAAAAAAGTGGAGTTGTAGAGGATGTGAGAAGGAAAAAAAGAACAAAGGGCTTTTCTCCAGTTGAATGCAAATGGAAATGACCCTAAAGATTCAGGGAACACGGGCTTTCTCCTGACAATGAACATTTTCATGCGGTGAAATCCATTTTTGAGACTCATTAGCAAATGCTGTGATCTTGCTTATTTTCTGTAGCAGTGCCTAGTTATTTCAAATTGATTAGGAAACCTCTGATGTGAACCAGGAGCTATTCCAGGTATTTCTGTAATTGGTTATCATGCTTAATTACAAATGTTTGAGCACAACTAGTTTGCTCTGAACTTGATTTTTCCTGCCTTTCAGTTGCTGCTTAGTGTACGTGTTTGTTAGTTAAAAAAAAAAAAAAAGATAAATTAAACTTGCAGAATGCTTTTTTTCTAAAAGAGTTGAAGATTTACAGAATGATGGATTAATTTAAGATGTACTATCAATAATGATTTAAAAACAAAAGAACCAGAGTATCTATCTATTGATCACCTATCCATCTCAAGGGCATCTGTCTCTGTCAGTGTTACCAGTCTGTTTTGGGTCTAATTACAGTTCCTTCTGCATGGCAACTTCTATTTGCCACTCTCTGGTTAAGGCCCTGCTTGCTGAAAAAATGTCCTGGAGTTGTTCTCAGTTACAGTGACGTGCCAGTTTTGCTCTGCTCTGCATGCTAAACTTCACAGTACAGAAACAAGAAGATGCAGTAACCTACAGTCCTTGTGGGAATTTCATAAAGAAAAGCATCTATCAGGACTGTCGTAGGCCAGGGAAAAAGCCTGTGTTTTGAAGGGAAATGAGACACATGGAAGAAAGATGGTGTCATTTGGCATAGGCACCGGGTTGGTTTGCAAGACTGCAGCAGCCATTGACAGCACTCATAAAAAGAGAAATGGGCAAAGCACCAGGACAACAGAGAACACTTATGGTGGCACAAAATCATTGCTTATCACAGGCTGCAGCAAGCTGCTTGATCAAGTTGTTTATGCCCTTAATTGGTTGCAATATTCCTATTACCTGGATACAAAGACCCATTTGGGCTTTTCCCCGTCTAGAGGGGACAGCAGGTCAGGGAACTCGCATTTGTGGGTTTTCACCTATAAAACTGAAGTTCTGTGGTTTGTGATACATTAACAATCTCAAATAAAGAAAAATATTTTTATCACTCAACTCTGTCAAGAGACTAAATATTGCTAATGAGGAGACTGTACCAAATGTTCCTTTGAAAACTTAGTTCTGTTTTGCTCAGTCATAGCTTTAGGCATCATCACCTGTTCTGCTGAGTAGGGTAGTGCTGTGCCACAAGAGCTTTTCATTCTCCTTTCCATAGCACTGATTGGTAGGCAGAAAGGGTCTCTGAAGAATGAATAGAATTTAATGACCCAATGGAACAAGTGTGGTTAACTTAAACCAGAACACCTTGTAGTGTCTGCATCATCACAAGCACCTCTGTGTGCTTGGGTGTCTTCTCATTAAATAAATCACCTAACTAAATGGTGTATGAGTTGCAACTCATTGCTCAAAATTATCTCTATGGGGCTGTTCTTTGGCAGAGAATGCTCTCCTGCTTCTTCTCCTTAAGGCTTCTTCCAAGGGGCCAGACAAGTGAGAAACTGATATTGTCCTGCCAGGCTGGATCTCTGTTGCTTTCAGTAAGCTCCTGGACCTCATTTTCAGTTACTTATTTTGGGGAAAGAATATACAAGAAGTGTGTTTGAAGTCCAAGCTTGTCCTTTTTCCTACGTTAATCACTACTTGTTCCGTGGTGCTGAGGCTTTCTGGTGTAACCTCATAGGGAGCTGACTGATTCCTAGCAGACAGTAATCTTGCACATTTACACATTTCCCAAGTTTGTAAGAATGCAAATGTCAGCTAAATCTAAGGAGACACTAAATGTTTTTCCATTTGATAGTTGGTATTATAGGAAAGGAACATGGCATTTCTGAATGAAAGGGGAAAAAGTCTGTTCTAGTTCAGGCAGGGTTTTTTCATCATTGTGAGTGTGAAGTAGAGAGAAGGAACTATTTGCTTTTTCATTTGATATTGATGTAGTCACACCAGTGTTCCTTGGTTGCAGACCAGAGAGAGCTGTAAAACTTTTAAAAATCAAAACCTTAATTTGAGTCTTAGCTAAATGAAAAATTTCATGCATGCTTTTGAAGAAGAAAAGGCAAGCTCTGAAGGCTTTTTCTCTCTGTGCGCAACTATCAGTTCTTGCTGTCCAAAGTATTCTCTATCAGCACTTCAGTTAAGCCTCTCTGCTTCTGCTGGCACTAACATTTTTCATTAGATTTCCCAGCATTTGCACAGCACTGATTCACCTCTCTTGGTGATAACAACAGTTAGAGGGGCTAACTGGGACTAGCTGCTGGCATTTTAATCTTGCTCAGAGCAGGCAAGAGTAAAAATCCTGTCACTGCTTAGCCTGTGCTTGTCCTCCCTGTGGTGAAACTCTGCTGTTGGCTGTACTGCTGCAGAGGATTTGAGAAACTGCTCATATTGTGAAAGTCTCTTGGCCCTATGACAAAGGAAGAGACCTTTGTTTGACAGGTTAAAATGTTTACAAGAGAACACAGGTGTATATATGGGGGAATAGGCAGACCCTGAAGTAGCCTGAGCAGGTACAAAGGAGAGTTTTCTACTTATTCTGGCAAAGAATGTATCTGCAAAGTCTGAACTTTGATATTTGTTTTGAGAGTTGAATAGATATTTAAATGAGATAATTTCACTCTGTAGATTTACTGGAGCATAAGCTAACCGTTCATCACCTTTCCTATTAAAGAAAAAAAAATACAATTTCCATGGAGATAAAAAGGAAAAAAAAAAAACCACTTTTGAAGACTTGCATGAGGATACTTTGCTGAGATTAGTGAAGACTAAAGCACACAATATGATAAGAATAGAATTGCTGGAGTCTGCTCTCTTCTCAGTGGGTGCCCATTCTTTTCTTTCCTCAATATGCGTACCCCCCATAAATGTTAATGGCAGCTATTCACAGACAAGAAGAGCCCCAGAGACTCCAACATATGCAACTCCCATTCACCATAATTAGCAGGGAGGTTTGATTCTCTCAATGCCAGACTCAGGTCTCTCTGAGAACTTGTGCAAATAAGCTGTGGGTAGGGACACCCAAATAAGTTTCTACAGAGGAAGTGAAGCTGTGAATTTGCAGTGTTTCAGCAGCTCCATGGTAACATTTTTGAATGTATACCCTTGTGCCATGGCAATTGTAAAGTAACCTGAGGTATTTCATCCTTCTCTGAAAGAAGAGAAAGTATAAAACACAATGCATTAATCATAAGTTTAAGAAGGTGGAGAAAGGAGGTCAATATACTGCAAATTTATACTTTAACTTGGCCTCCAAAACTCTTTGGGTGTCTATGGACTAAGAAGAGACCTGGGCAGACTTACGTAAGCAACTGAGATGGAAGGAGAGTTTGGTGAGGAGGTTGATTATGTGATGGGGAGGCCCATTATTGAGGGTGTGAAGTTTCAGCAGCTCACAGATACCAAAAAGTGGTTACAGACTGCCTAGTGACTGGAAAATAAGTGCACTGGCATCATGAAAGCATTAAGAAAAGTGATGTGGATGCTGCAATTGTAGGATCTTGGACAACTGAATTTTTCAATCCATCTTGCAATGAGAGGTGAGCCAGAGGTCCATGGATGCTGTCCAGGAAGGATGCTGACAGATAGAAACCAAGGTGATCATGGTACCCTGGGCAGCTGCATGTAACATGTCGCTTTGGCTGACCCTGAATTCCATCACACAGATGCTGTTGCTGAAAATTAGTAGGAGTCAAATGCAGGGATCAGGTGAGGTGAGATCTGAGTGCTCTGGCCTCGGATTTGGTGGAGAAGCTCTACACATTAGGCATGGCTCTTCTTAGGAGAGAAGATATCACAGTAGCTACAGCAGCAATTTGAGAAGCAGGAGACTGGGATGTACTCCTAGCTCTGCCAGGGTTTTGCTCCATTACCTCAGGCAAGTTGTTGAAAACTGTCATCAGTTTTGAGTCCCTGGGTTTTTGAATGCCCAGCTCAAATAATCTGGGGTCTGACTTTCAGAGGTGCTTTGCTACTGCAGTTTTGATTGACCCTGACTGATACCTAGGGCTCAGCACATCTGGCATATGAGGCTTATCTGGCTCACCTGCGGCATTCTGAGCCCTCTCTAAAAATTTTGTCATGATCTTACAGTGACTAAGCTCGCTGTACAAAACCAATTGTGATTGTGATAGCTGCCAAACACAGGTGTCCCACCATGAAACATAAATTACATTAAATCTTTGCATTGGAGATGCCGTATGTGTAAAGTATTAATTTCTTGTTAACAGTCTAAGTATAAATTTATTCTTTACAGCTTTTAGGTAACTTTTTGCCACAAAAAGTGGCAAGTAAAACAAGCCAACAATTTTTTACCACAAGAAAAAGTATCTACTAAAAAACAGAATTTCATTTGGTAAGTGTCTCGATGATGCCCTGTTGCAGTCATCAATAACATCACAAATAGCACTGGGGGGAGAAAAGGATGGGAAGCCAAATATCATTAATAATAGCTGCAATATTCTCAGTGTTAACAAATTATCAGCTGTATAAATTTTTAATTAATAGGAGTATGAACAGGGATTTGACTGTCAACAGGCATCAGTATTGATGTGTGCGAGTGAAGCATGGCAAGGCAAAGATCATTGTGGGGGGATAACTCAACCCATGCAGCTGTGAATGACAGGTCAGCTTTTTCTGGACCAAAAAAACCCTCATGGACAAATCACATCTTCGGGTATAACCCTCTATAGTGATAAGAAGAATGAATCTCAGTGAGGTCAAGTGAACCTTTTCATAGCAAAAACGAATTTATTTTGTTTGCTTTATTATTTTACTGCATTTCTGCAGAACTGTCTGTTAATTGCAACAGTAAAAAGGTATTTAAGAATTTGGGTGGAAATATGGAGAGAGTAGATTGGTCCTTTCAGTCTAGAGACCCAGCAAGTGGGTAGGCTACTGTAGTCTGAAGTGTTCCAGCTCTTTTCTCTGATTTTTAGAAGTTTCTAACAAACTACTTGAAGAAAAAAATAAAAAGGCGGTTAATTCAGTGAAAGCCTAGCATAAGGATTCAGAACCTAGAACAATATTACTTAGTATAAATGAAATCTAAATATTTTAAATTTAAAAAAAATCAATAAAAACTTTAAATCTCCCTCTCCTGCCCAATTTATCAAAGTTTTCTTTTCTTATAACTTTCAAAGTGGCTCTAATTTCAAAGCTTAGATTTGTTCTCTTAATTATAGTGTGAAGTATTTTCTCTCTCTTTTGTCTTTGGGTATCCTAAGGAAAAAATGTGTGTTTTTGTTTGGGTTGTTAGGTTTTTTTTTTCTTTTTTTTTTTTTTTTTCTTTTTTTTAAGAAAAGGGTCTGGATGTAGAAATAGGAAGGACAAAACATTTTATGTATCACAAAGTACTGCTTTCCTCTTTTTTCAGATTGGAAACTTTGGAAGCCATTTTTGTTTTCTTTCTGGAGTGCATTCTTGCCTTTATTAGTAGTAACTAGTAGTAGAATGATTTATTTTCTAAATGTATGGACAATATAAATGCACCAATTATAGATTAAAAATATTAATACTGGAGTAACTTTCCAGTTTAGTAGATTATACCAGTTTTTCTGTTCTACCATTAATAATCTAAAGATTAAAGTGTTTTTTTCACTTTTCATTTGAGGAGATCAAAATGCTTTAAAGACATTAGCTAATTCTTACGCTAATCCTGGGAGATTGGACAGTGTTATGATAATCCTTTCACAGATGAATAAATTGAGATAAGAGGGAGTCTAAGTGACTTTTCAAAGTCACAGATATAATCAGTGGCAGAGTTGGATGTATAACCTTGAGGTTCTGATTACTGTTTCTCTCTTACAGACTATATATATTTTTTTGTTTATGCATTGCTAACAATAACAGTGAAAAACTATTACCATCAGTTATATTTATAATAATAATGATTTTATTTATTTAGTGACTCCCTGCCAAGAGAGTCAGGGTGCTGTTCAAAAGACAATTAAAATGCAATTACTGTAATAAATAAACAACAATAATTAAAACATCATAAAATAAACAATATCAAAAGCAATCAAAACCACTAAGTAGCCAAAGTTAGTCCAATTAATAATGGATCTGAGTGACTCATTTGTAAGAAATTGCACATTTAGTGATTCTTTCTCTTTTGTGAAAAGATTTTTTGTTGCAAGATTATAATTTTCCAGCTGCAGTTTTATAGCCAGTGCTTGAATGGAAGGGGTTTCTTTGTATGCTTTTTTTTTTGTTTGTTTTGTTTGTTTTGTTGTTGTTGATGCTTTTAATATACAGCTATTTGCAATTTTATGATGGTGCTAAATGATGACTGGTCAGCTAAATTACATGAATCACACCAAGTAAATAAGTACTGCAGTTCACTGAATGGATTAGCTGTACATAAATGCCTGAATTTCAAGCTCCTTGGCCTAGGAAATTCAAAGGGCATTTAAATTGAAAGACTAGCTGCTTGTTTTTCCTATTGACTTCAGTACAGTTTATCTTATTCTCTACAACTCTATTTGCAGTTGCTTTTAGTGAATGTGTGTTTGATGACATTAGTTGATTTTAGGGTTGACCAGCCCTGTCCCATGTCTGTCGTTTAGCAACAGTGACTGAACATTGCAATGATTTCTGTTTATTGTCTTTTAACAAGAGGCCAAAACATTGTGGCATTGAAATGGCTTTGAGGATACTTCTTTGGAGGAAGTAAGTTGCTAGAAACCTTTAGTTTAGCCTGTGCTACAGCAGTTTTAGGAGGCTCAAAGTTTCCAAGCTCTGAAATTCACTAAGGGTATTTCTCCTTTGTGTCAGACATGACATCACCATATTTTGGCAGGACATTAAAATCCACCCTTGCTACAAAGGCGTGATGACTGGGATAGTGAACAAGACCTGGGCGTGTGGGAGGAAGAAAAAACTACACAGGTTGGGAGCATAGAACACAAATCTGGTGGGGCTGAGATAAGAAGGTGAGACAGAAGGGAGAGCAGATCTGACTGAGAGAGTGAAGGAAACAGGTGATTTACAAGACCAGGACAAGGAAGATAGAGCTGGGAGGCCTCATGGAGAGCACAGATGGCTTCTGTGCGCCATGGTAACACAGACAATGAAGAATGGTGAATAGACTGGAAATGGGGATATGGCACAGAAGGAACAACAGGGCCCTGGGTCTAGAAATCAGAGGCTGTGCATCCAGTGAGGTGAAGATTTGGTGGGCAAGCTGGTTGAAAGGGATGTGAGAACCCAGTTGAGTACATGGGCGTCCTCATGAGCCAAGAGCAAGGAGGAGGCGAGATCAGGCTTCTGTGGATTGGTTTGATGAGAAAAGTACCCAAGCTTATGAGTAGTAGTAGATGTGTCTGAGTTGCATTGGCACATTCCCTTTCTGAACAGACCTGAGCAGATATCTTGGTCCCTGAATGTCGTTGCTCTGCCTGGAACCATCTGCCAGAATGGGGTTCATCCCTGTTCAGCATGTGCCCTCAAGGAGGACAGCAATCTATTAATGCAGACACTCCATTAGCTCAGTGGCAAAATCTGTGTGCTGGCAGGAAAGCTTTCAACTCTGCTGATGATCTGCATGTGTTTTAGAAAGACACCAAAAAAAGAAATTTATGTCTGTGTGTGTTTTATTGTCTTTTGTTCATTTATTTTTAAATAAATTTGGGACAATACAAACACAATTTTTTTAATTGAACCCATTTTTTCCAGACATTAAGAAATGTCAGTATTTAAATCTTCTGTATGTGGGATATGCATTTGTATCAGTTCTATGATTATAAAATGAGCATGGTAATATCATGTGCGATTAGGTGCCCTTTGTACCACTCACCAGAAAGTCCTCCTATTTCATCTCTTCCTAGTACCTTTCTTCATTTCTGTACCCCCTTGCATTCTGCACCGGCCCTGTGTCAGATTTGTGTCCTTTCTCTCCCTTTTCCCACATCTCCTGGAAGGGCAGCTGTATTCCCCAGGCTGCTCAGATGCCAGCAGTAGGGGCACCAACAGCACAGGAAAGACAATCCTGTGTATCTGAATCAAAGCAGTCATTACAGAGGAAAACCATACCTATGACCCTTGGCTTGAACACTCTCCCTTGTTCTCTGCTTAGTAGTACAGGCAATGCTTCCTCCAGCATAGAAGTTGTGAAAATCTCCAGCATATCCTGTGAAGAGTCTTTGGGGAATTCAGCTGCTAAAATCAAAGCAGGCTGTCATAGATATGCACAAACACCAATTATTCAGAGGCCTTTAACTTGGCTACATTTGGACTAATTTTCGTATAGACACAACCCTGATTTATTCCTTTTTCTCCCAAGACAAATTCCTGGCCTTTGCCTAATGCTCATTTTCAAGTGAGAATTCCAAAGAAAGGATTGTCATGAAGAAGATAATGAATTTTCTCATTAGCTTTTTTTTCCTTGGAAATGACTGAAAAGCATTGCCTGAAATCTTTCAGAAAAAGATATAAATAACTGCACAGATAATGGGCAAGTAACATTTCTGCCAAACAAGTTAAATTGGGTAAAGTTAGGAAGCAGCTGAGTCAAGGGACTCATAGGAGGATACACAACCTGGCAATATTAATGAGTATAATGAATGGTACCAGCTTGATGACCCTCTAGAGCAGTGCAGACATATCTCTATGGATCAGTGGTGCACAATGCAGGGATTACCAAGCTGGGTCTGAAGCAAGCTGGTAATTTCACCTAGGGCTGTGCGAATGAATCACTTCTGGCCCTGGGCTCAGTGCTGTGTGCACACCAAGGGTTTCAGCTGCAGGCAGTGCCAGCCCAGTTATCGTGTGACATATGTGTGACTTCAAGGGTTTGACCAAAACCAGGTGGGACACGAGCGGCAGAGCTGCGACATGAGCCCAGTTTTCCTGAGCTCTGGTTTAGTTCATTAACTATGGAAACTGAATTGTCTCCCTCCAGAGCAGGGACTGGAGCACCGTGCTTGGCACCACAGCAGGTGAGCATTCTTAGAGCCCAATCTGGTCCAGCTGGTGGGAACTCTTAATGTCCTTGGTAGGTATATCTTCTCTTCTCCAGTGGGGCATCACAAAAGGGTTCTATCAAGCAGGGGGGAATAAAAAGTACCTCATGCACCTTGAGCTGCTTTCACATATCTGTCAGCCCACCCAGGAGCTGGTTCAGGCAGTCCATGAGGAAATGCTAGCAAAGACATGGTGCCGAATATTCTGCTTTTGTACTGCGTCCTGTGAGGCAAGTAAGCCAAGCTCTGCAAGCCCCTGCTGTAGGAACCCCAGGCTCTTCCTTTAGTCTTCCCTTAATCTAATTTTCCTTTGTATTTAATAAAATTCTATGGGTCTTGGGGTTTTTATTCCTTTTCAAGAAGCAACAGAGAAAAGATCTCCTATTTGATCCTGCTGATGTTCACTTTCCGACACCTGCCATCAGCACTGCTTGGACATGTCCCTTTTATTTGCCATTCTCTTTCAAGTGCCGAGGTGACTTTGATATATTTCTGTCTCTGTCTGTAATGGCAACAGGATAGGGTGTTATTCTCAACCTGGACTTGTCATGATGAGCCTTTTATTTCATTAAAGTCACATTCCTTTTCAGGAACCGTAGCTTGAATTGGAGTTACTTTGCTTGGACTAAGGGTGAGTATGTACCAAGGACAGCAGTATAATGTACAAGCATCTATAAATGCAGCTTTGATTGGATTTTACCCAACCCCTTTAAAATTCACATATGATAATCAAAATGGTGAGTGGGAAGGGAGCTTTGCATCCTCTTCAGTTTATTGCCCTCATGTAAAATCTGAAAATAAGGATTTTAACCAGCAGAATTCCTGCATTTATATTTCATGAGAGAAATGTCCTTGTGTAAATATTGGTTTCTTTAATGCATACACTTCCATCTCTTTTTAAAAACTCCCAACTCAAAGCACTTCTGACAGCACTACATGTCTCTTTCTGGAGGCAGCAATGAAAATATGCTGATAATTTGAGCCCTGGGAAGAAGTCTGTTCCCCTGTGAATTTTTCCAGTCACACTGCTCTGCCATTGTATTAGATCATCGCTGCAGTGCAAGAATAGTAGCTCTCTCCACATTTTAATAGCACCTCTCTCAGATCACATCTTACCGTCAAATAATCACCCGTTCCCAAATGGCTGGAAATTAATGATGGCTGAACTAGGCTTATGCTAGTTACACACTCCAGGTCCTGAAAAGCCTTTTTGCAGGGAATGGCTCTGGATTAACTTCTTGCTTGGTTACTCTGAACTACTACTTATCCTCTCCATCCCATTGTCACTGGCCACCTGTGGTAAAATGGATTCTCCCAGTTTACATCAGTCTTTGAAATTAGAGCTAGAGATTACAAAGGGTGTGAAATAACATTTGTGTGGCATCAATCATGAGAGGCAAGATTTTTCTTTCTTTCCCAGGAGACCCCTCAATCCTCCCCCTTTTTCTCCAGATCATCTGAAAAATGTAGAAAAGTTTCCTATCCTAGAAAATGCCTCTGAAAAAGTGAGAAAAACAGCTGCCCACATAAATAGTGCTGAGGGATTTTGACAACCAGGAGAACAACATGTGGATGTTTTCCTTTTTTTTCTCCCTCTATTAAAGAATATGGATGTCTGAAATCAGACTTAGGGAAAATTGAGGCCTGCAAAATTTCTGTACCTCAACTCAATTAAGAATTTTTTGGCAAAAATGATGATGAGGAAAATCTCATGACTGGCTTTAGTATGAGCCTACTCATCACTGCCCACAAGTAAAACTTTAGCATCCAGACTCATGTCCCTCTCCCTCTGCTAGTTCAGTCTTGGGACACTAACTTAGTTAAAATCAGACAGAAAACCATTTTGGTTATTGAATAATTTTCTGATTTTATTATTATTTATGCTGATTATTCAGAGAATTATTTTCATTCCCTCCCCATGTTTTAGTCACATATTGGTAAAGACTTTTCTATAAATATGGCTTCAGGCTTGTTTGAGTGGTAATATATTGAACACAGACATAAAGAAGTGGTATTGTGGTGCACCATTTTTGTTGATGTATTGTACTGCAAAACCAAATATTCAACTTGATCTTTACATGCTTCTGGAATCAAACCCTGAACTATACTTTTGGTGTTGTAATTAGATTGCATGCAGTTTTTTGCTAGGTTTTTTTTGACACATAAATATACAGACTATATATTTAGTGCAATTTCATCATTAATTTATCTATCATCTATCTATCTATCTATCTATCTATCTATCTATCCTATGGTGCTAATGAATTTTATGATGGCTGAATGCCTTTATTCCAGCTTGGGAAAGAGGTAGCATATGGTCAGCTCATAAGCCTTTGGAAATGACTCCTTGGCACCTGTCACAAAGTGATCTCAGATCTGTGTAAATGGTTCCTTCTACTCTGGAGATTAGGTACCAGATGCTGTCCTTTGCAAATAAAAACTGAATAACAAGTTAGCTGAACACAGTGGCTGATCTGCTGTGAGTTCAAGGGAACCTGACCTGTACTGTGCCTCTTTGACAGAAATCTCATCATGTGGATTATTTTGAGATGAAGAAAACATACCTATAAAGTCTTTTCTGGACAGATTTTCAAAACACAGTTCTGTCTATATCCAAACAACATTTGAGGCTCTACTTAAAGGATTCTTTGCAAAAGAACCTGCAGATTGTGTGTCTGATACTTATTTTTCTCCAGTATAAGAAAATAAAAGACACAATTCTGAGAACTTTTACTATGCCTGGTAATAAGTGAAATTATTTGGCTGCTGACAGTAATATTCATACTTTAGGCACCCAAGTCAATGCATGTTCTAGTGGGATCTGTGCTAAGAATTAATTGTGCTTTGATTTGTGAGCTGTTATTTTAGAAGGAAGATTGCATAGCTGGCCTTTGGTCATGTGGTATAGAAATATGTTGCATGCTGGCTTTTGTTAGTGGGGAAATTCATGCTTTTTTAGTGCCCTGTGAACTTGGATGTTGGGACTTCTGTCATGCTATCATTCTACCAAACATAAATATTCTTTAGGTGCAGGACTACAAGATTTGTATGTGAGACAGTTTTGGACATGTTAAATAATTCCTAATTTCCCTCTTTTTTTTTTTTTTTCCTACTCCCCATAATAATTTCTTCTGTCTATGCTTTTCAGAGTAGCCTTAAGTGAGGAAGGTCCTGTCAGGTGGGAAGATACATCCAGCCTCTGCTGCCTTGTTCATTTTCATTAATTTTTTTTCACTGTCTCGAGCATCAGCAAAAGACTGCCTCAATCCTGTGGAGAAAACTTAATGGAGGGTTGAGTTGCAATAGCTGGGAACTGTGTGGTTGAGGAAGAAAACATTAGACAAATTAGGAACAATAATATAAATGTGGGAAAATTTTACTGGGAAAACAAGAGAAGAGAAGTGCTAGGGAAAGAGTGATTGTGAAGAGGATTTTGGATGCAAGGTGGAACGGGAGGAGTGCAGGGTTAAGTCTCAGGACTGGCTATGAGTCCTGTTGCTTGATGTACTCACGAGCTATGCTCTGTCACCACAGTCAGCACATCTTTCCTTAGAGTGCCTTACTTGCCCCCTTAGTAATGTAGGGACAGAGACTACTCCTTTTTATTCTGCAGGGCAGTGAAGCAGTTCAGATAGAGAGTGTTATGTAAGTGTCATGTATAATCACCAAAATATTATTACTAGACAAAGAGACAGGTCAAACTGGAAAAAAAACCAACAAAGCCTGGTCTGCTCACTAGCATCCTTGAAAAATGTCGTTTGAGCTACACAGAACTTGGGAGCTGTGCCAGAAAATAACCTGCACACTGGTTCCCATGTGGATTGCCCTGGTGAGTACGGCCAAACATGTCACACAGCAGAAGGTGAGCCAAGTACTTATAATGGGGTGGGATGTTCCCTGCCTCAGACTATCCAAGACCTGAGGTGCTCCACCATGGCCTCTGACTGCTGCTGCAGCAGCAGAAGCTTCCAGGGTTTGCAAGAGCCCCAGTACCAGTCACTGAAGAATTTGCCCTGGATGGTTTGTGAGCTTGTGCCCCACACTGTCCCCTTAAGTTCTGGTTGTGGAGCAGTGGGTCTAGAGCAGGAACACTGAGGGAGATCCTGCATTGCAGCCTCCAGTGAGACCATGACTGCCCACTTGCCCATCTGGCTTATACAAGAAGAACTGCAAACTCCAGGAACCAGGATTGTGGAAAAGTGATTGCTTAACAGATTTTCCTCTCTCCTCCCTCATTATTCTTATCATAAATACTTTGACTGACTACCACTTTGCCAAGGTGGTAAGTCTGACTTCCCTGAGGCTCGTATCAGACTCTCAGCCTTTGTTCACCCAGTACTGTAATGCCCTGTTTTCTGCCTCAAGCCAGAGGAAGGAGGGGAAGTTTCAAAGGCTGGATGCAAATTGTGCCTGCAGTGCAGGGTACATAACCTTTTTTACACTGTGGTTTTGTACAGCGCTAGGTAACAGTCTCTGCTGCACATGTCAGTGTGTCAATGAAAGGGAAGGAATGATCACAGACCAGCCTTTTCGTGGTAGTAATTCAGTGGTTGCTAGCTGGGCTGCAGCATTGCAGGTGAGCTGGGAAAGTGCCTTGGCAGGAAACATGTGCTGTGTGGCCTTGGATTCCTCTCTGCAAAAAGATGTGTAAACTGATACCAGTATGTCTGTGCACCTTGTCAGTCAGGCAGAGTAAGCTGGAGCATGAGGGCATAAAAAGATTTTATGTGCATTTTATGTTCCAGCAAAACCCAATACAGGCTATAATTTTCTCCTTGTCATTGTGCCCTGCAGGCAGCAAACATACTTTGCTCAAGTATCTGGATTTATCTATCTGTCACACTGATTTCTTGTACACACAGTTCATGAGGGGCATTCTTTTCCAAAGTCCCTAGCTACTGGTAGACCAAGGACGCCTGCTAAACTTGGATTTGATAATTACCTGGCTGGATGACGCAGTGCCCAGCTATTTCCCGTCTCATTATCGAGAGATGGAACATCCTGATTCCATCCTCAGAGTTATCCTGTGCACATTGCAGTACATGGGGCTCCACAGAGCTTTAACTTGCTTGACCTGTCCCATTCCCCAGCCCCTTCCTAATGCAGGAACTGTGACCTGGCTGCTCAGTAGTGCTGACAAGAGAAAACAGGGGGTTGGAGCAGTGTGCCAAACGTTGGTCCAGTACAAAAATTTTAGGTTTCCATTAGGTAGTATACATCAACACAGTCATTTTGGTATCTGTCTATACCTCATCAGACTAACTGCATTGTGCTGAGACATACCTGAGTTTCCTTCGGAACTAGCTTTTCTCAATACCAGCAAGGGGCCTTGCAGGGTAGCAAAGAGCCCAGGTTTGCTTAGGTCATGCAGCCAAGCCACTTGAATGTTTCAGCACTGCCAAGGACCTCTTTTTTCTTCCCTTTCTTTTCTTTACTTCTTCCTCTGTGGCACTATGTCCTCCCTGTGCTGCATCTCCTACCTCAATTCCCAAGTAACTTCCCTAAGTTGTAAAGTATCCCTTTCTCTTTCTCTTTCCTCCCTTCCTTATTTTTTAAATTTTTTTTATTTGCCTGGGTTAGTTTAGCATGTTTTCTCAACGTGGGGAACAATGAGAAGGATTGTGCTGAATCAGCTGGTAGCAGAGGCTGAGAGGAGAGCCTGTATCTTCCCAGCTGTTAGATCAGCACAGGTACTGTGGCTGCAATCCCCAAGCAGGCTGGCCAGGATCCCCACAGAGGTGCCCAGGCAAGAAATGCACAATGAAACCTCTGCTGCAGTGGCTCCAAATCCTCATTGTACCCCAGCTCAGTTCAGATCCCAGCTCAGGCTTCTACAAAAAGTCCACCTTGAAGACAGCTTTACGTGGTGCAGATAGGCTGCAGCATAGGGTCAGGTATGCTAGCTTCACTTGTCTGGAAATTAGGTGTCTAATCAAAACGTCCCATTTAGGCATGCTCTGCAAGTCAGGGGAGTGTGTCCAACATATCCTTATGAGACAAACACTGATGTCCAAAGCAGATAGGAAGGATGCCCCAGTGGAGTTACTTAAATGCTGACTATAGAGTTGACCATCTTAGGTTAGTTTCCTGAGCAGCTGAAGTTAGGTGGGATTAATCTCACCCTTAGAGATGTGCAATTTCATCAGTATCAAAGCATTCTGCATCACACATTTGGTTGTAAAACCTGTCCTTAATATGCGCATTGTAACCGCCTCCATGAGCTGGAAATGCATGAGCATATTTACAGCCACTTCCATGCAGAATTGTGTCCCCAGAATGTGATTAAAGTAGCAAACAGAAGGCAACAAAAAATCCTCCTTCTGTTTACCTCATGGAGCTATAAATTATGTTAAAATGCTACAGGATTGTTGTTGTATTTGATACAATTTGACTAGGTTGTAAATGATACAGTACTATACTGAAAAATACAAGTTGTTTAATTCATCCTAGGCTTCTAAATGTATTATTTGCTACTGGGACATAGAATTATTACTTTTTAAATGTCTTTAGTTGCAAACATCATATATTATTATTTTTCGTAAGTCTTTGTTTTTTTTTATTCTTTGTAAAAAACAAAAAGAAAACAACTATGGTTCCCTCACTCATACAAACTTACATTAAATTTCAGGACTGAGAGGCTATTATAGATCTTGATTGCTTTTCAGAGCTAAAGAAGTGTAAAGAAGTGTTGGTTATTTTTTCCCTGAGGACTCTAATTAATTATACAAATGTTAATGAAAACAGAAGAATGTGGAGAGTATGTGTAAGTACTGAGGCTTCCTATCCTTTTTCTTTGTGATTTTGAAGCAGTCTTCAATGAGTGAATGAATATTTCTTATCTCTTCTACATAGTTTCTTTTTTTTCCTAGTGCATTTAAGGTTGACATTTTTCTGTATTGTAGTGACATGTTAAAGTGTGAGACTTTCTAATGTATATCTCTGCGTGGCTGGAGTGCAAAACTGACATGGGGATGAGGAGAGATGAAGAAAAGGGGAGAGTGGTGAGATTTTAGCTTGATTGAAGAACCTGAGCTGTTTCTAAATTTAGTACTGCATTCTGGGATGGGGATGTAGAGAGTTTAAGAAGGTGATGGTCCTTTGTTATAGTTCAGTTTACAAAAAAATGTGATTGCACAAAAGACTTTTAAGCACAGCTACTGGAAGGCTTTATTTTATTATTACCCTTATTGCACTTCAAATATTATCCTTATTAAGACACTCTATTATTTAGTATTTATCTTAATACTTTTTACTTCTGTAATTTATTTTTTACTTATTTGTGATAATATTTAATGCATTATTTTATTAAGTAATATTATTAATATTATTTAAATTTAAGGTCTCTCAGAGGTAAATGGTGCAATTTTAAGGTTAAAATCAACTACCTTTTAAGGGCTTTAGTGGGATGTAATTAATAGCCTGCTGAAGGTATGCTGCTTTGTGATGATAGCTGTTTCATCGAGCAGTGAGAGCAGACCTAGCTGCCTTTAATCCGTATAACTCCTCTTAATGCCAACTCTAATGATCTTCAAAGGAAAGGCAAAAGAAAATGATAGACAGTGTGTCTTCATGTTAACTCTTCCCACTGCAAATCTGGACACATTTGCCATGAGGTTGCTTTTCAAATGTAGCACTATTCCCTTGTTCTCCCCAGACCTATTACTCTTTTTGCATCTCTGAGGGCAGAGGGATTTGCCCTGGGGCCTTTGTTAGCATAACACATTCCCTGTGTGTTTATTAACATAGTGTTAAACTGTGTTCTCAGCAGGAGCAGGCGTCCTCTCGGGCCATCGCCTGGGTCTGGGCATGCTCGCAGCGGAGATAATCACTGGAACTGAGCTGACTTCTCACTGGGAATGTGACTCCACTCACAGCAAGAGAGCAAATAGGAAATGACTCGGGGTGAGTCTCACTAAGCCGGAAAAATGAATTAGACACACTCCTCAACAGAATCTGAAAACATTACATACAGTGAGAGAGAAAAGGTTAGAGCGAGAGGTTGCTTACCATTCTCACTTTGGAACTGAAATGCATTTAGGGATACATTAGACCTCCTTATGATGTGAGGTTTGTCTTTCAATCGTGTTACCCAGAAAAGAACCCATTCATTGAACAATCCCTTCATTCTTTATATACAGTTCAAGTTTTGAGGAAAGTAGGTTGGGTCAGAGGTAAATCTCAACATTTCCCTGTGAAAAACTAAAAAGAAATAAATTTGGAAGTAAAATTGTGGAAATTGCTATGACCTTTGAGATGCCATCCTTTACAATGTGCTGTAAAAATATTGGGCTGCTCAGGCTTACATCAAGTTTACAGGAACATAAATTGCCACAATTGAGCTGCGAGCTTTATGTTCTTAAATCACACCATTATTCTTTGGGATATTGGAAGGGAAGGTAGAAAATAGCAGATTTCTATCCATCTCAAGAAAAAATAACAGTCTTACTGATTGCCTTCAGTATTTTGCTGCAGTATATTAGGTCATTTTTAACCCCCTTATTTTAAAGAAAATCTCTTTTAGAAAACATCTGCTATTCAGGATAAATCATGGCATTGACAATTTATTTGTCAGATAAAGTGAACCTAGTACACCAGTTTGTTTTTGCCTCAATTGTAACACACAAAGGCACAGACAGGGGTGGTAAACCTAGACAAGCCTATAGAGCTACGGAATTATGTCATTTTAAATCAGTTGAGGATCAGATCAAAACACCTCAATGTCATAAAACTAAATCTAGCATTTGGTTTAAAATAAAAGTGAGGAAAATTTTAATATGTCAAAAAGAAAAATAGATGTAGGAGACAAAATGAAAGAATAAAAATTTTAGCAATGTTAGAGAGCTCTGGTAGAGCCTGTAACAACCTTGACATCTTAACATGGTTACTGATTTAAAATAGACCAACCCCAGGATCATGTGAAGGAATGGTCATTTCCAATTAATTGTTAATGCTGTGATACTGCAGATGAATGATTAGGAACCTTTTTTAAATTTTGGAGGAGCGGTGTGGGGAAGAGTATAAAGAAAAAGGAAGCTTTGTACAATTTGTACTAATAAAAATCTTTAGACTATGCCTGCTAGGTTACCATTAAACTAAATTAAAAGTACCAAAACCAAGTAGTGCTAGAAATTCCTCATTTATGAGGTTTTTGCATCCCTTGGGCATTGGATTTAAGTAGGGACTAAATGGTACCAGCTGGCTTTCATGCCCAAGTGCTTGTGGGGATTCAATCTTTAATGAGCCAGAGAGCACAAAGGCTTCTCCTGAGAAGGGGAGGCTTGGGTTTGTGTTCCATGTGTGCTACTTGCCGTGAGTAACTTGTTTTCCTCACCTGATTCGGTGGGATGCATTTGCTAATTCAATAAGAGAAAGGGAGTGCAAGGTGATAATAAATAATGTGTCATAGATAGCGAAAGATAATCCAAACAATAGAAACTGTAGAAGGAAAGCATATGTTCCCTTGGGGAGAATTTATTGAAAGCTGAGGTGTAACAATAAGCAGCTACATTCACAAATCTCTAAAGGCAGCTTTGCACTGCTTCAGCAGTGCAGAGCATCTTAAATCCAGCTTAAATTTCCAGTGGAATATGCTTTTATATAACTGACTCCTCTGGCTTCATAAGGCTTTCATAATATATATGACAAGGGGAGAGCTGTGGCCCAGGTGACCTGGTGCCTCGTGATTCATGCAGATGCATTAGAAGCCACCCTTTGAGTAACCTCAAGCACAGTTCAGATGCAGCCCAGGTGTTCAGGCCAAGGATTGTTATTGTCGTTGTCTGTGTTTTCTTGATGACAGAAAGGAGAGGAGTGAAACTCCAAATCATTCAGCCGTGCATAAAAACAGGTTATGATACAAACCAAGCTAGTTTCTGGTACTGACTTTGCTTTGACTATGTGTCTTTTCCTGAATAAGCGTCTCTGAAGTGTTGCTCAAAGTACGCCAGTCAGGCTGTCTGCACAAACAAACTTTGTGCTAGATAAAATCTTGAAAGTGTAGAGTTTCCCCTGTTTTCTGTTCTCACTCCTTATGAGGAATTTGTGCCCCGTGTTTCTGCAGTGGCTACAGACTTTGTAGTCTTTAATGTTTCTGTGCATGGCGTTGCTGTGAGACAACCACAGCAACACGTAACGAGTGGTGGCACTGGCTATGGATAGAGAAGAAGGTCAAAAGAGATTAGAACTCTAATCAGGCACGTTAGAACCAGCAGAATACTTACATACTTTGAGGTAACATGACACATTGCCTTGCTTTTACATGTTGAGTTACTTCAGCACCATAGATCTTTCAGGTCTAACCTAAACCTATAACCCGTACTAGGCACATAGTAAGTAAAGCCCTTCTAATGGGATCAAAAACCCCCTAAGTCATGCAGAAGTGATCTTCTCACAGGTAGCAAAAGGAAGCACATAGGCAAGTATTGTGCCAAGAAATCTTTGACAGGCTCTCCTAGTTGGGGTACTTGCTCTCTGGAGCTACTCCTCTGCTACTTGTCCTCTGTCCTTTCTCAGCTGAGTGTGGGTTTTGCTTCTCACATTATTGCTGGAAGAGGACAAAAAAAGAGAGAGGAATTGGTGCTGGGGAAGAATTCTCTTCCTAATTCTTAAATTTAGTGTTTGCTGAAGAGAATTCAAAGCCTCATTTCCCAGGAGACTGACCAAGCTACAAAAATCAAAATTGTTTAACTTTGGGGAGCTATCTGTTTCTCCTTTGGAAAATACTTCATTCTTGTGGAAAGGGGGAAAAAAGTGTGACACCAGCTAATTGATTAGGTGTGGGTAGCAATTTCTCTCTGTTACGGCTAATACAATATACAGAAACATTTTTATGAGTAAGAACTGGCTTCCACATCTCCCTTCTCCTGATTGAACCATTGTGTGAGGGGACCAGAGAAGAGTAAGAAAAGGACCATTTGGGACACAAAATGAAGGTTTTAAGTCTCCACTAACTTTTTCATAAGGCTAAGTGATTTGTTTACCACACAGAAGTTTGTGGTCAAGTAGAGGCTTAAACCCAGTTCTCCAAGGCCTAGTTTGACAGCTTAACTACTTCTACTTGGCTTCCTATTTGCCTGTATTCACTTTGCCTTCTCTCAGTTGTTGATCTAAGTTAAAAAGATGGGGATTTTCTAAAGAGTAGATGAACTGCATGTGTTACAGCTTTGTACTGCACTGTTTCTTTCCAGTCACAAAATCTCAGACAGAGAATCACCAATATCTCTTTTTGCAAACTAAATCAGACAAAACAAAAATGAAAACATTTCAAATCTATGGTATGACTGAACTAAATGTGGTCAGCTTTCAGTGTCTTTACAGTGAGATACCTTTGCTAAAGAAAAATCATAGCAAGAGAAGGGTATGTAGGGTGTGTACTTCAACCTCAGTTTCCACACAGATATCTCTTACGAGGGGGAAAGTTGCCTTGTGCAGCTTCAGTAAGGGAAAGTGTTTTGTGTGTATCAGTAACAGTAATCATGCTATCTCAGATGTTAAAGAGGTTGAAACATAAGGGCTGCATTTCTATGGAAAGAGTAATTGTAGATCAACTGAGGTAAAAAAAAAAAAAGTAACATTTTTTATGACATGCATTTACATTTGGAGTCTGCATGCTGGAAGAAACTCAAAACTGTTCCAAAGGAAAAAAATCCTTTTAATTTCTGTTAATTTCCATTTGCAAGGTCCAGTGAAATGTTTTGTGGGGTTTGTTTTGTTTTTTTTTGAATGAAGTTGAAATGAACAATGTTTGTTACTTGTTTAACAATAGCTATATCTGCAGAGTGCCTTGCCTGTTTCCCTGTGTATTGGTGCTGCTTACCTGAATTTGCAGAAGTGGCAGAAACTGTTGTATTTTGAGAACTGTAGCTAAAGAGCAGGGAAGAGGTAGGGGGAGGAAGAGAGGGAAAGAGTTGCTTTGTTTATTTTTTGGTTAAACTTCTGGTGTTACACTGAATAATTTATATATGCAGTTTCAGTGAGAAGTAGCTGCAAAAAGCCTCATTTTGAGGGTTTGTGTGTTATCACAATAATTTCTATATTGACTCTATGTACTACTCAAGCAAAATCGATGTGTACATACAATTTAAAATATTGATTAACCTTGTAACTATATCCTGGCATCTGAGGTTCAGACTGGTGGATTATTTTTCCTGTATTACCACCAGCAGTAATGGTTCTGTAGATTAGCAGTTGATTCAAATATACCAAATCCAGAACTATCTATAGCAGCAAGTGACTAACTGAAATTGAACTCTGTAATATGTGTGACTATTTACACTGTCTTAGCTTGATTGTCTCTTTAGCATTAATGGGTATTTAAAAAAAAATTAAATAGTAGAGCATTGCAACACACAAATCAGAAGACAGAAATTACCTCATTGAAAGGCAGTTAGCAGACAAATGCTTAAATAATTTGGGAAAAGAATTGTAGGTTTTTGTGAGTAACTTAATTTTTTCTTTTTCTCTTGAAACCGTTTGTAATTAGACCATTTTCAGATAAATTTGTACATGAAGTCTAGGCACCTAAAGGCTAGATACCAATATGGTCCTTCTAATTCAGGAATTCAGAGTATTTCCTCCATCCAGTTCCTGTAGAACTTTCTGAAGGAAGCTGCTTCTTGTCTACGGCAGCATCTCTTCAATACTGTCAGGAATTACTTATAAGACATTTTTTTTTAGTTTGAGGTATGTTGATCTCTAAAACTTTATTCATCACTGTTTACTCTGAAGAACAGTTGATAGAGCACTTTGTTACTACATTAACTCTTTCTTTAAGGAATTATGCTTGCCTGACAAGACCTCTGTTCTGGCATGTGAAGAAACACAAGAGAATGTGCCCATTTATTTTCTAAAATCTGTTAATCATACATTGTTTCAAAAAACCCCAGCCTTGCATAACCAAAGGGGAACCACAAATTACAGAAAAGGAATCAAAAACTCCACTGTATGGGTAGTGTGCTGAATTGATAACTAATTAACACTACGTATGTATGAATGTAAAACATTAGTATTAAATGATACCTGATTTGAATTTCACTGTCTAATTTTACAAAGTGATTTTCTTGGATTTTCAGGCTTGGCCCTTAACTGGGAGCTTCAGTTAAAAACATAGAATGCAGGCTGTCAGTTATGTGTTCCTGACATTGACCGTACTGGGAGAGGAATTCTCAAGTCCCAATTCATCTAACATTCATATCGATCATGTGCAAGTGTTTGCTCAGCACAGGGTTTTCTGAAGTGCTCTTGAGGAGGAGAGCTCAAGTGTGCTTACTTCAAGGTCTCCTCTAGGTAAACTGGGAAGATCTGTTAGAGACAAGGCTGAGAGAAAATCAGTCCAGTCCTGAGCAGCAATTGTCCCTGGGCTGGTTCTTCTCTCTCAGTATTTCAGTGCAGATACAGCCTTTGATTCCCAAAAGACATAGACCTCAGTGCATTCCTGAACAAGGCTGAGTTGCAATTTTTCTTTTTTTTCATTCTGTTTGAGGGGAATAGTTCAGGCAGTCTCTGTAAGCAGTATTTTTCTAACTCTTTGCTTCCATACTGCAAAATTTTGATGCTCTTTGTTATGTTTTCTCTAGACAACGGGCATGTGTCTAGCCATGTCTGGAGAATAGCCATTCTTTATCCTAGACACTTGTACATGTCCGCTCTCAAAACAAATTCATATGTGTTTGACTGCTTGCCATTTATTTTTCCAATAGTAGAAATGTAATTTTCTTTTCTAGCAGCCTGGTCTGCCTGCTCTTGGTTTTGACACTCTTCATTTTGCAATGGCTTTTGGGATGTCGTGTGGGATTCTCCATGATGGACCTCTACAGGAAGGTCCTCTACCTTGGCCACAATGTCTCACCACAGTGCAGCAGCCCAAACAGTTTTACCTCTGCTGTCATAGGACTTCCACAACCTTTTGCCACCAGGCAAGAGTCAGAACAGAGAGAGATTGTTGGCCACTTGTTTGATTCAGCAGTGTCTGGAGCCAAATGGATGGCTTTTATTTCTGCAAACTGACTTGATCTGCCTTTTTATTCCACAGTTTTTGAGACATGTTACATGGGACTCCATAGAGCAGTTTTCCACTTCTGATGGTTTTCCAAAATATGATGGGATACATCAATAAACAGAGCATGTTGACTCCTGTTTTCTGGCAATTTATTACACAGTGGTACCTTTTTGGTAGAGTCTTCTCCTCAGGCAGTATCCAAAATACCTGCCTTCTGCTCAGTCCATGACCTCTTCTTGGATTTCTGGGTGGTTGGGTTTCCTCAGTCAAACACATCATAGGAACAGTGCTAACCACATAGCCCTTGTAGGATTGGTTACACTGGAGAAGCCAAAAGCAGACACTGAGTCCTGACACAGAGTCCTCAAGATTGGTTGGTGTATAGCAGTAAAGGGAGCAGGCAAGGAAATGAGAAAACCAGTGATGGGAGCAAGAATGTCAACATTGTGACCAGCAGCAGCAAATAGTAACTTGCCAAGCAGCAGCTGAACAGTTTTAATAGCTGTGAATTCAGTCTAGCACATTCTGAATAAGTCTGTAGTTAACTAGAGCCCTGTGTGGTGTGCCTAAAAAGGACTGCTGTGGGTGGGCAGCAGCTGATAGTTTAAGTCCCCAAGCAATCTCTTGCTCCCACAGCTCCCCTCCAGTGGCAGGGTGTGAAGTACTGGACAGGCAGAAGAAAAACCCTCACGGGTGAAGATAAAACCAGTTTAAGAAGCATGTGTTTGTAAATACAAATAAGTGATCCACGGGTGGTGAGAACAAGCAGTCACTCACCACCAGCAGATTGATACCTGAATGGTCTCTAAGCAATGGCAGCTTGGGAACACAGCTGAGCAGTACACTGTATGGTATGGAATATCCCACTGGACAAACTGGATCAGGTGTCCTGGCCGCATCTCATTGAAACCTTCTGCCCACCCCTATCTTAGTTGCTGAGGAGGACAGAGTGGAAAACAGAAGATCTCACTGCTTTGCAGGCACATTTGAGTAATAAGTGAAGCACTGGTATCACTGGTTGGCCCCAAATGGAAGCCACGGTGCAGGCTGCTGTGGGGAAGGTTAAGTCCATCCCAGCCAGACACAGCACTGACTAGTAATGTCTTGTAGAAAAACTGCTCTTTATTCTAACCTCTTGTTCATTTCTCTTCTCAAAATACTATCACCTCTTCTGACCCCCTGTCTTTTGTTTTTCAAACTGTCAAAATATTTGTGGTAAAACTAAATTCCTGTAGAGACAAACTTTTCCCTTTTTTTAAGAAGCCAACAACAGATCTGTGTGATACATGTGGAAAAAATTTAGATCAAGCCCGTGCTTTTATTGTATGATATGGTTAGAAGTTCCAGCTGCAGACCGTGACTGTTGTGTGAGGTGGTACACAAACATGGGATCAAAAGATGACTTCTGCCATGAGAGGAGTCACCCTTTCCATATCAGAGTTGATGACAAAGCTGTCTGAATCCAAGCAAATAGTGAGACAATATCGCTGTGATAGGCAGCGATTTCATCATCTCAGTTGCACCACTACTGCTAATAGGCATTCCTCAAAAAATAGAACAAATTTAACAATGGAGAGCAGGAATGTGTGCTCTGGATTTGTGCTGGAGCAGAGATGGAGAACTCACTTTTTCACAGTGGTCAAGAGATGGCTTGATCCTAAAAATACTTGCAGAGAGGAGAGAAACTGTTCCTTTCAAAACCTAAAGACATGATTCACCTCTTGTGTGGAGCTGGGTTCACCTCAGCTTCCAAGTCTTTCTCTGAGCAAGTGAGAACATGGGCACTTGGCACCTTTCAGAAAGTCCAGAAATATGGCAGAATCGTGATCCTTCCAAAGAGCTAAAAGTCTGTGATTGATGTAGTAGAATTCTGAATTTCCCCTGTCATCAAATTCTATTTCTAGCTTAGCAAAATAAAAATCCGTCTTCACTGAGGATATGCAAATTACATATATGGTATACTTTATCTTTGGAAGCAATTTGCAAACTGGTGTATGGAGGTTTAAGACCCTAATGATCATTTTGGAGGCAAGTCTCTTAATAGAATGCTGCAATGAAAATCACAACCTTGTAGGGAGGGGCTTGTTTTGTACTGATAAGTGCCTACTTACTTTTCTGTAGAAGTATCTTTTGCATTTTAAATGGAAACACTTGAAATCTAAGACTGATTTTCAGAAGCAAAAGATGTTTTTTTTTGAAATGCCATGTCAGCAGATCCAGTGCCTCCAAAATAAATAATTGCAAGGTGCCTCTCTCCCTTGAATTCCTCTGATATTTTGTCCTTTTTGTAATATATTTTTAAAACCGAGATATAAAAATAATCTCTCTGAACTTGACTGCAAATACTTATTGCCAGCTAAAAAAGAGAGAGATCAGACAAACAAGTGGTTTTTGATGGGCATTTAAAGCTTGGCCCTTCTTTCTCTTGTGAAATATGACATTCTCATAAAACCCCTTTTCCTTTTAATGCCAAAACAAAGCTCCTGTTAATAATGTAATGCTGATGGCACCAGCCACCTCTAGTCATGAGAGAAATTAGCTGGGCCAAGCAATGTTGTATTTGAGGGACTTGTCTGAATAAATGTGCCCCTCACCCCTCCATGCTAGAAGCAGCTGAAGAAACAGGATGATACCTTAACATGATGCACAGCTGCTATGTGGTTGTTTGGGGTATTTTTTGTCTTCTGTGGGTGAAACAAAAGAATTTAATTTGTAAAGTACATCTTGAATAGTGCTATGTAGATGTAGGAAAGGTGCCTGTGATAGAAGTGAGCTATTTATTAGAAGGGTTTTTGACATTCTGGGATTACAAGTGCACGCAGCAATAAATATGTGATAAAGAAACATACTATCTTGATCTCATCCTTGTGTGTGGGTTTAGACAGAAGGATGATCTGAGAGGCCTTTCCACCCTTTGTTTCTGTCCCCTTGTATTAGTGTGTGTTCCAGGCCACTTTTCACCATGTCAAAAGTAGCTGTTCCTCTTTTACACTTCACACTCAAAATGTGTGACTTGCTTTTAAGTGCTACCTTAACCCCACAGTGAACTATGGAGATGAGCCTGCAATGCTGAATTCGAAAGAACGAAGTTTGCAAAGGATCAGTTACTTCCCTTAGTCCACTGTTAACCTTTTACAGCTGAAGTCAGGAATGAGGGTGCTGCGGGTGCTGCTTTAGCACTTGTACTTCACAAAATGCTAATAGAGGGCAAAGATGCAGAAGGCCCACTACGGCTGCACAAAGTTGCTGGGCCAAATCTGTGCCCCACTATCTGACCTCAGCACTCAGTGCTGCCATGTGTCCTACCAGGTGTGTGGGAACAGGGTCCCTGTGCAACAGGAGAGGAGGTCAGCTCTGCAGCTCATCCAGCATCAGTTACATAGCTATTATTCTGGAGACTGAGGAGAGGTGGATAGGGGTGGACACCACAGACACACAGGGTTTTTATGAGGTCTTTTTAAAGCAAAGGTCTTACTTAAGCATAATGATATGTAGGGCACTGGTTATTTAAACCTATTTCTGAAGCTTGAACCTGGCTGGTTTTGTTGTTATCTGCATATAGGAGTTTTCTGGCTGTTCTGGAATAACATTCGCAAGTGAATGTTGAACTAGCCTGTTGGAGGTCCATTGACTGGACACTTTGGCCCCTTGAAGAGCTAGTAATGAATGACCCAACAGGTTCATTACATCAGGCTGTATATTCCTATATACAGCTATTTCTACATAACATTGCTCATTAGTGTAACGGGTGCAGTGCTCTGCTTTTGGAGACTGAAGCACCAAGAAAAGCCTTGATCAGCTTTTAAACTCCAGTTGCCATAGGAGGGGATCCTCAATCTATCCCGTTCCTATCAGTTTGTTGCCAGGGCTAGAAAAAGATGCAAATGTATCAATAACAGCCTTGAGGAGGAGTACTAGGGGTGGTTGGAGGAAAAGCTTGACATGAACCACCAGTGTGCAATTGCATCCCAGAAAGCCAACTATACCCTGGGCTGCATCAAAAGTAGCATGGCCAGCAGGTTAAGGGAGACAGTTCTGCCTCTTTACTGCACTCTCATGAGACCCTGGCTGGGACCCCACATCCAAGTCTGGGCCCCACATCCAAATCTTGGCCACCAACATAAGAAGGAAATGGACCTGTTGGAGTGAGTCCAGAGGGGGGCCATGAAGAATGCTGGAGAGGGACTTTTTACAAATGTTTGTAGTGATAGGACAAGGAGAACGGCTTTAAACTGAAAGAAAGTAGGTTTAGATTAGATATTACAAAGAAATTACTTACTGTGGGGTCAGTGAGACACTGGAAGAAGTTATTCAGAGAAGTTGTGGATGTTCCATCCCTGGAAGTGCTCAAAACCAGGTGGGATGGGGCTTTGTGTAATCTGATTTAGTGGAAGGTATCCCTGCCCGTGCCATCATAGAACCATAGAAAGGTTTGAGTTAGAATGGACCTTAAAGATTATCTAGTTCAAACCAACCTATGATTGTCTTGGATTCAGGGAGAGCCGAAAGCTGAGTAGGTGCAGTGGAGAGGAAGATCAACCAAGAGTTTCATTTGTGGGATGTGCTCAGGCTCAGGGAAGAAATGCCTGACATGCTATGTGAGCTTAGAAGTTGAAGAGTGCCACAAGAGCTGATATGAGTAGAAGACAGGAGGAGATACAAGTGCCAGTGGGAAATTTTCATAAGGGGAAGAAGCTTTGCTCCATGATCTTGTCCTTGAATACAAAGAGGGGAAATGGAAATCAGATGAAGCAGATTTACGAGTGAGAATGTCTCTCATGTAGTATTTGGGAAATGTGATGTTTTGTGTGTTAGCCTGCTTGTGCAGTGCTCAGCACAGGTGTCTTTAAAGCTATGTGTTACTGGGGAAAAGGCTTCTCAACTGTGCCATTTCATAAGGAACCCTTAACATCCATTGGTGTAAAGATTGCAATGGTCTGTGGTTTTAATCACAAATTTATGATAATTGTGCTTTGCTAGTTGTTCAGGGAAACAGATATAGGCCCTGTGGTCATTTCAAATTTCTTAATGCAGACCTAGCTAACATAAAAACAGTGCTGAAAATTGTTTGCCTATTGAATGAATTAGCAGAAATCCTCTTGCAACTCCATGTCAGCACCTAATTCTCTGAGAGACCTTTGAAAAATCTCAGCAGCAGGTACTGCAGCTGCTGGCTTTTTCCCTGTAGTGTTAAGGGGGGCATTGAACCATTTTCATGGGAAAATCTGATTAGGAATGTGGTCACTTAATTAAGGAGTGAATGATCTATTCTTTTTATTTTTTTATTGCTGACTCTTCAGATAGTGTGAATTGATCCACAAGTGTCCATACTGCTGTGCTAGTTAATTTTTACCAGCAGAGACTTTAACTTCCCAAGTGCAAGAACACTGAGGGGAAGGGAGAAATACTGCCTGATGTTTTGGGAGAATAGTTATGACTTGGTCCTGGATCATTGGATTCAGAGAGAGTTTTGTCATTTGACTTTAATCAGAACAGGATCAGAAGCCTTTCACCAGAATGTGAAGCTCTGAACAAGGACATCCTGGAAATATAACTTTCACTCTGTTACTGGGGCTGTTGACAGGACAGTCTGGAGAAGCAGGAAGGGTTCTTCCACAGCATTGCATACTGATATCAATAATATACTTTTTAAAAAGAAAAATCAGAGATATTTGAAAGTTCAGATCCTTTGCTTAGAAAATTAGTAAAAGGGAAATACAATTTTTTGTTTGCTGTTGTTCAATAGGATCAGTTGCTGGCAATTGTAGTAAATTCAGAAGCCTGGAATTATGGTTTGCTTATTAAATTGTATTTCTTTGGCAACCAAAGAAACCCATTGCATGGAGCACTGTACAAACACATATTGTGGAATATTTCTTTGCCCTGTATGGCTCACAGATTAAAAACCCAAAACCAACTGAATAACCAAACACCACCACTCCCCCCCACCTCCCAAACAAACAGAATGAAAAAAATAAAACCCAACAAACCCATCTAGCTTAGGAAAACAGAAATCTAAACACACTTGGAATCTTTCTGCTTTTATTGTTGCTGTAACAGGATAAAGTTAATTTTTGACACTTATGTCAGCACTTGGTTCAAATGCTTGGATTATTAAAGACCTGCAGCCCTTTTAAGAGCTGGGTGGTGTGATGAGGGCTGCTCACCAGAGCTGCTCAGGGAGGAGAGTGTCAAAGTTCCTATTCGCTTCAAGGAACAGAATTGTTTACTCATTTAAATAAAAGAAAATATGGGTTGTCCATGTTGTCCAGCTGGAAAACTTGAAGTAATTTTCTGTGTACTTCTCTACATTAATTTTTAGACACATTTCATAGCTCTTGATTATGAGATGCAGAGGCTTTGGAATTAAAATATCAGTAACTCTGCTTTCATCACTGTGATTATGGCACTACATTAAGGTGTGATTATGACCTCAGGAGTAAGGACTGTTTTCCTGTCTTGTGTTCTTAAAATGAGTGTTCCACCACAGGCTTTGTGAGAAGTGGGGTTTGAGCTTAAGACTATTGACTGTAGGTAGAATTACTTCAGAGATAATGGTTGCATTATTACAGTAATAATAGAGGCAAAACTGGGTAAAGAAAATGAGTGGGGACTTATTACTGTATTTAGTGAAGAGTAAGCAGAATCGAGCAGAGCCTGGACAATATTGGTGGATGATATTATTACATTTGTAATGAGAAGTCTTAGAAAATATATTAGCTGATGTGGCCAAGGGCAATCTCTGTAGAATTTGAAAGCAGAGGAGGGAGCTTGGTGATTCTTGGAACAGCCAACATCAATGTAGAGTTAGGGGACTGGGAAATGTTTTTATAAATTAGAGAGGCCTGTAGGAAGGCCAGAAAATTGATCATGCAGGATTTTAATTACCAAGATATTGATTAAGGTAATAACTATGCACAAATTAAGAAAGGGTTCATAGTGCAGGATTGCTTCCTTAAGCCGTTTGTGAGCTTGCACAGTCACAAAGTCTTGGATTCAGCCCTGGGGAGCTCAGCCAACTCTGGCAAGTGAGGTGGAGAGGACCTATGGATCACCCTGGGATCAGGCTGGGAAGAATGAGGCTGGCTTAAGGAAGAAGCACAGAGGATTGCTGGTTTGGTTTGTTTTTAGGTTTTTTTTAGGTTAGCAAAGGGCAATTTTAAGGAAATGTGCCTGAGGAATTTCTTCTGATTATGAAAATCTCCATCTGTACAACTGAAAAATAAATGTGATTTCCTCAGAGAGGATGTAATTAAAATGTGTCCTGGTTAAGTCTACACAGGTTAAAGGCTGATGGGGGCAAAGTCTGTATGAAATTAACCTAAAGTATTAAGCAGGTACTTTCTTAAGCTGCAGTATAATCAGAGCACTTAGGAGCAAGATAGGGTGACACACAGAAATGAAAAAAGACTATAAAATTAAATTTCTTTTCAATTTATATTTTTTTCATGCTATTTTTCCCTTAGCCACTCCCTTTTCTAGATCACACTTTTGAAGCTAGGAATGTTTCGTCTGTTAAACAGGACAGATAAAGATCTTTGTAACAGAATATGTTGAGGATATGCAATGGAGTAGTATAGGTTTAGCTGTGTAGTCAATGGATATTTTTTTTTTTCATGAAAAACACTTTGCTCTCTTTTTTGAGTTTCACAATGGTCCAGAGTAAAGATGTTTGAGAAGTGAGGTGAATTATGGAGAAACAGCCTTGGTTTTACCACCCACTAGCAATAATAACTAGCCAGGCTTGAAGCGAGGAAGCAAACCATGTCCTTCCAGCAGATAAACTATCCTACTACTTAAGGAGAATGCAAAGAATTCCTACTCACAACAGCTCCTGGAGGAAAGAAGTTATATTCTTAGGCACAAGAGAAAAGTCACCTCATTAGAGGCATTTATTTGGGGTGAGAGGAAAAAAAACCCACATCACTTTTATTCTCTCTTATATTCATAGTGCAGTAAGGGCCAGAGAAAAGAGTTCTAAGAAAAATGAAGTGCATTAGAAAAAGAGCTAGGACAGAGCTCCTCAGTAATGTTTTTATTATCTATTTTCCATAATGAAAGAATGGAAATAATCTTTATTTAGAGTATCTTTTTTCTTAAGTTGCTGGAATAATCAGATAATTTGCAGTAAAGCATGAAATGGCTTGGACTTCTTTAAATAAACTACAGTTATTCAATGTGAGCAACATACAAACCCATCTTTAGTAAGAAACAAAGTTAGAGTTATTGATGTCTTTGTTCTAGGTTATTTTTATAAATGCATTAGGTATTCTGATCAGCAAAATGTGATGAATGTGAAGATGCAAGACAGGAATCATGTATTATATTTTAAAAATACCATTTATTTAGCTTAAAGTTGATTTTTGAGGAAAAGAAATTGGGGCTTTTTATGTAGCACTCATATTTATGACAGAGCCTTAATTTAAGTTAAATCTCTTTTTAAGGAATATGCTTTGGTTGTATTTGTCAAATAACTTGGTTAATGTAAAAATCTACTGAATTGTGTCTGTGGGGTGAGGTGGGGATCAGGGAGGAAGGCTTCCCTCTCAAATGCTGTGAAAGATGGCATTTTAGTTCCGTCATCTGCTGAATGGTTTTGAATTTTTATTTCTACATTTCCATAAAGTGCTCTCCTTGTTGTGTTCCCATATGCTGCTGCTCTTACTCTCCTACTAAAGCTATTTCAATTTATATGTGTTTTATCCCCTCAGTTGATTGCTGCTTGAACCCTGTGAGTGTTACCTCCTGGGAGAGCACCCAGACACTTTGCATAACCCCTCAAACCCCTCATGTTTCGCTCCTGTGCACAGACATGGGGGCAAAACACCTCTCCCTCACACTCCATGACACAATTTTCTGCAATAGTCAAATCCCATGCACTCTCTGCACAGAATAGTAAAGTGTATTCCTACAAATCCATCCACTCCCTCCCAAAACTGAGCACCTTGGGCTGCGCCACCACCTGCCTCCCATAAACAAAGGTTAAAGAAATTTGTAGGGAAGCAGGAGAGGATACTCTGCACTGGTGTCTATATCTGCTTTCCTTGGCTGGCAGTAGTAATCTGCACCCTCTTGTCCTGAGCTCTTCATTTGGCTGTGGCTGCTGCTTCCACAGCAACCTGACCAGCTCATCCTGTGGTGAGTCCAGAGTGGCCAAACTGAGCACCCTTCCTTTTTGTAACCCGGGTGATGTAAAACCTTAAAGGAAAAATGTTTTTCCTAGGGATCCTAGTAGGTCCTTCTTCCTCCATATGCCTTCTGATTTTTTTTAAGTGGCTGGACTTGCCCCTCTATCTTTCCTAGCCTCCTTTCCCCACTCTTACCAGTCTTATGTGCTTCCCTAGCTTCCATCTCCTGGCAAAAAGCAGATATGCTGGGGCTACCTATCTAATGTGGGGCCACCTTGACTTACAGCTCCAGTAAAAACTGCTCATCTCCCGAATCTGGGAAACTGGGCTGCTGCTGCTGAGGACTGTATTTAATCTCTCAGCCCCATGGTGCAGGTGAAGCTTTTTCAATCTCTTCAGAAAATTGTGAAGGAACAGGGGAAATCACTTTGAGCAAGTGGATAGATGTTCAGGGCAGGAATGCTAAAATCAAATAGAGAAAAATATTTGGATGTGGATCATCTTTTTTCTATATCAGCCTATCCCTGCCCATCAGTTATTTCTGTTGCACAGTGAACATAAACCAGAATTAGTACTTTGAAGTTGGGGTAGGGCTGGAAATATAAATCAGTTGAGAATCTTCTTTCTGTTTTATGACCAGCAAAATGTTCACTTGGTGCAGACACTTGCTAAGCCCCTCAGCTTTCAATCTGAAGTTCTTTCTGTGGCAGATAATGGCTGCAAATTTTTGCTGGCTGCTGCAAGTGAAAGGGAGGAGTTCTCCTGATCTTTTAAACTTAGCAGAGGATCACAGAAGCAGCAAGGTTCAAAGTTATGCAACCTCACTAATACCCAGCAGCAATGCAATTTTTTCCTTATGAAAGACATTTGCCTAATTTTTATGTAAATAACCACTGCCTGGTGGCCACTCTAATCCAACAACATTACTGCTGGCAAACAAGGGATTAAGAAGAAAATACTGAATTGAAATTAAAACTGTAGGGCCTGATAGAGCTAGGTTACCGTTAAATTCTATAGATACTCTATCATTCTTGCCAGCTCCATTGCGCTGTATTTTAGTGCTCAGGGTTTTCTATAACTAAAATACTTCTTTAATCCTTTTTTCACACACTGTAATGAAAACCTTGATGCTGAATAATCCACTGAGGTTTGTGCATTAGTTAGATCTCTGCTTCATTAAATTACCAAATTTTACTGGCAGCAGAGAAGAGTAGCAAAATGTCAACATGGCTTTACAAAGCCAGAGGTTGCTCGTATCTGAAGATGAATATGATCTCTATTAATGCTTGTTTACTGCATTTCAGCACCAACCTTTTTATAAAAAGATGGAGGGATGGGAAAAACTCCAGGGCAGGCTTTCAAAGTCCAGTAACGTGTATTTTTCTCAATTGACGTTCTATTGAACCAAGAAACCCCAGGATATGGGTTTACAAGATTGAGTCTGAACTCCATTGCTACACATCTTGGGATTTGTTGGGTTTGCACTGTGTTAGAAATATCATATGGTCTTTGAATGTTCATCGGTATTGTGGCATTCGATATTGCAAATATGTGCCAAAAGAAACAGAAGTCCAACATGAAACAGTGGAATCAAAGCTGCATATGTTTTGTAGTGGCTGATAAAGTGTCTTCCCCCAGCCATCTGAGAGTCTCATCTGCAGACGCTAATCTCTGGAATTTGTGGTGATGTTTCTGGTCCCTAATCAGTGTTATATTTCATGTTCACTGTGCTGGGACTTTCTTGGGTTGAGGAAGGGAGCAATTATTCAGGGTAATATAATGTCAGTAGCAGCGTTGAGGATCCTTATATATATTTATTTAGGTTCATCCTGAGGGGCATTGGTACAATTTTAGCATTGGCTGTAGATCAACTAAATTCTTGATTCAAAGCTTTTGCCTTTTTTTTTCCTTTTTAATTCAAAATGCCCCGCAGTTCAAAACCATTCTTTCAGAGAGGCTTCTGGTCATGTCAACAGTACTTTTGGTTAAGGAAAGAAAATAGACATTTGTTCTTAGGGCAAATAGCCACTACAACGAATTCTGCTAAACAAAACTGCATGCTGGGAAGTACAAAAGAGAATCATTATTAAGGAATCTGCTAAAACCAATATGGGGCCTAGGACCCCATGTTGGGACAAGATTTTTCTGTCACTAGAATAACTAAAGGAAGTCTCATTTTTAACAGTGCTTGAGAGGTACTGGAGACAAGAATTTAGTCACACTTCACATGGATTCCTCAGGAATGTCTTTGTTTAGTTTAATACAACTGATTTCAGTTGTGATGAGGAAGAACCCATACCTGAATGGAACAAAAGCAGTCTCAACAGAAACCTGAAACGGGATTTACGTTTTATGGTTTTTGACCTTATGGCTCCTAGGAGGCATGAATCATGCTCCTGTGAGACATGACCTAACCTCATCTCTTCTTTGGCTGGAACTGCAGAACTTGAAAGGAATGCAGTGGATGCAGAACACAGGCTTTGCAAGTAATGTATGTTGAGTTTTTTGAATTCTGAACACACACACACACACACACACACATCCACAAAACCTATGTATAGTTTTCTTTGGGCTTTGTTCTTGAACACTTTTTTTCCATTTACCAACATTCTGGCGCTGTTGCTTGGTGAGAGCTACTAGTCTGACCTGTGATTTCCAAATGCCAGGGCATAAGAGAAAGGGCAATATATGAGAGTTGTGGAAATGCACAGAAAACTGCTGTGCAAATTTTCATCAGCTGTGCTGAGACATTTAAGTTCTGTAAACTGTGTGTTGGTGAGATAAACACCAGGAATGTGAACAATTGTATTAGGGTTAAAAAGGCGTTTCTGCTAGAAGGAAAATTGGGTGAGCAGATGCTCTCACTATCAAGATGATTAGTTTTAATAGTGATGTATGATAATCTGTGGCTATCTAGTGACTTAGTCTATGTGAGACATGACACATACATAAAATGTAGCTATAATAAGGGGCAGCACTGCAGGAATGGAGAGATAGATTAACTAACCTAAATTATGTATATTTGTCTTACCTTGAGAGGAATATGAACTAGATGACTTTTTGAAGTCCATCTATGTAAGTCTATGAATTTTCATTATTTTCAGTGCTTTTTATGGGGAAGGATAGAAAAGTGCTTTAACTGCAAACTTACCTTTTTGATTGTACACATCATGTTGCTCTTGTTGAGGAAACCTAATAATTTCACTGGAGTCCAAATCTATTGTCTGTTGTTGCCAATACTTTATGAAGTTCTGAACATGAATAATGCTAATGAGTTTTCATGGCATAATATCTGCTAATAAATTCAGTGGTGGAATGAGTATTACAACTACAATTACTGAACTAACATATGCTGAAAACAACAGAATTTGAAAAAGCCAAGATGGACTAGTGATACTCTTATCCAGTTCCGTGTGAACCAAATGCACTGGTCCTATTATGGTACATTGCCCTTGTCATAACTTATTAAATATGGAAGGTGGCTGCTCAAGACTCTTGGATTATCTGTGTCCCTCCCTCTGTTTTCTGAGTGGATCCCATGTGAAATCACTTGGGATTTTCCTGCATTCTGTTTTTCATCTTTTTTTTTCAAATAGAGAGGATAGCTTACTGGAAAGTTGTACAGTGGTGCATGAAATAAGAAGGGAAATTGTCTTGAGCAATACTGATGTTTCAAATGTTGGTATAAAATATAGTGTTACTAGTTATGACATTGTCTTTTCAAGCAGCATGTGCTTACACTCAGCACTGTCCCATCCATACCTGAGAGAAGGCATGGTCTCTGCACCAAAAGAAAGAGTATGAAGGGCTTTACAGCTAAGACAGTGAATTCAGTATTGAGGATTCAGCCTTGCAGGTTACAAATACAATTGCCTGTAGCTTTGCTAGTTGGGGTAAAACTTTCTAAGGGAGCTGAGACTGTATGGTCCAAGGGCATAAGCCAATCACTGACTGACTGAAACTGGCAAGAAATTGCTCACAGTGTGGGGATAGCTCTGCCAAACTATCTGCTGAAGGGCTTTTATCCTTGCTTTGGAAGCACTTAGTCCTGTTTACTCTGTGAATTGGGATAGAAGTCTGTGCTGACCACTGATCTCATCTGCTCTGCTAGCTTCTGTGTGGGAGTCATACCTGGTAAAACAATGACACTGTGTTTTCAGAGAATGTCAGCTTCTATATGTTGTGGCTGTGGGGGCTGAAATAACTTGAGTGATTTATACAAGATTGGACTGAGATGTGTAAAAATAGCCAGGCCTGGGAACAACCCTAATGAGCAGCATTTTCTGGATATGGAGTTGCAAGGCACAAGCCAAAAAGTCATGCCAGGGGAGTAGGAGGTCCAAGACTCTTAGCTTCTCTGTCTCATGTTTTCCTCCCCTGTTTTAGTATTAATATGGGGTCTAGCAATAAATCTGACTCTGATTAAGGGGTATTTGTGTAATCACATGCTCCTGGGAGTAGAAAAGAGACAAAATTGGAAAAGTTAGGTCTGCCTCCTAATCTCATCATAGCCTGTGGGGAAGAGTAATCAGCTTTAGGTCAAAATCAGCAGCAGAGTACTTTTGCTTCCATGCTGGCTGAGTTCTAGTGGCTGATCATCAAAAGTGCAGAGGAGGGATCACACGTTCTCCCTCATCCTGTGCTTGTGTTTCTCATGGCCTGTGCTGCTTTACAACTGCTCCCTTCTGGGGCTGCCCTTGTCATAGGGGAAGGCATCTGAAGTGCTCAGCCCCTACCCCTGTCTCCCTGCTTGGTGGAAGGCATGATCCTGCTCTAAAGCAGAGACTCATGTCCAGAGATCATTTTAGCTCCCGCCCTTTCATGCGCTGCTTATTAAACTCTGTACAGCCTTGCCTGGTCTCTGTGGATTTGTATCTGTATAAAACAGTATGAATTAATATCAGTTGAGGATATTTCAGGCTGTATTCTTAAATTCTTATGCATGGACTTATGCATGGAAAAGATTAAAACAAAGAGCATCATGGCAAAGAATAAAACAAATATGTGCTTGCTCTGTGGTTTTTTTTTTGTTTGTGGGTTTGGGGTTTGCTATGTGGGTTTTTTTGGGGGGGTGTTTGTTTGTTTGTTTGTTTGTTTTACCACCATGAGAGACAAGGTACTGGGCTGGCTGGATTTTTGGTCTGACATAAGATTGATCATCCTCAGGAATGTTCTTACTGTAAAAAAAAATACTAGATTACAAAGGAAAATAGTGTTTGGTTCAGCAGTAACAGTTTCTAAGTGTGGCAATCAACACTAGACAATTCTTTTTTTGTAAACAGATATCTAAAATTTCAATGGCAATTTCACTTTGTAACTTACAGTTACATGCTCCCACTTTGTGGGGGGCAGAGTGGAATACATGGGACCTGATTTCTCTTGTCTGCTTTGGGCTAGGAAGAAAATTTTGCACATAAATCTTAGATAAAGTTTCAACCACTGGAAAGAAATTCTGCATGTTTACTGCTGTCCAGGATTACATTGGTGGTTTATTTGCATTTGTGAGGTTAAATAGATGCACTACTGCCAGGGTCTAAATTTGCTCCACTTAGATGTATATATTTATGCATATTATGGCCTCTTAAATAGAAGTGTGGAGTGTGTATATCTATACTGTATAAATGTTTATATATGTTTCCACAATCCCATATACACCTCCCATATTTGCACATATGTGTAAAGTGATAGTTTATCATTGCCAAGTATGTACAATGCTTAAAAACACATTCATCAATACAGGTATTTGACTCTTTTATCAGTCCTGCCACAGAACCTCTTTCCTGGGTGGGAGGAATTATGAGGGAGGAAAGGTGCTATTCATAGAAAATGGATCATTGAAAGAAAGTTTCATAAAATGTTTTTTCCTCACTTTTCATTAAACTACTGTCATTTTAAAATATACATATTTTTTTCCCCAGAAAAAGGTGTATTTTTTCTAAAAGTCCTTTCCAAGCTTCTTAAATGCTACTCTTTCTTATTTCACTCTTCAAAGAGCAGCAGCCATACTATCCCTCTTTTCAACTTCAAACTGTGCTGCTCTGTTGGTCCAGCACAGCAAGAGTTCTTTGAACCTGAGGAGAGAATCTAGCTCCCTTTTTTGGAACCTTGAGAAGGACTTTTTGAGAAAGCTGTAATTAGCATTTTCTTTTCACTCAATGCATCTTTCTTGACTTGTGTAAAAGTAAACCAAATAATAATAAACATATATTTACACATGTGTGGCTCCCTTGGTCCAGCAGAGATGCCCTTTGTTCATACTTTATGGGGTTTTTTGGATCCTCTTAGCTGGACCTTTACCCAGACGTTGTGGTATTCATGAAACTTTTCACAAGCTGCTGACTTTGTGTGGGGCAAGTGTGAATTGACTTTGGTTTCCTCTCAGGGGTGACTTTATTCTGCACAGAGTAAAAAAGATTCGGTGGATGTCAAAGGAAAGAGCCACAAGTCATATTGATCTTGCTCACTAGACAGCCAGCCCCTTGGTGGCTTTTGTTCTTGGTGGGCCACCTTGGCTGCAGCAGTGTGAACTCTGAATGCCAACAAGACACCATGTGAATTCAAGCGAAGTTGAGCTCCACAGTTGCTTCCTGCTCTGTATTTGCACTTTGCTCCAGGTGATTTGACAGCAAGGGATCGATGGCTGTAATCTGGATACTTTCCTAGGTAAGGCCTTAATTGGGGTAAATGCCAGAGTGGAAAGCAGAGGAAGTGTGCTGCTGCTTTTCCTCTGGCTAAAAATAGCCAGGTCATGAGCACAAACTTCAGCTCTCTGGCATCAGCATTTCCAACTGATTGTGTAACACCAATGAGCACTCCTAAGACCACTATTTTTACTCTTTTTGTTCTAGATATTCACTCACGTCACCTCCATGTGAGATGGGGAACACGTTGCACATCTGTGTTAGTTTTGTTTATTTTAAATACTTGCTGTTTGGGGTCTCAGCCACACAGAAGCCCTTGCAGTACCTTAGCAGGAGTAGAACCCTGGGGACCGCAGCAAGAAGGTTTTTTTTGTTTTTTTTTTTTTTTTTTGGTTTTTTTTTATTTGTTTGTTTGTTTTTTTTTTAAATTTTTGTGGGGAATTCACTGCTGAGGTCACACTGTCCTGTAGGAGACATAGATCCTGAACCACTGGTACAGCAGAAGGAATGAGCTGCTGCTTTTGGTGTAAGTAGGGGTGATGGAATCAGCCAGTCCGAATAGATCAAAGGTGTGCCATTTTATTGCAGTGCCCCTGTGACTTCTGAAGACATCTGTGGGAAAGAAAGTTTCTGACAAATAACCTCACTAAGGGAATATCTATAACTTAAAAGAAGCCTTAAGAAACAGATAATTGTAAAGTAAGCAGCATGTTCATTTTCCTTGAAAGGGTATCTTTTTTATCTGTGCTTCTCCCAGCAATTAAATATTTCCTGGTCTATAAACACCTCCATGTGTACAATGCACTTTTTAGGCAGTACCTTGCCCAAATATCCTGTAGTAAGAGAAAACCCTTCAAGTGTGAAGGATTTGTTAATGGAAATTGGTTCAATAAAGCTTCCCTTTCCACCCTTGTCCCCCTCCCCACCAGCACATGCATAGACTAAGCAGAGGCTTGCTGCCTCTCTGTAGTAATGTGAATTTTGAGTTGTTGATAAATACAAGCAGGTTAACAACCAACATCAAAGGTTTAACAGATTAAAGTCAAAGGAAGATGGGATTTTCAAGGGCTTGAGTAAACAAAAAGGTTGAGATTCTCAATTATCTCTCTAATACAACACTCAACAGGCTTAAATGAACAGAGGAACAAACATGCCTGTTCTGCTGACCACCACACTACTGGGTTGCTTACTGTAAGTCTCTTAAAGGCTACATAAGGAACGAAAGATAAGGTAAATAGGTTTGCCTGGAGAGTGAGAGATCATTAAGAAAAGGTGACTGTTGTGTTTGATGTAGGAAGAGGTGGAGGAAAAACTAACTATAGCTTAATGGGCACAGCAGATTCTGGGACATATGTGGCAATTATTAGTCATACTATTTGAATCCGAGAGGGCATTGGTTCAAAGCATTGCTTAGAAAGGCTCAGGCTGGAAAGAAGAAGCTATTAAATCAGCTCTGCTCCTCTGAGTATGTGGTGGGGTTTTTTTCTCCTTCCCTGAAAGTCTTAGGATACATCTTGAGACGAGGATGATGAAATTTCACAAGTGTTGCAAGAAGGATGATTTGTACGTATTATTATCGCAGAGATTTTTTAGTTCTCTCTAAAAAAGCCAAATTTACCTGCTGTGAATATGGTTAGATTGACAATAGGACGCATGTACCACCTGCTTCTATGAGATTAAGATAGTTTAAACAAAGCCACACAGAATGTGTCATAGATATTTATGAAGTGCAGAATTTCTAATCTTCTATCCACTGTTGTGCTGTCTCTGAGTAATACAAAGAGGAACCATATGAAATAAGAGATGAAGTGAGAAAAAGTCCAAGCACTGAATTGAACCCATCATCACATATTGCTCATACTTGAGTTTAAAACACAAAGGAGGAAAATTGTAATTGCATTTGCAATTATACATGAGGTGTAAAAGGTATAGGCACTTTAAAAAAAAACAACCATCTCCTTCACTTCGAGTTCTGAATTCTTTATCTATTTTCTGTGACTGAGAGGGTAACTAGAAATTATTTTTATTATGAATCCTTCACACTTCTTTTGTTAAGAATACCCAAGGACATATTTCATTTCTGTGTCAATAGAGTGAGTGCATGTTGGGTGCAAGCTTAGTGTGCATACTCATACAAATTTTAGAAAGTATTTAAAGCCACATACCATTCATGACATGATGTTCTATTGGTATAGAATACTTAGAGGTGAACAAGTGTAAGCAGCTAATATTGACTGTGTTATCACAGACCATAAAGTAGTTATTGTTTGTACACAGGGTCAGTGGAATTCAGTGTAAATTGAATGTGGAATGATGTAAGTACTTAAGTATAAATCAATTGCCAAGAAGCAAAAATCTCAAGTTTTCCCACTTCTAAGTGTCTCATGTTACTAAGGTATTTCACTTACCTGCTTATAATTGTACCCAGTTTGCTCTACAATATTGCATTTCTTTCTCCTGGCCCCCCACCCTCTTTCTTAAAATTTTAGAGATTTGTTTTGGTCATCATATTGCTGCCTGTTTTTTCAGTTTGTTGAACATAATGAGGGATCTCATACTACTGTAATGGAAATGATTTGATCTGTTGAGTGACTTGACATTATGTATTAGTTTATGTTACAGTCTTATCACTCCTATTTTCGATTAATGGTATCTTCTTTCATGGATTCTAGTTGTTCTGAAAGGATATCTTAAGGACTACAATTTTATAAAAAATAGCACTTGGTTATAAAGGAAAAAAGGAAATTTTTTTTGGCTGTTAAGCCAGAGAGCATAGAATATTCTGAGTAATGAATATTTAAAGTGGCAGCCTGGTACCATTTAAGTGTATGGGGTTGCAACCTGGAATTTCTTCCAGATTTTATATTCATTTTGTCCAAGTGATGTAAACAGGGCTCCATAATTATGTCCATGTGAGAGCACAAAACCTCAGAGACAGATGTACGCTGTGCAAAATGGAGCATGCAGCTGAATGTAACGAAGCATACCATCTTCTGAGATATTGCATAGAGGGTTAGATTTTAGCCAGCTTACACTGTGTGCTGCCATCCTGTATGTTATTATGAAAACAACTTTTCCATAGCTTTGTTTTCATATGTAAGGTAATATAATTTTTTTTTTGGTTTATTATCTTCACAGATTCTGTGACAGCAGTTTACTATGAGCTGTGTTACATAGGTCTCTGGCTGGTTTTTGAATTTTGGATGTAATAAAACAGTTTATTTGTCTTGACTCCCTATTTTTCATCTTAAGAAACTGTGTGACTTCACAATTCATTGATGTCATAACAGGCTGCAGTATTATTTCCTGTTGGGACATCGAAATGTTCCATGTTTCACCTGGAGGGCAATTATATGGCTCATGAGAAGTTGCAGAAATGTGCTGTATACTTCTCACAGGAAGTAAGGGGACGCTATTGAGCACCATATCTTCTATCTTTTGTTAATTTTGCACTGCCCATCAGCAAAGCTTTGTATCAACAAAGGTAAAATGTGAGGTGTTGTCTTCTTCTTCTGTAGTCCAACAGCACAATCTGCTTTAGCAGGCTGCTCTCACCCCTTTGCCATAATATCATTGTTGCTATGGTGAATTAGGAAAATTCTGGCTATTGACTTGATGTTGAATGAGACATGTTCTCATCTCAGTGAGTGGGGGTTTACCCACATAACTCCCCTCAATGTGGAGGTATAGACTCTTGTTTCCCATACAGAAAGCTCTGTAGTTTGCAGCACCCTTTGAAACAACTTTAGAGAGATCCTGTGTCACTGTCATGCCAACCAAATGGGAGATTTTTTACTTAATGAGAAGAAATAATTCAGAGACCTGCCTCTTTCACCTGGAAAAGAAGTGAAAAAAGCTCACTCTGGATTTTCATATTCATTAGGGTTTCATGCAATTACTAATGAGAAATTAATTAAAATTACAAATTAAGCAGGTAAACTGGCTGCAGTTTGGTTTCCATATGAGCTTACTCCTTTAGGATTGCTATTGCCAAATCAGTAAAATAAAGCTAAAACTCCCACAAGCCTTTTTTGACACTTCTCCTGTACCAGTCTGGAAAGTGCTAAGAGTTTCATGTCAGTTATGTGCTAATGATGGCAGCATGCAAGCAGTGAGCAACGGGAGGACTCACAATTTATGGAGAAAAAACAAATCTTCCACATGTTCCCCTCCATTATGTGGAAGAGCAACTCAGTTATTTCTGTGGTTCTGTCCTTCACTTCCTGCAGGTCACAGGACTCTGGGTATGTAGAGGAGGTGGCAACCTGACAGGTGGAGGAGGATGAATGCTATGCTGCTTTCTGAGAGAAGGAAATTGTGACAGGATATAGTGGTCCAATATTATATTTTCACTGAAGCCCTGCCTACAGGGAGCAAATACGACTGGACTGCAGAGCCCAGCTGTAATAAAAATGGGTTTTGTGGCTCTCTTGGGAATCTAGGCTAAGCAGAAAGGGCAGATTTTTGTCCATGAAATTTTCTAACTTTTGGGCAATGTGGTGGTGGAAAGCTACATTCAGTAGCTCTGCCTCAGAATGGAGACAGGGTCCTCCACTAGATTCCTGAGTGCATGTCTCCATGGGGGCACAAACACAGCAATCTTGTCATTTTGCAAGAAAAGGGCTGCCTTACCCTGAAAGCAAGAAAGATTTTATCTGTTGCAGTGGTTAAAATGTCTCTTACGAACTACACACTTCAACTGAGAACAGTGATAAACTGTGTTTTATAATAATGACCCATAACACCTGAAAGGAAACCACCAAGGAACAATGTTAAAACAGAAGAGGAGATGGTGTCTGTTTCTGCACAAGTCAAGTGTGTAAACGGTGAGTCTTAATTAGCTCTGGCACCATGACTGTTGCACAAGTTAACAGGAGGTGTAAGGAGCATCTGCTTGCCTTGTTCTAGCTGACACAGTGGATATCTTACATTGCAAAAGAGACAGTGCAGATGCTTTAAGTTACAGAGCAGAGTCTGCCACTCAGACAGATGTCACCCTTCAGGAAAAGAGAAACTTCAGACATGGCTTTTCTCATAATTGAAAAGCATTGTCAGCTTGGCAGCTCCTTGTATGTTTAAATGACAGATATTCATGCTAGTTGAAAATGAACCCTGCTCAGCAGACGTTGGCAATGTTTTGTTATTTCCCTCTTTCTCATTTCTAAAAGGCTAGTAGATCATTTCTGTTCATTAGACTTGATAGGAATTAGGCATGGAAAATCAATTCCCTTGGCCTCTTTTCATCATGAAGCTGTCCCAGGTATTCTCTCCTGGAACTCCTTAGTAACATCAGCTGTGGTATGTGAAAGCAGTACTGAAAACTGAAAGCAAAAAAAGCAGATTTTATCCTAGAAATGCCAGCATCATCTTTTGCCCATTTCTCTTGCTAAAATCTTATATTTTTCTGGTTGTGCCTATCCAGCATGTGGGAGTAATCACAGTTATCTAGGCAAAATGAATAGTAGAGTAGCCTTGAAATACTTAATCCCACTCTATCTCCACATTTACTTACCTATTACATCATCAGGTAGATTGCTTTTGCCATTGTGCTTGGCTTTATGAATAATGCTTTACTGCTATGGTCTGCTCAATATGGAATCAGTGCAAAGCATTATCTTCCTAATATGTAAGATTCAGAAATACACTTTCATACCAGTGTAGGAATTTGTTTCAGTTTTGATTCCCATGCTATCTCAAGAGACAGAGTCCTGCAGCATAGCTGTCTGATGAATGATGCTATGTGGAAACACAAAATTAGATGAAGTGCTTTTGTCATATGGAGTTAAATTATTGTGAGTTTCAATTAATAGCATCTTTTCTCTGTCCTGGAATGTGTAGATCTGAAATTCATGAAGATGAATTTGAATCTTTACAGCATTTGAAAAGCTGAATTGTTTCACCTGCTGTCTAAACATTCAGGATAAAAAAGCCCCTGATTTTCTGTCTATGTTGTTACTCATCAGCAAACATAATTACAAAGGGATGAGGTGGGTCTCAATTACTTCAGGATCATTGTGTAAATTTAGTAAAAAGCATTACAAAGGTAATCTTCTGGCTTTACTGGTGTAATTTAATTACATCAATGATATTAAAGGCCTTTACTGCAAATCTCAAAGACTCTTAAGCCAGTTGACTGTCTTCTTGCAAGCCTATGCGTGTCCAGAAGATATCCAACTTGCAGATATTGATGACATTATCTTAACAAAGAAGTTACTAGGGTGCCTTGTTTTTAGGGCTCCTCCTCCTCAGATTCTAGAGAAAGATGCCTTTTTCACCTCATTATTTAGCAAGTTTTGGACTGATTTTCACAGGATGTTGTACCCACATGTCATTGCAACAGATTGCATGAAATACAAAGAAATCGTGTTTTATTTTGTTTTTAAAAAAACAGTTCCAGTGAAAAATATGTGCACTGTAGAAGCTAGGCAGCATTTGTCTCTAGTACCTTGCTGCACTAACGGTGTCATGCTGGTGTTTCAAGGTGTAGCTGCATTATTACTAATAAATGGAAAGCTGGAGCTGACCATAGGTAAGTGCAACTGGAGTCCAAGAATAGTGAACCCTGGAAGAAGATGGGCTAAGAATCATCAGGCTTGTACAGAAGGCATTAGGTTTGCAGTTCATGTGGTTTTTTTCTAGAAAACAGTTTTTGTAATAATATCGGCATCAGGAAAGGAATTTTTCTATCTCTGAGTGTTTTTCTGAGAACGGGACAAGGAATGCAATATTGCTGCAAGTTATGGCAATGTGACTGTGTGTATTGCCAACCTTTGGGTTCAAAAAGCACAAGCTAAGCATCATAAAATCCTGACACTAGTTCAAGTATTTTCAGCTTTTTAAAAAATTCACGCATGTTCTGTTCTTTACACTTCCTTTCTACTTAAAGTTTGCACTTGACTGTGGGATCTGAGACCTTAGCAGAGATACCAAGATAAAAAACCAAATATTGCCGAGGGAACTGGAAGAGTTGTCTGTAATCAAATAGCAGTGACTGTTGTTAAATAAGTTAAACTGGTTTGCCTCTATTTGGTTTTAACTATTCTGTTAGGTCAAAAGCAAAAGTAAGGGAACGTACTATTGCAGAATGCTTTTAATTCTGAAAAGTTCCTGAAAAATCTCAAAACTCTGTAGTATTACAAGGCAAAATGTAGAAAGAGAAAGGATTAGGACTAGAAATCCTATTTCCAGCCTCTGGAAGAGAAGAGTGCCTTAGTCTGGAAAGAAAGTATGAGATAACACAGTTTTGATTTTTGACATTTAGAAATCACAGACTCTACTTGGCACCAGTCCTCAATTTCCACCTGCAGAACTCAATCAAAGGACTCTGCAAAGCACAGTAACTGTTTAATTTCTAAGTCTTATTGAACAATGTTGAGATTGCTTTAAACTCCAGGCTTTGGAAACAGTTGTGACAGTGAAAATGACCAAAAAAAAAAAAAAAAGTAAGCTCTTAGTATCTGAAAGTATCCTGCTGCCTGTTTCAAAACTTTCAGTCTTGCAGGAGTTTCTGTTAAAGCCAAGGCAGATTATTTGGAAAAACATTGGCTAAAGGTATTGGTTTGTAAGTATGCTTGTTTAACTAATTTGGTGTCATTGTAGTTTCCTTGTTGTAAATAAATCTTCTTAAAAATGGGCCCAGTTTTCTGTGATTAAGTGATAAGAAAAGCATTTCCTAGATATTTTGCAGTCCAAAGACTCATATTTGGGCATTCCCTGGTGAAACATAAACTTTCACTTGGGAATTTGTGTGTTACTGTTGCTTATCATACACATTACTTCTGTTTATAAATAATGTAAAGGGATTCTAGGGAAATCTTGAGCTATAATAAATTGTATATGTGTGACAGGACATAGCCTCTAGACTTACACAAATTTTTGAAAATTGTAATATTGTCAGGGCAGCAGGGGAGAGGCTAAAATTCTGTCTTCGGAAAGGTTCATGAGAGTTTTTCTTTTGGCTGTAGAAAAATCAAGATTTTTTTTTAATAATTCATGAAAAATCTCAATATCACTTCTACATCAACCCATTCTCAATTAGTTTATAAATGTTAAAAATGTATCATAGAATCATTAATTTTGGAAAATACTTCCAAGCTCATCTAGTCCAACCTTTGACCAAACATCATCTTGTCAAATGTTTCTTGAACATTTCCAGGGATGATGACTCCACCACTTCCCTGGGCATCCTGTTCCAATGCTTAACCAGCCTTTCAGTGAAGAAATTCTTTCTCATGTTTAACCTGAACTTCCCTACTTCCTCATCCTTGATAACAGTGTTCCCCTCATGTCTAAAAAAGGATGGAGTTTTTCCTTGGTCTCCTTTTGTTGTTAATGTATTTATAAAAACATTTTTATTATCTTTCACAGCAGTGGCCAGATTGAGTTGAAGCTGAGTTTTCTTCTTTCTATTGTCATCTCTACATGACCTAATGACATCCTCTTAGTCTTCCAGAGCTGCCTGTCCCTTTTTCAAAGGTCATAAACTCTCTTTTTAAACCTGAGTTCCAGTGAAAGCTCCCTGTTCAGCCAGGTCAGTCTTCCTGCAGGCTCATCTTTTGGCACACAGGGATGGCCTGTTCCTGCACCTTTAAAATTTCCTTAATGTATCTCCTTCCTCACCTGTCCCTTCTGAAGAGCCTGTAGGCATCCATTGCACCACTCCAGCCATGTGAGTCATCTCACCACATTTCCATGTTGGGGACATTGTCCTGCTTTTCCTACTGCACCATGGCTTCCAGCTCCTCCTGTTTGTTACCCATACCATGTGCATTGGTATAGAACTGTGTTACTTGCTTTTTTTCTGGTTTTTGCAGAGAAATAATTTGCAGCTCAAAACGTGGAGTGTGTAAAAGTAGGTTTGGCACAGTCATGTGGATTATGTGATGAGTTGCAAGTTACCCTGCAGAATGAAATTTAAGTGGTGACTCCTAATGAGCTCATAGGGAGAAGGATGAGGCCCATATTTTTCAGTACCTAATGATGCTATTAAACTTGCCTTATAGAGGTAGTTGGACAATTTACCTCTGGTTTTATGGTCTGTAGATAGGTACTGTTATTTTGTAGGCCTGTATGGTCTACAGACAGGAATAATACACATTATTATGACCTTCAACAGCAGCCTGGGCTGCAGGGACTGCACAGTAATGGAGTTTAATATCTTAAGAGGCAGAGAAAGGTAAGTAGCAGAGTAAAAACCCTGAACTTTATAAGAACAGTTTTCATCTTGATTCATGGAGTTGTTATGAAGGATCCCACAAGTATCTGCTTTGGAGGCCAAAGGATTTTGGAAGTGTTGGAAGAGTTTTAGGCAGCCTTGAAGATATATCGAGAAAATAAAGAAGGATTCTATAGGCATGGTAGTAGCAAGCAGAAATTCAAGGAAGGTGCAAGCCTGCTGCTGAATGGCTTTGGCAAGTTAGGTCAAAAATGGCACAGAAAAGACTCACATGCCTGATGTCTTCTTCGCTTTGGTCTTAACAGCTAACATTAGCTGCAAGTACCTTTGACAGAAAGCAGCAGCAAAACAAATGGCAAGCCACTAACAGTACAGTAGGGTCAAGTTACAAACCTGCTGTAAAAACAAGGCACATACAAGCCAGTAACATGTGACAGAATAAGTGACTGGGAAAAGCCAGAACAGATTTATCAAGTTTAAACTGCTCCATTGTCTGGTATTATGAAACAACTTAGTCAATAAAGGATGGGAATATTTTGAACAGCATCTACCATAATGTTAGGAAGTCATTTGTCATGGTCTCCCAAAACACCTTTGTTGAGAGCCTGGTAAGACATGTTTCACATAAGTGCCACAACTTGTGTGGAGAACTGGCTAGGCTGCTGAGCTCAAAGTTGGTGTTGGCTAATGGGTCAAAGCCAAATTTGGAACTGGCCATGTGTGGCATTGCTCAGGGGTTGGCACTGGGTTTGATACTGTTCAATATCTTTATAAAAAATCTATGTGAAAGGCTTGAATATACTTGTGCTCAGCTTGCTGATGATGCAAGGCTGGGAAGAGAAGTACAATGTGAGAAGGAAAAGTCTCCATACTTAGGGATTGGCAGGCTGAAATCTGACTCAACAAGGTTTTAAAAGAGACGAATGTGAAGTTCTGCACATGCTCTGGAATACTCCCAAACAGCAATACAGACGAGGGTCAGTGTAGGGCAGCTGAGAAAGACCTGTGAGTCTCAGTAGAGAGCAAGCTGGACATGACCCAGCAGTGTAGCTTTGCAGCAGTGAAAGCAAACAGTCTATTGGGCTGCAGGACAACTGGGAGATCAAAGGGATGTGATTCTTTCATGCTACTTGGTGCTTCATACACCACAGCTGAAATGCAGTCCAGTTTTGATCCTCCAGTTCAGGAAAGACTGAAAAATGAAAGAGGGTTTGGTGAATGTGTCACCAAGATGACTGAACCATTAGAGAGCTTGGTATATAAAGGAGCACGAAGAAATTCGGTTTATCCAACCTAGGGGAGTAAAGGCTGTAGTCTGGCAAGTAAAGGGAGTCTGGCATGGATCAGTTTTCCAATCTCTAAAAGGTGGTTATCGATAAAATAGAAGAGCTCTCTCATAACTATGTGGTGACAAGATAAAGGCAACAGGCATGAACAGTGTGAGGGTTCTGATTATGGTGAGACAGAGAACCATGAGAACCCATGTGTTGACAGAGAAATGGTAGGATCCTTTTCACTGGAAATATTAGACCCTGATTGACAAGTACCTGCATAACCTGATACAAGGCCCTGATTTCAACAGAAGGTTGGATCAGATGAATTTAGGCCCCATATGAGACATTTCAGCATCACTGAAACCAGATGAGTTGTTCATTCACATATACACAGGCAAAAGCTGAATTTACTCTTAAGACTTTGGGATTACAGTCAAAGTAAATGCATAATATGGGTATATCATTGTGCAAGCTATGCAAGACTGATATTAAGGCTTCTGAAAAGCTGGCTCAGGCAATTTATAAGCTGGGCTGGTAATGTTATCTGCTTCATAACAGCCAACTTAACAGCTACTATTTTCTTACTATTTTTTAATCATTAATGATACTTGGTACTATAATAAGAAGTAATAAAGAATCACTCATATCCAGCATTCTACAGGAAATTGAAGACTGTGGGATTTGATCTTGTTGGATTCCCTTCGTGTCATTGTCTGAAAGACCCATGTTGTCATTATTGGAAGAGAAGACACTGGTGAGAGATAAAATCACATGGTGTTGATGTTTACTAATGAAATACGTTCAGAGATCCAGTACAGAAAAGGCCCTGAGCAACACAAAAGTTGTCTTGTCTCAAAGAGATGGGTGGATCAGTTACTGTCAGAAATGGCTATGACATAAATGTGTGGTTCCTTTTTTCTGACATTATGGCAGGCATAATTTGTTACAATGACTTTATCTTGTATTTTGGACACTCATAAACAGTGAAAATAAAACTTATTGCATAGCTGGTTTTGTATGGGAAGGAAACATTTTATTTTGAGTAGTTTGCAGTACTGCATAATCTGTGATGAAAGCAAACGTGGGTGGAAATTGTTTCACTTAGTGTAATATTTCAGTAGCTGTGGCATTGGAGTGTGATGGTGGGTTTTTTTCCTGGGTTTTTCCTTAAGCCTACAATTGAAACATTTATCTCTGCACAAGTGTGCAGAGCATATATCTTTGAATATGGTATCAATATGTCCTGACCCAGATGAAAGCTTCTTAAGTCAGTTTTTTGCTCAATCCTGTTTCTGCACATTAGCTGTGAACAGGATTATTCTTTAGTCTGCCATTCAAGCTGTTCAGAGAAAAAAAAAAATTAAAAAAGGAGAGGAGAGAGAACAGATTCTGAATTTTTCTGTCTGACAAGGGACCAGCAGGATGGTGACCCAAACTTCTCACACCACTAAAAACTACAACTGCTTCTGATGTATCACAGAGCAGCCAACTGACATATTTTGGAATTTTTTTTCCACCTTTAATTAGAATTTAAATACTCATTAGGGTGTAATTGCAGCATTATATTTGAAGACATCTCCTAGAGGAACACTGTCACAGAAGTCTCATGCCCTGATCCTGCCTTCTGGGGCTTGTGTGAAAGGACTTTACTAAACTCTGCTTGTGATTACCTAGGCTGCTCCAGTAAGGGAGAGTTCAGTGCTGTTGTGTAGCAGTGGATAAATAACCCTGGCAAGCAGAGACAGACTTCAGTTTTACCTGGGATCTATTTAGAGCTGGCCCTGGCAAGCTAGATTTCCCCTGATGTGCCATTTTGACTTGGTGGTTGTCCTGATATTTGCATCCTGAAGGGTGAAGGCAGACCTTAGTCATCTTTAATTTTGGTTTGCATGTGGGGACCATGACCTGTAGTGTCTGATAATTAAAGTCAGTTGAAGCAATGGCCTTTGTGTTGGTGTAATAATAATTAAGGGCTCAGAACTGCTCTACATCTCAGGCTCTGAGGAAGGATGAGAGATGAACTTTTGGGGACACATCATATCCGTTGTGCCATGATCCAGCTTGCTATATAGTCAACATAAGGCAAAAGTCCGTGGCTTGGCCTCTTTTTCCTTTTTAGTGGTTGCAGCTCATTCCCTGTGTTGGAAAGATCTTCAGACAGACTCAAAGTCAGGGCTCCACCCAAAGGCCACCATTAGGTCACTGAAATGGCACCATTCCAGCCTGGTACAAAGCCACCCTCTCCCTCCTTGCAAAAATGTCAAAGGCATTTCCACTCTGGAACCAGAATTTATCAATTTCTACTAACATCTTCAAAACATGGTTTTACTTATCTATCTCCTCTTTCCATATATCCAGGCTGAGGACCTGCAGGTATTGAAGGTATAGTGTTTGGTTCAGCAATTAAATGCAAATTATTTATTCCCATTCCCACGTATGGCTTTGTCATTCACTGTAGCAGTAAAGCTGTCTCAAATATTTCACTGATCCCTGCTTTGTCTTCAAATGGATAGGAGACCAGCACATAGCAGAATGAAGTAAAGTTCCTAACCATAAGACTCTATTTATCAAGTACATTTGGCACTGATAAAATTTAACTTGTGGCAAAAAGAACACTGAATTTTCTTCAGCAGACAGCAAAGTTTCCTCATCTCATTTTTCTTACTGCAGAGTTTGTTTTATTCCTCCTTTGTCTTCAGTACTGATCTCTTTCATCCCGATACGCAGGATGAAAGTATGCATCCTGATTTGTTCTGCTGAAGTAGCAGAGGATTTCAGCATCGTGACTCTGAAATGTATTATGCCTGACTTCTGTTTGGATGTGCAGAAAAGGACATTGCACAAGGGGCCTCTTCCCACCAGAATACTCCACAAGGGGCTTGGTGTAATTGCAGCTCTTGCGTTTCCCTGAGAACAAAGGCTTTTAGCTTCTTCCCCAAATATTCTGTGGAAAGAGACATTTAAGGCAAATGTTCTTACTGCACCAACTAAAGGAATTGTTTAGCTGTGGAAAGAGCCTTGAACAGCTCTCCTGAAGATACCTACTGTACCCTTATTCTGTGTGATTTCGCCTTTGAATTTCTGAGTGGACTGAAGCAATTCTTCTGTATTCCATCTGATACCAAAAATGCATGGGCTGAATTAATGTCAAAGCATAGGTAATTCTTGTTCTGGATGAAGTGATGCACTTTCTTTGTAAAAGAGAAGAAGCAATATGTTTTTCAATAAAAACAGAGATCTAATATGGCTTGATAGTAAATGTGACAATAGCTAGCAAAATTCATTGGCAAGGTACATTTGATTATTTACTGCATAGAGAACAAGGTCAGGCAAAAGTATCAGGGAGACCCTGTGACTGAGTCATAAGGTTCAGAAAGGACTCCCTTGCATTGTAAACTCCTTCCCAGAGGGGAGTTTATAAGTATCTTAGTCCCAGACTAGGTCAGTGCTTTGTGTCTAAATGTGCACAATCAATCCTTGGTATTAGTTAGCTAAGATTTCCAAGTTTAGCATGCTACTAATCACTGAGAATCTGTTGCAGCAAGGAATCTCTCAGCCTCAAAGAGTAACTTGAGAGGTATCTGAGCTCAAGGGTGGATCCTTCTGTGCAGGAGAGCTCAGCAGGTCCTGGACTGTCCACTGTTACAGAGTAAGAAATTGACTTACAGACATATTTGCAGACTGACTACAGAAATTAGTTTCTTCCCAGCTTGGCCTGAGTCAGACTTTGACAAGCATTATGGTTTGGGGAAGGAGAGTGTGTGTGTGGGGTGGCTGTTGCTCAGATTAGACCTGGGCTATCGTGCTACCTGTCTCCCCTCAATCCACTATGAGTCAGATGCACTCATCACAGCCAGACACATTTGTTACCATCACTGCTGGTGGCAATGAATTGAGCAGAGTTATGGGAAACAAAGGTCAAGTTGGGCAGCAGGGTGGAGCATCATCACAATTCTGAATAGTTCTGACAATATAAGAAGTACTAAAAAAAGATCATTCAGCTTGGTGTATCTTCAAAGTTTTGATGTCCTACATGAAGTAACAATAATATCAGTCTCTCTTCCCCTCATTTATTTTGCAGTATGCAAAATGCATTTGTCCTAAAAGAATTCAATATTTTAAAAATCTGAAAATGTAGAATTAGAACTTGGCTTAAATTTTGAAAATTTTCAGACTTTTAAGTTGAAAATCCCCATCTCAAAATTATGAGACCTTATATCTTCATTGAATCTTTTTCCTGTTAAAACACTTGCTGATTTATAGACTGTTCTAGAACTGATATTTCCAAATAACTGATTCTAGAATTCTATGTTATTCCAGTAAGAATAGAATATTCCCTATTATATCAGCAGAAAAAGAAATAGTTTTGCACCAAAGGAATATGAATTACTTGAATAAAATACAGAATAGTTAATAAATAGTACCTTCCAGGGAATTGATATCCCCCACATGCTGATATTTAAATTTTCTTTTATTCATATAACCAGTTCTAATCATTCACAGGCAAAATTTCAAATCATTGCATGAGCACTTACTTGGAATCTTTCAGCTAAATTCCCTTCCTGCAATTTGGAAGCCTTTCATAACAGCTCAGAAGAAACTTGTTTAGCAGCATCCACTCTAGTAGAAAGAACCTTGTCTTTTGCTTTCAGCAGGAAAGTTCTATGGTGGGGAATCAGACTGCAGAGGTGAGCTGGAAAGTTACATAAAAGACCACGCACCAAAATTCTAACTCAATATAACTAATGTGATTTGGGGCTGATTTTGAAAAATGCTGAGCATCTGCAGAGCTGTTGAATTTCAGCTGGCATTTTGCACCTTGCTTTTGGAAACTGCAGAAAGCCTTCTAGGTCATGCAAATAGAAAGCAAGGCACCTAAAGTCAACTTGTAAGGTTGTGATTTCAGGAGTACTCACTGGTAGATGTGGGTATCCAGATCCTCTTTTTATGTCAATAATCAATAAATAAGCCTATGTTCTGCATAATGTGACACAATGCCAGAGCATTAGCTCTATGGGTGGATAGGGAATGCAAAATGGAAAAAATACTGAGTGAGACTTTCCTGAGAGTATGCTGCGCTTTCCCCAGCTAAAAGAACCTAAACCAAACCAAAAGCAAACAAGCAAATCTACTCCCCCAAATAGATAAACAAATAAAACAAACAAAAAAACTCCAGAGCTCTTTCATGGCATTTTTGCCATAAGCATCACAACTCAGTATTAAGTGGTGCTATGTTGTCTGACATCCTTCTTTTACTGTGTTCTTCAGTAGTGTAACCATCAACTAGAATTTTATTCTGTTTTTTTTCAATATGTATCAAATTATTTCTGCATTGGCTCAATATGAAATGGTGCAGTTATCATAGAGATAAAAGACAAACAAGCTTTAACAAAAAATATTTGGAAAATTGCAAAATGATAGAAAATATGTAAGTTCTGAGGAAATATGGAACCTACCAGAACACAGAGTTTTCACTGTTCAAATTCCTGTCATGACATTTTCTATATCTATGCCTAAAGAAAGTATATAGCTGTTTCATAATATTCAAGTGCAAGGAAGGGTGAGGGATGAAATCCAAATCTTACTTCTAAAATTCCTTACTTTTCTTCATTTATGTTGGGCTTTTAACTTTATTATGAAGTCATTACACTTTATCTTGCCAATAGGTATGTAGGGAGTGTTAACCACAGACCACTGACAGAATAAACCATACATTCACAGTAAGTATCACACTAAAAATTCTATGAAAAATTGAGCATATGCTTGAAGTGGTTCTTTCTTTAAGCAACAATTTCTGCTTCCTCAGCCTTCTATACCCAAAGGCACTTATACATACTAGGCTGAATACATTCAAACTACCATGTAACCATGCTGGAAAGAGAGAACCATACAAAGCAGTTATAAGCAGCTGGTTCCAATGTGTTTCTCTCTCAGCTTATTTTGACAGATGAGAGTGATCAAAATAGGATTAAATTAGAGAAAGGCTGTCTATATAAGCAAGTGAATCTGCAGAACAAAACCCTGTGGCTACCCTGTGTTTTTAGGGAAGTTCCTTCATACCAGCTCTGAAATGTGTCTTCTGACTTAATTTCATCCTAAAGGAGATACAGATCATCAGCTCTGAGACTGTCATCTAAAGTGAGGCAAACAGAAGTATTCAGAGCTTCAAAAGTACACCCTGGGTCACACAATCAGTGATGCAAGCTTACCCAGTCTGCAGGTCTTTGGGTCAAAAAGGTCCAAAGACCTGCATTCGAAGCAGTAATTCAGTGTAATAATTTATTTTAAAAATTAAGACTCCTTAGAATGACATTGACAAGAGGTTGGCATGAATATGACATGGCCTTCTGGTTTGGATTTGCAAGACAGATGAGTTAGGTTAAAGCAGCTGATGTGATGTTGTTTCTGGTAAGTGCTTGACATGGCTGTGCTGCCATGTGCTGGTACATTCTTTGGCATGGTTAGCGTCTTCTCCAGTGAAAAGTGATTTCCCAGGGAATTGCCATACATTTAGCACAGTGTTCTTATGACGTCTTGCAAAATGAAATGGAAGAAATTAAAAAGTTATTATGGCACCTTGCAAAATGTAATGGAAATTAAGCTAAATGACTGGTCTGTAAAACTACTTCTGAAACATTCAGCTTTTTACAGGGACTGAAATGTTTTCTACAGGATGATGGGAAGTTCCATATTTTGTTAGGGCAATTTGTATATCTCCTATACATGTTTTTAACGTGTACTTCGGAAGAGTAGATACTATAATAATAAAATATATTTTATTTTCCTTTTTTTTGTTAGCTGCTGTACCTCCCCATAAAGTCATACTTATACTTGGACTGTGATAATTTATATTTTTTCTATTGCTTCTGGAACTAGAGCCTCAGCTGCATAACATGATGACAACCTATTGAAAGCATTGTAGTGCGTTCTACTGAAACATGCTAATTATCTTCCTTTTAAACTGTCTTTTGGCTTTGCTTGCTCTCTTGAAGAACTGAGGAATTATAGGATTATAAAATAATTCTGGTTTGGAGGGTGTTCTGGAGGTCCAAACTCCAATTATATTGGTAGTAATTTTTACAGTGTTGCATAAAAACAAAGATGGAAGTGTGATACTTTCTCTGCAAAGCTACCTAGCTGTATCACAGTGTTTCAGAGAAGTTTTATGAAGCACTATCTTCTCTCTTCTGAAGAACCCTATGCATTTCCAGTGTTGGATTTTAAAATATCAATCTGCTTGCCTTACCAAGATAAGGTTAGCAGGTGACTGCATCATGATCTCAAAATATCTATGTGGAGAAAACCATGGGTCTTTAATCTTGGCAGAAAAACGTGTAAAAAGATCAAGCGTCCAGAAGCTGAAACCAGATAAATTCAGATTTTAAAAAGGAAATTTTAATAATTTATATATTTAATCATTATAGCATCTTATTAAAGGATACTTTGAATAATATATCAAATGAAGTATTTAAATAAAAAATTAATGTCTTTCAAAAATTATGTACTCAGAATTTGTGGGCTGATGTACAGATTTCTGCACTAGAAATCAATGGTCTGTGCTAGGAAATCAGTGTAGAGAATCAGAAGTGTCTCTTAAGTGCATCAGTGTCATGTATGCACTTATTTGTGGCTTTTCTGTTTAAATTCCACATTGTTCCTGAATTTCAAGCTGGTTTTTAGATCCTGATAATCATTATAGAACAATTGCAAGCACAGCTGAAATTGTAGGTATGATAAGCAAGGATAGAGGATCACCTGAGATATGACAGGTACTTTGCTAGTTACTGTGAAATTCAGCAGATTAGAAGAGCTCTGAGCAGTTTCAATGATCATGGCCATGCTTTCAGTGTTAGAACACGTAGTTTCCTTGCAATTCTACCACTGGAGCTGGCAATGTACAGCTGGATTAGCAGCTGGAGGAGGAAACAGTTATTTGACTCAGCCAGGACCATGAGACTGCATAATGACATGGGCTGTGACAGTGTTTTAAGGCTGTTTTAAGTAGTGTGGACTTGGGGGGACACGGGCTTTCTTAGCTCTGCCTTTTGTGCCTTGAAAGTGGGAGATAAAAAGCTGCAGAGGAGAGAGGCTCTTGATGTGTCTTGGGGCACCTTGGAAACGGTGGGATTGCTCAGGGCTCCACACAGTCACATCTTCTGCTCTGTGAAATAAAAGCTATCAGAGTAGCAGCGGTAATGACTTAAACATCTCTGATGAAAGAAACAAAACTCTGGTAAATTCTATGAATCTGTAGATGACCCCAGGTCAGTTTTTGTGTATATACCCATCTTGTACTGTAATGGTGTGAGCCTTGACATGTTTAGGTGATTCATGGACCAGACAATTTTTGAAGTTCATTGCATGAAGGAGTGTGTGAGTAAGAGCACAGTGCAATAGTCACAGCCAATGATGTCATGGTTACGAGTAGTAAACATAAAAGATACCTTTAAGTCATAAGCCTTCAGAAGTTTCCAAAATTTACATACCAGAGGCTTTTTCTTGCTGATATTTCACTTATGGTGGGCTGGTGTCAAGGCACTGGGGTTGTATGGGATAATAGAGGACTTTTCAGCCTTGCAGCAGTCCCCATTTCTTGTCAAAAAAAAAGAACCTGACTTCAAGTTGTCTGACAAAATGAAAAAATGGAAAATCCTTATTTTAGGTTAATAAAAATAGGATTAAATTAGAGAAAGGCTATGTCTGCATTTGTAAGTGACATGGCCTGGTAAAAATGAATCTTTAGAGTGAAACTCTTCTCATCACTCTGTTTGCAGTGAGGTTCCTTTCTATCTTTGTTGGAATGCATTAGTTTTGCTTTTGAAGTGCATCTTCTGACTTAATATTTTCCAAAATAATTGTTTCCATTTGGTGCCATCAAATGCTTTTTAAAACCACAAGTACATATTTAAGAAAAAATATTAAAGGATGAAATTTGGAGTTAGTCTGGTGTCCTCCTGTGCCCTAGCAGTGTGAGCTATAAGGAAAGGTAAGATGAGCTGGCCCAGCAGACGTTATTTCACTGAAATGGATAGTATTGCTGATGTATTAAATTACTGCTCCATGTGAGCCTGGATGGGAGCATCTGGCTGTGGCAGACTGTCAGGCCAGGGGTAGAGCTTTTATTTTTCTGGCCATATCTGCCAAGTGCTTGTGCTCAGTTCTGATCTGGGCAGGGGTCAGTCCTGTAATTCTAGGGATGGGGTTAGGAATGGGATTAGTGCAATGATTTGAAATGCCGTGCACTGCTCATGCCAGAGGAAGCTGTCAAACTAGATTTTGTGCTGTCATCAACAGCTGTCATGAATGTTTCCTTAAATCTGTGTTTGGAAGGGCATTTATGCAGCTTTAGAGATAGAGCCACAACATTTGTTAAGTCACAGACTAGAGTGAGTTGTAGTGGAAGGGCCTTAGAACTAGGTTTAACTCCATTAAGAGTAAGAATTATTTTTATTTTATTTCTGTGCAGAAAAGCTATACTTCAGTGGTTTTAGTGTCTCTTTAATAAAACAAAACCAGAAGTTAAAGTCTTTGGAGGGACTAAAGGAAGGGAACAAATAAATGGTATTTTTCTCATGTGGCTGATAATGACTTGTGCCTGTCATTGCTATTCCCTGTTTATCTGACCTATTAATGGAGGGCAAAATTCCAAAGAAATGTTTAATTAACATTTGTAATTAGTATTACAAAGGACCCTGCTTTATAGCACAGGCAGCCCAGAGAGGAGGGTCAGGAAAAGACAAGCTCTTCACCCTGTAATTATTGCAGCTCTCTGCAGTGCTCCCATTCATCTCATTAACATCACAGTGGGATGGTGCCACTGCAGGCTACTGGCAGGTGTCTAACTGCCTTCCTCCTGGGGAGACTTCTACAAAAGAGGTCCTGATCTGCAAATAAGTTTGAAAGCTTGCCAGTGGAGTACCTCATTCAAACTTCTAACTCTCCTGCTTCCAAAACACCCTAAAGACTTTCAATTTCAATCAACAGTGATGTTCTGGGGAAGTGCTTGCTTTTTAGCTGTAGAACAGAGACAGAGGAGAAATTGAGGTTTGTCTAGCAAAATATACTACTTAATTAGCGTGTTCCATTAAAAAAATAGAATAAGCTAGTTAGAAGGGAATTGTGGCTGGATAAACAAAAGGAAAACCTGAGTCATCACTTGAAAAACACCGAAATGCAATCAACCCATAAAAAAGGCATCTGTCAATTTGCTGTATGTGAATAAAGCTTTTCATCTTCTGGAATGCCTTTCTTCTTCAAATTAAATTAAAACAACAAGCATATCAAATATTCTAGTTCAGAAAATGGTAGTATATATTTTATGCAAGAAAAAAAAGAATTTGTTTTTAGTTCTTTGTAAAATATATAAAAATGAAATTATTCAGTCCTGTGACATTCAGCTTTTTCTTAAATCCCCACCTCCTGTATTTACACAAGACCCTTGCCTTTGAATGAAAAGTAATTAGTGAGTTTCTAGCCATAAAGTCGTATAAGAAATGCCAAGATAACATAAAGATAGGAAAAAAAAAACCCTATAAAATTTTTCTTTTATGTTAAAGATAGTACATGATTTAAAGCCAATCTCATGGTTTTTGAAGGTACAGTTTATTTTATTTTACTTTTTGGGCATGGTATAACTGAGCTTTTTCATTACAGCTGTAAGTAATGAGGCAATAAACATTTACAATATATGGCATGAATGAAGTCAGCAAGTATTCGATGTTTGAAAAAGTCCTAAATCAGGTGCACATCCCACTGATTTAACTGGAATTGCTCTTGTGACTGAGTTTGTCAGCTTCAGTGTACTGTTTACAATGATGATTAGAGGACCATTATAAATATGCATAAGAGCTAAATTAAACTTACCTCTGCTGAAAAGCTTGTATACAAAAGGGAGGTGATGTTTTGTACAGCAGTGCAAGAGTCAGAAAATGTCCATTTCAATCTTGCTGGCTGGATTACCTGTGGTGAATCATCAAAATCAGACGACCTGTGATTTTTAAGAACACATTGTTCAGTTTTGTGAAAGGAATCAATGCTGCATTTATTTATTGCTGACAGAGCAGATATTGCTGCATTTTTAAAAGCTCTAATCATGGCCAAGTAGATTCTGAAGAAATTTGCTGAAATATTGAGTAGAAAGGTGGTCTCTACCTTGAAGCAGCTAGGACAGGAGGTGGTGACAGAGATGGAAAACAAGGAAAGAATGAGTGAGTATACGTTTGCAAAAAAAAAAAAAAAGCCCAAAAAAACCCAAAAAACAAAACAAAAATCCACCCCAAAAAAGTATATATGAGCCAGTGTTATACTTTAGAAGCATTTTAAAGACATCTATGAAATAAAATATTGGGATAGTTTTGCAGATATTTACTGATACTTGTTTTTAAAGTAAAATAATTAGATGATGAAAATTCACATCATGGTGTGATTGAAGGCACTTGTCAGCTTTCTGGCAGAGAGTGAGAGATGCAAACGATAACTAGCAGAGTAGAGACTGTCACATTCTAGTGTATATTTAAGAAGACAAAATTTTGTACTTAGGCAAGCAATATGAACTTTTAAAATTTCATTGATTAAGTCCAAAGATTTGCTATTCAGTCTGGATTTCCATCCGTTTAAGTAGAGGAGCTCGAGCTCAGGAGTGAACACTGTAGAATAGACATATCCATGAAATTCTGCCTCAGACTGCAAATAATTAAAAGACTTGATTTACCAGTGAGACACACACTGAGCATACAACTCCTAAACTCACTGACTGACCTCTGTCCTTTAACAGAGCTGCCTCCAGGGAGCCGCTCTCCCAGTGTGAAAAATCTGTTATGTGGATTACATAGCTGAAGTCCAATGTTTGCTTTCAAACAAGAGTATGGAAACTGAGGAGAATTGTCTTCTGTTTGTGTGAAAGAAACCTTGCATTTGTCTAAAAGTTCTCAAAAGATCGGGTGCATAATCCTAACCCTTTTCTTCACTGAGCATAAGCCAATATTCTTACAAAATATAGATCAAATATACTGTATAATTTGTGCTAGTTCTGTCTTTTCTTTAATAAATAGAGGCAATGCTACTTGCTTGCATGAAAAGCTATTATAAATTTTAAGTGTAGAGCACTTTGGGGTTTATTCCCTATGAGATAAATATCACCCCACTCTCCATTTTTATTAATTTTGTTTATTTTTGAAGAAATCATCACCTTTTCCTCAAATGGCTCTTAGTCTTTCTCTCTAGCTTGGCTTACAAGTTCAGTAGTCCTTATCTTCTAATGGTTCCAGCAAACATAAGGGCTCTTTCAGATGTACATTTTCTTGGATTGTTTTTTCTATCATTCCACCAGGTATTATACATATGGCTTGAATTCTGCCAGGAACAGGAAAAGGGTGATGAGAGGAAAAAAAAAAGAAAAGACAAAAGAAAATTCTAGGGTTCTGTCCCTTAAAATTCTGGGCAAAGGAGGAAAAACCTCATGTTCATATAATTGAGGAGTATGTGACAATGTTTTAACTTTTAACAAGGTGCATTGAAAGACTTTTGAATAGAAGAGGATTTTAAGGAAGGGATACAAGATTTCTCTTGATTTTTGTCTATATGCCAACTATACTTATTCCAGCACTCTTGATTGTGGTAAGATTTGTGGTTGTTGCTCTCTGTGTATGCGGATTAATTGCTTCTCCTAAAGTGAATAAGACTTGAGCTGGTGGTGTTTCTTTTTCGTGTCTGTTGTTTTTGTGGTGTTTTTATTTTTTTAATTTTTTTTTCCCGAAAATTTTTTCTTATCATTTGTCATCAGTGATTTGTGGGTTTTGTGTTTTTTGGTTTTTTTTTTTTAATTTCTCTAAGTCACTAGGGATGCAGCAAAGTGTCCAGGTCACTGGACCCAGTGTTGTAACAGCAAACCTTGTAACTGATCATGGTAGAATGCAAGGATGAGCCTACAAGTTCAGAGCAAACATGCACAGGCCCTTGGCAACACCCACGAGCTGAAAGCTGACCTGGAAACAGTAAGATGTGGCAGATCTGTGACAGCTTTTCTGTAACCTACATCTACAAACCATTCATACATATGAGGAGAAAGCAGAAATACAGAAACATTTAAATAGGAAAAAAATCCTAAAAAAATGACAAAAAAAACTAATAATGATAGTAAAATAAGGAATATAGAGTGGAATAGACTTGCTTTTTTTAACTTTCCAAACTGCTTTCCTTTGGCTTATGTGAAAGTTCATTTTCCTTTAATATGTTTTATTTTCAGATACAGCAATGATATAATTAGTCTCAAACTCAAGAGTAATACCAGCTCAGTGTAAAAACAAACAATATGTCCCTCTCCTTGTCATCCCCCAAACCACAATAGCAGGCAGGCACCTCATATGAAAAATCCTTATGGTTAGTGCACCAGCTCCTTAACTCTGAAGTCTAGAGCTAAAATCTTTTCTTATAACCTCAGTAAAAATGAATTTGGTGATCTACTGCATGTTGTAAAAGTACAATATTATCTTCAGTTTCTACAGGCTGCAAGCTCCATCAGAGAAAGGCTTTTTTCTTTCTATTTTCTATCAGAGTCCTTGAACCAAATACAGATAGTGTATAAATAAGTGTAACCCACTGACCCTCTGTCCCACACTGTGTCCTATATTTTTGAGCTTTGCTGTGCTGAAAGGAAGGAATTACATTCCCAGAGGTATAAGCAGGAAGATTGCTGCCTTTTTTCTACTTTTTTTTTCCCTTTTGTCCTTCATATGATAGCATGGCATTGGCTTTCAAAGGATCCTCCTTCATGTCACCTTTGTGTAATCTCATGCATAGTCTAATTATTGACTATCCCCAGTGGTAATTTGGCCAGTAGCTGAGCTGTCTGTACTGCAGTGCAGCTGGATCTGCAGCACAGGTCGGTGTACCTGAGCCAGATTTCAAGTGGCTAACATAGATTTAGCAGGGATATGTAGTCACAAACCCAGAAATTTTTCTTCAGTCTTTGTAAGCCATGAGTAATTATTTTGACAACCAAGCCTGATGTCTCTACCATTGCGCTTTTGCCTAATTCCAGTGTAATGCCATCCTGAGTTTATCCAACAAGCTGCAAGCAGACTTCTGGCTCTCAAAGGAGGGACATTGTAAAGTATGATATACCCTATCCTCTTTCTGTAGTATCTGGTGATTAGGGACTTTGAAGGTGAAATCTCACTTTAGTTTGGTGAGAGGTGCTCTATGCCCAAGGTCAAACTGATCTCTTCTCCCCACCTTACTTAAGGGCTGCCAGTTTATAGCTGCCAGCCTGGGCAAGCTGTTCTTTTGCTGAGTGAGTCTCTGGGATCTTAATCTGATGTATGATGTTTGCCAGTTGCAGGTTTTTAATGCCTGTATTTTTCAGACACTTGAAAAATACAGAGTGAAAAGCACTCAGTTGAACACATTGCCAAATGGTAGTTGCTCTCAGTTTGGATCAGTGCCCCTATTTACAGTTGTCATGATCTTCATGGGGGAGGCTGTGAAAATAGACCGACCTTACAGCACACCTGGAAGGCCAAGAAACTGTTTTTGCCAAGCTATACATAGCCAGGCTGGTTAAGTTATACAGCCAGGTAAATGGTAATGCTAGCTGTTGTCATAATTTATTTGGCTGACTGTGCTTTTAGGGCAGTCCTTTAGGGACTTTCCATTGGAGCTGGCAACCTCTGTGTCCTAAAAATAATCAGTACTGAATAGAATCATTGACCAAGGGAAACAGTACTCTCAAGACATTAAAGTCTCATATCTTTGAGATTTAACTTGTGTAGTTAGGGCTAGACCTGTCAAAATCTATGAGATGGATGCTTGGCCGGTTATTTCTCTAAAAAGGTGGGGTTTCCAAGTGGTATTTTTCTCCTCTGTGCAGTCATTTACAAGGTGGGGCTCTGCATTATGAAGCTGGTGATTCAAGAGAAGCAATACAGAAAGTAGTTGCCCATCAGTCATTCTTTACAGACATCCCCTGTAGTGTATGCATGCTGGCCTTTTTAGGAGGTAAATGCCATTAACCTTTCTTTTTTTAGTTTATATTCCAAGAGGTTTTTTTATTGAAATTCATTTCACACAACATGCTCTCCTTTTGGACTGTAAATTCTGTGCAGCATGCAGATTACTCCATCTTCTTCTCCTGGCTGCTTGCTGCTGCAGAGCCAGAACTTTGAAGCCAGCAGCTACTGCAGTGTTTTTCCTCCAAGGGCTCTGATGGAAAAAGCCATCAGTGAGGATGGTTCTTGCTGGAGAGGAGCAGGAAAGCATCCTTCAAGGAGAAATGAGAAATGCCTGGTGGTTATCCTGAGCACAAGATCAGGCAAAATGCCTCTGCCTTTGCTCCTGGAATGGGAAATGTGTGATAGGTTTTAGGCTGCGACCAGCGTTTGAATGTCAGTCCCTGTCTTTTCTACTTAATTTAATACTACAGAGAAAGCTACTATTTGGCCCGTGATCTACATGCACTTTCTTCCCAACAGTGAACTGTGTGAATAAATGTGCTTCTGTTTTAAATGGTGTGAAAAAGCTGGACCTCTATTTAACCCTTGTGTCCTGAGTCACCATTTCCAGTTCACTGTTAAAGTGAACAAAGAGAAAAAAACACATCATAATGGCCACAGATAAAACTGGCATTATGGGTAAGAAGGAGGGTTTGACAGAAATCTGAACTGCATTTGTCCTGTAAGCACTTTTAAAAAAATCTAGTGTGGAAAGTATTATGCAAAACACTGCCAAAATTGCCAATGTGTCTATAGAGTCAAAGTGACTCTCCTACTGGAAATTTAGTAGAAGTCAAATTTAATAGAAATCAATTTAAATATATTGATGATAGGGAACTCAATCTTTCTTTCACCAAATTCAGTCCTAAAGCTTCCATGGCCATGAATTTGACAGGACTAAGCCTGAAGTTTAAAAATCACACTCCCAAATATAGAGAAATGACACTATATATGGCACATGTGAAACTGAAATTAATCTTTGGAATTCTGATGGAGATCTGTGGAGATCTGGTGGAATCTCAGTGAGGTTATTGCCAACTTTTGTACCAGGGACTATCCTTGCTATCTAATATTTGTAGTTGTTAGTTTTCACACTGCTCTTTCCTGGCACAGTAGTAAGCTCCATGTCGAAAACACTAGCATCTGTGACTTCAGGGGGTTTATAATTGCCATTTACCTGTCACAGGGGAAGCCTTGAAGCTTTTCTTGGCTTTATCTCCTGCAGTGAGCAGGAGAAGTTCTGAGTGAGGCTCTTTTTGCAGTGTTTCACCCAATCTTTTTGTCTGTGACAGCAGGGAGTGGAGTTCACTACCGTGGATTTTTTTTCCAATCTGTGCTCCAACAAGGCTCACTTATGCACTGACATTAAGTGTAAGAGAGAGAGACATCCCTGAAGGCACACTAAACCATCTCTTTGCCAAATAAAATGAAGCTTTGAACCTCTTTGGGTAATTCGACAAACCCATCCTTCCTCTAAGTATGGTTTCTCCCAGGTATTGATTCCATAAACCAGAAGCAAAGCCTCATGCCTCTAGATGAATTATGTTAATAGCCAGAACACCCACTTCCGCCAGAAAATCATATGACCTTGGAAAAAAATTTTCCCCTGGAAAATTTTGCAGATTTGGACTGTGTGGGTGAGAAGAAGAAAGTGATGATAATTTTCTTAAGATTTGCTACAAAATCGTCTGCCCCTAAGTTCTCTCATTTCCTTGAATCCTGTTCCCTAAAGGAATTATCTGTTTTGATTGTATCTATTTTCATGTCCCTTCTGCAATTTTCCTCTTATAGTCCCTTCCCTGCCTACTACATTTAACTACTTACCTACATTGATATACAAGTGACTAGCTCTGCATTTTCAGTTACCTAGATATGGGCAATTCTTTAGATCATAGACTTTCTGCTCCCTCTCAAGACATTTTGTGTCAAGCATCACTGAAGTTTTGATCCCATCTGAAAATGACCAGGTGTAGCTGTGCTCCTCCAAAGAGGGATGTCTCAAATGTGTGAGGTCCAAATACACATTGATTAGCTTCTACACTGCTACTACAAATAGCAGGACCATGATAGCCTCATCTATTCCCTGACCTTTCTGTACTGAAGGACAGGACAACTTCTTGTTTCTTTTGGATATCTTTTTACCAGCAAAAAGAGAGAATGATAATTCTCTAAACCATGTGAGGTCATTGGTTTTGTGAGATGTCTAAGCCAGTTTCTTGTCAAACCGCCAGAGATTTCTTTCTGCTCATTGAGCCTTGAATTGTTCTACAGTGTTGATGTGACTTGCAATTTCTGGATTCTGAGCAGATTCACTGAGGTCACTTGTAAATACATACTGATCACTGGATTTTCTATTAATAATAATACTGAAATTATAATAATTGAGAGTGAACCTGACTTATCAGTTGAATGATTTCACTTTTTTTGGAGAACATTAAGAATGGGAGTTAATTTAAATTGTATGTATTATTCAGGCCATGTCTTAAACATCTGATGGCATCATTAATATACATATAGAGGGCAGTTTTGAAGACACATGTTTGATATAGAGGGTTTTGGAGTGTATAACAAGTAATGATTCTTTCCTTTGTGAAGTTTTAATTAAGTTATTAAAAATTCATCCTTCAAAATATGAACAGACATTTTCTTATGCATCAGTTTGTTTTAAATACAATGCTTATATTTAATTTTTTGTAAAAGATACTGTGGCTTGCCTTGTGAATCCTACCAGTCACTGTGTTGATGTGGTGAACAGGAGAGTCATGTTTTGATTTTCAGGAGTTCAATAAATTTATGAAGAGTTAGGTACCATTTCCAGGGGTTATTCAATGCTCTGCCTCTTTCTGACTCTGTCATTGCTGCTGCTGAGCTCATATATTTCATATAATACTAAGGGTATATCAGTTTCCAGCAAAGGAGTGGACCCTGAAGTTGCTGGTACTTGTAGTTAATCCTCTGAAGAGCTAAACCCTGTCAGGGGCTGGTCTGGACAAAAGAGCGCAAATCAATTAATGGTCAGAGACTTCTCTCACCCTGTTATTGAGTGTATTGTGTAAAGATGCAATATATGTTGTCTTTCCAGCAAGTTCAGACCCCTGGAGGGCTTTTAGCATTATACTTAGAGCATAAAGGAAAGATAAAATGGACCTGATGCACAAAATGCAAACTGTTGTTTCTCTCATTGCCACCTGGGATTTTCCAGACAGGCAGCTAGCTGCTGATGTTGAGTAAGGTTCCTGCATTAACAGAGCTTCCTTTTCCAGTGACTCATGGGAATGGTTTTGGTTGAGTGGTTTGATTTGCATGGCTTCACACTTGTTGAGTTTTGTTTCACATTCTAGACTTCAGTTTATTTAAAGTCTCCAAAGTGATGTTCATGGAGTTGCCAAGTTTCACTTGGTTTTGTGTTGAAAGTGATGGTATTCTGGCAATTTTTCCAGATTAGTTAGAGGATTAAGGTCTCAGTATACTCATCAGTATTAGAGGCAGATGCTTCATACTCTTAGAAAGCTGGAAAGACTAATTTTTCCTTTGCCCAATAGCAGGAGGTTTCTGTTTCTAGACATGATAGGTCCTATGACATCAAGTGTTAATCCTGGTGTATTATTCATTCTGGAAAAGTTATTTCTAATAGTCTGTAGACCTTTCCAAAATGCATAAGCTTTTATCTCTCCTTCTGAGGTTTTTAAAATGGGACTTAGGGTATTAAGGGAAACCTGTTTCTTTGTGAGCAGTAAAATTTCTCAGCTTTCAAAATTTCTCACTGCAAGAATGTGCCTGTGACATGTGTGGTCTTTCATTGCACAGAAATATTCTCTGGCAAGGCATAAAGCTTTTACCTAAACTGCGTGAAACAATTTGCCTAATGCGATTGTGGTTTTTCTACTCATGGGTAACAGAGCTGTCATAATCTCAAGTTAGTGAAGGAATTACTCATTCTCCATCTCTGAAGTGGAGCAGCTGAACAGCAGGAACTTTTGCAGAGGTTCTTCCTGACTCAGCCATTTTCAGTGGAAATTTCTCCTGGAGAAGCTTTCTGCATGATCCTTAATGAATACGATGGAGCTGGGAAACAAACTTTCTGAAGAGTTAAATCCAAAACAGCTTTGAAGCGAGTATTATGGGGATGGAAATATTTGTCTCCTCTCTTTCTGACTTCTGCACTTCTACCAGGTCTACTTCTGACATTGTTGACCTTTTTTCAGAGGTCATTTGACAATCGATAGCAAATGCCTTTAATAAAAATAAATCATCATCTACAAGTATTTTGCTTTAATTTTTTTAAGTGGAATGCTGTCTCACAAAATTGTGTGTTAGTCTCCTCACTGTCTAGCACTGACTCAGATGTAATGTCCAATAATCTGTGAAAGGATTGGAGCTGGAAATGCTTGTTTTGTAAGTAGAAACTTCCTATGCTTTCTGTTGGTCCCATTATGTTGAGACCACAGGTTATAAGAAGGAATGCTTCTCAGAAACAAACAAACAAACAAAAAAAAGTTTTCTTAGCTCAGAGTCCATTAAATTACACAATTTCCTGTAAAGTGATATATAAAACACTTAATACTCTTGTAAAATGTGACATTTTTAATTTTCTTATCACAAAGAAATTGAAAATATTTGTGTGAGGCCTCATCTTTAAAGACAGAAAGATGAGAGATTGACATCTTGGAAACAACACAGACAGCAGATAAAATTCATGTGTTGTAAGTGAATTATCACATGATAGAACTGGATTATAAATGCATTTCATTGCATTGATAATTTCTGCAAGTATTATTGGTTTGGTTAAGATGCTCTCGACAACACACACACATGAAACAGGATTTGTCAACAGTCCAGACATTTGAAAACTATGTTCTTTGTAGCACATGCCTTTTGCATACTGTGTCAGAATACATGTTACCTGCCTTCTAGTTCCCTTTTCCCTTGCAGACAGCAGAATTTGCTGTTCCAGGTCAGTGTCTGATGGCCTCTCTCAATTAAACAGTGTGCATATGGACGCGTTCAGGGCTACACAATACTTATGGGAAATTTGTGTTTAATATAATTAAGGCTACTAAAAGCTGATTTAAAGTAGTGGATGTATTTTAGATTTGGCTTTTTAAAAGTACAAACTCAGAGGTGTTTTGGATATTCACAATAAGCAGTCATTGTTTAATGACAATTTGTACTGCATGTTACTTGGAACACAGTCTGATGAATATTTCAGCGAGGTCTACAGTCAAATATCCTACAACACGTTCCATGACCCAATATGCAAATCAGCTGTGGGATGTGAGAGGGCTGTTGGGGCTTACTCTACATAGATTTAGACTGTTTTAACAAAGGTTATTTATTAAACATTATCGACATTGGTTTTTTCACCACTTTCAAAATTCAGGAGGGGATTTTATTTTCTTTAGGGAAACAGCTAAGAATTAGGTCGGGAACCATGACTGCGAAGAGGCCACTCCAGGGAAGGGAAAGGTTAAGTTCAGTTCTAACCAGTAAAATAAAAAGGTTGGGAGGCTGCTGTCATTTGTGAAAGAAGAACTTCTTCTGAGTTATTATTATACGTTGAACTATTTAATGTCTCATTTGTTCAATGACAATAGTAAGGTTAACAAAGAGGATTCTTACCACTACATAATTCAGGGAGTTTAAATGGAGACTATTGGAAGAATTGTAATTTATATTAAATAGAAAATCTGGAAGCTTATTCCATGGTTAAAAAATATCACGTGAAATAGTCAAATATTGCCAAAACTGTGAGATGTGAATTTGGTGTCTTTGTGACATCACTAAATTCATTTAGCACATTAGGTAATTTTGGTAATTACCACAATTAAAAATTCATTCATATTATTGGACCATATTTTGTCCTGCTTTGTACTTTGTAAAATTCCTACTGGAAATAGGATATACTTTAGATTAAAATTGACCAAATCACACTGCAAATCTAAATAGCATCTAAAGACTTAATCTTCTCCAGGCAGAAACTTATATTCCCAAAAGGTAAGGATGTGTATACAAACATCCAAGTTTGTCTGTTAGGAAGAGTAGAGTTTGGGTTGCTTTGGCTTTTTTTTTCCTTTCTGTCTCAAATATATCACTGAACTGTCACAGCAACAGGGAAGACCCCATTGACTTAAATTGGTGCAGCAGACAAACTAAGTGGCCATGACAAAACCACACACACATACATTGTTTACTTAAGTCTTTAGCCAGCAGGCTCTGTGACAATCTGGGAGTTGTCCTTCCATGTGGCAGAGGACAGAGATCATGGGATACCACAGCATGTCATCTCAAGCAGTTTGCATGGGATGAAGATACCTTGAAAAACCCCTCTTTTTGCAAAGGAAAGAGTGATTGGTGAAGTTTGAGTGCTCCTTCCATCTCTTAAGGGCTGTCTCTGCTCTGCAGGGCCACAAACTGTGGCTGTGTGCAGGAATGCTCTGAGCTCCTAGAGAGTACAGGAATCAGCATGTTTGCTCTGCAAAAGATGGAGAATTGCAGTTTGGTCCAATGAAGCAGTGTCATTTTACATTGGTAGAAAATTGGCACCTCTCTCTCTTTCTTTGAAATGCATCATTTTAGTGCTGACCTCCACTCAAAATGAAGTGTGGTAAACCTATAATTAGGAGAACATCAAGTGCCTTGTACAAAAAGACAAAAAGAGGGTTATGGGGTTCACTTACAGAGTGTTCTCTTAAGCTACTGTTGTAGACTCCTGGCATTTTTGTCTCATTCTATCTTCCTGCTCATTTCTTCATCTTTTGGCCTTAAAGTCTTGTAGTTCAAAGTTATAGGTTTGTTTTGACCTTCAGTTTTAACTAAGGGAAAGAAAGTGGGTTCCTAGTTCTCAAAGCTGCAAAGATAAGCTTGAAAGTATGCTCTCTTGAGGCCTCAGGAGTAAGAAAACTCAGGATCTTAAAATATTTGGGAATAGCAGTGCTATTCCAAACTAGAAGCCACCAGATGCCTGTATCAGCATGCTTCTGAATTAGGCAGTAAGCTTGTGCTCAAAATAAAACTATTTCATAATCGTATTAAATCTGCTTCATCCTGTTGGTACCTTATTCTTTTCTGAATAAACTACTTCTAACAGCTTCTTTTCCTACTGACTCAAACAAATGCTAGCTTTTGTAGCCAAAAAGGAAATGAATAGCAAGTGAAGACCTTATACTGATGATGCTAAGAACAAATGAATCTATAACTAAAGAGCTTGACAATTGTTTTCTACTAATCCCTGTAATTCCTTGAAAGTATTAGTAACAGTTTATGAAATCTAGAACTTCAAAATCCTTACTTTTCTGAAAAAAGGTGACTCTGTCATCATTATTGCTAATATCTATGTACATTTGAATCTGGGAAATGTGGGCGTATAAGTACATGTATGAGTATATCTGTATTAATTATCAAATGATAAATCATGCTTGCTACCCACTTAAGGTATTTTATATAATATATACAGCATGCAAATTGGTGTTTGAATATACATTAATTCTGCAGGGGACAGTCTCAACAACCACATGACAGCATAATTCATACAATTTTCTTAGAAAATTCTGCAGTAGAGACTTGTAACATCTTTTCAAACTAAGTGTCTTTTTCACAAGGCGTTCCAGAAACTATTCCCATAACCTAGGGAAAAGACCTCCATAAGAAGGTGTCCATTTGGGTCACCACTTAAGGCTGTGGTCAGAGCACAGAGGTGGAGCAGATCTGTCTCACAGCACTGCTGACTTGACTGGAGGAAGGAGCTAGCAAGTGTGAGGAGCTAATTATGAACTGATTTACGCAAAGAAAAGGTAATTACTCTGGAGCACAAAGAAACTATAATTGCGGGGCAAGAATTGCTATTGTATCAGTAGTTCTAGGAATGAGATCCTAACTTGGGATAGATGTTACATTTTCGACAACCTTGTTCTGTTTTTTTTTTTTTTTCTATATAATGTTTTAGGATTAAAATCAAGCAGCTCTCAAACACAAATCATCCAGTGGTGCGGCTTCCAGGAAATGGATTGGAAACCATTGCAAACAATATGGCATTCAACATTTTCACAAGTGGTTTGGTTATTCTTGTCTGGTTTTGCAAGTAAATCAGACTGACAGGGTTGACAATACCCATGTGTCCTGGGGTGACATTATGAAACCACTTTATTCCTTACCTGCCTGCTTAATGCCCACTCACTGCCAATGTCACCCCAGGATATCATGATACAAACCCCTCTGTAACTAGCAGGGTTTCTCAGAGGAAATCTGAAGTCTGGTGAATGCCAAGAAGAGAATAAGCCAGTGGATTTAACTCTGTGTTCAGCTGAATGGCTGATCACTACAGCGATGCCAGAGTGAGGTGTGACTTAAATCGTCTCTCTCTTCCTGTATCAAAACACAGCAGTTATGCATGTTGCACCTCCTACCTTGACTGCCTTGCAGTTTTGTAAAACTTTGGTTTTGTGGAGAACCCAAAGGCAGACAGCAGTACTTGGTGGGCACAGAGCTGTGAGAGATGTTGTGGTCATGGAAGGAAGTGGGAGAAGGGGACAGTGGCAGGAAAGACACTTTAACAGGTAAGCCACATTTATTTTTCCTAGGAGTTGTAAGTAGAACTTGACTTTTTTTCCCCTGATTTGTTGATTCAGTTTTGTTGGGTTTTTTCCTCAATATTTTGATAAATTTGTGAAAAAAGTATTTTCTTAAAATTTCAGGGATAAACATACAGACAGTTTATTTGCAAATACTATTCTCCGATATGTAACATTTTCTTCAGTTTAATAATATTGTTATTTGTTGTTTGGTTCTTTTTTGTCTGTTTTTTTTCCTCCCTCCTCTATAATTTTGTCCTGAATGAAAGCCAAAACTGGATCCTCTGAGATTTACATAACCAGATGGTACTATGTTTGGCATATTTCATTCCTGTGATACCAAAGCTGATCACACGCTACTCTTAGTAGTTCATCAATTTCAGATCTGAACAGTGTTCTTTAGAAATCCTGAGTGAATATCACTCTGTCCTTGTAATTTGCTATTGTTCATTTATTAATAGAGTCTAAAAGGTTTCCTTCCAACGCTACAGTTAGAGGCACTTTTAGGACTTTCATCTGTAAATAAGGACTCTACTGTGAAAACATCCTTTCCTGTAGTTTTAGCTTTATGTAAAAAAATGAAAAAGTTCTATGGTTACAATGCCGAAGGAGATCTCTGTCTTTTTATTTTCTCGTTGGGGAACCTGTTAGCTCTGTACTCTTAAAGTCTCTGGCAAAAGTTTCACATGCTCTCATTCTTGAATAGACACAAATGAGTGCTGAATGCAACATGTTAGTGTAGAAAAGATGGTTCAGTGTATAGACTGCTTTATATCACAAAATTCCATGTTATTTCCATGTGTGCAATACATAGACCTTATTAATAAAGTGAGCTTCTGAAAATACTGGCAGCACATGAGGCCTTGCGTATAATGCTCACATATCAATGAAAAACTGAAATAAAATCCAGTAACAGAGCTTGGAGTGAGCTGGGCTGCATGTACCTTTTCAGTACATGGTAAGAATCTCCACAGGGAAGCTTGGGGTATAGGAACCTGTGAACTGTGAGCTCTTCTGCAAGTCAGAAGTGTACCTGCTTTGGGTACACAAACGTGGATCAGGCTGAAGCTGATAGAAAGTTTGAAATTAGTAGCATTTAAAAAAAACTTGTGATACGAATGAAAGTATTGGAAAATTTCTTGTAGCAGGCAAATAATGTAAACATTGGTAGAAGGAAGAACTAACCATTAGCCTTGCTAGGTTTTGTAAAACTGCCATTTAGTTATCACTCAGTAATGCTGATGCTGAGACGTCATTTCACCGTTTTTCTACTGGCTGCATCAGCAAGGCATTGGGACACATACAATGAAAGTGTTCCAGCATATTTCTTCAGTTAGAGTCTCCTTTTTATTCCAGTCAGGATGGAATAAAACTCATCTGAAAAATCCAAGAGGGGGACAGAAATGCTGACACTTCAAATGCCTGGTTCAAAAAATCTGATGCCCATGCTACTTTTCATTCCCACAGCTCCTGAATACATTACCCATGTGCCCTTTATGGACAGCTTGTGTCATTGCAAACAGTGTTCCTGATGTCTGGTTGCACTGTGCCAGTGTTTGTGTAGGGTTTTAATCATTGATAGCATACCTGAGCATTCATTGCTTTCTTGCTATTTCTCATGGTCGCTTTTTTTTCCCACTGCTATTGTTAATATATTTTAAATGACTTCTGCTCTGCCCATATTTGCTCTTGAATTAAAAGGGAGTAATGGTGAAAATATAAGTCAGGGAATGTGTTTAATTTTTTTCAGTCAAGCTCAACACTTTTTTGTAGTTTTATCCAGTAGAGATAGGTTACTGCTGCATAGATTATTACATTCCATTGTTAGCCTGGAAACGGAAAACAGAGTCTATGAATAAGGGAATAAATTAATTGAAGTGCCACAGAGTGCAATAAATTTTATTTTATTTTATTTCTAAATGGGATTGTTGTCATTTAACCCTTTGTATGATTTGTATTCAGAAGCAGTAGCATCGCATTGGTGTAGCTATTAAAACTACAGCAATATAGTTTTCTTTCCTTCTTTCAGCTATTCAAGTCTTTTACCAATCCTTTGCCTCTTTTACTTTTTTTCTTTTTCTTTTTTTCTTTCTTTTCTTGTCTTCCCCCCCACCCACCCTGGGATGGAAGCAGCAACAGATTGTTTTCCTCTTCAAGTGAGTGATCTTTTCCTTTTTCAGAAACTACCATCCTGCAATGTATGACTCTGAAATTGTCGTGTTTTGAAGGAAATAATGGAAACCCTTGGAGAAATTTGAGTCTCGTTTTTGTAGTGCTATAAAACTCCCTTTTTTTCCTGGCTACAAAATGGGAAGCCAGCCTGTGAAACTGGATCTGTTTTCTTTCCTGAACCCTCTGCTAATTTACTGGCAATTGTATGTTCAAGACATAATACATATTTCTCTGGAAAGCTGTGCAGAGATTGATGATTATTCAGAACTGCTCAGAATTTTAGAACATTAGGAAATACTCTGTCTAGTTCAGAGCTTGTGGGCAAGGGTTTACATAATGTAACTTATAATTTTACATTTTAGTGCAGCTGCACTAAATATGCTAATATTTCAAATAGTCCTGCAAGACAAGACCTACATCTGGATGTCTACCAGAGTACACAAAATAAATATTCATAATGTAAATATTGTTTAAAAAATTGTAAATATACTTCGCAAGGGTTAACTGTCAGCCAATTTAATTTCTGTTTTGACAAAAAAAAAATTTGTTTCAGCCAGAAACTCTGAAAAAATTGTGCAGATGGAAACCATAAAAATGGGCTGACTGGCAGTGAAAAGATTGTTGCCAGGAGTAATTAGCACGAGTCAATTGGAGAGTAGCCTTTCTCATGTCTAAAGTAGATATTTGGTATCTTTCCCTTCATTTCTTTATGTTAATCCTGGGGAATAAAATGTTGCTGCCCATGGCAAGAAACAAAACGCTGTGAGCTCAGCTAGATGTAAAATGACAAAGAGCTGGTGACGTTGGTAAAGCCATACTGATTTACACCAGTGCAGGATATATAACTAAACTAAATCACTTAAATTAAATCACCCATTTGCAGGTTCTTGCAGCTACAGGTCTGAATAATTTTCAGAGATTATGGTAGTTGTAGGTTTTCATACTATCCAAAGATGCTTTTTTTTTTCAAGACTAGAGGATTCAACACCTAATTGATTAACTTTCTCTCAAAGGAAGCATCAGTGGCTAATGTGTGGAGCGGAAGATTCTGGGGGCATGCAGAAGAGGCCAAGAGGTCTCCAAAAGGAATTTTAAGTGCTGAAGAATTTCTTAACTTTTTTTCATTAAAAATCATGTATTAGAAGAGAAGGAAGAGACAGAGCCACTGTTTAACTGGCTGCTTTCACAAATGGCACTTGTGAAAGGGACAAACCTTGGTGGTGTGTCCTGTCTCACACAAGCATCTCTGTCAGAGGCTGGAACACCACTTTCCACTGAGGGGCCTGCAGCAGGCAGAATGAAGAATCTTCTGTAAAATGCTTTTATTGCCTCTTTTTCTTCTATTTGTTTTTGCAGAAATGTAGAACATCTCACACCCTTTTCTGTATTAACAGAACATAACTCCGGGAGAGCACATAAATCCAAACCAATTTATTCTTGTCTCAAAATCCATCTTACTCCTCTCCCTTTTCTTTCTTTCCTAAGAAAGACATAGAAACACATAGAAAATCTCAGAAACACAGCACTAAAACAGCCTGTTAAATTCTGATAGATCCCAGCACATGCCATTTCCTCCTCCTTTATTTTAAAGATAATTTTGGAGGTTAATGAACTTAAACGTAATACTTTTAAATAATCACTAGAGATAACAGGAAAAAAAAAATCAAGCATCTCCCCAGACTAGAAGGAAATGTTTGATCCTAGACTCTTAGGCTCATTTAAATTCACTACTGTAAGTCCATCACTTTCAACTATTGATCTATGATAAGACATTTTTATTAATTTTTCCTTAGAAAAATTCACGAGCATTGGAGAAGATTCAGTGTGCAGGGGGAAGAGCTCCTTAATTTGACTGATTAGGCCAATTTACTTAGGCTTTCCTGAAAAAAAAAAGGATGTACTGTAAGTCTTGGACTTCGTCTCTGAAATGTTTAGTCAATTGTCTGGCAATTAATCCATACCTCACTTTCTTAGACTGGCATATATCACACAGTGCCCTTTACAAGTAACACTTATATCTCTGTATTTTGTTTTCTCATCCAGCTGTGATAAATTCAATTAGCTAAGGTTTCTCCTGTTCCCTTGCTGAGATTACATATACACTGATCATTAATTGGTCAGAGGGGCAGTTCCTGAATATCTCTTGCTCCTCTGGTCCCTGGGTGAGATGGGACAAGGTCTGGGTGAACCTGGCCTGAGGAGATTTCCTGTCACTTTGTGTCTTCCTGTGCAGACTATTAGGGTGGCAGCACAGAGGCACCAATTGACATTGAACAAATATATCCTAGAGCACTAAGGGTCAAGACTGTTGATTCACAAGGAAAGACATATATTATGGTTTGGATTTCTTACCTGGATATAGAGAGGACTTAAGGCAAAGACAAGATTTGTCTTATTCTATGCCATCTTTACAACCACAGCTTGTAAAAAGGACTTTTTGTATCCTCTTACAATTACATTAGACTGCAAAGAAAGTCTCACTTGAAAAAGTGTTGGGAAATCAGACAGTCTGAAATTGATTAACAGTCAAGACATTAGGACATTGGAGTACACCAGGTTTTTTCCCCTCATGTAATTTCAAGACAAAACTGAACAGAGTCTGAGGTTTTCATTAATTCATTAATTAATTTCATTTTTTATATATGTTGGCTCATTAGGTTCAGATTTTTGAACTGTGTGATGCCTGCAGGTGCCAGAACACCCAAAACCAGTTTTTGAAATTTGCTTGAGATGGATGCATCATGCAACATCTGCATTCTCTTATCTTTGCCTTTACTAACTATTTTTATTGCTTTGATGGAATGAAATGTGAAACGATTGCAGTCCTCTGGCTGCTCCTTGAGCAACAAGATCAAATATCTGCTCTTGCAGATAGGCAAACAGTGCTATACATTTCAATGGAGTTCATACTTCTTCTGTCAGTTCCCACTGATAACCCAAATGTATCAATTTTCAAGGCATAATGTATATTTATTATGCAAGGTGTTTTTCATGGCTTCTGGATTGTCTTAGACAGAAGGGAAGGAAATAATTTTTTTGGATATGAAGATTCAGTTGTGTCCTGGATATTGCTGCAAGGATTCTTATAATAATGATGTAATCCCACCATTAAAATACAAGGTAGTAACTAAAGTTGGGAAAAATTAGGGGTGAGTAAGATATTAATTGCTCTTCTATTTTATTTAGTTTTTTTTTTTCTTAATCTTTTCAGGACATACCTAGTAGTCTCTTGAATGACTGTGCTTCACAAATTGCTTGCCCAGCTGTATAAATTGTGGAAAAAATAATAAGAATTAATAACATTGAATAATTTATCATAAAAAGTGAATTTTGTCAAATAAATTATTCAGTGATATTATCTGACAGCTGTAACTGTGGGGCTTAATTAATGAATGTATGCAAAACACTTTAGTCTTCAGTTTATGAAATGGATTAGTTGACAAAGTTGCATTCAGGAACAGGGTCCTGACTCTATGGTGTCTAAGAAATCTTAGGCATTACTTAACTGTGCTGGAGGTCCCTTCCAGCACAGTTAAGTAAGAACTTGTTGTCTGCAACACCTTATAGCAAGTGTCAGCTCTTGCTAGCACATGGCATATGGAGATCTCCTATTTTTTGAAAAAGAAAAGCCTTAAAGCTGTTAGATACCACTGACTCTAATATTCTTTGTGACACGAGTTTTGTTTGTGTCTACCAAATGGATATAATTTAGTCATAAAGGCTTTGGACTTTGCTTGAGTGTTTGAGGAGGGGTTTCATTTATCCCACAGCCCTGTTTTTGTATATACTGCTCACATCCTTGAACAGATTACAATTTACTACATTTCTTCACTTTCAGTTTCCCTCTAGCTGGTACAGATACCTTACAATCCATGTACCTCCTCTTCAAAATAAATCCTGTGGCTTTTATCCCCCTGAAAGAAACACAGAGAAATTTTCTGCAGAATCCTCTGAATTCAAGCAAAAGTCTCTCAAAATCTTCATGGTGTTTTTAGAACAAAATCATAAATAGTTTTCTCATGGAATTCTGCTCACTGTCCATTTTTGTATTAATGGTTCATTTTGGCGGAAGCCCCAGAGGAGAGGCCAAAGCCTGAACTCATATGAATTACAGTTTGTGTTTCCATCCTGTTGTGGTGGTTTTGATTGGCCCAAAACATCAGTGAAGTGTTTTTAACATCTAGGAGAAATTTGGACCCCTCAGAAGCTGTTCTAGTAGGCCTAGGGAGGTGTCTGAGGGGTGGGGTGTGGCACAAAGATGGCTCCTGTGTGTCCTGAGTGCAAGTTCTGGAAGTTTTTACATCAAGTCTAGCAGAGCCAATCTCTGATGGCTCTGAAGGTGATGGACATGCTGCTGGCCAAGTTTGGGCCAATTGGAGGTGCTGGTTACGCCTCTGCGAAAACATATTTAAGAAAAATTCAAAACAAAGCAGGGGCACACACTTCTTTCACTTTGTAGTTGGAGGAGGAGGAAGTGCAGGTGAAAATATGTGAGGGAGAACAGCATGGAGATTGCCAAGGTCAGTGAAGAAGCGGGGAGAAAGAGGTGCTCCAGTGCTTCTGGCACTGGAACTGAAACTTTCTGCTAGCCGTGGTGGAAGCTATGGGGGAGCAAGAAGTTTCTCCTGCAGCCCATGGAGTCCATAAGGATGCAGAAATCCACCCACAGGTCACTCCAGAGGAAGAGGTGGATGCCTGGAAAAGACTGTGAACCAGTGGGAGTCTCATCTAAGAGTTAAAACTGCAAAAGGCCTTGACTGGGAGAGATAGGCCTTGCTCCTGGCATGGAAGCAGCCTGGCCTCACCTCAGGAGAGTCTGCACAGCACCTTATGGACAAAAGAACTCATGTTGCAGCAGAAATTCGGGCGGGATGTTGCTCATGAGATTGGACCCACGCCAAAGAAGTTCCTAGAGGACTGTCTCTCATGGGAAGGACCCCATGGCTAAGTAGAGAACCTCTTTTCCTGACTGGACTGACCAGAGGACCCCTCAACCTGCCCCCTGTCTGTGTTGCTGGTTTGGAAAGAGGGAAGGGGAGGGGGTGAGTGCAGAGACTGCTTCTTAAGAGGGTGGGGGTGAGAGCAGAAAACTGTCTGGGGAGAGAGAGAGAGAAACAAGTAGAGATAAAGAGTATTTGTAGTAGAAGAATTGTAGTGATGAATAAATTTGAGAATCTGCTCTGTGGACTGAAAAGAGACCCCACACCCTGCCCCCCCCACCTGGCTTGTGGATTGTAAAGGAGGAAAGGGGGTGAATACTATAGGTTCGTAAGAGGGAGGGGGGAGTGAACAAAATGATGTATGAAAAGTTTATTTCTGCCTTGCATTTATCCTCCAATTCTGTTAGGTAATTAAATCACCTTTTGCAACTTTAAGCTTGAAGCCTGTTTGCCCTTTTTTGTGCGTCCTCCTGGCAAGGTCCTGTCTCAAACCCATGACACCTGTATTCAGTACAAAAGTGTAAACATTCAACAAAAATACAGAATCCTAAGTCTAGACCGTTTGCCATTGCATATTATACAACTGGATAAAGATTGAAAACTGATCCTAATTCAAGTGGCATCCTTATAAGTGCTCTGTTCACCTAGAAACTGTAAAATGAGTTATGTTTCTATGAATGAAGGTTTTGAAGGTTTTTAGTTTGCATATTTCTTTGTAAAATGTGTCACTTGCTTCTGAAGCTGCTTATATATGCAATGTATAAATTACTATGACAATCACAGAACTTAATTAACAGAAGAATAAGCAGGTGCATAAGAACTCTGAAACATCTTCATCCATTAGCAGTTATTGTTCTGATCACATCAATAACTTAAATGATGTCTTGAAAATCTGGAACACTTTTTGCTAAAGTTGCTTTCTTTTTTTTTTTTAATTGCATTCATTATGCCAACTTATCAGTGCCAGAGAAATAAATGCTCTTTTACCTTTTTATTTCATCCAAGCTGCTTTCTTGAACTGTGTCCCTCAGGGAACAGTGTGTTGGAGAAATATCAATTGCACAGAAGACTGCTTTGTGCAGAAACTTTGCTCCTGCTAAACAAGCTAATGTTTACATTGAAATGGTTCCCAGTTGATTATTAATATATATGGCCCCCAAATGATCATTTGGCTTAAATGTAAAAAAAAAAAAAAAAAAAAAAAATCCTGTTGCCTAAGAAAGAAGCCTGGTATCTGCTTTTCTTATAAAATATGGGGTCATACCTTTTGAAAATTGCTAGAGACCATATATCTACCCTAAATACCCTAAATAGTGTGAATACAATTATGTGTGTGTTTTCAGCTTGCAGTAATCAGGTAAGTGGATAAGGTAGCACTTGTTCTCCTCATCAAGAACAAGGATTTCAATCTTGAACTTTATTTGAAGAAACTAAGTTCTTGGGGTAGACCTACTCCCCCCAAAGTTCCTTTCCCCTTCCCCTCCAAAAACAATAAAAGTACAGCCTGAGGTCAAGAAAGCTTTGATATCAGTGGCTATGTCCCATCAGGATAGTCTAACACCAATGGGTTGGTGCAGAAAAAAGGCACCTGAACAGGCTGCAACTTTTGCTACTTCATCCAATGACCAGTGAAATAACAAAGTGATGTTTTCACACTGCAATAGAAAAAGAAATAATAGGATTATGTAGAGTGATTAAAAACAAACAAACAAGAAAAAACTCAAAAAACCCGAAAACCCTCTCAATCCTCCAAACAATCTGTTAACAAAAGGAAACATGTCAAATCAGAAACAAACATATGCATTAATCTCGTTAAGGAGAAGCAAACTGCTTGAAGCCCCCTTTGTTCTCATTTCTTCTTCTTTCCTCTGCTTCTGTATTATCCTTGTCCTTTTCAGTGATTTCCTTGCTCTTTTCTTCTGCTTCTGAGTAGCTTTTGAAGCCTGTTGGCAGCACAAAGGCTTTATGCTTTAGAAATAATGTGTAACTTTATCTATAAAAATATAAGATAGATTAAGTGATAATGTACAATATGTCTTAAACATTGTTAATGAGAGCTGTGAAAAATCTGAAAACTTAGCAATATAGCCTTTCTGAAGTTACACAAAATAACTGGTTCATTCTTATTTTAAAACTTTCTTCCTAATGCATTAAAACTGAAAGCATTCTAAACCCACATGTTTTTAACAGAAGAGACTGCCATGTCACCAAAGGATAATATTCAAGTCCCTCTTAGCTCTCATTTACCTAGAGTGAAAAGAAACATATATTTTGTTTTATCAAGTCATTTTAATATAATTGATAGTCTTTTTCTCACATATTTAGTGCTACATAAGATTTGAAGACCAGGACTCACTGATTTCTTAAGTGTTTATGTGAAGCAGAGAGTAAGATTACGTATTTTGAAGGTATTCTCTAAATGTAAATCGAAACCGACACAAATCAACAGGAGCTAGATTATCTAATCAGTTCTCAGTTCATAACTTCCCTCTAAATTTAACTGAAGTGGTAAAGACTATTTTTTTCTGGAGTCTGAACGAGGTGTCATTTTCAATCCACACTTCTTTTTGTTTATGTATTTTTGAATGTCTGATACCATCTCTTCTTCTGTCAGTGCTGAACTCTAAGCTGGGGTTAAAGGTCTAGCAAACTGTTCTGGGTAATCTAATCATTGCTCAATACGATAACAATCCCATGGTTTATCCATGTTGATGGTCATTTTTGGTTGCAGGGCTGAGTGCAACAGGAAATAGAGTGAGACACACGATATATTTCATACCAGCTGTGAAAGAATGAAGACCTTCTGCCTTCAGCTTCAGGAAGATTTTTAGCAACTACGTAGTAATGAAGCTGTAGAGCATAATCATGGGCTTAGTCTTATGCCAAACATGGTGAATTGGTGAATTGAAGCCTTAGTGGCCTCCTTGACCTTCAAATGGAATAGTCTGGTCAGCCATAATCAAATCACAAAACTCTTGATAATTTCGACCCCCTTTTAGACACTTCTCTTGTATCAATTAGCAATCCATTACAACTGAAAAGCAAGGCAGAGGAAAATATATGTCTAGCTCTTTCCTGGATCTGGGAAGTTAGCTGCTGAATATGTTACTTTAATAAAACCCATGGGAAACTTGGAAAGCTTGGATTTGTTCTGTTGTTATTAAAAGAATGTTTTAGTAGAGTGCATAACTTGATTTTTTTTCTGTTTGCCATTTGATCAAGTAAACTTGATTTCCACATATTCAATTGCCTTTGCCTGCAAAGCTGCTTCACTCCTTTAAATAATAATTTCATTTTGATTCAGTTTTTACAGAGAGAATTGGATTCTTTTTTGAATCTGAAGTCAAGGGCTAAGCAAAATATAGGGCTCATATTGCTGGACCTGGTTTCCATTGACATTATGGCCTATTGACGTTAATCAAATTTTGTAACCAGACTATGTAGTTGATGTGAATAAAGTTAAGGTCCAGTCTCAGGGCCCCTTGCTCTTCCAGAGGACAGTAGAAGGGCATGGTACAAACTAAAATCAGGTTTCACATGATGCATTTTTGTCAGAAGTAACTGTACTAGAAACAGCTGAATATTGTCTAAAAGGAGTAGTTTGACCTATTGTAGCATCAGCATGCAAGGGAGGTGACTCCAAACAGCTGGACAATCATAAAAGTTTTTTAAATCAGACAGATTTTATAGAGAAGGGTCAGGACAAAGTGACTATTTGCTGTGTATTTAATCAGTAATTGCTTAGATCACTACGTGGGCTGTTTTGCTACTATTTAATTATAGCATTTTAAGAATGAGAAATGTTTGACAATAAGTTAATCTAGAAGTCATGCATCACTGCATATTTTACATGTTTTTTACTCTGAATGTACGAAAATTGAGCACATCCAATGTATTTCTTCATTAGGCCCCTAACAAAATGCAATACTTGACCATTAGCACGACTGCTGCTCCGAAAGGCAGAAGGCAGAGGCTGCTAGTCAGCACTCTGGGGTGTTAGCCCAGCTCTGCCCCTATTGGTGTGGCTTGGGGCGTGGTGATTGGGAAAATCCCATAAGAAGATGATCTCTTTTGTGTTTTCCCATTGAGATATCAAAATTTACATCACACATGCAGAAAGTTCCAGGGTTAATGACTACCTCTAGGGAGTTTTGAAGTTCATAAGAACTTGCAAATTTTTTTAATGTGTTTGCCCTGTGGTTTTTGGTCCTGCTGCCAACATTCAGGCTCTGTGACAATATATCTCCATTATAGTTGTTTGCCCAGGGTTCGCCTGTCTTGGTTAATTTTATTGTCAGCTCCCATTTCTTTCCAGCTTTTTTTTTTTTTAAGACAGCTAGCTATATCCAGGTCATCCTTAATTTCACAATACTCAACCCAAAAAACTGCCATCTGACTTAGTTTCCCTTTCCTTGTGTTTCTTTTTGAACATCTGTCCACTTTTACAACTTCTATTGCATTGTTTGTCTGTCATGAATGCTACCAGTGCTGCAAACACAGGTAAGTCTGGCACACATACTTCTCCCTTCTCCCTCTAAGTCTATATAATGCAGTAGAGTTACTTGACAAATTGAGAGCAGATCACATGAAAATGCATATTATTAAAACAAATTTCCTTTTCAGGGGAATTTTAATTTAATGAAATAGCCAGATTTACAACATGATCTTTATACTTTTATCCTAATTTTAGGTGCACAGAAAATAGAATATACAACTTTTTAATGTATTTTTTTAAAACTATGAGTAACCAGGAATTCCAATTCACTTGAAGAACACAGGCTCTATTGTTTTGGAAGCAAAGGTTCATATGTGTTAAAATGTGTACAAATTAAAAGTATGCCTTTTAAAGCTGGAATCCAGGATTCTTTGTTTTCACACAGGAAGTATAGAAAATAATCTTGTGAATGACATTGAAAAAACTGCTGACAAGATTCATAAAATAATAACTAATTTTAACACATGCTGTGTCATTGTATCAGAGAGGAACAAAAGGACATTCAATGAATTTTGAAGGAAACAAATTTAAAACCGATAATATGATTTTCCCTTTAGTACAATGACTAACTGGCATACTTAAATCATTACCACAAGATACAGTATCAGAAATAAACATTTCTGTGAATAAGGAGAACAGTTATATTGGGCTGTATATTTAATTTATGTGGGGTATAAACTCTCATGATTCAGGACATAAACCACCTATTAAATAACAGGGATTGGTAAAAAATGTTCTCTAAGTGAAGAGTAATCTTATATGGTGCCCCTTACATTTTGCTGTCACATATTTTGAGGCACTACTGAGTCTTGAAGGAAAGGTATGAAATTATGTGGAACACCGATACAGTTAAGCATGGTAACTCTTTTGCTCAAACATACTGTTTCTGAGCATAAGCCTTCACAGATAGTATCCAATATCTCTAATCTTTATTATATTGAAAAGAAAAGAAACTTTAAAGCTTTTACCTTGATGTTCCCTTTTTTAAAAAAAGAGAAAATACAGTTTGATACCCAGCCCTCTACTCCAGTGCTCCTAATTTTCTAGCTGATGTATCAACTCACCTCAGACAGCCCAGATAATTTCCAACATTTAACCATGTCTCTCTTTGCACTGTCTTTTCCTTACTTAATTTCACACCCTGAATGGAAAATAATGCTGAAGGCAACTGCTTGTGGTTTGTCCTGTCAGTTCTTAAATGGGAAAACATGTGATGTGGCAAAGTTCTTGTCCTACTTATCCTAATTCTTAAAAATGTTTTACCCTTTTAACCCGGCAGGGACATTTTGCAGAAACTTCACACCTTCCTGTCACTTTCTGTTTAGTTTCAAGGTTGTCTGAATTGCAATTAATAGACATCTGGACTTTTATTTGAGAATGTTCCTGGATGACACAAAGTTCCTGAGAACTTCTTGAGAATGTTTCTGGATGACACAAAGTTATCTCTTAGTTTCTGCTGTTTAATTAGAGATTCCAATTAATTATTCTTTATGTCCCTTTATATTTCTTGTGCTCTGCAGAGGAAAGTCCACCCTACCCCAAGAAATCAGAGGAGGATTTTGTCAGTATTTGCTTCCAACTAGGTAAAAAACTGGCCTAGATTAAGTAAACTGCTATCACTATTATCTGTTCCTTTCATTTCATATTGTGAGATGTGGCTAGCACAGGTTTTTCCCATGAGAAGTTTTCTTGTGTTTTGTAAATAAAGATAAAGTTTGGATGTTGTTGGAACAGTGTCCCAGAACTTGGGCAGTGCAGGCCTGGCCAATCAGGCCTGGGGGAAGGCTTCTGACTGACCAATCTGGGTGACTTTTGAGAACTCTATATATGTGATGAAATCAAAACAATAAAGGTCATTCCTTCTTGCCACTGAGAACTGATGCATTCATTACTCTGCTAGCTGCTCAACAGCGACAGTGAGAGGCTTTCATTACAGAAAATGGCATAGACAATTTGGATTGTCTTATTTTATACAAGCTCCCCAGGGAAGTGGTCACAACACCAAGCCTGACAGAGGGCAAAAAACATTTGGACAATGCTCTCAGGTACATGCTGTGACTCCTGGGAATGTTCTAGTGCAGGGCCAGGAGTTGGACTCAATGATCCTTGTGGGTCCCTTCCAACTCAGCATATCCTCTGATTCCGTGATGTGTAGGTGAACCAAGTTCTTAGAAAAATCTAGCTGAATAAAAAGATGTGCTCTTGAAAGTAGACCAAAATGTTGTATCAGGATTCTTCTATGTCATGTTTTCTACTGGTGGTATGTTTGCTACTCTGTCAATTCCTGACTCTTTGATCATGCTTCTGATGCAACTCAGAAAGCACTTGTTTATTCTTGACTCATTTCACAGGCTGGCAGTGTGAACACTGGATAAAAGGTACTGCATACTCGGCCTTTTCCTGTCTATCTATTGGAAGAGGAGAAGGAATGAAGAAGGTATTTGATCTTCTACCACTTAATGTTAATGAAAGAGAAACAAAAGATGGTAGTGCCCAGAAGGTCATGCATAGTCCATTCCCTTACATTAGAGTGAAGTCAGCCATAGCTATGTCTTTCACACAGAATGATTGTGTGTGTTGCTTTCAAAGTGTTACAGTGCTACAGTCATGGATGTTCCTTAGCTCTCATGGGCATGCTACTCCAGGGCTTTTTTGTCCTACTGGTTCTTCCAGTGGATCACTAACATCTTCCTTGTTGCTGTTTGGGCTCCATAGCTTTTATCCCAGCAATAAACATAAAAAATAATTGATACCTTCCCTCTTTTCTTCTGGCATTTGCACAGTTGAAGCCTATTCTAATGTCTTCTGCTTATCTTTTCATCACTTGAAGACTTTCAATTTTTTTTTCTGACCTCACAGGGTCAATTCTTTTAGCCTATCCTCAGTAACGTGTCCTAGATCATTGTTGTTTCAGTCTTCTGGATTGTTTGATGAATCTGCCTCTTTCTAGCTGTGTAGTCCCCAAAGAGGACACAGTCTACTGGCTGAACTGAATGGGAGGACTACAGGGTTAGCTAAATATCCATATATTAGAAAATTATACTAACCCGCACTTTCATCGCAGGAAAGATTCTTGTTTTACAAGGGCTTTTGGACTAGCGTGGTCCCTTGCAACCTCTGAATAGTTACTGGAAGGAAAAATTCCCAGCTAGCTCTTCCCTACCTTGTATTTCTATGGTAGTTCCCCCACTTAGTTTCATCTTTTTCTTTTTCAGATAGTTTCTTAATTTTGGGACAGTCCTTTACAACTGTAATTCTGGTCTCTGCTGCACTTACTGCTCCTACTAGATTTGTGCCATCTGTAAGTGAAACAGGCATTCTCTTGATTCACTTGTCCTGGCTGTTAATAATAATGTTCCACAGAACTAGAAAAAGGGCTTCTTTTTCTAGTTCCCCCTTCTCCACCCTGCCAGATGTATCCTTGCATTTTACCAGTTTCCTAGAAACTAGGGTTCATCTACAGCTGTTCAGCTAGTCTGTTTCTAGTAAGTCTCCCATATTTTCCTAGCTTGGCTCTGGGGATGTCACAGGATATGTCAAAAGCCTAAATGATGACAACATATGACACTTATTGCTTTTTTTTATTTATAAACACAGTTGCCCATTATATAACAAAATGAGATTTGTTTAATGTGATACATTCTTGACAAATGCATGATGACTGTCACCTGTTCTCTTACTATCTTTCACAGTTTTAGAACTTATTTCGTGCCTTTGTATTGAGAGTGGGATGAGCTATGGAGGGCCCCTGGCAAGGATCCTTCTGTAGCCCCAGGAGAGACCCTGGTGAGGAATGAAGGCGTCAAGCTGAGAATGGGGAAAGTGGTGGAGTGGGCGGAAGGAGGTGTGTTTGTCTTTTTTTCTGAATGTCCAAATATTTTTTCAATTGTTAATAAATTTAAATAATTTTTCCTGAGTTGAGTCATTTTTGTCAATGATGGTAACTAGTAAGTGATCTTGTCTTTATCATGACTCATAAGACTTACGGTCGGATTTTCTCCCTCTGCCCTCTTGAAGAGGGGGAGTGAGAGAGTAGCTTGGTGTAATGGCCAAGTAGCCAGTAGCCTGGCTAATGGCCAAGGTCAACCCATCACAGCCATCTGCAAATATGTTTGTTATTTGTTCTTTGCCTGTTTTTTCAAGATTTGAAGTTTATCTCACTATTCCATAATTTCCTTGTTCCTTTTCCCCAGCCTTCACTTTCCTCTTCTGCAAAGAATGTTTACCTTTTTACTGTCTTCTGGTACCTTCCTCTGCCCCTTCCTCCAGATTCTCAGATATAAGTATCAAGTGTCCTGAAGTTATTATTCTCAAAGTATTCTAGGACAGAGTTCAGTTTATTTGGAAACATCTGATTTGCACAAAGATCCATAACGGTAGTTCTTCCCTTAGTCTAAATTAACATTTGACTAATTTCCTTACTGGTGCTAACTGTGATATCTATCTTAAATGGACTTCTGGAGACATAGAGTCTCTTCCAATGCTCTTGCTATAAACCAGTTCAGAACAGTTGGATGCAGATGGGCAGACTACTTTTTTAATTTTCAATACACTTGGTTTATCAAGGCTGACTATCTGGGAGATTTGACGCACACTTTGCACAGTTGATATAAAAAATCTTATCTTGAAGACTGGAAATTTAATTTCTAAATTGCTTCTTTGGCTTGCATGTTATTTAAGAGTCTGAACTAAAGGGATAGAATCTGACATCTGTATCGAGACTCTTTGGTCATCAATACCCTTCTTGTCATTGTCTGCACAAATAAGTAGCCAAAGGGTGATGGAGAAGCCAATATATTCAGTCAGTGCTACTGAGAAATTTCCATGAGCTTGAAGAATATTCATCACCTAAGCCTTTTCCTCCTCCATGTTTTTTCTGCAAAGCAACAAAAACCAGCTGTAAACGAATGGCAGGATCTAGATGTTTGTATAAGTTAGGAGAGCCTTATCTCTTTCTTTCTTAAAACACTTTGATCCATGAAGAGCAAGTAAGAGTATAGCTGCAGGTGGTGAGAATATCCTGATACCTCTGAACTGTGCAAAGTAAACAGCTTTTGCTAGAGAAATTATTATGTATTCCAGGTGTATGCAGCATAAGTTGTTATCTATGGCAAAGCAACACTCCCTCATTGAAATGGTGCAGCCTGGTAACTTTTCCATTTGAGCTAAACAAGCTCAAGTCCTCTGCTTTGTGTAAGTCCTCCAAAAAATTTCTTGCAAATCAGACATTTGTGTCTCAAGGACCTGAATCTCCAGGACTCCTCTGACAGGCACTGGAGTGTGAATTTAATTGTAAGTTTGGGTCAAGCTTTGCATAGGAAGTTTGGAACTAAGCAATGAAACTTCTGGGGGAGAAATAAGACTTTTACATATTATCAATAAGCAGTTCTTGTGACAAAAGAAAATCTGACTGTTATTCTTATGAAAGACCACTCACAAGACTGAATTTGGGCTGTGATTTTGCCCCAAATGGTAACTACGTTTAGAGATGTGCATAAGTGAGCACAGAATCTACATAAATATATAAAATATAAACATACAGTAAAAACATTAGTCAGATAGAAAGAACAGATGAGCAGAGCAAGCACAGTGTGAAACTATTTCAGCAAGGCAAATTTAAAGCAAACACTGAAACAAATGAGGTGGCAGACAACAGTATGAATGTTAATGAACCAAAAGCAATACAGCAGAAAACTATTAAATGCAGTTTTGGTGCATGAACAATATATTGCTTTAAAAGGTGCTTTCCTCTATCGGTGAAATGTAAAGATGTATAATTTAATGCAATATTTATGAAAAGTTCTGTCCAAATATTTCATTGCTGATCAGTGCAATGGGATATTTGGGATAACCATGGAAATCTGTAAATTGTCAGCTAGAATTTCAGGAATCATTCAGATGAAGTTAAGAAACCAGTATATTGGAAATGTCAAGAGTGATTGCGAATTTTCCCTAGGTTTTGCACTGTTATTATTTCAGGGCTTTGGTAATAACATCTATCAAGATCTTTCTTAAACTGGAAGTGAAAAGCACTTTTAATTTCACAAGAGTTGGCAGTCACAGTGTGCCTTCAACTGGAGTAGTTTGCAGGAGTGACAAATTGTCAAGCCATCAGCAGAATTTTGGAGTTCACAGAGCTCCCAGTACTTCCTCTATGACTCCTATATGACATCCCATACTGATGAAAACTAATTTTTTGCCTTGAAATATTACCCAGAATATCTATTTCTGCAGCTATTTTGTCTCAGTCAGTTATTCTTTTAGCTGGTATCTATTTCTAGTTGCCCACACTTGCCTCGCTGACCTCCTTCAGCAGCTTTAGGCTGTCAGACTTTTGTGCATCCAAGCCCAACTTAACAGCATCATTTCACCTTCCAAGTGCTAAGTACATCTTCAAAGTGCCTCACCTTTGGAAACGGATGGCTCTCACAATCTTGGATCTTCTGGACCTCCTCCCTTCCTGCCTGCATTTGGCTCAGAGGTGAAATATCTGAAAATAAGCCAGTCCCCAGGGCAAAAAATCTGAGAAGCTTGTATTCAGCTGAGTGACATATAGAAAAGTGGACATGTTTTTTTCTGGTGACCCAGTACATTTGTGAAGTATTTACAACAGTCTAATTCTATGTCATCACATTCACATTTTACTAGACAGCAAATTTGCTTTGAAAACAGCACTGTTGTGACATAAAAGTGATATATGCACCTCTTTTGGGCATCTTCCTATTTTTATGTTCATGAAAGCTGAAAGAAGTTGAAATGCATGCACTTCTAGCTTTCAGTCATGCCTGTTAAATGTGTTAACCAGAAGCCAAATAAAATAGGCTGGATCTAGAGGTGTGAAAACCATCTCAGACATGTAGAGCACAAATTATGGATCTGCAAGGTATGGATCAGGTTTGCAGAACTTCTGCATTACATAATTGCTTTTTCTCAGCAGTTTTCAGTGGAATAGATACAATTCCCTTTAACTAAACCAGTGACATCTGGAGGAAAAAATACTGTCCAGAATTATACCAATAAAATACAAAAATCTCAAAGTAAATGCAAACCCTTATTTATTTATTGCTTCTTGTAACCTAGCCAGCAGTGTTGCTCAGGAAAACAGAAGCTACCCTACATGTGAGATGCTATGAGAAAGACTTTGACACAGTTAAGGGTTGCTGTCCCTTCCCTTGTGATACTCCTATACAGGTGTTCAGTGCCTGTCTATGGAAAGCAGATTCTCGTGGTGCTAAGCACTATTTATATATCTAACCACTATTTATATATCTAAGGTGGCCATGGTCAACCCCAGCCTTGAGGGGGGATTTCCAGGGCAGGTGGCACTTTGCATCACTTTTGCACTCACTGTGCACATTTTTTAATAACAGAGCAAGACACCAAGCAGTAGAGAATGAGGATTCACCCTCAGAGCTCCACCATGTGATCCTGCATGGCTCTTCTGTCACAACAGCTGTGAATCTCTCAGTCCTACAGCAGCAGATTTTCTTGCAGTTTGCTTAAGACAAGCTGTCTCTGATGGCTGCTTCTTGTCTTGTTTTGGTGAAAATCCATCTGTCACATACATAGAGGATGAAGCCATAGAGGAAAGAGTGCAAAAACACAGGAAAACATAAGATAACTAAAACTCATTATATAATAACTGTGCAGAAAACAATGGGTAATTTGAAAATACTAATAGTTGTCTTTTAAGTTAATTTTTCATGCAGTTAAACTAATAATTGCTTAAAAAAAGTTATGGGTTTAAAAACATTAGTAAGAGGATGTTGCATTTGAAAACCTCTCTCTTAGCAGGTACCATGATCTACAGTCTGAAAAATTTTTTGAGAATAGTCAGACTCCACAGGCATTATAAAAAACCAATTGCTAGTTTTTTTCAACCACCACTTTCAGAGAAAGCCATTTGTCATTATGCAAACAAATATACACAGATGTAAGTGCACTTCTTGGTTTAAAGCTGCTATGAATTCTGTTGCATTTCTTTTACTTACATTAGAGATTCTTAGTGTAAGTAATCCAAAACTCACAGTGAATTTTACATAATTAAAAAATTATCTGAAGATGTCCCCAGTAGTTTTCTCTTTCTGAAATCTTCTTCAGGGTTGTTATTAGTCAGTAAAAAGTAGTACTGAATGTCCCTCCTTGTAACTCTGTGGTTTCTAAAGACTTTACTGTCAGTACACTTATTGACTCAAACTAGGACATGACAATAATCAAAGAGTACCTCCTGACAAGGTAAAAATAGAGCCAAAATGACCAGTAACTTTCCCATTTTGAAAGGAAAAATAGTTGTGTTGATTTTGAGCATTAGCTACTTTAAAGATGAATAACCCTGAGAAATCAAAGGACTTTCTCTCACTTTCTCTTTCTTTCACAGAGTTTTAAAATCTCTCCTTAATTGGTAGTTGGTTGTATTGTTTTGGGGGTTTTTGTTGGTGTTTTATTTGTTGAAAATTAAAGTTGCATGGCTTGAATTCACAATGTCCAGAAAATGTAATTGTTTGAACAAATAAGAGTTGTTTTATGATACCACTAGAAATCTACATGACATTATTTGCATGTTATTCTTTGAATCTAACTTGCTGTAGGTTTTAAATATGGATTCAGTTCTTTGATTTTTCAGACCATTTATTAGAAAACACCTCCCATATGATAGGAATTCTCAAAACTCTGTTATAATGGTAAAACAGACCAAATCCTAAAACTTGTAGCAAAGCCAGAATAAAATAATTTTGTCAAGAGAAGGCTGCAGAAATTGTATTAATGTCGGTTGTATTTTGTGGCCAGGCTGTAGGATGAGAGAGGAACAAATTGGTGGTTGATTGATTAGTCTGTTCTGGAGTGAAAGGAATATTGAGGACTACAGCTGTATTGACCTGTTATCCATGGGACATTACTGTGGTTTCTGTAGGACTATAGGCATGTGGGAAAGGGAAGGGACAAGTCTGTTTCACCCACCTTTCTGCCTTATTCCACTGCTTCAAAGCAGATAATGTGTCCTGATCTGGCTCTGTGGGTGCATATACAATGCATTTCTACATAATTCAGTGGATACTGTACAGAAGAAACTATCTAATTTAATGAAAACAAACAGGAAACATTACTGCAATTCAACAGGCAGAATGAGGATCTATTTAACCAACAGCAACAACTGGCTCAAGCATAACTGTTCTTGTCTCAGTGGCATTTCTTGCCACAGATATCAGCACCAAGTGACAAAAAGGCTGTGGCACAATAAGAAAACACCCCCATGCTACTAGAGCTGTGATCAGCTCTCTTATATTTGCAAAGGAACACTTCCTGCCAGCAAGCTGGATAACTGCACTGTGTCAGACCCAGCAGTTTGTTCCATGCATCTGTCAAGTGCTATGTGCTTCTGGTGACTTTATGCTCACTCGAGTCATCAAGCAAGGACAGTTTAGTCTGGCACAGAGGAGCCTGTGCACTTTGCAATAAGAGCACTAAGACAACAAACAAAGGTGTTGTACCTGAGAGTGCAAAGACCCTCCTGACTAATCACAGTCCAGAAAAGAGTTAAAATGTTAAGCTGCAGCCCAGGCTTTTTTATGTGGTAACTTTGATAACATCTATAATAACAGTTAACAGGATACCTATGGAAACAAAGTACTGTTCCATACAGAGGGTATTTTCTTCCTAAATAGACTAGCAAAAGGCTGCCACATTTTTTAAGTCCTCATAAGCCCAGGTTTGAGGATCAATGCTAGATATGAGATGCAGATACAGTTGTGGTATCTCTGCAGACTGCATTTAATCCACAAATTCCCCTGAAACAATGAAAGAATGTTCTTTCTGCCTGTGTGGGGGATGTGGCTATTGTCAGAATACTCTGTCAGGCAGAGATTTTGTGTGCATTATTTGTGTTAATGAGCATCTCCTTTGCTGTTATTCCAGATTTACATTTCCAGGAGCGCCATCTGAGGTGAACTCCACCTACAAATGCACTGGTAAAGCAGCTCTCAAAAGCTGCCTATGTGGTCATACTCTTTGCGCTCTGTATGATTTCAAATCTCCAGGTCACCCTAAGAACATCACCTGGTTGTTTTCCATTGAGAACATGTGTATGGACTATTGTGTGCATATTAATTCATAAGTGGAGTACTTATACCTGAGTAATATTTTTCCATTCTATAGCATGACAAAAAGAGCTTCGCAACATCAGGATTATCAAAATATGATAAAAGCATATGCTTTTCAAGAAAAACACAAAAACTTTCAGGCACATGTAAAGACTTCCCTTGGAATGACTTGAGACACATTTCAGCCCCTCTCACACACATCAAACATGATGGGTAGTCATCGCTGTCACAGCCGAGCAATCGGTGAGGGTGAAAGCAGACAACAAAGGAGTCAGAATGAAACATTTGCAGCAAACTGTCAAAAAATTACACTAAAGAGAGATTAAGAGTTACCACAGATGTGTGACATGCTGAAATAAGTGGAAAATCACTGCAGTGACCTAAAATGAATATGTAATCCTATTTTACTATTTTAAATGGCTTTGTGAAGCAATGCCCAAAATTTTAGCATAACCTGGTCACAAACATCATTGGTTTCAAAATGTGAGAAACGAGATAGTTAGTCTTCTGGAAGCTGTGGGGGAAATGTACAACAGAGTTACAGACCTTTATGCAAATGTTCCTGGAAACCTGTTCTATCCTATATTTGCGTGTGTGGGGTTTAATTATGAGTAGGATCAAAGACATCTTGAAAAGAGCTATTCCTGTTTTATGTGTATGAAACTCCATCTACATTAATTATATCTCAAGATCACAGAACTTGCTTAGGAGCAATAATGATAGTGATGCAAATTATATTGTGGCATTGGTAGACCATTTCACTGCCAACAGAAGCAGAATGGATTACCTTTCTCTGTGACATTTAATTAGGATATATAGCCTTCTAGAGGACCTCTTCTGTGGCAAAAAATATAGAGCTTTCTCAATTAAAAAAACACTTGTTAAAACATTGCTGTCGTATTCATAATGGGACTCTAATGCAAATATATTTGGGGTTAAATCCTCTGCTTTTGAGCATCAGCTGTTCTGTCATCGCAGTTCTCTCAGCTTCAATGAAGGATGTGTACTAGCGAATTTGCTCTTCACATGGGAGCCATTTTAAGTGTTGACAGAATTCCAAAGGATTTCACTGTTTTGTTTTGTTTGTTTGTTTGTTTTTTTTTTAAGTAACAGAACTGGTAATTTCTCTTCTGGGTGACATTCTATTCTGCTTGGAGTTTTATTTTATTCTGGATTAGTCAAAACCAGCATTTTCAAAAGTTTCTGGGAAAATGTTTTTCCAATGTCTGAGTCTTTTAGCCACTTTTTTTTTTTTCATTATTTCCAATATGTTTTTTGAGTTCTGTCCCATTTTTCTAATTTCCTTTTTCCTAAAGTTACTTGAAGTTTTTGAAAGTTGTTACATATTGTTGCAATATTTCCTGTTCACAAAGTTCAAAATGCTTTTTATCATCTTCTCTGGTGTTTTTATTACTGTCCTGATAAGAACTATGCATTCACCTTGGCTATAAAGAACAATACAGTTTCTTAAGGGAAGTTAATTTTAGTAAAAAAAATCTTGCTGAGTGGAACTCTTGCTTTGTATTTTGCAAGCTGAGTGCTCTCATGTGTGCTTTTCCAAATGTGAACAAAGAAGATTTTGTGGAAAGAAGAAGTGCACAAATACTTCGACCGACCGAACTTTGAATGTGAGGGAAGATAAAAATCTCAGTAGGTAGGAGACCTACACAGTGAAAAGATAACTATGGGCAAAAGAAGAAAATGGTCATCTTTTCCCATGCCTTCTTCTTATCCCTGAGGTAGAAGGATCTACCTGCCTTTGTCACACAGTGGGATTGATAATGCAAAGGACAAATATTCTACTGTGTCATTATGTCTTTATAGGTCTCTTCCTGCTGTGCTTAAGCGGCACAAACTCCCACAGAGTTTTCTTTTGTAAGGATGAAATAATCAGTCCCTTACAGGGTAGAATCAAGAGACAGGTAGGACAGCATTTACCTCACACCTCCTGGAACACATGTGGATCTTCTTCCACGCAAAGAAGTAAAAGTACATTTCTCAAAACCTAAATCTGTAGCAAGTAGTATGTAAAGGTAGTCAGAGAATTAGTAGATGGTGTCTGGTGCAAATCTGATGAGAATAACTCAATTTAAAAGATGTCTACTGTCTTGCAAGAACTCCGTGGACAAAGTAAAACAAATCACAGGAAGTGTATCTAGAATGGCAAGGTTGGTGATTGTTTACAGGCGGTAAAGAAACCTCCAAACATATGCAAGAATATCAGACTTTTCAGAATACAGTGCAGTCTGCCAAGAAAGAAAAGAAGAAGAAAATGATATTGGTTACGGAGCAAGAGAAATGAGAAAATTGCGGTGAAAATGAAAATATGTTAACACCAGGTTAATGGTGGTAATCACTATTATAAAAGAAAGTGATAGGCTAGAACAGCCATGGCTCAAATAATTTTCCATCCACACACAGCTTGTTTGAATGTAGAAGGGTTGCATATCCATATATCCAGGCTGAACTTAATGTAGCATCCTTCAGAATCGATGATGAGTGGGAGGTGGAAGAAAAAAAGAAGTGGAAGCCCATCTGCAGTTATGTAATAATGCATCAACTTGATCTCTCTCACATCTGTCCGAAGGCACACCGAAGAAATTAATTTGCATGTGCTCAAGTGAACTTTGGAAGACGACCCACATTCTGAATTAGCATCAAGGTACTCTGAATTGTCTTCTCATTTGTCTTACAGAAATTATCTGACAAAGCAGACTTCAAATGGAGAGTTATTTTAGCATCAATATTGCAAAATATTTAAATGCTTATGGAATGTTACTTAATGCTAATTGAAGAAACCCTTTCTATTAGCTGTACCTTGGGAGGAAAGAACTAAGACAACTGCTTTCTAAAATTTCTCTATAATTTGTAGTAGACTGTGATCTTAAAATACATTAGTCAGGCTCAGGTGAAGAAATGTTTTATTTCTCTTTTGATTTTGCCTTAATAGCCTTTTATTTGGATTAGATTATTTTTCCTGAAAAGGTTTGTTTTCCTTCCTTGTCAGATTCTTATTGTAAAAACACCTAAAAGTTTGTACTTTCAAATAAATGTGTGCAGTGTATCCATACTAACATTTTCAAATGTTGTAATAATAAAGTATGGTTTTCCCCGCTGGTTTGCCTTGCCCCCAATGGGCTTCGGGAGCTCCGATCGGGCCGAGCTGGACCCTACCAGCTCTCCGGGCTAGCGGTCCGAGTTCTCCTAGGCTCTGCCCAGGTGGCGGTTGCGGTCAGTCCCAGGGTCGCCCGATGGGTGAAGAGACCCTGGCACAGAGGCCAGCGCCTGCCGCGCAGGTAGGCGAATCAGTCCGAGAGCCCCTCGAGATGAAACCAGTCCCAGGCGGTGGAGAGGGTGCAAGGCGTCTTTATTGTTGGGTCAGCAAGCAGCGAGGAGCAGGGGGAGACGCGTCGCTTTGACCTCTCCAGGCAGCTCGGGGGAGACGCTTCCCGCACGGAGTGCAGAGGGGTCTCCTAGCAACAGGGTTGCTGAGCCGAGCAGCCTCGAGCAAACGAGGGACACCATGTTTTGAAGGGCGCCACGGGGTTTCCCGGGGCGGGAATGCAGGGGCGGAGCCAACCGGGCTCGGGGACACTTTGAGGGACAATAGGGGGAGCAAATCAAGAACAACTGGGCTGGGGAGTACACTTAACCAATGGGAGCAGGGTAGCAGCAGAACATTCGGGGAACTGGGCGGCAACAGGGGAGGAGACGGGAAGGGTACAGCAAACTTTGAACAAATCAACTTAACACAAACTTTTGGTGGGAGGGAGAGTACGGCTCAGAGCTCGGCCTCCTCCGAGCCCCATGAGATGGTGTCATCAGCGGTATCCGCTTGTACGGGATTGACCGCTGGGCATTGGGACTCGGGATCAGCAGCCTCGGGCTGCCGTACTATTACATTGTAAAACATAGAAAACTGCTAACTCAAGAGGCAAAAGTTTGGCAGTAAATGTACACAGGTTTTAATTATGAAGTTCTGACACCTGATAAGCAGATAGCAAGAGTTAAACATAGATCCTATCAGAAGCCAGATGAACTTGGAAAAAGGCAAATGAAAATATTACCTTTAAAAAGATCTGCCTAGGACTGGCACTATTGTATTGAAAATGCTTCTTGTTAAATTTCTGAGATTTAGAATTGTTATATCGCTTTGTCAGAACCTTGATTGCCTAAGACTTGAACTACCTGCAACCCCAGTTCCTTCCTTTCTTCATGTGGGCTTCAAATACACTTGTTAGCTGGACCTCATATTAAAAGTGAAATTCATTAATTCAGTCTCTTTTGTAATGGGCTTAATAGTATGTATTTTATTTGGGCTTTATTAGGACTAACAAGAAAGGGAGGCTTCTGCTGACCCTTTGTGTAGATCTGGACTTTGCCCTAGAGATAGACCCAGGAAGGCACTGGTTTCTGGAACACATTTGTTCTGCCAAGGTGCTGAACCTTCAGATGATCTGCTGCCAGGCCTCCCTCACAACAGTTTGGGAAGCATATGCATTAGAAGAAAAGGACTTCATAGCACTGTTTTTTTGTTTTATGGATGTTAATATGACTGAAGACATTTTTGTGAGGTAGTTATATTTTAAGGTGCATTAGGTGCTCTGTTGCCTCTTTTTACACATTAACTGCTCATTTTAATATTTTCTAAGAGCATCTGTAATATGTGATAGGTGTTAATGTCACTTATAAAATTAAATTAACTAGGATGTTCTGAAATTGTCTTTAAAGGTCAAATTATAATAATCTTACCCAGAGTAGTACTTTTACTCAGGGGTAGGTCTAGGTAAATCAATAGCACTATAGAAGAAATGAGGTTAGATACATAAAAGGACTTTGGCACCACATGTCCTCCAAAATGTACTTATCAGTGCCTAAATTCATAGGTTTGGATTCTCTGAATCCTTGCTTGTTCCCTGACACATTTGGAGACATGAAAAAATTAGCTTTTAAACTATCTATCTAAAATTTTCCATCAGTATGATTTCACAGTAGCATACAGATTTGCTTCCAAGAGGTCAGAAGGCTTGGTGATATGGAACATGCATGTACCTGCTTTCCTTTATTTCACCAGCTACTACAGTTCTACTATAAACTACATGTTCCTCTACTTGCATCACGAAACTGTATCCCAAAAATTTCTGGAGCAGAAAAAAGTACTCCACTCATCAGTCCCATGAGTGCTCTGAGCCTCAGCTTACTCAGTCTTTCCTGTTAGCTGTTGTGTTTGACATAAGCCTTTAAACTTGCTCAAAGCAAGAACTGAAACCTTAATACTGCTCTACAGAGGCCATAACTGCAATCTGTGGTGCTGTATTTCACTGAATCAATGTTTGTATAACTTTTTTAGGCCAAGTACAAAGCTACCAGTGCAAGGATTGAGAAAGACCCACACTAACACATCTGAGAGTTCTGACTACTCAGCTGAAAGATGTATACACATGAAAAAGAATCAGCAGGAAATTTTGGAACTTGCTGCTTCTTTACTCCAAGCAGATAGTATGAAATATTTGAAGTACTGGGTGTTGTGGAGTTGCTGCAGGAATGGAGTGATCCTCTGTACAAATCACATTGTGGCTGAAAATAACAAATAGGGAGTTTGACAGCTCCAAGTAATTTGACATTAGATGTTCAGTTTTGATACTAGTCTTAACAGTAGTTCTCAGATAATTCTACAGATTTTCAGTGCTCTCATTCTTCAGTGCTTAATTCTTCCCCATAATTGTGTTGGAAGAGACCTGGCTTATGGATGGGAAATCTTTAGGGAGCAGAGGCTCTTAGAGTTGGGCTGATTTTGCAGAGAGGTTCTTGGAACAGCACAGATAGTGTCAGTAAAGAAATGTCCAAACTAGGTATGATTGGATTAACACACTGACTGGAAGCCATTAAGATGCACTGTTGACTGTAAAATGTCATAGTAGAAAGCAAGACATGTAAGACTTAGTCATAGAAGAGGGAAGGATCTTAAGCCAACCTGAATTTATTTCAGAAATTTAGCTGTCCAGTTTACTTCTGAAAGTGAGTCTGATGTTTTTAAGTCACCTGCTGCTTTTGGAAATACTTCTGGGAATGCCTCTCTTTCGCCTTAGTGTATGCCTCAGCACACTGTGGTTTTGGTCCAAACAGCCTCCAATACATCTTCCAGCACAGTGGTGAATTTTGTTGCACTGCCTGGTGCATTGTGCAAATGTGGCAGCACAGACCCTCTGCCTTGACAGCTCATCCCAAAAGATGTACAGCCACGCAATGTGGATGACCACAGCTGGGGAAATCCTAGCAGCCTTCTTTCTTTGTTTCTAGTACAAAACTAGCATTGTGAAAATGAGATGGAAGGCTTTTCAGTAAAAAAGTCTCAGTCAGGTTTTTAATCATTAATTTGGGCATGCACCATTGCTCAGTTATGATTGAAACTATCAGGGTACCTCTCCTCAGTCTTGTGTGGCTTTCACTCTTAGCTGTTTGTTTCAGGACATTTTTAAATCTCAACAGGGACAAAGGGAAGTACTTGCTTGTGAGGACACAATGTATTAAGGTAGCAATTTTTCATTTTTAATGACTGTCATGACTACCCTTCAGCTGCTGAGTGCATCATTTAGCTCCTTGTTCTCGATGCCATTCACTGAACTGTCAGCATTTGTTATTTGCTATGGACACAGTGCTACTGCAGATATTTGTGTTTTTGCTCATGCCCAGCTCTGATCCTCTGAAAGGGTGGCTTGTTGCCTGCCTTTGTGTGCCTCTGCATGATCAGAGGGGTAAAACCTCAAGGCCCCCAGTCTATAAGAGGTTCTTTTCAGCATTCTTTTTTTACTACATCCATGTAAATGATTCAAAACTCTGCTACAAATATTTGAGAGACTGTGGAGAGACTAAACCAAGACCACTTCTTAAGCTTCCTTTTGCAAATATCTACAGCCAATCCATTTTCTCTCAAGAAATTGGAGCTTTAAGACATCTCCCTATGAACCCAGATGGCTTTTATTTTTCTATTCACAGTCCTCTAGTGAGGTGAATGGGAGAGGAAGTATTTTATAGAGCGCTTGCAGCTCTATTTAGGTATGATGGTAAACAAGTTGCATGTAGGATCCAAAAGTGTGCACAGCTGCTGGGATTTCCAGGCACAGTTTTCTTATCCTTTCCATGAAAAGTTACCAGTCTGACCTCTGCACTTAATGCAACAGTAGTATTTGGCCCTCACAAAGAAATTTAGAACAAAACCAAGCTCCTTTTCTCAAAAGGAGAGAAATGTAGCCAGGTCCCCACATGTGTATAGCACTGCTGTGCAAAAAGTGTATCCTTAGTGTGTTTATTTTAAGTCCAGATCCCCTTTATGAAGTACAACTGGGGATAGGATACTGTCCTCTGGTCTGCTCCTCAAAGTAAAGGTGACAACTGAGTGAGAGAAGGTGAAAGTAACAGCTTCTTTCTTGTATAAAAAACCCAAACAGACAAAATACAACAAAGGGAAAGCAATGTGAAGGATACTTAGTGCAATATACAATGCTCCTGAGTCTGCCGTCATGTCACTGTGAGTCCTCAGACAAGTCACGTACTTTCTTTTCCCAACATACAAAAGCTGGGAATAGCAACAATATCTGTAGAGCTCCTTGAGACCTGTGTGTGAAAAATGCTAACAGTATGCTGATTTTTTTCTGGGTTTTTTTTTGTTGGTTTTTTTTTTTTTCTATTGTAAAGATGGAAAGGAACAGCATGCCAATGAAACTTTGGCAAACTGCTTGTTTCCTGCTGTGTTGCCTATCTCTGCTTGTCTCTGCTATATAATTAGTTTTTAAGTCTTAAGTCTCTGGATATACTTTGCTGCTCACTGTTGTGTATTGTATTCATTGTATATCATGCCCAGTGGAGCCCTCATCCCTGCTAGGTGTTCTAGTGAGCCGAATGAGACCGAGTGGAACAAGCTACCTTCTGGAGAAAAGGTTATAGGAAGGGAGAGAAAAAAAAACCCCATTAATACACAGCAGCTTCTGGTTTTTGTTTAATCTAAAATTTCTAGGGCAATCCATCTAGTCACTTTCTTCTGCCAGTGACATTATAAACTCTCTGCTGTCACCATATTGGCCTGTAAAGCACACTCTGTCATTTACTGGAAAGATTTTATGGAGAAAGAAAACAGGAATGTTTAGTTAGGTAGTAGTTCAGGGCAGTCTAAATAGACAAGGAGAATTACTACTGCTACCTACTGTCCAGTATAAACTGTTTTGTTTGCATCTGCTCTTTCTCCTCCAGAAACTGCTTATTTCCCTGCATTCTTTATGGATGATTTAAATGGAGAGAAACAACTCTAATCAGCAAATGAATGAGAGCAGAGGGAAACTTTTCACAGTTTGTAGATTCCAATCTACATGGAAATATAAGCGTATTTGCTGATTTTCAGGAACTTCACTGCAGAATATTGCTGACTACAAAAAAGGAAAAGAGTTTTCAAGAACATTTCTGAATATATTAGACTTTTCATCAATTTTTATCTTAACCATAAAGATTTGTTTTGGTTGGTTGGTTGGTTGGTTTGTTTTGGGTTGTTTTCTAATATGTTGCTCAGAAAGCTACTGTAAAAAAATCAAGAAATATTCATTTCTTGACATAGAACTGTTAAGATTGGAAAATAACTCTAAAATCAGCGAGTTCAACTTAATCTAGCACTGCCAGGTTCATCACTAAACCATGTCCATGAGTGCCATAACAACAAACTTTTTGAACACTTCCAGGGATGGTGATCCTACCACTTCCCTGGGCAGCCTGTTTTATTGCCTGACCACCCTTTTAGTGGAGAATTTTTTCCTAATATCCAATCTGCACCTCCCCTGGCACAACTTGAGGCCATTTCCTCTTGTCCTATCGCTTCTCACCAGGGAGAAGAGACTGACCCTCACCTCACTATAACCTCCTTTCAAGTCATGGTAGAGGGCAATGAGGTCTCCTCTGAGCCTCCTTTTCTCCAGGCTAAACAAACCCCAGCTCTCTCAGCTGCTCCTTTTAAGACTGTGCTCCAGACCCTTCACCAGCTCTGTTGTCCTTCTCTGGACACTCCCAGCACCTCAATGTCCTCCCCGTAGAAGGGGCTCAGAACTGGACACAGGATTTGAGGTGTGGCCTCAACAGAGCCAAGTACAGGGGGATGGATGATCACTGCACTGCTCCTGTTGGCCACACTGTTGCTGATACAGGTCAAGGTGCCTTTGGCTTTCTTGGCCACCTGAGCACATTGCTGGCTAATGCTCAACTGGCTGTCCATCACCACCCGCAGGTTCTTTTTTGAGAGGCAGCTAATTACCCATTTAATTAAGGAACAATGTTGCAGATTCCAGTAAAAGAAGGAATTGCAACAACCCTCACTAGTGTGAGAGTGGCCACTGCCAATAAAATAAGTGGGATTCTATCCTTTCCCTCTGCTCCCTTTTGTCCCCAGAAGGGTTTCTTGTCATTTCATCCATGGCTGACAGGAGTCAGTTGAGTGCTGACACATATTGTGGCACCTGTAAGCGTTTTTGACATAATTGACATAGTTCTTCAGGGTTTTGACAAGTTTGTCAACTTAATGAATAGGCAACTGAGCTTTAAAACCTACACTAAAGGTCATGTAAGCTGTTCAATGGAGGATGAAAAATTATAGTAACTAAATAATAGTTTTTGACTTACTCTGCTTGCCTAAGAAACAGCAAGGGTGGGGGGAACTTTACAACATCCCCCCTCCTATATTTTTTATGATACTTAATGAGAGGGTGAGAGGGGAGAATGTGTTTTTCTCTGGGTTTTTTATTTTTTTAAATTAGCAAAATTTGAGAAGTATTCACATATAATAATATATTTAACAAGGAATGGTCCTTCTTTCTTATGTGCAAGTGCTGTTGTCTTTTTATAAAAGCACAATAGATCTTCTATATGAAAGTAAATAATTCCTCATAGCAACAAAGTAACTGTAGTTTGCTATAGCCACATATGTGACCTCGTGGTTTTAAAAAAATAAAAACTATTTGGTTTAAAAAAACATCTACATTTAATCAAAACAATTGTATTTTGCAGACAATGTGCAGAGCAAGCCAAATGGCTTGTCCTAGCAGCTAGGATATGGCATGTAGACAAGGTATCCACAAATCAGCTTTTGCAGCCGTGTAAACAACCAAATTTAATCTCAGACTTGGAGCATACTGAAAACCTACCCACGGAGAGTCCCCAGTGCCCAGCTGACAGGCAGAACACTCTTAGATTGCTGCTACTCACTCACAGTTCACATCATGGTGGAGAAGTAAGACCTATCAGAATACGCAGGTTTGGGTTTTTCTTCCTGAAATCCTACATTTTCCTTGCTCATAAGTAGATATTACAATATTAGAAAAAATGCTGTCTTATATAGGAGCATTTTGACTGTAGCTGTGCCTTTCCAAGGTCAAAAACACTGGCCAGAGACAACATTTTTTTACCCTCTTTCAGGGAAGAACTAACGTTTCTTCAGTTGCAGTTCCATACTGTTGTTTAAGTGGCCCCCAGCACAGAAGACTGCATTTAACTCATATTTCTCTTCCTTGACAAGACAATGAGTCTATGGACTGACCTCACCGAGACTGGGATATTGACTGTGGTGGGGTTTTGTACCTAAATGGCAAAATAAGCATCCAATCAATAATATGTTTTCAGAGGAAACCACAGAGTGTTACGGCAATTTTAGCAGAGTCATCAGATCAGTAGCAATAATGAATTTTTACAAGATTAGAATTGCTTAATTGCATTTAATGACCATTTGACAAATGCATATTATTGTGGACTGTGCCACGAAAACTTTAGTAATGAAGAAGAAAGAGGGAGTAAAAAGGGAGGACCTAACCCCAATATTTTTTTACTAAATTCCTAGGTTTACTTAACTGCTTTTCCAGCTGCATAAAACTGATGTATTTTCCTTTCAGGGAAAGGTAATATTTGTGATACAGAAGGCAATTTTCAAGCTGTCTGTGAGGAACTCTGGTCTCCTATTAAGATATCTAAGCAAAACATCTTGCTTTGTGTACACTGCACTGTACAGCACTTCTCTCCTTCTCCGTGGTCATCTGGGGGTCATCGTACTGGTGGTTTACTTGAGCACATTCCTGCAGCCTGGATTCTGCTTTAAACTAAGACAGATGTTAATGAGCTGTTACTGACTCTTCACCAGCAGGAGATAGCAAGAGGGTTTTGTCCTCTTTTCCTGAGCAGAAATGGCAAATAAGGGATTTTGGGAGATTCATTAGCTAAAAGAAAAGGAAAGGGTGGAGATACATGTAGTATATTTCTCTGTAAAATGGGAATATTGACAGAAGAGAATCAGCTACCCTTAATGATATTTGCAATTAGACAAGTACATCAATTGAAACATTGTGAGATTTTCTGTGCTTTTGGAAATTCAAACATGTATCTACATTCCCCAGAAAGATTGCTCTCTTGTAATGCATCAAAGCATTGATCCATGCAAGGCTTAACTCACTGCTGTCTAAAAAATGGATAGATCATAATTTTGGATACCCTTAGCTTGTTTTGCTATTTGTAAAAATAAGAAAAAAACAAAAAAAAAACATAAACCCAGAACTTTTATATTTTTTTATTGAAGTGTGTATGTACCAAGTTTTAAATATAATTTCTCTCAGGTATTATGAAAATTTTCTCTTGCTTGTTCAGTTTGAGGTGGAAATATTATGTGTGTGTCTTTATATCCAATATTGAGTTTACTGCTGTTTGAGGGCTTTGGAATATCAGAGACACAAACCAGACTTTCTGAAATGCAGTAACTCTAGTAATATTCATGCACTTTAATAGCTGTAAACCAGAATCTACTCTTGCTGTTCCCTTTCCCTTTCACTTTTATGTTTTTAATCGCATTTTCCACTCATGCCACTCCAGGCGATATGACTCATGTTTCATCTGTTAGATGTGAACAAAATATTTGCTTTTTTATTGTTATGCAGATCGTTGATATCATTCTGCCATATCTCCACTGATAATTCAGATGACATTAGGGGACTGAATGTAAGGATAAACTAACATTTACTTTGCATGAGCTCCCCATGAAGGCAATCAATCAGGCCAAGAATGAGAAATTGTTTGTTAGTCTGCAGCAGTCTTAGAAGTAAATATACTGATTCTTTTAAAAGGTTATAAACAATGCACGTATAACCTCCTAGCACAAAAGCCTTTAAATAATTGACAACTGCAATGATATTTTTTCTTTTCAAATATTGTAAATGTTCAGGTGGTGTGGAATATTAGGATATTAGTGAGGAATTTTACCTGAATATCACTGAACTTCAACTCGTCACCTTTAAAATTGAGTTGCAGGATAAAAATATGAAAATTGTGAATACTTTTTTTCCCCCCCCAAATACTACAGTGCAGACATCTAGGAAGCATTTCACTGGGACTAAAATATTGTGTATTCAACCTTGTGATTGTAAAGTGTATTGGAAGCATGAATGGTTGGGATAAAAACAGATTAAATAGTTGCACGTGTAGTAAACACCTTTCACCTTACAGACTGAATAAGGGAGGAGCTTTCTTGGAAAAAAACAACATCTTAACATATAATTAAAGTTATTTTCAGGGAACAACATAATGAAGGTTGAAAAGGTGAGCTCAATTTTGCCATTTTCTAGCTCCTAAGTATTTAACTTGACAATTCTAATAGGGTTTTCTTTTCATGAAACACAAGAGTTCTCATGGCAACTACTTTTTCTAGTGCCTGTTTCAAATCTAAACAAAATTGTTATTATTCCCCTCACAGGTATCATTTTAGATAAGCTTTTCCTGTCTCTGCAATGCAGATATTAAGTTTGAGAGACCCAAACTGCCCTAAATATTCCAAGTGCAACTGTAGTAACCAAAGGTGAAGAAATATGGCCTGAATTGACCTATCAGATGTTCTGGTGCAGCTTCTGTCCTCTAAAACTTAACTTATTTTTGGCAACAAAAATGAATTGAAAATACATGTTTAGTCCATAGCCAGTAATTTCCAAATCTTACATAATAGGTATGTTGTGTGAATGAATGTGGAAGACACATATGGAACAGAGATACTGATTAGTTCTCTAACTTAATTAAAAACAAACAAGCTAAGATTAAAAAAAAAAAAAAAAGAAAAAACAACCTTATATTTCTCCATGGAAAGATACTGGATTACTTCTAAAATTTCTATTACAACCTCCATACTGAATGTTACCTCTGAATTTCAGGAGAATGTCTGGTACCAGATATTGAAAAGCAAGTGGATGAAACCTCACAATAGATAGCTACATGACAATTTTGCCAAAAGAGAGAGTTTCTTTTTAATAGGCAATGGTTAATAGCTGGCTCAAGTCCAGAAACATGAAGGAGCTGCATTCCATATTATTTTTATGCTAACATAGCTGTCAGTGATCTTGACAACCCCATTATTTTAGGTAATGGAAGTCTGGGCAAACTCATATGGAATGAGCAATAGGAAAAAATGGATGGAATATGAGAAGTAGGGAACATAATGTGATGATGCTTGAGGGGCTTTTCATGAGGCCGGCCTGAAGCTACTACGTGTTTTCACACCAAGCTGATTCTTGCAGAGCTTTTATGCCCATTTGCTTGGGCTGTGCTTGTGCAATGAGCTTACTCTGATCGCTCATCATGGGGTGGGAGAGCAGGAGATGAAGAGAGTGGATGGCCAGTCCAAGACTTTGGTGGGCTTTTGGGCTCAGCTTTTGTTCTAGACAAAGCAGGCAGTAAGCAGAGCTGGTGGCTTTCTGGGGATCCACCAAACCTCCTTTAGGATAGGGCTGGCAGGTGCTGAAGCATCCAGGCTGGGGACAAATGCCCTTTGCTCATAGGGCTCTCTGCTTCAGCCACTACTTCTGGGTGTTATTAATGGCCAGAGATGGCCAGTGTAATTGTCTGGGAAGCTGTAGCACATCTGAACAGAGGCTGTGTAGATCTATGTCCACAGATAACTGACACTTGTCGCCGGTTTTCCAGCGTGTTCCTGAATGTCCATAAGTTCCTGCTATCAGTGAACAGAAATGCAACTGGAAAGCAATTATAACCCCTGTCATGATAAATGATGGGGTGATAAATGATGTTAAAAAGCACCATCCTAGTCTGCAAAAGGGTGCTCAGTGAATTTCATGCATTTTTCATCTTTTCCTGGCCTGGTGGTGTTCCTGTTTCAACCCACTTGGAAAGAAAACAACCACGTATAGGGAAGTCACTAATTCTAGATATACAGCTGGACAGCTCTGTGAACTGGCTGCCTTCTTACTCTGCTCAGTCACCTGTTACCTTTTCTTCTGCTCCTCCTCACCTACAGAACTCAGCAAAGGATAGCTTTTAATTGTGGAAATAAACTACAATACTAAGAAATCAAGTGATTCACTAATTTCAGGGGCAGGAAGCTTTATATTCTTATCCTTTAACCCAGATATCCTATCCTCTCCCCTGTCCTACTCTCTTTCTGGTAGTACAAGAAGCCTATTCTTATTTCCAGTTTCCTTAGAACCATAAAATTAAGTATCACCTATGTGCCTGCAACATTCTGAGCTCACTGGATGTGATGTAGCTGTGACAAGATATCCTTAAGTTCTCAATGAGTTTTCAAAGGGCAGAACAACACAGGGAAATATGGATCTTTCCCAAAACTCCTTGTTATCACAAGGAAAGAGGTGTTGGTTCTACCAAAATCTAGGAAGTAATATGTTGCCTTATTCACTCATTTTTAATTCTGCCTCTTTGAAAGCTTTGTTTCTTCACATTTTTCCCATGCAAACACCTTCCTCTATACCTTCCTGTCTATTCATGACAACTAAAGGAAAATCTGTGTTTAAAACAAACAAACAAACAAACAAACAATTAATATTAATCAAATATTTATGAGCATGCATGATGAATATTTATGAAAAAATCAGTGTCTTCTGAAGATGTAAGATAAGAATCAGTTGTAAACACTTTGTGTGAAAATAAAAATATACAGTAACTGTTAATTATGTGGCTACAATGATTAAGTACCATTACAGATGAGTGAACCTTTCAAATGATATATTCCCTTCCTGATAGGTTGACTGAAATGAAGTGTGAGTTTGGCAAACTGTTTTGGCCAAGAGCGAACTAGAAATCTCATTTCAAAATGTTCAGGAAAAATGTGTTGCTTTATTTTTAAATTTTCAATTCAGTTCTTTACATCAGATGTGAAAAAGTGGTATCTAATAGCTTTAAGGCTTTTCTTTCTCAATAAATGGAAAATCACCATATGCCACACGCTGGCAAGAGCTGACACTTACTACAATGTGATACAGACAACAATATTTTACTTAACTCTACTGGAAAAGACCTCTTAGATTTCTTAGACTCCATAGATTCAGGAAAGTACTTTTATCTTTTTAGTGATGAAATAAAACTAATTTCCAGTTGATACAGAACACATATTCCCAATAATTTTTGTTTTCTTGTCAAACTGAAAATTTATTACTGGAATTGAACATAGTTCACCGAATTAGAATATTTTATATAAAGCTCTGTTGGTGGTATAGGAGGATTTTTGCATTTCTGTGGGAAAGGGGGGATTTTTTTTCTCTTGTCTTTGTCTTTCAAGATGCATCAAGGGTTCTTGATTAAAGTAACTCAGCTTTTAATGGCAGTAGTCTTGCCTGGTTAAATTCAGACTTGAATTCAAGGGCATGTTTTTAATACTGAAATTACTTAAGCAGGAAACAGATTTTTCCTGTCTTGAATGATATTAATTGAAATGGAATGTCTTTCTACAACTATGCTTATGGTTATACAGAATTTACGGGTGGAATACAAAATTTTTTCTCCATGTTATGTGGGAGGTCAGTTGAGATAAATGTGTGTGGTTTCTTTTTTTATTTCCTCTGATGTTAAAATCTAGAAATCTATGAATAGGAACAGTTTAATCTTTGATCTAAACTGTCCTCTTTTGATTTTTTTCTCTCACTAGATAGCAAAGCTGTCAATCAAGGACATCCTATTTTATAATTTATCTCTATCAATCTGGCATACAATTAGCTGGGGAAGATGATCCCCACACACATTGATATTAGTGTTTGCTCACAAGTTTAAGAGCCCAGTTCTGGGATACTTTCTGAGGTGAATATTGTCATGTGTCAAGCAACTTCAATGTAATCAATGATGATTTTTACGAACCTGGAGCAAAGATCTTTGGCATCTGTAGAAAGACAACTGCTGAATTTGTGGAGTTTCAGGTTATACCACAAATTCATTATGATCAGATCTTAGAAACCTGGGTTCAGGTGGGTAATTCCAGCCACTCTTACCTCCTCTGGCGCTGTACTAGTGTACACAAGCACTGCTGGGGAGGTCAATGCTGCATGTGCAGTCTGAACCTGGGAGGAGATAAAACCTGCTGGAGTCCTGAGACCTGCTGCCTGACATGAGGGACATGCCATAGTGCTCAGGTGGGACAGGAGCTGTCTAGTCCACCTGGATCTTTCCTTGGGGTAGAACTGGAAGGACAGAGGTGGGAACATGTGCTGAACCAGGCATGGAGCCCAGGCACAGAGAGAGATGAGAAGAAGCTGGGTGCTCTGCATGGAAATTCTTGTTTGTTGTGCTTTGAACAATGGAGAGTGGGACCTTATCTCCAGCCCAGCCTTGAAGGGGCACTTGAAATGCCAGTGGACTTCTGTTTCCTCGAGTTCCCACGGACTGCATAGAGGATGTGATTTGGGAGCTGCTCTGGGCAGTCAGTGACAGGAAAGAGAAAGTAGAGTCTAGGTTGCACCCACCTTCCTCCCTTCCACCTCCCTCCTTCCCCTGCTGTTTGCAGGGAGCTGCCCAGGCTGAGCCCTGTGGGCAGGGGAGCTTCTCCTCAGCCACAACACGGTGTATTCTGCTTGGAAAGTCAGCTCCTTGTGGCCATAAATACACTACTTGGATAAGCAACACAGCAATAGTTAATGGGTTTGGAGCTGTATTAACAGCTGATTAATATTTTTTAGTGTCTTCTGTATTAGCGTTGTTTTTCTTCACTAATTGCTAGGGAGCTACCATTCATCAGCTGTCTCATAGCCTGCACAGTTTATCACTTAATTGGGAAGTTGATTCACTCGTATGGTCCAAACTGAGATGAAGAAAAGTGTCTTGGTATTTGTATACTCATTATATAGAGTGTGAGCACTACTTGTATACGTCAAAAACAGCTCTTTCTGGTGTCCTCAGAAAATGGTCTCAAACACTAATAAAAAGTTTTCATGTTACCTTTCAACATCAGTTCAAAGAAGTCATTGGTGTCTGCATAAAAATAAGTTTCTCTGCAGAGTGATTGAATTTTAATAATCTCTTAGATTTTAAGACTTCAGTTCCAGTTTATTCCTGTCTTATTTTCTTTTTCTACCTCCTTCTTTCAGCACTTTCCCCCTTAATCTCTTTCTCAGTAGGAGAAAACCTGCCTCTAGGGTACAAGTAGGAGGAGCAGAGAGCATGAAAGATCAAGCTAAATTAGGATGTCTTGAAACACAGAGGGTCACAACCCCACATTTTTCTGAGAGCAAATTTCCTGCTATTGACTCTGTAACACTAAGGAGGATTCAAACTGATTTAATTTTCAACCCCCCCTGCCCACTCTCTCCCTTACATTTTTCTTTTTCTCTCTAGACAACAGATGTCAATGTCTTTTTAAGTTGCTGCTGATTAACTGCAAACACTGCACTGTTAAAAACTCACAGTCACATTTTTCAAAACCTTCAGAAATGTAACTGGCAAAGTGCACACCACAGCAATGTACACGAGCTTATTGAAGGTTTTTTGAAGTGGGAAACTTATTTTTGCCCTTCCCTTCCTGCCTTGTTTCAAATACATTTAAATTCCTCCTAAAATATATGCATCCATTCATATAGCACATGTAAAGGTTTATCAAGACTGGTATTTTTGCTTGTTTGTTTGTTTGTTTGTTTACTGGGGGGAAGAGTGTAGGTGTGTGAATTTGCAGCACAACAAACGCTGAAGGAATAGCTTTTGTTGTGAGGCTGAGATCTAGCCTTGCTCCTAATTTAACTTACTCAGACCAAAAGCATAAATTCTTCAGAGTAAATCTAAGCAAGCCTTGCCAAGGCAGTATATCCTCACATAGGTGTAAAGGCTAATAGAAATGTGCAAGGATAGTTAACCCTGCTTTCTTCTCATTCTGATATTTTCTGAATATTTCTCTCTATTGAATATTTTTTCCTATTTTTGGGGCTTTATCTATTTGAGGAGGAATTAAAAACAAAGACCCCAAAAGAAGGATAATAATTTACTTCCTTGCCATGCCCATATATCATGTTATACAGGGAATATACCTGGGGATGATCCTATGTAAAGTAAGAAAATATTATTTTTTGCAAAATGTTTAGGTGTTAATGTAAAAAAATGCAATTTTCAGGGGAGTGGGTGGGCTTTATTTTTTTATTTCCTGATTTTTATGTCAATAAGCTCCTCTATTCTGCATTTCTTGTTGGTTTGGGTGCATATTTATTGGCTTGTTCTGGGGGTGGGCATTATTTTCTGTGGCATTTTTTAGGTTTTTTTTTTTTTAATTGCTCTCCTGTGTTTTTTAACCTCCTTCCACAGTAGACAAAGAAGGATTGCTGCTACCTGCTAAGGTAAAAGCAATTATATTTCTTCCCCTGTTTGATTCAGAAATCACTGAGATGTTGGAGCTGTCAGAAATCTCCTGACAAGGCTGTCATTGGGCCTGTGGCAGATCAGTTAGAGCTAATGAAGAGAATTATAGGTGTGGTAATCTCTCACCAGAGCTGAGGGGCTGTGGCTACTGCTTCTGTAAAAGGCTGGAAAACAAGCTGGAGTGTGGTCTGTCTAAATGGAGATCCTAATCTGGCAAATTCTTATAACCTGAGTTTATGGTGCTGAACCTGTGCAAATCAGTAAGCACAAGTGCTGGCACAGCACTCTAGAAAAGCATTTGTACACAGCTTTATGTTGTGACAATGTAAAATCTTCACAGCTCTTTGGTTTTGGGTTTATTTTCCTTTCTTGTGTGCAGTGCTAGTGAGATTTGACTGGCATGTACTTCTTGAAGAGCTGTTAGAAATTGTTATCATCATTGTCTAGGTAAGAATATTGGCTTTTTAAAGCTTCAGTTGGACCAATTATCTGGGCCTTCCTTGTGGGACAATGAACTAAACTCCCGCACCCAGTACCATACCCTGACATCTCACTGCTCGCTAATGGGCTGAGAAATTCCCATGCCCATTGCCCAATATTTTTTGAGGAGAATATTGAATGCAATGGGACTATGTGTGCCAGTGAATCACTTCTTCTGAGGCCAGAGGCAGTACATCTAAAAGGATTCACTAGGATACCTGCAGGGCTGCTGCTTCTCCTGCCCAGTCTCAATCCCCACCATTCCCTTACACAGCTCAAGACACAAAAAATTATCGGAGGGATGAGGACACTAATGTGGTAGAAAACTAAATAGATGCTCAAGAGAAGGCAGAGCTTTGAGAAGAATAGGAATAATGACAGCCTTTTAGAGTGCTCTCTTGCTATTTCAGCAGCAGGTTCTGAGTTTTCAGCTTCTTGTAGGGTTTTTATGTGGTTTTTGGTTTTCAGGATTTTTTCTTTCATACCAGAAGTGCCTTAGCAATAAAAATCAAGTATCTTTTTCCAAAGGAAAATAAGTTAAAATTTATTTCTGGGGCCAGCAACTGTTGTTACAAAGGCTACTGCCTCCATGGAAATAAGAAAAGATAATAGGAATTGTAGGAAGTGTTAAGTAAGTTAATTAAGAAATGTGTATTTGGAACAGCACAGAAGGAGGTATGTATAGTTGGTCTGTTCTTATTTTCTTGACATATCTTTCCTGATACCCACTTTACAGAGTCGAAAGGCACTCTAGGGAAAAAAAAAGACATACAATAATGTCTTTTAAAAGAGCTTAAAAGAACAAAATCCATCGCTTTTTTTTTTCATAAATCATTCCACTGTAGCAATAATTAGCCTCCTAAAGATGTGTACTATTAAGCTGTCTGCATGCTTCTTGGGTGGGAAAAAGGGAAGGCACTGTGCTTTCATCCTCTTACCTAATGCAACAAATCCAAGGTATGCACCAGCCAATTATTAATGCACACCATGTTGAGGCTTAATGCTATTGTACTTGTTCTTTTTCAAGCTCCAGGCTGGTTGTACAAGAAAATGCTGCAAACAGCCTTGGGAGCAAAAGTCACAGTTAGGGATTATGTTCAAGCATTGAAGAAACTGTAAAAACTCTTTTGTTGCTTTCCTGCTTTTTGTTAATAAAAGACTGCTTTATTGGTTATACACTTTCAAGTAAATTTTGCAGTCATCTTTAGAAAAGCTGGTTTCAGCCACCTACATGTCTCAGAAGAGAAAATAAAGTAGGGCTGAATTTTACCTGCTTTTCATATATCACTGTGATGTCAAAGCAGTTGTTTATTCCTTAATGTGCCCTTCATTTTCCTATTGAAACAGCTTAAAGTGATCTACATTTTTTCTCTTCTAAAAGTTGGAAGCTTTCTAACACAGCAGATAATTGACTCCTGAATAAAGACTAGAATGACATATCTGATGTTTTAAATTACCTTGTACATCAGGACTGGACATTAAATATTGTCAGTGCTTCCAAAATGAAGGGAGGAGGGAGCAAACCTCCCTCTGAAAAGGTTAGAGGAGGATAGAAGGGATATTTTCCATTACGTCACTGGGCAGAAATGAAAAAGTGGAGTGAGAAATCAGCGCTCAGTGAAAACTGGAAAATTTCAAAACAATATTTTCTCCCTTACAAAATGTGTCTGTTTTGGAAAAAGATTGTGTTTGTTAAAAACCATTTTGTACACTCTTTCAACCGGCTCTAGAAAAGATGCATTTGTCCACTCTGGTGTGTGTGTGAAAATGCAAGGGCTTCTGGTTTGAAGTTTAGTATTCATTTAGGCAGAGAAGGGAGGCTGGATAAGGAACAGGGTATTTGTTGTTCCTGACACAGTGGTTGGTCCGTCTCCTGTTTGGCAAAGAAACAGTCCTTGGCTGAGAGAATGCACGAAAGCACATTACTGGGCACCTCTGTGGTGGCTGGCCAGGAGCCCGTTTGCCAGCCATACGCAAGGACCGGTGCTGAATAGAAATGGGGAAGCAGGGAAGCTCGTCTGCTGGGCAGGGAATTCTGTGGTGCTGACCTTTCCTCTTCCTCGGCTTGCACCAGGCTGAAGCTATGGCAGCTCTGTCCCGCCTGGCTTCTCCTCATTGCTTTTTAACCAGCTGTCTCTCTCCTGCCAAAAACCAGAGGTAGAGCATTTAGGAGAATAAAAGGGGATGGTTTGTAAAATAGAGAGTCTGGGCTGTTGTTCTGTGTGTTCAGCCCTGGGTAATACAGCCCTGGCTGTGTCTCTGGAGGGTGGTGTAAACAAACCTGGTGTGGTTTCAGGCACGTTTTTATGCCAGTCCTGATTACTCTCATTATTGTCATCATGCTATTGTTATGTCCTAAAAGTAAGTAAATTTAATCCTCTCAAAAATACCGGCTACCTTAACTAAAATCATGTTGCAAACATGTTTTAAGGGTGGACCCCTGCAAGTGCTTTTGTCTGATCATTACTTCACTTTCACCTATGGGAAAAAAATTGCAAGATTATGCTTTAATAGATTATAAATAAAGAAAAAAATGGCCCCACTGTTATATTTATACTTGATATAATATATTTTAATAATTTAATCATTAAAGGAACTAGATTAGGAGTCTATGTTAATAGATTCATCTGTGGGGTGTTGATGATATGGGTATTATCTTTTTATATTTATATTTTATATTTTATATTTATAATTATCTATTAGGCTGGTAGCTAAATTCTTGCCTTTCCCCCACATCCATTCATGCCAATAGAAGCATAGTTTTCCAGTGCATGTGGCTGCTTTCTGTGGACACATAAAATTGATGAGTACTTATGCTTGCCCGAATGAAACCAGATTCAAGGAACAAATATCTGCTGCACATGTCTCTTCCACGGGATGAATAACTTATATCAGCATTTCTATATAAATGTTAATAATGTGTCTGATGTGATGGCTATCAAGCAATTTTTGTGCTGTGCCACAGACCTCAACCACAAAAGTCTGCTAAATGAAATCTTATCTGTCTTCTTTTCCAGTTTGCAGTTATTATTATTTACTTCTTGTGGCTATGACAAAAAAAAGTTAAGACTTTTTGAACTATAGTGAACATCTCTATTTCATAGGTTCATAATTCATGATCCCCTTGTCTGATTTACTGCAAATTTGGTGGAAAAATCCTACCTCAGCTTGTGACCTAGGCTACAAATCTTGAGACTAATATGATTTGTGAATCTGGAATTTAGAACTGGGGATAGGAGCCAAATTTTATCTTATAATGGAAATCTACATTGTAGACTTAAGTAAGGGGACTCTTGCTGTTCCTTAATATATCTTTCCCAGCCCTTCATGACTCAAAATACAGACATATGAGGAATGAATATTTCTTTTTGTATACTGTGCTTGTTTAAAGATCCTCAGTGAAGCAACAGAACTTCACAGACATCAGCACACCTGATCTTTACAATCCTCACTGTGCACTCGATGTTGAGGAATACTGTATAGCCAGCTACCACTCTGTGTTTTGCAGAAGTCTCATCTTTACAGCAAACAGAATACCTTTAAAAAGGAAAACTATCAATACACCCCAAATTGTTGTTTGCATAAAGCCATGTGAAAGCCCTTGCCAGAAATGCTTTTCTTGTACTTTCTGTTGAAGTAGAGCTGCAGGGAGAAGGTTTATGTGGAGAGATGCACCATGAATCTTTCCGCTGTTTCATTGCATTCGTTTGCAAAATGGGTTCTTCCTTGCTGGGTTACAGACATTTTGTTCAAATCCAGGAGTTCATATTTTGTCCTTTTAGCAGCATTTCTTGAGTATCATAGCTTCCATTTTAACACAGTGGCTTTTATAAGTGAGATGAATAGTTCACTGCTTGGTTGTTGTGTCCTGGGGCATCTTCCAAATATAATTATAAAATGTGAATGTAATGGATTTCTTTTTTTTATGCACTAGGTCTGTAGAATGATTATTTCAGCATGGGGTACTGTATTGGTTTATTACAGTGTCAGGTGCCAGTCTTTTGTTTTTGACCTGGAACCACTTATTTTTCTAATAAGATATTTTACACTATTTGCAACTTCAATATTCTCAGCTTGAGTAATGAATGAAAAACACAATCAAGGCAAGAGTGTTTCAATGTATCAAACTCTTTCCAATCATCATCAGAATATGGTGAGATGGGGAAGGACAATTTCACCCTGGAGAAATCATTGTAACCTATACTCAGCACAGAATTAAGTTATAAAGAGCAAGTGAATGTATATATAGATAGATGTTGAATGTTTTCAGCTCTTCCATCTGTCCAGAAATTAAATGCTTTACCAATGAGTGGCGTTTTACTGCTATTTCAATATGGCTTTTCTGCATGATTTTTTCTTCACATAAAATAAATGTCCTTTATGGAACTTAAAACATTCTCCCAGATATAAGGATTTATTAAAAGCTTAGCTTTTTTTTTTTTTTTTTTTTTTTTTTCCCCTACCCTGGTGATTATTCACTGTAGGAAATTGCTTCCAGAAGTATCAGAGGAGTCCAAGGGAGTTAGGTACCTAAGTCCTAAGTCCTATTTATTTTCAGTAAGAATGAGGTGTTGATCTTTGTAATCTGCTTTGAAAATGGGAAATTCTCTCGTTATTCAATTAAAAAAAGGATTAGAATAACAAGAATGTGCAAGTATTGTTTACAAAATAATCTTTTGACAGGGCAACTCATATGAAGGGAGCCAGTGATGGTAGGAATATTTCATCCATTTAACTTTGGTGTTTAGACCTGCATATAGATAATGAGCAAATCCTTCTAGTGAAAATTCATAGTCCTAGAATTAAACCAACCACAAAAGGATGTAAAAAGAACAGACTTAAAATGGATTGCTTCATCTTTTCCCCTACTTGTAAAATACCTGTTGAGTTTGTTTTCCATGTCAAGAGATAGAGAGAATTGTTTGGTTTCTACACTGCAAAGAACCTCTTTCATAGGAAATGACTATGTCTGAGATGTTTTATTTTCAAAGGCTTATTTAAGTTTTCCCTATTGTTCATTTTTCAGGAATGTGCTTAGTTCCTCAAATGACACAGTAAAAGCCTCTGTGTTGACAGGAAGCCTTTTCCAAAGGTTAATTATTTTATGAGGAAAGAAATTACTCCTATATTTCCTATTAACCTTTGGGTTTCTTTTTGTTTGTTTGTTTGTTTGTTTGTTTGGTTTTTGGGGTTTTATAATAATTTCTTTAATTTATATGACTGCTTGGGAATCACAAAAAAATTTTTCACTTTCTAATTTAGCTTATCTCTTAAATATTTTTCTCAAATCTGAAACCTTATCTTGTTAATCTTGTTTGTTCTAGAGAGAATAGATTAAATTCTTTTAACTGTCCACTTTATTAAATTCCTGGTATAATTGATTAGTCTAACAAAATCAGACAAGTAGGAAATTTAATTGCTTAAAAGTGCATAACCCATTGCTACTGCTGACTTTCTCATAAATGTGTGTTATAGTTACAAAAGATAATGAAAATTGTTTTCTTTTAATTAGAATTTTATAATAAGCATTTTTCACTACCAAAATAATTAAGTTTTCAAATGACACACTTTAATTTAAAAATACTAACTATCCAAGGTCCTTATTGTCTCCACAGAAAAGAAGAATCTGATTTCATTTCCATGTAAAGTGCTTCCATTTTTACCAGTCTTGGTAAGGTAGAAGAACACACCAATTCCCATTCTATGGTTGAGAGATGGACGCAAAATGACATTAAAGCTTTCACTCTGCCTCCTTGGGAATATTGCTGGTGTTTTACTAGCATCCAAATGGCCTGAAATTAGGAGATAGCTTCTCTTGGTCAGGGCTGACATAGGCTCTTGGGGCTCCTTTGACCTCCAAAACTGGGATCCCACTTTCCCTGGCTTAACACCTAAGCAGAATGATTATCCACATTGTCCAAGATAGCAAATCAAGTCTGTAGCTGACCCCAAAAAATACTTCCACAATTTTTTTCAACAGGCTTTTTGTGGCACTGCAATCTGGTGTGACATTGACTGTCCTGAGCAGAAGGCTACAATCCTGAGCTTTTAAGAATATTAGTCACACCCCTTTATAAAGAGTTGGAAAGGACCTGCAGGTGCCTGGCCAGCATTCTGAAGGCAGCCATTGTACCAATTTCAAAGGCATATTCTACTCCTTGCTTTGTATCAAGCCAAGTACATGTTGGGATCTGACTTTAGGGAGCAGAGTAAAGATATGCATATCTTGGTACTGAATCTCTGTATTTGACTCATGGACATCATGATTACTGGAAACACTTGTCATTAGCTTTATTAATTCAAGTGTTTTGTGGTCCACACCCCAACAATTTCTCCAGCACTATCAGGTACAGGTTATTTTTATACTTGCTGTCCATCAAGGAAGAAAGCAGCAGAATTCCTAGACAATATACTGTACAATCAAGGGGTAATTTTATGCCACATGTAAAACTGGACCTCCATTGAAAAACAGACCTTGCTGCAGATTTAGATTAAAGAGATTGTTGTATGCCTTGCATTTTCTGCACTTGGTCCCATGTTGTGGTGACTGTTTAATTGGCTTTTATTCTGCTATTCTATGCCCAAGTGTGTTTTCAATGGTAATTTTTTCCTTTTTTACTTTTGTTATTTTTATCCTCTTCCTGTTCCCTGAATATTGAAAGGTGTATTTTGACTTTAATTACTAACTTCTTGTTGCTAATGATGAGAGAAACTTTCTGAATAATCCCCTGAGTTTCATAAGCCAACATAACTCTGGAAAACTAAGACATGTAGACGAACTTTGACCAAAAGAAAAAAAAAAATTACCAGCCCTGAAACTGCTTAATTTACGTGCTGGTTATGAGTTAAAAACCATTATTATTAGCTTGATATTAATAATAACTAAGCAGTGACTATTCTAGCTTTATAAAGGGTGAGGTTGAAGGATAAATGGCTTTGAACCCCAAAGAAACATTTTAGCTGAATTTTCTGAGAGAAAATTTTGTATGCTTCTGAGGCAAAATTCTCTATCAAATAAATGATTTACACTGTTAAAAACTCAAATTAAAAGTACAGTTCACTCACTAATAAATGAATTAAGTAAAATGCATACAGATTGTGCCTAACTTTCATTGTTTAACCTTTGAATCTAACTAAACAAGATTATAGAACTGTTAATTGGCTTTTGACATTGGAGTATTTTTAATGTAGTGATGAGTTTTTACACCTGTAAAGAGGGTATTCATGGATGTATTCAGTTCCTTAAGACGAAACTTACATGGGCTTTTGTGAACTCATTTAAGGTCAGATACTGCTTTGAGAGTTTTCATTCTTATTTGAGTTACTTTCAAGTTACAGTGGCACTGTGGTAGTGTTACATGCTCTTACAAGAAAAAGAATAACAGTTTGAGGAGGTCAAGAGTCTAATATCTTTCTTCAGTTTTAGATTTTGAAAAATCTTTTTATCTTGATCTCCCAAATTGGCATTCTTCCTCCTATGTACCTCATTTTTCCTCATGGGCAGACTCCTTGCAGATAGTTCTGTCTATCCCAAGTATGGGTACAACTATTACCTATTTTCTTTCTCTCTCTTCTAGAAAAATATTCTTATGATTTGCAATGTTGCCTAATTTCAACAAGCATTTGTGTGGTTACACTTGCCCAAATCCTCATGATAAGTATTCCCACTCCCTGTGTTGTGTCCTCATCTGTTTTTGCCTCCCAGCTGATAGGCTAATTGCTCCTGTTTGCTATTGCAATGTAGCCTTTCACATAATGCAAAAGCACTTTGTGAAAATGACCCCTATCAAGAAATGACAGAGTAGATCTTTATTCCGTGAGACCATGTGCCTTTTGGAGAAAAAATAACTGTTGGCATTGTTTTTTTGAAAGACCCAGTGCTTTCAGAAACCTGTTAGAGAAGAAGTGCCCAAATGCCCAACTCATTCCTCTTTTTCAGATTTTTTTCTCAAAGAAAAAGGTGTTAATATAACTGTCTGAGACAGCACAGTATCTTCTAAAGGATCAAGGTCTCATAAAAGTACAGTAACAGCTGTCAGAAAACTGAGTTTACTACTTACTAGGATGCTGTGCAGTCCAGTACATAATTAGCAGCCTATTCTCCGTCAGAGAAAGAGAGATGAATAGAGCAGGTTGCCACAGTTTCAAAAGGGCTTCAACTCAGCTTGTGATATTCTGTTTACAGCTTTGTACAAACAGACATTCTGGTCAGGATTTTCTCCTTGCCAGAACTTGTGCCTGAGACTTGCAGCTGTCAAAGTTGGTTTTTGCGAATCTTTTTTCATATCATCCAGTTTGGGCTTTTTTGCAAATAAAATTAGGCTTGTGTGTCAAAGAGCATTTTTTCTTTCTTAAGACTCAGTCTAAAGTGTTGCTCTTGAGAGATGTGTGGGATGGCTCAACAACTCTTAACTTTGATTAGAGAGTTGATGAACACCCAGGATTTACTCTGGCTGAGGACAAAGGCTACAGGTGCTCACAATGTTTTCAAAATACAGATTCTAATCTGTGAAATTCCTTGGTTAGAGGTGTTTTCACTATAACATTGCTTAATAAGACGTCAGAGGAAACCAGATTTTTTTTAATATTCATTCAAGAGCAAGTAGCTTCCAAGACATCTTTCCTATTATTTATTCCATTCAATACCTTGTGAACATGTCCTTACAAATGTATCTTCATTTGAGCTGCCCAGCTCACACCAGTCTAAGCAAGTTCTCAGACTACAGGTTTCAGTGGATGAGTGAGACAATGTGGATGGATGGGTTTTTTGGGCTGCAAATTCCACAGACTCTTCCCATGTTGCAGTAATATTAAAGGTAGGTGCTTCATAGACAAGGTCTCTGGAAGGTACTTGCTTGTTTTCCACAAATTTCACCAGAACTGGCTGTTCTTCTTCAACTTATTCACAAGGCAAGAATAAAGAAAAGCCAATAGTTTGCAAAGGAGATAGTGTGTTGCCCAAAGATGCAGAGACTGGCACAACAGGCTTCCTCAGCAAGCAGAAATTACAGTGATTTTCCCTCTGGTTTTCATCAAGTCTAACAAAAGGATTATCTAAAATATGTAATACTTGTTTATTTTCTCATTTTTGTATTGGATTCTATTTTATTTGGTTTCTTTTTCTCTGTTGGGATAGATTTTCTCTTCCGGCTCTGCAGACACAGACAGATGGGAGTCCTGAAGGCTGGAACAAAAAGTTCAAGGGAGACATTGGAGGCCAAATTCTCCCCTGAACTGAGCTGTGCCTGGCTCCATTGAACTCAGTCATAATGGCACGAGGAATTAAGCAGGCTAGAAGCAGGTTCTTAGTATTGACTCCTACTAGCTCTTATCTTTGCTAAATCTTTATGGCACTGTAGGAAACCTCATTTCATCCTCTTTTTAACTGAGCCTCTGTTGTATCCATTTTTCAGTGGCACTTAGACACCTATGGGGAGTGTGAGGTCTGCAGGGCTTTTTGGCTGTTGAAAAGGTACTGCTGCAGGGTTAGAGCCTTGCCTTGGGGAGAGCAGAGGCCTTTCCTCAGTGCCAACACTAAACTAGAATTGTCCAGGGAGTTTTGGAAAGTGCCTTCTAGAATTCCCTGCTTTAAAAGAACTCTTAGTGTTTCTGGCTGTAGCCTTCTTTGATTTCTGGGAAATGACCCATTTTATTTGCTGAATTGCAGGCTCCCCACTGTTCCTCTCCTCCCCAGTCAGAGAGACTCCTGTGTGCCTTCCACTGTCCGTGGATTGCTCTGAGTATTTGCCATTTTTGTCTGCATGTCTGATCCCTCATGCCAGAGTTATGGGACCTCTGGAGAACACAAAACTGCATCAAAGGACTCTTTGAGGAGAGTGAGTCCATCAGTGCACACACAACTGTAGCACCTGGAAAAGCACTCTTGCTCTCATTCTTCCACATTGTCTCATTTTGCCTCTGGCTGGTCTTGTGATAAGGAATCATGTTCTATCCCTTAACCTGGCCTGCTGTCCCTTCAGCTTTATTTAGAAGCTTGACTGTGTCGGGAAAGGAAATCTGAAGATGCGTTTTTAACATTTCCTGTTTCTTACATCTTCTGCACAGATAGAACACCAAATTATGTCATTGCATGGTTTGTTATCCATTCTCTACTGTTAAGAAGTGGAGAGGTAAATAAATTGTAGGGAGGTAGGAGTTTAAGAGAACTTAAACTGATAAAGTAGTTACCTATTTTAGAATATTACCACATCAGAGAAAGGGTCTCAGGCCAACATGTGGTGTCCAGTTTTAGACACTGTACTTGCAGAAAGAGGTGGTCCAATGTGAGACTCCAGAAATTGAAGGGTATGTTTTGTGAGAAAGGTCAGAACATGTGGGAGTAGTTCAGTCAAAAGAAGGAAGGACTGGGATGGAAAGCTCATGTTTATATGACACAAGACATCAAAAAAGATTGATATAAACAGAAAGGGAATAAACCCTTCTCTGTGCCCAATGTGTCAGAAATAAGACATTTGTTTTCAGCAAGGGAGAATAAAATTATGTGTCAGTCAGAGCTTGTTAATGGTCAGGACAGTTAAGCATGGGAAAAAAATTCTGGGTAGAGGGGCAAATCTTCACTGATATTCTTTAAGAGCAGATTGGACAAATTTTCTGTGGGAAAGAAATAGTTTCTAGCTGATTTTGCCTTGGGGTAGGCTAGTGGGGTAAAGGAATGCATGAAGTGTATTTCAGCTTATTTTATGTAATTTTCCTTGCTCAGAGCAGAAAATGGTGTAGAGACAAGCTGAACGCATCCACATAAATTGTTTTTTATTCTAGACCTGTGAAATGTCAGTTGTTCCTCAATTTCTCCACATTCAAATAATGGACTTTAGTTGGCAGATAAAATATATACAGTGTGTTATGTGGTGAAGAATGTTTCAGAATAATTCACTGAAAGATCTACACTTTCCTGTGCCAATAAGCTGCAGATACTGCTTGTTGAATTACTTGCATCACATTCCAAATGTAAACTGCTGAGGTTTGCATAAATTCAGATTATCCATATAGCTATGCAGAAAATCTTCAAGATGAGTTCTGCATTAATAGCACGAAAGGATCAGTCTGATATCTTAATGACCTGAACCATAATTTGAATCCATTGAAAGTTGTCTGTAAGCATCTCTGGGAACAGATACCAAACATGACCTTAACTTACAGAATTATGAATTAAATAATCCTGTAATATTTCTGAAACTCAGTGTTGTCACACAAACACTTCAGGTTAGCAGAACAGCAGTTGTCATCTTGTGGTATACTCTAAGTGCCTTTTGGTGTAGTGTTTCACTTTTTTCAAAGAATGCCCTTCCCACTGTTTTTGATTTCCTACATTAAAGGACTTAGAGGACCCTCCTTACAATGTTAGAGCTCGCACAATGACAGTGCATTTCAGATCTATTATTGTACTTGCAGGAGGACTTTCCTTTTTATTCTATTATGGAAAGATGATTTTTGGTTATAGTGGATAACACGTAGCCTTGACACTAAGCAGGTAGGCAATACACAGTCTAATATGCAAAGTCAGTCAGTTCTCCAGTTCTGTATTCAAGTACAAAGAAAATAAATTGTCTTTTTCTCCCCATCATAACATTTTTTTATTTATTTTCTGGCCCCTGGCAACTATAGACTTTTATCTATTTGCTATGTTGTTCCCATGTCTTCTTAAGAGAAGCCAACCTCCCTGCTTCCCTCTGCTAGTTTGTTGATGTAACTTGTTTTTATCCAGACAATAATACTTCTTTACCTAGTTTGTTTTATTATTTATCATGTTGGAAAGTAGTTTTCAAGGCTCCTTGCTCTTAATCGATACTCTTTTTTCCATTCACTTACAGAGGGAAGAAGTAAAAAAAAAAATACAAATAAGAAGCAGAGCCTATTCATAATCTTAGGAGTCACGGCTACTTCTTCTTTGAAAAAAAAAAAGGGCTCAGAATTAGGGAAGATGACGTTTATAGACACTGAATGTATCCCAGTTTTTTGAAAATCATGCTCTGTTTCCCTTTTTTTGAGTTGTTCCTTTGTCACCCTGCTTGAACTGGTAGAAGATGTCAACAAAGAGGGATAAATTACTATTTTTTAGAGCTATCACATCATTGTATTGTATGAGAAGCCAGCATAACCTAATGAGTCACAAATTGAAGAGGTTTACTTTAATTAAAAATAATACAATAAATTAAAAACAAACCCCTCTTCACAAGCTGCTTGAGATGGTCAGGAAGAACAGAATATAGGGTGTAAACGCTAATTTCAATCTGTGTAAACATGTAATTTAATTTAATTATAATTTCTTTCTGTCTGCAAACACCTCATAACCTACACATTTTAACTGATACGTTAACTAGGTTACATGCAGTGATTTAATTTTATTGTAGAGCCTCTCTTTTTATAGATCTTTTAGATTGGAAGCAGTATGAGTTTGGAAGGTTGCGCAGTATAGAATGATATTAAAATATTTTACTGTTTCTTAACTGTAGGAAAGTTTCAGTCTTCCAAACTGAAATTGCTATACTTCTCTTAGGAATTGAAAAGCCCTCCTAATTTTTAATATTTTCAAGTCAAAAGTTCAGAACCATGATTTGGAGAAATATATTCTCTCCTTCCATTTTCATGGGTTAGTAAAAGATGCCTTAAATTGCTGAGGAGCAATGTATTACAGTACTGTCACCCTCGGCACACAGTCATTTCCAGAGAATATGTCTTCTCTATGTGGTTTGCAAAGAGAATGGGGGAAAAACCAAAACCACTGTATGTATACTTCAACAGACTTCAGGGAACATCAAGCCAAATCTCACTGCAAGTTGACATCAGCTCAATGAAAAAATCCAGCTTCATGTTACTGTCAATAGGTATTGTAACATGCTTGGTGTCAGCTTCTTCATGGAACAGAGGATTTCACTTGCCTTTCTCCCCAAAATAGCATTTGCTATTTATTCCCTGCACCCTGGCTGCTATGGGCCTTTATCTACATGATATGCTGTTTCTATGGCATATTAGGTTAAGCCTAACCTGTTGTATTTTAGCACACTTGCTGTCAGCCTCCTAGCACAATAGGAGACTTCTCTTGTAAGAGTTTTTATGTGCATGCATGCACAGACACGTACAAGTGAATAATACAGCACAGGGTATGCATAGTGCACCTGTCAAATGTATAAACACACAGTGGATACAGCTATCTGAAAGAGATAGTGTCAATCAGATCTATGGGAAGGGGGGGTAGCATTGTAATAGATGGCATATCTGCTGAAAGCAGGCAATTTTAATTATCTAAGATAGTTTGAAGCTATGAATAATTTATTACCCATAGAAGTCTTTTTTAAAGCTTCTAATCCTGGCGATCCTCTGATATTCAGATCACAGTCCCTGATGCTTTCCTATTTGAACTGTTACTCTGGAGGCACTGGATGGAAACTATATGTTTCTCTGTAGCTAGTCAGCATGGATTGAGTTGTTTTGACAGCCCAGCATGAGGCTGTAATAGTCCGGCTAAAGATCTGAAAAATACAACACAAGGCAGAAAATAAAACATTTCCTTGGACAGTGATAACCACCCTGAGCAACACAACACACTCCAGAATAAATAAGGGAGGGTTTGGGGTTTGGCTTCAGATGACTGGGGCAGCCTGTACAGTACAGCTCCGAACACAGCAGTGTTATCCTATAGATTGATAACAATTAAGATGAAAAATACCCTTACAGTATACTAGTTAGGAGTTCAGTCACACCATTGCTCTGTTTGAACTCCTTTGAAGCCTGCAGTTTGTATGCTTCCTGCAGATTTGATAGAATTTAGCAGCTAATTTCCCCCCCTCCAAAAGCCTGTTTCTCTCTAGGCAGTCTGTGCTGAGTGGGACAGGACTGCAGCGTTGGCACGGCTTGAAAGCAGAGGCAACTGCTCCAACAGACACTTAATCCACTTCATTTCTTTTCCGTCTTTTACAAGTTCCTAAGCAGCAAAGCAGCTGGGGAGAATAAATAAGAATGAAGAGCAGGTTATTGGAGGAAGAGGTGGGAAGTGAAAGACAAGGACGCATTCAAGAGGTGGGAGATGTGCGTGGTGTGTGGAGCACGTGTGTGTCATGAGGGTGACAGGATGGGTGTGGATAAAGAGCAGCTGAGGAAGCAAAGAGGCTGACTTCATCGGAGTGGTTAAAAATAGGGCAGGTCACCCCAGAGCTGCTGACATCTTTTATACTCAAGTCTTAAGTTCACAGTGAAGGACCAGGGGCTCCATTAAGCAGTGCACTCAACCAAAAACCTAAAACTGGTGAATACCTTGGCATCTTACTGAACCATGTCTGAAGGTAAACCATGACCTAAGTTTGTCTGTAAGCCTCTGCTTCATTTTGAGAAACTGAAGTATATGACAGAGTAGGATTTTCCATCCATATGCATCCATTGAGGTGATGGATCTGGAAGTCTGGAAGAAGATGTTCAGACATGGAGTTTGAGAGCTTAAAGGATGGTGTTATGGGTTAATGGATGGCCTTCAATAAGGTATTTTCCAATCTAAATCATTCTCTGATTCTCTGCCCTGAGTCCTTAGCCCAGCCACAAGCAGACTCAGGAAATAGGAAATGTCTCACATCAACTGAGCAGTTCCTAGGTCAAAAACAAGCACAGGATAAAGTTAGCCCACAGAAGGCAAGGCATGATAATACATGAAGCATGGAGCTTAGGTGAAAATGCTAAAAAAACTAGTCCTATGCTGGGTATATTCTGTCCCCTGTAAACTGTGCTGTTTCATTGTCTAACATTTATTGTTAAAGGTACATGATTTGCAAAGTGACAGAAAAATTTGTTTTGAGAGCTCTAATTGCTAAATTATTTTATTTTTTCATGCTGTATTTCTCTAAAGCAGCAACACAATGTTGTTGACTTGTGCAGGCAACATGTATGCAAAAAAAGACACAGAGTAATGTATGTAAGTAAACACCCCTACCTGCACAACCCTCGTGAGATTTTTGCTGAATTTCCAGTTTATAATCTGACTTCAGTGCCATCCTTTCCACCAAATTATTTTAGAATGAGTTGTAGACAAAAACCTCTTGAGGCAGTGAAACAGCAGGTGGCCTGCTTAGCTTGTTGTGGTGGCACCTTATGAATAACTCAATTGATCTCCATATGCTTCCATTCACTCTTGCTCACAGCAATGCTACCTTAAACACTGAGCACTTCAGCATCTGATAGCAAAGGTTTTATTCACTTTAAAAAATGACATACTGGAAGGGAAACATGTTTCACTGCAGACATTACTTTGTCATCCAAACCCACTTTCAGTGCCAAAAGCTGATGCAAAACTCACATACTGGAGCAGTGAAAAATGAAAATTACATGAGTTGTTTTGCAGTGATATATTAAACTAGTCTCTAAGATCACATAACAGATGTCTGGTAGAAAAATTTGAAATTCACCTATACAAAATGTTTTGCTCCAGTTAGTGATTTCTGAAGTTTCTGACACTTGTCTTCTAGCCTTGGAAAGCAAGCCTGGGAATTTATAAGGGATGGATGCCTGAGTTGTGTCCCTGTCCAGTCACATGCATGACTGTCAGGTATTAGGAGAGCAGAATCTTGTATTACCTGTGCACTGGAGAGAGATCGAGGTTTCAGAGCACATGTTCCCATGTCACGGTGCTGCTAGTGTGGTTCTGGTCTCAGTGCCTAGTACCACCCAGTGCAGTAGCAGCCTGCCCTGAGTGACATGCCTTCCTTTCAGCAAGGGTTTCCTTCAGTGCAGTGTCACACTGCTGTACCCCCAGACCTTCCAGTTCAGAGCCAATATGAGCATCACCCACTTGCACGGTGTAGACCTGGCGTACTGAGATGGCTGGGTAGCAAGGAAGCAGTGTAAGTGGAAAGATCAAACAAAGCAAGCGGTACATCTTGGTCTGTGAGGCAAGCACCCAAGTACAGCATATAATACAATGTCTTAGTTTTAGTCACCACTTTACCATGGAATAGGATCATCATAAAAACTTTATGATGTGCAAAAAGGCAAGGGGTGGATTTATATTTACTACTTGTGAGATATTTAGATAATCAACTTAGACAGCTAGCCAGACATCTTAGTCTCCCTATTTAGATGAGAAATAATTTTTCCCAAGAGCTGTAGCTAGAGTTTCTGTCTGAAATAATTCTGTGGAGGAACCTTTTCTTTTCACTGCTGTTAAAGTTGTCTGAATACTTTGCACTCTTATGGGATGATCCCTCCAGACTCTATACAGTGTTTAGCAGTAACTGCAAACAGGCCAGCTGTCCAAAAGTGGCAAAAGACTCTCAAAAGACAGGCATGGGAAATAATTGTACATCAGGAGGTAATTGTGTAGCATGGTGGAATTGGAATAATTATGTTTTAATTCGTAGCATTGTGCACATGTGGTTATCTCCAACCCTTGGGTGGTAGTTCACACCCGAAAAACCATGTGTGCACACTGCTTTTGCTGATACCATGGCTCTATAACTGGGTTGCTTCTGGTATCAGGGATGATTCTGGGCTGTCAGTGCATGGCAGTGGAAGATGCCCATTGTTTGCACAGAACAGGACATTGAACCTTGAAAACTGATCCTGTTAAAGGTGTGATCCTGTTCCTGATGTTTGTCTATTAGCTAGATAATACAAGAGGCTCATCTAATATCTGATTTACTTATCATATTTTTCTTCTCACCAGTTTAGTATTGATAATCTAGTGTATAAGAATGCTGGTACAATGGATAAAAAAATAAATGGGTCTCAGTCAAGTCCAGTAATTAAATTTCATGAATAACTCATTTTAAATCATTGCATGTCTATACTTTTGAGTTTCTCCTGTTACTTGTTATTGAGAAACCCTCTTCAGTGCAGTCTCCTTTAGTGAATGAAGTCACAGGATTATTGCATTGCTTTCTTTCATATGCTACTCTGTTCATTCAAATTAATTCCAGATACACTTAGAACACCAAATTAAGAAGGAAAATGTGGTTTTAAGATGAACAGTCATCACTAGCTCATTTTAATGATCTGTTTATCCTTTAAAATAATCTCCTTATCTTATTTTTGTCTAGCTATGAAATGGTTGAGTGATGCACTGAGACAAGACTGTCCAGTTATTGCTACATATTGCATCTCAGTCTGATTTGTTGACGGATATGAAAGATGACAGTTTTTAAAGGAAATGTAATACATATATTTAATGGGGTTTATATATTTTAGCTTTAGCACGTACTTTGGTTCCATGGCATTTTCTGTATTTATGACGTGATTTTTTGTTTCATCCAAAATACTGATTTTGGCCTGCAGCTCAGCTATGATTCATGAAAAAAAAATCTATTTTCTGAAGCCAATGTTTTCTAGTATTATATAGTCTATGCTACAGACTATATAATAACATTATGAGAAAAATTATGAGTATGTGTTTAATTGTTCAGTTGAGGTTACTCAGTGTGCATGCTCTTTTATTTTTTTTTAATAATGTGCTGTATTTTTCTTGTACTATCCCTGAAATCTTTCCAAGCCAGCCTACCTTAATGAGTTGAGCCTTAGGATTATTGTACTGTGCTCTCTGGGGAGACATCTTTCTAGTTTGAATACATAGGAGATTCACTTAGAGAACAGAGCTAGGTATGGAAATGTCTTTATGAGATCTCTTCAGTTTCATAACTCTGTCTTTCTGTACCTTTATCTTTACTACAAAATGAAACTTTCAATATCCTTTGTAGAATAAATACTATGAAAATACTGAAAAATCACAAACAGTATTACAAACAATAGCTAACAAAGGATAGAATATTAACAATAATAAGTCAATTCACTTAAAATACCTTGGTGTTTGGCTCCTAGATTCAGAAAAGGTAAATCAAGGATGACCATTCTGTCCTGATGTAATTGAGTTTTCCATGGCCAATGTACATGTTCTACAGTAATTTCACTTAATCTAAGTGATGATGCCCAGTTATGAGAAGCAGAAAATGTTGCTTCTGCTTCCCTTCAGACTCTGTAATCGAAAGGCACTTTAAAACTTTTCTAAGGCATCTTAGCAACCCACCTTAGAAATACCAGTAGTAGTTGTGCTGAACTGCAATGATTGTTCAGACATATCTCAGCAGTTTTCTTTTTTATTCACTTTAGCTACCTGGTATTAATTTATGTGCTGCTTTTACACATTATTCAATTGACAAAATTCAGTTGTGTCAATGCAGGGAGTTTGCCTGTTTTTTTTTTTTTTTTCTTAATTTCCATGTAGGCTGAATGAGTAGGTTATAGGAGTACATGTTAATGGAGTATATATATGAATCACTGACTGGGTCTGCATGTCAGAATGGAGAAATTTTCAAGTCCCAATTCTTCTGGAGACACATCAACAAGATGTCTTCATTATCTGTGCCACCTTGATTCCTCAGTACAATCAGTCACAGCTTCAGTTATTGCTGCTAACTCTAAAGGAGAAATCCTACAAAATTGATAAAACCCATTAATGATTTTGTGAACAGAGAAGAACTTCAGAATTTAGGTATTTTGACTTTACTATGTATTTGGGCAGTGGGGAGAGGGGATGGGGTGGGAGGAGAAAAACATCTCAAAATTACCAGACCCTCAAAGAGCCATTGTTCCTTTATTTTGTCTTGTGAATCTTCCCATGGGAATATGTTACTGAAGGTATTTCTAAGTCCCAGTAAAACAGGAAACACTCATATGGAGGTCTTTCCAGGCATCACTCTCTCCTTTTTGTCATGCTGCCACAACCTTGCACTTTTTTCAAGAGTAATCAGAGCAACAGGAGCCACTGATAGCCTGAGGCTATTTGTCCCCATGTCATGTCGATCTTGTTCTGGGCTTGACTCAAATCCAAAGAGGTGCCTTCTTTTATTTCCTCTCTTGCTTTAACCTCAGATTCAACTAAGGTGGATGCAAGTTCAGTATTAGTTCTCCCATTACTTCTTCAGTCAGCTAAAAGACCCAGCTTTGTCATTTCTGTGAGCTGGGATCACAGTTCAGAGGCTCATTGTCTCTCTGCCCCTCAGTGCTCAACTAATGAGCTGTGCACCTTTATGTTTGCATATAATTTTGCAGAGGTTGATTGTCTATATGCACTTAGCCTGGCAAGCAGTTTCCACTCTAACACACTGTTTTACATCTACCTTTAGCTTTGTCTTGGAAAATTAGTCAGTGAAAGCACTGAAGCACAAGCTTAAATCTGTCTCTATGGAGGAAAGCACTCAGACATGTGCTGAAATGTAAATATGTGCTTAGATCCTATCATTAAGTCAAAGAGACTCAAGTGCATGCTTCAAGTTAAGCATATGCTTACATCCTTTTTGAATAGTGATGCTTTCCTGAATTAGCACCTTAACTTGGCCAGGAAATTGCCACAATTCCTACGAAAGAAAGAAAGTATTTCTGCAAAATCCAAAGGCACACTGTCAGAGGTTTTTGAATTGTAGGTAATTTAAAAAATGTTGATTTTAAATTTGAATTTCTGTCTTAGCTTTTCTTTTCACCTGTCTACCATAAAAGTGATTTGTTAGCACTTAAGCTTTGAAGACTGGTCATTTACAAGGCTACAAGCTAACACTATGAAATGCTATAATGAAGGATAAGCAGGTTTCTGGAAAAGCTCTAAAATTTCATGTTTGATACCAGTTGCTGACTCTTAAAGATCATGTATGAACTCAATGTGGAGGCACAGTTTATCTGACATATGGTTGTCAGGAATTGCTCACATATTTTACTGTTGCTGCTCGTTAATGGAGGCATATATGACTGGACTAGACAGTCCTCTTAACAGATCAAATATATCATATTCTCAGTTCCCAGTCACTTATAACTCCTTCAAAATAAATTAATTATCTATATTTGGAGGAAATGGATGGTGATGAGGTTACGATCATATTAGTACAGATATCTGGGAACAGATCCAATTCATATGGCTCTGTGCTGTTCATGTTCATGTTGTTTAATCACTCCTACTAAAATGTAACTACGTCAAAAGAGTTTTTTCCTTTGGCATCAAGTCTGATGAAGATCGAAATCAAGTGCTGTAGGTGCGAACATGCTGGCTTCTTTTCATGGTTGATATTAGAAGAATTAGAGGGGTACTTTTATAGTTAAAAGCAAGGAAATCTTACATTAAATTGAGCAGACCAGAACAAGGTGAGCATGACAAATTTTGGTTTTGAGGCATCTCTGCAAGAATTCAATGACCTGCGTAGCCTTCATTGCTATGTCTTCCCTGGTGAATTTAATGTAAGGGAGCAAGGGAAGCCATGGCAGCTGGCAAAATATTCCTATTCCAAAATAACATTTTCTACCTTTGCCAAAGAGAAATAATGAAAAAGTTTTGGGTGTTCAAGAGTGGAATCTTCTATATGTTGTTCAGGCATAGTAGATTTTCTTCAACCTACCTCTTAGTCTGGCAGCTGAAAAACAAGGGCAAGAGAAGGTGGTTTACACACTCAGCGGGCTGCCATTTTTTTTAAGGTTGCCTAGTGTTTTGCCTGTCTCTCTTTGCAATTTTTTAGGCTTAGACTGCAGGGACTGACTTTCAGTCCTCTCAGCCCCAAATGACTGGGCTTCAAAAATCTCTAATTTTCCATTGATTCTCTTTCCTCTGCATACTCAACATTTTTTCTGTGGCTGTGTCTCCAGGAGGGAAGCAAGGAAGCTTTCCATTCCATTGAAGGTATTCAGCCCTGAGGAGTGTATCCCTGACACTGGAGGAACCGCAGAAAGACAGAGGTTTGGATCATGGGTGGTCGAATAATATGGTAATGCAGTTGCAAAGCTGAGCATTAGAATTTACTCACAAACTGTCTCAGGAAATCAGGAATACTGCTGGTTTGCTATTTCAAAGATTTTATATGAGATCAAGTTGATTGATGCATGAGAGATATTTCGACAAAACAGGTGAGTAGCAATGTGAAGTCAACGCCTCTATCAGTAGTAACTTGTTAACTGTTTTACAGTCTCTCCTATAGTATTTTCACTGTCTCGAATTATGTTGGGTTTTTTTTTTTCTTTTAGAGAGATACAATCAGCAGGAGGCTCAGAAATGTCAACTATAATTAAAAATGTAATTTTCAAAGGCATTTTGCAGTTTATTCACATGGTAAATGGTTTCCTACCCTCTGAACTTTCAGCCTGCTGAGCTGAGCTGAAGAATTGCATTTTCTTAAAATCCTTGCATTCTCTCACAAGTGTATCAAGGCACTTGTCAGTTGGACAAGCTGGCAATGAAGAGTTCATCTAATGGTGTAGAGCTTGAAAACGTTAAAAAGGGGCTTGTTTGTTTGCTCACCAGAGTTTTCATCCCTGCCAAAATACTTACTGAAAATTCCATTCTGATCTATTTTAATATTTATTCCTTTGTTTCTTTTCTCACTCCTTTTTCTATTTAAGGCATGACTGTCTTGTTTCATTACCCAAATGAAAATACAATCCTATTAACCTCTACTACTATTGAAATCTGTTTTTTTTCCTGGTCTTTGATACCTGGATCTATTGGATAGTTGACTATGCTTTAGATGGTTTCCTTGGTCTGGTATTTGGGCACCTATCAAGCTAAAGTAATTTTTCCTCATGACATCTCTATGTGGAAAGTAAGTGTTACTATTAAATATTCATTAAACAAGAGAAAAGTTGATTCCAGAGCCCAGTGATTAGGACAGTCACCAGGTTCTTGGTATCCTCAAGTCACTCTTCTATCATTACTCATGCAAAGTAATTGAGCAGTTAGGGGAATTGTTTTAATCAAAGAGAATAGCTTGTTTTTAGCTCTTCTGTGGGACGTGGAAGGTCTCAGGTCCAGTTTCTACCCCACACTGGGGTTTGAATACTTATTTAGGACCTCTTGCTTAGGGCTAAATACCTACCTATATTCCCTGTACTCCCAGATGTCTGCTTGTAGGTTCAGTAAAGCTCTGCTTTATGTTGCTGGCCTATCCTGGCTCTGTCGCCCAGGCTAACAGATGAGAAGATTTAGAATATTCTGACCATTATGAGGATCCCTTTGGGAAAGCTGAGCAAAAACTCTGAGCAGTTTTTCTGTTTGTTGGGTGGTATCAGTGGTTAGGTGGATTTGGCAATTCAGACTGGCAGCAATGCATACATTTATGAGATTATGTGGGAGCTAAGCAAAGGTTTTGAAACCTGCCAGGAATGTACATGATAGATGGAGGTGCCTGCTACCTTGGAAGAGTAAGGTAGTTCTATCAGGATAAATCTCTTACCCATCTTGGAGATTTATCTCATGGATGAATTGTACAGAGAGAGGGAGATGAATACTGGGGGAAGAAATACATAAATACAGTGCATAGTAATTTGTGGTAGCTGTTAAAGACATTGAGTGTAGTGCATTAAGTGAATTAAATAAAAAAAAAGAGGAAGGTGAAGGGAGAGAGACTGTAATTAACAAGAGCTACTGGCAATTACCATTAAGATTATTTGTTTATTGTTTCACTTTTCTGTGTCTGTTATTTATCTTTGCCTTTTTAGACTTTATCCTCTAGAGCAAGGATTGCCTTCCTGTGTTCAGAAATTACACCACTGCAATGTAAATGAATTTTTGTATAACACAGACCATACAACTCTCTCCTGTCCTTAGCTTTCAATGTGAAAGGTTAACTATTACTCAAACCTTAGACATATATTTGAGCATTCCCTTCTTGGTAGAACTGTTACCAAAAATGTATCAGACTACTCTCACATCTAGTAGAAAGTGTGGCTAGCACAGACCTTTCCCGTGAGAATTCTTTCTCTCTTCTTCCTGTGTTTTATAAACAAAGATAAAGTTTGGATGTTAAAACAGTTTCTCAAAATATGGACAGTTCAGGCCTGGCCAATCAGGCCTAGGGGGAGGCTTCAAACTGACCAATCTGGGTGACCTTTAAAAAGTCTATATAAGTTGGAATTAAATAATAAAAGCTTCTTCTGGATGCCACACTTTGTACCTGGACCTTCTTTCTCTGCTAGCGGCTCAACAGCAACAGAAAGCTTGGTGCTTCTTATATGTGATGTTCAGACTTTATGTGGGAAGACAACCCTAAAACTCTGAGCCTGCAGGGTGCTGCAGATGTATAGTTTTGTACCTGAAGTCACTGGCATGGCCCACACGTGCTGCAGTGTCCACTGAAAGACTTGCAGCATCACTGGAGCCTAAAAGACAAGTTCCTTCTGAAATTTTTTATCCTGAGTTTTTCATACATGTGTGCTTGATTATCCTTCGAAAGGCCACAGACCATGAGGTTCACATCAAGTACAGATTTTGCAAAGTGATTCAGATTTGCACTGTAGCTGTCGATCTCTGTGGAGATAACACTGGGCAGGAGTGGTGAAACCCATCAGTGAGTGAGCAGCCTAAGTTCATTAATGTACTGTGTTAGTCCACTAATAATAAACACTGGCTACCATATTGTCTACTACCTCAAAAGGTTTGAAATGTAGCAAGCCAAGCAATTTTACTTGCTTTTTTTTTTCCCAATAGACTTCCTTCTATTCTCCACAGCAGTTTTGCGTGAGAATGCATGCTTGAGTATTGCATTTAGGAGTAAACCATGTATCACCCTTTTTCATGCCAGTGGGTGCTCTAGGTACGAGACTTTCACTTGCAGTAGGAATGAACTGTCTTAAAGAAAACATTGACAGATCATTTTTTCCAGGAAAATAGCTTTTTGTCAAGTTATTGTGTCTCATTATGTTAATTTTCCCAAAGATTAAGAAGAAAAATATTGGGGGTGGGGGAGTGGCAGGCAAGAGTGCAGAGGGAATATCTCGTTAATACTGCATTGTTTTCTTTCAACTACAACATTCAAACTTTTCTTTTTGATTTTTTTTCCTGATTTTAAATGAAAATATAAAATAGAGAAAAAACAAATTCCTGTCAGAATTTTCTTTGGGATAGACATCTACAATATTTGGATCTTTTCTTCTTCTTTAGATGAATCTAACTTTTAAAATGTTGAAATCCTCTCCAAAATGAATTTGAATTCTCTGTGTGCTTCCCATTAGCAATAGACAATTGCCTAGACTCACAAAAGGCACAAATCATAGTATTTATTAATGGCATCTCAGACACTTCTGACCCCCCCTAGTTGGCAATGGCAGAGCTCTGCTTCCCCTTTATCTGACATTTTTTTGCGTCCTCTGCCCACCTCCTTCCTATATTTGTGCTGCTATAGTCCTGCTGCCTATATTTGTGCTTCACAAACTCTTCTTGTAAATTCCTGAGACTACGGCAACAAAGCTGAAAAAAGTGATGCAGTAAATATAAAAGCTGGCTAAGAAAAGGGATCATAAAGGAAAATATTGCTATATATTTAAGAATTGTCAATGCAGTATTTAATATCACTGAAGCTGATTTAGATTTTGCATTGTTTTTGCACTTTAGTGATTCATCCTTTATTTACATCAATGTACCAGGGAGAGGAATCCATTCCAGTCTTTTTCCTAATCTATCTCCTAATAAGTCTAGCTAAGAGGGCCTTTGAGGGCTTATCCTACTTCCTGCAATACCTTATATTTGATGCTTTAGAGATCATGAAATTATTAAAAATTCAGTCCAGTCTGTTGATTCAATGGCACCCTCTGGCAAGCTGCCTGAAGTACTAGGGAAATATTTTATTAATTTTAAGCGAACCAGCAATTAATTTAATGTGCAGATGCCTTGTAGTACTGAGTGTGAACCCAGAGGCTGGACCAGATAGTTTTCCCATAGACCTTCCTAATTTGAGATATTTTAGTTGAATCCCTGTAACTTCTTTTTCTAGGAGAAACTTCTCTGTCTCCCAGTAACCTTGACTCTGGGTATCCATCACTGCCCTCATTTGGACACAGCAAAAAGAGTTTGGAGGTTTCTCATGGAGCAAAGGAATCCTTTATGATGACTAGGCTCAGTGGCTGGGTGGAACTCCTTGATCTTCCTTATGATATTAATTCTCAATGCATTTATTGCTCAGCAGGAGTCCTCTAATTCCAGTTTAGATAGACTGCAATAAATTTCCAGAGGAGAAAGTAATATACTGACTTTTAAAAACTGTATTGATGTTTAAAATCTCATAACTGCAAGGCATTTAGCAGTGTTTGAACAATGAGATTGCTTAATCGACTGATTGTACTGAAATGTGTATTTCTATAGATCTCTCATTCACATTTCAGCTTTAGCAACAGTGAAGTCAGTTGACTTTCACTCATGCAAAGCTCATTTAAGACTCTAATCTAATGACCACTGCCCTTCACTAGAAAGTGTTTTTTATTTTTCCCGAGTCTTCTTGGGTTTTTTTCACTAAATAATGAAAAAAAAAATCTGCGCTAGAGGATGAAAGTCTGATCTGATTTATGAAGTACGAGCACTTAATTCAACAAATGCTACGTACAGAGGCATTTTCTCTGTAGGTTTGAAATATGTCCCAACCCATGGCACATAAGGGGTTGAATCTGTCCTGTATTGTTTCCTATCAGTGAGGTCTCTGAATGGCTCAAAATTTTCCTGAGACTGCAAGAAAATCAAAATAAAACTAAATATAACTGCAAAATTTCTGTTGATTTGTTAACTCTGCAACTTGAAATGCATTTATACCATGCTCCACAAAAAACTTTGTTTTGCAATATCTGTCTTCATAGCCTATGCTGGTTTTTTAAAATTTTTGAATTTTTTTAATCTGTACCTCTTGTTCAAACAGCTCTTGACTCCCACTTTAATTACAAGAAAACACCCATAGGGTACTATACAAACTTGTCAGCAATGTATTGTCACTAAAATGCTTCAGTGTTAATCATGCAGTTTTCATCTTGGGTTGGTTTGAATCTAAAAATAATGTGAAGAAAGGTGAGAGTTGTGGTTTTAGTGGTCCTTTAGTATTGCAGCAAATTGCAATCTGGCATGTTTCCCTTCGTAGGTCAGATCCCTCCCTTAAAAGTGTCCTCATCACTGCCATTTTGGGAAATCTTTGAATATCTCTGCACAGCATGCCTGTCACTGCAGTGCTTTGCTGAAAGCATTAATTCCCTGAAGAACAGTCGATGGTGAATTCGTGCATTTGATGTGGGAAAGAATGAATGTGAGGGAAGGAGCAGAGGAAAGGGGGAGAAGCTGTTTCACTCGGAGAAAATTTAGGAGTTATGCCTGGGTATTGGTTGACATCCTATACATCTTGAGGATATCATCCTACATCAACACGAAACATTGTTCTACAGAAATTTCCACTGAAACATGATTGTGTATAAAGAGATTGCTGGGGCAGAGAAATAGTTCAGAAACTAGACCAGGGGAAGGAAAGGATGAGTTAGGAGTACTGATTGATACAGGTTCTTGCCTCATGGACATGACAAAACAGCAACATTGGTGTCCCACAGCAGAGTTCACTTGCCTCAGCTTGGCAGTTTCCTGGAGGAGAACCTGTATGGATAGTCCTTGACACAAGACTGGGTGGCTGTCAGTGGCACAACAGCATCTCCTTCTCACGACTCCATGGGCCAATGTGTCAACCTTTGAGGCTCAGGTTATCCCAGGAAGGAGAGCACAGCCTCTCCAGCACAGTTAGGCTGGAACAGCTGGTGCTGAGGGAGCAACCTATGCCTTGCACAGCAATGGATGAGTGAGAGGCAGTGTCTGGTGGCACTGGATGAGGGTGTACCTGTGAATGCTCTCACTCATCAGTCCGTCACTGCAAAAACAATTAGCAATGTCTTTAGAGCTGAGCCTCCCTTGAAAAAACAAAGTAATCTTTCATGTCTTTCCAAGCTCATCAGCTGAAAACTGCTTCTGCCTTGCCTTCCCTTTGGCGTTACTTCACCCAACACCCTTTTGATATTCCACCATTTCAATCTGCAGCACTTCAAGCTCCTAGCACATGGTGCAGGAGTCCATGAGCTGTCTGGGCACAGATCAAGCCCAGGGACAGAAAAGCTGATCTGTGTAAGTCATCTGTGGTCATTTGATCTCATACAGGGTTTGCTTATCTTCCACAAGTGACTAATATGATATATTTGCTTTCAAATCCAGTACTTGCAGGTATCACTTCTGTTTATCTGTCACAATGGTCTCTACTTCTAGGTCCAGGTGTCCTTGCAAAGCTGAAAATGGGAATTAACTGCTGTAGCTTTTCATAGTGAATTTCCAAGGATGGTTTTTTTTTTCATGAAAAGGTGCTTCTTCTTTTGCTGCAGAAATGCTGTGAATTGTAGGTTCTTTAATCTCTGTTGATTGTAAGTGCAGGGAGTAGGTTGAGTATGAGCTACCAGGTCTCCTAAAACACAACTAAAAATATGCTTTCCCATGAGAGGAATATCTGGAGGGTAACTGTCATTATCTGACTGGGAGCTGAAGGGCTAGTGATCCTTGGGGAGAACAGGGGAGAATAAGGGAGATTTTTTCTGAGATGGACAGCCTGACTAGATATGTTGTACTCTAAGAAAAAACAAGCTTATGCCCAGTTTTGTATGGATATATGATTTATTTTTTTATACCCTACCTATCTGGACTGCATACTTTCTTGGCTGAATGTCTTTTTCTGCATTGTTTTTGGACAAGAAATATCCTTGTAGTTGCGACTTGAACCTAGGATCTGAATAAATCAGAGCCACCGACACGTCATTTTCACTTTTAAATATTGCTTAAAAAAATAAGAACCTCTTCTCTTTACAGCTTGCTATTGTAATCTGGACATCAAAACATGTCGGAAATTGTTTTCTAAGATTTGCTATAAAACTGCAATTCTAAAAGACATTAGGATTTCTGTCACTCATCTGCAGAGAAAGCCTGGTCCCAGGTGCAGTACATATCCATCTCACTATGTAAAACAACATGATTTTTCTTTATGTTAGACAGAGAAAGACTGAGAGAATGCAAGAGAGTTGTAGATTCTCAGTTATAGAAGTTTTAAAACATAGCCATATATTTCACATATTATATTTACTATTTAAAGCTGCTTTACTGCTCATCAGCAGTAAGTTTTACACCTGAATTTCAAATATGGCCAGGTATTTAGCCAGTAAATGATGTAGCTTTTTGATATCAAAGGAACTATGCTAATAAATACAAAAAGTTGCCTGCATATTATAGTATGTAGCCCCTTGTCTTAGTATAATTTAAAGTCCTTTGTCTTGATTCCTGTGTGAAAAATAAAGTGCAATGTGTATCACTTTACTCAGGAAGTGTGCTGAACCATTAGGAGAAGCAGGATCAGGGATGCTGAACAGCTTATGCAAAACAAAAGTGTGAAATGCAATTCTGAAATACTCTGGAAGGAATGTGAGAAAGAAAACCTGTGTGGGTGCATTTCTGCACTCTCAGTTCATCTACTTTTAAACAAAAGTGTCACAGAAGGATTTTTTATGCAGTGCTGGAAGACTCAGAACCTCATGCAGACCTAATGAGGAACAGGAAAAACTCTCAGTAAGTGTCCATATGTGTGTGGGGCATATTTTTGACTTCTGCTGCTGGCATTGACATATTGATTCTGTCCCTGACTAGACACTGAAATGATGATCATTGAAAATTGCATCCTTCTTGTTGTAGTGCTCTGTACTTGTACAAGCAGCAGGATAAAATAAATAAAACAAAATAAAACAAAAAAGAAGAAAACAACCCCTTTTAGGATGGGTTTTGATGTTAACCAGTAGAAACTGGGGTAAGGTGAGGGACTGGGAGAGCTGTGGAGTGCTCAGTCAATTATCCTCAGTCTGTGTAACTGTGTGTGTATACAGGAATATGCATGTCGACATCCATTCTGTCGTTCCCCATTTCTTTTTTTCCCTAGAAGAGAAAAGAAGCTTTCAATGTATCTGCCTTGTTAGGAAGAGCTACTTCTGCCATGTCAGTCCAACAGCTGCATGTCTGTGCAAATACAGTGGACTGAGAGAGAACTACTTTGCATTTTAGGGATAAGAAACAGTAAGCACTGTTGTAACTTACCCTGCTATAGGAGTGAATCAGGTTTTTAGGGTCCTGGCTCTTTAAAAAGCTGTGTCTCTATCTTCAAGCATGACTTTTGCTGTGTTTTCTGGGTCAGTTTTAGGTGTTGAGCCATTGGTGCTTTCTCAGGAGTTGTCCCATAAAAACCAGGAAATTACCTGGCCCCTGGGCCAGTCCTTCTGAACCTCATATTAATTCATGCAATGGAGGAAAGTAGGAGAAATAATAGGGTAGAAGAGAGTGATGTGGGCACTGCCTTTGGCAAAAACATCTCCAGTAGTTTTGATGTGCATTTTCTTCTGATTTTTTCTCTTGCTGAAGTTATTCTATTGTTGAAATTCTTTCGAATTAAAAGAGGAAAAAAAAAGAAGTCTTTGATTAATATCTGATTTGATTTGAGCTTTGTCAGTGATGGATGCATTGAAATATTCTTGTCAGAGTGAGCAAGAGTGAGATACTTCTATTAGAATCATGACATGCAGCCTTCTAAAGAAACGCAAACTTTGCATCTTGAGTTTCAGAGCTGCTCAAACAACAGTAAGACTGGACATAAAATTTTCCATCAGCTAGGAACTGTAAAATGAAGTGAAAAGGGGAAAGAAAATGTTTAGCCTCTGACAAACAAAGATTGTATGCATTGGGGATATTATAATAACCTTCCCCTGCTTAATGTTGCTACTCCTTTTTTCTCTCGTGAAAACAAAAAAGAGATCAAATTTAGAACATTTCAGAGGTAGATTCCTGGATCTGGCTCTTTATAACTTCTGTACTGTGAACAGGACTCCAGATCTACAGGTAGGTAAAATTGAAACAGTTACTCTGAAGGCAAAATCCCTGATAAAAACTGAAGTCAACTGAGTTACACCAGTGAGCTCAATCTGAAGACCTGGCCTAAGGCTTCATTGGACATTTAAATATCTATCTTTCTAAAGTAAATGTTCCTTTTTATTCTTGGTTTTGCTTAATTTTTTTTTTTTTTTTGGTTAGTTGGTTGATTTTTTGTTTGGTTTTTCTTGGTTTTGTTGTTTTGGTCTGGTTTTGGTTTTGTTTCTTTTTCCTACTTAATAATACATTTTTTAGGCTTCACGGTAGCTGCTCACCATGACTACAAATCAACCATTGTCTATTCCTGATTTACTTATCCACACATCAGGACAGCAAGTTAATTGCAAGAGCTCCCTGTGGGGAACAGTGAACTTAAATATGCCTGGTATATACTGTTTAGGCAGCAGAGTGAAGAAAGGCACAAGTCCTGAAGAAAGCCACAGGAGTGAAGCTGGGAATGAAAAAAGGCTATAAAAACAATTCTCCCTGTTATGGGCCAATTGACTTTGTAAATAATTGCCTTGCCCCCCTGGGAGGCTCAGGGGTAGGAAGGAATTTGAAGATTGTTCCTTTCTCTAGGGCAAGATCCACAGAGGGATTCTGGAGTTTTAGTGCTTTTTATAGGAAAAACAGTCACTTAAGCGTAGCTCATAAGTAGTCTTTTTCTCCTAAAATGCCATGCAAGTGTCCCAGATCCAAAAATCTTTATTCTTGTAGATGCTTGCAGCTGCTCCAGCCTTGGAAATACCTAAAGAACATAGAAGCCAAAATTCCTGCCAGTAAAATTTGCATTTGATCTGCAGCCTGTGCATAAATGTTTTGGACCTGACATCACTGAGCGGCCTGGCACTTCATTTGGGCCTCTTTACTTGGTTAGTGTCCTGTCATCTCGAAAGCACAGGGCTTTGATTTCCCAGATGCTCTCAAAACCAGGCATAAAACATAGCTAACAGAATAAGAGCACCATGTCCTTTTTAGACAGTGCCATGCCAAGTAGCACAGTGTGCTTAAGTGCCAAAGACCAACCTTTAGCTTCTCCCAGCGCCTACGGGGATTGGAACTCAGCAGAATAATCCTGCTGCTAGCAGCATAATTCTATAGAAGCAAAGCTCTCAATCTGTCCCACCAAAGTCCTTCACTGTGGTATAGAGAAATAACTGTCTACTCAAAGTGAGACCGTACCAGCCCTAGTGACCACCACGCTTGGCACAGCAGAGGGGCTTTTTCCAGTTTCTCTGATGCAGAATTTATATTAAGCAGTCAGTGCAGCAAGGCCTCGAGGGTCACAGGATATCTTGCTTTCCCCCTTCCTTTCTGGTAAATACCCAGATATCCCATGCAAGGATGGAGACTCTCAGGCTCTTATACACATTGAATGGTTTGTGTTCTAGCAGCTAGGCTCTGCGGATAAGATGGGTAGTCCAGTATCTTCAGCCAGAAGGTGGACATTAACTTTGTCTTTCATCTTCTGGACAGCAGCTGTGGAGCAGTTGGGATGCAGTAATTATGTTCAAATCTTCAATAAAGCTCAGCATGTGAGACAGGTGAATCTTACTGTAGATGTGAATAGCACAGTCTGAGCATTAAGATGTTCCTGATGTATTTGTGATGTGTCTTACTGCAGATAGCTACAGGTTTGTATCAATAATTAATTAGAGAGTTTTGAACTGTAGCTAGACTTAAGGATATGTGGAAAATAAATAAGTATTTTCAAGACTTCTGTCCCGACTTTGAAAGCCTAAAGTGATGCTTGGCAGCAGATGCCCTTTCATTAATCTCTCCTTTACTGTATCTCAGCTCTTGGGCTCAAATTATTGGTACTCAAATTATTGGTACTCAAATTATTGTCCTGAGCAGGAGACATATCTTGCTCCCACAATGCTGAGTTATGAAGTAATTATAATTTACTGTCTTATTGGCATCAAAGCGGGGAGAGGTGGCACCCCATTCTTCTAGACAGCAGTCAGAAAGGGAACAGCCACCTGTGCTGATGGTAGAGGAGAGTTTGTTAACTATTATCAAAGCCCTAATGGCACAACCCATCAATAGACAGGATACAGCAGAGATGAGGTTTACTACTCAGTGTGAGCAAATCAAGGGCTTGCTTTCACAGACAGCAGAAAGGCCTGTACCTATTTAAAAAAGCCTTTGGGATCTGTGTTTGCGTGATTACCGCCGTGTCCACAGGGGTTTAACATCTAAGACGTTGCATAAGAAGCTTTCATCATTACCCATCAGTCTGTAACATCAAATATCAAGAGGCTTTCAATAAAACTACTGAAGTTGTTAACACGCAAGGCCCAAACTCTTCTCCTTCTGTGCACTTAGTGGTTTCCTGTCTGCTGCCCTTTGCATTGGATCAGAATCAGGACATCACAGCATTAGCTCACTCCCTGCCTCAGGCTGCTGAGATCCTGACTTACAGAGCCAGCAGGGAATCATTTTACCTCCTCTGTGCAGAGCAACCTGGAATGAAGGAATGTTCCACTGCTTTTGGCCCTATGCCACAGCTGAGCTGCTCTGTGGGGGCAGCTCTCAAACTGTCTGTGATGACAGTAGATACCCTGCCTGCCCATGTGCCTGTTCCAGGAATGGGAGTAACAATGGCATGTGGGAATTTGTATGATAAAGTGGAATTCAAGTGGGCACTGCAGGGTAGTGGAAAGATTTAGCTGCCGAAATTATTAGAGGATCTCATCCCATGTATCTTTGTTTCTTGTCTGTAATCGATGGGAAGTGGCATTTCTGTGGCTCATCAGCACTCTGTGAAGAGAAGCAGCCTCGATGCTCAGTGAGACTGGTAATAAGACAGAAGTGCCTAAGATATATAGAGCATTGCATCACTGAGTGCATTTGGCCTCTTCTATCGATCATGATACAACTGGGCATTTTCAACATGTCTTCATAAGTCATGCAAAGAGCACCTTTTGAAAAGAATATTGTGTTGGTCAGTTACAGATTTTCTTAGTGTTTTCCTTTGCTCAAGATTTGAACAGATTCTGAAATTATCAAGGAGAATCAATGTTGCTCTGAAACATCTATGACTATGGCTTCCCATACTCGGTACCCTTTTGTTTCCTCCCCACACTTTTATTGCATGTCTGAATATGAATTTACATGACAAATTGTAACAGTGCATTGCAAGCTGTTTTAGCCTGTTGGGTAAATGATTAACATTTCAAATAAATTTATAATTTAATTTCTAAATACTTACTCAAAGGACTATAATGGCTCTATTCTAATTTATCTTATATTCAATCCAATTTTTGTAACATTTATTAATTCCTTTTATTCCTGATTCAGAAGTACAACATGCCAATTAGAAACAGATTAAAAAGCCTATTTACTCCAAACCATTTCATGCCATCAAGTAAATAAAACATTGTAAAAAAAAAAATCCCTGATTATGCATAGTGCAATAAGCATGCTTACAATTACAAATTTCTGTAGTAGGCCATAATATTTAACACACTGTCAGCTGGATTCATCTCTCATGTGCTTCAACTGTGTCTTTCCATTCATTATTGAAACTCAAAATCTTTCTCAGGTGTTTCTAGTTTAGTTTCTCACAGACTTTCTAGGAACATAGAGCACCTATAACTTGTGCTACCAGAAGTGTGGTAAGGAAGTGTGGTGAACAGCAGCTTCTGGCTGCTCTGGCAAGAATCTTGCTCACTACAGCTTGCATGGACTTTTTCCCACTCTCCATTTAGATGAAGAGCTCTCAGCATATTAAATAGTGTAGATTTCTTGGTTTCAGTAACATACATAAGACCCTACCACCAGAAAGAGTTCCATATCTTGTTCCGTATCCTCCCTCCTCCCCTTATGAGAAAGGGATGAATGGTTCTTTGCTGTCACCAGAGAACAATATCAGAAGATAGATGCCTTTAAATCACCCTTGTGTTTTGCTAAGCCAGCATCTGGGAAACTGGAGAACTCTTGTAATGTTGGTTGATTTACAGCAGCCCCATGGATGATCCAATTAACTTACACATGGCTGGGAACAGCTCTGTTCTAACTTCCAGCAATCAAACTCCAGTTAGGTTCCAGCCATCTCTATTTCCACACCCAGTGATGCATGTTTTGCTAGAATCTAGGGACCTTGGGGTAGTTCTGTTTAGCATGACACCAGGATTAGGAGTTTTTGCTCCATTTTTGCTAAAGTCATGACAAGAAATTGTTGCAGCCATTCCTTACCCTCAAAGCACAATGATTCTTGGCAAATGCTACCTTTTCAATGTGAGCTGAGGCATGGAAAGTGAGGCCTATGTACTCTGCCACAGGATTCTATTGCATATCAAGGCTTATATTGAGAAAGTAAGAATGTGAACACTTGTACAACAGGCATGAACCTCTCTAGAGAAAGGAAGGAGCATGTTTAGATAAATGATTTTGACTGTCAGCTGCTTTCTACAAAAAGAAACCTCTGTGGTTTTGACCAACTGGACCAGTGGCTTTTCTCTTGACTCCACACGATCATCCAACCAGCCCACATCTTCTGTTATTGCATGCTGTAGGGTAGCAACCAAGTGGAAACATGCATTGTTGTGGCAGTACTGGAACATGAAATAACGCAGAAACATTGGGGAACCCTGTGACCCAAATCAACTCAACCAGAACCCATTAAATGATTTAATTTTTGTCCATCCATCTATTGATTGTACTGCTCGTGTAAGAACCGCAGTGACAGCAGCAGTGCTGATAGTCTGAACAGAATTATTAAAAGACACTGCTTGGCAAAGTGAATGGATGTGTGATAGGAACGACTTAAAACAATAAATCTTTGACAGCGCTGATTCAGTCTTTGTGAAATGACTAACTGATTGCCAGAGACTTTTAATGTCAAAACATCAGATTGTGCAGGTACCTGAGAATAAGCATGCATTGTAATACTGGTGTCTTTTATTTTTTCCTGGCAGTAAAGAAATGCTTTCAGGTGTTTCAAAAAAGGACGTGTGATATGAAAAATGGGATAACACAGACTACAGCTCAAAGGGGAATGCTAATGTGTTATTACGGGAATGATGATATACTCCCTGTGCATTTGTGGTGCAGTGGTTTTCTATACCCAGGTATAGATGGCTAATTTATCTCTCTAACACATGACCTATATCAATGGCACAACAGCCTGCTAGCCACTGAGGTTGTTTCATTAAAGGACACAAATCACTCTTTGGGAGTTTGAGGCCTGCAAGGTACTTAGCTGTGGGTGCCTTCACTTTTGTCTTGCAGGCTTTCTGGAGCAGGAGGGCACAAGAGAGTGAGTTTGCCCCCTCCTGGCTTGCCAGTGGCATCATAGGATTTGCAGATATGGTTAAACTACCTGTAAGTAAAGCCTTGCCGCTAGGCAGAAGCAATGAGGTGAAAAGCACATTCTTGTGCCTAATTTCAGTCTAGACATGTAGAAAAGTAAGTTCACATGGCTGCCTTCATGATTCAGAGCGTGGGTGAAGAGAAAAGAGGAATAGACAGAAAATTTGCACTGATCAGAGTTGCCGTGCTCCAACAGGGCAGCCCAAGTGACACAAAGCAAAGCTCCAATCTCCCAGTGACACAGCTTTATCCTGCAGGCAGGGCAGGGGCTGGCACAACTTTGTCACAGCCCTGAGATCACTGCCACCCTGGCTGCTGGCCCCAACCTGCCTGCGTGGCTCCTCCCCCAGCTCTGCCCACAGAGCTGCTGTGCTACCCAGCCTGAGGTCCCTTGTCCTGGTCACTGTTCCCAGGTTTCCAGGAGGTGCAGGAGGGTGCCCTGGCAGGAAACATGGTGCCCTGGCAGGAAAGATGGTGCCCTGGCAGGAAAGGCACTGCCTGTGCAGTGGTGCCCCATAGCTGCTCACTTGCACTGCTCCTGCTGCTCCTTGGCACATTTGTTGGTGCAGTTTCATCCTCAATCAGCAGCAGGACATGGGTGATACATCAGACCTGGCTGCTGCAGACTGTGGGGATGAGGAGCTTGGGGCTATAAACTCTGTGCTGACAGATGCTGCAGCACTAAGGCTACCAGACCTCGAGAGCTCAGGTGCCTAAAAGGTATTCAAGGGTCCTCTAGAAATATTGCAGAGAAGGTTTGCAAAAGGCAGAAGAGAAATGAGCTGAAAGCTAATTTCCCACTTTTGTTAGGCTATAAACAGGGGAATAAAACCAATCACGTTACTGTACAATGTGCCTTTGTCCTTAATGCTCTGTACCAATGCATAAGAAATGTGTACTGCGGTGTCTTTGAGATGGATTCTTTGTACTACACATTAATGAATTTCAGTGTAGGCCTAGTGCTAGAGGCAGCTGGAGAGTTAGGGGAGTGGGGAAGTCTAAGAAGGCATGGGGCAAGAAAGGGAAGTAATTTGGAAAGGGTGAGGGGGTAGCTAGTTTTCCAAAGAGGTTCTTCATCAAGCTGAGAAAGACAGAGCAGTATAGCAAAGTATAGTGAATACAAGTAGTAAAAGTAACAGGATACTTTATGAGCATACTTGGGCTTTTCCTGGTGCCAGCTTTGACTGTTCCTTAGTAGACAGACTGAAGAATACAAGCCTGTCTGTTTCTGTGGGACCACAGAGGGTCTGCTTACATCCTGATTTACTACCAGCATTTTGAGGAAAACTGCCAGCTGCATTCCTCAGAGGCAGGGAAGATGAGCAGAGCAAAGAGCAGTGCAAACAGACAAAGGCAAGTTCACAGCTGATGGAGTGCCTTTCTGAACATCAGTTAATAGCAATGCCAGTGCAGTCCTGATTGGGCTTTAATTGTCAGTCCTTAAAGGACTCTTTTGTGGCAGTGAGAAAACCACAAGACAGACTTCGCTTACACAGTGCAGTAGCAGAGGTGAAGGAAGGACCTTGTTCTTCCTTTTTATGGATGCCTTTTACCACATTCCAGAAAAGATTGACAGGAGAGCCATAGACCCTTCCCTTCTCAGCACCATCCCTGTTGCATCAGATCTTGCTGCAGCAGGGATCATCTCTCTTGACCCTGACTAGTTTCAAAGACTGTAAACAAAGGCTGATATTCCATTTCTACCAAAAGGAAGTCCCCTGTGTTCAGAGTACATTTTAGTGTGCAAACCATAGTTACAGCACTAAGAACTGATTGCAGCAATGTTGCTTTTGCAAGAGGCTTGAAAGGTTTTGCACTGTATTTAGCATGCACAGTTGCCATGTAAAACATTGCTAGTGCTATTTTTATTCTTCTCCTTTGGAAGTGTGGCTTTACAAATTTCGATGCAGAAAGAATATAAGTTCTTTGCCACAAGTTTTGCTTCACATTTTCCTTAACATTCTCTTCAAAAGATGTATTTGTGTAAAAAATAAATAAAATCAAGTGTGCTTACTCCAAGAAAATGCATAGTGCTTATACATTAGCTTAATAAAAATTTATTTAAGGAAATACACAGGGAAAAAAAAACTGTCACTTGGCATAAGCTCCTTGCTCTGATGTTTTATTATCCACTCCCTTCACTGTCCATAAATAAGCCTTGCTGGCTAGCAACAGCTGGCTCTTGTTGCATTTGCAGTTATGGCACTGTGTAAGGACTCAGACATTACAGATTCTGCTGAAAGCCTTGTAGTTAGGCAAAGGATAAAAAATTCTTGTTTTTTCATGTCACAATGCACAAGAGAAAAACCTTTGTTAATGCAGAAAACAAATATGAAAATGAGAATTAAGACACTGTTTAAAATGCAGAATTTAATGGGTCTAAGAGTTCTTACTGCAACTCCTGCTGAAATCAATAGCAAGATTTAGCCCTAACTATCTGCAGCATTCATGTTTGTTCAGATGCTGAAGTGGAGCTGTGCCTATTGCAAATTGTTCCTTTTATGCTCTGAAATCCAAGGAGATAAACCCTGTGACACAGAATAATATACGAATGTATCTTTTCTTCAGTTGTTGGGGGGCTTCAAAGCAGCACAATACTGTGCTGTCTAATCTTGAAATCCTTGTTTTAATGAAAGCTGTTTTGCCATTTTGAAGATGTGCTCTTTTTAAAAGCACATAAAAGAATCATAGCCATGATCTTATGCATACACACACACATATATGTATATGTTTATATGTATATGAGAAGCATTGGATATGTTAAAGAACAATTTTAATACTTTTTAACTTAGTTTTCATTACATAAAAAATCCAACACAGTGATAATGAGTGTCATCTCTGTTCTTTGTAAGATAAAAACTCACCTACAATACTGAGCTCCTTTCTGGCAATTGCCTGTCATTTTGAGGAGATGAGAGTTTCCACTAAACTTACTCTTTAAAGTGGTAACTAGTGTGCAATCTCTGTCTCAGATGTAACAAGTCTGACAATTAGGCTGTGGTACATTATGTGGAAAGGTTGATGGAGAAAAGGTGAACTTGTCTTGGTCCGCATATGCAAAAAAAACCCCAAAACCTGAGCCCTTGCATCTTGATAGAGTGATCTTACAGTCAACCCTGAGATAAAAACATGTCATGCTTTTGTAACACGCTCATGCCTAGCCCTTAGGAGGACCTTAGAGCCCAAAACGTAATAAATAGAATAATTTAATTGAGAACATATAACATGCTTTTCTGTCAAATTCTGTCACTTTAGCATTTAGAAACACAGGGATGGCAGTCCCAGGTGAGAAGGATGGTCTATCTTGTCTGGTTACACAGAGAAAGCTCAAAAAGTCAGTGAAGCAAAAACTGGGGAAGTCACTCTTTGATTCCTTGTTACCTTTTGCAGTTATATATATTTGCTCCTATTCCTTCCAAAATCCTCTGTGTGTGCTGGCTCCAGCTGCTTCCTGAAGGTAGACCAGAGTAAACCCTGTGGATGAGACTGACAGGTGACAGCCTGTGCTGGAAAACATCCTGGAGTTGATAGTTCTGGGTGTCTCCTTCCTTGGGACAGGCTCTAGGAACTCAAGCATGGCTAGCAGACTTGATGCAAATCACTGTTTTCAAGAAGGCTGTTGGGAGGCCATGCAGACACCAGCAGAGCAGTCCTGATGCTTGGACCATGGCTAGAAAGGAGGATGTGTTGGGCTCACAGGTGCTACAGGCTCTGCTGTTTCACCTTATTGGAACTGCAAGCACTGTCTTGGTCTGTGGGAAAGTGCAGTTCATCTGTGTGCCTCGATTTATTATTGGTCTCCCTTGGCAGTAAGTTCTACAGGTTACTTATGCATTTTGATATCTGCAATATATTTATGGTATATTCCTGAACCTGCCAGTGAATATGACTTTGTTCCTCTTTTAAGGCAGATGAATAAGAAACCTCCCTTCTTTGCTCCTACGTTTCTCTTTTTTTTTTTAATGCATTTATCTGATCCTTTCTGTAAGACTCCTCCAGTCTATTGAATTCAGTGCAGACTACCAACAATGTAAAATAAGCAAACTTTAAGGAATAATTGAGTAGGGACTATTGTGAATAAAGGCTGCACATCAACTTGAGACACCCACAGAAGTTTTCATAAAAGTAAACAAGAACATAAAGGATATGTAATAAGTTTTTTCTCCTTTTTTTTTCTTCACCACCTCCACTAAGAAGAACTTTGGGAGGAATGAGAATCATTAAACAGCCAAAACCACCAAATGCTGCTGCAGCTCAGAATATCACCTGCTGCCTGTGAAATTCTCTCTCAAAGAGCTTTATTTCTGAATCACCAGTTGGGAAGAAGCCAAAGTGATAGAATTTAGCACTAATGTTTAACTAAAATATCTCTCTATGTTCAAATAGTGAGAAACAGCAATATTTATGTCCTTAATATAGCAGTATGTAACACATATACTAAATGAAAAGTGACATTTTGTTAAAAGAAAAAAAAAGAGAAAAAAAGTTTATTCTTAGGATGGACTTTGTTTTCACGGTCAGAATTGAGCTTTCTGCCTCCCTTTGCCCCTGATCTGGCTAGTCTTAAGCTCAGTCGCTCCGCATCTCTGTGTCTTGTTTTCTCAGCCTACCCTTCTCAGGCTGGCAGTGTGTGCTGTGACAAAGTGTGGTGGCTTTAACATGTGTGTGTTTATATAAAGTCAGACTTTGACATTGAGCTACCATAAAACAATGTACACATTGACTGGATGGCCTGAACGATTTCAAATCTTCAGGTGTTGAGTTTGATGCTAGCAAAACATCAATTCTCAGTGATCTTAATTATTTTGAAGGGGTTTTTTTTCTTCTAATTTCCAAGATTTTAAGGTGTGTTTTCTTCTTTTTTTTAGTCCTCTCCTTCTGAATGACGAAGAATGGAAAAATACATAATAAAATCTGGGTTACCCACAGATTTAGTTAAGGGTATAACACAAACTCCATATATCTCAATAAAATTGTGAGAGTTTTGCAAACTGTGTACAATTATAATTACTTCAAACAGTAGGAACTAAAAGAGTCGTGGCATTAAGAGAACAATTATGAACAAACACACACTTGCTTTTCAGATGGTTTATCAATGCTTAAAACTTATCATGATGAAGCGGATGAGGTTTCACAGTGATTTTAAGAAAAGTGTTATTTAACTTTAGTCTTTATTATTTCATTATGAAGGACTCCAAATCTCATCTAGTTTGAGACTTCATTACAAACTCCAAATTCAGCCCACCTTCACTGAAATGTTTATGTACCTTTCAAGTACTATTGGGTAATTTGCATTTAGCAAATAATAGATACTTTTAAAAAAATGTGCTGTAAATGCAATTAAAACTAAATCACAGGAATTGTTATTTGCAAGATTTTTAGGTTGTTCTTTTTCATGTGTGTCTTTTCATTGCACTCAGCCAAATGAAGTCTTTCCTTCATATGTCTCATTCAATGGAAATTTCAGCAAATATGTTTTGGAAACAGAGAGAAAAAAAGAATTAAGATATTCTCCCTGGGGTCTTAAAATTGCCAAGTAAAACAGAGGCACTCTTGCTAGTTCTGCCTCTGGTGGCAGGCTCTTCCAGCAGCTGGTGGGATCTCTGGGTATGGGACAGGCCAGCTTTGCTGACAGCAGTGTCCCAAGCCAGGGATTCACATTCTTCACACTGCCCTCGACTCACTGAATCCTTGTCAGAAGTAATGCTGTTATTTTAAAAAGTCTTTTTTAAGAATTTGGTGTTGTGTCTTCCCTCATCCCATTGGAAAAAAAAAAAAAAAGAAAAGAAAATTAAAAGAGAGGAAAAGCCTCTGTCAGCTAAAACATTTGAGTTTTGTAGACTCTGGGGCCAGAATAGATCATTTGGGGAAGCTCTTGCATAATACAAGGCAAAAAACTCCCACAAGTAATTTCTGCATTAGGCCTATTATTTTTGCTTGAACTGCACCATACTCTCCACTCTCATTAGTGGTGTGTCCTCCTAATCTTTATAAGAAATGCTTTTATACTAATAATGTTATTTATACAGGTCATAAATCATAGATATTTAGAGGGATATAAAGTATGGTGCCAGTTTTGAACAATTTGTAGTCTAACCTTTCTTTGCTGTGATGTCTGACATTTTCTGGACTCTTTTCTGCAGAGTAATACTTTTTATTTAATGAATAACATTTGGCAACAGACTGTCTCTCTTCTTCCTCATTTTTCTTGCTTTTTTCCCTCTTTTCCCAAATTGTCTGGGCCCATCTAGTGGGTCTTCTTTTTCTTTTCTTTCAGGGAGGGGGATGTTTTATGTTCTTTTTTGCAGGTTTTTTTTTGTTTGTTTGTTTTTTGTTTTAATATATCTGTATGTATTTTTATTATTTATAGGCTGCTTACCTCTTCCTTAACTTTTCAAATTAACCTTTGCCTTTTAATAAGATTCACCTGGGACAGTGAGCCAAACAACTCTGAGCTCTTTCACTGAAAAAGAGAAGAAAAACTCAGCATTAGCTCTCCAGGCAGATTTCCTGGAGCTTGTCCAGTTCTAGCCTAAATTATCTTCATGAGACTATTGTTAGCAGTTGCACTGTTGCATTATGTATGATTCCTGACTGCTTCTAGTATGAGCAAACCACACAGTGTTTGGTTAGTGGTTTTCAATTTTATGCTAAGCTGTACAATTTGTTGGTGTTATTTAGGTTAATATGCTATTATTTTGCATATTTATAGCTCTCCCATTACATTTTTATTAATAATGATGTCATGTCTGGTAGCAAGGATCAATAAGGCTTCTAGTGTGTAATGTTTACATATTTATATTATTACAGTATAATAAGTCTCTTAGGCAGCTCCCTGCATTGGAATCACTTTGTAGATGTGTCTTTCAGGTAATTGCATGCCTACAGTGGCTGCTTGAAAATGTGCTTGAAAGCACAATGATACACTGTGCTGAGATGAGATCTAGCCAGCCACTATTGTGTAGGCATCAGAATAGGCAATCTTTCTTCAATGTCTGCATTAGAAAATAAATGGTGATGTATTACACCTATTTCCACTTCCCTTTTACCTATTGTGTTGCTTTTGCCCTTCCACAAGTGGTATTTTCTTTTGCATAATTCTGACAAGCATTTCTGCACTTTCTCACAGTCATTCCTTCAAGGGAAATATATTGAGCTTGTGGATGCATACCGCACTTCTTGGCAGAAAAACTTCAGGCTCTTCCATATAAAATTTCTCTTTTGACTCCCCAGATGCTTTATTTACTTCCCTTTGCGCTGGCAGAAGTTTGATTTAGTCGGTGCTGTACTCTGCAAAACACCAGAAATACCAAGAAGAAAATAAATGTTGTCCCTGCTAGTGCATAAACCACTTGCCTGCTCCTTTTGCACACCAGAAGGCTCATCAGTGACCTCGACCCAGCAGCTGAAGCAAGGGGAACATGCCTGCCACTGGTTGCTGTGACTGACACCCTTTGGGCAGAAAGGTTTGCTTGACAGTCTCCCACTCTGCCACCGCTTCTCGCTAATAATAGTGATCGTTGTAGTGTGAATGGGTTTCACTGACTAATTATATAGAGCTAGATTGCTAATTCCTTAATGAGTGCAAGGAGCATTCTGTCTCGCCTGTTTGTCTGCCTGGATGTTTGTGCAGGAGCATCTGAATCTGTGGTGCATCCAAGTGTGCAGAGACTTTTCCTGCCGTGCTGGTGAGTTGGAAGTGGCTGGGGAAAGTTGGAGTCACCTCTTCTTCAATGGTTCTCTACTCTGCCCTTTCCCCACAAGCACACCCTGACCCTCCTGAGCCAAACTAGAGCTTCCCCAATGAGAGAGCAGCATGAATGCTCTTTCAAGTTGTGGAGACAATACACACTGGTACCTTGTGAAGTCTGGACAGTGTCAAAAGTTCACTCAAGGTAGGTGACTGGCATTTCCAAATCAACTATCAGAAAGTGAGGGGTTGTCACAGGAAGCAGATTAAGGTTGTATAAAAGCCCAATCAAACCACTTAAATCTGATTGAAGAAAATGAAAATAAGTTTTTTATTTAATATTACAGAACAAGTCAATAAGGATAGCATTTCACAAAATTTCACTCTTGTTTTCCTTCCATGGGCAGTTTGGTGGCTCACAACAGGCTCCTGTTTCTCTGTGAAAATGCTCCAATTTCATGATGTTTTACCTCAAGGGAAGAAATATTATACTGGATGTCCTTACTCAGACTCCAGAGTAGGGGTGAAAAGCTTGGACAATTTATCTAAACAGATAAATTTTCTCTTTTCACTCATCATTCTTTAAGTGTTTCCCTTTATTGGACTTAAATTTGATATTTCACAACTTGAAAATGATGATAATAAAAAAAAAATTTCCCCTTTATGATTTCAAACACTTAGTGCTAGCAGTTTCTAGACTTTCCCCTATTGCCAGCAATTACATTTTCCTTTCTTTAGCAAAGGTAGAAACTAATTTTTCTTCAAGAAAGACATGTCATAACACAGCAGAGCCTGAACTTGGTTTGGTGATCTGGCCCGTGGCAAACAGTGACTGACACAAAAGCAGATCAAAAACATGCACCACCAGCAAAATTCTATCAAGAATTGTACCTACAGATACATCAATGCCTCCTGGAGCAATAAACTAGACATACACATGCATCTACTCTCTCTCTCTCTCTCTCCTCTACCCTCTTTCTCCTGAAAATAATCCTCGAATAGAGTCTTGCAGGGATTTGCAGGAAGCCAGTGGTACAGAAAATCTCCAACAAGCCTGGGTGTACATCCTCAAGTAGTGAATGCCACTTCAATGTCTGAGGCTGTTTTTCAATTTTGATTTAAATAAAAATCAAATTTACACAATGATTTAAACACTTGTAGCTCTAGAGGGAAAAGCAGAGCACAAATAAATTATTTCTGCAGGCTTTTTTTTTTTAAATGATGCATTGGTAATGAGTCAAAAACTAGTGAATAATTCCTGCAAAGATATAAAAACTCTGGAATGTGGATTTGCACACAGCTATCTATTCACAATCTCAGTTTGGATGAATGTTTCATTTCTCCCTTTATTCCTGAGAAAGACAATGCAGATTGTAGTCATCTGGTTTGCTTCTTTCAAACTGTGTTGACATCTGCTGGTCCCCAGGATTTAGACTAGACCTTTGACTCTTCCCCAGGGCACTTCAAAATGACACAGTTCCTTTGGTTTGGTGTGGACACTCATGTTTCCATTATTTATTAGTAGAAAATGAGGTTTATGTTTATGGCATTAGGCTATGGTTTAACTGCCATTCCCCACCAATGTCATTTCAGGGTGTAGTGCACATATTGTTTACGGAGTGCTGTGGTTTCCTTCAGGCTACAAATACATAAAAACAGGCTACAAAATTTTAGCTCCATTTGGTCCTGCTGAGGAGCAAAGCAGTTTATATTTTTTCTCTGCAACTTTCTGCTTTCAAGTACTGTACTCTTGGTTTATTTTTCTGTTGTTAGTGCGATTCAGGCAGCACAGCACCTAGTATTCATAGCAGTGTCCCAAATATAAGGATCTTTACAGAGCAGCAGGTCACATTCGAATTTTGTCTGTGATATGATCCTGAGTTTTAACTTAATTAGAGCTGCCAAAGCTGCAGATTGTTTACACTTTTGTTAAAGTTGCCAATTCCATGAACCATGTAAACCCTAAAGTCAGATGAAGAATTTGAATAAAGAGTATTCTTTCAGTAACTAATCATGTGTATGTTTGAAGTCTCTGGTGAAGCATTTTCAGTAAATATTCCTATTGTGGCTAAGTATGCTCCACTCACAGAGCACCTACATGTAAGCAGCCAAGACAAACATAAGTGGACAAAAATAATATATATTGTTTTGTATTCAGATAGTCAAAGAGAAAGCAAGAAACCTCAGATTGTGCACAGAGATGAAAACCCCTGTTCTCTGCATTCTCTACAGTTCAGAAGTACACTTGCAATGCTTGGGAGATGTGTACAAGTGAGCTGAGGCATCAGAGGCACACACAGAGCCAGTTTCTTATTCTGATGAGGCCAAATGTCATTCTTCTGTATTGAGACTCAGAGACTGGCTATAAAAACAGAAGACATTGATTCTGTTTTTATTTTGTTTACGGACCATAAGAGAAGCTTATGAAAATGTCAAGTTCAGATCACTGAAAAATGAAATTCTCTCTTTATTCTAATTTTGGCCTCATCTACACACTTTTACTCTGCCTATATCTCCATTTATATGGAAATTTTTTCCCTCATATTGCCATAGAGTGGAAGTCAAAATCAAAAAGATGTCTAGAATACTGTTTAAAAACTCATGCAGGGAAACATACATTCACAAATCCTCATCTTTTTTAACATCCTAATTGAACCTCACAGATAGTAAGCTAGGTACCTTTTTCTCAAAAAATCAGTTTACCTGTCTTATTCTCCTATCTTTTGCACCAGATCTATTTTGCTTTGTCTCAATAGCAGTGATTAGGATATGACTGATGTAACAGGACTTGAAGTCTAGTCAGTCAAGCACGTAAATACCCATCTTGGAAAGCCATTGTAGCAGCTTTGTGTTAAAATTAGGAACATAAGTACTGTAGAATTTTTTGTGTGAGGAATTGGAAGACTGACCTTTTGTGAGTGTGAGTCTCAGGTCAGCCCATCATCTTCATCCTGCTTGTGAGACAGAGGTTACTGTTAAAATATATTTATGAATATCTTGAAATACTTGCTTTTCTCATTCTTCTTACTGTTGCCAAATCCTGCTCTACTCAGCTGCCCATCACAATCACTGCAGGCTGGTATCTCAGTGCAATTTTGGGATTTGTTTTCCCAAAGGTTCATCCTCTTGGGCCTCCAGGGCTGTACTGGAAAGGATACACTGCAGTCTGGACCACGGTGTTAAGACAGCTTACTGGCGTCCCATTCATCCTAATTAAGGCCCGCATAGTAATTATTTTCACACTGGGATATTTGGATAAAATTGCAAATTTGTTTTCAGAGATGAGTCCTCACTTAGTCTACTCCTCTAAGTCTTGCTTTTAAGCTGGTCTTCTTCAAACTGTTACTTTGTTATCTGTAAAAATAATGCAAATAGTTGAATTTTTTTAATACTATAAACACACAAATATGATACACTACATATATAGGCACATCCATATATTAACTATATCTCTTATACATAGAACAAATGTAGTTGTGGGTTCAAGTGGTTGTTTGCTGTGTGGTCAAGAATTTAGTTGAAAGCAAAACAACACAAAATCTAGAGTGATATAATTTCATCCTACTGTTCCAGAAACACTTCAAGACTTTAATTCCTGATATAATTTTTTCTCTTTTGAGGGTTAGTTGAATTGAGGTGTTCTATTATACTGTATGCAATGAAATGCCACCTGATTTATCCAGACTAGCACAACTGGGGCCCTAGTATTTCACAGGAAGATATTTAACAAAAATATTATTGAACATAACAGGAGGAGAAAATCTCGTGAAGTTCATAGAGCTTTGGTCCTTTCACATTCTTTTTTTTTTTTTTTTAACAGAAGCCAGTTGTATTAAAATACCTTTTTGATTTTAGAGAAACAGAGGCAATTTCTGATGGATGTCACAGTGGTGCATGACTCAAACATCCTGCACGGGTGCTGAACTCTTCCCTCACCTTTCTCAATCACCAGAAAACAAATTGGAAAAGTGGAAGTAGCAAGGTTAGGTCAGGTGAGTGCATACTTAAACATTTCGTAGGGTGCAGTGTGCAGAGCAGTGATCTGCTCTCATGTTCCATTAATTCAGAGACAGCTGTCATTTATCTTTTGGTGGAAGCTAGAGGTTGAAATGCTTGACACAACATTTCAAGCCTAATATGGAAAGATCAGACCAGTGTGGGCCTCGTTCTGTAAAAGTGATTTACTGTGCAAAGAGGTTTCATAATTTCCCTACTGACGTTTAACTGAGAACTTTGGCCACATTTTTGCAAATACAAATTGCCCAGCTATTGTAAAATAAGAAAAGTCCGAGGATTGCATGGGGAATTAACCACATAATTTCTATTAGAGGCTGTACAAATTGCATGGCTAAATCCTTGTGAAGCTTCTTGCATGCTTTAGAGCTACATGTCCACAAAAGAGTCTTAAAGACAGCTTTTGAAATGCAGGTAGGTAGGTAAAAAGTTAAATAACTGGAGAAGCACTGCTTTTTGCCTCTGGAAAAACTGACTGCAAGATGACAACTCAGACATACATGCTTCTTTAGTTGTCAAAGTATTAGCATCTGCAAGTCAATTTTGTGGGAAATACCATTAAAAAGATAAAAGAGAGCAAAATCAAAAACAATTTCAGTAAAGACTCGCTCAATAGTTCTGTAGATCCAAGAAATAAAAGTGCTTTCTACAAAAACCAAAGTGTCTGTGGGGGGGCTGATGGCAAGACGCAAAAGCAAACCTCTAAAAATCACATTTAATACAAGAAACTACATCATATGCAATAGAAATAGCAGAGAAAATCAGCACAGCATGCTGCTGACTAAAGAAAGATCTTACATGTGGCAAGGGGTTTAGCAGCAAATCAGCTGGTGGTTGTACAGCCATGTCTCTTATCCCTTCCTTGTTTTAGAATGAAAAGGACTTTCCACCATCTCTCACAATTTGGATGGGACAATTCAGGGTGCTGGGTCTGAGCAGGTTTTTCTTGCTTCTGGATACTCAGACTTCACAGTTCACAGCTCTATGAAGACATCATCTCACCTCTGGCCTTCTAGTTACTGTGGTGTGCATCTTACCTTTCCTCATGTGTATGAACAGATGATATAAACAGCTTGGAAAAGAGGTGTTGGGAAAATATGTGTGTGCCTTTGCACAATTTATGCATAAAACCATGCAGGCCAAAGCACCACCCTGTGTTTCATGGAAGAAAACTCCAGAGACCATCTGGTTTTATACGATCTTGGGAACCACAAATCTAAATTTAGAGGGTTGTCTCTGTAATCCGTAGTTATAGAGAATAGACAAGTTCAGACTTTCAGTGGTCAGATATAGGCTATGAAGTTTTGGTCCTAACTCCTCCTGCTCACGACTCACAATGTGTCCACCCCGATGTGGGATGCCTTTTCTAGTCATGTTATCTGGGTGAAGGTCTGAATTTCGATTCACAGTAAAACTTATGAGCTCTCAAGGTCTAGATATTTTCATTCAGTCCTATCTCTGGCAGGAGAGCAGCAGCAGCAGCAGAAACTGTTGACATTCTCTCAGTTCAGCTTCACATGACTTCTAGAAACTTACTCTTATAGCAGAAAAATTTCTGTGCTTGTCATTGCCTAAGTGTTGTTGTGTGATATTTTTTAACTTTGCTTGAATGTAATAGTTTTTGAGTCTGAAGAAAATAGACGCAAAACATTTTTCCTTTGATACAGAAAAGAGAATTTAAAATATTTTTCTGCCAAAGCAAGAAAGAAATGAAACTTAAAAACAAAAGAAAATCTCTGTATCAAGAATTGGCTTTGACTGAAATAAAGAAAAGTGGTTTTAATTGGTTCAAGATGCCTATCTTTTCTTTTTTTTTTTTTTTTTGTCCTTTTTCTTAAGCCACATACTAACGATTAATAGTTTGGTTTGCTTTCTGAAAAATTCTTCCCCTTCACGTTCTGTTGAGTGTTTTTTTAAGTATTTTGACATACATTGTTTCAAAATACTAGGGACATCCAGTGCTGTGGGAAAATCTCCTGTGACTCTTGTAAGATGTCAAGGAGGTCTAAGAGAGGTTCTTTATACTCCTAGGAAAAAAGCCTCACCTGTATGATTGAATATCACATTCTTGGAGGAATGCATCTTACTGGGCCATTTTGATGTTGCTCCATGAAATACAACGCTACTTGGAGTAAGCAAGATTAGTGAATCTGCCTAGCAGCTATTTTCCTTCAGCTACAAAATCTCCTTTGTCCTGACTTCATGAATCATGTTCAGGTAAGAAAATAATGGAAGATGCAGAGAGGGAGGAGAGGGGCGAGGAGCATCCTTTTCCCTGGGCTCTGCACCTCAGATGTAAATACTACTGTTCTACTCACACAAAAGAAAAGGATATGTGTTTGTGTATTTCAGACACAGGCAGCACCCTGGAGCAATTAAAGGAAGAACAAGAGAGGCTCTTTGTGCTCATTTCCACAACTCACCCATGTGGGGCTGCGGCAAAGGATCTCAGCGTGTTTGAGTGTTTGAGGGACATCACAGCAGGTGCAGCACCTGGAATAGGCTGAGTGCCCTTCCAAGGGGTCTGTGCCTCTACACCACAGCAGTGCCTTGGTGGTGTCACTGAATCCGTCTCTCAGAGGGCTGACACCCTCCAAGCAGCTGCCATCGGCGTGGTGTGGAGTATTTCAGAATGGTCTGCTCAGCGATTCTGAGTTCACTTGAAACATGCTTCTGCAAAACAAACTTGGCTCTGCTTTAGACATCGCTCCTCTTACAGAGTCAGTGTTGCAGTTTGAAGTGCTGAGCCAACCTGGTGTTTTAATTTAAATTTCATCTGAGCTTTCTTTGATCCTTCTCTTCTTAAGAAAAGTAATCACCATCTTTAGGGTTTCTCTACACTTCCTGAGAATTTAGATCAAGGCTAGGGAGACAACAGTTTTCTTGAATAAAAGTGAAAGTAAAAAGGTGAAAAATGTAGATTTTCTTGGAACAGTCTTAAGCCCTTTATGTAGGTTAAGGTCATGATATCTAAATTAATGTGGTACAGAGTTCCCCATGCTATTGTATGCACTGCTTAGATCTTCCTTAGGCTTGCTGCACAGAAGAAAGCAGGAGCTTCCCACCTTCCCTGTGAGCAGGAAGGGACTGCAGTGAGTAGGACGTTACCAAGTGCTAACAGCCAAGCTGCTGCAGAGGAGGTGGCATTCATCCCACATTGCAAGGATGGAGCATATTGTGGCCTTCTTGTTCTAGGGGAAAAGTAATTCCTTCACAACTATATTTGTTGGATAGTAGTAAGACCTTTACCTAGAGGCATAATCTGTTCCTTAGGGTTCTACTGAATTCAATTAGAGATGGGCCGTTGCCTCTTTCTACTGTTTTTCTATCACAAGCACTAAATACTGATCAAAGATTTAGCTCTAGACTAGAGGTCTGGCAAGATTCTCATACTCACCTTTGGTAAAATAGGGCTGGCGCTTAGCAAAGGGTATGCCCAATAGCTTTGAAATATTTATAATCATATTAGATTGGGTAGAGGGATGTGACCTTGCCCTCCCTTCCCCCATACTTATCTATTTTTCTCACTACAAGAACAGTTATTTTCGTTTCAGATTTTTCAGATTTAAGGAAATCACTAATTTATATAGGGCAAGCTCAGAGGCTTAGCATAATCATTCCCAGAGTAACATGATTGTCTCTATTAGCATAATTTTACCCTTACTCATTACATGATTCATATCCTTACAATTTTTTTAGGAGTCACAATTCCCTGCTTTATTAGATTTGTCTTTTCTGAAGAATTGTTCTAATTTTTTTAATCATTCCTTATTTTTCAACTTAACCTTCAGATGTGACATGGGAAATTTGCTTTCTTTCTGAGTAACTTTCCCTAGCTGAGACTGTGACCTGAGTCACAATAAGTTATGTGAGGAGAAACTAGAATTGAAGCCTATGGTTTTCAGAAGCTGTGCCCAAACTTACCTTTCATTTCTGATTCCTAAGAGATAGAGTTGCATTTTGATCTTTAATCTCTGCACTTTCACTGTTTCCTTCTGGTTGCTAAAGGATTGTATCCCCCTACACTTTCCTAAGTGAATCAGGAAATACATATTGCTCCAGTTTCAATTTCTGCAATGTAGGTGAAGGCACACAGAGCTAAACAGAAGCTGAATGGACCATTTAGCAGACAGCAGTTTCTTTTATCCAATTGCCTACACACAGAAACCCAACAGGGCTTAGCTGACACAAACTATGATGGGTTTCTTCAGGCTTGAAGAGTTTGCCATATCCTATTTTAGAACAGCTGCTGCATAACTCTTGGTCATATGGCAGCCTTTAGGAAACTTCCTGTAAGGGGAAAAAAAGCACCCCCTCACTTAGAAGTGTTTATATATATATATAATATTTTAAAAAATTATTTGAGGATGATTTCTCCAAAAAAAGTCATGATTTGGATGACATTGGAAATCCTACATTCTAGAAAACCAAGTTAAACAATATGGTTTGTTTCCTACACATAGGACTTGTTAATTAAGGAAGGAGGAAGGAGGAAGGAGATGGTGGAAAGGAAAAATTCCAGTGTTTATTTCACTGCTTCTTACTTGTAAGAACTTATCCCAGGAGAATATTGCCTCATCTTCTATATTCTGTATGCAAAATACTATTATGTTTGCAGCTTTGTGCCAGCCAAATATGATTTAACTCCTTTTCCCCAGTGCTAGCACATTTCTGTGCGTTGCCCTAGTTTTCACATGGACAGAGATGTTACAGAGTTTTTGTTGTTCTAGTCAGAACACTGTATCTTTTCTGGTAGTCCCCTGATGGGAGAAGGGTTTGGGAGCTGTATTCCTCTGCTCAGTGGGACTCTCCAAGTGTGGTTTTTTTGGTCAGAATCACCAGCTGATTTGGACATGGTCTGGACTGGCCTCTGCTTGGCCTCAGAACATGCTTATTAATACTTACTGCTGCTGAATGACTGACAACTCTAAATTACACGAAGAGAATGAATTTTCATGGTGTCTAACTTCAGATATCTAAATTAGGTTGTAAATATGTACTCCACAGCAAGGGATTTCTTCATCTTCAACTCTGAATTAACTAACTAAAAGGAATAGACTTAGGTGGAGTGGCTACTCTTGCTTGCCAAAGCAATCAATACCTCTGCGCCAATTATTGAAAGTCCAAATGGTTCCACTGAAGCCTAAGAAGCCTCACTCCATCTTCACCATTGCAAAACTCCTCATGTCCCTTTGTCCAACATGTTCAAAAAAGCAAAAATACACCTAAAGGGGCAAAAAGTGGCTTTTATCAGAAAAGTTGATGTTTATTCCAGCTCAGCATGGAAAATTGCTGTGCAGATGTCTTTGAAGAGTTGGGCTTGAAGCTTGAAGCTGTTTTATCATACAGCCACTTATTTATTTTTTTCTCTGAACTTTTTGAAGTCTGTGAATGTATAATTTATGATGCTTCCCTCTGTCTTGTGACAATGAATGCCAATGGGCTTCTTGAAGCAGAAGCTTATCCTTTGAGAAGTGCCTAACTGAAGAGCTCACTTAAACTGTAGTAATTCTCCATTTTACTTTCAGGATCCACAAACTTGAGCACTTACAGCATTTGCACAAGTTTTCCTTCCAGTGACATTTTGGTGAAATACAATTCTAGTGAATCTTCTGATCTCTCTTTGAGTCCTTAAACTTTTTTACTATATGAGATATTTTTTTCTGACAATACAATTTTGCTGAGACTGGCTACTATTCTTACCCATCAGATTTAAACAGGGTTCATGTGCTGTAGCTGGGGTAATAATGCCTGTTGTTTCATTTCTTTCTGCCACCAGCACAGGTATCCTTCTGCAGAATCTTTCTAGTGTCATCAGAGTGTCATTCCCATGTGAAAAACACAAGTGAGAATGTCCTTATATTTGGATGTGGCTTTGAACAACATAATCTAATGAAAGATTTTCCTGCCCATGGCATGGGGTGGTTGGACTAGATGACTTTTAAAGGTCCATTCCAATCCTTCCATACCGTTTTGTGACTCTGTGATTCTATGATTCTTCTCTGCACCTCTGAGAAGTGCCTGGCTTAGTCTTCCCTATCCCAACAAGTAACATTTCTGTATACAGCAATTAAGGCATCTCCCTAGCCTTCTGTACTTCCAGCTGGACAAACCCTGCTCTCCTAGACTCTCTTTGCACACTTTTTTTTATTTTCCTCCTATTTTATGCAAAGGTTTTTTTAATTACATAAAAATCAACACATGTAATGTTCTTCTTTTGGGTTATTACTATCTTTGAGGCAAAGGTCCCATATAAATACAGATACAATGTAACATTTCACAGAAATACAGAAAGAAAATTGGATAAAGTTGAAAACTTGATATAAAGCTTATTTTAGTTTATAGGATTTTGTGGTTTTGCTTTTTTCACACCTTTATTGTAATAATGTTACCATCTCCAGGGTGAAGTGTATTTGAAATCATTGGATGAAAAGCACTCAGTAGTGGCAATGACCTCTTCCCATCATGACAAAGAAAATGTTTTTTTTTTTTCCTGTATTATTCTAATAATTCTTTTATAGAGAGATGAAAAAACCCAAACAACTGGACTTCTGAAAGGTTGCCTCTACTCTCACAAGCTAAAAATCTCCTATTTATTTTCTGCGGCAAATGCACTTTAAAGAAACAAGAGACCATGAACTACTTTGCCATTCATTTAGCTGTGAACAAGTGCCATGACAAGTGAGTACCCTAGGGAAACTATGGAGTTAGTCACCAGAGCCCCCCACTGTGACTTCCCTGGTGAGTTCACTTTTATTATTGCATATCAGGACTCTAATGCTAGAGTGGCTGAGTAAAGCACTCAACAACAAATCCTTTACTCCCCTTACAATACCAAGAAAAGGTGTGCTATAACTCTGTTATGTATGAGATATGATTTCCTTGTGGCAATGTCGAGCTGCTTTCTTGGGCTCCAGGCTTCTTATCTCCACAGTGGAAGCAACCCCTTCCTGGTCAGTGAAACAAATGGGTAAAATTCAGCCAATATGTGAGTTCTTGCAGCACTGGGGCCTGACTCCTTGGTATGTCCAAGGAAGCTCTTCTTGACAAAGGTACAATTCACCTGATACCTGACTAGGGCAAGGCTAATAAATACTTTAATTGGGCACATTTTGATCACTGCCACAGTCACAGGAAAATATGGGTTGTTGTTGTATGCATGTTGATGGTAAATGAAAAAACACAAAATCACACATTAATCAGCAAAATAGAGATTGCCAAACTGAAACAAGTCATATGTTCTGTGTCCATCTCTTGTGTACATTAATACAAATCTTTTTGGAAGATAAACTTTCAGAACAATTATGCCATATATTGTTCCAGAAAATATTCCTTCTTAGTGACCGCTATTTAGTGGGATTACATCCTGAAACATGGAAGATTAAATACCAGAAAGATGAATTTAGTCTTAAAAATCAGAATTTGAGTACTGTTCATCTTTGCTACATTTCTGTAGCTTTCCCTGAGTCCTGTAATCTGCCTTGATGTTGCAACACGCTGCTAATAAAAAATGCGGAGGGAGCAGAAGGAGGGGAGAGTGGATATTCACATCACTTTTTAACTGGGTAATGGAGTTGTATCAGTCAAAAAGGTTTGCTTCCCTGGGCTCCCTCAATTGCTAATGGAGACAAATGGATTCTTCCAGAGGGGGTCTCAAGATGGAAGCATCACTTTGATGGTCCTTGCAGGGTGAAGTTGGTCTTTCTCTGTCTGCTGATTTCACAGCCAACAGAAGCATTGACCTGCTGCCCGAAGCTCTCACTCCCACAGGTGACAGTGGCTACCACAATTCAATATCCTTTTCCAGTTTTTTGTCTGTGTGCATGAGAAACAGGGCAATAGTCTGAATTTTTTCAGTATCCAAGAAGGGCCTTTGGGGAATGAGAAGTAAAGGTAGCAAGGTGAAGGGTAAATGTTAAGAAATAATACCTGGAAGTGAAGATGTTGTATTTATTTGACTTGACTGCTTACATTGCAAGTCTGTTTTCCAGGTTTCAATAACAATCCCATATGGCCATGGCCAAACCATCTCATGCTACTTTTACTGACTTTTTAATATCTAACAAAATGCTTTGAATCAATATAGCCAATAAGGTGTCTTGGTGATGTTATATAAAGTAATGAATGATTAAATAAACCTAGAGATAAAAATGGATTTCTTAAAGATTTTTTATCTTATCCCCTCTCTGTTGCTAGATTTGTGCTGTTATGCTTTGCTCAGCCATTGGCTGTTTAAAAGTTTAGTGTATGTGAGTCGATGTTATAGTAATATCTGGACCCACATATGCTTGTCTTCATGCATTGGCTCCGTGTGATTAATTACAGCACAGAGTACTTCCTCACCTAGAACCCTATGGATAAACCCAGCTGGTTGTATACCTGCCTTAACCTGTTGAAAACAACTGCAGAAAATGTTATGTAATGGCCTTGTGAGTCCATGGTATTTTGATTCATTTTAACAGTTGGATGTAGAGGGGTTGCTAAAAATGAGCTAAGTAGACCAATAAATAAGCCAGTCTGGGGCACAGCCAGCATTTAACATTCCTTATCTATATGACCACATAATCATTGGTGTTAATCTTAGATTCTGTTTTAAGTAGATTTATCAGCATTTTTCCAGAGGAAGTAGTCCTTGAAGTATTTATACATCACTAGGGGTGAAACTGTTACAAGTTCATCAATAGCATGCTCATTGACCCTTATATTAAGACTGATGAAATGTGAAAATCCTAGCTGCAGCTCCTGGGAGTATTGGGGCAGACAGGGGACCTCTAAGAACCTAAAAGGATATGTGGTTCCCAGCAAACAGCTTTCCCCATCAGGCTTGTTTTCCTATTTATTCCTTCAACAGATTTACATCCTCTTTGTCTATTCAGGGAAATTTGCTTGGTAAAACCAGCCCTTCTTGGTCATTTGGAAAAGTGCTGCTTGGATGAAGAGTGCAGCCCACCAGCTGCATCAGAACCTCCATATTAAGTTCTGTCTTTCTGTGTAGCCTTTTTGCTGGTTTCAACCAATGCCAAGCAGCTTATAGTAAACTCCTTAGGGTATCCAGCGCTTGATCGCCTGGTTTTCTGTTTCTACATGTGTCACACTTCAGGGGTGGCTGCAGAGAAGTCCAGGGAGCCAAGAAAACCCCACATTCCTTTGAATGTGTGCCATCACATGACAACATGTGATGGGATCTAATCCTTTTCTTTCCTGAGCTTCAGAACGCTCTGCTTTCATCATCTTTTCCTCTCTTGCTGCCTTCCTGGAGTCACTTGCCTAACCAGCCAGCTTCCTCACTGCTTCTATAGCACCAGAATCCCCAAGGTTATCCTTGTCGTCCACAAAGGTGTGCCAAAGAAGGCACTCTCAACTTTTTGTCAGCATAAAAAGGGAACCTCTCCATATGCAAGTTTAACCTCACAGAAGCAGAGTCATAGATAGATAGGTTCAGTGCCTTATGTCTACAGCCACTGAATTCCAACCGTTCACTTTCGCTCTGTATTTCTGTGCTCTCAAATCCCTCTATAGTCGTTTGGATGGCATTGTCTGTGAATATGATGGCAGCATTTATGTATTCCTGGTTGAACTGTAAGTAGATTAGACTGAATTAGAAACATCCTGAGAAACATAGAGAAATATTAATTTTCAAGGATACATTTGAAAGATCTGCTCTGTAGAAAATTTTATGATTCATTCAGAGAGATTTTCTTTTTCCCTGCACAACACTTCATTTTCTAACTTCCTAAGTTTTTTCATCTTCTTGTTTTTCAGACGATTTTCCTTTCTCAATTGCCATCAGGCTTCTCACCATCAGCAGCATAAGTATCCAGTCATAGTAGTGGAATTTTGCGCAGAGATTTCTGTCTGAACCTTCCCCTTGTCTATGTTGCATTCAATTTTTTTGAATTAAGTAAGTGCAAAGAAACGGTAGAAAAAGATTTTCTTAAAATTTGCCTTACTTTATAATTTGAAACCTTACCACCATTACTGTTTTCTGTTACACAATAAAGGGTAGTCTTGGGCAAAGTTCTGTAAAGCATGTTGCTCCAGTAACTGAAGATTTCTTCTCTTCAAATACTCTTGCACTGTATTATGGTTTTTGCTCCTACAAATACAAATTCAAAGCTGTTGGACTACTTTCAAAAATATAGTACTCCAGCACAGTAAGTGCCTACTAGAAACTTTCTACTGGTGGAATGAGATGAAGAGTGAATACCATTTGTCAAAAGTCAGTGAAGGGATTCAGTGATGGAGCTAAGCTCAGAAATTTGTAACTTCCAGCTTGAATAAATGTGCTCATTGCATACCTTTGTCTTAAGTTATGGTAATAGTAATGTTTATTTTTTTTCCCATTTTTCCTTTGAGTAACTACCATGAAACTTACTTCCCAGTCTGGGGACAGCAGAGACTGTGTTCTGCAATTAAAAGTTAGGGAGTTTTTAATGAGAGCGCCAAGGCTGATTCATAGTTCAAAGTTAGGCAGAAGGTTTCTTTTTCTTTCTTTCTTTCTTCCTTTCTTTTATTATTTTTTTTAATCAAAAGCGGATCATTCATTTTTATCTCAGGCAAAAATATGATAAAGGCTAATTCATTGGGCAGGGAGAAGGCATGTAGGGAGTTACTGATGGAATTTAACTAAAAAAATTTAGAGGTCTAATATTTTATTTCATTTCAGAAATAGAATAAATCTTATAAAAGGCTTTATACAATTTCTCCTTGAAGATATTGCAATGTGATAATGATGCCTTGCCCTTGCCAGCCAATTTCATGATTTGTTCAGGTTATTCCAATAATATCTACATTTCACGGGAGAGTATTTACATTCAAATCTTCCCTGAGATTTGTCATGCCCTGTTGTCATCATGTTTTCTCCTGTGTCACCTTCAAGGACTGATAGGGCATGAAAATCTGTAGGAATAAACAGGACTTGAAATCCCCAGTGAAAGAAGTGGCCCCTCAGCCCTGTGGGCAACTGAGCTCCTTCACTCCCACCAATGTCATTAGCACTCCAGGAGACTCAGCATTTTGGAGAGGATGCTCAGTGCCTAGCAGAATTAGGTTGTAATTGCCAATTTCAAGCCTATGTGCAGAACTGTGGCTCAGGCCAGGACATGGGATAGAAGTAACAAGCTGGCTACACAAAGTCATACACAAACATCACCAGTTGCTTTTGTAGGAATAGACCTCTTCCTTCAGAGAGGAACAATTTTATTTCTAAAAACTGCTGCCCCGTAATAATACACTGAAAAAGAAGCTCAGCTGTTCTCCCAGAGACACATATTCTCTCTAGCTAGTGTGCTTGATTCCTAGAAATGGAAAGGCATACAGGGAATAAAAATGGCTGTGTTTAATCAGATTAAATGGATATCTCATTAGTTATTCCACATAATTGGAATCTTTCACAAACCGAAAGAATGGACCTGTAATATAGCTTAGTTAAAACTGGGAGTTTTTTGCTGAAACTGGGGCTAATAGGGAAATCTTAAAGACAGGTGTGGGACAGAGATGTTAAGAAGACAGTGACTGGAGATTATAGTGCAATGGATTCCCTAACAAGACATAAATAATATAGGATCTCTCGTTACAGTCTAGGAGAGAGCAGTTTTTGTTTGCTGATTAACAAGCCAGATCAGATCATAGACTGGCAAGATGCTTTTAATCCTTTAAAGGGACCTTAAATTTATGGAAACATATTTTGAAACCAGAATGCTCAGTTTGTGGGGGCTTGGGGGATAGGTGTGTTGGTGTGATAGGCTGTGAAAATGAACAAACAGTTCCCTGAAGGGTTGCTTTTTTCCAGTGTTTTGTGTTTGGTTGGGTTTTTTTGTTTCAGAGTTAAAAATATTTTACAGTTGAAAGCAAGACCACTTCTGGGCGTGTAGTATTTCCTTATTTCCTCAAACAATGTTATAAACTTACCATGCTTTGAAGATAGCAGTAGAATACAGAAGGATGGATTATGTGGTTAATTTGCATTTTCCATTTGTAATAAAGTAATGAATGTGCTAACTCTGTTTATATCTAACAGATGAAAAATTGCCCCCCCATCTATCACTGAGTGAGGATCTTCAATGTTATTCCTCATCTGAGCTGTTCTGTGTCCCACGTGGAGCTCTGGCCTCAGCCACAGCTCTCACTGGCATCCCTGCACACCTCACTGCATATTTCAGCATAGCCTTACTGTATTTGTGCTTGGAGAATGCAAGTGTACTGTTAGGATGTATGCCAGAGTCCAACAGGAAGCAATTGCATGGTCTTACATGAAAATGTGACAAGAGTAACTATAGGCAAGGAAAGATCTTGAGTAGAACCCTGTAATTTTTCCATTCTTAGCTTGCAGGCTAATTTCCCTTCTCCTCCTCGTAAACTGTGTTCTGTGCAAAGTGGCCAGTATGAGAAAGGAGGGACTCAATACCCTACAGACAACACACCTCTCTATCCCAAAAGGAAAAAGGATTGATGTAATGTGATGTCAGTATTAAATATGAGCACAAATAATGGGACACGGATGCTCAAATTGCCTGCTGCTGTATAAGCATGTGCCTGGGCACTGTGGCTGCTTTGTACTGCTCAGTGATGTGAGTCCTGGAGCAGAAATATGAACCTTAAACCCATTACAGTGCAAATTTCACTTCTTTATAGACAGCTGGATGCAGTGTGGCTTGATCCAGAAGCATGCCAGACAGAGGTCCTTGCAAAGTAAAGCCCTGCAACTTGGGCTGCCTACCAAGTGCTGGAGGACAGCCCCACTCCAGCCCCTGGGAACCAACACTGAGTGTGGGTGGGATGGTTGAGCCACTTGAACCATGCTCACTGCTTGATGCAGGTACCATACAAGATGGTGTTTGAAAGTAACCTCAGGTCAAAATTAGCAAACGCAATTTGCACAGCCCCAACACTTCACTGCTTGTCAAAAAATTCCCTCTGTTGGGCATTTGTTCAGAGACAGAGCCAGTCTTTGCCAACTAGGCCATCTTACACATCCCAACATTAGCATATTTCTAATAAAACATATGTTATTTTGTTCAATTATGACATTTTTCTTCATTCTTTGCCTGAAGCGATATTTGAGATATCACCCCGATACTCCGTAATTATAAAGCTATACCCTATATATTGCACTGAAAAATTGTAAGAGCATACAGACTACTCAGGCATTCTATTCTTTGAGTACAGCATAGAGAATAATTATGGTTTCTCATATTCTCTGAGTAATTAATTTGAAGAATTTAATTATATTTTTCATATTAATTATTAATGTATTATTCACCCAACATAGTCAGTTCATAATTCATAGATGTATTATTCAAGTAATTTAGTTGATGAATTTCATAGTTTTGAATAAGTTATTCAATTTTTTTTAAATTATTCACTCAGCTCTAGGAATGTCTGTTGACTCCTGAATATCAGCTGTAATATGGCAATTTCTTTTTTTGCAGGGTCTTATGAACACCTGATATTAAATCCAAAAGGTAGTAAAATGCTGCCCAGTCCTTAAATGTTCTTTTATATAAGGTTACTTTACAAATAAGTGGCAGTTTAATCTGATTAACAAGTTCAAATTTGGGATATTTTTGCCTATTTACATTTAAAATTCTGTTTTATTACAGAACATTCTCATAAACTGCGGGGCTTATTTGCTACATTTCCCCCTCATTTAAACTTAAATGGAATCCAGTCCTCATATTTAACATTTCACTGATGCTAGAATTACACCGATGATGACATATCCATTCGTTAGTCTATGAGTTATGTCATTAGTTTCCTCAAATAAATCTGTTTATACCAGGAAACTTCTAACCATGGCAGAAGAGAGCAAGAAGTAAGGTTTCTACAGTATGTTGCCAGTTCATCAGGACAATTTAGCTTAACCTAAACGACAAGCATACAAGTGGCCTAGAAAATTTCAAAGGGAAATAACATGACCACACTGGGACTGGCATCTCCAGATGTGTATCAAGTAACAGTTTTGTTCTGGCAGAGGCATAACACAAAGGATCATTTATCAACTCATTCAATATCTAGATTTAGTGATTGTATCACATAACGGGGGTCATTGATGCTAGTGGAAAACCAGAAAATGTTGTGCATAAAGAAATAAATTAATAAAAAATAAATAAATGTGTCTGTCTCTCTATGTGTGTAGATTTTGTGGGTTTTTTTAGACAGTATGTGAGTCTATAAAATAATGTTCAGTTCTGGGAAATAAAAGAGCAAGTGAAAAGCCCTGAGTGAAATATATGTTATTCATTAGGTTTCTGGGTCCATTATTCTGCCAAATAAAGTGATTTCTATCAATTATTTTTAGTTACGAGGACACATTATCTTTTTAAAAAAACTGTATTCTGTATTCTGAAAAAATTGCAATAACTTTAATTACATTCAAATGATCCTTGAAAAGGTTTTTAGTGGTAAATATGGCACTGTAGAATTGATCTTTGAAATGCAATGCATAGTTTGAAATTTTCCTCCCTGTACAAACCTCAGAGAGATTTCTTTTTAACAGCTCTGAAAACAATATTGTCTTTTTTTCAAAAGAGCCCTGTATTTAGACTACACTGGTTCCAAGTTCTCTGTATACAAATGTTAGCACATTTACCATTTGTGTATTGCTCTTTCACACAACCTCAGCGTCTGTGTAAAACCCAAAACACAGAGGGATATGCCAAACCTTTCATGATTTCCAGATCCGTTATTATGATGCAATATTCTGAAAGAAAACTCTCCAGCTACAGGTTGCTTCTTTCACTGAGGAATGTGTTTGTGTTTTGGGCTGTTACCTCGCTAGCAGGCAGTCCATATGGTGCTAAATCCTGTAAACTAACTATAACTAGGTATAAAATTCATAGGGAAAAATGTAATTTATCACAAGTGCACAGCTGGTGTCTGCTTCTAAGTGGTTGTTTCCTAATCTGATACCAACCTGTTCACAGCCCTGGTATGTTATTGAGCTATAAAATCAATAACAAATACCATGCATGATTCCCTGAGAGATTAACCATTTATTCCAGCTGTGAAGAACAAATGAAGGTTAAAGCAAAGTAGCTGCTTTAAGAAAGATTTTCATTAAATGAAACAAGGCCTTTTATAGATTAATTGATATTAACTGCAATAACAACATAGAATGGCTTGTTTGTTTTAATTATATTTGTTTCTTAAAGCAACTGACTTTCAAGCTCAGATTTACATGCAGTTTGCTTTCTCTGTGCTCCCAAAAGTGCTTGATATGTGATTTACATTTCTTCTTTCCCCCAAAATGTTTCATAGTTTCTTTGCTCTTTTCTTTAATTGCAACTAATATCTCAGGGAGAATTGCCTGGGGCAGATTGAGCATCAACACCGAAAGCTGCAATGGCAAAAAGACACAGTGAGCGAAATTGTCATGCCCTTTCTTCCTGGCTCACAGCTGTAAAAGCTGTGGATGTTTTAATGTGTGCATGTGCAACGGGAAGGAAGTGAGAGATCAGAGCCGTGGTGAGCAGCAGCAAGGGTGAGAAAGGAGAGGGAAGGAGAGAAAGGAGGGAGCGAGCTTGGCTCAGGCTGGGCAGAGGGACACGGAGCTGGCGAGTCCCAGGGACCTGGCGGGCACCGGGGAGATATGCAGCCTGAGTGCGGCATGCCGGCCTGAGAAAAGGGCATCGGGGTGCAGAGGAAATGAACGATTTTGCAGTATTCCTAGGGATTACTGCTGGCAGCACCTAAAAGTCTAAATTTTTAAGCAAAATACAGCTCTTAGCCTTAGATGTGGTAGAACCAAACTGAAAGTAGTGATTCCAAAGGGGGGAGAAACATCCTCTGAGTGAAATCCTTTGCTGTTTTATGTGCAAAGATATCTGATATAATATTAACACCAAGAACTCCCTGTCTTTTACTTAACAGCAGTAAAAAAAGACACTAGTATCCTTTAAATAAACATTCCTCCTGTGATCCTTGGATTTTTTCAACCCTCTGTAGCCAGTGCTTCGCCCTGTGTACCCACTGCTCTACCTCCTTTACCTCTGAGTTTGTTGCAATTCATCCTTTTGCATTGTATGGAGTCTATAAAGGACTTCCCAGTGAAAGACACTTGGGGTGAGTTTACTTTAGGCTAATTCCATCAACTGCTGCTCCTTGTTTTTCTGGAACAAGATCAGAATTTGACCTCAAAACACCCCAGCAAGAGCAGTATTATTTAAACTTACTTCGTAAAGCAATAAATTGAAACACTGGGTTTAAGTGATTTGCCCGAAGGCAGGAAGCTTCTCAGTGCCATAGCAGAGACTTGAATGCATGAATCCAGCTGCCAATGTCCTTGCCTTAAATGACAGATGAGCTCTGCAATCAGGATTGTGCTCAGAAAAATCTACTAACACCCATGGACTTATAAAACCAATTCAAGACAGGGAAGAGTCAGGTCTCTGCCTACTTTCCATGAGCAGAAAAGCAGTGCTGAACTGCTGCTTTTCCTGCAGGTGTGACATTTCCTTATGGGATAGGGAAAATCCTCTTTGGAAATGTAAGTTCTGCAGGTTTGGAGACTGTCCTGTAACAGAAAGCCAATTTTTTCCTTCTCAACTCTGTGAAGAGTACAGTTAAAAAGAAAAAAAGAAAAAAATATAAAAAAAAGGAAAAAGAGAATTCCCAAAGAAAAATATATGCAAAGTTTAATTTCATAATTTTCTTGTTTTACTCTTTGTAATTTAATGCTTTAATTATAAAGGTTTATTATAACAATTTAATTGTTTATTCATCGATCTGAGACACTCCATGGAATTCCTTCACTGGGAGCATTGCAGTAAAATTACAACACACAGGAGACAGATCAAGCTTGTAACATTGGCAGTCTCGTGGGTGCTAAAATATCTTCAAAGTCAACACATTTGCTGATGGGCAATAAGAGAGAAGACAAAAAGTAACTTCTCATCCAATTCTCTGCTATTTTTAGTGCCTCTGCGGTTGTCTATACACTTTCTTCATGTAGTCTGCTTTATCAGTCATGAAGATAAGTGAGCTCACCTCCAGCCTTGGTGGCATTATCTCAGGCTGTCATAAGAATACACTGAAATTTGGAATGCTGCATGCCCACTGAATGATGGTCAGCAGAGACCGCACAATGGGATAATGCCATGTCTTTTATACTGTTTATTCCCTTTTCAGATGTAATGTCAGAAGTTTGACGCACTTTAAAGATTATGCTGGATTTTTTAAACTGTTTTGCAGTAAGAAATTTGATGCAGTGGATACTGAGAGGAGCTGACAAAGAAATTATTTGATGTTCCTTTTAAGCCTGTGGAAAGTCTGCTCTCAGACTGTAATTTCCTGGAATTTATTATTCACAATTATTCACTGTATTTTGTTTTGGCAAATCTTTTTAACTCTGTTTTGATCACGCACAGTCTTCCATGAATAATCATCATTTCAGACTGGAGCTGTTGTGATAGGTCAAAAGAGAAATATGGCACTGTCATGTTTGCAACTGCAAATGGAAGAAACCACTTCTAGTGCAGCATTTGCAAATGTGGATATAAAATTTGGCACCTGTAAATATTCATGTACATACATTTGCAACTATGCTCTGGGCTTGATCCAAAACCACTAGAGGTAACAGAAAGAATGAATATTCATGTTGGTAAAACTTAATTCCTAGATGGTTCACTGAAAGCAAATGTAAAGAGAAAGAAATATAGGCAAAAATACATTAATGCCACTAAATGTTCACAGGAAAAAAGTCCTACTTATTACATTCAAATCCCAGTGGGGTTTTTTGCTTATATGTCAGTGAAATAACACATGTGCCCAAATATGATTAGAGCCTTCCTTTTAGGACTTTTTTCCCAAAACACAGAAGTTTTGCTCCTTAACAAAGAGAAGTTAGGAAAAATCTAGAATTCCAAAGTATGTGGATCTGCTCCAGCAGAAAGGAAGTATATATTTTTTTCTTTTTCTGTGTATAATAGGAAACTGAAAATGTTGGAAAGTGTTATTTGATTAATTGCACTTTCCCACAAAGCTCAATGTATAATACAAGCAGGAGTTAGTAGCTTCACAGTGGGTAGTGATGCTTTCATTCTTTCTTAGGACATGTACCTAATCTCCCACATATGTGAAATTATGTGCATTTCAGTCCTCCAAACTGAGCAACCGAGCAGAGAAACACAACCAAAGAAGAGTGCATCTAATAGGTTTGGGTCAGCAGTTACTATTTCATTACTTTTTTAAATAAGTTTTTTCTCAAGCAGAAAGGTAGAAAAATAATTTTAAGAATTAATTTCTCTTGGATGAGTCCGAATGGGCAAATGCACACCTAGAATGCTGAAATTTCTCTGCAAGGCAGAGGCTGAATTTGGGAGATGCCGTCATTTGACTCTGACGTTATTTTTGATTGACTTGTGTTCATCCAATGGCAAGTAGCCATCCTCATGCAACACTGCTATGGCACAGCCTTCAGGTGTCAGCATCCCAAGCTACCTGGAAGTCAAATTCAGTTCTTTCATGAGAAATGAGGTGTCAGGATAGAATATCACTTCTACTAGACCACAGAGCTGTGTACTATGCAGAAATCTATCACTCCCGTGATTAGAGAATAACAGACTTGGGGCTTATAGTACTATACATCATTGTACAATTACATTGTAATTTGCACAATATCAAGCTGAATGGAGGGGTTCCCTTGCTTACATCTGCATGTCTAGCAAAACATGACCACGTACAGTCAGGAGAACCTGACACTCTGTAGTTCAAGTACCTGGGCTCTGTTGTCAGCTGGCAGAAATGTCCCACTGCCACTTACAAAGAGCAGTGTTGTCTTGGACTGAGCTCTTGTTTCTGTATAGGCTGCTTAGAGCAAGACAAAAAGTAACAGGGCATCATTTCATATCCTTTCCTGTCACCAACAATTCCAGAAGTTCTTACTGGTATGCTTCTCTGAACAAGAGAAGGTTTGCCTGATGTAAAAGAAGAGATTGAACACCAAATATATCATCAAATTCTATTGCAAAAGTGAGCAACCTCCTGCTGTAGGGAAAGGAAACAGGTATGAATGATGGAAAAGATTAACCTATATATATATATAACTAATTCTTCTGCCCAAGGGCTAGTTTGTACCCAACACAGAGTGTTCAGCGTCTTTAATCAGACTTGATAACCCTGAGCTTTGCACATGATCTACTCTGTTTCAACTTCCAGACATTAAGAATAATGTCCAAATGTTGCCACAGAGTTAGATGGTTGAGATGAGACAGTGACAGTAGCTCTGCAAGTTTGGAGCAATCTCCTCATTTGCATTCCAGTTATGGGGCTCTGGAAGTGCTTAGAGAAAAAAGCAGATTTTTTCTTTCTCTGTCACTGCCTCTACCACTAGCTTTATGAACTGTGTGACAGCATGTTTTTTAGAATATTTTGGTAGCTTCCCTTCCAACAGGTGTTGTTTTGCCTTGACAAATCTGAAGGTTAGCACTGGGCACGTGTGAAACTGTGAGGAATATAATTGCTGCAACTGATAGCAAGGAAAGCAGCTCTTGAGTGTGAATCCTGATTAGAAAGAAGCACCTTGTATGAACCATGAACAATTGCATTGAACCCTAAACAAAGTGAAATGAATTTTTGATTCTCCCGAAGTCCTTGAAGTTTGAGCAGAGGGGACAAACTGCCTGATTGTTCTAGTCTTCATTCTAGTTCAGAAATGTCTTTCATCTCAAACTGGGACAAAAAGTTGCAAATTCTTTCAAGATGCCGTTTCCAAATCATTTCACTTCAGAAATATCCAAGTAGTTTCATTACTTGCTTAAGTTTGTTAAGAGTAGAGAATTTCTTTTTGACTTGTTTTGACTTTTATGTAACCAGCTATGGATAATGAGGTTTTTGTTGGGTGTCATAAAGGTTTGTAAAATCATAAACCAAACCTGTTGCTTAGACAAGGTTCTTTACCTTGTCAAAATGAAGCAGTTAAAAAATCTTGTGGAAAACCAATTATATCTGTATATTCCAGAAAATATTTGATGCAATTGAATCTGCATTCTCCAATGGAAAACTCTCCTATCTGTAAAAATAGTAGACCAGTTTTAAAAAAACCCTGAAGTGAAAAACAGTGATTGTGCAATATTTTCAGAGGGCCTGAGAGATACAGTAGGTGAAAATGTGACATCAGTGAAACTAGTGGAAATTTTGTAAATTACTATAACGTGACTCGTGTTCTACCCTGTACTTATGAAATTTCAACATTATCTACTTGATGGCCCAGAAAACAGCATATACATGTACATCCCAACTGAGGATCCTGTACACTGAAGTGCAGCAGCTGAGATTGTGAATACTGCAGTCCAAATGCATGAATTAAGCTTCATTATTTGTATTTTTAGTCCATCATGATAAACTATAAACTAAGTCAGATGAGCAGTGCCCCTTTATGATTACTCTGGATGCACAGTGGGTGGATCAGAATGAGATGCTGATATTATTTGGATTTCTGCCCTTTTGTCCACAGGACTTCAGTTTTGGCATTGTTTTCCTTTGCTGCAAAGTTCATTTCTGTTTCAGCATCTGTTCATGGCCAGGAGTCTGCTTCTGCTTCTTTTATGGTACATCTATTGTTATTTCTCCACTATACGTGTTTGTTTGCTGCTCTTGCTTGCTTTCTACAGCAGCTATGCTCTTTCTTCTCATGTCTGCTGTACCAGACACATCTACATGTAGCCAGGTCTCTGCCCCAAGCATTTAATTTGTTCTAGCAAGGAATGGCCTTCATTTTCATTCTAAATTAATCTCCTTTTTATACAGATCTGTTGTGATAATCCTACATTTTCTACTGCATTGTATTTAAATTAGAAATGCAGAAACAAGACAATAAGGAAAGAAGAAAGGTCAAAAACAATAAAATAAATTGATTTCCTAGCATCTTAAGATTTTTTTAAATCTACTTCTGGTGAGAGGTAGATGTGGGGGAAGTTTCTGGTTTCCTATTTAGTGTTTAGTCATTTGGCATTTGTAAGTATTTGTAAAGTTTCTCACAAGGATTCAACTGCATATCACAAATCCTACTGATATAAATAGGAAATATGTAACCAAATCTTTGTATAAGTATTCAAAAATAAAAAGAAAATGTCTATTTTTCAGTGTAATTTTTCCTTTTTCAGCATAAGCTCTCAATTCCAAAAATCACCTTTTACAGTCACCTTCCCCTTTATATGTTGTCTTCAGAGAGCAAATAGCAATAAATTCACGTGAAGAACATTTTTTACTTGTTCATTATTAGAAATTATGTGCTACAAGTTCCAGATCAATATCACAGAATTAAAAGTCTTCCTGTTGCAAGTTTTCTGTGAACTGCTCAAAGGCATCTTTTAAGTCTTTCCAGAATACTTTTTCAATTTTTTTTTTTTTTTTTTTTTTTTTTTTTGGGTAGAGAAGCTATTTGTTACTGCAAGGTGCTGTGGTGTTGAACAGGTAGGTTTCATGCAGCACCAGATGCTTCAAGTGCTTGTGTGGCTTCAAGTGTATCTGAGGTTTGCTCCAAGTGATTGATAGAAGAGCACCAACCGTGATCTTCTCTTTAAATAGCCCCTGCTCACAAAGGAAACTACCTGAGATGACAAATCAGTGTCAGAGATCACACTGTAAACCAAAGAAATAGCCTCCTGGGCTGAAAGCTACTTAGTCATGCAAAGGATGATGTTCAGATAAATAACTGTCATCTGCTGATGCTATTTGCACTAAAATGCTGGAATGTTGTGGCTACATCTCTTACAGTGAACTGGATAGTGCTAGGACTTGTTTTCTTGCACTCAGGTTAGCTGGCACAGTCTGGACCTCTTCCCATTGCCAAGTTCTCTTCCCTGCAAGGCAGCCTGCTAACAACTAAGCTACCAACTGCGAACAAGTTCTTGCTTTGTGCTGGCTCCCAAATTTTGCCCAAGAAATTTTTGGGAAAGGCCTCATTTGCTCGGCCAAATCTATGCTAATCATTGTTCAATTATGAAAAGAATATGAGCAATGAAATTCCCAAGAGCACCACTTAGTTTATTAGCATACATGTTCCTTATAATTATATCCTAAAATAAATGATCTGTTTTCAGGGAAGAAAATGTTTCTTAGCATAAACTCTCCATTCCAAAAATCACCTTTTACAGTCACCTTCCCCTTTATATGTTGTCTGCAGAGAGCAAATAGCAATAAGTTCACATGGAGAACATTGTCCTTACTATTACCTATGATTCATGAAATGTGCAATTTTACCTATGCATCTTTAGAGGTTTCTAAAAAAGAAAAGCAGCCAGAAGTCTGCTGGGAATATGCTAATTAAGAGATGTGATTGAAATGCTAATGGGGATATTCTAAGGCTGACAAAGGAAGATGTCTTAATCCTCCACACTATCATGAGGTCTTCTATTGCCCAGTCACAGCAGAAAAAAATCAAAAGAAATTTAAACAGGAGGAGACCCTGCCCATTGCTGGCTTACAGTCTGCCTGCCCTGTGTCTCTAATTTTTGAAGTCAACGATGGCAGAAAGCTAAAGCAGAGCTCTGATACTTCTCCTGAGCATGCCAGATCAGAGACAGACTTTTGCAGCTAATTAGTAAACCTCAAACGCTTGTAACAATGAATTGTTAGCAGCAGCCTTAGAAATTTATTTTTCTTTTAAGCAGTTTGTATCTTTGTTCTGTTACTGCAGATCTCTGTTTTAAGTAAATATGCCATTTAAATCTTGTCTAGAAGTAAAGCAGATAATCTGACAAGATATTACACTTTTAAAAAATAGAATCACAGAAACACATAGTCACAGAATGGGTAAAGTCGGAAGGGACCACAGGAGATCACCTTGTCCAACCACCATGCTCAAACAGGGTCATCCTAGAACACATCACACAGGACTGTTTTGAGATGATTCTTTAATATCTCCAGGGAGGGAGACTCCACAACATCCCTGGGCTATCTGTTCCAGTGCTTGGTTACCTGCACAGTAAAGAAGTTCCTCCTCACATTCAGGTGAAACTTCCTGTGCATAGTTTCTGCTCACTGCCTCTTGTTCTATTGCTTGGCACCTCCAAGAAGAGCCTGGATCCACCCTCTTGACACCCTCCTTTCATCTGAGGTCCTCTCTCATTTGAGGGAGCTGGACTGAACAGGCCCAGCTCCCTCAGCCTTTCCTCGTAAGAGAGATACTTTAGTCCCTTGATCATCTTTGTGACCCGCTACTGGACCTGCTCCAGGAGCTTCCTGTCTCTCTTGCACTGAGGAGGCCAGAACTGTACACAGCACTCCAGATGTGGCCTCACCAGGGCTGAGCAGAGGGCAGGATCACCTCACCTGACCTGCTGGCAGTGCTCTTCCTAGTGCACCCCAGGTCACCATTGGCCTCTTGGCCACCAGGACAAACTGCTGGCTCAGGGACATCTTGTTGTCCAGCAGGACCCCCAGGTCCTTCTCTGCAGAGCTGCTTCCCGGCAGGTCAGTCCCCAGACTGTCCTGGTCCATGGGGTTAATATTCCCGAGGTGCAGAACCATGCATTTGCCTTTGTTGCATCTCAGAAGGTTCATCTCTCCAATGTGTCTATGTCCCTCTGAAAGGCTGCACAGCCCTCTGGGGCATTGGCCACTCCTCCCAGCTTTGTGAAATTGTTGAGGAGGCATCTGCCCCTTCACCCAAGTCACTGATAAATAAGTCAGACAAAGTGTTGAATCCTGGGGGACACCACTACTGACAAGTCTCCAACTAGATTCTGTGACAGATTACATCCCTCTGGGATCTGCCGTTCAGCCACTTCTCAATCCACCTCACTGTCCACTCCTCCAGTCCACACTTCCTGATTTGCCTATGAGAATGTTGTGAGAGACAAGTATCATTCTTGAGTTTAGAGGAAGTGATCCTTGAATATGAATCAGTCTCTTGGACTGATTGTCCTTCCCTGTAGGACACATTCTCATGGGATTGTTCCCAGAAGATCCCTAAAGAGACTAAAGTTAACTCTCCTGCAGTCCGTGGTTACAGTCTTACTTGCTGCCCTGCATCCTCCTCATCCAATACTGAGCTCCACCATCATTACAGCCAAAGCAGCCCCAACTTTCTCATCCCCAACGAGGCCTTCCCTGTTTGTTATTATAAGGCTGATCCTTCTGGGATCCTCTGCTACCTGTGTCAGAAAGTTGTCATCATAGTTTCCAGGAACCTCCTGGAGTATTTGTGCTTTGCTGTCTTATTTCTCCAGCAGATGTCAGGGTAGTTAAGGTCCCCTACAAGAACCAGCACCTGTGAATTTGAGGCGGCTTCAAGCTGCTGGATGGTACATCTTTTGTGGTGTGTAATGCCTGAATGTATTTACACACAGAACTCAGATGGCAAAAAAGGAGGACCTCCACTGAGCTACCTGAGTTTAGGAGCTGGTGATGCAGTTTTCTAGTACAGGATCTGTTTGAAATCAATGCTAACCAGGCAAGTTTTTTTGGCAAGAGGATCTTAGTGAAAGAGATTTCAGATATATTGGTAGCTTTAAAAATGCACTTACATTAATTTTTCTGTGTAGCAGATGTTCCTGAAAATATTGTGTATAGGGTTACCATGTGGCTCTGAGGGAACTTGCCAGTTTTCATTCCTGAAATTGAAGGAAGACAAAATTTTATCTGCTCTGTGAACCTATCCTAGCCGTCTTGAACTGCATCTTTGTGCATTGCATCTCTGAGGTGACCCATTAGTGCTGAGAATTCGAAGTCCAGGCTACACATTTTTTAAGGAAGGTGTTTATTTCAGACTACATCTAGTGCTGCCCATGGACTAAAACCCCACTAATATTTAAACCAGGTTAGTTGTGCTTTTGGTGTCCATCTTTCAGTTTAATTTCATCCAAAAGGGATGGATATTCTCTCAGTCTTAGACTGCTACATGGTGTGAAACAAATGATGTGGTACATGGGAATGACTGAACTATTTTCTTCAAAAGAACACTCCTGATCTGAACTAAACCACCAATATGAATACACTCTGTCCTTGAACTGTTGTGAATATACAGTTTCAAAATTTATCAGAGATGTTACGATGATTTTGATGTCACTGTTCATTGAAATGAACAGAAAGGGGGAATCTAAATCCCTTAGAAAATAATTCTAAACCATAATGTTCTTTGCAGTTTTAAATCTCTCTTTGGAATACTTCAAATAATAAGTGAAATATGAAGAAGAAAAAGAAAAAAATAATTTTGAAGTATTACAATTACAGAAAAACATAGTAAAGTAAATACAGTCAAATTAATATACTTCTGTAATTTAAAATTAACTGACACATTTATTTGTTTGGAGCACTGGAATTTTTGGTTGGTTCATTGAATCGAGTGTAGATTTTTGTTGCTCTTCTTTGCTTTAAATTCTTTATGTAGTTGACCTTTCTGGAACAGCAGTTTGGGACCACCACTGATGAAATGTTATTAATATCTTAGCACAGCTACATTAATAATCCAAAGGAAACACAGCTAAACATTCTCTTTCCAACTTGCTCAGTGACTTAGCACCAATGGTGTGCACAGCTTGTGTAGGTGACCTGCTTTCAGCAGGAGCCCTGGATACCCTCATTCCCCATGGTGAAGGGAAGGTGATTCTGTTGGCTGCATCATCTTGGACTGACACCATATTTGAGGCAGAAGCTGTTTCTCAGCACAACTTTTGTGAGCTCAGGGTAGCTGACTTTGCTGGAACATCAGTTGCAGTGGATGCTCTGTGCCTCTGAAAACTCAGTGTCAGATTTACAGACCTCTGAGGGACTGAGCAGTTTAGAAGGTGCACTGAAAGAGATCTGAAAACTGCACACAGATTCTCTGGCAAGGCCAATGAGAGAGAACTGAGTGTTTTGCCTTCCAGTCCTTTTTCCAGATTGCAGGATGGATTACTTCATCTTAATAGCTCATATGAACTGTTAATATTATTAACATTTATTAACCCCTCTTGCAGACTGTTAATTAAATAATGCAGAGTCAAACCTTAATTCCTTTGGTGCTGACTAAATATCTCTTGCACTTGACACAATTTCATTTATCATTACCCTGTGTCCCTTGTGTTTAATTTTCAGATGAACTAAATTACTGTATTTGGTATTTAAGATACCACATTAAAAATGGCTGCGAACATAACAAACATGAGAAGTGTTACCAAGAGTCGTCACGGTGAAGTCAATAAACAAACCTGACTGTAGAAAATTGCATCCTCAAAAGTGTGAGGAAAGAACCTTGAGTAAGTCTGTCTTTTAATTTAAACTTATGAAGAATAGCAGTTAATAAGCCTTTGCTGAAATGTGGCAGTCCTCTCCACTTGTGACAGGTTTAAGTTTACACATAAATGCTGGAGCGAATGGATGAGCTGATTGCCCAAAATGTGATCCTAAGTTATGGTAACCCTTTACCTCAGCTTGGCTTTTTATTATATCATGCAGCTTTGAGCCCTACCAGAGCTAAAGGAGTGACTTGATGAATGTGCTTTGGAAGCAGCTAAGCTAATGCTCCCATAAACCTTAGGGAAGTATGCAAATGAGTTGTTCTTCTGGATGCTGATAAAAGGCACCATTATTAAACAGAAAATAATTGTTTGGCAAGCAAGATAACCTTTTTCATGGTTGTTGTTATGCAATAAACAATAGCAGAAGTTTTAAAATCCTGGTAACAGGACTACTTGGGAAAGTAGTGCTTCCCTCTCTGGAATTTTGCAGTGTTTTCCAGAACTGGCATTAAAGGTCAGCTATGGTAAAGAAAGAGAAGATATGCTCAAGGATTAATAAAATCTGCCTCCTAGCTATCCACCCTCATGGCCTATGCTTTGGTAGGTCTGTCTTTTTCTCATCTATTTTGTCCCAGCTGTGATACTTGGGATCATGGTTGTCTCTACTGAGAGTGGAAGGAATTGAGAGGAAACAGAAAACAGGTAATGCTCATATAACAAAATAGAAGACTGTCACTAAGCAAACATGAACCAATTTTTCCTTTTCTTTCACAAATATTACTGAGAAAGGCTTCCCCACCCCAAAAGTAAAAATACATGTGGTGAAGCACTGAGAAAAGTACTGCACAAGAGCAGAGTTTGTTGCATTGGTGTATCTCACAATTCAAGATGGAAAAGGGCAGAGCAGACTTTCTTCATCTCTATAAATAACATGCTGCTTTTTATCTGTGTTAAAAAATTTACAGAATCCTTTTTTTTGGCACTTGATCATTCTACCTGGCAGCAGAAACACAAAAACTTCATGAACACAGAAAATCAGAGGAGAAGAATAATGGCTGTGCAGTCCTACTGGAATGGGATCCATTACCATTGCAGTTCAGCCTCTCTCACATTAAGCAATGTTTCTTGATATTTTTTTCCCCTTTACAGCCAACACCAGCACAGTGAACACAGAGTACAGGAAAGGCAGCCAAGTGTTCAGAAATTAAGGGAAAATTAAGTTTTGATCTACGACTTATCTAGACCTGCCTTAGTGTTTCTGGCCAATCCCAAAGTGCTCCAGCTGACTACACTAAAGCTCTTGCAGTTACTGAAATGGAGGCAAATCAAAACAGATCCTGTGGGCAGAAGAACAAGTTTACTGCTACATGAAATGCCTTATTTACTACCAAAGGCACAGATTTGATATTAGAACTGATAGCAACATTTTAAAATAGCTTGCATCTAGAACTTGAAAATGCATTTTTAAATTAAAGAATGCATTTCTGAAAAATGCAACAATGAAATCCAATTTTTTTTTAAATTTTGCCTTTTCTTTTTTAGATTTCGACTCCTTCCTTCCATTTTTCTGAATCCCACACCTTTTCTGTTAGCAGAGCTTAATAAGATATACAATATCATGGGCAGGGAAGGGAAGGGAAGGGAAGGGAAGGGAAGGGAAGGGAAGGGAAGGGATATTCAAAGGAAGGGTTCCATTCGTCATAAAGTCTGCAAAATTGCCTTTTATTAGAAAAAAATATAAGAATTATTTTGAAATTATTGTGAAAGATTCATGTGAATCTTTCTCAGTTACAGTGATACTATAATTTGTTGACTTTCAGTTTTTTTGTGATGGTAAGCTGCCTATCCTGGTCATTTCAAGCCTGTAATGTAACCACACCTGATGGTATTAACAAGAAGATTAAAAGCTTTTTATTCATCTCTACCATTGCTGCTTTCAAACAAATTTGAATGGAATTCATATTAGCAGATTTTCTTTTCCACTATTATTTATTTAAAAAAAAATTAAATATTACATGACAATTATTTGGAAAATAATTAAATAGTAAAATTATATACAAAGGAAAAATATGAAAATTAGTGAGACCACCTCTTTATCAATAACTGAAAAACATTTTTCCTCTACCCCAGAACATATATATGGTATGTAGTGGTCAGATATTTTACATTGCACTCTGTTCATCTATATGTTTTCTTATCAAAATCCAGTCATGGAGTCTGCCCACAAAGTACAGTGTGACTTGATTAAAACTGACAGTGAAATAATCTCTCTTTACCTATAGTGAATGCAATTGTGAGCTGTTCCTCTCAATTTTTCTTTCTTGGCTTTCTGAACCTCTTTTTTCTACTGATTTTTCTGAATTGTATAATTAATTTTTCATTCATTGCATTCAAACACCCCACATTAGAAATGAAAATAAGAACAATCTCATTGTTCTTTTAATGCATTTTCTAGGAATTCAGCCGACACTGGGTGGTCTCACTGACATTCCATCTGGGCTGCACAGACCTCAACAGCAGACTGGAAGTGTGTCCCTGACAGTGAGTAACAACAGGGGACTTTGGCAGCTGCGGGAAAGGAATTCCCATCTTTGCTGTGGACATAGTGCTGCACCTTTAGCTGTTCCCTTAAACAAGGCTAACCTGGCAGCAGAGCAGATGAGCTCAGCAGGGATAACTGGGCAAAAAAAAAGCTAAAATAGAATGGGAGGTGTCAGCCAGCAAACATGCCTGGGAAAGGAGTGAGGTTGGGAGATCTGGGAAATGGGACTGCTGCTTGTGAGACAGTTTGTGTGTCACCAAAAGATGTTATTTCACCACTATTTGGCCTAAAAGACCTGGTCATATGGAGAAAACATGGTTATCTTTGTGGTTCCATGAAATCTCACTGTTTCCTGCCAACGACTACTACTTCAGATTTACACAGCCATAAATATATCTTCTTGAGAAATCATAGATTTTTGACATCAAGTTATTCTAAGATTGTCTGCTGTAAATATTTGGGTTATGTTGATTTACCCTGATGATATGTTATTATTTTTATTATTACTTTTTATTTTTTAAACTAGCAGCACTTTTAATTCAAGTTATATGACAAGAAGACTGAATTTTTCCCTTGCAATTCTTGCTTTTGTAGTCACTGTTATTTCCTATATTTTCTGCATTTGAAGAAAAAACAGCAAGGTTTACATCACCAAAAATATGATTTTTCTATTATTACTTCTCCAAGTTTAATTAGTCTTTATTGTAAACTTTTAAAATTAAATAACTAGATTCCATATTTAAAAATGAACATTGTTTAATATAAGTAGCTTACAATATTGGAAAGATTATTTTTAACAAAACAAGTAAGATGATTTTTAAAAATTATTAGAAGTATGGCCTTACAAATGTTCAACTCAAGTACTGTTAAAACCCTAATGCCACTGGATGCATTCCACTGTCTGGAATAATTCCATTTAAGTAAATTAAATATATACTATTTTATCTATAAAAGTTCAGAGAAACTTATAGATTGTTCAGGTGTTTCTGATATGATTGTAGACTTTTACTGGATGTCTTGTTTAAGCACCTGCTTGTGTGAGAACTATCTCATTGCCTACCTGCTAAAGTGATTTTTAATATTAGTGACTTGCAGTCTGTAGGATTGAGTCGAATGCTAGATATTAATTTTTTTAAGTCTCTCACTGCCTACATTGAAAGTAGAGTATGAAATCTGACCATTCCAGCTTCTACAAGCAAAAACCAGTTGGTTAATCATGACAGACATGAAAAAGACTGGAGAAATTTGGTCATAGGTACTGATTTGGAAGGATGAAACTTCCATAATTTGAATAAGAAAACCGGTGTGTTGAGAAATTACTGCACAGTGCCTACACAATAACCCCACAAATACAACAGAATTTTAATAGAATATGGAATTAGAATAATATGGAATTAAAATAAGCCTGGAGATAGCTCTACAGTGATGAATAAATCCCACAAAAGACTTAGCTGGAGTTTTATCAGGATTTTGACAAAATACTTCTCCAAGATTTCAGGCATACCACAGCTATTGTGAAAATCATCTTTCTTTTGCTAGTCCAACATTTCTGTTCTTATAGCTGCTAATGAAAATTTAGGAGAAATTTAAAAAAAGAGAGAATAAATTATAAGCTTCTTCATCTTTCCTCCTTGATTCTGAAAGTTGGAAGAAATTATCAAATATTCAGAGATAACTTTATTTCTATCTATTTTCCATTGGTCACCAAAATTCTCATGAAAAAATGAGGGAATACACCTCAGTAGAAAATGTTAGTTTTGATCTATCAGGCTGTGGTGGTTTTGTGGCATGCTCATTTATTGAAGAAAGAGAATTTAATTCTAAGTATTTAGGCTGTATTATTAAAACAGTTTTTTGTGTTTTGGTTTTCATAGGTTTTTAGGCTAATTAGATCACAAAACATAGCAGCATGATCAAAACCTCCATTTGGATGCAGTTAGAATTTAGCATAAAGTCTGGTAAAGTACAGAGGATATGCTTTCCTGAACACAAGTTTATGTAAATGGAACTGTATGCAGGCATTTTTTAATAATAAGGCAGGAAGTCTGTAATTTTTGCAGCAGAATTTGTGCATCTAATGCTAAAAACGTTACCTTTCACAGATAGTTTCCTTTGATCCTGAACCCTGGGATTGAAATTGAACACGATAAGAATTTAATACTTAAGGTTTTAATTCTGTAAGGCTCTCTTATTTTTAAATTTTCTGGACAGTGTATCTCAGGAGCATGTTACTTTGAAATGTCACACCAATTGATTAGCATTAACTCAAGTAAAAACACTGAACAATGACATTTAGAAATATAATCTTGATTCCACTTAGCTGTTTCTGGCTGGTATCTGAAAGATACAACATGCTCCAAAATTAAGTCCTGATGACCAGAAAGAAATCCCTAAAGCAGTTGTTGGGTTTGGGTTTCTTTTTTGGGTGTGGAACAAAACTAGATTCAGTAAAAGTGAAACTTACCATGTTAAAATGCTGATAACATTTTTCCCTCAACATTTACAATTTGACATGGCAAAAGCCAAAATAAAAAGTTTTAAGAATAATTTTGTGATCTTGGGCTTTTGCAACATCTGCAGGTTTTGTTTTTAATGCTCCCATTTCAGTCTCTGACCGATGTGTGTGGATAAATCCATTTCCCCTTGCACAGCTCAGCCTCCTCCCCAGACCTTTGCTGCAGCAGTCTCACAGCAGTCGGTGATGGGTTGCACACTGTAGCATGCTGGCAGCAGGCATGAGCTGCACCAAAGCCAGAAGGGCAAAGCTGAGCTGCCCTTGGATCCAGAGCCCATGCAGTCACCCAAATAAATCCCTTTGTCTGGATTTTCAGGCTAAAGGAAAACTATTGCTGATTTTTTTTAGAAATAAAAGACAGTAATTTTAAGCACTGTTTTTGACTTTTTTTCTTATTTAGCTACTACATGTGCTTAGCTGATTTCCTCAGGAAAATAAAAAATAAAATAAAAGTTGGAATATTTAGGATTTTCCCATGCAAAAGACTCTGGGATTTTTGAAGACTTCTAGAATGGCACATCAGTGCTATCACAGCTTCCAAAATAGAGATGGACAGAACAAGCACATACACTGCCAGCGCAGGAACTCCTCTAGGGCTAAAATGTAAGTCACAGTGATTTAGGGCAAAGGTTTAAAAATCTGGAATCATTCTCTTTGTGATGTTTTGAAGAAGATTTAAGTGTTTACCTCATATATATGTCTTATTTTTACATAAAGGAAAATTTTAGTACTTTTAAAAGGAGTAAATAAGCTTTAAAAGAACTGCAACTATCATTAGTTTTGTTATTAAAATTTCTAATACTGCCACAGTGAGAAAATGGGCATCTACATCTACAAGATTTACTCAAGCCAATGTTTTTGCCTTTTCTTCTGCAAATTGTATCCCAAGTCCTTAGTTCCTAGCTCTTCAACAGCTTTCTGAGTGTTTTTTAGTTGCTGTGTGACAAAAAGTGTCTTCTAAGATGAAAATCCTCTGCTCTACCTTGTGCATATTCTTGTGAACAATATATATTGAGCTAAAAATGTCTTTAGTAGAGTAAAAACTAGTTTTATTTTATAAAGATAATTTTGCCTGTGTGCAGGGGTTTTTTCATGCTTTATTTCCTTGAAAGTGAAAAATGGAGGAAAAAAAAAAAAAGGAGGAGGAAGAAAATAATAAGGAAGAGGAAGACTGCAAACCCAGGATGTTTCAGTGATAGAAGACCTAACTCTTGGCAATATGCAGATTGAAAACAGCCTCCAGTAAAGCATGATCCTTCTTTTTCAAATCTCCCATTTGCATTTGCACACAGTTATGAGCATGTTTCCTCTGTATGTGGCAATACAGAAGGTGAGATGGAAGGTGCATTGTTTGTCCCAATGAGGTACCAGGATTCCCTCCCTCTCCTTGCCAAGTTAGCTGGTTTCAGCAGCTGTAGCTGCGTTCCTGTTTTGACTTTGTTTTCTCAGAACGACTATTACAGCCTTCCTCCTCTCTCAGTTGGGAATTAATGATTTTCTCAGTTAAAGCAAACAAAAACGAGGATCTGTTCTACTGTGGTTGTTTAAGCACAGCAGGTGTGTCCATGTGGTTACAGGGCACCAGGACTTCTTTTCTGGGTTTGCAAGAGATGCCACCTGGAAAGAGCTGAGAAAAAAGACAACAGTTTAAATTTCACATCAGGTTTCTGGCAATAACTCTCCAATGTCTCATCTCTTTAACAGTTTTCTGTTATCTCCCATCAGCCCACTTTCTTATTTTTTCATCTGGCAACCTTTTTGTATGCATGTGAATGACAATTCAGATGTTTCAGAAACTCTTTTCAGCTTTTATTAATGTTTCCCAACTCATTCTCTTGTTTTCCTACTGACAGGCTGCCAGAATCACCCTCTGGTGAATTCTAAAAGGGTCTGGGTAGCAGAAATTGGACCCAGCATTTGTTGCAGTTAATTACTTGATCAGATCTTTGTCACAGAAAATATTTGACAGCCCACACTTCTCTATTTCTCAGCAGCCCACAGCACAGGACTATCAGAACTTTTCTTTCAGTGTAAGAAGCACATCACTAGATCAAAGATACTTTGATTAATTGGATAACGTACTTGATTCTACATAATTTTTGTTTGATTCTTGTGATTCATCTTAGACTGTATTTAAACCATGTCCAAGAGCATGCACCACTCCCTCCTGCTTCTGGGAATAATCCACTGCAGTGGTAATCAAATCTGAGTTGTTTCATCCCTGATATCATTCAATATAACATTACCAGTAATAGCCTGCCAAGGAACACTTCTGCCAAGTTCCAAATCTAGATCTTGAATGAAGCAAAGGAAAAAAAGTATTCCAAGAAAGCAGTCAGAGACTGTGCTCTGATTACAATCTATTTTAGGATATGATTTCTGGAATTTAATAACTGCTGTATGAATACTCATAGATACAGACATGATCAATAAAGTTCATACTTCATGCTTTCCACTTGTGAAGTTTGTTTGAATTTGTTTTATGATTTTTTTCTGACAGCTTGGGACACAATATTCCATATTTACAACAGTCAATTTATAGTATTTAATTTAAACAATGCTGGGATATTGTACAAAAGTTGAGGGCACTAAAACAAATCCTAAGTCACGTCAGAAAGAAAAATCTTGCTGGAAACAGATCTGACATAAGAAGAAAATAGAAACCAAAAAGAATAGGAGAAAAATTGAATAGTTGATTTTAAAATTGTGAGGAAAATAAAATAATTTCTGCAAAGCACACCATAGAGGAAGTAGATAAGAAAGGGAACACACTGGTGCCTTGCAGAGGAGCACAGGGTTAAGGAAAGGAGAGAGACTATGAATATCTGATTGCAATACATTTTATAAGTGGGACCTTACCAATTCTTGTGCCATTCTTAGAATACAAGCATTTCTTCTTGCTGTGATATTTCAGATGGTCAGTTAAAATTGAAAGTAAGGAAAAACTTAACCAACCAAAAACCAAGGCAAAATGAGAGGAGAAATAGGGCAAAGACAGGAAAGTGAGACCCAGGCAGAGTACCATTCTTCAGTGCTTATGGTAGTATCATACTTTTTTCTGTTGATTCTTGAGAATGTTAAAGCTGTGTGCTGCTCCACCTCTTTGGCAGGTCTTTTCTCCTCACCTTGCTCACATTGCCAGTACTCAGGAAGGAAGGTTGGTTGCAGAAACTTGAAATAATTAATCTAATTTGTTTGATTATTTATTCACCATTACTCTTTGGGTATGTGGACTTCAGCTGCAGGTTGCAACAATCTCGCTGATATGCAAATTGACATCTTTTACATTTTTTAACTCTTAACGTTTCTTGTTCCAACACCAGATCTTTACTTACAAGCCCTTCTGTCCCAATGTAGTATACCCTGAAGTCTTTACTTTGCATATATGAATGTGTACTGGGATATTCTTTTAAACCTTGTTTGTACCTGTTGACATTTGAACAAGTGGAGGCTCAGTGGTGGAGCGCAGGTTAAATTGTGTGCTGTGTGATTATTTTCAGCAGCAAAGCTAAAGCTCTTGATGTGAAGCAATTGTAGGTCATTAAACAGCACCATGTACTCCAGAGGGCATGCATTTCCTGACAAATATCTTGTGTGAGGTATCCCTTCATCTGTTAGTTATTCCATTGACAAGAAATTCAGCAGTGAAACCTAAACCCCAGTGTCACACATTCTTACAGGTTTAAGCTAAATCATCAGCATCCTTGTCTTCAGACCTTAACTGATGAATCCTCACAGCAGATCTGTTTGTGAAGTACTTATTATCTATTTTTATAGCCTGGCCAAGCAGGAAGGCTTAAACCAGTCATTTAGGGCTCAGACACTGTTGGACTCCCCAGACAGAAGGATTTCTGACAAAACACCAAACCGATAGGTTAATCTTTAAATAAGCCTTGTAGAAGGAAAAATAATACTTGGTGGTAGGGTAAACACAGTCAAAATGAATAATCACTTGACTGGAAGGCAGTGAAAAAATTATCTTTAAAAGGTTAAACAAAATAATCCCTTTTTATAGTTTATTAAGCAAACAAAGCCTTATATGTACATAAAGTTGCTGTAAGCCCAGGTTTAGAAATTAACCCCTGTATAAGTTCAGAAACTGTGTGTTCATTTGAAAAGATGGAAACCAAATGATTTGCAGACCTCTTTGTCTTCTAATAAGTGGTTGTGTTTGAAAAAGACTTTTGTCCTAAACTTAAATATTGCATTTTAGGTCAAACTGTCTTCAATTATATTGAAAACAAGTATTGTTTGATAAAATCTGGTTCTACACTGAATTCAAGAGGGAATTTATTGTTCATAAGCCTCTAGAACAGAAAAATAGAACAGTACAAAATTATTCAACCAATATACCTATAAATTATGGAAAATAAGGCAGATTAATCAAGTAGAAAATAACAAAAAAGCTCACAAGATGACCCTCACACTACCCCACTCTTGCACCTTGGAGAAATCCTGTCAATACAACAGGATATTTAATTTTTACAAGTTCTCGAAGTGTTTTCTGGATGTGTGTGAGGATTGGAATGTTCAGTCTACAGACAATTGACACTACCCCCTTTGCATATCAGGAAGGCTGAGTCCTTCATCTTGTTATTTAGAGGCTCTACCTATCTACATAAAAAAAACAAGGGTCATGTACCATACTGTGTGTGCACAATAGGACTCTAATGGTCTTTTGGAAAACTCTTTGCCAAGCCTTCAACAAGAGCTTGGTTTTAATCTTTGTTATTTTCAGCCCTTTATTTTTTGTAAAAGGCACAATGAAAATTGGCTACATCTGGACTCAAGGTTGCCAAAACATGTCACATACAAATTACAGTAATTTTCAAGAAAAAAAGCCAGAACCAAACCTCCTCATAATGTGCAGCTTTCATTTCTGACATTTAAGATGAGTCAAAATGATTTAGAAATTTATGTGTGAAATGTGGAAAGAGAGGAAAAAATCATTGGATCTTGAACATCATATTTCAATCAGACCAATTCTTGGTTTTGTATTAGGCAAAAATGATACAACTGGGGAGCACAGCACAGCAGAAGGATGCATCCAAGCACATTTCTTTTGACGATCTTTGTGTTATCCCAAATTGTAAAATGTTCCTAATTTCTAGGACATTAATTTACAGTCCTCCCAAATAACTTTTCAATCTGTAGATCCTTAACTTAAAAGAAGGCCTGAGCATTAATAATGTAGCATAATTCCAGTTGGGCAATACAACAGGAAAGAGAATGTAAACCAAAATAATAACTGGTAATTTTTTTCACCGAAGAAAACTGATGAATTCTTTAGAGAAATTCTTGTTGTTCTTTTGCTTCTCACTTCTTGTTAGCTCTGTCTTTAAATATGGCCACAAGGCTAAGGCTTGGCCTAACACTGAGAGCTTTTCAGAACTGTTAAAACAGTGGGTTTGACGCCAATTACAACATCCACAAACACCTCAAATATTAATGATGGTAGTACATGAAAAGCTGATGCAATGGCTGTCTTAAGGTAGGCCAAGAAGCTTAATTTAGAGTGAGAGAGGATTATCAGATATCTGGTATTACCAGAGTTGTGAGGGAAGTTGGTAAGTGAGGAAGGGTTGTCAAAGGATGTGAATGAGAAGAAAACTATATTGTGGCAGAATTATAATTGCAGCAATTTTTCAAATGTGAATAGCAAAACAACCACCTGTTAAATCATATTGATTTAAATCACAAAATCTATTGAATTTTCCATAAGCAGCTGGATGTTCTGCTGTCATGTGTTTTCTAAAAGACAAAGTAAAATGAAACTGTAAGAGACAGAAACTGTGAGAGAAACAGTGGGGAAAGAAAGGTATGGAGGTCCCATTATCCCTTGGGTAGCTAACCCTTTGCAAGATAATTGAACTTTGGATTAGCTTGCTGCCTCTGGCACTTTGTTTGGAAGATGATTTTATTTGTCCCTTCTCTCCAAATTTTTCCACCCTCTTACTTAAAACCGAATTATCTTATGAAATACTAATTGCCAAGCTGGGCAATTTAATTTTCCAATCTGCAGTCTCCATTACTGTCACTTGCCATTTTTGATGCAGGAAGACTTGCAGTTTTACTTTTATGAGTGTCCTCCAGCCCACCAAAATCTGAAGCTCAGACACATCATGTGATCCCACATTTTCGCCTGAAGTGCATTTTACATCCATTTTTTCCTTCTTGCAGACTTTGACAGAACAAGGAACCTGATATCAGATGATGGTACAGACTGGGAAAATGAGACAGATCTAAAACAGTGCAAGAAGACCTTTCTCGAATACAGCAGATGCCTGCCCTGATGGTAAACAGCAACTGCCTTGAACCAAGCAAGTACAAGAGGGCCCTGCATCTCTCTGATTTCCAAGATTTGTGGCACTGCATGATGCTCAGCCCCTGAAACATAAAATGAAACTGAAACTGAGATTATAATGTTGAGTAGTCAAAGATAGTTTGCTTGTAGGTTGTTTTTCCCCTAAATGTTATTTCCTCTCTTTTTCTTCTTTTCTTCACTTCTCCTTCAGTAGAGGAAATGGCAAACTTCTGAAGGTGGGTGGCCCCTGTATCCATCCTTTTTGCCTTTCAGATAGAAATTACATAGCCCACATCCTGCACACTTCCAAGATAAGGTGAGCAAGGTAAGACCTAAAAGCACTGATATATTTTTAGCTTAAATCTGCTTTCATATTAGTATTTTGTACTGTTATGGAGAAGAAAAAAAAAGAAACCACAATAAAACCCCAGTGTGTAGTATAGTTCTAAAGGCTACTTATATAATGTATGGACCTAGAAACAAAGATCAGACCAACAGTCACGTATTTGTCTATCTGTGCATAAATATGGGTAGCTAAAGATTATGAAGATGGATTCATACTGAATTTCCAGGCACCACTCTAGATGCAATATAGATTAATCTTTTGTATATGTGTCTGCCAATATGTTATGCTTGTTTGTTTTTAAAAAGCTCCACAGTAAATCCCTTTCTGGTTCAGAGAAAATAACTTGGATCCAAGAAAGAAAAAAGCCAGCCTACCTAGGATTACTGGAATTCTAACACTGAGAAGTCAAGAGCCAACAGCTTGGTAGAAAATAAGTATGTTCTGATGCCACATTCCTGTGCTTATGGATGAAGGGCGAAATAGCACCTCTTTTGTGAGCCTTATCCAGCACCAATTACTCACATTTGTCTTTGCAGAGTGTATTCTTAAACAGAGAATATACGGACTGAAAGGCAAAATGAAGGATGAATAATTCAAAGAGGAGACCATGCCCTCACTGAGGTAAACTAATTTTAAGGAGAGTTTTACCAGATGACACATGCTTAAGTTTTCATCTGGAATATTGTGTTAAATTTTGTTATATAATATTGTATTATTTTGGACAGATTTTTTTTTTTTTAATTCTATGGAGTTCTTCTTATTTACCTTTGGTTTAAAGTCATGTAGCTCTGTAGATTTCATTGGTGAAATTTTCCACTCTGTAAATTAAGTTAGCATCCAGCATTTGCTTTCTCTGACCTGCTAAGTTATCACATTTCCTCCTTTATGAACCTCTGACTGATGTATTTACAGCAACAGTACTCACAGTACCACATGTGTATTGTTATTGGGTTAATCTGGGGGAGAGGGGGAGTTAACAGCATTGCAAAGTGCAGCAACAAAAGCGGCTTATTAAAAAAAAAGCTAATAACTTTTGGGGGGATACTTCAGGAAAATGGAGCAAAAGCTTTCACTTTCAAAATGCAATTTTAGGGAAAGCAACTTAGAAACAGACAACCCACAGCTCGTTGTGTGTCTGCTCTGCTGACTCTAAACCAGATCTACCAAATGCAAGATGATCTTCCTAACAGACCTGTTTATAAGCTCAGCTGGAAATATGAAATCCAAACTGCTTTAATGAGAATCAGTAAGAAATTCAGCAGCTGAAACTTTTCCTTTTCCACTGGAATGTGTCAGTTTGTCACAATTAAAATGTTTCCCAGGAACAGCACTGTTTAAACCAATTTTTCAAGCAGATATATTGTCTTGAAAGTAATTTCCAGTGTTTAGAAACCCAGGCTCAAGCTGGCTGCAGTGAGAGCACCCAGGTTTCCAAGGGCTCTCCATAGCTATCTTGGAGAGAACAGCTGGGTTAGCCTGCCTGTAAATACACATTCTTTCCTTGTTTGTAGACAGCCAGGTGAGTAAGCTGGTTTTGGTGCTGGTTGGGAACCATGTTAGACTGCTTAGAGAAATCTTACATGTAATGTCAGTGTTTGGGCTTTCCTCTTAACTGTAAATAAGGGGAAAAAAAGTAAGATTTAATAAAACAATTTGCATTAAATAAATATTTTAATTTTCTTGTAAAATTTTTGTTTTGTGTTTCATTTACTCTTGGACTTAATTAGCAATGGCTAATAGGAAACCAGAATACTACTAGCAAGGTGGCAGTTCACATGAAAGCATGAAAGTCCTTCCTTCCTTCCTTCCTTCCTTCCTGCCTTCCTGCCTTCCTGCCTTCCTGCCTTCCTTCCTTCCTTCCTGCCTGCCTTCCTGCCTGCCTTCCTGCCTGCCTTCCTGCCTTCCTGCCTTCCTGCCTGCCTTCCTGCTTTCCTTCCTGCCTGCCTTCCTGCCTGCCTTCCTGCCTGCCTTCCTGCCTGCCTTCCTTCCTGCCTGCCTTCCTGCCTTCCTTCCTGCCTTCCTGCCTTCCTTCCTGCCTTCCCACCTTCCCGCCTTCCTTCCCGCCTTCCAATATTTATCGTTGTGCTTGATGATTCAGTATTTTGGTTAGGCCAGTGAGACAGGAACCAGCAGTGGATGCAGTCTGCTATTGGGACGTCTGCTCTCCTAAGAGTGTTTCTAGTAATTTGGTGGTGGGTATTTTTAGCAATTAGTTCATTTTTCAAGATACCACAATTTACCTTTGAGTGATTTAATCCTCAGCTAAATCCTGGTAAACCAACACTTCTGCAAACAGTTGAGGTACATTTTACTCCTTTCTTGTTTTTATCACTCAAAAACAGTGTCACTGGCTTTAAATAGATACCTTAAACTTTCCATAGGATGCCAGGTACCATCCTCCAAAGCGAAAGAAATTTCTGATACGATTTTGACTATAGGAGGCTTCTTTGTCTACTTGCACAGTGTTGTGAGCTTTGTTATAGGAAAGTTTTAGCTTGAAAATAACCAGCAAGCTTTGTGATATGAAGGTTTTAGCTGGGAAAGACCCTAGAGACAGGATGCTTTTCTGGGTTGGTGTGGTCGTGTGTCCAGTCTTAGCTGGCCGCCTTGCTCCAAATGAGCTGTTGGAGCTTTGGGAGGTCTCAGGGACCTCACCGGGGCTCGAGCTCTCGGCCCTCCCTGCTGTTCTTCTCTGCTTTGGAGGCGGCAGCTGTCGGCCTCACAGTTCCCAGGTCGCCCAATGGGCGGCAGAGACCTCGCGGCAGAGGCGGGCACCTGCCGAGCAGGAACGCAGCGGAGTCGTCGGTCGCCTCCCGTGATAAAGAGAGTGTCCAGCGAGTGGGAGTCACCAGAGCGCAGTTTATTAAAGATGAAGCAAGCTGGGGGCGCGCTGGGAGGCTCCCGGGTGGGGCGGTCTACGCAGCTACCGGGTACAGAGTACGGCGGGGCTGGGGTCGTGGCCACACCACACCGGAGAGCAAAGGCACGAGGGTTTTGAGGGAAGACACGGGGTTTCCAGGGGCGGGACAGCAGGGGCAGAGCCAACGGGGCCCCGGAACAATATGAGGGACAAGCGGGGGAGCAAATGAATGACAACTGGGGAGGGGATTACAAAGAACCAATGAGGGGAGCACAGCAACAGAACATTCGAACAGGGGGCAGCAACAGGGGTGGTAACAGGGGTGGGGAAGCAAAACTTCAACCCAATGAACCTAAGGCAAAACTTTCCAGGGGAGGGAGAGTGCAGTTCATGGCCCGGCCTCCTCCGAGCCCCAGGAGATGGCATCCTCAGTGGCCTTCTCGTGGATCGCATTGGTCACTGGACTTGGGAACTCGGGATCAGCAGCATCGGGCCACTGCATCCCCACAGGTTGGCAAAAGTACTCAAAGTCACAGAGGTAACTCCATTATGCTCAGCCTTCTTGGTGAAGAAAGCTGGATTCTTCACAGGTCTGATCTTGGTGATTCTCTTCTGACATCCCATCTGCCTGAGCACAGTGCTTTTTTTCCTGGGTGCTGCTTCCCATAGTTTCCAGCACTTGTGCATATCAGCACTTCTTTGGTGTAATACTTGATGAGATAAAGGACAAATTCTTCCAAACAGGAAAACTCAATGTTTTTCTCATTTAATTTTTGCTAAGTAAAAGTTTACTGAAATTGATTTTATTCAAATGAAGACAAAATAAAAAAAATAAAAACAGCAAAGTACATTGAAGCTTCACATTATTTCTTGATATTTTTCAATGTCACAGGCAAGCCATCAGTTTGGGATCAATGTATTGATTTATATCTACTGAAGATCTGGACTGAATAAAATTAACATGTATATATGCCTGTCAAGGAGCTGTGATCTTTTATGAAAATATTCTCTGCTTGTTATCAGGGCCATAACTGTAGCAGATTCCTAATGTTGCACTTAGAAACCTTGTATTTAAAACGTACTTTAGCACTTAGATGCCTTCTGTGCAATAAACCTGCTAGTCAGGGGGAAAAAATCTGTTTAACATATTGGTGATATAATCCTTGAAAAGCTAACTTCTGTTAGGCATAGGCTGCTAAGCACACAACAGGCAAGAGAGAAGGGAAAGAGAAAAGTTGGGAAATGTTGCCAAAATGACACTAAATGTTAATGATCCGATCACAAAAATTGTCCTTCAAACTGGAGTGTGTAGTAAATAGCGATGAATAAATGTACTTGTCAGGAAGATTTGATTTGTCTAGCAAATCCTTACTGACATATACACTCATTTACTGCTATATAGCCTTTTGAAAATGCCATTCCAGCAGAGCATAAAAAAGGTTATTTAGATTAAGTATAGCAACAAGATGAGCAGCATACTGAGTTCATTGGACTACAGGCACACTCATTTAATACCCAGTGCTCCATTACCCCGAATGAAGCTGTCTCTGAAAAAAACAATAGCAAAGAAACAGCAAATAAAAGCAAGCATAATGATTGAAAAATAAAAATATGAGCTGCAGTGTAATCTGTGTACCACAAGTATCTACATTTAGACTCTGTATGATAGTGCTGGGAAAGACATAACCATATTACATGGCCACGCCCATCCTGTCCCTCCCCTGCTTCCTGGCAGCAAAACTGTGACAACCAAAAATTCATCTTCATGAGTACCATCTGAAAATGCTTCACAGTGAAAGGAAAAGAGTCAAATCCAACCTTACGTGGCACTGCTAGGCCGACCTTCCTCATTCAGGGGAATTGCATGAGATGGCCACATTCTGCACTCAGCTGCACCTTGGCTTTATTGAAAGGATTCTTGGGTGGCAAAAAAGAAGTCTCACTCTTTGATTCATTAAAGCAATGCTAACATCTCATGATGTACCACTGTCTTCAGCTTCAATGCCTACCTACCAGCTTGTATTTTTTCCACTCCTCTTAACTTTATTGCCATCTCAAGTCCCTGTAGGTCTTCCTATGCACAGTTTGTGCTGTTATAGGTTAACACGTTCACATTCTCTTCCTCAGCCAAGGCTTTTGTCAGGAGCAGTTCAAGCATGACTGTCAGGTCAATCATGATTGCTTCCTTGCATGCAGAGGGTGTAGATCTCTGACACAGAAATAAGCAAGGAACATCAAACTAAGTCCAAAGAGTAGAGTCCAAGGAATGCACATGTACATAGAAACCAGCACACACACTCCCACATGCATGTGTGAACACACACACATACAGCTATAATATCAAGTATCAGCACTTTCACATTTTTGAGCAGTACCAATAGTACATGGTGATAGAAAATATGTGCAGAATTGTTGGATGGCAGCATATAAAATAACATAGGTCAATGCCAGGGCTTTTCGCTATTATGCTTTACACCAAATAGCATATAGTGTAAAGATGCTTTATTGTGCTCCTTCCCTGGAAGTCTATTACAGTCTTCATTTCTCCAGTGTACGTAAAACAAAGAGAAAGCAAAAAGGGTATTGCACTGAACCATATCAGCTGATAAATAATACAAAATCCTGTCATTCAAGCCCCAAAACAAGATCTCTTCTCCCACCCACAAGACTGCAGGAAGAAAGTTTGAAGCTGCTTAGCTTGTGTGGACCTGATTATGTTTTCTGTCCTACTCCACCCTGTAAAATTCAAAGGTGCTTGTTAAGGGCCAGCCTTTCTGCTGAGGCAAACTAAGCATTAGCTTATGCTCAAAGTCTTCCCAGAAGAACACACAAAAAATTACAACTGTATTATTTGTCTGTCTAGAAGAGAAGTGTAATTGTTTGAGCAGAATGTATTTTTCAGTTGGCTCATCGTTATCCATTGCCTGAACAGTGGAAAACAACAATTTTCTACTTCACCTTCACAAAAAGCAATTACTGAAATTATTTCATAGGGTTAAGAAGGATTCCTTAGAAGTTTGCATGAGCTCATTAGCCCCACTCTCCTTTTTCTTCTTTCTTTTTCCCCTGAGGATTTTCCATGTTTAATATCCAGACCTGCCTCATTCTCCCTTTTTTTTTTTTTTTTTTTGGTAGAACAAACAGTGCTGTCATGCTTGTGGCAGAGCAGAATAACCAGATCAGTTGTGAAGGCAGGAGATGTAGACGGGAGAGGCAGAACAAAGGGACATGGTCTTTCTTCCTCCAGATCCTGCTCTGCTGTCACTCTGAAAATGAGGACCAAGTAAATTGGCTTATGTTCCTGTGAAGCCTTGAACTGGTACCACGTTGTGGCAGTAAAACAACACACACATAATCCCTAACCTTTTTTTAAAAGCTTGCTGTGTCTGTAGTTTACCTGCTCATGGATTCCTCGTACAATTTATTGAAAAGTAGAGGGATTTTTTTTTTAAGAGAGAACTTCTCCCTCTTTTTGTTGGTTTTTTTTTTTTTTTAACTGATTTTGGGACCAGTTACATGAGAAAATGATGAAACCCCAAAATATGTTAATTATTTTGTTGGGGTTTTTTTTGAGGGCTTAACAGAACTTTTTCATTGAAACATTCTTTTTATTCAAAAACTCATTTCTATGAAAAAGAAAAAAACAGTTTCGTGCAAAAATGCTTTGATGGTTTACATTCATAGACAAAGACTCATAGAAACCTGTTTTATTTTATGCATGAAAAGCTAAGCTAAGTATGTTCAGAGAAAACATTTCCTGGGTATCTGGGTGTGTCTGCAGGGGCACATGCACAGAATCACAGAATATGCTGAGTTTGAAGGAATCCATCAGGATCATCAAATCCAACTCCTGGCCCTGCACAGAACCCCCCAAGAGTCACACAATTAGCCTGAGAGCATTGTCCAAATGCTTCTTCAACTCTGTCAGGCTTGGTGCTGTGATGACTTCCCTGGGGAGCTGTTCCAGTGCCCAACCACCCTCCGGGGAAAGAATCTTTCTCTGATATCCAACCTAAACCTCCCCTGGGTTCATGCCCTTTCCTAGAGTCTTGTCACTGGTCATGAGAGAGAAGAGATCAGTGCCTGCCCCTCCACTTTCCCTCGTGAGGATGCTGAAAATCACAAACGAAGTCTCCTCTCAGTCTTTCCTCCAGGCTGAACAGACTTCATAATCTCAGCTGCTCCTCATAAGGCTTCCCCTCCAGACCTTTCCCTCCTGCACCATTATCATGGCCCTCCTTTGCACACTCTCTGATAGCTTAATGTCATTTTTATATTGTGGTGCCCAAAACTGCACACAATATTCCAGGTGAGGCCACATCAGTGCAGAGCAGAGCAGGACAATCACCTCCCTCAACTGGCTGGCAATGCCTCCATGCATATGAAACACACAGCAGTGCCTCTGCCTCTCTCTATGTCTGCTTTTTTCTGTCCTTCTCTGTTCATAGCAATATATTTTCCTTGGGTGCTTCACTGTAAAGCTAAATTATGTGCTTATGTGCAGCAAAGCACTCTATGTTCACAGAGCTTAATTGAAGGAATGGAGTTTGGTTGAGCACTCTTAGTATGAAACTTCCTGAAGACCCAAATGCAATTTATTTTGGACTAACAAGGTTACTCAGGATTCTGCCTTTGCAAAGACTAAAATGTCAGGTGACACCTTTATCATAAGTCCACTTCCAGCCTGAGCAAGAGAGAGACAGTTAACAGGCAGATCCAAAGCATATTGAGAAAAATAAGAGCTTTTGCACTTTTCAGAGGCAGTGGGACTTGGCCAATAACTGAATGACTGAATTTGGGTTCCCTCCTTATCACCTTTATGCAGAACTATGAATCACCATTTCAGACTCCTCTTCAAGCCAAAATGGTTGTTATTGGGAAACTACAAACAGCAATAAAGAGCCCTGTCCTCATACAACCCACATCAATAAATAACTCACTTCTAATTAAAATTATAGAAAAGGTTTTGCTCTTCTACTGCCCATTGTGAGAATACAAAACACAAAATCTTATTAAATTATTAAGCAGAAACCGATCCTTTTAAATTCCCTGTTTAGCACTCACGGTATGATGCAAAAGTCTTATTTCCCTTTAATTGGCTTATCTATAAAAATGATAATTTTCAGACAGTTGGTAGTAAAATCCCTCAGGACTTCAGGAAGCATAATTCCCTTTTTAAAATTCTCTACATTTATTAATGAACTTGAAAAGTAGCACTTAAAATTGCTTGCTAGGTTTTCCCTCCTGTGCATTGTACTCTCTACAGACTTTAGTGGTAAGCTTCAGGCAGGTCTTCCTAATTTTTAACTTCAAGCTATGTTTCCCAAGTGCTAACCTGGATAATCACTGCTAAATTCTGCCCATTAAATGTTTTTGAGAAGATGGAAGGTTGCATATCAGATGTATTTCACGAAGGCCAAGACATTGGAGGGGAATGGCATTATGTGGGCAAAAAGATGTGCTCACCCTGACTTCATTACCACACTTTTCAAGTTTGCACTTTCTTATTTTTGGACTACAAGAGAAAATTGTATTAATCTTTGTCTTGTCAACCCCGTTTACCTTAAGGGAAATGGGAAGGTGCAAAAGCAGATTCTCTCAAATCTTATTTACCAGGACTGCCTTTTTTTGTTTTGTCATCTCAACAAAATCCAGCACTAGGGTCTAGACCTGTCATTGGAGTCTTCGATATTAATGTAATGCAAATGAAAGATGTTAACAATCACTTAGAAGGCACAAGCTGGTCACATATTCTACATGTGATGTAATATTTTGAAGAAAGCCAGAAGGAACCAGGTGTTTTTCTTTGCAATCTGACAGATCACTTAATCTTTTTTAGTACAAAAAAGAAGAAAATATTTTTTTGCACACAGGGAATCAGTTTAAACCCAAAAAATTTAGACTGTCATGTCCTCAACAGAGAGTGTTATTCGAAAACCATTTAATACTTTGGGTATAGAACAGAACACAGGACTTTTGTTGTCTCACCCCAGCCCGCAGCGAAGCCCCATGCAGCCACTCACTCATTCCCACACCAGAAGGACTGGCAGGAGAATCAAAGGTTAAAAGGCAGAAAACTCATGGGTTGAGATAAAGATAATTTAATATGGAAAGCAAAAGTCATGCACACAAGAAGAATAAAGCATGGAATTAATTCCCTGCTTCCTATGGGCAGGCAGATATTCAGCCATCTCCAGGAGAGCAGAGCTCCATCACGTGTAACAGTGACTTGGGAAGACAAACACCATCACTCCAAATGTCCTCCTGCTCCCTCCTTCTCACCCCCACTTTATATACAGAGCAGGATGTCACATGGTCTGAAATATCCCTTTGGTCAGCTTGGGTCGCTTTTCCTTGCTGTGTCTCCTCCCAACCTCCCATGGACCCCCAATTTCCTCTCCAGCATGGCAGCAGAAAAAGCAGAAAATACCTAGGCTCTGTACAAGTACTACTCAGGAATGACAAAAACATCTCTGTATTATCAACCCTGTGTTCAGCACAATCTGCAAAGCCATCTCAACCCCTATGAAGAAAATTAACTGTACTCCAGCCAAAAACTAGCACAAGGGCCCAGTTGACTGATAATACCAACTCCTCACTGTAAATGTCTTTTTTTTTTATTCTGTTATTCCTCAAGTTTGACCATCAGAAGAAGTAATATTAAGTTTTAGAATAAATGTCAGTCCACCATTTCAATTTTTTGTTTTTCTTTTAAGACTGTGGCAGCGATGTCAACTCAGATATGTTTATCCTTTGAAAATTGATCAAAGAATTTGTGTAGACCCTAAAGCTGAAGTAAAGTTATAGCTTGTTTTTTCTCTACCTACTTAAGAAATCTTTTTATTAGGTAAGCTTGAAACAAAAGCTGCCATGTGGTTACTAATAGTTCCTTACTAAATGCCAGCAGATAATGAATGTATGGTGACTTGCAGGACCAGCATCCTTAGTCTTGAGCAAATGAGATCAGAAAACCTTGCCCAAGCATTATCACAGAAAATCTTGTCCTCTCAAATATCCTTTTATCACTTTTCAGATGAAGGTGGAACACTAAATGTGTACATGCTTCATAGGAAATTTTCCATTAGAGTAAAGTGGGACTTCTAACATTTACTGGGAAGAATGGCATCGAGGAAGAATTTAACTGCTGCCTGGCGGGGAGATTCAGCTCAATGAAGATTTAGGTGAAGATTTGGAAATGCTGGCAGGTGACAAGGAAATATGATAGGCTGGGGCAGGAGCACACCAGAATGAAGGTAACAGTAACTGTGTAAATTTTGCAATTAAGATGTATTTTTTTGGAACGTAGTTTTACAAATGTGATTTAAAGGGATAAAGTAACACTAGTTAGGGATCATTCCTGCGCATGGCAGAGGGATTGGAACTGGTTGACCTCTAAGGTCCCTTCCAACCCAAACCATTCTGATTCCAATGTGCTATGTCCAGATGAACTGGTGGTTATCATTTTCAGCTTGGATGAGTCCTCCTTCCCTATTGAGTCTTGTGAAAAAGCTGTCCTAAGCTGCTGACAGTCCAAATACGTAAAGGGGAGAAAGAAAGAGGAGGAGGAAGGGAAGTACAAGATATTCATGCAGAGCAGAATGTGAGCTCTTCATCTCAGAAGGGTAAGTCTCTTAATGTTAGTTTTACTGATTTTCTCTTACTTTCCTTAGAAGAATACTCATTCGCTTTGCTATGTAGCATACGGAGTTTCATTTTTAATTGAGTTGGGATCAGTTGGCAAAAGACAAGCCTGCAGCCATATCTGCATTTGAGGGAGAGGTGAAATATGACAGAGATGTGAGTTGGCCTAACCGGCTTAATTAGCGAACTGTTTGAAGAAAAGTGGTAAAAGTAAAGGGGAAAAAGAAAAAAAAGCTTTTCACTTGCAATTAATTCTGTCAAAATAAATAAAGAAAAGCATAACTGTAGTAAATGGAATTATAAACCAGTAAATTCAAAGTAAGAATAATTTTCAAGTTGTGTTAACAACCTGGATTTATGGTTTGTGGCTGTAAAAATAATGTAAATTTGTGATTTTTCTGCTTTCTCTCTGATGGATCAAATGAAAGATATTTAGAAATATATCAGGAATAAAAAATGCAGCAGTATTCTATTTTGTTATTGTAATTAATTTATTTTCATAGGAAATTAGAAGACAAAATTCCTATATTTTCACAATTTATATTTCCCTGTTTCCTTAATTGCTACCATTGATACCATTGCTATGGAATTGTGGGGTTTTTGTTTGATTGGTTGATTGGTTTTGGGTTGTGGGGTTTTTTTTTTGGTTGGTTTTTTTTTTTTTAAATAAACTTTCATTTCTTTTTTATTAATGTCATACTATCCTTATTCCCATTACTGAAGTCTGGTGTGGATCTGACCAAGCAGGTGGAAGCTGCAGAAGACAAATCTCAAATTAAAATATTATCTTCTTTCATATATAGGAAGATACTTCTAGATCATGAAGAGATTTATTGAAAAAATCGGAAAAATGCTCATTTTTTAGATTGGGAATTTGAAGCAACATACAAAACAATGATGCTACACTAACCAAAGTATCTGTTTTCTAAAGTTTGAATGCTTTGCCTACTGAATCATACTAATAAATAAATGAGAGTTTATGATCTTCTTTGTGTTACGACCCTTGTATGATCATTTACTCTGTGAATTCTATTAAGCAATATTTAACACAGAGCAAAACCAAAATCCCTCAGGTCTATCCCTAGCAAGGATACAGCACAGAGTTTGAACTATTACCAGCGGCACTGTGTGGAAATCATCTATGCCAACAAATCTAGGTACCTGGGTGTATAATTTTTCTGCTTTCTCACTGACTGAATGATCATGTGAGTATTGCAAGCATAAATACTATCCTTCACTTTTGCCAATATACTGCCAGAGCTCATCAAGCTTGAATACAGAATAAGGTGGAAACAAAGCAAAACTGATTTTATTTAAAATGTGGGCAAATATTTGCAGAAACTGTTTTACATTATTTTTCTCCTCTGTTCAGCATTCGCAGTTCCCAGTGGTATGATGAGAGTTTGAAATACAGAATATCTCCCAGAGGTGCTCAGCAATTTACAAGAACAGCCCCACAGCTAATATCTTTTTGGTTCAACAGCTTCAAAATAAATTAAAATATTTCTGGTTTCTACTGGCACTGATAGAGATTGAACAGATAGGAGCTATTTGAGCAACTTATTAGGAGGGCCTGTCTTGCTCAGTTTTGTTTCTTTTAGAACAAGTTCATCAAGACAATATTTCAATTTTTTTTTCTTTTCAGGACAAATTCATCAGGACAGCATTTTAATGTAACTGTATATTAATAGATAGGGAAAAAAGGAAAAAAAAAAAAAAGGGCACTCTAAATAATCCCCTTGTAGCCTGATTACCTGTGAAAGTTTTCTGTATAACCTGCAACTCAGCTATGTATAGTATGCAGGCCATCAACTGTGCAGGGAGGAATACTTTTATTGCAAAAAAGGTGGTGTGCATTTCAAGGTACTTACAGCCATTTGCTGGTGGACTAGATGTTTAATCGAAGGTATCACAGGAAATGGACAAGATTCAACTGCAAAGAAAAATTTATTTTATCAATTTTTTTCAGAATTTTTCTGAGGACAAGACTGGATAGTTAAATTCAGGCATTTTGGTATGATTTCATACTTAATGTGGAGAGAATTGCAGGCTATGACCATAAAGAATTAGAGGACATTCCACCAATAATTTCTCTCTATGACTCATAGCTACCAGGATGAAGGCATCAAAATGATGCAAGTGTTACTGCAATGCTGAGAAAATAAACTCTAGATACATGCTAAGGGGAAAAAAAAATCAAGGATATCATAGCAGTGTGATTATTATTTTTAGTTTTTCAGAACTTTGTGCATCCCCTACAGTTCTTTTTTCCTTTCACTGAATGTAAAACCTGTAGGGATAAGATACCAGATGTCACAGTTTTGAAGTTTTCCTTAGAAAAGAGTTAATTTCGTCATGAAATCAAACCTCAGTCTAATGTTTCTCTAAACACGCCCCAAACTTCTTGTGTTTGAGCAGGTCTGGAAAGTTGAAGTTAAATGGACTGTGAAAAGAATGGGATAAATGCTTTACCCAGGTTTTACTGAATGCTCATGATGACTTGAAGTGCCCTTGTGTTTGCTATCAGAATTTGTCCAACATATTTTTCCTGCTTTTGTTTGTTTGTCTCCATTGGGTTTCTGATTAAAAGATTTATGTTGATATTAAGTCTGCAGTATTCAACATTTAGGTGTTGGTTAGTTATGACTGGTCAGACAAATTACACATTTTTCAATTTCTCTGGTGCAATGAGTCACTTTTTATGAACACTTGCAACCAAATTTATTATATTTATATAAATTATCAATTGACAAATAAATTCTAACTATAAGGATATGAAATTGCTTTCTTTTTAATTGTGGAGATCTAGCTCTCTAATTTCAGACATGCATGTACTAAAAGTGCAGTATTCCCAGTGCAGAATGAGACTGTTGTATTGATATTTTTTTCTTTGTTGTAAATTCCCAAATCTAGGTGCAGAGGCTTGAAATATAAAAATAATATTTTTCTTCACACCCCTTGCAATAATATGCTCAAAATATCCCCTCCAAAGCCTACTAGCAGAAGCCCTGACTTTGAACTTCTCAAGAATTAATCCAGCTATTAAAATTGCTAAAATATTTGCCTGTTTGATAAAACACTCTTGAGGTTAATAACCTGCAAATCTCACCTACTGATCATTACTATCAATGTTATTTTTCACTAAGTTTGTCAAGTCTATTTTTTATTTCTAGAAGTAGAATTTGGTAGCATTTTTATTTACAATACAGGTGCTTAAATAAGCTTCCCTACAGAAATGCATCTTGTATCTATTTAAGGATAATGTTCTGAGCATTGTGATACATGTAAACTTTGCTAGAATATAATATAAGATATAAAAACCAGATTATCTGCAGAAAAATGGCTCCCAGAGGGAAGTAGAAATAGCACAGCTTGAAATGCCTTGTGCTTTGTAATGTCCTTAGCCACCAGCAAGGCAAGTGTCCTGTGGAAAAGACAAATGCCTGACTTCATAGTACCTAAAAAGATGTAGCTCAGAAGGGTTTGCTGGATAAATATGAAAACACAAGTGGGAATTGGTTCGTCTCTCACAGCACTCCTAATGGCATAGGACTGCGGGGGAATAATCCTGACTGGGATTTGGATAAATAAGAGCAATGATTTATGTTTTGCTTAAACCCATAACTTGAGGGTAGGAGGATGGAAGGAAAGAGACACCACATTTTACTCAGAGGAAATCAGTACAAATTTTTCCTACAAAGTTGGAAAAACACGATTTTACTCTCAAGTTTCTAGAACTGAAGCCAATAGGCAGCTCTACCAAAGGCATTGTACAACTTTCCCTGGGGGGTGATCCCTTAAAATTTCACTTTTTTTGTCATCCTTTCTCTATTCTCAATTTATTCTGGTGGGATCAGGCATAAACAGTAAAACTAGACACCTGTTCAATTATATTTAAGGACTTAAAAAAAAATTCAGTCATTATTTATAACTGTTGAACCAAGTTTAGTAAATGACTTATGAGCAAAGTTTTAACTTGACCCAGTTAGAAGCTACAGACTGCCTACAGAAGCCAAGTTGTGTAAGAACTAACTTAACTTGAAATCTTTATTTGTTTTCACCAGTGGACAATAACAACTTCAGAAAAGCAACATGCTTTTCACAGATGTAAATCAGCAGGAGAGTTTCAGGTCAAAACAGGGTAAAGGCTTTCTCACATGGCAAAATCCTGCTTATTCTCTAAGACAGTCAAAACATGTATTGTAGTGGCATTGGCATGAACGTTCCATCATTAAATCTTTTCTGCTTGCTTCAAATTCCATTCCAGATAAGTACGTTCTATATCAATATGAGGAGTTTGTAAGGTGTAGAGTATCTTGGAAATCCATCAAGGATCCATCAGAATACTGGTGGATCAGTTTTTTAGAGGTCTTGCTCTGCATGCACATGAGAAAGAGTTCGTTTAATTGACATGTCCACCCAGGACTTGGTTCCAACTGTGTGTATGGAAAGATTTCAATATAACAAAAGACATAACAGCATATTACATGGCTGTTACTAGTTAGGTAAAATGAGGGAACTTAATAAGGGCAGATCCTTATGATGTGGCTAAATAACGCTACAAGACTTAAGAAATTTAAGACTTGGATGGAGGAAATTTGTGGTTTCCCATGAAGGAAGATAGCATCAGTCTGAAAAGTCCTTTTCACCCCTCCTGCTTGGCTCAGTAATAACCAAGGGATGGACTTACAAACTGATGTTTTGAAAGTTTACCTCTGAAGCTTTTAATTAAAAGTTATAAAATTATGTAATTAGGACATTTGGCAGTGTACAGGATATATCTGTGACATGCAGCAGTGTAAAGGTTTTCCATTGGATGATTATGTGAGAATGAAGAGAAGTATTTGCAAATCTCGAGTTTCTGTAACATGTCTATACTCTGTGACTTTCAATAAGCTTAGATTTTAGTTTATTCTCCCTTAAAGGCAACATTGCCAGTTTAGGTAATGTTCAATGGATTTGTATAAAGAAAAGTCAGAGATTAAGACATCTCAAAGTCAAAAGTTTGCAGAGATAAAGGTATAAATGGAATAAAAAGAAACAATGGATAAACATAAAGTAGACAAAAGCATAAAAAGATGACAGGTGTGCAGAAGAGAGAAAGCTCCCCAAAAAGCTAATTTTGGAAAGGAAAAGGCTTTGTTTAAACTTAGTGTGAGTCTCAGTGTGAGTCCAGCTGAATAACATCATTGATATTAAATGTACAAAGGAACTGTGCTATATGTGAACTTCTTTCACAGTATAAACTTTGAGTAGTGTTTTGCTTTGTTATTGTAATGGGTAAAATGAGCAGATGTCTCCACTTCCACAGGTTTTATTCTCCTCCAAGCTGTGCAAAACTTTGTCTGCACAAGTCTGCCTCATACTGTATGTCAGGAAGGTTTGCGCTCACGGTTTGAGTTGTGCTAGAAAAAAGTAATAGCTATTTAATTAATCACATAGTTTGTAAGGGTCAGTTTTTGTCTTAAATTTAAATTATATCATTGGGAATTTCAGATCTATTTCTTTTCCATTCTATTTCGTCTGTCTCCAAATTGAGGAAAGCAGTACTCCTGTGGAGGGTCAAACAATTTTCACTGTGTTCAGGGGTGGCTCGAGATTATAAAAGCTACAAAATTGTTGGCAGCTGTACCTATTATTTGTCGCTGTTGAGCCGCTAGCAGAGAAAAGGACCCAGGTTCTCAGTGTGCCAAGAAAAGGGCTTTATTATTTTGATTTCAGCTTATATAGACTTTTCAGAGGTCACCCAGATTGGTCAGTCAGAAACCTCCCCCTAGGCCTGATTGGCCAGGCCTGAACTGTCCAAATCTCGAGACACTGTTTTTAATAACATCCAAAATTTATCTTTGTTTATAAAACACAGAAGAAGTTCTCATGGGAAAGACCTGTGCTAGCCACAATTATTCTTCTTACAATCAGAATGAATATTTTAAGTTTCCAGTTTTAGGATCAAATTCTCCAATATGTCAAAATTTAATGGTTTACTTAAGTTTTTTCATGCTGTTTTTTAACACATTTTTTAGACCCTCTGGGGAGAATTGAAATTGAGCTCAGCAAAGAATAAAACAAGTCCATTCTTACACTTATTGAAAACAAATCTGTATTAAAAATTAAGAGTGATAATTTTTGAAAGACCTTACAGGCTTTAGATATCTATTATAAATTTAAAAGGAGATGAGTGCCAAAGATTTTCAGACGCTATTAAGAACTCACCTTTTAAAATCATCTTGAAGGCAAGAAAAGTGTCAGAGGAAATGTCCAACTCCTTTGCCACAGAGCTAAACAGATCTGATCGTTAACTTCATGCCCATCACAAGCAATACTTTTCACTGCTTTATGAAAGAAACACTGGAGAAAAAAGAAAGATGACATAGGACTTTTTTTTGAGAAAATTTTGCCAAAACAGCTGTGAATTTGGGACTGTTTATTTATGAATAGGCATAGGATGTTTTAAATATTTTATAAAGTGTGGTAAATTATATAGGATCACAATGATTACAATTTCTAACGGCACTTAAGATGAGGAGAAGGAGATGGAATAAGCAGAACCATCTGTTTGGTGGAGAAGATAGTGGAACCCTACCATGAGATTCCACCTTCCCCTATCTGCCATGTACTATTTCTGGAGTTAGGTACTTGTCTGGACTGTGTAGCTAAAGAGCATTTGCAATATGAAGACCTGTCAACCTCAGTGCATTGGCTGGCTTCTTTTGCAGAAATGTCTTGCTGTTTTTTGCCAAAACTTGCATAGACAATTTTTCTGAATACGTATGGTGGTTATTTTCAAAATTAAGTGCATAAGTCTTTAAAGAATGACCCAAAATCTACTGTAATCAATGGAGGCCTTTTCTTTTACTTCAACCATCTTAGGATCAGTGATCACTGATCATTTTCCAAAGGACAAAAAAAAAAAAAAAATCAAGAGTTTCTTTCTCTTAAACCCCAAAGGTCAGTTGTGCTAAAATATGAATTAATTTAGCTTCCTTGAGTTTAGCCATGTATTTGTGTGTTTTCCTTTCCATCATACAATTCAAGGTTAGCATGAGACTTGTTAGCATATACAAGGATACAAAATGCCTGTTGTGGCAGAAAAAGAGGTGTATTTTTTATTTTTTAGCATTGGTTTATGGATACAGGTGAAAACTGGGCACAGATTTACCATCAAATGAGCTACCCTGAAGACACATTAATTGGGACCACAAATTTAAGTGAGCAATATAAAATACATGCTGTGAGCCAAACCTGAATTCATAATAGGAACTCTTTTCACTGAAGAAACTGGAATCTAAGACTGAAGCCAATTCTTTTAGAGAACTTAAATTTATTTTATAGCTCACAGCTATCAAACTCTCAGTTCATGTAAAGCATTGCAATTTCATAGATTTTACTGGAGCTGTGCAGTTTATGCTACCCAAAGATCTCACTTAGAAGTGTAGTTGGTAAAAGCAGCACAGATTTAAAGTACTGAGTATGCTGATAAATAACTCCAAGAAAGATATTAGTAATTCATTCAGAATATTGAATGCACCCAAACACCATAACTTCCCAGAAAATCCTAGAAAATGAGGTTGCCTGTAGGGATAGAAGCTTGCTGTGATTCATTTCTGAAGGTGGTTCAACCCATGTCTTAGAGGTACATCTTAGGTGACATGCTCTCAGGCTTTGGCTTGTATCCCTTCAAAGGAGATGATGTTCTGTAAATATGATGACTTTGGTAGCCATTGTTGTTGTTACCGTTGTCAGAAGAGTTAACAAAACTGACAAGCAGAAAAAGCTCATCCTCCTTGAAGAACCCTCAACTGTCAAGAACCCTGGACTGTTAGAACTCTCTCACACACCTTGTTCCTGGCCTTTGTCTGGCCTTAGTTCTCGTGATCAGTCTGTTGGCAGACAAGTAACGCAATATTAGTTCTGCTCCTGATAGATGGAAACAAACAAAGTGAGGCTTTTAACACTCAATGATATAGCTTAGGACACAATGAGATCCCAATCTGGCCTTCAGCACCTACATCTTGCCAGAAGATGTAGAGAGGCAGCATGAACTAGGCCATTTTCCAATTAAAAATCTATGTAAAATAGGGAAAACTGTTCTGAATGGAAGATTAGAAAAATTGTCTGAATTTTTCCTTAGTTTCCTGCTCAGAAAAAGCAAGGCATGCTCAGTAAGCCTTTTAATGCATTACTAAATGAGGCCCCATCTGGTTGTTCAGGTGAAGTGTAAGTTTTCATCCCAGACAGATTCCCCAGTGTAGCTGTACCCCAAACCATGCTGCTAGGACAAGTAACAGCAATGGAATAGCCTAATAATAATATTGTGAAGAAAATATATCTCATGAGATAATTAGCTGAAGGTATAGGTAATGAAGACTCAGCAGATATCCACAATTTGGTACATCTGTGCCCTGTGAGGATTTTAGCCACACTTAGAGTCAGTGTTATTAGCTATATCACTTTATAGTTTAAAAACAGCATTTTGTACTTTATAATTTTAGCTACAGTTTGCTTGGAGGAGTGAAAGAAAAGAGTAAATTGTTTTGCTGTATTAAGGCTCAATACTTGGATCTATAGAATTCCTCTATAAAACCCCTTCAATTGTTTTGTTCATAGGAAAACAATCTGTTGTTGACTCGGTTACCTCAGCATACTTAAAACCATCTGGAACAGTGAAATTAGTGGCTGGGATCTCTTGCTGTTTAGTGTCTTTTAACTGACAGTGCACTGCTGCCCTGTTCAATTTTGAAAACACCTGCCAGTTTGTTGTTTTTTCTTTTTTTTTTTTAATGTATTCTTTTTCCCTTGCAACGCATTTGTTTTAAAGCTAAATGATTTGACAAGAAGTCTGTGCCACTGGGAACTTTACTACTGACTTCAATGGAAGCATAGCTGAGATCTGTATAGATCTTTACCTTGGCTTGAAAAAACTTTAGATGAGGACCTCTGGTTTTATGTTATACTCAGCTGTCAGTCTTGAGTTAGAATGAAGAAAAAAACGACTCCCTCAGGTGAAAAAAACAGAACGGTGTTTTTCTTGCATCTGCACTATGCTCATGGACAATGCCTAGTTGATACATCTTTTTGTGTTTCTTGTAAATGAAAGCCATAGCTTTTCAAAAGCAGCCCTTCCATAACCTTGAATTTGCAGTATATCACCACATTATCAAAACTGTTGTGTCCTAAAATATGACAAGCTGCAGAACTTCACAGGAGTTGTGCCTTCAATGTCTTGGCAAAGTAAAGAGAAAATTCACGTGAATAGGTTTTTTTTAGAAGGTTCCTTAGTTGTATATCACTTTCCATTCCATAATTCTATTTCTCCTCTTCCATGGAGAGGAAGAGCATATTTTGCAATTATCACAAGAGTATCATGATGGTCTATATCTACTTGGGCATTCCACCTCTTGGGATTGACAATAAACTTTAAATATAATTCACATGATTTATTTCAGCATTTTAACAAGAAAATATTTAAACATTCTGGTTGAAAAATAAACCAAAACTGTTTCTTACATAGTCAAGTCTTCTTTTTCTGCAGAAATTAGATAATTTTCCCACATCCATACCATACATAAATACATATAATAAAAAAATACCCAAACTTTCTTGGATAAACAGGGTTTGCAAATTAATTTCAGTTAAAAGTAATGAAGGCAATTAAACAGAAAAGAGTTCTGAGATTCATTACAAAAAGTTCAGCTAGTTTCCTAAGAGTTAGTAGCATTACAGGCACTCACCTCTTAAGCATTTTTTTTGTCCTTGTCTCAGGATAGAGAATATCTGAGCATAACAAAGAGGTACAGTCAGTCTACTTTTAACTGACTTAAAAAGCCAAAGGTAGGAAATAGTCATATACAAATCTCCATTATAGCATTATTTAGACAATTTAAGTCAATTTTTGTGGCTATTGAGGTGTCTAGAATTTGTTTATTGAGTTATATATTTTTATCTTTCTAAGGAAATTATGACTCCCTACATTTGTAACTTACAACATAACAACCCATGTTCATTTGATTTGTCAGTTGAATTGTTTCAGGAGAGTCTTAGTATTTTTGGCAAGTTGGAGCTTGATAGAGTTAAAAACAAAATAACAGACTTGAAAAATCAGCTCTTGACTGCAACAATCCAGTTCAATTTGCAGCATCTGGAAAGAAAATCAAAACCTTCTTGGGAAGAATTAGCACAGCAAAATGAGCGTTAACAGCAAAGCATAATGCATAATAAGACATGTTTTGGTCTTGTGTCATTGAACATTATCTTCATTTCAAAAGTAATGTGCAAGTAACAATATCTCTTTCCACATATCACTAACCTTTGAAAAGTGCACATGCAACTTTAGATTTTCCCTGACTGTCTGTCTACTGAAATCTCTGGTAATAGAGACAATGATATCCAAGACATGGCAAGTTTCCATCTAAAATCCAGTGGGACCAAAACTTAAAAGTTGCTTCAGAAATGCTGCTGCTGTTCATAAATGTTTATTTCAATGACAACACCGCAGGGTTTGACATTAGCCACTCATTCTTTTTTATTAGTATCCATCAGGTAAAGGACATTCTGATTGGACTGCTACTGGTATTTAATGTATAAGATGCCATCTTTCTGGGGAGGGGGTACTTGGTTCCGCTTTTAAAACCACAAAGAAAAGTGAACTTCACATTCATGTTTTGTTTAGATGATCCCAGATACTATGAATCACTACCTTTTATGGATAATTCAAAAATACAAATTCATATGTCATAAAACTTCAAATCCATGCCTTCTAGCACAAGATAACACAGCAGAAAATTAATATCAAGATCTGGCCTAATCCCTTTCATTTACTTTAATGAAATAGGAAAATCTGTTCAATCTCCAGAGGTATGCTACCGGCAAAATGTCCAGATGGCTGTCAAATAGTAGACAAAAGTCATTGACTTATGAGTAGTTTCATTCATTAGTCTACAAGAACATTAAAAATAATAAAGGAAAACATAATTTTTACAGCTGGAGAAACTAAAGTCAGAAGGTAAATGCTCTAGTCAGTGTTACAGTACAGGAGAGGTGCAGGCCTGGAAACAGAAAACAGAGCTGGATTTATGTAACTTCTTAGGTCTGAAGTAGAAAACATGGCAAGTACTAAATGTAAAAAGTTGTAAGATATTTGCTTAGCTTACTGTCTTTTGCTTAAATTATATTTCAGGGGAGATTATTTCAAATGGTTTTATTTAGCTGATAGACTCTTGTAAAAGAATTTTGAGTTACCATGGTCTTGCATCATAGTTTTCCTGTGCATTTCATAATCCATGCATTTTAGATTTGCTTCTGTTACATCCCCTACAGAGCATTGAGGGGAGGGAGGAATCACAGCCTCATAGGCCACTCCTCAGAAACTCCTCTTATGCCCTCCCTTACCTTCTGACAATCAGCACAGTCCATCACTAGGAGGACAGACCTGTTAATCTATTGTAAGCAAAATAGGACCCTAAAGACTAGGTAGCAAGCTAATGGAATAATGAGATACACAAGAAATACAACAAACTGAGGTGAACTGAAATAAATTTATTCAGCCAATAGCCAGGTTTGACCAGCAAAAGTGAGCTCTAGAAAAAGATTCAAATCTATGGCTTAATTACTGCTGTGATTTCATGGTACATTAGATTAAAAAATCTATGTGGAATTATATGCTGTATTATCAGAAAAGATCAACAGCCACCTCTTTCAAATGATTCCGACTCCAAAGAAGTGACCTTGACAGTAGCAACTGATACACAGTTCTGCCTGACTGCATAAGATGTTCTCCTAAGGATCCAAATTTTCCAGATTGTCTTAAATTTATTTCAGATTTGACTCAGTCTCAAAGTAATTTAAAAATGTGTTAGTGATTTTGGGATAAATTAATTTTCTTTTCAGAATGTTATTCCACAAAAGGTCCTGCACAATTGTTAATCCTACAGATATTAAAAAAAATAACTTGTTTACAATAAGTAGGAGGCTGGGAAGAGATTTACTATGATAGCAGCCCTGAAAAGACTTTCAGAAATATATTTGGTTTCATGCAAATCATAGCTGTTCGTCCACTGCACTTTCCATGTAAAGTGAATCCAGGGGCTAAAAAGATATATTACAATCCAGTAAAGAAACAATGCTAAATTCTGAATGTCTTATTTGAATTAATTTGTAGTCCCTAATGACAATTGAAATTGTCTTGACAGGAACCTGGGTGAAAGAAACACTTCTAATTGTTAATGCCAACAACAAAATTAAATAAATGCCTTCACAGAGAGCGGTATATCAGCTTTGGAATATCTATATTTATCAGGATTTATTTTTTCATGAGAGAGATTGTATTTAATATGTAGGTTCCCATCACCGTGATGTAGCTCCACACTGCAGGGTCTAGAGAGCATATTGCAGGATGAAGCTATAAATTTATGAAATAGAATGTGTTTTGTGACAAAGTAGATCATCCAATCATGGAAAAGAGGCAAGTACTTGGCTTTAGGCAACCAAACACTGATACCCAAAGGAATACTTGCAAGCAGTTGGTTTGCAATAACACAGGCTACAAGTTGATTGTGAAGAATAATCAGCAAGTAGTTGGGAGGAACAAACAAATGGAAGCAATCATTGTCCGCTCATAGGTAATTACCACAAGAAGAAAAAGAGCTAAAGTAATTGAATAAAATATACATAGATTGTTTACTCAGCTCTATTAGCAGCAAGCAGCACTCTCTCATTAAAACTAAAAGACGAGAAATAAAACACTGCTTGGAGCTTCAGTGCAACAGTGATATCGGTTTCCACGACATTACCTGGCATTTTAAAGAACACTAGCAGAAAACAGGAATTCAAAAGGACCGCATAAATACTTTTGCAAGTTAACTTATTCTGTATAGATTAGGTACTATGAGTTGAATACAGTTCCCATTGCCAAAGATTTCACTGAAATTCGGGCAACAATTTAGAGCTGGATTTCAGCCCTTCCGATGTCAAGAACAGTCTGCTTTTTATTTTGATATATCTTAGAAACTGATACCAGAAAAGGAGACAAATTGCTAAACTCCAGTCAGAGCAGCAAGCAACTTTCAATCGTAACTTTTTAGGAGAAAGTCCTTTTGTAGTTGTTTCATTTGCATTCATTTATTTTTGAATGAATTTCTGCTTCTGCATTGTTTTAACATTTTTTTGGTGTCTGTATTTTCTTTTTGTGGTAGGGGGAACTTAGTATTTTTCTTCTTCAAAGAAATTTTTCATGGCATAAATGAATCTTCCGATTTACCCTTCCAAAACTTATCAATTAGTCCAAGAAACATCTCCTACAAAATAATAAAAGCACAACAGAACAAGTCAGCTTCTCTTTACTCATATAGACAGTCTGTAGAGGTTTCCCTTCCCTCAGGGTTGTAGGTAAGCAGGCATTAGAGAAGTGATTGGAGAGCCATAAGACTACTTTTGTAGCTACACCATTCATTCTACTAGACAGACTGTCCTTAACAGGAGTCACACAGGCCAAGTTTGCAAATTGTAGTTCATTTTTACAGAGATTACCTATATTTCATATGCACAAGTATAAATATGCATATGTTTATAGACACACATACGGACATACTTTTATTAATATCCTTTTGTCTACTTTTTCTAGTCTGTCTTTTCTCTGATACAAGCCTTCCTTTGTTTGAGCATTTCAAAGATACTTGTTAACTTGATGACAAAGCTTAATTCAGGTCCAAAACAAAAGCTTCCAATATTGGCTAAGATTAAATTTGAACTGCAACTTTGCCTTCCAAGACAGTCTATATATATATGTCACATACCTTTCTTAATTTTTAAACAACATACACAACAAAGGCATCCTTAAAACCACTTTTACATTAGTAGATCATACAACTGAATCCACAGGGAAAGAAACTTATTTATTATTTACATTCACCTTGTGTAAGGCTCTGTCCATAGAGACAGACAAACAGGAGGTTCCATTGATTTCCTGCAGCATTGCCAAGTACAGGTTTTCAAAATCCCCCCAAAGAGCTGGATCCTGATGTCCAAAGTAAAAGAGCAAGGAGACTGTATCTGGTTATATATCTTGGTGTTGCAAGCAGTATTTAAACTGTGCAACATATCATGGGGCAGAATTCTCCAAATTGGCTTGAAAAGTTAGGTTTAGAGCTGGATATAGCTTAGGGACATTAATCCAGCTAATCAGTCCAAATTAATTAGCCCAAATGAGAGGGAAGCCTAATTAGCTAGGACAGTACTCCATACTAGCTGTGGTGGTTTTGATTGGCCCAAAACATCAGCGAAGTGTTTTTAACATCTAGGAGAAATTTGGGCCCCTCAGAAGCTGTTCTAGTAGGCCTAGGGAGGTGTCTGAGGGGTGGGGTGTGGCACAAAGATGGCTCCTGTGTGTTCTGAGTGCAAGTTCTGGAAGTTTTTACATCAAGTCCAGCAGAGCCAATCTCTGATGGCTCTGAAGGTGATGGACATGCTGCCAGACAAGTTTGGGCCAATTGGAGGTGCTGCTTACGCCTCTGTGAAAACATATTTAAGAAAAAGTCAAAACAAAGCAGGCGCGCACTTCTTTCACTTTGTAGTTGGAGGAGGAGGAGGTGCAGGTGAAAATATGTGAGGGAGAACAGCATGGAGAGTGCCAAGGTCAGTGAAGAAGGGGGGAGAAAGAGGTGCTCCAGTGCTTCTGGCACCAGAGCTGAAACTTTCTGCTAGCTGTGGTGGAAGCTATGGGGGAGCCAGAAATTCCTCCTGCAGCCCATGGAGTCCATAAGGATGCAGAAATACACTCACAGCTCTCTCCAGAGGAGGAGGTGGATGCCTGGAAAAGACTGTGAACCAGTGGGAGTCTCATCTAAGAGTTAAAACTGCAAAAGGCCTTGACTGAGAGAGATAGGCCTTGCTCCTGGCATGGAAGCAGCCTGGCCTCAGCTCGGGAGAGTCTGCACAGCACCTTATGGACAAAAGACTCATGTTGCAGCAAAAATTCGGGCGGGATGTTGCTCATGAGATTGGACCCACGCCAAAGAAGTTCCTAGAGGACTGTCTCTCGTGGGAAGGACCCCTGGCTAAGTAGAGAACCTCTTTTCCTGATTGGACTGACCAGAAGACCCCTCAACCTGCCCCCTGTCTGTGTTGCTAGTTTGCAAAGAGGGAAAAAAGGGGGGGGGTGAGTGCAGAGACTGCTTCTTAAGAGGGTGGGGGTGAGAGCAGAAAACTGTCTGAAGAGAGAGAGAAACAAGTAGAGATAAAGAGTATTTGCAGTAGAAGAATTGTGGTGATGAGTAAATTTGAGAATCTGCTCTGTGGACTGAAAAGAGACCCCACACCCTGCCCCCCCCCCCACCTGGCTTGTGGATTGTAGAGGAGGAAAGGGGGTGAATACTATGGGTTTGTAAGAGGGAGGGGGGGAGTGAACAAAATAATGTATGAAAAGTATATTTTTGCCTTGCATTTATCCTCCAATTCTGTTAGGTAATTAAACACTTTTTGCAACTTTAAGCTTGAAGCCTGTTTGCCCTTTTTCGTGCGTCCTCCTGGCAAGGGTCCTGTCTCAAACCCACGACACTAGCTATGCATACCATTCTTACAGTGATTCCATGTAGATCATTGCTCCTCACAGTTTTCAGATTTAACCAACTTTTCCTCACAATGAACACTGTTATGGCCTTAGGTTTAACAACTGGGGTAACAAAAAAAGCCTTTATATGTCTGGCGTTTTTCCTAGATTTACCATAAATATGTATTCTGAATTCAGGAATCTCATTTTTCTTTTCTTGGTTTTACTGCTCAGAATCAGTGTGAGAGACAGAATTAATTCATAATTCCAAAATTAATAGGAGTTAAAGAAGAAAAGTGCTATATTTATGTGATGGTATGCTTCCCTAAGAGTCAAGAAGGTTTCAAATTCTTCATGAAGAGAAGGAGTAAGTACCTAATTTTTTCCTGACCCATCTCTAGGAATGAAAGCATGGGAAATGCCCAGAAATACACAAATAAACACTTAAACATTAGGCACAACAAGAAAAATTGATATTGGTGACTGAAATGTTGCACTTGTCATGTTGATTTGACAGGACAATGAGATATAAAGGAAAAAGAACCAGAAGAAAAGAATCTCATGACAGGCATGAGGAAAATGAAGGAAATGACAAGGAAGGAATTTGTCTACTCCAGGGCTCAGGGAAAACTGATTCTACTCATGAAGCAGCACTGTGCTCAACATAGCTGGGCTGGTTTGTACTGTCTTGGTAAATCCCAGGCTGAGGCTGTTATGATTTTCCTTCAGTAGAGGAGAAAAAGAGAAAGGTGAGTTGTCCCTTTTAATTTTTTTTGTTCAAAGCTGATTTCTCAAAAATCAGAGTTATTTACCAGCAGTCTCACCTCCAGTCTTCTCCAACTCCTTTCTCTTATCCCATAGCTCTCAAAAGGAGAAAGAGTAAAATGACAGATGAACAGTAAGATTAAAAAGGCTTCTGGGGATCAATTCCATCACTACTAAGGGCAGGAGGACATGGTTTGAAGATCAGTTCAATGTTTTCTCCAGAGGAGCCATTTCCTGGAACATAAACATGTAATTTAAAGTACGTTGTGTCAGCAGCATTTTTGGGGCCTGATCCAGCAGCAATAATTGCAGGTTTCCAGGCGAGGTGGCCTTTGGGTTCTCATTAGTGCAATAGGGTTGCAATTCTGTAGTCATTTGCACTTCTGCTCTGTGTGATCAACCTTTGGCAGCTCACCTACCCAGCAAGAGGCCAACCTGCTGCAAACAGGCACATGTCCCCTCCTCACCCCCTGCCATCACTATGTTATGCCAAGTTGCTGCCACAGCGTTTGAGGAAGAAAACCTTGCATGAAAATGGTGTTTCTGCTTTCAGTGTTCTGATATTATCTCTGATGAACTACATTTATCCTCTATCCTGTGTAAGGCTCTTGAAGAATATTATGTGGTCAAAGGAGAAAGCACTTGCTTTGAGGTCTTATCCATTGTATGATACCAGGGGTGACATTTGGAAAGAGAAATTTACATGAAGTCCAAAACCAGATAATTGCTAGGTAGGATAAAAATGCTAATTGCTAGGTAGGATTAAAATGCTGTAGCCCTTCAATGTTACCATTTTCCTCTGTGGGATGCACATTGTCTCCCATGTGGCTTGGAGTTATATCCAGCTTGCTGTTCCCTTACTCCTAGCAAAACTGCATTGATTTAACAGACCCCATTTCTTGCTATTAGAAAAAAAATTAAAAATCCCTTCTCCCTTCCCAAGTGAATTTTACATCTAAGTTATTTCTCTGCTCAGTCACATTCTTTCAAAGCTTAAAGTATCTGCTGGACCCAAACACCATCAGCTATGTATAGAGAGTGCACACAAATGCATTTAGACACACACCCACATACATATGAAAATACATTACTCATTCACCTATATCTCTGAGCATTAAAACATGTTTTTACACATAAGTGCACAACCACAGAATTTATTGTGCCTCTACCTTTCGTTTTAATAAATGACACAAACTATCTGATAAACTTTGGGTCTTTATCAAGCTGCAAAGACACAGATTGAATACAGCTATAGCATATGTGTCTATACATCCACACATGTGCTCACGCGCATGGATACGTGAGAGTGTGTGTGCATACAGACACACAAGAACAGACTCCACAGACTTCTTAATTTGTGAAGCTTGCTTTCCTGTTAAGGCAGCATGAACAGCAAATGAAGCAGAAAGCACCCAGTACTTCGCAAGTCAGATGCTATCTTGAGGCTCCAAGGATTTCTTAATTGAGTAGGGTGAGGTCAGGAGCTAAAATGACTGAGCAGCAATGATGTGTGCAAAAACATTTTTGCTGCTTCAATTTCCTTTCCTGACATCCAGGAAACATCTCTCAGAGAAAGAAGAAAACCTTTAGAGCGTCACCAGTGAAAGAGGGCAGGATTTTGCACTGAACAGCTGAAAGAATAAAGAACCTATCCGATGCAAAGATTTATGCTAGAGAGCACAGGCAGCATTAGTTTACAATTGTGAAATCAGGATACTGGGCTTATTTCAGCTCCTGCCCCAAATATAGAGTGTGATCACTTTATCTTTCTTTATCCCTTCATCTTCCAATTAAATTGGAAATGCTTTGTTGCAGGCATTGAACTCTGTACAGCTCCAAATAAAATCAAGGCTCAAGCCAGTAAGAGGGCAACTGAAAATATTTGGATAAATATCATAGGTATGTAAAACAGCAGTCAAATCTATTGATGTTAAGCCTCACATGATTATTAACCTTAAATAAGAAGTAATGGTGATTAATTAAGATGTATTTTACATATCCAGGGAGCAATATTCTCTTAGCTTCACGACAGAAAAAAAGAGTTGTACTTTTTGTATTCATGTTGGCTTTAATTTGACTACTAGTGTATAAACTATTGCATAACTATGTTCCAGAACAGACATATATCATAAGCCATCAGCGTGACCTTACTCCCCATGCCAGTTTCATCCTACCAGTTGTTTAAATGGTCTTCATTTCCTCAGCCTTCAGGATCTTTTGTGGGTGGCCTTTGGACTTGATAACTCAGACACTGAATTAGAATTCTGCTTTTAGTTTAAATCTAGAACCGTACGCATTTGAAATTACATTTTCCGTGAATTTTACAAATACTACACTTTCATGATAGATATTGCACTCAATGAATGAAAATATTTGATTACTTTACAAAACCGCAAATATCTTGAGGAAAAACCAGTATTAACAGATACCTTCTAAGGATTTAATCATTAATTTACTTCACAGGATGTGTGCCAGGAGACCATAATGTCTCCATATTTACATGATTTTCTACAGTTTACATGACTGTGCTTTGTCCTTTTTCCCAGACTGTAGCAGAACTTTCTCTATTGCTCCCCCTATTTTTTTTTTTCTCATCACCTATTATTTTCCATATTTTTGGTTTCTCACTCCTTCAGGTCTCCCTTTCATTGCATGACCTTTCATCAGGTCATCCTTTTCATTTCTATGCCTTCCTATTGCACAGTATCTAAGTCCACATCTACTTCTTCCTTTATCTGCTTTTATTCCCCAAGTCCATGATCCCTATTTCTCCATATTCTTATAATAATATCAATTCCATCTTGATTTTGCTGATACCACACAATATGCAGTTTCTGCTTCACAACTTGGTCACCAATTGAAATTTGATTGACTGGCTGAGGACAGATAGGACTGAATAAGCTGTTATTTAAATATTTTCATGGCCAGATTTTCAAAGTGCACAAAAAAAAATGGAGACCATCAAACTTCAGCACTTGTCAGCAAATTTCAAACTCACTGTGCTTAATTGGTTTTGGAAAAATAATCTTACAAATCTTGCGCTTCTATACACTGAGACATTGTATCCACGGCCTCACTCCAATCTATTTTGGAGTGCTGAACCCTGGCAGTGAATTTTGAATTCCCTCTCTCTCTCTGAAATCTTTCTTGCTGCAGCAAATTTTCAGTACCATAGAAGTCTTGGCATGCTAGTTTATTTATAATTAATATAGAGCACTTAAGTTTTCATTGAAAAACACCAAAGAACCATGGTTTATGTTATTTGAGTGCTGCCTTGCCAACAAAGATTACGAGCTGAGATTCTGTCATGCATTGAGCTTTTTTACAGGACCTGAGTAACCAGATGATGAAAAGCAGGTCTTTCCTCCCAGAAAATAAATCTTTAGTGAATTCTTCAGGTCTTTGAACAAAGAAAAAAATAAAATAAAATCAAGACATGTACCACACACTATGTTTATACTAAATTAATACAAAGCAGACAGAAGTTAAATATTTAAGATATGACCCATCAACTGGGGAAAGCAGTTTTGCTTAAACACTGTCAGATTTCAAAGAAGTGTTTTTCAATAAGCTATTAAATTAATATCTGAGAACACCGCTATGATGAAGTTCCCCTCCTAAATGGGACCTTATCCTTCTGAATTTTTGTTTGAAAATTTCATTGTAAATCAGGCTCTACAAGCCTGTTTTAACTTCTTAAGAAAGAATTAAGGACATCCTTCATGAGGGGCTTGTGGAGGCAAACCAGCATGGATAAACCAAAACTGGATGAAATTTTTTCTCTTTTGTCCTCCAACCTAAGCCCCTTTTAAGAGCTAGACAGAATAAATAATTGGATTAATATAATGTATCTTTCTGGTGAGATCAGGAAGGAACACAGAAAGGTAAAATTAGTATTACAAAATGGTCTTCAATAATCACTATGACTGTTTTCTCTGGCTCTGGGTCCAACAGAGACCAGACAGCACTTTGAGAAAGAACAAAGGGGTACTGTTAAAAAAGGTGAACTTAATGTTTTGGTTGGAAGAAAGGCCATGTTTCCCTCATTCCACAGAGAGTTTGCTGCTTCATTTCCCAGGTTTCGTGTCAGCAGAGGTTTGAGTCCATTATTCATCTCAGAAAAAGAAGACAGCTCTGGTCCTCTAATCGGATTGATTCCCATGGTCCATCAGGTTCTCAGGCACTATCCCTCACTGAGTATGTGAGTTGACTAAAACAATTGCTGATTACTTTTTATGGTACTCCACGCAACAGAATAGGGAGCATTTCAGAGCTTCAGGCACATCAGAAAACACAGGTGGCTTCTCATACAAACATTGAAATGAACACAGTGTTCAAGTACCACTTTTTTAATTTGAGTTTGAATTTGGTTCATTTCTGTACTGCAAACTAAATTTTGATGTCACACAGTGTTTTCTATGGCTAATATTTCATGTATTACACAAGCTGCCAGAAGAAATCTTAGTATATTGTCTTGGGACATTTGGAACGTTTAGCAGTCAGCAAGCATAAGAGGCAGCTCAGATTTTTGGTATCAGTTTATTAAAGTCATATGTCTTAAAAATCAGCACAGAGATTTCCATGCACAATGAGGAAAATGTGCATTCCTAGCTGAGATAGTTATCACCTCCTTAAAAGGAAGAGATTACTTGCTTTTCAGGAGAGTTAACATTACTGAGGGATGAAAGTAAGAATGATGGAAGATCTGAGTTAGGAGAGGTTTTGTTTCCAATTTTTACTAGAAAAACATTAACTGTGATTAGACATCTGACTAGCCTCATTCACAGTGGGATTAGAACTCGGTTCAATATAGAAGAACTGCTTAGAGACTCCTTGAAAAAGCTTTGTTGAAACTAAATTGAACAAAAAAAATTTAGTCTAGAACCCCTAAGGAGTATCTAAAACATGCTCACATATTATTGCACTTATCTATGAGAATGTTTGGAGAACAAGTACAGTTTCAGAAGACTTGGAAAAAGCAGAGTAGTGATCTGTAAAAAGAGAGGCGGGAGGAAGCACAAACCAGGAAATTATGGATCAGACTTGCCGAGTTCCTAGTAACATAAAGGTATAGATAAAAATAGATTAGATATACATATAGATAGATATAAAAATAATTCTATTTAAGACACTACCAACAACAAAACAAACAAACAAACAAAAATCTGGTTTTAAGACTTTGAAGGATACAATTGGAAGTAACAGATTCGTCAAGAATAAATTATATCAAACCAATCTGATTAGGTTTTCTGAGAAAAGGTAGCTGATAATGTGTGGAGAAGAAGCAGAAGGCACCATAGCTGAAGAGATGAATAGGTATGGTGCTTATAAATCTGAAGAATATTCAGATAGAGTAAAACTATAACTTTAAGAGACCAAAAGTTTTTGGTTGTAATAAGCTGCTCCATTTATTCCTTACAGATAGAACAGGAAGCAATGGGCTTAAATGACAGCAAGAAATATTTGGGTTGGCAATTGGGAGAAATCTTTTCAACTATAGGCATAGAAGAGCACTAATGTACACTGCCAAGGGAGAGCATGCAAACTTCTGCCACTGGAAGTTTTCAAGAACTGGTGAGACAAAAATCTGTCAAGAATAGTTTAGTCATAGCTGATCTTGCCATTGGGCAACTAGATGTATTAGATGACCCCCTGAGACTTTATTTACTATGATTCTGTGATTCCTGTGTAAACATAACGCTGTTGACTCAAATTCAATTATTGTCTAGAAACTTATATAAACTATTTTAAGAAAAAAAAGAGGAAAATAAAATGTACACTTAAAGAAATGTTACATGTGAAGGTTAGACAGTTTTCATTGTTTTACAAAAACACATAAGGCTGGGGGATGCCCAAATGAAGCTACATCTTCATGATGAGCTTCTGCCTCCGTGCTGTCTGCTGGCTAGAGTTACATTTCACAGCACATTTAGGTACCTGCCTTTTTCACTAACACAGCATTTATGTTGGGGGAAACACAGAGTGTCCTAGTTGTAGCAGAACTTTCAACACAAATGGTTAAGTATCTGGAAAATTGCCCAGAAGTAAAGACTCAAGCTAAATTATTTGTGTAATGACATCCCTACAGAATACATCTCCGCTACCCTCAATGTCCAAAAAAACCATTAGGTTTGCCCACAGGATTTAAGAAGACACCCAGAAGGGCTGTTGAGGGTGCAGGACTGGCAAGAGCATCATGACAGAGGTATGGCTTCTCATACAGGCTTGGCCAACCTGGTTGCTCAGTCTTGGGAGCTGAGTTTGCTTTAGGAAGGGCAATTGCTAAGAGCATGAGAAGTCTGAAGAAAGCTGCAAAAGCATTTTATTCCACATAACAGAGGCTATTAGCTGGCACTGAACACTGAACAGTGAGGATATCCATCACTGCTCTGTTCCAAAGATTTCATTTAATCCTCTTTATTATGTACTTACCTGAGGAAAATAAAATACAATTTGGGTATCTTAATCTCCAATTTTCCAACTCAGTATGACCGAAAGATTCATAAAATTGAAGTTACATTTCCTTTTGTCTACAGAGAGAGCCTAGGCAGGCCAAGCCCCTCATTCAAGCACATCAGTGAAGTCTGTCAAGATAGGGAGTGAGGAAGGTAAAGTTCTGGGCCCAGGTTATCTCTGTAAGTCAAGAGAGATGAATTAGGGCTAACTCCTCAACACTTCACTCATCAGTAAGGATAACTTTGCAGTGTGTAGATCAATTGGATATTCAACAGAAAAGTACAAAGGCTCCTATAACAATGTACCCTCAAAACCACTCTCCTGTTTCCTTGATCTTATAAATGTGTGATAGGAGGTCTCTGCTGCAAGCATACAGCTTTCAAAAATAGGAAGAGTTTTATATAATCACAATGAGATATGAAGGTGCAGGGAGTGGAAAAAGTTGAAGGCAATGTCCTGATCTCTGTTGCTGGGTTGCATTTTCTGCAGGAGTATCTTTCTGTTCAAGACCATTGCAGTCCTAAGGCTGATCTTATTTTTTTCCTTTTTTGTGGAAGAAACCTTTGTTTACAGAGGTTGAATTCTTACTCATGTGCAGCTCTCGGGAGGGAGTCAGGCCCTATAGCAGGAACTACTGAACATCTTGAGAAAGCTGCAGCTGCCTTTTGCAGACTCCAGAGACACATAAGGTTCAGACTGTGTTTGTGTCTTAAATAAACTGAACACTGCTTGAACTGAAACAAACATCAGAAGCTATTGGGGATCTGTGATCATTATGGCAGATGCCTGACAAAGAGAGATTATCATAAACTAACTTGTGTGTGTGCATTTATGCACACCTTTGTGCAGATACACAAACGTACAGTTATTCACTAGAGCATGTGGTATTAGCTAACTAGGAAATACTGCCTGATGAATTAAATTTTAGCAGAGGACAAAAATATATTCTCTATTCTACAGCAATGCAATTGCTGATGGCGATGACTGGAGACCCCTTTAGATTACCTTGGCAGTGGCATTATGGCTGCTCTGTGGGTATTTTAAAAGACAATCTAACCATGAAAAAAACCAAACTGAATTATTAAAATGTGGCAAAGTTCTTGGGTGACTGAGCTTCTCACAGTGAAAATATAGCAGTGTCTTAAGGAATCCTAGATATGCAGTTCTGCATCAAGCAAAGTTTCTTAATTTCCAGTGCATCACCAAAGTTAATATAATTGCAAATAGAACTTCTTGTAAGTCTCATCTTTTCTTATGGTCTGGTAATTTTCCAATATTGCACCTTTAAAGTACAGAGGTACAATGTGATAATCCCAGTTGGATCCAAAATCTAATTATTACAGTGAATGAACTCAAAATAAAACAAAAGCACCAAATTCCTCATCAGAGCGAGCAAGAATGGTGAAACTTCAGGTTCACATCAACACAGGGAATCCAAGGGCTAGAAACATGCTTATAACAATGTATATTATGTAAAGTAGTTCCAGATAGTACTTGTGAGGATGCACCTGGAATACTGTGTACAGTTTTGTTCCCCACAAGTGAAAAAAGATGCAGACAGACTGGACAGGGTCCAAAGGAGGGCAACTAAGATGATCAAAGGGCGGGAGAACCTGCCTATGAGGAAAGACTGAAGAAAGACTTCTGTGTGAAGTAGAGGGGGTCCAGTGGGGACCTCATCAGTATTCCACTAGTTTAAGGATGACTACAAAAATGACAAAGGCTCTATCTACAGGAGGCACCACATGAAGAAGACAAATGGCAGTGGGTAAGAGTTGCACTGGGAGAGGTTTCATCTGGAAATAAGGAATTTTTTACAGTGAAAACAGTCATTCAATCAAACCACTGGTCTTGGCAGTCCCCATCACAGGGAATTTTCCAAGATGTGATTAAACAGATAATCTTATCTAGACTTCCTTTCCCACAGAGTGTTGGACTGAGTGATCTATCAAGGTCCTTTCCAACTTATGCTGGTTTTATGATTGATTTTATAAACACGAGGAAAGCACAAATCTCTACCTTCTCTTTTACTGTCTTCTCACACTGCTTTTCTTCTTAACAGCAAATGATTCTCAGCTTTCTATCAGAAGAAAGTAATCTGTTCCTTCAAAAGAATATGCATAAGAAATCTTTCTGGCAGGAGTGATGCTCATGTGCATCAGGTATTCCAGATTTGACTACAGGACCTGTTTGTATGACATTGTGTTAGTCTACAGTGATTTCCTGTGTACTGTGGATTATGAATAGATTGGATTATGTATCTGAAGGACAGGCTCAAATCTTTCTAAGACTGCTCAGAGCTGCCTGCTCCAAGGTTCTATAATCTGCTTCGGAGTTGCAGTTGTAGTTGAAGTCTGAGACATTATTTCCACATTTGAATGCAGTGTTCCTCTGTTTTCCTTTAAAAATAGACTAATAGACTAATCCCAGAAATGAACTGCTAAGCATTCAACTGAGGAGAAGGTAAATAAGCAAGCTCCTTTTTGAGTACCATGGCTCACTCCATTTAGTACCTACTTTGGTGTCCACATTCAGCTCAAAGAAACTTTTTACCTACCCTCCATTTTTGCTTAACAGTTCCCAAATGGCAGCAATTGCCAGGGTAGATAGGTTCTTCTAACACAAAATGGCTTAATGCTTCATAGCCCACTGCTAAGAAAGAGAAACAATTTGAGATTTTGGTCTCTGTTTCAAAGACTGGGCATGTATTTGACTTTAAACGGGGAAGATGCAAAAATGGTGTTGGGAGGACACAATCTCCTGGACTAGTGTCTCGACTTTCCTCCCAGTCTCATGTGGAAACATGCATGCTTAAGGAGAAAGTAAAAGAGGATTTTGGCATGTAAGGTTTTTTAAAGTTGAATTCTCAAAGCTTGTCTGCAGCTGAAGTCCAACCTTGGCAGTGTTTTCTTGCTGTTGCTTAGTACTTGCTCATGGGCAGTGATTTTGATAGGCTTGGGCTTGGGCAGTTAGGTTCCCAGCAAATCCATGCCTAAATTCCTTTTAAGTGCACATGCTAAATTTTCCTATTGTCTTCAATGCAATGGATATTCATGAAGTTTCTCTGATAATTTTCAAAAACTATTGTGAAAAGCCAAAAAGCAAAGACTTTTCCCTTATTTCCCTTGGTAGCTCAAGTTTATGAAGTCCAACACACAGTACAAGCACAATTTTTATATATGTCCTGTTGAAGAGAGGTGCTTTTGATATCTGGAGCCTTTCCTAGACTTATGTAATTTTAATTTTAAGATAAGTTTAATAATATATATTTTTACTAGATATGGTAGTATTTAGAAATTACTCTGATCATTCTAAATAGACTGAAAACAACAAGAAAGTTACACAGTATTTTGTATGACTGCCATAAACTGAGAGATCATTACTGTGAATGTGAAGACTCCAGTTTTGCCTTTTATATATTTTTGGTCAGTGTATGCAACATTATCTTCTAGTTTTTCTATGTTATGGAAAAATTATTTTAAAAAATAGTCTAAACCATTATAAAATATTGATACTAAAATAAGTATAGAGTACATATGCAAGGGAGAAGAAATATGTGGATATTTGCTAGAAAAATTACTGTATAACCAGTCAATAGAAGATTATAGGAAAAAGAATGAAAATTATACTTGCTAATTTGTACTGAGCAGTTACAGAAATAACTTTGGAGGATACTTAAGTGATTTTTTAAATACGAAAAACATTGAGGCAAGCAAATCCATCACTTAGTGCTCTTTGCTCATTTTAAATGAAAATAATTTTTTTACTCCTTTCCCCATACCTGAGCCATTTGCTTTCTGGTTTTCTTTACTCTTTTTCTTTTTTTTTTTTTTTTTTAAATTTGCTCTGCCTGCTCTACAGGACATGGATATTCCCCGAAGGAACTGCAGCCCATGAAGAGCCCATGCTGGACCACGAAGGACTGCAGCCCATGGGAAGGTCTCACAATGGACTGGGAAAAAAAAAGTGTGGAGGCACGAGAGGCAGAGAGAAGCTATTAGGCTGACTGCAGCCTCTCATTCTTCATCCCTCTGTGCTAGCTGGGAAAGAGGAGGTGGAGTTGGAGATGAGGGAGTGAAACTAAACTGGGGAAAGGCAGGGAGTGCGCTTTAATTCTTCTCTGTTTTTCTTTTTTGTGTCTGTTCTTGTCTGTTTCTCACTATCAAACTCTAAATTATTTGTCAATGAGATAATTTTCCCCAGATCATATCTGTTTTTTCCCTGACAGTAACTTGCTAAGTGACCACCCCATCTTTATCTGGATGCTCCAGCTTTTTAATCTTATTTTCTCCCAGTCCTGTTGAGGAAAGGGAGTGAGAGAACAGCTGGGTGTGCATCTGGCAGCCAGCCAAGGTCAAGTCACCCCAGATTCTTTCATTCTCTGGAGTTTGCAGAAAAACTTGAAATCCAAAAGATTTTATCTAGTCAACTTATATTCTGTGCTCAAAATACTTGTGTCAGTGTGAAACCTAATGCATTAATGCATCTCTCCTTTATGTTGAAATACAGGGTGTGTGGTAAAATACCTAGAAATTAGCCTGCCATTTTCTTTAACATATGTGAAATCAAATTATATCCATAATCCACTGTCACACCTGTGAACTTTCTTAAAACTAAACATGTTAACATATGTGTGTACATTCCTAAAAATAATAATTTCTCCTTGTTTTGGTAAGAGAGAGTATTTCAGCCCACAGAGCTCAGCCCCTGATGTGTACATGTCACTGAAGCAGAATGTAAGGCCAGTTTGAAAACAACAAAAAAAATTATTTGAGTAAGAGGGGAAAATAAAGATTTAATTAGGGCAACAATGAATAACTTACCTCTGGGTTGAATGATTCATAGGAAAAAAAAAGGTACTCCTTTATTTTAAAATGCAGTGACCAAGTAATTACTTCTGATAGGGTAATATTTTGGTCAAGGCAAAGATCACATAAGGTCTTTTCTTTCCCAAAGGGTGACACAGAACAGACAATGAGAAAAGTCTCCCAATCCAGATACATCTGTATATGGACATAATTTTTCAAAATGCCTAAGAGTAACATGCAAAAATGGTGACTTTCTGATGAGAAAAACTAATCGGTGAGCATGCTGCTGCCAGGATGACTTGGGTTTTGGATCCACCTCTCTTTAATTTCAGTTTCAAACTCTTCTGTTTGGAAATATTAAACTGTCTGGATTCTTTAACCAAGGATGGCAGCTCTGTTGTCAGCTCACCAAACCATCCAAAGACTCTTATTTGTTAATTTGTTATTTATTTTACTGAGTGCATTGTGTAGCTCAGCCATTGAATGTACAGGTCTCAAGACAAGAAGTTTGAAATATCTGTTTTTTTCTGTGTGAGTGTCAGAGAGAATTATGTATCTATTTGTTATTCAGAGGTTTCTCTGAGGATTAACAACTCTGTACTGGCCTCAGTTCATGCTCTTCTGCAGCAATATTTCCTATCCATTTGGCTTCAGAGGAATATTTTCTCTCACTGTTTTGGCCATCATATAATAGAAAAATATGCACAGTTCTGCAGGCCAGATTCAGACACACAAAGCTGCGCCCAGCAGCATCTTTTTCCCCAGTATAATATGACATGGAGAAAAGATGTTTCTAAGTAAATTCATCATCATTTAACACTGAATTGTAAAATTTAAAAAAATTATTTACATTTGTAAAGCAATATACTGAATTAATAGTATTGAGTAGAAACACAAGAGTGACCAAATTTTTTATGCAAAAACATACCATAAACGAGAAAACTTTAGCTCTGAAGACTGAAATGCCTTTGTGGATAGTAGTGCCAGAAACAGACAGGTGCAATGAATATATAATTAAAAAAAACATGAGACAATTATATCTGACACTTTATTGTTTGTTTATTTTTCAGAATTGATTATTGTGAGGGCCAGGTTCCTAAGGGAGCTCTAAAGGTAGGTGTTAAACATTCAGGGACCAGTTATAAACACAAAGACAGCCAATTCCTTAACAGAAGGAACTATTTTAGCAAATATGAAGTAGACAGAAAAGGTTTGGCTCTTTGCCTGACCTGTGTAAGCAAGTGATCATTTAGGTGGAAAATATAGGTAAAACCAAAAATATTTGTACATTTTGGTATATCCTGGGGTATTGTCATTGAATATACATAGTCCAAATTATGAATTGAAAGGATATTTTTCAAGCTGAGAAAACGGTAAATATTAAAAGTTATCTTGTTCTTCTGAAAAAGCTTATCAGCAGCACTGCAAATATTTTTAGGAAAAGGCATTCAGTGTAACAAAATGGGTACTTGTGATGTTGCATGGCAAAATGTATGAAATAAGACTCAAGACATTGAATCTCAGATATAAGGTATATATTCTTATGAGTTGTGTGCGTTATTATGAATTTGTATGTGTATTTAGGAGGAATTTTGGTTATTCGTATAAATTTACTGTTTAATAATCTAATATTTTCATTTATTCTCGTGTTTGCGAGAGGCAAAGTAAGCTTCTCTTAGATAGATCTTGTTGCTGCTAATCAACTTGGTAATGTGAAGCCTTGGAATCAATGCTCTTCAAGAAAATTAAAAATCATGATTTCTTAAAGAGGTAAACGAATGTGCCATGCTATGAAGAGAATCTAGAGACAAAGGCTGAAATAAATATTCAGTTTCAGGTATTTGAAATTGCCCTTCATTCAGAAAAAGAATTTGGGATTGGTATATTGTGCTGCAAGAATTCCATGCTTACTGGTCTTATCCACATAAGGAGTTATTAGATAAAGTAAATATCTAGGTTTCATCCTTTACACAAATTTAAATTTACATTTGCTTTGCAATTGTCTTTTTTGATAGATGAAGGTGAGATAACTCAATTTTCTTGCAAAGGAATAAAACAACTTGATAACATTATAAAGACTAAGTACTCCATTTCAGTGCTTTATAGACAAGTAGAGAAACACATTAGATTATTATTAGGGATATTAATTATTGTGTCACTTTGACACATAACACAGTTCACCTGGTACTTACATGTATTGATCAAAGTTTTCAGATCATTGGTTTATAGAAGTAAAGAAATCACTAACTGCAAAGTTCCATCATCTTTTCTTTCTTTATTTTATCTCATATTTCTGTGAGTATAAATACCTGAAGATAATTACCATAATAATAAATATGCAAGAAATTTGATTTCACCAACCACTGAGACTAATTTGACTTCCACAGACCTTTAGATATGATTAAAATCTAAACCTAAAGCTACCTTTAGATAGACTTGGATACAGGTAAAGGCATTTGAAGTAAATCCCATGGCTATTTTGTCTGCAGTGGAAATTCTGCATTTCCTTAGAGGGATTTGAGAATGAATGCTTCTATCTTAACACTGCTGGAAATGAGAATCAAACACTTCTCCATCAGATTGTCTCTCTGCTTGCTAAGATCTAATTATTACAATCATTAGAGAGATGTCTCGGCCCAAATTAAGGTGTAAACAAGGCCATATGCAGAAGTCAATGGTATGGATTTTAATTAATAGTAAATGTGAGATAGAGAAAGGTAAAAAGAAATAGGAAGGGGAGTGGGGGACAGAGGGGGGCAGGAGAGAAAAAGAGTGAGTGACAGCTTAAGTAGAAAGATATCACCAACTGTGGATCCAGATGGTTTCCTCTTGGTCATTTTTTTTCTTCTGGTCTTAGTCTTCTTGGCAGTGAGGGTCCCACAAAACACAGAGTTCAATTGGCTAATATAAGCTCAGGTATGCTTGGGAATGCCCAAGCCCTTGCCCTGGGATGTGGGGAGTTTTCAGCTGTCTTTTGCAGCACTGTGGATCCCGTGCAGTACTATGGTGGAAGAGCCTCAGCAATGAGCCTGTGGGCTGTGGGCTCCCCATGCTGGACCTGGCCTGAGCTGATTTTGAGCACAGCTGCTGAGTTGGCTTTCCTAGTGGGCACATTCTTCTCCCCCAGCCTTGTTAACCTCTCCTTAGACCTGAGATAACTGGGCAGTAGTACCACCTTTACCTTATCTCAAGTTCCTCTCAGGTGGCTTAACTCCCAGTCCAAATTCCAAGAATCCAAGAAGCATTATCTGAAGGGTGGGCTTTGTGGTTGCAGAACAGCAGTTGCTTCTTTGCACAGTTTGCTACAGAAGGCAAAGTCCTCTGGTGATTTTAACACTGTTGGAGGCAATTGTGCTCTTTAAGTCTCTTACACCGTTACTAACAGGGAATGCTAATGTGACTTCTGAAAATCAGGAAGATGCTATGGAAAACTGAATCTGGATTTTGTGTTGATTAACCCAACTAAAAAGATACACACAAAGAAGCAGAAAATTAATCTTTTTATTTTGACAAATCAAAACAAAAAGAAAATTGAAACAATAATGGAAATTATCAGTTTTGACCTTCAAAGATTTGTCATTTTTACTGCAAGTAAGACAGAAAAATATTGAGTAAAGAATTCTAGACCTTACTAGACAAATGACTTATTCAGTAAAAGAGTAAGAATGAATTGGAAGTCTATAAGGACTATAAAAAGAGAGATCATCAACACCATCAGAGAAGTGTTAGATCTTGAAAAGGTTGCTTTAAAAATTAAAAGCTACTTCAGCTATATAAAAAATACAAGGAAAACAAAAGTGGGGTCAATATTGGGGATAGTGTTGGAGATCAAAAGTGAACTGGAAGCTAACCTCAAATAAATAAGCATTTTTGTCCCAGTTTTCAGTAGAATAATGGTGTCTGGTAAAGTATGTCCCATGGAGATCGTCTCCACTGACACAAAAGACTGTCTCCTCCACTAAGCAAGAAAAATGAGTGTTGTAATTATAATACAGTTGCTTATTCAAATTTATAACTATTTATGGCAACACATTAAGCTAATTTAAATTCAAACAAATTCAGTTTCACCCATTGTTAAGAGCCTGGGATTACTGTAGCTGTTGAGAATTCATATGTCCCCTGGTTCTTTTTGTGATGGTAAGAATCTCCAAATTCACTCTGTTTCTTTTGAGTGGATTATTTCTCACTTCTAAATCAGTGAAAGTATTAATCAGCTTTTCCAGCTGAATGAATTTGAATTCTTTTGTTTCCTGGTCCCTTAAAAGTCAAGTTAAAAAAAGACTGAGCAGGTTGCTAAATGGGTGATTTGAAACTTTTTTCTTTTCCCCATAGGGAGTGAAAAGATGTATGGGAGGACAGATCCTTCTCTTTCTGCTCTGTATGTTCAACAATATAAAAACAAAGCCTCCTGAGAGCTGGAGCCTTCCCTGTCAAGCATACATCTCCTTTTGCAAAAGTTGTATGAAGAGAGAACATTATTCTTTCAATTTTTACAGAGTCTTCAGAAAAAAAGAAGACAAAGCAAAACAAATCCCAGACCTAATGCAGAAGAGTAGTTCTAGCACAGCAGATAATATGATAAACAAAGGCACAAACTTCTATACAGACAGTGTATATGTATGCATGTATCTTACATACTCAAAAAGTGTCTGGATTTAAAAGATTACAGTGGGTCCTTGCTGAAATTTTTAATATTTCTATCATAAGGTGAAAATTTTATTTGGGAAATAAGAGTTTGGTATGAAAATTGCCAATCTAATGTTGAAACAGAAGAAAAAAAATTATGACTGAGTACTTTTTGGATGTTTAAGGAGGAACTAGTTATCTTGGTTTCTACACTGAAGAAAAAGTTATGCACACAATCACATATCCAGAAAGAATCAATTTTTTTTCCTTTCCCCGTCTACTATTGGGTAAAAATGAACAACAGCATTTTTAGCCAACATTTAACAATAAGCAAAGCATGAGCATAAACTCTGAAGGAAACTATAACTAAGAAAATGGAAGCAGATAAAAATGGCATAAACCCCCAGGAAAGTCTTTTAGTGGTATATTTTACTAAAAATTTTACTAAGAAATCTTAATTAAAGATAGACTTTATTTGGTCTATGAAAGGAAAATTAATGAAGAAGTGTCCTATGATTGCTGATAGTTGCCCTTGATAAGCCAGAAAATGCTTTCCACTTCAATTTGCCAAAGACATGACATATTTCAGATGGTGTTATTGAACCAACTATTCACTACAGCCTCCCATGGGGATTATTTCACTCACTTTACCCCAGCAAATCTTCAGTATTGCCTGCATCATTCAGGAGCTGGTAGAGAAATGCTCAGCAAGGAAATTAAGAAATAAGATCTGACAGCGAGACCCCTGATTGAGTCAGGTAAACTATTGTCTTTTGGTTCATTTTTAGGTTTGTTAAACACCCAGCTCCTCACAGAGTTCACATCTTCTGAACTGCTGAGTTCTTTGATGACAGACTTCAGTGCAAGTTGAAGTCAATATTTTAAGGGCCATACAAGAGCAAGCCAAGTCCACAGGGCATCATTTAGTGACATAAATGCATTGGTTTTTTTTGAGATGGTCAGGCTTTCTAACACCTCATATCCAAATCCTGGTAAATTCCATCTGGTCTTTACAGCCTTCTGAGCGATACTAAATTCCCAGAATGCTTTTAAGGTTGAATATTTCGAGTAAGACAGACAAATGTCATGACTCTCTTTGTAGAAGCTGCAGTTAATCCCAGTTTTCTCATATCAAATTTGTTCTTCTTCTACAAGACTCTCTTCTATTTACTGCTGGGCTGCTGCTTTTAAGCCCAAAAGTAAACACATTTTTATAGAGCTGTCTAGAGGCAGTATTGTTTGTGAAAGTTCTTTGGAAACTAAGTACTTCTTATTGTTGTAGTAGCAGTAGTAGTAGTAGTAGTGGTAGTAGTAATGATAATCGTGATGCTGCTGCTACTGCTGCTGCTGCTGATGAAGTTTGAGTGGTAGATTGGAAAAAAAAAGCACATCCAGCAAAACCAGCATTCATCCAGAGTTCACTTTGCTGCTTCGGAAATAGATAAATAGCTAGGTGACAAATCATATTATGATATACCCCAGCAATGTGATCTTCCCCTAACAGAGAACAGAAAAGGAAAAAGTCTGGTGAAATCTACCCACAAAGAAGATGACAATTGCTGGTTGGTTCCCACTTTGAAGAAGGAAGCAGTGAGGTTGGGAAGTGTCTGCACACCAGGGAAGGGAAGAGGCTCACGCTGTTTATGTCCTCAGAGCCTTAGAAGCTCAAGTTTTGACTCCAGTATAATTCTTGCATTCCCCAGAATTTGAAGTTCTCTAGAAGCAGACTTGGGTAAGTGTCTGAGGCCTCATGCCCTACTAATCAGTGGAAAGTTGAGCTCTCTCCCTACTGAGCAATGGGATGAGGAGAGAGGAGAGTCCCCTGATTCCTTGTATGGACAGGTCTTGCCCTGCTTTAACTTCACTGCTGAGACAGGGACAGTGCCCATGGCTCCCTCTAAACTGCAGCTCCTGCAGTCAAGTGATCATCTATTTTAAAAATAGAAAATATCACTAAGGTTTCAGAGCTCCTGGTGCAGAGAAAAACGCAAAGACATAAACTCAGAGTTCAGTAAGCAATGCAAATTTGAAAAAGAAAAACAGCACTATTTTTAAATTTCATAGATTTTTTTTGCGGGGGTGGGCGGATGAGGGAAGAGTGCAGAACTGAGAACAAGAAAGATTGATTTTGTATTTTTTAAAGCAATCTGGGTTTGGCACTCCTCCACTGTGCTCTAGAAAACCAAGATGTATTTATGAAGCTTCCTATTGCATTTTTTGGCTTTTTATGTATAGGATGGAACTATAAATGCAAAATTATTTTAACCACCTGTGTAATGCAAAATAGAGGAACAACTTTTTCCTCCTGTCTTGCTTGCAGAATCAGAGCCAGGTGAGTAGATTTTTCCCTTATGTATCTAGAAAAATTTCTCTAAAAGACCAGTCAAACCCATAATTTCAGCTGCTCCCTAATGTGCAGTTAATACTTATCTGATAAGGTTGTTTTTTTCCAATGCTATTGGTTTGTTTGAACACAGTATTTTAAAAGCCACACTTTTCTCTTTGTTGACTCATTAGCACTAAAATGCCATTTTTAAAAGGCCTTTTACAAAAGCTCAAAAAACCAGAATTAGTTATCTGTAGACAGTGAAAGCAGATAATTAAGAGGGAATATGGGTACGTCAAAGCACATATTTGGTGGCTATGTTAGATCTTAAAAAAAGCAATTAGAAATATGGCTAGAGAAGGGGAAATTATTTTGGACAAGAAAGAACAAAACACTGACAATATCAAAAGATGTTAATTTTGCATTTTTTTAATAATATAGGAAAAAAATGGAAAAAACTGTCTATTTGTATTTTATATTAAAATTTTCTCAAGGTTTCTTTTAGTCTTTGCATTCCAAGAAACATTAAAAATAATCTGGAAACTATCAGACTTTAAAAAACCAACCAAACATAATAGAGAAAATAATTCAAGACTTTAGGACCTCATCCTCTGTAATCCTTGTAGGATTGCTGTTCCCATGGTTTTCTTGATTATAGAGGCAGACAGGAGAAAATAAATAAAGCTTTCTGATGCATCTGAAGTCCTGTGTACAGCCTCTTTCCAGACAGAGGCTGAATGCTGGACATATATATGACTGCAATGGAATGACTTTTATTTTGGTTATGCAACATCATCCCTAAAACAATCCTACTTTTGATAATATTTTGCATTTAAAAATGCATTTTTGAACACGTCTACCAGTCTAACAGACCTGACAATTCCAATCCTTTTAAGGCCAAGACTTCTGGGGGAAAGAAATAAAAAAAAAAAGACGAGACTTCTAAGAAAATGTCAGAACCTTTTCAGAAACCTAATAGACTTACTGAGCCAAATGCAAATATTTTAGGAAAACAAATGTGCCGTTTAGTGTCTTTGATATATCACTATTCACTCTCAGGAGGTACAGATTAGTATAAAATATGATCAGCTCTTCTGATAAGCTTTCTAAAATAAACTGTTATTTGGAGAGCAAGTCTCAAATGACATCATGAAATGAATTTCTCTGTTTTTAACTGGTCTGTGTTTATACATTTCAGAAGACAAAGTAAAACAGAATATTACAATGCATGCCATTTCTTAAAACAAAAAGGGTTGACTATTTTTTTTTCCATTCTTGTGTGGTTAAAGATAGGATGGAAAAACACTTTTAAAATATAGATATATTTAACGTGCAATGAATCTTGACTATACAATACACTGAACTTTAAAAAGCCCATGCAGTCCTTGCAGCTTTGAGAGCTTTGTATAACTCTATATAGTTATGACAGCATATATGAGTGAGTTTTAATTAAATTAGTAACAGCACTGTCATGGAATCAAACAAAAGAGAATTTTTAAGCCACAATTTTTGCCTGTAAGTATGATGACATTCAGCCATCAGAAGTCAAAGAACACAAGCATCCTCTTAGCCCTAAACAAAACATATGATCACTCTAAAACTTTGGCTTTTTGGGGTGAAAAAAAAATTTCTACTGCAATGTAGCTGCACAAACATTGTCAAAAGCAGGATTTCTACAAGGTAACCTGCCTTTTACACTGAATAATTAATCTACCTGTCAAAGTAGAGGAGTAAGTGTGACCTGTATGCCAAACTATTGGGAAAATGTATGTCTGATTTTCTATCTGCCCTACACAAGGTAAAATATAGCAGGTGCTGCACATATGACCTAAAGGAATATTCACATAAACCCTTAACTGCACAGTACACAAGTGGTCATGAAATTATTATCCTGCTGGCACTTGCTCCTTTTAAATGAAAATATTACACAGAATGGCCATTTTATCTCATGCACTCCTAAAGTTTATAACAAGGCAGTTCTCCTGGCTGATGAAGAAGTTGTGATCAGACATTCAGCAGCAGAAACTGAGCCCATAGCATTCAAATTTCTTTGCAGTATTATCTTTCCAGTAGAAAAGGAGGCTTTAGAAATTTAGGATATCCATTATGTTTGCATAAAATTGTACATTTCTGAAATTTCTTTATGAGTTTTCCTTCTTGAGCTTCATAAGAATCCATGAACACTGCACATCATAGGCGAAAAACTTTTCCCATTAAATTAACTAAAAAGTATAGGTCTTTTGACCATGGAATTTAGATGAGAAACAGAAATAAGAAATAGAATTAGTTCCTTCACAAGTCTTATATAACTAAACTGTGGAAGTCCATTTGATTTAAGATTATTTGAAATTTTGACTTTAGAAGAAAAGCCCTCAAAGTTTCACTTGGTTTTACTGCTATAGGACTATTTGTATAAAATAACTCCCACAATAAAATATTAATCTTTCAGATGCGATGTCTATTTGCAAAGATTATCTCTATTCCTAGCAGAAATGATGATTTGTTTGTGTTTGCACTGTTTGTCAGAAAACAGACATACATAAATATTTCAGAGACCAGCCTGCTCCGGAACATAACCCCGTTCCTGTTATTCCAGCTGAAAAACAATGTTGGCTTAAATACTATGATGTTATTGCATTGTTTCTTAAAGTAGAAAAATATTGTAATATAAGTATTTTATTCTTTCTCAGCTTTGCTGAAGGTAATGAACTTCCTAATGCCGTGAGAGAAAGAGAATTTGAGACTTTAGATATTTTTCATTGAGAGGTTATGGTTTAACTAACTCTGTAATTCCTACACAAGGAACTGTTCTTCTGTGCTTAAGTTACTGTAGCCAAGGGTGATGTAAAATCCTACATCCATTAAAGTAAACCTGTATTTTTCCAACAGCTTCACCCTGAAATCACTCTTACTGTTGCACTGCGTGAGGAGGATGAACTATTAGGTGTCAGTAATATGCTGTAATGAGGGTGTCTTGCTTCCTAAATAAACTTTGCAGTTACACTGTCGGAGAAATGTAGGATTTAGGCAAAGTGTTAGAACAATATGAGAATTTTAATCTAAATCTCAGAGTACAAATACCTTGAAGACTTGAATTGTAAGAAATGGGCATTTCAATGTCCACTACAACAGTTTATTTGTTGCTAGTGTGTCATGGTAAATTTTATACCAAACAATGATTATTCCCTGAGATCAGATGCCAAAATGAGATGATCTTTGAAGATGGATTGAACCCTGGACTTAATGGCAACCAATTGTCAAGATCTCAAATTGCCTCATTATAAGATGTTTTCTCTCTTTGAATTAATTGTGATGGGAAACATTTACAACCATAGAAACAGTGTTGGATTTAATACAAGAAGAATCCTGATGTCTCTCTTTTGAACAAAATGCAACACTTGGACAAAATTCACATATTCTTGTAATATTTTACAGTCTTAAACATTTTGTTAATGCAAAGCATATCATCAACAACAGAAGATAATTTGTGTTGAAATACATGCAGTAAGCTAAATACACTGTGTCTAGGTATAGAGATTTTCATACATACTGACCAGACAAGGACCTAATGTTGTTGTTGTTTGGACATTGATAGCTATTGCTACCCCAAAATGTGTTTTCATTTAAGAAGGCAGGCAGGTGTGTGATGATCAGTTTGAAAAGTGAAACACGGTTTCAGCTCCAATTGCACATGGTAATCCTTCCTCTTTCTTTGCTCTGCCATTTCCCTCCTCCTTCCTTTCTTTTTAAATGCAAAAGCATATCTTTTAATTTCTTCTCTTTTGCTTTAGGGAATAAAGAGATTTAGGTAAACACTGTCTGCATGAAAACACCAGGAAACTAAACTATAGTTTCTTTCCTTCCATCACCGTGGAGCAGATTCTTGATTATTTCACATGCCAGTTTTCATTAGTGTTTCCAGTGCCACATGCCTTTCCTGAGCTTCTGGAAAAATTCCTTGCAGCTCACTGCAATTATGTTTGTGATACTACTGACCACATGGCTCCTGTTTCAGACCAAGGGTACATGCAGAAGCAAGCCAGAATACTGTAGCCTTTGGCTTCTAGGTTCAACTAGTTCAAGACTACATTATAAACATTTTCCTATCCATGTGTAATAAGGGAACCTGAGGAATAGTAGCTCATGGAAAAATCTAGGTTTAAAGGGACATCTGGAGATAGTCTGCCCTAACCTTCTCTTATTCCGACTAAGATTATCAAATTAAGTCTTGAATATTTGCAACAGAGAGATTCTTTTGGGCAACCTATCCCAATTCTCAGTTATTCTCATTGTGAAGGACTTATACATAAACTGAATTTAGCCTGAAACAGCTGGTGCCCATTTTCTTTTCTTCTGTTGTCGTGCATTCTCATGAGGAGAGTATCCCCATTTTCTCTGTAACCAGCTTTTAGATATTGGAAAACTTATAAGAGGTCCAGCTGAGCCTTCTCATTTCAAACTTAAATTCTTCAACCCTTCTTTATACGCCAAGTTTTTAATCATCTCAGCGCCTTGCTGGTCTTGTGCTGAACTCTCTCCAGCTTGTCTCTTTTGCACTGGGGAGATCAAATGTGGACACAGTATTCCAGGTGGGGCCTAACACGTGCCTATATGGTCAGCAATAATTCTTTCTTCAAGAACAGGAGTAACTCAACAAGAATATACCACGTAAAACCTGTAGTGTGCAAAAGTTTAGAAATTATGTGAGTGTGATTGTGTACAGACATTTGTATGTTCACAGAATACACACATAAATGGGGTTATAGGTAAGAGATTTGCAACTTGAAAATTCCAGGTAGGTGTTTAACTGCTTCTATGCCTGCAGAAATTAGTATGAACATAATAAATATAAGTCTAATAAGGTAGTTACTGACCAGTTTACTTCTTCCTTTTATGTATTCCTTAACTTTTTCCTTGTTTTTTTCTTTCCTTTGCCTTTGGAACCCATCTTCCACAGCCTACATGATAGAGAAGGAGCGCTTGCAATAGAAAAATAAAGAAAACCAGAACTTTGTTGTTTCCATAGGGGCTATAAAAAAAAGGCCTTTGCTTCACAAGGTTTGACATAATGATAATTTAAAGGAGCAGGGAAGTGAAATTAGTGCTGTTTATTTAGTTAGGGATATCATTTCCCAAGCTGAACTACTTGATATTTTCTTTAGATTGGGTAAAGCAAAAAAAAATTAACTTCGTGTAAAATTTTTCTTGATATCCCTTGATCATTGTCCCGGCTTAATGATAAAACTCTCCTCCGAGAGCGAAGGGCCCCGACACACCCTCCCCACCCACAACAGAACCTCTTAGATGGAAGTGAAGAAAAAACTATTTATTTGACAAAACCACGCAGAGTGCCCTGCAAGGCACGGGGGAAGGGGAAAATCAAGGTGAAAAGGAGTTATCCAACCTGATTAAAACGTCCTTTTCCTCAGACGCAGCCCCTCTCCTCCTCGCCCCCCCGGGGCCGGGTGGAGCTCCCTGGAGAGCTCTGCTGTCCTCTGGCCCTCCTGGGTCTCCGGGTGGCAAAGCAGATCGAAGAGAAGGGGTCCAAACGAGGAAAAGGAAAAAATGGGAAAAAAAAGAAACGGGAACAGAGCTCACTCCGACCGCCGTCCAGCACGCAGTCTCTGCCGGGCGACGAATCCTCCCCCGGAGCAAGGCTTGGAGAAAATGTTTTCAAAACAACCCGCGTTTCTCTCTGCGGCTGGGTGTAGTTAAAGAGACAGGACCACACAATTTTTACACATTTTTTTCTTTCTTGGGCATATAAGCCAACGATAGGGGATAAAGGATTATCATAACATCAATCCAAGACAATCATAAAGTGGGCAGAGTGCTTTGTTATTTTCTGTTAGCTAGATTGACTCTCCTGCCAAATAGAGCTTTCTCTGTCCAAGCTGCAGTGGGAGGGTTACTGTTCATTTTCCTGTGTCCACTGGTCTTTCAGCTTCTAGGGTTCATAAACCATTGGGATGGGTTATTAGCAATCTTTTTGTAAAACAGTCTCATCTAATAAAATCTTATGTAATGGAAGACTACATGGATGATTGTCTCCTAATGACCTCCAAGAATTTCCTTCAGACTTCCTGTTTGAAAAGGTGGTATGCTATGTCAAAAGCCCTGTGACATTAACAATTTTAGAAAGATATTTTTACTGAATGTTCCTGGGTTGGATATTCAGTTTTGCTGGCAGATCTGTACAAGGCAATGAGGTTATACTGATGCCAGAGAACAGCAAGTACTTCTGATTTGAGGAGTTTTCATATTTCTAGCCGATGAGTTTGCATATTTTGGAATTGAATCTGGAAAGCGCTGTGTGAAAAACATGCAAAGGGGACTGCTACCTGACTTGTAAATAAATAACTCCTATGAATTTGGGCAAGTACTGCAAGTTTTGCAAAACCCTATTACAGTGTTTCCCGATAAAAGTGTACGTTTGCTGAGTACCAAAGCTTACTGCTTAAGAGGTCTCTTCTGTAATTTCCTCTATCTGTTACCTAAGTGAAAAGACAGCAGTCAGAAAATAGCATTCACTGTTAGTTTATTGCTTTGGCTCAGGGATTCTCATATTAGTGTTAACTGCCACTGAGAACAGCAGGTGGTAATTTCCAATGGAAACTAGCAGCTTCTAGACCAGACAACCCTCATTTACTTACACCCTGTGCAATGCTTCTCAGGAATATTGTAAACTGTGGGCTCTTTCTCATTTGTCCTTGTTTTAGCTGACATTGTCATTCATGGCTATACTGTGAGTGTAAATGATGATCTAATGTCACTTCTATAATTACTTGGCACCCTGAATAAACTGTAATCCCCCTGGGTCAATAACTGCTCTCAGCTTGACATTCAATAAACAAGGTTTGGAGAATTGCTGTAGTTTCACTTTTTTTTTCTTTTTCTTTTTTTTTCTTTTTTCTTTTTTTTTTTTCTTTTTTTTACTTTTTTTCAACCTTCCCGGTGCTTTCAGTGAATGCTATTCAGGGGTAGTTCAGGACCATTAAGAAAAGAAAGGAAAAAGCTGCACACAGTGTGAGACTACTGAAGGGACGCCTCTGATTTTCAACACTTACTTACAAAGGCCTCTTACATGTAGGGTCCAATTCATCTCCAATACAATTTTTAAGAATGACTGCGGGGGACTGAGACCCCCCAGTCTGGGAGGCTGCTCTTTGTAGTGTCATGAATCAGAGTTTTAAGGACACATATTACAGGTATTGTGACTATGTCTGTTTTATCCCCCTTCTGTGCCTCAAGATTTTTGCCAGAACCTGACTTTTCTTGCTGTAGCCAAGAAAAGGCATTTCTAGCCTTGAATGTGGCTTCACATAATGCAATCAAGCTAGGTGCCACCAAGCCTTTCAGTTATAAAATAAATTGCCTCTGTTATGCACAAGGATGACATCCAACAAGGATAAATCAAGCCCTGTTGCAAGTGTTGGTTTCTGCTGCTCTAACAACTACCCAACAATTGCTGCTCCATAACTGCTCAATGTCTACTTCTGCCCTGACTACCTAAAGGTCACAGTGATTGTGAGTTTCCTTCTCAGTTTTCCTATATCCTTCATTTTCAGCATTGTGGAAACAATACCTGGTTTGCTTAAGCATTATCATGTGCTAACTATGTGCATGTGCCATTGCCTAAGGAAAACAAATCCAACTTGTCCTTCTCTTTCTGCCAAACCCAAGAAAGACTTTATTGGGTGGTAGGATTAATCTCAAGGCAATTGCAGGCACAGCATTCACTGCAAGAAATGATTAATAAACTGCGATTATGGTGAAGCTGAGAGGCAAATGATTAATAAACAGCTGAGTTAAAGAAATAGACCAAACCTTCCATAAGGTGAGGGCTGAGAAAAGTAAATCTGGAACTTCTTCAAGGACTTAACCTTTCAAAAGAGACTTGCATGACACAGAAGTTCAGAGTCACCTTGACTTCTAACCTGTATGTGATGTTTTGAAGAAAGAAGAGCAGCTACATGAATGTACATGAAGTAGTGAAAGTGAGAAAAACTGAACCTGTCCAGCCATTGTATCGAGACATGAAAAGAATAGCAAAAAAAAAAAAAAAAAATATCATAGGATGGTGGATGTAGTTAGGGCATGCAATTTCTTGCCAGAGAGTTTTTGTTCAGTCTCAGACCAATATTTAGACATTTTGAAAGGGCAGATGGACTCTAAGGACTCTTAAAACAACTATTTCCTTTTACAAATCTCTCCTATTTATAGTATTTTTTATTTACTGTTTATTATTTTATTTAATATTTAGAGGTATGTTTTGCATGCAGCTCCAGAAAACTTTGGAGTCACTGTTGAATGTTGGTACTGTAAACAGTAATAAGCCAGCTGCATCCCTGCCAGCAAAGCTGTGCCTTGCCACTATGAACAAAAACACAAGAGCAAATTCATATTTGCCTAATTGAATAGCTGTGCTTTGATGACCAATCCTGTGCTTCTTCTAAAAAGAAATACATTTAAATAATGTACTGGTCCCAGATAGACCATTTGTGAACATGCTGAGAAAGAGTTGAAGGTGACATAGTTGGCATAGAGGCAAGGGCAAGAAAAGAGAGTTGCTTTTCTGGCATGTGTTGCTACGCAGCAGAAACACACCAAAGTCTTATATTGGGGAGTCTGTTGGTCTGTAGACAAATGTCCTGGACACTTTAGTAGATGCTCTCAGTATTTTCAGTAAAAATGCGTGTAGACCTTTTTCCCAAGATACTTTTCAATGCCAACATGCAGTGAAATCCATGCAGATCCTTTGTGTGTGCAATTAGATAGCAGAGGGACAATAAAAAGTCTTAACACACTCAGGAATAAAAATTGCAGCCTTAACCACATTATATGTAATAAGTTCCTTAAATTGATCCCTATGCTTTAAACTCCTCTTAAACACCATTCCCTATGGCTGGGAACTAAGATCACCACACAGGAGAAAATCTCTGCAGCATCACAGCACTTACAAAGTAAAAGGAAGAAAAATACTTTGATCTTCTACATAACAGTAAGGGAATCTTTACAGGGGACAAAGTATAGAGGGGAAATAGAAGCGCAGCTAGATCTCATCATTATTTTGTCTTTTTGAACAGTCATGTTACCTTTCTTGATCAGCGTCTTTGTCAGAAACCCTTCACAGCATTCAAAGACTGACTCACATTAGGAAGTTCAAATGAAAACTGTGAGTGAGCAATGAGGAACTGAGAGGATCCAGCACAGAAGAAGAAACAGAAGACCTGTGGTAGAAGGAGCAGAGCCTAAAAGAAGCAGAAGGGTCAGTGGCCCAGGACATTGCAAGTCTTCAAAATGGTGCATATAATTGCATAAATTGGCCCAAAATACTATCACTTCTAAAGCACCACTAGCAGTATTCACTCTTTGTGCTTCTGTGGAGGTTTTCTAGGACAGTAAACAATACAACCCATGTAATCCAGGTCTTTAGCAACTCATTCCAGACATGTGGAGAATAAAATGAAGTATGGTAAATCCTTCAGGATTAAAGCCTCCATAAGCCCAGGGGTAAAGCCCAGGGAGAAGATACATTCCCTATCCCTGGAAAAGTTCAAATTCAAGTTGGACAGAGCTCTGTGAAACCTGATTTAGATGCAGATCAGGGGGTTTCCCAGTGCAGGGGATTGGACTAACTGATCCTTAATTACCTTTGAAAGGCCCCTTCCAACCCAAACTATTTTGAGATTCTATGATAAGCACCTTGCACTCTCCTCACATTAATTTTATTTTATTCTTTAATTCCAGGAAAATATTGTTCAATGTTTTTAAGAATTTTTAATTTATCAACATACTTTTTTTAGCACCATGATAGATCCCTTTGTTGCTTTTCAAAGGTCTTTTAGAATGTTAATACAACATTTTTCAAATATTTTTGTTATCAGACTAACAAGTGGCATATTTCTTTTTCATGGCATGATTGAGTTTAATTTCTTTTACTTTCCTTTTTTTGCATGCAATAAAAATGTTAAGGCTAGAAAATGCATGCAATGTGTAATGGTATGTGCTAAAGTATTATCCAGGCTTTCCTCTCAGAGAACTGTCAACAATACTGCATATACGACTAATATTTATCATTCAGGCTGCACAAACAAAAATATTTTTCTTCATAGCACACACCACATAGTGGTTTTTTTAAAGACTATCTTAGTCTAAGAGCTTGACAGCTGACTCAAATAAATGCTTTTATTAATGATCACTCTGTCTATATCCAGCTGTCGTCTCCCGGACAAGGCACCCCTCTAAAGACACTGAAGCATATATTGGCCTTCCTGAGATCTAGGCTACCACAAGGTCTTTCCCAAAGAAAGCTCTTTCTGCCCAACAGCCACACTACAGACATACTGCAAAGAACTGTCAGGGATTGTGGACTTAAATCCCCCAAAAACCTCAGGATACAGAAAATCTTTTTTTTCACTGGAAGCAAGCAAGCAAGAATATGAGCATAGCAGCCAGATTTACACCATGTACATGTAGATATATAAAAGGTAGGAAGTGTAAGGTGGCAAAACTTGATGGTGTAGATAAAGGCCTAGACAGTGGACACTGCCTAAGTGTAATTCTAGACCCATAAAAGCAACAGTTTTCTTGGAGTGGAGAGAAAGATGTAAATACCCCTTGTGACAATGTATTTACATCTGATTTACAGCATTGTGTCAGAAGATGCAAAGCACTTCTTCCTGGGCTCATTCTCAGTATGAGGAAGTTCAGTGGGGTCCAGAGGAACACAGTCAATTTTTTTTATTTTGTCCCTATATTTAGTCACCGTAGTGTGATCATGACATATTGCAGATCTGTGTTAGATATCACTGTCTTTACAACTCTGGAATACTCTGGGTGACTTTAGCAATTAAAATTTTTAAAAATTACTTCTGGGTTTTACAATAGCTGTCATTAAGGGACAGGAGAAGAGATTACTGGACAACATTCTTTGAAAGGGAATAGTGACACAGCTAGCTTCCTGCATTACACTGAAGGACCCTTGCTCCTTAGGGTGCAACAAGGTGCAATTTTGATTTGCTTAATCCCTAACTATGCTAACCGCTTTCCTTTCTCATTTTTTTTTCCCTAGGAAGATTATTGCTTTAAAAAGAACAAAAAGTCCCACATACTAAACCAATCCAAACCAGAAATAAAACAAAAACATTAATGCACGACATACATTTTTTCTCTAATTGTATGGCCATTTCATACGTTCCTCTGATTCCTCCATCATTCTTTGGCACAATGAACAGTCTAATAAAAAGGTTGCTAAGAGCCTGTTTCATATTTCTTCCCTTCCCTTCCCTTCCCTTCCCTTCCCTTCCCTTCCCTTCCCTTCCCTTCCCTTCCCTTCCCTTCCCTTCCCTTCCCTTCCCTTCCCTTCCCTTTTTATACTTTATATTATTTTATATTTTATATTTTATATTGCAGAAAATAAAAAGCTTATATAACACCCTCAAGAGAGAGGCAGTTCATACTTGCTTTCTTTCACTGAAAGTCTTATGCCGCAGGTTCCGTATCTGGGTACCAACAGCCTGGTCACAGAGGCACTTACAGGTCTCTGTTCAAGGGGGAAACTAGTTCTGAAAATAAAATTCAATGAGGGAGCCTTGTATTTTCCTTGGTATCAGTCAAGAAAAGTCATTCCATCTTTTCTATTGTAACTTTTACTATATTTTTTTAATTTAAGTCATTGTCCACTCTCTCTTTCTTCCCTACTTTTTACTGGAGGTAATGACAAATTTCTGCACCAGCCTACAAAAAGCTTTGTACCTTTGATAAATTATAGCATTTGTCAAAAGGCTCTCATTGCTTTAATGATGTTCTTGTCTTGAGATGCTTCACTTGTGTTTTGCTTGTCTAGAGAAAACTTATGCTATGTGCTTGGAAGCACAGCCCTTTTACATTTCTAGACCTAAGAGAATCTAACAAAACACTTCCAATTACTGTAATTTCATGCTGCTTTATTTAGGCCATGTGGAACCAGAATTCCGTGTCTTTGCAGGAGCACATTGCTGATTTTTACTTGAGTACTACCCCTCCATTCCAGCAAGGCAAAAACGACCATTTCCTTGCAACATATAATAGCAGGTTTCTTATATGACTAAAATCCATAATATATCTTTAAGAAAATAAAACCACTGGATGTACTGCCTTATATCAAAAAAACATCCATGGTTTTTGAAAAGCACCAGGCCATGACTGACAAAAATTGCAGTTTTTAAAACCTCACGCCCAGTTTTTGTCAGTGAAAAACCCAACTAAACACCACCAAACAAGATAGTCATCTACAATAGCACCATCTACTGGTCCTTAGAATTTGATAAAAATTGTTGGCCTCTGACTGAAAACTTCACTGTTCATCATGGACACAGTTTACGAGCACTTACTTGTAGGGAACTGCCAGTATAAATGGGAAATATTTCAGTAAAAAGCGGCTCATTCTAGTCCATAATGATTTTCTTTTTGTAGAGTGGCCAGGAGTTGGCAGGAGTTCTTGTTTCTTTTAATAGTAGTCTGTGAGCTGTAAAATAGGGATGAGTTCCTCCTGTTTGCATTTTACCTGAAATCAAGACTAAAAATAAGGAGTTTAAAGTATAGTGAGTGATGCATGAAATTTGTCTAGAAGGGAATTTATACCCTGTAACTTATTTTCAGAATTTTTTTTTCTGAAAATGGAAGATACATAGAATGAAAATAGAGACTGGTTCACATTTTGGTTTTCGTTTCCATTAATTAAATTAAAAATGTATTTTCAAGGTTGAGTAAGGAAACACAGAATCAGACTGAGTATAATACATAAAAGAGAAGAAAATTTTACAAATGGAAAGAAAAAGAATAAGGGGAAATCTTAGTGTTACCAAACTTCATTATCGGCATCCTTTTGAACAAGCAGAGAAGGATGTTGGGTTGTCTTTGAATCAACTGCATTGTTCCTCTGATGCTGATGAAGTTAAAGGAGGTTGCCAAACAGAGAATATCTACACTTCAAATAAGAAAACAGATATATAAAGAATTTGTAAAGGAAAATACTCTGTAAATGCAACTTGGGTTAGCCAATATCATCCACTTCAGTCACCAAACAGTCTTTCTTCAGGACTCTTTTCACCTCTTTGCAACAAAGAAGAAAAAAATAATAGTATTTGATCTTCTGTTAATATTCAGAAGTGTTTGTTTTTAGATTTTTTTCTCTTTTTCTTTAAATCTAACTAAAAATGTTTTTCCAGAAGACTTACAATAGTTCCCAGTTTGTGTCAGAGGATCCCCAGAACAGTTTCTTTTTTCCTTACTGAATTTTGGATTCTTACACAGAAGCAAATCAGAATGGACTTGAGTGATGCATTTCAGATAATAATTTATTCTGTGTCTGAAGCTGAATGAGCCAACAGTGTTTAAACAAAATGAACAAAATGTGGCAGGAATGTTGAAGGAACCTTTCAGAACTTCTGAAGTGTTTGTTTTTCACACACCACTAATAAAAGGCAAGGAAATCAGGGATTAGATACATCACCAGTGACAACATGAATGTGAAGTTCTTCATGAACATGAAGGCCATATGTGGTCCTGAACCTGGGCCAGGAGAAGTCTGGCTGGCCTTACAGCAGCATTCCTGGTGAAGGGAGCCTACAGGAAAGATGGAAAGGGACCTTTTACAAGGGCATGCAGTGACAAGACAAAGTGAAATGTTTTTAAACTGAAGGAAAGTAGGTTTAGATTAGATCTTAAGAAGAAATTCATTACTGTCAAAATGGTGAGACACTGGTACAGGTTGCACAGAGAAGTTGTGGATGTCCCATCCCTGGAAGTGTTTAAGGCAAGGTTGGATGGGGCTTTGAGAAATCTGGTCTAGTGGAATGTGTCCATTCCATGGCAGAGGATTTTGGAAACAGATCACAGAATCATCAAGGTTGGAAGAGACCTCCTCCTAGGTCATGCAGACAACTGCTAACCCAGACCACTATAATTGCCCCTAAACCATATCCCTAAATGACACATCCAGAGGTCTCTTGGATGCTTCCAGAGATAGTAACTTCACCACCTCCCTGGGCAACTTATTCCAACCACTCTTTCAGTGTTTGTTTCTTTTTTTTTCTGATATCCAATCTGATCTTGTCCTTTCACTTAAGACATGCCAGAAGAGATAATCGTTAAGGTCCCTTTGAACCCAAACTATTCTATGATTCACAAAGGGTGAGGAAGTGACCTGCAGAAGGTCTCCAAGGAAACCAGTGACAGAACCAGAAACTGAGGTCAACCCACAGTGTCATACTCTACTTGCTATAAGTTAGGCTATAAAAAAGATCACTGAATTTCTTCAAGGCTTAAATGTTTCTTTAATATGGTGTATAAGAAAAATTTGTTTGATTCTTATTCATAGGTTTCAGGCTTGTAAGAAAACCCTAGCAAAAAGCAAAGATATATGATGACCCATGTACCAACCAGGAACCAGATATTCAATAAAAAGGCTTTCCTTTTATTGAAAATTATTTGAACTCAGTTGCCATTTTCCCAGAAATTAGGACACCCAAGTACATGGAGGGATATTCCATGCATGAAGGTCCTTCAAGTTTTGACATCCTTTTATTTCATAGGAACCAACCTTTATTTGCTATTTGAATATGTAGCATAATTCAAGCACTTCATCAAAGCTTTCTAAAGACCACTAACACAAGAGTAATATTTCAGTGACCTTACCAAAACAACTTGAAAATCACATATTCTACTAAAAAATGTCATACTGGAATTACAGCTTTTCCTAGAACCATGCAGTTTTGATTAAAATGCTGAAAGTAAGTATTTTATTTTATCTTTGCCTTTCATTTTGAACACATTCAGGCAGAAATTTTAGTCAAAATGCAGGAAAGACAAGCTTGAGCAGTCAGAATTGTCATCAAGAGTTTAATATGTGAAATACATATTCAAGTCCATGCTGTTACTATTAATCAAATATTTTTCTAGCCCAGACAGAACAGAAGGTCCTGTAAATACACCATTTCATTTACATCTTATTCTTAACCACTGAATAATAGGACCCAGTACACTTCATGATCTTACAGAGTGCAACAGCTGCAGTCATACAAGTTGGAGAGACAAGCTGAAGTCTCATTCTGAAGATAAGTAGGATGTTCAAGTGATTCAAATAAATCTGCAGCATCCGTCTTCTTCCTCATATTTCTTTCCAAAAAGACATAAGGAAAGTTCACTTAAATGGAAATCAGAATAAAGCCAGTGTTACAAACAAAGCATAATTTAGTACCCAATTATTTTTCCCTGCCATCTTGGTTTTATACAGTACTTAGAATAAAATAGTACTTTCATAAACAGAGGGATACACATGTAAATTTGATAACACTTTTTGTTCACTTTTCTCTATTTCCCTCAATAGTATAAAAAGATCTCTCTCTTTTTTCTTAAGCTATCTGTGTAGAGTGGACGTGCTGACATCTCTAATCATTGAACACCAAAAATCCTCTTTGACTTTCCTGAAATAGTGAAATGACCACTGTTAAACTGAAACATCATTGAAACGGAGATGTTAACATGTTTCTCCATGATTTATGCTAGGTATGTTTTGCAGTATTGGTGCCATGGAGGGATCATTTATAAGAGGAAATTATTGAAATAAATCATGATGCATGTAAGTGGAGCTATTTGTGTGTCATGCCAGAAAGACACACAGACATAGAAATCTTACAAGTTCTGACAAAATACACATGCAAATTTGTTGACACTTTTTGTTCAGTTTTCTCCATTTCTCTCAACATTTTGAAAAGCTTTCCTGGTCCAAGTAGCTCAGTGCAAAGCACCTTTGAGAAGAATAATGAATAGCTATATGAAAATTACTCATGGCATCGCTATATTTTATGATATGTTTAGACCAGCTTAGAATAAGCCTTACAGTTTAAACGATTTAGCTATAACACAGCATGCTATTTGCACTGCCAGACAAACAGACAAGAATGTGTTAAACGACAGATTAGAAAACATTCTTTTGATATTTCTGTCCTACTCAAAAATAAGTCTTGCCGTCAGTATAAAGAAACACTTTGCTCCTTTATTCAGTGACACTGTGTGGTTTATTTTTTGTGACACACATTTCATTTTACGTAAACTAGTTACAACACTGCCTGTAAAAGAAATCAATCTCATCGGCTCAGAGGGGGCAATTTTTTCATCTCCAGTTTGACAGGAAAGGGTACTGCAAAATGAATTACTGGAGGAAAGATGTGAGGATTACTTCTAAGTACTTGCTGACATGTTCCTCCCAGATATCTTTTGGCACAGTTTCACTGGGAACTGACTCAAGCTTTACAGAAAAATGTGTTTACAGAGGACCCATAGTTACTATAATAGATTTTATCAGAGCAACCTGAACCAAACGTATAGTACTGTTGGCCTTATTATATGCAGTAGTTTAGTCTGCCTGTGGGTGCTTCATGAGTAATGGAGTCAGGAAAGTATAACACTTTCACAAATGAAATTATTTAAGTATGGGATTTTTAATCCCTTTTTGTTAGATTGAAACAAAGGAAGCTCAGGACTGTTGTTAGGTGGTTATGATGTTGAGATGAGGATGTGGAGGACAGCTACAAATGTTAATGAGAAATCTTCAGGGTGAAAAGAGGAACTCTGAACTACAGGGGACTTTGAAAATTTCTTAAGTCCATACTCTTCATGTGAACAACATACCACTCCCTATAATATGACTATCTTTTTTGCCCATGGTGCAGTTGAAGAATAGCATCTTTTGTAATTCTTTACGGCTATTTTGTACATGATTTCTTCCTCATTATGTGGATTGCTTCTATGACTGCGATATAAGAGACAAAAGCAGCTTCCTTATTTCATGATGTGCAAACATGTACACATGCATTTTTTGAATTATTCACCAAAACCTCTGCATCCTACATGTATGTGAAATGCTCTATTATGATTGATGAGGGCATTAGGGAAAGTCTTTACGCTTTGTATAATTTAATAGAAATTTTATATGTTCTGTTTATATTGTTTTATCTAGTCTGTTTCACTAATTCACGAGGGAGAGTTCTGTTGTTAGGGTTACTAACACAAAGCATGAGAGAGAAATACCCCTGAGTAAAAACCTTATTAACAGCTATTCAGTGAATTTAATTCTTTCTGGAATACTGCCACCAATTACATTTTGGCATGCTGACTGACACAACTTTCACAGTATCTTATACCAACAGTTGCCATGAGTACACACCATCAGAATTACCTTAATTGGCAGAGTATTTTGGAAGTTTCAGCCTGGCTTGACCTCAGCTCACATGGACTAGAGAAATGACAAGGGGAAAAAAAAACAAGTAAAGCTTGAAGTTGAGATACACACAGTCTGTCCACCCTCCCTGAACTGTGAAGATTTTGTTTTCCTTCTTTCTCTGCCACGTTTCAAGCTTAGAGATTCCCATTTAACATGAATAAAATTTATTTTAAAGGGAAGTGGAAGGCTCATCATGGTATGTTCTTGTATTGAATGATTCCATGGCCTGGTTTTGGCCAGGACAGAGTTAATTTTTTCACAGTAGCTGTGAGCTGGAAGCCCTGTGGGAATGTCTAGATTGTTATTCTATACCACCTCAGGTCATCACTGCAGTGAGAAGAAGGGTGTGGTGGTGTAGGGAACAATTGTTCATTGTTGCCCGAGAGCTGCAGTGAGCATTTCTGCATGTGAACTCTCTATTTTGTATACTTATGTTATTAATATTGTTACTGTTCATTTTCTTAACTCACTCCTCTTTCCAGTAAATTGTTTCTTATCTCAGTCCATGATTATCACCTTTTTGTGCTTTCAATTCTCAAGTCCATCCCCACTTGAGAAGGGGAAGGGGGAAGGGAGAGAGGGGAACAAATAAGCAGCATCTGATTTGGGATACTCTTGGTAGGGGGTGGGACACTAAACTGGGGAGTGCCATTCCTAAACCACGACATTCAGCAAAAGCAACATACATGTAGAAGGACTGAGAGGCATTTTGTGAGTTTTAGACATGAAGTACTCATTTTAGGCAGATGAGGATTTAGTTGGAAGGTTGCATCGTGAGGGTAGTGGTCAATAGCTCAGAGTCCTGATGGACATCAGTGGTGAATTGTGTCTCTCAGGAGTTTGTAGTGGGATCAGTGTTTTTGTCTTAATTAATGACAGAGACTCAGGAGTTGAGTGCATCCTCAGCAAATTGCAGATGACAGCAAGCTGAAGAATGTAGCTGCCACACTTGAAGGGCAGGATGCATCCTGAGATACCTGGACAAGCTCAAGAAGTGGGGCCATGGGAATTTCATGAGGTATGGCTAGACCAAGCGAAGGTGCTGCACCAGATTTGGGGCAACCCCCAGTATCAATGCAGGCTGGGGGAATGAAAAATCAAGGGCAGCCCTGCTGAGATGAGCTTGGGGGTGCTGGTGGATAGCAGGCTGAACATGACCCAGCAGTGTGCACTTGCAGACCAAAAAGCCAATTTAAGGGACATAATTCTGCCCTTCCATGCTGGTAAGGCCACATCTGGACTGCTACATCCAGCTCTGGGATCCCCAGCACAGGAAGGACATGGACCTCTTGGAATGAATCTAAAGAAGGGACACCTAGATGATTAGTGGGATAGAGCACTTCTCCTATAAGGGAAGGCTGAGAGAATTGTGATTGTCCAGCCTGCAAAAAAGAAGGCTTAAGGATGTCCTTAGCACAGCCTTCCAGTACCTGAAGGGAGCCTGCACGAAAGATGGAGAGGACCTTTTTAAAAGGGCATGTAGAGATAGGACAAGAGGGGATGGTCTTACACTAGAAAAGAGTAGGTTTAGATTGCATACAAGGAAGAAATCCTTTATTGTGAGGGTGGTGAGACACAGGCTGGCCAGAGAATTTGTGGATACATTCCTAGAAGCATTCAAGGCCAGGTAGAATAGGCACCTGAGCAGCCTGGTTTTTTGGAATGTGTCCCTGCCTATGGCATGGTGATTGGAGCTAGGTGATCTTTAACGTCTTTTCCAACCCAAATCAGTTTATGATTCCATGATTTTATACATGAAGCACCCATGAGTAGATATTTTCACAACTCTTAGTAAAGTTAAGACCATTTTTGTCAGGAGGGGCCACTTCTGTAACAATTCTTAGTCCAGGCCAGAAGGGAAACTTTTGAACCCAGCTACCTTCAGGTTTTTTCTAATAATAACCAATTTTATATAGGGAAGAAGCAATAATATATGTTTGTGGACTGATGGAGAGGAAGCTTTTCTTTATCCTACATGTCTAATGACAGTTTATAGCTTTAATTTACATTAACTTTGTGACTTTTGTATTGTAAGCATAGTTATTCTTGTTGTCCATATATATATTAGGATGATTTGAATCCTATTTTCTTGACTTAAAAGACAAGCTGTAGAATAATTTTCTCAAGCTAATGATGAATTGTGTACATATTTATTTCCTTTCTATTAATTTGAAATTGGCTGCCTTTCAGTTCTATAAACTGTCACATCTAGTTATTAGAGGAGAAGATTTTATTTGCTGTCCTTTAATCATACATTATTTTGAACACTTTTGTACTTTCCTTTTTTATTGTCTTTTCTCTGATCTTATAAATTTAAACTGTTTTTCTTTAAATGCTGCTTGGTTGCGCCAAGTATATATATATGAATGTATAATGTGCACATTCAGGAGTAGATGAAACATTGAGATCCATGTGTTAGTTGCATAACATCACAAAACCAAGAAACTAACTCTGTTTAATTAAAGGCAAAACAATTTTCTTTCTCATTAAGTTCATTGGGAATTACTTTTATAAAAAGTTCATAATTAGTCTTAATGTCTCATTTCTAAAAAAATACGTGAATCTTATGCCTAAGTGAGTCAAATGGTCATTGCAAACAAAAATATAAATCATAAGTTCTTTCTCAGTTTTCATGATCCATTGTTTCTGAGGTAAATGGATTTCAACAATAAAAATTGTCTCTCTTGCTTTCCAATGTTAAATTTAACAATCTTCCCTAGGTATGAAGGACATTTCAAAAGCTAAGACTACACAGTATTTTGTGAAAACATCAGTTAAATACAATTGTTTATTTCCATGGTGAGTAAATATAAATGAGAACAATCAGTGCCTTCTCAATGCTGGGTATTAGAGGGTGAAGGTTTCCAAGTGAATCAGGTGCATGTATACAATTCTTACCCAATCTGTGTTTTCTTTATAAAGTTTTGGTGTATTATTTGAAATTTAGAATACCATGGTCTAAAAACCAAAACTCTACTGGGCACTAAATGCAGAGTGAAAGAAACCCTTGCCCCAAAGTGCTCAGAGACTGAAGTGGCTCACAATTGAAATGTTTTGATTGAGAAACTGAAGTAAAGATACTGATGAACCAAAAGAAAAAAAAATGGTCTCATTCAATCAGATGAAAGGGAAAGAATTTGAGAGAGGATTCACCAGGAAAAAAAAAGCAGCTACAAAACAATACTGTCTAGAAGAAATTTTAAATTCAGACATGCATAGACTACGCCCACTGTTCTCAGAGAGAGCTGTCTGCCTATAGCAGAGAGCAGAGTTCATCTTTAGCAGTTTAGGAACAGCTCCTAAGTGATGCTTTGTATGTTGTACAAAGCTTACATTATTCCTAGGTTGACAAAAATAACAGACAAGACTCTCCCCTACCCTCCTTGGCTTTTTGCCATTTTACCCATTACTGAAACAAATTGTCCAGTGCTCATTATAAGGATGAGGTCATGTCTTGTGAGGTAGTTTTGGGGCTAATTTCCTGAGTGAATCAGGAATGTATGGCTCACTTATGACACATTCCAAAATCCAGCACAATCAGGAGGGCTGTTTAATGAATGTCAGATTACACCCTGTATCTCTTACCAGTTAAAAAGAAAGAGATGTGGTGTTTCAGCTCCATTGTTAAAAGCAGCATCAAATGCATTAACCACTAAATTATTGCATGCAGAGAATATAAGAGAAAACATAAGGAGAAGAGAAAATCTTGCTAATTTTTTGATAGGGACAACAATGTTAATTTTTTTCTTTATGAGTCCCTCTATACTTGCTAACATTTAAAATCATGAAACATATTCATATTAAAGATAAATTAAAAATAAAGCCTCTGGGAACTAAACTGTTGAATATATATGAAGACTTGAAAGGCCTATTAAAATATCCACGCTCAGCTAATAATACGTTCTTTGCTTTCAGTTTCACCAAGAGGAAAATCTTTCTGTCCTACAGACAATACTAAAATAAACAGACATCAAATATGTAAAATTTTATGTAACAGCAAATTCAATAAAACAACTTGATAATAGTCAGAAATTTACCTTATGTTCCTAAAAAGGTACAGACCACGGTAAATGAACTCAAAGAGGTGGTCTCAAAGTGGGCTGTTAAAAAGATTCTCAAGAAAACTTGGAAGATGATTATTTGAACTGATAATCTGAGAACTGAGTCAGAAACTCAAATGTAAGGAAATATTTGTATTCCATACAATACATTTGTATTGTATGATGTTTATTATCCATGTTTACACTGACAAAAATAAAGTTCTTAGTGGAAAAACATATCTGGTTTGTTGAGCCTGTGTATTTTCTATTTTCAAATGTCTCATCTACAAGACAGCAAATAAACAATACAAGACACCTACCTTCAGTGTAGATATATTTTATAACAGGAACAAATTTAGCTGAAAACTCTGTCAAACACTTTCGTCAGGACTAAAGCTGACTGAAAGTTGCAAATATATTTTTAAGGAAAAAAAAGGAAACTCAAAGGTCCACTTCACTTTAAATAGATAAAAATCATAACTTTTTTTCCCCAAAATTTTAAGTATCACAGAAAAGAAACTTAATTTAAAAGACAGCAATTATTATAATATTAATGAGATGTATGTAGGTGCATCCATATACATATCCATGAATACTTATGCATGAATCTATAGAAATGTATTCTCCTTTTCTTACTCACATCCAATATATAACAGTGAAATAAACAGCTTTGTGTATAAATGAGAATGGGAACTTAATGTTTTTTAGTGGCAGGTGTGGATCAGCATCTTGATGTAACATTTGACATACTGGACAAGCTGAAATGCACAGGAGTGCACAGTTAAATTCTTCTCTCAGGAAGGAGGAGCCATCATGTGAAAAGGAGGAGATTTCCTCAGCCCTTAGTGCGGGAAGATTTCCTCGATCCTTGGTGTTTGATTGATCTGTCAGTGTCCCAGGAAAGCTGAGACCCTTCTACCTGAGCAGTCTGTCAGTGGCCATTTTGGGGAACCATTCACTGAGCAATGCTGCTGGACTGCAGGGCACTTTGACTGACTTATCCAGGGACAAACACAAACAACACAAAAGAGGTCCCTCAGCAGTCTTCCCACTTTATGACCCCTCAGTGAGTCTTACGCTTTATTCGAGAAGGTTACCCACTGCCAGTGACTGCCAGCGCCTGTGAAGGACTCACAATGACACTTTACAGGATAACATTCTCTATTTATATAATATTGTGACAGGTTATGGTTCGAGGACTGCTGATATCTGATTGCAAAAATATATTCAAATCACTATCTCCAATCCCCAACCAAAGTATTCAGCATGCACAGAGTGCAGTTCTTACCCAATAGACATGCCTGTGGGGGAGAAGGCAGGTTCAGCCTGTTGATGGATCCCAGCAGTTATGATGGAGTCTTCTCTAACTTTTCCTCCATCCTTGACCTATTTTTATATTGTTTCTTTATGTTTAGGTGTAGCTTGAGTGACTCTAGTCCTGCCTACAGTTGTTACTGATTGATGTAAAATTCTCTTGCTTCGCTTTTAAAGATACTGTCAGAAAACACAGAGCACATGCCCAGTGAGGGATGGTTGTACCTTGGAGGTGGGCAACTTTGGGATGTATGTGGGCATTAATATTACAATTAGACTATAATGAACCAAGTTCATCTAAGGAGGGAGATTTCACCACTGCTGTTGGCTCAGTAGCAGGACATCTCCTCTCTCCCCTGGTTGACTGGTGCTGTGAGGTTTATCAGCCGCAAAATACCATTGAGTTTCCCTCCCTGAAAGGATTTCCACAGGTCTGAACACAATATGGTGTTTCCACTCTGTTCCACCCTCCATTCTGTCCCCCTTAAGCCATGGGGAATCATCATGGAGGATGCCAACTGTGTTCCATCCAGGGAGCAGCAGCTGCCTTTTACCCTATAATTTCTGTACCTTAATAACTTCTGTCAGGATGTGAAAATAACTTTTTTGTTTTGTCTAATTTTACCCCCAGCAATATTTCCACAAGGAGCACCAGGATCCATTCTCGCTTCATGTCAAAATCCCTAGTCTACATGGAGAAGTAAAGCTCTGCTATTTCTGTGATTCTGTTTTGCACTTGCACTCATGGCAGAATTTATGAGAAAATGACAGAGTCCTTCAAAGGTTCTGGCTTGCTTTTTAGGTTTCTATCCTTTGGCATTTTCCCTTAAACAACATAACACTGAAAACATTCTCTCTTCCTAATAAGGAGATGAAAGGCTTCTTTTGCGGTTTAAAAACAAAAATAAAATCAATTCTATATAGAAGTAAAAAGTCTTGAACTCCAGAGGTCTTACTCCACTTCATCATTCTGCTGTAAATATTTACTCATAAACTTTTTCAATGGACAGTGGCATTTGGGTGAAGACCAGTATTGACTTCTGGTCTATAAACAATTGTATTTCATTTAATAATAGACCTAGAGAATCCCAACTGCAAAGTCCTGTAAGATCATCTAAACTGTCACATTGTAAATATAAACCTCACTGGGCACTTTCAATTCATAGTGAATCTAAGCCTCAGATGCTCTCAAGTTGTGCTCAGTGCAACCAAAATTGGTAAAGACAGTGAAGTCAGAGAGTCACAGAAGGGCTGGGGTGTGCAGGGACCTCTGGAGATCATCTAGTCCAATCCCCTTGCTGAAGCAGATTGGGCTACATCAGGTTGCACAGGTTCACATCAGGCAGGTTTTGAATATCTCTAGAGAAGGACACACCACAACCCATCTGTTACGAATGGAGACAGGAGCTTAGAAAAATCCCTGCCTTTTGCCCAGGCCTGTAGCAGCAGGCAGTAGCTCTTATTCAGATGGCCAGCACCCCAGTCTCATTCGCAAGAACTTCAATTTGTGTCTGTTGCCCCTTATCCTGCACCACTGAAAAGAGCCTGTCCCCATTCTCTTGCCACCTGCCCTTAAGATATTTGCATGTATTGGTGAGGTCTCCACTCAGCCTTCTCCAGGCTAAACAGGCCGAGCTCCCTCAGCTTTTCCAGCAGGTTGGCCCCAGCCTGTTCTGGTCCATGGGGTTATTCCTTCCCAGGTGCAATGTATCTGCTGGTGTATCAGACACTCCTTCCAGTTTTTATTATCATCAGACTTGCTGAGGAGGCTCCCTGTCCCTTCATCCAGGTCATTGATAAATAAGCTAAACAAGACAGGACCCAGGGCTGTCTCCTGGGGAGCCATGCTCACTAAAGGGTTCCAACTAGACCCTGTGCCTCTGCTCACAGCCCTCCGGGCCGTTCAGCCAGTTTCAATCCACCTCACTATTCACTCATCCCACTCTTACTTAGGTTACCCTAGAGGATGTTATGGCAGACAATGTCAAAAATATTGCTGAAGTCCAAATAGACCACATCCACTCTTCTCCCCTCATTTAGCCAGTCATTCCATCACAGAAGGCCATCAGATTGGTCAAGCAGGATTTCCCTTTAGGAAATCCACATTGACTAATCTCAGTGACTTTCTTGTCTTCCATGTGCTTAGAGATGACATGCAGCATAAGCTGTTGCATTGCCTTTCCTGGGAAGGAGTTGAGGCAGACTGGTCTGTAGTTCCCTGGGTCCTTGCTGGCTTTTTGAAGAGTACAGTGACACTGGCTTTCCTCCAGTCCTCAGGTACCTCTCCCATTCTCAATGACCTTTCAAAGATGATGAAGAGTGGCTTAGCAATAATATCAGATAAAATATTATCCTTTCCCTTCTTCAAAACAACCAGGCTCAATGTAGTGTGTCTCTTAGAAAAAAAATGAAATATAATTAATGGATGAGAATACCCCACACTATTGAACTGCACTGCACTGTTGATCTCCCTGACACCAATGTGACTCCTTAGAATAAAGGTATTTATATAGCATAGTTCTCATGTAAAAAGGAAAGTTCCACAAAGAAAATCTTGTGGAAAATCTGTGTGAACCGGAGTTTAAATTTGAAATAGAGAAGCAGTATGCAACCTTAATGAAATCTTTCTTGTCTTGCTGCCTCCATTGTCTGTAGAAGTAATCATATGAAAACTACAGTATCTTCTTACCCTACATTATCCATTTTGCAAAGTAATTATTAGTGGGCCTTTGTGTAATTTTCATTGTGAATATGCAAATCTTCTGCTCTGTTCATTCATAGCTGTTATCCTTTCCATTCTAGGCAAACTGAGTTGATAGTCTCTAATACATAAACCTTAGATTTTTCTCTTTTTTTTGGAGGGTTTTGGTCTGGTGGTGGGTTGTGGCTTTTTGCTCTGTATGTTCTTATTAGTTCCTTGTTCTACAGTCAACCTGATAATGTATCATCCATTCACTGTTAGCTCTCATAAGGGATCCCTCGGGGATTGGTCCTGGGGCAGACACAGCTCAATATCTTGTTGGTGACATGGGCACTGAGATCAAGGGCACCCTCATAAGTTCACTGATAACAGCCAGCTTTGTGGGGCAGTGGACACGCTGGAGGGAAGGGATGGCATGCAGAGGGATCTGGACAGGCTGGAGAGGTGGGACTGTGCAAACTTCATGAAGTTCAACAAAGCCAAGTGCAAGGTGCTGCACATGGGTCAGGGCAATTCCAGGAACACCAACAGGTTGGGTGAAGTGATTGAGAGCAGCCCTGTGGAAAAGGACCTTGGAGAGATGGCTGATAAAAAACTCCAAGTGAACTGGCAATGTGCGCTCACAGCCCAGATAGCCAATGGAATCCTGGGCTGCATCCAAAAAGGTGTCCAGCAGGTCAAAGGAGGTGATTTTTTCCCTCTACTCTGCTCTTTTGAGACCCCACTTGGAGTGCTGTATCCAGCTCTGGGGTCTCCAACATAAGAGGAACATGGAACTGTTGGGGCAGGTCCAGAGAAAGGCCTCAAAATTGGTAAGAGGACTGGAGCAACTCCCTTATGAAGACAAGCAAAGTTGGGGCTGTTCAGCCTGGAGAAGGGAAGGTTGTGTGGAGACCTCTCCAAACAGGATCTACCAGGAAGCAGAAGAGGGACTCTTTGTCAGGAACGGTAGTAGTAGAACAAGGAATAATGGGTACAAACTGAAATAAATTTAGGTTAAATATTAGGAAGAAATTCTTTACTTTGGGGATGGTGAGACACTGGAACAGGTTGCCCATGGAAGTTGTGGATGCCCCAACCCTGGCAATGTTCAAGGCCAGGCTGGATAAGTCCTTGAGCAACCTGGTCTGCTGGGAGGTGTCCCTGCCCATGGCAGGGCAGGTTGGAAACAGATGACCTTCAAGGTTCCTTCCAATCATTAATTTTCTATGATTCTAGAATTCATATGATTCATTATTATGAGTTATTTATGATGTAACAATGCATTATGTTTATGACAAGGTTACAGAGCATTGTTCTGCTATTACCACAAATGCCATGATATCAAGTAGATTTTGCTAAAAGTACAGAAAATAAAAGCAAATTTTGAATTTTTTAATATTGTGATTTGCATCTATTTAAAAACAGATAAAGTGAGAAATGGATTGTTTCTGAAAATTTTATCAATTATCTGGGATCTTAATGAGATCCTCGAATTGAAATTAAGTTAATAGAGAATGTATGTCTTGTATAAAGTTTATAGGTAAAAATGTGAATCTTACTGTTGCCAGGAGAGGCTGCCTTGAGAAAAAAATGTTGATGATCCTCTAATATAAATAATACCAAAGAAAGTAGATAAGACTAGGAATTGCTATTGCTATCTACAGTCCACCACTACACTTCGCCCTCATCTCACCAAAATCCCAGGAAGCTGATGGATGCAGCTTCTTTAACTTAATAACGTGCTTGTTAGGTCAAGTTAATGATTCTCTTCTGAACTGGAATACACGTGCCAGGGTGATCTATTTGCACAGCACTGTTCACATTACAGTGACACCCAAAATTCTCTATGATACATGAGTAACATTTAGACTCCTGGTGTGAAATGAGAAAATTCCCAATACCACCTTTAATATCCAGAATGTATTTCAGATAAAGTCTGCTTCAATACGTCTATACACAAATATAATAGAAGCATTATGTCTTTTTGTAAGAAAAAAATTAACGTGAATCTATCCATGCAATTAATTTCAAGGAGTGTGAGGTCACAACCATCAGTTACTACACCAAAAATTCTTAAATTATTTAATAGTAGCATGAATTTCTAGCAGCAATCTTATGTTTCAGCCATGATGTTAAAAGTAGCACTAGAAATTGCTATTTGAGCTTGAATGAGAAATTGTTATACCTCTTGTGTGAAGAAACTAAGGAGCAATTGATGTTGTTATATATAATTGTGATTAATTCAAAGAGTAGAAGCCTTCTGCTTTGCTGGAAAACAGCTGGTGTCCAAAAAGTAAATTTTTTTCTTTGTATATGAAGCAACACCTTCTGAGTGTATGATCTAATACATATATTCACATATTTTCCCAATTTCAAAGTTTGTTTAAAATTCACTTGCGAATTCAGTCATCAACTTTCCTAAGCAAAAACCATGTTTCTGAAGTATTAAGAATATTTAGACAGAGTTCTTTTTCATTTAAAACTTCTGTCTAACTTCCTTTCAATGTTTAGGGAGTGTCATCATTTTAGACAATGTTTTTTATTGTGAATAATTCAGCCTTGGTTTTTTGGCAGCTGCCTTCAAGTGAACATGTAAAGTCTAGATACTCAGATGTATGTGCATGTATAAGATGTATTCATTATAAACAAATCTAACAAAATAAAAGTTTTTTTGATTAAGTGCTTGATCTTAAAAAAAATAATTTACAACATTAAACATTTTCTTTTTCTCTCCATACAGAAATCCAAATTTTCTCGCTCATACTTAATGTCATAATTCTGATATCTAGGAGTAGTAACTGTCAGAAAATTATTTTCAAATTAATTTTCAGAATAATTCAGAAGGAATAATTTCTGCTTTGCAATTGTTTGCTCATGTACATTTTGGCATGCCAAGAAAACATCACATGCGAAAGAGCAATGGGAAATTTATTGCTATTTAACATGATTTCATGATTCTTCTCTTTTTCTGGGTTAGATTTGGAGAAACTTGGAAGTAACACTAAGGCAGTATTTCACAGTGGAAATTAAACAAAAAGCAATTTAAAGTTCTCTGGAGTTAAATCCATATTTGCATATTTAATTATTGGCATAACTGCATTATTGGCTCTCCAATGAAATGGTGGGTGAGACTGCTGAGGTTAGCTTTAAAAAATGCTCCAATCATATCTGCAGGTTACATCTGAATGTGCAGTAATAATTCTGCTATTCAGTTAAAAATTAGAGCAATTTCTATAGCCACTGCAGAAATATGTGGTATACATTACCTGCAAGATATATTAACATTCCTTAGAAATTATTTGCTTTCATTTGGACTTGAGTTGAGGTACAATATTCTTTTAAATACAATATGAAATCCCCCTTCTTTTTTTTTTTTTTTTGCATATACTGGATACTATTTCTAACTGTACCTTAATACTAAGTAGGTGAGATCCATTATATTTGTGACTGACTTACATTTTATTGATGAGGATTTTGATAGAGCTTTTAGGCTTACTCCTAAAAAGAAAGATAAAGATTAATTCACTCCCAGATTAATACAAGAGAAAAGAAACATCCATCACAAATTTATGGGATTCATTGTCAGAAAAATATTTTCCTAATCTCTGATTGTTAAAGCCTTTCTTATATTCTGAAGGAAGAGGATTTTATCCTTTCTAAAATTCTCTTTTCTAGTCTGGATCTCACACCACTGAAATCATAGGAATCCCATTCAATCCAATTGGTGCAGGGTCAAACACTTAATCCTACTATTACAGGTTTGTATATTCTTGTTATCTCTGTAAATGTTAAATCCTGTTTTCAATCCTGATAAGCTCTTGGCCTCAGTGATACCTTCAGGCAATTAGTTCCCAAAGCTGCTTGTGTGAGAATGTTTTTTTTTTTTTATCAGTCATAAAGTTGCTGCATTTCAATTTTCCTGGATGTCTAGTACAGTGAGAGAAGGTGGACACACCTCTTTTAAGTTTCCTCTGCACTATACTAATTATTACACTTTTAACTTTTTCAGTCCTGTTCCTTAAGCAAACAGTTCAACCCTTTTCAGTTATAGGGAGGCAAAATGAGGAGTGTCTTTCTACCGAAAGTAATGCTGAGTGAGTTTGTTCTTGGTTTAATTGAACATTAGCTATCAGGACTTCTACTTCCACATTCTGATCTAGTATTACAGCTTTTCTTGATGTTATGTCTAATTTGATTTTAAAATAAATGTTAATTTAACTATTTTGGGAAAGATATTAAATGATTCTGACATACGGGAAATGTTTTCCACCAGCTAAGCTTCCTAAAATATATGTGAAAGAAATTATCTAGAAAAAACAATTCAGAGTATAGAAGCAGAAAAATAAATCAGAAGGAATTGTGGACATATTTATACATTTAATGTATTTTAATTACACTGACACTTTCAGTTTTCTGTAATTGCACCTTAATTGCATATATTTTTCTAAATTTAAAAAAGTAGTTAAAATGGCATTGTGCTAGATGAAATAATTTCAGGCACTTACTGCAGCTGTTTTAAACAATCCATGTGTGGAATAATTTCATAGTCTTATTATATAAGGCATTTAAAAATTGCACTTGAGCAATTTTGCCTGCAATCAGCAACAATCCTATAATATTGGTTTTTAGTCATCAAAGTAAACAAAGCTGAAACCTATGAACTTAAAAAGCCTATTCCTTTTGCCTTCTTGAGGCTCTTGAGGCCTCTTGAGGCTCTGAAGTTTTGAAAATCATTTAACTTACGTGCCTCCGTCTCAATTTTTGAGACTATTGTGGTTTAACCTCAGTTGACAACTAAACCCCATGCAGCCTTTCACTCACACTCTCCTGGTGGGATGGGGGAGATAATCAAAAGGGCAAATGTGAGAAAACTCATGGGTTTAGAAAAAGTCTAATAGGGAAAGCAAAAGTCACACACACAAAGCAAAACAAGGAATTAATGCACTGCTTCCCATGGGCAGGCAGGTGTTTAGCCACACCCAGGAAAGCTGGGCTCCATCACACACAGTGGTGACTTGGGAAGAGAAACACCATAGCTCTGAACATTCCCCTCTTCCTTCTTCTTCCCCAGTTTTGTGTGCTGAGTGTGACATTATATGGTCTGGAATATCCCTTTGGTCAGTTGGGGTCAGCTGTCTCAGCTGTGTCTCCTCCCAGCTTCTCATGCACTCCCTCCTTCCTTGACAGCAGGGCAGTGTGAGGAGAAGAAAAGGCTTTGGCTCCATGCAAGCACTGCTCAGCTATAACAAAAACATCCCTGTGTTGTCGGCACTGTTTTCAGCACAAATCCAAACATAGCCCCATACCAGCTTCTAGGAAGAAAATTTTATCTTTCCTAACTGAAACCAGCACAGAGACTAACTCAAGGAATTTTACTTACAAATATGGCTCTTAACTGTTTATCACTTTCTGATACATTTTCATATAGTGTCCGTCTGAATTAAGTCCTTGAAGCCAAAATTGATGCCAGATTTCTGTATGTGGCTGGTGCTTTGGATTTTCTTATGAGAAACACCTTACAGCACATTATTTCTTGAAAATGTTGGACTTTGAGTACCACTCACATGTGTAATGTGTGTCATGCTTGACAGTGACCACAGTCAGTTTGTGGAACCCAAGATCACATTTCAGTTTAAAAGATTTAAGCCTTTTAATTTTATATAATTGTAATTACCTAGCAGGTGGCTCACACTGCAGCAATTAATATTGCAATTAATATGATTTTAGTGGCCAGGCATCACATTGACGGTGAAGACTTATTTTGCACAAGAATTTTAACATATTCTACCATTATCTTTGAAGGCTTTGTTATTGAGTTTAAAACTAGAGGCAAATGTGACAACAGAAAATCTGAAAAAAGTTGAAACCAGCAAATTTTATCTTTGTCTGAAATCTATTGCTGTATATCTATGGATTTCTTTGTACCTTAAATGTTTATGCTAATTCCTTGGGAGTTCTGTTTAAAAGCAATAAATTTCACTGTGGCTCTTCATGTTGGATTTTTGCTTTTTTTGCTGTCCTGCATTTTGCTTTCCATAGTCCAGGGTGTGTTTAATAGTATGTAAGCTATTTCGTCTGGTCCTGCACATATTATTTATACAGATTCAGTATTGGTGAACCAATAAACTGTTTATAGGCCATTGCTAATGAGAAGCAATTATTTGTAATTTTACATTTTGAGATGTTTATAGAGACAGCTCATTGTAATAAAGTTTATTAAACTATTAACTTTCTCACAACCCATTGATGTGGACCATTAGTGACTGGCACAAGGGTACTGAAAACAAAAAGCAATTGCAACTGGATGAAGTATGAAAACTAGAAAGTGAACAGAGAACCATGTCTGATTCAATACATATGACAGTGAAATGAATTTGCCATATTTGTTCTGTTTCTGCCCATGTAAAACTCTCTCTTGGCTTTAATAATGAAAACAGATGGTAGGGCACAGAGCAAATGTTCCAAATATCTACATTATCAAATATGAGTTATCTATACATCCCCCTTTCCAAGCATAAACATAAAAAAGTAATGTGCAGTTTACTCTAGCTTAATATATAATAAATAATAACAGCAATGCCATTTAGAACTTTTATAGCACTTTTCATCTGGAAATCTCAAAGCAGCGTACACAAGGGGGATAGCAGAGTAGCTCTGGCAGCAAAGAGCCTTTCAAACTCACACATCATCCATTCAATGAGTGTAAAGAACACAAAGTCTGAGTAATATGTTCCTCCCATAGGCAAAGTTACAGCTAAATCTTGCATCAGTGGTATGTTTGAGTTTATTTTAGCAACAGTCTAAAAGAGGTAGAATTGCAGCACTGAGGCTATGAAGATGTGTGAAACTGAAGACCTAAATCTTAGTACCCAAACTTCCAACAAAAAGCAGAAACTGAGTTCTAGGCCACAAAAATCTGTGTCAATGCTTTGATAGTCACAGAGGTATCTTGTCTTCATCAGGGGATGAGAATGGCACTGGGACTTAAATTCTACCTATTCTGACTCTATGCTGTAAAAAAATCAGGCAAGGAATCAGTCTACCAAGTTACAACAGATATTTACAGATAACCTGTTTTTATGTGGACAGTCAAAGCAAGACGGAAAGCTCAGAAACATTCAGCAGAAGATTTTTGCAATGGGAAGTCAACTAAAACCCATACTTACAGCAAAAATATATTATTCCAACATTTTTAGGGGGAGACAGTGTTGATAAAAAGAGTAATCCTCATCTTTACAATTCTCCTTATTCTCCACTTTTTCTTTCTTCATCTATTTTCTCAGACTTTTGGACTTGAATAACTGGAAAGGCTGAATTTAGAGGGGAAATGTAGGAGGAAAAGAAAGGAAATGCAAAATATTTCATAATTACTTTTTTCCTATTATTTATCTAAAATATTACCTGAATATTATTTTTTTTTACTATTCTAAATAAAATTTTTCAGAAATAGGGTCATATAGGCCACATAGAGTACTTTGTATACTGTTGTGGATGCCAGCAAAGACAAATAGCAATTTGATATTTCTGACACAAATACTTTTTGAACTTTACATTCTTGGTCTTTCTGCCTCATTTCATTCAATGCTTCAGTTGATACCTACATAATTGTGTGATAACAGGGAACAGTCAGGAAAGATCTCCTGCATTTTCACTCTTGTTTCTTTAAAAAGCAAAAGCAAAAAAAAAAAAGAAAAAAGGAATTACATTCTAGCAACTTATGGCACATTTTTCTATAATTTTCAGTTGATCTCTCTTTTGAAATACTGCTAGACAGACAGCAGGTTATATATCACTGATTCTTTGATCTCCTACATTTAATTGGGGACACCAACAAGAACTTTCATGTTTAGAGGCCAGAAATGAGTAAAAAGCAATGTTTCATGTAAAGACTGACAAATTGTCTTTTCTTCTTTTTCTTTCCCCCCCTTTTTTTTCCCTTTGTTGTCTTAAAACTGTCAACTTCTGTCTCAGAGATTTAAAAAAACGAGATTAATATGAAAAGCAGAACTGTCATTCCTACAGTAGAGTGACTAGCCTGAATCTCTGCTGCTTTTCCTAACGAAACCTGGGACATGTGTTAGTCTGTATTTGCACTGAACTCACTCCACCTTACATAAAGGTAATACATTCATTGTTATGGTAAAATGAAATTAATAACTGTTTAACAATTTTACCTCCATATAAAATGAAATGCTTTTCAATAAAATCTAGTGCTAGAAAGGCAAAGCTCTGTACACCAATGTAATGGAAAGGAAGGATTTTCTTGTGCTAATCACCTGCAGACAAGTCTGTACCTTGACATCCTTCTTTGTGTTTCAGTTAAAAATGAAATCAGGGGAGGCCTTTTGACATGAAAAAAAATAAGCATTTCAACTAAGTTCCACCTGATAAATTAAGATGTTACCAAATCTTTTATGATTAGACTGTAATGTATCCTTCAGACTTATACAAATGTGTAAGAGAAATTAAGGAACTACTTCTTGTTGTCTGTATTTAGATCTTGCTATTGAATCTCTCGGATGTTTTATACAGTGTTACATCCTAACACCAAGTGAGTAATGGAGATTGTATATACAAAACTTAAATGAATAGTCCTTATGTGCAGCAGATGGAACCTTGTCACATACAGAGGTGAAACCTGTGCACCCCAGGATAAATGGTATAGTTGCCTCTTTAATGTGAGTTTTTCCACTTGTACAACAATTCTCAGCATTTTGAAAGAGATTTTGAAAGATTTCTAAAGTTAATGTCATGTGTTTTAAGTGAGTCACTGGCTGACTAGGTAATTAGCAGTGTCTATTTTCATTTGAGCTCCAGATTATGCTGTGCAGTCATTTTGGCTGCACTGGATTGCTCTCCTAGCATGTAAGCACAAACTACAGAATTCATTTTTAAGAACAATATTTCAAAAGTTGGAGGAACAACAGAAAAGGGATCTGCAATCTCCTCCTTTGGTATGAACTATACCAAAGCAGGATGACCACATTCTGGTTGAACAGAATTTAACTATTGAAGCTAAGTGGTGTTGATTAAGCAATTGTTCCTGCTAAAGCAAAATACTTCAGTGGTTGAATGGGCTATTTGAAAATTGACCTTTTTTATCATCAAATGTGATTGATGGCTTTTCTTTTCAACTTACCTATTGCTAATAGGCTTCTTTGTGTCTGTCTATTCAGAAAGATTGCATCTTTAAAGCAGGGTAATTTAAAAGGTCACCTTATCAAACATTTTACTATTGACCAAAATCTGTAGTCAGCCAATTATGCTTCATTTATGTGGCTGCCTGCCTGCTGTTCTGTGATTGCCCATAAACTTTTTTCTGAGACATCTGATTGCTTTTAGAAGTGTGGCAATATTTAAATATACACAATCCTGAATTTTTTGCTCCTACCTTAGGTCACATTGATGTCAGGCTGTAGGAAGCTGGTGGGGTTTTATTTAATATCAAATGTAATGGGTGAAATCTTAGACTGACTAAAGTTAAAAAAAAAAAAAAGATGAAATTCAATGAGGCTAAATGTTCACTTGCAAATTCAATTTCTAATAAGAAAACAGACAAACCTCTATGTCGCTGTTGAGCAGCTAGCAGAGTAATGAATGCATCGGTTCTCAGCGGCAAGAAGGAATGACCTTTATTGTTTTGATTTCATCACATTTATAGAGTTCTCAAAAGTCACCCAGATTGGTCAGTCAGAAGCCTTCCCCCAGGCCTGATTGGCCAGGCCTGCACTGTCCAAGTTCTGGGACACTGTTCCAAAACATCCAAACTTTATCTTTATTTACAAAAACACAAGAAAACTTCCCATGGGAAAGCAGAGTAATGAAGGCACCAGTTCTCAGTGGCAAGAAGGAATGACCTTTATTGTTTTGATTTCATCACATATATAGAGTTCTCAAAAGTCACCCAGATTGGTCAGTCAGAAGCCTTCCCCCAGGCCTGATTGGCCAGGCCTGCACTGTCCAAGTTCTGGGACACTGTTCCAAAACATCCAAACTTTATCTTTATTTACAAAAACACAAGAAAACTTCCCATGGGAAAAACTGTGCTAGCCACACCTCTACATATAGCTATTTGATCTAGCATCAATGAAGTCAACTAGAAAAACTAGCACTGACTTCAAAATAGACATGGATTAGCTCCAAAAGGATTTATTTTAACTGTTTGAAGATTCCCCATCCATTCAATTTCACTTCAAGCAGAATGAATGCCAAATTTAAATGACTCAAGAAAAAAAAATTGTCATCTGTCTCTTTTTTTGTTTGTTTGTTTTTGTTTTGTGTCTGGATGGAGCTCACTGGATGAGTAGGAAAATGAGTTATTTCATGTTACCATGCTCACACTGCAAGCTTTCTCTAATGTAAGTGATTCATGTGCACTAGATTGTCAGAAATGAAAATTGTCTTCCATTTCCAACTTAAAATGAAAAGCCATTGGGAAACATAATAACCTGTTCAGTTGCTGTTTCTGAGGTTGGAAACCAGACCTGGGATTAGTGAGACAAAAATGAAGCATGGCTGTTACATTACTGGCATGCAAAGATCAGCACCTTGTATATGACAGTGGTTTGTCATTATTTAGGACAATAATAGGAGACAAGAAAATTATTTTGTGAGTGTATTGCAAATGAAAGGGTTGACCATGATGGATGAATGAAAAAGAAATCTTAGTTTATTCTTGTATAAAGCTTTTGATAGCTTCAAGTTCTCAGAGGAAGGAGACAACTCTCTGGCTTCCTGCATACCACAGTATGGACCTTCTTGCACTTCATGTCAGCTTGTCTGTAGCAATGTAGCAATGCTGAGTTTCAACAGAGCATTTGTAGGTGAAGGTGAGATACAGACAGATGCATTTCACCCATTGCTAAGGAAAGCATGGAAATAAAACTATCTGAGAAAGCACTGCAACACTATACAACAAATTTGCATGAGGTGTGAAGTAATGTGGAATTTAATCTGCAATCTAAATATGCAAATTTAATTACCTGAGATTCTTTTTTTCCCCTGTGTTTGATAACTGAACTGAAATCTGATTTCTTTGAATAACTTCTTTGAGAACCTTTCAAAACTCTGGAAGCAGTTCAGCAGGCTTTGGGGAACACAGTCCAGCTTGTTCAATCATTGAAGAGGGCACAAATGATGTGCCAGAAATATTCCCCCTAATATGCACTACCTATGTTCTTCCTATAGAACAGATGATTTGATTGAATGAAATTAGAAGTATTAAATGTATTTTTATGTTATCAAATCAAGAATAAAAAGTTATAACAGGAAACTAAATTGAATTTCCTGTTTTTCTATGAGTTTCACATTGTTGAGAAGATTAATCTGTCTAATTAGTATTACTTAAAATATGCAACCAACTAAAATTTGGGGAAAAAATCCAGCACAATCTGCTTGGACAAATTTTTCTTGGCTAATGAAGATATCTGGTGCAAATTTACAATAGACTTTATTGCAGTTCCAAATTTTGGGAAGTTGTCAATATCATTAGATCTTATAGTCATTTTAAGGAAAGACTGAAAACTGCGAAACCTCACCTCCCAGCCCCCTCAGTTCAGATTTCAACAGAAATCCTCCAGTTTTAACAGTGTCTCTGCATCTTGCTCATCCTTCTAAAAAGAGCACATGCAAAATACATCAACATGACTGCAAATTTATTCTTACTACTCACTGTATTGCTACACAAAAGTAATTGTCAAAATATTTTTACCTACTTTTATGAGATTTTTATTTTAAAATGGTCTGTGTCATTTATTAGTTCCTAATACCACTGCCATGGTCAAACTCTTAATTATTTCTGTAATACCAAATAATTCTAAACTAATCAAAAATTAGCTGTTGTCCACAATTCTCATTTTAATGTTATTAAAAAAGAGTCAAATTCAGCTATCAATATTAATAAACAATACATGCTTCAGAAAGAGTTTGTTTATGCCTCTAAACAGCAATGTAAAAATGGATTTGAAAAATCCAGATTTTCTGGAAGATCGAGATTATAAGAGAAAAGAAATTTCATTTTTTACTTCTGGAGTGGTACAAACACTGAGTAGTTTACAGGATGAATTTAAAAGCACTTTTCTCAATTGCTACCTTCATGGCCCAATTTGTAATTATAAGTAAAGGTTGTAAAATTTTAACTGCTGTTAGTGACTGCTGCCAAGAAACACTATCCAGCAATTTAAACAATTTAGAGGGCAAAGAAACTGTGCAAGGAAAAGAATTATATATTAACATTTTGTCACAGAAATTCAGCCGAGAGAGAAAACTGTGACTGGACACATCAGTAACTGAAGAGAAGGATAAGGGAGGTAATGAGAGTAAATTAGAGATTTCATGAAAAATTCCTATCCTATTCCCATTGTTTAAACTAATAAATAGATAAATATACTAAACCCTGAAAGGCTAAAATAATTTTCTCTGAACGCTTATAGAATAAAATCTTTCCATATGATTTCTTTCTTCAAAGAAACGTCTGAAAAAATGATTCCAGTGGGTGAGTTTTCTCAAACTGACACAAATTAACTAAAACACAATTTCACCAACATTTGAGTTAAAAACAGAGCTCTAAATAACTTCAAACAATGATACTTGTAAAGTTCTATTTTATCTTATTTTAGATTCTACAGGTTTTGTTGATGACACTTCTTCACTGTCTTCGTGTTAAAAGAAAATTTTACATAACATGAGAATAATTCTGGGAAAAAATCCTCATCCCTACATCACCTGATGAGTCAGCCTGTTGTTCTAAGTATGAAAAAAACAGACACCTCTTGCATAAATTTTGAATTTACTTTCAAAGACTTGGAACAAAAAGAGATTTTCTATTTCTGCTTGTGTTTAGTTTGTTTGAATGTTTTTTCTCCCCTACTTGGTATATTTATAGTCTATTGCAAGGGTAGCTGTAATAATAAAAGAGACAACAAAAAAGCTGAAGCCAAGCAGGCCAGACCAGGCATACTGCCAGTCTGATCCAGCAGGAATTCTTTTATGCTTCAGGGAATCAGAACTCCTCGTGTGGTCAGGATTTGAGTTCTCACATTAAATAACACCTATTATTAGATCAGACATCCTTTCTGGAGTATGGTTGGTCAGTTTTTTGCACATGTACTTTACGTCATGTCTTCTTACATGGTTCTGAAGTGTTAAACATGATGAAACAATCACTTTTTGGTGGCAGAATCCAGATGAATTTACTGGAAATAAAGTTGATTTTTTAGCCTTTTTGCTGTAAAACCTAATAAATGAAAAAAACACATATTTTTCTGAGTCATTTTGGCCAGTGTGCTGATGCAATGTGTTTAATGCAGCAGACAGAAATCACTGAATATATTAAGTACAAAGAATGAACCTGTGAGCCATCTCAAAGGCCATATCTTGATGACTTTTTACAAGAATCTTAGAAAGAAAATAGTTTATCAGCTGTTAGTTGTTTGTTAATTTATGTCTCAAACAGCAGGCCATGACACAGTCATTATTCTAGATGCTTTACAGGTAGAATAGTTTCAGTTATTGTTGCTAATATGTACAGAAATACATATGCACCCACTCATTTACATTTATTCATAGTGCAAATACATTGATACAGCAATAGCTGGCTAGAAAGAAAGGATTCAGAGCTGTTAAAATTTACATGCTTTTTTAAAACGTCCTGAAATTTGGGAGAAATATGGATAAGTAAGCTTTTCTCTTTGTTTCTTCCTCGTGTCTGCAATACACACCAGCTGACTGAGCTCTCAGTTGGGATAGTTAGTAGAGATCTCAATTTAGGTCATTCGGCCCTAATTACATTAATTGATGTGAGTGTGATACCAAGAATTTAGGGTCAAGTTTCAGCTCTTTACCAGAAACACTCTCAAGGACATGAGAAAAGTTTGTCAAAACAAACACTTGAACTTCTCACTCATACTGTGCTAACCTTTCACATTTAGTATAGTAGGGGTACGATTACAGGAAGAAATTTGAAAATATCTAACCACATACATACATAAAAATTTGGACCTAATGCATCATCTGACTGTGTTTCCAACAAGAAGCTAATATGGCCTGGGGACAGCCTAGAAGATCTAGCTGGATGCCACTCTGAAAGATAAGCAGTAATTAAACCAGAAGTTATGGATTTCATGAGGAAAACAGTGTGGCATACCATGGTCTGAACTATGCAGGAGATCTTAATGAATTGTCTGATTTCATTTATGATGCATTGTATTACAGGATTGTACGAATTAAAATGTATTGTTCATATATCTCTGTACTAGAAAAATCTGCCATAATAATAATGTAAGTTGCATAATTCTGTGGAGCAAACATATCACAAAGCTTAATTATACATTTGATTTGGTGTTACTACCACCTTTATGAGCTCAGATGAAAAAAGTAACAACAGTTAGAGTTTTATCATAGTGATGATCACTACACACATTCTCTTCTCTTGGTTAGTAGTCACACCTGGATCACATTGGCTGTTCTCTCTTCTGAAGCTATTGGCATGATAAAAGGTGCACGATGCATGAGCTAAAGACCTCACACCAATGTTTCTCACTGCCTTGCTCTGCCTGGTTGGCAGTCTTTTCTGTTGCCTTAAGTCTGAGTCCGTTTCTGCTTCTGATGAGTGTGATTGCAGTATATTAAATTTACTGTGGATGGCTGGGTAGCAAATGGACAACCTATAAGCTGGAGCCATAGGATTGTTGTCAACACCGCAGTAAGCTAGTGCTTCATCATCAGAAACCAAAGAGTACTAAAATGACACTGGCTGTAGTTATGGTCATAGTTTGTTGGCCTCAAATGACTACTTACTGTATGGTGCCCTGCCTTTTCTTCTCTGAATTTCTGTTTTGCTGTGGTTGGCATTGTAAAATCTCAGTTCTCTTGGACAAAATCTTTATCTCTGTAATATAAGAGAAGGCAAGAAAAGATATGCAGCAGAGAGGTGGGGAGGCTAATAACATATTGCAATATTGTGGAGTTTTATGTAAGGCATTAGGAAAAAACTCCAACCTCCTCACTCAATGCTGAATGAATATCCCCATCTTTCCTGACATGTCTTCCCTCTTTTCTAAAATGTTTTTCTAAAAGGTTTCAGTTAAATAAGCCAACTATCTTATATAAGCATCTATCTTTCAGTTCTACACTTGGAAAAGAAGCTACATGGTTTTCATAAGCATTCCTAAAATTGGCCACGGATTCATTATTTTGACAAAGATAACACTGTCTTAATTTCATTTAGGTCTTCTTTCTCTTTTTTTTTTTTTTTTTTGGTCTGCAAAAACTCAGCAATATTTTCAAGTTTAGAATTTTCTTTCCCTAGAAAGTTAATTTTTTCTTAAAAGATAAATTCCTTCATAAAAATTGTTATATTGTCTCAAAAATTAACTGTTCCTTGGACTCAAGGCAATGCCTAGAGATTAAATAAGCAGAAATATCCTTTCTTAGGCACTACAAACACATTATGAACTACATAGTTCTGCCTCCAAAAGCATTAGCATCTAAAAGTAAGGGTGAGATTATGTTGTCACGAATGTGTTTTCTTTCTGCTAAATTGTTTTCAGTTGCTTTGCCTTGGTCTGCTCTTGACAACATATACAATCACCAAAATTTTGCAGCAATGACACTCTCTAAATGTCAATTATATGAATGAGTGAGATCAAGGGACATCTTAGTTCTTCACATGTCATCTTTGTCTTCACAGCCTTTCAAGAGAAGCAAGACAACATAATAAAAAGAAGGTGACGAAACCCACCTCCATTTAAATTAATGCAGCTCAGAGTTTAGCATAGAAACAACTTGGGTTTTAAAACCCATTAGAGAAGGTCTGAATAGCTTATTCAAGCTTGTTAATGATTTAGTTCTTATCAATTCTTTATTCTTAGGTTGTCTTACCATATTGGTCATGAAGTAGGCTGTTGATAGGCACCTTTACTCCATGGATTCCCAGAGAGCTTTAGTGGAGTAAGTTATCCCATTCCCCCTGAGAGGATCCCCAACATTCTTTGTGTCACAACTGAACTGAGGCCCATATCCCACAAGTCATACTGTATGAGGACCTATGTGGGGTGCTCTCAGCTTCAGGGCATCTGTCTGCATGCACCCAGAGGGGAAAACAGGGCTTAATTTACCCACAAATCTGTATCTAGCCTACCCCTTACCTTGGTGCTCCTCTTAGCTTACCATGTCCTGTGAACAAAATATCATGTTAGTGTCACTTTTATTAGTTTCTCACATCTAGTTGTATTTTGTTATTGCTTTTTTTCATCACAGGAAATTACTTCTTTTGGCCTTTTTTTTTCTTCTACTGACCCTTGGTGTCCCTTACTGTCATCAGCTGTCAAACAGAAATGGAAAGAGAAAAATGTTTTGGCCTGGTTTAGTTTTCTAAATAATGGTGTTTAATTGTTTCTTTTGCAGTTGTTTGTATTCCTAAACTTGTGTACGTCTTTGGCTACTGCAACTATCATTTAACTTTAGAATAGAGGTGATCATAGCTTAGTTGGTGCCATAATTACATACTATTATGTTCTCTTCATCAGGGATTGCCTATCTTTCTTTTCTTTCTTTCTTTCTTTCTTTCTTTCTTTCTTTCTTTCTTTCTTTCTTTCTTTCTTTCTTTCTTTCTTTCTTTCTTTCTTTCTTTCTTTCTTTCTCTCTCTCTTTCTTTCTTTCTTTCCCTTCCTTCCTTCCTTCCTTCCTTCCTTCCTTCCTTCCTTCCTTCCTTCCTTCCTTCCTTCCTTCCTTCCTTCCTTCCTTCCTTCCTTCCTTCCTTCCTTCCTTCCTTCCTTCCTTCCTTCCTTCCTTCCTTCCTTCCTTTCTTCCTTCCTTCCTTCTCTTCCTTCTCTTCCTTCTCTTCCTTCTCTTCCTTCTCTTCCTTCTCTTCCTTCTCTTCCTTCTCTTCCTTCCTTTTCCTCCTTTTCCATAAGAGTCTTTCCTGGAACTAGTTTTCAGGTTTTCACTTTCCTGGAATTCCTGGGGAATCCAGAGCCTTTCTAATTTGACACAACATCATATTTGCCAGGGTGTCCATACATAACATATATATACATCCTATATATGTCTCTGAAAATAAGTTTGATAGATGTTTCCATTTACCAGAAATTTTGAAGGGATTACTTTGGGTAGGTAAAGAAAAATAATGCTCAAATAACACCGTGGCGAGAGGGAACTCACGGCAGTCTCAATATGAGATATAAAGTAAGCTCCATTTTATTTCACCAAACGAGAGACTTATATACTGTTACAGAAGTTACTATTCATAGTTACACACACACCTGCAGTCTGTTCTCACACATTCAGGGATCCTCCTGGTAATTCCCTTTTTCTTTCTCATAACACTTCTGACTCCCTAATCTTTCTCATGACATTCTTCCCACAGCTCAGAAACACAGCTGTGGTTCCCAGGCGTCAGCTCTTCAAAACAACTTGTCAGGATTTTACTGAGGCCTGACCACGCTGAAGCCTTGCTCAGGCCTGCTCAGTTAGCATGAGTTTTGCTGGAAAACTGCGTTTTCCAACACTCAAATATATGCCTGGAGGTTTCAAGAAAAGACTCTTAGTTTTAATACTCTATTTTGCATATTTAGAATCACATGCTTGATCAATTACACCATTTTCCAAGATTATTATGGAAATAGCTTGCTTAAAGTTTTGCACGAAATTCTAGCCTTGCCACAGTCAATAGCAGGATTCCATTAGTGGTGGCAGGGAGAGAATCTAGCCATACCTACAGTTTAAGGCTTTCTGTCAGATAATTTCTACTATTTTTCTCAGCTCTCTAGCAGAATTCTGTCAGAGAATGTTAAAGTAGTATACTAAGAATCTAAAATTGTCCCTAACAATGTCACAGATTTAGTGTGTGAGATGAGAAAGGGCATGTAAGTTTTACATTCTTGGGGCTTTTCCCTCAAATATAAAGTCTCAATTTGTTCTAATACTTGATGTTAATGGGATATCATTGCTTCTTTAGACTCTGCATTCCCTGGAACAGAGCCTCCTTATTGCTATGTGGAATTAGTTGAGTGGTTTTTTTAATACCAATAAATAGTGAAATCCCACTGTTTTTTTCAAGAATCAAAAGAAAATTTAAATGTTCTTGTTTAGATAATTCTACAGAATTAGACCTGAGCAAAAATCTGTTTCCCTTTCACCCATGGTGTTCCAAGAACAAAAATTATATTTCTACAGCTGCAGCCATTGCAAATATTTCATAAAGGATCACAGGAAATTATACAGAATTGATTACTGCAAAAATGTTAAGTATCTATCAAAAACACTCTTCTTGTCACTTTCTCCCAAGCAAGGACACTGTTCTGAGAGCTTAAAAACTGTTTGAGGGCCTTATGTTTTGTTATTGTGGCTGTTGCTCTTTAAATGAACCAATCAGACTGAGGATTTAAACTTAAATTTCTGAAGTTACAACCTAAAACAAATTAAAGCTATTGCACTTTCTCAGCCAAGTACCCCCACACTAATGGATTCTTTATTTACAGCAGTACGTTTCTTTAAAAAAAAACAAACTTTTTCTTAGATGAATAATCAGTCTTTGTGGGGAAAAAAAACCAAATAAGTAAGAAAAAAAAGATAAAAAGAAGACATTTGATACTATAAAAAATATTAACCAACTACATTTGTTTAGAATATCATTAAAGAGCATTGCTCTTCAACTGATATAAATTTGTGTGCAAAAATAAACCAATAACCTTTTGCAGAAACTCGGCTTTATGACAGTAAAGCTCAGATATAAGAAGCTCACATAGTGTCCTTATGACAACATTTTAATTTGGATAACCAGATGAACCTGAAAAATCATGGATCTTTCTAGAAGAAAGAATGGATGGAATAGATGTTTTTGGAAAGACCACCTTCTGAAGACAGGATGTCATTTATCTTTAATATAATTAAAGATAAAAATATAAAATGCAGAGTTTCTCATCTTCTTCAAAAATTGTCAAGACTATATCACATTTGAAAAAACATAAAGTAATTGTCAAAGTAGCTTCAGTATAAATGAAGAAGACCTGAATATTCTCACTTCTAGGACTTCATTAATTTTGTTCTTCAGCCTTCCTTACCCAGCTGGTTGCCTGACAGCTTGCCTACAAAAACTTCTCTTTAAAGTCTTGCCATTTTATAGTGCATAGGCTGCATTATCTGCTAAACTCCATCTAGGAAGTTATATGAGTGTATAACATACAAAGGCATTGCAAGGAGATTCACGGAATGGGTCAGGCTGGAAAGGACCTCAGTGGATCACAGCTGGTGGAAATCCATCCATTTGAAAGCCAAAGCATGCCTGATTACTCCTACTTGTTTTTTCATCTTTCAGTGACCTTAACTTGACAAACATTCCTAATAAGTTCAGCATGGGACTGGGCTTATTACAGGCAAAGATAGGAAAAAAGGAGAGCATTCCTGCCTCACCAGCTGTTTCCTGCCTCCTGAGCTAGCCAAGACAAATCTTAAATGTTACATACACAATTTCTGGTGAAAATAGCTTGTGATTTTCTGCACATTTTCAGCATCTGTCCAACATATATGGATTTCTTTGGAATTTAGGAGACTGAGAAGGGAAATAACGGCAAGAAAATTTGTGCCAGCCTTGTCTTGTGGCTGTTCTGGAGCTCAAGCACAGGATGTACATTCTGCTGTGTTCTGCTTGGAGGCTGGTGATTACATGTCCAAGATGAAAAGCTCCTCTGCATTATGAACCTCTTAGTTACAAATGAGCATTTCTTGATGCGTATTAAACTTGACACATTAACTCCTGGATGAATTGCTTACAAAGGGAGCTGCTTAAGACTATTAAGATATATACAGTGAAATCCTAGGTGCTAAGTAGAGTTAACATTATTCCAAAGCGTATTTCTTTTTAAAGTGTCTGGTTTAGCTTAAGTTTCTGTCTTTAATCATGCACAGTGCCCCGGGCTGCCAAAAAGGCAGCCATCAGCATTGCTTAGTGAAGGCAGCTTAGTGCTGTCAGCCATCTTATCTCCCCTGCTGCATGGGCAATAGCTTTTATCTGTGAGTATAAACATTAAAATGGAACTATAATCCCACCTTAGTCCTACAGAAGATTTCCAGCTGCTTCTCAGATATGAAGAAACTCCTCCCATTACAGAAAGGAATGTGTGTCTCTTGGCATCTTTGTGCATATGTGTGTTTGGACAGTAAAAATCAAGACGAGCAGGGAATTTAGACAAAGAAATTCCATTATAGAAACTTTTTTGGAAAAGCTTACTAAGCCAAGGAGACAGTTTTGTGTAACAATCTCAATCTAACACATGGAATGAAATTTGAAATATCTAAGTATACTTATAATGTGGCACCATGGCCACAAGTTTTAACACTTTTTTCTCTTTAATGCACTGTTCTTTTTCTTATTTCAGGGCTTTTCCTGTGCAGCACCTCCGACCATCAGTTTAATTACGAAAATAAAAAGACAGAAAAGGCACCAGCATATGATATCCTAAAAATAAGTTTTTTCCACCATTACTTATGAAAGAGAAAGAAAACAAATTTAATAAATATTGGAAGATAATTTTACCATTACTGCCTGGAAACTGAAAGTTCTTTCCTTCTCAGTCATTAGTTCAATACAATAATATTTTCTAAAGCACGCTAAGTATGCAAATATAGAAAATAACACCTTTTTTTCTAAAATCAGTAAAAACATTAAGGATTGTTTAGCGTTATATTGTCTCATCATTCTGTTAATATATTACTCTGTCCTCCTGTCACTGTCCCTGCCTGCAGCCACATCATTATTAGATCCTTTCTGCTATAGGACTACAGTTGGAACAACCTCCCAGCATCTTTTTTACTGCAATTGCACTTCTATTTTTTCTGACCATAAATTATTAATTTCTTACTCTTAGTTGCTTTCGTCTCCTGTTAATCTTGTATGAAACTTAACTTTGGGAACACTAGGAATGCTGCTGTTTGAGCTGGGGTTGGCAGAAAAAAAGAAAAGATGGATGGTACCGAGCTGTCTTTCTTTTGCTTTTACACTGTTTCCTCCAAATGGAATGTGAATCAGACCAGGGAATACAGAGTGTGAAGATCTCATCCATCAAGACAGAAAATTCCCATTTTCACAGTTGACCACTGACTTCCACTGAAACTTCTGAAAGGGTCCTACTTCATTCTGAATTAAACCCCTAACTGGATGCAAGTGATAAAAAAAGGAGATTATGTTTAACTTAAAGAACATAAGTAACTCTCTTAATGTCAACTCACATGCTTGAAGTAGAATTATTCCCTAAATGTTTATAGGCCTCCTTAAAATATTTCTGTTGGGTTATCAAAGCCTTACAAAGGGCTTTGATTCCCAATTATCATTAGAAATTAATTGAAACAGGGTATTGAAATCCCTTATGTACAGTTCTGAATATTCAACTGATATAATATGGATAAGCAGAAATTAATAGGAAATGGCTGCCCCCAATGCACTAAAAACCTTGGTCTTGGCTTTCAGTTATATTGAAAATAAAGTTATTGTATTTATTTTTTTTTTTAGATTCTAAGAATTCTGTTAGAATGTTATTCACAAGCATTAAAATGACAATGAAAAACTCAGCAACAAATTATAGAAATTTAAACTGTCACATTTTAAAGTCTCAAATGTATATTTATATAGCAGATAGAGATATTTACAACAAGGATAACCTCTGCTAATGTAACAAGACAAAACCACATTTCTACTAAAAATGTACACAGAAAATCATTATTTTGTTTAATAGAATCTCTGTGCTTTTTCTTTCTTCTCATTTAATACCTTTCAATGAGCTTTAATTGTAGCTGGTTTTAAGCTTCTGTAGAAGCATTTGACAGTCTTACCCTGGGATTTGATCCAGGAATGTGTCCTAAAATCAAGACAAGTCTCATCAGACTGGGATTGTTACTGTCCTCCCTCACTAAAATCAATAGTTTATACCAGCTAGATTAGAACAGACTAGATATATAAACTCTTTCTTGTGTCATTGTTAACTGCACAAAAGTAAATGCATTAAACTAAATAAATTGAAAATAAGCCTTGACCATTTCCATTTGGAATATACTTTCTTGATGAGAAAAAAAAACCCCAAAAAAACCCCAAAACCCAACCCACTCTATTTTCACTGAATATTTTATATTTATGATCGCAAAACCAGAATTATCAAATTATTCTAGCTCCTATTGAAATCAGAAGAAAAAAATCCCTTTCTCATTCTGTAGACCTGGATCAAGCCCCTTACAAACAGTTCCAGTGAAACAGTGGAAATGCTTACAACAGAATTGGGCAGAACTTTTAATAATTATTCTGATATCATCTGAATAAAAAAAGAAAAAAAAAGAAGTGGAATTTTAAAAAAAGGTTCTATTTTTAATGAAGCTCAGGTTTTTTTTTTAATGTAAATTTTTATCTTGTGATGATTAAAATGGAACAAATTGTTAAAATAGTTCCCAACTTCCTATTCATACTGAATGAGGGGGAAATTTTACACTGAAGAGATAATTGGCATATTTAGCTAATCTTTTATTAATGTAGCACAATTGTAACATACATCTTGTCTCAGAAAAGTCAGCATGGAAATTTTTATGTCATTATGCTGTGGCTCCACTTTTTAATAATTCTCTGTAGATTCAGTTTTTTGCACAAGAAATGAGATTTTTCATTTTTATGTGTGCTGTATACTCCACAGTTCTATTCAGTGAAGAAAGCGCAGGTTCCTTTCAGTACTAAATCTTTATGCCATGTACTTCTATTGTGGGAACTATGCAAAAATTTCTGTTACATATTTTAATCTAAAGAAAAATAATAATTATAATTACTCTTTATGCTTTTGATATCTAGCATTTTATACAAAATCATGTTTTATGGAATGTGTAAAAAATACATTCTCAATCACAAAATGTCACCAGATTAACAAGAGATTTGTGACATCTCAAAAAGCTATACAGAAAGGCATCAATTATAACTCTTCAGTACATTAATGTGAAAAGTTTGACTTCTAATTTTGCAATCAGTATTTCAGATAAAAGAGATTTTTCCAAGAGTACAAAAATTAAGGCTATAAATGAATGATAGATACATACTTGACAAACTGTCACTCGACATAAAGAATAGACAAGAATTCCTTATTTATGGAAGGACAAAAAAAAAATTCCTCACTCACTAAAGTTTAAAGAGGGTAAAAGTATGTAGTTTTCTCAGGTATTCACTCCAGTGGTTTAGGAGGATTGCAAACAACTGAAAGGGAAATAGTGTTAACAGAATGCATTCCATATTTTAAGTGTAACCACCTATGACAGAATTTGGTGAATCTTGTTTGTGCTACATAAATACTCACACTAGAAAGACATGATCGAGAACATCAATACCATTGCACTTCTGCACTGATTTTTTACTGTCTAGATTGTAGTAGTCACATTAATTGTGAATCAAATTCCCCAAATCTTTAAGCACCCAGAAAGGACACATCATCTAGGAACAACAAATATAATGTTCGCTAGCATTGACCTTAATAATTAGGTATTATGTGTATGAAACTAGGTTTTTAGAATCACAGAATACTTAAGGCTAGAGGAGACCCCCTGAGGCCATCTAGGACAAACCTCTGCTCAAAGCAGTCATGATATTCCAGATGCAGTTGCACAAATGCTGAGTGGAGGGAAAGGATCACCTCCCAGTGGCCTGATTTCTACCACCCTGCTTCTGCCAGGCCCATTGCTGACTCCTCTTCAGTTTGCTGTTCACCATGCCCCTTTGGTTCTCCTCTGCAAAGCTGTTTCCAAATCAGCCAATCCCCATCTTGTGCTGTTTCGTGGGATTATTCTACCCTAGTTGTATGAAATTGCATTTGCCTTGTTCATTCCCATGAAGTCCCCATCAGCCCATCTTTCCAAGCTTGCCTAGATCACAGTGGCAGCCCTGCTGTCCAGCATAATGACCATGAGCCACAATTCAGTATTTACTGAATTTCTAAGGGGAGGTTCCATTTCATGTCATATTCCATGTCATTAATATAGTCATTCAACACTTTGATGCAAGGGTCAGTCCGTAAAGGATATCACTAAGTGAGCAGCTGCCAGAGATCCATCCAAATTTCCATTCAGTTTGTAGTTCTCTTGTCCTGTTCCTATCTTGCTGATTTGCCTATAATGACACCATGGTAGATCGGGTCAGGAGCCTTGCTGAAGTCAAGGAAAACAACATGTGCTCTCCTTGTTCACAGAGCTAGCTGGTTCATCACGATTTAGCAAGAGGCTCTTTGCCCTTGGTAAATTCATGTGAGCTGTTCCTGATCATTGTCTTGTTACCCATGAATTTGTAAATGACTTCTGTTGGATTTGCTCTATAACATCCTCAAGGACCAAGGTGAGGCTGACTAGCTTGCAGTTCCCTAGCTCCTCCCTCTTGTTTTCTTGAAGAGGACTGTGATGTTTCTTTGCTCAATCACCAGCAAGTTCCCTGATTAGTATGACCTTTCCATTATGGTAAAGGTCTTGCAGAGCCATCAGTCAGTTCCCTCAGTACCTCAGGAAGCAATCCCACCGCAGCCCATTAATTTCTGTGTGTCCAGATGACTCAGATGCTCCTGACTGTGTCTTCCACTACTGTGGTTACTGCTTCACTTGCAAAGACTGCAAGCAGTACAAGGAGCTGAATCATGTAAGAGCAGATTCTACCAGTTAAAAAAAAAAGAAAATCAGAAAGGTGTAGAGTACCTTGGCCTTTTCTGTGTCCTGTACCAACAGGTTCCTTACCCTACTGAATAGTGAATCCACCTTTTCCTTAGTGTTTTTGCTGCTGCTATATTTATAGTAGTCAATATCCACTACAAGTATGTGATAAGAATAAATAATTTTCTGTTGGTTTTATTTTGCTTTACAAGATAGAGAGGAAAACAAGTGGCAACCAACTCTATTTGTGATCAGAAACTAGAGGTGAGGGAGAACTATACAAAAAATTATATTTTTCTAGACTGCTGATGTTAAAATACTAGCAAATAGTCAATCAGCTTATTTTTCACTAACCTGAAGTCTACATTTAACAGAAATATTACTTTTTTAATATTTATAAATAAAAAAAACTACAAAAGACGTCATCATGGGTGACAGGCATTTTCTGTTAGGCATTCTAAACTGTTTATTTTTCTTGTGCAACTGAAAAAAATTCTTGAGCAGCACAAACATTTAAATTGGGCTACAGCATTTCCTCACTTCCTTCCTCTTCTTTTATAGCAGCTCCAGCATTCATTTGGCCTACCAATGAATCAATTCAACTTACTGAGCTTGCAGGAATCTATTCTATTTTTTTGGGTTAGTTTTCTGCTGAGTTTGCAAGTGAGCTGACACATCAGAGAGCCAAGATAAGCAAATGTGCCAGAGCAAAGGGTGCACTGACATTTAGACTTATTTAATCTCTCATGAAGCTCCACACTGAACTAGTATCCAAAATATAATCCTTGTCGAGATATTTGAAATGCTATATTTGTCTATACATTTTGCTTTTTCTTTCTATTTATTATTACAGTAGCAGCTAGAAGTGAGTTAGAATTGACTGTGAGTTATTGTTCAAGTACAGGGTAAGAAAAAGCCATCATCAAATGGCCAGGGCAAAGGAAAGCCAAAGAAAGAGAAGTACAGAATCTTCTCCAAATAATGTCGGTATCTTGACTGAAAGCAAAGCTGAGGTCTTCTTAATTAAATTTTAATGCCTGTCTGCTAGAGAGCAAACAGGATTATGAGTGCATTTCCTGCTCAGAAAAAGTCTGTTCCCTACATATGAATATTGGTCTTGCTCTCCGTCCTGGCTGGGAAGTATCTTCTAAATACTGATAAGGTTTGACAGTTCTCCACAAAGTCAATAGCAAAACTAGTAATTAACTTCCAGCTCCAATTTATTTTATTAAAACAATATCTACTGAAGCTTGGAGTGCAAAGAGATAGGTCTCCCTGTGCATGACCATCAGTGCAGGGCAAAGGTTAAAAGCCAAGGAATAATAAAAGCCCCACCATTTTACAGACATGATTCAACTTACAGAGGATTCTGATGAAAATATTTATTTCATCACAAACATTAAATATAAGATCTTACTAGGGTTTTTTTAGTTTTCCATTAGCCTTATTTTTTCAATAAATACTAAACTTAAGGAAATGCCATTTGGGTTTTTTTTAAATCCTGGCTACATAAAACCCTTGTATCAAGAGAAGAACACATTAACAAAGTTACATGTAGTTAATTGTAATCTGGAACAATTTTTTACTATGTCTCCTGGAGGAAAGACAACCAAAAGCATTGAAATCCACGAAAATGCTCTTTATGTGGCAAGATGTTGGCTGTTCCGGGTCAGGCCCGCCGGGCCCCATATCAGACACAGCACATTCCATCGGCCCCATGGCAGGGCAGGCTGAGCCCCTCAGCCTGGGGAAAGCCTGGCCAAGGGAGGGCAAAACGCTGCCCGGCAGCCGGGGCTGAGCCAGGGGAACCGTGCGGGAAACAGCCCTGCGAGCCTGAGGGGAGAGCGGAGCAGGGACGGAGGGAGGGAGGGAGGAGAGGCCCGGCAGGGATGGCCCTGCGGCCATTGTTATGAAATAGAGGAAGTTAATTATTAAATAAATTGATATTATGGAACATTTGAGTTCTCCAACATATTCTATAACCTAATAGTTTTTTCCGATTCTTTGAAAGGCTGAAGATGGTCAAAGAAACAGAAATTATAAAAGACATTAGAAATTTAGAGTTCCTATTTTGTGTTTGCTTTACTATTCAAAACTGAATAATATCAGCTATAACATCAGTAGGACACGAAACCACTTATAATTCATTGATAGATAGGAATGTGTTTAAGTACATACTTAGGAGATTAAGCCCATGCTTAAGAGATTAAACCTTCACTGCTGAATTACAGCCCTTTTGGGATGTTATGGCAGCAGTCCCATCATCGATCTTTGACAGGGATAGACATGGTTAATTAGTGTCTTAGAGAAGCAGGAGAGATTTTCGAGCTCATCATAACATAGCACTTTCCTAATTATTTACATCTGAAATGAAAGTACATTGTATTATATAAATTCTCTGAGATGGACATCCATAAAGAAGATGTCCAATCTAACCATGCGAGCATTATAAGTAGTTCTCCTTAGCAATACCACCGTGATTTTCCAAATTAGCTTGGTAATGATCTTGAACAAGTAGAGTTACATCAGTGATGCAAGAGAAATACCATATCTATCATTTTAGAAACTTCTAAAATCTTTTTTCAGGAGTACACCCCTGGGTTATGAAGCCAGTGGTAGCATGTATATTAATTTTAAAGTGGCTTAGGTTTCGCAATGTGCAGCTACAGATCATTATCATATAGAGAAAAGTTCCATCTGAAAAAGGAAGCTTTTGCTTTTGAAGTTTTTCTTCTTCTGAGGAAAGAGACTTGGCCTGGATGGCTTTTTTGGAGGGAAAGAAACATAGGGACAAGTGCTAAAGAGTTTAGAGTCATAGTTGTTGACTGAAGCTTATTTGAGCATTACACTAATACAGCAATAAATAGATAGCAAACACTATCTGAACTTTAAAATTGAGGTCAGTGTCTTTCTCAAGCATATGTTCTAATGCCATGAGTTATTTGTTATGGTGCAGGAATTAGGAAATATAGCTTTTGAGGCTGAAAAATGTCCAAAGGTCAGACTGGTTCATTGCATTGTTCTTACAGCATGGAAAATCTATGATAGTTTGAGCTTTGGAGCTGAACATTGCACACCAAAGTATTTGCTCTCCTATGTATAAAAATGAAACTCCGTTATGTAAGTGACTTGACATACCAGAATAAAGTGCATCAGCCTGCTTTCTGAAATATTATGTATCAGATTCATTGTGAGAAAATTACCCTTTAGGTGTCTGGCTGTGTACACATTGCATAAATTGACAGGTTTTACAAAAACTTCTCTACTCTTCTTTACTATGATATAGGCTGCTGTTTAAAAGATACTGTGCTATTTCCTCTCTACAGCACTGAATTTTAATGTGTACTTGATAAGATTTGAGCTGCAATGATGTTTAACCCTAGTTGCTCTTGAATTTGTACTTGCATTTTATTAGTTACTGGTTTTGTTGTTGTTTGATACTTGCAAGGTGCTAGTAACAGCTTATGCTGTATTTGATTACACAGTTAGACAATACAGTTTAGTACAATATAATGCAATTAGAACTACTCAGAAAATCTACTTAGCCTTGATCTTGTAAAATCACGAGTGGTCTAAATATACAACTTGCCCTTTTCATGTAGACATTCTGTAGCAGGAATGTGCATAAACAGGGCTGTTATTTTATTCTTCCCGTCTGTAAAGAGGAAACAAATTGAAATGACAAGATAAATCCTGTGTGAATATATCCTGTGGAATTCTCAAGAAATGTAAAATGAAACCTGATTAATTTCTGGACCAGAGCATAAAGAGTGATAGGAAGTTAGAGAAGAAGGACTGGAGAAAACTAAACAAGTAGAATTGAAAAGATGCAAGTAGAGATCCATTTGGAGTTCTATTTTTGCAAAAAATCTTTTTTTGTCCCTCATCAGAAGACACTCTTTCCATAATACTCAAAATTCCCCATGAAGATATTTCAGAGACATATATCAAAAACATGTATGTTCTTTGGGATTAGGATAGAACTACTTGGTTATGGTATCAGTTTTTTTTCTCGGACCTTAAATACAGTTAAAGGATCAGAACCTGTGATTTTATATTCCAATGACTGAAAAGGTAACCTGGTCACCTGGCACGGCAAAAAACCCCATAACAGTGGCGATTACTTGATTAGTTTGAAGAGATAGCTAAAGATGAACAAGCCTGGTCCATCATAATAAATCACTGTGTGGCTAAAATACGTATGTGGAAACAACCCAGTCCAAGTCTCCCACTTCCTAAGTCAAGACCCTCCTTAATAGGATTTTCCGTATTTTGATTTCTGCAGAGTTAATCTCTAAAACCTACAAAATTTCACTCTTGCCATATTACTGAAGAACTGAAAAAGCATTCTAGGCTTGAAAATGTACAAAGGCATGGGAGAAATTTTCAATACAGCTTTAAGGACCCCGATACCAGGAAAAAGAACTCATGTAGTGCTGGACTTGAATCCCTGATGCCAGCATCACGTAAGTCCTAACAAACACTCAAAGTCACAATGCTTGTCATTATCAATCATTTTTACACTAGTAGTCTGAAGATGCATCCGAAGCTTTGCTTTCTGTTTCTAAGTTTATCTGAGTCTCTTTAATCTAGCTATGCATTTTTCAAAATAGGTTTTTAAATGTATTTGTAATTTCCTGGTTATGAATAGATCAAAAATATAAAGACATCACAGTTTTCAAACACTTTATTTTCAGAGCTTTGATCTTGATTTCAGGAAATAAAGAAAACTAAGGGTAACATGATTGTATCAGTCTTTAAAAACTTTAGCTTCATTTTGAAGATCCAACACAATTTCAACCTTAGAATATTTGTTTGCTCCTTTTGCAAATTCTGTAGCATAAATTTTGCAGGCTACTGCCAGAGCTACCTACTTACTAACTCTGTTGCTAACACCAAATAAAATACTGTTCCATTTAAACCCTTTTTCTATCTCCTGCATAAAGACAATTATAGTATGGAAGAAAAGGTGACTTTTGAAAGGTACATCTCAAAGTAACTCTCAAAGCAGAGGGGCACTAATAGTGATTTCTGCTACTGTTACTCAGGGTCAGATAATCACTAGAGTAAGCAGGTGACAATCTTCAACACTGTCTCAAACACAACTGTTATGCGAAATTTATATTGTTTGAATTTTAGCTGGTCTGTGTTTTATTAACTAGAAATTTGAAATCAGAGAGTTTCATGAAGGCTCATTCATGAGCTCCACCAAACTGAGTCCTTACCCTAAGTGTTTCTTATAATTTTAGAAGAAGAAATTACAGAGAATATTATTTACAGTGCATTTTAAATAAAAGTGTTAATGGCCTTTTCAATCTGCCTCTAACCTAGAGCTATAAATACAGGCTAACTTGAGAAGCTGTCAGTTTTTCTGTAGAGTTACACTGGCATAACTATGTCACCAGCGCTTCACAGCAGACAATGTGTACACTAGCAGAAGGAATTTCTCCCTCAGTAGTTTTACTACCTCAATACAAAATATGCTATAAGCTGGCAAACTTATTCTGCAAGAAAAGCAGCATTAATGTAAGGAAAGAAGAATGATTTCAGCTGGAGTATGGTTTTCTCACATTATACATGGCCAAAACTAGGCGGCAAAACTTGTGGATGAAGCTTAGGTATTTGTCCTTGCATCCTTGATCCATTTCCATCTATAGCCCATCTTCCTGTCAGCCAACTCTGCCTAGCCAATCTCAGTACAAGGAGCCTAATTTAAAGTCAATAGAGAAGGACAGAAAAAATGATCCCTCGGCATGGTTAGGCCTTAATATAGCTGACTGCTATGAATTTCCTTATTTGTATTTCCAGCCAAATAATTTCTCTTCTTCCCATATGTTAAACCGTGTATACTGGTGTTTCCAGATATGCTTCCTAAACTTTATATAATGAAACTAATATTCCTCCATAACTGTAGTTCCTAAACCAGTAAAGGCTGCAATTTATGTTTTTGGGGGGAGGGGGAAGTTAAAAAAAAAAAAAAGGAGAGGAATAAATAATCTCTTTGTATTTCTTGCAGCAGAAAGTTCTGCATCAACAGTAAAACCATAACACAGAATAATTGGTGAATGTGGATAATGTGATCCTTAGCTGGGTAACAAGAGCACTGAAATGCTGAAATACAGTCTTTGCTGTATTTTCTTGACACTGGTCATGAAGGGGAATGGGATTTCACTCAAAACAATCATGAAAATCTTCATGCCTTTCAAAATCCTCTCTGTCTTTATACACCTATATATATTTTAAACATAAAACCAAATGTAGCTAGGTAGTTTGTGTAGCAGACTGATACTGTGTGAGTTGCTGTGCTTGTTGCAATGTTCCATCTGCGCTTCATTGGCATTTTTGTTAATGTACCCATTTTTCCAGGCAGCTAACTCTCCTGTATAACACTTCTCAGAATGGCCTACTGCATAAAGTCTGAGAAGTTTGGGCAGTTCCAACCTCAAGTGTCTCTCAACTATCTTGTAATTTGTCTTTGATACATTATTGGAGCTCTCTCATTTCATGGTATTAAGACATTTCCTCAGGCACGGGGTGCCTTTTTTCCAGACTTGTTCCTTTGAGATCTGGGCAGCAAATTTGGGTTTAATCCATTTCCATCTTCATTGAAGTTTTACTGGAAGCAGCTGTTACCCCTTCTTTAACAGTTTGCTGGCTGTCAGGCAGCCTGAGGGACCAACCATATGACATCCGTCCTTGGATCTAAATATACATCTGCAAAACGTGTTTTCTTGGGGCAAGAGTAGAGCGAAGGGACTTTCACTTCCTTTTGCACAAATGTCTTTTCATCTCTTGACTGAAAAACTTTTATTTAGTCCCTGTTATACTCTGCAACTTTTCATCTTTTGAAAGGGTTAATTCTACTTTTGGTACAGTCTGAAAATGTAATACAGCTTCATTGCCTGCTTTACTATATATAAACATCAACACTAAAAAATGTAAATGTATTGCTCATTAAATCTCATTTCAGCTTAATACAGAACATTTAGGCAAATTTTGGTTAAGAGAATGAGAGAGCCCATGCACATCTCCCATGAGGCTCGACCTAACTACAGTATTATTAGAAGTAGGCTCAGAAGAGATGTGTATAAAATGGCAACATTTTTGCAGAACAGAAGATAACAGTAAGATTAAGCACGATAGCGCACATGTCAGCCATAAATACAAAAATGTCAGAAAGTGAAAGGAAATTCTCTAGCATGACAGGGACAAAAAAGACAGTAACAATACAGAAACCTGTTATTATATTTTTAGTTTCCTGGAATGTATGACAGACTGATGGGTCATAGTAACGGAATCTAAAATGAAAGCTAGAGAACAAACCTCCACCAAAAAAGAAAAAAAAATTAAAAGAAAAAAAGAAAAAACATCTAGAACAATAGTACTTGTCAGAGAAAAGATAATTCTGAATAGATATGATACATATTACTAATTGATACATATTACTAATTGCTAAGTTTAGCAATGAGTTTATTTTACTTGTACGAGGTTGTCTCAGTCTTTAAAGACACTCTCAAGTCCCTATAGTGCAAAAATATGCAATGTTTTAAAGAGCAGGAAAAATTTACTTAGCACATTAATGAAAAAAACAGTAGACATCTCAAATTAGCTAACTCTATACTAGATCATCAAAAATGTTCTTTAGTGCTGTTGTTTGGAAAATGCATGCCTCTAGGATGCTGATATTAGATGTTGGAGATGGAAATGACCAAAACTATTAATCAGAAGATTATCTGTTCTTCCTCCCTGTATTTTCAATTGTGACATGCAGACAAAGTAGAATTTATGCACTCAGATTAGTTTTTTAGACTTTGTCTTTCATGTTAGAACAAACTTATTTGATTATTACCGAAAAGAATTTGTTTTCTCATATAACAGTAAATGGTAGTTTGACTCTTGTACACTTGTTTTTAGCAAATATTGCCATAGGCTATCCTGGTTATTTCTAAAGATATCATATCAGTAGCAAAACTCTCAAAAATGCTGCCAATAACTGCTATTTATAATATTGCAAGGGGGAAGGATTAATATAACTAATTAGAAATCCCCTTTACATTGTTTCTGTTGCTTACAGAGATGGTAACCCAGTCAGTGAACAACAGCAATAACAAATGACATATGGCTTAGAAAATACCATGAGAGTACTCAAAGTTAAAGATAAAGGTGAGGCAAATAAATGTGAACTGCTTGAAAAAGATATATTAAACTGTATCATAGGTTAGGCCCTGATCACTCTTCTATTTTCATGACCAGGCTGAGATATTTACACATCATAAGTGGTATCAGAGATGTCTAAAAGTAGCTCAGGGCATACATCTATTCCTGCTTCAGCTCTGAGCACCTCCATCCACACTGCTTATTTTCAAGAGCCTAGTAGAAATCCACTGTGATTTCTGGGATCCCGAAGGCACAGATCAGGTGTTCTCCTCCTCCTGGAAGCTGATCAAGAGCATGTTAGATAATGTAAACAGCAACAGAGAAACAAAAAATAAGTCCAGCACACACAAGTCTATCTAGCTGGTATTTAAAATGGCTAAAACCCAAACAACAAACCTCCCTCAAAAGAAAATAAATGAAACCAAAACATTCATAAAAGAATTAAAATAATTGTTTTAGTCTACAAAAAGGCATATCTGAATGAACAAATTGGCCAGTGTAAACAGCATTTGCTGCATTGGGTGGTTCACAGTGAACCTAAAGATACACTGTTCAGAAGATGTTTTCCATTGGAGGAATGATATGGAAAATAATTTGATTGGGAATAAATGTTTGACCACAAAAATATTTTCACATATGCTTAGAAGTTCAGCTAAGTCATATATAAAAAAATCCTGGTTCACTGATCAACACGCTTTCAAGAATATTGAGGAATTCTCTGTTATTGACACCTGTTTCCCTGAAGAGTATGTGATTTGCAGAAGATTTGAAACCTTGAACTTCCTCTAAGAGTCTAAGTGGGCAATAAAAACCAGACGTATCAGTTATCTGTAGTCATTCTTAAAATGAAGCCCAACACAGAAATGAGTGAAAGTAAAAGTGCATGTTATTGAAGTTTTTCAGGCCCAAAGTCAGATTTCAGGATGAAAAAATGAAAGGAGTAGAGCTCAGAGCAGCTGGAGTCGCACTTCTAATTTGGATTTGTGAACCTAGACGGTTGGGCTGAGGCTGTGGTATGGAATTTTTCCACAGTTCAGTTCATCTTTTCATTTGGGCTGACTGCTAGCAGAAATAGGAATGCTGCAATTGCCTAAATTAATTGCCATTTTCTTGTTTGCCAATACTGTTAGCTTTAATAATCTAGTCTGTTTTCAAGACCAACCAGCAGTATATTCACGTACTTTTTATCTCTTTACATCAGTCTAAGACTTTCAGTCAATTTGCCCTACCATACGTCAGATACGTAGCTACACTATTTATTGATTCCTCACTTCCACCCACAAATGGCCTATAAAACCTCTCAAAACAAAGTGTATGATTTACAAGGCAATCTCAGCAAGAAACTGCAAATGGTCTCATACATTCAAATGCCCCTGTAAGATCAAGTGAACACACTGGGCAAAATATAAGTTGCACTGTATGAGCCTGAAGTCTTCTTCAAGCACTTTTTTTATGTGTAGAGATGGTGATCTACTCTCAGATGTAAAAATATGTATTGTCAGGGACCAAAATCAGGGCAAGGAGTGTTTCTTATTTCCCCATAAAAATAATGCAAGGGAAATAGGTGATTGGCAAGCTGAGGTTAGTCTCAGTTAGGGTCCTTTCCCTACCAAAGTCATGGTGCTCCAGATTCAAGGTGACCGAGGTACACAGAACAGCACCCTCCACTGCATGTGCCATGGAAATGGTGCTCTTTAAAACAGTGATGCAGTCCCTATACATTTTGAGATAGATTAGTGGCATCACTAATGCAATGTAAGAAACAAAAGTATGGGTTTTTCCTTGAGACCATGGATAGGCTGCAACAATGAATATGGAGTGAGAAGTCTTCAGAAACTTGGCAGTAGTACAACTTTCCTTGGCCTCATAATATTACTTTCAAGGTCAGCCTATGGCTTCATATGAAAATAGGGAAAATTATACTAAAAACTATGTCAAATTTTTGCTCATTGTCAAAATTTATCCTGTCACATTTATCACGAAATTTATCTTTTTCTATAAGCTAAGAAAAATAAGTGAGGCTTGCTGAATTGCATTCAATATCCAGTATGTCCTGCATAGTCACATCTAACACAACATCCAGCATTTGAGTCTTGTAAGAAAATACTGAATGTGCTGGTGATCAGGAATCCAGAATTTTAAAAAGTAGGAGCCTGACCTAAAGTCCCTAAATGTATATTTAGGCATCTGATAAAAGCCTTGTGCTTTGCTTGTGTGTGTGACTTTTGCTTTCCCTATTAAACTGTCTTTATCTCGACCCATGATTTCTCTCACTTTTACCCTCCCAGTTCTCACCCTCACTCATCCCACCAGGGGAAGAGTGAGTGTGTGGCTGCTTAGGCTTAGTTATCAGCTGGGTTTAAAGCATGATTGGCCTATTGTTTTAAGATGATAAAATGTGTAGCTTTCTGTCACTGGACTGGGCCTGTGGGTTCTTTTGCAAAAAAAAAAAAAAAGGTATGTTCAAAAAAGTATTTCAGTGTGAAATCTCTAAAAAGAGATTTAACTACATGCTACAGTGGAATTCTAATTAGCACAGTGCAGCTTATTAGAATCAAGATATTAACTCCTCAGAATAAAAATATTAAATAATGCAAGCTAGGTGTGTAAATAATGTCCTTGCTAACAATAAGTTTACTTGGTCCTGAGAATAATTGGTTTAAAGTAGTGGAATGATGCCAAAAAGGTGAAGATATACTGCAGAGGAAGCATAATGAAAAAGAATGTGAAAAATATGAAGAAAAATAGACATATTAATGCATCATTAAAATTTCCATTGCAGTAGATAAAGCATGTTAAATATCAACCTATAAATACACAAAATTACATAGATTAATTTTGCTCAAGGGACTGGAGAGAATATTTTCAGATTTTAGTTTCTTAATAGCAAATGTGTTTGGGGTTTTTTTAATGTCAGGTTTAATCCTAAATTATACCATTCAGGAATCTGTGGCAATACAGCAAGATACATTTACTGATGCCTGTGATAACCCAATGTCTAAATGTGCTGCATAGACAAATATGGGCTGCATTCATTCATTTTTTACATCTTGTGGACAGAATTTAATACTTTAGCTTTCAACACTAAATGGCAAGATAAATAAACCAGCTGTGTACAGGGTTTCACGTGGATGAAGAGAGTTTCAATTTCATTTATTTTTATATTTTGAGGGTATAAAGGGATAAAAATCAAAGGAAACCTCTCAACACTGGTATTATCAGATGATGAAACTTTTTTGAGAGAGATTACAAATGATTTATGGACGTCAACACCAAGTAAAATTTCAGGGAGGTTTTAACATTAATCAACTTTCTTAAAACTTTTTGAAGGTATAAAAAATATATGATTTTTTCCAGCTATTCCCTCTTGCTGAGTCCATCATTTACTCACTGTACTATATGATTGCCACTTTGAATTAAACACCTTTTCACACCATTTGCTGTGCAGATGGCAAAGTGCTCTGCGAATGACAGAGCTGAAACCCCAGGAGCTCTGAGCAGTGCACTGGAAATACATCACAATAATCAGATACCTATTATCTACTCTTGACTTGGCTGTAATCTCCTCCTCCAAATCCTTGTCTCTCTGATCTTCCCTTTGACTTTTCTCTCAAAATACCCTACCTCTGCACTTTTTTTAGAAAGCTTTTGAGAGGAGATCTCTGTCAAAGTCTAGACCACCCTCCGTAAAGTTCAACAGTTTCACAATTTGCACCTCTCACAGCCTGGCAGCCAGCAGTGGGTATCATCTCTTCTGTGCTCTCAGTTGTGAACATGTTTGTCAGTGGTGTGAGAGAAAGAGGTGCTTAAAGCAGCTGTAGAGCAAGTCCTGTGGTGCTACCCATGCCCTTGGGCCATCCAGATTCTGCCAGTTGCTGCTCTGGAAGATGGGTACAAGAGCAGGGACTTCACATCATCTCTCCTCCATGTATCCTCCTGATCCTGTGGCTTTCACACCTCCTTTACAGCTGCACTTATCCCTTTCTCTGCTTTCATATCTTGCTTTCAGCTTAAACCCTCGTACCAGATTTTCAAATGGTCACTTCCTAGCCAGATCTCAAGAATTTTAATCTATCACCCTGCTCATTCTGCCCATCAACAGTCTTTGACAGTTAAAAATGTTTTTCTCTCCAAGGTATTCTCTGTATTACATTGACTTCTAAATCTGTGCCCTTTTCTATATCTCCTCCTATGTTTTTAGTCACTCATAACTTAGTGTGTTCTTTTAAATGACTCTTTATTCATCAGATTCCTATGTTTCCTAGAGTTCAGTCACAGCTCTTCATTCTCCATACATTCTTAAGTTAACTTCAATAATAGGTTCAAATTTAACTCTGAACATTTTGCAGTCAATGTACTGCTTTAATTCCATACTCCTAAATAATATCTTAAGTCCTCATCTTGTCTCTCTAACATAAATAACTAGCACTTCAGCCTTGCTTCTTTCTCCCAATCCATTTTCTATCCCTCACCTCTCTTCACTCTTCAATGCTTACTTTGACATCATCAGATTTTGACATATCTCATCATCCACAAATCAAGGTTATGTTAAATATGTACAGATTTTCTGTGTACTCTTTGCAATTTTAGCTTTTGATAAAATGGCAGCTTGCCATCTCCTTGCAAAACCTTTCACAGGTATAAGAACAGAATAATTTTCAATTGTCCTTCAGAATGCGCTTGAGGAATTAAATCCCAGTTTCCCTTTTACCTATTTCTGTACTTGTGTTTTCATTATATCAAACATACTACTTGTTTTTGTTCTCAGGACTCTGCAAGTACCTTTCTATTGATTTATTTAAACAGGAAGCTTTTGCTTTTCCTTCTACAGAATAATTTTCTATTATATCTTCTTGTTATTGAAATAGTGTGTAAATATAGGGCTTTACCACACTTTAAATCCATTTTTTAAATCCTTCTTTTTAAAGACAAATTTAATGAACAAGTGACTTATACGAAAGATGGGGACAGACATTTTAGTAGGGCCTGTTGCAATAGGACAAAGGATAATGGTTTCAAACTAAAAGAGGGTGTCTTCAGATTAGAGATAAGGAAGGCATTTTTATGATTAAGGTAGGGGAACAGGTGAGGGTAGTGGAAGCTGGAACAGGGTGTCCAGAGAGGTGGCAGATGCTGCGTCCCTGGAAACATTCAAAGTTAGGCTGGACAGAGCAGTGAGCAACCTGACCTAGCTGATGGTATCCTTGCTCAGTGAAGGGGGGTTTGGACTTGGAAGACCTTTAAATGTCCCTTCCAACCCAAACTATTATATGATTCTATAACATGAAAATTTTATACTTTGGCTGTACCACAATCACCAATTTTCATTCTCTTGTGCTCTTCCAATTGACTGTCTCACATTGTTATTTCTTATTATATTGTATAAGCTCTTTGAAGGCTGGATGGTATTTCCATTTTGTTTTGGGTCAGTATGTTCTGGGTTCATTACAATGTTCTTGCCCCTTCATGCATTGCCTCCCAAAATTGCTCCTTTTACTGGGCCATTGTTTCAGAAAAAGTCTATAAAATGTTTATCACTTTCTCAAGGATATAATTTACTACTTAACAATTTTTTTTTCATTAGAATAACATAATTTAGTATAGGTTTCTGATGCAAGGCTCCAGATTTATTACATGGATGAGTTATTATCGTGTTTTCACAAAGAACTGAAGGTCAAAATTAAAGTGGATTATGGACATTCTTATGTCTGGATTTCAGAATAGAACTGAAAGCTGATCTTGGCATACTGGGGAGCTCTCAGAGGCAATTCATACAAGCAAGTGACTGTTTACGTGCACTTTATGAAGCAGTGGAATACTCTGCTGTGTCCTACAAAAGGGAACAAGCTTAAACATGCTAAGGGAGGAAGAGGTTAAAAATACCTTGCTACTTTTTTTGCTAGGGGAGAAAAAAAACAAACCAATCAACAGTGCCAAAGAAAAAAAAAATCTTATTTACAGATTTCAGAAAATGAAATAGACCTGAGTCAAACTATATCTACAGATAGAAGCAATAAGTCAAACTTGTTACTGTGGAAAAATTGGATAAACTTATACAACTGAAAAGAAAAAGCTTTCTATCATGTCTAAAAAATTGACACAAAAAAGACCACCTTCAAAACCACTCTTGTTTGTAGGGACTTACAATTAATAATGCATTCAACTTTTCCAAGAAATCTTTTTGACAAAAGTGGTATGTGATATGAACATATTGTACTGTCCTCTCCTCACCCAGCCTCAATACATATTCTGAGAAAATGAATCATTATAAATTCATTTAAAATGTGTGGGGTTTGTTTGTTTTTCTAATTTGAGGAGGAAATTGTTGTCTAAAGGTTATGGCCAAATAAGGATAAAGAAGTGCAACTAACCCTTACGGTAAATATTAATGTATGTAGCAAAACAGAAACAAAAGAAATTTAGAAGTGCAACCATGGTCATTAGCAGTGACTTAATTTATAGCTATTGCTGTAATGAGTTGGTTAAACACCTGGAATGTTATTTTTATCAGACTCCTCGCTCAGTAAGACAGGTTTCCTCTTCCTTTTCATGGCATCCATGGATCCCTGTAAGGAAGAGAGAACTGCATAGAACTATATCTACCCACAGGATTCTTTTCTAAGTAAAGTCTGAGCAAATTCAATCTGAGGTCTTCTTATGCTTAATGAAAGAGCCAGAATCTCCTTTTCAGGAAGTACTGGCTCGTGCTGCCTCACATTGTGTGTAAAGATGTAATTGTCAGAACTGGGTTTGCTGTTTGTCTGTTTTAAAGATACCAAAAGTAAATCTAATACTTTGTTTATTTCAAGTGACCCTATCAGCTTTGCTCAAGTCTAGAAGTTAATCTGAAGTACTGTGCACCATTACTTGCTATCCTAACTGGAAGGAAACCCTCTTCATTCAAGAGCACGTCTGCCAATCCCCACACTGGGCAAGACTGATTTCTATTGCATACTTTTTCCAAGACCAGCACGTGGGTAGTTTCAGACATGATCTAGTAGCCAGTTACAGCTGAGGCCCGAGGACAGTCTGCTTTTTTCTGAAACAGAGAAAATCTAGTGGGACAGCAGATTCCTCAGGAACAGCAGCAGGGTGTAGCATCTTCCTCACACACTGCCTGGCACTGCCTGGCACCTCATGCCCTGGGAAACACCAGCTCTCTGTCTCTGGCTGCCAAACTGGTAAGCCTCTCCATAAGTCTCTCTCTCAGAGTCCATAGCTGGTGTAGCAGAGGTTAAATTATCAATGCAGTGTGGGTATGAAATCATAAACCTGTATTAAACTCCTTAGAGTGTTAGCAGCAATATGAAAACTACTGCCAGTTTTCATGTGAGATGTGCTATTATTCTTGCTGAAATAAAGCCATTTTGATGACAAGAAAGAGAAATAGTTTGATTTATTTGTACCTAGATGTCTACTATAGCATGACATTAATTATCTTCTGGAAGCATTTATTTCTCTTAAACGACTATAGAGAAAGAGCCTAGGGTGATTCTGATGCAGAACTCCAGACAATAAATATACTTGGATTTGTGAATCTCAGATCTGCGTGGCAGTTAACTTCATGTGCTTAGCCACAGCTCACATGAGACAAGCCCCTTAGTCAGATTAACCATAACTCACAAGCTGGTTTAGCAGCACCTCACTTGTGCTCATTCAGCTCTCACATCTGTGGAAGTACGAGTAAGAAGAAAAGTAAAAATAAATGCTCCTTGAGCAGCCCAAAACTCTGAGTTGTATCAAGATCTGTGCATTGTAACTGGACACAACCAAATCTCGTACCAAACAGGAATTGCTTTTCAGTTGTGCCCAGCTCTGCAGTGGGATGCCCTCCAGCATTTATGGCCAGATATGCAGGAAACCCACCCCTTTCCTCTCATTGGGATGAGCCATTTCAAAGGATGCAGGGATCATAGGTAGGACCTATGTAGGACCTAGGTATCTAGCTGGGGAGTAGAGGGGCCTTACTGTTAATTTAAAAGTGAAATTGATCATGAATGGCAGTAAGTTTATTAGCCAATGGCTCAGTGTTTAACAGCATGAACTCAAGAGCAGCATCCCCATCTGTCAGTACCTTGTATTACTGAGATGAAACAGATGGCAAAGCTAATAGAATTGAAATCAAACCTCTCAGTCTAGGTTTACACCTAACTTCATTACCTTTTACTGTCTCATGACTGGCTGCAGAAGGAGAAAAAGCTAAATGTTCTTTATTCGTAGAACACCTGAATACAAGGAATGGGAAGGAATGCCACTGCATTGCTAAGGCCACAGGAGAGGAGCTGTGCTCCTTAGAAGATGTCCAACACCACTGAGGAGTTCTCAGCCTTTATTGAAACATGAGCCTTTTGTTTTCTCTAAGCATGACTATGTTGAAACAAAAAAATTTAACTCAGCTAGCCAGACTCAGGAGGAAAATGGATAGCACTTCCACCCATTCCTATAGTTTCAGCCATAACATTTGAAAATTATTGATTTGTCATCAACACGAAACTTGATTGCAGGCAACTTTAAAACAAAATAGATTTCTTTTAAAAGGGAATGAAGTTATATAAAAGAAAAAAAATCTGCTTCCTTTCAATAATTTAATTGGTTATTTAATGTGTTTTACTCTGAAAAACACCTGTTTTATGCACTATATTTTTTACTCCCAGCAGTCTGAACAGGCAAAGTTTAGTTAAAAATTCTTATCATGAAAACTTAAATGTTATATGCAAAGGGTCCTTATCTGTCTAATTCTTTGAGTGTATATATAGGTGAAAACTTGATTTGTGCCAAAGAGACAAATTATGTAAATTTTGACTGTGATATTTCTTACCTTGCAGTGGGATTAGACTTCTTTTCAGAAACAGAACTCAGCATTGAAATTCAATGTTTGCAAAGTTTTGGAATATTTTACTTGTGGTACAGTTATATCATCAATATTTTTGGCACCACACAAAACTTAAGCATAATAGCATAATATAGTTCTCAATTTATATTAGGTTTTGTAATTGTGACAGAATATGAGATTTTTTTTATAGGTGTAGTTTAGTGTAGGATTGTGTTCATTGACAGAAATGTCCTGAATCTGGTAACTATAAAATGTGTGTGATCTTCCTTGAAAATCTACTTTACAGAAATTAGTTAGTGCAAATCTGTATTTTGGTTTAGTTTATTTAGTTGGAGTTTTTAATAGCTTGTTGGGTTTTTTTCTTCCTTGATCACAAGGAATTTATATTAAAAATTTTCCATAGGTTAAAAGTACTAGAAATTTCTGGATTCTATTACTTCTGTCACTCTTTAAAATGAGAAATTACAGTTCTTTCCTTACCTTTTCCTTCCAACAGAGTAAAGGAGAATTGTGAAAAAAGGAAACAAATCAACAAATTTCAACTTTTTTTTTTTTAAGGTTTTTGGTAGCTAATTCTTTCTTACATAATTGGATTCATTAATCTGTGCAATTCAGTAAGTTTTGTAATTTCTGGAGTAGCCTCTGAAATCAAAGATTAATCCCCATAAAAATATGCAAAAGTTTTTGCCTCATATTAGTCATTTTACCAAACTTAGTGGTTTAGAAGTTACATTTCTTGATTGAGTTATTGCGATTCTCCCACTAGTCAAGTTTCAGGATGATTATCTCCAGGCAAAAAGAAGCTTTGAAGGCTAAAATGGTATAAACTCCTAATTTTGGAATGACTAAAGTTAGGGGGAAAGAATCCCATCTGGAGTCACAATTTTTTTTTTTAAATCATGGTTTTATCATTACTTGGAGCTTAATGTTTTCCTAGTGCATCATCTAAGTACACGCTGGACACTACAGAAGGAGGATTATGCAGTATGGTGGATTTAATTGAGACATATTATTTCTCAAAGTTTATAGTGAATATACAAAGGAAAGTATGCAAAATGAGTAAAACATCTTTCCATATTAATCTCTTACACTCCTACTCTCAAGTGCTTTATGTGTTTCACCTAATTTCTGAATGGAACATGAACTATATTTTACAAAAAAAAATCTATTCTGATGAGAAAATAAAATATATTTTATGTTGTAAATATTTTAAGGTGGCTGCAAATATTATTTAAATTTTATTTTTGTTTTTGTTTTTATCATCTGTTACAATACATAGCATAAAAAGAGGACTCAATCTTTCTGCATTAGTGGTACCTCAGACTTTCTAACTGTGCTAAAACTCTTAGGGGAACCTGTTTGGAATTGCAGTGAGAAGGTGCCTATGGGTTCTCACTGCCTCCTGATGGAATGGTCAAGACATGAGGAAGTCTCTGATAGCACTTTCCCTAACTGAGACCAAGTTACTGTACTGTTCCATAACTATTTTTGTCTTGCCCATATTTCTTCCTCCTCTACTGCCATAAAATCATATCCCTTTCCCCCCCAAAATGTTTATCCTGAGTTTTGCCTAAATTTGGAATGAGCTGTTGGCATGTTACCACCTTTTTATAATTTATCTTCTGCACAAAGTGTTTATCAGTGCAATCCATCAAATGTTGCAGAAAGAAAAGACAGAGGTTCTTTTCTTCGCAGGCTTTCTGTCCTCACTTCAGTCTTCTGTGCATAAAGGAAAAGAAATAAGTTCCCTAGAGAGGCGACTGTTCTCTCAAGCGTCAGGACATCTCTGCTCTCTCCCAGCAGTGGAGCAGCACCATAGCTGTGAAACCTCATCAAGTGCTGAAGTCCTAGTTTTTAACTTGGAGGTGATGTCAGTGGCAAAAGCCACAGCAGCCTGATCTGATTACAACCTTGGGGAAAAAGAACCTCCAAGAACACAAAAAAAAATTGGCTGCAAATAGAGTGATGTCTTTACATGAGTGCAAGTGTCAGTCTTACTGGTTGTGACTGTTCAAGATTTACCTTGAAAGGGACTGAGGTTTACAGTACCAGTATGTAAAGAGCTACCTTATTGAAAATGAAAACAGGCATCACATTATTAACAATTCAGGACAGTATTCTGGAGTTTGTTTTTAGTTTGCTTGGTTACCCAATAACATTTAAATATGTACCTCTATTTGCTATTTTTAGTGGTGTCCATGTCCTGCTCTGGAGAGGACTGGGGATGTTCTAATGATTTCTGTGGCAAAACTAGACACAAATGAGGTCGATGTTACACCCACAAACAGTTTATCAATATGGAAATTTGCCCTAGAAACAGAGATAGAAAAGGTAGAGATAAAGTAAGGAAAAGAAGCAGTTTTACAGAGAATTGAGAGAGACGGAGAGTGTCTACCATGGATCCAACCGTATCCCGTTGGTCTGATTTGACCAGTCAGTGGGTGGCTGGTGTGTGAGCAGGGGGCTAGGGGGCTGACAGGTGATGCAGTCTGTGGTTATTCTGATATTTTGGGTTTTTCTGCATATTCAGTCGTTCATTGTGCAGTGTCTGAACACGCACTGCAAGTTCACATTGTTAGGCTTTGTTCCACATGCAGGCTAGTGAAGATCACTGCTACGTCAGAGAAATCTCAGAAAAACTTGTATCACATAAAATATTCTATGTATTAGAACCAAGAGGAACACAGATAGCAAGATAGGTCTTCTTCAACATGGAAGTAGAGAAGCATCCACTGCTCTTCATCCACTGTGTAGAGGCACAGATGTGTCCCTCCCTGTACGTCATCTGATTTTTCATACCTGCTGACTGTGCTGTCTCTCTCTCTTGCCTACCAAGAACCTAGAAGGAGCTAAAGCTTCTTTTATTCCTAAATAGATTTATTGCGATTAAAAAAAAAACCCTCAGCCAAGAATGATGGCTCCCTTGGTTTCCCTCTCACTGTCTGTCTAATACCGCTTTTGCAGACTGTAATATTGCAGTGTTATAAGGAACTTGGCTTATAAACTTTCCAGGGATAGAGAATAGCCAAGATGCTACAAAAATTTCACCACTTTCATTGACACTCTCTAGTAAACTTCAGTATGTTCTGTTTACAAAGAAAACCTGTAATCATCAGTTCAAATGAAAAAAAAATCTACCATGTATTTGAAGAAAAAGATCTTAATTTGATATATGTTCTATATTTCAAAATTTATGTAATTATATGTATCTTACAATTTGTGGAAATTATGCAGTGGAGTTTAAGGATAAGAATAATATGAACTCAATGTTAAATATTTTCAAGAGGTTTTATCCCCTTCATTAGTAGGATATCAGTTCATCTTGTTTCTGCATAACTGCTAAATATGTTTGTAGGATTGCTGCTTGCATGTTTTACTTAACATGAAGTCATTTTCTCAAAAAATATCTTCCTTTCTGATCTGCATCGTTACCCTTTTGATATATCTATTCTACAGGGGTATCCAGATTACTAGGAATTATTTTATTACTTATTTTGTGAATGGTTCTACATTTCCCAAAAAATTAACTCCCTCCCCCACAAAAAAAAAAAAAAAAAACAAAAACCACCAAACTACCAAAGCTAAAACACCCAAACAAACAAAATAGAAACTCAAAAAAACTCAACAAATATCTTCCTCTGTTTCTGAGTTTCACTCAGGTGAAAGGTGGAAAGTCTTTCAGATGGGCTTGGGAATAAAAATCTTGATGTTGGATATGAGAAAAAAACCTTAAGGCCAGGTTGGATAGGGCTTTGAGCAACCTGTACAGTAGAAGATGTCTGTGATCCTGGCAGGGGGGTTAGAGCTGAATGGTGTTTAGGATCACTTCCAACTTATGCCATTCTATGATTCTATGAAAAGTAGACACTTTTGCAAGACAGATAAGTTATTTTATTGCTATACAAATTTTCAGAATCAAAGCATTACACTCTTCGACTCATAGAATTAAAATCCTTTTGAATTTCAGAAGCTTGAAGTGCTGAAAATTTCATTGACTTCCTCACCAATATGAATAATACTGCTGCTGTGAAAAAGTGAAAAATTTGGGTTTCCTTTCTAAAAGGATGTTCTTTAGTATTGGTGTGGTGTTCCTGATTAAAAAAGGAAAATCAAAATAATTTTTAATGGTTGTCTACTATATAAATGACAAGTATATTTTTTGAACTCTGGATTTTCATACCTGCAATGCAATTTAATTTTTATTATTTTTATTATTGTAGGAAAAAACTCAGAGGAGGATGAAAATACTATCAAAAAACTAAATAGTTTCTGGAATGTGCAGTCTGATATCACTATGAATCCTGAAATAAGCAGATTTGTTTCTTCTAACTACTGCTATTTAGTGGGAAGGAGGGCATCATATATTGAACAACTGTCTAAAAGTCAGATGGAGCAAACTTGGCTGCCTCAGTACACATACACAAACAACTGGAAACAATCCACTTGGAGAAGGAAAACACAAATGAAAGACTGTAATGGTCTTGCATTGCGGTAACAATTCTATGCAGCATAGAGATCTGAACAAGCTTACTAGGAAAGGTTCTAGGGCTTCAAATTTATAGTTTGGTAGGTTTTTTGCCACCCTAGATAATTTTATTTCATCTTCCTAGGTTGCAGTTTGCTCTTGTATTCAATAAAGGTAGCCTTTTGATAAAATGGACCAGAAAATGGAAAAAAAACCTCTTTAGAAATGGACTATTTCATTAGTCTGGAAGAGCCAAATTAATTTTGAAAGCAAGCTATTTATTCCATGTTTCATGGAAGACACATGAAAGATACATTTTCTTTTCTTTTTTTTTTTTTTTTTAATGATGTTTAGCATACAAATGCAAAATAATTAAAAGGGTTAATTTACCCTCATCTGTATTTGAAAGCAGAAAATCCAGATGCTGCTGGTATTGACTTCTGGACTTGCTTTTGTATCTGTCCATTACCTCCATGCAGATGTGAGCAACTGATAACCCATTTTGGTAGAAAATCAAGGTTAAAGGCTGCTTTTCTCTTCCCAGTCCCCTACCACAAAGTTTAACCACTGAGTTGTCTAGCTACAGCCTTGCTGTTGGAGTTCTTCCTGCTCTATTCATCTCTGTGAAGCTGAGCTTGAGGCCATAGTTGATGTTAAGTAAGAAAAGTGATAGAGAAGCATCTGTTACTGCACTCTGCTGTTCTGATGAGCAGAACATGAGCTGCTTTACACAAAGGGGGACCTGGTATATTTGATATATACATCCTTTTTTTCCCCTCCTCTCTGATGAGGATTTAGTCGTCCAGGAAATTTTTGCTGAGAAACTGACTAAACAAAATACAGAAAGCTGCTAACAGAAACTGGGAGGTAGCCAAATGGTTGACATCCAGCTATGACAAAAAGTGAATGCAACATGTAATTCAAATACTGGAAAAGGGCAGAGAAATTTGTTCTCTCATAGTAGGCTGTTCTTCAAGGAGAACTTGTCATGAATGTTCTTCATCTTCTTGTCATGAGCAATCTTCATCTTGAACATCATTACTGTTCGAAAGTTAAAGTTTATGATAGTTTTCAGACACGTCAGTCTCTTAAAAAATGCTTCCGACCACTAAATATTCATGCTACTGGAGAACAGAATGATTAATGGAAATGCTTAAGAATAAGACAAAAGTAGTTCTCATTTGTGATATCCTCTATTATTACCACAGTGGAAAAAGAACTCTGACCAAATCCAAATCCAAGCAAAATTAAATTATCAGGTTAAACTGAAGTTGCAGAAACTGGACAGGATTCTCAGCTGTCTTTTCAGAGTTAAAACTATATATCTAGGAACATTTTAATAAAGTTCTTAGGCTTGAAACTAAATTTTACTTTTTCAAGCTGTTCTAATAATAAAATTGCAATAGCACTGACATATGGCAAGATGGCAAGTGGTAGAACTAAGTAGGTAAAGCTTTTCCTAGGAAAATGGTTTCATTTAGAAGGAATTTAGCTTCAGCACCGAGGCTTTTGAAAATGCCTGCCAACTGGGGAGTCATTTGGAACTGTGACTTCTGAGGTGCAGGGTTTAGATGTTTTTCTGGATCCTGGGCCATTAGGTTTATATTCAAACTGTGGAATATCAGTGCATGAATTCCATGCCAGGGCAAAATCTGGAAGTATCCCAAATGCCTGTGTCTGGCCTCCCCCAGTCGGATTCCCAACAAAAGGCAGAGTGGAGGCACAGGGTATTAGGAAGCTGGGCGTGGTTTGGACAGGTCTAGAGGAGTCCATCATCATGCCAGGGTATCCATATGACCTGCAAAGTAATTGCAGTATAAAAGTCTCCCACCTTCACCTTATCAAGAAATGCTTTACTGATATCAAAGCTATTCCAAAGCAAAGGAGTCATATACTATACAGATAGCTACTCCTCTCCTTTGTAATTTGGGAATAATATGAGCAAGCAGTAAAGTTGTTCTAAAATATATTTTCAGCGCTGCCTTGTCCTTGCAGGCTGAACCAAAGCATATATTACAATCCTTCCTGGTCTTTTTTCTAACTCAGATCTTATACTTTGGAGCTACCCATAATTCCCCAAAACACAGTATTTGTGATTGGAACTGTTACTTGCAACTGGAGATAGCTCATGGCCGCTATTATCTGGTTACTTGAGACTAGAGAAACAGAATCCCCAAGTGTATTTTCCACCCACTAGCACAGATTGCTTGTTAAAATACAATGACAGTCAGAGTAGCTGCATAAAACTGACTCAGCTGGTTAGGTCCTTACCTGCTTATTCCAAAATGTATAAAAGTGCAGACACAGTGAGACACAGCACATACCACAACAAAATGGTGTTAGATTGCAAGCAAAAAAGCAGTAAAGACAGGAAAGTGTGAAAGCTGTCTAACTTTTTAATTGTTATGTTTTGGGTTATTTTTTATTATTTTTTCCTTAAGGGTCGTGTGTACATATGTCTTTACATTTATAAAATTATTATAGTCAAGTACAATTTCTTCCTAACCATATAATAAGTAATCTGTAATCAGTACAGATATTGGAATGGATTCTGCTGTATTACTGTCACAGTTCTTCTGCCACGGTATACAAAAGTGAATGAGCTATTCCAGCAAAAGAGATTTTTATATCAGTTCACATATATCCACCCTAGAGCTGGTAGCTCCTATGGTGAAAGTGGTGCAAACATCACATGTAAACAAACCCTTTAAATTCCATAGTTGAAATCGTGTCTTACAAACTTCAATATAACTGGGAACACCCAGCTGTGCAGTTTTCCCTGTATCTGTGTAACAGATAGAAATCACTGCAAAAGAACTTGTCATGACCTACAGAGCAAGGTACTGCTTAGCTATGCCATGCTTTTCACTGGAGCTGCCTATTCACAGGCATTAACCTTTTCCTGAAATCTAGCAAGTGAATGCTTTCCAGAGTTTAGGGGATTTTTTGGTCTGAGCAAAAGCAACTGTAGTGCTGTGCGATGTGCAGTGGTTGAAAAACCCCGAACTCATGAGGTCGTTAATTGTGTCTCTTCCAAGGTGATGCAGTAATTTTTTGAAAAGACAAACTTACATTCTACTGCCCTGTCCGGAAGAAACTCCTGGGGCTGCCCCACCCATGACACGCATTTGTTCCCTCACATTGGGCAGGACTTTATCTTTCCACTGAGAAGCAGTAAGTGCTTCCCCTATGACTTACAGTAAGGACTATTAACCCTGCAGATGTCACTGGATTTTATACAGCAGTGCCACCATAATAATTTAGAAATTTTAGTCCATAATATTGTAAAACATCAGTTTCATTTTCCCATAAGTTTTACAATTAGCAGGCCTAAGAACAAAAATTGCATGGGGTCCAGATGTGGCCTTGAAAATGCCATTATACACCAGCATGCTTCATACTAAAAATAAAGTGCAAATGATACAGATAAAAAATTACCAAATTAGTGACCTCTGTCAGAAGAAAAGCAAAAGGCTTACAGTTGTATTCCTTTCCTTATTCTTATTTTTGAAAAGTGAAGGGAAAAGCAGGAGTGAGAGAATGTGAGGTTTCCCATGAAACTACAGAATTCGATCACCAAAGCAACTGTAACATAAAGGAAAGAAATGCTGCTGAAAAACAGTCTACAGAAGGAGGAGCTTTGTGTTGTTTGCTTTTCTTTTGCTATTGTGCAGGTTTTTGCTGATACTGAGATTTATAATTCGTGTTAATTAATTAAAATATACTTCTTTGCCTTCAAGAAAAGTCTATGGCTACTTGCAAGGAAAAGTAATTTTTCAATTTATTTTTGTTATTTTATTGTCTTACTTGTGAGTGGACAAATTTACAGATATCTTTCTTATCGTGCTTTGAATAAGCATTCCATGTAGGACTAATATTCTTCAAGTTTTCATTTAAAACTGCTTTTATTGCTAAGCTCTGCTGCCATTATTTTGCATAGGGATTGTATCACTATTCTTAGTGTGCACACAATTTCTATTAATGCCAATTAGTAAGCACTGATTGAAAAAAAGAACCACATAATTGTTTCTAATTTTCATTTTTCACAGAAATTGTTTCAGCAAAGTATTTGTTACTTTTACGGTGACATAAATACATTTCCATTAAAACTAAGTCAACAGCAGAAGATTTAGATACTTATTTTTTTTCCTTTTTCTTCCTATATTGAATATATAAAACCTATTAAGTATGGAAATTCACAAAAATCAATGAGGTTGGACTGATCATGGATTTCCCTGGCAGCAACTGAAGTATAAATTATATCTGTTAGATCCAAAAATATAAGGAAACCTGCAATATTCATAGTTTTGGCATTTTCTCCCAGAAGCAAGATCAAAGTTCTAGTGGAATTTCAATTCCCTTGAATTCTGGGGCAAAGTTCAGTGATCCAAAGGCCTGGATTTCAGCTTGCTTATTTGGAAACCTTCTGCTCACATGTGGTGCTACCTCAATGTGCAAATCCGAGTCAAACAAAAAAAGCCTTCTAGAAACAGACAAAGTAGCCAGCTCTGGGGGCTGATTTTTGATAGATGTATAGAGAGACATAATTGTTGATTCCACTCCTACAAAAATAGCCAGTGTTTGGAGTCATCTGAGCAGTAGAAATCAGGTGTTGCTTGCACAAAGAACTTCCTCAACTCCTCTTCTGTATGTGCTTTTAAACATATTTTTAAATAAGTACACTGAGATGTATTAAAAATTTCAACTGTTTCTGATAGTTTTACCTTCATATTGCCGCACAGTTTTTTCTCCTATCTCTAAAAAAAATAGATTGTAAGACAATCAAATTTTATCAGAAATGCTTTTTTTATGTTATAATTTATTGTACTGTATATATATATGTATATATGCACATCAATATATTACAAAACAAAGATGTAATATCTTGCATTGTGTCCAACAGGGGATCAAGTTAAACATCACCTGCATATAAATTTTTAGTAATAGGTTTAGGTTTTGAGTGTTATAAACCACAATTAATATTTTTTTTGTAAAAAACTTACTAGTCTCTTCTAAACAAATGGAAACAATTCTATATTCTGACCATATATATCTTACAATAATTTATGGACATATATACATATCCACCTTAAAATATCACACTGTACTTGGCAAATGTGCACATATATTCTGGGGATGTCCTGATTGTTCCTTTTTACAATTTTTTACATGTTTACTCTTTGATTTTGTTTTTGTTTTTGTTTTGTTTTTTAATTGAAAATAAGTTTTCATGGGTGGAATAACTTCATGCTGGAAAAGTATTTGCCTCTAATATATATTGAAGGTTGAAATCTAATTTTTTGGTGGGCGGCTTTTTCCCCAGAATAAAAATGTTCAGTGACAAAGAAAATTGATATAATTTACTTTTTCGTCAATGAGAAATTAATCTGAAAATGCACGACTAGTATATTATCAAGCTGTGACTGTTTATAATTGTGGACATCAATCCCAGATTTCAGGATAGGTTGGTTTACTTTTTTCTTTTTTTTTTCCCCCAAAAGGCTTGATAAATAATCTTCACAGATTTATTGTAAAACACCAAAGGTTTGGCTATGAAGCACTGTGGTGGGGTGCTGATTTATCTTAAAAATGCACAGAACTCAGTGTACTGCTGATTCTAATCACACATTTCTCTAAAACTCATTTGAGTGTGTTTTTTCAACAGAGCTGAAAATCTGTCTCAAACTTAGCAGTTCACCAAATGTTGCAGTATGCCAGAGTTGCTCAAGGTATGAACCAGTATTATAGATCCATCCATAATTTTACACTTTTTCTCAAGTTTACAGCACTATTCAGGTTGAAATGTATGTATACATGTATGTCACAAAGCCATGCCAATGATTTTAATAAAAAGTAGAAAAAAATTAACATTTTGCTGTGGAAAGATATAAGGTAACAATAGATAAATTGTACTATACAATCATGGAAGACTGTTAAAATTGAAAATTAGTTCTTAACCCTCCCCCACTCCCCTTGTCATAATTTCTGCTTTCTAGATGTTCATTGAAGTTGTTATAATTTTACTAAAATGCAATATTATTAAACTAAAGCTTGAATGCAGGGTTTGTTTTGATTTGTTTGGGGTTTTCTTCATTTATGCAGTGAAAAAGCATCAGAATTCCTGAAGAACACAGTTTTTTTAGCTTTCATAATGTTATTGTTTTGGTTTAAAAAATGTGTAAAAATAAGATAAGCAAACAAATTAAAAGCACACTATGAGCTGGACTTCTACCAAGAAAAGAGACCAGTGTCCTGTTCCCAGCTGGTACTGTCACCCCTCAGAATATGCTGCAAACTACATGATTTTTATCTTCCCATCTGGGTAAAACAAACCAGTGGAAATAAACTGAAGAAATGGATCTATAACTGGTCATAGAATCCATGAATTTGTCATGAATAGGTATTCCTGAACAGAGAATTGCAGTGTATGCATAAGAATGGGTGTTTTGTTTATTCATATCAGCCATAAGATTATACAAGTATGTTTTAAGTCTTTGCTTTTATCACAGTTTGTTTCTGTACAAATATACAAAATATACTTAAGAGTATGCATGTTGATTTCTTTCTGTCTTATATATGCTAAGCTTGATTTTGGAAAATAAAGATAAATCTGTAAAGGATTTATGAAAACAAATCACCTTTTAAGAGAGATTTTAAAGAGCAATGAGATTTCCAAATATTCTGTGGACCTAAAAATACAAATTTTCAAATTAAAAGATACTGAAAGAAGATGAGGATGAAATTAAAAAACTTGTTTTTAGTCAACCATAAAAAAAATAGATCTTTTGATGTGAATCTTGCATACAACAGAATGAAATTCCTATTCATGTTCTTGAATATACATGTTCCAGATACTTATTCAAATATATATTTTTACTCAGAATTCACAAAATTTTTCTTCTTACTCTAACAACTTTCAGAAAATGCAATTATAAATATTTACACCATTGTGGTAACTATTTCACATTTATTTCAAGAGCCAAATTGCATGAATTTTAACATCTTCCAATTAACTGAAGAAGTTCAGTAATAGCCAGTTTAAGGTTTGGGGTTTTTTTTTCCCCTTCTGCTTCTCAAGTGAAGCCACCTGGTATCTATTCCTCTTTGTTTTTATAATTTTTTTATCATTATTTGTAAATAAGTATTTGAAAAGTTTCGAAAGAAGTATGCTAGTAAGAAGAGCAACATGAAAAATATTAGACTGAGAAAACTAATACCTTAAGTTATTCAGAATAAATCTATGTCAAAAAAGCTACCACATTTGTAGCAATGTGGTTTTTTAGGATTCCATGTGGCTTTCCATTGTTCCCCTGCTCTGTATGTTATTGGTTCTTTTTGAAATATGCATCCCGCTGTACCTGAAATCTATTGGTGTGTTCCCCCACCTGTGTTGCCTTCAGACCTCCCGGGACTGGCTCTGGGAGAGCCAATCCCTGCCCCCTTCCTTTCCCTTATAAGCTGATGCCTGCGTCAGTTTGGGGTCTCCATCTTCGAGCTGCCAGCCCTTACTCCCATCCCCTGCTCTCCTCCCCCTTTCCCATCCCTGCACCCCACCTTAGGACCCCAAAATAAACTTCCCTGGCAGACCTGGAGATGGAGTCCAGTTCGTTCTTTCATCTTGCTGTGTTTCCTGCTGAATTTCTGTGATTGGAGACCCACACCACGCTAAGCGCACCCCGGGGGCCGCCTGGCCCGGACTTGGTGGAGATACGTGCCCAAGGGACCTCGTTTTGGGGGGCTGCTGGCTCCTGCCGTCCTCCCGCAGTGAGTAACATCACACATCATTAACAAAATATGGCATATTCAGGAATCATCAATAAGGAATGGGCAAATGTTTATCTAGGTTTCATTTTTTCATTTTTAATAATTGGTTTCATTGCCCTGTAGTAATTGGTTACTTATTTGAAAATCAAACTAAAAGAAAAGCCCGATGCATGTCAAAGAGATGACTTCCAAAGCATCTCTGCATGTTTATGGATGAAGAAAATACACAAGAGCACAGAGAAGTGTATTTCGATTAACTGAACAGCTGAGCAGCTGAACTGGATATTCAGTAAGGCTTCATGTCTAACAGAAGACCTGTTTGTCTCCTAACTTTCTGTCAAAGGAATTCCTGACTTCTCACCACACTTTGCAATATATAATTTTTGGGGTTTTTTTTTTGGTTTTGTTTGGTCAGTTTGTTGTTATTGCTGGTGGGTTTATTCCCAATACTCCTTTTTTCTAATCTACATTCCAAAGACTTATTTTTGGAGAAGTGAAACAGAGAAGTAAGGAAAAACTTTAAGGTGGGCAATTAATTTCCTAACCAAGATGGCTGGACAGGAAAAGAGGTGCAAATAATCAACTGAATTTCAAAATACCATGACCAAAATTTTCATATAAGGTTAACACATAACAGTGTAGTATAATACAGTTGTGTGTGAGCAGGTCAGGGTACCAGAAGCCTTCCCTTACCATGCTTTGCCAGAGAATATGAACAATTCTGCCCAATAGTCAGGGCTTATGCACAGAGAAGTGCACATGCTTGTGCATATGTGGAGTTGGACATTGCTTTCCCCAAATCCTTGAAGCCTCCTGCAAATATCTTGATATTTTTGGCAACAGACATTACTTCAGTTGCAGTTTTCAGTTTGTTGCCAACTTTCTGAACACACCAGCCAGCTGTAAGCCAGACATGTGGTGGAACTAAGCTCTGAAATTTTGCAAAGGTATTATTAAATTATGACCTTGGGTATAGCAAAGTATAAAGATGAAAACTACTGAGACGTTGCAGGTCCAGGCCTAAAAACCCTTAGCTGATTTCCTTCATCTGACTGAAAACCATACCTGGCCCTTGAATAAACAGAGCAGCAATGACTCATCCAGCCCTTCAGATTTCTGTGATTCCTTTCCAAACCCACATTTGCAAGCATGGGCAATGTTATCTCTGTGACCAAAAAAAAATTTCCTTCCCCTCTTCCCAATCAAGATAGTGAGGGACATATTTTTAAACTCAGAAAATAAACATTGAACTTCAATTGCAGGTTGCCCACATATTTGCCGTGACTAATAGAAGATGGGAATTATGTGGGCAGGTGTCTTCAGGGATACAGCTATAATAATGGCTGAAGCTTAAGAGATACTGAGATGCTGAGACTGGAAAGGAAGACTTAGAGAGAACTACAGAACTTGGAAAATCATGGTTATAGGACAAATGCTTCCAACTTTCATTGTTCTTTTCCTGCCCTCACTCTGTAATGTCCCCCAGAGAAACTGATTTCTTTTAGCTATATAGGATTTCAAAGAGTTAAAAGATGGAAAGCAGAGAAAGAAGAAAAAGTTATATTTGCAAGATGTAAATGGAGTATTCTGTCTCCAAAGCTAAACTTGCTATAATCTTCCTTCTGAGCAACTATGTATAAGAGGACAAAACCATCAACAACAACAATAAAAACCCTGCCATCAAACCTATATTCATGCCCAACTGATGATATTAACTTTCAGAACCTTTTTAAAGCTGTTTTGCTAGCTTCATGGAAAAGTGCGTGGCATGCACTGCATAGTCCTGTTCTAATCAAAAATAATTTCATTAAAAAATTGCTGCATAGGTGTTTTTTTTCCAGTAGACTACGCACAGCATTTTAAGTTATCTATCACGTTATCCCTTTGGACTTTAACGCTTACAAATGGAGTTTCATGCTTCATGAAACAAAGACTTTCAGGCTGCTTAGGCAACCACAAGCTACAGGACAGGAACATGACAATCTGGGGTAGAATCAGAAATCCCAGGCAAAAGCACATCAGACTGGGAGTCCATTTATGATACCTCCAGTGCCTACCCCACAGGAGTGAGGAAAAGCAACTTCTGTGATTTCACTGTGAGGTTCTTTACAGACCTCTAAATCACTGTTCTGTGCATAGTAAAGACCCACGTCCTGGAGTCATAATATTTTAGAAAAGGTTGGCTTTTTTTTAAAAAAAGATTCACACTTTAAGGTACTGTATTATTTTTGGAAGAAGTGTTGCTATTTCCTGTGTTTGGTACAACAGTACTCATCCAGCTGCATAGTCCTTTCCCCAGTGATGCCCAGGGATGTCTCCCTTTGAGAGGATAACAAAGAGGGCTGCTAAGAATAACATGAATGAAAAAAATTATTTCTGCCCCAATGAGCAGAGCATTGCATACCCTGAGGGCAGTGCACAATTGCTATGTTGACTCACTGAAAAGCAAGAGAATGCATATTGTCTTGAGGGAATGAACCTCTGGTATCCCAACATGCACACAACACATGCTTGCTCCTTTCCAATTCTATCCAGTTCACTGCCTCATTTTTTCCTGGAATGAATACTGAGTAGCGACTGGATTTGCATGCTTTGTTTCCTGTTAAAAAAAAATAATAATAAAAAATTCTCTGAACTCAGTCAGATAGAGGGGAAATACAAATTCCTCACACAGCAAGAAAAAGTCTTGAATTAATATTATTCTTTAAATTTGGAACTGTTTTCTCTAGTCAGGCATTGCATATACTACTGAATTGCTTGATGTGGCATTAGAGTGATGCTATAGAGATAGTTGAATCCACACACTTTTAAGCTCATGTGGGACCACCCTGGAGCAAAGCTAACAGGATAAATCAGAAATTACTTCAAGATGAGGAGTAATTAAATTCACAGAGCTGGATAACATAAGAGAAGGAACTGAGCAATTGTGCAGCCAGAGCAAAAATAATTGTTCACATAAATGCAAAGCACAACAAAAGATTAACCTGAAGATACACCAGAAAAGCCTTAAGATCACATCAAAATTGTAGATTTATGTTTGACATAACGTAGAGTTGTCTTAGACACTGCTGTGAAGGTTTCTGTATGAGCAGCATACTATGGGTATACAGTGGGTTGGCCATTTTACGATGAGTGGCCTTGATGGTGTTTTTTCTCATCCAATTATTGTCCTAGTGTCTGGTCTTTGGAAAACAGTTCATTGCTTCACAATGCTGAGGATGAAGCCACGAGCAGGCACCACTTGGGCTGATCACAGTATCTCTACTGGCTGCACCCTACCAGCACACCCACCACCAGCCATTCTCTCCCAGAAGCACAGCCACTTTTATGTATAGAGACAGCAACATGAAAGGAACCAGACCAAGCTTTTTCCCAAAGGGACACCTTATGTCTATATTCCCATAGGAGTTATGCCTGCTCTTAGTGGTCTCACACTTCATTGAACTCACATGATTGAAATAGGTCTCTCCACAAAGATCTCTGATAATCCTCTGTATCAGTCATATTTCCTGCTTTTTACTTCTGCCACCATTATATGGGTGGCTTAAACTGATCTGTGGACAAGTTCTCCATGACCCTGTATCGTCACCTCTTCTGTGCTGACACCTGAGAGCTACACGACAATGGCAGTCACAGCACCTGGACCGTGTGGCAGAGGGGCCTGAGGCCACAGGATTCACAGCAGCACTCACCTCACGTGACATAATTGACTTTGGTCATGACTGTAACATTTGGGCATGTCGCTGCTGGGAGTTTAATAATTTTTTAAGGAAATAATTAATCAAATTATAATCACAGCTTTGCTATTTGAATATCCCCATGTCTATTTCAGCACAGTAAAAAACTTGGGTATTAGAAGGATCTTCATGTACTATATTAATGAGAAAACAGATATTCTTTCCTGTTTCTCAAAAAAAAAAAAAAATTAGTCAGTCTTTCACAAACTGCAGTTCAAATCTTGCATTAAACATGACTGATTTTCTGCCTTACATCAATGGTAGAGATTTCTGGAGATTTCAGTAGGAGTTTGCACCACACATCAAAACATACATATCTACTTGTGTGGAATCCCACAGACTTGTTTAATTCCCATTGAGTGACTAGAAACATTCTGATTGACTTAAATAGCTTTTTGATCCACACCAGTCTCGTTCGGAGCAGCCAAATTCTATTGAATGAGAACGAGCCCCCTAAGAGTTATCACAGCATGCATCTATATCCTTGTTTCATGAAACTTTTTTTCCTGCTAGCACCATTAAGTTTTTGAAATTGTACTAAGGGTTCTTTTGCTAATCATAAACCTTAATGCTAATTTCTCTCTACAGCCATCTAATTCCAGATATAAAGACATTTTGAATAAAATTATAAAAGACACTTTACAGAAGAAAATCTGTTAGAAAAACACTACACATTCACAAATTCATTGGTATCTTTTAGTCAACATTATTTTCTTAATGTTAATGGGTTTTTTTCCCTGCCTTTTTTGGTATTGACTTTACCTATGTATTCCTCTCAAATGGAACAAAACATTAGATTACACAGAGTAATTGCCACCTGCCTACTACTTCCACGTGTAAATGCAGTATAAATTGATCAAAACCGGTTTGTACTCTGCACTGTGCTTGTGAGCTGAAAATTTATAAATTTGGACCCTTTTTATTTACAAGAAGTACTAAAAAAAAGTCTGTTATTGGCACTTGACTGTTAGAAAGCATTACAATCAGAAATAGAGACACAAGAAATTTGGTTTCTGTACTGGACACAGTTCAACCTTTATGCTTAGTTTAGTCTACTTTTTCTGGGCAGAATTTTTCCACATTTTGGGGCATTTCATAGTCTTTTATGACAGGGAAAGCAACAGATAATTTTCTTCTATCAGATGCCAGCAAAAGAAATTGTTTTAAAATATTCTCATTAGTCTTGTAATCCCTAAACCAATCTTTCACTTTTTGAATAATACAATAATCATATTCAATAATGTGTTAATATTTCAGCATTAAAAATTTTATCTGCTCAGGATTATCTCCCCTTCTAACAGCACATTTTATAAGTCTATCACAGTTTTTCACTTTCTAAGGTCTTTGACACTAGAATCCTTTAAATAACAAGATGAATACATTTTAATTAAAAAACCTCAGAGCATTGCAGCATCCTATAATTGTTGTTGATCTACTCTCTCTAGGCCACGGTGATGTCACAGTTGTGTCACATGGGATGATATAGCTGTTTTTCATGCAAGATATTGCATGTCCTCTAAAGATGCACCTTTCATAGAATGACAATATCAACTTTGCTACCAGTCTAATTATAATAATTTTGTTCTTTTTTTCCTTTTGAAAAATTTCTATGAATTTGCAGTTTACTGCATGTAGACTTATTTCTTTCTTACTTTTTTCTCTGAGGCAAACATAGTTTAATTGTGTCATTTGGTACTTGTGCATAACTGCATTGTTTTTAAAACTGCAAGGCTCTGCTCACAAAGTAGTTGTAAAAGGATGTGAGGAGTTTTCAGCTCTCTTTCAATCCTTCAGATGCACATGATGTTCCATACACACAAAATGCAGCAGCTCCCACCCAAGGAAAATAATACTTTGATGGAGTCTCCAGCAGAGCCAGATACCCATCCACATCCAGACTAGAGGCTTAAATGCTAATCCCTAATATGCACTGAAGTTTTCCATGTGGAAAAGTCATTTATGGAATTGTATACATTTCTATTTAGACTGCTTGAGAAGAGAATTTAATTTTGAATATTATTTTTAGAATGTAACACAATTCTTTTCAACTGCAAATGAAAAAACCCTTATATTTAGAGCCCAGTTTTACACTTTACCTTCTTTTTCTTCATTTGGCAGAGGAAAAAAAATAAGTGTGAGAAAATGAGTTTTCTCATACAAGTTTTTATATTTTTAGAAAACCCTGGAATTTTTAAATACATTTTAAAATATTTTTTATATATTTTTAAAAATAATTTTAAATATTTTTAAAAATACGAGCTGGAAGTCAAAAGGAATAGAAAGTAGCTCTTTTCACATTTTTTCCTCTGCCTTGCTTCCTTCAATACACTTGATGGTAACTGATTTTTCCAAAAGAATTAAAGTGGCGAGGGAGAGGAGGAGGTGTTATCCATAGTGAGGACAGTTATAATATGGCCTGGAATCCCTTATGACAGAATTTTAAACCAGCAAAGAACAGGAAACCTGATGGTGCTCAGCATTCATTTCCACTCCTGCCTGAAAGCAGATTACCTGCCCGAAAATTAAAGTACGTGTGGTGAAAAATACCTGGTAGAAGTTACCATACATCATCTATAATCAAGCCTATGACTGTGATATTCTGCTAAATTCTATTTGTGTGTACTAAACTATATATAGAAAGGCCATTATTGTGAATCCACAAGGTAGCCCTAGGTGCACTTTTTTTTGTAAATGCAAAAATAAAATGGACATTTTATGAGATAATGGTCCATTAAATGAGAAAGTTTAAACTTAGGCTTTTTAACTGTTTTCACCTCACAGTTAAAAAAAAAAAAAAGAAAAAAGAAAAACAAACAAACAAAAAAGGTGATGTTAAGTGCAAAGTTTTATTGGCTTACGTTATAAAATGCTGGTGAAGAATAAGACAAGGAAAATCATAGGTTAGTTTTAAAGCTGTGTGATGTTTTTCCACACATGAAATGGTTGGCTATTTGCATACATATTGTATACTGTAGAGCACAGTTGCTTCTACAGAATCTCAAATATGTGTCCCAATATGCCGAAGTACGATGAGCCATGCGTTCAGAATAAAACGCATAGTTACAGAACAATCGCAACCTGTGGTACACAGATCAATACATGGCAGCTGAGCTGCCTCCTGTGCCTACCAGCAAATATGTATCAGTCCCCTGGGCCCTGCCAGAGCATAGAAAAGAAAGCCAAAACCCTGTAGTCTATTAGGAATACAAATTCAATATATTTCTCCTAATTACTTTTTAATTTCCATCTCATCTATGTATAGTCGCCACAGAAAGAAAAAGAGTTCTGTTCCTTATTCTGATGCTGTCTTGCTTATTTGACCTTAGTAATATTACAATTACTCAGATACTTAATTGATTCCACCACATCGTATGCATAATTAAAACTACTTGTCTTTTAGGTGTTAAGTGGACCTAAGATTACCTTTTACACTGTGAGCAAAATGTTTTAAAGAATAAGCTCAAATAGATATTATTTTTTAAAAATTTAAATTATTACTTTAGTGTCCGGAGCTCAAAATTAATTTGGTAAATTATTTAGTTTTGTCCATGAGCTACATATTGCTTTAAAAGGTTGCATTCTGACGTAATTTAATGTACACCTTCTTTTTAATACTAGAAATATTTTCCTCCTTTTGTTCAGCCAATGAAAAAAAGGAACCCATGGGCTAGGAAAATTGTTGTTTTGTCTTTCTCTCTTAATACTGCTCTGTAGGGTACTGTCCTGACTATTGAAAGAAAGGTCTCATTCAAAAGTTTTATATAAGACAAATAGGATTACAGAGTATAGATCAAAGTGTACAGAATCTTCCTGGAAATTAAGAAAATGGAAATCAATGACCACTATAGGAGTAATTTATAGAGAGAAATAATCCTCTTTTTCCCATGGATTGGATATTACTTTATTAAATGAACCTATTGGCTTCTGTGTGATCATCTATACACTAAGGAAATAATGCCATGGGGATTTTATTGTGCCTTATTTTGCAGTCTCACTCCAAATATGGACAACAAAAATATCCAAGACTTCCTGGCATTAGGAAAAAAAAAAAAAGAAGTATGAAGGGCAAAGAAACTGAATATAATATCTATTGACTGGAAACTAAATATAGAATATATAAATTTTGGTGTATTGTGTATTCTGTAATGGATAGTAAAACAGATGTGTGACTAGCATAGTTATTGTTACTACACTCAACACTTACACTCAATTTTACTTTGAAATGCTGACCCTGCCATTTCTCTTGTGGATAAATTATACCTCATTGTCAGTTCTGTGCTTGAAGCGGTCTTCAAAGGAAAATAGGATTTCAGATGCACTGTATGTACAGCAAGATGTAAATCGAGTCTTCTGTCTTGATTTTCTTGTTTTTCCTCCTCGTGATCCTCTGCAAAGCAGCAATATCTCTTGTCAAGATAAGTCACCTCTGTCACTCAGCCTTCATCTTTGTGATAGCAGTCAAAAAAATCCAAGAGTGAAATGCAGAAGACTCTTCTGCAGACAGGAATACAATATTGTTGCTGTCTGCTCATGTGCTTACTTATCAGCTGAATTTACTAAATACAGAGTATGCTGTGTATCAAAGTCATCCAGGAAAATGGTGCATGTGAATTGTTCAAAAACGAGAATGTAAGTGTTAATGGGTATTTCAGATACATGATTCAACCTATGGCCACCATGAAACCTGATACTATAAGAAAACTTATACAGAAATAGTAGAATATATATATTTTCAATAGGTTAAAGAGTCTGTGACAGGATATTGTTGAAAACTTTCCTATGAAGAATGGACACAGCTCACATGATTTAAAGTTATTCTCTGAGTTGTGCTGGAATGTCCATCTGGAATCAGAGGTAATGCCTTGCACCTTGATTACTTCTCATGCACAACAAAGGAACATTTTCTACAAATGAGCCATAAAATGAAAATATCCGTTTCAGCCTATTAGCAAAAAAAAATCCTCCAACACATTAATTTGCACAAATTTAGGATGATTTTAGAGTACTTATCCTTGCCATTTAGAGAGGTACTTAACCTACTTAAAATGTATGTCTGTTGTCAAAGCAAATCAATAAATTTCAGGGAACAGTACTAGTTTTACTTATCATAACTGTGTATATTATGCTTCCTTTAAGATTCAGAGCACTGTAAAGACCAGAACCTCATGCAAAAACCTTGTTGGATCTCCCAAACTGTTAAAGTAAAACAGATTATTTCCTGTTGTTGATACAGAGATTATAGTTATAGTTCGGTAGCTCTGATTCTATCTCATAGAAGCGAATGGTAAATATCAGTATAAAAAAGGGTAGGTTTGTTGCTGTACCACAGGCAGAATACTTACAGCAAACAGTGAGGTGACATAAGAATTCTGAGCGCTTAATTTAAACATGAATTATTTAACATTACAAGCCTTAAACTTGAGTTACTAGGGACTTTATGGTAAAACTCATGCTCACTCTGATTTGAGCTGCTTGAGCATGCTGAAGTGATAAAGTTGATCTTGCTTACAAATTAAATTTTTAAAGCCGGTAGATTAGTACTACCATAGGCTTGATCCATATAAAGTGCTGAAGCTTTCTAGATTCACATGGGATTAGGAGACAAGCCTCAAGTAAAACCTTTCTTTATCTGACACTTGTATAGACTCTCAAAACCCAATTAGGCCGTGCTGCTTGAAGGTGTGACTTCTATTGCCAGCATTACCTCTAAGTCTATCAGATAAATTACTTAACCTCTCTACATACCATTTCTATATTCTATAGAAAAAGGATATCATCATGCTGTTGAAAGGCTTTCAGATCTGGGAATGAAAGACTTTATGCAGTCAAAACGCAGTGGTAAATCATGGCTATCAATTTAAGAGTTTAATTTAAGCAAAGTGGAACATCACTCTGTGTTCTATTGTATCATTGTATGCCTGCTAAAACTGTTATATGATCTTTTCTTGTGATAACTGGATATGTCTTGTGACACAAGTTGAAAACATGAAAGAAGTCATGTTGTAATGTGTACTGTGGAATTCATTTTCTCATCATCTTTATCTAATGTAGCTTCATAAAATACCCTTTATCTAAAATAGCCTATATGTTCAATGGTATGGTCAAGCCTGGAAATTGACAAATCCGTCTATTAAATTTTCCTGGTGTTCGAAAGCAAGGGGGCTTCTGGCATGAGGAAGTAAAAAGGATATTAAAAAACCAAAAAAACCAAGTTACCACCCTTCTTATGTGGTCCATTCTTCTATTTTTGACTACTTGCTGAGTTCATGTCCATGCAATGTTTGTGGTGCACCCTGAAGATTATGAGATAAATTTTCTGAAATTTTTTACTCTCCTTTATCTACAAAGACAGAAACCTAAGATCAGTATTTTCCAAGACCTTTTACAAACAGTTTGAAAATTCAGCAGGGAGATATGCTGCAAAGGTTGGTTTGCCTGTATGGACATCTGAGTCCTGCCACATGGCTGCCTCTTATACCAGGGCTGATCTGCTTTAAAAGCAGTGTGGAGCCTTTCCAGACAGCATCACGTATTCCTTTACTGCATCACAACTCAGTTAGCCCTTCTACCAAAAGATTGGAATGGACCCCAACACAGTGTGACAGATGCTTTCAGACATGACAACATCTGCCTTCTAGGCAAACATTGACCCACACTACCATTAACGGCCCTCGTCAAAAGATTGGATCACTAATTTGTAAGAGTCAAAAGTGACCATTTGACACCCCCCATTTTTTTTCTGTACCAGGATGTATACTCTGTAAGATACATGATACTGATACACTGTAGAGACATAAATTGTCATGCATGTTCATTCTTTATTTCTCACATTATTCTCTCACTTCTCTTCTATATGTCTTTTAAAAATGCACATGATTCCACAATTAAGAGTTGTGGATTCTTGCCCTTAATAGCCATGAAGCTGTCTTACTTCAGGGAGAGGCTGTTTTAATTTGTATCAAGTAGTAGTGGCTTTGCCATGCTCTTAGTGTAATAATGACCAGGAGAATGAGCTGACTTGTGTCAATCACAGTGAGATGGTTTTAGTGGTGAACTCATAGATGCCTTGGGACAAGAATGGTCCCAAAAACTGTGGCTTCCACATGAGGAAGTCTGTCAAATCTCTGGGCCAGCTTTATGGGCCTTCCTTTCACTCACCTTGTGTCAAAACATATGAGCTGTGATTGAAGCACCAAAACAGGTGAGGACATTGAAGGGCTGGGTCATGACATGGACAGAGGCTGCCAGGGACTGCTTTGGCCCACCACAGAACAAGGTGGGATCTCAGTCACTGGTAACATTATCTTGGATGGTGTGAAACAGAACTTGCAGGTGAAGTACAGGATTGTGCATGGCAATACGTAGGTCAGGCAGCCTAGGATTGCTGTCATGAAGACTAGTCTCAAAAGCAGCCTGTAGCTATTACACCTCTGTGATAGCCTACATGCAGAGCCAGAGAAGGATCCTTGGCACACTGTAAATCTAAAATGATTAATTTGTTCCTCCCTTTTTGTACCAAAGGTAAGTTGTATCACACTGTCAAACTGTTTTGGCAAGTGCTGCAGAAAAGCTGTTGAAGGGTGGCTTTTATGCTTACCTGAATTTTTCTCCTTCTTGTATCCATTTTTAGCAGGTCCCACTGGGGCATCAGAAATGGAACACAGGCCTGGAGGTAGTAGAACCCTCAGCAGAAGATAACGAGAAAGGCTGCACCTTTGCTGCTTCTTTACCTGTACAATGTTCAACAGCTCCTCTTGTAACAGCTGGAAGGAAATAATTAGCATAACAAAAAGATGTTATAGTGTTGCATCAAAACGTTTTCAGCAAATGAGACCTTGGGCTTCAAATATCAAGAGAACTAAGTATATTCAAAGGGATTCTCTCTAGTTGAAATCTAGTTAGCTAAAAACGGTGAGATAAATGTCATTTCAGGTAAGCCTGAGTCCTCCAGTAATTTTACTACATGCTAGTCACCACCTCCCTTATTCTTTGGCCATCAGAGACTACGAATAACAGAAGGAACAGCACAAAACACAGGACACAAAGGAGATGCAATTAATTGTTTCCCTTATTTAGCTGATAATATTCTGTGTTTTCTGATCAGTTTGAGGGATGAGAGAGGGAAGAAGCAAAAAGAATTTATTTATTTAAAGATTTATTAAATTCAGTAAGTAAAAAAGTTACCTATCCTTCAATTTATTGGACCTCGTATTAGATCTTTTATTATGTTTTTCCCATTAGCCCACATCACCAACATAGGATTCTTTTGCTTACTTGTAAAAGCTATGAAAAACTAGAGACATTTTGGTTTTCCTTATTTCCTCACTGTAACTGTGAATTCCTCAAAGCAATCTAACACCCATAACCTCACCAGCACAATGGTAAAAACACATCTTCATTTGATAAAGACCATGTTTGAAATCCTCTTTACATTCATAGAATCACAGAATCATTTAGGATGGAAGAGGTCACCAAGTCTAACCATAAGCCTAATACTGCCAAGTCCACCACTAAAGCAGGTCCCCAAGTGCCACACCTACAGTGCCACATCTACAGTGCCACATCTTTTTATTGCCTCCAGAAATGGTGACTCAAGGACTTAGCTGGGCAGCCTGTTCCAGTGTTTGACAACCCTTTGGATGAAGAAATTTTTCCTAATATCTGATCTAAAGCTTTTCTAGTGCAATTTGAGGCTATTTTTTCTTGTCCTGTCCCATGTTACTTGGGAGAAGAGACCAACAGCCACTTCACTACATCCTTCTTTCAGGTAGTTGTAGAGAGGAGTTTGTCAAAGAAATTAGTCAAAGAAACTACTTTGAGGATTAACATTTATTTACTCACTAAACTACATTTATAATTTAAATTATTAGTGATAGCTTTAATTCTATTGGAACATGAAAAGACATCCACAAATATGACAACAAATAGATAGAGGTAGCAAAGCGGATCTTTTCTACCAGCCACTGTGTTTCCCCTTGTTTTCTGGTTTAAAATAACTGATTTCAACTAATATTAGCAAAAGACGTCTTTAAAACCCTGAGCTTAAAATTTCCATATAAAAAATTGCCCACTCTCATTAGAATGTTAAAGAGCATTAAGTAGCAAAGGTAATTTAGAATGCTCATTTCAGTGCAGTAAACTGTCCTATGTTGCGAAAAGATTTTGAAAATGGAGCTCAATAGTGCCAAGTGAAGAATTACTTTTAAGTTTATTTTTTTGTTCTTAAAGGTAGAATAATTGTGCCATCCAGGATAGGGTCCAGGATGGTTGAACAGGATAAGCAGGAGACGGCAAAACATGGGTGTCACAAGTTGGCCTCACAGCAACATTACCCATCTGTGATGAGTAGGATGGTCCTTTGGGATCTGTCAACATGAGGGGACAGCTGCAGGATACAGCACCTCTTCATTACTGTGGCATGAGCTCCAGCCCACATGGAACATCAACCTGAGCACATGGGGCACGCCAGGAGTGCTGTGGCCATGCTGGCCTTTCTCCATCTGCTGCCCAGGACCTGCTCATCAGCATCCCCAGATGGGTGGCCAGTAGTGGTTGGGCTAACACCAGAATAATCTTTACATCTGCCTTCTGACTGCCACTTCCTCCTCATGCATTTGTTAACTCCTTCCTGTATAACAATAACCACCTCTAGAACAACTAATTCAACTTGCTCCCTACTGTCTGTACAATCCCCAGCTGGCTTCTGCCCCCAGGGCAAATGGGGTCCCACAAACAGCCACAGTCACTGAAAGGAGTGACACTAATGATCCCAGGAACCTTCGCCAGGGACAAATGTTTATTGTCAATTCTTCTCTTCTCCCTGCCTTAACCAAACTTAGGAGGATTGCCAAATGCTTTTTCCTCAGGCTAATGCCAAAGCAAGACCAATAGTTTGGAAGTCTTACCTATAGATTTTTCTGAATGTCAATATTAAATTTAAAAACCAAAATTCTACTTTTTTTTCTCTGAAATTAGCAATGACCATAAAAAGAGACTGTATATACTATCATCATGAAATTCATGGCCATGAGATCTATTTTATTGGGAAAAAAATCCCTCAAGTCATCAAAGCTAAAAAAGAAAAAACTTCTGAAAAAGATCACAAATCAAAATGTTGTGTGAAATAAGCAGATAGCTATGGGAAGAAAAAAAAAAAAAAGAAAGGAAAAACTGGTGTGCAGACAGACAGATGTTCCATGCAAAGGAAGTGGTAGTTAATTTCTTTTAGCAAATCTAATTCTATTTCCATCCCCAAAATATCCCTGCTCCTGAGAGCATGTAAGAGAGAGCAGTCAAAGAAAGATTTGGAGTTTCATAGTATTTGTTCTTATGAGGGAAAGGGAAAAAAAGAAAAGGTTAAATTTATTCTCTTTGGAAAAGGGAAGACTTTGAGGTGACCTACTTAGCTTCGGTGGTCTTTGTTACTTGGCAACATATGAAATAAGATGGCAAACAGAATAAATGTGTTTGAGAGCCAGCAAAGACATTTTTATAGAGAAAGGGGTTAAATGATGTAGTTACAAAGCAGAGAGGTGAGGTTAAAATAAATCTAAAGGATGCAATCTTTCCAAGGCATGTGGCCTTTTCTTGACCAACAATCTTTTATGTCCTTATGATAGGTTTATTAATCGAAATAAAAGACAATGTTTTACATGTGCTGGCTCCAGTGCAGTAAGTGAAATGGTAGGTATAAGAAAGAAAAATATGAATTTTATGAAGCATTTTTCTCATTAATACCTACATTTTGTTTTCAGAAACATCACATAGTTTCCTCTGATTAGAGGTGGTGAGGGAAGCATCTTTAAATCTATTAAGCCTGACAAGTTCTTGACTATTTAAGACACTGCCTTTTTCTCATCCCACTTCTCTCCTGTCCCCAAATGTCACTATTCTAATAAAAGCACTGCTCTTCAGTAACAGCTAATGTCATCTAGACAAAGAATCGTGCCTTGGATCTTTAAAGTATCTCAAAAATGGGTTAAAAACCTTTTTCATCCTGTGAGAAAAAGCAAAGAAAATTAAAGTGATTAAGCAACAAAAAAGACTTTTAAGGTAGAAGGCCAGAAGTGGCTACTTCAATCCTGTTGACACCTTTTTTCTACATTTTTGAATGTTTTACAGTATTTAATTCTCCTAGTTGTCATCTGTGGATAACTCTGGAAACCATCACCTCAGAAGGCCAACCCATGACCAACCTTAGTACATTTTATGAAAACAGTTATTTTAAAACCTTTCCAGTGGGAGGGTTGAGGTGAGAAGAAAGGAGGTAATTCTGGAGGCAGGACCTGGTAGTGTCTGAAGACAATTCAATAAAAAGGGATTCCTGCATACAGGAACCAGGAAGATCCTGCCCTTGGCAAGGTCAGGAGGGCTTTTGGGCTCTTTCTTGGGGAATTACAGCAGAAGGAAACATCAGAGAGCAGATGGTGCAACCCAGAAAGTCATGGTTGTTGCCTGCAATTTAGGCACCTCTGATAAGTGTTCGGCTGCTGGCCAACCTGCCTCATTTCCTCAAAACTGCTCTGAAAATAATTACCCTGTGCCTCCACTGGCAGAGCTACAGGGGAAGGTGGGAAGGGTGAGGGCAGGATCCATATGCGCAAGATAGGTTCCTCATGAGTTTGGAAGGTCCAGGCTCAGACAGGAGAGCAAGAAAGCTTGTGACTAGGTAAAGTTGTTCTCTGTATATGTATGAAAGTATATGTGTGTATGCAGGTATATGCAGTATATTTTTAATTTGTCAGAACTAGTGAAAGTTATTTCTTTTTACCTGCAAGGAAGCTTCACTCAGTCATAATCTCAAGCAACTATGACTCGTTTCCAGCAAAATATATTCTTATATTGCAACTTCCTAGTAGAAGGAGAGATAATTTCAAGAGCAATTCCCTGAAAATGCTGGGGTTTTTAAATGAAAGTTGATCAAATTAAGCAAATTAAAAGCAATTGCAACATTTAAATTTAGCAGAAAATTACATTAAAAATTGCAGTTCTACAATTTGTTAGGTTCTAGCTCTTTTAAAAGTAACTGTTGATGAGAGCAGTTAGTTTGGAAAAATAGTACTAGAGAATAATATGAAACAATATCGGGAGATGATACATCATTGCTATAAAAAATGCCAGCAGAAAAATTAAATAAACAAATTTTATTAGTCACTCCCTTTTACCTGCAAATCATACCAGATTGGTCTGTGATTTTTTTGACTATTTAAAGAAGATTGTCATACAAGGAAATATAATGAGGAGTATGCAATATTCTGTTTTTCTGTTTCAAGAGAACAGAGAACCAGGAAATCCCAATCCAAAAGATGAGTGAAATAATGCAGATCAATGCTTTTTAAAACAAACAAACAAATAAACAGACAAAACAAGCAAAAAAAAAAAAAAAACCGGTTTAACTGAACTTGGAGATAAATGCTAATCTCAATTGTTTTAGCTTTGATGATCCAAAAGCCACCTTGTTGAAAATTGAACATATTGTTCCCCTCCCATTTCAAAACTCAAATAGAAATGCATTTTTCTTACAATGAACTGTAATTGCCTGAATTTTTCAAAAGACCCTTGAGTCAGCTAGATAATAGGGGTTTAGCTCTATTCAGGAAATATAAGTGGAAAATACGTATCCAGAGAGAAGCTCAATGCAGTTGTTGCTGGCTCAGACAACTGCAACACTTCTTCTGAGATATATGAATTTTTATTCCTTGAGGGTCTTTATTTCAATCTCTTCATGGAAACAGGAGAGATTAGATACTCGGATGAAGAAAACCATCATAGTTTCATGGCTTTTAATGAATGCTATGTACGTCAGTTAAGAATCTCTATTCCTTATAGCAACATCATTTGCTTAAACGAAGCCTCCCTTCTCCATCAAAGTCCATCTTAATATTTAATTACCTATTTGAAATATGGTAACTATGTACACTTACAGTGAATTGCTTTAAGTGTAAATTGTTGGTTAAATGATTGGGGTTTTTTTCACTGTAATTCACTTCTAGCACACAATTTGTGATAAATATATTAACTTTTATCCATTGAAGGAGAGATTGTGTTTGAACACTGAGCATAATAATGTAAAAAAGACAAAATGCTGAGATGGATCTAAGGTCCTCTGAGGGGTGATTTTGTAGATTACTAGAAAAAAAACCTATTGATACAGCTATGAATTGATATAGCTATGTTGAAAATGTCAGATTTCACTCATGCTGTCTACCTCCTAACACATCTAAACTTAAATATCAAGATAAACTTCCACGTTTGCATGATGTATTTTCATCTTAAAACACTAGAAATGTGTCTTCTGTCTTACAGGAGTCATGGTTAGAAGTGAGCATAGTTTATGCCCCTCCTCTCATGAATTTATTGACCAAGAAGAATGACATTTTCTTGTGCATTGTAAGTTTGTCTGTATCCATTTACATATAGGTACATAAACGTTGTAAAAACAGCTACAGTAACAACAGCAACAAAATACAAAACCACAAGAAAAGCACCACCCACTCCCTCTCCCTCCCCAACCACCCCCTGCCTCCAAAAAACCCCAAAACACCTCATTGCAACTTACTAGGAATACCCTAAGCAAAACACCATTTCCTTCCCTTTCTCCATTTCCTCTGAACACCTACTACTGCTTCTTCACATTGCTTCATTGCTAATAGTTGCTCCTCACTGCCAAACTGCCCAGTGCTTCAGAATCGTATCAGCCTTCATTAGAGAGTTCAAGCTCAAGACAAGAAACATGGCAGAATATATTGGTTTCTCTCCTTCCAAAACTTTTAATGACTTTTTTTTTTTTTAGCAATTCCAGTGGTGAACATAAAATAGCAAAGTAAATTTTATAAATAAATTACTTTATGGTGAGAAAAAGCTTAGCTTGACTAGGAACTTTCCATTCCTAATCAACATCACTTCTCTATAAGGGGTAGTGGGGAAAGTAAAGGCAAGGAAAAGGTTGGCTTTTATACTGTGGTGTTGTCAACCAAGTCTTTGAGGGTGCATGGGCTTCTCTTTATGGATAAAGGGATATGTATTGGCAATACCTACAGGGAACTGTGGTCCTTTTCCTTATAGAGATGAACAATTCAAGATTTACTAAATGTATACAGAATGCTCTATCGCTGATGGTGGAAACCTCAAGTACTTTGGGGAAAAACCTTTTAAAAAAAGTGTGGAAATAAACCTAATATTCTCACTGACTTATATGTACCAGAGACATAAGCTACTCACTTAATGTGAGTTTTTTGCTGCTATTTTATTTCTAATATGAAAAGAAAGTGTTATTCAATACAATGTATCTTGAGGAAATCCTAAACCCTGCCAGACAGAAAAACTTAAGTCTCAAGAACAATCATAGCTGTGAATATTAAAACCTTCTACAAACCCATGCAGGAAAACAGAATCCAGTGATTTTTAAAAGGAAATGACAAGTGAATTGTCATCTCAAAGGATTAAGCTAAATCTTTAATCTCCCCATTTCTCTATACAGAAAACACCGCCCAAACAATTTCTCTCAAAAAATGATGAAACAACATTTTTCACAGAGGCTACTTTTTTTAATCAGAAGATTGTTTTTATGGTTCTATCATCTGTATTCCACATGCATTACTTCTTTAAATCTATGGTGGGGTAATGGATAAGGTTTGCCTTTTAAAAAGTCTTGCTGTTTTACTATATTTTCAGTTCTTGTTATGCTGTCACAGTACCAAGAGTAAATAAATCAAAAATTACCAAAGCTCTGCACATTCATCTTTCAGAAGGAACTTGGAGCTCTATCCACAACTAACATGATTCCAATTCTGCTGCAGATAGTCTGTCAGGTGTATGCCAATGGAGAAAAAATATTTGGCCAAGAAGTTACCCTTCAAAACGAGGTGATTTTTAGAGCCATGTTTCTGTACGCTGTTTAGAGAATGATTAACTCTCATGTTAAAAGATAAATAAAAGTCTGATGTAAGTTAACAGAAGAGAGGTGTTCCTCCTGACAGAAATTACTTCTGTGAGCCCTCATTACTCCCCAGCTATTCTTGAGTCCATAAAAGGTAGAAGCCAGGACCAGAAAATGGCAAGTCAGAGAAAAATCTTTGTAGAACCATTCCTAGCACAAAAAGTACCTCCAGCAATTACTGCACATCAGATTTTTGTGCTAGAAAAGTTTTATGGAGGAGAAGTTTTAGCCATCAGCCAAGATTTACATAGAACTCATGCTGGGATGGAAATTTGTGAAATGAGTATCTTGGGTGTTTTTTCCTACATGTCCAAAACAATTTCCAATAATCCTAGTTTATTCTTAAAAATGTCCACTGGAAAAAATGTCCAAATATTGATGTGTTTCAGTGTTCCAAGGCTCTTCTCTTCTCAATTTTTGGTGACAAACAGAGAGAGATATTTTTTCCATCTTTGTACCGTTCCTTGCACATTGAGGATTTCTGTGTTGACCTCTTCTTTGCTCATTTTTACCAAGTGATCACTGCTTTGTTATTCTAGGTTTATGTAAATATCTAATTTGTCCATGCAATTCTTCCACATCCTTATTGTCCTCATTCAGAGCAATAGCCATAAAAATAATTATTAATAGACAATGCACATATTAATTTATGCAAAGAAATAGCAAACAAATTCAAGAACTTTGCTTTGTCATGGTTTGCTCAAATGCTTGTTACAAGTTATCAGTAATTTCAGCTGCTTAAGATTCAGTATTTTATGTGATATATTATAGCTAGGTCATTAGACCAGAGCACCTGTTTTAATCTTTCTACCAGCAAACTTTAGTAGAAATATTATTTGAAACCTGCACTTTCACATATATGCATCTAGGTATTGCCTACTCTCTGTTTGAAACTGGATTTAGATCTATAGCTGAAAATGGATCATTTTCCTCACCAAAGATGAGGTTATTTTATGTGCATGGTTGTTCTTAGGAGGAAGCTATGTGATTACTTGCTCTGCTGCAACTTTGATTGTATCATCCTTGGTAGCTTTATTGGGCTTCGCATTTGAATTTCCAGAACCAAGTGTTCCAGGAATTCATATCTACAAAGCTTGTGGGGCACAGTTTGAGTGTGAGGCTGCCCTCTGAGCCTGCAGAACTATCTGGCCTGCTTCAGGTAGAGTATGGCTATATATCCACTGGAGTATGCTATATGAATACTAAAGGTTATGACATGATAACCATTGAAAATGTATCTACAACCTTTGGACAGCTGAACATGTTCAGAGTAGTGCTGATTTAGATTAACATGCTCATTAAATCGATAAAGCTTACAGCAGTCATTCCTTCCTCTCCCTCCCTCCATCAGTAATTTATCCAGCAGAAGACCTTGACAGGTCACAGTCAGACAGTGGGTGAATAAAAGAAAAAGAGGAGGTACCTAATTCCACAAAACTACTTTATGTAGTTCAGATATTAGATAAATCTCATGTAAGGCTAATGGGAAAGATGAAACATTGTTTCTTCTCACATGTGGACAGTCAGGACAAATCACAAATCTTCAGGCACTTGCCCTTCTGAGCAATTCCTGACACTTTCATAGCAAGTGTATCCTTCATCTCCTTTTCCCACAAGGGCATTTGAACACTTCAGTGACTCCAGCATCCCTTAAATCTGTGAGAACTCTTGCCTAATTTCTAGACAACACTGGTTCTTAGTAGTACACCTAAAGCTTTAGGTAGACATCTGACTTAAAAAGAGCTGCAGCCCTCAAATATCCTGCAGTACTTAAATACTGCGTTTTAGTGTTAGGAGCAGCCATTATGAACACTTTCAGAAAATCTACAGCTGATGAGGATTTATGATGCTCCTCATATGCTAAAACACCGATAAATGTGACATTCATATCCCAAGTATTATGAACTACTCATGAACAAACTTTACTATTTGTACTTACAACATAAAGTGTCTATTTGTAGAATGAAGAAGATTGAGGGAGAAAGACTGAAAAAACAATCCTAAAACTCATGTAATCTACACTTGCTGTGTAAGGGAAAAAATATTAAATTAAATTGTAAGACATTGAAAACTCTAGTCCAAGTAATATGTCAATGTTACATGAAGACCTCAGAATCTTATCTATAAAGAGAAAACTATAAAAAGTAGGGGAAATAAAGTGATCTGTAAGTCCTGAAGAGAGCATTTTTAGGTAAATCAACAGATGATGATTATTATCATTAATATTGTTTATGAATATGAATATTAATCTGTTATTTTATTTTATTTCACTTCTTATTTCTACTACCCCTGTAAATCTAGAGTAATCTGCTAGGGAAAAACAACAACAACAAAAAAAAAATCTAATTTTACATTGGATACGTTTCTTCTGCAGTCAACATCATTACAGTTAATTGCAAGCACTAAATGGAACACAAGACTGAGTCTGTTTTGCAATTTTGACTACTGCATTAGCATTTATATTTGATTCAATGTAAATGATCTTTTCATTTTGAATATATGCTCCTCACTTTTTATCCACATGCATATTGACAATGAATCAGGGGATGAACTAAGTGGCAATGGTAAACTGCAATAGCTCAAGAGGTTATAGCCTATTGTCATCTCTGATCAGAAGGCTGTGTAACTGGTTCACATAATGAGATTTTGTTTCATTCAGGTTCAGAAAATCCTGGCCTACCTGGTTAACTTTTACTGGGAAAATTCATATTTAAGTCTCCACTTCAGAGAAAGCAAGCTGAGTACTAAAATCTCACTCTACCAGGAGCACAAAATCTCTGGTGATCACCTAAGTTACTGAGTCTTCTCTTTCAGTGAGAGCCATTTCACTTTTTTTTAAGCAATCAATCTTTGGAGCAAAGACAGAAATAATCAGTGGCTCTTGTGAAGAGAATTTTGTCTTCCTCATGTCCAGCTATATCCCTTCTTTGCTCTACTGTTATATATGAGCAGTGTCCATGGATATATATATAGAGAGACAATTAAATCTCAGGACTCTTGAATAGTGAGGGTAGCTACACTCCCTCACAGCTGCAGTACTAGGGAGAGGTTGTCAGTCTTCCATTGTGGATTTATGATGCTGACAGTGGTAGTGGGTGCCACCTTTCTCATGTCAGGACAGCATAAATGACCCATGGAAGAAATATATACTTTCTTTGTCATTCACAGATGGGTCTTACCCAAAACTCAGAATCTGAGTTCTTTAGATGTTTTCAATATGCAGAATCTGACTTTAGATACTTATTTTGCTTAGTGGTTTACAATCATCGCTGATTTTAAGTTTCAGGATTTGATTCTGAAAAAACATTTTTAAGTGTAAAACCATCATTCCCTTCAATATATATCAGTTCTTAGCTAAGCCTGCAGCTCTAAGTTAAATGCAACCATGCCTGACATGTAGAAGTTATCTTTGATTTTAAAGAATACTAGATGAGGAGGGCAAACAAGTTCCCATTTCTCTCAGGTGCTGCTGAATCTAGATATCCTTGGTAATAGCTATGTCTAATTATGTGTTACTACCTAATCCAACAAGTTGCCCTCATAAGCGCTTCTGGCAGTAGCTTTGTTATTAATTTATATGTTAATTTTCCACTGATGTTAAAAATTGTAGCCAAAATTTCTTACAATACATTTCCTTGAGCAATCTTCTAATTTTAGATACCGTGACTCCATTAAACTTGCAGTTTAGGGTAGTTCTGTGTAAGGTTTGATCCAAACCCATGAAAGTCAATGCATACCTTAATTTTAGCTTATACAAGCACACCACCTCTTTATACAAGAAATTTGGTGATAGTACTGAGAGATAAATATGACAGGTAGGGTTTGCAACTGTCAGTACTTTAACTTTCACTAACATTTGCCCCAAAATTGAGATTCCTAACCCTTTTTAAAGTAATTTCTGATGTCTCAAAGCCATTTTGAAAAAATTATTAATAAGAACTTATTAGGAAAAAATAAACTAATATTATTTTTCAAAGTCCAGTACAGCCAGCCTTAATTTTCAATTCAATGTTGAAGTTTATAATTTGAAGTTTTATCTTTAATTCAACTTAGCATCTTAACTTTGACCTCTTTTCTTAATTAAAATCTAAGGGTTTTTATGGGAGTTTAGAAAGAATACAAAAGGCAGGCAGGAAAATATTAAAACATTAATTACGGTGATTGTGTATGGTATTAGCCCCAAATATAAATGCTGGGGCTGAGTAGGCAATTCCAGTGTTAATTTAGACTGATTTAAGACTACTTTCTACTTCTTATGGAATACTAAGCACTGACTAATTTTATAGCGTCATGTATTTTTTACAGGAAGTTCATTGATGTTATAGGGCCAAGCACTGATAGATCTTTCTCCTTCCACACTAATCTACATGTGCTTAGTACACCACTTTCAGGATTTCACTTAAAATGTCATTTCTCTATGTCAGCTGTCAACATTTTATTATGAAGGTTTATAATTATGAGTAATTTTTAAATCCATTTAAATGTGAGGTTAAAATATAGTGTATGGAATTGAATTAATAACATTTTATTGTGAAATTTCAAAACATCTCCCTAGCCATTGTATTTAAAAGCCCATATAGTGATATCAGTGGGCACAAAAAAATCTCCGTGTCAATACAAGTGTCTATTTTTGAGCACATATGTAGTAGTGCCATAATATTTTTCCTGTGAAATTAGGCAGACATTTTAATGCTTGCATACAATACAAGCTTGATTTCAACCTCCATCAGAAAACCCAGTCAGGGAATCTAACTTTTAACAGGAAGCTCTGGTGTTAGGGTCCAGGTGTCCTTCCTTCAATCGGTGCAGAAGTCAACCACAAACACTTTGAGGAAATAGGATGGTGGACCAACCATCCACCTGGGCCTGCAAAACTTCTGAAAATCTCCTCTGAAAAATAAAAATAAAAATAAATAATTCACCTATTCAGATTCAACCCAATGGAAGGTTGACAGTCTAGGAAGCTTAAAAAACATTTGTGCTTCACTTCCTCACACAGAAACCATCTCTGACCTACATGCTAAAAGGAGACTTTGTGTCATATCCTGACCACACCATGTTCTCCCCCACAGACACCCAGAGCTCTTCTTCTCTGTCTCCTATTCCAGCTTTCAGCACACCTAACTCTCGACAGGGAGAAAATAAGAGATTTAAGCTTTCATCCTAAATTCTGAGGAGGTCACTTTTATATTTGAAAGAGTGTGACACTTTGGAATTTAATATGTTGAGTCTGTCTTCTTCATTTGTCTGCCTGTCATATTTGAAGCTTGGGGTTTTTCTTTTTTTTTAGTGCTTTTTCTTTACCTATATTTGACTGTAAGAAATTATTTAGTAATAAAATACATAGTCAACCATGGATCAATGTCCCTGGGCAAAAGCTCATTGTATTAAATATTAAAAACTGTGCAGAAGAGACAGTTAATAAACAATATCTTGCTTTTGATCATAACAAAACAGATGCCTGAAAGAACAATACTGTACCAAAAGTGGTCACAGAAAAAGGGCCATTATTCTGCAAATGAAGTAACACCTTTTGTCATGTGACACCTTCTTCTGCCACTCAGTACAGCCTACTCAGTATTGACATCAGGGTTCCATGAGGAACTAGTATCTGCTGTCAAGGCTCTAGTTGCAGGACACCCTTCCCATCTCCGCAGAGCCTCCTGCTATAGATTTCTGGTGGCATGTGAGACAAGGAGAGAAAATAGTAATGTCTAAAAAAAAAAAAAGGGGTGGTGGGAAATGGCTTAGCATAAAACTGAAACCTTAACAAACTCCTTTAACAAGCTCCTTCCAGAGTAGCTCCACAAAACAGTGTTTGAAGGTTGAATCAAACCAAGACCAGAACACCAGAAAGAGACATCAGTTCAACCTTAGCTGAGCAATGGTTAATAGACACCACTTTAGACACAGATATTTGTATTTTGTATCTTTTGTACTCACCTCTTGTCTGCTGGCTCACCAGGAGAGGAAACCTGTAGTTACACAAAAGAATATAAATGAAATATTCTTATGGCTTTCAAAAGCACTATCATCATTGTATTTTCTAATAGGAAATGAGTAGCGAATGAGCTGTGAAATAGTTTAGCTTGCTGCTTGTTTCCTATGAAATGTTCTCCAGTCTCTGTCTCTGCACGGCTGCAGCAGTTGTTGGGATGGCTGGCAGCAAGGCAGCTGACAAAGTGATGGGAATCCTCTCTGCTGTTTACTCTGAGAGTGTCCACAGAGCAAAAGAAAAATGAGGGCTTTGACCTCACTGTTTGACTTGCGTGTTCTGAGCAGGTTGCAGTTCCAGGCCACCTATCACTTTTCAAGGCACAAAAATACAGAGTGCAAGGGCAAATGCAGTTAATAAGATCTTAGAAGCAGATGTTGTCTTTTCTCAGCTAATACAATGATAGAGGTAACACTAAGAGCTCCTTATTTTCATGCTAGTGCTACATAGCATATTCTTTATAAATTTGTGTTTGTGTTGGAAGCATGCATGCCAGGAAAATTAAAATATTACAAAAGGCTAATTTACAATACAAAACAGAGGCATCTTGGCTCTCAGAAGATGGCTGTGAAAAGTAGTTTCTAATCCAGAATATGCTGATTTATGTTGGACCAACTTTTCACCCTTACTAAAAGGATACAGGAGTCCTTCTGAGGTGTGAATGTCTAGGATGTTACCATTTAGCAGATTAAGTCAAACTTGGGATTCTGGACTACGAATAAGGAGAGGGCTGTGACATATTGGGATTGAGAGGGGTCAGAACTAGATGATCTTTAAGGTCACTTTCAACCCAAATCATTATTCTATGATTCTATGTCCCAGTGCAGTAGTATATCCAAAGTAAAATATGTTCAGCTTTTACCAAAACACCTAAGATATATTTTTCCATTTAAAAAAGAAAAATTGATTAATTTAGTCCCAAAAAGGACAAACAGCTTCAACAACAATTTTTTGCTCAAAACTGGTATTCAGGCATGCATACTCATGATAGAGCATTTTCTTGTTCAATTGGCCTTTAAGACATGAGGGAAGATGCTCCATGTCAGGCTCGAGACAGATAATCTAGGGCTTCTACTAAATCAATTTTCCTAATGCATTTGAGGGTTTGTTTAGGCGTCTTTTCCTTTTTATTGGGGAAAAATCTATTTTAAAAATCTATTTAAAAATATTAAAGTAACAAAGACCTGAATTTGCAGGAAATGACAAAAGCTAAGTGATCCACGCAATTTTGATGTTTTCTATACTCCACATGGCAACCTCTAATTAGATGTTATTATTTCCACACGACATAATGCCTCTGTGAGGGAACCGAATAAATGGAGACAAATTGACAAATTAGGTAATTACAGAATTCTGAATTTCAAATAAATTTTCTAAAACAAGGTCTATGTATCATTACTAATATATGAAAATTGGACACAAGGCAGTTTCAAAAATCTCCCTTGTGGAGAGCACATATGTAACATATTTGATCTCTACATGTAATCCTTTCTCAAATGAGAGCACATTTTGCAGCTGTTGAGAGCAGAACAGTTGTTTACATAAGTGACAAAGATATAAGAATAGATCACCTATTTATCAATAGGGTAAAAATACATACAAGCAAAATCCAGTTAGATTGGGGTCCTGGGTACAGCAGACGGGTAGTGATGGAGAAGGAAGGAGGGAAGGAGGGAAGGAGGGAAGGAGGGAGGGAAGGAGGGAGGGAGGGAGGGAGGGAGGGAGGGAGGGAGGGAAGGAAGGAAGGAAGGAAGGAAGGAAGGAAGGAAGGAAGGAAGGAAGGAAGGAAGGAAGGAAGGAAGGAAGGAAGGAAGGAAGGAAGGAAGGAAGGAAGGAAGGAAGGAAGGAAGGAAGGAAGGAAGGAAGGAAGGCCATTAAAAACTGCATTCGTCTTACTGAGCTGCAATACATAATAATCTTTGCCTATTTTCTACACTGCAGAAATGATAAATTCAATATCCCTCCCTTTATGAATAAATTTGTGTGAGTAATAAATGTGCAACCAATTTATCTACTTCAGAATGTTCTACAAAATACATCTCTATAAAAATCATACAAACTTGAAGAAACAAGGAGTGTATTTGTTGCACTTTTGTGTATAAAAACAAATTAGCTAACTGGAATCTTCCTGCATATCTCAGCTCCACGATGGCCACTTAGCAATGTTTAGTTTGATTGCAAGAAAAAAATGTAAAGCAGAAGAAGGAACACTGCTATCATGGTCCACTTAGAAGGAACTCTGCTTCCTGAAAAGGGAGTAAACTGCAAGTGGCAAACCCAATCTTAGTGTGCTATTGCTGAGACACTGCAGCTCCAAGGTATGCTATTGTAGATGTTAGAAAGACAGGAAACAAAAGCAGAAATGTAACCCACACATGCTCTCTGCACTAATAATTCTAGGTCAGAAATTACCTTCTGCACCTCAGGTGTGAACTATGAGATTAAGTCCAAAGATGTTGCAGGTCTGTAATATCACTGCAAACTGGGGTGCAGGAAGGAACTCCCTGGTGCTCCCAGTACCTGCTGAAGATGGCTTTATTCCCTGTGCATAGCGCAAAGTTGCAGGCAGGTGCCACATTAATATATCTCATTTTCTTTCTGTCTTCCCATCAACGAGACTTTGACCTTCTTCCTTCATTTCTCATTACTTAAATTTCTTTCAAAATCACCTTCCTCTTTCCAATATTTTCCCTTCTTAATATATAAATACAATATAGACATGCACAAATAGAGCAGCAAAACACCTAGGAAGGCAAAACCTATTGTCGCTATTTCATGTTTCCAATTAATTCAGATGAAAAATTTATTGGAAATCAACATAGTATATTGGAAATAAATCATTCAAGCAACATGGCAAGCTAGGTAAAAGAGCCCTCTTGGTAATTGAAAAGCTAACTGAGCAGGTTGTAGTGTAATTGATCACACAGGTAGCTGAAAAAATAGAATAATTCTATTTTGGCTGTCTATAGCATTCCCCCCCCCCCCCCAAATCTGGAGGCCACAGAAAGTCTTGTGCATGCATTGCTAAGTATATTTACAATTTTAATTGCAAACATATTATATTAAATAAAAAAGGTTCTATTTTCAAAGATTATGCAGAGTTTATTTCCATTCTTCTTCAGGAGCTTTTTCTTTATGCAACAGTTCACATGCAATGCATGTAACTTTATAACTATGGCTAGTCTGATCTCTACTCACATCTACTGTCAAAAGTTACTTAGGTCTTCTTAGAAAATGTAAATAAAAATGAAAATGCAAAATAGAAACTGCCACAGGACACCTTCTGGCCATGGACAGAAAGATTTCTCTAACTTTTTCTATTCATTCGGGGCAGATTTTCATTTTCCTCTGCAGTAATGTTTGAGTGGATTGCAGTCTTGTTCCTCATTCTGACCAGCGCTCTCCTACAATCCCTTCTTGCTTTGAAACATCATCCGTGGGTCATCCGTCATGCCAGATAGGAGGATTAGTAGTTCTTTAATCCTATTACCTTTAATATCAATAGGTTATTTTCACAGAGGCATCTTTTGCTAAATCCTTCCCTGTGCGATGTTTAAAGTTATTCCTTGACTGTTTCCTTGCTGTGTTGCCTGATGGGTGGGCACTGTCCTCTGAGGTAGGAGAACACCAGTCAGACACACTTTCAGCTTGATTTGGAGCAGTCACAGGAACCTAAATCTCTGACCTTCCAGAAAGGTGCTGTCTGCATCCAGCTGCAGAAGCCAATCTCTTTTAAACAAGCCATTCAGTTTTTGAACACACCTAATCAAATAGAGGTGCATTGGCAGAACTGAGACCGACCTTTGCTCAACTCAGCAAATAGTCTGTGAATTCAGGCAGGATGAGTGGAAAGGATAAAGAGATGTGTAGAGAGTTTCCATCCTCTCAGGAAGAAGAGAAAATCCTCACTGACTCTGTTACATTTCGGATCATGGCCTTCATCACCTCAGGGAAATATTCTTCATCTTCCTGAAATATTGCATTTTGTTTCATTGGTCTTTATTAAAAATGGCCAACATTCCTGTTTCAGCATTTAAAAATATTTTTTGCCTATAACAGACTGGTGTTTTTTTTCAAATGTCATTGAAATAAAAGAAAATATGTAAATTTTATTTAAATTGACTTTATTAATGTAATGGCTATTGAATAAAAACATAAATCAGTTCTTCCTGCTGTATTTACTACACCCATATAGCAAATATCCACAGTATCCAAAGCTGATAGTCACTACAGACAAATACAACCTTATTTCATGAGTAGCTTCAGTATGTACCTATGAACTAACTGCAGATCTGTGCACGACATACCTGGAGCAGATGGTGGTCATTAGCTCTTTCAATAATTCTTTCTTTTGGTTTCATTTCAGATGTGATGCAGATAATTTTTTTCTCTAAAGTGAAAACTAGCTACTGCCATTACATCCTTTTCTTTGGCATGCAGTGGAATCTGACTAATGACTGAGATTTTCAGACCAGAAAGTTTTGCTTGGCTTGTATTAGATCTAACAGAACTGACGAATCCTGTTTCTTGAGATCTTTTTATAAGTCAGTAAACATATTGATTGTAAAAAAAGCTTGATATCAGCCAACATGAACTTATCTGAATTTCTTAACTGTACAGCCAACACAATTCTGAATCCATTTACTTTCTGACACTAATATGTGAAAAGATATGATGACAGGATGCATTCTGAAATCAGACTTTTAATTCAAAAACAAGATGCTCCACACCAAACTCTAATTTAACACACTTAAGAATTCTATTATAGCTGGAAATCTGTTATAAGTTTAAGACAGAGTGTGAGAAAAACAATGCAGAGGAATTAAAAAAACCAAACCAACTCTCCTTCACCCATTAATATCTGAGATTATATGAGATGAAGAAAGAGTTTGCCATTGACAGGAAAAAGAAGTACTATCAGTTTCGAAAGTTTAAAGAAAAGGAGAAGGAATATGAAATATCAAACTGTGAAAAGACTCTTTCAGCAGGTTTGGGGTCAGGAATTGTATTCAATTTTGCGTGTCCCATTTGTTTCTGAGTTTTCTATTCTCTCCTCTTTCTGGCTCAGATCTCCTCTTTCTGTGGCTCAGGACATTAATCATTATAGTTCTAAACCAAAGATTTCAGCTAGATCTGCACAAAACTTTTGTAATGAAACTGAAGAAATTCAGACTAACCTGCTTTGGGGTTTTACTCCTGCAAGAAGCAAAGAGAAATTCAAAAAAGAGAAAAAGACTGTCTAAAGAAAAGTCAGCTAGATGTTTCATTTCTTAGTTTAATAAAAAATTTCCAAAAGTTCAGATATGCATTCATTTAGCCAATGACAAAAATTATTTCTGGTGCCACTTTTAAATGCTTTTTGTCACCACTTTCCACGGGAAATTACTGTCCTTATGGCAGCAGAGAGCTGTAGGCTGGAACACAGGAGCGTGTCCTTTCCCGTTCAGCGCACAGCCAGCCAATTTGATCTGCAGCCACCTAAAATTGTGCGTGAACCAGCAGAAATGAAGTTGTTCGTAACCTTCAGTTGTGGGGCATAGCCTCACATTCTTGTGCAGTGTTGTGTTAACCTCTCCAGAAAAAGGCATTTGATCGTGTCGTCCCTCACATGGATTTGATAACAGATAATGTGGAAAGGCACAATCTTGTGCCTGGCCTGCTGACATGTGCAGATACTGCATGGAGTTATCACACTGCAAGAAGCCAAATTTCATGAAGGAAAACCCTAAACAGAGATAAAATGAGGAACAGATCTGTTGGAAATAGTGACCAAATGAAAAGTGACAGGTTTTGGCAGAGTCCTGCCTTTCTGCAGCTGGTCACATTGTTCCGAGTCAGAACCATGTTCTTGAAATTATCTGACATTACAATTACAATGAAGTTTTCATGGTCAACATTGTAAAACATAATTGTAGTGTAAGCTTCATCACTCTGCATTTGTATTGTAGAGGAACATGAGGAAAGCAAAAGTTCATTCCAATTCAGACTGCAGAGATAATCTTTTAGCTAATCTTGTTCATGAGGCATATAAAATCACAAGTAAGAGAACAACTCTGCATTTTTTTGTAAGTTTACATTTCCTCTAGTATATAGTAAAAATATACATATATACATATATTATATACATTAGAAATAGAAAATATACTAATATAATAAATATAGAGATAGAGTACAAATGCTAGTGTAATAGTACAAATACCACTGGTAGTGATTAGTGAACTTCAGAAAAAATACTAAGAAATCCAAATGTAATAAAATTTTCAACTACCATGTATGGGAAAACAGCTAATGCACTCAGCTGTTTTCTGTGGTGGGATTCTTGTGGAGTTGGCTGGCTCCCCTGGTCTCCCTCTCTGGTTTTACAGAGAGACTAAACAATTTGATCAGGTGTAGATTTTCACTTAGAAGTTGTCTGAAGCTGGATGAGAAGGATGCTGTCGAGTAAGATCAACATTAACATCTCCACAGAAACATTCTAGAAGAAGAAAATCAATCAAGAACACATACCTGGGAGCTCATAATGCTTATAAACATTATTTGTAATAGAAAATAAAATAATTTTTACTGGAAGTTGATATCTGTTTCAAGAAAAAGACTAAAGTGTTTTAAATTTGATTTAAATTTTGTGACAGCGTATATCATTCAGATGATACTTTTGTATGCAAAAGGTTATGTTCATTTCTCTTAATACTCTGAAAAAAGATACTATTATTAAGTAATAAAATCTGACTGTTTCAAAGAATTTATCAGTGATAATTTCCACTTCAAGGAAAGTTTCAGAAAAATGGATTTTCTACTCTGACAAGTATTCTGCTTCCCCAACAACCCCCACAAAAGCAGGCATACCCAACTAGCTTAACTCAAGATACAAAGGGTAAAATACAAAAAGAAGCCTGAAGCAACAAGAAAAAAGTGTTTGACAGATCTGAAAACTCATTTACTCTTGTTTGCATGCATAGTTAGACACATTCTTATTTATTAATCTGTACGCGAGAGGATATTTGAAAACATACAAAAATTTATTTAATCATACTTAAAAAGAATATTTTATCACACTTATATAATCTATGCATTACTGTTTTTCAAACAATATTTAAAATGTTGCTGTATACAGACTGCCTCAGCTACACAATTTTACATTCTTCTCTTTTTATTGCCATTTATTAATAATGTCTGTTAATAGAACCAGCATTCCTACCTGTAATATGTTGACTGAACTCTCAGCTGATGTTAGCCAAATTAAGCTACACAGTGGAAAAATCTTATATAAATAAATGTCTTGCTGTGTTTAAAAAAAATAAAATTAATGATTATTCTAATAAAGCCGTGTACAGCAAATGAACTTAATTTATCTGAAATCTAAATCAATTATAATTTTGAGGTGACTAATATGCCTAAGGAAAAGGGAAAAGATGCAACAATGATGGATAGATATCCTCAGAAATAATTCACATTTTATTTTTGTGTAATTCTAATATTTAAAGTCTCCCTTGTTGACACTCTGACATCAGCACTCTGTGACAAGTATTCTGGGAATAGGATTTCTGAGCAGTCATATACACACTTTATTTCCCAGACATGGCAGTTTTTGTACACTTTCCAGGCTGATCAAGCATTAAGGAAATTTGATGTCTGCTATGTCAAAGTGCTCTGCTTCAACTGCAAGTGACATTGTCATTTACGCCCAAAGGTCAAGGGGGAAAAAAAAACCAAAACCAAAAACCTCTCAGTGCAAGATTTGACATAACAGCAAAAATGTTGGTGTTCTCCTTCGTAATTATTTCACATTTCATCCTGTTCCAACAACATTGATTTTAAGTAGTCTCAAAGTATGGACAGCTATTCTAAAGACAGAAACAAAAGTCCTAAGACAAGACTAAGAGCTTTAGTGTTTATGTGGGCAGTACTGAATTTCCAATGCAAATCAATATGGCACAATTAACCTCCCCTCCATCTAATCTTTTTTGGAAGGAAATAAGGGAGAAGAGGTCACCAAAACTTCTACCTTTAATTAAAGAAAATACTTCATTTAAATGGATATGCCCAAGATTGGATGATAGTTTCTTCTCTTTTTATATATTTTCATTTTTAAAGAACCAAAGGTTTAATGTTGTGCAAAGCATATCTAATATGTAGATGTGTAAAAGATGTGGATATGGGTCCTCATCTTCAACTTCTCCAGTTTTAATGATCTTATTTCATTCTCTGTTGAGCTTCAGATAGTTACAGATTTTCCTTAGCAGAAGAAGGGCTCATGAATTGCGGTCTGGTGTTCTGACAACAGTATAGGTCTGTTGCTTCAGTAGATGCTCACATAAGAGTATATTTTTGCTGTCACCTTAATTCTTTCCATCCTGTCCCTACTCTTTAGATGCTTTTTCTTATACTTCGGCCTTGTTAATGCATTGATTGTTTTCCAAATGCATAGCTCTGAAGAGAGGATACTGTTTTCATTTTGTGTGTTCTTCACTGAAAATACCTTTTTACCCTTTCAAAAGTATTTTCATTAAGAATCAATTCTGCCATTGAAAACCAGGAAAGCTGATGAAACAATTATGAAGTTCTTCAGCCCAAAATTATGAACTAAAAACTGTGAAGATGGCACTATGTTTATGTGGTTAAAACCTGGAACTAATGCTTGCTGTTACTGCTTTCGAAGGTAAAAACAGATGTTGTTCATGATCACACAAAATAATTAATAGTGTTAAGAGCAGTGAACTTTCATTGTTAATTTGCTGCATACACAAATTTACCTTTCCTTTTTGCATTCATAGACTTTCAATTTTCAGCAAAGCCTTCTTTTAATAAATTATTTATTTCATCCTCTCGCTTCTATAAATATATTTTATAACTAAACATATTTTATGTGGTTATTCGAAACGCATATTGATGGAGTGAAAGATACCTAATGCATTTTTATAAATGTATCTGTGGGGTCTGTGGTTTTGCAGTACCTACATGAAGGTACCTGACACAACATATACACGGTGCACATCCATTTCCCAAACATCTAATCTTGAATCGGCTTGATGCAATTTCTCTTGGTTACATGTACCATGCAAAAGAATCACTTCTTGCACCATTAGGTAAACAGCTATTAGGTAAACAAAATGTTCTCTCTAATTTTGTATTTTGGACACAACTAATTACCTTATTTCATCACTTGTAACAGGTTAATTTATTTAATTTGGTTAAATCTTCATGGTAATGAATTCACTTGTAAACATGTGGTAAATAACCATGACAACCATTGCAGGAAATACCTTCATTTTAATATTGTACATGAATGGGATATTTAAACATACCCATATACACACCAACCATTCTGATTACTGATGCATGAGGATAAGTACTATGCCAGGATTCCTCTTTCTGGGTCTTCTCATTAATTCTTTTCTCCTCACGCGTGCATCTGGAATTCTATGTAGATCTTTATATAAACACTCTTATGCATTTTGGTCAGATGAAGCATGCTGGAACTGCCTTCAGTTTAGTAAAACTTCCATTTAACTTCAAGCATATAAGTAGCTTCTCAGCAACCCACATCCTATAGAATACCTTTTTCAACCTTTATTAACAGCAAAGCTAGGAGCATGGTGAATCAGTCTGAGTTGATTTTTTCCACAGGTGGTAAATTTTTGGAGCTCCCCAAAAAGTTTAAAAATAAAAATTCAAATGTATGTGAAGCACTAAAAAAATCACTCAGTACTAGAAATGGAACTTGAGAAGGAAAAACCTTGCAAAAAATAAAGAGCAAGAACAAGAACATTTCTGAATGAGAGAAGAATCAAGAGATGGAGAAACAGCACAGCTTCATCATCTTGGTCCTTAAGCAGTGGTTGCAATCAGAAAAACATTTAAGACAAAATATGAGATATATGAAGAGAGAAACTAACTCAATTTAGTGAGTGACAAAAATGTTATTTTCCCAGTTATTTCTGTGTGTCTTGTTACCACTTTTTAACACATGCAAATAAGCAAAGATGAGAAGACGACCTATGTAGAAGTGAAAGAGTTTGAGGAAAGATGTAGCCTCATGAAGAGAGGAACTTCCAGGAGTCTAATATGGACTGAAACAAATTAGAAACCTTTAACCTTTCTTTTTTTGCCACTGACTTGAAATTCAGAAGTCAGAAATATAGCTGCGATATTTTGACATGACATGTGAGATGGTGATTCAAGAATCCATGGCAGTAGAGGAGACTGATAAAACATGGGGTCTTGAACTTAGAACTAACAGGATGCATCAGGTTATAAAAATAATCAGGGCAGAAAGCTGGGAAGGCAGATCAGAGGTAGCTATATGTAAGCTGTGGATCAGCAGGAGAATAAACTGGCAAATAGTCAATACTTAGAATAGTCTTCAGGAAAAAATGCAAGGGGATGAGGAGAAAAGAAAGTGCATAAGCTTACACAGACCCATGCAAAGCCCAGAGACTGGAAACATCCACACTCACAAGACATACTTCTTACCTCATGAGTTTAAAAGAATTATGTGAGACACGAATGCCAACTGCAGGTCATAAGTTCAACATATCTCTTTGAAGGTGTGATGAGTTGAGAAAATTTGAGGGTTAATCTGAGATTAAGACAGTGTAGAAACACCAAAATGAACAGAAAAAAGGGCAGGCTAGCTCCATGCAGCAATAAAGGTCTAACATTAGAGCTAGTATAGATAGCCACTGCATAACAAGGAAACACTAGCCATGTGTAACTGGACAGAAGGACCAAATACCTTTGAACATCTCCACTTTCACTCTATATTTTGAAGAAATGATGAAGCTCTGCTGAGTTTCAGTCATGTTTGGAGCATTGCCACCATCAAAGGGTATAAATTAAAGCCATTTTACAGCAAGAAATCATAGAGTTCTGAAGTTCGTAGCCCCGCTGGATATCCAATCCTATCTCTGACGCATATTTTTTTCCCTTTTTGTAGTTTTCATTTGCTCGTCTCTTCACAAGGTCAGAGTTTCAAGGCTTCACTCTTACTGAAATTTCAGGAGAAGAAAGAAAATAAACCTCTTGAGAATTTAAGTGTCCTTGCTGTGCTATATAAATTTTAGTGGTCACGAAAAAGTGACAAATAAGAGTAGCTAAAGCCAAGTGTTATATGATCTTTCTTTAAAATTCTACAAAAATACTTGTGTGCTAGCCAATAACACCTTTTTCTGCACTGCAACAATGCCTGTAGCACTCCCTATGGACCTGCTCATAGAGCACAAGAACAAAAGGAAGAAGCTACTTGGAGACCTTCAATTATATTTCATGAGAGAACTGACTACATATTGAGTCCTGATGATCTTCGGAAGTGAAAGCTAGTGTATTGAGCCAATACAGCATTCCAATATGCAGAGCACCAGTTTATGATAATTACTTTTGCATCTGCATTTAGAGTACCACATGTAATTACTGAAGTGTATACTTTTCTCTCAGCAATGGTATGCAATTTCCATTAGTGGTCTTGGCAGTCATGCACATGCATTACAAGACCTCTAAGTAATCTGTAGCCCCTTGTAATTAAATGCAAAAAGAATTACAGCCAGTAGAACATAGTGAATAATTCACAAGCAATAACTTGCCTGATGAATTTAACCTATTTTTATGTGACAAAACACAATCAGGTATTCCATTTTTTCCTTACGCATTAAGTCACTCATTTATTACTTTGTTCATCTGTGGTCCTTTTGCAACTTTGTGCAAAATATTTCAAAATTAGTATGGGAATGATACTGATTGTTTACATATTTCCTCACTGAAATTTTACATTAGGGGGTTTAAAAAAAGATGCTGAAGCATTGAAATTTGAGGGTTTTCTCTTTACAAAGCCACCAGATTGAAAAATTCTTCCTTCAGTTAAAGATGAAACAGTTCAAAACCTCTCTATCTTAAAACAGTTTTCATTAGAATCCCCTGAAATCATAACTTTCACCTAGCAGTAAAGTCTTATAGTTGGAAATTCAAGCGGTACACAAGTGGAAGAAGCCTCCTAGGTCTTTGAATCTTTTCACTCACATTGAGGCTTATCATACCATCTCTTTAATAACTAAAATTTTACCTTATTAAACACCAGCTACATTAATTTCCTTGCTACAGTTTCCTCATTAATATTTTCCCACAGGTTCAAAATACAAAAGTTTCTCTTCTGTCAATTCAGTATTTTACTCAAATGGATCTTATTCTTTATGGAACACAAACAAGATGCATTTGCAAACAGCAGTCACTTTTCTTACAGAATTTATTTTGTTAGGTTTAAATAAAAAAGAAATATACTCTCCTCATTTCATCAGTAAGATTCATCTTCTATCTAATTGGTTATTTCCCTATGTGTATGGTATCCCTTCTCTGTACTTCTTATACTTTGCATTCATTCTGCTTCTCAAATATGAGTGATTGGAATTTTACATGGTATTATAAATGATGTTACATGTGTGTCCAAAACAAAAACCATCTCTAGACTATAAAACACCATGGAAGAAAATATTTCACAGGATTTTTTTTTAATACAAGAGTGCAACTTAATAATTCCTAAGCACACCATAATACTGAATTCTGTCAAGAAATTTCATCAACAGAAAGGAGCAGATGAGAAGAACCTGGATTACAGAGCAAAAGAAATGCTGAAATTGCATAGAAAATCTCAGAGCCCAAAAATTCTTAGTGGACAGCAAAGTATTTTTCAGAGTTGAACAGTCTAATTAACCCTGTTTAAACTATGCGTGGTAAACTTAATTGCCTTAACAAAGGAAAAAGAAAGGCCAGGGACACATATTTTTAAACTCAATGTTGTGTTTTATGCTCAATACATTTAATCTGTTTTTTCTCATGGTAAAATTTCAATCAACGTTTTTCACAAAAGATTTCAATTTTTAAGTCTGTTTTCCTGGTATATTACCACTAATAAATACAGTCTATTAAGGCTTGATTACACATATTTGGAATTCTGTAATAATCTTGTGCCATGAAATTATTAAAATAATTTATGAAAATTGATAATGAAAAACTTTTTTTGTTGGAGGATGTTTCAATATTACTGTAAATAATTATTAGGACTGATAGTAACTATTAAATTTATTTGTTTCAATTCCATTCTCCCTGTTGAAAAAACAATGACTCCAAATAGTGAAAAGGCACATTAGTAAAGCAATGAAAGTTTATTGAGTTCTTTTTACTCGTCTCTTAATAAAAATATTAGTATGTACCTGTCTAAAGATTGTGTTGGGTTTTGTGGTTTAGTTTGGCTTGGTTGTTTTGGGTTTTTTATGTGAAGCTGTTTGTTCTAAGTCTTTCAGCTTAAAAGGTCTCTGAGTGGAGTCTTCTCGAGAAAGAATCTCTTGTCTAATGAAGAGAAATGTCAATTGTAAACTCAAGTTTCATCTCCTATAATATTTAATGTGAGTATGCTACATTATATGACATCACAATCTGTGTTTGTCAGATAAAAGTTAAAAATATTGTTAATTTTAAATATCAAAACATTCTATTGTCTGTCACTGTTTTATAAGAAACACCTGTGTAATGGGAATAGGACTGATGTCGCTTGTGTTCTGTGATGAATAAAAATGAAATTTTTCAAGCCATTACATTGCAAGACATCAATGATGTGTCATAAGTTCATGGTCTTCCATAAATAACTTTGTTTTGGTAAGACAAAAGAAAAAAAGACCCTAAAATGAAGGAGTTCTTTTTCATCAGGCAAGGCATTTTAAATATGTCCAACAGAACTGCTAAATGAAACAGAACTCACAGTCTGTATGATTACACACTATCTCAAGGAAAGAGAAGAAATGCTTACCCTTAACTACAACTAATTCCTCTAAAAGTCATATTTTAATTCAAGTGGAAAGAAATCAGAAATGCTTTGTTAGAGTGAGATTTTATCAGATACCCAGAAGGAAGCCATGAGTGCAAACCTTCAATCGAATATTTAAAGTTACATAGAAAGATGCAGATTATAATTTTCAAGGTCTTGTTTCATTTTCCCCTTTTCCCTTTTTCTTTTGTTAATTCAGTATGTTTGAAATAAGCCTTGGGACTCTTTCTAATTTATAATTAATTTCTATTATTAGCAAGTAATTTCAGCTTGTCTAGAAACTGGAATTTGATTCTACACTTGCTGAAACAAACTCCTAGGGTAAGGATTCTCTTCTCATGTCCCCCAAACATCCCAGGGTAGGGAACATCAAAAGAACCATAATTTCCGTCATTTACCTCATTTTAGGATTCCATTTACTTCATTTTGGGATTCCATTTACTTTGTTTTAGGAGGACACAGACAAGCAGATAGGAAAGAAGGAGTCGGAAAGGGAGGCAGGAATTATGCAGAGGCAAGGATTGTATTACTTTAAAACACAGATGTAAAGCGTTAAGTTCAAATCCTGCCAAAATCCACTGATTTTTACAATAAGAAAAGTGCAAATTAATTTTAAACCTTTTTCTTACTCCAAAAAGAATAGAAAAAGAGCCTATATTGTGAAATATCACTTAAATGATCCTATTCCTTTTTCCCTTCACCCATCTTTTCATTTTTGTGTATCATTTGCACATACACAAATGCACAAGTAGAGATCACATATAATTGTGTATAATTATGTAAAAGAATCTTTTACTTACATAAAAATAAGTTACCACCGAAAAAAACCCCATGTTTACATACCCATTAAAAAAATTGTTAGAGTTCCCAGGGTGTTTTCCACTCACTTTTATCCTATTCTAGAGGAAATGACAAAGCATTTGGGTTAGGTATCATCGCTGTACTCCACTGTATCCCAGGCCATTTCAAAAGTTGAATATGTCTAAATGAACCGAATTATGGCTTGACTTTAATTGCTTTCAGAACAGAAATGAAAAGGGTATATAGATTTGACATGGACTGAATACATAAGTGTTTATGTACATGTGTATTACATGCATTCAACCGCTTATACATGAAAATTTCCTGGCCAGGAATGCAGCAAACACAGTTGCATACTAAGGCATTCATTTTAAGATAGCAAAATATTGACATATCTATTCTTTAAAAATAAACCACCCAAGTAAATGATTAAAGCATATGGTTAATTGCTCTGATAAAGTAGAAAAAGAATAATAAAAGGCTTACACACACTACTTCATTTCTTATTACACAAGTGGAAGTAATTATACCATTCCTTTAGAACCTCTGCAGGAGTCAAATACTCCCACCGGCTGTGCATTGAATTATTATTTAGAAAATAATCTCTTCAATGCTATTGCAAAGTATATGGAATAAGTTTAAAATCAGCAAATTATTTCCTCATTTGAATACCTATGGCAAATTGTTTTCAATAAACTTAGTAAACAATACATAAAAATATCATCATCTTTATGGAATTTCTTTGAGAAATAGTATAGAAAAAGCAATTATTTAGAAAGATATATAAAAATAAATCTATAACAACTTATTAACTTTAGAAAAAATGATGCAATGATTAATCAGTTATTTGATTATGAGACAGATTAATTATATTACTAAGATATCTAGCGGAAACCCATTAGTAACTAAATAAATCTATTGTCTTCAGGCAATTTACCAATTGCAACTATATATATATGTATAGTATATATATACATTATATATATATAAATACTTTAATTTTGGCAAGATGGTTTAGGTAATTAGGACCATAAAAAGATGAACATTTCAGATTTTATAAATGACAAATTACAGACCAGAAAGATTACCTATAACAAATAGAGAGTGTAATAATACATAAATTTGCAAGGCAAATGTTGCCAGTCCATATTTAATACATGGTAAAAGAATAAAGACTGTGTCCTCAGCAAGCCATTAAAAAAAATAACTGCAGACAGCTCAGGTACATTTGAACAAGTGGTAAAAACAATGGGGTTTTTATTTACTCTCTTGGAATAACTTTTTACTTTCAAAACCAAACTTGACAAGAGCCCACTGAAGCTAAAAGAGCCTTCTTGGCTTTGGAGCAGACTTTGAAGAATATCCTTGTGCTGGTTTTGACTGGGTAGTTAATTTTCTTCAAAGTGACTAGCATGGGGCTATGCTTTGGAATTGTGTTGAAAACAGTGTTGAAAATATAGGATTTTTTTGTTACTGTTGAGCAGGACCTACACAAAGCCAAGGGCTTTTTCTGCTTTTTGTACTGCCATGCTGGTGTGGAGACTGGTTGTGGTTGGGAGATTGTCAGGAGACACAGCCAGGACAGGTGACCCCAACTGACCAAAGGGATATTCCAGACGATGTGACATCCTGCTCTGTATATAAAGTGTGGGGAAGAAGGAGGAAGGTGGGGACATTTTGAGTGATGGTGTTTGTCTTCCCAAGCCACTGTTAGAGGTGATGGGGGCCTGCTCTCCTGGTAGTTTCTGAACACTTGCCCAGCCATGGGAAGCAGGGAATTGATTCCTTATTTTCCTTGCTTGTCTGAATGGCTTTTGCTTTCCCTATTAAACTGTCCTTATATAAACCCATGATTTTTTTTGCCTTTTACCATTCTGATTCTCTCCCTGATCCCACAAGTGGAGGAATGAGAGAGTAGCTGCATGGGGCTTGGCTGCTGGCTGGGGTTTAACCATGACAGCCCTTTGTGGTGCCCAGTGTGGGGCATAAAGATTTTGAGATAATGAGAGATTTGACTGGAATGTGGAAGACAATTGATAGCTGTTAGTTCTGCCTAGCTTGTCATCAGCAGGCTCCTGTGCTTGCCATGGGGCTCACTTTCCTGACTGTATATTTGCAGCTAGTGCTCATTATAGTCCTCACAGAGGGCACACAGCAATTCTGTAAACTTTTCTGAATGAAAAAATATTTGCCTTGAATTGCTGCTTGAAGAATGACCATGGTGAATACTCCTTTGCTAGCAGACAAAGATGGGATTAAAATATTTACCTAAACATACCTTCCAGCTCTGTTCAAAGGTGGAAGTGTAAAAATATGGAAAAAATTGTCCCAAAATCATCTTAGATCTGTTGAGACCTATCACTCAGAACTATTTCTACAACTATAGTGTAAATAATGTGTAATGGAATTAATCCAAGAACGTTATTAACCGCAGACATTAAAAAGTGTTTATATATAATTTCTACCTGCCACAGTGGAGAAAAATATTTAGAATTGTGCTAACTCACCTGTGATTCTAAAATTATGCATTTTCATATATTAGAGTGAAATGAAATGCATGCATTGTGAAATTTTTGAAAGTGCCTCTGATTTAGTCAGTAAATACTTATCTTACTGGGTTCCTAAATTCCAGACCCATAATTATCCATCATTAACAAAACACAAAATTAGGGGCCAATTTTGTATTTTTTTAATGGATTTAAGCTCTAATAAGTTTAACAACAAAAAGCTGCTCATAAAATTCAATAATAAATACTAATTTCCTGGGGGGACAATAAGAAATATTTGTAATTTTATTTCTTCTTCCTGTTCTGAAGGGGTAAAATTATTTCTTGGTCTCGTGTTCTTATGAATCCTTGTTGTGTAAAAACAAAGTTTATTTCAGCTGGCACACTGGAAAACTTGAATTTAAGAAAGAGTATTCCCACTGCCTGATACAATGTGTTTGACAGCCAGACCATTTAAATATTTAGGTGGACTGTTAAATAGTGCATGGTAAAAAGCAAAAATACATCTAAACTTATTTGTTTGTCATGTAACCATGCTACTTTTTCAATTTCCATTAAAAATAGCAAATAAGGATCACAATGGAACGTGATAAAGTGCATGAAGAAGCAGATTTTTAGGAATTCTCTGTATTTTACTTACCCTAGTAAACATACCAGAAGAAAAACAGATTTCATGTTTCAATAATTTCAATTTGTTCAAATGAGTAAGATATATGTAAGATATGGTCCTAGGTGTAATAACTCTCTATAGATATCAGTTTCTTTTTCACTTCCGAAGAATGAGATTTGCTAATTTTACAAAGTAATTCACCCACATCTTCTTTCTCAGGTAAGCTTAGTTTATAGCTGAATACAAACCTAAATTTATAAATTATGTTAAATTCATGGTCACTGTGGTATTTGTGAAAATAGTAGTATCATCATATACACATCAAGAAATGTAATTCAACTGCCACATTTTTAAGCTTCTGCTCAGAAGAATAAAGCTATTATGAAGAGCTGTGAAAAGAATCAATAGATTTGCTTAAAATGGGAAAGTTGTTAAATCTAAATTGTTCTGATCATCCTTAAATCTAACAAGCTTTGATATCTCAGTGAATTTTTTAATTAGCAATGTTTGATATCAGGTCTGCCAAATACTGGACTGAAGATTCAGCAGCTCTTAAAAACCTTTGAAATATACAAAAGCAATAAATAAGAAAGTGGCATCTAAGCAGGAAATTTTTCAAAGAGGTACATTTTGCAGAGTTCCTGCATTCAGTTTCCCTGCTTTTCTTAGTGACATATCTGTGCATAAATCCCCATTCCATGCTTGTGTGTGTACTGCCATGGGGAGCATTCATCCAAAGGCAGTGTGCATTCTTCTGAAACGTGACTCTCTTTAGGCAGCTGACAGTGTGAAAGTATCAGCATGCATCCCCTGATCTCCTTGTTTCCTTTACTTTAAAATAAGTAAGAAAATGCTGCAGAAAACCAGAAATAATATTGTCAGGTGAGATTACTGCCCATCATTAAAACTGTGAGTTCCATTCTGTAAATCAAACCATCAATTAGACCAAATCTATGAGGTTTTTATCTCACACCCCTGTGGTGTGACCTCAACAAGCCTTCCTGAGATGATTAATACTTTGGTGTTGAGAGTGAATTTATTTTCCTGGACTTAACTACTCCAGCTGTCTGCCACTGGTGATAGATATGGATGACCATCATTCAACTAATTAACCGAAAGTTTCTAAGTCATTAATGAATCTTGCCTTCTAAGAGGAAAGTAAAATTAATCTTCCAGGATTAACTGATTGGATGCTTTTGCTAAGGACTCAAGCTAGCAGCTGGGAATATGTTGTAGGTTGTATCATGATTTACTTTAAATCTCATTTAAAGAACTATAGGTAAGCTCTAGACTTATTAATGAAGTATGGAAGATGTAAAAGAAGATAAAGAAACATTAAAAGTCCTTTGCATCATAGTAAAGTATGAACAGAGCCATAAATGAACAGGCAGGACAGACTACCCACAGGTTTATTGTGCATTAGGATCTTTCCTAAGATCCCAGGCTGGTAGGACCATTCAAGTAAATGCTTAACTCTCTCTGCATGACTAAATAGCAAAGATTTGTGGGGACCTGAGAGCCTTAATTAACTGCTTTTTCATAAGGAAGGAGCTTAAGCTAATATTTAAATTTGAACTCATCATTAAGCCCTTTTCTTAATGCAAGCCTAGGCCAGAGTTCGAGAGAAAATTAACAACCATGATGATATTTTCTTTCAATATTCAAAACTCTTGCCTTGTAGCATTAGGTAGCAAATAATACAACTTCCTGTTTCTGCATTCATTTGCTGTGTACTGATACACCCAGTCAGTGAATGGTGCTTATATAGGGATGTAAACAATTGCAATTAGATTATGGCTAGAAAATTTGTGTGTGTAGCACATACACATACCTTGCACATGCCTTTATTGATTTAAAACTTCTTTTTCTATAGCCTTCTGGGAAAAGCAATAAGGAAATAATAGAATTAATAATAGCTAAAATAAATGCAGTAACTTGATTGTCTTCAAGTAGCAAATTAGCCCAATGACGCATTTTTTTCATGTTAAAAAATTAGCCAATTCTCTTTAGTTGCACTATTTTCCATTTTAATTACAATTCTACATTCACGGGGGAAAATATTCAAGTTTCACAGGCCATTCTTACATATTAGTTAATTTCCAATGTAAAAGTAACATACTTCAGACCAGAATCCATCAGGGCTACTGAGACCTTATCAGCTATCTAGAAATCCAGAGAAATTCTTGCTGGCAGTTATGATTATATAGGTAGACAATTTAAAATTGAACTGATCATAGATGACATGAGAAATAGGCAGAAAAATTACCTGAAGTGTGTGGCCTAAATGTTAAAAAAAACCCAGTTCCCCCCTAAATGTCACCACATTTGGATGGCTTTTAGGGTCTGTACTTGTATTTTTTAAATTAAATGAAAAGGTCTAGTACAGCTTGATATCAACAAGTAGATCCCAAAGAACTGCATAGAAGCAGATTTCTGGGTTTTTTAAATGAAAATAAATTCCTTTAAAAATAAATGCATAATGTCGATTTCAGTTCCATTATACATTTTACATGGATTTAACAAGCCAAGTGGCTTCTGGCTGCCAACACCTCTAGGTTTTTATATTGCAAAACAATACATGCTTTTCATATCCAACTCATTAAATAATTGCCTTGTAGTATAGTTTGTGATTATAGTTTCATTAAGTGACTGCTATGATACTGCATAGAAATGATTCCTACTAATGTTGTGAGAACCAGCTGCTTTCACAGGAGGAAAAAGTCAGTGCAGTGCAATGTTGCAGCTGCAATTTAAGTAGTACTACAGGTTCATTGTACAACTTTAAAAACAGGATCATTTTTCAAGGTATATGCCAAATCAAGTAAAATCTGTGGACATGTAATATGAAAAAATGGTTCTTCAAGAACAAAAAAAATCTCCTAATAGTAAAGAATGTGTACATTTCTTCAGCTCTGGGGAATATTCTCCACATTGGCCACATTGCTGGTGAGTTATTGAACCTTTTATATACACAGGAGGAAAAAAAGAGAGATAATGGGTACAGTAATCATCCTAATAATACCACAAGCTGAATTCCAACTTCCAAACCTCTCTTCAAAGGCAAAAGTTAGCTTCCAAAGCTTTTTAAGAGGCTGCTGCCCTTTTCAAACCACATTTCAGGTGCATCATTCTTGCTGATTTATACATGCTAAATTCTATGTGCCCTATTCCTCCTGCGCAAAGCTGAAGAAGGCTGTGTGATTTCATTCTGCACCCTGGCAACCTCTTTCAGCTCAGACTGGTTGAAAAGTCTTGAGGCTAATTACGTGAATATTGGCTGCAGACTGAGCTGGGGATAGATAGAACCTATAGCTTGTGCCTGACACACAAATACAAGATACAGGCAGACCATTTCTTTCTCTAAAAAATAGTTGAGACTCTTCCCCCTTCGCTCACAACTATTGAGATAACACAGCAGCAAGGAGGCATAGCAAGGGGAACAATGGCAAAAATTCAGGGTAATATTTCAGACTGTGTTAAGCATCAGAAGAAGCCCCTTTCTTGATGTTTTTGTATTTTTCTTTTTAAAGAACAAATTAAAACTGGTTCATGACTCTGAATTAAACATTAGGCATCCAAGATAGAAGTAATTGTCACTTTAGAGAAATATGCATAAGGCCATGTACATTTTCTATACATACACAACACAATAGAATTTATAATTATGAGAGAGATAACCCTAAAAAGAAGCTCTGGGGAAAAAAGTAATAATAAAATAGTTGACTCTTCAGTGGACATTACTATGGCTGTATATCCACCACCTGTTTGCAAAGAGTGAGATTTTTGGGAAATATATACTCTGCTTAAACCCTGTTCATTCTACTATTCTTCTACAGAGGAATCTGTTACCACATCTGACAGTGTTGTGATGGATCCAGGTTAAAGCCTAGTTGAAGATCAAACTGAAAGGAAATAGCCCTAATCCTTTCTGGTCACAGTGGAAATACTGTAATCTGACAATACTGAAAATATTCCTTCTGTGGAATTATTGAAAAAAAATGCAGATTAAATTGCCAAGAGACTACACATCCAGTTAATCAATATAAGTAATTAGGGATTAAAACAATAACTATTGTTAAGGCAGAGGTGTGTGACACTCCGTTTTCCTGATTCAGTCTCAGATTTGTTGTGACTTTTTGTACAGTTGTTCTGATAAAAGAACCACTACAGTCAAAAACTGTACTCCCAGCATTTTTAAAAGGACAAATTCCAGTCAAGTTTCATGGAAGAATTAATAAGGAGGAGAATAGCAGAACCTTGGACCTAGTGCTAGTCTTTTTACTCAGGAAAGATATGATTCCCTGACTTGTATGAAACATATTTTTTAACTCTAACTCTCAATCTATAGTTGGCTATGCTGGTCTAGAAGTCAGACTGGTTAGAGGTGTGAAGCTAGCTGCTGTTGCCTGTTCTGCTACTAGTCTGCTTTATGATTTTGGACAAGTCCTTCAATTTCTCAATTTCTCTGCATTTTCTCTCTGCACTTCTGATTCTCTCAGGTTTCTTTATAATCAGTTCTTGACTGTTTTTGACCGTATAAGAACAGGTAATGCCTTCCTAAAGAAATTGCTGTGGTTTTTTGATTTTTAGTTTTTGACTTCTGGGTGTTTTTTTCTGATTTGGTTTGTTTGGTCTTTTTTTGAGTTAGATTTTTTTGTGTTCTGTTTGTTTTCTAGAGGGATTTTTTTTTTTTTTGTCAGTTGGTTTTGTTTTTCATTTTGATCTTAAATTTAATATAAGGACTTTTTGGTTTGAAATTATACTGCCTACAAACATTTCGACATCAAGAAAGAGACTGGGCACTTGGAAGTTACTGGAATCATTACCTGCAGCGTTCTAACAAATCTTTTGATTTTTATGTGAAGCTGAAGAAGTGACAGCAGTGACTGCAGTAAGGCATTATCAGAGCTGCCTACAGCAAATGCTGATGTTTGTGTGGATGAAGAGGAATCTGCAAGCACTTGATGGACTGAATCACTGCTCTGTGTGACTCAGCAGAGGATCACTGTAGGTATTTTTGTGTAAAGCTGTTCAGCTGCAGAGCCAGTAGCTTCTCAGTGCTGAACACTGTTTTTACAGACAGTAACAAAAATCATAATGGAATTTAAGCCAAAGAGACCCTTTGGAAACAAAGGAAACAAAAGCTAGGACAACAACCACAAGACGGGAAATTCTGTACATTGATATTTGTATATTCTATGAAAATGTCCCAATGTGACACTAGCCAGGAGATGGTTTGAACAAAATAGAACATGTTTTACACTCTGCAATCAGCTTCCAGCCTCCTTTCATCGACAAGGAAGAGGAGTTTGTAAATGCCAGCATCTAACTACTCAAAAACTAGTGCTGAAAATTTTTGCATACAAGAAACCATCTAATGTCAACTCTAATTAGAGTCTCTAGTCATTTCTAGAAGGACTCTCAGTTCTAATTTGTTTGGCTTGATTGCAATTTGTAAACTTATGGAAAGCAAGTCTAAAAGAAGAAGAAAAAGGCACTATTTTGGCTGTTTTCTAGTATTAAATTTTTACCAAGCAGCTTCCCTCTAGAAATGATCTGGCTGCTATTTAAACATCTCTGGGAATTCTGATAAACTTTCTCTTGCATATCAATTTAAGCCACCCACACTCTAAGTAAAAGCAATTAATTGTGTACAGGAAAGAGAGGGAAAGCTTTTAATGAACACACTGTCCCCCCATCAGAGAAAGGGTTGGTGGATTTCAGCTCTGTACTGCAGAGCACTCAGGATTCAGAGAAAAGACAGAATGATCTTAACCTAACAAACATCTTTAGGTACTAAACAAAGTATTGGTAGCATGAATTTCTCTGCTTCAGTGGGCTCTGGGTCAGGACATAAGATTTCACAACATGAGCAAAGAACTTTAGAGAAAAGGCTGAGAGAACTGACCTAAAGCACAGGAAGAGAGAAAGTTAAAGATCCACCCTCTCCATGCAAGCCCTGTACAATTTTCTTTCATGTATAAATAATAGCCATACTGCATAAAAGGTGCAAGATAGATCATCTTTAATGGCTTAAAATGGCAGCCAAAAATAGAATCTTGGAATTTTTTTTTTAAGTCCTTTTAGCACATTCTAGGACAAAGCCCTTGTCGAGAGGAATAGACATTTTTGGACAAGCCAGCACATTTGTTCCCATAACCTCAAATGGAAATTCCCAACCATCCGTGAAATCAAAGGGAAGACAGGTTCCTCCTACAAGAAGACATTTGTAATTATACTGTTAGGGATCAGCATTGTCTCTCTCTCTCTCTCTTTTATACTCCTACTCCTCCTGTTCTTTATTGTAATCTCTCACCAGGTCTCATTAGAGAAGAAAATCAGAAAGGAAAATAGACACAAAATATGAAACACTTACTTAAGCTGACTTACAATATGAGAAGTCTTTCAGTTGCACAGACAAGACAGTTAATCTGCATGTACTGATCAAATAATAAAAAAGAACCCCACAAAGTAAATATTAAAAACCAATATCTATATGCACCAATTAATGCAGTCAGAAATCTTATAACCTGAAAAAAAACATAGGTCCTATATGCTCTGAGCAGTTATAGCCTGCACATATTCTACTGTAATTTAAGCAGATTTCATTTTTAGTCTAACTTCAGGAGATATATATATGAAGGATTCTTCCCTGCAGTGCAAAACCATATTGACTGAATGCTGACAAGGCTGCTGCTGTTGACTGCTTGATACACCTCAAGCCTTTAACCTTACCTGTCAGACTAATTGCACTGTGCATGTGCAGATTGAAGGGACTTCCATGCTGTGTTTTGTGTCACATGGATAGTTCAGGGGAATCTGTACATATTTCTAGTCAGTGACACAGAGAAGTGGTGGCTTCCCTGGATTCACTGAGGAGAAAAGGAAAAGTGCATTATGCTACTGCCTACAGGAAGAGAAAAGAAGTCATCTGACTAAACTTGACTGACTAAACTTTCACTCAGAAGTGAAAAGGACAAAAACATTTTATAAAGAAAATAAATTGCCTGTGCATGAGCTGGCTGAGAAAGAAGTTAGTAGCATGGGAAAGAAAAAGCATTGGGAGGACTCAGGCTGGAGTGAGGACATAGTTATACTAAAGATAGAAAAATAGCTGTTAGCTTGCATTTGCCTTTCCTACGGTGTGTGTATGGAGTTATGCATGCTACCTCATGAATTCCAGGATCCATGTGATGAAATCCATCTAAGAAAGGCTATAAGCTCTTTCAATTTTGTGATCCAGTATATGGCAAAGGCAAGGTAACTCTTCCATTAGTGGGATCTGAGTGTCCTTTCAAATCCCTGGATATGTGATAAGATTTGGAAGACATGTATTGTACCTTTTATGTGGAAAGTTATGCAGAATGTTATCCTAATTTTCTGTATGATCAGACCTAAGAATTTCCAGAAAGTAACCCAAATTAATAGCTGCAAAAAGAGGAAATGCAGACTTAAGGTGTTTGTCATCCTGGGAATTACGGGTAAACAACTTCAGACAGTTGCCCACACAGGAAAACTTTCTTACCTCTTTACTGCCACAACCTACTCAACAGAGCATGAAACAAGGGCTATCAGATATTTCAGAGAGTGTACATGCTCCTTTCTTTCCCTTTTCCCTTGACCTTCCTTCCTGCAGTCCTCCCAGATTTTTATATATTATTTTATCATAAGCACAGCTCTGTCAATCTGTTCCAACTAATCCCTGGATCAGTTCAATATAGCTGTATCTAACAAGGTGTTTACCTCTGAAGCATTTGCAGATAATTCCCATTGGCTATGGACTGCCCCAGGAAAGACAGAAACCCTGTATTTCCTGGCTTTCAGAAATCAGCATCCTGAAAAGTCAGAAAATACACCAGAAAACCTTCCATCTGCTAAAGTTTTTTGCTTTTTGTCATTGGATATGCAAGATGAATAAACAGGCTTAACATGGAATCAAGTTAAAATACTAACATCAAACACAGAAGAGGTGGTTATGTGCCCAAATGGGCAAAAAAAGACACCAGAAGGTTTGTACAGAGCCAATGCAAGTGCATGGTCTAGCAAAGATAAGCAATCAAAACAGTACAAAAAATGTCAGCTCAGCTGTTTGGAAATTCTTTTCCTCTCCATGGATAAAATGGGGGCATGACAATATTTTTTCATATTTTTTACAGGAATATGAAAATGTTCTGAGGGCAATAAAAACCTTACTGTGCTTCCTTTTACACCTGTGTAGCCCAATTAGACATGAAATGGGCAATTATTCTCTTTTTACAGGTGCAGAACTGAAGTCCAGTGACAAAATCATTGATTTTTCTGAAAGTCTGTAGCAGAGCTAAGGCAAAGACCAGAGATGCCTTGAATCCCAGAACTAATGCATTGCCATCTTCCCCTCCTCTTACAGGAAAAGGAGTAGGCGATTCAATTTGATGTTTCACCCTTCTGTTTTTTTCATACAACAAAATTAATTCCCATGATGAATTTCTGTGTTGATACTCCTACTCCAGGTCTGATACAGCTTCAGTTTAATCATTTCTCCTCTATGTGTGTTTTACTAGCTGAAAATGTTTGTGAAATATCATCTTATTTTCTTGTGTAAATGCATTCAGGATTCAAAGATCACCCCTTTGTCTTTCCTTTGCCTTTGTGTTATATCCTAGCTTCAGGATGCAATTTGAATATGGATGCTGTGATTAATTTTCATGGCATGATGAAGGGGTAAATTTTCTAAAGTGTTTAGTGACTTCTCACTGAGGCCCAGAATCTTTCACTGTGTTATGAAAACATATTCTCCTTTGACAGAAAATTTGTTTAATATACATAAAAGCTTATAGAATCCTGGAGACTTGAATTCTTATAGCCATACATGTTATTATGCAGGCTTTGTGTGATGATAAGTAAAAGTATTTTTGAGAGCCAGAATTTTTCAGCTTTATGCAGAACAGACATTCTGATGCTTTCCACTACCTTTATGAACTGGTGGAAAAATCAAAGAATAAAGTTCAATGAGATTAAAGTACATGGATTTACTTCCACTTTCTCAAAGGCAGAAAATCTGTAGTTCTGGAGCTATTCATCCCCTGGATCAACTTTCTTTGTACATCCCCCACAGACACCAGGATTAGATCACCTATCATGAAGACCGTCCACTTATATCCAGGCTGCTTTGTAGAGCGTGGAAAGAATTAGCTTATTTAGGGCAAATGTAGAATAATTCCACTGAAGTCAATGTGATTTCTTATTTTTCTTTCCAATAGGAACGAGATCAAAATATATCTCAGTTAAGTAAATTCTGACATCCCTGCCTTCTAAGAAGAGCTGAAATGTAAAATTTAAAGGTGAGAGGCTTAAAGTATCCATGTCTAATGGTCTGTAATACAAATGCACTATGTTCTCATATATGTTCTCACAGTTATTTGTATTCATCTTATACTTTTTTTTTAATTTCTATAACTCGTCTTATTTAACCAACTGAACAAGCAGCTGAGCTGAAATCTGGGTGACAACAAAGTAATTTGAAGCAGAGCACCCTTTAGCTCTGTGGACAGCAGTCCTCTCTTTCCACATTGGAACATTTTAGCACATCTTAGAGACAGACCTGACTCACCAGTTAACACTGCACAGCAGGGATAGGGAAGAAATCATGGCAAGATTGAGTTTTGCAGGCTTCATGTGGGAGAGCACTTACATAAGTAATTCAATTTGTTTCATTGTGCTGCTTTGCATAATCTGTCATCCTCTTAAAATGGGTAGGTTGGGTATTGGCATTAGCCAGCTCAGCAGTATTGTTTTGCACCTGGACAGGAAAGAATATACCTTTGTGCCCAGGTCCAAATATTACAAAGTTTGTGTAGCATTTAGGTCATAAAGTGTGTGTATTTCTGACCAGTGGCACCTTCCCCTCCAAAATGCAAGTGTAGATGACTAGAACAGGATCTGATTTTTAGCCTTTCTCATCTGCAGAGAATTAATTGTTTTCTTGAACCCAGAAATAAAGATCATAAGGAGTTATTCCCAGTTTTTTGAAAACAAAAAAATTCTCCATGGCTCTTCTCTATAGTTGACTTTCTGGGATTTTGAAAACAAATGTTTCACATTCCCATGGAAAAAGAACATCCCCCTCCTGCAAACTCTTCATCATTCAAGAAACCCACAGTTATTAGTAGTCACCTTTCAATGGGATGAGAAACATTAGCAAGGTAACAAACATCTCCACCTGCCTGCAACAAAATTCTCTCTCAGCTGTACTTTAACCCATAAATACTCCCACTGAAGTCAAGACGAATAATTATTGTGTAAAGAACTCCCAATAAGCACAGGTATCAGAGTTGGTCTTACCCAAACAAGTCCCAGCCTTTTAATGAATTTTATGCAATTGCTATTCTGCAACCACACACAGCCCCATTAGCTTCAACCAGGATCCATGGGGACTCATTGCAAAACTAGGTCTTAAAGGCAGTCTGCCAAGAATGAATGGTTTAACTTAAGGGATGATGTTAAAATGATTTAGATTGACAGTTAAATTAAGTGAAACTACCTGTGTAGACACACACCAGTTTAGTATGCCCCTGTAATTTACAGTTTAAAACCCCAGGAGCACCCACACACCACCTCGCAAGGGCTTAATACTGCAACATAACAGACTTTGTTTGCTAACAGCACTCAAGAGGCACATTCTGTCTGACAATTTCTCCCTCCTTTGTGAATCAAGAAATCTGCAGCATGACCTATGCCTAATGATGAGTTTCTTTTCTTTACCAGGATGCTTTGCCCATCTGTCCTGCCCTCTCTGCCCCTGCACTCTCTGATCACCTTGCACAGCTGTCAGGGGGCGGACTGTCCATTTCTGACCATGTTGATTCTTTTCGTGATCCCACTTATCTGTAAGAAATAAGTGAGCCTGTGAGTGCTGGTTTTTGAAATCTCATCAGAGATATTTCTAACAGAAAAATAGACTTTTTAAATCTTACATAAATAAAATAAAAGACCTTTTCCTGGCCTCTCAATCTTGTACTGCATTCAGTGAACAGTCTTCCATCTCTTGATACCGTAAAATCTGAAAATTACATGGGGAGACCACTGTTGACTTCAAGCCCTGTGCCAGTGATTTTACTGAGCTGTGGAATAAGACCCAATAGCAGATAATTTGCTGCAGATATAACACTATGAACTAGTTTTCAAATGTCCCTGTTCTCTGGTTTTCACTTCTGGATTTGGCGACAAATTGCTGGCCCTTGATCTTGTGCTCCTTTATCTGTTACAATCCTGTGCCAGCTATACACAATATCTGTAAAGCCAGACTGTGGTCTAGTAGGTAGCTCTGTAATATCTGTAGCTTGTAGATAGCCTATCCTGGGTAATTTTTTGTTTTGTTTTGCTTTGCTTTTTTCCTCTGTAAAAAAGTTTGGGCATTTTTGTGTTGTGTTCTCTAATGAATAGGGGAAAATAGTGTGGGCTAGAAAAGGGGTTTTGTTTGCTTTCTTTTCCTTAACCTCTTCTTACCCCCCAAAAAAAGCCCTTACAGACATTTTATGACATACTTCTTGTTGATAACAATAAGTATGTAGAAAGATTTCAAAATGTGAAGATAGGACATAAAAATTCAGTGCCTTATACTGAACTCTGTTCCTTCAGTGGTGTGTATCTAAACCATTTAGACTCACAGTAAGAGTTCAGACTAACTATAAGTGTCAGCAAACATGCTTTTTTTCTTAACAAAGAAGAAAAAAAAATAAACCTCAAAAACAGAGAAGTGGATGGATATGCTTTTTTTTTGAGTATGGATACACAAGGCCAGGCTGGATGGGCCTTTGAGCAACCTGGTCTGATGGAAGGTGTCCTTGTCTACAACAGTGGGGTTGCAACTAGATGATCTTTAGGGTCCTTTTCAACCCAAACCATTTTATGGTTCTGTGATATGATTTTCTTCAATCATTTTTATCTCTTACTTCTCCATTTTGTTTGTTTTCTTTGATATTCCATGTGTGCATTACCTCCCTTTATTTCGGGGGAGCACCACAAAAATTCTCAGGTAAACTGCCTTAAGCAGAATGTCATAAAATTTCCATTACTTCCAAATTGCGCACATCCTTCCACAAAAATCTGGATCCTGAAATAAAGGCTGGAACTTGTGGCAAAAGATAAGTTGAGCTTTTCCCAGAACTAGTGGAAGTACAATTAATTTCAGAATTACAATTAGCCCTAACATATCCGTAACAGAAGAATATGACTAAGCTAAGTTAAAACAGTCTTAATTAAATTGTGTTACTATTCTATAATAAATTGTCTTCCATTTATTTCTCTTATGAGTAAAGATGTGTGATCTTTACATTTGCAATAAACACTTTTCAAAGTTTTGTTCGCTCTGACTGTTCTTATAAGCCCCAACTTAAGAGACTATTTACAGGTCCTCTGAGCTTATTAGCCTTATATTACTAGGCTTAGTATCTACAATCTAATCTAAAATTAAGTACATATTTAAGGACTTCCCTAAAAGAGAGTAAAAAATCCTGAAGCTGGCAACAGCTTATAAGTCAACAGTAATTAAACCTGTGGAGTGCATGAAAGTTTATTTTAAAAAAATGTTATACAGAAAAAAAAAGGAGAAATTATATATTAAATGAAGAAGAAATCACACAAAGAAGGGGAAAATATACATATACACATATAAAACTTCTATAGTCCCCATAGGAAAGGAATCTTTTGGGGGTATGAAAATCTGTGCAATCAACAAAGGAGGGAAAAGCTGGTTTTAATCCAAATGCTTTATGCATTTTCTAGTATTTATTGAATCAGCTTAGAAAAGCCCAGCAAATAACTCATGGTGTACAATTTATAGTAAGGGATCAAATATCTTATGTTCTAAGCCTGTCTAATTTCAAATTTTTATTGACAGGAAAAGTACACAATGTTTATAGTGCCGAATTCTTTCAGAAAAAAAAAAAAAGAGAAGCATCACTCTAAACCCACTCACATCTCATCTCATCAGTTGTAACCTGCATGAATGATAATAGGTACTCAAAGCTCTCTAGTTCTATGTGACAGTTCTAACAATGCAGTGCCAGATGTTTAAAATGTCTGCAATACCCAGAGGTTGCAGTGCAGTGACCTCCATGGTCTCCCATTCGACTGAACTGGTTGGTAAATCTAAATATAATTACAGTGCAATCCATTTAAATAGGCATGATTGCAATATAGCAAAAAAAAAAAAACTTACAAAACTAAATATGTTAAATGAGATGTATTGTTTTCTCATTATAATAGATACTCTCTGGGTGTCTGTTATTATTGTCTCCTAAGAAGAGAACATGAAAGGAGCTTTGGGCGTGTTTGAGAGATGGAAGAACATCAAGTAAAGAAGCCTTTGTGCTTTCATTCCCACAAGCTGTGTAAACCACTGAGTTAAAACAAATATTTCTAAAAAACAAAACTTTTTTTTAGCTAAGCCTCTGCAACAGCACATCAGGCATGTTCTTACTGTCCAGAGTCCTTGGCAGATAGTGGGGAGAGCAGCATTCTCCTTATCACATTTTACCAGCAAACTTGCTGTAATAATACTATATCCTCGCTTTCAAAATTAATTTAGCAAGCATGCAGAATTAATGCACAGCCTTTTTCAGGACCCAAAGCCTGACCCAAACCAAAGGACTAAAATCCCGTTTATCCTTGAGGCTAAAAATTCCTGCAAAATAAATAAACAGAGCATTCATTGGCCTGTGCAAGTGCATGTGAAGTAAGCATGGAAGTATTTTAAGTTACCTTACTTACACCAGCAGTGACAGTGAAATGACAGCATGAGAGGTGTCTGTTGCACCTTGGAATGGTTTTTAATGGCCATCAGGTTGCTGTAGTTAGCTGTTCTGTCTATGAAAGCACTAAATGCTGTGTCTATTGCTATCACACTGTTATGAGTAGGTTATTAAAAGATATTACAAAGCAGAACTGAAGAGGCATTCTTTTGGTTCAATACTCATTACACAGGAAAGCAAGTGACAGTGCATGTTACAGATGGGGTTTCAGACACTCCTGTAGCCTGACCAGAGCAGAGCTGAGGGACCCCTCAGAGGAGGCAATGCAGTCATGTAAAACAGGGGAAGCTGGTAGATTATGAGGTAAGGGCAGGTTTCCCTAAACTGATTCTTTTTATCCTCCTTTTTCCTCAGAGAAATTCAGCAGATAATGAGTGATTTCGACCCAGCCTGCCCTCTTCCCTGTGGAATGTGAAGGGTTAATTTAATCTAGTGAAGTTTCTCTTATGCCCTGGAGGCCAAGTTCCCATGACCACACTTCTGAAATGCTGCTCTTCTGTTTTTTAAAGGCTCATACTGCCTTTCACTGTGGGATTTTCATTTCAGTTCCAACCAAGGACAGGGTTCAGACCTTTTTCTTCCTCCGTAATTCAGTTAAAATTCGAATATCATGACCTAAGTGCTCAGGAGAAACCCCTCTCACCTCTACTGTCTGCCTTATTGCACAAAGCAATCAAAAGTGACCTGATTATCTTCCAGACCACAATGGGCTCTCACTGAGTTGCCTTTCCCATCTCACCATCTTCCCTCAGTGACAGCCAAGCCAGCCTGAGTGAGCACTCAGAGCTGCCTTCACACACACACTGGCATGGCTGAGAGAAGCATTTTGCCTCTTTCTGCTGCACAGAGGCATCTGAAGTGCCAATGATATTGAATGGACAAACAGTGACTCATCCTTTCTACTGCAGTCATTTGATAGTGGGGCACTTCTCCAGCACCAAGTTCTGCTATTTTCACCAAGAAACCTAGCTCTGATTGAGCTTCCTTACCACAGAACAAATTTAAAGCTTCATTCTGTAGAAACTTTCCAAAAAGGACAATATTCTTCATGCTTCTCAACCATCCCTGCTCTGATCAGGACCTTGTTGATCAGGTTCCCAGAGATGGCCACAATAATTTTGTCATGGATGGATGCCCACTTGGGTTCAGGGAGAAGTTCACAAGTTCATAAAAAAGCCCTAATCAATCATGGAGAGTCAAGTTTCATTGTGCAGGTAAGATATTGTGAACACAATATGTGGATCACTCTAAAGGCAAATTATTTGTAGAGTTACACACAGTCAAGTTGTCATAAATCTGGAGCTATAAAATATGAAACAATGTTGTTTTTACACCACTGAACTATTTTGGAAAACTGAAGTTTGAGGAAAAAATGTGTTGGCTTGGTTTCTGGGTTTTTTGTTGCTTTATTTTTTTTCAAATACATCAATAATTTTCCATTTAATTTATATACCCACAGCTGTCAGCTACCTCCAAACCTTTTTAGTGCAGTGATATGGAAACATTTTTACAGAAAAGTTCTTAGGAATACCTCAGAGACTTCACATTCGTATCTATTTAAGTGAGCAGATGAATAGAATCTACCTAACCTAATTGGGGCAAAGGAAAAAAAATCAATAAAGCAAGCTTTCTTCTTATCACCTCATGTCCCATTTCTTGTTGGCTATGGCTTCCACTGTGTCTTATTTGGAAGAAACCTTTGTTCAGAGCTTAATTTGTTCTGCTCATTCCATGGTCACATCCCTTGGATACAAAGTTCTCCCTCTCTGTCTCTCTAACAACTAAGGAGTAATATACAGAAATAAAACATTATAGAAGACATCCACCTGGCAAACACAGTTTCATTAAACATTCTTTCATCAAGGGGAAAAATGTTAACTTTTATATTTAGTCAATTAAGGTGCATCAGAAGAAATTCAACGTAATGTTGTACAATAGTTGGCTTTTTTCAATATTGATACTAAATACGTTTTCCTTTTTTCTTATCCTGCCTAGTGCACTGTATCCACCTAGTGACATTCATAGACTCGATGAAGGCACATACAAGCAAATACAATTCATCATCTCAGGAGGCCAAATTTTTCACAAGGATACATGAGAGGAGGAAGTGTCTCAACTTTGGTTTTGGATAAAAATGGTTCTCTGTGTTATAAATAATTCCACCAGATCTAAGTTACCTAACCCTGCACCAAAAAGCAGAGATTTAGTTCCCTGAAGTTTCCATTGGATCAGAAGGAGAATATCAGCTTCTGCAATATGACCTGGCTTCTCTAGCTTTCTCTGGACATTATTATTCTGGATCCTGTTCAAATCATGCTGCTAAACAATCTTCTTTTGAGGTGTTACCTTTGTGAGTCTCCCTATTGTGAAGTCATATAAATGGCAGGATCAACTCTGTTTGAAACATCCCAGTTTGGAGTCATCCTGCTGTTGTTTTGAGTATGTAACAAGTACCTCATCAGCTTCAACTACAGCAAAGGAAAGGAATACACTGTACTTGAACCTGCAGATCAAATTCTAGGATAATGACAGAAAAAGTAGAAAAAGCAGTATTCACTACCCAGATCTGTGATTCAGGGGTTAAAAAAATAAGAAGAAAAAAATCAAGGGGCTCAACGAATACAAGCTTTATCATCACAGTCTCACAGACACAGGTGTTGCAATGTGGAACATAATATAATGCTGTATAGAGACATTGCTTTGAGGAAATATCTGCTAGATTCAGGAAAGTAGCGTGTAAGTGATGACAGAAAATGTGTCTGGTTTGTTATTTTGAACTAGACTTCTGGGACCAGGCTGGTATTCCAAGACTGGTGGTATACTTGCTGTTTTAGATACTAATTCCCAAGAAAACAAGGACTTTCACTGTGGATGAAATACAACAGGTCATTCCCTAAATGTTCCCAGTTTCCTCTCTTGCAGTGGAGTGCAAAAGCTTCAGTGCATTCTTATAGCAGGGGAAAATAAAATAGTAAAAAAAAAAAAAAAGGGAAAACCAAAGATCTCTATTCTTGTGCATCGTTGAGGGAGAAAACTTGGCTAAATGACTTTAGACTGTGGTGTTATCAATTTCATGAGTGAAGATGAACAATCCTTTTTCTTAGACGTGTTACACATTTAATTACAAAGACACTTATTTTTAGGCTTTTTTTCCATCCTCAACAAAGGTACTATTACATGAATTTAAAGTTTTTTTTTAAAAAAGCTCTAAAACTGATACAAAATAGTAATAATAATAATCCCTTGTTCTCCTATTAGGTGAATGTGTGATAAATAATGGTGTCTAATTTATCCCCTAATGTGCTGCCATGATACAACTGTCCTTATCTTCACCTTTTTTTAACTTTCAATGCATAAGACATTATATAGAATGAGATACAATTTAGTTCTTGCAATGATATTTCCTACACCTGGAGAAATGATCCACTCTGATTTCTACATGATTTTTTCTATCACTTGTTGCTCAGCAAAATCATATAGGAACTTAGGAAAGAAAATCATAGAATAAAATAATCAATACTGCAGATCTTACAGCTTTTCCCCTTAATTTAGAAAATGGGGTATATTACAAAGTGTAATTTATTTCTGTGCCTATTGTAAAGAAAGCTGCTCATAGCTTATCATAGTTTCTAGGGAAGGATAGTTAAAAGGACCTAAAGATAATATGACACATGAGATTTCTGATAGAGCTGCACTGTGAATTCCCATGGGCAATTGCTTAGAAGCTATCTGCAATGACCTGTTTTTACAAAAATTTCTTTGTTTTTATGCTGGTCTGAATTCTGCATCAAAAACGGACTTCATGGTACTGTTAACAGCACTAATTCTTCTAAAGATTTGGCTGTTTAAAATTACTTGTTCATGCTATCTGTATAATGAATTGTCCTCTTCAAGGTGATAAATTATTTATTAGTCTAATGAACAAATCAATCAGTGGAGCTGGATAACTGGAACACACAGCTTTTGGCAAAGTAAGGTCTGTATGTTTACATTTATCACAGAAAAACCATGACTTTGATGCAGACCTTTCAGAGGTGTTTATTAATCATGATCTCATTACAGTTTTGGTAGACTAATAGCTTTTTATTTGTCAAAATTGTTTCTGATGATGGAGTGCTGTTGTCCTAAAAATACAGATCTATTTACACTATTTAACCTTCCATAAAATTTTTCAAAGGTAGCTTATTTCCAACATTGTGCTTTATAACAAAAAAAAAGGATTAATAACTTAAGTCAGAATTATATCAGAGCTGTGTCTGTGAAGTGTTGGGGCTCCCAGGGACAGAACTTGGAAGCAGCTTATGGGTCAGCTGCAGCACACAGTAGTGACTCACAGTAGAACTGGAAGTATTGCTCTGGGATCAGGGGCAATACTTTTATAATATGGCAGGGAGGTTTTCACTGCAGAAATATTCATATTGTGTACATTAAACATATTTTAGTGTTTATTAGTGAGAGATTTGGGATTTAGACTAGAATGTGCTCTGAAATTGACCTAAATGCACATCTTCTGGAAGGTGAAATGGCATATACTGTACCTCATGAAAGTAATGTCTGAATTATTTTCTGAACCACAGTTCCACAACTTATTCACATCATATTTGGCAGGAACTTGTTAAAAGGGCATATAATAAAAGGAGTGCATTTAGGAAAGTGTAAGAATTTAGTTACACAATTGCCATTAAATCACTGAGTGTTGTCTGATGAAAAACCTTTTAGCTGTTTTGGGACTTTGCAACCAATGAGTTCCATGTTTCATTTTTTTTGTATGTCTATTTTTGTTGAAAAAATTACTGGAAAATGCCAGTTTGAACTGCTATGGCAGAAGATGATCGAGAAGGTGAAATATATTCGGGGGAATCCTCTAACATCAAACTTTTAATCTGCTTTATATCAAATATTCAGCAAAAAGCAGTTGTAGCATGAAATTAAATTATCAGACTGGTTAACTGTGAGACCATATATTACACAAGTGAAACTAGTCATGTTAATAGGCACAACTTTTCCACTGGTTATATTTAGCAGTAAAATTACTTGGTTTAGCAAAATTGCCTTTGCAAGTAAACTGAGATACACTTAGCTGTACATACAATTAATTGCAAACATTATTATTAGTGACTAGGAATTGCAGCCTTTAGCATCAATTCATCTTGGTGGCACATGTTATTGATGATGAAATGCTGTTGATATATACCTAGTTTTGACCTGTATTTAGACGAATATATGGACCAATCTGTTCCCTTCATGACATCTTACTGCTGGCGTTGAAATCAAATTTAAGTTTTAAGTTGGAATCAGGACATCTAATGAGAGTTCATGGGCAAAGCTCTATCAAAATGAGAAATGTGGCCATGAAGCATTGATCAATGAACTGTTCCCTCTTGAAAAACTAAATGCTTTAATCCTGAGGCAGAATATGCACTTTGTGTTGGTCTCATGCATATAAATAGCCACTTTTAAGTCCCAGTTTAATCTGAGTGAAAACATCTCCACATAACCCTGAATGTGAAAGTCTCCCACTGCCCCCTTCCCCACTTTAGATTCCCCACATCAATGGGGAATTGATGTGAGAGGAAGAAGGGTCTGACCTACAAATTGAATTAAGCAAATTCTTGATTCCTCGGTATCAGGCACAAGATATCATTTTTATGTTATTTTTATTTTAACCCAGTGGTCTAAGTGAACATGTAAACAAATTTCTCCAACCTTTGAGCACTAAAGTAAAAGAGGAAAAAATCTTTATGTCCATTGGTAATTTAGGGAAAAGGTATTAGCAAAATTTCACTTCTTTCCTTACCAAACTTTTACTCTCTCTTTTACCTTTTACCTCTTTTATCTTCTGGATAAATGTATATTTTTGTGTGACTTCCAATAAATGCTTCATGTTGATGCAACTTCCATCAGAATTACAAAGTATACAACACTTATAATCACTGCTGTATTATAAGTGCTGGTAAAGTGAATAATGAGTTGTGGGTTTTCTTGATTGATATGAGAAGGTGCTTTAAATAAATGAAAGATCTCATTTATAGCACCTTGGATGCCACATAAGATAGTCTTGGACTGGAAGAGTTCATATTCTTGTGGACAAATAGTGGAAGAGAAACAGCAGGGGAAAATATTTGTGTGGTTTTGTTTTTTGAGTTTTTTGGGGGGATTTTGTTTGTCTTTTTTAACAGGGAATCTGTGTTAACTTGCCTGACTCACATAGAGAGTTTGTGGCAGATATGACACAGTAAACACCTTTACTTGACCCTATGTCATTTCATTTTTAAATTGTATGCTTTTATGTCATGTATTTTTTCAGCTACATGTCGTTTCCTTTCGCTCTAGCTGAAATTGGTTGGAGTTGCATTCTCCTTCTGAGGATGCAACACCACCAAAAATTAGGCTGACAGTGTAGAACTGCAGACAGCAGCATTAGCATTTTATTTCCCAGTACCTGTGCACCACAGTCCATATGCACTTTAGATAGTGACAGCCCCTTTGAAATCCTCACACAAGGCACCATACTGCACTTCAGCCTTTTATTATCTCATGCTGCAGTCACTTTATCCAATTAACACACTTCTCCTGTGCAGTCTACTTGATGATCCTTGTGGGTCCCTTCCAACTTAGGATACCCTATGATTCTGTGGTTCTATGGGTACAAAAAAGATTCAATAAGAGGATACAGGAAGGGAGAGAAAAGAACCAGCAATACTCTCATGTCACCCAAATTCTGGGCTTCACTATTCTTGGTTCCAAATAATAGAAACGTAATAAATACTAGCTAATACTGGCAAATGCTACATTTCCTGATATTTACTTTGCTTTATTTTTCTTTTTACTCTTTCAGTAAAACACTCTGATTTACATACTGCTGAGGCTCTCAATCTGCTTATACAGCAGAACTGAATAAAATGGACTTTAAAGGATTTGCTTTCCCCCTCTCAGCCTCCACCATCTTTGCAGTGTCCTTGTGGGTTTTTTCCTGAGTAATGAGTAGTTGCTTTTTCTCTGGTAACTCTTAGTAGCTCTCTCATGATTAAACTTGATGCCTACAGAAACACATCCCTTTGTTCTCCTTTTCCTGAAGTGTTTTGGAATATCAAATATTACCTGGTCTGAAGTAGAAGAATAGAGACTGAAGTATAACTCAGAATAATGAATATGGAAGTATTCTAAGTTAGTAGTTAACTTGACTTCTATTAAGCATATTAAATTTCTCCATTAATATCTGAGCCTATTTTGGAGAAAGGCAAGTGTACAGAATTCATTTCACAAATGGAGAACCTGAGACACAGATGTCCCTTTTTCAAGGCAGAACAGAAAGCACAATTCCTCAGTTTCTCCATCCATGCCTTAGTTCCCTGATCAAAGAACTACACTGACAACTCAGCTCACTCCTGCTGGATGTACAGCATCTTGAAGACTTAGAAAAAAATTATGTTCTTAGTGAGAGTCTCATCTATGTAGTGACTTAGCTAAAATTACATATATTAGCAACAACTCATCCAATAGTGAAATGCAACCAGTCTTTCAATGAAACATGACCTTCCTTTAATCATACAACAGAAACATTTTGGAGTGTGGTTACAAAGATGAACATACCACTAGCTGACAGAGAAAGACATGCTTTTGTGTTACTGCTTTTTACAGCTGGAAGGGGAAAGGAAAGGAGAGTGCAGAAGAAAACTGGACTTTTATGTGGTTCTACTGCATTAGTTGGCTGCAGTGGTGCTTAGAAATGCTGATACCATAGAGATTGGTTCACGACACCAATGAAAATGTGTATGAGGTGCCTATAATTAAATCAGACATCTGTTAAGCAATGGTATTGAACCACACATAAGCAAATATATGCATTGCCATAATTCTGCTTAAGTACTATCCTACTGAAAATACTCAGCAATTAAGAAGCTACTAACTTCAGACTGAAAAAAAAAAAAGAACCACATTTTTGGTAAGGTTATTATTAAAGATGTAAGCTGGAAGACTACAAATTACAAAAGTGCATAATTATTTGTTGGTTCAAGATTTAATACATAATGATTTATATATAATACTCTATGTTGTAATGGAATATCAGAGATGCTTATCTATGCACATATTACTATCATAAATATTTTGCAAAAAATTGTATACTGCTAAAATAATCAGAATGAAGCATAAGCTCTGCTGGTCCATGGGGTTGTTTCTCCCCAAGTGGAGATCTTGACAATTCCATTTGAAATTCATGAGGTTCCCATCAGCCCAGTTTTCTACCTTACTTACATCCTCATTTCAGCTCTGCCCTCTGATGGTTAGCTAGCTTGGTATTGTCTGGAAATGTATGGAGTGTAACATAGCACATCATCCAGTCATTAACTAAAACAATATTACACAGAAATGGCCTCAGCATCTACTGGAAAGAGCACCACTAAGTAGCCAGATGACGGTAGAATTTTTTATGGCTGATCACCACAGTTTGAGCACAGAGATACAGTAACTTTTCATATTATATCTCACAAACCTGACTCTAAATATATGTTGGAAGCTATGTTGAGAACATTTCTTAAGCAAGTTGCTAAAGTATACAGGCAGAGGGCCAACTCCAATCCCAAATCCAATGAGTATGATAGGAATGTGAGAAACTGCAGGGCACTGCAAACCCAAAAAATGGGAAAGGAGTTCATGTCAATAAGAATCAATGTGGGGAACTAAAACATATTATGAAAGATGAAAAGGAATATCAGGTATATATTAGATTTTAGGAAGAAATTCTTTACTGTGAGGGTGGTGAGGCACTGACACAGGTTACCCAGAGGAGCTGTGGATACCCAATCCCTGGAAGTGTTCAAGGCCAGGTTGAATGGGACTCTGAGCAACCTGATAAAGCTGAAGGTAGCCCTGCCCATAGCAGCACGGTTGGAACTGTCTGATCTTTAATTAAAGTCCCTTCCAACTCAAACCATTCCATGATTCTATGACTGCTTCTGGGTGGAAGATGTCAAAAGATAAGAAAGCACATATTTACTAGGGTCAATATCTAAAACCAAAAACTAAGAGTCTAAGACCATATAAGGGTGAAAAATCTCTAAAACCAGATGACCAATGAGTAAAAAGGACAGCTTCTTTGTTGAGAAAAAGGAGAAAAAAGGGAATATTGAAAAGGCAAATAATTTGACATGGCCTTGAGTACTGAAAGGCAAAACCCTGGGAAGGATGGATGAAAGGTTGCAGACCCTATTGATGCACCTGATTGGTGTGGCTAGCAGTAGGGTAAAAACCCTTTACTGACTGCACCCAATGAATGCAATTTGCTTCCCTGGCTGTGGGACCTAGTGCCAAAAGGGACAGACAAGATGCCCCTAATACAAGGTCAACAACAGCCAGTGCTTTCCTCATCTACATAGTCAGTCATCTCATAAACCGAAAAAGAGCTAATTCAGAAGCAGTATGCCTTACATGTGTTTGAAAACATCTATAGAAAAAATATCCCAAACTTCCCCACATCAAATAAAATTTGTTTTCCCCTTGCATTCCTCCCATCCAAAAGTTTCAAAGATATCCGTAGACTTATTCCTCTAATACAAGGAACTTGGTATCTCTGATTTTTTGCAGGTGTGTAAGAACACCTGCTAGCCAAGGACTTACTTTCAAGTACTGCTTTTTTTAAGAGTCATTTTTTATATCCTTTTAATTTTATTTTTTAAGTTTTATGTATAGAGAACACGGTAATTTTATTCTTAACTCACAAGAAGTGTATTATAATTTTAGTATATTGACCTGAAAATGTCAGTGTTGGGAATGTCAATACTATAGATAAGCTGTGAGTCTTCAATAATATTTGCATTATAACCTAATCAGAAGAGATAATGATATTAGAAGAGCACAGAAAGTCTTTCTCTTCACATCAATCCAGTCTACCCAGCAGTTTTAGGTGTAAATACTGTTGTACAAGTAAGCTCCACAACATGTCCTTCACATCTGCCAATCTACAAAAAAGGGACGCCAGTAACGTGTTCTGAGGACATCAGTGACAGACTTCCGGAGGAGACTGCTGAATCTATACTTTGATTTACTTTTTCTCTTCTTTTAGTGAGAAGAAAAGCATGGTTGTTGAACTCAAATGTCCATATTCTCTGAAAGTGCAATTCCTACAACTAGCGCAAATTTATATAACCTCCTTAAGAATACAAATGACTGGCTCAGAATCAACATTCCCTAACAATAAACTAATTGTTGATGAATCATACAAATAACTAAGTGCAGTATCTGTTACATATCTTGTTTATGGGATTTGGTGAATCACAAGCATATTTTTTTTAATTTTTACCATCAATATATATCTCAATATCTATGTAAGTTATAGGTATATATCTTTGATACTGGGATTTCTTAAAACTTAAAGATGTAAGATGCATGTGTTGTACAAACCACTACATAATGGTAGTGCTTCCAAAGCCCACTATTACAAACTTTACCCCATCTGTTACCTCTACTCTTCTTCCATCAAGAATATCTATAAATACAAAGCTTTGAGATTCAACATATCCAAAGCAGATTAGCTAAGGAGACGATAAGTATGGGACATGCACAACCCTGTTGACATTCATATTTTTCCAGAGAACCTCAGAGAACCATGAAAAATTAGGTGTGTTTTTTGGGTGCCAAGTCTCCTTGGCAATAAAGTTTTTTGGAGCTACATAGTTGCATTCATACCTCAAGATGTCATTTGTTCACCTGGACATACATAAAATTTTATGTAAGATTACAAGCATGGTCCAGTTTGGAAAGGTTGGTCTCTCTTCACCTAACTTTTTCAAGGATTAAGTACTATATTCTATGCAAATGACAGGCCAGTCTCATTTAAGATTACCCTTGCTCAGGTCTTGAGCTGAACAAATCAGATGAAAGCATAGAATCAAAATGGTTTTGGTTGGAAGGGACCTCAGAGATTGTCTGTTTCCCATCCTCTTCCCACCCCACTGTGAGCAGGGACACCTTTCATTAGATCAGGTTTCTCAGAGTGCCATCCAGCCTGGCCTTGAGCACTTCCAAAAATGGGGCATCTGTCACTTCTCTGGGCAACCTGTTCCAGTGTCTCATAACCCTCATAGTGAAAGAGCTCTTCCTTTCACCTAATCATAGCCTAGGCTATAGAGTTGAATAAACAGTGCTGCAAAGAACTCTGCTGAGAACCTTCCTATGCTGACTGAGACAGAATTCCATGTGGATAGAGGAAACAAAGAGTGCAAAAGGAAGAAACAACAAGGTGAGTGGAAACAGGATGGTATAACAAGCCCTATTCATGTAATCAGCTTTTAATTGGTCAAGTAATCTTAATGAAGACACTGGAAATGGTGGCATGAATCAAGACCATCAATGTCAGGCCTACAGACTTGGGTAATGCAAAATGACGAAAGTAGTGATTCAGAGCACTAAGCCTTTAAAATATATGAAGAAGGGAAATTAAAAGAGAACTTAATATGCCATAAATTTACTCTTAATTACTTATAATTTTGAAGAATCGTATTGCCTGATTTAAAGGTCTATGGACTCAAGCCCTGATTTAGAGTAAATATCAAAGTATTTGGGATACAGGAAAAATAAATTAAATGAACTATGAATTTTTATTTATCTTTTAGTTCAACTAGGAAGCACCATCCCCAGAGAAATTATGTCCTGCTAACAACCTGTTTCATTTTAACCTGCAATGCACAGAAAGCAAACAACACTACCCTTCATCACAGTGTTGAACCAGCATTTGAAAAGCAGACAGCTGTGGTCTTATAAGCCTCTGGATTTTTTTTCATCTCTATGTGCTTAAGTAAACAGAAACAAATTGTTTGCTTTGTGTAAGAAATAGAAGGATTGTAAAAATGCTGTAAGTCTGCTTGGAATTCATCCCAGCTGAAGAAATTAAGTTTCTGTCTGTAGAAAAACTGACATTCCTCCTTTTCTCACCCATCACCCTCCCTCATGAAATTTTAAAATGTCAGCTTGAGCTGCCCACCCTTACTCTTTGGAATTTATTAAGTTAGTTATCAAAACTGCCTTCATTTATATCTGCTAGATAATTCCTATGAAGTAGGAGAGGAGCATACAGAGTCTCCTGAGCTGCCATTCACAGGAGATGATGTGCATTTTATATAAGAAATGATGTTCCTTGCACTCCCACAGCTTGAAATATGGTCCTTTGAAATTTTTTTATTACCAACATGTTGCTGCTTCTTTTCAAGCTTTTGTTTCCCATGGGAACACTATAGGTTTTGGATTTCTTTTCTTTTTTTCTTTTTTTTTTTTTGCTACAGGGAGTTAAAGTAGGAGATCAAACAGAAGCAGCATGAATAGAATAGTCATTCATTTAACCTCTCTACTTTAAAATAAAAAACAAAAACAAAACTTAAACAAACAATAATAGTTTCTTACATTTTCAAGAACATATTTTTAGAGTAAATAAATAAAAAGGATCACAAAATGAAATTCAGCTTTCAAAATTCCTTTAACTGCAATTCTATTGTGTTTGAAGGGAGCCTACTATGAGCCCCAATGATTTTCAGATTGCTCTGAAGGTGAACTTAGTTGAATTCCCCTGTAAAATATGTAAGAAAATACCACTGAGCTGTATAAACAATGCCTCTGTTTTTCCTTAATTATCCATTCATTTGACAAAGTTTATCTTGGAGGAGTCCTGACACAACTACAGAGATGAAGTCTGGTCTGTACAAGCGTGCCTACATTAACATAAGTGTCCTTTCAACATGCAAAACTGTAGGAAGCACTCAGTGTGTGATACAGCTGGAACAAATGAGATAATAAAATGGAAAAGATAACATGTTCTCCTGCACTAATCTTCATATGGTGTAAGACAAGTGAGTGTGCAAAGAAGCCAGAGGGGGATGATCAATTGATTAATTCAGTCATAGCCCTCATAATGCTTGGAGTTTCAAGTCAGGCTGCTGTGAGCTATGCCTTACTTCTGAGCTGGTTTTGTGTTCTGTCTTCCACAGCACAAGCAGAGTAATACACTGCATTGTACAAAAAACCTCAACACCCCCCAGAAAAGGAAACCTTAAGTAATATCCACTAAAATGCACTTCCCATCCTTTCAAGCTGTTGTTTCCTCTGTTTTGGTTTAAAACATTGAATGCTCTCTATTTTCCTAGTCTTTACTCATATCATAATTCTTGTGTTCTGTGCAGCAAGGATTCTGCCAAATCTTTCATTTTTAAACTACTGCTAATCTTTAAATAGTCAGCCTTGAAAATTCATTTCAGGCAGGGGCTTTGCATAAATGATCTTAGCTTAGAAGGTTAAAATGAGTTGCCTAATTGTTGCATCCTCTTTCCCCCGGATATTCAGCCACACACACTTTGCTGATTGAAAGGATTAGGTTTTCTATTTCTTCATATTTTTCAGATATAAAAGGAGAAAAATTAAAAAACAATGTTGAATAGAAGAACTGCAAATCTTCCTTCCAACTTTTGTGCTTAGCTGCTTCTAATTTTTCCAGTCAAAATATAGAAAATATAGGAAGTATAATTTTGCTGGTTTTTTTTTTTTTTCTCAATGACTGTTTATTATAACCTAAATCATTTAGCTGAGTATCTGATAATCATTATACTTGCCCCACAGCACTGGCATCTGTTCTTTTCCTGAATTTTTGCACCACTTTTTGTTCTGCAGTGTATCTTGGCAGCTAGATAATTTCTTGCCAGTGAAATGAAAAAACAAAGAGAACATCCCCAGAACAGAATTGTGACTACTTCAGTGCCTGTGCAACCTTTTTGCTTAAAAGGAAGAAGAAGATGTCTGAAAGGAAGTATTAATAGATTTGTTCCTTCAGCTGAATGTTGGTGCAGAACCAGAATTCTTCCTCACCTAATACGTAGCGTAAACAGCAGTGTCAAAATGATTTTTGTCATGATATTCCAAATATGTTCTGCAGAATGGGCAGTTAACGTTTCCTGAGCCTGTTAAAGACTGCTCACAAGGGACAGTTCATTTGAGCTAGGGATTCACATTCCTTTAAGACAGGGTTGCCTGTCTAAGAAAAGGTAAACTGTGCTCTTTATATAATTCCTCTGAGAAATTCCAGGAGAAATTAAGGAAAAGCTTTTCTAAATATGTTCATGTCGACAATGCAACCTGTTAGTGAATTTATTCCTTTATTCTCAAAGTGTTATCAACAGAGTATTGATAGAAGCCCCTGGAGGGAAGCAGTGATGCTGCCGAGAATGAGAGGGAAGACAAATGCGTCTCTGGGAGAGCACCTTCCAGCTTTGAGAGGTATGGAGCTGGAAAAAAATCTCATCTGGGACCTAGCAGTCTGATACCTAAAGACAAAAACCTTTGCAAAGGGATCAGAGCTGCAGCTTGCAGGTGATGAAAAGAGCTTTTTTTCTGGGGTTAGAGAGCACTGAGGTTTGTTGTAATCAGGGAATTTTTGTGTATTAAGTCTGAAATTAAGAACCTGACGTGGAAAAAGAAAGCACAAAGGGAAATAGTGGCTTGCAAGTTTTGTTTTTCAAATTTTCTGCTCTCCCTCACCTACACATTTTGATTTTTCTCAGTGTAAGAATTTAATTATTCCAGCTTACGTGCTAATCAAACCTTGTTTACAACTCTCTGCTGTTCTTTCAGGAAGTTCTTCTAAGGAGAAAGGCCAGGAGGACAAATTACAAAGTCAATTAAATCTTCTAAAACAATCTCTGTTCATCAGTGCCTATTAATTTATCTAGAACATATCTTAATATATTTTACCAATCTATACATGCATACATTCAAAGTACTTAATTTGCATGTATGGTCTCTAAAAGAGCATACATAATTGGGTGAATTCTGTGTTCTGTGTAAGTTCTTCACAGGTCTCATTATGGAAAAAGGTCTTAAAATTTTCTATTGGAAACATTTGTTTTCTGTCTTCCCTTCTGCACATTTGTTCACATTGCACATTTTCTCAGCACTCAATGTAACAGGTTCCAAATTTGGACTCTTACAGGCTATTTATATTCTGAAGTGACAATAAGAATTTTGTTGAAGCCAAATAAAAATGGGGTTTAATAAATATTTATATTCTTTTATCATTATTATAACTTGTGCTGATTAAAAGAAAGTCTTCTGCCACATTTGCAAACAAAAGGAAGTCATTGTGAGACTTCTCATCAGGTCCACACCTCTCAAAAATTGTTCATATTTTTTCCAAAGCAATAGGATAGGGCAGTTTAATAGTGATGTGAACAGAGAACGATCTTTTAGTGCTTCCAACCTTACTATCAGGCACACTCTAGTCATATTAAAATGTTTTTCTTCCTTCACCACATAAATTCTTTAAGCAGGACTAAGGATATGTCATTACAAAAAGGTATAAAACCATGAATGGAATGATCAAGATTTCAAGTCCCTGAACTTAAGCTTGTGAATATCTAGTCAAGGTTACACTGGTATTTGTTGGATATGAGTTAGATTGCCCATAAAAGTCACTGTGAAAAGGCTGTGGATATAAGGTAGTTCATTCTTTTTTAAAATAAGCATAGACATAATAATTTCTTTAAAGTTTTTCTTGTTTGACCACTTTGATATTATTCATAGAACAGGAGAAATGTCTGCAAAAGGTCAGGAAATCAGGCAGATTCCCATTACACTAAAAATTTCTATAAGAAGTTGCCCAGTTTGTATGAGCAAAATGTTTGAGGCTCACAGCTTTGGTGAAATCATCCTGAGTTTGGTATCAGCTTCTGCTCCAAACTGTCCAACAACATTATTTAGCAAAATTTTCACTAATTTGAAATAATAAACCAAAATTAGCAAGGAGACAAACAAAGGAAAGTCTGTTTTTCATTGTCACTTTTTTCCCTGAAGGCATCCTGTTGTTATGTGATATAAAATTTAGAGGTCAATTTTGGCTCAATCTCTTTGAAGAAGGTAGAAGTCTAAAAATATCTGATTTAAAATTATTGTGGCAGGTGAAGAAAATGGCAACAACTGTCCTTTCTTAAATTCTGCTCTGTTCTTTCCCATATTCAAGAAAACAAGCAAAAGCCAGGCTGGATCAAGGAAAAGGGTGAGGGAAGGGGAAAACACATGCTGCAAGAGCAGATTAAAACAAAAAATGTCAGCTGTAACTATTCTCTGTCTTTGGACAGCTTTACACAAAGCTAATTCCTTTATTTATTCAAGGATATGAGCTGATTCCAAGCAATTGAATTGTGCAGTGTGTAGTCCAAATATTTTAACTATCTCAGGTCTTCTTTCCTATCTCAAAAAGATTCTAGAAATTCCCTTTCTGCTCTGATGATTTCCAGAAGGAGAGGAATCTTTTGCTCCTTATTTAGCTGGTATCTTACCTCCTCTCTGTTCCTGACCTTTCTGTGTGCGATGATTTATGGAGCAGAGAGAGGGTAAGAAAAGAATGCCAAGCACTACTCAAACACCAGATGCAAACTTCAGCTGACCTTTCCTGTAGCTGGGCAATGTGAGGATGGCTCCTTTCTTTCAGTTCACATACAATAAAATTGGTAAAATCTAATTTTTTAATAATCTGTCATCTCCACCATGAAAAGCCCAAAGTTTGGATAGCATTTTAAGACAGTGCAAATAGCATGTGTCTCTGCAGGTGACAGGAGTTCATAGCTACAGAAAATGTAGTTAGATAATGTAACGTAATTTCCTTACTTTGCCAAATGCAAAAGGCTAATATATTCTTTATTGCCTCAGCCCAGCATATCACCTGAAATGAAAAGCATCATTTTGTCCAGCTAAAACATTCCCATCTGCTGAGGTCTCACCTTTGTATGAGGAAGCTGAAGTCATCAGCATCCATTGCTACAGCAGGTGATATGAAATTTATCTCCACAATAACTTTGGGGTTTCAAACCATTGAAGAGACTTGGTAGGATAAGTTATGCTGGGGTTTGACAGGATCTACCTGCACTGGTGGGGAAAATGGCTCTTTGGACATAAGCTGTCAGGACTGATCCTTAAAGTGGGCTTTAAGCTAGACCCAGTGTGGGAAGGGAATACCAACAGGGTTGCTGTAGGGAAGCCAAGGGTTGGCATCACATTACCTGGGGCTGTAAAGCTAGTGGGAACATTTACAATGTCCTCAGGAGCACAAATGTCTCAGAAGCCTATCTGAAGTGCTTGTACACCAGTGCAGGCAGCATGAGAAACAAACAGGATGAACTGAAAGTGTTGGCCAGCTGCCAGAGCTGCAATAGCATAGGTATTAGTGAGATTCGGTGGAATGGAGGGCTATGGGCAATTCAGGAGGGATAGGCAGGGCAGGCAAGGTGGAGGTGTTCCACTATTCTTAAGGGAGGTGTTTGATTGCACTGCCCTTACAGTTAGAGATGATGTGGTTGAGATCCTCTGGGTGAGGATTAGGAGGATGGAAAACAAAGATGTTGTACTGCGAATCTACTACTGATTGTCCAGACAGGATGTAAGAACTGATGAGATATATTTTAGGCACATGGAAAGCAAATGCATTTTATGCTGAGACCTAAACAAATGAAAATATGCCCTGTTTTCCTACATACTCTCTTTAAAATTATGTGGTCTTATTTTGAGCAGAATGGTTATAGTTGCTGCAATATGCATAGGACTAGATGATCATTGACCTTTTCAATTGAAACAGCCTATTCTATTTTAACTTTTCTGTTGATATTTAAGTGAAAAGATTTTGGCTGGAGTAGCTTATTCCTTACCTCTTCCTCCCAATCCAGTATTCCTCTGACTGTACTTCCCTGAGTTCCTTTAGTGGGGCAGATGACTACCCTGCAGAGTAGAACATAGTTGCCATAAACCTATTATCAGAGCAATTCATGCCTTTCCTCACTTTTACCTCCCCAGCAATAAAGATGGTCTTCATTGCTCCAAATGTATATTGTTCCCACTTTTACTCTCCTCAAAGCAGACATTCTAGGAAAAACAACCTCAGAAAATATGCAATTTCCCAGCAAGTAACAAAGGAAAAGCACAGAAGACATTGCAAAGTTCGCAGAAAAACTTGACTTTGATGATTTGTGCTCACTGTAATAGGCAAGAGAAGTAGCTGTGGAAACAGATTGCCTGGCTTTGCTCTGTATTCCATTGTTACAGAGTAGGAGCAATGTGGGTGGTCACAAGTTTGCAGAAGAGAGTTCACAGTGGTTACAGAATTTATTGCTATCTACCAAGATGTAATAGTGCAACCAACCTTTTCCATATCATTGATTCTGATAAGAGCTGTGGGGTATTATTTAATTTTCAGTTCTCAGGTACATCAAGAAATGTGCCTTCCACATGTATTAGGTCATTAGTCTGTTTATTTTATAACAAGAAAACAACAGAACAGGCAGAATAATTTGCTCAGATACATTTCTCTTGATTTGTATACCTTGACCAATGCATCTGTTTGCTTTTCAATGCATCCACATTCAATTAGCTAGTGTTCTCAAACTGCACATTACTATTAGATCTCCAAAGTTTCATAAATTTCATGCTGCAAATGTACAGTATGCCATTATTATTCCTATTTGTTATTCTACTATTAAAGATTAAATTCTGCAACAAAACATTAAAAATAAGCCAAATATCACTCACTGAAATGAAAAGCACTATAGTATACAATGCAACAAATAATAAACTTTATCCTGGAAAGAAACCCTGGTAATATTTTTGCAAACCATTTGCAACCTAAAAGAGAAACACCTAAATGTGAAAACCTGATTTTAATCAATAGCCATACTTACCCTAAACATCAGCTTTGTATCTGAATTTGCTGTGAGCTATCACAGAAGACTTATGTCTTTGCCTCATAGAAAGTTTGATGAATTTTTTCTGATGGGAAATTGCTAGCTTAATATCTTAAGCATACATTGGTTCTTTATTTTCCAGCTGTCATGGAAAGTTTTACACAATGCTTAAAAATTTATAAAGTATACTTTAAAATTCCAGCAGATTTTGGAAAGCATTAGACATTCAAAGAGAAGACCCAATTTTAAATTTATAAATGAGGCAGACTATTACTCTGAAACTGCTTGACATTTCTTAGTCACCCCAAGTCACACTTCTCTCTGGGAGAGGGGCAAGGTATCATGGCTCTGTCATGGGTATGAGAATCTTTCCTGAAGTATAAAACTTCCCACTTCCCCAGATATACCAGGATTTTAGGTTGGGAGCCTGAACCTTCTTTCTGATATGACACTGTGTTGCATAAAAATATCATCTCTACTCTTTCTTTTCTTTCTTTCCTCCCACTAGTATTGTTCCTGTTTAACCTGTCAGCTTTTAAGGCAGAGACAATGAATCAGCTCAGAAAGCATGAAGGAGTAGGAAATTCTTTCCTGAAGTTATCATATTATCTTTTTGGCCACCTGGTCTAAAATTCAGACAGAACAGTATTTTAAAGCTAACTCCACTGCTACTTCAAGGTAATGTAAGGTTGTTTTTGACTTTTGGGAGGAGATGAAGAGTAAATTCATCATAGTTAAAACTCTAAAGACAGCCTTACCCTGACCTTGACTACACAGTTTATTAGCCATGAATTATTTTCAGTTCAGATGACTTTTCATATCAAAGTAACAGTTGATAATGCTTCTTCCCCCCTGCCTTTTCCTGGGAAAAAAGATAAGTTACACTTGTTTCTTGCTAACTGTGACTTTAGGGAATCACTTTTTACATGGAAGTACATTAAAAGTAAACATTTAGTTTCATATGAGAAGAAAAAGGACTTAAACTCCTCCAAATTCTTGCTTTGATAAATTGTAGCTTTGCCATGAGAAACATAAAACTGTGATTGTTTAATTACACATGTTACATGGTGCTGCTGCTGTTTTAGTTTGGCTGGAAAGACTTCAGTAGTATTCATATTGATTTCCCCACTGTACAGCTAGGAGAATAGCTCTATAATTATGTTATTTCTTAGTTTGATTTGGGATTTGGGGAGGGGGTTAATTTCTTCTAAATTCAAATTAAGGCAGAATTATATTTCCTTCCTCTGTGCCTAGATGAGTAAAATGTTATATTTAAATGTTATACAAGAGTCCAAACTGATATCTGTTGTGGTGTAGAAAATGGAAATTAAAGAATATAAAGAAAAAGGGCTTTAATAATATTGGTGTCTTTGAAATAAGTCCTCATTCAAATGACATCATCAGAACTACAAAGGATACATGGCAGTCTATGAATGTTCCTTATTTTCCAAGAAACATAGTCCCTCTTATTTTCTGTCTTTTGTCATGAAGACTAACAGTGAGTATGCAAAGAACACAATTATCACGTCAATTCCTTATGAATTACATACATATACACACACACATCTATAGCTTAATGTTTACCTAAAAAACTCTGACTGCTTTTCTACTGAATTCATACATTAAAAAAAAAAAAAAAGTCAGGCAGAATTAAAATCGGCAGTAAAAGTGTATGGTCATAAAAAGATGCATTGATTTAATACTGTTGTCACTGCACAAACAATTTACTGGAAAAAACATTTAAAACACTGATGAGGTATATAATGAAATATGAAAGAAATATTGGAGTGTGGCATGCTTTTAAGGTATTTAGCAAAATTGGATAGATTATTCAGGACCCAGGTAAAAATATCAACTACCTTAACAAATGGTTTCTTTTATTTTGATGACTGAGCATGAGCAAGATAAATGTAACTAGCTAACTGCTAAGGCACAAGAAAGTGGAGTGGGGGATCTGCTTGTTTTCTTCTTGTATTTTCAAACACCATTGCTAGTGTTTGTGAAAAAAACAGTGCTGAGCTATTACATTTTTTACTGGTCAAAACCACAGAGAAACATAAGTATATGGATCCAATTGGAAATTTTCATTTTGCACCATGAAAATCAAGGGAAAAAAAAAAAGAAAAGGTGTAGGCTAAAGAATATCTCCCTGGAAAGATTCATCAATGACTCTGTACCTTGCTGTACTTTGATTTGAGTATATATGACTTTCTTTTATTTTTAGAACACTAGAGGAGGCTCAGGAGTCAGGATTGTTTCTTTTTTTAACAGAATGAACAAATTAGAAAAGCAACAACTGGATGGTGTGCTTAAGAATGTACTCATTGTTCCTTGATGCAACTTTAGGGCCTTCAGTTGAACTACATCAAGATTAATTCTGATCTTAGAAGACTATGCTTTTATACCTAAAAAAAATGCTCTGTAATTGTTTTCATTCCCATGAAAAATGCACTCCTTGGCTTTCTTTCTTTCTGCTCCAGAAAGCCTAGGAGGTGTTTGGCATTGGTTTAAGTTTATTCTATTTTTTTTTATTTTTTAGTTTTACACTTTTGGCTATGGCTGTGTATTTTACATTTTTTTTCCCCTCCTTCCTTGATATGGCTGCTGCTTCTAAGTATTTTTACTAAAACATCATTTCAGACTAGACAGATATACATTCTTTTTTTTTTCCTAATTTTTTAATTTCTTACCATTCTGTTAATAGTGTATTTGGTAAAGCCTTATTAAAAAAAAATCACACAGAGTATTTGAAAAAATATATTCTATAAAGGCGCCAGCTTCTGGATGGTCAGCATTCTGGAATATCTTAGCAGACCTTAATGTCATAAAGATTTAATGCTATCCAGGAATTTAGGTGTTAAGGCAATGTATTCTGCTCAAGAGAATCATGGTATATTTTCTATTACCTGTAAAATATAGAGTAGTTCAATTTTACAATAGAATTAAAGTAAATCTACATCTTGTCGCTGTGAGCACAATTCCTACCACAGAATATAAAATTTGTCTAAAGTATTTCTACAGAATCCTAGTAAAACATAGGTTGGAAGGGACTTCCAGAGACCATCCAGCCTTGTCTCACCCAAGGCTGATGGGTGAAAACACTGATCAGATTGCTCACGATAGTGTCCAGCTGAGTTTAATATCTCCAAGACAAGAAATCCCACAGATTCTCCAGATCTACATGATTGACCACTGTTAAAATGAAAATGTTGCCCTTGTACCCAGTAAGAATTCTCCCATTCCACCTTGTGTCCATTTCCTCTTCTGCTTCTGCTGTGAACTTCTGAGAACAGCCTGGCTTCATCTTTCTGTATTGGCCCAGTGGTAAATTGATGGGTTGTACTGAAAATCTCCAAGCTGAATTCAGTACTTCACATTTGATCTCACAAGAGTTGAGTGGGGCACAAAATCCACTGCTTGAACTGTTGGCTGTTCTACTGCTAGGCCAGCCAAGCACATGGATGGCCTTCACTGCTGCAAGGGTGCAGCGCTGGCTCCTCCAGTTCAACTGATTTTCCATGTAGAAACCTGGGTCCTGCATTCTGCAAAGCTGAATTCTAGCCAGCCAACACCAAGACTGTAGTCCTGCATGATTTTAGTCCATCTCAGGTGCAGAAGTATATGTTTATCCAAAGTGAACTTCATTCTGTTCTTGTGATCTCCTTTCTCTGCTGGTATGGTCCCTTGAACAGCATCCCCATCCTCCAGCCTTTCTTCAGGCCACCGTTGTCCAGAAATATATGGGAAGTGCACTCTATAACAATCCAGTTTGTTAAGGAGGATTTCCCAGGACATGAGGTGAGGCTGATACGACTGTCGTTTTGTAGATCCTCCTTCTTCCCCATTTTCAAGATGGTGGCATTTTTTTACTTTTTCAAATTATCAGCAGCCTCACAAAGATATCAGCTAACTCCCCCAGCACCCTTGTGTGCATCCTGTCTGTCCCTTGACCTTGTGCTTGTCCACATGGCTTAACTGCATCTTCACTTGATCTTACCTCTTATTGTTGGTAATGTTTTCTCCCACAGACTCCATTAACAGACCTGAGGATCTGGGAGGCACATGGGCAAACCTAACCAGTGAGGTAAATGAGGTAAACCAATACTGGATACCTTGGCTTTCTCCATATCATTTGTCACTATCTTTCCATTCCCACTGAGAAGCAGTCCCACATTTCTTCCACCTTCCTTTGGTGCCAATGTGCTTATAGAAACCTTCCTGGCTGTCCTTGACAGCCCTCACAAGTTCCAGTTCCAGTCGAGCTTTGGCTTTCCTAGCTCCATCCCTGCATGCTTGGGCAATGCTTCTGTATTTCTACCTTATTCCTGCTTCCAGCTTCTCTGTTCTTCCTTTATGTCATTAAGCTCAATAAGGAGTTCCTTGCTGATCCATGTTGGCCTTCTGCCAGCCTTGCTATGATAGTCCTTGAAATATCAGCTCTCACATTGGACCAGATTCTCTGCAATTCTTTGAAATTTTAGCTCTTGATAGTAGTTCAATTTTTTTCTTTTTTTCATTTAAATTTCAACTAATTTAATTTAGCTACAGTGTTAGCTACAGGGAAATCAATAGTTACACAACTGGGAAGCAGGAGTAAAACTGGAACAAATCAGCTTAGCACCACTTCTTTTAATTGCCTGACACTTCTCATGGCCTCCTGCTTAGCAAAACAGAACTTTGCCAAACCTCTAGTGTTTCAACTTCTGGTAAAAGTTTTGGGTATACTTCACTTGGCTGTTTCTAAGACTAAGGCTAAGGAAACAAAAACAAAAATCCAAAACCAGCAAAGACCCAATCTTTCCCAAAAAGGAAATACATATAAACTTCAGTTTAAAAAGCCTAGCACCACTGTGGTTATATGTATAATTGGCTTATCAGATGCCAGTTTTACTTCTCTCTCCGAAATCCATTCAGATACTGTGAAAAGTGAAAAAGAAACAATTGTCAGTGGCTGAGTGGTGTGCATACTGTAACTCATAATTCAGTCTGTCCCTGCCTTTGTTAATACATAGCAAAAGCTACGCAACAGAGACAAGGAAAAGTTTGAGGGAGGTATGTTTCCAAATCTGTGGGTACTAGAATCTAGCACGTTCCATAGAAACAAGGTATAGCTACCCAGCATCACCTTCTGCAAAGCAAGGGCCCAAGAAATAATACAGCTCCCTCTGGCTAATTGCAGGTGAGATGTGAGCTACCAAATCTATCAATGGTGCATCAGAATCCTGTTTTTCACAGATTCTGCTTGTCAGGTGAACTGATCACTCTGCAGTGCCTGGTGGATCTCAAGGGAAGCACTTGTTTTCCCCATTGTGAAGTTGAATGTCTGGTTAGAATCCCTGTTTTCAAATATAAGCTTTCACAAAAGTGGAAAGAACTTTACCTTTATTTAAAAAAACCCAACCAAACAAAACCAACCCACTCCCCCCCACACACACAAATAAAATCAGCACAGCTGATACTTTTACAATCCAAAATTATATGCATTTCAAAATGTTTGATCTTATAAAGAACCAAAGTCACCCCAACATTTCCTGACACAATATTGCTTGAATGTGGCAAAATTTGCTTGACTTCTTAAAGTCCACAGCCAGGAGGACTGGAAACATCTTGATAAAAAAACCCCAAAAAGACTCATCTAGGTACTGGGCCTTTAAGAGAAGGAATTTTTGGAAATATTATAAATAATAAAATACCTGAAGTATTTCATTGCAGCACATTTGAACTGCAGTTCAGCATAAACACACACAGATGCCTAACTTGAGCACAACATGGCTTATTAGCAGCATCAGTGAGGTATTGTTAGACTTCACCATGCAGGTGGAGGGTGTAATTTTGGAGGCTGCTGAGCACTGTGAATCTCCCAATGTATAACAATTACAGAAACACCTGTGTTAAATAACTTTGCACTGATTCCCTATGAAAATGCATGGTGTTCAATAGTCCTTAGAATTAAATGCCTTGCCAACAAGCCACAGGTGTACACCACAGGAGCACATGATAATGTAATTGTGAAGGATGTGATGACAGCTCTCCATCCATAATACCACCATCCCAAGATGCACTCATGCATCTATTTTATATTTAGGTATTTTCTAACTGTAGCTTCAGAGTAATCTAAGCAGGCAGTATCAATTCCAAAAGCAGCACTAACTATGAAAGGAAAAAAAAAAGCCACCCCCCCCTTCCATGTTGTAATTCAGGATTAAAGCTGATAGAATCCAGTCCAGAAAGGGACAAAATGCAACCTACTCAACCCCAAAAGACCTCCAGAAAAATACATGTTAATGCTTTAAATACATAGGATAGTTTTGATACTTTAAAAATTGAGGGCCAGCCAAAAGCTTTCCTTACAGAAATTATTACTGCAGAAACTACTGACAAGATAAATACTTTGAATCTGTTGAAATCTATATACAAATTTTATGAATCCTTTAAGATCTACAGGTTTGTTTAAAAATTCTTAGCCATTGTACATTTCTATTGCACGAAAAAAAATGACAGTAATTTTTAAATAAATGTATTTGTATTCTGCAAGCACTGACTGATGTTAGTCATATTCTATTAAATAGAATTTGTGCTAGCACTAACTACCACCAAAAAATTTATGAGGAGTTGCATGATGTGAAAATTCCACTATGTTCCGTTTGGACATATTGATCAGCCGTTTGTGAGTATTCTGAAGAAAATAACCAAGCACCGCACAGTTCTTCCAAATTATTTCACAATTATTAAAAATAACCAAACAATATATATTACATATTAAGGTTTTTGATCAGTAAACATCTCAGAAAATTACAGTGTCCTAAGAGTTTCTATGAAATGTTAAAACTATCAGTGGCAATTTGCAAAACAGTGATCTATCCATACTCACAAATGAGTACTGCTGTTTGTTTTACTGTTTTTTGTGGAGTACATGACCTAAAGGTTCAGTCAGGAAGACTTAATTTTCTCATGATTACAATTAAGAGATCCTGCATTTCCAGAGTGGATGACTGGACGAGAGCAGTCTCTGTAACTGTGTGTGACTGGGGAATGGATATCAGCTTGGCTAGCTCTGGTAAGAGGAGGAGTGAGGTTAAATGGACTAAGTCTCCTCTTGCTTCTCTCTACATTTGGTGTCACTTTGGATTTGAATCCTTTCCACAAGATTAGTCAGTTCATGGCTAAAAATACCTACACATACCTACCTGTATAGCAGCTAAACTGTACAAAATGTGTTTATTGGCTCCTATATTTTTGCTTTGTTTTAATTACAGAAATTGAGAGTAGCCTCATTCCAAGTAGCTACAAATTTGTGACAAGTTCAGTCCAAGATCCTTCCATTACAGTTGAAACTTTGCCTTTACTTCCCTCCCTTGGGTCTGCCTATTTTCAGTAAGGATGACATTCACTCACCTTTTACCCACAGCCTAATTACTAAAATGTTGAGTAGAAATTCTGTGGGGATAAGGATGAGAAAATCTGTCATCTCCCAGTCTGCAAATATGCTAAAAGAATGAATCATAGAATCACAAAAGAAACTTTTCCCATCCACAATAGCCACTACCTGCCAGATTTGTGTCATTTAATTACCATAAATGTGAATCAGTAACTTCTCCCATTAACTTGTATCTAATTGTCCATTGAATTCTGTTGCAAACTCCTTCCTCAAAGTGCTTAATACTGAGTAGGGGTGAGGTTTTCCCTCACACTAGTGCTTTGTTAATGCCTCCCCTTCTGCTTTTCTGTTTCTCATACATAAAGGACAATAAGAGACTCAGTCCTTTTTAACTTCCCTGTCTCTCTCTGTTGTGGGGGTGTGTGTGTCTTCTCAACAATAGAATCCAGAGTGAGTTTTAGAAAGAAGCTTCTATTATGTCACAGTCTTTAAGGTACTGTGATTTTAATAGCTATCAACATGATTGATGATTGATACCAATGATCACCAGTGGAAGACTTCGTGGGATTAAACGAGACTAAAGCTGAAATTCCATGGTCTCTGGTAAAACTAAATAAAAGTCACTCTCTCTGATGGGTACAGTGGGGGCAGATTACACAGGCTGACCAATGGACTCTGCAACTGTCTCCTGAATTCTGAGGATTTATTCAGAAAATTCAAACCCCACAAAATATATTTTCCCTTATATTCAGCTCCACACACTGTGGATTAATCATCTCTCCCCTAGGTAAACAAAAATTGCTTGATGTCTGTGCCCAGAGAGAGGTATAAATGTAGTTAAATCCAGCTGGCAGCTGGTCATAAGTGGGGTTCCCCAGGACTCAATACCGGGGCCAGTCCTGTTTCATAACTTTACTAATGATCTGGATGAGGGGATTGAGTGCATCTCCACCAACAGACAACACCAGGTTAGGTGAGAGTGTTGTTCTGCTGGAGAGCGGAAGAGTTACAGAGGACTGTGGGCAGGCTGGATCCATGGCCTGACGCTGTGAGGTTCAGTAAGGCACAGTGCCAGGTCCTGCACTTGGGTCACAACTACTCCCTGCAGTGCTACAGGCTGGGGGAAGAGTAGCTGGAAAACAGCCCATTGGAAAAGGACCTGGGGGTGCTGGTCAATGGCTGGCTGAACATGATCCAGCTGTGCCCAGGTGGCTGAGAAGGCCAGTGGTATCCTGGCCTTTATCAGCAACAGTGTGGTCAACAGGAGAAGGGAAAGGATGTTCTCCCTGTACTCAGCACTGGTGAGGCCAAACACCAAATCCTGTGTCCAGTTTTGGGCCCCTCACTACAAGAAGGACATTAAGGTGCTGTAGCATGTCCAGAGAGGGGCAATGGAGCTGGTGAAGGGTCTGGAGCACATGTTATGATTGGAGTGGCTGAGGGAGTTTACCCTGGACGAAAGGAGGTTCAGGGGAGACCTTATTGCTCTCTACAGCTGATAGGAGGTTGTAGCAAGGTGAGGGCTGATCTCTTCTCCCAGGTCACAAGTGATAGGAAGAGAGAAAAAGGCCTCAATTTTAACCAAGGGAGGTTTAGATCTTATATTAGGAAACATTTCTTCAAAGGAAGGTTGTCAAGCACTGGAACAAGCTGCCAAAGGATAGTGGTGGAATCACCATCTCTGGACGTAATTAAAAGACATATAGATGAGGCTTTTAGGAGCATAGTTTACTGGTGGACTAGGAAGTGCTGGGTTAATGGTTGTGCTTGATGATCTTAAAGGGTTTTTTCAAGCTAAATAAGTCTAGGATTCCCCAGCTCCCTGCTCTTTGCTTTTGCACTATTGATATATTCATGTAATACGCTATATTTCTCAGCCCATTTTCTTTTCCTGCTCAATCTTGTAGTCAAAGCCTTATCCTGCTCTTTTGAACATCACAGTTTAAGGTAATTTAGTATTATGATTTCTTTTTCAAGTCATAGAAAACAATAAGACAGGTCATGAAGAAACAAATTTTGCTGACAAGTAAATAGCTTTGATAACCTAATTACCAAGCATGACAAAAATCAAAAGACACATGAAAATTTATTTAACTAAGTAATATTCCACTCTTTGTTTCCATGCTTCTGATCAGTGCTGTCATAAGTTTATAGAATAATTGACCAAATTTCTGTCCTGGATCAGATTAAAAACAAGGCCCAACTACAGACACAAAAAATCCTACATTTAAATATACTTATGTTTTAGTCCCACATACTTGAAAGTCCATGGTCATGAAGGAGAGTGCTAAGCACATACCTAAGTCCTTAGAGGGGCAGGGAATCTAAATAAAAATCAATGTCCTTTTGAAATGACTGCACTGGCATCAACGTCTACCCATATTTTCTAAAACATGGCATCAAGTTATTCTCAGAGTGGTAAAGATTTTTAGAGGAATAATATACACCATACTCTGAAAATTTCAATGGTTACCACCTATCCAGAAAAAACCCCAAAAAAATCTCCACAGTTTTGGGATCTAGTTAAGATATATTGAAGAATATAACCTATAATCAAGAATACAGCTGATAGAGAATTAAGTGTACACTTTAAACATAGGTGAAAACCATATGCTGAGTAAATTATTGAGGTGATTTAATCTGAGCTATATAGAAGATAACAGAGGATAACACCTCAGTGCTGGTGAGGTAAGCCAGTCTTCAAGCAAATTGATTAATTCAAACAAAGATGATTTCTTAGTGTTCAAAATTTTACGTTGTATCCATCCATCCATCCACCCACCTTTTGTCCCACTTGCTGTGGCAGAACAGTGGACAAAAAAGTACTGTTGAAATTTAAAGACATTTCCCTTTTTCTCAAGCAGATTAAAAATAGACAAAAATATGGGGACTCACCCACAAAGGATTTTAAAGGTTTTCTTAAAATTCTGTTCCACTTCATGTCACTATAAAAGAATCATCAATTTAAAGAGTCTTGTGTGCTGAATCCTCCTTTAAAATCACTTTTCTCTGCATTATTTCTCCACTTAAACAAATGCTGTTTGGTTACTGATCACTGTATTCACTGATGTTCACCGACTTTTGCATATGAGTAAGTGCAATAGATATGCATGAGCCATGTTTAAGATAATTTCTAGGTTAGCTCTGGTAAAAGCCTGAAAATTGGTACCTCAGTGGATGCACTTACAGAGACCAAAAGGACAACAGCTGTGCAGCTAGACCTGTAATCATGGTAACAGCCAAAAATGAATTAATTCTCTCTACATTCTTGAAATTCATTTCATGTCCAGAGACAACAGTGTTAAATGAGTTTCATAAGATGGTTACATATTGTACTGTATCATTTTCTTAAAGCAGACAGATAGTTTTGGAAATTTCTCCTGTGTATAGAAAGATAAAAGTAACTCAGATTGCAGCCTGTAGTTCACTTGATACTATATCAACTGCTTTGATATTTTCTGAAATATTAGCTGCATAAAATTAAAGGTTGTTGTTTTCACATTTCCATTAATCTAAGGCTACATGCAGCTGTTTCTTGGAGGAAGAAAACATAAGCACCGCAGTGGTGCACAGGCTCTAAATACCTTTATATTGGCAGCATGACCAATTTCTATCACTAATACCCAAAGCAGGGCTTATCATGATCTTCCTTCTTATCTGCTTTCCAAAGAAATTTATGAATGTTGATATATAAAAAGAAAGCTGCATAAGTACAAGAATACACACACACATTCTGGAGTATGTTAAACAGAAGATAAACACATTAGCTGTTACATTCTGCATATCTACATCCAGTTTCTGCTACTGAAAAACAGTTTGATAGTTTCCTTTTAGTCTTAGTTGCAGCAATAACAAAATATTGATGCTATTGGCTAATTCCCTTTAACAAGAGCATCTTGTGCAGATCAGGATGGAGATATGCATGCAGAACTGTGCAAAAAATTTTGAATATTGTCATTTCTTCCATTTCATGAACACTAACCCAATATAAAACTATCTTAAAATGTCAAATCTCAGTGAAGAAAAAAATTTCTTGCTGCTGCATCTACAGGCAGCTCTACATTACTGTTCTCATAACAAACTGCTAACTTGACAAGAATGATGTTACTTCTGTAGGAAATTCTCTGTACTTTAACTTAAAATGATAATGTAGCAGAAAAACTTAAGTCTGCTCCACTTGTGAATGTGTCTTAACACTGAACCATTTTCTAAGACCTAACAGAAAATGGCTACCAGTGAAGTTGGAAGGCTAGCTGTGTAATTGAGACCTATCCAATTTCTCATCATACTGAAAATACCTTGTGTCATCTGGACTGAATCCCCAAGAGTATATGTAACTTTATACCTAAATTGGGAGCCCAGACATGCAATTTCCCACCCCTCTACTTCTGTGCCTTGGTTTTAAAAGTGGGAAGCAAAGCCTATCAATCAAGACTGAAAGGGAACAGCAATGTGTCTGACAGTTTCCCACTATTGATCCTGTAGGAATCAAGGTTCTTGCATGGGCCATGGTACACATCTGGTACTCAGCATAAACTCAATTTTTCTGTATCTAGGCAACGATGTGCAGATGGTGACACTTGCTGAAGACAGAATAATCAATGACTGTGAAGTGTTCCAGCACCAAAACAGCACAATATTTGAGAAAGTGGACTCACTGTGATACACTTCTGTTTGCTAATGGTGCATCCAAAGTTAGGTAAAATAGCTCAGTGTGCAGCCCAGCTGCCATTTTGTGATGGCAAGTAGTGCAGAACATTACAGTTTGTGATGAAGGAGATTTTGCTTTCCTTCCATTTTTGCTAGTGTAGAAGAAAGTCCTTCAAAATGAGCACAAATGCATGCCTCTGCCTGTGTGCTTGTGTGTGTGCATGTTCATAGAAACGTATAAATATACACCTTGGTACCCTTCATATAACCTTTACATGCTGTGAGATTTAATAGGATTTTCATGCTGATCTTGTAATTGTTTGCTTTAAGTCTTGCTGCTTTTCTTTGGGAGCAAATGGCCCATGGCTGCAAGGACCCAAAGTTAATGGCACTGGGTTATCTCTTTACCTCCAGGTTAACCTGGGGCCACGTATCTGTGCTCACCAAATTAATTCCTGGGACACCACAGCTAAACAGTGGATTCACTTGTTATGTACAGTGACCTCAAGTTACAGTTCTCTAATATTAATTGAAATCTTTCAGTAAATACTGAAAGAAAAAGCAACCCTTGCAGGAGGGAAAAAACTGTCGGTTAAGAGTACAACTCAAGTATTCATGGGAAATTAGATTAGACCAAATATAAGACATAAGAATGTTTTACTATAAACTAAAATATAATAGGAGTAGATATGCTTATCCACTATCACAGCTAATATTTACAGTGCTAAATCTGATACATAACCACAGAACCAAAACCCTATTTATTTTGGTAAGACAAAAAGAAATTTGTTTTCAATATTTCTCAGCTTCTGGACACCTCATTTTCAACAGCTTACTGAAAAAGAATGCTGCCTATTATATCTAGTAACAGCTTGGGAAAATGATATAGTAGTGAGTAGAAGGCGCAGGACTTTTAAGTTTTAAAATTGTTTGAAAAAATCTGTATTCCATAGACATTCAACTTCTAGGACCTGATGTGACCAGTGACAAAGAAAGGACAAACAAATTAATAGAAAACTAGCAGTAGAAGCAGACAGTACATTAAAAAAAAAAAATATGGGAAGAAGGGCCAACATAGGAGGGGAGTATACTCTTTTGTGAAGGGTGAAAAAATACTGAGTGGCATATTTAGGAGCCTGAAAGCTGGAGAGCCTGGGAAATGACAAAAAGAGGCAGCAAAAAATATTCAGTGAGAAATATCAAGAAAATAGGCTAGGAAAAAAAATGGAGTTTGGAAAAGTATTTTTTTATTATTATTCTCTAATCATTATTGGTTGTTGAACATTTCCCTGCTTTAAACAAGTTGGAAGTAGACATTTTCTTTGCAGACAAAAGCAGTTGTTTTTGTAACTCATACTGACTTTCATTTTTTTATTGTTGACAAGAACCAGATAAAATTTATCAGCTCTCTGAGATCTTGATCCAGCATGGCTTGAGTCAATAGAAGTTTTTCTACTGACCTCAAAAGGCTGAAGATCAAGCAATGAAAGAATGAAATGTCTTCCATGCATGTGCCAATAATAACAAATTCATCCCATACCCTTGGAGTGCATCTGATCCAATATCCTCCCCCTCCCCAAAACACAAAGTGACGTGAAAGTGACGATAAGCACACAGATGCAGCTGTGACATCTTCATGGATCTCATGTCAGAAGGTAATACAAAGCTATCAAAATGTCCCAGCATTAATCGCTTGTTACTAAAGGAAACTGAACATCACTGCTTACACTTTCACAAAACCCTGTCAATAATAATGTTGACTGTGAGACAAATACCTGTTGGGGGAGATGAAATAGGAAGGCCTTACAGATATGATAGCCTTGCAAAAGATGATGAGAATATGGGAAATATGAGCGAGATTAAAATGAAAACAAGATTCGAGTTGTAGAGTAACTAGAGAACAATGGTATGGCCAAGGCAGGTAATCCCCCTTTCTGATTGAGCAATGCCCTCTGCCCAGGCAAGTCCAAGGGCCAGGGCTGACCTTACCTGCCTGATAGAAATCCCAAAAAGGCAGTTTTTCTAAGGTTTAAAACAAGACCCTATATGCTAATGTGATGACTCTTATAGGCTGTATGTAAATGCTGTAGGACTTGTAGTTTGTCTTAGATTGGTTAAAGAAGAGTTGAATATTCAACAGAGAAGACAATTTATTGTATTGTAAATGGAAAATCGCTCTCTTTTGGCTCTCTTCTTTTTGCTCTGTCTCTCTCTCTCTCCCCTCTCTGCTGGCCTGCTTGGAGTCGCGTCTTGCGACTCAGCAGGCCTCTCACCCCCACTCTATTTCGCAATAAACCTTCATGTTCTAAAACTCATCTTTAGAGATCTCTTGTCCCTATTTTTACCCCCATAACTGAACCCCACGGAGTCAATTCTTACAAATACCTGTCCATTTTAGGATATTAGATTTACCATCTTAGAACCAAGAAAAGGAAAACATAATCAACAGGTAAATTTTTATTAAGTGGAAAACAGCAGACAAATGTGAGATGCTTTCCTGAGACAACTGCCATGTGACCCTGCCATATTTAAAGGAGACAATTAGAAAGATGCTTTAATAGTGGCTAGTTCCTTAAATTGGCAACACTGTGTTAATTTCTGTGAACCAAAAAAATTCTTTTCTTCAGTTTTGCACATGATCATTGTATTTCAGATGGAAAACAACATTATGGTCTTTAAATTGTAGAATATGTCTATAAAAAGACAAAGAATTGTTATTATTCCTCATTCATAGAATTGTACCTCTATCTTATTTTGGCTAGGGCTATAATATTTTAATGTTATATAATTTTATATTTAAATTTAACAGGTGCATAAAGGGTTAGAGCACACACTCTGATGTTATTGGAGAATTAGTCTCAATTCAAACTAAAATATTTTCTAATAAAATGTATCATATTGTGATAACCTGTGTGGGCTTAGATTCAAGCTGTGTGTTAAATTCTTCACAAATACAATCACCTACATAAATTATTGAATGATTGTTCATGGTGCTGATAATATTCTTAATAGATACCAACTGCATTGCTCAAGGTGTCTGTTTAGTGACCAAGCATAAGGCTATAAAAGCCTGCTACTTATTTCTGAGATCAGAGCTGAGTTTTAGCTGAAGAGGAATAAGCTGCTAATGCTGAAGCCCTTAGATAATCATTAACTATGTAATAGATTATCCTGATTTGCACACCAGGATTTAATCTAAGGCTTTATCTTTAACCTCTTTCTAATCTTAGTTTAAACATGTATAATAGAGTTTAAAGTCGATTTGCACAGTTCACACTGACCACATACCAAATGCTGGGTAATACAGCTGAAAAACTGCTAATGGATCATCACTGCAATCTTCCCAGACGCTACACTTTTTTACTGTTTTTAGGAAGTCTTTCAACTGTGAACTTCCTCAGTAGACCCAGGCTGCAGGCAGAGGCACAGGGGTGCATGTGGAGGGGTGAATATCATTCATTGCTTTCTCTCCATTAGTATACAATAAACTGAAAGCTTCTCATCTTTTCTCTCTTCATTGTTAACTTTCTACACAGAAGCTTTCATGCAGGATTCTGCTTAAACAATGCATTAGGGGACAAACCTGCAGAAATTGCATGAAAAGAATAAATTGGCAGTGGTGAAATCTAGAGTTCCTGGACTAGTCCTGAGTTGCTTTAGAAGTTCATATATAAATTTTAAAACTTAGGCCAGTGAAAACTGAGAGGGGCAATGTGGGAATGTGACCTCATAGACAGTAATCCAAAATATATGTAAGATGTGGAAAATAAAATAAAAATAAGAGATATTGAAGACAAAATGCACATATGCTTGCATATGATCATCTAAACGTAAACACATATATTTTCAGGCACAACAGACATTGTTTTGTAAGAACACTCCAGACGTTTCTCTTCTGCCCTAACCACTTGTGTGTGCAGCAGTCAGATCAAAGCATCAAAATGTCATGCACTTCATGCCTGAAGTCTCCAACATGTTTTTCTCTGCTGAGGGTAAACAGGGCAAGGAAGATGATATGCTAGTTAGCTTGGGAAAAAAGGAAAAAGAAAAAAGCTTTCTTTATTCACAGAACCATTGAACTGACACTGCAGTAATTAAAGAAGACAGAACTACAAAGCATATCCTTGGACTGTACCTCCTGACTCAGACTGAGTCCTTGCATGTTAGGAAAGTTTTGCATGAAATGTCAGAGTTTAACTTGCTTTTTGTTGGTCATTTACTTCAATTTGCTGTTTATGACTATGTCTCCATGATTGTTTTGGAAGCTCAAAACACAGGGATTTTAATGACCTTTGTTTTGCTGTACTTTTCCCACCACTTTGATTGTAGACAGAGAGGAGCTAGTTTTTCTAGGCTTTTTACCCAAAATAGACATTGCTATTTAGTTTCCTTTTTATTCTTAAAATATTACTGAGAAGGAAAACAATGTGAAAAGCCACCTACTTCTCAGTAAAGGTTAATGTAAGAAAATGCAGTCCCTGCACAGCTGCTACAGCAGGAACACAGGAATGCATGGGCTCTGAAAAACTCATATCAAAGTATCTGTATTTTGCTTCCATGTCTGTGACTGCTGTCCGGAGGGATCTGGACAGCCTGAAGAGGTGGGCCCATGCAAACCTCCTGAAGTTCAACAAAATGAAGTGGAAGGTCCTACACCTAGGTCGTGGCAATCCCAGGAACACCAAAAGTTTGGCAAACAATTACTTGATCCCTGGTCTTTCATGAAAATAAATGTATTTACTTTTGCCCTAGTAAATAATTTTTAATACAAATGTGAGTCAAGCTGTTTTGTTGAGTGAAGCTTTAAGCTTTCAATAGAAAAGAATTCAGTCCAATTTTGAGGCCTTAAAGATCCTTAAAGCAATTGGATTTTGCAGTTTTTATCCATCTCCCTAGTTGATAGAATACTGTATCTCAAAGCTTCATACATAATTGACAAAAAAATTTCTGTCAAGCGCAATTCTGCAGACTGAATTATCTCTCTCTCAAAAAGAAAAGACAATCCCTATAGATCAGGTTTGAATCATGGGTAGGATAGAGATGTTCTCAACCTCCCTGCCATCTGTGGTAAGCCCAAGGATAAATATAAGACTTCAATGTCCAGTGCTTTTATAATACCACGAGTTTTCCTCTATTCTTTAAGAAAGAGCAAATCCCCTTTAAAATAATAATGGAAAATGTGCAGCAAGGCCATGGGTGCATAAAAGGAGTATGCTAGGGAATGAAACAGTTTGCATAAGTGATAAATTAATTTGTGTAGTGCAATAACATTAACTGGAGTAAGTCTTCCCGAATCTGAAGGAAACTGGTTCACTCTGAAACTGTGCAGGGTAGTCTCAATCACTGGCAAAGGCACAGGGAGAGCTTTTGCTCCTGCACAGTTTCCTCTCTGTCACAACCAGTTTAATTCACACAGCTGTATATGGTCCTCATCTAATGTAAGTCAGTACATTTTATTTTGAATAATCAGACTGATATACCATGGACCCAGGGATGGAAAAACACTAGGGAGCATTGTTTATCATGCCTCACAGTTTTTGGTTTTGGGATTGGATAAACAGGGTATAGCTCCTCTAAACAGACACCCATGAGCACAAATGTTCCTACCTCGTCTCCCAAACCTCTACAAGAAGGTAATAGGAAGATCATTATGTGTGTACAAACACATCATCTATTGTCAAACATTATTTTACTGTGGTACTAACTTTCTATCTAGAACAGCAGTTTATCATCCTTCACCCTTAATACAAGATAATTTCAAACAATTTAATTTTTTTATCCAAGGAAGTGAAATTAAAGGATGGTATTTTTAGAATTCAATATAATGGAAAGAAAGTTCAGAATTAATGAGAATAGTTAAGTTAGATATGGGAAGCAAGTAAAAGCAGCTTTGTAGCAAGGTCAAAACAACCCCAACAAAACAAAATTAATGGTGATCCAAGAAACAGGAGGACAGCTGTAAATGGGTACATTGCAAAGAGAGATCTGAAAAAATCTTAAAAAAATATATATGCAAACTCTTACTACAAAATTTTAAACTCTTAAAGTGAGTGGAATTGCAGCATTAGTGTAAGCTTTAAAAATGTTGCAGATTAGCGTTTTTCCAGATCACTAAAACCATACACATGTAAAGGGGACAGAAAGACAACAAAGAAATTAGAAAGAGCAGTAAAGGTACCAAGAACAAATGTCAGAAGTAAATGCAAAGAAGACAAAATAAAAACCTGAACAACACTGAAGGTCAAAGAGACAGTGTATTTCTTTATGGAGAGAAACTTGAGGGAGAAATAAATACTGAGACGCAGATCAGCACAAAATTGTGTATTAAAGAAATTGTGTATTGCAATGTATGAAATGAATTTACTGTTTTAATACTGTATTAAAAGAAATAATGCCATCCCTGTTAGACTAACAAGAAGTAAGAAACAGGTGAGTAACTTGATTACAGAATTGGCATAGCCAGAAGCAAAGAAAGTCAATATGTTTATCGCCCATAAACAGATGTGTTCCTATTTTCAGCTTCAAAATAATCTAAAAAATAACATAAAAATGGCATGGCACTTCAAACCTTTCACTTACATTCTCTATGGGAGTGAAGTGTTGTTTCTGGTGATAAAAGCATAGCCAGAGAATCTAATGCCATGGAAATACGGTACTTGATTATACAAATTTCTTATTTTAAATTATATTAAGCAATATTAACGTGCCTTAAATTTCATGACTATTAGCAGAACTGAGGAAAACTTGAAATACCATTTTAGATATTCAATTTTTTCACAGAACAGCTGTATTTTTCATTGTAGTAGCTCACTTGAAGATCACTTAGAGTGGTGGTAATGGCATTACTCTTATTCTACCCCTTTTGGCGTGACAGAAGCACTACCTGGGGAAGTGGAATCAAACCTGGTTTTCAACTGACTTTATGCCTGCTCTTTTTTTCTTCTGGCATGAGTTCAATAAATAGACGAGTTTGAATTTGTGGAGGGGCTTGACAATACAGCTGTAAATGGCAGCACAATGTAAAACCTCTGTGCAAACTCCCTGCCATTACTAGGAGCCGTCTGGAGGTGAGAAAACTACCCCTGCTGTTAATGCTGCAATCACCTAGGAAGAAAACAAACATTGCATTTCTCAGTTCATACCCACTTAACATCACACTGATTTCATTTGTAGCTACTGAGGTGGCTACAAATCTTAAGCCTTTTCTCAAATAATGAATATTAGCGTTGTTCCTTAAAGTTAAGTAGTTAAGTTAAAGTTCTTAACTTAACTTAAGTAGTTCCTTAAAGTTAAGTAAACTTGTTGCACCTGATTGGTATTCACCCCTGCAGGAAGCATTATTTTCAAAGTCCACATCTGTTAAAAATTGCCAAAACAGTCCAATATAGGCTAGATTTAGAATCACAATCTAACGACAAAGTACAACTGTCTCACCTCTGCTGTTAGGGAAGAACAATTTCTTTCAGGCTGTTCCAAGCACATGTGTACAAGTCACACAAAGTAGTGCACCATTTTCCCTCTTCTTTGATACTCATCTAAGAGACACACTCTTCAGAAAAATATAAAAGAGCAAATAAGGGTTGGAGTGGTCTGATTTCTCCTCCCCATTCCCTAATCATCCTCAATGTCCTGTTCCCAGAAGAGATGGAGGAAGCAATTGGTTTGTCAGCTTCATAAGCACAAAGTGACTGGGCAGAAGCAGCCTGGCTACCCATGCTGCATCTTTCTGACAATGGCTTATGATTTTGGATCATGAGCTGTCTTGCATTCATCTGCATTGAAAAGCACATGAATCCTGTATCAGCACACAGACTGTGCAGATATACCTTTTTTCTCAATGTTTAGTGGCTTATAATAATCATTCATGACTAGAATGACTACAACATCTTTGAGAGTGAAAAAAGCCTTAAAAATTCTAATTTACTGACTTAACAGAGAGTTCCTAAACATGTAAAATTGTTGTTAGTTACTCACAGCAGAATAAACCTTACCCTCCCCTCCATGCCCCTGTGACATTAACATTTCCTTTCAGTTTTCTCTCATTGACTTGTTGATCACTGCATAAGTTAACTTTGTTTAACTTCATCTTGAAGTTAAAATGAAAAGGTTTTCCTAAGGGACTTGAACCATTGTAATTATAATATCAGGATCAGGTAGTATAATTATAGCTTCGTTTTAAAGAAAGAAAAGTCCATTTCAGTTGTGGTAGATTTCATGCATGTTGTTTCAGCACAGAGGGTGAAGTGAGTCATAAAATCAAAAGTGCAATGGGAATGATACATGGCACATACTCCCTCTTCCTTCTCCTTCATTTAGAGCACCTATTGCTGACTAGGTTTCTGCTGAGACAGATATTAATTTTCCACTGTTGCTTCAATAACATCAAGCAAGGTGTTTCTCACAGGCCAAGATATTCTTTTCCTCAAGTACTGCTTGTGTCCTTCTACAACTTGATATATTCTTGAAAGAGCAGTTGAATTCTGAAGATTTATCACATGGAAGTGCTTTCTTGGATCATCATCCTAATGAAATATTTTGTTGGAAAGAATCCAAATGGATTTTTTTCTACTTTATTATTGTCAAATCTGTTGTGCTAGCTACATTTTAGATTATATTTTGACTTTTCTTCTAATAAAAGTCTAATGTATTAATATATAATGCTGTATAAATACATGCAAAGGTTAAGCATGATACAAATGAAAACTCTTTATGCCTTCAGCAAATGTATTTCTGAACTTTTAATAGATTTTTCTAAATCCTGCCTTTTCCTTCCAGTTCATAATGAAAATGCATTTTGAAATGCATTTTGGAAATGCATTTTGAAATGCTGAACTGGAAGCTATGAAAAGACTGAAATCCAGCAGTAGCTAAAATGGCTGTGCTTCACTGACAGCTACTTTTTGCTATTTCTGGTTTTCTTCTTGAACATTTATCAATTCCCTGACCACTTCTAATAAGCAGTGGCAGAAAGATCTCTAATGGCTCAGAATTTCAGTGGTGTTTTTGTGAGGAACTGAAATCATAATTTTTTTTTTCTTCCAAGAGATCCAATTTATCCAAAGAAATATTAAAGGAGTAAGCATATTATATGTTTTGCTCCTCTTTGTTCAGTTAGATTGTAAATAGTAAAAATACTAGGATGTCTTTTTGGATACTGGAATATAAAATGATCAGATTTTTATTAACTGTTGGAAGATATTTTTCCTGTTTCATCTAAACCAGTTTTCCTGCTTTTGATTCTGGTCTGATTTTTAGGAAACTCTGTAAACTTTTAGTAAACTTAGAAGCTTTCTTCACAATGACGTTTAACAAAATTTTAAAGAAAATTGGGGGTAACATTTAACCCATTCCCCAGTCTAAATTACCACAAATTAAATGCCAAAGCACTGAATTAATACATGCCTTAATGAGCTCTGACGTAATCCATATGGCACCTGAAGCTAGAGAAAAGTATTGCAATGTAAATGTACAGAATTTAAGTTTGTTTTGTTCTCCTTTGGCTCAATTTTCAAAAATTCTTAGAGACACAGTTGCTTTGAGCTTCTGGAAACTAAACCCACAGTGCATCAATGCAAACTATTGACCAAAAATGTGGCACAGTGGGGACTCATGCTCTATGTTTGATACTTTATTTTTTCTTTATTTTTATGTTCTCTGTGTGTTTTATGCTTTGCTTATATGATACATTTCTGAGGAAAACAAACGCAGCAACTTCAGGACTCCTGACAGGACAGGACAAGTTCAATAGCTAAAACAGAATATACACATTTGTTCCAGATAATAACTAGATGTATCTGAAGCAAATGTGTTCTCCAGCTCTGCTAGAGCAGTACCACCGAGGCATACAGGCAGCTCCCCAATGGGATACTGCCTGGCTGCACAAGCTGAGCTCACACAAAACCACAGGCTTCCACTTTGTGCCTTCAGATGGAGTTTCAGAAGCAAAGACAGGGTTATCTCCCAAAAGGCACAGCTCCTGGTAGCACAGGCTCTGCTCAAAGGAAGAAAACCGTACTATTTTATGTTGCCCTTTCCTTGGGTTGAAATGAAAAGACTCTCCCAAAATTAAACAGAGTAAGATCAAATGAAAAAGAGTCAAAAGGAAAAGGAGTTGAATTTTAATAACAGACTCCTGCAAAAGAAAGGGAAAAAAAAAAAAAAGCGCAGGTCTCTAAAACCTCCATGTGCTTTGTCATTAAATATAAACTAAATTTGAACTCCTTATCCAACGTAAGTTCTCAGACAAGATCGAATTTCACCTTTTTCTGAGTCTTTGTGAGGGATGCAGGTGCCCTGGTGCCAGCAGCTCCATTGGTCCCATGGCAGGGCAGGCTGAGCCCCTCAGCCCCGGGGAAAGCCTGGCCAAGGGAGGGCAAAACGCTGCCCGGCAGCCGGGGCTGAGCCAGGGGAACCGTGCGGGAAACAGCCCTGCGAGCTGGGAATTTGAAGAAAAGAAGGAGGGGAGAGGTTTCTCAACATCTATTTTAAATGACAAAAAATTAAATTAGTTTTCCCCAAGTCAAGACCTGGTGGATCAGAAAGGTGGCCTGATTCAGACATCTACATTCTTTCTCTGTTTCAGTGTTTCCTAGATGTTGGATTTAGTCCTAAGAGGTTTAGACAAAAAGAAGCATTAATACTATGTATTTAGGCTGCCTGAGTAAAGAAGGAAAGGTTCATCCCTTCAAAGTACAAAAATGAGGATTGCTTCCATGTCCTGTGACAATTTCACTAGATTTATACCACATTACAAACTGCTATAGGAATTAAGAATTCCTCAGACAATATTTTACCAGCTCGGGTACAGCTCACACTGCCCTAGTTTTTGCTGATGTCAATCTATTTCCTTTGCTGATGTGCATGAGGTCATTTAGCTCTGGAAAGATTAAATCCAGTGATAATATGAACTAGTCAAATGGGTGGTAAGGCTGTTAAATAGGTTTGTATGGCCTGTCTATAGGGATCTCAGAATCCAGTTAAAATTAGGATAAATTTTAGTTTTAATGAATCAGTAACCAGGTACTGTTCATGATTATTAATTATTGATATTACAGCTCCTTAGCTCTTAGCTAATAAGAGAGTTTCATTGTGCAGTTATAGCTACACCTGTCATGAGACACTCCTTCTCCTAAGCCTCACTGTTCAAATGCAAAGAGAAATAAAGGCTAAGAAAAGAGAAAGGAAAAACTCAACGTTCAAATATGAAAGTAGTTACACAAGACCAGGCTCCAAGATCAATGGCAGAAGAAGGGAGAGAAGCAGCTTTTTTAAGTCTGAGCCACGTGATGTTCACACTGAGCTCAAATGTCTTTGCCACACATGAACACAAGCGGGAGCAGACATCCCTTACTGCCTCAACCATTAGTTGTATTCTGACCCTGAAAACTCAAATGCTTCCAAACATACCCACAGCTTCTTCAGTTTGCTCCCACTTGCTCTGCTAACTCCAAGTCATTGTGCTGCTGATGGATTTTTCCAGTAAGAAAGTATTCATTCCCATGAAGCAAGGAAGGCAAAACAAATACATTACAGCATAAATGGTAAATAATGCAAGTGCTTTGGGTCCTGCATTATCTGCCTGTGTCCACCAGCTCTGGAGAGGGGAAAAAAGCATACGTGTCCTGTATATACTCTCTCTTGGTAGGGACAGCCAGGGATCAGCACAGAGGACTGCAGGTGTGTCTGTGCATGTCACATTCCTCTTCTTTCCTTGTAGATGCATCTAGCCAGATCTAAATGAAGGGCAGAATGCACCATTTTATCCCATTGAGGAAACTACTCTGAAGTCATACACCAAATGTGTTCCCTTCTAGAGTCAGAATTTTACCACTGACTTGTGTAGAAACTGGGTCTAGTGGGGAGAAGGATGATTTAGCACATAACACAGTGAATGGCTTTTAACCAGATACTTTGCAATTTAATAAAGTGTCTGTGCAATATTTTAAGTTGACGAGGGCAAACCCTGTTAGGATTGAATTTTTAATTAAAATTGTTACTGCCTCTTTCCCCTTTTGGTGTCAAATAGATCATTTACATATTCAACATAATTTCCCTTAATATCTAAATAAATGTTCCACTTAATGAAAGCATTTAAGCAACTTTTTAATGAAACAGTGAAATATAATATATAGGGCTGAGACTAATTTTCTTGAATTTTAGCGCACACATGGAATGTGTTATGAACTAAGAAAAATATTTTGAACCTGGTGGGCTGTAAATTACAACCCTTAGTGTATATTCATTTTTAATTAATTTTCTTAGTCATCCTCCATAATCCTAATAGCTGCCTGAAAAAACTGTAGATACCTTGGAGCTGGTGGGGAGGGGGCTGAGGGGGGTTGTACATTTATATTTCTGAGATTTTTAATAAAAGCTTCATAGCCAAAAGTAATAAATAAATAACAAAATATTTCCATGGTATACTCAATAGAAAGCCTGTGCAGGTTTCACTTTTATGTTAAGCAAGTGTATTTTTCTTCCCCTCCATGAATACAGTTAGAGATTTATTTTTTCTTAACATCTTAAAATAAAACAGTAAAGAAATATGCACTCTTCCACTGCATTTCTTGTTAAAAAAGCCTATGTTTAAGAACAATCACTGTAGTGATTACAGAAAGAATATATTATCTACCTAAACAATCACATTAAACCATAAGGAGAGTGACTAGATATTTTAAATGATTTACATAACAAACCATGAATAGAGAGAGCTCAACTCTTTTTCTGCTCTGAAGTTCTACCTCTACCAGAACCTATTTAAACTCTAAAGAGGCATACTATGTAGCTACCTGATTTTGGAAGAAATCAATAGTTTTGTTTTTCTTGTGGGACTTTTCTTTCTGCCACTGGCTGATGTCATATCTTCATTGGACTGAATGTTTTTAATAGCTGTGTCTGTCTAATTACATTTTACAAATACTGTGTCTTTAGAAATTTAATGTAAGCTGATTTTTTTTGTTTATGACAAAAATAGCTTGTGAAAGAATATAGTGGATTTTTTTTCCACCAAAGGATATATAGCATATAAGCATTTCTAATAAACAGCATTATAAGTTGGTTCCCTGTATAGTACAACTTAATGTGATACATGCTTTCCAATGATGTCATTTTAGTGATCCAGAACTTGCTAGCCAGACTTCACACCTGTACATTTCACCTAGCTTTTCAGGTTCACTTCACACAAATATGATTCTAGATGAACTGCAGTGCAAACAAGTTCCACTTCATCTTGATTAGTGCTATATCATCTAGGGACCAATTAAATTGACCTCTGTGTGCTAAGACTAAGAGCAGAGTCTCCTTTCCTCTGACTGTAAGATAAAGATGCGAGTGGTCAAGAATCTCATTGCCATAAAAATGTATTCTTTGAGCACATATAGGAACTGTATGCATAATAAATGCAGTAATCAAGAACATCCAAGACTCTTAAAGGAGCCAAATGTTTTTCTGAATTTTAATAGCCATTGAGAGATTTTAAAAAGGGGGGGTTTTGTCCTAAACATCTTAAGCAATGACATGTGTTCAGTTACTCAGCCTGGGATAAGGAACAAAGAATTTTGCTCAGCTCACCTCCAAATACTCACAAAATACCACAAATGCCTGAGCAAAATTGCTGTGTCTTTACCTTAAGAGACGTTACCAGCCTGAGTTCTGCACAAAAGTAGCCTTTGAGCCCTTATGTTTCTCAACACTCAATTGTGCAAGACTGACTAGGGATGATTTTTAGAGAACAAAACACACAATGGATGGTATTTTACATTCTGAGAATGTTTTCAAAAGGTTAGAGAAATGATCTCTGATGTTACAAACTTCTTTATTGAGTATCTAGAGCTACAGAACAAATGTTGAAAGAAAGAATCAGTAAATGACAAGCAGAGCAAAAAGCAAACACAGTTTCTGCACATGTAGGTTGTGACATTTATCTGATATCTTTCTTTGAAAAAAATCAAGGACACTGCTTTGATAAGGATTTGTCAGACTAGGAAAATCTATTTAACTTAGGAAGGGAACAAACTAAATGAGAGACAACAATATCTCACAATGAAAATTGTCATATCAGGTTCAAAGGCAGTTATAAACAAACTTTCTGAAGGGTTAATGTTAGGTCCTGACTTAAACATTCTTATTGAGGATCCTGGTACAACATTCAGTGTGATAATTCTGTTGATTATGTAAGGATAGGTACTGTCAGAACAGGAAAAGATCAGAATCTTACTCTAAGAAAAAAAAAGACCTTGAGAACTGAAACAAGGAAATGGCATGAGATTTCATAGAAAAGTGCAAGGTCATGCATTTGAGGATTAATAATAAGAATTTTCTTCTTCACATGGAAAGTCATTAGTTGGAAATGTCAGAGGAAGAGCAAGATCTAGGTGTATTAGTCAATTATAAGATTACTATGAACCATCTCTGTGAAGTAGCCATGAAAATGTCAAAAGCAATCCTAGGATTTTTCAGGCAAGGTATTTCACAAAGAAATATGGAAGTATTAATGTCATTGGAGCAGGCACTCCTAATATATCACCTGGAATGCTGCATATAATACAGGTCCATCATGTTGTAGGAAGATGTATTGAATGTCAGGTATATTTCCACTGAATGTTAAACCTGAGCTCACTGCTAGCAAGTCTACTTAGCACTGCTGTGAAGTCCGCAGTCAGGGGGCACAGATATAAGTTGTGAGGTTGAATTTGTTATTCCCAGAATCCTCCTCCTCTTTTCCATTCATGGACATGATCTGATTGGAGTGCTGTTAGCTACAGTCACTGTTTGGAAAATGCTGCATGAGGACAACCTGATGGGAGCAGAGAAGAGGCACACTGATAATCATTAGTTGACAACTTCTCTTGCAAGAGGAGCCTAAAAGATGCCGGATCAAATAACTGAGAAAACCTAGTGAAGTGCTGTGACAGGATATATTAATTCAGTTCATTCAGTCATTCATTCAAAAGAATGAAATTACTATATTTAAGGCAGAAAACAGAATATATTTTAGTATCATGAGAGGAGAGAGACAAGTTTTAAATCTGACATTGGTCTTCCTTAAAGAATTTGAGATTTCTGTTTTCAGAAATCTTTGCATATATACTGCCCCCTCTCCCACCCCACGCACACAGTCTTAGAGCACAGACACCAGGCTCCTTGTAATTTTGAATTTTAAATTTTGACATTTATAAAGCTTTGAGTTGTACAGTTGACTCAATGAAATATGGTAAGAGCTGCCTTTTTCAACTGGAGTTAGCAATATTGTCCTGCATAACAGCTGGCATTAAAATGTCACCACTGTTTTCTTTAAGTAGTGTTTTCTTCCAGTCTTAAGTCTACTCAAACACTCACAAAACAGGTAAATGTATTTGTAAAATATGAAACTAATTTTAGATTTTATTTTTGCACATATTATTTCAAAGGAATAATAGCTTCCCCAAGAAAGGAATTTGCAGTGTGAAAATATAAAATTACATTAACTTAAAATGTTTGACTTCTGGAAAAATACCTGCCAACCAAAACATTTGTGACAGCTGGAGAAGTGGATGATGTTTAGTTAGACGTCTAATCTTCACCACAATGTAGACACGGGCCAAAGAATATACCTGGGACTTGTGTCAACATATTTCAGGAACAAATTAAGTGAAATTACTTAGTATTTAGTAAGAGCAGCTGCTAAATTTGAATAATTTGAAGCACCTTAAATGAAAGTTATGAGTCTTCAAGTGAGATCCTTGTGAATTGCTCTGCCTTAGTATACCTGTGTGACCAATTGGTCTCTCAAGACTTTCTTCTTGAATTTGCACAAGGCATTTAAAAAAACCATGGATGAACAGTTTCAGAAGCACTTTTTATTGCCTCCTAAGTCCTGAGCTGGAATTTGGAAGAAACCTCTTCAGGGTTGCTGATAGTGCTGGTGGAGGCCAATGCAATAATGGACATCACAGGTCCTTATGGCTCAACACCTGAAAGTTTCTAGACTTGAAAATCTAAAAGAATTTTTCAAAAGAAGAAAATAGGCACATTCCCCACGTGCTTCACTTCAATGAGAATGGACTGGCAAGACAAGATAATGCCGAACTGAAAATTAATGGAGTTTTCTATGTGGTCTCTCGACTTTCTGAGGAAAATGAGGGTCCCTCCCTTTTACAAGCCCCAAAAAAATTTCTGGTTTTAGGTATGGTTACTGTCACAGCAAATTACAGCACCAGAGCTTTAAGTAGAAATCACAACTTTTGTTTGCAGGTTTATGGACAAAATATCCAGAAGAACAGTTTCACAGTTTAGGGAAGAGCAGGGTGAAAAAGAATCAAGATCCTCTGAACCAGGAGGATCTGCAGTGTCTTACCATGTAGTCTCATTACGCTTCGTGCCTGCTCCAGCAGTTCCTCAAGTTGGACATATGTGTAGGGCATAAATGCAAGCACAAGAAGGGTCTGCCTCACCACTAGGCTTGGAAATCTAGCTGGGTCAGCCATCACTGACATTGCTATTAACAGGCCTAAGGCAAAAAAAAAGTGATTATGCATATAAGAACTGTTTCAATTGCACGATGTACTCTTCCCTCGTACAGATACATAATTAGCAGAAATCCCATTAATGACTCACTTCAAAGCATTTAGCAATAGTATTTTCCACATTCCCTTCTTAATCAGTATTTAATAAAATCTCCTCTGATTTTCTTCAGTAAACCATTCTGTGAACCTTCAAACCTCTTCCACTCTTAATACTTCTACATTCTCCAGCTGCTGACTGCCTTTACTGTTGATATTGAAAGAGGTAAAGGTAATAAGGTGTCTAATAGAAGAGGGAAGTTAGATTATTTAACTTTCTCATTGATTTTTTTCCTGTTGAAATTCAAGAAATACTGAGAGCTGTAATAAACAGTTTACACTGTGTAATTAGGTTTAGAATTTGCCATGGGAATATTAGATGAAAGGGGATAGGAATGCCTTCAACAGTTTAGCTTGCTCCATTCTCACAGAACAGAAGGTTATGTAGAATCTTCACACGTGTACTCCATGTGGACTAGTGGTTTTTTGTGCATAATCTCTGCTTCAAACTCATTAAGGAATGATATCAATAAGAAGTTCTCGACTGTTTGTATTTTCAGCATTCTGTTTAAATTTATGTAACATCTTTGTGTCATGAAATTATAGGCCCCCTTTGAGGTTAAATGTTTGATTTTTATGATAGATACAACTCTGTTTTAAAATACCTAGTGGGATTTTGAGTGAAAAAAAAAAAAAGTGTAGAAAGAAATAATGTTCTGATTCTGTTCTGTTACCTAATCACACTGAATGCAAAACCTATTTCTGTAGATCCTTATTATGGTTCATTGTCATTCAGTCAACAAACTAATGACAACTGATAAAAATAGTTCCTTTTTTTTTTTTTTGTTTTAAATGATCCAATCATACAGCATGTTTTAATGTATCAGATGCTTTGAAAAGAAAGCATGAAGAGAAAATCATCAAAGCACAGAGTACCTGCATCAAAGGTACTAAGATTCTAGCAAAGCAAAATGAGGATAAAAAAGATAACTAAATCAAAACTCCAAATAGCTAATTAAAAAACAGATTGTACTTTGCAGTTTATTTTAGTTACAGTTTGACTGTCTTTGTCAAAATTACTGTTGTAATATGAGATGTGGAAAACAAGGAGGATTTCATTTTGAAGTGTACTCTTAACAGTTAATTTCACTTGAGCTCAGATAAGCTTCATCTAGCCACTTTGAAAGATTTCTATTAAATGTCATGCATAATTACATAAAACTTGTAGAAATTTATAATCATCATACTTTGGGATGCTTTCAAGATTCTGGAGAACCTCTCGAGCAGTACTAGTCTGATACTCAGCTTTCCTGTTAAGCAGCCAGCTGCCTTGAAATTCAATTTACAAAATGTTTTTCATTCATTTTCCAAGTAATCAGTTTAAACTTGAACAAAAATATTGAATTGACTGTGAAGAAATGTGGCTGTTGCGTTCCATAATAAAATATGGTAATTTGGCATGGCCTTTTATTTGAGGTAGTTTTTCTTTAGTATCATACTGCAGAATTGTGATTTGAGAACAGGTTGCTTGGTTTTACTTTCCTTCTGTAGAACCAAGAAAATCGCTGTATCTGATTATTAAGGAAAAAAATATTATTTTCAGAAAAAAAATTACCAGCACTGTAATCAATGTCATCATAGTATTACCTCTCAATGGCTGTCTTACAAAGCAGTTATCCCAGATTTCTCATCTGTCCAAACTCATCAATGGCTAGTTCCTCTGACATGTAATTAATAAGCTGTATGTATGAATCCCATTTACATGACTGAATAAAGGATGATTGGGCTACATATCAAAAGAAGTGTAAGGCTCAGCACAGCTGGATAAAAGTACAGTACAGGCTGAAAGTATTATTTTTTCTTGAAATAGCTCATCAGGTTCCAACAGATTAGTTGAATGCTAAAGAGAAATATGCAAATGGGTATTATGAAGTGTTAATGAAATTAAGAAAAACAAAAATATCCTGTTAAGGGAAGTTGTTGTTTTAACCTGAGTAACACCCATCTTATATTCAACATAAGTGATTACATTTATGCCCAAAGCAGTGACCCCATCAATGACAGAACATCTACATTTGAGATGCTTAGATAAGTAAATCACTAGTTCTGCAGATATACTAAAAATCATGAAGAGAATGTCTTTTGGATAAGATAGTACATAGGGTAAGCTGGGTCCTCATTTTTGAGAAGGACTAAGACGAGAGTACTTTTCTTTATTTCTGTGTATATCTCTGCAGTGTATTTGCCATATTTAAATATATTTATTTTATGAATAAAATTTTCTTTTTAACTTCTTTTTAACTTCTTTTTTATGTTCTACACTTACTTACATAACTTACAAGGAGACAGAATATTAGTCTGAGAGAACATGCAGTAGGCATTTCATGTGGGAGTCCTTTGTCTTCACCCTTCCTCCTCCTGTTTTTTATCTCTCAGTGGTCTGGTATAGACTTTGCAGGTGTCTTGTCTTTATCATCCATTAGGAAGCATGAGAATGTATACTACTCCCAATATGCAGATTTTCACATTACCTCACATATTATGAAAAACTATTTTGTAAGTCAGATCTGGAAGGGAAAACACTACAAGAGGTACTACCTCCAATTTTTAAGTACTGACAATCATAAACGGAGTTTTGTTTTATCTGGACAAGTCTTTTAACTTAAGTTTGTGACAGTTTAGCTCTATGCATAAAAAACCTTGGATTTCATTAATTGGTGAGAAATTGTATTTCTCACCATGATTTTTAAAATTAAAACAGTCTCAATAGCCACACAACAAGGTCCTCAGGGTCAAGAGCAAATTCGGGAGGTTAAGAGGGGAAAAGAAGGTTTCTGTCTCTACAGAACAGGGCTCTATCCTACCTGCAGTCAAGGACTTTCTTCAGTATTCCCCTCTCAAAGCCACCATGAGATGGGTGCTGCACTGCAGCCTGCTGAGTTCCCAAAGAAAAGGTGTGTGACCAGGGCTGGGACTGAGCTCAGAAACAGATCAAACACCTCCGTCCCTTGTTTGAGCAATCTTGGGCTCTCTGCTGCTGCCACAGAAGATCATCCTGAAGTACATGTCAAAACATTTTGCCATGTTTTCATTTCTCAGGGTCTACACGTGTAACACTGTTTAACCAATTCCCCCAAGTCTGCTTCCCTTGGTCATTGCCCTGTCAAGGTGCTGGGCAGTGATGCTTGCAGCAGGAGTGTTCCTTCTGGGCTAAGCACATCATGTTGGATTCCAGGGGGTTGCCAACTTCCAAATCCTCAAAATATCAGGTCAGAATCAGTTCTGACTTCTGTTTCACTAGAATGGCTTTCTTGACTATGGGAATGCCATCAAATACAAAACTGGATCATCTGTTTGATTATAATGTTATCTGGTGTATAACAAAAGAGCACAAATGAAAACCACAGTAGAAATGTGGCATTAGGGTGGTCTGAGCTGGGTTAGATAGATATCTCTATGTTTTTGCTGTCCCAAGGACTCATTTTGCTTCTGCTTTTGCATTCTCAGATATAAGATGCAGCTATTCCATGGATTTGTGCTATCATTACAGTATTCTGTTGTCCAATTCTGATTATGGAAAGTGCCAGATGTGAGGAGTTGTTACACAGGGAAATACAGCATTCCAGTCAGCAATGTGCTTTCAGGAGAAAAGGTAGTTTTAGAAAATGTTTTATTTTTACCAAGAAAATACTTGTGCTGAAAAGAATCCTAAATGCCCTGCTTAGCTCCAGTAGAGCCTCCCTGTACTCTTTTGCTTTTTGCCCTAGCATAAACAAGGTAACCTAATTATCATAGATTATCATCTTGTTTAGAGAAGTATAATTTATCAGCAAGCAAATGCAATGTCTTCCAAAGCCTGATGTGTGGCAGTGATAGGTAGCTGCAATCACTGTATATCACTTTCTTGTATGACGTTATTATACATAACTATGAACATAATCCCTGATGTCAGCCACAATGTACAGGGAGCTGCAGCTCCCTTTGAACATCTGCTGACAACTAAAATATTGAATGGAAGCACAAGGCAGTGACTTTTGTGGGTTGGAGCTAGTCAAACAAATCAAGTGCAAATTGAATACATCTTGTAATTATTCCTTCTTTCAATATTCAAATTGGGGGTGGGGGTGCAAAGGGAGGATTAATTTAGATTAATGCCTTTTCTTTTTTTTTTTTTTTTAACAAAATATTATTCTTCCTGAAATGGTCTCCCAAGTGTTGTTCAAATAAAGATGTCCAAAAATTCTGACAATTCAATTTCCAATAAATATTTCACTCTCTGCCTGAACCTTTGACTTTCCACCTACTTATGGAAAAGGTGGGCTTTCTTTGTTTGTGTTAAGGGCAGCTCAGAAGCAGTGCATAAGAAGTAGAGCTTTCCACAAATCCTGAATGCTAGAACTGACTCCCAGTTCATCCAGGAAAAAATGGCCTAGGTGTTTCCATATGAGACAGTCATCTGGAGTGATTTGACTTTAGACATATTGCTTATCAAAACTGTCATTCATATCCAGTGTGCAATTTCAGCACAACTTAAAATGTAGGGAGATCCAAAAGGTATGGTGGGCATAAGGCACAGACCAAAGGATAAAAACTGAGACTTCATTTGAAAAACTCAGGGTTGAAGGTACTTAAATAACCTAGATAACCAGCTACAAACTATAAACAGAAAAAATCTTTTGCTCCACTTACAATATTTGTCTATTAACAATGGACAAAACTGGCTGCTGGAAGACTATTTTCTCAAAATGTGCTAATTTTAAATAAAGAACAGCAAACAAAAAACTCAAACATCTCTAATTTTATATAGGTACTACAACAGTTCACTTTGATAAAGCTGAAATATTTAACTGTACTTGTATAAATTTTATGGTGTGCATTTGATTACAGTTTAAATCTATTTTAGCATATTGGAATAGTTGTGAGGAAATTTAAGGATTTTATTGGAAGAAAATGCTGTGACACAGGTACAAAATACCAACACCAGCATTATTTCATTACTGGTGTTTTCAAATTATGCATGCAGACTTTCTTCTAATTGAAGCAACTAAGAAGACTGAATACTGCTATTTGCAGATTTAGCAAGTAGAAGTAGTAATTACCTTGAATCTTGCTTAGAGACATCAGCTTCAACACAGAAATAGAACCCAAATCGCAAAAAAATGGTGCATTGAAATTCTAATGCATGAGAGGATATAACCCAGCTTTGTATGAAATGCCACAGGGTCTAAATCTGCTTCCAAAATTTGAGACTATAAATGCTGCACAGTCATACAGAAACTAACTAGACATGCACACTACCTTGTTTCCAAAATATCAACTTAAAACAAAAAAAATGGCCTCTGTAATATTTGGCATTAGACCTTCTTAGAGCTACTTTTAGGCTACTTTTTTCTTCTTTTTCATCTGCTTCACCATGGCTGTTAATCATTACTAAAATTTAGTGTGTAAAAAAAAAAAAAAAAAAAAGTTTTATATTTCTATGCATTGAAACATGAAAAAACCCAAACAAACAAGAACTAAAAATAACACCCCAAAAGCAGTATTAAAGCTACACATTATCTTGCAGTTCCAGGATTGCTAGATTTAGATAATCATGAGGACAGTATTCAAGTAGGAGTGTGTTTAAATATGACCACTGATGTAATGCTCATGAACTCGAGTGTGGCCATGTTTCTTGAATCTTTTGTGCCATTTAATCTGCCTGAGCTCTTCCACAAAGATTTCCCCTGACAGAGTGCAACAAAAGGAACAATGGCTTTTCCCTAAATAAAAAAGGATGCAGCTTTGGGCAGTCTGCCTTTACAAGGGCCAACAACATTTCTTTCAAAGGCACCTGCTGTTACACATCAACCCTGGCCTGCAAAGGACAGCAACAATGACAGCATCCTTTTTTTCCACTGTGAGAAACTGGAGGCTGGAGTCATGAATTGTATACTGATGGCTTTAATTCATGGCATGCAAACAAGCCTGGGTTTCCTTAACCTTCAAAATCACTTATAATAAAAATTATCTAGGAGATTAAGAAGAAACAAACAAATAAAGCATTTGTTTTAGAAACATTCACTGTTGTTTCGGTGTATATAACTGAATTTGAACTGCAGGTTATACTCCCACACAGAGAAAGCACAGATTAGCAGCCATTAGTATCTCTTCTGCTTTAGTAATTGTCCAGAACTATTCAGTTTGCTTTTACATAGGGATGAAGCTAATATGATGGTTACAGGAGAACGAGTACCATCACAACACCCTCATTTTAACAATGTCAATTCCCATGAGAGCATGTCTGAAAAGAGACTTGGTAAGAACAGAAGGATTCATCACCACTATGCTGGCAGAAGCAGAGTCAGGATTATTACTGGAGCTGTCAATTATACTTTCAAGATTTTTTTTTCTTTAAAATGCCTGTCATAATGGAATCCTCCCTCCTTTTTTATTATCCTTGTTTTTTTTCTTTTTAAAATAAGCCTTTGTTGCAACTAGAATTGTCTAAATAAATCTATTTTCCAATGAAAAATGAGAAATTATTTTAAATTTGGGTTGGCACTGTGGTTCTCATCAACTTTGCCCTGTGTTAGAAACCTGGATCCAGAGTTATGAGTATCCTCAAAACTATGATCTGCCTAACAGGGTTACTGAGGTGCCGAGGCTTAAAAAAAGCTAACAAAAGAATGTGGAGTGACTAAGACCAGAGGAGTAAAGTATTCCATAGCAAAAGTCTGACATTCAAAGGTATGAATTTCTGTTTTTCCACTATCAGCCTTCAATGCCTGCATCATTAGAATAAGCTGAAGGACACTGAGGAGCAGAGTTGTTTAGAGGATGATGGCTTTTACATCTGAGACTGCAGCAAGATCCTGATGTTAGGAGAGTGTAGTTTGGATGTCTGAATTTCTAAATAGACTTTTTCCTCTTATTCCTTTGTTAATTCTGATTGCTGTAAGTATTAACCTGTTTTTTAAAAGACTCCTAATTTCTCATCACAGATATTTCTTACATTCCCATTTCACTTGAAACACAATTGGTTCAATTTTTCCCCTCATTAATACTCACATTGCTTACAGAGGAAGCATCTGCATCAGTTTCTAAAAAGTTCAAAGAGTTTTTGTCCTTTGTTTTTAGGAAAGACAGGAAAGCTGTCTCCTAAAGCAAGAATATCTTTCAGAAGAGATCTTAGAAGGCACTTTACCTGCCATGAAGTAACTTCAGTGAAAGGGGGAAAAAAAAAAAGAAAACCAGAAATCATGAATGCCTAAGCAAAATGTTAAGTGATTCTGTTCTCGGAGCTGAACAAGTTACTGATTTGATTATTGCTTTAAGGAGTTTCTTCAAGGATGACAATACTTTTCCACAGTTTAGATGTCAGAGGAGAAAAGTAGAGAAGGGAGAGCAAAGAAGCCTTTATCACTCTTTTCCTAATTGTGATGCTAAGCATCATGGCTGAGGTAACCACTATGTAGACCATTGGGATTTCTGGATCAGAACTAAAGAGCAGTCCATCTAATCCACTAAAACATTTCTGGTAGTATGTAACACCATAAGGCATAACCTCCACATAATGCTTTTGCAAGTGGTGTTCTGTTGCCAGTAATTTCCTCTTGATCCCAGCTCCCAAGGAATGTATTCTCTGAAACAGTAAACTTCACTGATATGAGTTACAAAGAGAGGCCACAGTGTTTATCAGCCTTTATTTTCTTAATTTAGATCTGTTTTTTTCATCTGCACTCTTATGAGTGTATGCAAAGAGAAGTTGACAGATTCACTGTTCACTCATAATTTGTGTTTTCAATTATATTAATCTACATTCATAGTTTTAATTTACAATATTTTGTCACATTTAATTGAAGTATTATACACTTCAAATTTATTTCTTTAGCATTTTTAAGCTGTCTAGCTCCTTATTAACATTATTATACCTTAATAGGTATGATAGTATTAGTAAACTAATGCATATCTAAAAACCCAATGCATGTGTCAAAATGCCATTTTAGAATGTTTGACATATTCTTTCAAAAAAGTAATGTTTTTGAAAATTCCCTCCTGTTTCATCAGAAGACAAAAATGGACTATCTTCACACTTCTTTTTTTTTTTTTAAATTACTAATAAGCAATATTCCCAAAAATCAGTGGATTGTTTGCATATGTTTTCTTTCACATTCTAGTTAGTCTGTTTTCTAGAGAAAAGTGCCCTGATAAAAGTATAGGTTTTCGTTATTTGATGAAAACCTTAAAGAAAACTGGTTCCCAGGCAGATGTTTCAGCATGATCACATGCTGAAATAGAGGGTAGATTTTGTTTCTAGCAATAGTGTTGAAATAACTAAATCTTGATCTGTAAGAAGAAGCATCTCAATAAACATTTCATTGACCCAAAAAATTTAAAAGACCTTGAACTTCAAGGGAACTTTTTGTTTTCTTTAATTAAAAACACTATATAGTTACAAGACAGTGAGTATTCAAAGAATTTCAAATTATGTCATTTAACTTCATGCAGGTATAAATGCACTGGTCCACAATAAGCCATCAGCAATACAGGTGTTGGTTTTAATGCTGGAAATTCAGATTGTGTGCCTGTGCCTGCATATAAAATAAGCAAATGAGAGTTATTGTTTACCTGGAAAGTCGTCTTCATAGCTTTGAGCATAACATAAAGCAGTTTTTCCTCAGACATGCTTGTATTTTAAGTAGATCATTCTTGCATCAGATTTTTTTTTTTCCCAAATCAACATAAGGACTTTTTAATAATAAAAGGAAAAATGATGCATAAACCCCATTCAATATTTAGGATGCTCTGGTATTGTGAGAGGAGAGGCTGAAATACAAATCTTCAAAGTACTCAAGGGATGAGTTTCAGTAATGGATCATTTTATTATATCAAAGAACAATTAACTTATTCATTACAAATTTAGAAACCCATCTAATTGTATTCATGAACATATCTAATGCTTAATAATTGAATTTTTCACTTGAGAAAAAAACTATTCAAGTATGGGCTGAAGTGTTTTCTTACGTACTTACATCTCTCTGAAGTCACTGAAATGTAAGCAGGTGCTTTCATAAGGAGAAATATTATCTTGGCTAGTGAAAATTATTCTTCAAAAGGTTGCCATGTAAATGACTAGCCTATTCAGGGTTAAGTATCTTTAAAAATATGAAGAGTCCAACAAGAAAAAAAAGGTCTGCACAATTTATTTTGACCTGTGTATCACGACCATCGCCTAGACCTGAACACTCATTTGCTTAGAGTGTTCAAGTTGGAATTTAAATCAAGTTCATGTGAGTCAGAAAGTTTATTTTTGTCTTGTTAATGTAGCCTCAGAGTTTGGCATTAGGAAAAGATTGTATGTGCCACCAGAGACACCACGCAGTGGAAAAATAAGCTGTTACATACTGGAGATTTTTTAGTGTTTCCATTTGGTTCCTAATTCTTTAAGTCACTTCAGTTTCAGCCAGACTATTTCTCTTTGTTACTCTGCTTTGGCTGTACCACCACAGCTTCTGGGGATCTGCAAAGTAAACACATCTAGTGAACTGATCTTTGCTAGGAATAACTTGGGCATGTTGGTTCATTGATCCAGTCTGCTGCCCATCCAATAAAGGGTAAAACCTGCACAGCACAGGTGTCAGGAACTCTTCAATCTACCTTGTCTCTGAGACATTTCCATCTCTCGTGCCTGAAGGATACAAGCACTGTTTAGTCTGTCACCATTTTGCTTCAATGTACTTTTAAGTATACCTCTTAATAGAAATATAAAATTGAGGATGAAATGATCAAAAAGGGCATTTTCCCACAAGGACCACAATCTGTCTTTACCTGTGATTGTGGGTTGATTGCAGTTGATTTAGGAAGGATACAAGCTGCAGCAGAATTTGTTCTCATGTCATAGAGCAAAGCCCTGCAAGTCCTGACTTGCTCCCTTTTCATGTGATAGTTCTGCATCCCTTCACTTTTGCTTATATCTGTGGGCTACAAATATTTGGTCATTTTACAAAGCCTCAGAGGGACACTGATCACAGTGCTGCATGAATTTTATCCAGCCCAAAACAAAGAATCCTTCCAGGAAGCATAGATTTAGGGGAGGGGGGAAGAGGAAAGGAGGAACAAACTAAACTAAATAATGAAATGTGTGTTTGGGAAAGACTTCAAAACATAATAAATCAATGACATTGCTGTCATGCTCTGGCAATCTAATTTGACTGAGATAACGGTCGCAATCAGGATGCTGAAAGGAACATGAAACTTTTCTTCTACTGTCTGAATCCTATGTATAAAATTATCTAGCTAAGCCTAGAGGACAAAAAAGAAGTCGAAATACGATTGATGACAAAAATCGTAAGGCCTGCCATATTTTCTAGGATTTGATATTGGCAACATGACTTTCAACCCAAATTTGTAATGCTTCCGAATCATCCAACAGTTCTCATTTACTTGATGAGAACTGGAAAAAAAAAATAGAAGACAGATGAATACAGCCCTTGACTTTAAAATATGTCACCATTTGATATAGAAAATACTTGCAGCACTTTGAAGTGTTTTGGCAAAACTTTGTAATAGGCAAGACTCCCAGGCTGCATCTGAGCTGGCAGAAGTACATAATTTATAAAACCCAATAGAACACTGACATTTGCATGCCAGGGTGTTTTGTATTAGCTGAGGAATTCTACTGTATTTTATCTCTGGCAGTGCAACTTTTTCATTTGGACAACAAACTGCTATGGTGGACATTATACCTTGTGCATTTTGTTCTTCACTTGCTCAAGAATTGGTTTTCAGCACTTACAGAAGACTCCAGGAGCACTTGATCCAGCACATCTTCTGTCACAAAAGCACTCCTCCTTTCCTCCCTGCCAAGATTGTGCAGTAATCAGAAGACTAAGACGTCATTGCTGCAAAGTCCTTAAGCACACATGATAAAAGTCTCAGGTACCAAGCATGAAGGGAAGTATTTATGGACTATTTCTCCAACTATGGATTTGCTGAATCACTGAAGAACAAGACAACTTTTTTTTTATTTCTTTTCATACAGAATTTACATAGCTTTATTATTTTTTATTAATTGCTGACATTTATAGATATTTATACATGAGGTTTAAAGTTTTGGAAACATCAGTATCTACAGTCCATGAATATAAATCAAGAACTTTTTTACATCTTTTCTTTTGGCCGCAGATATACCAAGTTGAGTACCTACTCCTATGCAGCCTCTTGCTCTTCACTGTCATGCTGTTAGATGCTACCTCCCGAGAATTTGGATGCATGTTTATTATCCCATTTAATTGAAAATTGGTCAAGCTAGTTTAAAATGCTTACACTGTAGGTCTTTCCATCTGGAAGAAGTTAACAAGTGGTTAAAAGAGCATCTCAGATGAAAGATCTTAATGGACAGTCACAAGGAGCAGAATAAGATAAGTTCTGGTTGGATGTAGAGATCAGAAGTCACAGGTAGGAAACATTTCATCAAACTCTCACCCAAAATTAATTCCCAATTTTTACTAGGTCTCTTTCACTCAAAAAACGCAAAGTGAAAATTCAAGGAATTACAGAAAAATCTGAGGTCATGCACAAGTGCTTCTATTCATGCATACATATATATATATGTATATATATATATATATGCCACTAACATGTTGAAGAACAGATTTAAAGGTAACTTGGAATTCTTCCCTGTAGCTGTGAAACTGGGAAAATAAAAACCCAAAACCTTAAGAAGTGTCTGTTTAATTGTGGTGATCAGTTATTTATTTAAGGCCCACAGACTGCAACAGTTCTTTTTAGTTTAACCAGGTACAAGGCATTGCTTTTATGAAAGAAAAAAGGCTTAAAACCACAAAAAGTGCTACAGTCAAATGCAAGGAGACATGACCAGATAAATATACCTCCCTGGAAAGAACACTATTGATTTTTATAGTGGTTGTTCTGCAGGGAATCTTTATTCATCCCTGGCAGCCATTCAAAATCTGCATTTAAACAAAATTTTTTAAAGTGATGATCCTGATCCATTTTCTCAATGTCAAGAAATAAAAGTGTCCTGTTAATGAAAAAGGCACTCTAGATATAAAATATTTAAAAGCTTCATGCTACAATACTTTCTGGTTAAAAAAAATGGAGTGGGGGTGCAGAGGACACTTAATTTTTATTTTTTTATACCAGAGCCAACAGCAATTCAGCCAAGAGGAGACTTAAAATCAGCACTCCATCACCCTCCATCAGGCCCACATCTTTTATTGAGAATGATGCTTGAAAATTATTGATGACTCCGGGTGCAAAGACCATTTCAAGATTCCAGTTTCCAGCTCAGACTATAAGAGTGTCACCACAAAGATGTCTGTTTATCGATTTCCTTCTGCTACTTCTTGCTTCTCCCTCCTTCCCCAGGAGCTATTTACCTGTTAGTGGTCTTTATGTATGTCATGTACTAAACAAGTGATGATGCCAAGTGGTTTTACCTGTAGAATCTTATTTTTAAAAACAATTCTTTCTCTCCTTGACAAATGTTTACATGCAATGACTTTTCCAAGTTTCTCAATGCTGAGTTTATGCTAAAGAAGAAAAGGGACAAAAAAAAATCTTTCTGCCTCTCATGCTCCCTTTTTTCTTCCTCCTTTTCTCTCTCACTTTCTGCATATATTCTGCTCATGTTTGGTAAGAAAGCTACAGCAGTGAGATTGCCATTGTTTGCTTGTCTGTTAGCCAATCTGGCAAGACTTTTCAAAGTCAGAATGGCATCAAATTTGTCCATAAATTTCAAACAGGTACAATTACTGTCCCAGACCACGCTGTAGCTGGGATTGTGGTGAAAGAGAGAAGGAAACCTTTTCCAAGAGCAGCAGTCACTACCTTGTTACATGTACAGCCTCTCACTCATATAACTCCTTTCCCTTGTCTTCATTGTCATCCACCCTATTTCCTTCCTTCTTTCCTTCCTTCCTTCCTTCCTTCCTTCCTTCCTGGAAGAAGAGGATGGGGGAATAAACAAAAAAGCCAAACAAAAAAAAAACCTAAACAAACAAACAAACAAAAAACAAAACAACAACAAAAAAGACTTCTCAGGCTTCTAAATTCTCAAAAAGTCTCCTGATTCTCACTCATTCTTCACACCCTCTGCCGATGTCTCTTTCTCCATTTTTCTCGATTACTCAGCCCCTTGCCCTAGTAGCCTGAAAATCTCCACTCATTCCCTTGCCACTCTACACCACTGCTGTTAAATTGGTTTTATACTTACTATTCAATGCCCTGAGCTGCCTCTTTTGGTATCTGCCATGGAGGTAGGATTTTAAATTCTGTGTTTAACTTTTACTGCTGCCACCATCTACTGTCAGTGTAAGTGGGATCACACCATTTTCTTAATTTCCTACCCTGACACTCCCTTAACTATGAGTTTGCATTTAATCTCATTAATCTGAGTTCTAGAGTGCTGTACAAACATTTCTGTGTATGTGGAAAAGAGAGTGAAAACGCAAGAAAAAAAAAAGAAAAAAAGCATGCTGAAAAAGCAAGAAAACAGACATAAGTAACATTTTATCAAAATTAAATCCACTTCCATGCAAATTAGCTCATGCTATGAAGTAACTGAATGCACCCTGGTTTTTGCCTATTAGGTATCTATACGTGGAGATACATTTGTGCCTTTTGAGCTAAGTTCTGCTGAAATTGGGGGATGGGGAAGTGACACAAAATGGAGTGAAGAAAAAGAATTCCCACAAGACAGCAGTGTCATGTTTCCAATTGTTAAACCAAATCTACCTTGCAATGACACTCTCCCCTTTAAAAAACTCTCTCAGGAATTTAAAGACTTCTTAAAAAAGCTTCAGCCTGAAAAGCACTATGACATTCAATCCAACCACACTAAAAACCAATGCATACTGTAAAAATGTTATAAAAAATGTCAGCAGCAACTACAAAAAGAATATAAAAGATTGTACCTTTCTTAGAGGTATGTATATTTTTAATAATTTGAGATATATTTCTCATTATATTATGAATTAATGTGATATTATTAGAAATCCCACTGGTCAGTGGGCTCTTGCTGTATGAATAAAATGAAATGCATATGTATGTTTTTTTCCAAGATTAGCATCTTTATCACCTCCAAATAACGGTCTGTGAGGTTTTATTGTACAAAGTTAGAAAACAATCTGAGTTACAAATAGAGGTGGGTAGAGAGATGTTGTGTACAGGAAAGACTTAGGTCTGTATTAGCTTATTCTTTTTCCTTGATTAAGGACTCAGAGTTTTTCCTATACTTACTTAAAAAAGGGATGCATTAACAGATAGTCATGCACACAGTTTGACAATAGAGGTAAAATTCTTATTTTACAATAGCAAAATACTGTCAAATTATACACATCTTTCCCTGGGAGACTTGGAATTGTAAAGAAATGGTGAAGAAGAGAATTATTCACGGCATATTTTACAGAACACATTCTTAAGCCTGACAGCGAGCTACAGTCATTTTATTTTCCTTGAATGCCTTCCTGGAGTACAGCACAGTAGGAGATAGGACCTAAATTGTTCAGTGTCTCTTTGGCAGACAGTGCTGACAACGTGATCTTCCTCAGTGGACAGTGATTTTTATGCTATGTAATCTAATAGCGACAGCAGGCACAGTAACAGCAGGTTTTCTCTCTGGCATAAGGCAACACAAGACAGTCTGTGCTGGGGATGTCTGAAATAGTCCATTAGGTCATTAAAAAGAAAGAGTAAAAGCATACTAAAAAAAAATCCAGACATCAAATAATGGAATAGACTTTAAACTGGTTAGCGAGGATGGAAGCAACAGGTAACATTGTAGGCTTGTATTATTAGAGAGATTCTAAAGAGCCATGGACATGAAATCACAGTAATTGCCCATGTAAATATAATAAAAAGATGGTTCATTGTTGCAAGCAGTTCAAAGATTATCGTCTAAGTCTATAAAACTGCTTTTTGAGAAAGAGCTTTGAGAATATATGTGCTAAACAGTAAGCTTAAATCAAACCTGGAATAAAGGAGCTAAATTTTCTAAGTAATTCAGTAATACCTGGAGTTATTCCCTGAGTTACTCCCTGAAAAAATGCTGTGAATTTAAAAATTAATCACATCAAGAGCATAAGCCTGATAGTATAAAAAATGCAGAGAGTGTAGGATATAGAAGTAACAGCAATGCAGTGTGAAAATTACAAGATTAAGTGTTATCAAAGGTTGCTAAATCTAGTTTTGGTTTTATTTAGCACCTATTTCCTTCCTTGTTAACAGCACCTTTGATGAGTGCACTTACTGAGTTATTTCACTGGTGCTCTGGACTACACAGAATAGGAAATTTTGCCAGACTTACTCAGTGGTACATCACTGGGTTTGCCTAATTAGTTGAATCACCTGGAAATGCTACCTCAAAGATTAAAGTGCCTCAATATCTTTGTAAAATACAAAGGCAAGAAGCATACCTCTCATTTTAAGTAAAGTTAATAAAGCTACAAAAGGCTTTTTTATTCTCTCAGCTGGAAGTTTCTCCTTGAGGTGAAACGTTGGAAGCAACTAAGTATAGACAAGCTCCAAATATTGAAGACAGTTTGGTTCCACTATTGAGAAGGGGAAATAGAGGGTTCTGGAGACACTGAAGAAGTTTATGCTGCTTCTTTGAGGTTAAGGCGTGTCAAGGCAGTATAGCTGGTGAATTTGCTATATGTGTTCTTTTGGCCAAGTACCTTGTAAAAAGTTGAGAAATTCCAGTAAGTATTTTTTTTACTTAGGACTTATTGTTGCTTAACTTGATTTGTTTGTTGTGTGACCATGGCATGCTTGGAAAAGTTTAGTACTTTTCAGCACTAGAGAACAAGCAAAAATAAGATCAAAAGTTGGGGGTTTGGCTCACATTTCAATGACAAACCCTCTACACTTGGAAATCATCAATTTCACAATAGGCAGAACATAGATCTTAATGATGGGGAGGAATCATATAAAAATATATGTCCTTATCAGAGAACTGAAAGAAATACATGAAAAAAAAATAAATTGAGGTTATTAAGGAATCATGATTCATTTTAGTCTTTGAGCAATGCTGGGCCAGATTGCCACTGAGTAATTTTCCTTTGAATAAGAAAAATCTCCTTTTAACCTTACATTTATTTTTAGGTCAGCTAATCTGAAAGCACTCAAATGATACCATAGAAAAAATGCTAAGAGCACTACACTTGCACACCTAACCATAAGTTAATTTTTCTGTTGCTGCTAGTCCAAAAGGTAAAAATAATTTTGTAGGACATTTTTGGAATGATAATGGGCAGACAAATGTTACAAACATGATGTCTTCCTTCTGTCAGTGTTAAACAGACAGGAAAACATCCCGGAAGTGCACTTTGATGCTTACATTAAAGGATTCGCCAAGGCAGTGCTTAATAGGAAATGAATCTTTATGCTTTTTAATATGTTAGTCTTAAACAAGCATAATTGAAATCTTCTGTCTGGAATACAAACAGGCCATGTTTTACTTCAGTGAGCAGACATGATTACTGCTGCTCTGTCAAAGCCCTGTTGCTTAACTGTCTCAGGCTTTCAAATCAAATTATACATCCTCTCCCTCCACTGCACTGAAAGATGATAAAATAAACAAGGCAGTCACAAAACACTCATTTTTCCCCCGTTGGTCTAGTAGAATCCAAAAGAGGATGAAGTTGAAAAAGAGAGTGAATAAATCCCCTCTGGACCCTTTGTATTAGATAAGGCAAGCTAACAGAGAGAGGAGTGATCACTTTACAGCAGAGATGAACTTCTCACAGGAAGTTTGATAAATTGACATCATTCCAGGCAATTTGAGGTAATACAATCTTCATGTCTGAACAGTGTAATTACTATATATGTTTCCAGCATTTGAAAACACTCTGTATCAATCACCACAAACAGTTTAAGCAACAATTTCTTCCAATGGAAAAAAAAAAAAAAAGAGTGGAAAAATAGAAAAAGACAGGTGAAAAAATGCTAAACAGTAATTTAGGTATTTTTAAACAAAATGTTAGAGGTGGAGGTAACCTATGCCACCTCAGTTTGAGGCAATGAAGAGAAGACCTGATGCGAGATGGTCTCAGAGGGGAGACAGGCTGTCTGATGCCAGGTAGATGGCTGTGTTCTAGAATAATCTAAGCTCACTTCCTCAGTGAACCTGCAGCGACTTTGATGCTGTCAGTATGATCCTAGGGTTCTCCTATCAGTCCCTGTATATCCCAGGGCTGGCATGTAGGCATTTTGCCCAGTGAAGTGTGGTATATCAATAGCATCAATACATAGCACCATTGATCAGCAGCACCATTTTTGAGGGAGGTGTGACAGTACAAAAAGACCAGAACAACACAGAAATAGTAGGTGAAATAAATCCATTGTTACATACACCACAAACTGAGTGTGAGCAGGTCATTTCTGACACCTGCTCCAAAGAGAGAGATGAGGTTGTTTGTTGGGTGGAACTGTAATAAATGGAAACAGCTCAGATATTGGGCTGTTTTTCCCATCTCTCATCCAGTAAATGTCTGACCTACTGACATGCTGGGTTAATTCCCAGCAGCATGTTTTCATATAACTCCTCTTTACTCAATTTCATATGGGGGATGAGGTTAATTTTTCAAGCTACATGTAAGGTTGCAATTAGTCATTTTTAATTTACAATGACATCTATCAAAGTGGTGAGAATCACCAATAAAACATGTGCTAATTGACTTTCTTTTATTTGTAATATCAGATAAGAGGCAAGCAACAAAAAATGAGTGACTGTTTCATATAGGCCATACAGAATGTATTTTTATGAAGACAATTCATTGTAATTGCTCTGAGTATAGCACTGATTAGCCATGAGTAGGTTCTGAACAGATGTTCAAAAACATTGTCTGGACTGTGCTCCAGCTGTTTTAAATTCTTAACAAATAGAACATGTCTAGGGCTCCTGTTCCTTTCCATTGCATTCACAATGCCCCACTCTGTGCAACCTGGTACTGTATTGTATGATGTTGGTTACATGAGGCATTGTGTATTATATGATGAGGTTGGAGTTTGGCTTGACCGTATCTGTAATTTACCAAAAAAATTACTTTACAAAATGAATCACTTTTGAACACAAAGGTGTATCATCATGTGAGAGTCACTCTTTGCTATATTGATGGGTGTTTTTCACTAATATTACTCCTAAAAGAAAGTGATTTGTCTTATAAAGAAGCAGAAATCCATATCTTGACAAGTATGTCTTATCTCTCCATTAAAGACAGAAGTGTAGCCCAGTCCTGGATTGAGTATTAAATTCCAAAGTTTACGCATTAACAGTTGTGGATAATAGTCTTCTGAACAGCACATTATAAAACTAAGATCTAGTGCCTGAATTAGGATTATTTTTCATATTTATATCTAGTAACTATGAAAACGTTAGGTCACAAAAGTAAAGTAACTGGTACTACTGATTTCAAGGCAGGTGTCATTAATCTTACAGAAAATAGTATATAAGCATCTGCAACCAACCAGAACAAGAGGAAGGGTTGCCCTTTTTTACTGTTACATTTTGTAATGAGCCTCACTGACTCACAAGGCATCTGATAGGGGTCACTCTGAGTTCCGCAGAGTCCTTTCTAAGGGAAAGCAATGAGGCTTTCTATTTAATAAAGTATATTCTTCTAGAGCAAACTAATCTAAAGGAAGCTTTACTCAGTAAAGTGATTGTGTAAGTATTTTTATACATTAAAAAATAGAATAAAAAAAAGACTCATCCTTTATTTCAATCTTAAACTTATTATCCAAATGGAATATATTTATGCGGGTTACACAAAGACAGAAGTAAAGAAGCCCAAAGTTGTAAGTAAGGTTAAAAGAATGTGAAAGGGGCTGAAGATACAGGCAGCAGAATTTTGGCTACATGATGGGAGAGGAAGCATTGCTTCATTTAAATATCGGAAAAGGGAAAGGGAAAGGGAAAGGGAAAGGGAAAGGGAAAGGGAAAGGAAAAGGAAAAGAAAGATACTAGAAGAAAAGGCAAAAGTGGACAGAAGATTCCAAGAAGGAAGAAGTGTCCATGGCTCCAAATACTCACTGAACCACATATTTCTACAGGGCTGCTCTCCGGCTTCTCACTCTGTGCGTACATCTAGGGTTATAGATTTCATACTTCATAAACAATATTTAATTCACCTCAACAGTATATTTTCTGAAAAAGATGAATAAATTTCAGTTGATTCCATCACATAAGTTGCATGTGATTAAACTAGGTATTTACTAGAAATCCTAGAAGTATTATTCTTTGTATGAACATGTTATTTCCCAAGATACTTAGATATATGTGAAGGAGGGGCATTTCAAGGAAAATAAATTAAGGGAGAAAAACATTTGAGTTTTTCATTTTGAGTAACCCCAATGTCTATAGTACTAAAATTCACAGAATAGCCTTTTTATGTATTTAAATATTTATTTGATGTATATATATATATTTGTGTATGTGCACACACACAAATACACATTTATAAACCTATGTTTTTTAATATATGCACATTAAAATGTAATGTACATATATGGTATTTGTCTACATTATCATGTATACTTATATTTGTGTTATGTGTCTTGAGTATGCACATACACATACTTTACTGAAATATTTTAGCCAAAACAGATAAAAACATATCCAAAAAGTGACAGAAATAGAAACTTCAAGTAATGGTAACAAAAATAATTACATATATAAGATCACCCCAGCAGAGTGAAGGACTGGAAAGATTGCAGAAAGAACACAAGTGGAAGGTGAATATAAAAGAGAATATACTGTTATAAAAGATGCTAAAATCTGAGCTCCCCATTTCTTGTAATTCCAGCAATAAACTACAGAATAAAACCAGAGCCAGATTTACCACTAATGAAAGAAATCTCTTTGACATCACAAATCACCAGTAATAATCCTTGCCGTGGATATTACACTTAGATTGAGTAACTGGTGAAATAAATTAATAGCAAGAAAATATGAGATAATTATATGATCAGAATACCCACAGTTATGGTATGTAAGCCATCCGGACAAGGATCATGAATGGGTTTAGAAACACACATGCTATGGACAAACTTTTCTATAATAATTCTTTTATAAAAGATTATTACATTTGGTGATTCTGATTTTCAAAAGTACATTGAAAGTTGTACTTTTTTTCTACTTTTTTTTTTCAGAAAAGAACCTCACATTTTGTTACATGGAGTTAATTTTAATGGTAAGAACAGAAACATATTATATAGATAAAAATAAAATTAACAACTTGGACTATAAGAGTGTATGGGTTGGAAGGGACCTTCAAGATCAACTAGTTCCAGTGCCCCCATCATGGGAAGGGACATCTTCCACTAAATTAAATTGCTCAAAGCCCCATCCAGCCTGGCCCTGAACACTTCCAGGGACCTTGCTGTCTGGTCATGTCAAGCTTCTTGTCCATGAAGACCCCCAAATCCTTCTCCTCAGGGCTGTTCTAAATCCCTTTTCCACCAGACTGTACTTGTGCTTGGGATTGCCCTGGCCTGCTTGCAGAACCTGGTCTTGTTGAACTCCCTGAGGCTCACATGGTACTACCTCTCAAGTTTGTCGAGGTTTATTATTACTGTAAGCTAGGGGTGCAAGAAATTTCCCACTTTTATCTGCATTTGGAAACAGGCATATGAATAGAGATCCGTCTAATTTTGGAAGACTGGATGTAATCATCTGGTGAAACAGCCTGAGAATGCAAAATTAACTTCAACACCATTATTTCCTCAGCTCCATCTTTTACCTAGGGAACTAACGACTAAAAGCTATCAGGGCAATGGTATTATCATTCCTTCAGATTTCGTTAAAGTCATGCTCAAGATATGACACAGTGCAGACCTACAGGCAGCACTGCTAGGTTCTGTGATTTGCTTGCAGTTTGCATTGTCCTAATAACTGAGTCTGCATCCTGTGTGACCAAGGAGTGAAAGATTCACGTACACAATCCATCAAGCTGCAGACACCCTCAAGATTTATCCAAACATGGTTTCCTGGTTTTGCACTCTGATCAAAAGATGAGCATACTGAAGCCCAATTAAAGCACACAGCAATTAACTGGAAGCCTATAGAAATAAAACTTCAAAAATAAATCATCTGAAGTTGAAAAGACCACTGAGTCTAGCAGCTGTTACAATCTACATTATTATTAAACCCTTCAGCACTGAGAGTTTATCAAGATGGCAATGAGATACATAAGATATACTACTCAGCTTTAATAAACATTTTAAAGATCCAAGCAGTTTAGAATGGGGCATTTTCACATCTATCAGCATGCACAGTATTTGAAGAAAATATCCCACTTCCTGTAATTCTTTCAAGTTATTTAAAATACTATACTTTAATTACTGAAAAATGTAATTTATTTATGCTGCATTTTATGTTTTTCTCTGAAACATTTACAGATTCCCTCTATTTGAATGGATTCTATTTCCATAAACCAGAAAAATAAAAAACTGGAGGACATGGATAGGGTTATCTGAGTCCCTGGTATTATGTGCCTGTGCATACTTGTGTGTGTGTGTCTCTCTGTGTCTGTGCGTAAGTGATTGGAGGAGACATTAAGCAGGAGCATGTACAGCTCTTCCCTAGTTCTGGAGATGCTAAGGTTATAGCCATTGAAAAGTTGCCCAGGAAGAAAAGTGAACCCTTCCCTGCGTACCCCATCCAGCACTGAAACTTCATTATTTTTCCTCACCCCTCCCTTAGAATAGAGGAAATATTCCTTAACCCTACAGCTGTATGTAACCCACTCAGAAATTGACAGACACAGGTACTCCCTCCCTTATAACTCCTAAATATTTTATTTATTTTTTTAAAAAAAGGGAAAAAAAATACAATAGTTACAAGTATTTTAAATATTCTTACAGTAAGTACATTATTATGGTCTAGGACCCTCCTTTCTTCTTTTTCCTTTGTTAACATACACCATAATAGGCTACCCCAAATATTCAGATACTAGCAGAACCACAACAAATATCTTCTTTTTATCTCATGCTCCTTTCTATTGAGGAAGAACTGAACCATCAATAATGCAATCCAAACCTTAAAAAAAATTCTTAAATGTAGTCTATTAGTGTCAAACATTTTCAAGCCTTTCCATGAACATTTGCCATTCACAAAAAATACAGAAATAGTAGTTGGATTCACACCAAATCCTGAAGAATCTTTTATTATATTTTATTTAAATAAATGTCTGTCTTTGTATGCTAAATGAATTAATTTAGTATTTTTTTTTTAATTTTAAATACCCTCCACAGAATGTTGACAAAGAAAACCAGACAATGGCAGTTAACAAAACAAAAATCTTCTAACACAGATATTAACAGTTACACATTTAAACTGAGCCCAAGCAATTTTGTTCTTCAGAAGGAATCACTGTGCAATAATTAATTTGATTTTTCTATGGATGCAGAGGGAAAATTTCTTCTTGTAACAGCTCTAAAACCAGCAGGTCTATAGTACATCAGTGGGCCATGGTTTTTAGTTTGATTAAAGTTTTAAACCCACACTGCGTGGGGTTCACTAACGATAAGACTTGCAAAACGTCTATGCATGTAAAATGAAAGCAATGCGATTTTTCTAGAGGCAAACCAGCTTTCAAATGTAAAATGACGAAAGAGCAGTTTTACTCCTTTAAATGTTCGTACTTACTTTTTTTAATGTACATATATATCCTTAAATCAATTGCTAAAATGCTCAAAAATATATAATTATTGCTCAGTGTTAAGCAATTATTGCCCGTTTCAAGGCTTTGCTACCATTACATGCCTAAGGCAAACAGTCTCTGCATTCATGAATATTAGAAAGAGTAAGTCATAAATCTATAATCTGAACATAAACATTTTTCAAGCTGCCTGGAGTCTAGGGGTTTTTGCTTGTAGTAACATACATTTTATTCAAAGACTGATAGTTTTACTTACCTCCCCCCAATTTCATAGTTTGTACAGTAGTTTTACCTGTAATCATCCATCCTCTCAATAATTTCTAAATTAATAGAGGCTGCCAAGGAATGAAAAAAACCAAGGACACTGTGTGTTCAGGCTTGTTCACCTTCAGTGATGCAACTGCAATGGAGATTTTGTCTTGACTTTCAAAAGTGCACACAGTACAAACCATATTTTTGGCTGCATCGAACAAGAAATTGCTAGGACAAGAATGAAAGTTTCTATACAATTAGAGCAATTTGATTTTGTCAAACAGAGGTATACTACACAAATTTATCCATTCAAATCTCACCCCTGAAACAAATAACAAATTCTAGAGCCCTAGTTTAAAGATGGCTTGCATTATGCTCTTCCAGAGGAACACAGAGTTGACCTTTTCACAAGTAAATTAGTTTCTACAGATACTCCCTCTTTAGCTCCAGTATGGACCATCCATCTTTCTTACAGCTTGCTGTTGAAACCAAGCATTTTCCCTTTTGTCCTTCCTTAGGTATTAACAGATAACGGAAAAGGAAGAAGGAAAGAAAGAAGGGAAAGAACAAACCAGACAGCACCAACCACTTAAACTTTTCTCTCTTCTATCAGAGAACACTCTTTTCCCCAGAGACAAAGAAGCCCAGGAAAAGGAAGCGAACAGCAAAAGGGGAATCCACAGTGTTTCCATCTGGGAACCACTGTCAGGGCAGCATGCAATATGCGCCATAGCTTGGTAAATTATATCTTCAGTTAGGGAGCAATGGCAATCTTTTTCTTACGCTTCTTTTCGAATGGTGACACCAAGAACAGAGAGGTTCTCAGGAAGGTTTCTGCTGTGCCAAAAGCACTCAGTTCATGGGAAACTCAAACAAAAACATCTACTCATTTGACTTCTGCAGTTATCAGTTGTTGACTTTCTTGACAGTCTCCCTTACATTATTTTTAAGACAACTCACTCATTTTCTCAGCTTTCTGGAATCTACATACATATTGTCCCATGCACAAACGAACCACCGGAGAGGAAAATTAAACATTTCCTCATTCTTCCTGAAACAAAAGCAAAAGAGGGAGAAAACTAACCATTAACTTCTTTGAGACAACCTCTGCTAATATTTCAATTACTTATTTTCTTGTGCACAATTATTATTTTCAGAGGCAGGGCTTGAATGTCACATCCATCATAATTGCCAAATTCAGTCTTCAATTCCTCTTTTGCAATTCCTGTTACTGCCTTTAAGAGTTTTCACTTGTATATCTGTGGGGAAACTTGAAGCAGAGGAAGCTGCAAGTTTACTATAGGTATATACTTACCTATAGTAAATTATTTCTATAATAATCCTTTGTTTCCTCTCCTATTCATCTTCCTTAAGTAGCCACTGAGGGCCAAGAATCAAGTATAAGGAAAAGCAGAAGCAGATGAGAAGATGAGAAGTTCTGAAGTAAAACTAAGAAATAACACAACACATTTGCAAGGCAGCCCAGAGTCACACAGCTTTAATATGAGCAGGGAATTTGTATCCAGAGGAGGTGGGGCATTATGAGAAATTAAATTCCTAGGTGTAACATTAAAGAACTGGTTTAGCAAAGTTCAAAGAGAAAGCTAGGTGATTTCAATAGGATTTGAAAAATAAGTCTTAGGAAGTAGATGAAATGACTGAATCTGTTTTACAGATAAGTACAGTTAATTGGTGGATGTTTTCAAAGGATTTGCTATTGCTGCATCTTTCAGACATAGAGGTGTCACAAGAAGGAGAAAATAAAGTTTTAAGAACATGCTAGGATAAAGGTAACCAGGGTGTTATAGCTTGAAAGGAGGATAATATTTAGAAACCTGTGAAAAATATAAAGTGACATAAAAGATAATATAATCAGATTGGAATGTAAAGAAAATACAAATCATGTGAGGTAATATCTGCTTTCAAAGAGGAGCCAAATGCCTATTAGGGACACATAAATAAAACCTCCTGCTGAAGAGTTGTATTCTCAAGTACAGGAGTTTGAATGTATGAGAATGGAATTAAAAGCTGGCAACATCTGTCACTAAAATTATTGCTTATTACCTGTATTACAATAGTGCCTGACGTCCCAATTAAAGTTCATTCCCCATTATACCAAATACCTACAAACACATGATAAAAATCAGAATCCAAAGACTATATAAAGAAAGAGATGAATGGAGGAAAAATTTGATCTCTCTTATATGCTTATGGATTGAAGAAGCAGAGGTTAACTGCTTATTCTATGTTGTAAAGTAGGATTTAGATGCCTTAATTACTGAGGTGCTTAAGAAAACTTTGCCTGTAATTGCAAATGTGGAAACAACAAAATACAGGGAATAAACATTCACTGTGATTTATTTCTCAGCTGTTGAGGTTGCTTTAACACTGTGGTTGGATTTTTCTGTTTCACTTCAGAAAGCAAGGTTACTAAGCATTTCTGTACTGATTGTGGACTGTTTCACAGAAGGAAGAAAGGGTCAGGCTTAAAATAGCCCTTTGTATGGGGGGTGGAAATAAGGATATAATCCTTGTGTTTGACAAGAACTACAGGTGCACAAGGGGCAAGTTTGCAACAAGACTTTTAGGGAACCTTTAAAAATTTGAGGAAAACTGTAATTTAATGACAAGTAAGTATAACTGTAAAAGAGGCCATTGTGAAGGCCAACTTGGATAAATTTCAGGAGCCAAGAGAATAAAATTTGTCTTTACTTACTGCCTATCATGACAGATTATTATGCAGAGTAACAGGCAATGTAGAAGAGCCCTGTGCAGTCAGATAGTAACTAGAAATTATCTAGAAATTACTCTTGAAGGCAGCTGTTGAAAGAAACATTTTTTTAAGAATTATCTGATCAATTCCTGAAAGGGAAGATTTTTTTAGAAGTAGGAAAGAGGAAAAGTTCATTCAGGAGAAAGAGAACATTTATGTCTTCTAAAGAAATTAATTTTAATTTAATTTTGGAAGTGTTTAAGTGTTTTTAAAATTCTAATGCTCTTTGTTAAGCAAAAACGCATTGGTAATTAGAAGCCTAAAATATTTTTTAGAGGCCTGAGGACTGAGTTCCCAACACATGGACTGCCAAAGACCACAGGACATTAACTGAGATTTTTGATGTACCATGCCTCCCAATTTGATCAGGGGCAGTTATATCTTAAATACAAACACATTAAGTCCTCTCTGCACTTCTAAGTAGCAAAGACAGATATTTCAAACCCACTAATGAAATAATATTCCTTGATTATGGTTAATATTTTTTTCTTCCAGTGAAGGGAGTTCATGACCCGGAGCTGAATGCCTCAGGACAATGCAGCAATGCAATATGATCAGAGACATGTGTGCCCATGGCAGCATTCACAGTGATCAGCTTCCGAAACAGAGAAATGCATAGGCAAGCCAACAAAAGAATTCATAGAGAGAGATGATCTGCAGTGTTGCCTTCCACTTCTAAGCGCCTAAGTGCAGCCCAAATTATGTGCTTATGTGAAAGTGGGCTTCACAACCTGGAATCCCACCTGCACTTAAACTCCTTTGATTATGGAAAATTGGTTCACTCTTTTCAGTTAAAACCTGTCTGTCAAAGGAGGAGGAGGAGAAACTAATGTTAAAATAGACTAGAGATTACAGCAGTTTCTAAGGAAACCAAAGGCAATGCCCTCCTGGTGCAAAAGGAGCTGAAATTCATACCTCTCACCTCCCACAGGAGTGCCCCCTCCCCTGCTCACCTAGGGCTACGCCTGGGGCTGAGACACACATCAAATGCAGCAGGTACAGAGCAGATGCTGGGTGGTAAATGTCCAGGTACATACCATCTAATCCCATTATAAAATCCTTTGAGGCTTTAATCCTGTAGTTCTGAGGTAATCATTTGATAAAAAGCTATATCTGCTACTGTTGTAGCACTCATTTTCAAATTAAAGAAAAGATTAAGGAAAGGCTAACACCGCACAGAAATTGATCAAACAGCAGGGAAAAAGTGGGAATGCTGCACATCCCCAGTAAAATTACTTCAGTGACATGGGAGCAGTAAGTGTCACGCTATTCTCAGAAGATTATGCAGATTAAAAAAATGAAAAAAATAAAAGAAAGAAAAGTTAAAGAAAACAGAACCATGACAAATAAGAAATTTTTTTTGGGCAGAAACAAATATGCAGAAGTACAGATATTTGTGACCCTCTTTTAGAATAAGAATATATGCTGATTGAGTTCTTTACTGATTAATTAATAACTGAGAAACTGAAGCTGGAACAATGCTGGAAAACCTTACATTATACTGTAGGCATATTACACATTCTTTTATCAAAACCCGCATCTTTATTATGGAAAATCAGTTTTAAAAATAGTTGAAATGAACTGGACTACTTTTAAAGCAACACTTCTGTTACAACTGCACATACTGTGGGCAGGTTTGATCAAAACATTAAATTTTAGTTAGCAGAAGCAGAAGAAATAAACATGCCCAAGTTAAACTAGACAAAACAAGAACAGATGTTCTAAGAAGCTGGATGTACCAAGAAATATGAAGCTGAGATGGGAACCAGGAGGGTATGGAAAGTACCAAAAGCTAGAATAGAAATAAAATAAAGCAACTTATGAGACAAATATAGAATATGGGGAAAACTTTGGAAATAGAATCCTAAAAGTTAAATCTGATTATAATTAATAGGCTTCTGTTATTGAAGGTAAATGTCACATTCCTACAAATATCATTAGCTATGCATTAGTAATTGGTGTTCCCAAAAAGCAGGCAAAATCTAAAGCACTAACACCTACAATAAATATAGCAAAAATTAAATGCTTCAGCCTGAATGAAAGTTAAAACAGATGATCTGCAGGATCTTGAGGGATGAGACAGGGACTGGGCCTGAGGAAGGCACTCAGTCTCCATTCATTGGCCCAGAATGAGAGTTGCACATCTGTACATGGCTGCAGCATGTGCTGGTTTTGTTTCCCAGGCTTGAAGTGTTTGTGTCTTTAACCTGGAATCCAGGAGCTGAAACAGAATTTGCTGCAAGACAGCATGGCTTAGATATAAATAGTGTCCCTACTTCTGTAGCAGTCACTTAGTTTAGACTAAAACGTACTGAAATTCACTGGACTTCTCCTTGCTTTTATATATTTTTATCCTATTTACTGCACTATGTCAGCCCCGGGCCTATTCTTTTATTGCCTCAGAAATTTTCTTACATTCCTTGGAAAGCAACTTGCTTCCTTAGAAATCCAGCTTATCAGCACATGTCTCCTTAAAGACTAGGCTCTTTAATACAAAACTCCCAGGGACTGTAAATAGCACCTGCCAGTGACTGCGTGATAAGATGCAGTATATAAAGCAAAGTAAAGTTCAATAGGAATATGTTCTGAGAGTCAGGAAATACACTTTTAAGCAAGAGAGAAGCATCATTTTCTGTTCTCCTAGTATTTGGCACCAGATCTGCATTTTCTTAGAATGTGTTGAAGTATGACAAACTGCCTTATGGAAACAGCCACACATAAAAGACCTTCAGTAATTACAAAATGCAAAATGTGCCTAGAAACTTCTGATTAATAATCACATTAGTGTGTTACATTTTGCTTTCAATGCCAATTTGCCAGCATTGTTTCAGCAGTTACTGTACATTGCTGAAAGCTGGTTGCTGGGTTAATCCACATCACAGTAACCTGACATCTGAAACACCCTGGCAATGTCTGCACTGATACCCTTTAACTACTTCGCATGTGCAGAGTTCTGTAATAACCAAAAGACACACTTCAAGGTCACTAGTGTTACAGAAACTACAGAGAAGAAATAAAAAATAATGTTTCGAGAGCAAAAAAAGCTTCCATGAATAGTAGAGTGAAATATAAGCAAAGGTTCACTCTAATAGTGCAAGAAGGTAGGTAATATTGTTAAATATTGTACTTAACTTAATAAATTAGTAAATCTCTCCCTTATTATCCACTGTAGGTGTCTGAGTTGTTGGGAATGTTTAGTTTGTCATCTCTAATGTTAAGGAAGCCTAGAGGTGGCAACTGATACTTCTAACAAAGAAGCAAGTAGGTGTACGAGATCTGCATGAGTGTGTTTGCTCATACAAACATCACAAAGGATAAGTGATCTCCACCTCCCCTCTCAGCGTGGAAACCATGAGGCATAATCAGGCTGTGCCAAGCATTACTAGGTATCCTGCCAGTTTGTGTGCTGGATGTTTGAATTGTTGCTTCAAAGTGCACACCACCCCTCCTTGCTTCTAGCAGAACAGGCATTCCCCTGGGGACACTGACATCCTTCCTCACCCGACCCAAAACAAATGGTTATTTTCTGGTTTGCTTAGAAATAATTAGTAACCCAAATGTCATACAGGGTTGTTTACAGCAAGAAACTGCAAGGAGCTACTCATTAAATATGAATGTTCATTGTAACCAGGCAGATCTCTCTAGATCTTTATCCCATTGTCTTCATCCTCACTTATTTTATATGCTCTAAATTTATTTAATAATAGCAATAGATAAGAAATCATTAAAGAAGAAGAATGATCTTATATTTTAATATGTATATTTATAAGCGTCTTGAAGAGATATTAATGGTATAATACTTGCAAGATGGATTTTATTCCATTCCAGGGCATTTTGAAGCTATTCCTTATGTTCAATTTAATTTCATTTACAATTACTGCAATTTCTGTGAACTATTTAGATTAGAAAATAATTGTTTTGCTCTTTTTAGGTCTTATTATGAAACATTGCTGAAGAACAAATAATAGATGGGTCTACTAAAAGATCAAAATAAAGCAGCAAATGAGACACTGAATGTGCAAGTTTAAAGTTGTCATTTCTTATAAATGCTAGTGTTACTTATGAAGCTTCTAAGGTCACAATAATGAATACACATTGAGAAACTCCATCTGTTTCAGAATGTTATATGTTACTGTGCAGTATAGAGACCAAGATCTAATTAAATAACTACCAGGAAAAAAGGCAGAGTTTGTTGAGACAAAAAAAAAAAAAAACAACAAAAAACCTGGAAGATAAAAAAAGACCTTAAACAGAAATCTTTAGTTTCCAAGAAGAAACACAAAAAATAGCTAAAATATTGCATTGAAAGCTGGATAAAATGTTATCATCCAAACTTTCTTTCATGAATTGTTAAGCATTCTTACAAAAAAAATTTCTAGAAGATTTAATGTTTTTACAAAAAACAAATATCAAGAAAATCTTTCAAGTTTACAGTAGAAAATTGCCATAAAAAGTTCAACAATCCAAACCCTTGCTTTGCCAGTCATGCTTCTCAACCAGAGTATTCAAGAACTAATGTGCATGGAACCCAAAAAGTGTTTACATGTGCCCCTACCACTCACAGGTAAATGTTTTGAAACCCCAACTGTTATTTTGGACAGAGCTATTTTTCTGATAAAATATTTCTAAGGATTTCTCCAAGAAAGAGGACAAGAAAAACAATAAAGTCTCAAAGAGCTGTTATTCATGTGCAAAGCAGCTTTTATCCAACACTCATTTCAACAATAGACATTTTCATTTTGCTTCTTGAATTCTTATTTTTTTCCCCAGATAGTTAAGAGTTATACGTGTTCTGTTGAACAGAAATATACTGAATTATTTTTTTATCTCATTTCCTTCAGATGGAATTTTAAAACATCTACCTCCTCTTAAGCTGGCCAGTTTTTACTTGATTCAGCATTTTCTGTATAAAACATTTTTAACAAAAAAGTCACAAAAATATCTGGAGTGCTACCTATGAAATGGTAATACTACCTCCCTCTAGACTATTCCAGCTTTTCATCCTGTGAAATTATTTTACTTACATTGCTAGTGCTGGACAGATAAGGGGTCTTGTAAAAACGATGGCTTAGCCTGCTTCTGACAGCTGTTGAAGTGGCACCTGACAGGTTTATGTCCTGAAAGATCTGCATAGCAGCTTCCCATCCCACTTTGAGAGGACAAAGCATAGTGAGTTTTCTGCAGCTCTCCTGACCTTCTCTGTCCATTCCTTCTGTGCAAATAATTCATCTTCTTCAGTGCAGTCTGCAAGCAGAACTCCATTGAGCCAGCTGACTGGTGTCAGGGATTTCCCTGGCTGTCTACCCCTTTGCTCTTTCCTCTGTGCTGTCACAACAGAGAAATGACTGCATGGCAAGCTAAAGATGGTATTTTGGAATGGAAGGTACAAATTGTGTAGGAATGAAAAAAAGAAGTATTTTTGTGTGTAGGTTTGGAGAGGGGTGAACCCTGGCTGCAACACGTAAAAGGCCAATACATGCTCTCATTTCTCTATTGTGCAAAATAAATGTTTTGCTCTAGCCCAAATCATCCTATAGAATGGATTGTTACAATCTTTGAAATATTTTTATATGTTTGTGGATCTTGCCAGTTTTTAAAAGGATTATAAAACTGGTTTTTTCAACAAAACTCTATTACCTTGTTTGCCCAGTATAGTATTATAGCTTTTGGTGAAATATGCTACACATAACAAAGACAGAAAATCTTTAGGGAAAGTATATAGTTACGTCAGATGTAAAAGTTGGCTGAGTCTGGGACCAAATTGACTCTCAGCTTAAAAAGGAACAGATTGAAAGAGTTATGCCACTACAGTTAGGGCTCAGTACTGCTCCCCACATCTCCTGCATTACAGTTCATCTCTGCTGTACACATGGTGCCAAGTATTGGTGTCAAGGAGTGCAGGAGCTGAGGACGATCAGGATGGCAAGGCCACAGTCAACAGCATGGATCTGAAGGACAGTGTCATACAGTAACAGACTGGTAGCAGTCAGAAACAATATGCCATCAGTCAGCATCAGACAGGATGAAGGGGCACCAAGGTAAGGTCCCAGACAGAACAAGACAGGAAGAAACAGCTGTCAGCATTTGCTAAGTCCAGGAACAGTGGATTAATTAAAATGACTAAGGAATGAATCACTATCCATTAAATCCTCCTGGTGATGTTTAAGACTGGAAAAGCAAAACAACAGCAATGAGCACCCACATTAATTCAGAATCTTAACCATTGACATTTTGCCGACAAATCAAAGCAGTTTTCAAGCTGATGCAAAATGTAAATCACTTTTCACCCATGTAATTCACATTTATATGCAGATTTATAAGATCCTATCTATTCTTTTAATGATATGTCCAAATTAGACAAAGCCTAGAAAAATGGGGTTTTTTAAAACTGAGTATCAAAAAACCTGAAAATACTGGACTGTCAAATGGATAAACATACAGCTAAATGTGGCTGGAAACCAAGGATAAATTCCAGGAGATATTTTTTAAAAAATTAACATGAGTTGGTAAATTTACAGAATTGTAAATAAAATATCAGGGACAGACATGAGCAAGTCCTCATTTCATGACCATAATCACTGGGACAGGTATATATATTCCTAAGCGGAACTACATTAAGGTGTCTTTGCCGACATCACTTCTCACTGCTTTCCAGAGTGCCACCTGCAGTCTTCCCAGAATAGGAGCTTATAGAGCACTCTTCAAACACAGCCAGAGAAACAATTTTGTGGAACTCACACACACACAAACACACCACCAAAAACATATTGTGGATTTAACTTGGTTCATTTCAGTGATCTGCTTTGCAGCGCAGTCCCACAAACAGCTGCATGGGGAAAAATCAGAGGCATGACAAACTGTAAATATGTCAGGAAAATCTAGTCCTGAGTCTGACTAACAGTAGGATTTTTTTTTTTTTTAAGAACTTTTTAACCCAAGTTTACCACCAAAGAAAATATAGTGCATAATGACATTTTGGGGAATGTATGCTTTTAATCATATAACAATCAGTTATAGAAGGGGAAAAATTCACCCAGTCTATCAGCCCAGGAGGTGCAACATTCAAACAGGTGTTTGACATGAGGACTAATGGATTCAAATAACTCCTTTCCTTTCCCCATCTCACACTGTGTTTAGAAACTTCTGCAGCTAGAAGTGCATTAATGTTATCTTTTGAAATATTTTCCACGCTGAATCTTAAAATGCTTAAACATTTGCTTAACATTATGTGCTGTGAAAAAAGCTCTGTAAATATCCATGTAGATAGAGGCTAATATAGAGACTAAAACACAATTGAAAGAAAATCTCTTCAGTAAAGTATTTCTAAACACATGATCTATCTGTGGGATGAGGCCTCAACCCCTGCATAGTTAACTTTGATCAAAGGACCAGAGCAATGTGCAGTTTTCTGCCCTAAGTTAAGGAAGACTCCCTGATAAAGGAATTGTGTATACAGCTGGAAGGGCTGCTCTGTAAATTCTTAAGCAGCATATGACCATGGGTGGTCCCTTGTCATATAACACTGTAAAGGTATAAGGTTGTGTCAATTCACCAGCTCAGCGTAAAGGGAATGGTACAGCTGGGTTTCTGGACCATCTATGTCATACTTCTGCCCCCAAGCTGCAGACCCCATTCACTAGTACTAAAAGGGAACAAAATAGTATTAATTCCTGCATATTTGAACCATTTCAGCAGAGACTGGGAAATAAAGGCAGGTGAAAGAGTAATCCCATTTAAAGTAACGCTGTCAAATAGATCTTCAAACACTTTTATTTATATACCAGACAGATTCTTATTACTAGCCCCAGCTGCTTGGCCTAGACAATTCCAGGAGTACAGAAATAGTACATCTCATCTTATGTCATTCACCAGATTTAGACAACATAACATTTAGTGTCCTGGACCTACAGCTGTACCAAGAAATTTGGCCCAGCTGAAATGGAAAGCAGAAACAGAAACACAAGTTTATAAATGACTAAAACTTAATGATTGCAGGACTTTATGGATATATTAAATATACACTGAATCTTGGAAGTCTTAAGAATTATCCCAGTTATACACCACTATTTTCTTTAAACGTCATGTAACAATCTAAGGTTTCTTTGTGTCTTTCTTTTTTTCTCCCTAGCTATATAATACTGTTAGAGTTTAATCTAGTAAAGAAACATATATTTTCTTTCATAAACCTTTAACGTCTTCACAAGGGAAACCAGAGGGTCAGGGACTGATCCTTTTACTCTCTTGACCAGTGATAGGACCCAAGGGAATGTCATGAAGCTCTTTCAGGGGTGGTCTAGGTTGTATATAAGGAAAAAGTTCTTCACCCAGAGGGTTGTTGAGCACTGGAAAGGCTCCCCAGAGAAGTCATCACAACACCAAGCCTGACAGAGTTAAAGAAGTGTTTGAACAATGATCTTAGGCACATACATGATGTGACTCTTGGGGTGTCCTGTGCAGGGCCAGGAGTTGGACTCCATGATCCTGATGGGTTCCCTACAAGTCAGCTTATTCTGTGATTCTATTCTATAAATTGATAATCATTATCTTGGAAATTTGACACCATAAAGTGTTTTTAATTGATCAAACATTTTTATCCTTCATATACGCTACTACAAGACTTTTATGGGGTTTACTAAGGCAATCCATCTGGAAGTAAGGTATTCAATAAATGATTATAATTACGTCTCTTTCTTGAAATGTGTTTGTCCTTACTGTGTAAATATTAGCATGAAATGTCTGCTATATCAGCATCCTCAATTACAACAATTGTATTTGAGATGTAAGTCAAAGAAACCTATCCACCAGCTATGCTTTAGGAAGAATGTGGAAATGCACGTGTCTCTCCTACAGGGCAAGTGGATAATTTATAGACAATTCATTACAAACAGCAAGGAAAAGAGTATAAAATAGAGTGAAAAAGAAGTAATTAAATGTCCATTTCTGATAGGAAGTTCTTGACATGATCTGTCTTTCTTTCAAGGTTGAACTATTTTCTAGGTATTTTCTCAACACACTCTCTTTCATTGGTTTTGATTTTAAATGTAAAGATTGAAGGACAGTATAAATATTTTTTCCAGAGTAAAATAAATGAATACATAATAAATGAATACACAAACTGCATTTCATAATGTGTCAAGTACATTCTTACTTACATTTAAAAAAAAATAGATATAAGAGTTTTGTCTGTAGATTCACCTGTTTAACATATATCATTAATCAATTTGAAAAGAAACACATTATATTCTCATGTTAGAGTTTTTTCCTTGAAAGACACATAATACATTTGTTGATAATTTGGTATGTAAATACAACTATCTAATTTTGTCTTATTCTCTGTAAAACTACTTACATTCTAATTCCAATGAAAAAAAAAGAAACTTTTTTATTATCTCTCTGTCTTTCCATTTTCTGTCCATCTCCAGAACTGGATCTACTGCATCTGTCATAATTGAAGATAATAAGAAACTCACTATTAGATTTCTGTTTCTTAAAGATTCTAAAAGATCTAGGGCTCTCATATATTCAGTGAAATACTGCCTGCTTTTAATGACCCACACCATCCTGGAGCAAGGCTAGATGTTTCAAGGAAAGGAATAAAACCTTTTCGATGTAAGTTTGGCATTGTCTCTTGGATTTTTATTGTTGTTTTATCATCCTTTATTTTTACTTTACTCTTTAATTCAGCCTACTGACTTGCCTTCAAAACTGTATTAAAAAACTCCAGCTGGAGATACCCAACTGCAATTTCTAACTTGACAATCAGCATTTATTCTTAAAATAGGAGCTACAGGATTGCTCCCACATAAAGTGAGGATAGTAGATTAAACATATTTGTATTTTTGGAAGAACACAGTCTTGATGCAATGATGACATTTAACATATTTTCGATATAAACCAGACCTGGAAGCTGGAAGGTCATAAATAACTAAGACGCACAAATGAAACCAAGAATTTTCCAGCCAATTCACTTCTGCTTCACCAAATAACTTCAGTTTCTTTACAATGTATAGGACACATCATTTTGAGTTTTACTCATTAAATGAAAATGCTTTGCACAGAAAACGGCAGGAAAAGCCAAATGCCATGAAAGTAAGAATACCATTTTGAGTTAACAGCATTATCTTTCAAAATCTTTTTCAGGTTTAATACAACTTCTACTAGACTTCATCTGAAAGCTCAAAAATTATTCAAAATATATAATTGAATTTTTTTCTATTAGATTAAGTAAGTTTAGCATGGAAGAGGAGTCATATGCAGTCATATAATAAGAGATATGACTGAAAAGATGGAACCATCTTTTGGACACAAAGAAGAATCTAAAAACTTAGAAACAAACAAATGACATTTTTTGGAGCTAGAAAAATTAGGGGATTTATCTCATCTTTGCTCTAAGTTCATAGCAAACTATTTTAAAATATTAATAATTATGAGGTTAAGAGAAGAACATTTTGGTGGAGCTAATATTATATTATTTCCACATGACATAAAATACAGAAACTTTAATGTTTTTGCTCTTATTTAGAACAAAGACAGGTTTTGAAATCTCAATAGTAGTACTTTGTTTAAATCACAGGTGCCAAATTAAATATCTCGGGATGCTGCATCACTCTCTTTTCAGGTTTTGGGGTTTTTTGGTTCATTTTGTGTTTTGGTTGGGGTTGTTTTGTAACAAGTTGTAGAAGTCTTCTTCAAATCATTTCATTACCTGAACACTTTCTGATATTCCAAGAGATGACTTACCAGGCAACTTCTTTGTAAACATTTTTCAAAGTTCCTGATATAAATTTTTACAGCTCCTAAAACATGTTATAAATTATTAAAGAGTGTAAGAATTTGTAATGCTCCACTTGAGAAAAAATAATTAAACCAGATCCAATAAAAATGAGAATTACCTGAACTTAAGGAGAGCTTCTTTGATGTTTCAAAAAGCTAGGGTCATTTTTTGCTTTTTCCTTTTACGTAAGACTTAATTTGTATTTTCCTCTATAATTTCATATCCAAGAGGAATAGAAATATCAAATATAATGATAAAGTGTTACAGTGGTGTCTCTGACCTCTGAGAAGAAAAGTCCTGGAAATTTCATTAACCTCTCTGTTCTTGTGAGATTTAAATTCCACATCAAGAGGTGTGGATAGCTTGGATTGGATAATCATCTTGTTCTCAAGGTGATATTTGAACTGAAATTCCTACCATTTTTGAAGATTACTTTTCACAATGTTCAACATGAAAAAAATATTTCTCATACTGCAAAAAAAAAAAAAATCAAAGCTAGAGTTAATTTGAGATCTAAGTGGCTGAATATGCAAGCTCTTTTTTATTTACACATTTTTCTACAGTACCTTATCCATCAAGGAGACAATATATTTTTGTCACTACAAAAAGAGGTTCCTGAGGAAACAAGTTCAGGTTCAAAAGTTAGAAGAAAAATGCTATGGGTTTCCTGACCGAAGTTGTACTGAAGATGTGTGCTGACCCCATATCTTGTAACATCTCTGCTTATCAGAGTATTTCTTGGATGTTTGCAGGGGAAGGTGTTGGGAGTGATTTTTGTTGTTTGTTGTTGTTCTTGTTGTTTCCCAGCAAGTTGATTTTGGTCTTTGGGGAAAAAAAACAGGAAAAAAAAAGAAGTGATTGCAATATCCTAGTTCTTAAAAAGCTGTAGTTTACAAAATCAAGCTTGCTTTAAGTTGTCCTCTAGATTATATTTTAACATGGATAACCCTTTTATTTTACAAGCTAAATCAGCAGTCTATCCTTAAGAATATTTCCCATGTACAAACCAGTATCTTTCACTTATTTTTATATTTACAGAGAAAATTATGTAAATTGTAAAGATATTATTTTTATGACCTCTATGTAATACTTGATTCATAATTCTGCAAGAAGTGCTACATGTATGTAGCTGTTAACTGGATCAGGACCCTATCTTACAATATTCTTCCAAACATACTGCTTTCAAGAACAGGAGGCAGCATAAGCTCTATTCTAAAAAAAACCCAAAACAACCAGGCAATGTAAAATACCATTTTACATTAACATGGTAATATGCATGTTGCAAAGACAAGGGAGTTTCCTTGGTTTGCTCTCTTTTTCCTCAACACACTGAATAGAAGCTTTTTTTCCTCAACACACGGAATAGCAGCAAAAGCCACAGTAAATAGAAACAGTGTATTTACCAGAAACAAGGCATATCCAGTACTTGATTGTTGAGTTGGACATGTATTCTCTCAAGAAATCTGTTCAGTTTTTTATATAAAAAAACTTAGGGAATAAGGAAGAGAATGATTTTTGCTAGTTACTCTAATGCTCTATGTCTGATTCAGCTCACAGCTGCACAAATTTGATTTGCATTGAATTAAAGCCATATGAATTTTTAAATTGTTATGAAATTATTTAAAACTCATGAAATCTGTATGAGAACCCTGTTACTTCTTCTATCTTATTTATTTTTCTTTGTTTTGGTTCGGGTTTTTAAATTTTTTTTTCTTTGTTCCTACCCAAACTTCTGATTGCTAGATTTTCACTCTGTAGCTTCAGTGCTCTGGAGCCCAAAAAGCCTCTCCATCTTCAGCATGAACAAAATTGTATAAATTTCTAATTGGTTTCCCAGGAAATTCAAAAGTCTCATTTCATTACTGAGTCCCAAGGAGATTAAATTCCCAATGTACTAGTCTTGCACCAGCAAGGAGAATTTTAACTAGCTTCAGTGAAATCCCACACACTTTAGAGTTCACCTTAAGGAGAATAACCTGTCTCTTCCTTTGACTGGTTAGAACTGCTCTGAAAATGTTTCCAAAATATACCAAAAGCCTGAAGTTAACCTTAATAATATTATGATGTCTAATAGGAAATGAAGGACTTCTAATTTAGGAATATATTTTCCAAATATCTGGGTATTGAAGCAAAATACACTACTTGATAATCTAGTGGAAGTGCAAGTGATTCCCTTTGCACATATTTCTATCCATAAGAAAAAAATAAAGTAAGATGCAAAAGATGTTTCTAATGCCTTTAAACTGAATGTTAATTCCTACCATGGTAAAACTGGAAAGCAAAGCAACTGATACTTTAATACATTAATTGCTTCAGAGAAGAGCCAAGATGTTGAAGCTATCCAAGTAGAGACTATCTACCAAATAGAACACTGACTGGAGAGATGTTTGCCATTCTTGGTGATCTCATGGCAAGAAAATAAAGTAGTTTATTTCTTCCTCTGTCCCTTTAGTGAATAAAATATTATAATTATTCCTCGTATCTTTTTGACACTGTGCGAAACTGAATTTTAGATCCATTTTCAGCATTTAAGTTATTGATCTATGTTTCCTGGCCGCCTGCATGCTACTGCCTTCATCACTTCCCTGTTCTACAGAACTCCAGGTAAACACCAAATGTATTCAGCCATACCAAAGTCACAAACAGCCAAGCTATAACAGATTTAGTGCCATGACACTTTTAGCACATATGTCAAGTCAGCTTAGACCCAAAACCGTGTAGTAGACAGAATTGTGAAGGGAATGCAGACAAATAAGAACCTAGTTCATATGATCATCTACTACTTCATTTAGACCAGGCTGCTCAATCTCATTTATGTTAACAAGATACATACTAGGGTTTTCTTATGTAGTGTATAATACCTTTTTGTTTTGAGCATACAAAGAATGTGAGGAAAATCCTGTAATTCACAAAGTTCTTCTCTATAGGAGGCTTAGTTAGTCTATAATTAATCCTCTAGGCAGACATAAAATCAGAGAATAGCACTGCTTCACTGTAGAGCAAAACCATAATCTATTTTGTTTTAGGAAAACTTGTCAAACAAACAGTATATTTTGGAGTTAATGGAGCTACTATTTGCCATTTTGGCCACTTTTTCTGAATTGTTAAGATCCAGAGCCTGTTAGAGAAAGGTGATAGAACTTTGCAGAGGGATGAGAAAGGTAAATAAACCGTGGGGGAGAGCAGAAACATAAGTGCGTTAATTTTTTTAAATTCACAGATGAGAATTTTCAGATATCTGGTTTGATGGACGTAAAAGATCGAAATCAATTAGTGAAACAAACCTACAACATAGATGAAAGACACTTGAGACAGAGCTGAGAGAAACAGTTGTGAAACTACTACTTGGCAGCAGTGCAGAAATTCAGAATGAGCGACACCCATGCTGTGTGATACAGAAGAAGTCTCTCCTGGTGCTGACACGAAAAATAAACCAAACCAAACCAAAATAAACCCCAGAGCAGCAATTAACAATAATAAGATGATGTTCATTGTTTTAAATTATTATTTTAATATTCTTTTGCTTGGTGGAATTAAAATATTGTAAAAGAAAGTGAAAAGAAACAATCTCAATCTATCCAAATTTGGAAATCATCAGATTTATGACTAATATTTGATAAATCATGACTTTAAAATTTGGAAGGTTGTGCTAGACATGATTATCTGTAACAATAATTTTATCTAAACACAACTGTATTTTAATGCTTCTTTACTTGAAGATTAAATTAAAAACACTGCATCACCAAAATGAAAAGAAACTAAAACTTAGTCTAATTGTTATATACTTGGAACCAACTGTTCAGAACAGATGGAAGCAATCCTTGTACAAAGGATGTTCTGAAATGGTGAATGAAGAAAAAATGTTAAAGTTTATCTGTAGCAAAATATTCTATCTAGAATTAACCAAATATTTAATATAAAATTGTGCACAACATTTTTAATAATGATGAATTGATATCTGGCCAAGACAAAACAGCATTGCTAATTCCCATAATTGTGGCAATTGGAGGAGATGGATTTGCAGGACTGGAATCAAAAGGCTTTCTTTAGGATTCCAGGCAAGTCCTTGGGTTTCTGTTTTTTTCATTACTTTCTGCCTGGAACATGATGGGTTTTGTGCACACCTCTCTCTCAGTACAACATAACTCATTCTTTAACTGAGGTTGGAGTGAACATCTTCATTGTCACTTTTACGACTTACTGAACAAGCACTACCATGCTTGTCTTCTTTGGATCTGGTGCCATGTTATTTTTTCCTGTAGATCAGGCAGAATTTAAAATATCAAAGTGATATTGTAAACTAAATTAATTGAATAAAAAGCCTACCAGACAAAAATCTTTTTGAAGTCCCTTAACACAAATACCAAAGTTATTATGTTGAATAATGAAGGAATAATTTTGGTTCAAAATTTTATTTTTGGCAGAAAATATTAACAATTGAAAATTTCTCAGAAAAACAATGAATTTTGACAAATTGACTTCTTTGTAATGATTCAAACGTTTTTGATTGCCATTTCTCACCTATAGTAAAGAGGTAATTACAACACAGTCATTTACTGCTACATTTTAAATGGCATTTCCTTTCTTTTTCAGTTGTCACAAATCTCATTTCTATTTCACTAAATTTCTAGCCATAGCAGCTACACCATGTCATCACCATATTATCTTTGGTCATTACAGGTTCCTACTCATAAAAAAGGGTCAAGCGGAACTTTTGACATCATAACAGGTTTTAAATCTGAAAAGAAGTGAGGGCATGATCACTGCAAAACTTCTTGAGGCCAACTGTGAACTGTCAAGAAGCATATTTATGCAATGCAGTTTTATTTATTTATTAATTGGTCAACTTGTTTGGAAGCCAGGTCATTCCTGGTTAGTTTGATACTTATTCAGCATAACTATCAGTATACCTTCTATAAATACCACATAATCTTATCCCTACATCTCTGATTTTTCTGCTTACATCATCTTAGACACAACTTACAGCACCCATAAGCGTCTATTTTGATTTTTGTGGAAAACAAAACCTCACAGTTGGTTTTATTGCTGTTTTCCTTTTTTTTTTTCTTTTTTCTTCCTGAGTTTTTCTTTTTTTTTTTGGTCATGGGTTTGTTAGGGTTTAATTTTTCCAGATAGGAAAGAAACCAGAATTACCAAAAATATTCAAGATATGAGCAAAACACTACTGTGTTCTGTTTTACTTTCTGTCAGCACATTAATAATTCCTAAAATGCTCTATTTGTTCACTTTCTTGTACTCTTTTCTCAAGCATCATCCAGTGAGCAGAGAAGCACTCCATCTAAGTGATGGAGAGAAGGTACAGAGCTGGATGAGCCTTTGATCTGGTATAGCATATTACGCACTTTCAAGCAGTGAAAATATAAATTATTACTAGCTATTTAAAATAGCTGAGATCACTGAGAAACAGTGACACAGATAAATCCTGTGAGACTATAAGAAATTCTTCACTTCAATTACAACATTGGCAAAGGGAAACTAAGCATCTACATTGAGCAATTTTACTCCAGAAAAACTGTTTATTGTGATGAATATTTAAAAATTGGTGCAGTAAATGTGTAAACAGAGACAACTTTCATATTGTTTTACAGTTTTATCCATGAAAATATGGGTCAGTAATGGAATGCTTGAAATAAGACAAGCAGATTTTTTGCTGTATTTATTAAGCCTATCTTCCCAGGGATTCCCCCAACTAAGATTCTATAAATTGATACAAGAAAGAAATAACAAAAAAATAGGGAAATTAAAGGAATCAACCATTTTTTGTGCATATTAATTTTGCTATGCAAGTAACAGTCTTACCTCTATTCCTTCTTATGGTTATGGGAAGGAGTTGGAGGGAGAAGATTGGTGATGTGACAAGAGGTAAGTGAAACCTTAAATATGTAAACCACATTTTGGTTTTAAATTTCCACTAAGAATAAAAAACTTGCTTTACTCCTTTCTGAGATGAACAGAAACTCAGGATACACACAATTCATATGTTCATAAAAATCATGGGTAGATACCCATTTGGCATAGAATGTGCCATTCTGAGAACTATCTTTATTAACAAAGAACATTATTTTAATATCAACAGTTGAGTTGTAATGGGATGGAACACCACTCCACTCTAAGCAAATGACATTATCATATTTAGCATTTCAGGTAACTAAATTGTGTCATTGTTATAACTCAGTTTGTCAAGATCTACAATTTTGGTTCTGGATAATACTTAATTCTGCACTACCCTAAAGGCAATAATGTTTTGCACTGTACAGCCAAGTTATCACGAAACAGGCAGCAATGCTGTTCTATTAAGATGCCACATCCATTTAAGAGAAAACTTTCCACGATCAGACATCCTAAGATATAGCAATCCATGTCGCATAAGAGATTCAACCTTCATCTACAAAATTATTTCTGATTTTTGTTTCCAAATGATAAGTATTCTGTATTTGGAGCACTGTTAATTTTACAAACAGCCTTGCTGAGGTTGTATGCATTTTTTTCTGTGCTATGAAGTCAAAGACATTTTCAGGAAAAAGTAGTGTAAAATTAGGCTGCTCTTAGGACCTGGTTTACCATGTAAAGTAAACTGATTTACAAAACAGTTAAATACATGCTAGCTCCTAACTTGTTTGTTGTGGGTTTCTTTATATTTACCTATATAAATATTTAGAGAATGTTAGTAGATTTCTGAAAGGAGGTGTAAGAAAACAAGAATGTTTCAAGGTCTCTGACCACTGAATAATCATTATTAGTGATTTCAGAAGGTCCACAAGAAATTAGATTTTAAAGGTGAAATATGATAGTTTATTTATCTATTAACTTTGACAGTGCTTTATTTGTCAAGCAGCCTGTTTAGAAGACAGTCAATAAAACTGAACTTCCTACTGCAAAAACATTTTTGTATTCATAGAATCATTTAGGTCAGAAAAGACCATCATTGAATCCAACCGTAAACCCTTCACTGCCAATTCCACCACTAAACCACATCCCCAAGTGACACATCTACACATCTTTTAAATACTGTTAGGGATGGTGACTCCACCACTTCTTTGAATAGCCTGTTCCAGTGCTTGACAACCCTTTATATGAATAACTTTTTTTTCCTTTTTTCCTAATCTAAACTTCCCCTGGTGTAACTTGTGGACATTTCTTCTCACTCTGTCACTTGCTAATTGTGAGAAGAGACCTATCCTTTCAGGCAGTTGTAGAGAGCAATAAGGTTTCCCCTCAGCCTTTTTTTCTCCAGGCTGAGCACCCCCAGCTCCCTCAGCCACTCCTCATCAGACCTGTGCTCCAGACCCTTCCCCAGCTCTGTTGCCCTTCTCTGGACAATCTCCAGCACCTTAATGTCCTTGTTGCAGTGAGGGACCCAGAACTGGACACAAGATTCAAGATCTGGCCTCACCAGTGCCCAGTCCAAGGGGATGATCAGTGCCCTTGTCCTGCTGGCCACACCACTGCGGGTACAGGCCAGGATGCCAATGGCCTTCTGGGCACACAGCTGGCCCATGTTCAAACAACACTGAAATTGCAATGCACTGAACCTGCAATACCCTTTTCACCTTCCATTTTGTGTTCACATCAAGATTCATCATTTCCTAACAGCACCTAGCATAATACACTGAAGGACACCCCGTCCCTTTTAAAAACACAGTTTTCCTCTTCCTCATCCTGTAGTCCTTTTCCTAGGGATGATGCCTGCAATGGTATAGGAATTTTTGCTGTTTTTCTATAAACTCTGAAAAATATTCTGGGATTTATGAAGATAAGTGGGCTACCTTTTTTAAACAAGATTTCTTTGCAGATTTATAATTCTATGAATTTCTCTCATCTCTAACATTTACTGGCAATTATTTTATTTATACTTCCAAACTATTAACAAAAATAACATGCTGAAAATGGATTTATGATTAGCCTTCCAGGATGCTCTGGCTGAATGATGATTCTTTACATGCTTCTATTTTCAGATCTATTTATTAGATTAAAAATTAACTATTAAATATATATGTCATTTTATGGTGATTATGCTCATTGTTTTTAATGAGAATGCTGCATAGTGTTTAACTAGATACTTCATAAGCCAAGAAAAGTACATAGAAACAGAAACAGTGAAGAAAAGAAATTGTAATTCAGTGAAGCAAAACATCAAATTTATTCTCTATGCTTGGAAATGTGGTGAGTGACATTGTGGAATATTATTTTTTAATTCCCTCTGAAAATCAACTTATATTGGTTTTTCATTGCCTCAATATCATGCACATAGATGCCAGTTAAATTAGATTATACTAATTATTGTTTTCGTAGCATTTTGCAGCTCATCAGATTCATGTCTCAATCCCTACATTTGCAAAAAATAATCTTTACCTGTTTTTCTTATCCGTGGATGAGAAACATTTATTTTAACTATTATAATAAAAGTCCATTAAAAGGAAAATGAGCTTCTGATGTTTAGAAGAAAGATTTAATATTTACTGGATGACATAGTTATTATTACTATGTACATGTAATTACTTTTACAAGTCTTTTTCTAGTGGCTTCTGAACATGGAGAAAATTCATGTGGTTTGCTACTCACCAACATTCATATGGAAACACAGATACTTATTACTCAACATACTTCATGAACATTTCAGCTCTCGCATCGTGTGCTTTGCTAAGCCTCTAGAAATCAGCTGTCTACCACTTTCTATGGAAATCTGTCTTCCAACAGGGTGAACACCAGTGCCCTGACAGAAGCTGTGCGCTAATCAGCTTGTGGTTACAAAGGCCACAGAGGTTACAGCACAATTCTCTGCCATAGTTAACACAAGGAATCACTGCTGGGAAAGGCAGTTGTCCCAAGCAGTCAGAGTGGAGTGCTTGCTAGGAAAAGGCACAGCACTTTAAGATGCTGGACAGAAGAGATCACACTGATAAAGACATTTAACATAAAAAAATAACTGGATGAAAAATGACTGATCAGACAGACTCACTTTCAGAGGGAAAGCAAAGAGTGTGTCATATGTCTCACCAACATCACTGCATATATTGTAATGGTCCTCCTGGCAGCTGCTGGAGCAACCACAGAAATTGGAATTATCTCTACAAGTAGTTATCAGTGAGAAGTTAGGGGTGTGGATGGATGTTACAAATTAGCTGAGCACACAGAAACATGTTCAGTTTCCTTAGTCCTTTTTTAGGAAATTGAGGAAAAAATGGGAATGTATAGGGCAAAACATAGTAATGTATTAAAAAATAGGTTAGCTTCTCCCTCTGAATTGAACTCCATATATTTTATATATAAATTGGCCTTTTAATGCTACTAAATATTTTTATGTATTCTTAGTAAGACCTCATGTGAGATATTTTGGGATGGCTGAAGATAGTTAAAATTATGTCTTACTTTCATTATTTTATCAGTCACCAGGAGCCAAGGCTCATTTTTAGTTTGGATTTCAATCCTACCATAGAATCTAAAAATTACTCCTTGATGCAGAGGTTTGTCTTTTCCAACAGTGAAATTCAGGTGTTCTGCTACTTTCACATGGTCCTGTTTTAACAATAAAAAGAAGAAAATCATTAATAGGAAACAAGAAGTACAAAAACCCCCAAAAATCTGTTAATTGACACAGCTTTCTGTAAGGCAGGAGATTTATTCTTTTGTGGTTTTAGTGTGGCATAACTTGAATTGTGTCATAATGGAAAATTCTAAACTCAGCTGATGGCAGATGATCCCTTAGTCTGTTTAGACCTTCACAGGTTCATTGGCTGTGTGAGTTAGGATTGGTCAAGTTTCTACTTTTTCACAGTTAGACCTCCAGAGTAATATATACTTAAGAAAAATTATATCTCTCAGCATAGGAAATGCTGTAATCTCACATATAAAACGAGTTGCTATTTTAAATCACTTCCATACTTTTGTATATAAAACCTGATTTCCTGCTTTGTTTTAGCTACTGTGTGTTTGTAGGTGCTTATGCAGTAGTTGAAGTACACATTTACTTGGAGAGCCTGTGGTCATTGGAAAGGAATGGGTGTGTATGGTAAGAAAAAAAATGATTCAGTGATTTTTAATATGGATTGTTCAAATAATTTGAACAATGCTGGGAACTAATGCTGGGACCTAAAAATGGGCAAAGGAAGTGATGGGGACAGGGGAGGGTTTTCCCTTCATTTGATCTCTGAGAGAGAGAGAGAACAGAGACAACCACTGCAAATTTTGTTTGTTTGCTTGCTTTACATATTTAGAAGCAAAAAAAAAACATAATAACTTTTCAATGTTAAGCACCAAATTTGAAATCACAAAAAGAAAATTACTGCTTAGGACTCCACACAGGCAAGTCAATATATTGCTGCAAGCAAAACAGTGAGTGAACAATTATATATCTGTGACTATTCTTTTCATTTGGCATTTCATGTACCACTCTGAGAAATTATTAGAAACAAAGAGAAATGCAGTGCTACTTGGCATATAAGCCATAAATACATACTCTAATATACCACTTCATTTCCTGCGCCAAAGGAAAAAGAAAAGTTATTCCTGTTTTGTACATTACACAAATTATTGATAGTAATAGAGCTGATAAAATACTCCAGCTTTAGCAACAGCATACAAACCAAAACACTGTCATCCAGAGGCTGGAAGTGCTTCAGAAAGATAGGCAAGTATTTATTTCCATTTTGAACGTGAGTGAGCAAAGACCAAATGTATCAAGCAGTCCATGTAATGTCACATGAATCAGTCACCGCATCTGGGCTTGTGACTTCTAAACATACACTGATTCATTAGCTCATGGATTTCTTGTCAGTGTCTTCAGCTTCTAAAGTATTCATCCTTTCCCTACCACTCTACACCTCCATTTTTTATGCTGTAATCCTATCAATTTTCATTATCCTACAGTGTGACATGTCAACTTTCAGATTAAAAGTCTTTTAATACAGGATTATGAAGTACTTCTTGCTGATTTAGCTCTTCTCTGCTCTTTTTAGACCAGAGGTTTTTTTTTATAAATATATGCTTGCAATAAATCTTTCTTCTCATAGGAATGATTGTTCTCTACATTTTGTCCTAATCTGTGCCAGATTGCTGTTGAATTACTTTCTTTCAAAGGTGACTGTTTCTCAAATGCTGACCCCATATTTATACAAAGTTTAGAAATCTTTCAATATACAACTTTTAGTAAATTACATTTAAAAGGGGTATTATTTCTCACAGGTAGAGTCATTTCAGCAGAGAATTTTGAAAATTCAAATGTTTCTTGGTATTCACTCTATTTTTTTTCTGAATGAATGTTACCTTTCTCATGTCTTAAAGTCCAAGGACAACCAAAATTTAAAAGACCACACAATTTTGAATTGTAATTTTCATCAAATACTAGATGAAAAAGGGTCCCTTTTTATAAAGTGTCTGTTTGTGTACACATTTTCAGACGAAGAAAAAGGGGTAGCAGTTAGCAGGAAGTGTTTTTAAACAGAAAACAAATACAGAACACAGGAAGGCAAAAAACCAAAAAAATAATTATTTTTTATTAAAAAGCCCAATCAATTACATTAAATGAAACTGTTTATATTTTTTAATTAAACTTATGATATTTTTTTATCTAGAAAAAAAATTAATAAAATGAAATAGCTTTGTCAGTGCATTTTTAAAAAGAAATCTAAATATTATTAATCCGTATATTAATTATGACTGGAACAGACAAACTGTTTCAAAATAAAGATGTTAACACCCATTACAAGGAGGTTCACTACATTATTATTTTTAATTAATAGAAAATGTATGGCATTGCCTGCCTATTGGGTTTAAAATTAAATGGTTGGCTTACCCTTTGGTATTATGGACACGTAGAAGAAGCAATGTTTATAAGGTGGGGTCAGTTGCATAACTGATCATGCTGACAATTGTTAATCATGATAACTCCTGCACTTTCAGAACCATTTAGAAAGAAATTAAAATGCAGTCAATAAACCAACACAGAATGGGAGGTCTAGTGTTCTTTCAGAGAATTGCTAAATCATTGACAGTTTCTATAACACTTCTAATGTGAAGCAGCACCTGAACAGGATACAAACTCTGCAAATACAAGATGGAATCCTTAATGGAATACATCTCTTAAGAAGTGAATTCCATAGTAATTGTCAATAATGTGGGCCAGTGTTCAGTTACTAATTGTAGTGTCTTTTATATTTCTACATCTATATCAACTGACCTTTATTCTTTGTTATGTGGAAAATTTAAGACTTTTTTAAAGCCTTCTATGTATTTAAAACAAATAAACTCTGAAAAAAGAAAAGATTATACTTTGTCTGGTAGAAATTAGTGCTGCAAACAAGGCTGTAGATATGATCATTATTCTTACTAGTGGAGAAAGGATAAAGTAAAAGGAAATTTTGAATAAAATCGTAACCTAATGAAGAAAAGAGTTGAGCTTTTATATTAACTTTACCAGAGGCAAAATTTCATTGCATTGATTCAATTTAGTAATTGACTTTTTTTTAGATGCATTCCTTAATGTTTATCACTTACATATCACATACCTTTTGGAAACAGTCTTAGCTATGAGTATTGAATAGTATCAAAATGTTTCATAATAATGAAATGCTTTTTATGTTCATATATTCCAAGTGCTCTGGGTAGGTAGACGGAGGGATTGAACATACCGTGCCCCAAAAGAGGGCCACAACTGAAGTAAATTTTTCAGAAAGGGTCTGGAGAGACACTTGGATTACTGTGAAAAAGTAGAACAAAGATTACTTCATTCCTTTGCATAATGCAAAATCATTAATTAGTATAAAATCAAGGAATTATTAGCTGCCGATATTACTGACTAATGCCTCTTACTGTAATGTATAATGAAGACCCATTAGGCTTAATGATCTCTATAGAGCTCACATATTGGAGTTTAGAGAATTTCTCCTTAGGAAACATTACCTATTGACAACCACAGAGTCACACTGGATTACCGAGGAACAAAGACAATGATGTGACCCATTTACATGCCCCCATTGGTCTTTCCTGTCTGACATGTCCCCCAAGGAGGTTTCATTGTCCATTGTTCAAGCCTCTGTTCTCCTGAATGGGCTCTAACTAACCTGTAGTTTCTGCCAGAATGAGATGTAGGGTCACTGAGCAGTGAGCCCCAGGAAGGATTAGTCAGTCTGTTACAGAGCACCCTGTGAGAATGCAGGAGCAGAGGGCAGAAGCCAGAATCATATGCAGTATAGAACATTTGGTACCATATTTGCTTCAATATATTGAAGCAAAAAGCTCAAGTTAGTTTTCAACCTTGTACAGAGAACAAAATTTTTTTGGCAACCAAGTATTCAACTAAGTAGTAAGTTGTTGCTCACAATGTCACATATATACCTCCATATATACACATGTGGGTATCTATAAAGGTTTTGAGCAGAAACCTACTACTGTTTCACTTTTTTTCAAATGCCTTTACACTATGGGTTAATGTAAGACTGGTTTCTTGAACTCTCTAAAAGTTCCCAATTTCACTGTTGAGAATACCACCTTGCTTTTACCATGAACCTTCAGAAAATCACCTTTCAGTATAAACTGCACACTCAAATAAACACATTGAATAGTGAATGTCTATTCCAAAAGGGCTGTGATGAGCTGCATAGATTTACCTTATTATGCAGCATAAAGCATTAATATAAATAGATTATAAAAAGCTGCAAATTCTAAATGCTTGCAGTATATAAATTCAAGTTTTCTCTTGCTGCTGAAGAGCACACTTGATAACTTCATACAGGAGGTTACTTGGAACTTCAAACATAAGAAAGTGACTGAGTAACAGGGCCTGGACTCAGGAGAAAATAGAAGAAGGAGCTGGGGTAGGATGGCTCATTTGTTGCAAGGTCATTCACTCATTTCAGCTTTATGTTATGTATTAAAATTATAATTTGCTATTAAATCTAAATAACAATTTACTATAGAAAGAATGGGATGATTTTTGAAACATGGCTTGATGAATTTGCACACGTGTGTCTTTGGAATGTGTACTTCGAGTCATCCATTTCCAAGTAATAGAAAAGTTTGTTTCTATAAACTAAAGCAGTGTCATATTTTCCTTTCATTTACCAAAATGTGAAAGCCTTAAACCTTCCTATTTCACTTTATGATTTCTCCAAGGAATAAAGCAACTATCCCAAACTCCTTCTTGGTCTATAACATGTTATTCTCAGGTGTATCTAATGAATTAAGGGAAGCAAATCCTGGAGCAGTTCAGCAGAACATATGCTGCTGAGTTAGATGTCAATAATATTCCAATCTCAGACTCTAATTAGAAAATATGGAAGATCTGAAAGAGAAAGCAAGCAAAATGATCTCATAAAGTTGCTATAAATTCTCAGTCAGCATCACAAACACAAAGGCAACTGGACTAGTGGCAGCAGAAGACTGTACATATTGGAGGTTTTAAAATACTAAGATGCCAATGCCTAAATGTCACATATTGAAGACAAACAAAAGCATTCAAAGGCAATGACTTCCTAATTTCAAAAGATATGGAGAAACCTAGGGATCTAAAGAGTCACCACGCATTTAATGTCCTTAAAGGAAGGTGACTGAAAATTTCTCTGTCTGAAAAGAAAAATAATGACATTAGTATAACAGTAAAGACTCATTTATCTCTTTTGACACCCTACCTAGGTTTGTGATCCCTAAAAACACCAAACAAATGAAAAAAAAAACCTAAAATCCCACCATCAACAACAGGAACAAAATTAAATAGGAAACTTGTGTGCTCTTGTCTTGAAAGCATACCTAACAAAATACGTAAATTTTTTCCAGTCTTAAATAGTAAGATGCCTCAGTCACTACATTATATACAAATTTAATGCTTCTGAATGGTGGATCCAGAGGAGGAAAAAGGATAATCTCCAGTCATCCACCTCCTCCAGTAAAAAAACCCAAAAACCAAACAACCAAAAAACCAAAAAACAGAGCTTCCAAATAAAAAGCAAATAGGTACCAAACACCATAGCCATAATTCTGTAGAGATTCAAGACTATATCCTTAACATCATTTTGTTGAAGGAATGTTCCTAAATTTATTAATAACTGCAGGCTTGAAATGCACTTTACAATGCAATGGCAGAATGAGGATGAAGTAATACTAGAGCAGTGCCTCTACCTCAATTGCAATCCAGTTCAGATTACAGATTCTAGTATATTAAAAAATAAAGTCAACACAGCCATCACTGTGGGAGACAAAACAAGGAGAACGTTTAGGCTCCTTGAAGAGGGGAGAACCCATCTCTATCCCAATTCTAACATTGGATAAAACCATTAAGAGTGTGCAAAAGCCAGCTTGCCTTCAAAACATGCACGAGACACTTCTTGTACCCCATCAGCCTTCTCCCATGCTTACCCAGACAGAATGACAGCCCTGATTAAAGGACTGCCTGACTCATTGAAGATTTCTGCAACCCAGTTGCAAGATTGGCTTCAAGCTGCTCACGTGGGAGGGCTGCAGGCTGGACCTGGTCTTACATGGGGGGAAATTGCAGAGGAGCTACTAATATAGGGCCGAAAGGTGGGATTTATTGCAAGTGAAGTGAGGAACCATACTGCTGTCCAAAGGGTGTAACTGAGGGAAAATGTTTTTTGGTTCAGAGATTGGAAACAGGGAAGTGAATTTTCAGGGAACCACCTGTAGAGGAAGGCGTTGGAGAAGAGCATCCCTTGGGAATTGGTGGATAAACAACCACTCTAGAATTTAAAAATGCTGGTGAAAATGTGGGAAGAAAGGGATAGAAGTACTCTGAGTACTACAGCAGACTGCTCAAATAAAATGTTGGTTGCCTGGTGATAATCCCACTGAAACTATGATGATATTGGGTTATTTTCCTTTGAATAATATGGGATTGGGCCCCCTGAAAAGGAAAGCCTGGGTGGATTCTAAGGGAAATGAGTGGAAATTCAGTTCCCCTGTGCTCTCAGTATGGCTTTTACACACTGCTTCTTCACTACCACTGTCTAAGGTAGTGAATTTAAAGCCTTATCCTTTACATTCAGGACCAGAGATGGAATTGCTGGAGTCATTGAAGAGTTAAAAGAAAGCAGAATTTTTGTTCAAAGCCACTACTCCTATAATTCACCTGTATGGCCTGTCAGTGAGCCAAACAGGAGGTGGTGCCTGAATGGGGACTATATTCAGTTGAACGTGAGTATTGGTCCTTCGACTGCTGTGGTACCCAGTACAGCCAAACTGACTTCCAGCATTTGGGAACAAGTGCTCCTTGTTTTTGCTACAGTTGATGTATAGGATCTGGATGTAATGGTTCCCTTTAGAAAGGGACATCAGGAACGTTTTGCTTTCACTTGGGAAGGAATACAATATACCTTTACTCGTCTCCCACAGGGATTCCTGCACTGACACACTACAGCCCATCCCACCTGAGCTCTTGAGCTGAAGGAAATGACCCCAGCTGGGGATGCCAAGGTGTATCAATATATTGATGATGTGTTGATCGCGGGTGCTGATATCACTGAGGTGGGATGGACTCAGGCAAAAATAATTGACCACTGAGAAAGAGTAAACCTGCAGGGTGTCAAGAAGATGGAGCCAGTCTCTTCTCAGTAGTGCCAAGCAGTAGGAAAAGAGACAACAGGCAGAAACTGAAACACATGAAATTCAACCTTCATATGAGGAAGAACTTCTTTACTGTGACTGATCACTGGAACAGATTTCCTAGAGAGGTTGTGGAGTGAATATCTCTTTTCCTGAGGATATTCAAAAGCTGTCTGGACACAATCCCAAGTAATGTGCTCTGGGGGACCCTGGTTTAGCAGGGAGATTGAACTTCCAGTAGTGCCTTCCAGATGATTTTGATCAAGCAAGATGTACTGGATTAATGGCTTTCAAAATTTTCATTACTGCCCCCTTTATTTCCACAGTGATAAATCCATAACACAGTAGTTACAAAGAAAACAGAGAATTTTGAATTCTGGAGTCAGTGTTGTATAATAAAATTGTTAAATATGTATATATTTACATAAAACACATATATAACACGTATACACAAATATACAGTAATGTATACACAAATATACATGAAAACAAATATACACAAAAGGTTTAAGAAACCCTCCCACTTGCATTTGAAAAAGTGAAGACACTTCTACTGTGATAGATTTCTCCATCCCTCTCTAAAAACTTATTTTTTAAGCAAGCCATAACACTGCTAAAAAGGTGGATGGGAGGAAAGGTCTTTATGAAAAAAATATTGTAACAAGGTCCTTTGAACAAGTACCATAGAGTAAAGAGAAAATTTAGGATTTTGGAAACACATGGCAGTACTTAATCTCTAAAATAAAATATTGAATTTTACTATATTTTGGACTACAGAGGTTTTGAAAATATTTCATGCCTCATTTGCTTTGAAAGTTATTTAGTCTCAATGAAGTATCAAAGATGAAATCACCATAATGATTTTATGGCAAATTGCCAGAATAATTTTATTGCACTACTTTGCATCTGGTTATTTGTCCTTCTTTGGTTGATTACTTTCATAATGACTAGCCAGCCAGCTCCAGGGCTACAGGTATTTCAGTAATAACATACTGATTAAAACAACTTTCCTGCTTTGCTGGTGAAAAAAGAAAAGTCAAAAAAGAAAAGTCAAAAAAAAAACCCAGGGGAAAAAATCAAACAAAACCCAAAACTGACCATCACCACTAAAAAAAAATATTATAATAATAAAACTTCCCAGAATAACTTTTCAGACATGCCAAATTCACAAACACATGTCAGATGATAGCCTCAGAACAATTAACCTAGCTGAGATAGATGAGTTTGTCAGTTTGTTCAAAATTAAGTATTCAAACAGAAGAATAAATGCATTAGATTCCTCATAAAACCTGACTTCCTAAACTATTGTGTTCAGTCGTTTTATTCCTTAGATTCTTGAAGATGTAAGAAATGCAAAGCTGCACTTGAGAAAGGTCCAATATTAGTGTAAGGTCTTAGAGCATAAACAAACCTTGTAGATGAGTGCAGGGAGACAATAGTATATTCTACATCAATTATATAAACCATAACCCCAAAAATACTTTAGTTCATCACATATTGGGTAACATTTTCAGAAATATTTGTCTTGCAAAATCATGTGAGCACTCTCTCTTATTATTTTATTTTATTTTTCACTTCAATGGCTGTACCTAACCTTATTTCCTCCTTTGCTGAGAAAAAAATTAACCAAAATCTATACATAGAAAAAACAAACTAATATAGACTTAACATAATTAAGCACAGAGTTTTTAGATGGTAATTTTTGAAAGACTGCCAAAATAATGTAATTTATGCTATCTTTGCACAATTAATGTGCTTCGTGGGTTTATAGAACCTTCACTTTTAAAAAGCAGACAATGTGCTAATTCAACTGATTTGAAGTCTAGAGGCTGCCCTGTTTAAACTATGAAAATTACCAACCTAAAGCAATTACTCCATCTTATTGTCATCACATCATTAATCTCTACAGGTTAAACAAATTTAGATTCATATTTGCAACTTCCACATTGCATCAGCAGCTCCTTCAGCATATTATCTTAAGACAAATTAATTAAGACAAACTGGTATTATAATTTGACTGAAATATGCACTTTTGAGAAGAAAAAAGATTCTGATATTGCTACTGAGCTATAATATTCTGCCAAACATATTAATATACATCTCAAATATTTAATTTTTACATCATTACTTTCAAGCCAATAATATCCATATGAATAATAAAGATTGAAAACACCCAAAGCCATATGTTTGCATCAGGAATGTCTCTTAGATTTACGTATGTCTACCTTTTACAGACTTACTTAAAATTTTCTGTCCACATATCACCTAATTTATAAAAATATGGACATGCACCATGTTTGTTACGATTCAAGCTGCTTATTTGAAATGCTGACCATTTGTACCACAAGGAAAATGTACACAGGTAGAAATGAGATATAAAATGTTGAAAGAAGAGAATGGACTTTGTAAGATTGCAGTGAGAACTGGGCCTTTTGGCTAAAAATCTGAAAGAGTACTTCTCCTCTAAGTATTCCTGTAGCAGCTACACATCACTTGATTTATTCATATTCTTTTCACCTCCTCAGATCTGTCTTCCAAGCAATCTGGACACTGTTTAGCTTAAAAAAAAAATAAAGTAAGAAAATCGATTACACAGTCTGTGCTAGTTCAGTTTGACTAAATGGGATTGGACAAAGCTGTAACTTTTGAGAGAGAAACAGTGACAAGCCATGCCAGGTAGACTGAAGTCCACGATTTTTTCAACTGATAATGTGGCTGCCCAAAGAAGACACTGATCTAAAATTTAAGAACACATGAACCTCAGAGCAGAAGGAGCTATCTGGGTAGCAGTTGCTGGACAAGAGGAAAATGCCACAGCCTTGCCTCACTCTCTAATACTGCAGTGCAGCCCACATGTGGTGAGAACCATTCATGTGCAACACACTGGAAGAGTGATGGACTGAAGGATGTGAATTTACCTCCTAACCTGCTCTTGCTCTTCATAAAATGTGAATAAATGAATTGTATGATAAGGCTATTTGGATAACTTGTACCACACTGTGTTATCTATCCATATTCTTTTTTGTCCTCTCTCTTGAAATATGGAGTGTGCATTTTAATTTGTAAACTATCACTAAAAAAAATTATAAAGGACCACTTTCAACTTTTTGGCTTTTTATTTTTCTCATGTACTTAATAATCTCCCATTGTATCTGCAACACTGCTCCTAAGATTTCATTTAAAATCTGATATTATACTAACATTTTCACAGATAAAAGACCTTTCTAAATTTCTAATAAGTTACATTGGCTTTATTAAACTGAGTTCATGAGAATATAATTTCTCAATATAATGAGAAGCTTTAGAGAAAATACATGACATTTCAAAAGACAGATCTTTCACAGAATGTATTTATACTAGAGACACCTCTTTTGGGTACTGTAACCAAAACTGCTCTGGTTTAGGACCTTGTATTTTCTCTAATAAAAATTTTTGATCCTCATGTCAAGCAAAACAGCAATTGCAGAGACAGAAACCAGTTCATTCCCTACATCCTTTCTGCCTACATATGACATTTTCCAGACTAGTATATGGAAATAGAAAATATATCTTTTATGATAGAAGGTTAAAATAAACTAGAAAAGAAGTCGGGAATCCTTAGAAGTCCTCCTAAGTCCTAGATGGATGTAAAAAAGTGCCTTGCTGAGTTAGATGCTGCTTCTGAGATAAGAAAATGAAGGAACATTGTAGTTATTTGAGGAAATCACCAAAACAAAACCGCAGAAATTCCTGGTGCTAATTTGAAATGCCACTGAGTACTCACTTCATCTTGGTAACATGACATTTTATATTAATTTTTATTCTCTGTCACACACAATTTATAACATTTCACATTGTAAAAAGTAATTTAAATGTGCAGCAGCAATTTAACGCCAAAAAAAAAAAAAAATTAACTGCGGGTCACTTTACATAGTTAAGCCTTCATTACAGAAATGTTGCCTTTGGCCATCACAGATAATGAGCTGCATCCAGACACGTTGATCCACTGAATAACAAATGGCAAAGTAGAACAACCAGAAACCTTTATGTCTCTGTAGTCCCATAGTATTAGATTGCCCCTTCCTCAGAAAAAACAAGGTTTAAATATATAAGTATAATTAAAACAGGAGATCATGTTGTCCCCTCACTTCCTTTCCTTTATAATCCTATTTCTGCCATTATATAGACTGCAAGCCTGGAGACAGAAAGGCAATTAATTTGGCATGCTTTCTTTTGCTAAAATGAGAAGCATTATAAAATTTTATTTAGCCATTCATTCAAAGTGAGAATGCATTGGACATAGGACAATATGAATATAAATTTAAAATCTTTAGATGATATAAGACAGCTATGTGGTCACATCAGACCTTTTAAAACTACTTAAATTACATGTTCCCACGATGTTTCACACAAGCTGTTTTGAGGATTGCATGACATATAATCCTTCCAATATACTTTGAGTTGACTCAGCAAAGCCTCATTTAGGGAGAAAGGTTTATTTGTGCTTCCATTAGGACTTTTTTTCCATCCCAGATTTTTGAAAAATCCTAGACTGGAGTTTGATCTTAGTTAGCACAGAGTGAATTTAGTAGCACCTGTGACACTACTCAAAAAAACATTTGCAACAAAGCTGTAAAACAGCTTATTTCAATTGTTGTGACAAAATCAGGACCTGTAATTCAACTAACTTCTAAATAAGAGTTCAAGATTAAGATGAATCATTTGGAATTTAAATTTGGCCACTTATATACCCAGAAAAGGACACCAGTATTTGCAAGATCAGCATTCTGATATAGTAACTCCCTGCACCTAATTTCAAATTCTTACAAGACTTTAAAATGGAAACATTTCTTATTAATATTTTCCATTCAAAAATAGAATTTATCCCAGAGCAATAAGCAAATTTTTGCAAGTTCTTCAGATAAGTTAACATTTCATTGCACATGTAAAGTAAATGTACAAATAATTTTTAAAACATTGTTCAAAAGGAGTACTTTCAGTATTTGTCTAGAGTATTGCCATTTTATTTCATGACGGACTTGAGATACAACCAAAGTGACAGCGCAAGTATTTTACAAATTTTCTGATCTTTTGAGATTTTTTTGGCTCACAAAACTATTCATAGGATGCTATGGGTTTTTAAACACAATTTTACCTGTGTGAGGTATGGATTTGAAATAATAAATTAGCAACAAAATATGTTTCTAGCAATCTCTTTAGATAGGTTTTCAGACACATAACAGGCATGACAGGCTTATGACACTGCAAATACACTATCGTCCACCATCCAGCTGTAGATTTTTTGGAAAAATTTACCTGAAAAATGAAGCAATAATCCCTACTTATTTCTCCTTCTGCTTTAGTTAATTCCACAGTTGGTGAAATTAGAAATGTACCTATCTTAATTGGGTAGCTAATGTCAAAAGTGCAATCAAATTAAAAAGTAGAACGCAGGTGGAACATAGAACCTCTCTTCAACCACCCACTGATCAAATAATTACTAGGCAAGTGTTGTTATTACAGTTGTTGGGTGGGTTTTTTTAATAAAATAAAAGCCTAAAACTTCAGGTGATTATTAAATTCTTATCTCTACAAGCCCTGCAACTGAGACGAGACAGATGATGTATTTCTGATCCATCTTTTGTTACTCTTTAGGTTACAAATTTCTCTTAGTCTCTGTAACTTTATTAATTGTGGGGGAGTAGTGTCTAAGATATTTAATGTTTTCCCTGGGAAAGGACATTGTTTCAAAGAAATGAATCTACTGTGATTCAAAAGGAAGAATATGTTTCAGAACATTCAGATGAGAGATTTAATTAAGGAAACACAATAAATATCAAACCAGGTTGTCCTTCCATTCACTTAATTTCATAGCAGTACAATCCCATCATCTTTCATAGAATTTTTCCCAATTTACCACTGTCATAAGAAATGTCATGAATATCAGTAAGGTATTACAGTTCAGGCAGAATTATAATATCAAAAGAATGGGATGCTGAATGAAACTGAAAGGATTCCTAAAAGCTTCACCAACAGAGGGAAACACTTCTCTTACCATGTTCTCTGGAAAGCCTCACTATCAAACACCATTGCAGTTAGGTGACAGGTACATTCAAAAAAATTGCAGCAGCACTAATTAGAAAAATTCAGAGTTTTAATGTTATTTCAAAACCAATTCTGTTTCCTTTTATGTAGTCATTGTTGATATCTATAATCAGAAGAAGATAATTCAAGAGCATAATTTTCCTACTAACTTATTTCCATAAGTATGATATAGTCAATAATAAATACATTGTATGGTCTATTTCTCATGTAATAGCAGGGCTCAATAACCACAGAACATGTTCTGGCACTTTTGTTGACCTGAAATTGATGGAAGAGCTGAGTATAAATAGAATTAGTCCAAGCAGTCCACCAAACTCATGACTGTGAGGAGGAAGTAGGTTCCACAGCCTGTCCCTGGGAGGCATTACATCTGAAACCCACATAGTTTGGGATCAATCAAGCAAACTATGAACAGGCAGAGGAGCTCCTACTTGTTTACTATTTAACTACTAAACTAATTTTACTATTGAAAAGATTTTCTGTTTTCTTGGAATTAAGATTGGCTGAGAGTGCATGTCTCTTGTGGTTTAAGCCCCAGACAAAATCCAAACACCACACAGACATTCACCCAGTCCCCCACCAGTGGGACTGGGGAGAGAATCAGAAGGGTAAAAGCTACAAAACTTATGGATTAAGATTAAGATGGAAAAAGTCATGCACACAAGCAAAACAAAACAAGGAATTTACTCACTGTTTCCCAAGGGCAGGCAGGTGCTCAGCCATCTTCAGAAGAGCAGGATATAATGTACAAAAGTGACTTAGGAAGACATACACCACTCCTCCAAACATCCCTCATTTCCTCCTTCTACCACCAGATTTATATACCTTTCCAGCATATGTAAATTTGTCAGGATAGAGCAATCAATTAATTTTACAACATTGCTGCATATCCTCCTGTCCAAAGTGTAAACAAATGTGTTAAAATATAAAAGAAACAGACACTTGGTTGTGTTACACCTGCTGCACCAGCTTCTTAGAACTAACTCTATAGAGTGGATATTTTTCATTACAGCTTCTTTATGAGTAAAAAAACAGGAAAATAATATGAAAAGCTGTGAATAGCACAGTTATTTTATGTGCTTATTTATGTCTTCACTTTCAAAGCAACACAGGAAAGGAAGCTTCATAGGCTTTGTAGGTACTTCTGAGCTAGTTATAAATAAAAGATGTACAGCTCCAACTGGAGTCCAAGCTATAGTAAGGGCTATCATGAAGGTCACTGTGTACTTTCTCAAGCAATGTCTCACAGATTACAAGATCCTACCTCAGAACATATTCCCCCAAAAATAGTTTGAAAATAGTAAGGAAAGTTCCCTAAATTAAAGGTGAAGAATTGCTACTCTCTTTTCATGTCAAATGCCACTGTGAGATGTCTCATTTATTCTGGCTTGTCTGTCTTAGTTTCCTTACATGCAAAATAGAGATAACATTAGCCTCCCCAGGTGCATGAGGGGAGAATACGGTGATAGATAGACAGTGAGTTAACATTCCTGAAACACTACCTATGTGTTAAAATATTCTAAGATAAATGGAAATAAATGGAAGAAGATGTCAATTGTCATAACAGAAAAATGTCATGGTTTTTAACCCATAGTTGAATCTATTTGTTTACACTTTGTACTGTAGGATATGCAGAAATGCTGTAATACTTGATAATAACACTGCTCTTTTAAATTAGTGAAGTCCAGAGGAATGAAACAAAACTATGCAATTTGTCAGCACAATGCAGACTAGAACTATGCAAGACAAGTCACGCTGTGAAAATTTGCAATGAGTCACATAGATTGTTGAGTTTTGAACTCTGTCTACTCAGGCAAAAGTTTTGACATTGTCACTGCAAGTGAGCACATCAAAAACATTAATAGTGCTGAAATAGCTATAAAAGAAATAGCATCAAAATGGTAAAGTGGGTGAAAAGATGGACAGAAAAAAATAGGAAATATTTTGTTGAAGAAATATTAATTACATTCCCCCAGATACTATTGTGTTCCATTTTATATACTCCATCTCAAAGTGGAATACTGCAGAAGTGTGCAAGGCTGCAGATGGATTTGGAAATGCCTCCAGAGGTAGGTAAAGAATAATTTAGAAATTAAACTAATTAGAATGGACATTATAGCCTGACTCCGTGCCGAGCCATATGAAAAGATTAAAGTCATTTGATGAATGCCAAAGAAAGCAGAGCCAGGCCAACTTCATCATCACCATCTTCATTCAGAAAACCAAGCTCAGTAAAGAGTGAATAGAAAGAAATGTGAAACTTATCAATGTAAATGTTTTATAAAATGCTATTATGAAAGGCAGAGTTTTTTTACAAATACTGGTGTCCTTGTCCTATTACAACCTCCTTTTCTCTCTCACTTTTCAGAAAAGGAAAGGAAAAAAAATATTACCTGTGGCTAGCACAGGTCTTTCCCATGAGAATTCCTTTTGTGTTTTATAAATAAAGATAAGGTTTGGATGTTATTGAAAACAGTGTCCCAAGATTTGGACGGTGCAGGCCTGGCCAATCTGGCCTAGGGGGAGGTTTCTGACTGACCAATCTGGGTGACCTTTGAAAACTCTATATATATGATGAAATCAAAACAATAAAGGTCTTTTCCTTCTTGCCACTGAGAACTGGGTTCTTTTCTCTGCTAGCGGCTCAACAGCGACAATTACCCATAGTGAATTTTTTCTCTGTAACAATCTTCTGATGCTTTCTAAACAGGGAATCTTTAGGCACCATGTTTAGAAGTGCACTGCTTACATTTCCATCCTAGCCCCACTTTTAGGGTCAACTGGATCAGGGTGTTGTGTGCTGAGAGGGTCGTGGTGAGCAAAGACCCACAGCCACCTCAGTCTTTACTTCTCACTGGTTTCCATATAATCATTCCCACCAGAGTGATTACAGGCAGTACCTGCCTGGGAATACCTAAAATAAGATTGTGCAGGGCCACTGTTTAAGTAAGCATGAGGCTTGTGGCCAAAGCCCACAAGAGGCAGCAGCTTGGCTCTCCAGGCATCTCTGTGGGGAAGCATTGTTGCCATCTGGTAGACAGAAGCAGCCATGACTAATGGCATTATGGGAAGGATCAAAACCATGACAAATTGTGTGTAAGGGTTTTGTCACATTTAGGAAATGTGTCACAAAGTTAGAGGAAGTACGCTTGTGGGATCCTGGAAAAGGCTGTGTTGCTGTAAAAAGCCACAGGAGTGAGTCCAAGGTGAACAATGGCCCAAAGGAAAGGAAATAGTTTGTACCCCCTTGGTTTGAGATTTAGAGTTTTGCAGGCAATTTAAAAATGTAAATATGTAAAAAAGATGGCTTTTAAATGTACTTAATTTTTTTCTCCTCAATGGAACAGGAATGTATTTTGCTTGAAAAAACCTCCAATATATGGGAAGCCTGCATACTATACATACTGTTTCTAGGGATGAATAAGTAAATGGACCCAGGCTTTCACACAGGCCCCATAGTAACCTATAGCATTGTCAAAAGACATATAGAGCCAGAGCAGGCAAGCAAAACCTCTAACAGGCAGCACAGAGCAAGAGCAGCTCACATCACAAGATCAGCAACCCAACAGAACAGGTGACAGTACTGGGACAGCATCTGGCAAACGCAACCTAGAACTGAGGTGTGGCTGCAGGAAGTGTTTTGCACCTTCCTTACAAAATACAATATAAGGATTCTAAATGAATTAGTGCCATGTGGGAGTGAGGGGCTATGTGCTGCCAGTGCTGATAGATGAAGTGTCCTTTTCCTGTCACAGAGCAGAAGAGGTGAGGGTTATGAATACCAATGCTGAGGAGGATGACCTAGAGCAGATGTAATCAAACCTCTCTTGGCTGGATTTGAAGGTCCCCAGCAGGCCTGCTCTTCCTGCAGATCCAGGGCTTCCATTCCCAGGAAACCGGTAGTCAGGGAACTCTACTCTTTCCATGCTGGTCTAAGAGCAAACTCAGGAACTTGGCCACTTTGAGTCATGTAGCTGCTCTGTGTCAGAGATCTACAGTAAGGGAATTTACTTAGAGTAAGGGGATGCCATAATCTCACACAGAATGGACTTTTTTTTTTAGCTACCAGGAACAATGCCATTTTTGCAGAGTGGTGACTGTACCAATCAGCTCTAAGTGAAGCCGTTGAGCCACTTCTGTGAGTTACTGATACTTTATTTTAAAAAGCTGTTTTAAAAACCTCACACTTTAGTATAAGTGAGGAATACAGAAACTTAAATTACAATAAGGAAAAAGACTGCAGTAAAATGGAAAGCAAAAAAAATAGTGCAATTAACCTGAATGTGAGGAGAGAATTTTGCCCCAGGGGACCTGCTGAAAGCAATTGAGAAGAAAAGGTGATTATTCCTTCCTATATTTTTCTGTTTAAGACCTTTAAGAAGGGAAAGCTTTTGTCTTTAAGGCCAACACTCTCACATTTGACGATGCTGGCACAAAGGGATATATACATACAAATAACTCAAGGGAGAAACATGCTCTGGGGAAAAGAAGAAATATTTTTTGGTTTAATGTGAGCCTCCCCTCTAGTTCTAACTTCACTTCCAGACTCATACTTCATTCCCCACCAAAACCAAATAAAATCAAAGAAGGACTGGCACAAAATTAATTCCTTAAGATTGCTTTTGATAAGAGAGACTAAATACTCAGCTTAATAAAGTTAAATAAAGACAATAGATCTTCCTCAGATACCCTAGTTCACTTTCAGAACATTTATATCTGGAATATCAATAATTATTAAAAAAATTAATATTTTAACCTTAAAAGGAATCCAATTTCCCTAAGCAGTCAATATAATTTCATAGAGTCCATAGTCAAATAACCTTCTACTGTCAATTAACGAAATCATTATTGGAATTATTATTAAATTATATTATTATCATTAAAATTGTGCAGTTGCAAGCACTAAGTTGAAGAGTCTTGCTTCCATCTTCTATATATTATTACTGATCAAGTGAAACAGAAATATTCATTCCTTTGAAAGATAAACCTTTACAGCACAGAATGGAACAATTCTGACTTAATTTACACAATGTGAAGAACATAGAATATAGGAGACATCCTCCATGTTTGGGAAACATAGAAAAAAATTAAAATTATTTTCTTCTATTCATTTGCCTGATCTTGTAGCATTACAACTCTCATTGTTGTAATCATTTCAGTACTCTACTCTTCTCTCTAAATTTTTCAGATAAAAAATGAAAATAAGGAGCTTGCACTTTAAATGTCTTGGCAATATGCTTGTCAGCACAAAAAAAGATCTAAGTGAATGGTTTCCTTTGATAGCTGTCTCTCATGATATTGTGTCACATCTAGCAGTGTGAAAAATAAAGCAAATTCAAGCTGCATGTTAAGGAAGAATACAGAAAAAAAAAGAAGGTTTCTGGTACAGAATAAAAGAAAAGATGACATTTTTACCTCATATTTTGAGGGAAAAAATTTCAATATTAGATTCCAAATTGACTTCCACTGAAAAATTAATCCTTTCTGATAATGAAATCTTTTAATTTTTTGGGGGGGTGGGGGTGGAAACTAAAACAGTGCTAGGATGACTGAAATTGAAATCAGTATGTCACCAATTAAAAACATTTTAAAAACCCCAACACCGTTCAAGAAACTTACCATAGCACAGCACTTTGGCATGACAATGTTCAGGGTGCCTGATTTTTAATCTCCTGACACTAGAAGAAATCTGATTGTTTAAAAGCAATTTTGCTCTAAAGTTGCAGACATCCCAAGATATCATGCAGGAGAAGCAATCTTTCTTTTTTTCTTCAAACAGCTCTGCTCACAACAATACAGTAGGCAGATATCTATTAAAACACTGCTTTAATGCAATGTATTTTGTGTGGTAAGTAAACAGAGCTTCAAATTTTTGGGAAAGCAACATACAATAGCATTATTTCACTCAAGTGAAACCGTATAAGGTTGATTTTATCTGAATATTTCTCTAACACTTATGCAACAGCTTTTAATGTTGCTGAGTCTGGGATTAAACATCTTGAACTGAATCACTTTCTCCCTTTGATCAGAGCTCCTCTCATTAAAAAGCAAAACAAAAAAAACCCAAACCCCCAGAGAACATCAATCCCAAGTCTTTACTTAAAAATAGAGAAAATTCTATATATATCAGGAACTACTACAGGGTTAAGGTTGCATCCATTCTTGTATTACCATACCTTATTGTCTACTCCATTAATTTTTTTTGCTAAAGAATTCTTCTGAAGAGGAGTACCATAATTTCCTCACCTCATTCACTTCCATATCACAATCCTGTCAAACAATTAACTCTCAAATTAGACCATAATAAGGCAACTATTTTTGAATTACCATACCAACTAGCAGTCATTCTGTCCAGCCTAGAACCTCTGAAGAAAACCATTACAGATACTTAGGGAAAACAAATAAATATGCAGATATAGAGTAATATTCCACAGTGGAAAAACATTTATAAAGACTACAGAATTAGAAAAGAGAGCAAAAGAAAACTGTAAATTGGAAATTAGCCTTTTTTCATGAAAAGTCTTTTTGTTAACTTTTGTATACAATCCCATCAAAAAAACTTGAACTGTTGACAAAATAAGCATGGGTAATTTTTAAAAAATAAGAAAGTACTTTATGACCTGAAAAAAGACAGACTGTCTGATAACAGTGCCACTCCTAATAGATAATAATGTTGATTTATTGCAGTTTTACAGAGGTAAAGAACGCTAATTTAATTTCTGATTTTCCAGTGGTAAGCATATGACAAAAAAAAAAGGAGGAGATAGACTAAAAAATTCATGGACACAAAAATCTGAATCTATCAAAATCCAATTAAATGCACTGATATTTGTAAACAAAACAGGCATCAAAAAACACTCCTCCCCTCCCCCGCAATTTCTTTGATGAAAACTATTAATTGGGAACATTCATTGCTACGAACAGGATAAACAGGATTTGTTTCCTAATTCTAAGTCAACACAGATTTGGCACATGAGCATGACAAGTACTGTGGCGGAGGAACAATATGGGTAAATATACTTTTCTGCTGCTGTGAGTCACTAGGAATTGCTCAAAGACAAGGAATTTCTTGATGGAAAACATGGTTATTAGGGCAGAATCTAAAGATATCAGTGAGCTGTACATACACTTGTTGATGCAGAGAATGTATGTCCCAGCTCACACATATGAATCAGGTAAATTATGAACTAATATTTATCAACAAAAATAGCACTGTAGGCAAGAGTGATGTGAAATAGTTGTCTTCTGTCTGCCTTTGTTGTCTTCTGTCTGCCTTTGTTGTCTTCATCATTTAAGCATTTGAGTAATTTTCAGTTAAAGACCTGAATAGATAAATTATAAGAAATGTGACTTTTTAAATTTTCTTTTGGCCATAATTGCTTTTAACACAGTGTTCAAAGCTAAAACTAATCAGGAAGCTCCTTTCATATCATCGTTCTCCACCATTCATTGAAATTTTGAGATAGAGATCACTAGGTCATGCAGTCATAATCTGAAAAACATTGGAAATAACACCCATACAATTCAAAATCATGTCAGCTTTTCAGAAACATTTGCTTTCTTAATATAGAAGCTTTTCATTTTGAAAGTTGAAAGCTTTGCAAGCTTGTCTAATGAAGATGTGAAGATTTTTTTATATAAAATCTTTCTAAAAGTTTAGAATTAAAAGTACTTTTGAACTGGCAAATGAACTGATTGAGTACCATTAAATACGTAATTTTTATTATCTGAAAGATTTGATTATTACTTTGTATGGAAAGAGTTGAATGAAAAAAATCCATCAAAAATTACAAGTTACTGTTTTGATGGAGAGGCATCCTGGAAACAAGCAGCCAATTCAAAATCCCACCACATCCTTGGCAGGACTTACTTGGAATGCTGTGAAACTATGCATGTAAATGGAAGAAAATATTTTATTTAGATTGGTATTATCATCTCTGATACAGAAAAAAAAATGCAAATGAAAGGTGGAGATAGGAAATTTACTTTCAATAATCATAACGTAACAATCAGCACCTTCCCTTTTGAAGAAGGAGAGAGAGGATTATAGGAAATAAGCAGTTGGTGACTCCTAATGACCCACTTTCAGCTATCATTCTGTTACAGCTAATTTGATCCAAACCGTTCCTCACACCAACATGAAATTCTCTGCAGCAGATATTATTTTTTAAAGTATCAGAAAATGTTTATTTAATACAGGAGTTCAAAACAGCTGAGATTGCAAGGCCACATTCTCATTCTGTGCAGTACAACACTACATTGTGGTGTGGTAGAAATCAAGCTGGAAATCTGTGCTGGTTTTGCTTGGCCCAGTTTTGGCTAGCGGGGGGCCACCAGGATGGCTCCCGTGTGAAGCTTCTTGAAGCTTTCACCAAGCCCAGCAGAGCCAATCTCTGAGGGCTCTGAAGACGATGGACATGCTGCTGGTCAGGGCTGGGCCAATTAGAGATGTTGGTTACACCTCTGTGAAAACATATTTAAGAAGAAATCATAACAAGAGGGGAGCACTTTCTTTTAAGCCAGAGAAGGAGGAGGAGGTGAAATATGTGAGAGAAAACAACATGGAGACACCAAGGTCAGTGGAGAAGGTGGGGGAGGAGGTGCTCCTGGCTCTGGGGCTGAGGGTCCTGTGCTGGCCATGGTGAGGACCATGGTGGAGCAGGTTGTCCCCCTGCAGCCCACGGGGTCCACAGGGATTCAGAGATCCACTCACAGCCTGTGGGCATTGCCCATGCTAGAGCAGGTGGATGCCCGGAGGAAGATGTGATCCAGTGGGAGTCCCAGTGGAGAGAGAGACCTTTGCTCCCGAGACGGAACAGCCTGGCCCCAGAGGTCTGCACCCTGTAGATGAGGAACCCCAGGCAAAAGAAGTTTTGGGAGGACTGTCTGCCCATGGGGGTAGCTCACATTGCAGCAGATTCGGGCGGACTGCTGTTCATGAGATTTGGAACCACGTTGGAGGAATTCACAGAGAGCTGTCTCCCATGGGAGGGACCCCATGGTTATGTAGAGGAAGACTCCTCTCCCAGAGCAGCCGAAGAAGATCCTGATGATGAACTGACCAAACCCCCATGCCCTCCCCATTGTCCTGCTGGTGGGAAGGAGGGAGGGGGGTGAGCAGAGAAAATGGTGTCTTTGAGTGCTTTGCTTTTACTTCTCGTTATCCTCCTCTTTTGCTGTAGAAATAAAATTTCACTTTGTAACTTTAAGAGAAGCCTGTTCTGTCCTTGGAGCATCTCCCAATCCTTATGTCAACTCATGAGCTCTGAGCTTATTAACTTTTTTTCCTTCCTCTCCTCTGCCCTGCTGTGGCAGGGGAGAGAGTGAGTGAGAAGATGCCTTTGGCCAAGGTCTAAATCACATCAAAACCAAACTGAAACTCATGGAAAGAGCTCAGTGAAATGACTTGGACACAGTGATCAAACAAGGCAATAGGTGACTTGGGAAACAGAGCAACAACTCGAAAGTATGTGTAAGGAAGTTTGCCCCCCATTTTCTTTACCCATCTCTAACAGTTTGTGAAGAATAATTGGACCATCTAGTACAACAAATGCCAAAAAAGTATATAACTAATTCCATTTAATGAAATGAAGCATATATTCATGTATGGGTTTAGATAATGTAACCTATTCACATGAACATCCTGACACTTTAAAGTTAAAAGATAAGATTGCTTAATCAATTTTTTAGTTTGATTTAAAAATAAAAGTTTTTACTTTTATGAAATTCAAATGAACAATAGAATTTAGGAACAAATTAATTGAAGATATCAAGTATTTTTTGCTTGACATCTTTAATTCCAGACTATTAAGACAACCTGAGATTCAAGGCAGGAACTTGAATTGCCCAGTCACAGCAGGGCAGAAAGCAAGCATCAGTTTCTTTAAATAATTTCCAGCATTACCTTGATCAGATAATGTAATTTGAGGCATCAACTGCTCTTTAGGGGATACACTGAACAAAACAGAAAATTAATCACTGATTGTCAAGTCCTCCTTCTCCAACAAGACCCTTCAAGGTTTTTGTATATTTCTTGATTTCTGAAATTGTCACACTTTCCTGAATAGTGAGCTACAGAACAGGGGCAAAGCAATGCCAGTGATCTCATTAAATCCTCCTTTACCCAAGTCACGACAGATCAGCACAATATCTAAATCACTTTAATTCTCCCTACTGAGATTCTGATAATGGAAAAGTATGCTCATCTGCAAATTTCCTATACAGATGAAGACACAATGTAATTGACCGTGTGACCTCTGAAAAATTATGCTATTTCCACCTCTTACTTGTGACCCTCCCAAGTATCTATAATTCTACAGGGCTGTGTCAGCATAAAATGTGTGAAACTGTATTTTAAAACTGTGACAACTTTCAGCCTTTCTTATGTGCTTTACAGCATATTTTTAAAATGAGAATGTACTCATGTAAAGACATATTTAGAGACTCAAGCTTTTGCATGTACACATACAAAAGTACATACACACCCCCATACAACATCCCAAATTACTTTCCTGGGAAAAGGAAAGCAATTTCCTGGACAAGTAATTTTCCTGGGAAAGTGAATTTGTCCCAATAAGAGTAATTACACCTGAGATGTGCCAATCACTGGAAAACTCAAAGTGCTTGAAGGTAGTTCAGCAATTGATCTGAGGAAAATAGAAACATAGGTCTTTTGTTCCTAGACAACAGCCAATCATTCAGGTTCATTATCCATTTAACACTAATGCCCAAAGCAAGTTGTGAAACTCTTGGTTAGTGCTTTTCTGGAAAACTGTTAGAAAGTGAAAAAGCAAGAATATAAAGTACCTTTATCTTAAAAAACCCAAAAACCAACCAAAGAAAAAAAAACCCAAATCAAAAAACAAACCAAAAAAACCCCACAACCAAAAAAACCCCAAAAAAACTAAACAACGAAAAAAGAACAAAAAAAAAAACCCAAGAAAAACCTCAAGGTAACAGCAAAAATACCTCTTTCTCTATCCAAATAGAGAATAGAATAAATTGTGTCAGTGAAGTCTATAGATTTAGAAATCTCTGCTTCATTGTGTCCCTGGCGAAAATCTCAATCAAGGATTTTCACTGATCACTTGAATCTCACAGGAGTTGAGGGGACAAAACATTTTTGACAGACAGTTTCACAACCTGCCTGGAAGATACTAGTGCCCATCAGTCTAATTGTCAGATAAGAAGCTGTTGATGCAGAACTACTTGTTGCTGGACAATATTTTTCTCTGGGCTTGAAGTGGTTTTGTGAGGCAATGGATGACCTTATGCTGAAAAAGGAAAATTACTAATATTACAAGTATTTATGCAATTAGATTAGAATGACTCACAGAAAACAGGCCCAGCTACCAATCTTGGATAGTGTCTTATATTTAACTTTCCAAGAAGTAATGATATCCATTGAGATTTTAATGAGACATTAAATAAAGGTATTCAACACTTTACTGGATGACCAGGGAAGAGCCCTGAGTGAACATATATGTCATGTTATGGCTCTGATTGAAAAAAAAATTAAAAAATCAAAGAACTTGCATCTTTTTACATTTACTTAAAATTTATGTCTGAATATCTTTTTTAAACTAATCTATTTAGCGGCTTGAACTAAAGTGATAGAATTTAGTCCCAAAGAAACTGACATTCATCATTCATAGAGTTCATCATACTCATAAAAACAGAGTACAAGCACTGTACAATTGTACAATTTTGTACAAGTACTGTCCAGTTCAAACAGAACCAACCTACTCACTGTATTGTAAGAAAATAGGTGTACTTTCTTTAAATGCCATAATAAGAAGATTAGACAGTGCACAGAAAATGGAGAAAAATAAGAAAATGAAAAAAACTGTCCCACCACACCAAAAAAAAAAAAAAAATTAAAAGGCCTGTAGCTCCTTAGAGGAAAATTTGGTACCAAAAAAATATCTCCCCTTTTCAACAATTACTACATTTCCATTAATAGCTCAAGCATAACTTTACAATGGTTACACCCTCAAACTTATTAAAAACTCCAGTGTCATAGCTATAGGCTACAAGAGCCTCAGAAGACAGATACTTTATAACTCGAAGCTATAAATGTATTGAAAAAAAATTAGACTGGACTTTCATCCCTAATTTTCCCTGAAAAATCTGACATCTGCTCTGGCAATAGAAAATATCTAATAAAGATATATGACTCATGTCTTTCTGTACATTTTAATATTTTCCAGAATTTAGGAACTAAAATCCTGTATGTTCTTTAATAGTATATTTCAAAATAATGCAAAAATGAAGTACACTTTTATACATATTTTCCTAGTAAGAAATTCTAGGCCTTTCTCCAAAGGCACACTTGGATGTGACTATGGGATGTGTAAACACTGACATTTTCTGGACATTTTTTGTGTTAAACTGTTGAGCATTTCCTCCTGAAGATCAACCCAGCATGAGCATTGAAGCTTAGGTAACCTGAAAAATTCTGAATGCAAGTCCTTGAATTTCTTAAGATTACACAACATTTTTCATCCACATGAAGGCTGTTCATGTGCATCCCTCTAGTTCAGAGCAGCAATGGCCCTCTCATTATAACTTTAAGATATACTTTCCAAACCGAGATGATAATTTCATTTCAAGATTGCTCTCACCATATTTGGGAGTGGGGGGGCAGAGGGGGTGTGCCTTTTTCCCTCCAGAACTCCCACACATAAGGAAAGTTTAACCACAATACAGAAAAAATCACAACCTGAAATCATTAGGCTGTTTCATCATGAATTTCAAGATCTGTAATTAATGATTATTTATTATACTGTGCAGAAGAATGTTTGCCAGAATTTGAAATTGCAATGAATAAAGCCCTAAAGGTCACAAGTTTAATGATGTTTGCCTACGCAGCTCGCTTTTCATCATGAGCTTGAAAGTGCCAAATATTTTTCTGATGAATAGGAAGCCAGGCGAAAGCAGCTGAGGAGGGATAAAAATCCCCAAAAGGGAACAAACAAACCACAAGCCTTAGACATGATCAGAGCTGACTTAGAATGAGATTCAAGAGCTACTGAAACATGAGTAAATAAAAGCAACAGGACTAATGCACTTTGTGATGTACACAGGCTGAAACTGAGACCAGAGCAGGAGGAAGGGAATTAACTGAGCTCAAATGCAACACACATCACTGTCCCTTTGAGAAAAATATAATTTGAAAGATTAGAACAGGAGGGGAGATGAAGAGACGAAAGCAGTAGGGAAAAGCAATTTTGCCAAAAGACTGACAAGTAGGTCCCCCCTAAATAAAGATCAAGACTAACAAAAAAACCCCAAACCTCTTTCTAGTTCAGTTTAGTGCCAAAATGGTGCATAAAGACACCATTTGAATTATGAATAACGTCTGAATAACATCAATAGCATGAAAGTGAATTTTCTTGTCCTTTCAAAAAGCCCTCAAGAGACACCACACAATCACAATCTTCTGTAATACTGCCCCAAATGGCAACGTGACTTGCGGACTCAGCAAATGTGCACAGCTTGACCAGGCATACGATACCTCTGGAAAAAACAGTCAAAAGAATGGAGAAAACAAAAACAGATACAGGAGAAAACAAAAACAGATACACTCAGGTGTCTGTCAGAGACTGAAATAGTTCATGCCTCAAACACTGAAATAAAATTTTGCTCATTATAACAAAAACTGTATAAAGAAGCTACAATCAAAGAAGCCTCCCTGAAGATACCTGACTGGGACTTTGGACTGAGAGTCAAACTGCTGAGATTAGACAAACGGAAACTTATTGTTCAGTCATCTCAGGCTGAGGAAAAGGAATGCATCCACAAAGGCCAAAGCCACCAGCTGCACTGAGAATCATCCCTGGCTGAGTTTGGGGTGGGGACAGAGCACAGCCCACAGAAGCCAGGTTTGCACACAGCCACAGGGGGAGGAGGAGGTTTTGGGTGTGTGGTATAACCTCTTGTCAGGGGCAATAAACACCCATCCATCCTCTGTTACACAAACTGCCCAGCTGTGGAACCCCCAACCCCACAGGCCACATCCACGGGACTTTCCCGTGAGAGGCAGCTGAGGGAGAGTCACAATCCATCACACACCCCCCAAAGTGCTAAGCTTTGCACCACAGGAGTGCAGGTGATGCAAGCAGAGTCTGCTGCTAGAGACTGCCCCCTCCCCCGGGGGGACATGCCTGGACATTGCCCCTGGCCTGAGTGTATATTAACCCACGGGATTCTGTGCTTTTCGGGGGGGGTGGGGATCATCACCATCAAGAAGACCAGCTAGAGAGGATCAACGCAACATTGTTGGGATCTACGGATGGTGATATTTTCTTTATTCTGTCTCTGTCTCACTCTTTCTGTCCCCCCCCACCTCTTTTCCTCCTTTTCGCTCTCTCTCTCTCTGTCTTTCTCTCTCTCTTTCATATTTACTATCAAATAAAACCCATACTATTGACTGGTATATGGTCTTGTTTGCACCTTAATTCGGGCAGAGGTATTTCTAAAGAACCTTAATAATCGGATCATAACAGCATCCAAACAGACAGGTGACCTGTGCAGACATCAAGCAGCCTATATATACTGGCAACATAAACAATGATAAAGTAAGAAACTTCCGGCACAAAGCATCTTCTTTAGTGAGGCACAACATTTCTTTTAAAATTTTCAATTAAGAAAAATCTTTAAGTATACTACTGTGATTAAAATCACATCACATCAAATTAGCATCAGTCATTACAAGTTCCTAAAACCACAATAATTTTCAGTATCCTTTTCTTTTAAGATCAGATAAAGGTATTTAGCTCACTGTAGTCAGGTAACATTGAATGTTCTGAGATTATAACTACTTGAATTAAAATTTACTGACAATGTGCATCTTTAAGTAAAAACATGGAAACAAAGACTAATCATTGACTAAACAAAGCATCCCAGAATCCCAGAATAGTTAGGGTTGGAAGAGACTTCTGGAGACCATCTAGTCCAACCCCTCTGACAAGGCAGAGTCACCTAAATGCCAGATCTGGGACAGAGCTACCCAAACCATGTGCAAGACCAGAAACACAAGGCGTGTTCACAGCACCTCTAGGGCTGGACACTTACTTCAGCTCGTGAATAGAATTGGAGAATCCTATTTGCAGCCTCTGAAGCACTGGGTTGGACCAGAACCGGAGGTATTGGGCCCTCTTCAGGGCTCTGTTGATATAAAGTCTCAAGCAAAGATTCGATCCCCCTATGAATTTCATTCCTTATTTATGCTGCCTCAAGCACACAGACCAAACTCTTCTGGGACCACTGGTTTATTCTATATGCTGACAGCGTTACATGAGCACAGTCTTGGTTAGAAAGTTACAAATGAGAATTAACAATTGAGTACAGGACATATTCTGATCAGAGTAGAGAGAGAAACATGCAGCATCTAGAGGACAGTATGAGGAGGAGATCAGGGGCCTCCTGAATTTAGGCTTAGAGGGATGCTGGAGGAAAGTAGACAGAGGATTCACAAAAGAAAGACAGACCCTTAACAGTAACTTCTTGCCTTCGAGTGCTTACATGTACACCCCCCAGGGAATTTAAAGTAGTATGCTTAACTTCCACTTTGGGAAATGAAAATACAAACCAGCACACAATGCTTGAAAAATTTCCAGTGTCTGCTTGATGTGGTTTCCACAATGTAAATAAATAATACTCTTTCCCTGTTGTTTTTTTTAAATTTAATTTTATTCCAGGTTCTTTTTATTCCCCTTAAAACAAATAAAGAATTTGATTACTTAAGCAAATTACAACAGTAATTTTATGCAGTTCCCTTCCATCTCCAGTGAAGCATACCATGTCCAAGATGAACACAGCCTTCTGTATAATAGAACACTACAAAAATTATGTATCTTTTTTCCCTTAGTAAGACTGTTGCCACCAATAGCAGCCTTGAATCTGCCAATTGTAATTACAACTCTAGGATTTTATTGTCAAATATATTCCCCAGATAAATCATTCTTGCCTTTTCAATGATTCTGACTGATGGGCTGAGTGTGGAGTCATCTCTTTTAAAAGCTGGAATGTATGGGGTAATGCAGATTCTCTTGCCTTTTTACAGGCTACCCAAAGCACTTTTGCAAATGTATTTTTATTTTTAGTGCTTGTTTCTTATCTGAATAGCTTATTTTACGTGAATCTGCACTGCTTTGCAGCAAATCAGATTCAAGTATATCATTTGTGAGCTACACACAAAGGCAGCAGTAAGAACATTAATCTGTTCTTTTCAGCACACTAGGTCTCAAGAAGCTCCTACAATCCCGTATTAACAAGCTATTTATTTCATTTACCTACTTAATGACTGAAGAAAAAAAAATTGAAAATGATGATTGCTTGTTTGTTAATGAAAGGGTGCTGTGGTTAACCACCGGAAAGAGTATTAAGCATCATAAAATTGTCCTTGAAATTTGACACTTTTAATATCTCATCTGATGTGCCATACTAGAAATGCAATAGAAGTAGAAAGACCAATGAAGGTTTCACCTAACTCCCAATTAGATAATTTCATGGATTTGGGGAAGAAAATAAAAGTTAATTCGAAAATATATAAATATTAAAATAATTTAGATTATTGAACTGTGAAAGGTGACATGGATTGAGTTTTGGTCTTTTATGATCATAATTTAGCTGCCTTATAAAAATGTGGACCTATGTGTTTTTTGTATGTATTGCCTCTGTCCACCTAGGAACTTTGCAGGTCTTTGAAGGGCCTTGCTACATAAACAATAACCTTCATAAAAATGGAAAACAAAAGAAAGATTTTTTAATAGATTTTGATATTTTCCTTGCTCTTTGTATTGGGAGCCTTGCAGAAGACACTGCATCGAGGAGCTGCTGACCTTGAAGAGTCCTTGTCTCCTGCATGGGCTGGAGCAGGCTGTATGCAGCATCAGTAGCCACTGCAGGGGAACCTGCTGGCCTGCCCAGTGCCAGCCTGTGCTGCAACAGTGGGTGGTAGGGCAGAGGGAACATCCCAGCCTGTCAGAAAACTCTGATAGCTGAACAGTTTCCCAATATAGCCTGTAACTTTTAATAAGCTTGGGAACAGAAGAGTCTATGCAGATCAAGGGGTGCAATGAAGTGTTTCTGACTGGGAGGCTGCTGTCCTTCAGGGAGTTGGTGATCCACATCGCAGCTGACCTGAGACCTGTGCTGTGCTGGGCCACCTGTCCAGTGTGGCTTCAGGATGTGTGGTGTTGCACAAACACCTTGGCTGCAGGACAAACTCAGCTAGCTCATCGTGACAGAAGAGCCTGCAGGCAGCTCCCCCTTGGTGCTGCAATTACACCACCTGCATCACATCACCTTAAACTACAAGTGCAGCAGGAAGCCTTCATGAGAACCTCTTTAATGAACAGAGATGTTTGCTTGTAAGAAAATTATATATATAGCTCAAAGGATCAAAAGGGGGGAACTTCTCTCCTTGTATAGGGTCTCTGCAGCCTACCATGGATATCAATCCATGGTCTCTCTGATGATGCAGGAACAGGAAATTCCCAGCATTGGAAGGGTCAGCAGATTTATTCCAATAGTCTTGTTTAGAGGGCAGACTAAGAAAAAGAAAATAAGTTAGCCCTATATTTTTAAAAAGGCTTTTTTGTTAAGCTATTTGTTGTCAGCCCATCTCTCTCACACTGCACCTCAGTGTCTAAAGCTTAGAACTTCAATACCATATTTTTTACAAGACTCCCAATAAAAAGAAAAAGGAAAATCTCAAAATCCAAAATTTTTTATAAGAACTTTGCCAGCAGATCACTACAATTAAATTACATTCCTGATTATGGATGTTACTATCTGCCCCCACCCCCTGATTTTATCCTGTCCATAAATCTTGGCTAACTTATGACTACTAAATTCTCAGCTGGTGAATTCTGCAATTACCATCAAAAGCTTAGTCCTGCAAAGAACAAGGGCTGGAGCTATAATACAGGCTCAATGTCACAGCAGCCTGGAACCTCTGACATGACCAAAGTGGGACCCTGTAGGTAAGAGATTTTTGATTAAGTCAGAAGAACACCAACACTGGTAGGTGGCCAGTTATAACCTAATTTAGCTGTAGGAAATGCTCAGGAAAATTAGAGCTCTTGAGTGACATCCCTCTCCTAGGCTTGGTGTCCACGTTTTGTAATTCCTATAGACACTTTACCATGTGAAAGCATCAGTGCTGAACTTGCTGTGTTGCAGATAGACAGGACCAGTGCCCGTCTTTCTGCACAGCAGAGAATTAGTTTCCTCCTTTCCAGATCAACCCATAGGAGCGTGGAGAGTAAGTGCAAAAATATATTTTGCCCACCATCTTGGGTTTGTGTATGAGATTGGAGCCAAACTACTGGACAGCATTGGGATCAATATGCTGCAGAGAAAGAAAACTTTAATTATAAATACGACTATGGATATAAGAAAGCTCACAGGTTTTCAGTATTTGGCACAATTTAAATATCTAAATTCTGGACTTAAATAAAATGAAAGCATCTCAAACTCCATTTGAAAAAAACAAATCCTTTCACAGATTTAAACATAAACCTATAGAAAGAAAAGATCAAATGTGCTGAAAATACTTTAGTAGTTTATCAGTAAATATCAAGATATCCCTGTGTGGATTACAGATCCTGAGCAGCTCCTGTTCTCCCATCTTTTATGTGTTGATTAGTCTAAAAATAGAAAGCTTATGAAATCTACATGCACAGTTTCCTATGAGTACACTGTAAGATCTATGATTATGCTCACTGATTTCTCTAAGGAAGCTGACATACTAAAAACTGCAAAGCTAATTTATGGCAATAGATACTACAATTTATAAATGAAGCACCAATATAACTAGAATACAGGCAGATTTTGGGAGTTTATGAAGTTTATACACTGCCAATCTACTGAACAGGTTTATGTTCTCTGTAAGCACTTCATTTCATGGCTCACAATTTTTACAGGGTACTCTGGCAAAAATATCAGTACTTATATCTCAGGAACTTCATGAATAGAAGGCAAGAGATGAAGATGTAATCATAAAATTACTTTTGACACTATGCATACTGTCACCCTGGCCTCTCGATTAAGGTTTTTTATGGGTTTTTTTCCACCTTTGAGGTATAAGCATGTTTATACAAGATATGCAAAAATAAGCAGACATCAAATCTTCACTTTTCATTGCTTGAGTAACACTCAATCCCTTCAAAAAGAACTGAAGAGTCTGTTGTGGAAGATGCTACAGAAGTGAAAAGCAATCCTTGAAGTGATGGAAACATCAGTTATGAACCTTTGAAGCTTGTTACAATTTCAATTCCAGAAGCCCTTATAAACTAGAATTCATTATTTTCAAAATATTTGCATTGTATACATCAACTTTATTCTGGTGTAAGACTAGCTTTTAGAAGAAAGAGAAAATCCTCACTTATTGTTGGAAAAAATAAAGATTTTATTTGTTTTAACTGTTTCAGATAAAAATTGGTTTTAAACAGTTACATAGTTCAGCAAACATTTCAGCATATATTCCTTTGTTCATGTGAATAGTGTTGGCACTGATTTTGTTACCAAAAGAAAAAAAATATTATGGAAACAGAAAAAATCCCTGGGTGACTGTGGAAAGAGAAGGACTGAGCAGAAGAAGGTTTAGTTCTTTCTCAAAGTCCTTCCTTAGTAGAATAGCTAGACAAAAAAACAAACAGATAAGACTGAAAATTTTAATTCAATATATAATATTGAATTATATCTTGGTCTCTGGCTAGATTAGGATTTACATCAATCTTTATTGATATAAACAAAAGACAACATATAATGGTCATGTTCCCAATCAGTTATAACAAAATACTAAACCTGAATTTAAACATAAAGACATTAGATACACATAGAAAACATGTTATAATAGAACAACAATACCATATAAAATAATACCTAAATAATGTAAGGAGTATAATATTCTTTTGATAAAATAAACTGATTAACCAATAAATACATTTCTAGTCTCCTGGAAAACCAATTCAAAATATGAAATATTATTTTCATTCTTTGCCATTCTTCTGTAAAATTTTCCTTTACAAAATGGGCCTAGCATTCATTTCTGTCCCAAACTAAAATAAGTGTACATTTGAATTTTGCAAGGCAGAAAGAGGATTGCATGATATCTAGAAATGTAAGTCAAGAAAGCACTTTTTTTAACAATTCTTTATTATTTATTTTATCAATTGCACATATTGACTGCAAAGCATCCTGTAAGCATATGCATGACCATACTTAGGTATGACTCTATTGGTCTCAAATCACTTTGTTAGAATTGCATCAGAAAATTCCATTACTTCTTATAATGTTTATTGTTACCAATCTGTCTTAACCTTACTCTTTATTACAAACAAAAAGTAATTGTAGCTTATGACTCTACAGTAACAGAAATGTCCCACCTGTAATTTAATTTCTGAACAAGGTCAGTATAACCTTTCACATTTAGTTTCTGTGTTGTCAACAATGCAATTTGTTTATGCCACACAAGCTGCCTAAGTTTTCACTGCTTACATTTCTGCACAGTTAAGACTCTTGAACATAATCAGCCCTTCCTTATTCTGAGCTTCGACAGATCCTAGTGCTATAAAATAGCCTTCTAAAGAGTACAAATAATTCACCATTCATTTGCACCAGCACCAGAACCACAGGATACAGCATATTTTGAACTAGTAAGAGGGTCCCTCCTCAAAAAAAACTCACTGTAGGAGATGAAATATTAAGATAAAAAACCCAAAAAACCAGCAATGGAGCTGATAAGGGGTGCAGCTCCATGAATTGCATCTATTGGGGATTTAAAGGAAACCCTCAGTCTAAAGCAGAGTAACAATGAAAGACGAAAGATCTAAGACAGAACTCATGGTGATAAAGTCAGGAAAGTCACAGGCCGAGCATTGGAGGTGTTGAATAGTGGGAACGAATCATCTGGGGGAAATGTGATGAAGTCTAAACTCAAAAGAACAAGGGGAATGAGGCAGTGTAACAGAAAGGGCTGAAGTAACAGAAGAGAAATTGAACACCTGCAACAGTCTTTCAAAGATGCCGTAGTCTCTTCTCAATTAAAATTATCTTCATTAAGTATAAAGAAAAAGCTTGAAAAAATCTGTCAAAACAGAGATTATCTTTTAATATATTTATAACAATTGTATTAATTGCTCCCCCTAAAAACGTCACTAGAGTGAAAAAAAAAAGGTGACTTAGAAAAAGCCAGTTCTATTTAACTACTGAAACCTGAAAAAACACTTTTCTAAAGATTTAGTGCTTTGTCTCCCTACATATCACTACTCCTTCATTTTGGAAAACCCACGAAGTTTTTCAAAAGTCGGGGAGCAGTATCAATGTTCCTAAATGCACAAACAAGAAAACTATTAAAAGTGGTTTTGAATGGAAGAAACTGTGCAATCACTGCAAAGAGAAGAGACTCCTTCAGCTATACACTTCAGAGACTTTCATCAGGCTAATAGTTCCTTAATCACCTTTGAATTCAGGTACCTTTCTGAAATACCTTAACATTAGGCAAGAAAAGTAACAAGGATTGAACATTTCTACCCTTTTAAAAGTGCATGTAGGATTTCAACACTTGTGGGAGGAAAACTTTTCTGAGAGGAATCTGGCTAAACTATTCTAAAGAGGTTTGTTTTCTTTTTAACTGCAGTTTACAGTGTATATCAAATTAGATATATTCAAGTAGCCCTTCTATGCTGCCTTTGTTTCTTAAGTCAGATAATAATACAGCATTCTGTCTGTCAGAAAGGGAATAATTCCTTCTACAGAACTACAGAGAAAACTGAATTTTGCTTTACAGATTTCAGTAAAAATTTGAAAATGAAAGTTTATGACAATAAGAATATTATTCTGGTGCTGAGCAAGACATTTATTTACAAATAAAAATTAAGGGAAAAAATAGAGAAACAACTGCAAATACTGCAATATCATGATAAAAAAAATTTCCATAAAATCCTATCACAGCTATAGCAAAGATAAAAAAAAGTGAAAGTAACAGACTTTTTTTTTTGCTTTTCTATTAAGTACACAGTAGATATTAAAGCGATAATTCATAATAAACTTAATAGCTAGTCTCAGGAAAGTGGGAAAATAAACCAGCAGGAAATAGGAAATTATGCATGAAATAATATTATCTAAGCCTCCCAGTGCATCTGGATTTTATACTTGGATTGTATAGTATGCTGCAGTAGATATTGTGGGCCCCTGGGCAACTTGCACTGGACCTAACTATGCCTCATCAACTACCATAAGGATGTAAATTTTAACTCTTGTCTAATTATTTTTTCCCACTACTTAGCAAGGCAATTCCATTAAAGCTGAGTGTGATGTGGCAACAGTGTTGCAAAATGCCACTGAAATATTTTGTTTATAAAACAACCAGGCCACCAGCCAGCTCCATTGTCACTGCTCATGTTGTGTATGTGAATCCAAGCACTGTATCATGCTTTGTCCAGGTCAGCTTACCTACCCTGCACCTCGTCCACACCATGAGGGACCCATGTGGGGTTCAGGCTTGAATGATTGCTCAATCCTTAATTTCTGACTTGGGGTGGTGTCCTTGGCTGGCTGCCCAACACCAACTCAGCCACTTGCTCACTCTCTGTCCTTGACAGGATTAGGAGGAAATATGTTTCCTCCCAGTCCTTCTCTAACCTTGATGTTGATAGGATTGTTCCCTTTCCTCACTCTTGTCTTTGAACTCGTCAATGCATTCAGGAATTGCAGATTTCTTGGTGATCCCCTTTAAACAGCACCAATCCCTCTTCTTAAATTTCCACACTCATTTTGATCTTCCAGTCTAACTTTTCCCCTCTTCCCACCACCACAACCATTCCCCCCTTGCTCTCCCCCCAGGTCTCGTGGTTTCCACTTAATTCTTCACATTCAAAAGATACATGAAGTGCAAAAGGCTTACATCAAGGGATGCTGTCAATCATATGCTTACATCTAGGAACAGGGTTTGGTGATTGTTGCAAAAACATGTCATTCAAGTGCAACCGCATTTCTTACATAAAAACAACCCAATAATTTAAGTACCATTTGTTCACTTAGTCCTTTCTAAGTCTTTAGTGTTTAAGGCTCTCCTTTTCAAAGCAGCCTTCCATATTTCTTGTCTATTATTGAAAATTACTTTTTTTGAAATTTGGTTCCAGTTTAGACATCAAAGGTTTACTACCTCAGATGGCATGTGTCAAAGTTTTTTGACAGCACTTAAAAACTACTCTGCAATTCTTTTCTCTTGAAAAAAACCCAGCTTTATAAATGCCACTCCATACAGGAAATATTGGAAAATTACTATTTTTCTAGTCTTTCTTTGTTAAGCATATTTTGCAACAAAATCAAGTATGTCCCAAGTTACTCATCTCTTTTTTTTTTGTCCCATAAGCAGGGTATGACACCATCTAAAGCCATGGATGAGCAAATGAATTCCAGAAATTGCAGTATCTGTATAGCACTGAATAATCCTGCATTTTTAAGTTATACATGAGTCCCCAGTGCCTCAGAATTAGAGACTCTGACACATAAGAGAGCTATAGTGCACTCATGTGCACATTAGAAATCAAGGCTAGCAAAATTGCCTGTTAAATTTTCAAAAGAAGTGTGTCAAAATCAGTGTTCTGAAAATTGAACCTGATGCCTTCCCACATTTATAGAGGCCACTGTTATAAACCTTGCCCATCCACAAAGACCTAGCTCTGATTATTGCTGTATTGAAGAAATTTCCAAAGCCTGAAAGTTTGCAAAAAACCTTCCTAACGGTTCAGTGTTGCAGCATTTGGATTATACAAACTAATTTCTCTACTTTTATTTCTGGACACAAGGATTTAACAAGGATATATAGAGCTAGTAAGTTTTCACTGATGAAAATATGTTTTCTGATTTAAAAACGTACATAGTACTTTTTAAAGCAGGAAAATAAATGTAAACAGCTTTAAAATAGAAATACAAAGAAAAGAACAAATTTAAGAAGCAGATTCCATTGATCAGCATATCTGAAGATAAAGCTGGAGGGTGGACAAAGAGTGGATAATTTGAAATTCTATCCCCTTTAAAAGGTTGAATCAGGTCTTCTGGTTCCCTGTACCTTCTCAAATCCCCTGCTATTGAATAGGCACTGCAAAAGCTTCTTTTAAGTCAACGTCATAATTAACAGTATTTTACAGAGAATTTTTTCTATAGACATTTGTTAAACTGTTCTCTTCTAGACTATTGTAAGGCACTGCTATACTCAGGGACATTTCCTCTTTAAAACCTGGAAAACCAAAGAAGTACGTTCAGAATTTACCCAATACTATAATAAGTTCTTACTCATCTCTATTTTATCATTTGGAAATAAATATCAATAGGAAGTATTAATTACCCCACTATTACCTGAAGAGTGGTGTTGATAGATAAATGGCTCAAGCACTTAGTTGTCCACATATGTTATGATCTCTCAAGGTGGCATTTCAAACTATGATAGAAAATGATTTAATTTTCAAAGGACAAACCCCAAAATCTCCAGTTTCTCCAACAGATAACATGCAAAAGAGCAGAACACTGAACTTCTTGCTGTCAAAAGTATAATGCAGTTGGTTAAACTAATCCAACTTCAATGTGACAAAAGTGTGCTTGAGGAAGTAAAAATATTTTGCCACACAAACTGTCAGAAAACACCTCAACAGCATTGCTGTCAGACTGTGCTATGATGTCTTCAAACTATTACAATCTTTTCTTCCACAAAAATTAACTTCACTTTAGGCATCCTAAATTATCTTTAAAAGTGGGAGGTTAGGGGAGTGGGGAGGGATCCCGTCTACCTTCTGTTTGTCTACCATGTGTAGCACATAGTCAGACTTCCAAACTAGAAAAATAAAATAAATAAAATAAAATAAAATAAAATAAAATAAATATATTTATCTATTTAGCTTTTCATATTTCCCTGAGTAAGGACTTGTCAAATACTTATGAGATACAGACAAGGCAAAATACTTATGAACATCAGCAAAGAAATGTTTCCTCTAGTTCATCACAAATTGATGGATTCCGCATAACAACTGCACAAAGAATGCTTTTGGTTCAAGGAATATTATGCACTATTTTATTGTCCATATTTTATTTTTGAAAGAGTGAGCATCTGGAACTACATACATGGAGTGAAGTGGCAGTAGTGGGGATTGTCGAGTAAAAAAAAACTCTCAGCATTTTTCTTAGGTTTTGAAAAATCAAGACACCTTATTGAGTCCTGATTTTGTTTTTCCTCTGGCACGTCTTGATATGCCAGCTACAGCATTTCTGAATGTTTGGTTTGTTTTGACCTATTCCCAGACTGAAAAAATTTGTCATTTATCAGTTTTCCATTAATTCCAAGACCATTCTGATTACTAAGATGAGTGTAGAGTTTAGCTTTCAAGGCTGTGTAGGCTTCAAAGAGGAATGGCAATCTAGAGGTGAAAAAGCTGATTCTCTGCAACTACAGTAACACTTTGTTTTGGACAGCTGAAATTATTAACATCGTGTCACAAGCATATGCTGATGGATCAGAGGTTCATTGGCAAATAAGTTAAAGATGACAGACAGCTTTGAGAAAACAAACATGTTTTCTCTGATGGGGGTATGATCCTGTGACTGCCAGTGCATCAGAAACAAGTAGGAAGCTGAAGAGAGGAGAGGAAGAAAAAATAAAATTCAATCAAACTAAGACAATAATTTCAACAGAAATAACTCCAGATGAAAATTCTAGGAAAACCTAATTAAATGAGAAAAAAATTGTTTACAGAAAGAGCACTAAAAAAGATATTTAAGAACCTTATTACTGCCATTCAGATTTTCACCAGAGATATTATATGATGTACAAGGATGAATCCTTGACTTGAAGTCAGCTTAATGTATAGTTCAGTATCTTTAGTTAATGCTTAAAAACATTAACCCTTCCAGTTAAAATATAGCTTAAAAAAAATCTCCCCTTAGCAAGCATATGCATAATCTCTCTCAACCAGCCATTTTCATTTCGATTTCCTAAGAAGGTGGGACAATGAAATTTAGCATGTGGACTTTGCCAAGGGAAAAATAGGTTTTTTTGTGTTCTCACATTGCAGTACTGCTGTATCTAAGATCACAGCAACACAAAACAATTGCAGAGAACAAAAGAAATATATAAATAATGCAAATAACATGCACAAGATTTGCAAAGGTTAAAATAAATTTAACCTATGACAGCATTTAAAACTTCAAATCCATTTCTAACAAAGCAGATCCACCTGCATATTTCTTGCATTCTCTCAGAATGATTAGGTGTCTGTTAATCAAGCAAAAAGAATTTTGAAGAGATTTAATAGTTGATCAGTTCAGTAGAGCAGTAATAAGACCTTACATATTCTACGTCAAAAGCTTGTACTTTGCTCCCTCCTTCCTCCCTTGTTAAGTCAGCTTTTGTGAAAAACCAGTATATGGAAATCCTCTGATGTCTGCTGATTAGTCACAGTTAATTTCTAGATTCATGTGGCACTATTACCTCTGTTTAAGATGAAAGCTTATGTTAACTTGTGCTATTCACTCGCTGCATTTTGCCCTCTTGAGTTAAGAAATGTAAGTCACGCAGGATGCAGTTTTAAGAGTAGTTCTGCTCAGACAGTCTTTGTACAAATAGCAACTCCACATTTAGAGACACAGTTATTAGCAATTTTGCCCAACTTCCTCCTAGGCTATAGTTAGGTAAAATTAATGAATTCTGTCTTGTTCAAATTAGTTCTTTAAGTTAAAGACTTGGGGGAGAAGCTAAGGTTAAGGGCAAAGCACATTGCACTTTGTTATACACTGAACAAGCAGCTTTCCTATTCCTGTCTCTGGCGCTTTGGGCAAGATTCACCACATTCCACATTAAATAAAACAATGGATTGCAGTTCAAGTCCTTCAGGTTTCCTGTTGCTAATTAGAGTTTTAAACAACCTTTTAGAAGCATAAATGGATCAAATTTATAACAAAGTGTCCTGGAGGCAAAAACAGATTTAATTCCTTTCCTGCTGGTAATCTCTCTCTGTCCCACATATGCCATAGAACAACTCACTTCATTCTGATGGCTACTTCGCCTCAAAGGTCTGACCCTCACTGGGGTGTCACTGTGCTGAACATTTACTTACAGCACCACTAAGTTCCCTTCAGTTTTTAACTTATAAATCTTTGTTCTCCAGCCATGTATTTCTTCCTCCCACCTCTGTATTGCAGAAAGCACTCATTCAGCAGTGTCTAAACACAAATAAAAAAAACAATACAAGTGTCATACAAAACAATGTCATTCTATATTCTCCTGGGAGACATCATATATTTTGTTACCTTTGCTATATCTCCTCCTCTCTTACTGCATCTGAGTGTGATTGGGATGACGTGACCTGGTTTACTGGCATCTTTCTCAAGCAATCAGTTGCAAAAATCATAGACTCATAGAATGGTTTGGCTTGGAAATATCAACTAGTTACAATGCCCCCTCCATTTAAAAGCACACCTTCCAGGAGACCACTTTGCTCAGAGCCCCATCCACCTTGGTCTCGAAAAATTCTGGGGATGGGGCATGCACAAGTTTTCTGAGCAACTTTTTCCAGTGCCTCACCACATCAACATTAAAGAGTTTCCTCCCAACTTTTAATTTAAACCTAACCTCTTTCATTTTAAAGCCATCCCACCTTGTTCTGTCCCTTTGTACCTTTGTTAAAACATCTCTTTATTCAGCCATAAAACCTGTCTTTTAATTAAACAAGAACAGTACTATACAGTTTTAGATATAAGCAAACTTAATTCCTACCAGGACTCATAAAATATAAATTCCAGTGCAGTTTTAGCTTCTTTAAAAAATTATTTCCATAATCCTTTGCTTGGATGTTTTGCTTGATCTTTTCACTTCTGCCCTGTTTGAGATGAAATGGCAGTACTTTCTTTCCTTTGGATTAGTATTCTCCCACTAAGCGTGAGCATAGATGTGGCTTGCTGCCTGCAGCTTGGAGAGATTGGACTCTATAACCAATGAGATCCCTGTAGTCCAATGTTCTGTCTTCTTGTTACTGCACATATCATTAGCTCAACTGCAAGGAAAGCTTACAAATGAATATTGGCAAATTTGTTGCTCCCTGAACAAAACAAAACCCCTAAAGGCTAGTGTATATCACCAGGATGAGGACTTTTGCCTTGAAATCCAAGAGTATCAACATAATGTCACAGGACTCTTTTCAACATTGTGTCTTAAAAATATATAGATATATATTTTGGAAAGGTTCCTAAGGCATGGAGAGATGTGGAGTTTCTTGAGTTTGGGTGTCCTTTACTTGGCAATGGATCCAACTCTGATATAGCCTGAAGGCAGATTATCATGTCAAGCCATTACCTTAAATAACTTTCAGAAAAGATTATCAACTGGCAAGAAAACTGTGAAGCTGATCATTTGCCATTCCCTTGCCCATTATAAACACTTCAGGCTTGGAATTGAACATGGTAACAAAATTTTACTAAGCAGGTTTCCTTAAAAATAAGGATTGCATAGTCTTGCTGCATGAATATGGCAAACACATTATTTATTCCTGGTTTTTTTGACTAATTTTATTCCATATATACATGTTTTCAGATCCACATCTTTATCTCCTGTTCCAGCTCTCCAATACCTCATAACATTAGTGTCTGATAACATAAAATATTTTACACAGGCACCAGGGACACCTGGCATAATAAGGCAGTGATTTAAAACAAAGTCTGCCAAAATAGGTACAGAAATTGCAGAAAATCTCAAAATAAGCATTCTCAGGAAAGCAATGAGCTCAGTAAGTTGAAATTTAAAACTGACAGAGGTCAAAAATAAAGCAAATTCATTATGCCTCATTATCATAGGTCCCTTATTGCAGTCTACCATGTAAAGCATGCCTGGTCCTGTCTGTGATTAAGCATGCTGTTGAATCCAGAAAGATAGAGCTCTAGAATACTCTGTGTTGCTTTGCTGTTATGAGTCTCACATTTGCAACTGCTCAAAATGCTCTAAATTCACCTTAGAAAAAGCACCATCTGGCTAATACTGGCTGCAAATTACCAGCTGTGAAATATTACTATATTAAGAATGTCAGCCAAAACAACAGCTGACCTTTTGTGCAATAGAAATGCTGTGTATAAGCCTTGCAACATTTTGATCCAGATTTCAACTTACAAACAAAACTTATGCTAATTTTGCCTTTTCACAGAAGGGTGTATTTTCTTCAATATTTTAAGAAAAAAAATCAAAAGACTGATTTTTTATTAATGGAGAATTTGTCTGGATTTCTTCATCATAGATATGAAGACAGATACTGTATTGTAATTTAGGGCATTTCTTCAGTATTAATTCCTCTATACTGTCTTTCTTTTCAGAGAACTTTATTATTTATCCTTCATCAAGAACTGTAAATGATCTGGTTATGCTCTGGTTTGGGGTTTTTTGGGGTTTTTTTTGTTTCTTTTTTTTTAATGAAGCTAGTATTTATATGAGCTGAAAATAGTTTTCGAGGAACAAAAGGTTTTGAACAGATAATCTTGGGAATTTGAAGGGGGGAAGGTGTGTGGTTTTTTTCCTTGTTTTCTCCATTTCTTCACTGAGTACTTACACAAGTATAGATAAAAAAGTTTAGGGGGAAAGTGTTATAAATCTAATATGATTTCTAATGTCAGGAAGAACAGGCATACAGAAAAGCTTATTTGTTTTTGGTTTTTTTTTCTTTCAGGTTATATTAACTGGTCCAACAGAAGATAAAATCTTTCCATTCAAACTATGCCAAGATATATCCTAGACCTTGACAAAAGCAGCAATGTTAATGACATAAATGCAAGAAAAACTGTGTTACTGTGCAACAGCTTAGCTGAATAGCAGACAGGGAAACCCTTGAATAGTTGTCACAATGGAGAGGATATGAATAGTTGTTTAGGATGCTTTGAAAAAACTTTTACTTTATCAGGCTGTTTATCATCTATAAGATTAATTCTGCCAAGTATTGTTCTTCTTAGGCAGAGTATATTATAAAAAATAGATGGAAAAACATGATGTTGAATTAATGAAGCTGAAATGATGAAAAAAACCCATGCTATACTGCACATTTCCTTCTCTGTTCCATGCGTGTTAATTAACAATGAATATTAATGAAATATCACAAAGAATATTAATCCCGAGAAGTAGCTTGGTAGTGAGGGCTTAGTACACAACCAAGTAGCCACTCATTAAGTCAACTGCAATAACTGGAAAATATGCATGCTTTTTGCCCAAGGAGGTGTACAAATGATCTTTTATTCAGATTTAAATTAGTACATTCGGAATTGACTAGAAATATTTGGCTAATCATTGCGCTTCAGATAACAAATGGGAACTCATTTTACACTGTTTTAAAACAAGTGCCAATTGCCCACATTTTGTGCTGGTGTTTCTAAACCTGAAAATGTTATATTATCTTCACGGCTTTCAGTTCAGATGTAGCAACCATGTTCCACTACCTCATCGAAGTCATGGAAGAACACCATAGCACTGTCTGGACTTCTGTCACTGCACAAAGAAAGGACCAGCAACTGGTGCTCCCTTTACTGCTCACCATCTGAATGCAATCAAAGACATGGTAAGCACAGGCACATCCTAGTAAGCACCTAGCCCAACTTCTGTCTTTTGTTCTTTTAAAGAACTCACTTTATTTACCTGCTGCTTCTCTGGCTCTTTTGTCACCAAGAAAAGCAGCAACTACCCTCCTGGTTCCTCAGTTTTGGATTATTTAAAGAGCTTCTTCACATGAGCTCAAGAATTGCACTTGCCATATTTTGTGGGCTTTCAGGTTTTTCTTGCTTTCATTCCTACCAACTTTTTAACTTTTTTTTGTTTCAGTCTTATTTGTTTTCTTTTTGAATCTCAACTTACTTGGTCTTCTAGTAAAACAGATTTTCCACTGTCTCCAGACTGCTTGCATTTTCTTACACTGCTGCTTTAAGGAGGTGTTGCTTGATTTTGATATATTCCCTCAATTTCACATGCTTCCAACTCTTAAAGTTGAATATGCATGCACTGGATTTGTTTTGTCTGTTGGTTCCTGCTACAACATTAAACCTAATTGGACCATGGTAACTACCACAGAGCAGCTGTACAGTGCCGAGCTACATTCAGTGTAAACCAGAAAGGCATGTTTTCCTGTTGTGACACTCAGTTTGTCTCAGAAGCAGCCAATTATTGCATCTAGAAATAGAATTGATCTGTACTCACTAGCTTTTATTTCCCACTCTTTTACCTACCATAAATTTGCAATTTGACTGATTTTGTTTAACGCTGCTCATTATTTTTCCTAACTATGGTATAAACAGTATAATCAATAACATCTTACAATTAGAATCTGGGAGTTCTGGCCACAGGGGTTCCCTGACACTTCTCATTTCCTTTAAAACTTGTCCTGTAATTTCTTTCACCCTCCCATCAGTGAAACTAATTTGATTCCTGCGGAGTTGGTAGCCTGGTAAAACTATGTCCCATTGAATTTCCTCCTTCTGAAATGGCTGCTTGCAAGCATCACTTAATGGCATATATTTTAATTATCCTTTTTTTTATTTTCAGAATTTAGGACAGTGTAAAAATACTTCAAAGATTTTGGACTCACTCAGATGTCCTGATGGACTTACCTAAAACAGAGGCTAGACAAAGTTCAGACAATAAAAAGCAATTATATTTATTGAGGGGCCTTCAGGGACATTTAGGGCAGTCACAGCCCACCCAGGGGCTACACCCAAAATGGGTGATGGGTCATGGGTTTTTCATACTTTATATAAGTTTTATCTATTTGCATATCAAGGTTAATCTTCAAATTACAGCTTCAGGTAATGAAGTCAGTTACTCCAAGTTTGCTCTCCCCAACTCACAGTTGTTTACTTATCAGGGGCCTGAGACAGTAAGGTGTCCTTGAGTTTCGAGCTTAGAGAGGAACTGTTTTGTCTAAAAATGCTGAGAACAGTAGCTTAGCACCCTATATGGAGCCTGGAGTTATACACTAAAAATTACAGGATTACAGATACATGAAAAATATAGAAGACAAAATCGTAAGGCATCAACTCCATCACTTAATGCTGCACATATAAATCAATTGGCATTTTAGGTGAAGTAATTTACCTCCTCTAATTTTTGTGTGATTTTTATTTCTCTCAGACTGGTCAGGACTACACTGGATGTTCTTCACATCAGTGTAAACCAGGTGATCTTCTAAACTTTCCCCCAGTTTCTAAGTTTCAATATTCCTCTGTAACCTTTCTAATTCAGTATCACCAGCCTGACTCCATTATGATAAAGATGCAGCCCATCCTTCCTATACAGTTTCCTCCATTCCAAATATAAGTAAATCTCATCTTTACATCATCTGCTCATCTTTATACCATTATAATTTATCATTATCATTTACATCTCATCCACACATTGAGACTTCAAAACTCAAGCACTCAAGATAAAAAGCATGGATGAACCTATGGAGGTCCTGGACCCTGGGTAGACTCCTAAGCAGCTTTCCTACATATTTGTGATTATTATGTTGCTGGTTCCTGAATAGACATCTCATTTTCGTAGCTTTTGTGCCCAGCATAAAAGTTCCCATTGTAGTCCTGCTGGACATCAAAAAAAAGCCCAAGTTTCTACATATCACTGAATGCCCGCTTACTACCATCTGTTCTTCCTACTTCTGCTGTACCTTCAGCACAGGAGGATATTGACCTCATCTGGAATGTGAATCTTGTTCAAAAACCTTCTTATCAGTAGTGTTCTCCATCTTTAAAACTTTGTCCTCTTCTATAGCACCAGGACTGCAGTAACAGAGGTGAGGCTCTCTCAAAGTTTTCCTGTCAGCCACATGAAAAAAATCGCTTTCCCTAATTTGCTTAATTCAGCAGACCCAAACTAGGAGTGCATGCCTGTTGCCTTGGTAATGGTGGATCCTTTCATCGTGTTGACAAACACAAAATCTGCCCCTTGGATCAGTCATTGCATATGCAGCACTTTGAAACACATCGACTAAGTCCTGCTTCAGTGAGGGTCTCCTGATGTATTTTTAATTTTTATTTGGGGTGGGGGGGGTGGTTGGTTTGGTTTTCTTGTTTATTTGTTTGTTTGTTTTATGGGTTGATTATGATTTTTTCCTTACAATAACCACCAAGAGCTGAGAGATATACAACAGCATAAAAAGAAAACAAGGTTCAAGGTGGTCATCAACTACATTCCTCCCTGGACTGTAACAATCATGCTAAAAAAAACCTGCAGACTTTGTTCTCTTCCTTACATCTTGGGAGATTGGCTTTATGGACTTTAACCTTAGCTGGGTATCTCAACATAACAAGTTTCACTTTGAGTTGAGCAGTAACCTGCACCCTCTATTAAATATTTATGGAGAAATTCATGACCAAGACAGCCACAGCATCCTGTATCTTGTAATGTTCACATTGATTTTTTGTATTTATAGGTACTAGAAAAAACAAATAAGTCAACTCAAGACCCCTGGTTATTAGCTCATATCAACTTAGATATAAACATACACACAGCAGGTTACTGAAGCAGGTCTAGCTATGTCAGTAATCAGATCACACGGAATGTGCCTCCAACACCTTTGTCCTGGGCCTGATCCAGAGCTTTAACACGTAAGCATCCCTACCTACTGCTCTAGTGTGCAAATTATCAAGCTTCCGTGAACAGTAACCTCAGCTGGAGATGGCAAATGACAACACAGCAGCAATAAGAAACAGCTTGTTCAGTCATCCATTAGTTGTACCTGACTGGGTGAACACTTGTCTACTCCAGCAGCCCTTTACTTACAATTCAATGAAAGCATCTGTAACAGTGGTTTTTATGGAAAAGGGATAGCAGAGAGACTATTCAAGATGGTATTTTTTCCCAGATGTATCTTATTGCACTCAGAAATCCATTTCTGCCTCACAGGTCAATGTTTTACATGGCACACCATGCTGAATGAGACATCAAGCACATTAGGTGGGACAGACTTCTCATATTTTTAGGTTTTCCAAAGAATGAAATTTCTTACAGCCTAGACTTGCTGGCTTAGCAATACAGCTAGGCAGGGATTTAACCATACAGACATATACATAAAAGAATTCAGTAATTAGTATAAGTCAGCCCCAGTAGCTTTTTTTCAAGAAAAAGGCATATAGATTTCAACTTCAAAAATTCCACTGATTAAGTTTCCCTGTTATTTCCCAAAGGTGGCTTCAAGTAGAATGCTTCAGTAGTATAAAGTGTAGGGCAGATACGAACTTTGCGTCCCGATTCTACCCTGCTCCTGTGGAACTCCACCTGGAGTGCTGTATCACACTCTGGGGTTCCCAGCACAGGGAGGGCATGGACATGTTGGAGTGAGTCCAGAGGAGGGACACAAAGATGATTACTGGGATATAGCACCTTTCCTATAAGAAAAGGCTGAGAGAATTGACATTGTCAAGCCTGGAGAAGAGAAGGCTTTGGGGTGACCCAGTTGTGGCCTTCCAGTACCTGAAGGAGGCCAATAAGAAAGAGTAAAAGGGACTTTTTACAAGGGCATGTAGTGACAGGACAAGGAAGAACGGATTCAAACTGAGAGTAGGTTTAAACTACCTATTAGGGAAAAAAATCTTTACTGTGAACGTGGTGAGACACTGGAACATGTTGACTAGAGAAGTTTAGGCCACCACACCCATGGAAGCTTTCAAGGCCAAGCTGCATGGGTCTCTGAAAAACCTGGCCTAGTGATAGGTGTCCCTGGTCATGGCAGAGAGGTTGGAACTAAATGATTTTTAGGGTCTTCTCCAACCCAAACCATTCTATGATTCTTCGCAGGGAATTTGTCAAGCACTTGGATAAAAAGGTACAGTGGGGAATGAAAGGGGAATTAATTAATATTTAGGATTTCAAGGTCAATTCATGAGCTTGAAACAAATCTACTTTTCACTCTGCTCTTTTACTCTCCATATTATTTGATTGCTTTAGTTACTTAAAAAAAAAAGCCACCATAGTTTTGTTAAAATTAGCTGAACTAACTTTGTTAAAATACTTCTCCTCTAAAAGCTTGTCCTCCGTGATAAAAAGTTTTTATCAAGCCAAACAGAAATATACTTCTTCTATCAATCTACCCAAAATCTTTATATAAAATAAAACTGAAATTTTTGTTTTTGAGAACTCTGTCTTTGAAAAGAGTTGTATTTTAACAAACAAGCAAAAAAGTATTCATCATTGTAGTTTTGTCACAACTTACCAGAAAATGAGAAGCCTGTCCGTGATGGAATCAATAACAAGTGGCCAATATATACCAAGTGATTTTAAATAGCCAAGTAGTACACAGACACTTATAAACATCCTCTCTTTTGTGAGTTAGTTTGATGATGTCAACCTGTCATGAGCAGCCATTGCTGGAACATATATAGGATATAATTTTTGAACAGCCTGAGTGTTCTACAACTTCTACAAAAAGTAAAAATAGACTTAACAACTGGTCATATAATCCCTTTTCTGCTTTGCTCTAAGAGATCTGACTAGTTATAGTTACCATGTATCCCAACTTAAAAGGAATGTACGCAAAGTTTTACTTTAATAACTAGGTCATATTGCAGAGACAAAATCAGGACTTGGTGTAACTGTGGGACACTTAACTGCAGAGTATCAGGAAAAACACTTGCATGCATGCACTTGCATTCAAAAGTCCTAGAAAGACAGCTTCATAGCACTAAGAATTGGGCACTACAGCAGATACCAAACCAACAGTCTTCTGCACAAAGTAACAAATGCATGCAAGCAATCTGATCTTTTTTCATGTTCCTGATTCTTTTCCCATAATCATCTCTCTATTTGGTACTCCTTCCCAATATTTGTTGCTACTTGTAGGCTATTAACAAAGCCAGGGAGGCAATAGACAGTAAAGTGAATGCCACCTCTCTTCTTCCACAGTATTACAGTCCTAGCACCTGCCCCATTCATTGTAGTTTGGTTTTCTGAGAACTGCTCTCCTCAGAAAAATACCAACCAACTCACTTACTTGATTTGCTTTGTTGTCAAGATCCAGAAACTACTGTACACCCATCTTTTTATCTTTCCTGCAGTTCATATTTATTAACTGTACTTCCCCACGAAGGGCTGTTGCAACTTGCTATTATTCCTATTATACCTCTGCCTTTGCCTGTTTCTCTGCTATGCCTTTCTGTTCTAGGCTAGCTGTTGTCTCCCATAGTTTTCCACTGGAAAAGAATAGCTGCCGTATCAAACAGAACAGAAGTTGCTACGATATGTGTATTAAAGACATCAAATAGAAACCAGAAATGCCAACTTTTACCTCATTTAAGTTTTGTAAGTAGAAACAGAACAATGCTAGCATGGTTATTGAAAATCCTATGCTATTGGCAGAAAGACATCTCTGAAATAAGTCCACATCTTGTTCCTTTAGGAATTCTTTCAGTTACAGGATAATTAGCACACTTCTGGGTTTTTTTGTCTTCTTTGTAAGGAGTATGAAGAAATATCACAGATGTTTTCTAATCTAAAGAATTAGGATTCTGTTTACTTTAAGCATCTCTATAAATATTTCCTGTAACATTAAAATATTTTTCAGGATTAAAAAAAAAAAATCAGAATATGTTGCCGACAAAGTTTCTTCTTCAGGACGTTTCTGAAAAAAATGAGACTTGAAACAACTTTGAAAGAGAACAAAACAATGACTGCTCTAAATCTTCACTGTTTTACCTTCAGACTTTCAAGCTTGTTGCTTTCTGCAGGCTTTCGGACACACTAGGAATGCAGTTTTCTCTAGACAGGAAGAGGATGCCACAAAAAGTATGGGACTTGCCGGTGAATTCACTTTTGGGAATCCAAACACATGCCTGTTGGATTCCCTTTTGGGGAATAACTAATTCAAAGCTCTGCCTAAAATTAAATGTCTTATCTGGACCAGGAAGAGGGGAGCAGATTAAAGCATATGTTATGGGGTAAAAAAGATTGAATAGTATGACTTTCTAGTGGCTAGAACCAGGTTGCTTCGTTGGAGTTTTTTTTATTTGTTTGGTTTCTGTTTAGTTTTTTTTCCAATAGTTTGTTGGTGGTTTTTTTTTTTTTTTAGGCGACAGTGGTGGACTTGTATGATGGTGGACTTGTATGAGTGACACAGCTAGAAGCCAGAAAGGTCCCATTTCAAGGCTCCTTGTTCCCTTTCTGGCCAGCAGACACTACATATTCATTAAAGCATAATGCATATCAATGCCCAAAGCCATAATCTATTGATATAAAATAGCAAAAGACAGTAGTGCTCCCATTTTGATCATGACTGCAAACAAATCTAACCCAACACAGCATGTTTGTTTCAAGAAAATACTATATCCTAATTAAATTCTTGAAAAGATATAATTATGTAAAAAGCCTCAATGCATTTCATGTTAGTGCTTATTATTATATCTTAATCTTACGTACTGCTATGATTAAAATTTCATTATCAGCTATCAATTGACCCATCCCTGAACATTTTGTAATAATTAAAGAACATCAACCCTCCTCTAATTTTTCCTCTTCTCTTGAGTTTCATAAAGTGTTATGTGCCTATTTATAACTGAAATACCTAATGGGAGTCATTAAAACTTTAACAAACCAAACATTAGCAAAAAACACAAAACAGCAATCAAAAAAGCAACAAGCCAACCTCCTCTACTCCTTTTTATATAGTTTCCTTTTAAACTCAATAGCAAAGCTGGGACACATACAGGAAATCAATTAATTTGCTACTGCCTCTTTGCAGGGATTCATTAGCAGGCAAAGGAAAAATAGCAGCAGGTATGGGATATGCAATTGCTGCCTGAATCTCTAACCAGAGGAATTTGAGCTGACAAAGAAAAATCAGCTTCTAGCTTGGCTTTCCTATGGGGTTTCTATTCTTGCCTAGTTAACTTTAATAATAGCTAACCAATAGGAAAATAAAGCAGCAGGAGAGGGTATTCCTGTGAGTCAGCTCCATCTACACTGAAGTGATAGCCACTGCCTGCCTAAATCCCAAACACCACAATACTCTGGGACTGGGGGAAAAAAAAAAGGAATCAGCAAACTTAAAAAAACAATTCAACCTTCATACCATATCCAAAAATTTAGTCATGTCTAATCTCTTCTGTTGCTGAAGCATGGGTAACATCCTGCTATCAAAGTAACTTTCATAAACATGAGTTCTGCTTATTTTAAATTTCATCCTTTAAAGACAAGTGTCAGGGTTTGACCTTGACTGAACACTAGGTACTTCGATTCTTACTACAGAAAAAAACTGTAAAAATACACACTAATGTCGTGAGTTAAATGAGATAGGACACTGGTTGATAGGAGGACACACAAAAAAAAGGGCAAGCAGGTTCTAACTTAAAGTTGCAAAAAGTGATTTAATTACTTAACAGAGTTGGAGGATAAAATGCAAGGCAAAAATAAACTTTTCATACATTATTTTGTTTACTCCCCCCCTCCCTCTTATGAACTTATAGTATTTACTCTCTTTTCTCTTTTATAATCAACAAGCCTGGGTAGGGAGGCAGGGTGTGGGGGTATTTTCTCAGTTCACAGAGCAGGTTCATGAATCTGCTCTGTGATTTATTCATCACTGCAATTCTTCTACTACAAATACTCTTTATCTCTACTTATCTCTCTCTATCTCCAGACAGTTTTTCTGCTCTCACCCCCTCCCTCTTAAGAAGCAGTCTCTCCGCTCACCACCACTTCCCTCTTTCCAAACCAGCAACACAGACAGGGACAGGGTGAGGGGTTCTCTGGTCAGTCCAATCAGGGAGAGGAGTCCTCTACTTAGCCATGGCGTCCCTCCCATGAGAGACGGTCCTCTGGGAACTTCTTTGGCGTGGGTCTAATCTCACGAGCAACATCCCGCCTGAATTCTGCTGCTTTGTGAGTCTTTTTGTCCATAGGGTGCTGTGCAGACTCTCCCAAGCCTAGGCCAGGCTGCTTCCATGCCAGGAGGAAGGCCTTTCTCTCCTTTGCAAGGCCTTTGTAGCTTTAACTCTTTCGATGAGACTCCTACTGGTTCACAGTCTTTTCCAGGCATCCACCTGCCCTTCTGGCGTGGGCTGTGGGTGGATTTCTGGACTCCTGTGGACTCCATGGGCTGCAGGGGGGAACCTGCTGCTCCCCCCACGGTTTTCACTACAACTAGCAGAGAGTTTTCAGCTCCAGCGCCTGGAGCACTGGAGCACCTCCTCCCCCAGCTTCTTCACTGACCTTGACGTCTCTATGCTGTTCTCTCTCTATGTATTTTCACTTCAACCTCTTCTTCTTCTAACGACAAAGAAGTGAAAGAAGCGCGTACCTGCTTTGTTTTGATTTCTTCTTAAATATGTTTTCACAGAGGTGTAACCAGCACCTCCAATTGGCCCAAACTTGGCCAGCAGCATGTCCATCACCTTCAGAGCCATCAGAGATTGGCTCTGCTGGACTTGATGTAAAAACTTCCAGACCTTTCACTTAGGGCACACAGGAGCCATCTTTGTGCCACTCCCCACCCCTCAGACACCTCCCCAGGCCTACCACAACAGATTCTGAAGAGTCTAAATTTCTCTTAGATGTTAAAAAATACTTTACTGATGTTTTGGGCCAATCAAAACCACCACAACAATCTTCAACCCTGCCTCCGGTTGTTTTTTTTTTTTTTTAAACCTGAAAAATCCTGCAAAACTTGCAAACAGAGGAATGTGGGTGTACTTCAGCTGATTCAATCAACTTCCTCAATGACTCCTGGACAGCTGAAGTCTCCTGTGGCTTTTGTTTAAAATCTGACATAAGTATCCGTTTTGTAGTATGAGATAGGTGTTCCATGTTGAGATTTCATTAAGCAGAAAAAGAAGAAAAAAAAAAAAGAAAAATCAACTTCCCCTTAGAATTATCATCTTAACACACAGAAGAGTTGGTCATTTTACTTTTGGATTAGTAGTAGTAGTAGGAAAAAAAACCAAAAAAGCAACTGTTCTCTTAAAAATAAAAATATGATTGTGTGCATAAAAGGGAAAAAAATATCAGAATTGAGAACTATTCAAAATTAGTAGAGACTGGCTTAAAAGCATATCCTTCCAAAGCTGCTCAAAAAACTTATATTTACGTTGACAAAAATGATATTCAAATTGCTGGTAAAGGACTGGATTTTGAGATCAAATGAGGGTATCTTCTCTGCTCCAGGAAAGAGACAGATCTTGGCTAGAAAAAACTGAGACAACGTATACCAAATATCCTGCCTTGCTTTCCAGCAAGAAACAGCTGACATTATTTTTTCTAAGCTCCCCTCTTTCTTTCAGGCACACAAGTACAAACAATGATGGATTATGTTCTATCTAAAATTAAACTCTTCATCTGGATTCAGATTAAGATTATTTTCTTCCTTGCCTATGAGCATATATAATATTGTGGGTGGTATGGAATCAAGTGATTGACTATTAGTCAGCCTATAATGATAGGTTATTTTTTTAATATAGTATTTTCTGGTAGCTCCCTATTTCAAGTCTGCTTTTCAGTTGCTTCGTTCTTTTCACATAAAATAAGTTGCTTTGATAGTCTCTTGTTTGGATGTCCAGGAATGACAGTTGAGCTAAAGTTGCTGTTCATTTAAATTTATGTTTAGGAAACTTCACAGTATGAATAGAAAGCAGTGCAGCTTCTAAAGAAGGAACCAGTTATTTTCTATATACCCATCCTAGGGTGCTGTTGTATTTTGTATGTAGTAATGACTTAATGACACTAGATAGGTTAAAAATCTTCCCTGAAATAATCTTCTCGTTATTCCTGGTTTGTTTAATCCAGATAGAAAATAGTTATTGCACTACCTTTGGCTTCTACAGTTAGTTTCATTACAGTGGCTATATCTGCATTTCTGTTTCCAATACATACAGCTAGCATGCTATCAGTTCTCTTAATGAGGTTCACTAGACAATATTGGTATCCCATTTTCTGTTGTTTTTTTCTGATGAAATTTCTGGTGAAACTTTCCATATTGGCAATATTCTTTCAGGGTAGTCTAAGGTATTTCAGGAAGCTTCAGCCAAAAATCAGTCAGTCGTGTCTAACAATGAAAATGGGTGCCACTATTTTTCTCATTTAGAAAAAAACAAATCTGTTGAAGTGTGCAGCTTATAGTCTTTAGCATTTCTGCACATCTGTGCAGAATGTAAAAATCTGTCCACTGGAAAAATAGAGAGCTTAACAACACTAGTTCTGATATTATCATAGATTGTATCATAATTATATACATAACAAGAAAGAATTATTACTATTATTTTCATAATGCAGCATCACTTTTTAGAGTTTTCTGGCCTTTTACTGCTCAGCTTAACTTTACTGTTTTTAGCATACTGCAGTTTTTTTTCTAGTAATTACCCCTTGCTACAAAAATGTTAGGCTTTTGAGTTGGCTTGATTTGGACTTGAAACTGTGAAAAAAAAAACCCAGGGTAATCTCAGAATAATTAATTTATTTACAGTAATATACTCAAAGTCCCATTTCTCTCCATAGCAGTATAAATGTGCAGAATGAGTGCACCGACAAGGGTCCCACACAAACATTTTTTTCCTCAACTAGGTACACAGTTTTCTGCCCTTTGATCTCCATTCCTTAAAACAAACAAACAAACAAAAAATTCCATAATCCTCCACAGTTTTCAGCTTCCATATAGTTTATTAGACTGAAAATCACTCTCTCGTCACTTTATGCTACATATATATGCAACCAATTTCTGAAACTGGAAGTTCATAATTTGTAGATCTCACAAAATCTAAAAGGTAAAATCTACCTTTTAATTTTTTTAAATTTTATTGAAGTAATTCAAAACCAAGCTGGCATTTCTTAGTGTTTAGCTGAAAATATGTGAGTTTTCACTGTATATACAAAAGTCTGCTTTGAAAATAGGATGTCTTAAGATGTCACAGGCTAAGCCTTGAAATTAACCTGTAATTTTAAAGAGCTTGCCTGCAAATAATTGCCTTCAAAGTCTTTGTTACAGCATTAACATCAACACAGTTTTGGAAATGTAGAATGCAGTGAGCTGGAGCAGAGGAAGACCCAGAAAGACTCATTATAAACCTAGAGATGTTTTTTAAGGATCATGTGCCCTCACCTTTGTGGGTGGCTTACATGAAAGGTTAACCAAAAAATATGTTTTTCCATCTCAGACAGCAACAGGGAGTAGAATAAGGGTTAAAGTGAGCATCAGATGTATTTTTGAAAGGGAAGATGATAACTTCAGGAAGCAGAAGCAAGGGATTAAGTGTAGGATTTAATTCTGTGGTATTTGGTTATGAGGATGGAATATAAACAAGAGATCTCTGACGTTGGGTTTTAGAGCATGGGGGTTTATTGTGAAGAGCGTGGGTATGAGAAACCTGCCAGAGCCACAAGACGCAGCTCAAAGCAGGTCAGAGAAGCAAGAGAGAGAGAGAGAGAGAGAGAGAGAGGCAAAAAGAGACCGATTTGCTGTTTACAATACAATACATCATCTTCTGTGTTGAATATTCTAATTCTCTTTAACCAATCTAGGACAAGCTACAAGCCCTACAACATTTACATATAACCTATAAGAATCATCACATGCCATATGGGGTTATATTTTAAACCTTAAAAAACTGCTTTTTGGAACCTCTGCCAGGCAGGCAGGGTCTGCTCTGACTCTTGGACCTGCCTGCAGGCAGAGGGCATTGTTCTATCAAGAAGGGGGGTTACCTTCAGTGGCCATACCATTGTTTCCTTGTTATTCTTCAACTCAAAGCTTGTCTTCATCTCAATCTCGCTTATACTTTCTATATTCTCAGCATCTTTTGCAAGGTAATCATATCTATAAGGCATTCCTATTTCATCTTCTCCAACAATTTAGCAACAAGCTAGTTGGCCAAATTCCTTTTTCTGCCCAAAGAATAAAATGGGAAATAACACTTAAGTACTTAAATAATTCTAATCTCCCTGATAAATGCCATATCTACACAAATACCCAATTAAACAATTAATTGAAGTAAAACAAGTCTCTTTTTTTCCCTATTTCTTTCATATTTCAATTTATGGTCTCGGTAACATTTTCAGATGTTTAGTTATAGCAGAAAGATTACACCTTTGATCTGAAATCATAATTGAAAATTCATCACTGGGAACCAAGGGCAGGGGCATTTTGAATGCCAGAGAACAGGACAGAGCCTGGATTTTAGAGAGCCTATAGCAATATGCATATGCCTGTAATATCTGCAAGTTAGATTTCAGTTCCATGCTTTTCCTATGATAAGGTCAATAATAGCAACCAAGTAAATGACTTAGTATGTTTGTTTCTGGGAGCATTTGACAAGAGAAATAGACAAATAAGTCCACATAGCAATGCACATGTGTACAAATCTACCTCAAGTATTTCAAAAAATGTTATAAGTCTGTACAAAGCAGCCTTGCCAAGGCACCTAGCTGGAGATGAACAGCTGTGCTTTTGTTGCCACAGACAGACGTGAGTGAACTCCTCGCAGCAGATTACTCATGTTACCCATCAGTCAGTCACTTCCCATGAGTTTGAACAAAGGCACCCGGTCTTGTTGTCACAGCATTGTTCCACTCTGTCAAACTATGCTTTCCTGACTGCTTTCAGATCCAAGAGCTATGCAGCAGAGCAATATGGAACTGCAATGATGAGGATATTCTTTGCAAAAATTACTTTCTTGATGCAAACAGATCTGTACTTCAAGCCATATGCAGTATCCATCTTCCTCTTCCCAGAGGATTTAATTTTTCTTTTCCCACTGCAGCACATCACTTAAATGCACAAGTAAATTATTATCCCTAATCCCACATCCTCTCCATAAAAGACACAGAATCACAAAGAAGAACTTCAACATCACCTTTTAATCTTTGTTTCCCTTCTAAACTTATGTTTTGACTCAATTTTTAATTACAAATGACTTGTTTTCCACAAGATCCCTGCTTAAATCAGAAACTCAGAAAGGACTGTAAATACTTCCCGGCTGACTAGTCAATATTTTATTTCCTATTCACCAGTCATTTTGTGACCTCAAATTTTATTTGCTACCTGCTGTTCAGGTTCTGCCATAAAGATAGAAATATTAATTCTCTTAATAGAGTTTTCTATAGCCCTTATTATTCTGGTATCCAAGTACTTCACAGAAAAAGAAAAAAGTGTTATGGTTAGAAAATCTCATGAGATTAAAAAATATCTGTCCCATTTTGCAGACTTGGAACAAAGGAAAAGAAGAAGTAAGATGTATGGGACTTCAGAGTAACTGAGTTCAGGCAGGTGTGTGTATCTTCATTGACCACTTCACCTTGCCTCTCTATACAGACACTTTGAACAGTTTTATCTCCAGTCCTTGCAATAATGCTACCATTACATGAAGACAGGCTTCATTATACCAACAGACTTTCTGTACAGCAAAATAACTGCACCTGATTATATCTAATTCTTATGGTTATTTTCTCTGTAAGGTCTTGAGTGATTAAAGAAATTCTGACCTCACGGTATAACCTCTAACTGGTTTATGATTCCCACCTTAAACTGTACCAGTCACCTACCTCCAAAGACCCTGTAAGCTCTAAGAGATCCATCCTAATGGCAAGTTTTTCCTGAATGTTCTAGCAAACTCAATTTTCAAAATTCAAGGGGTACCTTGAGGAAGAGAAAGGAACCAACTTTATTAATTTGAGGTTTTCACCCTTCTCTCACAGCCCCTTGAAAAAAAATGCCAGAAAAGATGGAAGCTAAATATAGCATAACAAAGTTCAGAAGCAGCTAAGCTTTACTGCTGAATGACAGGCAGAATCAGCACACCATTTATTATGCTCACTAGAAGATTCCTTTTATTCCCAAAAAGGTATAGCCAAAGGCAGTTTTATAGTAAGATATTATTCCTCCATGCTTACTCATAAACAAAGCATGTTTGAGAAGTGAGATACAACCAGTGGCTGCCTCAGTGAATAGACAGAAGTCAGAGATGGCACATGCTAGATTCTTTCTCCAGCTTGCTTCATTTTACAGCTGTTTTTAGCTCTTCAGTTCCAGTATGTAGATAACTTACAATGAATTCATAGACCTCACTGTCTGTAAAGAAGGTATCTCACTTCAATTTTTTGTACACAATCAAGAGCTGTCAGAGTCAAACACCTTATTCAGGACAGGATAAGGACTTCAATGTCTAGAAATACATATTCACTGAATACACAGCCTTTATATTTAGGCTTCATGCTCTGAAGACTGAAAAGACAACTGTGTCAGTTTACTTACAAAGCATAAGCAATCAGGCCATAGGCAAGTCTAAAATATCAGCATCTATAACAGCTAGGCAAAAAGCCTAGCTAAAAAATGCTGGCGTATTCTGCATTACAAAACAAAGTAGCCCTCTTCAGTCCAGCCACCTTCACAAAAAAAAAAGTATAGTCCCTAGTTAAATTTCCACAAGGCCTAAGAAGGAGATGCCCATTTTAAAAAACAGCTGTTCTCGAGCATTAACCTAGTCACAAACAATTCATTTCCCCCATCTTTTAGGTTAAAACCCATTTCCTTCTGTTCATCAAGTCAGTCCTCTCTGAATCCTTGAAATATAGGGTAGAAGTGCCAATAACAGTAGCTAAATCCTCTAGCCACCACAGCAACAGTAAACATAATGATATCCAGAAGCCTGGACTGAGCAAAGGCCTGTTCAAAACAGGAGAACAGCACAGGTGTTCCAGCAGCAGAGCTAATGAGCAGCACATGTTTTCAGTTAAAACCCTTAATTTAAAGCCTCTTCTAAGTCAGGAAAAATCTCGGGAATGGAGATAACAGGTAATCAATGGCCCTGTCAGCTAAGAAATCAAGATTGGAACTCAGTTTTATTGCCAGTGTATTGCTGGGCCAGTACTTACTGAGTTTTTTTATTTATTCCATGGAAAAAAAAGTGATGCTTTTATAGTCACATCATCTAGAAAGAATTTCAAAGAGAAACAACAGATTGAAGAAAGGCTTTGAACTGTTGTACACAGTCATAGTGTTTTACCTTATACTATATCTCATTATCTTATTTTACCTAGAGGCTAAGAACAGGATTAGCGCAATAGAGACTGAATAAAATTTGCCTTGTATGTGCCAATTAATTCTACTGTCTTGGGTTTAACCTGTGCTATTAAATTCCCCGCCAAAATGATAACAAGCTTATTCAGGTGATCAGATGAGTTTTGGTCTCGTTCCACTGGTGCACAGACAACTGAAAGTCCAGCAGCTTTCTGGACTCTCACACTGCAGCTTCTGATAATGAATGGAAAGCATGTGGGCAACTCAATGTGGTGGGAAACTTAAAACAGCAATTAATGGGCAGTTGCTTCCAGACTCTTCTACTTCATCCTTTAAGAGATGGAGAAGAAAAGATGGAGCACAGACTCATGAAGAAATGGGAAAACATGGAGACAAGACAGAAAATAGACAGACAAAATCTGAGAGTCCTCCAAAGCAGGAGGAAGCAGATTTAAAACCTTAACCTAAAGCCGCCAGCATTGCATCTTCAAAGGAACAAGAGATTTTGGAAGACAACATTTTCATGATGGAACTCCTAGCCTCCCTCACTGTTGCCAAGCAGAAAGAACTGCAAAAGTGGAATTGCACCATTGCAGAGTCAAAACCTACGCCCACTTTGAAGAGGGACCTAAGGGAAAGCTCTACTGAGCCCTTGGCTGGGCTCACCCAGTTTGGTAGCACAGACCCACTCTGGCTCTGCAGGCATTTTTTGCCTCCTGCTGCCCAGCACTTGGGATGGCTTTCTAATTTATGGAAGGGTGGCTAATTTCTAAGGAACACAGGGACAAATTTAGCATCCAGTGTCAAAGAGGATCACAAATTACAGGAATTAACACCCACGTCATTATGAGCTATGTGCCCAAATATCAAATATCATGGTAGAAGAGGTCAAATTGCTGCTTGAATGAGTTTCTGGAATTTGGATTCTGCTTGAATGGAGGCTACAAATGCAGTATACATGAAAGGCATTATCTCTCCAGCCCCTGGTTGCTCACACTGAGGAGATGCCATTACACGTGATGATGCCTCTCTGACCATGTAAACTTTATTAGGAAATAGGTAGAGCTGTTGGCAGGTATGCACTTTATTTCATCAGATTTCCCATTCTTCCTTGACGAAAGCGAGCATTTAAAGCATACAAAAATTAGTTGCATTTCTGGGTCAGAGAAATGCAGGTGACAAACTGATGAGAAGTTTATGCCTCATAAATATCCACTTTTTTTTAAAATCTAGTAGATTTTAAAGCTCCTACATAAGCAAAGGCTGCATTTTCATCAATATTCTGATGATAAATATGTAGTTGTTCCTTGATTACTGTCTGAATTCTTTTTCTCTTTTGCTAATAATTTCATTAGAAATAGACTTGGGAGAATCCCCTGGGGTTGTTTGTTCTGGTCCATAGAAATAAATTGCTTTTGTACAACAGGACAGAAATTACTGTGTTTGCAAGTGTGGGAAATTATTTCTCTAGCTTTAATTTTTACATAAACATGTTTTTAGAAAGATGGATTGCTTTTTATGGGATAACTTCAAAATATATTAAATGCCATAAATCTTTGTCTGTAGAGATCATATTCAGGAGAGATAGATTCTAAATGAGTAGATTTTATTAATGCAGAGAAGTTGAAAACAGCCAGGAAAAAAGGTCTTTTTGAAGTGGCTGCAAATGAAATGTTTATACTAAAGTTTTCTACTAACCCCCCTACCACACATCCAATCCTTATTCAATCCCACTTACTAGAAATTGAAAGTTTTGCTTTACCCAAAATAAGACATTTTTTCAGATATTAAACTTTCTTGCAGAGTATTAGATTTTTGGTTTATCTCATCTGGACATTTACCAGAATACTTGGTGCACCTGGTTCTCTTGCTAGATAAATAGATAATGACCAATGACTTTAGCTATCAGCCTGAAGATCAATGCTTTTAAAAAGCCATCAGGTAAACAATAAAACTCTGTAGACATTTTTTTTTGTTATCTACCAATGTAAGGGTGACTAGCGCATAAATCCTACATACTAGTGCACAAATCATACATACAAGCAAATAATAAATATTATGGCTATGCACACTAATAAACAAAGACACTGACAACTATAAGGCTTAGTAATTCCAGTCCCGTACACTTTTATTTGATTCTCCCAGTGCTCACCTAACTCAGAACATTTTCTTCACCCCAGTTGTAGGAGGGAATTATAAAATGTAGCAACATGCAATTCTGTCTGTTTCAGCACCAGCCTCACCATGAAGCTCATAGATATTGATGACCTCAAAAGTTACATGTGTATGAGACAAAAAGTCTTCCCTTGATTTTCTGGCATAGTAGTATTAGGTGTATACATATAAAATTCTTTGATCATAAAAAATAAGCTATTGGATCCTTGGTTAAAGATAAGTCATAAATCTTGCAAAGATTTCTTTTAGCACAATCTACCTGCACTTCTGTGAGACTAGGTGCAGAGGCCAATATAAGCATCTATAGAGTAAAAGATTGCAATGACTTTTCCTGATTAAAATAAAATTAAATAACTTTGCTGGCAACAACAGATAAGGGATGTAAAATTTTCTTTCACTTCTAATATCTTCTCCAGTGTCTTCAAAACACTTCTTTTTTAAATTGCTTATTTGTTCTATTAGGTTATCCCATTTTTTATGTAGTGTTTTTATTATTATTTATTATGTTGTGTGTTTAAAATGGCTAATTTTTAATGCACTAATTGCATTTAAAGCAATACTATCAGTTATCTGTGATAGGATGAACTGCTCTATTTGTCCTAATTAATTATTTTCTGGTATACTCCACAAATATGTCCATTTCAGAATATATTTTACTTTCCCCTCAGGGTACTGCTAATAGTATCTCAGATTTAAGGTGTGATTTCAACATCAACTTTGTATCTGAAATAAATAAGATTTTTTGCTCTTACTACTAAAATTCCACAGGCCTCATTTGGACCTGTCAGTGCAGCATATTGAGACTTTATCTGCATTTGTTCTGCCATGAACTGGTGTTAGCTGCAATATCATATAAAGGCACTACTGCCTAAACTTTTTAGCTTTACTCTGTGGATATCAGACAAGGTTAAGATTTAAGAAACTTAAACAGTAGTCTGTTTTGTGAATAGGGGCAATTAAGGCTGTGGTGGAGCTGTCAAACTTTAGCTGTAAATTAATGAACAGAAAATAACCTTTGGTACAAAAAGTTTAATAACAGCACACTGGCACCAAAGAAACTCCACTTGCTGAAGGGCCTGGAAGGCTGATCCTTTCTGCTTAAGACAGATGCTGTAGACCTTTGGACCCAAAAGCAGTCAGCAGTCAGATTGCATCTGGGACTGAGAAGCCACACTCATGATCAGCAGAGAAAGAGAGAGAGGTAGAGATCAGGGAGATAGCATGCAAGACCATCCCTTGCAGGACAAAATAGTTTTGAAATAAGGTTAAGCCTACATCTGAAATTTCAGTATTTGTGGCTTCTCAGATGATTTTACATAAACAGCATATTTTCATGAAAATTCATAAAAACTCAAGAGTTAATCATAGCAAAACATAAATCCTTCACTTGCAAACACTCCTGCCTTAAAAAGAAAGCGAGACAAAAATTTTAATTTCACATTGATATGAAAAATAATAATTAAGTATCTATTGTGTTCTTCAAATAAATTACATGAAGATACTGCTAATGGATGCTGAAGTTACTCATATATATTAAAGGATGATGCTTTAGGATCAGAATTTCAGAATGTGATAATTTTTCACTCTCTACTTTCTGAAGATCAGAGATTGATTTTGTTTTCCCAGTCCCAGTGATGCAGAAGACTCCAGCTGTGTGGAAAGAATTCCACCTGCTGACATGCACACTTGAATTTACTCCTTAAGGAAGCCATGGAAAACAAGAAGAGAAGTAGGGGAATTCTGGTGTTTTCCTCTGCTTTACCCTAAGTCTGTAATATGGCCACGAAAGATACTTGAGCCTGGTCATTTGGAAAGGCTCTCTGCATCCTCAATTTAGACAGAGCTTTTAAGCTAGTGGTGTCTACTTGATTTTGTTAGCTCAGGGTTTTGGGAAGGAAGGAAGCAACATGAGCATTTGCAAGTTCTAAAAACCCTACAGAAGTGAATAGGCCAGCAGCAAAACAGAAGTGTGGAGGTGTGCTAGAGATGTACAGAAACACAGAGTATTTTTCCTAAATCTTATGAAGTGCTGACATGGGTTTCTGCAACACACATGGACTGATTTCACAGTTTATTTATAATGTTAGTGTAGGCCTGATTTATGCAACACTTAAAATAAGCTTCACCATATCTCAAAGATAAACTTACCAGTTCTAACTTCAGGTTAGAGTTCCTGGTAGTTACAAATGTTAGAAGCTTTCTTAGTGGCAAGAAATAGCATTTGAACTCAGAAAAAAGAATACTGGAAATGTTTTTTCACATCCTTCCACAAAAAATACCACCTAAGCCACTGCTATTCTGCTACATAAAGGGTAAATTATTATTAGAGATGACACCCACTTACATACTTACTGTCCAGCAAATCAGATGTGATTGTTCCAGCCCTTGTTCCAATGTTGTAGGTAAAGTTCACACAGTGGTTTGGAAATCTTTAGAAAGAAATGCCACATGAAGAGCAACATTATTACTACAATTATGCTTTTTTGGAGACATTTGAGTTCTTTTTATTTATTCCATTGTTTATTAAAAACCTCAGTTGCATGTATGTCTAACTTTGAGAAGCTACCAAACAATGTGTTTATTATGTTAGTTATTATCAATGAAAAAAATACAGGTACTACCTTTTTGAGAAAATAATTAGTTGCCTTAAATAACAGTATGACTAACATCTATTCAGAAAAGCCATTAAGAACACAAAACTTCTGAATAATTTTTCTTTTAAATACATCCAGAATTAGGCTTTTGTATTACAGACAAAAGTACCTTTATTGCCTGACCATCTAAGTGGCAAGCTTTCTACTTTACGGAATAATTATAATTCTGGGACACAAGTGATGTGCAATATTGCCAACTTTTGGCTACTCACAATGTTAATGCTGAAAAATAAAGACATCTTTCATAGTAAAGGTAATTTAAAAAAACTTACACTCAGCTAATAATTTCAAAAAGGTTATTCAATAAGTATACAAAAAAGGCATAGCATTGACTATGCCAAGAAAAGAAATTGCTGAACTGAAAAAAAACCCAAAAAAAACCAAAACAAGCAAGACTGACAAACAGTAGATACTTACATTCAAACTCATATCAATGTATGTCAATGCAGATAGACCACTTGAATGTGAGTTAATTCACATTTTATAGAATGAGAAATGGAAGTTTCCTTCAGATGAGAATATTTTACTTCCAACACAATATTTTCCAATGTCTCCCCTAAATTGTCTTAGTGTGAGTTTGGATGCTTTGTTCCTAAGCATGTTCATGTGGAAATCAGGGTAAAAAACTCTATGTATAAAATCACAGCGTTTTTTCAAATTTATTTATCAACATCATTAACAATACAAATGAAATTTCTCTTCACCTACATATAGGTAGCAGCTGCAATTTTTCACCTTTTTAAGTGCTGAAACTAAATGCATAAGCCCACTCTATTTTGCATATAGCTGAAACACTTCAAGTTGACCCCAGTTCAACCAAGCACTTTAGTACATGCTAGAATCAATATTCAGCAAAGCATTTAAATACACTTTAATCACCAAAGACATATATAAATGTTAGCATAACTTCTAAGCATGTGTCTGAACACTGCCCTTGCAAAGATATTTAGATGCCAAAATATTAATACAATCACCTCCTCAGATTTTCAGAAATGGCTATCTTGGAAAATTAATTTCCAATTAAATTCTGGAAGTAACTTGCACCTGAGTCATAACTAAGTTAATTACTAGACATCTTTTACTTTACAAAGTTAAGCCAAAGGATCAAAATATAAACCCTTGACACTAATTTTTGGTCCCAAAGAAAGTAAAATAGATAATTATTATTCTCCTTGTAAAAATCTGAGCATTTGGTGTAAAGAACAGTATGCTGTGTACAACAGATATACAGCTGTGATGCCATGAATCTCAGTTCCTGAGGAAAACTATTATTTGGCTGTAGTTGATGGGATTTTTTGTAAAGATTTGTAGAAGGTAGTGGTGGTGCTCAGATTTTTCATTCCACAAACCCAACAAGTTGAAAATCCTTCCCAGGTGAAAAGTTAAGAAAATAGTGGGGTTAATGAATTAGTAAGTGGCAGCTTTGTTACCTTCCATCAGTCAAATATAAACCTCTCATATATTTGAAAGGTTTTCCTTTGTTGTAACACCTGTAATTAAACACAAAGTGTTCCTTAGATCTTGCCATGCCCAAAAAGATTCAGTCTTCAAAATTCTCAGGTCAAAAAAAAGCAGCACAACATACAACGTGTGGACATAATAGGAATCTAGAAGTAATTTTAAAGAATATGGCTTGTCAAAATGCCTTCTAAGGAGAAGCAAACTGTTCTAAAACTTTTAGAAAGTAATAAATGTTATAGGGAAATCTGTTGAAAAAAATACTATCACTTTCATAAATTAAAAAAATAGGAGGGTGAAGGGAATTAAGAAAATTCAACACACAATTAAAAATTAGTCACTGCAAGTGTATTCCTATAGCATTTGTCACAGGAAGATGACTAATCCTTATAAAAAAAAAATTTTACAGTAAGTGAATTTTCTACCTCCTTCCATCATATCTATGTCTTCTTAATTGTCTTACTTTTCTGAATACTGAGATAGATCAGTTAGTAGGAAGGTTAAAGTTTATCCCAAACACACAGATACAACAAAAAAATACATATTTTTTGAGTAAAAATATGTCCAAAAAACATTGGAGAAAACACCTTAAAAGACTGGAAATATTCAAAAGTGAAACAGAGTAAAATAGTTCAAGAGAAAATAGTAACAAGACTTAAAATACTAGATAATCTATAGGAATGCAGAAACCTGAAGGAAGATGAGAAAAAGCTGTCTATTAGGAGTAGTAGGAATAGTTAGAAAAGACCAGTGGTAACCAAAAAAAGTTTTCTGGGACATAAATTGAGAAGTGTAGGAGTTAAAGAAGATTAAAAACAAAAACAAAAACCACAAAAAACCCCCGAACCCTAAACACCTTAAAAAAACCTCACAGCATAAAAAAAGGAGAACAGAGAGAAAAATACAGAATATTTAATAGAGTGAATAATTGTCCAATAGAAATAAGAAAGTAAATCTCAAATAAACCTGAGAACAATTTGTCATTCTGCTTCCCATTTTGTGCAAAACAGTTTAGTTTAAACTTGTATCCCCTCTCAAAATCCCAGCTAACAATCTGTTTCATGCAAGTGAAACAAATCTTCATTATTACATATAAAAATGCTAGTCTACACCTACCAGGTGTTGTGTGAGTGGTTTTTGGAAGCTGCCTCTGGGGAATGCTTATCAGCAAAGAAGTACCTAACTTTTTTTGGCATTTCTGTTTTTCAAAAACCATTTAATAATATAATCAGATTCTAACAGAGGCTCAGAAGTCCATTATGCTAACCAGAACACAAGCTGAAGAAGGCACACCAACAAAATCAGAATTCATTTTTTTGTACATCTTGTTGTTGCTCCTCTGTTTACACTGCTTTTGAAGAATCAAAAATAATGCTTTCATTATGGCTTAGGAGAGTTTACTTAATAGCATGATGTGTCTTTCACAGAAATTGTGCATGAAAATGACAGATGTGAGATTTGAAAAGATGGTGGTTTATTCCCATTATGCCCAGCAAGGACCACTGAAATGGAACATCAGGAAACATCAGGAGGCTATTTTAGCTTGTATTGCGCAGGTCATGGATTACCAGGGTGGTGCACAATACTTGAAATGAATCCGTCAAACTTAAGGGAATCAAAGGGCAATTAGATACCTGTCAGAGGTGATTTAAAAAATCTCAGTTGGAGGATCAAACAATATTTAACTGTTATAAATACAGTGAAGTACCCCTATAAGTGACCATAATAACAATTGCTTAAAATAATAGTAATATTATTTTTAAAATTTTTGTTGCATTTCAATATTACTTGCATTTTTTTGTTTTCAGTTCCATTGCCCGTTGTTCTTTTTTTATCTTTTTAACTTCCTTTATGCCTGTAGCCTCTCAAGCCCAAAGAATCACTGATAAAATCTAGTGACTTTGGCCAAGACACTTTTACAGATGGCCACATTCCACTAGGCACTGAATATCCATGTAATAAATGTCTAATTTCTATATTAAGTAGCTTAACATTCAACACCTACTGAAATTCTACTTGCACTAAAATGTTCAGAAATCAACTTGCACTACATGCTTAGAACAGTAAAGTTATCAAAAATATTGCATCTTTCTTTTAAAGTGATAAATGCTCTTGCCTTGCACTTTCTGTCCTACACCTAAGAAGGTATATTTCCATTTGCTATCAATTCCTATGCCGTTTTCTCTGATATAGTGCTTTAAATGATTGGTCAACTATTATGGTTTTTTTTCTATTATATCTGTTTTATGTTTCTAAATTCAGAGCTTATATGGAATGTTTCTGTTTGGATTAGTACATCTTTCAAAATCTGCATGACTGGAATTTTCAGGGATGATAAAATCTGTCTGTAGATCTTATCTTTCCAAAAGTGTCTTTATGTTGTAGAAAAAAATTGCAGCTATTCTGGAAACTAGAAACTGCCTGCACAGAACAGCTTATGTTGTTAGGGTCTCACATTTAGCCAGGGTCTACAATATTTCCTAAAAATTTTCTTCTTTTGAAATTCTACTTCTAAGACTATCTTGTACCACTTGTAGAAACATTCATTGAGCATGAGCCCAATTAAGTAACATTAGCCCCAAAAATCAGACTAAAATGAGAATCTGAATAGTGCCTTTTTAAAAAATTTATTTCATTTTATAGTATTCATCTAGATTGCTATAGTGCCTACTAGAAAGCATGAATTAGAAGTCACAGAAGTTCTTGGTAGCCAGTTAATTAGCACATCAACATTAAAGTTGATTTATTCTGTGAGGATGTTTCCATTTTGACAGTCTCCTAAGTCTCAAAATGGAAACATCCCTGCAGAATGAATCAGATTGTTCCCTTGCAGTGGCAATGGAGTTGTATAGATGAAAACAGGTTATCATTCAGCTAGTTAGATAAAGTGCTCCGTATTACTATGGACATAACAGAGAACTCACTAGGAGCTATTTAATTTGCTAGTCCACACTACACATTCTCCTAATCTTGCTGCTGGCAGGATTTGAGCTTGTCTAGGTTCGCCTCCCCATCAGTTGTCTTGTAACATCTGTCTAGGCGTACCTTACCTGGAGAAATTGATTTTTTTGCTTCTATAATGAATTCAACATCTTTTGAACAAAACATGTATACTAAATAAATGAGTAATAGGTGGTTTTGGTTTGTGATTCTACTCCCATTTCCTACAAATATAATTTTTTTAAAAAGAAATGTTTTCCAAAATAAGTTTGAAACTTAAAGCATAACTGTATAGCAAAAAGGATGAACTAATCTTTTAACAACAGAAGAGTAACATTAGCAGACAGAAAAGAAAACACTTTGGTCATTTAGACTCTTAGTCATCAGCATTTTATTAATCCAAGCACCAAGCATAACAGTGCTTTTGTCATTAAAAATTCCCCAGTTTGGGTTAGCAAACAAAAATATTAGCTTGGGCTTTGTGTTCATGTTCAGCATTGTCCTCATCTTTAAAGGGGGTCTGAATACTTATGAATTTTGTGGAGTCCTTGATGGCATCTCTTGGCAGTGCTCTTGCTGAGCCCTCACTAGGCACAGACAAGTTGCTTACAGGATATTTTTCCACAATGTCCTGCCTGAGATGCTTTCAGAAGGAGATGTCATTAAAGGATTTTTGTGTTTGTATATTGTTTTCAAGGAGGAGGAAAATTATTTGATTGAAAGAAATAGTACTAGTGACTACTATGGTTCTAAACTTTAACCTCAGGAAGATTTTGCAATAAATGATGTATGATGCTGAGGTGTGGTGGATTAAAGGGGTGGCAATGAAGCAACAGTATCTCAGTAAATGACACGAGCCTTTTATCTAATAGAAAAATATTTCTATGCAAGACTAAAAGAGACTGGGATCTTGGAGAAAATTTCTTTGTGTCCAAGAGACACAACCAAACAATTTTCTTGCTACAAAATGACATCCTCAAAAGACTCTCAGCAATTGGAGCAAATAAAAGGCTTAGGCACTTGCAGTTGCCTTGCTATCTGCTTGGTCCATGAAAAATAATGCAAAACCTGAAGCTACATTCATGGGTTTAGTGTTCAGTGTGTGTAAAGAATTTGGACCCTTTGCAGAACAGTCTCAAAAACATATGAACACAGAAGAAAGCAGCCAGATTAGAAGGAATTTGTGCTAGACTTAGGTGCCTAAATCAGGATTGCACAGACACAATTTTTTCAATTCATGATTTCAAGGAATGGGACATAGCTTGAGCTAGTTTTCTATCTGTTCTAAAATATGGCTGCTCAAAGAAACATTCTGTCAATGTTCATGGCACCTACATTTTACATAATAGTTCAGAGGTTTTGAATACCCTCGGGAAGCTGGAAGGATGAGATCCAGCCTCTTTTCAGCCTGAGAAGGTTCAAAGCTGTATTTCCTATTTTCAAGTTTAACTTCTATTAAGGAAGTGAGAAACACAGAACTATGTTCCTGATGACTTCTAACTTTTGGTTGTTTGATGTGAAATTTATAAACTATGATAGGAACAGGACTCTTGATTTGTCCCACTTTTTATCATGATGCACCTTTTAAAAATAAAGCCACTGTGATTTTTTGGTGGCATATGTAAATTTTAAAGCAAGTTTCTTATCTTTGTTCATTGTGCTGTGCAGCCTTAGTGGCTTCGCCTAGAAAATATAAACAGACAAGGCTCAAAAACTTTGAGCTGTATCTGTCTAACCCATATCTGTATAGTCCTTTTCTCTATAAAAAATCAGTAGAGAAGAAATTCAATCTCAAGGCTACGAATGAACAAGTTTATTAGTTTGTATAAGTGCAACTACAGATAAGAAATCTCTGTTGCGAGATAAAGTGATTGAAAACGAGAAACAAAAATGCAAGCCAGGTATTAATGGAAAAATCTTCATTAAAATATTTAGAGCATGAAGAATCAGGGTTTCTTCTTAAAAAAAAAAAGAAAGAAGAAGTATGCATTTAATTTCAAAGTTTTACTCTTAAATATAAAGAAACTTCTCAGGGAATTTCACTTTATAGCTACCTGCCTAAAAAAAAGAAAGATTATATTGTAAACACTATATCACGATATTTGCAAAAAAAATATCTATAAAGGAAATAGGGTGAGAGATGATATATTTTTTTTCTTATCAAGGAAAACTTTGTTAACAAAAGATTTCCTAACTGTCATGTTTCTTTGAGTTACTTATTTAGATTTAAGAAAATTCATTTGAAATACATTTCCAGTTATGAAAAGTAATTCTCTACCAATCCCACAAATTATTTTGAGTGTTTGCACACTCTATTTACTTATTAACTTTATGTTAGAGAACACAATGATAATCACAGTGCCAGGACGACAGATGGATATGGTAGTTAATGAGAAAATAGAATATATTTCAGGATTTAATTTTCCGTCTGAAATTCTAGGGAAAAACCTTATTAAAAACTTCCTAATTTGGTGTAAAAGAAGAGTAAGATTAAAGTTTTTAGTACTAAAGTCTTACTTGGGTATTATTTTAAAATAAACCCCAGAAAGATGGATTTATATTCACCAAAAATACACATAATTCTGTATTTAAACTTCAGTCATATAATTCTGCAATCTTTAAACTGCAGCAGAACTAATCATGAGCTGAAAATGATGCAAGGGATTAAGCACCTCAGTGAATCTGTCTATAGGAAGAAGATATTTCTGTTTTTTAGAATCTACTTTTAAGCTTCATATCAACTTCTCTATGGTTTATTTTTGAGTAACTGTTCAGCTAAAACTTTCTTATTTTCAGGAATGAACCAAATATTTTTATTAATTCATTACTTTAATGACTTTTTCTAATTAACATTCAGCTCAAACTTTTTTTTTTTCATTTTCACACATTTTAATTTGAAATGCCATTGCAATGTTGAACCACACTTATGTGCGCAAAAATTCTTACTGGTCTTGCTACTTGTGTTGATTTCTACCAATTTTGGGGGTTTTTGTTTGTTCAGAAAGTGCATCTCTGAAATGTAGTTTGATTATGTGGCTAAAAAAGACATGAGCCAAAAAGAAATTAACACCTGAGCAAATTCCTCGAGATCATGGCAGTGAATCAGTAAATCTAATGAGGCTTCAAAGTAAATTAGTAAACATTTTCATTGTACAAGACACCCCTATAAGTATCGAGGCATCAAATCATTAGAACCACATAAAAATTGAGTTCAAATCTTATTAACTCCTTGGCAGATGCCACATCTAATGTCTCTACTCCTGCCAAAACATGCACAGAAAACAAGTTGGGTTTGGAACATGAAAAGCATAAAATGTTACACTTAATCCATTATTATTGCAGTTAATGGAAAAATTAAATGGATCAAGATGCACAGTAGTGACACTAAAAAGGTTTCTTTAAAAGTGATGATATCCATTTGGGAGAAGAAAAGTGGAGATTATGGGGAAAATAAAGCTAAGACATATTCCAAGAACACTGATATTAAAATGTTTACCGTCCATACTCTAAAAAAGAAAAAAAGAAATCAAAAAATATCAAGAAAAATCAACAGGAAATAGCAATTTTTAAAATCAAATATGATTAGAAATAAATTGCTTTTTTCCATGATACTTTTTTACAAGTTTTAAATTTCCTAGGTTAGCACTTGGTGAACATAGTTTTTATCTTACACTAGCTAACATTCTCAGTTTGTTCTAGTGTACTACCAATAATGTCTGTAAAGTTTTTTCCTCTTGGAAAATTAGATACAGAAATGCCAAAGCAGTAGTTTCCTACAGTCAGTTGTAGAACAAAACCAAGAGGTAAAACTAATCTCAAATGGGGTCTAGATTTATCTAAAAATATGCCTAATAAACTGCTTTTCAGATTAGGAAATTATGTGCGTGTGTGTGTGTGTGTGTGTGTGTGTGTGTGTGTGTAAGAAAAACACGGAAAATTCATAGATCTTTGTTTGGATTTAGGGTTTTTATTTATCTATTTATTTATTTACATTAAATCAGGAACTTAAAATAGTAAGAAAATCTCATGGTTGTGTATTTAACTAGGTAAAAAATTTTGTGCTGTTTTCTGGACAGAAAGTGCTGAGTTTTACAAAGCTCTAAGCAGTTGTGTAATTTTCTTCTACTGTAAAGATGCTGGCGTTCTACGGAAAATTGTGTACACTGTAAAAATAAAACTGCAGAAGCCAATCCCTGCCCCAAATGAAAAATGTTCTGTGGTACCACCTACAGTGAAAAAAGAAAATTTTCAAAGGGAAAAAGTAATTTCTCCACTGTCACCAAAACATGACTTCACCTATTACAGACCAAATACTTCAAGAGAGTCCAATTCAAAAGTTTCAGAGATCCCTCTGCTGATTGCACTGCCTTTTGGATTGGACCCCTAGTATGGCTCATCCCAGTGTGGATGCTCTACTACGGTCTATACATCACACTGTCAGATTTACTCATGCACTTTCAGGTTACTCAGTGGCAGTGCAGGTGAAAGCACTTCAGAGCAGAAGTAGGAAGCAATCTTGTAATTGATTGAATACATTATGTGGGTGACAGGCCCAAGCCACAGTGATTTTGTTTGTGACTTTATATTTCCTTTTCACCAGTTTTCCACTGATATTTACATTGGAGAGGTTTTTTTTAACATGTATATATATATATATATATATAAAAATAAAACCCATATATATTTATATAATGAAATAATATTACATATTGCATGCTACATATTTTATACTATATATAAATGTAACTGAACTGTTGACATTTGAATGAATTAGATTTTTTTTATTACACATTTATTCTGTTTTAGTTATGGTTTTTATGAACTGCTACAGTGCCTTAAGCTTTCCAGTACAGGGGGTCTTTTTATATAAGATCAGCATAATAACTTTTACTTAACTGATGAAACTACCAGTTAAATTAATTTTGGTTTGCAGGGCAAAAATGGAAGGTGCTAGATTAATAACTTTGGAATATATATTGTAAAACCATAACTTCCTCATTAACAACCTGATAAAGAACAGATTACACAACTGGACAATGAAGTGGAACAAAATCTAGATCAATTGACCAACTTAAATGGTTGTAAGCAGTGACACAAAGTCCAGCTAGAGGCTGGTCACTAGTGATGTGTTTCGGGGGTTGATATCGGGGCAAATACTACTTAAATCTTCATTAGCAACTAGGATGTTGGGATAGTGGGTACTCAGAAAATTTGCAGAGAATAAAAAACTGGGAGGAGTGGTTGATAATGCCACATGCTTATTCTGCTATTTGGAAGGACATGGACAGGCTGAAGAAATGAGCAGACAGGAGCCTTGTCAAGTTCAACAAAGGGAGAAGCAAAGTCCTACACCAAGGATGAATAATCCCACGGCTGGAAAGCAGCTCTGAAAAGGACTTGGGGTCACCATGGACCGTTTAACAGAAATGTGTTCTTGCATAAAAGAAGGCCAACAGCATCCTGAGCTTCATTAGGAAGACGAGTGTCACAAGAAGGTGGAGGGAGGTGATCCTTCCTGTCTACCCAGCACTGATCAGACCAGCAGTGTGTCCATTTCTGGATTCCTGAGGGCAAGAAAGACATGGTCATACCTGAGTGAGTCCAGGGAAGGTCCATGACAATGAAAAGGGCTTGGAGCATTAGTCATCTGAGAAGTGACTGAAAGGGTTGCAACCTTTTGGTTGGAAGACTTGGGGCGACCTCATCAATATGTATGGATATCTTATCAGGAAGGATGTTAAACACTGAAACAGGCTGCCCAGAGAGACCAGCTGTCTTTGTCCCTGGAGATATTAAAAAACCCAACAGGAGCAACCTGTTCTAAGTCACTGCTTTGCCCAGGAGACCTGCAACAGGGGATCTCCTGTGAAGCCTTCCAACCCCAACTTTCCTGTGGTTCTGTGGACTTGCAAATATCAGATATGGTTTGAAGTGAGCCTTGGTGATTTGTGCCTTGATTCTTGAACCAAAAATTCATTGAAATAATTAATTTTTTTGCATATTTTATTCTACATGCAATCTCTTTAACTTCAATATCTAAACTGTCTGGGTCAACAACAATTAGATTTTATCTATTCGAAAAGAGTGCCAAAGGAAGAAAGGGTGAAATATTTTAGGAAAAAATTCCCGTTTTGACTTTAATACTGCTCTTGTTCCTAGGCATATCTGTAATCACAAAAATGGCATTACAGTACTCAGAAGATGAAGGCTTGTTTTCTCTTTCCCCACCTCTCTGTATGACACAGACAGCATAAGGAAAACATTACAGTGCTTGGGGCTTTTTCTCCCCATCTGTTTTCTCATGGATTTTAACATTTTAGATACTGACTGTTACTTACTCGAGGTGCTGCGCTGTGCCGGGTCTGCCCCGCCCGGCCCCACGGCACACACAGCAAATTCCCTTCCATTGGCCCCATGGCAGGGCAGGCTGAGCCCCTCAGCCCCGGGGAAAGCCTGGCCAAGGGAGGGCAAAACGCTGCCCGGCAGCCGGGGCTGAGGCAGGGGAACCGTGCGGGAAACAGCCCTGCGAGCCTGAGGGGAGAGCGGAGCAGGGACGGAGGGAGGGAGGAGAGGCCCGGCAGGGATGGCCCTGCGGCCCGGGAGGGACACCGGCGGGACAGGGATTGCCTGCGGAGCCTGGGGATGGTCCAGGCTGGAGAAAGGAAAGTGTGAGGAGGAAGAAATAGCAGAGAGGAGCTGCTGTGGACTGACCGCAGCCCCCCATTACCTATCCCTCTGCTCCTGCTTGCTCAGGGGCAAGGAGGCGGAGGAGTCAGAGATGAAGGAGTGAAGTTGAGCCTGGGGAAAGATGGGGGATGTGGAGAAAAGCATTTTAGTTCATGCCTGGCTTTCATCATTCAACTTTATTTTTAATTGACAATATTTTTAAATTCATAATCATAAGCCTGAGTCTGTTTTGGCCACGATGGTAACTGCTAAGGGGTCTCCCTGTTTTTATCTTGACTCATGAGTTTTTTAGTATTACATTCTCCCCCTGTCCTGTTGGGAAGGAGTGACTTGCAGTTACCTAGGTGTCTGGCTACCAGCCAATATCAACCCACAGCGAACATTAAAATTATGTCTTGAATAAAACTTTGCAGATGAGTGGGTTTGGCTGGGGTGGAGTTAATTTTCTTCAGAGTGGCTGATATGGGGTTGTGCTTTGGATGTGTTCTGAACACAGGGCTGATAACCCAGAGATGTTTTTGTTATTGCTGAACAGGGCATACACAGAGCCAAGGCCTTTTCTGCTTTTTGTACTGATATGATGGAGAGGAGACCGAGGGGTGCTTAGGAGTTTGGGAGGAGACACAGCCAGGACAGGTGACCCCAACTGACCAAAGGGGCATCCCAGACCGTATGGCATCATGCTCTGTATATAAGGAGAGCGAAAAAAGGAGGAAGGGAAGGCCATTTGGAGTGATGGCATTTGTCTCTGCAAGCTACTGTTACACACAGGACCCTGCTGTCCTGGAGATGGCTGCCCATGGAAAGCAGTGAATTGTTCTGCTTCATGTGCATGCAAAGCTTTTCCTTCCCCATGAAGCTTCTCAACCAGCATCAACTGAGGTATAAAATGAGTGAATCTTGCTATTTCACTTTCATCCCTTAACAAATCAGATTAGCTAATTGTGTTGGGGAAATTAAGAAATATCAGTTCAAAATTCTTTAGCACAAGTTTGCCTGAAAAGATCACCTTTATTCCCCAAATAATTTTTCAGCAGAGAACACATATATGAAAGTCAATCTACAATTTGACCTCAGAACAGAGCAGATGTCTTAGTCTAATCTGCCAGCAGGGGCAGGTAACAGAAGAATAACAGAGTTTACACCAAAGCAGCTGAAAAGCATGTTTAGTTTGGGGATAGTCCCCACTAGCAGAAGCAGTGAACTTAAAAAATGGGTAGATGGAGAAAAACAAAATAGCTGAAGTCTTTAAATAATTTTCAATAGTTCAATAAAACTTTTCTCCCAGATGAGTCTTCTCATCTCTTTAAAGAACAAGAATATTCATTTAAACTTCTAGCATTGTTTTTTTTTGGTAAGGGAAACCTTCTGAAAGAGGACATAGTACAAAAATAGCTGGTAAATAGCTAGTAAATGCTTTAAAATTGAGGTAGGAGACATATAATATGCACCTTGTAAAGATACTTCTTGAAAGGTGTGGAGTACATCAATGGTATGAAAGAAGTTACAAAAAAGCAGTTAAGAGATATAAAGATATAAAATATTATTCAAATGAAAAGGTATTGTTTAAAGTTTTAAAGGTTATTGTGCTTTTGTTCTGTTCTTTAGGTCCAGAGCTTAACTTTTTTTAGTTCCTGAGAAGTCATGCAAAAACCTTCTTTTGCCTTCAAAGCCTACTTCCTCTACGAGTAAGCAATCCATTGACTCAAATGTATGAAACTGAACACCAGACAATTAGTTTTAGCAAGTCCAATTTATCCACTGACCCTCTTTATCTAGCAGTGTTTACTGTGAACTGCTGATTGAATTTCATTTATACCAAGTGAAAGGATTTTCTGTAGCAATATCTTTTTACCAACATGAAAACAGACTAGCAAAAGCTGGTAGAGAATTTTCTTTTGTTTACTAGGTTTTGGGGGTTTTTATGTCTTTCTTCTTCTTAAATGTGCTTATATAGTTATTTAGAAAGACAGATTTGATGGTTTCCATAGTAACATTTTGGGACAGCTGGCCAAGCAGGAAGGCCTTGTTCATCCACCTATACTTTTAACACAATTCTACCTTCCACATCACTGTCGCAGAATATATACAGACACAGACATGTGAAATGAAGATAAATATGTTTGAAAAAAACAGAAAACAACAAACCAACAAATAAACCAAGCCAAACCAAAGCAATAAAACCCGGGCTCAAGCAACTCTAATGGAGCTAGATGCAGATGATAAGTGTCCTGTTGAGGAAACAATGTCAAGTAAGCTGAATTATTTTCTAAGTGATATATATTCACCCATCATTTTATAACTGAAAAATTTGGAAGTATTTCCTTTCCATGTCATGATTATTGGTAATGTAGAGACTCACCCTCAGGGAAAGAATGGATGCAAAGAGAAGGTTAATCTTAATCAGCATTTAAGTGCTCTGTTTTGGTTTATAGCTTCATGTTAACATTGGGCAGAAGCTAGCTAGAGCTTCTGTACTTGTACTGGCTTTTTCAAAGTCACAGTTTAAAATGCCTGCTTGTAGCAGAGACTAGGATCTAATATTTAAGACAGATTTCTTTCTCTACTCTAGCTGCCAGACATCAAACAGAACCTTTAATGCTGATATCAGACTTGCTTCTGAGATTTCCAGATTGATTGCAGACATCCCAAAATATTTTTTGGACTGATTACCTCTGTGGAAACAAAAGCATCTCCAGTTTTACAATTGCACTTGCAATGCTTTGAATGATAAACAAGACTAAAACTAAGAACAGCAAATTCATTTTGATGAAAGGAGAGGTTGCACTGTTGTTTATTACATGGAAAACAAAGTAGCAAAATAAAGTCAGACAGAAAAAAACCAAAACAAAAACAAAAAAACAGGCAATACCCCTTCTCTACAGCACACTAAGGAATTTCATGGACAATTGTGCAGTGCCCAGCTGTAAAATGGCTTTGTACTAGATTACACTTTTGCTGTTAGCTTTAGCAAGTTATTCTAATAACTTGTTAATATATAGTAGTCAGTTAATACAAGAATAAGCTATTCAATAACCTTTTCAAGGAAGAAAAATACTGGAAAGAAAATACTGAGACTAGAAAGGAAATGGTGAAATGAAAGGCAATATGGTTTAAAAGGAATTTGGGATAAGGGAAAAAAAACCCATGTATTTTTTCAGATATATTTGCAAAATTGCAGCATAAATCAAATTTCCAGAAATAAAAAAATAAACAAAAGGGTACTTGTCTGCTTTGGAAAGTACATTGCTGTTCATATGGTCTTTCTTGATAATAAGTTTGGAAGTTGCGTAGTCTTTTGTAAGGTTCTCTTTTGGAATAAAAGATAAAATGTTTTAAAATCTTGTAGGATTTCTAACACAAGTTGTGTATTTTCATCCAAACATTGTTTCTCGTTGTTTTTTATTTCACAACAGTAAGGTTTCATTCAATTCTTCAATTTTGGTAGGCCTGTACCATCCACCTTCTGAGCAGTGGATTTCCATTGTTACAGTGGACTCCTCTATGGGATGCAATAAAGACAACCTATGAGATTTGTTTTCTTCTTTCATAATTTTTGGCCAGAGAAAAGGTAGGATATGTCCAAAATAACGGAATTTATTAATTCATTTGTCATTATTAGTTTTTTACCTCATGCATATACACAGTGCACCAAATCTGAATCTGCACAGACTGCACTGCTTCAAAGAACATATTTTTGAAGAGCTACACTCCCACTTAAAGTGCGTCTTAGCACATTACTGTGGAACATGAAGAGTGCTCAATCACCTCTATAAACTCATACTCCAACTGTAGAGTGAACACCTCTCTCAGCACTTTTCTAAACTTAGTTTCACTTGGATCAACAAAACCAATAGCAGTGTGTGACTAAGAATAATTTATTTCTATCTCAGAGATGATTATCCTTGTAAGAAAAAAAATAAAAACTAAAAAAACCCCCAAAAAAACAAAAAAGAAAAACTAAACTTAAAAAAAATGAAATTAATGCAAGGAAGCTCTCTGTCTGGCCATATAATTTTTATAAAATACTGAGTGTGAGTGAATTTTTCTGAGTGTCTCTGAACAACTCATTTTCAACAAACCTTGTAGAAAATGGCCATAATTATATTTAGAGGTAATAGCTCAAAGGTGACTTATTTATTTTTTTCATAAATATGAGCATTATGCATCTGCCATGAATTAGAGAACAAGTTTTTCCCCATCATAAAATTTTCTAAAGGAAGTGCCATGGACAGAGACGGCATTTGCCACTATTCAAATTTTCAGTGCTCAATAAATAACTAAATGAAAAATTCTTATAACTTTTAAAATACTTTATCTTTTAATTTATCTTTTATCTAAACACTGTAGTTGTAGGCAGCACTATGTACTGTATTACTACCATATAATAGACACTATATTCCCTCTCTGTATATAGATAGATAAGGACAGAGACATATACAGCAACACAAAACCCCATATGATTAACTGTCAAGATTCATTACCTACTGCTGATAAAGTCCAACCTTCAAGAGAGAGCTGAACTCCTGTTTCACTGCTCCTTTACTGCATATTTTTAAACAAACTTGTCTTCACAACTGAATATGGTCAAAGCCAAAACTGCTTCCAGTCCAGAAAGAACGCACATGGTCAGAACGTATAATAAAAATAGATGGTCTTTTCTAGAAAATTCCTAATTTTTTTTTTAATGTTAGTAGTTTATATGAGCTTCAAGAAAAGGTCTTTTGTTCATCATCTGGGATAAGAGTTTATGCACCAGGTTTTTGGATGTAGTTACATGACTTTCAACCAACTCTGAAATATTTTTCAATTATAAATTGCTGACTTCGTTCTAGAAGAATTACAAATTATGCTGATGCAAGAGTTCAACATGTTCTTAAACAGTGCTAAACCCAAGTAAAAAGAGAATATCACCTAACCAAAAAAGCTTATTACATCTCAGAGAATGTAGTTGTAAAGCTTCTATGAATTGCTAGAGACATGAAGACAACACATAAGATTGTTTTTATGCAGCCTGAATTTAGGCAAAATCACTTTGTTTATTTCAGCAGATAAAAACCTGAACTTACAGCATCTTCATAAGAAAATCTTTGCCATCTCATAAATTATCTGTCTCAATCATCCTTTTCCCTTCTTTGAAAATGAAAATAATTTAAAAATTTTTCTAAGTTCTTTTTCTGATCTACTCACTTATAATGACAACTTCTGTGGTCCCTTCTAGAAAACCTTCTTCTCTGTTTTGTAAGTCTAGGTTTCAAATTACTTCTTACTTGCAGTGATTTGGCAAAAGCTGGATCTCAGGATTTATGGGTCTGAAAGAGAAAGGAAATAACCTGTACTGGGTTTTACGGGGATAGAGTTAATTTTCTTGAAATTATGTGGCTGTATTTTGGACTTGTGCTGAAAACAGTGCTGGTAACACATGGATGTTTTAATTGGAGCAGTGGTTGCATAGATTGAAAGTCTTTTCAGCTTCTCACATCATCCCACTGGCAAGTAGGCTGGGAGGTCACGATGAGTTGTGAGGCGACTCAGCTGGGACAGCTGACCCCAGTGACCAAAGAGCTATTCCATACTGTGTAGCATCATGCTCAGTATATAAGGAGGGTGGGAAAAAGAAGGAAGGGGGGATTGTTCAAAGTGGTAGCATTTGTCTTCCTGAGTAACCATGATGCATGATGGAGCCTGACTTTCCTGGAGATGGCTGCACACCTGCCTGCCCATGGGAAGTGGTGAATGAATGCCTTAGTTTGCTTTGCTTTCCCTGTTAAATTGATGGTATCTTAGCCTATGGATTTTCTCACTTTTACCCTTCCAATTCTTTTCCCTGTCCCACCATAGGAATGTGAACAAGCAGCTGTGTGGTACTCAGATGTTAGCTGGAGCTAAACCATGACAAGAACCCTTAAACAAGATTCTCAAGCACATAAAGGATATAAATGTGAAGTACTGAGAAATTCTTCAGAGTTCTACGGGGCAGGATAATGCATCAAGAACACTACAGTAAAATTCATCTCCCTCCAAAATAAACTCCAACTCCCAAACCCCAGATACCACTGGAAAAACTTTCTCCTAAAATGAAAAATAGAACCCTGGAACATTTAAAGCTTCATTACAGAGAGCAATAGGCACTAAGAAGGTCTCTGCTGCAGCTAATATATATGCAAGCACAACTTCTAAACTGTGTCCGACATAAATTTTAATAAGTAACTGGTCATTGTGAGTAACTGCTTTTTGAGCATTTTCTTTACGTTCAGAAAGAGAATTCCTTGGGACCCAGGGATTAGTACACTTAAAATTGTTTACTAACACTAATATCATTAAGGAGAGAAAATATGTTTATTTTACAAATCTATATAGCTATCTTTATTTTCACTTGTCCATTCTCTAGTCCTGTCCTTCAGGATTTCATAGAAGAGTAAGATTATTGTTTGAAAATTAGTCTTTCTTTATATTGCCTGTAATATGTAGCTGAAGATAGCTTTATTACAATAAATCTTGTCTGTTTACTGAGGTGATGAGAATTTTACCCTCTCTTCAGTGGATGAGCAGCCTGCCTTTTAAAATAAACACTGCTATGAAATGGCTGAAACCACATTGAGACAACTCATGTGCTTAAGTGAGTCTAGGCATCACCTATGTATGGCATCATCCAGAAACTAATTGAGTTAGGAGCAATTGCAGCTGGACTTTTATCAAGCCCCTAGCTAGGGAGGTTTTACTTTTCACTAGGAAAATGTGATATTTCTACTAAGGCTGTAAAGAAAGGATGTTTCTCAGGAAGCATGAAAACCAAAACATTTTTTTTTCTTTCTCACATCATGGGCAATTACATTGGGATTTCTGTAGTTAATGGCAATTACCAAGTCGATTTTGTTTTCAAGGCAATTATAGAATTGTTATGTTTGCTGTTTTACACACAGGTTTTTTCTTGCTTTTTGATCCAACTCTTTCCTCAGTGGAAGGAAACATTCTTGTCATTACTGGACCATTCTCGTCCTTCACCACTAGACTCTCATGGTTATGGTCCTGTCCTGGAATTTCAGGCATGTAGTTTGATTGTACTTGGAGACATGGACATTTAAATGCTTCTCTTATTTCCTAGAAAAATTCCCTAACAACTAGACTATTTTATAAAAGTTCAGAATCACACACTTCTCTAACAGTGCCTAAAACTTTAGACAGATTTAAAACATTTTTATGAGAAAATTGAGCAAGACAGTTTATGTTAGAGGTGATTTGTTAGCACCTAATACAAACTGGACCCCAAAACAGAGGAATAGTATTTTTGTATCTCAATGATGTGCAAAACTTTTGTGAATGTCAAACATTTTAGTATGGCTGAGGCTGTGGCTGTTCTGAGCATGTTTCTGTATTCAGCTGAAAAAAGAACTTAGCTGTGAAGAGAAAGATAGTATAAAATTATATTGGAATAAAGAGTTTGTGGGGTAATAGCTTGAATTTCAAGTCCTTGAATCATGTCTCAATCTCACTTTGAGCACTAAAAATCTTTACATAGCATAGAAACTACCTCAGTCCAATCATTGTTCATAATGCGGTTATTTAAATTTTTCTTGTATTTTGGAGAGTCCTAGATTTAACTTTTTAGTACAGTCACATTGCTGGTCTTCTAGTTGTGGCATATTGTCTGAAGAAAGGAATGAAGGTCTACTTTAATTATATTGAAAAGATTATAAAAATTTGGGAATTTTCCATAGTAAAGGCACTGAGAATCCAATTAACATGAAAATAATCTGTTTTCAGGATAAAATAGAGAATGTCTTGTGAACCAAAAACATTTAGTTAAAATGCAGATTACAAGGGCATGATTTTAAAGATATCATACTTTTTATTTCTAGAGACCAAAGGTAGAGATTAGATCATATTAAATTGCATAAAAATGTTACAGTGTTTGGTTCTTTCTCCTGTGTTCAGTCTTTTAATCTGTTCTTATCCTTAAAGATAGTAATAATGAGAAATGTGATAATCATAAAACTGTTTAAAAATTATACCTTCTTATTCAGTGCACTACTTCTGGGATTATATCTACTCATTTTAATGATAAAAATAAGCTTTTACTGCTTTTTACTCCTTTTAGCACTGAAAAGTTAAAACAGAAATTTAATCTTTTCTATAACGGTTATCATAAAAATTGTTAACTGAACTTTAGTTATAAGATTTGCTTTACTAGTTGCTGTACTCACATCAGGAATGGAGAGAAACAGAATACTTATAAAGTTGAATAAATTGTTATGATAAAACTAAGGTCAATCAGGGAAGATTTTTTTTATTTAATTCAAATGCAGTTCAGGGAATACTAAGTGTCTTCAGATTTCCCAGATCTACTCCATGTGTATCACAGAAAAGCATTTTTCACAACACTGTGTTCCTTAAGAAAATAATGTAAAATCTTTGACAGTTTGAAGATGGAGTGGCAGTCAGCAAAAAATCCAGTGCTGTGTAGAAGGCCACTGAATAATGGTAAGAAAATAATTTATGAAACAGCATTCATGTGATACATTTTGCTCTTGAATCTAAAAGCTTATGAACAACTTAAAGAACTCTTTCCCAAAGTGAATGTGGCATTCGTCATGAAATAAATTAAAAAAAAAAAAACCAAAACCAATAAGTAAAAAGCTGTATCTTTAGGCAGAATATAAAAGTTGAGGAATATGTAATATTTCTTTTTTAGGAGGGACGTTATATAGGTAGTGATTAGTTTTTCAAATGTTCTGGAATGCATAAAAAAATTAGCCATTTTCATGTAAAGAATATTGCAGTGGTCAGTAGATCAGCCTTTAGTCTTGTGCTACAATCCAAGGAACGCAGCTAGGGGTATTTTGTCTCTATAAGTGTAAGCTTGTAAGTTTACTATGAAAATAGCCAGTTACTTATCTATATTACTTATACTTACTGAATTTGTAAGGCAAATATAATCCTGATATATCTTAATTTCTTATTACTCAGCAAGATTTCAAAAGCTTTTGCTACCTATCTATCTATACCTATGTCTATATCATTTATCTGTATATCATTTGTATGTATATCATCTATATATATCTGTGTTTGTGTGTATTTCTTACAATGTTATCTGAGTGCTCTAAAGCATTTAAAACTGTGTCAGATTAATGCAATGTGTTTGTATCTTGTCTCATGGTAGAGGTTGGAATTAATCAATCTTAGTTATCAAGAATGTTTTTGTTGTGATACATCTACAGATTCTCTTTGAGATATAGGCAGTGAGTGATTCCCTAGGGAGTGTGGGTTCCTATCCTTCACTTAATCAGGGAGTTGCTACTAAGCCAGTCAAGGAGTGTTGGCAAGCCTGTTTTCAAAGAGGCGTTTTCATGAAGAGGATTTGATGGAGAAAGTGAATTTAAAACAAAACAATCAAACAAAAAAAGGAACACAAAAAACCAACCAAAAATTTGGAGAACTCCAAAAAAGAGATGGAATGCAAAAATTATCCACAGGACATTCTTTGGAAGGTGGAGTGAATGAAGCTGAAGGCCCTGGGCATTTGGACAGGAGAAACTCTGAAGCAAGTCACCTAAACAGCAAGAGTTACCTATTTTAATATAAACAGTGAAAGTTTTGCTTTCCTTTTTTTCCTCATCCATACCTTATCTAATAAATGTCTATACATAGGACAGACTGTTGTGTTATATACATATATCACACATGTTCATAGCCTTATACAAGTGCATCTATGCATTATATGTATATATGCAGTATGATCATTCCCTCACACCAGCAGAAGAGTCTAAAAGCAGAATACTGTGACATGTTAACCATCCCCTGATTTTTTGCTCTGTATGCCATCCTAGGAGCTTCATGAACTTAAAGAGGGGTGTTACTGCGGGGCCAAGGGGGTGAAATGACTTCCACTGCGAGGATAACTCAGAAAGCTCTCTCTCACAAGCTTCAGGGCAGTGCAGAGCAAACCTATAAATCTCAAAGTTCCCAAAGGTGCGTATGTTTTCTGCTTTACAGGTATATAAGTCTTTTTATATGCACTTCTGGAAAACAAATTTATTTATCTGGGAAGGAGGCTACTGGCTGTTCTTTATGACTTGGTAGGCCTTTAAAATGAAAATGTTTTCACCTTTCCAAGTGAAAGAGTGGGTAAGTATTAACCTTATACTAAAAGAAAAACTGTTACTAACAAAACCACTCCATGTGACCTTAATTTTCCCCTTCATGCAGAGCACCCAGTGCTATCATGGCCCAATTAGGCTTCACTTCTAAGATCTGACAGAATTACAGTACTTGATGACAAGATTACACTCTGTATTTTTTCTCTAATTAGCATGTATCAAAGTATCCAGAGTCCTTTTGATTTCATACTTTGACTGATGATAAGTCTGTATTTATCTCTTATGTACCTTACTGAGGATCTGCACTTCTTAGTCATGATGTGAGGTTGCTAACTGTAAACACAAGGTTAGTAGTTTCTCCTACAATACTCATTCTGTCCACAATCCCTTCTGTTCTTGATTAGAATGAAGGTGATTAGACTGAACACACTTACACAATTTCTCTTACCTTTAGTAGTTGAACAAAATACCTTTATATTTTGTTCAAAGATTGTAGACCACCACTTTCTTCAGGTATGACTGGATAGCAATCTTTTATTTATGTGTTGTATCTATGAAAGAAAGGATGAAATAGCACAAATCATTAATTTGAAATCCACTAACATAGCAGAGGCATTTTCTGATAATTTACGTTTTTTAAATCGGATAGAAATGAAAAAATAAAATCAACTATTCTCCCTTATCTTCTTGACTTTGCATCTACTTGGGCATATTAAGCAACACGTCAAACTGGAATGATAAGAACAACATGGTTCTAATGATCAAATACAGAATACTTAATATTTATGAAGAACAGGGTCAAGCCAAAATTACTAATTTGATTTCTTGTGGAAGGTTAGTCTTCTTCTGGAGCTAAAGCCAAAAAAATAAAAAAAAAAAAAAGATCTGAAGCTGGCCCACTACTGAGGAAGACAACAGAAGCAGCTTTTAAAAATGTCTTAATAGCAAAAGGCAGACCAGAAATAACATTGGCCATTGGTCCCATTCTGTGACTTGATCAGGATGGTCACCTCACAAACAGGGACATAGACAAAGCAGAGATGTTTAATGCTTTCTTCACCTCAGTCCTCAATACTAGTGATAGCCTGTAGGACCCCTGGAACCCTGAGCTGGAGGACAATGACAGTAAGAATGATAAACTCCCAGTCAATCCTGAACTTGTCTGTGATTTTCTGCTCCAGTCTAAGTATTTGAGATCTGATGGGAGTCATCCCAGGGTACTCAGAAACCTGGTTGAAACCATTGGAAGAACTCTCTCAATGATTTTTCAGTGGTCTGGGAAATTTAAAGAGATTCTAGTGACTGGAATCTGGCATATGTCCCAATTTTAAAGAGGTGCCAGAGGGCTGTTCCTGGTAACTCCAGGCCTGTCAGCTTCACTTCAGTGACTGATAAAAGTAGGGAGAAGACTATCCTAGAAGGTATTGAAAAACATGTGAAACACAATGCAGTCATTGGTCAGAAGCAGCACGGGTTCATGAGGGCAAAGTCCTGCTCAATAAACTTAAGTTCCTCTTACGACAATGTCACCCATCTGGTTGATCAAGGGAAGCCAATTTATGCAATTTTTTTGGATTTCCTTCTGAACAAAATTTCCAGCATACATCAGAATAAACACATCATTAGATAAACACATCATGAGATGGTTTCTATAGGTCTTCATTTTAGGGGCAGTGCTCTTCAATTCTGCATAAATGCCTTGAATGCAGGACTCAAAGATATACTGAGTTTGCCAATGACAATAAGTTGGAAGGAGCTGTAGACTCCCTGGAAAGCAGAGAGGCTCTACAGAGAGACCTGAACAAATTAGAGGGATAGGTAATCATAAACCCATTTTATTGAAGTTTAATAAAGAAAAGTGCCAGATTCTGGGAGAGGAAAAACTGAGAGGTACAGACAGAGTGGGGAGTGAGGAGCTGATGAACAGCACCACAGAAAGCGACCTGTAGGTCCTGGTCAATGGCAAGTTGAACATGGGTCAGCAGTGCCCTGGTAGCCAGGAGGGCCAAGCCTGTCCTGGGGGGCATCAGGCACAGCATGATTGGCTAGCTGAGGGAAGTGATTGTCCCACTCTGGTCTCACTGGTGCAGCCACATTTGAAGTACTGTGTGCAGTTTTGGATGCTGCAATATGGGCAGGATATAAAGCTACTGGAGAATGTCCAAAGGAGGGCTTTGAAGATGGTGAAAGGGCTAGAGGGAAAACCATAGGAGGAGTGGCTGAGATTCATTCTGGAGAAGAGTACACTGTGGGAAGAACTCATTGCAGTCTACACTTCTGTGGCATTGCGTCCTCGATAAGCAGCCGCAGCCCCAACGCCACACGGAAAGGCAAACGGCTGCACCAGACGCGCGGCGGGCGGGGCTGCGGCGGGTCTGGGGAGCAGGCAGGAGCGGCGCGGAGCTCGGGGGACAGAAGCCTGGCGGGAAACAAGGTGGGACGGAGAAACGTACGGACGCAGTCTACGGTCTTCCAGAGAATTTATTAGGATCTTCAGGTGAGGGACGGGGGAAGGCGAAGGGGGGACGGGAAACAGGGAAAGGGTGGAGGGTCTGGAAGCCCAGAGACTGCGACCCCGAGCACACTGTGGCAGGGGTTTATATGGGAAGGGAAAAGGGGAGGGGGTTAGCTCCGGAGCCAACCTGGGAGGGTCCGAGGGGAGAAGGGCAGGGGTACACACCAATAGACTTCTGATAGGGAAGGATGCATAATTCAAAAGAACCAATAATATACAGAGAAGGAGAACAAAGGAGAAACCTCTGGAACTCAAGCCGCACAGGGAGAAGGGGGGTGGAGAGCAGAGACAGACTGCTACACACTTCCTCATGAGGGGAAGAGGAGGGGCAGAAACTGATCTCCTCATCCTGGTGACCAGTGACAGAACCCAAGGGAACAGCCTGAAGTTGTGTCTTGGGAAGTTTAAGTTACACATTCTTTCCCCAGAGGGTGGCTGGGAACTGGAACAGGCTCCCCAGGGAGGTGTTCACAGCACCTGAAAGCCTGAAAGAGTTCAAGAAGCATTTGGACAATGATCCCAGGTACACGATGTGACTCTTGGAGCTGTCCTATGTAGGTCCAGGAGTTGGATTTCAGTGATTCTTGTGGTTCCTTCCAACTCTGAATATTCTGTTACTCTTTGATTTGAAATAAAATGTTTTCTTTCTCTTTTGGATAATTTAACTCCTTTCTTTAACTTTTATTTTGATTCATAAAATATATTTCAGGAAAGACTAAAAGATCAACATTGAACATAAAAGGACAGCACATGTCAAGATACATTTTTAGATATGTTGTGCAGCTTGTGACTGACATTGAAAAATTTCCAATTTTAATGAATAGAGGGGGAAAATGACAGTTTTCACAGTGGAATTTACTGCTCTCTTTTATACCACAATGAAGAAAGTAGATAAAGCCATTTCAAAGTAACTGTTAGAATTAGCCAGCACCCATTAATTGTGAGCTCTTCATTGAGTTCAAGCAAAAGCAGGCATACAGGAAGTGAAAATTAGTTGAGGTTACTAATTACACACAGAAAAAAATCTACCATTAACATGTGAGCACAGAGTAAAAAACAGTTTATTGTTGTTGCTTATTTATGAGATTCTATGGAGGGTGAATAATTTCCAAAACTAGAGAATTTAAAAATGAGTTAGAGAGTTGCAAAGAGAGGAAGAAAGATTCTGTGGAATTATCGTCGGGAGAAGAAAATTGCCATGCCTAGAAAAATAGAAGCAAGATCTCTTTCTGTAAATAGCTGTTAAATAAGAAAGAGATTAGTCAGAGTCAATATGTATAACTAAAATAACTCAGGTCACAATAATCTACCTTAGTTTTATAATGCCATAATATGGCAGGTTTTTTTAGACATGAAAGATGCCATATATCATGACTTTAATAAGGTTTTTGACACTGCCCCAAATACATTCTCATAAGCAGTCATTGGATGTTTCAAGAACAAACTAGACAAACATCAATCAACGGTGGCACAAGTATAGATCATTCTAGTTTGGACATGGGCTTTTCTTCAAAAGCCACTTTCAAGTCTGTGATTTCAAGTAAAATTGGCTTTCCATATTATTTGAGATTTACTATTACTCCACTAGATTATTTCATTATTTATTCATTAATCATATGTGTTTGAACATCATTACTTCAGCTCCAAAATCCTGATATTTATAGACCATGTAAAGACAAAAGTAAATGTTTTAAATGGTCTTTTAGTTGCTGACCCAGACAGACACACTTGCCATAGCAATCAGAAGGGTCAGAGTTGGTGGTTTTTTTGTTTGTTTTTTCTTTAAATTGGTATTAAAAAATATTCTCTCTTGATATGAGGTTTTCAAAAAATACCTTTATCAAAAAGGGTACATGAAGTTAGGAGGAAATATTCTTACACATTAATGAAACATCAAGGAAATGTGCTACATTGATAACATCCAAGATTCATACTCTTAAAAAAAGGGACAGGACTTCAAAAATTCAGCCATATGTTTAAAACAGAAATTGAAAGTTGTGAGGGAAAGGAAAATGAGAAATCAGACAGCTGGCTAGTCAATTAACATTCATGTCAAAGACAGAATTTTGTGATTTTTCATACAAAATATTAGTTACTTGAAACAACTTGTGGAAAGAGTTTATCTCTTTTGGGGGGAGTGATAAATATATTGGTTTTCAGAACATGGAAACAAAGACTTAGAACCTATTCAGAATACTCATTTCTACCCTTATTTACAGGAAGAATTTTTGCTTGGGGAGATGAAATACCTCCTCTTTTAAGTGCATGTTTTTCCTGATGAGAGGATGGTAGTTAAAAGACATAAGTGACACTTGCAAAAAATTTACTTTTAAACCAGTTTTGCTTTTCCAGTCTCAAGAGCTCTTTCTATATTGAAGAACAGATTCTTATTTACATCTGTTGCATGCAACACCTGTATTTGCCACAAAGAATCCAAAGGAACTTCTGCATGTCCTGCCTTCTTCAAGGAGCATTTGAAGTATACACCTTTAGAGCCTTTCAAGTGTGTTCCCATTGTCAGATTGACATTCATTTTTTAATTACTACAGAAAGATAGAATATATATTTGCCTTCTAGATAGTAGGCCATAATTATAACTGAATATCTGCAAGGACTATCACTTTAAATGTGATAAAATATAGGAGCTGCTCCATTCTAGATTTATTGAGATTGACCACCTGAACATTATTACAAATTGTATATACTGTATTGCACAGAGCAACAAGAGAAAAAGCTATGCATAATGATCATATCAGACTACTGTGAAAAGGACATTACTGAAGTACATTTTGGACATTCAAAACACAGTTCTGCTATGTTAGTATTGCCAAACTCACATTTTAATTAAGATTGATGTTAAACATAGGGCTATTCAAAGGAAGAAAACTCCTGGCTTTGATCTGAACCCTTTATCAGGTAGGAAAACCTGCAGAAATCCTGATCTGCTTACCCAAAATTACAACCTTCACACTGGCAGGGTAGCTCAAACAAGAAGGACACACCTTGGCAGGTTGTTTTGGGAGAGGGGTGAAGGGCACCAGCAGCCAGTGCCTTCTGGATGGGAGGCATTGCTTGCCAGCAGAGACATATGCTTGCATGATTGGCTCAAATCAAAACTGAGGGGTGACAGGCACTGGCATGCCAGCAGGCAGTGTCATCAGCTGCCTTCGTGACTAAGAGCCAAAATGTCCCTGCTGTCCTCTAGTCTGAATATAGGAAAAGTAGTGGTTCAAGTTGCTTGCTGGGCCAAGAGTCAGGATTTTGGAAAAAAAAGTGATTTAGCTTTTGTTCTCCACATTGGCCCAAGCCATAAATCATCATATAACCTTTCAGAGAAAGAAAAAAGAAAAAAAGAAGAAAAGAAGTATTTGTCTCTTGAAAGTTTATTATTCTATGTTTTTATTTTCCTAAGAATAATTTTGAAGCATATGAGTGGTAAAGCTGGCTGAATCTTTGCATTTACTAGTCTAATGCAGATTGTTGCTTTTCCATTCATCTTCCTCACCACACAATTTTGTCAGTGCACAGATATTTAAAAGTGTCTGTTCTTTTCTCTTGCAATGTTGGGCTGTTTCAAACCGAAGCCCTCGCATAAATAGGAGCTTGTAACAGAACTTGAACTAATGAGCACTGAACTTGCATGTCACTTCTAGAATGTGGAGAAACACAAAGAAGCTAAAAATGCTTTCACTGGAAGCTAAAAATGACTACTCTTCTATGTCTGTTCCTAAGTAGCTAGTCACTGACGGAGCAGAAAAGTCTGGAGTATTGAATGTGGGGCAAGACAGCTTACAACTTCTGAAGAGTTGTCACTTTTTTGCCCTTTTTAGCAGAGCAAGAATTATTTCAGCTGCATCTCAAAAAACTTTTAAGGGAAAAAACCAGCAACAACCACCAAGTAAAAACTGCCAAAAGTAAACCAAATTGCTAGGGGGTACCTAGATTTACAATTTCTAGGAATCAGAGGTGAAATCCTGCACACAAAGTAAATTTTAATAAATAGGAAGAAATTTCATAATCTAGGACATTCACAAAATTAATTCCTGAACAAACAAAAATAAAGAAATAGGTCTGATAATTTAGCAGATCTGGATGGATTTGTTTTTGTTTTTCAGAGAAAAGGATTATAAATGTTACAGAGCATAAATCAGAATGTTAATTCAGTTGTTTTTCACTGGATTCTATTTGTCTTCTCCCCAACATTTTGCTAGTGGCTATTTTTAAGAGCAGTAATAATAGAAGGCTTAGCAACACTTGGAGGTTTGATCACTCACCCTAATATTTGAAATGGAAATAACTGACACAGTCAATTTTGTAAAGTTTCCTAAGAATTGAATGACAGGAAAAAAAAATGCTCTTTGTGAAGACAAAGGATGAAAAATAAATGTAAAATATTTTTTCATCCATTTTCTTGATGAAAAATAGGACTTTGCAACAGTAAACCAGGGTTTTTTTCTAAATCTCAAGTCAAAGATTTGGCAGGCATTATTTGATATCTAATGATAGTTGAGAAAATGTGGTTGAACTCAGCAAATGTCAGCAGCATGGAGAATGCATGTTGTGATGGAGCAGTTGATCAATGAAAGTGTAAATCAGAATAAGAAAAAACCCAATGAATCTTAATCCAGAAATTTTACAAATGTGATACTGGAAACTGTGGAGAATGACACAGATACTGGAAACCTTGCAGATAAATATACAGAACCTTCCTGAAACTATACTCATACTGAGCTTTGTCACTAAAGCAACAATGTCAAACTATACTTTAGGTTTTACAAAACAACTGCATCTATTTATTGTTGTGTATTCAAAATCAATACAAATTGAGTCAACACAAATATATATTTTTAAGGATAAACTTTGCTGCACAAAAAGATTATAAATGTCATAAGATGATCAAAATTTTCTGTCTGTCTTTGTATTGTGATTATTTGTCACTGCTGCAAAGCCCCAGAAATACTCAATGCTAAATTGAGACATCCAAACCTGGAAACAGGGTGGATCAAAAATTACATGAGATTCGGTTACCACTTACAAGCTATTTAATTTTTTAATGCAATCCAAAAGGAAAGTTCCTTGAAATTCTCTGGGGGCTTGGGAAATATTTATCAGTGACTAGAAAACATTGAGCAATTTCTCGAATAGGTAAATTCTCTAGAAGGAAGATTTCAAATGTGACATGATTAGATTTGGCTCAATCAATCCATACAAGCACTGTTCAAGTACAGGCAACCATGCTAGTGAGGGTCAGGTCCCACTCTATCATCACCTTTTTCTACATATTCTTATCTATATAAGCATTCATGCCTGTCTTTTATTTCTAAAGGACACATTTTAGGATTTTTTTTGAGGCTTCGTGCATCAAAAAAGAACTTGTCCACCACCCTGCTTGTCTTTTTGAAAAGGCACTGAAAACTGACAGCACATAACTGACCAAACCTGCTGACTTTTAATTAGATCACTGTTCAAATGAATTTAACTGCAGCTTTGAGTAAACGAAACAAGTGCTTTTAAATCCAGATGAAGATTTGTACAGAGAGAATAAGAAAGAATAAAAATTGATATAAAAAAGGCAGAGACACACAAATTCAACAAAGAAAACTGTTCACACTGCATCTATTAATATGTGTAGAGTACACATTGTGCACACACAGATACTCTCTGAAGTTGACTTGGCATGTTTCCTTAAATTTTTTCTTGTTTCCATTGTCTCGGTGAGGGAAAACTCAAACAATGTTTTGTTCTTTTCTTGTTTGTACCTCTGCTAAAGTAAATTTGGAGAGCATAACCTCACTGGAGTCCCATGGGTGCTAATCAGGCCTTCTAGAACTCTATTCTGAATCATTTCAGTTCAGTTCTGATTTTCTACACTGCTTAAATGAAAAGTGAGCCAACAAAACATCAATATTGCAATTTTAAAGCATGAAGGAAAATTATGTCAGGTAAGTAATCCTTTAGTATACTTAACAGAAGATTAAAAGTTTTGAGAATCAGTTGTATAAAATATTTAAAAATAATTGTTTCAATTAAATATGGAGAATAAAAAGGTTGCGTTCCATTTGTAAACTGGATGTAAAGCTTTCTTCCTTTTTCAGCATTTCCAGGAATTCTCAACATTTTGTGCACTTGTTCACAGAATGAGAAGTGCCTGAAACTCCTGGGCAGTTAAGCAGGGTTTCACACATTATTTGTATTCAAAGCTCAGCTTTCTTTTTGCAATTCAAGAAGCAGCAGCATCAGAAGAAGGTCAGTTGTCACATAAACATTTCTTTTACACTACCACCTAACAGCAGAAGTGGACCATGACTTAAGTGCACTTGAGACTTGTCTTTTTGAGATACTGACATTTGTAAAAGTAAACAAAGGTTGATATATCTTGTCTGGTAGTAATAACACATCTTTTATTTCAAATTCAGTGATTACCAAAAGAAATTACAAAAGCATTTATTAACTATCAAAAATAAATCTTCTATCCTAGTAAATAATGTGGCATGATAGTACTCCCTAAAGTTACAAATTATTACAATTAAATGTTTATTTACATTTGTAATAAAATATTAATTTTAACAACTTTTTTTCCAGTACTTTATTGTTTCTTCCAAGCAAGAGTCTTTATTGCTTTCTTTATGCAGCTAAAATAAGCATGATATAAAAATAGCAATCACTTAAGGGCTTCAACCTTTCAAAACTCCAAGCACTCAGGTATATCACATTTACAACTTGTGTATTTCCTTTCAGAAATAGACAAAGTATCTAAGAGAGCCTGAAGAGACCGATCAAGAAATTTTAACTCTGTGGGGAACCTATGGAGTCATTTTGCCAATTTCTATTTCTTTCTCTATAAATATTCTACTATGTCCTTTTTAAGATTTATAGATCTTAGAAAATTAGTCACACATCTGACAGATCCTATTGTTGCCTGTTCTCACTGCAATGAAAAGAAGCAAGAATAAAATTTTCTAATTATTAGAATTATTAGAATTATTAATTTATGGTTGGACTACACAGTGATTCAAAGAAAATACTTGTCATTTATATAATTCAAGTAGTTTGCTAAAAGTGAGAACAAGGAGTGTCCAAGCAAAGATTGTATCTTTCTTTTCTGTGCTTGCCTGCACAGAATGTAATTTTGGATTATCACCTTGATGAAATTAAGGTTGACATAGTGGTAAACTCTAACAAGACGCTTTAGGAACAACAGGAAGGAAAATTGTAAAAGCAGTGCAAGAGAAGTAAATGTGCATTTATACAAGTGAATTATACTTGTGTAGTGACTTGTGGTTGATATTATGCACCACCAGAGTGAACAGAAGAAAATGGAAAAAAGGAATGCTAAGATATGCATTTTTTCATAATATCTCATTTTTCTGAGCAAGTCAAGTTTCATAATCAGAAACTGTACTGACTGGGAAAAAAATTTTATCAGAGAGTACATGAATTTGTTCATTAACCTTCAGAATTTTAATTTGCAGATAATTTAAGTGTAAATGTATAATGACCTTCTAATTTAATCCATGTTTATAAAAATATAAATCACAAAAACCCAGAAAGGTAGTTAATTGTTTAACGATCTATATGAGAAAAAATAGAGGTGTAGCTCTCCTTTGCTTGCATGTCAACAGTCATTATTGTCAAATTTACACTACCTTCAAATTATTTGAGAGGAATATAAATTTGAGTTCACAGAATTTTGCACCTCCTTGTACAGGGCAAAGATTACAATGTGTGAAACTGCTTTTTTTTAAATAAGACTCCTCAGATCCAATTCTTTATTCTTTCAACATATAAATATGCTGCCTTCTGTGAAAAACTTACACTAAGCAAGAAAACAGTCTGAGGCACAAATTTTGTTTGCAGTGTTATTCAGACAGCTTGGTCACAACAGAAAGTAGAGGGGACTTAAAGTCCCCAGGAAATGTCTTCCCTCACCTATGAAAAGCTGAAATAGGAATGTATGTTTTCTGTGTAGTGTAGTCTTAACTGGAAAGAGAAAACAAGAGCTTTTTCTCCTATTGAGGTTCTAAACAAAGCAAATAGTGAAGGCATATATTCCTATTTAAACAATAAATCTGAATAATTGTCCTGCAATAGTTCTCCTTAGAAATAAGACCAATCAGGCAACATAACAAACCCTCAAACCCTGTACAGTAGTAATTCTGAAAGGATGTGGCTTGGTTCTTCAATTACTTGCTTCCTATTTACTCTTTCAAACATATTTCAAATAGAGAATCAGGCTCATAACCTATTTTTTTCTTCAACCCTGAGCTGGATCTGTGTATGACTAAGAAAGCAAATTAGGACTTGAATGACTGAGAGTCTAAAATGGACCTTTGTTCTCCTTACAGAAAACAGCCAAATGGATGATAGAAAGACATTGGATCTGGAATTTTGAAGCAGTTTGAAGAATTTGCACAGGACTAAGAAGTCAGTGCAGTAATGATCTTAGTCTGTATTTGTGATTAATCTCCACAGAGCAAGATATTTGACTATAAATATATAAGAAAGATGGCTTGGAATATACTTCTCTTTAATTGCTATAATCAATTACATGTTTGCAAATATAATTATTTAAGCTCAGATCTAAGAAAGAAGTTGAACTTGACTTCAGAAATCAAAAATTGTCAAAGCGTAGTTAATACTAGATTTTTATATATTCACATAAGCCGTACTTAAACGGCTTTAAAGTGAAAGAGTGAAAAAATTGCTTCAAAATATCGCTTATGTATGATTTTAATGAATGGATTTCAAATTATCATAAAATATTGAAAAGTTTTGAGTCCATCACCGAATTTACTTTCCTAACAGACAAGCTTTTGCATTATTGATGATGATGACCCATTCCATACCTACACCTCAGATATTCTGTTCCCCTCATTTGAACAGACTATTATTCTGCCTATATGCTTCTATTCTAAATTCTGGTCTGAATTTTCAATTATGTTAACACATGGAATAGGATATTAGCACTATTATTTCTCATAATTCTAAGCCACAAACTAATGAGACAAATGAGCAGCACCCAGAAGCCTCTGAAATATCCACAGGGAAGATGCAAGCTCTCTTGTATGTAATGCTTTATTTACTTTTTAAAGTGGTGTTTTGATGCTGGTGAACAGTACATCCACAAAAGTGACATTCTGTGGTTAGGACTATGGAACATCTTCTGGGAAACAAATCAAATCAAAACAAAGAAGGCTTATGAAAATGTAGCCTCATATATGATATAAAATGTTATTAGGTGTTGTAGGTTCTAAAACTTGAATAATAATTTTTTTCTAAATCAATGATGGTGTTCTAAATCAATTTGTTCTAAATCAATCTAATTTGGTGGCAACTTATAAAATGGAAGATATCTTAAGATCCTAAAAATTAGGTGTTTCATTGAGGTTTTTTAATTAGTAAAAGAAACAGAGAATGATTTGTCAATACACTTCTGGTAAAGGGCAAAAAGCTTCATATTGGAATAATCCAACAGTAGAGAGAAAGGGCATTACACGTTAGGTGGAAAAAGGACACTAATGGATGCAAAACAAATGCCATCCAAGTTAGACCCACATCCATTAGTTCAACTAGAATGAATCAGGCATCATCTAGAAAATACCCAATGATAGAAGTAGGACAAATGCTTGTTTCTTAAAATGACTGTTTCCCTCTGTCCTCTTAAGGAGAAGAAAAATAAGAGTACCTTGAAAAGTTATTCATAGAACACAGTTCTTTGCAATTTGATATGCATTCTTATTATTAAAGTTCAAAATAAAGCCAATGCAAGAAATGAGATGAATGTCGGCAGATTTTCTAGTAATTGTATCAATAAAAAGTCTCAATGATTATTCAACAGCTGATTTATGAATGCCTGAGACTGAATAATTAGTAGAAATCTATATTCCTCAGTGCACATTACATAAATAGGAAAAAAGTCTTATCTGAGTTCCCTATGAGAGCTTTTCCATTGACTAAATAGTTTCTTGGAGATGTCAAACTTAATGCATCCTCTAAAATGTTATCCTCCCTGTGTTGCGCACTGCCAACTCTTGCAATATGTTCAAAAGTCCCATGGTGATGTAATTTTTCCTTTTTAATATCAGCAACTGGACTCAAGGGAAGGGATACATGAGAATATTCAGCTACAGTTATTGGGATGGGGGGGAGGAGGGAGGTGGAGTGAAGGAGTGAGACATGAAAGTTTTTTTTTTTCCTTGCAGAGTTGCTCAGAGAAACCCCCAACATATCAGTAGCATACATTCAAAAGCATTGGAAAATATGTCAGTCAAAAAAGGAACACAGACACTTTATGTAAAAAATAACAATAAAACTGGCAACTTCACGACTCTCTGTGGATAAACACTTGATTTTTTTGCCAGTCTTGATAGACAGTACAACAATGGACTAAGTGAAAGTGATAAGAAAAGACTCTTGTGGATTACCTGAGATATCTATGAGTTTGGGAGGGAAATCTCTGCTTTATTAAGGAGAAAAGATAAAATGAAATTTCTCTAAAAACATGCCCAGGTAAGACTCAGGTGGCCTCTTGCTGGGCCAGAGTGTGCATTCTGCTGCATTTGGGTGTGGAGGGCGTGTTGCCCCTGCGGAATCATCCCTGTGACAAGGAGGTGCTGAGTCCCTTCCATGCCAATGTTGGACAAGAGATGTGTAAGGGCCCAGGAGCACCAATGGCCACCAGTAGCTGCCATAATGGCCACAGAGCTGCCCCCAGAGAGCAGCAGCAGGGAGTCACTCGGTCCCACCTCCGCAAGGAATGGGGTAGCAGAAGGGAGCAGGCAGCAATGCAGCTGCAGGAAACGGTCAGGTCACACAAGGAAAGCCTGCAGCCTCCAGTGGAACATGGCCTGGGACAATCCTCTTAGTTCCCACTCTGAGGAACCTCCCATCCTGTGGCACCTTATTGTCCTGCTCCCATCTGGCTTCAAGATTTCTTCGGTCCTTCTCAAAGGTGGTGCACTGAGGTTTCTCTCTCTGGGAAAAGCAGCGAGGCCCAAAACCCCACGAAAGAAGGCTGCCGCAGCGAGCCTCCCACGCGAGTCCGGACCAGGCGCCGCCAGGGTGCCGTGGGCGCAGGAGCAGAGTGTTTCTGAGATGGAGGCAAGCAGGAGACAAGGCGATTAAGGAGATGTAGTCTCTGAGTTCTCAGAATCCAGGCTTTATTGAGGAGCAACGGGACGGCAAGGGTGCGTGGGGTCAGGAAGGGACAGAGGGGACGGAGAAATCTGGATCTGGGACGCGCAGAGCTCAGAAAGGAACTGAACACGGGGTTAAGAAGGGGGAGCAGGATGGGAGGAGTTTACATGGGAGAACCAACCGGAACGCTAGGGATGCAGGATTGGCAGGGACGCCAGGGAATGGGGATACAAGGAGGGGGGGTACAGAGCTTTGAAAACCAATGGTGAAACTCGGGAAGAAGGAACAGAGTAGAACATTCTAGTTATTAACTCCAAATAGGATAAAGAGGAGGAGAAATCCAAAAACCGTTACTCTTGTTCCCTGATGCATACTAAGGAGGCCGACTGCAAGGTGTCTTGGGGGAACATCTTTTTGTCACCCTGAGCTGAAGGTCTCTTCAGACCCAGGGCCCCTCCTCAGGTATATCTGCCTCCAAGCTCATCTGAGCTAAGGTCACTGCAACAGTGCACAACTAGCTTGACTTGAAACAAGTTGTGACTAACTTTCATTGGAATCTCGGGTTTTTAAGTAATTACTGAACTTTGGCCATCAATGAAATCTGACACACAGTTTTGTGTCAAAATTTTCCTACAAATGAAGAATTATCATGGAAGTACAGAATACTTGGATGCTACAGAAGGCCAAGTTTTGCCTTTATCCTCATTCATGCCTTTTCAGAAATGTATCAGACACACTACTGAGGGTGGAATTTTACTCTGGGTTGTTGAAATAGCATGCTTAAGATGACAGTTTCTTAACTATTCTTCCAATTTAATTCTAGAAAGGAGTCAGACACTGTCCTTCCATCCTTTCATAAGCACTTTGAGACATAAAATCCATATGCCTTTCACTCACTCTACTGTTATACATCACAAGTTTTACACTTCTTTTTACAGTTCCTTTTATACCCAGAACAACCATTTCACTGTGTGTAAAAGCTTGTGGTGTATGTAATGGCAGGATAAACAATTACAGACTGTAGATGACATATTGTACAAAAAGAGGGAAGAAGCACAGCCTGAATGACTGTGCAGACTAAAGGGAATAATAGCAGGGGGGTGGAGAGAAGAGAGATAAAGGAAGGAAAAGCAACTGTTGGATTTGGTTTGACTGTGTATTTTCTAAATAGAGTGAACTGATAGAGTAAATTGACAGCACAATATTCCCTTTTACTTATTTAAAGCCTGCCTAGTGATAGAGAGGATAGTTTAAAATGGCTTAAACTAGACATATAAACCCAGAACTTGAAAGTATCCACACACCTAATTCCCTGTGAAATAACTCTGTTAGGTTTTCAGGCTCCTTAAGCCTGAGTCATAAACTGTGAAACAGGGAGAAAACACGAGGCATTAAAAATTTCAATGATTAGTGCTGCATTGCTATGATAGGCAAACTGAACATTTATGTTAATGAATAGTGAGCATAGAGGGAGGTCTGTATAGTCCTTGCAGGGAGCTACTAGTACCGAGCTCAAATGGAATTGGCAGGGCTGAACAAAGGCCAGCCAAGGGGAGAAACCAGTATGTCTGTCACACTGTATTCCTTCCCATTCTATGACTTCCAGAATACACTTTTTGGCGAGGACAGGATCCACACTAGTTCATGATAGGAAACCCCGTCAGCAAAAAATAGGCTTGCTTTGCTTCAAGATTGTTTACTTCTTGCTTACTCTTAAGTAATCACCAGGCTGGGCTACATTACAGGGAAGTGGGATCTAGATGAATATTGTCATTGCTTACTTAAAAATGCTTTATTTTCCTAGTGACAAGAAGAAAAACAAATTCTATCCCTTTACTTTGCAAACAAAGGAAGCAAGATTATTATATCGTTATTATGATGACTCTGTAACCTGGTTTCCTAAGAAAATAGTTCTCTCAGTTTCTGCCTGAAATACTTGGAGCTTGTTGGTCAATTTTGATCATGTCTAACAGAGGTGTAGGTTATATGACCAGGTAAGTATCATAAAAGTAGAAAACTATGCAGAGAGACTTTTAATAAAGCCTTCAATGAAGGGAAGAAAGATGAGTCAACTAGCAATTTCTGAGGGACCTTTTTAAAACACATATTTCAAGCATCACTAGTACTATAGAAACAGCTTGACAAACTCTTTCTGTACCCTATTTTCCATACAGGAATTGTCTCTTACATTAAGGAGACTCAAGTATTTTTAAACCTTATAGATCAACATAGGAGAAAGCTATTATGAATGCCCAAACCACAGGAAAATTTTAATACAAGTTCACTCTCGTATGCACAGCCATGACTCTAACTGACATGGATAGGACATGAATATTAAATTAATCAAGCTTCATAACTTCTGCTCAGATGGAATTACTTTTCTGGTTGTATGTTACTGGTATTTGGTAGTCCTCATCACAGACTAAGCATTATATAAGGTGTTGTACAAACACAGAATAAAAATCTATTCCCTTGCCAGAAAACTCACTACTTTGAGTAATGACCTGGCTTGTCTGAAGGAAACAGGAAGGGGAGTGGGAGAAAGAGTGGGAAAGGGAGAGAGGAAGTGTACAGAACACGACTCTGTTTTTTGCTTTTATATAGGTGATGTTTTATCTTCTTTTCTTTTGCCAGTTTTAAAATCATAAACAGATTTCTTTACAGTCAGTTGATTTTCACTTGTACTACAATTGTGCTATAACAACTGGCAGAGCTGTGTAAACTTCAACCTCTGAATTTCCAAATATGCTTATGTTAATAGTTGTTTTGAAATAGTAAAAAAAACCCAAGAAATGCTCCCCTCTTAAAAAAATAGGATTTTGACTCCTTCCTGTGTGCAGCAAATTAATTTAGATTAAAATATAAATATTTTAAAATAATGTTTAAAAGAACACAATTTATTTGAGAAATATACTTCTTCCTCTAAAGATTCCACTGAGTAAAGTGCCAAGAATTACCAATTTTTACCCAAACACACACAGTCATCCCATTGATTTTGAGAACAACTCCAGAGTAATACAAATAGGATTTACATTTGCATCACATTGAAAGAAATTAATTTCACACACACAGGAGGGAAAGTTAAAGTTTCAGATTAAATAATTATTTGATTTGTTGAAGTTAGCAGCCTCAAAGCTAGTGTCATCATGACTTTGTTGTTTCTATCCATGTGCTTTTTGCAGTGCCCTAAAGAGATTTCAATTAGTAGTTCAAGCTCTGGCTACATTAAAGATAACATAGAAGTCTTTGAACCAAGAAGACAGTTGTAGTCCTTTAGGACAATAAAGCTTATAAAGCTCAGGAAGAAGAACTTGACAGCTGGGAAAAAGAAATCTCAGTGGGCAGGCAAATATCCAGCTATGCACTGCCTTTCTAGAGTTTATTAAACAAATCCAGAATGTATGATTTCAATGGGCTTTTCTGACATCACAGGAATGACCTTCAAACCACTCACCAACTTATGTTTGCCTCTCCACTGCTCTTCCATCAAAGCAGGTAAGAAGCAAAAACAAATAGAAAAGAACATCGACAAATGAAGCGAAGTATTTCCTCCTGCTCCTTGCCCAAACCTCTCCTTCCTAGCAGGAACTGTCATTCCTAGAGTAGAACTCTCTTTCCTAGCAGAAGAAAATACAGGATCCTGGTCATTTGCCAATTATGTTTATTATTATACACTGTGGTGATTAAATAGATAGATGGGAAAATTGATGGTCTAACCACAATTTTTGCCAAAAAAAATGAAGTTACTCTTTCAAAAAACTAAAATTGAATAGTTCAAATATTGCTTTGGTGTGTTTTGGATGGTGTCAGGGCTTAATATTAAAAAAAAATATATTTCAAAGCACGAACTCAGAGTGGCAGAACTCAGAATGGTTGTTTTTCACTTGTAGCACATACTCCTAGTAGAGAGTTAGACTTATTTTTATGAGTAAGTAAAAGACTCGGGAAACTGTTGACAGGTGACCGAACATGATATTTTTCAAAGCTACTTCATTAAAGCTGTGTCAATAAAAATCACAATTTTTTTACTGAAGATTATTGATCCAAAATTCTATATCACCATTTCTGTGCTAATGAAAGTATGATACATACAACAGTAAGTGGCAGTGAAATTACAATAAGTTTAGAGAAGCAGTGCTTCAAATTAAGCCCATTGATACTGGAACTGCTTTTCATTGTATGGAAATGAACAAGCTGCTCTGAAAAGGCTCAAGTGAAACTTACTGTAAAATATTATTTTTCTCTTTGTAAATCTGCCATTTTCTGCTTAAGTAATACCCCTGCTTAAATAATTTGAACAAGAATTGACTCAAAACTTAGCTTTGAAGCATAGACCAGGAGTTCTATTTTTTAGAAAATGTAATACAAGAAAATTTTCTGCCTAATTCCATGAATTCTGCATCAGGACTGGACTAGTATCAGATAGGTTAGAAATATGTACTGCTAAGGGACAAAATGCAATGGTGTCTTAAATGACATTTATATTTACATTAATAATTTTAGTGGCATAATGGTTAAAAATTGCTATGTTTTGGAAATTTTTAGTGAACTCATCCTTTTTATTTATGGTTCAGAAAAATAATATTTTAGTCAGGTACAAGTTAAACATCATAAAAAACTAAATTCTGTCCATGAAAAACGACGTTATCTTAATTTTTAGTTCCATGTTGAATGGGAATGAAAGCCAAATTTAGGACTTCTTGTGTTATGCAAAATACTAGTAACACATTCCTTTACAAAGTAATGGAAATATTTTTCTTTTTACCCTTATAATTCTATGTGCTACTTCACAGATGTTATTCCAGTAATTTTACAGAAGGATTTTAGGTGAAAACAGGTTCTCGAAAGATTTTTAGTCAAACTAGCAGTTTCCATGGGACCTTTTTAAAGCACATATTTCAAGCATCACTGGTTCTATATAAAAGCTGAAAAAGCTCTTTCTGTACTCTATTTTCCATGTGGGAATTGTCTCTTACATTAAGCAGAATCACAGATTTCTATAGAGCTGTGTCATTTTGCATTAAGCAGCTCTTTCTTCACAGCCACCACAAACATCTGCATGAGTACCCCTGTAGGTGCAAGTCTGCTTCATAGGAGGTATATTTCTAATGCAGAGATTCTGATGGAGGTGTCACATACCACATCAATTTGATCTTAAGTTTTAGTTTGAAGTATTTTAAGGCCTGCATATTACATTAAAACTGTTAGAAAGTTGCTTCTTCTGGGCCCACAGGTGAGCTAGCAGGTACAGATAAGCAAATAGCAATGAGACATTAGTTCTGAGCCCTTCTGTATGGTCCAAGATTATTCACTCTGATCACTCTGCTTTTTTTGTGTGATGCAGTTTCCTGCAGGGATTTTGAGATGCAGGTCAAAGTGAGAAAAATCTTTGAAGTGTTCAATTTATATGGATGAACCACAGCCAACCAAAATGATTCTTTGACAAGCTGTGTGTAGAATTCATCCTGAAGTGCCAGCAAATCATTCCAGGGTGGAAGGATGGATAAACTATTAAATTTTCTTCTTGATAAAAAAACTTCAGGGAAAAGGGAGAGGAATCACATTTTAATATAACATGCTATATCCTTATTTCCTGTACGAACTGTGTATCAACAACAAAATCCTGTAGTGGATTTCATAGATTCTACTTGTCTATGAAAATAATAATTCCTTTTTATGAAAAAAAAAAGTGAGATCAGCAATGAAGGGAAAGCAAATAACTCAAGGTAAATAGATAAATTTTAAATGCACTCAAGATTTTTCAGCTTTGGTATCATTATTAGCATAAGTAAAGACACCTAGAAACTGAGTTGTGGTAATCACATCCATGCCCAGAACATCCTTGTTTGTTTATTTTTTTCCTTCTTAAACCAAGGATATTTTTGTCTTAACACCACAGTAGCACCTAGTTATTTACCTTATGAACATTCCTGAGCAGCATTAAGGACTACAGAATGCTGAAGAACTTAAACCAGAGGTTGACCAGCAGTGCAGAGATTATTTATAACAGATTTTTCAACTATTTCCAGGAATCCAGATTCATGGAAGAAAAAAATATAGATATGTAGTCAGGATGATAAGTGCTCCCGCTTCTTCTGTGGAATTGGAAACCAGAGAAGTGCTTGAATCAATATGTTTTATTAATCATAAAGTGTCAGAAAATGTTATATTTTAATTCATAGATTTAAAATTGTTTCTATATTTACATTTTCTCAAACGCAAGAAATTAATTAAAAGAGAAAAGTGATTGGTAGGAGATGAAGAAATGCGAGTTCAAAGACCAATAATGAACTGTAGAGATCATCATTCAGAGATACTATTGATACCAGACATTTTAAAATTCATTGCTGATGTTTACTTGGTGGCCTCCAATGCCTCATTGACAATAAATGGTGACTGATTATGATTAGATGCCATTCTTGCAAAAATCACCTTTAGAAACTGTTATCTTGTGACTGATTCTAAGGTGTCAGTGAATCACTGTTTCACAGCTATATTTTATAAACAAGAGACAGTGCTTTCTGGAAACAGAAATGGTTATCCGAAGTTGAAATTGTTGCAGGGAGGGGGAAAGAGTCCCTCTCAAGTGGAATAGAGAAATAATCTTTCCTTTTTTGTAGTTAACCAAACCTTTGAGTAATACACCTGAAATATTGAGTTCTGGATGCAATTTTTTTCCTTTTTTGTTTTTAATTAAGACTTTGGGGCTGATGCTGGAGTGCTTCTAATATCTGCTGTTCCATTCCAAAGATCAATGACTGAACAATGCCAGGTTTTTTTCTCAGCTCAGACAGTGGACAGTTCTGCCTGCTATGTCTGAGTGAGGTTGCAGAGTTCCTTGTTGTCAGATATGTAAAGAATTAAAAATATACAATGTGACTTTGATATCAGAATCTGATTATCAATTAAATTTACCTCTGAAAATATAGTTCATTAATGGATATTCATATATTTAGGCTTTTATGATGACTGGATGAAATACAGATTATTCATAAAATATTATTTTCATGTGGTTTTAGTTTCCAAAATCCAGTTTATATTTAATAGTTGATTAGTTTTTAATTGCAATAAATGGATCTTACCTTTACCCTAAAAACATAGCTACAGAAATTTGTATTGATCAGTCGCCACTGCTAGCAACCAGCAGTGAGAATCTCAGTATAAGTAAGCAGCTATTCCCCTGGAAATCAGGGAGTGAGTGTGCGGTGTTAAACACATGATCTCCACGATGGTATGGTGAAGACACCTTATTGCAAAACATTCAGGGTTCCTAAACTGTTGGTTTGTTACGAGTTTACATACCTGTGAGGCACAACAAATGTGATTAACCAACCACCATAGACCACGATAGGAGCAGGCATCAGGTGTAACCAACCATGAGCACCACTGTGTGAGCAATTATTGGTTCTAATAATTGTTTTACAATTATCTAACTTGTTTTTCACCTCTAGTTTATCTGAGTCATTCCAAGAATGCTTTCCCATTTAGCCAAAGTAACAGAAGTGAGCAAGGATTTTAGAAGGGCAGCAAGGACCTCACTTTGCAAGGCATTTCTTCTCCACAACATGAGTGGGCAAGGGAGAATGGAACAGACTGCTGGCCTCTTAAAGACACTATTTGAATTGTGATTGTTGAGGTTAACCTCGAATTCATCCTTTGACTTCTATGAAAAATAAAGGAGGTACTAGAAAATGTAATAAGAATGATAGGGATCTTGGACTTCGGTAAAATTTTGATGTCCCTGTAGTCAATACCACCTACTTCATTTCAAGTTATGGTAATAATTTTAATTTATGTAAATATTCTTAACTACCTACAAAAAAAGGATGTCTAGGATAACTGTCAAAGATGGACAGTAGTCAAATACAGTTCTCCAATGCATTCAGGTTCTCAGAACTGTTACTATTAAAAAAAAAAAAAAACAAACCAAAAAAACCCAAAAACAAACAAGGAAACAAACAAACAAAAAAAAAACAACCAAAAACCCCCACACCTTTCTGGCAATTCCCTATTTCATGAATAAAACTGAATTACTGAAGGCAACATCGATTGTGCTTGATGGTTATGGCATAAATCTACAGCAACAATCCAGTGAATTATTGATCCAGAACTGGTATTCTTTGTTATTTTGTTAATATGAACAATAAAGAGCATTATCAACAACCTTAAGAAAAACAGGCTCTGTCTAGTTTTCCTTGATGCTAGCACTGTAAATATAAAGGAATGGAGACTGAATATTTTCTTTTTACCTGAAATAATATATTCTGTCAGAAAATGTCAATCCATTGAAATAAGTAATGTCAATCATATGTTTAGACTTTTTTTTAAAAAAAAACCCTTAAAGTAGCTCAATAAGGTAAAAAATCATTGTTTTGTGTTCTCCATATTAAAAAATGTTTAAAATTTTAAGTTATGTTTTGAAGTATAACCCATAAATATCTTCTAAAGATATTTAAAAATATTATTTTGATGATATTTCTCTTATATTTCAGATAAAATCATAATGAGGTTCAATATTTATATGCCCTGAAGGTTCGGGTACATGAAATTTCAGAAAAATAAATTCAGAGGATGGAAAAACTTTTTTGTTAATGCAGTTTTAACTGTAAATTCAAAATTCTACTTAATTCAGCTTTGAAAGTTCACATTCTAAACACCTTTTTTTACCCTTGGCCAGATTGTTAGCATCCACAAAGGCTCACCAATACAAGTTGTATCAAAGCTATGTTTCACATCCCCATAACTCACTTTAGGACTTTGCTTCTAAGATTTATGCACACTTCTGAACATAGTAGAAAAAGAAAAAAAACCACTTTCTTGCCTTGGAATTTAAACTTGTTACTATGGAAAACACATCTGATGAAACAGTTACCTCCACTACTCCATTTTTTTCCCACTCTATTATGCAATACCAGCAACTGAGGGGAGTAAAGGCACCAATTTGGAAAAAGGTATGAAAGAAAAGTATTACTTTCCCCCTTTTTGAAAACAAGTAAACAGCCCCCATAGGAACATAGACATTAGAAAACTGAGCTTCCCTTGTCTCCAGAGCTCTCTTCTACTCCATGATTTTCCCAGTTTGAGTGAACATTCAAATACTGAACATTTCCGATGTTTTGTAATTTCACAGCAGAAATGAAATGTGTAGGTCTCTGTCTTGTTTCTCAATTCATGGCTAACCTTCATTAACCTGTTTTCTCTCCATGTACAGGTCACAGTCTATAAGGAGGTCATGAAAAGCCATTAATGGCTTTTAAAAGCCAGTTGAGAAGTATTAGTTATTAAAACTTTTAGTATAATGTAAGGGAAGAATTCAACCTGCCTTCCCACATTTTATGTGTCAGCATCTGTCAAGCTCTTGAACTACAACAAATGCATGCAGACCAGCTATATAAACACTTATGATTAACAGATACACATCTTTACCACTACTTTAATTGAAAGTGCAGTAGCCCTAACAAATTATGTCCAACTCAAGCTAAAGATTATCAGTTGATTTGTTCATAACATCAAACCGACCTGTTCAGTTTCCTGTTAGTGTTAAAAAAAAAAACCAAAAAACAAACAAAAACCACACAATAAAATAATAACTTTAAAATATGCAGCTTATTCAAATAATTCATGGTACTGGATGTCTAAAATTTATTTGAAATGTGGAAATCCTTGATTTTTCATTCTTCTCATGGCAGTAGTCACCCTATTAAAAGAAAAAAGAGTTGATTTCCTTGCACATATAAAGATAATGACTCGAAGTTGCCAACAAAGTTTTTGAGTCAGAACATTTTGAATTAATTTGGGTTAACAGCAGCAGACGCTACCTCAACTACCCTTCATAGAAGCCACTGGGACTAAATAATCTCTGACTACAACATCTTGAGTCCTCAGTGCTCTTTAGCCTTAACCCATCAGACACACTCTAAAAATCCAAAGCATACATTTTCACATCTATTGAACATCTGGTTAAGGGTTTTTGACTAAGAAAATGCAATTTTTACTAGATGGAGCTTATGCTGCTACTGCCATAAGAAAGCAGGAAACTGCTATTTATCGTCACATGGCCAAAACACTCCCTTAAAAAAAAGCACTATAAAACAGCTGGTGGTGTAATTTTGTTAGTTATTCATTTCTCAATGTGTGATAAATACCTCTAACAAGCAAACAAACAAAATAATTCAAGAGTAATTAAAACTATGTTAGTTATATCTACCAACAACATGGCCCCCTTCAAATCTTTTCTCAAACACTAGTGAGTTTAGAAATCACAGAATGGTTGAGGTTGGAAGGGACACACAGACATAATCTGTTTCAACTCCCCAGCTCAAGCAGGCCCTCCAAGACCCTGTTGTCCAGGACCATGTCCTGACAGCTACTGAGGTCCAGAAAGAAATCAGAACATTTCTAGTTTCAGAGATAGCAGAAGAACCCATGAAATGTGGATGTTGCCAAGGATGTGAAGAAATTGTAGAATAATATGACATTTTTGTGGCACACCTTACTTTCTCACAGATTAAATAATTCTCAAAGATCAAATAATTGAAGTGCAATAGAGGTAGATAAAGAGGAGAAAATCTGAGTCTAATAAGGTTAACCTTCTTTGCAAATTTAAGATTTAATTAAAGAGAAAGCCATCACAAAATATTCTAGGATAGTTTTTATCTGCTAAGTTAATAAAACAAAGATTCGGACCATAAATATATTTCCTACATCAATCTAATAACCTGAAATCAAACACACAGATTTTACTACTAACCATAGCAAAATCAGACCTTCATGTAAGGTTTTACAAGATCTTCACATAAAACATCAGACCTTCTTGCATATTAAAAGACTATTCTTTTCCCCTTCAGCTGCTGTGTGTACATTTACAAACTGGATGGAAAATCAGCCTGAAATCTATGGTGTACCACAGAGTTTAATGAATTGTTTGGAGCTGTAATTCACAACACTTTTGTAGGTAAGTCACTCTTGGAAGACTGGCCACTTGCTGCCCTTTTTTTTAACCCTATCTCAACACCTATAGGATGCTTCCCTCTGTCCTTGATGCCATCACCTTTACACCAGCAAAACCCTAATTGGTTCTGAGACCAATTATGTAATATTCAAAATAGAATTTGAATCAAAGTCATATCAAAACTCTATACAGCAAAAATGAGCTATACCTGTGCATGTTTAATTCAAAATGTTGGAATTTTAAATTGCTAATTAAAGACATTAGTGAAAGTCAATACAGCATTATTTTAATGACTCCACGATAATCCCAGAGCAATCAATTTAGATCAGAATGAGTTTATTGTAAAGTGCCAAAGGTGGGGGGAAAAATGCTTCCTTAGCACTACAAAGTAACGATTTCTCAAATGAATAATGCCTGTTCAGAATTTAACTAGATAATTACTTCATTTGCATTTGCTAAGGTGATGAGAGGAATGGAAAAGACAGCTCAGAGGGAGATGATGTAAGTGTTAAAGGGTGACATGCAAAAGACAGTGTTACTCAAAGTTCTGGCTTACCAACCCGAGCCCATTTTAAAAGGAACCTGTTTATTAACCTAAGCGTCCTCGTGGGAAAGAGACTAAACAGAACCAATATGTAACAGAAAAATATGTTACAACACAAGACTCTCTGACATGCAGTTCAGAGTGATTGGAGGCTGAAGCAATCCAATATATTTCCATTCTTGTTTGTATATAACGAATTTGAAGACTGACTAATAGTCAGATCACAGAACTGCTGAGATCTATTTCCAGAACTGTTCCTGCAGTCTTGCAGAACAGAAATTGTGCAAGTCATGGTCACACCTGCAGAAATAATACTAATTTGAGGCAAGAAAAAATAATTTCAGCCATTTGTAGTTGCCCTGGAATGATCCTGTGTTTTGTCAGAGGTGCAGAATCTCAGTTTTTTCAGCTTTACTTTTATACTTCTTCTTATTCTTCTCTTTACCAAGCTCATTTTAGAAAAATACACTATTTCTGCTTTTCACATATTGTATTTCTTTTATGCTAAGATCCCACTCCTTCATTCTCATTAGTCAAATCATAACCATAGTTTTTCATTGTCATTATTATTACCATTGTCTCAGAACAAGACACCAGTTCTTAAATGTTAACCATTGATGTACTAGTTAAGGCAAGGTATTTCTCTTTTGTTTTGTGGGATTTTTTTTCCTTTTTCAGACAAAGGATAGGATAAAGGAAAGAATTATATATATAGTTAAGTAAAATATTAATATTATTTCTTTGAAGAAATCCCTCAACAGTGATAGATTTCTAACTCCTTGAGCCTCATGATGAAAACTTATTTTCTCTCAAGTATGTATCTCAGAAGGTACTGGAGCTTTTGGGTTTTATTCACTGCGTAAGAAATTCTGAATAGTTACCTTCCATATCCATTTAGATGCTAAAGAGATATTCATGGAGTGTATTAGTTAAAGTGACATTTTTGTCATCTGTTTTATTCCATGTTAAATCTGTAAGCAGGGTAAGCAAGAACATTATTTTGAACATGATGAGAAAAGATCTCTGTTTTACACATGATGTGCCTAGCAGACTTTAATGAGCCAAGATTAGAAAGCCTGAATGAATAGCAACTGAGAAGGCTGGTAAGGTCATTTCTGCCTAATTTCTGAGCCATTTTTACATTATTACAGAGCATTCAAACTAAACATTCTATGCAGACAATCAAGGAGGCACAAAAACTTTTTCTCTTTTGAGAATGAGAGGAGGTTATAACACTTAACTTCTTTCTACCAAAGTGGAAAAAAAATTCAAGAAACTACTCTTAAGGTCAAAAAGCTTTTTTTCCCCTTTTTCCTTGCTGTCTTTTTTTTAAGGGAAAACAAAGAAAAAAAGAAAGAAGACTCATCTAAGACTCATTAGAATCAATGATGAAATTCAAAGTGATAAAAAAAAATCAAACCGCAAAGAAAATAATGTGAAAGATGAAAAGATGACTAACACTTGATAGCCAGCTTGGTGGAGAGTGGGACTAATGTTGGTCTATACTGATCAGAGAAGGGAAGCCAAAGGCATGGCATGTCATATCAAAAAGTGACACCATCTTCACATAAAAAATATATCTTGCAATGTTCTTTTTTGCAATACCCTTTTCTGCAATAATGGTTCAAATGTGGTGTAACAATATAATCAAATATATGGAACGTTTTTATAAAAGTTGGGATAACAGGATGTTATAGCATAGAGGAGGCATGGAAGCAATCCATGTTATATTTGTAGTACACATCCATCCATCTCCTTAAATGAAAATTAAATTGTCTGATCATGAGGACTTCCTTTTTTTTTTTTTTTTAATAACGCTGGATGCCATCTGAGAGATAAGTATATGTTGTGCTGAGAGCTGCTGTGTATAATTTGTGACCTCCTCAAGTGTTGACATGTTGACAACTGGAAAATCAAAAGCTGGATAGGTTTCTGTTTTCTAAAGCCCTTTAGTAGGGAAGCAAAATGTAGCAACGCTGTTCTGCAAATTTCCACGAGGCTTTTCCTTTGTTCTCCTTCTCTGTATGTCATTGGTTGTTTTGAAATATGCACCCTGCCTTATCAGAGGTCTATTGGTGTGTATCCCTGCCTTTCTTCCCTCAGACTCTCCTGGATTGGCTCTCCAGAGCCAATCCCTCCCCCCTTCCCTTCCCTTCCCACATAAACCCATGCCAGCGTCAGCCTGGGGTCACTGTATCTGGGCTTCCAGCCTCCCTGCCTCTTCCCTCTCTTTCCTCTCCCCTTCGCCTCCCCTGCATTTACCCCAAAGACCAGAATAAACCTCCCTGGGAGACCAGAGACAGTTTCTAGTATGTTCTTTTGCCTCACCCATGTTTCCTGCTGAGTTTCTGTCGCCTGATTTCCACGCCACTCCGTGCATTCCCCGGACCGGCACCGGCCAGCCCGCTCAGCTCGTCCCACGCAGCCGTTAGCTTTTGGGGCATTGGGGGCTTTGGCTGCTTTTAGGTGACAACGCCACAGCAAAATGTTGAAGTTTTCTTCTTCCTCAGTCTAAGTTTCACTTGAGCTTATTTCTGTAAGTTTACTAGTAAGTTGTAGACCTTACTCTCTATTTATTGGTATGCAGTTCCACCTTCCACCATCTAAGCAAGGTAGTAACTCTGCGTTACCTGCATTTGTGAGAGACTGTTAATTGCTTATTTACATGAGAAATCTCACAAACAGCTAAGATATGATAATGGTTTTTCCCTTAGGCCCTTTTACCTTTGTGGTAGACACAGGACCATCAAATCAACACTCAATGGATTTTTCCTTCTTTTAAATAATTGGTCTGTAGTGGGCCAAATTTTCACTCTTCTCTTTATAGGAACCTGTCAACAGATGAGATGGAGCTGTGTGGAAACATTGAAACTTTTAATTGCCACCATAATTGCCTGTATTATCAGTTTATTAATGTTTCTTATTTTCTTATGTTTTCATGGCATGTGACTTGTTAGGAGACCAAATATTAGTCAAACCATTTATGTATTGTTAGTTTGATTTTTGCCAAGATTATTTTGTCTTTTTACTCAGTAAAATGGTGTGGGAAAAGCTTTTACTTTGATTATAGGGATGTATAATTTTCAACCAAATTTAGCCTGGGAGCTGGTACAAGAATTTATGCATATTTGGAATCATACCAATATATATTAACCTTCCATCTTATGCCTTGAGAGGCTTTAAATTTATGATGATTTGGCTATTTTTTTCAGAGATATTAACAGGTGAACTAAATTACCTTGACAAAACAAAAGGAAATGTCACAATGGAGAGCTGCTGCATCCCCCTTCCTAGATGGAGGGACAGCTTCGGATGGCAAAGGGGATATAGATAGAATACAAAAAAGCTTTTTACCAGCTCCCACACAACCCATCCTGGAACCACTTGTGGAACCAAACAGGTTCCTCATTAAACATTACATCATGAAATGCCACTGCTATCCCCTGTATGATTGGTACCATGATGGGATCTTCCTGCCAAGAGTGGAATTTTTGAACATGAACAGAATATACCCTTGGGATGCTGGATGGTGTAATCCCCAAAAATCCAGGAACCCCATGACAAATTCATCAAACAAATTATGAGTGGGCCTGTTATTGAAAAAATCCTCGTCTCCACACCTTCATTGCCAGGGACCTCTAAGGCCCACACAGGGAAAGTGATAGAACTGGAAGTGGAGAAATTGCACTGTAAGAACCAGCAGCTGAAACTACCTGATAGAGAGACAACGTGCCAGAAAGTGAGGAACCATAAAGATTAATTAGAAATTGCCCTTTTGAAGTGTGCCCATATAATAAATTGAGCTACAGGAGCAGCTGAACCTAAAGAAACCTGGTACATCTCAGAGCTGAGAAATTTTATCTGGGACATGTGTACCTTTTGGGGTTATCTCAGCTATGGCTGTCTAAACTGAGACACCCGATGCAATGGTCGTAAGAAAAATCAGAAATGGTGTTTTCCCACAGCATTCCCAACACCCACGAACCTTACCAGAGAAGAGTCTGTAAATTTAGTAAAAAGTCACAGGAAATTCCCTGCTATGACCTGTATGAGCGTTCACAAGTCAAATATTCAGCTCTGTGAGGAATTCTAGGGGCATGTTCAGATGGTAAAATGTATTCCCGCTTGAACATGTATGATGTAGCCAGACTCTGATGTGCTACTGAGTTTCCTACCATGTGTCCTAGGAGGGTTTTTAACTTCACCTCACCACATAATAAAAGATCCAAGGAAAGTAATGGACCCCAAGAACAGCCCAAATGGACTGTGCATTGAGTGCAAGCCTTGTCTGAGACTCAAATTGCTAAAAGCTGGATGTCATTATGTTGATTGTCTATGTGACTCAAAGTATCACAAAGTCGTGGTTGAGACACTTTACTCACATAAAACATAACATAGAGAGGGACAACACTGACTGAAAGCAGAGAGTGGACAACTGAAAAGCCAATTCTACAGTCTTTGTCCTATTCCGAATAAGTCAGAGTAAATATGTCTTTAAGCATACTCTAAATGTAAGTAGAGCTTGATATGCTGGACAAACCAGAAGGTAGTCTGCAAATTGAAAAGTTTGGAATGGACTCATGGTGAAACCTATTAGTAGCTTTTTATACTTCTTTCTAAAAAGGATGAGAACTGTTGTATTTTGAAAAATTGTTCAGTGTTTTTTGTTTTTTTGGTTGTTTTTGGGGTTTTTTGGGGTTTTTTTGGTTGGGGGGGGAAATAGGGTCCTGGAAGGAGGACCAGCGTTTGAAATTAACATCTCTGGTTCAAAATCAACAGCATCAAATGCACTTCACTATGTTTTCCTATAGGAGTTTTCCTCCAAATAAATATAGGGAAAAAAAACAATAAAATTGATTTGATTGGGAAGTATGTGTCATAAATGAGAGTGAAGATGATGGCAAAATTTGCCACAGTTGACTGATAAATAATTACCTTAGAGAAAGAGCACAATCTGATGGACCCTTATCATGCATTTTAATTATGGGTTGTAATTACCTTTTGAATCCTATAAAAGTCAGTGGCCTACAACTTTTTAGCTGTTTTATTTCCTGGCTGTACAACTGTGCCAGCATTTGTCTAGCTCCTGTGCAACAGTAGAGGACACAGTGTCTTTTAGCAGAGCATGAAAAAATTCAATAAGCTATATTAGCATATCGTCTTGAATTTTGTTCTATTAAAAAACTCAACTTGGCAAAAAAGTAACTTAGATTTATCACCTAAGATAAACAACACAATGAGGACGAGCTAAAAAATAAGAAAAGTCTGAAATATAAAAGAATACATAATAATGCATATGCATCTCTCCTTCTAGTATCTATTTGTCAATGATGGGAAAAAAACAGAAAAAAAACCCAAAAGGAGGAAAACTTGTACCCTTAACAGTAGCAAAGAAAAGAAATTGAAGATCTATTTTATTTGATAGCCCATTTGGTACCACAAGTCCAATGGCCCCTAAAATTATTTCTGGTTATTTAAGAGATCTTTTGATTTTTGAAAGCTCTAGAGAGTTAATTTTTTGATGTCAAAGATGGAAATTAATCTGTGACACTTCAAAGATTATCCAGGTTGCGACAGATTTACTATGGAACTAATTTCTTATTCATTATATGGACGAAATACCGTAAAATTTTCTCTGTTTTTGTAAAAAAATGTGTGTGTGTGTGTTTTTATAAATTCATCTGTATGGTTTAGAATAACCCTTCCAAAAGCTGATTGAAAATGTGCAGAGGGCTTGTGAACAATTCATTCAACAACTTAAAATTAAATTTATTAATTCTTTCATAAAATGTTATCACTCATATCAGAAGCTTAGCTGCTGCCCTTTAGTAGGTTGGTCTTAACACAGATCTTCAGCTTTGACCCTCAGTGCTCTTTCTTCCCTCTGAAGTTACCAGCTGTGCTTCTTATCTGCACGTGTCAAATATTCAGCCTGTGTTACTGGAGTAGATGTTATTCATAAATGCAGTTGTCAGCTGTGCTGATGAGGTCAAACTGTCCTCAAGAGGTCATTGAAGCTGGAGGAAAGGAGCAAATGAAATGACTGAAGGACAGGCTGGGAGAGTTGGGGTTGTTAGACCTTGAAAAGAGAAAGCTCTGGGGAGACCTTAGAGCACTTTCCCTTACCTAAAAGGGGCCTACAAGAAAGATAGAGAGGGCCTTGCCACAAGAGCATGCAGTGAAAGGGGTTATGGCTTCAAACTGAAAGAGAGTAGGTTTAGCTCAGGTATTTGGAAGAAATTATTTTTTGTGAGGGCGGTGAGGCACTGGAACAGCTGCCCAGAGAAACAGCCCTGGAAGTGTTCAAAGCCAGGTTGAATAAGACTTTGAGCAATCTGGTCTAGTGAAAGGTGTGCCCCCGTGCCTATGGCACAGGAATTAGAACTAGGTGGTTTCTATGGTCCCTTTCAACCCAAACCATTCTATGGTTCCATGGTTCTGTGATATTAAAAAAGCTTTCGATAACTGTAGGCAACCCTGTGAAAACGTATTCATCTTTATAAAAAACAAAAAAACAAACAAGAAACCCCTTCCCCCCCAAAAAAAGTTAACATAAAAAGTCTTTTTCATGAGCCATCCTTGAGTTTATTTTGGAATATTTGGAATTTACTTGAAATTCCTGTTGATGGTGTGGAAGAAAAAAGGACTTTCTGTGCTTTAACAGCAAGTGCAAGACAAACGTTTGCTTTCCAGATACTTTTGCAAGGTAGTTTCTTCTCCATGAAGTTCATTCAGATCCTAGATTGAGGAACTAAATGAACTTGTGGATTCAGGCAGAATCACTCACTGCACTATATAACTGCAGATCACTCCTGACTGCTCTGTGGTCAGCAGACCTTTTGATAGAGACTCTGATCGCATCTACTGAGCCCAAGCTACAGATAAAGTATTCCAGATTTTCAGCCTTTTCATCTTTCTTTGGATGCCTGATTTTTTTAGTTGTCACATCTCCATTTAATCCACAAGTCAGCAGTGAATAAACTAAGAAAATACTTATCATTTGTTCATATCATCAATTTGTCAAACCCAACCCTCTTCTCTTCTCTCTGTGCTTGCACTCAATGCGTGAAACTTCTCATAAGCTGTGGCACTGAGAAATTATATAGCTAATATAAGTGGATATTTTATACATATAACTATTTCCTCTTACATAGCACAACAGCAAACCATTTTTTGACAAAATTATAAAGTTTTTATAGAATGATAATTTTTTTAGTTTTTTGGGGGGTGTATGTGTCCCATTACTACTACAAACAAATCCAAGTCAAAATTAGTGTAGCCAAGTAACAATTCTATCTGCAAACTAGACATTTTTGAAAGAAAAGCTTTTTTTAATGGAAAGTATTTTTTGTTTAATTTAATACAGAAAATGGAAACCAAAAAAAAAAGGAAAAAAAAAAAAAAACCGTAATCCCTTTGGGATTATTTCTTTCATTCTTCTATGTAAATCGAATTTTTTGTCCAATATTTATCTCCCACATTTCATTATGACACCAAGAGAAGATATGTACAAAATTATTCTCACTATGAAAAATGGAAAGCACAATCACAAATACTAATAAAGGAGTAATAGAAGGATAAAACTAACTACTTATGCAGGATTCCTATGAAATACCAAAAAATAATGTTCCACACAAGATTTTTTTGTTATTATTTTTACCCAAAATGTAAGAACAGCAATTCTCAATTTAGGGACAATCATCTTTCACTTCCCAGCTTTTACTGGAAAAAAACAGACAAGTCATTACTCTTTCAATAAAACATAAAAAGCAACTAATGAATGGTAGAAAGTACACACTCAGACTCTTATGACTCTTGGTCTCTTGAACCATCCATCAGCACATGAAAACCTGGTGCAGTAATGTCCACAGTGAGATTCCCTTTTGCATAGCAGAGAGCAGAAATGTAAATTTTTCCCTTATAATATAAGGCAAGATCCTGGCTGCTTGACCTTTTTCCTCTCAATTTCTGGTGAATAAGTGTTCATCTTATATCCTGTAGATATAAATACAGATTTCTTATATTACCTACATTTTGTACAAACATTAAACAACTTTTCTTACGACAAAAATGTGTTCTGCTTTATGTATTCATAGTCAAAACTATATTGATGGGCAGATTAACCGTAGCAAATATATATTCCAGGGATCTACAATACTGCAAGCTGGTCTAGAGGATGAGCTGCATTTACAGCAATAATACAGTAACAGAACGGTAAAAACTTTTTGTATTTTTAAAAGGTTATATTTCAGTGCTTGTCTTGCAGAGAAAACCTATCACTCAAGTACTTCCTGACCTCCACTGTATGCAAAGGTGAAAACAATCTATAACCATAGGCAAAACCCTTATGTTTATTCATAACTAAACTATTCACAGAATGCTCATTAAATGCAACCATTACATACTAGGTTGTGATCCCTGGCTCCAGGTTGCAGAGTACATTTTACCTTCCACCCCCTTGTTTTAATTAAACTTAGGAAAAAATAATATTTTTTTTAATGTGACTAAAGTTGAGAAACTGAGAGCACTTCTGAGGCTTGTCAGCACTGAAAAACATACACTGTTTTGTCAACTACTGACTGCTAGCATGTCACAAGGAAGCCAGCTGTCCCTGTGAACCACAACCTTCTGTACCAAAAGTGTCTGAGACATTCTGTAAACAAAGCAGCCTTAAACCCAGTCATGGATACATTTACACAAAGTCACATTGAGTGTCACTACAGAGAACACAGAAACAGCCTCAAAGACCAGCTTGCATTTATATTTGCTGTCTGCACATTTAATTTATCTCCTCTCCTGTTTGTGGATGCCTTTTTCTTCAGAGTGCACCTTTGATCATGTACAAGCAGATGCTAATTAGAGGGGCTCTTGTGTCTGCTGTCAGATCTAGGCTATGATATCTGGCCTTGCAAAGAGGGGCAACTGGGACAGGTCCATATCCTTCCCACCAGCACCATGATAGATCATCTGCAAGCAAAGCAGATGGGATTTGTAGATGGCCTGAGTTAAGCTTTATGCTGGCAGCCTGCAGAGGAGATACAGAGCCAAAAGACGTGCCAGATCATGAGCACAGTCCCAGGTTTGCTTTGTCAGAGAACACAGCAGTGATTAACCTCAGTGGTGTTTTACCTACAAGGATCAAGACCACAGCTGGTAACACATAAGATATGGAATTAAAACACGCTGAAACAACAGACTGAAGCTGTATAGCTAGGTTTTCTGGTTAGGGACAATAACAGCAAATCAGTACTTGAAGGGAGAAATGTGCACGTTGGCAATATTACTTGGCTTGACAAAGAGGGCATGAACTAATTCCTGTACCTAAACACATAGAGTATGGAGAGAGTTTGAAAACTATGGGATGAAAGTAAGTCAAAGCAGTACCTGACTTTCACTTCAGAGAGAAAAAGATACTTCTGTAATAATCCAGATGATTCGTTCTCTCTAAGTGAAAGTCTTGTAGACTGCCATCCACCCCTCAAAAGTTAAAAACACCCTACATACTAGTGTGGGACTGAACTTACCAGCTGGGACAAAATTCTTCTCCCAAGAATGCACTGAGAAAACTAGCACAATTCTGAAGGTGAATGCTTAAGGTAAATGTCATTAGTGAAAAAATGCTTTGTCACCTTTCAGTGTGTAAATTGGTAGTGCTGGGCTTGAGAGGTAGCTCTGGAGTTAACTTTGTACATTACAACATAAGTTGATGATTCATATCTTCTTTCCTATCTTATTCATAAAACCAGAAGGGTATAATGCTGTTTGGAAATAAATAGAACACTTTTAATTGAGATGTCAGCAGAATTAAAAAAGCAGTTGTCTTTACTAATGGCAAATGGGAGGGTTTCCATCATCACAGAGTTTTACATGAGTGAATACAATTTATGCAGGCATGAAAGCATGGCTATACAAATGGTAAGCAGAGTATCATTTTCTATGTAAAAAAAACCAAAACACCCAACATTTTCTGAATAGAAATGTTTTAAGTAACTTCTGCTCTCTAAGAATTGAAGACAGTATTAGGATACCATAAGTTGGCTAATTTGATTCCAGACTCAGATGATATACCAACAAAATAAAAGAAAAAACATGAACACTAGAAGAGTAGTAACTTATGAAAAGTTTTTTCTAATCAGTTCAAGAGATGCCTTGCAAGAGCCTTGGTGAAATCTTGTCATTCTGTACAACAAAGAGTTATGTTTTGCACATTTACAGCTCAATTTTTCATTTTCATCCTTTTTGAGTGGGTAGCATATTGAAGCATACAAAATTGAGCAGGCAAGGGATCTTATTTGTTTGCTTGTTTATTTTTAAAATAATTGTCAAAATATTCAAAACAGTGTAAAAGGGCTCCCCAAATTGTGCATCCATGGAATGGTTCCAACTAAAAAGCAGGTCATAACTATTTTTAAGTGTTTATACAGTAAAATGCATAATGAACTATCATTCTTCTCTTCTATCTTTTAATTTAATATTTATGTGTTCTAAAAAATAAATTGACCTTTCTAAGGTATTAATCAATCATTTGGTTGGTTGGTTGGTTGGTTGGTTTTGTGTTTTTTTTTTTTTTCAGATGTGCTTATGAAATTAAGATACGTAGGATATGCAGGAATTAGATAATAATGAAATACAATAAAATTAAAACCTATTATTTTTGTTATGTGGGTTTTCCATACATTTGTTCACACAGGTGCTTTTCATTTAAAAAATATTTATAGGTCTTAATTAACTAAACAGAAACACACCCAATTGTATGTGATTGTGTTACTGTATCCCCAATATTTGTGATAACAAGGAAAATATATAGGAAAACAAATTTTATTAGAGTAGTGGAGTGTATCCATGACAGACATGAATTTAAAAAAATGATATTTTATTTATTGAGAAGCCTTGATAGCCTTGGAAAGACATTATCTGATGCTAATGGATAGAGTGGAAAGTGTTCTAGAATAAGAAAATATAAATATTTTTACTCTTAGAAAGTTTTATCTGTCTTCTACATATGGAATATTGCTTTGCTAACACTGTGTTCTCTGGTGCATTAAGTAGTTTGCTATTTCCAAGTAATTTCCAATTTCTGTGTTCTGGGGAGTGGCACAGATACACCAAATAAAAACTAAATGTTTCATTTTGTTTGTTTCTTAATTTTGTCTCTGTGTTTTTTTCCCCACTGCATTTCTTGTTCAACTCTTCCCTCAAATACCAAATCACAAGAGGAGGGGTTTTTTTAATGTGTTACTTGTTTGTTTAGTCATTATTTATTCTAGCTAAAGGTATTTCTTCTTAGTATGCTCCAGCCGGAGCTGATTTTATTTTTTTTTTTTTAATGCATATCTGTATGCTGTCCTTCTGCTTGCTATTCCTCTGGCTTCATTATCCCACTGAAAGATCAAAAGCAAAATTTTATATGCGCGCAATGTGATGCAGAAACTTGTTTATCTCACCTCAAGATCCCATCTACCTACTAAAACAGAAAGATACTGGATTCAAATCTACTTTTTAAACCTGTTCACATGCCACCATTCAGACAAGAAAAAAGAACAGTTTTTGTTACTTAATTCTGAAAACTCACTTTTGTTTTCCCAGTGTTCATGAAAAATGAACAGACATTTAGAAGAACAATCTATCATAAACCCAAAATACGAGTCCTGAGTCACAATGAACAGTGTAGAGCCCATCCAAGCATGTTGAAGATTGCATATTTCCATATACATGGCTTACATTTTTCTACATTAGCTTTATTTGCAGTTCTGCCACTGAGGCTGTGCAGCTGGCCTTCACCTTTAGCACTCTGTAGTATCTGCTAGTACCAACAAGCTTTGTCATCTGACTATGTCTTTGATATTGAGTAAAGAACCTCCAGGGCATACTCCTGTCGTCTTCACTTAAAAAAAAAATCATTTATTTCAGTGCTTTGTTTCTTATCTTTTAATAAGTTATTTATCCATGTGGAGACTGGCTCTCTTATCTCATGGCAGCTTAGTTTCTTTAAGAGCCTTTGCTGAGGGATTGTGTTGATTGCCTGTGGAAATCAAAGGATGTCATATCAACCTTTGTGCACAGGCTCATTGCTTCCTTCAAAGAACTCCAACAGATTTGTGAATTCTGTCTCTAAAGAAGACAGAAGTTCTATTTTTTTACAGTAACTCTAACCAGTTTTCCCAGAAGAAGCAAAGGTGAGCATCATTGTTCTGTGGTATGCAGGTGGAAGATGCTGGGGTCTGCCCTGGAATGTTTTCAGAAATTGGTGACATATTTACTATCTTCAAAAGGCTGGAAAACACAATCAGTAAGTCACCTGCCACTAATTTCAGTGCCTTCTGGTCTGATAGGAGAACATTTGCTGGTCCTTATTTACTAATATTTAACAAGACAGATAGTCAAGAGTCAATTACTTGTATGCATTTCTTAGTACATTTCACAGACAGATTGCCTGGAAATGCAACTGGCAAAGGCTTAGAGGATTATTATATGCCATCCAACATAGTTTCTGGAAACATCTGAAAAAATCAAACATATCAGCTTTAATTGTTTTTGCAATGTTGACTTATAAAAGTAACTGGTTTGTATAATAACCTTCTCTGGGTCATTTTACCTAATCCTGCATAACAGGCTGAATTAAAATAGCATCATACAGTATCACTGGAAACCATATTAATAATTTTAAACGTAGTTTAATGCTAGATCGCAATGGTAATTTTAATGAGAAACAAGGATAATGTTAATAGAGTTCCACAGGAATCTATTGGCCCCATGTTATTTTTATCTACAGTTTAAGTAAAAATTTGTAGAATAATAATAATAATAACTTTTAAATGCTGCCAAAAAGTGAACTCAAATATCTAGGAAGAAAATCCTACTCCAATAGGTAAAGGGGAAAACAGCATCACACAGTATCAATTAATATTCTTTCAAAACAAGTAGATGATATTACACTTCAGGTTAACAGGTGAACACAATGCACAGATGCCCAGATAAAGTGACATCTTAAACAGAATCTGCTTCCTGTGGAAATGTCTGTGATAAACCCAGCATATTATTGATAAATTATTTCAGGTTTGACATGAATAACAAAAAGAGGCCTGAATAACTGGAATTTATTTAAAAAATGGCAGATATGTAAAAAGGGTAACATGAGAGACATAAAAATTGCCTTCTAGTGAAAATCTTGGCAAATTCTACTTGCATAGTTTACCCATGAGAAGGTTAAGAGGTTTTTTTATCTTAGCCTTGAAGTATCAACCCAGAGAACTTATTTCTGAAAGCAGGTGATTCTTTAATTTGAGTGCAGGAAAAGAAAATATAATGAAGCACAATAGCCAGAGGCTGAACATCATCAGACTAGAAAAAAAAAGGAAACATTTTCATAAGAACAAAAAATTAAGTTTTCATTATTTGAAGGTACTGGATCAAGAGCAAATATTTTTCTATAGTGTAGAATGTATGAAATTCATACAATTTGTACTGTCTTTTGCAGAGGTGAATATGGCCCATTTTAGTTTTGAAATTTATGCATTTTCAGATACATTATGTGCTTGAAAAAGAAATTATAACATATGGAAACAGAAGCCTTTAAATTAATCAATTATACAGTTTTAGCAATTCTTTTCAGTCATTAATTATAAAATTTTAGCAATTATTTTCAAAGTTTTTTTCCCTTTTTCTTTTCCTGCTGTCATACTAGAAAAAAAAAACAAATCAATATGGTTACATTGGAATGTAACTAAGGAAATAAATAAAATATATATTCTGAATAAATAGAATAGCATGTGTTAAAAGTTCAGATAAATTGCTTAACAATAGCAAAACCTATACCTATTTTAATTGTTTGTCTTCTCTACAATTATTTCTGTTTATATTAAGCTATAGCCAAATAATCCAGACAGGAACAGAGTCTTATTGTTCTAGGTCCCAGAAGAGTTTAAAATTAATTCATAGAGAATATTAAGCACAAAACTGTGGCTGGTTTTTTTTATGTGTCTACATTCTTAGCAATGGGTAATGGTTCTTATGAGCCCTGCCTCAGAGAAATGTTTCAGACATTGGAATATTTAGGGAAGCTGCAGGGGATGAAGAAGGTTATTGATGGCAGGAACTTTAATGGAAAAATGCTCACCATTATAGTACTTATTGCTTTATCCATGGATCTCCAGTTCAACATTTTTTTTTTTTTTTTTTTGCTATATTGTGAATTATTATGTGTATTATAAACCTCCCCATTACGTTGCATGGCAGAAACTGAATTACAGGGATAGAGACAACCAATAAATATTTCTAACAAATCTGTGGTCATTCCAGCCTACACCAGCGTAAAAGGTTTTTTAAATGCAAGCTGCACTGCTCTGTGCTGTGTGTATGTGTGTTCCAAGGCTGGATCAACTGACAAAACTGTACAGAGCAATGAGAGGCTTTAATGCTGATAGCTGTTAGATACTGTGATATAAAGAGACCCAAAACTCTAAAGCTGTTGTTATGCCTTTCCTGAAGCATGTTCTGACAATGTCATTCATGATAAGGAGCTGTCACAGCAGCTGATCAGGATAAGCACCAGGAAAACCCACAAAATGGCAATTCAGCCCCATAAATGGCAGCTTCCCACTTAGTTATCTCCTTAAACTGACATGATGTCTTTTAACAAAAATCTTGCATCTTCTCATTTCCCATAGTTTAAAGAAAGTGGCCTTTCACATCCGTAACGAGTTGCTCTATTAGTGGACAGATTTGACACACCAGAATAATTGGTGTTTTAACTTTCTGGAGCAAACACTTATAGGAAAAAAAAAATCTACAAATCTAACAAATAGAAGGGTTAGCTTTGAAAATTACAAAGGGGCACTTCACTGCAACCCCATCCCTAAAGAATAGGAGATATTAGGGAAAACAGAATTAGCAACATGAAGTTTTTATTTTAGAAAGTTGAGCTTCTCCCTTAATTTTTTTACACAGATTTGCATTTCCACATGTGCACATATGTAGAAGGTAATTATGAAAATTCATTCAATGAAAACTGGGGTGTGGAGGAAGTACCTTCAGCACTAAAGTAGAGCAATAAAGGATAAGATATAAAGAAAAATATAAGAAAAGTTAAAGATCAAGAAAATTGTTGTTAAGGACCATGCAAATAGAAATCTGAATAATCTTGAAATGCATAATTTATTACATAGACATTCTGGTCACCAGCACAGAAATGGCGAATGTTTTGTGGTTGTGATCTGATAATTTTTAAACTATGATATCCTTTGGAGCTGCAATAAAAAGCAACAGGTAGTGGAAAACAAGCTCTCTTGAATTCAGAAGATCCTTGAGAAAAGCATAAATGAAGATCCCTATGATATCTCACTCTTACATCAGTCTGTGCTACAGTTTCTATTTTCACGAGCTCCAAAAATTGTGTTCCTTTTAGTAGTTTTATTACTTGGAAAGCTGATAAGGAAACAGGAGGAAGGTTTATACCCAAAATGATAAGTATGGGTTTATATCTTTCTCTATTTAATCTGACAGTTTTCTTTCTGTCAATTGTGCTATGAGACCTTTTTCTAAGAATGGTATGAATATAATTTTGGCTTTTCACCAGGTGTTATGGCCTCTAACTACTTAAGGCATTGGAATTACTTGCTGCAGTGTAGTTTAGTGCTGGACAAATGGAGAGCCTGTAAAGCTCCCTAAATCTGATGCCACACAGCATCCTTCACATGTTGCATTCTAGCATAAAATGTTAACCAACCAAGAGATGTACTTAGCATTTAGTTCAGTACTGGTGATCAGATCTGCAGTTCTATATACATTGGGCAGATTTAATGTTACAGCATGCTTAAACATGGACTTAGATTCAGTTAAAACTAATCATTACTATCAATGATTAAAACTCAATGGTTAAATATGACCTACCATATATTCCAAATTCAACAGAAATCACATTACAAGATAAGACAACTTGAATATTCAATGACTGAAGGGTATGGGCTTATCTACATTAGTTTTGGAGACATCCCACAGACCTGATTTAAATTAAACACTAGGCTTTCACAGTGTAACACAACATAGGCAAGACAAATCTTCACCTGTATTGCAGTATTTGTAAAACATAATAATACTTTTCTAAATTGCAGGTTCAAAACAGTAAGACTAATTTAAATCTTGGTGCTCAAATATTAAGCCAACTGAAGCAAGAAAAATATCTGAATATAAATTTGCAATGTAAAACCAAAATCTTCATCCTTTTTATCTTTTCAGAAAGAAATGTCTTTGTTACATTGCTTGTCCAGTTCCAAGAAAAAAATTAATATTAAATGACAGATCTGTTTAGCATAACTTTCAAGATTTGGCTCCTGCTTCTGTATTTTTCTAGTTAAAATCTATCCTTGCTAAAATTCAACGCTGGGATGTGTTTACACACAGAGCTCACAAAAATAAATAGATATAAAAATGTATATTCTAATTGTTCTCTCACCATGTAGGGTTAGGACTAGATAGCAAAATTTCCTTTACAATATAAGGTATAGCAAGTGTAAACAACACAGACAACTGCAATTGTAATTTAAACAAAAACTCTAGTACTCTAAATAATGAGGGAGTGAACACATTAACAACTGCCTCAAGTGAGAGAAACATTGAGTGCTGGAAATGCGGAGAGACTGGCACTATACATTAAGTCTGAAAATTACTAAGGGAAAGTTTAGAAGTTAACAAATGAACCCATTTTAAGGGAAATTGGAGCCCATCTATTTCCCTTCAAATGTGCTAATTTAATGGTTTTAAAGGGTTCTTGCATGTATGAGATAGAGAAAGAGGAGGAAAGTGCTATCCTTTCAGGAGAGTAGGACTTGAAAGATGACAGAGTGGTTTATACATTAGCTGCAGTTTACCCTCCAAACAAATTTATATAACTGTAAACAAAGAGTTCCACTTATCTAGTTAGGAAGAAAAAAATGCATGTAATAAAATATTAATTAGTAAATATAATATAATTTGGGTTTCATCAAAAATATAACATCTAAATCAATCTTTTATATACTGGTAGGAAGTCTGCCTCTTTCATTTCTGGATAACAACATCAAATTTTTTGGTGGAAGAAGGCTTTCTTTAATGTGTACATTTTACCATTTACTGTTTTTTCTGAATTTTTGCTTGTATTTCTTAAAGAAACAAGTAGAAAATAAAATCAGTACAAAATTAGAGATTTGATTTTGAAAATTACTGTATATTATGCAAATTAATAGAAAATAATTAAGTAGGAATTTCATTTACTTTTTGCAGTGAAAATGGGCCTAATTCATGAGAAGCCTTTCGAGAAATTATTAGCTTTTATACCAAGCCAGCAAATCTTTTCTTATCTGACTGTCATTGCAGAAGTAGCCAAAAGACTTCTTCAGCTGAAGTGGTAGAAGCCTGTGGACAGATTCAAGGAATTTAAAAAAACCTACAGCAACCCAAAGAAAGTGACTTGAGTCAATTCTTTGCTCACCTAAAACTTACATCAAGCCCCCTGGAATCTGATGAGTTATTTATGTGAAAAAAGTCTTCGCTATATCTTAGGAGGAGATTGTTCTAGCTGCCTTAATAAAATCTCTAAAATGTTGTTTGGTTATATAAGGATTAAGTGTCTGGAAAAGCTTCCAAATGGTACCAAACATGCTTATGTTGTGTACTGGTTTTGACTGGTATAGAGTTAATTTTCTTCATAGCAGCCCTAAATTTTGGGGTTGGGACCAAAACACAGTTGGTAACATGCTGATGTTTTAGCTATTGCTGAACAGTGCTTACACAGCATCAAGGCTTTCTCTATTTCCCTCTCTTCCTCCGACAGTGAGTAGTTTGGGGAAGATGAGAGGCTGAGAGGGAGCAGAACTGGGACAGATGACGGAAATTACCCAAAGGATTAGTCCACAGCTAGAGTTTACTAGGGGTTGCCAGTGCTTAGTGACTGGCTGGATATCCATCAGCTGCTTGAGAGTGATTGCTTTTGCATCACTTGGTTTTCTTTCTTTTGCTTTGTTTTGTCTTTTTAATAATAATGATGATAATAATACCAACAATAACAGCAACAACAACAATAGTCTATAACAGTGGAAGTACATGTTTAAAGATATTCAAATACAACAGTGAGGAAATATCATAAGGATACTGGACTCAAGAAACCTTTTCCATTAAGCCTTTTTTCAGGGAAGATGCAGATGCACAATCTATTATATGATGAAGTTAATCTTGGTTGAAGTCTTTGAACACTTCTATAATACTACTACTGTTACTATAAAAAAAAAAGACGAAAAAGATGCATATCTAATTTGCTGAATTTATGTACAAGTGTCAGTAAATCATCAGACAATGGGTCAAAATTACAGACAGCAGAACAGTTACTTTATTTCAGTTGCAGCACAAGCGATTTAAATATGTATCTGTTAACACTAGGAAATAGGTGGCTTTTGTAACGACTGATAACAGCATCTGTTAGACAGAGTAGGACTGGATGGAGAATTTTCCTCTGTGATCTAGCTTGTCTGTAACGCTTTGCTATAATTATCTTATGGGCATCCAGCAAGAAAGACCTGATATTAACTCTGAAATAATTTCGGTGAACACATACATCATCAGCTGCTTAACCTGGCCAGTGACCCTGCACATGAACCAGCAGTAGGACATGGCAGATTCCTGTTGTGTGTACACCTGACAGCTCTAAAAAGGAAATCTGCCAAGCATATCAAGTTAGCAAGTGATTGCTTGCAAGCAAGTGATTAAATTGCAGATTATTTTTATTTAGCAAGAGGAAGAATAATGAGTCAAAAGTGTTTCTGAGGGCTGAGAGAAGTGCAAGCTGGCATATTGTGCTTGATGCAATATGAAGTCACGAGTGCATGATTTAAAGACAGAATGGGCTGGAATAATTAAACTCCATTTAGAAAAAATAGTTTGCTGCTGAATGTTTGAAGGAAATCTCAGCTGCTAAAAGGACCAGCACTTGTGTTTGCTGTTAGTACTTTATCTGCCTGCTTCAAAATGTATCCACTATGCTTCTTGGTCTGAAAAGACAGATATTCATTATTCACGCTCTCAAATGCAGACTTTGCAGTGATATATTGTAATGTTTAGTCTTGAATCATAACTTGTTGAAATTAAGACAAAAAGTTATTATTTTAAGGAAAGATTTTTCCTTTCAGTTTTTTAATGAGAAGTAGGAGAGGGAGTTTGAAGAAGTTTATTGTTAGTATGTAGAGCTTGACAAAAATGTTGATCAAATAAGATTATTATCTAATGGAAATTACTTTCTATTACATTACATTTCTCTTTGTGAATATGGTCAGATAGGAATGCTTGGTGAAACAGTGAATTCCCATCTAGCATTTTTATGAAATATCATTAAAAAAACAGAAAACATAACTAGTCAGCAAATGAATAGCAAAGATCAAATCAGTACAAATCAGAACAAATCAATTCCTTTGCTTTCTAATGATAATATCTCAACAATGTCAGTGATGTGCATGTGAGATACTCAGAGAATGAATGTGACATATTTTTGCCGGATTTTTCCAGTCCCACTAAACAAATCTCTCAGTTGTGGTAGCTACTTACTGCTTATGACCTAGATTCCTATTGCACAGAGATCTATGAGGTCAACCATATTTTTCCCATCTCTCTCAAAGTTCTTTTAAGAAACTATGTAGTGGCATGAAAATCAGCAGGTCACAACAAAACAGTGGTGTACATCAGCTGACTATTGCTTTTAATTAACTTCAAGGATAAAAGAGTACTTGAAATTAAATTTAAAAAAAGAAAAGTAATTACTTTTATCTTCCAGCGCAAATTTTAAAATAGACAATGTGAGAAAAGAAGGCACTTGTTTGCAACCCTTGCCTGAGTTCCAAAGTATTAAGGATTATAAGAAGTATTGTAATAAATCACATGCTATGAATTATTTATCAGTTTGTAGAAATATATTGTACTGACTATGGACCAGAAATATTTGAATATTCTATGCAGCATGCATAATACATATTATACACACATACATGCACTCTCTGTTTTTTTCTTCTAGAAGGAATTTGACTTGTGTTCCTTTATGACAAACTGAAATGGATTTTATTGTTTTCCTATGGTAACTGTTTTGAAATGATCACATACAATTATTTGATTGGCAGGAAAAATGCCCAAAGTAGTTTGCTCTCTCTCTGCAGTCACTAGCACCACACACTGCACACAAGAAGGTGCACAATGCATTTCTGGGCACTTTTGTTTCCAAATAAAGACATAATTTGTAATTCAGCTAAAGGACTTACGGGAATTTGAGTATAATCAAATTTGACAGAACAAATATAAAAGTGAATATGTTGGGAACAATTCCTGTTAGTGGATGACTGCAAGACTGACTTTCATTTTAAAACACCTCCTTACTCATTCCTGTATAGCTACTACTGTTATGTGGAATGAAGCTATTTTAGATTTTCATTCAAAACTATTGATAGTGGTCTACATAAAAGTCTGTCTTGCCTTTACCAATTATTTGCACATGTTGCAAACTTTGTGTTGAGCTGGCTAGCTGTACTGCACTTTTCTTTTTGTTTTCCTTTCTACACACAAACCCCTTGGCTAGTTGGGGTATGTGTGACACTAAAGGAATGGTGCAGCTGTAGGTGATGATGTTGTTATTATCTCCAATGACACATGATAATCCAGCAGACATGCCCAAGACATAAGATCTTTCTTTTCTGACACTGCCTTATTTTATTCCATGTTTTTTTCTAGCAATGTTTTTGGTCACATCACACTCATACAAATATCTCTTCTTCAAGTGCCTGCTGAAAGAAATCCACTTTGCCTCCATAGCTATGCTGCATCTTTACTATCTCCTAGGAAGCCATGTTTGTATGTGAAATATTTGGAAAATAGTCATGACAAAACTCTCATTTTCTCTCAAGGGTGTCAAACCAGTAGTGAAAATGCAAACTGAGAATTAATGTTAGCGAAACCCTAGATTCTTCACACATGGATATTTGTCTTTTTCAGAGAAAACGGTCTAGAGTGTTCATTTTCCCAGAGAATAAGCTTTTGGGGAAAAAACACAAAACAAAACATAAAAGCCAAAAAAACCCAAAACAAAAAAACCCAAAAAAAACGCCACACACCCCAAAAAAACCCTAACAAAACAAACAAACGAAGAAACCCCACCCAACCATCCAAACAAAAAAACAACAAAGAAAAAAAACCTAAACAAGCAAAAAAACCCCAACAACAACAACAAAAACCCACCAAAAAAACAACAAGAAAACCCCACCAATAAGCAAACCTATGCAATATTTTGTTACATTTGACATGTTATGTTTTCTTGAACTGAAATGCAGTCTGTCATATCTGGATACAGAGAAACTTAAGGTGTGTTTCAAATATGCAGTGAGAGTTCTTGGGCTGCCATGTTCCCAGAAAAATCTGTTAAGTAGATATCTGTGCTTGGAAATTTATACAGGTTCTGATAGGTAAAAGGAACAAAAAATCACCAAGTACGCAAATCCAGCAGTGGAACAGGCTGCCCAGAGAGACTGTGCAGTCTCCATTCTTGAAGGTTTAAAAGACCCAGTGGGATAAAGCCCTGAGCAATCTGGACTGAATTCAGTATTGACCCAGCATTGAGCAGGAGACAAAGTGACAGCCTCACAAAATCTCTTGAATAAATCTGTGGTTCTCTGAGAAAGAAAGCTAAAAGACAGAGACACAAAACTTCCAAAAATATTTACAGGCTTGCATTTCTTTCACTCAGGAATGGAGGCTATAATTTAAATGTTCAGTCCATGTTATGGGATGTTCTTTTCAAGCATCAATAAGGCAATAATCTAGAGAATTACAGAGAAAAAACTGACAACTTTGCTCCTTATAAAACATTTTTCCTTAAATGTTTGTATGATATAAATTTAAATCTCCTAAATACATGCATTTAAAGTAATTACATATATGTACAATAACTACATATATCATAGTATATACTTAAAATGTTATCTTGTTGCATATACATATATATATGCATAAATTGTGTGATAGTTAAACTTAATATAAACTTAATATGCCTTAAAAATGCACTGTAATAAATAGATGCTTTATAACATTTCATTTTCTAAACCCAGATTATATACCCTTGAAAATAGAATAAGCATTTTTAGAAAAATCACTGTAACTCTAAATGCTAGCTTTGATCATACAGCAGTGCCAGCTTTCCAGGATTCTGTTCAAGTCTTTCCTGCCTCAGCACCAACACACACACCTACACATTTAGGCTTGATATTTATTTTTTTTCCTGCACAGTGCTGGAAGAAACATTAAAGTCTCTCATGCTCTGAAAAGTGTAACAGGACAAGTGCAAGGGGAGATTGAGATCATGCAGCTAAGTTAGGGCATGAATTATAAAGTAGATCCTGTTTGAACAACTGCAAAAGGCCTTATTAATTTGACTTGAGACTAGTGTTTTAGAGAGAGATAACTGTGTCAGGAGCAGGATCCTACACAAGACTTGATCTTTTATATATCATTACAAAGAACTTCAGAGGCCTCAGGGACCCCTCTAGGTGAGAGCACCCACTGAGCATATAGAAATTCTACCTATAAATACATTGCAGGTCATATATAGTTTCATTATTACCTGTTCAGAAAGCTGGCAGGAATTTTCAACATATTAGTTTAGTTCCAGTCTGAACAACCTCAGACACAGGCAAACTATCTGCTTCATAAAGAGTTGATATTTTCTAGGTTGTTTTTCCTTTTTTTTCTTTAATTTTCTCCATTTTGTATTGTAAAGCCTACTCACATCCCTGTATTTCTCTCACAGAAGGCCATCACAGAAGGCTCCTGCAGATTCAAGTGACCATGATTCTGCAGGTAAATAAGACTGATGTGAGCTTTATCTCCTTAAAAGAGTGATTCAGACTAACAGTTGATGTTTCCATATGAAGATCACCAAAATGGAAATTAATGTGGCTAACTACAGAATGAGCTCACTGTGCAGTTTAGTCATGACAGCGACAATACTGGCTTATATTTTTACTAACATTGCAGATACAGTTGTACCATGGAGTAAGGAACCAGCAGGATGTTTAAAATACTCTGTACAAGTCTGGTAATCTAATTAAAAAAAAAATAAAAAAAGATGATGTAACATGGGCTGGGGGGGGTGCACGAGCCGGCTCCCCCCCAGTCCAGGGTCTCTGGTCCGTGTAATCCCACTGGATTACTGGCGTCAGTCTCCAAACCACGCCAATTCAGGCAGGAAATTAAGTAAAGCGAAGGAACAACTGGACTCCATCTCTGTTCTGGCAGATTGGTTTATTTGGGGTAACGGGGAAAAGGGGGTTGCAGGGGAGGAGAAAGGGGGGAGGAAAGGCTGGGACAGGATAAGGGATGCCAGCCCAGAGATGCAAAGACCTCGAGCTGATCTGGACATCACCTTATAAAGGGAAAAGAAGGGAAGGGACTGTTTCCCCCAGAACCAGTCCTGGGGAGTCTGAAGGGAAGACAGGCATAGGGAACCCACCAATAGATTTCGGGTACAGCAGAATGCATATTTCAAAATGAACCAATGGTATACCCCACATTGCTACAAAAAGAGGTGACAGGAATTGATACTTACAAGCTTGAAGAGGAGAATAGGTACACCTAAAAGAGGGAAAATTTTGTAACATTACATATTAATATCTGGATAAATTATGTGAAACAACAATGCCATTAATTTTTTCAGGCCTATAGTAAATAATACTAAGAAAAAATCAGTCTTACAAAACTTGAAGACAATCTGTCTTAGTTATTCAACCTCTGTTGATCTTATGTGTGCAGGTACCTCTAAAATCATGTTTGAAAACAGAATGAAATGAGGCTCACCAGCTACATTAGCATCTATTTCAGAAAGTAGGAAGCCTGAAAAAGCCTTTGGGAAAATGGTATGTATGACTCAAGATGAACTGCTGGTGCAGCATAATGCTAAGATAGAAAAGAGTGCTGTGAAAACACAGAGAGAGACATATACAAGGCAATACTTGATGAAAATGAGGTCTAGGCTTTTCACAAAGGTCTCACAGGACAAACATAGAGGACACATTTTATGGCTTTTGACTCCAAGATATGGTGTCTCAGAAAATTCTCTTTTTGACCACCTGTGCCAAACCAACAGAACCTATTGTGCTTGGCAAATATGCATCCTTCTACCACAAGTGTCTCTAAAACGAGATGATTTAAATGATGCAGAAGGTGCCTACTGTGTACTAGCTTAAAATTCAAAGAGGGAACACAGAACACTACATGCTGTATATGCAGCACAGCATGCCAGCTACATGTTTTTTTATCTTTGTCTCATATAACTCAGCTATGGCTAAGTTTCCTGCTCTCCATTTCAGAAATGAGACTAATGGCTGCAGATCTTGGGTCTCCTGCTCACTCTGTGATTTATTCCCAGTGTGCTCACAGCACATCATCTTTCTCAACCAAACCTTTTAACACTTAAGTCCTCTTTGATTCTAGACTGAGCTTTGGAAATAATTTGCCACATGAAAAATATGCCAAGCTGTATATAACTATGTTCCATTTTATGGGCAGAGATACTCTTGAGTAGTTTGCAGATGCTTGCTGCACACATCATGTCTTTACTATTGTTTGCTCATTATCTCTGAGAAACCACGTTAGGTTTAATTCCTGGCAGTGGGATTAATATAAAAGAGATACTTATAGGGATTACTGACCTCTCCTCCTACTCCTCCCCTCCCCACCCATCCCTCCCCAATATTCTGATGTTAAAGATTGTTTTTTAGATTTTTTTTTAGAATGGTGCAACTCTTATTTTGTGCCCAAAACTTAAGAAAAGCTACAGACAAACAGAGAACTTCACTTAAAAAACACTACTTGAACAACTTGACGTTTGAAAAAGGTGGCTTGCAGAGTTTCTGGTATATTCAGGGAAAGGATAAGAGGTGACTTGATTACAGCCCACAATTACTTACAATGAGAAGATATCTGATTGCAAATAGCCCTTTAATTTAACAAATGAAGCATAACGAGATCCAATATTTGAAGGTGGAAGCAAGATGATTGATATTAGACTGGGTGCATATTTTTATCAGTGAATCTAATCAACTATTTGGACTATTTACCTAGGGAAGTACTTGGTTCTTCATCACCGAGAACTTTAAATGAAAATTGTATGTTCCTGAAAGATATGTAATAGCTCAAGCAGAAATTATAGACTTTATGCATGAAACACTTGAAGGAATTCTGCCTTGTATTATGCTGTAGTTCTGACTAGTTGATTATTATGGCCCCTTCCAGTCCTAAAAGTTGAGTGAAATTTAGTTCCATTAAAATCAGTGTAAATTTTGTCACTGACTGGAATCAGGATTTTCCCATCTGAGTTTACACTTGACCACTTTGCAGCCTCACTAACACAATAAAAATACATTCAAGTATGTGGATATCTAATCATATTTAATTGTCTTCAACACTCCTAGGGTGATGAAAAAAAGCCTTACATGTAATACAAATCAGCCATTTCTAACAACTGTAAATTAATACTTTTAGAAACTGGGGTTGAAAGATTGTTTTAATTAGTATCTTACCTTGAAATTTGAAGAAGCACACACTTAAACGTGCCAGGTGTAAAGTGTTGCTGATAATGAGTTAAGGCTGATACGGCTGTAAATCAACAGAAGGAAGAAACTGGCCCTTCTTCCTTGTGCTTAGAAACCTTGCTTTGGACAATAAAGGAGCCTTTTCATAGTATTAAATTTTTCTTTTCTCATTTGTAATAAAGCAGTCACTAAGCCACTCTGTCAGAAGGCTGTAATAAAAAATGTATGTGGTAGAGCGACATTAATAATTAGATGTATTAAGAAATTTCAATACAAGCTAAAGATATAGATTTAGGATTTTCATTACTGCAAGCAAGAAATGATACCATTATTAAAAAAAGAAAGAAAAAATCAGGGATGCAGACAAGCCAATCCATATAACAGTTTGCAGGGTAGGGCATAGCTAGTATTTCCCTTCCTGGAGGTGGGAACTCATGTGCAAAGAGCCACAAAATCAGATACCCCAAGGATTTCCACTCCTGACAGCAGACTTGATCAAGGGACACCCAGAAGCATCTGTCAGGATGCCAACAGTGTTATGCATCCAACAACTGAGCGAGCAGCTCAGCCACAGAGGCTGAAAAGCCAAACACTGTAATGGTTCAGCGTCAGTCCTTGCTGAATACAACTGTCCTTACAAACAGCATGCATGCCTCATCTGAGCCACATGCATTCTAGAACCAGCAGTGTTGACACATGGACTGCAGGATAAAGAACATGTGATTTAGCCCTCCCTTTCTTTTGTGGTCTGGTAGAGACACAGACAAAGTGGAAGTGGGTTCACCTCTTGCTAAAGGGATGGGGAAAACTGTGGGTATCACAGGAATTCATTATCAGATGGATTAATGACCAAATTAATCAGACAGAGGAAAAACAGCTCCCTCATCCACCTCAAAGGCCATCAGAAGCTCAGCTATTGAACAGCTGCATAATGCAGTAAGGATGAGGCATATTTTGTGAGAAAAGCAATGTGTGGGTGCCCCATCTGATAGATTTCAGGGACAGGCACCCTGTGTGGGATGAGAGCCCCAGAGTCTGAGGAAGGTACAATGAGTAAAAACACATCAGTGTGACATTTCCAGCTGCCTAAGTACCACCCCATAGAAAGCACATCATCCTTTCTGCAACCTCTCCTGTAGCTGCATCCACTTAATCAGCAGAGGAAATTATACTTCATGCTCAGACTCCTTTTACCTCTCTTTTTGGTGCAAAGTCCATAAATGTCTGTCATAGCAAGAGTACAAATGCAAGTTTACTAAATCTAAGGCATGCACTTTGGCATTCCAACTTATGAAATTTAAATCTTCTTTACAGGCAAAAATAACGACTTTCATCATGTCCTTTAGGAAAAGATTACATGCTAACAGTCCACAGTGAGATTTCTTGTATTGGATTCCCTAATACTGGAAGCACTTTGGTCAAGAGGATAGAAGGCTAGTCTTTTGTCTCTTTGTGAAGAGAAGTCTAATTTTAAAATATAAATAACTTAAAGACATTTGTACCTATAATCTGCATATCATTCTAAATGCTGTTTTATTCAAAGCCCCTTAGGTAGGAGAGATTAAAAAGTCCTACTGAACTATTGCAATAAGTACTACTTTTATTTATTATTAAATGGTTATTAATGGACTAAAGAATTGGTAAATACATTTTGCATAAAAATCATTTAGTCCTAATAGGGCAAATGGAAAGATGACATGCTAATTTCTAACTTGAAAAAATTCTTCCTTTCACATTTTAGCTGCTTCACTTCCTTTTATATTGATTTTGGGTTTCCAGACAATGAGATTATATTTTGAAGCATTCACACAGGAGAGCATAAGGACAAGGCTATAACAAAACAATTAGATTCATATATATGAGTCTCTAAAGGCTTGAGTAAAGCATCATTCTTTGCCCAGAAAATTATCAAATTTCTTGTTTCACTCATCCATCACATTAGGTGGTGTGAAAGATTTTTTAAAAAGCAGATATAGTTTTAGTCCATCAGAGAAGAAATAATTCAGACTTTTGATGACCCTATGCTGAAATGCCGTGTTAAAAGGGGAAAAAATTTCAGTAATGCTGTCAAACAATTGTTAGACAACTTTTTCACTGGGGTGCTCCTGTTAATAACAAAAGATAGGTGAGGTAACATCAAACATAACAGTAACCTCCATGTCGATTACAAGATCAAGTACTCATGACAAACATTTGTGTAAGGATTTCCAGTAATTCAGTTCTCATGCACTTGAGCAATAGAAAATTCAACCAGAATATAAATTATACACAGGAACTCACCTAGATAAAAATGAGATCCTGAGTGTATGCACACAAAACTTGACCATGTGCAGACCATGTGAAGTATTTTTTTACAAAACCTGAATATGTCATTGAAAGCAGAAAAGTTTATTCTAACTCTGCTTTTCCTTGTTCTCTTCTAGACCCATTAAGGGGCAAAGATGGGGTGGGCAGACAAAGCTAAGAGGGAAATAGCAAAATTGAGAGAGGCTATTCCCCTGAAACAAAGCCTTGTCTGTATGAAATGTCTGATTCAAAACCAAAACGTTTCAGACAGACAGGGTGAACAGAGAATAAACTGACTGCAGGGGTATAAGCCTGCTCTATACTATTTCATACAGTAGAAATGCATTAAAGGCAATCCTGAGGAAGATGCCTCAGTGAACTTTTTCAGGGTTTGAGCCGGGAATTTTTTTTTGCCAATTTACAGCCATAGGTTTCTATACAAACAAAGCTCAAATTATGGTTTCAAAATCATTGATTTTTTTTTCTCATTGGAGTATTTTACTCTACTCAAATAGGGGGTTTTGTTGTTTATTAGAATAATAATGAAATCTATTGATTGAAAGATATTCAGAGGGCATAGGAATGGTAAGAAAGGACACAGAAAACATTCACATTTCCTATATTTGCTTATGCCTTCTCTCTGGTGAATGGTTAAATTTACATAGAGGAAGTAATATGTAAGAAATACGATCTCAACCACTGCAGCATCTGTCTGGACTCCTAAAAGGCAGTCCATACAGAAGCTGAAAAGTGGGCATGCAGTTGTACTGGGAATATCCATGTGAGCATAGTCTTGCTCCTCAGCTCCATGTAAAATTTATGTGGCCCAAATAGTCCATGTCTAAATGGAAGGAGCTAACCAGATGTCTGAAACTTGTCTTGCACAGATACTTGGGACAAGTACACTGAGATGTGTATCAGGTATCTTCATATGTTTTTAAAAGTATCAAATCAAATACTTCTACAAAGGGAGATGGGTTTCAGAATACCTTTTTTTCAGGCCTTGTCTAGAGATAAAATAGGCAGGAGGGTATACAATAATGTCAAGATTGAGGCAACCCAGGACACATATAGGAGCAGAAATTTTGATTTTGGAGGTTATTTGATGTAAAAAACCCAAGAAGTATTTATTGTTTTCAGACATATATGGGACTGCTAAATAAGTAAACGGGGACTTGAGAAGCTGGAGAAGGATGCCAGAATTCTGCATGTAGGCTTTACATTATATTCTCATCCCAGCTTGCTAATTTGTCTTTCTATATCTCCACTTGAATAACTGCAAAGGTAGAAGGAGGGACATGCAGTCCCTGATCAAAGACACTTTGTGAGAGTAGGGCTGATTTATTATAATTACCTCTGCATCACCCTGCCATTTGGTCTTCTATCTAGGGAAATGTTGGCTGCTTAGCATCAATTTTTGCTTCAGTTTTCTGCTCTATCCCAGCACCACCACTACACCGTGCAACAACTAGTTTTGATGTGTAAGCCAACATATGGCCATTAAACTGTTGGCTTCAATTACAAACATAAGGACTCAGAAGTGTGACTTATTAGCATGGAATTATTAAGTTCCTCCTAGAAATATGGCTTCATCTTTTCAGTCAAACAAAAATACACACAAGACTAAATTTACAAGATTTAATTTTCTCAGATGATACCATTTTATTTCATTTATTGCCATATTATGGGCACAGTGGAAAGCCCTTCCTTTAATAAAAGTGTTACCAAATTTAGATTATTTGATCCTCACATTCCTGTGCCTCTCTTCTGATAGACACCATACATTAGTTTGTTCTTTTTTTTCCCAAGAAAAAACTTGCAAATCACAGATGCTGAATCTTTGTATTTATACAAGATGAAGTTTCATGCCAATGTAAAAAAAAATTCCTATAGAAAATCCCAACTATTTACCAATAAACATTACTCTCAGAAAAGGAAATTTGGATGTACATTGTCCCTGTGTTGTGGTGAAAACTCACACAAAGTTTTTTAATTGCTTGCTTAATAGTGATATATCAAGAATGTTGTTTCCTGGAAATTCTTGCCATTCTTTCTGTATTCTGTGTAATGAATCTTTCCTGTCAAGTTTGCTATTTCCCTTTGGTATTCTCATTAACGTTAGTCATTAAAACAAGATTGGGCAAAGTGCTGGAAAATCTACCCTAGGGAAAGACTTTATTTAGAAAGCACACACCATTCAACCAGAGTAGTTTAAAATGCTGCAGTTATTTCCCTGCAAGCTTCAGTGTTTTGGATGATTAAAATAGATTTTTTCAGTATTTGGAGAAAAGAAACTATTTCACAAATAATGGAGAAAGTCCACAGCACTCCAGACAGCCCTCGAAGCTCAGTTCTAGGTTCCTAAAACCATAGAGTGTAGAATGGAAGGGACTAAAACATCACCTAACTCATCTGAATCCCCAAAAGAGGGTTAGCTATGTTTACATATTTCTGATGGACGTTGTCCAGTTTTCATATACCTTTGAAAATATTTGTTACCTTCTCCCTAATAAATAAAAAAGATTACAAACCATAAATTAAATAACTTTCTCTATATGAAATATTATCTTTTATTTTGACGTGTAGCTAGTCCTAACCTCTTCCTCAGCTAATGCATCTAGGAAAATAATTGCCTGTTCCCTTTTCACATGACACAATGAATCCACATGATGAAGAACACACTAGCAAAAATAATTTGGTGGAAGAGTTAGAAGTTAGGAACAACCTAGACTTGTGCTCTGAAAAGAGAAAGAAAAATATCTTTTGTATTTTATTTTCTACTTCTGTAAGACAACTTTTGCATAGATTGTGACTGAACAGCCATTAAACAAAAATGGGGATTGGCATAAATTTTACATTAGCATCCATTTATGATAAGCTGATTCAAAATTAATTCTAAGCAGAAAAATCTACCATTTTGATACTAGCAAATTCCAAATACTTCACAAGCATTTCTGTCTTATAGCAAGGCCTCTCCTTCTGTTTAAAAAAATACTTCCCTAACTTAATAATTTTCAATAATCTATCACTAAGAATAGAGGGTTGGTCATACATATGAATGGAAGATGTTTTGTATTGGAAAGAAAATTAAGTGCTGCTTACTTTGCCAGAAATAACTACCTCTGCCTTTGCCTCTCCTCCTCTGAAGCAGATTTATTATTGCCATTATTCATTCCTGTATGTTGTCTTAGGGAACACTTTTATGTGGAAATGTCACTTATTTTCAGATGCCAGTAACTCAAATTGCTTTACAGTTTCATTAAAGGCCACCTTTGCTGCTGGCTGCTCAGCAGACATCTCAGCTACTAAGCTCTGATGTGCTCTTTACAGCCAAGTTGAGAGACAGTTTTAACTTGTGCTTTCCACTTGCCCTATAAATAAAACACTTTTAAGAGTTAAACGGTCTTGTCTTCTCTTCTTCATTACCAGGCAATGAATACCTGCCGTTTTCAGAGCACTGCAGGGCTAAGGGGCTCTCCAGTCTCACATTTGTAAGCCTCAGAAAGACAGGTTGTGGCCGTGGGCATGCACTGTGCTCACTTAGGCTTGATGCACTGCTGGTGTGGCTGGAGTGTCACCAGTCTCCAGACCAGCCAGCCTACTATGGGACACAGAGAATTTTCCATTCTGCTACACCGATGTAAAGCATTATTTTTTGTCTGTGTTTCAGCAAACAGAGATGACCAGATATCCTTTTGACAGATAGCTTGTTACCTGATTGGTTTCTATGCTAAAATTTCTACTAAAATAGACAACGTGCTCATTTGGGCTTCAACTGCAGTAAAGGTTTTCTTATTGGTTTATAATTGTCATTCTGGAAAGACAAAGACTATTTGCCTATTTCCAAATGTGACCCAATATTACACATTCAAGAGTTAGGTTAGACTTCACCCCTAGCACTACTCAAATAATTATTTTAGATTATTAATTCATACGCTATTGATTTACAGAAAATAGTATTGACCTAGACAGAAGAAGCCTTCAGGATTACCCAGTATTAATTCCTGTTAGAAATGAAATTGTATTCTTGATGGATTGAAGGCTGATATAATAGACAAATCAAATACTTCTATTCCTAGATGATGAGGGATGCAGGCGATAAGTCCTGTCAGGAAAATTACCTGTGTAAATGGCAGACTTGCTGAACTCAATCAGTAGGTTCTTCTATTCCTAAAAGCCTAAGAGTACATACATGTAGGAAAAACATGAGATGGTGTGTTTTATTTGTTTTCTTACTTTTTTTCACAGCTGATAAAATAATCAGATTAGCATAGACTAAAAAGGCTGGAGAGCTTTGGGGTTCTTTTTTTCTCCCTATAAAGTTCTGTGAACATCATAAACTGTCAGCAATTCTATTTTGAAAACAAAAAATATCACGGATCCAGAAAAAAAAATTATTTCCAGTTAAAATGATTCAAGACTGAAACCTTTTGTAATAAAAGCATTTCAGCTGTTCTTGCATCTGACTGAGATGAGATCAATTGAGCCTGTGAATGTGCAAATTCTTCATATGCTGAGACATTGTATGACTTGGTTGGTCATGTCTCCATCTGCTGACTTAAAAGTCTACTGAGCAACTTCGGTAGCACAAATAAAGAAGGAATCCAGAGTGTTAGCAAAAAACCCTTTATCAGTGTCATCCAGCTTCTATTCAGTGTACATAAACAATGAACAAAACTGTTGCATGTGTTCATCACACTATAAATTTAATGTATTTTCTTTTTCAAGTCATATAAAGAGTGTGATGGCAGATACTGAGCAATGGAAGTGGTGAAGTAACACTGGTCATTGCCTGTTTTCCAGTAGATATTACCCCATGCTGTGTCATCCTGGTCTTCCAAAGTGTATGTTAAATGGGATGAAGTAAGCAAAGAAATAAAAGGAACATAGAAGAGGACAGTGTTACTGGAATATGATCACAACTCATTTTATAAGATCCAGGACCTTATGGAAAATAGCAATAATAGCAACCTGTTTTTACATATATTTCATAATATCATTCACATTTCTCCTGTTTTACAGGCGGGTGATTTGAGCCATGAAACACTGAAGTGACAATCGTTCAACAAGATTTCATTAGGATGCGCATCCTACAGGAGTTTAGCAGCTAAATCCATTTTAGGTGACATATGTTTGTACTGCATAATAATCTAAACTAAAAAGAGAACACTATTGGCACACATCTAGCACCTCAAGTCAGGACCTGGGCAGAATCAATAAAAACCCTTTGGGTTCAAGTGATTTCTATGATCTATTCTTCAGATACGTAAACAACAAACAAAACCAGAAGGAAAATATTGGCCTGTTGTTTCACAGACAAGGTGAATTAGTCATCAACAATGGGGAGCAGCTCTGTGGAAAGTGACCTTGGGTGGCAGAAAAGCTCAGTATGAGTGAACAGTGTGCTGCTGCAGCAGAGCATTCCAATGGCATGATGGGCTGCATCAACAAGGGCATCACCAGTAGAGAGAGAGAAGTCATTACCCTACTCAGTGCTTGTCAGGCCCCACCTGGAATAATGTGTTCAGTTCTGGTCCCTGCTGTGCAAAAAAGCTGTGGACAGATTGGAGAGGGTACAGAAAAGGGCAACAAAGGTGATCAAAGGACTGGGAAACCTGCCATGTGAGGAAAGGCTGAGAGAACTGGGTTTGTTCAGCCTTCAGAAAAGAAGGCTTAGGGTAAACCTTATCATCACTACTGAAATGGTAGCAACAAAGAAGGTGGAGACTCCCTTTTCTATGAAGTCACATGGAAAAGATGAGGCGTAATGTGTCTAAGTTACTTCTGGAGAGATTCCAGTTAGACACAAGAGGAAAATTATTCACAATGAGAACAATCAACCATTAGAATAATCTTCCCAGGGAGGTGGTGCGTTCCCCAACACTGGAAACCCCTAAGGTCCACATGGAAGGGTGCTGGGTCATCTTGTCTTCTAGACCATGCTTTTGACAAAGCAAAAGAAAATTTGGACCAGATGATCCTTGAGGTCCCTTCCCACTTGGTATTCTATGATTCTATGAATCAGATTTGATATTATTAATCACGTGCTGTACATTGTCTTTCAGGGCAAATTTAAGCCTCAGTGAAGCCATGTTTTCTGTGACTTTAAGACTACTTTCTGCCACCCTAGTTTTAATAAAAAATCCATCATTTCAGTGGGCTCCTTGACATGTCTTTGGGAGAATGCCTTCTTAAGCTGAACTGTAGATATATTTTATTCATGTTGACTTCCTACATACACAGTTTAGAAACAACTGGCCTCTTTCTTCACCTTTTAGTGTAGTTTCTTGGCATCTGTCATTTTTATATTTCTGTACAAAATAAGGATTTTCTTTGTTCATTTGTGTTTGTACACTGCAGATGAAAATCACCTTAGAGTCAGAAATAAAAAATAAGCATGATTATCCTTGGCTTATTGGATACCTCTTTAAGTAAACAAAACCATACATGAAATAATTGACCCATTTTTCTTCATGCATATCAGAGCAGACTAGAAACAGCTTGTTGTGAAATGATATTAACATAAAAGGATAATGAAAATGGATGCAGCACAAACTTTGATTTTGAAGCTATTTCACAATGATTAACAGTAGAGAAGATGACCCCTGAGGTAATCTTTAGATGCTTCTGCAAAGCCAGGATACTCAGTAGGTACCACTAAAAGGAAACAACTTTGATTGGTGCAGAAACCTCATAATGGTGCTTTCCAGTGATCATAGCTTGAAATCATATGTTACACAAATCAAAAATATAATATTATATCTTCAGTAAAATCCAGCTATAAATCAGAAAGGACATTTGGCTGTAGAGAACCTAAACAACATAATCAGTCACAACATCCTTTTTTTATTTAAAAGAACTAAGTGCAGGAGATTTGCTAAAAGATTAAGAACATGATGTACAAAAATTTGAGCATAGTACTGAAATATGGAAATTGAAATTTTAGCAATGGTATTCTCTGCCAATGTTACATCTACCACTTACAATATGCCAGCAATAAAAAAAAATTCTAGCAATACCCTCCTATATCACATATGTCCTTCTTACCACTGAAGAAAAGAAAAAGAAAAGAGAGACCATGCCTTAAATAATGAAGAAAATAAGATCCCTGAGCATTTTTTTAAAATAATAATAACAATAATAATAACAACAGTAATAAACTACTCATTAATTCTACCCAATATATGCACTTTTGCCATTAGTTGGCATCAACAACCTGTGATAATGAAATGCTGTTAATATGAGACATCTTGCCCGGATTTTAAAGGAACTCTCTTTAGTATTCCTGCATAAATTCCTGTAGATATAAGGTTAAAGAGAGTCTATGTATAACTTATGAGACAGATCACACAGTTTCATTAGAAAACCTTCCACTCTTGTTTTTGGACTTCCTGCTTATTACTTTTGTAATTTCAAAAGATATGTTGCTAAATGTACCTCTGATATTTTTCCTATCATCATTAAAATTCAACCAAGTAGTAGATTTTTAATATATGATTATCAAGATAGAAAATATCAAGAGTCAAGAAAAGACTCTGAATGTAAGTTCCCAGGCTTAGATGAGCCGGAGACTCTGTGAGCAGTACTGGAAAAAAAACCCTTTTTCCCTCACAGTGATAGTCAAAGAACTGAGTCTTTCAATATGATGTGCATGATGATCTACATCAAAGAATGTGGCTACAGAAAGCTGATGATTGTTTTTAATCTCCTCAGATATCTACTACAGTGCCTATAATTTCCAAGATTATAACAAAAAAGTTATCATCAAAAGGCAAAAGTTATCATTTTTCACATTTAATTTTTAAAACTTCAGTTAAAGAGGAACAGCTTCCACAACTATAAGGCTGAGTTTGTTCCTCAACATTTGATAATTTCTTTTGTGTCAAAATAACAATGAGGAAGAAGATTATTTTTCTTCAGAAGTAGATCACATGAGAGAAAGAAAGAACTCGACTTGTACAAAACATCTATGAAGCAAATTTCTCACTCTTAAATGACTTTAGGATTGGAGAGTGCTAGTGAGCATGATTAACAGAATGTCCATTTTAACTGTGGAAAACGTTAATAAGTGGCTCAAACAACAACCTAACTTCTGACAACAGATGACCAACAGAGGTCATTTCAGCCTGCAGAAGGACTAAGAAAGCTTTTTCTACACTTTTTCTTAGACTAAATATAAAAAATAGAACAAAAACAACACAAAAAACCCCCAAACAAACAAAAAAACCACCAAATAAACCAAAAGACCACAAAGGTCAATCTGAGATGGTTAAGAAATAATTGGCGTGAAAATTTCAGCATCACTTCTATTCAAACAAAATTGTAATCATTTTCATTTAGAAGCTTTGATTTTAGTGTTTGTGGTACCACAAGTGTCTTGTTTATTATAATGATTTCCCATAACTAATACAGAAATGTGTTTTGTAGGTTTTTTTGTTTGTTTTTTTTTTAATCAAGGAATCCTCTGTTCCTGTTCTACTGAAATGAACCTATTGAAAAAATCTGTAAACAAATTTTCTGCATTCAGAATTGCAAAGCTATATTTAGTTCTTCTTTCTTTTAAAGGTAATAATTTCCTTATTATTTATTACTATTATTTCATTGTATTACAGTATTTTCTCTGTAAAATAACAAAAGCAATGAAGAGACCAAATGAAAGAGGAGATCAATAAAGAAGCTCATCACAAGATCTGTAAATAAAATAATATTGTGGGGAAAATATCCCTGCCTGAAAAATAAACAGATGCAGCCAGAAACAAAAACAATAGATATATTAGGATCAACAATACTACTGCTTGCAATCAATATGCAAATGCAACTTCTGTGCTCAAACAGGAATACCGTGTGGAGCAGAATACTTATGAACTCACATGATTAGGCACAGTGTGTGTAAAGCTGACCACTTCCATTGCAGGGGCATTATGAAATGACAGCAGGGTACAGGTATGTTTGTCTCTTAAATCCAGAACTTTATATATTTAAAATTTAGCTGAAATTTTAAGAAGTCAGACTGATATTCAAACACCATTACTGACAGTCACCTCAAAAGTAATTTTATCATCTTCCAAGCCATTTGGTTCAAATGCAGTCATATAGTTTTGGATTTTCTTCTTATCTTTTTCTTGGTTTTTTTTGGTTTTTTTAATCTTCCTTCTTCTTTTCCCTGGTGGTTTTATTATTCTCAGCATTCAGTGCACATAGAAGCTGAACTTTGCTCTGCAGAGATGAGGCCTAAAAGCTTTCATTAAGAATTAAAGAAAAAACAAAGTGAAAAAAGGTTAAGATTATTCCACATCACAGTACTCGAGAATTTAAGATAAGTGTAAAACATCATGAAGCTTCTAGAAAAACTGTGAGAGCTGGAAGCTTAATATCTTTGAACTGACTCGGAATAACACACCTACTAAAGGAAGAAAAGGAAACCAACAGATTCTGATTTTCCTTCTGAGAACGTATTTCTGTCAGTTACAACATAAGTTCTAAAACATCATGTCATATCAGTGATACCCACTTTGCCTTCTGTTTCCACAAAGCTTTGTGCTCAAGCTTCAGATGGTGTTACATGTGAAACACCCAAAATCATTTTTTATCTGTCTGGCAGTGACAAGAGAGCATTCAACCTGAGATGGCCAGAGCAGAAATTGCAGAGTAGAAATCAAATAGAGCATTTAGAATATTGTGTTTTCTCTGGGAACTATAGAAAACCTGCCTAAAACTGAAGGTGATCTGCACATTTTTGTAAACTCATTTGACTCAGACAATTTAATCACCTGATGGGCACTTGCCAAGCCAAGAAAACACATTTGATATTCCTTTCGTGATGTCTTTGACAGTGCAATCTCTTTTTCCCTTATACCATGACAGTCTGTTTCTGTGTGGGATATTAGGGTCTTCAGTTCTGTGTTCATTCCTCTCTTTTTTCTGATGTGTTTGCAATTTCACTGTTGTGTAAATGTTATCTTGAAATCCTCTCAAGCAGATAGTGCAACACGCAAAGCCTGTAACAATGTCATGGCGCTGTAAGCTTACAATTCCCATAACCATACATAAGTAGTTCCCTCAACCACAGTAAAGAACTGTAAAGAAACAAAACCTCAAGAAGAATTTGTTCATTAAAAATAATGTGTTAAATTTTTTATTGAAAGACAGTTTAAGAAACAGAGAAATGTAAACTTCTTCCTTTAAAGAGAACACCTACATGTTTCTAATTCCAAAGAGTTCCATTACGAAAATTAGTTAATGCTCTGTTCTCAGTAATGGCACTAATTAGAGCAGAGCTTAAATGTTCTAGTAGCATTAGACCAGGAACTTAGTATTTATAAAATATAAATTAATGGGCACAAAGTTTCTGTATATAACATAACTACGAACAACGCTTCATATAGAACTCCTAGAAATATTTTCTTTTCTGGAGTTATCTAAATATCTGCTTAGAAAACACATATAGGAAACAAATTTGATCATCTAGTGTAATGTTCACACATTTTTCTGACGGTTTCTATATTGTGCTTAATTTGGGTTTTGGCTAGAGCGGATCATAATATTTACCATAAAAATATAAAAATACTTTGGGGAATAACAGGAGAAACAGGTGTGTTTTGGAGACTGTCTTCATTGCCAGTTGTCACAGACCAATTAATGTGTTTGTATGTAAATTCATATCCTTGTACCCATTAGGTCACAGCTGTTCAATAGATACTCATCTTCTTTGCTCCTAAGGTGAAAAGGTAGCTGAGTGTAGCCAGACAGTTTCCCTGAATTTTTAATGCAGCTGCTTTGGTACCATTTCATGAGGTTACCTAATTTTTCTGACTGATGTATGAATATAATCAAATCACTAGAGATCCCAGAGAATAGACTCTTTCTTCCTCCCTGCTGCAATTATAAAAACAAATAAAAGTGATATTGGGATAATAGTAAGCAGAAATTTGACATCACAATGTTTGTCTCTGGATAACAAGATTTAGGCATTGAAATCTATAGGTTGCATCCAATAAAATACAGATTCTCTATCCACAATTATTTCTGTTTCTTGCCCTAAATCTGTGAACTCTGATAATTAGTAATTTTAGGTGCTATGTCACAAGAACATTACAGAACAGAACTGCATTTTTAACCTGTCAGAGCTGCAGAATTTTATTGTAGCTCAAAGAAATTGGGAGGGTTGTATTGCAATTAGAGCTAGAAAGGTTCCCACTTTTTAAGACCAAGTGTCTTTGCAGAATATAAAATCCCATACCGTCGACTTGGTAGCCTGTGAATGTATGCAGGACACATTGACTGGGCTGTCTGGCTTGGAGGCAGAATTCATCTGTGACCCTGTCTTTCCTCATGCCCTCCTACTGATAGTAAGAGGCTAAATGATTTTTGTGACATTGGCCCAACAGCTCCACTCTTTAGACACACAAAATAGCCACATGATCAGGGCACACTCCTAGGAGTAGGATCTTAGTTACAGATGCTCTGGTTTTAAAACTCATACCCATTTCAAATTGTGCATTTTACTTCCATCAGGTTGTTAGAATTGCAGATCACATACACTAGACTGTGAACTATTTCTTAAATCTATAGTGGGTTTAGATGTTGATAATTTTTATTGTTAACTGATCAAATGTACAATAAGAGTAAAGGATCAAGGCACTGTAAAGGAGAGAAAAAAAAATTCCTTTATTTCTCTATTTCCCTAATGAACTTTTAAAAACAGTGACTATATTATGTGATCAAAAATTACACTGCAGCACTCTGAGACAAACGGAGGTTAAAATATTTAGAATATTTGTACTCATTCATAGACTAAAACAATAAAATCAGAACTACTTTAATGAATAATGTGTAAACTCACCTGCTTGTGTATAGCAAACAGGCAAACTCTGTTTCACTACATATGTTCCTGAATTATATCACTGATTAAAACCATTACAGAAGCATAGACAGATTTGTTCTGTCTCACTCTAGGATTACACAATTGCTTCTGTGGCATTTTTCTTCCTTCTATCCCTGTAGCCACTAGAAACTAAAGTATACAAACCTGTACTACCTCTAACGTTACTGTACACTTTATTATCACCTTTAACACTGATCTGTGCTTCCCCAAGAACTAAAATCCTTCATTTAACCCAGATATTTGGAATGCATGCTCCTCCTGAGGCATTCCCTTGGCACATGCATTATTGTTTCTTGCTCTAATATAAAGAACTCTAAATTTTATAAATTTTTCCACTTTTTAAATACAGAACTAAATGATGCTTTAGAATAAATAAGTTACACTTCATATTTTTAAACGTTACTACTATGGCCATGCATGTTTCATGATCTCAACTAGGTGTCTTTTTCCACAATACCTGAATGTCTGCAAGGAAAAAGACTAGTTTGGAGGGACGAGGCACTGTGTCACATTGCTGTTCTGTGAGGACAAGGAAGAGTAAATCTTCTACCTGCCAACTTGCTTTCAAAGTAAAATCTCTCTGGGAAAGAGGTTAGTGGGGAGCATCCCCTATTGCCACAGGAGGCATGCACTTAATTCAGCAGCAGACATTCATCTGCTGAAAATAGGCAGAAGAGGATTGGTGAAAAAAAGCAAGATCTAGCAAACTTGCAACTTTGGACAGGGATGTCAGAGAGATTTTCACCTCCTTTTGATCCTGTTAATGCAGAAGGTTCCAGGTTTATATATTAGTTTATTTCCTAGGATCCAAGTAAATTACTTTTATCTATCCCTGTCTTGTAAAAGTTACCACAATTATTACTACCCTGTGTGGTGATCCACATTACTACCAACCATGTAAATTACCTGATAACTCCAAAAGAAATTAATGGGGTGCTACAATAAAAAAGGAACTTTCCAAAATCAGAAAATAATGACAACAGTTCTACAACTTCTAGGTATTCCCAAAGGCATTAAAATGGTATTAAAGTTGCTTTCATTTTATAAAGGCTACTACACTTATTTCAGCCAACTTAAGCATCCTGAAATTTCTGAAAGAAACTTTCTGGTTTTATTATTTTATTCTCAGAACAAGGAAAATATTATGTACAAAATTTCCATAGTAATTAGCTACAAAATTATCTAGGTCCTTTAGGAGTCTGAATTTCCATTGACTTTGGGGAAAGAACATAGATACTTTTGAAAAAAAACTGACTACATTTGTTTTTTCAAAGTCACACAGGATGCCAGTGACAGAACTAAAGTCTCTGGAGTGTTGGCACAATCTCTCAACAAGAAGAACATCACACCACTACTGGAACAATCATAATTGCAAACAGATTACAATTCAATTAATTGCAAAATAAAGATTTTACAAAGGAATTGAATTGCAATCAAGTCTGCAACATTTTTCTCCTTCAACAATCAAATGAGAAAAATGTCACATGTTTGTATAGAAGGGGAATCTCCCCTTTCAACAGAATATATTATCATTGCCAGCTATGTACTTTGGCTAAAACTGTTGAAAGACTTATATAAATTAAGAAAAAAGACAAAAAAGGATGTAATGTTTATCTGTATATTAACTTACTGTGTCTGGGAGAATGACAGTGATAAAGATGAATTATCTACATATCATAGTATTCTGGAGGTTTAAGAGAAGGAACACTGAAGCATAAGAAAGTTTTCACTTCTAAATCCAGTTAAAAAGTTATTAAGAAATAAGGCCAAAGATTTTGAATTGTAGGTGACTCCCTTCTGAGGGGAACTGAGGGACCTGTATGCAAACAAGACCCATCTCACAGGAAAGTAAAATATATTATTTGGAGACTCCCTGGACTGATTTGGCTCTCTGATTATTACCCACTTCTGGTTGCCCAGGTAAGCAGTGACAGTGTTGAGGAGAGAAGTCTTGGGGCAATCAAAAAGGACCTTGAGGCATTCTGACAACTGTCCTGAAGGGACAGGAGCACAGCTGGTGTTTTCCTCAATCCTGTTTGAATAGCAGGGAAGAATGATGAAAGGAACAGAAGATCCACCCGAGGAACCTGTGGCTTAAAGACTGGTGTCATCGATGGAATTTTGGCTTTTTTGATCATGGCGTGGTTTATATAGCACCAGGCCTGCTTTATAAATGGATGGGGTTCACCTGTCTAAAAGGAGGAAAAGGATTCTATCCCATGAATTGGCAGGGATGATTGAGAAGGCTTTAAACTAGGTTTGAAGGAGGAAGGAGATAAGGCCAGGCTCACTAAAAATGGGTGGCATTTCAGTGTTGGAACTGAAATTGGCAGACCAGCTGATGTTCATCTGCACCATTGTGCACAGCATGGGTAACAAACAGGAGAAGCTGGAAGCCATTTCCTACAGAAGGAAACATATAACGTATTATATAACATCTATCAGTGCCAATCATTGAAATGTAGTGGGATGACTGGCATGACTGGAGTGGTACAATGGATGCCTACAGGCTCTTCAGAAGGGACAGGCGAGAAAGGAGATACATTGAGAAGGAAATCTTAAAGGTGCAGGAACAGGCCATCGCTGTGTGCCAAAAGATGAGCCTGCAGGGAAGACAGGCCTTGCTGAACAGGGAGCTTTTGTTGGAAATCAGGGGAAAAAAGAGTTTATGACCTTTAGGAAAAGTGATAGGCAGCTCTAGAAGACTACAAGGATACTGTTAGGTCCTATAGAAAGGAAGTTAGAAAGTTTAAAATTCAGCTAGAACTCAATCTGGTCACTGCTTTGAAAGATAATCATAAGTGGATTCATAAATACATCAACAAAAAAACGGAGAGTGAAGGAAAATCTCCATCATTTTTTGGATGACGGGGTTGAACCTTGTCACCAAGGATGAGGAAAAGGCTGAGATGCTTAATGCCTTCTTTACCTCACTCTTCAACATAAAGCCCAGTTTTCCTCAGGGCAGACAGCCCCCTGAGCTGGTAGCAAGGAACAGGGAGAAGAACTGAATCCCTGCAATCCAAGAGGAAGTAGTGATGATCTGCTGAGCCCCTTAGACAGTCTCAGATCTGTGGGATTGGATGGAGTTCATCTCATGGTACTGAGGGAGCTAATGAAAGAGCTCATCAAGACCCTTTCCAAAATTTATCATCAGTCCTGGCTAACCAGGGAAGACCCAGACAACTGGAGGTTGGCCAGTGTGACACCTTTCTCCTGGAAGGGTTGGGAGCAGGATCTGAAGAACTACAGGCTTGTCAGCTTGACCTCAGTGTCCAGGAAGGTTACGAACAGATTATCTTTAGTATGATAACATGGCAAGTACAGGACAGCTAGGGGATGGTCCAGTTGGCATGGATTTAGAAAAAGTAAATTGTACTTGACCAATCTGATCTTCTTTTTCGACCAGGTGACCCAGGTAGATAGATTATTATATTCTTTTTTCGGTTAGTAGTTTAAAGTTAACTTTGCTTTAAAATGTTCTTCCTACTAAGAATATTATTACAACAAAAAACTTCTATAATTTTCTGAATTATTCTGGGAAGAAAACAATAAGAAAAATTTAAAGAATAAAAAGAGGAAAAAAAAGAAAGAAATAGGGCAAGCAGATGGGATGGAAACATAAAAAAGGCATAATGATGTTTTAAGTATTACTCATTACATTCAAATTAGTGCCTGTTAACTAAGCAGGGATATTCACATAATCAGCCTTTCATACGATGAAATTAGATAAGATGGTGCTTTCTGGCCTTAAAAAAAACAGTATTGTCATCCTTATTTGTTCAGTTATATTCAAATTCCAACAGCTGGTTTTGTTGAGGTAAACAGGAAACAAATTAAGAGTTGAGAAAAATTACTTCTAGAACTCATAATTTTCCTATGAGCATTTTTAAAGCATTTTTTTCTAAACTGAAAAGACAAATTATGGCAGTAGGGAAGGCAAATCAGTAGTTTTGAATCACAGTGTTTTGCAAAATGCTCAGGGATAACTTGTGGGGGCAACTGAATTAAAAAACCTTTTTTCAGAACTCCAGGTCCACCAAATTGGTGTAAATCCATGACCTCCACTGTCTATTTCTGGCTTGGAATCTTAAGCCATTCTAATACCTGTTGGTTTTTTATTTTTATTACTGATAATAGTTTTTCATGATGTTCATTAAACAAACTATTGTGTTTATTCTTTTTGTTTGTTTGTTTCCAATCTGATTTCAGTCTGTTAAAAATGAAAAAATAATATTCTATCAGTCTGGTTTTATTATGAAACTAATAACAAAGTATTTATTATGTTTCTGACTGACTTGTGTTGTTGCTCAACTCACATAAACTGCAATAAATAAGCTCTGAAAAAGGATGAATGTATATTTCAGAATTTGGCTTCTAATACAGGATTTTCTTGATAGTGTTAATTTGAACTGATATAGACAAACTGTTAAATAATTTTACTAATTGTGAAAAAATACATATCCCTTTAAAAGAGTCACCTTTAAAGTGCTAAAATACTAAATCCAGACATTGGTCTGGAACAATCATATTTAAATCATTGTACAAAAATTTTTCTTTTCAGCTCTGATAAATGTTATCATCATTGAGTTTCTCCATGATAGTTTGCCTTGGAATTTTATTGTTTGTGAAAAATTGCTTTATATAATCACTTACAATTATTTATTATCTTGTAAAGGATAAGTCTTCTGTGGAAAATTACTTCTTGCTCAAAGCACATGTATTCATTTTGTGCACGTGGAATTATGCACATTTTCATTAACTGTGTTTTATTTCTCATCACTCCACACTGAACACAACTCACTTTCCACCTGAGGTCATATTTTATGTGGTACAGGATAGAAATTGTTTGCTAGATTCATGAGTCCTATCATGTAGATTTAGAAATAGTACAGTAGAAGATGACAGTTTTGAACATACATGGTTAACAGTAAAGTTGGGTTCACAACTAACATTCTATTGTGATGGTGTATAACATGACAAAAGTATAACCAGTTGAGAAAAAAAAAAATCCATTTTAAAACAACCTTAGCTTCCAGTAACATTCTAATCTTGGTCCATAAACTTTCCAACTTTGACCTGCAATTACTTTTTTTCTAATTCTTATGTATTGGCCCTTCAAAACTAAAAACAAAAAAACCCCAAAGTCATCTGCTCCCCCGCCAGCTAAAAAACACCCCTAAAATATCCCAAATAATCAGCCTAATTTTTTTCCTCTCTCTGTGAAAAAGGAGTTTTGTTTGAACTGGTCCATTCCTATAAATATTTTATGTTTCAGTGACCTGTTACATTCTGATATTCTCATATTTTAAATGCATAGCTACAGATGTTTAACATCTGAATGGAAAACTGCAATAGAGGCACTTCTTGCTCAGAACTAATTTTATTTTATCATGTAACACTGAAGTATGCCGATATAATACAAATTGAAACTGAGGGACAAGTGCAGGTCAAATGAAGGTACAACACAAAATATATTTAAAAATGCTCATTGATTTTATATTATACACAGACCAAAAATAAAATCTGTATCTGTGGGTTAATCAAAGCTGTTCAGTCTACCAAAAGGTAGTAGCAAAACCCCTTTCCTGCTTTCAAGGCAGCCAACAAAGATATGGTGCCAATCAACATGTAGTTTGGATTAAGTACTTAAGCACACATATACAAGTTCTTCCTGGGTCAGATTACAAACACAGGCAGAACTACCTTCAGGTCATTTCTGGCAGAGTAGCTGTCACATCACATGAAACAGCCAGGAGGGAGAGAAGAGGGTTATGAGGTTTCTCCTTAAGGTTTCCAAGCAGTAGATGGAGCCAAGTGACCTGATATCTATGGCCCTGCTTTCTGGTTTGGATATATAGATAAAGCTGGACTTTCTTGTATCACACAGAGAGAAACCAGGGAACATAAGGAAAAAAACAGAAAAATCTGATTTTAGAGGGAAGAAGAAAATTTGATATCAGCCAGATGCAAAACATGCCATGATGTATTAAGGCAGATCTATTTCTTCAAAATTCTCCCTGACTCACTTTTATTCCCTTTTGTTTCTCCAAATATCTTATACCAGGACAACCAAGTTTCCATTCTTCATACTTATGGTAGTGGCAATTCAATTTGCTTTTAGTGAAAAAGACATCTTGAGACAGATTTGACTACATACTGGCTTAACCCCTTCCCAGAACAGGTGGGAACCACAAGGTGAGACTGTGCTTGGCTCTTTTGAATGCAGAATAATTGACTCAGCTGGGAGGAATGAACAGGTCATATATTTGGATTTGACAATTCTCACTTCTATCTACTGATATTAGGAAAGTTTTCATTTATTTCAGTGGGCACTTGATTAATCCCAAACTACTCAGCGAAAAAGATATTTTGTCTCTGAGTTTCTTGCCTTGCCTTGCCTTGTCTTGTGCCTTGTGTAAAACAGTGTGTGCACTGTCTCATTTTGAAGACTCCAAGTAGAGATTCAATGTAGCATTATAGGTTTGTATTATCTCTGTTTCTTGAGGATCTCCCCCTCCACACAGAGGATGTACAAGAGTCTAATTTTGAAAAGAATGTGACAGAAAATGATAGAAACACTTCCTCATTGCAAAACAATGAAATTATCAGTGACTGAAAAACATTTGCAATGGCCTTTCATTTTTCTTATTTTTCCTCAGTCAGCAGGTGACTCACACCCTTCTCCACACACAAAATGTCAATGTCTGTTTCTCTGACAGTCCACTGAGCATTTGAATGATAACCATTCAACTGTCTCTCTTCATGGATTTGGAGTTAGGATTGTAATGCAGCAATCAGCTGCATGGAGTCAATTATTGTAATACACTACTCAAGAAAGCTAATAATGGAACCTTTTTTATTTATGTATTTTGAGCAGGACATTTTAGTTTAAGGATCTAAGAAAGATGCCATCATTAATATTAACCAGAGGCATTTTTATTTTATTAAATTTTTGAATTATATTTGCTAGTTCTAATTAGCTGCTTTTATCGTCATAATTTTTAAGGATTTCTATTAGTTCAGGGAGGGAATTTAATTAGAATATGACATTGTTTGATACTGCAGGGAGTCTTTAGATTCAGTAGTTAAAATTAAATAATGTAGCCCTAGCCTTTGCAATGTTTTTCAAATTATTTAATTAGCCAATTACAGCTTATTTAAGATGTACATGTTATTTACCTTGATACAATTCCCATTGTGGTTTGATTCAGCTGACAGGCTCCAGGTTTGTTCAGACAGTATTTGGACTTTGTGACTTTGGCAATGTTCACTGTTGTTAAACAGGCTTAATAATATGAATAACAGATTGCCATTGGTTTTGTGTATATCCCTGCAAACAAGATTAAATTCAGAGTTTCATATGGTTTCCATGAGCATTCTTACTATGCTGCAGTAAAACTTATCTGTTGTCTACCCAGCTTGTATTTTCTTAGTCCATCCATTCTTAAGAGAAATTTCGAAGATCACAGAGACAATAAATAAAAACAATAATTGGGATTCTACAGTGCTACTTCAGTGCACAATTTAGTATTGCTGTAAAGAGACTGCATTAACTCTCAGCCCTAAAAAAGCCCTTAACTACAAAAACATGTCTATATTTCTCCTAAAGCATTCAAATGGAGTTCAGTTTAAGTAACAAAAGCCAGATGAAAAGCCAGAGTCACTCAGAGGGGCAGAAGTCTTTGCTTGCTTCATACAGATAGCAAGAGGCCACAGTCTTTCACCCTTGGGACACTCTAGAGAATGCACATGCGATCAAGACTCCTTATGATAGTCATTCTTTTGCCCTGAAAGGTGTATGAATATACTGCTTTGATGTAGGGGGAATGTCGTATTGCTTTTCAGTTTCTTTAGGAATTACACTTCACTCAAGCATGGTTATAGCATTCCTGCAATTAAAAAAAAACTACTATTGCCATTCATAGTAGGCTGAGACCTTGTCCTATGGTTAAATGAGCAACACAACAGGCCACTGTGAGAGAAGGCAAGAAATCTCTCTCCTTCTCACAAAAGGCTTTCTTGCTGAAAGAGTGAGTGAAAGCAGCTGCTCCCCAACACTGCTGCTGAAGATGGGCAGTGGGGTATGCAGCCCTAATCTCCCTCAGCCCACAGTGAGGAACTGCAGCCCAAGGGTGTTGTTTCATATTATTTATAGCTAATCCTAACTCACAGTTTGGTGATAACCAAAAAGGAGGATCCCACAACCACCTCAGGCTTAACAACTGCAAGGCTGAGTGTTCTTTACCTACTAACATTTCCTCATCCCACCTAGGGACACTCCAGCCCTTGGTGAGCCACGGGGCTGTCTCTGTATGACTTGCTCCTGACACCAGGCTGTGTCTGATGCCCACATGCAGGGCAATGTCCCAGCCTGGCTGGACCTGTCCCCAGGTCTGATGCCTGGGCCTGGGTCTGCCTTGGTGACCCCTATCCCTAAAGAACATTAAATCCAAATTAATTTAAAAAATGTAGGCTATAGCTATAACATCGAGCCAAAGTTTCTTGTTTTTTGGAGGTTTGATGTAATAATGAGATGATTCTCATATTTTTCTCCTTTGAACACAATGAATCTTTCAGTTTTACTTTCTCAGGACACTCCATTTCAGTTAAAGAGTCAAATTGCTACAACCTTGTTGTCTGTAAAATGAAACTCAAGAGATTTGCATTCTCCTCCTTGATAGAAACATGCCATAAAAAATATGGGCTGCAAAATGTTAGTAATAGCAACACTAAGTCTGGAGTTTCACAGGCAAGTTTCTTAAACCACTCCAGTTTTGTGAATATTCAATATCATTAGTTGTCAAGGTAAAACAGATATAAATGTTTTCTTGCATACACTGCAGTCACAATATGATTTTTTATTAACCTGCAGTGATATTTGCATTGACCTTTATGGGCGTCCCATATACAGTGCAGCCATCTCTGTCTCCCTGTACATGCTAGCAGCTCAGAAAAACCATGGCATGCAGCTGAAGCTGCACACCTGGTGCTTCACTAACGTGAATGGCAGGTTTGTATGCCTGACACTCTCCAGAATCACAGTAGGATTTCTGAATAAATTTCTTTTTTTCTAACTTGGTACAGGAATAAACAAGAAAAACAGTGAGCAGCTGAGCTTGAAGATCATACTCTAACTTGCTCTTTATCACAAAGATCTGAAGAAAATAAGTGACAGGTTTTCCCAGGTATAGTGCTGCAACGTGCCTTATCCTTGGGGTTGTGCTTAGGGCTGCAGTCATACTGACTACAAAGATTTTGCCCTCATGAATTTTTCAAAATGAAGGATTGCCTCTCCCATGAAGGGAGATGCAGGAGATTTTTGTTGAAGGGCTGTGGAATCAATGGATTGGCTTGTAACAGGAGAGCATACTAGTTACATTTCGTGGAGGAGAGATGTTGTAGGGTGTGCTTCTGTGATGGCCTTTCTTAAAGAAGTCAAAAAACGAGGTTCTTCTACAATTAAAAAAAGAAAAAGAATTAGATTAACGTGGCTGGTCATATGACAAATACCAACTACAAGCAAGTACATGTGCACAAAATATATGCAGTATATCCTATCTTCAATCCTGTACTGCAAAATGCTTCGCAGCTGGTGGCAACAGCACAGAGTACCTTTTAACCTTTACCTTTCAGGTAAAATGCAAGTTGAAGTTTCTCCATAATAGAGTAAATACATCAATAGTAAAATTTCTGAGTTGACTGCAGATTGACATATGGTCTGCAGAAGGCCACTGGTTGACTTACAGAAGGCAATTGAGAATTTCCTTATTTCTTTCAGCTTTCATTGGAAGTACTCTGAAAAAAAAACATTCTAAGAAGCAGAAAAACTATGTGACAAGTTTTCCTGCCTGAATAAATGAATGAACTCAGGTTTTGTGTGCATTAATGACTTCTGTTTTATTTTACTGAGTTTTTAAATAGTAAAGCGAACATTTATGAACCCACCAAGAAAGGGAAATGTAGAAGGAAGCTACATTATCTATTATGTATAAGTGCAACTTGGAGGGGTTAATGATTTAGAACTAGATCTAATAGTCTGTATAAATGCCTACATAGAGAAGGAAATTTTTCATGATTTGTAAGAAATTAGATATGCAGTAAAATGAATTGTACATTAATTTAAACACCTGCCTTTGACATACTTCTGAGATCGATGTTCTGCTTACTGGCCTTTCCAAACTTCTTTACAAAGCAAGAACTCAGTTAAAATCATTTCAAGCAGAAATCATTTGCCACAAGAGCTCAGTAAAACATTTTAACAACATAACTTGCTTTATAAAAATTCTGCATAAAAAATCTATGACATTTTGGGGTGGTGGACCACATTATACAGGAAAGAACTTCATGAACTGATCTTTTTTCTTATTCACGCCATGTGGAACTTGCTTCTTATTTGCAATTCTGTAGGATTATTATGACAATGACACCAGTTGCAAGTGTGGAACAGCCATCTGAGGATAGCAGCCCTGCAGAATGGCAAGTTAGTCCATTTCTCTCATGTGGGTTGCTCAGTGACCTTCCCTCTAGAACTTCAAATCAACTGCAACTCAAATTTTGATCCAAGATCTTTGGTGCAGGAAGGCAAGGGCAGCACCCTCCCACCTGCAGTGGAGGTAGCATCCAGAAGCAGAGGTAATTCCCACTCTCTCCTCTGTGCTTGACTTGAGAAGGCTTACTGCTTCCCAAACTGTCTCCTTTCTCTTCAAGACATGAGAAGAATATTGTTTTTATATTGTACAAGCTTTAACAGACTACTTTTTCTGAATATGCAAGAAAGCAGAGAAGACAGGAGGCTTTCAGCTCAAGACTGGATTTCATGTTACAATTGAAACCATGGAAGTCATAATTTTCTTTATTTTCAATCATTATTAATAAAACCTTATTGCAACATTAAAGACTGAAAGCAATAGTTGTGTCACTAAAATGCTGGGAAATGCTCAATGACTTGATTTCCTTTGATATTTCAAGCATATTTAACAACACAAGACCAAATCTTGGCCAATTTGAAATCAAATTATTAAAGCTCTGATCTATCTCTTGTAGATTTTTATGAGATAAAATTAAAACCAGAATTTATTATATATATAATTACAGAATCACAGAATAAGCTGAATTGGAAGGGACCCATGAGGAACATTGAGTCCAAATCCTGCCCAGCACAGCAGCATCCCCAAGAATTGCACCATGTACTGAGAGTATATAGCACAAACACTTCTTGAACTCTGTCAGGCTTGGTGCTGTAACCATTTCCCTGGAGACCCTGTTCCAGTGCCCAAAGCTGCATTATTATCTCAAATTTAACTTCAATTTCTAGATTTAGTGGAAATTATCTGAAGCTGTGAGTATGTGCACATGTATACCAAGATATTGGACAGACCAGAAACTAAGAAAGGACTACATTATATGAAAAAATACATTTCCTGAATTTTCTAATCTGTGAAAATGAAATGTGGAAAATGTGGAAATGTGGAAAACATGGCCTTCTGTGAGTCCACACATCCCTTAGCAGCCCTCTGCTGGAAAAGAGACTGCAACAAAATGGGTCTCACTGGTCATCTATGTGGCTGTCTGTCAATGTGGCTGTGCAATGTGGCTGCCTGTCAATGTGGCTGGCTTGCTGGCTCTGCTGTGAGCCACTCAGGGGCTGAGTGACCTGGGAGCCTGAAGCCTCAGTTGTCTGCTTCCCTTCTTGCCTGGCAGTTTCTCAGCTGTCTGGGTTTCCAGAGATTGCAAAAAACTCTGGCTCCTGGGAAACAGCGATACAGAATTATTAATTCACCCTCACAAAGAATTACAGCATCTGGAAGTTTTCTTGCAAAGTGGAGTAGAATCAATTTGTTATAATCTCTTTTTATAATCTCTAATAAATATTTCACCTTTTTATTCTGGAACAGAAACACATGCTGTAAAAATGCACAGCCAAAATGAAATGCCTTTTGATGTGAATGTGTATGAGTCTCCAGGACTGAATTTTTTCTATTACTTGTTAGGCACAAATACCTCCTAAAGTTAATGAGTACAAATGTTTTTTATTATATCTAGAGTTTTGTTTTTGCTATGGAACAAATAAAATTAAAGTTGGCTCCAGACTCCATATTTTGATTTGGAGTTGGAGATGATCGAAGAATTTATATTTTGTTCCATACAGTTTTCTTTATTCTCAAACCCCAGGCATGCTTCACACACGAACAGCAAAAATGGAGAATTGCATTTTTCACTTTACTATGTATACAGAAATACATTCACATTATGTTTGGATTCTGACTCTTTCCTTTTATGAGCATTTTAAGAGGTTGCATTTTGAAAGGAAAAAGAAATGAAATCTGTTTTTTGCAGAACACATCTGGTGTACCCCTGTCCAGTAAAAAATCCCACACTCTGCAGCCTAATATGCTGTCATTTGTGACTGAATTCAGAGTTATGTCTATTTCCACAAAAATGAGAAGCCAGGCAAACAAGCCACTCGTACAACTGACACATAATGGGTTGTTTCCGATTTGTGCTTTGCTTCAGCACTATTTGGGCACTAATACACTGGTTCTGCTTCTGGGAGGAGGTGAAATCCATATAAAAATATATTATTTCACATATAATTTTCAATGGCACTGTGGGCAGTAATGTCAGAGAAAGGTATTAGTTTGATCCTAAGAGAAGAAAGACTCTATGACCAGATTTAAACTAATTTTCTGTGTTTCTGTCAACACTAAAATGGATTCCAGTATAGCTGGGAATACTGAGCCTGCTTCAGACTCCGAATACGCTCCTTGATTAGGAAGTAGCAGTTGTTTCAACACAACCTTATCTCTCCGTGTTCATTTATTTCATTATGGTGATTTATAGTTGATATTGCTTTTGTCTCACCCTGATGGTTGCAAAGACATTATTCACTATCAGACACTATGCCTTTTGTCCAATTTTCTAAATGTCACTACTAAAAGAAACTATGCAAAACATTTTAATTAATGCTGAATACAATCAAAGTGAAGAGAAAACTGTTCATTGTAGTGCTTCAGAACAAAAAAAAAAGTGTTATAATAAATGAATTCCTTCATGTTCCCATTTGTAGCATACCAGTGAACTATAGAGGTTATTCAAAGAGGGTGATACCATTTTCACAATTTAGAAGTATCTAATTTTATAACACTTTTACAATATTTTCTGGTGCTTATGATCTAAGTGTATAATGCATGCTTCTTTGTTTGTAAGTTCCATATTTCCAGAAGAAAAGTTAAAGGGAAACTATAGCATAGAGAGGAAGTATGAAAGAAAATACAGAAAGCTAATCATGCTATGAATTTTCTAATTACAGTGCTAGTAAAGAATTATTGAAATGCTAACATTGTCATAGATCTTCTGATTTTCATTATAATTTTCAGTTCACCTGTTTTAAATTTTACATAAAGATACCACTAGAACTCTTTATTTTGATCAGATTATTTTATCTAGACATTGGTTTCCTATATTTTGCTAGTAATATATCTGACAGTTCTGGCGTTTATGTCTCTACCTGGGAAAGAACTTCAACATAATTTTCCCACTATACCAGTGCCAAATTACTTTTGTGATATAACTTTTTATGTTGAGTTTCTTCATTCAAACCTATGTTTCTCACTAGAAAATTGTCAGAGCCGCAACTAGAAATGAACCAAATTTATTGTATAAATACCCTGAGATGAAAAACCTTGAAGTAGAAGTGCTACATCCAGTAATCAGAAGATAATATTTTTCTCCAGACTGTCAAGAGTTTTCATTTTTATTCTCTTCACATTTGTAAATGGAATTGTAAAGTATACTACAATCTTGGAACTTTCTAAAAAATCTTATGTGGAATTTCTGAATCTGCACATGTAATAATTATTTTTATGGCCATTATTTATTCCACGTATGAGAAGAAGTACCTCTTCTAAATCTGATGTATCAAACTTACAAATTAGTGCAAAAGCTAAAAGTATGATTTCTTCCTCCCTCTTTTTTGTTTTTTGTTTTTTTTCAAAACCCCATCTTAGAGCTCAGTGGAGGGACTATTCTGAAAGGATATTTATAACCCAACTTAGATTTCTTAAAATCATATTTAAAATTTTCAGAGAAATTTGAAAGTATTTTAGAGGAGGATAGACCAAAGAAAGATTCACCTTGGATGAACTCATGAAGTTCCTTCGCAGTGTTTCACTGAATGCTGAACATGTATTAAACGGTCTCAAACTGAGAAATGGAGTAAATGCTATCCTTACCTACACCTTCTGCAATTCGTAGTGGAGGAAATTTTAGAGATAAAAAAAATCTGATCCTTTAAAACAAACAAACAAAAAGAAAAGCCCTGTGTGGCTAGCACAGGTTTTTCCCATGAGAAGTTTTCTTGTGTTTTGTAAATAAAGATAAAGTTTGGATGTTGTTGGAACAGTGTCCCAGAGCTTGGGCAGTGCAGGCCTGGCCAATCAGGCCTGGGGGAAGGCTTCTGACTGACCAATCTGGGTGACTTTCGAGAACTCTATATATGTGATGAAATCAAAACAATAAAGGTCATTCCTTCTTGCCACTGAGAACTGATGCATTCATTACTCTGCTAGCTGCTCAACAGCGACAGCCCTGGGTCGTGCTTTAAAGGTTAAGCAGTCTTTCTTCCTTCTCTTTTGCTTTATCCTTTGATATTGTCAGCTTCTCTATTTATTTTTTTAAGTTCTAAGATGCTCAGCTGATGGATGGAGCCTCTCAGTGAAATAGTGAAATAAGCCTTCATTACTTCTTGTAAAAAAAATAATATCCATGAAAAAATGGAAATTATCTCTCTGCTGCCATATCAGTTTCCTAATACTTCTCATCTGAGTGCTGGTACAATTTTGATGGTAGTACCAAAGTGATATTTATTAAAGAGCTTGGGAATTACATACTTTCTCTACCCTGCAAGTAAGTCCTTCTTTGTCCCAGAGTAAATCACCTCTTCATACAGCAGAAATCTACTCTCTTCTTGCTCATAATAAATTTTGTCTGTGGAGGAAGACCCAACTCTCAAGCACAATTTGAATTTCTAAGTTATGTTTCTGTATGTTTACATAATACAACTGGTGTATAAAATCACTTACAAAAAAAGTTCTCTTGCCACTGAGAGACTGTAAAACCCTTTAGATCTGAATTTAACACAGAGGGCATGGATAGGATAATACGGGTCAACTGAATCAAGGCAGACAATTGGACTTGGAGATATACAGAGAAAAATAGCTCTGATTTACTAAATGTAGGATCTCAGCCCACAAAGAAAAGGCTATTGCCTATCAAACTGAAGGGACAAAGAAAGGAGCAAGGTAAAAGAAAGAGGAGATGAAAAGATTGAACTTGTGGGATCCCCCAGCATACAGCTTTCCCTGTCACCAAGGGTGAGTTGTGTGTGTAAATGGGCTCTATGACAAGCCCCAAAGAGGTAAAGCTGTGATCATAGAACTGGTTTATGTTGACTCCATCAAACAACTGAGGCTTTTGGGGACAATGGGTTTATACATTCAGAGCAGCAATTGCAATCTGAAATGGAAAATATTGCTGAGCTATAAACTCAGGAAGAGTCTGAGTTTACCTGGTGCAGAGATAGGCAATGGAAGAGAAAGGTGGTTATTGCTAAGTATTTTGCAAGGCTTCTTTGATCTGATAGCAATTCTCTTTCATGGAGAAGGAACTCACCAGAGATAACTCCAGGCTTTTAGTAAGCCATATGCAGTTTCACTGCCATAGTTTTAGATCCTTAGTCCATGTGCTTTGGAATTCTAGGTTTCATATTAAAGCAGGTACTAAACATAAAAACAGTCAATGGTTTTAATCATAATAATTTGCTATGTAGGATTAGGACTAGTCAGTTATAGGCATGATATTTACATATATAATAGTCTGTGTATTCACTGGGAATTGAAATCTGTTACAGCTGGTCAACAGAGTGGGTTTCCCTCATCAAACTAAAAATTGGAATGTGTCTTACACAATTCAGACTAAATGTTAAGGAAGGATATGTGAAATATCTGCATATTATTTTTGTCTGAACCAGGTAGGGTTCAGAAATGCAAAAATGACTGTAAGTTCTATATATTATATAATTTTACGTATGTAGAATTTTTGTATGCATGAATAAAATATTCACTCCATGAGAAAAGAATATACATGCTATCATATTTTGGAAAAAAAAATTTGAACCTTATTTTCAATAATTTTCAATACAATAATTCATGCCACAGGGAAAAAAAAAGAAAAGCATAATATTGCGTGGATTTTCAAAGAGTTAGTGAGGAACAGACAAGGTACAAATAGTTCAGAACAGAAACATGGCAATGAGTTTTGGGAAGGTTTATAGTGGTGTCTAGTTTTAGGCATTTATTGCAGTGCAGATAAACTCAACTTGTACCTTTAGGGTGTCAATTGCAATACCATTGGCCAGAATGTTCCTGGATACCTGATTTAATAAGAACTAGGTAAATATAAAAACAGACAAAGGAATGAGACTGAAGTTTGAAGGCTAGAGGCATAGAATGACTGAAACACAGCTCAATATTTGTCCAATATTTGCTTGATTGTTTTGACCAATGAGATTAAAACTGATGCTTTGTTGGCCAGTGACAGTGGTATGAGAAAAAAAAAAAAAAAAAGATAAAAGGAAATATTTGCTGTGGTAGGTAGTCAATAGCCAGAAAAATTAGTCAAGCCTAGATGAGAGGAGGAGAAAAAAAACACCACAGCAATTAGTAATGTGCATCATAAATTATATTTCTGTGAATTAAATCATAATCTAATTTAGTATTATTAATCAATGGCTCTTCCTTAGTACAAAAGTCTCTCATATCGAAGGACCTTACACAAACTGCTATTACTCTATTCAATAGTTAAACATGCAATTTCAGGATGAGAATTTTGAATATGTTTTCAGGCAAATATTTTTCTGGATAACCTGATAGCTGAACACAGTGATCTGTTGGAGACCATAAGTCTTTTAAAGGAAAACTTGACTTGCAAAACACAAAGCAAATGGCAAAACTCCCACTAAATTTCCTGCAGAAAACTGCATCTCAAGTTCTTTTTATGGCAGGGTGAGGAAAAATGCTACACTGTAGTTTCATAGCTACTATTAGAAAGCCTACCCATGGTACTCAAATGTGCTGCAACCAGAAATTATGTATTACTTCTCCAACAAAAAAAGAATTTGTACGGGTTTATTCATTACTTGACTTTAAAGCCTTGCTAAATTAAATGCCCAAATCATATGAAGTTCTTGTATGCACCTTTCTATGACTGGTGTTTAAACATTATAATCTGTATGGAAATAAATATCTTTTCCTAATTTTGGAGTTCACATTTAGCAGTATTTTTTTCTATGGGCAGTTTCATCAATTTTGTGCAGAGTAATGTTCTTCCCAAGATGAAGGTGGTAAGATCTGGTCCTTTTTCAGTGAAAATGAGAACCTGGCCCAGCATTTTCATGCTCTTGAGAAAACTTCACTACAATGTCTTAGCTTTGCCCTGCTCAGCTTGGAGTAATTGCAATAATCAATGCCATTTCTAGCCTGTTTAGGCTGGTTTCTTTTATTTTTAAATTATTTTATTTAATTATGAAAAAGCAGTCTTTAGGGATTATTTTATGCAATTTTGTGTAATCTTAACAAACACAGAAAATATATGTAAAATTATTTAAACCACTTGTTTGCATTTGCTGTAAAAACTATGAAAATCTCATTTCTCAGGCAGCAGCAGGGAAAAAAGACACGAAATGGTGTAAATACAAAATAAGCTACTTGACAATAGAAATAATAATAAAACATATCTATAACCTTGGCTTTTACCCAGAACAATAGTAATATCAATGTAAAAGGACTGATCTATTCCATCACAAGACAGTCACTGTGGAAAGTGTTAGATATTTCCTAAGTGCATTTTGTTGCTACTTGGTACTGATTGTAATGCATCTAAAATCCTTTGCACCACTTCCTTATTTAATTGATTGAATTATTTACACTGAAAGAAAAGAAAGCAGGGGATTTAGGTTTTTTTGGCTTTCATATCCAACAGTAAAAGGAAAGAAATTAACAGAATAGTACAGATTTCTGTGAGTTTGTCTGGGGACTGAATTCGACATTGTGTTTTTAGAACTATTTGTGACTTTTAAAAAACCCTGTTGGCTTTGAGACACCTTCATTTTTTGAAAACTATTTTATACAGTTGATCAGAAGTTTCCCTCCAGGGTGTTAGTTTTTCAAGAAGCTGTTTACACATCTTCTTTTACACACACTGGCAGCACATAGGGGATTTAAAATGAAAGTAATTTACCTGCAGGTCTATAACAGATACAAGACAGCTCATAAGCCACTACTCAAGAATCATGAAAACTCAGGATCAGTATCCATTACCCATCACTTGTTTTTCGAATCACACCTAGGTATGTTACAATCTGGTTATTAAAATTATTAGAGAGATGCCTCTGCCCCAATTAAGGTGCAAATGAGACCATATGCCAAAGTCAATAGTATGGATTTTATTTAACAGAAAATGTGAGGGAGATAGAGAGATAGAAAGGAATAGAAAAAAAGGGAGGGAGAGAAAGAGAGTGACAGAGAGACAGACTAGAAAATCTCACTACTACTTGGATCCTGTTGGCATCCCATTGATCCTCTTCTTCCAGTCTTCTTGGTGGTGAGGGTACCCTGAAAACATAGGGTTCACTGGATTAATATACGATTGGGCCAAGTGGGAATGCCTAGATATTTCCCCTGGAGGTGGGGTGGTGTGCAAGTTTGACAAAGTCTCTTGCAGCAGACTCTGGATCTGTTGAATCACTTTGCATCACATGCAGTGCTCTGCTGCAAGGCCTCAGCAATGAGTCTGGGGAGCACTTCAGGAGCCTTTGATGGATTATGACAGCCCCTCTGCTGCCCGCCATGGAAATGTCCAGTGGATGTGGCCTGTGGGCTTGGGGGTTTCACAGCTGGGCCAGTTTGCGTAAGGGAGGATTGGTGTTCACTGCCACTGACCAGAGGTTATGCCACACACCCAAAACTCTCCTCCTCCCCACTCAGTTGTGGGGGAGTGTGGAACCCAGCCTCAGCAGATGAGTCTGTGGGCCATGGCCTCCTCTACCCCGAACCCAGACAGGGATGATTCTCAGGGCAGCTGCTAAGTTTGGCTTTCTTGTGGATATATTCTTCTCCCTCAGCCATGTTTACTTTTCCCTAGACCTGGGATAATTGGACAATTGTGTCACCTTTATCTTGTCTCAAGTTCCTTTAGGCGGTTTAACTCACTGTCTAAAGTTCCAGTCAGGAGATATATTCAAGGAGGGGTGGGCTTGGGTGGCCACAGCTTCTGTATACAGTTTTCCCATAATGGGCAAAAACATGACAATGTTTAAGCCATTAACCATAATATTTCACTCTCACAAAATATCAGGAAACACAAGGCTAATGAGAAAAATAGAATCCTTCACTTCTTTAGGTAAAAATCTTTGAATGCATGAATAAATACTATAGATAATATTCCAAATTCTGATTATTTCTGTTCCAGAAAAAGGTTGGTAAAGGCAAAACAGATAGAAACACTAGGGCTGGGCTGATTATGGGGTAGAGTTAGTTTTCTTTACAGTGGCTGGTACAGGGGTGTGTGTGGGATTTTTGTTGAACACAGGACTGATAATATACAGATGGTTTTGTTGCTGTTGAGCAGGGCTTACACAGAGCCAAGGCTTTTTCTGCTTTTTGTAGTGTCATGCTGGAGAGGATGTTGGGGGTGCTTGGGAGACTGGGAGGAGAGACAGCCAGGACAGCTGATGCCAATTGACCAAAGGCATATTCCCGACTGTGTGACATCATGGGCAGTATATAAAAGTGGGAGGAAGAAGGAGGAAGGGTGGGACATTTGGAGTGATGGTGTTTGTCTTCCCAAGTCACTGTTACACATGATGGGGCCCTGCTCTCCTGGAGATGGCTGAACATCTGTCTGCCCATGGGAAGTGGTAAATGAATGCGTTGTTTTGCTTTTCCATATTGTGTTGCCTTTATCTGAATCCACAAATTCTCTACCTTTTACCCTTCTGATTCTCTCCCCATCTCTCCGATGGGGCAATGCAGCTGTGTGGGACTTCTTGCTTGGCTGGGGATAAACCACAACAAAGGCCCATAACATTTTACATGAACATACTGTTGACTTGTAGCTCTGGGAAAAACAATTCTTCTTCTACCACAAAATACTAAATTAGATTGGTCGAGATGCTATGTTTTAGTAGGGTGTCTTCATTTTCTTTACTGAAATATACAGTATTGTAACCTACTTCCTGCATGATTACTTATTTGTATTCCTCCTGAAGTTTCAAAAATTGAATTTCTTTGTTAGTTTCCTTCTTTATTTACTGATATCTTACTTGGGAGATAGAAACACTTAATAAAAAGCTGATTATTTCTCAAATACACCTAAAGAATAACATAATAGCAAAACAATGCCTCACAGTTAAAGTCATAAAAATGTTAATGCCAAATAGTACTTGACACTATTTTAACGATCATAATTAATTGTCAGCCACATTTGAAGATGAAAGGGAATGGAAATGTTGTTGACTTGTTGAATTAAGTTAGATGAGATCATGAAACTGGTCAACATTCCAGTAAGGGATGGGCAGCTTGCAAGGGGTTAATATGTTCTTTGCACTTTGAAGTCTAAATTACTTTTAGAAAGTAATATCCATATGGTACCTTGAAGGAAGGCCTAAGCAGTAAACTTTAACTGCTGCCTGAGTTGGCAATCATTTCATATAGACAAGACACTGCTCGAGAAATTGCTCTATAAATAAGATCCCTTACAGAAGAATTAAAATGAAATTCGTATTATTGGTCTTCACTAGGAGCCATAAAAAACACAGGACAGCCAGGAAGTGGCACTTGTTTCAAATCACTGTTTGAAGCACCTGAAGGACACCCCTAAAGTCAGCTTGATCAATGAAGATGAATGCACAGGCCAAGCGTTCTGTGCGACTGTAATGCATTTGGAAGCCTTGAGGAAATACATCTGGCAAAAAGAAATAGGACAGATATGAGATATTCCTACTGCAGAGATTTTCCTATGACCATTAATCCAAATATGTGCCCTACCTTACTAAACAAAGTATGTCTAAATTTTTCCCCATATCGTCCCCAAATTTTGAGATCTCCCATTGTCATCTCCTTCATGCAAGGTCTCTGAAGAGCAACTGTCTTTTTGTGTTTTGAAGGGAGATGAGTGGTCAGACTGTCTGAATGAGACTTATGATCCTCACTGTCAAACCATACATTTTTCTGTAAGTGTCAAGAAAAAAACTCTTGTGTGATGTTTGCATTGGGTCTCCGAGTGCTGTGTCTGGATGCTGATATTCTGAGAGCATTTACACAAGGCTGTCAGTACTGGAAAAATGTCACATGAAAGTTTAAAGGTTTGACCGGTAAATCTGATGGGGATGATGGTTGCAGGGAGGTGGAGGTTGGAGGGAAAGAGATTGAAAAGCGTATGTTACCTATTTGAACAAAGGCTTCTTTATATCATAGAAGAGGCAGGCAGAAAAGAAATCAAATTGCTGGAACCAATGTCAGAAGCCTAAATTATCCAAACCAGAAAGCAAGAAATGATACATCATTACCTAAACAGGACTGGATTACTGGAGCCCTTCCATGAAAGCCATGATTTGTTCTCCTTTATAATTTAGTTTTTTCTTCAGACCCTACAAACCATGAGCAAAATATTCTAAAATACTATGCATATGGCAATTTATGAAGGGGAATGATGGATATTCTGGAGGTAGCAGTGACATTGATTGCAATGCATAGTAAAAGAAACATGAAAATGTTTGAGGTTTCTTTAAAATAAAACTTATTTCTAGTCGCTGCTATTTTGAAAATTATTTTCAGTCAGCTTCACACCTTTGAAAAGTGACAGGGTAATGTCACCAGGGCTATCAATCTGCTATTATTGCACAAAACAGAAATGTGCCTGTCAGCTGCCATAATGGTGAACTTTAACCATAAGATAGCATCCAAATTGCCTAAGTACTTTGATACCTGAAGAGTATGTTGCGACAAGTATTGAGAATACAATACCTGATAAAATAGACAGCAAAACTTTTATTAGAAGCAATTCCTATCTATTTTTCTGTTTGCTGATTATTAGATAACATGGCAGCCAGTCACAATAGCTCAAGTAATTTAAATATGTGTTCAAAAATGGTTCACTAAGATTTTTAACTACGATTTCTTCAGACTTGATTTTTTTCAATATGTAAAAATGTATTATAAGATGTTTGTGGGTTTAAACATTGTAAGAACTTATGTTCACTGACCATATATCTTGCTGCTTGATTTTTTTTTTTCTTTCCCTTTCAAGTGTTTAATTTCAATTCATAGAATCATTGAATGGTTTCGGTAGAAAGGGAGCTTAAAGATTATCTAGTTCCAATCTTTCTACCATGGGCAATACAGGCTCCATAAGAGCTCTAAAATCCTGCACATAAACTTTTGCTCACAAAGCACAGAAAGAATGGCTTTCAGCATGCTATGCCTTCCCTGTACTGCAGGTCTTGTTTCTGAATTTAGCAGATAAAGCAAAAAGCAATGAGAAGTCAACTAAATGGTAATATCTTACTCAATTATAAATTGTCTTGGATAGAATTTAAACACACCCTTTAAAATTTTGTTAAATTAGGATCCAAAAGAACTTTGTCTTGCTATTAAGTCTGTTAATAAAAGCATCAATTAGTGTTAACTTTGGCAACATAGTCCCTGAAAACTGTTTCATAATTCACACACTTGAAGAATGCCAGACGGAGCAGAGAGCAATAATTTTCAGTTTCTTTTGCCCTGTAGCCCGATTCTGCACTCTCACGTAGACTACCAGCAAGGTGCTTGCAGTTGTATATTTAACAGTCTTGAATCAATAGGCTGGATTTGAACTGACAGCTATGCTGTATATTTCTCCATTAGTTGAGGCTGATTTTAACAGATACATGTACAAGAAAAGAAAGCTAAAAACATTAAAACTCTGCAATTTTATGCCCCATTGAAACACAAACAATTATTATTTACTTTAGGCTTTCTAATGTTGGAATTAAATGTCATTCTGCAACTATATTTCCCTCACTGTTGACATATTAGGACAAGGTAGTATCTAAGACTCAAACAAATAATTTAATGGTTCAGGGCAAATTTGGTGATTTATAATGAAAGAGTCAAGCTCATTCATGTTCTGAACATTCCTGCAAGAGCATTTAATTTCTCAAGAAGAAAACTTTGACATGAATGACAGAGTAGTTAGGATCAAGTATAGATCTCATCATCATGCTTCATTACTTTAAGGCTGGTAAGTACTGTATGAGGTTTCCAAAGTTGGTTTATTTTGCACATTAGTCACAACCATGCTCTTTTTGATATGACAATTAAATAGTCCATTAGTCATTTTATAGGATATTTATTCACCAGCCAAGAGGAAATTGTTATTCTGCTCTGAGATGAGCTGGGTAATTCCTGACAGATAAAATCAGAAACCTTTCTCACAAATGTGAGCATATCCAGATGCCCACCTTCAATTAATTCCAGCAGCACGGTTTATTACCTTGTCCTTATAGAGTGCTTAAATACCTGCACAGTAAAGTTCCTTTCAGCTCAGTAGCAAATTAGTTGCTGGATCACAGAACTTGCCTCTCAGGAAAGGCAGTACAATGTCTAAGGTCAATTAAGTTTAGTTTTGGCATATCTTACAGATTCACTTTTAGGTTGACCAAAATGACACCATTTCACAAAATAAATTCTGATCTCTTTAAATCTCTTTATTGTTTGAAAGATACCTGGCATCCTTGCAGAGAGGTAAAATATTCGAGGTCCTCAAATTTTTGTCTTCTTTGGCCAAGACAAGCCCAGCTGTTTGCAAGGTCGTAGCTAGCAGATCACAAAAATTTAAGCAACCAACTCTGTTGGGGTTTGGAGCACCTCTCTTATGAGGAGAGACTGTTCAGTCTGGAGAAGAATGAGAGGGGACCTCATCAATGAATATAAATATCTCAAAGGTGTTTGTCAAGAGGATGGTGCCAGACTCTATCCAGTGGTGCCCAGAAACAGGACAAGAAGCAATAGCCATAAAGAAACACATAAGAAATTCGACCCCAACATGAAGGAGAACTTATTTATATTGAGGGTGGCAGACCACTAGAACAGGCTGCTCAGGGAGGTCACGGAGTCTCCCTTTCTGGAGCTATTCAAAGCCAACCTGGACAAGCTCCTGTGTAATCTGCTCAAGGTGACCCTACCTTGGCAGGCACTAGATGATCTCCAGAGGTACCTTCCAAACTTGAGATCTGTAATTCTGTGGTTTTGTATGAAATATCCACTCATACAAGTAGACTGTAAATCTGATTGAAGAAGATCATGTTCCAACCTAACAGCACAAAACAAGTACAGTGCTTCCACTTTATGGAAAGCATGGAAAAACTGCCTTACTCCATGACATTAGTGTAACATCAAACACACATTTTAAGTGCTGTGTTTCAATTGTGACTAATATGTCAGTTTAAACAGTGCTGATCTGAAAGGAAGGGGAGGAGGAAAAATAAAGGGACTGGTGTGGAAAAATGAAGACAAAAACTTGACAAATAAAAATGTTCCATTAACTTGCATCTTACATAACGCAATGAGGGCAGATAAAATAATTCCTTATGGTGGGTTGATCCTGACTGGCTGCCAGATGCCTCTCCAGCTGCTCTCTCACTCCCACTCCTCAAAAACACAAAGAGAGAAAACAATATGGAAAAGCTCATGGGTCATGATAAAGACAAGAGCACTTGTCAATTACTGTCATGGGCAAAACAGACTTCACAATGAAAATTAATTTGACACATTGCCAAGTAAAATAGAGTAGGATGATGAGAAAAGAATGACTAGAACTAAAACACCTTCCTCCCCATACCCTTTCTTTTCACAGGTTCAACTTCACTCTTCCATTCCTGATTCCTCTGCTTATTTCTCTGAAAGAGCTGGAGCAGAAGGACAGAGAAGGAAGGGGTGGAGGGGCAGGGAGGGGGGTTGCAGGCAGTCTATAGCAACCCCTCTCTGCCATTTCTTCCTGCTAATATTTTTTTGAAAAATCCAAGGAGATGGGCTCATTATTGTTGACTGTAGCTAATGTGATGTGTTGATGTATGCAATGCAGATGATTAAATAGCAGGGGAAAGCTGTTTTACTTGGAGATGAGTTGTTTGTTGTTTGTTTTCCCAGGACAATTATTTACATAAATTTCAGAGAAATAATGGAAGAAATATACTTCTCAGCAATGGAAATGTTTCTATTCAGAGTTTAAAGGCTGGTCTAGCATTGGAATAGACAGCCCACAGAAGTGGTTGAGTCACAATCCCTGAAGGCATTTAAAAGATGTAGATTTGGCACTTAGGGACATGGTTTAGTGGTGGACTTGGTAGTGCTGGGTTAATGGTTGGACTTGATGACTTTAGAGGTCTTTTCCAACATAAATGTTTATATGATTCTATGATTTCAAAAGCAGAAACATATATCTGACCTTAGGCAAAATTCAAAGGTGTTTCTGGTTATTTTAAACAGGTTTTGCCCTCAACAGTATTTAAATGGTAGAACTTCCTAAATGAAATTTAGGATGTGTTTGATGGCTGGATCCAGCCTCTGTTTTCCTCAGTTGAGAATACAGACACTATGTATTCATGTTTATGATGTCTGTAGATTCTCATTATGCCCCTCTTACTTCCAGGTCTGAACCCAACACAAAAACCTCGTCACGTGAACACTTTTTTACCTTACTTAGCTGTAGACCAGACACACCACCACCACCTCTGACAGAAAATACCTTCATCTGATTTCAACATGCTGGCTGGCTGAATTTCTGCCTAGTTGACAGAGGGATACTTCAACAAGCACCCAAGTCAGATTCCACTCCTGGAACTGGCGGCAGGCAGTTCCTCTATCCGGAATCCATCAAAACTGCCATGCTACAGAAGAAATTCAATAGGACCCTGTAATCCCTTCCACTTGAAGAATGCTGCAAATGGCAGAAACAACACTCAGGAAAATACTGTGGTAAAAAAATAGTCTAACAGTGTGTTTTGATAATTTGAGATACTGGTTTCAGCCCTCCAGTAAAGCTAAGATAGCAGATGAATCTACCAATAACAAAATCTGCCAGACAGATGCAATATTCCTGAGAACCTCCAATCTCTGCCCAGATCCACCAGTACACTTATATTAGTGAAACCCAGAAGAATAAATCACACAACTAAAACAAAATTATGAAGATGTGATTTGTACTTAATGTTAATTTAGTGAATTGAGCCCTTTTAAACATGAATATTTTATTTGTCTGACTCATTAACCCTAAACTAAATTTTCAAAATATAATCACTTAATAAGTTTAAATATCAGCCATGCCTTATTAGAAGGATGCTCAGTTTCTGAATTAACAGCTCTCTCTTCTTCAGGGTACTAGCAATATTTAGCTGAACTTGTGCTTTGAAATGATCTACAGTAGCTTGTATTCATGTTGTGAGAAAATTAGTCCATACTTCAACTAACAGTCACAGGAATTAATCCTCAAAATTTCATCTTACTGACATGAAATTCTATCCTCATGAGTCCACTGTGTTCCCTGCAGCATTTCATAGATAATTATTCTTGATCTACTTTCATGACCTACTGAGTTCCATTCCTTTAACATTTTTGCTTTTCTTTCCTTAAACTGTCTGAGTCTCTCCCCTTGCTTGCTGCTCCCTGTGTCCTTCTGTCAATCTTAATTTCATATTTTGCATGAGTTGTGTGCACAAGCTGATGAACAGAGTTTAGAGAAACTTTAAAATACATTCAGGAGCATTGAACATTAATGCTTTGTCCTTGTAGATTAAAAGGTAACATTTGAAAACAGAAACTGTAACCAAAGTCATGGGGAGAGGGGGGCTGCTAAATTGATTGTGATGTTTTAACAATTATGCCTTTATCCAAATCCTTTAACAAAAAGTCAGCAGTAAGCTCTTTATTTTCATCAATGCACCAGTGAAACCACCAATGAACCCACCCATTCCAGCCTGTCCTACAGCCAAGCCTGTTTGCTTGAATCAGATGGAGAGTCAGGTTCCCTGAACTCTGGTGATGCCCATGTTATGGAATCACCATGTTAGTTTTGGTTTCATCCCTTAGGGACCATCAGAGCAACCATTTTGTTAAGCAGCACTTCATTCTTGGGCTTGTCTCTTTAATTTTATTAGCTGGTTATAGATGTGAACAAAAATGGCAGAATTGAAGACCAATGGATTTTCCAGTACAGTTTATTAACATGCAGTTCATTCAAATATCTTGCAAGGATGTCAAATAGGTGAAAATATGTAATACAGGCAAATCAAAATTGATTATAAAAGCTGCTGAAGAAATCAGAGTAAGATAAAAGTTGACATGAAAGGTTAATTTAAGCAGTGAGACTGCTTTAAAATCATTGGTTTAGAATGGTTGTTTAAGTCCACTGTGCTAAAATAATCTAATAATTGGTTTTCAGCTTATTGCGGTCTGGCCTCTAGCTTGTGCAGACATTGTGAGAATTGCCTTTAGGTAGCTTAGATACCAATCAAAATACCTCTTTATCTCAGCTTAGGATGGAGCATAAAGCCATTGCATAAAAAGCCTAAAAATGGTGCTGCTAAACCATGATGACATCAAGTGCATGCAGCCACACTGAACAGAACCAAAGAGACTGGAGTCTGGGATGGCAGCACAGTCACCAAGCAATGTCCTCTTCTTTCCACATAGGTGAGCCTTAGTGGCAGAAGGCATAGTCACTTCACGAGATGAGCACAGAGGGCACAGCTCCTGAGAGCAGCACAGCGCTGCTTGGAAAGCATATCTACTTGATAAGCTAGGTCTTCCAAATCCAACAGAACTGCTTCCAGCACTATCAGGGTACTGACATGGGCTAACTAATCAATAAATAATCTCGCCAGCATAAATGTGGTTTAGTTATTTCCATGTGGATTAAGTTTTGTACTGTGGGTATACCCTAATTTATTCAGTGGTGACAGTAACAGCAGATGTTTTGTAAAGTTCCTCACACAATCCCACTACTGTTTAAATTTTTGTTATGAGAATTGTGAAGTGGCTTTTTTGGTGTTTTGGGGTTTTTTTCACTCCAAAGTTTATTAATATATCAATGGGTTTTCTTTAAGAATGTTGTCTCATTGTACAGCTTTATTATAAGTAGAAGAGGTGGAATGGATGTTAGACATTAACTTGCAAAAAATTTCAGTTGCTGTGAAGGACAGGGGACAGGGAATATTCTGTTTTAAGCAATGTACTTGGCTTGAGGGAAAGAAACTGCACTTTATTATATTTCTAGCAGTGTTATTACTAGGTTGGACCCACATTGCCTTGACTAATATCCATGTGATACTAATTATAAGTAACAACTCCATAATTACTGGTATCATTAACATTCTGAGTCAAGAGTTTACAGTATGCAATAACACTAATACAACTAATAGAAGATGGAATCCATTGTTGCAGAGTACAAGCACAATCACAGATCTTTAATCCAAAGAATTTTCAGTTTAAATAGTTAAGAAAAAAATGTTATCCTCATATATTGTGACACGTTTCTACTTTAAATACCAAGGTGCTGGAAAATTCATATTCCTTAAGTACGTAATCTAAAACAAGTACTTCCTTAAATATCTGTTAATTATGAAACCTGGATTCTTTTGAATTCAGTAACAAAGCACGCCCCAGATTTTGTGGGTCCGGAACTTTGTTACGATGATGTTTTCAAATTCCCTGTGCACTTTCTAAAATTCAAAGTTTATATTTGTTCTCTTTCCATCTCTGCTATAGTGTCACCATCTAAGTATTGCTGTGTGGTACAGAATGAATGTCAAGTAGTCCCCATTTATAAGGGGTATAGATTTGAAGTGCTAATATGCCAGCTATTGACATTTCTAAAGAATACTGCTGATTGATATTGCAGCCCAGAAGCATCTTTTAAACACTAGAGCAAAGGGTATACATCAACAGTAGCAGTACTCAAACATAAAATTTTGACAGCATGGGATAACAGAGACTATTCCTCCTTGAAGTCATGGAAAATTCAGTTTTAAACCTAAGGGTACGTGAGACCTCTGAAGAGTTACTTTCTTAGATTTTAATTTCTCTCACACTGTCCTTTCTTCTACCTGCAGGCAAATATCATCAGCACCTTACAATTTCTGCTGCAGTTATATTGACCCCTAGCATTCTGTATTTGCTAATTTATTGATATTTTCCTTAAATACTCTCTGAATAACTGTTTTGTCAACCTTGTCCTTAAAGGCAAACAAAATCCAAATAAATCATCAAATCAAATGAGCAGAGCTATGGATAATAACAAAGGGAATGCAGCTGACTACATACAGCTGTTTTATTCTTGCTACTAGACTGAGCAGACTGTCATTTCCCCACACTTCCTAACCATAGGACACATATCTGAGAATTGCAGATAAGATTATTGTAATAATTTCTTCCTAATCCTGTTTCCTTTGTGCCTGTGATGAACAGCCTGGATGCAGCACCTGCCATCACAGACAACCATGTCGTATAATCCCTTTCATAAACTTAATAAAGTAATTTTAAAAATACTTAGGCTTCTTGATCCTGCAATTGCTATTTTTCTCAAAATCATTACAGATCTTTTTGTTAGAATTCATCTTATATTTCTGATCCTTGTTTGATTCAAAGCCAGTTTTTACTCATTTGATCTCTTGCCCAATATTGTATACTGGTAAATAAGATAAAATGATAAACATGAACTAGAAAAATAAGCTATTTTATTTAAGAACAGTCAGAACCATTCTATTTATACAGTTTTATACTAAAGCCTGCTCCTTGAAAACCTGCTGGGTAGTGTGTCCATTTTGTTTGTGGGGTCCTGGATTAGCCTATGTATATCACTGTGTCCCACATGGATTTTTAAACGTAGCCTGTTTCATTTATATGCTTGAATTTGATCTCTTTTCTATTATTTGCCTCTTTGAGATTGCTCCATTAACATCACTGATGTTTTAGTAAAATCACTGATGATTTAGTACAACCTGTTGCAATGCTCTTTTTTTTTTTCTGTCTACTGTATAAGCTTCACCTATCCCTCTCCTTGTTTAAAAATAACTTTTTATTCATCATCATGTTGAAGACTTTATGGAAGTTCTAACAGATAAGATGACTGTGAAACAGTCCATCTTCTGTAAGAAACATGTAAGGTCAATCTAATACTATTTTGCTAATGCGTATCATACACACGTCAAGGTTTTTCATTTGATTCAATTCCTATAATAATTATTTCATTTAAGATTTATTTTAATAGAATAGCCAAGGTCATTCTGAAAGTCCTGTAGCTGCCTCAGTCCTTTTATTTCTTTTTCATTCAAACAATATCACTATTGAATATTGATACTTTTTTTCTTCAAGCCTTTCTTTGCTTCATATTGGCTTTTCCCCCGCCCTCCAAAAAATTATCACTACTATCTAGAAGATAGACTAGAATAGATAAAATAAAACATATAAAATAAAATAAAATAAAATAATAAAATCAAATCAAATAATTTAGTTGGAAACATACCTCTAAGATAATTGAGCTAAATTGTTAACCCAGCATGGCCAAGTCAGCCATTAAACTGTGTATTTACATGCCACGTCTACACTTCTTTTAAATACCTCCAGGGTTGTTGACTCTACCGCTCCCCTGGGCAGCCTGTTCCAAAGCCTGACCACCCTTTCCATTAGGAAATTTTTCCTAATATCTAAACTAAATCTCTCCTGGAGCAGTATGTTCTGTTCTGTCCTGTTCTGTCGCTTGTTATTTGGGAGAAGAGGCTAACCCCCACCTGGCTACAACCTCCTTTCAGGTAGTTGAAGAGACTACTAAAATGTCCCCTCAGCCTTCTTTTCTCTGGGCTAAACACCCCCAGCTGCCTCAGCCATTCCTCATCAGACCTGTGCTCCAGACCCTTCCCCAGCTCTGTTGTCCTTCTCTGAACATGCTCCAGCAGCTCAATGTCCTTCTTGTAGTGAGGGGCCCAAAAGTGGACAATCCCAAAAGGATTTGAGGTGTGGCCTCACCAGCACCAAGTACAGGGGGACAATCATTGTCCTGGTCCTGCTGGTCACAGTATTGCTGATACAGGCCAAGGTGCCATTGGCCTTGGCTGCCTGGGCAGATCTGGCTCATGTTCAGTTGACTGTGATGACACTTAAGATGAACTGGTTCATAATCTTCGTTAGCATCAAGGTCAGGCTGACAGGCTTCTTCCAGATGGGCACAACATTTGCCCACTTTCAGTCAACTGGAATATCCCAAGTTAGCCAGGACTCCTGGAAAATTATGGAAAGTGGCTTAGTGATCATTTCTGTCTCCTCCCTGAGTTCCCTTGGATGGATCCCATTCATCCCCTTAGACTTGTGCATGTCTACATGGTGCATCAGGTTACTGACCTTTTCCCCTTGGATTATAAGGCCTTCGTAATACTCCTTCTCTCTGTCTCCCAGCTCAGGGGGCTGGATATCCTGAGAAAAAATTGTCAGACTATTAAAGACTGAGACAAGGCATTAAGTAGCTCAGCCTTTTCCTCATTCTTTTTCACTATGTTTCCCCCTCCATTCAAAAAAGGATGAAGATTCTCTATGGACCTCCTTTGGTTGCTGATGTATTTGTAGAAACACTTTTTTGTCTGTTACAGCAGTAGCCAGATTAAGTTCTAGTTGGGCTTTCACCCGTCTAATTTTCTCACAACATAACCTCACAAGGTCCTTATAGTCCTCCTGAGTGAGCCATCCCTTCTTCCAAAGGTCATAAACTCAATCTTTTTCTTGAGTTCAAGACAAACCTCTCTGTTAAGCCCAGCTAGTCCTCTTCCCCAACAGCTTGTTTTCTTGTACATATGCCTTTAAGATTTCCTTTTTGAAGAGCATCCAGCCTGGCTGATTTCCTTTGCTCTTCAGGACTGCTTCCCAAGGCACTCTGTCAACCAGGCTCCTAAACAGGCCAAAGTCTACCCTCAGGGAATCCAAGGTGATAGTTCTGCTGACTCCTCTCCTTACTTCTCAAAGAACCAAAAAGCTCTCGTCATTTCTTGATCGCTATGCCCAAGATGGCCTCTAACCATCACATCACCTGCAAGTGTTTTCCTGTTCACAACAACCAGTCTACTACGACACCCTTCCCTGTCAGGTTCACCCAACAGCTGTGTCAGATGTTTTCCCTTCCCTTGAAATACAAATTCCCCTGAGTTTTAGTAGCTCTGATTTGGAGAAATCCAGGCATCTTTTACAGTTAACTTGTAAGTATCTCAGTCAAGATGATCTCACAATAGCTATACACATAAAATGCTACCAGGGTAAACTTTAATCGCTAGGATAGGGTAGGAATACTATAAATGGTCATCTTACTTTATGAAAAAAAAAAAAAAAAAGTGTTATAACCCACTTATTCTTCTACTTGATCTGCTTGTAAAGTTGTTTTATATATTCCCCATGTTAGATACATTACCACCACCCATTGTTTTATTAAAGTTTTCACAAAGAACTGCATTCATTTTGATGACCAAGAATATTCAGACACCACTCTTTCTAGTGCTTTTTTGTCAGCTATACATAGAGGAGAAATAATTACCAATATTGTTGCAATATCTCGTAGCATTAATCTCTCTAGTGAAATGCAGGAGTCTGTATTCATCTTCAGCCCTTGAGGCTTGTGGAGAACTCTCATAAGACCAACAAAATAAAACTGCTTCTATAATCTTTCCCCAAAGTTGCTTTGATAAAAATAAGATTCTCTTTGCTCCATGCTGTCTGGTTTTATTTCTTTACGATTTATCATTTCATTAACCAACAATATGATCCTACCATCCCAGCTTCCATTATTCATTCCTGAGTATCACACAGCTTTATATAAGGGTGTTGCAGTCACGTTATTAGGTAATGTAGTCATCAGTAAAAGCACATAAATCAATGTATAATACATACAGAATGAAAGCTTAGTGGTCAGAACTGGTTGAAATTAATAAAACTATAAAGGATTTGTAAAACAATAGAGTTTAGGTACAGGAAAATAAGCATAATCACTGGAAAAAACTACTTAATACATAAAAAAGTGATGGTAATGAAAGGATTACTGAAGTACATCAAATGCAATCCATTAAGAAGAAAAAATTCAAAAGTGATTTCTGTATTGACATGCAGCAGTAGTTTTACTGATGTAATTATTTGTTGCTCACAGACTTTTCCCTAAATATGCCCTCAAATATTTTTTAGCCTGGAGTTCATAAAAAGAAGTCAAGAAATTAATGGAATTTACCTGATGATACAATAGCTTTTTCAGCATAATTTAGGCAGGAATTAATTTTTTTTACCCTCAAATCATATTTCAATTCAGAGCTATGAGGGTTAAAGCAGGAATCACTTGATCAAATGCATTTGTTTCTGTGAGGCTTAGACTAATTACCCTAACAACCGACTGAATATCTACAGCATCAGTGTCCCCCAGGGCTGTGGATGGCTCTGCAGACACCTGGCATCATTTCAGACCACAAATATAGCCCAGACACACTAAATTTTCAAAACAGATGTTATCAACTTTGCATCATATAATTGTTTAACACCAATAATTTAACCTTCAGTCTGGGTTTCCATAGCTCAGCTCAGAGCCTTCACTTCCAGATTCAGCCCTTCAGTTCTGTTGCTGCCTGCTCCTGACAGGTGCATTTCTGCCATGCTTCTGCTGCATCTGCCACTGCTGGCCTGGCATCTCAGGTGGCCTCCTGAACTAATGAAGAAGGGATAATCTTTCCCCAGCTAATTTCACCTAGGTTTTGGACTAAAATTTTTTAAAGAATAACTGCCGCTTTATCCATTATGCTACCAAAACCTAAATGTTCACTCTAATTCACCAAGTATTTTCCATCCACTAGCTACCTTACCGAGTGTTCAGAATGTGCTAATGGTAGTTGCATCTGACCTGGCCTAAAATCAAAAGCCTAGTAACCATTTCCAGGGCTCTTTTAGCTGTACAATTTATATATAGACATGGAACACACTGTCTCCACCCACTTCATGGAGACACTCAGCATTCTTGCTAAAAAACTAACCCAACACAGGTCATCCACTCTCCATAGGACACAAGTAAAATGTATAATATCTTAATTTTATGCATTTTATAATTCTTTGAATAATCCCCAAATACTCAACAGATACTCTTTTGAGAAAAATACCTGTATAGGACTACTTTAAACACAAAGTTCATGTAATTATCCATGGATAACAATTCTATAACAATATAAATAACTTGTACATTAATAAAATAATAGTTTAAATACAGAAAAAACCATTTTAAATACAGAAAAATACTGGAGTTTTCCTTTTAACTCAAATAAATCAAGATTTATTTCAACATTTCACGAGTGTTTCTGCAATCTTAGAACTGCAGTATTGCTTGAAATTAGAAAGTTAATTCCAGCTTAATTTATTTACAGAAATAATCTGTACAAGGTGCCAAAATATATACATTTAAAGGCTAGCAATGAGCTTTGTTAGTGCATGTTTTAAATTTTCCCATTGTTTTCAGTTGAAATTTTCAGTCGAAGTAGGCCTTAATCTGTATCTTAGCCACATGTGGCTTCTGAAGCCTTATTTGCATATTTGGTGGCCAAACTCCTTGGTTATTTACCTTGCTGCACTCATTTTTTAACTAGATGGTGAAAAAAAGCCATAGAAGAATCTTGTATAAAATAATATTAGACAATGCTACAGATCTATTTTTTAAATCCTTTACATGCAAAGAAATGGCAGTAGTTACATTCAAGCTGAAAAAGAGATGCATCGCATATATTATCATAAACTAGATTGTTAATCTGAAAATTGGTGTGAATAGTGGGCAGTGCACAGTAGTGATGTCCCTGGACATCAAAAGGAAAACAAGAAAGAGAAATAGAGATAATATGGTCCCTCCACATGCCCATGTACCATGGAAGAAATAAACAGAAACTGCCTTTCTTTCTCTCCTAAACAAAACCCCAATTTTTAAAAGCCAATAGAGGCTTCTTCCTCTTTTTTTAAGGACATACAAATAAGGCCCTTAACTTTCCCTTGAAGTGTTTAGCAAGGGTCATTATCTGAATTTGCACAGAATACGCAAAATATTATTTATTTTTATATGCTTATTTTTTTTTCTTCTTCTGTGTCATTGCAGCTGCATTTGAAAAGTGAAAAAAGTAATTTCAAAGGGAATGAGAAAACACAAGCTTTCTCCTCCCACTTGTAAGATCAGTTATAGCTTGACTACCCTATGCTAGAAAAAATAATGTCTGACTGACACTTTTGCCATGCAGAACCAATTGTGAACTAATAACTTCTCTGCCAGGAAATCTGCTTATATTTAGGGACACAGGAATTTTTACTATATTAAATTAGGCATAATCATAAATTTTAGAAGGAACAGGCCATATGTTTGAGGAATGAAGGACTGCAATGAGTAATTCAGGAAATACAATATAACTTAGCCTTATTACATTTTTTTTCATTTGCTGATTAGCTTAGAGAGCAGGCTTACACTTTGGCCAAATTATATTTGTCTTTGGGTTAATTTGGAAGGTATGTAATTGCTTAGATGGCTTGTGAGCTCAGTACTGCAGTGGGAGATGAAAGTGCTTTTCCTTCACTTTGCATTTTGCAGGAAGCTATATAGGTCTTTTTTTTATTCTTCATATTATTTTGTACATTTACAGAGAACTTCAGAATGTTGGTGAATTATTTTTGTGTCAGCTGTTAACACTGATTATTGAAATAGAATATATTATCTAAATTACACTAATCTTAAGTGCTTCTTGTGACATTTTTCTCACATGTGGGGAAAAATACAGCTGAACGTATAACTTAACGTATAACTGCTTTATTAGAGCAGGAAAGACATTTCGAAAAAGAGTGTACAGTTAGTCCTCAAATACTTATAATTGAAACCATTTAGTGGATGCTTAGTGCCATATATCCTTTTAAACTCTCATCTTTCTGCAGAGTCAATAACATATTCAAAGACTATTGTAAACCCTTTTCATTGCTTAAATATTCAATGGTGCCAAAAGTATCTTTGGCTTGTACATGCCATACACTTATAAGATGAAATTGACATTTGAGTCATGCTTAAATCCACACTCTAACTATAAAAGATGAAGAGAAGCATGTTAGTTTTGTCAGGACTGTGACTCCTTCAGCTGCCTCGGCTTTTAACCTTGCCAGTCTTTTTTTCCCCTTTCTCATACTTGTTATTTGCCAGAAGGTTAATTGATATTTATTATATCTAGGCAGTAAACAGAGGACTCACCCAAGAAACATTATTTTTTTATTGGGAAAAAAAGCAACAATAGCCATGAACAGTAAAAGCATTACGAAACAAAACCTCCTTTCCAATGAGGTTTTTTTCCCCCTTATGTAACTATATACCACTCAAACCATAGCCTGCTGCTTTAAGCCCCACATGATATAGGCTGAATTCTTTGAAGTTCTTAAACATTGCATTAATGTATCACATGAGCATTGCTGTCCTGATAAATTATTTTTCTATCCTTCATTTCAATGAATGGTTCTACAAATACCACCAGAGGTCTTTAGAGTACTACCAAAATCCTCATTTATCCCCTCCCCTCCCCTCCCCTCCCTCCCCTCCCCTCCCCTCCCCTCCCTCCCTCCCCTCCCCTCCCTCCTCCCTCCCCTCCCTCCCCTCCCCTCCCCTCCCTCCCCTCCCTCCCCCTCCCTCCCCTCCCTCCCTCCCCTCCCCTCCCCTCCCCCCCTCCCCTCCCCTCCCCTCCCCTCCCCTCCCCTCCTCCCTCCCCTCCCTCCCCTCCCTTTCTCCAACATGCAGCCATTCAGTTGCGCTAAAGTTTTCATTTCTGTTTCAAAGCAAAATGTTCTGATTTTTCCTTCACTGCTCATGTCCTTTGTTTTACTAACACTGAAAGTCCAGCCTGCTCAAGTTCCACTGTCACAGCTGTCTTGAAGAATGACAATTCTGTGCAGAAAATAAAACCATGAGAGAACATAATGTTTCAACATGTTTCCTTTCATCCATTGTTGTTTACCACACAGGTAACATTTTCAGATAAAAATAGATTCAAGTCTAATTCCAGATGCAGTTTAATTTTGTTATTGATTTGCTAAAGCAGACTCATTTATTCTTAATATTTATGGTCATTTTGTCATTCAGATTCTGGATTAAGTTAACATAGCTCTAGAATGACTGATAAAAATTTTAATATTTCCTTTATATTTAAAATAATAACGATAAACCTTTTATGCTAATCATGCAATATATGGCCAAAGAGTATTACTATGTAGCCTGGCAAACTATTTGATTCCTTTAATTCCCATGATTTAAATGTGGGGTTTTGGCATTTCATCTGGGTCAGGTACTTTATATTATTAATCTTCTGAAGTGCTTCTGCAACCTTTCCTCCCTGCAGGCTTTATATCATTCTTCAGTTTAGCTCACAGGTTTTTGGTAATTTTTTCAGATTATCTTAATTCATTAGTTTATCAAAATACTTTTTAGATTTTATTTAAATCCAATTAATAATTTATTTACAATATAACATTCTCACTTCTAATAGAGGTGAATTCATAAATTTGCCATAGTAACTAGTAAAAATATATTTATCCTCCTTCAGGTCTTCCTACTTAGTGATGAAATTTATCACTGTCTGCATCTTTTTTCTTCTGAACATTATCGTGTGCCAGTGTAACATTATTACAGCTAATATCTGGCTATACCTTCACACATCTCAAATAAAGTTGCTTCTAGTGTGCCCTTTATTCACTTAGCCTTGACAAAACTCCAAGCTCCTTTCACTCTGCATTTCTACAAATTCCTGTGTATGAGGGTAGATCACTGTTTTGCTTTGAGGAGATTGTCTGTGAAGGTCAGCAAGCTGTCATGGGCCATCCTGCCCTTAAGAATGACATCCCTGGCAGGACAAGGCCATTCAGGGGAAGCTGCTGGCCAGTTCCCAAGTCTGCTGCCCTGACGGGTCTTTTTTCTGCTACTTTTCTGTATATTTCAGAATTTAAAATTATACAATGGCATTGTCACAGCAACAAATGTTATCACCAATCTTAAAATCCATGACCATTTTTCTTTTGCATGAACAGTAGATGCAGCAGGATACCTTCCCTAGTTTGGCCATCCAAAACCTGCATCAGAAATTGATCCTGACAGACTCCAGAAATCGGAACCTCTCCAAGTTTTGCATTCAGCAAATGTCAGGTAAAGTCCTCCATGAGATCCAGGACCTGTTATTTTGAGGCTGTTTGAAAGGAAACTTTCCCCCCTGTTCTCAAATGGCAGTCTCTTGCAACTGTTCACAGCAATTACCCCCTTTTGGCCTCTACTCTGATCACTTTACATAAGATCTGTTGCCCATTCCACAGCAGGATTCTCTGCATTTATGTCGGGTTGACTTTGGCCAGAGGGTAAGTCCCCACCCAGTCGCTCACTTCCTCACCCCCAGTAGCATAGAAGAGAGGATCAGAAGGGTAAAAACAAAATCTGGTGGGTTGAGATAAAAGGCAAAGCTGCTCATGCAAGCAAAACACAACAAGGAATTCATTCACTACTTCCCATTGGCAGGCAAATGTCCAACCTTTTCCTAGTTAGGAAGAACAAGATCATAACCTTGAATGTCTCACTTTCCTTCTCCATTCCCTGAGCTTTTATTGCTGTCATGACAACATATAATATGGAGTATTCTATTACACAGTTCAAGTCACTTGTGCTGGCTCTATCTGCCTCAAAATTCTCATGCATTCCCAGCCTGCCCGCTAGGGCAGAGTGAGGAAAAGCCTTGCTGCTGTGCAAATGCTGTTTAGCAACAGCTAAAACATTGGTGGATTATCAACACTGTAAACTATAGCAGCAGAAAGGCTCTTATGAACAAAAATACCTCTCTCCCAATCAGATCCATACAGCATTTGAGATGACATGAATTGTGCTGTCAGATTTCTCAGATTGTAGCTGTACGGCTCTGCACCAACACCTATCTTCTCTTTACTTCCCATGCTGTATATTTTGTGCACTGATATTTGAGATGGGACTCCAGCCATAAATTGTGGTGGGAATTGTGGGAATGTCCCCATCTCCCTCAGCTGGTAAGCAGACTACATTCTGAAGATGTTCTCATCTCCACTTTGCCAGAAGGATCCCTGTATGAACCAGTAGCACAGCTTCTAATATCAGGCAGATATTGATGGGCAGGATGCATCCCTTCCTACTTGATCCTTCCCTACCATGATCAAAGCAAACACAACCTGGACCCTAATGCCTTTCATTGTGGCACATTCCTCCCCATGCCTATGATCCAATCAAGGTCTTCCTCATAGTGTTCCCATGGATGAGCAACAAACCATTATTTATCACTACTACATCATATTAAGATAATGTATGTGAACTCTAGTCGTGGATATTGTGCTAGTCAGTGCATATAAAAAGTTCAAAGCTGAAAGACTAGATTAAGAGAAGAAAATATGAGTAAAGGTAGATGGGAAATATAAAGAAACAATACAGAAAAATTCTTCACCATAATACTGCTTGATCACAGAACACAGAGCAGCTTGAAACATTGAAAACCTTTAATTTCTTTGTGTGATTTGAAAAGAATTGTGTGAAAAAAAAATTGATAGACAATAATTCAAAAATGTGTAGATGGGCAGGCCTCTTCAAAAATGGAGTGTGACATGCTTTGTAAAAGAATTTTCATGGCTGAAATATCGGTATACTGGAAAAAGGATTCCTCCCTGTGGATGAAAGGGGACTGAGAGATGGGCAAAAAAGATGACACTAAGCTGGGAAGAATAAAGTTGAAGCTTTATTGACTATGGAAGACATATCAGTAAATGGTTCCAGCAGAAGTTTTAACATGCCCAGAGTAAAAGACCAAGAACAAAATGGTTTGCAGAAGCGTCCTGAGTGAATGAGCATGAAGAAACTTTTACTTGCTATGGCGATAGAAAACATGTAAAAAACCAAGATACAGTCAGAAGGAACAGTATGAACACAGTTATATGTGTGAACACAGAAGCTTTTAGTGAAGTAATATCATCTCTCTCATCTCTATCAAATACACTGAAACTACAAACCAATGTCTGGGGTGAAACAACTGCAGCCTGGAGTGAAAGGTAGCAATATTTTCAATATATATGTAGATGTTACTTTATCACTAGGTAACTCTTTGGCTGTAGAATAGAAAGACATGCACATTAACAAAGTATTTTTAATCACAGTGTGTATTAATATTATGTATTTTATTGACAATCATATAATCTGTAGCATTTTAAGATTTATTGCAAGATTTTAAAAGAAAGCTTGGTGGACTAAATACAAAAATTAGCCTTTTTTTGGTGTGTAATTAATGCAATTCCAGGTTTTCATTTTTTAATTGTTAATTATTTGAATCAAAATTTCTAAAATCAAGTATGTTTTAAAATATTTTTCAGTATTTCTAAGTTTTAGCATCAAGGGTAATTTTTTTGACCAAACATTATGTAGTAGCCTGCAAACTAGCACATTTTTACTGCAGTATTAAAAATTAGCATAACTGTCCTTCCAATGAAGTAGGTACATAGTCCTGGGTTCTTCTAAGAAAATTAGAGTTTTTTATGATTATAATTCATGAATAATAAATATGATTTTCATCATAATAAAGCCTGGGAAATGACAGTGTTTTAAAAGGTTTGACACAAAAATAGCTACCTACCTATTGGAGGTAGTTGCAAGAGATTACTCCTTTCTATACATTATGATCGACTTCCTGTGATGTGCACAGTACAGAGTTTATTTTATTTCATTTTTGTGACAATGATCGTTACGATAATGGAGATGGCAGAAGTTCCAGTGTGACTTCTACCTTTTGTGTACATGGGCTGCTAAGGAAATCTATCCATCAGCAGTCAAGACTTTTGACTCTTCCACCCTAGCAATCAACAGACTCTGAATAAGAGGTAACAAACCCCCACAGAGTACTATATGGAATAGCAAGACTTAATAACCTCTCTGTAGACTCTTAAAACCATGGCTATGTGAGCAGAGATTTAGAAGCAACCTATCTAAAGAAAACAGAAAATATCCAAGGAAAGTCCAAACTATCAGCTTCCCAGAAGTCAGTGAGCCAGTAAGTATTAGACCTTTGTGAAAAGGGACCTGTACTTATCTGCAGAAATGTAATTTGAAATACTTGTTTTGGTGTGCTTTATCACATTGATGGCATTTTCAGTAACATTACCGTGTTTATGATCCCTCATGTGACAAGACGCAGCATAGCAAAGGAAGATGAGGTCTCAGCAACCTAATTCAAATGTCTGGAGAGCATGAAAACAGCATAAAGCCTCTGTTCTAAAGGCGATGATTATTTCTGTATTCACAGGCATGGATTTGAATGTAGCTATCTGGGCAAATATGTTCTGTGCATATTTTGTATTGTGTGTTTGCACTTTAATTTGGGCAGCATTCAGATGTTGTTACATTCAAAGAAAACCTATAAAATCTGCTTATGAATACAAAATGGATTTTTGCTAGTGTGTTGATGTATAGCATATAGCCAGTTCCAGCAGGTCCAGCAGCCACAGCCTTTACAGAAATGCAATGGTAGTTCAATCTGAATGAAATTTAGCATTTATAGACCCTACAGAATAGGCCCTTCATATTTTTAATGCATGTCAGTGGAGTTTTGGGGTGGATTTTTATACTCTTTTAAGTTGAAAACTTGTTATAATATGCTAATGGTGGAACATAATGACAAATGATGCCTGTAGCAGCTGCCTTCCTCAGCAGTTGTTCTGAGCTATGGAGATTATTCTGACACAGTTCAGCTCTGTGTCCTGATTTCCACACCCTGGACTAGCAAAATGGTTAGGTGTATATTTGAAAATAAGCATCTGCACAAGTCCTGCTGATTTAACTTGGAATATTTCTCTGTGAAAGCTGTAGCGAGGATATGATCTGCTTAAGTAACAGTACAAACAAAAATGTTTGGTCTGTGTACAGACCAATGGTTTTAAATGTTTCATGCAGGAATCTGTGAACTGCATCTTGGCTGCTCCTGGCACCTAGGCTAGTTAGATTAAAGCTAAAGTGATTTTGCCGATACAAGCTAAAGGAAGACTTTTATTTAGCTTTGTTCAAAGGGGAGCTGAGTATGAAAAAGTCCTTTACTGAGTAGGGACTGATAAAAAGACTTCAGAATTAAAAATAGCAAAATGCCATAGACTTCTCCAGGAGACTGCAAGACAGGTGATTATTTGAATTTTGCAAGAAAAACTTTATCTTTCTATTTGCACAACCACAATTTTACCATTGTACATTGATTTTGATAAAGAAGTGGTGAACAGAAAATTTGTCAGATGAATACCACCATCAGGCTGTAGATAGACCAGTGGTGATGCTACTGATTGAAGGGATGTAAGCTAGGGTAACTCTCATCCACTCCTGACCGTCTTGATTCTGTCTCTGTCTTGTTTGCTGCACACCCGTGAGGATATTCAGTAAACTCCCTGGGGAAGGTTATATTGCTGCTAATATCTGTACAATGCTCAGAAATATATGTCCTCAGAATAGTTTGTAGCATAGCATTAGCTTGTAGCATTACATAGCAATGCAATTTGCAATGTTAATTCTAGGAGGAGTGTAGGCAACATTTAAAAAGTTTAATATACAGCTGCTGAGCCATTGTATATCTTGTAACCACAGCCTCTTCTGTCAGATCTATACTATCTTGTACTAGAGATTTATCACATGGCATTTTATGAAGTTGCACTTCGCGTTGTCCAGCATTGACTATGTCAGGTTTCTCTGCTCCCAGCAGTATTTGTGATAGATCTTATTTCAGGACTCCCCTTACTTAAATCCTGATCTTCTCATATGTGATACTGTCTCCCATGATATTATCAGAGGCAAGCTCCAGAAGTGTGGACTGGACAAGTGGATGGTAAAGTGGATTGAGAACTGGCTGAATGGAAAATCTCAGAGTTGTGATCAGTGGAAGGGTCTGGTTGGAAGTTTTTCACTACCGGCGTCATCTAGGGTTCAATACTGGTCCCAGTATTGTTTAACTTATTCATCAATGACTTGGAAGAAGGAACAGATGCCTCCTCAGAAAATTGACTGATGGCACAAAGCTGGGAGAAGTGGCTAATACCCCAAAGGGCTGTGCAGCCCTTCAGAGGGACATAGACACAGTGGAGAGATGGACAGAGAAGAACCTTCTGAAATTCAACAAAGGCAAGTACAAGGTCCTGCACCTGGGGAATAATAACCCCATGGACCAGGACAGGCTGGGGACTGACCTGCTGGGCAGCAGCTCTGCAGAGAAGGACCTGGGGGTCCTGATGGACAACAAGCTGTCCCAGAGCCAGAAGTGTGTCCTGGTGGCCAAGAGGCCAAAGGTGACCTGGGGTGCATTAGGAAAAGCATTGCCACCCCATCAAGGGAGGTGATCCTGCCCTTCCACCCAGTGCCAGGGGGTTTACATCTGGAGTGCTGTGTCCAGTTATGAGCTCCTCAGTACAGGAAAGACAGGGAGCTCCTGGAGCAGGTTTAGCAAAGGACTGGGAGAATGATTAGAGAACAGAGCATCTCTCTTGTGAGGGAAGGCTGAGGGAGCTGGGCCTATTCAGCCTTGAAAAGAGACAGCTGAGAGGGGACATCTTCAATGTCTATAAGTATCTGATGGGAGGGTGTCAAGAGGATGGATCCAGGCTCTTTTCCATGATGTCAAGCAATAGGACAAGAGGCAATGGGCACAAACTGGAACACAGGAAATTCCACCTGAACATGAGGAACAACTTCTTTGCTTTGTGGGTGACAGTACTAGAACACGATGCCCAGAGAGACAGTGGCATCTCCTTCCCTGGAGATATTCAAAAGCCATCTCGACACACCCCTGAGTAACATGCTCTAGGACACCCTGCTTGAGCAGAGGGTCTGGACTAGGCGACCTCTAGTTGTCCCCTCCAACCTTACCCATTCTGTAATTCTGTGGTCCCTGAAGAACAGTCAGCAAAGGCCATGAAGATTTGGCCTTACCTGCCAGTATTGGAAATTACCCAGGGGGGTTAATTTAACCACCAACTGTGCTGTTAAATGAGCACCTTTTTCTTGCAGCATGATTTTTAAAGCTACACTGAATACCCATGGCTTTATGAAACATCTTGAAAAAAGCAAAAGGTCTACTCCATACAATTTAGTAAAAAACTTAATACTTCAAAATTTATTAAATATTTAGATCATGTAAGAGAGGGAAAGAAAGAAATAGGTAGGGAACAGAACACTTATCAAGAAATTTCCAGTCTTAAAATTGCCCCATAGTACTACAAAACCTATAAGAAACTATGTTGGGCTAGTCTAGAAGTGATCTCAAATTTTTTTTTTGTCTCTTTTGCAGTGAGAATGTACATGCTGATACTGAATCAGCCCAGCATCTCACTCTGATGTACTAGAACAAAAGATTCCCCAGGTATGACATGAAAAATGTTGTCATGAATGCACAACTTGCTCATTGGTGGAGCCTTGTCCTTTCAGTCAGGAGTTAATTATTGCGTTTGCAATTGAATCACTTCCTCAACTTAGGTAAAATATTCAGCAGTCCATTGTATAAGGTTCTAACAATTTTGCTGCCAATGTCTACAAATTGATTGTCATAGTTATTTAACATCTACTCAAATGTGACTGTTCGTAATTCAAAATTTACACTGCAATAAAGAGAAGAAGTCTAGAGAAATGAAATTACTGGCTCACAAATTTATCTCTTAGAAATCAAGAAGGTCAAAGTCAGATTAGTATTTCACATTCAAATTAAATGTCATGAGCATCAATATGTAAACACTGTTAATAAATCTGTGCATTTCATTTCAAGCTGTGGTGCAAGTATTGCTTAGGTTTAACATACTTGATAATTATTTTTAAAAGTACCACTGAAAATATTATTACTACTGTAGAGAAAAAAAAAAACAGACTGGGTTTCTTTCTTCAATTTAACTAACTGTTTTAAAAATCTCAACCAGCATATATTTATGGGCATTTTAGTATATACTGAACTACTTAAGATCTGCCTTGGAATTATGGAGGTTTTCTAATAAATACCTTCTTAAAAAGACATGTTTTGAAAAATAACTGTTCAGTGTACCAATAAAAAAAAGTAGTTCAGTAAATATATATTTGCATATAATAACTCAACTTGTGCCCAGAACTGATCCCCTGCAGCTGATAACAGTTGGTGCTGTAAATTTAGTTAAACAGGCATGAACCAGAGTTCTATCAAGTGAAAATTGTTGGTGAATACCTAAAGGTCTGATTTGATCTCTGCACTATATTGTTACACTGAGGAGGCAGAACTCTTCCCTGGCTAGAATAAAATTTTCACTTTACAACTATGATCATTCTTTGGCTGTATGTAGCCAAAGGGACTGTTATGAGTTGATAAAGTAGGTAAAACTTTTATTGTGAAGAAACGAGTAGAAATGAGGCAGTGTAATAAATTTTTTCCAAATGATATAATTATCCAAATATAGGACACCTAAACCACCTCTATATTCTGAATGCAAACCTAATCAAATGCAAGTGACTGCTCAATACTGGAATACTTAACCAAAGTCCATTAAGGTCTGTGTAAAGAAAAAAGGAGATAATATAATTTTGTTCAACTCAAAATATCTCATTGTTTTTCTTTTAATGAAAATATTTCAAGTCTTAGCAGAGAAATATCATCACATTTAAAAATAAAGGATAACAATAGCACAGTTGTGCAGAGAATACACAATGGTTTTAACTAACAACCAAATGAAAAATCAAAAATATATGACCATTTAAAACTTTGCTAGTTCTGCTACTATAAACTATTGTTACTCTAGTTGTGTAATTCTTGTGTTAGACATGAAATTAGTTAAACACAGTGAACAGCAGATGGAGGACAGACCTGGAATACTGTTCTTAGAAATGGGAAAAAAATTCAGTCATGCCATATGTATATCAAAGTCATTATTGGAAATTAAAAGTTAATTCCTCATCACATGAACAGACTGACATGAAACCTTTATTCATTCAAAATTATTTTAGCATTTATGCTATCAAATGCATTTAGGAGACTCAAACAAAAGTAGCATTCCTTGGTCAGATGGTTTTGAGCAGTCAGGAAGCATCAGCTGGTGAGTGGGAGACTGCTACATTACTTCTGTTAAATCTTAAGATTTCTTTGTATATTTAATAAAGCTTAATGATTTTTTCCTCTTATTCTGAAAAGATATCTTTTCAGTGTAGAATAGACAAGCAACAGATAGTGGTGCATGCATTATACTGGTTTGTGGTTTGTTTGGGTTGGCACAGATGATGACAAATTAGTGATATCTGCTTAGCCTTTTCTAAACAGGACACCAAATAAATGTATAGTTACACCTGATTTTCTCAAACTATAGTGAGTTGAAATAAAATGTAAAATCTACTTCCCTACTGCATTGTTTTAATTTTTTTTCTGAAAGTGTCGTTTTGCCATTCAACATTACAGTACTGCTACTAGTTCAACTATCATAAGAGGTGAATTGCAACAAGGTTGAATGAAATATAAAAGTGGTAAGAGCAAAGATGAGTGACCCAGAATGGCAGGGATATCTTAAGACAGATTTTAGTGCCAGAAAGTCTGTACATTTTCTGTATGGATCAAGGAAGAAAATTTCTGCTGGGGGTTCTTTGATATGTAGACATCAGTTCACCTGGTGACTGGTTCCACTCTTACAAGGGATGAATCATAAGATAAAGCCAAACAGAAGTTTTGTGGTAAACAGAGGGGTTTTTGATAAAGGCTAAAGGGCACTGATGCAGAAAAATAGCAGGAAGCGGTTTGCAGAGGCATAGAAGGAGACCTGCCAGCAAATCACCCCTGTATGGAGACCTAGGGCCCTGGGCTCCTAGGGAAATCCAACTGAGCCAAGAGGATCCTGTGAAGCAGGAAGAGCAGTGAAGCAAGAAAATGTACATGGCATTTATTACTCTATATATTTGAGCTATGCCAAAGGTGGTATTTTGGCTGTACAAAGACTTTAAAAGAGCATGGATATTTGCTTTCTTTTTTGTATATTTGTAGCATATCCCCAGTGACCAGCTTCCTAGTGTATAGAAAGCAAGGTGAGGCATAAAGCAAAAAAAGAAAGTGACAAGGTCTGAGTTTTCTGGATGGGGAAACAGAAATATTTCCTCCTTGTAAGACATATATTTGGCCACAGAGGTCAAAGCCAGTCCTGAAACATATGCAGATTTCTCTCACAAGTCTGATATTATGGGATTCAGGAGACTCAATCTGAAAACATCCACAGTGGAAGCTTTGTCATAATGAATGGGTCATTGAGGATGCTGTCATGGACATCTACACTGACATGAATCTTTGGAAATACATGTGATGGCAATCAACTAAAAGTAATACATTGTCATTACACCTACATCTCTCTGAAAGACATGTCTAGATTAACTTGGTATTCAGAACTAAGCCATTTTAAAAAACAGAGAAGGCTCAAGAAGGAGCCAAGAGAGAGGAATCAGGGTGCTAACATAAGAAGTTGGAGAATTAGAGTTTACATAGTTCTTCAAAAAGAAAATTATGATATGTTAAATTGCATCCTATAGGTATGAGGAATTAGGTATAGGCATTACCTGTTTCATGAAGAAATCTGCCTGCTTTTGGTAGCCTCATTTTATTGTGCCAGAAAGTAAATTAGACTACCAAGGAAAGAGTGTGAACATCAAATAAGAAATAAAAATATTTACAATATTATAATTGTTAGTCTTTTAAATTGCTTCTGTTTTTACCAGATAAGAAATTTGGGTTCTGGCAATACCAGCAGCAGATAAGTGAAAGTCCAAAGATTACATTGCAGTTTTACTTTCTGGTAGAACAAAGTTCCCAGAATCTGAGAGATCAATCAGCTACAGTGAAAAGACAAAATATTACCATGGGTGCAGAAAATTTTTGTGCCCTTTATACTTCAAAACAGTATAGAAAATTGAATTCAGGGTAAGTTGAAGATAACAGCATAGTGAATCCATCAGTTTAACATTCCAATCAAGTGCAACTGATGTTGCGTATTGGATCATGTGACAAGAGGAATTCACAGGTCAGACTGTAATCATCCAGGCAGGTTCCTGCAGAATAGGATATGTGCTGTGAAACATGAATCATGACATGACATGAGCTGAGGTTTTCTCTGGAAACTTCATTCTCTGCTGGCTGCTACACACTGCTTCTTTTTCATGCATTATGTAAAGTTTCCCAGTATGTCAACCTTCTATGTCTGGAATAGAAGAAGAATTGTAACTGAACTGGGAAAGCATTACCTGCAAACCCAGAAGCTCGGCAATACCAGAGAAACACAGATATGTGAATTGTATATAATGCTGAAGTTAGATAGATCTGAAAATAAGTTTCTGTAGGCATTGGCCAGAAAAAAAAAAAAAAAAGAAGTTTTAAAAAAAAAAGTAAAAAAACCAAGTTAAAAAAAAACAAGCCTTGTTTCCTCTGTTTTCCCAGTCTAAGCCACCAAATAGTTTTGGTAATTGCATTCTGAATGAGTTAGCAGATTTGGGGGGCAAAGAACTGCCCCTTCATTGTTCATCAGCAATGATGCACGTCAGAGAAAATCTATCAAAAAATGCAAAAATATAGATTGCAAAGGTAAATAGTGACTTGTGCTAGTTTAAATTACCTTAAACTTGCTCCAACCAGATTTGTTATAGCTAGAAAATGTTGTATGTTTTTGCACACTGAGGCTGTGGTTCTGTTCAGAGCATTACTTCCAAGAAACCTTGGACATCCTGCTGGATTTCCAATTTCCATAAGTGTAACCAAGCCATTCTCTCCTTTTGCACAATGCTGGCTCATAAAGAAGGTTTCACAGACACTACGAGTATCAGACCTGTACAAATCCAATTCAAAAACTAAAGAACAATTATCAACAACTCAAGCAAAACTTAAAATATATTTTTAGCCTTTATATACATTTGGAACTTTAAAGTTCATAGCTCCTGAATTGTGCTGACCTTTCTATAACAGAAAAGATTTTTTTTAAACAAAAAGCTTGTCGTTTAAATGGAAAATGACCATGAGGAGTTCTTAACATTTTCTTTTCCCTTTGCTTGTTGGGAAAAAGAAAAGTTATTACATCCCAGCAGCAATTCAAAAAGAAAGTAAAATATTTTTATAACAGTCTTTCTCTACTTGAAAAAAAAAAGGTTGGTAAAGGAAGAAAGACAGAATTGTCCTCTTTTGTTATTTGTCAAATATCTAAAATTCTTCGAGGGAATATTGAGAAGAAAATGACCTAAATAAATGGAGATTTTTTTTTGGTAGATATAGCTTGAAAAATATCTTTGAGATGAGCTGAATATCACCCCATCTCCCCCTGGTGCTATTGACTAAATCCTCAGTGGCTGTCATGGGTGCTTGTTTTCTCTTTGGGATCTAAGTGCGCTATTGAGGAGTTGAATCCCACCTTATAAGTGTACCCACGGTTTGTGTACAGGGACAAGTGAAGACTGATGTATTTTCCTCCAGGTTCCTGCCTGGATCAGTCAAACTCAGGTGTAGAAACATAATTTTGTTTGCAGGCATGGGCACTGATAAGGAGCAGGAAAGATGAGTTAATACACTGTGGCACAGACTGTTGACTACCTGCCTTCAAATGCAGACAGAAAAGCAGGTGTCTGTCTGCACCCTACTGAAACATAATCATAATGAGCTACTCCAAATTTGCTACCTAGAAATTCAGCACACATACAAGATTTTATTGCCAGAGACTACACAACAGATTCAGTGTGCTTGCCTCACTGCTTCTCCTGCAGATGTAATCCTGTAGTGTGGCTCATAGTGAGAGAGAACTTTCAGATGATTATTGAATGCTCTGTCTTATAAAATTCCTCCTTTTCTCCCTGTTCCTTGGTGCTGGTGCACTTGTAAATTTATGCAACTTAAGGTGTTTGATTTTTGTTATGCCTTCTCCAGAACCTTCTGCTATAAAATAATTAGAAAGAATAAAGAAAAAAAAGGCAAAATTAATTGTATTTATAGTTTAAAAGTGTCATTTCTTATTCTGAGATTTGCCATTTATACATTTTTAAGAGTTAATAGTTATGTGGAAAAACAGTAGCTTCTGTGCCAATTTTTACTTGAATGAATTGACATACATGCCAGAGGATAAGAAACTTTATGAATGTGCCTTTTTTTATGCTGCAGGATGTGTCTTGAAAATTTTGCAAAAAATTATGCCATCTGGTTATCCATTTGCCCATTATCAGCCATAAAGTAAGGCGGAATAAATGTAGTTTATTCAGCCTTACTAGATTCAAACTAAATCAAAAGTGCAATTTGTTTGATCTAGTATAGTAAGATATGTCTGCTGGGATTGGTTAAGTAAAAGTACTGAGTGTCACAATCCTAGAGTATATTTCATCATCAAAGATGTTTCATTTAGTTCTTTGAATACAATATGAAGATAACAGAAAAAAAACATTATGTAATGCTAAATCCTTCAGACCAATATTCATAGAAACCAATATCAGTGAAACAAATGAAAATGCCTGTAAATTAATTTGCACACATAATAATTTCAGCACACTAGAGAATCATGGTCTGACAGATTTAGAAATTTTTATTTGAAGTCATTAATAAAATAATGTCCATGATGCAAGAAACGGTTTTCAGCATATTTTATACTAATACCATAGAAAAATTACAGCAACTATTACCCATGACTGAAAGAGAGTATTTGTTGGAAAAATTATAGATCTATTGCCCAGCAGATATGAATTTCTATAATGCCACTGAAAATGAAGAAGCTACAGCATAACCATTGAAAATCTGATCCATGTCTATCTTTGACATACCAAATTGTTTTATTTCAAAAGTCAAATTATTTAAATTGAAATACTTTCTTCATATGAGCAGCTTTTTAGAGCTGGAAGTTTCTGAAGTAGTTAGGCTTTTAAAAACTTAATGAGGTGGTTCTCAAATTTATCTTTGGAAAGTATATGTTAGTTAGGATGGTATTCACCTCACAAACACTCAACCATGCAAAAGCTAGTATTGTAACTTGGCTAAATCCAACCACATGTTGGAATCAAATGAGAATTATTATTTTAATTCTCATAAAAACTGAGAATTATTATTTTGAATTACTTGAAAATTTTGACCTAAAATTTAATTATTTGTGGTTTCTTTATCAGAGAGTCACATGTATAAACTATGATTATGAAAATCATATTTACCTCCTTTTACTTTTAGCACTTTGAATATCAAAGGCTAAGGATCTAATTTCTCTTCTGTTTAATTTAAAGAGAGGATAATAAATTCTTGAAAGAACTTGTTTTATCCATCCACAAGATGAGTTTCTATAGGCTGGACTCTAGATTATACTTCTGGAGAATCTTTGCATTATTTTTCAAAAATTTTGAAATATTGTGAAGTATGTTGAAGCCCTTTTCTTACAGGGAGGGGGAAAAAAAAGAGAATATTTTTCTGAACCACATCATTGTGGCAAACTGACAAGAATGTAAGGCTAAATATGTGCTTACCACCTAGTGATTGCTTCTTGCATCTATTTTAGGCTTTACATTGTGACAGCCACTATGATATCGGTACAAAACAGGAACTGGAGACTAATTAGTTTACACTCAGCAAATCAAATAATCTTCCAGATTGCATGAACCACTACATTGGATACATAAACAGCCCATCTCCCTGTGCTGCAAGACAAGCCAGTGAGGAAGAAGTCTAGAATGTCTGAACAGAGAGCTTTGGCTGGAAAAAGAGAGATTTGTCCTTTTGGAAGGACATGGATTCACCATGATGAATCTTCATCTTTTGTTTGATACAGAGAGAAATATAGTGGCAAAGGATGAGGAATAGGCTGAGGAACTTCATGTCTTCTTTGACTCAGTCTAGTCTTTAAGAGTAAGACCAGTTATTGTCAGGGTACCCAGACTACTGAGCTGCCAGTCGTCGTAGAGAGCAGGGAAAGGAGTGGAGCAAAAGTCCCACAATCCAAGGGGAAATGGTCAGCAGCCTGCTACGCTAGTTAGACACACACAAGTCTATGGGGCCAGATGGAATGCAGGCAAAGGTACTCAGAGAGCTGTCAAAAGTGATCAATGAACTGGTTTCCATAATTTACCAGGATTCCTGTCTAATTGGAGAAATCCCAGTTGACTGGAGGATGGCAAATGGGATTCACATCTAGAAAAAAGGCCTGGAGGGTAGTTCTGGGAAACTACAAGTCTTTCAGTCTGACCTTGGCTCTGGGTAATGTCATGGAGCAGATCACCTGGAGTACTGTGACACAGCATGTGCAGGACAACTAGGATATCAGGCCCAGCCAGCATGGATTTATGAAAGGCAGGTCCTGCTTGTTTTCAGGCTGTGGATATTGTTGACCTGGAATTTAAAAAAACTTTTGACGATATTTTCTCCTAGGGAAATTGGCTGCTAAAGTCTTGAATGGGTGTACACTTTGCTGGGTAAAAAGTTGTCTGGATGACCAGGCCCAGAGAGTGGTGGTGAATGGACTGAAATCCAGTTGGTGGCCAGTCACTTGTGGGGTTCTCCAGGGCTCAGTACTGGTGCCAGTCCTGTTTAATGTCTTTATGAATTAAATGAATGAGGAGATCAAGTGCACTCTCAGTCAGTTTGCAGCTGACACTACGTTGGATAGGAGTATTGATCCACAGGAGAGTAGGAAGGCTCTGCAGAGGTATATGGACAGGACAGATGCATGGACCAAGCCCCCTTGTATGAGGTTAAAAAAGGTAAAGTACCATGTCCTGCATTTGAATCACAACAACCCCATGCAGCACCACAGACTGGAGACAGAGTGGCTGGAAAGTGGTCCAGCAGAAAAGGATCTGGGGGTGTTGGCTGACAGAAGCTCAATGTGAGCCAAGTGTCCAAGAAGGCCAGTGGTACCCTGGCCTGTATCAGCAATAGCGTGGCCAGCAGAACCGGTGCAGTGATTGTTCTCCTGTACTTAGCACTGCTGAGGTCACACCTCAAATCCTGCATCCACTTCTGGGCCACTCACTGCAAGGAGGACATGGAGGTGCTGGAGCAAGTCCAGAGAAGGGAAACAGAGCTGGTGAAGGTCTGGAGCACAGGTCTGATGGGGAATGGCTAAGGGAGCTGGGGGTGTTTAGCCTGGAGAAAAGGAGGCTGAGGAGAGACCTTATTGCTCTCTACAGCTGCCTGAAAGTAGGCTGTGGCCAGGTGGGGATTTGTGGCTAGCACAGGTTTTTCCCATGAGAAATTTTCTTGTGTTTTATAAATAAAGTTTGGATGTTGTTGGAACAGTGTCCCAGAACTTGGGCAGTGCAGGCCTGGCCAATCAGGCCTGGGGGAAGGCTTCTGACTGACCAATCTGGGTGACTTTTGAGAACTCTATATATGTGATGAAATCAAAACAATAAAGGTCATTCCTTCTTGCCACTGAGAGCTGGTGCTTTCATTACTCTGCTAGCTGCTCAACAGTGACAGGGATTGGCCTCTTCTCCCAGGTAGAAAGTGATGGAACAAGAGGAAATGGCCTCAAACCAGGAGACGTTTAGGCTGGGTATTAGGAAATATTTAATTGTGGAAAGGGTGGTCAGGCATTGGAACTGGCTTCCCAAGCAATGGTTGAGCCACAATTCCTGAACATATTTGAAAGACACAGAGACATGATTAGTAGTGGGCTTGGCAGTGCTAGGTTAATGGTTGGGCTTGATGATCTTAGGAGTCTCTTCCAACCTAAATTATTATGTGATTCTATGGGGATATTTTTGTATGCCACTGCTTTATGAGAACTGCACTTACAGAGGAAAAACTGTAGAGAAATGTTTCAAATGTTGGACAGGAAGTACTTATTGATTTTGTTAGTGGTCTAGCATAGGTCAGTTTTTCAGTTTAAAAACAGATGATTTTTAATTATATTATTTTCCAATTTTCTATTAAAAAGCATGAATATTAGTCATTAGCCATAACAACCACTATTTTAAAATATGAACGTATTGAAAAATAATTTCAGGGAGGCATCCCTAATAAATATGGGAAATATGTTAATTATGCCAGGCATTGGTTACATTTGAAATCAGTAAAACAGTGATCTGCTACAAAACTCTCAGTTTATAAGGATTTTACACCTTAAAGACAAGGTACAGTCTTATGCTGTGCTGAAGGAGTTTCAGATTGGACATTAGGAGGAACTTCTTCACAGGAAGGATGACTGGGCATTGGACTGGACTGCCCAGGGAGGTAGCAGAAGCACTGACCCTGAATGTGTTCAGGGAAAGACTGGATGTGGCACTCAGTGCCATGGTCTAGGTGACATGGTGCTGTTCGGTCATAGGTTGGATTTGATGATCTCAGACACCTTTTCCTCAACCTAATTGATTCTGTGGTTCTGCAAATACTCACCTAGCACTCATCTAACACAGACAACACGTTTGTACCAACCTGGCATACAGCCTGATTTACATGCAGTTTTTTCAAATCTCATTTTTAGATTAATCCTTGCTCTTCATGGTGTTGTGCTATTTCACAAAGGCAATATTGTTTTTGAATTTGTTGGTCTTAAGAGGTCAAGTCTTTCTTTCCACATCCCCTCCTATCCAAATGAAAATAAATTCAAGTGATACTGATTTGTGTCTGTGTCAGTGGTTAAGGAAGGGAATGAGAAACCAACTTGCTGACACTTAAATTTATTTAAGACAAAGAAGAAATATCCTTACATGCTATTAGCAGTATATCTCTATAAGAATAATTCATCTGAACAGTTTCTCATGGAGAAGTATGCTTTTACATTTTACAGAAGCAATAATAAAATGATGCATCTTTTGTTTTTTATGTGATCTCTCAGAACTTGTAAAATATTTTAATCTAAAATGAACCAACCAATTCTAAACAAACAAGCAAATAAAATTTCCCACAAGAGAGGGAAATGTTCAAGGTTATTTTAAAATATGTATTTTTGTTTTTACTATTCTTTATTTAACTTTCTAGCCTTATGAGTAGAGCATTGATCCTGTTTTCATGAGGATGTCTTGCCATGACATCTGTCAGACACTGCCTTACTTTGGCTGTTCAAGTACTGCCTGCTTGCTCTATGTTAGGGTAGTCAGTTCTGTTGTCTGACATAAAGTGGTTTGTATTTTGGGGTTTAAGTTGCTTGGATGATTTGTGAAACACAGGCTAGAAAGGGATGAAACTAACAGTAGTGCTTTACAGGTCAGTGTGTTGTGTTGTGTTGTAACTACTTCTAATGCTCTGTAAGAGCAGGTAATCGTGTTCCAAAGGGAAAGAGCTGAAGGCTATCATCTGAAAGACAAAGCAGTGCAGACATTGAAGATATCCGATAAAGACATCCTGGCTAGTGCAGAACTGACCTTGAAAACTTTTCAGTTACCTGTACTGTCATACATTGGTATTAAATAATCTGAAACTGTCACCCATAAGCCAAATCTTCCTCCATAAATTGGGCAGCAGCAGTCTCATATATACAGATGCTGACAATGCTGTTGAAGGCCATACTTCCCTCCGGGACCTGGTATTTCTTACTCTGCCAACAGCAGTAACTACTACTCTGTGCTGCCATACTTTGTGTGAACTGCACTTTTAAAGTGGCTCTTCCCCTTCCTCACAGCTCGAGATGGCTGCACATCTCCCAGTTAAATGATCTTCTGTTGTAACACGGTCTGGGAGGGTGGCACAGGCCGGCTCCCCCCCTCGGACCGGGTCTCTGGTTCTTGTAAATCTCACCGGATCCGGGGCGGGCGGCCCCCGAGGTTCTGCGGCATGGCGGCAGTCTTCTAACCACGTCAATTCAAGCAGGAAAATGTGACGGTGGCCCTGGCCTGCATGGATCAGCCCAGCCCTGCAGGCCCACGGGAGATACCATCATGGGATTGACCACCCCCAGGCCTGCAGCTTGATGGTCCTGCCTTGGGTGTGGAGACGGGCCCTGTCCCCTCCCCTCTGTTGCCCGTTATGGTATTAGTTCTGGAAGGTTCCTCTTTGTTCGGTTGCTCGCTGTCCTCTGATTGGTTGATGATTGGTGTCACCCCTCCCCTCGTAAGTCCTGATTGTACCACACTCCTGTCAATCCCGTATCCTGATCTCCCCATTGGCTCTCCCTGCTTCTGCCCTCCCCTTCCTGCGCCTGTTAAAAAGCCCTGTCCCGAGAGGTTCGGGGCCATTTTGCCAGGTTCCCTCCTACCCCTCTCAACCTCGTCCTCAATAAAGTTTCTCCTGCCTCGGCAAAACGGACTACGCCTCTCTTTGCCTGGGAGCTGGTTCTCGGTTATAGCTCGGAGCCATTGGATTTCGCCTCTCTGGCACTGCCTTTGGGCAGTAGTCACCCGCCTCTCCGAACTCGGCCTACTAGAAGGGCCCTTACGCTGCAACAGGAAAATAGTGATACGAAGGAAGAACTGGACTCCATCTCTGTTCTACTAGGGATGTTTATTTGGGGTAACGGGAAAAGGGGTGCAGGGAAGGAGAAGGGGGAAGGGACACAAGGCAGGGAGGGGATGCTAGCAGCCCAGAGATGGAAAGACCACGAGGTAATCCAGGCTCTGCCTTTTAAGGGGAAGGAGAGGGGGCAGGGGCTGGCTCTCTCTGAGCCAGTCCCAGGAGGACAAAGGGAAGATGGGCAGGAGGGTACACACCAATAGGTTTTGAGGTACAGCAGAGCATATTTCAAAATGAACCAATGGTATAAAAGCAGAGGAACAAAGGAGCACATGGAATCCTAAAACCCACGTTGCTACAATCTTCCTTGACATACCACAGAAAAATCGCATGTGAGTGGGGCTGCTCATTTTTCTGTTTACCCCTGTCAACTTGACAGTGAGGATTTTCTGGGCTCTTCTGGCACCAAAGTGGTGCAAGCCTTACTGAAGTCTCACTGACCTCAATATCAATACAGAGGTTTTCTTTTTTCTCTGATTCATGTAGAAAGGATTAAGCCCACTGAGAAATGTCATGTGTAAGCTAACCCAGTATAGATTCAAAATTCCTATAATTGTAAAAAAAATCACAATTTCACAGAATTCTCCACAGCCTGAAGTATAACATTTTCATTGCCATCAAAGGATATTTACTGAAAAAACTCACCAAGTTTATAATAATCTATCTTAATAAACTTTTATGTCTCTTTTTAGCAAGACAAAGTCGATAAATGGGATAGGCATCTAGTAGTATTAAATATTTGAATTTTGTTTTGCTATGTACACACCAATTCCCATTAAACAAAGGTTCTCAGCCAGTACCACAACAATTAGGATCTCAACATATGGTGGAAAAGGACAAATAAGTAAATAACAGAGGCTAAACTGTTTTTTTTTTAACCTATGAAATATATTAAAATTATAATCAGAAACAACGGGGAGCATATCTGGATATGCAACTGTTCTTGTTGAATACCAAACTGAATCATATCAGGTATACTGTATAATACAGTAGATGTCTTGCTCCTTTAATACAACTAGAGACAGCAGTGTGGACTGTATCCTATCTGGACTGGAATTCCCAACATGATCTATTGCTAAATAGCTCCGTATTAGCTAAATGGGTTCCATATACATAATAAGTGATTTATTTGAATTTCAATATCCAGAAAAGATAATAACTTGTCAAAAAATAACCAAAACAAGAAAAGGATACAAAACTCAATCTGTAATTGAAGAAACAAATAACAAAAAAACCCCCCCAAAACACCGCAGCAAAAGAGCAAATGGTTGTGACTGCTAAAATACGGACATTGTGTCTGTGTAACATCATAGATTTTTAGCAGATACTATGCAGCTTAAAGTAAAAAAATTGCCAGTGACAGTAAAAACAGTTCCTTGCATATGTAATAGGAAGCTGCCTTTCATTAAGAACTGTAATAAACAAGCATGGCAATGATCCACATCATAGTCATCATATAAATGTTTGTCTCATAACATTCCTCATTAGCAAAGACTTTTCATTCACAATTAAAAAGTATAAGAAGGCTTACTAGTGCTGAATTTACTACCATTCTGCTATTTCAGTACCAGAGTTGATAAAGCAGTTTAATATAGAAAAGAAAAAGAAAGCTGTCAAAGGAATATTTCTGCCTTTTGCCAGATGGTGCACACCTTGCATGTTTAGTGCATTGAATTTAAATAAAGAGAAAAGAATATCATTCTAACTACCGGTAAGCTTCAGAATTCTTAAACATATTTGATTTAATATTAATCCAGTATGTTTTACCAGATGATTTATTTGATGTACTAAGCAATTTATTTAATCCAGTATCTCACACGTAATACATGACATACCTACTGTGAGAGACAATATATCTAATTCAGTAAGGCAAAAGTTTAATTCTACAGCTTCTTTGCTCTTCTGAATCTCCTGAATAAAGATATATTTTATTGGAGTACTGAGTATTAATTTCAGTTTAAACAATTTCAAATCCAGTATTATGTGTATTAAGGAAAAGTAAACCTATCTCAAGAGTGAAGAGAAAAAAGAGAACATACCAGTCTTGCAAATGTGCTTGCATACAAACCACTTGGCTTCAATATGCTACCCTTGATAAGTGATATTTGTAATTAGGAGTATTTCAACAGCTGCTTGAATTCATGAAAATATCACTAATTTTTAAAGTGCTTTGAATTTATATTCACATTCTCTCATTGCTCATTAGTTAAAAATTATGTCATCAAGCTGAGGAACAAAAATGTTATCATGCATCCATTCACATTCACCAAATTGGCAAAGATATCTGTAATTTACCTGTAATCTGGAAATTGTCATCCAAACTCTTTGGTGTATAACTAAGACATAAATCAGAAATTATGTCAAAAGACAAACAAAAGCTTTTTTTCAGTGAGATTTTATGCTAGTTCTTCAGCTCATTACTCTAGGTGATACATATAAAGAATGCAAATTTGCATGGAATGGCAAATTTTGAAAGATCTTATAATCTTTAAATTATGTTTCTTTCTGAATTACAGCTATTTACTGCACAGAATTTTTGAAAAATTTGAAATAGAAAGGTGCTGGTCAAACAACATGCATTTAGAGCATGAAAAACATGCAAGGCAATAGCAAAGGGTCACTAAAGAAATTCTAACTGAGATTGTAAAATTCATTTTTGCTAAAACACATTTTCCTTTAATGCGTTAGCAAAAATAAAGCATTCACTAACTTTTTTTTTTTAAATGATCTTTGCTTCAGCATTTTGTTTTGGTCTGAAATATGGTAACAATACCCTCATGTGTAATTGAGAAAATTGCATTTCAGTATTTTTCAATCACTATTTCTCCATCAGAACAACAGTACAGTAGTTCAAATATATAGCATCAAATTCTCTCTCCATAAAACTCTAAAAAAATTTGGACTTAAGTGGAATGCAAGCAGTCAGATCAATAAACTCATTCCACATCCACAATTGGATACATGACATTTACTATATTTTACTTGTGGAACCAGCACATTCAAAGTCTGCAACATCTGTGAATTTATTCTTTCAACTTGATGCCACTAAAAGAGAGATATGTGGAAAGCCTAAGCTTCAGTCTCCATTGATCAGGTCTTACAGATGGATCACACTCCTAAGAGTGGGTTTGTTGAGGAGCAGTTGTATGCCATCACAGTAATATCTACGTACATGTTACACCTAATTATTAGACTGAGTATTGAGTAATACACAGTAAGAAGCAAGATTCAAATCCCTCACCTACATTCTATAAAATGAAAACTGAATGAGATTTTATTAGCTTGTCATTTATAAGTCAGAGAACTTTTAATAAACTTATAAAAGTCTAAATAGTTAACGATTTACACAGAAGTCAGGATTTCCCCTGCTGAGTTTGTGTCAAATGGTTAAAAAAAAAAAAAAAGAACAAACATAAAATCTAGTGCCAAAAGGGCCTCTGAATCTCTTTTATGCTGCTTAGGAAGCTTTCCTAGAAATGGTGAATCTTGGCTACCAGTCACTCTTCTCATTCCTACTCATATACTGCACATATTGTAATTATCAGACCAAATCCTCTCAGGGGAGAAAAGGAACCGAGTCAGATTTTCCTAATAGCTGAGTGAGCGATTCAATTGCTGTAAAGAAAAGGGGAAAAGAAATCACAAATGTACCATTATCTTCTTTCTACACTTGTTTGCAGGAATATTTAAACACTGAGATATTTTAGGCATAAGGTAATACTTTGGCTACTCATTAAAACACTATTCTGGAGGATGACCATGGAGACCTGAGAAGCTTTGGTGATAAAAATGAAATATATGAAATAAAACAAGGCAAGGCCTTTTAACCCTAATTTTGGACATAAGTAACTGAATTGTTATAAAAAATCCTCTTTAAGCTTCTCTGTTCTTTTTTGGGGCTTCACCATTAGATCTTGTAATAGAAAGTGATGCAATCAGGCAGCAGCCTCTTCTGGTTCATTTAAATATAACTGCAGAAGTAACTCTTTAAAACCACTTAGAAAAGGCTAGAAAGCCTCACATATAACAGACTTTGGAAAATGGTGCTTTCTACCGGTCAGTGGGTTAGCCTGCCAACTTGCAGTTTCCATCCCACTAAATGTTATACATTTCTCATGTAACCCTAAATCACAGTCAAATCCACCCAGGCACAGAAACAATCCAATACTGAAAAAGAACATCAGCAGCTCCATCATATCCTGCTGAACAGGTACATAAAACCTCCAGATGATACCCTTAAAAACATCAGACTTTTAAATAACAATTTTCAAGATTTCAGAAGACTAATGAATACTTTAAATGTTTCAGCAATGCCTAGTTGACAATTAATGTTACTGAACTTCCATTTAGTAAGTGAATTATAGGTTTATTCACTTTTTTTTCTTACAATAAAAGAACTGAAATCCCTTAATTATTTGGGACAGTACAAACACAAATACACAGATCTTCTCCCTGTGCTTTATTAAAAAAAAAATGACAATCCATTTTTCCTCCTTTCAACTAAAACGGACTTTCTGCATTCAAAAATCTCTTCACTATTTGCAAATTGGATGTTCCTATGGACTACTATCAATGAAATAATCCATTTTACTGTGTAATTGTATTTGATAGGTTATACTTCACACAGATTTTTCTCTCCTTTAAGCAGTGACTTATACTGTAGAGTTGTTTTTCTGAAATCAAAGACTGTATATGCAGCACAAAATAATACTTAGCACCAGTAAAGCTTGAAAAAGCTAACACATAATAACTAATATATTTATTTCTATGTCAATGCCTGTATAGAATTAATACATTAAAAATTAAACTTTTTTAATAACAGATATATCAGTTTGAAAATGAATATACTCTGTGTGTTTACTGCTCCTGAGAAAAAGACATTCCTGATTTCTTTATTTTTGTATTTTAAGTGCTGCACACTTCTGATGTGGTCTAAGAATTATTTTTCTCTATTGAGAGACAGAGACTGCAGCCTCTAGCTATATAAACTTTTACATTAGTGATGTTAATATTCTGCTACCAATGCAACTAAGAGAGGATATGCTTTCATTGACATTTCCCTTTGAAGTGAAATCCTAAAGCTTTAATTTTCATTAATGCAAATCCCTGCTAAAAAATACCTTATCCCTGGTCACATATGAGGCACTGTGAGATCTAAAGACATCTTTGCTTTCAGACTTCAGTATTAAACAGCTTCTGCCTGCAATCACATCACCTTAGGCTCTGATAATGTTGGTGTTTATAATACAGAATAGGCAGGGACTAACTGCTACTTAAAAAGGAGACTTCCACATAAAATCCTAAACTTCTGGAAGTTGGTGAAAGAATGATAGAGTGCATTACAGAACAAGAACCTGCAAAGCACTCAAAATCCAGGAAAAGCTCAAAAAAAAAAGTAGTATGATGGCTGCGATACTGCAAGGTTGAGAGAAGAAGATAAGGAAATGGTGGTTTCCCAAAAAATATATTCCTTGAAAATTCAAAATTACATGTCAGAAAGTTGTGATGTCTCCTGGCTGCTTTTCCTGCTACAAAATAAATTAAGTCCTTATGATTTTCATATGGTTACCATAAAAGCAAAGGTCGAAGACCAGCAGCTAAATCAACATTATGTAAAGACACAATACAGTTGTCAAAAGCCACATTTTGGAGAAGAAGGTATAGAACACACTTAGTACCAGATGCTGTCTGCAATTCTCTTGGATCTGATCATGTTATAATAAAAATGTGCAATTGTTCAGGGCATCTAACCAGCACTGCAAAAGCTGCTGACCTGCTACCTAATGAGAACTGCTGTTGTTACACTGTTTTTCCAAATTTGCTAGTCTAATCTAGAAGTAGCTTTCTACTTCTCTGGGACTTTACAAATATTTTAAAATACGAAATATCATATACATACATAATAACTGAGCCAGATTGAATTTTGGCCTCTGGAAATTAAGTTTTCTTATAACTTTATTATTTCAGTTGAATGCTTCAATGATTTTTCAGCTGATGTAGACCAGATTAACCCACAGCAGTCTGCTCACCCTCACAAAAGGGAGATTGCCCAGGGCTGGCAGCACCCCAGCAGCACTTAGCAGCTCCTTTGTTCATCACGACTATGTACTTTTCAGTCAGCTAGGAATATGGGCAGACCAAACACTTTCCTGATTATAAAACAAAATATATAAGCCAGTATTCATCCTTACAGATGTGGAATTTTTCCTCTAACATGACCAGTATCAACTCTACTGGAAGAAAATAAAACTCTCATTCACTTACTCAAAGGGAAGTTCAGTAACATAACAACAAATTTATGCAAACAAATACTCATTTGTGTAAAATATAGCTGTAAGCCACTAAAGGTTTATTCAAAGGATCAGATACATTCGGGCCCCTGGAGGGGGCTGAATCTGTCTCTGGCAGAATAACCACATTTTATGGTCAGTTGTTGCACACATATATGTGTTTAGTGTTCTACTGAGCTACACAGTTATTCTATGTGAAGAAGAGAGCAATGTGCTTTTTATTCTCTCAAGTGTGCTTAGAAGGACATTTCCCAGTAACTTGTAGCTTTCCCACAGATGTTGCAGCATTTTGTTCCTCTGTGGTATACTTTTATACAATACTTCACAAATGAGAACTTGACTCTTACAGTCTCTGACAGAAACAAGCTATTTAGAGGTACTTGTTCATGATCTAGTGAGTGGAAACACACTGTTCAATATTTTTTTGTAGGATGTACAGTCTATGCTAAAATTATCTTTGAAAGTATTGTAATAAATTCAGAATTTTGACAATAACAAAAATCCTCAAGTGACATAGCACATACTATTTCATATATTATTGTTGTCTTATTGTTCCTTTTTTTTTTTACATAGTAATGAAACATGAATTTTAAGCAGTATTGGTTTGAATTTTTTTTCTTAAAATATGAGGAACTTTTACTTTTGTTTAGTTAATGCTGGATCAGGAATGATTGATAAAATTCTGATTTTCTTTCCAAAAAGCAAAAAAAAAGATAATTTAATTTACTTTATTGGCAGACAGAGATTTGAAATTTAATAAAAATAGTGGAAAAAACCCACCAAAAAACCAATCAAACCAAACAAAAAAGCTAAAACAAACAAAAAATCTCACAACCCCCAACAACAACAAAAAAACCCCAAAAAACCCAAGAAGAAGAAGAATAAGAAGAAGAAGAAGAAAGGAGATGTAGTAAAGGGTGGTCAGTAAGCATTTCCTGGCTGAGACATTTTATGTAAGGAAAAGAACCCAAAACACTGCCAGCACTATGAGCCACAAGTGTCCAACCACATCTGTAAGTGAAGAGATTCAGACCCTTCAAGTGACCACTGACTTTGGTAGTTCTGCCTTGGCATAGTGCCCCAGACTTTCGTGAGACTAATTTTCTGTAGTGCCAGCTATAGAAATATGCCGTAATGAACCTATTTACAAATTAATCTGCCTCCTGTAGAAACAGAAAGTGTAATTAACAAGTGTAGTACCCTCAATTTCTTCCTAAATTAAAAAGAAACTCACACACTTGAAAGATTTAGTCAAACTCATTCAAAGGAAAGATATCAATGTCATACCAGATTTATAATAAACACAGAGAACAGAAAAGAATTTCCATCCTTGTTTTAACAACTATTTATGCTGTAGCACTTATCTTTCCACTTCAATTCCTGTCTTGCTAACATGTTGCCTAGCTCTAAGCGCACAGATGTATAGCTATTCCTTAAAGACCTGTGTCACCACAAACGTTTTCAAATATGGTTTTAGGAGAGGGATTTGACCTTAACACATTTTGCCAATATCATCCATAGTTCAGAAGCTGAAGACTAGTTAACCTTCCAGTAATGCATGCTGTTCTCACTTCTGGCAATATGTTACAGCCTTGGTGAACAGTGAATTTTAGAAGAAAGTCCTAGTCAAGAGCTGGATATATTTAGCATGCTACTGGGAGCTCTGTCCAAATGATACATTGAGTCATTGGAACAAGCATTACAGAAGCTGATTTAGTGGTAAATACAAGTTAACAGTGCAAATACTCCCCAGAAAGACAGTTACTTTCGACATTTTTCTCTAAGATTGCTTTGCAACCCCTGTCTGTAGTCCAGAGCCCTAAGTGTCTTTGCATAACATATATGTTATGTTTGTCAAATGCTTTAGGCAAGAAAATACCTGCTGAATTGATGCAGTATCTGCAGTTATACCATTCTATTCACTGATAAAGTGCCATTTTCATACATGCAGAAAAGCTCTAAGAGAGCAGGTACTGTGTTAAAGTCAACTTTCTTTAAACATACACATTGGTGACATGTGAAATTTGAAATTGGAAAGATACTAACTGTTGTATTATGACTAATTATACTAGTGGAGGAGTTGATCAATGGGAAGCACAACACGAGCTGGCAACGTGCAGTCGCAGAGAGGCAAACGTGCCCTGGGCTGAGTCCAAAGCAGTGTGGCCAGCAGGGAGAGGGAGGTGATTCTGGCCTCTGCTCCATTCTGGTGACGCCCCACCTGGAGTGCTGCATCCAGCTTTGGGGTCCTCAGCACAAAAAGGACTTCTTAGAGCAAGTCCTGAGAAGGGCTATGAAGATGCCCAAAGGGCTGGAGCACCTCTCCTATAAAGACAGATTGAGAGAGCTGGGCTTGCTCATCCTGCAGAAGGGAAGAGTACAGGGAGAATTTGCAGCCTTTCTACCTAAAAGGGAAAGTACAAGAAAACTGAAGGGGAACTTTTCACAAGGGTATGCAGGGACAGACAGAGGGTGATGGCTTGACCTGAAAGAGAATGTACTTAGATTAGATATTAGGAAAAGTTCTTACTGGGAGTGTGACGGGGCACTGGAATAGGTTGGTCAGAGAAGTTGTGATTGCCTGAGGGCAGGCTGAGAGGGTCTTTGAGCAGCCTGGTCTAGTGGAAGGTGCCCCTGCCCACCGCAGAGAGGTTGGAATGAGATGATCTTTAAGGTCCCATTTAGGCTAAACCATTCTGTGATTCCATGATCTAACACAGCAAGTTAGATATCAGGGATATCTATATATCCAGTATACCTTGCCAAAACAGAAGCTTTCAAAAATATCTTTGCATGCCAGTCTGCTTCATTGGGCAATGTTAATGTCTTTTAAAATATTATTGATGGGCTGTAAGTGTTTAAAAAAACTGTGTATTTTCTACATAAATGGGAATTTCACCATTTAGAGATTTATATGATTATTACTTCTGCATTCTTTGATATTTGGAAATGTGTGTGCGTGTGTTATGTACAATTTGTCTTCATAATGGAGGAAGATATGGCTGAATATCCATGCCTAGTGTCCAATTAAAATAAAAAAACAAAAAATTACACCTTTAACATGATATTTTAGAATAAAAAAATTATTTCTTATCCCCTGCTATAGAAAATAAGTTGAGTTCCTATGGGGTTTTTTGAATTTTTCCAGCTTTAGTGTTATCAACAAACAAGCAAACAAACAAACTCAAATGAATACAGGTATTCATTTTCAAATTTACATTAATTGCTCTCACAAGACAAAGAAAATTTTGATCATATCTACACCTTGCTAAACACTTGTGAAGAAACTTATGAGATTGACAAGAAAGACAAAAAGCCAGAATGTAACCAATCATTTTTATAGCCTGAGTTACTTTGCTGCCACAAAGAAGAGCAGACATATGTTTTCACTTGTGTTTGAGTATGCAAAAAGTTGTTTGCATAGATTAGGAAATTGAACTACAGAATTCACATTTTTTACCCCTTGATGACATTGTGGAATTCTAAGCAGAAATTTAAAAATAAAATTATAGTTAATTGATGAATCTACATTACTTCTATGGTATGTATTAGTTTACACCTATATACTATTTCTGTTCCTTAAAAATAAGTAAGAAAATGTTTCAGGAGTTTTTTTCTTCATTTTCCAAGAATTAGCTAGTTTTTATTTTCAAAAGTTTTTCTCTTGATTATATATGACATTGTTTTTGAACAGAAAATCTGTTCAAATTGTTAATTCAGTTCATCTCTATTCTCACTAAGTATTTTGACTATTCAAACTCAGCTTCCTAAAAACCTTCATGAATCTGAGTAACTATTTTTTTTTTAAATAAGATTTTCCTAGTGAAGAAAAACCACCACGACCCATCAACCCCATCATGGCAGATTGAGTTACAGTGATAAGTGTTATCTTTCCATCATTGTCTTAGACTGGATGTATTTAATTTTTATTTGATATTTGTTGAAAGCATTTTCTACTGGTTTTCTAAACCCATTTTTTAGTATAGACAATACTTCTCTAGCTATGAAATCCACAATTTGAAAGTCAAGTTTCAAATTTTATCTGGAGACATTTCTTACTTTTGCCAGGCCAGCTTTGTGCTTTAATCATCATAAATGTATATTAAAAAAAGCAATTAAGAGGTTTGTGAAGGAATAAGGTCTACTGCTAAGATTGTTTACAAAGTGTTTCGCAGAAACTAAAGAAAAAACAAACAAACTGAACAATTACAGCTGAGTTAAGTCAAACTTTTGGATCATATTAATAATTCCATGGAAGTCGAAAAAGAGGAATTGGAGTGCTTTGACACAAAATCACTGCTTTCCTAAGTAATGCTTAAATCAGGAAGAGGAATCCAGATTCCTCTTCTCTCAGGCAAATGTCCAACAAACCAGACTACTTCAATGTTATCCCTCTCATTTAGTAGTATATCTATTACATTAAGCTGCTTAGAATGTGCTTTGACTAAACTAAATTTTCACTCCTCAGTAAAGATTTTTGCTATGAAGCACCATACACCTCACTCAAAGAACTTCTTAGCATATTATGGAATTGCATCCAGTTGATGGCATCAGTTTCCTCTTCATCTTACCTGGTCCAAGAGCCACATCATCAAAACTAAATCTTGCATTACTGAGATTTTTCTTAAATTGATTTGCATCTGATATTTTTTTGGTGTTGGTTCCATGTTCACATTATCTTTCCAGATTTTACATTTTCTAATGCTGTATAATCACAAAATTCTTCCCATGTTTCTCTTTGAAATTTTGATTTATATATTTTTATGAAATGCACTATAAAGTTTTGTTTTGTTCTAATTTGCTTTCAAGCTCTAACATTTTAGTGTCATAGAAGACTAATGATGGTTGTAACAAATCTATGTTTGAACCCTTGTAAAATGTCAGTTGCTTAGTCAACTGAATGTTTTTGGGTTTTATTGATTTGTCATCAATAACACATGCTAAAATCCATTCCAAAGACTTCATGATAGCTCATCATGCTTCTTAGAACTCAACTGCACAAAACACAGTAACTAATATTCCCATCACCTACTCTCTTCTATGGCAGTGTTAAAAATGATCCTTGAAAATTAAAAGTTTTCTGAGATTTAAAAAATACAGTGTTATCAATGTAATCAGACGTTAAACATCTTTTAGTGTTGTTTTAATGACTAATATTACATAGAAGTAAACATTACAACAAAGCAGTTACTTCTCTTTTCTTGGATCAGCCAAGAAAACTCAAAAGAGTTTTGTTTGCTTCATATTCTAATATGCAGAATATACATTTGAAGATTGATGTTAAGTTTTAGTCACACATTTTAGCACACCATCCCGGCTGGATATCATTGAAAGCAGTGAGATAGAGTAAACAAGACAAGAATACTTTGGATAGCCAATCTTCAATTGCAATTTTAATTCCCATTCAGGTGAGAACTTAGATGCATGCCTTTAAGCAGGCCAGGGAAGTCACTAGTTTCTTTTGTATTTGTCTTAGTTTCATTGATATTAATAGATCTTAAAGGTGTTATATATCAGCTCCAAACCTCCCTTGATGTTTGGTCCCTCAAGAGGAGGGCTCAAATCTTTGGGAAACTAGACATTTGCACTTTGTTGGTAGGATGCTAAATATAAATGATCTTTCATTGATTTAGATTAATCATACACAAGCTCTATAGATTTTTCTATCTTTTGTAATTATACATAACACTTTGAGATGACCTTTAAACTAGGAGAATCTTACTGTAATCACCTACTTTCCACTGGTATTTAAACAAAGACAAAACCCTTCACAGAGCTTAAAATGTTCTGTGGATTTCCTTTCAGAGGTGAAATGGGAATAGTGAAATACTTTTGTGATTTGCATTGTATTTAAACTCTATCCTCACCACTATATTCAAATCCACTTTAGAACAAATATTCCAGTTGGATACTTAAGGGATTTTGAAAAATCATTCCTTTGGGGATGAAAAGTTACAGCCAGAAATAGCCCTGGTTAAAATACTTAATGAATGCAGGCAAATCCACCATATACACTCCTTTCACACAATTACTGATTTTATAAATTTGTATACATGCAATGATTTGTTCATATTGATAACTCCATCAAATAAAAATTAATCTCAAAACTGAATTGGCTCAATTCAATATATAGAAAATATTTCTTTCTTGTTTAGCCAGTCAGTCACTGTTTTGATGTATCTTTTAATTAAAATGTGACAACCAAACTATTTCATATTTCATAAAATCATTTCAACTTTAAAAGAAAAATTATATAAACTTTTAGTACATTTTGTTTGCATACAATCTAAAATGATTTTTAAATAAGATATTTAAAAATATCTTATTCCTAAGATATGTTAAATGCTAACAAATCAGAAAGGCTATTTCTTGCCCGTTCTCAGTTTGAAGGTATGACTTGTCCCAAGCCTGACTGAAGGCAACAAACAGACAATGACCTCTGGCAGGCAGCAAATATAGTCTATAAAATGCCTTCAATGTTAGTTAAAGTAAAATAAAATAATATAGTTACTTTTTATCACTTTTTATTTCATTTTTTAATAGGTAATTTCTGACAAACCAAAAGAGGCATTCTAAATGTTTTTTCTTGTTGGAACTAGAAGTTCTGGAGCAAAAGAGCTGCTGAGGGGTAAAATGAATAAAACTGATTATGAAAAATGAATGTTTATTTCCTGAAATCGAGTGAAAATAATAATGCTATTATATGGGAAATAGACAATTTTAAATTATAGCTCAAATAAAGCATAAATGACCTTGCATTCCTGTCTGTAGTTTCAGAGCTGATGACTTATTTTCATATGTTAATTTTTCATTTGATGACACCCACTTAAAGAATCTGACTTGTCTACCACAGCTCAGAATATATACAGAAATATTTACTGGCAGAGTTTCATCCATTAAAACCAAAAAAAATATCTTGACCATAAAGTTTTTGGTAGGGCAATCAAGGAATTCTTCCCAGACTGATTCTGCACAATGGTAATTTCCATACAAAAGCAAGGAGATTGCTATTATCTAAATTACCATTTTGTGTATATTCAATTGCTTCTACAGCCTTGAAAAGTACAACGATGTACTCAGTTTTAGCACCTTTTAAAAATTAAATTCATCAGCTGTGATAAGAGCATGACTGAAGATTTGCCACAGACCACTGAAGCATTTAACAGATATTCCACTAACCTTTCTGCTCCATCTGAACCTGAGCAGCCTTCTCACAGTGCAATCAATGAAATGAGCCTGCCCATTCCTAATGACTGCTGCAGGGATACAAAGTTCTGAGTCCTGGGATGTTACAAATGCTAAAATATTAGTCAAGTTTTACCAGATATCTTTGAAGAAACTTGTGGTATGCCATCATCACAGGTTTCACGTTTCTATCTGGCAAATTTTCTGCCGCAAAAAAATATAGAGAATGAATGCTAAGTATTACAATTTACAAAAGTATAAATTACAATTAAAATCATGCACTAAATAGCTTAATGATAAACTTAAACATTTTAACTTTTATGATTTAAAAAAGGAACGTAGAAGGGTTGTAGAAAAACTTCTGAAAGCTTTTGGATAGGAATTCATTATACCATTCCATAGATAGCAAGCTCAAAACATTTCTAACAAAGACCATATTAAAATTTTTATTCTATACATAAGAAAGCAATTTTTATACCTTCAATTATGCTTGCTTTCTTCAATTATTTAAGATTTTCCCATGCACTAGTTATTCAGGCCTCCTTGAGGTTGATGACATAATTTTGCAGAGTTCAAGGGAGCGAGAACATGGTCCTTTCATGAAAAAAAACAAGAATTAAGTAGAAGAATGAAGAATGTGTTCTCATAACACTAGATAAAGTACTAGACATGAAATAACAAATGCCACTGGTTAGAGATAATTGCATCTACAACAGGCTTGACAATCTATAGTATCACCTCGAGCAAGTCCAGAGGAGGGCCATGGAGATTAGCAAGTGGTAGGAACAGCTCTCCTACAGAGACGGGCTCAGACAGTTGGGGTTCTACAAACATTAAAGCATCAATAAAAACAATAAAGCATAAATTAAAAAAAAAAGAATACCTGATGTTAAATCATTACACAACTTTTGTCAATTTTTCAAGAGTATTGAAATTATTTTTCAGGTTTAATTCAAAGTCAGTATGACATTGTTTCTTAATGATTAATGACTTTTAAAACTGGAGTTCACATCACTGACGAATAATTGAACATGCTCTAGAAATTAATCACAATATCTTAGCATGCAAGAGAATCAGAAGATCTTTCAGCCCAGTTGTTTTCACACAGCTTGATGTCAGAATTACTGAGGTAAATTCTTTGTGCATGTGTTTTTTTGGTTTTTAAAGCATTAGGCTATTACTCAGTGTCTCCACCATACCTTGGTTTCTGACCAGTGTTACCTTACACGGTGGTCCCACAGGATCTGTGACCTAGTTCACAGCTTGAAAGAACCGCAACAGACACAGGCATCTCCTCAAAACTGGGACAGTTCTTACCTACAGCATTACACAGAATGTATGAACCACTGGATTTGTGGTGCATGCACAGGGAACAGAGATTTATAAGCTGTGAGACCTAACTCATCTTCCATGAGTATAAGGTGTGCTCAGGGCCTCCAAGAGAAGGTCACTTGTGACATTTCCTTGCAGTTTCCCTCTCTGCCCCAATTCTGTTTGTAGAAGCAGCAGCCACAGGTGAGCTCTGTGACCCAAAACAAAGAGAAATTAATGTCTCTGAAAGTTTGGCACACAAGCCAACTTTTTCAATAGGAAAACACTTCATCCAGTTCTTCATTCTTACTTAAAATATTTACCATACTTCTAAAAAGCAGAAAAAGAGTATTGAAGCAGTCATATTATGAATGTTGTTGTTATTTTGTTTTGTTTCCTGATATTTTTTGCATGAGTCAGTAAGTTCATAAATACCATCCTGATGTGTTCTGATACAATGCTGTAGTATTTTCAGTGACGTAATTTCTTAACTTGGCTACTTTTGCAAACTCCCATCTAGATAAGTAGTGCTCACTCTTGTGCCCTTGAACTGAAATTCAAAACTTAAGAAAGAGAATTTTATAATATTTTGAAAATAAATTGTTTGGGATGGGAAAGAAAAGGACAGAACAATAAGAAGTCATTAGCATTCCTAAAAGGTGAGTGATTGGCCATGTGTTTGTGCAAATATACCTGGTTTGAGAAGGTGGATTTTTATTGTATGGATTGGTTATTGCATGGATAGGTTGGAAGGGTAAGGGAGTAGGCTTTATGTTTTCCAAGTGAGAGCAGCTCCAGAAGAGGTTGTGTCATTGTACCAACTACACCCTGTGAAAGTTGAAACATCTCAATGCAGAGCTAGCAGCAAGCCCAGCATGCATTTATCCTGTCCACTACACACTGCTCCAATAATTAGACTTCTGTTTTAGTACAGTGTGTATTATCTATTTCATCACTATAGTGGAAAGCTTCTTTTGTTTTCTGTGTACTTTCTCTTACATGCCACTTTGTTGAACACATATGGGTTTGTAAATGAATATTCCCTTGTGCTTTTCATTATTTTTACCATTTATCTTTAATTCCTTGGTTTAATTTTGCTTTTGATTTCCTAAGAGAGTTGTTAGTTCACAAACTCTTGAAGAACAGCAATCTCAGTCTAGCCCAGCCCTCTGCAACAGAAGAGAGTTCCCTACAATTTAACTTCCAAACTTGCCTCTTATTCCAAAGTTTCATTTTGAACAAATTTCATTGCATCTTTTAGAGAACTGTGCTTTATAGTTTTTCTTTGAATATTTAGGCTAATTTTACTTCTGTTCTGTAACTTCATTCTTCACTTATATCACTCATGTTCTAGCACTGAATTATGCACTTTTGTGATTCTTAACACAGATCCATGCATTCGATATTTATACCTTACTAATACACAAACACTTATGATGAATCAGTCTAAATCACCATTTTGCAAAGCTTTAAATGCATGTTGTCTTAGTAATTCTTTATTTGTGTGTCCTTAAGCACCACAATAATTATTTAGTGTTCTTTTATTTCCCTCTAATTTGCATGAATAATATTGAATCGCACATATTTATCTCCCTGTAATTTGCTGGTCAGTCACCTTTACTCCATTAATTTTAGCATAATAGCTGGGATTCTAAATTATAAACTGAACTTTAAAAGGCAAAGTAAACTTTTGCATGCATTGCTGTTAGCGTTTTCTCTACACTTCAGACTTCTCAGTTTCTCAACTACAGTCCAGCACATTTATACTTTGAAATATCAAGCAACAAAACTTTCTTTTATCTTGGGGACAGTGGGCTTCATTACCACCATTTACATTTTGAAAAAACTTTCTTCTTGTTCCGTCTTAGTATGAAATACAATGACCTACATTAGCAATAGTGTGAAGTGCAACAGTAGCATATTTCCATGTACATATATTTTCCTTCAAACACTCAGACAGACTGTTTATGTGTGGTTTTTCTGTGACCTGCAGAGAAGCCTGCAGTGCAGGTTTGCACTGAATAATGTCAGCCTTGCAAAATAAAAACCGCAAAACATACTGTTAAGTAGAATGAGAATGGAAAGGAAAAGACAACAGTTAAAAGTCCTCTGTGAGATAGTGACCACTTTACCTGTTTTCTTTCAAATTTTAACATCTAAATAGTCTACTGTACATGGATTTAACTAGAACTAAATTTGAGATAAAAAGAATGACCAGGGAAAACTGGAGAAGAGCTGCAAGTGGACTCAAAGGAAATGAAGTGGTATAAAATTCTGTGTGCTGAGGATTTTTAGTGATGAAGGGATGGGTTCCTTGGCTGTGAGTTATATTTGAATTAAGGCTGAAGGAAACAAAATTTTCAGAGCTGTCGTCATAGGAGGTCTGGGAAACATTTTCCCAGGCCAGCCAGGACTGATATTTAGGTTATTTTCTGACAAATAATTTATCTCTGGAGAGAGTGGGTACCCTGGCCAGTGGCTCAGCCAAGTTTTATCTCCAGGGCTCAGTTGGAGACTCTGGAGTTACGGTGGAAAGGGGCTGGGAAGAGTCTCCTAAAGTAATCTAAGGCTTGATGTTTGTGTCTGGGCAGAAGCATATTCCAGGTTTAGCTCTTGCCTCAGGGACCAAGGGATCCATCTCCACCAGAAATTTCATCCTCTCATCCACATCTTCCCTTGTGACTCTCCCCCAAAGGTGACATGCAGCAGCTGCACAATCAAATGGCAGTAACTCTTATAACAAGGTGCAGGGTACAGCTTGGTACACCAAGTACGACTTACATGTTTTTTACTCACACTTAAAGAAATAGCCTCGTAATAAAGAAATAGATCTCATCTGATCACAGACCTGCATGGCAACTCTCAACCCAGATTTTGCTTGAGGTGCCCAAGTTCTCAGATTTAGTTGTGTTCCAGCTTGGGCTGACCACGAAAAGGGGCAAGAAGGGGACAGTCTTGTCACTTTAAAAGGTAGTAGCCTTTTTTCCCCCTTTTTTTCAGCATATAGTGACTGGATAAATTCATTTTGTTGGCAGTATCCTGATAATAAACAGCATTTATTCTTCTTTTATGTTTTAGTCTTCTTTTTATGTTCTTTTATATCTTCTTTATAATATAAGAGCATATACACACAATGAATGCACAAACAGCTACTGCCAAAATATCTGTCAATATATGCACCAGTTAAGACGCATTAAAATTACAACTGTCAATAGGTATTTAAATTCTTCAGTACTGAAATTCAGATGCTTTCACTGAGTTGCAACTATGAAGAACCTTTTTCTTTTGATGACGGTAAATATAACAGAAATTTAAAATAATGAAGTGGTGCTCTGTAGCACTCTGTAGCAGAGTAGGGTGAAATATTTTTCTTCTCTCTCTGAAACATCAGAAATAACACTCATGAGAGCTATAAGAAGAGTTCAGTAAATTAATTGTCTGTGTAGTATAACAGGAATTGTAAAAGGGCACAAAATATTTAACCTTAGCTATGAACGGAACAGTGTTAAATTATTTTGCTTTTTTTTGGTTTTGTTGGTTTCGTTTGTTTCTTTGTGGTTTTGGTTTTTTTGCTTTAACAAGTTAAGATGTGCTGCAGTGATATTCTCAAAATGAAAAGTTTACTTCTAAAGCAGCCAGAACTTATTCACTACTTGCTCCTAATCAATGCTCAAAGGTTAAAGGGCTTTTTAACACAATGGAAGAAAATTAAAAGCAAGCATAAATCCATCAATCCTGCTAAATGTTGCATTTATAGGCACTAATGGATTTATTCTTTTTCTCCCTGCATAAAATGCATCTTTTCAGAGCATGATTACCATTCCCTAATTAAGAATTCACAAATGTGCCATGTAAACGTACATAATTTATTCCCATCATATTGAAGGTCTGGGAATGTTGCCAGTGAATGAAACATTGTATTCCATAGGAACAACGAAACGAATCCTTCTGTGTCTGATATGAGAGATTCATTCCTTAAACTGACATAGTCATAAATCTAAATTAGAGCAAACAGTGCAGTCAGGTTAATATCTAATCAGTCTTTCAGCTTAGGCCTTCAGAGGCTTGAAGTGGTGATTACTTAATAAGGCAAAGAATATCCAAACCTTTAAAGGCAGATATGAATGAGCTTTGTTGTCAGCCTACTTTCCTCTTTGGAAAACAGAAGCTGGTGTTGCCACTAATCTCTGCTTTTTTATGTGCTCCAGAAGGCAAGTTTGAGACTTTGATGACTTAAGGGGGATTTTGTCACATTAGAGTTGCCAACAGCTGACTTAGTGCAGAGCCAGGGAATGAGGCAGACGTACGACCAGATGGAAGAGCAATCTCAAGGGGATTGACCTTACAGGAAAAATAAAAAAAAAGAAGAAAAGGAAAGTGTCTCGATATCTCTGGCTTCTGGCAGTATGACCAGAACATCACGAGCCTGTGTCCTTCCAAAAAATCCCACCAAGGTGTCACAGACACTTCAATAGCAATAAGCCCATGTCACAGACTGTATTCATTTCTACCTGGAGAATGACAGTATATCACTCTTCTTTATTTAATGGTGACAGAAAAAGCAGGCAGAGCATAATCTGGAGTTCTGGCTTCTCATGCTTCTCCCTTCTTCTGTTTCACATATGCTGTAACAAATTGGCTTTCTGTGCTGTGCCCTAAGCACCTAAAGTAAAATAGAATCAAACTGAAGGAACTGAAAAGGAGACACTGATGTCACACACAGAGGCTCATATTTTACAGTTATCTTAGTATTTTTGTCCTCTTTAAAACAGAAGAGGTTCTTATACAGACTCTAGGAGCCTAGTAGGTAACAGTATGGAAATCTGGCTTTAATTTGGTGGAGAATAAAAACATCAGAGATACACTAAAATTGTTCCTGCCCACTGTAATCTTAAACACTCACTTCCACTACCGATCTTCCATCTTTGTAATAATTTGCTTTTAAAACTTTCATTATCATCATTTTGCATTGTGTCCATGGGTATAAACTAACAGCATGGTCAGTTTTATTCGATAAATTAGTACACATATCACAATATTAAAACATTAAATGAACTCTACAGAAAAAGGTGCATTCTGATTCATGTCTCTGAGGTTAAAAACATTCTTTTCTTTTTCTACTTAATTTTTCTTTTTGAGATAATATAGTTGATATTCTGAGACATTAAAAAATATTTTAAAGAAAAGATATCAAAAATTTGGAGAGGGAAAGGTATTTTCCCCTCTCAGAATCTGAAACTTCAAGACACACTTTTCAACCATTCCTTTCTGATCAACATATTCTAAAAGTTAAAAATTGAAAATCTAAAATTTAAAGTTAATTTTTAAAAATACTTCTTGCAAATATTATTTAGCAATTTTGAAATTCATAGAAAAATATGAATATCTCTGGAGGTTTTCAAGAAACAACTGGACATGCCACTTAGTGCTATGGTTTAGTTGGCAGGGTGGTGTTTGGTCAAAGGTTGGACTCAATGATCTTGGAGGACTTTTCCGACTTTAACGATTCTGCAATTTTACATGCTAATAATTTGGATAAAATTCTAAGAGTTACTCATGGCAGAGTAAATAATCTATCTCTGCTCTGAAAATCCAAAGTGTGTGTTACTACACCCATTTGCCTGTTTATTGCAAAATGAATTGTACTTTTAGAAGTCAAGTCTCTTAGAAGAATCCGAGCAAAACAGCGCAGCAACACCTCTTATTTATGAGCACTCAGTGAGAAACTGTAACCAAAAAAAGTAAAGTTTCCCAAGAACCTCAGGTACTCTGTGATAAGTCAACAGAATATATGTGAAACCAGCTGGGACTACACAAGGAAGTTAATCACTTTGAACCTCTTGTAGTTTTACAGCAAAGTCTGTTTTGTTCTGTAAAGTAAATTCTCCTTAAAAGTGCAAGGCGAGGTGGATTATATTCATCAACACAATGGTAATTGCAGAAAGGGCTGCACAGAGAGTGCTGTGAATCAGTGAAAATGTGCAGAACTGGTCAATTCTTGCTGTGCAGCTGTTTGGCAAGACTGCCAGCAAGGGCCAAGAAAGACAGAGAAATATTGTTTTAGATTTCAAGGGTGTGTTTCTGCACACTGGTGGGAATCTCTGGTGAATGGAGAGAGGACAGTGGACTGTGAACAAACCTCCTTTCTCTAAATTGGTAAAGAGGGGGAAAACCTGTGCCAGCAACCCTCCTGTGTGAAGGTGAGGATATCAAGAAGGGGAGAGAGGGATGAGAAGAGGTTTCTGAACCATGGGAGGGATAAATTTGAATGATTAGGTCTTCTGATTTAAAATAAGAAATTCAGCTTAATGTTATTTTGGCACATAATGCAGACAATTAGTTTCAAATTCTCTAGTTCACACCTGATTATTTTGAAGTCAAAACAAAATTTATCGTATCCCACATTTTACCAGATTACCTGATTTTTTGACATTTTGCACATCATAGAGATATCTGACATACCTGACACCTTTTTCTTCAATTTGTTCTTTTGGTTCTGGGATTGATTAAACTCGATGCATTTTTCATCTTAAAAAGGAATAACACCAGCATCCAATCACCATTTGAAAATTTCAGTTCAAAGTTCAGTGGATAAGACACCAGGATCTCTTCTACCTAGTCCTGTGGTATTTAACATTTATTTTGACAGTTCCAAAATATTCCAACTAATTGAAATGTCACCCTCTGCTAGATGATGCAAAGCATTCAACAGTAGTTATTTTCCAGTGAACTTACATCTAGCGAGAATGATAGAAGTAAAAGGAATAAAAATAAAATATTAAAAAATTGAGAAACTTAATAGTAAGAGAAAGAGAACGAAAAAAGTAACCCAGATAATTCTACTTGGTCTTTTCTATGTTTCTCTTTTCTTTCTGCTTGTTTCAAATCACTAATCAAAACCACTTTCCTACTAGTAGGCTAGAAGAGGAATTTAGCTGTTGGAGTATATCTTGAACATCTGATAGATGGTGGAGGAGAACTCAACACGAACCATGATCAGGTTCCAACAACTCAGCATGAAGCATGATCAGGACCCATCTCCCACAACACAAAGGGAAACACAACAGCCACAACCTGCCTGAGTACTGAGGTTGTTGCTGAACGAGTCAAGATCCTGCATGAGGTCAGCATTGCAATCTGGGAAAGAGCCAATGAACATCCAACATGGAACGCCCTTACTAGAAAGAATTGTGTTATTTCTGAGCCACTACATAGAGCTTGCTGATGTTTAAAAACCCAGTTCAAGGCAGTGCAACAATACAAACTTGATTGTACTAAGGCAGGGTGTTGGGGAGCAGAGCAACAGGCCTTGAAAGCCAAAGTGACCTTCTGTCCCTGGTCCAGAAGAAGCCCTGGGACCAGTGAAAGACATCCCGGTCACAGGGGAAGTGGAAAGAGTGCATTGTGGGCCTGTGAACTGCTGCACCTTGTCGGAAGTGAGAAACATAGTTTGTTACCTTAATAGGTATTATTTACCTGTTTCCACAAAAGGTAATGTTGTGAAACACAATAGTTAATTGGAGCACTTTGTAGTGTAGCACTAATTCCTGTTTGTATTGTAGCATACAGGCAATTATCACTGCACAAGAAAGGTCGTCGCCATACCATTGTGGAGATCATGTGTGCCCTTAAAGAACACCACAGCAGGGATGTAGGAAGCTTCAAGAAGTGTAATAAACTTCCCAATAAGTAAAAACTGAAAAACCCAAAACACTGGCAATGACTGTCAACAAAATAGCAGCAACTTGATAAGTACCTTGTAAAACACACAAATCTAATATTCTAAGAGTTCAGGAGGATGATTTTGTACTTTGTACTCACTAGACCTGATAAAAACTTTCTTCCCTCAGTTAAAGAGAGCAGACAAATCTATAAGAGCATTCAAATGGCACTCCTTGCATGACTGCAAATGTTTTTTGATATGCAGGTTTTCCTCAGTTCCTAGAATTTTTGGTCCTAACTGGACATATTTTTAATTCTCTTGATTTTTAAATAACCAAAACTTCTACCATTTAAAAATGCAATATGGAAAGGACAGCTTAAATCACCAAACCGAAAATCAACACTGATTTCTGCAAATTTACAATTAAAAAGATTACAAATAAAAATGAAAATTGAATAAATAAATTAAACAAATACTAATTACATTTCATCTCATGACTTAATATTAAAAAAAGGTATCTGTGAAACAAAAATTTAAGGAATCATTTGATTTTGTTTTCTATGTGAGTGAAACATATATTTAAATCCTTTTTATCTCTAGTTTAGATTTAATTTCTAATGAACAAACAAAACATTAAAAAACTAAAATAGAAAGTTGCACTCATTATCAAGCAGACATAACTATTTATATAGTCTCTTCTGACTCCGGCAGATTAACTGATGTCAGTGCAGTAGATTAAGTATAAATTATTGTAGTCGGACAAGATTTATAAATGAGAAATCCCAGAGTTGTAAAATTGCCATGATATCTATGTAGTTTGTGCACAGATATTTTGGGTGCTGCAATATTAATATGTCTCAGAGACCCCTCTTGTCAAAAAGATCAGATATGTGTTACTGTTTGGTGAAAAGCCAGTAGAAAGATTGTTTATGTTTTCCAATTTAATTGCTTGTAATACTGAAACAATATTAATCATACTAGCTGGCAAATAGGTAAGTGAAATCAAGAAAATCTACAGTAGAAACAGCAATATAACATTAAATTAATACAGCTGCAAGCTTGACAGCAGTGAGTGCATATTTGAAAATCCATTTTGCTTCCTCTCATATGCATATGGTTACAGCTTGCTTTTCAAATAAATCTGATCAACATTTTGTGGTATTTGAACATTTTCCCATCTGGTGGATTGTTCATAAAACTCATTTTCCCTGATTTAGTGAGGCAAGGAGCGCACCAGACTGAATGGCTTTAGATTTGTATTTGGAACTTCTGGGCTTTTGCAATCCCTCATATGTCCCATTACACATTCCTAATTTTCCAACAGATTAATTTATGTTTTAAAGCTAATAAGCCAGGTGTCATGGTACTTGACTATTCTTTGCTGCATTATGGTATTTTCTTGTGAAGGGTCATGTTTGCTGAGTATCTGTGTATTTTATATCAAAAGAAGAAATTACTTTAATTTTTAGAGACATTTTACTTCTTTACCATAATGCTCAGTCTTCTAAAATGAGTCCAACTATCCCCAAAAGTATTCATTAGTCCACATGTAGCTCTTGCTTGCATTGCACAGAATGCTGCTTGTGACTCTAATGATCCAAATTAAGTAATATTTTTAAAAATTAAATTAAGACATTAGTATTTCCTGTACTGATTTTTACTTCAACAGTCTTATGATTTAACGACACCCAAAAGCTGGCACAGTGCAGCAATTAAGTCAACATGGGAATATCTTAGTAAATATCTCAACAACACACCTGTGATAAGTTGCAAACATCACCCTTTCTGATCACTAGAAAGTATGGTAACACTGTGTGTAGAAACCAGATATTCATTGTTCAGATCAAACCCTAAATCTGTCCACTAGTTTATAGAAAACAGAGAAAAGATGAAACTTATCGTCTTGAAATATCTACATTTGCATGGTACATGTTTCTTCTTCTGATGCTTGAATCCAAAACATTTTCTTTCTTTCTGTTATCGGTCAACCTGAGCCAACAAAACATTTCCTGTCATTGTTTTTGTCCTCAGTAATTTTCTTTCCAGGAATGTGATATATTTCTGAATTTCTTCTTGGCTTGACAGTACACAAGACTGACAATTCTGTCCATGCTGCCGTCCTCCCCCACATGGCAGCCAGTAATTATAGCAGATCCAAACAGATATTAGTGTCCCTCACTGGATGGCCTACACGAGGTGCCACCTTCACATTATTAAAACATCAATCATGGTAGAGCCCTTGTGGTGTGCAGGATTCTGCTGAAGCAAATGAAGTAAAATATTCTCTGTCAAACCAATAGAAAATATGCTAAGTTTCAGTATTTTCCTGTTGCTTCTCAGCTATTACTCAGTTCTTTGACAGAATTTAAAGTGCTTTCCTTATTATGTTATGCAGTATTTAAAATCATCCTCTGATAGTAATTTGACAATATTTGCTTTAAAGAGCCATCACCATCAGACATTTCCAGCTTGTGTACATAAGTTCTATGTAAAAGAATTCAACATTTTAATAGACAAAATCTCCCTCATATTTTTGGCAAATATTCTCTGACTTACTTATTTTTCTCCAGATCAATGAATATTGCTGGTTTGCCATATTTTCAGTGAATATACATTCTACTTTGTTCATGAAGGAGGTCCCAACAGGTTGTATGTAGGGAACAGAAGTTTCTTACAATGATAAATTCTTTTGAATAAAATTTTCCTGCTCAGTTGAAACCTTTGTAATTGTTTAGTGACTTTTGATAAAAAGCATAATTTATACTACCCCATGTTTTAAATGAAAGTGATAATGGCAACTCTGTCCTCTGTTAATCTGATTGTTGATGGATTGTATAAAATGAGGTGTGAACATAAAACAGACTGAGCTTCACAGATATTGCAGCTGGGAGAGAGACATAACAAGAATACTACATACAAGCTGCTGTGCCAGACACTGTTTCTCAGATCAAGCAACCTGGACATGCACTCCATAAGAATTATAAATACCTAGGGAATTAAAAAGATTAAAGTATTGATGTGTATGGATGCCCTGAAGACTAAGCTTTGAACAAGTCTTTTGTGTCACTTGGAAAGAAGCATGTCAGTAATATTTTAGATACCAAGAGTTTGTATCTGTCCCAAAATCTGATTTTTGAGTGGATTTGAGCTTCCAGGAATTGTTCATTTGAAAATTTGACTCGATCGTGTAATTAATTTTATTTCATGGTGACTCTGTGATCTATTTAAACACCATTTTATTTTTCCAAACTTTAATAGCCTGGTGATTGTAGGAAATGTTTAGCTGGAGAACAGCTGAAGGACAGCTAAGCTTACATCTTAAATCTTGCTTATGAGGCAAGATAAAGCTTTAAAGAAGAGAAATAAATCCAAAAAAAAGGCAATAAAAGGTAATTTAATTAGAGACCTGGCAACAAAAGTATGGTTTTTATAGCATCATCCACTGATAAGTACTCTTTCACCTTTCTCTGCATCGGTCCTTGCCAGTTTTACATCCAAGAATTTCTTGGCATCACTGAGCAACAACCTCACACATTTAATACAGACCAAGGATGAGGGTAGTTTAGCAGGATTAAGTATTAGCACATCAAAACTGCTTGGAGTATATTTCTTCCATTCATAAAGCAAATTAATGCAGGTAGTCATTATAGAAACAGGTATATTAAAACAGAATCAAGGCCATACATCAAACTTCATTGCAAATCTCAAGGAAAATGCCTTTACAATAATATATGAATTGACTTTCAGCTCCAAATATTCATTAGACATTTCTAGCTGCCATTCATTCTAAATTAGTAAAGTATACAAAGTGATTTACTCTTGTGAATTCACATGGTCTGGATCATCACCAAAAACATACTGCTATCTCATTAAGCACCTAATCCACTTTTCCTTGATAATGATTATTTGCACTTACATTTCACATTATCTTTTCAAAGAGTTCCACAAGGTACTATTCAGTTTTTCCTCTCTACATGTAGGGAAAGGTGAGTTTACACTTGGGGGTACTGTACAAATAAATTGGACAGGCGGGTTCTACTGGTGAAAGCTAGATTTTTCTTCAGATAGTTTTTAGAGGTTTTTATCGTATAAGACCTAGGGAGTTTGTGCATCTATTATAAGCTATGAAATTCATTCAATGCAGTTGGTGATGGCTAGTGAGGAATGAATGCATCCTGCTCACCACAGTTTGTCTCATTGGGTATTTCAGAAGAAAACAAGTGCGAATCTCACTTATTTTAGGGAGGCATGGGCTCAAATCCCCAATTAAATAGTCATATTCAACCTAATTTCTAAGACAGAATCAAGACGGGAAAAAATGCTTTCCCTTTTTATAATTGCAACCATTATTTGATTTATTTAATACATTGTTCCCTGGAGAGACCAGCAGAAGAAATAAGCAATATTAGCAATTTATTATTATTAGTTGTAATTTCAGGGGTTTATTTTCTTAATAGAACTTTCCTGTGGAAAAAAATGTTACCAATTTTCCATTTTCCTGAAGACTCATTTTCTGAAGATGCATTACAAATCACTCCCTGGCTCCAACCTTAGATTCTTAGGAATTTCTATGACTAGAACTTATATTTCCTACAGTCTCAGGCCCTAGGCTTCCCAACCCAGACCTGAGGTAGGACAGCCTTTCAAGTAATAGGCCTTGGTATTTGGTTTCCCACCTTGAGTCTCAAATTAGCTATTTGTTGCCTCCTATCTTTCACATTCCTTTGGGAATGTGTCTGAATTTATGGATACAGTGGATTTATTTGATACACAGGGGATTTTTTGACAGCTAAAAACGTAATATCCAATTCTTCCAAAGGAATTTTGGTTTCATACACTTTACTTAAAGATGTAGCATACGTGGGGTCTAATAGATCTGCAGGATAAAAACAAATACTTATAACAGACAGTCATGTCTGTTCTTTACCCCTTGATCCAGAAACCATTTTGTTTTAATCAGGGCTGCTAGTGATCCTAGTGTCTTCCCCTTCCCAGCCCTCCTTGTGGCCACACTCCCAACATCCCTCTCTATTATAGACTCTATTGTATCATTTGGCATTTTTTCACTTTCAACTCATCGAAAAAATGTTATTATCAAATCAATGATGTTTAATGTGGCTGTACTCACTTTGGAGCTGGCCAATAGCTGAGTAGGGCGATTACCTCATTTGTTGTCAGCATTCAATAATGTGAAAAAACTCCTCAAAGCTCTTGTCCACAAGCCCTTTGAAAAGAAATCATAACATTTTATCAGATCCATATTACATGTGACTCTTATTCTTCAATTTAATGACACTTTAAAGCCTTCTAATTTTGGAAAAAGTCAGAGTTATATGACCACTGTCTTAATACAACACAAGAGGTACTTGTCTTTCTGGTTTAGGACTGAACTCATGGGAATATAAATCTCAATCATAATAATAAAGTAACCATAAAATGTTCAGTACTGTACTGTTTTAAGAAGGAGGCCCAAACTGACATTCTTCATGTCCTTCTGGGTGATTATCTCTGTAGAACAAGTACTCCATGTCTCCACAGTATGAGAGCTAAAATGTGTATCTGTGGGACATGTAGGGTGAGAGTAGAGACATTATCATTAATTACTTCTGAACAGCAGTGAAAGTGCTTCAAGGTTGTTTGCTGCCTGCAGACTTGTCAGTTTCCCCATGCAATGTATCACAAGGGAGAGATTTTTAAAGAAATACCAGCATTAAAAAAAAAAAAAAAAATCAATATGATGTATGACTCTAATCTCTGCTTTGCAGATGTTAATGCTCTGTTTTTGACAGTAGGACAGGAAAAAAAGAAAAAAAGAATAGCTAAAGAAGGCAAAGCTGGTCAGTTCATAGTGCAAAAGCAATAATATTGGTGTTAAAGCAAAAGTATTACATAACTTGAGCAGATGGAATGCTTTGTCCACCCCACCCCACCTCCACCTCCAAAAATAGATGTTGCAAATCTGAAAATTTCCACATAAAATTAAGACTTTTTAGGCTTCTGCACATAGTCAAAAATTTGTGTCACATGGGATATTTTCAAAATGCTAAATGCAATAAAAGTGCCTTCCACAAACTGCTAGATGCAGTGTTACCCTCTGAGAATATAATCTCAGTTTATGTCCATCAAGCATGCTCTAATAATGTAATGATTCTGAAATCTGCTCATATAAATAAAGAAATAATTTCAGAATTATGAATATAATTTGGGTTTTTCTTCATTGTGTTTTAGAATGAAAATGTTTAGCCTCTTTGTTTTGTTCACTGTTTTAAAGAAAACAGTGATGTGCTGACATGGATATGTGCTGCAATTGGAGAAAGACCATTCATGTTTTTCAAAATGTTACAAAATAGCAGGGCAAAGTTTGGTCCCCTGTATTTAGTTTGGTGAAGAACTTTACTGTTAAAAAGGAAATAAAGTGCAAAGGATATAATAAACACATTAAAAATGACAAATCACTATGGTACTTACTTACTTAAAATGGAAAATGACAGACTACTAATGTTCTTACTAAAGGAAAAGGTTAAAGGGGAAATATAACACATGCACTGAGTAGGCAGGCAGAATGATGGAAAGTCTCTGTCTCTTCCTTAAATGGATACAAAATTAGAAGTGTGTGGAGTAAGAAAAAGCAAGAGAATTCCATCTTCATGCTCTACCAGAGACCTTTTTCTTTTTTTCTTTCTGTTTGTTTATTGTTTTCTTTCTCCCAGTCTCAGATTTTATAGAGTCTGAAATATATTTGTAAGTATATCAGGCAAGGGCACTTGTTTGACTTATTTTTCATGTTGAATGAATCTTCACCTTGAGAAAAATGTTTTCACCTACTCAACCCCAAGTTAAAAGCACTTCATCATCTAGACAAATATTCATTGGACACTCAAATTCCCAAGTGTGTAAAATGCAGGAAGCTGAGTCAGATTTCATTGCTTTGTACATTTTGGGAGTATTGTACACACCTTGGACATCTGGCTTAGTATCACTCCAGAGGTGATTTACAAAACAAATTACTTTACTGCTGAAAATGTGATTTAAAGATAAAACTGTAAGTTAATGCCTGTAAAAATTGGGGTTTGATAGTTTTCTACTGACAAAGAATGTGTGCTCACCAGTTGATATTTCAAATTATAAAGGTTTTCTATCAAATATTTCTCTAACATCCTTCAAAATCCTGTAGCACTTTCCACCCGTGTGACAGACATGGAACTCTTTGTCTGAGTGTATATGCTTCCTAGAATTTTTTAAATTTTTTTTTTAACTTGACAAAGGGTATATAGACCTCAGTAAAGTGAAATGGATCACATTATGTCACCAGAACCCCGACAATCACTAGAAGGGATTTAGCATAGCTTTTCTTTTATACTAACTCCTCATCTTTGCCTATCTGATTTTCTTTGTTTCTGCATTTAACTATCCCAAACACAGGGGAAAATAGGATTTTGACAGATTGAGTAATATTAGAAGAAGCCAGGGTGTTATTGTCAGAGCTTAAACAGGATGGACAGGGAATAAGGGGAAAGGCAGCTACAAAGGATTTACACATTAAATAGATCTTGCTAAAAGAGTGTGTGTTTCCGACACATAGTATAGTAGAAAAAATCACATGTGCATGCTGCAGATACAGGTAAAGCCTGATACTCAAAAGCATGAGGGTATTTCTAAACCCTTGACTGCAATACTGTTTCCCTGCAACATATTTCCACAGTTTGATGTACCTTCTACTCCTCTTCAGGAGTTGTGAACAGCTCATGCAGGGAATCAGTTGCCTGAAAACAGAAAACTGTTGTGAAACATGAGTCTGCATGCCAGTTGAGCTACAAACTTCCTAAGAGTGCTTGTACAGCAGTGAAGGTCTATGTTCAATCCCACTTAATTTTGCATTGCTGACTGTGGGATTCTGTAAGTTAGGGCTGCTGTTATTGTCGGCAAAACGAAACAGGAGCTCCAAGAGCACTGTTTAAAACACCAGCTAAAGACAGAGATTACAGCAGTTGTGCTCTGTCGTGGTTTAACCCCAGCCAGCAGCCAAGCCCCATGCAGCTGCTTACTCCCTCCCACACCAGCAGGATCAGGCAGAGAATCAGAAGGGTAAATGCTAGAAAACTTGTGGATTGAGATAAAGACAGTTTAATATGGAAAGCAAAGGCCACACAGACAAGCAATGCAAAGCAAGGAATCATTTTAATACTTCGCATGGGAAGGCTGGTGTTCAGGCATCTCTAGGAGAGCAGGGCCCCATCACATGTAATGGTTAACTTTACCTCAGCCAAAGCCAGCACAACTCTTAACATAGGTGCTTTGGGGAAGATGTATCTATGCCTTAAAACTCAGGCACCTCACTGGTAAGTTTTTGGACCGCATCGAGCTCAAGAGTTTCCAGTGGAAAGCAGAGGCTCTGTCAGAATCCCAAAAGAATTTGTGGCTTTGGAGTGGGGATACACAACATCCCAAATGCTGGAGAAAGAAGGGGGATAAAGCAGGAGACAGGGAACACCTCAGAAAGGGATGTGACCTGAAAGAAATTAATCCTATCCTGTCCTTATCTCAAGCACACTTACCAGGTTGCAGAGGAGTTCCTCCTACTTGTACTTGAAATATTTTGTATCCTCCTGGAAAATTAAACTAGGTCTTCCCCTATAAAAGTATGGAAGACTCTTTTTTTATTTCATAATATATCTAAAACAGAATAGAGTGTGAGTAGATGTCCCCATGTATTTAGAAGTTTTGTAATTATAATACTCCATCCAGATAGGAAGTGCCAGAAGTCACATTTTCTTTTCCTGGAATGAGGATTTAAATCTCGATCTCTGTCCTTTCAAGAAAGTTCTTCAATCAAATGGAATCTGTGCTGTTTGGGAAAAAAGATAATAAGAAATAATTAAACTTTTGCTACTGAAGCTGATCCACATTCTGTGGATTATTTAGACATTTGGAGGGAAAGAGTGGCAAAGCTAGAACAAGAAATAATGTAATTCTTTAGCCTGATGGACATACATCTCCCTTGAGAGAGTGGAACTGTAGATTATGGTCCCTGCTCTTACATAAAAAGTTATTGGAGCATGTCACATTTCAGCCAGCAAAATCACAAAGACAGCAGGACATTTTATTAGGAAAGAAAAAAATATTTAATCCGTCAAAGTGCAACATCTGGTGACTTTTGCTTATATTTTCTGATGCTGGATTAATATCATTGCACATTCAATATGGGTGCATTTGAACTGTAATCTAATTAGCTGTTGAAAGTATTCTGGTGCCACTTAGCCAAAATACCAAAATATTGTTTTTGTTTGCAGTCATAAGCTGCTGCGTTTACTGATACTGTGTCATTGTACCAATCTTTCCTTCACCAAGGTCCCATCATTCTGCAGTAAGCAGCAGGAGGGTACTAATCCTCTGCAATAGCACTTCAATTTTCTCATTACAAAAATTGGCTCCATTTTCCTGGCTTAGGCAAACCCAGTGTTGCTCAGACCTTGGGGGCCACAGATTGGGAGCAGCGAGAGCAGAAGAAGCGCCAACTGCAACAGCAGATAGATATTTTAGCAACAGCTGTCTGGTTTTGTATGCTCCTCCTGGATCTCAGTTTAAATGCTGCAGCTCAGCCAGCATGAGGTTTTGTCCCCTCTGCACAACTCCGAGCCAAGAAAGAGTAGGATGATCTTTAGTATGAATCAACAAAGAATGTCATAACAGCTCAGCAAATAATTAGCATTTCCATATATTCTCAAAAGCACTGAAAGAGTAATCAGGGTAATGATAAAACAGTAGCAATATAGGTACACAATTGTAAACAAAAATAATCTTAAAATCACACCTTGTAGTTGTACCAAGGCTTTTTAAACAATGCATGTCACTATTTTTAAGTTTCGTAGCATATCTGAGAGGAAAACAAATTTCACTAGCTTGACTGTGACAAAGAAAACTGAAACAGAGAAGTCCATCTTTCATGACCAATTAAATGGCACAAAGGGAAAGAGCAGCAAAGTCTCTTAACTTGCAGCTTTGTGCTATAACCACTGGTCTATTCAAGTAATGGAATGGGTCATTTATTCCCTGATTTATTCAATTTCATTTATTCCATTGCAGTATTCACATGCAGTTTGTGTTCAGAAAGAAATTAAAACTAGAAATTCCTATTAAATTGCTCATTAAATTTGTGTAAGTCTAGGAGGGTACTGGGCTCCTTCCACCTTGAAGTCTGAACATTTATGCACTGAATCCCACAATCATAGCATGGGTTGAGTTGCAAGGAATCTTAAAAGGCCATCCAACCCAACTCCTCTGCAACAAGTAGGGGAATCTTCAACACAAGCAGGTTGCTCAGAATCCCATCCAACTTGACCTTGAATATTTCCAGGGATGGGGCATCTGTGCAACCTGTTACAGCATTTCACCACCATCCTCATTGTAAAAATCCTCCAAACTTCTCTATATTGAATCTAAATTGTGTCCTCTTTGAGTTTAAAACCATAACCCCTCATCCTGTTGCAACACACCCCAATGAAAAGTTTGTCCCCATCTTTCTTACAGGCCCCCATTAGGTACTGAAGGGCTGCAATAAGGTGTCCTAAGAGGCTCCCACAGACTGAAAAACCCCAGATCTCTCAGCCTTTCCTCACAGAAGTGCTCCATCCCTCTAGACAACTTTGTGGCCCTCCTCCAAATCCACCTCAACAGGACCATGCATTTTTTTAATAATAATAGTGCACAATAGTGATACAGTGATACTTCAGGTAATCATCCATTAGGTTAGATGACTTTATTTGATTTCCCTTGGCATCTGCTAGACCTGCAAAACAGGATCTCAATTAGTAAGAATAATTAATATTTCTGCTTTGGAATAAATAGTGAAGAACTGAAGATACATGAAAATAACAATATTTATGTCCCTTATTAATAAAGGAAAATATCACAATATTACTGTCAATTGTCTTGTAATGTCTGCTGGTTTGACCTATGCTTAGTTGCTAGTTTCTGGTCTAGAGACTAAGTGTCTCATCTAGCAGTGGAAATTCTTAAAGGGTTCACATGCAGTCAATCCCAAATTTGATTACTTTTGCTAGGTTTAATGTTGAAGTATCAGCTTTGTCCACTAATTTAAAACTGGAACATAAGTATTCATAATAACCAATTTCACCTCTTCAGAAAAGTGTTGCTTCTTAATCCTTTGTATTTCAAAGGTTTACAAACAACTGTATTTAAGTTCTCCAGGAATAGCATAACAGCTGAGCTCTAAGAATTGGTATAATATAGCTAATAAAATTTCCCCCAGTTTCTAGATAAGTAAAATGTAATCAATTGGCTTGGAATTTGTCCAAGGTTTAATATTAACACCCTCCTTTCAAAAAAGCACCAATAGCAGTGTTTTTGAATTTCAGTTTTATGTCCTCTTTCAAGCATGTGATCCCAATAAATTATAATCATGAACTTAATATCACTGATTCTTGAAGTTGGTCCATGCAACAGAAATTCTCTGCCACTACTTTCTTCAGGTACTTAGAAGTGTTCTTGTCAGAGTTCTTGGCTGGAATTGTTCCTTGCACTTTAAAAAACAATAATTGCAACTGAGAAATTTGAAGCTACAAGGATCCATGGGGAAAAATGTCTAGCCATAAAATTGATGTAAAACAGGGAACTGAGGTACTTGTAGGACTTTACAGTCTCTCAGGCAAGTCAAGTTTAATGCGATTGTCATGCAATGCTGACAGACATGTTTGTTTGGTTGGGATTTTTTAAATGTGCAAGTTTAATTTCCCACAACCCTTAATCACACACACACACACACACATAGAAAAGACTAAGAATTCTTTCAAAACAGCAACCAACTTCCTTTCCCCCCTTTTCATGTTATTTATATTATATTTTCAACTGTGAAAGAAAAAAAAAAGCAAAGAGTAAATCTGAATCAAATTTTGATCTCTGAAGAAGTATTTGCTGACTCTCCCCAGATAAAAATGGATTTAATAAAGGCTGTGTCTTTAACAAAGAAAACAGAAGGGAGAAGTATTTTTATTACATTTGGGTTAACATTAATAGTTAATTAATAGTGATTTGAACAACCACTTTTTCAAATTAAAAAAAAAAAAGAATAAAAAACCTTTTATTATCAGAAATATCTTTAAATATTTTTTCCATTAACAAAAACTTTTTTACTGGAATTCTGCTGTCCTAAAAGTATTTTCAGAACAGAAATCAAAGTCCTTTGAGGGGCAATGACAGTAGATCTGCACAAAGACACAGAACACACTTTCTGATTGAATATCTTGAATTTTTAGATTTCCTCTTTCCTGTTTAATGGAAGAGAAGACTCAGTATTATATTGTCTTGGTGACCAATCTCAGGTGATTAATTAAAACTTTAAAATCATTTTGAAATCACAATATCATCGTGAAACAGCTCACAAATAACACCTTTTCTGAAATATAGTCATAATAAAACTTTTTATGGTACACTGAGTAACAATTAGGGCTTATTAAAAAGTTTGTCTGATGATAATTCCTTAGCTAAAAACATGACCCAGAGCTGCTTTTGAATAGTTTTTAATTATAGGATTTCTTCAAAAACCAAAAGCTAGCATACAGCTCTCTGGATTCACTCAGGAACACTGATATCAAATTATTTTTTCTTCTATATTGCTAATGGGATTTTCTTATGCTGCCTTGGGTTCATCTGAGTGGCTCTTTAAATTCCAAGCCAGTCCCATCTCATTAACATGAGTGAAGTCATACCACTGCAGAGGTGCAGAAACAGAAAATCTTTCTGCAGGAAACTTTTAGAGATCTGATATCTCTCTTCTGCCTATCCACCGTGGAGAAGTTCTTCACAGGTTGTGGTGATAACATGTCTCAGTTAAGGTACTGTCCTTTTCAGGAGCTTTGACAGATAAAATTAGCCCTGGGCACACATAGCCAAGGCCACAAATATGTGTGTGAAAATGCGTCATCACCCATTCAGTAACCAAGCTACAGCTTTTAACTGGTCATGTTCTAAGCAGACACATTCCAAAGCCAGCAGTGTTTTCCTAATGCTGCCCCTGAAAGCACTCCCTGTAAATGCTGGTAAACCCACACCAACTTCATGTCAATTTGACATGTATGTATTGAAAGGTAAGCAAAACTCAAACTGATTAGAACCAAACCCAGAGTTAATTAGGATTAGAATATTGGCCACCAGTGGGGGCTGACATGCTTTGCACCTCTGGCCAAATGATAACAATGTGTTTCAGAAATTAATAATATCTGAGGATTTCTCATGTCAGCTGAATTAATTTCTGTAAATCAACTGAGCTTGCCAATGAGAGCAGGCAGGGAAATAAAATTTCACTGGAAAACTTTTCTTGCTATTCTCTAAGTTCATATAATGAGGAAACCATTTGACTATTTTGGCTTCTGTGCGATTATGTTTATTTAAAGAAACAGAGTACTACTTAATTATGTATGTGAATACTTGGCAGATATAATTACTACCCAACAGGCAAACTCTGTTTGGGTTTGTTGGAATGCCAATGGGCTTTTATTAGTTCAGCCCATCATTCTGTTGTGAAATGGAAATGAAAAGTGGAAAATATGTTTTCCTTCTCAAGGGATCACTTCAGCTCCTTTTTCTCTTTATTTTATCAGACTTCTTGTTGCTATGGGGGTCTTGAAGGCCTATTATTAAAACACCCTGCAGTCCTAAGGGAAGAAAAGCAAGCTGGTGCTCCAGATGGGAACAGTGTGAATAGAATAAACTATAAGCACCAAAAAATTCCAATAAATGCAGCAAAATCTATGCATTATTCTCTTTTGTTTCCAAAGTTCATCTAGAGTTTTCACCTTTTTGCGTTCAATTTTTTCTGAAAATAAGGTAATTCATAGTACCATTCAAATATAAAAGCACAAAAGAAAAAAAAACAAGTTAGTCATGCTGGTTTTCTTGGGAAGCATACTTAGTATGAGGGGTTTTTTCCATCGCTCACTTTAATTTTTAAAGACACGCTGGTTTAGACTAGCTTTATCTTGGAAATATTTCATTTCTCATTCACATCATTGTTCTTAAACTCAGCTTTGGTAGTGTATTCAGTTCAGCATATTTCATGACTTCATACACCCAGAGAATAAACTCCCTTCCCTTCCCTTCCCTTCCCTTCCCTTCCCTTCCCTTCCCTTCCCTTCCCTTCCCTTCCCTTCCCTTCCCTTCCCTTCCCTTCCCTTCCCTTCGATTTTATTATTTTTATTTCCTTTGAGGAACTCAGCAGCTAGCTTTCATTTATCTCAATTCTCTGCTAAGAGAAGCTACCTAAAATGCATTCACTGACCTCATCTGTGTTGGCTCCCTGTAATAGAGTGGGGAAAAATTTGCAGAAGCTTCCAGAAGAATTATACAAATCCATGCATTTACATGTATAAACCCAAGCACAGGACTTTTAAGGTACTACATTTTACATCAACAGAGGCTTTACTAGTCTGCAATGCATGCCTCCTTTGATTCAATTATTTAGGTTGTTCAACTTGAAAGGCAGAATAAGTACAGTTTTGTGAGCCCTCTCCTGAAAATTCTTTAAATATGTGCGGCCGTCAGGATAACGTGAATAACAAAAATTATGTTATTGCAGCTGACCCAAAAGACTGGAAGAAGAAAATAACAAGTAATTTGTGTCTGGCCAGAACAAATAGCCTCTCAGGACTTTTTTTTGTGATTTTGGCTTGTTGAAAGAAACACAGGCAGTGGTAAAATAATAACCATGGTGGCTACACAACTGTTTACTCTGATCTCCATTCAAACTGAGGCTGCAGCATTAGGTGCAATAATTCCCATCCTACTCACCACATATCCATGTATACTTTATTCATCATCTCCTGATATGGAAATGTATAACAGATTTTGTTACAAAGTACCTTATGCACATTTACAAGTGAGTTTGTTCCATTCTGCCCTGACCTATAGAGACCTAAATCTTTATAGAATAGTTTTTTGGGTTTGATTAAATTGAAGTGCATAAATAGCTGCAAAATGCTGTAATCAACATGTTGTTCAACTCTTTCCCACAGGCAGTGTCCAGTTCTGAAGCCTTCTGTGAAGGAAAATTCTTTCTTGGCTGACAGACAAGTATTCTACACTAAATTGCTTCATGAGAGTCATAAATGCAGTAATCTTGCCCCAGAGCCTCATACATTATGCTCACAGTACATACCTGTCATTATGTGGCACTAAATGCATCAGAATGAACTGATTTCATTAACTTTCCTGGATCCACATTGGAATGGATAAAACATTCTGAAGCCTTTATCACCAAAGAAATGGTCTTGAAAGCTAATGTTTACATTACACCTTCACAGTGCCAGTGTGTAGTGCGAGACTCAGGAGCTCCTTAATTTATGATTAATTTACTCCAGAACTAATTAACACTTGTTTTAATCTAATTCTAGCATAGCTGAAGAGAAAACATTAATGTTTTTTTAAAAAAGATATTCAAGAAACCAGGGATGAGGAGGTGAGAGATGGTCAGGATAGGGGATGCTCAAGGGTTACATGCACCAAAATCTTCACATAACTCTGTCTTGAGGCTGAAGAAAATCCAACAACTTCTGAAATTCTGATGAAAGAAAAGTATTCCAAATATAATTGTTGAACAATAGGAAGTCTGGACGAGGTATTACACCATTTCTTATCTTACGATTGTGGAGACTTTGACAGGAAGACAGAATTAAAAAGGTCAATAGGAATAGAAGTATAGAATGTTTCATTCAAATCTGAATTGATAATAAAGGTAAATTCTCCCTGGGTAACATGAATCAGTGATTCTGCTGAAGTTGCTTCAACTCCTGCCATAAAATACCTTCTTTTTCAAAACTTGTGTCAGTATCAGGCTGAGTAGAAATTGAAAATTCTCCTTAAATATTTGAGTCTTTCAGTACTGTGGCTACTAACATGTACACAAAAAACCAATATTTTTATTAATGCCTCAGAGCCTGTTCTGGTGCAGGAATATTGTAGTTGACATTCTTATCTGGAAAATTTTCCATAAAACTCCATAAACTTATGGGAAAACCATATAATATTCAGGTGAATGAAGTGCCACTTTATGTTTATATGCTAAGCCCTTACTAGTTTTTCTTAACATTACTGAATTAAAATAGATACTTAAAAAGTTAAATAATGAGCCTCATGACATCTCAAAATACAAAAACAAAATTAAAAGAATGATAAAAATTTAGGAGTCCCTTAATGATACAAGTTTATTTACAGTGGTAATAACAGATCACTTTAGAACTGGAGCTGGTCAAAAAGTTTTAGTATTTATCTGGCAGAAGTGTGTGTGCTTTTGAAAGCTATTCTGCTTGTCTTTATGTGATGTAACTTGCACTTTACAAAGTTTTTTCAGCAGAAAAGAGAAATATATACCAGAGGTTTACACACTGGTGTTTACAGCACATCTTTGAAGGGACAGAGGGCCAAGATAAATTTTCTAGAAATTAAGCTTACCTTTCAAATTACTACACTACCCAGTATGCTGTTGAGAATACTTACATGCCTTTTCTCACCTAAAATACTATCCTTAAGACAGTTACCTCAAAATCAAGTTTGTCTGTCAGCAGAACACATTTCATTAAAAATTCCCAATGCATACTTTTCAAATAATGTTAAAATTTCCTTGAACTATCAGAACATATATAATCCAACAAAAGAAATCAACGAGTTCTCATTCAAAAGCAAACTCTACTATTTCAAAACATGCTTCCATTATGATTTCAAAGAAAAAGGTCAAACTTTAAACATTTATATCAATATGTGTAAAACAACGCTATTGAAATTAGAGATCTTCAATTTTCCATTTTTCACCAGCTTTAAAACAGCTGGTTTATATCTGTTTATTTGTATTTCATCCTTGCACTTTTCAGTATAAATATAGGTCATATAATGATGAGTATTCTTGGAGGACAGCAATTTCTTCCAGCTGGGTAGATTTGATGACATCACAAGAAGTGTGTGCACAGGAAGTCAAAAGGTCTCATAGCATAACATGTAAGTCAGTGGTTTTGAAGAGGAAAATCAGAAAGGTGAAAGATCCATAAAGCAGGTGAGCAGCTAACAGGATAAGAAATTCATTGCCATGTGTTGCACAACTGCTGATCCAACAAAACAAACAAGACAAAATGATAAAATTATCAAAGATGTCTACTTCTTCATCTACTAAAAAAAATTAAAATATTTAAATATAGCCATTTAGAACTGTTATTATCCTGTAGGATGTATGGGCTTCATTTCAGATGAATTTAATGATGCATCTATTTTTTTTTTTCTTGTAGGTAACACAAAGTGGAAACTGTTTATTGTGCTAATACAGATGCCTTTCATTATTCCACTTTTATCCTGCCTTGCACAGTAAAACACAATTTTATCTTTAGGATAATTATTTCTGTGGATAAAGACAGGACTAATCTATAGCCTCTTAATAAGCAGCTCTACTACTCCTTAGACTGTGCTGCTGTGCTTCAGAAATATTGTTTCTCTTTGCCTCATTGTCTGAATCTTACAGGTAAGTACATAAAGCTTCTAAAAACTGCATGATGATCCCTGTAGGGAAATAAAGTTCTTTGTGCCAAAACTTTTGAAATGAACACTTAAAATGTTTCGGGCTGTTGGCCTTCTTTATCAATGCCCTAAGTATCAATTTGAATGGATTTATGACTATCATTTGAATCATTACCGTCTCAGTAGTAGTGTATTTATGAGCTAGTTGTGCTGCAATATAACCACTGACTAATAAAAAATGGCACTCATTAGCAAGACCTGAAAAAGAAAAACCAACATTTTCACTTTTTTTTTTCCCCTTTTTCTACTCTTTAGTTAAGAAAAGAAGAAAGCTTACCTGATGGGGGGTTTTGGGGGGTTTTGGGGTTTTTTACATTTCAGTATCTTCCTGTGACAGCTGTTGGTTTCACATAACCATTGTTTCTATTTTTTGTTTCTTCCAATTTAGCCATAACTAAATTTCATTAACACTTTAGGAAATGTGAACATTTTCCTTCCATCTGCTAAATGGCTTTTAAAACTCATTTACTTTGATTTAGCAAATCTGGAAACAGCTGGCAAAAATGATTTTTATTAAGTTCCTCAGTTTCATATTTACAAGATGTGTGACTTTCCTATTCTTTCTTAAGGTCTGTAATTGGTTTCTATTTCTCAATTGTACAATTTCTTTCTAAATGCTAATCAACCAGGTGGTCAGATGTTTAGTTATCATTCTGCACATTAACCAGTTTAATGTGTCTCCATTTAAATGTCTAGAGCTGATGGTTCAAACATAAAAGCATAAAAACTCTAGGAATAGTTATTTAGTTTTCAATCATTAATTTCTTCCTCTTTCTAAGTCTATACTTGATTGTGATGGTTAAATAACCTAAGAAAAGTATGTCAAAAATATATCCCCTGCCCTGGATGCCTGTCTACCAAAATGTCAATATTTTGCAGCCTCTGATGTGCCATCAGGGTAAAAGAATGAGTGATAGAAATTGGTTTATGACCTTCTCAGTAGCTCTCACTGCTTAGTTTTGCATGTGAGAGCCTATATGCACACTCATTCACTTTTAGCTTGCTTCAATTCTGCAAGAGGAGGCATTCTGCAGCCAGCAAAAGCCACTCATTTGTTTCAGGAGTGACAAGTCCATGATCCTGGTCTTTCAGAGCTGCAGAAGATGTCCATGAGTGTGAATCCATAAACACAGAAAATTTATCCTTTTGAGACATATTCTTCTATCTGATACATCTGCTTAGGGCTTTACACTGCCATGAGAATTTAAGGTGTGAAAGCAGATTCCCATCAGAATAATAATTTAAAAAAAAAAACAACCCCAAAACCTTTTGTATCACTTGCCCACAGAGCTGCACAGAGCTGTGCTAAAACAGCATCATTGAGATGCTCTGTTTCAAGCCATACCTGATGGGTTTTTTCAGCTCCATGAAGATATTTCATGTTGTCATTTTGGGAATATGCAATTAAGGATCAGATGTCCACAGAGCAGTGACAGGATATTAAGTACCAAAGATAAGGCTTGAGTCAGCAGCACTAAACAAATTTCATCAATTCTTTGTTTAGATCATTGTCACTTAAGTAAGGGCTCTAAGTTTTCTTTTTATTTTTCCATGAAAATATATTTCTCTCATCTTCTTAACAAACCTAATTTGTGATCAGTTTCAAGCTATAACTGAGTTCCAGGAAAAAAAGAATACTATAAGCATTATCATTTGAACAAACACATATAAATCAGAAATCTGTCATAAAATTGTGGCAGTGGTGTATGCATCATCTTCATGCTCAAGCTATTCCCACAGATTCTTTCATTATCTCCAGTAGATGCCATTGGCATGAACTGAGTCAAAGACTTCCAGCACCTTTGGGAATCCAGACTGTGCAGATAAATCTTCACTGACTTTCTGCAGATGAGGTTAGCTTCTATGAAATGAGGGAAATATCTTTGTTCCAAAATAACCTTTGAAAAATGTCACTAGACACTCTGGCACATAAGGTTGACTAATTTGAGTTATATTTCCAAATAAAAGAGTGAAACACTGAGTAATGTCAGGTTCATAGGACAAGTTTTGCAATATTTCTAAATAGAATATTGACAAACAATTACAACTTTAGCCATTGGAAAAGTTCCACACATACTTCAGGGGATACTGAAACCTCCCTTTGCTCCACTGAACTTGAATCCTCAGATTCTAATGGAGTTTACAGATAGTAAGAATAAACCCTGTTGAAATAGTATTTATGTAACACAGACAGTGGTGTTCTACCAGATCTGTGTTTGAATTATGTATGCATGATGTGTGTATTCCACCAGAGTAAGGCCTTAAGTCATTAAACAGTAAGATTCAGTCAGTTACCATGAATTGCTAAACATTCATGGACACATCTGTCAGCCCATATCTGTATCTTTTTGTGTAAGTAGTTCTGATACTCTGAAATGTACCAGTTAAAATTTCATGCACAGAAGGCTGCATGGCGTGGATTTTTAATAGGCTAAGTAACAAATATTACGCCTTTTATTGTCACAATGAGCTAGAAATACATTTGTCATGAAAAGCTTCATTTAGCGTTTAGTTGTTGACTAAATGTCAACTGATGGTTGAAGAAAGATGATGTGCATTTCACTGTGCTATTGTCAGTAAGTCATTGAGATTAACCCTGTGGGGTACAAAACAAGCCACAGTGATGGAGAATATAAAATTGGCTTGGTCAGTAGCAGTTTCAAAACATAGTTTCAACCTTGCATGCAATCTAGGTAATAAGGGTCATCTCTGTTATTAACAAAATAGAATAGCAAAGGATGACTTGTCAGGGGATGTTTTCAGAGCACTATAGAAGTTGTACTTAATTACACTAATCAATTCATGCAATCAGATCTCAACTTTATGCTGGCTTTATGTACATGACAGAAACCCAGTTGAGGATGGCAGAAGAATGAAATAAACCTTCTCATACCTCCAAACCCAGAAAACTTCCCTGTTCAGGTTTCTGATGCAGGCACTTAGGAGGGCAGAGAGCAGGATGTAATCAGAGGCAGCCACACATCTCATAGCTTCTCATTCAGGTCTCCCTCTCCTCCACAAGCTTCTCTTTGCTCCCTGAAAAAGCAGGAGTAGTAGCAAGAAGTGTGTGATACTCCACTCAGTGTAGACCAGCAATGGTGCTCCTTTCCACCCCCAATTCCAGCATAAGGAGAAGCACACTCCTGAGGGAAAAGGTGACTCACCAAGCTGAGATGTGCCCAAATGTCTAAGAACCTGAAGGTGCTCTTGAAATACAATAAACTTGGTGATAGTCAAACAGGGAATTATCTGAGTAAGCAGTTCTTAAAGGATATCACACCTTCGTTTTTCATGCACTCTAACAACACAAAGGTCTTTTATACTCCTTGCAAGGATTCAAACCATGATCCTGAGCATCTTAGCCTCTCTTAATGCCTTGAGTGTTATCTCTGGGCAAGCAATGCCAAACATTCAGAGTTAAGTCTGTTGCTCAGAAACTGGGTGCACCCCAGCAATGCTCACTCCTTGTGTATGAGATGTATGAGATAGGATTTGAGAAGCCTGGTAATTTGAGGCCAGAAATCTCTCGGTGTTGCCAAATGCAACCAAATGCAGTGAATGCATTTATGGATACACCATTTTCTGTGGGTTTAGTTTCTAAAATAAAACCTAGATTTAGGACTAAATGTGGGACTTTCTCTCACTGCTGTAGAAAAAAAGAAAAGATTTTCAGGCCTGTCAACCAAATTGTAAAAAAATAAAAATAACCTAACCAAAAATTCCCATATTAAATAAATAAATTAAGATTAAACTGTACTGTTTTAAAGTCCCTACTACAATCTTTGTGTACACTGTGAATGCCAGTCTCACAGAGCTTTAAAGAAGAATGAGACAAAACCAACAGTCTCTGAGGTAGCAAAGGATATGGCAATGCTCATACTCTCTCTGAATTGTGGGAACTCCAGGAGCCAGAAGGCAGAAGTTTTCTAGAAAGCTGTCCAAGAGAACAAATGTAGGACCTCGGAGCATAATTAAGGAAATAACTACTTCTGTTTGACATTCCTCATGAAAGAACGTGTTATGTCTTATGAATTCAAAACATGCAATTAAACAAAACACATTCCCTCTTCCCTTGTTCCCCAACTAAAGTAATTCAGAAACTATCACTTTGAATTGCTGGCTGTATTAGCTAGCACAGACATCAAAAATTCAGCTGGGACCCTCTCTGAGCACAAATGCTTTAAGCTGCACTCCAAAAGTCAGCTAAACATAAGAAAAAAACCAACTCTTCCTAACTACTATATGTATGATTATGAATAATTCCCTGGCAGTTGTTGAAAGAAAATTTTACATCAAACCACCTTCTACTCCATATTTTGTATGCTTTCAACTACAAATAAAGGACAAACACCACATTAAGCTGCGTGTTTGCTTCATTGTAGACATCTAATATGCACTGTTTGGGGAAAATGCCTTCATCTTAACTTCGTTAACTTTAAATCTAATGGGGCAGATGTTTACAAATTGATATTTACCCTGCTCTGTTTAAAACATACTTTGAATATAAGGGCTGCATGTTATCAACTATTCAGCATCACTCTCAGATTAATTTCCTTATTATTCCTGCTCAAGATTACACAATACTGTATAAACTGAAGATATACATTAGCTCCACTTCTTATAATGAGAAAATAGTGACAATTTTTAAAATGTCTTTGCTGTGTTTGTTTTGCGGAAGAAAAAAACCCCAGCAAAACATAGCATAAGATGATTACTTTGTGTTCCACCTGCAGTTTGATTCATTGATTATGAAATATCACAATAAGAAGGAGAGCAGCCTTGGTGAAACACACATTCATAAGGACCTCCTTCACCCTTCCTAATCTCCTAAGAGCAAGATCTGGGGCACCAGATACGTGTCTAAGTCAGCAAATTTCAAAAGCAGGAGGGATGGGTGCTGTTTCTTGACAGAGCATTTATGAAAATGTGTCATTCCAAAGGTAGATATTTTATGATTTTATTAACTCCCTCTCTTTTGAAACCTCTATTGCTTTATCTTTAAATAAAAATAAGAAATATCCTCCTTTATCTTGTAATCTGTAACGTGCTTTTACCTCCCAACTAAGCACCAATAGCTATCTTATGTATTGTTGTAACTTCATTTTGCAAAAACTCTATGTAAATTAAATCAGATTTTTTAAGATGGCACTAAGTACACAAACTTTCAGTCACAGTTTCAAACATACCTGACTAATGTGACTATAAAAAAAAAGTATATATTTTTAAAAATACTTAAATGATAACTTCTGGAGTAGCCATGCTCCAAAAGTTCCCTTGATGTAGAAAATTGAAAGACCAGTCATTCAGGGTGAGAGAATGTGAACATCCTGGGAAGCAGATTTATTGTGAGTTTCTAGGTTAAATATAAGCCAAACTCTCTTAAAACCATGCTCATGCAGATTCCCTGATAACACAGATGTGCTCACTGAAAGAAGATTTCAATTCATGCTGTGCAACTGTTGAAGCAAATCTGTAAATTAAAATTGGAGTTTTGGAACAGAAAAGGCATTTTTGGTAAATTCAAGCTGAAGAGGGAATATTTTGGTGATTAAAATTATGTTATGTCATTGTTTCTTCACTCTCTTCTCCATACTCAATGGGTAAATAAAACTGGGCAAGATTTTAGACAAAACTGAATAAGCTTAGGGTTTTCCCCTAAAATAGCAAATCCATGCCTTAGCAGCAGGTGTAAATGTGAGCACTGACTATTTTATTTCCGAAAAGTTAGATTTCCTCAAGCATTTTGGAAGAAGGGAAAAGATTTCTTTACATGGCTGTCAACAAAAAACTTACAAGACTGGGGTTGGTTTTTTCTTTTTCCTTCTTTGCTCAAAAACTGTGGCAAAAAATAGCACCAGAAATGTGTAGTTTGAGTCTCTTCTTAAAATTAACTACAATATTCACTTTCTCTGAATACTACATGGCAAAAGCTGTTTAACTTACCAAATAATTTGTAATATTACCATGATCAGGAGGAAAAAATTTGTGCCAGCTGTCTAAATTTATACTTAGCCATGAAAATAGTACTCCAGGTAAAGTATATTTTTCCTTCTCACTTCAGTGTGAGGCAGACAAATGTACCCTTGGCACTGCACCAGTGAACTCTTAGGACTTCTCTGCAAGATTAATATTTTAATGCTCAATCACTGTATGCTCTTTTGTTTATAAGAAGCCCTTTGAAGTTCAAGATTCTATTGCCTTAGGAAATGTACAAACAGTGTATAGAATAAAAAGGTGAACAAAGACAAAGGACACAGCAAGACTAAGTGGTCTCTAGCAGAGATGGTTGCTGCCAGAAATGTGAACAGAACTCAGCAATTCTAGAGCATGGCCAGACCCATTGGGCTCATACTTGCTAAATTTCTAGGTAACAAAAAAATTGCAACCATATAGATGCTCACTAAAGATTTTAACTAAGCATCAACCTCTCTGTCCTTTTGTACAGCTTCCAATGGCACTGCACCACCACACCTCTGCACTTACCAGCTGACAGCAGTGCATCAGACAGTTTTCTAAATTTGGAGCCTTGTTGCAAGCAGCTTCAGCATACAAGTCAAATGCAAAGCGTATGATACATTGATGCAATTGGTTTGTTGGACTTTCAGTGAGCCTTCAAAAGTTTAAGGGAATCTTTCCTGTGAAATAATGCCAGTTCTTGAAAGAACTGAGATAAAGTGAATTGAATTTCCAAACTAGTATTTTTTCTTTTTATCTGACAGGAGGGAAAAGCAGTATTTTCTAATCAAGGAGTTATGCACACCAATGAATAAAATACTCATTTTTATCACAAGCAAGACAGGTAAGATTATGTTAAATACACCCCTATGGCAAATTCTTGACCTTGGCCTACCTGATCTGCATTTGCAATAATCAGTGCTGCTGCATCTAAAGAACCCTCCCAGTAAAACAGAAACTGACCAAAAGCATCTTTTTTGACCTATCTCAGATTCAATATCAAATGTATTTGCTTAAATTGCTAATTTTGGTGGCATTTGGAATACCACCTAGTTGATTATCACATCTCACTTGAGATTAATCATTTAAAGTAGAATCATGGACATTTTAAGTTAAATGCTGTTCACAACACAATGTATTTCACTGTGTCTCATGACCAAAAAACAGTAATGCATTGAGACCTCCTCCTCAGTCATTATTACATTACATAGTTATTTTTTTTTAATGGAATCTTCATATCCAGTAAGCCAGGTAACACATAGTACTTTCTAAATGAGAAAAAAACAATGCAATCATTCAAAATTAAATGTCTAAAATAATATTTGTTCACCATATTCTTGCTACTTCAACTGGCAGAGAATTTAATTAAAATATAGTGTCCTTATCGAAAAAAAGTGTCATGTAAGTTGTTTTAGTGAATAATTTCATCATATCTCATTTAATTTAACAAACAATAAAAGAGGATCTTTGCTTATATTTGAAATCTTATTCAATTACATATCCAAATACAATCCAGATGTCTCAGCACAATTCTTTATGCATATGTTGAATAATTTTTTTGTTCTTTTTGTTTGTTTGCTTCCTAAATAAAGAGAAATGCTGCTATCCTTTTTATTTTTTTTTTTTTTTTTCACAATGTTCACTGAGTATATCAACTAACCTCTGATTTACAACTTACTAACTTCTGTAGCATTTCTTAGAGAGGATCCATTTTTCCTGTTTGGCATTATTGTCAGGAGACTCTGTATTTTTATCTGCAGCAGATAATGAGTGGTGTTCTGCTCCTATTGTTGTAAAAAATAGCATTGGCATAGTCAGTAAAATAGGTGAAATTTAATGGATTGTTCTATAATTACATTATTTTTCTATAACATATCATTAAATTGCTTGCTTTAATCAAACATACAAGGGAAATTATAATATACATTTGAAGTTACTCTGAAAACAAAGATTATCCTTTACATGAATAATTTATATCAAATATTATACATATACAAAAATGTCCTTTGCCAATAGCTCTGTCACTTTACCTCTTTGTAATTTTCTTAAACACTTCTAAAAATCCAGTGTAAATCATGACTACATAAGAGTGGATTTCAGAATATGTCACAGAGGTAAAAATGTGCGCAGCTTCTTCTACTTTTATCTGATGCTTTAACAGTACTGAATAATGCAGTAAAAATTCATCTCCTCGAGCTGATATCAGTGACCGTTTAACTTTGTGTCACTGAAAGTTCATATTAAATTTGTTTTAAGGTGTTAGGTGCATTAATTTGTTAAATCTAAGAATACAGAGATATTTAAAATTATCATATCTATGCCACCTCACAGGAAAAGATGTTAAATTTTTCTTACTTTAGCAAGACCTCAATTTAATTTAATTTCTCAGGACAGAAACTTGGTGAAAAATACATAGTTTTGCTCATGTTAAAAAGCCCTCTATTGAAAAGTGGCCCCTTTCCACAGAGGGTCTTATATTCCAGAGCATTAAATGTGGCATAGAAAATTCACATTGTGACTCTCATGAAAACTTGGCTAAAGTGTTGAAAATAAAAGGTTCTGAGAAATATATATACATATATATACATGTGTATACACATACATAAATCTATATATGTGTATGTGCAAAGGTTGCTGTTAAAAATAAATAGGTTGCTATTAAAAAAAGGTTGCAAATGCTGCTATTAAAAATAAAAATACAGTCATCCTGTGTAGTCTTGCTCTTTGTCATTTATCTCTAAGGTTTTCTTCTGGTCTGAGTTAGTTTTTCATCAGGGCTTGCCTACTATTCATGCTAGTTGATGTTGGTGGTAGAGTAACACTGGTACAACACTGGGGAAAAACAGGACATGGTTTACACTAGAGAAGAAACTCAGTATAGCAGTGGGTGTAGGAATCAGAGTCTAAGTCTGGCAATAATAGAATAAACCAACAGATTAAGCAGTTACCCAAATCCAAAATACATTTTAAGCTACTTTAAAAGCCAAACGAATGAAAGGATTTGGTTCCTCATACACTTGAATCCAATCTCTAGCCTTTGTTTTTTGGTAGCCTCTCTGATGATCCTGAGATAAAAAAATAGCCTCTACCTAGTTAGCAAGCATGAACCTTTCTTTCTGGTCTTCAAGTTAAACAGAAGTTGCTTAGCCAAAGAATTGCTGCCACTTTGTTTCTCACTTAAATTTTACACTTTAACCTCTTCCTTAGTATTTTTAAAAACACATTATACCCCTAAGATCCTGGCATGCTACAATATATTACTTCGAATTGACATCGAATTCTTTCAGCTTGACATTTTAAAACATGAATATTTTTGCAGCTTTCCCATTCCTTTACTTGTTTGGGGTTTTTCCTATTACTGCTGAACAACTAAATCTGAACAACTAGTCCTATGTTAGCTGAAAAAAAATCTCTCCATCACTGCAGGGTGTTGAATGTACAAAGTGTCATTGCATTTTTGTGCAGATTTGTTTGTCTCCCTTTTTTCCTTCACAAAAGCTTTCATCACAAGCTGGCAGAAATAAGAAGCTGCACTTGTCAGCCATGGGGTATGTGGTTGCTGCTTGCTTCATCTCTTCCTTACCATCTTATAACTAACCCTATTATTCCCTTATCATGGAATGGATGATGCAGGGTCACAGCTGTAGCATTTAAATGGAAAGAGATCATCATGAGAGACAACTACTGAGAGGCAAAATGCAACTTAGGTACTAAAATTTGGAACCAACCAGAAACATTGAGCTTGGTGAAGGCAGCCTCAAGCTCACACAAATTGAAGCTCTAGAATAATGGAAACAACTTTAAGAAAAAAGTCCTTGTATTCTTCCCTACACTTTTGTGGTATACTGCTTCAATAATTTAGATATCACAGGCTTTTCCACTACATTTCAAAAAGCAATAGATTCTCAAACATCCAAGCTCCCTTTCTCAGCCTTAACAACAACCTCAGGAATGTCAAAGTAGAACAAATTCCCATCTGCCTGGATTGTGTGACAGTCAGAGGTGCCAATCTACTGGTGTGCACATAGGAAGTCCACATTAATACTTTATATTAGTGTTAAATCAGTTATTAAATCAGTTTCAGCATTCTCCTCTGCTAGATTACTTATAGCTGCAAGCAAAATATAATTTGAAAATAAAAATCTCCATAGAAACTGATGATGGACAAGACCTGAGAGAGGACAAAAAGAAATTCTCAACTCAACCTCTTACATGAGGAAAAATTTTAAAATTCCCAATTGAATGAATTAAAGAAAAAAGCCTTAAGCTGTAAATGTCTTCATTGTATTACTACTAGTTATACATCTAAAACTAAAGAAGGATTTTCCTGAAAGACTTCTAAAAGAGAAACAATAAAACATATTAATCTGTATTCAAGGCTGACAAATTTCATTCCTAGAAGAATGCAGTGAAACACACAGGAAACGCTGGGTTAAGTTTCTGGTACAAAAAGGTACAAATCGCTTTTTACTTTCAGACATTATTGATTCTTCATGTCCATGTGTATTTATAAATAGAGTAAATGACTACTTACTAAGATTATCTCAGACTATTCTTCATATGATTTTGTCATACACTACTGTTAGGTCAGAAATCTACCGTGTCTTCTCTTTCAAAATTTCTGTAGAACCCTGTATCCACCAAAAAGAAAAAAAAAATCTGCTATCCTTTACTGCCGTGTAATCAGGTCATCATGCCACGATTACAGCTGCTAGATTTTCTGTACAAAACTATTTGTGATGGTTTGCCAGCATTTGTGCCATTTGTGTTAGATAACCTGAAGATAAAATAAAGAGCTTCTAATGATATACTGTTTCTGCAAGAAGACTGAAAGTGCAAGCAAGAGTCTGTTTGTGAAAAAGCAATCCATGAATATTTTTAAAAATACTTGAAACAGGTTTTCATATGGAATCAGCATACAGAGCTTGTGGCCTCAGATTTTTTAACTCAGAACTCTGAGGCTTAGAGGTAAATTTAGTGTAGCTTTGAATAATTCTTTCAGATACCTGGCCTCTGCAGGTAGCAGATGAGAAGTTGTGGTTTAAATCTCATGAAACATTTGTTCTCAAATCCTCTACTGTCTTCAGTGGACAACAAAAATATTGGCAGAAAACAAGGAAATAGGCACCAAAATATCCTAATATTACAGGTGGCTAAACTAAATCTCACAGCCCAGAAAAGGAAACAGTTCTGATGAAGAAACTGCTGAAATCCCTTTCTGTATACAGTGTCCGACTTCCATCTTTCCTCTTTCAACAGGCCATTCATCTGATGAAGGATTGTACCTGGAGAATCCAAAGGATAATACATGCTGAAATGGACCTCAGGAGGCCCCTAGACCAAACTTCTACTTAAAGCACTTCAGCTATGAGATAAGATCAGACTTAGGGCTTTAACAAGTCTGATCTCAAGTGTGTTAAGGACTAGATATTGTACAAACTTGTCACACAACACCTCAAATCCACTGTTTCATGGCTGCAACAACCCAGGCTGCCACTAATTGCCAAGTCCCATCATCTCTTTCCCAATGAAGAGTAGATCCATCTGTGTCACCTTTGATTGTGCCAGCCAGTGTCTGTATCATGAAGTTATCCTTGTTACACTCCAGAAATCTTAACTTTTCACATCTCATCACTCTGCCCCTCTAGCAGGTATCAGGGAGGTTTGAGTCTTCAATGAGCACCAGCATCTGTGATCCCAAGACTCCTAGAGCCATTTAAAGAAGACTTTTCACACTTTCATCCTGACCCAGTAGGCTGAAACAGTGTCCCCTCACACCCTTGTCCTCACTTACCTTTTCTTGGATTCTGATCCACAGTTGCTCACCAGACATCAACCATTCCATAAAAGCACTCTAGGCATCTGAGCTAATTTTCTGCCCAGAGTGCAGTTTCCTCCTCTTCTCCCTACCTATTTTTGTGGTGGGCTAGGCAGCATTAGGATAACAGTTGGACTCAATGTTCTTAGAAGTCTTTTCCAACCTAAACAATTCTATGATTCCGTCACACTCCCTCTGTCTTTGTGCACTCTCCCTTTGCCCACACAGGCCCTGAGAGTTGCATTCCTTCTCCAGAGCTACTCTGGGCTCAGGAACTTTGTTAATAGAAGCAAAAGCCTCTAGGAGCTCTGTAGTAGCTGCACCAGTGCACACCAGCAACACCAGCACACGCCCTGAGCATCCCAGAGGTTCCCTGACAATCTGGAAGCACACTTCAAAAAGTGCTATGCGAACCACTGTGTCTGCTAGCAACATCTGTTTACATCACTTGTTTACTGAATAGGTTACAACAAGGCATAACTAAAAGATGATCCAAATTATCACCTTTTCATCAAAACAGACAGCATTATAAAGAATAAATTCTTTGGTGGAAACACCATTTTTTCCTGTGTTTCAAGGTCTAAAGGAAATATTTATCTTTTTAGCTCCACTGAATTCTGAGTTCACTTTCAGGTCAAACATTTAGGTGAATAATGTACCTTATGTTAATGATTTTATTAAATAGGATTATTAGATATTTTCTCATCAATAAAATGTGCAGCAACCCTGAAAAAAATTAACTTACTAGTGCTGACCTTTTGACACATCTTAATTGAATCTTTTATTACTGTTTCTATTTTGTGAATATTTTATCTATTGGTCTTGATTTTGGACAAAAAAATCTTCAAACACTGAACTTTCCTAGGGAAATCGTCAAACAGTGAGCTTTGCTTGTGACTCTATTATGGAACATTGATCATCTTCCCAAAAGTACATAGCTTGAGGAATGAAGGAAAACACAAAGATCATTGTCAGAGCCAAGAAATCCTCCAGAAAAATATATCACAAAACAACAATAAGTTTGCCCATGGGCACAAGATGATAAATCCATTGCAAAATGATAAAAAAGCACATACAATGTGTGAACACAGTTAATGATCCTTTCAGCAGGGAAATACAATTTTTAAATTAAAATATGGTTTATCATAATAATGAAAGATACAATTTTAGTTAATCATTTCTGAATGGATGTTAAGAATGTGGGGTATTTTCATGCTGCAAGAATGTGTCCACACCATGGAGGGACAAGGAAGTACACAAGGGCAAACCCGGAACTGGTAAAAATGAGTATTTTGAAACAAGATAGATATGCAAAACTTTGTCATTTTAGAAAGGTATATTGAACTTTTCAGCAATGGAGTTTTCAATGACAATATACTCTGAGACTTATCTCAAAAATTTTTCGCCTTACATTCTTTTCTGTGTTCCCAATCAGGTTGGCAACTGCAAACAAAAAATCTTAACTACAGCAGGAAGTTTGTTCCCCTCAGATAACCTGCACTGAAATAACATTTCTATACCTTAAAAATAATCCCAAGTGACAAAATATGCATTCACATCAGGTAATTTACATCATAAAGGCTATAACATTTAAGCATTGTTATCCTCTCCAAAGGCTTCCAATTCCACCTTCCTAAAACTTTGCTGAAATTACCTTTTCTCCTCTAATGCATGTTGCTATTCCTTTTCAGATATTTCCCAATGATAGTGAAGCCTTCACTATGACTTTGCAAAAAGTGTTTCTGAGACTATCAGCAGAATTTTGCACAAGGAGTTAGAAACAGATCTGTAAAAATGCCAGCTGTATTTTTCTAAAACAAGGTTTGGTTTTGTTGTTTTTTTCTCCCTGCACCCACTGCCACTACTGTACATACAGCCTTTAACACCAGACTCTTATATTCCTGTTTTCTTCCCACTGTTCCTTTTTTCCTTTGGCAGAAGTGGTACGTGTCAGGTGCTATAATAAAGCACTCTGCAAAAATTATTCTTCTTTTTTCTGATTCCACTTATAAATTGATATCTTATTCCTTTCATACTGGTATACTTATGTCTTAAGTGACTCCTTCCAAGACTCAGAGGTGGACTTAAACCTGGGCTTCAGGAGAGGTAACTTTGGCCTGGTATAATGCAGCTCTATGGAGAAGGGCCTCTGGGTCCTACTGGACAAAATGCTCTCCCTGAGCCAGCAGTGTGTCCTGGTGGCCAAGAGGCCAATGATGACCTGGGGTGCATTAGGAAGAGCACTGCCAGCAGGTCAAGGGAGGTGATCCTGCCCTCTGCTCAGCCCTGGTGAGGCACATCTGGAGTGTTGTGTCCAGTTCTGGGCTGCTCAGTGCAAGAGAGACAGGGAGCTCCTGGAGCAGGTCCAGGGAAGCACTATGAAGATGACCAGAGAACTGGAGCATCTCTCTTACGTGGCTGAGGAAGTCATTTAGTCTGGAGTAGAGAAGAATGAGAGGGGATCTTATCAATGGATACAAATATCTGGGTCCAGGCTCTTTTCAGTGATGCCCAGCAAAATGAAAGGCAGGTTCCATCTGAATACGAGGAAAAACATTTTACTTTGTGGGAGACAGAATACTGGAACAGGCTGTCCAGGGAGGTTTTTGAGTATCTTTCTCTGGAGATACTAAAAAACCTGCCTGGACGTGATCTTGTGCAACCTGCTGAACCTGCTTCATCAGGGGCGTTGAACTAGATGATCTCTGGAGCCACTCCAACCCCAACCATTCTGTGAAACAGCTCAGGTCTTTAGCTTGTATATTAACAACACACATGCATTGTGGAACAGATCTCTTATGCAGAGACACTGCAGGAGCTGGGCTTGCTTAGTCTGGAGAAAACTGAGAGGGATCTCCTCAAAGCATATAAATATCTCAGAGGAGTTTGTCAAGAGGATGGTGCCAGACTCTTTTCAGTGGTGTCCAGAGAAAGTACAAGGAGCAATGGCCATAAGCTAAAACACAAGAATTTCCACCCCAACATGAGGGTGGCAGAGCACTGGCACAGGCTCCCCAGGGAGGTTGTGGAGTCTCCCTGTCTGGAGATATTCACAACCCACATGGATGTGTTCGTGTATAACATGCCCTGGGTGACCGTGCCTTGGCAGGGGAGTTGAACTAGATGGTCTCCAGAAGTCCTTTCCAACGTTAAGGGTTCTGTAATTCTGCAATATCGACATATTTTAGCAAGTTTATAACATTGTTAGCAACATGACCAAACTATTTAATGCCAAGTTTTTCACAAGATGGTTTTGCATATAACTAAATAAATAATTTTGGTTTATTAATTGGAATGGCATAAGCAGTATTCTTTTGTCTCTCATTATAAGTGGAAATGTTTACTACATACAGAAGGGTCAAGCTCTATTCATGCAAAATGGCTGCAGGAATTAGATTCCTAACAGTCTCTAAAATATTATCATATTTTAATAGTATAAGTCATAATTCAAGTCTACCAAATTCTGTTGCATTGTACATGTAAACAAGAGTTCAGACAGGCTTCTTAATAAATTGAATCTTCTATGGCCATAATTATGTAAAAATTTGACAATTAATAAACACATCAATTGTCTTTTTACACACGAATTGTACCTCTTTTTCCTTTCCAGCAAACATGGCATGGATTTCTAAGTCTACAGAGATAATTACACACTCCAACTCTCACCCCAGTATCCTTATATTTTTTAAACTTTTGAGACTGAAGCAGCAGCTAGTCTCACTGTATCATTTTTCTTATGCTTTCATAAACATAAGCGAAGCTCTGTGATTTTCATACATATGTTCAAGCTCTGAGCTAAGATTGAATCAATTAGTGTGATTTTCCTAGTTAGACATAAATATGTAACAACTCTAATCTCTGTTTAATGACATAAAAAGCTTATATTTAGTTCTTCTGAAAATACTTGAGAAGGTTATGCTATACATAAATGCTCTATTTCAATCGTTCTTTTCCATATACCTGCATTTGAGATACATCTCCATTACTGCTGACAGGTTTCACAGACCTCTTTGTATCACACAGTGTATGTGCCTATACTGAAATGAAGATCACTGTCCCAGACAATTTGTGATTTAAACATAAGGCATGAGACAATGTGAGGATATGAAATGACAGCAACATATATTGAAAGTGTAGAAAAATAATGACCAGCAAGAAAATCTTTGGTCACTTCTAGTAGTGTAAGTTACTTCACAGGTTTTTGTAGACATCTGAAAAATTCTTGATGAGATGGGCTAGCCCGGTGACAGATTAGGAATGACAGACATTTTTAAATTCAGTAAGAAGAGCCTTATAAAAATATTCTAGCTAGCTGAGATATCTTAGCTTCTTCCATCAATTTGTCAGCAAAGATCAATTTGTCAAAAGCTTTATTGTTTGCAACTTGCAGAACTAAGCTTAGTGTAGCAGATGCTGGTTGGGGTAGAAACAAATAATGTGTACACTTTTGTGCTGGGGAGGGTCACTGACACTTGCTCCCCCTATCAGCAATTCAACAGTGTTTGCCTTTCCAAAGGGCACAGGTCTAGAGATGCTAGAAATGAAGTTGTAATCACTGTACTTTAGCACTTTTAAGGCTCACTTCTGTTCCCATGCAGATTAACTCAAGACCTGAAGATAGCAACTAATATGAGCAACTACTTGTGATCTTCTTTCAGCAAAGTAGTTGTAGATTTGACTTGTAATGACATCCATGCTAAGGTCCTGAATTTTGTCCAGCTAATTTTACATATATTGTTAAAACATCAGTCATACTGATAAGGTGGTTATGTCTTATCAAACTTCATTTTTTTCCCCAGAAGTTTAATGTAACGATTAAATGATAGATAATAATCCTGTGTTTAGAATAAATATTTACTTACAGCTAAATTATTACTTCATCAGTACATTTTTTCATATACCTTTTTTTTTAATGTTGCACACAGGTAATTTGAAGCAAATTGAAGTAATTTGAAGTTCAATTTATAAATCCACGTTCATTGACACCTTTTATACAAATCTCTTCTTTTTGTGAAGTTAAATTGGTGAATATGGGGAAAAAGTACACATTCACTTTTAATTTGCACTGTTAATCCCAAAGGCTTCTGAGCTATAAGAGTAGAAGATAAATTTGTGCCGTAGTTTTTGAATTTATAAATGAAATACTAAAAGTAATGATCCATTGTCAAGCTGTGAGTACCATCCTATGGCATAACTTTTTGACCAGAAATTAATTAAAAATGCTGCCAAACCACTTAATTAGTCCATTTTAGAAGTTTTCACTCTGTTACAAGATCAACTAGGACAATTTCTGGGAAGTTGGAGATTTGCCTAGGCAACACCCTGCAAAAAGACACAAAATCCCCAACAACCCACAAGCACACAGAGAGTTTCTCAAGATGGATGTACTTCCAAAAGCCAGAAAAAAAAGGTAGCAAAACCCCTTCCTTGTAAATAACAAAGAAGAAACCAAAGTGCCAACCACATTACCATTGGAAAAGAATAAAACTCTACAAATACATACTGCAGAATTGAAGGATTCAACATTCATGTTCCCTTAGAGATTGGAGAAGGAAATAATCTCTCCAATATCCATGCTATTTTTAGGAAGTCCACAATGCTCAGTGGGGCACAAGTGGTGGCCCCTAGACCAAATCTGGACACAAAGACTTCTCTCCCATCAACACACCCCCTACTCTTCAGGAAAAGCAAACATAAAATGCTTAAATTGCCCATGGCATTCAGATATTGAACAGCTTCCCCCTGCAGAGATCCTACCTACTTCAAGTCCCCAAACTCTTGCACCTGGCTGAGAAGACGAGGATCAAATGCAGGCACCTCGCTGCCTTCAGATGGCCCTAATACCCTAGGGAGGCATTACGCGGGGTTAGGTGAAGTATTCATACTATGATAAGGTTTTGCAGAAATTGGATATCACAGGTCTATGTACACCTTTTCGGATTTGTTTGTCTGAAAGATTTCTGAAGCTTTAACTTCAACCAGACTGTTGTACTGCACCTCCATAGTCAAAAATGCTAGGGAGCAAACATGAGTGTTGGGAGCAAGATTTCTTCTGAACTTTCATATTACATGCCTTTATATTTTCAATTCAGAGTTTTTGATTTTGAAATAAAGGAAATGGCCTAAAGTCCAGCAAGGTGCAGTTACAAGTATTCCGCTTTTACAAATTTATTATTTGCCTTGAATAAGATATACGCAGAAATGCTAAATAGGATCTTCAACCAGTTGTACATCTCAAGATGATTAATGAGAATAACAATATCTCATCCATAGCAAACATCCCTTAGGAACAGAAAATTCTCAGACATCACAAAAATTGTATTTATTATTTACCTGCATTTTCAATTTGAGTCCGAGAAAAAGAGCACATTATCTGTCCCTCTTCATCCCTTTCAACCTGCCCCTTAAAAAACATGTATTTTTCATCACAGGGCACAATTGTCATATGCAGAGCTCAGGAAAGGAACCAGATGAATCCAAATGCACCCTGAATTCTTAGTAACCTAGATTGATTGAGAACTGTGTTTTCTAAATTAGTTTGAGCTTCTTTTTAAATAAAAAATAAATCTTTAAATAAAAAAGTTTGAGTCAAATAAATGGCTGAAATAAAGGCACAGACAACACTGCTTTTCCTTAACCCTCCAAATGTTACATCTCTTTCTAGCTTTTCTTTTTATCATGATAAAGGCTTTAAATTATATACTTCTATTATACTTCCTAATTTTCTGGTTTTTTTCTTTTTAATTTCCTAAAGCCAAAACTGGTTTTGAACCTATCCATCTGGTTTATCTCATTATAACTGTCTGACTGGAATTATCTTCCCTATGGCTTTGCTAAGTCCATATATTACTTTGCCTCTGGGAATCTTCAGTCTAGTGTCTTCACCTTCCTTCTTTTTTTTTTTTTTTTCTTTTTTTTCTTTCTTCTTTTTTTTTTTTTTCTACTTACCTCATGAAACAGATTTTGGAATGATATTTTCTTATCATCTGAGAACTGATGTTGGCTTTATCATATGTCTCACTAAGTTTGCACACAAATGGCATCTTTACAAGCAACAATGAATGTAAATAAACTTCTTAAGCACTCAAATCTCTTGCATACTAAAGCAAACAGAACATTGTGTGTTTGTTTATTTTCTAAGTGAATGAAACATCCATAAAATTGACAGCAAATACATGGAGCAGATTTATGTAATTATTGCTTGAATGTCAGACAATAATGTAATCTATAATATTTAAGTTAGATTAGCACTAATGCCAATACATTTATCGCCCTTTTCCCTTATGACTTTTTTCTGAAGTTACAGAAGTCAAGGGAGAGAAATTTGTTGACGTCAGTGAACTTTGAATTAGGTTCAGATTGTTTACTTGTTTTGTCTGCTCTAGTACCTAAGAAAACATTTTTTTTCTTTTTCAAAGCAATAAGTTATTTTCTTCACAGACTCTAATTCTGCATACTATCAGCATAAAGACTAAGCAGCTGACAGCATTTCTCAAACCATGATATTATGCTAATTTCTGATGCAGCTGAAAGCAGACTGCATGAACAGAAGGATTTGTGTTGTAGATCATCTGTTTGTTTACAAAGATACTTTTTTTTCAAGTGACCAGTGTGCTGCATGAGGGTTTTCTTGCCAAAGTTTTGTATCATATGTAAGTGGCCCAGACTACCATAAATAAGTGGAAGATTTGAGTGAAGTGTTTGTGACACAGGTGTCTGGATTTTAGAAATACTAAGTATCCACCTTCTGAAAATCATGGTAGCTTTAAAAGTACCTATGGTTTGGTCATCAAAAAAACCCAAACAAATAAACCAAAAGCAAAGCAATAAAATCCAAGAGTTTAGACTGACAAGTCACTATATATTTCTACAAAAGACAGAATGAATGTCACAAATATTAATTCATTGTCATTCATTATTTACCTTTTCCAGAAATGATGAGCAAAGATCCATCAGTTGCATATAAAGAAGGGCATGTACATGCATTGCCATTAGAAATGGAAACAACCTAGACAGAATCTTGGAGAATCCTATTTTAGGAAGCATATAATTTTATTTGGTTGTTTACGAGATGCAGAATGGCATGACAAATGAGGTGTGACACAGCAAGTCAACTTTAAAATAAAACAAAACTCTTCTATTTCTGGATCTGTTACTTTGGATTATGTCTCAACAAAAACAGATCCATAGGAATGGAATGATAAAATATTCAATGCATTTGAAATGTCAAGGGTTGTGGCAGTTCAGCTACAGTTAAAGCCAGGTGGCGGTAAGTTTGGCTTTCCAGCTATAGAATGGATTTTAGTTCTTTCCTGACACCTAATTATGGTTTAGTGTACCTTGAAGAAGCTGAAAATAATAACAACAATTTATAGAAACTTATTTCAGGTCACTTGTGTTCACTGTGTCATCAGTACCGAAGACTAGGAGCTATCCTTGAACATATTCACTTTATGGAATCAGTTTGCATATCAAGAACATATGGTAGCATTAGAGATGAGAGATATTCATTTCTTAACTATGTAAGTGGTATATCAGAGCAAAAAACATCAGAAACAACTAAGTAGTTTTGGATGCTTTAAATAATGTGACAAATATTTCCTACTATGTTTTCTTAAATTCTTTTAAAATGCATGACCTAAATGAATACTGGCCCCAACAATTTTTTTACATAAATCCCTCTGATAACAGCATAAGATGCAAGTAATTAAATTGAAATTATGACTACATTATTGTAAAACCTGTTTAGAACTACAATCATGTTATAAGAAATCTTAGAGGCACATCAGGATAGCTCTACTATACTGCATTTGATCTGTGAATAGTAATCAGGGTTAAGGAATTCTTTCTCTGCTCTTTTATTTTCTTGTATTCATAAAAGGAAATACAGAGCATAACAAACATGAGTACCAAAGCACAACACTACTCTTCTCATATAAAAATGCCACATTTGAAAACTGTTATTTCATTATTAAAAGTAGTTGAGTCTCTCAGAAGCTTGTTCTCTGCCACACTCCTGTGGAAGCTGGCTGGGAGTCCTGACTGCAGGCTATACTACCTCTCTGATCAGTAATAGTAGCCTACTAAGGACTGTTTAAACAAAGGGATATATATTGTCAGAGGAATTCTGTTGAGAAGGAAGTCTTGATTTAAGACTGACCATACTGAGAAACTTGGAAAGAGATGCTCCAATGTGAGCTTGGTTTTCTGCATTTGTTTCTTTCTTTGTTTTTGTTTTGAGATTAAGGCCGAACTAGTAAACGATGTCAGGGAAAAGTCAGACATGTTTCAAAACTTTGGCATCCCTTAAATAGAAATGCAGATCACTGGCAACATCAGCAATCTTATCAATCCACTTCCAAAACATGAAAACTAGTTATAGATAACATAGAAATTCCTCTCCCACAAGTGTGGAAAGCAACAGGAAAAGAAGCAATGAGCACAAGTTGATCCAGGGGAAATTCTATTTGCCTATATGAAAAAAAAAATCTTCACCATGAGAACAGTTTAACATTGAGATGGGTGGCCCAGAGATGTGACATAATTTTCCCTGCTGGAAACATTGAAAATTTGGCTTGACAGAGCCCTGGATAAACTAACCTAAAGTTCTCCTCTCAGCTTAAAAGCTTTCAGGTTTCATTCTAGCTTAAAACTCTCTGTGATGTTATGAGTAGCAACCTTTGGTATCATCCAGGTTACCTACATCCTTTGTAATTGTGGTTTTTGGTTTTACATTTCAATAGTTGCTAAACTACCACAGCTACAATAAACTTCAAGAATAATCTAGACCACAAACCTGTTTTAAGGCTGCATAAACTGTACCCAATATCATACTGACGGTCAGAAGCATTGTTGCTCAATCTTAAAAGCCTAATTTGACCAATACCTTAAAATTATTACTGTAAGAAAACTATGACATTACTTGCACTTAATTTCAAGCTTTCTCACTTCAGTTTAAACCTATTATCTCTATTCCAAAAAACTATAGGCACAATTATTCTTTTCTTTTTCTTAATGAGTTTTTAATGTATTTTATAATGCATTCCTTCTGACTCTTCTTCGAGCTAGAAACATCTTAATTCTTTCTTTACCGATGGGTGCTAGCCCTGAATATTTAAAATAAGAAAGTGCACAATTCTCTCTGTGGAGACAGCTATCATAAAGACTTGGTGCATAGTGCCTTCCTCCCCCCATCTCTTCACTGAAATCATTGGGAATTAATCACATAAATGCTGCTGTAAAAATCTGCCCTAAATATAGTAATTGTTCAATGCAATGATTGGATTTCTTTGTTAACTCACTTTTTTTTTTTTTCCTGCAGGATATTTGCAAAGGGGTATTTTCCTGTAGTAAAATTTGCTTTTCAGTTTTATCTGGATATAGTTTAGGCAGTTAAAGCTGGGTTATAAAGGTGCTGAAATCTGAAATAAATAATAATATTTTAATGATCAGAAAACAAAGGGGAACTTAAATGAAAGATTACTTGAGCTTTGTTTCAAAGCTGTGACCTTTTAAATTATCTGACACGATTTTTCTTCTTTTCCATTCTTTTGGTTCCATGTGAATGTGAATAAGTGGAAAAGAATCCACTCCAACAGCTCACAATCATTCATATAAATAAACATTGTAGTGTTAGCAAGCTCAGGATAGAAATATTGCCATAAAGTACTAAGGGTTGCAAATGAGTTAATGTGCCATAGAACTGAGCCTGAATACAAATGTAAATCCTTGTAGGCTATTCATAAGTTTAAGCTGAATAACTATTAAAATTATTTCTAGGTATTTTAGCCTATATATAATCCTAACCTTGTATAAGTTTTACTTGCCATGCAGAAAGATGCAGAAAGTATGACCTAGATTGAATAGTTCAAAGAGAAAGAACACACAAGGGACACACTGATGTTAGCATCCTAATTAGAAAGTGAAACAGCTTAAGCAGAGACTAAACATTTTTGTTCCATAATAAAGAAATTGTTCTAAGCATACGTGGCAATGTCATCAATCACCATCTCTTCCATGGAGAAAAAAAATTATTGGCTTGTATTTTTCAAAAATATCGATGTTTTATCTTACTCTAGAGCAACATTGAGACATATCTATTAAGTTTATTACAGATCAGAAATGGAGGCAGAACAAACCAGACATTTAAATATGATTAAAGATCCTAGTTAAACTGACAAGAGACACAAAAAACAGTTAAAAATTTCACTGAATATTCCTATATGCCAATGTAAAACATAAAAAACAAATCCACACAATAATTTGTTGCTTTTGTAATCTAACAAAAACTGACATGTACTACATTAAAAATATCCTTGATTATGAAGGATTACTAAAATACTTTAGAAATGTGGCAACTATGAAAAAAGCCCATTTAATAAAGTTGAGAGAGCCACTAGATATTACTTGCTGTATGTTTATCAGACTCTTTGACATCCTTCAGAAGAACAATTACAGCTTTTCTACAAAAAAATCATCCAGTAGGTCTCTGCTCTGCCTCAGTAAGTAGCATGCCATATGATGAAATAAATATGTTTGGGGTTCATTCTTGCAAACTGTTGATATTTAATGTAAATACATATTTGAATGAAACTTGAAATATTAATGTATAACAGCAAATATTTTCCTCCTGAAGTCACATTCATAATAGGTGGGAGAATAATATCCTATTGCCAGTTCTGACACAGCAGAACATACAAGTACTATATCAGTAATAAGGAAGCCTATTGTCCACACACAAGGGAAGATTAAGCAGAGCAAGAGCTGCAGATCAAATTAGGGTAAACATTCACAGCTCACTGGTTTGAATTTCTTCTGAGATTATTGCAATAAGTCAAAATCCTAGAACAACTGCAGCAAAAAGAGGGGAAAAAAAAAAAAACCAAGGTGGAAAGAAGATGCAATAGTAAATACAAAAGCCTCGCAAATTCTTTCCAAGGAGAGTACATCACATCTAAACTATTTATACAGAACTACAATACCAATATCATATTTAATGTTTTTCAGAGGGGAAGTAGAAAATAGGGGACACAGAAAGGTCTCCAAAGAGATTGTTTTCCAAGTCACTCAATAAACTAAGAAGAATAATAATCAGAATGAAGGAATCTTTTTATGTTTTTGAAATCATTTAAATACATACCTACAGTCAGGCACATACATGGTCCTTTATGGGGTAAAAATTTAAGGGGTGGAAAAGGCACAATGGCAAAGAAAATGCAGAGCTGGAGAATATTCAGAAAAAGAAACTGACATTTACCTAGAAAGCAACGTACTGAAGCTCTGTAAGAAACATCAGCAATAACTTTGAAAATGTATAATTAGTAACAAATAGTTCCCATACACTCCCCAAGAATCTCAGCAAAAGATGTTGGCCAGAAACAAGCTCCAAAAGGCCTCTGACCAGCCAGTGAGTCACACTATTAAAGGAAAAAATAAACAAAAAACAACCAAACTTGATTAAAATGCTCAGAGGGTGAAAAGTGGTTCAAGAGAAGGAAAAAGGAAAATGAAACAGCACATGATCAAATTACTTAAATGGCTTATTTGTCCAGCAGTTGTCTCCCAGTGAATATTTCTACTAGACCTCCAAATAGCATACAGCTAACAAAAAAATCTTTAACCCCCATCACCATATTTCCACAACCTCAATATACTGATCAAATCAGTAACCGACTCTCCCTCAATAGTAAACTTCCTTGCTGATTCACTTTTGCTGCTCTTTATATATGCACTGAGGAAATGTAACTAATTTCTGGGTCTTGGCATCCTGTGATTGTCCAAGAACTGTCACTTAGAGGTGTGATGGCAAATTGCATGGAAAATGCTCCTTTCTCATGTGTCGGGAAATCCTTACAGGGTGAAGATACACAGTGAGAATGAAACAAAATTTCAGCAACTGACAAAGACAAATAAGAACACCCCCCAAAACAATAATGTCTTATAAGAAATTTGAAGAAAAGTATAGGAAACTTGGAAGGAGGGATAGTAACTCCACCAGCTGTCGAGAGAGAAAAAACCAAAAACAACAATAATTTTGTATTTTCTACTAATCTTCTGTTTTATGAATCACCTTTTTTGAAAAATGTTAGAATAATTAATCAATCAATCAATCACTATTTTAAAAAAATCACCGCTCATAAGAGCACTGGGAAAAGAAGGCAAAAATATATTAATTTTCTTTTGTCTTTTACGTTATGGAGGTTTGGCTCTGTTTTTAATTCAGTATTTTACTTTTGAGTTGCATTTCATAGTTTTCAACTGTCATCATACGATGCTTATCAGTGCAATATACATAAAATAAGCATATTGCATGTAAATTAATTATAGATACATTCTTCATATTACAGGTATATTACAATAATATTAGTCATTCATCTTTTATTCTGAGTAAGTCATGGCTACACTTGTTCACTTTGTATTACTTAGTTGTAAAAGCAAATCATAGCTATTGAGAATATCTCCTGTAGTCTAGGTTTACTACCTAGTCCAGTTTGACTTGGTAGCTCAATAGACTGCTTAAAAATAACATGTCATTAATGAAATTAAGGAATGAGAGAAAGAATATTGCCTTTATTCACACATGAAACTTCACTTGAGATTGCTACAAATAGAAATAATTGGTATTAATAAGTATTATTAATATGATATTATTATTATAAGTATTATCAATATTATATTATTACCATTCAACCCAACAGAAGGATGTAACCTAGAGCACACTGTCAGAATATCCTTTAAATCTTGTCAAAAAGGTCTCTATAAAATGTCAGTGGTGTTTTTCCATTTCCCTGAGAATCCTAATGTCACGTACTGACCCTGAGAACCTGTAACAAATCTCATCCTCATCAGCCTCTAAGAACAAGGGAATTGCAAGTGCATATTCCCAAGGACCTGCTAAGCAGTATTCCCTGGCCACACGTACAGCACATGGATTAGGATTTGGCAGTCATTTTTGGTGTTTGGCGATAATTTCAGGTGTCAAACACAATGCTGTAGTGTAACAATGTCAGACCAATAGGTCTTTTTTCTTGCTTCTGTCTATTGGCATCAGTTTTATTTTTCTTTTGTACTAGTCCAAACAAAAGTCATCTTCCTCATGTTTTTTTTGTCCCTATTTCAATGCTATCATGCCTCAGAGCATATGATTTGAGTAAGGAAACACAATGCCAGAATACCAGTAAGTACTTGATTTTTCAGTGTATATTAAAATATAAATTTCAATTCCTTTAGCTTCATTTGTAATGTAACTTCTACTTACTTATTTTTAAAATTTCATTTTTTTTCTTAAAGAACACGCCTAAAGCAATATTTTGACCAAGACTTCATTGCACATAAAAAACAATAATGAACATAGAAGATATTATTATATTGCAATAATAAAACCTTTTTTTCCCCAATGTGCTTTTGCTAACCGGAATCAATCATTAATTTATTTTGATTGCTGTATTTATAAATACAAAATACATGCAACTTTTGACCCTGGACATCTAAAAACCTATCTACTCATGAGCAGCAATGTAAATTACCCTGTAATTTAGAAATCTTTAAAGATCAAGAGAAAAAAAACATTTAATAAATGAGATGGTTGAATCACTAGGGAGTTAGGTAGCTGAATGGTTTCCAGCCTTCATTTAACATAGATGAAGCTAGACACATTGTTGAAACTTTAGCAATCCCAACTAACATAATGAGAAACAGGATGGTCTAATGTTATATTCATGTTATTCTGTTTAATGGAAAAAACTCATACATTAGGAAGCAATCTGCAAGACAGGTACCACTCTCATTTTAGGCTTATTGAGTAGGCTGCAGGTAAAGAAACAATTATAGGCACAATAGGGCCTCTTTTTTCACAATTTATTTTTCCAAAAGTTCATGTGTAAATGCAGAACCTACTGAAAAGAGCAAAAAGTAAAAATATAACCTGAAATTATTGCTAACCTACAAATGAATTAAATAAGTAAGACAAAATATCTGGATGTTCTTCTGAGCTAAAATAAATGTCTCAACAATAGTTTCCATCAGCCACACGCTGTTCCAGAAAATATTAAATATTTTTAACTAAATCTATTTGGTGAATTCTTAAGGAATTTGACCCAAGAGTTCTATATACTTAATGTATTCTAAAGTTTCTACCAATACAATGAGAAAGGTTCCATTAAAGGTATATCAAATATGTTAGACACTCCTGAAATCCGAACAGGAAAAAGGAGTATTTCTTCTGAAGTAGTTTGTCTTCCTTCCCCAAACTTCTCTGTTTACAGAGCAGCACTCATGTGGTGTATGCTGTGCTTTAATAAAAATGAACTATAGCCTTATTAACAAAGGAAGAGAACAAATTTTGCTTTAATAAAGAAGGTCATGCATAAGATTTTTCAACAACTGTTTTGTTAATGACACTCTTTATAGTGCTTGCAAAACTAAACTGTTTTGTGGATTTATTGTTCTGAAGGGCCTGTTGCTCATGAAAATTAAAAACAATTTCCACTGGTAATAAAATCTCCTATAAAAATACATTAGATGTCATTCGTATTTCAAGGTAAGAGCCAACATCCAAGTCCCAGCACTATCTCTATCTTATGTAAACTTTCTTGCTCTTCTTTCTGTGGCTTCAGATACCATGCAGTTTGAGACAAGAGCCTGAAAAGCAGAAATACCTTTTTAATGTTAGTCATTATGGAAACTCATGTGAGCTTTTATTCCTAAATTAAAACACCAGCAAAATCCCAGACATCCCAATTAATTGAAGAGCATTTTCATCGCCTGATAAAAGTGACATTCTATTCTGGGGTAACATTAGTGGGATTCAGTTGCCAGAACACTAGGACTCAAGTGTCTTTTTAGACACCCTAAAGTAAAGGAACATATTCACCTTAAACTAAAAAGAACTATATTTTCAAAAATATTTTTTTTCCCTTAAAAAATAAAGAAGGAAACAAAGTTGGGTGAAATTCAGTTTCCTGAATTCAGATGTCTAGCACCACTTCAGGATAACCCACCTAGCCTTCAGTTTTTCCAGAATAGTGCAAACTGATTGTCATGTCTGCCAGCACATTCAGATTGCTCAGGAAGCCAAATCTCTATCTCAGTGACTTTTTTTTTTATCTCCATGAAAAATATATTTTTGAAAATTCTTTGAAAAAGAGAAGAAGGAATTTTGAACTATTTGAAATAAATAAATACTGAACCTTAACTGAAAAGTATGTCAGAAAAATAAATAAAATTGGAAAGTATTAAGTGGGCACAGATTTCATTACTTCATTCCTTGCAGTTCTGAATAAAAGTTAAATCAGAAACTAGAAAAGAGAAAATAAAACTTTTGGCTGTCCACTTCCAGTGAACTAAAACTGAGAAATTTTGTTCATTCTATTCTGCATCTCTCTGAGAGAGTAGTTTTCTGAGGAAGTCATAACATTGGTTCTTCTGAGCTGCACACCTGAAAACAGAGTTCTCTGTTGGTATTTCATTGCTTCCTTCTTCTTATCTGTTTTTTTTTTTTTTTGTCTCATTTACTTCACCATCAACACCCTTATAACCCCAGTCCACTTACTTTACTAACACCTAGCTGTAGCACCTACATACACTCCATTTACTTCAATCCCCATATTTTCACCTGTATATTTTTTCACAACTTTCCCACTGTTTTTGTGGAAGTAGAAGAGTTATTGTGAAAATCTTGAATAAGTAAGCCTAATAAGGATGAAAAAGGTCCCCTTATGGCACTGAATGGGATGCAACAAAAGATTGCACCATGTAAAACCAAAACAAAGACTGGAGAGAAGCTGATGACATGGATTTGAGGAACAGATGCTTAAGACTGACAGAGATTACAACAGCTTTATTGTTACTGCAGCTTTATGAACTTCATTGTAGTTACATCGGAGACACAGCTATTGTAACACAAAGAACCCACATTTATTGCTTTTAAATACTTGGGACTTTTTAAAGGTGTCATTATTTTTTTAGCCTACTGTGACTGTCATTTCTGAAAGATTAATCCTTATGGGAATCTACAAGTGTTCCTTCTACACAACACTGCTTCAGCATGACTCATCCCTAAACTGACAACTCACACTGCTGTCAAGAATTTAGTGGTTGCTTTTTCACCTTTGGTGTTATGTTTAAGTGGCTAAGTAGGTGAAGCAACTTATCTTTTTATAACTTCATAAGAAACACTGCATCTTTCTGACTTCCTACAATTTTTAAAAGAAAATATTGGAATCAAGATTATCAAAATTCAATACAAGGTTGCAGGTGCAGCTGAATGGGAACAATGTAGATGAAGCTCAAGAACAAAACTTTCTCTTCTCTATTTCAGTCTTCTGTTTAGGCTGGCAATGAAAAGGAAGCTTTAAGTCAGTGGAAATACAGGATTCTTCCAAAGCCATTCTGTAGCAAGTGAACAACTACCCCACAACTTCAGAAACAGAATTTGATGATTTAATGGAAAGGTATATGAGACATAATTGCAAGACCAATCCCCACAGTGTGGACAACCTTATATAAACACCAAGTAGTATTTATTTAAAGGCATTAGAACAGAAAATAACTATAATCAATTATTAGGTAAGAACTAACAAATACAGTACAAACACAAATTGTCTACACCTTTCTCTTTTTTCCACTTCAAGGAAAGTGTCCTGATTACGTATCCACATGGTCTTCTATAGGTAGTACAGTAAAAAATTGTAGGATATACATCATGTATACTCAGTGGATCTTTGGCAAGCTGTAATTTTGTTCTTTGCAGTTCTATTTGAAGAGGAAAAAATCTACAAAAATAAATATTTCCTCAAATGATATTACATTACAAAAATATTTAGCTCATTTGAATTCAGAATCTTATCCTAACACTTCAGGCCTGCAGATGTTTCTTTTTGAAAAGAAGCCATTTGCCCATATAGTGTAATCAGTTTACATGTGTTGTTATAGTTTCACCATTGTTTGAGTTGATGTCTGACATAAATGGCTTTCTCCCCTCCGCAACACTTATTTTTTTTTTACTATTTATATGATAATACCATCATGACAAGATCATTCACTGCTCATGCAAACCTTTCCTTTCATGACGCTTTGAGAAGCATTAGCATCAGTTGCATTTTCTTCCTTTTATGTGAAGATTGAATATCCAGCTGTTACCTTAATTAAGTCTGCCACAGGCAAAAATCTGGCTTTATGTACCTGCAGAGAGAATTTCATGGTGTTTTAATGACTAGCTATAGATTGAGCAAAGTGACTCAAGAGGCAATGCAAGCAAAAGCTTAGCTCAAATGAGTGCCAGAGCTGTCAATTTCCAATTAGGAGACTTGTTTGTCTCTCATGACAGTGAACCACCACAAATTACTTGCTTTAGCTCTGCTGGTTAATCTTTTGCCACCTGACAGATGGAAGTAAATCAGTTGACTTATGTTAATCACTTCCAGGAAGTGAGAATATTTAAATCTTGGCACAGTTCTGCATCTGTGAGGACAGCATTAGGAGATATCACAACAGCAACCCATTATTTATAAATAAGGTGTCATTTGAAGTGTATGTGTGGGGGGGTGGTGGTGGAATGACTGGCAGGAAATGTGGGGAAAATGAAAGGCATCATTTAGCTCTTTCTCAAAAGCTCTCCCACTTGAGGAGAAAGCTTCTGATTGTTCCTTTCTTGCATATTTATGTTTTTACAAAGCTGAACACAATTTTCAGCAAGATCAAGTTGTTATCATATGTGTATATAGAAGATATGAGTACAGGTCTCCTGAAGGGATTTACACCTAGCAGCAGTATCTCTGGGTAATAATTAAATACACCTCTACTAAAAATAATAAAATAATTATGGCACTACCAGAAAAAAAACCCTGGGGGGAATTCTCTGCAGAAAAATGGAGAATAATTTTCTCTATTATAAAAAAGAATAAATAATGTTTGAAAAATTATGAAACATCTCTTAAGACCTTTGACATGTAGCTTTAAAAATCCAAGCTCATGACATGAGCCTTGAACTAATGCCTGGTAACACCTGACAGTGTGAGAGCAAACTGCATTTCAAAGCAGGAGAAAATTGATTCCAAGTCTGCTTTTGGCAATTTTCCCTTTTAATATAACTGTATAATAATTTGGAGAACAGCTTGGATTTCCATGGTACCTCATCATTCTGCTAGTGACTGCCCTTTCCACAGGATTAATACTACCAAAATTGCAGTAAATTATTCGATGGATATGAGCTTTCAAACACTTTCAGTTAGTTCAAAATCATATGTGATATCGTGTAATTCAGGATAAAAGGTATGATCAATGATCGTATGATCTTATGATCATTATTTGAATTCATTCACACTTAAAATTCAAACTTCCACAAGTCAAAGCAAGATTTCATTTTGTAAGGAAAAATGCTTCAGGAGAGAAAAATAACATTTTTTGGGAGATGCCATCAATAACGCACTTAAGAGGTGTTATTTTTAATTATAAAAATAGAGAAATAGTTCTATAGATAGAAATGGCAGTTAGTCCTTAAATTGCAGTCAGGTAAGCAGGTTTCATTTTACCACTGATCATTAACTTAGACCACCTAGAGCTCATGAAGGACAATACAGACCTAAACTGCCCTATTCCCTTATATCATCAGCATCTTACTTACACATACATTTACTCACTCCAGTTCCCCCTCTGCTCTAACAAACTGAGCTCCACTTCACTGAGATTGCAGGACAGAGGCACTCAGGACCTGGCTTAAGAGTATGTGGACATTAAAAACTCAAAACTGCTCCTGAAATTTTCCAATTTATTTTAAATCACTTAACTTGCTCACCTGGCTCCTTTTCGAGGAGGTTCTTCTCTGTGCTGGATGGCTCTCAACATTTTTCCATGGATTTCAGAAATCCTTATGCACATAGGTAGTATTATCAGGAGTACTAATTAAAAGGACAGGATTATTGTATTCTGAATTGTATATGAAATTATACTAAGAATTGGTGTACTCCCCTCCCTTTCCCCATATGTTTTTCTGACAACATTTACAACCACCTTCAAAAAGGGTGCATTTTATGCTGGCTCAGAAGTTTAACTAGCTTGGTTTCCTTCTATCTACTTTCAGAATCACACTAGGATAATTATTATTCATAATTGCAACAGCCAGCACAAATTTCACTTGAGTGGATGGAGGGGATTTTTGCAGTGCTGTTTAACCAAATTAACAGGCCACAGAAAAACATGGTGCTAAATATCACTTCCCAGGTAATTAACTGTGTCTTGGGTGCTCCCCATCAACCTTCTTTCATGTTCTGTTCATATTTTCCTTGCAAGCAAAATGCTGTGTCTTTAAAACATAATACATCAAATTTTGTTTTACATTGCTGTTTACTCACAGAAACACACATATTTATAAAAGGCTGTTTTTTGGCTTTCTGCCGACACAGCTGATTTTTTTTTCCTGGCATATGCAAATGGTAAAAAATCTCACATTCAGAGAAAGCAGTTAGAAGTGAATAGTAAAATTACAAAATAAACTTATTTAGGACCTTGTTGTCTTTCAAATTGCCAAAAAAATCTCACTGTTATATCTAAGCATATACATCTCATTGTGTTTGAATTAGCACATATAAAATATATGTAGAATACTATTTTTTTAATATTCTAGAGTTGGTCCCCTGAGGTTAAATACAAAATTTGTCAAGCTGTAATAGTTCTTCCCTAAAATTGAAAATATTTAATTGGTTAAAAGGTTATATCTTGGGTTTCTTGTCCTTCCATACATCAAAAGTTCTGTCTGCTTTGCAATATTTTCCAAAGAAGCTTTGTTGAACTATTACAAGCATCCATATCATATCTATGTTCTTAAATACCAGCTCCAGCAATACAGAAAGCTTAGAAGGAAAGATAATGCAAAGATCCACCAAGGCTGAGCTTTTAGGTGGGGTTACCATATGGTATTCTGCTGCATTACATTCAACTAAAAAAGCTGCCATTTAAAAAGTATGTAAGAACAAATCTCAGTGGAAAATCTGATTATTACAATTCATGAGTAATTGAGAGAAAAAACTCACTAAACTGAAAACCTGGAAGTCTGCCAGACTGAAAGCTAGAAAATGACTGAAGTAAAATAAATAAGTAAACAAAATGAGAACGAAAATATCACCTTATCACCATGAATAATGCCATAATAAAACATAATACAAGGGTTTTTTATTAAAGAAAAACAGCTTGTGCCTTCCATTTTTTACATTTTAATAATATATCTCTTTGAATGTCTCATAGCTATTTACACTAATTTTTATAAGTACGAATTTTGAGTTTTAACCCATTTCTTTTGATATACATACAGCATACTATAACCTTAAGTCATTAGAATGTTTATATCATAGCAAGATATAGAGGGGGCAAACAAGTTCTTTAAAAAATAATGGAAAAAGCATGATAATAGGGGAACTATGATATAATTTCAGTTTGATTTTCTCAAAGAAATTTTTCTTGACTTGCCAAAAAGGAATTAAGTATTTTAGAATTTAAAATTCACCTATAAGTAATTCTTGCTGAGCAGAAGCTAAAAGTTTCAGTATTGACAAGCTTAGTAATATATCAAAATTCAAAAGAAATTGGAGCTCAGAAAACACTTTAAAAATTATTTCAGTATTTTAGAATAGTAAGAAGCCTGTCTTCAATGAAATTGCTTTACTATTAAATAAAGAGCATAACAAGATACAGCTAGTAAACACAGTCCATATAAATATTCCTAGACAGCAATGTATGAAAACAAGATGAAAAAATGCCTATGGTGTATGAAACTAAGTAAGAATCGCTGTATTACTATGTCTGAATAAACAGTGAACAAATAACTGGGAAAAACTATAGAAGCATTATTTTTCTGTATATGCAAAATCAGGCATGGCTGAATTAAAAATAATTTTTTATTATAAATAATTTTAATCATAAATAAACAAGCATTAAAAATAGAGGATACTGATTTCTCTTTATAATGGAGTATATACAAATGTTATATATGATAATTTTTCATAAATACATTCAGCTGTGTACAATTTTTTCAAGACAATCACAGGAAACCAAGACAAGAAAGCTAATTTAATCTCCATCTTTCATTCACAGGACCCATACCAATGCAATTTTTAAAGGAATATTTCTCTGAGTATTCCAAGAATATTCTAAGGATTCCAAGGTTTGTGTCTCTAGACTCTCCTCCAGCAATCTATTTTGACACTCTGTTCTTTAATAATGTCATGATTTCTGAATGTTTCATCCAAAGATTCCTAGCTAAAATTTAGTCTCAATACCTCCTGTCCTGTTTGTCTTAATCACCATAGAATCTTTGCCAATTGTTTGCACTAAAACAATGCACTATTTGTATTTCTTTGAAACACACTTGGGCAATGGGAGGAAAAGAGCAAGGGAGATGGACAGACTCTTCCCTAGAATAAATAATTGCAATTTATCCAAAGCAGTCCACAATTGCATTTGCAGTAGTAAAATAAAAACCTCCTGGACCACTTTCAGGCTGTGAAACTCAGTTTCTAGCACTGCTAAATTCTTAGTACAGCTTTCACAGTTTGGCCAAAACAAATTTTGCATTTTCCAACACAGTTCTCTACGACACAAAAGAACAATGCCCAGTAGGTGCTCCAGATCCAATCTTTCTTTTCTGAAGGGTTGGAAGTGGTATAATAATGTGATATGAGCCATTCTCTGCCAGTTATTTTTCCTGACAGAGACCCTCTCCTGTTTGGTTTCCTAGAACACGCTAAGCCTGACCACTGCTGAGTCAAGTGAAGGATTACTGCATTTCCTGCACAGATGGAAGTACTGCCTTTTGCATATAAAGCAAATATCAGCCTGGTGTTATTATGTCAGATCCAACTTGTGATCCTCTGTAGCTCTTCTCCCTCTATCTTAACAGTGTTCTTACTTAATGACCTGACAAATTAGAGACCTTTAATAAAACCCCAACAATCACAAAACAAACAATCCATAAAATAAACAAATAAACAAACAAAATTCAACCCCCCAGGCAACAAAATGAAGTGCAAGCTTATTTTGAATTTTAGCCCAGGCTTCAAAATACTTGACAGTACCAACCACTTTTCTGTTGCATTGAACTGAATGAACATACCATCTATTCTATCATTCAGTACCTTAACAAAATTCTTCAATGCTATTGGATCCAAAACAGATTTCCAGCAGATTTTTACTTGATACAGACATTATTTTCATCATTCAAAATAATGTATATCGAGTAAGCTAGAAAATAAAATTTGTGAAGGTGTACAATAATTTGACTAGTAACCATTTTGGGAAAGGAAAAAACCCACAGAGTGACTCGCAATTGCTTTTGTGAAATCTTAGTGGAATTGAATGAGTAGGGCACTGTTCACACCTCTATGTTTAAGCTTCAGCTAACCCAGAGGTACATAGGCAAAATACAATTTCCAGGGCTACATCCCAAGCTGATAAAAAAAAAAAAAAGCTGTAGTGTTTTTATGGATATGTATATCCTATATTCTTTTGTGACCCTGCAGCTGAAGAGGTGAGAAAGGATCCACTGTTAGACCTGAACAGTGACAAACAGAACACAAAATCTTTCCTCCCAGAAAAGGCTGCTGAAGGTAGAATATTACAGATTCTTTGATTTGCCCTCTAAATTTCTGATCATCTGAAACATATGAGCATCCCTAAAGTTTCTTTCTGTGATCCAAAAGCTGTACCTTTATGGGGCTTATTTGCAAACAGCTGTTAGTAACTTGAAAACTCTTAAAGTGAAATATATCTGCTTTCTAAAAAACCTGGATGAGCTTCACTCCCATTAACCACTGCAAACTTCATGGATTATAGATAAGTTTTGTCACTGACTTTTTTGAAGGCTTATTGCTTTGAGCTGTGCAATTATCCAGGCTTTCATATTAACAAAAGAAGTGGTTCAGACAACTGTGATCTTTTGAACTTCAGAATCAGAGCTTTTTTGTGGGATTCAGCTTTCTTGTGTGATTCTTGCAAAACACAGCAAAATTATAAAAGGCATTCTCTTAATACAGATTCTAATGAATAGAACGTAATTCTAGTGAGATGAACACAATTTTAAAAAATTGTGGTTTCTATTTTACATTTAAAATTAAAATTTTCTAGTCAGGCAGGTGAGAAACAGTTGCTTTATGTTTAATCATTCAATTTTTCTCTCAAATATCATTTACTCAACTAGGTAATTTTGTCAATTTTTTACAAGAATTTTCCATACAAGTTTATTTCCTCTGTCAATTATTACAGCTTTGTTAAGCAAATCCCCCTAAACTCTCCTATGCTAATGGCTTAAACTTTAGCCTCCTTGTAAATTACTGCAGAAACCAAGAGAACAATAAAGGAAGAACATGAGAACTTGCACTCAGGCAAGAGAATATGACAATATATAATAAAGTCAAATATTTAAGGGAACCAAGAGGTAATTCAAAATATCTATCTTGAAAAACTTTCCAGTTCCATAAGTAGATTCCTTTTACGATTTTGCATATTAAAGTTTCAAATTTACATTGAAGAGAAGTTTTCAATTTGATATGTAAAATAGACTTTTGAGTATTATGTAAGATTCACTTAAAAAAAAGGAAATGTTTTATAATTAGGGTAAATACGTAAGCAAAGTGATCATTGACATTAAGATTTCTCCATAAGTTGTGAGTGTTTCCTTTTGCAGGAGCACAACATATTTCTTGATGCCAACTTAATTTAATTGGATGCTCTTTGATACTGCAGAGCAACTGAAGTGTTCTTAAAGTCGAAAGCTATATCAAAAAAATACAACTAATATGTTTGGGAAGTTGACTCTGGAAAATATACTTTTATTAAGGGGAAAGAAAAGAAAAGAAAAAAAATCTTTCAGTGTCGCTGTACCAGGTTAACAAAATAATGGGAAGTGCAGGTAGGCAGAGGTAATTCAGAATACAAGTAAGCGACCCACAGAAAACAAACACATCTTTAAAAGTTTTCAGAAGTATTTCCAATGAAACACAATACAATTTGGAAGAGAAAAGGTTCAATATCTATAAAATATTAAAACCCCCTTTATTCTGGATTAATATTTGAAGATATTCACTATTATATGTAATTGTGGATACAACTATAATTCAATTCACAATTAAATGGAAATTATGGTAAACTTTACTGGAAGAAAAAGTAATAATCATTAAGAAAACACAACTTTGGGACAGAGTGGCTCTGTACCTCACAAAGGAAAATCTTCAGATGTGGTTATGCCTCTTTTAGTCAACATAGTTAAATTACATATAATACAGAGGTATAGTAGACAAAATACAAACCCTGTAGACTTTTACTGGAAACTATCACTCAGAATACCCAAATTCTGGATATCCATACTGCGTAAATGAATAATCAAATATTCAGACGTGCCAGCCATTTGAAGAGAGCTCCAGGGAGTTCATTTCATGATCTAGTGGTGTTGCCACTGCAGAAGGAAGAAAGTGCAGTGTCATTTAGTCTCTGCACAGACTGAAGGTGTCCACTGCAAGCAGAAGTCCAGTTCTGGGAGTTTTATTTTACCTGCCAGACAGATGCAGGTGGAATGGATGGAATGAGGATAAGAATAAAATTGCTTCTTCCAGTCAAAACAGATTAAATAACAAGCATTCATCGCCTCACTATCTTCTCGAAATCTGAACAAAAATCTTTGAAGTTCTGTCTCACTTTTGTATTCCTGGATTCTGCCTCACTAGAAACAATAACCATCATAGACCTCTGAGTGTATTTTTCACTCTAGTTTGATAAAAAGTATGTAAAACACTAACCTGACACAAAGGGGAAATGTATATTCCAGGGTTTTTTTTACACTGTTTGTATTTTTGTTCACAGAAGCATTATTTGTCTCATTGAAGGGTTCTGACCCCCTAAGGTACCAGGGTGTCCAGCTTTATAAAATATCCTCAAAATAACAGCACAGTGTGTAAGTGATCTTGACTGCTTTTGAGCTCCAGCCGTCAGAGCTCACTATAACACACTTTGTCAAGAAAGCATCCTTATTCTTGAAGCCATAACCCATAGCAGAATTGGGTAACTGAACAAATTTCAGAGTTGAGGAGAAGTTCCCTGAAAATAATTTGTATAAAACAATTGAGAGCCTTATTGCATGACTTCAAATAGAAAACAGTTCTTATGTAGAAATGAAACTGTCCTCTTGATTGTGAATAAAATCACACACAAAAAAGCATCCTATATGCAAAACTTAAATTTCTTATCCTTTATCTACAGGAGAATGTGAGTAGGATATAAGAAGGGATATTGCACATTATAAGCATGGTCTTACATTGAACCATGTCCACGAGACCTATGAACAAGAAGGGTTTTTTTTCTGTTTGAAAGCCTATAAGTAAGTCTCTACATTAGAAAAACAGTGAAAGTTGTGGAACTAACCCAATGCTCAACAAATTTAATGAAATTTAACTCTTAACAACAGAACTGTTTCAGCTGGACTTTTAAATTAATTGAGTTCATGTTCTTCAATTAAACAAATGAATTTATCATATCCCCCCAGTGCAAGCCTATCTTGACAGCAACTGCCTGTAATTTTTAGTGAATGAGGAGACTGTTGCCTTTGGACTTTAAAAGAAAGAATGGGAATGAGGGGGAGGAGAGATATAATGAGTAAAAAAAAAAAAAAATACATGTGTAATTTTCTAGAAGTTGTGTAAATTAGAGGCTTCAAGAAACTCTTACTCTCTATTCCTTCAGTAGGCTGTGTCAAGCACATTATTGGAGAGCTTCTTCCTTCTTATATGAGTTTCTTTTGGTTATATAGTGAAATACTTAAGTGTCTCCCTACAGCTATTCTCTGAAGCAAATAATATATTTATATTTTCATCCCTGTAAAATAGTGTTGTGGATTTGTGTGAGCAAACTTGCTTCTATCTGCTCTTCTCTCTCAGAAAGATATAACAAAATATACAATATTTTGCATTTTCTTAATTTTCATTTAATTTTTTAACACTTTTACTATTTCAGGTGTATCAAGAAGCCTCCTTAAACTCACTGAAAGTAAGGATGGAACATGGGAGAAAATTAAAATATTTCTCATATTTCACCAGCTTAAAAGACTAAGTGTAGGCATAGAATTAATATCATCATAGCAGTCTGTATTATATGAAAGTACAAATATACAGTTTGTTTTAAGAAAAAGTCTCAATTACTTTCAGAATCAGGAATTATGTGATTCACTATTGTTTCCAAGGCTCTAAGCGTTGTTTTAGACTTTATCCAAAGTCCTGCTCAAAAAACCCTTAACAATTTACAAAGCAAACAAAGAACATGAACAAAACAAACAAAAAACCCCACAACCAAGCTAAAACCTCCAAAATAACAAAGTATCCATGATTTGTGAAAATATATAATGTATAAATAAGTACCTTATGTTGATTCTTTACAGATATATTAGCATTTGCTGCATCTTATATATATATATATATATATATATGATGCAGTGTTCATGGCTCACCTGGGTGCCCCAAGCCCCTGGGAGAGAGATGGGGATGGATCCTGGGCTTGGTACACTGCCAGGACCCCCTGCTCTCCAGGCCAGTTGGAAGGCACCCAGGCTTGACAAGGTGACAGCCACTCCTCTCCCCCTCCCCTGGTTCCCTATATGGTTATGATTCTAGAGTGTTCTTCTTTGTTCATGTTTAAGCAGTTATTTGGTTGGTTTTCTTTTTATAGTACTGTTATTTCCTTGGATATATGATTTGTCGCTCAGAAATCCCCCTTTCCCCATTTGCTCCCCAAATCTCCTCCTTCCCTTTCCCCTCCCCCTATAAAAGTTACTGTACAAGAGGGCTCGGGGCCATTTTGTCGATGCCCCGAGATCCCTCCAGCTCCCCTCACCCCTTACCCTAATAAACCCTTCTTGGAGCACCGACAATCTGGACTGCATCTCCTGTTTGCTTCGCCGACCTGCAGACAGCACCTGCGCTCCCTCGGGGCCCCGCCCTCTCCCACAGTCTCTCCCTTCCCCGAACTCCGGGGTGGTTTGGGCACCCACGGACGGGACTCCCACATATATACACATATTTGTATATATATATATACACTTCTATATATGTGTAAAAGAAGAAATTTCTCTTGAAATCATTCTAAATGGAAGGACTTAGTTCAGTAAGCCTAGTCTGGACATCTAATAATTACATATGCTTTATTTTTGCCAAAGAAACCTGCATAAAAAACTCATTGCATTCTAGTTTGTGAAAACAATATTCCTGAGAACTAAAGAACTGATATTGCCTAGAAATAGATTAAAAAAAGTCTGCATGATAATCTACAAAGAAAGATTTTGCAATATATTCCTGTTTCAATTTAACAACAAGTAACAGACTGTCAAAGGAGGACAGACAAAAAAAAGAGATTTCGAAGATGTGTGAAAGTTTTATCAAACTTCATGCACTGTTTTGATTAATTTCACTCTGTGTGGACAAATATTTTTCAAGCATAATAAAAATCAAAATTCCCCAGAGCACTCCATTCTACATCCTCCTTACATCAATTCACTTTTTCTAGGCCTTTCAAATAAATATTCTCTGTTTTTTACACAATACCCTTAAGCCCTTTACAACAGGATTTTGCGAGCAGGGAGGACTGGTTATTTTTTCTGTTTTAGCAAAAGTAATATCTTTTTGCTAGATGAATCAAAGGGAATAAAATGTGTCACAGGACATTTTGTCACAGTTCTGTATTTCTTGATGACCTAGCCATCATATGAGTGGAAAAACATAAAAGTGAAGTTATCAAAAATAAGTCCCAAACTTTCCAAAGATGACCTAATCTTTCATTTTCTGCTATTGCATGTGTCCCCATTCTGCTATCATTCCCATCATATTGGGATATGATAAGACCTATGTGATATATGGTAGGACCAATGTTGATATATGATGACCTTGGCCTGGCAATATCATGGAGACGATCCTTGTGGAAACTAAGACACATGGAAAATAAGGAGGTGATTCTTGACAGCTAATGTGGCTTCACTAGAGGCAAATCATGCCTGACAAATTTGGAGGGCTTTTACAACACACTTACAGGACTGGTGGATAAGGGAAGTGCAAGTAGTGTAATTTACATTGACTTGTACAAACCATTTGACACCATCCCAAATAACATCCTTATCCCTAAAATGGAGATGGATTTAATGGGTGATATACTCAGTGGGTAAAAAATTGTCTGGATGCTTACACTCAAGAGTTGTGGTCAACAGCTCATGTCCAAGTGGAGCCCAGAGATGAGTGGCTCAGCTCCTTGGGGGTCAGCTGTGAAGACCTGTGCTGTTCAATATCTTGTTGATGACATGGACACTGGGATCGAGGGCACCCTCAGCAAGTTCACTGATGACACCAGGCTGTGTGGGGCAGTCCACACTCTGGAGGGAAGGAATGGCATCCAGAGGGACCTGGACAGGCTGGAGAGGTAGGACTGTGCAAACCTCATGAGGTTCAAAAAGGCCAAGGACAAGGTCCTGCACCTAGTTTGGGGCAATCCTGAGCAAAAGTACAGGCAAGTGGATGAAAGGATTGAGAACAGCCTTGAGGACAAAGTCTTGGGGACGTTGGTGGATGAGAGGCTGGACATAACCCAGCAATGTGCATTTGCAGCCTAGAAAGCCAAATATGTCCTGGGCTGCATCCCAAGCAGTGTGGCCAGCAGGGGAAGGGAGGGAATCCTGCCCCTCTGCTCTGTTTTGGTGAGACCCCATCTGGAGCACTGCACTCAGCTCTGGGCCTCCACCATAAGGAGTACATGGACCTACTGGAGAGAGACCAGAGGAGAGCCACAAACATGATCAGAGGGCTGAAGCCTCTATTCTACAAAGATAGGCTGAGAGAGTTGGCATTGTTCAGCCTGAGAAGACTTTGGGGAGGCCTTATAGCTTCCTTCCAATACCTGAAAAGGGCTTTCAGGAAGACTGGAGAGGAACTCTTTCCAAGGGCATGCATTGATAGGACAAGAGGAATAGCTTTAAACTGAAAGAGGGTAAGTCTAAAATAGATATTAGGAAGATGTTCTTTACTGAGAGGGTGGTTGGACATCCTGGGTGGCTGCCCAGGGAAGTTGTGGATGCTCCATCCCTGGATGTGATCGAGTGTTCTGATCTAGTTAAAGGAGTCCATGCACATGGCAGGGATGTGAACTTGATGGTCTTCAAAGATTCCTTCTAACCCAAACCATTCTATGATTTTTGAGCACTCTAATAAGTAGCAGCATTGGACGCTATTAATACTTGAATAAACCTACAATCATGCTAAGAGAATTAATTCTCCACTCTTTCTTGAAATTAAAACTACTAATTTTCCTGTTGAATTGTTTTGCTTTGAAATTCTCTTTCAAGTGCCAGTTTTTTTTAATGGCAACAGATTATTTGTTTTTAAAAGGAACAAGTATTTAACTTTTAAAGCTGGTTTGTCACAATGAAACAAAACAGCTTCAATATATTTGGTCTCACAATGGATAAATATTCCATCTAAACTGAGAACTCTGGAAATTAAACAAATCATCCTTTGGTGCATTTAATTGTAAAATTTTCTCACACACAAGAACTCCAAGCTTATGTGCAACTTATGGAAAACTTCATTAGGCAAAACATACCAAGAACAAGGCAGGGGGCAGGATGTAGAATAATGGTCCCACAGAAAAGTGTATGCTGTAATTGTATTTGTTTTCTTCTAATTTCCACCAATAGAGATGATTATGCACCTTTTTTTTTTTTTGTTCGTTTGTTTGTTTGTTTGTTTTGTGATGCATTGTAAATACCATGTAACTTCATGTTTCAGAATTACAGCTCTTTTTACTTTAGGTATGATTTTTTGACTCAGCTACCTACTTGGATGCTCCCAACTGTTATTGAAAATATAACTATTCTTTCTCATTTCAAATGTCTCTGGGAACTAAACTGAACTCTGTAACCAAGCTAGTTAGGACACCCCTGAGTCTCAATAGAGAAATCTGCCCAACAGATTTCCAAACAAACTAGTATATTGGCTACTCTCAACTTGTTCTATGCAAAACACACAATTTCTACAGGTTTGATTTCTTTTTCCTACCCCTACATTAACAAATGCAGTTTTGAAGTTTTTTGAGACAAAGTAATAGAAACAGATGTTTCTAGATTAAATATATATATTGCAACATTGCCCAAAACTGGAGCATAATTGCACTATTTCAGATCACAGCCTGATTTCAGTTTCAGACGAGTGTTATCTAGAAAACTGTCTGGCAGTGACCTCAGAGCTTCTATGTTGGCTGTTGACAGGAGCCAAACCTTCATTAAAAGCAAAATGATTGCAGCAACTGAAGAGTTGTTGCTCTGGTGAAAGGACAATTCCTGAGTTGCAGAGATGAAATCTTGTGCCCACCTCCTGTGAGGCCACCTGGCAGTTCTGCCAGAAGCCTGGGTGTCCATTCACTCTGTAAGCTGACTAACCAAGTACTGCAGCTGCTCAAATATAGGGCTACTACATCAGCTCCAGAGCTGGCAGCTGGAAGCACTGGATCCAGGCAATGCAGAAAGCTTGTGGGGTCACTTCCCCAGAAAACTTCCAACAGTGTAGAAAACTGTTAGGAACTTGGAGGAGAAATAAGTTCTGAATCAGTGTTTCCTGAGCCAGTACTGATCCCAACAGGATACAGGAGCCATAAACTCTTTTTACCTATGATTTCTGTACTAAGATGAGAAATGTATTTGTTAGGGTATTCTGAGAGAGATGCTAACAATGGAACTAAAGCTTCCAAATTGCAGAAAGCTCTCTACACACTTCCTTGAATTTCCACAGCAGTATCACTGTCCTGACAAATTGCTACATACACATCAGTTTTTTAAAAAATCACATTATGCCTCTTTCAAATGCAATGATAATGCTGCTTTCTGCCCAGTGCCATTTCCAGTGTTGAGCCAACACAATGTTTGAAGGAAGACTTTACCTAAAGAAGAACACTTAAGGACATCTATATTCCCAAACATTAACACTAGCAAAGCTGCAGTAGCAGTCTAAACTAATAATAAAGCTGAATGTATATTTCCACATATACTGTAGGTTTTCTGAACCACACCATGAGATATGGACTCAAACTTTATAACACCTGGCCATAGATTTTTAATAGGAGGGCAGCTGAAAAAAAGGAAAAAAAAACTCATAGGGAGGAGGCTTCTCAAGAGAAGAGGTGTGCATGGAAAGAAATATCCCTGAAATAAAGTTATGTTAACAAAACTTTTCTAACACACTGTGTTTCTTTTTAAAAGCTGGTTAAAATTACAGAACTATAAAACCAAACATGACTGTTCTAAAATTCCAAAACAAGTGAAAACTACTTATAGAAAAAACATTAAAACTTTCACATGGTAAAATTATTTATCTTTATTACTAACATAGAATGATATTTCAGTCTGCCTAAATTTATCAGGTGGGAATACCCTTGTGACCAGTCCTGAATTTTTGGAACTGAGCATGAAACAAGCTGGTATGACTATGTGTTATTGATAGCTAATTGCACAAGGCTTTGCCATCACCAATCCTCTCTGATTCAATACCAGTGGATTAAGGAATAGCCACTACTTCTTAAAGCTATTTCTCCACAAGGTCACAATGACATCCTGCTAAGGCACACTGTAACCAAACACCTTTATTGCAGCTGCACTGTAGACTTGACTAACAGTCTAAATGATGACACTTGCCTTGGAGAGCTTGCCATATCAGTAAGAAAAATTGTACAAGTTCTACATTTTGCCTGCAATATGTAAAAAATCTGCACAAATTCATGCTGTAGGTCAGCCCTAGGACTTTGGTAAGAATCACAGCAGCCTAACTCCAACTGCGGAGCTTTAACTATCATGCTATGTTTGAGGGATACCTCTCAGCTTTGGCAGGTTTTACATCAAGCCCTAAGGATTATAGAATGTGGCTGATGACTGTAATTAGTGTTTATTGTTTGTTATGTACCAACAGCATGCTTGGAGCAAAAAACAAAATTAAGACGATGACTGCTGCAGAGAGAGGAGAGGCAAAATACTAAACATGGCAGATAAAGAAATGAAAACAATTACAGATCTATCACGCTGACTTAGAATCCATGCAGTTACAAAAATAATAAAGTTAAATAATAAAATTGCCTGCAGGCAATCAAAAAGGGATTTAATTATTTTTGAATTACCCATCTTGGATGAAAAATCATTTCCAGAACAAGGAGAATTAAACATTCTTTTGACCCTGACATGAACTACATTTTAAAGATTCCTTTTTTTTATGTGTAGCTTTTATGTAGCACAGTTGTGTATCCCTGCTTTGTAACATCGCATCAGTCACTAATTATATTATGTGTGAAACAAATTTGTAAATAAAATATGAAGTAATGATATATTTAATGATAAATACAATAAACTGTAACCAACCATAAATTGTGAGCTGTGGTACATGGTGTTTATGTTTTTGAGTGTGTATAGGCATGGCAAGAATGATTAAAACTTGGACTACTTCATTCAATTCAGCACTATACAACAGCTGTGTCCTGGGTCAGTCTGTTTTCAGAGGAATTCTCAGACTGACCTCTATAAATGCACATTGTAATAAATATATGTACTCCTTTCTGTAAGGTCCTGATGGCAGCTATCATTTACTACACATCTTCCAGATTCAGGCTGGATTTTTCCTTCCAATAGCTACAGCATCCTACCTAGAATCCTCATTCCTTGTCCAACAGTAGAAGAGTTTCCATGTCTCTACTTCCCTGTGTAGCAAAGACATATTCAGCTTCCCATTGATGCTCACCTCTGTGCTGATTTCACACACAATTCTGGATTTTTGTCTGATACAGAACTGAGGATAGTCATCAGCCAGGAAAGGAGGAATTTCAGGGATGTACTCAAGAACATTTGAACAAACTTAGTTTATTTCCTAATGAAGAGAAATGCTGTCTTGAGCAAGTCAGCACAGCCAGCCTTAGCCCCCTAGAGTGATGCAGATCTTTAAAAGTTTTATATTACTGGAAAAAATCTTTAAATAATATATTAAGTAGAAATAACGTTAATCCATAAAACTAGTAATTTTTCTGTAATGATACAGGAATGCAATTTTAAGATGTATAAAGTGTTTTGAGCATATGCAGGTATTTTTAGGTTGAACTACATATACATCTGCTTGAGTTAACTACTAATAAATGAATGGCTTAATTGCTTACTTTAAAAATCAATGTTTTAAGATGGGACACAGCAAGAAAATACTAGCAGAGTGGTTTCTTCTGATAGTTCTGATATTTTAGTAGTAAAACTTTCTTTGCAAGACATGAATGTCTAAGAGTCGAATTACAAATTGGCAAGAATATAATTCTTCACAGAAAGTTATTTCTTTCAGAGTTGGACCAAGAGTACAGTAACAGTAGCCTTTCATTCTGGCCAGAACATGGAAGATGCAGAGATACAAAACTGAAGGATTATGACAAATAATTTTGCAGCATTTTAAAAACTTAATTAAAAAAAAATCCCCAATCCTTTGTTATTAAAGGTGTAAAGTAAGTTCAGTTCTGATGTTATTAAATATGTTTAATATACTTATGTTAAAACTACTGATTCAAGCCAATATGATTTCAGGAACATCGAAATATTTTCAAATACCATATAGAGGAAGTTTTTAAGTTGCATCTGTATCTCATTCACTACAATTATATTACAATAGGATAACACAATTACATTTAATTGTAGTGTCTAGCTTCACACAAGAGGAACCCAAAAATTTTAAAGACACATGTCCTCTCTGCCTGCAGTAAATACTCTACTGCTAGACAGCTAAATTGCCTGTCAAATATTCTCATGAAGCTTTGATAGGCACTTCTATTTTATGATAGTCTTTTTTTTTCATTTTACTTGCATTAGAAGTACCTTAGCAGAACATGAAACTACTTTAATGGCCTCTGTCTTTTACTCAAGAAAACAGTCTGGCATAAAAATTAAGAGCTCATACTTCCTGCAATAATTCTGGAAAAAGTTCTATTTGCTCCTTTATTTGGATACAAGACCTAAAATTATATACTTAAAGTTATCTTTAAAAATATGCATAGAAGGCGGCCTTAGAAATGTCTAAAAACCGTTAAGGCTTAAATTTTCTTTCTTCATTCTTTAACTGAAAAGTTATTATAAACAACATAGAAAATTATAACTTCTTCATAAGGTCCTCATCTGCTAAATCCAGAAATAAGATTTACATCATTTTTTCCCAGTGAACAGCAGCATCCTCCATGAGCCCAATTCAGACAAACAGGGAAAACCATCATTTTATGAATAGATAAGAGCAGAAAGCATAGGGTTCTGTGCCTTTTGGATCTCTCTCTTTTAGCCAGATGACAGCTTCAACTTAGAAACCAGGAAGCTAGGAAAGGGAACCATCAATTTAAACCAGAAGTCTTTTCTAAAACTTTGAAACATTTTCAAACAATCTACACAGACATCTTACCCTTAACTACCAGAAACATTTAAAGATTTGCATTTGAAAGAGTATTACCATCAAGGGGAGAGGGGTGAAATTAATACATCCTTCAAAACATTAGGGTGTTATTTTTCTGTATTGTAGTTGATTCAAGATTAGTTATTGTTAAAAAGAAAATCAATGTAGCTAACGAGGTATTCTTCAAAAATTAATATAATTTCCTAAGAAAGGAATGTACCATTCATATGTAAATGAGTTTTCCAGTTAATCAGTAAAGTCAGTCAATCAAACATATCTGCAAAGGGAAAAACTAAGAATAAAAGATTTTTTTAGGCTGTCCTTTGTTCCTTAATTGCAGGAAAAAAAAAACCATGGCTATTAATGTGTTATTACCAAAAAGTTTCTATTTTATGAACAATTACTATAAAGAATCTAAATATAAATAAATGTATCTAGAAGAACACAAATGAAAAATGTTTTAAATACTGCTGGAAATTAATGATCTATAGGATTTTGTGTGGAATGACTTACCATCATTGTGCCTTGAAATACTTAAACAGCACAGAAAGACATTTACACTGAAAAACATACTAATGTTTCCTCGATCATCTCAATGACAAGTAGGTAAGGGAAAGATTGCTTGAAAAATGCACTGGGGGTGGAGATCTTTCTACTGAACTTGTAATTGAGCAATAATATAATAGTGTTACAATGTAGCCTAATTCTCAGTTGATGTGTGATTATAATGCCTGATAATAAGGGTTAATAGCATTTTGCAGCCATTAGCATACAAGAATAATTTTTTCAGAGCTTTAGCAAGTGAATACATTCTTTAGGAAATGTAGTGGCAGCTTTGCATTTTTGTCCATTTCTCTGAAAAATGGCTTATGCTTCGTTTCTGGAATCTTTGTTTCTTTTGTACCTCTTGAAGTGGTACAAAAGTAGGCTACTCCTTGGGATGCAGCCAAACACAACCCATCATCCTTTACAAATCGTGCTCACGTATTGCCTGATTTTAGAAGTCTTAGATTACTTTTTCCCAACAGTAAGCTGAGTGAAAAATCTTGTATTCAACAAAGCACATAAACCTATCTTTCTTTTTAAAGATGCAAACAATGTTCTTGAGAAGCAGAAGTTTATTGTGTACTATACTCAGATTCAAAGAGATGCTAGAGGCCTTTGGGGAACAGAAACCAGAATATTTTGTACCTTACAAGACTGAAAAGCATAGTTTCAAATTGCAATGTGGTTAAGGTCAATCTCTTCCTTTTGTGCCTATGTTACTGTGATTATAGGAATTCAAGAAATAGAGAAAGAAAATGAGATCAGAATAGTTCTGATGCCTTATCTAGCATAATGTTTCAGCATGTCAAAGGACATCTGACCTTCTTGTTCATGATCAAATTCTTAGCTGCTGATTTAATAAAAAAAATCACCTTCTGGCCTCAGAATGAACATTACGTTGTTCATTCAAAGGTTTTCTATTAATATTCAGCTTATTATCACTGCGTATGATCATTACGCAGGAATTGCCAAATTATTAAATTTTTTCAGAGCTGAACAAAGTAGACATCTTTTTACCTAAGATTTGCCTAACAGAAATAGCAAGCTTGACATTCTGCATTAATTATGCATCCTCTGTGCATGCTGACTCAATCAAGTGTGTCTGGGAAACACCTTATTTTCTGTGATAAACTATGAACCATAGCAATTTCTCATACCTTCCATAGTACAATGCTTTGCAGCACATCACATGATATTTTGTCTATGAGTAACATCCTCAATACATCCTGGATGCATCCAGTTTCCATAAACTGTACAGTGATGCAGTTTATGCAGAAATCTCATTATTTTATTGAATACTTCTGAGCAAGAAAGGAGATCTCTTTGGGGAAATTCTAAATACAGGTAAATCCAGATGCAGTGCAGTCTATCAAAAGCCAACATGGATTCACCAAGGGTGAATCATGCCAGACTAACCTGGGGTCCATCTACAGTGGGACACACGCATGAGACAATTTTTCTTTAGACCTCACAGCAAACAGTGTACTCCCGCCTAAGTGAAATCAAGGCACATGTGCACTTAATGTGAACTCTGCTATTAGAAATCATTATTCTAGTAGAAATTATTCACGGGAATTACTTCTTCTTTCATAGAGCACTGGATATGCCCTGTAATCTGAGTTATAAATATTACAACACATATTTTGGAAACTGTAATGGCATATTGCTAATTAGCAGTACCACCTACAGTCACACTTTCTTGCAGGCACTTCTACACAGGGAAGGAGGATGAGACTAACAATACAACCATGTATGAATTGCAGCACGCAGCTTTTGTGTTCTGGCTACTTATTACTCTCTTAACTTATATGAAATTTAATACTGAAAAAAAATTAGTAAATGCAGGAAATTAAAAGGACGTAGCAACAGTGTCCATCTGGGATCAGAACTGGATGAAAGGTTTTTAGGCATGCTAGTTTTAAAATATTTTCAGACTCAAATTTCCCCCAGATTTAAAAATAAGTAAATAAATAAACAAAGAAATAAAGCAGGTCCATTATTACAAGAGATTCATTCTTCTCTTCTCTAGTCTCCACTCATTGCTTACTGTTCAATGAACTAGTATCTCACAAATAATCCAGAGACTGAGACTGAGATTTTATTTCTCTGTCTACAGGTATAATTTTGATTAATTCAGCCTCTGGAACACATTGCTTGTATGAGAGACTCACCTTTGATTAAAATGGAGCCTCACATAAATTCCAAAATTAAACTAAGAATGCCGCCCTTGTTCAGTACTACAAGGGAAAATTTGATACTTCCTTCAGAGTAACAAGTTTCACAAATAACATCAATAATGCGCCAATTGGGTTTTGATCAAAACTGGTTTGATTTTTTCCAGAATTTAATTTCATTTCTAGCACCTTTTTTTTTCTGTGTGATAAGTCATTTTGGCACAAATAGATGTAGCATTTTGTTATTGTGTTCTAAATACTTTTAAACTAAAATTGTTAAAAAAGTCCAAGGGTTTCTAGGCAGAGACAAATTTGCAACAAGTCAATCTGAAGCATCCTAGCACTCTCATCCTCAATAAATTTCACATAAAAATATATAGTTATTAAGGGGGCTTGAGCACTCCGGTTTACAAAGAATAAAATGGAATTAGCTGACTCAGAGGCTCGTATGAGGTTTAGGGATGCCAACAATTGTTGAATTTTTACTCAGAGACCCTGAAACTTGATTTCTCCTTGGCACATAAAGAGAGAAATTATTTGTATATACGTAGAATAGCATGGAAGAATTTAGGATTTTTTTTTTTTTGCTCTGAGCACTTCTGAAAATAAATACACATAATTATTTCAGGTCATAAAGCAATCAACATTAGAAAAATTAGCAAGGATGTTTCAGTCTGTAATGGCAGCTTCTCTATTTCTGCTGTTCCACTGACACCAATTTTTCAACATGAAACAGAAGTAGCAGGGAAGATTTTAATCTTTTTTCTATCTTCCACACCAGCTTCAATGAAAGCAAAGCACTGATTAAGTGGAACATTAGCTGCTATTAAACTTATGGGGTACTGATGTGATGCAGTGTTTTTTACAGATTGCAGCAGCAAACTGACCATAAGGACATCCTCCACAGGCTTCAGAGTGAAGACTGAAACACCCTGTTCCTAATAACTGGTCTTCAACTTCCAACCAGGATCTCTTATCATAAGAGATAACACAACATGGCCTCTTTTACACTTTTTCAGTCCATTAATGTCCTTCTGATTTCTGCATCAGGATACTATGGCAGCTTTGCAAGTCGTGGCAGGTAGAAAAAAAGTCTCCTTTTTTAATCAACTCTTACATTCCTAGTAAGTGTAACCTGTTATCAACCAGCATGTATTTTTATAAGCCTCAAACAGAGACTTAATGTATTACTAATAACATTTCAGATACTCATTTTCTTCATAGGCATAAACAAGGAGATGGAAATAACTGACTTGCTCTGGAACTAAAATTTTGTTTCTGTTAAAAAACATGGAGGAAGGAAGGAAGGAAGGAAGGAAGGAAGGAAGGAAGGAAGGAAGGAAGGAAGGAAGGAAGGAAGGAAGGAAGGAAGGAAGGAAGGAAGGAAGGATCTATTTCCTCCATTTGACTTGGTAAGGATCTTCTCCTATGTTTTGTTCCTTTTTCCTCTTACCTGAGCTCTCCACCTGGATGATTTAGAGCTGGAAGTTTTCCATTTTTGCCTCTCAACATTACCAGAATCAGACGTGAAGTTGTCTGGACCTGAAACATTGATTTAGACACCATGTTAAATAGATGAAACAACTGATCCAACTGTATTTAGAAAGTTATTAGACTGTTTCCTATATTAACATATGCACACATAAATTATTTTTTATTTAATGGCCAGCAAAATGAGAAGTTTATAAATCACATTTATTAGACAGTTCTATAGCCTCAAGCTGATGGGCACAAATTCAATTTTATGTTAACTTGCTTGAGTAGTTAGCTCACAATTAGGATCTTGAAGAATTAGACTGGTGGTAATAACAATATATGAGAATTTGATCTAAATCTTGGGATTTAACAGTGGTCTGTGAATGAGTTTTTAGGCAGCTTATCACCACTGGAAACCAGCTTAATATAGTAAAACCAGATCAGAAGAAAAAGTGAGTGAGACACTGGATAAACTAAACATTTTTCCTTTCCTATTTATTCATGCAGTTTCTAATCTACTGCCATTTCAGTTAGAAACTCTCTGCTTCACAAAACAACTAAACAAACACTCCTACAAATATTGAGTACCTTAAACATCCTTGTAAAGTATGAATGCACCTAGACCTAAAGAGACTAAAAGAGGAAATCTTATTGCAGCTGTGATTGTTTGACTATCCAACATTAAAATATTCGGATGAATGACTAAAGACAGAAAACCAGAAATGTTTGTAAGAGAAACTGAACAGCTCTGAAATTCAATGTTTCCTTTTCTAAGTTTCTTTTTTAATTCAAGGCAATGATTTTGGACATCTTACAAGTAAGAAAAGTGTATTTTAATTCTAAGAACAAATAATTGATAATAAAGACACAAATAAAAGTGTTCATTTAAAAATATACATAAAACTTGATGTACAATGTGGTCCCATTATTCTTTGTTCTTAGGTTAACTCACAAATATAGTATATAAAAAAAGGCCCTAAATATAACCTTGTTCTGGAATTTTTTCTTTCCAAGTACAGCACAATTGTGGGTCTCTGATTGACACATTGATTTATTCCCAGCAAGGGTCCTATAATTAATGTGACCTTTTGATAAGGTGGGAGATATGGGGTGAGACAAGTGCTCTCAGGAGAGCTATTAGCAACTTCTGAGCAATTGCTAATGTTAGAGAGGTATCTTTTTTTAATACAGTTTGGAAGATAATTGACAAACCATGATAATGAGTATGTATAGGGAAGGAAGGAGAGTATAAAAGAGGTGCAAGAACTGTTAATTTTCTGTTAACACTCAAAAAGAGGTGAGATTTCACCACTGGATAAACTGCATTTTGGACTATGGGCTATTGCAATTAATAATTCCAATAAAGCGGAAAGAAAGAAATCGTAGGTCTACATGGGCCAGAAAGAAGAAAAATGGGTAAAAAACTTTAACTATCTCAAGAAACCTTAACTCTCTGCCTTTATATAGCATAGCAGGTGGTTTTATTTCTTCTCATCAGATGGTATTTGTACCAAGGGAGTTTTCTCATTTCCCTTCCCATCTGCTTCTCCACAAAGTGATATAACATAATATGAAGATGACAAAGTTCCACTAATGTTATTTGAAGATTAGTTGTATAACTAACCTTTGATTTCATAATCAAAATCCAGTAACCCATTCTTGACAACAAAACAAGTATTTATGTTATGATCATTTTTGAAACAAAAGGTAAGATTAAACTGACCTGTTAGAAGTGAAAATCTGTGACTTTGTCTAATTCAAAAGGATTAGGCGATGAAAAGAAACTTGCATAATTAATGTATAGATATATGCATACAACAACATAACCCAAAGGTTTTGTTTACAGTTAACAAATATATTCATCTAGAATGTGAATTATCTCAGTGTGTGTGGAACACAAAACAGCAGAAAAGCCTGTAGGAGCATAAGTGAAATGCAAACAAATGGAGAATAATGTGAGGAGACTGGTTCCAAATTTGATTGAAACTGTATGCTATGACTATAGCTGGGACAAAATGGATCATCCTAAAAGAAAACAAAAAACCCTCCACCCTCCATTGTGTATGGATTTTTGAATGTTCTGACTGCCTGTGCAGCACTTATTTTTTCTCAATTGCGTGTTACAGTCTAGACCCCAAAGCAAATCTTTGGAGAAAACTTGCCTTTTTGGTTTAAGACATGGTCATAAAATTATGATATTGAACGAACAGCAAATTTTTCAGCATTTATTCAACACTAACTTTGCAAGAAGTGGTGGGTAGCCAGTAGCAAGTAGCAGTAGATTGGTTATACACCAGAAACTATCTGGGAAAAAATTATTTTGAGCAGTGAGTCTTTATGGAGTTGCAAGGAAAGTGTAGCCAAAAGAGGATGCAGTGAGGAAAATGTGATGGCAGATATTACTTACATCACTAGATGGAATAAAGTCTGTGGTCATTTCAGCACTCATGAAGGAAGACTGATTCATAAGAACCTCTGGTTAATACTTTCATTTTGAAACGATTTGCCAGACTGCACCGAATTTCTTCCATTTCAGAAAATTAAAATTGAATTCATTCTCATAATTTATAAGTAGCTGAAGAGAAACAATTAGTATTTCTCTGTAAGGCATCAATACTCTTCAATATTTTAGCTAGGCATTTTAAACCTTATGCATTTGTTTTTACCCACTAGCACCTTTTATTTTTACTGAAATACTTTTGAACAACACGACTGTCATGGTGGAAATAAGGACAGAGAGGGTGAACGGGAAGAGACAGCATAACTATTGTGAAATTATTGATTTCTAAAAATCTCAACCTGAGCTTTTCACAGTCTTCTATAAAAAGATATCTTAATAACCTTATTTTTAGGCCTCCTTATCACCTCTCTCTCCCCCCCACAATCTCCCTTTCTTAATCTCCTATTTAGAGAAAGTAAGGCTGCATCCATCAACACTAACAGAAACTGGTTGCTACAATTCCAGCTCTCTGGAACAGGTAAAGTACGTATAAATTGATTATGGGGGAGTCACCTTTGCACTCAGAATACTAAATTAAAGAAATGTAACATCAGGCAATAGCTTGTGGAGAACACCTAAGAAACATACCAGGGATGTGATCATCTACCTTTGTGCAAAATCCTAGAGATGACTGAATCTATGTTCTCACATCAGACAGGGACCAGGCAGCACAACAGAACACTCTATTGCCTTGAAAGCAGGCAATTAGCATCAGTGCTTCCAAGCAGCCTTTTCCACTTTGAGCACAACGTGAAAGTGGTCATGATCCATGGTGCATCATTATTGCTTTAAACTGCTAGTCAGTGTTGCATGCTGGAGTGCTGCATCCAAATGCAGCACCAGAGATGGGATTAGTACATGGTAAAATGCCAAATTCAGACACTAATGTGGCCTGCCAGCACCTGTGTCCTGCACAACTGTATATTCTTTGCTAGCAAACAGGATTGTCAGTCTATGGCAGGAAAAATAACTGAAACAGTGTGACTAGCACAGGTCCTTCTCGTGAGAACATTTTTCTGTGCTTTATAAACAAAGATAAAATTTGGATGTTTTTGCAAACAGGGTCTCAAGAATTGGGCAGTTCAGGCCTGGCCAATTAGGCCTAGGGGGAGGTTTTTGACTGACCAATCTGGGTGACCTGTGAAAAGTCTATATATATGGAAAGCAAAATAAAAAGCTTCTTCTTTTCTTGCCTGAGAACCTGGGTTTCTACTTCTCTGCTAGCGGCTCAACAGCGACAAAACAGAGCCATGATTTTCTGCATTTTCCATGTCTCACCTCGTTTTCTCTTACGCCTCCTCATCAGGAGCTCCTTTCCATGTGAAGTTTTAGGGAATTTGATTCTAAGGCCACTGAAATCAATGTCATCAGTCCTTACTCATCACCACATGAAAGCCCTAACAAATTTGCCTTGCCTGTTAGTTTTTCTGTAGAAAGCCAGCACATACTTCCCAAGTGGATGTGGGAAAAAGGAGATGACTGAGGAAAAGTATTTTTGTATTTTTCTTGGTTTCTCACTATTGAATTCCATTTTATTTGTCAATAAATTAAAATAATTTTGCTGGGTCAAGTCTTTTTTCCCCAATGGTAAGTGGTAAGGGATATCCCTGTCTTTATCTTGACCCACAGGTTTTTCCACCTTATTTCCCCCTCAGTGCTGTTGGGGGTGGGCAGAGGAAGAGAGAGCAGCTGGATGAGCATCTGGCAGCCAGCTAAGATAAGCCCACTAGAGGCATTAACTAAAAATTATGTGAAAACATCCCCAAATGCGTATGAATAGGTATTTAAACATCACTATTTTTAGATGTTTTCCTTTTTTCTTTTTTTAGCTTGTATACTTGATTATTGCACTTGCTGCTGTGTGGGACATTTATTTGATGCGCATTGCATTAATACAAACATCTTTCTTGGACTTTTTTTTCCCTTCATTTGTCTCTGAGATAAGCCCCATTCAGGAACTCTTCCTTCTCCCAAAACATCTTTAATTCACCCCCTGCTCTACAAGAGTGCTAAGAGCAAGAGGATGGTGAACACCTCTGCTCAGCTCAGCAGGCTGATGTAATGTGCACAGAGTGCAGCTGGAGCCACAAATGGTGAACATTTAGCATGAGCTTCAGAGACCTTGATGTATGTGCACCAGATCAGAGTCATCACTCATGGATACAGAAAAGGGTCCAAACCACCAAAATATAAATCAATGCATAACAGCAATAAACAACTGCTAATGTATCACCGGTGGCTCCTGGAGCCTTGCGGAGAACAAATCACAGAGACATTATATGTTACAATAGAAAGCACTAAGTGTAACAAAGCTGTGCCTGTTTGCAGCCACATGTACATGTGCTGCATTAACAGAGGGCAGGGGGCTCCCCTCTTCTTTAATGCATTACATTGCTTTCGAGAAGAGCTTTTGCAGGGAATAATGTCTGCATCACTGGATATTTCTCATTCTGTCACTCTGCATTAAATATACATTTACACATTAATTATATGTATGCATTAAATACATATATTCAAGCACTAGTGAAATAACTTGTCTGTATGAGGCCTACAAGTGTCCTGTCTACAATGTAAATAAAACAAACAAGCAAAAAAAAAAAAGAAAAAGAAAAAGAAAGAAAAATGAGAAAACAGGGCAAAGACAATAAAGCAAAGTTTTAAGAGTGTGTCACTGTGCTCATTAGTGCTGCTGAGGGCTGCCATGCCAGCACAGCCATTTTGCTGTGGGCATTCATGTGCTGCTGCACAGTGCCACGCTGGGGCTCCAGCCTGCTCAGAGTGAGCTGGGAACTGCTGGGGCTGTGCTCTGCTGCACAGTGTAGACACACCCTCAGGGTCTGGGGCTGCTTGTTCACATTCCCTAATAACAGCTAACCCCCTAATAACAACTCCTGTAATTGCTCCAGAGCAAGCAGTGCACATCCATTCTGCAATATGCTTCCTCACAAGTTGCCCCATGGCATTCTTAGCTGTATCAAAATCTAGTCAGAGAAGAACATAACAGAATATACTCGAAAAAAGGGAAAGATAGTGGTTAGGAAGATTTTGGGTACATTTTTTCTCAACTCTTCCTTCCTTCTGCCTTAAATGTTTATTTGCAAAAATTACATTGCATTGTATTTGGGTGAGGACTTTCACCAATAAAAATATTTCACTGAATACTGAGCAAAATTAAAGTATGTGACAGCAAAACAGAGCAGGTTAAAAAACCAAAAGAAACCAACTCCTGACTCTTAATTCAATTCATGTTTCTTGAATCCACAGCAATTATATTATCATGCTAACACCATTGTCATTAGTAGTATTGAGAAAACTGTTCTATTTAAAGATCACAAGACATGCACTACAAATGGATGAGAATGAGATTCCTAGGGGATTAATGATTTTAATTCCTAGTGTGCAACACAATTAAAAGGTATTCTCTAGCAATGGGAGACTTATCCTTTTCAAAAAAAAATAGGCAAGAAAGAAAAAATAAAAGTAAATTAGAAGTATTCAGCTGCAGAAATTAAGTGTTAAAGCTTGTGTGGAAATGACTGCAGATTTCTGTCATGGATGGTATAATTCAAATGCAAGAAAAATAGAACATGGAAAGAGATCATCAGAGTTCTATTCCTCCCTACCCTGCAAAGAATATCAACATGTCCTTAAAAAGTATTCACTTACATTTAAAAGGCCCTGCACTGCCGTAGCAGTATTATACTCTTAAGATTGAGAGAAAAACATGCACAGTCAAGAGCAAATAGAAAAAATGCAATTTAATAATTACTTGTCACTTCCAGAATACTTTCAAATAGTAAAGGGGAATGCATTAGTCTCCCAGAATTGTAGGAGACACCACTGAAAGTTTTTATACAAGCCTTTTTCCATTCATAATGAGTAACATACCAATTTGTATGTCTGAAAAGCCAGCAGCAGCCTGTTCTATTTTAATATTGTAAAAAACAGAAAAGAAGAAAAAAGGGGCAGAGATCATAGAAGAATGTCAAAGGTTTTAAAAGTTTGAGATAGCAGGAAAAAAAATAAATTTGACAGCATGTGATAAGGAAGGGAATAAAAACTAACCAAAAAAAAAAAAAAAACCATAAAATCTAGCTCTACATACAGCTAAGGGCTATGGCTCTGTTATAAGCACCTGAGCAGCCTGTCCCTCATCTATGAAACACTGTACTGAGCTTCAGTGACTAAAGCATTAGGAAATTTTCCGTGGAGGATCGCTACCTCACAGTACATAAAGACCCCTAGAAGGAAAATGTAGGATGTAAAAGGAGAAGAAAGAAAGGGAGAGGATGATTGAATCTTTTGCTTTGTAGGCAGGGAACATTCAAAGCTTCCTTACATATCTACAGGCATGAGCCTTTCACATCAGCATCAAGAGGAAAATCTTAAACTGTTACTCATTTGCAGCAAAACTTATTCAGGGCTCATTTTGAAGTCTTTTCAAAGTATCTTGCTCCAACAGACTTCACATTTCAGACATGAAAGCTCTGCCTTTTCTCCCCCCTTGCAATCACATATTTGAAAAGGCTGTCACCACCTGGGTGTATTGCTCTCCCTCCCACCCCTTTCTGCTCCAATGAACTTATAAATGCATCACTGAGAAACAAGTGTTGTGATGTCAGGTTGAGTCTGATACCTTGAATAGGGTGGAGAAGGTATTTTAGTGTCTTTCAAAAAGAGATGTCATTGCTCCTCCCAGAACTCATCACCTCGTGGCTTGTGGCAGGATGTGCAAAGTCCAAAGTTAAAGTGGTTAATAACACAAAATGTACTCTGAAACAAAAACACAGGCAAACTCCACTGTCTGAGAACATCCTTAAACACTTTCCTGGCAAGCCTAGAAAAACACTATGGCATATTCTCCTTTGTACTTGGGAAAACCAGTATTCTTCTGCTGCCGGTAAGGACTGGGTCTAGAAAGGGACTTTGCTGGTGGGAAATGGAGCATGTATAGACAGAAATGCATTCTACTTCACAGTGTCTCTAGCAGTCTCTAGTGTCACTTAGACATTTTTAACAAGCTGTATTCAGGAGGCAGGCTTAGTAGGTCAGGCTTAATAATGTGGCACATAATTAGGAACAGTTAAGGTTATATCAGAGTATTCCTCTTCATAGGATTCTTATGACCCTCTAATTACATTCTCGCTTGAATGAATTTTAAGAAAAATAATTTCTGTGTTGTACTGCATACCTATGTAATACTGTGTTCTGACTCATTAAAAAGCCCTGTGTTAGCTATTGGCACAGGACCATACAATTCTTCCAGCTTTTAAAAACAGAGGACTATGAAAGGGAACTTGGTTAAAAAGGATCTAGAGGCAGCACCAGTCTGCAGTCCAAGTATTTGGAAATTCTAGGGTTATAGTGCACGTTAATGAATTAATTTACAATCCAGGACCAGAAAGAAAAACACATAAAGCATCTTGGCTTACCTGCATACCCCCTATGACATTGAAGAATACATGCAGAGAAACCTCAATGAGCTCCTTACCAACCAGCTAAAGCCCATACAACCCTGCTGCAACACACGGTGCTGTGACCACGTTAATATTGTTTTGGATCAAAGCTACAGGGTTTTGCACTATGTGGACATGCTGCTTTTGATCTCCTCTATTTTGAAGTGGCTTCTAAGCTTGTTATAAACACTGGTGTGCTACATTGGATAAGTCACTGAAACAAGCACACAGTAACAAAAGCATTCAAGACATCACAGCAGAACACAATGCACTTGCTTTTGGCAAACTCTGTCCAGTTCTTGCTTCTTTCTTGTTATGTTCTCTCCCTGCCCACTCAAATCCTGTTCTTCTCTACAATCTCTGAGACTCTCTAGGCAACCTGAGAGACTCCTAGAATGCACATAGGATAACTTCCTAAGCCAGGTAGCAGACAGCCCTACCAGAGAGGATGTGATACCAGACCAGAAGGTCACCAACACAAGTGAGCTAATGGGTGACATCAAGACTGGAGGTAGCTTGTGCTACAGCTGTCATGCATTGGTGGAGTTCAAATTCTTGAGGGATATGGGTTAGGTGCAAAGTAAAGTCAGGAACCTGAATTTTAGGAAAGCAAAATTCCATCTGTTTAAGGAGTTAGTCAATAAGACCCTCAGGGAAATTGCCCTCAGCAAGGGAGTAGAAAAGCACTGGAAAAACTTTAAGGATACTTTCCATAAGGTGGGAGAGCTCTTGGTCTCCACATGTAAGATATCAAGAAAGGAAGACCAAAGACCAGTATGGCTGAATTGAGACATCCTAGTCAAACAAAAGGGCAATAGGGAAATGCACAGATAGCTGAAGCAGGAACTTGTATCCTAGGAATAGTGTAGGGATGCTGCCCAGTTGTGTATCTGTGGGATCAGGAAGGCCAAAGTGCAGTTGAAGCTGAACTTTGCAAGAGATGCAGAAAAAGATAATATATGACTTCTACAGGTATGTCAGACAGAAAAGGAAGGTAGAAGACAGTGTATTTCTTCCCTGATGAACACGTCTACCAAACTGGTGAAAAAGGAGGAGGAGAAGGCTGAGGTACTCAACAACTTTTTTGCTTCAGTCTTCACTGGTAATCTTTTTTCCCACACCTCTCAGGTGGATGGACTTCAAGACAGGGACTGGGGGAGCACAGACCCTCTGACTGTAAGAGATCAGGTTTGAAGCCACCTCAGACATCTCAACACATGTAAGCCTATAGAACCCAAGGTGATAAATCCCAGAACCTTGAGGGAATCATCTGATGCAGTTGCCAAACCACTCTGGGTGATATTTGAAAAGCCACAGAAGTTTGGAGACATCCCAATGACTGTAAAAAGGGAAACATTGCATGCATTTTAAAAATGGTAGAAAGGAGGAGCCCAGGAATTACCCACCTCTCAGCCTCCTCTCTGTTCCTGTGAAGATCATGGAGGAGATCCTCCTAGAAGCTGTGCTAATGCACATGGAGGACAGGGAGGTGATTTAAGAGAGCCAGCACGGCTTCACAAAGGGCAAATCCTGCCTGAACAACATACTGGCTTTCTATGATGGAATGTCTACATCAGATGACAAGGGAATCACTGAATCATTTAGGTTGGAAAAGACTTTTGAGATCTTTGAGTACAAAAGAACTGCTGATTTCATCTGTCTGCACTTCTGTAAGGCCTTTGTTCCTCACAAAAGCCTTCTCTCTAAATTGGAGATATATGGATTTTATTTATGGACTCTTCAGTGGACAAGGAATAGGGTGGTTGGTCTTACTCAGAGTTTTGGTCAATGGCTTGCTGTCCAAGTGCAGACCAGTGATGGGTGGCATTCCTCAGGAGCTGGTGTGGGGACAGGCACTGTTTAACGTCTTCATCAATGACTGTGGGATCTAGTGCACTCTCAGCAAGGCTGCAGATGACACCAAGCTGAGGGGTGTGGCTGACATACCTGAGGGATGGGATGCCATCCAGAGGGACCTGGATAAGTTCTTGAGTGAGTAGCCAGTGTGAACTTTGTGAGGATCAACAGGGCCAAATGCAAGATCCTTCACATTGAGGATGACCCTCAGTATCCATACAGGTTGAGGGATGAAGGACCTGAGGAAGACTAGGGGTTTGTGATGGATGAGAGGCTGGACACAACCCAGCACTGTGTTCAGGCAGCCCAGAAAATGAGTTGTATCCTGAGCTGCATGCAAAGCAGTGTGGCCAGCAGGGCAAGGCATGTGATTCTTTCCCTCACTCTGCTCTGGTGAGACCCTACCTGGAGTACCACTTCTAGCTTCAGGGCCCCCAAGAAGGAGGTGGACCTGTTTGAGCAAGGCCAGAGAAGGTGAGTGGGCTGAAGACAGGTTGAGAGAGTTTGGCTTGTTCAGTCTGGAGTAGAAAAGGCTCCAAGAAGAATTTACTGCAGCTTTTTAGTACTTACAGAAAGCCTATGAGAACAGTGAGATAGATTTTGTACTTGTGCTTGTTGTGACAGGATGAGAGGTAATGGTTTTACACTAAATAAAGGTAGATTCACACCTGATCTAGTTGATAACATCCCTGTTAACATTGTCCATGCTCAATGCAGGAGAGATTGGACTAGCTGACCTTTAAAGGTCCATTCCAACCTAAACTATTCTATGAATCTATGGTGCTAATCAAGTTACAGAATTAGTTCATAGTTGCGACTCTTCCCACCTCTTACCAGCACCTTCAGGCTGAAACACAGTTTCTGCCCAGACAGGCTCAGCTGCTCCCACAGACTGAGCAGCCTCTCCCTCCCACTAAGATTTCAGCTGACCCACATACTCCTCTTTTTAAAGGAAGAGAAGTTCTCTGATTGGGAACAAATCTTCAGGTGCCAAACACCACCACACAATATAGAAATATTGCAGATATTATTCATATCAGAGATTAGTCCTCTTCAGGGTCCTAAAGGAATATTGCCTGAGAAGCTTTACTGAGGGATTATCAAGAGTGAAGGTGAGAGAAGTAGTAAGTGTCAAATAGAAAGAGGGTGAGAAGGAATAATCTAACACATCACATTATTCCCAGAGGCTGATGATGATTGTAAAAGCATAGGGCAGACGAATAACAGCATTGTATTAAAAAATGCTAGTTCCTCTGAGAACTAAGTGCTTAGATATTGCCTCATAAGAGTGATTTCCATTTCCAATCAGCCAACGATTTTAGCCCTCATTATCTGTTCATTACCTTTTTAAAATACATGATTTTCTACCTTTACATGTGCTCTCACCCTCGTAAGATCTTTCCATAAAGCCAATTCCCAGTCCTTCTTCAAACCTCTCCATGAAAACTTTTTTGATGTAAAGCTTATAAAAATCTTAGCAATGGTTAAACAGGTGGTAGCTGGCTTCAGATGGTCATACAGACAAATATTCTCTTTTTATTTCTTGTGCTCATCTGTGTCTGACTTTCAAAGTTTCTTGAGGCAAGGATAATCTTTTAGACAGCTTTCAGACTGTTGAGCACAGTGGGGCAGTAATCTCCAGCCTAGAAAATCTAGGCAACTTTGCAAAGCAAACAAGTGATAACCAGCATCACACTACCAGGCACTGCTATGTCAAGCTTCTGGCTTCACTTATACCTGCTTAGGCCTCAGAAGGTAAATGACATCAGCTGGATGTCAACCATCACATATTACCATCCCACCTTCTGTAAATGGTGCTAGATGGAATCACTAAACCCCTGGAAATGCATGGCGATTTGTTTCACTTTGAAACTGATGATCTTACTACTACTAGCTCCGATTAGATAATCAATAAACACATCTCAAAGATTCTATTTTTTCTACTAAGGATCAGAAATGACTGATTCTAGTGAGATTTACCTTACTGAAAATATTAAGCCCTAAACAGTTAGCTGGAAATATAAATTTACCAATCTGATAATATAACCTTTGTAGTAGAAATTCAGTTGGTACTGTTTGAAGAGATCATTCCACCTGAGGATGTGGCTCTAGTGCTGTATTTTGATTTTCTTCCACAGTGTCAACAGCTGAATAAAATGATGAGGAGGATTAGAACCAGTCTCAGTATAAGCTCTGCTGATCTAAGTGGGGGTTTCTTGGTTTAACTTAAATTAAAAGTGCTGTTACCCTTTTAAACTCTGTAGTGAATTTAGGGACATAGCAATCCCAAGTAATAAAGATTATCAAAAGGAATGCAAATGAAAACAATATCACATCATTAGATCTTTAGGTATTAAGTTAATTAGTCTTCAATTCATAGTAACTATAATACCACCATACAGCTCTGCTACAATGGTTTAATTAAACCAAATACCCACTAGATTTAAAGTCTTAATAAAGATGAAAAAGATCAAGGCCACAAAGTTTAAAAACTCTAAAAAACAAATAAAACACAAGTGGACAGTGGTTCAAGTCTAAAAGGAGAACACAGGAGAAATAAGTGACCAATATTCTGCATCCCTAACCTATGAAACATGGAAAAGTAGCCATGTTTGAAGATATTAAGTCATTTTATGATCTTTCCTTATTTCCAGATTCCACAAGAAGGATTTCTGAACACTTTTTAGAACATTAAGAAATTTTAAATTAAAATAAAGCAAATCAAAACCTCACTAACATCAAGAGAAGTGAAAGAATGAAATTAGAGAGCTTCCAACTGTGAATTCCTTGCTCATTGAGGTCAACTGTGCAGCCAACATTTTTTAGCTTTGTAAACATCACAATTCTTTCACTGTCTTTGCCAGAAAGAGAAAAACAATACAAATGAAATAAAAATTCTTTCCCAAACTAGCCAAAGCGAAAGAAAATGTATGATTTTTTAGACTAAGACAGTAAGAAAAAGCAGCAACTATGGAACTGGCACAAGTTGGAATTGGGGAATCTTGCTGTAAGTACATTGATCAAAATATGTGGCAGCTACAGGGCACAGGCTATTATCTTTTACAGTCTGTTTTGTTTGTTCTTTTAATAGCAAGTGGATAAAAACCCCACTCATAAGCTCCCATATGTTCAGCCAGAGCAGAGAAATATGCTGCACATTGATCTATTTCTGAAAATGAGACTTTTATTCTCTACCAAATTCTTACACATTATCCAACTGTTATGAACCTTTGCAGACACCTAGTGATACCTGAGACACAGTCATACAGAACTATATATATGAGCACAGAGTACTATTCATGAACATATAAATGCCAAAAACTCTGAGTGTGACAAAATTAATTCTCAGGAAACACTCAAAGACAATTCTCTCCATGCAGTCAGGTTTCTTTTTATTACCACCATCAGAAATTTGCAGCTTGTACCTGTAGCTTGTGGAAACTGAACTAAAATGATAAATTAAAAGTATCTATTTAAATATGTTAATATTGACATGTACAACAAATATACCCACTCAACCTCCTAACACTTTTAGCACTATACTCTTAAATAGATTTGTATTCCTTATATAAACTTTGTACAATGTCATTTCATATGTGACCAGATGACATGTGTCCATCTTTCTTAATATTTTATTTAATGCACTTTAAGCAGCTCTAGTTGGGTTTTTGTTTGTTTGCTTTGTTGGTTGGTTGGATAGTTTGGTTTGCTTTTTTGGGAGTGGGGTGGCCTGTGTCTTTTTTTTTATACTAGTATTATTTCTTTAGAAAGAAAGACCTACTACATATTCTGTCAGATTCTGCAAGTCAGCCTTTTTGGAACTACTATAAAATGAGTAAGTTTCTATGGAGTTGTAAATCTCTTTTCAGGTAGAGATTAGGTGCATTTATAAAAGACAATTGTGCATTGTACATTCTTGTATTGGCTTGTAAAAGAAGGAGTACAAGGGTAGAAATTAAAAGGCTGTATCCATTTTGAAGGAATTATTGTATGAAGAAGGACAGAAAAAATAACAAATTATCCAGATCCTTAAAGTCTACATTTGATCTTTTTTGCAGTTTATATTTTGGATATTTACTTTAAATTTTTCATAAAGGCTTCTACATGTGCTATCTGGGCAGGGACCCAGTTAGAAAATCATATTCTCACTATGCATCAATCTAAATTTTTTTTGTAATTATTTTTTTAAACAGGTTTTAAAAGAATTGTCCAGTCTATACAAGGGATGCTACTCTTAGGAAAATCAATGAATGCTTTTGATGCCTGAAGACTGTGTTGACTAATTCCTAAAGTTTAAAATGGATGACTTTCAGAGCTACATGCTGTACTATAAAAATTGCCTTTTGTTCAAAAACAAACAAGGCAAATGGTCTGTATCCCTCTGGTGCAATTTTCTGGGAAACCTATTTTTTTTTAATTTTTAAACATGCTGTCTTTTTGCTTCACTTTTCCAGACTCTTTTTGTCTACCTCTCCCTAAACAGCTTCTTTAGAAAAGAAGACAATTTAAGGAAAGGCAGATATTGACACCTGTTATACAGAAAACACTGTCAAATCAGAGTCCTCCCAGTATACAGTAAGACAGTCCTCATTGCTACTAATTGCTTCCCATATAGTAGTTGAAAAAGACATTTGAATAATTCTGACTCTCCATACTCACAGAAGAATTCCTTTTGCTTTTCTTTTATGAAATTTAAGCTAAAAAGGAATACTTTTTATTTCTTCTCCAGAACTTTAAATTAATTCTTAAATGGATAAGAAGCTAGGAGAAATTCATTACATTTGACTACTAAGAGAAGCCAGTACTGCATGTAGACTACAGTTCTGCATGCTAATGAATACTTCATCAGAAGAATTATCACTTAGCAAGATGGCGAAGGCAATATATCAATTATCAAAAATATCTGTATTCTAATCTGGTGCTTTGCATTATTTAACATTTTCTGACACAAAATATATCTTAACTGCCTTTCCTATTATGTGGCCATTAATCCCCTGATGTAGAACACAAATGCCAATGCCATAGCAAAACACTGCTGAGATTAAGATTTAAATGAAAATCAATGCTTCAGTCTGCTGAAAAACTAACCTCTCTGACTTACTGAATGGTAAGACTAAAAATACAGTCCACAGTTCTGTTTCATGTACAAAATTGTGTCGTCTTTTTCTTCCCAGTTGTTTCAAGTGAAGCTCTGATGGGTTGAAAAATAAAGGTGGAAAAGAAAAAAAGCACAAAAATTACTTTCAGTATTACTGAAATAGATTAGAACATCTCTAGGTCAAGCGTCACTCACATGAGCACAACCTGACAAGCTACTTTTGCTGAAACTAACTTTGCATGCATAATTAATTACTCAGGCCTCTTCTTTCTTCTTTTTTGAATGTTATCTGGATGTTAAATTGAGGAATTTATTCTTGTGTCCTGGTTAATATCTGGGGAATTACTATGAAACTGTAATTATACTAACTAGCTAAAAATCTTACAAATCTCCATGACTGTCACTTACTCCAATTTTGACATGACTGATATGACACCTTCTTCACTGCAAAGTGGAAATAACAAACCTTTTTTAGCTTGTAAGAGCTTTGCTCTCTATGGCTGAAAACCCAACAATAAATGAGATGCACATGACCTATCTTAAAACTCTGCAGAAGCTTCCTTATAGCATCCCTGCCTGTAGATAACCTCTTGTATTTGTACATAAGAGTTCTGTTAGAATTTGCATGTTAAAATGGTGCATAAGCTCTCTACATATGAGAATTTTTGCTGCCCTTAAATTAAAAGGGATCTGTAGATGAAGATCTGTAGATGAAGCCTTTGAAACACAATTAACTGAGATAGTTTGAGATAAAGTCTAGTGGCATGGATTGGAGTGTACTCTTGTATAGGAACACCCATGACTGTCAAATATGATGAGTCACAGCAAGGGGCACTAGTTTTAATGTTAAAGTTCCTCCTCTTCTGATTTCCTCTTTATCACTTTGTGTCCAGGGAAAAATAGTAATAGGAAATATATTCCACAAATGCACATTTGCAAGATGAAATATTTAGGTTCATTGGAGGTTAGACTAACATGAAACAGCTTTCTGTAAGTCCATAACATCAAATTGTACCATGTTACCTCTTAAAGTAGCCTGTAGGATAAATGAAGATTTTAATTAAAAAGCTGGTTTAGTATATACATGAATGAGTTAAATTCTAGCAGATCACAGTGAATGTGGATATTTTGGAGCCAGTTTAAACTTTCAGATATAAAAACCTGATGTTGAAATCCCGCTTAAAAAAAAAAAATCTAGGCCTGCCTGAGGCAATATTTTGATGCTCTAAAAAATTTATACAGTACTGTAGACATGCACAGGAAACAGTCGATTTAGATCCCCAAAGACTTCCAAAACCTTATCCCAAACACTTTCTCCAAGCTTCCACTGCTGCATTGCCTCCTTTGTGTGAGACTGAGACCCATGTAAACTAACATGAGAAGTAAGTTCCTGTGTCAAATCCAACTACAAATTCCAGGGTCAACTCAAAAGCAGTGCACCCTGAAAGGCATCTCACAGGTGTGCTTCTGAAAATATTTGCCCAGGGATGCTGTGCTGGAATGTCCCATGAACACGGACTCCAAATATTTTGCCTCCAATTGAAGTTTGAGTGAACTTCAGTTTATTCTTTCCCATTTTAACAATAATTTCTCCTTCCTTTCTTCTCAGGTAACATGTACTTCATCATAATGGAATTTTCATAAAAAACAAGTGAAACAATCTACTTTACTTGTTTTCAAACAGTTTCAGTTGTTGAACCAGGATGACATCACTGGTTTAAGCAGAGTTTTGTGTAGACACTACTGACTCCCCCACTTTGCAAGTAAAATAATGTGGATTCAGCAGAATGAAATCCTGCACCAACACATTTCCCCAAGAATCACCCAATTTCCTTCCCTGCTCTAAGTTTTGTTCCCTTCTCCATGATATGAAATCATATTACTAGTAATTCCATATGCTTTGAATAATGCATAGACTGTTTTATGCTTCCCAAACATATGGAAGCATATATCAAAATGTTAACAAAACTATACCCTTAAACACCATTAGCAGAATAAAGTGCTTTTCTGTAAATACCACACAGAAAGTATATGTTAAATTACATTCTGACCTGGGAAAATCACAAGCAAAAATTACTTCCAAAGTTCTGCAGCATTGTCCTATGAAGGAGTGGAATCTTTTTGCACAAAAAAAGTACATTGAAGTTGCATAATTTTTAATAAAGTAGTACAGGCAAACAGCACACCAATAAAATATTAAAAGCTTGATGTGAAAGACAGACATAAAAAAAATGTAAATGTTTATATACTCATTGCTAGTTAGAAAGGTAGTTGCCACAGAAATTAGGGAAAAAAACCAAAACTATATTTTTGTGATGTTAAACATAATACAAAAGGAATGAGAAGAAAGGTTGAATATAAGAAAAATTTCACTGAAGGAGTGGTTAAACATTGGAAAAGGTTTCCCAGTGGAGTCACCATCCTTGGAAGTGTTCAGAAAATGACTGCACCTGGCATTTAGTGCTACGGTTTAGTGGGCATGGAGGTATTCAATCAAAGGCTGGACTTGATGATCTTGGAAGACTTTTCCAACCTTAATGATTCTATAATAAAAAGTGCTTCTAGAAACCATTTTGTTAACATTGATATTATAACTTTAGTTGATTTTAAACTACTGGCTGTTATCTTTGTTACACTGAATACAAAGAACTCAGTTTCTTCAGTGAAACAATAGCTTTTACTTTTTACATTTTGTTGCACTTAAAATTTGCATTGTCTGTAAATAATTTGGTTATTTTATTTCCATTACACTACATGTGAGAGGATGAAGTCAGTTAAATAATTTTTTTACTCTTCTTAAGGTGGGTACTGTGGATGAGTTTATTGAATGAAACAGCTTCCTGTGATGTGTTTTCTTATGTAGTCAAGTTTTAATAAATCTCTCACAAGGCAGATGATAAAGAACAGCTTCCTTTATGCATTGTGCTTGCAAAAAATGCTATATTTAAAAGGAAGATTTCTAAATAATAAAGATGGATACTGAAAATAACTCAAATAAGTGATAATTTAGACCATTATTTTATTGCTTGTCGTTAATAACTGGGGATGTAGTGAAGAGGAATAAATAAGATTAATTTCAAGGTTTGTTTATGTAAGAATTTACACTACGCTCATATCTTCATCATGTTCACCCATTCATAGATATTTCTCTTTATTTCCTACCACTACTGTTTTGCTTATTTCCAGGCTCCCCACAATAAGCAATTCTAGTAACTGTTGAAAGGAAAATCTCCATCTTTTAGTTATGAAGCATGTGATTTCCCACACTAAGTCCAGCTCTCCTCTATTAGAGATAAGCCCCATTATGCAGTTGCAACTATCCCAGTTGTTAATGGTAAATGCTGGCCTCAACTTCAGAAAATCAGATGGCATTCCAACTCTTTTCTACACAGCATTTCAAATGTTAACTTCTTTCCAATAGTGTTTTCTACTATGTTCCTAACACATTAATCTTTTGGTGTTCTTAAGCTCATTTGCTTTAAAAACAAAACGAAAAGAAAGAAAAAAAAGAGAATTAAAAAGACATTTGCAGTTGTCTGCCAGGATCCTTAGGTGAATTCTTTTTCAGAGTGCTTTTACTGGGCCCAAGCTCCCACCCTTTAAGACATACTGTCAAAAAAACCCTACTGGTGTCTGTTTTCCGCTCCTTACTTCAGCTGCTTGTACCACCCTAATCTGTCACACAAGGAGAATGGCACAAACTCTTCCATTTATGCTTTTGGGCAACTAATGTGTGTGGTCTTCAGAAAAAGATGAATTGTGTTTACCATAGTAATAATTTTTACTGTGGAGTATTTACAAAACCATGTGAGCAACTAAGCCCTGTCAGGGGCTGGAAATGCACCACTCTTCATACTCCCAATCAACTTATCAATTACTGATACTGTTTATATCATAAATTCCAGAAGAAGGTTCTCTACTGTCTGAAAGCATGTGAACACACTAGGAGGGCCCCCCAAATCATGAAGAGCAGGTTCTAATATTTAATACTAATTTGTATTCTTCCTCCTGGCTTCTGATAATATTTCTTAACCTTGATATTTTATTAACACATATTTGAGGTAGCTGTGGGTTTGGTTTTTTGGTTTTTTTTTTTTTTTTGGGGGGGTGTTTTAGTTGGTTTTTCTTTTTTTGTTGTTTGTTTTGTTTTGTTTTTTTCTTTTGGTAAATGTACATACTTGAATGTGTAGTAAAAAAACATATTTCTTCCTGCAATTGACAACTTTTTGTATCTGTTAAAATAATAGTTTTAAATAATACCCTCATGAAAGGAATTCTGATCCTGTTCCAAAGATGTTCACAAACAACCTCACATTAATTTCACTGTTAAGGATCATATAGACTGGTAAGTATTTCTATTATTTTTTGAAAACAGGTTTCTATTGGTAAAGAGTACACTTTTTGAATAAGGACTGAAAAAGCTTATCAGGCTTTTTTAGCAATTTATGTTACTGGGATGTTTGTATTTCCAGAGTCTTTACTTTAGATTTAAACTTAGAATTTTTTACATTTGTGTGTGTATTTTGTTTCCTGCTTCCTCAATTGCAACTTCTGATTCCCCTAAGGTGAACAGTGAAAAATGAGTAATTTAAACACATAAATATATCTGAAGTCAGACAATAGAGTATTTACATAATTTGAATCAACAAATACAATGAGATTATACAGTACACATATTTTAGATTTCCTCTGAGTAAGGATCATTTTCATTATATTTTTCAAATTTTCCTTTCAGTTATTTTCAGTTTGTCATCACAATAAAATGTTTCTTGAGGAAGTGAATTAACTGTATGAAATGGAAATGTAAAAACCTAGGGGCACAATTCTCTTCCTAATAAATATGGCTGAGTTGTCAATATGGTGGTAGAAGTATTTTGCAGCCAGGATTATTGCAATTTTGATCAATTATGTCCTGGATAAAAACTTAAGCTAGCTGATTTCAGCTTAACCTTTGAGGCAAGCAGGCATTTTAAATGACAGTTGCCACCCTGGAGAAGTAGGAGTCTTTAGCATTTCTATCTCTCTCCCTCGGGTTCAAATCTATCTCTTGCCTGTAGAGTACTGAATTCTTGCACTGCAGAGACCTTGATCAACCTCAGCCTAACAAACTGTATGTATAAGTTTGGCATGCAAATTTATTAGCTGGGCTTTTCCATGTTCCCAGCAGCCTTACCAGCCCCAGGTGTAATAACTTTAGGAATACAGAATCCCTGTGAATTCCCTGGCTGAAAAAGTGAGGTACTTGGCAGATGATGAGATATATACTAGAACCCTTACGGATTTATTCAATTAAAAGTAATACCATGAGACTCTTTTGAAGGTCTGGGAAGAAAAGGGAATTCTATTTGGGATAAGCAATGAAGTTCTTCAGGTTTAAAAACTTGAATATATTCAATACAAGGTAAAAAGATTAGCACCTTTCCTGCAGTATAACTGTTTTACGCTCTTAAGTGGACTGCATGAAAACCAACACCTGCTTTCTAATTATTTACAGATCAGGTGACCCTGTCTGTTCAGACTGTGGGAAAACTTTGATAAATTCTAGTTTGTATCTTACATGATAAAACAAAAATATAAGTTGGCACTGCAGCCTCCTTGCCAGAAACTAATTTAAAAAAAAACCACATGGATTTAATACTCCACTTCATGGATTTAAGCCAGTGGATTTGATTTTGCAAGAACCCAAAAGTCCCTTTTAAAATTTTCTGATGTGGCTCAAACTCCAGGGAATGAGGGATGTGTTGATGTTCACACATTTCATCAGTGAATTCTAATAAAAAATGAGCTTTATTAGAACGAAGGTCATGAATTTTGCCTTAGTCTTGAAGTACAGGTATAATAACACAGAAGATTTGAGCCATACCAAAACTAAGGTCTAGTACTGCCCAGAAGTAATTTGAGTTCCCAAACCCTCATGCTTCCCCTGCATCCATAACTCTAACTGCACTAATTTCAGGAATAGCTTCTGTTAGAGAATATGTAGAAGCTTTATTCAATCAACAAAGTAAACATCAACAGTGTTATTAAGAAAATGAACATTATCCCTTTATTAGCTGAGGAAATGAGACCCACAGCATTTGACATTCACAATGTCACCTGCATCTGAGGACAAGCCTTTGTTACCACATTTTTTTCCTCCTTAAGGTGCCAAATCATTCACTCATAGTGAAATTATAAGGAGCCCTATGTAGACAGAATTTCCAGAATTACCATTTTAGTGGTCAGTACAACTGTACTGCATAATAAAATCTCACTGATAAGATCTCAGATGTTTTCACCAATATTGTTCCTCTATCTCTTTTCTCAAATGAGAGTCCACCTCAATTCTCTTGTTTCCACTATGTCCAAAGGTTTTCACATACAGCTCACATGCTCCCACTAGAACAACAGATAACCACAAGTCTCTGATGTTGGTTGCACTGTCCTATCTTGTTCTGACAGATTTCCATGCACAAACTGTAAAGTCTTCTATTAGTTTTTGGTCTGAATGTTGCTTTCAGAAATGAAATAAAGAGTAGCTGAGCCTGGCTGACAATAAAGCCATATCCATGTGTTCCTGGCAAGAGAAGAACATAGCAGCTATTTCCCCCAGCTTCCCAAAACTTGTTTTTTATGTTTAACAACAGATAAGGCTTGGGCCTTTCAAACAGGTCTGCACCCAAATCTCCCCAAAAGCTAGATAGGGTGGGTTTTTTTAAGTTCTTAACAAGGAAAAAGCAAAATAAACATGAATTTGCCTCAGATATCACACAGAATAAGAATGACAAAATGCACTCCTATATTGCAGACTGTATGAAAAAAAACAGTCAGATGTGGATTATAATGTATTCACATGGAAATAATGATGTGGTCTGATGCCTCAAGATTTTTACCAGACACCTCTCATCTTTCGGTATTGACACTGTGAATTAATCCTCCTGCTCCTCTTGCAGCACCAATAATATTGACTTCCTGGATATAAAGTCATATGCAATTTATACAATTTTCTCAGGTGATTGTGTAGGCTGGAAAAGCTGTAAGCTGACTCATCAGAAGGAGCTTTCTTTTTTATCACCCAGGTCATCAATTCTGCATGGTGCATGTACAGTTTGGAGAGTGGAAATAGGTGTGTGACAGGAAAACTCTGTTACACAGCTCCTTTTCTTCTCTGTTGGACTGCTTCACGCTTTGCTGTTTAACTGACTAGTTGTAAACCCACTCATTAAATAGTGCCAGATTTATGGAAAAAGAGGAGGAGCAGAACTAAAAGGAAAGTAGACACCAAATCGCTCCCCCCACCCCTGCCTCTGGCATTATATGAGGTTGAGCATGCATCTGCAATGACACTACTGTGTTTCTCCTGCATGTCCCTCTGTTCTGTTCTGCTCTGTTCTGTTCTGTTATGCTCTGCTGCAAGTTGCCTGTGGGATGGATTGGTTGGGTTCTAGTACTCACTGGTTAAAGGGCAATGGAGGGTGAGCAAAAGATAAAAATTTTTGAAATAACTCCAGACAAATTTATTAAGAAATGTCATCAACATTCAAACTTAGTTCCCTGAAAGATGTGGGTTTTCCAAGTGATCCAAGTGATAAAATCCATGATTTTATCTGCATAATTTAGTTGCATATCTCATAAACCTCTATTAAGACTTGATAAGGAATAAGCAATTTTTTCCAATGGTAGAGGTGTTTTTACTATAGAACTACACAGTTTCTTCACTTGAGGAGTCTTGGGTGAGGGAAAAGAAACTTATAGGCTAAGGGGTGACAGAAGGCAGTATTACAAAGAGAGGAGAGCATTTTGATAGATAAAATACCCATCTTATTGTAAAGAGTGGAGAAAAATACAAAATATTCAGAAATAAGTAGAGAATTTATTTTCACTCTTAGAAAAAACTAAACTAGCAAATATACAATAGTGATGGTGGAAAAAAAATAACCAAGAAGTGATGAATGATCAAGTCATGATCTTTCCCTTTTTTTAATCTAAAATTAACTCTTATTAAAAACTGGATCACGAAAGACCTTTCTTATGCATTTAAATATCGATATCATTCTACAGCCATGGAGAAAGTGTTTGGTCTTTAACTCCAGATCCAAATTATAGACATCAGTCCAGGGTCACAATAAAGCCTGTATTGGAAGCATTTTCTTTCACTGCAAAATATGTCTTGGACATGAAGTCTTACATTTTGGTTTCATTCCACTGAAAAAATGTACTAATCATGTACTACTATTTTATAAAACTATACGGTTTTTGGATTCCAGTAGATTTCTGTTTGGATTTTGATACTGAATCCTAGTTACATACTATTAATGGGTTTCAGTACTAATATAGGTTTCAATCAGCAGGCTAAAGCTCAGGCCCCTAACTGGTCTGGATAAAAATCCAAATGATTAGTTAACCAGCCTAGTATAATTTCATAATTTGTTTTAATTCATTATATACTATATTATAATGTTAATTCTAATTAATTTTTGTTTTGAATACACACAACAGGCCTTTTTCTAAACTCAATGGAAACTTGACACCTAGGTTTTTTTTCCTCTTTTGAACAAAAATTGTCTGAGATGCCTTCAAACATTTCCTTTTTTTTTTTTTCCCCAGTCAGCTTAAAATTATCAATACCTTGAGTCCTTAGATTAGTAGGTGATTACAGGAAGATAGCACTGCAGGTGATTTCCTGGATCTTTACTTCCACGGTTCCATTATCATTGGCAGAGCTGCTCAACAAATAAAACCACACATATATTACAAAATGTTTGGAGTGAGAAAAAAAGACCCCTTAAGCTAGACATGTAAATATGAAAGCTAATATTTTCAAATGAATCCTGCCTACAGAAGTCTTCAGGAATTTTTCACTTACTGCAGAGAGATCCAGACCATATTCTAAATTATATGATGGTAAAGTATATTCTTCCCATACAGAAAACTTGCAAAATTTTGGTCATGCTTTTTAATAAAGTTTCAGCACACCTTTGACAGTTTCTATGAGGAAAGTAATAGGATGCAAATATAAATATATATTTTCAGCCCATAAAAATCAGGGAATGAGCTCACATTAGCACACAAGTTGTTAATGTGATGTATCCATCCACAGGATTAATTTTTTTCTTTAGAATTTTTCTTTTACTGGATCAGAGAAAGTTCAAGAACACCCATTACAGTGGGATTTGATATTTGAATCAATGGAAGCCTTACTCCATTTACCTTTTTATAAAACAGTTAGCATGAGAGCTATCTGCAGAAAATAAGTTTACATTCCCTTTGTGACTTCTCTGTCCTACCTATGAATTTAAAAGGAAAGTTTATCTTTTTAATTTTATTCTCAGAAATAGGTCACGGTGACTTCTAGAAGGCTTAGCATTAAGAAATCTCTTTTCCTTTAGGAGATACAAATCTTAATGAAGAGAGCCAAAAATGTCTTACTCTTTAGAATAGGTTTATTACTGATTTATCAGTTCATTATCCTCCTAATTTCCCCATTTATAAATCTGATTAACTCTTGGACTATCCTCATGTCACTGTCTATGTGATATTACATTAAATCCTCTGATGACTTACTAAGATCATTTCCCTGACTTTCCTGAACTCTACAGATATTTTACATGCCCTGAGGAAAAAAAATAGAAAAAATACAATAGTATAGATTCAAGGCAAAAGAACTCTAAAGCTTTTTAGGACTATTAGTGCTAAAATCTTTAGAAAATCACTTTAAATAACAACAATTATGGCATTTTCCTAGACATGTTAATATATTGGGCCTGAACCTCCCTCCTCACTATGTTAGTATTAACAACTATTTAAAGGTAGTGTTATCAAAAGGTGTCAAGTGTCCTTCTAATTTCACATCCTCTTTAGTACCTGTATTTCAGGAGTGGAAGAAGGAGAAGAGGAAAAATGATAATGATAAATTTGCTTCAAAGCCAGTGATCTTTCTTGTTGATCCTCCCATCTTCCCCCTTCCTGGTTTTATAACACTATTTCTTAAAACATAGTCCTTTCTTTCAAGAGAAGACAAAAGGGTAAAATGCCTTGGTGATCAAATTAAAATACATTTTAAGAATTCTTTATCATAAGCAAGAACAGTGGTGTACTTTGCACACTTCAGAATTAGATATAGTTTTTCACCCAGAGAACTTAGGTTGCTACATTAAGCCTAAACAGCGTAAGAAATTAGAGTCTTCTCCATTTATTTAGTTTCACTTCAGGGATGGTAAAGTGCTTTGCTAGCTTTTCCATTTTTGCCATTCTGAATAATTAATTGTTTTAAATGCCATTTACATTTTCTGATGTATTTAAGCAATACTTAAAATTTCATAAATAATAAGCATGCATAATTTGTGTTTCAATTACTGAATTTATAATGTCTCTGAATGCTATTCAATGCATTACTAATGTACCTTTGGCCAAAAATTTCTAAATAGATGGCTTTCTAATTTATATTATTTCCCCTGGAAGTACATATCTCAAGCTTTTCTTCATCCTATAGCTGAAAATAAAAGCAATGTGCTGGCTGCATACATTTGTATTTCAGGATTTATAGCTAATTACATTTATAAAATGCAATTAGGGCCATATTTTCCACCTTGTCATTACAGAGCGATTGTTAAATGTAAGTTAAACTTCTTTTACGTTCATTTGTTAGAATGGAAATTAGAAGTTAAAATTTGCTACAGAGAATCTGGTGTGTTCTACAAATACTGTAATGCCAGTTCCTAATGCTTTCTAGTCAAAGATGACACCTCGTATCTTTGGTCTGTGGCTCTATTCCACTTAGAGAATTACTGGAAGTAAAACCAGAAAAGCCCAATGTCCCTATTGACATGTTGTCACGGTTTATCCCCAGCCAGCAGCCAAGCCCAACTCAACCATTCACTCACTCCCCCACCAGCAGGGTTGGGGAGCTAATTGGAAGGTCAAAAGGTAGCAAACTCATGGGTTAAGATAGTTTAAAAGGGAAAGTAAAAGCTGCACACACAAGGCAAAGCAAAACAAGGCATTCATTCACCATTTCCCATGGGCAGGCAGGTGTTCAGCCATCCCAGGGAGACCAGGGCTTCATCACATGCAACAGTGACTTGGGAAGACAAACACCATCAATTTAAAAGTCCTCCCCTTTCCTCTTTCTTCCCCCACATGATATAATGCCCATGATGTAATATGGTCTGAAATGTCTGTTTGGTCAGTTGGGGTCACTTCTCAGCCCCTAAATACCCCAAAATTCCTCACCATCATAGTAGTGTGAAAAGCAGAAAAGGCCTTGGCTCTGTGTGAGCCCTGCTCAGGAATAACAGAAACATCTCTGTATTATCAACCTTGTGTTTAGCACAAATCCAGGACAAGCCTCGTACCAGGCATGGTCCAGAGAACTAACTTTATCCCAGTCAAAACCAGCACACACAGCCTGTGAATTAATTAATTTTGGACTACAATACCTAAACTAGGACTTTAACAATGGTTATAGTGGAAGCTGTATTGGCTGTCATGGATAAAATGAATTCTTTAAATATACTATTGTTATCGCCTTTCTCTTCTAATAACTTCAACCTGCCTTCGCATTTTTTTCATGGTTTTGAAAAGTAGCTGTTTTAATGGGGGTACACCAAGAGACACAAGGGATCTCTAAGTCCATTATATGTCTGTTTATATATCAGGACTGATTCAGTAAATTTCGATAAGCAATAACTTATAGTAACTACAGTTGTCTTGTACTGAGGGAGTCAGAGTTAATAATGGCAGACACTACAGCAACTTGACCTTGCTTAGGGACACCATCAGATGGAAAGAGGATGAGATCACATGGGGTCTCTACTACTGGAGCTCCTGGAAGAAGCCACCCCTGAACACCCTTCATCAGCTGTGTGAACTTAGACTCTTTTATTCTTCTCTCTCTCTTTTTTTTTTTTTTGGGGTTTTTTTGGGGGGTTTTTTTTGTTTTTGTTTTAATTAAATGCCCTTACTGGTATCAGTGAGAAATTGCGAATATTTGTTTGAAATCAGTCAGGAATCTCCAGAGATCAGGATCAGGTTGATGAACATTTATAGTGAAAGTACCATCCGATAATTTTAACTGAAGGCCTTTGGCAACTAATGCTTAATTGCTCTGGTCTGTTTGAATCTTCAGTGAACAGTGTTTCCAAGTAATTCTCTCAATTTAAAATAAATGTAATTGCTAACAAAGCCATATGCAACCTGCACAGTGAATGGTTCAGTGATTAGTGACTAGAATTTCACTTAGGCAACGATTCATAGTGGAAGCTCAAGCTATCAAAATAATTCTGATTACACTGCTCAGTACAAGGATCAGGCTTAGGCTGAGGGAATTAATTTGACTTCTTTGAGAGAGACTAATAAGAGTTCTTTTTACTGATGTAATTTACTATTGTCAGATATTCACTTTATATTGCAGCTATTTATTAAAAGGAAGCCAAAGGTAGCTTTATTTAAAAAAATAAAAATTACTATTAAAAGCAAGCCCCCAAAGCAATCTATATATCATATATGTGTTATACTAATATAAATTAATCTTCAAAGTAAATCATACCCCATGACTTTTAAATTTAGGGGACCCAAATCCTATTTATATAAACTGACTTATTTTTGCAGTCAATTTAAAACAAAACAAAAATGAAGAAAGGAAAATAAGCAAAAAAAATTTAAAATGTTTTGTATGTTCATATCTCATCAATACCTTATAAATGCCAACAGCATTCCCTTCACTCACGTGAGATATCACAATTGTGTAAGTCTGAGTGGGTTTTACTCTTTTTTCCTTGTTTTTTCTCCATTAAAGCTATTGACGACATTGAGAAGCCTCAAAAATGAGATTGTTAAATGATAAATTTTGTAATGTACCACAACCTTAACCTTCCACATCCAACTGGAAAATATTAACCTCAAGAACAAAAATAATAGAGAAAATAATAACAACAAATTCAATACTTGGATGTCTCATTATTTCAAGTTTAGTGGGTTACATAAAAGAATCTGTTTTCTACAATTGCAATATAAGTCATCCATACAAAGTGATAAATTGATATTTGTAAACTAATGATGAAGGCTACCTAGACAAGCTTTTCACCCTCATGTTACCTCATCACCCTGTGAACATTCAATAACACAGCTGAACATAAAATTCATACAACTATATAAACATGACATAACAGAAAAAATGAAAGAATATGAGAATCATTTTAATTACCTACAACTAAATATTTGTTTTGGTGTTTAATTTCCATAGATTTGAGTAAATGATGGTTATGGAATGGAAACAACTACACTGGTATAGTTGGTACTGAAACTTCCCAGACTTTTGTCTCTGTCTCAAGGGGAGATACAAATACACTGCCACATGCCTGATACGTCTCCCACTAAAGTTAATGCAACTTTTTAGACATCCAGGATCAACTGAGTCCATAAACAGAAATTGCATTGTCTTACACAGTTGTGTTGGTTTTGCTTGGCTTGGGTTTTGCTAGTGGGGGGGCACAAAGATGGCTTCTGTGAGAAGCTGCTGGAAGCTTCCACCATGTCCAGCAGAGCCAATCCCTGATGGCTCTGAAGATGATGGACATGCTGGTCATGACTCGGCCAATTAGAGATGGTGGTTATGCCTCTGTGATAACATATTTAAGAAGAAATCAAACCAAAGTGTTTTTTCTAGTCAAAGGAGAAGGAGGTGAGAACATGTGAGGGAACAACATGGAGACACCAAGGTCAGTGGAGAAGGAGGGTGAGGAGGTGCTCCAGGCACAGAAGGTAAGATTCCTCTGCAGGCCATGGTGCAGCCCATGGTGGAGCAGCTGTGCCCCTGCAGCCCATGGGGTCCACAGGGATGCAGAGATCCACTCGCAGTCTGCAGGGGAGGTGACCACACTGGAGCAGGTGGATTCCTGGAGGAGGCTGTGGTCCAGTGGGAGACCTGGTAGAGAGAAGGTGCCCCTGCTTCCAGGCTGGAACAGCCTGTCCTTCAGGACTGCACCCTGTGGATGAGGAACCCATGCCACAGCAGTTTTGGGAGGACTGTCTGCCCGCGGGAGGGCTCACCTTGTAGCAGTTTTGGGACAACTGCTGTTCATGAGACTGAAACAACATTGGAGATGTTCACAGAGAACTGTCTCCCGTGGAAGGGACCCCAAGCTAAAGCAGGGGAAGGACTCCTCTCCTTGAGCAGCAGAAGAAGACTTTGGGTAATCAACTGACCAAAAATCCTCATGCCATGTTGCCCTGCGCTGTTGGTGGGAAGGAGGGAGGGGCTGGGGGAAAAAGGTGTCTTTAAGGTCTTATTTTACTTATTACCCACCTCTGACTTTGTTAGCAATCAATTCACTTTATACTTCTAAGTTGAGCCTGTTTTGACATTGGAGTGTTTTCTCCTGCCTTCTGTCTCAACTCATGAACCCTTTGTTATTTTTTTTCGCTCATCTGCCCAGCTGTGGCAGGGGAGAGTGAATGAGTGGCTGTCATGGGTGCCTGGCATTTGACCAGTGTCAAACCATGACAAGATATCTAATAATAAACCACTCACAACAAACATGTACTTGCCAAGCAATGGAAAATGGAGCTTGAATAAATGCTGACTTGAATTAAACACTCATGTTTTAAAGCACAGCAGTGTTTGGGGACTGAGTATATCGTGTCTGTGTTAGCACATATGTGTATTTAATGGGAAGGCCTTAGCTGGTCCAAAGCACATTTGAGTCACATAAGGCACTAGAATTTCTATCATTCCAGTGTATGCCTTCCTCAACACAGCTGTGGTGGCTTTAACCACATTCAGCACAGTGACAAAACCAAGTTCACGTGACCTTTTTCTTCAGCTCCTGAGCAGGCTGGAGTGAGAACACACCCAGCCTCTCTGCCAGAGCAAAGCTGCCATACAAAGCTGTATGAGAGAGAGCTGAAAGCTATTTCACCCTTCTGCATTGATGCAGCTTTTTTAAACCAAGCAGGAGTTACAGTTTACTGATAATGTGCTCAGAAGTAATATGCTCACCAGTTGCCTTGTTAGGGAAAATGTTGAGCTTGCTGGAAAGGAACTATTCTCCCTTAAGGCTTTTAATTATACTTGCTGTAATTATGAGTACAGTTTTTATTCCACATTTCTATTTCAGTATAAAGTTACAACATCAGACAAACAATGGTCCATTTTTGGGAGCGTCTCAATTATGGTGTAGACAGACTGACTTCTTCAGAGGAAAATAAATGGATTAGAGGATTAGGCAAAAGAAGTAAAACACAGATCAACAAATCATATTTACATAACTACCAAATCAGCTTCTGCTAGAGTTGAGTGGATACTTCCTTATGGAGAAGTTTCTTTTGGTATCAGTCACACAGATCCCTGCACCTGCACAATGTGGTTTAAAAATACCAGGTGCCTTGCACAAGCTGGGAATGTGAATGTGGAGAGTAAGGTCCAGCCTAGTGAGTGGCACATTTAAATGCACAGTTGTCTGAAGGAAACCAAATACAATTCACTGACTCTCTAACTGCAAATAATTACCTAGTAGTAAGGTTAAAGTGGAGGAAGTAATTACCCACTCATACTATTTCATGGCGCATGATATAACTGAGGGGAATGAACATTTAACATGGTCATGCAGCCCTTGTATAGAGCTGCTGGGTCTGTCACACACCAGATACAGGCAGTCCCAGCCAGCTCCACTGGCCTCACTGCAGGGCATGGCTGAGCCCCTCAGGCATGGGAGAGCAAGGGTGAAGTGCCCATGAGGTGCCCATGAAGCTCAGAGAATGGTGCAAAGAAGCTGACTCTATCTCAGCTCGAAGGGAACAGAGAGCAGCCTCTGATTTAGATAACAGCTCTCCACAGTTGCATGGATTATCTGGAGATGGTAGTGCCTCCCTGAGCTAAGCAGACCAGCGCAGTGGGAATGAACTGTACTTCAGCCAACACAAAGGACAAAACCCAGACAATCAGCAAAATAATTTGTAAGAAAGTAACTGGCTTGAGCTGGTTTCAGCCCACATACTCCCTCCTGGCATGTGGGGACACCCAGTGTCGGGAGGGTGAATGTATCACAAAGACAGACAATGAGAAATACATCACTGTTGTGTTTGAACTGTGTATTACTATTGCTGTATGTTGATAAAACACCAGCAGGTTACATAAAATGTCTTCAAATAGGTATATTCAGTATTAAGCGTATTTTCCACAAGCGGAATATCTAAAAGAACCTGGGAGAGCATGTGACTACAGCAATCTCACTGTCCTACTCCATTTTAATTGCTAGTAAGTTAAATTATTTTTCCCCAGGTTGAATGTGTTTTGCCCATGACAATAACTGGTAAGGGATATTCCTGTCTGTACTTCAATGCATGAGTTTTTCCATTTTATTACTGCTCCCTGTCCTGTTGAGGAGAGTAGCTGGGTGGGCATCTGATCAGTCAAGGTCAACTCACCACAGGGACCACCACTGAAACAGACAAGTAACCAACTACACTTTAGCCTTGACTAAATAAGTTTCAGAATAATAGCAAAATTTTCTAGTTACAAGGAGAACAATATGACTTGAAAATTAATGGTGAAATAAGAGTATAAACAATTCAGCAAGTATTGTTAAGTGACCATGTTGCTACTGTTGAAAATCTCTTCCACTGTAAGAGTTCCACTGCTTTGTACTTCAATTCATACAAAGGAAAATGTAAATGAGGCTGTAAGAAGACCCGAACCAACTCCAGAAATGAAGAGAGCTAAAAGTGAAATATCACTGCATTTCTTTCTTGCTTAGGACCTAGGGATATTGTATCTGACTACCCAAGATGGGATTATAAATCAAGCTGCAGAGATTAACTAACCCTCACGAATCATTCATTGCTTTAGAGCATTTGTCTTCCTATGGATAAGATTCCGTAAGTAACAAGACTTACTGGGATATACACATATTAAAAAGAAAAATGCTTTTATGCATAGGTTAAGGTGAATGTTCACTCTAACACAAAATGACATTAATGCTACAAAATCCATATCAGTCTAACTTACATCTAAAATTCTATTACTACATTATTGATTAATCACTTGAACTTTAAATTTAGTTGAGAATGATCTGAATGATTCAAGTACTTTATCAATTTATTTTAGAATACCTTGCCTGTCAAAATGAAGGGATGGGAAGGTGTTTTTTACTTGAGCCATAAAATTCTCTTTTACAAAGTTGCCTATGAAACTACACGGTACAATCTTAAATTTATGTTAGAAAAACAATAGGCAGTGGAAGTAACAGTCAGAAATATTGCAGGTATTTCATATTTCTTTCAAAAATACACTTTATTTTAGCAAATACTTTTTTACTGGTTTTCTTTTACTGCTCTAACACACACTGGTGAAAGCCAAAACTCTAATGAACTACTAGATGTCAGCAGAATCTGTATACAGTATTTGGTAAAACTGAGCATCCATAGGATAAGTACATGTACCACCAAACCAAGGAGCAAGTAGCAACTAGAAGTTGTTCTAGCTGCTTTTTTCTAACCTAGCTGCCAAAAATCTCATCATAGAAAGATTTTCTCTTTAGTATATTTTATCTTTCAATTCCTCTATGTAGTTAGTGAAATACTGTATCAACTAAACAATATGTGGCTCACTAAATCCCAAATCATGGAAGAAAATATTTCTCTTACCCTGAACCTTTATTCTGTATTCAGATTAGGGAAGTAATATTAATTGTATTGATTTCAGTTGTGTCCAAATTTAGCCTGATGTGAATGTTCATACAAAGAGGGATTTGTATAAAGGATTTTACCAAAACGTCCTTGATTGAGGACAAAAAAACCTCAAGCCCAGCATTCAGAGATAACTGAACAAAATTGAACCCAGAAAAGTAAGGATAACTAAGGATACAAAAGCAAGGACACAATTTGAAATACAATGTGACCATGTATATTGAAGGAACAAAATGTAATTTAAAATATATTCTTGAGGGATGCCCTTTAAAGAGAAAACCAAATGAACAAATAAACTACTTACATGTGTCATGACATCATCCTCTTCCTCTTAGGTGCAAAGACAAAACTGTCAGCCAAGATATCCTAACTATTCTAGCTGGAAAACATCAAGCTTTGTTAACTTGATATTTTGTCTGGGTAGGTGAAACTTATTTACGTTTCCCCTGACTTGAGTAAATTGCATAAATTTCAGCTTTTGAAAATCATTTGCTGTGTGTGGCATGTTTTTTTTTTTTTTTTAATGTGGACATCATTCTTAACTTTGCATACCGTAGAAAAGGCATTGAGCTCTAACTCATGCACTTTTATAAAGATAAGTCTGCAACATGCACAGATGAGGGAATACACATGAAAGTGCTTGTGTCTTCTAAGATACTAAGATATCTACTAAGATAAACTAAGCAGCCTGTAAGATTTACACTCAAATATTTAATTTAACTTTTGATGCCGATCATTTTTAGACATGTTTTCCATTAAAGGTGGGCAATTTTTCCACCATCTCAGCATCTCAGAGTGGAAAATGTGTCAGTCAGGTGATCAGGAAGCAATATAGTTATCTAAAAGACCTCACCCCAAAATGTGTTTAAAATCAAATCATGTCTCACGTTGATTGAGAAGATTTTTTTTTATTTATAGTTATGTCACTGACAGCAGCTGAAATTAAAGTATTTAACCATTTTAAAACTGTTAGGATAAAGCTTTCTGTTTTGTTGAGAAAATATATGTATCATTAATGTTGTAGATGACTATTTTTTCTGAAAAAATGTTTGAAATTTATGTTGAATGGATCATTCTCCATACACTTGAAAAGTTTTCTCTACTGCAGTGTGATACCCCTGCTGATAAGAGATTCATCTAAGGGAATCACACTTTGTAAGCTTCAGAGAGAGAGGATTTATTTTTTTGCCCTCTAGCAGTAACTGTTATATATACTTCTCTAAAACATCATACCCCATAGGTTCTTCCCAATACATCACAACCAGGTCTATTTAAAGATATGATTTATCTTTAACCAACTGTATTTTTTCAGCAGATCAACTAAATTGCATGATCAGATTTTAATTTTCATTAGGATGAAACACGTACAAAGGTTTGTTTTTTTTTATTTAAAAAGAAATGTGATGAAAATATGTCCAGACATTGCTTTGATTGTACCTGAGACATGCTCCTAATTCTACTTTCAATGCAGATTTCATTCTCTTGACTATTAAGTTTAACTGAGGGTGGAGAAAGAAAGAAAAGTGAAATCCCTCTGCTGAAAATAAGAAAGGGACAAAAAGTGTTGCTAAACCAAACAAGCGTTTAGGAGCTGAGCAATTTGGCACCAGCAATCATCACAGGTGAGACTGAGGTGATTTAATAATTATACCCCAGGCTCTCATGGGCATACAATCACAAGAAACCAAGAGCCTCTTGTTGACAACCAAAGCCAGTCAACTTAGTCTACTACCAGTGACTAATTAAAATGAAGAGTGATGGCTTTCAGAAGGATTTTGGAACTATCTACAGCATAACAAAAAGATGAGAGTCAGTATTTCACTGGGATAGAAATAAGAAAGCAGCTGCAGTGCTAAGCAACAGAACACAGTGCTAGGCAACAGAACACAGTTTGATGATTTGTGCCCCAATTATGTCTACAGTACCTCCCAAACATGCAGAGAGTTGAAACTCAAAATTTCTCATACTTTCTGTATTTCATTCTTTTTGTCATAGCAGAAATCAGTGTGTACTGGACAAAGAATATCATCTAAAGTTAAGACCAGGAAATGTGAAAGAAGGAAACTAAGAGAAACACTGAAAACAAATATAAATGTGATTCACTGATGTTCTAACAATGTACCTCATATTAAAAAAAGAAAAAATAATAATATTTTTAGCTTGCATATTACATCAAACATCTTTTCACACACACACACAAACATTGATGTAAGTACTGATGTCTTATACGGCTTTTTTTGGGGTACACCAAACTTCACAAGAGAGAGATACTTCTTGTGAGATATGTCTTGTGGTGAGATATTTCTCCATTAGACACAACTGGTGAACAGAACAATCGGAGATGTTCGGAAATTCGTCCCAACAAAAAGTTTTTTTACCTGTTGAAAAACCCCAAATACAGTGAATAAACAATATGTTTATCTCCTGTTGTCAAATGTACTTCAGGCCTGAGTTTCTATAACTGATCGTAGACCTGGCCAATTTTAACTTAATTGGCTCTTCTGGACAAAGTTATGGCAATTCTTAAACTCTTTGCAATACTTAATCACCACTCAGTGCTGGGACTCAGTTTGAAAATCATCCCTTGGTATATTTTTTGTTGTCCATCAAGCAGAAATCAATTTATAACATATCATAACATTTGTTCTATCAGAAAAGCAAATTTTGCTATGAGGAATTAAAATACAAGTGTCTTCCATATGCATTGCTGTATAACCAATAATGTAAGCAATGGACCAGAGCAAATATTTTTCCTGCTCAGAATCACAAAATCAGAGTTAGTCTCCAAAAAAGGAGACATTACTATACAGTGGGATTGTAAGCAAGTCTAAACCTTTATTTTACACGTTCCTTTGATACCTTTTCTTCATAAAAGATACAAGCAGGTAAAAATATATGTTTACTGCAGTTGGTGCTGTTGAGAGCACGGCCAAACAGAGTTATCTTTCTGTGAGCCTGGCCTGTTTAAACATATGAACTTCAGTTATTGACACTTGTGCTGAAATGATAAATCTGCTATTTAGTTTCTTGGTTTGATTTTTATAAAGTATTTGTTTAAGCATATTTACACAGCTTGGGGGTAATTATTTGCTAGGAAATTACATCTCTCCAGCTCTTCCATCTTACTTTCATACTTGTCAGCTCTTCCTATCAGCCTCCTCCTACCTTTCAGAGTACTGTTAATTCATATTAAAGTCAACCCTGTGTTTATATTATACAACATTTTTGTTCACTACAATTAGAGGAAATATGTACAAATAAATGCATTGCCTAGGATTTTCCTTGTTCTTTACAATGAATGCTGTCTAATTGAAGGAGACATTTAATGTTACCTGCAAAATGTGATGTTGAAATATTTTTAAATTATAATTATTTTAGTCTCCAGATTATTTAAAAGGTAAATAAGAAGTATTTTATAGAGCAAGTTGTTTTTACATTGCCCTGTGGTGGTTAGCTAACTAATCACAGGACAGGAGAACAGTGATTAACAGTTATTATATTATATTTAATAAAATGCCAAGTTCATAAGGTTCCTATAATTAGGAACTCTAAAGCTTATTTCCATTAGTTTTATATAGATTGAAATTATAGTGAAGTACTATTAATAATAATTTCATTTGAAAAAAAACAAAAAAGACAAGTCTTTCCTCTAGGTTTTTTGACATCACAGATGACAGAGCAAATCTATCTGCATCAGCAAAACAATTTTTCTAAAATAATTTAAGAGAGTAAACAAACAGGACAAAAATGTACTAGTAAGACCTTGGTTATTGGAAACCTTCTCTCAAAAAGCCAACAAAAACCTTGTAGTCAAGGACATGGTACAGTAGTACACCCACTGAAAAATTCTGGACTGGATCAATTGCAAAAAGACAAGTTTTTCAGGGAATTGGAAATACTTGAACATAGGAAACAAAGTATTTAACATGGAAACGTCAAAACTCAAAAAGTATGAACCTTATATTAATAGAGAAATATATCTGGGCATAATGATTTTGGAAACCTTGGAAATTAAACAGTAATACATCTTCATTTGCAAGAGAAATAAAACAAGAAATTACTAATAATTTAATCTGTTAAATCAAAACCCTTTAAATAAGAACATAAACATTAAGCTTAGTCCAGAATTTGCAACAGTAGTAATTTTCTTAAAGAAACTATTTTAAATTAAGATACAGTTTTGCTTTTGGACAAAGTCTTACCTTGCAAGGTAACTCCAGACCAACAGCAATCACAAATACTTCATTGTCTTGCTATATAATCTGTTTTGTGAGAACAAGAAACATTACTTTTCATGAATGCTGCTACTCACGACTAAAATTTAAACATTGTTTTTGGGAAGGTAGTGGATTTTATGCAATAAATACTAGTTAAGAACATAAAAGTGCTGATCATTCTGTAAAAGCTTGTCTTGCTGTGAAACATTATTGAGGCAAAGGAGGTATAAAGAGAGAACATTTGAAACTTACAGAAAAAGGAGTTATTTTTGGTAACATGTCTGTGTACTATTTGGTCTTTTATTAGTTCATCTTTTATTAGAATTCAGCAATATTTTAAAAATTTTTAATTTTTTTAAGAGGGGCAAGGTTAAAATGAGCAACAAATACAACCTTTTCAGTTTCATTTATTTATGACTCACATTCAAGAGAGCAACTCCTACTCTTGTAAAAATGAATTCCATTGTATATAGCCAACATGATTATTGCACTTTTTCTGTGTCTTCATTAAAAACTTACTAATTTCATTAAGTACTGCAAAAACGTCACAAACAACTAGACCAAAGCAAAGTGGGCCAGGTGAAAATCTCTCTGTAATATTCAGAGAATAAATATCAAAACTTATAACATTTAAATTTAAATAAATTCATCCTTTCAAATACAGCTTCATTAATCAGTGTTCTTCTTACTCTATAATGTGATATGCAACAAAACAAGTGGGGGAATATATCTTAGATGTGTATTTATTACTTTGCTAGAATACTAGTTTCTGATAATAATGGGGTAGCTCATCAAACTCAGTGTCTGCTGTCCTTTCTTACTCTATGTATTTGTTTCTATTTCTAATGCTTTTGTTAAACTCTGGATTCCATTTCCAAAGCTCTTTTACAATATCTGGTTCAGATAAGCAAAGTATATATGTCAAGGTGGACAATTAGATGCAGTCAATAGATAGACAGAGAATTCACTGTAGTTAAAGAAATAAACAGAAACTCATGCAATTGGTTATCTTTTCCACCACAGGTCTTAAAATACAATTTGTTAAAAAATCTATTTACTTCCTGGATGCTGCACAGATAGAATGACATCCTCGGTATTTTTGAGGGTGTTTGGTGTCCAGAACTAAACAATGAAACATTTTCATTACACTTTTATTCACTACTAAATTAAAAAATCCCAATCATACATGTCTTTCTCAAATATGGCTTTGGATTCTGGGTCCCAAACTTACATTTCAGAGCACTGAATTTTTGAAGTTTGTTTCACATTTTTCCTTAATAGGTTTTATGAAGTGGCAATAAGAAAAGTGGTGAACTAGTTTTCAGTAAAACAATCACAGTAAAACAATGCATCTTAAATTGTTTCTTTTATTATACTTGAGTTCTGTTGAAGCATACTTCAACATGTTTGCATCCAGGATGGACCACTTCATTTCACAGTTAACCACCTTTATTTTTTTTTTAACCTAGTAAATCTATTGCTTAATTTACCGTAGTTGGCCAACATCTTACAGCTAGCCAACCTACTTTCTATTGTCTTTTTTCAGTTCAGAGATTTTTATCAAGTCAGGTTAAAAGCAACCAGAGAATTCAGATTTTTTCAGTTTTCATTAATTCAACAAGAATTGCCTTTCCCTACTTACAGATTTTTTTCCAGCTTATTTGGCTGACTTGTGAGTTCTGTTATGGGATTTGGAAGGTATCTGTATTGCTTTAAATTCATTTAGTAAACCTCAAGAGGGTTTCAGAGGCAAAGCTTCTTAGCAAAGGATTGCAGACTTATTGATGAGACTAAGTTCAGCTAAAACTTTCACAACGCCTGTAGTTCAACACAATTCAGTTACTCAGAGAAGTTAAATTCATTTATTTGACTTAATATTTATCAATTCATTTAAGCTGTTCTATGTACTATGCAGTGAAGACTATATATGGACACACAAGAATGTATAAAGTACCTTCTGGATTTCCAAAACAAAATAAGCTAAACCAGGCAATTAAAGGTGACATAGATATATATATATACACATACACAATGTTTTAATGTGATAATTTGTTGTGCTGTTTAGTCAATAGTTCAGACACTAATAACCACAATAATTTATCTAGAAGCAGCATTTTAGCAGAAAACCAAATGCATTTAAAACAATCTAGAAGATGAGACCTATATTTTTTCACAATGAACTGAACAAAAAATAATTAAAATACATGGCATCAATATGAAAACCAACCATCTTTCTGTTGGGGTAAACAAAAAAAATAATATGGTTACCAACCCCCAAAATTCACTAACAGCATGAAGTACAGATTTTCTGGCAAAACTGTGCAGTTTTGCAACTGTGTAACTAAAGAGAAAATGTAAGGGATTTTTTTTTAAATTTTTTTGTTGCTATTAAGCACATACTATGGTTTTACAGCACCACCTAAGTAGGTGTAAATAGTCATTAAATATCATTATACACACAGAGATTTGAGTAAATTACTCAAGATTTCATAGAAAATGGGTCAAATATTTAAAAGGGAATATTGTGTTATATTCCTCTTTGTGCTTACAAAGGTCTTTCTCAGAGTGCTATCTAGCACCTTTCAGTCCTTGTGCATATTACTGAAAATCTTTTTGTGTCTCAAGATGCCTAATCCCATATAGATAACTTATGGCAGAGAAGTAAATTAAATTCTGATTTCCTAGACCAAGGGCAGTGCAGTAGAACATGCTTTCTGTCACAGTTGTGGTGTAAAACATAGTACATCTTAACAGTTGTAAACCCACACCACAGTCCTAATAAAAGTGACATAAAAAAAATAATGACAAAAGATCCAACATGCCTAATTTGAAAATTGTACCAATGGTTAAAAATCATTCATTTGAAAAGTGTAGGCCAAAAAAAAGCCCCCCAAAAACACCCAGAAAGAAAATCCCACAAACTGAACAAAAACTTTAGAGTGAGTTGATGTTCAAAACTTTTAAATTTCTGGCAAACACCTACTTTTTCCCTGAGGTTCCCATACCTCTGGATATGCCCCATTACTTCAAAGGCCAATGCTTTAATCATAATAACAGAAACAGACACCCTGTCTCCAGGACTAGAGCTCAGACTTGATCTCAGACTTCAGGCTCAGTTTGCCTTCTGCTTCACACAGATCACTGATATTTTGAACCTGAAAATGCAGCTATGCATCCTCAATGAAATGAGCAGCTTTTCTTTTGAGCCCTGAACTTAGAAAGTCCAGGAAACCTGCACTTTAGACAGTATTTAGAACTTAAAACATTTTGTGGACATGCATTCTTTAGACCAGATACAGCCAGTACCCCAAAATTTTGCAAGAAGGACAAAATATGTGACAGACCTATCAGAAAAAGCCCCTGACATCTAAACTCAGAGAAAGATCTTCACTTTTTAATTAAATAAATTATTTTTTAAACATAACTCTATAAAATATATATAGTGGGATCTATTCTTAATCCTAGCAAGGGATATTTTGATAAGAGGAGGTAACTGAATTTCCTTAAAATTACTGAGGGACTTCGGGACTTGCTGAAATTATCTCTCTTGTTTAATTTTCCATTTAGACATGAAGAGCTGAATATGAATCTTCATAGAATTGGGGAATATACTGATGGAAGAAAAAGCCCTTAAGTGATGGCTTCCCTATGGAGAACTCTTCTACAGCCTAATGTATCTTCCTGTCAGAACGTTTTTCATTATATTTAGTATAGGCTTTTCTGCTCCCAATTCCATCATATTATTAATATATATCTTAATGTACAACATTAAAACCACTTCTAGCCTTCTTGACATTTACATAATTATATTCTTATGGACGCCCTTTTGATTCAAAGTGAAGGTGTCCCTATTTCAGTGCTAAAAAGTTTCCTTCATTCCATCTCTTCAGTGTTTTGCTCTTCCTCATTAAAAATAAATTATCTCCCAGCACAATCCTTTTGTCCTGTTCAATTTCTTCTAATGTTTGTTGCAAGAAACAGAGGTGCCACTTCTCTCACAAGCAATAGAGCTTTTAAACCACCCCTCCATTTCATCTCTCAAAGGTATTTTTTTATGGAAGAAACTTCTGTTTAGGAACATTGGATGCCCATGCTATAGATGCAGCAGTCCCCCTTATGACACAACCTTCAAAAGATTCTTGTGGAAATTGACAGCTGCAAATATTGGTAGGCAGGCAATCTGTGAGGTGAGAAATTCACCTCTTGAACAATTTTCAGCTTTCATTCTCTGTTTTCACAAATTTTTCTACTCTTACTTTTTCACCAGACATGAAAGAAAACACCAAAACTCACACAACCAATAAAATAGCAACAAAAACAGCAGAACAGTTCTGGAATATGGAAGTGGTTTTTAATATATGTATCACCTTCTGGGTCCTGGTTCTTTACTAGAGGTTGCTTACTTTGGTAAGCTTACAATGCCTTAACTTCCTTGCAGGCACTGCATCAAAGAAATTAATTGAAATTTTCTAATCAAATTGTGACATTATCTGGAGTATAGCAAAAATGTAAATTAAAATCCTAACAATGGAAATCAAAAGTGAATATAGCATGATGCAAATTAAAATGCACTGTTGAAGTCCTTACCCACATCAAAGACAAGAATCTATGATTTTCTTTTGAAGGGCATATCAAAAGGTGAGATACAAAGACTTTATACAAAGGTAGATTATTTAGTGTTGCTGAAAAATTCCAGTCATTTATGTAATATATATCTATCACACATATTTGTATTATTTGTCCAATTTATCCCTAAAAACTTTCACTTTATCCCCCGTTTATTCATTCAAAAGGACTTGTTAAAATAACAGGTCTTTGATGAAGACTTAAGAGTACTAAAAGGCCCTCTCTTAAATACTCTCACTCTGACAATTTGATCCTAATAATAAATATAGGATATTTCATTGTTCTTTGGAATAAATTATGCCAAAAAAGCTTCTCTCTGACTAACACAGAACCATGCTGGTTTGGTATTTCTCTGAAGTAAAGCACAAAGGAATCAAGGACTAATCTAACAAGGTAATCATCTTTGCTACTGTCCTCACAAATGAGTTAAACATGGAATAGTCTCTCTAAGCTTTGGAACACCTTCAAAGAGTGCAAAAGGAGCCAGGAAAATTGCTGTGACATGTATCTCATGGATGGAAATGATCTATTACTGGATTGTGGAAACAATTGAGAGGTCTGTAGTTGATGCAATCTATATCTGATGCAGTCTTCATTTTTTTTTTTTTTTTTTGAGAAATCAAATTGGAGAGAATTAGTCAAAATACCTAAAAAATAGTTACTGAAATGTGAGTTGAAATGAAACTGAGAGAGACAATATTTAGATTAGATGTTAGGAAGAAATTCTTTCTTCAGAGGGTTGTGAGGCATTGAAACAGGTTGCCCAGAGAAGCTGTGGTTGGCCCATCCCTGGTACGGTTTAATGCCAGGTTGGATTCAACTTTGAGCATCCTGGTCTACAGGGTGGCATCTCACCCAATCCTATAAAATGATTTGATGATTTGTTAATAGAAATATCTGAAAGAGAGAAGGGTAGAAAAGCAGATACAGGAATTTGAAGTTCCTGTGACAGTGATTAGAAAGCTTTCCCTAAATTGCACACTAACACTACTGGGCCCTGCTGTTGTTCATCGCCCATAGCACTAAATTCATATCAAAACAAACAAATTAACTAGCATAAGCATAAAATGAATGAACAACTGTTGTGGGCTCAGTATCAGTACTGGATGATAATAGGCTGCATCCCGGGATGCAGCTCAACAAGAAGCTGCTCCGTTAATGCTATAGATGTTTCAAATACACCTACATGCTGTAGTACAGTTGATACAATTTACCTCCAAACTCTGCTCTGCTGTTTATTTCTTCTAAAATTGTTATGAAAGTGGAAATTCAGAACAATTCATTTATTAAAAAAAAAAAAAAACTTGAATGAATGAAATAAAAATCGCACAATAGAAAAATAACAGAAATTTACAATATAATTTTCTCTATAGTGTCTCATTTATAGTAATGGTATATTTTTAGATAATAAATTGTTCAATAACTAATCGTTTGTTGAATAGAGATAGTAAGTTTCACACACTTATTCATCAACACATTTAAAAGCATCAGATTTTTCACTTATTACCATCAGTAAGAAATACCACTCCATAAATAAATACAACTTAAGTGCAAGACAGGCTTAGGACATCACTTAACATTTATTTATATGTGTGCTATTATTAAGTTACAGTCCATGAAAAAAAGGTAGACAAAAAAAGGTTATGTTAGACAGGAGAAAGGAGAAGTATAATGGACACTAGGCAGTATCATTTTGATTAATATAGAACAATAAATCAGTGATGGAACAGTGCCCAGCTTGTGCCCAGCTCTCGGATGGGAAGGAAACTCAGACCTTGACAGGTTTACAGTGCTGCCAAGTGGGTGCTGAATTGCCCGCTGGAGCTGGGCTGAAGGCAGGAGCCAGGGCACCTCATCTGATGCTCTTTTGGTCCTTGTGTATTTGTGCAATAGAAGCACTTTGCTGAGGGCAGAGCAGGTGGAAGCAGAGCAGCCACAGGAGCAAGCTTGAAAAGAGCCCAGAGAATAAGCTGGCTGATCTCATTTTGAGCAGCTGTAGCTGTGGATGCTCTGAACAGCAACAGTAGTGGGAGGGCCAGCTCTGTGTGATCAGAGGGCTTTGGCAGTTGTGATCTCTGAACTAATTCCAACATGCCAATGAAATGGCACATCAGGATGAAAAAAAGACTGTAAGGAATTTAATAGCTTGGGGGATGGGGGGAAGCACTTTATTTAGGCCCAAAAATAGATTTGAGAAGAAAAGCAAACTAAACTTTTACAAATATTAAGAGAAATACAAATTTCTCTTAATATTTGGTTTATTTACTTCCTTTGTGAGTATCATTATTTATTAAATGGCAATTTCTTATGATAATTTTAAAATCTTTTCAATGAATAGGGCATTAGTACAAAGGAACTGTGAGCATCATCTCTAACTGTGTGGCTAAAAGCACTTTTATCTGAAAAGTCACTATTGTTTATATTTCCCTCTACATAATTAGACACTACGGCAAAAATGAAAGCCAGAATTGGAATGCTCGAATTTGCATATTTGATAGGATGGAGAAGTAGAATAATTATTGCAGTGCCAGTTTTGAACAAAAACAACCTGGATTCAATTTCCTAATTGGCTTCAGGTGTCCTATTTAATCCTAAGAAAATCAAAGCTAGAATTTTAAAGGTATTCAACTACTGATTTGAGTAACTTAAAAAACTTTTACTATTCACTCTGGAAAGAGATTCAGGTCATCCAATTTTAGGCTTTTAATTTAAAAATGTGAGGATCCCTGTGTAAAAATTTATGTAGTTACTGGAAAGAGGCAGGCTCCCAACAGAGGAGCTTGTGACTAAGCAAGGCATCTAAATTAAATCCCACTAAAGAAAGGGATATCTGGTGCATATCACACAGAGAAAATATATTTTTGTACCTGAGCATTTCTCTAATCATGTATTGCTTTCCTCATTTTTGTTTTGTTTTTCCCATCAGATGGTAATATCTTTCCCTTATTTACCTTGCAGTAGATTATTGAGATTTAATAATACACTGTTTATAGAGCTCTTCAAAAGGAAGCTGAACTCAATAAAACATTCAGTGAAAAGTGATAGAAATTATCCAGGATCTCAGAAAAAAACCATAAATTAAAAACAGAAGGATTGATTGTGCTAAAGAAAAGGTTGAAAGAGATGACTTAATAAATGTAGAGCAAATAATAAATAGAAAAAGTATTTAAATCAAATACTTGCATTCCCTCTTCCTAAGACAAAGAAATATTCAACTAGATTAAAAGATAACAACTGGTTTTCTGATAAAAGTGTATCATTATCATATTGTGGTTAAATTGTGTAACCCGTGGCCAATGAAACTTATTTTAAAAAGCAACCATTAACACAGCAGTTGTAAATCTGCTGCTTCAGAGTTTTAGAAATTTTCTGTCTATGCAGGTAAGAGCATATGATCAAACATAGCAGTGTTACTGTAGCTTTTGACCCTGTTTATCGCTTTATCAACAGTATTTGAACTTATATACACCCTAGCCCAGAGCAGCTGTGACCAACTGATATTGTTCAATAATCCCTTTTTATTTTATCACAGGCTAACATTTCAAGCATAATCATATCTAGCAGCTGGTCTTTTTTTCATTTGTCTGAGGACATTTAATCTGTACTTACACCTTTAAAAATCAAAATATATTCAAACATTGTCAGCAAAATATCCCTCTGTTCTTTCTGCAAAGTTCATTCACCATTTTTCTGTCAGAGACACCAGAGTGAACTGCATGACCTTTGAAGCCAAAAAGGTACAATATACCCTAGACACTAAACACTATGGACATGAATTTTGAAGTATTCAACATTGACTCTAAGCTTAATTCCAGCCTGACTGAGGTTAACATGAGATCTGAAAAGGCAAAAAAAGGTTTTGATATCAGAATACAGATATATCCTACAGCCTCTTGCTTCAGGCATACTTTTCCAAAGACAAGGGTTACAGCCAACAAGACGAGACACAGACAGTACTGGGAATCTAGATATTAAGAACACAGAGATGAAAGGTGTCATCAGGAACTACATGGAGACTTACTTGCTTGCTATGTAAAATAACAAAGCTCACAAAGCATTCAGTCACTCAGTAACTAGTGCTTAAAAAGAAAAACTACACCAGAAAATGTATGTTAGAAATAAATTTTAAAACGTGATCACTTAAATATGTAAAATGCTTGCAGATGAACTGAAGATCAATTAAAGACTTAAGACCTAGACACAGATATTGACTCATGTTTCCTCTTAACCACTACATTTCACTTCTTCCCCTTTTTGTATTCCCCATGAAAAAAAAAAAAAGTGGAAGAAGATATGATATACAATAAATACATTCAAGGAAATATAGGAAATGAAAATAATCAATAAAATAATCTCTAAAAGTTTAAATTAACATCACAAAAGGCTAAGGAGCAGCCTACCCATTTTTATGCCTTTAATAATAAAAATGTTCCTTAATGGAACCTATAGAACAGAAAGCCAGGAGAGAACATAATCAAGTGGCAAAAGGATTGATCAGTGAGATTAAAGTTATAGCAGAAAGACTAAACTAACTGTTGGTATTCCTAGTGGTGAGAAGACAGTTCTCAGATCAAGCCTGCATGGGAATCCACTGTCAGAGAAAAGGCTCACAGATTTTAAAACCAAACCAAATACAAAACACAAAGCAAAACAATAGATTGAACAACAGTCAATCAATAAGATCAGACAGTTCTGCAGCAATTAGATGTCCATGTTCAGTCATAACACTTGGTTAAATATCAATTCCTATGTGCAAAGCAAACTTGGCGTCAGAGGAATTTAAGATAGCAAACACCACACTGGTATTTAGGCATAGTTTCAGAGGTGGAGCTGGCACACAGTGGTGTGAAAACCTAATTTCCACACCAACCTGTCTGCCAGAAGTTATAGCAGTTAGTGTCCTAAGCAACCAACAGGGTTCTTTTAGGGGAAGGTAATGTAGGGATGTGTCTCTTCACAGTGTATTCCCCTCAATGTTCCAACAAACATTTTCATCTGGGTTATGGAGTTAATATAACATGCTTGGTCTTCTGAAAAATTTTGATAAGATTACTCACCAAGAAAAATAATTAAGTGTTGTGAGATATGAAAGAAAGCCAACTTCTAAACTAATACTGATTTAAATATAAAGAGCAAAAACTGGAATAAATGGACAGTTTTCACAGTGAAAAGAGATTACAAAGTGTGTTGATATCCTTCTGTATGTTTCTTGTGAAACCTACCAAGATAAAAACTATCAAAAAGGGATTATGTAAAGTCAGAAAACAGAACAAAAATGAATATTGAGAGTAATAGCTCACATGAAAGGTATAGCTCAGGAATCCCCTTGATAAACTATTTTTGTCAGACACATGCAGTCCTTGCATTAACTCTTTCTTCCGTGGTTTTCCTTGACATTTCCAGTTGCCATTCAGGAAGATGAGCTATTGACACAAACTTTGACCTGGAGCAGAGTTGCAGCTAAATTTTAAAACCTGCACGTGGAAAACAACAACCAAACCACAAACCTAATGTCTAAAACTTTGTATTCACACTTGGTTAATTAAAGAGTGAGACAAGCTTTCACTTTTGCATGTAACATTAAGAAATTCCTTAGATGTAAGATCCCTTGATGTAAGCTTTAAAAAGCATATTAAAACTATGAAGTTAGCTGGACTAAAAAGGATTCCTTAATTCATGTATTTGTGAAATAACACTGTTAACAGATAGTATCATATGACACATGCACTGAATTTTTGATGTCTGAAACCTACAGAAGTGCAAAGAATTTGCATGCCAAAGAAAACATAAGTGCAATTCATTCCAAAACTAGTGTAATCTTAATAATTTTAAAATGTTATATCGAATCACAAGTCCATGTATTTTGATCTGCAAGGAAAAAATTAAAATATCTGATCAAAAGTGGTTGCTTCTGCACTCAGATTTGAGCAAAAGCTAGATATTTGGGGAATAGTGATGGCAGTGAAGAACAGGTTATAATCAGTTTGTGGGTTTATAGCCACAGCTATGAAGTTATTAATATCACATGCTAAGGAGTTGAGCTGGCTATCCTACTCTAATAGTGAGTTATGATCACTCTAATGAAATCAGCCACATCTGTGTAACAGTCCTCATATACATGAACACATTTAACTTCTATATTGCATCAGAAACAGTTGTGTTGTTGATCCAAATATATTTATACACTAAACTTTGTTTCAGGAAAGTAGAAAAATACCACCTCTACTTCAGCCTCTAAACATCAATGACAACAGTGACAAAACAGTAAATTTGCCCAGGGAAACATTACCCATATAACTTCCTGTGGAACAGAAATCATACCATTTGACTCCTTGACTTTACCAAAATCACTGGCAAAGGCTTTTCCTGCTGTCAACACCAGAAAGGATATCAAATTCCTAAGATAAGAAGATTTATATAGATATAAATTAATCATGCTATGACTATATCTGTTCAATAACTTCAGTAAAAACAAAACCAACAGCCACATATTCTTAAGCTAGTTCCAGGCTCATTCTATAGTTTTGCTTCGTGTTTTGTATTTGGTTTAATTTTAAACAGAGAAGTCAACAGGTGATTTAAAACAATTCTTTGCGGCATATCAAATAAAACTGTGCTTTCCTTTAAATAATCCCTTGAATCCATCTGACACAAGTAGAGACTTTCCAGATGCCTTTTAAATACACATATTAAGATTGAATTGTTCTGAACTGGTTTGCATGCAGTCTGTCAAAAAAATAAATGTGCTCATTCTTCATCATTGAGGTTTTTAGGAATTGTGGACCCTGAAATAATTCCCCAGTGCCTCCAGTTTATGATATCATTCTCCACTAGTTTATTTGATACATCCCTGAAATCCAATTTCATTTTATTTTTCACTCTATGTTAAGACCGAAATAGATTTTTCTGCCACCTGTACCATAAATGTTTCAAATGACCAAATTCTAGGGAAAATATTAGGAGGTGCAAGATATCCAGTCTTTCTTGGTGTGTTGCAAAGGAGCCATATCACAAGGATGAACTTCTATGAGAATGGGGCAATACATCAAAAAAAAGCATTCACTGTCTCCTGCTATCTTTCAATGGCAACATTTTCTAATGTCTTGATTTCTTGGTCAACTAGGTCTCTGAGAGACCTTAATTCCAAAACCAACATAAATGCAAGGCTCTTAAGAAAAGGATCAACTTGTATGCACAATACAAGATATCTTGGAAGTCTAATTTTTTTGTGATTGTTGTGCAATTTTCAGAGCATTACCGAACTTCTTTTATCAAGTACAGTAAGCCAGCTGGAGCAGGTTCTGAAATTTGCTTTGAAAGACTTCTCATGTAACTTGTAAGACTAAGTGTGACCCTTGTAAACCACTGCTTATTTCTACACAAAATCCAGCTTATCCTGCCCATGTTTAACAAGAAATGACTTTGCACAATATATTGTATTCCTTACCCAGATTTCACTCCACGCTTTAAGTCACAGAAATCCAGAGACAAATGAGTGTTTTCAACACATCTCAAAATTATTCACATATTTCTTTCTTCAGGACATTAATTGGATGAAATTGTGCACCCTCTATTCATTTATTACTTCTGCTTAAATATTTAAAATTTAAAAACCCCTACTTGAATGTAGTATCTATAGAATGGTGCAGTCAATAAGCTTTTCATCCAACTCAGGCCTTCTCAAATATTGCAGTAAATGCAAGTGAAAAAAAAGTTCCATGCTATCAAATCTTAAACTAAACTTTAATGACTTATAGGTAAGTTTTTTTTTCTCCCACCCTTGGTCAGTCTGCTGTTCAGATTTAGTTCAGCTGATTATAGAACTATAGTTTTAGTGTAATGGTTTATCTTAACTATTTCTACATCAAATCCAAATGTGAGGTGAAAAATTGTGAATCTGTATGAGCATGTTTTGTTATCACACTTAAAGCCCACAAAGAAAAAGTTTCTCCCATCATTCCTCTGTTTTTAAATGGGCTTTATAGAAGATCTGCTAGAGCAGCAACTGTTGATGCACTCATTGGCATTCTGGAAAGCAAAAACAACCATTTTTTGCTGATGGAAAAAGCATCTCTGTGGATTCTTTCCAGTCTGGACCACCTGATATAATTCACATTTTATATACACTATGAAGAATGACATCCATATGAATGATAACTTTACCCTTTGATAGTCTAATCCTTCCAAATACAGTCACACACTTCAGCAATCCCCCCAAGGAACAAACTGAAGAACAAAAGATACTGCTTCAACAAGAAAGCAAAGTGACAAATATAGCCATCATTTGTCAGTGCTAGCTATATCATAATAAAAGATTTCTCAAGAAGCTGTTGTTCCAAGTTGTTAACCTCCCATGCTTACCTCTCTCTAGAAACCTTAGATTTTATTCTTGAATGGAATTAACCCCCCACCACAATCTATTCTACTGACTACAGAGGCAGTATTTTTTTACTCCAACAGAATCAGAAAAAACCCAAATTTTTTCATCTTTGCTACTTTATTCATACTACCAACAAAATCTGTTTATTATGAAGACCTGATAGCCTGAACAATATGTAATTCATAACTGATTGCCTTGAGAAACTCAGTTTATTCCCATATAAATCAGGATATGAGTTCCTAGAACAGTGACTTACTGTTAAATATGTTGGACTAAACACCACCATAGGACATGGAAGCTTTGTCTGTGCTAGTATACTCTGGCAGATGGAGCATTTAAATATTTATTAAGCATTCACTATAACCTTGCTGTGATGAAAGCCAACCTAAGGATTTCTATAAACAAGCTACTCACCTAAGATTGGAGAGAAAAAAAGGTTAAAATACCTCAGAAACAGAATTATTAAACCAACTCATTTATGTGAGACAAAAAAAAAAGTATCATAACATTACAATAACTAAGATGTTTGGGATTTTTTTAACAGATAATTGCATATCTCATAGGAAGCTTTTAAGTATTTCATGTTGACAGAATTGATGTTATAGTTTTAATTTGGGTGACACACTAAAGGGATATGCTAAAACCCATGGCCTCAGAAAAATATCAAACTTCTAAAGCTAGTTAAGCTAACCTCTGATTCTATACAAAGAACATTTCATGTTTGACATGAAAAAGAGAAAAAATCCTTTCTTAACTTTTTTTTAATGTTCACATTTAACAAAGAAAAGATTGTGAATAAAATGTTATTATAAAATAAATATGAGTATTTGCTAATCCCTAGATGGCTGCTACATAGCCAGGCAGTTACCACAAGGGCAGAGAGAGAACGCTGTAGAAATTTGTCTTTCCATAGCTGAGTGCAGCACATTGAAAAGCTATAATCCAGCAAAGGTAAATATGGGGCTTTGATGGGCCCTGAGGCTTAACACATACTTACTGGAGAAGAAAATATTTAAAATAAAGAGGGATAGATTGGTTAGCAGGTGGCTAACCAGCATGATCCCAAACATAACCACAAACATTGCTTTTTCATAATTTCTCTCAGTTGCAGATTTAAATACTTTGGAAGTCAGACAAGATGAAGTGATTTTATATTTCATGGGATGGCTAACTCTAGCTGATCACTGTGTGTGTCCACAAAGCACTGGGACATGATCTAGAAATGCTGTTACATATCTTTCCATAGAAAATCTGAAAATTAAAGTGGTGATTCTGTGAATCCTTAGGGGCCTCATTTACAGTTGCAGATCCAGGCTGATTTGGCAGACACTTCTCTTTCATTACTGAAGCAGAAATATATGTAGGAACAGCTGTGGAAGAACAAAAGTAAAATAGAAAAGTTTGCAATGAATGTATTTGCCCAAGTAGGCACACACAGCCTTGTACATAAACAATTACTGCCAGCATAATGAGCATTCCTAATAGAAAATTGACTGACATAAAAACCAGGCCTTCATATGTAATAGTATATTTTGACCTCTAGCTTAGTGTTCACTGGGAAAGTAAAAATTCTGTTTGGTGGAGTATTTTGTAGTTTTGAAATGTAATTTCATTACCCACAGAATTATAAGAATGAAGCATTTAGAGAAATGCTAACATATTTGATATATTTTTTAGCACATTACATTAAAAGCATCAGTGCTTTCATAAGTTTTATATGCACGTGGTTGCCCTAGACAGACAACTAATCAGAGTAGTGAACCAGTAAAATGTTGTCTGTTATTACATTGGCATCAGAATCAAAGTATAAAACCAGATTCTTAGTCCCTGAATATGCAACCTGTTACAGCCACATTTTGTCTAGAGATAAAAACACACCTTTGAGGACAATTAGAATAAAAGTAGAAATGGCTGTAGATTAATCCAACATAGGTTACTTTCTATGCTATTCACTAGGGAATGCTAAATAAATCAAATCTTTCACAGTGTCAGACAGCAATTTTGGATTTAAGCACAGAAAGGTATAGGCTTTACACAGGATATGTGGCTCAACAAGTTAACTCTCTTGGGATTTTTGGACATTGGATAACCTAACACAAACAGCAAAACACACTTATTAATCCACTTGTTTCTAAGTCTTAGTGGGAACTCAAGATTCATTTAAAATGTGTCTTGAATACATAGTCACACAAGTTTACAATGAATAAACATTTTTTTAATGTTAAAATATGGCAAGAATATCTGAAAATATTTTCCATAACTTATGCAATATTTTCAGACTATTCGAACTTAATTTAACTTGCATAAATCCTATAAACCCACCTCAGCACAGACAGTAACAAATACCAACATAAGGTTGACTTCCACTAACATTAGCAATTCTGTATCACAGCTTGTCAACCTGCAGTTAGAACTTTTACTAGAAGGTGCTGAAAGAAACCATATTTATTAAAAGGAACCCTATCACTGCTTTCTAAATACTGACACAACAGAACAAGATGAAGGACAAGGCACAACTAAACGTATGTTTGAATGAAAAATGGATACTGTAATATGAACAAGTAAAGTTTTGAGGTAAAGCAGAATTCAGAGCTTTCTAAAGTGACATTCAATGTCAAATGGGAAACCACACTGGAGAGTAGTTTGACCTGGATTAGTTTTAGGCTTTTCTTTAAAGCATAACAAGTTCAGCCTTGATTTCCTATCCAGGAAAGCATAGGAATCTGCATTCTTACTCATTCTCTGCTGTTTCTTTGAGGCAATACAGACAAAGTTAGGAATCTCTAAAACGTTCCTGCAGAGTGGGCAGAACTTACTGTGGGGTGATTGTCTTTTTTTCAGTCAATGTCTATTTTGACACAAAGAGTGAAGATGACATTCAAAGATATCGCCTAGTTTCACTTTACTCAGCTGCACAAAGTGTCTTTCTCTGAATCACTGAGCATGGTGAGAATTACAGGGAATTGCAGGGTGGTCTCAGCTAGGAAAGAGAGCATCTGGAACCTGCAGCCAGGTGAAGGCATCTAGCAACAAAGAAGATCAGTGTTGGGTTTGAATCATACCAGGAATCATGCTAATTTCCAAGAAACACCAGGTGCATCTATTGATTTATGAAGAGCCTCAGCAGCTCAAAAATGGAAGAATCAGACTGACTTTTCAAGAGGTTGATAAAAAGGCCCTAAAATATGGAATGCTAATGGAAAAACATGTCTTACTAAACTAGGTATTTCAGTCTTATAGATTCCTGGAATTCTCATCTGTAATAAAAACCAAAATTGAATGCCTGTTTAAAATATATACCAAAATGCCATCAAAGGAGACTGGAAATGTTAGTGATCATCTATGAATTGCATTTCAACAGCAAAAAAGCTGTTTGCCTGTGTGTTTCTGAAATGCTTTTACATAGCAAATTTTTCATTCCTGGCTTTGTTAAACTTCAATGACTGATAGCTGGATAAAATTAAAATTACCATTGGTGTTACAGCTATGCCTCAGTGCAAATGAAGCTAAAAACTTACAAAATAAATAAGTAAATAAATTCACTTAAAGTGCTACTATTTTCACTTTAATAAAACTTGAAAACATAAATTCTACCACAAGAATAAGAATATGAAAAAGTCTCAAATGTTAGAACATAGTTTAATTATTTGGACTTAGTCCAAAGATACATGAGCTTAAGTTCTGAATAACAAAATATCTATGAAACTATGATTTGAGTGTGACACAAAACTAAAAATTCATCCAAAACCCTTTCCACGCTCCTCTTATTCCTCTATTTGAAATGGGAAGAGGCAGCTTCTTGGAATCGACTCTTTGTAAGGGAAACGCTGTATTTTGGCACAGGAAGCAAAAACAAATAGGAATAATACTAATGGGAAGAGAGAATAATCCCTGTCCTCTAATGTGCCCTACTCACACACTATGAACTCATGCCAAGATGTCCCGTTCCTTCCAATTTCAATGGGAATGAGGCACAGTGTGAAAATCTGAGGCACAAATGCAAAAGCATTACCATCTGGCCTGTAAATTACTGAAAGTATTGTTGACCTTCAAAAGTGAAAGTAGTAATACTTGTGAAAGGAACAAACAGTTCTGAAAGGACTTAGGGATATTTTGAGGACTTTCAAAACAAATTAATACTTTCCAAAAGTTAAATTAAATTGACATTGTAAATAAAACCATTAACTATAAAAAACCCCAACACTGAATGTAATACAATTGATGTTACAAATCTAATAATATATTACTACTAGAACTGCAGTTCTGACAAACTCATGCTGCTCTTTGCTCATGCCTCCAACTTTGACATCCTTGACTGGACAGGCTAGCAAATTTATATTTTTTTACCTCTCCTTTTACCCCTGCCCCCAAACAAGGTGGTGGTGGACTCCATGGTGTTCACAACTATCTTCGCTGTTCCAGCTGAATCTCACTTTCTCTTGGAAGTTCTGAGGAAAGCCTGAAATTCATGATTTCTACTTTCTAGGCAGTGATTGGTCAGAACTAAACCCCTTAAACAGTCCATTTTAGAATATCTAAAACAACTGGTAGTTTGTTTTTTTTTTCCTAAAAAACATACATGGAGGCTTTTTCATAATTTCAATTTCTAAAATATTTTGAAAAAAAAATTAAAAAATAACTTTATAGAAATATTATTAACTGGATATATATGTTTTTTAATAGATTCCATTGAAGATTGGCAGGTTGTCCTCAGTTGTTCTAACTTTGTACAGAGATTCATGGCAAACCCAAAAATAATTTATTCATTTGTCATATATCTGATTTTTGCCTTTCATCATTTTTTAAAATATTTTATGACTAATACTAGTAAAGACATTATACAGTGTTTACCTGGTTTACCTCTGACTTCCTCTCAGCTGTCTTTTGCCCTATCATAAAATGAATAAGGTTTTTTTTAAAATAAAGCCCTGAGTTTTTCCTTAAGAGTCTGAATTAACTTAAGGCATCTAACTGATCTGCCCAAGACTTTAAAATCAGTCAAGAGAATATCTGCAGAAAGCAATTCACCCACCAGAGTTCCCAGTCTGGCAAAACAGAGATCTCTTCAATGACTGAATGCCTCAGTTCACCAAACTGAATCTGTGCCTGTATTGTAAGTATGTTCCCTTCATCCTACAAATACATTTTAAAAATAAAGATAAAATCTTTAGATATGTTTCCTAATGTAGTTCTCAGTTAGATTTTAAGCCAAGTCTCCATAGGTCCTAGGTAGCTTATACATGACTACCAAAGAATATTTTTTGAGTTCATAATCTAGTCTCAGCTTTGTGCACTGCTTGCTATGTGGATCAGCCAACCTAGAACTACATAACTGTATAAACAACTTCCTCACACCCATGACAGGGTCATGGCCCAAGCCCTGCAGAAACCCGTCCATGTGCTTAGGCCAATCTCTGCCCTCCTACGTGGCACTTCATGCTGTTAAAGGGCACAAGGTGACCTCGAAGGTCAAGGGCAGGGGAAAAATAGAACTGTTTGGCCATTCCTCCCCACAAATAAAATTGCCTTTCTGTCTGTCATGTGGAAGATGAAGAAACTAATGATATTAGTTCTGTCACTCTGACAGGCAGCACACAGGCAATTATATGTGCAGAAAGCCAGCCAGGCTATCAGGACTAAACCTATTAGACTAAGACATCATCCTCATTCCAAATACTGTCTCCTTAATTCATGCTGAGTGCTTAATGGTCACACCTAGTTACAAATTACCTATATGGTCCAATGAAGACAATTAAATTGCTAAGTAGTATCAATGTTGCAGCATGTTAAGTCTCTTGGAAACTGCAGAAAAGTATTAAAGATCCTCCACATCTCATTCCAAAAATATCTAATTTCATTCTTTCTGCTTATTGCACTGATTTCATTCCCCTCATATTTTTCTTAAAATTTTGAACTTTGAAATAATAATGCTAACACAAGAGCAAAGGGAGAAAAAAAAAACAAGCAAAACCATGAGGATATTCACAGTACTATATTAATTGAACAAGATGGACTTGAATCCTAATTACTCTTTAGTCAATACAAAACAAGTACACCAATCACAACACCTGAGATGATTTTTAACTGCAAAAGTGGCAGTAAGAGCTCAGTCATGCTAGAAGTGTTGAATAGAAGCACTAATACTTTTGGAATAAAGTCTGGACAGAGGGTTGTTCATGTCAGGGTTTCTCCCCAGCTGGCAACTAAGCACCACATGGCTGCTCACTCCCCATCCTCTGGAGAGAACCAGAAGAGTAAAAGTGAGAAAACTCATGGGTTCAGATAAACAGTTTAATGAGAAAAGCAAAAGCTATACTCACAAGCAAACACAACGAGGCATTCATTCACCACTTCCCACGGGCAGGCAGGTTTTCAGCATCCCCAGGAATGCAGGGCCCCATCACAGATAACGTTGACTTGGGAAGACAAATGCCATCACTCCAGATGTCCCCCTGTTCTTTGTCCCCAGCTTCATATGCTGAGCATGATGTCATATGATCTGGAATACCCTTTTGGTCATTCATGGTCAGATGTCCTGGCTCTGCCCTCTACCAATGCTTTGTGCATCCCCAGCCTCCTTGCTGGATGGGTGGAGTGAGGAGCAGAAAAGACCTTGACACTGCGTAAGCACTGCTCAGCATCATATATTTTACTGAAATAATAAGATTGTTAATTAATACACTTGAAAAAATTGCTACATACATTCTCCTTTCTGTTTTTTGTCATATTAGCTTTTGTATTACATTTCTTTCTGGAAACACAGGAACCTTCCAAGGAACAAATGTGTTGAGGCTGAAAACTACCTCAGGATGGCATATGTTTGCTTTGATCCCAACAATGTGTGGCCTCAGTGCAAAAATGAAGTAGCACAGGTGTTTAAATAAAAGGCTATAAACATTCAATGAGCTCTGCCTAAAGCTAGAAAAAAACAACATAAAAGTGACAATGGATCAGGTCTACCTGCTCTATTCATGGATCCAGACAAGGTTACATGTTACCTAACCTCTTGATCTATAGAATGTGAATCAAGATTCAATCAGATTATATTGTGATACTGGTTGCCAGAATAGCATGTTTCCAAAATCCCTCCTAGACTTGCTTGTTGTGCTGCTGTTGGCCATGTCATCACATTTCCACTTAGGGAATCTGAGGAAAACATTCCTTTTTCTAAAAATATTTTTTTGGGGTTTTTTTTGGCGGAATTCTGGGAATGAAACATTTATCAGGGTGAGCTTTCAAAACCTTTTAAATATGGAAAGTCCTGCTAAGTTTAATAGAATTCATAACAATAAGTGCCACAAGTCTGCTTCTATTTCATGAAAGCTACTCTAATGAGAGGAAGCTAAAATTAATTGGCAAGAGGGGAAAAAGTAGTCAAGGCACATGTTTAGTTCTTGATTCTCTTCCACAGTACAGGAATAGCTATCTCATTCTTCTGCCATATGGGCATCCTTTTTGAAATGGGCAATCAATCCCGTACACACTGTTCAAAGGAGATTTGACAAGGACATTTGGTACTGAGGTCGCGATGTCCTTCACACCCTGCAGCTAGTTTCCCTCAAACAGCTATGCCTCTTTCATTCACAATCACAATCACACACGTAGAGTGATGTGAATAACTCATCTCTTCTAGAAAAGTTTAAAAAAAAAAACCCACTAAATAAAACCAACAAAATTTCCAATGGTTTCTAGAGGTATAGTGCTTTTTATTTTGTGATTAAGCAGTAAATTATGATACCAAAATCAAAAAGAAGGATGTGTTTGAACTTTCATTATACATACATTAATAGCCTGCTCTGAAAAAATTGAGAGTGGAAAAAACAGTGAGAAGGAAAGTTATAGCTGGATTTGGGAGTGCTACATGAAAAGATTTTATTTTTATTTTAGTTATTTGTGGGGGCAGAGAAAAGGAAGAAGTCTCCTGCAGTCTTCAATATTAGAAAGAGGTCCCAGAACTTTTATTGGCAAAGGCTTATGTATGGCATACATTTGTTTACGAAATGGAGGAATTAAAAGCAAAATCATAATATAAACAAACAAATCTGAAAATATTAAAGTATAATCATGTGAGAGCTAAGCACAGATAAAGATTTCATCTTCTATTAAGAATTCAAGTTCATTGTCCTGTGTTTATCATGCACATATTTGAAAATCATACAACTTCCTCCTCCCCTCCAATCTCCCCGAAGTGCTTTATGAAATGCAGGGACTAAATTATTATTTTTTGCAAGAAAATGAGCTTCTACAGCTTTCTAAAAATATATCATGCACTGTCTTGTTTGTAAGTCTCCACAAAAACTCTGTGCACATACATTGATGGAAATTTTGTTATGCATCTGCAGCAGCCACACTGCTACATAAAGCAGGTAAATATGATCATAGAACCACACAGAACTAACTAGGCTGGAAAAGATCTTTGCAATCATCAAGCCCAACCTATGACCTAACACCACCATGCCAACTAGCCCATGGCACTGAGTGCCACATCTAGTGCTTTCATAAACACCTCCAGGGACAGTGACTCCACCAGCTCCCTGGGCAGCCAAATCCAATGCCCAGTCATCGTTTCTGTGAAGAATTTCTTCCTAATGTCCAACCTGAACTTCCCCCAGCACAGCTTAAGACTGTGTCCCCTTGTCCTGTCACTGATTACCTGGAGAAGAGGCTGACCTCCACCTGGCTACAGCCTCCTTTCAGGCAGTTGTAGAGAGTGATGGGGTCTCCCCTGAGCCTCCTTTTCCCCAGGCTAAGCAACCCCAGCTCCCTCAGCAGCTCCTCACAGGACTTGTCTTCTAGACCTTTCACCTGCCTTGTCGTCCTTCTCTGGACACATTCCAACATCTCAATATAATAACAAAAATAACATTTGATGATAAGTATTTTACATTACGCCTTGGAATCTGCAATATTTTTGTCTCACAGAGAGAAATGACAAACCTGTAATTTCTTACAAAGGCTGTCTATATTTCCAACAACATTACATTTGATATGAAAAGAACTAAGTAACACCTTTCAAATTTGAGATCATCTCTTGATCAATTAGCATTATAAAAGCACATAAAGCTGGTAAGGGAGATGTTAGTAGCCACCTTCAAAATTCATGTGAGCACACAAATAAGAACTTAGCACTAGCTGTCATAACAGCATTAAGAAATAGCCCTGACTTCTGTGGTGATGGCTTACTTAGGGTAAGTTTAATAAGAGTTAAATTCATTAGGTTTTAGTCTGGTTGATATCTTCCCCTAGTACTTTTAGTTACAGCTCTGGATATTTATGTACACATAAATGTTTGAGCAGCACATACCAGCAAAGATCACTGATTTCTCTTAGGTATCCCATAACAAGCTACGGATATGAGATATACATCTTTCATAATATATTCTAACTACCATAATTATACATTAATCTCTCCCTATCTAGAAATAGACTGAGAAGAGAAAGGAATAAAGAATGGAAATGTAAGTTTTTAATTCAAAGGTTTGAGGAAGGGCAGCTAACATCTTTTGAACTGTTAATGCTCCTAGCAATGCCTGACATTCTACTATGTTTTATCATAGTCATTGTCAAGATGACGAGGATTATTTCTTAAAAAAAATGCACGTCATGCAAAGAGAGAGAGTTTTGTGAAGCTTTTGATTCCTGCTGGTTTCTTCTACTACAGTAGAAAACAGGCAAGAAAAAAATTACACTAAATATGATAATGCAGTAGTGGCACATGTCAAAATATCCACTGTATTCCCTATAAGGATATTCAAATAGGCAAATAAAACTTGAGATATGGCTTAAATTATCAAAGCAAGTCATCTTTCCAACTCATGAAAATTACTAATCTTTCTTTTAAATTAAATATTTAAATGTTCTTCATTATTGAAAAGCAATGAGATCATAATTAGATTTCACCTAAGCAAAAGTTAAATAAAGTATTACTTGAGAAGGGGAAAAGTTAGCTCAAGTGCAGTGCATCTTGTGTTGTGAAATTACAGAATATTTATCCTAAAACAGTCTCTAACAATGGTTCTGAGGCCTTTCCTCCAAACCTGGACATGTTCACATAAACATTTAAAATTCACACATCAGGGATATTTTGGGTCTTCTGCAACTTTAGTTGCACATGGACAGAGCTTTTAGTTTCTGATTCTACATCTGCAAGGACATGTTCATTACAGGTTAGAACAAGAGTAGGACATAGCCACTGTGCTCATATCAATCACAATTCAGAAACCTTTATTTGGTGTGTCTAAACAAGTACATTTGAATTGAGTAGTTTCCTTTCACAAACATTGGCCAAGAGGGAAAAGAAAACAATGGAAATAATTCTTAAAGGAGACAACAATTTGGGAAAAAAAAGATGTTAATGGAGACAAAGCAAAAAATGGATGAAGGACAAAGATCAGAAACCCTTAAAACTTATATTTTTCCCTTACTCCTGACAACTACTTTAAAAAGGAAAAACCCAACAAACAAAAGGTTAAAACAGATCACTTCCTTTCTAGTTTCTCTATAAATGCAAAAGCATTCTTAAATAGTTGTATTGGTCCCTTTATTCTCCTCTGTTCATCTTCTCAATTGTCTAGAGGATTCTTCTATTTTCAACAATCATTCCTGAAACTATCCCTTCCATGCATTACCCAAAACTCCTAATTGTCAAAAAAAGAATAAATAGGAAAAAAGAAATCACACTACTTCTCCTAACTTATTTCCAGTTTGGGGTTTTTTTTCCTCCAATAAGAACAAAATATTTGTATCATTCTTGGTATGCTTTGTGGTCTAAGATTCTTCTACGTCAATCAATATGCAACTGATTAGCACAACTGTCATTTATTCCTGTTAATATTAGCGTCATGCTACACAGAGACAAATGCGTCTGCAGAAAAACAAATTCCACTGTTAAAACTATGGTTGTCAGGCTAGAAACTTTTCAGGGGTAGAAAATATGTGTATTAATGTTATATTGTCTGACTGAATATCATTAGTGGAAAAGGCATGCCATTTGTAATATAAAGTATGCGAAGCAGTTTAGCTCCTTGGAGATGGAAAATGCTATAAATGTGACAAGTATTATTTCCATTAAAAATTAATATTATTAGAAATAGCGTAAAGCTGCATGATAAAACATTCCAAAAGACAGGTGACTCCATTTGTTAACAAGTTTATGCAAATAAAATGTAAAAATATAAGTAAAAGTATCTTAGAAACTCAAAATATCTTGACCAAAGCTGATCTTATGCCTGGTAAAAGACAACTGGCATCAGGTCTATGAAATGAAGGTCTGAAATTGAGCATGATGTAAATGTGACAACTCTCATTTGACTTAATTCAGAACGAAGTGGATCCAAAACTTAGTCCCATTCCAGCTACTATTGAGAAAGTTCACTCTATCCCAGCCAAAACCAGAACAGAAATGCTAAAGGTTAATCTCAAAGTTTGCTGGCATGACTCACGTAGACTTTTGTCAGCTTTTAACAAGCCAAATATTTACTTCACAGTTTAGGACTGATACCAGTTCAACATAATTTCATTTCATCTCACTACACATACCTGTGAACACTAACTTAAATTTTAGTGCACAAGTGGATTCTAAAAGCATATCCACACGTTTTTTTCATAATTTAAATAAAAGCTTGAAATTGATGGCCAAGATCAGATTAGTAAAACATGGCAACACAAAATACTTACCATTCATGCCCTCAGTCAAAACCATTTTCTCTCTCCTTTGAAAAAATACTATTATTGTCAACACAACATTGTATTTTTAAGACCAAAGAGGAGGATTTTTAGGGGAAGAGCTGTTAGCCCATGTACAGTACTAAAGAAACAGATGAAAGGCCAAGTGATGCTGTTATAAATTTAACACCTTGAAGATAAGTAACCTTTTTTTTATAACTCAAGATCATTCACATTTACTTCAGCTTCTTCCAGACCAATTGTGACTTTTCTGTACAGATTCATAACAAAAACTCGCCTTAGAAAACAATGCATAGTATTCTCCTGTTCACTTTGAAGGATAATGTATTCATTCTTGCATTTATTTGACAATACTGTAACTAAGATACATTTTCTTCTTACTAACTTGTTCACAGTCTTCCTCTGCTGGCAGACAGCCTGTATTTCTCATGCTTTCCTATTTCTGCACAGGCTGGCTTAAAAGAAATCCACATTTGACCTGAGGAATACACAGTGACTTATTCCTTCCGAAAGGAATAAGAACTCCAAATTCAGAGGTTACTTGACTTTCCCAGCTAAACAGGTTTCTGTTCAGGGTATTATTCTTGTCCCTTAGGGCAGAGATAATAATCAGTCATTCAGACAACTAACCTATTTCCTCAGGTTACTCCCTTTCCTGCTTTTTATCAGATCATCTTAGGGGTATTTTATGTAACAAATATTTTTAGATTTTTTTTAGAGGCCCAGCCTAAAATTTTATCAGCTTTGATCATATGCCTTGAAGTGTAGAAGTTCTACCAACAGCGTTCCAGTCACTTTAACATCAACATATGATCATCAAATCAATGTCTATGTGGGAATTTGTACTGTGTGGGAAAAAATGGTCCTTAATTCCAGAATGCAATATTTATATATTTTTGTTCATTAAAACCCACAAAATTGAGGTGCTGCAGTCATGCTCAGACACATTCATCTTTCCCTTTAAATATTTATTTAAATTATTTAAGATATTATCGTGGCTTGTGATGTTAAATTACCTGTCTCTTGTGCCAGGAATATATATTTGGGGGTTTTAAATAGGAGCATGTGACATTTAGGAAGACAGATTGAAACAATATCAGATATTCTGTAAGGCTTGTCTTCCAAGGGTTGTTCAATAGTTAATAACTCTTTAATGTCAGTTCTGGGCAACAGAATACCAAAAATTTATCTGTCTTTCTAAAATGCTAAATATGTGTAAATATGGCAAATTACTTCAGGTCTCTTCCGATTAACCAATTATTGATCAAAATGTTTAGAACAAAATAGTTTGCATTGTTACATTCTCGTATGCAAAGAAGTATTCCTCAATGACTATCCATATTCCATAATGACTACAATAAAATGAAAATAGTTCATTGGAATTTATTGTTAGAAGAAATCTAGTGCATAGTTATAACTCCTGTAATATTCTTATGACAATATATTTTATTCTCAGCTATATAAGTATCTATCCAAAATAATTTAGGTGACCATATACCACAACATTATGGACCAACATCTTTGTCAGTGTGTCTAAATATGTTCCAATATATGCATAAGAGGTAAGAAACCATTTCCTCTAGACACTAAACTTTTAGAAACCAATAAAACTCCCTCCAGATCCTGCTGTTTCACCCAAAGATTTTTCTTTAATTATGCTGGCCCCAGTAAAGTTTCAGATTTGCAGATAGCTAGCTCAATTAATATGAACTATTAGTAATTTCTTAGAGAGAAAAGGGGGAGTGGAACAATCACTATTTAGAGCTCTCATATTGTTTCAAAATCAGAAAACAACCTGATAAAGGTGTTTCATTACAACCACCCTCTTAATTACTTTAATTAAAAATAAAAGTTGGAACAGTAGTGGTTCAGAACAAGCCATTAAAAAACCTGAACAGCTTGGCTTTTACCAAATTATCTACCCTGTTACATGACGCTTTAGCTGACACTTTACATCTTGCCAAGCATCCTCCGTGACATTTCCCCAAAGGCTTGAAACCTTAAAGGATTCTGTGACAGCAAAAGCAATCAGCAGTGAATCACAGTTGAGTTGGCACCTTCCAACACCCTGGAAGTGTGACAAGTCCACAAGTTCCCCACGTTGCCTTGGAAAGCTGCCAGTGACTTGATTGCTACTTATTGTCAGGAGATTCATAAGGAAGCTCCAATCTTGCCACAAGTTTAGAGAGTCAATAGGGAATTAGAAATCACTCCACAAGATCTTTCAGAAACTCAATAATATTGTTTTGACTGACCTAATTAAGCCATCATACAGCGATACTGTTGATACAGGTGATGCAGAAATATATTATCAAAAAACATTTTTATAGCTTCTTCTTTTAAAAAAAAAGATGATATTTTAATAGGAAAGAAAAACAGCCATTAGAGGAATCCATGACTTCCCCTGAAAAATCCACCATAAAAACAAGTCAATGTACATACACTTTTTGCTTCAGTATTATAGCAAGTAAACACATTTTATTCTAACTTGGCCGTTGCACAACTTTTCCCAAATTCTCCTGACGTTAAAATATTTCTCCCTCTTAGACTGACACTAAAATATCAAATTTTTCCAATGTTCTAATTTTCATTTAGCATTTTAAGGCAGGAAATAAAATTAATTCAATCCAAAGGTAAAGGCTTCAGAGTCTTAGAGAAACTTCAACAGATAACTCATGTTGGCCTAAAATAACAGATGACTGAGAGTCAGTAAAAGACATAAAAGTGAAATAGAAGTTATTGTTGCAAACATATTTTTTGTGATCTAAATATTTGAACTTATTTAATAGAAACTATGCTGCAAGTATTGGTTATCAGATAACTGAGAGTTCTGCAACATTTGAAATCAAAATTCAAATGGATCTTTCAACAAAATAAAAACAAAGAAAAAACTGTTTGTGGCTTTTTTTCTTCTTTTTTTTTTTTTTTTAATGGCCAAATATAAGACAATTAAGTCTGGTCTGTGTTAGCTTTTGGTTCAGATTCAATCCCATGCAGCAATCTTTACTTATGTTAGTAAAATACTGACATTGTCTACAACAATAGGTCCAAAAAAAAGCAGATAAAGCCTCACCACATCTTCTAAGTTTTCTTTTATATTAACTTGATTGTAGAACCAATATAGTTTGGGCATTTTGATGCAGATTGCTTACACATTGTCCTTCCCCTTCGTCTTTTGCTCTATTTGATGTCACATCAGAAGGGCTGCAATCTACTTTCCCTTCTGAGCACATGCTTTGAAACATTTTAACACTATGCTGAAACTCCACAAATACATTTGTGTCTTCAGTAAACCAAAACTGAAACTTGACTTCGAGACATTCAGTTTCTTGTGATATAATTTTCCTAGAATGCCTATTTGCCCTTGTTTCCCTGTGCAAACCATGGAAGAAGCAAATTACTCCATATTTAAGGGATTTTAAATATTTGAAGCATGTTGAAGAAAAATATTGCCTATGACTGTATTTGACAATTATGCTTAACTTTAGCAAATATAAAAATAAAAAAAAAACCAACAACAACAAAAAACAAACCTCTGTCAATTAAAAAAATGTTTTTTATAAAAATACTTTATATGATCTCCTTAAAGGTGGTTGCTGTTTGGAATTTTGTAAAAATAGAAGGTGACACAGAAAACAGAACTAAATAAATCTCTAGCAATCCTTGCAATTTTACAGTTCTATTCACCTAGTAGACTCAATGTTTTTTCTTAAGCATATCAAGAAAAAAACTTGATATCACTGGAATTAAGTTATCATTATGACAAAACCCTATTTCCCTTATCTCTTTATGCCCAAATCAGTGAAAAACAAATCATGTTTACCCAGTCATATGAGCAATTTGTTCCTGTTCCACAGAGGACAAAACCCAGATAAGGAAACCTTGCTCATTCATATGAGAATGGAGGTAGTCAGAGGAGGAAAAGCCTATGAATGGTGATATGTAAACATCAAAGTAATAAGAAGTTTAATGGATCAGGTTTGTACTTGGAAAAAAAAATTCTCACAATTTTTAAAGGTCAATAATTTTGAGTTTCACTGATATTTACAAAAGGGTAATTGTTTAACAAGGCTGAACTCCTGTGTGTCAAGCTGAACTGGGAGTTCAAACTGGTAAACTCTGGAATTCCTCTGCCAAGTCTGTGCCATGGTATAACAATATTAAATCTTACTGTTGCTAGTGTCAGAATCGACCTTTGTCCAATACATGCTTTTGTCCTATTTTGCATGCTTTATACTATATTACTAAAACATGGAGGTTTTCAAGGTTAACTCATATTGCCTTACATTGTTGGCTTGACAACATCTGGGGAAAGAGCATGCTTAGATTTAGAGTCAAACTGCTTTTCAGGGACCAACAAAACATAGCTAATCTTGTGGTGTACATCTCATTGTCAAGAAAGCAAGAGAGTTAGCAGCCTATAATTGGCTGAAAAAAGTCCTTTCAATTAAATTTCCCTGGATATTCACAGCTATATAGATATAGTTTTTTATGTCAGTGCTAATATTTGCAAAATTGCATTGCAATCATGTTTTATATTTAGCCAAATTGGTTAATAAATGCTAGAATTTTCTGCAGCTTTCCAAACTGGCAAAATATAAGGCAGAGCTCACAATTATAGGCTTTTATATAAAAGGTTAGCCTAACAAAATGAATAAAACCCTTATAGTTAAATTTTCACAAGTACTTTTTTCCGTGTATTTTATGCGTCCTCTATACCAATACACATGGTAGATTCCAGAAAGGAATGTTTCAGGTCTTCACTGTAAAGTTAGCTCTTATAAGTTGAGCTAGGTGAATAGTTTAGATAAATCCAAATAAGTAGAAGTTATAAACATCATATAATTTTAATTCAGTTGGCAGAATTCAGCCTAAAACCAATTGCAGGACCAGGGAACTCTTACTAAGATATTTTTCCAAAGGGCTTTTACATCTTGCCCTTTGTCTTTCTATTTTAACCACTCTTGTGTTATTCTTTGATAAAATGAAGAAAAAAATTCTTTAGTATGCTTGTGTGTTTAATATATACACTTTAAATAAGAATTTATTTAAATTTATCAGCGGCTAAATACCAATGGTTTTCCAGTACAAGTTGTCCTGTCCTTTCCTATTAAGCTTCTGGTACTAAAAACAGGATAATAGGTTTGACAGATATTAATAAATACATCAACATATCAGAGTCACTGTAATAATGTTTTTAATTAAATTATCTTCTATAAATGCCCCTGGATCTTATAGAGAATTCTGGGAGAGAGAAGGATCTACTTTTAAGCCAAGACATGTTCACGATATCTTTCTACTGGTTTTACCAGCAACTGTTTTTGAAAACTTCAAGAAAAAATTATTCTTGGGTTTTTTATTGAATTGAAAAGTGTTAATTTATTGAGATAAGTAAACATAATGTAAAGTCAAAGAGCCTTTTGAATATATGAGATTTCTAATGAAATAGAAATATGTTCAATAAGAACATTTCAATTGACTGATTTTTCAGTCTTCCTTTATTTTTCCAATATTAAAAAGAAAATAGTGCATGAAAAGTCATTTATTTTATGTGTTAGCTCACAAAAGTAAAATCTGATTGTATCATTTTGGCAATTACTTATGTGAGGCAGGAAAATTTTATAAAATATATTAAATAATAGATGTGCATTTCTATACACTTGAGATTAAGCCAACATACCACAAGATGGCAGATGAAAGCAGCTAAAGTGGCAACATGCAGAAAAAGTAAGTTTGTGGGCTGGAAAAAAAAAAAAGTTTTTGAAGTTTCCTTAACTTTGTATTACAGGAAAGAAGTTTCAGAAGGTAACTGACAAAAGACAGATATGTTCCCCACTTACTGTTCTTGGGTAATACTTAGACCCTAGAAGTACAGCCCCTCAGATTCAACATTTAGATTCAGACATTTAGATTCAGACACAGCATTTAACTGTGGTATGACACTCTTTGGAATGAGGAAGCTTTCTGCATTTGTTCTCCTAGCTGTAATTCCACAAAAGATAGTGAGCTCTCTGCAACCATCAAGCCTTGTAATCCACTGGGCAAAGATTATGAAAGGCTCGGATTTGGCTTATTTTATGAAAATTTGAAACTCTACCTCACCTTCCACAGAAGTATGCTCAACCACTGGGTAATGATTATGTGAAAGCAATGAAGTTTCTCTGATTTCCACTGATGAACTTGTTTCAATCTGCACAAAATATATATTAAGCCACAGTACAGGCGTAACAGCCTGTGGTTTCACCAAGTGTATAAAAAGTGAGAATAGGGAGACAAGGGGTTCTACTTGTTGATTTAATAAGTGCTACATGGAAATTCACTTCAGCTGCACTACTGTTTGAAGCTCTGAAATCCTACACCTTGGATCAGTGTTTTAATTTTTTTTTTGTTCAAGCACAGAGAATAGTTCATAGAGTAATATCCAGTTTGTAAACTTCACTGGGCTGCCTGTCTGTTCAGGCATGGGAGAAATCCTGAGCAGGATTCAAATTAGAAATTAGGGGCCAAATGAAGACATTTTACACAAAATCATAGTAGTCTCAATATTTTAGGAACATTCAACAGAATATATTATCTGAGGTGGCAGTTTTCAGGACTCATTTTTGTGATCGCAGTCCTATGTGAATTACCATAAATCACATATGGATCCTTCAGCTTTCAAGTGCAGGCTTGAACTGCCCCCAAATTCATTGTTTCTCCTTGGTCTTTTCTGCATGACACTTGATGGATTCCTCAATACCTCACTGGATTTATTTTCTGGATTTTCCAAGTCATGTGAAAAAGTTACTCCCATAGCATCTTGACCATTTAACCTGAACATACAAGAAAGCCCAAAGGACATAATATACTTAATGGGAAGCATCCAGAGCCTAATCTCCTCTGTTTAGAAACCTGTAGTTTCTAAAAGAAAAACAAATAGAAATGAATCTTGATTGAGAAAGGTGAAAACTGATGAATCATATCTCTGAAAGTCTTACCGCAGCTGACAACTCACATTCATCCATCGCCCATCCCTGTGGTGGACACACACATATGAGTTTTTTCCATAGGCACTGTATCCTAAATGCCTTCATAGGTTTTTGTGCCATTTCACTAATCATCCATGGAGAACTTATAGCTTGTGTTAAACAACTATTCACTGAAATTGGAGGGAAAAAAAAAAAAAGCTTCTGAGACTTAGATTACTGAAAAACTGCAATAAACCCTTAAGAATTAACATGAATATCAGTAAAAGTTACACAAAACCTTTTGCTTCAGGGATGCTTCAGGGGCAAGGAGGTCTCCTATTTTCTCTGTGGATAACCATATGTTTACATGATCACTAGTTCTTTGCAGACAGCTGTCAAACAGTATTTTAACAAAGTTAAAGCTGCCATTTAGGGTGGTGAGTCAAATCAAAAGCCAGAAAAACAGACCAGCTGTGTCAGCTGTAAAGCATATGCCACTGATAAGTTTTTTAGGTCAAAAGAGGGATATCTGGAAAAGGGTTTACCCGCATTGAATTTATTTTAGAGTGACAGGCAGGCAGATGAGTCTAGTTTATTTATGACAGGATATCTGTAGTCCCACCTTTTTCAGTCAAATAGATGCTATGGAAAATAAATGCATGCAGATTGGGTAATATGAAAGACAAGAATAAACTTGATCTGAATGCAGAACATTAACTTTCACAAAAATATAGGTGGGTAGCTGAGGTTAAGCATAACAGGGTAACTGCCATCAAACTGTTTTTAGTCGTTTAACAATTACTGAGAAATAAATGTATGCAACAGGAAATATCCAAATCTAGCATTAAGCAGGATCTGAGTATATAAGCCATCTTCAATAGCATGTGCAGGGTTAGCATGATGAAATATCAAAGCTTATGCATCATAAAGTTGTTTTCATATTGGCCAGCAAGTGTGATGCCATTCAATGTGCACAAGTGTATGGATAAAGAATCACAGCACAGGTTCCACACTGCACGCTGATTAAGGGAAATACTGGGATGAGCTGATTATTACCTGATGTAACAGCTGAATGTAGGAACATGATAGATCAAACCTGTTCTGATTTGAGCTTTAACTTAGGGTGATGTAAAATGGCTCCTGGAAAAGCAGAATCTAAAACAGGTTCTCATGAAACTCTTTGCAGCTAATGGGTTAGAATGGGAGGTTTGGTATCTGTAGAGTAACAACAGTGATGGGACACTGCTTGCAAGTTACACAAGATAACTGCTGGGAAAGACAGACCAAATAAGCAACTACCCATGGCCTAAATTCCTTTTTTGCCCTGATACAAGTCACTTCATAAACTAACGTTAAAGTGCAAGGACAAAAATATGGTAACACAGAACACAATTTTTACTTAGTACAACCTTCCATGCACTAGCTCAGAAATTTCAGTTGAACTTCAAATTTCTGCACTCTCCCTGCACTGTCCTACCCCCATAGAAAGAACCTCAAAATTCTCTCCTATTGACAGGGAAGGAAAACCTGTCAACAACTTGGGTTTGAGAGCCAGAATTAATTTTTCTTCTTACTTCCAGCAGATGCCATCATTTTATCTTTTTGATTAAATATTGATTTATTTTTTAAGAGCAAGGATCATAGCTTTCCTAGCATTCTAAAGGCAAAAATGCAACAATACTGAAACAAATAAAAGCAAGTCTCCAGGAGCAGATGATGATAAACAAAAGAAAGCATTGTCAACTGAACACAATGGAGACAACAGGGGAAAGAAATAATCAAAACTATTACTTTGCCTTGCAGATTTGTTTTCTTCTGTTATTTGCAATAATAAATTAATACTGAATTAAGATTCATTTCCTCTACATCTCTAGATTAATTTAAATGTAGAAGCAAAAGTCTCTTTTACTCACAAACATTTAGATTGATGGGGAAGCATCTGATTTTGCAGTTGTTCCAAATAATTTAAAATGCAGCAGACTGCGTCCTATTTAAAAAAAAAAATCCTGTAAAGAGAGATTTTCCTTAATTTTCTGTAATATTCCCAAAGTCTGAGAGCAAATAAACAGAAATGGAGGCAAAATAAAAAGCTTGTACCCTTAGAAGACTTTGTACGCTCAGCATTTATTGATACTTCCATGAATGACTGAAGTATTTTGGTAACTTCATCAAAAAACCAGACTACTTTGCAAGGTACTAATTAACTGATAAGATAGAGCTCAAAATTTGAGGGCATTTACAGTAAGAATTAAATTTTTTCCTACTGTTCCCAAAGCCAAAGTAATATTCATTTAAAGAAATATCTTCCCCTAGCATAGTCCATATACAAGTATACTATCTAAAAGGTTTATTTAGGAAGTCTTAAGTATTTGTTAGAGAATAGAACATGAAATCTGCACTCATTAAGCACTTTCTTATCGACTATTATGCAACATGTAAATGCTTCAAATACCAATAAAGTGACTTTCAGGATGGGTAAAATATTAACAGTTTGTATATGAATTAAAAATAAAGTAATATAGCAACAGATTGGAGAGTAATAGCAAAAGGCAAAAAGGCAAAGGAGTGGGAGAAGAAATAAAAACTTTTAATTTTTTCTTTAAAAATGACAAAAAATCAGAGCCTGAGAATTTTCACCCTAAGGTCATGCAAAACATTTACTTGGGGGTTGGGGGAGAAGGAAAGAGGCATTAAGAAAGAAGGGGAATTAAAAGGTACTATAAACCCAATAATATTGAAAGAAATAAACATGACTGAAAACTAAGTTGGAATGTCAGATTTTGGCAAGAAGTCTTATTTGTCATAACCTGCATTTTCAATCTGCTCATGTGTTGCCTATAAGTTATCAGTCAGCTTTGGAAGCTGCTATCAAAAAGAAGTGAGTCTACAGAAGACACCTTTTCTTAATCACTTTTGTCTCTAGAAAAGTTTTTAATAAAAAGGCATATATTCACAACAGCTATCTAACTATGTGAAATACAGCACAAAACCTGCTTTTTCTCACCCATGTAATACTAATGAGTTCATAAAAAAAGTGTAATTGCTCCTATAAAGTTTTAGGAGAGGAAACTTTATTGCTTGTAGAACTTAAATGATGACAACAGATGTATTTCTCATTATGAATGCAGTTATAGGAACAATCATACTGTTATTTTTGAATAGCTTTTCTCAATTACTCCAACTATAATATATTCTTTCATTTTGTGTATTTCCATGTCTAGGACAAAATGTCATTCATTGAATGAAATTTCCACACAGAATTTTATTCCTCACTAAGAAAGAAGAAATTGAGGACATAATAATAACCCAGAATAATTTTTCATCCCATGTGTAACACACGTTGAGGCATAAAAAAAACCCAAATTGGTCCATCCCAATGTAATACTGAGGATGTAATGATTAGAGGATCAACACCAAAGTACTAAATAAAATGCACAAGGTAATCAGTAGTTTCTTCAGCAGTAGATTTATTATCAAATACTCCAAATTAAAAGGGCCCACTAAAGAAACTAAAGGCCTTGGGCATATAATAATGAGATGGACAGGAACATGTGTTAGTTGTAGTTCTAGACCAGGTCAACAATATGAGGAAGACAAGACTCTGGGTTGTTGAAACTCCAGCAGACAATGAATTAAATTCTGAAAATAAGTGAAGTTTGCATACTGACAGAGCCTATAAAATAAAAGCAACATGACAAGATACTGTGTGGAATCTCTCCAGATGGGGAGCTGACACCTCCAAAAGGCCTGAAGACTCTAGTTTGCAGAAGGAATGACACTGAAAATGTCCTCTAAAGATGCTCAGGAGCATCAGTTGCCCTGACTACATCTGTACTGATTTCTGAACGTTGGTTAGTACAGTATGAAAATAACTCATAGATTGCAATTGTGGTAATAGGCAGCAGAACAATTAAGATAATATAATGGCGAAGAATAGCACACTGATAAGGCTGATAAGTTAGCCTGACTTGGGATGGAAGCATAAAGAAAAGCCATGTTTAGCCAGGTGGGCCCAGGAAACTGCTGGACATTCTGGCTTCTTACTGTACCAGAAAATGCAACTTGAACTTGTTTCAGAAATGCACAGCACATGCAGTCAGACAGTGCAATAGCTATGGCATGATACAATACATTCAAAAAGCACAGATGAAGCCGGGATCAGAAGATGATAACACAGCCCACAGCCAGCAGGGCAGGGCTCCATGGCATGGTACCTGGGCAAGGCAAGCAATGCAGAAACAGAGGTGGCAGCCAGGTTCCACCAAGAGCCTAGATGGCCATGCAAAGTCACAGCAATATGATTGGAAATCAGTCTGAGGAATGCACTCAGGAACAGGTCTGGTAATGATAACTGAGATCAGACACACAGATCACTCAAAAAGTCCATGTCATGAGACAGGCCTGAGGCCAAGTTGGGAAGTCAGACAGGTCAGGGTCACAATCAGCAGCATCCCTGGCTGGCCATCAGTGTGGCTGGGACTGAGATGGAAACAGATCTACCCAACAGCTGAGCTTAAATGGCACTCTGGCCCATGGGCAGGGCATGTGGCAGGGAGGTCCTAAGAGGGGCTGGTCAGGGCTATAAGGTCTATGAGTACCTCAGGACCCTGGTAGAGACAGAAAGAAGTTTGAAGTACCTCAGAATTATGTTCTCAGCTACAGCTTTTGCAGGGACAATGTTTAAAGTTTCTAATGACTCTGTGTTGATAGATGTGTGTGGTGTGAGTGCCTGCAGCATGGTTCCCGGGGTGAGGCGGGGTGAACACACACCCACTTTCTCCAAGCAAATGTAAACATGGTTACAGTGAGATATCCCTGCAGTCTTGAAGGAAGAACAGGATTTATAATGCATGCATATTAACATGATGATGATGTTAAAAGTAAGGTTTATAATGGATGTATGTTCAAAGACATCTTAAATATGTTTTGCTTGAGGAGGAGTGCCCTGGGTATGACTGGCAGCACAGCAGCAGGGCTGGGAGCTGCCCCTAGCCAGTCACAGCCCATTCCTGCTGGCTCTGGCACTGCTGTAAGTAGCCCAAGGCCAGAGAAACCTGTGGCATATGGCACCTCTGCACAGGCATGTTTGAGAGAGAGCGGCATTTGAGGGTGGGAGGAGGTAAAGAGACATGGCAGGGAAAACAGGATGCATGAAAGAGGACATTGTCTGGAGAGGACATTGTTGAGGACATGTCTGGAGACAAACTTGTGGAAGAAGGTGTTCCATGATAAAGGAGATGCAGCCCACAGGTGACCCACAGCAGGCCTGCAGGTGGCTTTTGGCATGGCTGGGACACTGGGAAGGACTGCAGACCATGCCAGAGCAGAGATGAATGAAGCAACAGCAAGGACTGGAAGAGCAAAGCAAGAACTCTGGAAGTGGCAGACACAGTATTACACCTTTGACCCAGCCTGTCACTTTGCTGAAGGAACTAGGAAAGAATGAGTGTAATGCATGGTGAAAAAAAGGGAAACTGGTAGTTGAGGTACTGCAATGGGCCTTGTAAAGGAGGAGGAAAGCTGATTCATAATTGTTTTCTTTTTCTCATGAGTTGGTATGACCTCTCTTAAAACCTTTTGCAAAAGCTATGGTCAAGTACATCTGCTGTTTGTCAGAAAGAGGTGCATATTAAGTTCACTGCCTTCTTCCCCCAAAACCAAAGTCTTGCTAGATATTAGGTAAGATATAAAAAAAGTTTTAACCAGTTCACTAAGATTTTTTTTTACTGTCTTATTAAATGCATAAGCATCCACATCACAACTGGTGCTCATAGCCTGAATTAAATCTTCATTTAATATATGCTTAGTGAGGTCAGTGAAAGTACTGTCATACCTACAGCAAACAAACATAAATTTCCCAACAGTTTATCTGCAAACAATAAAAAATATCACACATATTTATGGGCCTCTTTTGCCAGTAATGTGTGACAAAGTAGTGAGAAGCCTTATGTGGAATGGATTACAAGAGGGTAAAATCAGGAGCTAGAATGATTCAGTTCATTATTAAAAATGTTGCATGAAGAACATAAATGGGATTTCATTTCAAAGAACATCATCTTGTTCCCTTTCCCAGTAATAAAGTATAAAAATGATAAAAAAGAATCCTAAGAGCAGTAAATTATTTAAATAGTAGTGCCATTTTCCTTCAGTGACATTTTCCAAATCAGCTTGTAATTAGATTTGCCACTTTCACATCTTAAGTCCTAGCTACCACATATTTCAACTGGCTTGTTTACAAAAAGTCCCAAACAACTCAGAATCAATCCTTTTGACATTTCTATGCCCCAAGCCCCATCTTTTGCTCATCCTTGTATGTTTCCTTTAATAAAGAACAGAAATAAAAGCCAGAAAACCATTCATCAATATATTAAGTTAATATTTTTAAAAATGTTATTTATATTTTACATATAATAGTCATATAGAAAAATTTAAAAAATATGGTTCCAAATCTACAGAATTTGAGTGGGCAAGTTGATATATGAAACAATCTTCAACATAAATTCATGTAACAAAAACTGCATTAGCTTCAATAAAGTTTCTTATGCACCCATTATCTGCTGGTTTCATCTAAAGAAAAAAAAAATCCCTAACTAAATAAACAATATAAAAAACACCCAGAAAAACCCAAACACCAAAAGAACCAAATATTAATGGATTATAATGTCATGTCTATGTGCTGCAATTAAATTAAAAATGTATTCAAAGGAAGGGCTAGACTTCTTTGACCCACTACATAAAGATAATTATAGGTTTCACCTCCTATGAAAACTCATCCAGCCATAACCGGTTTTAGCAAGGAAGCCTGGAGAACCCAAATACAGACCACTGGCATATCCTTTGCAAACCACAGTCTTCTATGTTTTGATAATTATTTTTGAAAAATGTTATTAGAGAAAGGTCCCAAATGCAGAGTTTTGTTTGATTGTTTTCTTCTCAGCTGTCAACAGTCTAGGAAATACACACTTTAGGCAGCCACAAAGCCTTTTTTCCTCCCTGCAACATTATTCATACATTCACAGCTGTCAGATTCTAACCGTGTCTTATTCTTTCTCTCCTCTGACAAAGGACCATCTTCTCATCAACATTATTTCCAATGAGTATTGGCCTGTCTCAGAGAAAACAGGATACAGTGATGGATGTTCTAAAACCTACAAAGTGTTAAGTGTCAGTATATCTATGCCATTGCCATTAGAAAATTCTGTTTGTTTGTGTCTAATGTGAACCTTCCTTGGTGGTGTTAATTTCACTAGTCCTTGTATATGGGTATCAATGACCTCTTATTTTTTCTGTGCCAACTGGCAGCAGTTTTAAATGCAGCCAAAAACTAAATTAAGCTCCCCACTCATAATGCTGCCCTCTCTTCCTCTCTTCTCCTCCATGCCTGGGCTTCTCTATCTAGTCCCATTTTATTTCACATTTTCTAATGATGCCAAATATTCAAGAACTCTGATTATTTTCTTTGATCTCCCTGGGACCTTTTATTCATACCTTCCTCAAAGTGCAGAGTCTAAAACCAACATAGTATTCTATCCAAGGCTTTAAACTTTCTTAGTAGTGTGGAAGAACTGTTTCAAAAATCCTGCCAAGTTTTGCAAAATAGTCCAAAACAGATTTTTCACAAACTCACAATTCCCATGCATGTACTCTGCAGTACTCCCTCCAAGCAGACCATATGTCCATTACTTTCAATTTTTTAAAAAACAGAGACATTAACTTAGTCAAATTAATTTCCAGGATATATTTAAATTAGGAAAAATATTAAAAATTCTTAAATTTTAAAAAATTGCCTTTACTAAATGAGACTGAGCCAAGGTTCTAACAAGCATACTTGTATTACTCTTTCAAGCAAATTCCTTCTCACAAACAAAAAACCAACCTATTTTCCTCAGACTTTTAACAAGCTTACATGAGAGGAGACAAAGCATGACGAGGTTCGATGTACAGATATGCACATTTTTCGCGTTGTGAACAATTAAACGTTAGGCTATGATTAAGATCATTTTACAAATTTATCAGCAGAGGCTCTTATACTTCAGATTTCTTTCCAACCTGCAGCTTCACAATCTTGCTTGACATTTCTTTTAACTCTGCATTGTACTGTCTACCATTGTTAAATTTCAAAAAGTGTTTTCTCCTCCCTTTCTGAATTTCAGTTTTGTCTTGACATTTTAAAGTTCCCTCAATCTGGTACTTTGCCACTGTTGTTTTGACGTGTCAAGTACACAATAGCATCTGAAACAGTGGTGCTTCTGTGCTCCTGCAGCAATAATTTGCCTTTATGGCAATGGATTATATTGGCACTGCAATGCTTGATCCATTAGTGTTTTATGCACTGTTGGTAAAGCATCACATTTACGTTCATAAATGTTAACTTGAATGACCTTATATTTCAGAACTTATTGACTTCTCAAAACCCTAGTGCCCATTAGGAGCACCAAAGCACCCTCCTTAACAGAGGTAAATGAGTGTTAAATGTAACTGCTACAATTTATTTTTTCTGATTTTTTTAAATTAAAAGTGAGGAGGAAGGGAAAAATAAAGAGAAGCAACCCTTTCTTCTCCTCCATTGCCCATGAGAACATCCTCTGCTTAAAAAAACCCACAGAGCTACATGTTACAGAAAGCAAAGCTCTCCCTACACTAGGCTATTTGTTTGTCAAGCCAATAATAGCCTTTTAGCAGTCATGTTGTGATAGGACAAGATGCAATGGGCTAAGTCTGAAAGAGATTACATTCAGGATAAACATGAACATTTTTGTGATGAGGGTGGTGAAGCCGTGGAACAGGTGCCCAGAGTGATGGTAGATGTTCCATCCCTAGAAACATTCAAAATCAGATTGGACAAGACTCTGAGCACTCTGATTGAGTTGAAGATGTCCCTTCTCATTGTGGGGGGGCTGGACTGGATGACCTCTAAAGGGCGTTGCCAACCCAAACTATTCCATGGTTCCATGATTATAGACTTTAAAATGGGAGGAAAACTATTACACAACCCTCATTATTACTCCAGTAAGCATTAATGTAACTAGCTGGAAAGAGGTGGTTCTAGTTCACCTTTCATATTAAAACCCTGTTTAAAGAGAAGGCATAGAACTATAAAATCACTGTGCTTTCAGAAAAAAAAAAAAAAGAAAATGAAAGAAAGGAGAAAAAATTCCTCACAACACTAGCATGTTTGAGCAAGGTCAGTCAAACACTGCTAACTCATGTAGTAGAAAAAGCATGCATGGTCTGTTTGAAATCAATAGCACAACTGCGTGCTAATGATGCAGTCAGTCTTTCGCAGATTACCTTCATTCAAAGTCAATGATTCCAAGCCTTCTGCCCTGAAGGAATGTTTTCAATCCTGAAAATTTTTTCAGACCACTCTGCATCAAAAGTTATTGACAAAACTGTTTAGAGTTGCTCTGATGTACCATCAGCCTCAGCATGGAATTGCACCAGATCACTACATTCCAGAGTCAGAGCAAGAAGTTAAGAAAATATGTCAGAATTTATTTTTCAGTAATGATATTGTTGCCAAACATTTGAATTTCTTTCCTTTTTTAACCAGTTAGCCATAGTAACATTAATATTCAGTAGCAATGAATATGTTCATTTCTTTAAATAGTCACAACTTATTTCAGTTAATTATTCTAAGTATTATGAGAGGTTTGATCCTTCACTTCATGGAAAAGACTGAACATAAAAATTTATTGAGTTTTGTATTCAGTCTTTTTTTTATGTCACTTCCTGTGGTTAAAGAAACGGCACTGCTCTATTGAGAGTTTCCTTTCCAATTTCAGTCACTACACATATTTTCTAACAGAATGCCCTAATGCAGTACTCACAGACACTGGAGAGGCTATTCAAACACAATAAAAATGAAAAAGCACAAATGTTGTGGTGGAAGCACTTGACAATATCTCCCAATATAACATTTTATTGTAATGCACAGAAAGCCTCCAGTACTATGTCAATGACTGTCATTTCCAATATGCTACCTAGTATCAGTGCTGTCAAGTCTAGTGACTCTGTCAAGTGTTTCATGGTAATTGGTGTGTTTCCATAAGAATCACATCCTGGAGCAAAGGTATGGAGGAAAAAGAAAATGTGTGATCCAAGCAATTCTTAAAGTTCCAAAATTGAAAGAAAGGAAACAAGGGAGGGAGGAAGGAATAGTGCAAGTCCCTTCAAAATACAAAATTTTAAAAGAAAGAAGGTTGAAAATACAAAATATATTCAGTATTTCGTTAATATTTTTAGACTGTCCATACAAATGAACATTTCTCTTTGTTTTCAAACAGGTAATTTATCATACAAATATTCCATTTGGTTTTTTACTAGAAATAAGAATAACATTTTTTTCAGGGAATTATGTCCTTCGAAACATCTAATTTTCTTCCTCCAAAAATATTACCAAGCTAAGGTACAAACCACATATTCTGATGATTTTTTAGAAGTCCACTTCACCGCTTGTTATTGTTATACATAGCTCAGACAAAAGACATTAAGAATGCCTAGAATTAAAGGTTAATTTTGTATAAAAGTGGTAGCTGAGCATCACATTTTTACATTTATTATTTAAATCAAAGTTCCTGGCCCCAAAGAGCTTGCAATTTGTTGTACACACATTAAAAACTAATTTCAACCATTTTTATAGGTAGATGAGATTTTCCACATGGTTAGCTTGAAAAGTAAAAGACACACTGTGGGGATCCACTGATCTCTCATCTTCCTTTTTTTTTTTTAATAAATTAATCTCTGTCAACAGCCACTATCCTACCTTTACTGTGCTCTACTGTGAGTGGTTCAGTAGTATGCAGTTGGCTTCAAAATTTATTATGTTCTTTTAAAATATTTTCCTAACTCATGTAATAGTTATCTTCAATTTGCAGCTCATGAGTTTGTATTTTAAAATTACACTTTCAATGAATGTAACACACAAACAGAAGAGGCTTCCCTCTCTCTTGCTCCTACACCAGCGTGACCTTATCACACCTTGTTACTCTTCCGTGTAAGTATAGGAAGTGTATTTATCCACTTTTTAGTCTTTTTAGTCTTCCTCTGAATCACTCTCTCACAGAACTAAATTGCTCCATTCATCTATCAACCAACCATATATAATGTTTACCATTCCCTCATCTTTCGCTCAGTGCTCTCACTCCCCAGGTTCCTTGCATATTCCTACCCAGTAACTGCTGGCCTGCACCGTTATTATCTGAGCTCCACATAGAAAAGGAGGAGATGAAGTCACTTAGACTAATGACAATCATCTTGATATCATCAGAAACAAATTCAAGTTTGATATGTACTCCACATGATATGGACAAAAATTCTAAATTACAACAAAAAGCAGAAATTAAGTGCTCTTGGAATATTCCAAGGGCAACAGAAAGTAAATAACAAGAGAAAGTCCATTTCTACCATTTTTATTATACAAACCTCTAAATGTTTCTTCAAATCAAGGAAGTTTTACAAACAAAAAATTCTTATGATCACACCTACTTACAGGTGTAAGTACAGATGCAGCAACTGATGTTTTATTGAATCTTGAAGGGTCATATCCTTCCAGAAGCCTTGTCTTGTTTACAGATTTTAATGCCAAACATTTATTCCATCTTATTGAAGTAAAATATTTATATGCATCTACAAAGCAACAATTCTGAGCATGTAGTTTAATTATTACATGGCATGCTTGAAGGCTCAAACATCTAAATTCCTAGTTTTATGTTAAGTGCCAGAAGCTTAGGAACATACTTAAGTACTTCTCTAAATTAGAACATTTTTTCCAGATAATCAGCAAATGATATTGGTCTAGGGTAAAACATGAAATATTATCATGTTCCAGTGATTAGAGGCAGAGTATAAGAAATTAACTCAAAGTCTTAATGCAATATATTTCTCAGAATTACCATGAGAAGATTAGTTCCCTTTTACAAATTCTCATTACTTATCTACTATAGCCCAGGTTTTTAATCTGATTTTAAAAGGTGAAATTACATTTTGTTCATTACAGAGCTACCAGTTTTAACTTTTTAAACAACATTAATACTACTGCTAACTATTTTCTGTAAGAGAAACTTTCAGCCTTCTGAGCAGTCATTTTGGAATATGTTTCCATAATCTACTGAAAAACTGCATAGTAAATATTTGGCCTCTCTTCACACAAAATCAGTGGGATGTAGAGTTGTATTAATATGGCAGTACATGAGTTTTTCTTTTATAGTAGATGCTTATTTAGATGAACACACAAATTTCTATTTCTTCTGCAGCATAGAGATTGTTTGTATTAGCATTGTGTGCTTTTTTCTTTATTCAACCATATTATCAAATTTAAATTAAGTGCTACAGTGCTTGGGCCATTTTCTTATTATTCAGAAAACAATTATTAAAGATTATCCCCTTCTTTGGCTTTTCAGGATATACACCCCAATCTTTCAGGCTCCCTGTCTTGCCCCTTTCACTGAATTGAAGAAACCAGCATTTCAAACTATGCTTCTGCCCAGCCCTCCTACTCATCTGATCTGGGTTTCTATTCATGCAGACAGCAGGATTAGTAACAGTATTTTTCAGACCCTGATAGAAAGCATCAATAATTTAGGATTTGACAGATTACTCAGACATAATTCACTTCAATGCTTAATGACTTTTTTTATAAGATCATAGTAGGTTAGCTATTCAGCAATATATCAGGCACCCAAGCATTTTAATTCATTTATGGCAAATCACAGTAAAATTATTATATGCAGCAACATTAAGCAGAGAATAGAATATTTTAAAAATATTATACATGCAACTTATGTTCTACAACCCTCTGTTATGCCCATGCATTATAGCAGATTGCCAAGAGAGGTTCTGGAGTCTCCCCCCACTGGAGATTTTCAAAAACCATCTGGGCACAATCCTGTGCCATGTGCTCTAGGATGACTGCTTGAGCAGGGAGGTTGGACCAGATGACCCACTCTGGTCCCTTCCTGCCTGACCCATTCTGTGGTTCCATGATTCTCTGATATTAAATAAAGAAACCAGTCAAAAGCTTATACTGGCTTGAGACCCATTGTATTAAGCTAGTGCTTCGTATCAGTTAGGAGGAATACATTTGTTTTCTCCCTCCCCCCTTCTAAAAGAAATTAACTCCTTAATGATGTTTATCAGTTTCCATAGGAAAATATCAGCAAAAGTGTGACTTAATAGAGAGTTGCCTTCAGTTGGTTAATAATTATTAAGGCTAGTGAAAAAGAGGTAAAAAGAGAACATGGGTTAAGTGTATGACCACAGTTACCAAAACCCAATCGATAGCATATGATGGTTCCACCCCTTTGGGAAAGGCTAAAAATTATAGTATAAAAGAAGTGGAAGGTTGAGGGCAAGAAGCAAGAAAAAGAAGAAAAAAATAAGAGAGGGGGAAAACACCTCTGCTTGCTCAAGATCAGTCAACAGACTGTGTCTTTCTCCCTCCCCTGAAGAGATGCCTTTAGCTGAGCTTTGCACCTCCAGCTGCACAGGAGCAGACATGGGAATGTTTATATTTATATATATATCCCTAATAGATTTCTGTTACTATACTTTTTATTGTGACACATATAATATGTAGTTAATGCATTTATCACTGTTAATCCTGACCCTACTGTCTTTTTTCAATAAATCATATTATTCTTGAATGTGGTTCATGTAAGGTCATATTGAACTTATCCAGACCTACAGTATTGGAATGGGAAATGACACCATTCATGAATCTGTGATCGTGCACAACCAAACTCAGAGCTGAACTGTTATAATCAGAAACTAAGCCCAGACACATCAAGCACCTCTGATCTCTGAGGACTAGCTGGAATGCAAGCAGGTTTATCTTCTGCCAAATTTCTGGCTAACAGAACTGTGTCTAATTCCTACAATAGCGGGAACATTTATCAGTTTCCTTCAGAAATACTATTTGAAAACACATGCAGGGAAAGTTCTCATTGTTATTTGCACTTAGATGTGATAATAAATTCTTTAGATCTAGAATTCTTTCTGATTAAGATAAGTCATGCTTCATTTCAGTCTGGCTACTTGCACAGAAACTGTAAGTAAGTGTGGCAGAGTCATGATTTAGTAAACAAGATTCCAGTTCATACTGTAGTCACAGGAGACTGCCAGTCAGTCATATAGTGAGGACAAATTCAGACTTAGTTGCTTTCCAGAGTGATTAAAGAAATTGGCTAAAAATATATAGCAAATCTAAAGAGTATCAGGAAAACAAGTCTTCTGTCTTCTGACACAATATAATTTCTTCCTCACCTTCTGAAAAACAGGAAATGAAAACAAAGTAAAATTTTTCAATATGATTACATTCAGCATGAACATAATAAATATTGAGTCTTCTGGTGAGAGAAATGTGTAGTATAATCCTTTACTGCACTGTCAAAGGATCGTTTTTTCCTTTAACTCAACAGTATTTCAAAAACTTGTTTCAGGGGATGAAAGTATACAGAACAGACTCATTTCCAACAGCTCTTCAGGTGTCAGTTCATAAATGACTTGTCTCACTTTCTGCTAAATATGGCCAAAAGCTTCTCTGTTAAAAAAAATAGCACACATTTTTACAAAAAAACCCAACAACAACAAAAACCCACAAATACAAAACAAAACGAACAAACAAAAAAAACCAAAAAACACAAAAACCCAAACAAAGACACAGAATTTTTTCTTGGAATCCAGTAATTTCTCTGAAAATTTGCACCACATATTGCTCCTCTACAGAGTGCAGAATTAAATAAAGCCTGGGGAGATCTGGATTAATATTCATACATATGTAATGTTTCCAAGCTCCTTTTTGAGTAACTCTGTGACTTCCAGACCCTGATGAACTATTCTTAATGACTTCTGTCACTCAGAATGCCCATCTTGTCTGGGCAAGCAGCAGCCAACCCTGGATTCCATTGCAATATCAGACAATATTTCTGTGATGCTGGGTTTTAGCCAGCTGTGTGGCTGTTGTATGTTAGACTTACACTGGAGGTACAAATTTCTTTCCTTTTCCTTCCATCTGCTCTTTTTAAAAGACCTACAGGACCTCAGCTAATTGGTGCAGCTATTTTATCATCAAATTCCATTGAAATTAGCCCAAGAGATTCAAAATGCATAGGGAGCAATTATATGATTTATAATTTTTCTAAGCCTCACATTTTTAAGAAATAAATTTTCTTTCACAGATGAGTTTGCATGCTCGACAATTGCCTAAATAGACAGCGTCTCAGATTTCCTGTTAGTATGCCACTATTCCTCATAAAACCAGGCACAGAAGTTTGAACTGGGGGGGCTCAGAGTTCATTTCAGTTTTGTATTCAAAGATTAATTAAACCTAGTCACTAAATCTTCAGAAAAGGAACATGAAGACAGTCTTCTGCATATTTAAAGCCTCCAGTGAGGGCAGACAAAAGTATAGATTTCTCCCTGTTTTACTGGACTAATTCCTAAAGGATAATTACTAATATTACATCTACCACTGTGTGCAGTGACAATCTACCTTTAAAAAGAGCTACTTGAACATTCCTTTGCCTAAAGAAAAAGCAGCAAGTTTTAAAATTAGTAGCATAATCTACAGAGACTCAAGTGACACATTCAAACCTTGAGAATGTCATGCACAGTTAGACTGTGACAGCGCAAGATACTTTCAGTGGCAGAAAGTGAAACAGAGCAGCCTCCTGTCAGAGAGAAAAAAGAAAAATTGTCCTAAAAGTCACAAGGGAATCAGAGAAACAAAGTAGCAATGGGAACACTGCATGGGTAATAAAAATCTGGTTCTGGGAGAAGTAATGTGAAGGAAGAGACAGAACTACATGTACTGCAAAAGGAATGGCAAGGTAATTCCACAGCACACAATCAATACAAGTTTCTTTTTTTTTTTTTTTTAATTTAGAAATAAAACCACTGAATAAATTATCTTTGCGATTTGTTTTGAAACACTGCTGAGCAGAAGAAGCCATCCACTTGTTTCACATAGTATGGGTCACAGCATTATTCTTTCGTGGTATTTGGATGGTCAGAAACAGTCCTTGTAACTCAGTGAGCCTTTAAGCAGTACTCAAACAGCTCACTGCTGAAATGCAACAGGCACGGCAGGGCAGCTGCTCCTCCTGTTGAACAATGCTTTGTCACCACCATTGTGAGTTATGGTGTTGATGCCTAAATTGGGAGAGCCCCAACCCTATCAGGTAAACAAACAGTGAAAGAAGTCAAACATTTTTTCCTTGCTAACAATGGCAACAAAAACTCAAGCCCTTTAGAAATATTTCAGAATATGACGCTTTATATATGGGCTTACTTTATGCCTGTCATGTAGCAGGATGGGTGTTCAAAAGCAAAAGGGATCTCTGATTTGACAGTCAGATATGATGAAATTGTATGTGTATTATTCACCAAGCTGCGCAGCTAAATATAAATGGTTAGGGTGCATTTCTGTAATACTACGTTTCGATATAGGTTCTTACATTTTTTCTGTAATATTAGTGGATCCTCATCAACACTGGCAAACCTTGCTAAGCATCCTTATTATTTTTGCAGACCTTAGAGATGTTCTACACAGATCAGAATGAGAAAACTCTACAACCAGTAAATGATAAAAACATTTACTGGTTTTGTGAGTGTAAATAAGAATCTTCCTGCAAAAAGACACACAGATTAATGTCTTTGATTCCATACACACTGGAGCAGTTAAATATTTTCAGATTATAATGCACTTCCAAAATGTATTCTGACTTTGGTACATGGGTAAACAATATGAACCAATTCATTTTTGCCACCTATGTTTTTTAAGTTGCCCATTTTTCCTATGTGATTTACTTCAGATTTTAACTGTGTATCTTTTATATTGGTATTATTTCTTTTGCATTAGATCTTTTGGGAAAGGTCTTAATCAGAAAGGAAAAAAAAATTCTTTATTTTGATAATAGTAATGTAATTATTTTAATGACGATTATTTACTCTCTGAAACCTAAATGAAAATTGTATCAGAGAAATCATAAAAATTACCTTCTTATATCTACCAAGTACCATGTGATTGCAAAATAATTTCTTATTTTTGTATTTTTTAAACTAGTTTACTAGGATTTCCATTGTAATAAAATGGTTACATTTAAAGATCCATTGAAAATAATTGGGCTTTATGTATATGCAAACTGAAATCTGCAGTCACTAATAGCATTTCATATTTATAAAACTCCTTGTAGTAAGAAGGGCTGTAAGTCCTTGCAAGCTATGCATAAACCAATACATCATCAGTGACATTCAACCACCTCCAAACAGCCTGAGCATCAGTTGATGCATAGAAAAATATGCACAGTTGGAGACATGAGAGAGTTATGGCCAAGGACTGTGGGACAACACAGTGAGTGGTCCCATTAAACACTATGGGCCCTTTGGCATCTGGAAAGAATTTGTTTGTCAAGGTCTGACAATACACCACACTGTATTAGTTCCTAAGATCAATGGTAGTGTCTGTTCACAATTTCAGCAGTGCTGATTGAGACATTCTGTGAAAGCAGTATAGCTCTCAAGATGTTGAGACAAGTGAAGCATAGATTAATAGAGTAAGGGTGAAAAACGTGCTGATATTTGTGTCAATTTAAATGGATCAATCTGTCAGGCTCTGGAGACAAAGAAGAAGCTTCAGTCATTGCTGCTGTTACAGAACAAATAGTAGATGATAACTTCTATTCCATGAGAAGTTCTAGAGCCACTACTGACAAAAAACATGGAGAGATTGTGAGAAATTATTCTCTACAGCTGTATTTGAAGGAAGGCTAAATACAAATAAACTGGGATATGATAAGCATTCAAAACTCTCAAAACCAAGACACCAATTAAAATGGCTAAGTAACAGCATTTACACTGAAATTTTTCTCAAAAGGATTACTAAGAAATATCTTTCTGTGCAGGCCACCAACAAACATGGTCATGTTACCCAAAGAATAAGGTGCATGACAATTATGGCAGTTACACTTAAACTGATTTCACTACACGAAATGTGACCTACAGATTACTTGAAATGCCTCCAACCTTACACTTACAGAACACTGTAGGAGCTGCCCTCATCTTGGTCAGTTCCATCATTCAAAATGTATTTAATTGGTTAATCTTATTCTACACGATCTACCTCTGTTCCCTGAACAGCCACTTTCAAGACATTCATCAACAGGAGTTACTCTCATCTCTTTGAGGAACATAATTTCATTAAATCTAGTGAAGCAAACAGGAAGATCTGTTGCTCCTAGGAGTGGTAATCTACACTTCTTCTCCTTCTCCATTCTTCATACCTCCTGGTATACTTTCACTCCTTACTTTGTGCTTATGCCTGTGCCCTTCTGTGAGGAAATTTAATTCATTAAGATGACAGAAAGTAATGTGATCCACAAAAAAGAATAGAAAGAGGTACTGCCAATTAAGTGAGTTATCCCCTCTAAACATTCAAAGTGTTTGGTAAATAACAAAAAGGAAAGACTCATCAGCATAGGATGCAGAGGAGAAGAAAGAATTGTGAAATGATTTGGCGAAGTAATGTGCTCAAAGACAATTTTACACAAAGTGGACAATTAAATGCCATCCAGAAAGTGCCAGACTAGTACAGTGAAGAGGTAGGATTGCATGGTCAGCAGCAGGGAATGAAGAGCAAAGAGGTAGGGACAGACTATGTAAACAATATGGCAGAAAGGCTAGCATACTTTAGAAACTGCAAAATCACAGAATGACTCACAAATAAACCCAAGACCATTCTGTCCACCTCCACACTAGCCAGGCACAAGTCAGCTTCGTTCCAAAAGGAGTTTTATCATTTAATCCTCCCCACCAGGATTTTCAGCTCCAGCACAGCATAGCTGCAACTGACACAGTTATGCAGATTTCCTTTAAGAGCTGACTTGCATCAGCTTGAAATACAATCAGAAAACTCTTACCTGTCTTAAAAACACAATGCTAGGTACTCTTTTGAATACCTCTGTCTAAGACATTTAACATTCAGAGGATATGAAGCAGGAAGAGTGCCACTGTCACCCAATGGATAAAGCTGATGAAAATATGGACTGAAAAATCTTTTTTTCATCGGACGTAGATGCTTGCCTTAGACACACACAGTGCAGTCAATTAATTCATTTTTACACAGTTTTTTATTGGAGACTGAGGACTTGAAAAAAAACAGAGAACACAAAAGCACTAGTATTCTTGAATTAGTTTCCTAATTCCTACTTTCTTGCCTTGTTTCCCAGTCTAATAATCTTTTGTGTTTTGCTTTGAAACCAGAGCTATGCATGTTGCCAGTAATTACACAACTGGGCCCTGTACACAGCTTGATACCTACTATTAAAAAATAGTGAAAACTTAAGTACTGTAAGTCCTTCTACTGTTCTTGTATAGAACTGTTCCCACCAAGGCCATGATCTTTTAATACCTATTTTCTGTCCAAGGCAATTTCAGGTGTATGAGAAAACATACATTGAAGTATGAGCATATGCATTAAAGTATTTTGTACTTTCTGCTTAAAATGTACTGAAGATACATGTTTCTTTACTTCCTAATTTGCTCCTTTAATAAATTACAACATTTTTGAAAATCAACCCTTTGTAGCATTCAACCAGTGGATTAATCCTGATAAACATTTGCACTTTTAGGAGTCAGTGATCCACACAAAGTTAACCTGAGCAGGGTCAGGCCTGGGCTGTGCTGCCTGTCCAGCACAGCTTTGGACTCCGGGGTAGTGCACGGTCCTTGTCTGCAGGACAAGCTTGGCCAGCTTGTTTTACACAAGGAGCCTGAAGGCATATCCCACTTGGAACCTGCAACTCTACCACCTGCCTGTCCTTGCCTTTACCTAACTGTGCAGCAGGAAGTCCTATGAGAGCTCCCTTTAGAAACAGAATTGTTTTCTTGCAAAGATATTAGTCAGGATAGCTCAGATGACCAAAAGGATCAGTTTCTCTCCATTGACAGCACCTGATCCTCATAGCACTGTGGGAAAAATAAACCTAGGTTCCAAAAGACATTCTGTGAAATGTGGGGTGCCCAGCATCTGAAGAGATTAAACATATCCGTATTTATCTTCTCATTCTTTCTTATTAAAGCAGTTATCTTAATGAGCCATTTGTTGCTGGGCTTTCCTTACTGAGATCCAGAAAGAGCCCTGCACCAGCCCTCTTGCTCGTTCACTGTCAGCACCACCACTGCCACCATCCCCTGCCGCGGCGACATTTGCCTCAAGGCTGCTCTCTGGAGTCTTAAACCTACAACATTTTACATGCAGTTTAAAAGTGACATACATTAAGTGAGGATGAAAGACTTCTATTTTACACACTTGGCAGAATGGAGGTGGCACCTGTTATAGAGAGAGGCAAGAGCCCCCCCTAATAATGTCTTCATAACAGAGTTTTTATCTCTGCCTTCCAAGGAAGTTTGTGGAAACATTGTAGATTGTAAACTTTGTGTTGTCTCTACTTGTTAGTAATAGGCAACTATATATAGTCAAAAACTGTGATGATAGTGACAGCTTGATGTCTGGAAATTGTTTTACTGTGGAAAGTTTCAACGTGCTTTTTGAGACAGTACACACTGCAAAATTATGATCTTCAGTATTTTGTCAGGTCAGAAGAGGTATTTAACTGCCTAGCATAATTCACAGAAGCAAATATGTTAGCATTTTCCCAGGTTACAAACTTCGTAAGTTAGCTTTCATTTAATGACTAGCATCATGTATTCTCCAACTCACTTGCTAGAAGTCTGTAAGAATAAAATGACACAAGATTTTAAAGATTTAGCTTAGTGACATCTCATGTTATTTTAAAAAACTTCTGCAAGAACTTTTTGTGTGTGTGTGTATGTATGTTTTTAACAGGAACAAAGTTATAGATCCGTGTGATGGAAGCTTTTAGAAGAGTAATAAATCCTACCAGTTTTACATTTACAATAAAAATTACTATATTAATTTATTATTAAAACACTTCATGTTAATGTTTGTTTCTTATACATTGTCAACACTCTCTGTACAAAACTGTTTGTCTTTGACACCTAGAATATAAATTAGCTGAGAGGATACAAAGACCACAGAGCTGATGCTGTATAGTTAGCAATGACAGATGCTGTCTTGGGTGGCCTCAACTGCAGAAGTCGAGGTGATCAAATCTGAGAACTCTTGAGCAAAAGAAGTTTGAACTGAAGGAGGCTTGTCTTCCTTTTTCTTAATTCTCATGCACAATGTTTTTATTCTGCTCACCTACCCATCTCCCAGACAGCCTTCCAATACTGCTTATCTTGTTTGTAGTTTTGTCAACCATTGTTATTTTTGTATACAGTAAAATATTCTTCCCACTTCAGTTGTGTTTGTCTTGTCCTTTATTTTCTGTTTTTACTTGTTTACTGCACTTTATTCGTGTTCAAATGCAGCAACATAAGTTTTTCTTTTCTGTTTTCAAAATCACATTGCTCGTATTTAGGTGAAATACTTATACATCAACATGCTTATGTCATTGTACCAGGCAGTACAAGCTCTCAGCTTTGTTATCCATGTTATTTATTTGGAACAAATTGAGAACTGGAATTCCCATTTGTGAGGAGGCAAAAATACCTATGAAACTATCCTCACTTACATGTACAGTAGGGGACAGGCAAATTAGCCTGTCTTTTTCCTGTTTTATAGCCCAGTTGGGTTCATCAATAGCTAAACAATTGCATTCTGAACAGCAATCAAATAACAGCTCTTCCCTGACTAGACTGCTGTACATTTTGTGCAAGTGGCTGGGAAGTGTAGATGTTTTTTTATTCTATAAAAGTTTGAGTTTCATTGAAAAGGAAAGCATTCAAAGCTTAGCTGCAAGCTATGAGGACAAAGATTTGTACCACAGACATGATATAGTCAATTTGGTAAGTTTGTTCTTGTGATTAAAAAAAGGAGATATATATCCAAATAAGTCATAAGTTCTTTAAACTGAAACCAATTTAGCTTTCTGGGAAGGATAATACCTAAGTTCTAAGCAGAAATAGACCCTGGAGTGAGAAGTGGGGCTGTAGAAAAGGAAGAACAAGAAAAACTTGGCTTCTTTTCAAAGAGGGTCTGAATAGAAAACCTGAGTTGATTTTCCCTATGCATTAGGCCATAGAGAATCAATGATGAAGAAAATCAGAACAGTACTTTTGCTCCCTCCCCTGTTCAGTTAGTAGAGAGAAATGAAATTCTTATCAAATGCATGAAAAGGGAATGCACAGGCTGACTAAATGCAATGCTGGTTTAAATAAATTCACATAATTTGTCAGACTCAAGAGGGAACTTATCTGATGAACTCGTTTGTACTGCATCCAAACAATCATTTCTCCAGAGCACGAAAAAGACCAAATCAAAAGCCAAGGAAATTTGTTAAAAGATAAAAGTATTAAGACTGTGGAAGTCCACTCACAAATAGGTGTGTCCCTGATAATAAGAATGTTCCTTTTAAAATTCTTGTTTTAATATATACAGACCATCTCAGAAACTGAAGTGTCACATTTCTCTCAGAAACTAATGAAAATGAAGGCTGGACACACACTTGTTCTGATATGTTTGAAACAGGAGGAGGATGAAAGAAAGGAGAAGAAGAAGGAAAATCTGAAAGTGCTTCTTGGCAGCCAAGTCATTAAATTTCAGGCAGACTCCATGGAGGATGTGCTGCAGAGGTAGCTGTCTCCAGCAATGTCCAGGAAGGACAAGCACATTCTCCTCTAAGGACCCATAATTTAAATAACTATTTAATCACTTAAACAACTGAGAAACTAATGACCAAGCCTGTGAATGAACAGCAAGCCCCACATAGGGAGTGGAAAGTTCAAAATGCTCAGACACCTACATCTAGCAAGAAAAGATATTCCTGAAGAGCAATGGAACTGATGGCAGAGCATATCCAAAGATGCTAAATAGAATTACATAAGCGAGGTTTTAATCAAGATCTTTCCTCATTTCATTAGTTTTAGCATTCTCAGTTTAATAGCAGCATACTAAAACAAAATTAAAAAAATATCAAAAATTAAGCTCTATTACTTCATTCATACTTACTGGAAAAGCACTGAGACAACCCTACAAACTGATTTTGAGATATTTCTAATTTTGCATTGTTTTAATACTCAGTATTCATGCAGTAGAGAGCCATCAGTAAATATCAAAGCCTATGTTAACTCAATTTTTAAGACAAAGTCCATATTTAACAAATAATTTCCATTTCACTATTAATCTCTGATTTTATGTTACTGAGAATATCAAAACAGGAAACATTACTGCTGTCAATTCAATAGGATGATACCTAGTGCCTTTCCAGAGACCAGACTGAGACCAGACTGAAAGAGCCTTTTAGTGCAGAAATTAACTCCTGCACTAAAGAAAATTTTTTTTTTTTAAATTATTACCTTCTTTCCCCCTTCATGGTTTGTTGTCTTGTTGGTTTTTTCTTTGTTGGGGTGTGAGATATCAACTGAGTTTAAAAGAACAGTTCACATGTTTTTATGCTGTGCTAATGACAAGCAAACCTTACTCTTTTGTCCCATGTAAAATCACCAGTGTGTGAAATGTCTGTATCTTGGAATTGCCTTCACTTTTGCTCCTGGGTGCTCTGTTGCAAAAAGCAATGTTAGTTGTATGGTGCCAGCTTGGTATAAATATGTCTTTTCATTACTTGTCATAGAATCATGTAAACCAGTGAGATGAACAGAAGAAAAAAAAAAAGATTTTTGACTCAGATAAAACTGAATACATTACTTGAGTAGCGTAATGAAGCATGTATTTTATTTAATTGATCTAGATATTAAAAGTACAATTATTAAGGTGTCTGACAGGAACTTAAGTTAGCAATTGAAATAATTGCTATCTCTACAATATCAGTGGATAAAAAAACCCCTGTCTTAAATATTTCCATATATTTGTAAAAGCCATATCCTCAGACAATTTCTAAACCAAAGATGGTGGTGTGGTTTATCTTCAGATGGCAACTAAGCACCACCCAGCCACTTGCATGCTTTCCTCTGGTGGTGTGGAGGAAAAAATCAAAAGAGTAAAGCACAGCAAACTCGTGGATCGAGATAAAGACAGTGTAATAGTGAAAGTAAAAGCCATGCATAGAAGCAAAGCAAAGCAAAGCAAGGAATTAATTCACTGCTTCCCATGGGCAGACAGGCGTTCAGCCATTCCCAGGAAAGTAAGGTTCCATCATGCATAACGTTTACTTGGGAAGGCAAAGCCCATCACTTTGAATGTTCTCCACTTCTACTTTCTCTCCTCAACTTTTATTGCTGAGACACCATAACATAGTCTGGAATATCCCTTTGGTCAGACGATATCAGCTGTCCCAGCTGTGTTCCCTCCCAATTCTTTGTGTGCTGATAGTGTGAGAAGCAGAAAAGGCCTTGAATTTGCATAAACAGTGCTCATTAATAATGAAAACATCACTGTAGTATCAACATTCTGGTCATCACAAATCAAAGAGTCAGTCCCGTACTGTGAAGAAAATTAACTCTACCCCGGACAAAACCAAAACAGATCAAAAAGAGAAAGCTTACCTAAAGATGTATGGAAAACCAGCGTTGGGAAGAAAGGGGTAAAACCAGAAGATTTTGTGAGGAGGAGGGAATAGTTTCACTCAGTTGACCTTGCATCTGAGAATGCAAAAAAATTCCAGTGTGGGAAAACTCCGTTTTATACCTAATGTTCATCCTCTGCCTGCTTTGAGAAGTAGAATTCTTGTGGAGAGACAACAGACTCAGACATGCATAAAGCCTTTTGTTAGAGTGAGGCAGGCAGCTATCCCTGCTGGGGATATCCCAGCTATCCCACCTGGTGGTGATCCCCCTCCCCACCACCACCCCTGCCATTTTTGTTAGGGTGAACTAAGCCTAACAGAGCCGGTGTCCCTGTGTGTCTCTGCTGCCTGGTCTTGTCAGCAAGGTAATGAGATAAATCTACACTTTGCATTTTGGCTGCAGTTTGATGGTTGCCCTTGGTTACCTGCATGTGTCGATACACACAACCAGATAAATTCTTCCTCTAATTTTAATCAACAGTTTAATAGTAAAATTAAGATGCCATAAAAGACAGTCTCACAAATAAGCAAATACTTACCCTTCCTATTTTACCACTTGGTAGAAGAATCACAGAGGACTGATAGTGTTCAGGGTGAAACATCTGCATAATAAGGACACATCTACACTACTTTTCATCTGTCAGTGATTTAAATTTAAACTCTACATAAAGGACATTTATATTTTAATCTCAAAGGTAAACAATAGCATTATCAAATTCTAAGTGGAAAGAATTTTGGAGTCTTTTAGTTAAGTATGTGCGTATCTTGGTCACTGTCTGTGCTGGTAACAAGCATTGAAAACTATCCCATTAGATAAATCCAATCTTGACTTACAGGTATGATCTCAACACCTTACTTACAGGAAAAGATGCTATCCTTCCTTTAACTTTCAAGGATTTAATTCTTTATTCCATTAGCACCAGCCCATCAGTCCTATCTAGATTTTGCTTCAGTCAATTAGTTTTCATCATTAGTCCAAACTGTGATTTAATCAGATGAAACCAACTGTTCAGATTGAACACAAGCAGGGTGTTTTGGGCCATAATCATGAATTCTGAGCAATAACGATGAACAGAGCCTGTGAGAACTGTTCAGGAAAACATCTGGCCCTGTGGCCCAGCACTCTGATATTATTGCCTCTACTATATTTACTTTGACCAAAGAGAAGTCTTCTGGAACTCCAACTCCAAATTTAACCCATTTATCCAGTTAAGAAATATTACCATATTCATAATAGTTCAAGGACTGAGCTACAATTCAGGTCACAGCAAAAATGGGCTTAGAACTGAGACTTACCATGATTGTGAGCAGAACACTGCTTAGCAGAAAGTGTGATATTTGTTACAAATTCTTGTTGAGCTGAACAAAGACATCAGTCCACATGTCAAGGAACTCTTATGCTTTATTGTACAGTTTCCTTGACTCCAACAATAAGCTCACTATTTAGTCTCAAAAATGTTGTCTTAAAAAGTCCTTATCTTTTATAACACACCTTCACAAGCACCCTGTCCTCAAAACAAGCTTCAGCACAGACTACAGGGTAGAATATGATAGCTGCACTTCTCCAAGACAAAGCAAGGGAGGAGAGAAATAAAGACAGAAAGGAGAGAAAGAGAAGAAAGAAGATTACTAGTCCTTAGATACTGCATTACTCCTACTGCATGGATGGTCCATATTTGGAGTCAACAGGTGTGGGGGAAATGAGAGAGAGAGAGAAAGGGACTGATCCACTTCATTTCTAGATTATCTGGTGCACAGTCTCTTTCATAAAATAGGTTTATCACACCACTCATGTTCCATTGTTTGTGTATGCACAGCCCACCCTTTAGAGCCCTCCAGGAAGTGAGTCAGAGTGGGGACGGAGTTGATGTAGGTGTGCCGAGCACAAGCCTCAAGGCAGGAAAGGGAGTTGGCTCAGAACAGCACTGCCCCATCTCCCCAGGACCCCCTCTACCTTTAACAACTTTCCTGTCCCAATAATTAGAACATTTGAGACAAAACCTGCTTACATACTTATGCCTGATCCTCCACATACAGACTGAGGCATAACTTTATCAGTGATTTATCTTTTTTTGGGGGATAAAGTCCTGTGGAAATATTTTCATGGTTTGGACAATTCTGTCAGCAATGTTGACAGTATCAAATGTGGCCCCATAAAATTAAGAAAAAAACTGATACAGCTGTTAGGCACCTAAGATCATATTGTGATTGCGAGTTCATTGTGTAAGAGAAAATGGAAATAACAAAGAAAGAAGAGAAGCTAGAAACTAAAGAAGGTCTGCTAAAAAAAGAAAAGCTCAAATTTACATGAAGCACTAAAACTTGGTGTGGCTAGGCTGCAATTATGGATAAATGAGATATGATTGAACTATAGAAATTACAGGAAACTTACAAAAATGCTTGACTCCCATATACCTTTACTTTGCTTTTCTGACGGCCTTTTCCCTTTCAGTTAGATTTTTGTGGAGTAGTTTCTTGTAATCCCAGTGTGGGGCAGCAAAACTCAGAAAACTGAATTTAGTCTCTCAATGAAAACTATAACAGAATAGTATATTTAAAGTACATAAAGCCTACATCACAAGCTTTCAGTTTCCTGTGTACCAGGGACATGTTACAGAAGAAGCAGTGGAGAATTATATAAAAAAATTAAGAAACTGAAATATTCACTGTAAACATGTTGTTACATTTAACTCTCTTCTGCTATATATAATTTGTCAAAATATATATTTTTGATAATTAATTAGTTCAACTTTTAGTGTATTAGATTTTATTAATATTTTCTCCCACATGGAAGCTCTTAAATGTATATGAAATTGTTGTCTCCTTCCTATAGACATTCATTATTAGTAGAATAAGTATTTTGTGAATTTGTGCAACAAATAAAACAATCCTTTTAATTCCTGTGATAGTTTTCTAGAACACCACCTATATTCCTTAAGTGATTACAGTAACTTAGATACCGAGTTATTTGAATACATTCACTGGAGGGGGAAAATATATGGGAATGAAAGGAATTGTTTATATAATTTTATTTCACTCACAGAATAAACCACAGTGTGTTTCAGGAGAGAAAAGAAAATCAGGATAAGGTATATCATTGCACAAGCAGCCTAGAAAACATATATTCAATGAAAAAAATCTGTCTGATTTACGTATCTACTTCATGTCTTTCAACTTGTGTAGATCTTCTAGAAATGTACTTTATTAGCATTTCAGTGAGTATTGAATACCTCAGTTCAAGTCATATCCATGTTTCTGTTTAAAAATCAGTATTATATATAATATATATAATAATAAAATATTTTAGCATTATTATAACATAAAATTCTCCAAAATTTCTCACACTTTGCACTACAGCTAGTGCAAAGCAAGAAAGTGTTATAATGAGGTAGTGAAATGCAATATATGATCTGTAAATTACTGTAGCTGTACAAAAAAGTAAGGCTCTAGAATATGACTATACAAAGATCCTTACCAAGATACAATGCCTATAAGATGAAAAACTAATGAGCAGAAATATATGTGGTCTGTCAAAGGAGTGATGAAAACTGATGATACAAAGCACCTTTGTACAGACTGAAAAATACCTAAAGAGTCTTTAGAAAAATAAATTAAAGAAAAAAATTAATAAAACAAATAAAATAAAAAAATATATTAAAAATAAACAAAGCAAATAAAGCAGAAACCACATGTTTTCATAATAATGGAAGTCTGAGAACTTGGTAGATTGATGATAAGAGCCATAACAGTCCTTTTTTAATATTTTTATATTTTAAAGAGGATGAAAGCCAGTAAGGGAACATGAGACATGATGTATACAAATTTGTTAAACTCTTGGAAATTAGAAGGAAGGCTTTATGTAGAAAGAAGATGCTGGACCACTGTCTTGATTTCCTCTAAACGATAATTTAACACTGTCCTAGTTAGCCAGTCTCTATAGAGAATCCACTGTTTTCAGGACTGAGAAGGCCCATGCTCTCCAAGAAAGCTGGAAGAGCTAGAAGCAGATGGAGAGAATAAGTCCCTGTACTTTACAATACCAGTACTGATTCAAGTACACACCTACCACCTGTCCTCATAGTGGCCAGGAGGACACAGCAGTGATGTTGAGCAAGTGATTACTGGAATAAACAAGTTCAAGACTAAAATATCATTCTAAGAATTTCACTTTTATGTTAAAACAATATTAATTAGTTCTTACTTAAACACTTCCCTTAGGGGTATTCCTGAGATTACTCTATTTTTTTTTTTTTTTTATGAAAAGAAAATGGGCTGCAATAACAGCTTGAAACAACGGGTGTGAGACAAATGGATAATCACACCTTAGAAAAGGGTTTGTTTTGAGAGTTGTCTTTTTATTACTATTTGGGATCAAGAGCTACAATTTTCAACTGAACCAGTCTGATCAAAAGGTTGAAAAATGCAGTCAGTGGCTAGATAGATAGAGATGCCTCTATGAATTGTGTAAATACCATTTCACTCTTGATGAATTTGCTCTTACAAAACTGTTGCGAATGCCTTAACATTGTCTATTAAGTCAGTTAGTGTAAATACAAAACCAGAAAACATGTTTCTTAAAGAGCAGGTCCAAAGAACGTGTATGTCTATATTTAAATCCAGGAACTTTGTGATATGAGGTAAAGGCTCCTTTCATCCACAAGGAAAGGGATCAAAGTAAAAGCATTTCAATAGTACATGGAACTACTTACTAAGAGAGAAGAAAGGAAGGGATCCAAACTGTCCATTTGTTACATTCCTTTTGAAAGACATTACATATGAATGGATGAAACTGTAGTTTATTGTCTTAGGAAAATTATAATTTCAGTTCCACTTGAAACAAGCTTCTATTGTGTTTCAACTTTTTTAATTGAAAGAGAGAATTGTATTCACCTGCCTTGTTTTGAAGTGGTGCTCAGAAAGAAGATATGAAATGGACAAAACTGACAATCAGTGAAGGCAACCTTTGAAGAGCTGGTCCCCTACGTTCATTTCTCCTGCTTGCCTAGGGGCAACAGCATATGTGAATAACTTACTTCTTTGTCTGGTTCAAAAGATCACCATTGCACTGTGAGGGCACACAGAAGGATCTTGCTCGTATTCATCTGAAACATCCATTATATTTGAGAGGTTACACTGCCTGGCTGCAGCCCTTTTATGATCAGCAAAAAGCCTGTTTACCTGATGAGCTTCCAAAAGAAATTTAAAAATAAGCATGTTTATAAATTCATCAAACCAAATCCTGGGACAAAACATAAGGACCTGCTTCAAATGTCACCTATAACTTTGCTTGCTGCCTTCAGCAAAACCATTCCTGGCTTGGTCCCATATGATATTACAGCATTGTGAACTTTAATACATCACTGTGGAAGGTACTCATTCTCTGTGCTAAAATGAATCTCCCTGCAGGCATGCTTAAGGCTCTTTTGCTTTAAGCTTCTCTAGTACTCACATTAAAACATGCAGTGCTATTACCCATACCAAACTTGCTTCTAAAGCATCACCAGTAAGAGTATAAAAGATAAAGAGACTTAAATACTATCTTGTGTGTGCTGGGATACAGTCTTTTCTTTTTAAGAATTTTGCCCTTTCCAAAATGAGATTTGACAGAACCAAAGATTTTTTCAAAATGCTAAAGCATGGCAAAACATCTGTGCTGCGCCTTTTGTCTTTAGTTTCTTCGGTACTGTGGAAACACTGCAGAACAGATGTTACAGTGAGTTTTTTTGTTTAGTTTGGAGGGTATGGGGGGTTGGGGTTTTTTACACAAATTACTTCTCAGACATTTAATTTTTTTCCTTTTTTTTTTAATGGCACAATCCTGCTAGTTGATTTTGAGAATCTAGAAGCCGCTTCCAAGGCTTCAAACCGTAATGTCACAAACTGCCTCAGTTTTGAGACAAGTGTACTGAGAAATAAATCCTTCAGGAAAATAAAACACATGCTTTACAGATTGTCTCCTTGGACTGTGCCAAGTTGTCATATCTGAATAAATAGATTTTGGTGTGCAGTTCTCTGGTGAGCATTATGAGTTGTTGTTAACTGACATTTGTCATTCAAATACTAATGAAAACTATAACCATTACAGACAGTGGAGATTTAAAACTAATTTAGCATTTGAGCAGCTAAATTGACACCAATCTTTGTGAGATAGAGCAGCAAATTACTCTTACAAGCAGAATAGGCAAAAGGAGACATATATTTTATGCGCAGATTTTTCTACATTTCTGTGATTAACACCATGTCCACTAATGAAAACTAAAATGAAAATACTGTTCAGTTAAGTGCTTGTGCAAACTGAGCATACATAAGAGTACATATTCCTTTTAGCATGAAACAGTGCTATTGAGCATACTAAATAGCTAGAAATTTGTTATTTTGCAAAGTAAGAAAAATATTACATATCATTCTGGGGTCCACAACATAGGAAAGACACCAGCCTGTTGGAGCAAGTCCAGTGGAGAACCACCAAGATTGTTAGAGGGATGGAGCACCTCTCCAATGAGGAAATGCTGAGGGAATTGGGGCTGCTCAGCCTGGAAAAGAAAAGGCTTCAGGGTGATCTAGTTGTGGCCTTCCAGTACCTGAAGGAAGGCTACAAGAAAAATGCAAAGTAACTATTTACAAGAGCATGTAGTGACGGGGAATGGCTTCAAACTGAATGAGTGCAGGTTTAGATTAGATATTAGAAAGAAGTTCTTTACTGTGAGGCACTGGCACAGATTGCCCAGAGCAGTTGTGGATCCCCATTCTTGGGAGTGTTCCAGACCAGGTTGGATGAGTCCCTGAGCAACCTGGTCTAGTGGAAGGCTCATCCCCAGCCTGTGCTGCCATGGTGTGGGACCTAGAAGTAGATGATCTTTACGGACTCTTCCAATCCAAACCATTCTATGATTCCATGATTACACATGATACAAATTACTACAGAAGTTATTTCTTTTCTGTTTTAGAAGAAAAGCATTTACAGACAAATTTTACATATCTCACACGTCATTTAGTCATGTAATGTATGACACAGCAGCTCAATTCCACAAAGAGGCTGCTTAAGAACCAACTGACACCACGGATGAATTTTAAACCAGTCTTTCAGTGAGACAACATCCTTTACTCTCAATGGTTTGTTTAACTTGTTCCTCCCAGTACAGCCAGAAGGTCAAAAAAACAATGGAGGAGAAAAAATCTATTATCTTTCCAGTTTGGCCATGAGAGCATCTGTGATAATTGAGGATGGACATACCCATTAATAAAATCTTCTGACAGTAAAACACCTATAAAATTGAACTTAGTAAAAAGATTTCTTGATTAATGTGACTTATATACTATAGATTAATCAAGGAAAGGTTTCCAGTATATTAATTCAACTGCCATCTCCCATGTATGCTACTTATCATACATTCTAATAGCAACCAACTCCCTAGATGTTATCAGGAGTTTGACATTTTCTCTAATTGCTTATGAGGTTGATGGAAAGTTAATTTTGATGAAGTCACTTCCTAGCACAGAAAAGTACTACTTGTCTGTAAAATATTCTACAACTTCCTTTTTCTTACTGAACGGACAATAGGTGCATTGTGGATCTGTTTTATCTGCATCAAGATCTTTGCTTTGTTTGGATCATTTGATGACTTTCTCTACAGTCTGTAGCTGCTTCATCACAAGGATTTCTGCTGCTTTCACAGGAATGCTTACATATAATGGAAGGGTTCCCAGAAAATGATACAGACACAGTGACAGCATTAATGTTATTTATGTGTCATTTTACAAATTGAAGCAAGCAAGATCTGCCTACATTTCATATTAGATGAAGATCTTTTTCCCATAATGCAAACTCTTTAACAGTGGAAAATATAATTTAATAATGCATAAAAGCATAAGACTTAAGACCACAATTACTTTATTGGACTGAGGATAGCTGCAAGAAGACCAGTTTCAATTAATGTCAGTCAATTGCATAGGGTTTTTGACTTAAAAAAAAAATAAAATATTGGTAACAAAATACATGACATATAATATCAAATAAGAATTATCCTTACCATTTGTTTCTTGAACAGGAAGAAATAGGAGTTTGTTCTTTTTGGTTAAGTAACCGCCCTAAGACTCTTTCCTGTGTGTAACTGTAGTACATTTTCCTCTAACCATTGTGCAGCTGACGGTTTTCTCCCCAGCTGTGTAGAAGATAGGAGAACTAGAAACAAATTTCTGATTGGACAAAAGCAAACTAGTTTTTTAGAAGGGACCACATTTCTGGCTCAAAATATGGCATCCGAGGAACACGTCTGGCAATAACTCAAGTGACTTGTTCTGACATATCCTAAAGTAAAGCAAGCAAACATTTCTGTGTGACTTTTTTACTTTAAGTTTCACAGAATGTATATTAAAATCAATCAGAAAAAAGTCAGCATTAAAATGAACCATTGGAAAAATTCTCAAAATTAAGAATTTCTTCTGACCCAAAGCATTTTGTTGCTTTACAGTTCACAAGTATGTCACATTTCAGTTTCATTGCATGTGCCACCTCAGGTCATTGAACAGTAAAACCCTATGAAGTGCAAACTCAGAGGGAAGGAATAGGGCCCCACGTGAATGAAGCTCAAGGGATAAAGCAGGGTGTGACTGAACTCAGCTTTTACTAATAAGCTGACTTCATCTCAACACAAGGGGGACCAGGGGGAGGCCTTTGCTTTAGGTAAACACCTACCAACAACTGAACGCATCAACTAATGTTTCCTTGAGTTAAAGAGTGTGAATATTTCCTGAGTTAGTTGAGCTATCATGGAGGGGTGGGGTGAATACATGATTCATCCCAACACAGAGTACAAAAGCTAGATAATAAGCAAAAATCTGTCAAAAAATGGGCTTGAGCTGTCTTCAACCCATGTATTTCTCCCTGACAAGGGTGGATGTCCTGTGTTGCGATGGTGAGCATTTTAGAGAGGCAGAGAGGTGAGTCACATTGTAATTGAGCAGGAAATTACAATTGCCATATTGCTAAGTGTAACCTATATTTGACATTTGGATTGTGTGTTCAGTATATTTTGCATCACTCTGCTAAATCAGAAAACCTGTATATGAAATATCTTCAAATAAGTAAACTTAATGTTAAACATTACAGACTCCATGCATGGAGTTTCTAAAAGAGCTTGGTCAGGGAGTACTGGACGCTGAAAACTCAGGACAGGGTTTTTTCCCAGAAGCTACAAAAGTTCTCAGTTCTCTGACCCATCTGTGGGACAAAGGTTAGTAAATTTGTAGCCTGAATGGCTAACATTGTGAACCCCAGGTCTGCCTTTTACAGAAACTCTTCTCTTCCCTCTCTAAAACATAGCCCACTAAGAGGCATAGAATCCCTTCAGTTAGGTTTATCAACTTTCAAACAAGAACAGATCAATTAAATAAATGAAATTTAATTCTGGTATGTCATAGACTACAACAAAAGGCATTGAAACCAATTTTTTTTACTTCCCTTCCATTGACACACAGCAGCCTTTTTCTACAGCCTTGCTGGTATTACAACAGCTTTCTAGGATTTCCTGACTTGCAACAGAAATCCCACAGTGACCCCTTTGGCTTTTTATTCAAGACCTCACTGTCCCACTATCCCCAAAAAATGGTAGTCTTTGCTTCTTACTACTTCTCCTCTCAGGACCTTTAAAAGAAGTGACCCCCACCCCCAGTGAATCCAAGGGACACATTTTCTATAGATAGTTTCACTCCATCCCAGGCTGACACCTTTGGATAAACCAAGGGGCAGCTTTCCTTCCCATTTTTCAGCCTTTACCTTTTAATAAAACATTGCACGTGATACACAGGTAAACTGCATGCAAATACATCATGCAGTTATGCCACTCAATTTCTATCTTCTCACTACAAGGAAACATCTTGCAGAGCTATGTAGTGATTTAACAGAGGCAAAGTCCCCAAAACATGTATCTCAAAAAAAAAACAAAAAAAAAAGAAAAAGATTATCTGGTTGCTCACTCCATAAAACACATAAAATGAAACCTTCTGCACAAAGTCTGCCACAATCCCCACAGTGATTCTCTTTCTTCTTTTGCCTATTTTCTCTGCACAGTGATAAGTTTTCATCTTCTCCAAACCTTGTTAGCTTTCATATTCCTGAAATTCAGAAATAGCTTGAAGTTTTGTCACCTCACTCATTTCCTTCTGTCTCTCCAGTGGCAGACTGAAGTAGGGAGCAGTCTCTACCGTGACATCTCCAGCATTCAATCCCAGTGAGAACAAAGACATATTTGACTCACACTGCTAGGACTGATTTGTATCTACAAAATAATCTGGCACTTGTTTTTTTCCCACCTGGGTGCCCCTCATTAAAATTACTCAACTTTCATCTTCTTGCTTCCCAGCACTCTTGTATAAGTGTATGATATTTTACATGGTGTCCAGCAGATTGGATCCTGTTGAGTACGGCTTTGTCAGTTACACAATACAGATGGACTGTTGCTCGCACACACAGCTTTGTGGGTTGGGGAGTCTTTCTAGAATTAAAATACTTTGATTAGCTCCCTAGCCTTCTTTGGGTCTGTCATTTGAGGATACACAAGGATTGTCTCATTTTCTGTGTCTCTCAAGCACTGAATTTCTTTCTCTGATTCATAAATCTTTGGGATGTCTGACTGATTTTCTGCAGTCAGATTTATGTGTTTTTCCTTCATCTAGTCAAAGTTCCTCAAATTCATGGTTTGGAAATAAGGAAGATAAAGGATTTTTTCATTCCTCCCCATGGTTTAGGACCTAGATTTACTTTATGTGTTGCCTTCTTTATAGCTGGAGGGATGAGCTTTCCTATGCTTAGGCTAAGTCCCTTTCTTTTCAGTCTCAAACTGTTCTTTAGTTTCAAAATGCTTTAGTTGATGTCCTTCTTTTCCTATGTGCTTTTGCATATTTGTTCAGCAAAACTCACCCTGTACTCAATTATCCATTTTGCTGCTTCCCATACTGTAGGAAGGTGTTCAGATTAACCTGGGACTGACAAATTTTAAAAAAAACTTTTTGTCCAGTGATTTTTCCAGCTGGGGTTTGAATTTGCCTAATTCGCCTCTCTCACCGTGCTGTGGAACTCTACCAACTGTCTGCTTTCCTTCTGAAATCAGTGGTGCTGACAGGTCTGCTCTACTTGGTGCTTTTCACCAGAACCCTTGATATTTATTTTTGTGAATCCTTGACCATCACGCCTATTGGCTTTTTATCCAGCTGTCCCATCATTAGTTTTCTGATGTAAGAAGTTTTTCTTTTACTCTAGCTTTTCCTCATCCTGTCAGCTGTCTTCTTGCCAATCTAGCTAGTTTCTTGCCTTAAAAGAAAAATGAGAAAAGAACTCCCCTGAATGTCACAGAGTACCCCTCTTCTATTTCTGTTCTCAGTAAAATAATCCTGCCCTGCTGAAATCTTAAACTACAAGAAAATTGAAGGTGTCTTAGCTTTCTTTCAAATAAACATTATGCCTAGACATTTCCCACTGCACAATTCATGGCTTCCAACAGGTATGGAATCCTCCTTAAAGTATGGAATTCTCCACCAAGCCACCTGAAATTATGAGATTATAAAGAATTAATGCCTTTCAGATTTTCAAGGGTATTTTGCAAAATATGCTTCAAATTGGGAAGCCAGTAACTTTTACTGAACTAAGCAAAATATTCAGAAAAAGAACAAAACATTGCAAAATTAATAATGACAAAATCTGTTTTCAAATATTTTATATTAATCTGGCTCATAGAAGAGAAGAGAAGAGAAGAGAAGAGAAGAGAAGAGAAGAGAAGAGAAGAGAAAAAAGAGAAGAGAAAAAAGAGGAAGAGGGAAGGAAGAGGGAAGAGGGAAGAGGGAAGAGGGAAGAGGGAAGAGGGAAGAGGGAAGAGGGAAGAGGGAAGAGGGAAGAGGGAAGAGGGAAGAGGGAAGAGGGAAGGTAAAAGACCACGAATCTTTAGATTTTCAGTGTAGATGTCTGCATGTTTTGTGAAATTTTCAATCTAGAGGAGAGTGGTACATACACACTTCCAAATTTTGGACAGGCTGTGGTCCAATTATGCAGTGCCATTTGGTACTCTTAAGAAGAAACGAGAAAGTGAGAATGGCCTGGTAACTGACTTAAAGTAACAGAGTAAACATGAATATAGCATACTGATTTAAAATTCCTGTATTGTGAGAAAATGAACAAGTGCTTGTAATAAATTTACAACAGTAAAACAGTATTCTGTGTGTGGTTTTCAGCCCATTAAACTTTCTCCTTCCAGAAGTGCATCTCATGCTTAGTTCTTGAACAACAGACATCTGTGTATGACTGCTGTCTCCATGTCACTGATTCTGTTTTTATAGCCTGAAATGACTTGCTTTTATCTCTTCCAAAAACTGACACAAAGAAAAAGCATTCAAAAATTTAAGACTATAGAGTATACTTGTTAGCAGCCAAGAAACTGATGCATCATATACAAAAACAAGAAGACAGGTATAATTTTCCTAATGCAAGTGTCATCACTATTTCTCTGAGTGTCTCCATTGCCACGGTATCAATTAATAGAAATGGTATTCCAGTGAATCACCTTGTTCAAGTCGAAGGGCTAAAAGAATTATTCAGACAGAACAAACAAGTTTAAAATAACACAACACAAAAAAGTCAAGTATCTGTCAGTCACAAGCAATGTCAGCGCCATGATCTACCACTTTTCTGTTTCCTTATAAAGCAGCCAAAGAATACATCAAACTGTCAAATGCAGAAGTAAAAAAAAAAAAAACAACCCAAAACAACCCAAAAAAACCACAACACTGTAAGCAAGGGAAGAAAACAGAGTCTGAGGAGAGGGGAAAAAAAACCAAAAAACCAAACCCAAAGCTGAACAACCCCTGAAATAACATGAAGTAATTCACCTCATAGCAATCTACTGCAATCTTACATTAAACTCAAACAAAATTCAGATATCCAAGACAGAGAAGGAAAACCTGCAAAGTGGTTGGTTACTGAGAAAATGGGATGAGGAAAAATCTTACCATATTTTTAGATCCTCTCCTTGCATTTTCCTATGTACAATCCCTCACTGCCTAATGTAACATTCTTTGTTTTGCAATTTTAACCTCATCTGTCCCGTTACAAGTTGTCTCAGCATATTTTTTTAAAACAGCATGAAAGATGTGATCAGTAGCATTGATACACTTGGTTTCAAACATAATTTGGCCCTATAGCTGATAAACCTGCAGCTGACAAAGTTGATAAACACATGATAAACTGACAGTAAGGTGCAAATGCTATCTAGATGCTAATTCTGTTTATATTGAACACTTCAGTAGACAGTAACTTCAGCGCACATTCTCTCTCTTTAATATGAGTAACATAGTAGGATCCCTCAGAGGAAGGAGGAATCTTGTTTGTAAGTCTCGGTGGAAATGTCCCAGGAGATCCTTCTGAGGGTTCTCTCTCAGAAAAAATTGAGCAGTTAACAAACATTTGTTATTAACTTGGTCAGCAAACAGCTACCTTGTTCTGACAGAGGCAGAACTGGAGAAGACAGGCTCTTCAGAATTCCCAGTGTTACCCTGCACTATAAAGCAGGCTTGAAAGTCTTGAAACTTTGCTTCATAATTAGAAAAAAAGTGTCTTTTATCCTGTTCATTTAAATGGATACAGTAGGTCACACAGCCTATCAGATATTATCAGTGTAATTGAAATGTGCATATTTATTTTCTAGACTGAATGATGAGAGGTAGAAATTAGAATAAGAACCTTCTGCTTTGAGTGTGTAGTTTTTCATGTTGAAAGCAAAATCTCAAATGTAAAGTGATCATTTCAGTAAGGTTTTGCACAAGTTCATAGCTAACAAATAAAACTTCTACAAATATAATTTTTAATAGCAGATTCTGTTCCCTCCAGTCCAGATCAGTGGAGGTGTCATTTAAAAGGCTGCATCTTTATGGAAAGAAAATATTGTCTATAGCTAAACTGCACCCAGATTCCCACCAAAAAATCTGACATGCAAGCTTAAAGTGACCAGGCCTAAGCCAGCCTGCCTGGCAAAGGAAGAAACATTCAGAGACTGACCACTGGGTAGCCTTTAGCTTAAGGAATCTGCTGCTGTCAACAAGAAATTCTGATAAGCAATGAGGTCATGGCATGAAAAAGCTGCTCTCACGTTGTAAGGCCAGAAGCCATGCAATTACTTCTGACAGGTACTTCTCAGTAATTGTCACAGACATGGTTAGGGAAAATAAAAGTTTCCTAATAAGAGAAAGGTCTCTAAAAAGTTCAGTAGGTAGGTGTTGGGCCATTCCCCAGTTCATTTGAAATACCTTGTATTTTACAATACTCCAAACATGTTCTGAATCTATTTAAACTCCAGGGATTTTAAAAAAGGCAGGCATCTTACCGAGGTAAAAGCTTTCTTCCAGAGATATATCTGCTTTCATTGTTGGACCCTGAGAAAACGTTACCACTTTCTGGTTAGTGGTAGCTACTGGTGTTAATTCACACAGGTGTCCCTAATGATGCTTTTCAGTGGTACTTGAGCAGCATTATTATGGAAATATCTTAAAACCCTGAACTAAATACTCAAATAGTGTGAAAATGCCGCAAGATAGAAGTGATGGTAGAAAATCTACCATTTCAGCCTCAGCAAGGAAAGGAACCATTTCAATTTGAGTTTTCCAAAGGAAATTGGTGAAGGATTTACAACATAACACTATGTTCCTCTGGATTCCCAGTGCATAGCTCAAGCCAGTACACTCAGGTACAGGATGAGCCATAAATAAATAAACAAGAAACTTCAGGGACAGAGGAAGAAAGGGGCATAAAAAGAGATTCTGGGAAGAGAGCATTATAGCAGCCTCCAAAGTAGAAGTAATGAAAAACACTTGAATCAAATAGAACTGCATTTTACCTCACTTGAAGGAGAATGTGGATGTTTTTTCCAAAAAATTATAGCAGACTGAGGTAAAGTATAAGAAAGCAACGGTAGTAAGCTAGTCTGCACTCATTTTTTGACAACACACAAGCACAAAAAAGAAATTCCGAAGTGGGCACTGATACCGGGAACATTTAGTACAACAGTAGCAGACTGGAGAAAGTCTATAAAAATGAGAGACAAGAGCAAGCCAGTCTATAATTTGTAATATTTACAGAATCATGTGGAAGAGTAAAAGTATTTCTGAAACAAGCAGGGAATGCAGCTTGGTGCACAGCAGCAACACAAGGAACAGTAGAGACAAAAAGGTCAATATGTCAAAAATTCCTTTGTCACTCAAGTTCTATAGCTTGCTGGCAGTAATACAAAACAAGACCTTTCAGAAGGGGAATCAAATCAGCAGGATAGGTAACATGCAGTGAGAGGATGAGGCCAGTGAGCTGAGACACTTATGAAGGCTGAGATACTGTAGGCTTTGGAAGAGACTCAAATAGTAAAGAAAGAATTATACCTCTAAGAAGGTTGCCAGCATGCAACCTAAGGGGATGGATGGATCAAATTCTGCAGATACTAGCACAAATTGAATAGGATCAAACCCTACTTTAAGTAACCAACATTTAGGATGGGCAGGCAGGCCCTCTTTTCCATATTCTCTTTGTTTGATCTTGGTTAGCTTCAAACTTAGATGTACGGTACTCAGACTTGAAAGTGCTACAAGAGTTGAACTTTCTGGCTCAGGTTTAGAAAGCTCTCTGTCTTGTGCAGAATTGAGATGTAGAGCTATGGCTAAGAAACCTATGGATACAAATCTGCAAGAAACTTCTCTTGCCTATGAAGCACCTCTGTTCTGATGTGCACTTACTTAACCTTTCCTTAGTCACCTCTAGCACATTTAACTTAGTGGATCATACCTTAAGCAAGATGCATGCTTTGTTACAAGCACATCACTGCAGAGACATCTAACTGACTTATTGCAAAATTAAGAAATAGTCAACAACTTATATGCGTTGATGATAAACTTTTGATAGTTCACTTGGACTGTAGTCCTGTGGAAAGTAAATCTTCAGAAAATAAAAATAGATCTGTTTATTCAAGCCAATTGCGAACAGCAGGGTCAATCAGAAAGCTGAAGACAGACAATCTCAAAACCGAAACACAAACCTACATTTGTTTTTGAAAGATAAGGACAGAATTTCCTATGAATATCTTAGTTTTGCTATCTCCTTTATTTCCTTTAAGACAATACTGACTGTTGCTTGAGATTGTCAGCTGACAACGGTGAAATGGTTTCTTCTTTGCAAGAGTGCTCACTATGCCTCAGTAGGAGAAAACAAGCATGAGTATCATAAGAAGCTCCTAATTCTGCAAAATGTATAGCAACCCAACTAATGATGACCTTACAGAAAAAATCACAAATTATCTGAGTTTTTTGCTTCAAGTGTAGCCATTAACCTACACAAAAAGTATTTTGCCTTATTCTAAATTTGAAAGAAAATATCTTCATGACAGAAACAGTTAAGGCGTTCCATGGAAAATGTGACAAAATAACAGCTCAGTGATTCATAGGATACTTAGTTTATCACTTGATTGACATATTAAGCTGTGATTCTGTGGGGGAAAACCTGCCCAGGATTCTTGAGAAATCATCAGAACAAGAATAATATTCTTTTTTTTTTAATATCTAAGAGTTGTAGGACACTTTAAGTCAAACTCTTCAAATTAGGACTTGACGCAGCTGAAGCTCAGCCTGAGATCAGAGGCTCAGGTCTGATGTCCAATGAAGCCTCTGGAGCAGTGGTCAGAGGGTCTATCAGCAGAGGCTCCAGGCAACTCTGACAGGTCCAGACTTCAAGACCTTATCTACACTCAGTGACATGATTACTTCTGCATCAAATGTACCTGAAAACCCCCACATTGCTGGTCAGAACTTATGCAAAATTGTTGTGATGCACATAATTACTTTTGCTCCCATTTCCTGCTTTTACGACTTCTTGCTGAAAAATACAGACCTATTTTGTGTTTCATTTTAATTGAATTCATGGAATTGAAATAGAACATAATAAAACTCCCCAAATCTAAACCATAAGAATTTAATTCACTTCCCTGAGATCATACAGCTCAGTAGTTGGGACTTGTAAGGGGTAGAACTAACTGATCAATGTGCAATGGTTGTTAACTATTGTCATGTGCCCTCAGTGAATTAAAGCAACTGTTTTCAAGCTAGGAGAGAAACAACCATGTATCTATGTTTTGTGTTGTGTCGTTTCGCAAGCTGGATGAACAAGCTTACTAAAGATTTTCCGAAACTTTTCTTCTTTTTTTTTTTTTTTTCCTAATGGAACAGCAACATGTGAGGAAAAATAACCACTTTGAAAGAAACCCGCATTTATTACCCTGATGTGCATAGACTTGACAATGCAGCTTTTATAATTCCCCCCATTTTTTGATTTCACTTTTTAGAGACTCTATGCTTTTAAATGTGTGGAAATAGCAGTAGCTAAAATGCTTTGTGCTTTGTAAAGCACATTGAATTATCTCATTGTTTGTTACAAATAGAGTGCAGGTGGCAGGTCATAAATTAAAAGACTATTTTCATATAGAAATAGAAAAGTCACACAACTGTCATTTTCAAGAACAAGACAACAGTTGGTACAGGTATAATCATATCTCCCAAGCCAGTTTATAAGGCATTTGTTTTCAGACTGTAAAATTTCACTTGAGGCATGATCAAAAAGTAATGATGCTAGGGACCACTTATTAGAGGACAGAAACAGTTTCACAAAGGGAGACCTTCTGTACTTTCATAGATGTCTACCTCAGATTAACATCCTGTAAATACTTTTATTAAAACTCCTACAAATATTCTAAGCCTTTTTCAAGTAAGAGAGAAATTTACTTTTGAAAAATCTTCAATTGAAGATGTGTGTTGTGCTCCTCTAACTCAGGGTCCTTAAAAGTGGTTCCAATTATCTGTTTTCCTTAACAGAAAAATTGATGCCATATGCTTTGGAGCACTAAAACTTTTGTTTGTCCATTCTTATACTAGCAGAGGGGACCAAGAAATCCAAGAAATCCTAAAAATTGAAAATAAGGATAAAAGTAAGTGAGGCCAGATAAAAGTCACTGAAGGACACATAATGTGCTAAAATAGTAATACATCATTATTGTATGCATATTTCTAATAATGGATCAGAAATTGCTATGTGATTGACAGGCACTTGCATTCTACTGACATCAAAACCTGCACAAAGTTTGGGGGTTTTTTTTCTAAAATTAATATTTTGGGACTTTTTTTTTTTGCTATTTATAAATAGAGGGATATATTGTTAATGGAAACATAGGCATAGGAAAATTACTTAGGCTGTAGCCCTTATTCCTCTATTTTTTCCAATCCATTATAATGTTAGCAAAATGCATAACTCTCACTTACTTGGTATATCTTTCTGGCTAAATTTCAACCAGAACTTAACCAGTTCTGGTTCTACTTGACTCCTTATTTTTTAATTAGATTTTATTCAAATATTATTCTTAGTCACTTTATGTCAACCCAGGTGGTACAGATTTATTTTCATAAGGGTAGTGTCCCTAGACAAAACAAGGAACTTAAGAGCAGTGTGAAGTAGACTGTTTGAGCAGGACAGAATTAAATTTCGTTATGTCCTCAAATTGCAACCTTAAACATTTTACACAATATTTTACAAGGCTAGGCAACAGCTTTAACAACACAAACGTTCAATGCTTCTCTTTAATGAAGATCAGTCATTCTCTGTTGAGTCTGGCTGGGATGGAATTATTTTGTTCATTGCAATGCACATGGAGTTGGGTTTTAGATGTGTCCAAAACAGTGTTGATAACACACTGGTGTTCTAGGTATTGCTGAACTGTGCTTGCACAGCATCAAGCTTGCCTGTGTTTCCCACTCTGGTAGGCTAGTGGTAGGCAGGTTTTTGGGACAGGATACAACCTGGATGGTGACCAAAGTAACCAAAGAGATATACCACATCATACAGCATCATACTCAGCAAGAAAACCGAGGTGTGTTTTTCCAAAGAAGCCATTGTTTGTGGATGAGCTAGGCATTTGACTTTGGGTGATGACTGAGTGCTCTAGCACCACTTGTTCATCTTTGTTTTTCCTTCAAACATTAAACTGTTTGAATCTTGACAATGAGCTTTTTATTGCTTTTGCTCTGCCCATTCTCTCCCCCAGCCTACCGAGAGGGCTTGAGAAAGCAATTGGGTGGGGGCTTACTTGTCAGCTGGGATCAACCACTTACACAAAAAAATCCTAAAATTAATGTTGTTTTCATGTCATGGTGATGTGAATCTTCAACCACTGCAGATCCTTTTATTAACTTAAGTGATTTTAAGATAATTATTGATTTTTTAAAGTATGATTTTACCTACCATTTTAGCTTTCCTTTAAAAATTATTTAAGTACTCACTATATCAAAGATAACTGTAGATGTTAAACTTGCAAGTTACTTGTCTCTTCAGATTCATGCCTGTGTATTTGTTGGAATTAAATGAGTATTTATAAATATATATAAATCAGGCCAGGTTGCATGGTGCCCTGTACAACCTGATCTAGTGGAAGGTGTCCTTGCCCATGGTGGGGGTGTTGGAATCAGACGATCTTAAAGGTCCATTTCAACCTATACCACGCTATGATTCTATGATTTATTGAAACAATTAAACAATTTCAGAAAAAGATGCATTACTTCTTTAGAAACCATTAAGAAAGAGACATTTCTCTAACACACATGAAAGATTCTAAGAATATTTTAAGGTCATTCTGTAAATGGAAATTGACTCCTATTTTTAAAAAAGTAATAGAGCAGTTCATATAAGTTGAAATAGACTTTTTAGCTCTTGATGTATTCCCAGTGAAACTGGACAGACTGGTGAGAAAGACGGATTAAAACTCCCTTCTGCAGTGAAAGCGAAACTTTTATGTAGGTGAAACAAACATATGTACTAGTGCATGCACAACCATCAGTAGATTATACATTTGCAAACTGCCTGAACAAGTGAAAGAATAACAACCAGTTTCACATCCAGCTAAGACAGAAAACTGTACGCTTTTCTCCTTTTATGAAATAGGGTAAAAGTGAGATCATAAAACCTTAGTGATTTGAGCCAGCAGCACACTCACTTCAACTGAACTTCAGAAGCACTAACACAGGTTCTCAGATCTTTTCAACTTGTTTCTTGAAAGGGAGAGTGAAGAATTCATAGAGAAGTGTAAAATAGAAGAACTTCTAATTCAGATTGTAACAACTAACATCTTAGGAAGATGATTATTAAATCACAGACTCGAAATTAAATTAAAAACTTCTCTCTGTAAAAGAAATAATGAAACAATTCATTGAGATGGATACTTACGCAGAGTTCCTTCAGGTATTGACCTAATCAATAAATTCGTCTGGTTTCTGTTGTTCTTGTTGCCACCACCAAATAATCGGGGCAATGGTAGCAATGTCAGGCTTCAAGTAACCCAGAGAGTGGAAAGATGAAAATAGAGCATTTCCCACATTCAACAATATTTTTTCTACGGTATTTTCTAAAACACACAGTATTTTGGAAGTTTTAAAGACCTTTTTCACCATCCTGTGTTGAAGCAGTGTCAGGCACACTTAACTGACTTTTTGACTCACCAGGTTGTAAACCTCTGGTGAGTTGTATATGGGTGACACCTCCTTATACTTGCCCATCTTGGAATGCTGTTAATAGACAAACCAAATCTCCTTTATCGCAAATACCTGTTATTGTCATTTCCAATCATTTCACAGAATGGGAAGATTCACATTTTATGTTGGTTGTCTGGTCTAAACAAAACCAGTTATTAAATTTTAGTGGAGAACTCTAAAATACTTCTGTCCCCTCTTCAGTTCCCTGGCTTTTGTGACACACTGTTCAAGCTGAGAACTTGCAGGTCCAAGACATGAAATTTATCACTCTTCACAGTTGCTCTAGACAGACCAATGCAAAGTGAGAGCAGGCAGTCACCCCGCTGGACTTTTTCTTGTGTTTAACTGGTGAAATGAAAGAAATAAATTTTTTATCCAAAATGTGTTTAATTTAACACAGATCTAAAGATCAAAAGTAATTTTTTAGGGGAAAAAAATTAAGCACTTAATTTCTGCAATGTCAAAATATATTTTAGCAGATGCATTCAACATTAAACCTAATCAGTAATTTTTTTAGAATGACCCAAGAATTAAAAATGAAATACCCATACCAGTTAGAATATTTTGACTTTTTTTCCTTTGTTTTCCTCTGTACATGGTGACAAATGCTGACAAAACAGCATTTTCCAGGAGAAATGTTGCACTGATTTCTTTCAACCATCTTAACGTGATTGTGACAGATTGCACAATATAAAAAGCAATTCTATCAGCAAAACATACTTTACACATTACACCCACTATTTTCCCCTTTTAAAGCATCTGTCACTGCTTTTAAAGGTCACATATTTCATGTTTCAGTGTGTGGGGAGAAAAAATATTTCCTCTTAACTTGAGTGATTAGTAAGGATGCTATACTGGCTTTGTTGTGCATTGGATAATTTCATTTATTATTCTTACTGTGACATAGTGCCTGGAACTCATTTTTGTGCAAAGAAAGACTTCCATGTGTACAATGTTTGTACTGCAATAATGGAAACAAAACAAAAAGATTAATTAAATGAATGAGGTCTGATGTTTTGCTTCCACCAATTAAAATATCTTCCTCGTCATTCCTATAGTACTACTGCGAAGCAAATATGACATGACAAAACGATCAAATCCTGGTTCCAATGTTGTGAGAAAGATGCCTCTGCCCGATACCAAGCATTTTAAAATTAATTCAGTCCCTGTATTATAGGCCAAAAAATAGAGGAGTGAGCTGTAGGATAAACTTGCTTATGTCCAACAGCAACAGCAAAAAAAAAAATACTCAGAAGGAGGGATTTACAAAGGGCACAGCTTTAGGGAAAAAAGGAATAGAAGGAGAAAAAAAAGCCCTAGCAAACAATGTAAAAAAAAAAAAGAACATGGAAACTAGTAGCATAAGCCACTACACCTTAGCATTTTATTCAAGGCTCTGGTTATGGTCAATGGAGAGACATAGGTGTTTCTAGGGATACTATACATTACTGATTAATTTGGACAGAGGAATCTTATTCTTATAATCTTCATTTCTACAGAATTCCAAGTAACAGATCACTGCTGGAAGAAAAGGGGGAGCTTTCAGTGTTAGACATATACACAGTCACGGTTTTTAAGAAGATTGAGCTCAAAAATAAGAGTTGAAGAAATAGATTTATTTCTTAGTGTGTTTAAGGAGTTAATGGTCATGACTAGCTATGTTTACTGGAAAGACATAAAATAAAGGGTCTGGTGTTTTCCTAAGTGTGTTAAAAAGGTCACTTTTGTGCTGCTGGTCCTGAACAGAACAGGTACTGCAGCCTAGTTTACTTTTTTATGTCAAGTGCTATCAAAGGTAATTGCTTTTTTTGCAGTAAAGGTTTTTATACTTTTTATACTTGTTTGTGCAAGCTTGCCTGAACTACTGCAACAGTTTTTTCCCCAAAATTCAATAGAAAAAAAATAAGGTAAAATTAAAAATATTTTAAATGGTGCACATGTAAATCAATTTTCTTCTTTAGGAGAGTGGTATCTTGAGCTTTCTCAACTCTAGATGTATTTCCTCATCCATTAACCTCCAGTCTACACTTTTACTCTTTTGATGTTCTCATGGTTAGATCCCCAAGGCTCTTCACCGCCAAATTAGAAATGTGAAGATCATGCAAAATCTCAAAACAGATTAGCTCTCACTCCTCTTCCTCAATAAGACATGATGGGAAAAAATTCCTTTTTACTCAAATCCTATAGCTTGCTGGCAGTAATACAAAACCAGACGTTTCAGAAGGGGAAGAGGGAGGAGGAGACATACACAGAAACAACACGCTTCCCCAACATCCCTCTTCTTCCCAAGCTCCACCACTCCCGACTCCTCTAACTCCTCTCCCTGAGCAGTGCAGGGGCTGCGGTCAGTCCACAGCAGCTCCTCTCTGCTATTTCTTCCTCCTCACACTTTCCTTCCTCCAGCCTGGACCATCCCCAGGCTCCGCAGGCAATCCCTGTCCCGCCGGTGTCCCTCCCGGGCCGCAGGGCCATCCCTGCCGGGCCTCTCCTCCCTCCCTCCGTCCCTGCTCCGCTCTCCCCTCAGGCTCGCAGGGCTGTTTCCCGCACGGTTCCCCTGGCTCAGCCCCGGCTGCCGGGCAGCGTTTTGCCCTCCCTTGGCCAGGCTTTCCCCGGGGCTGAGGGGCTCAGCCTCCCCTGCCATGGGGCCGATGGAAGGGAATTTGCTGTGTGTGCCGTGGGGCCGGGCGGGGCAGACCCGGGACAGCGCAGCGCTGCAGTCACACCGGGACACCTCTGGGTAAAGTTATTTGTGAATCAAGGTGCTTGCTGCCCATCAAAAGCTACAGTTTCAGAAAGCCGTGGCATTTAAAATATGACGCTTTTGAATGTTTCATTAGCTTGAGCGCTTAAAATGCCATTTAACGTGGTCCATTTACCTGCTATTAAAATCCACTCAGTATGCTTACACCTTATTAAAAGCCCAGCATTGGGAAAATGCTCAGTGCATTCTGGAATTCAACACAAAGCAGTGAGGCCAACCAGCTTTCAATGTATGTTTTAATATAATCTGTCTTTCTTACACTGGAGAGCCTAGTGTCAGTCTAAGATACATTACCTTCTTTTTTCTCTGTTGGAAAATTCACTGTGATTAGAGTTACAGACTTTGGTAGGAAAGACAGAAAGTTACTTTCTTGGGCATTTTATTTTATAAGCACAGAGACCAGAATGTCCTCATCTTGAACTCAGTCAATACAAATTCATTGCCTAGAATACAGCAATGCAGTGCATCTTTCATCTCTGAAGCATGCCTTTGGTAGTTTAATTTTTCCTTGAATTTAATTTGGCTGGATGCTTCAAAATATTTTCTGCCTAGTTTTCTGAGCTACTAGTTCTTTTTAATGTAAGAAAGATGGAAGGGCAGAATGAACACATAAAATTTGTGCTAGGCATGTAAGGTTTGGGGATTGATATTGAAATGTTAGGTGTGGGACATTTTAGTAGTAATTGAGTTTACCTAGTCAGAAAAGAGGTTTACCTGGCAGAATTGCTTGTCTTTACTCTTTTCCCTTAACTTCCTATAATATTGCTACAGTATAATTGGGGGAGTTAGGTTATAAACATGCTTACTGGCATCCCCAGAAAGTATGAATTTTCTTCTGTAAGTGAAATTACAGGTCTCAGAGAAGAAGCCTTCCATTGCAACTACAGCCAGAAGCACCTTACTGGAAAATCTGTTCTATATTGGGTATTCTTGTCTTCTGTGGAGAACTTCTCCACCATCAAGAGCTAGGCTATATTTCCTATTCCAAACAATCAAGACAGTAAGAAAATGTGATTATTTTTCCTCCCCCTTATATCTTCCACAAAACCAGAATTAGTTTCGATGTCATTTATGTAAGCACAGCATTTGCTTATAGCAGATTGCAATTGAATAACTCACACAGATTGTCCTCAACTGTCTGACATAAGTTTAATATCCAGTTCTACTTGGCTGCTTCCACTACCGAATGAGAGCTAAGTATAGATTTATGTGAATGTAACAAGTCATTATTGCTTTCTTCTTAGCCATCACTAATTTTTACTTTATGGATAGTCAGTTCATGTACTGTCATCATCTCATTATCTTATGTTTATTTTACTGCCCATGACAGAAATTCTTATATTCATTTTTAAAATACATAAAGACATTTTACATTCATCATGTAAGACTTTTCTCTCATCTTAGTTACAGAGATATAAGAGCATTTTTCTTTCAGTGATGTGTAGATAGAAATCACAAGATACCTTAATCTAATTTTTAACTTGATCCCCTCATTGAAGCTGCATTTTCTTTTCTTTAACAGATGCATTTATTTACCTTTTATGACCAAGCTGAAACACATATTTATCTTTCTGTGCTTCAGGCACTAACTACTTTTGTGTCAGTGAGAAGCTGAATTTGTACGGGATGGATGTCATAGGTGAGGTCTAAAGTTGTGCTGGGCAGTGTGGGACACTCGTGCACATTGAACCTCCCTAATCCAGTGGAAACTGATTCCAGCAAACCCTGGCACCAGAGCTGGAGATACCCTGTTAAGTGACAGAGACATTTATACAGTCAGAGAAGGGGGCATGCATTTTCAGGGAGGAGCTGGAGCTCCTCAGGAAGTTGCAAGCCAGAGTGGACATGTTGTCAGTGCGGGATTTGTTGGAGAAGGGGGACAGAGTGAACTGTAGTGCTGGGGACAGCAGTAGCAGGTATGTGAGCCACCCTGCCCATGCACAGTGACAGTTGCCTCCTGGGAACAATTTCAAAAGCATTCCATGCTGTGAAAATAAGAGAAATTCAGACTGGGGAGAGGAAAGAGTAAGGGTTTTTTTTGTCTAATTTTTGTGCTTTGCTGGACACTGACACAGTAAGCACACTTCTCAGTGTTCAAATGGAAGTCATGTTGGGGTAAAAGCAAGTCTATGTAGTCCAATATACTTCCAGTGGACTTCTACTGATAGGTGAGGCTTTGACATAGTGAAAGAAATTCAAAAGTTTCAAGGCTACACAAGCTCTTATATTCCTCAGAAATTTAAGAAAGCAATATGAGTGATTTTGGCCAACTCATATATTTTGTGTTTATCTGTGTTCTGCCACGCTCTATCAAAATGTATGCCCTCCTTTTCTGGAACTTCTGCTGAACCAAAGAATATTCAGATAAAAACCAATTCCTATCACAATTCTCTTCTCCTAAATTTTATTCATCAATCATAGAAAAAAAATTATCAGTACATTCTTCTATAGTTCCTGTGTATCCAACAAGCATGTATTAAAAATAACACCACTGTTGGATAAAGTATATTTTAACTGGTGCTTTACTGATCTTCCTTAAACCATGGATATGGGGTAAATGGCTCATGGGGAAGTCAGTGATAGTGTTTTTACCATGTGAAAGTGAGATATGTGCCCACAGTACAAGTACAATCTTACCAAAGAAAATGCTTCTTTCCTGTGTTCTGACACACAAATTGTTTATGGTACAAAATGGGTTATAGGAACACTGTCTAGAACTTAAAACTCCCTTACAAATTCTTTTGTTTTGAAATAGCCCAAATAGGTGGCTTAACAAGAATGTGCTTTTCATGAATATCTGTGGAGAGTTTCATGAAGTGTTTGGTTTGTTTGTTTGTTTGTTTATTCAGACTCAATACCGCATTTAGTCTGGAATGGACATTTCTGCAAGAGACCCAGAGATTTCTCAGATGCTGACTTTTTCAAATTAGAAGTAAGATAGTGTAAAATGCTGAACAGATAAACACAGTGTAAGTATTTAGGTTTTTAATAACCCAAATGAGAAACTAGGGCTTTAACTATCCAGTGGGAATCCGAGCTATAAGGAGGATATGATCATTGATGAAAATGTTTGTGGAGAAATATACTGTATTTCAATTTAATTATACAATGTTATCATTAACAAATAAAAAAAATAAACTTACAAAATGAAGAGAATTTATAGCCTCCCACAAGAGAGGCAAAGGCACTATATGTTAATTTGAAGAAAATTTACTACTTAGCAATGTACTGTTACTAGCATGTAAAAGCATAATTCTTATTCTAGGTGTTGGAGGTCAATGATACTTCCCCAAACATTAGTTAGTTAAGACACTGACATGGCATTTAAAGTTTCTCATCTAAAATGCGCTAATACATATCAAAAGTGCTAACATAGAAACAACAACAAACATTTAATTTAGCAATTTTTTATTCAGTTACAAAACATCATTTGCCTGGAGTTTTAGTATTATGGTAATGGGAAACATTTCAAAGCTAACTTGTCTTAATTTCTATGCCTAGCAATCTTCTCCCTCTCTTCTGTATTTCTTCCTCTCCTCAATATACTTTGTCTTCCATTTAGAGCAGCCATCTGCTAAAATTAGTGATTATATTACTTAATTATGCAGCATTTGACTATATTTTTATCGTTACACTGTCTTCCATTAAGTGTTATGTTTGTGGCTAATGACATCTTTTTCTTATGTGTTGACAGCTCATTTTGTCAGATTTATTGTGCAATAACTCAGTGTTTTACTAAAAATGTATCTCTACTAGTAAGATTGATAACTCTTATACAAAGCTATTCACAGAAACATAGAAAAATTCCAGTGTCCATAATAGCAAACTCTTAGTTACAGAAGCATCCTAATTATATTTGGTTTCATTAATTAGCTGTGAATAAATTACAAATTCTGGGCGTATCTGAGTTCAAGTATGGCACAAAAATGATCTAATATTCTATCATGGTGTGCTTAACTCTTACGAAGACATGCACCAAACTGTTCCTATGAATGCAGTAGTAGGAAAGCGCAAATATTTTTGTGGGAGTTTGCCTGCAAATTTGTTCACCTGCAGCATAAACAAGTCCTTTGAAAAAAGTCCCTTTCTTTCACTAATAATAAATAATACCCATGCCTCATGTGCATTTCTGTGTCTCGTCCCTCTACATATTCAAGCATTTCTATAATTTTTGAATGCATTTAAAATGATGGCACATCTGTGTAGGGAAGTGTTGGTGTGGTGTGGGTTTTTTGCTCTCTCTTCTCTTTTCTCTTCTCTTCTCTTCTCTTCTCTTCTCTTCTCTTCTCTTCTCTTCTCTTCTCTTCTCTTCTCTTCTCTTTTCTCTTCTCTTTTCTCTTCTCTTTTCTCTTCTCTTTTCTCCTCTCCTCTCCTCTCCTCTCCTCTCCTCTCCTCTCCTCTCCTCTCCTCTCCTCTCCTCTCCTCTCCTCTCCTTTCTTCTCTTTTCTTCTCTTTTCTTCTCTTTTCTTCTCTTTTCTCCTCTTTTCTCCTCTTTTCTCCTCTTTTCTCCTCTTTTCTCTTTTTCTTTTCTGGAAAGAAAGCTTGTAGAAGTGAACAATCCCTGGGCTACAGAACATCTGACTCTTAGGTATGAATATCCAGGATGGAAACCTGAATCATGTTTTAACATTAGATTGATGTCTCAGCATGGATTTCACAAGAAGCGAGAGCCAGCTGACATCTGCCCATTCCCTAAGTAGTAATTTTTCAGCTTTATTTAGTTAATACAGAAGTTCTGAGGATTTCTCAGGGTCTTATCTATCATGCCTCGCTAGACACCATGGGGATGTATCTTCCATGTGGGATACATAGCCTAGGAGTTGTCTACTATTTCAATTTATTCCAAAGAACATACCTCATTGTTTTTCAAATACTACAAGGGAAATTTTCCCTTCCCTTTTTTTTTTTTTTTTTTTTTTTTAAGCAGTGAGAGACTTGGCCAGGCAGTAGGAGATCCAGATATAATTTCCTGCTTGCCTTAGGAACTTGAAACACATTCTGTTATTTCCCAGGAAAGACACTTACCTTACAGACTGTTCAGCCCTTCTGAGGCTATGTAACTAGGCAGAAGAAAACGAAAAAATTAATTAGGCCAGAGAGAGAAAAAAAGTTCATGGTGTTTCAGAGGGCTGACTTGGGAATGCAAAATGAATCTATGGGATGAACACAAAGAAAGACTTTCATGCAACTTACTATTGTGTGAAGGAACCATAATATGTATGATCTGAAATTACAAACTGCTAAAGATTTGAGCTGGTGAAAATTTTAAGACATGATCTCCATGCTGTTCTAAAACTCCCCTGTCCATGTGCTCTCCCAACTCTGTTCCAACAAAGCAGAGTTTTCATAGGCAATGGTGCCCAGAGGGAAAACAGTGGTCTCCAACTTCTGCATTACCAGTTCTCAAATTTAACTTTCTGGATGTATAGAAAGGTATCCACTTACCACTATGATGTTCTAGAGAAAATTGCCCACTCCAAAATAGTCAAAAAACTTTAAAAGGGTTTATAAAGATTAAAGTATTGGAATTAGAAGAAAAGCGTGCTTAATGTATTTATATCTTGGTCAGTTTCAAGTAATCCATCTTCCCTTTTTTATCCAGATTACAAGCTGATTTTCCAACATGGTCAGAGACTCAATCCTTTTTTTGGTTATATTCAATTAAATTCCAGCTTTGTATGTAGATTATTGATTCCTGAGGTGGCACCAGTGCTCTCACTCCCACCCTCATCTCTTTAAATATCAGTATTACTTTGTCAGATGAAGTGCTCTCTCCTGCTCTGCTGTTTTTGACAAAACTAAGTTACTGCTAAGCACTGAAAGTTTTCACACCTTCTTCCAGGTGAGATGGCATGTAAACCTTTGGATGAAGCTCTTCTATGCAAATAGATTTTCTTTCTTTTTTTTCCAATCCTTAATTTTTTCACTCTTTATTTATACAAATCACTGTATGTAATGAGTACATGCAGGTCATTACTAACTATAGTTTGTGACTGGAAAGGATATTAAGTGATTTGGCTGCATATGGGGCTTGGCTTCCAGTACATGTTTCAGATATACAGCAGCAGTGAATTTGCCTTCTGGAATTGGAAGGACAAAACCCATAGGGACAGCTTTTCCTCTGTTGCTAATGATTTGAAACTCAACTATTACGTGGTAACCAAGATAGCCTGCAATCACCACCTCACCTATGATTCTCTCTCTGCTTACAAATAACAAATCTAGGAGGGAATCTTTCCTAGTTGTCTCCCTTGATACCTGCACCAGGGAGTTATTTTCAACATGCTTCAAAAATTTTCTTCACCTGTTAATGTTGCCTGTGTGATAGTCTCAGGGAATATTGTATATTGTCCTGGAAGTTAAAATCACCCCTAAGAATAAGGGCAGCTGATATAGAGATACCTCTTAGTTCCTTGTAGAATAATTCATCAGTGTCACAGTCCTGGCTGGGTGGTCATTAGTAGACTCCTACACAACATCTGCTTTATTTGCTTTTTCATTCATCCTTACCCAGATGCTCTCAACCGTGTCATCACCAGCTGCAAGCACCATACAATGCATGCCCTCCCTCACATACAGCACCACCCCCCAGCGTTGCCCACCCTGTCTATCCCTCTTGAAGAGCCTCTAACCATCCATCATGGTACCCTAATCACAGGACTCTTCGCAAAAGGTTGTGCTCATGCCAATAATGTCACAGGTCTGTGATAGGGCCAAAGCTTTGAGCTCCTCTTGTGTATTCCTCAAGCTGTGTGCATTAATCCAGTGATATTTCAAATGTGTTCCAGTGCACTCAGCAGAGCACTGTGCAGCAGACTTACAGACCTTGCTAGCACATCATCCCTCAAACAGTCATGCCACCCCATTGCTTAACTCCAGTGAGCCTGGTTTTATTCCTTTCCCCATTCAAAAGTAGTTTAAAACTCCTTTAGTGATCCCTTCTAACTTGTGGATGTAGATCCTTTTTACCCTCTGAGAAAGGTGCATCCCATCTGTTCCACATAGAACTCATATTGTGTACACTGACCCATGATCTAAACCCCCTAAATTTTGCCAGTGATTCCAGTGATTGAGCCAGGTATGGACTGGCTGGGTCCATCTGTTTCTTCCCTTATCATTTCCTGCGGCTGCAATGATAGAGGAGAATACTACTTGTATTGCTGACCCTTTAATGAGTTATTCCAATGTCCTGACATCTCTCTTGATTGTTCTTGGACTTCTTATTGCAACTACATGAAAAATCGATAATGGATCAACTGAAGGTCATACAAGGACAGGAACTTTTCTTGCCAATTATTCAGCCCAGGCCCCAGAGGGGCAGCAGACTTCCCTTAGAAGTGGGTCTAATTGGCACATTTGGCCTTCTGTGCCCCTCAGAAGAGTCTCCTATGACAATGACCTGTCTTTTTTAATGTATGGAAGTGGTTTTGATGTAGGCTGTAAGGCTGACTTAACCTCAGTGACACCTCCAAGCCAGATGAACCATAGTTCTCGTAATTGCTTGGTCCCACTTGCAGAGCCTTGTACTGTTATGCAAGGGCACCTGGAAGGGCAGGATACTCAGGGAGGAGATGTAACTGCTGAGCCAAGCAGGCACTTGTTGCCATTTCACCCCTCTGCTAAGGCACCATGCTCTGCCAGGTAGAGAGAGGATAGGGAATCCTCCACATCATGTCTACCTGACAGGTTTGTCTCAGGGAAAGTAGGGGTTGATTCCAGAAGTTTAGCATTCTTTCAGACTCTCTGATACTGCTGAACCTACTCACCTCTTCCTGGAGTTCTGTCGCTAACCAGAGGAGTTCCTGTACCTGGCACACCTTCCACAGGGATGCTCACAGCTGCCAGCCAGTCCTGATGTAAGAGCAGGGAGCACCCTGAGCTGGCATTGAGGCGTCTGCAAAGCTGCAACTGTTGTGGTGGGTGCTGAGCTTAGAGAGGCTGTGGCTAATGCTAGATGGTTAAGATTGCTCTTTGGTCAACTGGACACCTTCAGCACCCTTCTTGCACATCCATCTGCTGGGCAGCCACATCCTGCCCTGACCACCACTGCTGCCCAAGAGGCTTTTTTTTATAGGTGGAGGGGCATGGCCATCATTGTTCCTGGTCCTGCCCATGTCTTGTCAGCTGCCATGATGAGAGCTGCAGGCTCCTGGCATCTGTCCAGTCCCCTGAGGTTTTCCTGGTTCAGGAAACCCCGCTGTGCATTGTGCTGGAGTGTTCTGCTGTGGACTGTGCTGGCACCAAAGCTGTCCACCTCAGCGAATGAGATATAGATACTACAAAACAAAGGTTTATTCAGAGTCAGATAGCATTTTTTCTGAGGTGGGAAAACAGAATGTAACGCTTTACTTTGGCAATGACTTTGGGAAATTTATACTTTGGATAGCTGCTCCGTTGAAAAATTTCTAACCATCTCTGTCAACAGCTAGACCTATGCGTTATAGATCATTAATTTTTATTTCTACTTTTTAAATCTATTTCTGTAATCATAACCTGCAGTAGCTGTGGTCCTGAATTGCAGAATCTCAAGTATTACATCAGCAAAGAAAATTCATGTAGACATCTATATTTTAGGTGGCTGACATACGGACCAATAAAAATCACACAGGAATGACAAAGGATAAAAAAATTCCTAACAAACATGCTTTTGGTCAGCTTCTATGTGATTAAAGAACATACAGTGGTAGCACAGGATAGTAAATGTCACTGCTGAAGTTGTTTAGGGAAAGGCAGCCTGCTTGCTGTTCATTCTACAGCGTGGATGAAATCTATGGGCTTTGTCTCAGAGGGTTTAACGGCACTTCTTTGCAAATGTGACAGTGCCATTTCTGCCATTTCCTTCAGCCTTAGCTTGGAACCACGTGAGTTTGCCCTCCTCTCTAGGTCTGACATCTGCCAGAACCCTAACTGAACTGTTCAGTTGACTTTTCTGATGGTAAACTGCTCTGTGTTGCCAGGTTGTTTTTTCTGTCATTTCAGGAAGCTAAAGCAAGTCAATGCAATAGCGGGAAGAACAACATGCACCTGTGATCAGGGAGATAGCAAGGGCAACAACTACAGCACTTCTAGAGTGAAAAATCAGTTTAGCCCAATTTTTAACAGGGTTCTAAATTTCTAAAGAATATTTTCAGTTTCCTGTCAGAACAACAGGAAAATATTTTTCAAAAAAACATAACTTCCCTGCAAAAAACCCCAAAAACCTAAAATAAGTGAACAAAACCAAAATAAAGCCAAAACCAAAACAGAAAAACAAACCAATAAAAAAACAAAACAAAAAACCCACAACCAAACTTCCAAAAAAGTAGCTTGGCTTAGTAGTAAAGCCAGCTATGCCCAAGCATTTCAGAAGTAACAGAAGTGCAGGAGAATGTGATATTTTAGAATAAATAATCTTCTATGTAATGAAGACTCTTTATGATTTGTTGTGAAGAAAAAAAAATAATTGAATGTGAATTGAAAAAAAAACCAAACCTTCATTAGAATCACAGAATATATTTTTATTGAATCCCTGATTTTTATGATTTACATCTGTTTCCATTAGTGACTGTACCATTTTTTTCACTGACAAACTGAGTTAGTATGAATGAATACTGGTAAATGAAAAGCATGTGCTATGATTTCACAGAGTACTGAACAATCACAGTACTGTGCACAGGGAGCAAGGATATTATTAATGCCTAAACTTTTGTTGTCACCTACATACTTGTTCTTTCCCATCTTTTTGTGTTCTTTAATTAAAGAATCACAGTACACATGATGTTTTCTTTTGCACAATGAGAAGGGGAAACTTGGATAACAAGACAGAGCTACTTTTTTCCCTTTGTCTTTCTATAGAAAAATTCTATGACTTCCCCATAGATATCTCTAGTTTTGTCATATCTGTTATTTGTTCATGACAGACAGTTCAACTTCATTTTGTTTTATGGCAGTGACTTCAGGCAGTTTTGGTTATCTTAGGGCTGACAGAGATCATTAAAAAAAATCCTCCAAATATTTTCCGGTGCGCTGCAATCCATGCAAAACAAACATGTGAGTCCTATGGGACAGTCACTTTCAAACTTTATCATTGATTTCTAAACATCATCAAGGAAATAAAATGAAACATGCAAAATTTTCAACAAAATGAATACTTTCATAAATTTTGAAAGTGTTTTATTATAGAACTCATCTTCACAATGCTAGAGGCAATTTTAATTTGTTCTATTTCTATAGCTCTATAACAGTATTGCTGTGCAATGAATGCCATGACTGGAAAGCAAAAATTGGTGACTCTTCCTGCTGTGAGTACCCCAGAGGTTACACAAAGTAAGAAACCTTGCTACAGACAGAATCCATAAAACCAGCCCATAGACACTCCATCCTATTTACACACAATGTTTTTTTTTTTATTTTCAATGTCTCTAGTTGAAACACTGTGCTTATGAGCAATGACTATTTTGTAGCCTTCATTCTGAAAACATTCTTTACCCCACAGCAATCATTGATGATCATTATGTGGCAATTGAAGCAAATATGCACCTGAAATGGCCAGTTAGAACTTTTCTTTGAGATTCCAGGAGAAAAAGGAGGTGTTTACTTCATTTCCAAATCATTCCGGCAATGCAATATAGTTTGGATTTAGTTTTTATCTTCTTGCTTATTACTCTAGATATGCTCTGAAAGTTGAAGTCCATCTACAATTGTTCAGTTTCCATCTAAATAGTCATCTTGAAATTAATTTAATGTGAAACGGAACTGAGAACCCTCATAGCAGGCTGAAAACCAGCCAGTACTGTCTTACATTTTGATCTGAAGTCTGAAATGAGGCATTCAGATCCCAACCTGAGAAATGCTAACTTTTGAAATTAAGGTGATGGGCAGTATTTGGTGCATTGTGGAAATAAGCCCCAGATTTAATTCAAGGTATTGAGCAGAACAGGTGCTGACTTACATTACAGAAGGAAGATTGAAATGAAATATATGTAAATGAAATGTGACAATTTTTATAGAGCATAGCAAGCAAAATGCTAATCATTATAGAGTGTAACAAGCAAGATGCAAACTTCTTGAGGACACTACAGTGACAACTGTTGATTTTTTTTTATTTGACATTTTCCGTAATGACCTGGAAGAGCTAATAAGCAACATTTTTAACTACTACTTTGTCAAATTATATAAATACTGATAAGAGTAGAGGAATATTGTAAAGGTATGTTGTGAATGAGCAAGAAAAGGATGAGAGGCAACTGGGAAAATTTTCCACATAGGTGAGCATTAGAAGTATGACTCTAGAAATAGTGAAGTTCAAGGTAGCAGTAGAAAATTTGTAAAGAAGGTTTCACCTCTGAAAAAAAATTGAAAGTTTTTATTTTTTGTCTTCATGTGCATGAAAATATGGTAATAAGTTTATTTGTATGACTTTTATATTAATTTATATATAATGTACTGCTTGGTTGTTGATTATTTTTCTTTGCAAAAGAGGTGATGACAGACAAGAATTTAAATGGAATTACAGCAGATTCCAAGGGAGAGGGTGGAATTATGTGTTGCTTGGCTGAGCAATGCCTAAGGGCAGGAAAGAGCATAACAATAGACGTGTGGGGAAAATGAAAAAATAGAAAAACATTTTATAAAATGTGATAACTAAGAAAAATGGTTATAAAAAGTGAAGCACTTGACAGGATGAGAGACACATTTTTATGAGTCTGGAAGAAGTTTGATGACAAAATATTTTCTTGAGAGAAGTGGTAGATTCATTTTCTCCAAAAAACCCCAAAATTTGTCATTGAAAAAAAAAAAAGCACACCTGCATTAAAATCACAGAATTTAAAATTTTTATTGAATCCCTGATTTTTATGATTTACATCTGTTTCCATAAGTGACTCTACTATTTTTTTCACTTACAAATTGAGTTAGTATGAACAAATACTGGTAAATGAAAAGCACAGAACATCTTGGGAAAAAAAAATCACAATTTATTTTAAAATAGAAGCTTCTGGTAGTCAGATCCTGATCACCATAATTCAGTGATGAAGATGATCATAATTGTCATTACTCTGGGCTTTTAAACACTTCAGACATTTTCAGAGGATCAATGAGATTAATTTCTTTAGAACTAATGGGGCAGTTCACTGTGTTGTTTGGGATATTTGTATAAAGTATTTTAATACCATTCACCTTGAAGGTCACTGAAGAAGAAAATGGGATTCCGTGACTAAAACTAAAATGTAATGATAAAGCATGTTGGGTTTGATCCTTCAACCCTTATTAACTTAGGTCCCTAATTATCTATTTGTAAGCTCGAATTGTACAAATTGCATTTCTTGATGCTATTAATACAGCTAAAGTGATACAACTACTTCTGGAATGGAGACAATTTCCTTGGTTCACAATTTCTTTGAGACTAGTAATTATTTACCTCTGGAAAACAATTATAGCACTAGAAAAAACATGTAGGCGTGATTGATGGACCTGTAACAACATTCTGAAGCCATAAGCCATTCTGTGTTGTGCAGAATTTGTCCAAACAGGTCCATTGCATTTCCTGGAAGAACATGGAACATGGAAAATTGTAATGAACATGGACAGAATAACTAGAAACTTCACTCTGTGCACTGACAAAATGGGCTGTGTGCTTGAATGTACCATCAATGAGAAAAAGTTTTTAAGGATGGTTGTTAAAGACAGGAAGATGCATCCATTGAGGAATAGAGATTTGTCATGATAGAAGAGACATGAAAAGTCCCAAAATACAACCTTGGTGTATAAAGAGGAGCTAAAATACTTTTACATGGGGAAGGAGCAGTTTGACAGGTTCAGACAGAACTTTATAGGAAGCTTCTTTCACTATGTAAGCACAGTGATCCTCAGCCACAAGTTCTTGTCCCCATTCTGTCCTCTGTCTTTTGCATAGGTACAGGAAAACTAGAAAGGAACTGATCAAGCTGATAAAACAATCCTTCTTTTTTACCTTGCTCTTCCTGATGACAAGTAGGATAAATTTTTTCCCCTGGTAAACACTAAATTAACTGAAAAAAGAAACTTATGAAGTGCTAAAAAATACATACTAAAAAGAAGCGGTTTCAGAAAAAAAGAAAAAAATCTGACTTTTTCTTTTTGGCTTTTTGTAAGTTTTACTTTAAAATGAAAGAGTAAAGGTGTGTTTAGAGTTGATATCCTTCAAGCTAAGTACTTTAAAAACTTATGTAAAATGAAAAAAAAAGGTTTAATCAAAGTTAACAAACAAAATATTCATTTTCAAGGCAAAAAAAATATTTTGGTTAGCTAACAAATATTTATGATTTTCGTTCATCAAAGAACAAAATCTTACCAAATCCTAAATTACTTGTCAATTTTTCCCTTTTGTGTTCTTTTTCCCTAAAAATCCTAAGAACTGTGGTAGGTCTTCATTTGAACTGTGACACCTGTACAGAGAACAATCTAAAAATACTGTTCTCTTTTAAAGCAGTAAAGTAATTTAATTTTCACTGATCTAAAAGACAGTTGGTAATACTTGGAATTTCTCAGGGTCAGGGTGATTTCCTGATTCTTTGTGTAAGACAATGTTTTACAAATAAAGGAAAGACAGTGGCTGGGTCAAATCTTTTCAGAATAGTCCTTACTAATATGAGGTTTGATTAAACTTCAAGGGTAGATTTTGCCCAAAGAAATTATGGTCTTTAATTAAAAAAAGAAGAAAAAAAAAAAGAGAAATATGAGAAATTACTTTCTACAATGATGTGACTGAAAACAGGCTTGTAATTCCTTGAAATTTCGCGTCTTAAAGCATTATATTGTTTCAGTTCTTTGCTTGTGCACTTGCTACACTACTAAGAAAATGTTCTATGAGGAACAAAAATATTTTGAAATATTTATTAGTGTTAATAAAAATTCTATATATTTATCATGTATGGATACTAGTAAAGTTTGTTGAAAGAATGTGATGTATGCTCCTTTAGGCTTTGGTATGAAGCCAGATCTTTCTTGCAAGCCTTGAAGCTCTCTGTGAATGTACTTATCAGAGAGGTTTGTAAGTGTTGAGTCTCTGATAAGCTCTTTTTACACTGCTGTATATCTCATGAGTTGTTGAAAAAATACAGGAGTTCCACAACTTATTTGCATAACTTATGGTGTAGATCCGGAAAGACAAAAGTATGTCTTTGGATTTCAGAGAAAAAAATAGTGTGAGACTGTCAACAGAGAACTTGAATTAAAATATTTTTTAAGAAGACAGGAGTGATGACTGCTTAGTTCCTAGACTGGTACTTCTGACTTATGAACATACTTGGAATGCAAGGAGCTGGATGTACTTTAGCTCTCTACTCTCCCAAGAGACTCCTACGTAGCTAAAATGAACTATGTGAGTGAAGTTCATTGCCTTCAGGAAAGAGCTCAGACAGTGTTTTTTCAGATCAACTCCTGCATACGTCAGCTCAGATAAATATAGTTTATATTTATGCATTACCTTTAAGATAAAAATTGCTGAATTTCCATCTAGAAATGATTTAAAGTGACACTGAAGTGCTATAAATTTTTAAAAATATGTAATTGCAAAATACCTCTACTATTCTACCTGCCTGAAGAGCCTCATGGTAAAGTTTATACATTATGTACATATATATATTCATTTTATCTAAAGATCATTTTAATCAATAATATTTTCAAGAAACTGATGGCTCAATATAACCCATCATCTGGGAATTGTTGTCTAGATATCCCAAGATTCACAGTCCACAGCCTTAGTGTTATATTAAACCTAAGTATTGCCTGTGCAATTTTCAGTTTTGTCAAGTTACACATTCAAGGCAGATTGTGACTGTGAGAGCATCAGTGCTGAAAACATTCCATTATGAGGCCAGAATCACCATAGAAAGCCTTTTGATTTGGGTGCTCCTGGAGAAATTGAAGATTTAAAATGCCTGTCTTTGTATCCTACTTTCTGCTGGAGTGAGCTATTTATTCATGAATAATTCTCTAATAATGTAACTGTTAGAAGTAGTGGTATGGGTGTTGTTTGTTTGTTTGTGGGGTTTCCTGCTGCTTTTTAGTTTTGGGGTTTGTTTGGTTGGTTAGTTGGTTTTTTGGTTTTTGGGGTTTTTTTTGTTTGATTGGTTTTTGTTTTTGTCAAGGAAGTCACAGTATTAAATTAAAGTTTACTGCTTTCATTACAGTGCCAAGGTGTACAAGAGTTGGCTACTGCAGTTTTGAGTTTTTCATTCATTTTGTTCCTTTTCATTTGTGTAAACAAACAGGACTGGAGTTTATAAAGAAATGGTTTACTGTAAGATAATACTTCAATCCATGTTTGTTTCTTGCCAAAAGTGAAGTTAGTACTGCAAAGAAGGGCCCTGTACCAGAAAGGGGTCATTCAGAAAACAACATTATCCCTTTCTACTTAGCCTGTGACTAACCCATGCATTGAAACAACTTAGTTGCATGTTTGGACCTTCCTGTCAGGGTACTTTGATTTTTCATTATGTTTAAAATACTGAAACTGATTTTATCCTGCCTGAGTGAAAAGCAGAGGAAGCCCTGGTAGAAGGAAAGGCAGCTATAGGGTATCAGAGGTCCCTTATTAAACTCAGTGAGACTAATGTGTATTCTCCCATGAGTACAATTAAAGGTAAAGTGGGATGGTGGCATACTATATACTTTAGGAAAGAATTGGTTGATAGGCAAGAAATCATTTCAGCAAAATAATGAGAAAACTGTTCCTCTGAGATGTGCTGTGGAACTAACATGAATAATTTTTCCTCTGTCTCAGAAATCTTGCAATACTAATAGACCATACCGGAAAAGAAAATCATTAAGTGACCAGGAATGAACCCTTGCCCATTTTACAACATGACGAACAGAAAATAATCCTCTTTAACTGTGTCATGTTTGTTTTATTACAGTGATAGTCTTATTAGTATGCTGAACAGTCTTAAATAACGTTATTTCATATTCAGTTTATTGTGAAATTGTTAATTCTAGTTTTCTTAGTCCAATTATAAAATCAGACAAAATTAGGTTGGAAATAAAAATAGACAGGCATTAATACTCCACTACAGGTGTGACACTTTGTCTCTGAAGAGTTTATGTGTAGAATAGCCCAAACCAGGTCATGATTTTTATGCAGACAAATTATTTTAAAAAAGAATATTAACAAATCATCCATGATACAAATATCCTTAATTTCTCCCTCTTCTTCCTCACCTTCTTTAAATGTTTGCTTCTAGGTTTTTTCTATAGATCTCTGTATGTATACATACATAAAACTTATACTAAAAATAAAATACAACTATTAATATAATATGAATCAATGTGTTTTAATTGATTATCTCTTTGAGAAAAAAATTCTTCCATAACATTAAAACCTGAGTCATAAAACAAATGTGAAATAGTACTTATTTTTCATATTTATACTGGAATTAGTTCAAATCTACTTTTGAACATTTTACATTGAATTGCACCATGCAATTCGTTGATTAATGTGTCTTTCTGTCCATCCTTGGCAGAAAAGCTTAAGGACTCTAAATGGGAGTGTGCTTTCAGATTATTTCATGATAACTTTATGAAACAGAACAATTGTTCTGGTAGACCTAAAATTTTCGTAACCCATCCTCTTTTAGTTTTTTTTTTAAGGAACATTCAGCTGGTGTCACTAGGGAAAGCATCGGAACTTTTGTTTTTTATCTCTTCTCCCAGTCCTTTCCTTTCTTGGTCCAAGGAATTACACATTTTCAGTGTGAGAAAATCTCAGGTTGAAAAAAGTCTGAGTAATTCCTGACACTTTTCCACAAATCTGGTCAGCTTTCAGTGAAGTTGAATCACAGTGAGATGGCAGCACACTTAAATTGAGGTTTCAGAAAGGTGCTGTGTCTCATGTTCAGTGTTAGCTATGCATTCATTTGCTTATTCTAATAGTTGGTAGCATTAGACACAGCAAAGTAAGGGTTCTGCCAAGGTGAGTAGAACACTATGCTGGTATATGATATGCAGAGAGCATAACCATGTGAAGATCTCTTAGGAATTATGCATGGAATAAATGAATTTGCTCCAGATATAAGGGAAGCAGAAAATTGGTTATGCTTAATGTTTCAGTGGCATTCAGGTGAGCTTTTTAGAGACTGTATGTGTGTATAAATATTTGTATCTTATTATTTCTGAAAGACAAGAGGATTATTAGTCCCTTTTGTCCCTATGTTTTGCAAACAGAGAATTAAATGTTTGCAGATTTCATGAGAGAACTTACTTTCAGAATCCAGACAATCTCAAGGGATTTTTCTCTGTGTAAGAGTTGTTACAGTCTCTGAAAATAGTTATTAGCATGGAAGAAAAAAGGCAGACATTTCAGTTAGTGGGGGCTGAGTTTTTTCCTAATGTTTGAATCCTATCAGTATCACAATCAAAAGCTTCTGGATTTCACAAGACAGCAATATTAGTTGTCCATACATAAAGAAACTCCCTTTTGAAACAAAGTTGTTGTCACAACTGAGAATTCCTATAGTTCCAGGTAAATAAAACTGACATTTCTTGTCACTGCTAACCATATTTATGGAAGTCACAAGAAGTGTCTCCAAGCAGCAGCCAGGGTTCTAGTATCAATAGCCTTCGGGGGTTCTTCATACCAGAATTGTCATAATGGTCCTGGCCTCAGAAGAGGTGAGTCAAATCATTTCCAAGCAATTTTGCTTTTCCATTAAGAATCTGTAGTTCCATCAAAATGCATCGCTATTAGCAACTTGCAAGTTTTAATGAAATAGGGAATGATTCTGAGAGAAAGGAAAGGGGAGCAACAGCAGGAAGGAAGGCTGAAAGGTGGCAGTAAGGGGAATTATCCCTGCACAGTGGGATCTACAACTGTCACAGGAGTTCTGTAAGAGTTTTATTATACTCCCAGACTTTTTAAAATTTGAGTTTCAGGTAAAGCTATTTAGTAATTACTGCTCCAAAGGGTAAAAAAGGAAAGCACTGGCACAGAGGTTTGTCCTACAACCCAGCACAGTATTTGCATATTTTTTTCCCATTCTGACTGGATAGATTTAGGACTTGAACATCAAAATCCTTCTACCAGGCCAGTGGCATAATGTGCAAGTCAGTTGCTCTTTTCTCACAAAGAGTGCACTTGTACTTTGGAGGGAGGAGGGAAAGGACAGACAGAAATCCACATCTCTTTTGAAAACTTGTACCACTACATAACAAAACTGACTGTTTGAATGTAAGAAATCTGTCATGAAATAGGAATGTTTTTTCCTTAGGCTTATCTATCTTTTTTTCCCCTATAATTTTGTTATTTTTCTTCTTTCAAGGTATGGAATTATTCTTATCACTATTTTTATTATTTACACACTGTTTCACCCTTCCACATTCTGTCTACCCTTTTTTCTTGTCCCTGCTTTATTCTTAGTTCAGAGAATTTGTCAATTTTTCAGACAGCATTTTTACCCTTTTTTCTTCTTTCTTTCCTTTCCTCTTATAAAGGAAGGAAACAATAAAGAAAATGCAAGTAAAAACATACTGATGCATCCATGCGTGACTTTGTAGAATTAAATGCAATGAGCTTGTGATCTGCAGAAACAAAATCAATCAATTCCAATTAAAACACCAACCAGTTCAATATTGTAACTCAAATATTTACTCAAAATAAATGAGTGATTACAGTATCTATTCCCCAGCATCTGTCTAGCTTCTAAGTGTTACAAAATCCATTCAATTTCTGTAAATGAAAAATGGATTATATAAATATGGTATTTCATTACTGAGATTCATTCTTTGGTGAAATAGTTTTATTTGTAAACTGCTTTTCTAACTGGAGCTAGTTAAAAACATTATTAGAATAAAACACGCCTGAAAACGACTAACAAATGACAATGTACTGCTGCCAGTAGGCTTGGAGCAAAAATCCAGTGTGATTTGTGTTACACTGAGAGATTTAATTCTAGGGAATATAACAGGGTTTTTTCTATGGATGGTATTGTTCCTTGCAATCATTTCAATCAGATAGGGACTGCATTTATCAGCTGGCCAAGGGATTGATTTAAAATAAAAACTGAAGTAAGGCAAAGTGGGGTGCAAAACTCTTCTCCACAGATATGGAGTCAATATCTCCATTGCCTTTATTAACCCTTACATGCTAATTACCTAATTAATAGCAAACAGCCATGCTTGAAGGAATAGGTTTCAGGTTTGTTTAGTTTTCTTCCACAATCTTTCTGTCTTTTGCATGATGACTTTTTAGCTAGATAGGTAACTGAACCTCCTAAATGTTGTTAGTCACAAGCATGAATGCGAGACAGGAGTAAGAACATGTGGGATGTAGGCATCCCAGAGATTTCATTATGTTTTGCCTTAATGTAAAGATGAATGTTACATAGAACAGATTTTTAATAGAAGAGGTGAACTTTTATATGCAATCTTATGTCTGAATTTTTCCTGAGAGGCCAGATTCTCTTATACTTTATTTTCTTTTTCTTATTTGGGACAGAGCATGGCCATTGCTCCTGATTAAAATAAGCATTATTCCACTTATTTCAATATGAAAATGGATCCTTGCTCAACTGAATGTCATGCACTGTACCTTTCCAGAAAATATTCTGCTTCAGTAGGAGTTAAAATTGCCCCTGCTCTTTGTCAACTCAAGCTGTGGTACTGTGGATGGATGAAAGAATCAGCCAGCAAAGAGGGGAATATCAGCAGTTTTCTGCTCAGGTTATACAATTACATTCTTTCCCTCACTAGGCCAAAATGAAACAAAACATTCTGTTTGACTCAAAGTATTTTTCTTGTCCTTTTTTTCACCATCATAAGAAATAAGGCTTCTTGACATTTTGGATTGAGTTAAACTTGAATCTTACTCACCAGTCTCCAAAGCAAACATTTCTCCCATCATCTTGCGCCTTGGTTTTTATTTCCTCTGCATCTTAATGTCAAGCGGCTAAAGGGCAGAAGATATCTCCTAGCTGTGTTGTCCTTGCCAAAGGCCACAGAGACCTAGATTAAATACTGAAAAAAAAAAAATTTTTTCATTCGTGTTTAGTTTATATTTAAAACTACTTTCTGATAAGCAGTCTAGTGCACTCCTTGATATCCAGGTTTGTTATTTAGAATAAAAGTTACAAGCTACAGGATAAGGATTGAAGAGAAAACAAGCTTCTGAAATGTTATGACAGATACAAAGTATTGTTTCTTTTCATTCTTTCCTCTGACAAATAAAAAATATATAAATAATACGTTCTGGAGATGTGTATTGATAAAGGCAGTAACCTGTGCAGCTGTCTCACTAGATATCTTCAACCAAATTCAATAAAGAATGAGTTATGTGAGCTCATGCCTCTGCCTTCCCCATTGAGATGCCAAAGTCTGGATGAGTGAGTGCATGATTTGAGAGCCCACGTTTTAGGGATAAAAATAGCTCTTTCTGGTAAGTCTGCAGATAGATATCTAGGCAGAACATGAACAAACACATTAATGAAATAGAATTGAGCTTGACTAGAAGGAGCAACTTTCTGTCTTAGGAGAGGCTTTGTTTGTAGGATAGTTGGCATTTCTTTTGAAATAATGGGGCTACACTGACTGGCACTAATAAGCATGGCCAGAGGAATTTCAGATTGAAAAATAAATGAAGCAGAACAAAGTAGGACAAAGGTGTTGCCAAGTGCCCTCCTTTCAAACACAGAAGGATGTGTCAGTGTAAGAATAATGTGTTCAGATCTGCTCAGCAATACCAGGAACACCAACTGCAGGTTTGATCAGGGATGGAGAAATTCCCCTTACTGAGATGTTTGCTTCTTTATAAAATAATGACTGAGGCAGGTAACTAGCATTAGCTGAAGGTTTCTCAGGCTCTCTTGAGTTTTACGAGTTCCTAAATGTGTTACAAACATCTTCATATAGGAGGATTCAACAGTGAATGACTCACAGATGAATTTGTTATGTTGTCAAATGCTTTTAAAAGACTGCCTGCTTGTTACTATTGTGGCAGACATACAAAAGTCTGGGTTTTATTTTGAGTTAAGGTTTCTCCCCTTGTGTGTGTGGTCTTCTGCCTATATGCATTGCTTGAGATGGATGGAACTAACTTTGGAAACAAGAAAATCTTAAAAGAATGCTTAGAAGATAGACAAGCATCAGATGGGTTTTGCCTAAGAATATAAGGAAAACTTAAGCGTTTCCGAAGTTTCTGACCATTTATGTATGCATGTTTGCTTGCAGGAGTCCATTACACCAGATGCACACAATGCTGCCCAGGTTTGGACTGCACAGGAAATTTGGATGTACTAACAATTTGTAGTTTATTTGTGGCTACACCCTTTACTTCTAAATGCACAGCACTTTAGCTTCAGGGTAAAAAGAGTCATCTTCCTTCATTTCCTGCTGGTGAAAGTTCCTGGTTTCCAGATAGTGAAATAACTTCCCTGTAGACCTGGATCTTTTATTGGTTAGTTTCCACAGCTAAGGGAAGCAAGCAAGGCCCTACCAATAATTTCTGTGCTTGATCTGGAAATTCTCTCCTACAGAGAGCAAATAAAAGGGTCTTCCTTGTTGGTGCAAGTGAAATCAGCTGCCTGGAGAAGGCAGAATGAAGGACTCTGTGGACAGCAGTCTCCCTAAGACAGCTCCTTCTCACTAATATTCTTCAAATTCCTTATATGTTAGTTTGTAACGGTAAAGCAAATCACAGTTGTCAACATCAGGATACAATCACAACTGTCCATTTTACACTGGACACTGAGGCAGCATGTTCTAAGTGGCCCTTCTTGAGTAGGGCAGCTGGTCCATATGACTTCCAGATGACTCTTCCAACCTCAGCCATGCTGTAATTCTGTGGTTTAGAGCTGGCTGAATTTATCCCAGAGACCCAGGATTTGTGCAGCACAGCAGGGGCAATGACAACTGCTCATGTAAACTGCTGTGATCTCTTTAGTCCTCTGGACAAAATGGTCTTACAGTCAGGATCACTGCAAGGATTTAACCATGCTGGATTTACACATTTTTTTTTTTTTTTAAGCTTGGAAATTCTTAAATGAGTTTGTTGTTTGTGATTGCACGTTTTTACTCAAAGATTGGCCTTGTAGAATTAGTACCACTTATATTCACCTTGCAAAGTGTAAAGATTTTTATTTGGAACATATACAGCCTCCAGCAAAGCAGGATACCTTGTTCTAATTGAACCTCTGCTGAACAATACTTAATTTATAAGAATGTGGAACTTATTATGTTTAAAGTCTTATATATTACCTTTTTCTTTTTTGTTTGTTTGTTTTCCTCCTCAGAGGAGAGAAATATTGAATAGGGAGAAAAAGTGTAGATCTGGAACGGCCTTCTTTTAAAATTACTATTAATCTGAAATGATTTTCCATTTACTGTAATTTGCTCAGTGGTCAGAATAAGAATGTATTAATTTTTCATTGCTTTTGGTTTTATGGAAAATCTGGTGATTACTATTATTAGGATTATGGACCAAGTAGTTTTTCTTTGTAATGCATGCTTTCACATGTCCAATTGGTTGTGTATTAGCAAGACAAAGAAGCAGTAGAAGTGTATTTTTCCAAACTCACATAAGAATATAGGCAGATTTATGGGCTTTTTGTTTTCTGGGAGCTTTTATCAGGGCTGTATCAAATTTGCTCATTGTTCCCTTCAGTAGGATAGCTATAAGAACTTACTTTTTCTGTCCTGCAAAAGAGAAAAATTTTGAGACTTAGCATTGCCTTCCTTGTGTGTTTTGAGTTTATATCTGTCAAAGAGATAAAATTGTCACTCTCCAACCTGGCTTATGCACATTGTATTATCTTGGTCTTTCCTTAATTTATCTGGAAGATATGTAAACATGGTATTGGTGTTCAGTTTCCTTCATAAAAATTGCAAGTAGCGTTGTTTCATCTGCATTTTGAATACCTCTCCTCTTTCTCAGGATGAGTTACTGAAACTTGAAAATTTCAGTCTGCATATCTTGATTTCTTTTTCCAATTCCATGTGAAAGAATGATTGCTCAGTTTTCTTACTCTTTTTCAATAGGGTGGTGTTTGCCTTTCATTGCTTTCTTTACTTTGTAAAGTTTTACAATGCAAGAGTTGCTATGCTGGTTGGTCCTACTAGATAATTTGAATTTCTGAACACTAGTTTATCACAGCTCTTACCCTGTATCAGCAAAACACAAATGCAGTTTCAAAACCAGACCTGGGACATCAGTGGTGAAACAATGCCTCAAACAAATTACTCATGCCCTATCCAATGAATATTTCAGTGTTCAATATTGCTTATTTGTTGTATATAGTCAAATAAAAAACAAAAAATCATCCTAATATCGCAAGGGTAAGTAGCTGTAAAAATGACTAAAGAATTGCTAGAATTTAATTCTATGTGTAGAACTCTCCTGAAGGAAAGCTTTATTTTATGGAGTCATTTAGACATTGACAGCCTAAGATTTAGGATAAGCCATTCTTGAGTTTTGCAGTATTTTCAAAGTAATACAATTATGCTCATATGTTTCTTGAGTTTCCCAAAAGTCAGTTAGTCTAGTTTTCTTGCTTCTGGGTATCCAAGTTAAAAATGAATATGTACGGACTAGAAACAAGCATTTTAGGTTTTTATTTACAATGTTCAGGGATTTTCTGACACTTCAGAGATTAAAATGATTTGTAGCTCTCTACATATAAAGTGCACTGTGTACTTGATGTTTTCTATACAAATTTTATTTGCACTGTAATGTAATCACAAGTTTAAAAAGACAGAATTATTTATATTAACAGTAGAACAGCAGAACTAATTTCATACATTCTGTTGATGTCTTAGAGATTTTTAAAGGATACTATATATACATGCTCTACAAATTTCTTTATGCATTTCTCAACATATTTTCTTTTTGTGGACATTTTACAGTAAGGATAAATTCACTTAATAACTCTGTGTGCCTTCATTTTAAAAAATATTGACTATTTTTCCCCTGAATAATAGCTGTGTTGGTGATTACTTACAAAAAACATTTACAGCTCTGCACTGTGAATAGATTGGTAGTAAAAAATTATATGCTAAATAATTTATTTTTTCAATCTCCCAATCTAGGAGAAATGATCTTTCTCTGAAAACAAACCAGAAATACATATAGCAGAGCACTATAAAATCAGTAACAATTTCTTTTTTCTAGAATGAGTCTTCATAAATACAGCTACAGTGACATGCCTACAGCTCAGTAAGTTGATCATTCAGGACACTCACTCTACCACAAGTGACAATAAAAGATAGTTAGCTTTAGACAATCAACCATGTGCATTGAACCAATACTTACAATGTGATAAAGAGAAATATTGTTTGTGTAAGTTGAAGGCGTTATAAATCCTTTTGTAAGCATATAAAATCTTTTCCATAGAAACTTGAGTAATAACTCTAATAAGATACTTGCCATCTATGAGATGTCTTTATATAAGCTAAACCTCAAAAAAGACACTTTTTGGAGTGCCACTACTACACAAAGCAATGGATTCTCTCTATTGTCTGGGTTTTATGATTTAAAATCCTTTTACTTGTTTAATTAGCAGAGATGGGAAGTTAAAGTCACATACTTCAGGGGTGGTCCTGAGTGGATTTGCAGGCAAAGTTTTAAAGAGGAAAATGTGAATGGGAATATTAGGGAATTTCTTTGTGTTAAATGTCTTGACTTGGCAGTAAAGGAAAACAGTAGGCAGGAGGAAAGCTATTCTGAAGAGATTATGAGAACAGAACCAAGCTGAAACAAATTGTACATGAATTTAGAGAAAACTCTTTGGGATATTTTTGACAGATATTCTGCTTTGAATAACATTCATATATGACTATTCATAATCATTTTATAGCCAGCAAAAAGTGAATGATGGCACAACGACTGATGCTGAAAGTGATGGATAAATGCTTTTAAAATTGCTTCACATTCTTGATGTCTTCTGCTTGCCTTTCATTCATAACTGTGTGGCCTTTACCAATCTAGATAACAGAGGGCATGTTCTTATCAAATTAAATGAAATTATCCTTACAGTAACAAGAGCAAACTGCAGTGTAAGCTTCTGAAACAATCTTGCTCGGTGTAGTAATATTCCTGGAGTCTTGCTGAGCACCTTTATTAGTCTTGAGTTGACAGTGCAGGCAAAGGTTTGGAAAGCAGGAACCTGTACTGAGGCTGAGCACAGCTCTATCTCTTCATGTCCTGCTTTTGATAGTGGCCATTAGAAGGTTCATGTATACATTTCTTTTAAGTAATCTTTCATAGTCTAGTGAGGTCTCAGACACTTCCAGATGTTTAACCTCTATATTCAATAGTCCTATATGAGGTTTTTTTTCCTGTCAATTTCTCTAGTTCACTTTTGAACCCATAATATCAGCTTCTACGACATGATCTGGGACTTAGTTCCACATCTCAACTACATATTGACTTCCCTTTGGTATTTTGTGCCTGTTAGGTGTGGAAATGCCTAATAACTGTGTTTGGAAACACAGTGAACACCATAGCCATATTCAACCTCTCTGTTTATAATTTTGTATTCCTATACAATTTCTCTCTCAGTCCTGTATCTTGTAGGCTCAAGAAACCTCATATATTCAGTTTTTCTTATATGGGTTGTTCATAGATTTTCTCATCATTGCTGACAATTATCCTCTGATAGAAGAGGAGTAGCAACACACATAATTTTCAAGATTTGATGTTTGATGGGTCTGCACAGTGGTAAAATTACATTTTTTCTTCATTTTCCTATTATTTTTCTAATAGCTTATGACATTGAATGTCTTCACCTGTACTGAACTTAGGTTTTTTTGTCATTTGACCATACAGCTCAAAGAACATTCTCTTGCCTGATATGCCAGAAGCTCTGAGCACATCACTGCACAAATGAAAAACTGAGATCGGCTTTTTTTCTTCAGTGTGCTGCACTGTATCAATACTGAATCTTGGCTTCCTGTTTTTGTCCACTTTAGTATCATTAATGTCATTATTGCAGTTCTTTGCCATCAGAGTTTGCCTGCTTTATTGCAATTGATTTATGTTACATGCTAACAACTTTTGCTACTTCCCTGACATTTCCATATCAATTATGAAATTAATATTGTCTTTCCTGTGTCATGGAAAATTATAATTTGTTCTGCGACTTTTATCTTTCAACCTGTTTAATCTCTGTGAAGTCTTGTTATTCTTTGGTCATTTAGCTTCTTCAAGAATTATTGATGATGAATTATGTTGAAAACTCCTTGGAAGTCCAAGTAGACCGTAACGTGTGCATTTCCCTTTTTCATGTACTGGCTTTTTCAAGGAACTCCACCAGATCTTTGATGCCTTTGATGTATCTTACAAAAACATGTTGACTCCTTCTCAGTGTATCATATCCATACACTGAATTCTGTTTATTATTATAGTTTCTAACAATTTTCCTGGCAAAGGCATCAGAAATAATGGTCAGTAAGTCCACAGAACTCCAGGAAAAAGAAGCTTAACAGATGTCATCTTCCAGCCTCCTGGTGATTGAAAAGGATTAAGGGAGAGGTTTTGTACCACAGCAGTAGCTCATTGTTTCAAGCTCAGATTTTTCTAGAAATGTCAGGTGAATTTACAGTAGGCATTTATTAGTCCCTACTCTTCTTCTATAAACTTTGTGTTTCTTTCTTCCTTCTTTTATTCTACCTTTTTTACTCCTTACAATATTGTGTACCTGCCTATGTTACAAGCTCTCCAAATAACAAAATTCCAAATGGATTTCTAGCATGTTACATTGAAAAAAAGGAAAAATTAAGAAGTTTCAAATAGATAAATCCAGGCAAAACAATACCTGAAATCACAATTATAATAAACAAAACAAGTGTGAAGATGGAAATCAACAGGCCAAGGTTCATGTCCCAGATACAGACTTAACTAATAAAGAAAAAAATCCTTTGGATGTACCTAGTTTGAAACTTGTGCCAGTAAAAAAGCTTCTTAAAAACAATAGTAAATAAGCTTTCAAATCTCAGCTGTCACATCCACCACTCTAGGGGGATCCCATGAGGGATCACACCTTCTGTATATTATTCCAGGAAGAATCATGAGATAACTCATAAGGAAGAGTCTGGCTGATACGCTGAAATGATGCTGGCTAAATCTCATGTCTGTGAATTGAACATGTAACCTCTCCTGTCTAATTCCAGCTTTATCACCTTTTTCCAACCTTTCCGTATTTTCCTTCTTTCCTATTTATTTGTTTCCTGTTTAATTGCATCTAATACATTCAGTCAAAACTACTGTGAGCTGTGACCAGCAAAACAACTACATGTTCTGTCACAAGCAACCTGACACAGATAGGATTTTGCTTGTGGCTGCTGAAGTGAGCAGAGGCTGGTGGCTGTCTCTTGAAAGCAGCAAGGCTACAAACAGCAGTGAGCATCACAGACACAAATGACATTTTTCTTGTCTTTTTATTTTCTTTTCTGCACTTTCTTGTATTTTTGTCTGCAAAGCAACAGCTTTTTTTTTTTCCACCACAAATCCAGTTCATCTCACCTTCCTTTGCCTTACAAAGGACAGTTGTTTTCATCTTTACCTCCAGTACACCACCAAGTGGTTTTTCCCTTGACAATTTTTCAGAAATAGTGAGGGAAATAAAATATATTGTCAAAATGAAGACTAAAATATTTTGCATTTCAAGCTTTAATTATTTTTCATATCTTTCACTGCACTCTATGAAGAACCTAGCCTGCTGAGAACTGTCTTAAAATCCCTGAATCTTAACAGTCCATTGTTGAATGGCAGCATTGACTTTGCATCTTTGTGTGCCACCCTGGGCTCAAGTATTCCATCAGAGCCTACAGAGTTCTTCACACCCTTCTTTATTCCGGGCAGGAATCCCACCTCATTGCCAAGAAACACGCAGGCAGTCTGACTGCCTTCAGTAGCTACTGCTGGTTTATGTTTGACTCTGTCACCCATTTAGAACAGAAGTTATGGACACAGGAAGCAATCCTCTATGAAGGGAATGTGCCCTTGAGGGGACCTCGGTTGGATATTGTAGGAAGGGAAGTTCCTCAGGGAACTCATGACCTAATTAGGGAAAGGCAAGCCAGAATCATAAGGATAACAAACAGAAACAGGTGGAGAGGAAGGATGAAAGAAACCACAGCAAGAGCATATTTGTTTTACTGCTAGACTTATTGGAATTCTGAGATAAATGACAGCTTATGTGCTGGAGTGAGAGAAAGCAGCTGTTCTGTTAATTTTACTTCTTCCCATGTGTGCTAGTCCTAACAGTATTGCATTGGAAACACAAGAGGTAGAAGCAGCAACGTCAGAGAAATCACTTCTTTTTTTCCCCAGTTCTTTTGTCCCTGTTAAAGAAGAATGACAGAATGCTTTACTGTTTCCTCCAGTGACAGAAAGAAAGATGGGATCTAAATGTAGAAGTACAATGAAGTATGTGCTATTGCTTTGTTAAAAGTTTTTGTTGTCCAATGTTTGTAAATTACAGGATTATGGACACATGAATACTTTACAGGGGTTTTTTTCCTCTTTTTTTTTTTTTTTTTGTTCCTCTTTCCTTTCCTCCAATCTTTAATTAGGATTTTTGAAGGCCTGTATGGTACCTACAATGATCATCTAATCCAACTGCCTAAACTCTTCAGGACTAACTAAAAGTCTAGGAAGCCATTTCTACTGGTTGACCATCCTCTTTGTAAAGAAATGATTCTTAATATCAAGTCTGAACCTTCCCTAATGCAATTTTGAACCATTCCCACACGTCCTGTCACTGGATACCGGAAGAAGAGGTCAGCACCTGCCTGTCAACTTATCCATCTCAGGAAGCTGTGGAGAACAAGGAGGTTGTCACTTAGCCTCCTTCTTTCCAAACAGACTAGCACAAAATACTCAGCCACTCAGGACATTCGTTCCAGCTCTTTCACTAGATCTGTTTTTCTACTCTGGATGCATTCAAGTGCTTTAACAGCCTTTTTAAATTGTGAGGCCCCAGAACTGCACACAGTAAGTGGAATGAGGCCACATCCACACTAAATAGGTCAACTTTAAAAGCTCTAGTGTTTCAAAACTAGTGCAATACTGGAAATACTTCAGCTGATGCCAGAAGCTCTGGTTTGGGCATGAAAGTAGAGTTGCTCCTAATTTGTTACCCAGATGTTTCCCTACCCTTTACCTACCGAAAGGTGGTAACAAGTATCTGCATACCTACCAGCTAACTAAAAGCCAGCTAAAGATTTCTACTCCATCATGATATATTGGATCTTTCTGAACTTCCAAAACCAGAGCTAAGAACCCCTACCATTACATTCATTTAGTTACTGTCTTTGATTTATTTTTTTCCCTTTGTGCATTAATCTCTTTGGTCTGCTACATACTCAAGAAAGGTGTTTTTGATATTATTTAACTTTTCTTTACCTTTTTTTAGATGCAGGCATAGGTTATGAAAAGAGATTATGCCTTTATATCTGTATAGAACCTGGCACTGAGGAAATGTTCAGGGAACAGAGCACCATACTGCAATTAATACAACTGTTCCTGCTACTTACCCGCTGTGTGCCCATTAAGGACTTAGTTAATCCCTCTCAGCTGCATAATTTCCTATAAAAAGTGCATAAAATTGACTGCCCCACACAGTTAGTGGTTCAGAATGTCTTTGAGATAATCTGATGAAAGGTGAAACTGAAGAATAAAGGATTGGTTTTATTACCAGTAACGTTACAATTAGTTCATTATCCTTCTTAAGAAAGAGCTTTAAATTGTTCTTGTCATAGGAGTTGCACTTCCACACAAATGCAAAGGAAATGCAACTATTCTGCTCTGTGGCAACTGTATGCATTTTATCAAATGAACAGAGGAAACAAAATAAATAGGACCTGGGTGTTATTTCAGGAAAATTCTCATTTTCTCAAACATTAGATGATTACCAAAAATGTCATCTACTCTAAATATTTTTCTAAATTTTTTTTTTTTTGCAAAGCTTTTTAGGAAAAGCTATCTGTATTCTGCAGCTCTTTATACTGAGCTAATTGTTTTAATGGTGGCTAATCATTAACTGAGTTTTCATGTTGTGGTTATGCTATACTTTTATCCTACACATATTTTATGTATAAATATTGTTTAACATAGAAATCATGCGTGACTAATTTATTTCAAGGAGCAAGTCAGACAGAATACCTAATGAATTGAACATATTTTCTTTATACTGCATCTTGGTAAATTCCTTTATGATGCAGATCATCATCCTAGCTGCAATTAATGAGGGGATTCTGTGAGAAAAGCTTCTGTGCTACCAAAGCTCTTTGTAAATATTTCTGGTAGCCGTTAATCTAACTGGCAAAGATGAAGAAAAAATATCCACAAACAAAACCTGTGTATCTCCTGGGGGCCTTCAACCTGATCTTCTACTGCAGCCTTCTGCTCAAACAGCATCATTGCATGAAAATATGTTACATGTTTATATATTCTGCTGAATTCTAATATAAGAGTTAATGAATGGGGTTTTTTTATTGTCAATACTTGAGGAAAATTTGGAAATCAACATATTTTGTAATCTAGTTCAGCTGATAAGAAGCATACAGGGAACTATGAAGTACATGGAATCTGCTGTGATGAGTTACACAGAATGGATTACTCAAAATAAAAATCTAAATTGAAAAAAGGATAAAGGCCTGGAATTACTGGGAAAAATCTCTAATTCTCCGAGATAGAAGTTCTTTTTTCGAGGTGCCTGATGATATTTGCTTTATCTCTTGGCCACACAGCATTAGCCTTTTTTCTCCATCCTTGATGCTGACTTTGGTCTCTTTCTCTCTTTTGGAAATCATCACTAATCACAGCCCAGGTAGGCATATGCAAGCTTATTTCAGGCTACTGGTAAGCAATTTAAATACAATAATACAGAATTCAGAGTGAACATCGCACTGAGCCCTTCCAGCCCTTCTGGCTGAGGTTTATAATTTTACAAGAAGATTGATATAGGTATTAAAGTCTAAAAGGTTCTTATTCTATGCAGCTAATTATTTACAATTATACAAATAAGTTTCTGCAGCTTTTTGTTTGTAGAATTCTGATGAAAGAGGGAAAGTTTATAACTTTGAAGGGGATGGTTAGCTAAAAGTCAAATATGCATCAGTAATATACAAAGGCCAGAGAAGCTGCTAATTGGCTTATTCTGAGTGTCTCATCCACCTCCTTCTTCCCAACAGTCTTGGGCTATGAGTTATTTATTGTATCTCCCTGGGTCCTTGCCAGCCTTGTTCTCAAGCATGTGATGAATTGTCAGTGAGTCTTTGCTAGCCCACATCAAGACCACATCCAGATGATGGCTTAAAAAACTATTATAACATGTGATGGATTTGAAAAATCAGCTGTCTCAATAGTGACAAATGAGAGTCCATCACTCTTCCTGGCTGAAGTGTCCTCTGTCAAACCTCCCACTTCATTTAGTGGTCAAAGCACATTTACATGTACGTGGAACAATCTGTTGCTGCAATATATGTAATCAGCTCTCCAGTGAGCTCTGTGAAGAAAATAAATTTCATCATAATTAAGTCAAAAAATAGAAATTTGTTTGCATTCTGTCACCAGCATAATGAATGCAGCCACTCTGTCACTTTCAGTCCATGGAACTGATTGACATATTGTACCATAAACAGCACAAAAACTAAAAGACTTTTCCCCTTCTGACATGGTGGATATTAATGAAGGACATTCAGGGGGTAAAGTGTGAATCTGACAATGTGCATCCAGAAAGACTTTCTTTTATTGATTGTACAGACCATAAATAGCATATATCCTCTGGATAGCAGCTTACATAGCATTCTATCTAAATACAGTATGTTTAACCATTTCTTTAATAATTTTTTGTCCTGTCTTTAAAATACCAGTTTAGTCAGAATTGCATATATGATTTTGAGTGAATTATAGGAAGTCTTGGCTTAAGCTTTTCAAGCATGTTGTGCCAGGACACCAACATAAATACTCAGAATGGATCAGAGGTTCATCAAAGAAGTTTACTGAAAATTTTGAGAAATTAAATACAATCTTCATTGTGAGTAAAACAGACAAATAAAACAGTTAACTTTCCTGGAAACCAGTTTCAGGATTGGAGAACCCATGTGTAGCTACTAACAAGTCATGTGAAAGATATCAGAAGCACCATGTCACACAAATACTTGTTGTACACATCTATACAAAAGGAGACCCAAGGTTTTTTCCAGTTCCATCTGAAGCTGAAGTCGTATTTCAGTGCCTAGATATTAGAAAAGCATCACTAAGTAATCACTAAAAATCCAAAAGACATTTTTTCTTTATTTTTCAGTGCTAACACATCAATGAAATAGTTATGACTGAAATAACTTCAGACAGTGAAATTATTAAATAATGTATTTAGGGTATGACTAATAAGCAAAATTTAAAACTAGTTCTAAGTTTTTTTTATATATTTAATTAAACTTAGTTGTTAAAATTTGAAATACTGAAAATTTCAAAATCTAGAAGGCATTGTCTGGAATTAGATCAGCTGCATTAGTATTGGGGAGAGAGCTACTTCTGTTTTAAAATACGACTTACACAGAAAACTTCGAAATACTTCTCTGATTTGGTGTAGGTAAGCCTCAGCATTAGGATTATGCTTTCCAGTGGAAATGTAAAAGCACATGCTGTAACTCTGAGTAACTGATAAATTTTCTTATTAGTTTAGCTAGCATGATCAATAAAGTTTTATTTTAATTAACTTGAGATTCAGAAGGATTTGCGGATTTTCAGCATTAGAGTACCTCTGTGTTCCTGTAGAAACAGCATCTTTTATGATGCTCATTCTGTAAAAAGAAATATGATTTAATCCCTCTAGAATTTTCTTGTTTGATTATCATGAGTATTGGCATGTTCTTTAGAATTATGTGGCACCATTTCACATTCAGAGACACGTTGAAAGTAGGAAAGAAAATGAAGGCACTTCACTGTTTATGTGGATGGTTATACTGTAAGAATTGCATATTAATAACACTAATATATTTTACAGCAGTACCTGGAGATCCTTTCTGAAATTAGTGCCTTACTGTGTTCAGAGACAAAAGATGGTTCTACCCATTAGCAGCCTGCAGTGTCAACACCGAAGACTGAAAAAAGCTAGGAGAGATCAAGGATTAGTTCATCAGATTTCACACATGGAAAATGGTAGCACAGAGGTTTAGGTCTCTCAGGTTTGGTTTATTTGCATATTTTTCCTGGGAAAGTTTTGCTGATGTGATTTAAGGAATAAATTTAAACTGAGATAGTTTAACCAATGACCAGTAGGAAATATGTGTGAATAGTCACAATGAAATAACTTGCTTTTTTCAGCTTAACAGAAGTAATTTGGGAACAGATTTACCTAAACCCATATAAGCCACTTATTTATAAAGCCTAAGGTCCACGTGATCTTTTGCGTTCAATTAAAATCCATTTTCATTATACAATTCCCATGAATGAATGTCTTAACATGTAAGTACTCACATAAATAATCTGAAGGCACAGCTGTGACTTCGACCTGGGAAGGACTGTTGGTGGGCTTATTGTGTTGGTCAGGAAGACTGAATTTTATTTATAAATTCCCACTTCAAAATCAAGATAACTTTTTGAGTTTAAATCCAAATCTTTTAATCAGCTGAAACAAAGTGAGAAAGTGCCCAATGCACTTGTCTATTACTTAGCATCCCATGTAACATCTTTGCAGACTCTCATGTGAACCACCAGTTAATATATCTCAACTTTTCATTAGCTTTAGGGGTGAATTCAATGAGATGAATTTCAGTGGAACTGCCGGCACAGAAAATGCTCATGCAACTTCAGCACAAGTTCAGATGTATTCAGAATCTGGTGTAAAGCTGAGCACAACTTACAGCTTCTCTCTAGGGAGGATTGTCAATATTTTAATATAAAGATATTTCTTTAATCCAGACAGGAAAACAACAAACCCCCAAAACCCAACTGGCCAACTAATGAATGAAAAAATCCATCACCAACAACATGCTTCTGAAGGATTAAAAATATCCAGTAAATTGTGTGCACTTGTTTGATTTTTTGATATATTAAATTATGTATTTGTAGTTGCTTCCCTCTTTCTATAAGGATTCACTAGTCCTGTGAGAAACCCCAGACTGCCAGAAGCACAGCAGCAACTCTTCAGATACTGCACTCACAGAGGCAGTGGGCCACAAAAAGTAAAAAAAAAACCAAAAAAAACCCCAGCTTTTAAAATGTCATTAATTCAAAATGGATTTGATGTCGAGCCAAGGCAAAAATGACCAATTTTATGAATTGGAAGTTGACAAACATCATTAAAATCAAGGTCTGCATCAAAAGATTTTAACTGTACATAATCTGTGCTAGCTAGCAGAGAAAAATATTGATGGGAGAGTTCTAATGCTGCTGAAAGAGTATTAATTATCTTGGCAAAAGTCTAATGTTGAACTTGTATCAGCTACTAATTAGAAATGTGGCATTTGCTTTGAGGGTTAGTTTGTGTGATATATGACCAACACTTTGTAAATGACTACTGCTTTTAAATGCCTTCAAAAGAAGAAGGGCCTCTCTTCCATGTCTCTCTCTTTGGATTATTTTCTGATGCACTCAAGATCCTTTTGCTAAGCACCAAATGTTATCAATATCTAGGTTAATATGTGCAATAAAAAAATTGAAAGTTGTAAAAGTACACATAGCTATCATTCTCTCAGTTAGAGGGATTTCATATTTTAGGTCTAGTCCTGTGGAGTTCAGACTCAGATCATGACCTCGCTAGAATCTGATTTCACTAATACTTTCAAATTAGTTTTGTCACTGTTTTAGGAAGAACATCTCAAAATTTTCTTATATAGCTTGTATATGTAATCAATAACTGCACACTGACAAAAATGTAGAAATAATAACTTCTTTTTTAAAAAAAATACAAGACAGTTATTTAGTGTAGATCTTGCCATACTTTAAAAACATTATATTTATACTTTCATAAGAAGATTGAATATGAGAGAGGTTTATAATACAGTTCAAAGAGATTTTGTTAAATCACCACAACAGAAGCTGCTCAGACTTTAGTAAGCTAACCCCAGAATGGTTTGAGATTTTTCCATTACATGTGGTTACAAATTCACTCCCTTTCCTGGTATTTGTTGCTTTGCTCTTCTCTGCCTATGGCTGAGGTGTCTTTCTTGGTCTTTCCAGTTTTTTCCTTTTTTTTTTTTTTCTTTTTTTTAATATTTTGGGGATTATTTTCAAGAAATAAGGTATATTCAGATATCAGTCTTTTTACCTCCTTATTATCTCCTTGTCACTTTGTCTTCTCTCTTAATCTGCTCCCTTTCCAGTATTTTCTTTGTCTTCCCATTTATATTTCTGTGCTTTACTTTCTAGCCTTCATGATTTTTGTCTTACATGCTCTATATCTCTATTAATTACTGCTGTATTTAGGGAACTCTTTAACTTCTGTTTCAGAAAGAATTCTAATTGTAAAATGTACCTATGAGCTACGTCTGAATGTTTGAGTGGCTGAACTTAGGAAAGGTATTATAAGAAGGGAAAGTTCTGCACTGGATGTTATTTTATAACACTTGTAAAGCAGCAAGGGTTGTTCAGATGTCTGATTTGTGCAATTGTGTGTTCAGACAAAATGCTTATAGAGTTTAGTAAGAGCTTCAGAAAAATCTGAGTTGGATGGTATGTAGTAATGATATTAATAACAATATTTATTGAAATACAAGAAAGTTCTGTAGATCTTTTCTCTGGTACTTATAGCTATAGAGATTTAGAAAAGTTTGAGACAATTCATAGTCAAAATTTATCAACACATGCCAAATCTTTCTTAAAAGGCTTATTAAAAGCCGCCAATAGCTAGGAATCATGATTTCTTTCCTGCAGAACCTCTAAAAATTGTAGCAGTCACTTCTAAGCACTATTGGGGGAAAATTGTCTTATATCCCAATGAAATTTTTTGGCTGTGTAGTAGTACATGTATGTAGATGGGGGTGGCATACTTTCTGTCTTGTCTATTTGAGCAAGGAAAGAGAAGGAGAGGATGAAGCAACAAATGTGTATCCCCCTAGTCAATAACACTTTCTTGACTTTAAGACCACTGTGTGTACAATGCAGCCACCTGACAGAGCCAGAAGAGTGTGCCAATGCCTTATCTCTCTGCTGAGCTCATCCAGAGTGTTTGATGAAGTGCAGTCAGCAAGAGAGATAACAATGAAGTGCTTCCACCCTTTCATTTCTGCAAATCCCTTGCCATAGGACCGTGGCAACATGCAAAGAGAAATCCCCTCTCTCCCCTCCCTTTGTTGTTTTTCTTTTTTTGTTTGTTTGTTGGTTTGTTTTTTTTTGCTTGTTTGTTTTAGTGCAAAACATTTTAATTTCCCTGTTGGAGTGGGGGGTGGGAAAGGTAGTTTTATATGTGAACCCGGTGTGAAATACTTTACTGATTTTAAAATTTCGGGTTTCTGTGTTGGCAGGTCCAGAAAGTGATACATCTGTACTCCATTAAAATGTAGAGTGAACACAATTAATTAAAGGTGTTGACTGTTTCTAAAACGCTCTGTAAGTATTTCTTTGCAAACACATATAAAACAGTGCCAGGTGTAGGATGAAAGGCAGTGCTGCTGCTTGATCTTGGCAGTGAACATTAGAATAATGTACAGCTCAATAGCACATTAACATTTTCAAAGACTATGATTTCCATTTCTTATCATACAAAAAAGAAACCCAAAAACCTCAACATAAAACAAAGGAAGAGAAAGTGTAGAAAGAGTGTTAGTTAATTTATCAACTACCTGAAATGCTAAGTGGAGCCAAGTTAAACTTTGAGAAACATAAATCATATTTGTCATACTTGAGTAAATCTTTGCAAACATTTGCCTTCCTTTAAGCTTCAATTTTAAATTTAAAAAATTATTCTAATGGTGATCATCTTTTGATAAATTATGTAGGGCAGGATTTATAAGTAGATTTTGCAGTGGTCTGAATATTTGTACATGAGATATTGCAGCACAGGTGATAGAAAAGTGAGTTAGAGCAGAAAGAAACAGTATTAACCATATTCTCAGTCAAAGCTGTCATCTTCTGGCACTGGTGCTTGCACTGCACTTTCATGGTGGACCTCTGGCAGCTGCTGTTCATAATACGACTCTAGCTGAAAAGATTGATACCAGCCTTCATTTAAATAAAATAACTTTCTTTCTGAAAAATGGTTAGAACATACTTAATCATGAAATGGAAAAATTTTAGACTGTGTTTCCTGCTCACAATATTGAAAAATGGGCCATGTTGTACAAAAATTATATGAATGATCTTTATGGGGTTTTTGGGTTTTTTCCCAGTTGTATCTGATAAAGAAGTTAGGGTTGTATACTAGGACTTGCAATCACACTTTTAAGCATTATTTTCCATGTGGTCCAAAGAATTTCAGGGATTTATTAAATTGTTTGTGTGAAATAAAGTTGCCTAGAAATAAAATTCAAGTGGAAAATAAAGTATGTGAGGCAGTAACCCAGATGTTCCATACTTTTTTTTTTTCTATCAAGAAATACCATTAATATATTCTGCTGTTTGTTTGGGGTAATTAATATTATTGGCAAATTATTTACTTTTATTAATATAAAATAAAGAGATTTCCATTAGAGAGAGAGAGCATTAATTAGGATGTAAGTAATAAGATTATAAAAATAAAGAAAAGGTTTGAATATGCATCTGAATATCCAGTAGATGGAGCTTCTTACCTCTAAAATGTTTCATTTTATCTGACTAAGTTTGACTTTGAGGCGGTTGTTGAGATGCAGTCCAAAACTAAATATAAAAATTACAGCAAAGATTGTATCAAAGCCAGATAAGACTGTGACATGATCAAAAACCTTAAGCTGCTCTTAGAAGCATTTTTTCCTGCTGTCATTCCCTTAGTGGCACATTTAATGATGCAAAACTATTTTATTAGGAAATACGGGACAAATAGATGTTATTATAGTTTCCTGTCTGTTTTTTGTTTAGTTGTGAAGGTTTTTGGTCTGTGTATTTTTCATGTGCAATGCCTAGATATGTAGATTCAAGGGTTAAGCAGCAATTTTTATAAGTTTCTGAGGATTTTAATACCAGAGAGCACCAATTAATATTTTTGCGATTTCAGAAAGACATAATGAATACTGAGTTGAATATAAGTTAGAGAAACATTTTCAGAGACCTTGCATGGAATTAATTAGCCTTGATTTCTGGTGAGGATATATTAGAGACTAGTATAATTAGACACAATTAATTCTTTATGAAATATTATTATAAATTGAAGTTAACATTTTGGAGGAAAACTTGAGACAACTTGAGAATAGGCTAATATGTCCATATTTCTACTGTGGAATGATATTTGAACATGCCTTTAGTTTTGATGAAGGATAACATTTACCCTGTTACATATAGCATGTTTGTCCAGAAAGCCTGAACAGTGGCAGAAAACTAACTTCAAAGATAAATAAACGTCTTTGAAAGGATGGGCTTTGCAAACCAAGGGAAGGCAGTTACTGCATCCTCATATTTATATTCTAGGGGCATATTCAATCATTTCCTCTGCAGCAGTTTGGATTCAGCTTCTGATGCTTGAAAAGATACCTAAACTCATCTTGTGTTAACAGAATTCTACCTGAGATAGACAAAAGGCTGAAGACTTTAGTGTCAAATGTCTGTGGCAGTCAGACGTAGATACTGGTAGGTATTTGAATTTGGTGGTGGTTGACAAAAAACAGTAAAAATTATTATGGTTTATGTTGCTGCTGTGAGTGATTTTGCATTAATATTGCACAAATATCTGTGAATCTGGTAGTTTCGAAATAGCATGATATATAATTCAAGGTCTAATTGAAATAAATCTCGAGTACCTCAAGACTTCTGCATATGTCAGGCAAGTTTTCATTCTGTTTGACTCAGAAAGATAGAAGTTACAGGACAGATCTTGAGAACTTTATTAATAACCCAGCTTTGCACTGGAGAACTAGACAGAGGCAGGGTCTATTAGCTTAGATGTAGAGTGCCCTTGAGTCTTGTGAAACAGTGCGGTTAAGATTAGCAAAGTGACTTTCAGACTGTCTGTGCCTATCAGCATAGATGTCCTAACCTGTTTCTGGGTTTTAAGCCAGATGATTTCACTAAATTATGACAAAGTACTTCTGACTTTGTCCCCCTCCCCCAGTTTTCTTGTGAATATGTTCATACCCTTGCAAACACACTCTGTTTTCTCACAGGAGCACAAAACAAGTAAAAATTTAAACATGCAACAAAAAATGCAGATTTTCTTTAAGACTCCATCTTATGAACATGCTTCTTTTTGCATTAATTCACATCTGATCCCCACTGCCTTTAACATTCCTTTTTTGAACTGTTAAATCCCACCACAAGATATAGGAATTGCTCCTGTTCCTTCCCAAAAAGCTATTCGCCCTTTCTCTAGAGAGAACTGTAACTCTTCTCTCTGTATTTTCTTTTCTTTTTCCTATTCTTTGCATTCTCCACATTCCTGCATTGGTGGAAAATCTGTTTCAGTAGATTCCCGTGGGGCCGACTGGCACCTTGAGAAAAACCCCTATGGGTTTCTGTTCTTTGTGCAAGGCCAGGTAAACCCAGAGGGAGGGTGTGCTTGCTGAGCTCCCTGCCAGCAGAAGCCAGAGGAGGATGCTGTGAAGGGTCTCCCTTGTTCTGGTGCTATTGGCTGTGTGGGTAGTAGGACACAGAGGACAGTACAGGGATTAGGTTCAGCAAAGAAAGTCTGGGAGGTGACAGGGAAGACACTGTTTTGGAGTCTCTTGAGGTCAGCAACAGGGTATAGATATTCATGCCAAGCAGACATGAGACATCTCATCTCTAATTCCTGTTCCTCCATGGCCCTTTATAATGGCATTGGCAGAAAATGACAGACTGCCTTTGAAGTCTGTAGAGAAAGATGCAAGCCAGAAAGAAAAGAGAGCTGGACTTGTCTGTTGGAACTGGAAATACTGTACAAGCTTTCAGGGGTCCCTGAGGCCTCTGCTTTCAAATCAGTGAAAGAACAGCTCTACGTGAAAGAATAGGGGCTGGTTGTACTCCAGAGTGGGAGAATGAGCTCCTGGGGCTCCGCTGAATGAAAGGGAAATGAAAAGGAGGGAATGCTGCTCAGAAACACGATTTTGTGTGGTATGGAGTTCAGCTGTCTCCTACCAGTTCAGAGTAGGGGACTGTAGCGTGACATGATGAGGGTTAAGGTGAGACCAGAGGGCAAACTGCATAGCCATAGGCATAAAAGTGTCTGTGAAAATGCTTTGCTTAGGGCCCTCCAACACTTCATTCTCAATGGTGGTAATGGCAGGAGAGTGGCTCTTTGTGCCGTGTTGCTGAATGGGGTAGGATGCTTTCAACAATTTTTCGTAACAAATATTGATAGAGGGAGAGCAGATGATGTTAATAAATGTCCTGTTTGCAAAAATCACTGCAAGATGCAACGGATGGATAGGGAGAAAAATCTGGATGTTAAAGGAGCAGCTTATTCACAATATGCATCCATAAAACAGCGGAAATATAATTGCTTAGAAAGCCTATGAGATTTATTGTTCACATTCTCATTTTGCATAAATCTTCTTTGTCACTTGGTTCAACATAGAATGCATAAAATGTCTTAGATGCTTTGAAAACAGTATCGCAAAACTCAACAAAAAAATCCCACCCCTATGGTGCATGTTCTTCAGACAATATCATTTTATTACCAACACTAAAAAAAAACAACGCAGAAATGGGTCAGCAACCCACTTGAGTGACTTTACAGCATATTCACTGGTGTACATAGACAATAGAAGTTCAACTAACCTGAGTACTAAAGTTAACTGAACAAGGCCATTTCTTACATGACAAGGATCTGCACACTATAGCTAGCTGTACTGTAGTGATATAGTAATATTAGATAACTTCCATTTTATAGAGTGGACCTACATTTTATTTGGTTTGGCTTGGTCTGGCTTTTGGAAAGCTGCAATTAAAAAGACATAATTATTTCCTAGTATGGCTGAGGGTGATATTTAACTGAAAACAACCCAGAGGAAAACAAGCTTGTGAATCTATAAAGGGATCAGAATAATGCAGTTATGGTAGTTAAGGTTTAGTGCGAAAGCGGTTCAAAGAAAGTAGGATTGTAATTTAAAATAACATCTCATTAGTTGGTTTAATTACTCACTGCCAGCTCTAATTGGTTTTTAAGTCTGGAAATGAAAAACATAGCACTAACGAAAAAGAAAGGATTTTTACCCCCGATATGTTGGACACAAGATGAAGGTTCCTTTGGCAAAGTATAAGATTCCTATTACATTTCTTAGGTTCTTTGAATTATACTGATTATTCTGTATTTGGAAATTAAGTCAGACAGCTACAATATTGATTACGTCTTTCTCTAGCATTTGCTTAACTTTTCCTTGTTAGTAAAAAAAGTTTTTTAAAAGTAACTTTTCTTAAGAACCCTAGGTAGATAAGTAGTTTACTAGGTGATGATTTCATGTGCAATTTTTTTTATGTCCTCACAAGCCTGCTAAAAGAGGGTTATCATCAACCCTGTGTTCATGCAGTAGCATGTATAAGTAGCTGTCAGAGACCATGGCACATAGAGTTTGCTGCTTCGTAGCACAGAACAGAAAGACCGTCCCAAAAAAGATGACCAATCCACCTAGAAAATTAGTAATAATGAGAAAACTACTTACTTTTGACATTTATTAGTTCAATATGAAGTCTATGTTAAATCCTGAGTCAGGGTTAGGAACTACAAGTTCCTGTCCATCAGAGTAGGGAATTGTGTGCTGTCTGTTTCTGATTAAATTTTATTAACTAACTTCTTTCCTCTTGACCCAGAAATCCAGAACACCTTGAAACACTAGTTCTTCTTTAAAATTAAATATTGCACATTCTTTTAATTTCAGGTGCTTCAGATTCCACAAGGATGAATATTCTAAGAGAGCATGTAAATCCATAGGAATTTTCATGAGTCTATTATCCCCTCATAAAATCTCCCAGGTCGAGTCAAACCATGAAACAGTGCCTCACTATATCTGGTTTGATTAAATATCTTAGACAAAACTAGAAAATCCATCTTTTAATAGTCTTCTTGGAAAATCAAGGATATACCTTTATAATCAAGGCTTGCCTAGTCCTAAAGTGGTAGGTACTTTTTCTCCCCAGCTATCTCAGGTACAGGGACAGTGTCTCACTTTTGACACTGACCCCAGTCAAGATTCTCACACTTCCCTTTAATCAGATCACTTCTGAAGGCTTTCTTCATGTGTTCTCCAAGTAAGATGAAATATTTTTGGTATTTTACAGTGCTTTCTTGGTCTTTCCTGCTTTGGAATGCATGCATGAAGCTGATGGGAATCTGGGAGTCTGACTATGCTGATGACCTTTAGTTCTGTGGCTCATTCCTGTGTTAGCCACTTGATATCCTGAATTAGTGGCTGGAGAAGATTAAGGCATTCCTATCAGCTAGATAACTGAGATAACCAAGGGTCCCTGTGCACATTTTATTACTTGGGTTTTCAATGTAGGGCTTTTATTAATATGTGAAGTATTGTAAAGGGTACTCAAAATGTTCATGTCAAACATCTTCGAGTCAAACCAACTTTTAAAAGATTAATACAAAGATGTGTTTCATTTGAGTACCAACTTTTTCCCCATGTATTTTGTAAAACAATATCAAAATCAAGATTCTGTTCAGAGTTTAAACTTTCACACATTTTTTAATATCAAAAATCACAGAATTTAAGATTTTAGAATCTGCATTTTCTAAAATGTATGTGTTCATTGGTTTTAATCTTCTAATCTCTAGCTGATTTGGAACTATTCCTTTCAAGAATCTACCTTTTGTGTGCATTCTAAGTCATTGTAACTTCAACAACTGTTAGTGGAAAAGGTCAGTCTGGAGTCTTCAATTTTAATGGATGAAATATTTTTCAGGAGTAGCATTGATCATGAAATTAGTTCTTCCCAGGCCCTCCAATCCTTTTAAAATTTTAAGGCCAAAGTATTTCTTTATGTCTATGTTGTGAAGATGAGATAGTTGTCTATTTTGATTAATTATTTTTTGAGTCAATCTTGACTGATAATTGTAGTGATGCTGTCAGTTAAATATTGATTATTTGTATAATTATCAGACCTGCTTATATGTGATAGTAGGTGCTTTAAAACATAATGTATACATTGAAGGCAATAGGATAGTAGAACACTTCATTGACATTACATCTATGTTTCAAATAATTGATGGAAATTACAAATATTTTTAAGACATATTTGTAATTTAGATGCCTTTACAGTTTTGAATATAATTTTCCTAACACATTTCCCTGAAGCAAGAAAGAAGCTAAAAGAAAGAAACAAAAAGGAAACTAATTATAGTTGCTTCCTTGCAGTTTTTCGAGTCTCTGAGGCACCTTTATGACCAATCATGATACCTCCTCATTTCAGAGTTAATGAGCCAAAAAGATGAAAGTTGTTTCAATTCTTGTTCTTCTATTTCCACTGTTGCAATTGTTCCTGTTCTTCAAGTCTTCTAAAGGGCTGAACTAAACAAAATAAAGACTTCAGTGCTGCATTCTCAAAACAACGTTCATATTATAGCAGATTGCATTCTCAGGAATGATCAGCAATGACTGCCCTTTATGTAGTTGCTTATATTTCTGAGTTACGTGGAAAAGAAAACAAATCAAAAAATGGGATACAGATTCAGGTACCCAAATCTTTAGTATTAGCTACTACAGAATATATAGAAAATATAACTATATTTATATCCATAAATATACATAATGTTTTAAAAGGAAATATAAAGATACGTATGTGCACCATAATTAGACAGTTATTAGGTGACATTCCTGCTTCAAGAAAAGGTTATAAATTAATATGTTTAGAAGCTGCTTTATTCCTTTAATCCCACCTACTAGATAATGCCACAATCAGTAATAGACAAAATACATACCCAGGGTATTATTTGAGCTTTAGTAGAAGTTTCCAAAAGACGCACTACGTTATTTCGTTGCCAGTTTAAGAACCCACTTTACATAGATACGGTCTTGGGAATATTGGAAGTTAGAAATAGAAAAACAAACAAAAAATACCCACCACATTTGAAGTCCTTGAGAGAAATAAAAGTGAAGTGGGAAGAGATAATTTCTTCCTTATCCATTATTCTTTACTATCCAAATGGCACATTTACGAAGCATCAAAGGAATGAATGTAGCAGCATTTAGCCGGGCTGCAGTCTCAAAAATTGTTTTAGGGTTTTATTGGAAGCAGAAGTAATGATGTTTGGCATTTGCACAAATAGTGTATTTTTATACAAACACTTCTACTTCTTCATCAGCCAAGGCACATGACTGTTCTACTGGAAATGCATAATCTTCTAAACATAGGATTTAATTTGGGACCTCACTCGCAGCTAAAATTAAGCAATATTTAAGAGATTTAAGCCAAGATTATCAGAAAAGCTGATTTAGAATGGTATTTTTTAAGAGTCATTAAAAAATTTTATGAAGGAGTTTTGGAGAATGGTCTAAGTGTGAAAACAGACCAAATGAAGCCTCAATACTGAATCCTTTAAATCAATTTTTTAATTCCAGCTTCACATTCATGTCTTTTCCTCTACCTTGTAAGCAGCAATCACCCAAAATAACATGATAATGGGACAAAGAATTCCAAGCTGCATCCTACAGAAGAATTTTAGGCAAGAAATTTATCATACTTCATTTTAAAACTAGAATAATCAGAAGTAAGTAAGATTAGATATCAATGAGGGGGAAAAAAAGGCCTGACAGAGGTTTTGGTACATTTTGGAACATCCATTGAAGTTATTGCTTGTTTCCTCCTGTTAAATAAGAATTTAACAGTTCTTCATGACATCAATTTTGATATTTTTTCCCTACAGAAAGCAGTTACTGTATCACTGGTTTTTTAAGCGACCTGGGCAACTGTATTGGCAAATATATCCTGTGCCTTAATGGAACTTTTGGTTTGGGGTTAAAAATTAAAGACAAGTCCCTGTGAACCAGTTATGTCCCCTACGTTGTCTGCAATAAAACAATTTAACAGTTTTTCTGGATTAAATGCTTCCTGATAGGGAGAATCAAACATTTCTTTTCTGACTTCCATGAAATTTTCTTGAAATATTCTTTGGTTTTTTGTGAATTTCAAGATGATAATAAAATAAGAATTATGAAGCATAATACATAAAGAGGTTATGCCTTTTGTAGTATTGAGACATTCACTTGTATGAATGACTGCATGCTTTGCCTCCAGTTGAATATAAAAATAAGCATCTCATGAGACTACAGACACATTGTGATTTTTTTTTTTCTGGCTGCCTTAAAAGAAACATAATAAGTCAATTTGCATTTTGAAATCTACTGAGAGCAACAACGGATCGTTAAGTTCTTCTCAATTCCACCTGATGGAGCGTATAGAAGAGTCTCCTGCAATATTGCATTAGTGACACTTTCATTATCTGAAACTATTTCTGTATCCAGGCAAAACTATTCCTGTAATATTCCTGTCTCACTGTGTTTTGTATACGTGGAAGACTGATTTGCATTGTCATCCTTGGGCCTTTATGGTTTACTGAGGGTTGATGAAGTTGTGTGTGAGAGCTGCGGACCTTATTGCGCCATATTATTGCTTTGGTACTATTTAGTGTGTGAACATGCAAGGATAATAAGGATAATAATATATTTGTGAGAGAATTGTAGTACTGTACAAGTAAAAGAACTTTTATGCTCATATTTTAAAATAAGTGACTGAGATAAAAATTTAACTCAAACAGTCACTGTATGCTAACAACCAGTAAATTATGCAGGTAACAGGACAATATATCTAATTTCAAAACTTATTGAGTATATTAAAAACAATCTATTCCTATTTGTTATTGATATTGCTAGCAAAACAAGCAAACAAACAAAAAACAAGCCTCACCTACATTACATTTTGACTTTATTTATGTTGTAGATTAAGAATTACTTTTCTGTTAGTAAACTGTTCATACTGGTGCTGTCTGAGATGTAGGACTTTAAATCATATGTAGCAGGTTTCAGCATGGGGATTTACCAAAGAGCATCTTGAAAATCTGTCTTCCTAGTAAAATGAGAAAGGCTTGACCCAGAGGGATGGTTAAATCAAAAACCTTCACATATTTGATCTTTTTTTCTTTTCCTCTTCCCCAAAAAGAAACATGATCATTAATATGCCTTGTAAATATAATTCTACCTCTTCTTTTTTTTTTCCCCAAAGTTTATTCTCAAAGGGTAATTGCGTATCTAAAAATCTTTGTTTACTTTGTCGTTCTTATTTCTTGTTGTGACTGCAACTGTGCATTGAACCATAGCATTTGCATGGATTTTGCTGTTGCCTTACTGGAACTAACTCCATATGTAAAGCTGTTTGGACATTTTTATGAGATTCACTCTTTTCCTCATGGAAACTTTCAAAATTAACAATATTTGAAATAACAAAAATATTTGCTGCTTAAAAAAAAAAAAACCCAAATCAGAAGAGATAAAATTAAAGCGTCAGACCCAAGCCTCAAGCATGAGTGGCAAAATCAAGAAAGAGTAACTCATGTTTTTTATCTGAGGCCATATTATCTTTTTTTCTCTATGATTCAGCACTTTAATTCACAAATTATTGCCAAAAGCAATATTAAAATTTTAATGGACAACTTGGGATGCCTTGTAAAATTTGCATGCATTTTGATGCAAATAATACCAATTCCTAAAGATCAATAACTACAAAGAGCTATTATTTGTTCTTATTTCCTGCCTGACTGTTGTATTGAAATTGTTTCTTTTTAGTGGACTTCTTCCAAAACCTTCAGTCTATCCTGCATTCTGTCTTTTTTTGAACTTTCAAGTCTTTGTCTAGCTTTTTTTCTAACATACTGATGACCGAGTTAATGACTTTATTTCTTTTTTGTCAAATGTACTTGAGTTTTGCATTTGTTGCTAATTAGAAATCAAATGAATCTCATTAAAGAGGTCTTGTAACCTTTTCCTACAATGAGAAAGTGCCAGGATTTCTCATCTGAAAAACTGTAGAGCTGTCATCACTTAATGGGTTTGTCAATGCTATTAGAAGTAAATAATAAACATAGAAAATGACTTGACATGAACTATTGCAAAAGATCTACAATGAGCTTTACAACACAGATCAATATTTTTCCAAGAGAGTGACTATTTATTGGGGGCACTAAAAGCTCTGGTGAGAGAACAGGAACATTTTCCTCTTCAATTAGGTTATATCCCTTTCAAAAATGTGAAATGGAAAAAAGATGGCAGATCCACATAAAATAAGCATGATGTACTTTGCTAAAGTATGTTTTTATATACTTTTCCATAGATAGTAAAGATTATATTCTTGCATTAGATTTGCATGGCAAGGTTTTGGTAGGGGAGGAGAGGGCTACCGGGGTGACTTCTGTGAGAAGGTGTCAGAAGGCTCCCCCATGCCTGACAGAGAAAATGCCAGATGGATCCAAGACAGAGCAGCATTGGCCAAGGCTGAGACCATCAGTGACAGTGGTAGCATCTCTGGGATAAACTATTTAAGAAGTGTGAAAAAGTCCTATAGAACAACAACTGGAAGAAAGGAGTGAGAATATGTGAGATGCACAGCTCTGCAGACACCTGGGTCAGTGCAGAAGGAGGAGGTGCTCCAGGAGCAGGAGCTGAGATTCCCCACAGCCTCTGGTGAAGACAGTGCTGAGGCAGGCTGTTCCACTGGAGCCCATGGAAGATCCCACACTGGAGCAAATGGAGTTGCCCGAATAAGGCTTTGTTATGGTGAGAAAACCTGCTCCTGGCTGGACCTGTGTCTCCACAGAGACAGAAGCCCACGCTGGAGCACATTTTCTGGCAGCACTTGTAAACTCATGAGGAAGCCATACTGTAGCAGTCTGCTCCTGAAGGATGCACCTTGCGGAAGTGATCCACACTAGAGCAGTTCATGAAGAGCTGCAGCCTATGGGAAGGACTCACATTGGAGAAGTTCATGGAGGATTGTCTCCCATGAGAGAGACTCCATGCTGGAGCAGAAGAGGAATGTAAGAAGACCTCTCCATGAGGAGGAAGGTGCAGAATAGACAACATGTGATGAACTGACTGCAGCCCCCATTCCTCATCTCCCTGCACCACTGTGGCAGAGAAAAGAAAGACTTTGGGAGTAAAGTCAAGGCAGGGAAGAAGAGAGGAGGGAGGAAGATTTTTAAGTATTTGTCTTTATTTCTCATTACTCTACCCAACCTTTGATTGGAAATAAATTAATCTAATTTCCTCAAGACGAGTTTCTTTTGCCCGTGATGATAATTGGTAAGTGATATGCCCTGTCCTTATCTCAACCCAGGACCCTTCTGTTATATTTTCCCTTCCCAATCCCATTAAGGAGGGGAGTGATGGAGCAGCTTTACTGGGCACCTGGCATCCAGCCAGGGTAAATCCCTTATACTATAAAAAGCTATTTCATATTCTTTGCCTGTGTCATTTTGGTATGTGGTCTTTGCATTTAAACTTATATTTCTAATTTCTCATTATATTGCCTTCTCTTTGATATGATGATATCATCTTTATTTTATCCAGATATTTTCACATATTAGAATATGGTAAAGAGCGTTAATGTACATTCATTTATGTAGCAGTAAGATCTGCAAAAAGTAGAATCACAGAAGTCACTTCTCCCCATCCCTTACATTTAAAAACCTATACCTTGATATTTTCAAACAGTGTATCCTTCCAAAGGGTCTAGAAACCTAGAAACAGCTGTTTTGTTTTCAGAGCTGGTTAAGGTACCCAGAATATTTGTAAAATCTGCTTCATAGCTTCAGTGGTTATACTACAGGTAACTTTTTGCAATCTTTTCTTCCTCATGTCCTTATCAAAGAATAGATGACTGCAGACTTGCCTTTCAGTACATATTAAAAAAAACCCACCAATTTTCTGTATTGAATATTTAAAGTGTTATATAAATGATAAGACTAAAATTATTAAGATGATAAAGAATTTGAAGGAAATCAACTACAAAGAAAGATCAAAGAAAAGCACTGGTGTTCTTTATATATTAGAGCATCACAGCTGGGTTTTAAAAACCATACACATACAGCATACATGATGTATAAATCTTACATATATCTAATTAAAATTATAACGATTGCCTATAAGCAAGACAAAACAAGGCTGATTTATTAGAAAAGTATTTCAGTTGTTTAGAAGCTTTTTACAAGACTGCCAAAATTTAATTGTTTGGATGAAATTTGAAGGCTAATTTTCTTCCTCGGGCTTGCTTTTTGGAAAGTTTTAGTGAAATGATCAAAAGGTTTCTTCTAATTAGTTTAAGGAAATCACATCGTTTTTCATCTGAAAGAAGATCAAGAATGTTCTGTTTGGTTTTAAACAAATGCATAAAACTTTGTGGCTTGAACACGAAAATAAGCAAGCTTATTGTCTTACTTAGGAGTGAGGGGTGAATTCCGCTGTTCTATAAAACTCGTACTAAAGTTGCTACCTCCAAAAACTTCACTTTGTACATGCACAGTCATGGCTTGTGCACTCTGTGAAGGTCCCTAGATACTCTGTACAGAGCTAAGCCTGAGTATGACCCTTCACTAAAAACTGTCATAGCAGGTGCTTGCTTCAATAAATTGTTCCAGTGGAGTGGGAAGTGGCCACAATGGTGCTGAAGTCAGAAACAGGAGGATTTTCATTTTTCTTGGTCTTTTCTTCAGTAGTATTTGACTAAGAGAAGAGAGGATCTTAAATGGGATGGATGAAGTGACTGAAGAGGAGCTATCTCAGGTTAGTAGAGAAAAAGAGGTACCCAGGCAGTGATGGCCAGACACAGACACAGGAGATGAAGGCTGATAAAGCTGGTGTGGATGAGCCCAATCTTGATTTGTTACAATGACAAGTAGTTCATAGATGATGCCAAACTGAGACTTGGAAAAAAGAAGAATGGAAAAAGATGTACAAATAATGATGAAAAATATTAATTCTGACATTGTCAAACAATTCCATGCTTCATTTCTAAACTTGCTGAATTTCCTTTCCATGTTTGTTTACTGTAGTTTACCAATTTGAATTTTAATTGATAAAGAAATACAAGTTCAAAGAAAGATTTCTAGCTAAAGTCAAATTTGTACTTTTATATGTCTTAGTAGGCTTTGGCTCAGAAATGTTTTCACTAGAAGCAAAGCAGCACAACAAAAAATTTACACAATATGTACCTGAAAGAACACAGAATCACAGAATCACAGAATCACAGAATCACAGAATCACAGAATCACAGAATCATAGAATCACAGAATCATAGAATAAATTTGGTTGGAAAAGAGCTTTGAGATCATTGAGTCCAATCTGTGACCTAACATTACTTCATCAGTTAAACCATGGCACTGAGTGCCTCATCAAGCCTTTTTTAAACACCTCCAGGGACGGTGACTCAATCACTTCTCTGGGCAGTCCATTCCAATGCCAAAACACTGCTTATGTGAAGAATTTTTTTCTAATATCCAGCCTGACAACTTGGTTCATTCAATTTGTGGTTAAATCTTGAACAATGAGAAAAATTAGTCATACTGGCCTTCACCTTTTCAGAATGCATCTGTGTAATGGCATGTGCACAGCCAGCTCCATGCACAGGAAAATGTGAACATGGGAACTACAGAACACATTCAGATAATCCTGCATGTAGGGCAATGCCATCCTGACAGAGTGAGAAAACAGAGGAATGAAGACACCTCAATGAACTCTTAGTAAAGGAACAAACAGAATCAGAGAATCGTTTAGTTTGGAGTTCATTGAGTTCAACCTTTAACTGGTCAACAACTTGCCAACTAGACCATTGCACTAAGTGCTGTGCCCAGCTGTTTCTTGAATGCTTCCAGGGATGGTGACTCCAGCACTTCCCTTGAAAGTGAATAATTCTTGCCATGAAAAAATTTCTACTGATGTCCATCCTGAACCTCCCCTAGCACAGCTTGAGGCCATTTCCTCTTTTCTTGTCTCTAGTTTCCTGGGAGAAAAGGCCAAACCCCACCTTGCAAAAATCTCCTTTCAGGTGGTTTTAGAAAGTGATAAAGTCACCTCTGAGCTCCTTTTTCTCCAAGTTAACAATCCCAGCTCCCTCCTCCACTCCTCACAGGTCTTACTCTCCAAACCATTTACCAGCTTGTGTCTTGTCTGGATACAATCCAGCACTTTAATGTCTTTCTGGGAGTAAGGGGCCCAGAACTGGACACAGGATTTGAGGTATGTCCTCACCACTGCCAAGTACAGGGGGACAATCACTGTCCAGGTCCTACTGGCCAGACCATTGCTTTCACAGGCCAGGATGACCTTGGCTTTCTTGGCCACCTGGGCACATGCTGGCTTGTCTTCAGCCAGCTATTTACCAGAATTCCCAGGTCCATTGCTGCTGGGCAGCTACCTGGCCACTCTGTCCCCAGCCTGTAGCATTTCATGGGGTTGTTGTGACCCCAGTGAAGAACGTCATACCACTGGTCTCAGCCTCTCCAGATCCCTCTGTAGAGCCTTTCTACCCTCCAGCAGTTCAAAACTCCCATCTAGCTTGGTCTTGTCCATGAATTTACTGAGGATGCACTCAATCCCTTCATCCAGATCATTGATAAAGACATTATACAGGACTGGGCTCAATACTGAACCCTGGGGATCACCATTTGTGACCAGCCACCAACTGGAACAACAACAATTGTAATGTTGGACAAAACATGGAACTATTTTGTTTTCATTAAAAGACAATTAATTACTCAATTATAACATTTAGTGCATCCTTGTTTTCTTTAAACTATTGCACATATGAAGACAGTATGGAGAAGATATCAAAGCTGCAAACTGAATTTTCTGAAACATAGAAAAATTTTCAATAATACATAACCTTTCTGATTTCACATTCTTCTGTCACATTATCTTGATCAGGGGAATGTTTTCCTTGTTCCTGACTAAAGTGATGACAGTTAAAACTTATTTTATTCTAATACTAAAAAAAAGACAAGGAAAAATGTCCAGCTTTATAGTTTGCAATTTTTTTAATTAATTACTAATCATTTATGAAAAGTGAGATTTTGGGGGTTTCCTTTTTTTTTGAGGTTTAAATGATATCATTTGATGTTAAACCAGTGCCCCTATTAAATATGAGGAATTTAGATATTTTTTTAACATATATAGTGATAGTTGTGAATTTCATAGTTCATTCAGTATGGTTTCTTTCATGTAGTTTCAAACTCTTATGGTTTCTTCATGCCTTATTCTGAATGGAAGAGGACCAATAAAACAGGGCAAATAATACCAGGTGTGGGTGGCAATTGACCAGAAACTTCAAATTTTAAGAATGTAATAATTTTTCTAACTCCTAATTCAATCTAATATAATTTAAACAAAACAAAATGAAACAAAAAACTGAAAGAAATACTTTAAAAAATACAAGAGCTCAGTCCTTAAAACAAGGATATCACAAAAAGCAAATGTTAGTGTGATGGAGAGGAAAAAGGTTTGGTTTAGAAATGAGAGAACTCTTTGAAATGAATTTGAGAGAATTATATTTTAAATATTTTTATTATATTTTCGGAATGATCATGATGCAAGACTTTATTAAGCTGTGTTTTTTATTGAAAAGTGGGCAAGTTTCCCAGGATTTACAGTGATTGTTTAGTGCAGGCTTAACTGATGGCTTACAAGGGGATTAATGTAATGGAGAAGAGTCTTATGAAGGTATTTCCTTACCTATTCTCACAAGGCTCTGAAAGCTTTAATTTATTGAGCTCCAATTATTATTTGTACTGTAGGAAATTAATTAGTGTTAAAAATCCCACAGTTAGCTTTACACTTCTGCAGCTACCGAATCTCTAGGAAGTGGGGAATATCTGTTTTCTGAAGGTGCAAAGAGGTTAACCTTTTGTAAAGTTCTGACACAGGGCTACAGATACTGTAAGTTTTTTCTCTTATATCATGGCTTTTTTATAGATTGTTGCTTGAGAAGAGACTAATAAATGCCTCATAACTTTAGTAAAATATTGCAACTTTGACAACAACTCAGCTAAGCAAGCTCTTACCTTTCTATTGAAATCTTTTCCTTTGCTTACCTGGTTTAGGTTATCCAGTGACAGACTGCATGAGGCTCTGACTTAACACGAGAGAGATCAGTGCTAGGAAGCAGCTCTGCAGCCAGGCTGGTAGCCAGGAGCTGTACTGCCATGGTGTCTAGGACTCTGGTAGCACTTACCTGTCACACCTGCACTTCAGAGAGTGGCTAGAAGAGCACCTCCTTTAGCTCCTTTCAAGCCTTTCTATCTGTAACAGGAAAGCTGAGTAGGGACTAACTGGTAGTTCTAACTAAGCTTTTAAAATAAGCAGAAAAGAACCACAGGTGTTCAGTTATATGCAGATGTGAATGAAGAAGGAGAAAAAGCCCTTTCTGAGGCTTCAAAGTCACTTGCCATTGACTTGGAAGCTTTCTACTTGAAGATTTAAAAGCTTCATGAGGAGGACTTATTTCTTTTAACCTTTACTCTGATCAAACTTTCTAAAATGCCTTGTAAAAGTTATTTAGTGCTGCAGGTAGGAACTAGTGAAAGTCAGAAGTAGCAAAAATCTTCTAAACCTGACAAAAACCCAATCCCCTGAAGCAAGTATCCCTATGAATAGGGATTCATACTGGAGTCTATGAACACCAAAAATGCATCAGCCATGTTACACAAGATGTTCTGATGAGGCCCCAGTGAAACAATTGGCTGGTTTTAGTAACCTGGTGATGATTATGGAGCATAATTCCAAGAAATACCATAGCTTTGAATTCTGTCAAAGATTGCACAGTGATTTGGATGGAGTACATAACAAGGCTACGAGGCATCTATGGGGAGCTATTTAAAAGTCTACTGTTTGAGTATTACTTTGTTGCAACTAAATTACTGAGTATAAAGATGGAACCACAGAGAATTTATCTATATGCAGGAAGAATCATGATGGGCTGTTAATTTTATTTTTCTTCTTAGTAGTCAAGACACTAATAATAAGACCTGTTGTCTTTAGGGAAAAGAATGGATGCTTTTATAATTGCTTCACACACTAATAAGACAAAAAGTGTCATCACTATAATAAATGTTGTGTTAGACATTTAAATCCCCATGTCTGGGGACTTAAAAAAAAATTAAAAATCAGGCTGACTGGACTGCACAGCAAAATCAGTGGTACTTGGAAAGAACAGAAAAAACAATGAGACAGCAGGAATGGCTTGTTTCTCTAAAAGAACAGATCTGCAGAATGCAAACTTCGTCTGACCAGAGGCACCATGGTAATCAACACTGGTGAGTAAAGTGCTACAAGAATCCCAGGTTCATGTGGTAATTATACTTACAGGCTTGGGGAAAAACAAACAAACTGAAAGATAGATGAGAAGATTATAAAGACATAAAAAAGAAGCATCAAATGTGAATGGACAGAACATAAACATATATTGCAGCATTTCTTGTCTCCTCTTTTTACTTTCTTTAAACTAGGGCAGGGTTGTAACTCTCTGGGAACAAAAAGGACCCCTTAACAGGTGAGAGTTCAGGTTATAAATAAAGGCTGTCGAGGTGAAGTAAAGTACTTGAAACCTTACCCTAGAAAGACTGAACTGCTCCTAGAATTCTACCCAGAAAGATGAATAATAAATTTAAGGATTTTGGACAGCTTCCAGTTTAAAAGAATAATTCTGAGTTTTTTTAATAGCATTTCAAAATAAGGAGGACAGTACCTCCAGGGTCAGCCTAAGCCTGTATGTTTTCATTCCACTTGGATAAGTAGTATAAAATATGTGATTAATAAGAGTCATAGAGATCCAAAGTCCTGTACCAGACTCATTGTGGAACACTCTTTATCGGTGTAGAATATGTAAAGCCTTCTATCTTTAGAGGAAAATAATAGGTACATCATTCCTGGAAATTAGGCTAACAATTAGAAACTATCCAGAAAAATAGAACCAAATTTGACTCCTATTCCTAGTATAAGCTGGGCCTTTTACCTTCTCTAATGCATACCAAGGCATACACTCCTAGAAAAATCTTTTCATAAGCAAAACCTCATCCCCACTATTTTTTTCTGCAAAAAACAAGTGAGAGGAAAAAAAACCCCAAGCCATCATGTGATTTAGACACATGTTCAGGTTCTAAAAAGCCAGCACGTCAATCTAGGCAAAACTGGACAGAAACCCAGGAACAAGTAGAGACGTTGCTAAAAGTTTTCCTAGAAAGTTATATGAGTGTTATCTGTTTCTTTACAAACAGCTGAACAAGCACCTGACCTTTTAATATTGAATAAGTAAATTCTTGCTCATTGAGAATTACAAGGGAATTCCCCAGAGTTCTGCATTTAGCCGAGGCCTAAAAAACTTTGCTGAGAATTATTGCTTTAGTGCTTCATGAATAGTGGACAATTTTTGACTCATTAGCAGCTTAGAAAATGTGTTATGCTTGTTTTTTTACTTTATTTTATTCTTCAGTCTTGTTTAATTAGCGCAATGGGAAACTGAACTACACAACATATGAGAGTTTAAAAATGTAGCACAACTTTCTGCTGGATTTCACTGGAATTTTCCACCAGGGTCGACTTTCAAGATCCTAACACTTATGCTGGATTTGAATTTGTGATAGCATGAACTAGGAGAAAAATACTAGTAGTTCTTTAAAATCATGCCTTGACGAAATTAACATCTTATAGAAGCTAATCAGCTGAATATTAACCCATTTAGATAAATGTGTGAAAGGAAAAGCCAGTTCACTAAAATCAATTGTAAGGACTCTGACTTAAGGTACATGGTGACATTTTCCAATTGCAGTGCTTTTCTAACTTAACCTTGCTGTATTTTCTCACATAAGGAAATGTCCATGATATACTCCCATCTATCAATGTTGTTAAATTCTATGAACTACAATAAGTATCAGTAGGGGTAAGCAATTTTTTAAATTCTAGAACCAAAAAATCCTATTCAACAACCAAACAAAAAAGAGACCGACCTATCAAATTAATTTACTTTTTACTGTCTTCAATAGCTTTTTTTTCTGATACAGTAAATTTCTGTAGGACAGTCTGTTGACTTTTGGCATAATTCTGTGTAAAATTCTGCTGATCTTGTCTTTTTAACGTGTATGACATTCTAGAAAGTTGATTTTGGCAACATTTTACTTTGATAATGAGATGTAGGATGTGAATCAAACTGAGGTTCATGTAAAAGTAATGTATGGTATACAGCTGAATTATTTGAGAACTTCCAAAGCTTATGAGAGCATATTTTAAATATGCATGCTGCTTTGCATGGAAATTGTATTTGCAGTATACCATCATCAGAGCTATCCCATTAAGCTGTTTTGCCAAAATGCAGATTAAAATTTGAGACCCTTGGATCCCCCCAGACTCCAATTCAATAAGGACATGCCATTGATTTTTGCAGGGCTGTGCATGCTTATATTTAGGGATGTTCTGTGAAACTGCTTGTGCTTACATTTAGGTGCATGCCTAAGGACATGGCCAAGTAAGAAGCACAAAGGACAAATGATGCATTTTTAACTGAGAATGATCTGTGAATAATACAGTGGAAGGGCTCACACTGACTTTGTTATTTTTGAGATTAGGCTTCATCAACTTTTATGGACAAGAGGGATCATAGTGTGAAAACACATTGTTGTAAAGCCTTTTTCTTGACTAATTAAGTTCAGACCAACCATCTGTTATCTTGGCTCAAATACAAGCCACATGTTCTCATATATTAATGATAGAGGAAATTTGAGAGATTTAAATATTCTTTTACTTTAAGAATGAGTCACAACATCCCTGTTTTGTCAGGGATTATTATTTTATATGCTTACTTTAACATTACATTCCTCTTAAGAAATATAATAAGCCAGTCATTTCAATCACTAATATGGGCAACTCGGACTTAGGGAGGTTTTACATTGCATAAACATTAAGCAGATTTTCACCACTGGTGATCTCCTAAGATATTTTTCATTCAAATATTTTCTTCTTTGTATTTGATTTGTATAATGCTGTAAATGGAGTTGTCAGTGTGATTCCTGATGCAGTTCTGTAGTAGCTTTACATCTTTGTTTTATCATGCAAACAACAACAACAGAAAACAATGTGGTGGTTAATGGGGAAGTGAGAAACTGCATCCATTTTTAGGTGAGAAAATATCAAAAGAGGCATTGTAACATTTCCATTTTACCATTTTACTGTGATCATGGATAAAACATAAAGTACAGAAAAATATCAGTTGTATTTTGCAGGATCATGAATGTCTTTCAAGATACTTTACTGTATAAGAAGATTAGTTGACATCTTTAAAAATTATGTGGTTTACTTGCAATGTAAACCCCAGTGATTTGCATCTAAACAAATACACATGCATTGGTGAAGTTAGGCTACTGTACCTAAATAAAAGTACTTAACGCTTCTTCTCAATCGTGGATGAAGGTTTCTTGCTTGTCTGCAGAATATGAAGAAGAAATTTTAATAGGCAAAGTCAGGGAAACACAGACTTGAAATGGCAGCACTTGTGAAATTACTGGACAAGAGAAATGCATATACCAAGAATGAATTTAATTCTGTTATTTGCAACATGACCATAACAACAATTTACACCTACGTGATACAATTCATCTAAGAAACAGTGTAGATTAAATTATTGCTGATACTTTTTTTCACAGTTCAAATTGGTGAAAGCTAATCTCTTCCCTCAAAAGAATTCATACCAAATTAATGATAGTGAGGTGATCCTAAAGTGCACCCTCAGTCATTAAAATATATTTAGCATTTATTTTCTCATATTTTTGCTCCTGCCATAAGCTCAATTTTGTGTTAGATCCTGTCCACCTTCTTTGCAGCCCTAGCAATGCATGGAGTAGATGAGATTAAAATACGGTGTATTTTTGACACCTTCTGTCTGTTCATAATTGATGATACCTTAATTAGTGTCTCATAAAGCAGATATTAATGTAGTCTATTTTTCCCATATATTAGTGGTAATCTGATGGATCATTACTATTGTAATCTCTTTTTTAACAGCAGTCAAAGTTTTCACTGAGTTTCTGTCCAGCATTTGCATCTTACTGTGCTATTCCAAGTAGTTTGATGTATAATCTACCTTATCCTTGATCAAATATTAAAAAGGTTCTGAAAAATGCATTAGTGGTATAGTCTTACTTAAATCAAAAAGATAAGTCAATAATCATCATAAGCCACTGACATCAGAGAAGAACAGCTTCCAGGCTCTTGGTTTGAGACATCCCATCAATAATATTGAATGTTTCTTTATTCATTAATTTCTACCAGTCTGAAAGAAACAGTTGTACTATTTTCCTTGATATACATTGCTGTGGTGTTATTGTTCTGATATCTGGGACCTGAAAGAAAGCTCTAGTGGGTAGTTCCAGCTTTCCAAAAGGGGTTACTGACATCATGTAGTGATAATAAGATTTATTTGGAAGTGGCCTCTCTGCATACAAAGCAGACAATTTCACAATATTCCTACCTCAGCTCAAATGTTATTACCTAACAAAGCACAGTGATGGTGCTTTCTATAAGCAATATGTCATTTCTTGCAGCATTGCTGTTATCAGTGTCCTGCTGTCCTGGATCATTGATGAAGTGCATTTTTAAGAAAATCTACCAAGTTGAAAAATGGTGTGTCAATATCACCCATGCTCTGAATTTAAGGGGATTATCTTTGAAAGGTCTGTCATAGCAAAAAGCATAGCAATTTAGAACCCAGAAATTCATGTGGTCTAATCAGAGCAACTAAAGTATTAAACATAGGGGCAGAATGCTTTTGGAGCTATTTCTTAGATTATAGCTGTTAGTCATATAGTAATTTCTAAATGGTAAGCAAACACGGTATCTTGCCAGACTGATCGTTTAGACCATTCATGCATGGAATTATTGCTAAAGTCAAAGGTAATCTTCCTGAATTGATTTACTAATGACTTCTGGGGTTGAGTCATTACTGGGTATGAATCAATAAATCTTTTTCTGTAAAGTGTATCTGATGATGAAATATCTTGAAGGTCTTTGTGTTTGCCACTTTTGTCACAAAGAACTCCCTGAAAATTTAGCAGGTGTAAGAGTATTTCAAACAGAAAAAGAGAAGTCAGTCTGTTGTTCTTTTTAGTAGTAACTTGAGAAATGCTTATCTAAATATTTCTATGCAAGTTGTTCCAGTCATTTTAGTGTACACTGTTCAATGCAATTTATCACACACTTACACAATGAAATATATTCCAGAAACAAATTTAAGTAGGATTTAACTACATTTCTTACTCACTAAATGTCCAAGCCCTGAGTGAATTCTGCCATCTACCTGTAGATTTGGCAGTGAGGGGTCAAGGTCAGCTGTAACAGAGCAGCAGTCTGGCCCTGATGCTGTTTGATGTGGGACTGTAAAATAAGCCCTGCAGAGGATGTGGCCACCTTTCATTCAGGAGCTGCATTTATCCTGACCCACTCAGATGTGGTCCTGGTCTGAGCTATGTTGCATCTATGTCTCTGTTTCCCAATTATGTACCTCGTTGATCTCTGCCAGGGCACTGACCTGCAGCATTCTGGATGGACTTCAGACTTGCATCATCACTGTGAATCTGCCTGGCAATGCCCAGGCAGATAGCTGACCCTGGATACTGCTCTGTTCCTCTCTTGTCTGGGCACTTTGCTGCTGTGCCCTTGTCACTGAGATCACTGCCCTGCCTGCCTTGCTGTCACCTTGGGCTCCTAGTTTTCCTTAATGTACAGAGCAGAAAGCTGTCGGTGTTCCCTGGTGCTACCTCCTGTATTATATTCTAATAATTTAGTATCCTGAACAGAGAACAGGCATACAAATGTGTATTGTATACATATGCATAGTAATGAAACACTTAATTCTTTCTCTAAAGAAGTATCCTCTTCCCAGATCACAGAAATCTGAAATACATGGCATGGAATTTCAGCCTCTGACTATTGTATTACAATAAATGCATGCAAAATATACAAACTAGGAGAGAAAAATTCCTTATCAATAAAAATATCTGCATAGAAGTAGAGGTCTTGCAGATGGAGGAAAGATAAGCATAGAAGGATAGATTTTCAATGCCCACTGCAGAAGTAGAAATTAAATTCACATTTCATAAGGGTCAGTCAAAGGCTGTGCTCATGAAGCAATGTAGCCTCCATTCCTGCCCATGATCTGCATATTGCTCAATTATATAGGCAGAATAATACCTTTCCAGGGTTGGCAGAAATATTTGAAATTCTGAAGAACAAAAGGCGAGCAAAGAGAAACAGTGAATTTCAGCTAACATGACTCCACTGCTGAAGTACAGCCAGCTGGAGGTAAGAAACACTGTACTGAAGACAGGGATGAGACAGTGATTGATAGCCTTATTTGAGAGACAGATGAGATCAATCTGACAGTTTCTGGCACAAATTGTGTTTCCTGCTGTTCAGGCAGCTTAATTTCATTTATGTTCATTTATGCCAGCTGGGTGTATCTTATTCTTCTCTTCCCTCTTCCATGTGCTGTAGTTTCACTTTTTTTTTTTTTCCTCCTAAATAGCATCTCTACCTTTAGTAAAAAAATATAATTAAAAGACAGTTATTCTCTTAATCCATCTAGCTGACATTTCCCTTTTTTGTGCTCAGTAAAAAAAGGAAAGCTTTACGTGCTCTTTATTATAGTTCTACCTGGAGATCTGTGATTCAGACCACAAGCCAGTGTCAGTTTATTGACACTGACCTGTGAAATATTTCCTGTCCTCTTATCTGTCTGTTGTTCTCCAGCTTTCTAGGTCTGCGTTCCCTGTGACTCTGAAGTTATACATCAGCCAGCAGCAGGACTGCTGCCCCCCGTGTGCTGTACAGTAATGCATCAAGTACAGCATCATTAAGATAAATTACATCCTTTTGTGAACATTTGAGTCTGTATTTTTCAGAACAAAAAAGCAGCTGTGCTTGAACTAGAATTTGAGATAGGTCTTAAATGTTAGAAATAAATTGATTACTTAGCACAATTTAGTAACGGAATTAAGAGAATTTGGGCTTCTGTTCTGTGTAACATAGTATTTCTGTTGTTAATACTGAAGCAGAAATGAAATGAAAGGAAAGGAAATAAGAAAAATATTAGAGATAAGCAAGATTTTTTTTTTATAATTAACATTTGAACTACAAAGTGACAACCTGCTGGTAAATCTGCAGACTTTTAGCAAACCTGCTATTCTTTGCTAAATATCACTGGCCCTAAATTTGAGCTATAGAATATATGTTCTGATCAGGGCTTGAATGTGACTGCATTCCTGTTGTAGCCGCTATGAGGTTTCATTGCCTTCACTTAGAGCAGACTCTAGATGGAAAGCAAGTTCCTATTGAAGTTTTGGTACAAATGTAAAGTTAGAATAACTTCAAAGTTAAGAATTCTCACTACAGAACATTATAGAGTTATTGGAAAAACACATTATGGAAGTAATACAAAAAAAAAAATCCCTGCTCCTTTTTCAGACAATAAATAACACATGATTCAATAGGCTAGTCCTTTATTATATTATGACTCTGTGAGACATATTAGTTTTCCAGCACACATTAGACTCAGTATGTGATGTTTGTATTATGAAAGACTGTCTGAAAAACACCCGTTGCAGAGTCACAGTGCCAGCTTTGGTGGTTTTCTTTAGATGTTCTAAAACATGTTTTTTCCCACCTCAAACTGCTTTTCACAGATTTTCTTTAAATTTCTTAATATATTACTCACTTCTTTGTAAATGAGTTCTTTCCCTTCTCCTTGCTAGCCTTGACTTTTTACCTTGAGGAATAGATTGAAATTTTTGTTAGGGTGGAAACACTCATTAAAGATTCAACAGGTGTGTATTTTAATATCTCTAGAATAAAATTAACGTTTATACACTTCCTATTGTAAGACTTCTGATTTATCCTATCCGGTACATAATAGTCATTGTAACACTTAAAAGACTTTTCTTATCTACTTGAGTGTTGAAATTAGTTAACAGAGTGGGCAAGAACTGATGTTTGTTGAACCCCTTAGAGAAAATATCTTCCCTACTTTTGTGCATATTTCAATTCAGTGCTCCAAATTAAATTACATGAGAGGTGAACTTTGGGATGTTTTCTTTCAGAAATTCCTGTGAAATTTAAAATACTCATCAGTTTCGCAAGAAAGAGTAGTGGAGAAAGAAAGGAACCTCAGTCTAGTTTGAAAAAGAAATTATAAAGTTCCTAAAAGGGATGTCAAGACAGCATGAAACACACTGTAGTGTGAATATGAAAAGGTGGCAATACTAATTTTTAAGTGTTTGCATGTCTTTCTTTGTATAAGTTTTTGGTGACAGGGATATACATATATTTCTTTGAAGTCATTGGATTTGTCTCCTATCCTTCCTTCTGAGTATGAAAACATCCCTAAGCTGAAAGTGAAGTATGTATTCACTAATGGAGGATGTATTTGAGTACTGACAGGCCAAAGTCTAACAAAGAAGATGTACATGGTTATGGTACCTTGTTTTGCTCCCTGGGTTGTTCTTGACAAATTCCTGATAGCTTCATATGACCAGAAACAGAAATCTTTTCAGATACCTTACAGATACTTAACAAGAAGAAATAAAAAAAGAACCTGATCATAAGCTTATAAATATCATCACAGCACTATACAAAATCATAGAAAACAGTCTGATGAAATGAATAAAGATCAGAAAGTAAAAAGAAAATAGGATAAAAAGCCACATGGGTATTTGAAGACTTCTGGATTATTCTGATTTCACAAAGAGCAAGTTTTCAAAGGAAAGTGAAGTAGGTTTAATACATTTCAATGACATACTTGTTATGATGCCATACACAAGTCATTTAAGGTGGGAAAGGTATTATTTAATCAAAGATTTGTAAATAACAGTTTGGCAAAACCCAGTGTACAGAAAGAGAAATGTTCCCTAAAGGACATTATTGGTAAAACTAGCTAAGGATCATACTAGAAGCTAATTTAATATCTCCATTAATAACCGTATTGCCAAATGCGTTGTTGAAGCAATTGAAGGTACTGGTGGCTGCAAGCAGAATGAACTGCTACAGAGGGGAGAAAAAGTTTATACCAAGCAAACCCTGAGTTGGTGGTAAATAATTCAATATTAAAACATTTGATACAATTTTTTCATACAACTTTAGGATTCCTTTATTCCTATTTTTATTTCATATCTTGGTTCTCCTTGGGGAAAAAGAAAACGAAGTCCTAACATGTAATAAATACATGAGTGTAAAAACGTTTTCTTTGCTTTACATATCTCTGGTTTGGGTTTATTTGTTTTTTAATTTTACCCCTGGAAAACCTAAAAAAATGAATAAAAATCCTAGGCTGATGGCAGTCTTCTATTTTGAACCAGGAGCTTGAAACTGCTTTTTAAATTAGTTTTGAACTCCAATGAATCACATAGATTTTTACAGAAATTAGTCCTAATGTTTTGGTGCCTTTGTTGACAGGAGAAAATATCTCTGTGAATGTGTGACAGATGAAGTTTTTATTTTATATGCTGTTAGTCTGAGGAAGGAATCTGTGGATTATCACCAGGGCCACTGATCATGCTTCTGATGAATGAGAAAATTGGGAAGGACTTCTGATGGCTCCACATAATTTGCAAAGCTTGAAATTTGGACTAGCAAATGGGATGAATTGTGAGCTGCCCAATCTACTATATTTCATCAGAGAATCTGGATTGTGTGATTTGCTTTGCTAGCCTCATATTAAGCCCTTAGAAATGACTAGGTTCATTGAATTCAGGAGGCATTTTTATAACTACAAGGATGTTTACTTGCATGAATTGTTTTTGGTTCAGGATTTCAAGTAATAACAATGAGAAGCCAATGGATTGCTTAGATATTTTTATCTTTATTTTCATAAAACATATGAATATATTGAAATAATGATACATCTCCATGTCAGTGCATTTCCATGAAAATTTTTTGCTGACATGTGGTAAGGTAACTGATATATAAGTGACTTGTCAAAGGGAACCTGTTTCACTTCAAGAAATTCAGAGATACAACATCAAGAAGATATATTGGATCTATAAATGATCATTTTGGAAATAAAGCAAAAACATATTTCTAGCAAAACCACGTTTTTGTACTAACTATTGTTTTATATACAGTTACAATTTCCTTTTCCAAAGTAATGATCATATATTCAGAAGTATCACTGTCCAAGGACAATTTGGCAGCTTTTTTCACACAAAATATTGTCTACTAAGAAGAATGTGTAAAAGTAGAACTAAGGAAATTCTTTTTCCTAGGTATAAAACTTGCTACAGTGATGAAAAAAGTCTTTAGCATGTTTTTCATGTTCTATCAGCTGCCACATTAAGAGATATTAACCAGAGATTCCATGAAATACTGTCAGAAAGTAAAACTTAATTGTGTATCAAAAGCTAAAGCAAATATTATTACATCTGGCACGTTGAACAGTCTCAAAGAATGGTAAGTACTACTTATACAACCAAAGGAAAATTTGATAGAACTGGAAAAATTATTGTTTTCTCATATGATAACTTGGTATCGATGAATTTAAAGGGCATTGCAAGCTTATTATAGTTTTCAAAGTGGAAATGGTACAGAGATGGGAAGATACTGGCCACTTTGAAGCAAAATGAAAGAAAATAATGCTGCAGTAAGGTTATATGAATCAAAGATTGTGAAGGCAGCTGAGTACTAAACTGTGACAGAGAAAGTTGAAAGCAAAAGTTTATCAGAAATATTTAATTATGTTGTCCAAAAAGAGGTTGCAGACATCACTGCTATTGCACTGTACAATCTTTGTGCCTTGCCTTCTGCATTGTCTTCAGGGAAGAAAAATTACACAATATGATTTTTACTTAAGATAAACTCATGTCTGTCTTCTCATGAAGGTCTAAATGCATGTAAATTGTGTCTGTGTGCAGATGTCTGTGTAGTGAGAAAGTAGAAAGCTTAATATCATTTACCAGTAAATCTTACATAAAGTGACTATGGATAATTAGCAAGAGCAAAAAGTGTAGGGCTAAATGATGGAAAGGTTCTTCACTATTATTCACTAAATAGCTATCTGTTACTTCAAAGTTCAGTACAAATTAATGAAGGACTTCAGGTAGCATAGGCTATTTACAAGAATGTGTAGTGACAGGGCAAGAGGTTGTGGCTTCAAACGGAAAGAAAGTAGGTTTAGGGTAGATATTAGGAAGAAATTCCTTATTGTGAGTGTGGTGAGGCAGTGGAGCAGGTTGGCTAGAGAAGTTGTGGATGCCCGATCCCTGAAAGTGTTCAAGGACAGGTTGGAGGGAACTCTGAGCAATATGATCTAGTGGAAGGTGTTGCTGCCCAAGGCAGGAGGGCTGGAACTAAATGATCTTTAAGGTACATTCCAAGCCAAGAAATTCTGTGATTCTGTGATTCTATGATTCTGTTACAGCAGTGTTCTTGCATTGCATTCATGGGGCAGTAAGAAAAGAATGAAAAGTTTTAAATTCTCCAGTTTGCCCACTTTCTTTACACAGTCTGCAGAAAACTTATGAGAAATGGTAGAGTAATAAAGTGTAAACTGTCCGCTTCGCGCGCCTTGACCCTTATGGACTTTCGGGGCTCCGGCGTGGCCAAGGAGGACCTCGCTGGCTCCCTGGGCAGGCAGTCCCGATTCTCCAAGCTGCTGCCGGGCAGCAGTGAAACCCACTTCAATTGGGTGGAGAGACCCTGACGCGACGGCCAGTGCCAGCCGCGTGGTTTGGCGAATTGGACCGAGAGCCCCTCGGAATAAAAGCAGTCCAGGCAGGTTGAGGACGAGCAAGACGCAGATTTATTGGAGAGCGAGCAGGAACAGAAGCAGGGGAGGCGTGTCTCTCAAGTCCTCAGGGCAACTCAGCGAGAGAGTCCTGGTGCAGAGCACGAAGGGGTTCCCTAGCAACCGAAGGTGCTGTGCTGAGCAGCCCCGAGCACACTCGGGACATGACCTTTTAAGGCAAGCTACGGGGTTTCCCGGGGCAGAGTTGCAGGGGCGGGACCAACCAGGTTAGGGAAGACGTCATCAGGGGCAAATCAGGTATAACTGGGGCGGGGAGTACAACAAACCAATGAGCGCGGGGTAGCAACGGAACATTCTGGGGGTAGGCGGCAACAGGGGAGGAGCAGGGGAGGGGACAGCAAACTTCTAATGAATAAGCTTAACACAAACTTTTAGAGGGAGGGAGAGCACGGCCTACAGCCCGGCCTCCTCCGAGTCCCAGGAGATGTTATCGCCGGAGGCATCCGCTTCTACGGGATGGAGCTCCACGCCTTGGGACTCGGGATCAGCAGCCTCGGGCTGCCGTACTACTACAGTAGAGAATAGCCAATACATAAGCAAAACTAAAGAACACCACATGTCAAATGTGGCTTGTTAGTAATTGAACAGTTGTCTTGATCTGTCTATTCTCCATGTGATGAAAATTTAGCATATGTAACAATATTTTCTCAGTCCTAGAAACTTCCAAATAGCTTTCTGTGAACAAGGAAATAACTCAGTGAAAGAATTTCTGCTTTTTAACATTAAATTAAATCTAGCCATGGTGTATATGAGGATCAAGAACCATATCCATAGAAGTAAAGTGCCTTAGACCTTTCATTCGCACTGAGGACAACTGGCAAAAGAAACTATGCACACATGCCATGTGCATGGAAAACAGATGGGTAGATGCAAAATATTTGCTAAGGACAGTCACTGTGCCATGCTGACTCCAAAGTGGTACTGGTTTGGGGGAGTGCTAGCTAGCTGGGCTGTAGCATGGTTGTAGCAGCTTCCCAATGCTTGCAGTGACGTTCTAGCTTTGGGATCTGCTAATTTCCTAATTCAGGCAGGTGCAGAGTCCCTCTCCCCACCAGCAACCTATCCTCTGACTGTCATTAAAGGAGACAGAGTAAACCCTTTTCCACTTATTCTTACTATGTATCTAATGCAGTGTCTCACACGGGGGTGTTGCTGATGGTGGCATTCCACTGAATGGAAATATGTCACTTTACACGTAATATTTACATCAGAATCTAGCATATTTTTTCAAGTGACCTCTATCATTGTAAGACCTCCTATATACTGCAGTGCTAATCCTAAGATTAGTAACCCCTTCTATAGGATCTGATCTTTCAAAGCACTAGAGGAGGGACATAAAATCCAGGGGGGAAAAAAAGTAATAAAAAAGAGTACTCAGTTTTAAATAGTGTCATTTTGGAAGAGGGTCTGGATGACATACTCACAGATGGACATAGTGATGCTTGCAGTGGGATTCTTATTTTAAACTTCCATTTGCAGGAAAAAATAATTTTAGCAGGCCTTAACATGTGTTTTCCTACTAAGTTATAAATTATGCAGTATATAAAGTCTTGATTCTGTTGGACAAAAGTAACTAAATAAATAACTTAGTTATTTTTAAGTTCTGAGCATTCATGTACCATAAACTGTCTAATTATAATAATATTTTTACTCTCTTTGAAGTCATTGATAAAATATTCTTGCAGTATTTGAAAGAGGAAAAATAGAAGGTCTGAATTTTTCATCAGAGAAGATATTAATTTTCTCTCAGTACAATAATTGTAAAAATACAATTCTGTTTCATCTTTAATACAAGGTAGAGAAAGGGAAAGTGAATTTTCTGCTTTAGCAAAGAGATTACTAATAATTAAATTACTGTCTTCTTGCAGGTATCAATTTGCTATTTATTAATGCTAACACATGGTTTCAGACTTACACGGTGTACCATACAAGAAGGGAGCTGATATGATTGTAATTTGAATTTCTGCTGCAACCTGTCGTATTAAATTACATGAAATGCTGGTGAAAAGCTTCATGTAGGCAGGTAACATGACACAAATAACAGCGTCATCTACTTAAATGTATTTCCTCTGAAAAATTCACTAATTCATTCTTGATATGATGTCCATTTTTATCTGTGAAGAATCCCATCTCCTGCCTTCCTCCAGAATCCTCCCAAATGCTGTTCTGCTTCTCCTGCTAGAAGTAGAAAGGTCTGTGAGGAATGAAGACACCATGTAAAGGCACCATGCTCTCTTTCTCTAAGTCCTTTAGTTTAAGGGGAGCAAAGAGCCTGTGGTTGGTTTTTGAGGTGAAATTACAAGTTGAAGGTCTCCAGTACCTATCTGAGAGAATTGCACAGGTTTTCCAATAGGGTCTATCAGTTGCCCATTCTAAATTTTGACTCTATGGGCAAGGAGAGCTCAGTGGGACAAGGAAGAAATGTGTCAATGGAACAAGTTTTGCTGCTTTGTATACTTTTCACATGCCCAGGTCACAACTGAAAGAAGACATATATTAGTAGAGTTTCAGAGATAGTCATTGGCACCTCTTCTCTTAGGCAGAAGTATCTGCAAGGACATTCACATTCTCCAGAGCCCAGTATGATTCTATGAGGCCAGGAAAGACATAAGCTGAATAGGGAAAATAAGTTCTTGCCTTCTGTGACAAGAAAAAGGCATTCAGAGTACTGGGCATAAGACAAGAAACATCTAGCATAAGAAATATTTGGAAATTACTTCATATTGGGTACATACAATTAAAAAAAACCCCACTTTTATCACAGTTCCTTTCAAATTAGTCTGTACAAATGCCTTCAAAATATTTTTCTTCACAGTTATTTTAGTATTCAGATATAATACTCATATTTTCTTGCTAGTTATCAGCTACATCAAATTAATTTAGTTTCTTTTTTTTCCTTACTTTTCTGGGCCCAAACCATCAGAGAGCAGAAAACTGCATCAGAGATAAGGTCTTTTGATAGACTTAGGCTCCAGTGCCACAAGCAACCCATTTTTCTGCAGGATTTTGAGTGTTGAAATCAAACAAGCTGAAGTATCCCTGGAACATTTCTCAGAAAGAACTTGCTGTTTATAATGGAAAATGAGTCTCTACATGTCCTCTGCAAAGTATTTTAGTCTTTCACAAATAATTCTTTAGCAGAAGAAATTTAGGTATTTGTTTGAATGACATTTTCATATCTTATACAATATAATTGGACAAGGAGAGAATAAAAATGGTTTTAGACATCATTAATAGCCCTATAACCACAGGTGAAGGTCAAAGAAAGGCCAATTTATTTTCAACCAAATCCCTCCTACTACATATATGCCATGCTTTTAACCATTGCTTATTCTATGTAATCTACATCAGTTCCCTTATAGTAGTGACAAACTAAGTTATTTATTATCTTTACCCTTATGGCAAAGGCAGATTGGCTAACTTCATCCCAGTTCTCATTTTATGTGAAATGTGAATTTCACATTTACATTTAATTCTGCATTGCCAGTAAATTTGGCTTCATGCTTTGAACTAAATGAGCTACAAAGTTCCATGGAAACTCCGAGACATTTTTTATAGAAATACATATTCTCTTTTATTGTAACTTTTTCTTAAGTTCTACTGAAGAAAAAAAAATCAGATTCACACTGATCCCTTGAGATGTCATAATTTTTATTTGCAATTCTAGTTTCATCTAGAACTAGATTATTTTCCTCTCTTATAATTGGCATACCAGCATATTTTTATTTTATTTTTATAAATCTATTTAGAGTCACAGTAATGCACTGACTGCAGTTGCTGAAGCTGCTGCAGTATCTGTCTCTGAATCACAGCTGCTAGCAATGAAATGTTCCAAATTCTCCTGCAAACTGTCAAGTTCTTTAATAGTACATATATTAAATATTTTGAGCTATTTCACTAAGCTGTTAAGAAAAAAAACCCAACCAAAATCTTGGCATATTCTCTAAATTATGTAGCTGTTTTGTGAGAAAATGAAGCACTTATGGTAGGGAAAGGAGAGAAAGGCTGCGCAATTAATCTAACACCCCAAAACCTGAAATTGTTTAGATGAACAGAACAGAAATGAATGCACAAAAGATAGATGAAATGGTGTTCAACTTGGCCAATGTTTAAAAATGTTACTTATTATAAAATAGTCCTGTGTCAGTAAGCCAGCTTCTGCTTTTAACAATGCCCATGTAATGGAAATACATTTCAGAAAGCATCAGCTTATCAGTAAATGTACACAGATGGTCCCTCTATTTACCATCAGTTCTTTCACTGACTCCCCAAACAGCCTGAGGAAACTGCATTTACCAAGATCTCCTCAGATAGCTGTAGCAAGCAGAGCACTACCCATCAGTATCAGGATCACAGTCCTCTCTTTCATATCATATTTTGAGCACATCCAGTAATCTGACCTGTCACAGGCGCCAGCCAAGTGGAAATGACAGTGAATGACAGTAACAGACCAAATAAGATGGCTGCCAGGAGTGCAGAGAGACCCAGGGACCTCAATCAACTGAACCACAAATCCATTAAATGATTTAATTTTGTGTATCCAACTGTGGGGCAATGTTTACAGCAGGAGAGTAAAATACACCCACAAAAAATAAAAATCATGTCAGGGAATAAACAGTTGGAGAAATAAAAGTTCTCTGAGGAGAACTTAATGCTTGATTGTTCCCTTTTTTGGAAGATGTTACAAGTTTTATATGCACATACAATAAACGGTTCTGTAATATGACCTTACACTGTAGAATATGATTCACAAATGAAATCAGTTTTGACTGGTAATGCAGAAAGGGAAAAAGACGCCTTCTTCCACAAAAGTAGGCTAGTCAATTTGATTTTTGTTTGAAGTCTTTTTTCCTATCACTCCCATTTTCTGGCTGGCACTGCAGTGGCTGAAATGCAGAAAGAACATATTTTAACCTGAATTAAAGGTACAGTTTTATTCATGTATAATTATTTGTTCAGGCTCAGCCTTGCATTTCAAATGAAACCTCAAAAGCAAAACTGATGCAAAAAAAATGGCATTTTATCATATATACGCTTTTAGATATTGTAGAACTTTAATTTCATATTAATCCTCTCTTTTAAAGACCAGTTTGGCTCACTCTTTACTAATAATTTCAAATGCAGTTAAATTTAGTTTAAAAGCCCTTAAGTCCAGGGATAGATAATGCACAGTCCTACACTGTGCCTTCTGAGCATCTCATGAGGAGGTGAGGGGAAGATCTGTTCTTTCTGCTCTGTCAAGACCATGGTTTGGATACATGATGAACTGGGGCGTTAACTCATGCCAAAGTAAGCTGTTAAATACCTACTATGATTAGGCACTATTCATTCAAGCATATTAAGCGCTTGTAGCTGGGGAAAAAAATCATAAAAAATACATGAGAATTACAAAAGGTGGTCTACTCTTTGAATTTTTGTTTGTTTCTTTTGTTTTAGTGGGGTATTTTTTGTGTGCGTGGTTGTTAGTTTGTTTTTACTGCATCATATCTGCTTAGGAAGCAAGATACTTTAACTAATAACATGCAGATGTGCCTAGTTGAAAAGAAAGTCAGCGTGTTACTCTTTTATAATTCTTTCAGTTGTAAGAAACCCCAGATCAAACACACGTGTAGTGTAGCTGCAATGCAACTGATAGGACTCTACAGAGCACTCTAGACAACAGAATATTTTAAGGCTAGAGACATTCATTAGGTGATGTTCGAACAAAGCCTCTGTAAAACTACAAAACTGTGTGATCACACTATCTAACATGTGCTTTTGCTAATAAGCAGCACCTTCCTCCCAGTGTAAACTCCTGACTCCATCAGATCATTAAAGGTGCTGAATAACAAAGGTAGGGAATTTTGTCCAAGAAGTTCTGCCTGTAGCAAAGAAACCTGCAGGGAATGGATTTCTTTCTAACAGTTCTTTTAAACTATTTAGCAAGCAGATAAGAAAAACCCAAACCCAAGACCAACCAACTAACCCCTATAAGAAAAATAACATCTTGTTTTGAATTGATCAAATTCCTCACTGTCAGTGAAAGGGATCTCAGTCAGACCCCTTTTGAAAGATATTACATGTCTCTGCGACCTGTCAAATGGCATTCTGTGCTGCATTTTCATAATGTGCCATTAAGTCAAAAGATGCATTTCTCAGAGATACATTTCTATGTGTTGAATGCAGGGCAAAACCAGCCTTCTGGGTACATTTTACTGGATTCAAAAATGTGCTGCTCATTTATTAATCTATGCTCATTTAGAGGCTTGACATGAGCTCCATAATATGCTTTGAGGGGTAAAGATACAAAATCCAGTACACAGTTATTTGCAATTGAAGAGCATTTATTCACTCCTTTTTATTCAGCCATAGGCAGATATGCTGATTCCAAGGCTTTTTCTCAACTCTCTACTGTAATGCCAGTAACAGTAACAGGCAACTGGATCTTGAAGAATTCTTACAGCACTGAGTGCATCACAGTCCTGTAACCTGAAATGGGACATGAAGATCACAGACAGAAAGCATGCTGGGTTGCAGCTCAACCTTGGCATGAGCTCTTGTGCAAACACAAACAAAAGAATGTAGGAGGATAAGGGGATTTTTCTTTTCCTCATGTGTTCTAACTGTCCAATGTAGCTGAACATACAGGCACATGTATATTTTTAATCTGAGTATATGCAGCTACACACAGGTATTCTTATTTCTCTGTCACTGAAAGCTTTCCCTTGTCTAAAGGAAAGCTTTGTATTGTCCTAGAGAAAGAAAGAAAGAAAGAAAGAGAGAGAAAGAGAGAGAGAGAGAGAGAGAGAGAGAAAGAAAGAAAGAAAGAAAGAAAGAAAATTAATTTACAAGATAAACTGAGATTTTTTTCCCCCAAATAATCATATAGAGGTTTTTTACTTATTTCTCAAAGAAAATATGGCAATCTTAATTATGATGGCTAAATAATGAAGAGTTGGCAAAACTGCTCAGTTCTATAGCAGAACTGCAAGTACTGCTATTTTACTTGCTTCTAGTTTGTTGCAAATACTGCCTATTTCAACAAGCCATGTGGAATGTATCATTATAGGCAGAAACACTTCAGTTCATAGACTTTTCTTTTTCAATACCAGATTTGCCTGTGTGTTTTCCTTTTTGTGGAACTATAAATTATGTCCTCAGAATGACCATTTACACTTTGATGCATACTAATCAATGTAAACATGTCATTTTATAATTAATTCCGAACTAATTAGCGGTAATTAGATGTGTCTGTCAAAAATATCAGCAGTAATTTAGAGTATATTACTTGTCAGTCAAATATGTTTTAAATAAAATTTGATAGCATTTCTGGCTCCAATTAACAGAACATCAGAAGCTTGCAGCCATTTTCGTGGATGTTATTCTAACATGCAAAGAAGGGACTATATGCATATTTATGTAAGAATATTTCCAACTGTGTTGTTAACATTATAGCAGCTTGAATCAAGAAAAGTACATTATCCACAAATAGCTAAATTATAAAGAGTTGAACTAGAAGTATAATAGCGAGCAAGGGAAACAGATACAAAACACTTTACTAATGCCTAAATCAGATTTAAATAATACAGTTTCACTTTCCCTTTTTTTTTTAATACAACTCTTATGATACTACTGATTCTGTGGCTCATAAATCATTGCCTGATAGTGTCTTAAACTTCAAATTTCTGTAGTTAGCATAAAATTTTAGCTACAAGGAGAGCAATGGAGTTGCACCTGGGTTTGTCTTTGAAGGATATTTTTCCAACCTGTTATAAATATCGGGCTCAGAATTTGATCCATTTCATGCTGAGGTTAGACATAAAGCTTCATTAGAATTATAAATAAGTGAGAAACACAGCAAGGAATGACTAAGCATGTATAGTTTTTCTAGATTTATATTGGCTGCATAAATATGTATATGCCTGCATAGATAGAGGCTGTCAGCCAATATTCTGACTACATATCTAAAAATAAAGCATCTCTTCAACAAATACATAAATACAATCAACTTTTTCAAAGACAGAAATTCTAAGGAAGTGAATCCTTTTCCAAGGAATGGTAGCAGAGTTATGGGACAGGAGGGCATAGAAACCTTTCTAACCTGAATTGACTCAACAACATTCATCCAGCATTCCCTTGTGTGTCAAAAAGATGCTGTGAATAAAGAAAAGAGATCAAGAAGTGATTCCTGGGTCCAGAATCCGTGCTCTGAATGGGATAGAGATGGAATGCATTGGGTCAGATTTAAGATAGAAACACTGCTATTTTATGGATGCAACAGCAAATTCTGCATGGAACTACACTGCAATGAACACTTACAGATAGAGCTGGAAAATCAAAATAAATACATCCCAAGAGGCATCTCAAGTCTCTTGCCATATTGGACTTTTTGAAGGGGAACGTGTGGCCAGCTTTATAGGTAATAGCACACTTTATGGTCCAGAGCAAGTAGATAATTTTGTACCTGAGAGTGCACTCTTTTCTGGATGTCTCCTCTCCCACATTCTTTTCAGCATTTTTTATGAAATGACAATGATCTGTTTTCTGACCATTAAGTCATTAATGAACATTAGGTCATTACACAAATCAGGAAGGCAATCCTCTTTCAGAGGAGACAAAACAGTGAATTGCCAGATAAACAGATTTTCAAGACTTCTTTCTGAGATGATAAAGGGTGATATTACCTATCAAAGCAGAATTATGGGGTTTTTTGTTTGTTTGTTTATTACATTTTTTTTTCTGCAAAAAATAATAAAAAAGGGAAATCTTCAAAAAGGTACTCTCTTGGGATTTTTCTCTCTCTCTGAGGAGTCTACAACACTCTAGAGAGTGAGATGAAGTTAAAAGATTTGTTGATATGTTTATCATAAATCACAAGAGCAAAATAATACACCATTCTCTAATTTTAACACTGGCTTGAAATGCCAATGCTTCTCTTCAGGGATTTGCTATCAGAAATGTCCATAAAAATGTGAAATCAGATCTTGAAGGATAAACATGACCTCAGAATATAATTGGTAAAAAGCTGTATAGATTCTGGGAGGAAGGTATTTACAGAAATAAAAAATGCTTTGAATTTTTTTTTTTTTTTACTGCAAATTCATGCTAACAGATGGGCTCTTTAAAAGCACATTCTTAAACTCCTTCCTCATTCTTTTTCCAGGTTATGGATGAAATATTTGTTTCATCCAAAAAATATTGAATTATTAAAAAAAATTATTAATTTCTAAAAAAAAAAGTTGTCAACCAACTTTTTTACACACAGTCATAAAGTTATCCGATAAGCAGTAATAAATCCTTAGAAAACAGGTCAATACAATAACGAGGACAAAAAGTAAACTAGTGCACATACAGATTATCATGATATGTTAGGTTTTCCACAGATTTCTTACATAAAAAAATTCTGGTTTTCAGATCTTCTAGATGATAATGTCTTTGGGCTTTAACTTGCATTTACTTAGCATGGAGTTCTGGTAGTTGAAGATGGTGCTCCATGAAAGGATTTTTATTACTTTTCTCCCTCTCCTATATCCTCAAGTTGATAAAAATGCTAAAATTAAACACATGCTCACAGAACTATGTCAAGTAGAGAAGCTTATCTTAAGCTACCCATCTCCTTGGCCTAAAAAGAGAGGAGCATGAGTAAACACTAATTTTAAGGAATAACCAGCGCAGAAATTTTTCCTAGTTTACTGTCTGACTCTTTCTTCATTTCTTGCTATTGATTAAAGAAAAAATAGTCTACATCTTCAAGTTAAAAATTATAATCCAACCAGCTAATTAACATAGTGCCTACAAGTTTTTAATGCAACACCTGAAAGTCTAAAAAATTGTATCTAAGTACAATTAAGAGATTAGACACATATCCCATCTGCAAAGCATCAGTGCTGCTATTGTGGTAATAGCTGTTTTGATGTCATTACTTAGTGACTTCTTCTCATTGCATTTATCTCATTAAAATTGGAGTATCAGTATACACTATGACACTGACATTTTTTGGCTTAGAACCTATCCAGTCTTAGTAGAAAACCTGCTTTTCTCCCTTACTGACTTAACTTAGGAGAAGAGCATGGATTGATCCATCTTCAAAGTGTGAGGAGAGGAGTCACTGTTACATTGCTGAAATTGCACTGTTTTTCTTCTTTCATTCTTCTTAGCCCTATGCTAGACACTACACAAAGGAGAAGAAAAATACTGCTGAAAGAACCTCTGCAGACTGTTAGCTGACATGAGTGATGAGAAAAAATGAATGGTGTGCAGAAAATGGTGACTAATGGCAGCTAAACATGCCTCCTCACTCCGGCAATGCTGTGTCAGGGGTGGATGAACCGGCTCCTTGAGGGAAGAAACAAATCCACATTGTGGTGTGGGGTGGAGGTAGGGCTCTCTGCAGAGCGAGGTTAGAGCTGGGTTAATTGTGCCTGCCTTGACTAGCAAGTGTGGGTACAGCATGAGCCTAATCCATCTGTAATGCTTTCAGCTCAGGAACTAACAGCTAAAGCTAAGTCAAGGTATCCCTGCACACTGCTGTGTTCACAGTATTGCCATCTTCTCCCAGTCTCAACCTGCTTTTTCTGACTAGAAACACTTAAACTCAAAGCTAACGCTCTGAGCCACATATCCTTCCCTGTAGATGAGAATAATAGCAACAACATTATAACTAGTTTCTTCCCCCCACCATACTGTGTTGCATATTAGTTCAATATTTCTGTTATTATCCTATTGTGCAATTACACATTGTGTAAGAAAATGGATCTGGATGAGGGAATCAAGTAAACTCACAATGAATTCGTGGATGACACCAATTTGGGTGGGAGTGTTGATCTGCTGGATGGTATAAATGCTCTGCAGTGGGATCTGAACAGGCTGGAATGATGGGACGATGCCAGTGGTGTGAGGTTTAATAAGGCTAAGTTCCAGGTCCTGCACTTGGGCCACAACAACCCCATGCAATGCTACAGGCTGGGGAAAAATGGCTGGAAAGCAGCCCAGCAGAAAAGGACCTCGGGGTGCTGGTCAAAAGCTGGCTGAACATGATCCAGCTGTGCCCAGGTGGTCAAGAAGGCCAATGGTATCCTGGTCTGTATCAGCAATATTGAGGCCAGCAGGACCAGGGCAGTGATTGTCTCCTCAGACTCATCACTTGTGAGGCTGTACCTCGAATCCCCTGTCCAGTTCTGGGCCCCTCACTGCAAGATAGACTTTGAGGTGCTGGAGCATGTCCAGAGAAGGGCAGTGGAGATGGTGAAGGACTGGAGGGAAAGTCCTATGAGGAGCAGCTGTGGCAGCAGAGTTTGCTTTGCCTGGAGAAAAGGAGGCCCGGTGGGGACCATATCCCTCTCTACAACTGCCTGCAAGCAGGCTGTAGGCAGGTGGGTGCAGCTTCTTCTCACAGGTAGCTAGTGACAAGACAAGAGGAAATGGCCTCAAACCATGCCAGGGGAGGTTAGGTTGGACAACAGGAAGAATTTTTGCATTGACAGGGCTGTGAAGCACTGGAAGAGTCTGCCCAGTGAAGTGGTGTCGTCACCATTCCTAGAAGCGTTCAAGAAATTACTGGACACGGCACTTGTAGCATTGGTTTAGTAGTAAGGACCTTCAGTCAAAGGTTGAACTTGAAGATGTTGTAGGTGTTTTACAGTCTTAACGTTTCTGTGATTCTATAATATTATTCTAAAAAGCCAATGAGTCATTGTTTCTTATTAAATGTCTCTAGGGAAGTAGTGATAGCATTTTTTCTTTCCATAATGATAATTTCAGAGCAGAGAACTACATCTGGATGAAGACACAGATTTGGTATTCTGTGTAATTATGTCCTGCTTAGATATTGCTGACATACTTTCAAACTTTCTCAGTCCCTCCTTCCCTCAGACAAACTATGGGTTGAATACCAAAATGTTTTTGGTTCCCTCTTGTTTCTTAGCACCTTGCCTCTGAAACTAAGATAACTAATGTGAAAAGGGGCAAAAAGTATGAGACCCCTGGTAAAATATAAAATTTGCTGTTAGGTTGCCTTTTCATTGCTGAAATTCCCATTTTCTTTATTACATATTACATTCTAACAGGTTTATCTTAAATGTACAGAACATTTTGGTTAAGTGCATGGTAAACCACCAAGAAAGTTTAAGTTCCTTTGAACTCTTTCTGGAGCCAAATGCTTAAGCCTGATTATAAATTGCTATCCTCTGAATTTCCATTTGAAATTCTCCAACTATTCTAATTAGGCTTCCCCAAAGGTCAGAGAACATTAACAATCTGGGCACAGTCTGGCTTTTTGAAGTGCTCGGAAATCTACTGTTAGTGCTATTTGAGGAAACGTAAGAGAAAACCAGCTGCCCTGGCTAGCATAGAATAATTAATAATAATAGCTATGTAGTGATGACATATCCAGGTTAATTGCATACTAATTAAAGGCTATAGTAAAGCAAATTACTGTTTGCATTTGAAATAATGGCTTGTGGCCACAGTAACTCATAGAAATGTGCTGTATCCTCTTGGCAAGTTCTCAAATGGGAATGAAATTAATTTGAGACATGTACACATGATCTAGTTTGAGAAGTCAAAAGTTTGGAGAAGCTATCTGCAGTGAGACAGTGATAGTCATTAATGAAGAAGAATTTGATATGAGCTGAAGTTAAGTTCTGAAGGAGTGAACGGAGAGAGTGGCTGGCAGAGCTGGGAGTCAATCAAAACATAATTAACGGACAGCGCAGAGTATGAGGAGCTGTTCAGCATGAAGAATCAAATCTTTAGTTAGGGGCAAACAGGGAAAGATCCAGGAGGGGACTCCTGCAGTTAGCTATTTCTGGATGTTTAGAAAGGAAATTAAAGAGCTTGTCATTTGGAGGATGACTGACTGAAAACAGAGTGCTGGCCAGATACAAAATGTATAAAAACTTGTTTGGAAAACTAGTTGGAGGCTTTAGTTCACGGGTTTTTTTGGGTGCTGTGAGTGAGATAAAATGAATGGGATATTCACCAGGCTGCTTCTGGGGAGGAAGAACTTCTGACACACTGAGTAGTCAAGAGCTAAACAGAACTTCTTATGTTAATACCATTGGAGAAATAATAAAGATGTCCAGAAACACAACATGCACTCGGAGCGCTATCAAGAACAGACACTAATCATAGGTTGGCATCTTCAGTTTCTCCTGTGTTTGATTCTTATTAGACTTTGGCCACACCCAAACTATACCCAGTCCTTTGATGAGAGGGAGAAAAGAAATATAGAAAGGGAGAGAAAAGAAGAAAGAATTGGATTCACAACTCGTCATTAGGTTCAAATATAGCTGAGATTCAAAGAGTTTGTATTTTATATGGTTTTATTTACAGAATAATTCATAAGAGAAAGACAGAGTTTGAAATAAAACAAAATAAAATATCGAATAAATTAAACAGTGCCTTCATTAAAAGAGAGCCATTACAAAATGAGACTCACTTGTGCTCAGCTTTAACCTACAGGCTCTCTGACAGGCCTCAAGGACCAAATCTCTACCCCACAACCTTGCTAGAATGCATAGTCAGGTGGCTCCTCTGTTGTAATTAAAGTAGGACTGAGTATTCCTTCTAAAATAATTAAGGATTTCAGAAGGGATTTTCCTGGAATGCCTCATTCTGGAAGATATCAATGACCCTTCATTGTGGATATAGATGGAATGAGAGGGAGTTAACGCCTTCCTTCCCTAAAATTCTAACTCACTTTCCTTTGCACATAATGGCAACTCTTAGACATCACATATATGTGGGGGTTTTAACATTAAACAAAAAATAATCTGTATATTGGCTATTTCCTTACATGTATTTTGTTATTTGATTGAATGAAGAATATAATAAAACCATTTAAAATTATTCTGTGCTGCACTGGAATAAGTAAAGTAATACCCAGTTGATTAAGAAGTTTTGAATATTCTATTTAATATATTGCCTAGAAAAAAATTGTGGCTACTTTTCAAAATTTATCTCTTGAGCAAAATACTCAATCCAAACCACGTATTTTGAGGATGCTCCATTAATCTTGTTTTAAAAACCCAAACTAATGTAACCTTTAAATACTGAAGTGTTTTTACTTGGTAATAAGAAAAGTAGTAACTGAAATAGAGCCAATAGAGTTTCAGAATTTGGGAGCATAAAATTGTTTATTCAAAAATGGTCTTTAAATATTTCATTTTAGCCAGAAAAATAAACTATATTATCTTATTGAGGGGACCTGCAGCTGATACTAGCTGACATTGTAAATGGACTTCAGAAGTGTAGTGGTGACTGATATCAGTTGAAGACTTGATCCAAACTGATTAGCAAAAAAATACGTGTGTCTTATATAGGTATGCTGTTTTGTCTGTAAAAGTCAACAGCACCAACTGCAGCTTCTTCCACTGGTTCATTATAGTTTGGTTTTTTTTTTTCAAGATAAAATGAAGTGATTGAAGAATTCTTGCTGTTGCAGTTGAGCGACTGAAAATATGCTTTAAAATTATTAATAAAAGGATATTCAGTTCTTTTAACAGCTTAAGTGAACTCCAACTATGGGGTCAGAATTTTAAAAAAGAAAGATGAATTCATCTACTTTGAAATCAATGTGCAAATCTCAGAAAGCTTGAATAGGCATAAGAAGCTAATGGGGGTGAAACTTTGCAGGACCTGAGATAGATAAATGACCTGCAGCCTACAAAGCCACTCATTTTCCAATATATACAGGGACAAAAGATTAGGATATAAGTGACAAACTTATCTAAGTAGAACACAAAAGTATAGTTTTGCTGTCCAAGGCCTTTCAGGTATATTTTTCTGAGAATAAGGTCTTCACAAAATGAAAAAAGAAAAAAGTTTGAGAGAAATGTGAGGCACATTTCCCACTGAGGCAAATGATGATGGGTAATCAGTTGGTGCTAATACTAAGAAACTGCTTTTACAGGACAGGAATTCAAAGAGATCACATCTGAAAGATGCAGAGAAAACTACTAACAGAAAAAAGGAATAAAACTCATAGAATATCCTGAGATGGAAGCAACACTAAAAAGCATTAAAGTTCAACTCCTGGCCCTGTACGTAGGGTAAAACAACAGTAATATCCATTTACTCTGATTGCAGATTGATTAATCAGGGTAGATGGATATTTACCATATTGATAAATATCAGTATTGTACTGATTTGCAAGTCTGAAGACATGCATAGTACCTTCCCCTCCCTCCCTCCACCCCAGAGAAAAAGACTTACAGTGCCAGAATCTCAAAAATACTTTAAGGGGTGAGTTTAACAACATAGTTTTATTTTGTCTAACAAACAGAACACTGACCAAAAGATATGAGCCTGGAGCTGTTCATATAGACAGTGATGCTTGCAAACAACCTAAGTCCTACTCAAGGCATTGAAGCAATGGTACCTTCATGAGTGACATGAGAGAATTAGAAGGGCCAACTGTTCTGACAGACAGAGGAAGCTTCTTGTTAAGTGTAGGAAAAATGAGAAATCTAAATTTCTGATTGAAACAAATAGTGAGTATGAAATTCTTAGAACTGCTAAATTTGAGGGATACAACTCAATAAGTTAATGCCAGCTGGTGTCATAACATTTCACAGCAAATGACACAAAAAAGATATCTATATTTTCCTCAAGATGTAGAAAATCTATCAAGACATTATAAAAGCTATTAACAGAAGATCATGCCAGAAGTATAAACACTGGTGTTAACTTTGATGTTTGCAATATGGAGTAGCAGGAAGTTTGATAAATTGACCAATAAATTGACTGATTACCAGTGAGAAGTTTCCTTAATAAATATAGTAGAAAAACAGAAACATTGCTAAAACTGCAAGTTAGCCTAAAAGACAAATAATAGAACAGTATTTTTGAAATAGTGTAACATTGATAGCCCAGGATAGTGTTATTTGGACAGTTTATCTCTAAATTAGTGCTGCGTAAGAGACACTCAGGATAGGTGCCAATCAGACCACAGTAAAGAACTGTTGGTAAATATTTTCACTACACTGCTCCTCACTAGAGTTTTGAAAGGTTGGTCCTTAGTGTATCACCTGCACAGGGAACATGTCAGGAAAAGTAGTGCTGCAAGCATATTAGGAGGACTAATAGGATACAAAGTCACTTATGGTAGATGACATGAAAGGGTATGTAAAAATTCACTTTAGAGAACATGACAGCAAATTGAGAGCTCTCCAGGAGAAATAACCACCCACTAGTGGTCTAAAAATCATCTTTTAAAAGAACTCACAGAAGTGGTATTTTAACCTACTGGGTAGAATTACACCACAGCAGGACCATCTTCATCTGATACAACGTTTGTAATGAGATACTTTCACTAGACTTTTTCAAGAGAGATTTTTTAGGGGGTAAGGGATTCTCCCTAGAAGTTTGACTGTTTGCATTCGTTTCAGTCTATCACACTACATCAGAAATATGTGCAAACCTGAAATCAGAGAATACCAAGCCTCACCGGGATATTTAAGATATTTATCTCAGTTCATTAATGTAACAAAGCATGCATGTGAAACCCCAGGCTCTGCCTCAACTAAAATTAATGGACTGCTGTGTGGATTTCACTGCAGCTGCTAATAATACTGAGCCTTCTCTTAGGACCTTCTGTTGGACCTGTGCAAAACCTGGGTGCCTGATGCTGCTTTGAATCAGCAGAACAATCCAGACCATAGAAATTACATGAGATAATGTAAGAAACTACTGAGATCAAAAAAAAAACCCCCAAAAAAACATTTGCACTGCTCCTGGTAGGGCAATCCAATGCACAGTAGAAATACAATTGCTAATGCTTGTATAATAGATTAAAGAAACTCTAATTCTGTTAAAAAATTCTTTAAACCTGCAGTAAAGGGTTTAATGTACTTCCAGCACAGCATGTCAGGCTTCAGCTTCATTACGCTTTTGAAAGAAAGGTGTAGGTTATCAATTCTCTCTCTCACACTTGGTATATTGTGATTGCTGTCGCAGAATTTGAAGATTTCAATCAACTGCTAACAAGTTGAATGCATATCAGTCATACCACATTACCTGGTTGCACTATCTGCAAAACTGATGCAAAGTGTTTGTGAATCCCATCTGAAATACCGCATAACACTAGAGAGGAGTTACTCCTGAGTTTAACTACACCAAAGGATAAAGCCTATTTAATAGAAAACCTGGTATTGGCTATATTTTGCGCACTAGATTTTGGATCTGGTACAAAGTTTAAGGAAATATTGTAATTTGGTTTAAATTTGGTTATTCTTATTTGGTTTCTGTGATGGGTTAACCTTGGCTAGTTGCCAGACACGGAACCAGCCACTCTCACACTCCCCCTTCTCAAAGGACAGGGGGAGAAAATAAGATGAAAAGGTCATGTGTAGGGATAAAGACAGGGATTTATCAGTTACCACCACTGACAAAAAAGACCCCGCTTGGGGAAAGCCAATTTATTGCCAATTGAAATTGAGTTGGATGGTGAGAAACAAAGACGAAAACTAAACCACCTTCCTCCTATCTTCCCTTCTCCCTGGTTCAACTTCACTGCTTCATCCCTGACTCTATCTCCCCGCAACGGCAGTGCAGGGGATGGGGAATGGGAGGCTGCATAAGAGCTCCTTTCTGAGGCTCCTTCCTCCTCATGCTGTTTCCCAGCTCGTATGGAACATTCCCTAAGACTGTAGTCCTTCAGGATAAGCTTGCTCCAGCGTGGGCTCTCCATGGCCTGCATCTTCCCTCCGGACAGTCCGCCTGTCCCGCCGGTGTCCCTCCCGGGCCGCAGGGCCATCCCTGCCGGGCCTCTCCTCCCTCCCTCCGTCCCTGCTCCGCTCTCCCCTCAGGCTGGCAGGGCTGTTTCCCGCACGGTTCCCCTGGCTCAGCCCCGGCTGCCGGGCAGCGTTTTGCCCTCCCTTGGCCAGGCTTTCCCCGGGGCTGAGGGGCTCAGCCTGCCCTGCCATGGGGCCGATGGGATGTGCTGTGTCTGATATGGGCCGGGCGGGGCAGACCCGGGGCAGCACAGCGCTGCAGTCACACCGGGACACCTCGCCCCGTACGGATGCAAACCTGATTTATTTTCCCTATTCAGCTGATAGATTGAAAATTCATTTCGGCTACACGGCTTCGCAGAGGCATTTCCTGGATACTGAGTTCCACTGCCTGTTTCAGACGTTTTCTTTGAGGCGGTACGAAAGGATCATCTCCGCATGACGGGCCTGCGCTCCCGGAATGGATGATGGCCATAGGTGCAGGTTTTCTTCCCGAGCCTGACACTTCCTAAGCCTCCCGTATGTAAATATAATGAGAAAATGTTTAACCTCCTGTAAGTTCGAAATTCAGCTGGATCAAGATACTAGGCTTTCTCAGATTCAAGCATTATATGTGGCTTTTGTAATGCTCTCACAAGGAGGGGGTAGTATTTTCTTCTAAATAAAGCATTTTTCTCAATAAAGAATCACAAGCTCAAATCAGAGTTTCCAATCAGGTGCAGATCTCTGCATTTAGGTCTATTAATTAGAAATATAAATAGACACAGAGCTATGTTTACTGATTATTTCATACTACTGACAAAATATTGCACTGATAAAGTGCCCTTCTGGGTCAGTTGACCACTAAAGAAGGTTAAGGATAACAAGTATTGTTCTTTGTTCTTAGGAGAGAAGTACTTCATGATTTGATAATAAATAACCTGCTCATAACGCAACCCAAATAATTTTCTTTCCTTTCCATACAATCTTGGTTTCAGATTACAGTTTTCTTTCAAACCAATATTAACAAACTTGAGTACCATCAGTACCTGCACTTCTGGTAACTGCACACTAATGAATTATAGCTGAGAAATGTGCATGCTTAAATAACAGAGTATAGACAGGTTAGTTTTTAAAGTGTTTCTTTTCATACACCCTTTGTGTTCTGGAGCTTATGGGTGCAAACTGTGCTCTAGTCTACATCTCCAGATGGAATGCTCCCATCCCCATTAGTGTCTCCATCTGAACCATTTCATAGTCTGTACCTTAGCCACGTCAAGCAGAACAGATAGATGTGATTTTTTGACAGAGTCAAGATTTCCAGTATATTTCCCAAGGAATTTGTGCCAAACTATTCTGGAACTTAGAATCACGTAGCAAGTACGTGTCTGACAAATGGTCTCTTTGAATATCCATTTGTTCCTTGAAACTAACACAGTAGGCTAAAACACTCTACAAAAATTTTTTTTTTTTTTTAGGTCTGAGTGACGTCTATTTAATCACTCTACAAATTTTGAATCATCAAGAGTTACAAAGTGCTTTTGGCTGCCTATCCTTTGTTTGCTAGTTAATGTCAAGTGAATCTTTTATTTTTTCTCTACAGGTTCCAGTGTTACCCTCTGAGCTGAGTCTTGCAGCATGATGACAGTTGTACTGCTGCTCCAGATACCCAGTTCCTGTGTTTTATTAGATATGACTATTCTGACTCATGTCTCTTTGGGACTGAACTTCTTTCACTTTTCCTATCAGAAAGCAAGTATTGTCAGCATAAAACAGTGATGCACGCTAGAGCTGTTAATAATATACCAAAATGTCTACTGTTTGAATGAGAAGCAGCTCCATAGATTTTAAAGAGTTTACCTATTCGTGTCGTAAACATGGATCTTCAGTGTTAATATTCCTGCAGATGGTTGTTTAACAGTGGTAATTGTCCATTGACCATTTATTAGGAATGCCACACTTCTCTTGAGGATGAAGGTCAGACAATTTGAGGAATTGTTGTCTTTTTTTGTTAATAGGGGAGGCAGAAATAAAATACAGGGTTTTGTTGGTGCTGTTTTTTACAGGGGAGTTTGATTCTTTTTTTTAATAGGTTTGACATCTTACAGGAGGAATTGGATTTTTTAGAATTTCATCAGTATTTCTACACCAGAAAAATCTGTATCTATTTTTCAAATGAAATACCAGTCACAATTTTTTGGGTTTTTGTTTGTTTGAATAGCCTTAAGTTAAAATCTTTTGTATATCCATACCGCAGAGCATTTTTTTATTCTTCAGCTTTGAAAGTGTCTCCTTTCTTACCCTTAAAAAATTATACAGAATATTAGTTTTGCTTTAGTTAAGACTGCTCTGGAAGTACATTGGTACATTTTCCTTGAATAGGTAGCTAGAAAACTGAAGGAAGATCTATCTGGTCAAAGAATTTACAGTACTTTTGTCTTCTTGTAACAATCTTTCTACAACTTAGCTGGAGTAGAATGGATTGCCAAAGAAAGGAGTTCTGATGAGCATCTTGAAAATACATAGATAAAATTTGATATGTTGTGAGTACTTTCCAATCAAATGACCTCCCTACATTTTTCACTTAATATCTTCTGTCAGCAACACATCACTACTTCTCTTGCTCACCTGGATTTTTTGGCATATGTCAAACCAGCGGACTATAGCTGTATCTTTCTGGATGGTGAATACTTGAAAGTGTAGCTGCTGAGACTGAGCTTCGATACACTCAGTATATTAAAATTTTCGTAATGGGGGCATTATGAATTAGATGTAGAAATTAAGAAGGAACCAGAAAAGAAATCTAATTGCACAGATCAGATTTTCACATGCACATAAACTATTTTACTCCATGCCTTTAAAAAAAAAAATCAAACAGCTAATACTATAATGTCATTTTCTCCAGTTCTTTCTATGTCCCAGGAGACAAACTAATTGAGCCATCCCCTTCTGATCTTCTTAACTCTTTTTTACATGAAAAATATATCAAAAGCCTTGAAAAATTATTGTTTCCATTCCTAGTTACTTTGGTATTCTTTGCATTCTATCTGTTAGGGCTTTAGATTATTTGCACCATATGGATTTGACAAACTGCTGAACTTTTGATTAAATAAAAACAGAATGCTACAGCTTCTCTGGACTGCATGTAATGCCCTTTTGGGGGGAAAGGAAAAAAACCTCCTAAAAAAGCAATACTCAAGGTTTTGTGCAACTGAAATTAATAATACATTCAGAACTGAGCTCAGACGGAACAGAAAGTTCTCTACACAACATGTGAAAAATATTCGAACATAAAAGACATAAAATTTCCAGATATAAATAAACAGATGTGGCAAACAAAATATAGCAGAAATACTAAATGAAGCTTGATTTTGCATTTCATTGGAGAGTCTGTTGAAACTGTTCACACAGAGAGAACTATTAGTGTCATTGTATTAATGTGCATTAATTGATGGATAAACTGATCTAACAATTTGTGCTCTTTGAGTAGGCGACAAAGCAGTAATTTGGTTTCTTGATTAAATGCAGTAAAATGTCATTTGTGGTGGAAAAATGTTATTTTAATTAAATATTTATCTAGTCATTTATATGGTGCAGATTTTGGCCCAAAACACAGACTCTTTAGTTATCAGAATAGTTTGATGGATATGTAACATTGTCGCAACACATCTTTCTACTGTCTGTAAAGAGCATTTCCATCTATATGTACATGTAAGAAGTTAGATGAGAAAAATTTCTGGTTTTGCATCTGAATTCTTACAATTATAACCAAAATTGTCCTGAACTGTCCCTGCCCAGTGCCTGCAGCTCACCCCACTCTGGCTGTGGCCCAGGACCCCAGGTCAGGTCCAAGGTGCCAGCAGCCATCACCTCAGTGATGTCACAGTGGGGCCCAACTCCAGGTCTGGCCCAGCCATGGGCCCCCAAACCAGGCTGTCCTGCAATACCCTGTCCTGGCCTTGGTCTGTCCCTGTCCCCAGGGAAGTGCTCAATGCCCAGGGCTGGCACTCCCCCAGGCCCTGGCATCACCCACACAGAGCCCCCAATGCCCAGGGATGTGCTGGCCTCCACGTTGCCCTGCCAGGATTCCAGTGTCTAACCACACAAGGACAACCCACCATTATTTTTGCCAGCCTCAAGATTTTGTCCTCTCATTTCAGTAACTCCTTGTGTTTCACCCCTCACCCCACCCATATCTTGCTCTAACCAACTTTACTGTACACCTGAAGCTTTTACAAGCAAATGACAAAGGAATGAAAATAAATGTCTTCTTGTCAAATGAGATTCACAACGCCACATGTTAAGTCTATATTTCTTAAGGCAATGCATCTAATTGCTGAGCAGTCAGTAAAGCATTATTTAAGAATTGTCCTAAGTAATTAAATTAGGCTACTCTGGTTTGCTTAAACACACATTAATCTTTCATAGTGACATCAAATTTGCAAACACCTTAGGGAAAAATTCTGCAGTAAATCTTTTGTAAATGTAATAAACGTTTAACCTGTAAAATAATAGATGAGGTAGAATACTTCAAAGTAGTTCTAGTTTACTTTTTTTCCTTGATTAAAAAAAGTGAATCAGAGCTTCTTAGTAATTTCATTGTATCATTCATGTACATAGTATACAGCGTTGCATTTATTTGTTTGATTGGAAAAGTGACAATTAGTATATGTTTTAAACTTAAAAAGTTTTTAAAAGTTCACATTTTAAAAGTTAAAATTCTGCTCATGTTATATGCAATAAAATGCATAGAAGCTGCCTTGTTTTCCCACTCCAGTTTAAAACTGGAAGTGTAAGAAACTTAGTTATGATTGGCATAGTTGTTATTGTTAGAGAAAGTATCTTGATTCTAAGCTATAATGCAAGAAATAATACTTTTTGGTGCCATGGCCTAAGACCAAACTTAGGGAAATGACAAGAACTGGAAGGTAATTTGGCAATAGAGTTTTTTAATGCTTGTGTTCAGGCCAAGTTAACTTTGCATGCAGTTTCCTTAGTGCAAGGCAGGTGGTGGCATTACAAAGTTGCCCAGCAAGTCTCTTCCAATCCTGTTGAAAGTTGGCACAGTGGCTGTATAGTGTGTGAGTCTTTTCCTCCAAGTAGCTGAGCCATGGCCCTTCACAGAGGAATCAATAGGAGCTGTGACTGTTCCCTCCGCTGGTATTTATCATCTCACAGAATTAGGGACTTGGTGAGCTTCAGCGTCAAAGTGGACCAGAAACCAAAATACCAGGACGAGGCAAGTGTCAAATACATGATATAGAGTGGTTTGGGTTGGAAGGAACCTTAAAAATTATCTGGTTTCAACCCCCTCTGCCATGGGTGAGGACACTTTGGGTGTGACTATAAACTGAAACCATGTTTACAATTTTCATGCGTTTAGTTTCCTGCAACCACCCCTATGGAAATCTCCTATGGAAATAAGTGAGTACTCATATGAATTAATCTATTTTTGTTTCTATAAATCAAACATATTTTTTGTAATGCCTGTTTTGTATCACTCATTTGTGGAAGGGATGGTGTGAAAAAGTGAGTCTGAAAATAACTATGTCTTCATCCCAGTTGAAGAATGGGTGAGTGCTACAACTCCACTTGAGTTTTTTGCTTTTATTTCTCTCAGGATGCTCCACATACTATGTGATCAGCCCACACTGCATTACATGACCTTTTTTTTTTTTTCCCCATTAAATACCAGGCTGCAAGCAGGTCACAAACATGATCTGGAAATGGGAAGAACGTTTTAGTCTCTGACTGTGACCACAGTATCACTATCAGGCTGGACAAGCAGAAGTAGATTTGTAGCACAAGTGATGGTGATGAGAAACTGATGTCCAAATTGTAGCTGCCTACTATAGAATGTAAAATCTGACATACTTTCTATACAGATTCCACACACCTCGTTTGATTTTATTTTTTCAAGCTGCAAACTAGTTCTAGACTGGTGCCCTTAAGTGGCAATAAATCTTCTCCTCAAATACTTTCTGGCTCTTGCCCTAAAGCAAACCACAGCCTAGTAAATTGTTTTAGAATGGGTAAAGTTATCTTTTGGATGTAACAAACTTCTTTGTTGACATTAGAGAAGTCTACAGCAATGACAAGATGCCTCATTTTTGTGATAGGCAGCTCTGAGCTAGGCAGCTCTAAGATGAGCCCCAATTCTAGTATCAACTTGTAGGAAACAGCCTGATGAGCTTTAAGTTCTCACTGCTTTTCAGTGATTTTATTCTTAAGGTTATATGTTTTAAAAAGTACAAACCAACAAATAACCAGTCTGTGGTTTGTAAGCAATGTTTACAATTTCTGATTTTTGGAAGAAATCATGCCCTTTTGAACTTTGAGGAGAATGGATGAAGACAGTCAGAAGTTTGGTCATCATCTCATGTGTTAGAAATGTTTGTATGTCTTATATTTAGTAAATAGTTTCACAAATAACAGAACTAAGCTGATATTACAGGTGAAGGGCTATTATTAAACATTCACACAAATAAGTGTTTTGGGGCTTCAGATGAAATGGAAGTTGTGTCAGGATATATTCAAAGTTAATAAAAACCAATAACTCTTAAGAAAATGGTATGATGTAAGCCTTTGTCAAAGGAGAACTCCTGGGGGTTAATCTTCTACTTACAGCAATGTATAGAGGATTCTGATGCAGTAGTTCATTTCCTATTGAACTGAGTTTCTCATTTCAGATGCCTGTTAATGTCGTGGAGGGATCACAATGCAAGATTTCTGTCAGACTCCTCAAAACAGGCTATTGCACCCATGCTTAAGAATTCAATGATTAATCTTTTCCTCCTCCTTCTAACAAAAACTTTATCAAAACTGATGTGTCAGAATGTTTCAGCTTCAGTGAAACAGCATTTTTTGCTGTATGACCAGTTCTATTTATCATGTTCATGTCAGAGTTAAGTTTGCTGATGAAAAATCCAATTTGAAGTAGCTTGACGTTTTCTGAAAAGGCCTGTCCTGAATATGTAACATACAAAAAGCTTTGCTGTCTGTAATCCTTCCCATTAGAAAACAAAACCTACTTCAGGGACTGGGGGACTCCAACAGCACTCAAGGGACCATCGACTCATAAGGCCAGTGGGAAGCTATAGTGAGACATTCCCAAAAATTCTGCGTGATCTACAGCATGCAAAGAACATGCAAGAAACAGGTTATTTTAAGGGAGTCAGACTGCACCACAAGGGAAGACTAAGAAATATCCTTTATTAGGAACTACCTTTTAGATACCTATAGAATTTTCAGGAGGATGCTCATAAGGTTCTTATTGGTAGTGATTGTATGTTACTGTATTTTAGGTGTTTTACTATCAGTCCTTTCACCTGGCATAAAGAACTCAGAGCGAGCACAAGAATCCCACACTTGCTTTCTATATTAATTTCTGGACTCTGTTGATTGTATTAAAGTCAATGATAGAATTCCTAGTGTTTTAGCATGTGCAAGATGTGAGTATTTTACTTTCTTATTAATTTTGCTTGACTATAGAAGCCAATAAAGGACTCGGTGGTTTTGGCTTTTTTTAAATTAGAAGCCATAAGAAAACTTGTTTGTCCAATTAGAAAGAACAGAGAGAAAATGTTCATTTTCATAAACACAACACAATGTTCATCACTTGATGGATCAGCATTTTCACTACCATAATAATAGATTTTGTACAATTTTATTGTCATAAGCCTAATAATATAGGGGAGACGAGAACCATTTTCTTCAGCATGGGTCCCACAAGGTCTTGCACTAACACACAACACAATTATATGTCTCAGATGAGGATTTCATAATATTTGTGACAGAAGGACAATGGCCTGGTAATAAATGACTATTTCATAGCCAAAGTACATAAGGGAAATTTCTTTCAACTTTAGGAAAAAAATCATCCCAGCCAGATGGTTTAACTTCAAGAGAAATGAGTGGACAGGGTCATAATGAATGAATGCTTTCTGACTTAGTTTCCCTGAGAACTCAGCTGTTCAACAATCTTCTCTAATATGCTGAGATTTAATAATCAGGCTGACTAGCTGTGGAGCATGTTTGAGTCTGTTCTTTTGCTTTTGTCTCTCTTCCCCTTTCTCCAAAAGTGTAGTAAAATAAACTATGTGTACATCTTTTTCACAATGTCAGTACAGCTCTCTAGTTGATCTAGAAGCATTCGTTTATGGGCAATGTAGATCTAGTTAATTTCAGCAAACTTTGTGTAATGCCTGAATTTTATTTTCTCTCCCTAATCTTACATAATACATTTTTGAATTGCTGTATTAAACTGTTCACCCCTAAGAAAAAAGTTTGACTGGAGAAAAGGCTAAAAGTTTTAATTGTGCATTAATCTCTTAGCTTTGGGATATGGTTACTTCATGTGAGAGTTCAGATCCTGAAAGTCTTTTGAATTACTGCTAACAAAAAGTAAATTATTACAATATCACCTGTACTGCAATGCTATTAAACCTTTTTGACAAGGCATCTGAGGGATTTCATAATACTGCTGTGGAGGTCAAGACTCTCTCCTGATGAATAACCCTCCTGTAATGGTTAAAGGACAGAGCTTCTACTTCTCTGGAAGAGGCTATAGCAAAACTAACAATGAGCATGCATTGACTTCATTGTAATTTCAAGTGCATCTACCTTCAGACAACCTTATCTTTGTTACTCTTCTGCGATCTGCATGAGCTCTGTTCTGACATTGTCTTGCAAATTAAGAGCACCACAGGTTGTGTGGGGTTAAAATACAGTCTTCCAAATTTTCCGCTTCCCTGGCAGAGAGCAAAAATAAGTATCAGTATTATTGCTGCAGTTTTGGACACAGGTTAGGAATACTGGAGCCTGACAAGGTAAAAGGGAGGTAAGAAGAGTAAGCTGAAATGCACTGAACTGTGCAGAGTGAAGCACAGCTCTGGTATTGCTACAGAGGATGCAGCAATGCAGTAATATCGTCACCTAATAATTGGTGTCACAGACATCTAAATTTACAGTGTTTTAATGACATAGGTACATTAGCTATTACCAGTGCCATAATGAGATATATATATTTGAAACTGTTAATTTAATCTCTTGGGATTCTGTTTTATTTGCTCTAGTTCAATTATCTGCCCTTTTAATAGTTAGATCTCCAACTACAGTACTTGCAATTAGCTCACAAAATCCTGTCTTTCTGACAATTAGATTGTATCCTTTTGGTTGCTTAGAACAGGGGACAACAAATCTACAAAAAGCACAGGCAACTTCATGAGCATACCACTGCTGTATTTTTTGTCGGAGATACATTTTACTTCACATCCTTATATTCAGCAAGATATTTGCACTAACGATTAGATATTCATTTTTAGGCACAGTGCACCCAATCTAGAAATTACCCCTCATTCTCTCTGAGATTCCATTCATTCTATGCATGAGCTATGCAAGAAACTTCTCCACTAGCTCCCCAAATAACTGTGCAAAATTGCCCTCACTATCATATCTAATCAGACATTGCAGGGCTGATCCTAGTGTCTTATTTCTGGGGAACCATCTCTTAACTTCAGACAATCTTCCTTTTGTTGTACAGCTGGTAGATAAACAGTAGCAAAACAACAAAACAATCCTTCTATCACAAAATGCCACCCTACAAAAGCTGAACAAATACCAATATTTTGACATTTAAAGTTTTTGTGTGGTTTGTGTGGGCTTTTTTCTTTTTAATCTATTGTAGGATTTTCATTTTGTTGCTGAAATTAGACACATAGATAATTACAGGTCTTAGTAGCTCATTAACAGCTCTGACTTTAAATCAAAACATTTAAATAATGAGTTGGTCTAATTTGATTTCCCTGTTGACTGTCAACAATTGCTTTTCTTCCCTCTCTTAATGAATGATTCTGTTCTTTAATTGGGAAACTAGTTCCTGGGCTAGTCCAAGAGGTAGATCTTTCATGGTTGTCATTTTTAGATTCGTCATAAATACTTATTTTATTGTATTTCAATTCCACAGTAAGCTTTAGGGAATAGAAATTTCTATCCATACCTAACGTATTTCCACGGATGTATGTTCCCAATGATTAGTGTGAAATTTCTTTCAAATAGAGATAGGGAGGCCTATAAAAACCTTTTAAAATTGTATCTGAGGAGAAACAATGATTGGTTTGCAATTTATAGGAGGTCAGTGCAGCAATTAACAATATTTATTTAAACTGATACATAAAACATTTTTTTGCAGATACTATTTTTTTAAGCTCATTTCTGAATTATCGCAAGACCTTTCCTTTTTGAAATATGAAGACATGCTTCCATACTTTTTATTGGGTTGAGTGAAATACAGAGTGACAACTCATCAACTCCACATGTTCAGATGTTTCAGAATGTCATGGTACAAGTATGTTGAGTTTACCTGTTCTGACTGAGGCTGCCAGAAACACAGACCATGCTCAAGTAAATCTTGCTGCAAGAGTTAGAGATCTTACATTTCCCCATTGTCTGGCCTGCCTCACTTCTGAAAATCATTACCTGCATTGTAGAAGAGGCAAAAGATTGCGCCCAGGCCATTCCAGGTTGTTTCTTTAGTGTCTGAACTTAAGCCACAGAGGTTTGTGAGTTTGAACTGAAGCAGTGGGCTTAGCAGCAGGTAAGATACAATTACCCTTCTTCTGCCTTTGCTAGGAGAGCAGCTACCAGTGATGCGTGGTCAGAGTGCTACAGCAGGGTGTGCCAGTACTTGTCTACCACCACCAGTACAACTGATCTCGGTTGCTAAGTTCTTCCTAACTAAGATGACATCACAGCTTCATAGCTAAGATGACACAGCTCTGGGTAAAGAAAGCATATGCTCTACTTAATGCAACTATGCCTTCAAAACTCATGATATCAGTGCAGCTTCACTGAACAAAGAATGCTGCTGTGGTCTTAACTATTTGTGCATTTTCAGTAAGATGATGTAGCTGAGCTGGCAGGACAACTAGGAGCGTATATTTCCTCTCCACTAGAAGAAATTCTGTTGAGAGTCCTCTCTTATAGTCTCCAGTGCAGCTATGTGTCGTTTCAAGAGGCTGTGGTATGTACTTCTGGCTTTAGGTATCAGAAAAAACTAGTATCATAAATGGGGTTAATATAAAAGTAAAAGTAAAAAAACAAGTGTAAAAGTCCATATGGTATTATTCAATAGCACCATACTCATGTGAGAGAAATCACAGCAACAAAGAGTAAAATGGAAAAAAAAAAAAAAAAAATCTGTAGTCTCATCTGTTTAGCAGAACCATGGTTTTAAGTTTTTTTGTGTGGATGAAATAACTCATTGAAGGCACCCAATAATAATCTCTATTATGACAGTATCTATCTATTTCTTAGAGTTTCCTTGTGCTCTTATGAGTTAGCATGTTGATATTTAAATTATCTTCTCTCCAAGAAGAAAAAGAAGAGTGAGAAGCAATGTGGGGGATAAGGGAGTACACACAGCCTTAAATTTGGATATGGAAAAATGCAGAGGAAATGCATGATACAGATCCCTGAGAATAAGGACCAAAAAATCACAATCCAGTGTTTTGCAACATCAGTGTAAGAAGAATTCTGAAGACCTTTACAAAACCCAACCAACCAACCAACCAAAAAACCAAAACCACCTTAGTACAATAGTGGGGAATAAATTTCAGAAAAATATTTGCTTTGTAACCAAATAAAAGGCAAAATAAGAAAATAAATTTTGTTTATGAGCTGCCTTTGAATTTTCTTAGACCTGGAGACAGGTTGTAAAAAGTCAGCAAAATCCCACATAAACTGTTCTTAATGAAACACTTTTTCTAGTTTTCTACCAGTACCAAATAGAACTCTAAATGATAGGTCTGCCAGGCTTCTCTGGTTCATGAAAAAGAAATGAAATGATAGTTTTATGGCCATTATGCCCACTACCTTTCAAGGGTAAGCCCAGGCTGTGAAACTTGCAGTGGTCCTCAATGGAACTGCCAGTTGTATGAGTCATCAGGCTCACCTGCAGCATACACAACATCAGATAAGCAAAATCTCTATGTGTCCCTATCTCTATAGAACCACAGGATCACTTTGATGCTTTCCTCTATTCTTTCTCTCTGGTTCTTCATCAGCTACAGCATAGTAGAATTTGGTATACAGCTTTAACTAGCATGGCTAATACAACTGAAAAATGTCTAACAGTATTGTATTCCTTAAAGTAGTTTGCTGTATTACCTCAGAGTGCTTTATCTTTTTACACTGTTCCAGGAAACTTCGGAGGGTGGTTAAATATATGCTGAAATACTCCCCTCAGAGAGAGTAGAAGCTTTTATTTACATTTCTCAATTCTTAGTTCTTTTGATGGGAGGGAAGGGTTATTTTTCAGTAACAGCTACTGTAAACCCTTTTGAGACATCAAAACTTTAACAAGCATGGGTTCTAATAGGATCTCATGAATAAAGCATTTTGCACTGTTTCCCATGGCATGCTGTACAAGCATGTCTGCTGTAGCTTTTTCAGAATTCCCTTTTCATACATTAGATAAGCAAAATCATTCCAAATGTTATGGGCACAATAAATTTCACACCACTATTTCTTTGAAAAATTATGAAATATAAATTCTCTTTACTTTTCATTGGCTTTATTAACACCTGAAGGTGAAGCGATATAACTTTGACCAAGAGGACTGGGCAAACCAACAGCACAAGCTGATGCAGAATTGTTTCCAAATGTTCAGTTCTCAAGCTAAAAAAGGCAGTTAGAAAGAGCTCAATACCTGGAGAATGTAATTGGTCAGAGTACTTTTATTGTTCATATAGTTTAATGGATGACTTTTTCTGCAAATTCTATGTGCAAATACGGAATCAGACTCAGTTAGGTTAGTCTAGTTTATACTTTGAGTTCTAAATTCTTATAGAAGAGCATGGTGAAAATAATTTTCTCTTACTCTTACCTGTGTGTGTAAGATCAAATGAAAGTCAAAAACAAGGACCTGGGTTCAATAGCACTTTCTGCTTCACAAAGGTGAGCAGTTTTTTCACATGAAAAGTAAGAATAAATAGTGTTGCCCAGGTAATCTGACTTCTGTGCACAAAGCACAATGCCATGAGTTTTAAATGAGCAAGCTTTTCCCAGAGGGAAAAAAAAAAACCTCAAAAAACCCCAAAAAACCCAGAGATAGAGCTATGGAAAGACAGGGATACTGTCATGTCCAGAATCCACCATCCCATCTAAGGAAGAGAAAAACCTGGAGAAGGATTGTTTATACTTTCTGAAGGTAGAAAAGGAGTGAGAGAAACAATTTTTTCCCCTCCCCTCCCCTCCCCCTTCTTCTTTTCCACTTACTTAGCTTTTTTCTTTTTCTCAGATATTTTTATTTAATTTATAATTTCCTTTCTTTGTTCTTTTTATAATCTCGTCTGTGACACAGACATTAGAAGAACTTGACAAACTTGCTAAGTTCAAACTGGCTAAGTTCAAACTTGCTAACTTCTTTGCACATGTCATGTGTTATGTCCCAATGATTCAATATATTTGACATTCACTACTATCTCACTATTTTATTTGTAACTATTGAGACAGGAGCAGGAGTCCTGGCAGCATTCTGTGAAAACAAGCTAGAATGAGGATGTGGTGATGAAAGAGGTTATGTCTGGTATGTGATGCAGCAGGTTTCAGTAGGTCTATTTGTCCACATAGTAATACTGTACAGAGACCATGGCCTTTCTCTGATTCAGTGAAGAGTAAGATTGCTACATTCCTATTAGGTACATTGCATTGTGACTGAACTTTTCACACTTGACCTAAGGATTTAGTCACGAAACATTCATTAATTTCAATAGCAATTAAATCCCAATAACTCATCCTATTGTTTTGGGGTTAGATTTTGTCTTTGGTTAAATCCATAGAGTGTCACTTCAGGTTCCGAAAGTGTTGTCAAGAAGAGAGAATTGTGTATCCAAGGCCAAATTTTTATTAAAAGACTGACCCTAGGTGTCACAGGTCCCTAGCTGCAGGTGAACTGGTAGTGTACTGTGTAATGTCTTTACTGACACAGGTAAATTTGCTTAACTGAAAACAGAGATCCTAGTTAAAATATTTACACGTAGCTGTTTAAGACAAGAATATATATATTAACATACACACAGTCTTTTCTGATACCAAGTGGATGGATCATTTTCCGATGGGAAAAAAGAAAACTGCAAACCTATCTATGCCGTCACCGCAACAATATTGCTGTGACTAGAATTTAATATGAATACTTTCTAAAGACCTTGAAAAACTTCATTTATCTTAAATGTTTACTTTTACCTAGATTCTTAAGGAAAAAAATGTATAAAAAGATACCGTCAAGAAAGTAAGTCCTGATTTGAATTCAATTAAGTGTCAGCTTATCATATACCGTGGGAGGACTGCTTTGTTGTGTAATTAGAACGGATCATAGTTAAGAAGCAGTATTTACAGAGATATTGAAATATTAGCTGGGATTTAAACATGTTTATAAAATGGTCTCTTGATACCTTCTCCAAGTTATTTCCCCCAGCAACTGTATTAATTCCTACAAATTTCATTCGGATTGCTAAAATCACAAAAAGTATTTTCACAGAAATATGGATCATCCTGGCCTAGATGTTAATGCGCTGACTTACTCCAGTTTCAAAATTGGGTGTTCATCTGGCATTTTAACATCACTAATAAAACAACAGCTTTTCAAACCTCTGGGATATTGGAAACTGGTAAGAATCTCTGGAGTCACCTGACATGTTGCTCCAAAATCTATTTGTATCTAAGACATATCTAACTAGAAAGAGAAATGGAGTAAACTCCTAGCTGTCTGCCACATATAAGCACATTTATATGCTTAAGATCTGAGAGCAAATGCAGATATTGGTTTAAGTCTTGGGAAAAATAAATGTTTCAGGAGTATTTTTAGTTGTATAGAAAATTACAATGAGGTCCTGGGTGGAGATTCCTCATAATACAGGAAATTTTTTAATATAAATAATCAATGTCACTAGCAAGAATTATTATATCCAATATATATGGATGGGAAATATAGACCTTACAATCTTTAAGTAAAAATGTCTAAAACACCCATTTACTTAAAATTTTAAGTAAAAATGTCTAGTTAATTTGTTCCACTAGATTTTCTGTTGGCAAGCCACCATTATTTCTGTTTTCATTGGCTGTATTCTGAGATCATATCCATACCTTAATATTTGACTCAGCTTGTTCTTGCAGAAGAAAATCCCTTCACTTAGGTGTGAATATGACCACACTAGCTTTGCAGAAAATAGTGCTTGCAATATTTTTTCTGGCGCTGAATGTTGAATGAGATACTCAGTGCACTGTGGAAGTGCTAAAATGCTTGAGACCATCCTACTCCTAGACATCACCAAAGGAATTAGGAAATAAGTGTAATCAATTTTCAGCTTCTTAAATAAATGTCCTAGTTCATCAGAATTGACATGTAAGCTTTGTACCTTGATTTCTGCTATGTTGCTTAGAGATATTGCAAAATGTGTCAGGAAAGAAAAGTCCTTGAATTTCTTCTGCTTCAGTTGCAAGTCTATTAATAGAATGGGCAGAGAATTGTAATGCTTCATTGCTTTTGGCTGATGGAGGGGAATACAAGGACCTTCCTACTTTCAAAGTGGCTTTGAAATAGTATTGCCAGCAACAAGCCATCAGAGGAGTTTGGCACCATAAAGAAATATTGATATTTAAAAAAATAGAGAAATGCCATTTTCTCTTATTTTACTTTAACAGCAGAAAACTCAGATAACTGTCTCTGTCCTTTCCCTCCTCATCCTCTGCAGCTTTAAGCAAATGGGGTCATAAAGATAAATTAATACAGATAAAATCTGATAGTAAAAGCTTTCTGGTAATCATTTGTCTAAAGTGACCACTGCATGACCCTCTTGAATAATCATGATCAGTTACTAGCCTAGTGATTCGGAATAAACAGCTGATTATATGATTACACAAAGCCTGAAAAATTTCATAGCATCTGAATTCCCCCAGTCTATCTGAAATGTTTGGCCTGACCTTGAGTGAGATACTATACAGTGCCATTCCTGTGGGCTGATAAGGTCCTGCAGTTTTCTGTTAAGCTAAATGGGAAAATCTTGACCATTACAATTTGCACCATTGGGTCCATTATCTTTTACCCTACAGGTGATTTGCTGTGTGCTTTATTACAGAAGACAGAATAGTTCAGAGGGAATTGTCCTGCAGACAGCAATGTCAATGTGTATCCATATGCAGGTACAATTATACTTTCTAAGTTATACAGCAGATAGTGTTGCATGATTACCATTAATTTTGGTAGAATGTACTTACTTTGATGGTAAAAAATTACTCTGAAAAGGAGTTAGAAAGACTTTATTGATGAAGCAAAGCACAAAAATGCATGCAGTCATTTTTTGTTGCTTTCATAGAATATCTTTGACCCTAAAAGAAGAAAGCAGCTATGTTATAACTAGTCATATACCTAAAATACACTGGCGTGTGCTGACAGACTAAAATGTTCATGCAAGCAGATTGTACTTTAAAATGACTGCAACTGTACAGATTTCCTCAGAGCAGATGTAAACAGCATCTCAGCTGGCATACTTATTTCTTTTCTTTTGACAGGTACTAAGTATCTCAGTATTCACTGACGAACTGTTATCCTGGGAAAAATCTTGACATGTGACTGGCCTTCTGTAGCTGCGTTTGACTTAACTTTCAGTGCCTGTGCAGCAGCGGCAGGGCAAGAGCAGACACGGAAAGGAATAGCTGTGAGTTTGTCTCCTCAGCAGCCAGCAGGGGAAGCTGCTGCATCGGTTTTCAGTGCGACTCACAAATAGAATTTCTGGTTATTTTTAAATCCACAGAAGAAAAGGTGGGGTTGTCTTAAAATGAGAGATAGAATATGTATGTTTGCATGAAGAATTTTTTGTCAGGCTATGCCTGGGATGACTATTCTAGTCACAAGTGAGAAAGCAGGGAATGAGTGGTGCACGATGGAAGAGGGACTATTTAGTGTCTAAATTTAATACATGCTATATCTTTGCTTAGGCTACTAAATACAAGTCACTTCAAAGGCTATTAATAGAGATTCAGTTGTTTTTGTAAATTTGAGAGGAATGTAGTCCTTGCTCCATATGTATAAGAAAAGTATTTCTGTAGAAAAGATGCTGGACTGGAACAGGCTTTGTTTCTGTCCTCAGGCTCATCATGGCCAGTGTCAGAAAGTCCTTTGGGCTCCATTCAAAATACTTTTCTTATGCACATGTTTCTTTGTTTATGAGTTTCACAGAATTTGACCTTTAATCCACCTGATGTTCAGTCTTTCATCTTTAAACAATTCAATACCTTGCTCTTCCCTTCTATTTCCTCATACTAAAAAGAAGTATGTTTTGGTGGCCCAAAAAGGTAGAGTCCTCCAACTAGTCTGAAATAAAAACAAAGCCTTAGCGTATATTTTATCCCAGCTTTATCCCTAAAATATTACAGGGACCTCATGAGACTTCCAAGCTACAAGGACAAATACCTTTAACTTTATTATTAAAGAGAGTTAGAGACCCATAATTTTTTGTGCCAAATTTTTCAGCTGAATTTGAACTAACCGCACATAGGATCCTAAATCTGGTACTTTATCAGTACATATTTCCTTCTCGTTTTCTGCCAGGACAGGTTTTTTATGGATGTTATCACTATGATAAACTGGCAATATTCCCTTCATGCCTTATTGGTAATAGATATGCCAGATAGAGTGGTAGAACAGATATTTCAATCAGGCATGTAAAGAAACTCTGCAATGAGAAAGGCCATTGTCAATTCTAGTACGGACGTTGCCTTGAGGTTATATTAATGATCCATGTAGAAAGTTTTGTTGTAAAATCTAATACTCTTGGTTTTGTCCAAACTCTACATAGTCTAAATTCTAATTTAAATACAATTAGAATCTTTCTATTGTCATAAATTTCCTTCAGTAGGAAACTGAAGGATTGCTAGACATCTGAATGGAAAATATTTTTTAATTTGTAGAAAGTGTATTGGTTATGACTGTCTCTTTCCTGTCCTTAGTTTCTTCTCTTCTTGAAGGAAAAGTTTCCAGTTGAAGTTTGTTTTGAAGGTGCTTTTATTTGTATAGTGGGGAATTACTGTGGTTTTATACAAACTAATGTGTTTGTGTAGCAAATAACAAAATACTGTTTATTCAGAGGTTATCATGCTCATGACAATAAATGACACATGTCCATACATATTTATAAATTCGGTTCTACCTTGGCAATGTCGGAGGGAACGGCCACAATTTATCCCTTAAGCTGACAGAATCAGATGGTAACTTACAAGTGGTAACAGGATATTCTACCCCATATGCAATTATTTTCATTAATATTTTTAAGAATGAAGATTATTTATATTACTCTTTTATCTTCAGATTAAACGTTACTTTAGAAATTGATTCAACATATATTTCAGATCTAATAAAGGCTTCATACTTAGGTTTCCAGAGGAATCAGAAGCACTGCTGTAGAAAACTTAAGCTTTTAATTTGTCTGTTGGGGAAAGCTTTACCAAAAATGCTGAAAAACAAGCCAGCATACGTTCATCTGGTACAGCCTGGGAGAATCTACTTGGCACATTTATTGCATCTGTTATCTTCTAAGCTGTTTGCTCTTGTTCAGATAGATAATTGAATGCTGGAAGTAGAGAAATAATAGATGCAGTGTGTTGGCAGGGATTTTTCCCCAAGAACATATCAATGCCATTATTGGCATTGCAGTGGACTCTTAGGTCCAGTCTGCAGAATTAAAAGCGACAATGGTTGTGGGGAAAATATCTTCATGATAACTAAGACATTTAGGTTCTTAGCTTAATAGAGAGAAATTACCAAGGTCTATGTCTTGATCAGTGTTGTAGAAGGTTGACTCTGGCTGCTAGGTACCCATCAAAGCCACTCAATTGTTAGTGGACAGGAAAGAGAAAATATAACCAAAGGTTCATGGGTTAAGAACTGAGAGAGATCACTTTCCAAATACTGTCACGTACAAAACAGACTCAACTTGGGGGTATTAATTTAATTCATTACTAACAAAATCAGAACAAAATAATGGGAAGTAAAATAAATGTTGAAAAAAAACTTCTCCCTATCCCTCCCTCCTTTCCATCTCTACCTGCTCCCCACCCGTGGCACAGGGAGACAGGGAATGAGGGCTACTGTCAGTTCATCACACATTGTTTCTGCTGCTGCCCAGGGAGAGGAGTCCTTCCCCTGCTCCAACGTGGGATCCCTCTCGCAGGAGACAGTTCTCCATGAACTTTTCCAAGGTGTGTCAATCCCACAGCCAATGGTTCTTCACAAACTGCTCCAGCTTGGGTCACTCTTGCATGGGGTACAGTCCTTTAGGCACAGCTTGCATGAAAGTGGGTCCCCTGCAGGGTCACAAGTCCTACAAGGAAACCTGCTTCAGCATTGGCTCCTCTCTCCTTGGGTCTGCAGGTCTGTGCCAGGAACTGCTCCAGCATTGGCTTCCCACAGGTTCAGAGACTTCTTTGAGGCATCTACCTATTCCAGTGTGGGTCTCCTCCATGGGCTGCTGGCAGATCTCTGCACCCCCATTGACCTCCATGGGCTGCAGGGGAATCTCAGCTCTGGCTCCTGGAGCAACTCGTGCTCCTTCTTCTCCACTGACCTTGGTGTCTGCAGAGTTGTTCATCTCACATATTTTCACTCCTCTCTTCTCTGGCCTCAGCTAGATCTGCACAATAACTTTTTTCTCCTTCTTAACTATGTTATCACAGAGGCATTACTACCTTCTCTGATTTGCTTGGCCATGGTCAGCAGCAGGTCCTTCTTGGAGCCACCTATATTGGCTGTGTTGGACAAGGGGGAAGCTTCTGGCAGCTTCTCACAGAAGTGGCCTCCCTGATGCCAAAACCTGGTCACACAAACTCAGTCTCTAAATTTAGCAAGTGGTATCACCGAAGAGCTGAACTTGACATACTTTTATCCTGCATGTATCAAGGTTTGTAAGGGGTACAACAACAACTTAAACTATGCATGTGCACACAAGATATCACAGTTCCAAGCTCCAAGTTGTCCTGTGAACTTCTCAGAATTTTTCTCCCAATCATTTTTGGGTTTGGTAGTAGTGATATAGATTGGTGCCAGGAAAGTAAAGTGATTAATTATTTCTGTTCTTGATAGTCTGTAATTGTAAGACTAGCAAAAATTTTAGTGCTAGCCAGATTATGTTTAGAAACAATCTTGACACTAATTCCTTAAAAATATTCCTATTTCCTCATTCTCCGATAAAAAAAGGTATTCCTTTTCTTATTACGAAATTATAAAAATTCTAGTTCCCAATCTTCCCTTCAGTACTTACCAAATTTCTATGACTTTTCTAATGAACTTATCTAACATACATGTGGATATGCCAGCTCATAGTCTTGAATGATTTCAGAAAAAATAACCTTAAGTGTTGCTTTGAATTGACTTCTTTTTTAAGTTCGATGTTATATAATATTTTATTTATAAGTACTGTTTGCACTCCAAAGCCAACTACTTATATCCATCTCACACTGCTTACAGGAACATATTAGTCTTTCTTATTTTACCCCAGCATTCATCTGTTTCCTGCAGTGCTTCTTGCTACATCTTGTATTACTGAAATAACTTCAGCAGATGAAAATGTTGAAGTATTCAAGTACTCATCACACTTAGACCAAAATGGATTTCACATGCCCTTACATAGTTCTTATCCTTTTAATATCTTTGGTTGATTGGGGTGGGGTTTTTTTGTTTGTTTTGTTTTTGGGGGTTGTTTTGGGGTTTGGTTGGTTGTTTTATTGTCTTTTTAGTTGGGTTTTTTGGGTTTTTTTCCATTTTCCTTTTTTTCTAAGTCATTTAAGCTACTACCTGTTTTAGAGGAATACCAAATGTTTCCAAAACATCATATATGTAGTCAGGTTAGATTAAATATGCATTCTTTCCTCACATTCTTCAGCAATTTGCTTCCTACCTTCTCACTTTTGACAGGAAGATTTTATTTGAAGAAATTTTCAAACTCCTTTTAAATAAATGGTGAACAGTTCCATTTACAGAGCAAATTTTAAGACAAAGTTGAAAGTTTTAAGCAATAAGATGTTTTCCTTTGAAACAAGAAGACCAAATGCTGCACAGGGGGAAAAATAGTTTTAATTTCAGAAAAGATAGTTCTCAAAAGAACTTGAATCTTTCTGCTAAATCTCAGCAGTTCATATCTACAGGTTCCTTTAAAGAGCCTCAAATTCTCACCACCTGAGTAACATTATTGATCACAACTATGCCTCTGGAATTAGTTCCTATAGACTTGATTTGTACAAATCACATGACTAGAAGCAGAACTGCACCCAGATTCAGCAAATACCAGATGGTAAAATAGCCAAATACATTTGAAAACAGCTCCCTAGGCTGAAATCTCTGCTTCAACAGCTGGAAGAGAGTATTCAATATGGTTAGTGCCTTTTTCTGTGTGGATACCAACTGTTACTGGACATTTGCTGTGCTTACTGAATACTGTGAAGAACCTTGATGCATATGATGCTTTATATGTATATTTTTAGCTTTTCATACATGGCAGATGTTGGCTAAAAACAATTAGACAAAAAGTAAGTAGATTAAAAACTTCTTTGATAAATTACAATATAATTTAGATCAGAAAATGTATATCAGACATGTTCTTAGAATAATTATGAAACAATTGCCTAATAATGAAGCTTCCAAGCTCTTTGTAACAGATGGTCAGAAGCCGAATTTTATTGGATCATAGATAATCAGTAAATTTAATATGCAGGATAAATGCTGCAATCTATCATCCTGCTATAACCCTCTGTACTATAATGTATTTGTTATAACTCCAAGATCAGAGGAACATTCCAGGGTCCCTAATCTAATACAGAGGTGATACAGGGGTTCAGACACAACATTTCAGAAAATTGTCTAAAATTGCAGCTTTTTAGCCACTACACATTTGAGTTACCACATACTTAGTTAAATCACCTTAAAAACAGTCTTAAGAAAACTTCAATATTCATTATGTCTCACACCCAAATGCCATAGTACAAATTTCTTGGTATGTGTTGTCATTCTAGGTAATGATAGCCACTTCTTGTTTTATGTGAATTTTATATTAACTGCTTTATAAAATACTGAATAAAAAGGCGTATGTATTATGCATTAGCTGAATAAAATATATAAAGTCATGTAGGTGTAGGGGGGTGGGCTGACCCTGGCTGGTTGCCAGGTATCCACCAAAGCTGGTCTGTCACTCCCCTGTTCTCTGGGCAGGCTAGAGAAAATATAACAGAAAGATTCTGGGTTGAAGTAAGGACAGCAAGAGATCACTCGCTGATTACCATCATACACAAAATAGGTTTGACATGGGGAAATTTATTACCAGAGTAGTATAATAAGAGATATATCCAAATCCTTGAAACATATTCACCCCTAACACCTCCCTTCTTCCCAGGCTCAACTTTACTCCTGATTTTCTCTACCTGCTCTTCTTGAGTGCAGGGGAATCTCAGCTCCCAGCGCCTGGAGAATCTCCTTACCCTCCTTATTCACTGACCTTGGTGTCTACAGGGCTTTTTCTCTCACATATTCTCACTCCTCTCTCTGGCTGCAATTACTCCTGTGCAGTAACTTTTCCCCTTTTAAAAAGAGTTATCCCACTGCTGCAGAAGATCTTGGCCCTAGCCAGCGGTGGGTTTGTCTTGGTCCCCCTCACAGAAACCACCCTGTAGCCCCTTTACTGTCCACGCCTTGCAATGTGAACCAAATACAGTGCATAAAAAAGTCACTTTCAGAATCATCTATTGATCACCTTACATAAGTGAAACGTTCTTATGCCTCCAAGTATGTGTCATAAATGAACAGGACATTGAAGAAATGTTCATCTAGAATAATTCCAAATAGTAACTACCTATCAATAAGGATACCTGAACCAACTTCTGTTTAAAGTCCTCTCTGTACTAATATGAAGGCAATGTGGTAATGTGCTTCTTTTATCTTCTGTATGCTTTTACCTTCTTGTATGCCTCTTGGTTTGATATGGTTTATACATGTTATGACTGATAAAAGGTTTGAATTTCCATGTCTGTTCTTCAAAGCTCATAGTAGCAGTGTGTGAGTGAAGGCAGCAACACATTGCAACTTAATAAGCAACTGTTCTTAATCTGAATCATGTGAAGAACCACAGAAGCCAGCAGCTTCTATGAAGAAAGAAACAAATTCAAACTAAAGGGCTTTTAATTCACTTTCAATAACATTTCTGTCAGAAGGTTTAAAGTACCTTTTTGGTAAGTTTTTTATCTTCATGTTTTTGCCATTTAAAAAATAGATTACATTTCCTGAGCTCAGCTACACAGTTTAAGAGTAACCTACACTAGAGTGTCATCCCAAAAATCAGAGAAAATCTCTTAGCCAAGAGAGCTGAATTGGTGTTGCTGGAAGGTATGCCATGTACTTCAATGGCAGCTCCTGGTACAGAACTAAAACAATCACAACTTTTACAAAACTTAAAACCAATTTTTATAAGCTAAATAAATGTTTAAAACCAAATTTAGAAATTCAGTTTAAGTTATATTTTCAGCACTAAGTTATTTAATATTAGAAATGCTCCAATCAAATCAACTTAATTACAGGGCAACAATAGCCTATGTAAATCAAGCCTACACAAAGATCTACCATTTCTTGTAGCTTTCTTTCATGTATTTTAAGCGTAGTCAGAAACCTCAGCACAATCCTTGATGCACCTCCTTCATAATCTGATAAACCTTCAAGCTTACACTTGAGGATGCTCTCAATTAGAAATCAGAAAAAAACATTACTTGAAGAAAGGAGTAGAGTAAATTTAGCAGGGTGATAACACAGTAGAATCTATCTGTAGTCAGATAATGCAGGGGTTTGATCTCCTTGAACAGACAGGGGAGAAAATAAGCAAAGTGACAGTAGTATAGCTGGAAAGCAGTGCTAGTAGGTAGTATCTTTTGGTTAAGTCTTGCACATAGGAAGTAAAAATAGATCAGGACTGAAATCCAATGTTCAATCATGGTATGAAAAAAGATAAGTTATGTAGATGGTTACATTGATTTCTTATAAGTAAAAATATGTTTAAAGTTTCTCAATTGTGATTTATTAATATCTATTCTAATAATATATTATTTATGTAATATAAAATTGCACACATCAAAATCAGTCATTTACTGATGGGAGTATAAATAGTTTTATTTATTCTGCATTATGCAAGGTGCTGCTCTGTTCCAGTCATAGAGTCAGTCACATGGTAAAGCCAAAAGGACAATCTAGATTTTTAATTTCCATATTTATTTAAAAAGTAAATCTTAGCAAATCTTTCATTTTATTTTCTTGGTAAATTAATCTTATTTCCTATATGGTATTGTAATAATTTCTAGCAGGCATTATGCCAAGGTATTTGTAGGCTTTCTTTACAATATTAAAAAGAGATTCAAAAGTCACACTTCCTAAATGCATTTTTCCAAGTATGTGCAGTGGAAAATCAATGAATAAGATGTTTAATGCACAGAATTATAGATGGCTTCCGAAAGGAGAAAACTCACTCAAAATAATAATGTAGATTTCTTAAACAGAGCATAGGTTGGCTTTAAGCATGTACATCCAAAAAAATCTAAAAAAAGGTCTCCTTTATTATAGCTCTCCAAGCACCCAAAACTTGTGGGCATCTCATTTTCACCTTTTGCATGTTCTCTGGAAGACAGCAGCTTTCTTTCCTTCCTTGAGCTGCTTGGATGTGAGCCATGAGATATCTTCTCTGATGATGAAATCCATGGACCAGGTGGAATGAAGCTCAAGTCTACTTAAAGCATCTAGTGAGTGCATTCAAAGCATACCTATAAGAAGCTGTTTAGATAGAGCTCCTTGAAAATGCCATTTAAGTGACTGTATTTTTTTCAAGTGATGACTGTATATAGCTTCTGTAGTTGGGAAATCGGGCAGTTCAGAAGGTGAATGCTCTATCTTATGGTTTAGTAACAAAAACACTAAGTTTTTGAGTAGGTGAGTCCTGGTTTCACAAGACTATTTTTGCTTTAGGCTTGGAGTACTTTAAGAGAAAATGATAATCTATGTATATGTGAGTATCCCCACCATAACGATGCAGAATTATTTTGTACTATAACTTTCTGGAAGCAGGAAAGTAACATTTCTTTCTGAATATTGGTCTAGAAAAAAAACAATGAATAACACCTATGTTGCATCACCTTCATGAGCTTCCTTTAACCTCTTCAGAAGGCAAAAATGTACCGAGAGAGTGCTGCTTTTCTATCTAAAACCTCAGGCAGGAAAGTATATTTTCTTTATTCTGAGATATGTAACTGCTTTTGCATAAATTCACTGCCATCTACACAGCTGCAGGATTGTTTCACATTACTTTCTCACTTGACTGATACAGTCAAAAAATTCACTTCAGGTTTTCCATAGCTTTCTGATGGTATTAAATGATGTAGCAGGCTCTGGGGGGGCTGCAGGAGCTGGCAGCCCCCCGGAACAGGGTCCCTGGGGCACATATCTCCACCGAGTCCATGGCGGGCGGCCCCCAGGGTCCACTCAGCATGGCGTGGGTCTCGTAGCCACAGAAATTCAGCAGGAAATGCAGTGAGATGAAGGAATGAACTGGACTCATCTCTGTTCTGCCAGGGAGGTTTATTTGGGGTAATGGAAGAGGGTTGCAGGGAAAGGAGGGGGGCAGGAAAGCAAGGATGGGAGTAGGGGCTGCCAGCTCAGAGACAAGACCTTGAACTGATCCATCGGCTTATAAGGGAAAGGAAGGGGGCAGGACTGTCTCGCCTGGAGCCAGTCCCGGGAGATGGAAGGGAAGACTGGCAAGGGGTACACACCAATAGATTTCGAATACAGCAGGATGCATATTTCAAAAACAGCCAACAGCATGCAGGGCAGGGGAACAAAGGAAGCCACATGGAGATCTGGAAATCATGTTGCTACAATTAAACATGCTGAAAAAAGCCCTGCTGAAGGACCTCTATTGCATATTCTGAGGAATGTCACCACTTTAAACTAGTCTGAGCCTTGGAGCACTTCTTTTCTTGCTCAGCGCCTCAGAAGACAGCTAGCTTTTGGCATTCCTTGCAGCCCACAGCCTTACAGCACCTCTGACAGCTCCTTTGTTACGTGCTCTGCACTGTATCCCATTCAGCCGCCAGTCACTTCTGTCAGCATGCAGCGATCCCAAGCACAGTTTAGCAATGACCAGTCCTGGGCCTGATCACTTTCTTCACAGTCGGAAATCCATTTGCTTCATGTAGGCATCTTAGGCAGAGATGCCTGGGAGATGTAGAGATGGCCATGCTGGGACAAAGTCTCTCCGCTGGTCAAGTCAAATTTTGAATTTATCTCCTTTACAGACATGTCCCAAGGAAAAAATCCCGATTATGACTGGTCTGGCACAGTTGGGTAGGATCCAGATTAAATATTTCTGTGCATTTTCATCATCAAGGGGAGAGATTTTATGAGCTTGAAAACAGCAAGGACAGGAAGAGATATAGATGGGAGGAATTCAGGAGATGGAATGTTGAGCCCCCATTTGCACTGCAAACCCTCAATACCCAGAGGTGCTGCAGTGTGAGCAGAGAAGCTGCCATGGAGCCACAAGTGAAGCAACAACCCTGCTAGAAGAGGGAGGGACAGAGGATACAGCTCAGGAGAAGTCACACAAATGCCTCAGGAGAGAGTGGGAGCCCCCCACATTTTCCAGATGCCCATGCCCACATCAAGGCCCAAGTTCCTGAAGGCCCCTACAGCTAGAGAGTTTTTACATAAACAGAGGCATCCTCAGCTGAGTAGCCTAACATCTGCAGTTAATGGAAAGAAATATCCTGGCTTTTGTCAAATATAGATGATTAATTGGATATTGCTTCAAAACACCATGTACCTTGCAAGGCCAGTGTAGGTTATGGTTGAATGGATAACTGAGAAGACAGAGTGTTTAATTAATATCAGCTTAGCTAAATGAAATCCAACTGCTTGATGGTCCTCCCCGTCACTGGACTTCTGAACAGCCCTGACATAGCCATGACCGCCAAAAATCTGCTATTGGCCTTGTGTTTGGAGTCCTAGGAGCGAGCATCACAATTGCTCAGATCTTTCAGCCATGAAGTTTCACTCCTCTATTGATTTATATGTATTCTGCTGGGGGATTGTGATGGAAATGAAAAGATGCAGGGGTAAAACCTGGAGTTCCTGATTTTCAGTTATCATTGCACTGGTCTGTTCAAATCTATCAAATAACAAAATGAGACCTCTAGGATTAGTTACTAAATGACAACAATGACAAAAAATTGTAATTATGTTTTCTGGGTTTTGCATAGGTTATGGACAATTGCTTAGAGGCTTTCCTTAGCCTCAGTGTTTTCACTTCTCTTCCATATACATCATGACTCCCATAAGAATGATGAAATAGTTCAGGTGACTTAATACTCTTACTTCTTAACTGAGGAAAAAAAAGAGAAAAAATACATAGACAATGAAGATCAATTATTTAAGCAAACCTAGCTGTAACAGCAGAGGCAAATATATCAAGTGGTAGGACCTGTGTTGCATGAGAGGAAATCTGGAGGAAAGAGGATGAACATGATGGGTTGAGTACTGCAGAAGCAATCTTGGTACACCTATTGTAGACAGGGTTTGAGAACAGGAGGGAAGATAGATGTCTTTATACAGCAAAGGTTGATTGTATGAACTGGTAGAATATTATCTAAGGGATATCAATGAAAGTATAACATTTAAACTAGAGAATAAATTGCATATTCAGGTCCATATTTATGCATGGAAAAGCAAGCGCTAAGTGTTCAGTTAACACTGGAGCAAGTACTTAAGCTACTTACTGCAAGGCTTGTGAAAACAGGCCTTTTGTAACTGAAGCATAGATAGCTTCTCCAGCTCAAGTACTTTGTGAAATTATTGCAAAATGTGCGTGTATGGAGAGATAAAGTATACATATATGCTGTGCAGCTGTGCTTTATCTGATGATCTAAATAGTGTAAGACACTGATTCTCATTATTCCAAGTGCTGATTTCACTTGTAAATAACAATTCTAAGTTTTGAACTGAACATATTTTTGTATTGGAATTCAAAGATATTCTGGTTCAGGATAGTTTAAATGCTTCAGGTTGCCTTTTGTACTATGTTGCAGAAAATGTAGCTCAAAGGTAAAGTCAGTATTTAAAAAAATGCATATTTAATGTTAATGAAATTATTTTATTTAATAAAAATATAGGTAAACAAAAAAAGAAAATTTAGATACTGTCAATAAAAAGAAGTTATTTTTATCCCTATCTTCCAAAAAACTTTTCATATTGTGGAAAACATAGTATTTCCACAAAATAGTACCTTGCAGATATTTCTTTGTCTGTTCTTTCAACTTTTGATGCTTCATTGTTCAAGAACAGTTATTTATAATTATTTTTTCATTATCTACAACATGAAATTGCCTAAAAGTCTTAAAGTTCTTATAAGAATGATCTCAAGAATCAGTATTTATTAACAAACACTCTTTCAGGATGCACCATATGTTGACATTGAATACAGAAGAATCAAAATATTTTCTTTTTCTCTCAGTCAAAATGTCTCTATGAACTGCTGTGGATACTAATATCTTTCAAGAACAACCATATGTCAAACCATATCATTTAGTAAATCTCCTCTCGACATTTTTTAATAAAACAATAATATATTCAGGTGTTTATTTTGTTTGATATAAAGCTTTAAAAACAGTGATACTGAAATATTAAAGTTTCTGTTAAATTATTTAAATTCCATTGAGTTCAGAAAGAGATTTGCAAGACACATCAAAACTACATTTAGAAAACTAAAAAAAACCTCCTCAAAACCCAAATTAATTCCACTGCTTCATAACGCCATATTATTTCTTATTTTGTGTTTTGTCTTTTCCATGGATCTTTGCTTGAAGCAAGCGAGAACTGCAATTAGCTAATTATGACTCTAAGGCTTGAATATTATTGACCTTTTATGTTTTGCAGTAGTGGTTGGCAAGCATAAAAAAGTTGTCTTCTCCTCATCTACTTGGGGCTCTCCAGGACACAGCTTCTAATTGCTTTCTCGGAAATCTTCGCCCCTAGTAAATTAAATATAGGACACATACTATTATTTCCTCCTTGCATGGCATTTGCTGAGCAAGCAAGCAGAAAGATACAGAACGGGAAAGGCTCCGGAATGAATACTGATTGCATAGGGACATGATTTTGTACTTTTTCCATTGGTGTATGCAGGGAAGGAAAACTGTATTTGGTATTCCTGATATTTTTTGAGGCATGCAACCTTTCTTGAACAAAGCCACCACCTCCCACCCTGTAAAAAAAACCCTCAAACTATGTGTCGAAAACAAAGCAGAGACACAGATGGATGTTTTTCTCTCTTTACAGAGCACATTTGAAGAACCACTTTAATTCTGACTACTTCATTTGCATTTTTATACAAAAAAAAGGTTAAAATCAAAGGTTATATTGCTGATGAAAGCTCAATAGCAGACAGTTCAGTTTGCTCTTTAGAATCTGCATTACCTCTGAGGCAAACAGGCTGTTCCTACTTAAGAGATTGTCTAGCTTGTTGCAGAATCACCTGCAAATGTGTAGTAAACCCATGGAGCTTCAATCATTTTCTTATCTGTTCTATTGCCCGCAGGAGAGTCATTACTGCGGTATTTACAGCTGTCACAATAGTTAATATGATCTAGGCATAGCTTCTTGTTTACTCATTGATGTGATGTGACAGTTTAATAATAACCATCATAATCATGAATATATAAAACCAGGAATATTTTTTACTCCTATAGAGATGCTATTTTCAACTTCTACCAAAAGCATTGCATCCAATCCTTTAAATTGTTCTTTGCGGTGATATTTTTGGCTTTATCATCAGCTTAAAAACATGTTGCTTTTTATGTTTCCCCAAAGTGGAAGTAGAAAATTGGTGAAGATTTTATTTTTTCATATGAAATGGGTTATTCAATTGTAAAGAAATAAAAATTAAAGCTCTCCCAGAAGGTGGAAAGAAAATAAAATTAGGTATAGAGTGATAAATTCTAGACCAAGAAATAAAATAAATTATGATGTAGGAATTTACTCTGACAAAAAAGCAGAAATTTCCATCATATTTCAATGCACTCATTAACTGCTACATTTACCTAGCATTTTGTCTGTTTTCTATCAGGATCAGATTAAATGGATGATTTTTAGCTGCAGTCTGAAAGGAAGATGCTTTGGTGGCCAAAAGACAAGGTTCCTATGGCTACAGATTTAGATATTTTGTGTGACTGATCCCAAACCTTCTCATCCTGCCTTCCTTTTAATCACATGCAACCTCCTAGAGATTAGGAAAAGTTAACAGTCGGACAGTCTCCTTCATTTCTCTTTCATAGCACGGTGAAGCAAGAAACTCTCGAACGGTAACAGAGCAGACCATTGCTTTTGTTAAGCCTTTAATCTTAGTGTCAACCAAAGCCTCACCAGATGAAATGAAGTTTGTCTCTTGCAGTTGTGTGAACATTTGTACTGTAGAAGCTCAGCTGAGATACTGCAGTTGGATATTACATCTCTCCGTGACTGGCACATTAAAAAGCCAGAAATAAAGCCCTTGTGTGGCTACTCAGAGTGAATGAATTGACAGATCCATCCAGGAAAGAATTAACTGAAGGCTTTAAATGAAAAGCAATGAATTTATAACAGGATTATACAGCTGTTTGAATCAACTTTGTGCAATGCTGAGCTGAGAATTCAAAGAAAAACAAGAGAAGGCACAAAATATTGGTATTTATAATTGGCTAATGAGACCAGCAACACAGGAATTTTGCAGCTGCAGCAGATTCCTACTTAGTTAGAAAGACTGAAGAGGATTTTATTTCCTGTGTTTCATCAGTTAATTTTACTGAAAGACAATTCCTGAAGTGTGAGGTTTCATCTAGCTTTTTTTTTGCTCCTCAAAATTTACAGATATTTTTAGTCAGAGTTGTTTTGTTTGTTTTCTTTTGACTGTTCAGGTGCATCAAGTCTGACCTAAATTTTGTAACAATTTTTGACCAGTAGGATAGAAGTTATTCAACAGGCTGTAGTTGAAGCATTCAGAACTTTCCTGAAATAGGGGATTTCCATACCCAAAATGTTTGTCTCCTTGTGCTTAGTTTGTTTTAAAGGTGAGCTTGGGGCTTTTTTCATAATGGTACAGAGAGTTTAAATTAAATTTTCTACATAGAATTCTGCATACAAACCAGACCCGAGATGATGCATTTACCAAATTCAATGGGAAAATATACCAATGGGAGACTGAAATTGAGAAGTACAAGTAAGAAAGTTAAAAAGCTCTTAAGTCAGGATATGAAATGTAATGTTGATGGAAGGCTGCCATATCGTGTATAAGGTACATGTTGCTCCAATTAACAGAAATAAAAAAGTCACGTTTTATTGCACAAGATTTCAGCTAAAACTATTTAGCCTTTAGCTGTCATCTCAGCTGACAATTCACATACTGGAGCAGGCTATAAAATCAGCTCTCTAGTGCTGCAGAACATCTTAAAAGAGATGAGATCTTGGCAAAATACTCTCTTTTGTTGTTTTGGGTTTTTTTACTGCATACAAAAATCTTTCCATTTTAATTGTTAATGTAATAACTTTCTGATTTTCTATTGTAAAAAAATTATAGTGTATATATATAGTATATATATATATATATATGTAGTTATTGAGTACCTCTGCTTTTGGAAATGTCACACCAGTCAGAAGAGTGCTCTGAAAAATAGTAGGAGTTGCAACCCTAGAGAGTAATCCTTGCAAAAAAAAATTACATTCGGGAGCAGGCATTTAATCATTAGTTTGCATTTAACCATAACCATCCTGAAAAATATCCATCTGATTACTTTTGACTATCTCTCACATTTTTGACATTTCATTTTCCACAATCTGACATGTGTCATAGGGTTCTTCTCAAACTTCATGTTGCCTATGGGCAGTTGCATTTACTCAAATTGTTTGAGAAGTGTTTAGAAGGACAGATTAAACACCTTGAATTTTGTAGATTAATGTCCTGTGTCCCAATAGCATCTGCTACCCCAGAGATAAACCTGTCCTTTCTCCTTTGACAGTCTGGACCACAGGCAAAATCCAAATTCCAGTGATACCACCACACTCTACAACTGACCTCCATCTTCATTAATGTTTCCTAAACCACCCTGTCCTCCTCTAATAGATTCCAGTGGTTTCATACAGCAGAACAGATATCCCATATTTTCCTCTGCCTCATCTGTGTTGATCCTTTTTACCATTTTACCTTCATTTGCCTCCTCTCTCCAAGTAACTCATCATCCTTTCTTAGATTAGCAGCTTCTTTCACAAGATGCTTTTTGTCTTCAGTGAGATTACAGCCTGTGCAGCAGCTGCAGATCTAACTCTCATTACATTAAGTTGGAAGCAATCAAACCTGGTAAATGGAAACATGCTATTACATTTTCGAAATGCATGTCATTCAAAACTGTAGAGTAACCTCACTACCAAGCATTTTTTGAAAGTTGAGGAGAGATTACAGGTACCACTGTAAATAACTTAAATCTGTGGGCAGGGTTTTTTTTGGTTTTTTTTATTTTTTTTTATTTTTATTTTTAACTCTGTCTTCTCCCACGCTCCCAATTTTTCAGAGAATTTGTGATGATTTGGCTACTTGAAAAAATGATCATATCAAAACCTGGGCATAAGGAGTGCATAAATGTTCTGTTCAGTTCTGAGAAGAATATTTAGCCAAGGAAGTTGAAGCTGTGTTTAGAAACAAATCTGTCACTTTCAACTGTACCTACCCTCACTTTGACACTGATGAGGAAGCTCCTGCTGCGTAGGTGCATAGGTGTTTTAAAGGAAATTATTCTCTTGAGGAATGTTAGACCCACTGCTTTAAATATTACTTCCCACTGCAGTATTAATGAAAAGCCTGTTTGTCACATTTATATTTAAAAAATTCCATGTAATTATTTTTCTTTTGGACATACATATATTGATATCTACCTCTCATTGCAGTTAGCATATTAATAAGTGCAGCTTTTCTATCTCTAATGACTGCATCAGACTTGTGTCTGGTGGCATACCAGCAAAAAAGCCTCAGTGAAACCAGTGGCATGTTTCTGATGATCCAGTGACAGGAGATTGAACTTTAATAATTTTACTCTGTGTCAGACTTAATTGTTAATCATCTTCACAGCAGTCAATCAAGCCTGTTCCTTTTTAGCTTGTTCTTTCTTTGTCCCTCTCTCTGGTGTAGACTGGGGTCAATCCTCTCTGAAATTAGTAGAGTTATAATTGCCTAGGGAGAGAATAAGACCACTTTTGTGCTACCTTTGTCTCTGGCACCTGCCTTCAGATAAGCAAGTAGAGAATGAAAAAAAAACACCCAACAGCCCTCAACAATACCGACAGAGTATGATAGAGGCAGCCAAACTACTGAGAGTCAGAAACCCTGCTAGTCAGTGTGATGACAACTATGACTATTTTTTTTCCTTTGTCCTGATTCATGGTAACTTTATGAACTCACATTACTTGTTTCTGTATAGAAGAGATAAATTTTAACTGGCTTCCTTTTTCCTCCTCAAAAACAGATCTATTGGATATTTGCTATGTCTTTTACATTTTATAATTTCTTTAATAATTTGACAGTGCCAGTGCTTTGATTCTTTAATTAAAATATATTTTTGATTATATTTTATTGGCTTGTACGGCATTTTTCATTGTAATCTTAGTTAAATGGACTTATTAAATGCTTCTTAGGAGAATATGCATCCTCTCCAAGTACTGCTGCTCCTCGGTGCATTAGAAGTTGAGTCAGGCATTTAAGTTACTTAGTGTACTGAAAAGTAAGAACTTTTCCAGAGAACTGATGGAGTGAATAAGCTACTTACCTATGAAGTACAGCTTAGTCTTCTTTTTGCTACAACAGTGTCAAATTTTGTACTGTAAAAACGTAGTATGGTAAAAATGTCATGACTATCTGATTGTGACACACTGCTTAGGTATATCTAACTGGAACTTGATCCCCTTTCAACTGAAGTCTGCTCTATTTTGTAATCTGTGCTGCTGCAGGCTGAGGAAGGAACATAAAGATAACCCCTTCATGTTGTTTTTTGCAATCCTAGCTTTTCACTAGGGTTTAAACTTCTGTGTGGTATTTCCTGCACATCTTTTCATAAAAATACATCAGTGCCAGTGACCTCAGAAATACTCAGAAACACTTTTGGCAAAATGACCTTTTATTAAGTCCAGGTGGTCATTCCAAAGGAACTAACTGGGATTCATGGCCCTATGTTCTCCAGTGCCCAGGTTTTTCTTCAGGGCTGATCATCTCTTCCCTTTCAGGTGCTTCACTATTTTTGGTGTTCACAGAAAATCTGAAAGGAAATCATTTCCACTGAGCAGCTCAGAGTATCAAGAAGTTTTAAGATGGACAAAAATCATAGCTTAAAAAATCAGATCTATCCAATGTCTGCTCTGCTCTTGAACTATGCTTTTAATAGTAATTATTACCAGAAGCTTCCATGTAGGTGTAGAGCTGCTTATGGAGGTCTTAGTCATAGAACCATCATAGGTAGTGAGAGCCTTGCTACACCTCTGGAAGGCTTAGATCCATTTTCTGAATCACAGACAGGGATTTTTTTCTTATTGGTTCTTCATAAACTTCAGAAGGCATATTTTGTTTTCCTAGCCCTGTAATAGAGCAACTTCTGGATTTTTTATTTCAAGAAATGGGAAAAGAGATCGTTTGCCACATCCTTCAGATCCAAGCAATCCTGTTCCATGGGCTGCTGTGGAGCCTGGAGATAAAGGTTCAAGGGACTGTGCCGCATCCTAGAATCTTTAATCTTTAAATTGTAGTTAAAATTAGAAAATAAGGTAAGACAACCTTTATTCAAGTGCCATTGAATGAGATGTAGCATGGCCAACATTCTGTCTTTGCATTTTGTTATCAAACAGTAGTCACTGAAAACAGTTTAGTTTTTAATAACTTTACTTATTACATAGGATATGAAAATATACTCCCATGGTACCGACTTTGTAGAGATATTTAAAAATATAGATCAGTTATAACTTTTAATGTCATAAGTGAAATAAAAGAATGTTTAATATGAAAAATAATGAAAATGTAATTTTCAAGTGAAAAAACATTGCAAGCTTTTATTATTTTGGAGGTTAAATGTCCAGTAATGTGAGTTGAGAATGGATAGTGTTAAAAGATTAAAGAATTAAAAATTATTTTTATATCTAAATCCATAAATAGATTTTATAACCATTTTTAAATGGATTTTTGAATTTTTTTTAATATTTAGGCCTTATTGTTTCAGATTTTTCTGAGTAATCTTGAAAGAGAGATTTTTAAGTAAAGTTTCCTTCATTCATAAGGATCTCAGATTTAAAAATACCATAAATTCAAATGCTTGAGAATGAAATACCAGTGGAGGCAGCAATGTTGGTTCAGGTTCTTATTGACATATTTTATGGTTTTAAGGACTTTTTGTGTCATAAAGATTGTTAATGAGCTTTGGATTTAAAAATGTGCATCTTTATAGTAAAAAGCAATTAAAAGATATTTGTAACACAGTACTCAAATGAAGTTTCACTCTCCAACATGCAATTCACCAAAAAAAGGTTTCATTGACCTTTTGGGATCTGTAGGATGTCATGCAAATATGAACTTTGGTGAACTTCCAGGAGAAAGCAAAGAAGTCTGAGGAACCCAGAGCACTGCAACTGCTGAGTGTCTTCATATCTCAGTTGAAAGGATGAGTAAAAAGTTTCCATGGCAGCAGGATGTTAAGACCTTGCAAGGCTTCTGTGATCTTGATCTCGAGTAGTGTATTTAGTTGTAAGGATACCAGTGAAACAAGTTTTACAGGTTCAAGGTGACACACTCCTGGTTTGGAGGTTAGTCTTCAAGGCCTGTAGGTCAGCTGTGATACCTCTCAATTCTTTTGTCTCTCAAATCTTTTTTTTTTTCCTCAGTTCTTGAAAAATTCTGAAAGGCATTAGAAAATTCAGAAGTGTCATAAAGCTTTAGATCAATATTACTTCAATTACAGTTTAGATTTCTTTTTCCCTCTAGTGACTGTTGTTTCCAAACTACAAAAAATAAAGAAGTGGTGCAAATTTTCCTGTGACTCTTGAGCTCACTGCCCTTAGAATAATCCTGGAATTAGAAGCCCAGGAGATAAATATTAGGTGACAGGATACAGAGTTCAGTATAGAGGTTTGTGCTCCAAAACAGTGCAAAAAGGGCATTATAATTTGAGTTAGTACAAGGTCAGAAGATCATGCTTCATTTTGCTGAATATTTCAGTCTGTCTAGTTAATTTTTTAATCAAATTTTTAGTTCATAAATACTCAAAAAATGCCAAAAATTTGAGAAGTAATATCTTAATAGCAGAATTTATACATAAACATTTATTGATTTTTTTACAGAAACATGTTACATCATGTTTTATGTCAAAGGATAATAACTAAAGATACAAATAACTCTAATTAAATTTTGAAATCAATGCATCACATTAGAGTTTGTAATTAATTTCCTAAAAGCTGTCATATAATGTAATTTTTTGACTTCCAATATAACCCTGCTTGGTTAGCTATTCAGATATCTCCTTACATTTCCCATCAGTGGGGGGAAATATTTAAATATTCCTTAAATTAGACAGAATTGTGTGGAAGATGTTACCACAGAAAAAATTGTGTTTCCAGTTTACTCACCCTCTGTCCTAGCTTTAGGCTGTTTTGATTTATATCTGAGTTTTCTTTAGCTTCTGTACTTCCTTCCATAATCCATATTGTCAAAGACAATGTGCACCAGAACCTGAAAACAGGGATAGAAATAAGCAATAAATTAATATTAAACCAAATTAAATTAAATTAATTTTATGAAGAATAAAAACCATTCTCTGACAGATTTTGGAAGGTTTGGTGGAGGTGGAGAGAAGGGTGAGTTCACAAGTTTTTCAGTATTTCTGAGGTGAAACTGCTTAGCAACTTCTTTTTTCACTTTTAACAGCTCTAGAATTAAACAACTTTTAGTTTTACTTTAGCATTTTTATGTTCAACATTAATTTATCTGTTCTACATAAAAGGAAAAATGTAATACAGGTACATTTTGAAAGACTGTCTTCACCCTGTTTACAAATAATCAGTTTATCACTGCTCTGCACACTGAAGGTTCATACCAGATTATCAGTGTGCAAATCAGTTTAAAAGAGATTACTTAGAAACTGTCAGGCTGGATATTTAATTCAGAAAAAAGACAATGTCAGCCACAGAAAACAGTAATAGCCCTATCATATAGTGATCAATTGTGAAGCTGCTCTAACATTTCAAAGTAATAGAAAATTATGGGATTAATTTAAAAACACAGACAAAATTTATGGAAGTTTACATAAGCTTACATCAGATCGGGGTCATAGATTTAATTTACTTTTTTATTTATAATATATATAGACGTAAATTCTCTATATAAAATATTCTATCTATCCTAGAGAAATGATCGTACTGGAATAGAGCTATATACATCTATTCATGGACATAATACATTATTTGTGTGCAAAGAATTCCAACTGCAGATGCTCGCGTCAACACTGCTAATACAACATCCTGTCACATCAGTAAGATGAAGAAGAGCTCCATTTCAAAGAATAAAAGGAATGCTTCCAAGACACGTAAGATTTGTGCTCATTCATTTTAGTAACCTGTTAGTCTGAAGTTAGCAGCCTAATTCCTCTAGAACTTTTCTACAGTTCAGGGCACCAACTCCATTTCGGAAATGGAAAGACCACCAGAAGCTTATGCCAGATGAATTGCCAGTGGGAATTATGTATTCCTGGAATGATTTGTGTAAGTAGGCAGAGATAACCAGACTTCTTAGTTAAGCCTCTTTTTTTTTAAAATTACCTAGAGTTCAGCTAGCAGAGCACAGCCACAATGCAGTAGTCTGTGCAGCATTTTGTGTAAAAGGGTGTGCAGAGCAGGCCAGGATCTCAGCTGGAATCGGCATTGCTGGGCTCCACAAGGGGGTGATGTGCCATGGCACAACTGCTAGCAGCAAGTGGAGCAACTTTCCTTGTAACAGCAGAGGCCTTGACTCAAAGTGAATGAACTCTGAAGGCCTAGGGCTGCAGTGGTGCCTAGGGCTGTAGGTGATGGTCTTGCATGCAGGAGATGTGTCTTGTGCAGGATGTGTGTCACCAAGTAACAGAGCTGAAGCTGAAAGTCAGACTTTGCAGGAGGAACTCAAGTGACACAAGTGGGAAATTGCTGCACGGGGTAAAGGCCCCCATCTGTTGACATGACTCCCCTGTCTTGGGAGGCTTGCTGCTTCCCAGGACCTGGAATCTGGGATGTTGTGGGATGACTGCTGAGGCTTGTCTGACCCTCAGACTACTATGCCTTGCTGTTCTTCCATGTTGGTACCAGTGAAACTGCCATGGGAGACCTGGAATACACCAAATTCCAGCCTCTGACAAAAAGATACTAAGAGTGAAATGAGGCAAGAGATCATGGTATATATATCTTTTCACAAATGTATCAAGCTGCTGAATGGTCTTCTGTTTTCATGGACTTATAAAAAACCCTGAGATTTCTCTGATTTATCTAAACCGTGGATTTCTATCAGAAACGTGCCTACCTATTTTATGGTGGGATTTACAACTCTCATAATTCTAAATCCCATAGCTACAGCATATTTCATAGATGAGAAATATACAGGTCCTGAAACCCAGAGTCTTGGAACTCAGGTCCTGAACTGGGGGTTCCTATGACTAAAATGAGACCTCCTTCACAGGGGAGCATCTGCATTTTTTTGCAACTGCTCCCCACAGGGCATGGGAAACTGAAAGGTCCTTGATTTACTGTAGACACTACTTACACACAGTCAAAACATCAGTGTGGCATCAGGATTTTTCTCATATGGAATCCAAAATACAGCACTGTACCAGCTATTAGGAAAAAAAAATTAACTCTATCACAGCCAAAACCGGGACAGAAATCTGTTAACTCTAAGAGATAGAAAACTGTCTCATCCTCAAATTACCATGTTTCATTCAAGTAGAGAATGGAATTTGCCAGTGCTGTTGCCAAAGATACACTTCCAAATTTCTAACTATCTTCAAATCACTGTTCAGATAGCTGGAGCCCAGCCTTGGGGAGGAGTAAAGCTGCAGTTTGCATGTGGAGCAGAGTGTGATGAGGAGGAACTCAGAAGTGGAATGGCCACAACATGCACCACAGGCTGAGCAGCAGTTTGAAACCTAACCTTGCTGCTAGAGACTTAAAAATTCTTGTTCAGTGAGGTGTAGCTAAAGTGAACCGCCTGCCTGACAAACAAATTACCTTGGATATAAAAAACAGAACTGTAGAATAATAAAAGTTAAATTTCAGGAGTTCGGAATTGGATGGTATTGTTATTCAGCTTAGTGGTCTATCTTATTTTCTTCCCCAGCAAAATGCTGTTAGGTAAGCTAGTTGACTAGTATTTATGAACTGAGAAAATTAGCTCACCAAATGCCTGAAGGTTTAGCTTAAGTTTTCCTCAGCTTCTGGATGAAGATTCATGCCACTGTTTTGTCAGCAGATGTTAAATTTCAACCGAGTTGTTGTCAGTCCACCCCAGAGAGATAAGATCTGCAGAGGAGTGAGTGAGTGAGTATCTTCTGCAAATTATTAAGGTCCTTAGTTTCTGTTAAAAATGCAGATGAATCCTACTTCCTTTTAACAATAGGTATACTTGGAGAGAAGTCAGAATCGTAGGATAGTTTGCATTGGAAGGAACCTTAAAGATTATCTAGTTCCACCCCCCTGCATTGGCAGGAACACCTTCCACTAGACCAGGTTTCTCAAAGCCCCATCCAACCAGGCCTTAAGCGCTTCCAGGCATTGGGCATCCACAACTTCTCTGGCTAACCTGTTCCAGCGTCTCTCCACCCTCACAATAAAGAATTTTTTCCTAACAGCTAATATAGACCTGCCCTGTTTCTGTTTAAAGCCATTATCCCTTGTCCTATCACCACATGTCCTTGTAAAAAAACCCCTCTCCATCTCTCTTTTAGGGCCCCTTCAGGAAGGCTTTTCCTCAGAGCCTTCTCCAGCCTGAGCAATCCCAGCTCTGTCTTCACAGGAGAGATGTTACAGCCCTCTGATCATAGGATCAAATCCTACTAACATGACCTTGTTAGTTAATTTCTACCAAAATGAATGGGAAGTAGGAGGGTTTTTTAAAATCTACCTGATATTTATTTGTGTCTTTAGGCATTTGAATTCCTAGAAAAATTTGGCTCACAGAATCTTAAAAAAAAGAGCATCAAAAGACTCCAAAGATTTCTTCTGATATATAACCAGCAAGGCTCTTTGAAATAAGTTAAGGAAATCTCCCCAAGAACTGCAAAAATACCCCTAAAAAGATGGAAATATAAATTTATTCAATATTATGAAAAATAAAAAAGATAGGAAAAAGTATCTGGGGGAAGAGGTTGGGGAAGAAGTGTTAATTGCAAAATTAGTATTTTGCTTGATTACTGTTGAATTAAAAACTCGTAATGGGAAAATTTTGGACACTTTAATATGCAAATACTCTCTCGGGGCAATTGCACCTGCTCGTGCTGTGTCTTTTCAATGCAATGGGTAACTGGTTTAATTTAGTTAACGGGCTGATGCTTTAGCATACTGCTCCACTGGTTTGCACAGCTTTAATACTTTCCTAAAGTTTAAATTAGAATTTTGACTGCTGCTGAACTTCTGAAATTACTTTATCTGATATATAATTCCAGAAGCTCAATGCTAGTAAAAATGCTAATTATTACTTAAGTCCAAATATAAGTTGAGTTTGTAAAATGCAATATAGCCAGATTTTCTAAGTATTTTTATAATGTCCTTTTGCAAATGTCATAAAATTTTAAGATACTAATAATTCTACTACTTGAAAGCATTATGAATTATGAACAAATCATATTCTCCTTCCACTTCCTTTTGAAGGATGTTTTTAATGCAAGTAATAAGCAAAAGTTTCGATTTCTTAAAATACAGCTTCCTTGGTCAAACTGGCTTTAATAAAATCAAGACAAAGCCTCTCTGAGCTGCCACAGAGTCATACATTGGATATAAATGAAAAAAAAATAAAATGATGGAGAGAGAGGAATGAAATTAAAAAGAGTAGATATATTAAATTAATATAAATTCTACATTGCTATAATTTGCAAGAAAAAAGGCAAGTAAGGGAATTAAAAAGGAGATGATCTAACTGAGATTCATAGTGGCTTTGTTTTGAGTTTTTATTTAAATTTTGTACCAAAAGAATTTAACAAACACCTGAACCATAACAGTGATGGCATTAATTCCTTCTGATGTCTCTATTCATAGACTTATTTCCATTAAACCTGTTCTGGGCTGGATAGGAGTTCATGTTGGTGTATTTCTGTGTGTGCTTTTTGTGTTTTCTCAAAAAGTAAACTAACATGTAAGCACTGAACAAGCTTTATGCTTCACAGAAAATGCTCATGAGGGGTAGTGAAGAGGTTGGTATTTTATGGCTCGTCCCAGAACACTGTGAACATCTGTTTCAGATCTCAAGACAATATTGGTTAGATTTTAAAATAAATTTGTATTCCTTTTATTTTTGTCTGAAAGTCTAGTTGAGTTTAAACTGTGCATCTGACCAGTTTTATTCAAGTGCCCACCTTGCTCCACACTAAAAGAAAACATTGTAATATTAAGTGTTTCCAAATTACCTACCTGTCTCCTTCCAGAAGTTAGGATAGACTGTCAGATTCAGTATAAAGCAGTGCCTTTTCTTGGGATTAGATGTTCAGCAATCTCTCTAAACTCCCAGAACGCAAAAACCTCTGGCCTTCCTCTCTCCAGTAATTCAACACCATTTTCCTCACCATCCCACCAGAATTTGTAAGTACTCCAGACTTCTCCTTTAATCCTGAGGTAACATGGCAGAAAAGAAGGAAAAACAATTTAACAAAGTAAACTTCTTATCACTTACCCATTTTACTTAATTAATGTCAATATATCAGCAATGTGCAAATGTCCATGGAGCTGTGTGACTGAGTATGTAGTTAAGTTACTGAAGCTATAGATGAGTTGGCATTTTCCCAGTGAATAGAGCAGAAGGGGTTATCAACAATAAGTGTGCAACATAAATCTGTATACTTTACATGTCAATATGTTATCAGCACAAAGTCCAAAATGGACGGTTTAGGACAAAATGAAGTCCCCAGCATGTAACAGGCTGATCACAATCTTTCACAACAATTAATGAAGCCAGAGGCAGACAGCCTCAATTAGTCAACTTCCATGATAATTCCTGGAAGAGTTAAAATTAATTCACTCATAGAAATCTAGAGTAGTTTGGGCTGGAAGGAACCTTAAAGATCCCTTGTTCCAACCCCCCTGCTCTGTGCAGGGGCATCTTCCACTAGACCTGGTTGCTCAGACCTCCTCCAACCTGGCCTTGAACACTTCCAGGAATGGGGATCTGCAGCTTCTAAAGACAGCCTGTTCCAACCTGGCAGGAAAAAATTTGTTCCTCACATCTTATCTGAACATATTCTCTTTCAGTTTGAAACCATTGCCCCTTGTTCTGTCACTACCTGCCCTTGTAAATAGGCTCTCCCAAGCTTTCTTGTAGGCTCCCTTCATGTACTGGAAGGCCACAATTAATTCACCCTGAAATCTCTTTTCCAGTCTGAATGCCTGGCAATACTCAAAATAGACTGTAACAGTGAAGAGTAAATTATCTTGACACCAGTAATGTGAAACTTAGAGGAAGATGAATTAACACTAAATTAGTAATTAAAATATTTCTTTTCACATTTAAAGTGTTATTAAAATTGTTTGTTGTTTTGACACAGAATGAGGTTGTTGACATATCTCTTATGAAAAATTAGCCATAAATATTATAGCTTTCAGTTCAAGAGTGGCATGAATTTGATTGTTAACCTTCCTTTCAGATATGCACTTTAACATGAGCATATCCATAAATGCTCTTTAATATCTCTATTTCCATTAAAATATTTCAGGGTCACTAAGATTAAGCTTAGGTCAAGCAAGACATTTGAGGTTTTGATTTGGTTATCACAAGAGCTTCTTAGTTTCTGACAAGTTGCAGTAGATCTAACACAATTTCATAATCTCTCATCCTGTGACAAGCTAAATTGAAAGTTATAATTTTATGACCCGATAGATACATTATAATATCAGTTTCTATTTTCATGCCTGGAAGAACAAACAAATATTTTTCTACTTTGTTTTTGAATACCTAAGATGTTTATGAACTGCAGCAGGCTATGTATGCCCCAGCTGATATTGTTTTAATATCATAAAGCTGCCCTGGAGTGAAAATATCAATTTCTGTGGCAGATTACTGGAAAATTCTAGTCAAAACCAATTATCTATGGTTATTTTCAGGCTTGTAGATCATTCATTATTAATGGATGAGTTAATTAAATTAATTTCAGTGAAAATGTTGAGACAGAGCAATTCCTGTTGAGGTAATATGCCAAGATATACCAGGAGATGTCTGCTTCTTCATTAATTTTGTCTTGATTGAGGTTAGGTGAATCCCTCTGAGAGGCTCTTAGCAAGCCTTAGTCCTTTAGGTGAGAATCAATTTCAACTGAAGGCAGTCTTGTGTATAGCAGTGATATGTTTTTCTCTTAGCTCAAACAAGAAATTGAGATTTACATTAAGATTATCTATATTATAACTGTTTTTAATTTGTTAAGTATGAAGATTAAAGCTGCCTTCTTGTGCAAAATGTGTCAGGAGCTGCTACCATTTTGTTTTCTGGTGAGTGGAATAGATTTTTTGACCTTGAATTAAGTTTGACCACTGGGTGCATGGTTTAGGTTTTCAGTAGCTTCTATTTAAAGAACAGATGAGTGGAGACAATTATTAACAGGAGAGCAATTCCCCTGAGCTCCAGCTGCTCCAGGCCATCAAGAATGTCTGAGCAGTGCAGTGCTCATGATACCTACTAGAGAGTTTTCAGCATTTAAATTTGTCAGCTTGCCTCTTCTACAGCTTGGAAACATGACCTAATTAGTTTTTTCATCTTTTTTCTCTGTTCATGACGAAAGACACACTGACAGCAATTTAATTAGATGTTGACATAACTTTTGGCAGTTACAAGAACTGGAGATGCTCACCATGGCAGAGATTTCCTGCCCTCCTTGGTGGACTTGGCCTGTGTATGGATTGGCATCTTGTTACAAGGGGTTTTCAGGAGGGAGGAGTGTTAATTTTTGGTGCTGTTTATATGTTTCTTTGTTTGGTGGTGTTTTGTTGTTTGTTTGGGGGGCTTGTTGTTTTTGTTCTGGGTTTGGGCTTTTTGTTGGTTTTTTTGTGGAGGTTTTTTTGTTGGGTTTTTTTTTGTTTGTTTGTCTGTTTGTCTGTTTGGTTTGGTTTTGTTTGTTTTTTTGGGGTTTTTTTTAAGTGTGTAAAGCCTTTCAAAGAGCAAGCTGGAAGTTTGCCAGACAGAACCTAAGATTTTGTAGTCTTGTTCTGTTGTCCTGACAGTCAATATAAGAGGCTTTAACTCCTGCTTGTCAATATAGAGGGATGAAGAAGGTCCTTTTTTTTTAAATTTTCTCCAGTATACAGTCCGCCAGAGAAATATGGCCAAATAGGCCATACACTAAGGTCAGTTTCAGTAGCATAATTCCTTTGTGTCACAGAAGACAGCATGGCTGAACTTAGAAGGAATCACTTAAAGCTTGTTGCCCAGGACCATGTCCAGCTGACTTTTCAATACCTCCAGGAAGGGACACTCCACAGCCTCTCTGGGCAACCTCTACCAGTACTCAGTCATACTCTCAGTAAAATATTGTTTTCTGGTGTTCAAGAGGAACCTCCTCTGCTCCAGTTTGTACCCATTGCCTCTGGTCTCTCGCTGGTCACCACTGAGAACAGTCTGGCTCTGTCCTCTTTGCACTCTTTTGTCGGGTATTTGTGAATATTGCTGATATCACCTCTGAGTCTTGTCTTTTCCGGGCTGACCAGCCCCAGCTCTCTCAACCTCTCCTCACTGGTGAGATGCTCCAATCCCTTAATCATCTTCACAGTCTGTCATTTTATTCTTTCCAGTATGCCCATACCTCTCCTCTAGTGGAAAGTCCAGACCTGGACACAGGATTCCAAGTGTTGATTCACCAGACCTGGTAATGAAAATTATTTTTGTTTAAAAAATAGCAAAATTTAAGCGATGGTGAATTAATTTTCGTGTGGTCATATACTAAAATCCTGCTGGGGCAGCAGACGGACCAGCTGCTCCCTGTGGCCCTGAGTGAGTGCCAAGCGTTCCACCACAGGGGGCAGGGCAAATCCTGCAGCCAGACCCCAGCCCACTGCCCCAGCCAGGAGCAGGGCAGCCGAAGGGACAGGAGCAGCCACAACCCCTGGCATCCGACAACTCGTCGGAGATGAAAATGGCCTGAGGCTGGGCCAGGATATGGGCTCTCAGATGAGCCCAGCTCAGCAGGAACATGGCCAGGCAGGGCAGGGCTGTGGGGAGCTGGAAATGGACCCTGCTGTGGCATTGCTGGGACAGGGGCTGATGGCCCGTGGGGCTCAGATGGGGTCCTGGGCCATGGGCAGAGTAGGAGGAGACCTGGGGGACTGGGCAAAGATATTGAGGGCTAACAGTGTTCTCAGGAGTATCAAAAATTCTTAGTGTTGATTGTCTCTTTATACACAGTTAGGGTCTATATGGGACTTTGAGATTGGCACTTTTATCTAAAACTACTATTGTGTTGACATAAAATGTTATATTACACTGTTCTGTGTTTATTATGTAAATATCTTATTAAAAAAAAAAAAAAAAGCTGCCAGTAATGTCTAAAATCATCCAAAGCAGCACTGTGAATCTTACTTTTCTTTTGTATTCTTGCCATATTTAACTATTTGGTATGGAGCTGTTTGGATAAGGTGACCTTGCCATGGTGATTTTTGATTTCTCATAAAGAGAGAAGTGAAGAGTAGGAGAGGGTCTGTCCAAAAATTCATCTTGCACATAAATTACAAGACTCTACATACAGAAATGAAGACATATAATGTATTCATCTTGGTGTCAACTTTGACTTTCTTATTTTTTCATGTTTTCCAAATGAAAACACAATAAAATTTAGTTAATATGTAAGCATATGAAAACCTGCTGCATACAAGCACTTAAAGCAGACAATCAAATATTTTGAGGTTTCAATCTGTGTTGTCCAGAAACTTGGACTGAAGATGACAGAAGTGAAGGAGACAAGGTATTGTTATAGGTATTGGGGCAGACATAGCATTTTTTTTCTCTCTGATGTCCTTCTCAAAAAACACTCTAAGGAGAAGAAAAGATGGGGTAACTGGAGCCAAGAGAGGAGAGGTACTTTAAGCAACAGAAGAGACTATGGAGAAAGGAAGTGAGATATTTCAGGAAAATGGATCTGACACAGAGGTCAGCACTGATGGGAGATATACTAGGACTTTATGAAGGCACGAATTTCAAAATGGGCAATAAATTGCTGCCGTTCCTAAAAAAATCATTCACTCTACTTCCATCATCGTCTGCTAGTCTTCACATGCTCTTCCTGCTCTCAATCCATTAACTTGCTAAAACCATGTTTCATTTTAAACCAGTGCAAGACACAGAGGGGGTAATATTGAGAGCCAGGGAAAAGGAAGGATGTGTTAAGATTGCTGCTTTTGATGCTGCTGCATGGCTTCCATCTACTTATTGTGGTCCTGTAAGTACAGCCTGGGAGGAGCTGGGAGAAGAGAGGAAGTGGAATAGTAATGGATATGAGATGCTGGAATGGGAAAAAATTAGATGCAAAACGAGAGGTAATAGCTAGATTGAAAGACATGCTGGAGCAAAGGGGTACTGAAGAAGGCATAGGAAGTACTTACTCCAGTGCCTCAGCATTTCCTTGGTATCAGAAATAGTTTAATAGCTAATGGAAAGTGTTCCCAGTTTTCATGTGATGTGTAGTTCTGTTAAACTCTGAGACTCTGCTTATTATAATCTACCCCGTTTTCTCAGAGGATCAAGTTCTGAGTGTGTAAAATTCCCTAGCTTCCTGATGATCAATTCTTCCCGAAAGTTAATGTAACTAGAAAAAATTGTCAGAAACTCCTATGCCAAAAATTTTAAAAACAAATGCCTTATTAAAACATGTTTAAAAGGTATCAAAATTGGGAAGTCATTTTCAAGATTAATAATCTGATCAAAATATGCATGTGAAGCACACACATAATGTCAAATTAAGAGCTTCTGTTATTCCTGACTCACAGGATAGACAACACATGTAGACATGCACTGTTTTCTCCTTGCTCAGGTTTTATTCCTGTATTAATACATATTGTTCTGACTCAGCTTCAGTAATAAAGTATTAATTTCCTCATGCAGTTCTGTGATTTATTCAACAGTTGACTATCAAGGGTTTTGGATGGATTTGTTTGGTTTTGCTTTATAGAGGGTAAAACACAGATTAAATTCAGAAGCTGATTTGGGAGTCTCTATTGTATACACACAAAGGCGATGAATTAAAGGATTACTGGTGACAATCTAGTTCTGGCTCTTGCTACCTTTTCCATTGTTTGGAAAACGGACTTCTGTAAATGTATCTATTTTGCACAAGATCTCCTTGGGCTTTTTATACTCTATGTCATTGCCTTCTAAAAAATAAGAAGAAATGTGACATGATTTTCCACTCCTTTAGAAGACTAGCCATTGTTTGTGGGAGCTCTTTATCTGTTTAAAAGCATACTACAGAAGAAGTGGTCATGAATTAGGTGAATTCTTCTAATTGTATTGAGGAATTTCAGTGCAATCTCAAATAGCGTTATGTAACTATGTGATCACTTTGAATTACATCTGAATGAACTCTTTGCACATAACTGTGAAATCAGGAAGTAGCATATAATGCCATAGTAATAATTCACTGAAAACTTGGACTTCACATTTGCTTTTGAATACTCATGTCACCACATGCTCAATTAATATAGAAGGGTTATAAACATGGAAGCTAACCATGAAATGAAAGTCATATAAATATGTCAGGTTTTGAGATCTTCATTCTGAAAACATGTGTTGCTTCTTTAAATTGCAGTCAAAAATCTCTGCAATTAAGGTATGACATGCCCTTCTGGTAATGAAGTTTTCCAAACTATATTAGAAGCATATGATTCTCTTACAGAATCACATGAGCCCACAACTTAGGTCCTGAACTATCATGTTTGAATTACAGGCTGTTAATTTAACTTTAATTAGAAAATCACCTTAACGTTCATGTCCAGTTTTAATGACAAGAAGCCTTCAAAGCTTCCATTCATTTGGTTTTACTTATTCAGTAGTCAGATGGATTTAGATTTAAAGCTTATAAATCCATTATCATTTAGGGATAGCAATCTTAATCAGTTAAAAATCTGCTGTATATATTAAAAGCCTTTGCTCATTCAGATTGTTAAGTGTTTTCATTAAAATCTATTTTAAACTGATTAATAGGAATTTATGTATGAATTTGCTTATGTGAATGTAGATAACATTTAATGAAAGTAAAGCTCCCAAATATTTTACTTAGATAAGGAGTCAGCTTCTTGTAAAACCCAAGATACTTAGCACAATAATCACATAATAATTTACTACACTTTTGCATAGTTAAGGAAGAAACTCAAAAAGTGATTAATTTATGTCCTTAACTTTAATTTCTTTGCAAAGTAAATATTTTCACATAAAAGAAAAAAAAAACCACAAACCAACAACCCCCAAAATAAACCTCTATTTTAATAGCCAATTTAAAATATGTCAAATAAATTCACATCCTACAGAAAGCCATGCTTGTGGTAGCTAAAGGTATTACTTGATTGCATCCTCCTACCCACATCAACATCACATTTCAGAGGCCTCTTATGTAAAGAAGCTTAATACAAATTCTTCCTCAGGAACTTCACAGAATGGTTGCTAAATTGGGAAGGCAATTTTGGAGAAAATCCAGTCCAAACTTCTTATTCAAAGTAGGGCCAACTAAGGACTGTGCTCTGTCATGTTTCTAGCATCTTCCTGATATAGTCTTCAAACCTCTCTGGTCAACCTGTTTTGACCACTTTCGTGGTAAGAATAATTACTAATTACTTGTGTTTAGAGTGTTTTCTGTATTTCAGTATGTGCCCATTGCCCCTTGGTCTTCCACTAGTTATCACTGAGAGGAGTCTGTATCTGTTTTGTTTTCTTCCTCCACCCAAATGATATAAATCAGTAAGATACCCTCAAACCTTTTCTTCTTGACATTAAACAGTCCCAGATCTCTTTAGCCTTTCCTCATGTATCAGATGCTCAGATCATTTTACCATCTTCATGGTTCTTCACTGGATCTGCTTTGGTATGTCAACACCCAAAAGATGCATCTGGAGGGCTTTTCTATGCCCTCTGCCAAAATAAAACAATATTGTAAAGGCATTTTGTGTTTATTCTAAATTTGCAACCATTTAAGTCTGAAGTGGCTTATCATTATTCATGAATTTAGGTTTTGTTGTGTGTGATGCTTTCAGAAGGCACAAGTTACCAAAACTGATTTTAAATCTTCATAAGCAACTTTATTTTGGTATTATTGTTATTTAAAAGATTATTAGTGGTTTAAAAGAATAGCCCAAATCCAATCTATATCAGTGAAGCATTTTGTTTCTATTGTGTAATTTATAACTGTTATAACCAATTAATATCTCTGTAGGTACTGGCTTGACCTGGAAAACATACAAGTCCCACCACTTTTAAATCACCTGTCTTCTACTACAGACAGTGAAGGAGTGAAATACACTGGCATAGTGGGAAATAACATATGTGTTAATATCTGTGATAACCACAATCCTACACTGTCAAAGAACTGTGATTGACCTTTGATGCCTTCCCTTTCCCTAAATGTACTTGCTATGTCCAGTGTTACTTTTACTTAAATTATTCAGTAGTTGAAGGCATATCTCTAGTGAATTAAATTTCAAATCCCCAAATATTAATTTATGACGAGGATCACCAACTTTAGCTCAATTTAATTTCAAATCCCAAAGTGTGCATTGAAATTCCAATGAATATTTCTAACGCTAATTACTCAATTTCTAAATTTATAAGGGAACTGGCACCTCATAAATATCACATTGTGCTATTATCTCCATATGTTCTTGTTCCCTCTAAATATAGCAAATCAGCAATTAGCACTAGAAATATTCATTAAAGTTTGAAGGTAGATAAATAACAAGTAGGAATGCCATTTATTTATTATAATTTACAAAGCAAAGAACATCTAAATGCTTCTCATTTGATTAATGTGCCACATACCACCAGTTACACTAAATGCTTCAGCTGAACTAGCACTAGATAAAATTCTTACTACCTCGTAAGACAATATGCTTAATGGCTTGTCTGTTTTGGCATAACACACCTTGCTAAGTTTTGATTAGCTTCACCTCTAATATTAGGATTGCAAAAGCTTCTTAGAGGTACTCTTTTTTTTTTTTACTCCCCATGCTTTTTGGGATTGTTTGGGTTTTTGTTTTTTTTTTTCCAAACAGAAAACAAAACCATGAAATGCACTCGGGCTATCCTCAATGTGAAGAATGTTTCTTTTTTTGAGAAGTTATCTGTCAAATCATGAAATTTGTGAGCCACCTGTACTTGAGAGCTTACTCAGATTGGAAGGTGCAAATTGAGGAAATTGGCTTCATTATACAACATAATCTCTCCAAAACACATTCTTCTGATAATTCCTGTACCATGAATACTCTGGCTCATTTCTCTTTGCACACACTAACTGTTGCATTAACTGTTGCACATTTGGTGCTGCACTGCTTGCCATGTAGAGCAGATGATATGAAAAGTTTTCAAAGCCTGTTCAGATACCAGTCTCAAGTGTAATGACAATGGGGTATTCACATCTCCCTTTGCACCAAAACTTAGAGCAGGTGAAAAGTCAAAACAGCATGTGTAAAAAACCCTATAAAAAAGGGAATCTTAAGACTATTAGGCTGCCTTTCTGACTCTACGCTCTTTCCTTGACAGTGCTTTGATTATGACTTGGATGTCTTTCCACACAGCCTCAAATATTAGTGATCCATTAGATATATGAAATTACTCTTCCCAAAGCAATACTTTAAACATAAACTCAACAGAAATGTTAAAAAAAATACTGATTTTATAAGTCCTGGAACTATATTATTTTTAATGGCAATAAGGATAGACAAACATTTAGAAACTCCACTGTAATCTCAGAATGTTTTTCATAATCTCTTTAGGTATGTTTGCTCTTTTTACCAGTGTCAGTGTTTAACATGCATATACTCACATGATTCTGAGAAAATCATTCCTATTTAGATTAGTTTCATATCTCTACAAACCAGTATCTTGAAGTGGTATATAGCTTTTTTACTAGACCTGACTGTTTTTTCTCTGTGTGTGTGTGTGTGTGTGTGTGTGTGTGTTGTGAGAGACTTAAAAGTCACAATTGCCTCAAACAGTGTTAAGATCATTGAAGGACTTCACCCACTCTGGCAAACTGTGCAAAGAAGAGACTGCATGTCTGCAACCACATCCCCTTCCCCCAGATATGCCTCTGCAAATACCTGGCAATTTGGACAGTAAATTAAGCCACCTGAGATAAGATAAAGGTGGTACTACTGCCCAGTCATCTCAGGTCTAAGGAGAGGTTAATAAGGCTAGGGGAGAAGAATGTGCCCACTAGGAAAGCCAACTCAGCAGCTGTGCTGAAAATCAGCTCAGGCCAGGTCCAGCATGGGGAGCGCACAGCCCACAGGCTCATTGCTGAGGCTCTTCCACCACAGGACTGCATGGGATCCACAGTGCTGCAAAAGACAGCTGAAAACTCCCCACATCCCAGGGCAAGGGCTTGGGCATTCCCAGGACAGCTGAATGTGTGACTGTCACTTATTACACAGGAAGGAAGGGAAAATTTGCCAATAGCAAAGAAGAACATAACACCTGGGGCTAGAAGACCAGGATAGAGATCAGGACAGTTTGACTAGGCCTCAGCAGCAGCTCAAGTTTATTTTTTTTATGTTGCTTAATACTAGCTTTACTATAGATGTCTCTCTTAAATTTATCTTCATTTTATGTGCAATTTACTTTTCGTTTCTGGCGTGATACTTTATGGCACATATATGATAAAGCGTGATACTTGCATAAAGCAAACATTTCCACACAATGATTTTATATCTATGAGTTATCAATCTTGTACAAGCATGCTTTATATTCACAACAGATATTCTCACCTCAGCTACTGAGATTGTGTAATGAGCTTAGCATTTTAAAGTAGGAGAAGCAGAAAAACTTACAAAATGGAGGAAGTTTAAGCACTTAGTACCAGACTGTGAAGCTAATCATATTTAAAGCAGGTGGTGACAACAGTTTTTCTGGCTGAACTGAGAGTAGAGTCTCCTCCAAAGAATGCTGGATATGCGTACAAAAGCTTTGGGGTACGTAATGATGCATGCAACAACTTTCCTTAAAAGTAAGAATAAAACTTAGTAGAATTCAGCGTTACGGTTTCAAAAGGAGTAAACACTTGGAAACACTGTATATCTGTCACCCTTACATGTACTTCATGTGGTTGAATTTAGAGTATTTTATTGTGCATCAGATAAGACCACCCCTTGACTTTGCTTTATACTTACTGTCTTTTTTAATGTACTGCTGAAGGTGAATAGATGTCAAAAATGATACATTAGCTAATGTCTAAATGTATTCATATCGAGACATTGAAGGACAGTTCTTTAAATGCAGCTGGACGGCAGGAAAATAAATGGCAGAGTTCTCAGAGTGTCACTTAGAATTTTATGGTTGTCAGTCATCAGAATAAATACCAGTATGCCTATAATGAGGACTCTAATTATATATATACACCAGGAAAGCTATTTCTATTTTGGCTCTTAAATTAAAAACAAAAATAAAAAACTTTCAGTAATAACTATCCTTATAGCATTTATATATATGCCATCTGCACAAAGCTCCTCTCTGAGGGCTTTATAAGTATGAATGTTCATGTTTAAAATACTGCTTCAAGTCCATTACATAGTTTAATTATTATTAATTGGTGTATTCTCTCATAATACATGATGAATTAGATTTGTTTAGTCGTGATTCTATAAGAAGATTAAATTAAATCTTTTAATTTTCAATCACTTATATTATTACTGGCAGTTACCAGACATTGCTTTTACTCTAGGTGCAATATTAATTACATTAGATCTCACAGACGATTGTGATCCTACAGACTGGGTGTGTTGAAGTTCCTGAGACAAAGTCAGAGGATTCAGCAACAATTAACCTAAAGATCTCCAGTGGCCCCATGGCAGACCCAGCAAATTCCTGCAAGCCTGAGGGGATATGATGCAGTAGCAAGCTGTTGATCTGCTCTTGTGGCTGCTCGTCAAACTGCTGGTGTCGTGTTCAGACATCAGGTATTTCTTGTGCCACTGATTTCCCCCGTGTATTATCCCCCATGTTAATTTTAGTAGGTGTTGAGAGCCTTGTGGTGGTATGAAATTTTTTAAGGGTTTGAGAAGTTGCATGACACTTTCTCTAGTCCTAGGGTTGGGAGGTGACGTGAGGCCTATCCCTGACTGGCAGATACCATAAATGAGGAGCTGCTGGATCATTCTGTGGCATGCTTTTCTAGAAAGGTTTAACATGCAAACACAAAGAAAGAGAAAGATGTGTGAGGGAATGGTGAAAAATATGTCAGAAGGTCAGTAGTGTTTCAGGAAAACATCTGTACTTATTCAGCTGTCAGAAGGGGGTGATGGGGAGAGGCACAGCTTGACGAGTCCTGAGACCTTAGGCTGTCAGGTAAATAGAACACCCTGTAACCTTATACTGGTGGAGGAATAATCAAATATTCTGGGCTACATCCCTTAGCACACACAAAAGCCTCTTTCTATCCAACAGTTTATGACTTAGATACCTTTGGTTTTTTCAGTGCTCTTGATGGTTGTGACTGCGTAAACACACAAAATTGAGTTAATGTTCCTAGAGGGCAATGTTGATAAAGATATTTAGGCTTATACAAAAATTGTATAATAATTCTATTTTGAATTCTACAGCTTCTTTCTAGCACAAGTTTATAACAGGAAGTTCTTAGCAATATTAATGTAGAACTCTTGAAAAAATATTTTAAACCTTAATTAGAGCTTTGAAAAATGACAGATTTGAGTTAAATATGCTTAGCTTTCATCTTTCTACAGAAATATTCAACTCTGAAGTAATTCTGTTGATTTTCAGTGCTCATTTTAATAGCAAACCTATTATCATGTCAATCAGAACTTTCATGTTTTCTTTTCTTTTGAGCAAAGAAAACACTCCAAATTAGGTCTACTTAAAATATAGGCAAGAAAAGGTGTATTAAAAACTTGAACAATTGCAGTTAGTACTAAAAGGTTTGTCCTAAAATTTTCCAAAGTTATTATTCAGAAAAACAAAACTACTTTGTCTGAACACTTCTGAGACTGTATGGAACACAGTGTTGAATTATTTCCTCCCTGTAAAATTAAAAGACAAAACAAAACACTGGTATTTTTTTATTTAATTTTTATTAGAATCAACACTAATGCCCAATTTTGTTGAGTTTTTATATTATCCTGTCAAAGTACATGCAAAGCAGTATTGCTGATCTTATCAGACAGTCTGATAAAATGCATAAAATTGTACTACTAAACTATAGTAGTATCTTTTTTTTCAGGATTATCTCACTATTTTGTACAACAAAATTTGAGTGGTACACACAAGGTAAATTCATGTTTCCCCTTCCAAGCTATGAGTAGGCACAGAGATGTGTGCCTTAGCACAACTCCTTAGAGGATCATGTCCTAACCCTGTGCTGAACTTTGTTTTGAAAGACAGTCTAACCCGGGTCTAAACAAGTGTTTAGGCAGATGATTAAGACTACAGATTTGCTCACTTTTCAAACATATGCTTACATTCTGTGTTGCTTTGGGTTCCAGCAGCTGGAAAATTCTCAAAAGTGAAGAGTAGCAAACACTTTAATACTCTCTCCTTAAGGAGAAACACTTTGTTGCCAAGAAATTTGATTTCATTTTTAAATATAATATTCACCGTGTGCTTTTGAAATACTGATTTTAGATTCAAGTGGGAAAAAAGATATATGCAAAAAGTTAATGGGTATCTGGGGTATGCCTTTAAATCTTAATTTTCATCATCTGTGTCTCACAGGCTCCCCATGACTGGCAAACATTCTGGTTTACATTTTGCTTTTGTTTGCCACAGTGAACTTTTAGGAAAATATTTGTCTGACTGAAGAATGCAAACTGATACATGCTAGTTCATGGCAGGTACAAAACATTTTACAAAATATCAGATATTTTGATCTGATCCTATTTTCTAATAGCAAGGAGAAATTTTAGTGGATGCAAAATATGCTCCACGTGGCTCAAATAAAAAATATAATGGGTAGTAAGACTTAATATAAACACATGTTAAATTCTGCTCACACAGATGATCGTTCTACCATTTTTTTCACTGACAGTGGCCAGTGGTAGATGCCTAAGGAAAAAGGAGACAGGGCAATTGCATAGTAGCAGTTTCCTAGGTCCCAGTTGTGCAGATGCAAGCACATTCTGACTTAAGAACTTCCTGAGGTCATGTCCCTGTTGCTGTTTTAATATCATTACTAATTTTTTTCCCTCACTGAATGTAACTAATTGTTTGGGTTGAAACTCCCAATGGTTTCAAAAGGTTATGGCTCAAAGGCATGGTCAGATAATTTAAATAATAACTACACACACTTACTTTGTCTATGAGCTGAATTATTAGGAACAAAGATAGATTTAAAACAAAAAGAAAGGTATCTACTTTTAACAAAACAAAAACATCTTATTTGTTCAAGACTATAATCTAGAGCTAAGAATCTAATAGCTGGTGCATAATATGTTATAATTTGAATTTCTTTTACCTGACAAGACTTTTTTTGTGGAGGAGATCCTTAGCTATTCTTTCCTATATAGTCTCAGTGGAATCCAGAGCAAAATGGAAATGGGGACATTTAGCTGAAAGATTTTTGCATACAAAATAAATGGCAAAGTTTTAAGGGCACAAGCATTTGAATACTATAATCAAAATGTCATTTAATGCAAATTCCAAAAGTAGTATCAACACAGAATTATAAACCTGACAGTGAAGTGCCTTTCATTAATAAATAGTTAAAGAAAAGTTAGGATATTGCTGTCTCTATCATGCTCTGTTTGCTCTTCAGCGTTCCTGCTATTCCAATTTGATATAAAGTAGATAGTGCTGTAAACCACGTTTTTTTTAGCTAAAGGCCACCAGCTTTCAGTTCTCTGCAGATATCCAAATATGTGTCATTGTCATCTTAAAATGGAGCAATAACCATCCATGTAAAACTACACACTCAAGAAATTACACTTAGCCATTAAAAGAATATTCGGTCAAATCAGTTAAATTGGGAAGTGAAAAGGATTTTACTTTTTAAGCTTGATAAAGTGTGTATTATAAGATTGGAAAAGTGGAGTAGACCTGTCTTAATTTTCTGAACATATATTCACTGACAAAGGGCAACATTAAGTTTCATCTGTGTTGAATTTTTTTTAGTGGATAAAAGACAAAAATAAATGAATCATAGAATCATACAGTCATTTAAGTTGAAAAAGACCACTAAGATCATCCAAGTCAACCATTAACCTAACACTGCCAATTCCACCACCTAAACCATGTCCCCAAGTGCCACATCTACACATATTTTAAATGTCTCCAGGGATGGTGACTCCACCACCTTCCTGGGCAATCTGTGCCAGTGCTTGGCAATCTTTTTCGTGACAAAATTTTTCCTAATATCCAATCTAAACCCACCCTGGCACAACATGAGGCTATTTCCTCCTGTCTTGTCAGTTGTTCTTTGGAAGAAGAGATTGATAACCCCATTGCTATAACCTCTGTTCAGGTAGTTGTAGAGAACAATGAGGTCTCCCCCAACCTCCTTTTCTCCAGGCTAAGCAAACCAAGCTCCCTCAGCTGCTTCTTAGCATTCTTGAGCTCCAGACCTTTAATCAGCTCTGTTGCCCTTCTCTGGAAACACTCCAGCCCCTCAGTGTCTTTCTTGTACTGTGAGACCCAAAACAACATAGGAGTTGAGTTGTGACCACAGCACAACCAGTGCTATGTAGAGGGCAAGATCACTGCCCTGGTTGTCCTGGCTACGCTATTTCTGGTACAAACCAGGATGCCCTTGGCTTTCATGGCCACCTGGGCGCAGCTGGCTCATGTTCAGCTGCTGTTGATCAACAGTCCTTCTCTGCTGGGCAGCTTTCCAGCCACTCTGCCCCCAGCCTGTGGCACTGCCTGGGGTGCTTGAGACCCAAGTACAGGGCCTTGCGCTCGGCCCTGTTGAACCTCACACAACCAGCCTTGGCCCATTGATCCAACCTCTCAAGAGCTTCAGCGCCTTTCCTCTGTGCCCTTTCTGTGTGTCCTTCAATGTGAACTACCTTGCCATGCCCTTGCTGACTCACCACACCCTGGTTGCTAGCACTTTCCTGGGGCTTCTTTTATGTGCAGGTGAAGGTCATGAGTTGACAGAATGAAAAAATATGAACTACATTTTCTTTTTCAAAATAATTGACATATATATAGTAGATATAGATTACACTAAGGAATTCCAAGACCTTTTCTCTTTACAAAATCAAAACTGTGAAAAAGATTGGTTCCAAAAGTTATTTTGATAAATTTCAAGCCGGGGAAAAAACCCACAAACATGCATAAAAATTATGTATAGTCTCCTATTTGGTGCTATTCCAAGAGGTTTCAAGCTTCATGAAGTGAGTAAAGCATTTCAAATAAGTCTGAATAGCTTAACAATAACTAAATTTTAATCTTTACATACGTTTACAGCTTTTCATTACCTTAAAAAAAGTAAATAAAAAACCTGAAAAGTAAGATTTTTGTTGTCCAGCCTGTTCATAGCTCTTCTGCTTAAATATTACAAACCATGCTTCTGTTTGAAGATGAATGTGTTATCTGTAGTTACTGAATGGCATTACTTTAATCAGAAGATAGAAAGCAATGTTTATCCACCAATGGCATATATTACTCTGGAGACAAGATGCAGGAAATACATTTTGACAGTGATGAGACTACGGAATTCACCTTTATCATGACATATTCAGCTTGGCCACTCAGTTCTCATCTTGCAAATTCTTATCTTGTTTTACTTTTGTTGAACACTTTCAACTCCAGCATGCAAGTGAATGTGATTTTACTTTCATGCAGCTAGACAGAGCACAGAGGTGTCATGAAAACAGGAAAATGCAGTTTAGATATTCACAGAGCATGTGTGATAACTGGATAAGACAGCCTTGAAGTTCTTGATATATGTTTTACGAACTGATGCTCATTAAAACTTGGTCTAACACGAAAATGTTGATCTTTCCTCATGCTTTAGAAGCACATCCATATCATAATGCTCTGTTAAAGATTTGTCATGAGATTTCTTTATTATTTTTTCTTCCCTAGTTGCATGGTTCAGCTTCTTTAAAAAGTAGTTGTTGACCAAGCAGCTTATACCAGTACCTTCAGTCTTTAAAAAACTAAGTATAAGTTGTGTTAAAGAAACTGATAATTCTTACGAAGATTGTCTTTAATACTGATTATTTAAGACAAACAATTTTCAACATAAAGTCATCATTGAGTCACAGTTGCTGAGTCTTAGAATTGTGCAATACCTTAGGTTGGAAAAGACCATAAGGATTACCGAGTGTAACCATTAACCTAACACTGTCATGTCCATCACTAAACCATGTCCCTAAGTGTCTTATCCACAGCTATTAAAATGTTTCCAGGGATGGTGACTCAAACACTTTCCTGAGTAGCCTCTTCCAATGCTTGACAATCCTTTCAGAGTAGAATTTCGTTCTAACATCCAATCTAAACCTCCCTTGATGCAACTTTAGGCAATTTCCTCTTGTCCTATTACTTGTTCCTTGGGAGAAGAGACAGACCTCCCTAGGATACCACCTCCTTTCAGGCAGTTGTACAGGTCAATAAGGTCTCCCCAGGTTAAACACTCCCATCTTCCTCAGGTCCTTCTCAGCAGCCTTGTTCTCCAGAACCTTCACCAAGTTTTTTTCCCTTCTCTGGACATGCTCCAGTAACTCAGAGACTTTCTTGTAGTGAGAGGCCAAAACTGAACACAGTACTTGCATTGAGGCTTCTCCAGTGCAGAGTACACGAGGACAATCATTTCCCTAGTCCTGCTGGATGCATTATTTTTTATACAAGCCAGGATGCCATTGGTCTTTTTGAGCCACCCTGGCACACACGGGCTCTTCTTCAGCCAGCTGTCAGCCAGCAAACCCAGGTCCTTCTCCACTGGGCAGTTTTCAAGCCACTCTTCCCCAAGCCTGTAGTGTTGTGTGGAGTTGTTGTGGCCCAAATGCAAGACATAGCACTTTGCCTTGCGCAATCTCACACAATTGGCCTCAGCCCATTGCTCCAACCTGACATCTCTGAGGAGCCTTCCTACACTCCAGCAGATCAACACTCCCACACAAGTTCTTCTCAAACTGATTGAGGGTGTACTCAATCCCCTCATCCAGATCATAGATAAAGACGTTAAGCAGGACAAGGCCCAGTACTGAGCTCTGGGGAACACCACTTGTGACCAGTCACCAATTGGATTAAACTCCATTCACACAACATCTTGGACACAGCCATCCAGCCAGATTTTCACCCAGTGGAGAATATGCCCATCCAAGACCTGAGTAGCCACTTTCCCTGGCAGAATGATGTTGGAAATGGTGTCAAAGGCTTTATTAAATCCTAGGCAGACAACATCTCAGCCCTTTCCTCCATCCCTAAATGGGTCATCCTGTCATAGAAGATGACCTGTTTAGTCAAGTGTGACCTGCCTTTGACAAACCTGTGTTGGCTGGGTCTGATCCCATGGTTGTAGCAACGTGGGTTTTAGGATTCCATGTGCTCCTTTGTGCCTCTGCTCTGTATACCATTGGTTCATTTTGAAATATGCTCTGCTGTACCCCGAAACCTATTGGTGGGTTCCCTATGCCAATCTTCCCTTCGTCCTCCTGGGACTGGCTCAGAGAGAGCCAGCCCCTGCCCTTCTCCTTCCCCTTAAAAGGCAGAGCCTGGACCATCTCTGGGCTGCTAGCATATGCTACCTGCCTTTTCTCCCTTCCCCCTTCTCCTTCCCTGTGACCCTTTCCACCGTTACCCCAAATAAACCTCTAGCAGAACAGAGATGCAGTCCAGTTCTTCCTTCGTATCACTTTTTTCCTGCTTGAATTGATGTGGTTGGAAGACTGCCGCCATGCCACAGAACCTCGGGGGCCGCTCGCCCCGAATTCGGTGAGATTACAAGAACCAGGGACCCCGGACCGGGGGGGAGCCAGCCTGTGCCACCTTCCCAGACCGTGTTACAACAAATCATGGTGTCTCGTTCATTTCATGTGAAGGCACTCAAGATGACCAGACCCATGACCTTCCCTGGCACCACGGTCAGGCTGACAGTCCTGTAGTTCCCTGGATCCCCTTTCTGACCCTTCTTGTAGGTGAGCATCACTTTTTAACTTTCAGATGTCTGGGACCTCTCCAGTTAGCCAGGGCTGCTGGCAAATGACTGAAAGTGACTCAGTGAGCACTTTTGTCAGCTCCTGCAGTGATCCCCATCCAACTTGGCCTGCGGGGTTAACTGGAATTTTAAATTGAGAAAGGGTAGGTTTAGACTGACTATTTGGAAGAAATTCTTTACTGTGAGGGTGGTGGGGCTCTGTAACAGGATGCCCCGATTAGATGTGGATGCTCCAGGCCTGGAAGTGTACAAGGCTTTGAGCAACCTGGGCTAGTGGAAGGGGCAGGGATGGGAGGAAGGTTGAACTATAGGATCTTCAAGGTCTCTTCCAACACAAACCATTCTATGATTGCATGAAATTCCACTTAAGTGTGCCTTTCTAATTTTTCTCTTACTGGTATAATATTTTACAGTATCTTACTTGTACAGTGTTTTCTCTTACTGGTACATTAACTATACAACTAAAATACTTAGCTACAACTGACATAAAACATGACAATCTTGTTTACCAAGATTATTTGAAAATATCTTCAGTAATAATTTTAGTTGGTGGTATTTCATTGTCTTTTCTTGATGTTTGTACGTTGCTAACATGTTTTAAAAATGGTATTTTTATCTCTTGAATTTTTCATTATTTAGTTAGAACAGAGTTTTCTGTATGTAGAGTTTAATGACCAATAGCAATAATAGCCTGTCCTGAAGCTTCATTTGACGATGACAGAGTCCCTAGTCAATTTATTGGATAAATATATCCTGTGCCCCCGTTGCAGCTAACTCGCAGCCTAGATATTGCTGACAGTATTTGCCCAAAGATATCATAATGCTGGTCAGGAACTTATATAGTTAATACATCTGTTTCATTCCACTTGTCAAAATGCATGGGGTAGTGTATTTTGTCAAATTGTGCTGCATAGTTAAAAGTAGTAGATCCTGGCTTTTAAAGATAATGATTCTGTAAATACTGACAAAATAGGAGGGATTGCTAATAAAACATTGTCAGTGTTTCACCTGAGGGCACAGTTTAGAAACTTTAGATAAATGCAGTAGAATTTGACAAAATGTGGTGGCTGTATTGTTTGTTCATATATGCATTTCACAAAAAAAAAAAAAAAAAAAAAAAAAGAGAAAGGCTGAAAGGAAGTAATTAATTGCAATACATATGTTAAAAGTGAATCAGTATCAACCTGTCACTGACTAGGCAAGAATGATGTACAGGAAGCACTAGATTTCCACAAAATCAAAGGAAACAAAAGTGTCTTTGCTTTATCACGTTATGGTACATTAACTGGTAAAACCATCACTGAATAATTTAATATTTTTATGCTCAAAAGAAAACAATAATAATTAAGCTTACATTTCTTGATTCTGATACCTGATATAAAACAACTCTTCATCACTGGTTCCAGTTCTATTTCCATTTTGCTCAGAGAGAAGTGGATATCAGTGAATTGTCAGATGCCATAAAGAAAGACCATGGCAGCACCAGGAATAGGACACATTTTCAAGCTCACAAAATGGCTCAAGCTGCATCCAATCGAATTTATTGACCTAAAACTAAGTCAGATGATAAATACAACACAAACCTAAACCCCATTCCAGCTAAAAGCCAAGGAGTGTTTAAAATAAATCTGATAGCAACTTTAAACTTCAAGTCTGTTTCAATAATTAATATTAATTAACAGATTAACTATGCCTTAATTCCAAATTGAACATGCTGAGCCTATCTAGGACATTTATTCAAGTGGGTTTACCTAATTGAATCTGTATCTCAGTGTTGGCATAGATCCAGTCTCCAAGTGTACAGAATTCAGAGATGGGGAACTGAGTAGGAGTGCTTTATGTATTCAGACAAAACTTAATAGCAGGATTCAAGAATTTGTTCAAAACTCTGAGTGCTTTCATGCTCAACATCCACAACTTAGAGTTGCTAGATCCTGGTTCCATTCTTCCAGAGGTATCTGAACAACTGTGTTATACATTCCTATTGAGCCATGTGATTGGTAGGTGAAGAAGATTCATTGAGTCCTTCTAAACCTTCCCTGAGGGGCAGGACATATTTTTGCATAAAACATTTAATGTCTCTCCAGGATGATGACTATGGCATTCACATAAAGTGGGAATACCTGGATTTAGTGAAATATTAAGACAACTGAAGCAAACCCAAAGGATATCTGCCTCATCTTCACAAGCACATATATTAGAGTACAACATGGTCTGGTGGTTGAGAAACTGCCCTACAGGGGATGCATGTGTCCAGACTTCCTCAGATGGAAACCATTTTCCCAGATTCTAGGCAAACACAGCAAAGAGCAGTGATAAAAGGAAACTAGCCATCCTAGAATACTTGGGAGGAATCATGATAAGAAATAAAATATTTTATTTGTAGTACATAAACCTGCATAATTTCACTTCAATTTTATGAACTTGATTCATTTATGCAGAGAATGTAAAAGAAATTACTTTCACACAGTCTATTTTTCAAGAGCAACGACAATATAATTCAGGTTGATAGAGGTTCCTCAAAATCATTGAACTGTCAGCCCTCCCCAAAATAAAAGTTTTCAGGTGGGTTATTATGAGTTTTTCATGTGTTTATCACTGAAATCAAACTTGGATTTTATTACAGAAAATGCACTTATTGTGAGGTTTTTTGGTTTTGTTTTTTTTTTTCTTTTTCAGCTGGACAAAGTTTTACAAGTCTCCTGTTCTTTACTACCTGACTTAGTGTAAGGTCATTAAATGGAATGAGATCATAACCATAGCCTTTTGAGATTTCAGAGGAATGGAGTCAGGAACCTTTGGTTTATGTTTAGAAATCCTATTATGGAGAACACCACTGACATCATAGCTAGACATGTTTAGATACCAATGACATATAATGATATCTCAAGAATGTTGGTGTGACCAGTTCAGGAAATTTACAATTTGATATAGGCTGTATGCTTGTGATTAAGTTATTTCAGAGGAGATTCCTGTAGCATTAAAACCTGAGCCTTAAATCACCATTGTTCTTCAAAATATGCAGTGACATACATTAAACCATCATGTTAATAATTGGTGACCATTCTGATCTGAGAGCATTACCTGCTTACCTTACATGTGTGTAAAACATTGCAGGCACAATGTCCATAACAGTAATGATTAGAAAAGGCATTGCTTGTAGTTATATATTCAGGCATCCAGGGTTGTGGGCTTACATAGTATTTGCAAAGGGTTTCTTGCAGACCACATACAGACTAAGTGGTTGATATTTTCTCAAGAATTCTGTATTACTTAGGGTTTAGAAATTTCATATTCAATTGCCGTGGATAATTTAAAATCATAAGAAATTGACATATTTATAGAAAAATTGTGAAGCAGGAATTCTTTTTCAAGCTGTAACTTTTTAAATCACTGATATAAAAATTTGCAATAGCTGGAGAGATTACTGTACTTGGCCTACAATTTTCTAATAAAACCTGTGTTTCTGTCTGAATAATCAATTCATTCAGTCATTAGTTCCTAGAATTCTTGAATGGCAATTTTTTTACACAAAAAAGGAAAAAAGAATGAAAAGTGAAGCTCTTTTAGACTTGATGTTAACTACTAGGAAGGAAGTGACAGAGCTCATAATCCTTAGGTAGGAAAAAAAACCAGAATAAAAATAATAGACTTCAAAAAGGTGGACTTAAATAAACTCAAGACACTTAGAAACAAATTTAGTGAAAAATTAGTTAAGGAGAGACAATTGATTCCTAAAGAGATAATATTAAGGGCAGAAGTGCAGACTGTCCAATTACAGAGGAAGAACAGGAAGTATATTGAGAGATCAAATGACTTAAACCATGAAAGAGATCATGTAGGCTATGGAAACTAGGTCAGATAGAAACTTGGAAAGATAAGACAAGTAGCTCACATACATAGGAACAACACCAGAACATATATATAACTTAAAATACAGTCAGGAGGTGACATGCAAGAGTGTTGAGAAATCATTCTGCAAGTACATTTAAAGAAAAAGCAAGCCAGGGCTGGAAATGGTCCATCAACATGGGAAAATTACCTTGTCTTTCCATCAACATTCCCTGAAATAGTCCACTACAGGGATAGCCAATGTCACTGACAAGTTCTTCCTGCCAAACTGAGAGATAATAAGCTGGAGCCTACTTGAAAAAGATGAATCTGCTAAAGTCTTTTGGCCCTGATGATATGTACTTTCAACGGCTTTAAGAACCAATTAAAGTAATGTCAGAATTTTTTGTCATTATTTCTGAGAGTGCATGAAAAATAAATGAGGTTTCAGAAAACTGAAAGCTGAAAAATATAACAATGTTTTTAAGAGTGCCGTGGTTTAACCCCCGATGGCAAATAAGAAACACACAGCTGCTCACTCACTCCCGCCTCCTTCCATACAGTGGGGTGGGGGAGAAAATCAAAGAGCAAAGGTGAGAAAACTTGTGGGTTGAGTTAAAAGCAGCTTAATAGGACAGAAAAGAAATAATATTATTATAATAATTATGATAAAATAATTAGAATATACAGAGCAAGTGATGCACAATGCAATTACACACCACTCCCTAGGCAATGCCAGACAGTCCCCAAAGAAGTGGCCTTCAGCCAGATTTCCCTCTAGTTTATGTACTGAGTGTGACACCATACAGTATGGAATATCCCTTTGGCCAGTTTGGGTCAGCTGTCCCAGCTGTGTCCTCTCCCAGATTCTTGTGCCACTCCCACCTTGTAGCTGGCAGGCCATAAGAAGCTGAAAAATCCTTAACTTAGTAGAAACACTACTTTGCCAGAACACAAACATCACTGTGTAACCAGCATTATTCTCCTATTAAGGCCAAAACAAAAGAAATTTGTTGTAAGTATTCATTGTATTGGTTTGGTAGCTGTTCTCTCCATGGTGGTCCACTTGTCTGGGTGACTTATGTCTTCATTAATGCAGCTCACTCAGGAATAAGGATTAGGTGCTTAATGCCTCATTTTGTTTCTGCTTCTTTCTGTTCCTCTTCCTGTGATTGTCCTGCTTCTTCATCCCTTATGAAATGAGCTGACCTGAGCATATATATGTTTTCTTATATATAGGGATGAGTGACACCATCCTGTTTGGCTCTCTGATTCAGTTGCAGTGCCTGTCACAGGGGTTGGAGTAGCCTCACTACCTGTCATCTCAGTTGGAGAATCTGCAGCACTTGTTTTGCTGTCCCATCCAGAGAAGATCTTTTCCCCCTGAGGGTACTGAGGAGGGTTGAACATGGCTTGATAGGCCTGGGCCAGGCCCCAGCATCTTGCAGTGGCTTGTGTTTCTCTGGAATTTTCAGGGTGATAGCATACTTTCCCCAAATATTTTACTGTTTTTTCTAGATTCTGCACTTGTTCAGGGGTAAAATTCCAAAACATTGGAGGTGCCTACTCTTCTAGGTACTTGCCTATAGTATCCCACACACCCTACCACTCATAATTATCCAGACTCAGGGCAGGTTTCCAAGTGTATTCTTAAAGAGCTGTTAAACCCTAAACAAAACCTGGAACACATATAGAACAGGTAGCAAGAGGAACATGCTGGTCTGAACATCCCAGGGAGAATCAAAATTCTCAAGAGCTATCGTAATTAGCCTGGAGAAGAAGGAGGGGAAGAGGGTAGTTCCTCCTGCATGGATTGTGTCTCCAAGGAGAATAGGAAAAGCTAAAAGATATACATATTAATAGTTTCCAATAGATGGCTCCCAAAGTACGGAGATGATGGTTATGCTGAGTACAAATACCAGATCAGTTTCACGACCAGCAGTTCTATCCTATCATTAGCCAATGCTACAAAGTAGAACATGATAACCTTAGCTCAGCTCTCATGGACAATAAACAGCACGGTGGGGAATGTGAACTGCAAGGATGGTATTACATAATAATACCAAGTGAAAGTACAAGCAAGTCAAAGTACAAGCAAGTCAAAGTACAAGCAGGTCAAAGTACAAGCACACCAACTTTGAGAGCAAATAAATCAACATTGTGACCAGCAATTTTTAAACTAATACAATGAGTGCCTATAATAAATTTATTCTGATGTGTTCTAGTCTGGTTTTGTCTCAACCCATTATACTCCACATTGGGCAACAGAAAGGATTGCCACAGTTTAACTCCATCTAAAAACTAAGCACCACACAGCTGCTTGCTCACTCCCCACCTTCACAGTAGGATGGGGGAGAGAATTGGAAGAGTAAAAGTGAACCAACTTGTGGGTTGAAATAAAGACAGTTCTATGGGACAGAAAAGGAAGAAAATATTTAATAATAATAATAATAATAATAATAATAATAGCAATTAGAATAGACACAATAACTGATGCACAATGCAATCATTCACCCCTCGCTGACTGATGATCAAATTATTTGTAAAATTTTAAAAGATAAGGAAGTAGCAACTCATTTGGATTTAATGCTTTATGTGTAGCAGAGAATCAAAATACAGTATATTGTGGCCTTAAGAAAACTCCTGACATAGTTTCACATATTTTTGTGATTAAGTTTCACAGGTGCTATATAAATGAGACTACCAGTGTTATAGTGAAACTGGTCACAAGATGGTATTTATGGAGAAATTGTCAATAGAAGGAGATTTCATGCTTTTCAGTGTATCCTACTTGAATTCTAGTTTATATTTCATTCATATTCTAGGTGATGGAGTAAAAAGTATGCTTATCATGTTGTCCTGGTATAAACTGCAAGAATATCAGGAGTCTGTATTATAATTCAAAATAATTTTAACAGAGGGAAAAATGATTTTTAAATGAATGATTAAATTCAATAAAGAAAATTACAATCTTCTGCTTTTGGATGTAATTTCAGATACATGAATACAGAGATAGCAGTTCTATATGAGTTGATTAAACAGCAACTCAATATCAAAGGATCTGAGCATAATCCTCATCAGATCATAAGCCACACATCAATCAGTGGTGTCATGCTGCTGTAAAGGAGAACATTGCACATCATGCTGGGATATGTAAATGAAGTACAGCTCACAAGACGTGCTAGGTAATTCTTCTGCTTTGTTCCTCATACATGAAACCTTAGCTGGAGTATAATACCCTGTTCTGAGGAGCCTTTAGAACCATCAAGAAAGCTACACACCACCATTGCAAATAGCTCAGAGGAGAAAAATGAGTATAATCAGAGATATGGATAATTTTTATAGAGAGGGGAAATGCTACAATTTGGGATTGGTTCTCTGAAAGAAAAACAAACATTTCAGAAAAATCAAATATATAAAATACTGATTAAAAGAGAAAAATAAAGTAGTTGCAGTTCTCTGGACTGGTGATAATAGGACAATAGGTAATTAATAGGTTTAAATAGCATTTTAATTTGCACATTGAAATAATAAATATAATGATATATTAAAACAGGCGGTTTCACAGTCTTTGAAGTCTCCACTGTAGAAAATCTTTCAGAATTGGAAAATATCTTACACATAACTCTACTTTGTATGTTGAAGCAAAGAGGTGGACTAATGACTTCTGAGATCCCTTCCCACTCAGTTCTGTAGTTCTGTACCCACTAATTTAAAAACTGAGAGTTTATAATATTTTTCATATATTTTTCATTCTTTTTATTGTGTAGATTACCACGAAGAAAGAAGTGTTAGAGCAAATTTCTGGTACAATTATGACACCTAAAGAAAAAGAGAAACTGACAGTTATTTCCCCAAAGAGCAGGTTTTTAAGTTGTTGAATTGATCTAAGTTTGCAAAGAAGTATAATTAAATTTTAGGGCAAATATATGCATTCAAATCCTGCTAGAAAATAATGGGATTCAGATGTATAATTTCTTAACTCCTACACACAGCTTTGAAAATACCCTGAAGTCTAAATAAAAAGGTACCCACAGTGACAAAAGCAGAGTTTAAAAACAAATGTTAAACAGTTTTATATCTGTTCACAAAACAAAATGCTGCATTTCATAAAGACCTGCTTTAGATGTAGAAAGAAGGAGGGCTAGTTTCATGTCTGAGACTCTTTCTCAGCAGCCAGACAAACTCAATAAGCTGAATCTGCCCTGAAGCAGATGACACAAAACTTAGCAGTCACTCTTCAGTTCGGTGGGAGACCTAGCCCACCACTGCTTGTTAATTAAAATGATTGATTAGCTCTGTTTAACATAAAATAAATTTCAGTACTGTAGAAAAGAGTTAAATATCAAAAAATGTCACTACTCTTGTAGTGTCATGGTTCTCTGACTGAACTGATCCTACATATACTGTTGAATGGCATAAAGCCATAAAAATTAATCTTAAGTGTTCAGGCAATGTGATATTTACATTAATTGAATCAGCTAATTAAGCAAGCAGTGAAAAGCTTGCTATATTAACAAATAATTGTAGAAGAGGCATTTATCGAAATTTGTCTAAAAGTTTACATTATAAGTATTTTAATGAATTTCCTAAATGCACTGACACATTACATATTTAGAATCAAACTGAAAATACAGATAAAGCCCTGACAATACTAATTCAAGCTTCTTAAGCAATTATGAAGAGCTTAAAATAATTCTCATTAATTTACCTGATTATATCTGCTACTTAATCTAAATGGAATACTTCATTGCAGCCTGAATTTCAGGTTTTATTGGCAGTTATAATGCAAAATGTTATGTAGATAATTGGTGGTTATAGAACTGTTGATACAATGAGTAGTAAAAAAAATATATGCAGCTTTTATAAAGCTTTGAGGTTTGAAGAGAAAACTACTTTATTTGGGTCACAATATTGAATATTACAGCACAATTATCAATGTTTTATTATAGAGTTTAAAGCTTTCATCTTAGTCCTTTGATCATTTTGAATCAACAAGGGATTCATTACATCATGTAAAAAAATCTGTTTGTGCAACTTTTATGTCATGGTAAAGGGATCATATTTCTGTGTGCTAATGAAGAAATTATAAGATATTGATTTAAGAAAAGGGAAAAAAACAAACCCTGCCTAATCTTTCCTCCTCAGCTAACTCACTTTCCTTTTACTCTTGCACTGTCTGTTAGGTATTCAAGAATAAATAGAACCTATTTGTATTTTTTTTTCTTTGGAAATTGAGATAATGTCCTGTTGCTTGCCTGATGTATTTCCCTTTTTATAAGAAGTTAAAGAAAAAGAAAGTAGCTGTATGTAAACCAAATCTCTTTAAAATGCATATTATGTAATCTGCTTGATCCTAAAAGAGTCCTGTCTAGTAGTAAGCAATTTTCAATATTAGATTTTTTCGTATATCTTGCATTTTCCTGTTCTCTGAATTGTTCAAGATATAAATTTCTCATAACACTGATATTACTCACTTGATGTACTCTATTAGTCTATTACTCTGAAAATGTTAGTCTATTTGAGCAGCTGATGAATATCAAATCAAATAATAAAAAGAAGTTTTGTATTTTATTTTAAAATAAAGATGAAGTATTGTTTATTGCAGTGCAAATGCATCATTAAGTACAAAAGTCTGAGCAAGCAGGCAGTAGCCTTTTGGGAGGGAAGATACTGAAGAGCTGTTTACCTACGAATTGTAAAAAGTACTGTACTGCAAGATGTACCATGTCAATGAGAACACTGGGACAGTGACTGGAATATATTGGAAAGGAACTCATGGCTTCCCCATGTCATTTGAAAGGCCTGTTCTTTAGATCTAACAAATTAAGCAAATAACATCATCTGGGAAGGACAAGCATCTAGTCCGCCCAGGTAAGGATAGCTATGTATAGCTATAGAATATATCAAGCATACTTCCCAGAGATAAGTGACATGGGTTTAAATTCTCTCCCAGATAACTTCATGTCTGTCCCATTTTCCTTAATTTGTGATCAGGGATTTTTTTATCTATCAATCCGTTTTGCAAAAGGAGGCCTTTGTAGCTGTGGTTTGTATATGCAGGGAGAAGACACGAAAAGCTGAAGCTCAGTTGAAGTTGAAGCTGGCCAGTGTTATTTCAAGTAATAGGAAGAGTTTTTTAAATTATGTTAATAGCAAGAAGAGGTCGAAAAAAAACATTGGATTGATAGTTATTGAAGATGGTCATCTGACTAATATGGGTGAATAAAAGGAAGTGTCATTCAATGCATTTTTTTTCTCTATCTTTACTAATTTAGATAGACCTTGGGCTTCCTGGGCCCCAGAGTCAGAGGACCAGGATGGTGGGAACAGTGATTCTTCATTTTTGGACACTGAAATTGTAATGGATAAGCAGTATCAGATGAAAGTTCACAAGTCTGTGGGGCTGGATGGGGTTAATTCCAAAGTTCTGAAGGAGCTAGTAAATGTCCTGGCAGGACTGCTCTCAATCACCTATGAAAGTCTTGGGAGTCTGGGGAGATCCCTGCAGACTGGAAGCTGGCAAATCTTACTAAAATCTACAAAAAGGGCATGAGAGAAGATCAAATGAACTACAGTCTAACCTAACCTCCTGCAAAAATTATGGAGGAGAATAAGAGTTCATAAAGGGACAGTGGGGTTCAAATAATTTGACTTACATCTATTATCGGGTCACACACCCAGTGCATGAAGGGAAGGCAGTGTTTGTGGGCTTTTTGCATGTGAGGAAGGTTGGCATGGTCCCACCTTGAGTACTGTGTGCAGTTCTGGGCCTCTCAGTTTAAAGAGGGTATGAAGGTCTTTGAATGCTTCCAGAGGAGGGGAACAAAGCTGGTGAAAGGGATGGAAGGAATGTCTTATGAGGAGCTGCTGAGGACTTTGAGCTCTTCTATTTTGGACTAAAGGGGGCTGAGGGGTGACCTCATTGCCCTGCAGCTTCCCGAGGAGGTGAAATGGAGAGGGAGGTGCTGACCCATTCTCCCTCATATCCAGAGGTAGTGCCTGTGGGAATGCTTCAAATTATTATTAATGGCAGGAGGAGGCTTGGTCTGGATATTAGGAAGCGTTTCTTTACCAAGAGGACGGTCAAACACTGGAACAGGCTTCCTAGCAAGATGGTCAATGCCCCAGGCCTGTCAGTACTTGAAAGGTATTTGGACAATGCCCTAACAACATGGCCTGAAGTGCTCAGGCACTTGGACTAGATGATCATCGTAGGTTTCTTCCAACTAAATATTCTATTTTATTATTCTATTCTATTTGGATCTTGAGATGAATGCTCCTAGTGTTTTCTTTAAAACACAGTCAGATGAGCCCCTTACAGAAAATTTGTAGCACAAAATCCTTTGTGGTTTCAGAGAGTAAAGTATTTAAACAGCAGAGCAGTAGTATGCAAAGTGATAACCTTCTGTCCTAATTTTACTACTGTGTAGTTTACATGGGACCTTACTGAATAATACTGTCTCTGTGAACTCTAATCTGAAGTAGTCATTGTGTATTGTGAATGGAAGAAAATTTAGGTTTATGGATCATGCATATGGCAGGCAAGCGTGTTAATTGAAGGATCTACAAGCCTGCCTGCTCAAGCTCATTTGTGCTTTCTTCATGCAAATCTTTGGCTACTGCCTCTCTTGTTCATCTGTAAAACTGAAATCAGAAACAAACAGAATAATAAGATGGAGGATGGGAGAGGGATAGTGGGACAAATGTCTGACTGCCTAGGAAAGATAGTTGCCTTATGCATTTCTTGAGCTCTTTTCTAGGAAAGAGTAAATGTGAATTTTATGAACTCTTCTACTATGAAGCAAAATTTCATAGGAAGTTTTCTATTCTCTCCTCTTCTGCTTTTTATGTCCTTAACTCTTTTCCTGAGAGAAACTGTACATTAAACAACATTGGCTAGTTATTTAAAAAGAAAGAAGCGTGTTTGGATCACAACTTGCTGAACATAAAAAAACCCCTCGTCTCAAGGAAAAAAGTATTTTTGAAATTAAATCATATAAACAAACACACTTTATGAGCTAAAGATTGATATAATGATTTGTTTTTTAATGATGAGGCTGAGCTTATAGATATAATGTCTTCAATATAAAAGAATTGCAATAAAATACTGGAGAAAACAGCTCCAGTTTCTTTCTTCTTCCAGTTTTCCTCCAGAAAAGGATTTATTATTGAATTATTCCATCTGTTAACTCTCTAAAAACGAGGAGTCTGTATCAAAACATTTTGAAGGATGCTATATTTCAGAATAAGACTTCTAAAGGGCTACATATTTTATAGTTAGTCATGGTTGTGGATAACTGTCAGTACTATACCTTTCAATGAATTTCAATCTGTATCACTCATTCTGCAGATAACTGCTATGCTATTGGTTTTTATAGGAATTTGTTCTGTGTTTTTCTCCTGAAATTTTATTTTGCCTTTGAGAAACTTCTCAGAGTGAAAATTTAATGGAAGAAAAGTAAGTATTTGCAAAGTAGTTCATTTTTCAGATGCATAAAACCACACCACCAAAAAGCAATCAGACAAATTTTAGGCCAGGTTGGATGGAGGCGTGAGCAAGCCTTGTCTAGAAGAAGATGTCCCTGTCCACAGAGAGGGGTTGGAATGGGGTGATCCAACTTGAACCATTCTGTGATTCTATGAAATAAAACCCTTGCTCAAACTTAATGCATACACCTGGAAATGTTGAGAAGCAAACAGGCTCTGGAAGAGATACATTTTTTTCAAACTTTATCTCCCTTTTCCTGGTTTGACAGTCTTCACGAACCTTTAACAATAACAGGTATTCTTACAAGACAGAGGAAGCTCCATATTTTCAAGGGATGTGAAAACTCCCCTTGGACATGCCTGGTACCCTAAAACAGATTATCAGGCTTTGTCCAATTCTGCATTAAAGAGAATGTTACTTATACCTCTGGTGGTGTAAATAAATCAAACCCCTGCAACTGTTTCATAAAAGTTTGAAAAACTTAAATCTGCTTATTAAATCTCTAAATCATACTGTCTGTTTCATGCACATCAGGTAGAAAGAGAAAATTTTCATGTTGTGAAAGCTGAAAAATACCCTCACCTCATAAAGTGATAATAATTAAATATTTAAAAGGTGACTGTCAATATAAACCAAGTGAGCTAGATCTTAAAGTTCAAAAACTATGCAACATTTTGTTTTATAGAACTGTGAATTAATGCCTTTGGAATAGTACTTAGGAATAGATTATGAGAAAGAGAAATTGAAAAGATATTACTTAACATGAAATTTGCTATACTGTTAGTATTGTCAGAGGTGCAGAACAGACTTTTCATTTGACATTAGAGAAAAACATCTTAAACTTGGGAACAGTTTAACTTAGGCTACATGTGGTGTGTAACCTGCTCTGTCAACAGCAGGCAATGGGATCCATTTTATTGACTGGTAAATATTTTCACTTGTGAGTCTGCCCTCACAGGGATTTATCATACTGTTTCAGCCTTTTGGTACAGGGTAAAGCTTTTACAGCTCTCTCTACCCAGAGGAGAGGTATTGATTATGCAAACTTGCTAAATGTTGCTCACAGTTACAGGTATTCAATAATAACAGCAAATATTGGTTGTTTAGGTGAGCTGATCTTTCAGTAAAGGTCTGATGAAAATTTAAATGTTGGGGCTATTTTAAAGTGATTTATTTCAAAACCAGAGAATGAAATAGAGTTCTGACTACAGATTGAACTTTATAAATTGACATCATATCCCATTTATATACCTTATAAATTGAAAACAGTTATTTTATTTCTTGAATTATTTCTAAACGTTGTTTGGCATTTCCTTTTAAATATGAATCTTTCTACTTGACTGAGACTCTTATCATTGGATATAATTTTTCTACTCTATTTGACACACAGTGACATTTAGAGGAGATAAATATCCAGATTTTTAATAATTTAATAGAATAATTTTTGTGTCTCAGAGTTGTCAGTGTTTGAGGGATACATCCTGCCAGCTAGGGGGAATTTTGTCTGCACATTTTGATGGGTACAGAAAATAATGTCAAGAGTTAAGATTTCTCCAGTTAAAAAAAAGAAAGAAAATAAGAGAGAAATGGAGTCTTCCAGAATGGCTGCCTGCAAAAGTACAAAACAGATTTCTTTGTTTAAGGAAATTGTCCTAGCACTGGATCTGGAATTGTAAACTTCATTAAGTGGCACTGATACTAATTTTTATTATGATTTTATAATTATATCAATTTAATTACATTATCAAAATATTTAGGAATAATTTAGTTATTTAATGATTTATTTATTGGAGATATGCAGATCAAATAGGAGGGGTGGAGCTTGAAATATCATTGCATTTAGGAAACATTATAAACCAGAACAAAATAGACAAGACTGTCCTGAAAATGTTTGGTTGTTTTGGGGTTTTTTATTCTTTGCCAAAATGCAGGGCAAGACAATTTTTCTGTGAGCCCTAAAGATGACTGTTTCAAAAACTGAAAAACCCTTCTGAAATTGAGAAACTGTGGAAGCTATATATTTTCAAAAGTAAAGGCAGACATTAATTTCCAGTATTTCCAGTTCTATTTCTCCCCATTAAAGATGAAGTGTAAATCCTTGAGAGCCTCATTTTTCTACATCCGAAAGCTCTCTATCACTGATTTCTGCATCCTGTTGGCATTTGTACTTATTGTGTGGAAGTATGGATTGTCTAAGAAGTCTTAAGGTGTGTGGGTTTTCTGATGTACAGATATACAACTGTGTACTAACCTTTTTAGTGATTTTTTTCTGCCTGTATTTACATACTACAATTATTATCACAGAAAAGGTGAGTTTATTGAAATTGGCTTCATCTGGATTATAAAACTAACAAAATAAACCCAAATCTAGGATATATATTAAATAACCACAAAATATCTCATATCTCATACTCTCCCCAGTGTAAAAAGTCCTTCATATGAACAAATTGTAGTGTTCCAGAATGTTTTCTTTAAAGGGAAATCCTATGACAAATCAACAAAATTATTTCTTCACTAATATTTATAATTTCCAATGCAGCACTGTATGTGCTATATAACAGGGTGCACATCTTTTGATTCTAGTTTGAGACATCAATTCCACCCATACAAGTGTATAGGTGTAATTTTATAATATATACTAGCAAGTGTTGTGTGAAGCAGTGAAGCTTGTTGTTAAGATAATCATAGCAATTCACAAAGGCTCATTAAGGGTAGAACATGGGCACTTACCTGCAAATGCATTACCATGGCTGATGTGTTAGCAGTACTGCAGATTTTAAACAAAATACATCATTAAGAATTTAATTCATATATTGTGAGAAGTATCAACAAATGTCACTGTTTGTGAGCATCCATAATGCTAGGTAAGTTTAGAAAAGCATATGCTATCTAGAATATAGCAAGTGTGTTGTTTTTTGGGTTTTTTTGTTTCCTTTAATATTAATTTCCCATATAGAATTTCATTTGATTACAAATGTACACCTCAACTTTGAAATGTTATGGGTTTGTTTTTTTTTTTTTTTCTTCAAAGCTGAAAAACTCTCTATAAATTATTTTACTTGGAAGCAAATATAATTATGGAAATGTTAGGGCAGCTAGAAGTTGACAGCTTGTGTGGCCCACTTCTTCTGTAAGTCCGAAAGTAATTGCCACCCCATGATTTCTTCGTGCTTGAGGCCAGGCACTGGCCTCTTGGCTCCTGTGGACTCCTCCTTGGCTAGAGGAGCGGTTGCAAGTGAGTTTTATGATGGGATAGCTCTCTCAGTCTACCACAATTCTAGTAATTAATGTGTCTAAAGTATTATACAAAAGAGCAGTAATCAGGTCTGTGTCCTAATTTATTGTAGCATCCAGGGTAATGTATTTCTGACAACAAGGATTCTTAGTCATTTCAAGAACAGTAAGAGTGGGTTTCTAGAATAAGTCCCCCATTTTGCAAAATATATAAAATTACATGGGTTTTGATATTTATTTCCTATTAAATAGCTCATACCTCTACTTAAATAGAAACCAGTGGAAAACCCTCAGAGAAGCAATTCTTCTAAGATGCAGTTCCTCTTTGTAGAGAATTTGCAGCACTAAAATTTCAGAGACATGTGAAATCACAGTACCAGAAAAAGCACTGGTAGATTTACCATATCTATGATAGGAACTAACTCTTAAATTTGCCACTTCTTCTCCTGCTGTGCTGGCCCTCAGCAGTGTCCTGAAGATTTTTTTTTTTTCCAAGTGGTGCTTCAGACTTTCGTTGTGAATTGAAATATAAAGAGGTTCACTGTTGTTGAAGAATATATTCAGTGCAGGTAGCTCAAGGTGCAGCTGCAGGTTGAGCTCTGGGTGAGAGCCCCAGTCAAGTGGACATGAAATGCTGACCTTCTGCAGAAAAAGGGGCCAGGGAACCTGTGGCCTCACCAGGAGACCAGACACCCAGAGACACAGCAGGAGCTGAGGACTCCAGACATTCTTGTTCTTAGACTGGGAGGGTATAAAAGCCCAGGGTTTCCTTTGTTTGGGGTCTTCCTCAGAGGTACCAGCTCAAGCTGATATCTTCTTATTTAGTTCCTGCACGAAGATTAAATCATTTTAACAATCAAGACATCTGAGACTCTGCTATGGGAAGTCTAGGGTCTAAGGAAGCCTGGTCTGCCTGTGAATGTGAGGTGTGTAGGGAGCCAAGCAGGGCACCCATGAGCTCACTGAAGCCACACACTGTGAAAGGGCTGCAGTCCCAGCTCAGGTGGTGAAGGTGTGACTGCCAGATTGGTTCCTGGATGGCTGGACAGGGAAGTTTCCCTAAAAACTCGCATAGATCTGAACAAATTCTTTCCTTAGTTCAGGCACAGCAAAGACTAAAAAAAAGGAAAATTAAAAATCACTATATATGTACTGGAGACCAGTATATCTAACTGATAATATATTAACATTTAGTGTATTAGAGGAAACACTTTGGAGGGCACAGACACAGTTAATTTAGGGTTTGCTGTATATTTGGCAGTGCTCTTCATTTATGCAAAAGACTACTGTGTTTGAAATTCCTAGTCTGTGGCATGTTTATTAAGGATTTAATTCTGAACAATATACATGTATAACTTTGAGCTTCTTTCTGTTCTAGCATATGGAGGATGCAGTATCTCAAAGCTCTGTGCAGCACAGCTCAGTATTTGGCTTAGTAATTCACATCCCATTTTAAAACTTCCCATAAACTTGAGTGAAATATATCAGAGAAACACAAAGTAGGCCATTGCTTACTACTGTGGCTAATCCCATCATCTTCAGTAAAATTATTCATACAGGTAAAAGTAGCATTTCCTTGGCTGGTCTCACATTGAATCATAAATTCTTAAATTTGGCAAGCCTTGAAGATGGAAAGGGCAACAGAGTGAGAACAGTTAATATCACTTTATCATCAACACATTCTCATGGTCAGGGGTTCGTGTATATCTATGTGTATTAGACACAGTTACATGCATGTGTGCCAAATTTTTATCTTTAAGAAGGTCTCAATTAAATTAAAAATTAGAGAAAGAAGACATGCCAAGTTATTCTACAAATAGGCAAGATGAAAAACTAGATTTCCTAGTTCCTAAAGTAGCAATTGTTGTTGAGAGGAAAAAACTGCTTTAGCTTTGAAAACAACTGAAAAGCCAAAGCAATCAAGTCAATTTATTGTCTATTCCAATCTTCCTACTCACTCTAGCAAAGTATATTTGACAGAGGAACTTCTATGCTTTCCACATAAATACTGGGAATGGAATTACACTCACAGTTGTATCAGTCACTGCAAATCAATGGGGGAAAATGCTTTATGTAAACACAGTAAATCTCAATGTGTTGTCCATTTCCACTCTTCTTTTGCTTTAGTAGAAGTAGAGATTGTGAAAGATGTCCTATAAATCGAAGTCTGAGTTCTGTAAGCAAGAATGGTGAACTGACGACAGAAGCCAAAAGTACTTGATACTAACTTTTCTGAAGACTTTTTTGTGTGCTTCACAGACCTTTCTGGAACACTGACCTTCACAGACCTTTCTGGAACAGAATGTTATAAATTATTACTATACAATGTAATCTGTATGATAAAACCATGAAATTTAAAGATTAAGGATTAAATGAAAAAAAGAAACTTAATTGAAAGGGCTCAAAAAATGAAAATTGTAATTTCTTTTTAAAGCAAATTGTTAGAAATTGACTGATTTTAATTTTAGGGATACAAAAATTTGCTTTACACATGCTGCATTAATTCCATGCCCCAAAATTTTTTTTCCTTAACAAATATGTTACATATCCCTTTGTTGTACTTTATCTCTCTACTGTTTTAAATTTCCTTTAGTTTGTTTTCTCTATATTTTACTAATACCTAAAGAGAGATCACTGCTAGGCAGAGTATCAATCATATGAAAAACATTTCATGAAGTACCTTACTTTCTTACATCAAGGTTTTGGTGAGGTGGTGTATTAACTACTCTACCATGTCAGTAAAGATAAAAGAGTAATGGAGAACTCACCAGTTGTCATCACAATATCAAATTTTGATGATGTGACATGATTGCTCCTGGAGAAGAAAAAGGAATGATGTCTTCTTTCCAAAATACAATGGTTTTACGCAAGTTACATCCAAAATCACACAGCAAGACAGACATGCCTTGAATTTCTGGATTGCGCTGCCGGACTTATGACATCTAAATGCCTGAATATTTGGATAGGGGAAAATAGTGGTAAGCTCATTTTTTCTACTGTGCTCTGGAAAGCCTGTGGAAGCCTGTAGCAAGGTCTCCTTTGCCTCCTGGTTAGGAAGAGGAGAAGGAGGCAGCTCTCTTTCCTGCCAAAGAGCCAGCCCCACTGATAGTATCTCCTCCCTTCTGAGAAAGTAGAGGGTGAGTCTCATCTCTTTTCTCTCCTAGTCTTTTCATGTCCCCTGCCAGATGAGAAGGGAAAAAAAAAGCCAAATAGTGGGAGTCCATTTTGGACATTTTCCATTCCATTCAGAGGATAATGTTAACCCAAGGACTGGGAAGAAAAATGAGTAACATTTGGAGAATTATACATTTCCTAGTCACACTTTTCCCACTGTTGTTTGTCCTGCTTGAATTGCATTTTTCATCACTCAGTGGAAAAGCAGAGAGTTGGGAAGCTGGAAGAAAAAAGGAAAGCTGCATCTGTTTTTAACGAAGAGGAGACAGAGAAAAAGGAGTCCTATTCTGGTCATGCAGAAAGTAATATACATTGCTACAGGAGTGATTGTTTGTTCAAGACTGCTAATTTCTGCTCCCTTTCAGCTGCTAGGATTGATTTTTTTTCAAAGCCAAATCACTGTTTTGTTGCCAATTCAGTAAGCAAGCCTTAGATGCTCTGCATTAGGTATTTGCATTTGGAGCAAAAGAGGCCTGCTAAGCATGGGGATCTGTCAAGACTAATCCTGTAATATGTAGGTAACCTTTTTTGTTCTACAAACATTTTTACTTTTATATGTGTAGAGAAAAAGAAGTTGAAAATCTCTAATTGAAATATTAGGTACTTTTCCAACCTCTTCATATCAGTAGTAACACATTAATGTTTCTAAAAGTCAAGCAAGAAAGAAAAGGATTTTCACACAATATAACATGAGCTATTCTTTGATTAAAACTGCAGTTTTTCATGTAGTCTGGTCACTATTGTCACAATTGCTGTATGTCCATTTCTTGCCATCTTTCATGGGATTTTTTTCCTCCCAAATTATAGTGGATGTTGGCTTACATCTGTATTTGATTCAATTTCAACAGCACATTGAGTGCTTTCCCATTGCAGTATGCACTTGCTGATTTACTCAGAACTTCTCATGGCACCCCTCATTGGTGAGGAATAGTGAACAATCCCAGTGCTCATCTCGTTGCCATACTTGCTGTGTTGCCCATGAAACAGAGCACTCCCAACTGGAAGGGAAAATGTCTGCTGTGGGAAAACTACAGAGAAATCCTGATAGCCACATGTGATCGCATCTGCTGGTCCAATGTCACAACTCCCCAGTATCTTCAGGATGGTAAATGCCCTTCTTTCATGAGCAATTTGATGATAATTTCTACAATACTACAGGATTTTCAGTACCTTACAGTTAGTCCAGAGTAGTTTCAGCTGCCTGGAAAGAAGAGAGGAGGTGTTGCATACCAGGAGCAATCTCTTAGCCACAGAGCAGGAATAGAAGAAAGGAATGAGAAACTTAAAACAGTGACCTTCAAATACCAGTCAGTAGAAGCAGTCTTTGTGCTTCCTTCTGAAACAGCTCCTAGAATTTCAGTGCAGTCTTGCAAATTTAAACAGAAACTTGCATTCAGCAAACATAGTATGGCTAGTTTTATAAACTCAACTGGAGACAGCACCTATTATAGAAGGAGTTTTTAATATCAGATTGGTGATTTTGTGCCTGTTAAGGGGGCATAGTGGCAGATTCTGAAAGCACTCCATAGGACTTCAGAGGTATTATAGTCAAACTGAGTGCAGGGTATGTACTGTTACACATATGTATCTAATCACGCTGGCCTGTGAAAAATAGCCAGGCACAGCAATATATATTCCTTGTTCCCTTCCCCAGAAGCAAACTAAGTTATGAGGTTAAGGTAACAAGCACAAAAGGTATACTGTGACCTTTCAACACAACTGTTTCGCAAGGAACTATTTGTTAGTTGCCACTGGGATTGAGTGCTCCAGAGCGTGTTAAGCCTTGCCAGCCCACTGGATTCACTTGCGTGGATCAGAGGCTGAACATGACAAATATGCCTATCAATGTATTCCTTGGAGCTACATGTGCTTCTGTATTTTCAGGATCAGCAACCTTGTTAAGTAAGAAGTTATAGGAACTATGTATACAGGGTGTTGTAACAAACTATTGTTGCAAAATAGGTTGAATGTTTCATTTATTTATTCATTCTGGGGAGAAGGGACGACAATTTGTATTTTAAACAACTTGGCTATAAATATACCATTTTGCCAAGATAAATGGTTAAAACAGTGCTTATAAATTTTGTTTTGGCATTGCAGTAAATTGTGTATATTCATTCCTGAATGTATGTATGAATTAGCATTTTTATGTATTCATAATATGACCTTTAGGTTTTAAACTTTCTTTAAGAAATATTCCTCCTGGAATCTGTTTAGATTTCACTAAGTCATTACTGAGATGTGAATAAGTGAGGTCTCTGGCATCTGTCCTCTAGTATTTAGTCCAGTAGTTTGTGCAATCCTAGAAATCCTTTAAAATTTTCTGTCAATGCTCTTTTTGACTTAAAAAAAAAAAAAGAAAAGAAAAAGAAAACTTTAGGAGGGAGTAAGAGGTGAATCAAACAAAAATGCTGTTTTTTTCCCCCTTTTTTCCCTTTCCAAGTCACTTTGGCAGTTAGCTGTTCAGGTGGTTGAGTCCTCTTTCGTTTCTCTTCCATAGGTGGGTGTGTATGGAGCAAATCCAGGGCCTTTTACATGTCTCCACGTATAAGCATTTGGAAAGTACACATTTCACAGAATATTTACTAGTGAAAACAGGTAACTGTACTGGACATTAATTTCCTTACTGGATGCCATAAATTTGTCACAGGAAGATAATTGGGCTTATATTTATCTTTAGTGATCTTACATTAAACATCTTAATTAAAATAATAAAGCTTCAACTGAGCCTCATTTCAGCATCTGTTAAGCAATCAAATGGGAAGCAAATGAATACAAAGTTTTGTTGTGTTGTTATTTTCTTTTTTAAAAAAAGGACTTAAAATTCTTTGCTATACTAAAAAAGGGTGTGTTATGATTATTGTTAATTTTGTTGCATGTGGAATTTATTTGAAAAGTCACATGTTCCTCATGAGCTCATTGTTTATAATTAAGAAATATTTGACAAACTGTGAACAAATACTTATTTAATTTCAGAGTATTAGGTAAAACATTAATTATTTTCACCTCTTAGAGCATCCTAATGAGGAACTAATATTAATTCATCTAACAAAGTTCACTTTTATTTGAGACACTCACCAAGTTAATTACTAGACTCCCTTCATTCATTAACATTTCAAATCTCATTAAAATGTAAATGGAAATTTTTTTTGCATATTAGAGGGTATTTATTGGCATTCATCATAGTAAGTACTTTGGCCTTCATTAATTATAAAGAATATAATAAATAGTCATTTACTTTTGTCAAAACAGCTGGTTAAAGGTTGTTTTACGTTATGCTTTTTAGCATTGCAATCAAAATAGATGATTCTTTGTGTAGACACAATTAATTCTCAGTGCTGTACTAGATGGCATGCAAAGTGGAGGAGAGTGTACCAAGTGTTCCTGTTCATGCAACTGTGTGTGTGCAAGGGAAGTAACCTGAAGTAAGGGACTTTTTCTAAGCAAAAAGATACTATTTTACATATTTCCTCCCACAATTTAGATGAGCAAGGTTATTATAGGCCGTGATGTCACCAGGCCCTGATATGCACATTCTTCTTGTAAAAAGGCAGTTCAATAAATAAATAAAAAATAAAACTAATAATCAGATCTATTTAAGTGATGTCATACAGATGCCCTTTACACAGTTCCTCACCTCCCTCCTCACCCCATACCTCCAAAGTTATTAGGTAATGCTGAGCAATTATTTAATCTCCACTATATATATGTACCTCTTTCTTATTTTTGAGACTTCCATGGTTGGGCACATAGGACCACAGGGTGGCTGGGGTTAGATTAGTGCCATGTGTAGTTAAAGGGCATAGACACTAGAGACTATCTGGGTTCTGGTGGTAAACTGGGAAACAGGACACAGTCAGCATCTCCCATAGTTTGGACACACCCCTGTCTTTGTGGGTTCAGGTCCTGGGTGTAGGTGTTTTACTGACCACCTAAATGAAACACTATTAAAAGAACCATACATCAAGTTTTCAGTCTTGATCAGATCATGTGAGATTTGATTCGCATGCTAAAACTTAGCAGGCTTCTAAAATAAGCTGTTTTCTACTAGCATTTTAATGTAATAAAAAACAGGATGTATGCATAACGTGCAATGCTTGACCTTCTCATTTATTACCTTTTCCATTCTTGCATGTATCAGATAATTCTGTATCAAAACAAACCATGTAAATATGGAGATGAAGGAAAAAGAATATAAACAAAAACAATGGACTGGGACACATAAAAGTATTAAGAAAGCAGTTTATGTCCATACATTAAGATACTGCATCCAGTTTTATGCCTATGATAATTACTGAGGTATCAACTTGAGAACCAAAGCCTCTCTGGTAGCATTGGCAAAAATGATACTTCAATTAGTGGCTCAGAATGTATGGCACTCAGTCACTGAGGGAACTACCATTGTTTCAACAACACATTGAAAATTCCTTCCCCTGAAGGAAGACTGTTGCTGGGGGAAAGGCATGAACTGATAATGAATTCCCCCAAGTACCTGAAAAGAGATTTCACATCTTTGAAAGAATCCCACTGGTGCTCTCTCACTTGTGCTTGTCAGGAAAAGTCACTAACTTCTCTAAGAGAGTTTGAGTGTTGACTTAGAGGCAGTTGCTGTGTTTGCAACTAAATAGAATGGAGCAGACAAAAATGTATGTTTTTCCATGAAGGCTGAGTTTTCACCACTTGTTCTTCGACAACCCTTTCCTTTCTTGTAACTTCACCTAAGTGCAAAATACTTTGGTTGCCTGTACCTGAATTCAATTAAATATTTGTATTTGACATAATTTGAATGGCTATTCCAGTCAGCAAAAATAAGAAAACCCAGTTCACCATCAAGAAAATTATCAAAATCATGCCATTAGTTTTGGTAATGAAGTTAAAGATCAGTTTACTTCTTCCTTAACTCGATCTCTGTCTGCTTGTGCCAGAGAGCAGTTCACAATAAATGGCAATATTCTCTATAAAGTGACACAAATTTTGAAATGACCGCACCATTTTCATGTGTGAGTCTTCCAAGCATTTCAACTCTGGTGTAACTACATATGGATTTGAAAAAGCATGATGTGGAGTTACTTGAGGGAGCATTAGCCCAGGAATCTCTGTGCTCCCTAGTCTGTCTGAAGAGCAGTGTCTTCCAACTTATTGCATTACCCATGATGTACTCTTTCCAGATTCTTTGTTCCCTTTTTTACACTGAATAAGTGAGACTTTTTTCTTGTCTTAAAGAATAAATCATCTCCATCATTTTAAAGATAACATGTGCAAATGTTTTTTGCTTCTCATTTACTGAATTAGGTATACATCCCAAGGGTATCTGTAAATATATAAAGAAGTATTTTAGACTGAAGAAAACATTTCTTTACAGACTAGTAAAATTTTATTTTTTTTCTGTACACAGGAAATACTGGTGATGATTTAAACTGTTTGAAACAAAATCTTTAAAAAAATTCTTAGTTAACAGAAATTTTGGAAAACAAATTGGCAAAAAAAATCCTTCCTCCAGTTTATATAAAAAAACTTTTAGGTTTTTTGGGGATGGACCTTTGTTTGGTTGGTTTTTTTTGGTTTGGGTTTTTTTGTTTTTTGGGGTTTTTTTATTGTTTGTTGGTTTTTTTAAACGTGAGGTGAATGGTTAATTAGGGTATGAAAACTCACCTAGGAAATGCTGTTTGGAAGGATACGTAGAGGGATTCCCAGACCTTAAGCTGAGCACAAGCTTTAATGCTCGAGCTCCCAGTTTCTGTGGCAAAGAGCCTGAACACCCTGATCCCTTTGCTTCTTGTGACTCTGTAGGTGCTTCCAACCTGTGGGAAAGCTGAGAGACAATACTGCTGTAACTGTGTGATTTCTGCCTGGTGGCATTGGGTTTGTATGGTGGTTGGTCTGAGATAAAAAGAAGGGTCTCTCCACCCAAAGGAAGAACAACAGCAGGGCTGCCCAGAAATGACTGATGTCCATGCTCCCAGGCACAATTTAATTCAGAGATATTTCAAATGCAACATCTTTATCTTTAAATAAAGTGAAATCTTTCATAGCAATTGTTTTTTCTGAAAGTTTCCAGCTAGGTTTGCATCTATGCAGGCCGTCAGTAATGCAGAATTCAGGTGGTACAGTGCCGTCAGTTAGTAGCTGATGGACAAGAAGAAATTTTTAATGCTACAGAGAGGCTGTCAGAGGCTGTTTTCTATAATTAGGGGAAAGAGTAATATCTGCTCTTTGTTCTAATTTTAATTTTCTTTCTTTTCATCTTCAGTATAATTCCTGAAAAACGGGTAGTTCTTTCTGATTTTTTCCAAGTTTTTGGTGATGATCCAAACTAGTTTTTTTTCACATTTTAATGTGAAACCCTTAGATGTGGAATTTGATTTTGGCATTTGAACTGCTAATAAGATATGAAAGCAGCCTTGTCATTCCATTACTGCTGTTGTCAATTTGTAGAAAAATGAAGGCTAAGCCGCGTTCTGAAGCACATATGTGAGGGAAACAGAACATTCTTTTGTTCTTATGCAATCCTTATCTACCATCTTCTGTAAAACTGGCAAAGAAGGGTAAGAAAGTCTATGTTGCATCACTCCTAAGGCTGAGAATAAAAATATCTCCCTTGAATTTCCAGCACTTTTACTGACCTGCAGTGGGAATTGGTGATCCTTTCCGTAAAGGGCATCCAGCATGTTTGGAGTTTGACTACCTTTGTGCATTTGTCAGCAGTTCCTGTTCCTGCCCAGAGATGGATGGGCTGCTACACATAGCAACAACATCTTTCTCCCAGGCTAAGGCAGAGATTTTCCTCTCTGCTTTTTGATTAGAGAGCTTTTACGGTTCCTGAGCTTCCTCTGGGACAGAACTCCCAGTACAGGGCTGTACTTTAAAGGCCATGACAGAATTCTTGATTTTAAAATAAATGTGATTTCCCTCTAGTCAAACTTTTCAATATCCTGACAGAGCCCAAGGATGTTAAAATAAAACCTAACAGAAGGAGTGTAAACTGCTTTATTCAGACAAGCAGGCTCTGGTGTAAAACCAAAACCAACGTACTAAGCATTCACCCATCCTAATAAAAAAAAGAATTATATCAGAAAATACAACAGAATTAACAACAGGAAACATTTAAACCTGTGTTTTGGATGCCTTCTTCTAAAAGGCCCTTTGCTATAAAGAAAAGAAATGCTAGGATTTTTTTAAATGCAGCTGAAGAACATTTTCTAATCAACTCATAAATAAAGGGAGTCATGAAATGAAATTAGGTTGCATCTTTGGTTATGTTGATCTGTATCACGTACAGTATACACAACTTTTTTTTTTTTTTTTTAAAAAAGTAAGTATGGTTACTCTTCCATCTGTCTGTCCTTACTCATATGACAAGTGTTGGCAGTCATCAGAAAATACAGAATATAGTAGGTAGCATAGTTATAAACAAGAACAAACCATGAACTTTTATTCCTTAAAGCATTCTGCATTTAATGGATCTGAGCAAGTTTCATTTTAAAGTACATTTTAGATGTTGACACCATTTATTATAGCAGCTGGTTCTTTGTCAAATTGGATGATATTCAAAACAGGATTTTGTTGTTCTTTTTCTTCTTGCCATCTGTTGCTGTTATAGACATTTTTCAAGAAATAGTTTCTAAATTAATTAGGTCATATTGTAAATGTGTCCTTTTTATGAAGCGTTTAAAATTAAAAGCATAAGGAAAATTATGGAGTAACTTAATTTTATAGTATAATTTAATTCCTATACAAATTTTCTATCAAAAAAGATGAAACACAAACATTTCTTTTTAGATATGTGTTGAATTGGTATAGCTTGTGACTTCATCTCATAAGAAATCTGATTGCTTACAAACCTGTAATTCAGTTTGCTACTTGAACACCAGGCAAATTATATAAAAATTTTAATTAGGTGCTGAAATATAATAAAAGAAAAACAAAGGAAAAAAAAATCCTGAAATCTGCTTCTGTTATGCAACCCGAATCCTATTTCATGTGTGCTTCAGCCTCATTGAACAAAGTAGATAAATTGCTTTAGAACCTGAGCTCAGCAAATCTTACTGGCTTATGTTTTTATAAGCATGCAAGTAGCTTGTTTTACCTCACTCTACCTGACTTGAATTTCTACATTGCTTAATTATTTTAAGGATCAACTATTAAATTATACTGGAGAGGAGAATTACACAAGCAGAAAATTAGATGTTTTTGTGTCTTTCTCTATCACAGCTAAGCATTTTTTTAAAATGAGAGATAGGATTAGTCTGGATATTTAGGATCTTACCAAATATATTTATTTCATCTTCAGAGCACAGAGTACCTTGAGACTTAAACGGAGCACAAAGATGCAGAAAATGTATGTGAACCTGTTGTTAAATGCACTGTCATACTGCACAAATAAAGTAAGAGCCTAAATCAAGTCTGTGATTTCTAGCTTTTAAACACTTGTCATTGCAACTTTAAGCCTACTTTTACAATAATATTTGCAATATATACAAAAGGAGACAATATGTCTGAGCTGTAACTGGCTTCTTGGAACAATGTTCACATAGTGTGCATGACCTGGGTCAGTGCCCAAGGCTGCATTGGTAATGCTTTCTGCATACAAAGAAACAAAAGGCATGTGGCAAAGGCCCTACGAGTTGTTACTCATTTGCAATACCTGATAAATGTGATAAATGCCATTAATGTACTCTCAAAAATTGATGCATGTTGCAGATGTTGACCAATGGTTGGCCACTAATTGGTTTTTTAGCCAACAGCTGACTGAGGGCAGAGATTCGCAGAATGGGCACACACATGTAGAAGATGGAATATGTTGCAAAGGCAAAAGGACCAGCCTGGTCAATTCCTCCTTTAGCCAGTATTTCCAGCCATGTTCCATTTAATGAAACTACTGCTTCTGTAGCAGTAATTAACATTTTTTACCAATTAGTACGTATTGTCATAGTCCTTACACAAGCATGGGCAGGCAACATCGTTCTAATTTCTGGCTAATAGTTAATTTAAACATGGGGGTTGCTTTTGTCCTGTTTAAATAATTACTTGACTGCTGGTGAAGTGTCAGAGGAGTAAATTATTGCAGTGAGTCTAGTAGCGTCTAAAAGTGAAAAAAGATGGGAGGGAAAATGCTGACCTCTAGCAGCATCAGCTCTGAACAACACCAGAACACAAACATCTTGGACTCATTTGCAGAGCCTGTGTTCATTGATTATAACTTGAACCCAGAAGGGTTCACTGAAGTCTTGTTCTGCTAAGCAGAAAGTCTGTAAATGCAAAGTCAAGAGACCTGGACTCTGCTGTTCAGAGTTCAGGTAAAGAGAGGTAAGCACTTTAGCCCTGAGATCTGAACTCCAAACAAATTAAAATGAAGAGTGTGTTGGGTCAAGCTCAGTCTCTTGCTCCCCAGACTTCCCCCTCATAGAATTTCTGCCATACATCGGTGAAACTGCAGCTTTAAAGTGCTTTGTGGTTTTTACTCCCATTTCTCCTGACAGAACACTGTTACAGGAATTTATTACTCTTGTGGCTTTAAATCATGTTCCAATTATCAGCCTAAATTCCTCATGGCCAATTTATTCCCATTTGAGCTGTACCAATGTTGTTCTTTAGCTTAAATAGTTCTCTCTCCCTGGAGTTTTATTGCCCCAATCTATTTATTAGATTTAGTCTCTTTAGTCATTGTGTTGCTTGCTAATTTTCATTACGATATCTTCCTTATTCCCTGATGATCTTACTAGCTTTTCTCTGTATCCTTACAGAGGTTGGATTTTTATTTTTGCTAACAAATGATCATCACTATGTACAAAAACTACATCAGTTTGTATTCGGAGTTCTGCAGGTGACACACAGAACAGTCCTTATTAGCAGTCCTAATTTGAACAGTAACATGACATCTCAGCACTGTATGGAGTTATACTGATAATATAGAAGATATTTCAAGAGTTAAAGATAATGTGTCAGTCCACAACAATTTGGAAATTGGATATATGCACCAGTTCATATTAATTTTTAACACAATCTTGCACAATTGTTTAAATACTATTCTCTTAGACTTGAAACACAACACCTGATTCATTACTGCATACAATTTTAAATATATATATTCTTAAATACATGATATATATAAGTAAAATAAAATTAAACACACTTATATGCATTTTTATATATAATGACAATTGTATTACTTCAGATTTATAATTACTCTATTGCTAAGGACTGTTAATAGATTTTCCTCATTCACTGACACTTGTAATCAACGTTCCTTGTTTATCCATGTGTGCACAACCTTCCACATAATACTGTTGAATTTTGGTGGATTTGGCAGTGCAGGGTTAATGGTTGGACTCGATCTTAAAAGTCTTTTCTAACCTAAAGGATTCTATTATTCTCTGAACCCCGTTCCATCTATATTACCTCAGTCTTCAAGGTCATCTAGTTCTGTCTGTGTAGTTTTGTCATTCCCTTTCCCATTGCAGAGGACATTACAGCCTTATGTTGTCAGCATATTTTATTAGTCTGATTATTTTTCTGTACCATGACCAATTATAAAAATACTAAAAATGATAAATTTCAAGCCTCAAACTTAAGAAACTGCCCTGGTCACATTCTGTCAGCGAGCCAGCTACCCTTTCACCACAATCTGACTCCCTAGCTACCTCTGTATTTTAGAATTCTTTTTCTAACCGCTAATTTATAAAATAATATCCCATGAGGAGCCATATCAGGTACTTTTCTGAAGTCCAGGTAGGTTAGATATATTAAATTTCCCTTATTATTGTATTTTCTACTGGGAGTCAATAGCATCTTGGCAGTACAGATCGTGTATGCACCTTCCTACTGCTGATGGAAGTGAAGACATTTTCATCATTCACATTTAATGTCCTTTTGCTTTCTTCATAAGTCTTGCTGTTATAGGTGTCTGGCATTTTGGGAAGAATTTCTTGCATTCCTGAAACATTTGATGAGCTCTATTCTTTACATAATATTTACTTATCAGTTCAAAGCAGCCAGAAAAAAGGTGATAACCAGGGTCAAAAAAATACAGATTTAAATTCTTCATTTGATTTTTCAAGTCTCAAATATGTAGAGTTTCCAAGACTTCTGATCTTATTAAGGTGGGAAGCAATAATTTTTCAGACAGAATTAATCTTTTCAAAGAATCTTTTTCTTTTCAGAAACCAGTTCTTTTATTTTAAGCTTTTAGAGTCCATACTGCCAATTTTGTTTCTCTGGAACAGCTCTTCCATCTGCAGTGAAAAGTCTGCCTATTATAATATACCTCGATTGCTCCAGATTTGTGGGAGTTTTGTGGTTTTGGGGGTAATGAGTTTTATTTTGGGGGAAATGAGAAGAGAGGTGTTTTTGTTGTTGTTGTTTTGGGGTTTTTTCCCCTTCCTTTCTTTGATTCTGTGGGGTTTTTATTTGTTTGGTTTTTGTTTGGTGGTTTTTTTGGTTTGTTGAGTTTTTATCTTTTGGGATTGGTTTTGTTTGCTTGTTTTTTGTTTGTTTGTTTTGTTGTGTTTGGTTTGGTTTTGGTTTTGGCTTTGGGTTTTTTTTTGGGGGGGGGTGCTGTGTTGCTGTTTTGGAGTTCTTTTGTTCATTGGTATACTGTTTCATTACAAAATCCTTTTCACCCAGCAGGCTTTTCCACAAGGTGAAAGCAAAATTATTATAGCCTGTAAACTATTACGGATGCCATAAGTAAATATGAATTGCCTTCTCTCAAAGATTTTACTCTTATGGGATATGGCACTATTTTTAAGAGCAAATAAAATCTATCATCTTTTATTCTGTGGCTGAAGTGCACTAACAGCCACTGTAAATGGTCAGGGCTGATGACTAAACTAAGCTGGGAAGATCCAGACCCACAGACTGAACTGTGCAGAGAGAAGAAATATTTGAGGACAACCAGGAGCAAAGGATGACTTATTTTCTGCACAGAATAAAAGAATATTTAAGTGAACAAAATAATATAAATGTAGAACACAATCAAATAAGAACAAAAATGAACAAGTTCAATAGGTTGGTTTGCTCTCAAACTCAAGTATATAATTATTTTGATTTTTCATTCATGAAAGTCTATTTGCTAAACTGTAAATTGAATTATGTGCTGGATTTGCTTCTCAGGCTGTTTGAAGGATTCATGCACTGGTCTCCATGATGGAGACAACAGCTAGGTGAACATTAATGTCTATGTGCTGTTGGTACATATCTGATGTAGCTTCACAGATGGCTTCATGTATTTGCTCCAATTAGAAAAAAGAAAAAAAAAAGGGGTTTTCCCTCTTACTGCTTTTACTCTAAACTTCTAAGCACTGCCTATGGCAAAACACATGTTGAGACATCAGAATATGTTTAAGTGGGGTCATTGTGAATAATGTTAATTTCTAATTTCTTATTCAACATTTTTCATCATAATCACCATTCCTTTTGATGGCCAGAAATAATGGTGATTGAGCTAGATCACAGGTCATATCTCATACTGAATTTTTAGTGCCTGTGAAACAGTAGATTAAAAATGTTTTAAAGGATCCATCTTCTCTTATTCAGACTGCTTGTTTGACATATGCAAGTATATGTTTTTGATGTGACATGCCATTTTTCTGGCTTTTGACTTCATATTTATGATACACAGCACTATGCTTAATTGCTTCATAAGGAGCCTTGTCATAGTAAATCTTCTTAATATAAAATGCAATGCAACGTAGCATGTCTAGACACATAAATGCAAAATACAAAACCATAATGTGCTACAACTTTGACGTGATGAAGTACAACACTGATAGCAGCATGGCAGGTGAAATAGAATTAAAGATACTATTTATAAAAGACAAAAGCAACATTGTTATTCTTCAAGAAGTTTCACGGATCCAATATATTAGGATGCGAGTCCTTACTTTCAGGAAGTTTTGGTACATAGGGCACTAGATTTGGAATCAGGAAATCTGACTTCCTGCCACATCTTCCACAGTGTTTTTCAATAACAGTAATGATATCTAGGTAGTGTATTCACTTTGTTGAGTCTTAAGTTTTAACTATAACTATTGGAGAATGTCCTCCAGCAGCTTCACTTTAGCATCTGCATGAAAATAAGTTTAACAAGTATGTGAATTTTGCATTTGTTATAACTCCTGCAGAACTGAAGAACTGAAAGGGAATTCACTATTTTTCCTCAATTGCCTTGAACTTCTAATTTTCAAAACTCCAATGGAACAAGATCAATGTCATAACAATATGTATCAGACCTTGACATAAGTTGAAAAGAGATCAAAGACACACATTATTTGGAGGAAAAGGGAACCATAAGAGAACAGAGATGTGTTAGATGTGGCAGATGCATGAGTAGAGCTCATGGTGGCTCTTTCTCCACAGGAAACAGGGTGGAGGTAGCTCAGAGAACTACTCTGGAAGCATCCCACAGTGACTGCAGACAGTCCCCAAACCAGAGTGCAGGGACATGTGCTCCTCTACTTTACAAAGCTGTCAGTGGGAACAAAGATGGCAGAGCTCCATTCAGGCAGCTGTTTGCAACCAGGTAGGCTGGACAGGTATTTTACTCCTCTTATGCCTAGGAACAGCCCCTAAGCATGGTTCCTGGTTTTGTCTGTGTGGTGACTTCTCCCAGCTACTGCACAGCTGCTTTGCCTCTGCCATGAGCTGGGAGAGAACTCCTCCCACTACTGCTGCTCCTAGGGCACATGGAAGGCTCCGTGTTCCCAGGCTGGATCTACCAGAACAAGGTGTCCTGAGGCAAAAGAGAAAATAATGCCAGCTCATCCTGTTGTCTCTCTGCCTGGAGACAGAAATCTGTCTCACATACAGTCTTCTCTAAATCCCTGTGGCAAAGGATATTGGATTGCTATGCTGCACAGGAGACAGGACAAGGAAACAGCTGTGATCTTGTTACAAATGTTTTTATGACTTAAATGTTGAAGTTAATATTTAAAATTAAGAAAAAAAAAACCAAAAACAAGCAATTAAATGAAAACCAAAAGCACAGTTACACACACATATTCCTCCCCAGAAAAATAATAGTTGTGTCACCTCTGTCAGATGACAACTGACAATATCTCATTTCTCATTAAATCTATCAGATTAGCCAGGCAGGTATGTTTCCCTTAGGCCTTGTCTTTGTTGATTTCCTACTCAGTTCCTAATCATATGGAAAATGTTAAAGATGGGAGAGGTTATTTTAAGGAAATTGAAGGGGCTTATAATTAATTCCCAGGTATATTACATTCAGGTATATACTGGCCATAAATTATACAATTGATTTAATTAAAAGTAATTGATATTACCATAAATAAACGTTGCCAGAATATCTCATAAACAATAGGCAGACACTGAGCTGAATTTATGTTTCAAATGGAAATTACTTTCATCCTGAGAACAGTGACACCTATACAGCAAAATGTACTGTTTTTGGCATGTTTGAAAAACACTTCACAATGAGCATGGAGGGGAGAGGAAAAGGGGGAAGGTATGATTACCAAAGTTAAAACAGGAGTCAGTCCTTGACTTCTGTGAGGAAGTCCCATAATCCCACTCTTAATAAAGATACATGCTATTTTTTCAGGCCATTACCTACCATTCATTACAGTTTAATGACATTACAGCATGCATATCATTTGTGAAGTAACTCATCAACCTGAACTGGATTTAGCAAACCCTGTGTTATTATTTATCAGCCTTAAGTATTGCACTACATTGCATTATTTGTGGTACATCTACTTCACGTGTTAATGCCAATCACAAAATGACCACCTGGCTTTTTCTGAGTATGAATTAACAGTTTTCCTTATACAAAGAGATATAAATGTAGATTGTATTAAATGTATAGAAGACATCTTATAGAAAATAAGTAAAAATTAAAAGAGAAAATATTTTTAAACATTTTCATAGCTTATGTTCAGCTATGTAAGTCCCTTATTCAGTTGTAGAATTTAACTACATTGGTTATGCATCAAGTAATTGCTCTTTCATGTAATTTGACTTGGCCACCTGTAGCTTTTTCTTGACCAGAAGGAAATTTACTTCTTCTCTTCCACATTGCCTAAGAGCTTCCTTCTGCACGTACTTGGGCTGAGGCTTCCAAAACATCTTTTTAATATACCGGATTTCAATTTAATTTAAATTTTATCATTTAGAGAATGTCTAAGCCATTCTTGAGAGAGGCAGAGATCAGAAAATGTATTTGCTCTCTCAGCTTTAAAATATTGTCTTTTCCATAATTCTGGAGACAAAAGTTAAAATCATGAAGGCATAGGTCAGTAATAATTACCAAGGATTATTTCTTTCATACCACCTGGTTTAGCAAATTAAGTAAAAGTCAATATTTCCGAGGCAAAAATGCAAGTATTTTAATATCAACAGTTTTTTGTGAACAAAACCCCATCAGATTACAATTTTCTTCTTCATTAAAGGATAAATATTATTAGCTTATTTCTCTTCTTATGTCCAGAAGGAAAACATTCTTTTAGTTTGTCCAGATGGATTTGAACAATTTTACCACACACAATTAAGGTTTCTGTCTGCTTCAGACATGGTGCATAAGGGAGGCATCATGATTTCATGTTCACAAAAACCCTATTTAAACATAATTCCTCCCAAATAGATTGCAATAACTAAATATAGACGCTGCTTTCGAATTAAATATGTACAAAAAAGCACTCAGTCATATTACATGCAGATTGTTCTTTCCTTTTTTCTTTCAGATCTCATCATTTTCTGTCCAAATAGTTGCAGGTAAAAGGATGGGCAATATAGCAATTATTTATGCCTTCTACCAGGTAGGCACATCCTGTTACCCAGCATTCCTGAATTGCCACAGGGTGTTTCATTACAGTGTGTTCAGTAAGCATTTAAACCAAATTTTATTTATATCACCTTAGCTTGTTGTAGTTTTTGTACTATAGTAGGAAAGTTTCCATGGATGTTGAACAGAAATCTGCCATAACTAATACTTGCAGTCTCAAAGATATCATGGGGTAAGCATCTGTGTGATTAAAAAAAAAAAGCAAAAACCAAAAACCCAACCAAATGGAAAAATGAAACATTACTCTACACAGAAAGTAAAGGCAGAAAATGGTTCATTTACTCTCTTTCTATTTGCACAACAGTAATAAAAATGCCAAACAGACTGATTTTCAGGTAAACTCTAAGTTGCAGTAAAGCTGAGAAGATTTACAAGAGAAGATTTATTGATACAGCATATATTTCTTGCAATACTGCATTTTTACCTCTCTTTCAAGGATAGGCCTATGTCTTTGTTCAGTTTAGTTTTAACTGGATACTGCCATTTAGCTGTTAATATTTATAAAATTATCTGCCTTTCTCTGAGATAGCAGCATAGAATTTGTATTTCACAATTTTATGTATTAAACATTATTTCCAGAGTTGTTAAGACTTTATTGTTAGAAAAATTCCACACTGATGAAGAGAGAAAAAAAAAATACCTGTTCCAGTGAATTGGTGGCCTGATGCATTGCTTCATTTTTGTGTTCTAAAGCTTTTAGATATTATTTACATATTCTAAAGCTGTTACAGATTCAAGTCCTCTTGAAGACAGAACATAGCAGAAAATGTCACTTGTTGTTCATTGTTGTTGTTTTTTTCCTAGATAGATCTCAGCTTTGTCTCAACTAAAATTTGATTGGCAAATCTAAAAGGAAATAGTTTCTTAAACATGTCACAAAGCTAGACTTTTTCCTTCAAAATGAAGTGAAAAAAAAATTAGGCAACACACCTGAATCAAACCCTCCTGAAACCCAGAAAGCTCCTATAAGGGAACAAAAATAGAAGCCCGTAAGTATTATTAGGTCCAAGACAGGGGGCAAAAGAGATATGGTAGCTCCTAAAAGTAGCCCTACGGAAACATACAGTTAGTGAGTGAGGTGCTTAGTTAGCATCTCTGAATTGTTCCTCACAGGTGCTTCCCTCTCTATTGACCAAGCCTAGGAAGCCCATAAGTCCATGTTCTGAGCCACTGTGTTTAAACAAAATACCTTCTTTCAGGCATTGTGAAGCTTACATATGGATGCCTAATCAATGCTCTAGTTTTGAAAATGTTTTACATTTTAAGCATTGATTATTCTGCCCTTTTTATGACACTGCTTTTTCTTTGTTAATCAAATAACAAAATGCCTAAGATGAGAAAATTTTAGCTTTCTAAATAACTGCTTGTTTTCCTTTGAGTAATAACAGCATAGAAATCTCTCAGATATTAGAAGTTGACAGTTTCCTAGAGATAAATGTCTAAACTGCGTAACTTGCTATGTTCATGGACCTTGACATCAGCATACATTCATGTTTTCATGTTGTCCCCTTTCTAGAGGCAGAAGTACAATTGAATTACACAAGGCAGAGTCTCCTAATGCAGTAAGGTTATATAATCAAGGAGAGAAATTGTGATTAATTATAAAAAAATGCACTGTTCAAATAAAATTGAGTTATTTAATGGATAACATTTGAAAAATGGATGCTATCCCATCATGCCACTTAAGCATATTGAGTAGCTCAACAGAAAATATTGTGTGTAAGCTTCAATTAATTTCCATTTTCAAATCCTCAGAGACACCAAAGAAAAGGAGTCTGACACATGCAGTTCACAGTATACACAAGTTACAAGGACATTTGAGGGAATACAGGTATCATGGTGATGAAAGCACATTCTTGTAATAAATTTTAACATTCTAAATGAGTGCATATTGAGCAATTATTTTATGGGCTTTTCATTGGAATAAATTAATAAAGACTTTCTGTTTTGTTTTGGGTTTTTTTTTTAATTTTTAATCTCCAGTCAGTACAATTTGGGTACAGTATCATCTTAAGATCTACTTCATTATGTACCACTGGTAGCTAGAGTTTTGGAGCTGCTTCATCTCTTTTTTTTAAGGGAGCACACTAAGCAAAAAGTGTCTAATATCTAAGGTTCCATTTTACTGGATCACAAAATAATACAATAGAGAAAATAATACAACAGAGTAGACAAACTCTTAAAGTAAGGAAACCTCAGATAAACTCTGTGAGCATAACAGAACAAAATGAATTTTAATACTGGGAACTGTAACAATGCAGGGTAGACTTCCACCAAACTTGACCTCAGTCCAGCAAACTTTGGAGGTTCCATTGATCATTAAGGATTCACATTGTTCTCACATTAAAGACAGAATAATTTTGGTTTCTAAAAATGAAAGCTGCTCATATGATAGCTGGTTTTTCTTATGACAAATTCTCTGAAAATAGGAAAATAGTTTCAATGGAGGGCAAGAATATCTTCAGACCAAAAGCTAATCTAATGGCAATCTTCAATATTCTAAAGCTCTGCTCAGTGTTTCCTTCTCTATCCTTTCCTCCTAACTCTTAAGAAGCTTCCTCTGCCTCTGATGACTACATGCATCAATGATTTTAGAAGTTGTCTTTTGGAGTTTTGAAGTTCCAGAGTTAGAAATGTTCTTTGCTGAATTATGGCAGAGGTGTATGGAACCTCAGAGGGTAAAGATCTATGTAGGTTGAACTCACTCCCTTGCATGTGATTCACAAAGAGAAAAGTGAAATAATTGGAATGAGTTACATATTCCCATTGCAACAGAGAGTTTTAAAAACAATAACATTATGCATATAATGTAAATTTTAGTATACTTATTCCCTGGCATTGCTGAGTGAAAGTTACAGAAACAGACATGATGTTGAAATCACACTGAAAGGATTAGCCCTGTCTGTTTATATGAAACACTTTCATAAAAATCCTCACACCCCTTAGTACTTTTCCCAACGGCCTGTGAGAGAATTGTTTAACATTATGGTATACCTAATGCTTTCTCTACCCTCCAGAATTTTACCTAAAAATACAGCTCAGCTCAATTTTGTGGTATCATTCCAAGCCTTGATATTCAAATACAGGCAAACATAGGCCTGACTATCAAAGATATAAATATACCATCTCTTTTTTTGGTTTTTTGCTGGTGGTTTTTTTTTTCAGAAACAAGATTTACATGAGTAGAAGTTTGCAGATTTTGGAGCACAAACTCTCCGAATACTTAAGATCAAGTAAGTTACAAAATCTGTCACTTGTCAAGTCGCAACTTGCTTCTTTCAAGTTTATTAGAATTCATGTTTCTAATAAAGGAATTTTTAGCATAACAGAAACAAATCCCATTTCATCCAATTCTGCTCATTGTTCAGGAAAAACATATTTTCCCAAAAACAGTGGAGCAATGTATTATTTTTATTCAACTGGTATAAAAAAGTATTATTGTGTACTATCTCCAAAGTTCTAAACTTCTGTCATATCAGTTGTATTTCTATGTCAGCCATGAGCCATCTAAATGACCTGAGACTATGATAATGTCTGTTACACACCAATTGAGAATTCTTCTATGAATATCTTTTAGATGATCTGTATTCATCATGAATTTGCACTGACAAAAAATAATCAAGTTACGGTTTGTCAGGTAAAATTTTATCATGCAATTATTGTGAAATGCTGACCTGTAGTAGTTGCAAGAAAACAAAAAATCTAAGAGTGCCCTTATGAATGATTAACTCTGCTACTGAATATAATTTTCAGTTTGTGTGACTTGTGCAATTGACTACTGTGCCTTAATCTGATCCATAAAAAGAAAAATGTATTTTGAGGAAGGAGAGAGATTGAAAACTAAGAAGGAATACTAATAATTCAGATAGTATCTAATCCTCTGAAATGAAAAGCACATTCACCCACTTTGGTAAGCACTGAAAATCCTAGGTACCATGTAAGGATACTCAATACCTGGCAGAATTTTGCCCAAGGAAAGAAATAAGAATATCCCTCTTCTTGACAGTAAAATAAATTTAAGAATATGACTCTTCAGAAAAGCAATTCAGAAATGTCATTTTCTGTTCAATGAATGTTAATCTTATCTCAAACTAAATTTTAAATATGACAGATCTCTAGGTTTATTAGTTTTAAATAGTTGAAAACTAAGTTTTAATGTCTTGTTGCCATATCATAGAATGAGTATATTTCACTCAAAAAGCATATTTAGAATTGAAAAATCATAGGGTAGCCCAGGACCTTGAAAGATTACTAGGTTCAACTTTTTGTGGGACAGGGGTTCTAAATAAAATTGTCTAGCACCCTGTCCAATCACATCTTGAAAACCTCCAGTGAGGGGGTCTCTATCACATTCCTGGGCATGTTTTTCCAGGGAACAATTGTACAAAATATCTTCCTTCTGTCGAGTTAAAACTTCTCCTTAAGCAACTTGTACCTGCTGCCCCTTGGTTTCTCCATGCGACTCCTTGTGAAGAAAGAGCCTCTGACCTTTCTGTATTCACCTCTAAAGCAGCAGCTTTGACGAGGTTCCCCCAAGCCTTCTCTTCTCCAGGGAGAACAGAGCTGTAAATGTGCACACATTACATCCAAGAAAGACACCAAATAAAGTACAGATCATGAAGGAGCTGGGACCAAGGGTTTAGCCTTCATTAAAAGTTTGCTTAATTGCTTTCACAGGTGTTATGGACAAAAAATATGTGGCATATAAAGACATCTCTTCATGCAATGTTTTTTCTAGAAGGTATTTTACAGGTGTTAAAGTTTTAAGATATTAAAGAGTAGAAGATGTGTGATGTCTCTCACTTTTCATCGAGGTCCTTGAAAAGAGATCAAAGAGTGAAGAAACACACTGAAAAATACAAAGAGTCATGGAACTCCTGACAGGTCATGGGTCAGCCCCTGTGGGAAGCTTACTCACACACCTCTCAGTGGGATGAGCAGCAGCATGGGAACTCCATTGATATTACAGCAATTAGATGGAAAGCATATGAAATAGATTTATTTTGAAGTTTAAAAGAGAAGTGTCCATAGAATTAAAAAAATACAGCACTAAGGATTCCACAGAGAATCATCATGTTGTGATTATAAAACAAGGTAAATCATAACTCAGTTATGGAGGTTTCCAGCTTCAGTTCTTAAAGATCGGTGGTTACATGTGACATTTACCTTATTTGGGTTTTTCTTCTGCTTTTGTTTGGGTTTGTTTGTTTACTTTGGTTTGGTGTGGTTTTACTAAGGTGTACTTCTAATTTTCCAGTTTTATGAAAAAAAAACCACCAGAATTTTAACTGTAGTATCCTATTACAGGTTTAAATATTAATTAAGAAACATAAAGATACATCATGCATTTAAAAAAAACCAAAAAATCTTAGTTCTTACTTGAGAAGTAGTCTGCAATATTTCAATTCAGATTTCTAGCATTTCAAATTTATGGTATTTGAAAATTCTCCACTGAACTGAGAAAATGTTTAATATTAGGGATTAGTATCTGCCAGTAAGATCTTTATTTCAGGCAAGGATCCTACAAGGTATTTTAACCACACCTAACTTTTTCTTCAGCCAAAGACTACATTTGGCTGATTTGGCATTAGGTCTCACAGATGCTGAGGAGAATAAGAAACTTTCATATATACATTAATTATGAATGTTTCTGAATTAATTTTTTTAACAAAATATATTTGCATTAAAAAACTGGAAGATTAATATCAGATGTCATCTGAAGCTCAAATTCAACATAAGGGCATTGGAGAAATACTTGTTAATTGTGGTACAATTGTCTTTAGACTTTGAAAAAATCTATTTTGTAAAATGACCCTCTAAGAATAATTACTTTGTATAGTTATTACCCCTTGAAGCAAACAAATCATTAGATGGTGCTTATTATTACAAAGCATGCAGTAAGTATCACCATGAACTGATTCCTTTTTCATTATTATTTAGAAAGAGCTGGAAATAACACCTACGCTTTCCCTTGCTTGACTTTGACAACTACAGGAAAAAATAACCAAACCAAAATACATCTCCCTCCCCAACACCAATGGCTCTACCAATCTACCTTCATCCACATCTCCTGAATTAACCAGGGAGAAAAAGGACACAGAGGAAAATAAACACAGTCTTCCCTTGGGCAAAAATCTCATCATGTCCCTTTCCCCTGAAAGGTCAGAAAATAATGAAATCTTCACAGTCTTCTAAAGCTGGCCTGGGTCCAGAGTTAAGGGAAAGCAATGCACTAGCAAACAGTGAAAGGATCTGAACTCAGAACAGTTCTGTGATTATAACTGTGATAAGATTGTGCAAAATGGGAAATTCTTTTTTGTCATCATGAGGAGTTTTATGCTGGTGTTACAGTTCTGCTTCTAGAGTTTGATCTGGCCAAGTTTTTCAAACCAACTTTTAGCTCTCTATCAATCCTTTTCCTCTTAAGAGTGACCCTGTCAATGCTTGTCAGGACCCAGTGGCTGCTCTTGTGTTTGATGCAGTTGTGCAGGATTCTGGGCAGCATGGGCAGCTGGTGCCCCTGCACAGAAGCACACCGCACGATGGTCTCACCTGATATCACAGGAGTTTGGAAGAGCTGTAAAGAGGCACAGAGTCCTAGTTTATGTGTCTGTGGAACAACTTTTATTTTAAATATAACTTTAGAATTTTTTTCTTTCTCTTTTCTTGACCTTTACTTTCAGCTCCCTTTTATGTCTTTTATTATCTTTTCAGAACATTTCTTACCCAACAATGCACCTTTTCCAGCCTACTGAGGTCATAATTTCAGACTTGTTTTGGTTTGGCTTCTGCTTTAGGACATAGCAATTAGGGCTATGCATTGTGTTTCAGATATTAAAAAAAAAAAAGAAAAAAAAAAGGAAAAGGGTATGTACGCTCTTAAAAACTGGAAAAGCATTTAATAATAAGGCATGAAATCAGCATGAAGCATTTTATTTAGGGAAACACCGCACATAATCCTCTTGCTCCCTGATATAATTTTGGTGTGACAGGAAACAATGTTATCCTGTTTGCTGAATTGTTCTGTAGTGCTGGTCTCTGCTAATAAACTAAACTAATGCAGAAAACTTCTTCTCACCTTAGCCAGACAAGGTACACAGTTGTATCACAGAAAACTGCTTGTGCAATTTTGTTTTATTATAGCACTCACAATGCCTTTTCAGAAAAACCCTTTATAGTTCACAATGGTAGTAATGGGATATTGCTGAGACCAACTGTAATCAAGAAATGCTACTCCACTTCCTATCATTTGTCAAGCACTTATATCTGCTTTTTTGGAAGCAGCGCTTCAGAAATGTACTCTATGCTTTGCTATTTATACCTTTACTTTCAGAATGGACAAACCAAACTACAGATTTGTGAAAGAACATGAGTTTTACAGGTTTCTATAAGACAAATCTTGCCAGACACAAAGACATATGGTACATCTAGCAAGAAAATAAAAAAATTGAATAAATAAGAATGACACTTAACCAAAATGACCCAAGCATTCTAAAAATGGCTGAACAAAGATAAATCTTCACAATACAGACGGGAAATGAAAAGACTCAAGGGCTCATGACCACAACTTTTAAATTATTTCAAGGCACCAATGATAAGGAAAGGGAGAGTGACTCACTGAAGGTATATGGGACTTTCAAAACATAAGACGAAATGCAAAATGGAAACAAAAAAGAAGAAGTAACATATGCCACAAAATAGGAGATAATTTAATAGAGATTAAATACAAATATCAATGTGATTTTACTTGGATGACCTTTAAATAAATTTCCCTATAAATCTTCTACAAAAAGGTAAAATTAAGTCTAAAATAAAGTAAAATTGCTCAAAGAAGCTTGTTCACCATATAAAAATAGGTAAATTATGAAGTTGTCCTAATTCAAACTGTGAGAAATAATTAATATTTCAAGTAATTAGTCTGGGTTTTGTATGCAATCTCCAGACAAATTTCTGCTACTTTTAAGCTTACCTATGAACAATAAACATTATCTTCTGCCATATTTTTGTCTGTTAATATTTTAATTAAATATTTGATTGTTAATACATTTTTATTTTTATTTTATGAAAAGTACTGAATGTAACGTATGAAAAGTTTTCTTCAACTTATTTGGAGAATAACAAAGCAATTTATCAATTTGGCATCTAAACTATGATTGTGACCTCGGGTAGAAGCATAACTAAACTGTTCACTTTTCTGCTCATTTGCTCATTCCAGTCTGTATAGATGTCTGTACTCAGTATCACGAGGACTGAAAACTGAAAATTTTTAAATATATTTAGCCTCACAAATTCATGTTGTTGTACTACCTCAGATTTGCAGAAAAAGAAACAAGGCTCAGTCAGATTAGGAAAAGGAAAGTAAATTAGGTTTCACTGAAAATTGCATCACCAACTTGTGTGCATTAGTAAAGCATGAAGAAAGGAGACAATGTCTGACATCTGTGTTCACCGTCAGATAGCTGGGAAGAATTGCATGTTACATAACTGACTAATCATTTTAGATCCTACCCAGTAAAAACAGAGCATTTTAGGGTAGGATCCAAGAGACTGTATTAAGGACAGACACCCTAGAAGATAAGAAAAAGACAGCACGGGCTAATTGATCCATTTAACTATTAGGCAGACAGCAGATATGGAAGACTGGGTCTCAGTCAATCTGCCTGGTGGATGACAGATGTGCTTCTGCCTGCTCTCAGGGTGCTGTAATAACCAGCATATGAGCCATTATAAAGGAAGAAATAAGGCTCTACTTTTCCTTCCCATTAGAGCTCTTGAACTCTGCAGGAAAGGACTAAAGATTGTGCAAGACAGTAATAGTTTGTTGGATACTTGGATTTGGAGGTTTTTTGGTCAGTGTTGCACAGCCAAGGGGATGGTGTGACAATGCCTATGGACTGAGCTCTACAAGGAGAGGAATGTCTCTTTCTGGTCATGAAAGTATGTCAGCATTGTGCTAGGACTGCCAAGACTGAAGGGCTTTTATGCATGCTCAAGAGCAAAGTGGGTGCCAAGGTAAGAGTAATATCAGTGCCTGATGTGCTTAGACTTGTCACATTATTTGAAATTACAGTTTTGACTTTATGCACTTAACTTCAGCTTGAGATCTTCTGTGAGAACTTCAGTTTTTGAACTAAGAAATTTACCCAAAATGAGAATTTTGCCAGGGAACAGATTTGAAACGCCTAGAAGTAACAGATAAAAACTGCAATTAAGAGAAACAGCTTTATTTTCTTGCTCTGTATGATAATTTGTACTGTGTTTACTCCACAAAGATGTCCTTCTGATGAGGTTTGTATGTGGTTATGTATTCACTAGGAATTAGGAATTCAAAAGCTTTATTTCTGCCAAAAGCCTTCTGGCCATTACTGAGCTTTCCATAATCAACGTTAAAAAATGCATCCTTCTTGAAATCATTAATTATTACTATTGTTATTTCCAATATTCAAACTTCAGTATGTCTTGGAATATAGTATGGTGATATTGGGAACTGCTAATAATTTCTGGCTTTAGTAATGTAATATTGAGAATTACTATGGACTGAGAATTGTTGATAATTGCCAAGAAAAATATTATCAGCCAAAAGAAAGCTTGCTTTTTTTCCTTCCAGTGAAAAACTAATAATTAATGATAAGCTGCTTTGCACTTTCATACAGAAATGTTCTTCTCAGATTCTTTTCGCCTTCAATCACAAAATATATTTGGCTTTAAGCATTCAGATATTTTTGTGTCCACTCATAGGAATACACATTTATAGCTGTGGCGAAACAAGTCTAATATAAAAGAGACATTTTGAATCATTAACATTTCACTTGAGAGGTAACATTTTCACAACAAATCAGGCAACTGACAAATGTTTGGTCTCCAGATCTCAGAGAGTGAGTTAAAAATTGTGATCTCAGGATACTAAGGAAAAAACAATTAATGGTACTTGGCTTAAAGCTGAACCATTTGTAATAAATGCTTGCTATGAAAACTCATGTAGAGGATTCATTTTTCATTCCCTGTGGGTATTTGGCCAGTCTTCCACAAAATCTTCTTTTTAACCAGAATCATGTTAGTTCTTTCCTTTGAAAATCCTTTGAAATGCAGACATCAGCATTTCACCTGAATGAGTTGTTACACTTGTATTTTGGAACTTGGGGAAAAAGACAAAACTTTGTTTCTTTTTTTTAAAGTTCTACCAAAACAACTTTAAAGAGTACTCAGGAAGAGACATTTTATCACTATATTCTTATAAATTTTCCCTAAATTGCAATGGTGCTTTTATTGTAAAAACAGTAAGAATATACACACCATAAACCAACAAGGTGCTAATGCTGGCAAATTAGAGAAAACCATTTTTCATTAGTTTCTTTTGCTCTTTTTCACTGAACAATAACTATTAAAAGGTTTGTTGGTAGCTTTTTCTCAACATTTGCAAAACAACTTTATCATAGATGTTGCAAGGTATGGGAATAGACAGGTTCAAGTATCAGAAAATCTCTACAGATATTTGTTTCTTTCTGTATGCATTAAAATTCTGTACAGCTCTTTCTATCTTATTCTTTGATCCTTGGTGAACTACTTCCATAGTCTGCCAACATTTGGTGTTGAAATAGATGCCTGTCTATTTTATACTTGCTGTTAACCTCTGGCTGACTTGGGAATGGAAGTAGATACAAAGATTAAAAAGCCCACGGCTGTAAACTGATTTATAATACTTCATGCCATAAAATATCTACAAGCAAGCTGAAGCATGGGTATTTAGGACAAAATAAAGGTCAAATAATCATGATTTTAGAGTGTTCGCAGATTAAAAATCTAACACTGATTTGACAAGATATTCTGAGGATTCCTGCTCTTAAAAATGTATCTTTATTTGTAGAGTGGTTTGGTCTAATTTTAGCTTTAATTATCTTCTTCTATCACTCTGCCTGCTAGATTTGAGAAGCATTGTATTATAGAGATACTCAAAGTCTAATCAAAATTGTCTTCAATAAATTAAGAATATTGATGTCCCTCAGGCATTTTGCTAGAGAAAAAAATTCCCAAAATTTCAACTATTCCTGTGGACTTCTGAGCAGTATTTTACTTGAGCTGTGAACATTTGCAAGCTTATAACAATCCCATCATTGTCAAAGCTGAAGAAAGCACATTGTCTCCATGTTTCTACTTCTCCTCTTTCTCTTTGAATTACTGGAACACAGAAAAATAAATACCTTGGATGAGAGAACATGATTCTCATGTTTGCTTTTAGGGATATAAAGCCTTTCATAGCATTCATAAAGTATGTTCAGACTTCCTTGCTCTGACAGTGGACTGATCAAGCATTTCACAGCTGTATTTTATAGAAAAAGCAGCTATACAAAGCTGGAACTATACATCTTATTTTAACTATTTAATTTATTTTTAAAGTGTCTTCAATCTAAATCTAAAATGGAATTTTAGGTCATTAAAAAGCTCTGTATGAGTAATCTTGTTTTTTCACTATTAAATTTTTTTTAAATTCATACATTATTCCCTGATCTTTTTTCTTCAAAATCTGGACTTAAAAAAAATCACTATTAAAATATGCAGAAAATTTGAAGTTATTTTATTACAGTCTGTATATTAAATGTTTAGCTTCTACACAGAAATGTGTCTAAACTGATCACAAAAATCTGTCTTTCCTTTTAATTCTGCCAATTATTGTTTGGTTTTTGTTTTGATTTTTTTCCCTGGACTCCCTTTCTTACTCTTATTCCTTCAGTTTCAAATCTTATTTATTTTTATTACCATCAATCAATCACTTTCCCTCTTTCTATTTGTAGTGTCTACAGAGATGGCATAAAAAATCACCAAAACGCATGACCAAAAATCTTCCATGATAATAGTTTTAGGTTAATGTTACAGAATAGTGTCTTTATTTTTGTGTTTGCTTTCTAGCTCCTTTTGAGTACATCATCAAAGAAAATTGCCACAATTTCTTCCTTCCTTAATCTAAACCTAACTTCTTCAGTTATACTGGACAAAGCAGTAAAATTGCTTTAAACACTATGTTAGTCCCTGAAAATTATGAAAACGTGTTAGAGTATGTGCTTTAGAGCTATGGTACGTCACAATTTAGTCTGGTCTTCCTATGGTACTCAAAAGGGACATCATGTTCCACAAATCTGCCAGAAGTTGTTCCTGGAAAGTCACTGCAGGGGGGTAAAGTTCCTTCCTAGGAAGGAGAGATGTATTCCTCTGTTGGTTCCCTGGAACAGGAGTGCTCTGCTCATGTCTGGGCTCAAGATAAGGAATATTGCTTTCACTCTCAAAACCCCAGTAACAAGTGGAGTCCCTCATGGTCCATACAGAGACCAGTGTTACTTAATAACTTCATCAGTGACATAGTGGGACCAGTGTCAGGACAAGGGACGATGGTTTTAAACAGGAAGAGAGTAGATTTAGATTAAGGAAGAAATGTTTTACAGTACGAGTGGTGAGACACTGGAACAGGTTGCCCAGAGAAGTTGAGGATGCCCCATATCTGGAGGTCTCAAGACCAGGTTTGATGGGGTTTTGAGCAAACTGGTCTACTTGAAGGCAAGGTTGAGTAGATGATGTTTAAAAATCACAACTAAAGCCTTTCTATGATTGTGAGATCCTATGAAAACTCTGTGTGCATTCAGGGTCCCTACCCAGACCAACTGCAGTGATAGTAATTGAAACAACTATTTCATATTTTTACTCCTCCAGACTTTTGTCTATGCCTGTGCTAAACTCCAATTTATTTCCTTGATGTTTTCCTGACTCTTTAAATAGGCATCAAGAAGAATGTGCCAGGAAGTTGCATTCAGTCAAGTGCTATTTTGGTACATATTTAAAGCACACTGTTGAGAAATCTTATCCTTTTTTCAGGCTTCAGACCACGAGATAGGTGAGACTCTCAAAGTCAAAATTGCCAGGGCAATTTACATTTCTTTAATCATGGTGATAATCCCTGAAATGATAAATTCCCTGTACATTAAGATTACTAAAGTGCTTCTCTTATTGCATCTAAATCTGTACAGAAACATGTAAAGGATAATAATGAGCATTTCTGATAGAATAAGGGAAAGAGGACAACCTCATTTCATGCTAAATACCTGAATTTCTGGATAAAAAACTGCCTCTCCTTAAATATTGACATGATCATTCACAAGATTTAAAGTAGACATTACTTCTAGTCTGGTTGCATTGTCAGCAGTTTAAACTTTGTGTAGCAGAAGGTTTTGCTCTGGTGTACACATCGTTTGCAAACTGAAGTTCCCCTCTCACCCACTTTGCAATCTCAAAACAAAGAGCTTGGAGTGGCAAAACATCTTTCACATGGATCCACAGTGAAAACATGAAGCCCATTTTAAGATTGCAAATCTCAGTTATGATCTTCAGGTAAATCACGAAGATAGAATACGCCTTTGCAATATCAGAAAGAAGAGATCAGAAGTGATTCTGACAATCTCTGCTATGCCATGCACAATAGATTTTTGTTTATGTGAAGCTGTCAGAACAGCTGGCTTGACTCTGTCTTGACTGCTAGCTGTTTCTTGACTTTTGCATCAGAAAACCCATTTCTTTCCCCATTTCTTTCCATCCATTCAAAACACAGGTCAGCTCACCATGTCAGCATCCCTATTCGTATCATCAAAAGTTAGGCTGTTTGCTCTCAATCCTTGGCTTGGATATGCTGAGCTGCAAAACAGTTCAGATATCAACATAACACAAATAAACTGTTCTGTCCCAAATATTCATAAAAATGCTGAATATAAATATGGGCAATTTGTTTATTTTTTTTAATGTTACAGATTATTGAAAATGGTATATATATTCAGACACCTATTAGTTAGGGACTATTCAAATGCCAAGAAAAATAATAATGACAGGACCATAATGAATTCTGAAGGGAAAAAGAGAATGAGGGTTTCTTAAAAAAAGACAATAATGCTTAAATAGAGGTTTTCATTTTATAATAATCTGAAATGGAATTCACCCAGAGGCATCCTATAAATTGGCACTAGATCTTGAGAAAAGCAAAGAGTTAGATCTCCCAGCACCCACTAAGGAAACAAGAGCTGCTGTTAAATACCTTAAAGCTCAAAGAAGGCTCCTGGGCTTGACAGTCCTCTGCCTGTTTTGCATTTTCTACAAGGATGTGTTTTCTCTAAACTCCTTAGGTTTTTAATATAAAACCCCACTTGGCTTGTTCATTGAACTGTTAATTATTTCTGTAAGAAAAACAGCCAGAATACATTTAGCTCACTGAAAAAAATAAAGAAAAAGAAACATTATGTGTTTCTACAGGAGATATGTGCTGTGATTTTGCTGTGAAGTTGGGTGCTATAATAGAGAGTATTTCATATTCAGATCAATTTATTTGATGCATAATTCTATGACTCTATAACTGCATTCACAAGGGTAGCTTAAGCTGGAAAAGGCCTTTGGCTATTTTGTAAAGACAAAACCACCATGTTTTTAAATGTTTTGACTAGAAGCAAAATTTTACTGGCCCCATTGTTGTATAATTACAGCAAGACAACAGCTAATGTATGGGATTTGTCTTCATAGGATACTTATCAAATCATTCCCTTCACATTTCCTATTTACTCAGGAGACAGTGCATTTGGCAATTAGTTACAGAATGACTGATTTACTCAGAACAGACCAGATTTCTGGTCTTCTTTTTTTGTTCTGCTGGTGATGGTCGAGTGACACCTTACTGCTTTAGTGAATTAGTGTACCAAATGGGTAAGGCTAGTTCATCCAACACTGTGTCTGTGTGCCAATCCTGCTGTGGCTACCACAAAAGATCCCAGATAGCAGCTAGGTAGAAATGCAGAACATGAACCCAATAGTGACAGGTGTCCAGACTACAAAAGAAGATACAAAAAATAACATCTTGAACCATTCCAAGGGGATTCAGTTTCCTATCAGTGTTTGTCTCAAATTTTAAGTAACTCATCAAAAAAGGGTGAATTTTCTCACTTGCTTCCAGCTATGCAGGTGATAAAAGGAGTTTTTGCAAAGCTTTTTATAAATTTATAAAAAAAAGGGAAAAAAGCATTCTGTATGGAACATGGAAATCTAAGTCTCACTTTGTCTTTTTGCTGAATATGATCTGCTCATCTCCAAACAGGAGGTATACATTATCATTTAATGCTCAGAGGAATTAAGTGTTTTGCATTTATATACCAGGCAAATTGAGATTATTTATATCAGATGTTCTAAATTACATTAGTAAGAATAATAATGTCTTGCAGCATTATTTGGTGTAAAATTATGCTCCCTTAAGACTAAAATAAATATTGTTTCTAAGTAAACAGCACAGAGATGGTCACAATAATTTTTGAGAGATTCATATTTCTACATTCTGAATCTATTAGAATATATATATTTGGGCAAACTATGCTGTGGGTTTTTGGGGTTTTTTTTAACAGTGAAATGTACAATTATATCTTGCATAAAATTATTTTACAGTTATTTACCTAGGCCACTAATGAGTTAAAAAAACGGTAAATTTTTTGCTTTATAGAAAAGTTTATTCCAGTTTTACATCTGCTTTATCTTTCTGACTTAAAATTAATGCATCTTAAACTCAAAAACCAAATTTTTGACCCTGAAATAGAATTTTTGGGCCTGAAGTCAGTAAGATGTCTTGATGCACTGTTAAACCAATCAGGAGAAGGTAAAATAACAAATTGTAGCAATAATATTACATAAGGTGTTTCTTGACTGTATCTACCAACATTTTGTCAAGAACAATTTGATTATTTCTTTATTTAATTCCTAGCAGCAAATTGTATCATTTCATCTTAATTAGCTTGTCACCACTAGGAAAATGTGACTTAGAGCTAAAAACATTAGCTGATTATCTAAAAGCGCCAAAATCTACAACATACTACATATTTACAATTTCAAGTTATTTCTTTATTATTCTGTGACTGTGTATTTGAGTAGGTTAATAGAATATCAGTTTTCACCTAAGTAGCTTGGAATAGATTTTTGGTTTGCACAGTTTAGTTAAATAAATTAAAAAACAAAAAAAACAAGACATGACATACAACCTTTAAATCAGTTCATTTTTTTCATTTGAGAGCTCCAGTTATGGATGCTTGTATATTGTAAGGAAAAGCCACCTTAGGGCAAATGATTGCCTTTATGTGTGTATAGGTTTGTCTGCACACACACACAAACTCTTAGGAATCAATAACCAAGCCATCAAAAAAATTGAAAATAAAATGTTTGGTTTTGCTCTGGGTATGACATTTTACTTAAAGAGCATTTGTGCTGTGTAGAAAGTTTTTTGTATATGGCTTGAATGTCTTCTCTTTTTTTACTGTAATTTAGTTTTTTTTTGTGAAAGCAGACAAAATATTAACTGTTTGCTGGCATCTTATTTAAGGTATTGCTTTAAAGTCTACTTAAAAATAGATGTAGACACACAGGATCTGTGTAACTTATATATTCAAAAGAATAAAAATACTTTTACTCTTTTGAATGTCTCAATTTAGTTTCTTGCTATGTTCTTAGTTGTAAAATCTGCATAAACTTTTACAAAGCGTAAAAGAATTAAAGTAGGCCATAGGGGAAAGCTGCTGTTCCTGTGAACAATGACCTTTCTTTAATATCCAGAACCAAGATATAACATGACCAAGAACTTTAAAATCTTGCTGCTCTCCTTTCTCTTGACACGTGTCCAGGCAAAAGACTGAGAAAAGGAATGAATGAAAAAAGTCACACATTACAGCATAAGACACCTGAGACCCTTCCAGTGTATTAGGAGAAATCAGTCACATCAGAATTACATAGCTAGATTATTTTAGATTCAGATCTGAAAAAAAATCTTTATAAGCTGACTTCAGCTACTACAACACATAAAGAACATAAAGATACATTTCAGCAATTGAGTGGTTTATGTTACTGTCTTGAGGTGAGCACAAATCCATGTAATTCTTGAAGGACAATTATGAAATACATAATTTGAAAAATAGTAGCCACATTCTGTTCTCTGTAGGGGTTTGGAATATTTTGAAAGCATTCATCCCGGGAAGATATTGAAAATCAAAGATGTGCAGGAAGAAGTAAATGCCAACAAAAAGACTAAAAATATCTGCAGTTGCAAAGAAACTTTCAGAAAGTGAACATCTTTCCTAGAGATTAAAAAAAAATCTTCAGTGATGAAAACAGAAGCATCTTCCTATTGTCTTAGAAATCATCAAAACTATTTACCTCTTCTTACATCACATTGCTTAGCTTCTGAAAAAGTAAAGGCATTGACCTACTTGAGCCTCACAATATTGGACTGAAGAAGGTGAGAATTGAGATGTTTCCATGGAAGCTGCCTCCGTGGGTACTAGGAATACAGGAAGGAAAGAGCCTGGAGAGGGCTTGATCATTACTCTCTGGAAAAGGAGAATGGTGCGGGAGAGGAAGGTTAGAAACACTTAATGGGGAGTGGGAATTCCTCCCAAGGAATTCCTCAGAGGAATCTCCTCTGCAATGCTCAGAGCCCCTCCGTCCCTGCTCCGCTCTCCCCTCAGGCTCGCAGGGCTGTTTCCCGCACGGTTCCCCTGGCTCAGCCCCGGCTGCCGGGCAGCGTTTTGCCCTCCCTTGGCCAGGCTTTCCCCGGGGCTGAGGGGCTCAGCCTGCCCTGCCATGGGGCCGATGGAATTTGCTGCCTGCAGCACCTTGACACGCAACCCCAGCACAGTGATAAACTCTGTGTATAGGCTTACAGACAGTGAGATTAACAGGGGTCAAAGAAAAACAGCCGTAGTTTCAGGCCGATGCTAAAAAGGGAAGTATATAATAATAAACAAAGGCATGTAGATCACTGCAGAATCTTAACATTTAAGAATTTTCAAAAGTACATAATGTAGAATCACAATTTTAGAAGGGTGAAACAGAGAACAAAAGCAGTGGAATTCGATGTTGTATTACTTCATGAAAGCATCTATGTTGTCAGTTCAGAGCCTATGCCTGTTCCTCATCTCTAGGATTTTCAAAATTCCCAAATTGCAACAGTGTTCTAAGTACTAAAACACGGTTTTTTATAATTTTTCCAGTGGCTCAGTCCATAAAGACACTGTTAGCAGGAGGAAAATGACAGGTAAGTACCAGCCCCCTAAAGTGAGATCTCTAATGCAATGCAGGAATTTCATTTGGAGTTTCTCCAAGCTGCCAGGGAGGAGTCTTTAAAATGATATTCAGCAGGCTGGGAGATCAAAGTAGTTATTGTCCTTATACCAGTTTTGTGAAAACAAAACCAGTTTTGTGTCTAAAGTCCTTTGTCTAAAGTGTTTTTTTATTATGACCTTCTGATACCACGTTAGTCTGAACTTAAATTTCAAACATTTTCTTTTTTTAATGAACAAAACCTTCATATGCTGTGCTTACTGTAGATGTAAATGTATTTCAAAAATCCCTTACAGGGATGAAAAAATTTGACTTAAAAAATTAGATTTGAATCCATGTGATAGAAGTTAGAGATGGATTTATGGTAAGAGGACAGTAAGTGTAAACAGTGAATGAAAAAACTACTTAAAACTTGTAATACAATGTCTAGATTTAAAAGCAAAAGCCTGTCCAAATCTTTATTTCACTGAAAAGACTTTAATTTGCTTTCTGAATATTTATTACAGTATGGTTGTTTGAAAAATAGAAACCATTTCAAACCCAGCATTTTAATAGTTCCCTAAACTAAGCACACATATAATTAATCCCTTTTGGTTTCTTTTTACGTAATGCTTAAAAAATAGTCCTATCTGAATGACAATCATAATATTACATTCTGGTTGTACATGGCCCAGCTAGGTAAACTGAAGACATCAAGTTTGAAAAATCAGTCCTGTCCAATGGTACATTTTGTACTTTTATATTTATGTGTTCAGGAAAGACTTCATTCTTCGGTTAACTGCTGGAATTTATTTTAAACTTTTTTTTTAACTGTAGCTAGTATTTTCAAAGGTGCTAAAGAAAGATAAATACCCATTGAGGTTTGGTGTTCCCACATGGCTGGTATGGGGTCTTTTGAAATACCTGTCTTCAGACACTACAAATTTTGTCTGCAGGTATCACAGGAGTCCTGGAGAGATCTTGAAAACCAAAATCCTCACACCCATCATAAAGCTCCCTACTTTAGAAGGATGTGTTTATGTTTTTTTCCTGGGATCAGAAGGCATTAACTGATTGAAGTAAGGTTTTACAAAGAACAGTGAAAATGGCATTTATGTGAGCGCTACATGAAGGAGTCCATACATGTGACCATTTCAAGTCAGCAGTCATGGTAAATCAATACACAGTTTAAAAGGGCTGGGAGAAGGAGGGGGAGTAGTCAAATGACATCTACAGAGCTGGGAATATTAAGTTTAATCTGCAGCTGTAACTCTTCAGGGAATTTATCATCAGAAACAGCAGTAATTATTAAAAAGGCTTTGTAGAGTGTAGGATTACTTTGAGTGAAAAAGTGATTATGTTAGTAGAAAAAAACGTGCTGAATTTCACAGCGAAGTGTAAGCTGTCAGCTTTCTGTTATTTATTTATTTGGATTGTTGTTTAAAATAATGTATTTTGCACTCATTTCTAGGAATAATTTAGTTTATTTTATTGCATCTAGCCTTTGCTGTGTTTTAGTAATGCAAATATTATAAATGTAGGTTTGCCCTCATTTCCTCTATAGATTTCTGTAATCAATTGCTTATGACTCAAGTGAATTGAAAAGGAAAAATTCTTCACCCAGTCTTCAAGTACTGTGCAAATAGGTTTTTGACTAGTCAGGGACTTCATCTTGTGGTCTCTGCCATTGTGCTTTCTCAGTGACTTGTGCATTTGCTCTTTCTGTACACAATAGTGTTTTAAGGATAGGCATGCATGCATGCATAACATTCCTAGAATTCTCCTTGTACATGTAAAAAAGTACAGACAAAAAAGCAAGCAGTGTCAAAACTGAGTCTATAGATGTATGTACACACAAATAAGTCTTACTTGAAAAATTTGTGTGAAGGATCAGTAAAAATTTTTGAAGAAAGCAATAATTTTACCCTTTTTCTCTGTGAGTCTTAAGGTAGCTGTAGAATTCTGTTTTATTTTCTGGATGTCCTGAGGAGTGAAAAGACTGTACTTTCACATTGCCTTGAGTCCCTAGCTTGGACTAAGTCCACCATATCTGCCTCTATGAGTCTATGACTTGTTCTTGTATTTGAATTTCTCCAAACAGGGAAGTGTGAACACAGAGAAAACTTATATTCTGTTTGTATAACTGTGAGTGTAATCAACTTGACTAATTTTATTCTGTGATGCTTAAACTAAATTAAAAATAGGTACTGAAGCATTATACATGCAATCTGTGGTGATTTAACCTTTCTGAGATGGAATGGTTCATCGTGAGATATTTGCAAGCTATACAAACTTCCTACAAATCACATTTCTGGAGTGTTCTCCATCAAAATTGCCCCAAAGATATGGTACATATGGGGATATAACTCTCAAAAGTCAGTATTTGTAGAAAACTACAATATTTTCCACAGATAACCTAATCATTTGACATTCTTCTCAAAGAAATATTTCTGAAGATTCTTTTTTTCATTTTTCTGCTTTAAATTAAAAAAACAAACAAACAAAAAAAAGGAATGCAGCTTCCAAAAACGAAGGCTGAATTTGTAAAGAGGGTTAAACATTAGGTAGGAGAGAATAATTGGATACACACCTTGAGGGATTTTTATACTTCCAGACCTTTCTTAAACATCAATCAGAATTTTAGCAAGTCCCTAACAGTTCGATCCTCATCTTGCTATCAGATCTACTTCCTCTTCTTCAGCTACAGTTTTTTCTTTTTGAGCTGAAGTTCTCAGTTTCATCTTGATGCTTAACAATTCAATGCCACAATTTCATTTACCTTCTGTCCAACCAGAAATATTTCCTCTTATTTATTTAGTTAATTGCTTACTTACTTATTTTCAGGGTATGTCACTGCCCTTTTCCATCTTTAGGAATTGCATCTGCTTGAATTATCACCTTCTCCTTTTATTTTCTAACATTCATCTTTCACTGAAATGTATCTATTATGTCCAGCTAGTACACCAGATCAAGAAACACTTGGAAAATATTCAGTGCAAGAGCAGTTCTTAGGGTACCTGTGCATCGTGGCTTAGCCCTAGTAGGCAACTAAGCCCCAGAGAGCCTCTCATTCACTCCCTCATTGTGGGACAGGGGAGAGAATCAGAATGGTAAAAGTGAGAAAGCTTATGGGTTGAGATAAAGAGAGTTTAATAGGGCCAGCAAAAGCTTCACACGCAAGCAAAGCAAAACAAATAATTAATTCACTACTTCCTCCCATCAGCAGGCAGTTGTTCAGCCATCTCTAGGAAAGCAGGAATCCACCACGCCTAATGGTGACTTGGGAAGACAAATGCCAAAACTCTGAATGCCACTTCCTTATTCCCCCTCCCTTGCTTCTTCTTTGCCCAGCTTTTACTGCTGAGATAGCATCCTGTGATGTGAGACAGCCCTTCACTCCATTGGGATCAGCTATCCTGGCTGTGCCATCCCCAAATCTTCGTGCACCTCTAGCCTCCCCACTGGTGGGGTGGCATGAGGAACAGAAAAGGACTTGACTCTGTGCAAAAACTGCTCAGCAATTATTAAAACACTCCTATGTTATCAATGCTGTTTTGGTTACAAATCCAAAGCATAGCATCATATCTGCTGCTGTGAAAAAAATTAACTCTATACCAGACAAAATGGGTACATTGGCAATATGGACTATTCCCACATTTACCTACCTTACATCCCACTTACTTAACTGAGACAGTTTCTGCAAACATTTCAGAGAATAATCTGTGTGGAGTATGAATGGGAATATTGTAAGACACTCAGCACATTAATAATGATATCCTAAACTGTTTACTGTGTTATGAGGAAGCTATGTGCTCCATGTGCCTGAGTTTCTAGGTTTTATGTCAGGATGATAACAAATATACCCTTGAGATCATTTGCAGGGTGAAAGTACAGACATTCTCAATGATGACATGTTTTCACTAGCTGTAATCAGTAAATATTAAAGACACCTGATTTCAAGCTATGTGGCCAATTAATTGAACAATCTGTTCTGCATCTCTGTTTATGGAAGCAAAACACTCCTTCTCACTTATTCTATCTGCATCTCAAAGCACTTTGTTCTGTAAAAACTGCCATTAGTGTTTCTTTCTTCCTTTCAAAAAATTAAATCTTTAATTAGCAGAAAAAGTGAACCATATACTGTGGTTTGCATTAGTCTTCAATATTAATAAGTCATTTAACAGTCATAAATAAAAGATCCAAATAAAAGCTTTTAGACGAAGAAAACTATTGAAACTATTGCACTTTAAAAACATGACATTTCCCTTACTTTTAGCCTTGACGGGTTTTCAAGGCATTTCCCTTTTTTCTACCAGATTAAAACAGTATTCCCAGGGCCACTCAGGTTTATTTAAATTTCAGTGACCAAAACTTGACAGTCACAGCCTCAACTGTTTTTGAACAGTTCAGTTGCACCAAAGCTGATATTTCACTATATTTACTAATCCTAGAGAAAGAAAGATCCTTTTCAGATATATTTTTCTTTATCTTTATGGACTCACATGAAGAAAACAAGTTTAAATTGAAGTTAAACAGAATGCTGTATATCTTCAAGAGAAGAAAATAAAATCTTTAGCACCCTGTACGCTATGGATTGCATTGTCCTTAACTTGGGACTAAAACATTCAGCAGATTGTATAAATTAGACTATCCTTGAACGGCAAGTTCCTGTCTCCTGAGTGTCACTCTGGATGCTGAGCTGTAACAGTCAGAAGGGATATTGAGAAGAGAGCCTCTTGGACTTGTTTCTTTGCTCTCAGGAAAGTGCACATTTAAGGACACCTCTCAAAGATGGTATGGTTTGTTATTTTACCTTATGTAATAACTTTTAGCACCTGCTAGCAACAGAGATAACTCCAATTATTCTCTGATCTTTCTGTCTTTTTCTAGCCAAGTACAAAAAAATAGATTAGAATTCAAAGTCAAATGATTGCAATATTACTCACCTCTGTGCCTAATCAAAAGATTAAATAGATGGCAAATGTTTTTTATATTTGACCACATATGGAGAAAGATATCAAATACAATCTGTTTGCCTTCCTGTCTTCTTTCACTGTCATCATTGTGGCATGAATGTCAAATGTTATGTCAATGTGCTTCACTTCAGTAAACATAGTCTCCAGCGGCTAAAATTTTAATACTCTGTGCAGGTGTCAGTATTTTACAGGTGACTGCTGCTGTATCATCATCATTGAAGTCAATCACAATTGTTTTCCCACTCTGATAATTCAGTTCTTAATGAGTTCATGGCCAGCAAAAACAAATGTTTGAGATGGAACATGAGATGGAAAATGACACTTATGACTGTTGAGCCTTCCCGTTACAACATTTCATGTCTGAGAGTTTAAATTAGTAAAATTAATACTGAGTGCAGTTTGAACAGAAGTAGAACAGTTCATTATGATACTCACTATGGGATGAATTTTGAAAGCATGCCAAATCTATTCCAGCTTGAGCAAGCAGTGAGCAAAATGATACATCATTTACACTGCCCACAAAATCCCCAGAAAATTGCAGTTTTCAATTGCCTTCAAATGGGTTTCCATCAAGCCCAGAGTACTCCAAACAAAGACAATATAGATAGTGTTGTATTTTTCTTTTACTAGAGCTGAAGGACTTGCATAACTTATTATGTGAATTAAAATGAAATAATAAATGAAATTGTCTGTACAAACTTTTCATTATGCAGAAAACTATGGAAATTCTTGCACCATTTATTACTATTTGTGCATATGTATTTCCTACTAACATGCTTAGAAAAGTTGTAGGGCGTTTTTTTATTTGTCCATATGGTACTACAATTTTTAAACTAACGTATAAAAAAAATCTGTGCTTTTGGTGGTTTAGCTCTTAAAATACAGATAGAGTTGTGAAAACTATTCAACAGTGTTTTTAAGGTAAGATAAGTGTCTAAATATCTCTTTTAAGGAAAAGAAAAAAAAAAGGAAAAGGAAGGAAATGCTTTCCCTTTGTGGACACTGAAAGTGGAAGGTACCAGCTATATCAGCTGAAAGTTCACAAGTCTGTGGGACTGGATGGGATTCATCACAGAGTTCTGAAGTAGATAGCAAATGTGGCAGGATGCCTGTCAATCAACTCCCAAAGGTCTTGGGAGTCTGTGGAGATCCTGATGACTGGAAGCTGGCAGTTGTGTTATTCCAATCTATGAATGAAGACCAAGGGAGGTATAGAGCCATTAATTTGCCCTGAGTTCTTGGAAAAAATATGCAGAAGTTTATGAGTTCATAAAGGGAAAATCCTGTTTAAATAATTTGACATACGCCTATTATAGAGTCACACACCTAGTGGAGGAAGAGAAGGCAGGACTTGTAGGTTTTTTTGCATGTGAGGAAAGTTTTTGATACTGTCCCTCCCAGCATACTGCTGAGGGTTCCTGGTTCACTGAGCGAAGAACTGGTTGAAGGGCAGAGCTCAGAGGGCTGTGATGAATGAAGGTACAACTCTCTGGTGAGTGGTGAACAGTGATGTTTCTCAGGATGCAGTTCCAGGGCCAGTATGTTTATCAGTGATGCAGGAGATGAATGCCTCACTAGCAAGTTTTCTGATGATCCCAGACTAGGAGGTGCTGTTGAGGGACAGAATCAATTAAGTTGGAAAAGACCTTTGAGATCATTGAGTCCAACCTACAACCTAACACTGCCTTGTCAGATAGACCATGGCACTAAGACATGCTGTCCTTTCTTAAACATCTCCAGGGATGGTGACTCCACCACCTCCCTGGGCATCCCATTCCAATGCTCAAGCACCCTTTCTGTGAAGATCTTCTTCCTAATGTCCCACCTGAATCTCCCCTGGGACAGCTTAAGACTGTGTCCCTTTCTCTTGTCACTGATTACCTGAAGACACCAACCCCCGCCTGGATATAGCCTCCTTTTGGGTGGTTGTAGAGTGATAAGCTCTTCCCTGAGCCTCCTTTTCTCCAGGTTAAACACCACCAGTTTCCTCAGCCTCTCCTTATAGCATTTGTGCTCCAGACCCTTCACCAGCCGTGGTGCCCTTCCCTGGAAATGCTCCAGCATCTCAACATCCTTCCTAAACTCAGGGGTCCAGAACTGGACACAGTACTCACGCTGAGGCCTCACTTGTGCTGAGTACAGGGGAAGAACCACTTTCCTAGTCCTGCTGGCCACACTATTCCTGATACAGGCCAGGATGCCTTTGGCCTTCTTGGCTACCTGGGCAACTGTTAGCTCATGTTCAGCCTGCAGTAAATCAGCACCCTCAGGTCCCTTTCTGCCTGGCCCTTTCCAGCCACTCTGTCCTCAGCCAGTAGTGCTGCATAGGATTATTGTCGCCAAAATGTAGGACTTGGCTTGGTCTTGTTTAACATCATATCATTGGATTTGGCCCATTGACCCATCCTGTCCAGGTCGCTTTGCAGAGCCCTTCTACCCTCCAGCAGATCGAGACTTGCATTCAACTTAGTGTCATCTGAAAATTTGCTAGTGGTAGACAAGAGGCTTACAGAGGGATCTAGATAGATTGAACCATTGGACAATGATAAATGGGATGAAATGTAAGAAGTCCAAGTGCCAGATTCTGCACCTAGGATGAAGTAAGGCTGGGGACAAGTATAAATGAGGAGAAGAGTGGTTGGAGAACAGCCCTGCAGAAAGGGCCCTGGGGGTGCTGCACCAATAAAAATAAATAAATCATGGTTCTATGCCTTCACCTCTATGTGAAGATAAAGGATACTCGAGTCTAATCTCTGTCTGTTGCAATGTAGTATTTCATAACCTTCAAAAATTCTTTTCAGGTCTTTGCATTTTTTATAAACTAATATACATAATGAGTCATTCCAATTGCTGCCTTACAGTGATGTTATAAAGATTCATTCATTTTAAAATACCACATCCACTCTATATACACACATACAGGTAATATCTATAATTTATACAGAAGAATATGAGTGACACAGGGTGATGAAATACCTTGATGAAGACTATGGTAAAAGTTAAATCCTATATTCCTATTCTGAGAAACAATTTTATGGCCATTAAAAACATTTTAACTTTAATGAGAATGAGTGAATAAGTTTTAATACTTTGAAAGTACCTTAATGTACTTCTGAGATCTAAAAAATTTTACAAGTAAATCCCGATCAATACTTAAAAAGCAATCTTGACTGAGCTATAAGGCTTAAAAATATTAAAATAAAATAATCTGCTTGAAAATTATGAAAGATACTGTTGTGTGTTTTATTTCTGTGGATAACAGCCTTACAATACTGAGTACTTTATTTTATGTGTGATATACTGGGCTAATTAATTAAGTGGGACATATTTGAAAAAGATCCATGGTAAGTGAATAATATATGTTCAGGATAGACAGATGCAGAGGTCATAGTAGAGTATAAAATTTTCATTAAGATTCATTATGAGATGATTATATTCCTTGTAAATTGAAAAGTTACAATTGAGTTCCATCTTTTTCAAAATGTATGAACTAAACACTCTACCATATAAAAACTCTATGTATTCTTTTAAGGTTTTTTGTCAGAATATGTTTTTGAAATTCTTTTAAAACTGGTAAAAACATTTCTATTTATCTTTTCAATTAGATAGCTTCACTATAATGAATCCAAGCTGACAGGTCTTGGAGACAGAGTAAATAACCAAATATCAACACCTCAGAAAGAGTCAAAAAAACCTCTGGTGACAGTAAAACATGCATACTAGAATGTTCTGTCCATCCATCCCTTTCTCACACTTTCCATTTACTTGTATTAGTTATTAGACACCAGATGATACATAAAATGCTCCCTTTTCAGAATCGAGTACCCAAACCCAACCATGCTACACTGCAGAGATTGTGTCTTAAAAAAAAAAAAAAAAAAAAAAAAAAGGTTGTGGCTGCTGTCTCTAAAAATACAGAGCATAGTGAAATTTGCACAACAGAAATCGTGTTTGAGTAGCCTAAGAAGGAAACCTTTTAGTTGATGGAATGCAAAACAAAATAGATGATCAAACAGAAGAGAGAAGTTTACATCATTGCATGATCCATCCCAATGAGCAACACTTTAGGTTGTTTTATACACTATGAAATCTGTTCTTTTTCCTTAAGCCTTTCAAAGAATTTCAAAAATGATAATAAATATTCGGGCTTTTCAAGAGAAGCAATCTTATGGAAGACACAAAGTTAGTTCCCCAGATGTTTTTGAGTTATATAAGTAGAAAAGGTTTGACAAAACACTTTATTGTATGTTTCAAACATGGATGCTGTATATAGGAATTATTAGGGTGTGCTTTTGGGTTTTAAATCCCTGATCATTTTTAGATGTTGTGCAATCTAAGGTTTAAGGAATTGGTAAAGAGGGAAAAATTCTTCTAAGAACTTAAAATACTGAAATTCTATTGAAATTATATAAATTCGATACTTAGTTCAGTGTGTGCTTCAGTGTTGGTGTGTAACAATGGATCATTATATAGATTTATATTTATTGCCATGTTTTGTCATGTGTGGTTGTCTTCAGGAAACTCTATTGTAAATTTGCAAAAGAAAAAGTAAAAGGGACAAACAAAACAAGCAGGAGAAAATTGACTGCTTCACATATATTAATATGAATATCAATCAGGAGATTTTCTACACACCAGAATAAAGTACAAAGTGAGTGACAGATTTTTGATGTGCTAAAATTCAACTTTCATATCACTGCATTTTAGCCAGATACATAGTAGGAAGCATAGTCTTTAGGTTGAAAACGGTATATTTTTATTTGATAATTAAAAGGTATATGGCTCCTAGAAGCCTTTCAGTTTATGTACTAGCCTGAACCTTATGATATTTAATCTCTAACAAAAGTCAGAGCCAACATCTGATCACTTCAGTATCTACAAACACAGATACAATTTGCACACTGATTGAGATATGGGACACTGAATCTGTTTTCTACTAGAGGTTATACATGTTAGGCAAATTCTCTCACTTAGGAATTAAAATTTGCTTTCTGTTTTGTCATAGAATGCATGAGGGTTAATGGGAATTCTAGAGATTATCTAGTACAGGCACTCCACAACACTTCTACATATCTTGTTCCAGTATTCAACCATTATCACAGTAAAAAAAAAAAAAAAAAAAAAAATCCACGGAAAAAGCTTCTTCCTATGTTTAAATAGTATTTCTTGTATTTCATTTTTTGCCCATATGTTTTTGTCTTGTCACTGGGCACTCCTGAGAAGTGTGACACTCTTTTCTCTACCTACCTCTCAGACATTTATATGCATTGATAGATTTTCCTGAACCTTCTCTTCTACAGTCTGAGCAGCACTCTCACTGTCTCCACATGTGTCAGATGCCTTAATCTCTTAATGATTTTTGCAGCCTTGTACTGGACATCAATTAAAAAAAAGAAAACAAAACCAACCAAAGTCCAAACCAAAATCAAACAAATAGAAAAAGAAGCTATATCCAGGAAATGGGAACCACGTCAGTGGCTGTATAAAACCAGAGATCAGTACTGTTTATGTGAAATTAACTCAATGAAAAAAAAACAAAAAACCCAAACCAACCCTGCATAAAGAGTTATCCAGTCAAAGAAGATTTGAAAGCCATTCCAGGTAAAGAAAATTCAAACTGCTTGACTAACCTCATTTGCATAACATGAATATTAGCTGTTTTGCCATGGCTGTACAGAAGTTTCTGTGCATTTACAACCTGGCAGATTTTCAGTCCAATATTAATTTAAGTTTTATTAAAACAAATAAATTAGCTACATGCTTGATAAATTTAAAATAATCTATCTTGAGTCACATTTCATGAAAATAGAAGGTTTTATATAGTACTCACTTTGTTTCCTCACTTGGCACAAATGCAGCAATGATACAGAGAAGAGCAGGAAAGAATATATTAGAGATATGTAACGCCTAAGAGCTTGATGTGTGATCACTGTCTCTAATTAGACCACCATCTCAGGGGATAGAATCAGATTAATATTAATTCTCTCTTTGACAGAGGATAGAAAATATCCACAGGTTGCTGGATTAATGGGTCAAAGTTGGTGAAAGTTTGGCATTTGCTTTGAGCATTTTTTGCTTCAGCATATATAGACTCTTCTGAGTTAGCAAGGGCAGTTTATGATTTTTTTTAGAAATTGTTTTCTTGCAATTTTCTTGCAATTTTCACTGATAATGAAGGCATTTGCAATGCAAGATATTTGCATGACAGCAATAACAATAAAGAGTAGTACAGTAATAAAAATATAATGGCCAAATAAAATGGAGTAAATAGTGGTAAAGTTATCTATTCAAAGTTCATAACAGTAACAAGAAAATAAATAATGTATGATAGTAATTACAATCTCAGGGCATCCAGACCAAGTTAGCAATAATAACTACGCCCATGGTTGTAAATGCATCTTCTGCAAGTGTAAATATTCTTATCATATTATTGTATTTGGTGGACAGTTTTGCCATAAAGTCTGCCTAGCAGTCTAAATGCATGTATAATCCTGTACCACATGTATTAAATCTTACGAAGAATATCTGAAATGTATTTATAGAAATAAAATTAAACGTATAAGGGAAACTTCATGAAGATTAAGTATCTCTCCACTTTCGCAGTTAGATCAATGGAAAGGTCTAAACACGTGACCTGCCTAATGAATTCCTAGTGAATCCTTGTGTCCTATTTGATTATGAATAAGGTCTGAAGCTTGAGGTGTTTTCTGCCTGAAATGCTAGTGAATTGTAAAAAATGTAATCTAACACCATTTAGGGAGACAAAAGACATTGATGTCTTAGGGAAATGAAAGAAATTAATACAGACAGCTGCCAAAGAGCAGGTGGGAAGATGGCAAATGTGTCTTAGTTAAGTTGAACTTCTGCTGGACAGTATCTGGATGGACCTACATGAAAAAATACTGAATTCTAGGAACTGTCACTGCAGCTGGGAAGAGGCATTGGCAAAGTTCAGAAAAATCTTTGAGAAAGGAACTTCACTTTGGGAGAAAGACTGAGTTTTACAGTATTTCTTCAGGGTGTGGTTGAACTGAAGAAAGTGTGTATAAAGGTGGGCCTTATTCTTAGAGCAGACATGATCTTTTGTAGAGCATTGTGCAGACACAAGTAGCAGTTTTCTAGTCCACAGCAAACTGCAGGAGCAGGAAAGATAGGGCATACAATAACCACTTCCTCCTCTATCTCTCAGTTCTTGTAGCACACAGGGAAGAAGACGCTGAAGAGGAAAATATGTCAGGATGGAAGTCCAGATAGCAAAACTGATCAACATTACTGATTGCTCCAAACTCTTCATACCATTTTGCTTTTTCACAAAATGCATAGTGCTCTTAAGGTGTTTATTCAACTTTTTTTTTTCTTGCTTTAATTAGAACTGTTGTTTAATTTTTACTTTGGTTTGCAAATCATTGTGATGTTTACATGTCCATTCCAGTTAGATACTCTTTTTAAATGGCCTAGTTTACTGAACTTTCCTGTTTTCTAAAGGTCTTACTTTTATCCACTAAAATATACAAAAAGGGAAAGCTAAAATATTCAGTTGAAATACAATAGTAAATGAAGCGCTTCACCAATCCTACTGAACTGATGCCCAATTAGTCAAAAGCAATTAGCATAAAGTGACACAATTAAAATCATTACCCATGTGAGCAGACGAATCAATATGGTACCTATATAATCAGTTAGTTCCTCTCAATCCATAAAATTAATCAGGGACAGAATGGCACTTACTTCACTAAAGAGATACACTGAATGTTTAGAACAAGTAATTTTGGAACAACCAGAATGTCCAAGCAATTACTCTTCAAGACTGTCATGTGTGCCAGGGAGGTAACAGAACTTGGAATGCCTTTTCCTTCAGCTTTGTTCATCAGTGGTGCTCTCTGCTTGTGCGTCAAGCTCACCAGTGTCCGTTTTTCTCTAAAGTATTTTCTAGCTTTAGAAACAGCTCATAGGAATAATGCTTTTCATACATTAGTTTTCAAGCAATTTTGAAAGCAAGATTTTTGTCATCCTCTGTTTTCCAGATACTCATTTTCAGTCAATACAAGCAAAATGAAGGGTTTATAGCTCTTTAAACTGTAGGAAGTTATTTTCACATGTACTAGGAATAATGTCTGCTGCCAAGATAACTGGGGAATTAAGGGACATCTGGTGTCTTTGGTTCTGCCTTTTCAGTGTTTCCTATTATAATTACCTGGCTCTACTGCTGAATGAAGAGGAATTAAGAGGAAACAAATTCATCTTTTTGGTTCCTCTGATTCATCCAGAGCAATATATTTTGGCTAGAAACCATAGGTGTAAAATAGAGTTTGGTATAAAAACCTTGATTTTAGTTTGAAGCAGGAAGCCAGAAGGGATGGTAATTCCAATGGCCAGTATCTTCACCAGTATGACAGGCACTGAATCACTGAATCACAAAACAAGATAAGGTGGAAGAGACCCTCAAGGATCCTCGAGTCCAACTCCTGGCCCTGCACAGGACCATACCCAAGAGTCACACCATGTGCCTGAAAGCATTGCCCAGATGTTTCTTCAACTCTGACGGGCTTGGTGCTGTGACCACTTCCCTGGGGAGCCTGTTCCAGTGCCCAACCACCTGAAGAATCTTTTCCTATTATCCAAACTAAGCCTCCCCTGACACAGCTTCATGCCCTTCCCTTGAGTCCTGTCACTGGTCACCACAGAGATCAATGTCTGCTCCTCCTCTTCCCCTCACAAGGAAGTTTCAGATTGCAATGAGGTCTCTCCTCAGTCTCCTCTCCTCCAGGCAGAACAAAAGGTTCCATGTGAACTGGGGACCTGAGGTTTGCTGTTGAGAGCTGGTACAGAGAGATGCCAGAAAGAAGCTTGCACAAGTGAGGGTGACAGTTTTCCTGTGATAAAGGGATTTTGCATTTTTTCTTGTGCCCCACTCCACGCCCCACTTCTTGCTGATGCAGGCTCTGCCCATAGACACTGATATCTGGAGTGTGCATGTGGGAGGTCCATTCTTTCTGGGCAGTCAGCTCACAGGAGACTGTGGCCAGAGTAAGATATCTGTGGCAGGGGAGATCTCTCAGAGGACTTCCAGCACATTACTAGAGGAAAACACAAATGGTAAATTGGGAAGAACCTATGCAATTGGGTTGTACCAGTTCCTACTGGACTACTGGAAAAAGCAAAATTCCTTGGGGTCACCATGAGGCAAGTGATCACCAGCATGTTTAGAGTTAAGAGCCATTCAGCACAGAAATTCCCACCAGGAATTATTTTCCTCCTCTCCTCCTCTTTGTGGCATTGTAATGTGGCAGGCTGGCTAGCTCTCAATCATTGCCTGGCCACAGGGAGCATAGAAAATGGGTAAAACAAGATGAAGCATTGCCTTCAGTGAAACCTTTACTTGAAGGAGACCAATCATAACATTACATGCTGGGTTCTTGATTTATTCTCTCAACATAAATACCTCTTAAATTAACAGTTAAACCACAAAATATATGTGTAATACTGAGGTCTTACAAGAGGTGCATCTACTATTCTCGTCAGTGGTTGTGATATCATGATAGGGTAAGGCATTCACAAACACCTGGGTAATTTAGGAACATTCACTCCATTGTCTTTTTCTTTCTTTGCTCATTTCTTGTCTAAACATTTTTGAAAATTATGTTCAGTTATGCTATAGACAAAAGTGGGATAGAAATAGTTAAGGAAAAAAGGTCGACTAAAACTCCAAAACAGGGTAATATTAAAAAAAAATGAAGTGGCAAGCTTTTTAAAAGTCTTTGATAAAGAGACCGTGTAACTACTGCTTTGCCAGAGTCAATGTATATATCCAAGGATACCAAGGAACTATCTTAGGAATTACCATTCATTTACTGTGAGGACGGATTAAAATTGCAAATGTTTCTGTGTCAAATAGCCTATTTAATAATTTACCTTCCTTGCTTCACAGTGAAAAAGAGACATTTTCTGAGAAGATAAAGGGTGATAAAAAAGTTTCATTATACAGAGTGGTCAGTACAGAGGAAACCAGTATCTCTGAGAAAATAGGCAGGTATTTCATTATTTATCTACATCTAGTTTTTGACAATGCAAAATCACATGCTTTCATCTCTGTTGTTCATCGTTTTCTGAAAGAGAAGCATATGACCTTTAAATCTCCAGACTCTGTGAGAGAGGACAATTTACAATAAAGTATGAAAGAAATTAACAAGGTTATACTTGCCATATTTCTAACAGGGAAAAGTACTCAAAGAGGCTTGTGCAATTTTTGCCCTAATTTTTTAATCTTACTGAAATGTATTTATCCCACCAAATTAGATTAATATGTTTTTCTTTAATTTTGCTTTCTACCTTGTGGGCCAGAATAATACCACATTCATATAAATAAATTTTCTACCTTTGTATTAGCACTGGGTAGCTTTTTTTTAGCAAAATTCCTCTTTGGAACAAATAGAAATCTACATCAGTGGACTCAGAGCAAAAATAACTATTAACCACATAGTTGACATGCTGTGTAATAACAGTGGTGTCTCTCAGTGGGGACATTTCAGAAAGCTGTAGGCTATTTCACCCCTCCTGCATGCTAAGCATGTATTCATGAGGACTTAGGGCAAAGAAAGTAGTGCTCTTTAAATTCATACCCTACCTTTCTTCATGGCAATTCTCCCAGCATATTTCCCTGTGAAGACTCAAATCCTCTTTGCTGTGGAGTCCCACAGCTGGTTTATGTCAGCTTCAAGTTAAATGACTGATTTTGAAGACAGTTAACTAGATGGAAGGTGATAGATGTAACTTAGAATAGAAAAATTTTTAATGATAATTGAATTTCTGCCTCAAAAACACTTGTCATATTTATCTTCTGTAAATATTGTCTCTGTTCAACTAGTGAATTCTGCTCATTTAACGTGTTGAAAAAGAGAATATTGGGGGAACAGAGGACAGACACTGAAACATGAGAAGGAAAGAAAAACAGATCCTAAATTAATTAAAATTAAAAATGTTATCCTAGAGAAGTTTTGAATAACCCTGCAGACTTCTGTTTCTTAACCTCACTTGTCTTGAGCTCATGTAATTCATTGGTTATTTAAGCATTGTTTAAGCATTGTTTGCACAAGAACAAACCCTAGACAAGTATCTGTCCAGGGTTTTCATTATGGAGTTTGTTGAATTATGTGTACATGCATACATACATGCATATATAATGATCTACAGATGTTTAGCTTAATTTTTGGTTTGGTTTTAGTATTTCCTTGTATATCAGTAAAAGCATAGGAACATGAAGTGAAGATTTGCAGAGGAGGAAAGCACCACAAATTGTCTCTGTCTTTCAGGATGCCTGTCTTCTCTATGATTGAAAACTTTCTGCAGTGTATAAAACTGCATGGTCTATTCAGTGTGCTCCTCAAATTGGCTACTTGTAATACTAAAATTCCCAGACACTGCAGTAATGCAGTAAGAAAGGTTGGAATTTCATGGTTGTTCTTTTCAATTTATCAAAATATTTGTTAGTCTGACACTGATTTAGAGCATGTGCAATCCTCACAGGTAGCAGGACACTATGTACTGCAGATTTTTTCCCATGGATAATACAGTGATTGATCTTTCATCAGAAACAAATTAATGATAAATTCACAATTCTCAAGAGATTTGTTCTTTTTATTTGCTGTTATATTTTAAAATGACAGCATTTTGTGTTCTGGAATTGGCACTATACTGTATAGTCCCATTAGCACTTCTTTCATACAATCTTACGGTATCCTGAGTTTCTTATCACTGGAAAAATTGACCACTTAGGCATTGACAGATGACTTCTCTGAGTTAGGGCTTTAGTCTTACACTAGTTTGAACAGTTTTATTTCCACTAGGTGGAGCATTGCTATCACACCAGAACTCTTTTACATTAGAAAGATTCTTTCTAAGTCAAAGTAGAGAAAAAAAGAGATGGAGCTGGAGAGTTTGGCTCTAGATCTAGATAAGTTTTTGTGAAGTGTGTGAGGGTTAAAGTATGCAAACATCTGTATTCCAATCCATCTTGATTAGTCTACCTCCTTATCTTGTGAATTCTGTTTCCCTAGTTCATCATTATCCTTTCAGGCTTTGACTGAAAAAGTGAATAATTTAAAGGTGAAAGACATGAGGTACTTTGACAATCTCGCCAGGGGAAGCAGGGGAGCAGGTACCAATCTTTTCAGTCTCATGATCAGGGATAGGACTCGAGGGAATGGCATGAAACTGAGTCAGGGGAGGCTTAGGTTGGACATCAGGAAAATGTTTTTCACCAAGAGGGATGAAATAGGCTCCCCAGGGAAGTGGTTACAGCACCAAACTTGTCAAGAGTTCAAGAAGCATTTGGACAAAACATTCAGGCACATGATGTGATTCTAGGGGTGTCTGTGCAGGGCCAGCAGTTGGACTAGGTGAACCTGATGGGTACCTTCCAAGTCAGCACATTCTATCACTCTAAGATTTCTAGAAAAGAAAAAAAAAATCAAAGTGGCTTCTTTGGTGCTGATATCTGTGCTTAAAGGTTGTATTTGCAGATTAGGAAATTGTGGTGTATTAGGAGATTATATTTAGTGATTATTTTTGTAAAAACATCATGAATTGCATATCATTTGGGGTCTAAAACACTCCAAAGTGAGTAAATTCAAAGATAAAAATTTACTGCTAAGAGGTGTCTTTTTTGAAACTGGGGAAAGAACAAAAGTAGTTCATAGTAGAGTATCCTGGCTGAGGTTTCTCAGCTAGTAAAAAATATGGATATTCAGAGGCTTAACAGATTGCTATCAACTTTAACCTCATTCAGAAGCACAAAAGTGCTAAGAAGATTGCAAAAAAACATGTGACAAAACACCAATGCTATATTCAATTATAGCAAGAATTGTGTATCCATAGTCATGGTTATCACTGTCCTCTTATATTTTCAACACTACTCTTAGTTGAAATCCCACAAATATGAGTGGTAGATCAGCTTTTTCAAAGGTCTCTGTGATGGTGCCTCATATTCCCAAGAAAGCCTTGTTTAGGCTTGTACCTTTTCCTGTCTTTTGTAATTGGTTGATTTTTTTCTTAATTTTTAGCCAAGTATGCAAGAGGTAAAGCACTTTGCAGATATGTTGAATTCTTAAGGTGTGTCATACCTGACACGTTGTCCCACAGGAAGATACAAAAGGGTCTTCAATGCTGTAGTTGGGTCAATATAGAATTTTAAAAGGGTGAACCTGGCCATGCAGGCACTTTCAGTTTCCAGCTGTTTCAATCAGAAATGTCACCTGTGGCAGAAGAGCAGTCTAGAGGCAGTGTTTTGAGTTGTTTTTGTGTCTGAGCCCTTCTGCATCCCACAGCTGGTAACAGGTGGGCTGTCACAGCTGGAGCAGGCTCTGTCTGCTCAGTGAATGAGACAACAGGTTTCCACTTGCTAATATTGGTCATATATAGACATGTATCGACACTGCATTAAAAAATCAGCTAACAAATATACACAAATTATCTCAGTTTTCAATGGCAATATAGACCTCAGCCTCGTTTAGCTGTCCAAGAATGAATGCAGAGTCATTGGGGTGCATCAGAAGACCTCTGCTGAGAGAGCATTGAAGGATCTCACCTTTTGACCTTGTGGCTTTCTGACTTCAGCTGAAGGCATAATTTACTCTGATCTCCATTAGATATTATTTTGTCATGTTTGTGAAGTTCTAGATATTTGATGTAGATTCCAATGTTAAAACTGAGTATCCTTTTGAAACTGGCTGTGTATGCATCTTCTTAGGGTAAAATAATAGTAATGAAATAGAAAAGTGAGCATTAACAGACTGAGGTGTAACGATTTGTGAACTCAAGCAATACAATTTAATAACTACATTTCTCCTGCACATTCTTGTGTCAGTGGAAATGCTTCAAATAAATGTGTCTAAAGAACAGGTAACTTACCCCAGCATCGTGCCTCTATGCATTACACAGGTCCATTCTGAGGGGTGGCAAACTAGATTCTCAGTACTCTAAATATAACTTCTTCAAAGACAGCTATGTGTTGTCATCAAATGGTGGGTAAAGTAACAGAGACCAGATTAAAAGTCTTTTGTGAGCCCCATGTACTCTTCTGGAATAATAACTTCCACAATTTACCTGACAGCCTAGCATAACAGAGGGCTATTGAAAAGCAGAGCAAAATTTTCAAATGGTTTCTTTGGTTACAGTTTTGTAGCTCACCTAAATTTTCCTAAATTACAGGAAAATATCTATTATATATTTTGTAAATTGTAGCTGAAAAAAACCCACAAACTAGATACAGATTTAATTCAAAATTAATGTTATGCTAGATGAGAGAAGCCCAATGTGAAGAAGATTTTCTGCAGCTGTCCATAGAATAAAATGGTTAAGAATACACAGGCCTCCAGAAACTTATTAAGTCCCCTGGCTTTCAAATCAATCATGTTATCAAATAAATTTTTCCTTTTGTGAGACCTAATGAATAACACATAGTAGGTTAAGGAAAACACTCCAGTTCTCTAGCCAGTGGGTTGCTGTATGTATAGTGTTTTGCTCATTATCAAACAATAATTGAGAACTATTCTTTCAGTGATATGGAATACAGTGAAATCAATACAATCTTTATGGGCATTGTTAAAAAATTTAAATACTTTACACCTGTTGAAAAATAACTGAAAAATTAAAAGTTAAGTGTGGAAAACTATAACAAAATACACTGCCATTATTTTTTGTCTGTGTCATTTCTAGATGTGTCTTAAAACATGAGAGATCTGTGTGATTTATCTGTTACCAGGGCAAGCCATATGTTAATTTGTATTATAAATATACCATATAAGAAACCACATCAATATATAGTCTAAAAAGGTTAAGTCAAACCCACTTTTTATATAGAATGAATAATCAAGTTCAAATCTTACTAGGAAGTTGAAAGATCAGATGGGGCTGAAAAATGTGAGGTGTTATAGTTTAGGGGGGACCATAACAGTCCCCTTGGTTTGAAAATATGACTGTATAGGCTATCTTAGGTGCTACTGAGTGTTGTCTATGAGGCAAGCACTATCAGTCGTAGTGGTTTTTTACTATCCTGGGCTCTAAGAGTACCCAGCTTCATCGTAGCTCCATGCTGGAAGGCAAAATTGACTTGTATGTCCAGTTCCTCTCATAGAGACATAAACTAGAACAAGTGCTAGAACAAGGGAAATGTGTCGCTCCAGTAGATCCTCTCTGGGATACAATACCAACATTAGTATTTCAGGACACCCTGGAATCTAGGGACTGAGTCATCATTGCCATTATCCCTTTTCCTTCACCCATAGTTTACACAGATTTATTTATAGCTTATATATCTGTTTCTATTGAAAAAGCAAAAGTTACTCAATCAAAGACATTCTCTATTTTTTAAATTCTGGGTAATTAATTCCAGAATTTTTGTTCTCAAGCCTGTTACATTTCTATTTTCCTCTTTACTTAATCTTGATCAGGACTCTTTTCAGCTTTTAAGTGATGAGTACTTCAAAGAGCAGGGGGCAACTTAATTACCTCTGGGCCCCTGATTAGGGGTCCCAGCTCACTGGCAGGTGAAGAAAATGGCTGACAATGAATCAGGCATTTTTGCACCAGGTTTTAAGGCTAGGTGATGAAAGACATGAAGATGGCTAAAGAAGCCTTTTCATCTTAATGACTGGGAGCATTGCTTCTCTCTCTTCTCTTTCTCTTTCTCTTTCTCTTTCTCTTTCTCTTTCTCTTTCTCTTTCTCTTTCTCTTTCTCTTTCTCTTTCTCTTTCTCTTTCTCTTTCTCTTCTCTCTACTAAAGCACAAAGAGTGACACTCAGTAGCACACAGTTGGCACCAGTGGTGTTGCCTACACCACCATCTTTTATTTTTTTCTGTAGAGTCAGAAACACAAAACTTCAGAGTATCACTCAATTGGCTATGCTAAGTCAGTAGAGGGCAGCAGTACACGTGCCCACTAAGCGGTTATTACAGTATAATGTAAATTTTATTGATGTCTTAGAATGGATGGTTTGCTATATTTATGATAACATTTATTACAGGACACAGAGTTCATCTCGCTGGAACAAACCATTTAGTTCATCTTGTCCAGTAAGCGCTTGACAGTGGCAGTGAATAACTGGTGTCTCAGAGCAAGCATAAAAATAAACAAGATGCACTCAGCCAATTGTGCAGTGCCAAACCTCTGCAGGCGATTAGATAACACCCTCAAGCATGAAATCTGATTACCTTATTATCATCTTAGCTTGCATAGGCATGGATTCCAAGCAATGCTATTAGTTATCCACTTCTCTTTAGAATGTAGCTGTAGTGTTTTGCCTCAATGAGTTCCTGTGGCAACAATTTTCACAAACATATAATGCAAACTTTTTTCCTTTTGATCAGTCTTGTTAACTGAATTTCAGCAGCAGAAACATATGTTCGTACCTAAAATATAATAGCAGATACTTGAATAGACAGTTTAAATACATTTTTTAGACTGAGAATTTAGTCAAGCCTTAATTAAAAGTCATAAAATTATGAGCTTTCCTTACCGTTCATGATTTTAAAGATAACAATGTGGGGGTTCTTTTCCAAAAGGGAGAGAAAGAGCTTTTCTCCTAAAAGGACTAAAACTCATGCTACTTTTAAAACAAATCCTGAGATTCTCATATATCCACACGGAACTGAGAGCCAAAGATTTAGGATAATGATGAAAAAGGATAAGACTTGTAAAATTGTGCAAGTTGATAACAGTGGGTTTATAATAGCTGCATAAAACGGAGCCCATCCTAAGCTACAATGCCCTTGACAAACCTAAATGTATTTAGTGGTGCTAAGGAGGCTCGATTGATTAACCACTGACAGACCTACCAAAGCAAATGTGATAAAAACTTAACAAGACTCACAGTCTAAACAGCTATACTGTCTTGACAGCAAATCTTTCCCTCCTCCCCTTTGTAAGCAAGCTGGGAGAAAAGATATGGCTTGAAGAACATCTTGTAAGAAACTAAGTCTTCTGTGTTATCAAACTGCTTACATTACTGTTGATGAAATTTGCATATTCGGACCTTAAAGAACATGACTTATTGTCTGCTCTTTGGCTACTTCATTGGAGTATGACCATGACTCAACAACCCCCTCTCCAAATCACCCATGGTCTGCTAGGAGCTTGCAATCACTCATGGTTATGTGGTGGCTAAACCCTGGCTGGACACCAGGTGCCTACCAAAGCTGCTCTGGCCCTGTCCTCCTCATCTGGACAGAGGAGAGAAAATATAACAAAAGGTTCATATATTTAAAGGCAGGGGGAGATTCACTCTCTTTATTTTTTCATGTGACAATTCACGTAATTCACATGACAATGAATTACTGTCACAGGCAAAACACACTCGACTTTGGGAAACTTGTTTAATATATTACCAATCAAATCAGTGTAAAGTAATAACAGGTAAAACCAAACCTTGAAACACCTTCCTTCTACCCCTCTCTTCTTCCTAGGCTCATCTTCACTCCCTAGTTTCTCTGCTTCCTTCCTCCACAGCAGTGCAGGGGGACATGGAATGGGGGCTCATGTCACAGGCACAGGGAAGGTGTCAGTTCATCACATGTTGTCTCTGCTGCTCCTTCCTCTTCAGGGGCAGGACTTCTCATACTCTTCCTCTGCTCCAGAATAGGGTGTTTCCCATGGGAGTCATGAACTTCTCCAACAGGAGTACTTCCCATGGGCTGCAATTCCTCATTAACTTCTCCAGCGTGGGTGCTTTCCATGGAGTGAAGTCCTTCAGGAACTGACTGCTCCAGCATGCACACCTGCGAGGTCACAAGTCCTGCCTGCAAACCTGCTCCAGGGTGGGCTCCTGCTCCAGGGGGTGCTTCTCCTTCTACAGGGCCACATGCCCTGCCAGGACCCTGTTCCAGTGTGAACTTCCCACAGGATCACGGCCTCCTTCAGGCATCTACCTGCTCCAGTGTGGGGTCCTTCTTGAGCTGCAGGGGGATAGCTGCCTCACCACAGTCTTCAGCACAGGCTCTAGGGGAACCTGTGTTGCTCTCTCTCCTTCTTCACTGACCTTGGTGTCTGCACAGTTGTTTCTCTCACAGATTCTCACCCATCTCCGCTGTTGCAATTGTGCAGGATATTTTTTTCCAGTTCTTAAATATGTTATCCCAGAGCTGTTACCACTATTGCTGATGGGTGCAGGCTTGGCCAGCTGCAAGTCCAGCTTGGAGCCTTTTGGCATTGATTCTGTTGGGCATGGGGAAGTTTCTTACAGAAGACACGCCTGTCATTTCCTTCACCCACCAATATCAAAATATTGCCATACAAACCCAACAGTTAATTACTCTTTTCACAGGTTTCCATCTGCTATATCCTCTCCTTTAAATACCAGTGAAATAGCACTCACTGTAGACGTTACTGTACTGCATAAATCTGGCATCATTTTCTGCTGTAAAGTAGCAAAGAAGTGTCAGATGTCAGATTGTGTTTAATGTCATAAAAGGTCCATGCAAAATAGACAACAGTGAGTTAAGCATCTGGTTATAAAAATCTGGCATTTTATTTTTTGTTTCCTTTTTTTTTTTCACTTTTCATTTCCCATGGACGTACTGCTCAGACAGTTCAGAAAATAGGTATGAGAATGAAATAGGAAGTTCTATTTGAATTGTCCAGGGAGAAAGGGCATCAGCAGGTTGAAATGAAATCTTCCTCCCATTGTACCACACTACACAGCAAAAAGAGAAGCTGACAAGAGCAGTGTTTGCAGTATCCTAGAAATAATGGAGGTATTCCCAGATGAGAAGCTGAGACACATTAAAGAAAAGGGGAAAATGAACAGTGTACATCCCTGTTTTACATTCTATACACCACTGCTTTCAGGAGCACAAATATCATAAGACACAGTCTTTTTGCTTATTTTTCTTGCTGCTGTTTCCAAGACCATATGCATTTCTCATTAAACTGTCGTGGATTAAACAGAAGAGCAGCCCTGGATGCTGGAGTCTCCTACTCTTTCACCTCTGTGTGCCTGGCTCTAATATATGGAGTCATATGCTTCTTTTCTCAGGCTGCCACAGTGAACACTGTGCTATCTTCTGCATATCCAGAAATTTGTACCAGAGTATGCTTTTTGTTTGGTTTTGGTTTGTTTTTGTGCAGTTCTGAGAGCATATATTACTGTGAAAACATAACTTTCTAGTGGCCACTCTGTTCTCTGTCATTATTTGCAATATGTATATTGCTTGATTCTGTCCTTTTTACAGCCTGACAGGTAGTATTACATCTGTTGCCACAGAAAAAGTCCATGCTGGCATGAGGTCTTGGTTTCTATAGGGTTTTGTCAGCTACATATATAAAACTTTGTCCTTTAGTCTTTGCCACTGAGCCTCAAATCATAAATTAATTTATAGTCGTTCCCTGGAATGGTTTTGATTCTTTGGGAGTGATAGGTAGGGGTAATATTGGGGTTTGGATTTTTTTTAGGAGGCTTGGTTGGCAGGTAGCCCTTCCAGTAACATAGGAATTGGGGCTCTGTATACCATTAGGATCTTTTCCATTAAAGTCAGACTCTGGTTGCTATGGAGTTAGTTGCTGCCTTTCAGTTTGGAGAAGTCTGACTTCCTTGGCCACTTCTACCTGTGACATTTGATTCCTATGCTGATGCCTTTGCTCTCAGCACTGTGACCCTGAGCCCTGTGTCCCAGCTCCTTGGTACTGCTCCTTTCCAGCTTACAGATCCACTCCATCTCACTTTTTAGTGTAATGGCTTTATTAAGCAGCACTCAGCTGCTTTAGGCTTCAGAACAGCTGTTACGAGGGGATCCTGTTTGAAAGAGATGTGCATTCCTCGGGAGATGAGACCAGGCATTTCTAAACAAGGAAGGATTTATACAGAAACAGAAGTTCATTTAAAAAATACTGGTTTTTTGGTTTTGTTTTTTTTTTTTTCTTTTAATGATTTCATTTCAAATGGAACAGACAGAGAGATAGGAAGGATATAACACACAAAACAGAAACAAGTGGGAACAAAGAGGGTTATTTGAGAAGAAAATTGAAAGCTTAGTTTTTCAGTTCTGTGGCCTTGGTAATTGTCTTCAAGAATGTAAATGCATTTGATTTCCTTTGAGGAAAAGAGACTTCTTTTTAATAAAATTTACACCATGAAAAAAGATCTTTTTTTTTTTTTGTAAATAATGAATCTTCAATACTTCAATTTATGTCTTACATACCAAATAGTCTCATCTTTCTATTATATTTCATACTCGTACTGAATGGTTTTCATTTGCTAGCTTGCTACTGTAAATGGAATGCATTAATCTGAGGCAAAAGTAATTATAAAAAAGAACATAAAATATCAGATTATTAGGATGGTATCTTTCTCTGTCGAGATGGGTTACTTCAATTCATTCATCACCTCATAGAAACACTAAGCTATTTTAGAAGGAATGTGACCTGAATTTAAATCTGAGGACACGTATAAGAGTGTGTCTAGTAAAAAAAAAAAAACACTCAATGATATCCACAGTATGCCTGATATATTAAAGTCTGGTTTTTAAATGCCCAGATATGTCACTTCTGTTTTTAAAGTCTAACTCTCACATTGAATCAAATTTCACAAAAAGTGAATTTCATGCCCTCCCAGAGTACCAATATGAAGCATGACCGATGTGAAAATACTCAATTAATTGTGGTAGCAACTATTTTCAGTGTGGGAAATGATCAGTATTTCAACCTCTACCTTCCAGTGAATGCTAGAGAACCTTATTTGCAGTCCAGGAATGTCCAGAGACTTCCTGATTTCTTTGAAATGTCTCAAAACTGGGCAGTGGAGCCCACTTTGCTTTTCCTTCTTTTCATGAGTGTTATAGAAGCAATCTTTTCAACCTCCTTGCTTTTGTCACAGTGAGGTCTAGGAGACAGAATTCAGCAGTACACAGAGGTAGATTCGTTTTCCCAGGACCTTTAGACTCGCTGTGTCCAGAGGGAGGTGGATGGCTTTCCTGGGACACAGCACATGTGGATGCTGCTGCTGCTGCTGCTGCTGCTGCTGCTGCTGCTGCTGCTGCTGCTGCTGCTGCTGCTGGTGCAGAACAAGCAGCATTCACTGTGGATGACCTTTGCTGTGATAGGGACCAGCATGGGCACGTGCTGCACACCTTCCTGCAAGATGGCAATGGTTCCCTTTGTTACAAAATCTTTTCATCACTGGAGCTTCTCTTCATGGCAAACACCTCAGCTGAAAAAAACCCACATATAATATAATTTTTATAACCTTTCTTTTTCTTCTTCTCTTTCATTTGAATCCTAAATAAATTTCATATATAGGCAGGGCACAAGACTCTTTTTCTTGAACTTGGCAGGATGTCAATAATGGCATGGACTTTGTCACTGCAAAAATTAACTACATGTTTATTTTGTTTCTAATATCCCATAAAATATGATAAAAAACCCTCATAAACCCTCTGAAAATACTTTAATTTTAGTTATCAGTAAACGATAAAAGCTGTGACTTTTACACTTCACAAATATGTTGCTTCTGAGAATGTATATTTCTGTAATTTTACCTAAGAGTGGATAGTTCTGTGTTTTTACATATTTGTACATATTCAAGCATATTTTAAAATTCAGATGGATGCCCTTGAAGTGGGTACCCTTGAAATTGTTTCAAAATGTGACAATGCCAAGAGAATATCTTCAGGAATGCTTACTTCAATATTTTACTGAATACTCTTACTCCTTTTTCTAGAACTGAGATCTGGTTTTTAAAAGTGAAGTGACTGTAGAAATAGTGTTCTGCCCTGCCACTTGGCTGTGTTTCATCTAACTTTATACTCCACTTAGAATAAAATCCTTTTGTAGGAACATATATTTATATGGAGCAGACTGATAAAGTCTGCAAAAATAACAGTGTCTTGCTTATAATAAGATACTCAAAAGAATATGCAGTGCAATGCTGGCAGAGAATCACTTTTTTGTCATAGGATTTGTTTGTTCAGAAATGGATTTGCAATTCTATAGGGTGCAATGTTACCATTCCATCTAACAGAAAGCTTGACTATCAAAAGCAAAAATCATTATCTTGAAAAAAATTGCATTTGATTTGTAGGTGAAATTCTAAATTTTCATGACATATCAAACAGAACAGCAATTATGATTATAATTAAAATAGCAAAACCAAATTCTGTGGAGTGGGTTATATCATCTAAAGACTAGGCATTTGGTCTTTGGGGCTTTTTTTATTGCAGTTCACATGCTCTTACAAATTCTTGAATATATGCTATGGATTTAAGGGATGGTTTCACTTAAAAAAAAAGAAAAGAAAAGAAAAAAAAGAAAAAGAAAAAGAAAAAAATAAAAAGAAAAATAAAGTAGCCATACCATTTTTTGGAAAGATATTCAGTTTATGGACTCCTAACATTAATTGTCTCTGTATTGAAATTAAACCTGAATGCAGCTAGTGTGAAGTCTTTTTATCTGTAGGCAATGGTCTGTAATCTTCTCTTTTCTGTCCCCAGTTGTCAAGAATAGATAGAAAAATATCAACAGCTTCCAGTGATAGTTCAGCCAGGTGAAAATCAGAGTATAGTCCCTTAGGAAGTCCTGATATTGTGACATTTGTGTCAGCCTAAGTCAACTTCTCAAACTTTTTTATATAGGACAATTATTCAGAGAGTTCAAAAAGTTGACAACTCAAAAATGACAGAATTCCTTGTTTTAATTGGGTTTGGTGTTCAGCTGAATATCCCTGTGCTGCCACATCAATGAGGGCATACTTCATGCTTTCCTCCTCCTTTTCTTGTTCTACAAGACTTGACTTTATCAGACAAAGAATTTATCAATGTCATAACCTGTCCAGGAAAGTCTGCACCCCTAGGAAACCCAATCAACAGTGTATGCATAACATCATGGCATCACCAGTAGATACAGGTACACAGTGAACAACTCTTGAGAAAACTGTACTTGAATTGGGCAATTTAAAACGTTTTGGTTAGATTCAATTTTTTTAATCTATATACATTTTTTAGTCAATTTCAGCGAGAAAAAAAAATTTAAACCTCCATGGAATTTCCACAGAGAAATTTCATATTTCATTTAGAGAAGTCTTTATTTACTATTCCTTACCTAAGTGCAATTTCTTTCTCCAGCTCATAGATATCATAGTACCTAGCTGTAAAATAAAAAATAGTAAATTGAAAACCGTGATTGGAACTGAGACTTTTACATAATCTGTTGAATGGAGGAGGGAACCTCCATCCATTTCTGGCATCAGAGTCTGCTCTGTGCTGGATATCAGTAGAATTACAGTGGTACTCACGGTTGAAAGGGAGGCAACTGCCAAGCTGAAGGGACATCAGGACAGTCAAGCACAGCACATCAGGAATTGTGGTCTGTAAACTTGCTGTGGGCCAGACAAATCCATGCCAAAGCAAAGGTCGAGATTCTCCTGTGTAAAAACAGGAGTGTAAAAAACCTAGCTGTAATAGGTCTCTATAGGATTTTCTGAGGATAAAATCTGTGCCAAATTATTTAGCAAAAGGATTTTTTTTTTAATTTTGCTGGAAAATAGTTTTAGCTTCAGTCCATTGACCAGACCACAGGAAAAAATCAAATTTGACCATCAAAACTTGATTCACTGCTACATGTGCTGCAAACTTATGCTGTGTTACTGAAATACATCTTCTAAATTAACAATACAGTATGTTTCCTTTTAGTCTTTCTGTCACAGACATATCTGAAGGAAAAAAGACAGAAGAAAGCAAAGAAATTAGCTGAATAAACATAATTTGGTACTGTGATTATTTTGAGAACAAAAGGAGGTTTTTTTAACAATTTTATCGCTGAACAATCTGAAAACCTCATACAGCTCCACATCCTAGACTAGCTCTAGAGCCATCGACTTCAAGTCCAAATATTGATATTTATATGGAAAATTGTAATATGGAGCTTAATTTTGATGGGAAAATATTAACAAATAGATTTTTAAAAATCATCCCAGTAGATAAAAGTATCACATATTTAATAAAATTGAGTATGCAATAAGATAAAAAATGGCAATCAACTCCATTCTTCTCTAAATATTCAAGAAGGCCATTATTTTTAAACATGATTTGGTATTATCTCCAAACCATTGACAAATAATTATTGAGCTCAAAACACCAAGGAACATTTGCAATGAAATGCTGACAAACATCTTAATTGTAAATCTCTGAAGATCTGATTCATATTAATATGGAAATTAAATATTAAAAGGCTAATGCTGGACTTTTCAGTCTGTTATTTTGCATCCTAAGCACTTGCAGTTTCACAGATCAAATGTGATCAAAATTTCTTCAGTCTTCCAGAGGAGATTGCCTTTATTTTAGTTCAGAAACTAATTACCTATTTGCTTAATATATGCTTATTAAAAGTATTATTGTTTCAGTAGCATCTCTCCTTAGGCATCCCTGGAAACACTTGCACATACCTGGGGTGTCACTCCAGTGGTGTGGATGGGTCACACAGGGTGCACTGGGATTCAGGCAAAGGGATTACCTGTGCCTATGGTTGGCTGTGTGCCACTGGGGTCTCTTCCTTCAATTCATGATTGGATGTGGCTACTCTGAGGGCAGGGATTGCTCTGCAGTATGTTCCATATCCTCCTGGTCCCTTCCTGACCTGGGTTGGGCCTGACAGTGCAAAACAGCTGTGGTAAGATCCTCCCATCCTAAATCTGTGGTGCTCCCAGCAACTAGGATGCCCTCCCAGATCCCACTCTTACAGTTATAATTATTCATAAGTTGGAATAATTATTATAACAGACTTTTAAAATAGGAATATTTTTATGCAAATCTGTTAAGCTAAGCTTTCACCAAAGTAGTCAGCCACCTGCACGTTTCCAGGAAACAGTCTAATACAGCCTTCTTGTACCCAATTTTTGCCAAAAATATTATGATACCTTGCTTGAAAGAAGATTCCAGTAAACTTGGTGCTTGTCATATTCAGACCATTACCGTCAATGTGTATAGCACCATGTAAGAACAGAGGTACACATCAGTCATGCTGACTTAGATGGAAATGGCCTGCATAATTGCACACTGAAATGGAGATTTGCTAGAGGCTAAGATGTCTTCATGTACCAACACTACATCTCTGTAGGGAGCTCAGACTCTCTCTGGCAGAAATGGTGCTAGATGAAAACACATGTGTGCCTCAAGTTAGTACCAGGTATTTCATGCATCACTGACCATTTGTGTACCAAACCACGAATCATAATCTGGAACTCTTTCTGTGGGTTAAGGGGCAGATGATATTTTTTCCCCTGAAAATATTCACGCTTTCTAAAGCCATATCTTCTAGAAAGGACTAGATTTTACTTGGAAATAAAAACCCTGGAGAGAGTTTTTTTCAAAAAGAGAAGCAGCATCATTTGCATTCACAACTTCATGAGGAGATACATATTTCAGAAGGACACACTTTTAAATGTTTCTCTTTGACTTAAACCTAAAGTACTCCTTAGATCCTGAAGAAGTATCTCTAAATAAATATCAAGCATAGTCATTGAGGAAGGTATAATATACACATTTTCATTGCATACGTTATTTTCTGCCTCAAGCTAATAATTCATTCAAGATAGATATTATGTTATAATTCAGGAAATCCTACCTGAGGAGTCATTATAATTTATAATCCTGAGTTGCACACTTGTCAAAAGAATAGTTTTGTATTCATGTAAGTCAAAAAAAGGGGTTTTTTTTCTCCTCTCTCTTTTCCCCACCTGAAGCCAAAAATTTCCAAGCTTGTCATCAGATGTGTCTTAAGTACAAATATCTCTAATGGATGTCATCTGATCAATTATTTTCAAATATCTTCCAGTAAAAGGGCAGCTACAGCAAGCTGTTGCAATTTGTTTGATGTTATTCATCAAGGTTTCATTGAGAACAGGTCGCATACTCAGGATGGGTGCACATTATGTCTTTAAATATTCTTGATAATAGGGCATATTTATAGTGCTGGATGACATTACATATAAAGGACAATGGTTTGACTGGGTAATAGGATTTATACAAAAATATGCTAAGCTACCTCTTCAATTTAAGATAATATTCTTTAAATATGATCAGTTGAAGTAAGATTTTCTGTACAAAGATTTAAATAAGCAGTCAGGTCTTAGAGGAAAGAGCTTATTTTCCTAATGGGAAACTTAATAAGAATTTAAGTTATCTTAGTGTCTTAAAATCTTTTGAAGCAGTATTAATGAATGACCTTAATCAGATTTTCCTGTCTATTTGACTGTAGGCGAATTGACCAGGAAAGGTGCATGAAAATAAACATGTAGAACACATAGTAATAGCATTCTGTAGTGGTTTATAAAGTTAAACCAGTAACTTGAGAATAGAAATTTTATTGCTTAAGATGGTAGTAACCGTAGATGAAGATCTACAAAGACGCCTGCCAAGAAACTCTTTAAAATAGATTCTTTGATCTGAATCACTGATTGGCAGCAGATGTTTTATTACCCTCCTGTTTGATATTTTTTAATATGATGGCAAGCTTTATTGCTCAAAAAGTAATACTTAAAAAACTTAAAAATTTACATAATTTGCTTAAACGTACCATCAATAAGGAAAGCAAGAATTCTTGTACTTCTAAAAAGCATGTTCAATGGACTGGATGCTTTAGACAGAATTATTCTTTTCATCCTCCTCTCTCTGTTCTCCAGACCTTTACTTAATCAGTCTTTTACGCTCTCCTCTTCATTATTCCTATTTTGTCTGGCACACAACTCTAGCTTGATATTTCTATCACTTAATTACTTTACTAGTAAATAATTATTCATTATTAATCAACAGAGGTATGTTTCAAAATAACACTAGATATGGATGATGCAGTTATCCATTGTAAATTGGCATTACTTCTGGCTTCAGCCATGACTTCTTGTACTCAGTATGATGAACTATCATTGTTTTTGTCCCCAAGATTCCTTTTGACAGTCCATATGTGGCAATGAACTCTTAATTGCAGAAATTGTCCACTTTCAGTTGTGTCTGCTTATCACAGAAAATTTAGCAATAGCATTTATGGCTTTATCCACTTTTACAGTTCTTGAAATAAAAAGATGAGTAATGATTTCCTAATTCTTTTCCAAAAAGTTGTCCAAACATGGAAAGGTCTGTTTTCACATTGTATTCTCAAGTTTTTTATCTCTCCCTGCAGAAGCACTCACACTATCAAACTGGAAAAATGTGCTTTGTGTACTTAAATCCTAAAGGAAGCCCTCTGTTTCAGTAATGTAAAAACCTTGTTGTGGTCTGTGCTCTAGCATCATTACTACTGTCAAGTTTAAAGCAGTAATTATGATCGATTTACTGTTAGAATTTTTGTCATGACATATATACAAAATTATATGAGTTCTCCTCCGCCTGAGATTTAGAAATTCACTTTTTCAAGATTAGTCTTTTCTTGGTCTGCAAGTCACATGTGAATGGTCTTTGACATGTAATTTATCTCTGTAATTTTTTTTTTTTATCAATCAATAAATAATTTAATGAAGCCTGCTTTGTTCATGAAAATGCACAAATTATTTCACTACTTCTGGACCTTTTGAGTCACAGCTTCTTTTCTTGAAAATCAATGGCTGTGTTGGCTTTTTGTTTCATATCTCAGCACCTTCTATTAATATCTCCCAGTGCATGCTGAGGTCTATATTCATTGCTTGACATACATCTTGTTCTTGTCCAGCTGGTCACCAGGCAGGTTTCAAAATTACAAAGTGTTTCGTTAGCATTCCATGGCTGGTGTAACAAAAGGCCAAGGAATGGTTTCTATAGTATTCAGAATCCATACTACCTTTTTACCCAGAAATATCTTGTTTGTTTTTCAGTGTTTCACCTAATATTGCTGATGCCTAGAGAAAAAGATAGTGCAGTTTTTCTCAAATGTCCCACCATCTGCTTTGAGCTCCAACAAGCATGTTTCTAAATATATTCTTATCTGAATATGTGCTTGAATATAACTTTCTTTCCTGACATATGCAACTCCTTTTTGAACTGATGACTGAAAACATTTTAAGGACAACTGATCATATAGTTTCTGCAAAGAGGATGAGAAGCATCTCACAATTTAGATGACTCTTTTTAAAATGATTATATGCTTATACCTCCACTGACTTCATTAATTCATTAACAACATCTAGTGAGATTAGTTGACCAGTTCATAGACTGGAAAGAACTTTTTGGTAATATTCACTGCATTATTAAGTTTTCTAAGATATTTCATGTAAGATTTGAAAGTGTCCTTGAATTTTTTACATAAAAAATATTTATAATTATTGCAGAAATTACTAAGGTGTTTTTCAGTTATATTAGATTTTCCAGTAGTCTCATAAAAGGACTTCATTGCTTAGAAATTGAAGCACACTTATTACAAAATTCTGTTTAATAACTGTAGTCTGAGTGATTTTTGTTTGCATTGCCAGATGTACTGTGATTCTCTAGTCTGAGTCAAAAAGCTTCCAAACTTAAACTAACAAATACATCCATCTATTCTTCATAGATGGCACATGGGAGACATAGTTTGGATTACATGTAAAAATTCAGGCAGTCATGACACAGAGCATCCACAGACTTTTCTATCTTTTCATAAACCTAAACAGAATGTCAAATCAGTGTAAGAAATCCAAAATACTGAAAGGCTTCCATTAGCATACTCTCTTTGAGAACTGAGGTGCCCTTCAAATAGACACATGCTTTGTGAAAATGAGTAATTATAAAAGACTTAATCAAAAAGCACTTAGCAGATGTTATCTCAAGCACTGCTGATACTTTTAAGTGCATCTCCAAGTGGGCAACATCAGAAACGTAATTATCTTGTAGGCAAGGAGAAAATTCACTCAATGTTAATCTAAGAACTGTTTTTTATACAACTTCAGCACTTATGTGCTCTCCAGTGACTGGAGAAGTGACAGATGAAGAAGGACGGGTTTATTTTAGTGGAATGAAGAGTGGAACAAGTAAAATCTTTTATCAAAGTTCACTAAAACAGTACCACAAAACAGCAGTGGGATTATCCCATAAACTAAATCGGGGATTATTTTAGTTTGGAAGCAGGCAAACAGACAAAAGAAATAGTATGTCAATTTTTTCCCCTTTTTTCCCCCTTTTTTTTTTCTTCTCTTTTTTTCTTTTTTTCTCTTTTTTCTTTTTTCTTTTTCTCTTTTTTTTTTCTTTTTTTCCTTTTTTTTTTCTTCTTTTTTTCCTTTTTCCCCCCCCGCTTCATTACATACATTATGCTGACAGTGTTGTTTACCTGTACTGAAAATGGAGAAGGTTCAGTCCTTCCTGAGCACTTTAATAGGACAGAAACAATATAATTGCATTGATTATTTTGTGCTTACTTCTTGTCCTATTAGCTAATGTATTTGCATGTGCTGATCTAGTAAGAAGATACAGAAAAGCAACTTCCTCTAAATGAGACAGCTTTCGTTCCTCAGGTCTGCCAATTTTATTCCAAGATGGAGTTTCTTCTCTGTAGAAAAGTTTGAATATTTCTTGTGGAAGGAAAAGTTTGCATCTGTTCCTGTGATAATTCAATGACACTAAAAATGTTCCAGATGTCTGAAGTTTCAGAGTGCTCAGAACTGGACAGTTCCCCTGTCTTTCCTCTGTCCTTATGACTTTATTTTTGTCCTTATGACAGAGATTCCCTATTGAATCTTTGTTGAGTTTTTAGAGGGAAGGACACCATGACTACTTCATTCTTTGCACTTGAGTATCACCTTTCAAACATAAATTTGTTCTACCAAAAATTTCTTGCAAGACTTCTATTTTTGATTTTGTTAATCTCAACTCCTTACTTAGTACTTTCAGAAAGCTTGCTTGGATATGCAATAAAATCCCTTCTTTTGAATAAAAGAATGTGAATGTGAGCCATGCCTGTAACCTTCCTTTTGGTTTGTGATGTGTATTCTTGGATATTTTTTTAATTCCCTGACTTTCATATGTCTTCTCACCAACACTAATACTTCTGTAAGCATCCTTAATATTTCCGAAGTAACAAAGAGATTATTTCTAATGAACAGAACCATTTCTTCACAGACCATATTTTTCAGATTATTCACAGTTTGGATTTTGTCACTCTCTTCTCTGTTGATATTTTGACTTCTTCACTGCTGCTACACAAATGGGCCTTTTTATGAGAAGGAGCTTCTTTACCAACTGTCTGTTTACTGTGTAGGTTGAGGAACTCATCTGCCTTTTTCTTCATGATATGGATTTGCCTTTCTTAACCTGCACATAAAATATTTTCTCTAACTGGGTTTTTGTTCCTTTTCCTTTTACTTAGGTACTTGCTTTTCTTAGGCAAAACATGTCACTTTTTTAAATCACTTGGAGTCTCACTGGCTCTCTCTAGCCAGCATAATTTCCTAGTTGCAGTTTTGACAGAACAGTATTCAAAAACCGGTTAATGTGAATATGCCTTTGCTTCTGCTGACATCATATCTGCATTATTTCTCCCTTGCTGAAGTTTTCAGTAATGCCAAAACTGGAATATGACTGTGAATCTCAGAAGAGGATGCTGTGAATTTATGTCCCTAAGTGACATTCTCTTGACATATTAATTTTCTGAATTTCTGTCAGTATTCAAGTCTTTCATGCACATTTAAAAGGATCTATCTTTGCTGCCTAATTTCACAAATGAGACACTTATGTTTCAAATTTGCAATAAAATATTGCATTGATTACAACATACATTATGCAAATGAGAGAGATACTAGCAATATATAATAAGCCCATTTTTGAGTTGTGACATCAAATTTTAGTTCACATAAAATAGAAACTGTGTTCATACATACAAACAATCCCGCTTGACTCTGAGTTTGCAACCCCCAATGATAGTTGTTTTGATCGCTTCACTGCCTACAGCTCTGAGTGAGTTACAGAGCTAGAAATGGTATAACCATAATGAAAGTATATTACTATATTCAATCCAAAAACATGTTAACAGAAGCAATAACCCTCCTCCTGAACAATTCCTGGGATTAGATTCTCAAATTTAATTTATTTCTCATGATCTAAGGAAATATTAAAAACCTGGAAAATCTGCTTATCTGAATCCAAGCAAGTATGGCTTCATTATATGTTGGAAAGAACACAAGCTCAAGTAACATATTTTTTCCTTTAGCTTGCAATTCCTATAATGAACGGATAGATTTTGAGCATTGAAGTAACAGATTTTGTAATGTTTGGCCCAATTACAATTTGTCTTGGAAGAGCACTTCTGTTTGACAACAAATATATGTTTTCCATGTCCTAAATGATTGGTTTCCACCTTCTAAACATATTACTTCACAAGACATCATTTTTCTTTGTACTAAAAATTATAGGAGCTAGAGATGTTTACATGGTACAGAGGAAAACAGTCACTAAAAGGGAGCTTGCTGTCTACCAACCTGCAGAGTACAATTGCCTGAACAAAAGACTTAGGCCTATTACAGCCATCTGCTGAACCATTACGTAGCAAGGCTTTTTATAAAGTGTCCAGAAACCTCTTTTATTTGCAATATCTCCTTTCTTGAGGACCAAAAAAAAAACCAAAAAAAAGTTCAGAATCTGTTTGTCTTACAGTCTGTTTCTCAGAATTTTGTGACCCTGAAAGCCGCACAGTGAGCGATGTGTTGCTGGTGACAGCCCTGCCAAAGCTTTAGGCTTTTACTGCTCTGGGTAAGAAAAGTAAGCCCACAGTGAGAGCTGCCAGGGGCATCAGGCCTCCCTGTGGACAGCAGCTGACACACAGCAGTTCCCTCAGGAAAAAGAGCTGCCATGGTAGCAACAGGCCTGTTTTTACTCAGGGATCTGGCATTCATATTTTTGCAACTCCTGTTTTGCAGTGTGTGGCTGCCAGCTTGCTCTGATCGATTCTTTCTTATTTTACCTGTGTGTAAAGCTGGCACTGAAGTGGATTTGCACATTTCTGGCAGTATAATAGCAAAACAGGTCTACTTGGTTAAGACCTAGTCAGGCACAAGTCGCAGACAATGTATAAAGTAAGTGCATATGCAGGGTGATGAACTTCACTCAACTACGACACAAAGATTTTCCCTGGCAGCTTTCTCATGGCTGAACTTCCAAATTAGAAGAGGTTGTGGGCAGCTGTTAGGGTTAATGAGATTAACCATGGAGTAAGTGGGGTTTTTTTGCATGTCTCAGAATGTGACAGCAAGGAGCAATCTGTAAGGTTAGTGATGAGTACAAGCCCAGGCTAACTGCGTAGGAGAAGAAATTCCACATGGAGATCCTTGGGAAGTAGGTGGGCACTATCTCTTTTCTGTTTATATCTGATGCTTGCCCAAAGCTTTCACTGCAAGTAATGGAACCTAAGATACTATAAATCTGGGGACAAAAAATTTCAGTCATTTATTTTAGGAAACCAATTAAAAATAATGATTACACATACTCAAGTCAAAATGTGATAAGGTACAGCCTGCCTGATTTTTGTTGCACAAACCACTGTTGTATTTGATCATAGATGACACATAAAAGGAAATGATGGATTAATACTTTGCTCCTACTTACATGTTGCATATGGTGTTCCTATCAAAAAAAAGTAGGACGATAATGTCTGGTTACTACCTCCACGATAAAAAGCAAACTCATATGAAATTCTAAATCAAGGAAACAGACTTTATCAGCAGCTGTTTGTATGAAGTAATATACTCCAAGAACAGAGAATTCCTGATTAAGGATACTGTACAAGGCTGTTAGTGTCATATTGGTCAAGAGAAATGTACAAGTATCTGAGAAAAGGATGAAAAAACATTGAAAGAAATGGATCAGTCACGAAAAAATTGAATATTATTTGGGTAAACAAAGCTCTTGTAAGTTAATTCAGGTAAATGTTCCTGCCTTTACATATTACTGTAGCTTGATAGCTCAGTCTTTAGAGAACAGTCTTAGATCTCTGGTGGTGTGTTGTATTTGAAAACTAAACTAAACCATATGTTTAATGCAGAAGCTTCTTTTATACAAGTGAGATTTTCAACTTTTCACATGATATGTTTGAATCACTAATTGCTAATTGCAGATTCCCTCACTGTTCTTTTTAGTGACATATTTGTACCAACCACTGAAAGATTATATCAAGAACATCAATTGGTGCATAAATATTTATGAATACTTAAGTGGAATAATCAAGTGTAATAAACTCTCCAGAGATACTGCTGATATCTGAAGTGAATTTTAAGAATCATATAATCTGTACATATATGCTCTGAAAAAGGTTAACATTTGCCTTGCCAGAATCCCTCTGTTATTAGAGGAATTAATTTGCTTTTGAGTTTTCCAAACAAACTTCTCACATAAACCAGATTTTGTGGAGGGGAAGAGACCTCTAGGCTAGTAAGAATAATATTATTCCCAGTTTACTTCTCAAGAGACAGCAGTGCCAGCTAGCTTGTGGCTTAAAATTTTATTAGCCCTGTAGTTTTTTCCCTTCAGAAGTACAAAGTTTCTTTAATTTCTTGGTGCTTTATTATCAGCAGAGGCTAAAAGGGAACCCTGCTCCATAGGAAAACTAAGCACAGCAGTAGACATCTACAAGGCACCTTGTTTGACCCTGTACAGCTTTTCAAGTGCAGAAGCCTTAAAAAGTGCAAAGTGGAGAGGGTTGTTCTCTATTCCTGCTTCCCTTTAGAAGGACAAGATACTGTTGCTGGATATCTAGAGGTATTTGCAGCTGTTGTAGCAAATTTTGTGAAGTTGCCCTGTTTCTCTCCTTGGACTGAAAGAGAAGTACTCCCTATGAGGTTTTATACTATTATGTCTCTGACAAGTCACTGGCTGCTATGAAGCATAATTACAGGTAATATGTGTAATATAGAAAAAACTGATTCTGCATAATGATATTTATGGAGAGCTTTATGGAAAAATAATTTTTTTATGTATTTTGTCAGAAGTTAAGACCTGGAATGCAGATATAGCTAGTGTACTACATATTCTCTTCAAGTCAGGATGCTTAGCCTCTGTGATTTAGTATTTTAATATCCAGTCATTCCAAAATCTTCCTATTTAATTGTTACTTCCAGTCAACTTGACAGACAAAGCTGTGTCATGTCCACCTCACTGGAAAGAGAGCATTATCCAGGAATCCTAAATTTAGGCTTTGTGATCACCATTTCTGGACCACAGCTTGGTCTAAAGGTTTGAACTATAGCCCTTTACATTTCTTGTCTTAGTGGACTGACATGTTAGACTTTAAATCTAGAAGTATGACACCTAATAACTAAAATTACTATAAATTCTTATAAAATTCTTATAAATATAATCCTTAATCTAAATTCTACAAGTGATTTCCTCATGCTTTTTGGTACAGCAACTGGAATTTTGATTCCAGAAACTAATCCTCTCACCCCTTAATGCACAAAAACTTCCATGAATTAAATATAAAACTAACAGTTCATTCAAATAATTCCTGAATTATTTTTATGAATTCTATTTCACTGTGGTTTCAAGGCTTCACGCCTTGAACATTATTTTTTTGATGGCGCATAACAAACCTGATGGCCCAAATACCCTGATTCAATTTTGGCTGTTCTTGGTTATGACCTTGTAATGAATTCAGAGATCATTACAAAAGTCAGGGATCAAGATTTGACACAAAGAAAAAGCTAGACAGATCAGGATCAGTGGTGTGTATGCACTGAGGAGCTGATTCATGTACTCATATCCTATTAACTGTTATTTAATGCTGAAGTGATTTGCCGAGTTTGCCCCTGGAAGATTTGCATTTCAACTCATGCAAAATGAGAAGCACCACTGGATATATCCAATAGTCTCACAAGAAACTGGCAAGATATTGTCATTCTGACTGAGGCAGATCACTAAATCAAATGAAACATAAAATGCTGAGGGTTTTTTTTTTTTTTTTTAATAATAACATAATCCATTTTACACCACATCCCCTCTCTCTATTTCATGCAAATAGTTATTATAGGTAAGGAAGGAAGGAGGAAACTGTGCTATCCCTGTTCACAGAATAAAGGAATTCAGCATCCAAAGCTTGGTCTTGAATATTTCATTACCATTAAATACACAGAGATAAATAAAAGCATTTTGATGTTCCATTTTGATTTTAATTTCTGAAGGCATTTCATAAAGCTCTATAATGTATGTTCACCCAGCGATAACATTCTCTTTAAATAACTTTTAATATTAGTAGTGACATGATGATCTTTTTTCCCATTAAAAATGTTTTCCTCAGTGATAAATAATCATCTTCAATGTCAATTATTTTGACTCCATTTTGCAGAGAGATGAATAGCCAGGCACAACTAAATACTGCTGCAGAACAGGTTCATGTAGATGTTTAACTTTATTCTATTAGTATACATTCATCTATAATAATAACAAATGTATATTTGTAACTCCATTTTTCCTACACTTCATATAGGAGAAACATTATTTAATGTGTTGCTTTAAAAGAAAGAGCAGAACGACCTACTAACTAGGGTTTTAAGCCTTCATTTAATTTCCTTTTTCCTCTTGGGCCATAAAATAACTCATGAAATATGAGATATTTAGTATGACTAATTAATCCCCATCTGATGTTTTTTCTAATATTATTACCATATTAATTAGCTAATTACCCTAACATTGCCAATGGTAATGAAATGAAAGCAATACTGTTACCACTCTTTTTGAGTTGTAGTCTGGCAAACCTCATTGCATTTAAAGCATTTCTGAAACAACATGCAGTTCTAGGGAGGGAAGGTAAGAGTTGCACCCTGTATCGTATCTATTTGTTTGATACCACCAGAAAGTCCAACTACCAGGAAACTTCCAGGCAACATGCCTTTTATACCAATATGTGTAACTTGAGATACTGATATTCCCTTTCCCACCTATTAAAATAAAACAGGCACCAAGTGAGATTTTTTATTTATAAGACAAGGAGGAAGTGGTTCAAGAATTCAGCATATTTCAATTGAATACATAGATTGGTAGACAGATAGATAACAGTTGGTAAGCAGACATTATTGTGATGGAATTTTTTGGAAGACTGATAAGCCAGGCCAGTTTTCAAACTTCACCCAATGAATTAGTGGTACATTTCATGCTACAGCTGTGCTTACAAATTATTAATCATGGTCATTACATATGCAAAACTGTGAGTCTTTTATACCTTTGTTCTGAATTTTCTGTGGATATACAATAACACAGAGCCAATGATCTATAGTTGCTAATGGTGGCCATGCTTCCTGGCATTACTAGTCACTGACGTCTAAGTGATCAGTCTGGAGGACCAAAACCAAAGTGATTTTCTCATCTTTCTTCCCTGATTTTTCTGTACTTATGTCTGATGGTTTTATGTAATTTTCTTCTCCTCAGAAGGGGAGTCTAATCTGTCCCAGTCACGTTTCTCTAGTTTCCTTTGTTTTGTCAATCATCCTTTTGTGTATCCAAGCAACACTATTTGTACTCCTTTAGATTTACCTTTTCTCTTTCTTGCATTTCTACATTATATAGACACCCTTTACATGCCACACACCCCTCTTTGTTTGCCACTTTGGTGGTCATACTGCCCCTATACTTAGTAAAATTCTTATACATTTTGTCTGGTGACATCATGTTACAAAACATAAGAAAACTCTTGTTAAAATATGTTCATTTGCAATAATCATATTACATGCAAGCTGATATTATTTATATCCTTATCATCACACTATTAATTTGTAAGTGCTTTAGTTACAAGGGTCAGGCAGCAGAGTGCCAGCTCATTTTGATTGCAACTGAAAATGATTACTTTGACATTTTTTCTATGGTAGCTATGCAAAACATGTTTGGTTAACTCATCTCAGTGAAAAAAGAAAAATTATATTCTAAAATATAAACTTATTTCAGTGCAGCACTGGCAAAATAAAGAGGGATGGAATAAAGTTCAAAAACGTTTTTCTTTGACTAATAAATGCCTCTTAAAAACTCCCTTATTTTTAGTCTACATCCACAGTGTTAGCATTAGTCTTGGTCGTAGTTTCAAAATTGCAGTGATAGTAAAGAGCCTCTCTGATGAGTTCAATTTGTAGTCTAATAATCTAAACAGAGTCCATGAAAGCAGTCTGATGCAATCCCACAAAAAGAAGGCTGTGTCAAAATGAAGCTTGTCCTGGCACCAGTTAATGATTCTGTGCAATCTTCACCCTGTGATACGTCCAAGCAATTCCTTAGCTGTGCTCAAATTGCTTATACAAACAAGTGCTCACCCCAGTGTAAAAGGATCAAGACAGTAGAAAAATGTTCAACATTTACTTCCCAATTTCATAGCTTTTCTCTGGAACAACCTGAGTCTCAGCAGGACATCCTGAATTGGGGGATACCACATTATCACCACAGAACACATGCACTCACATTAGTCATGCTACAATGACATTTAAACTGTACTTGCTTATCTGAAGAAAAAGAAATCATAAATCCTATCTTAAGCTTTCCTAGAACTTTCTGCTTGTAGCTTTTTCACTGCAAGTGCACCTTTATTATCTTTTTTCCTCAGGTGCTTGTTCCCACTGGCTGATAATCCTAGGACCTGATATACCTCTTCCACAAGCACATGGCAAAATTCGCTCTAAATCAAATGCTTTGTTTGGATTTCTGTTCCATTCTTGTGGATAGCTAAAGGAAATTCTTTTACTAAGAACTGTGATTTTTCTTCATTATGTTCTTCAAGACACCTTGAATGATATTCTTCTGTGCAAATGGATGCATTCAAAACACCACAGGAATGTAGAAAGCAGCCTGTTCTCTGAGTTTTCTTTGGGATAACTTAGGTGAAAACATGGGGAATCTTGACTAATTGTGTAAAGCCGCTTCATATTCTTGTCACAGTTTAATCTCATTTATTTATAGCACTGAGAATTATTTGAGAATACATCTAAGAACCAGAAAGTAAAGGAAGTTAGTATTACTGTGGCTAGCACAAGTTTTTCCCATGAGAAATTTTCTTATGTTTTATAAATAAAGATAAAGTTTGGATGTTGTTGGAACAGTGTCCCAGAACTTGGACAGCACCCCAACCCAACCACACCAACACACCAAAAAAACAAAACAAAACACCCCCACGAGAACTGGGGCCTTCATTACTCTGCTAGCTGCTCAACAGCGACATATTACAGCATATGCTACACAGACTCTTTTTAAAATATATTTAATGCTTTAATCAATGATGGTGTTTTGCAGGTTAAAAGTTAGTGTTAAAATGCATGGCTTTTGAAAGGTAGAAATAGTTTTTAAAAGTGTATTTATTAACTTATTTTCTCTGTTTTAAAAATGAAATACCAATTACCCATCCCATATGGACATTTCCAGATCTGTTGCCATTTCACTCATCAACAGTATAGCAGATGCAAATTGACTCAAAGATGAAAAACAATACTTCAGCTAGAAACTATATTTCTCACACTCACATCTATTGAATGTCATCTTTGTGTTATGTTTATTCCAGTTAGAAGGGTTTCTAAAATGCTCTTAAAGTTCTTCACCTTGTTAGATAACATTTAAAGGTGAAGTTGTTTTTTGTCTTTTTTTTACTGATCAATGTTTTTTTGGTTGTCAACGCAATTAATGTAGTTACATACCACATGTTGATATCAAATTTTCTGATATCATGGAGAATACAAAAAATACCTTTTGCAAATTGAAGGGAGGGGGGAAGTAGTTATTACTAGAGCTGCTAACCATAATATTGTTCGCTGTCAAGTTAAAAGTTCACTTTTCTATCTACTTGAGGAAGATTGGTAATTTACTCCAATGCCACAAAGGAAGCCATTTTCTTCCAATGTTTTTATACCAGAAGAACTCCCGAAAGATGTCTCACTGGGTTGGACAAAGGATCCATTTAGCTCCATATCAGATCTCCACCAGTGGCAAAAGAAGTCATTGCTAGTGTATGCACATTCTATGCGTAGTTGTCACTACAGAGAGCATACAAACTTGAAGGCTGTGTACAGCCCCTTCCCATCAAACTTAAAACATTCCTCAGTTGCTGAATGAGAAATCAGAGGGCACATATCTCACTTTTTGTCTTACAACCTGTAGCCTGTTGTCCATGAAGTTGTTTAAATGATTGTTGAACCTGCTGATGCTACATACCTCCAAAATTTACTGTGGCAACAAGTTCCAGAAGATTGTTTATTGTTAGATAAGCTTTAAACATTTATGTTTAAAACCAATCTTCTGCTAATTTCCATTGTCCTCTGCTTTTACTGTTACATTTTCAATGTAGAAATCAATTTATGATTTTGTAAATGTTAATCCTCTCCCTATCAAGCAAAAATACAAGCTGGAAGAAGAATGGATTGAGAGCAGCCCTGAGGAGGAAGACCTTGGCATGTTGATTAGTGAAATCTTGATATGTACACTTCCAGGCCAGAAAGCCAACTGTATCCTGGAGGTCATCAAAGGAAACATGGCCAGCAGGTACAGGAAGGTAGTTCTCCTCCTCTACTCTCCTGTTAGACTCCACCTGGAGTACTGCATCCAGCTCTGGAGCTCCAACATTCTTATGGAGCGAGTCCAGAGGAGGTCCATGAAGATGGTCATAGAGCTGGAGCACTTTCCCTGTGAAGACAAACTGGGAATGTTGGGGCTGTTCAGGCTGGAAAAGAATACAGGGAGACCCTATAGCTGCTGGAGAGGGACTTTTTACAAGAGCATGTAGTGGTCAGACAAGTGGGAATGACTTTCAACTGGAGGAGGGTAGATTTACCATGAGGGTGGTGAAGCACTGGCACAAGTGGCCCCAAGAAGTTCTGGATACCCAATCCCTGGAAGTGTTCAAGGCCAGGTTGGATGGGACATGGAGCAACCTGGTCTAGCGCAAGGTGTCCCTGCCCATGGCAGGGGCTTGGAACTCTAGATAATTTTCTAGGTCTCTTTCAACCCAAACCTTTATATGATTCTATGATAACATTGTTACTACTCAAGAGAACACTCCATGTGCAAAACAAGTTTTTATTTATAAGCAAAAAACCCCCAAAATTTTCTTTCTCTCTTTTTTTTTTTTTACCTGAATACCCTTCCTGATTTTATCCAACATTTCTTTAGCTTTTTTTTGTTGGCTGCTCAGCATACTGAACTAATGATTTCAACATATTACTAGTGACAGCTTCAAGTTCTCATTCCTGAATTGCAATTGCCAGCTCTGACTTCAGTCTTATTTATATATGACTTAGATAATTTCTCCTACATGGATTACTTTCTAATGTAATCAGCTTAAGTGAAACTTGCTTGCTACTGTTTTGTTGAAATTTTACCTGATATCCCTTTGATAGACAGTATAGGTCAATTTTGTGTACATTTAATGAGAAAGTTGACTTGTATTCTTCTTTTGGATTAGATTTTGATGGGTTGTTGTTTAAATGATGAAGCACATATATCTAAGATTTTTTCCTTATTGCAGCAGTCACTAATAAAGTCACTTTTAAATTAACAAACTATTCCTAGCTAATTGTAAGAAAAGGCACTTAACATACTTTTCCTGTAGATGTAGTATAAAAGTCCTGATTCCTCAGAATATCAAAGCAGAATCTTTGTTTGTCTGTAGGCTTGTAATAGGAATTCCTTTGTCATAGGAATAATTGGAGTTGTAGGAGTTGTAGGAATGACATAATTTTTACCTGATGATAATGTTGTATACAAGCCAGGCTCTGGACAAATTTCCCTTCCCAGTGGTTATAGAGAATCTTACTAAATCTTCATAAAATATAAAAATGTTGCATGTAATCCAAGTATTTCTGATGACCATGAGCTCTTCATTCCTTTTCACACTAAACACCACAGAGACTCATTTGTTTCTGTGGTCCCCTTTTCTCTTGAACTATTAAATTTTATCTGAAAACCACTCTCAAACTTACCATATATTGCAAGTCCACAAACATCAGGTTGTTCTATGTGCTTCAGTGTGTAAAAGGCATTATGACAGAGGCTGTCCAGAGACTAGTTCATCTTTTCCTGGGGTGGATGCATCTTTCGGGACCTGACAAGTATCACTTACTCACAGGACCATACGATCTGTAAGTGCTCCAGATGAAATTTAATTTAGCAGGGATACAAGATACCTGCAATGAGAGACAGGATGATAAGCAGATCTAATCTTAGCTACTCCAAGCATCTTACTTAGCTGCTCTTAAGGTTAGGAACCTAGGCTGGCCAGGAATTACTAAACTCCAAGCAACTACAACTGGTCTCAACTTCAAGTCCCAGTGCTGCCTCTCAATATGAACATCCATTCCTCTTGGAATTGCCTTTGGACCAGAGGAGATAATGATTTTTTTTATTTAGCTCTTCTTTGCTGGATAGGTATGTTCCCAGATCCAGCAAATACTCATAGATTTCCATCCTTATCAATAACAAGTGTTTGGTTGGGGCTACTTTGTTGCAATGCAAAGTTCTGCTTCTGTACGCTGAGGTAAATCCAGAGTGTCAAACACAGCAAGCTCCCTGAGAGAAGAATCTGACCCATACTTTTTTTTTTTTTTTTCAAGTGGAGACTGTATAATAACCTTCAGCATTAAATATGAACATACTATTTTTCTGAGTTAATGAATTAAGATCTCATTCAGCAGCTCCAAATACCTGTAAATTATTACAGGAATGAAGAAAATATTTCCAAATTCTTTGAATTCATTAAAAAGAAATTTGTTAAAGCTTAGAAGACAAGAGCATTGTATCTATGAGGGTAGATGAAATCTTGGAAGCTGAGCCTAGAGGTCTCAGGAACATCATACAATGTTCTTCATTGTATGAATCAAGAATCCTGTGATTCGTTCAAGAATCACAGGATCATAGAATTCTGGGCTAGAAAGGGACTTCAAGGATGTTCTGGTTCAACTGTACTTGGAAAAAGCACAGTCTAGACAAGATGGTCCCATACCCTGTCCAGCCAAATCTTAGAAGTGCCCAACACTGGGGAATCCTCCATTTCCCTGGGGAGATTACTCCCATGGCTGATAGCTCTCACTGTGAAAAATTGTCTTCTTATATCTAATCAGAATCTCACCCGGTGTAACCTAAACCCATTACGCCTCGTCTTTTCCATGTGACTCCCTGTAAGAAGGGAGTCTCTATCTTCTTTGTAGCCACCCTTTAAATATTGGCACATAGTGAAAAGTTCAACCCTAAGCGTTCTTTTCTGAAGGCTGAACAAACCCAGTTCTCTCAGCCTATCCTCACATGGCAGGTTTCCCACTCCTTTGATCACCTTTGTTGCCCTTCTCTCAACCCTTTCCAACCTGTACACTTTTTTTTTTGCACAGCGGGGAAGCAAAATTCAAGACATTATTCCAGGTGTGGCCTGACAAGCACTGAATAGAGTTGAATAATGACTTCTCTATCTCTGCTGGTGATGCTCTTGTTGATACAATCCAGCATCCCATTGGAATGCTTTGCTGCAGCAGCACAATGTTCACTTATATTGAGCTTGTTGGCCACCTAGCTCCCTTTCCAAAGAGTCACTCTGCAGCCGGGTAGATCCCAGTCTGTGCTGTGCTACTGGATGACATTTTCCCAGGTGTACTTGTCTTTCCTGAACTTCACCAGGTTCTTGTTGGCTCATTCTTCCAGCCTATCCTAGTCCTCCTGTGGGGTAGCTTTACCTTCCAAAGTGTCCATTGGTAAACTTTAGAATGACTTTGGTTGGATCCCATGTGGCCCCATAGATCTGTGTGTGTCTGCTTGGTGTAGCAGGTCACTGATCATTTCCCATTGGATTTTGGGAGGTCCATTCTGCTTCCTTTCTCTGTCTTCCAGCTTGGGAAATTGGATACCCCCACAGCAACTAGTCTTTCTATTAAAGACTGAGACAAAGAAGCCGTTAAGTACTTCTGCCTTTTCTTCATCATTTGGCACTATGTTTCCACCTGCATTCAATACAGTGTGGAGATTCTCCTTAGCCCTCCTTTTGTTGGAGACATATTTGTAGTAACAATTTTTGTTATCCTTAATGACAGTAGCCAGATTAAAATCTAGCTGTGTTTTGGCTCTTCTGGTTTTTCCCCTGCATAACCTCACAACATCCTTGTAGTCCAACTGAATTGCTTGCCTCTTCTTCCAAAGCTCATAAACTCTCTTTTTTTCCCTTGAGATCAAGCCAAAGCTGTCTGCTCAGCCAGGGTGGTCATTCTCCCCACCAGCTCATCATTGTTTTCTTTGTTACGGTAGACTTGATCTCATCTTGCTGGTCACTTATGAACATATTAAACTGTCTTGGGGCCAATATCAATCCCTGGGGCACCTCACTTGTGACAGGTTGCCAGTTTGAAAATGGGCGTTTGTCAACACTCTCTCACCCCATCGACTACACAGACCCCTTGTCTAGACCACAATGCCTCAGTTTCTCCAGTAGGAGGCTGTGAGGAACTGTGTTGGAAGACTTGACTTAATTGTATTGGATAAAAAAACCTTTCCTAAAGGAGATAATGGATCTGTTGTTGGTTTCAGAACAGTTCTTGGAGGCCGAGTGTCTTGAACTGTCACAAAATGTTGCATCCATCTTATCTATTAACAGCCTAGGGAAAACCATTTCAGAATGCAAAAAGTTTGAGACTGGAGTTCACTTCTCAGGGTTACAGCTTCTAATGGACTGACTGTCACTGATAAGAAAATGATGGAGGAGCACAATGTTCTTGCAATCTCATTAGCTGGATATATTGTGTGATGTTAAAGTTACCAACCTGCAGAATACTAACACAGACCAGCTGCAAAAAGAGTGAAGGAGAAAGCAATTTAAAGTTGTACATGAAAGTTTTATACTCTAGTTGTTTCTCTGAAATAACAGTTTGCAGAGCTTTTTTGTTTGGTTTTGTTTGCTTGCTTGTTTTGTATTCTGTGCTTAGCTCTTTTAAGACACAGTTAGTTGATGCTAATATTATCATATTTTAAAAAGCTCTAAACAACAACCCATTGGCAAACCAACCAACCAAAAACCTAACAACACAAACAGAGAGTATTTCTTGGACGTGTTTTCTTGTTCCAAGGATTTTCTTTTTTTATTTTTTTCACTTTTTTTTTTTTTTTACTTATGCCAAATATATCAGCTATGCTGCCTTCTTTTTCAGAAAAGGATTTGAAAATACCCAAGTGCAAAAGGGGCTCACTCCTTACCATTACTTGACTGTCCAATAAAGTTAATGGAATGTAAATGTGATATTTCTTACCAAGGGGAAATCTAACCAAAGAGGCTGACCTTCAGTCTTTTATACATTCATAGTAATTCCACAAATGGTATTTTGACATTGGATGCCACATGTATTGCTAAATATGAGGTAAATAGGCCTCCATACATTTTCATCCTAGTCAATAATTTTCTTCTTAAGGTAAAACACTTTTGATGCAATAGAAACTATCGTTCAGAAGTCTTTCAGAAACAAGTCTACAAAAGAAATGTGGTCTGAGAAACAAGAAACAATTAAATATTTATGGCTTTTCCTTCAAACTACCCAACCTGGAGTTGTATAAAATGGGCTAAACCAGATATTTCAGGTCATGTTATCTTGCAATTATTAACTAAGAACTGCCTGTGATAATCCTGTCTCTACACTAGCCTTAGTACATTTTTGTGACAGATCTGTGTATGTTCTTAAGGACTTTGTTTCTATCGTCTTGTTGGATCCTGATTCATGGATAAACTAAATTTCCTCAAGAGCCTGGAATAATTTGATTCTGGCTGTTCCTGCTCCTGATAGATGTTGTCATCTCCATCATATATGTACCTTTAATGAAAAATACGTGTGAGCTGGAGATACTGTTCCAGCTACATCCTAGGGCTTTCCCAGGAGAAGGAGCAAGTATGCCTTCACTCTCCATGTGGTTCAGGAACAGCTCATGCGAACATCCTAGAATTCGGGGACAACACTCAGGTTAGAAGCAGGCAGGTGATCCTGTGTTCCTTGCTGGTAGCTGGGAATTCAGAGTCACAATGAGATATATAAACCTTTCTTACCATAGAATGAAAGAAACATACATCGAAAAATGCATCACTTGAGAAAGCAGGATAATCTGTATATCCAGGTCTCTGTGGGGCTCCTAGCATGGTCAAGTGCCATTTTTAAACAAAGAATTTTAAAGACTTACCCATGCACTCTGAAGATGATCCTTCATAAGCTTCTAAGCAAGTGGTGGCAAATTTCTTTAGAGTGTTGTAGTCCATTGTGTGTGGGGTCAGTCAGAAGTCTGTAAATACTAGTTTCATTTTCCATATATAACCTCACAAATTGCACCCATGCATGCTAATTGCATGTCACTGAAATGTAAAGATATTAACTTTTCTATAACACAGATGATTTTGGTAAAGAAATAGAAAAATACTGCCCTCAAATTAGTGATATCAAACACGAGGGTACACAAGAATGTAACAGAAAACACAAATATTTCAAAAAATCATGGACTATTCCAAGTTTGAAGGGCCCCACAGAGATCATCAATGTTCATCTCCTTGCCCTGCACAGGATAACCTAAAAATCACACCATGTGCCTGACAATGTTGTCCATACTTTGTCAGGCTTTGTGCCATGACCACTTCCCTGGGGATCCTGTTCAGTGCTTTGCTCCAGTTCCCTTTGGGTGAAGAACCTTTTCCTAATATCCAACCTAAATCTGCCCTGGCACGACTCCAAGCCATTCCCTCAGGACCTGTAATTGGTCACCATAGAGAGCAGATCAGTACCTGCCTCTTCTCTTCCCCTCATGAAGAAGTTTTAAACTGCAATGAGGTCTCCCCTCAGTCTCCTTTTCTCCAGGCTGAACAGACCAAGTGACCTCAGCCACTCCTCATATGGCTTCCTCTCCAGGCCCTTCACCACCTTTGTAGCCTCCTTGGGACTCTCCAATAGCTTCATACCTTTCTTATATTGTGGTGTCCAAAACTATACACAGTTCTCCAGGCTATGCCAGCTCCGAGTGGGAAAATCACCTCCTGTTTGCTTCTGTTATAGTTAATGCAAGAGCTGTGGAATCATTATTTAATTTTCCCTTTATTCTCATATGCATTATTGTAAATTCTATATCAATGCCAACAAGGGACTCTAAAGCTTAGCTTTCTAGAATAAAATTTCTCCACCCTGTGATTTAAAATGAGGTGACTATCTGATTCTTTTTTCTAGAATATTCTTTTCAATATCTGGAGCTTTTGCAATCAAAACCAGGTTACTGAACTAAAAATAGCCACCCTGCTTCAGTACACTCTTTCTATTGGTATTTCTAAAGTAGTAAGTAAGGAGTCATTAGAATAATTTGCAATTATATGATGACAAAATTACCAGCAGAATGTAGGTCTTCAAAATATTGCTTGTAGCAATTTTTGGATTCGTTGGGTCTGTTTTTTACCAAAGTAGACATGATGAGATGGATTACTGTTCTCTATGGAAACAAAATAAAATGAGACCTCTCTTAGTTACTTAAATGTCACAAAAATCTCACCAAATAAGAGACTTTTCAAATCACTCTTTTCCTCTTGAGCTAGAGAAAAGCCTGTTCCTCAATGGTCACAGTAAAGAGATAGGCAAGACTTGAGAAGCCTTTTCATACCTGTAACACAATCCTCTTCTCCCTGCAGACCTTTTGCCTTAAGTATACAATAGAAGTAAAGAGCTAGAGAAGCAGAAGCTAATATTTTCAAAACTGATCTTTTTCGTTTGGTTAACTATGTTCAGAATTCAACACCTAATTTAAGGAATGCTTCCATGGCTTTCCTATACAGAATGAAAATTCTGTGAGCTTGAAAAGGGTTTGAGCTAAACAGAAGCAAATCCCTTAAGCTTCTGGAGGTAAAGTTAATATGTAAAACATGTTTACTCTGGATTATTTGTTTGATTTCATTGCAAACCTCTATGTTTCCTTTGAATATTGTGAAAAGTTACCAAATTTCCTGAATTCCCCCTTCTTTTGTACTTGTCTTTCTGCCTTCCTCTTTCAACAGAATTTGATTTAAGGTTTTCAAGGACACATTCACTCTTTTCTTTGAAATGATGCCAAAGTCCTCAAAGTCTACTGTGAAAGAATATATTAGTTAGAAAGAGTGGGAAAGAGTAAGTAAGAGTTTTCCTATATTCTGATCAGAAAGAGCTATAAACCATTCCCCACATGCACACTTCTAATGAAAAATTTAATTTGAGTTTTAAATTTGAAAAATGCTGACAAGTCTTATTCTTAGGATTCAACATCTGCATTTGTGTTTTTGTTTGTTTGTTTGTTGGTTGGTTTGCTTAAAGGAGCTTTGAAACCCGTGTGGGATTAAGATGAAATGCCTGAACTGAATGTTAATTGAAACTGGTCACTGCATTTTGTGAAGTAAAAGTCCCAGCTCAAGCATGTGATTAAATGTTTCAGCTTTGCAATTGCATCTCTGGATGGCCATAAATACATTTTGAATTTAAACCCCAGGCTGATGATAGAAAGCGATTTACACCTGTCACATGTGATGGGACTTTTATGAGATAATTTTGTCTCTAGCTTTTGAAGTGTTCTCTCCCTTGAGTGCTTTTTATCTTTTTGCTTGGCTATTTTTGTCATGTAAAATTATTTAATTCAGAAATACATGATTGGTTATACTGGAAAATGTAAGAAAGTTCAGTGTCATATTCTACCACATGGTAGATGTCTTTTAGTGAGAAATGTAGGAAAGAGTATTTCTGTGAAAATTGTTCTTTAAAGCATTTTTAGTTTTATTCTTTGTACTCTAAATTGGTTACATTTTTGAAAATATCCCTCATGTCATTAAAAAAAGGAACTCAGCAATACTCAGATGTTTTTGTGGGAAGTACAGATGCAATTCTAATTTCCCATTTAGCTCATATTTTTTTCTACAGTCTTGTTAATCAGTTCTTCCCTCGACAGAAACGGGAATAAGTTCATCCATTACATTGTTTTGAATTTTTGTAAGACCTCACTGTATGCATAAAGAATAACCTATATATGACAATTCTACTTTTTACTCTCTGAGCTAGACTGTTGTGTCTTCTTGGTATTGTAGGTCCTTGCCAGCTACTGGAACAGCCCAGCACATTCTGACACTTGGATTTCCACCATGGCAGGTTTTTTACGTGCTGCATGAAGTGTTGTCACAAGCTCTGGCTGCTTATGAGACCTCATGTCACCAGGAACAAAGTAGTCCCTGGCAGATACCAGTGATGAGCTGATTCCTTGCCTCTTTTCTCAGCTCATCATTCACTTGTGAGGAAAGTGGAACTATCCCAGCTATTTGCTGCTCTCCAATTCACAGTGACCTAATTGACTAGGATCATCAGTGAGTTTTTTATTGCATTTGAAAATCTCCTTTTTTGTAAACCTGCATAATTTTCAGGAATAAAGAAATGTATATTGTAGTTTCATGTGAGGGACAAACAAAATTTTAACCTTCCATCTACATGTTTGAGATGCATTATGTTGTTGTTAGTAGGACTAAAAAAAATCCATTTTTAATCTAGTGTTAATTATCCCTAGGCAAAGACCAGTAAGAGCAGCTTCATGTAACATGATTATTAAATGTTGATTTTTAATTAAGAGATATTTGCAATATAAAAGGAACTTTCATCTATATAGAAAGGATACTTAAAATGTTTTAATTTCTACTTTTTACACTGTTCCATTTTTTAATTACTATATTTTCTTTTACAGTGAATTTTTGCAGTATATAGAATTCAAGAGGTACTTTTTTATAACATCTTTTTGCTAGTTACCATTGGGAAAGCTGGGCACTTTGACCCTAATTAACATTGTATGCTATTTTTCACTGCCTGCAGGGACCAGCTAAATTTTCCTTGCTGATCATAATCAAAAGCCTGTTTGTTTAGCAATCATTATTATAATAAAAAGAGAGCGAGTGAGGAGGGAGAGACTGTTTATGTAAGTGTTTGTGCCCATACCACAAAGAGGTCTGCTTTCAAAGCAGAGCACAAAGAAAGTCTCTCACCTCCCAGTGATGTTAATGGAAGTTTTCCATCTAAATCCCTGAACATCCCTTTGAAAACAACATACTGCTAATGTAGATGACAAGTGTAGGTTTCTTCTTTCTTTCAGCAAAGAGAAAGTCTGGTCGGATTTATTTTGCACCTCCCCTCATTCTGATACACTATCTTAGGTGGGCTACATAAAAACTCTGCTGAGAGACATATCTACAGTTTTACAGTCTTCTTACAAAAAGAATTCTCTTTAGTTCAGAAACAAAAGAAGGCTTCATCAGCTTTTTTTTTTTTTATTTTTTTTTTAATGCTGGTAAATTATTTCTTCTTGTTTCCCTGAAGAGGATATCTACAAAGGAGAGGTGAAAGTGTGATATAAACTGCTGTCAGGCTGTCATGCTTGGGGAAAGAGAAGTCACCTAGTTTGGACCTCTGAGTCTCCAAAAGAGAGCACTCTAGGGCAAAAATCTTCCTGTCTTTATTGTTCACTTGCAGAAAGTGTTCAGTAGGTTGCTGAAATGAAGCAGGGCTGACGAGGCTGCTCTTTATAACCTGTTGGAGTAATCTGTGGTGTCAATTCCTGCCTAAGGGGAAGTGCAGGGTGCCCACTGGGACCAGACTCTGAGGAAATGCTGGGTCAGAAGCCAAATGTATAACCAGAAAAGAAGGCTTACATTTCCTGTTCCAGAAAGGGACCATTTGAATATAAGATTGCACAAGAAAGTTGAAACTGGTTTTCCCTAGTGACTCTATTTGTTCTCTCTTTTCCATTCAAGGAGGTTTTTTTTTAAATATCATGGCATAGTTCTTTTTATGTGTTTAATAAGGTTGCATAATTTCATAACTAGCAATAAAATCACTTCTTGTTACAATAAATTTATTAAATTATATTAATATTTTAAACCACTATTCATATTTTATATGTGCAAAGCAATTGTATTAGTGTTTTTGTTTTCTTTTTAAGAAGACATCTAAAATTTCAGCTTTCAACTCCATCTTGGAGCCCAACTAATCTTCCAATTGCCAATCTCTCCCTGGAAAGGTAATTCTGGTGTTTAGGCTACTTCTATTCTCTGTGATGGGGGTTTGACTATCTGTGACAAGAGAGTAAAGTTGTAGTGTTTATGGAATAATTGATTATCTCAGCTAAGAAGTCAGAAAAAGTGTATGATTATGAGTGCCAGGAAAGAAAACAAAACCAGAACATTATTTTGCCTAAAATTAACAAAACCATGAATTTTTAATGTCACAGAGCTTTAGAAGAGCTGCATTTTTGTAAGATAAGAGCAGATTTATTCTGTTTACATCTCATGGTTAATTCAGAAAGACTGAAATATTACAGAGGAGTTGTAAGTATTTTCAGGGTTTTTTTAATATTCAGAATTTACTTCATGGTGGAAAGAATATGGAGAAGATATTTTCAATCTGAGTTATAATTTACTGTAAGACAAAGCTCATATATTACTGTAAGGCAAAGCTCCTATCATGTAGGATTAAATGTATACAAATAAGTATATATATATATCTCATTTCTTTTTTATGTCAATATTGAGCGGAGGTGGAAACCTTCCTTTCATGAGAAGCTGGAGGGAGCTAGGTGCAAAAGGTGGCATTTACAGCCACTTTTTCATTTCTGCTTCGAGTTTACAGAAAACAGCCTGTACCTTCCACAGATCACCATTGTAATAGAAATGTCTTTTTTCTTTGTTTTTATTCATTTCCCTTTCATTAAAAAAAACATGATCTACTCCTCAAAGTGAAGACTTATATTCATTGTTTTTCTAGTGATAGCATGTTTGCCACTCAAACTTAGTTGCAGATCATCACCCAGATATGTCAAACTACTGAAGTTTTACATTTTTTTTTTAAATTATGGAAACTGTTCTTGACAAAATAATATTCACTACATAGTTTAAGAAGCAATTTTCCTTTATAAACCCTGTACTGTTTTCTATCAGTTTTAAAGGGTTCCTTGATCATTTACAACATACAAACCAATATTTAAAAAACTGTAAAGACAGTCGGACTATTTGTCAGAAATGTTCCAAAAGTACTCTCAAAATATTTAAAGAATGTTAAATTGGTATATTAAGTATAAAAAGAAGAAACCCAAGAATACTTTAGAGCTCTGATTCCAGCTATTGGACAGTCCAGTTATGTTCCAACCTGTAATAAGCTGAGACCTCAGAGTTCTTTCTTCTCTCCTCCTGCTCTCCACCTTCCACTAGATGCAGACAAACCATCTTCACTTTACTTGATTCTGACCGCATGAAACTACAGCTGACTATAAACTATCAAAGGTTTACACAGAGATAAATGACACATAGCTAATGGTTTATGCTAACTTTAACAATTTTCATCCTCCAAAGGCATTAAAAGGCATTTTAAATCATCATGAATTCCACATATCCTAGTGGACCATAAGTATTTACTCAGGTTAAGGAGAGATGGTGAATCAAAAACATTCTCAAAGGCAATTTAGGTCATGGCAAACAATATTTTTTTATTGACATCAAGCATTTTATCCAATATGGTAACTTCTCAGTAATTTTGCAAGGAGGAAAATGTTCTTCAAGCTTATATTTTACTTTTGTTCTTTGGTAAACAATGATGAGTCAGTCTGATTAACTGAAAGAAGTAGCCCAACATTTACAGCCTTTTTCTCTAAGTGGAAATATGCCCACTTCCCATTTATGAACAACTTATCTCTACTGTTTTGATTGGCTTTTCTTAAACTGAAACTCAACATATTGTGTGAGCAGGGCATAAAACCCCAACCCCTTACTTTCAATCTGCTGAGTTTTCTATCAGTTTTTTCTTGAAATCCCTCTGAGAACTACAAACTAAAAGTATTACCATCCTAAGCCTTCTAGCACCAGAAACACTGACTTTCTTCCATCCCCCCCATCTTTGATGCTATAGCAATGTACTAAAACAGCAATGTACTCAGCACTAATAGCAGAACCCTGTTTTCTTAACACCTCCTGCACCTGCAGGTCACTGACTGACAGAATCAGGTTACGAACCAATGCCTTCTCTCTGCACATCCAAACGCTGCCAGGACCTGACTGCAATCACCAGTAACGACAAACTCTAACACCTGCAATCTTATCAGGTTGCAGAAATACCACACCGAAAAACCTGGCTTGTCACCATCCCTGCAAATAAATGTGAAAGCAGAAATCAGACTCCTCTCTGTTCCAATTTTTACAGGAAGAGTGACAATTTTCTTCTCAAGTTGTCAGCCCAGCTTTTATTACATTGCTTTTCAATTCTTTTGGTTAATGTAAAGGTGTAAATGAAACCCACCATTTTTACGTGGGCAAAAGATGAAGTGTTTGGATCTAATTTGTTGATCCCACCTCAAGAAATACTCCCCCTTGAAACCGAAATTAGGGAATCTCTGTTCATTTACAGCTTAAATACTTCTCAATTAATCAGTCACCTCCACTTCAGGACCTTGGGGTTTTTTTTGCTACATAGCATTGTCCTGGTTTTCCCTTCTCCTTTTTCATATCTTATTTGAATATTTAATGCTTAACTTTGAGAAACAACCATCAAAAAAAATCTACCTTTGAAAGATACATGGATATAAATTAATAAAACAGCATTTTTCCAGGAGTACAAAGAAAAGGTCTGTCCCCTATTATTTTGGTTTTTATTTGCTAAAATAGAATATTATTTTCTCAGCATAAGTAAATTATCTCTATTTTCCTCAGTTTCTGGCTTATAATTAACTCCTTACAATTTCACGCAGACACAAATTTCTAAATTATCTACCTTATTTGTATAATGGGAGTCAATTTAATTTGTACTACAGGGGTTCTTCTCTGCATGCAACTCTATTTCCCACAGGATTTTTAATTTTATTATTTTTTTATACTCCAACCTTTAATATAAAAACAACAGACCTAGCTAAAATAAAAGGAGTCTTTGTATAAAATACTGCCACTCAACCCACTGGAAATCTTGTAAGCCCTTTCATAAATATAAATTGCAGCACTTTTTTGTCAATACTTCAAATCTTTGGAAAACATTTCTCTTGAAACTTTGTCTTACCTTTTGCACTAAGGACAAATGATACCAATAAAGATGCATGGTATTACAAAAATGCTTTATGGACCTGAGTGGGATCAGTATGAAAGACAATTTAATACATAACCTCTGTTCTACAACAGTGGTAGTTTGGTCTCTTGCATGCTTAACCCTGCAGTTTTCCTTTCTGTCCTCAAGTGACTTCTGAAATTCTGGAGTTACTGACATTCTTACAGACCAGAGGCACAAAGTAGTCCCTATCTGAAATAATGAAGCTGAAAGAACTTTTTTTTCCAGCAATGCTTTTTACAAGCAGATTTTAGAGCTTATATCAGCTTATTACCAAATAAATTAGTCCTGACCTACAGTGAATGTGAGGAAATTTTTTTCCTTTGTCTATATCTCTTCCATTTCTTATATTTAACCAACTTTTGTCACAAAGAATGAACATCTCATTAAATTTTACTAGAATTTTACTTGTTGAGAGAAAAACTGAGCTGTGGGGAAGGAGAAAGAAACTTTGTTTATAAATGTCAAACCTGGTATTTTTGAACTTCCATAAATAATACAGTGAGGGGAATCTAATGGTTTTTCACTGTTGGATTGTATAGATTTTTCTTTTTCACTGTTTGCTGTTTAAAAAATAGAGAGTACCAGACATGCTACACATTTAGGCACTTGTGTTTCACTTACGAAAATCATGTCAGTATCTACTTTCAGATTTGCCATGCTTTGGATGTCATGTAGAAGGTCATACATTTAGGTTAGTGAGGTGGCTGCTCATGACTGAGTCCGTGGGATGTGCTCTTATATGCTTACTTCTCTGTAGCTGACTGTTTTTTTCCCCCAAAAGTACTGTAAGAAGTATTCAGTGAGTTTTTTTACTGGTAATGCTATCTGGAATCTGAATGGATACTTGGTTGCATCAGCACCAGAAAGCCAAGGTGTCCACCTGATCATTCCATGTTCTTATGGTCTACACAGCACTAACTCTGCTTTGCTTTCCCCAGTTATGTAATTAACTTCTTTAAGTGGAGCATATCCTATTCAAAAAGAACAAATGTGTAGAAACCCTAAGCAGGATCTTAAGACTTATTGTCTCCTCTTCCACTCTTTCCCTTCATTTAAATTCCCATAACAGTAAGACTATTGTGTTTCATGTCTACATTTAATATTGTAGTTTTTAATTTCTTTGACACTTTGCATCCTCTTTCCATACTGTGACTTTTCAGTGGTTATGACATGGATTTTTCAGGTCTTTATTAGTAATACTATCACCACAAGAAACATCAAGCTGAATTCCAATATTTTCTAAACTAATTTGCCCATCCAAAGAGATATAACCCTCTTCTTGCTGCCATCTTAGGTTTTTATTTAATAATTTAAATGGCAGTGTAAGGAATTAATAGACCTAACTTGTAATCTGTTCAATCAAACAGAAGGAACATCTCCTTGGTAAAATGACATATTTCTTCAGAACATCAGACGTTTATTCATCTAATTTCTAAAATAATTTATTGCAAAATTCCATGTCTCTTCTGGCTTCTACAGCACATCCTCTTCCCATCCAAAAATGCTTCTATTTTGTTCAACTTTTATCTGGAATATTTTCTGCCCTCATGAGGAGACTACTTTCCTTATTATTTGAACATTTTTTTTCTTTATGCAAGTATATTACAGACCAGACTGAAGCTCAGCAGAACATCTTTAATGTAAATTACTAACTTTTTTGAATCATAATTAATTTTCAGTGACCCTAAAGCACGTATTGTTTTAAAAACAGCCCTCATGAACACTGCAGCAAACTCTTCAAATTTGTGTTTGATGTACTTCATAGCAAAGTTTGATGGACTTCATAATAAATACAGTTCCTCTTCACTCTGTATGGCTGGTTTTATTCTGATTGACTGCACAAACTTACACTCCTGTACCAAGCATGCAATTTCTTTAGGTGCAGCTGCTTCCCTCATTACCTAGGACACAGCATCCTTAAGTACAGGGCAAACAAACGTGCAAACCCAGGTTTGGTAGGGAAAATCTATTCTGGATGTCCTGATCAGAGACAGACTAAATGTATTTGAAGAACAAAATACAGAGAATAGAGAATGTCTGCAGGGAATTCTGCACATGCAAATTCTATGCGCAATAAAATGTTCCCACCATGCAGATGATCTCTTCTACAGTTTTATAAAGCATATGGGATACATGATATAAATAATTTCTTATTTGTCAAAAATAGGTAAAGACAAATCAAATTAGTAAATTAACATTTTGGGTTTTATTTTTCAACAGAATAGAAGGAAAAATCAAAAATTTGAGCTATGTTAAAGAGACATTTCTAGGAAAAAAGAAAAAAAGGAAATCATTACTAAGTACTAAAATAGAAATGCTTTGGGAAATAAACCAGAGTGATTTCATTAATGATGAAACAGGTATGACTGTTAATTTAGAGAAAAGGTGGCAGCTCTTATAGGTAGTATTTATTTAATCATCTGGATGTTGTTTCAACATTTCTCAGTGGACAGGTCTTAGCAAAAATCCTTACTTGGCTATATATAATTGTGTGAAAGGAGAATAGTTTTAAGCAAATTCCTTTTATATCTTTCCAAAGAGGTAGAATTCTTGTGTAATGTGAACCTGATGTGGGTGGGTGGGTGGGTGGGTGGATGGTGGTAGGCATTGTTAAACAAACAAAAAAGGGTAAGAAATTCAAGGAACCTGGTGCATTTGTTGTTCATCTGCTGCCCTTGTCTGTCTTATTATTCCCTTGATATTACACTGAGAAATCAAGCAGAGAACAGTATCTCCAGAAATGGAAAAAAACCTTAAACTGATGAGTAACTACTCAGAAGATTGTAATGTAGAATATAAGAAAAAGTCTTCTGAGAAGTAAAAGCATCAACCTGATTTTTCTCTAGTATGAAGTTGCTTTCTTTCCTCTGCTGTTTATATCATGTTCCTGCTAATATGCTTTTGGCTGGAATTCTTTTTTACACTGCTGCTCAGGTTTTCCAGTATTGTGTTCCAATTTTCCTATTATTATTGGACACCAGATCTACCCTGTCAAAATTATTTATTTTATTGATTATTCCAACTCTAATTATGGTATGGGACACACATGAATTTATTCTATTAAGACTGCCTCCAAATAATATCTTCTATATTCTCTGGAATCATAGATTTTTGCTCATCCATAGGCATTAATCACAATTACAGGTTTTTATTGACTAATTCTTTCCCATTTTTCAGCGGAAAACAGATAGGTATGGGTTTGGGGATTTGTCTCTTCTAAAACCAACCTATTTAAAAAGCCTCTACAGCTGAAAGATCAAGTTTAAATTATTAGTCAGGTGACATCTATTTTTCAAATCAGACATATTACTGAATGCTTAAAAGTAAATAATGAATACAAGTTTGCAATAATTAACAATAATTAATTATTCTTTTCTGTTAAATTATTTTTTCTTATTGTTTTCATACTTACAGGTTCCACAATAAAAGTGTTCCAGGTAGAAAAAATTCTTTAAATGCTTATCACAAATTATAGCTAATTCCAATAGGTTAATTTATTGCAACTGAACAAAAGAGTTTATTAAATATTAATTTTCTTCTATCTGCATTGATATTAGTAATTTTAGTTTGGCTATAGTATAATCAATTACAGTGAAACACGCTGTGAGAAAGTGAGCCTAGCACATTAATTTAATCTATTTTAGCTACTCCTGCTGTCTCTGAAATCATTTCTATGGTTACAAGGCATTTGTCAAAGATTTCTAAAAGAAAACATCCTGTGCTGCTGATTCTTCTCTAAATAAGGCTAGCATTTTATTATTCTCTCTTGAAATACCTAGTTTGGGATTTCTGTATCTCTAAACATTTCTCCCTCAGCAGAAGAGAATTAAAATATTGTCATCAATTGACATTTTCGATAGACAAAATGCATGCTAGCTGCTTGTAAAACAGATACAAGAAACATGCAAATGTTTATAAGTAGCTAGGAGAACTTGACACGTCTCATCTGAGATATCAAAGTACTCAGTTTCTTTTCACCTTTTCAGGAGATATGCTGACAGAATCCACCATGGGTTTTAGAGCTGTAAGACTTGAGTTGTAGGCTGACATGAATATAAATTGATGCCTATAATATCAAGAAGGCAGGAAGGAAAATATTGTAATTGTAATCTCTAAATATAAAGCTATGCCAGCTTTGATCCTGAATTTGATATAGCTCATGTGTAGTCCCAAGTGGTAGAAACTTTTAATAGGAAGATTCAACTCTTAATACTTGAATGCAACTGGCGTCAAACTTATATGATAGAGGTTGGTTTGGGGAGAAATGCATTATTTTCAATCATTGTTTGAGAGAAAATAATACAAACTGCTCTTAGAGTTCAATATGAAGTATCACCAGACCTTGAAAATAGACCAAGACCACAGCCCACTTTTATCTTGTATGCACTTGCACTGCTACCCTAAGGGGCAACCTCTGTCTCTTTCTCTTGTTTGCTTCCTTATGCCAGAGCAAGGGCTCATGAGTCTCCATGGCAAGCTAGTTCTAAAGCCTTAGACTCCACATTAAAAAGTAATGTAGCAGTCACCCTCACTGACATACACACTGAAATGTAGCTCTTTTATCCTTTATTTACAGAAATATTGAAATTCTCTTCTCCAAAGTAATGTCTCTGCTGGGCATTCAACACAAAATAAATAGAATTAATTTTGCTTTGTGAAGAAGGTTTATTTAATTTGAAATACATACACGTATTTGATTTGAAATACATGCATACAGAGAGACTATATATATTTATATAAACACACATATTTATTTATTTATTTTTCACAGGGGATTGGCAGGATTGCTGGCATAATGGAAATTCTCAGAAATTCAATCCATGATGAATTCTGCAAATGTGACTATAAGAAATCAGAACATAAATAACATCTGAAGTCACCTCTGGACCACCTAATCTATCTCCTGTTCAAAGCAGTGCTAACTTCAAAGTTAGTTTGGGTTGTTGAAGACTGTCCTCAGTTGAAATACAAAAAGCTTCAAGGATTGAGATTTCATGATCTTTCTGGGCTCTTGCCCCAGTCCTTAACCACTTTCATGGGGTCTATTTTTTTGGCTTTTTGTGGTGGTCTGGCTTGTTGACCCTGACCAGGTGCCAGGTACTTAAGAAAGCCACTCTATCAGCTGGACAGGGAAGAAAAACTATAATGAAAGGCTTATGGGTCAAGATAAGGGCAAGGAGAGATCCCTCACCAGTTGCCATCATGGACAAAACAAACTCTCTTTCTAAAACTGTCTGAAAGAAGCTTGCAGGGAGATGCAGGTCTGTCATGTTAGATTCAACATTAGGAAGGATAATAACCAAAAATGTTGTCTGGCATTGGAACAGGCTACCTGGGGAAGTGATGGAGACACCATCTCTGGAGGTATCAAAAAAACATTATGCTGGGTCACATAGGGACACGGCTTAGTGATGGACTTGGCAGGGCTGGATTAACAATTGGATTTAAGCATCTTAAAGGTCCTTTCTAACCTGAATGATTCTATGAGTCTATGAATTAAGGAAAAAATATTTTAATTTTTTACCAATCAAATCAGAGTAGGACAGTGAGAAATAAAACTAAATCTTAAAAAAACTTCTCCTCACCCCTCCCTTCTTCCCAGGCTCAGCTTTATTCCAAATGTTTACTTTCTCCCTCTTAGAGGTAGAGTGAGATGGAAAATTTGAGCTGTGGTCAGTTCATTGAACATTATTTCTGCTTGCTCTTCACAAGGAAAGCCCTCACACTCTTCCCCTGCTCTGGCATTGGGTCCCTTCCATTGGAGACAGTCCCCCATGGTTTTCTCCAACATCGGTCCTTCCCATGGGCTGCAGGTCATCAGGAACTGCTCCAGTGTGCATCCCTTCCATGATGTGCAGTCCTTCAGGCACAGCCTGCTTCAGTGTGAGTCCCCCTCAGGGTCACAAGACCTGCCAGGAATCTTGCTCCAGAACACATTCCTCTCTCTAAGGGGCCACAGGTACTGCCAGGAGTCTGCTCCAGCACAGGGTCACAGCCTCCTTCAGGCATCCATCTGCTCCAATGTGGGGTCCTCCGTGGGCTGCAGGGGTATCTCTGCACTCCCATGGCTGCAGGGGTATCTCTGCACTCCCATGGACCTCCATGGGCTGCAGGGGCACAGCTGCTTCACCATGGTCTGCACCATGGGCTGCAGGGGAATCTCAGCTCCGGCACCTGGCACACCTCCTGCCCCTCCTTCTGCACTTTGGTGTCTGCAGGGCTTTTTCTCACACATACTTCTCTCTCTAGATGCAGTTTGTTGCATAAATTTTTTTTCCCTTCTTACGTGTGCCATCATAGATGCACCACCACTGTCAATGTCTGATTCAACCTCAGCCAGCAGCGAGTCCAACCTGGAGCCACCAACATTGCCTCCATTTTACACAGGAGCAGCCTCAGGCAATCCCCCACAGAAGTCACCCCTGTAGTCTTCCTGCCACCAAAACCCACCATGAAAATCTAATACATACATCTCATTGGAATTTGCCTTTTACAACTAACGTCTGAAGTCTGTTGCTTTTGTCTTTATAGCAACTCATTACGGCAGTTGATTATAACAATTTGATCCTCTCCTGCCTAGTCACATCACCTCTGCACTAAACAAATCCATTTTCCTTTTCCTCTCCTCATCTATCACATACTCCATTCCCCTACTCATCTCCGCAGTATAGTACTAATGAGTATATCACTGCAAAGTAAAGATGATCAAAGGGGAAAGAGAAAACTTAAAATAAACAAAGTGATCAAGGTAATGTTAGGCACACGAATCTGGGTGCAATGAAGAACTACTAATGTAGTATTTTTCTGAGAAAAAAAGGGTCAGTCACTTCAAATCTTTTTCTGAAGGCAATCAGCCATGAAAATCTTAAGCATTAACTCCCAGATTTTGGGCAGAATGCTGTGTCCCCCTCACTGAAAAGTATTGAACCCCCAATTTTTATATAAACAGCTCACAAAATTTATATGGAGCTGAAATTCCTTGAAAGATTATGAAATTAGAATGCTGATTTTCCTAATTATTGTGGGTTATAGATTACAGTAACTGCATTTCAGAATAGAAGATCTAGGACTTTTTCATCTGCTTCTTAAATTTCAAATTCACAGTTTACTGGAAAGAAGCAGTGGCAGAAAAATAAGAAACTGATAAGGACAAAAGTAAGCTCTTTCAATATGGGTGACTTAGAAGACAAAACTCACCTCTTTTCACTGTGCAAATTCTGACTTTAATAACAAAACCAATAATCTAAACCAGCCCTCCCAATGCCATGGCTCACAAAACAAGCATCAAATGTACCTTTCACATGTTAGCTGGCCTATTGCCTAGATTAATGTTTGTTCTAGAGATGTAAATGCAAATTAAATTTTTAATGAAAATTAATTATTCCTTTGCATTATGCACACAGACCTATGGCTCTGTTTTGAGATCAGATGACAGCAAGCCAATGAATAACAAAATCTGTCAAGAACCCAATGCTAATATTAGAAACAGCAAAGAAACTTTATCCCCTTTATAAAGTGGGAATTTTAACTGCTCCATTTAATGCTTTCTGAAATACGTGAAATACAGAAAAGGATTTTAATTCTTCAAAGAAACCTTCCAATAATGAAAGTATTAGCTTCACTTAATATTAAAAATTTTTGAAATGTAAAGATTCATGCTTACTAATTCTAAGGGAATGCACATAGCCCCAAGAAGAGGTGAGCCATGATTTACCCTTCAACTCTGTTGAATTATTCTGTATGATGAATGTATTATTCAAAGGCAATAAGAACCACCACTCAGACACTGGAATTTTAGCATCAGCCACTGCAGAATATACTGTCTTGGCCATATTTTTGTTCTGTGCTTTTTAGTTTAATTTTAAAAGCAATTTTCCAGGGGAATGGTTATGATGAAGAGTTTCCATAGATGCAAATGTTTCAAAATCTAGCCAAACCATTAAGTTACAGATTTTCATAGAAGTGGGATCTAAATATGTTCATCCTGGTTATTCAGAGAATGAAAATAAAAATCATAGATTGAGGATTAAGAATTCATTGGGATTTTCGAAGACTATTGCAAATATAGGTCTGTGCCTATTTGCCTAAATAGGACATATACTGGGCAGCTTTGACATTAAAATAGAAGAAATTAATATCAAACACTTTAAAATATACTACAAAGTACAGTTCATTTAATATTGTTCTTATTAGTGTGACTTGATCAAAAAAGCTAGGGCCTGCATGTTCTCATCTAGAAAGAACCTGTTCCAGTCCAGAGAGAATTTTGCTTGGGGAATTAAATCAGACATCAAGTCTCATTTCTCCAAAATAAATCTGGTTATTTAAATCTCTGTGAAAATAAAAAAAAATTAAGGAAGTTCAATCAAGTTGAAATTGTGTAGAGTAGTAGAATTTTTTCTAGATATCTAGATTTTCTCCTGCTCTATGATTTTAGCACCATTCTCTTTCAGTAAACAGATACATTTATGAAAACACACAATCACATCAAATGTTTTGCCACTGTACATTGACCACAGATCAGTTTATTTCCTGCACTCTGGTCACTGGCAGTGAAATACAAGCTGAATGCTAAGGCAAGCCATTGCTTTTACCAGTCTCCAGATGACTTGTGGTTGCTAGTTCTCAACCACCCTGTTTTTAGCAATTCCCTGCTTTCTACTTCAGTTGTTCCTTTTTTTTTTTTTTTTAATATCACTCGTAAAGTAAATTGATGTTTGAGAACTGATGGAGAACTCCTGGATGTCACCTGAAGTTTTTTCCATTGGCCCCAATAAGGTATTGAATACCTCTATGGATTGACTAATGAATTATAAAGTGTGCCTTAAAAGATCCTAGCAAAATATATTTTCTTTCAGTCAGGGCGCAATCTTCAAAGAAGGTGTAATTTTCTGTCAATTTGATGTAAAATGTTCCATATTTTTTCAACAAAAATGCAGAAATTTACTCATAGGACTTGACCCGAATGCAGCTAGGAATCTTGATTTAGGATTACTAGTTGCTTTATGACTCAAAACTCAATATGAAAACACTGCAAAAACAAGCTGGGTTTTCTTTGGTTTGATTTGGTTTGGGATTTTTTTGGTTTTTTTCTCTGGCATTTATACACAGTGAGAAATAAACAGCTGGGGTAAGCAGCAGGCTTTTCAATATGTTTTATTTATTTATACACAGAACTTTACGCATATGTCATATTGATGGCATTTACATCATAATATATGTTGTTCCCTATAGCTGTGCAAATTCATCAAAATTGTCTGAATATGTACTGAATGTTAAGGCAGGAAAAGCTTACCAAACTTTTTTTCCATCTGGCTCTTATCCCGCGGGCTCAGCTTTTCTGCATAAAGCACTCAGAGAAGGAAATATACGTTTTTAAATGTAATAGCCTGCCTCTGAAAGAAAGTGGTTCCTTTTCTCAGTGAAAAGGAAAGAAGAAATAGACATAAGAATTTAGTTTGTTCCAGCCATGAGAACAAAAATAATAGAAGGGAAGCATGCTTGGGGAGAACTAAGAGGATTACATCTAGATTAAATAAAATACATTAGAAAATGTGGGTTTGTATGACAGCTTGTACAAAAAGTACATCCATTTAAATTTATATGTATTTGACAGAGTTACTGATGCAGAAGTTCTGTTCTTTAGGTTTATGCTAACATTTTAAGACTTTGTCCTTCACTGAATGGTGTCTAAGATGCTAACCCTTATGTGTGTCTGTAGTCTGAAATATAATATCAGGAAAAATTATCCAGGGGCTTCTCTTGATATGTAGGACTGCAGTCAGTCTGTGCCTCATTCACTCACTGATTCCAGGGCTGTTAGCTGTTCTAGCAAGGCTGTGTGCCTCAATATGGAAAACTGTCTACCATCCAGATTAGAATCAGCAAGTGCTGACTTTTCTGATCTTTGACACTGTTCCAGTCTCTGACGACAACCACAAAACCTTCCTGCTTGATTTGCTGGGTGCAGGTCAAGCCTCCTCCACGTCTACCAAGATAAAATAAACTTCGATCCAAACTGCAGGAATTTAAAAAAGTGGATATTGTTCGTGTTCAAACCATTATGAGTCCAAATCCAGTGTTGTATTGATTTTTTGCTCTAGAAGATTCATGATCTACCTCCTATGTATTATTCTGGACAGTGAGTGGAATTTATGCTCCATTTAGTGGGATGTCTCCAAAGGTAAAAAAATTAGCTCTAAATTGCTAAATGACTGCACTAAATGACTAAGATGTTTTCTTTAAAATAGTAGACATACTTGAAATATACTTTACATAGCAGCTGTCTATACTGTGATACTGTCTGCTATTTGTTTTCTTGCATAAACACCACACCAGTAACGGTCCACTTGCTACTACAAATCGTGGGCAGAAAATATTCAGAAAAATGGAGCCAGTGAGTAGTACTGTCACCATGGCAACAATTGTCTGGTGTCTCACACATGCAGTATGGCATGAGAAGACACATGCCTTTGGACTCAGGGGGATACACTGTCCAAACACCAATGACTCATCTTCTGCTTTTTCCCAGCACTCCCAGAGGAGTGATGGGTACCTTTTGTTGAGAAAAATACAAGTCTGAAAAATGACATGTGAAATGGAAACCTAGATAAGATAGAATCTTGACTTTATTCCCAATAGCTAAAATCTATTTATTTCCTGGCAATGTAAAGATTTTCAAGACTGAAGATAGCCTATGCACTTTTTATTCTGCATAGCCTGGAACCATGAATCTTCTTAAGATATATGTTATCTTCTTGGTATAAGTTAGTTTTGTGATATGCTTACCACCTAAGTGATAAATAACTGGTGTTAAAAAAAAAAATCTTCCCACAGGAACTTTTAGAAAACACACAAATTCTAAAACATCTTGATTTCTGAATTTATGACAGTTTCCTGTGCCTACAGTAGCAATTTCAAGAGTATCTACTTTTTACATTACTCACTCACTGGTCATTTCAATATGCTTCAATAAAAAGGAAAACTACAGGGAAAAAAAAAAAGGATTTGATTACATGGTTGGCTCCTGAAGTTTTCTTCTTAGGGCAATGGTATCCAAAATTATGTGCTTAGCTTGTTAAGTATTCCCAAGCTCCGAGGAAAAGCTGAAAACAAACATGACATTTTATCCTTGGAAAGGCTGTTATTAAGCTGGAATAATTTATTTTTACCATTCCAAATCATTCTTTGTTCTCTACCTCATGTTTACTTCTGCAAATAATAAAAAGAAAGAACTCTAGTATCAAAACCATCTAGAAAAGTATAGAACAAAATGCCATCAACCAGAGGAAATATATTGAGTCCTTGCATTTTCTCAGACTTCTATGGTGATATAGCTGACTACAATCCCTTCACTGATGTGGAAAAGAACAAATAAATTCAGATGTAATATGAAAATACATATGTGCTATAATTCAGTGTCATCATCAGAAAATTATCATGAAATTGACTTCTCTAATGAAAATTCACTGGTATGCATCCATTTAATAGAAACAAGAAGATATTACTGGATCCGATAAAGCTGGAGAAATGGGAAAATGTTGGCATATGATTTTTTCTGTTCATAAATGCAAGAAGGCATCCAGTAGAGAGAAAAAATTGACATTCATATATTGAATTTTAAATATATCAAAAGAATTATCAGTGTTCCTGTCTATATTGCTCAGCAAAAATATTTTCACACTCTGCAGTGGGGGAAATGAACCACAGAAGGATTAACGAATAATAGATAAAAGCTAAAATGAAGCATAAATAAATAAATAAGTCTGAATACGGTTTACATAATGTATAACATAGAAAACAATAGCATATTCCCACTCAGAATTCTGCATTTTATTGTGGAACTTAAATATATGTATTCAAATAATAGAAATAACATGATTGTATCAGAGGCTTGATAAGAACTGCCATATAGAAAGCAAATAAAATGACTGAATAATTTGATTTTAAACAGGACAGGAAATAAGCAAAAAAATAGACATTTTCAAGAACATAAATGGAATCTTGCTCTCCTAGAATAATAACAATAAAACATTTCAGTTAAGTTCATCCTTCGGAACTTTTTTAAAAAAATGTGTGTTTGTGGCACATAATTATTTTGTGGAACTTTCCATCATAAAATTTCATTAGACCAACAAAATTTAATAGCATACCTGTACCACTGAAACACATGGTATGAGTTTATTAAAATTTCCAAAGTCATACAATACTGAGTGAAATCTGAATTCCCTGAATTCCTGTGATTCAAGCTGTGCCTTGCCTTCTGATTGTCAGAGAAGCAACTTCAGTGAAGTTCCAATGTAGATGCCTGTTTTGAATTTTCCTGTGCCTTTCCCAGAAATAAATCTTGTAGTCTGGAAAAAGACACAGGGTCATGAAAAACAACACTTACTCCAAATAGCAATTGCTACTATATTTTATTTTTATTTTCTTAATTTTTTGTTCTAGGTAAATTTTGTCTATTCAAATATCATTTTAATGTAAAAATGAACTTTTGTTGACATCCAGATGCCACATGAAATTAGCTAAATCTTGCTTTGTTGTGCATTTAGACAAAACAAAAATCACGATAAAATTGAAATCAATTGACTTTGATTTTCACCCTTAATTTCATTTTACTGTTCTTATAACAATTTTGCAACTGTTTGAGGCAAAAATGAAAGATCTTCTTTCCAGTCTAAAAAAAAAAAAGAAAGAACCCAAACCAAAAAACCCCAGACCCGAATAATATTTTTAAAATCTTCCAGAACAACTATCTGACATTTAACGAGACAAATGTTTTTAGTACCTATTCGTTGCCATTTCTGATGCACATTTATTCAACTGCACTTTAGGATAACCACTACATGTGAAATTGTGAGAAGAAAGCAAGGAATTTCTCAAGTATTTTTTGCCATAATGGCATTTAGATATCCATGCAGGATTTTTTTTTTTTTATTCTAGTCTCCAAATAAAGCCATTGCTTCTTGTGTCTATGGCAATATACTTGTGAAAAATATTTGTTTTGGCTAAGCAGCCTGTAAGGATTCTACAGGAACGATTCAAAAGTAGCCAGAAAGCAATTAAGCTTCTTCAGAGGCATGAAAATCAAGTGTAATCATACCTTGATTTCGTTTGTAGAATTTTAACCAGAGACCCCCCACAAATCCCAGGGGTACCTCACTGTTTTAATTGTTTAATTATTATTTGTGATATGAAACAGATGCTTTTCTTGGTGACCTCATCTACCTGAATATCACTTTGAAACATATGCTAAATGACCACCTTGCAATTAGGTCAAGCAATTAAGAAGACAGACAGATGGCTGTTAAATCTAAGTGAATAATGTTAGGAGATACATTTTTTTAAAGCACGTTTAGTAGCACTTATAGTTTTTGCTTATTATGCAATTTCAAAGGCTGACCAGTATCCTGCTGGTGTTGATGGATTTTCAGTGCACAGGAGAGGATTAATGATAGTTTATCTATGTAGCTCCTGTTTGTTATGAATATTTGTGGTTTTTTTTTCCTTTTTTTGACTTTTGAAATGATGGTGGAAAAGAACAGAACAGAATTGGTACATTATTTTAGAAAGTTAATGAGGAAAGTCCATTTCCTTGGGCACGTAAGAGTAATAAATATTCTGTTTTTTCAATGGCAAAGGAGCTTATTACTCACATGAGGTTGAAAAAATCATTACTCAGATTATACCATGAGGTTTCCTTAAATTAGGAAGTTGAAGAATAATTTTCAAACATTTGTCAAGGGTTTTTTGTTTTGATTTCGTTTGTTTGGGGGGTCTTTTTATGGGGGTAATAATTTTGTATGCCTTTTAGTCTGAAATTTATTCTTAAATAGTCCCATATAGATTCAAGTTTTCAGCACTGTTTCAGTACTTGGTTTACTCTTTCTTAACCTGTGGACTTGCTGCTTTTGTATTTCTTTCAAAGTTGCTTGTGGTTACTCAAGACTCAAGAGGGTTGTTTAAGTCGCCTGACACATTCCTTTGTTCAGGCAGATTTTGGGAACATTCTGTCTGTATCTGCCATTTCCAAACATGCAGCTGAGAAATTAAAAGCCACTCCAGACAACCTGCAACTTCTCTGGAAATGACAAATAAGAAGGTAATGGATGTGATTACCTATTATACAATAACATACAATTGCTCTGTACATTTGGAGTGTGATCAGCATTTCCTGAACAAAGCACTAGAGCTGTCATTCTCCAATAGGATCTACAGGCATATATGTCCAAAGGAATCAGAATTTACAGAACACATACTCTCTTAAACCCATGCACCTCTATCTGCTGAGGTACACCAAAATAGTTGTATTTTAGCACTCTTGTGCCTTTACTGTGAAAACCACAAGGGAAAAAAGTAAAAGAAACATTGAATTTAATGTGGGAATGGATTTTTCTCTTTTCAATAAAAGTAGACAAATGAAGTCATTATATTCTTTTTTTTTTAAACCAATTCCCCTCTATTTCTGATCTACAGAGTTTTTTTCCTAATATGTACGTAGAAGCCTGAACCTGTGAAGCAGAAATTGTCTCATTGTTAATCAAAGCTGTGGTTTAATATGATTTAGGTCAAGGAAATAAACCTTCTCTGTGCAGCTTGATTGCTGGTACTGACATCACCACTTTTATTACTTTCTCTGCTTTGGAAACCAATTGACATTCAGTTCAGAAATAACTCTGTTTGCTCAGCCAAACTGACTTCAATGCTCTCTCTGTGAGCTGACAGCTGGCTTGCAACAGATGATGATGAGTAATCAGCTGATCATGTCTGAAAACAGAACCATGCACCTGGAACCATCCTAAACTCACATTTCTATTGCATTTGGAATAGCTATGGAAGCCTTAAGAATTGACATAATAGCATCATATCTCTGTTCAATATTAGCCTTTGCAAAATTGGTTTCTTCCAGCAGAATTTGCATAGCTGAGTTTACCTGTGCATATACATGAACCTCTCCTCTAGTTCTGTAAATTAAGCATTCACACCATCTTTGACATCCCCAGATATTTTTCCCCACAATATGTTTCCTCAGACTGAAGTAAAATTAAGATAGTTTAGAGATTAAAATAATCAGAAATTAATATCTCTACATTGAAATGAAAAGAGCCTTCTGTAGGCTTCAGTCACCAACCCAATCTTTTGCTTTCAGGATTTTTTAATCATCTCTCACCACGTCCTCCATAACTATAAATCTTGGTGGTATTAGTATAAATGTTTATGCCTTACTCCACAAATGCTCACATTGAATACTTTTTCATAAGAGTTATACACATAAAATGGAGAAATTATTGGCTGATTTTGTTTGTTGACATATCAAATGACAAATGTAATAACAAGCTTTTCATTCTGTGAGACCATTGCTCAGTGTTTGTGGTCATATTACTGTGGTTTATGTCTAGTCACAGGTTAAGAAGAAGTAGCAGCTGAAGATCAGCATACATGCCCCACTGTGTGATACAACAAAGATCTTTGGATATGTCTGAAGATAAGAAGGAGAAGACTACAGAAAAATGAACTATCTGATCTTCAGTTATCCAAGGACATTATTACTGAGGGAATGGTTAACTGACATTATTGATACTACATTAATCAGAGGGTTTAAAGATGGGCTGTTTTAGTACATGCTACCAGGGTCCTATGTATAATCTCCCTAGGTAAACAAGCAGCAAATCTGTGTCTTCTGAACATAAAGGAGCCTTTCTAGAAATTCTAACTGGAATTAGAATTACACCACAGGTAGTCTTTGTAACTGACCTTTATCAGGAAGTAAAAAGCTTTACTGGAAAGGATTTCTCTGAGAGGACAGACACATGGCTGCTAGTGAAGGAATTAATTATTTACATTTGAAATGTTCAGATACTGTCTTTCATCAGAGTGTTTTAAAGGACTCGGGAAAAAAAGAAAAAAAAAAAACAAAACAAAAATCTAAACAAAAAACCATACTGCAACCCCAACAACCAAACCCAGTGTTTCATAGCCTGTATATTTGATTCTCAGTTGCTCCCGCTGATTCCCACTGGTGTTACACTTCATTTAGAGTAGTGAGTTTTTTGGCATGGTGATTTTATCAATATGTGAAAGTATCTGATTAAAGAATAAGCATCCAGGCTCTTTGCAGTGGTTTGACAGATTACAGTGACTCCCTGTATCCTAGAGGTTGTGACAGCCCACTTAATTTCTTCTCTTTGTTCAGCTCTTAAATACAACTGAAATACAAGAAATCCTTTAAACATGAGAAAATTATTTTGAAGATAGCTCAAACACAGGTTATTCAGCGTGACTCCGAAGTTTCCATCCTCGGAAACACTCAAAAGTTAACTGGACTCTGTCCTGAGCTGGATTAGACAGTCTTCAGAAGTCCTTGCCAACTTTATCACTGACTCTGTGGCTATTATGAAAGGACTTCTTCATTGGAGGAAGTTGCAATTTTTCTGGGAAGCAAGAGGGTCTGCTAATGAAGACAAGCTTGTAGGGACTGCAGGGTGTCAAGAGCAGAAGACATGAGACAGACCAAGGTCAGCATCTCACATAGGACATGTGAAAGAGAAGGGAGAGAGTGGCCAGTAGCCAGGCCTCAAGGACAAGGGAAAGGAAACTTCATGGAGTACAAATACTGGTACTCTGGGCTTGTTTGGTTGTTATAAATAAACCTACACATTTCATTTTAATGAAGTCATCACAGAGATGATTTTTTTTATAGTTGTTCACTTTCAGATTTATTTAATCATATATTTAAATTCTAGCTGCTTGTGCAACAGCTACATTATGTAGTCTAATCAACTCTTCAGACTTGCATATCATCATCCATACATCACAAATACAAAACCACTTGCTTTCTATTCATGACCATCTTTTCCATTGCTGCTTTATCCATTATCATTGCGTGTCATATACAGAAGCTTTCTCAAAAAAATCCCTTGAGATTTTTGAATTTTGAATTTGTCTTTTCCCTTTTTTTCAGTCACTTTGAAAAGCCAGGATGTGTTTTGCATGCAAACAAAGCAGCTGGAAAATGCTTCAATCAACCTCTATAATCAAGGGTATGTGTTTTGCTTGTTCAGTGCAATGGCCTCACAGTGATAGCAGATAACATTCATTAGTCATTTTTTTAGTGTATTCCAGTTTTCTTCTTTATTTTGAGAATAGAGTAAAATTTAGCCTGTCAGCATACAGTGCAGTATTTTGAAGAATATCAACTGTTTTGTAGTGACAGTGGAGAAGCTTTGTTCTTCCTCAAATTTATCTCAACACTTTTTTAGCGAGTGAATCCCAACTGTGTGAAAATTTCTTTTTTCTACTTAGTGGAGAGAAGATTGCAGTTAAGAGTAGAACAAAGAGACGAAACAAAATGTGCTGTCACAATCTCTGGAATACAGGGAATCACTATAATCTGGCAAACCTGTATGAGTAGGGGAAAAAAGTCTTCTTTTCCAAAGGTATGATTGGGCAAGAATGTAAATTAGAGCTGATGAAAAATCTCAGAAATAGGAATACTCTAAGAAACGAGCACTATGTTCTTGCTGTGGGTGGTACCAGAAAGTGCTCAGCATTGGAGCTGTGCAAGGTAGATTCCAAAGTATGGCATCTCCTTTCTAGAACAAACACACTTTACCTGTGGTTTTTACTCCTCAGTGAGTAAGAATAGCATGAGATTGCAGAATTAAAAACGCATACACATGGAAGAAAAAAGGTGAAAATAGATAAAAACTATTAGCAACTGCCTTGTTTTATATGGCCATGGTAAGCATTCAGCAGCAGCTCAGAATGGGGCAGAATATAATATATATTAGTCTGAAAACCAATTGCCTCTCACTCTGCTGTCTCAGAGAACTGCAGCTATTTCTCCCTGATTTTATGCAGCTACTTGGACAATAATATCGCCATTAAAAAAAAATTGCAGTAGATGGCTCTGTTCTTTCCAAAAATCATAGAATTCAAATAACAGACTTTAGAAGAAGAATTAGTGTCATAAGATCATTTTGTCTAGCCTCTTAACTCAGCCCCTTCTTTTTCTTTCTTAAGAGTTACAAAGAAAATGGGTGAAAGGTGCAAAGAAGATGAAAGAAGTGAAGAAAAGAGGTGCCCTTACACAAAAGTCATGAATGTCAGCAGGAAGAATGGGGTGGGACTGAATCAAGAGCACAGAGGTCTTTTTCAGAGGAAGAGGACCACACCTGAACTTTTCCGGGGTTCAAAAAAAAAAAAAAAAATTAAAAAAAAAAAAAAGGAGAAGAAGAAGGTTTAACTGTTTTAGGTATGCTAGCCACCAAAGGAGAGCAGAAAATGGAAAGACAATGATGTCAAGCATCTGGGGCTGTTGAGAAACTAAGGGTAATAAGTTGAAAGTTAACAGAGGGGCTCACCTTACCTAGGGGCATCCAAGTTCAATCTCCTACCCACTATGAATTTACCTTCCTCTCCCACTAAAGGCTCTCTTGCCTGTTCCTCTCAGGGCTGTGAACTCACCTTTGAAATATGGTTGTTCCTTATCTGTTTTTCTTTCTAAATTCATGTCTGCAACTCCATTTTACCTTTAAAACTATCAGTCCTGATCCTGCTTCTTGTTTTCTCCAGAACATACCTCTCTGTCCTTACACCTTTGTAACCACTAACATCTATGATTTCAGAGGTGATTTCTGAGACAGTTGTACCTCCTTTATGGCTTCAGGCATTGGAATCAAAAGTCTAAAAGCTCTGTTTTCCTCTTTGTTTTCTTCTTAATTTAAAAATTGTCTCAGAGCTAAAAAGAAAAAATGTATCAGTCAAGGATAAAGAAGGCTGGAAAAAAACAGAACTCAAAAACTGGTTTATTGTTTTTCATTTAATTTCTAATGGGATTTTTCTTGAAATGAATTTCACTTTTTTTTTCTTTTATACTGGTTTTTTTTTCCATTTCTGTTTTATTTTTCTTCAAGCATTCTTGCTTCATTTCCCTCAGTTTTCTACACATTCCTTTACTATTTGGCCCCAGCACTCCTCTGGAATAGTTTTTGTTTTTACCATATTTTCTTACGTTCTCTATCCTATTATGGGACTACAGAACATCAGCATTAGACAAGACTGAAATAAATGCAGAAAGTCAGCAAGCATGATTCAGAGGAGTATTGATTATGAAAACTACCAACACCAAAAACCAGGATTTTTTTTTTTAATTACTCACAGCTTTTTTGTGTTTATACAAGTAATGCAAGAATCAACAGTTTTGGAATAACAGGTTCTTTGCAGAAAGTGACCAAAAGAGAAAAATTCTGCCCTGTCATAAGAGAGAAAAAAATTGGCCTTTACTACAGCCTTAACAAAAAAAAAAAAAGGTAGGAATCATTTTCATATGGATGTTACCAGTCTTTACAGAAAAAAGATGTGGTTAGTTGGTGAGGTGTTACAAGCACACCCTTCCAAGTGCTGTGCAACCATTTGCAGTGGGGCTAATCAGAGGTCAGATGCAGCCAAGGGATTTGTGCCTGCTACAGGAAAATCTAGAAGGTCAATTTTTTGGAAAGAGATTCGAACAGAAACTTTCTCGAGAGGTTGAAAGATGAAATAAGTTATAGGTTCTTAACTTTAATAAGTGCCTGGATATGCTACTTTGGAGTGCATTCTTCAAGACTTAATTTTTTGCCTCTGAGAATATTCATATGGATCCTTTAAAATTGAATATGTACAGGAAAAAGATTTTATGGATTGTAATTTCTATTCTTGTAAGTTCTTTTTTAAAAATTCTTTTTAGGATTTTTTTTTATTTTTTAGCTTTGTTCTAGGATTTGGAATTTAGCAAGCATTTTACCCTCTCAGTGTGTAAAATTTACCTGTTTATTATAATTGCAGTATTGCCATAATCTAAATTCTTAGAGAAATACATTTTTGATTGTAGAACACTGTTTAGTATGTCAACGCATAATACAAATCCAGGCTTTTAAAGAAACTTAAGAAAACTTTTTTCTGTTTGACATATTATGTCAGATGATATGTGTTTTTTATGCAGGATCCATGAACAGAGCACAACTATTTACAGTATGCAAATGATATGTAAATATGCCCTTGTTTTCTGACAGAATCATTGGTGCTCAAGGATATCCTGCCTTCCCCAAATGAGATGCAAAGAAGGAAAAATTCTCTCAAGTTCAGCAGCTGCCAAACTCCTCGTCTAGTACAGCAGTGTCTATCTTCCCTGGCCCTGCAAGCTGCATACCAAAACCCCTGCATGTCTGAAAAGAACAAGACATTTATTCTGTACCTAAGAAGGGCAGATAGGTCCCTGTGAATGGTTCAAAGGTAGAAGAGAACAAAAGACAGAGGAGACCTCCCTAGGAGATCTTACTGTTCTATTACTGGAGGGAGGATGGATGCACACCTTGATCATTGAATGACCTTTTGATTTCAGCTTCAAAAGAGCTTCATGTCTCCACATAGTCAGGGATTTCAGTCAGGCAGAAGCCCAGGTGCTGCACTCTGCTGCACACTATGCACCCCTGCCACAGAAGCCTCACTTGAACTTACAGCTCTTGAGCCCTCTCCAGAGGTAAGACTTAAATGAAAGGTAATTACAGAGCCAGCCAGTGAGCAGGTGTCAGACATATTTAAAATAAAATTTAAAAAGAAAAGACACCATGATTTTAACAGTTAGGTTTACTAATCACAGGTTTTGTCTTTCAAACCACAATTACACAGGCAAAGAGCAATAGCACTACAAGAAGCAAAGTATAATTTTGAACAAACACTAGTGTCATCAAAGTTTCAATGTCCATAAGGAAGTCTAGACTAAAGGTGGATGGGAATAGTGACTCTTACACGTTTATAAAAGCAGTAATGTATAGAGTACATAGAGTGTCCATGACATATTGTTTGTCTTTCTGACTTCTAATTAAGAATGCAAGAAATATGAGTTTATAGGTTAGAGACCAGACCCTGAGCTTGTATAGCATTGCTAAAATTAATAGAAGTCAGCTCATTAACCTCCTCAGAGGTTCTTGTGCTAAATATTATATGAGCTGCTTTATATGTTCATCTTCGATGTCTCACATACTTCATATAAAAGAAATGTAAGCAGCTTCTCTTTCAGATTGTATTCAATATTTTATGTGCTGAACAGAGACACTCAGTTTCTCCACTTTTCCTAAATCTTTTCTTTTTTAATATAGCACCATTTGAAATAATAGGTAATGTGGGGAGTGGCTATATCTTAACAAGATGCTTCTTTTTCCAGCAGCCACATATTACTTTAGATTGCATAGGCACTATTTTCTACATCATTTCCAAAGCTCTGTTTCAACTGTAAGACAAAATACAATGATTTTGCTGACATAAATGAGGGTACAGTAATTATTAGCTACTTATTTTCACAATGAATTGCAAATAAAGAAATTTAGTCACTTATCTTACTCAGTTATTAGTCTGTATTCTATTCAATTTTCACCTAGAAACTACAAGGAAGTTGTGTCTCACATGAGCATGTGATTTGACCATAGTGTTTCAAAAAATGCAGCACACTGAGCAATGCCCTGCTTACTGCACATTCATCTTGTGTCAACTGTGCACTAGAACTGCCTGCAGCTCTAGTTGCATATAGTTGCATAGTCCAAAACGCTCTAGTCCAAAACGTTGCATATCCACAACATATTTCTGTATAACAGACACAGTTGAACCAGATACACACCCAAAGTCAGTGGTTATTCATCTCAGTTGCACACCAGATTTTGGGAAAAAGAGGTGAATACAGACAAATAGCCCACCCAAATACCACCACCCTCCTAGCTGAAGAAATACTGGGGATATATTTCTCTAGGTCGTTTAATCTAATTCTTTCTCCCTCATATCCCTGCACCAATATACTTAATCTCCACTTACTCACATTTTCTCAGCCCCTTCACATATTTTCTTTTCCTGCAAATTTAATGTACTAGTGCTTTGTTATTCACAATACTGGCTTTGCGCCTCAGTAGAATTCACAGAATCACAGAATGGGTAAGGTATGACAAGATAACAGTGGGTAATTCCAACCTCTGTGCTCAAGCAGAGTCATCCTGGAGCACATTGAGATGGTACTTGAATATCTCCAGTGAGGGAGACTCCACAACCTCCCTGGGAAATCTGTTTCAGTGTTTGGTCACTTGCACAGTAAAGAAATTCTTCCTCACATTCAGGTGGAACTTCCTGTCCATCAGTTTCTGCCCATTGCCTCTTGCTCTATTTCTCAACACCACTGAGCAGAGTCTGGCTTCATCCTCTTGATGCCCACCCTTCAGATACTGATGCACATTGATGAGGTCCCTTCTCAGTCCTCTCTTCTCAAGACTGAACAGGCCCAACTGTCTCAGCCTTTCCTCATAAGAGAGATGCCCTACACCCATAATCATCTTTGTCACCCTCCTCCGAACCTGCTCCAGGAGCTCCATGTTTCTCTTGTACTGAGCAGGCTAGTACAAAGGCTGTACCAGGGCTGAGCTGTGGGGAAGGATCACCTCCCTCAACCTGCTGGCAGTGCTCTTCCTAATGCACCCCAGGTCACCATTGGCCTCTTGGCCACCAGGACACACTGCTGGCTCAGGGACAGCTTGTTGCCCAGCAGGACCCTGAGGTCTTCTCTGCAGAGCTGCTGCCCAGCAGGTCAGCTCCCAGCCTGTCCTGGTGCTTGGGGTTATTCCTCTCCAGGGGAAGGACCATGCATTTGTCTTTACTGAATTTCTGAAAGTTCCACTCTGCCCTTCTCTCCAACCTGTCAGGTCCTTCTGAAGGGATGCACAGCCCTCTGGGGTATCGACCACTCCTCCCATCTTTGTGCCATCAGTGAACATCAGAGGAGGTCTCTGCCCCTTCACCCAAGTCATTGATGAATAAGTTAAACAATACTGGGCCCAGTATTGAATCCTGGGGGACACCACTACTGACAAGTCTCCAACTAGGCCTGTGACAGTGATTACGACCCTCTGGGATCTGCTGTTCACCCACATCTCAATCTGCATCCTGTCCACTCACACTGTTCACACTTCTTGAGTTTGCCTGTGAGTATGTTGTGACAGACAGTGGCAAAAGCCTTGCTGAAGATGAGGTAGAAAATATCCATTGCTCTTTCCTCATCCATCCTGGTAGCAATTTCATTGTAGAAGGCAACAAGGTTGGTCAAGCATGGTTTACCTTTAGTGAATCCATGCTGACTGGTTCTGATCACCTTCTTGTCATCTATGTGGATAGAGATGGCTTCCAGAATGAGGTGCTTGATCACCTTTCCAGGGATTGAGGCGAGGGTAACTGGCTGGTAGTTCCCTCCTTGTCATTTTTTAAGACAGGGGTGATAGTTTTTCTTCTAGTCCTTAGGCAGCTGGTCTGATTATCACAACCTTTCAAAGCTCAGCCAGAACCAAACCATCCCATTATCACTAATCCTGTGTGGATCACAAACCCAAATCACAGCCCTGTACTAGTCACTGTGATGAAAATTAACTCTGCCTCAGCCAATACCAACACAAGAGCCCTTTTGGGACAAGGCATTGTAATTTGGCCCTGCTGCAAGGTGAAATCCCCATGCGACCTGCTGGCTTTTGTGCAACTTTCAAAGAGACAAGTACCACCCTGCTACTGAAGTGTCGTAATTGTCCATTATGTTGTAGATGAGTACACAGCCAGCATTAATTTAGTTTCCATTTACTCTGCTTCTATAACCTCTTAAATTAACAAAATTATCTCAGTGCTTAATGAAAAAAATGAAGTACGAGCTTTGTCACAGAACTGTAAGCCTTTCAAATTTTATATTTTATATATAGGAAGAAAAAATATAATCTTCCTTTTTATGCTGCATTCCCATTTCCATATAAAATTTACACAGCACACAGTAAATCAGCTTAAAGATAGACTGTTAATATACTTTGCTTGCAAAGAGCAGACCATTAACAGAAAGTTTACTTTAGGCCTTTAAAATTCTTCTCCTATCTTCCCCTCTCTCTGGCTCAGTGACCTCAGGGGATGTAATCCCTTAAAATGCAGCTCATCTTCAATTAGCAGAGAGAACATATGTACGTTCTTCACTGAAATCCCCAGGTATCATGCAATGCGGTTCACTTCAGATTTTACAGTTAATTAAAGCCTCATACACATTTTCTGATTCTCCAGCTGGTACTGGAGAGTTTTAAAGCTTAGACCATTTTAGCTATTTCTCTTCTAAAAAGTTTACTAATAAACATAATTGTTCATGTGCCTTTCTTGCTGACCAACACACTGAAATGGGAAGTACATGACCACTGATCTCCTCCTACAAAGAGGATGAGTAGAAACTGAGGTTGCAGGAATGACCAGAGTTTTAAGTGCCTGTGTAAAAATAATGTCCCATAAAGATTAGAATTCTCTGAGAAAATGTACCTTGAAAATAAGCAAATGAACACTGAAAAGAGGTTAGAAAATATTTCCAGGTTATAACCTTTTAAAAAGGTTAGGAAAAAAATCACCTATTCTGAATAATATGCTTAGATCTTTTAGTAGACAGTTGTGACTTGCTGATATGAGAATAAATAGCACACTTTTTAAAGGAAATAAAACACATTGTATTCTGACCAACTCTTTTCAACAGACACTAAATTTACAGCACGTTTTCAAATCCTTTTTTTTTATGTAGTGTCCTTTGTGACGTATATGTATATTATAGTCGCCTGACAGCTGGTTTCCTCTCATAGAATGAAGATTCAGCACTAATTTTTTCCTCTTTTAGTAAACAATTTCCTTATCCTACTTCTCTTCAAAGTGGCAATTCTTATAAGCTCGCTACTTCTTCCTCCTTTTTTATCTCCTTCAGCTAATATTGATCTTTCTTTTACCAGATTGTTCCAATCACCTTTTGAATATGCCATCCTCTTTCCCTCTTCTCATTACTGCTTCTCTTTTTTTCATTTTTCTTCCACCTTCCTTCAATATCCTACTTTTATCTTTTTAACATTCATGCACTCTTCCTGAACTTTCACTGGACTGAAGGCCCTTGATCATGGCATAATCTCATGCTTCAAGAAGTTATTATCTGAAGACTGGCTATAAAAATGTCACTGCACTGTTATTCTCCCATGCATCTCGATGAGGGGTTGATCTTCAGATCAACAGGGCTTTTGTTACAAATGAAAATATTTTTTTCATTATGTTTGAAAACATCACAGTAGGTCAGGTGACTGCAGACACCAGTGTTTCTGAAATGAATTATTTTATCTTTTTTTAAATTGAATTTATTAAGTCTTAAAGTTTGCCAAGCACATTTAGTGACTGAAGAAATTAATAAAGACTTAAATCTCCAGTCTGCTTCTGATATTGTTAAATTGAACCTATGATCCTTTTATGAGAAACTGCTTTGAGGTCAAAGAACATACAAAAATATAATTAAAGGCAGAATTAAGGCCCATGTTTCTTCTCACCTGACTTGTCCCTGGGCCCATGAGGAACTTTTTTCATTTTTTTTAATTAAAATGCAGTTGGGGAAACCATTAGAAAATTAGCCCAAACATCCTGTGCTCGTGGGTATTTTGTTCATTTCTGTTGAGGTACCAACCTACAACAAGCTTTCTGCAGAGACCATGGGGAGACAAGTCGCCATCTGTCAGTGTTGGCTGCAAAACAAGGCCTTGTTCTGGAAGACGAATGTACACTGCAAAATATATTTGCATTGCAACACATCCCACAAGATCCAGGAGCATATAAAGCTAGACCCAGCTTAATGTTCAGCCTCTCTCGAAGTTTAGAAAGCTTATGACAAAAGAATGAAGAAGATTTTTTTATATCTGAAATATTTCTATTTGTGAATGTGCCAATATTAATAATTGTATTGATAAGGAACAGGATGGTAATCTACATTACCCTTTCCTAATGTTAATAATTTTCCTGTGGTAAAAGGCATATAAAAATATGTTTCAGAAGCAATTAGCTTCCTGGGCATTCTTGCTGGAACATTTTCTGGATATTCATTATATTCATAATATTCTAATTTTAAATACTTCATAATGATTATTTTGTTTTGGTCCCTGTCCCTTATTCAGTCTCTTTCAGAAGAGAACTGCATGTATTTCTTTGATATAGAAAGAGAACCTGCAAAATCTGAGAAAGATTCACAGCTAGAAACGTGGGATTATAAAAATCAGTGTATACCAATTAACTCCACTAGGTCTGGACACATTTAACTTGACCTGTTACTACATTTGCAATAACATGATCTAATTTAATATTCTAGATAGCTTTTCATCATTTGTGCTGGATTTGCATTTCTGCAGGGCTGTTTACTTTGTCTGTGGATGTATTTGGAGTTGAGAAAGAAAAATTATTCCATAAATTTGAAACTATTTAAATAAGAGCAACTCTTGCACAGAAAAAAATGACAGTACTCTGTCATTTCCTCTTTTATGAAAGCTTACAGCTCTCATGTGTTATCACATAAATGAAATGGCTTGGTCCACTGCGGGTCACGGAAATCAAAGAAACAACTCTTGAATTTTATGATTACTTCCTGTCAGAATAGCAACCCACAGTAACTTGAAAAAGTGAAGCAGAAATGTAGGTGAGCTGTAAATACTCACCCTTAACAAAATAACAAGCTTGTATCATAGGTGTTTCTACAAGGTAAGGGGGAAAAATTTAAAACCACAAAACCTTAGATTTCCTGATAATATTATACAGTAATACAATTTCTTACAACTCCTCTGCCACAGATTAAGAATGCTGAGCGGGTTTATTACAGAGTCTCAGCTAACTGCCAATAGGGAAGGAAGACAAAGAAAGGATATACTGTATTTTCCATGAAAAAATGGGTATTTTTCTGCTCACTCACCTTTAAAACCATTGTTGGGTAAAGGGAAACTGCAGAAAAAAAAAGTGTTACTTCTTTTTCAGTTCATGTCAAGATTTCACCTATATAGAAGAAAGCTGGAGAACTTGCTGTACAAGTTTTCCTACTAGTCATTGATTTTTCCACATTCTGGGGAGAATATTTTTCTTTAAGAATACATTCAAGATTTTATTATTTGGAATTTCTTTAATAGAATGCAGATTGATAAAAATCTGTTTAACTTGGTGGTAATACCAGATAATGGGCTAGATTCTAAATGCTGCAAATAATTTTGGGGTTTGGGCTTGGGTTTTTTTTTTTGCGTGATATACATGGAATTTTCCTATCTCAACAGCTTTTAAGAATTAACATATTCATCTTAGCATTTTAGTCTCATTTTGTAATTGAGTGAGAAAACAGTAATCACATTAGTGGAATTAAGAAAAATTACATGGGTAAATACTAAATGATGAAGAAAGGCTTAATATCATTATGGACTTATAATACCTGCAATATCTCAGGGTGAACACAGAAGCACATTAAGATCATTAAATTACGCTTTATTAGAGTAAAAAAAAATCAGGAAGCATTGTACATAAATTCTGCATAATCTATAGACACTTGCTTGTAGATGCCCTTTTAAATTAGTGATTTTGCCAATGCAAACTCACCTACATTTTTCAGATAGGGGAGCATTTATGCTAGAGGGTTGGATTAATCTATATAAACCACATTTATGAATGACGACCCTAACAGCTCAGTAATGCTCTGAATGACTCACATATTTAGTGACCTACTTGGGCTACAAGAGATACTTTGTTAAGGGGGAGTATATGATTGCTAGCGTGAGCATCAGAGAAACGTGAAGACATAGTTGTGCTGTAAAAGAAAGGGGGTTTTTTTATAATTTGTAAATGCCTGTAGACATTTTGGAAGGGGTGTTGTGTGTTTTTGTCATCATCTTCCATTTCCCCCACCTCCATTAAGCTCATATCAAAGCAGAAACATACCTTGGATCTGGAAGGATCTTGGGTGCAAGAGAGGGAAAATGTGCTTGGAAAGCAGCAGCTGCGAATGTCAGCATTTTGTCAGGGGCAGACAGCCATCTGATAAAGCTTAGCTCTACTCTGCTCTTCTAATTTCTACTTTGATTCTTCATTTGTGTCTGTAAAAGCTGATCTGCTTTCCTCTTTTTTGCATTTGTGTTAAAGAATAAAAGAGCACTCTTAATTTGATAAATCTGAGTGTTTTTTGGTGGGTTTTTTTAATCTAGGGTTACCTATAGATGTGTGCTATACGCATTTTAAGATGGTCTTTAGAATACAAGCCACAGAAGAGTTAGGCAAAGGCAAATTCAGTTAGCAGTATACAATAGCCTGCAAACTGTATGGTTTATAGAAAATCCACAATAAACAATATGTTAGAACTTAGAGTTCTTCATTACAAAAAAAATGTTGGTGACTTCTTTTTAATTTTTACTTTTAGGTCCTGCTTTAATCCTAACTCCATAGGCAGATTTTTGTATTTTTTTAAAAGGATTACAAATATTTCCCTCAGCACCTGATTAAGCATTGTAAATCTGTTCATTCTGTGGGATTATATCGTTTAACCATTTATCACAGCACTTTCAAGAAATCATAATCTGCGCAGAATGAAGTTGAAGGTATTTTCTGATCATCTCCCATTATACTTTCCCTTAATCAGTTATTTAATGTAGAAAATAAGATTTTATTTTTTAGTGAGACTGATTTGACAGTATTGAGTCCTAAAACAGACATAAATTTACATATGGTATATGTCAGTGAGAACTTGCATACCTGACAGATGAAAATGTGATCAGGTTTCCTTTGCAGTAATAAACCAAGCATGTTGTCATGTTGCCTTTGCAGTGCTATTCCTTGAAGGACACAGGATAATAGCTGAACTTAAATATGTCAGTCTGTTTAGATCCTAAACATTAGCTACAGTGACTAAACAGAGGTTCTCATAAAAATTCTGATGTTTTCTTCATGTAAGTGTACCAGATGTTGAGTCATCTAATGTAGGAGGTTTAACATTATTTATTTAGATCATTTGTCTGTCATTACATTCCCTTATGCCATGCAAGTTTGGAGGTAATATGTAAGTGTTAGATGAAGATAGATTTTCTGAGAAAAGCAACTTCAGACCATCTTTGTTTAAATCTTTTATGAAAACACAGTCAAATCAAGGGTAGGGCTTTCTTTTTCCAAAGATATACAAATGCTTAATAAATAACAGACATATACAGATTGTGCAACTGGATGAAGATGTCTTCTTTTTTTCTGAGATATTTTTGATGGCATTTCAGATTAAAGGATTGATCAAGAGTTTCTGTATCTCAGAGTAAAGATCACTGGAAAAGACAAGAGAAAAAAGACCTGCCCATCACTGAGAAAGAAATCTCAGCCACACAGGGTGCTGGGAGACTGCAGGGGCAAGAACAAAGTTCTGTGTTTCTCTGATCCGTGTCAGAAGGTTTAGCAGTTGTTTAAAGAAACTGGTCAAAGACTACACAACATTTGGGAAAGAATAAGACTATAAGGAAAACTAGATGATGGGGAAAAGTGAGAGACAGCTGCTAAAAGAAATTACTTGTCTTAGAACTAAGTTCCCTAAAAGTTCCCTAAAAGATTATGATCTCAACAATATAGTCCATTAAATCAATTTTATGTGATAAACTATAAAAACTGCTTTCTAGTCTTTCAAACTCTACTTCCATGGGATTATGTCCCATTATGGGGGATGGGGGAAGGTGAACACAAATTCCATTCCTTTTGGTTTGACCAGGCATGTTATTAAATGAAAAATTTAGGATTGGTCTTTAATAATCCATCTATAATAATTACTCAACAGAAAATTATAACAGTGAGATTTCCAACAAGGAAAAGAAAGAAGAAAGGTTTAAATGACATGGCATGTTTATAAGAAGATTGACCTAATATTCTAATAAGCACTACTGCCCGAAGATAAAGATGAAAAAAAGACACTTTAAAGATGAGCTCAGCTTTGGGGGAAAAAAAAAAAAGAGGAAAAAACATTCTGCAGTTTTCACTCAGTCTTTTACAGTCTGTCTTCTAATTTATACAGTGAGAGCTAAAGTTACAAGCGTAAATAGGGCACATAATATACCTTTTACAGAACATATCAGAGTTCTCAGGAAAGCAGATTTAAGGCTTATACAAAGATACACAGTAATCTATTTCTGAAATAGTACTCGGTTTCCCTCTTAAGGCAAACAAAAAAAAAAAACCAGCAAACAGATATTCTGGAAATGAAAAAGGAGTTGCTCCATTTCCTGAGCAATAGTGTCAGCTGAATGCAAAACTCTGTAGAACCTAGTCACAGAATGTCAGAGCCCTGAAAGACACCAGCTGGATGTTCCAGACATATTCCAGAATACATTTCTCAAATGTGATGGCAAGGATAACAATGGTTTGTCCAACTAAATATGACGGTTCAGTAGGTATATAGGAGCAGCTAGGTGCTACAATGAAGTATAAACTGCTATGAGAGAAAAGTGAGTGGAATTGTGAAGACTTGGAATAATAAAAAGATGATTGCTTCACTCAGTTTTATGTTGAGATCAGCAGTTCTAACAACAAGGTTACGGACAGCGAGGACCCACAGGAGCTGCTTGTTCTTCAATATTCCACAAAAACCTTTGTGAATCACAATCTATAATGTACTAATAAAGTCTTTCTGCCATTTCTCCCCTGCAGAAATTAACCACCTTATATCAACATCTATTATTCCTATCAAATATAATGAATTTCTTATCACATTTAATGAATTATACCTGTAATTCTCTTCCTCATTATTTCAAACACTACCTTGAAGATTATTGGGGTTGAAGGTTTGCTGGAAGTCATATTAGTGGTGTTTTGAATGAACAAGGATGAGTCTTGAATTTTCTTCTGCTATCCCCAGAAAGCTTCACATGACTATAGTAAATAGATATTTGGTTTATAAATTTAATAGTAGTATCATTAATTTATTTTTTTCTTAATGCTGGCAAGATCTTCCCAAAAATATTGTTTGTGTCTTATTTATTGATGTCATTCATGGGGGTGTAATCCAGAAGAACTGCATGAGACAAACCATATTAAAATACATGCAACTATTTGTGTTTTTAAGAATCACTCTTTAACTAAGTACTTATGTAATGAGAAATTTACAGGGTAAGAGCCAATATATATTAAATGTCTTTCAGATAAATATGGAAAATAAAGAACTGAAAAAGTTCATTTATGGAAAATGGGAAGCTGTTAATTAACCCATGTAACTAACGACTGCACAGAGCTCTAAATTTTTCTCTGAAAAGTCCGGGATTCTCAAAATGAAAATTAAAAAAAAAAAAAAAAAGATTTACCAAAGTGTAGGTTTATCAATTCCAAAAATATTACCATTTTACAAAGAGATTGTGTTTCCTTTAATTAACACCATGTTCTGATGACAACACACCATGCTTTCCATATGCTGCATTTTGACAATAAATGAGACACTAACTCCTCCTGCTCATAGTATTATGGCAGATGCTCCCCTTCCCATGCCTTCTCGTGTTGTCTTCAGTTTGTGTTTTGTTGTGGTTTTATTTTTTCTTTCTTTGCCTTCAAGCAGGTTGTTTTTTTTTTTTCTTTTTTTTCTAATCAGGACATTGTGATTTGAATATATAAACAGGATAAGGAAGACATAAGAGAAAGGGATGGGGTAAAGGAGAAAGACAAAATGGATAAGGAAAGTGGGAAAGGTAAGTGAATGTAAACAGAAAAGATGATGATGAGTAAAGGCAAGTAAAAATTAATTCCTTATTATTGCATTTTCTTCCTAGTACCACCAGAAGGCTTGATGATAATAGGAACATTGTTAGATATGTGGCTCAGTTCAATTTAGAGGTTTTGGTGCCTTCCTTACAAATAGAGTTTCCTTGGGGTTTTTTTGAGATGTGTCCTGTATAACAATGCATAACACTTCTGTTTCTCAAGTGTGAAAGCCTTCTTACTCAGAAGAAATGAGGAAGACATGAACTTGGACAAACAAAAAAGATACATGAAAAGATGGCAAAAAGGAATGGTAGGAGGATAATGAGGTCAATATAAGGTGATTGAGGTACTGGATCACTGACAAAGCTCATTGAAGGCAAGGATAATCTTTCCATTCATTTAAAGGAATACAGGATGGTGTCCAGAGAAAATGAAAATAAAATACAATGTCTGGGAAAAAGGAAAGTTATATTATCAAATATTGACCAGAAAATTACAAAACATTTTATAACAATAGGAACAGAAATTGCAAGCAGTACATGCACACTAACACTTATAAAATGTCATTCTAAAATCCATACTGCTTATTCCATCATTTCATCTGTATCACTACCAGCAATAATGATTATAGTTTTAGTAATATAAACATGTCTTAGCACTTCCATAACCATGTTAGCTAGAAAATTGCTACTGATCTCATTGATTGACTGGAAATCTTTCCTTTTTTCCTTTTTTAATTCATTAAGCATCAAAATCAATGGAAATATCTCCTTAACATCTAGAAAGGGAAATTATAAAGAAAACGGTGGAAAAAGAGAAACATAAAATATAATGAGAGATATTCTCAAAAACTTGTGCTCAAGCGAGGGTATTTTTGACACTTTTAATGACTTGTTCATTTGTTTCTAGAATCCTGAACAATAGTTTTGACTTGCAAAAGTAAAAGGGGAAGCATTATAAATCTTTTTGTTGCAGTCTTATTTTAAAAATATTATTCAGAGATTTTAAACTTTTGTTTATGACAAAGTCATCTTTAGAACCAAGTTGCCCATTTCATTAAATTTAAATAGACAGGTAATGTAACTTTAAATTTTTATATGAATAATTTCTACCTATTATCCTACAGTGATATTTTATGAAAGAATTAACACTGCAGGATGCAATGACAATATTTCTACTACCAAACACTATCACACAGCCCTATAGTCCAAAGGGAATTTACGAAAAGAAGGAGTGAAGGTCAGTAATATAAAACTGTCCAAATAACAGCAGGTGTTTGGTCCCAAGGTGTGATTCCATATGGTACACATGCTTGCAAAGACAACACTTGTGTGTTTTGGGAACTTTTTCCCTCCTGTGGGTGCTCCTGGCTGCAAGCTGTGGTCAGAACTGATCTGAAGGTCTGACTCCTGGCTGGTCAGGTGAGGCAGGTTTTGAGGCCAGTCACAGGGCTACAACTCACTCTGGGACAGACAGATGGGGATGGACATCCTTGGGGCAGGAAACCACCCTGCTGATGCTGTACAGAGGCTTCCATGAATTACGGCTAGCCACCAAGACCAGGGCTGCCCACCAGAGCTACTTCTACTGGCAGCCTGGTTTTGTCATGCATCTGAACCATCTCCAAGGGTACAGCAGCATGAAAACAGAAGTAGGCAAATGTTAGTTGGTGTCTGTGTAGATGAAATTATCAAAGAAGCAGAAATGAACAGGCTAAAATTTATTCTTAATCAATTGTTACTGTTCTGTGGGAAGACATCATCAGAGACACTCATGCCCTTTGGAAACTGAGACAGTGTCTAGACTTCAGCACAGTAACAAGACAGTAATTCAAATAGCAAAATGCAGAATGCTTCTCCTGTAACGCTGTTTGAATCAATTAAAAAATGTAGATCAATAACGTCAAATTGAATTGCTTTGGGATTATTTAGAGGCTCCTCTTTTCCCTCCAGTCACATGTTTAAGGACTGTTACAAATTGTTCCAAGTATTAGGGTTATCAGCTAGACCAAACAAGTTTAATATTTGCATTAAAAAAATGTGCTAAAATAACAGCTAAATGTAAGCAATATTAATTCATGCTCTGACAACTGCGTGGCTAAAAAATGAATAGAGCTTGTTCTCTTTTTCCCTGTGGTGTCAACCTGCCCTCTATGTCGATTTTTCTGGAAAACTTGACTCTGCATGGGGCACTTGGACAGTCTTTGACTTTCTCAAGGATTTTAATGAAAGCAATATTTTTATGGTTGTCAGTATTGAAAAGAGCTTCTGTAGCCTAATATCTGACCTTTCTTCTGACCTCTGGCTTTTTGTTTTTGGCTTTTTTTTTTCTTTTGTTTGCTTGGTTTTGGGTTTTGGGGGTTTTTTTGGGGGGGGAGGGGGGTTTGGGTGGGTTTTTTTGTTTGGTTGGTTGGTTTGGGGTTTTTTTATTATTTTGTGTCAGCCTTTCTAACTGTTATGGTTAAAATACTTGTATTATGATTCCTTCCTTTTTCTAATTGTTTTTCAGTATGCTTTCCCTATTTATCTGAGTCTATGCTTCTGCAGTACTGCCAATTGTTTTTCTTATTATTATGAATATAAGATTTCTGAAATATTTTATGGAATTTTATGAAAGGCTGATACAACCTGTTAAATTTTATTCACCATGGATGCCATCTCGTTTTAATTAATAAAAATGCTACTACCTGTTTTTATTTTCCCCTGTAATAACCATTCGAAAAATGGCTCTTCCTATTTGTGGGCAGGAGGCAGAGGAGAATCCAGACTAGAACACTAGTTGTCTAAGAGTTAGAGAACTGCTGATGCTGCACATGTGTAAGAGGAGGACAGATAATATCCAAAACATGAAGGATAGTAAGTATTGCCAATAGGATTCCTCAAGTAAGAAATGTTGAGAAGTTTTTGCATCCGTTTTTAAGATGCCACTTGTCCTTTAAGAGATTTCATATGGCATTAGATTCAGAAGTTTTCTTTAAAAGAAAAAGACAGAACAAACCAAAACCAAAACCCATAGAAAACAAGAGGTCTGAAAGTAATTATTTTAGAAAATTTCATTATTTCTGACTCATTTCAAGACTTCAAATACTACTTTGAGTTTCCCTTTTGGATAACCTGTGATTGATGTTAATGGCACCATTTCTGTTCCCTTCAGTTAAACAGCATTTGTAGGAGACAGAGATAAATGAATCAAATAATTTTGAACCAGAACCACTGCAAGAGGAGCGAATAGCTTCCAACAAAAGATAACTCCTGCAGTTACTATTTATGAGTCAAGATTAGATATCATTCAATCTTGTGGCAATGTCTCAGAAATTGTGTTGGCAAGTCCCTCGCTCTGGTTCAGATTTCCAAGTGATCACAAATGTATTAAACAGAAGGTTATTCTTCTAACCTGAGTCTCTGTGTACAATTACCACAGAGACATGACTCTATTAATGTAATTACATTTCTACCACTCTAAAATCTCCATTGTACCATATGTTCTGGCACAGAAAACATTTATGTAAAACACTATCCCTTGGTATTCAGCCTTCCTGCTTCCTTCTAAACAGCCTCATAGCACACAGTATTTTTAAAAGAACTGCTTCAAAGTATGCCCTCTGAAACTCCATGCAATTTTGCATCTGTATCTCTTGTTTTATGTAAAACCTTTCATGTTAATTCATGAAAGAATTTTTCAATAAACATTTCCAAACTAAGAAAGTACAGTGGACAGTGATTAAATTTTAAGGGGGTTTTTAAGATAACTGTTTGGTTTTGTCCTTTTTCTCTTTTCTGCTGAGAACCTCTGACTTCAGTTAGGGATAGAGGCGAGCTAAACATTTTACATAGGTATATGTAAATGTTTCGTGTCAAGAATCAGGCAAGATATTCTAAACTCAGGAAACATTATCCAAATCAAAGAAATTCAGATAATGACATTAGGTATTAATAATTACTTGTACCATGACAAAATACTAATAAACTTCCAAATTAGGAGACTAACCCAGGTACACTGAAGAGCTAACTCTCCTTTTTCATTTTCTCAAATGCAAAATCCAGACTTTGGAATCTGATACAGCAAATTGCAATCTGACAGAGCTCCTATTTTTTTTTTCTTGCTTTTTACGATAACTTTGTTTATGTACAAAAGTCAAATTACTTGGGAAAACCATTCTTGCACTGGTTTTTTTTCTTTCCACTTGCTATACTCTTTTCCTTTTTACAGTTCTTAATGCGTGTAAATGGTATTTGTCAATGTACTCACCAGACTTGGAGCAAATTATATGCTACTAAGCAGCATCACCTTGTCAAAGCTGAAAATGCTCCCAAGCCATAATGTTGGATGGTTGGTAAACATGGAGCACCAATCTTGCTCCACTATGTGGGCTTTCTCACACTACTGCTATTATCGCAGTCAATCTGCAGGGAGTAATTAAGGGTGAATACAACTGACAGAGGCTTGGAAAGCAAGGAGAAACCCTTTTGCCAAGCTGATATTTTTCATTGTTATTACTATATTTATTATTTATTTCCTCTGTGCTTTAACAAAATAAGTTGCTTCACTTCCCCTCCAGCACTGTTAGTCAAAAACAGTGAGGTGAAGGCAAATCAAGTAAAGGTCAGTCCTGTTAACCAGAGAAAAGCCTCAGGTCACTTGGTACCATGATCATAATTAAGCAGTGTATGTTTGTGCTAGTTAAAGGTTAAATGAGTGGAGAGAAAGGGGATAAGTGTGATGAAAACCAAGGAAACAGAAAGGAATGTAATCTTTTCAGCAGGTTAGAGGTGAGACATGTGACAGTTTATTGTATGAGTGCATAGTCACAGGGTTGGGGAGCCCTGGAATACAGTGCAGAAGTTGTCCCAGCACTTTTGAACTAGGACAGAAGTACTGCAATATAGAGAAGAAATTAATTTTACAAAAAAGCAACTTAATGTGCATTAAGACCTTAGCACACCAGTCAATTAGTCTTGCTAAACATTATCAGCCAGTGAAAGGACAGCTCCTTTTATGTGACTAGTGGAAAGATACTTCCTGGAGCTTTAACTAAGAGAAGAAGGCTACACTGAATTAAAAATATATGGATTTGCTAAACCAACAAGCTAAGGAGTCTGTGGATTGCCTCCATATACACACAAATAGAAACACCCTGTTTTTATTAACACAATCTGGTATGTGCAGGACCTCCTAAACCTGGGAGGTTTCAGCACGACTGGATTCCCAGACACAAAGCAACCATCCCAGAATAGCTGTGTGGTTTACTAAAAATGCTGTGACGGAGATGGCTATTGTTTGATTTTGGGTTTCGGGTTATTTTAATTTGGGCAGGATTTTTTGTTTGATTCTGTTTCTGCTTCAGTGGGAAAACACTAGGCAATGGCATCTGTGAGCACGACATGCCAATCATGTTGTCTTTTAACTAGTCTCCTGCTGCATGCTAAATCTTTATTGTGCCTTTGGCACACAACAGGCCTCTGTTCTAAACGATAATCCTGGTGGCCCAAGAAACATCTATGCACATTTATTTAGTAATCCAGAAGTATATGTGTGCTAAGAAACCCACCTGGGTAATATGCTCGAATTCCCATGTCATGACAAACAAACAAACAAAAAAGCCTCAGTAAAGTTAAACCTACCTAAGGTACAGCAATGCAAATAATCAGAGCCGTCACTTGCAAACCAAATACTTCCATGACTTTTCTTCCCATACTGGCAGTATTAGGTATATCTGAAATGAGTTGGAACACAAGATTTGCAGATGAAAAGGTGAAAGATATGGTTGACATAAAATTGTCTCTGCTTTGGCGAAAGTGACAGTGAAAAAGGTTTTCTCCATGGAGGAAAGGAGGGGAGCTATAGAGCTGCTGAAAGCAGCTGAAAGAATCAGACCATAATCAGTGTCTTTGGGGAAATCTCATCCGACCAGAGCTGAGTAAATAAAGTCTGGGGTGTTGAAGAGAAGAGCTCAAGTTCACTCGTCCTCTGCTGCCTGTGGTGTTCAACATTTTGCCATTCCCCGTTTCGTCTCAGCTACTTCCTGCATCCCCATATGCTGACCACGACATCCCTTCCCAAGCATATTCTATGCTTGGCTTCCAAAAGTTCTTTCTACCAGTTCTATATATATGGACCCTTCTCCTCCATGTCTTCCTGATCTTGTAATAAAAGTTAATTATGACTGAATTGGAGGCAAATGTGTCTCTTTAGGTCTATACAAAGTAGGTGAGAGTCACATACTTTTAAAGCAGAAAATTTGCATAGGCAAATTGCACCTACAAAAGTACCTTTAGGATGAGGCTCAATCACACTTTTTTTCTTCTTTCCTTGCAATTGAAAAATTCTGTAGTACAATTACAATGGTACTTTGTTAAATAGACTGTTGTTTCTCTGAAGTGGATGAGAAAATTCTTTCCTTGTCCTGTTTTTCCAGGTTATTCAGTTTTACCCTGAAGCTGTCACATCTATCTATATCTTTAAGTGCACTGTAGACTTGGCACCTATTAAACTCTGTTCTGTTTACCCAGTGAATGGCTACCACCAGCAAAGAATTATTATTTGATTAAATTCCTGGTGTGGACATGAGTTCAGTGTTAACAGGATGGACATAAAATATTTTATAAAGGTCATTGGAGAGATTAAGCCTTTTGATTACTATCAGCTGTATCACTGTAGAATACAGTTAAATAATTTTTCTGACATGAATGGAAAACTTTTTTTTCTTTTTTACAGAAAAGCTTTTAAAGGCTGCAATGCATAAATTATTAGAGCTACTTTCAGCACATTTTAATTTACTCCTAATTTAAATGTAACAATTAAAAAAAAATTAAGCCTCTAACTGGTGCTCTTGAGATTTGCATAAACCTGTTAAGTACGCACACTGTCTCTCAGCTGAACTTCTGACTTTTAAGCTTCCCTTTTTTAACCATAGCTCTATTCTACAGGGAAAAAGAAATATCCAAAATTCGGTATTGCTTTTGAAGATCATTTTAAAAGGGGCTATATACTATTCATCCGTAATAATAATACAGAGACACTGACTAAAATGAACTTCAACATTTTTCAGAAGAAATTTCATAGCCCATGCCTTGGCCTCAGACAAGTTAAGGGGGTGGACACTCCAACATGCACTACCTCCCTTTTAGTTTTGACAACTCGCTTTTCCATCAATAAGGAGAGACAAATGTGAGGAGATATTAGTAAAAAAATAACAGTTTAGCAAAAAAATGAAACAGCAACACGCAAAAAATATCAGTAAGTCATCAGTAGGTACAAAGTCACTAAATCTCACAGACTGCCTGGGAAGAAGGAGAAAAAAATGGTGGAGGAACACCTTGCCCAAGATGGCATCCTCCACGATGACCTTGTGGAGAGAGACAAAAGGAAAATGGCAGACAAACCCTACTTGGCTCAGCCTTCCCCCTGGAACAAAAAACTGGGAAGGTAGCAGTTTACTAAGCAATTTGCTGGTGTTGCCCAGGGAACTCTGGCCCCACAGTGCCAGCTTCTGATTCATCGGGTGTTGGTACTGCTATCCCAGGTTGCTGTCCCAATAGGGGAGGAAGAAAATGTCCCCTGGAGCACCAAAGAATGATGGCCTGATCTTGACCAGCTCTGGCTTTGTGCTGGGGACAGGTATTGTGAAATTCACTATGAAACAGTTTGGATCGCGAAATGCAGCTTCTTGAGTTGCCACTTGGAGTCCTGCCTGAAGCAACCCCTCCAGAGTCCAGAGAGAAACAAAAGAAAGCTCCTCCTGCCTTGTGCTGCCTCAGCTCTTCCCAAGAGAGAGACAGGGGAAAGCAAGAGCCAAAAGGGCTTCTTCATGAGTGCCCTGACCTTAAAAAGATTCTGCACCCCAAACCTCTGTGGTTCCATTTCCAGCTGTACAGATACACATGGAATACCATAACATTTTGGGTTATGGGGGATATTTTCCACCCCTTATTATATATCATGTCCAAATGAATACCTTTCAACTGGGTACATATATACACGCAACTATATGCAAATACAATCTTTATTTCAGTAGCCACTGACCATTGCCTACAATATGGATTTAGTTCATTGGTATTTTTTGAGGGAGGCACTTCCAGACTATTGGGGCAGAGTATTTCCTTCAGAACCTGGCCTATGTCTTCCCACATTTCAAGCTATGAAGGATTTTCTGCCACTGGGGCAACCTCTCTGGAAATCTCAGCCCTGATTCTAAATGTGTTGTAGGCTGTATAGAGGAGAATAATAGCAGAATTAGCCACAAAAAATATGGTGTTTTTAACATTCAGAGGGAAGTGAACATTCTCAAAAGGTGGTGTGTCAGACATGAAGGGGGAGAAGAAGGTAAAAGGCTGGGAAGAATCATTCCGTCTTGTTCCTTCAACAGGCTGGGTGTGATTATTAATAAACCCCCAATAACATATTGGATTACCCAGGACAGCTGGTAAGGTTGCATTCCCTTTTTCTCCAGAGATGAATATACCTTTCTTTCTCCCTTCCATACAGCTGGGGTTCAGAGCAAGAAGAGGAGGAATGAGTAAGAGAAACCTACACTGTATGTAGGACTGTCAATATTTAATCCTGGATCCTGGATTAGTGACAGGTTTAAGTTTTAGTATTTCATGAGCCATCTGATTTCAAATAGATGCTTTATCACATTGGAAGGAAGAGAGTCTTCCCTTGCTAGGAGAGATGGCAATCCTTCCTAGGTCTGGCAGGCTGGAAGATATTGGTTCATAAAATCTTGACGATAGAAAGCAATCTCAGGTAATATTTAGAGATCTGCAAACCTTGTTGTTTATATCTTTTCTCTCCCTCTCACCCTGCAGAGTTCAATTCAAGGTTCAGTTTTAGTCTAGAACAAATAAAAGAATAGACATAAGATTAAAAAAAAAAATAATGCTATTCTGATGAAATATGCAATAGAAAAAAATGAACCACAATGAAAATATGGGGGACTTATTAACATTTATGTTGCTTTATCCTTCCTCTTTGGAATAATGCTGACTTAACAGTTATCTCAAGGTGTACAAGAGTAATACCAAAGACACATACCGAAAAATTATATGCCTCCAGACACTAGCAGTCAAAAAATGTACCTCATAAAAGATTCAGGCTTGAAAGACCTACATTTCAAAATTCATGGAGCAGCATTTAAAAAATATTAAGGTCTCACATCTTATATTCAAAAGTTAAGGAAGAAAAGTATCCTAACATGAAAACACAGGGAAGCAAATATGGTAGCAAGAAAAGAGATGAGAGATAAGCAGAAACAGAGCACAGAGGGAAACAAAACATCATTTTACTTGTTAACTGGAATTAGTTCTGGAAGCACCAGGAGATCTCTAACAACGACTCTCTTGATTTTGTTTCAGCAGCACTGCTTTCTAATTGACAAGCACACTCACTCTTACATAAAATCTTCTTTTTCAAAACTGGAGATAACCAGATGGGAACACTAACAACTCAAATTTTAAAGTAAATTTCTGGTTTAACAAGAAGCATTGGGTACTTCATGACAAAGGATATTTTATTAAAATATAAAACAGACATGAAAATAAAGGAGCTTTAAGGAAAGTGTTTTCTCAGCCAGAGTAACTCTATAAGTCTCTGAAACTGCAATGTGATAACAAAATATTATGATTACATATTATGATAAGTGAAAAAAAAAGAAATCTGAGATCATTTATTCTTATTTTTATGCAATTGTACATATAAACTACATATATAGAGTACAGGAAATAAAATTTTGTGTCTATATGTGTAAATATTATTTAGTTATCAAATTGTATATGTTTGAGTAGGCATCCATATGGACGCATTTACATATATTTGTAAAAGTATTAGATTCAAAAAACATTATATTTATAATATATTTTAATAATATGCTAAGTGCAAAGGTTTAGATTCTATTTCTTAGGCAATCTGATAAACAGATAGGCTGAATATATTTGAAAATGCAGTGGACCAAGTTCTGTTCTTGCTAACATTGACACACTTTCATTTAGATAAATCTGAAAAGAATTTCAACCCTTTGCTGTATCTTTATTCAATTAAATCTCTTTAATAACATTAAGTCTCATTTGGAAAGTTCACAATCCATAATTAGCTGTTTCTTTGAAACTGGTTACAAAAATTGTAGTTTCAGGACAGCTTACAGTTCAAATAATATATATGCATGGAATAATTGATTTGTCCAAACTTGCCAATTTTAGACATTACACACTAATTAACATTAAAATTCTCATGATTTTACTATTTGTTTTGATAACAGCATTAAGTAATACCCTGACCTTTAGGAAAAATTTCATTCAATACTAAAATTAAAGCCTAGGTTTTAAGATTCAGTCACTAATCTCTATAAAAGGTCAGGAAGAAAGAAAAACTAAATAAAATCCCTTGAAGTCACATTCTGTCACTCTCTTTCAACTATTCTTCTGTGTTTCTGCCCCTTACATTTAATTTAATTTCATTACATGTAACAAGACTAATTTTTCAGCAATCCGTTTTGATTCTGCTCATTCATTTTGCCCCTTTGACCATTACCTTTTTTAACCCTGAGGTATTTTGTAACAGAATTAATTTTAATTTAATTTGTTTTATTAAGACAAGGTCTTCCAATGTTTCAAATATAAGTGATAACAAATGGAACTACTTCGTCTTGTGAGGTCCAGACATCCTGCAGAATACTTATATTTTACCAGTGGTATGTGAAAACCAGATATTTTTTGGTATGGAATACTATGATATGATTTATTGCAATATAATTTACTTTTTCTGATGATATTTATATTTTAAAATGTTGCAATGAGTTTAGTTTTCTCCTTTGTTCCATGGAAAGGTAATTGTAAGAATTTTACAGAGAAGAAAAAAAAAAACTTCCTTCACTTGAAAATTCTCATAATGAAAGTATCAGGCTGGAACTGAAGTTAAGAATAAACACATGAGAAAGTATGACATACATAGAAAGTGAAGAAAAGCCACAACTATTAGATCTAGAGAGAGTAAATTGAAGAGCCTAAGGAAAAGCCGTCATAACTTTTCAGAGACATGCGAGGATCCTGCAGACAAGGATACTCTCTGTGATCTTCCTGAGTGGTCCTCTACACCAGTGTGGTTCCATGCCTGTGATTGAGAAGACTTGGGATTCAACCACAGCAAATTTCATTCAGGTTAGATCAGACAAAATCTTCCCAGCAGTAAACAACTGTTACGTATTTCCTGGAAATATCATGACTATGTCAGATGAATGTATCTGGAATGACACATATTGTATTTGGTTTTAGTTGGTGCAGGGGACCGACAATGTTGCTGTTGAAATTATTCTCAGGTCTGAATTTTTGCAATTTTTATGGATTTATAGAAGTTTCAAATGAAACTAACTTCCATATATATCAAATCTTAAAAGGGATAAGAAAGAAGAAAAAAATGCTCACAAATCTCACTGAACAAGATCCCACCATTTTCCAAATGATTGTATCACACTTATGTATCTAGAAGCCACATGTATAGAGTCCAAACTTAGCTGAATAAAAGACAACAAAGAAACAAAGGCAGTCTTGGAACATGCAAGAAATTAATATTTTAATCGTAGAAATACATAATAAACAATTGAGCCAGAGAGTCTAGTCCAGGATAAAGTAAATCACACCTGCAGACAGAGGAAATCAAGCAGCTCAGCAGGATTGATTTATGTTGGCCCCTGTAATTTGCTGCAACAGGTTTAAAGATGGAATTGCTCTTTGGAAACTTTTCTACACTTACACATACCACACTGCACCAACTTGTTTGGCTGTGGCTGAATCTTCATTTTACTACAGTGGAAGGCATAATTTGCTATCACTATGTGCAGTCACTGGTTCCTTGCATCAGTGAACAAGAGAGCAGTCAGGGAAGAAAATGTGACTCCAAAAACACTAAAGTGTTTTAAGTGGCCTGACTTCCTCTGCTATTTGTTCTGATGATGTGTTGTCTTGGGAATACACAAAAGCACTAGTTTCTCTCCAGCTCTCATGATCTGCTTGACACAAGGAGCGCTGATTAGCTATCAGGGAGCTGTGAATCATCTCCCAGTTCTATCGATCAGTTAATATTCACCTTAGGGGACGAAACACGCCACAGAAGTGCTAATGTACACGAGAAACTTATGACCTGCCTGTTCAGATGCAGTACCCCATCCCCCTCTTATGCCCTGTGTTTGAAATATTCCCTATTCAGGAGCCAGGGAGCTGGTTCCATCAGCTGTAGAAGTGATGGCTTTTCCTCAGGGAGGATGCTTTGAGTTTGCTCCTTTCTGACCCAATTAGATTGCTTGAAGGCAACTGATATGGCTGCATGTGTCTAAAATGCACCCACTGAGCTTCTCACAGACCATCAAGGACTCTGAGCAGTCAAGCTCTGCTGCTAATGGTTTCAATAGGCAATAGATCCTCCATTTGGCCTGTCACTTAAAGAAGGGAGAAGGAAAGAAGGTAACATCAAAAAACAATGCTTGTTGGTGCAGAAAAAAAGATAATTGCTCTTAAACAGGAAGCTACAGACTGAATCTGACAAGACAATCTGAATAGAGGGGAAAATCTGTAAAGTGGTCCTGAATCTGGATCCAGCTGCTGCAGTTGGTGGCATGGATGCACCCTGCTCCAGAGGCAGATTTGCTAGAAAACAAGGAAGAAAGTATTCCTTCGGGACAGGAGCTCACGGGTACAAAATATAGTTATCTGCCTTAAAAGCATTACATTTAACTGATACTCCTGTTTTTTGTGGTGTGTCTCTGAAAATCTAATCTTTATTCAACATTCGTATTGGTCTTGTGAAACACCAAATATATGAAGCAAAGAGGCTGGGGCACTGTATTTGTTGTGTTTAAACTTAGAAATGTAATAATTTACTAATTAAGTTGTACTAAATTGAAGAGTGAGAAGAATAGAGGCTCAATGATATTTTCCACATAAAACACAAGCCCTTTGTACTTAATACTTCAGTTTGTTCTAACTTTTCCTTTATCCCTGCTGTCACCAACATGCATTTTAAAAGCTTGGATGGGATTTATTCTTCTTGTTACCATGGCAACAATGAGACTGATCCCTCAGATATAGAAATCTTTATTTATTCTGAAAATTGTTTCCCGGCAGGATTGTCTTGGATTTGAATCTTGCAATTGAATATATAGGAATTTTATCTTTACATATATCATGTATATTGTATGTAGTCAGTGATAAGAGGTATCTGGCCTGCTTCCTGACTATCAATTGTACTAGCTGATGGTTTTGTTGGGCTTTAATTTCTGTCTGGAATTAGGACTTAACTATTTTGCTGTCCTTTGAACTACTATAACCACATTTTTGGCTGTGAACCTTGTGACATTTCTGCTTCCAGAAAAATGAATGCAAATTTCTTTACTTCAACAGAGGAAAGCAAGAGCACATCTGCTACTTAGCATATTTGATCATTTTAGTGGAATGATGATAGACATTGCAAAGAATTGTTTAACTGGGTTTGTGGATTCATCTTCCAATCAGTTATCCAAAAAGTTACAGATTATATTTTCACTATATTTATGTTGGGATCCATTTTATTTCACAAAGATCTTAATTAAACTTGCAAATCAATAGGAATAAAAAATCTCTTTGCCTGGTTTGCTAAATCATCTACTTTGTTTGTCACTCCTTCTTATCCTTGATTAAATTTGAAATCAGATAGGTTTGCCTGCAAGCATGAGAGAAGTCAAGCTCAGACACCTGAGTAGAAGTGAAATTGGACCAGAAATAAATGCCTCAAGATTTGTGACTGCAGTGAGACAAATGACAGAGCTGGAGGTAAAGAAAACGAAGTTCTGTGATGATGTCCTCAGTGTTTCCCAAAGGTAGCAGCTTCAGCTTTTTTTCCTGTTAGCTCTGTACCCTTTCGACCTCTGACAGAGTAACAGGCTAAGCTATGAACAGCCACTTATTTACATGGGAGTCAAATACTCAAATGTCTCACTAAAGGAGCTTAAAGCACTATAATTAACCCATAACAGAATATAATATACCAAAAACGCTTTTTAAAGTTTAATATGCTAATGACGCTCAGCATGCATTAACATTTTCCCCATTTTTTTATGTGTCATACATCAGTGGTTAGATAAACACTCTGATTGCCATCAGTTTTATGGCACTTTGAGAGTCCAAGTTGATAGCTGCCATTAATCACAATCACAGCAGCACAGCACTTTGAACATATCTACCACAGAGCACTGACAGCAGTGACCAATAAGGGACGTAACTTGTTCTGTTTAATATAAAAACATGTGCTTCATTACTTTACATCTACACATCATTTCAAGCACAGAAAATCTCCAAAAGCCCTGACTATTAGGGAGGTTGTTTGTGTTCTTTGTACTCCGGATAGGTTTTTTTCCCTTGAGAACTAAAATAAAAACTTACAGTGACTAAATGAAGAGTGGCTTTGCTCGTGCTCATTCATATTGTGCTCAACTCTGATAAAAGCCCTCTGTCCTCTCAGGCCATGTAGTTTCTGACTGAAAGTCACAGGGACATAAGCTGCTGCAGAAAAAGTGAGCTATGCACTAACGAATTGGAAAAATACCAGTACTGGAAATATCACTCTCAGGAATTGCTCATGAGTTGGTCCTGATTTAGCAATTTTCACAGTATTCTGTTTAACAATGAAACAACTACTCAACTTAAATTTCTGAACAAAAGAAAAAATTCAGCATCGATGATATCAAGCTTCATGATTTTGGTAGCTTGTCTGTGATTCTTTTTCTTTTTGAGGGGTAAAGGGAGGAACTAGTTTACGCATCTTTGAACTATGACCTGATATTAATGATTTTACAGATTACATATACAGATGTTCTGAGCTATCAGATCTGCCAGAATTTCTCTATAACAACGTGTTAGTTCATGCACATGCATTTTGCTAGTTACCTGAATGTCCATATACATGTTATAATACATGTTATAATTCTCTTAACATATAACAAATTCATTATATATGTAAAATACTTTTTTTCTTGTTCTCTAATCACTTAGTATTCAGTTGGAATATTGTCCATTAATATGTCACTGAAGAAATCACAAACTGAAGCAGTTAGACTGATTTTTCTCTGTAAAACAGGTATATTAACATCATTAGTCAATCATTATTAAAATAATTGAAAAAATTTGAGGATGTAATATGAAATAAAAAATTAAACTCTATTATGACTTTATATACATTTTTAAGGAGATTTCAAGTGTAATGTATGTAATAGTACATTTAATGACAAAACTTTTTATTTTGTTGATATAAACTATCATCCCTTAGTTTGAACATTCATGTAAGATTACTGTTTTTGTAGACAACATGAGCACTAAAAACAAAGCATTTGAGATAATCTTGCAGAGTTCAGTACCTCATGGAATTAATTTATATGATGTATAAGAAGGCTGAAGAAATAAGTGAAATTGAAAGTCATTTTCCTTGAAGGTGTTTAAAATCGGAATATATGTCACTATAAATAGAAGCTAACTTAGCCTATATTTGCTCTTCTTATTTTTAGACAGGATATTAATGTTTTAATTTTTAATCTTTACAACCATTCTTCTTCAATTTAAGTGACCAACCTTCTTCATAGTTCATTAATGTAGAACTTTTTATTGTCTTTTGAACAGACCATATTTTTTCCCTAACATAAAATGATAACAATTTTCATGGCCTATGATACTGACGAGGTCAGAATAGATTAACTAAAGGTCTCTTTTGGCCTTAAAAACTTCTTATGTAGTAGCTTTTTGCTGGAAATGTCATAAGAGCCCTGTCTGACTGCATGGTATTAAATTAAGTTATATGCTTATTGAAAGCTAATTTGTTGCTTAAAAAGTATAATTAAATCAAAAATATTGCATCTAAAAATATGAGAAAAATTCTAATCCCTCTCCCTTTTTCTTTTTTGACTAGGTTTTTAGCTACTATCTACAGTGACTGTGTTTCTTGCAGGCCTATGCTAATGGATACATTTCATACGTGAATTAACTCCCAAGGCAAAGAAAGGTATGTAGTGTCCTTACTGAAGTAGTTTATTGGTAAACTTTTCTGGTTTTCTGGGGTTTTTTGTTTATTTGTTGGTTTTCATTTGCTTGGTTGGTTTTTGGTTCTGTTGTTTTGGTTTTTTTTTTATTTGGAGCTTCTGTATTCTTGATTCAAATTCATATATAGATATCCATTTGTTTAGCTAGGTGGGCAAAGTTAGAAAAAACCCACATCTGTACTTCTTATCAAAGGAGTGAGTGCTAAAATATGTAACAATTCTTAGCTCCCAGAGCACTTGGGCTACTGATAAGGTTCAACTCCTTCACAAGATGACTACTTCTTTCTTGAATAAAAGAAGGTCATGCCAATTGTGACCTCTGGCCTGGAGGTAGTGTTTTCACTATCCTGAATGTCATTTTGGTGGTGATAAAAGCAAGACCATAAATTCAATTACAAAGAAACTTCATAGTAACAACCACTTTCTAGATCTCTGTGCTCTTCTTGTGTCTCACCTTGCACTGGCTTCTTTTATTTATGAGTGTATCTCACACAAACACTGAGCCAACCTTGAAATAAATAATGTGTCTGCACATTACATTAAGGAAGCAAGCTTATATGGCACATTCCCAGGTCTCTTGAAGGTTACATGTAAATTTTAAAAATATGCCAGTATTTGTTCCTTGTTAGTAGCCTAGTGATAGGATTACACAGGTTTCAGCTACAGCACAGAGGATGGGCCTTTCTGGGGACTGAAGCCATTTTAACATACTTTTCCTTTAAAGGGGGTAGTAGGATATGCAAATCAGTCAGATCAAACACTACAAAGAGGATCATGAAAGGAGAACAGATGTTTGCCTTTTTCTGCTCATTGGATGGATCATCCAGCAGTACCATTCTGCTTCATTTTCCTTGTCCTGGAATGAATCCCAGTTGCACCACATGCAGATAATTAGATGAATATATATGTAAAATATATGTGAAATAATATCTTAAATTAGTTTAATACATGTAAAATGTATATGAAATTGTATCTTAAATGAGTTTATAATTTTCATATAATATGAAAGGCAGACATTTGTTTATCTTCTGTGTGAGTATGCTCATTCTGCACCTGAAATCACCTCGGTGTGCATTAAACATACCTTTTGAGCTGTGAATTCAGTGATCCTGCAACTGAAGACAGTGACAAAGGCATGGGTTCCAAATTAAGTGTGAACAGCTCATTCTCTGTCTCTTTCCACTATAGCACAAACTATGCTCTTGAAAAGCAAAAATACATCAAATGGAAGGTATTTTATTCATACTTTCTCCTGCATTCAAAATGTTGTTAACTTTTCATTTTTAATTTTGCATTATTGTGAAACATAAGGTAGAAAACATGATATAAAAAGCTAGATAAAATGAAAAGGTTATTGCTGTATTTGTACTGGCTTCAGCTTAGAATGCATCCTGCTTACATTTTTCCAAAAATTTCCCTTTACACAGAGATGGACAATTCTTATATTATTTAAGTTAAAGTTCAGGTTCTCATAAATGTGGTCTTTAAAGTAAGGGTAGTAGGAGTAGGGAAAAACAAAACAAGAACCATCAAAAAAAACCTACCAAAAACAACAAATGTCCCTTAGATATTGAAATTCTGATTCAGTGTAAAAATAGAGTAATTTTTTCATGAAGTTCTCAATAAATCATAGGTCAAAGAACAATGAGGTTGCCTCACACAAAATCATAAGAAAAATACCATTTTAAAGTTTAGCCAAAACATAATGATTTTTCAAAATCTTTCTGCTTTCATTTTTTTGAGAGCTTTTGAAATACCATGTTGTTGTGATTATGACAGTATTGGTATGTGGTTGTTTTTCTTTTTTTAATCTTATTGCAGATGTTTAATATAAGCAATAATAGTTTAAATTTTAGTTTGTCTATGGTCAAAGACCCTTAGGTGTCTCATGTAAGACTCTTTCTAACTTGACTAAAGACATGCGATGACCTTCAAGCCCATTCTGTTGTACTGGGTAATTAAGCACAAGTATTTGATGTTGGTTGTATTTTAATCCAAATCATATAACATGTATGCATAATAAATGCCAAAAAGTAAAAAATGCCCTCAGATCATCATTCGCCTTCTCTCTAACCTGAGTGCTGGTGGATTTACTGAAATCCCCTATAAGTAAATTCTTGGATTATATATTTGTGCCTCAGGTGTTTCTATGCTCTCCAGTTTTCTACACCTCTGGGTGGTATCTCAGAAAAAAAAATCCCAGTTCAAACGTATCTTATAATACCATTGTTCATGTTAGTTGTCTGAAACAGATAAGTAATTCATAAAGATAAAATTAAAAAGTGACATTTTCTAACTTCATCCTCTATGCTAAAGACTGTTTGAGTGCATCTTTGTCAAAGCAGGGATTTTGGTTCACAGATTTTAAATTATTTAAGCATTTTGATTCTAAACATTACTATTGGTTTAAATCCAATTGCTCGGAAAGGTAAGGTTTCAGTGTAGGATTTCCTAGGTGAACATGATCATTCCTCTATGAAACTGCAAAGGGGTGTTTGATTTTATTTTACTTTATCAGTGCTGTCTAGTATTCCTGCATTGAAAAACAAAACCCTAAATGAAACGTCATGTAGAAAACATCAGAATTTAAAATAAAACAATGAAATGTACTGTTGGAAATACTCTCTATCAAGTGATACATCTTACCCTTCAGCTCCCCTCTCTCAGCTGCTATTCGTAATATCTGGGATCCTCTGTAGGATAACTTATGGTTTTTCAGTCAAAGGGCACTCCTGCATGGTCATTTCACCCTAACCCTAGCAATTTGTTTCTCACATTTGGTATGGCGTTTCACCTTTGAAACCACACATGTTGCAAAGAATTGAAAAGAGCAGGTTTTTGTGTTTTATCTGCTGCCTACCAACTGCTCATTTTTGATTCTGTAGAGTGTCGTAGATAAAAAGATTATATACCACGTTCTTGTTTTTTCCCCTTGGAGTAACCACCATCTGGTAAAAAATGCTAGAGACACATTTGTTTTAAGCACAGAAGAATACTAGTTTAGCTTGAGCTTATTTTAAGATCCAGTGCCTGGATAGAGCTGATAGGGCTGTAGCAAGTCATCAGAGATTTAAAAAGAAATTAATAACTCCTCAATTTACCATATCTAGCAGAAAACATTGTTAAATGAATGAACTTCAGTGGCTTGTGTTCTTCTTGGGGCACGTGTTGATATTTCTCTGCTTCCCAAGTCTCCCTCATTTCTGGATGTCTAAGAAGTAATTTGTAATATATGTTACTAATAATATAGCCAGCAGAGAGAATAATATGAAATTTGAAGGTTCAGCTATGTTTTTCACTATAGAAATATGGTAAATAGTAGCAGCATACATTAATTCACTTACTTTCTACATATACATTCAGAAAAATAGACTGTGGGTATCAGAGATCACATTTTCATAATGTAAAGACAAAAATCAGTGAAGTTTATTCATTTTTACCTTTTCATATTCAGAGGCAGTATTATTGCACGTACCTTGAGAGCTGAACAAAACTATTCATTATGTCTGAAGGATAAAGTAACCTATTCCTCTATATATTTATTTTTCCACAGAAATAATCCTTGGAAAAAAAATAAAATTACTTTCTTCTAAACACTGCAGAAGAGAAAGTCTGTGATATCAGCTTTGTCAAGTGACAATAATTTAAAATATGTTCTTACTTTACTAAGGGATAATGTTATCACTGCAGCGCTCTCAGTCAGAGTAAGATGATTCATCCTGTGTATCCTGGAGCATTAATAGTGAACATCATACTAGCAATTCTTCTAGCACTTGAACTTTTACAACCTTTGTTAGAAACTGGTGCAAGTTTAGCAAAAAACACAAAAAATCTCTCTTGAACATCCTTTTATTCTGGGCAGTTATAGAGTGACTGATTTTGAGAAATATATAATTGCATTTAATACAAATAGAAATATAGAAGTTAAAGAAAGCACAGATGAAAAGCCTCATCTACATGATGTTTTCCCATCACAGACCTTATAAAGTGTCAACATGACTTACCTTCATCATTCTGATGATACCTGGTCTTATAGACATTTATCTGAAAAAAACCCAAATGCTGCTGAAGTAATTAAATTCACCTGAGATGTCACAGCCAGAAATAAAGGTTAATATGTTTCTCTTTCATTGGTAATGAACATGTACTTACAGCCCCTACATGCCAATATTAACACTGACACTTCACAGTATTTGTTCTAAAACAAGTTTCCTGCAAAACTCTGAAATTTACTATTTCCTTTTTTGAGGCACCAAGAGATACACACAGAGGCCATGATAAAGGAAGAGTATAAAGTAAAATCTCTTCTCCAACCCAGAAACAAAGATAATTGAGCAAAGGTGCATTCACAGAAGACTGACAGGAGAAATTGCAGTGTGAGACAGACCCATTCTTTGTTTAAATCCTTTTTGCCCTGTGATATCTTGTTCTCACTGGCTAAAAAATGTTTTGATTTGACTAAGTTTTCTAAGTTACTGTAATCTGTTGTCTTTAAAGGAGTATGGAAAAAACAGGGCTTCTATCAAGTCCATCATAGCCAAAGAAATGAAATGTCAGAGGTCAAAGAAAAGTAGTATCTCTTGCCCCCACCACTGTGTTCAGTGCAGTGCAGAGTACCAGCAAAAGCTGTCCCTGTGGGGCCAAGGCATAACTTTCCAGCTTACTCCCTCTCTACTACAACAAACAAACAAACAAACAAAAAAACCCCAAGCCTGACCAAAAAAACCTCAGAGACTCATAGAGAGCAAGGGGACAGAATGGACAAACGATTTCTCATCAGTCACAGAAGGCAAGGTGAAACAGATGTGTGACTGCAGGTCTGCCAGGCCTTGGAGATAGCAATCCTGCTGTAGGAGAAGCCATCGTCTCTGCAAGAAACATCATGTAATGTTGATTGAACATCCACACTAGAGCACCTTCATTTTATAGTGTGCCATGACAGACTTTTTTCACCCGGCTTTTATCACAAAAGCTTGATTTTGAAGCCTTTGTTCCCTTTATTATTTGCTTTTTGATTAAACATCACCCATTGTTATATATTCTGGGAAATGCTGGCCCTGCAGCGATTGTAAATCGATAGCTAGATGTAGAGGAGTAGGAAGGGAAAGGGAATAAAAGAAAAGGAGAAAAGTTTCTTACAGCTAAGTAAGAAAGAAAGTTAAAAATAAGTCAGGCAATTTCAGCCCTTTATCATAAGAAACAAATGGGCTAATCTTAAGTAGGAGTCACACATCAGGATCTTCAGTGTATCTGGGGCTCATCAGGAAATGGCATACAAGTAGTAATATAAAAATCCTTTTGCATTGATATCAGAAAGTTTGCAGGATAATAGATTATCCTGCAAAGAGTTCGTATTACATCTTTTTACTTTAGATTGAACAAACATTGCAGAAATTAAACTGATATGTTTTCCAGGTCATGTACTCAGCAATGATTAAGCTGAAGAAGTATATATGAAAATATCAGATTTTTTTTTGTTAAAAATCTGCAGAATGGTAATGTAAGTGGATGAAAAAGGAAAACAGGAGGTAAGGGTTTGGGGTTTTTTTCACCTCAAAGGACAATAATTTTAATTGCGTAGTTCCTGGAAATGAAAGCTTCCATAATGTAATGAAATGATATTCGAAGTAACTCACATACAAAGTCTACAAATTGAAATCCTGCTGGAGCTCCTACTTATCTGTCTGCTGTAATTAAATTCATCATGTAATCTTGGGGGGGGAAAAAGTATTTTAAATACAGAAGGGGAAGAAACTTCCAGATTCAGGAATAAAAATAGAAGACATTCAAGTGGCACAAAGTTATAATTCAGGAAAGATTTTGCTAGTTGTGTTTGGATCACAACTATAGCAACTGTTAGCATGTGTCACTGCCTCTAATGGTATATGGGTTCAATCAGAGCACAGAGAATACCAGATGGGACTGGAGGAAGCTGTCAGCAGAAAGAAACTATGCTCTCTGATTTTTGCATTCCTGTGCAAAAAGCCACTATTGTCAATTGTTTTTATCTGTAAAAGCAATGTTTTTGTTATAAATCTTGGCATGGTCTGGGATTACAAAGCCAGCAAGCACCAGATGGCTGAAGAGATTCAGGCCAGGTCTAGAGCTGCCTGCCAGCCTTGTTTCAGCAATCAGGAGGATGCAGTAATATGATCCACGTTCAACACGTCTGGGTGAGCAGATGCTCCTCACGTGTAGACACAGTAAGTACACTGGCAAAACTGTAGCATCCCTGGTAGACAGATGCCTGATGGAGGTAAGGAAGAAGATTGTTTAGACGAATACAAAGCATGGTGTTGTTGGAATAGAGAATAGTTGTAATCTGCTGTGCTGGCTTTGACTGGGATAGACTTAGTAGCTGGTATGGGGCTGCAGTTTGGATTTGTGACGAAAACACGGCCGGTAACACAGGGATATTTTAATTATTTACACAGTATCAAGGACCTTTCTGTTTCTTGCCCCTTCCCACCAGCAAATAGGCTGGGGGCGCTCAAGGAGTTGGGAGGTGACACAGCTGGGGCAGCTGACCCCAACTGACCAGAGAGATATTCCATAATTTATGACATCATATTCAGTATAAAAAGCTGGAGAAACAAGGGGAAAGGAGGAGACATATTTTGAATGATGGTGTTTGTCTTCCCAGGTCACTGCTACATGTGCTGGAGCCCTGCATTCCTGGGGATGGCTGAACACCTGCCTGCCCATGGGAAGAAGTGAATTAATTGCTTGTTTTGCTTTCTTTGTGTGTGTGGCTTCTGCTTTTCCTATTTAGCTGTCTTTTCCTGAGCCTGCAGATTTTCTCAATTTTTCTTTTCTGATTTTTTTCCCCATCCTGCTGGTGGGGGGAGTGGTCCAGGACTGTGTGGGACTTAGCTGGCTGGACTTAAACCACATCTGTGATCAAAAATTGGCCTTAGCATGCACATTGCTTGAGATGGTAATGAATACCTACACCATGTCAAGATTACTTTGCCTTTCAGTAGGCAGCTGCTAATATGAAATTGTGTCTTTGCTCAAGCACAAAAAGAAATTACTTTGACCACTGAGAGAGCTGGCCTTTCCCCAAAACTTTGAAACACAAATTTCTAAGGGCCAGAAGAAAGATTAAAACCATTCCATTGTGAGCACCCTGATGATCCTGTGAGAATTTTCTGTAAGAACATGGAACTGAACTGAGGTTATCAAAATCTTGTTCAAGTATCCTCACAGAAGGCTTCTTGGCCTCATCTACTGACATGCAAGTTTGTTGAAAGGAAAATTTTTCCTTTTTGTGTTCTTTTGATTCTTAATTCCATCATCTGTGAGGATTATTTGTCTTCAATAGAAACACAAATCAAAACTGTCATTTCTCTGAGAGTCAGGTTCCTGTGCTCTGCAACTACTTACCTCTTCAGCAATGATAAATGCCAGCAGAATGAGCTCCCCTTTCTCAGCAATACGTCATACAGTCCATCCTGTAGCTGAAAATTTCTGATGAAATTTAGCTTTTCCTTGCAGTTTTCTTGTCTTCTTTGTAGAATCCTACTTATTCCCTCTTGTGGATTGCTTTTAGGAGGTCTTGTGGGAAAAGTGAGATGAGGATGAAGAGTAAGATGGGAGAAAAAGTATTGAGTGCCAAATAAAAGAATCAGCTGTGAGATTTGAAATGGTTCTTTAAGCTTTCTGTGTTTGTTTATCAGAATCACAGAATATTTCAAGTTGGAAGGGACCCTTAAAGAACACTGAGTCCACCTCTGCTCCTAACAGGACTACCTTAAAATTAAACCATATGATTAAGAGCACCGTCCATACAATCCTTGAGCCAGGCTTGGAGTCATTTCCCTGGAGAGCCTGTTGTAGTGAATAACCATATCTCCATGAAGAACTTTTTCCTGGTATTCCATCCGAGCTTACCTGACACAGCTCATTTCTGTTTCCCTGTATCCTATCACTAGTCACCTGAGAGAGATCAACACCTCCCTTTTAACAGCTCTGCTTCTACCAGGAAGTAATTGACTGTGATGAGGTCTGACTCTCAGACTTTTCTTGTATAAATTGAACAAACCAAGAATCTTCAGCTGCCCCTCATAAATCTTGCCCTAGAAAGTTTTCACTACCTTGGCCCCTCTCATTTTGATACAACCTGGGAGTGTGATGTCCTCCTTATATTTTGGAGCCCAAAGTTGCACACAGTACTCAAGGTGAGGCTTGAGAGTAGAGTGTAGTGTAGAGTGGGATCATCACCTCCCTTGACCAGCTGCTGATGTTGTACTTGATGTGCCCCAGGATATGGTTGGCTGCTCTGGCTACTGAAGCCCACTGTTGACTCACGTTCAACCTGCCATTGACCAGGACCTCCAGATCTCTTTCTACAGGGCTGCTCTCTAGCTTCCTGACCTCCAACTGGTATATACAACTGTGATTTTTACTATCCCAGGTGGAGAAACCTGAACTTGCTCTTGTTAAATTTCATACAGTTGGCAGTCATCCAATTGTCCAGTCTATACAGATCTCTCTGTAACATCTCTCTCTACCCTCAATGGAGTCCACAGCTCCTAGTTTAATATCATCAGCAAATTCAAGGTACATGCATCCAGATACTTTATAAAAATATTAAAGAATACTGGCCCTAAAACTGAGCTTTGGGTAACCACACTTGTATCTGGCAGCCAGCCTGATGCAATGACATTTAGTATATTTCTTATAGCCTCACCCATCAACCAATTGCTCACCCAACTAACACAAACATTTTGAAGTGACACATCTGGCCAACAGCTAGGTATTTGTCTGAGAGGCTTCTGAACTGAGTAGGCAGAAAGAAGTGAGACTGCTGCCACCTCATGTCCCCAGGTCAAGCCAGAAGTAAAGGTGAGGACAAACCTGGATAGTCACAGTCACACTGTACCAAATATGCACAAACAAACACACAAATTAAGACAGAAAAAAACAATTGTACAAATAGAGATGGCCCAAATGGACTAAACTTGTCGCCTTCTATGGCATTTCATGGTGAGGTTCCATTAGTGAGAAAAATATACATATATAACATGTGAGTATTCATACTATGGATCTATGTAATTATGTCCTACCTACTAAGAACACTGGCTGTCCCAAGCCACTCAGCCTGTCTAGTAGTTGCTTCCTCCTGCAGCCTTCAAACCACATTAGTCTCCCTGCTATTCAGCACAATTTATGGCCACTCCAATAACTGGCTCCCAAGCCACTTATCTTTCCCTCTGAGCATCCCAGCTTGATCCTGGCTGGCAGTCATGCTGTCATAAATACATACACAATATGTACATGCTCTGGTATCTCCAGCCACTGACAGCACAGGAAGATAGGTACCTGATCCCTGGTCCTGTGCTGATTGCCAGCACTCACACACCTGTGCACACACATGCACAGTGTCAGAGAGCCCCTCACTCAGGAAAACAGCTAAATATTGCAATTAATAAGAAAACAGGATGGACTATGTTTATCAGGCATAGAGCATGTCTGGACCAAGATACTGCCCATTCACCCATTTATATGAGACCAGCCCCTTTCATAATATTATCCCTTTGCCCCATGTTTGTTCCTTGTCAAACACTTTGACTTTTCTTGTCCATGATTATCCCTAGTGTGACACCTGGACACCACTGCTGAGCCTTACAGCAACTGGGGCTTATGTCTCTTATTGGGGATCTCCCACACATTACTGTGCCTCTGTGCTCCTTTCTGTGTCAGGATGAACCTTAAATCACATAAAGACACTTTTTGAACTTAAAAAGTATAGGGTTTTGTCAACAATGATGGTTTGGCAAGCCCAGACTAACACACTTTGTAATCCTATAATCATTTTATAGAACTTATCGTGGTGCCTGTCTTTCCCAGCACTGTTAAACAAAGCTACTATTTTTTTGTTACCACTAGCTCTATCCACTCTTGGTAGCAGAAGTGGAAATACCTGGAAATACTCTTTATTTTAAATCAGTGCAATACATTGAATTTCAAAAAGAAACACACTTGTGCATGTATGTGTTAATCTCCTTCAATAAACATCTGCAATGTATTAGACTATATTTCTCTTGTGCATTACATATTGGTATAAGCCATAGCACTGACTCAGTAGCAGGTTCATAAGGGAGAAGAGTCAGAAAATCTTATTGAGTTGTCTTTGCAACTCAGAATTAAGCTGTGGGGTTTCCACTCATTCTTATCTCTTGCAAAAGTTGGAGATGATGGACTATCCTGGCCATGCGTTAATAACAGAGGTAGCAAATATGCATATATTTCATTAATTTCATCATTTTCTTTCCACCAGAATATGATTCAGGAGGATGAATGTCCTGTCCTAGTCAAATGAAATATCATTTACAAAGCTTCTTATGTATCCTATCTCAAGGGACAAGGCCGTTGCATTGATTAAGCTTTAGAATTTTTAAGTACAAAGACAAATGCATTCCATGTATAATTTGCATTATCAAGACTCAGAGAAAATCCAGCCTTGCATAGCTTAGCAATGGGAACTAATTTTAAAATTTTCATTTAATTATGTGATTATTCCATAATCAAGAAGAACATTTTAAAAACATTTATATAAGTTCATATCATACCAAAAGAGGCCATTGGTGTCTTATCCATATATGTTCACACATTTCATGCGATAATATACCAGAAAGTATTTAGGGCAATAGCACTGCACATTACAGGTGATACATAAACCAGAGAATGGAATTCTGACTCCACTGACACCTGTAGGGAAACTGCTAGCTCCAGAAGAGCTGAGGCTCCACCCAGAACATTCAAGAGTGACAGAATCTCTTCAGCGTGACTTTTCAAAGTAACCTATGCAAGTCATCATCACACTGTCATGTCCTTGGCTATTTTTTCTTATAACAGGTCTCATTTTTTGGAGAGTACCAGAAGGTAACAGACTGGAAGGAGCACCAAAGAGTTTATTGAAGTCTCTCTTTAGTGTCCCCAGAACCCTCTAGGCTTTTCAACAAGGCAGTGACATTCCAACAGCAGCACATTTCAGAGAATGCACAGACCCCTCTGTGACATGTCATCGTTCCTATGAGCCCTATACATGTCAGAAAGCTACTTGCAGAGAAGCAGCCCAGTTAGAGAGTCATGCCCAGCTACCTCCACCTTTCATCTTTACTGCTTCTCAAAGCTTCTCCAAGCCAACCTCAAATCTGACTTCTTCTCATTTTATAGAGATACAGGGTCTTTTATTGAAAAGCCTGGTCTAGGCTACAAGATTGCATAAAATAAATGTTGCCCAGATGCCATCCATACTATTTCTTTCAGGAAAAAAATTAAAAAAAAAACCCGTCATCAGTATTATGTAGCCTCAGGGATATATCTCCTATAGATTCATATTGAATTTGGTTTCTCCCTAGTTATTATGAATAAAAACAATTCTCTTATATATTTTTTAGCAATAAAAAGTGATTTCATATTTCAAGAGGCATAGACAGCATGTGATTATGTTTCTATTTAATTAAGGCTATTTTCCATTAGAGAATGGATAAAGCATAGAATGTCACCATAATTAAGAAAATAAGTGTATCACACTCATACACACTAGTCCCAAAGCAACATTAATGAATCTTAATATTTTCTTAAGAACCTTACTGCTACTGGACTAATAACACCTTGTTTAATCTGTGCTTCTGGAAGTCAGTGGAGCAGTGGCAATTTCTACTAGCTGGCAACATGGTGCAGTATGTTTTAAGTTACTGCTTTCTATATCTTAACTGGTGCCCAAACATTTCTATCAAGAGCTTCTGAAATGGTTTCAGATAATTACTACCATTCACAAATGGCTTTAGGTAAAACTAATGGAAAGGCAATGTGACAACCATTGCTTATGTCAAAAAGAAAAAGAAACTCTTCCAGATGCTATAGATGCAATGCTGATCAAGCTGTATTATTTATTCTATCTCATTTTTGCTTGAGCAATTTTGAGTTCAATTTTCCTTGATTTTCTTAAGCGTCACAACAACTTTTCTGGAATGCTTTTTTTTTTAATGGTGGCACACTTGTGTCATGATGATCATGTTGAGAAAATGGGCCAAAATGTGACACTTATCAAAGACACATTCCATGTCCTGGCAATCCCGGCGAATGAAAAAAAAATTCAGCAGAAATTATGGGTTTTTTATATATAAGGAGATGTTTCTAAAGCAGAACATCAACAAAGTGAATTGAAGATGCTGACAATCACAGATTATGCTATACAACTTCATACAGAAGGGACCTCTGGCTCCATCATCAGCAAGTTGATAAAATTAATGAAATAGAAGGGAGAACTGTGGACATATGTATATCCTAAAAACTTTACAGTTGAATAAATTGCATGACATGGTAGTCATGTAGAAAGAAAAACTTTACAAAGAAATTATTAGACTTCAAAAAAGTTTGGACACAGGTATCAAGTATATACTGTCAATACCTATATTAACAAATTAAATTCTGACAAGGCTAATTCTATACACCGAGTCAGCAAAGTTGCTAGAATAGTTCCTGCCATTGTTTTGGCCTAAACTCTCCCAAACCATACATAAACATGTTTAGAGAATTAGCAAATACTTGCAGACACTTTGTGGATATTTCTTGCCTGTGAGGACCTTTTTTTGGATAGTTTATTGGGGTGAACATGGGCCATTATGTGTCAATTCATCTCATGAAATAGCCACTGGCATATTTCATTTACCAGGACAATCATACACTCTATCATTCTTAGGTTTTTCTTTTCTTTCTTTTTTTTCTACTCAATTCATCAGGGAGCAATCAAATGATCAGCCTGTGTGTCTGTCTGTTACTTCTTTCAGATTTCAGCCAAATTAAGTATCTGAGTGAATAGCAAATCCCTTCAAGTTTAATGAAAACAGACAAATTAGTAGAGAAGTAGGACCTGGAAGTCTCCTCTTTAATGGAAAGATCACTATACAAGTTTACCCATCACTGACAGTGGAGAATCTGCATAACAGATGTACTTTGAGAAACACACTCATGCAAAATTTGGCTTCTTTTGCCTTTCTGCCTACTGAAATGTTCATTGATTATTTGTCCCAGTGTCCTTGAAAGAAGTACATTTAGATTCTCTAATGTTTAATTCCCAATGTCATTCTCCCTGTTTTCACCATCTGCAGGCATTTCCATCTCATGCTGTTTGGAATTATTTGCTAATCAAGACATTCTTTGAGATTCTTTGAGATTCTAAGGGAATGGCATTTTAGGGACCTATAGGCTAATAACTAAGCTCTTGTGTAGACAGTCCTGTGGTAATTTAAGGGAAACTGTGACAATGATTAAATTGTGATTTGTCCTTAAGATGAATGGCACTGATACTCCCTGTGCTGTTACAAACAAATCTCACAGTTTGGGCCTCTGCCTACGCTCACAAATTATTCTTTATGGATTTTCTCTCACAGGACAGAATCATAGAATTTTTTTGATTGGAGAGAACTTTAAAGTTCATCTAGTTCCAACCACCCTAGGCAGTGTCACCTTCCATGAGACCAAGTCATTCAGAGCCCCATCCATACTCAAGGTCAACGAGTGATGTAATACTTAATCACATAAAGCATGGAAAAAATATTAAAAAAAATATAACAAGAGTGAATGTACTCCCTTTTGCTGTCTGAACTTTACTGGTGTTGGTTATCAGAGAAATTTAATTCATCTATTCTTAGAGACCTTCAGCAGTAGAGACTCTACAACTTGATCTCCCCCTGCCAGTTGTGCTGAATAACCCCAGGACTTATTTCTAAAGTGAGCACCCACATAGCACTGCATATGCTGTAGAATCTTACCTGTTCTGCTTTCAATTATTAGCTCATCAGAACTGAGTTACTGATTTTACTGAATATATTCTGTCTGTTGGGGAAAAAAAGTGTCCTTTAAAGTGAATAGTAATGGCACAGCTATTACATTGCTGTAAATCTTGTGTAACTCCAGCAAGTTGGCAATCACAGAGCAATATAATATTTAAGGTTGGAAAACACCTTTGAGATTATCAAGTCCAATTGTCAACCCAGCACCACCACCATAGTAACCATTAAATCATGTCCTCAAGTGACATATTGCCACATTTTTTGAACACTTCCAGTAATGGTGACTCCACTACTCCCCTTCTCAGTCTGTTCCAATGATTTTCAACCCTTTTCATGAAGAAATTTTCCCAAACATCCAATCTAAACCTCACCTGCTGCATCTTGAAGCCATTTCCGCTTGTCCTGTCACTCGTTACCTGAGAGTAGAAACTGACTCCCACCTCACCACAACCCCCTTTCAGGTATCCCCAGAAACTTATAAGGTCTCCCCTCAGCTTCCTTTTCTCCAGGCTAAACACCCCCAGCTCCCTCAGCCACTCCTCATCAGACTTGTGCTCCAGACCTTCACCAGCTCCACTGCCTTTCTCTGGACTCGCTCCAGCACCTCAGTGTCTTTCTTCTTGTGATGTGGTGGAACTGATACAATGACTTACAGAAGTACAAATGGAAATACTGTGGCCTGAAGCTCTAGAATGTCAAATTTCTTTGTATGCAACTATTTGAATGCATGCTAAAAAAGCATGTCAAGAAGTTATAATTGGTATCAAAGTGCTGTTTTTCACCTAATTTTCCTCACTTTAGCTGTTTACTGTATATGTCTTATCTATGGGTCCTCATATTGAGAAAAAAGAATTAGAAATGTAGATAAAAAGCTTCACAGCACTCACACTTGGGGAAAAAACACATTCAACTTGCATTTGCTTTAGCCTCTGTGGGACACTGAGACACTTGTCAAAACCCAACAGGCATACTGAGCTTCAATGATTCATAGGATTTAAATTACTTGCTCTGGGGGAAATCAAGTGTGCAGGAGACCCCACCATCTAATTAAAGGGAACTTTCTTCTTTATCATCCCCATGTAAATATGTAATAAGCCATCAGACTAGAATCATTCTGTTTACACATCATCTGCCAGTCAGGAAGATCAATGATGAGAGCAAGCATTTTATATTTATCTGCTGAATATGTTGCAGATCATCTAACAGACTTCTTTATGAAGACTTAGATCTCCATATGCAAGCTGAGAAGCCTAGAGCAATTCTGAATTCTCTTAAGATACCATTTTGAACAGGAAGATAGATGCTCAAGTTAAAATGCTCTAGGAAGATTAATTTTTTGGACATAAACTGTTTTATTCTGTAGAATTCTTATTGTTGTAGTCCTGCTTCTTTCCAGAATTGGGTATCATAAAAAGTATTGCTTTGTGCACAACCATACATGTAATAAAGACTTTATCTTTAGCACTATATTTTAAAGATGATGCTATCAGCATCAGCCATTGAACTAAATGAAAGCAGACCATTCTCCAGCCAAATGAAGTAAAGCAAATGATTTTACAGTGTCAGGGCAGTAGGATCTGTTCTCAAACAGTGCTGCAGTAAAAAAAAATTACATTGATTTCATAACTCAGCAAAACTGTATGCGTTAGCATATTTGCTTGTGTTTGAAAATTGTGGCTTTAAACTCTTTGAAAAAGGAATAAAATGTTTTTGTGATAGTTCAGGAAGAAAATAGATCTAATGTAGACTTTTATACATTTCTTATTTTTTATTCATTTCTTATTTTTGGGAATTGTTGTACATAGAGCTACCAACGGCTAATATTCATTTGCTTTTGATTGCTTCTCCAACTGCCTTCCTATTTCAATTTATTAGTTAAACTTTATTTCCGATTTTATCACCATCATCAGACTTCAAGCTGTTTTTTGATACTCTTTCCTGCTTTTTATATTCTCCTTTTCATATAAACAGGAGTTTTTCTCTTTTCTATAATAGCCAAAGTTTTCTCAAAGGCATGGAAAACCAACAAGTGAGGCTCCTTTTGAAGAAACTACAAAGGATTACATGAAGTATGAATGATACTAATTAGATCCTGTAACTTTAAAACAGTTTGAATATCCGTGAATTTCTAGAGGCAAAATAATCTCCTTTCTTCCTAGTCTGACTTTTAACCTTAGGTGATTAGTCTTTATTCTCTGTCTGTAACCAAAGAAAAAAGTTCAAATTAATAAACACAGTATTTTGCATTTTTATTGGGAAGAACTGCCAGTTCTTTGATGTACTCTATTGTTACATTTTTTGCTTTGGTATTAGAAAATATGATTCCTACACAAAACCTCTACTCCTGCTCTATGCATCTAATTTTTTTTTTGGCAGAGAGTCTCAGCTAAAACACTAAATTGTTACATTAGTGAAGACATTTCCTTAAAGGCTATGAGGACCTACATTAATATCATCAATAAAACAGGAGGTACACTTACACATTTTTTTTTTCTTACAAAACAGAGAGGGTGACTGTTCTTATCTTCCCCTGGAAAGTGGAATTCTCTAACCTAAAATTAGACCAGACCAAATAGACCAGATTGTATAAACAAATTTTTCCCTTTAAACATCTATGCATTTGAGAAGACAGCTCAGACCAAGACATCAAAAGGAAAGGAAATGGTATAAATTGAAAAAGGGGAAATTTATGTTAGGAAAAAGTTCTTTACTGTGAGGGTGGTGAGACACTCGATCAGGTTGCCCAGGGAGGTTGTAGAAGTCCCATCCCTGGCAATGTTCAAAGCCAGGTTGGAAAAGGCATTGAGCCACCTGGTCTAATGGGAGGTGTCCCTGCCCACGGCAGGGGAAGGTTGAGACTAGGTCATCTTTAAAGGCCATTCCAACTCCCAATATTCTCTGATTTTATGAGCTATGTAGAATGAATGCTTACATTAAAAATAATAGCACATATATTCAATCAATTCTTTGCAGCAGTCAGCCTGAAGCAATTAGTCCAGGTGTCTTTTGGTGCCTTTCGATCTATCTTTAGAGACTGATCCAATTTACAGGATCAGTCCAGTGACAGGCATCTGAAGGGAAAAGTGCACAGTTGGGACATTCAGGAAATATAACCCAAAAAATTTAAAATATGATACAACCATTTAAAAAATTCTACATTAGATCTGTTATCTTCCTGACCTATCCCGAAAGCTTTTTCTTTCTTTTCTAAAAAGCTTAACGGCAAAATTTTCAAACACAGGCAAATATACGATTTTTTAATTTTTTTGCCTGGATCTAGTTATTCCTTTTTCCCCTTAGGTGCCTGTCCTTTCAAGTGGATCAGGCTCAGAAGGTAGATGGGAAGGCACCACGACCCATTGCTTCATGCTGACTGCTGCCAAGCATTGATTGAATAAAATTACTTTTCTCCTTCAGGTTAGATTGCTGACATATTCCTAACATTTTACTCACCTCATACCACTTCAGAACAATCTGTAGCACCCAAACGCATGAGCTTAAATACCTTCCAAAATTTCTATTTTTATATGTGTTTCTATTTCAAGCTGCAGTCAGAAGTGGATGAATAGCAAAAGAAAGAGCAGCGTTACGACAGCACTTCTCACACCATATCTAAGCTGATAAAACCTGCTGGAAGAGGTACAGGCTTCATACAATATCACACAGAATTATTCTTTACAACTCAAAATACGGCTGAGTGCATCTGCTAAACATATATAATGTAAATCATATTCTTGATTTCAATGTTTAAAATGTTCTTGGTAGCTCTCCAAATTTCAGGTGCAGGGTCACTTATTTCCTGACTCCCTCAATTCTAGTGTCACTCTCAACTGTGTCTTCATTAGTGGCTTCTTGCTGCTGTGACATGTTGAGCCAAACTTAACTCTCTCAGCTCGCCTCTTTTGATCTGCGATCTTCTCATATTACCTATCTAATTGACTGGGTCAAAGTATCATTTTGCCTTTGGCTTTCCAGTTCTCATTTGCTGGTCTAAAGGAGTCTTCCGAAGTCCCTGTTTTCATAGCAACCTCCTTGTGCATGAACAGTACTTGAGGAAGTTTTGCTTCTTCAAATGATTCCTCAGAGCACTGGAGCCCTGCAAACTTCTGATTAACCTTCCCTTCAGAGTTTCATTTTACTGTAGGCTTTTCTAATGCTTCCATATCGAATTTGGTGTTTTGTGCTTACAGATTTGATCCAAGCAAACCTGATGTTACAATAGGAGCCCCCCAAAGGGCATTGTTTAACAACAGTATTGATTTATATGAATTTTCCATTAATTCTCTTGAATAACTTATGCAAGCTAGCAAAATTCAGAACAAATATTTCTGCTTTTCTTACTCACTATTTCTTCTAGATATAGTTAGCAAGATACACCATCATGATTTCTAGATCATGTTCACAAGCCAGGCATTCCATCTCCTTGTTCTGTGCTAGCAATCCAGAAGGGTCATTGGTTCATTCATCCATTTCTTGCTCAGGATGAAGGTAAACAGGATGAGGGGAAGGAAAAACGGAGCCTGCTTAAGACACAGAACATAAAAACTTTTTCCAGCTTAGCAAAAAGTCACAGGAAGATAGGTATTTGCCTACATTTCCTGCACTGTAACACAGATTGAAGGCCTAATTGGAGCCAATCAGCAGCACTATAAAAACAGCATATCCTGGAGAAACCTCAAAATGGAGTTCAATAAATCAGATTGTTGAAGACAAAACTGTTAAAGCAATTGAAAGCTGTCATTAAACCATAAAACAATTGACACTAAGCTCAGAACATATTAGGCATGATCATATCCCAAATAGCAAAACTAATTTTACACATCATGCTACTGTGTTTAAGTCAGTTACTGACTGGTAGGTATGAGGAACTGATTTCATGTACACAGATTATTTCACAGCTGTTTACTTAAGCGTTTCTTTTATTCTGCTACCAGCTACTGCAAGACAGAATATTGGCTGTGGGTCAGATCCATTAGGCCAATTTTTATGGGCCTAATTTAACAAACATTAGTTTATAAATGCATTGCATTTTTATTTACAGGAACTTGGATTAAATATTTACTTTCAAATTTTACAATAACTTTGCCATGGAGGAAAGTGAGCAATAATGGTTAATGGCACAGAGTATGAAACTTTTAATTGACATCCAGTCTAACAGATTACTATTTTTTCATTGAACTTCAGAACTCTGTGAGTACAAAAAATCAACTTTGAGCTCACACTGTTTGGTGCAGAAATGGACCCAGTGGAATGGTATATCCTTGTGTAGACACTCTACAAGGACATAGCACAGTCCCTGACCCAGACGGAAATATACACTACAGATGCAGGAAAAAATATGACTCAAAGTTATTCAGTATTATTATTTAATATAAAATCCTGCCAACAGACTGCTAATCTTTTTTGAATAAATTTGTCTAATGCTCATATTACTAGAGGAGATTAATTATACACTGTACAAGCTGCCTCTATAAAACACTGTTACAGACTTTCTCTATTCAGATAGCTTCCATCTCCCTCTTACATGTCAAAAGCATGAATGAAAAAAATCTCAATTACACAGCTCTCACAGATGTGGGAATAAATGACTCTTTGCCCTGTGCTGATGTCCCAACTAGGGCGAGAGAGATTGAAGAAATGCTCAACAGCATGTTGCTACATGCAATACATGCAGCTACATCTGTGCAGCTCTGGGTATCTGTGAGACAGGACATGATTGACTTTTCACATAGACCTACAAACCACGTGAAGTCCAACATTCACTGGTCCAGATTATAGGGTCCAACTTTATAGGCTCTGAGGGGTCCCTTGATCACATCTATTTTTGAAAGTCATGACTTTCCCAGAGACTGCGGTATAGGATCCTGAGTTTCTGTAACTGCTAACTAAGGTTATAATTCAAAAGAGTCCTTCTCTGTATATATTTTCATGTCTGAGGAGAAGGATAATGTGAGTTTGTTTTCTATACAATGTAGAATTTTGCTTGGTATGTGTCAAAAGGTAAGCATAATAATTTAATTTCTTAGACTATCTTAAAGGTTCGGTTATGGTATTTCTGTATTAATTACAGCATTTCAATGAAATTTGATATTGAAGAAAGAAAAGTTTATATAATTTGGTGATATTGATCTTGTCATTTTAGTCATTATTTGAATTATTGTCAGCATATGACTGCTTTTATCATTTTAATTGCAAATAAAAAACTGCTGCAGCAGACAAGGGTCAGCACAACTAGAGCATTGTCTAATGTTTTGGCCAGCAGTGCATGAATATTAGTAAAACTGAGCTTTCAGAGTTATCTCTCTCTCTTAAATAAGTGTTTATGAATGTTTGGATATATAAACACAAACATATACGTGTATATATGCATATTTATATATGCATAAACCATTTATATATGTAGGTTTTTACATATATATTTATATAAAAGTAGGATACTTTCAAAAAATAAACATTCCTAAATACACTGAGGAAGTTTCAGATTTGGAGATGTCATTTGGAAAGTTACCAGTAAACATCCAGATGCTACCTTCAATAAGAATTCAGATATTAGTGGCAAGATTACAAGCTTCAGAGATACTGTATTTTTAGTGGAAAAAATAAAACACATCAAGCAACTTTGTCCTAGCATAATCTACTTGTTTGTCCCTTTAATTTAGTCCAGCTGTTGCATTCTAGCTAAGTAAGAAAAAAAAATTCAAACTTAATCTATGATTTAGGAAGATTTTGGATTATTCTACCTGCCTGGTAAACACTTTCTGTCAAAGAATTCAAATTGTGAAAAAGCTTGGTTGAAGGTTAAACAATAAAAAAATAAAAGAAGTCTGAGTTTGCAATGTGCATAGAGGATAAATACCCTATCCACTGACTCTTAAGTCAGACAGAGTATTTGAGAAGGAGGAAGGTCTCAAATCCTCACTACAGGTGAAGTGGGTACTTCTAGGTGAAGGTATGCAGGAAGCAGCAGTGAGACCAGCAATGCCTTTGCCCCAGCAGCTCTTTCTCACTTCTCACAGGGGAGAAGAAGGGTAGGGAGATTGTCAGGACCTTCAGCTCCCCTTCCTGCTTCCCCACTAGCACCCACTGCTGCAGCAAGAGCATGTTTGCATCAAGCACTGTGCTGGCTCATAGGTGATGGGCCTGCCACCATCAAAAAGTACTCTGCCAAAGTCTGGTGGGGGGGACACAGTGAGAAAAAGAGGTGTATGGTAGGGGGAACCAGCATGCAAATTCTGGGCCCCCATATGGTTCCCAGGGCACACTACAGAAAAGCTTCCTTAGCTGTAATAGCTTGAGTTTGCTCAAGGCTGGGAGGACACAGAAGTTATTCAGACCTATGACACTTCTCATTTGGCAAGCTGCAACACTCAGGGACAACTTCAGTCTTTTACAGTTATTTCATTCTGATGTTATCTGTGCCAACATAATAACTCTTAGGCAGCACTGTGCAAATGCTCTGCAATATAAAAGAAAGGGCAGTTAAACAAAATGGGATTGAAAAGAAACCACATGGACAATATAATAAGTTTTATTTCAGATTCTTGATTCTTTCAACACTAAACTTAGAAAAATTATTATCCCCTTGAAAAGTAGTAAGTATGCTTAGTAAGAATGGTGCTTTGCTTTAAACTTCTAGTGATGGACTGTTACAACTCCCACTGAGCTGGAATAACTGACGTTCCTGTTAATAGACACACTTAAGAAAATGTATAAGGAAAGGAAGAAAGAGAAAGAAAGAACAAGGGTAAATAGTGAAGAGGAAGGAAATCACCAGCTGTGGATCTGGTGACAAGAACTGATTGTTGCAATTTTGATGTCTGTTGGTGGAAGCGGTGGCTGCAGTCTTAATCTTTTGGGGGCGAGGGAAGCAATAAATAAAAGGTTTGATAGATTAATATACATTCAGGTTCAGGTGGGAAAGCCCAGGTACCTCCTCTGGGAGGAAAGTTTTTCCGTCTTGATCATGCAGAGTCTTTTGGTGGAAGGCCCCAGTTACGAGTTTGGGGATGCCTTGAGGGTCTTTGATGGTTTATAAACCTTTCTAAGATAAGACAACTGTTTCTCAAGCCTGTGTAGTTAAGCCAGCTATGCCTTATCAGAAGAGATGAATACCCTCAGGCCTATGTGTGAATGTCCCAATACCTCCTGGGTGAAGAGGGAGAGGGGTGGGCCTTAACAGAAAGATTATTTTATCATTGGCATGATTAAAAGCATTACCTAACCTCACAGCATCTGCTTCTTGCCAGCCTTTTCCATTATCTGGCTCAAAAAGCTGCCTGCTGCTAAACAAAGGTTGGTTTGTCCACGCATCCAAAACTCTCTTATTCGGTTGTAGGTTGCAAACCTGGCCTCAGCAAAGCACCTGCTGCTTTTGTCAATGGCCAATTGTTTGGCACATTAACCATGAACATTTCAGTCCCTCATGTGGGGCAGCCTGAAAAGTCTTCATTCTGAACCCAGAGTTGCCCATGGAGTTGAAGAAACAGCAGCCCCAAGAGCGAGTTATTAATTGTTTTCTTCTGATGTTAAAAATAGTGTCGTGAGTGTTTGGGTTTTTTTAATAAACTGGAAAATGGCAATTTTTAAATCACAATATATCCACTAGTAAATTCACCTATATATTTAGTACATCCTGTTCATGGTTTTGGTTTTCTGCACTGAAACTTGTAGAGGAATATGGAACTGACTCTTATGCAATCAAAAGTCATAGTTCTACAGAAACATGATTTTTTTTTAACTTTCCAAAGGCAAGGAGTATCAGTGACATCAGAGGGAATACCAAAAAGGTAAAAGTTATATGATTTGGATATGAGAATGTTTGTTGTTCTAGGGACAAAAGTATTTCATAGGTTTGGGAATCTCACAATTGATCTAATCCATGAACTCCAAAATCAATTTCAAACCAATATTTTTTGACACTTGTGCTCCAAAACTCACATTCAGATGTAAAAAAAAAAAAAAAAAAGTGATTGTCACAGATTCTGTAACTCCTAAGGATTTCCACCTAGTGATACATGTTCAGCCTTTCTGAAAACAAAAAAAAATAAGTGATCCTTGGAGGGTGTAATTTTGGGTGGGTTTTTAATGGTTTAATTTTGAAACAATGCACAGGATCCTTTGAATTATCAGAAGTCAGCTAAAAAATTCCACTGCCCTTTATCTCAGCCTTTCCTCCAGCTCATTCTAATGCTTTGATAAATCAGACTCATTTAGAGACCGGTGAGGAAAGTGGAATTCATGAGGACGTCTCTGTATTTACAATCCCACATCTTCACACCCTGGCAGCTCAATGCCATTCTTCAGAAATAAGACAGCAAAGAACAGATTGATTTTCTCTTTTTAATTGCATCCCTGCCAAGACCCTATTGGCAGGAAAACAGGGGTATGGACTCAGGGTTTTTTTAGATGCACTGACACAAGCTTATTTGTCAAAGATCAAATCTCCAGTGAGCAGCTTGCCGCAGCTTTTATTTCCAAGACTTTGATAATAACATCAAATTGATGTTGCATTGGTGTGCACTGAGACAGCAAAGAAAATTGCAAAGATATTCGGGAAAGTACAAAAAAGGACAGGAAGAGAAGAGGGAAGAAAGCTGATGTTTTTAAACAACTTAAAGACAAATGTGCAATGCTTTTCAAGATATAGTGCTGAGCAATATGATTTATCAGGCATAATGCAGAAAAACTAATTTGAGAACAGTTATACTGTTGATTTGTTTCTTCTAAAAGTTTAACTTCCTCTCTCTGGAATGGGATTTCAAGACCGTAATGAAAGTCTTGACACTTAGGAATATGGTTAAAAAAATCACGTTTGCTGGGATTTCAAGCAAGATGTTGTCATCTCTAAACCGGCAAAAAAAAATCTGTCAGCATGAGTTGTTTTGGCGGGGATGAATGACTAAGGCTTGTAATTCATGATGATGTTTTCAATCAGAGGGGAATATTTTCAAGTTTCTTAAGTATGATTCTTATCGCTAGAGCATCTTGCCAATCTTGAGAGCACTAGAAAGCCAAATACCATGTCCCCTAGCTGCTAGCATTTATGAAATATGTAATTACTTTCAAGTAAATTTTATGTCTCTCTTCTCCCTTGCATCTCCTGCCCTTTTAGAAAATGGGGACAACTACCAATGAAAACCGAAAAGCTCCTCTCTGCACTTTCAAAAGTATGTTATACCATTAGGCCATATTTCTAGACCGCTAGACTTCCCTCTCATGAAATTGTGCTGCTGCTAGTTAACAATACTAGTCTCAATAAGTCAGACAAAAGCAGGCCTGGAAAAACATCATAACTGCTCCCAGCTTCCACTGAAGATAACTACTGCAATTATTAATTTCTAGCCATGTTATTGTATTCAACATCTGTGGCAATGCCTCACTAATCCACATAGCACTTAAGAGTGAGCAAGAGAGGAGTGGAGGGGCTTTAGCCCAGATTTGAAAAGGAAAAGGCAATGAGGAGTTTCATACCTCATCCCATTTTTCTGCATACTCTACACTCCTCCTTTTGTCCAGCTTTCATTCTGCAAGTGTCCCTTGATACACAGTGCATACCATAAAATGCTTATTTTAATATCTGTAATGTAAGATAATAATAATATGGTCATCTCTTAGCTAAGGGACTCCCTGTTTCTCGGAAAGAAAGATTTTATATTGCTTAACCTAAAATTTCCCACTGTACTGGGTCTGCATGGCCAAGTTTTTGTACGAGGGTGGGAGGCTACAAGGAAGACTTCTTTGAGAAGCTGGTAGAAGCTTCCTCCATCTGCAACAGAGCCAATGCCAGCTGGCATTGACCTGTTGCTGTCCAAGGCCAATCCAAACAGTGATCTGGGTAAGTAAATCCTCTGGGATAACATATTTAAGAAGAAAAAAAGTTATTGTGCAGATGCAATTGCAGCCAGAGAAGAGACAAGTGAGAGTGTGTGAGCAGAACAACTCTGCAAGCACCAAGGTCAGTGCAGAAGGCAGGGGAGGGGGCGCTGCATGAGCCAGAGCTGAGATTCCCCTGCAGTCCATGGTGCAGCTCATGGCAAAGCAGCTGTGCCCCTGCAGCCCATGGAGGCATAGAGATCCACCTGGAGGAGCCCCACTCTGGAGCAGGTGGATACCTAAAAAACAGCTGTGACACTGGAAAACCTGGAGCAGGCTCTTGGCAGGACTTGCATAACTTTGAAGAGAGAAGACCATGCTGGAGCAGATTTTCTGGTAGGACTTTTGACCCCTGTGAGGACCAGCACTGGAGCTGCCTGTTCCTGAAGGACTGTACGTCATGGAAAGAGACCCAGAACAAAGCTGTTCCTGAAGAACAGTAGCCCATGGGAAGGACTCACATTGGAGAAGTTTGTGGAGGACTGTCTTCCGTGAGATGGACCCCCTGCTGAAGCAGGTGAATGACTCCTCTTCCTGAAGAGGAAGCAGAGGCAGAACAACCTGTGATGAACTGAACCATAACCCCCACACCCTGTCTCCATGCACCATGTGGTTGGAGGAGGTAGAGATTCAGGAGCAAAGTTCAGGCAGTGAAAGAGGGAGAAGTGGGGTGAAGGTGTTGTTATGTTTTGGTTTACTTCTCATTATCCTGGTCTGATTTTGACTGGTAAGAAATTCAACTAATTTTCCCAAGTCTGTTCTGCCCATGGCAGTATGAGTGATCCCTCCCTACCCTCATCCCAACCCATGGACCTCTTGTTCCATTTTCTCTGCCCTGTCCAGCTGTGGAGGGGGTGATGAGAGTGGCTTTGGTGGGCACCTGGCATGCAGCCAGGGTGAACCCACCATGCCCACTGAGTGTCTGCACTGTCCTGAGCAGGTGTGTCAACACAAGTGCACACACACACAAACCACATGCTCTCGTCACTGGTGACCCAATCCAGGCAGATGTATTTTCTCAGCTCTCTTCTATAAACATGAAGACTACTGAAGCAAGGAGAGGGACAATCTAAGACAAATAAATATTCAGGAACTGTCATCTAGCACCTTGAGAGCTTTCACATGCTGACATATGCAATTCAAACGTGTGACAGTTTTGCAGATATGATCCCTTCAAACTATAAAAATGAATCAAAAGACAGATGAGTAGTTGACCTCAAATACTTAAAAGATCAATTTAAAAAAATCAAATTCAGCATAAATACTTTAGAAAAAAATTAAGAAGTGCCATGGGAAAGGGGTCTGTGTGACCTCAGGATTTAGAAAGGTAGTTGTAATTCACTTTTGTCCAAAAGGACACTTTGTTGGTTGTGGTTTGTTTGGTTTTTTTTTTGTTTTGTTTTACTGTGAAAGCTTAATGGGTCCTTGCCATTTTGTTTTACAACACTGCCATTAAAATTCATGAAAATGCAGGCAGCATCTGCCAAATGTGACCCACATTCTTTTTTCACAAACTCTTTACTTCAATGTGATACAAAGTCAAAACCATAGCATACATGATCCACTTAATAGAGGTCCTGGATAACGAAGCTGACAGTTTATTGGTAGATCACTAGTCCTGGGGTGAAAACACAATCCTCTGTGCAACTTCTGACTACAGGAAAAAGCTTTGCAGAAATATTGAAGTATGCTTTAGTATTTACCCACTTACGTGCTTCTTTTTGTTCTGAAACCAGTGTTTTCTGCTTTTCTAAAACATACTTCTTCCTCTTTCTCAGCTTCAGTTAAAATTCATTGCTGCAGGAAAATTGTCAGATCATTCAAGGACTGGAGGAATTATTATACTGGATTCAAGATTAGGTTTTTCACTCAGGGAGCCTGTCATCACTGGTACAAGCCTGAAAAGATGAGGTGCCCTCATAGGGTTGAAACAATATAGAGAATCAGATCTAAACATAAGTATGCCAAATGAACTGGCTAACTGTGACTAAATAAAGATTTTTATGTAACTCTCGTTGTTTATCTATTTTCATAGGCAATTAAGTAGAGAAACCCCAGGAAAGAGAAACAAAGACAAGAATATGGCTACCTAGTGATTAAGAAAATAAATCAAATAACTTTTCATACAGTGGGAAGAAAATCAGCTTGTTTTTCACACAGAACTAGATTTTATAGAATGACTGCTGCACTCAATATTTCAATTCCTGTTAAAAAAAGTTTAAAAAGCTCCTTCTAGAAAAAGGTAACAAAAATTATTCTTCCCTTCTTTAGCCTAGATCTGATTAGGTGAAGTACCTGAATACTGTCCTAAAAGTTGGTACCTGGAAATAACTTTATCTTCGAAATAAAATTAATGCTGAATTTTGCAGAGGATTGGAAGTAGTTATTTTTTCTCTCTGTATACTTAGCTTTTCAGCATAAATAAAAAGTAAACAAAACTGAGTCTCAGATGTAACAGCTCAAAAAACTACATTGCTTAGTTCAGTTGAGAAAATATTTTCTTTTTATCATATGCTCTGAGAGATCTTGAGTGGGTCCGAGCACTGTTGTACAAATAAGAAGACATAAAAGGGATTCAGAAACTTTTTTATGCAGAGAAATATTTTCTCACCTCCATACTCAAGGGTTTGTAAATTTAGATTTGTAGAGACTTCATGAAGAGGAGTCTCTTGAGCCACATTCAGAGATATCTATGAGTTAGACAGCTGTGTAGATTCATACTTTCTCTTACTTCTAATAAATTAACATCTAGTTACAACAAATCATTACTTTATATTGTAGACAAGATTTTTCACTGCAGTGTTTGTGAAAGTTATTTCTTTTCACCTGGGCATATTGCAGTATCATCTCTCTTCTTCAGATGACATTCACCTAGTAACAGTAATCTGTGATCCCAAAACAAATTTCAGTGGAAAAAACTGTCCTTGTCTACAGCTATTTTCTCTGTTGGCCCAGAAAGCATGTTTGTGGCAAACTGGGATCAATAAGAACAAAACAAAAAAGACGTATAAAGTTTTGTTTTCATCAAATTGATTCCTGTGAAGTATAAATGTTCTATTTAACCCATTATTTTTTGATCCCTGTATGCTTGCCTAGAGATTTCTGAATGTGTGTCAGCTATTGCTGCAGACTGTGGCGCCCAAATTCACAGACATTTACTGACAGTCTCGTCTCCAACATCATTAGCAAAACTTTACTGCTGTAGCTCTGTAGACCTCATCATTCAACTAAGGAAATTATAAGATAACAGTTACATTTCATATTGATTTTGATGAGAATTGGATCAGACCTTGACTGTCTGGTAGTTAAAGTCTCATTCTCATTACATACTTTGTACCAGGAGCTCAGTTATTTTCCTTCCTCTATTGACTTACAGAGGCTCTCACAGACTGTTTAAATACAAGTCAGCAAATATGTCAAATAAGGTACTTTTCAGAGTGCACCTTGGCTTTTTTTGGCAGACATAAGTCAGCCTGATGTTTAATGTTCTCTGCCCTTTTTATTTTAATTTTAGGTTTAAAATTTTATGCTTCCTAGATAGTACATCACAACTGCATTAGGGACTGATTCAAAGTCTGCTGTGGTCACTAAGATGCTTTTCACTGACTTCATTAGAGTCTGAAATGGGTTCATAATCTCAGGTTCTGTGTCATCTTTTTTGTGAACTGGCTTTTGAGGTCTTACTTATTAGAACTCGTGAGTATGAGTATGAGGTAAATGCATTAAAAAAGTAGACTGGAATACACTGATACATAAAATTACATCTAAAGATGAGCATTGTGGATTGCATCCTCCTGAATGCTGGAAAAAAAAATCCACATTTATTTAGAAATGCACTAATATATTATTTTCCAGTCTTCAGAAGGCTTTTTTTTTTCCCCCGCAAATTGTACTATATCTTGGTTATAATTCATTTTAAAAAGGGCCTTAAACAGTTAAAAGGTCTAAGTAGCATAATTATCAGAATCAAAAGCATGCTTAATCACCTTTTGAAGAATAAAATGGGCTTGATGCATTTCCTTTAATTAAGCTTTCTAGATGACTCAGAAAATATAAATATTTTTTGAAACTTTTCTCTATTAACGTTCTGCAGCAGGTAAGTTAGGTCAGTAAACATTTCCAAAGCTATTACACAGGGAAACAAACTTGTGCAGCCAGTTTGTTATCTTTTTTATATTAGAGTATATGCCCTTTTCCACCAAGATAAACTGACCTCAATGATCCTTCTTCTTATTAATAGAAAAATCACAAAGATAATCAGAAATGAAATTTTGGTGACATAACCTGGAAGAAAAGAAAAAAAAAATAATCCTAATGTAGATCTGAAAATGGAAATGTCAGCTTAAAAAATCACTAGCTCATTACAAAAACAAAAAAGCTATTTTTTGAACAACACTTTTGTTAATCCATCAAAATGAGTATCATTTTTTCAGCATCGACCTATTTTGCCTGGTGAAATTTGATGATAGGAGGTCTTTAGGTACTGTAAAATAAATATTTTGCACCAGCTGTCTACTCAAAAAGTGGCCAACACGATCTTTTACACTCTGATTTTTCATTTACTCTGAAAGATCTGTGATTATAGCCAAAGTTATTTCCCTGACTGTTTATCCTTTTTTTTGTTGCTGTTGTTCAAAATGTGGTGTCTTTAATTTTTAGACTGAGATTTGTTTTATAATCCAGTAACTGGCTTGGGGCTAAAATGTATATCTATCACTCAGTTTTTGGATGAAAAAAAAATAAACATGCAACACTCAAGTGCATCCAGTAGGTACTAAAACTGAGCATTATATGATAAATATGTATATTTGAATAGAACCTATACATAATAAAGAGGAGCAGCTTCTTTATTTAAATTAAAAGTATTTTGATGATAAAATATCACAGACAAAGTATATACCTCAAGTATTTTATGACCACTTAAAAAATCAATGCAGCATGTACCACCATGGGACAAGCAATTCTGTGAAAATGATTAAACAAAAAACTATTTTAAAGAACATCTTAGATGATAATATAGAGTAAGGAATAATTTCTACAAGATTATATGCTAAATAATAAAAAAATTCTTTTTGTTCTTATATAGTTTGATAGCTGATCATATATGTCCCTAATGAATTGTAAATTCAAATGTCTTCAACAAATGCTTTTCTAAAAATTTTGCCTCATAGATTGCACATCTTCAAGATGGAGCTGTTGATTATAATTGACCAAATAAGTCAGAGTAAATTGATTTTTTTTCCCTGACTGAATATCACCACAAGACATTTTCTCTGCGACAGGAAAATTCTGGGAAAATCTTCAGGTAGATATAAGCTCTTAGAGTAGCATTTAAAGGAATACCATTGGACTGGGGAGTTGTGTGTATATATATATATAAAAGTATATATATATATATATACTGATCATTTGACTTTCAACTTTCAAAGGCATGTGTATGCCTTTGGAAAACTTGCTTTCTGGTATGTTTCTGCAAATTAAACACCAAAATAAATATAAGTATGGAAAAATCTCTTCAGTATACCATTTAATATTTGAGAGATTTTTTTTTGCTTCTTAATGAGTATTGCAGAATTTTCTTGCTTTTTAAGGAATATCCTTAAAGTTTTATATTGAATATTAGTAGGAAGAAAATAATAGCAAAACCTCATCACATTTAATGCATGATTTCCATTTTATTTATCACAATGGAATAACAAACACATGGGGAAAGGAGATTGAAGGAAGAGTTGTACCCATATGCTTTTCATTCAGCCACCACATATAACCTGTAACTTGATAAACAATTTGGTTCTCATGATATATTTCTTCATTACACTGCAGAGAAAAGTGTTCTAAAGACAATTAAAATCAAAATGTGATTGTTCGTAAGTAAATATTATTTTCTTCTAGAAAAAGTTGTCTTGGACGCACATTAGTCAGTCAACGAAGAACTACATATAAATGGACCAGCAGCCCTTACAATCAAAGATATCTACTATAATGCAAAGAAATACATTACAAATACCTGTTTTATTAGATTCTCAAGAATTCACAGCTACTGAACTCACAGTAACTCACTGCTCTTATCTTGACAGAACCTGTGGCCTGATTTATTTGGCTTGTTAAAGACTGACATTTGATGTGCAATTTATTTCTACTGAACAAGCCTTAAAAGCACAGGCCCATGTCCTGGAGTATGTGTAGAGCAACCATTTTGTACAGCAGAAAAGAGCTGTGAGGGACAGATGAAGAAATTACAAGCAAACATTATGAATTTAGCCTATAATAACTTTTCTTCTTTGTACTTTTTTTTTAATCAAGATCAATACAGTTACATAAAAGTATGGAAAACAGTGCAGAATAACATTCATATCAAACACAAGGTAATGCTCTCTTCAACCTACTCCATTTTCTATTTTATTTCCACAGAAAAAAGCATTCAGTATTACTTTTCCTCAAATAATTATTACAAAAGGAATTGTCCTTTTTCTTATGAAGAATCCACTGTCCATTCCATCTCTGTGAGTCCTAGACTGGTAGGTCAGGTTTTCTGCCTAGTTATACACTTTGTTATAAATGGCACATCTGACAGACTTTTAGTAGAACTTCCTCACCTTCCCAGATGCCTTTGTACAACAAGTATGAGGCTTTGGATGTGGAAGGCCCATCAACAATGGGCCATCAATGCATGATGTGGATGACTGTCCATCTACACCAGAGGTGTTGGCAGGATATGCCCAGTGTCACAACTACCTCTATGAAGGTGATCCCCTTCAGAAGGGAGCAGCGGGTCTAATATTCCTGACAGGGCATCCTCTTGGGTAAGTCTAATGACTTTCCAGGGCCCAGGTTATGGACATGACTAGCAAATTTCCCAGCCTGGTACAGCCTATTCATTACTATCCATCACTGCTCTTCCATGTGGATACTGGTGAAAATGCAATCTGTAGTCCAAGGACAATCAAAAGACACTTCAGGGCCTTGGCACAGTTGGTAAGGGAATCTAGAGCACAGGTTATTTTTTACCTCTAACCCTCCAGTTGCAGGGAGGGACATTGGGAATAATAGGCTGTTCAGAAGGGATGGGAGAGGAAAGAGAGGTGGAGGCTTTGCTACAGAAGGCATCACACCCACTGGCTCTTGTCTGCCTGGGGGCCTTCAACCACCCCATCATCTGCTGGGAAAGTAGCAAGCTGTAGGTAATCGAGGAGATTCCTGAAGTGCATTGAGGATAAATTCTTAAGCCAGATAATAGACAGCCTTACCAGAGGGGATGCAATACTGGACCTGATGGTCACCAACACAAATGAATTAATCAGTGCCATCAAGACTGGAGGCAGCCTGAGCTGCAGTAACCATGCACTGTTGGAATTTTCATTCCTGAGACTTATGGATCAGGTGAAGAGTAAAGAAAAGATCCTAAATTTTACAAAAGTATAATTCCAACTGTTCAAGGAGTCAATCAGTAGGACCCTCTGGGAAACTGCCATCAGGTACAAGGGAGCAGAAAATAGTTGGCATAAGCTTAAGGATGTTTATTACAGAGTGCAAGAGCTTTTTATGCTCATGTGTAAGAAATTGAGAAAGGAAGACAAGAGACTGGTATAGCTGAATCAAGGCTTGCTGGTCAGACTAAAAGGTAAGGAGCAAAAGGAGGTGGAAGCAGGGACAGGTATCCTGGGAAGAGTGTAACATGCTGATTGCTTGTATAGGGATGGGGTCAGGAAAGCCAAAGCACAGCTGGAGCTGAACTTGGCAAGGGATACAAAGAAAGGCTTCTACAGGTATATCAGACAGAACACAAAGGTCAGAGAAAGCACACTCTCTGATGAACACAGCCATCAAGCCACTAACAATGGATGAGGAGAAGGCTGAAGTACTCAACAAATTTTTTGCCTCAGTCTTCACTAGCAACCTCTCTTCCCACACCTCTTGCTTGGATGGACCTAAAGGCAGGGAATGGGAGAGTAAATTCTCCTCTACTGTAAGAGAAGATCAAGTTTGTGACCACCTGAGGAAAATCTGAACATGTGTGTGTTTAAGATGCATCCTAGAGTCCTAAGGGAATTAGCTGTTGTAATTGGCAAGCCACTCTCCATGATAATCAAAAAGTCATGGCAGGCAAGTGATGTCCCAGGTAAGTAGAAAAAGGGAAACATTGCTCCCATTTTTAGAAAGAGTAGAAAGGAGGATCCTGGGAACTACTGACCTGTCAGCCTAATCTCTGTGCCAGGAAAGATCATGGAACAGATCCTCCCAGAACCTATGCTAAGGCACATGGAGGAAATTATTTAAGAGAGCCAGCATGGCTTAACCATGGGCAAGTCCTGCCTAACCAACCTGTGGCCTTCTACAGTGAAGTGGCTACATCAGTGGACAAGGGAAGGGCTACAGATGTCACCTATGTGGACTTTTGTAAGGCCTTTGATATGGTCCTCCAAAACATACTTTTTCTCTAAACTGGAGAGATACAGATTAGATGGATGGAATGCTTGGTGGATGAGGGATTGGCTGGATGTTTACATCCAGATAGTAGTGGTCAAAGGTTCAGTGTCCAGATGGAGATCAGTGACAAATGTTGTCCCTCAAGAGTCTTTACTGGGACCAGTACTGTTTAATATCTTCATCAAAAACACAGAAGGATCAAGTCCACCGTCAGCAAGTTTGCAGATGGTAGCAAACTCAGTGGTGCAGCTGACACACACTCCTAAGGAATGGGATACCATCCAGAGGGATCTGAACAAGCTTGAGTAGCAGGCCCACGTGCACTTCAGAAGGTACAACAAGGCCAAGTACAAGGTCCTGCACCTTGGTGGGGGCCATCCCTGGTATCAGTACAGTCTGGGCAGTGAAGGGATTGAGACCAACCCGCATGAGAAGGACTTGAGGCTACTGATGGAGGTAAAACTGGACATGACCTGACAGTGTGCTTGCAGCCCAGAAAGTCAGCTATATCCTGGACTGCATCAAGAGGGGCCAGCAGCTCAAGAGAGTTGATTCTACCCCTCTACTCCACTCTGGTGAGACCCCACCTAGGATACTGCATCCAGCTGTGGGGTCCTCAGCACAGTGATGAAACTGATCTGGTGGAGCTGGATCTGGAGATCCAGAGGAGACACACAAAAATGATCAGAGGGATGGAACACTTGTCCTGTGAAGACAGGCTGAGAGAGTTGGGATTGTTCAGTCTGAAAAAGAGAAGGTTCGGGGGAACATCATTGCAGTCTTTCAATATTTACAGGAGGCCTATAAGAAAAATGGTGATAAACTTTTTAGCAGGGCCTAAGAGTCAATTTTCACTAGATCTAAGGAACAATTTTTTTAATTCTCTGATATTTTCCAGATTTATACACTAAATTCTGCATTCATTGAATCCAATGACAAAAAATATCATATTTTCCTAAACACCTAGCTTCAAAGCACTTTGGGAAATGAAACACATTAAATGAAACAATAAAAGTTTCGCAATTTTTCATTGAAATTTTGAGGATAATTTGCTTTAACACATTGATGAAGACACACAACATTGAGATATTCAACCAAGATTCCTTCACATCTACATCTTACAATATTTTTTCAGATGAATTATTTATTTAATTAATTTTACTGGATGGACTGTTAGGTAAAATAGCTCAAAGAAACTTCACCCCACAGTTTACAACTTTATGGTCTTGAAATAAATGTAGCTTTTACAGCATGAGAAGTAGATGGATGTCTTTCAGGGTATTGTACAGATCAGTTTGGAAAGTGTACAGAGTTACCTCAGAGATATGTGTCTCTATCCATCTCACATTTGTCACCCTGATGCCACTCAGTAACTTCAACATTTTCTTATCAGCAATAATCTTTCCAAAATACTACCACAATGTTTGTTGTGTTAGTCAGACAGATTAGTGAGTACTGAATGTCTGAATTCCTTGGATAAATTTGTAAATTCAACTACCCAGGTTTCACCCAACCCTTTCTTTTCATCAGCACTATTTTACCATATTAAAACAAAAGGACCTGAAATTGTCCTCTAGCATATATCACAAAAAATAAAGTGCTACAACTTTTTTGGTGCAGCTGACATGTGCAGCTGTCTGTATTACTTTTTGAACCATGAACTTGCCACGTGAACTTGTAGTTTTTTTAAACTACTGTCACTGAGCTTTGCTTAATTATTTTTGACTGAATTGTAAGCAGTTGGTATAAAATGGTTCCATGTGTTAAATTCAAGCACAAAATACCTTTTTTTACTTTGGTTTGGTCTTACATCTATTTAGCTAATATTCAGTTGTTTGGTTTAATCTTCAGTGATTAGTCATTTAAAAAGTTATACTACTAATTCCTAAATTCATGAAAATTCCATAAAATCAGTATTGTTTAGTCACTCTGTGAATATTGATTCAAGTTTAGCACTTAGCTAAAAGATTTTTATAGTGCTGACAATATTTCAGTAGGTCAATAAAATAAGGAAATACAGGGTAAGACAGTCAATAACTTTAACAATATCAGTTTGTTTGCATGCCAAAGCTTCAAATCAATCAAATGTGCATGCAAATAGCTCTATTAAATCTAATCTGGATTGAGAAGATACTTAAGTACATAATGAAAATGAAAATTGAACCTCTTCTTTAATTATCTGCACAAACTCCATCACCATCAGCATAAAAAATACAGTTAATGCCCTTTTGGTAACAATCAACTGCTTAACCAATAGCAATAATACTAAATTTCTTTTAAGATTTAAGGTCTTGATACAGCCAAGTACCTACTTTCTTGTCTAACTTCAAGTAAAACATAGCCTGGTTAAAGAAAATGGAGCAAGCTATGTAGTGTTAAAAAAGATGAATGCTTAAGGAACTCACTGAAATCTACTCCATATAATGAAGGCATGCTTGTTCTTCCCTTTTAATTATGTATCTTATCAATAGGAGAACTTTAGAAGTCAATGTAGATAAACATTTAACCACTATCTAAACATAGACCTCAATCCTTCAGGAGTATCTATTAATTCAAACCTGTATCATTTGTAACTTAGCAGAGAATAATTTTGAAACAAAAACTTAGGTGAGGAGTGGGTGGGAAAGGTGGAAGACAGGGAGAAAAAGTACAATAATCCAAGAAGAATCTAAGTATATACTCTTTATTCTATTGTTTGATGGTAACCTGACTAGCTTCTGAGCTTAGTATAATTCTCATTCACATTTGTAAAGTGCAGCTCCTTGTTTACACAGATTGTGTAAATCTAGAGTGGCTACATATTTCAGAGACAGCTATAAACTAGTTTTTGTAGTCAGATGGATTTCATGATACCTTGCTTTGCAAATACACTGAAACAGCTGCTGGATCAGAAAGAATAATCCTCAGCAAGTTAAGTTATAGCTTAATGAAGGATTTCAGTGCCCAGGAAGTGGGGAAACCAGATCAAATATTTTTTTTCTGCATGAATCATCTGAATATCTAATGCATATATGCTCACCAACATCTACAAAGTATTTTCAAGATGGGGAACTGGCTTCCTAATTCCAATTTGTTGAAATTTTAAGTATGTATGTATGTATAATTAAATATGTATTGGATTGGAAATAGACTGATGTAATGAGAATTACTCTAGCCTTCAAGTAGAAGGAGAGACCTGAGTTACAGTTCCTTTTCCAATGAATGCTTATGGGTTTCATATTAAAGAATTTCATATTAAGGTATTATTGGAGCACAGGACTAGAGTGCAATTCTTATTATTTTTCTCTAACCAGAAGGCAATAAAATAATTCTTATTCTCTTTCTGCTTCAATGAATATTTAATTATTTCATGCAAAGCTGAAAATTTCAACAAGAATATGGCCACACTTATTGTATTCCATAACTATAAGTGTTCAACTATTCTGCTCAACAATTACATAGAAGGAAAAGAGATCCATAAGAGATGTCCACAAAAGATGTGGGTTGTGCTTCACTCTTTTATATTTGGAAAAGCTTTTTACCGACTGAACTTTAGTATAAAAGCATGTGGTTTCACACAGTTTTGTCCCACATTTTTCATAAGACAAATTCTATATCTCAGCAGAGTTTAGTTGGTATAACTTCCATGGAGAAACATGCTTTTTTCGAAAAGGGTGTGTTATTTTTTGGAAAATATGTAAATACTCTACAGACATAAAACAAGACTATACTCTTGTCTTCACCAATTTCCATTAGTGCCTTCTTGCCTACCAAGTATTTTGTGATTCAAGTTCTTTCTTTGCCTTTTTAATAATTTCTCTGGACAAGGTAAAAAATACTGTTTCCTTGATGAAGCACAAGATCCAAACTTTTCAGAAAAGTGCTGCATAACCTGACTTTAGCCATCCTGTTCTCTTCCTAATAACATAAAAGACATTTCTTTCAATAACAATCATATTGAACACTTGCTGTCCTGATAAGCTCCACATTCAATTGCTCAGTAGCTGAGCTTACCCAGCAGGTGTGGATTTTATAATGTAGATCAAGCCCCTACATCCCAGGTGCACACTGAGAGTGTCTCTTACCTGGATGTGTCCCTGCTCGTCCTGGTTCTTGTAAGATGAGTAGACGAAAGAGCTGATTCTGACTTGCACCTGTAATAAGCTCCAGTGACTACTAACAAAGCTATTTGAATAAAAAGGGACCTAGAAATGGTAGGAAAGAAGAAAAGAGGTAAGGGACTGGAAATTTTTAGAGCTATGGAGGGACTATAGAGCTATAGAGATTTGAGGGACTGCAAATATTTAGAGCTATGGAACTGATAAGAATCTTCAGAAGTGTAGCAGGTGACTGGAATAGATTCATAACAAAAATTACGTCTGTGCATGAGGATTACCAGCTCTACTAAGAAAGACAATGAACAGAAGGGATGTCTTTCACCTGCACATTTCTGGGAAGTAGATTTACCATTATAAAACTGAGAAAAAAAAAAAAGTGAGGTAGTTGTAAGACTGCAGTACATGGAAAATGTGTTACATGTTGTTATACTAAAAGTGCTTAAAGATGACCATGTGACTGTTTCTACAACCTAAAATGGAGGAAAACCATTGCATCTCAGTCTCTGTAACAAAAGCAAAGCTGAGCAATGCTTCTGATGCTTCAGAAATCACAAAGCAGTGGACTTCAACTATAATGTTGACTTATAACTTCTGATATAATGTGTTTGACTGTGAGAACAGTGAATGTCTTCCCAGAAATGGAGACATATGGGTAACTGGCCTTTTAGGCACTTGTGCTGAACTGTAATACTCCCTACTGAACACCATGAAGTGTTCTAATTGTTCTCAGTGCTAACCATGTGATGGATTACTAAAACAGAAATTTAATTGTGTGAAGATCATCATTTCATGAGGATAAAAGCTACGGGCTTATCACTGTTCTCATAAAAAATTGTGCCTACATTTAAAACACCAAAATAGTTTCATTCTAGATAAGAACATATGGGGGAAGGTTGTCCAGGGTCAAGTCCCAAGTGACATGTCAGCAGCATCACTTTCAAATCTCTCTAATTTAGAAAGAAATATTAAAAAAGGATGAAGCACCGTGTTTAGCATGTCTGATCAAGCTGAATTTGATTTTTTTTTTCTGGATAACAACCAATGTCCTCTTTGGAAGAAACAGCATAACTTCACTTAAAAACAAGTGAAAGGAATATAAATACTTGAATTAGACCTTAGCAAACATTAAACAACTTGTAAATCAGAGAGATTTTTATATTTATTAAAATTTCCTCACATTTTTTATTCATAGGAATTGGAAAACTTATTACTATATGGGACAGGTTAGTTGCATTCAGTTCTCTTGCTGCTAAAAGGATACACTGTGATATGAAATGCCTCCTAAAGCTTTTATTCAGGATACAGACTAAATGAAGTGTAATTTTCTGATAATTACCTTTAGCAATACAAGCTACATAAATTTTCAATATCAGTACACCGTACTTCAGTATCTGAGCCTTTGATGACAAATTACATTTACTTTTAATATGTTTTAGTCTTTCAGATCAGAAGAGAGCTTTCTGATATACCTGAAATTTCAGCTTTCTATGCTTATTTATGTATGAACATCTTCAAGACTGATTGCAGCAGTGGAAAAAAATTAGATATAATGACAGTATAACTGGTGACCTAAATTTTATCTTTTCAACAAGATACGCCCTAACTGATTATTCCTGAACTACATCTACTAGCTAATATCTGTCTTCCATTCTGCAATAATGTCAATATTTACTGTTGCTTAGATGTTCTTACATGAGTAAGATTTTATCAAGTATTCAGTTAAATTTTTTGTGAATGTTATGTTTCTTGATCAGAATCTATCTTTTAAAAAAAGTAAAGGTCTTCAAACTTATCTGTCTATACAGTTTAGGAATTGGCCACCACAGAACAGCTTCTGCTTACAAAAGTATTTTTAATGACATGGCTGTAAAAAATGATAGATACTAAAAGAATGGTAAACTAGGAGATTTAGCAAATGCCATTACCATAAGAGACCTTAATGGGGTTTCAGATGACAAAAATGGGATGAGTTTGTTCACTGCTTGACATCTTTCCCTTCTGGGTGAGATGCTCGACATCTTACCCTCCATTTCCACTGATACAGGGGCTGCAGATTGGTTTAGTCCTTCTCTGTTGCTTACATCAGAAGTTAGTCCCCATTCACCTTTGTATAAGTAACAATAAACAAGTGACAGCATGGGAGCCTTTTTAAAGTACAGACCATATTATCATGTCTAGCCACTAACAATATATATTAAAAGCTTTTCTAACAACATTGCTCAGTGCCATTAAAAAAAAACCTAAGGACTGGAGCTTTATTCTACATTCACGCATTTACTAGAATACCTGATTTTTAGACATGATCATCTTTACAGGGACTTTTACAGATTTAACACTTAAAATATCAATTTCATTTTAAACATATCACCTCTATTAAATTCAATTCAATATAAGACAATTCTCCTAACTATATTCTACTGGATTTGAATGTCAGTAAATGGCAAAAGTATCTGAGGGGAAGTTGTAGTTTACCTCCATCTCATTTAATCCTGTTGGATGTCTGATTTGCACAAAGTATCTTAGTGGTGGTAAAAAAGATCAATTGAATAGTTTGCTGACATTAAAGGAAATGCAGGTAATTCAAGTTATAATTTACAAGATTTGACCTAGAAACCACATAAGCAATAGACTTAGATCCATTAAGGTAATTTTTAACTCATATTCATAAAATGAGAATTTTGGCTAATATTTTAAACACACCTAAGGGAATTAGGGATCCAGATCCCAGTGAAATTCTTCATCCTGAATATAATGAGATTAAATCCCTTAGGCTGTTTTGGAGAGCTTAATCTTGATGTTTTAGCTTAAACTACAGTAATTGAATGTATAATACATGTTGCCTGAAGACATGATGGTGTTCACTTCAGTTAATAAAGGTCTCCAGTCTGAAAAGAAATGTACATGGATTATTTAAGAACCAGAGGAATATTATCTTTCCTTACAGTATGTTAGAAATATGCATTAAACCTGAAATGGTTTTGTGGTGAAAGTATAAAAGTCTAAGAAGTTTATCCTGCCCTTCCTCTAAATATTGACAAAGAACTTAAAATAAAACTGAAACTATGTGAATTTGGGGGGGCAAAAGTGGATTCTGACTAGAAAAAATCCTGTTTATTTGCACTGCAGAGCATGCCACTTATCATATACAGGGGATTCATCATTTTCAAGCAAAAATGAGACATAGCTTGTACTTGGATTGACTGAACTCTTGAGGGGGAATTCCATTAGCCGAAGGGTTTAAATTTATTAAGATTATTCCTTTGTCTCCCGAGTTATATTCCAGTTTTGTAATCAAAGGAAAATTTCAAATTTCTTGTGCACAACTAAACAACCAGAACTCAAAAGCAAGGCTTTTAGTGGTTTATTTAACTATTTAGGCCCTAGAATGCCAACCCAGTTCTAACCTATCTTAAGTTCAATTTCACCTGAACCACTCATTTTTGTAATTCCCCTCAGCCCCACAACAACTCCTTTTGTTTTTACCAATACTTACATAAACTCTACAAAATATTTTGGAAAATGTTCATACTTTGGTTTGAATCACAGGTGGGTTCAGGACTATTCAAGAACACAAAAAAATTCACATGCAGAAACACATAGTGTGATCTGGGCAAAATGAGATTCAAAGAACACTTATTCTATCTGTAATAACTTGGTCTACTAGTAAAAGTATTTTTTTTTCAGTCCTGCAAATTTTATACCAACTAGGTTGTCTTTTGTGCTATTTTCTTCCCTAGAAAATCATGTCAAAAATTCTTAACCAGTAATAAGTTTGCTAGGTTGCTTTGCCCCTGTCTGTCCCCTCCTAGAGTGGTGTGTCATAGCACTCACTTTGAAGATGATTCCTTTTTATAGAAACATAGAATCATAAAGTTATTTGGGTTGGAAAGGACCATAAAGATCATCTAGTTCCAAGTCCCCTGCCATGGGCAGGGACACCTTCCACTAGACCAGATTGCTCAAGGCCCCATCCAACCTGGCCTTGATCACTTTCCAGAGATGGGGCATCCATGACTTTTCTGAGCAACCTGTTCCAGTGTCTCACCACCCTCACAGAAGAATTTCTTCATAATATCTAACCCAAAACCTCATCCAGTTTAAAGCCTTTCCCCTTGTCTTATCACTTATGGGAGGTTTATGTGGCTTTTGACAAAAATCCCACATTGACAAATGCAGATTTGAGGACAACAAGCTCCAAACTGTCTTTTCAGTCCGATAGTGAAATGCAGTAAGTCCAGTTTTCTGTGGCTAGCACAGGTCTTTCCCATGAGAATTTTTCTCCTGTGTTTTATAAACAAAGATAAAGTTTGGATGTTATTAAAAACAGTGTCTCGAGATTTGGACAGTTCAGGCCTGGCCAATCAGGCCCAGGGGGAGTTTTCTGACTGACCAATCTGGGTGACCTCTGAAAAGTCTATATAAGTTAGAATCAAAATAATAAAGCTCTCTTTTCTATGCCACACTGAGAATCCGGGTCTTCCTTCTCTGCTAGCGGCTCAACAGCGACAGTTTTCTTTGTGGGGCTTTTTAGGTTTGGTGGGTGGTTGGGTTGTTCTCTTTTTATTTGCCTGTTTTTGTGAAGTGGATGCATGTACATCAGTATTTCAGTTAGGATTTGAATTCTGCTTTTGAAATTAAACCCTTAATAATACTTACTGTGTTTTAAACCGTTTTATAAAGAAGTCTTTATAAAGAAGTATACAACCAGTTGAATATATTACCTTTTCATCTTTCTGGAAGAAACTAAACAACACAACAAGGTCCAGGAGATACCCTAATACAAGCCACCTGTTAGTGGGTATTAATCCCATGGTACCAGATTAGAGCTGGAAAAAAGAAAAAACCCCATGAAATTTAAACCTTGAGATGATGAGTCTTCAGAATCACCTGGTTTTCTGCATAAAAATTTTGTGTCACACTCTCCAACTACTGTTTCCCTTAGATCTATTGATTCCATAGATCATCTATCACATTGTGTTGCATTCACATTGCATGCTAAAAAAAGTCAAAGAGAGAAGCAAAAAACTTATTCTAAGAAAACGGATAAATTCACAACTGCAAAAGGTCAGAATTATTATTGCAAAAGAAAGGCCTTAAATATGATTACATAATTAAGACAGATGTAAAACTAATCTGTGGTGTACAGATTAGCTGCTGTTGTATAGTACATCTATTGTCATAGCCCAACATTAAAGTTGGAATATGAAAATAGAAATATTATACAACAGCAGCAAATCTCGAAAAATACTGGTCTTGAATACTGCTTTTACCAGCATGGAACCCAGATGAGGAGAACAGAAGGACATGGTATCAAATCAGTGTGTATGAACATGCATATACCATCTGCATATTCTTTCATATTTAGGGATAAACTTGTGAATATTACTGCCTCTAAGAATGAGGCCAGGCCAAAGAATGTACAGACTGCCCTAGCATTTTTTAGAACAGCGTTTTCTCTGTTCAGCTTTGCTGTTACTACCCTGTTGATGTCTGTGAGCCTTAGAGAGAATGTGTGAACACCGAAACAGCATGGAAAATGACCAGAAACCCCCAAGAAGGCATTTGACAGAGTGAAGAGAACTGTTAACCAAGGCTGTACTACAGAAAAGCTGCTTTAATAAGAATGTGAGAATGCTTTGGGAAAGTACTGAAGCACAGCTAGAAGCCCATACTGCTTAGACCCTTGACAGCTAGAGAGGAGAAAACATTTTGCTGTTAGAGGAGCTTCTGGCTGTGGATTTTTTGGAATGGAGCGATTCCACAATTAAAGGAGACAGATAAGCACTTCGATAATGAGCCATTAGAAAACCTTTAATGACACTTCTGAAAAGTGCTGTTGATGACTTTATGCTTCTGCTACGGCTCATGGCACTGCAAGGTGAGAAAAAGACAACTGAGCAGTCATAAAGGATGCCACATACATCGAGCAGGACACAGCCTCCCAAATGACACACAGATGCTTACCAACATGTATAGAAGTCTTTGTATCTTTGCCTTGAGGCCTGCAGACAACTTGATTGTATTCAGGAATGCAACAGAGTGGGCTGAGAAAAACAATTAAAAATTGTATTTCAGGATTTATCAGATCACAAGAAGGAAATGACAGAAAAGATCATTTCCATATTGAAGTACAATAGGAAGAAATGGGTTTGTGTGAGACTGAATTTTTGTAAAAAAAAGTATTGAACAGAGATCCTGAAAGATTTTAAAGATAATTTCACAAGCTAGATAAAGAGCTGGATAAAGTCTATGAATCTGGGTATGGGTTGACTGAAACCTAAGCGCAGAGTGTGAAACTAATGGTGATGTTTGATAGATCATTTGCCATATGTAGAGATATAATTAGTGTAGAAAATGGAAAGTGGCTGATTAAAGAACAAGGCTCTACAACCCACTGAAATTCCAGACCTGATCCTGAGAAAAGGCAACATCATATTGAGTGACAAGTATTGCACAGCAACTGTAAATTAATGCCTCATTTACTGAGATGGCGAACATTTCAAAAATACTCAGGAAATGAGAGAAATACTTTCCAAAAATCTGATGTGAGAGGAAAGAGGCATGTAGCACATGACAGTGTAAGATGAGAATCTGAGTACCAGATGTTTTCTCTGGCCACTCAGAAAACAACAGGAAGGGCAGTCAGCAGAAAAGCTGCCTGGTACTGATAGCATCAGCAAAATAAAAGAAAGACAGTAACAATCTCGTGATATTTAATCACTTGACATCATTCCAGAGTCCAGAGAGTGTGATAAGTAAAGAAAAAAGGAAGAAAATATTGTTTCCTGGTTGGAGAAAATGCTGTCAAGCTATACTAACTTCATAAGTTTCTGGTTTAAAAGCTCTTGTACTTTATTGACCATTTTTAAGGCTCTTTAAAGGGTAATGCTTTACATATCACACTGTCAGGTTGTTGAAGTCACTTGTGCAGACCCATTTGCCAGCACTTCCCTTCTTCCATTCTTTACATTTTTATCTTGCTCTACAGAATTCTGTCAGTCAGCAAAAGTGCTGGGGCTGAAACTGCCTCTTTGGACAGTACGGCCACTCTATCATTGAAGCACCTGGCAAAGTGCAGGCTTATACTTAAGCAAGGCTTAGAACTCCATGCTATACATCACAAGTACAACTTACCCTTCATTTTACTTATATTAGTGTGAGTAATAAATCATAGTTCCTTTACTGAGACAGAACTCAAGACCATTTTCTCATTTAATAGCTTTCGTCTGTATGATGTTCCCTGTAATGGATATCACAGTACACTAATGAGTTTGCCAGAGTTATCAGAAGATGTATCACCATTTACATAGTTCCTTTGTATCCCTGGAACGACTGTATGAATTTAAGAGTTTTATAATTTCTCTTCACTTATGTAGGTAAAAAACCATGGTCCATTAAAAATACTTTGAAACATTCATCTTCACAACATTCTTAGTGTACAGTAACCATTATGTTTTCTCATTAATAGTGATTTGCTCTGTCTCATAGAATAGTCAGTATTTGTCTAAGGCAAGTGTGAACACAAACAAAATTATTTAATTTCAAAAATAGACTTAAGGACTGATCTACAGAATGCAGAATTTCCTTTATTTTATTCACAGATAATAAGGTCCATGTCTTGAATGCATTATTAAAATTATAGAATGAATTTCTAATATTTCTTTTTGAGAATAATCTGATTTTTTTTAAGTATACAGAACATGATTTTTTTAATGAAAAGGGGAAAAACACATCAGGACATTTGAAATACAGAGGAACAAAGAAAGATGGAAGACAGACCCTCTGCAGCAGAACGTTAAACAAGAACATTTGATTTTTGAAATGAAAAGAGAACCCTCAAAAATCTATGCAGATTTGCAATTTATTTTTGTTATTGTAAGTCTTGTGCTTAAAATTACTATCCAAAATAAGGTTAAAGATTTTATAGTCTCAGTGGCATAAGTGAAGTGAAATCTTCTGAGCAAAGACAAGAACTAACTGCTCTGTGGGCCAAAAACTGTTCAATATTAGCTGACAACATCCTGTAAAGACTGTAAGAAAAATGTTTTCTAGCACTGGTGCTCTTGGGACCTTCCTTGATAATATTTTGGATTTTTACATAAAAATTTGATTTCCTCATTAAAGACAGGACAGAGAAAAAAAAAAAAAAGATGGTGCCTCTGAAAAAAATAAAATAAGCCACAAGCTACATCGTACATAAATGTTTTGAAAAATATTCCCAAAGTTTTTTATTAGTTTTTCTTTTTATACTAGCCACAGAGACTGATGCACCTTCAGCACAGAAATTCACTCTGACCTCCATCCTCCACAGACTTTGTGCATAAACATCTTTATGCACTCTGAATGACTTCATTGCTTTTTCCGTTACATAAAGTTGTGTGCAAACATGATTAGGCAAGCATGGCTTTAGGAAATACTGTTGCATACTGTTGCATGTGCTCTAGAAAACTGGAATTGATTTGTCCACAGTGCACAGGCCATTTTGTAATAAATTATTCATGAGGTAAGAGTTAGCAAGCAACAGAGGAATTCCAACTCTGCAGTCTACTTATTGTGCCCTAACTCCTATATCTGTTCAAATGAGGACTGCTCTGAACTACAAAGCCACTTCCATTCCTTTCCCCTCCATGTTCACTTGAATCTTAGATACATGCTTCTCCTCAGCAATTGCCGGTGACTGCCTTAAGCAGTGGAGTTTGCCACGTATCTCAGGTTTGATGGATTGATTTTTTGAGTTAATGATCTACTTCCCAGCAGTGGCATGGCTAATCTCCCATGTTTCCAATCTAGAATAGAACTGTTCTAAGGATTTTTATAATAGAGGCAGCAAAAGAGAATTGAAAGGTTTCTCCTTTGCAATGAGCTTTACAAAGAACACTAAGGGACTGGGCAATCCAGTTTTGAAAAAGAAGGCACAGATACAATGTACCTTACATGGACCACATCGTGGTTTCCCCATGAGACCTCAAATTAAGCAGCAGTTGCCTTCTGGCTTTTCCGAAGGCAAGGGACGGAAATAATGCCATGATGACTCAAAGACAGCCTTTCCTTCTTTCATTAACCAGCAGTATTCAACAAAGATTTAGGATGATACATTTGCAATGCCACAAAGATAGCTGCTGCTCATTTTCAAGGTAAAAAATACATGGGAAATAGTCTTCACACTTGAATCTCCAATTGTTCAATTACAAGGATATCATCATATTGAGACAAGAATTCATTCTACCCATTAAACATTGAAGTTGATTATTCACCAAGAAATATCTAGACAACAAAATTCTAAGAAAAAAACCTGGCACCAACTGCAGTCAAATACTACATTTCTGTTTGCATCAGTAAGACTGAACAAAGGCTCACTTTTGTCTTCACGATGTGTGCTCCTTATTATGCAAAAGTACACAGGATGCTTCAGTTAGAAAATGCAATGAGATTTACCTCCCCCTCCAAAAAAGCTAATTATGATGTTGTTATTCAGATAAGAACACACAAAATACATCATAATCCTGTATTCTTTCTCATCAAAGTCCATTTCTAACACATAAAAAACTGGCCATTCCTCTTCTGAAATTTTCTCCCTATCTTTTGGAAGTAGAAACTTCTATTTTCTTTTAAATTTTGGGGAGAAACCAAATATTGTCAATATTATAAATACATGGTTTAGATATCTGTTTGTTTGGGGTTTCTTTTAGGGGTTTATTTAATGTTAAAAAATTGCTAATAACATTAGACAAGTACAATACAAAACCTGAAACATAGCACCATTGCCTCCAGATTTGTTTTTGGCTATCCAGTGAACGTGACTTATGAATTTTTTTATAGCATAGTAAGTATAACTTGGGATTCCTAAAGAAAAGGCAAGCTTATAGATGACTGCACATACAGACAATATAAACTGAAGGATTAGAATGAACATGTCTAGAATCAGACATTTATCTTGTTCATGTTATTGCAAACACTCTTCTTGCAACTCGATGCCTCTAAGCTTAACTGCATCCTTCTTCTTCCTTTCCAGTCTCTCTATTTGCATCTTTTCCAAGCCTGGACCAGATGAGGTTGTGCCAGCTTGACTGAGTACGTATATGGACTATTTCTTCTTACATTATAATTTCATCCTCCTTCAGGGACACTGAGCATATAACCCTGTTTTAGTGTCACTGATTTGAGGAAAACAAGAGTAAAACTTTTCTTTAAAAATCACTGAGTTTCTTCAGTCCCCTATTCTGGTGTCAGTAGAGCAAGCATTTTGAGAAAAGTGGATCTTATTTCACCAAGCAGTTATGAACTTGGTAAAATACAATTGCTTTCAGTCATGATCTTAATTTTCCATTTTATATCCACAGACACCACCTGAGCTGAGGGCTTAGTTCTTATTGCAGGCACTTTAGATGTCACAGTTAAATAAATACATGCTCTAATGAAAAATAGTGGGGAGAAAAATGGGCAGAGAGGTGAAATGATTTGTTCAATATTGTCTAGCTAATTAGATTTACAGCCATGCATAGAAACTAGTATTTGGAAGTTGGCGTGTAAGACAGTAAATATTACTACCTTCTTTCAGGTTCCTCTCACACATATCGTAGAACAAGCTCACTCGCAGCAATTTAAGATATGGAGAACAATGCCAAGATAAACTTTATGTTACCTCTACAAAAGTTAACTATTCCTCCACTATCACTAAAGATCTATTCACAAAAGACCACAGCTGAAATGTAATTCTTTGCTGTCACTTGCATTACATTTATCCAGCTATTTATCTCCTGCATGAGTTTTTCCTTACCGAGAGCAGACAGTTTGTAAGAAAGTATTTTAAATGAAAGTGATATACATTTAAATACAATTTTCTGAGAAGTAATTTACCCTTCCTTCTTTACTAGCCATAGAATTCAGTAGCTCTGAAATGCTGTTCATAATGAATGCTAACCCCACAGGGCTAAGCAATAATTGCCATTTTTCTGTCTTAAAGATTGCAGCTATTATTTATTTATAGCATAATAAACTCAAGTTGTCATTCACCCCATGACCATGCCACCAGCCACCTTTATTCCACAGTATAAAAGAAAACTGCTCAAGGGATAGATTTCTATATGCTAATTACATGAAAGCTATTAAAGGAATAATTTCTCATAATGCCAAAATATTGAGGATGGTGCCGCAAATGCCATGGAGGACAACAGCAGAACCTCAGCTCACTTCAGTGGACTCTGTCTCAGATTTTACTGAGACTCAAATCCACACTGGAAAAGCAATGCTACTCTTCATTCAACTGTGCTGGTTAACCTTCAGCATTTGTCAGTGTCTTTTCACTAGCTTCATTCCTGGCTCTGGCTTTACTCAAAGAACTGGGACGAAAATGGCACAGATCCATCCCTGCAGGAGGTAATAGCTCCTGTTGCTGCAGCACACTTCCAGGCCACACAGCAGCAAGGCAGGAGCTCTTGTTCCTCTGGGAAATGATAAAATCAACCCCTTAAAATCTGTTGTTCAAAACCTTCCCCCTGCCAGCTCCATAAAACACACAAATGTGAACATGCACACAGCTGTGAGAGGTAACTGAGTTTTGTCATGTATTATCGGAGTTCTCAGCCCTAGAACTCTGAGGTGATTGCTTCAACATTTTTCTGTAAATATCTGTGTGTGTGTGTACCCCTATGTATTTTAACATACTGTCAGAGACTGAAATAGTTCATGCCTCAAACATTGGTATAAAGTTTTGCTCATTATAACAAAAACTGTATGAAGAAGCCTCCCTGAAGATACCTGACTGGGACTTTGGACTGAGAGTCAAACTGCTGAGATTAGATAAAGGGAAACCCTATTGTTCAGTCATCTCAGGCTGAGGAAAAGGAATGCATCCACAAAGGCCAAAGCCACCAGCTGCTCTGGGAATCATCCCTGGCTGAGTTTGGGGTGGGGGCAGAGCACAGCTCACAGAAGCCAGGTTTGCACAAAGTGGCCAGCTGTGGAACCCCCAACCCCACAGGCCACATCCATGGGACTTCCATGTGAGAAGCAGCTGAGGGGGAGTCACAATCCATCAAAGACACCCCAAAGTGCTAAGCCTTGCACCACAGGAGTGCAGGTGATGCAAGCAGAGTCTGCTGCTAGAGGCTGCTCCCTCCCCCGGGGGGACATGCCTGGACATTGCCCGTGGCTTGAGTGTATACTAACCCATGGCATTCTGTGCTTTTTGGGGGGACCATCACCACCAAGAAGAGCAGCTGGAGAGGATCAATGCAAAATCATTGGGATCCACGGATGGTGATATTCTCTTTGTTCTGTCTCTGTCACCCTCTTTCTGTCGCCCCAATCCTTTTCCTACTTCTTTTTTTTCTTCTCTCTCTCTCTCATATTTACTGTCAAATAAAACACTATTGACTGGTATACAGTCTCGTGTGAACCTTATTTTTTGGAAATACCTTGTATTTCCAAAGAACCTTAATAATTGCATCATAACACATACCTATGCACAATACAAGCAGTGATTTGATATCTCTAGGAAAAGTGATCAGTGTAAGCCATGTCTCACTGAAGCCATTTTGATGAAGAACTGTTAAAAAAGAAACAAAGCAACAAGAATCTCAGATTCTTCACACAGACTGCACAGCCAATTCAAAAGCATTCTGAGGGGCTTTAGTACATTTTCTGAACTTCAGCATTGTATATAATTCAACTATTTCATTGTTTGAATAAAGATAATTGAAAGAATCAGGCCAAAAGTAAATTTTTAATGCTAATAGACCTTTAATTCCTATCCAACAAAATTTTTACATTTTCATATGAATATATGCATTTTGCATCTATTATTGCTTAGAATATAAGAATTTAATGTTAAATATATTAACTTTGGATGTTAAAGTTTAACTGTACTGATCCTAATGCTGCAAGTTATCTAAACACTGAGCTCATAATTAAGTAATGAAGTAACTAAATAATATTTAAAATTTACAACTTCTAGCCTGATTTTCATCAGCACTGAGGTGAATTTCCAACTGGATCCAAAAATATCCAGTATCTTATGAGACCACTCCATGTCTGAGATTTAGGCACTTGGGTAAATTTCCTTAAGTAAAATTGATATTAATTTACATTGATGAAATTATCTTGCTTAAGAAAACATTAATTCATCACACAGAGCATAAGACCTTTACTTAGTATTTACTTAGACACACATCAGGAAACACTCATCTACTGAAGTAAGCATGTGATTTACACTGCCTAATTAACTTCCAAACTGAAGGACAAGAAGTCCCTTTCTCCTTTAGGAAATTTTGATGGAAGAAGGCTTCTCAATGGAAAATATCCAACTGGAAAAGATTTGGCTGAATCTCCTGGGGCAAATACAAGAAGCAGTGAAATCCATTGCTTAACAAATGGTTTCTCCAAATTTGCTCTTCCAAGGTGAATTTAAATCCCCACATCTGTGCATGGAGCACTCAGCTCTCCCAATTTCATCACCCACCCACCTATGCTGTAGCTTCTGACTGGCTTCAGATCTCCTGCTTCTGCATACTCACTGAAGATCAACTCCCCAGAAGGTTAAATCTCCTTGCAGCCATTTATGTCAAAAGCCTTTGAGAATATCCAAGAAAATGCCATTCCTTTAGTCTTCAACGCCCTCCATACACTAAACTGTTCAAGGTAAGGTAATGACAATGTGTGGTTTTTAGCTTCCTCCTTACCATTCCTGTTCTGAAGAAGTGGGGCCCCATAATGGGACAGAAAAAACCGCACTGTTCTTTTCAGATGGTTTTTTGAAGACTTACGATTTTTCTGTATTTGCATTTAACCTGTAGATGTATTTTTCAAAAAACACATACAGATAATTTGCAACACTAAAGACACAGACTTTAGTCTGTAGCCCACAGGACAATGTAACCTTCAGGAATATGAGAATGGAAGAAAAGTTCACTCCTTAGCATATGCACTTTCAATCACAATAAGCAGCCTAGACATGATAATATTCCAAGTTCTGACAAATGATAAAAAGACTGATTATTGCTTTTGCTCTTTCTTCTTTTCTTAGTGATTTGGTAATGGTAACTATTCAAATGTCTTTGCATGTTTCATTGTCATTATTTTTAGCTTTTCCCGGTCCTCCTTTTTTGGATACAACTGTCCTAATTATCTAGTGATGATGATACATGTTCTGATTCAGAAAAGAGAGAGACCTGAGAGTCAAATAAATCAAACCTCCTCTAGCTGTGACTAGTATTGATGCAGGTTGTGAATCACGTATTTTGCTTCAACAACTAGCACTGGGTTTCACCTAAAGCTCTCGTTTAGATGACCCTCTCACAGTTTGAAGCAACCATGCAGTGGCCAGCAGTACACACAATCATTTCAGTATCAGAATATAGTTTAAAATTATCTTGCCCAGATTGTTTCCTTTTTATCAAGAAAACCCTAAAACTATTTCATTCCTTCATTACTTAGCAAACCTAAATTATTTTATTTGACTCTTCCTACTAGCTGGGTCCAAGAAAATTATTTGAAGCATCCTAGCTGGGTATTAAGGACAGATGCTTTGATTTACATCATGTCAGGCAGGGGGTGAAGGGGAAGGTAAAATCAAAACTCAAAAAATTATCTAAAATTCATCTAAGATGAATCTCATCTGAGAGATAAGACTTAGTCCATTAATGTATGTTTACTGAACAACTTAGTGTCTTTTATTCATATATATATGCGTGTGTGTGTGTGTGTGTGTGTGTGTGTGTGTGTGTGTGTGTGTAGAGAATGTAGGGTGCAGCAAGCAGGGAAGCAACATGTAGGGGCATGTGTGTCAGCACTCCTGAGGTGATCCCTTGCCATCATGAGTATCACCAGATGATAGGGAGCAGCAGAAGTTCACACAGAGCTGGGGCATCCAAATCTCCCACTAGAGGGTTGTGCAGTTGGAGAATCTCCTCTCTTGCCACAAAAAGGGAGTGTGCTGGTAACACACAGGGCCTGGAGTCAGGCAGGGAACATGAGTTAAATTGTGGGCATGGGCATGATTAGAATATTTTGAGATTACTTATAATTAATCTTAATGTTCAGAAATATGCTCATAAGTTTTTAAATCTATATTATCATTTAGTTATTATCTAGTATCATGGGTTATCTCTTGTGCTACTGATGCCCGTCCTGCATGCAGTTCAATTATTTCCAGTTAATTACATTTTGTTAATAAATCAGTAAACTCCTTCAATCCTAATTTGGTTTTCTTTACATGAGAAGAGCTGTTTTTCCACGAGACACACATGAACTACCTTATTTTTTAGATTACTGATGACTTGTGAAATCCCTCTTTTATGATTGTGACGGCAAGCATTTCAAATTAGGCACAATCAGAACTAAGCTGGCTTGCATAATTTCTCCTCTTTGAGCAAGTGAAGAAAGGTGAAAAGAAAAAACAACGCTGATGAGAGATCTACAAAACCAAGACAGGCCTCTAAGAAAAGAAAAAAAAAAAAAAAACACCAAAAAAACCCAGGCAATGTAAATGAAGGAGGAGAAGACTAATGGAGAAGAAGATAATGTATTCAAATCTGTAAAGGCAGCTATGAAGAAGCAGAACACATTGTATTGCTGGGGTTTTGGGTAAATAAAAGTTTAAGTAGACTACAGGAAGTACCAGATCAAGCATTAGAGAAAATGCTCTTCGAGTTTCTTCGTCCCTTCTGAAAAAATAAAACACTGGGATGGGTTCCTACAGAGTTTGTATCTTCTCTATCTTTATAGAGTGCCTGGAAGAACAGGCCTCAAAACAGGAGGATGATTAGGTACCCTTCCAATGTCCCATCCTTCTCCATGATTTTATGCTACTCTGTAATAAGAGGTTTCATCCTAAGACACAGACTCTGAATTTGGACCTTCAATCAGGTAGAATGAGATTATGTTCTGAATTTAAGCTATAATGTATGCAGTGGGGAAGGCAAGAGACTGCAAGGTGGGGTCATATTGAGGATGACCTGGAAAGCTGGCAGCATTCTCCTCCTGTGGCACAGAGGTAATCTCTAACAACAGGTAAAATGCAAGGCTTGCTGAATTGTAGTCACTGGCTAAAACATTACGGTTTCTGCCTTCCTTCCTACCCTACTGAGCTCCTTGTTGCTTTCCTTTTCTGTAGGCTCTCATCCCACAAGCAGACTCAGCAGAACTAAGTGTCTGCTTAGTATCTCAGCAGCCCAGGCACTCTGGTAACACAAGCCCACCTTTCTCAGCAATTTCATCAAAATAACTGCACTGCAACTGGCAATGGTTGAGGCAGTAGCAGATGTTTTATTCTGCTGACTCCTCTCTGAGGGAGGGACATTTTGAGTGGACAACTTGGTGCACTAAAATTTTACTGCTCATCTCCTGAGGTGAGCAAAAAAATCAGCCCAGCTTATTCATCAAGACTCCTGATACTACACTTCTCACAGTTGTGAGCAACTGCATAGTCTTTATCTTCTGTTTACTCAATCCAAGGCTCAGTTTTTTGACCAGTGGGCACACTGTATAAACCAATTGGTGACTTTTCTTATGTCTTGTGAAGTAGGGCTAATATCACTTCCTCTCATGTGATTAGACTGCATACCATGCCATAAATGAGGCAGAGACATAATGTTAAAATGCACTCAAATAATGTTAACATGCACTCAAATTGATACAGAAGAAGATAATGGGAAATTGTGCTTAATACAGTATTTTTAAAGATTGAATGGAGGGCATCTCCTCTGAGCATAAGAGTGAAGAGCTAATTTATGTATTTATTTGCCACAAGGCTTCACAATTTATGCTTGTTCCCTGACAGCAAGAAAGTTGTGGGATTCATAGTTTTTCTATTCTCACTCTAAAAATTTGTGGTTTTCCATTAAGAAAAGAAAAAAAATTATTTGCCTCTTCCTCCTCTTTATCTCTATCTCTCCTCCACATTGGAAATTCGTTCTTCCCCCTATCAGCCTCAAATTGTTATTTCAAGTTTAGCAACTGGTTTCTGTCTCTGTCTGTACTGGAGTCCAAACTTTCTCTTATGTATCTTTGCTGTTGTGTTTTTCTGTCTCTCCCTCACCAGGTTTTTGATCACACCCTTTACTTTCCTGCAGCTTTCTTTCCTCAATCTGCTTTGCCCTTCTGCTCCGTGGAAAGTTCCTCTGAGACTAAAGCGAGGGAAATTCATTGATTTCAATGTAGATTTTCAAAATCAGAATGGGACAGACAAGGCACAAATCAGTTTCAATGGAAATCTTTTTGAGTACAAGGTGTAAGCACATGCAGGTTAGGCACAAACTTAGATAAACTTTACAGTTAAAAGTTAAACCCCTAATCATTCCTAAACTGTACTTTTTTATTTATTCTTTTTTAAGTCAGGGTAGATTTTCTTGGCGTAACAACATGGTCATGCCTGATTCAATAACACTTCTCTAGCTCAGAACATTTGATCCTTAAAATATTTCAAATAAAAAGGCAGGATTTGCTCTTTGAATGACCAATACAAAAAATATAAGAAAGCATTTCCTGTAATGCTACTGCCTTGTCATGCCTCTTTTCTAAAGGATTGAAACACTGTAATGAATATTTACCCAAATTCACTCAAATCTCTATTAGGAAGGAGCACTGCAAATAAATGCTTACAAGTTGTTCAACTGAAAGAAAGTTTTAAAGCGAAATATTTAATAAGTGTAACAATACTTGTCCAGGCTACATGAAATGCCATTTACTATGGGGTTATTTGTGTCCCTGATATGGAATTATTTATCTAAGCAGAGATATCAAGACCAGATAGTTGCACTGCATGACTCTCATACTCCAAAATTAAGATAGGCAAAGGCAAGTTCAGATGTTTTCTGACATTGTAAAGGACCTGACTCATTTCAACAGGTCCATGTAATGTGCACTCATCCCCTTATTGCACTCATCCCCTTATGCTATGTCTGTCAGTGACATTATCTTTCTGAGGGTAGTTGTACTGGTGGCCATCAGTCACTAATAATTCATTTTTCCCATCTCACTAGATGTAGTTTGTATTTTATAGCTGTTCTCTGTCACTGACAATAAATTATTTCCCATCTCTAATACTGACTTAGGATTGTTGGATGTGTTCAAGTCTAATTTCATTAATGCATATCTCATGCTGGCATGTAGGCGGAAAAAGGTCTAATAATATTAGCTGAAAAACTTACATCTGGTTCTCTTTGCTAATACTGTCTGGCATTTGTGAAGGCAAATCCAGCTGACATCCAGAATGTTAATCTTATGAATTTTTTTTCAAAAGATATCTGAGAAGGAAATGTATATTGCAGGTATTGCCTTTTTTTGTATACAAAAACAACAATATTTTTCATCCCTGTCTCATTAGCTAAAAAATAATTTTCAACTCTGCTTTTTATTGCACAGGAAATTTTTAACATTTACACTCAGTATGTGTACTGAGAATCAATTTATTGACAAGAATACAAATAGTAAGTAAAGTCCACAAGCTTTGATTCACAAAAGATTTCTTTGATGGGGACAGAAAGGAAACAGAAGGTGAAGAACTATCTGAAACCCTTAGCACCAACATGCAAACTATAGATCCCAGAGGCCTCCACTGAAATGCTGAGTTAATGACCAAACTATGCTCCACAGACCATCCAATTTACAGAATTGTTATGTCTCTAAACCCAGATTCCCATTACTTCTGCCAGCTGTGTTTGAAGACAGCCTTAAGTCATCTGTGAAATGCAAGGAATTTTATTGTTGTAGACTAATCTCAGTCTCTTGGTGAGGTAGGTAGACCTACTGGCTTTAAAGCATGTGTCTCACAAGTACATCACAGACATGGCCCTCAACACTTCTCTGTGTAAGCCTGGTACTCAGTCATGGACAAGAAGTTTCTAAGGCAGGGTCAATGGATGGGATGTGCTGGCTCTCATCTGGTATTTGCTCTCTGAGAACCTTCCCTATTCCCTTAGGGGTGTGTACACAGAGTGAAACGACTCCTGCAATGCAGCATGTACAAAAGCTATTTCTTTTTGTAGAAGATTGCTGAAAGAAAAGTAGAAAGGTATCTAATTATATTTTAAGCAGTTGGTGATGTATTTTTCTGTACTCTACCTTAACCATGAGCACTTTCATTCTTCAAATATGAAAAAAGATCACCTTGAATACATACAGCTATTCAGGTACCTTCTATAATGGATTTTCAGTTTTGTTATTAGTGAAGGTCATGCAAGGGTTTTGCTTTACCCAGTTGGCTTCTCAAATATTGAAGGTTAGAATTTTCCCATCTAAGAAGTTCAAGAACAGCACACCAGGACCAAAGAATACTCTAGTCTCATTAATTAATCAAGTCATGTCACAGCAAATCTTGTTAATCCATCCTCAGAGGAAACTCAAGTGATGTTTCAATTCTCTATGCAAGAATAGACAGAATAGTGAATAGTGATAGTGTTATACAATTACAGAAAGATGGGCAGCATTTGAAGATACCAGAAGCTAAACTATTTTTTCCCCCAACAGCAACTGAAAGACTTTTTTAGATGTTATCTTTTCAAATTAACCTATTCAGAGCACATAGCAGGATTATATTTTCATGCCAAATATTGTAAGGTGTTAATAAATTTTGAAAATCACATAGCTGTATAAAACCAGACAGATTATTTTGACATCTTTTATCTATTTGAAGTCACAACAGAAAAATGCAGGTGTTCACAGCATACTAAGAGAGTGACAATGACTGGGTATGCAATAATAGCTGTTACATTAGTTTTTCTTGGCTTTTACCACCATTGACCCTTTAGTCCTAAAAAGAATCAAATTGCTTACTCCAATTATCAGGCTCATAGTGAAGTAGTTTATTTTTTTACAGGATAACCAAACATGTAAAGTCTGAGATTTACAAGAAATACTCTTCATTTAGTCAGACTGAGTTTCTCGCCTATATCTTAACACTTAATGAACACCCTTGCCCTAATACCACCAAAAGTCTGAGTTCTACATAACTGATCACAGATGGAAAGCCTCTCAAAAGTCAAGGGATTATTCTGATACTTCATGTTCAACATGTTCAAATAAACAGCTGAGCTTAGATCAGTGACTCTTACAAAAACGATATTTTCATGAAGATTACACATGCTTCCTGTAAGAAAGTAAGAATACTCCACATTTAACCTAACAGAACTTTTGTAGGATACAGCTGATGTAAAAGTTCTCCAGGTGGATCAATTAATAGGAAAAAGTTTTGCTTTTTCTAGCCAAGCTGGCTGTTGAGAGTTAAAAATAAAGGAATACATTTGTTCATATTTTTAGAAAAATCATTATAGTGTTCTTAAAATTGTTGTCCTGCTTACATCTCAAGGTCTCTGTCCAGATGTAGATATTCTTTCCCAACTTTGCCTGAGGCTCTTCTGATAGCTCTGACAATTATATGTGAAATTACCCCTCAGACAGAAGAATGATGCATCTGCAGCATGGGTCTGATCCAAAGATCTGTGAAAGCAATGGAAAAACTCCAAGTGGTGCAATCACTTGTAGATCAGATCCCTGAACTGTTAGTGATGAAGCACTGTATAAAATGTCAGCCCCAATTAAGCTATGGCAAAATTCCCACTCTGTAGGGTCAGGACTGCAACTGTAAAATTTTTTCAGTTATCTATACTTCATTGATTCCAGTTACTTTCCAGCTTAACACATCTTAAAAAAGTGAAGCTTATTTGCAAAAATAGTCACCCTTTTTCCACTAATCCCAGCGCTTTTACAACTGCTGTTGTATAAAATGATTTCCTGTTTCTTTTTCATTTTAGTTACTTCTTCCTCTTCTTAATGAACAACAGTCAAAATAAATGTGTGTTCATTTTTGCAATTATGTACTCTTTCCTTAAATTAAGCATGTGCACACTACTTTAGTCAGAGATCAGGAAAATACACCAGAGGATTTATAACTAGTACCTTATACTATTCCAGATGAAGGATCCTGTGGGCCAGGTCTTCAGATGATGTCAGGAGGCATGGCTTCAGCGATTTCAGTCAGCTCATCGAATTAGGATCTCTTTCTACCTGTCCTCATACAATTCTCTATGGGCTTTGTATGGAATTAAAACAGCAAGAAATTAAAAATTAATAGCTATCAAACTGAATACTTATGAAAAGATTTTGATGCTTTATGTTTAGTGAAGTAATCTAAATTTACTGCAGAAATTCCCACTTCTGGTCTATACTTAGCACATTCTTTACATTTAAAACAAGCGCCCTACCTGCTCCTGTTTAGAATAAAATCTCTGTCTTGACTAGTTAATTAGCTTACTCAGGCACTCCATTTTGACATAATTAATTTTTTCATCCAATTACCTTATTCCTAAGTCTCCATGAACAGATTCAAAACCTAAATGTAGAGTCCCTTCTCAGGTTCACTGACTGCCTAATCTTCCTGTGCCAGGTTATGACCCTTGCAGTCCCCATCAAAGCCTCACTCTGGAGATTTCCCAGAGAAACCTTGAGAACTGGAGTCTGCAAAGATCTGTGCTGTAGCTGTGGCTGAAACCCTTTCCCATGTGATTAGAAATAAGCAAACCAGGATGAGCTGATGCCAAACTGAAGCATGTTCTCCCTGTGACCACCCTCCTGACTACGTTTTAATACCACACTCATATTTTATTTTTACAGATAGCCATGCCACCACTGTTCAGCAACTTCTCTGTTAATTGCAGTTAAATCAACAGGCCTGAAATTACTGCTCATCTTTTCATCAACACCTTTTCTGCACCAGTGCATTGATGATAATCATTTTGCACTGCACTTGCATGACAGCTTCCAATGACTTCCTATAAACCTGCTTTCAGATTCAGATAGATTTCTTCCTGCCAGAGCCTTGAAGAAAGCTGGGAGAGGTCTAGACCTTTCCCCCTGAATTTGCAGTTGAGGAGGCTGTATGATGAATTTGCTTTTCATCCAATCTGCACTCCCTTCAACCAAACTCTTTCCTATATCTTCGCTTATTTCTCAAAGCTCAGTGCACACATAAACTATACACAGAAAGTCTCTTTATTTACACAATAAAATGAAAAAAAATCCCAAAAAACTATGGGTGAGAGGAGACATTTATAGCCTGTACCACGTTTTGCACACTTGTGTTGTGTGCCTATTTCCCAGTCGATGCTTTCTATACTAAAATTTTGAAGAAGAGTCCAATCTTAGTGGCCATAACACAGCTTTACACAGTCATTTATCAGCAGCCTCATACTGGAATGGTCTTTGAAATTCTCTTAAGTACCACTTGTCCATGGCATTTGGTTGTACAGACACCCAGCACAGGTTTACACAGGTTTATGAAATGATGACTAAAAATGCATCCCTAATCAGTAAATGCTTTTAAGATAGACCTGAATTTCTCCACATCAGTATTATGAAGATTGTAGAATCATCATTTAAAGCATGTAATGGAACATAACAATTTGAGTAACCATAAAGTCTTGATAAGAAACACAATCAATCTGACGTATTTGAATGATTTTCAGTACCTATTTTAAAAATACCTCTCATCCATACAAGCAGAAATGCTGGATGGAAATCCAGGAGGATCAGTGAACTCTATTTTTGGAAAATTGTTAGTAAGGGGATTGAAGAAATGTACAGACGATGTAGAAAAAATAAACAATAGAATCCCCAAACACTTGCTAAGCAACTGTCACACACTAGTATTTTTAATCATTAGTAGCTAAAAAGAAATCTAATGTTTCACAGAATAAAAGAGAATTCATTGAGGAGATGGTAGCTCATTGCAACACTCCCCAGATTTGGATTTACTTTTCATTCCTTGCACATAGCTGTTACGTTTACGTACTGGTGCTAACTATAAACTACAAAAACAGGAAAACATAAAGAAGTTATTTCCACATCATTTACAGTCTGCTGGTTTATTGATTTTCTCTACATCCTCTACATCTCACATTTCACTTGAACAATTTGTTTTAGATTTTAAAATAAAAGCCTTCCAAACAAATTAACTTTACTGAGGCTTTAACATGTCATTGGCTAGTCAGTATTACATTAATCTCTGTAATGCTAATATTTACAAAGCAGGGGTATGGGGCCAAATCTTGATTGCCCTATTCACACAATCAGTTACACTGATTTCAGTGACACTGTTAACATTAGTAAAGCTAGCAAGATCTGGTTTCTTACAGCTGTCAGCATGCCTTTCCAAGTAAGAGTCTTGTAATTCTTCCCTGTTTATAAAAACAGAGATTTTATAAACTGCAGTCACAATATTTAGCTCATGCCCTTCTTTCACTGAGCCAGGCATTTTGAGAGAATCATGAATTTCTTAATATGCACATTTTCAGTGTTAGCGGTTTAATCAGAGTATTCTAGAAAACCAGCAGGCATTTTTCTTGTCTGAGCATGCTCACGTCTCAGAGTCATCTCAGGCTTTTGCTTTTTAAAGTCTGATTTTACTTTTGCATGTGTTAAATTAGTCACTTCATCAAAGTTACACAGCAGACCACTGTCAGCTATATGTGCCAAGAAATCACAGTGTTTTCCATTTGGTGACTTGCTTTGCAGGCTTGCTGTGTTCATCCTTGCTTATGCTGTGCAGTGAAGTACATACATACACCACTTGGGATTTAATTTAATGTTCACCATTTACTCCACAGCAGCATGCAGAGCTTACTGCTCTGAGAGAGCCTGAAATAGAAGAGAGCCATTACTGCCCCAAACCTGGAAAACATTAATGGGATGAAGGAAGAATAGTCTACCTAGCATGTCTGTGGATCAGAATGAGTTGTCCACTGCAGAAATCAGAGACTCAGCCCTATCTCCTCCTTTCCTATCTTTGCCTGTTGTGGGGATAAAAAGAGAATGTCATGACACAAACTATGTATGTGTGAAAAAATTGTTTGTTGTGCTTCCAGTTTCTAATGCCACAATGAAACAGCAGCTTCAGCTCTGAGTTCTAAAACCTTGAACCCATAAGCTTGCATCAAATGGCAATACTGATCATTCTGCTCTGAGGCAGAATTACAGTCTTTTTTTACAGGCTTCTTCTAGGGAAATGCAATGACCAGGTGCAGCCACATGCACTATGGCAGGATTTCCAAAAGAAACAAAATTAAAACCTCTTTTTCTTGGTTTGAGTGTTAGCTACCTTTTGAACTTTATATGACTGCACCCAGCTTTCTCTCTCCTTAAAAGGAAATTTATTGTTTTTGAAAATAAAAAAGTGACATTATTTTAAAATGTTTTTCTTGGTGAGTACAACTGGAACAAAAATAACCCTGTAAAAATATTAGAAGTATCATTGTGAAGAAAATGTAAAAAACATGCTAAAAATGATATTTGTGCAGTTCATCATAAATATGAGAGCAAAAGTAATTATATTAGATACAAAGTGAAACATTTTTGAACAACATTTTTAGCATTTATCACCTACGTTGATATTATAATAAAATTACTTCTACATTATACAAAAAAAAGGTTGGAATATGCGCTTACATTCTTCTTTAGATACCTGTATATATTGAAGAAAAATAGCTTTTCAAAAACTCTTTTAAAGTTTAGAGTAAAGGAGAAATGTCACAAGAAAAGATTCCCAGATGTCAGAATTCATTGCAGCAAGATTTGCTGAACTTAATTACCTAAAATTCAGTGCTGGTTTGCTGAACCATGTGTTGTATTGGAGCACAGTTAATTAGCCCAGAAAAGCTTAACTTAAGCATGTTAATTGCACTAAGTTTCACTTTTATTCGTCCATGTAAGTGTTTTTTTAACTAATACCTTTTTTTGGTTCCTCTGTTCATCATAACATACACAATTGAAGAAAATTATTAATTTAACTCTGAATCATAAAGCTTTTCCTTGACTGCAATTTCACTGTTTAGTGGTCTTTTTCTCCTTCTGATTTTATAATTTTATAAGTAATATTTTCATATTTCTTTAAATTTCCTTGGAACAGGTAACTCAACATAACTGCATTTTCTCTGACAAAAAACTAACAGATGAGATCAGCAGCTTGATGAGGGTCAGTACATGCATCTATTTATGCTGTAACAGTTCTGAAGACTCAACTCTTGAGCTCACAGCAACCCAGATTTTTCAAGAGGGAAATTCTGCAATCCCACTAAGTCAAGGACAGGAATGCTTTGCTACACAAGGAACTGGGGATAGAAATGGTAATTGTCCAGGTAAACATGCTATCAATTTCATAGCCTGTTATGATGATAAGCTGCACACAAGTTGCCTTTGAAGCTAAAAGCATCAGAAGATGGAACTCCTAATTGAGATTTGCCAAGAGTTTTGCTGGGTTTTTTATGCCAAGATAAGAAACTAGACTTGTCTCCCTCCTTTAAAAGAATCACGTATGATCACCTGGGACCAGTTATTTTTGAAAATTGTTGGTGTTAGCAGTAGGAAACGAAGGTGTAAAACTGCAGTGAGCAGAAGCACATGCATGTGCAGCCAGGCACTGTGCTCATGCCAAGGCTCAAGGAGCTGGCCAGGATCAGACCACATGCAGCCTCGCTCAAACACAGAAGTTTTCATCGAAATACAAACACAACTGTGCAAATCACACAACTCAGCAAGGATCACAGTGCTGTACACCAGTATCTTGCTGTGACAGACATCACTTATATGGACTTCAATTTGTCTGGAACTGACAGATTAAGTTTGGGAAGCTTTGAAACTTCCCTTGACTTAAAGAGCTCTATCCTATTTATTAGGCAATAGGAATGTATTTTACAATTTCTGGAAAAGGCACATGTATTTGCATAATACGTTTCCTAATTTATTTTCCACCTCAGCTGATGGTTTGCTTCTGTGCAGATGAGACCATTGCTTCCTGTGTAAGTCTAGCACCCTTTTTCCAGAGGTTAGTTTCTATCTTCTTCAAAAGCTATGGAACACAACCAGGTTCTCTGGACCTGTCAATAAGGAAGGTTTATTGGGGAATGTGGACTGTCTAACACAGGCAATCAGCTTTTCTAATAGTGAGAGTCTTACTCCAGCTCAGGGTTAAAACTCATCTGCTGCATTGAGAGCTGAGCTCTCCAGTCAATTTATATCAAAGTGTATATGGTATTGATCTTGCCCACATGGTTTATCCTGTCTTTGTTTCTGTTCTGGAAATTAATCCTGTTTCTCTCCTCTGTTACCAAATTAAGCCTTCAAAAGGACCTCTCCTTTCATTCTATTTTCTCCTTCCCTAAAACTTTCAGGGGCATCAAGAGGAAAGGCTGCAATTTGTAACAGGCATTCAGCTCTGGCAACAGCTCTTCTAGACAGCCATAGAGTCCATGATGTTTCATCGTGGGATAGACCCTGGTGTGATGGTGGTTCAGAGCCTGTGTGGATGTGTTCATGCTCTCCAGCCTCATGATGAGTAGGATGGAGAATGGGAAACAGGAGACAGCACTTTAGTGAGGAATCCTACTGTCACAGTAGTCCACCTTTGGAGATTAAACAAATTTCACCATCAGGTAGAGAGGATTCCTGCGTGACTCTGCACTGCCTCTCTGCACACCTGTTACTGGACACCTGCAAGGCCACTGACTGCAGCATGGCTTCAGTAGCCACGGAAATCACAGTCTGGCAAACCCTCACAGCACCTTTCACATCCCTCCTAGCTGGGCCCTGGTGCCTGGCCCCATGATTTTATTTCTGTGAAGGACTCTATTGCATCCTGTACATCACTAAGATATTAAAAGCACTGGTACCCATTTTACATGCTGGTTTTTTCATATTCTTTATTTCAAGAACTGATTTCTTCCCACTGTATCAGCAGTAATTATTACTCATCTTGGCAATGACTATTTTGCCTTGAAAATATGGTCTTGAAAAGAGCAGTGTGATACTCTGATTTAAGGACCCTGTCAGCAACATTAGCACTACAAGTTTACATGAGTAATATGAACATCATCTTCTTTAAAGAACTGTATCATCTCTTCTGTCCTCCTCTGGAAAGACTACACATTAAAGGAAAAGAATGTGATAGAACAAATAGAGTATCTTTTTGAAGACTTATTATGTTACATGTGTTAATGGAATATATAAATTCCATAAATAGACATTAATATTGATTTGTTATACCAGCATGTTAAAAACCAGAATGGGGATTAAAAATATAAAGAAAACAGCAAATAATTTAATTATTGGAATTTTTACAGATACTTTCTTCACTTCCTGAAGTCTTGTGTCACTTTCCTTAACCAGAAGCAATGTATATAAGTTGCACATGTTATTTGGCATCGTGTTCTTTAAACAAAACTGACCATAAGACTAACAAGAGGAGCACTATCTTTTCTCCTATTCAGGGAGAGAAAGTGTTTGATTTAGCTTGTTATTCAATGCCAATATTTGGGTTTTTTTTTTTCCTTAGTACAAAAGTCTTGTAACATATAAACACACTCAAAAATAGGATGAAATACCTGCTCTACTGAAGCAATCATGCCATAGCTATTGTTTCTATACCTTCTCTCTCTATTACTGTCATTCTTTTTGGCTCACACTGTTGTCTTTCTCTAGTTCATTAATGCTCACTTTCCTCTGCTTGTCTTTGATGGTCGAGCCTGGGGGCAGAGGAGAAATTGGTCAGACTGGGAATACCATGACCTTGTACTCGCAGCCTGTTCTGCCAAAGCCACGGAGCTCTTTGCAGAGACTTCATTCACTTCCACACCATTCATTTCACTTATCTATTACTCCAGTACCCCATTTTTAAAGTTGTGCAAGAATAAATCCTCTTCTTTTCCCTTTCTTACTATCCCACCTCTTTGTCAATTTATTCTTTCCACTGTGAGCAGCCTTAGAAGACAGACATGCACCTAAAATCCTGTTCTGATGATAACTGATTTAGCATACTCTTTTTTTTTTTCCAGAGAAGTCTCACTACACCATGTTCTCTGTTTTCTGAGCAAGGTGCATGCAAAGCTTTGCAGGATATAACACATGCCAGGTTAATAAGGCAGCTCTTAAGTTTTTGAAAATTGCATATAAAAAGCCCATAGAAAACAAAGTAAATGAATGCTTTCAATATTCAGGAAAATTTCTCAGTTTAGGACTAAACAACTATTGTTTATGGGTTGTCACAATCTTTTATTTAGAGATCCACAGCAAAGAAGCAATGGCTGTGGGTGAGACAACAGTGAACATACAGCACAGCAAGTGACTTAAGTCATCTCATAAAGAAGGGAAAATTACAGAAGCAGTTCTTTTGACACCTGCAGCACTGAAATCTTCCAAATAAGACAGCATATTTTCTTTTTTTTTTTCCCTCCTATTCAAATAACCTGGAAACTTCTGCAAATATAGGAGAAGCAAGGCTTTCTTATAAAGATAAAACCAGTTTCCCTCCTGAGCTTATATCCAGCAAGCTTTTCCTTTTTTTTTTTTTTTTTTATTTACTGGAAGAACCAGCGTATGATTGAAATGGGAGGAACAGGTGAAAACTGCAATACCTTTTCCTATGAATATAAGAGTTATAAGATGAAGACTGTACTCACATCAGTCTTTTGCAGTAAGAAGGAATAAGCAGAAGCTTTCTTCTTTGCACAAAATTCAGGACAAAAAGAATTACTTTGTCACACAATCACTCTTCTTCCATATACGCCATATCTTTAAGAGGGTCTGCAGAAGATGTCAAAACTGCTTGATAGACAAAGGTAATTTTTTGTGTAATTTAGAGATACTTGAGCTATAGTTGTTAGATCAATAATTTTTAAAAAGCAAAAATATAGGCATAATTCAGTGGAAGCACATTCTGGGACCATGCACTGACAAAGCCTTGCTCCCCACCCTGCCCTGCCAACTGCTCCCAAGCTCCATGGAAGTCAACTCTCAGATTAGGCATATTTTAGTTATGGTAAACTTACTGATTCTCATATCAGAGCCTTTCAAACACAGTCCTCTCTTGTTCTACAGCAAAGCCTTTTACTGGTAAAATTACATGAAATTTCATAACAAAATCTTTACTGCAGTTTCTGAAAACTTTCTTAGAGAAATGGAAACAGCTGGCTTTCTATATGGTTTTGGCTTCTTTCCTTTACCTGTTATTTCATTCTGGCACTGTGTAACTCTGTGCCAAGGAAGAAATCTATTCTCTATGTTCTGTTATTCCCTTCAGCTTTCTTATGCACTCAGAATGTGGACTACAGCCCATAATATCACAATTTTCAGCTGTGTGTAGTTTCCTCTTCTTTAAGGTGTGACTGACCCACACTACTGATTCATGCAGGAATGCAACGCTAAACCTGGTATTAGAACTAGACAGTTGTCCATGGCTATGGTCTTTCAGAGTCTTTTCAATCCACTGAACAGCATACTTTTTCATGCCAATTTGAACTAATTTCTCAGTTAAGAATTCTCTCTTAAGGGATACAATTCAATATCAATTGCAATTTCTCAAGTAAAATACCAAATGTGTTACAAAAAATCCAAATAAAATACTATAGTCTTTTGTAACCCACACTCACACATTTTTTTCCTGGCAAACAATTTTCTGCAGTTGTCCCTATCTACCAGGAAAAGTAGCATTTTCTAACCAGCTAAATGCATAAAATGTTCACAGTTTCACTTTTATGTATGATATAACTTTGTAAATCAACTATATCCCAGCCAATGATAAATGACCTGGTTTAGACCTCAAAATTTTATCCTCAAAACAATTCATAATTCATTATATATTTTGTATAATAACCACTGAGAAAATGTAATGAATGTTCCTTACTTCAATGAAAAATCTTTTCGTTTTTTTTCTGGATTCTTCTTAAATTTTTCAGAGGATCTGGAAACAATATATAAAGCTATTACCATCTGGACACCTTATACATAATCCATCAATGTATGATTTTAGAAGGGCTGATTCTAAGCAATTACATTGTTTCTGCCAATGGGAGAAAGAAACAAGAAAAAAAATAACTTTTAAACAACGTAAAGGCTGTACCACAGAATAATTTATCATCAAAGTAAATCTCCATAAAATATGTAAAGAAATTTCATTTAACACTGACTTGAATGTAAAAGAATTAAAGTTCAGTCTCAGTATTTTCCACTGTCTTTTGTACAAAATTTGTACAAACTGCAGAGGTTTTCTGAACTGGTTTTCTCAACCTTCCCCTTTCACTTCAGCGTTGTGAGAATGAATACCTCAAAGATTGTGAGGTGCTTAGATACTACACAGAGAATGACATGTAAGAGTGTTGAGAAAGTATTCTTTACAGGACAAAAAATAAGAACCACAAATCACTACAATGCACAGGTCCTCAGTAATGCAATTTTTTCTCAAACAAGAACAGGGCAGGGCATTTCAAAAGCAGAAGGGGTACCTTTGAAAGATATGTAAACTAGGCAAGAAAACACATTGCTGTTGATAACCTACTCTTTGTCCTGCAGTTTGGATTCAGTATCTGAGTGCAGAGGATTCTGCACTCAAACTTTCATTCTTGAGTAGTGTTAGTGGTCTAAAAAGGCAATGAAACCTCCTGTTAAAAGAGAGACTTTCCATTACATTCTCTGTCTTTACTCTGCAAACTGAGCATTACTTCTCACTAAAAACTAACTGCCAACCACATATACAAGATTTCTATCAGGACTGGCTTTTTTCTGTGCTAGTCACACATGAAATGTCATGTAGCCTTAATACCCAAACTCCAGATCTTATATTGGATAATAAAAACGTCTTTATTATATAAATATAAAACTACATATAACTTTCTTACCAAATGAAATACATAGATTGCTTAAAAACAGCTTCAGTGCTGAAATTCTAGTATCAGTTTGGAGCAGATGTCACCATCTGGCTGCCTTCACAAGTATCTCTGTGAGACCATTTAAATCTCCTGACTGGCTTCTACACAGAAAGTAATTAGAGGGAAGCACAAGGGATAGGATCCAACTGTGTTAAAATTAAGGTGTTTTCCTTCATTAAACTGAGAAAAAATGATAAAGAAGTGGTGAACAAATGAGCAGACAATTTCAATTTGATGAATGCTTTATCTTCTTCCTCTTCACCAAATAGCAAAAAAAAAAATTGGAGATTTTTTTCACTTGGCAAGTATTTCTATTTTTTCCCTTTTTTATTAATGCAGTACAAACAATTTCATTTAATCTTTGATTTTTTTTCTGTTATATTGTCAGTTACTGTCATACTGCTTGTTATTTATTTATTTATTTATATTCTAACATTTCCTAGGCTATAGGTCAGCTTATTTTCCACTTCCTTGATTATTTGGAGTGTGCTGCTGTGTCATAAGTATCATAAAATGACAACATATTCATGCAAAGTAATCTGATCATTAACCTGACAAAAAAAACTAAATCTAAAAAGAAAATTTAAAAATAACAGCTAAAATTTTGAATATGTTTGTGTTGAAGAGCCAAAGGTCTCTTCAATTTTCCAATGAGGAAGGAAATTGAATTGCAATTTTTAAAAGAAACTAATTAAAAGCTCTTGGCAGAGGTAACACCACTATGACCATGTGTTCTGTGTAGAAGTTCTCCACTGGATTTTATAACCTGAGCATACAGTACATAGGTACAGATGAAATTACATACAGACATTTATAGAGAGTCATCCACAGATATATACACAAAAATGCTCATTTTCTTAAATGTGTGTTTTGTTTTTTTTAATAAAAATGTCTGAGAAACCTTACATACTATTGATTCTCCTTAAAATCCATTAGAGCAAGGAGGTATCACCAACAGTCTTGGCTCATTTTTTTCTCAGTAATGTGTTTTATTATTTACCTTACCTTCCTCTAGAAAACAAGGTATAAATTTTCACAGCATCTTGCTCAAGGGTCCAGTATTTTCAATTATGCAAGGGGAATTTTCTAACTTGTGCATTCTACAGAAAAGCTCTAACAGCTGTGATGGTGTTTCTGTGTTTCTTTACTTATTTATGTCTTTTCTGATTGGTACTCAGACAAAATTTTCTCAATTCTTTCTTCACTTTAGTACAAATGGAGGTGTAATGCATTTCTAACTTGCCTTTATTTTTAACTCTTGAAAGCATTCAACCCATTTCTACAAAATTGCAGTGTTTCGCAGTTAATAATGTTAAACTGAAACTAGAAGAGGCAGTAATTGTAAACTGTAACTTTCTTGAAAGGATAGGATCACTTGAGTGATTTTATCTGGAGAATGTAGAAGGCTTGGGAAAAAAAAATTGTGAAGGTCGCCAAACCAAATGGTTTTTGCCTTTCACCTTCATTCCAGGCTTGCAGGACTCTGGGCAAATCACCTGTACCTTGCTGGCTACACTAATAATACAGTATTTTCTGGTATTCACTTCAAATCTCTCTCTAGCTATCTGGTCTGACAAACATACTCCCTAAGTTAATAGTGCAGTACACAATGATGCCATTTATGAGATTTTTTATCTTTTTCTGTTAAATATCTTATCAAAACTTGCTAGCAAATCATACTGTTTTTAAGTCATGTCAAATCTCTGCTAATCTTAGCAGACAATTCACCTCTCATTGTCACTGATGGTCAGTGACAACCAGTATCCAGGTAACTACAAACATAGGGATATATATTCATTAAAATTTCCAAGGCTAAAAGGTGCATTCAACAATGTATATCATATCAATTCCATTACCAAGTGTGGACAACTGCAGTACAGCTGATGCACAATTGTATACATGCACATGTGTACAGATGTACAAGACCAATGACTTACAGGTAGGGTAAAATAAATGCTTTTCAATATCTGTTCATCATGTGTAAAGGTGAATATGTTAACACATTGCAGCCATATTTTTTCCAGCTTGTTGTTGAAGTATCTTTAATTTTGATTAAGAAGGCTGGAGAAGAAAATACAGACTGCTTTTTAAAATTCTATTTTAACTTGACCCAGTTATGAAGTGTTTCATAATATTCTATTGATGTTCAGGCCTTTGATCTTTGATCTGAGCACAATCAACAGTCATAAAGCCAAAACCAGAAGACAGGGATATTAGAAAGAAATAGTTAACAGAACTGATACAGAAACATTAATAAATAGTTTACAACAGAATATTAATGAAGGTTGGTTGGTTGTGTAAGAAGAATTGTACATTACTGGAGAAATACAACAAATGTGCTGAAGGCAGTGTAAACACTAATTCACAGCAAACTAGAAGATGATAAAGTTATCACAACCACTTGCACTGCTAATAACCATATGCTAATGATTATCATGCTTATCTTGTCCATACTTGATTACAGTTAACTGGCAAATAGTTATTGACTTAGAATTAAAAGTACAGGTGGAAAACAAGGCTGAAGATTCTGTTACTAGGAAAGCAAAGAAAGCCAACATTTTTAGATATAATGACAATAGAAGAAACAGCAATTAAAAAAGCATTGCCAACTTTTTTTTGTTTTCAATACCTTTGGGAATGACTATAAATAGAGCTGATGCCATGGGCACAAGAAAAATAAATAGGAAAATCTGGCAGTCAAGTTTATAGCTAGAGATGGATCAGTGCATTTAACCTGGGGTAATGGTACTGGTAACACATTAGCCACGCAAACTGTGTCTGGGACATTGTCCTGCTGTGGTATAAGGTGTCTTAAGTGCTAACCATCATATCTGAGTTCACTAGTGTCAGTCACATTTTTAATTTCTAACACTTTAGAGAACCCATACCTTTTTATTTGTCCTATTGATTTTCTGTGATCACAATATCATATTATTAAGACCCGAACCCAAATAATTACAAAATTTAATACCATGTCATAATTACTCCAGGTTACATTGATTTTCAACCATCTGGACTTAGTATGTCTTGCTCAGATTGGGTTAGTATTATTTTTTAATCAACACAGAGTATATTTTTGAAATAAGAGACTTCTGTCAGTGACACATTGTTATTTTCAGCTTCTTGAAACACAAACAGTATTACTGATTTATTTCAATAATTTCCCATAATCCTCAAAGTAGTGGAGATAGATGCACTCATTATTTTTGTGATCACAATCAATAGAAGGAGTGCATACATCCCCCTCTGAAAGAAACAAGGTTTCTCTTGTCTGGAGATGAAGACATTTTCAAACTAGATCAATTTTTTCTTATTGCCTCAATCTGTTCTTGTTCTTCTGCTTTCTAACATCAGCTACTGCAACTAGTCTCAAAAAAAAAAAATAAAATCACATCTTCTGCATTTTACTCATCGTAGAAACAACAAAAACAGCCAAGCAACATCTATTAAACAGTATGGTCAGAATGAACTACATACTCTGCTGTGCAATGAGAGACACATTGGCAAAAAGTGGTATTTGTTGTCCATAAGTTGCAATTTCAACATGTACTTATTCTCTATTTGATATTTTCTTTGACAAGAAAGCAGTTTTGCCTGTTTGGTAATTACAAACAGTCCATACCACTTATTATCTACATGATTTTGTCTGTGTTTTGATTTCACAAACATAATAAAACCTTCTATTGTTTTATAAATGAACATTCATAAGAATAAATTTATTTAGGTTTTCTACATTTTTTGTTTGCTTCTTCTTCTTTTTTCCTTACAAATCTAACTACATTAGACTAACCACTACACTGCCTAATCCAGCATTCCCTGAGTCTCACTGAAGTCTTAATGTGGAAGTGCAGTTGAAAGTGAATGATGAGGTACAAAAAGAGCCATTAACTAAAAAAAATTTATTTGTTAATTTATGCTTTAACAATTAGCATACCAAATATACAAATGGAAATATTATGTTCTGATCATATTGAATGATCCCACTTCTTTATTAACCTGATAGATTTTATGTAGTAACTAATGCTAGCACTTCAATAGATAATCCAGAAGTTCAGTACAATTATGTACATTTTATACATATAATTTCAGACTATATTGCTACGTACATCTTCCTCAGGAAAACTGCTTTCAGAACACAGGTGTTTTAGGAAAAAAAAAAACAGAAAAAGCCCAGTTTTGAATTACATATTCTCCCTTTATCTTCTTCATTTTGAACAGCCACCAAACCTTGTATATGACACACAACAGCCCAGATATTTTTAGTTCTCAACCTGTGAAATCCAAACTACTTGAAGGCGAGTATCCCCAACGCAGAATTTTATTTGTTTTTCTAATATGGCATACTAACCCTCAATCTTCTTTGTTATGTGTATACTTCTTGCAATTCTAACTACACTAGAATTAGAACTTTTTTCAGGAGATGAATATGCTCTTAGTTTAATAGTCAACATCCTTAATCAATATAATTATGTGTGCATAAGTTCCAGCTATAATTTATTCTTGTTGAATGTTCTACAGTATGTAATACAAGACAGCATTAAAGTTAACATGTGAGGGCATTCAGCAACGCAAACTCATAGGCAAACATCCACACAGTTCTCTCCTAATCTTCATTTAAGATTCCACTTTTTATTTGGGGTTAAATAAATTATGAACTGGGAAGATGATCTTCAAATCTTTTTTATCAGGCCCACAGTTGGCACACACATATTTGAAATAAACTTGTACTTCATCAGCATCTCTTACAAAACACAGTAGCTTTGTCTGGTCTGCTACTAAACCAGAGTACATTCATCATATGAGGCAGCCAGACTGACCTTGCAATAAAGCTACTTTATGGAACCAAACTGGAGTAAAATCTGGAAACTGTTTATGGTAAAGAAGGACTGGAGTTCGAAGTAGCAAAAATAAACACATGCCATCAGTAGCTGGGAAGTTTAGCACAGATATTGTGAGTAAATCCATCCCAAGTGACTGACAACTGCCCTCTTGAAAGTATAATCTAGTATGCAAAATATACATTCTCGACCCAACAGAATTCTCAATGAACTTCAAATCTTATGAAGTTTTATGGCTTTAAGTTTTATGATGGCTTTTCTATTCATTTTTTAAGTATGTTTCTGAGCTGCTTGATATACTTTTATACAAAGGAGAAAAGGGGAACCAGTGAGCAAAACTAAAAGGCATAAGACTAAGATTATGTTTAGTCTCAGGCAAGAGAACATTTACATGGTCCAAAATCTATTGAAGATGTCAGCAGAAATGGTCTCATTCATTTCAACATGTGCTGAATTCAGCTTTCTTGAAAATTCCTCTGTTTTTTATTTATGGTACTAAGAGGGAATAATTACCAGAACAAACCAGAAGCAATGATACGTTATCTTCCTGTCACAAAGGCAGTTAAAAACCAGCAGTAACTTCATTGCAGTTCTCTGCCTACAACAGAATGCTGCAGCAGTACACAAAGATCACCTTCCTGCTCTTACAACACCAGATTATCAAAAGCACTTCATGAATTACCTGAGTGTGAAACAGACCCTTGTGGTTGTTACTATGAAAAATCCCAAGGCAACTGAAAACCTGTGCTTGTCAGTTTTTACCTGCAATAGCCTTTACCATCCCCCAATGTCCCTCTTCTAAGGAATGAGAGATCTCAGCTAATGATGTACTTCTGAAAGATAATACTTGAATAGGCTGGCCAGTCTTCTGCTAAGCCAAAGAGAAGTATGAATGAAGTGTAGAAAGCCCACATGGGAAGTAAATGTTTATCATAGAAGAAAAGCAAAATCATTTACTAAGAGACAATGTTGGTGAAATCCTTTCCCACAATATTTTATAGTTGCTATTACTGATAACACACCAGTAGCTGATACACATCTTGATCACTAATACGTTTCTTTAAAAAAATGAATCCTGTTTGGTCTGTGTATGATCATTGCACAGGTTGTTTAAATCGTTGGATGGTGCCCCTATTTCTTTCACTTAAACAAATGGCTCTGGTGCTTCAATACCTCCTGTTCACTGCTCCTGACTTCTGCTTTGCAGTCTTAGAGCTGATAACAAGCAATTCATCATCTCTGCCAGTAGAAGAGCTCTAGTCATTATGACTTTGTGACTCCTGTGTGACGCTCTGAGCCAGGATAGCTTTGTTGCACTGCCAGAGTTCTCATACAAGGCTAATCTAATGTGAAGGACCTCAGATTTTACCCTGTGGTACTTGCTTCCCATCATTTTCCTGTGACTTCACGCATTTAAATAAATCATTCATATTTAGTGACAGAAATGCACTGATGATCCTGTTCCTTGCTGATATGCAGGTTGAGCCATGCCAATTCATGCCAGCTGAGACACTGCCTCACACTTCAGAAGTTCTCAAACATATTGTGTGAAGTTTGCTTGCCTTTGATCTATGAAGATCATACTTCACTCTAGCAACAGCCTCCCTGCCTAAATTCTGAGTTGTCAAGACTGTATTACTGCAATATGTGCATAAGTTCATTTTTGTTTTCATGCAAATTAACAGAATGCCAATGTAAAATCATAGAATTGATTAGGGTGGAAGGAGCCTCGAAGATCAGGTTCCAAACCCCCTTCCAGAGAAAAGGAAAACTAGACACGGTTGCCTAAAACCCCATCCAGCCTGGCCTTGAACATTTCCAGGGATGGGGCATCCACAGCTTCTCTGGGCATCCTGTTCGTGACTCACCACCCTCACAGTGAAAAACTTCTTCCTGATATTTAATCTAAACCTACCTTCTTTCAATTTAAAGGCATTCCCCCCTGTTGGGAATTTCTTTGTTGGGAAAAAAGGAAGATGGGAAACCATCAGGAATATTAGAAATCTCTTTTTAATTCCTTCTGCTGAAAAGATGCTATTTTTAGAGGGTTTCTGAATGAGCAAATTTATAAATCTAGGAAGTGGGAGGATTCTTTTTTTGGTTTGTTTTTCTTCTTAGTGAAAGAGAACAAATGAGTTTCAGCACACTGCAATGGTCCTGGTGTATAACTAAAAGTCAGAAATTCCCAGATAAATTTAATCCAATTTTTTTTCCAAAGTTATTCAAAATTTATTTTAAAAAAAACCCACAAAATTGTTCTCCACATCAGTCTACAGGACACAATGACAGGTTATTTTCTGAAGATGCGTTACGTAACATTATGGTCACTTTACACTTTACTTCACATCTATTTATGTAGACTGACACATACTGTGACTAACTGTGTAGGATGTTTTTTAGAATAAATTTTAATCTTAACTTTACACTATTTGTCATAACAAATGGGAACAGGAAGTCAATGTGAAAATAATAAAGAGATAAGAACTGAGTTTAAATTTTAATTAGGTATTATGAACCTTCACTTTGGCACATTTCATAACCATTCAAGACACTTGCCAGATTATGACATGACTTCTGAATAATAAAACATGAACTAATGAACAAACAATTCACTAGACTTAGGCTTGATCCACTGTTACTAAATTGAAACCATAATAAAAAATAAAATTTAAAAAGTGGCAATATCAGTGCAAAAAAGTTTACCTAGTGCCTTACTTGATGGAGCCACAGTTAAAAAATATAAGAACAATATAAAGTCTGTGGCTAACTTGGTTTACCCAAATGTCCAGTCTCTGGAACAGAGACCACCAGTAAAAAATCATCTCTTTCAGCAATCTCCTTTTCCTGTAAAATGCTTTGTTTCTGTTAGGCAAGTCTCTTGCAGGCATTGGCTTCCACCAGAAAGTCTATCATTACTCTCCTCACATAGTTTCATGTTTTCTGGACAAAAAAACCTAAAAATTACATTGTCTTTGGAATCGTAATTGTCTTCATACTGTGAGAAAATTTAGAAGAACCCCAAGCAGTCCTGTCACACATTGATATTCACCCCCAAAACCCAACTAGGACCAAATTAACCTAGAAAACTTACATCAGCAAGACCATTCATATGTATGCAGGTATTAGTCCTTTCTGCTTACTCTCTCAGCTGTCAGGTATCCCCTCAATTTCACAAATTATGCAAATGCAAGTAAAAGTAACGGTTGAACCACTAACAAGAAAAGGATAAACTTTACAATTTCCATCCTAAAATTAGGGCACTGAGTCCAATGTTCATCTGTCTCCCTATCACAGCAAGAGCAAATCTTGCCTAGAAGTCTTGCAAAGGTGCGAAATTAGAACATGCCATTAAGTAATTGAAAATGCCTTCCCCCAAGCTCTCTTCCTCCCCATGCTAAGCAAGCCTTGTCAAGAGCTCAACAAAGTTTGGAAACTATGCCAAAAAACACCTCAGAAGATCATTATTCTGACTGTGCCTACATTAAAAAAGAGTGTAGTCCAACAGACCGAGGGCTGTCAGAGAAACAATTGGTGCCGAGGATTTAAAAATCAGTACTGCATAGCTGTGGGGGTGGGAAGATGAAGAGAAGTGGGAAGGGTTCTCCAGACTAGCTCCAGAATGCAACAAAAGAACTCTCTGAAGCAGCTGAAACTCACCGAGCTCACTCCAGTAATGCCTCTTTTGCTTTAGAGTCACACAAAAACCACTGTTTAAGCACTCCCAAATTGCTCTGATGGAAACTAAAGCCCAGTAAGTGAAGACATCCAGGAAATCCAATTCAGCAGGACAAAGCTGAATTGCTAATGTAGATTCACCCTAGCAACAGTTTGCCAAACTGAACCACTCAGCAGCTCGAGGCCAGATGCCAGTCCGAGAGACAATAAACCTCTCCAGACCATCAACATCTGGAAGAGCTCCACTGTTGGCCCAAAAGCTGAGTAAACACATGAACTCTGCCTTAAGCCCAACCTAATGAGTCCACCAGAGACATGCAGCAGTTCAGACCAGAGCTCTACTACCAGTTACAATGCTTACAGAGTGAAGCTTCTTTCTGACTGACTGATTTAGGCATGTAACTCTCTACTCATTCATGTTGAGGCACAGTACAATATGCATGTAGAGAAAGATCAACCAAAAAAAGATAAGACAGCATATATATATATACACATATATATTTATTTAAACTGACAGACTCCCTACATGGTAACACAGAGACCTTTATGAGATAGTGTACTTCTACTGGAAATTCTTACTTTGCACTGCTCAGATGGATACCATGCCACCCCTGAAAAAGAAAAAAAGGAAGAGCTATGGATAAGATTTTAAAATAAGATATGAAAACTGAAAATTCAACATGACAACAGCATTGCCCAGGCAATCACTTAGCTATTTTTTCAATCTGCTTCTAAGATTTTAAGCATTGGATACTCTGAATTTCCACAAAGTAAAAGAGGGATGTCTCTCAGACTTCTACTAATTTTAACCAGACTATTCATAACTTCACACACCAAGGGTTCCTAAAAAGACGGTGCAGTGCACTGATTCTGTAACAGTAGGAGATCAAAACCTATGAAGTCTGTTTCTTGGCATCTTGAGATCTAAAAAGTCTTTCTGTTTTGTGACAGGAACTATCCTCAATGTCTACTGTTTCATCTCTTCTTGACTACCTAATGCTTGTTCTTCATCTGCCTTAGTTTCCCAGGAACACGTGTGTTTTAGAACTGAAAATCCTTGCAAAAATAATCTGCTTTTATTAGCCTTTAAATGTGGGACGTTCACATAACAGGAGCACAAACAAAGCAGCAACTAAGTTGAAAACTTATATGAATGTGGCGCTTCAAGAGAGGTGAGGAAATCTGTTGTTCTTGGCTGGTCATTCGTTTGGAAAAGTTCTAATAACGAAGACACAGTAAGAAATAATGAAAGGAATGAAATCAGAGCTATCACAACCTGTTACACTACAGAGGAACTCCCAAAGGAGGCCATCACTGCATCTGGAGGCTTCAGATACATCTCTGCTGATGGAAGATGAAATAATCTGGGTAAAACCAGGTCTCAGGCACTAACACAGTTCCCAAAGTCAGAAGAAGAAACATCTATAACCTAGTGTTTTTACTAATACCCAGAAGAGTTAAAAGCATAGGAATATAAACATTGACCTCTCTATAGGTAAATTTGCTGTCATCCATCATTATTTTCCAGGAAATAAATATATTTTGGTGTATTCAAGAAGGTTGTTAATTTCAACTGAGCTAATCACCATGAAGAGATTAGTCAGTGCAGCTATGCACACATTAGTCATGACAAGCTAGCTAATGTCTCAGGATAGTGGGACAAACCATGAATTTTATTTCAACTAGAAGCAAAGCAAAATATTCAAACTTTGCAATTACGTCTCCAGACACTTTCTCATTTGGTCATTTTGTCATTTAGAAAAAGAAAAAAAAAAAAGTAAAGACTTGTGGGAAAAACTTTGCACATGTTGTTGCAGATTTGTAATGGAGTGACACAACATTTGGAGTTACATTATCTTTACAGACAGGACTCTCTGAAGTGATTTAGCCATTTAGGCTTTTAAGCTGTAGCAGGTCAATAAAATTAGGCATTTTACATACCAAACTAAAAACCTAGGCCTAAATGACATAAAAAGTAACTGATAATAAAAATATTTTTAAATAACAAAAAAATCACATTTCTAAAAATATATTTCAGAATGATAAAGTGAGAGACTGATCAAAGTAAATATACAAATAACATGAGTAAGAAAAACTGTTTGAAAGCAGATTCCTTCACATGAGATTTCTTTAGATTTTAGAAGACATTTTGCATGACATGTCTTACTATTTACATGAGACAACAATATTAGCTTTGGTGATTGCACAGATTTACTTCTCTCTATTCTGGATCTATACTGCAATGACTGCAATGCCAACAATAGTTTGTGTGTTTCTCCTGGAAAAAAACCCAGGTTTTTTATCTTTTTAATGTTATTCAACTAAGGAGCAGATTGAAGCTACTGAAATCATTCTGACATAACATCAATGAAAATCAGGCACCAGGAAAAAAAAGAGAAGTTACTTTTTAAAATAGCAAATCAACTTTACAGAAAGCTCTCAGAAACCTATGTCACTACCTGAATTTTATCCATTGTGTCCTGACCTCCTCAAATGTTAACAAATGTGACAGGTTCCTCTCTTCTGCTCCCATCATTCATTATAGGTAGAAATGACTGAAGTACACAAAAAAGCTTCAACCCTCATCACAGCCAGATGGGGTCACACGATGGAGGACTCGATAAGTCTTAACTATGAGTGGAGGTAACCAAGTTAATCAGTGAGTAGCATCATATAATCTGAGGAAAAAAGGAATATTTCTCCCCTGGTGAGCTGGAGAGCAAATAAGGTAAATCAGTTTGTGAAGGCACTCAGCTCTGTGAATCAACCATAGAAGATTCTCAGGGAATCTTTCAAGCTCAGGTTGGTGTTTCAGGCTAAGTGAAATTAATTCTAGCCTAAGACCACAGATGAAATTTTTTCTTCCATCTCCTGACAGGCACCCAGATGTTAGCCAAAAGGTCTTTTCAAAATGCTTCCAAACCCCTTCTGCCTCTTTCCACAACCAACCAATATCATCAAAATATCACCACAACCCTTAGAAGAATGCCAGTTTCAGTGTTTCTTATTCTCTCATTATTTAACATCCAAGCCACGTTAGGTTACACAATGACTTGCTTTCACAGACAAGAGTCAAGACAATTCTGGAATTTTGGCTGACCTAAAGGGTAGAACTTAAAACCATGAAAGAGATTTGTAAGTCCAAATATCCTTTAAATATTCTCCCTGTTCGTGCCCTAGGTCCACATTTAACTAAAATTTGATGCTGCATAATATATCATAGTCTTTACTCTGTATTTAGAAGCCACCCATACCTGGAGATGAAAATCACATTTAAAAGAAAAACAATAACTCTACACAATGTAAGCCAACGCATCACATATGATGAGGAAATGCAGTATATAAACATTTTTCTCATGTTTGATCTAAAAACCCTCAGCTGTTTATCTTCAAAAATAACAAATAATCCCATGTAATGGAAGCAGTCTAACAGTGTCAGTTAGATGATTCCCTACTTCAAGCCAGAGATAGAAACTTGGCTTTGTTCTCCTCTGTTTTTTTCCGAGTTTCAGATACAATAAACTATCCATATTATGAGGCCTTCTTTTGAAGTTAATCATTATCATGTGTTGCACAATGCTACATGTCGACTGTGTAATACAGAAGAGATTAAAAAAATGTATGAAGCAAAGATTTGATAAATTTACAATGCTTACTGCTTGGCTAATACTGAAAAATCACTTAAGAAAGCAGATACTTAAATAAACATGATTCCAGTTTGTAAGAATGCAGAGCCTTACTCTGTTTTCCGAAGGAATGGTGAAACTGAAGAAGTTGCACTTGATGTAGTCCCTGCATTAAGAACAACTTACTTCAAGAGGAAAACTTACAGCTGTTATAGCAAAGACAAGAGCTGCCTCACAAAGTGAACACAGGAAACCTCATTTGGGAAGCCAACTCCTGTTGCAAAGTTTAACATGAAAACGAAGCAGTCTGCTCATACTGCATATTCCTGACATATAAAGTTCCTAACAGTTGACACTTTTAAACCATTACAAGAATATAGATTCATATGTCCTACAATATGAGTTGTGGAAAGTCTGTAACTTAAGACAGGAAACATTTAGGCCATTTTTATTTCTATGAAATGACAAATGATTTTATACAATGTTCTGCTGCCAACTGATATTTTAGACTGTTAAATTTCAGCAAGAGTATATTGTAATGATACATGTTGAATGTCCTAAAGATGTATCCTCAATTCTCTTTATGCAACTCATTACTTTGTGAGCATAATGCCTCAGATCAAGCCTTCATTTAAATAAACAGGACCTTCAGTAAAGAAAGGATTCATTTGCATATCCAATTTGCATCCAACGCACTCTGTGTTCTGATTTTAAGCATGTGGCTTGTTGGAACTGACCTGCTGGAGGACAGACATCAGGTGAAATACCATTCTGCACCAGAGATGACAGCTGTAAGAGTGAAGATGTCACCCTTACTAGCAGAATCTGTTCCTCACACTACAGACAAGTAATTCTTCATCAGTTCAGTTGCTCAGACAAATGATGAATCATGAATTGTGCTCCCAATCTATTGTGGATCACTGATATCACATGAGCTACTGTGTTAGTCAAATGCATACGCATATACACTTCCTTTCTGGCTCCCTGTAAATCATAAAATCCTTATTCATCAGTATTTGCAGGGATACCATGGGAAATGCTACAAACTCTTACTAGGTGCTAAAAGAGAAATCAGGGTCATGAGCAAATTGTGTCAGCACAAGTACCAGAAAAAATAAGGCAAACAGAAGAAGACATTATGAATGAATTCCATGTTTATAGAACAAAAAAGGAAGCTTTGCTGATGGTTGGAAAAGGGGTTTAAGGGGTGAGGAAACTGTTTTAAGATTAAAAATTGGAAATAGTATTAATTATAATGACATTGAACACAACTGAATGCTTCATTTGGAGTATTTTTCCTCTGTAAAGCAAACAATTTATGCTCTAGTGAGAACTTTGTAACATGTCCAGTACATCTCTTCTTCACAGAAAAGATAGCTACACTAAGTTATTTATAAACCATGTTAGGATCACTCAAGTACTGAAGGATTTTGCTTTGAAAAGATTAACTAATGTGACTTAAGCAGGATTTAGACCTCAATGCATGCACTTCCTATGTAGCCAGCATTTCAGACACAAACCATCTTGCTCTGTACAGGATGTGGTGTCTTTCACACTTCCTACTTTTGAAAACCATCTCTATTTCAAGGGAGTGATCATCAAACTAAGTATAAAACCACAATCATTTATTTAAAGGAATGAACTGCACAGCAACTTTCTCTTTGCATGAATGCTTTTACTTGTGTCTCTAATCTAAAGCCTTTATTACACACTGTGCCCTACATCTGGGCCCCAGCAGGTTCAGAGGTACAAGATAGTTACAACTGGTATTTGACCTGAATAAATGCTATGAATAAATGCTGGAGAAACCTAACCTCAAATGAGCACAAACTCTCACATAAAAACTAAATACAAATATATTAATTTAAGCCTGCATTAAAACAAAAATAATAAAATTCCTCCTTTTTTTAACTTTTGGTTTTTTGGGGTTTTTTATGATAACTGTAAGGGCAGCATTATTTTTTCATTATATTCCCCTCTTATGAACTCACCTGTTTTCCCGATTTCAAGCATTTTTAACTATATTTATTTCACATTATAACATAGTGTATTATAACTTCTGAGCTGTTATCTCTGAGTTAACACCTTGCATGCATACAGCAAAGTAATATTCCACTTGGACAGAATTTCTGGGTCTATTAAAACTTGCCAAGCATTCTACTGCAACAGCTAATGATTTGTACTATCCTATTACAGAGACAAATGCAAGACAATGATTTTGTCTTTTGCAAAGTTTACACACAGTAATAGAATAAAAGAGTGAGAAAGACTGATAAATCAATAATAATGCTAACAGAATATTACACTTATTATATTATTATATTTCTAATAAAATTAAATCTGAGGCTTAAATGGTAAATTGTGTACAATGGTGGTGGTATTTAAACAGCTAAACACTGAAAAAAGTCTAACATATTGAAAAATCCATGCTGCCTCACAAACAAGAACACAGACAAGGCAGAGACATTAAAAGCTTTCTTTGCTGGCAGGGGTTTCAGAACCCTGAGCTGTAGGACCATAACTGTGAGAATGATGACTCCTAGCCAACCCTGAACTTGTGCAGGATTTCCTGGTCCAGCTGTATCCCTATGAGCGTATGAGGCCTTGTGGGATTCTTCCAAGAATACTCAAACAGCTGGCTGATGTCATCCCAAGGCCTCTCTCAATAAGTTTTTATCAGTCTTGGGAATCTGGAGAGGTTCCAGCTGACTGGAAGCTGGCTGACATTGTCCTGATTTTCAAGAAGGTCAAGAAGGATGACCCTGGAAACCACAGGCCTGTCAGTCTCACTTCAATTCCTGGTTAAATTATGGATAAGATTATTATGGGAGTTATTGAAAAACACATGAAAGGCAACACAGTCATTGGTCACAGCCAGCATGGGTTCATGAGGGGAAAGTCCTGATCAATAAACTTAATTTCATTTTATGACAGCTGCCCTCCTAGTTTGTCAAGGGAAGCCAATTGATGTAATCATTTTGGATTTCAGTAAAGCTTTTGATACTGCTTCTTACAGTGTCCTCCTGGATAACATATCCATCAGACAGCTGGATAAACACACTTGGCGACCAGTCATAAGTGGGGTTCTGCAGGGCTCAATTTTATGCCCAGTTCACTTCATCTTCATAAACTACTTGGATGAAGGATTAGGAGTTTTACTAAGTAAATATGCCAATGATGCTAAACTGAGGGGAGCTGCTGACACCCTCAAAGGCAGAGAGGAGCTACAGAGAGACCTTGACAAATTAGAGAGATGGGCAATCACCAACCATATGAAGTTTAACCAGTGAAAGTGATGGATTCTGCACCTGGGACAGGGCAAACCCAGGTGTCTATATAGACAGAGAGGCTGGAGAGCAGCCCTGCTATATAAAGGGATCTGGGAGTCCTGGTGAATGGAAAGTTGAACATGGGTAGGCAGTGCCCTGGTAGCCAGGAGGGCCAAGCCTGTCCTGGGGGGAATCAGGCACAGCCGGGGAAGGGAGGGAATTGTCCTGCTCTGCTCTGTGCTGTGTGCATTTTTGGGCACCACAACATTAGAAGAATATAAAACTATTAGAAAGCATCCATAGGAGGGTTACAAAGATGGTGAAGGGCCTTGAAGGGAAGCTGTATGAGGAGCAGCTGAGGTCACTTGGTCTGTTCAGCCTGGAGAAAAGCAGGCTAAGGGGAGACCTCATTGCAGTTACAACTTCCTTGTGCTGGGAAGAGGAGGGGCAGACACTGATCTCTTCTCTGTGGTGACCAGTGACAGGACCTGAGGGAATGGCCTGAAGTTGTGTCAGGGGAGGTTTAGGTTGGATATTAGGAAAAGATTCTTCACCCAGGGGGTGGTTGGGCACTGGAACAGGCTCCCCAGGGAAGTGGTCACAGCACCAAGTCTGACAAAATTCAAGCAGTATTTGAACAATGCACTCAGGTACATGGTGTGAGTCTTGGGGTGTCCTGTGCAGGGCCAGGAGTTGGATGATACCTTGGTGTTGATACCTTGGTGATGATACCTTGGTGTTCCATCCAACTCAGAATATTTTATGATATGTAAATCAAAAGCCTTGTTCTGCAAATACTTCCATGCAAGAGTTATTTATTCAGATAGACAATCCTATTAAAATAAACTGGGCACATCTGTAAAGTTATCCATGAGCATAACTGCTCATTAGATCATATGCCCTGCAAGATAAAGCAGGTATCTGCACACTACCTGAAATTTTCCCAGATCATATAATTTCCAGCCGAGGTCACTGAATTTCTGGTTCATTCACTGATGCTTTTAGAAGCTGTCACACTGATGACTGCAACACATTTGCAGTCAAAAAAGGACAAGAGCCTGTCATTCGCACAGCAAAGTAGCAACCCTCTATCAGACAGAGCACTTTGCACAGATACATATAACATCCATCATCACCGTAAAATTGAAAGCACAAGAATAAGCATTAACAAAAGCAACAATACTAGAGAGACCTATTGCTTGAAAAGGATGATGTCAGGCAGGTAGATTAATGAACACTGCCAGTGGCAATCAGTTAGGCCAAATGGCATGCTCCATAGAAAGTACACACACCCCACTTATTTCGTGACAGTAGTGCATCTGGAAGGGCCATTTCTTTAGTGTAAAGCAGAATGCATTACTATTTCTGTGCTCCACTCCTTTGTTAATTTTGTTGTTCCATAAGCTAAATAGGATAACAAAACAACACACGAGGGTCAGCACACTTCCAAAAAGCATAGGCCAGCCTGTTTTCTGTCAGTCTGTCTCTGTTAAAAAATTACCTTCAAGGTAATAACAGAACCATCTCAGACTGTATTTTAATTTAGATACATCAAATGTAGAAACAGAAATTGGTACACTGAGATTGGAATATGAAGTGCATTCCAACTCTCATTGAACAACAGCAGGTTTGAGCAATATAATCCTAGCCTGCAGCCTTACCCATGGGTCACACATATTGCTAATACAGAATGAACTGATATAATTGGTGTAATTTGAAGTGAAAGGGACTTTTTTTCTTTCCATAGGTGGCATTGTTAACTTTGAAGATAAGACAATCCAGTGATTTACAGTCTTGTTAAATTTGATAGAAGATCATACCTTGCTTCTAGCATAGTGGTATTGAAACATAAGTGCATCAAACACATTCACAAGAATAATAAATTTTTTTTCATATGCAGTGATGTTCCAATGAAGAACAGTAATGCAGTGAAATCAAAACTTCCCAAAGAAAACCATTAGCTTCTACTAATACTAGCTAACTGTCCATTGTCTTTTTACAGAGTACTTAAAATTATATAGCTATATAAACAAGGCCTAAGAACCTCCTTTCCTTCAAGAAACCCTGAAATGAGCTTTCTTCAGAAACAAAATGAATTCTTTTATTTATGTATACATATATAAATTTCTACACAATTATAACAAGAATTAAAATGAAAAATCAAGGGCTACATTTTTTTTATTATTGATGCTAAGTTGTTTTCAGTATTTTCATTTCTGAGAGGTTTTGGAAAGATTTGTTTCTGTTCCAAAGTATAAATAATTTCTAATTCATATTTGCTATAGTTTACTGTGAGTAAAACATAATTTCACATAATTTCACATAATTTCAGCTCTTACCCCACACCAAAGAAAAAAAGGAAAAGAGCCCCTGGCTTTGAAATAATACCTATTGTCTTTTGTATAAAGGAATACTTTTTATAAAAATTAAAGAAACTGTTCATAAAATCATCCTGTGCTCTACTTATACATCAGTGAATGATACCAGATCAGACAGCACTATCTCAAAGCTATGGTTCTGTCTCTAGGGCCTCCTCAAATGCTAATTATTTTTGCCCAGGATGGAGCTGAGAATGGAGAATGTACCTGCTTCTGAATGCTCACTGACCTAGTGCAATGTAGAAAGGAAACAGTAGAAAAAAATAAGTAGAATATCTTCTTTTATATACATGAGGTTTAACAGACCATTAATTACACTTTGTCAGTTTCCAGTGCCCTTTAGCATTGTCATAGCCTGTAAATTTGCTTTAAGTGTGAGAGAAAAGCCAGCTGACTTTAACTATGGAAACAGTTTGCCTTGCTCTCAAAGTCTCTTAAAAATTAAGCCCACTGTCTCTGGTTCTCTGGAACTAGCATGCTGGCACTCTATAGAGTGCTGTATTGAGAGAGCTATAGAGGACTTGGAATCAGATAAGGAACATATCCCAGCCTTGCAGTGTCCATGGGAAAGCAGCCCCAGCACTGCTGTGAGCACTGTTTTGTTAGAAGTGGTGGATTCTGGCAAATACTTGCAAATTATCATTCTGGCAATTACTTGCAAAATAGTCCCTTGTCATGCAGAGCATACACAGGCCTGGGAGCCTGCCTGAATATCCTGTTAAGGTGAATACTTCCCAAAGTGCAACTGGCAAAACCTCATTGGTGCATGCTGACTGCATGAGCTTGTTATGTTGCTGAACTTGAGTGATCAGGTTCACACATTTCTGACCACATTGCCTGCTCTATTGCATGAGAAGAGTCCAGCTAGGTATATATGAAATGTCTGAAATGCTCTTTCGATCTGAAAGAAAAAAAGATACAGAAATAGTTTTGTTATCCACTGAAGCTTACCAGATTAAACCAGAGGAATAAATAGTAAACATTTACTTGCAATAAAAACAATTTCCTCTTTTAACTAGGAAATTGTTTATGTATTTGATTAAGAGAAAAATAACACTACTGCCGAGAATGTTTAGTATTAATTATACTGTAACTTTTTATTTTAACATTTTGAACAAGAAAACCATTTTGTTTCAAATGCATTACTAGCCATGTCTATCGTAACTGAATCTTGGCCAAGCTGTAGAAGTACAAAATCGTGTTGAATACAATTAAAGCAAAGTTATTCTGCTAACAATAATTAACCTCAAGCTAGAAGCTGTTTTCGATTTTTCCATTCAAATTAGCCCTGAGAAGATTCACAGGCATATGTCACAGCTTGAACATCAAGTCATATGAGAAATATATCAAAAGAAAGCAAAATTTACTAGGGAAAAATCCATGAAAACAGCTAATCTTTCTTTAATTCAACTTGCTTCATTAAAAAACAAGGAGACAGACAACAATCTTTTACAAAATCAAGGGTTTTTTAATATAAGTAGATGGATGTAAATAAAAAGAAACTCTAAAATAAGATGGTAAAAGTTCAAGAAAGAATAGTTTTTAGAGTGAACCTCTATTTTTAATTTTTTTTTTTTTAGTATCATGGCCAATTCAGAGAGGAAGTTCACTGGAAACTGCAGAATTCACATATATTTTCATTTTCCTTTCACTTTACTAAATAGCTTCTCCAGCATTTATATTAAACAAATAATGTTAGAGGTGAGAGTACTGGAATGGATCATCACATGAGAAACAAGAGTCATGATGGTTTATTGTCTCAGACTATAAATCTATCTTTTTACTCTGCCTTTTACTTTCTGTTCTTTCAGTGCTGCTATGATCTTGATTGAGTCACGGTTTGCATCTCCTCATTAATGTAGCCTTGCTGTTCTTACTTAGGCAATCCACAATTCAAGAGGAAGCTTTCTCCTATGATTTAGCACTGTTGAACAAACAGCAGCCTCTGCTTGGAAAGAGACTACAGAATCAATGTTACATTTTCAACCAAATAGTCAGAAGTGATATATATCTTTCAAATAAAAAAGGACACACACTGGTGAAACAAAAAATAGAATAGGAAAGAATGTTGGTCTAAGCAGGGTCAGCTGATATTTAGAAGATTACTGAAGGCAAAGATCAGTCATGATACTCTTCGCTTCATGACAGTGAAAACTTAGGAAGAGTTAAATGTGTCCAGGGAACAAAATCACTATTCATTTTTTTCAGGGATGCACAAGAAATTATCATAGAACCATAGAATGGTTTGGCGTGGAAAGGACCAGAAAGATCATCTACTTGCAAGCCGCTTCTTCAGGTTGCTCAGATATTCAAGTGAAAACTTTAGGCTTTGAGTGAAAACTAGAGATAGCAATCTGTCATTTTTATCTGATAATTTCTTATACAAAGCTACACAAACAGTCTCATGCAGTAATAAATCATATGATCAACATAACAGGATTATCATCTTTCTTCTGCTATGACTTGAACTGAAACATAAAAAATAAAGGAAATAACAATAGACACAAAATATTGTGGGGTTTCTTGTGTGGTTTGGGGTTTTTTTAAGAATTCCAGCTTTCGTATCTCATCATCCTAAACCTCTGTGGAATTTTTTTTTTTCCCCCATGCATGTGACAACTGATAAACTCAGCAAAATCCAAAAGAAAAATCTGGCCCACTGTTACAATCATATAACAAAGAAAAGACCATTCTGAACTGAAATAAAATTTTAAAAAAATTAAAAAGAAGAATAAAATTTAAAAAATAAAAAATATATATATCTATTGTTTAATTAGGAATTTTTTTGAAAAAGGATGTCTGTTTTGACCTTGAAAAGCAAGTTTGATCAATGAAATAGTCAAAGATACATTACTGATAAAGGAAAGGGAAGTTATGGCTAAAGTTATACTTTTCACTATTTAGATACTCTTACGTCTTCAGAAAAAATGGGGGAAAACCATTACATATAAAGAATACATGCTACTACAGGTACAATAATGGATTATCTAATGCTATTAATGGTAACACACTGCCGAAATCATGACAATATTGTTAATAACTTGCTGCCAGAATTAAGAGTTGGTTGTGTTCTAGTAGGATTCTCTCTGCTCTTCTATGCAGAAAACAAGCTAAAAGGCTTCTGCCTCCAGCAGGAAGGGGACAAAGCATTAGAAAAGAAATTGTATTGTAAAACAAATAAGTTACATGGAATGACAGCACTAAAGGGACTGAGTCTTTACTCTGTAATTTCACACACGTCCCTTGTTCTGTCACGTAAGATTTCTGGATGTGGCTAACTAAATGATGTCATCTGCAATCAGAGGAAAAACAGTGTCTCTTTAGACTTGGCTTCAGCCACTGTTATTCAGCTCAGAAATTCACAGTGAATTGGACTACCTCTGGCAAAGTGCCACCTACCAGACTCACATGACCTTCTCAAAGTGAGCTCAGAAACAATTCTCAGCATTACAGACGTGATATCGTCACCTTTAGCAAAAGCTTCAACACCCCTACTATCCAAAAACAAAAGCTTTCTCATCTTGATGTAAAAGCATATTCCATGGCATAAGAGACAGCAATTAAAAAATATATCGATTGATGCAATTCACCAACATTCAATCCATTTGCAAAAGTTCATTGCTGTAGCATAACAAAAAATTCTGTGGTCTGAGAGATTTGACAATGTAATCATCCACACAGTATATAATGAAACTAATGCATCTGAGATTTGTTACTCAGTTTTCTTCCTGACTTTATTAGCCCTTGAATTGAAGTAAACATGCTGTGTTGCTCACTTTAGTTTTGAAACTCAGCTTTTAAAAGATATAGTCCAAGTAGTCATAAAAATGTTTGATTCCTAAAGCCAAAGAGAGCACTTAAATTTTATGGAAAATCTGCTGGGATTTTGAAGCATGGAAATGGATTTTCCTGCTGTGTTTTAGGGGTAATAAATTTACAGGTGAAAAGTGTATGTATGTAAGTTTCCAGAAAAAAACCCTCATGTTATGCTATGATGAAAAGACCACACTATAATCACATTAACTATACCAATGGCTTAAATTTTCTCTCAAGTATGGTCTTTCTAAAAGCTAAGACTGATTTCTTTTTCTAAGAAACCGAAATATTAGATGTCCAAGTGCCATTAAATATCAGTTTAAGCTCTTCTGAAGGAGACACTGAGCGATTACTCGCTTGAAATACTCATTCTCTACTGAACAATTCCATATCTCCATGTGAAACTTTCATAAAAAGCAGCGAAGGCCCTAAAACAGAAGTGGGGGAGCAGCTGCATGGTATATATTGCTTTCTGTACCATGATGCAAAACTTACATAGCATGTGCAGACAGAGGTCCATGGAAGCTGATGCAGTTGCACCCAAGGACAGCACTGAGGAGCTACCTCAGTACTTTTCAGAGAGCATCAGCTGATGGCAAATATCTTTAGTCTTCATCTTTTGTTTTGCCTAAATATCTGTACTATGAGGTTAATATTTATCTTCTATTTTAGTCTAAAAAGAAAGATTTTACATACCTGGTGATACATGCTGAGGAAACAATAACATTTAATTTGTCAAACACAGTTTTCTCTAACCTTTTATCTTATTATTATTTCTTAATTTTCCTAAAGGCTGGAACAACTAAAACAATCTGCCAGGCAGCCACAGTACTACAACAAAACCAGTCCTTCATCACAATAAGAACAAACAATTTCAGAGTATTAAAATAAACCTAGAATAAAAAGGTGACAAAGCTTAGAGTTTAATGTAAAGAAAAAGACAGTGACTGCTCTGTATCCATACAAACATCCTCAAAAGAAATGTAATTTTTTCTTTTAGCTTTTTGTGCCAAAAAAGAGCTTCTAACTGAAACACAATGACCGAAAAGAAATAGCTGCTTACTCGGGAGGTGTCTAAATAATTGTCTTGGATGATTCTGCAATTTATCATACAATTCCACCTTCAAACTGTCTAGTGCAAATGTGTAAGGATATCCACTGACACATATCATTCAAATAAAAGACAAATAAAACCAAGACACTGCGCTCCAAAACCTTGTTCCTTATTTTTGCTAGGAGGAACAATTAAACAACCGAACCCATCAACACATAATTTCCAGAACACTTTTATATGATTAAAAGGTTGATATCCCATGAAGATGTTGTTGAACACATTCCAAATGCACAGAATCAGAGATAGAATTTATTTATTTATTAACTGTCTGTGAGCATCCGAAGTTCAACACAGTTCACTGGATATATGGCAATTCTCACCACTGCTAGGAAAATGCTATGACATAATATTTGCATTAGGAAAACCACACAGACATTTCTGGCATTAACAAAGTGCCTTCAGAAATGTAAGCAAACTAGAACAAAACTGAACTATTTTGCAACTAATATAAAACATCTCCCTTACAAATATTATTTTAAGGAAATACTCTTGATCTTTTGAAACAGTGCACATGGGGTTTTTTATACTTAACTCTTCTACCACCTTAGAACCTGCAGATAAGATGATAGAAAGTTGAAATCTGATACAGTTGAAAAAACTCAAAGTGTTCAAATATTCTTGAATTAAAGAAATTTTATTTCTGCTAGTGGAAAAGCTGTATTTGATTCACACACTGAAGCCTTCGTCATCTATAAATTATGAATCAACAATCAGGACATAATTAATATAAACGTGACTTAAACTCAAATACATTCATGGATTTTGCAACACTGTGACTGCATAGTCAGACAAAATTTTGGTTATGTGAGCAAGAGGAGCAAAGGCAGGTGGATGCAATTGCAGGTAGGAGGCGCTCAAGTAACAGAAGTTGTCAGGCAAAAAAACAGGGAGAAAAAATTGACAGAAACCGTGCTGAACATTCCTGTAGAACTATTGGCAGGACAGAAGAAAACCAAAGAAGTACATAAGCACACTCCCCTTCTGGGGAGGAGTAATAGCATAAAAACATCTGGCATATGACAGATGAAAGAGGAAAGGCTATTTCACTTCCAACATATCTCATCAAAGAACTCATAAGCCTGATCATTCAGGGCTCTGAAAGTAAGGACCACCAAGAACTGCAGCTATCATTACTAAACATGGAACTGTATAATCAAAGCTAATTTAGAACATATATTTTTAAAACTACATATTTCATATGTGGCAATGATGATTAATATTGTGTAAGAATGGCCATGAGCAGAAAGTATATTGTTTGTGAGAGAAGTTAGTAAAATTCAGTTTTAAAGCTTAAAACTGGCCTGTTTTTTCAGTCTGCAAATGCTCCTATTCCAGAGTTGTCTTGTTCCCTCAGTGATACATACATTTATTCAGTTGTAACTCAGCACTCACTTCATTGCTACTCAAATTACTCTATTTTTCATACAGGCACCACAATATGGCAGACTGGCTCAATTTGAAAAATTCCCCAAAATGTAACATTTGTAGAATTATGGACTTTTTCATTTCCCACATCGGTCCTTCTGACCTTTTACTTTAGTTTAAATAAAATTTGTTCTACATATATTCACACTCTCTCTAGCAGAGCACAGGTATATAACAGAACAAGTTGCCCCAAAAAAAATTTCCAGAAGTTTAACCATGTCCAATACCTTCAAAAGCATTGCATCAGAGTACAGTAGAGCTCTAACTACAGCTTCTTCTGTATTAAGTTTGCTAAGTGCTAGACTCTGGCAGTAAAAGCAAACTGGGTAATCACAGAATTTAATCAGAAAACAAAAGCACTCCTCATAGAAGAGACAGAGGCCTGCTCACAAAAAATCAGCATGCAGCAACAAATGGATAGCAACTCACCATTTGTGGTGGGGCTCTTCCTTTCTTCCCCTCCCTCTGCACATCAAGACAATCTCTAAAGGAGGTCAGGGTTCTGCTTTTAAGACTGACAGATTGTGGTAGCTTTCAGATATGTTTGGGATGGTGGTTCCTTTTGTTGTTCATCTTTTGTAAAAAATTACATTTAGTATTTTTTTTATTTGGTACTTCATTATGCTGTTTTCACCATTGCTCTGCAAAAATGGAGATGAATTCAATGAAGCAAAAGGAAGTCAAAAAAAGCAAGCCTATTTTATGTCTCAGACCACTTTTCTGCACAGAACCACTTTGATATTGTTGCCTTAAAATGCTTAATGCCTCAGGGCTTATGTTGTCTGAAGCATTTTATCTTATAATCAAGTTTATAACCTCAACAGAAAAATCCCATCAGACTGAGAAATGCAGTATTTATAACTTTAAGAAATTGTAGTGGTTCATTAAGCATTTCCAAAGTTATTTTCCTCTTAAAACAGTTGCTACTGATTGCAAAGTACTCCTCTTACCCAGAATTGCAAAGGATAGATCTCTGCTCCTGTAACTACTTAGCAAGTCTTATATCATCTTTGCAATATGATAATATCTATTGGAAAACATCTTTCCAACTACCTCATAGTTGCAATGGATTTGAAGTCCTGCTAACAATTGTTTTATTTCAGATATAAACTATTAAGCTTCCACCAATTTCAAGAACACATATCAAAGCTAATACTCCTCAAACCTGTAGATCACTAAAATGTCACCATGACTTGGGAAGTATGAAGTAAACCATAAATTTCTGTGGCAAGAGTTGTGCCAGTTGTTCTAGGGTCAGAGATGCAGATGAATGAAGCTGTTTCACCAAACTCTCCCTTTCCACTTTGCTTTTACTCATGCTTCAATATGGCTTTGTTTCCCACCATGGTCTTCAATGCAATTACCTCACAAACAGAAACCACAATTAGATTCTGTTTCCTACAAATAACATTGGGGAAAATTAACAGGTACTGAACTCTGATGAGCTACATAGCTTTCTGCTGAATTCAAAAGATCTTAGAACTCAGCAGGGAGCATACCAATTATTTCAAATGAAACCTGTGTGTTGCATAAACTGTAAAGTTAAATGCATGGCAAATATGAATCTACATCCTTTCTCTAGAGGCTGAGGCTCAGACAGTATCCTCATGTGACATTAATGTTTCTGTCCTTCAAAGACCTTGCCAGTATCTTCAGGCAAAAAGGAGGAAATGAAGATCTAATAATAACAACCTTTTTTTCAGCAAAAATATTTGTGTTGTGGAGAAAAAAAAATGAGCCTTATTATATACCATAAAGGAAAAGAAAACTTTCTCCTATTCCTCTTAAAGGCAATAACTCTAAGTAACTTAATGTTGAAATGTGGTATTTCCTTCACACGCTAATAAGCCTAGCTGAATATGCTTGAGGTTTTTTCTGCTCCAGGCCCCTTAGCAGAATTTTTTCCAGTATCTGCAGACCCTGATAGCTGTCTGTTACAGTTATGATATGTTAGATATTTTAAATTTTCATTACACAAAGAGTTCCTGCAGTTTGTTAATCTTTCCAACTAAGATATTTAGGTCTCTTAACAGGCTTTTAAGGATATTTTGAACACCTAAAAGATTTTCTACAGAAAACTGCTAAAAACAAAAAACAAAAAACAAACAAAAAAAAAGAACTATAATAGGAGAATGGAAGTAAGCGACAATGAATGCCTAGCAGTTAAGGTATGAAACAACTTCTTCAGTAGCAGTTTTTGAACTGTAGTTACTTCAAATAAAAAAGCTGGATTAGCGTGTCAACAAACATAAAACAAACATAAAAATATGATCATCACTGAAGAGAGCCATTAGACAAAAATTTAGTACCACCCATTTTACAACTCACTTGCCAGATGTGACCAGACCGTTCATCCCCTTAGCATAAAAGATGAAGCATTTATTCTTTAGCTGTAATTTTCACTGAAAACAGCACTCTTCCTTACTATTGTACTATGCTTTTCCTGAAGAAGCATTTTATGTCATGAAGGGAATAAAAAATAATATTCTGCTGTTTATTTTGACAAACACTACATCTGCCTGTCAGTAAGACCTTTATCAAAGTCTCAAAGCACCCACAATATAAGCAAATAAAGGAAGTTTTAACTGTGATTTAATTTTGCCTATTCATCTGATAAGAAATTTGTACAGAAAAATGTGTCCTTAACACAGATATTAACTTTCCTTTTCAATATATCCAAAAAGGGAATATATTACTTACTGCAAATGTGTGAAGGGTTCACAGGTCAAATCTCCATGAATATTCCTGTTATTTTCTCTTACTTACATAAGTACTTGGTCGGACTTGATAGAACAAGGGGAAATGACCCCAAGTTGTTCCAAGGGATCTTCAGCTTCAATATTAGGAAAAATTTCTTCAATTAATGAGTGGTTAAGCAGGAACAGGCTCCTCAGAAAAGTGGGGAAGTCGCCTTCCCTGGAAGCATTCAAAAAACAAGTAGATGTGTCACTTTGTAATACAGTTTTAGTGGGCATGATGGTATTTGGTTGAAAGCTGTACTCAGTGATCTTGGAGGTCTTTTCCCACCTTAACGATTCCATGATTTTAAGACATTTTACAGTCTAAGACAAATAATATATCCTAGGCTAGGCCTGGCAGCTGTGCAATCCACACATGGAGCATGAGTTCAAAGACTCATGAGTTAAAGTTCCATGCTGGTAGTACCACCATCACTTCAGACATCACTAAGAACTACAAAAAAACCAAGGAAGCATTTCTTAATCTCTCTGGAGTCCAGTAGGCTACAATAACATTAATCTACTCAGGGACAAGTAGTCAAGAGGCAAAAGCAAGCAGACTATGAAGTTGTCAGATGTTTAGGCAGAAGGCAGACTGACAGAGACCCCTGTAAGGAGTAGCATAACTGTCAAAATGAATTTAACTCAGAGCCTTCTTTAGGTAAGGTCAAGGCAGCTCAAAGACAAAAAGAATATAATTAATTCAACAGCTCAAATAGATTACATTGTTGTTCAGTCATAAAGTAGGGAAGAGATTAGATGGAGAGTCCAGGTGCTACCTGTCCACAACAGACGCCCAAGTACCTCATTTGGCTGAGACAGTACCAAAAGTCAGTTTTCTTCTGGCTACCTACCCAGAAATTGCTGGAAGGCAATTGAATATATTAGCAGAGAGACCATTAAAGTATATCACCCAAGAATGACATGTCTTGCCCATTATAAAAAGCAGCTCAGGTAGACATTTAACATCATTAAATAACTGTTTAACTCCCCTATATTACTCTGAATGCACACTCATAAAAATACAGACTACACCTATAGAAATCACTGCTGGATTTTTAGAGACTTTCTAGGGAGAAATAAACTCTGCCTTTGCCCAAGTACAATACTCAAAAAATTGCAGTCTATTATGTTAGATTAAGTAATAAAAGCCCATCTGCACACCTACAAAGGAGCCCTACCCTGGCTGCTCTCAAGCCATCAGAGGAACCATCGACCCATATCAGGCCCTTCTCCAGAAGATGAGGCATGCAGATTCACAGTGGGAGGCAGGAAGCAAATATGGATCCAGAAAAAGGGATATGTTTTCCAGGCCCCTCTCATGGCTGTCCCAGAAAACCCTCAGCCCCATTTTCCAGGTGTGAAACACCTCATGGTGAGTCAAGTATGAAGGGTCCTGCCAGCTGAAGGGGTGATGCTTCCTAGGCAAATGGGACATATATTGAGACTGCATAGGACACATTATGGGATGATAGGAGATGGAGCAAAAGGCAAGGAGAGGGATGGATTTAGGCAATTTGGGAAGGAAAAAGTGTGTGGAAAATAGAGGGATAAGGGATAAAAGCTCTGATTGCTTGAAAATAAATAATGTATGATCACTGCTCTATTCTAGCCACATCCTGCACTTGAACAGTTTAATCTGGCCAAACTTCTTATTGACTTTCTTTCTAATTCTCTTCCTGTGTGCATGAGTCTACTGGAGGGCCTGAGTGCAGTAATTGGAGTCAGACCACAGGTTGGAGGTGTGTAATATCAGCAACTGCATCTGTAATGTCAGCAACTGGAGAGACTAGAATGAGAAATTTTCAGTGCCAAAATCTGGGGGTTCCTGGGGCATAGGCACCTGTGTGTCCTCAGCAGTAGCAGCTGCAACAACAGAAGGACTGGGTGCCAGCAGCTGGACTGGGAACACAGGTTGATTGGCCTGCATGCCAGCTGAAGATTGAGTGAGATCCAGTGCCAGCTATGGGGATAGGACCAGGCATCAGAGCCCCCAAGCCCATGTTGCCAGCAACTGCAGCAAGTGCAAGTCCCAGCAAGAACCAAAATGGACCAGCTAGTAAGTATGTGACGCAGCCTGGTGACCAAGGAAGGGCATGTGTCTTTAAAGTTAGGAGCATGGAGTTAGCTATAGCCCTGTATGTATGCATACATGCAGTCTCTACCTGTGTTCTGCCTGTGTGTGCCTGCTGGGAATACAGTTTCAGTGTCACTGCTGGTTGGGCCTGGGACATGGAATAGTGTAGCAGTTTTGCCCCTCTTGGTCTGTCAGATCCAGAGCAACATATTTTCCCTGGACATCTTCAAAACTCGGTAAGTGCAGCTGGGCAGCTACAGTCATAGGCTGTAGATTTGGAATAATTCTCTTGCCAGATTCAGGAAGAATCATCTGAAGAATGCTCCATTCTCTGCAGAACAGAAGGGAAATAAAAGGCCAGATAGTTTTGAAAAGTATAACTTGTATTCTCTATTCTGTTACTGATTTTTAAAAATGTTAAGCTGCATTTCAGCACTGTCCAGAAGAATCATAAAAAAAATAATTAATTCAGATCAGCCATTCAAGTGTTATTTGCCCATTGGAAGGGTATTCTGAAGTTGTTTCTAACCCTATTTGAACATAATAAACAAGATGTTTTTCCTAAGTCAAATTTTTGTTTGGTGAAAAAAAAATAACCAACAGCAAACAAATAATTACATCTACATTTTTATAATGTGGAATTTACTTTTTTTGGGAGACTGTAAAAAACACCAACAAACAGACAGTCAGACATCATCTTCATCTAAAGACATCATGCTATTAAAGAAAGAATTGGGGATGCTAATGATACATTTGCTTCAGAAGCATTTGCTCAGCCATGGTGAATCATCCAATAAGTATTAAAAACTAGTCTGCAGGGAAAGCTGACTCACATATATATATTTTCCAAACCTTTATTTTAAAATTGTTTTAAATATTAGTCACAGTGATCATTGTTAGGTGCATTTTAAAATTTTTATGATCTTTTAGGGCAAGAACCTAAAGAAAGTTACCTTTATAGTGCAAAACAAGTGATTTCATAGGGGAAAAAAAATCTATCTTGCATAACAAGGACCAAACCTGTAGCACTGATCACCTACTGTAATGTACCCTGCTGAGTTTATCAGTAAATTCATAGCATCACAGAATCATTGAGGTTGGAGGGTACCTCCAGAAATTGTCTAGTCCAGCCCCCCAGCTCAAGGCAGGGATAGTCAGAACAGGCTGCTTAGGAACATGTTCAAATGTCTTCACATATCTCCAAGGATGGAGACTCAACAAAGTGTCTGGGCAACCTGGTCCAGTGACTGGACAACCTGGTAGTAAAGAAGTTTTTCTTACACCTAAAAGGAATTTCCCATGTTTCAGTTTGTGCTCTATTGCATCTCATCCTTAAACCCTGCACCACGGAGAAGATGCCATCGCTATTTTTGTTACGTTCCCCACCACATACTTAAACAAATAGATAAAATCTCATGAGAGCATACTCTTTACCTTATTATCTATATTCTTAATGAAGATGTTACACAGTAGTGGCCTCACTATTGATCTCTGGGGAACACCACTAGTGAATGACTGGTCTCTAAACTAAACTTCACGACAGTGATCACAACCTTCAGTCAGTTTTCATTTTACCACACTGTCTATTTATCTAATCTGTACTCCATCAGTTTGTCAATGATGGCATTGTGAGAGAGACACTTTACTCAAGTCAAGATAAATGACATCCACCGTTCTCTTCTTGTCCACCAAGCAAGTAATTTTGTGGTAAAAGGCCATTTGGTTGGTCAGACACAATTTCTCCTTTGTAAAGCCAAGCTGACAACTCCCACTCACCCTCCTGATATATTTGGAGTACCTTGGTTATTTCCACATCCTTTGTCTTCAACTCCTCTGACTCATTTAACAGTGTGCCCACATTTTCCCTTATCTTTTTTTCTGCCACATGTAAAATCTCTTCCTGTTGTCCTTCATGTCCCTTGACACGTTCACTTGCAGATGGCTTTGGCTTCCCTAACCTCATCTCCACACATTAAGTTAATGTCTGTACAATTCCTCGTTTGCATCCAGATCCTTCTTCCATCTCTTCTATTCTTTCCATCTGATGTTTGTGTTTTGTCAGAAACACCCATGTAAGAGTCCTGACACTATTTCTTGATTATAAATTACTACCTCCTAACTTACTAAATGCAAACTGGAAAAAAGGAAAAAGAAAACACAAAAGGAAATTCATGCTATTGTTACTATTAGTTAAGGCAGTCACAGCAAACTTGTGGATCAGCTGTAGTGCATGAAGATGAATTGCATGAAAAGAAGAAGCATTTATTCTCTTTGCAAAACAGAGGCTGTGTCTGATAAATTACTGTTCTTGGCCCAAAGTCTCAGCTGGTATTTATTTACACAGCTCCACCGAAGACAAAGCAACTACTCTCATTTGTACCTGCTGAAAGCAGCTCATTAGAATCTTTTTTACTTGTACATTAAGTTTGAATGTTAATGATTTCTTCCTTGTTAAGAAATTAAGCATCTCTACATACTCTAAATTCTTACCAGGTATACTCAAAATCTAGGTATCATGTTTGTTTAGCAGTTGCTGCTTCAGAAAAGTAATTTTCTGAAAGATTCTCTCTCCCTTCAGTGGAAGAAGGTGAAGAACTGGTGAAACCAGGACAGTTACTGCCCCCAACATTGTACCCATACAATGGATAACTGAATGTATTGAAAAGTTTATGTGTCACAGTAAATGTTTTCTGGACTAAATCATGTTGTTTCATTGAAATGTTGAACAGAGAAAGGCAATCTAATGAAAATTGGCACTTGATATTTCTTAGAGTATTTTTAAAAAATTAGTTTTAATCCATAGAAATGGGGAAAAGCACATTTCTTACAAAAGATATAAGAGGATAGCAGTGTGTCAACACACAGTAGAAAAAGCAAAGGAATTAACTATCAAAGTCTCATGGGGCTTTAAATATTTTTAGTGTCTGTCATTTCTTACAGCTAATCATCATAGTAATAAAATGTGAGGGTTTTTTAAATAAACAAAGTTTGTTTAGGCAATACTAGCAATTCTACTGTCTCTAAGTTCCTCAAGTAAAAATCCCTCTATTTTTACATGGATGCTCATTACAACTCTCAAAGTTCTAACTTCTATTTTTTTTAGTCAGACAATGAACAATCTACTAAAACTACTTTTACTGAGGCTTGAAAGCACAAAACAAGATATAAACTCTCAATAAAAGTTGGCTATAAATAGTTGAAACAATCTGAAAAGTCTGAGTGACAGACAAGGGAATAAAGTACTGCCTCTCAAGGATGAACAAGATTAACATCCAGACCACATGACTGACAGATCCCATCAAGACCAAATCTGGAAAAACCTTCCAAATACCAAGAATATGGTGAATGTACCGCTCAGGAAGCTCTAATGAAATCTATGTAAACATGTAAGTGCTACACTGGTTTTTGAAGGATGAAGCTTTATTTATTACAGAGAGCTGATACTACTAACTTAGAAAAACACTGAAGGCCACTTCCAGTTCCTTCAAGATATAGTGCAAGACTAAAACTGCAAGAGTGAGTTAACTACACTATATCAATGCATTTTTTAAAAAGAAACCACTGATCCAATCTTAAACTACTAGTTTAAATATTCAGAAATTTTTCATGTTTATCATATTTATTGGGAACAAATAGGGTTAAAAAACATTGGAAAGGCACAATATAATGCCTGCATTTGAAAGGGTAAAAGAAGAAATATAGAATTATAGAAGAGGCATCCTTCTTTTAAATTTAGGTAAGCTTACAGGAAAAATATGAGATTATCAATAAATGCTTGAAAATAAGGCTCAAACACAACCAAACTTGGATGCATTGAAGTCAAATTGTATTCAACCTTTTGTATGGCATGGTAAAAGACCTGTTTAAAAATAACTAAGAGACTGCAGATATTATGATTTTATGTAGGGATTTTGACACCATTTCACATGACATTCTCATATACAAATTAAGAAAATGTAGTATAGATAGAACATTTATGTTTTATGGCCTGTATCTCCCTTTTGTAATGTAATTCCTCAAGGAGTCTATCTTGACTCTAGTTATGTGTAGTGCTTCAATGAATGATTTGGCTGGTGATATAACACTATATGCATGAAATATGCAGTTGATGAAAAAACGTTGTGATGGTTTGTGGGCAAGCTGAAGATAAAGATCAGTATTCATAATCTCTTAACACCTTTTTCCCCTGAAAAAATAGTCTTAGAGGAAAGTAAAGAGCATAAAAGTAAATAAAGACAAGGCAAGGTTTTATACATAAGTAGAAATCATTTTCTAACCCAATATGGGATGACAATAACAGTAGTTCAGAAAAGGTCTTTGGGTTTATAGTGATCATAAAACTAAATGCTACTCAATTATGTCATGATGCTACTCAAAAGGCAAACCATACTAATATGTGTAAGCATAAAATTTTGCATGAAAGACATGTAATTACTCTCTTTGCTTTCCTCGGTGCTGGTAAGGCACCAGCTGGAACTCAGTGTTCAGTTTGTGCACTGATTGTCAATAATGATGGGGACTGACAGGGGAGAGTTCAGGGGAGATCAATATGAACTTTGCAAAGAGGCATGAATGAGTTTGTTTAGCCAAAGAAAGTAAAGATCATAATGTTTATTAGTGCAGCTTTCAGACACAAATACTGTTGCACTGAAAAATGAGGGACCAATCTTTCCCTTGTATCTCTGATGAACAGAACCTAATGAACTGAAACTATAGAAAAGAAGAATCAGGTTAGATATTAAAGCAAAATTTGAAGATAAGTGTGACAGATTGCCTGGGAATATGGTGGCTCTCCATATTTGAAGGTTTTAAAAAAGGAACCGTACAGAGGTTTGACCCAAATTCTTTTCAAGCAATTCTTTCCTTCTAGCCCTATTTTAAATATATTCTGTGAAGGTTTTGAAACATCTTCAACTGAGAGGAACACTGGAATATCAAGCAGAAAGAATGAGCTGCTTATGATAACTGTAAGAAAGAAATGGAATTTAAAATCATTCACAAACTCTTGGATTTAGGGAACAATAGGAAAACCTTCAATTACAACCTGGAAGTTTGGAAATGAAACTTCATCTGGAAATGAAATTATTAAAAAGATCAGTGTATGTTTGGTAATCTTACAAAGGTCTTCCACCTTTTCTTTTTCTTTGAATAAAAATGCTGTGTTTTGATATATACTAAAAGGTATTTTCAGTACTATAAGGACTGTTGTGAAAGGCCCTTGTGATAGGCTCCTCTTCCAGAGAACTCTGTGTGGTATCTCTTGATCATCCTTAATATAAGAAATATTTAATTTTCACTTTGACACAAGCATAGAGCTTGAAGACATACATACAAATGAAAAGCTTTTATTACCACATGGTCCAAAATCAGTTTTTCTGTACAGTATTTGCCAGATTAAGAGCTGAGACCAATAATAAGTGCATTGAGGATCACAGAATTATTTGAATTGGAAGGGACCTTAAAGATCATCTAGTTCCAGCCTCATTGCAATGACAAGGCATACCTTCCACTAGAGCAGGTTGCTCAAAGGAAACAAAGAAAGAGTTAAAATGTTTATATAGTACTCAGGAACAAACAGAGGTTAGATTATCAACAAACTTATGTTAGAAGTTTTATAAAGATGTTTTCATCAGATGGATTTGCAAAAACAACCAGAAAACCCCCTGTCAATCAGAGAGCCAATAATCCCCTCAATATAATTTGATGTGGTCCTGATAGACAGTGGTTCAGAATAATAGTTTTACTAAAATCATAATATATTTTTTAGCCATATATAGGCATGAGTAATTCATACTCCCTTTCTACTCAAAGATCGAAATGTATAAAAAGGTAAAGAAGTATGCTTTCTTTACAATAAAGGAAGTTTAAAATTATTTTATTATACCTATACAGGCACACATGCTTTCCTGTTTTAACTTACCATGTCTATTCACAGGTCTCATTTGATTCCTACAGCTTTGATGACAGCCTGGTTAATCAAGAAAAGATGTTAACCAAGCAGTCTTAACCTTTTCCAGCTCTCCCTCTCTTGGCTTCTTGGTTCTGTGCTAACACTGTTTAGGTGGATCCTCATTTAGTACATACAAATTTCATCAGTTTGCTCCCTAATTCATTCTTCACTTATTAGCATACTTCAAATTAATTTTTGATGCAACTGTCTTAATGGTTTTCTGCTAAAAACCTCAATGAAAATAGTACAGAAGTAATGCAGATTATTTAGATAAAAGAGTTGAATTACTGGCCTTTAGTGTGACAGAAATGGCTTGCAAATTCCCATTTCTTTTCTATGTTTCACAAATGGGAAGGATTACAAGAAACCTTTTTTTCTGTTACCCACATGGCAGATTCCCATCATAGACTGATGTCTAATTTAACCAACAGAAAGGAAACTTGTGATCTTTTCCTATATTATTGTTGTTGTTGTTGTTATTGTTATTATCATTATTATTAATTTACTTCACCATAATTTCAGAGAAAAGTTACTTCTAAATCAATTCAAACCATCTTTCAGTCAAAATAGGATGATTAGATTTTTATTTTCTTCAGTCTTCATTATATCTTGGTATTTCTTCTAGTGCTTTAAAAAATATCTGGAAGTAGAGCTCTACATTATAAATGGGCTTCATCTGAACCAATGTGAAAACAGTATTTTAAAATTTCACACTGTGTCTCATAAGTCACTCAGAGAAAATATTTTTATACTTTCACACCCTCATTATGAATAATGTAAAGAGCCAATTAATAGAAAATGTTCTGAATTATGAATTAGGACCAAATTAAAAATGCAAAATTACAGAAAAACAATGACTGCTTGTTTTAAATTCCCCTTCCAGACAGGTAACCATTTTTAACTACATCTGCTATCCACAGTTGATCTATATCTTTATCTATTCTTATGGGTAATGAGGAACAAATTACTTATTACTCATGAATGACACTAACTACCCACTCTTGCACAGAAGAAGAATATTACAATTTACATTTAAATGAGATTTGAAATGTTAATGAACAGAGACAGTATTCTAATTACCTATAAAACTACTAATTACTTCAGAATCATACTCTATGTTTGCCCAGCAGCATTAATGAAGAACAGTTCAGGATTTGTAGAACAATTTCCAATAACAGGAGGTCGATAATGGACAAACAATGCCACTATGTATTTAGTATCATTTGATAGGAGGGAGATGGCTGTATGTGGTATACATACAAAAATATCTTAAGAAATCACCTCAAAAACATTTGATATTTTCTTTAAGTTTATGTAGAACCTTAGATTTAAGGTGTGTTTCTTCCATGTCCATCTGGGGCAGCTGGGCACAGATGGATGTGGAATCTTGGTCTCTATCTCCATTTGCAATGCTTAATTTCCCTTTGCCTGTTTTCGGTGGTTGTTGGGTTTTTGTTTTGCTTTTTTTGTGGGTTTTTTTTTCCATAACTGTCATTTAAACATTGAAGAGCAGGATGGTAAAGAAATTTGCAGGAATACTTTGTGCACACAACATAAAGATGTATAAATTTTTTTCAGCTTAAAAGGTCAAATAAACAATTTTTTTTCTGACCAGTCATGCTGATTTTAGTGCAGTCCTATCTCTGTGTCAGTAGAAACCAGGAACAATTAAGTATTTCTGATAGAAAAAAACATTTTCTTTTCTTAGCAAACCCAGGAAAGGAAGTTAGTATTTCATTTGGAAGCATCATTCAACTTAAAACAATTGTCCCTTGTGTTTTTGAACTTTTACTCATTTATTTCAACTTTTCTACACATACAGATTCTAGCTATCATTAAAGGTTTGAGAAATTAACAAAAAAAAAAAGTTCTTCAGAGAAATTTAATTGAAATAATTCTGTAAACAATGTAGTGGAAATGTAGTGGAATGACATCTCAAACTTTGCATGATACTTCAAAAGGAACTTAATACCTTAATTTTCAATAGTGTGGAAGCACAAAGTTGTGACAAAGATAGCAAAGTTCAAAGAGATTTAATATTTGTATTATAGAACATTACTGAAAGTAGTCATTAATATATTATTAGTCTACATAATTTGATATTTAAATTACATAAAATGTCCATATATTAGTTTGAGTCACTTTCTGCTCTGATACTGAAGTGATTTTCCCAACTTTGACACTTCTTTCTAGCAATACACATATGTGTTTTCATATAGTTCTTCCACTAACTCAACAGTCTGCTCAGAAATTCCAGTTTAATTTTTGTTGCACCTCTTGCTCATTTGCAGTCTACTCTTTGTTTCAAATTCAGCAACGATTTCTGATGCCTAGAAACATTTTTTTTCACTGAAGGTCTTAAGAACATTGAAATGAGTAATTGATACTGAATTATGCATAGATTTAAACTCTCATCTGAGTCTATTTTTTAATCATTATCACTATTACTATTTCTGTTTCTCTTAGTAACAAGTTAAATAAAGAAATAAGGCAAGAAGACAAGAAGCTCCCAAGATTCATTTTTAAGAAGGTTGAAAGTTCAGCCGTCTCCAGGTAGAATAGGTCAATATCAATTCCACTTGCAGCATCCAGCAAATGAGCTTTAAGAGAGGGTAGCAGAGCTGCTCATGATTAAAAATTAGAATAACAGTTGCAGATTAACTGCTAATTACTCACAGCACTTGGCTCAAATGTTTTGCATTGAATAGAGACAGATGAGAGTTCTCTGCCCATGACAAAATAAAAGGGCATACTGGGAAAAGAATTTCAAACATTACAGTAAAAGTCAAGAATTTTGGGGGACTCCTTACTTGTCTTTCTATTCAAAGCAGAAATTTCCCATAACCTGTGGTTCAAAAAATTAACATAAAAATGAAAATCCCTTCCTCTCCTTCATATCTCTGTAGACAACATCTTTTGTGCAAAAAATGAACACTCTGCACTTCTCTGGGTTATAACATGAACCAGGCAACTACATGTGCCAGAGCAGGTAAAGGGTCAGATCTCTTGCATCACAAACAGTCTGGATAGTAATGATAATTCTTCTTAAAGACTGCCAGTCTGGGTGAAAAGGTTCTGTAAAAATCCAGAAACCTTGCAAAAACTATTGATTTGGGATTAAAATTTAAATGCACAATTATGAAGAATATCTTGAAAAGGATTCGACAAACTGAACTTTTAAAACACCTAAACTCAGCAAGTTAGATATTCATGTCATATTGGGCTAATAAACAACTATTGTGCAACTTAATGAAAAAAGGTGGAATGCTTTCCATTTAATATTTTACTATGTGCTTTTAAAGCAAAATGCACAAGAAACAGCCTAGCCAAAAGCCAATTCCTGTTTTTGATGCAAATCTAATGCAAAATACTCTTTGGAAGGAACACTTACTTGTTGCTGAAGTTTAGACACAAACCCTGTTGCAGCATCTGCTCCCAACTATACACACACAACCTATTTGCATGTTATAAACAGAATAAAATCTAGTATTTCTCTTGTTGCATGTGGCTTTCTCCTATATTTTTTTTATTTTCACTGATTTTTCACTGATTCACTGATATTTCACTGATAGCCCTTCTTTGTACCTCCACTTCTTTTTATCTCTCTATATTTTTGATGTCTTAGTCAGGACCACTTTAGTCTTAGGAAAAAAACAGGAACCAAATTGTATGTCTGTCTTCTTTATTTTGTATCTGAAAATTCCCTTACAATGAAATACCATGTTCTGCTTGGACTGTATTCTGTTTTTAGAGTTTCTCCGTATCTGGTTTTCTATGTATAATTCATAACAGTTTCATTATTATTTTTGTTATTGCAAACTTTTCAAAGTTGTCTCTTCTTCCTGAACTCTGAATTGTGTAAACAGATGGCACTAGGCATAAAACAGATTATTTTTACTTGAACTTTCAAAGGCTATGAAGTGTATTTGGAAAGACTCAATAAATTTCTTGAGTTCAGGATTTCATTTAGACATAGTAAGCGCTTTTATGTCCAATATGCATATGACCTGTACACCTGATCTATGCAAAAAATTGAATTGACAGGCATCAAATTACACTGTACATACAATCACAGCAATCACTAGCACCATTTCATACTGGAGTTCACACATTTAAATGCTGCCTGAGTCTCTAGGCATCACCTTTCCATTCAAAACATATTTCTAGGAAATTTCGAAAACTAACCCAACTTTTAAATTCCTTTCTTTATGAATGCCCATTTTTTGAGGAGACATAAAAGTATCACTCCATGCTCTAGACTTTCCATATAAAACTGAAACTACTCAGCTAAAACAAGGCCTTAAAAAACCTTCCAACCAACAAGATGAAGTCAAACTTTCAAGTCTCTCTCAGTGTCAAGAAAATATTCTACAAGCTTCAGAATGACAATGTTTCACATGGACAACCTGTTGACTGAAAGTAAATTCACAGCATAGTCACTCATTCTTGTCATCTCTCTACAGGCCAACAATAGGCCCACTTTTTGGTGCCTTTCCTGTGACTAATTGCAAAAGTGATTATAGAAGCTTTCATTTCATATGAAAGAAGATTTCTGCGTTAACCACATCCAAATATTACCCAGAAGAAAATTTAGATTTCAGGTAGAATTTCCATGTACAAAAGAAAAATCTCCATAAAATATTGGTGCCAATGTCTCTTCTGCATTCTAAATGAATTTTAACTGTTTACATTTGTCCTGTGATACTCCTGTAATGGAGTGAAGAAAGTACAGAACATAGTTTAACATTTTATCTACCACAGCTACCAGCTTTACAAAATATGGTTTTTTAATGATGTCCACAGCTCCTAGTGGAGAGAAGCACAAAATAAACGGTTTTGTATACCTATTGTTATTTTTAAAAAACCCTTTAAATTTTGTTTGATCACTAATAAGTCAGCATTTCCAAAGCTTTTCTGGCATTAGTTCTGTTGAAAATGCGAAAAGAACTTTTGCTTCTTTCAGCAAGTACCTTCTCTTATCCTAATAATACATACCTGATGATAATCTCAAAACATGGGTAAGAGTACTACCATTTCCACTGAAGCAATTTACCCCCTCCATCCACCTGCAAGAACTAATTGTATTTCAAAGGTCTTGCATAAAAAATAATTGCTTATCACAAAGGTTCAGTAGACTCTATTGATGAAAATCTGGCCATTTCTGTTGAGCTGGGTCTGGCTGGTCTGGAGTCAACTTTCAACATAGCAGCCCATATGGCACCATTCTTTGGACCTGTGACTACTCCACCCTCAATAGTACACTAGTGTTATAGCCATTGCTGAGAACAGCCTGCCCAGAATCAAGGCTTATTCTGTCCCCCCTTCTCTCCCCTCAGTGAGGAGGCTGAGGCTGAGATGAGGTCAGGATGGGACACAGCCAGAAAACCTGACCTAGACTGACCCATGTCATATTCCTTGTCACATCATGCTCAGCAATAAAATCTCAATGAACAGAGGAAGAGGGGGAGATAATGGTTATGATATTTGTCTCCCCTCATTCATAGCTTTATGAATGCCAAGGCCCTGCCTCCCAGCAGGTGAGCGGACCTTTGCCTGCTGCTGGGAAGTATTGAGTGAATTCCTGCTTCACTTTGCTTTGCGTGTACAGATTTTACTTCCCCTATTAAACTGTCTTTACCTTGATTCATAAGCCTTCTTGCCATCCTTATACATTCTCCCCATCCCACAGAAGAGGGGAGTGAGTGAGAAGGTTACAGGAAGAATAGGAAGCCGGGAGCAGTCTGAAGGCACACACCAGGTAACCTACCCAGATATTCCCTCAAATGCTTCAAAAACCTTGTGTTTATCTAAGTTCCACCCCTGTGCTATTCACTTGTGACTTCAGGAGGAAATAACTGTAGACCTGATGAAGCCCATCATTACTCTGAACTGCAAAACCTTTTCTTTGCTTGGAAAAATTCTTTTGGAAGAAGCATGAAACAAATTCAATATAAATAATGCACTTGGTGTGAGAAAGCAACACTGAAACTATGTGATAATGGGAGGAGTAAAGTGGGTTAAAGCAGCACGCCTCAGCAAACAGTGGCCAGAGGGAAAAAAAACTGGGGCACAAGAAACACTCATCTAATCTGAAAATTTTTCTCTTTATCATGTTTTCTAGCTCTGAGATTTGCTTCCTGTGAACATCTGAGTATCAGAAACTCACTGACATGAATGCTCAGATCAGTCAGTTTTAAACTTAAACATCCAAGTATAGTTTTCCAAAGTTAGTTTTGAGTTATATATTCACTCAGAAATTACAGCAAGTTTCATGCTGGCCATTTAAATCAGTCACTCAGACTCAGGCAACTGGAACAAAATAGATAAAATCTGTAGCTAAAAAAGCACTTAATGGCTTTCAAATACTCAAACCAAATTTCAGCAGCTATATGCAAAGAAAGTACATAGAGATAGAGGTGCATCCTTGCAAGAAATTTAGAACTCTTGATTACGTACGAAGGCTGCATTTTTTAAATAGCTACGTCAAATATATGTACTATTGATAATTATCCATTGTCAGAGGCTGATGCAGTATGGTACACTCCCTTTCATATTATAGAACCTAGTGTCACAAATTTAATTTATCAGATGCTAAGGCCACATCTCTAAGGTATTAATTAACTGAGTACCAACAGCTTGCACAGTTATATAATCTTTCAGAAATATATAATTCTTTCTCTCAAAACTTGGAAGCTATTCAAAAATTACTAAATAAACAATCACTCAGCTGTCACTTAAATTACATGAGTACTATCCTTCTATTCAACACTGTATGCAAAACCTGTACTATAAACACGAAAGCACTAAAATAAATTTAAATTATCTTGAATCTTGGAAGCATCTGGCTATTCCTTATCTTGCATGCCTTAGGATGTACCAGAACTGTTCCTTATTTTATCAAAAGTGTCAATCACCAAGTTAAATCACATAATTTTGTCTCTTACACAGAAATTTCAATGCAACTGTTTTACTGTATTTCATTATCTTTTATTTTTTTCATTTCACTGCATCAAATGTTTTTCAGTTTTCCTTCTGTTATAAAATATCATCCACAGGAATGTAAATATTTGTAATTGAGCTTTAAATGGTGACAAGAATTCGAATCATAACTGCAACCATGAGTGACCAGGTGCAGAATTTAGCAGAGTGATTCCAGGGTTGTGGTCCAGCAGACTCCAGGAGCTGAGAATCACTTTTGCCCAGCTACCAGAGCCTGGCCAGGTCCATCCAGAAATATTTTTCCAAGAGCAATCAATATGGCTGATATTTTCCATGTTTGGTGGTTCTACCAGGAGAAAGGCCATGTGTGTCATATGATCAGACACTGTGTAGTGCAGACAGCTACACAGGGGGCTGCCTTTCAACAACACTTGCATATAACACCTCCAGAATCTGAATGAAACCTAGGAGCAGACAGTCAAGTCTTCTTCCTTCCTCTCAAGGCTGATGCTCACTAGAGAAAACTCAGATTCCTTCAGACTGTGCCACAGTCAAGGCTGTTGACATTTCTCTGTTTTCAACTACAACAGTTCTCTTGTACAGATTCTGTACTCCAAGCAGCAAAGTATGAAACCTGTATCTTAGCATAGAAGCAGAGACATAGCAGATCCTGGTAGTTAAACCACAGAAGAAAGCAGAAGAGGTTGAGGTGTTAGATACAATACAGACACTACAAATGTCAGATCTCCATTAGTGGAAAACAGTGAACAAATCTCTTGTGGTTGGGTGAAATAACTGCAATAAAGATGGAGAATGGGCATTTTATACAAGAACTGCTTTCAAATGTCTTCCTGGCTTTTTTCTCACATTCTTTTTCCTGCTGAAGACATTTGAAAGTTCAAAACAGGAAAGGCAATCAAGACTAACTTTAAATTAGACTTGCTCTTTATTTGCATTCAATGAGAGTACATAAATTATCCACCCAGACTGTGATGAAAGCTACACTGAGTCTGTACACACCTTCTGTACAAAGAAGAAACAGACAAAACCCTGGCTACGCAGCATATGTTATACTTGTGCAGTATGTCAGAACATGTGGGAAACTGAGGGGAGCTCAGGATACTGGAATTATATCAACTTTCTCCTCATGACAGAGGAAAGGTCTAGAAGTTCAGTACATGAATCTTGATGCCACCTGCTCCTCTATTCACTGGAAGTGACTGCTTTCAAACAAATTTTAATTTGGTGTAAGTACATTGACTACACTGGAAATTCAGCTAAATATCATACAGATGATAATCTGTCTCTGTATTTGAAATAATAAAATTCAGCAGATCTAATAATGTAGCACTGACTCTTCTGGAAAGGTCATGAGCTTTCAATGTATATGCAACACACATTGCATTGGTTATCTAGTTGTAGGAAAAGGTAATTTTGTGCATTAAAATGCACAAACTCATAAAAAGAGTGCATAAAATATATCCATATGCTTTTGTTACTCCTTCCAACATTTTCATTTATATATTTTTAATTATTTTATATATTCAGTCTTATTGGGACAGAATGGGTAACTTGAATTTACAGGCAGTCGTAAGTCAACAGTGAACATGAGTGACATGCAACAGCCTTTAGCCTTCTGACTTACTCTTCAGCTGAACAGGCACGGCATTATTTTGTTATGATTACCAATTCAGAACATATTCATAACTAGCAGATGTTTTCCTCTTGGTTGCTTGGCAATTAAGAGATGTTGCTGCAGCTGAATTTTGCACCTGGGCAGTAAATGACCAAACCAGTTCTGTAAAACCTTTGACTTACAAAAAATTTTCCCTTAGTGCAAATGATTAGTTTGAAACTAACACTAGATCTATGTGTCAAAGATAATTAATTAATCTCAAATCACTGGTGAATGTAATCAGATAGCATTTAATTTCCAACCACCATGTAAGTATATAAAGAACACAGAAGAAAACAGCATAGCATTCTCCACTGCTGCTGTTAATTTTAAAAATCTCAATCATATGCTCAGCTTTAGGTACATTAGCATTTTTTCCTCTTCAACAATCAAACAAAAAAAGCGTGCATCCATTATGAAAAAATAGCATGCCACTAGCTAGCCAAAAGCTATTTCTTGTTATATACCTTCAAAGAATAGCAAGCAGGCCAAATAGCACTTGATTTATAGTATCATGGTTTAACCACGACATAGTGATTATGAAAATACAACAGCAAACTGCTTGTGGGGAATGTGCCTTAGAAAGTGAAAAAAACAAAGCTGAGGTGTACTGTTTGCAAAAATAATTTTAAAAACGTCAACTTATTAACCAAACCAGCTTCCACAAACACTTAGGAAATTCTGGAAATAAGGATTTGTGTGTGCCAATCTGACAGCAAAGACATGTACAAGTCGTTCTATTTGGCAATAAAGACAGAGAAAACAAAAAGCTACAATTTCTGGTAAGAATCACTACACAACAACCAGAGATTTCTGTGCTGCACTTAAATGCCTGACTACCAGACAGCAGGACCTTCAGACAGTGCTTTGAGTCATACTTCTGCTATATTAATGAAACACTTTGAGGTCTGAGAACAAAATTTTGCCTTTTTACCCTCTTTCTCTATTCGAAGACCTAAACAAGCAGTCTCATTTTTGTTTTATTCAAGGGGTTGATGAGAGAATTACTCCCTAGTATTTCAAAACAAAAGGTCGGAATGTATAATTTAAGATCTAATAAGGTTTGATGAAATTGAGACCTTTGGAAAGTAGTTTAATGCATGCATACTTAATGTATATTCAACATATATATTGCAAATATAGGTTCGTTCCTTCCTATTAAAAAAAAATAGCAAGAGCTTGAAAGAACGCAAATGGTTGTTTCTTTATAAAAGAGCACAAAGCACAGTTAAAGAAAAGGTGACAGCCCAACAGTCAGTACTGAGGCAACTAAACACAGCCTGCCACATGCCATCACTTTAAGATAATTCCTTTATTATGCTAGTTTAGAAAAAAACCCAACACATCACTAACACTCTCTGTGTCCAATCACTGCAAACTCATTTGTTATTCATTGAAACATCCATCAAGGATCAAAATAGATTCATTTTCTATTCATGATGCTCCCATATGCACTTCTGCAGGTCTTGCACTGTATTTCAGCATTTAAATGACAGATCCTACAGCGGGAAGTAGCATTATATATTAACACTGTGAATGCCACCTTGTAACCTAGTCCAGAAACATACAAGTGTACATTTTATTCTGAACATTAACTTAAAGTCATTGTTTCCTGTGGCATTTTCTGAGCATTTTAGCCTAGGATTCTATGTGGTTTCTGAAGCCCTGAATCATCCACTTCAGTATTTAACATTTATGCAGACATACCATTTTTTCTCACAGAAATGATTAATAGATGTTTGTAGATATAAATGCCACACCAACAATCTTACATGCTACATTTAACTTTGTGGGGAAGATAGCATATTCTGGAAAAATTGGGGGAATTTTGTTACAAGAGATACAATGAAATTCCATAGAGAGCTGGAGACAGGGTTTTAGAGAAGTGGAATTATAACCTGGGACCATCTTTGCAGCATAACCAATAATTAGTACAAAATAAAAGGCAGGCATGAGGAAAAAAGGACAACAAACCAAGTAATAGCATAACCTGTGATTGTGATTGTGATTGTTTTTTTTTGTGTTGTCTGCCTGAGCTTTTCTAATCTGCAGCAGCACATAAAGGTCAGTCATTTTCTTATATGATGCCATATAGGCAGACATAATTTTTCATCTTCTCCATATAAAGAGGACACCAAACTGTGTTCCCAATTTTCTTGGCCTGTATACAAACCATCTCTATTGAAGATAACAGCAACCACCACTCCAGACAAGTAATTTACCCCTGGTCTCCTCCAAAGGATGAAGACTAAACAAACTGCTACACGAGCATCCCAGCTGTTATACATCACATTTTGAGGTGTCTTAATTTTATCACACATTTCACTGAGCTTAGCACAGTGTTGTGGATTTTAGGTCAAAGGCCAGGTGGCTCAAATTATACCCCATGGGATTTAAGAACCCGTAAGTGTTCTCCTTTCCATACACGTGCAAGAGCAAAACAGATGTAAAAAGCCACTAATCATAATGGCAGAATTCCTAATTAATTTGATACTGCAGTAATTCCCAGCAAAAATCATAAAATCAACACATCCCAGAAAGCCTGGTGTGTGCAATGTAATCTTAAAAAGAAAGAGATAGCAATTTTTTTCTTAATTTTTCTTAGAAGATGCTATAAGAAAACATTGGTGGAACTTTAAAGAGTAAGCACCTTGTAACATTTTTAGGTCTTATTTAAAAGTAAATCACTAGTGTTCTGTTTACATAGAATTCTTATACTAAATAATATAAAAAAGTATTGCTTATTCATATTTAATATACCCCAAATTTGGTATGTCACTGACTATCTTTTCAGTAGTTTGCCACGGAATTGCACATCTGAATCTTTCGTGTCCTTTGTACAACGCCAAGTTTTCAGTGACTTAATTTAACAGCTTAAATGACAGGAACATAAAATTTTAAAATATATATACCTACACAGACATTGAATTTTTAACTTCTTTGAATTTGAATAAAATGAGATACTAAATCTTTACATGAAATATTTATTCATATTAGAAACAGGCAAAAAAGAATAGCTCATGTATAACTCAGAACAAAGCAACCATATTATGCAAAGAAAAAAGGGAGTGTTATTTCTTGACTTTTCCTTACATGTTATAGTGAATTATTATTCCTAAAACAGAAAGGACAAACAAAATAAAATAAATATTAAATCTTTGTGCTAAGGTGTTCTGACTTTTGTTTATACTTCACTATAATGTGTTTTTGAACACCTCTTATCCAAGAATAATTACTATGCTACATAAATCTAAAGTTAAAATAAGTTTTATTTTATAAATTGAATAAAGAACTTGGTGTAGTAGAGAAAATACTATCTACCCTTTAGATAAATGAAAAATAATTGACCACATTAACTTTTATTATAAACAATCCTTATTGAAACTGCTGGCAAGACCTACCAAGCTGCCAGGTTGTTCCTATGAGATACTTGTCATTTAAATTTAGATTTAAATTTAAAAACAAACAGTTAAAATGAAAAACAAGAGGGTTTTTAAATTTACGATTACTTTTAGGCCTGAATTCAGGAAACAAACTTTATTATGCCAACAGACATCACTCCACAGACTAGGTGTGCTGTCATTTGCTGCCCAGTAATGCTGTCCAGAACGACATACTCTTATGAAAATACTGGTATTCAAGATAATTCAAAGACAGGTTACTGCAACAATATGGCTATACTGCTATCAACTCCCAAGATACCCAGTTTAAAGCTGAATTAAGCCTGAATATAAGATCCTAAGACATGCTTTAAAGTTTCACATGATTTGATAAATTCTGAACATTTTCTCTGAGGTTTTCACCAGTTTCTGTTGATGACATACACACAACTGCTTCTACAAAATTTGTCCATTAGGAGCTCCAGCTGCAACATTCCTTGCTGAAGCTTTACACAGCTGCCTGACCAATCTATGCTGCTGTTTCTCCTTCTTGTATGCATACTGAAATTTATTTGTGCCTTTTCTGTGCCCATCCTGTAAAAACATCCTACCATTAACTGCTTTGCCAAATATAAATTTAAAAGAACAGAAATGACTTTGCATACAACTGAAGGAACTGAAAGTTGGTTCACATCACCGGTAAAAATAAATAACTTTCATCTTTGCAGTGGATGTAATTAACTCATTGGTTTGAGCTACACAATATTCATTCAATGAAAAAACTAGTAAGTTTGTGACCATTTATGCATTTTGGCCAGGTTTTTCCTGGTGGTTCAGCCCACTGGGATTTTGAAATATTTTGTTTGAGTCTTAAAAAAGATATTGAATAGAAAGTGAAAAAGTAATGTTCATTTATAAAAAAATTACTGTATGTGTTATTATGAGATCCTGGTAACAAAGAGTTTTTGGATTAAAATACAATGAATCCATTTCTACTCAATTACACCGAAGCTCAAAAAAAATCTTAAAGAGATACAGAATTATATAATCTCAGAATTTTTAATTGAAATAGTTATTTTTCTAACTAACTAGCACCTCCAATATTGCCAAACCGTTTTACATCTTTACAGTTGTTGGTATCTAACTAAAGAAATTCTACACCATGTAACAGCTAACAGAAATCAAAACTACATTAGTGGAACAGCACACAACAGATGTTTTAAGATCTGTTTTAGTGTGAGCACTCCATAATAAATGGGGAATGTAATGAGACAACTTGATAATAAATTCAGTTCAAATTCAAGCATGCAGTAGTTGGATACAGTTGGAGCTGTATAAACTAATGGTTTGTCCCCTTAATACCTTTTCTTTAAAAAAAGGAAAAAGAAACCAAATGCACTATGTAGCAGCCATCTGAATACCACCAAGTCTGAAACAGATGTTGATAATGCTGACAGTGCAATGTACAGATTTCTGTTTATATATATATATACACATAGAATTTTTAAACAAAATGTTAGAGAAATTTTGCACCACTAGGCTATATCCATGTAAACTCCAGAAATGTTTTACTTTGACAAAGAAGTTACAGAAGTTACAGAATATTCTTAGTTGGAAAAGACCTACATGTATCACTGAGCCCACACAGGGATTAAACCCCCAAACTTGGCATTATTAGCACCATGCACTGACCAACTGAGCCAACTTCAGGCTTGAGAGCAACAGAAATTAGTTTTCCTAAGAGAAGGCTGAATTATTCCAGGACAAATGAGACAGGCAACCCTCATACATGGCCAAAAAAATCATCTAATGGACTCCTAGGTATTTCTCTGTCCTTCATTCTTAATTTTGCTATACAGCAGATAAATTCAGAGAAACTTCACAGGTCTCATGCCTAAGCATGAGGCTTTAATGACCATCTCATTGAAGGAGTGGTCATACTTATGGAAACAAATTTTATTTAGTCTGACTCTATCACCAGGGAGACAGAAGGTACCAGCAGGAGAGAGAGAAAGGAATAAAAGGATGAGGCAGCTCCCTTGTCCCCTGAGGCAGGCTGGAAGCTGTAAGATACAGCGCCTTTAGCTACCCAAGGCTGATCCTCAGCAGAGGTTTCTCTGCATCCTACACAGCTGCAGCAAGATGCTTCACTGGGCCAGAATGAAATAAACACAAGAAAAATAAAGTTCTTAATTCTTAGTCTCCCCAGCTAACACTGCTGCACTCTAAGAAATTGTGACAATGCTACAATTAGGGATGATTTTCCATCTATTCCAGTTCTTCCTCCAGGTATGAAATAAGGGAAATCACAATTAATGGGTGACATTTTATATGCTGGGATTCCACACCACATAATCACAGGTGATAATTTTCACCAAAAAAATTTAAGGACTCAGGAACAAACCATTAGAATTAAATAGTAATGAATGCATGCTCTAGAATGTGGGCTTTGCTCTGAGCAGCTTTCCCTGACATTGTGCAGGGTAATGAAGCTATAGCCTCCTTTAAGTTAAAGTTATTCTAAAATTTAAAATTAGCATACAAGACTGTTTTAAAGACTTTTGCAAACTCCTGGAGTGCAGGAGAAAGATGCAAAGCTCACACTAAAAAATAACTAGGATACAAGAGGACCAAAAGAAGTACAGTTCTTCTCTAGCAATAGGCAGCTGAGAGATAAAATGTAATTCCTACTTCAATTGCTTGGGCACCAACAGGGTCTGCATCCAGTCTATTTAGTTCTTTTGTTTAAAAACTGGGGAGTACAAGCTTTTTCATTACTTACCTCTTTCATATGCACTCTGTCTTACTCCATTTCTATATTTTGAAATCGCTATATTTAAAATAAAAAACCTAAACAGAGAACAAGAGTATGTTTTAGCTGCTGTATTAGAGTAGTCAAATTTCACTTGGTTCAAGAATAGAGTGAAACAAACAAATAAAAAGGGCAGGGGTATGAAATAGGGGGGCAAAAAATGTCTCCTAAAAGAGCTTTCCCTTTTCACAAAGAATCATTAAGTCTCAATGTCTTCATACTTTCTTTCTGCACCTGCACAATAAATTGCCTACAATATCACTGGAAAAATATGTATTATGAAATACTCACCAAAATGTTAGCTCTGCATGCTGAAGAATCCAGTTTCATTAGGAAACTCTCCTAGTGCTGCCACTAAAGGAACCAGAGAAGTTACAGATGCTCACAACATCATAACCAATGGATTTGTGACTAAGCTGCCCTGTAACTGGTATCATCTTAGTCCAGTGAAGTGGTTCTCTGCTGGAACTCCACACCTATCAGTGTCAACATATCTGTGAAAATCCTCTCTATAGGGAAAAGACCTTGAAGAAAACTTCCTAGTATGCTTACACTTTCTACAATGCTTCTTGTTTTCAGCCTGTTCTGTGATGTCTTTAAAAACCAGGCAGAGGGAATAGAAAAAAAATAATGATAGAGTATAAAGAAACAGGAAAAGTGACAGAAGGGCAATTAGTGAGGAGCACAATAGTATGAGCTGAAGGGAAGGAAGCCTGCCCAGTGAGAGACAAAACCACTGACACTGACAATGGAAAGAGTCAATAAAGTCACTGAGAGGAGTCCCACAAATGGCTGTGGAAGCATAATTTCCTTATTCAGATGGTTCCTTGGGGCCTACAGAAGGAAAGTGCAACAAAATACACAACAAACAGTTATTTCCATCCCTTTCAATATCCAGTCACATACAACCTCTGACCTCTGGCTTCAAACAATCTTCGGGACTGACTTCAAAGTCGTATCTGACATTTCCTACTGTTTCTCCTTTCAACCAACAGCATTGCATTCTCCTGCTTTGATGAAAAACCCACATGATCAAAGACTTAGGTTCAAAGTACCACTGCTGTATGTCTCATGCATTCCGGCTAAATATCACCTGGATTACTTTCTCCATGCTGTACAGTGCTCTTAAATCCTACTAACTGAACAGTCCTCAAGGACTCTGTAAGACACAGATAACCCAATGCATGGTGACAAAGTTTGATATGCCCAGTGTATGGATCAGCAACAAGAACACTTATTCTTAAAGCACAAAACTGCTTGGCAGGGATAAGAAGCCAGCAGTATGCCATGCACAATTAGACAACACACATACAATTGTTAGCAATGAAGCTTTAAAGTTGGAAATGTTTTAACTTATTTCAGTTTATAACTGAAAGGGAGCTGTAGGCCTCCATGAATCACTGCTGCTGTACAGAGAAAGAATGTCACAATGAAACTGTTTTCAATGCAATGAAAATAATTGAAGGTACTACTACCCTGTTTGCAGAATTGGTTTGTGTATTTCTGAAACTGCCAACCTATGTACATGGGAAGTTATTACATAAATTGAATTTTTATTCACTAATGCTGTTCCCAGATATTTAAAACACCACAATATTCCTATTAAAATCCTTTTCTTAATCTTGCCTAAAACTTCCTAAATAGCTGTTCTTTGGTCTACTCACACCACTGAAGCTAAGAGCAAGACCACCATCATTGAGACAGAATAGACACCTCAGGCTCGTAAGCAAAGTCTCTTGCTATGAAACACGCTGTTATGATTTAAATATCTTCCATAATCTCAGATACCTTCAAATAAAATTAAAAAATAAAAAGATTTTTTTTTTTAAATCACAGCGTTCTTCCTAACAATTTTATTTGGAGGGACACTGCCAAATTTGTTTGCTTAAAAAACTAGGAATCTTCCAGTTTATGAACTGTATTTATTCAGAGTAAATCAATACCCACTTATTTGGTGTCAGTATGGCTCGTTAGACAGATAGTTCTTCTCTTCACAGTATTTACACCTGATATATTTGTGAATTTCATTCACAACCCTTCTTAGCCTTTGGTTTGCCAGAGTAAACAACTCGAGCCCTTTCAGCTGAAGTTTGTTTGCTGGCTCACCATTTTCTTGACAGTATTCTGTACATGCAGCTGCCTGAGCTCTGGTTTGTCTTTCCTCTTTGTTCTTAACAAAATGTTTCATAATTTGTTTCACAATCAAGATCTCAATAGCACCAATTGTCTCTTTTCTTTCTTTCTTTTTTTTTTTTAAATGTAACATAGTTCTAATTGCATTCTGCCCTTTTTGCAAATGCATCACAATGGCAGTTTATAGCTGCAACAGCATACTAAGACCTACCCTTATTTCCAGATTAGGAACTCTCAGTGGAAAAAGCCTAAATGACAACAGGAATAAGAGCAATGAAAACAAAAAATTAGTGACACAGAATCTAATAGCAAACATTCTCTCTGTAATAAATTAGTCTGCTTTTGTGTCCTCCAACTTCATTTTGTCAGCAGATTATGCTGAAAATGTTTCCCTACTATTAATGTAAGGGTCATTAGTGAAAACATTTAAGAAAATTACTCCCAATGCTAACCTTTGAGAAACACTAATGATTTCCCTTTGCTTGATATTTCTTCTTTCAGCATGAATAGTTGCATTAGCCAATACTTTATCCTCCTTTTTAATAACCTATATTGCTTTCTGTAACTTCTAATTTAAGACATAATCATGTAAAATTTTCTACGGAGGGCTAAATAAAGGAGGTCTAGCTTATTTTCACCCGGGGAAAAACCTCTACACTATGCTATATCCCATTAACCTCCAAACTTTTACTTTTTCTCCTTGTGTTCAAAGTATCATGATTGCAGCTGTGGCACTCAAGCTTCTTCAAGAAGGAAAAACAGCTTAACTGAAAAGCAGAAGGGAGAGGATCCAAACCAGCAGTGGAAGCAAAGAGCAAGGACTAAGGATAGAATAAGAATAAATTACAGTGTTAAATCAGCTGTTAACACTCTATTGGTACATATGAGGTATCTTTTCTTCAAACAGCAGGAATATATGCTTTGATGTCCTTTCTCTTGTGAATAGAATACTGTCAGCAGAAAATGACTGAGGCTGATAAAAATCTGGGTCTTATTCCTATCAGGAAAAAAAAATCACAGTGCAATCAGGATATACATTTCGAGGTGGGTGCTTTACCACGGCACAGTAAGAGAAGCATCTAATGCCCATGATCTTGGTTAGCTTTGGGAAGGAAAGGTAGGGGCACTGAAGTCAGAGGGTGCTCCAAAATGTCCTTCAGTCTGGACTGAAGGGAAATCAGCATTGAGGATTACATCATAAAGAGTTCATGCTCTATAACTGAGAATTTACCCGGAAGAGTGTATATGTAGTTTGGTGTGGACAGCCATTCGTCAGGACTGCCAGGGAAGCCATAGGCATAGAAACAGCTAGTCAAGGGGCAGGGAATTATGATTTGGACTTGGAAGTTGCAAAACTGATCTTACAAGTGTCACTCGTTTTTCTTTCAAAATGTTTTTTTAGCCTAGATTTGCTAGGAAATTATGAAGGTCTGCATACATTGGTGGTACATGTCTGTCTGAAAAAGAACAAGCAGCACATTTAACTTCTGAAATAGATGACCAAAATTACTATGCAATTTGACAGGTACTCCTCTACAGTGAACAAAAGGCCAGAGCACGAGTAGAATCTTTAGTAAAAGCAGAAAACGCAAATGAAATTTAACCCTGGTTTGTTTTTTTTGTTTTTTGGGGTTTTTTTAAAAGTTTCTAGAGGCTGAAGTGTTCATAACACAAACCTATTCATTTTGGTTAGCAACCTAACTTCTTGTAAAGAAAGAATTAAATCCAAGTATTTATATTAAAGCACTATTATTTCTGCAGTCTTTCACTCCAGATTTAAGAACAGTCAGAATCCTAAGGAGAGGGAGTGTCTTCTGTAAGGGAAGTGCACATATATGTGTGTATATACATAAAATATTATATATTATATATGCACATATATATGTGTATATACATAAATAATTTCACTATTACACATACACCTATAATTAAACATCTGTAAATTTAAGGCTCTGAAGGTATTGTTACCTTGGTCTTTCTTAACATAAAGGTTTGATTTAGAACCCTAAAATGTCTTTAGACATACAAGACATTAATTTATATTCTTTATAGAAAAAGACCACAAAAACCCAATCACCTATCAGAATGAGCAATCAAAATAAAATGTATGGATTAAAAAAATGCAGTAAGCCCTCTATATACCTCAGTCATCAAGACAAATGGCAATATCTCATTTGCAGTACAGTTGGAATGCCTATTTTCCCTGGCATAGATTTTGACACATTGTTATTTCTCACATTATGTTAAACCCTGACATATTTTAACCTTCTTAAAAGATATTCTTACTTTTAAAACAGAATTTGTATTTCCTAAATATATACAGGTTTGCTTTCAAATTTCCATTTCAAAGGTTTAATTAATTCAAGTGTAAGCTACAAAAGCTACTCATCATCCAATCTGACTATCAAAATGTGGAGGAAAAAGTAAGTTAATTTTCCTCTATTCAGGTTTTAACAGAAGAAACAGAGGTTCACATCAGATGAAAGCTTATATTCTATACAGGTTTTTCTTCTTGCTGTCCCTGGCATACAAATGGCAAAAAAAAACTTTAATAGCTTTAACATCAAACTTACCAAAAAAAATTTAAAAAATCAAAATCATAGTTACTTAACCTAACTATGACTTTGACAAATGACTCAGAAAAAATCCAGAAAATACGGCTACTATTTCATATCAAATCCTTCTGGCTCAGTCACAGACAACCTTCAAAGGTAGCAGAGCTTTGGTAAGGTTTCCTCTGGATTATCCTAAGCTTCTTTGATTTACCTGAACTTTTGAAGGTCCAGTGGCTCATAGTCCCTTGAATATTCTTATTTGGCACAGTCTGTAGTGCCCTGCCATAGAGGGCACAAGTTATGGGTCTGCAAAACTGTCAGTCCTCCTTTGTAGACTGGCAATCCGGAGAAACTGTAGTCTTGTTCCTTGACTAAGTTTGGCAACTCCAACAGGAACCTCAGTTCTCAGCATAATCTAATTTCCCTTTATGAAAATAAACCCCCAAGAAACTAAAAAAAAACCAACACCAGAAAATCACATAATACAAACCAAAGCCAACTCAATGTACTGCAAGGGGAACTCAGTGACTTCAGTCCTATACTTGATCTCTTCCTTTTTTGCTATAGATATTGGTATGAAAAATATTGCAATCACAATAGATGTTTCTCAAAGAAACAAACAAAAAATTTAAACGCAACAGTCCGTAATAAAAAGATGAAGTGTCCAGGTGTATGCTTACAACAACTGGAGCATTAACAGCAACAGAAAGTCCCTCAAAAAGTAACAATGGTTATGAGAAGAATGCTTGGTCAGAAGATATCCCAAGTAAAAGTATATTTCTCAAATCAATGATGTAGCAAAAAGGGGAGAGAGATATGTGGAATGGAATCCCACTAGCACAAAAATATGGAAGTTTCACTTTCTTCTTCATGTTATTTGGGCCCTCACCATGCTGTTCTCTACTTCCTTCTCAACAACTGAGAGAGACATATCCTGCACTACAGCCCTATTTCTGGGCTTCAAATAATCTGAGCAACTGGTAAAGTTATGAATTATATAAATATGTAAGGCACAAGAGTCAATCTCTTACACTGCCTCACATTTTAAAAGTCTCAAGTGACTTTCCGTTTCTAGAAAGGAAAGTGGTGCAAATTAAACTAGACCACAGAGAAAATAACTGCTGAAGTTTCATCAAGGCTTAATTTGCCTGGTTATTTTCTCTGCAACCCCATAAGTTTAAGTTATGACTCAGTCTAATTTGGCTATACAAGTGAGTGAGGATAATACTCACACTTGATGGAAAATTCCCTGAGCCAGCTGCAAGGCTAAACAGTAGAGAATTTAATACAATCACAGCAGCCAATGAACTTCTTTATATAATTTTAAGATGTGGTAACTGTATTTCTTTTTTTAATTAAAAATGGGGCTAGCCAAATTCCAAGTAAACCAGAAAACTCTGGTCTCAAAATTGTTCTGATAAGTGCTACACATAAATGTCTTACATTCTGTAAATACTTAAAACAGAGAACTAAAATATTTAAAGAAGGACTGCTCTGGCAAGATTACTGCATAGATACAGTTGACATTTTAACTTATGTCCAGATGATCCTTTGGCTAATCATCAAAAGCATTATGCAGTTTAATACAAGTAGCTTAGACTGTGAAACTACACAATGGTTTTGGAGTTTTTCAAGCTGAATTTGCCTGTACCTCTAATGTAAATATTATACTTAATAACAATTCTTTTGACTGGAACATGAATAGGTTTTTTCTAAGCATCTAGGACAAGCCAAGCCCATATTGATGTTTCAAATCCTAACACATGCTAGTGCTGTAAGTCATACTGATATCCTTCCATAAATGGCTTGAAACATGAACATAACTATGACAAGCTCAGATCATCCTTCTCCAAGGATAATATAAAGAACAAAGAGCAGAATTAAAGTAAGCTCATATTAGAGTGCATAAAGAACATATTAATTATAGAATAGAAAAAAAGTTCTGTGATGACTGGAGAAAGCTGGATCCAAACTCAGCTGCTGTTCTTTAGGTTAAAATTTAAAATATTCAGGGACACTGAATCCTTCATCCAGTATTGCATCATTGTTCATTGCATATCACAAAATCTGCAGTTTTTTCGGCACCTGAGCCAAGTACATCATGGAGCTTCAAGGCTTCTAACACTTTTCCTCAATGTTAATATCTGTGAGCTCTTGTCCCCTCAGACTAATTCAGCAGCTATTTACTGGGAAGTGGGGCAGAAAGAGAGGGACAGCGGCGATACAGGGTGGGAGGGTGGGAGAGAGAGACACATCTTCTATAGCAGACAAGTTTTCTCTTTTAATCTCCTTCTTTACCTACATCTTTTCTTCTCCTTTTCTTTGCCTAAACTGCAAGGCTGACAGATGATAATACTAGAATGGGAACTTCAGGACAGTTGGCAAATAATATATTAAAATAGTACTGTCATTATTTAGTTTCCTGAAGATCATGTCCACCACATTTTCACAATAAAAGGAAAAAAATTCCCTTCAGCCCAAAGCTAAGGAATCAGAGTTTCCATATGCTACTTTCCATGGCAAGTAAAAGTTGTCTAAACTAAACATGTAACAAGACAGTTCTAGATCCTTGTTACATTTGCAAGACAAAGCTTTGATTAAAGGACAGCAAAATCCCATATGATAACCACAGGAGCTTCTCCTAGAGCCAGCAAGGCTATAAAAAGACACTAATTTCACAGGAGGTCACCAGACACAATAGTTAAATACTACTTTTAAATAAATGGATCTCAATTTTTTATCTGAATGGGCTATTTAAAGACCATTTATTGGTTTTCTTATATATACGATATATACCTAAAGAAATTTAATGGAAAAAGAGTTCATTCTTTGTTGTTTGGATAAGGAAAAACAGTTTAAGAGAAACTTCAGAATTTACTGTCATGTAATTATCTCATAGATGTGCACTACCTGCATATTATTTAACTTCCATCAATAAACACAAACACTGAATTAAAAATTTAAGATCCTGATGGAATATGCATTTTATGTCAGGAGTTGTAACTTCTGAGCAGCAACTGGCAAACCAACAATTTTTTGCACCAGCACTGAAAATAAATTCAGCCGAGGACGGTAACTGGCGAACCATGAAATTGCGCACTTAAGTGGACTTCACACTGACAACAGAAATGCCAGATGAAATTTATACAGGCCTGCTAGTATCACATCTGCTGAGTCTTATTCTCCAGAATCTTCTTACCCAAAATCTGTTTCCAATGAATACAGCAGTCTAACCATTCCCTGTATCAATGCCAGTTTTTAGCATCATATTCATCATATTGATCAAATTCTTCTTTCCTGAAGTTTAAACATCAGAAGTTATTCCCTTCACCCCAGACTGTAAAAGGAAGGTGGCAACTAACATTATGTATGAATGTTAGGAACAAAATAACTATCTCGGGAACACCTGTACCCTGTCAGAATTTTAGGGATTTGTTAAAAACTAACCAAGAAAAAAAAAAACCCAAACAAAAAATAAAACAATACAGTATGCAAGGCTAGAACATGAGAGAAGATTTATTTTACAAAAACAAAAATTCATACATACGTTATATTAATACATTTATATAATTAGCAAATACTATTTAGAAGATAGGTAAGTATGCTCGGTTTAGAAAAAGGTTTGATTCTTTTTCCTTTAAGAAAAATGGTAATTGATAGCACTGGATTTATTTTGTAAGTTTTTATTGTTCACTTTAGCATTCACTGGGTAATCAGGAAAACTTCACATGACTGCTGGAAGAAATGTTAAAGTGGTATATAATTCATTAATCTGAAATAACACCAAGAAAATTCTCAATGTTCTCAAAATTAGTGTTTCTTAATTTATACTACTGGATTCACACAGGATATGAAATGTTACATGTTAAACTACACAGAAACCTAAGACATGATTTTGCAATACAAATTAATAACATGGATGATGCAAGAGCACCTTAAGATAAAAAAGATGCAAACGATCAATTAGAGAAAACAAATACATACTGAGCAAGATCTCTCTTCACTGCTCCCACACCAATACTTAAAGCTTGTAACAACAGCCAGTTTCATTTAGATATAATTTTCTTCAGGAGCAATCTTTCCCCACAAAAATTCAGTAGTCAAAAATCCAACCTGTACTGTAGTTATACTGCACAGCTTTGACATTCTGCAAAATAAACACTGGAAAAAGCAAAGCACAGATTTATATGTTTATAAATTTGTAGGATCTCATCTGGGCACCCACTGTGACAGCAGAGACTCAAGCAAGCCAGCAACTCTATCCAGAGACAGCAATCCACCATTTCCCTCAGTCACCTGCTAGCAAATGTGCACACAGATTCATGCATGTGCACACCCACTTTGTCAACTGCCAAAGCAAGGTCACAAATCCAGAAAATGCTGTTCCAAATATTTGACCCAGTGGACCAGATCAAGTACAAATGACCGATGAATTCTATTAACTTAAATTGGTTTATGCTGATTTATATAACCTGGAACCCCATCCATTTTGAAAATATGTTTTTTGGAGCAAATTTGGTATAAAGTTTCCAGCTCCAGCAAACAGAGCATGTTTTTCTCTGTGCATGTCCTCCCAGAAAGTTGCCATCTATCTACATAAAGATCCACTTTAAAACCCAAGTTCTAGGCAAAAAAACCCACAAAAAAAAAAACCAAAAAAAAAAAGCCAAACCAAAACCAGACCCCCCCAAAAAAAAAAACCAACAAACCTAGGAAGTAACTCCTTAGGTTTTCGAATTAATCAAAAGCAACCTGGATCACAGTCCAGATTTAAGTATCCCATTCAGAAAATTTCCATCTCTTTCTCCACACTGGGCAGTAGAAAAGCCATCAAATTTTCCTTGGTGCTCTTTCCAGCCCAGTAAAACAAACTTTTTACTCAGCTTTTGATTCTGATAAATAAAAAACACTACAATGAACTTTTTTCACACTTGCACATGACAAGGGCAGTACAAGAAATGGGCTGAAATACTGTTACTCCTACAGAGTCTATATTTAGCCTGTACTTTTGCTGTAATCCCTTGTTGGTGACTACATGTAGCGATCTCATTCAGAGTATGACAGCTCTGTTCCCCGACTCAATAGCTGTTAAATCCAGTTTGTTTCCTCAGCAGATTTTGCTATGTTGCTAGGTGAATTAAATGTGGGAAGCAATGTGAAGCCTTCTCTCCCTAAATCCCAGCTGATTTGCAGGGAAGACAGGATAAAATGTTATATGGACTGCACAGTAATCCATCCTGTGAACAGTTTGAGTGCCCCTTACATTACTCCTGCCCCCTTAAATAACCAAAGGCAGGGGAGTTACCATGGCCTCACTCCAGTGATGCTACTAAGCAACAATCTCTGTTAGTCTCAAAAGTGTTTTTCAGTACACAAGTCTTCATAGTAAATTTCAATAAACCTATTAACCATATGTCAACACCAGCAGAAAAGTATACAAACTGTTAAATTCCCTCCTAGCACATTCTTAGTAGTGTAGACAGGAGCTAGCTGGCACAGCAAGAGCTAGATGGCAAAAGTTATTTTCAAGAAGGGATGTCATTATTGTTACATTACCCTCTGCTACTGATCACAACACTGATTTTTTTATGGCCTCATTCAAACTTCTGTAACAGCAAAAAAAATGTTCAATGACATTCCATACCAGTCTAAGATAAGAGCAGGAAAATATTCATTATCTATCTATATCGGGCCTGCCAGTTCTACAGTTATTTTGTAAGAGTTTCCATTTCCACATTCATGTAAATGGGACACTGCAGCCAGCAAAGAGATACTGATGTAAATGAGGCTGCTGTCCAGACGGTAAGTAGCCATTATAATTCCCATTATTACTCACTAATAGAATTCAAATCTAAAAATACAAAGACTATCTTTAATGCTTCTAAATCTTTCACCTCCCCAGAACCTTCAGTAGAGGATGTGTTTCTCAGCTTTCTTGGCAGAGTCCAGAGCAGTCCATTTCTGGCTGTCAGAACAGCTCTCTAATTTTATTAAGTAGGAGAATGAGCTGCCAGATTCCAAAGAGGCCAATAATTTACACCAGTTTCCTGCTAGTTAGCATGTGTTCACACCATAAAAATGTTACTACTGAAATTTTGGGGGGTATTTGGGGAAAAAAAAAAAAGAAAAAAACCCACAACAGAGAAGGTACCCATTGTTTTCAAAAAAAAGTTAGAAATATTGATGGCTACAAAGTGTACATTAAGACAATTCTATTTCCAGAGCTTTAGAGAATCTGTTCTTTCTCTCATTCATAGTAGTATTTGCATACAGGAAAAAAGCAAGTAAAAAACCCCAAGCACTCCCAGTTAATAAGGCATAAGTTTACAAAGATATATATGTGTCAAATAATAGTAATTTTTACATTTAAATTACCACTATTTAAAATGGAACTGAGGTACTAAACAGACAGAAAAAATAAAGACGGGTTAATTTCTATTAAATATTCTTTTATGTTCTGATTTTATAAATTTAACCAAAACAGCTGTTGATTACTGAGAATAACATAACCATGACAGTGCTATCACTATTTTGCAAAAGATTTGATGAAATTTCATTACATGTAACATTTATTTTAGGAAAACAATGCCTTCAAAGTAGCTGATTTTCCATAACAACACACACACTTTCATATACTTTATAGCCAAGCATGCTTAAATTCAAACTCTTACAACATTACTGTCCAGGTATCATTAGCATTCCTAACTGTGTCCCTTGAGAAGTTCAATGGCCAAAGTTTTCAAAGTTCAGAACTGAAATACCTAAGTGGAGTTGGACTTCAAAAAAAAGTTGTTTTGTTAAGATGTTAAGTTGTAATATTAAGAACTCAAAGAAAAAAAATACTCTTTTGTGTCAAACCTGATGCCTAAATTTAAAGGATATTTGTTATACTCATTTTAAAAGGATGAACATGAAAAACCAGAACCACCTCGCTTCATAGGATTGTAATGAAAACTAAAAGAAACCTTCAGTTTCAGATTTACAAGATGAAGGCAGGGGTGGAATCTACACATGAAAGGGAATTAATAACTTTCTATATGAGAAGTAAGTTTTATGAAGATCATCTATTGTGGTAATAGCTGCAAGTTCCCCACACCCCTTTCTTAACGACCGTACTTGTCACCTATTGTCCTGCCTTCCCTACTCCACATAGTCCTAGCCACGCCCCCAGTTTTCCCTATTGGTTCCTGTACCCTAACCCCACGTGGCCCTGGCCACTCCCTCGGGTTTCCCCTATTGGTTCCTGTACTCCTAACTCCGCCCCTGTACCTCCCCTGTACCCAGAGGTCACTGGGCCTGTGTGCTGTCCCTGCCCCTCTCTGTTTCCCTATAAAACCCCTTACCCTCCGCCATCTTGCTGTCTATGCTCCACGTGTGTCTATGCTCCACATGTGGCTGTGCATGTGAGGCCTTCGCCCTCGAGGCATCTCTGCCTCGGGGAGGTCGTTGGCCTCTGCTGCACCATGCGAATAAACATCTTCCATGAACACAACGCATAGACCCTCCTCGCCTCCTTTATCACCGCCGGTTGTGGAAGCAGACGAACCAGAGCTAGCCTTACGGCTCCCCGGCCGGTGAGAGCGCAGTGTCCAGCCCTGGGACAGAGGGTTTGGAGCACTGAAGTGCTGAACCGGGCTGGGTAGAGAAGCTCTAGGGTAAAGTCTGCTGTAACATCCTCCAAAACCGCAACAAATGGCGCCCAACGTGGGGCAGAAGCCACCCTGGAAAGCGTCCCCCTGCAGCCGCAACTGCGGCAGGGGAGTAGTCGCATTTGGGAAGCCATTTCCCCTACGAGAAGCTTGCATTCAGCGAGAAGACCGAAGGGGCGGCTGGTAGCCTCTGGAAAAAAGTCGCGCTTTTCAAGGAGGTCGGCCGAACGGCGGTGGACCATCCCGAGTGTTTTTTTTTGATTCTCCGTGCTTGGTAAGCCCTCTGGAAAGCCCCTTGGGAGGGGAGCCGGTGAAGGCCTGGTCGGCTTGGTACAGGGGTCCCTTTTTTCTTTTTAGTTTGTTCTTTTTGCCTCGGGGTGGGTGGAGGGTTAGAGGTGGTGTCTTGTCGAGGTGAAGGGAGTCGCGCTCCATGCGAAATCTCGACAAGAAAAAACCCACTTCTAACAAGGGGAGACCTAAGTTTTGTGCCCCCATTTTGAGAGAAATTTTTCTTATAAAATTAGACATATTTTATAAGGAATGGGGAATCAGCTGTTGTGTGAGAAGTTTTTGCGCGCGAGAGATAAAGTAAACTAATCTGTGTTTTGCTTTATTTAGTTATCTGGCAGTGAAAAACCCTTGTTCTCTCCCTAATAAGCACCTTCCCCTGCATGTATCCCCCAACATGGTGCCGGCCATGTGTTAGTAGCACCCCCTCCTCCACCAGCTCGTGCTCCCCCTCTGTCCCTCAGGAGAGAGCTGATCGTACGTTTTTCAGCCTCTCCTGTCCCTTTCCCAGGTTAGAACTGATCACTTTAACTCGAGATCCCTGCTAACCTCCTTTCCTGTGCCCCAAACCTCAGCCGAGCTGACTCCACGTGTTTTCCAATATGGCGCCGGCCGCATGGTCAGGCACGCCATGTTGTCTTCTTCCCCTTGAAATTTTCCCGGGCTTGCCGAAGCCCCGCCCCCTGCATCCCTCGTGTTCCGTTGTAGCCCCTCCCCCCGCGTTAGTGAGCGCTCCCTTTGGTTACAGATCCTTCCCCATCTGAGTGTTTCCCTTCGGTGCGGGCCCCTCCTCCCATCCTCCCAGGTGTTCCCTCTCAGCCAGAAGCAGCTATGGCCTGGCTGGGAGCGGAGCCGCACCTCCAGTTGCCCGCGGCAGGCTCGGAGGAGCCGGTGGGGCAGCACCTCTAGCTCCCCGCGGCAGACACTGCCCCCGGAGCCTGGTGGAGCTGCGCCAGAGCAGTCCCTGAAGCTGTGCTGCCGTCTGGCCGTGCTGGGGCCTAGTGGAACTGTTCCAGACACAGCAGAGCCACAGCAGGGAAGAGCTGTGTATCACCCAGCGGAGCTGCGCTGCGTCCAAAGTCTTCTCCCTCTCCTAAGCTGAGAAAGACTTCGGTGACAACGCCGTTGCTGCTGCAAACCCTGCCTTCATCTTAGCAGCCCCAGCAAAAGAAAAACAGACTACAAACATGACTGCAGTCTGAAAATTCAGCCTATACTGAACTCCAACATCAAAATCAGCCAGCTGCATCATCGTTTTCCCCATACTCACAGCAAAACTAATTTTGTCATTGCTTTACATTATGTTGTTTTACCATTTTCCTGTTGTTTAAAAGTTTGCTATGAAAGTTTTTAGGAAAAGCCTTTCCCTCTTTAATTTAGTAAAAAATGGGGAAATATTGTGGTAATAGCTGCAAGTTCCCCACACCCCTTTCTTAACGACTGTACTTGTCACCTATTGTCCTGCCTTCCCTACTCCACATAGTCCTAGCCACACCCCCAGTTTTCCCTATTGGTTCCTGTACCCTAACCCCACGTGGCCCTGGCCACTCCCTCGGGTTTCCCCTATTGGTTCCTGTACTCCTAACTCCGCCCCTGTACCTCCCCTGTGCCCAGAGGTCACTGGGCCTGTGTGCTGTCCCTGCCCCTCTCTGTTTCCCTATAAAACCCCTTACCCTCCGCCATCTTGCTGTCTATGCTCCACGTGTGTCTATGCTCCACGTGTGTCTATGCTCCACATGTGGCTGTGCATGTGAGGCCTTCGCCCTCGAGGCATCTCTGCCTCGGGGAGGTCGTTGGCCTCTGCTGCACCATGCGAATAAACATCTTCCATGGACACAATGCATAGACCCTCCTCGCCTCCTTTATCACCGCCGGTTGTAGAAGCAGATGAACCAGAGCTAGCCTTATGGCTCCCCGGCCGGTGAGAGCACAGTGTCCAGCCCTGGGACAGAGGGTTTGGAGCACTGAAGTGCTGAACCGGGCTGGGTAGAGAAGCTCTAGGGTAAAGTCTGCTGTAACATCCTCCAAAACCGCAACAATCATCTGTGGACATTCCTTGTGCAATCAGAACACTCCACTTGCACTAATTTAAACAGCCCAGAATGACTACTAAGTAAAGACAAAACTTTATTCCAAAACTAGCACATTGTCATGCAGTCAAAAACTTCTTATAATTTAAAAAACCAAGAAAAGGTTATAGAAGCTACAGCTATTAAATATTTGTGTGCAACCCCTTTGAAACAGTATATAAACCTCCAATATTCCAGAAAATAAAGATTTCCAGGTATTTTTCAAAACACAGCATCCTGCTGTACACCAAATACCACAGAGGTCAATGAGAAATATTTTGTTACAAATATTACAATATGACTGGCTTGTCAGATCAGTCTGCAAAGCTAAGGTGTGAAAACATGCTGATGCTTGGATACATCAGAACCACGTGTGGATATATTTGGACAGTGCTTGAAGCCCTGAACAGAGTGATTCCATGATTCAGACTGCCAAGTAAATTCACAACACCTTTAAGGTAATTAAAATAGTGGCAAAATGTAAATATTTAAAGGGGGGGAGAAACATAAAGAAGAGAGACAGAATTTAAAGAGAAATAAAAAATATTAAAAAATCAGGTTTACCATACATTTTCCAATTCTAGAGACATTTTCCACTGTCATCTTGATTGCTTCCTACAGACATGCAATTGATCCACATGGCCATGGATAAATCTAGGTCTTGAATTGCATCTCCACCCCTACCCATAGAATTTTCCACTCCCTTCCATTTATTATATTCTGCATATTAGAAGGTCTCAGAAATCCCATTGAGATTTGTAACTACCTAAAATTTATCCACTTTTCACTTAATGGGGAAGTCAGTTGTGAAACTTGCCTCACTAAATTCTTAAATCTCACCATGTCTTCAGAAATAGATACCTCTTATTGACATTTCAAATGCCAGGCCCTGTACTTGACTGGATGATTAGCAAATCAACCTCTCATTGCAGGGGAAAGAAAGGGGAAGACAACAATTATTTTTCTCTGAAGTGAACAGACAGTGATTAAATTTTAGTTTAAAACCTTCTGAATGTATCTGATTGCTGCCAATTGATCTGGTATCCTATTTCCAGGTAGAGCAGGGACTGCTGCTTCAGATAAAGAGATGAGACGCCTTCAAGATTCATCCAACGTGTGTCCTTGTTTGCATTTTGGGAGTCTTCTGACCCCTGTGCAGGCCAGTGTCTGTGTCCCCGAGGCATATGATTTGATTTTCTTTACCATCTTCACTACAAAGAGCTACGTGTTAACATTGTAGAATTAAAATGGAGGTTAATGTTCCACTACTGTGTGTAAGCACAAAGGGAAGGCATGAAGTGAAAGCAGAATGAGTTTATACATCATACTGAGAAAGATTATACATCCTTAATCACCTTGAACAGCACTCCACTGAGAAAAAACATGAAATTCAAATTTGCTACAGAGTAGAGACATCATTTTCTCTATAAGAGAACAAGAATATTCTTTGTATAGCACCACGAACATCTTTATTTTTTTACATTACGATGGATTAAAGCAAGTCTATTTTGGTCCTCTAAATATTGTTGGGAGGAGGCAGCTTTTCTGGAAACTCTAATGCAACTACCTAGTATTTTGCTGTGATGCTTCTTCCCAAACATCACATCTGGGTTCAGAAAAAGAACCCAGGATGCTGCGTTCTGTAAAATCTACAGAATTAAATTCTATTAACTCTGTCAAATTGAACCTTGCTGTTGATATAACTTAGTTTCTACCTTATTCAGCCTGACTTTAATAGCAGGTCAATTTCATTAGCAGAAATAGGAAGGGCAATAATAAATATCTGACACTATCTCCACGGGGACACACCATTTACATCACACCTTGCAGTGACAGTCTTTCTGAATTCTTCTTAAGGAACAATGATAAGACATTAGTATCTGTCATCTACCCAAAATAATATTATTTGAGCCAATGTAATCAAATTTCATCACCTGTTTTTGAGTTTAGAGTGTCAGGTGCAGTTATAGAAGTACTAGATTATTTAATATGCTGATGTATTATAAGCTGTATTAGTAAAGTTAAAAAATACACCAGAAAGAAGATAGTAGCAAGTGGAAGAATTATGATATGGGAGACAAAGGTATAAAAAAGGCAAAAGTAGAAATGTTGCAGTTTGAGTTCTATGAAATTATCATGCCTTCAACATATTTCTAAAATAAAAATTAAAAAAAACCCAGCAAAAATTGTCAGTGACTACTAAAGTTAAGGTAGTTTAAACCACCCCCCAAAAAAAAAACCCAAAACAAAACAAACAAAAAAAACCCCACCAAAATAAAACCATCTGATATCAGTTCTGTGTAATGACAAGGATATACAGCAACCAAAGGGATGTTTTAAAAAAGTATCCTCGTCAGATGCTCTCACTTTAGAAAGCTATTGGAGTGAAATTCTCCCACTAGTCAAAAATAATAGCACAAGGAGCAGAGTTGAGATTCAAATTTTAGGATCTAACATCCAGTGAGAATTCATTATGTGCTTTTTTCTTCTTGAAACTTGAAGTTCCCTACATTTGTAGCTTCTCACAGTACTCATCAATAAAGTGTTAAAAACTGTTTTGAGATTCTGAACTGTTTGTTTAGATCCTCAAGTACACTGCATATATGTCTGTATAAACTGCACTGTCTCCCATTCTTAGAGAAAAAGGATATTGAATTTACCATATGGAGGCAGCTTACATGCTGGATTTCTGTCAGTGAATGAGTCAACAGGTCTGGGAGCTACAGACTGTAAAGTATTGGAAGGGGTATTAAGTAGATTTTGCCACTCAGCAATACAACGATTATTCAATATGAGAGAGATTTTCCTGTCTTCGCTCTTGGTCTCTATTTCTGAACCACACTGGTACATTTTTCTGCTTGCTCTAATACTTCTGATTCTTATCACATCCTTTTTTCTTCAACACTAACAGTAGAGCAGAGTTCAGCATGGAAGCATTTTTATGAAATAAAACTACAGTGCAAACTCCAGAACAGAAGAGAGTTTAACCACCTCTGGCTGTAAAAAGCTACAACATGTAATAAACTATCCACTTCCCCGGTAGAGAAAGAAAATCCTGCATCATGTAAACACTCTATGATTACATGGCAGTACCATACAAGCCTAAACAACATCAGGAAAGCACACTGGGAGGAAAATAAATGTAGAACATAATAGGAAACAAAAGGCTCCTATGAGAAAACTGGCAGCAAAAGACCATGGAAAACACTCGTTTGCTGCTAATCAAGGTGGGAGATCTAGTGATAAACGAAAAACACAAACAGACTTTAGTACTGAATTTCCATTTCTGCCTTAAACGGTGAGGCCTACTCTCAGCACTCATGGTACTTAATGGCACTCTCAGTGTCTGAGGGAGCAAAGTATTACCCACAAGAGTAAATCAGGGTAGAGAAGAGGACCATAACTTGATTGCACTTGAAATACCAAGTCGATAGGATTGCATGGGACTCAAGGACATCAAGCAACAACATTGCTTTGAGACTGCTCTCATCTGTGAGATGTTGTACCTTTCTAGCACTACTACTGCTGCTGCTACAAAAAGTAGTCTGTTTTCAAAGAGGGAAGGGAAATGAATGAGTACTAAGAGTAAAACCCAAGTCCAAAGATTTTGTGTGTGAGGCCAGACTAAGCATTTATATCTCTCAAATGTCTTTTCCACCGTCTTCTATTAGCTCACTACCACTAGTCCTCATGACTGCCAGAGAACATTGCCATGATACAAAATTAAAGTGCTGCAGAAATCAGGGCTCACCAGCAACAAAGGGTAGCCTTTGTTCTGGAAAATACCCAAACCAAATTTTTCCTCAAAACTTTTCTGCTGCCAGGCCATTAAAAGTGGAGCAGTACAGAAACCTGTGCTGTAACAAAAAAATAAGGTATGTGAGTACACGATGTTAACAGAAAACTGAACCTTTCTTAACAAGTGGAATAAATCCCACAGTGAAATAAGAATACCTGTTCCTTTAAACTTAAATAGGAAATTTCCAGAAATCTTGAAACTGCTAGGGGTTGAGCAAACAGGCAGATTCCCAATCGTGTAAGTGTTCAACATTTCTGTTAAATTATAAGTAAACAGAAAAGTCTTGGAAATAATATGCAAATAAAGACCTGCTGTTTTAATGCAGACACAGGGAAAAAAACCCAAAACTTTCTAGAGAAAAAGTGAGCTTGACACCCATCCATGTATTATGCATATCACCCCAGTGTTAAATATCACATAAATGTGGTATATAAATAGTCAATTATTATAAAGTTCAGATTCTTGAATGCTGCCTGGTCACTTTAGAGAGAGTTATTACTCTCCCAATAGAGAGTAATTATTATATACTAGCTAATTATTTCTACAAATTCTGAAATATTTATCAAAAGCTGATATATTTTTGAGTGATATGTGACCTGACTGAAATGGTAAATGTCATGTAAGGTAGTTGGGTTTGGAAAAAAATCTTTGAAGAACTAAAACGCCAAGTGAACAATCTTGCATTTCTCTGAAGGGATTTCAAGATTCATCAGCGTTTGGATTTGAGACATACCTGATATAAAGCATTATTTCCTGAATTTAAAAAAATCCTGTCTTGCATGCCTGAAAACGAAGGTAAAAGGAAAAAAAAAGAATATTTTCATATGCCAGACTGTACACGCAAATATTTCTGATAGAATTCATTAGGTCTAGACATGTAATAACTGGCAGAGCAGTATTTTCAATCTTGATTCCATTTCATTCAATTCAGACAACTATAGAAATTTCATTTAAGTATTATGACAAAAAGGTGAATTTATTTTATATACAGGAATCTGCTCACCTTCTTTATCCAATGATTTTCTGGCCTGTACCAACTTCTCTCAGTTAACAAATTTCACACTTCTGATAATTCCACTTAATTAATTAGGAATCCTACACCATTTCGGTTTCTTAAGCGTAATTGTGAACAACTTGAATGAAGTTCTAAATGTAATAATTAGACAGAACAGACAAATCGCAAGAACTGAAAAAGAAGACAGATTGAATTTTGCTCACCTGAAGTTGCGCAAGGCTTTCAAAGCAATGTTCTACAAGAGTCTCATAGTAATCAATGCCCTGGAAATGCAATCTGGATGGACGGACTGCCCACCACAAGAAAGGCTTGTTGGATGAGCAGCCAGTGTCTCAGGATCAATACTGGAGCAGATATTGCTTAATTCCTCCATGAGTCGTCTTGCCAAAGGGATGGAAGAGAAGGGTCTGCTCAGCCTGGAGGAAAAAAGGCTCTGGGTAGACCTTACTGCAGCCTGCCAGTACTTCAAGGGGGCCTATAAAAAGAGGGAGAGTGACTTCTTACACATGCAGATAGCAATAGGACAAAGGGGAATGGTGTTAAACTAAAAGTGAAGAGATTTAGACTAGCTGTTAGGAAGGAATTCTCTACTGTGAGAGGGGTGAGGCACTGGAAAATGTTGCCCGGAGATGTGGCAGATGCCTGAAAACATTCAAGTTCAGGTTGGTCAGGCTCTGAGCAACCTGACCTAGCTGAAGATGCCCCTACTCAGTGCAGGGAGTTGGACTTGATGACGTATCTGTTAACTCTACCTTTGTTCTAATTTCAGTCTATATAGGTCAAGAGGATTTTTTTTAATAGTTCCTGACATAAGTTCTCTTCCATCATATATCTTTCTTAAAAATAAATAAGTTATTTAAAAACTAAACTGTATTGTTGTTTTGGAAAATCAGAAAGATGAAACTGAAATAAAATAACCAGTTAAATGCTACAGAGAATATTAAAAATTGCATGAATTATGAACATGTACAAAACAAATATGAAAACCTTTAGACCAGCTGTTAACTAACATTTGAAAGCCAAATGAAGTGAGTTTGTAGAATAATGTACCAGATGGAAGAAACATGTATACCCAGGGAATAACTGTTTCTTTATCTGCCCTTCTAGCTTACTTTCAGACACATACTTATCACTGAAGAAAACTGCTTCACTCTGTGTAACACCTTGAAATAATATACTATTCTTTTTCATGATAATTTTTTGTACATTTTTTTTCCTTCATTGTATGAAAAAGGAAAGTAGCAGGTAAAAAAATAAAAACAAACTTGAGGTATCTAAAAAAAATCCTATAAGCATTTTTTTTAGCTTATGATAGGTCTGATTTTGTTCAAATATTATATATATTATTTAATCATAAATTTATATAGGAGTCCTTACAAATGAAATTAAAAGTTTTTAAACATAACTTCTTTTTAACGTTTATAATTTCCTACATTTGGAATATTTTGGATGTGCAGAACTATACATAAATTAATTGGCAACTGTAAAGGATAGTCAGGCAACTTCTCCTGTACATGCTTAAATACAAGATACATATGCTCAAAATGGTGCTGCAAACAACATATTTAACTGAAACTTGATAGAGAAAGTTGTAGCAATATGAAATGTGCTAATAGACTGATAGGAAATAAAGATATTGCAAATTAGTTCATTAACACACAACAGAAGGATATTTTAATTTTTATTTTCTCTGAATCCCTAGGAAATTGACAAAGTGTATTGAGTTTGTGAGGTAAGGTTTTGGTAGCAGAGGGACCACAGGGACAATTTCTGTAAGAAGCTTCAGGAAGCTTCCCCCATGTCTGACAGAGCCAATGCCAGCTGGCTCCAAGACTGGCCAGGGCTCAGCCCAGCCAAGACTGAGGCAACACCTCTGGAATAATAGATTTAAGAAGGGGAAAGAAGTTACTGCTCAGGAGCAACTGCAGCCAGAGAAGAGAGGAGTGAGAATACATGAGATGAACAACTCTGCAGACACCAAGGTCAGTGCAGAAGGAGGGGAGAAGGTGGTCCAGGCAGTGGAGCAAATATTCTCCTGCAGTCCATGGTGAAGACCATGGTGAGACAGGCTGTGCCCCTCTAGCTCATGGAGGTCCATGGGGAGACACAGATATCCACCTGCAGTCTGGGGAGAACCCAACACAGGAGCAGGGGAAGAGTGAGGAGTCCTCCTCCTGAGGAGGAAGGAGCGGGAGACACTATGTGTCATGAACTGACCACAATCCTCACTCCCTGTCCCCTGAGACTTTGAAGAGGAGGATGTAGAGAAGCAGGAATAAAGTTAGGCTCAGCAAGAACAGAATGGTGGGGGAAAGGTGTATAAAGATTTGGTTTTATTTCTCATTATCCTTCTCTGATTTAAATGGTAATAAATTCAACAATTTCCCCCAAGTGGAGTCTGTTCTGCCTGTGATGGTAACAAGTGAGTGATCTTTCCCAGCCCTTATTTTGGCCCACAAACCTTTCATAACGTTTTCTCTTCTCTGTCCAGTTGATGAGGGGAGTGATAGAATGACTCTGGTGGGTACTTGAAAACCAGCCACAGTCAACCCACCACAAAAAGACATTACCTTAAACAAAGAAATTAATTTTCTACATGTGAAAGCTAGTCCTCAAATGCTGCAAATCCACCTAGCGTGTGATTTACAAAATCTTAGGACACTGGCTGACTTTTTTGTGCTTTAGAACAAAGATTTTCCACATTAAGTTTAGCAAATTTGGGCATATACAAGAAAATGTTACTTGTGCATATATTGTTTTATCCTAAGTAAATCTTAAGATCCAATCAACTCATTCATTATTTGGCTTCTTTTACTGTGGGGCAAAAATTTCTTTCAGAGATATAACTTCATGATAAAAACTAAAAAACACAGAGTGTGGTGCAGACATCAAATACTAAAGTACCTTCTCTCACCATTTTGTTTAACCAAGCTTGAATTCCTTTGTTGTCAGGATATGTTTTAATGTTGCAGTAAGATGAAATTAGTGCGCAATGTATAGAGATAAAAAAAAGGATGTGTTTCTTTGTTTTGTGCTATGACTGTAATGACTTTGCATAATCGCTGCAGCAAGTTGTGGAAGAGACACAAAATTAATAAAACCTGCCGACTACACAGATAAAATCATTGCTGTGAATTTTCAGCTGTGCTGTACTAGGTTATTTACTGCACACTATAAAAACAGAGGATGTTTAGCTCAAATGCAGGCAGAAAATAAAGGCCTTCCAAGTCCAGATGTCTTAACTCTGATGAAAAGATAAAAGCTGTATTTTGAAGTGTTAATATTTTATTTCTAAAATATTTTAATTTCAATTTTTCATCCCCTAAGGCAGTTCCTTTTTATGTTTTCTTTAAAGCAACCAGATGGTTGAAACTTGTGGAACAAGAGCTATTTGCACATTTCAATTCTAAGTCTTTAGAATATGCTGTAAAAAACAAAACATTCTTACTTAAGAATATAGTAGTAGTTGCACAAAAACACCAGTGTGGAAAGGGAGATACCTAAGAACCAGATAGTTAAATTCATTTCTCCTCTCCCCAGACTGGAGTGCAAATCCTTGCTTAAGAAATAATGAAGGAAGCCTTCCTTCCCTGAGCTACCTGAAAGAGACTTCAACAAAAGCTAGCCCAGCAATAACATGAAGGTATAAGAAGTTTTCTAAACTACTCTAAAATCTACAGAAACACTGTCAGTAGTGCCAAAGTCACATTCAACTAGCATAATAATCAGATCAGTGTGAAACCCTCTCTGTAGTCATAGCTGCAGTGCATAAGGAGATAAAATTGATTTACACAATCTTTATAAAACATATAGGCAGGCAGTGGCTTGAACTGAACCCTGGTTCATTCCTAGATTCAGAACTATCTGTGACTTGGAAACAAGCAACACTGTTAGGAATTGTCAGAGCTGTATTTGTACCTGCCATGAATGAGAGTTTTAGGTCACTCAAAGAACTGCCAGCAAAGGTATTGGAAAAAAGGGTTTACTATAAAAGCGAAAGCATGAAAAAGTTTGTTGGCAAGGTTCACTCTATTACTTACTAGATGGCTTAGGCACACAGAGAAAAATCAGACTAAAATCTAAAATTAGTTAAATCTAAAACTAAAATAATTTACATAGAAGCTGGGGTGGAAAGGGTTAAGGATAAAAAGGAGTAAGGAAGACCCACCCATGGATTCACAAGGTTCAGAGTGGACCCTCTTGCCAAACTTACTCCTGAACTTAACCAACAGTTTAGACCTAAAGGTGTAAACAGCACCTAAACTTAACAGCACTTAATTGATAGCCTAATTTAAACAATTTAATCAAAGATTCTGTAGACTTTACTATAACACAACAATAACTCAGAGGTCTAATTTTCTTAAGAATCTAACATACTTAAGAACTTAAGAGAGCAACATCCACGGTACATTTGCTATGGCATATTCACATTCACATGCACACAGACTAGAGGAGGATGCACACGGCTCCATAGTCAGCATTCAGTGGTGGACCTCCAAATACAGCAAACTTGGGAGGTTCCCTAGCTCTGAGAGGCATCCCACTCAGAGGGAGCTTGCTGGCTGCAGCCTTCTGCAGTCCAGAATTCAAAAGTTCTCACTAAGGACCACTGTTGATAGGGCCACAAGAAATTGGGCTTTAGTCATAGTAATTTTCCATCCTGGTCGCAATTCGGGTCAGTAACTTTCTCTGAAAGTTCAATAACAGTAACATTATTCTGCTTGGGTTGTTACTGAGACAAGAAAAATGTTTCCAAGGCTGTTTGTTAAAAAACAGGAGCTCGTTAGACAGCACCAGTTCCTGGCAGCAGACAGTGCTTCTGCTGAGCTCAAGAGGAGCTTAAGCCAGGTGCTGTTTGTCAAGACTGAGGCCTAATGAGCATTTCTGAGATAATAGTGCGGCTCAGGGAAAGGGGGGATGCACCACCACAGTACCTTACTTCAGCCAAGTAAAGTCCAACTTCACTGCTACTCTCCAGACAAGAAAAAGGTCTTTAGAGGACCCTAAGCTTTATCTTGGTCTAACAATTTTGAGGAAAAAAAACCGAAACAAACAAAAAAACCCCCACCCTATTTGTAAAACAAGTATACAAAGTCAGTCTTTGGAAGAGAGATAGAGAGGAAAAATAATGTAGCTATGACAACATCATGATCTGGATGTGAGCTCTGTCCTTACAGAACAGTCCTCTATTTTAAATTAACTTCACAGTCACTCAGATAAAGGTCAAATATATCCTTAGCTATACATGCTTAATGCAAGTGTTCAGCCACTGCAGAGAAGAATAGTTGGGTCTATGCAATCCTTTCACATGGAAACAAGTGCTGAGTCACTGAAGTGCGCATAACTGACATCCGTCCTGACCACACCTTCCATTACATGATGCTTGTTTTTATGTCACTCAACAAACGCAAGACAAGTTATCAAGGCTCATTCCAGACTGTCTTGTTGTTATGTTTTGCAGTGTACTATGAGCTGCAATCTGACAGACAGGGGCATCAGGCCTACTATAAAATGGGGAGATAGTATAAATCTCACTGTACTGCTTTATTACCAGTACCAGGATGCAGAATCATTTAGGTCAGTCTAAATAAGACTGCACTACCAGCTGCCATTAAGTCCTTTGTGATCTCCAAGATCTCTCTGCACTGGAAATATAACCAGAAGAAAGAGGACAGTGGAGGTATGTAGAAACACAAATTTTTCTATGCACATGCTTCTTAAAAATAGTCTTTTTTTCTTGTTCATTCTTTCAGGATTAAGCAATGTCCCTATGAAAACTTTCTGGCCCCCTATGTGACACCTACCACCCCCACTCCACCTAAATTCCTCTGATGAAGGAATAGCCAGGAGTATCACTACAGACGTCCATCACAAGGAAGAATGTTTATGAAAATCTAATCATAAATGAGTAAAAAGCCTCAAGAGTGTAGTGATACTTCCTTTAGAAATACCAGAGGATATGAACCGAAGAGGCTGGTGTAATGTTAACTGTGTCCCACTGAAATATCACCTTCTTTCTGGCAAGGTAACGAAAGAAAGAAACCAAAATAGAATATATTATCATCCTCCCTCAAATTATTCACATTCTACCTATTCCAAACCCAGAGAAAAAAAAAAAAAAAAAAAACAGCAAAACAAAACAAACAAACAAAAAAAGGCAGGAAACAAAAAATACACAACCCCCCCCGCCCCTGCAAACAACAAAGAACTTAATCTCATATAATCTAATGGATCACAGATTCAAACTGCAGGAACTCAGGAGGTCCCAAGTCCAACCACCCAAATACAGCAGGGTCAGCTCTGAGATCAAACTGATTGCTTGGGGCTTGATCCAGTCTAGTCCCGTAAACCTGAAAGGATGGAGACTGAACAATCTCTCCCACTCCTTGACTGCACTTAGGGGAAAAATGTCTTTATGGACAATCAAAAATCTCTTGTATCGACTTGCATCCACTGTAGTTTTTTTCCTGCCATACAAAAAGAGCCTGCAAAGAGCTCTTTTCATGACTGCAAAGAGTCTGGCATCTGATATATTTTACATGAAATCATGCGTCATAACAGTCAGCATATAAAACACAGTAAAGTTTTTGAAATACAGGCTGAAACGTTGACATTTTCAGCTTGTGGAAAGAGAGTAAAGAAATATCCTACCTCATTTGTCCAATTAAGTTTTGAGAGACACTGACTGGCTTTTGTCAGTGACCCTGACCTAGCAAGAATACTTGGAAGGCACCAGCTAAACCCCCTAGGAAAGGCAAACAGAGAAGCGCCAGATTCCTGAAGACAAATTTGCCTGGCTTAAATATTCAAATTCTCCAAAATAAAAGCATTTACAAGTACTTCAGCTTGGGGTCAGAATGTATAGGAACCCTTGAAGCTTTGTGATAATGCACACGCTCTCGAGAGTATGCTTTTTGGTTTAAACACTGAGTTCCATTCCAAGAGAAATATAAACGAGCAAAAATACTACATGCACTTGCTGCAGACATTTGTTAGAACTGCTTCCCACACAACCCTTTCTCAGCATAGCCCTTTAGGCTCTTCATAAATATTAATTTACAGAGTACCCAAGTGGTATAGTACCTTTTTTCCTGATGAAAAGAGAAGACAGACAGAACACCTATTTCCAACTTCACAAACAAAATCTTCAATAGAGCAAGAAACTAAACCTACATGCCTTACTTTCTTAGGCAAACTCTAGTTCAACGGCTTCTTTTCTCTCCAGACCACTCTACTAGTCAGTTGGAATGATCTTTCAGAGATCTGGGATTAGATGTTGACAAAGAGACAGGATCAGGAAAGAGTGACCAGCTGGGAGACCAGAAGCCATTGCTCGTCAGCAAATGACTGGTTACAATACAATATAGACTCCAATTATATTCTAACAGAAATTTCTGCTGGAAAAACCAAACTTAACTTCATTGCTGGCTCCTTCTACCTTCTCTTTCCCCAGTGGCACAGTAGGACAGGGAGTGAGGGCTGTGGCCAGTTCAGCATATGCTTCCTCTGCTACTCCTTCCTCCTCAGAGGAAGGACTCCTCACACTCCTGCTCCAGTGTGAAGTTCCTCACCCATGGGCTGAGTCCTGTATGAACATCCCAAATGTGAGTCCTTCCCATGGGCTGCAGAATGGGTGCTTCCCATGGCGTGCAGTCCTTCAGGAACAGGCTGCTTGTGAGCAGGTCCCCTGGAGGGTTACAAGTCTTACCAGCAAACCTGCTTCAGCATGGGCTTCCCACAGGCTCACAGCCTCATTTAGGCATCCATCTGCTCTGTTTTGGGCTCCTCCATGGGCTTCAGGTGGATATCTGCAATATCACGAACCTCCATGGCTGCAGGGGGACAGTATTGGTCTGCACCACAGCTTCAGTGCTTGCAGCACTTCCTCCACCTCCTTCCTTGCTGACCTTGGTGTCTGCAGAGCTTTTCTCTCATATGTTCTCACCCTTCTCTGCTGTTGATATTCCAGCAGTAGGTCGGGGTTTTTTCCTACCACTGCCTCTAAAGGGCTCAGACTTGGCCAGTGCTGCATCCGTCTTGGAGTTGTCTGGCATTGACTCTGTAGAACATGGGGGAAGCTTGTAGCAGCAACTCACAGAAGCCATCTCTGTAAAAAACAAACAAACAACAATCCAAAAAACCCCACAAAACCCTTGACATGCAAGCCCAATACATATTTTATCTAAAATCTGTTCCAAAGATGAATCTTTGACAGAAAACAAACTGGTGACCTATCATTAATGTGAACATCTCAACATACTCAAACATTCCTATTACCCTAACTAAATCTGAGATATGAGACACAGTACTATGATTTTTTACAGTGAAATGTCAGAAGGAGTAGACTGACTGTAAAGCAGTCAATAAAAGTCATACTTATAGCATGGTATGTTCATATCAAATTATATTAAGATCTCTTGTTAAGAAGAAAAGAGTTTAGCTGTCCCAATTCAAACACATCTGTATACAAGGATCCCCCAAATTTCTTATGGGAATAGACTTAGAGATCATATAAAATAAACTTTCTGTTCTAGCATGCAAATTCTCTCCTAAACGATTAATATTTTTCACCTTATTTTTTCTTCATTCAGCAATCATATAATCAATTGCACACATTTCACACCATTTCCCCACTAATTTGTTAATCATTTTTGTATCACACCTTTTATTCACAGTACCAAGTGACAAGACTAAGAGATTCTTCACAACCAGTTTGATAAATACCTAGTCTTTCATGGACCCAATCAACAAAATTTCTCAGTACATCAGTTCAGAAATGCAATATTTTAAGTATGGGAAAGTGTTTTAAAGTTTCTGAACTCTCCAAAAGTCCTCTGTTGCTTCATTCTAGAGGATATCATCAGTGTAACTCTAGAAAGCAGTCTGCAAAATTGCAGAACACTAGCAGCAACTTTCTAGTAGGATTACAACATGATTCAAAGTGCTTTGTAAGTATCTGTTAAAATAAAATAAAAACTCCAACATATACAACAACTTTCTCAAAGAACTTAACCTTCAGTAAAATAACACCTTGAACAAAAATCTTCCATTAAGTACCTCTCTGCTTTTAGTATGCATTAGCAGATCAAAGAACATTAAAAAGTCTTCACATAATGACAAATCTGAAAGTTTTGACTTGGCTGTTTTAAGCAGTGTAGTAGTGACTTTCAGCCTTACAGTTTAATTTTCTCCCTTTCCTAACAGCTTTCTTATGCAGAGGAACACTTTTTTCAATGAGGGGAGGAAGAAATGGTCTAAATACACACACACACACACACACACACACACACTTACATGTCTTTTTATACATAGGTAATTTATGTTGAAACAACTTTTTCTGCCCAGTGTTTGGACAATCTAACATAACGATGAGTTACAGTTATTCATACATGTATTTTGCAGATACAGAGAGAGTTTCTTGTGCCTCTACTCTCATTTTATGCCTCTTTACAAACAGTATATTTTAAACAATCATATAAGCAAAAGATTAAGTTGCATTATTAAGAGACATGTAATTTCAGAGTTTATTAAAAGAACATTTCTGAAGATGCACATCCCTGTAGGCAACAGCTGGTGATAGAAAAGGAGCAGCTGGTGGTTTTCAACAGCTGGTGACAACAACCATTGATGAGAGCTACTACATTTTTTTTATAGAAAAGAAAAACACTAATACTGCTCTGAGCACTGAGACAACTACACTAGCAAAAGGAGTCAAAAGTGTTTGCTTTCCTTATAAATTCAGGGCATGTCTACCACTGGTAACAGAGCAAGAACTAACAAAAAATACAACACTATAACCAAAACAAAACAACAAAACAAAGGAACTAATTTGAGTCTAAAACCTACACTAGTTTTGGGATAAAGACAGAATAGTTGTGGCAACACAACATTTTGGCAGAAGGGCTTTAGTAATAAATAGGTAACTACTTTTGCAGTAGACAGGTTTTAAGTTTCCATGCCTTGCACTATTACACAAATAAACTTCCACTGAAAGGGTTTTCTTGCATCTGAAGTCCTGATAAATTTGCAGGATAAGATTCCCTTACCAAAGGTCCCAAAGCACTGAAATCCCTTTTGATGGCACTCAGACCACAGGTTGCCATTTCCTCTCCCCTACATGGATGATCAGGAATGGGAAGTGGTCTGTGAGCCACACCAGGCTTGGACGCCTCCTGGTGACATCCTTAACCCACACCCCAGGGAGGCAGCAGACCTCCCTACAGGTTGAGCTGGTTTGGCCCAACTTCTGGTCCCACAACTGGTACCCTCCTCCTTGTTTGGGGATGAACAGTGGATCCCCTTGATCTTGAATTGTTTCTGGTGGTTGCTCCTACCTTAGGGAGGCCAGAGCATGATTCCACTCATCAATCTCCCTCTCTGATTCTCTGATGCTTCTCAGCCTTTCTACTTCATCTCATAACTCCTCCAGGCTGAGCACCTTGTCCACCTGATCACATCTGATCCAACTTCCAGCACTGTTATAACCCGTGGAGAGGCTTAGGCATTCCCTGTAGCCTGAGGGCCAGGTGCCTACATGGGTTTTTGCTTTTTTTCATGTTTTTTTGGGAATTTGGTCTGGGTTGCCACATTCTTTTTTGGTAACCTTAGACAACTTGTCTCCCCTCAGAGCAGACATCATATTTGAGCTCTCTCAGGGAGCATCAGGACCAGCAACCACGCTGGCTGCCTTTGCTGCAGTGCCTCAGTGCCCTTCCTACTTGCCCTGCCTGCACAAACTGATGCACCACTTGCACTCCACAGTGCCATTTAAATCTCCCCTGGATATGCCTAGCAACACCCCATCTTTGCCTGACTAACTCATAAGGTGTGCCATGTCCTGAGGGGACTCTGGGCTGCTCCTCCAATTAACATTCAAATACCATTAGCCCGAATTCCTAACATTAAAATGAGCATCGGAGAAAAAGCATCCTCCTCAAATTTTCTATCCCCTTTGTGACACAATTTTAATGCACAGACAGGAATTCAATCTATAATCAACATCGTAAAACACCCGTCTTGTTAGATATTAGTGCAAATATTCTGCCTTTTAAAACCTAATCTGCCAGCTAATTTTTTTATTTGAACACACACAAAAGATTACACTTTCAATGGGTTAAAACAAACAAAAGAAATAAAGATTAAGCTAAGCTGTGTCATGTTGAGCTGAGCCAGGCTCGGCCGTGGTGGGCCAGACTGGGAGTCCTGGCCCTTGCTTGCATGACAGGATAAAACTCTTCAACAAAGAGAGATGGGATGCTCTCTTCTCAACAGAGCTGGCAAATCCATTGTTAACCACTGAGTGCTACAGTGATGCTAGTGAGGTCCCAGTCTGAAGGCAAAAGATGGCTGAGAGAAGCAGCAGGGCTCCCCTGGCCTCTGGGCCCTGCACCCCAGGGACAAGTGGCTGTGGTCTCATTGCAGCCCACATCCTCCCTTCTCCGGAGACTTCTCTACCCAAGGTGCTTGGTGCTTGTCAAGGACAAGGTGCTTGTCCTCCACAGGAATATTTCAAACATAACAGTCACAATGTAATACAACTCCTCCAGCTGGAGATGACTCCCTATCAGAAACAAGTATTTGCTGAATGTGGTTGCTCCCATCCCCTGCCCAAGCACTGAGACACTGCTGCCACTCTGATCTCTCCTGCTCCCAGGCATAAATAGATTTCGGCAGTGCCCTACTTGGCTTCTTGAAGGCTCTCAGGAGCCAGGAGTGTTTGTTGAGCTGCTAATCACCCTCCATAGGACTCTCTAAGTCCTACCAGTAATCCTCCCTGCTGTACCCTGGCCACATGGTACTCCAGAATCTCATCAGCAGGTTTAATGGGAGAGAAGAGAAAAGCTGTTCCATCAACAAACCCAAGGTTTCACCTTACATGGCTTGCCCAGCATCAGCTTTCAATCCAGGAGACTTTGGTATAGGGAGCCCCTGAGCTGAATATGGGGGAAGGTGGGGGGGGGATGCTAATACACAAGAATGCTAATACACAACCTGGCAATCATATATGTTCCAAAACATTGCTGGAATGGGCAACCATGGTGTTGCTGTCACAGCCTCACTTGGTGCTGCTACACTTCCCAGAGCAGCCAGGAATTCTCAGATTATGCTTTCCTACACCCACCCACTTCTTAGCCATCCTGGAAGAGTGAAGATTAGTGATGCTACATGCTCTGCAGTTCAGAGTCTCCTGCATCCATCATGTCAGGGCTTGCTCCCTGGTTCAGCAAGGGTTGGCTCCCTCCCCTGGTTCAATTGTAAGTTACTTATTTCAGAAATACTTTCAGGTATCTTTCAGGACAAGACACAATCTTAACACCTTCACCCTCTAAATCATCTCGGGATAACTCATAAAACCAAACACAGACAATAAAAGTGAACTACTTGAAACTCAGTTGGAAAGGACAACCCATGTGTTTGAAAAGGACAAGCTTATTTTGCAGAAAACCTTAGCCACTTGAAAATGTCTGCTCCAAATCAAATCAAACTAAATTAAAAAAAAAAAGAAAATAAAAAAACCACCTGCATTATTTTCTCCACAATTCCCCAAAAAGTTCCACTGCAAAATCTCAAAATTACTGTATTCTACTGCCATATTTTGATAGCTTCAAAGTATTGCCATTGTGATAACCCACTGTTTAATGTATAATTATACTGAATAGTTAAAATTGTGCAGAACACACATTAAATATTGCTTTGGCAATATTAAAAAATATATATCAATAAATATATTTTTCTGGGTGTTTCTATACACACATAATATATGTGCAGATATATATATATATAAATACATAAACATATATTCATATAACTCCATTAAAATGTGTTAATTTTAGCAACATGTCATTTTCTGATGAAAAGCTGTTTCAATGATTTTGTTTTTCTTTCAAAAAGCAGTCTGTATTTTATAATCTGGTGATTCAGAGGTACATCCCTCCTAAAACTGCCCCTCCAATGTCCACTCAGCCTGCATCAATATTCATATCTCTCTCTAATCATAAGATTAGTTCCCTAAAGGCCTATAGTAGTTAGGTTCTCTTTATATGACCATTAAAATAGATAACTGGTTTTGCCATTAAGAGCATCTCAGCCTTCTGTGCAGTTATGCAGAAGTGCTTATGGTCCAGTTCCTAACAGGGAATTTGCTCTGACAGAGCCCTAGAGAAGCATTTGGGGTACTATCTTGCCAATAATGCTTAGAAGCAGAAAGTTAAGTGAAAGAAGTCCTTCAATGAAAGTTAATTTAGCTATAACCTTGAGTCAAAACCCTACTGAAGAAATACATTAAGAAGAAATCTTAGCTTAAATTAATTCAACCTGAAAGCTCAATAGAGACGTATTAACATTTGTAGCTAGACAAATCAAAGCAGGGAAGCTTTTGGTAAAAAGCATCAATAATTAAGTAAGAAAAAAAAAACTCCAGAAATTTCCCCAACCTAGCAAACTCTCAAAACCTACGGTGGAGCAAACCAAATCACATTTTTATATTAACAAACATCAACCAGCAAAAACTTGCTTTTTAACAAAGCTGTTTTCATAAAGACAACCTTTCCCTTTCTTCAACCTTTCCCTCTGTTTCTTCTTCTACTTATCCCTTTTTCAAGCAGTTTTTCATCACACTAACTTTGCCCCCCTTTTCTTTCTAATTTCATGTTTTCCACCTTCTCTGCACCTCTCCTGCATGAAGACTTTCTTGCGTTAATCAACTCAGTGATGCCAGCTTTCTAATTGTAATCACACAGATACAGGATACACATCTAAGGGCTACTATAAGCAGAAATAGGACAAAGGTGACAAGGCCTTCACACAGTGCTAATTTAAAGGAAAAATCATTTCTCTGAGAGCTTTGATGTCTAAGATGCTCATGTTTATATTCAAACCTATTAATTTAAACTAGGAGGACATGGCTGAAGGCTGGAATGTTTTCCACTGATAATCTGCCAACTCATTCTGTCATTGTTTTTGGTAAAGCCTCAGTTCCTTTTACTCCAGGACCTCACGTTTAGCTCCAGCTCTCTCAAAATTTAAAAAATAAAATCAAATTTTGGAGTTAAACTTTTGAGATTATACTATAAAAATAGTTGCAAGGACAAATAAATTCCAGTGCTATGTAAGAGTATTACTGAATGTGTTTTAAAACATTATCAGTAAGTGTCAGCTATGAAGAAACCATTATTATATACTATTCAGTCATGAACTGAAAGGATGATTTTATACACTAAATGGTTGTTTTGGGTAGTTTCTGTTGTTGCTGCTACAAGATTATAGGATAAACAATGATTTTGGATCTTCTCAGTATTTCCAGTCCTGTTTTTACGAATGTTCCATACCTCTTTAGTACATATTAAAGAATCTTAAAGAATCTACTATCTAACATGAAGTAAGCTCCACCAAAAAAGTCTCCATCACAGAAGCAGCAAATAAATGAGGTTTGGCTTTCATTAAATTACAAACCAGTTACTAAACTTATGATGCTCTAAGGGTATAACTTTTAGTCTCCTAAAACTTGATCATTAAAATAGGACTATATTACTTAATGTGATTAAGCCAAGATATAAAGAACATCAGAGTGAAAAAAATTATTTGATGCACAATACGTTATTAAATTGATGTTTATATAGATTTTATTAAGAAGTTAAGGACAATAAAACCAGTGATTACAGTTATTATCATCTTTGGCTATTGACATTTTAAGTAATAGTAACTATTTCATGTCTATCCTGAATATGGAAACAAAATGTATTTTTCTTTAAAATCTGAAGTCCATTTCATACACCTAAATCTTTTCAATTACATTGCTAACATGCCAGGTCTCATTAATTTAATACTTACGTACTTAATCCACCTCCTAAAAAGTCCTATCTTAATTTCCAGAGGCAACACTGCTTCAACATAGTGCAAATGTATGCTGTAAAGACCAAAAAATAGCATTAGCTAGTCCAGAACCCACAGAGGCATAATTACATAATTTCATTACACGAAAATAGAAAAATCTCACTTGGTTGTAAGGGCAGAAAGTTGCAAGAGAAAGATAGATTCTCAAAATCTGAGCCAAACACTGTTTACTAACTAGAATTAACTCACTTCTGAAAGCATATTCCATCTTGTACTATGAAACACCACCATTACTACCCTCAAGGCACGTGAACATAAGAAGGGAAAGAAACCTCAAGAGCTCAGTTTGTAAAGGTGTCTAGAAGCATCTCTTGAAATCAGAGAAACTGTACAGAATAATTAAAGCAAAGCCCTGCAGGTATTTGGAACAGCTATTTCCTTAGGAGACTTCTTTCTTTCCTCTAGGAGGCACTCTGTCATAACAGCAATCATATTTTAGGCACAGAAAAAAATTGTTTTCTACTTACCTAACTCAGTTTAGTAAGTCACCTTTCTTAAGATTTCTTAGATAATAAATCTATTATGGGAATGGCTGAATTGTTTAAATTCTTGCATTCCCAGTACTATAGTTTGTATGGTGCTACTAAACTAAATATAAGGTAAGTACCACTTACCTTGGTGTAGCTGCAACAAAAAGGCAGGATTTTTCACATGCATAGAAAGAGAACAAGAATAAAATTTGAATAAGTGAAAAGGATTTTGCTCCTGCTGAATGGCTTTCCCCAGAAGTGAGAGCCACCCAGCAATACAATCTGGAGTGGTTAACTGATAAATAAGAGTACCTTATTCAGGGTTCCTGGAACAGTTTCAAAACCACTTTTCACTGTTCTGAATTCAACAGGTCTGAAATTTAACTTTTATTATTGCTGGTTTTGTAAAGCAAGTATTGTTTGGAAAAGTTTCATACACAATAACTAAACCTGGTAAGGCAAGAAATTATTTGTTTTTATAATATGCAATAAAACCTCTAGTTTTTCAATAACTGGTGTCAAAGGGACAGCAGATAGTTTCCCTGAAAGAAAGTTAATACTTATGAAGACTGGAATATCAGCTTCTCTGCATTAAAAAAAAAAAAGGCTTCTCTGGATCAAAGATCTATGGAAAATAGATAAGGAATAAACAAAAAATTCAGGAAGAGGTTCCTTTCCCCTCTCTCACAATCATTGAAGCTAATATTGCCTCACCACAATGAGAAAAACAGATTGAACAATTTCTTGTTCTAGGCCATGACATTTCTAGGCATACCCCAACATAGACACAGCAAGAATTAGTAGCATTGCTTCTCTTAGATACTAAAATACAATTTCAAAATACTGAATATTATATGCAGGACAAAAACAAATCGTAATGAGCCACTTATGGGTGTTAAAAAGTCCCAAACAAACACAAAATCCAGTGTGTGCCAGGAATTGGTTAGAGCCTGACGCTAATGGTGCTAATAGCACCAAAGTTGTGGGTTCAATCCCATATGTATGTGCCATATACTTTGGAATTGGACTTGATGATCCTTGTGGGTCCCTTCCAACACAGAATATTCTGTAAATCTCTGTTTCCTCCACCCCAGCTATTGCTATTCAGTGTGACATAATCTCAGCCCAGGAAGCCCCTCCTGGTCCTGTCCCATGGGAGTGGCTGCTTTTGTCCTCGTTCTACTCAGCAACAGGACTGCACACCCATTCCAAAAAGACACAGTCAAACACACTCAAAATTCTGACACAGTCATCTACAGAGACAGTGCCTTTAGCGACACCTACTTAAACACCTGCGACGTACTTAAAACAAAAACACCAAGTTATTTTTTCTCTTTTACTGATTGGCATTGAAGTCCATTTACAATAAAATACATGCCCTCACTCTGTTGATTTAGAAGTGTGTTTTAACTCCTCTCTGTACCAGTTTTGGCCAAGGTAGAGTTAATTTTTTTCGTAACATCTTGTATATTGCTATGTTTTGAATGTATTATTAGTCAATGTTGACAATGCAGGGAAGTTTTAGTTATTGCTGAAAAGGGCTTATCATAGCAAAGGTCTTTTCTGTTCTTAATATCCACCAGCAAGGGGATGCATGGGATGTTGGGAGGGGACACAGCTGGGACAGCTGACCCTGACTGACCAAAGAGCCATTCCATACCATATGGCATCATGCTCAGCAATAAAACCTGCAGGGAAGGAAAAGGGGACACAACATTCAGAGTTATGGCATTTGTCTTCCCTAACTTCACTTTTGATGCAGCCCTGCTTCCCCGGAGATGGCTGAATATCTTCCTGCAAATAAGAAGTAGTTTAATAATAAAAACAAAATAAGAATTAATTTGCTATATCTTTCTCAGCCCATGAGTTTTCTCAACTTTACCCTTTGAATTCTCTTCTCTGTCCCACTGCAGTGGTGTGAGCAAGTGGCTGTGTGGGGCTCAGCTGCTTAGCAAGCTTAAACCAAAACAGTCACGATATCAGCACAAACTCCACAATCCCCCAATACACGTTTTAGAGATTCTAGGTGTCTTACGCAGTCACTGTTTCAGATCTTGAGTCTTCCCATATGCAAGTCTCCTACTTGCCAGTGAGCCCAATCTGACATCTGCTAGCACACTGAAAGTACATACTCACTCAGAGAATTGCAATGCACCAGGGAAACATAACCCATCTGCTGTCGGTAGACCTACAGGCTCCATGGCCCACAGCCATTTCTCCAGTGTTAGACCTTTCAACCATTCACTCTCTCCAGTTGCTGGCATCTAGACTTTTGAGCACATGCACAGAATACCTTACCTGAAAAATAGGTAAGACCAGGATTATTAAGAAGATAGGATACACTGAAGTGGCACTGCATGATTTGTCAGCAAAAAAGTACTGAGCAGCAGCTGTTTATGCACAACTGGCCCCTTTTATCAAACCTCTCTCCTTTTTCTCATTTTTGTACATCCACCACCACCCCACACACCACTCTTAACCTTCCATTCCTCCACCCTGGTCTCATCTTGAACAACCAACATGCCCCCAACAACTTTCCTCCCCATCAGTCACATTTGGCTTCACCCATGTTCACATCTGGTATTTCTGATACTATTCCCTTGGTCACCTTGGTCTTTCGGGACAATATTGCTAAAGTTACCTACCATTGTGCAAGATAGCGCTCCCACAAGATCTCTTAACACTCTTCTCCATCTCCTTAAAAAAGTCAGACATTCCCTACACAAGTGTAGTCATTTGTCCTAACAGTACCTATGCCAGCCTCTCATGGTGTTATACAACCTGTGTTACACCCAATAGTTTTGCACTCTCCATTCATTCACCTAACTCTCACAGCCAGAGCCTAGTCCTTTCCCCGCCTGTCTCAGCAGCACATAATGCACACACATGTGCCTTCAACTCTCTAAGATGCTTTCAATCAGCCTCTGAGGGAAGAGCTTTGAACACAGCTACATGAGTTAGCAAGCAGGCTTTCCTTCACTCCTGCAGGATCCTTCACCACTAGTGAAGATCTAGGACTCTCCTAGCAACAGCTGCTCATACTCTTGATGGATGTAAATTACAGTGGATTGCTGCAGCGACTGCTGAGAGGTTGGAAAAGCTTCGCTCGCTAGTTGAGCACTGGGAAGATTAAAAATGAAAAACCATGTTTCCTGCGGAGGAACAGTTGCTAGGTAGGGTACTACTCTTCTGGTCTAGGGAATTCTCCTACAAGTTGCTGCTCTGTTACAGAATTAACATTCTGATCCCAGCAACAAGTCACAGAGGAAAAGCTTCATCCTTTTGGTTAGGTCATGCTCCAGTATGCTAACAACAGGCTGAAGCCTTGAGACAATTAATACATTTGAAGATCCTTTTGTAGTGCTAAAACAGCATATGGAGACCTTAATGAAAGTCAAAGTTGCATTACTTTTTGATTAATATTGCTGCCAAAAGCACAAGTCTCTGTTCTGGCACAGAAAGAAAGCATCAGTGCATTTGTTTACTGAAATTAAATTAAGTTTATCAGACAGGAGAAAGAACAACTAAATGTGACTTAATAGGAAAAGCAGGATAAAACTCAAGACCCAAAAAGACAGCAGTGTCTAATTGCAAGGATTTGCAAAAAGCTACTGTTTCTGATTATGGCCTATATTATGATCTATAAAATACAACATTTGTCGTCTTCTCCAAAAGCAAATATCCATTAATAGATTAATAAACTTTGTCTCCATTAAACCTCCATGAGGTCACCCCATGCAGTATATTGAATTTGTTAGTCTGGGCCAGAGTTCAGCTATGTCAAGTGCAGGACAGCCAAATGACAGAGTATCTATTGACTATGCCCTGGAATCTTAACATCAAACTAAAACCCACAAGAGGAACTCAATTTCAATCCATACAAATGAAATCATAACTTACCTACTTACACTGCAGGAACTCTGGAGGAACTAATGTGCCAGCAAGCAACATAAATTGAAGTGGATCATGCCTAGTTGCAAACAGGCCCATTATACTAATATCTGCTGAGAATGTTTGCAATTGTTAACCCATTCCCAGATGGATAGAGGTCTACAAACTAGAATGATCTATGAATGATCCCTAGAATTTAAGGACTTACAGCACCAATGGACTTTTTTGAAGGTTTTCGTAAAACCAAGTTACTAGCAGCCTTGTAAAGTTTCAGAGTATCCAAAATTTTGTGGAGATCCTCATCAGGAGAAATAGCTTCCCATGGAGAAGCTATGATTTTATACATATAGATATTTCCTGAAAGGAAAGCAAAACAAAAGTACGCACAGAAGTCCGCAGCTGGATGCTTTTACAGAGATTCTCCTGTAAAAGCTATTCTAAAAGCCATTAAGTGTGAAATAGGGATGAGATATGGATATACATGATAGCAATACACATATTTGGAACATGAATGAGGAAAAAAATTAGCTCATCACCAAATCCTTTTGGGACTTTGAATCTGACCTTGTATAGTAAAGATTATCTGAGAGTTTTAATATAACTGAAGTTATAAATCCCAGAACTGAAAACTTGTAATGAAAATGCCAAAGCAACCTTTACTAGAGCAGCAGCAGACACTGCTACAAACCAGTTTTCCCTGTGATTCAGAAACAATTCTAATTTATTTTTCTTAGTGGCTGTTACTCTAAAATGTGGCATTCTACACTTACATCTTACTAGATTCAATATAGTCATATAACCTAAAATATAAATCAATTAAATAGAATCATCTCATCAATTTAACAATTTTTCACTCTGTCCTGTTCTGAACTGAAAAAGCTTTCACTTTCTCAGTGAAGATTTTTATATGTTCCTAAGAATGTGTTAGCTCTTCTTAAAGTCCGACTTCTTGAGGTGAATAAAGGGAGGATGACTGCACTGTCAAATACCAAGAATAAAAACCAATTGGAGAAGTGAGGTGAGTTGGACTGGCTAATTTTTATCCAGATTTAAAACACAAGGAAACACACCAGTGAAGGTTAGCCATTATTAGTATCAGTAATAGAGTCACAGTGGTACACATGATTTGAAAAGCAGTTCTGTTTTGAAAGCATATCCTTGCTGTTTATCTTACTAGCACTGTAACAAAAAATACCTAGACAGATTCAACTGAAACTATAAATTCCTGCAGAATGGTGTCCTGCCAGATTCTTGTTTGGTTTTCACCACAATCACTCAGGTTGCATAAGACCATTCTTTTCCTTTGGAATCCTCTTTTAGATTGTTCAGAATTCCATATCTTACTGGATGATTTAGTGCTGATGAAGTAGTTCACAAAATATTTCTTCACCCATGCAAAAGCCTTCCTTTCTGACAATGTTCTCCTTCTTTGCACCTACATACAGCTTTTCATACCACAGTAAGACACAATAACTTTTATTTAGTTTTCACTATGAATCAAATTATTTTTAACACATTCCTCTGTATCAGTCCTGTTATTAGTGATAAATATTCCATGAATTTTGGATCATCCCTCTTGACCTTTCGCACATGGAAAATGTTTTGGCAATGGTGCTTATCATATCTGCCAATTTATTAAACAGCTTTCCCTGACATTAGGGTAAATGTAAATTTACACAGGCCATTCTTCTTCCTGAGAATTCCTACACTAATGTGCAATATTTAACCTTTTGTTTCCTACTATTTGAGAAATCAAAACCAATTTTTCCTACATCTCAGTGCTGCAATTTTTTTGTTTATTTGAGCTTTTTGGGGGTTGTTGTTCTTTTTTTCTTTGGTTGGTTGTTTTTCCCCTGCAGATCATGCTCCACACTGAAAAACATAACATTTGTCAGGGCATTACTAAATTAGAGATGTAGAATAAGACTTAGAGGACACATCCATGCTTTTATTTAACTTAAATTGCCTGAATTTTTTTGTAACTAGTTTCAATTCTTTCAAGTTTGCTGGTACCATTAGTAAAAGGACAACATGTTATTCTTCAGAACAGGGTTTTAGCTAATGTCCCTTTAAAAAAATATTCTCTTTTTTTAAGGAAAAGCAGATTAATCCTGCATAGTGTTGTACCATCTTCATCTCCCAAAGGGCAGATAAATACAGGATGCCAAATAGATAAATACCATAACATACATCTTTCCTGTAAGCAACCTACAGAGTTTCAAACCTGTCATCTTTGTCCAAACAGAACATGGAACTTGCTGTATATTTTACTTGGATTGCTTCTCTTATAGGCCGAAACGTATCTGAATTTTGATCAAAAGTTCTAATCAATGAAATTGAGCAAGGTAAAAATTATAGACTTGGATTCTAAATAGAATTAAGTTCCTGACACTCTCCCTGGTCTGAAGGTCACTCAGTCAAGCATCGAGTCCTCAGCTGCAGGAGGAGGACAGCCTCTTCATCTTCCCCTGCTGCACGTTACCAGAGGCACGGGCAGCAAATGGAAAGGCAACTCATCACAGCTAGGACTGGGAGGGTGATCCTGTACAAACCCATAACAGTTTGCTTGCTGCTCATTATGGAGGCAATGTATTCTCATTTGCACCTGCCAACCCATAGCTCGCAATAGAGGAAAAAGAACAAGCAAGGTTTGAGAATGACTCGAGCTAGAAATGTGGGCTAGTTTACAACTCTGTCCAGTCAAGGGTGAGCACACCATTACACTGCCACCAGAGCACGTTATCACCAACCTGATCTCTTTCACATGCCAGCTACCTCCTCACAGAGAAGCTGTGTATTTTATACTCCCATTTCAGAAATGTGAAGACCCTGTTGATCCCTCATAGTCCAAATGTTGCTCTAAAAATAATCAGTACTCCCAAAAGTTCCAAGGACAGGAAAAAAAAAGCTTGGTATCAGAAAAGTAATGCAGCTCTCCCTATGTTTCAGTGTTTTAATATGTGCACAGGGACTTATACAGGCAGAAGCAGGAAGCTGCTTAAGTCTCAACTGACAGAATTCTAGTACAAAGTGCTGAAAGATTAGAATACCTAATACAGGTGATATTAAAGGTTCCACTATCAAAATTATGTTTCAATGGTATCACTAGGATATTACATAAGACAGCTTCAGGTTATTTTTTATTTTGCTAAACATGTTCAATGGTTCCTTTTTTTTTTTCTCCAGGGTGTGTCTCATAATGAACAGCATAACTATTATTAAAATTTTTAGTTTTCTCTATCTCCTGTTTTCTCTTTGCACAGACACTAGAAACTTCCATCTGAGTACACTATCAAATATTAGGGAAGATACTTGGAGTGATGGCACACATAATCCCTCTGCATAAAGTACACAGGTTATACTTACCTGACACTGCTTAGGTCTATTTTTCCCTTACCCAAATAACTAAATCTCCTAACCACACCTAGATTTTAACAATTCTTATTTTCCTTCAAGACAAGGACATCCTCTTACACTTCAGTTAAAAAAAAACAGCTAACAATACCTCCAAACCTACTATAGTTCTTAATTAAAAAAAAAATAAAAACAAAAAATCTGATTTTATAAAATTGTGTAAAACTATCAAAGGTAAATACAGAAAAGCAGAGAAGGTAGAGTCCAGAACTGTAGAATTTAAATTTTCTGAAAGAAAGCAGAAGAAACTGTCAAGAGATGTGAAATCAACAAGAATTCTCCTCACAACCTGTGTTTACTTTAATTACAGTGTAACAGTCACCTTGCCCAGGAGATGCTGAGAATGATAGCATCCATCAGTGAAAAAGAGATCTCTTAATTGCTCTGGTATGTATCAGTCAAACAAAAAAAAATAACTGTGTATTTCAGACTAACAAGATTTACAATTTCTACACACACTCACACCCACTGTTTCTGTTGTATGCTTCTACAGTGGTATCTTGGGTCATTTACAAAGCTCCATATTGTCCAATAAATCAAAGCCACTGGATAACTCATGCTTACAGTGAACCAACTCATTGACTGGAGTCAACAAAAATACAGTTTCAGTTAGACACTGCTACCCACTGTGGTACCCACGTACCCTGCTCTGCACCCACTTAGCAGGTAGGAAATGTCCCACAGTCAGCACCTGGCTGCAGGGACCAGGTGTTGGCACAGATTAAAACCCAGATGACAGCAAGGGAGAGCAGCAGCAGAAAGCACTCTGGGCTTCAGTAAAGCATCTTTCAGCCTGCTCAGGGACTGGGGGGATGAATGGTGTGCAGTGCTGTTCCAAAGGACAAACAGGCCCTGGAGAAACTGGTCAATCTTCAAGGACAATTGTAGCTTCACTCTGGGTGTTCCGCTCGGGTCAGGCGGCAAGCCCCGAAGCCACAACGAAGTGGGCGAGCCGCCACGTTGACCATGCACCGGCTGGGTGCAGCAGCGAAGCTCGCAGGTAAAGGCGAGAACTCCTCCGGGGACGGAGGCCAGCAGGAGACAAGGTGATAATAAAGAAATGCAGTCTCTTGGGTTCAGAATCCCAGGGTTTATTGGGAGGACCAGCAGCGCGGTGAAGGCAGGTGGAACCGGGGAGGGACGCGGGGGATGGACACAGTCAGGATTCCGAGCTCGAGAGCCCAGAATGTGACCACGCAAGGGGTTAAGAGGGGCTGCAGCATGGGAGGGGTTTACATGGGAGGACCAACAGGAGCACGAGAGGTACAGGATTGACAGAGATGCCAGGGAATGGGGACACGAGGAGGGAAGGAACAAAAATTTGAAACCCAATGGGGAAACTCAGCTAGAGGGAACTTTCTAGAACAGTAACTAAATATGGGATAGGGGAGGGGAGATGTGCAGGGCCAACGATCTCTAACTGTGGTGCCTCAACCACTAAAACTTGCAGACACACACTGCTACATCTCCCCCTTTTTTCTTTACGAAAAGAACAAAAACAGAGTGGAAAATTAAAGACTTAAAAATTGCGAGGGCTAAAATTATTAGGTATAAACTTAGTAAAACCCATACAACTGGTTTTAGAATTGACCCTGCCCACCCCGAGAGTCCCCAACCCTTAAAGATCTTGCTTAGCCAGTCCTTCATTAGTGTCTGCAGCTCATCAATGTGGCCTTTGATTTCGGTGATGACAGAGGCCACGAAGCTTGCAAGCACGAGCATGGTGTCAGGGCTCATGGTGGGCTGGGTCTCTTTCTGAGGTGGACGGTGTCTGGGGGTCAGGCAACTGAAGAAAACCTACAAAAATAGTAACATAGGTAAATGAATGGGGTGCAATTCCCTTTTCTTCTCCCAGCTGGTCCCTCCCAGGGGTACATCTGAAATTTAACCAAGTAGGCGGTTTAGGGAGAGGACAGAACCACAGGGGCTGATCTGAATGGGAGAGGGGCAATCTGGGAACCACAAATGGTAAATGTGTGATTTAGGAGAAATCACGGACTCTTGAATTAGCTTTTTCTTTCACCTACTCTTCCACCCCAAGGTTAGCAGGATAGTCCAATCTGGGACAATGCCCTTCTTTGCGAAGAACACCCTTTTTTCTTGTGAATATTGGGTGTAAGGTTTGACCCATTTTCAGGGAACCCAACGGGGGCCTTCCAGGGTCAAGACACAGGCATGTCCTCTTCCCCACATCACCAACAGGAAAGGGCCTTGATTTGGTGGGACTCTGGGTCCTTGATCATGACAGGCGGTTGTTCCTTCAACTTCGCGCTGGTGTCATTGGCAAGTGTCAGAACACGGGGGAAGAGGCTCTGCAAAGGAACTATTGAGAAAGCTGATGGTAAAGAGCACCTTGCAGAGCCACACTTGAGGCGAGTTAATCTCAGTCTGCCCCCGCCCCGCTGCCGATCAAGGACCGATTTGAGAGTCCGGTGGGCCCTTTCCACAATGGATTGGCCGGTCGGTGAGTGAGGAATGCCCGTCGAGTGAGTCACTCCCCACTTTTCAATAAAACTTTTGAACTGCCGCGAGATGTACACTGGTACATTGTCGGTCTTGATCTCTTTGGGAACACCCAGTGTGGAGAAGGCTTGCATGAGGTCGTTGATCACGTTGGAAGTCTTCTCTCCAGTGTGAGCGGTGGCGTGCATTGCTCCTGAAAAAGTGTCGATGGACATGTGCACAAACTTCCACCGCCCAAACTCTGCAATGTAGGTGACGTCCATCTGCCAAATCTGACAGCTTTCTAATCCTCTTGGATTCACCCCTAGGTAGTACAACGGGAGCTGGTCTTGGCAACAGGAGGGGCAGGTTGAAATGATGGCCTTGGCTTGCTCCCTCATCAGCTGGAACATTTGCACTAGAGCTGAAGCATTTTGGTGATAAAGTTGGTGACTTAGCTGGGCTTGTGCGAATATATATGGGACTGACAGTGTGATGACAGGAGCAGCCAAGGAATCTGCCCTTCTGTTGCCTTCGGCTATCGGCCCAGGCAGGTCAGTGTGAGATCTCATGTGCATCACAAAGTACATTTGCTCCTGGTGGGAGAAGACTTCTGTAAGTTGCAGGAGCAAGTTGAGTAAATTTGGGTTAGACACCTCTTTTAGAGTCGAATTTTCTGCCCTGGACACAACTCCAGCCACGTAGGCTGAGTCGGTAACTATGTTCAAGGGTTCCGGAAATTGTTTGAATGCCCTGACCACAGCGGCTAACTCTGCAATTTGAGGAAGGCCTGAAACTTCCTCAACGTCAGCTTCCCACTGCTGCTTCTTGGGGTTCCTCCAAGTCATTACTGACTTGTGGGAAGCCCTGGAGCCATCTGTATAAATTATCAAGGCCCCCTTGATGGGGTGCATGGCCAAATGTGTTTTTTTAATTAATTTGAAATTGGTGTTAAATAGTTTGCGTCTTGCATGGCTAATTTGAATTTTTCCAGTGAACCCTTCCAGGGCAAACGGCAAACTCTCGCTGTACTTCAATAAACGTTCCAAATTGTCACGCGTGAACGGTACCTGGATCCACATGAAATCCTGACTGGCCAGGGCGCGAAGCTAAGATTGCGCCTTCATGATCACTTTGGCTGTCAGCTCTGGGGGTGTGGTCAGAGTCTTAGCAACCTGATGAGGGAGGAAAACCTACTCAATGATTAATAAATGGTCCTTCAGCTCATCGTCTCATTGGTAGATTAGACCATGCATAAATAGTTTTTCGCCCAGCACTATGATTTGGAAAGGCAAACAGGGGTCACAGCGGTGTGCCTGCTGGCTCGTAATGGTGTCCTGCACTTGTGCAATGCACCATCGGGCCTCCAGGGTCAGAGAGCGCGGCAAGTCCAAGTCCTCCCCTCCTCTGTGTAGACTGAAAAGCAGTGACAGGTCCTCAGAGGAGATGCCCAGCAGCAGACGCACCCAACTGATGGACCCAAATAACTGATGTAACTTGCGTAGCATCTTTGAGTTGTCTGCTATGACAAGTTGCTGGGGGGACGATGGTGCGCTCTCTGATGAGAAGGCCAAAGTACTTCACAGGGCACGACCGCCAGACTTTGTCAGGTCGAAGCTGGAACCCCGCCTGCTGCAGTAGATGGAACACAAGGGCAAGAGTCACAGTCAGTTTATCAGTGTTTTCTGCACAGACGAGAATGTCATCCATGTAATGTAGTATTATGACGCCTGGGAATTGCAACCTGGCGGGGGTCAGTACGGCATCGACATACCACTGGCAGATAGCTGGTGAATTTTTCATCCCTTGGGGGAGAACTGTCCAGTGGTACCGCCGCATGGGGGCTTCATTGTTCCGGGAAGGGATGGAAAAGACGAACCTGGGGGCGTCCGCCAGGTGGAGTGGGATGTGGAAGAAGCAGTCCTTGGTATCAATGACTGCCAACTTCCACTCCCTGGGGAGCATTGTGGCAGAGGGCATAACTGGTTGTAGGGGCCCCATATCCTCAATGACTGCACTGATGCTTTGCAAATCGTGAAGGAGCCTCCACTCGTCCTTGCCCTGCTTTTCAGGACAAAGACGGGGGAGCTCCAAGGGCTATGCGTCGGTGTGATGTGGCCCTTGGAGAGCTGTTCCTCCATGAGGGACTCAAGAGCGCATAACTTTTCCTCGGGAAGGGACCACTGATCCACCCACACAGGTGTATCACTGAGCCTATGTGGGGTGGTGCGCTCTACAGAGACCCCACTTAAAAATCCGGTTCCCGAGGGGGAATGTAAATTTGAGTCCCCCATTGTGATAAAGAATCCCTACCCCACAGGTTGAAAGGCACATCCATGACATATGGGCGAACTCTGGCAGGCACACCCTCTGAATTAACTATGGTGACACTCTCAGCGCTCTGGCACGCTGGAGATTGCCCCCCAACTCCACCAATGGTCAAGGCGGCGGACTGAAGCGGCCAGGACGCTGGCCACACATCTTTTGACAAAATAGTGGCGTCGGCCCCAGTGTCAATGAGACCCCGCACTGACCTCGTGATGTCATGGTTGGTCAGAGTACAAGTCATGCAGTGTCGGGTCGAATTGACCCTCTCTGCCCACCTGGCAAGGAGAGAGGACAATGGTGAAACATGTGTTTCGTCTGCACAGATAAAGGTCATGTCCGGGAACACTGTCGCTTTGGCGGCATTACTTGTTCCTCACGCGACGCCTCACTGCGCTGGCTGTTCAGTTTTTTGGCTGCACTGGTAGTGCTGATGGAAGATACGGTGCAGCTTGCGCTGGCAGGAGCGTTGGTGGAGGGAGTGGAGTCACGCCTGCTGATGGAATGGTCTGCAGAGCCGGTACAAGTTGATAGAGCTGGCTCTGGTGTAGACAGCTGGTTGTCAGGTGGGGCACTTGTCCTATTGGTAAAGAGCTCGCAAACAGATAGTTAGTGATTGGCTGCAGCATGGGACAGCGCCTGGCGATGTGCCCTGGCTGTCCACATCGATGGCAGAACACTGAAAAGCCTCTGCTCCTAGCTGGCACCAGGGGTCTACGTAAACTTCTAGGGGCCACTGAAAAGGCATTCGGGAGTTGAGAGGACTGGTCAGAAGAGGGAAGGGATGGGGAAGGGTTGGGATTTGGGGCTGCAGGGACTTTCATACAGGCTTCTATCAGATAACTCATTGTGATTGGTGGATCAGGGGGTAGAACACTGATGATCTGCTGGCAGCGGTTATTTGCATTAACCATTGCCGTGTTTAGCAAGACTTCTTGCTGTATTTCCATCCTTATAAACTGCCTTTCGATGGCAACAGACAGGCGATCCACAAAATCAACAAATGACTCATCAGGTCCCTGCTTGATATCAGTATAAGGTAATTGGGCTTCATGTCTCGTGTGGACTGACCTGAAAGCTTGTTCTGCAGCCTTGCTTAGGTCAGCTATAACAGAGGGGGGAATGGTGGCCACTTGGTCCTGAGGCTTGACCCATTCTCCTTTCCCACACAGACAGTCAAGCGTTAAAAGGCGACGCTCAGGGTCATCCCTGTACAAGTCAATGAGGGCTTGGACCCTTCTTTTCCAAGCTGCCTCCCACATTATTAATTGGCTGCTTGTCAACAAACAAGCTACTAGTGTTTTAATATCATGGGGGCACTTCGCTTCAGTGTCTAACATTGCATGGAAAATGGACTTAAAATATGTGGAATCTGTCCCGAAATTTCTCGCTGCCTTACACAGCCTCTCCCGTAAGCTGAATGGAATAGCTTGCCACGCCGCTGCGTCAGGGTGAGCGGAGCGGCCATGGCGAGTGGAGCGGTCACGCCGTGGTGGAGGGCTCGGGCTTTCCTGGTGGCGGCCGGATGTTGACGGGGCGTGGGGATCTGAGCATGGGAACTCAGAGGTGGAATCTTCCCACGCCGCCGCTCCACCCCCTGATGTAATGGGGGCAGGGAGTGACGACATCGGAGGAGGGAGAGGCAGAGCCGAGATGATAGATGGCTGTAAGGTGGAAAAACACGAGGGATTTTGGGAAGAAGTAGGAGGAGGGGGCGTCTCTTTGGCGGGCTCTGCCCCACCATTTAGCGAAGAGCCAGAAACAGCATCACAACCTCCATTTTGTGCCGGTGCCACCGCGTGGCGAGCACCGTCTTTGTCTAAACCACTCGAAGGGAAAAACGAGGACAGGGTGGGTACAGAGAAGGGGTTTGGATGAGAAGCCTGAACGGGGTGATCAGTCCCGCACGGACAAAAGGAAGGAGAGAGCGGGGAGGTGCCCTGGGGCTGGAGGCGGCCAGGCACCAACGGGTGGGTTGCACTGTCCCACTCACTCCTAAAAGGGTTGCTTGGGTGAGGAGAGCCGGGGTAAGGACAGTCAGAGGGGATGCGCGGGGTAACTGAAGGATTCAACTCAGGAGGGGCTTCGCAAAATGGGTTCAAAGTGGGTCCCAAGGTCTTTTTTCGGACTAATTTGTATATCTGTGCATGCAAGGCAAAGACAGCAGTAGCCGTTTTGTCCCCAGCCTTGCCTGCGGCTTGCAGCTTTCTCCCCACCTCGTCCCAGAATGACAAATCAAAAACAGAGCTTTCCGACACAGGGGGACCATTAACTAAAATCCAACGCACTAAACTCTTTAACACACACTTTGGAAACAAAACCTTATTCTCTACAAACAACTGGGACAACGAAAAATACATTTCTTTTTGGGGTTTGTAGGATTTGGAGCTGCCACCGCCCATTGTGATGAACTAAAACTGAAAAACTCACAACTAAAACCCACAACTCACCCCCTAAGATCTGGGCCAAGTCTCACTAAACCCCGACTTGCTCTCAACGTGCCACAAAAGGGAATATATAAAAGAAAAGAAGAGGCCCCAGAATCAGTGAGTCCCGTCACCCCTCACAGTCCCTAGGGACTATCCCTGGGCTTAATGAGAAACCTCTGAGGGACTGGCGGGGGAATCTCCCCCCCCCGCCCTGCGACAAAGGCACTCACCTGAAGACTCGACGTCTGCACACACACAGATGGAGCTCAGCCCCGCCGACACCGCTTCCAGGGCAACAGAAATGCGGGTAGCGATGAGAACTCCTGCTGGTCTAATGGGACTTCTCCGTCAGCCTCGCCGCAGTCCCCCAGGAGCTCTGCGCCACACGAGCTTCACTGAACGGGAGGGTGGTAACAGTCCAGCACGGTCCGGCGCGGAAGGTCGACAATGCTCAGTCGCCTTCCCGGGTTTCGGGCACCACTTGTGGCTTCATTCAATAGAAGGATGAACCTAAAAGAAGAGTATATTTATTAGTGAGTCCACTGAGCGAGAATACGTTTCCTGTTTATCAAATGTTAAAACACTGATTCAAAGCAATCATTGTACATAAAAGCAGTAGTGATACAAAGTTAACAATTGAAGCAAACAAGCAAAGAATATGTTTTTACACCCAATAATGAAAATTCATGTAGGAACTTGTGCTTGTAGATTTTTTGGATTATTTTTTCCAAGCAATTACGGCCCACCCTCAAAACAAAAAACAAAGAGTAGAACAGTATAACTAATTCCTTTCATATTCAGATGAATTCTATCCTTTGCAGATCTGACTCACTGAGTCAGCTAAGATGAAAATTAGATGATAAAGGACAACAGAATGAATTTTAAATTGTTAAATCGTGTGTATTCATCAATATTTCTTTCTTCAGCATGAAGAGATCAAATTATTCAAAAGGCAGATTCAAAATCCATTAGTAGCACTTAAAAATATGCTGTTATATAAACTTCCATATAAATGTGGTAAGAAGGTCCTATTTATAACAAGAAGTAGTTAATAACCTAATAAAAGGAAGGAAACAAAACAGGAAAAGTGAGGTGAAAGAAATATATTACAGTCCCAGGAGAGTTTGTAGTGCTCCACCTAAAGTGCTATCAGAAGATCAGTGACAAGTGGTGTCCCTCAGGGATCCATATTCAGACCAGTACTCTTTAATGTCTTCACTGATGTCATAGAGAGGGGGATCAGTGCACCCTCAGCACATTTGCAGATGATACCAAGCTGACTGGTGCAGCTGACATGCCTGAGGGATGGGCTACCATCCAGAGGGACCTGGACAAGCTCGAGAAGTGGCCCTATGGAAATCTCATGCAGTTTAACAAGTACAAGTACATGCTGCTACACCTGGATCAGGGCAACTCCCAGCTGGATGGGGGATGAAGGGATTGAGAGCAGCTCTGCTGAGAAAGACTTGGACACAGAGGTGGATGAAAAGCTGGACATGAGCTGGCAGTAGACAGTTGTGTAGCTCAGGAAGCCATCTGCATCCCAGTCTGAATCAAAAGCCAGCTGGTTGAGGGTGGTGATTCTGTCCCTCTACTCCACTATAATGAGACCCTACCTAGAGTATTGTGTCCAGCTCTGGAGTCATCAGCACAGAAGAAACATGGACCTGTTAGAATAGGTCCAGAGGAAGGCTGTGAAGATGATCAGAAAGGTGGAGCAACTCCCCTGTGAAGACAGGCTGAAAGAATTGGGATTGTTCAGCCTGGAAAACAGAAGGCTCTTGGGGAGATCTCATTATGGCTTTTTAGTATTTGAAGGGCACTTGTAAGACAGATGGAGACAAACTTTTTCAGGGCCCTTTGCAGTAGAAAAAAGGGTAATGGTTGTAATCAAAAATATTTAGGCTAGATTTAAGGAAGAAATTTTGCACAGTTAGGGTGGTGAAACATTGGAACAGGTTGCCCAGGGAGGTGAAAGATGCACCATCCCCAGAAACATCTGAAGTCAGACTGGACTCACTGCTGGGTGATTGGACTAGATGATTTTCAAAAGTCCCTTCCAACCAAAGTTATTTTATGATTCTATCTAACCAACTCCATCACACAACATGCTAAACTTAGGAATCTCAGAGTCTCAGATTTTGATGTCCAGAATCACTCAAATTCAGAGAATAATTCAGGTTTCTGTAATCACTGTTGAAAAGCATCTCACTCTCCCTCCACTCTAGATGATAAGAATTAATTAGCAGTGGGAGAGCATTCCTATCTCAGGCCTACCCACCAGATTCTGCTTGGATGGAGTTAGTTTTCTTCATAGTAGCCTACACAGTGTTCTGCATGGAATTTGTGACAAAACCAGTATTGGTAACACTCCAGTGTTTTTACTACTGTTGAGCAGTGTGTGCACATGTCAAGGGCTATTCCCTATCCCCCATCCTAAGCACTAGGTCTCCCAAACAGGCAGGCTGGAAACTCTGAAACTGTCAGGGAGCACAACCAGGACAACTGACCCAAACTGACCAATACCATTTGACTTCCATACCTCATGGCATCCTGCCCAGTAGCAGAGCTCAGACAAAGGAAGAAGATGGGACAATGTATATGGTTACTACATCTGGCTTCCCAAGTAACTGTTACATATGCTGAGGCCCTGCCAAAAACTGGCTCTGCAGCTGCCTGCCAACACAAAGTACTGAATATTTTGCTTTGCTTGTATGCACAGCTTTACTTAACATATTTAAACTGTTGTTATTTCAATCCCTGATTTTTTTTTTCTTTTTGCCCTTCCAATTTTTTCTCCTCAATTCCACTGACAGGGAGGGAACAAGTAACTGGGTTGGGTCCTATCAGTTGACCATGGTCAATCCACCACAGCCAAGCAAAACTATTCTCTGGAGGTTCCTCTCTACTGAGGCATCTAATTTTCAAGCTTGGTGGGACAAATCTCAAAGCACCACGTGTAAGAAGTAGTGGCAAGTCCCAAAACTTAAAATTACAGTGGTATATTTTCTGGCCATTGAAACATCCAGCAGTCTTGCTGAGCTTAAAAACAACCCCTCAACGTTGCATTTCTTTAGAAGTACAACACAGGCAGTTTTTTATTTCTCTAAAAAACACTGAGAGCAAACAAATAGAGGAAGTGATAGGAAGCTAAAAAGAAAATTCCAGGTAAGACCTTGAGAATTAATAATGAGATCTGCATTACTGTACTTAGTCACTGTCTCACAGGTCCTCCCATAGTCCAAACTGCCCATGCCAAAGCCTTTCAAAAGGCATGGCTTTATCACCATTGTGAGTAAAGGCTCTAAAAGTTATTTCTCCTCTATAAGTTGTCTGAGGAACATATGGGATCCAGTAAGAAATAGGGCACTGCACATTTCCTTGCTCTTTCAGATGCTCCCATGTAACTAATGCTTTTTTAAATTCCTAATTTCCTTCAATCCATCTATAAATATTGTTTCCTTAATGCTGAAAAACCCCCAAACCACTGAAAGTTTAAGGCTTAGAAGCTGTACCGCTGGTTTAACAGATTTCACTAACACTTTGGAAGTTATGATTGTAATAAAAAATGACAGCAACATACTTTGATTAGATGAAGGTTTCTATATCTTTTTTATTTCTACTTTATTTTACCAATATCTATGCAGATCAAATGTAAAATATCAAATGAAAGGCAGAGATTTTCTTCCTTCTTTCCACTTATCGATCAAGAAATTATGACTGAATTATCGCTGGTATGTTACTTAGAAGCTTGAGCAATTTAAATAGATCTGTGTATCCTCCTTACTCCATCCTTCTAAACAAGGGAGCCAATATCTACTTCTCAGCCCTCCCACACTCAAAAAAGGTTTAGTCAATAAAATATAAAAAAGTGACTCAGACTATTAAAAAGAAGTTAAAAATCAGTGGGTTTGATAGCCTGTATTCCCTTTTACATAAACACAAGCTTCACTGCAATTTTCTATGCCCCATGCACATTTAAAATCCCCACAAAAACACAAATCAAACAATCCTAATACATTTGAGGGTATTGTTGGATTTTGCTCCCATACAGTGGAATTCTAATCTCCTTCATTAGAAAAGAGCTATCTTACTTAATGAAGGAGATCCACTGGCATCACTGGAGATACCAATGAAGCTTACTCAAAATATCAAAACCTGGTTCTTAAACATGAAAAGGGAAAATAAAGTGCAGAGGTTTCTGTGAGGAAGGACACTTAAAGGGCAAATACGGAGGAATGCAGCCCACCTGTCAACAACCTGTATCTAAGTAAAGCAGAAACTTGCAGTATGAAATTATAGGATGCTTCAGTTAAAGGAACAGCCCAAGGTGTTGCTACTCTAAGCACAAAGATGTGTCTTCAACCTTCAAGAGCATTAGAACTTAGTCCAAAACTAAAAAGATGTGTTTCATCATTCAGCACGTAAGAGAGTATATTTGAATGCACACACCATAGAAGGAAGTATAAAAAATACACCGAATAAGAACATTAAGTTAATTTCACTACAAGAGTTTTGAAAAACCAATAATGCCTCACATGCTGTGATACAGCTTTCTGACTCTTGTAGAAAAATGATTGGTATTTTAAGGAGAGATAGCTCCTTTTCACTAATCACATCCTGCAGTTATTCTCTGTACAATATGCAAGCCAGAACTGTTAAAAAGGTTTTCACACCTTTTGCTTCAGTACCTTTCTGGAATGTGTGCTGTACTATCTACAGCAACCAGCTGTGCTCACATTGGATATCCTCAGTTAAGCAGGATCAGATTTTGGCACTGCTATTATTAGCTGTAAGCATTTGTTTGTTTCGTTAGTGGCAATTATGCCCAGTAGGGACTGCCAAAGGCACATAGCGATCCATGAGGTAGATTTAATAAATAAGCTTCTATCAGTGAAAAATACTCCATCAAGATGTGAGAAAGCACGGTATTTTATATTTTCTTATTTTTTTAAATGTTACAGTAAACTTCTGGACAAGAAAAATCTGACTTTTTAGACATTTGAGCCTCCAACCTACTTTCAGATTAGCCATGGATATGAAAAGATTATTTAAGACCAGTCCCCAAATTTCACCAAGCAATTCCTCATTTAAAGAGTAATCCCTGCTTCTTGTCCACCATGATTAAAGCCTTTCAGCCTGGAACCTGACTTGGAACCTGACATAACAATACTTCTTTATGTATCTAACTAACAAGACTAAAATGCTAGCTGCAACATTAGAAGTTTTGCTTTCAAGAACCTCAGCTATGTATACAGCTGGACCTAGAGTTGAAGTTAGCCAAAAAACACCAAGCACAAAAATCCTGTGCTCTATATTATACTGGAATAAGCCTCGAGAAATGGATAGGAGTAAGAACAGATAAATCAGACAAATCACTGTAAACTGCTGATAGCATCAACTACCAAATTATATTTCAAAGATACAGCCTTCACTTCAGAGAACAGAAGTACTAAGACAAAACTCAAACAGCCATCCTTTGGCTTCAGATAATTCCATACCAGGAATGGGGTGGGGGGGGGGGGAAGAGAAAATAAGACTGATTGATTTTGTAGCTGATTGAGAATTTAAATAGTAATGAAACTTTTCATCATAAACCCACAACTTGTTCAACAGGATGGGATGCTCACAATGCTAAGCACAGCTGGTAAAATGCATTTAGCTGTCAAATATGTAGGGTTTGTCAAACATATTATGACTTCATTCAACACTTTCTGGCCACAGACTTGAGTTAAAAAGTATCTCCAGATCTGAGTTTTCTTCCTGAGACCAGCAGTACAGAGCTTGGGAATCGCTTGGTCTGTATGTTTTAGCATTAAATAACACAAAAACAACAACAAAAAGACATTAAAACCACAAGCTTAAAGTTTTAGTCCTACTATTTGAGGAAACCTCCTAATTCAGGAGGCAGATATGGTGAAAGCAATGGAGGGTAACACCCTAAGATAACTGCTGAGAGTTCAGCCAGTCTTCCAAAGAAAGAGTTTTGCTGGGAGTATATATATCTATAATTCTCACCACAGTATAAACCTTGATCTCAGCAATCACAATTACAATTCTGAGCCACCAAACCAAACAACAATTACGTGACTTTTATTAACAATCTAAGCCAAAATTATTCTCCTTCTATTAAAAAGTTCCAAACAAACAAACAAAAAATCCCTACAAAAACTACTCTCCCCTCCAAGAAAGAATTTTAAAAAAATCTAAAAAAGAAAAACCAAAACAAACTTATTCCTGAAGGAACGCTATATGCCATGAACTGTGGCAGCTCCAGTTGAAGAAATCTTGTCCTGGTGAGCTTCTTAATTCCCATGAAAAAGCATTGAAGCTAATTAGAATCTAGTAAGGAAGAAAAAAACAGTAACAACAACAACAAAAGATTTAAAAAACCCAAAAAAAACCAACATTTTTTTCTGAGATATCAAAAAAATCAGGGATCAGTAGTGAAAAGAAGTATGTGCAACTCAAATGTTCCAATGTTGCATCAAAATCTGAATCATATTTTCCCCTCAAAGTACAGGAAAATTTTAAAATGCTTTGAAAAATAGCCCCTCCTGCCACTCTCCATAAAAGAGAGTACAAATCTTTTTTCTTACTTTGTTTACACTTATACATTTGCAGGAATTGAAAAGCTCTAAAAAAATTTCTATTTTGAGGAGAATTATCTGTTTCATAAAATATCATCTGCATGGGATATTTATTCAATCCTTTTATAAGAAAAGATTTGGCAGCTGAACATTATGTATGACAGACTTCTTTCACACCATCTGTTATCTGCAGCAAATCAGAAAGCATTTCTTCATTATTTTTTGTGAAGAACTGTCGGTGCAGTTCAGAACACTTCAGAAAAGTATTTGCTATTTTTTAGAAGAGAAATACTGGCAGAAGCCATTCACTTCCAGGGCTTCAATGCTTTGTTCTTCAGGGATCCTGCTCAACAGTAGGCTAGTTCACAATGAGTTAGAAATGTTTAAGGTTATAAAATAGGGAGATAAAAACTTGTTTTCTCTTTCTAATGTACTCCCTAACCCAATTGTGTCTTTCATATGATCTTCATTCACACAGAAAGTAAACTAGGCTAAAGTGAGGCACTGCATTAACTCCAGTTGCTCACATTAAACAATTTCTTCAGTTGATGACTTTTTTCATCTATCAGTATGAATATTCACATTAACTTTACTTCACAGCGTGTGTTCCCTCCCTGGACTGGAGTTCACTTTTGAATGAATTTGAGTTTATGAGTAAAACTATAAAACAGAAAAATTGGAAAAAAACCAACACCACACCACCCACCCACCCACAACCTGAAAAACCAAAATTCAAACAAAAAATAAGAAAAAAATAAAATAAAATCCCAAAAACCCCACAACTTTATAGTTATATTTGGTTTTTTTAGGTTTCTGAGATAATATGTGTCTATTTTTTCAGTATCATGCTCCAGAAAATTCAACATCTGTTTCTTTCAATAACACAAAGTTATGAACACAAGTTTTAGATGTAGAAATGGTTTTGAAAAAAATTTACTATTCTGCTTGCATCTTTGCCACAGCACAAAACTTCTACACATCCAGAAGTGCTTTAGCACTGGAAAGTAATCATAAAATCACAGCATACGCTCCGTTGGAAGGGACTCACAGTGATTGTTGAGTCCAAATCCTGGCCCTGCACAGCACAACCCCAAGGCTCACACCATGTGCCTGAGAGCTTAGGGCAAACACTTCTTGAGCTCTGGCTGGCTTGTGCTGTGACCAAGATGGGGAGGAGCTAAAACGTAAGACTCATGTTGCTCTTACCTAAGTCAAGACCGTAACATTTCCTGAAGCAAAAGCTACAAGCAGGAAGGGAAATAAAAAGTTTCAAAAACACTGACCTCACATATGATCTACCTGATCAAATCCATCTGGCAAATAAAAGTTTCACAGTGATAAATTCCTTTTGCTAAATTAACTACAGTCTGAGAAAATTTCTTGGAATTTGGCAAATGAGAATGTATTAGTAGAACAAAAGGGCACTAGTGCAAGCTTCCTATCTTTTTTTGTGAACATTTTAAGCCTGACCACGTTTGTCCTCTACAGATCAGGGCAGATGCTGCTAGTTGATATCCTCTATGTGTGTGTATATATATATATATATGTAGCTGCTCTCGGAAACCAGATTTATCCAGTAGCAACTCCAAATCCTCTGGTCTCCCTGCTTACTCATACCTAGCTGTAAAAGTCCATGGGTCTTGCAGACACACTCTTCTTGTTGGCACTCAGATCCCCTCCTGCTCTGTACAAACCTCCCTCACTTCACAACAGCTGGCCCAGACCTATGGCTTTCTCAATGACTGTCAGGCTGTCTGCCCCAGAAGGTGAAAGAACAACCTGGGCAACCAAATATCTGACTTGCAGACTGCTGGCCTCTGCACTGTCTGGCCCCCAAATCTACTGTCTCTCCTGAAACTTCCTGACAGGCCTCTTACCACATACAGCAACCAATTTGGTTTGAAATTATCTGGTGAAGTACACACTGCAACACTGAAATTCTCTAGGGAAACATTCACACTCTTTCCAATTACAAGCATTTAGACCTGGACACACAAACACCAGAGGAAAACAGGAATAGTATTTAACATGCAGAAATGACTGGTGATCAGATCCAGTGCTTAGCCAAACTTCTTGACCAGAAATCTGTTGACACGGAAGTCCTTTCTTTCTCCCTGATTCACCCTGCCTCCTTGCCTCTCCATTTGCCTATGCTTGTTCTCCCAATTCACCCATACTCCTCCCTTTCTCCACCTTGGGTCCTTCTCTAATTATCTCATTACATCTTTCACGGTGCCACAATCCCCTTAAAATTTTCTACAAAATGTATTGCTCAAGCCCAAAATGGACCTCCTTCTGCATTCCATCATGAGTCCCATATTCCTTTAGGCAATTAAACACCCTTCAATCTTCAAGGCGATTGCACTCATTAAGATACAGCATCCTTACACTTACTGTTTATTTGCATTTTTGGTGATTAGCCTGTAATTATAAAACCTATTATTAGTTTTAATCCTAGAAATCAAGTTGATTAAACTGTGTTCCTTTTCCTAAGACTGACAGCGAATTACTTGTTTTATATTTCCTTCTCTTTCCTTCTTCACATTCATATCCCATGGATTCTTAATGCCAATGGTCCCATTTGAATTATAATTAGAAAATCTTTAATATTAAATCTATTTTAAACCTAAGTGATTTTTAATCTGCAAGTCAAAGTCCATAGGTTGTTTTTATACCTCCTGGTCCTAAGTGAGCCTTTGAAGGTGGAATGCCAGCTAGATTGATCCCTAGACTTTGACAATAAAGTAACGAGAAACTTAGCAAGAACTCCCAAACAAGTCTAACTTCCTTGATTTTTGAGTTCTTTAGGAGCCCTAAAATGAAACAAATTCCAGAGGAATTCAGAAACCTTTCAACAGCACTATATGAACAGAAGCAGACTCTTCAACCTACAGTTTAAAAGAAACAAGTTTGTTCTTTGAAAGCAATGCATACACTATCAAGAAATTCTGTGGTACTTTTATAAAACAGATCTATGAATGATAGCTTAAGAATTTAATTAAAAACACTGTTTCTTTCATGAAAGCTAATCTACAGATTCCTTTTGCATGCTTGTTTCCCCTGCAACTTGAAAAGCATCTGGATGGTGTAGGTGGGCAGCAGATTCTTTCAGATATAATAGAAAGTCTTATAATGACTTAAAAAACAGAAATTACAATCCCAAGAGGCTTTTTCATGATCCAGAGATGTCTGTAACTGAGATTGTTTTTGAGCATCTAACCCCCTCCCAAAACAAAAAAAAAAAAGCTAACATTTCTTTTCTTATTTTACTTTCACAACAGTATTTTATCCCTACAGGGATTCTACCCCATAAATACTATCAGCTTTTGTCTATCTAGTGCCTTAGAAATACATAATCCTTTCCATATGAGATTTCATATCCTGCAGTAGTATGTCTGCTTCCTTTTCATTGCCCAGCTCTCTATTTTAATGCACACACTTCAATTACTTCTCTGGTCTTGACTAGCTTGCAAATTGAACTACAAACTGTCCTTTTATTATCTATATATGAAGCCAAAATTATAATACAACTGGGTTTCATTTCGACAAAATATATTTGACTCCATAATGTCGTGAGAACAAGGAAACATTTTATTCTTTCTACATCCAGGCTGTCATACTCATTTAGTCTCATGGCTGCTCCTGCTCCTGTTCCTAAGATGATCACTTCTCATCAGGAATTTCCATTTCTAACTCGTTTCTTCTGTGATTCTTCAGCCCTTCTGCTGTTTAAAAACAGACAAAATCCAAAACATAGACTTACACCCAAATGCTGTAACATGAGAATTCAAGCCCTCTTCCTCCTCTGCTAAAGCTAACTAAAAGAGATGAAGGGCAGATCACAGGCATGAAACCTTCAGTGCAGTTTTGGGACTATTCTTAGTTTCTCTTTCTCCTTCAGAAGCAGGAAAGTACATATATCTCTTTTCTTTAATATAGAGGAAGACAAGCTACCCTTAGAGATATATTTTGTACCTCATTTTGGCAACTTAATATATTTTTATGTTGGTATTTATGCAAGTTCCATGACAATTCATCATTCAGGTATCAGCATGATTAAGAATACCCCAAGATGTGCTTGCATGAAGTAGAAATTGAAAATTCCTAGGGTCTTTTGTCTTTTTAGAACATTAGGAGAAACTATACGTTTGCATCAGATAATTTTTCTTAACTTCCATATGTAATTCCTGAAGAAACTTTTTTTTTTAGCATTCAAGATGAAAAGGTTTCGTTTCATTCATAACAAATGCAAAGACACCCCAGCAGACCTAACTGAGCGTTTTCCTTTATGAGTTGAGACTGACATAGTGGGATCTAATGCCTCTGTTTTGGGATCTAATCCTCTTTGTTTCCCTGTGGGCCATTCCAGTCAGCCATCATGTCTGCAGCTGTAGCACATCTAGACAATTTAGCCCTTCATTAAGCTATGTCACCTCCCTGGAACAACCACTGTTTTCAGGAGAAAAATACAAGTCTGAAGTCAAGTTTTTACTCTTTAGTATCATGACTGTAATGCTTTCATGCTTTCCAGAAAATGTGTAAGCTAGTTACATTTGCTGGAAAACAAGACCGCTCTCTCCCTTTTATTCCATCTCCTGCTGTCATTCATGGTTCTTGGATCACAACTCTCTATCAAGACTTAAGTTAACTGAAGCCTCTGTTTCAAAAACTGAAGCAATTTTTTCAAAAATTAGGTAACTATCCTGCCCACATTATGATTTGATTTTTACAAAGTTTCTAACACTCAAAATCATGGTTGGATCTCAAGCCATTTTAAATTCACCACTAAAAAGCTTAAGATCAGAGTGCAGATCTTGCAGGAAGGGCTGAATTATCAAATCTGATAGTATATTTAACCCAGTGGTAAAACCTTAGCACCAACTGGCACATGTTAGACTACCAAACAGAATTCCTACAGTTTGACTGTTTTTCTTCCCCTACTATCAGGAAGCTGTATTAGACAGGGCTGAAGTACTTCATTCCTGTTATTTTCAGTAAGTGTGACAATGACCAGTCAAATTATTAACCATGAACGACAAGTCACCGGCTAATAGATATCCCAACAAAAATGTTCACAATCAAGACAGCATTCTCTGTAAGAAAATTTGCACAGAACTCCCTGGAAAAACAGAAGATGGGAAAGTATCAATATGGGAAGAAAATGGAAAAAACCTGTTTGTTAAATCTACCTCTTATAAGCTCTACTCCCTAACTTACGTATTCATATACTTTCTAATACATTAAGTGTCTTTCACACCCGGAGAATAAATTCAAAAAGTATCCAAATAACTTTTATTTGTAAAGTCATGGTCTCATGATCTTGGATGTACTTTATCAGAATTACACACACCATAAACAACTTCAAATCAAAATAATCAAACCTCTTTAAAAATATATCAAAACTTCCTCATTACAGATAAGCAAGATACCATTATGATTTCTGGGAATACTCCAACAAAATAAGATATAAAAGCTCTTTTCACTACTAAAAGTGCGTATCTCTGTACTTCCTGAATACCTGAAAATTACATCGAACCATACACATAACAGAGAAGCTTCTTTCCAACTTTCACTGTAATGATTTCTTAAAAAAAAAAAAAAGTAATTAAAAAAAATACTATTATAGAACCGACATACAGCATCTTAAGATTACTTTGTGAAATATACAGTCCCAAAGCTGTACTGTATATAATGGACTTCTTGAAAGTGAGGTGTACACACTACCAAGCCCCTAAAATGCAGTCCTTACTAGTTAGTTTGATACCTATTCACTGAAGACTAGTTATTATCTGCCCACTAACGGGTATCAGGTATTCTAGATATCACTTTTGTGACTGACTGCAAGATGATCTGCAGCTTCTAGCACAGAGTTTGTAACCTGTAACAGTGTTTTAAAACTGAGAATCAACCTTGTCATATTTCCAGGAAAAGCTAAGCCAACTAGAAGGAAAAACATTACAGACATACTAAGAAACCTGCTAGTCTGAAGTCCTTAATCATCTAGAACTAAAAAGAAAATAAACATTGCACAGTTGTCATGGTTTAACCCCAACTGTCAAGTAAGCCCCACAGAGCCTGTCACTCACTACTCCACAGTGGGATGGGGAGAGCATAGGAAGAGCAAAAGCAAGAAGATTTCTAGACTGAGATGAAAGTTAAACAGGAAAAGCAAAATCTGCAAGCACAAGTAAACCAAAAGAAGGAATTCATTCACCCTTTCCCATTGGCAGGCAGGTGTTCAGCCATTCCCAGGAAAGCAGGACTCCATTACCCACATCACAGTGACTCGGGAAGACAAACAGCACCAAGTCTGAATGTGTCCCCTCCCTTTCTTCTTCCCCCAGCTGTATATGCTGAACATAATGCCATATGGTATGGAATATCCTTTTAGTTAGCTGGGGTTAGTTGTCCGAGCTGTGTCCCCTTCTAAATTGCCATGCACTCCCAGCCTCCTCGTGGGTGGGGTGGTGGGAAGGGCAGAAAAGGTCTAAACTCTGTGTAAGCCCTGCTCAGCAGTAACTAAAACATTCCTGTGCTATCAATAGTGCTCAGCACAAATCCAAATCATGGCTCCATACTAGCTACTACAAACAAAATTATCTCTGTCAAAAGCTGCACAACACTACAAGAAAATGCTGAAGAATGCTAGGAATTTGTTCTGTCTATGTAAAGAATCAATATTCTGAACACTAGTCTCATCCTTCATCTCCTCTGGCTAGCAGGACTCATAATGAGTTTCTTTCTCACATAAGTCAGTCCTGGCACTTCCCATTTGTAAGTCTGTGGATTTCAAGTGCCTTTCTATAGCTAATTCTTCCTCACAATATTTGTAAGTGAACCATGGGGAAGCCTGGCTGGTTCTTGTAGTATGATTTCAGGAATGATCTTTTTCATCTAGAGGGGATCTGGTTCAGCTCACAGGCACAGCTTGGCATAAGAACAGGAAAAAGGGTTGCTACAACAGCATTCTTACATTCATACAAAGCTGGCAGAGGGAATGTTGTACAGCTGGAATATAAATCAGGGTTTGGAGATTGTCAGAATAGTTCTGTACAGCTGGATAAATGGACATTTTTTGATTAAAGGTATTGAGACAAATTGCAGCTCCAAACACAAAAGTAAAATTTCAGAACATAGTATAGCTGTTCTTCATTTTCTTATGGAAAAAATAAACTATTAATAAATGCAGTCCTTGAAATACTTGATTTGAAATCCTATTTTCTGGTTTTTAATCACTTTCCAAAAGCATTCCACTTATAAGTCAAACCTGAGAAAAGCCTGAGCAAGACTCAATTGCTGCAGTATGAGGATCACAGAATGTGAAGGGGTTGGAATGGACCTTAAAGATCATCTAGTCCCAGCCCTCCCTTGCTAGTTCAGGGTCAAACAGCACCTTCAACTCTTTCTCTGTAGGGCAGCTCTCAATCATTTCTCTGCCCAACCTGTAGGTGTGCCTGGGATTGCCCCAGGTGTACAACCTTGCATTCCACTTTGTTGAACTCCATAAGCTTGTCCAGGCCCCTCTGGATGCCATTCCTTCCCTCCAGCATGTCGACTGCCCCACACAGCCTGGCGTCATCAGTGAACTTGCTGAGGGTGCCCTCGATCCCACTGGCCATGTCACCAACAAGATATTGAATAGTCTCGGCCCCACTACTGACCTCCCGGGGCATAGTTTTCCACGGGATGGAGTGTTTGAATATTCTAATCCTTCCCATTAAAAGTTTCATTTTAAAGACTTTCTACTTGCTTTCCTTTTATCACCTTTTAAGCTATCCTCTTTGGATCAAGAGCTAAAATTCCTGCAGCTGATTCCTAATTATATGAAACCAAGTCTTTACTTCAGCTGCTAAAGAACCAGACATTTTCCTAATGCAAAAAAATCCAAAGCTCCATAGGTAGAGAAGCTCAGTCCAGTTATTCTGCAATCTAATCTATATAGATTGAAGGGCCTGTTGTTTAAAGGAAAATATTCTAATACAGATGGCTAAGCAGAATCAGGTCTAAGATTCCAGTTCTTTTATCTCCCTAAGCATCCACCAGTATCAAACAGAAGTCTGGGTCAATATGAATCACAAAAACTGGTCCTTCATATTCATTAGGCTCAAAACTACCTTTTAATCCAAACTTCTAGGGCAAGCTGTACATTTACTGAAGTGCCAGTGACGCCCGATGATTTTTGCCTTTTTTTTTATATACCCTTTTATATTTTTAATGTATCCTTTTATATATTTTCTGTACCCTTTATATATTCTCTGCACTCTTAGCCTATATACTTGTAATTTTTGTAGCCTGATATTCTAGTTTAGTTTTGGAGTTCTGATAGGCACAAAGACCAAACATCCCCAGTAAGAAGCCAGTGAACTCTATGGTATCTCAAAAACTTGAGGTTTCAACCTAGGTTGAAACCTTCTCTCTGAAACATATTTTGTAAACTGGGCTCTAGCCTCATCTGGGGGGAGATTCTTTAGAGCAGAGAGACATTACTTCATTTATTAAGCTTTTTATTGGGCGATCCTGGACAAATATGCTAATTTACAAAGTCTATAACAACTGTCTACGTGTTATTCGGTGTGTGCATCTCAGTGCGCTCTACCTTGAAGAGCTGTGTACCATAAGATCCTATTAAGTACCGAGGTAAAACCCTTTTGTCCCTTAACTGTGTCGCTCGTAACTCTTAAGCAAGCAAAAAGGTAACACCAGAAAATAAGCTACACATTTCACACTGCTATACAAGCTGCAATTAGGTGAAAGGTTCCATTCAGCTCCTTAAGGGGAACAGTGGGAAAGAATAAAGTCTCTATTTGAGGGAGGGTTACCAGAAGAAATTAAAGTATGGGAATGTGTTTATTTTCAGTAAAATTAGTGAAATAAGTGGTTTTTCTCCATTAGAATGTGTACATATTTGAAAAAAAAAATGTCTGGAAGTCAGAACACAGAAAGAAGTTCAGCCTTGCACTCAAACCTTCCTTCCAATCAAATTTGTTGTTTGAAGGAGGCTTAGTACTTGCCCAGGGAGTGGATTCTCAGCCTTGAAGAGACGGCTGGAACTCATCTAGCTCTTGAGTTGCCGCTCCATGTTGCCCATTGTTACAACCACATAACAATGAACAACACTGCTCAGGAACAATGAGATCAAAGTTGACTTTATGTCTCTGAGAGCTCAGGTGAAGAGGACAGGGACCTGTAGGAGATTCTCAATTAAATCAAAGAGAAAGGGTACAGGAGGAACAGATATATCCTGTCAGTGAATCCATTGCTCACAAGCTGGCAAAGCGTTTTGGCTCCTACAAAACCGTAATGATTTTCAAAGAGCAGACTTGTCAAGAAGAGATGTGATACCTGATAAAAATGGGGCAACAGATCAGAAAAGCAAGATGGATTATCTTTTATGAATGGATTTGTGAGACAGATGGATACATGATTTTTAGGAAAAAGGGAAAAAAAAATATTGCATTCTGCATACAGGAACAAAAAGAATACGTGGAGCTCTCCTTTAGAATGATAATCTGAAACAGGATCTGTGAAAAGTCAGAGAGATGTGTTAAGGAATGACTGTGGCAGCTACCAAAAGTAGAAAAATATAGACTAGAAAAAATATAGACTGAGCATTGTTCAAGATATACTAAGCATTATCCAGACAGCTGGGAGATGCTCCAGTCACAAGTTTTCGTTCTCATAGAGGACTTTTACCACTTTGGTATCTACTGAAAAACCAACACTGTGAAACACGCCTAATCCAGAAAGTTTTAGAAGCATGTTGGGGATTTTTGTTTCCCTGAAAGGTATGGGATAGACCAGCCAGGAAGCTGTTCTACTACATACCAAGGCCTGGTTAGGGGTATGACAGTCACTGACAATCTATGCTGCTGTTGGAAAAAGTGAAGGTCTTGAAGTAAGACAGGAGGCAAGCAGCAGGAGAAAGTTCAGACTTCAGAAAAACTGTTTTCAGTCCACTCAGTGAACTGCTGGCAGGATTTCACAGATTGCACAGGGAATAGAAGAGCTCATGAAGTCTGATTGATCTTCAGGGGTAGCCTCCTTAAAGCTCAAAGATTATCCAAAGAGTGAGTCAAGTTTTGAATCCAATTATCTAAATGCAAGAAAATGAGTAGTCATAGGCAGAAAGTATCCAGGCAGGTTAACGAACCCCAACTAAGCTCAAATGCAAGGAGAGAGGCTCAAAGAAGTGGAGGTAGCCAAGTATTTATTAAAAAGAAAACCTCAAGGAGCATTTGAAAGGCCAATGCTCCACTGGAATGAAAATTGGAAGGATATGTGAGGGCCAATGGGAAGGTACTGGTGTACACTGAAGCAAAAGGAAAGCCAAGAAAAGGTTTGGTTGAGTAGTCAGTGGGGTGAGTAATCAAGCAAAGACTGCTGTGTTTGGCCTCTCTTCTACCTGCAGGTTTTCAGTAGCAAGCTGGTTTCCTAAGTCAACGTGCTTGGCAGCAGAGTTTGGAGACAAATGGCGTGATTAGAAAAAAAAAAACTTAAGCGGGGATCGTTTGAATAAGATGAGCATGTACAGATCCAAAATTACTAATCAAATATTCAGCATTGCACAATAACCTGGCTAAAGTCATCACGAAGATGTTCCACCAGCTTGGAAATACTGCAGTGAACAGAAGTTCTCCTAATTAGAAAAAGCAACTAGAAAAAGATTCATTTTATGTCCCAAAGAGAGCACAGAGAAGGATGTTGGAAACTGCAGTCACACTTCCATCCCCAAGATCACAGGTACCCTCAAAGCAATTTCTAGGTACATGAAAGGCACGGAATCAGCCTGCAGAGATTTACCAAATCCTGTACCTAACTTTATCACTTTGTGTGACACAAACTGAATTCAGCAATACAAACACAAAATAATTAAAAATATCTAATTGGTATCTCAAAGTAGAATAAAAATAAACTCGAAATTGTGCTCGCCAATCTCCAAATTATCCTTGACAAGACTTCCTTGAATTTCTTATTTTTGAGATACCATCTTCTTGCTTAAATCCCCCAATATTGTTTTCGTTTGCCATAATCTATATCAGTTATTACAGCAAAGTCAGGACAGGTGTCTCTTAATAACCAAAATACTGATGTTTATATGCAAACCATTCATATATTGGAGCTTATCTCAAACACATTTTCTCCCTCAAAGATAAGTAACAGGATAACAACAGCTAGCACTAGAAAACCTACTTAACATTAGGATCTAATTTCTATTTGCTCAGTACTTTCAGACATATGATCTACAGCTTTGCTCATTTTTGAGGACCAGTCAATTTGTAAGTGTCCCGTTCCGCTGTAAAAGGGGGAATAGGGAAGGATTCGTTTTAATAGATTTCTCGGACAAAAAATAAAGCGCAAACGCGGCAATATTAAATCTGAGAACTGTTTGTTGATAAAGAAAGGTAAGTGCTCCTACCAAAGGGGGACAGGAACAAGAACTAAGAGGGGAAAAGAGTGGCGGAGAGGGAAAGAACACCGGACAGATCGTTACCGCTGTACCCCGGGCGCCCCGTCGGCGAGCTTTGGCAGACGGAGCTGTGCGCTGCGAAGAGTCTGCGTGGCTCCTGTGGCGGGCTGGGCGCGATTTCCAAACAGCAGCTGCGTGTGCCTGCCGTGGGCGAAGAGCAGGAGCAGGACTCGAGGCGGTGAGGGTGGGAGCACGGTCGCTGCAGGCGGTGGCAGCTCCGAGCTGGGCGCTGGCAGGGTGCAGGCAGGGACAGCTCCGGGCTGGGTGCAGGCAAGGTGCAGGCGGCGGCTCCGTCGGGCAAACAACGAGCACGAGGTTGTCGCGGCGACGGAGCTGCCTCGGGCAAATAGCGAAGCAGGGCAGGACAGGGGCAGGCAGGACAGCCAGGAAAAGAGCAGCACCGCAGGAAGAAATATGCGAAGGGGGCGAGGGGGGCAGAGCTGACCCTCCAGGCGAGCCCTGCTCCCTCCAAGAAGCCCAAAGAAAATGGCCCCGGTTGTGTCGCAGTTAGCTGCTTTTATGCGCTTGGCGCTCCTGTAGCGTGACTTCCTGCGCGCTTTTCCGCGCGTCTTTCCCGGGCATCCGGGGATCTGACCGTCTCCCCTCAGCAAGGGGAGGTCGCTTGTGGAAGAGCGGCAGTGGAAGCTTCCTCTCTCTCCTGATCGCTGCCAGGCGAAGCCTCTCGGGGCACAGAGCTTTCAGCATGTACACTGACCCTAAGGTAATTTTTTCACCTCATGAATGACATATGTTGAGGCATGAGTAAAAATCAGATTGGTCTCTCACAATAACCAACGTTCTTCCAAACGTGGCTCAGTTTCTATCCATAGTGTAAAGTATTGAATTACAGGTATTACTAAGTCTCCACAATCAAGCTGAGTGTGTGTCAGTTTGCATAGCATTCTAGAGGAAAAGCTATCCAGTCTTCTCACCCAAATGATTTTCAGCGTGTGAAATTTTCCTTCTGCTTCTGCTGCTGTCACTTTCACTTCCATTGTCCAGTTTCCTTGCTTTGAGTTCAAGCTCACCACCAGTCTGAAAACCAAAGAGGTTATTCTCAACCCAAAACAATTGACTTTATTCTAGGAAAACTTTTCTCCTTCTCCCTTTGTTCTGACCACATGGGTAGGGACACTTAAAAGCAAGTAGAATTCGGGAATAAAGAGGCCTTGCAAAGGAATTTTTTTATTAGTATCTTTCATCATTTTATTTTTGCACATTTGTAACACAGGCTTTGATACTCTAAAATCCACGCAGTGTGAAAAAGCAAACAAGATCCAGAAGGGTCTTTTCTGGATTCCCCAAAGGTTTCTGCAACGTGTGCTTTTTCTACAAGTGGTCCCTCTTTTCTCCATAACAGAGCACAGTTATAGGCAGGTGTTGCAGGCAGGATGCTCTGAAACATTGCTTTGGTTAATTTACTGCCAACTCACACAAACATTTGGACAGAGGTTGGGCACAGGAGCAGATGCCCCAGGGCATAGTTTTTCAGTTTTAACACCAGTCTAATTATAATTACTTTAAGGTTTTTTTTTCTATTACACCCATGACAAATGGAAAGGGAGAGGAATGACACTGGGAGTCAATCCAGACAACCATGATTCAGGAGCAAAATGATGTAAAGGCAATCCATACATGGCCTTTCTCAGGCCATGGAATGATTAGGAAAAAAGTACTCTGACTAGTAAAAGAATCAGTTTTGTTAATAGTTTTCAACGTAACAGCAGAATATGATTATATTATTTTCCAGCTAAGAAAGTAGTGTTTATGCCTGAAAAGAGGTATTGCCAGAGATGCAAATAGCTCTCTGAAGTTCATCTGAAAAATATTAAAACTGCTTGAAACTCTTATTTATACACACAGCTGTGATGCAATTACAATGGTTATGCAAAATACAGTAAAAAAATTAGAGTTATAGCAAAAAACATCTACTGGAGTAAATACTCCATCTGTGCAAGATTTCCAAACTGTCATTCATATGAAAAAGACTTTTCCAGACCTCTACCACTGATCACAAGTGAGATCCAATGTCTGAGAAAGAAGAGATTTTGAGAGGTAGTATGGTAACTGATTTTTTCCTTTAAAGAAAAATATACATGGACCACCTCTGTGGCATTGATTTAACATTTTTCATTTATGATTCAGTCTTTTCTTTATGTTCCCTTCTTCCATTTTTGCATTTGAGTACACAGAGGTTTTCATTTTATGTCTCTAATTGAGAGTATTGATCTGTACATCTGTGACAGTGACTTAACCCTCTTACTTCTTAAAAGCTTTTTTACTACAACAGTTTAAGTGTGTTGCTTTCTTCTGTATCAGTTAAATAAACATTTGATAAAAATTTGTCTAAGTCTTTGGTCTGTTAAGACATCTTTCTTTTTCTTGTGTTGTTTTGTTTTGTTTTTGTAGAATTGTAGGATTTCCTGAGCAGAAAGGGGTCCACAAGTATCTTCAAGTCCAACTCCTGGTCCTGCACAGGAAAGCCCCTCACACCATGTGTCTGAGATCCTTGTCCAAATACTTCTTGAACTCGGACAGGCTTGGTGCTGTGCCCACTTCCCTGGGGAGTTTGTTCCAGTGCCCAGCCAGCCTCTGGGTGAAGAACCTTTTCCTAATATCCAATGTAAATCACCCCTTACACAGCTTAATGCCATTCCCTTGGGTTGTATCATTGATCACCACAGAGAAGAGATCAGTGTCTGCCCCTCCACTTCCACTCATGAGGAACTTGTAGAGTGCAATGAGATCTCCCCTTAGTCTCTTTTTTTGCTAAGCTGAACAAGGCAGCTGACCTCAACAACTCCTCATACGGCTTGCTCTCTAGGTCCTTCACCACCATTTTAGCTCTCCTTTGAATGCTTTCTAATAGTTTTATGTTCTTCTTTACACAGCACTCATGGTGCAGAGAACCCAGTGCAGAACAATCCCCTCCCTTGCCCAGCTGGCAACGCTGTGCCTGATGCACCTCAGGACACGCTTGGCCCTCCTGGCTGCCAGGGCACTGCTGACTCAGATTCAGCTTGCCATTGACCACGACCCGCAGTTCTTTCTCCAGCCTCTCACTCTCCAGTCTGTCTCCACATCCAGGGTTGTCCCATCCCTGGCGCAGAATCAGCACTTGTTTGTTACACTTCATATGGCTGTTGATTGTCTAGCCCTCTGATTTGTCAAGGTCTCTCTATAGAGCCTTCCTGTCTTCAAGGGATTCAACAGCTCCTCCCAGCTTAATGTCCCTGGCAAACTTACTTAGTATTCCTTCAAGTCCTATATCCAAGTAATTTATGAAGATGTTGAAGAGCACAGGGCCAAGGATTGAGCCCTGTGGAACTCCACCAGTGGCAGTTCACTGGTCTGATGTCACCCTATTTATTATAACTCCCCTTTGCACCCTGTGAGCCAGTTGTTCATGTATCACATTATGTGTTTTTCCAGCTGTGTGCGGGACATTCTGTCCAGAAGGATCCTGTAAGAGACAAGATTATCAAAATCTTTGCTGAAATCTGAAAAGGTTACATAACTTGCCTCCCTTGGTCATCCAAGTGGGCTACTTTGTTCTAAAAATAAATTAAGTTGAACAAACTGGACGTTCCCCTCATGAAATTGTGCTGGCTGTGACCAATGATTGAATTTTCCTTCTTGTGTTTTTCAGTAACTCCAGTTCATCTTTGACCGCATGGATTTTCTCCCTACAGAGATGAGCAGCATCTCTTGATTCCTCCGACATCACCCAAACTTGTTTCCACTGGGCATACAACTTAAAAGAAGATCCCTGGACAGCCAAGCAGGCCTTCTGCATCAGCTGATTGACTTCCAACCTTTTGGAATTCCCTGGTGCTATGCCCTTAGGAGGTGGTGCTTAAAGAATGACCAGCACTGATGGACCCAAGTATGTTCAAAAATGACCCACATTTTCCCAGGGGTCCTTACTAACTAGTTCCCTGAGCAATCAGTAGTCTGTTCTCGTTTCAGGGTTGGCATTTTGCTGGCTCTTTTCCTCTTGTCAACAGACCATCTTGGTGCTCTCCTAATGTTCCCCTGGCTCTAGAAATTCACCCTGCTCCACAGGATGTGTATGCACCAGAACTGTTCACTTTGGTGATTGATGGTTATAAGATTAGCTTAATTTTTTGCTCTTACACGCACTCCAATACCCTATTGCAACACTGATAAGGTGTTTCAACTTCAATCTTACCATGACCACAGCAGAACTGTTATGGGATGGATGGGAGAAGTAGGAAGAAACAAAGGTGTACAAAAAGCTTACACAATCTGCCAGAAGATCAGGGCCAATTCATCCAAATTTATTTTGGCTTAAAGTCCTCTAGCAGAACTGAAAAGGCATGCCAGAATTTTTATGATCTTTGTGAATGTAAATTATCTTCAATATCTATTGACTTGTCTCATTACTGAGTAAGGCTAGAACAAGAGGAGGCAATAAAGCAAGAAGAGAAAACCTTGGAATGTGATCTGAAAGGGAAGAAGTCTAGATAGGGAGCAAGGAAGGGGACTCCAGAATAGAACTTTTATTTTAGCACACAAGAACCGACTCATTCTTGAAAGAGAAAGTATTCCAGTAGATCAGTCAGATTGCCTGCCAGATAGGTTAAGTAACTTCATCAAGTCATAATCAATCCCTGTTCTCACAGACAAAAAGCAGGTCTCTGAGGCTACCCTGCTCTGAAACTAATCCCAGTGACACAGTTCAAGGGGCAGCAAGAATAGTCTGTTTTGTGTGTTCCTTCCTCCTCTTGGTGTGAGACCTTCAGTACTTTTATACATTAGACTTCAAGCATTCACTGTTTCAGCCAAATTCAAAGGGAATCAGTGTCCTGAACCTGTGTAATCACCACAATACAGAGCAGCATGAATCAGGTTGCCTAGAATTATGGAGTGTTTGTAACCTGAATTTCCTCTTGTATCCCACCCGATGCCACAGAGATAGCAAGACTTTCCCTTTAGAATGGTACTGCAAAGAAGTTAGTTTGAAATGAGTCATTGTGATCACAGGAAACTCTAACAAAAGCAAATTTAACTCAGTTTTCAAACAGTGCACAAGTGGTGTTCAGAAAGCAGTTTAGGGTCATACTTGAATACAGGCCAGTCCAAGAAAGGACTCTGTTCTGTGAACAAAAATCAGAAATGCCCAGCAAAAATAAGATCCCATAATCACTGCACTAAATACTATTGTAATGAACAGACAAATAAGCTTTTGAAGTTTATTAATTGTTTTGCCTACACTGGTATTGCAAAGTCTTGTGAATCTTGGATTTTTTTTTAAGTCAACTAATTTCCAATAGTTCCTTATATTATTTTTAGACCATATGTCACTTTATAAATACTAAGGCAAGTAGAAATTATTTCATCTATTTTAAAGAATATTTTGGTATTCTTTTTCCACCCTGGTACAACAAAATAGTATGTCCCAATATATTTTTGCAGTGCAATGTGGTGTAATTCTCATTCAGAAGGGATGGTACATACAAAGCAAATGTTTAATCTCTCCTGGGTGAGAGGTCACTTTCACAGGAAATTCATTTCATAACAATTTCATATCTGTAATACTTAAGAATGATCTTCCAGGATCACACAATGAAACAGAAATCTTCTTGGGAAATGATACTACATTTCCCCTTAAGATTTAGGTCAGCTACATTTTGTAGAACTTCCATCAGGATGTAAAGGTGTCCTTAGTGAATTGAAAAGGGCACAATAATAAAACTATCTGAACTGGGGAATGTGTGCAGTAGGAAATAATTTCAGTAGGACACAATGGAACATAACTTGAAGGCTAGAAATGGAAGAATTAAAATAACTTTCAAGAAAAGAAAAAGGTACCAGATGCATATCACAAATTATTGTGTTATAATGAGAGAAAAGCTAGAGAAAGGAGAAAAAGGAAAAAGACATTTGGAATGTAAGAGAAACATTTCTGCAAATAACCTTCTTGTGGCCTCTAAAAATTTTTCAGACCAATCTGCTTTTTCTGCTGCTTCATATCAATGGGAAGGCAGTGAGGCCCTACAAGGAATACAGAGCACTATTTTGGAATGCAGGATCAAAGGACTACTTATAGTTCACAAGGATTCCAGTTTGGAAATCTCAGATTTACTGGTTTTCAAATCCTCTTGTAGTAAATGAGCTGATAATGAACTTCATTCAGAAACAACAACTTGAAGAACCATGAAAACAACAGTTTATAAGAAGTTTTGAGCACCTTATGCACTCCTGTCTAACTTGATCTTTTCTCTATTCCCTCATCCAGAGACTTGGTAAAGATGTTAAACAGAACTGTACCCCAGTAGTGAGCCCTGGGAATTACCACTTGTAATTGGCTGTCAGCTGGATTTCACTCCTTTCACTACCACTCTCAGGGCTCAGCCATCCATACATTTTTTTATCCAGTGAAGAGTATATCTGTCCAAGCCATGAACAGGCAAATGGAATGGACAGTGGTATCCAGGTAAGGAACACCCACAGCCTTGCCATCATAGAATCGTTAGGCATGGGAAAGACCTCTAAGATTGAGTCCAGCCCTCAGCCTCACACTTCCAGGTCCACCACTAAACCATTTACCTAAGCACCTCATCTACAAGATTTTCTAATCCTTTCAGGGATCACGATTCCATCACTTCCCTGGGCAGCTAGTTCCAATTCCTCATCACCTTTGTCATCCGCACTAAGCTGGTCAAAGAAATTAATTTATCAGGCTGATCAGTTCCACAGTTTTATGCTAGCACAACACTAATTTTTAGACATGTTTTTTTTGTGGTGTACTCCATACAGTCAACAGAATTGCTCCAGCTTACATTGTCCAAAACCACCTGGTCCATGGCTACTATATGACTGAAGAAAGATATTCAGTTTGATAAAATTTTCATATCTTTAGGTAAATAAATTTCACAAGTCTGATGATTTGGGTTTTAAAAATTATTTTCTCTGAAAGTATTTAATGAATTACTATATTCCAAGTTAACTTTTTAAAAGAAAGGATATTTTATCGAAATACTTCTAATCAATAGCTTATTCACATAGAAGAATCTTAACACAGTACCATTAAAAACATAATATGCAGAAATAGAGCTGTACATTTAGGGAATTAGCCCCAAAATAGATTTTGTAGTGTAACTGATGCAGTTTGAAGAGCTGCCAGGTTTGGTAAGGCCCAAGAACCAAGTAAGGTGGCCCTCTGAGCTGAAAAATAACTCCTTACATAACAATGGAATCTTTTACATTGGTGTGAGCTGGTAGTAAAACTCTTTTTTCTTACCGTCTACCTTTCCTTTTCTACAGTGACCACATGACAGCTATGCCAAAGGAAATGCTAGTTACAGCTAAACCCCCTGCAAATTAAATAATGTTTTTCAAGAAGTACTTTTTACTCCTTTTCATGTAGAAACTACTCATACATACAGATAAAACTCTTTTTTAGGCCTGATTTGCAAAGTAAAGTTCTAAAGGGGCCAAGGCAATATTAATTAGGAAACTGAAAAAAGAAAGATTATCCCTTGTGATTCAGTTCTTTATTTAAACAGTCACTGCAAACACCAAGAATAATTTCCCTTTTCAGTGTTTCAGATCAGCAGGGTTCATTGTATGCTGAGTTTGAAGCCTCTCAGTAAGTAAGCAAAATGCATGAGTTAGAACTGTTAAATAAGCTTTCAAGCTGTATAAGGTAGAAAGACACTAAATAAATTCTTTGTAACTACTTCCAGTCTCAAGACTGTAATGTTTATTAAAAACTTCAAGGTATATCCTTACATTAAAAAGAATTCACCTTCTGGTTAAAAAGAATTAAAAAAAAAAAATCACCTTTCCTCCAGGTGGATGATCTGAAAACTGTCTTTCCCTGTCTTCCACAGCCCAGATGGAGGGGACAATTACCACTGTTGAGATTGGAGTGCGAACTTTTTCATGTTTGCCACTGTTTTTTACTTCAGTCAACTTTTTCCTCTTGCTGCTTTTGGCAGAAGTGTAGAGGAGTAATTCAGCTTCTTCCCCTCAGTAACTAGAGCATAACAGGGAAAGATCTGGAATGTTTCTTTCAAAAGGCCACAATGAGTAGAAGTTGCATATACAGTATGGATTCCTTATGCTGAAGGAGAATGGTCAGCCAAGGAGGAAGTGTATTTATTGTCAGCAAGAGGCAAGCTACTGTTTCTGGGAGAGAGACAAGAATACAGAAAGCATATAATTCTTCCTTCTTGACGCCAAATTAACCTACAATAAAAATTCATAGCACTTTTCCCTACTGATTTTGACCTATGAGCCCTCACCTTTGCTATTGGGAGCTATTTTTTCTTTTTCCCATAACTGTACGGAAAAGCTAGTCCAGGCAATGCTTACTCCAGTCTTATCTCTGGAGAGATGAAAAACATCATCATTCCCCTCATTCCCTGTAAAAAATAAAGGTGTGGAGTTGTTATCAGATCCCTGTCTTTCAACTTTGTCTTGAGTGGTCACTGTTGGCTATCACAGCCCTGAGTCTTGCAAAATAGTTATGGACTTCTTTTTGTCCCTACCCCAACAGTAGTGTTTCCCAGAAGATCCGTCATTGTACAGCTGACTACTGGCTTCACAGGATCTTGTCTGGAGCTGGGCTCTGTGGTATTCCCTCAAAAAGAGTCCAACATCTTCATCTTAGCATCTGAAACATTTGGTAGCACTTCTGCTCAATGAATGCCAAATCAATCAAATGCCAAAATTATGTTTAATACGGAACCTCTTGCACAGAATAACATCAAGTCAACTATTGCAGTTTGTGTATTTATTTATTTTTTAAGTTAAACTTCAACATACTCTGCTTTTACAGCTCACTTCAATACCCTCATTAGTACCAGATCCTGTACTAAGCTGCATACCAGTAATGATTACATTTAGGATCAACCTAAGATGCTAGAATATCCACTCAAGGTGCTTTATTGCCTATCTAGAGTACATATTGCATCCTAATATCCAGAATTCATAGCCCAGGTATAGAAAGGCACACAAAGAGCTAAACAGCTGAATGATATTATGACACTAATGATTTTTGTGTTCTCAACAATTTAGAGAGCCCTGAAAACTGTGTCTCAGTTACAGCTGAGTTACATAGCACTGTATGTACTTTAAGGTCCCAAGACATCGCTCAACCCATTAAAAAAAGTGTCTTCTCTGACAGGAGACTCCATCAAACATGAAACATCAGAGAAGTTTCCTGTATGGTCTATTCCCTCATGGGCAGGAAAAAAAGGCACTTTCAAAATTCTTTTGTAGCACTTGTAGTGAAGAAAAGGAAGCCAGAATACAATGGATGCCATCTGTCTAAATGCTATGTTTTTGGGAACATCCTACAGTGCACCTCTATAAAACCATGCATGTTCACTTACTGCAAATTTCACTGCTTACAAGCATCAAAATAATGGATGGCATGACCAATCTTTTTCCCTCATAACATATTACAGTTTACAATCACCTGCAGAATAATTTGTGCTGTTATTTAGACTCAAAGGTCATTACAAAGCTATATTTTGCATGTGGTTGTTTAGTTCTTTACAGAAAAATACTGATTAAGTTGTCCTAGATTTCAATTGACAGTGGTCCCTGCATTAATTTTAGAATCTGCCCTTTAGAACAATATGTTGCTATTTTTCATTTCTGTATTAGCCTTTGCTTACAGTCCTTCCGTCCGTTTTCACTCCAGTGAATCTGAATGGAAAGCAAAATGAAGATATATTTGAATAGAAGCTCTACTTAAAAAAAAAAAAATCAACAAAACAAATACCCAAAACCCACACATTAGTTTTATCCATTTTACAGTGGAAGTAGATATACAACAAAGAAATTGAGAAAACAGGAGACCATTTCAATACTGAGCACTCTGGTGCATTAACCTTGGGCAGCTGCTAGACAGCTACCCAGCTGCTCTGTCACTTCTCTTCCTCAACAGGATAGGAGGAGACAATATAAAGGAAAAACTCATGAATTGAGATAAAGACAAGGGGATCCCTTACCAAACACTGTCACTGGCAAAACAAATTTGTCTTGGGGAAAAATTGGGTTCCTGTCTGTTAAGGTAAAGTTGGTTTAAGAAACAAAGACAAAATCTAAAACACCCTCCCCTACCGTATTCCATTCTTCCAAGGCTCAGCTTCTCTGCTTCATTCCTGATTCTTCTAACTCTTCCCCCAGTATGTATTTAGCTTAATACACGTTTAAGCCTGTTGCAATGGACAACACAAAATAAATCAATTTCTACAAGAATTGAACACCAACTTGAATCCTGAACCAGTCCTGTATTTTACTTCCAGTAAAATTTAATCATTGCAAATGTCCAGTTAAAACAGGAATCTGGAAGTAGTAGATAGAGGGTGAAAAGGACAACAGTCCCTTAATTATTCTCATTTGGCTTTGATATTAAATTAACACAGTATTAATATCAGAGCCTCTTCAGTCCTTACTAAAGTAAGTTAGTTTAAATCAAACACTCCACTTTTTTTTTTCTCCAACACTGGAAATGCCATTTGCATTTCTTGTATTTTCACAGCTTTTACTACTGTTAGTTTCTAAATTGAAACAGAATATATTGCAGATCTATGAAGACTTACAGTTTAATGGTTTAACCCTCTTCTAAAAGTGACATAAGTAACAGAAATAAGGAACTCTGGAAATGGAGCAAATTCTTTCAAATGGGTTGGTATTACCATAAGCAGCCAAGCAAATATTTTGAGCATTCTGACATTACATACATAGAGACAGTTATATAAGCTACTTTATCTCTGAAGCCTGCTTCTTGTTTCTTTTACTGAAAAAGGTTTTTTCATCAATACAACCATGGTCCAGGTCAAACATTTACATAGTAGGTTACTAAATTTGTCTTGATTTTGGCTGGAGACCTAATTTTCTTCCTAGTGGCTGGTATAGTGCTGTGTTTTGGATTTAGGATGAGAAGAATGTTGATAACAAACTGATGTTTTAGTTGCTGTTGAGCAGTACTTACATGAAATCAAGGACTTTTCAGTTTCTCATACTGCACTGCCAGCAAGTTGGTTTGGGGTACACAAGAAACTGAAAGGGGACACAGCCAGGACTGCTGACCCCAACAGGGATATTCTAGACCATATGTCATTGTGCTGAAAAATGAAAGTGGGAGGAGATGGCAGGGGAATATAGCCCACTGCTCAGGGAATGGCTGGGCATAATTCACTGCATGGTAAGCAATTGCATTATGCATCACTCGGCTTGTATATTCCCTTAGCATTTTTATGAGTTTCCCTTCCTTTTCTGTCCTGTTAAGCTCTTTTTATCTTGACCCATTAATTTAATCTTTTTTCAGATTCTTTTGCCATCCCACTGAGGGGGGTGTAGGCAACTTGCTGTGTGGTGTTCAGCTGCCTGCTGGAATAAACCACAACAATCACTCAGAACATATTTTCAAGTATCAAATTCTATTTAGAAACACCAAAGGTGATAAATATTTTGGCAGAATCTTTATCCTTATGTTCTTGAGAATGTCTGGTGCCAGAAAAAGCATACTCTGATATACTCAACAATGTGCCTCATACGACTTTCCGTTGTCCTGTAGTTTATGTCTGTCTTTTCTCTCAGTAACCCCTTTATGGAAGAGCATTCCACGATGCAGTCCAAGCAAGCCTTGTCCTTTTTCTCACTTCTGTTACAAACCAATACCTTGTTAAAAATACTGTAGCATTGATGCCTAAAACAGGGTTACCTGAAACAGCGGCCAAGACAAAGTTAGGAGAATAAAGAGCAGACAAATTTATTAAGGCCTTAGGCACATTCAGGGCAAGCAAAGCCCCCTTGTAAGGCTATACCCAAAAATGGACTCCGGGTCACAAGCTCTTCACATTTTATAAGTTCTGTCTTTTTAGCATATTGGGCCTTAATTCTCCAATCACACCCCTAGGTGATGATGTCAACCACCTCAAGCCTGCTCCCGCCAGTTCACTGTTGTTTACATATTTTTGGGGCTCTGAGGCAATGAATGCATCCTTGGATTTCCATTCAGTGGAATTGTTTTGGCTAAAAGTGCTGGGAACAGAAGTTTTTGAGTTTTATATGAATCCTAGAAGTACACACCAAACTTATAGATACATGAAGAATAGAAGCTAGAAATTCTTAAGGCATCATTATTGATAGCATGAATGAAGGCTGTAAAAGTTACTGCAAAACACTGAAGAACTCCAAGCTGAGATTACAAAAGAAAGATGTGTTTCTCGTTGTGTAAATGTTTACACTAGAAATGCCAAGGACTACCCAAAGTAGCAGATCCAATCTTTACCTCTGCAAGAAGTCTCAACAACTCTAAGTCTCTTAGATTTACCAATTCGTCACAAGATAAGGGTCTATGATGATTGATATCAGGCAAATGTCCTAAAACTTACTGTGGAAGCTTAAATTTAACTCTGAGGAAGAGTGTAATTGTGTTTTTACATACTCTTTCAGTAGAAGAGCAATTATCAGCATTGCCAAAAATTCTTACTAAAGAATACACGCTTAGGAAATGAGAAACATGGCTTCCCACTCGCCAAGCAAAACAAAATCTGAAGCTCCAGTGGTGCTGGAAAACATTAAGTGCACGAACTTCAATATTATACTCCTTGTGCCTTGTAAAATTAAGAGGAGTTGAAAACAGTTTACTGAGGTCATATATAGAACAATTCAATCTAATAAAATGTTTCTTATAATAATTTATGGTTTGTTTTGCTTTTTTCACTTTGACTGGCTATTTATCTTCCACTTCTCAAGTACATAAAATAATCAGCTGTGAGCAGCATTTCCTTACAAGTCATACAGTATTATTGATAAAAGGCATCTGTTTCATTATGCTAAAAAAAAAAAAATAGCTTAGATTGAGCTTCATTTTTCTGTAGGCAAGGAGAAGAACTAAACCAGACTCATCCTTGACAATCACAGATTTTAACAATCATTCACTTAACTTATTCAGATGACTGAATGGGTGTGTAAAAAGAAATGCAGTTTACATCCTAATGCTTGTATAGCTGCCATACTGACTCATCCTCTCCGTCCATGCTGTGCAGTGCAGAGTTAGTGCAGTTCCTAAGGTGAATGGCAAGAATTTGACTTTAAGAACAGCCCTTTGGAAAACTTTCAATAAATACTTTGCCTCAGTTGCCTTTACCACACTGAGGACAACAGGATCTGGAATATATGAATCGGATGCTGTAAGTAGATGCCTGTAACACAGCACATCTATTGACTGTAACATTTGTGTTGCTGCTCTGGGTATTGACTGTGTTCTTTTACCTCAATTTGTAAAGGTTCCTTTAAGAAGGGTGATGAGTTCCAATGGAGCCCTTAGAGAGAAGAGAGGGCTGTTTCTGGGGAACTTAGTATACACAGGGATATTCAGATGGCAGTACGTGTTACCTGCACGGGGTGAAGAGATAGAAACACTTAGAAAATATGCAACTATGTCTCAGAGGCCAGTGATTGTCTTCTAGGGGCTAAAAGAAACTTTTTCAGTTCACTGCAGATCAAAATTAATGCACAGTCTGAAATCAAGCCTAATCATAAAAATTACTATTTTACTTCTAAGTTTCTGTTCTCTCTGACCCAGTCACTGAGTTGCCTCCATTTTAAAAGTATTATAATTGTTTTGAACTGAATTATATTAATGTTGAAAACCCCTCAGTCATCTTTGAGGAATTTATTAAAAGAGGTCTATATATTATATACAATCTATATATTAAAAGAGGTATGCTGTAAATCTCTGACCAAGCTATGTCCACACTACTTTCTTAGTATCACCTGACAGACAACAACTCATTTGGACTTCATTCCCTGAATTATGTCTTGTCATCAAACGGGGAAGAAAGAATTTTTGAGGCAGTCAAACAACTGGCAGAGAAGTCAAAGGAGAGAGAAACACTGACAACTGTTAAAAATTCTAGAGCCAGCAGAATGTCAGCCACTACCAAGGGGCCCCAGAATCACACGCTCAAGCCTGTTTAAAGAAGAAAAAATAAAAGAGCAACCATGCAACACCTTTGCTGCTGAAAGCCAGGACATCAGATTTACAAAGCATTAAGCTGTATGGATAAATACAGAAGAATACACAGGGTATATGTAAAATCCGAGGGACAGATAAAAGCAGTACACTGCCATTTTCATCTGGCCACATCCAGTCCAAATTTTACATTGTCAACCATGTCTAAATCCCAGCTTCTGGGATCCTGAATTCAAAACCACCTCCATTTTTAACAAGATGAGAGTGTTTTAAAGTACAAGAAAAATGACATTGACCTTCAGATAGCTGTTTCAATCTTTTATATTCCTTCCAAAACAGAAAAAAACCCCAAAAGCATTTGCATTCATATCATTTTATTTTAATATAGGTGTAAGAAGTGTCACCTAAGATAACAGGGAAATTTGAAAAGGAGGTCAACCTCTGAGCAAGCCCAACCCTATATTTGGGAGTAATAACAATCTCTCTGGGCTGGTTTAGCTTTTAGAGATCTGTGACTGAAAATACTTGCTAGTTAACAAGTTATCCAAGTGAATTCATTTTAAAGTATAGAGACCTGGTATCATAAAACTTCCATTAGAAATATGATTAGTGTGTGTGGGAAGAGGTGTTACCTATAATAATGCAATTGGTCTCCTTCCATTAGGTGTTTATATTGGTCATAGGACCAACCACTGGTGAATCTTATTTTGCATTGCAATAGTTCACCATGCTTCATACTCATGAGGTGCACACGGTAGGAAAAGAGGTAGAAATTCAACATGGATGGGGGGATGGACAGCTCAAGGACAATGTTTAAATTTAGAAGTAGTTGAAGAAAGAAACGCTTGACCTGACCTTTTGTTATCCTACATATGTTCTTTACAAAGCATTCCACTCAGCTGATATTAAGGAGCATTTTCTACTGAACCTGCCTGGAACAATGGTGACTGAGTGAATGATTATGCAAATCACACATCAGTATTCCCAATGGCTATTACACAGCACAAATCCCAGGCTCCTTCCTGTTAAGAAAGAACTACTGAGAAAATGAATCAGCCAAGTATCAACTGTTTCAAACGTTGCCAGTGTTCTACATTTGAAGTACAATTGAACTGCCTTGAACTTGCATTAAAAAAGTATTTTTAAAATACTTCCATGGTTATTTACAACACTGATAGTTCTTTACTTAGCATATGCTGTGCTTGTGTATTAAAACCCTATTTTAACAGAGCTGTGCAGATTATGATAATGACAATACACTGCTGGACTAGAAGCAGATATAATAATCTTTTTTAATTTAATCCTTCACTGTGACAGTGGAGGAGTGAGAGAAACCCATGGTTTTGTTTGGTGACTGCTTGGCTGTCAGAGTAGGATTGCACAACCCACCCTCCCTGCCCCCAAGCACTTGAAATTCTGAAGACAGAAGCTAAGGTCAGAATATGAATGAAGTAGAAAGTGCTGATTGAATTATATTTCTTTTCTCTCTTGGGAGCAGGATGGCAACTGCACTGTAGCTTTTCTGCTGTGCCATAGCTTTCAGTTGCTCCTGTTTGTTACCCATGCTGGGTGCACTGGTGTAGGTGCTTCAGCTGGGCTGCTGATTTTGCCCCTAAAACTGACAGGCTGCCCTCAGGCTCATCTCTAGCCAGCCTGGTCTTACACCCTTCAAAACTAATTTACAGCCATCTCAGTCAGGCCTCCCAACTCATGGCCTGGAATTCTTTTCTCCCTTTTAGGCAGGTGAACCCCATCTGTCTCCAGCAGGCCTGGTAAGCAAGAAAGAAACAAGGATGAACAAAAGCACATGAATACCTAAAAAGTTTCAAACCAAGTTACTGTGCTTATGCTTGATACAGAAAATTATAGACAATTTTCTCAGTAATTTTTCTGATGAGGAAGTTCTGAATACTTAAGCCATTTTCCTATAGGTATCTAAACTCAGAGAAACTATCCCAACATAAGCATTCTTTTCACCACAGAGTTTTGTTTTTTTTTTGTTTAAAGAAGTGTTTTTATAAGGAGTTTTTAGTTTATAAGGAGTTTTTAGCTGACAAGATGGTATAAAGTGTTTATATGGAGAATGTTCAAGTGAAATCAGAGGTCATTAACACCCTAACAGACTTTAAGGATATTTAAGCATAATATTATTTTCTCTAAATAAAAATTACCTTTAGAAAACTTTCATATGGCTAATTAGAAGCCCTGTAAAGTAAAAATATCACTTTGATTATTCTAATAGAATTATAGCCATCTAATTAAGTTTGAAATTAACCTAACTGATTTTGTGGCAAATAATTTTTTTTCTTTGTGTTCATTCCTTCTTTTTCTTGTATGTTGATCTGAATAGTTTTTTTAGATTAGCTAAGATATTACTGTATGAGTATTCATTAATCTCTAATTAGCATTTTTAAATCCTTGCATTTTGATTTAAACATGCATGAAGCCTCTGTAACTGCAATTAGAATCACTTATTTAATAAATTTTGAACTAATGAGTATATTGTTCTCAAATTATTTCTCATATATTTCACAGAAAAATGAGATTATAAAAAGTATATAAAAATACACTCTTGGGAGATTTTCTAGCAGCAAGGTGCTCTTTGTGGGTTTCGGGGTTTTGAACAATATATTTTTTTCTTCTAATTTGATATAAAACCAACACTAGCCCCAGTTTATTCAAATATCTCAATATTATAAAGACTGATAGATGTCTATCTGCTGTAGAGGGCATTCTGCCATGAAGTTGTGTCTGTGACATTTCTGTTTATTAAAAAGAACCAGATTCCTATGCCCTTCTCTCAACTAATAAAAAGAACTTTTAAGACAATGAGGAGTTTGCACACTGGTGTAAACCTCACTGTACAGATTGGTAGAGTTCTGCTCACCTCCTGTTTTTAAGATAATGGAAGTCTGACCAAATAACAGCAAATTTCTCTTAAAAAAGTGCTTTTACATAAAGAAAATCACCAGAGCCAAAACCAGTGCACACATGTATTCAATATCCAGCTACGATAATATAGAAGAGTTGAATTTAGAGAGAGTTAAATCAGAGCCAGATCTGATATCCACATTTCCTAAAGACAGGTCTGACCAGTCTGTTATCTTTCCCTGTATCATGGTTGCTATTTACAGTTTAGACTTAAGCTGAGCACTGATAAACATTAAAGTTAACTGTTGCCAAGCTATTGGCCATGAAAATTCAAGACAGAGAAATAAGTTTAAGGTGCCTGGGTGCTCTGGTGTGCACCTTGTTTTTTGAACAGTGCAAGGATATGCAAAGGAGGCCATGCCTGCAGCTTGAACAGCTGTGCCAGTGGGGCTTCACCATTTGGATAATTTGTCACTTGGAAGAGTCCAGCTTCTCAACTGGGTGTTTGTGGAGCATGAAGATTGTCATAAGGGTAGGCTGACCATTCAGCTGTTAGATTCAGCACTTGAGAAGCCCTGTAGTTCACTATTGGCATTGCCAGCAACTGGCCACAGGCTGAGTGTTTGCAAGACCTCAGGACTGAGCTCTGTCACAATTGCTACTTTTGACTTTTTCTTGACCTGCCTGCAGCATTCTTTCACTCGGCCTAGCTGTCACTTTTTTTTTTAAATTAATCAGGTGCCTACTGGTGATTTGTTTTGCTTCTTTATTCTTTGCATTGTACAATCACAGCTTTGTATACAAAGTAGTCCCAAATATCTATTCTCTACAAATATATCATTCTCCAACTAACATAGCAAGGTGCACTGAGAGCAGAGACCTGACAGGAAAGCAGAGTCCTTGATAAGTGGAGGCCAGATAAGGTGTGGGTATACCTCTTGTATAGGCATTGGATGGAGAGGAATGAGATGTATCCATGGCACTGGAAACTGTAAACAGCTCTGTGGTCAGTTAAGGAAATGCAGACTGGGTCAGGACAAAACTGGGATCTCTCTTGTTGGATATCGCAGACCACAAGAGGAAAATGTCACTAGGACTCCAATGACAATTCCCATGAGACATCACTATCGTTTAGAAGAGAGATTAACTTCAGACTAACCTGTATTCAATCTTTAGGCTGATCCGTATGTATTCAAGTGGAAAGAAAATGTCTCAGCATGCCTAAATCAGCTCGCTTGTCTAGCAATTTCTGCTCTAGAAAAAGGAGTATTCTTTTTTTTTTTTTCCCCAAAAAATTAAATTATTTTCCCCTCCTCCAGAAGTCTTGAGGAGTGATAGGTTAGCATAAATCAGCTCTGATAGCAAGTCTTAAAAAACATAATGAAAACAAGTATGTCATAATCCAGTAACTTTCATCAGTGTGCAAAGGGGGTGTTTTAATAATGATTACCAATATTCGAATGTCATGTGGGAGAGATTAATTTTGAAAGCCGAAAATAGTCAAGGTGTTCTTTCTTGCTTTTATGTTAAGTAGGATTGAGGACAGTAATGAAAACCTTTTTTATCCCATCCATTTTAAAAGTAACCACCAACCAGAAGTGCTAATGAAGGAATGCACAAAGATTCTGGACCTCATAACAATATTTAAATCTTACTTATGGTAACAGCATACCTTCAAAGGACATACTACAGATATTTCTAAAGCAATAATCTGACAATCCCACCTCCACAAACGTAGCCTCAAGTTCTGCATGCAATCTCATCCTCTCAAGCCTATCTCACCAAGCATGTCCTTTTTCATGTAGGATATGCAAAGTATGTTTGGGCATCACATTTCCTGGGTTTCCCATATGCCTATTAAACACGAGCATGGCTCACCATTGATGCTTGCACTGCCTCTCCTTCTGATTTCCTTGCAACTTTTATTCTGCTTCTGGCTCAAGAGCAGCAAGCTGTGATTGTGTCTGAACTACCCCATACACTGCTTGGGAATTTGCAGACAAACATACAGCTCAGGACAAGCCCTCCTGTAGCTGGGTGTCTTCATTTCTTTTTGCTGTTAAACAGTTTATAACCCTTAAGCTTGTATGAAACAACCACAGAATATTAAGGGACATTCTGTTGATGAACAAGGTTAAGCTCCAACTTAGACAGGAAGGAAGCTGGAGTGAATTTTTCCAGGGTTGGTTTTTGTTTTGTTGTTTTTTTTGGGGTTTTTTTTTTTTTTTGTACTTTGTCATGATAATGCTTGCATTAGGCAGTTTTGAAAGTGTTCAGAAGATGAGTGACTGAAGGGAAAAGTTGGGGAGTTTAAATAACATTTTAGGGTGAAAAACAGGTCTTTCATCGTTCAATGTTTTCTATAATAAAAAATGACAACTAGAAGTATCTTAATTCAAAATGTTTCCAATAATATTTCAGCTAAGCTTCACAGCAAGACATACCTCTTCATAAGTACATGAAGAGGTTGTTAAAAATGCTTGCAGTGTAAGGGTTTGCTGATAACAGTAAAATGTGCAGCTGAGCTCAATAAGATTGATTCAAGTACAGGGAATGTTGCTAAAGGTATGTGAGAGTCAAACTAGTCAGAAACATGGAAATTAATACTTCAATCAGCTTAGTATAAAGTTCATCCAAAATCTTGTTAGAAATTTGTGAACCCATCCTCCTTCCATCTGCAGTGAACTTGCAGAATTTAGCTAACAAAAGCCCCTTTATTCTCTGTGTGAGGCCTGCATATTTTAGTATGATTTCAGTCAGTTCTTCAAAAACTTTGAAAATCCAATAATAACCTACATATCTACTATACTGAACCCATACAAACACTTTCTGAAGTATTTGAGAATCTCAGACTGAGAATCCTCATTGCACTGAGAATCCTCACAACATTTTCCAAAATTTGACACAAAGATCAAGTGTGCAATACTTAGAAATACCCGATTTAAACTGCTTAACTGTTATCAAAACCCCTTATATTTTCCTTATCCTTAACCTTGGGTGTGTGTGTGGGAGGGAAATTCCTTGAATAAGGGAGGCTGAAGAATTTATTTTTAATAGAAAATGGTACTGTTGTCTTTGAAAGACATAATGTTAGCAGCTCCTGTATTTTCTCTCTTAACTGTAAGTGCAGATAGAGAAGTCATCACTACTGCTCTTAAGATTCAAGTCTCTTACCCAGTTCCAACACAGCCCTCATAACAGTATCTTGGTGCCCCAGACAGATTGACTCATTTTGGGCATGTACACTCCATGGATCATACAAAGATTATCATTACCATCTTTACTTCAATATTGGAAAAAGAAGCACAGGTGCCAAGAACAAGATCAACAAAAGGACTAGCTGTTGCTAGATTGGACATTATGTTGTATTTTCTTGGAAATTGGTTTTGATATTTTTGATTCCCCTTTTTGGAAAAGTGTTGCTGTGGTTAGACCCATCAGATATGGGAGGTCTGGCTCTTCAGTTAATGTTTTCCCAACTTGCACAGACTCAAGTGACTCCAGCACTCCAGCAATGTGTTGTGTAAAGGAGCAAGCACATTTAGACAGGTTTATAACACATTTCAGAACTTAGGAAGCAACATTTTAACCTCTGTGGTAAACCAAATAAGTTTTAAGTTTTATGAAGATGAATTTTGCATTTCTGTATTTATGTGCGATAGTGCTGCAGCTTGGACAAAAAAAAGTAAAGCCAGGATAGCAGCAGAAGTACCTTCTCTCCACTCCATTCTTTCTTCACCTCCCACCATAAGCAAAGCCATGGAAAGGTGTTACTTTAGACATTTAAAAACTAACAGAGCATACAGCCATCATCCATGGATGCTGGCAGGAAGTAGGACAAATAAGAAAGTGTAGCTCCAGTTATGACCCACCAGTTAGGACAACAGAGAAAGAAAAAAGGAATCACTCCAACACCATCTCTCACAGCTCAGGACACAAGACCAAATCAACATTTCTACTTAAATCACAGACTAAGTCATTGTGGGAATATAACCAGGGCTGTAATTAGGGAAAACTGGGAAGTTATATTCACATTCCAGCAGAAGTTATAACAGTAGAGAAATTATAGGATGAAAGCCCCCCGAAAGTTCTTCATTTTTCAATTTACTTGTCACAGCATTTTGCTACCACAGACTTAGAAAACATGAATAATTTTGAAATTTAAAGTGTACTCTCACACTTTCAAATCACCTTTCCCCAAGGCAGTGATGGATGCCACAGAACCGTGTCGGTGTGAATCCAGCTGCAACATGTAGATGATTATACCTTCATTCCACTTGACTTTTGGACTAACTAACTGAGCCTAAAGCTGCTTAAGTATTTAAGCCCATTCCAAAAAACAATTCATATCCATCATTACCACATGAGCAATACTTATAATACGCAGAAAAAGAAAAAAATAGCAAATACTGACTTGGATTCATGCATGATCTGTTTAGGAAAACATTTGGTGTTCAAGTTGACTGCATATATTCCAGGAGATAGCAGCTGCTTTGCAGTATCTCAGTGTAAGGCACTCCTGGAAACAGAAATATGATGAAAAGAGAACTGTGTGTCAACCTCAACAGACAATACTGACAAAAGCCATAACTATTTTTAGAAACAAAGCCAGGAATGCTGCAGAGCCTCCTGAACGGTGAAATATCATCAGCTCCTGCTATTTGTCACAATATGGCCCAATGCAGCATAAGATCAATACAGTAGGCACTGAATCCCTGGAGAAAGTTTTCAGTGCAAAACAGCGATTTCACTATGAAGGTAACCAACCACATGAAGAACTTTTTTGTTAAAGCTAAAAACCCCTTCACCATGGATAGCAGATGAAAAGTACAACTTTTTGCTATTAAGTTCTACTTTATTTGGTAAAACCACTGAAAGTTTCCTCTTAACTACATGAACAATATAGGAGCTCTTCAATGACCAAGGATTTTTAAGTCAGCAAATAATGATTAGAAAAATTTTAGGAGAGACTGCAGCTTTTACAGGGCAGTCAAAGAGTGCAAATCACGAGGCTCCACATGACTATTTGAGAGATAGGTTTAGAAGCTGCAGATGACAACAGATATTCAATAAGAATGAGACTAGATTTTTGGATACATGTACCATAAAGAACTTTTGTCGCTGAGAAATGGAAACATCGAAACTAAAGCTGGTCGTTATGATCTTGAATCTTATGAACCAATGTTTCTTTTAATTTCAAGTATAGCCCTGCACTCATTTATTATCTATAAAATTGAAAGGTGAGTAAAAGATTAAGTTTACATGCTCACCTGTTCAGTAACAATTGAACACAAAGCCTGGCTTAATTTCTGAGTTAAAGAACACTGCTTAACAGACTGTTTTAGCTACAATACTAAGCAGCTGTTGATATGTTAATACTCTGATGTTTAAAACCTTGCTGATTCTAGTTAATGCTCCAATGCATCCATCCCATCTTTGTGATTTGCATCCAAACCTTCTACTTATGTTTTTGCCAAACACTACCTCACTTTAGCTACTGCTGTACAAGAATTAATTGCTAATTTTATGATGATTTATTTACAACAAACAAAATGATTGACAAATCGCACAAATCCTTAATATATTAATTTTTGCAAGAGCTTCAATATGCAATGTGCCCTTGAATATATTCTTGTGCTGTGGAACTTGAGAACTGATAATATAGCTCAAGGATGTTTAGAAGGAAAGAACCCAGAGTTTTCCAAGCTTTGAAAAGCAAGGCTCAAGAAGTGACTTTTGGACAAACTGTTGTGTTCAATGAATTAAAGACAGATACTCCAGAACATGGATTCACCTGGAGTTAAAGAAAAATTGGTAAAACTAAGCTACTGAAGAACAGGAAAGAGAAAATAATCTTGCATAAAATAAGAATGTGCAACAAGAATGTTTGAAGTTTGTTCTTACTAAAGATGGTAGATTGCTTTGTAATGAAAATATATCATAATAAGAACAGAAGTTAAAATTGTGATAAAAAAAAGGTGGGCCCATAAAAGAACAATACCCCACCAAAATATCTATTTCCCATATAGTTTAAAACTTCAATACAGCTAATGCTCTGGTGTTTCAAGTGGAAGTATGCTGTTTTACATGTAGAATCAACAGTGGAGTAGGCAAGCCAGAGAGGAAACATCAGCTGTGGCTAGTGATAACCTTGAGAACTACTCACCCACCTTTACCAGCCCCAGGAGCTCTCCAGAGGATGAACAGAGTTTTACAATGTCAGGAATATATTCACAGAAGTGTATCTGTGACCATTTGCTAATGGAAAATAATAAACCAATTTATACTGTTTTAACAGATCTGTTTTTATCTGCTAAGGGGTTTGTTTGCCTTGTTGAATGTATTTTGGTTATGTTATATAGAAAAACCACAAGGCAATTCTCTTACTGAGAAGGCATTGGATTTTATTTTCAGGTCTTTTAAATTTTCTCTTTTCTATATAGTAGTAGCATTTCCTGATTGAGTACTTGCTTGAATATTGCAGCATTATCTAGTGTGTGTCTTATTCTCAGACAAATATACTCCTCTGCTAAAGAGAAGACATAATTGGTGCTTGATTGAATCACTTCCAGCCCAAATTCTTCATGTAAGTTTCAAAAAAATAATTTATTCTTGCCATATAGTCTGCAACAGGAACCAAATCTGCCTTTATTCTGAACTGAAAAATATTACAATATCCAAAAGTTTGTTAAACACATATGATAACACTATCTAAAAAAAAAAAAAACAAAAAAAAACTAGTAACAAAGAAATTACTCTGTATTCGTCATATGTATCGTCCCTTTCAGAGGGACTGTAAACCAAAATCAGGACTATGTTTTGTCTATTTCTGGGGGCATGTTACATCTAAAAGCAACTAACTGAGGGCAAGGAGAGAAGCAGAGGTTAGGAATTTAACCAATACAATGCTTACAGATGTATTTATTGGATGGTTTAGATGAAATATACTTTATTCTACTTCTTGAAGAACTACTTAGGTTCTCATTTATTTTTCTATGACTGAAATTTCTTAAAAGCTCTGGATAACCACCTATCTTATGGCAGCTGAAATGGACCATGTGCTGCCTTTTGCCTTTTGAAAAGTAAGTCCTTTCAAGAGGATAACTTTGCAATATTTAAAACCTGTGCAAAATTATGCACATCTAGCAGGCTTATCACTATTATAAATTGCTAAAACATTGTGGATTCAAAGTATACTTCTGTGAACAGGGCTTTATAGTACAGTGGTAACTTGAGGCAACATAGTTCACTGTTTAATTTTTTACTTGAAGCTGAATACATAGTGGAAATCTCTTTCCTGAAGAAATCTATGGCTGATGCAGAGTTCATGTAAAATTCCCAAATGCCTTGCAACCAGCAGTAAAAAAGATAACTTGTTTTTTTGATCCTGCCAGTAACACCCAGAGACACAGATCTTCCACAAACACATCTATTAAAGCTTCCTAGGGACCAACCAAATCAAAAGTGAGTGGGCAAATACTGGAAGTACACATAGGTACTCTTTAGGAAATGTTTAGGGAATGAAACAGGAGTGGGTGAAAGGATGAGATCAGAGTCAGAGACTAGGGAGTAGAAATGTACACTGTGCATCAGAAAGCTTCAAGAGTGATGGATAGCTGAGCCTTTCTGAAGTCAGGAGTTATCTGCACAGCTTGCAGTATTCACTGCTGCTGAGGATATAATTCATTACATTAAGTTAATAAACCTCTAAGCAAGGTAAAAGGGCAGAAGAAAGGGTTTACTGTTACAAGCCAACCATTCCTTCCAGAATGAACATTAGTTGCCGAAAGTTTATATATACAGCATTTTTTATTTTATTTTACTCCTTTATATTAGCATAATACTGTAGTAGACATGGCAGCTGACTTGGAAATCCTTTATCTGCAATCTGGATGTTTAAATATAAAGCTATTCATTTCCTGCAGTAGTTTGATGCTTTTTGGTTTGTTTGGGGTTTTTAAAGTAAAGTGACTAATAATTATCTCCGGTAATTAATTCTGGAAAAGTGATTAAAGTCATAAAACAAAAAGAAGAAAAATATAATCTTTGACCTACATTACGGTCAGCCATTCACTACACAATTATATGAACTATCAAGGTCAATTCTGTAGTTTAGCTTGCACAAAGGTGAGAAAGAAAAAATGGTGGGAGTGTAATTGAACTAAAAGGTTTAAAAAGAAATAATATCTACAATAAACTAAAACAAAAAAATAGCATTCTTATTATTCCCATATATCATGTGTAAGCTGAATTCACTGCCATGCAGCATCTTGCTCCACTGCCTTGGAGCAAGATGGCAAGTTTTAATTATTGAATGAAATTTCATGGGGTGTGATGATAGATACAGATTTTTCTGTGCAGTTTCAGATACAGATATGCGATCATGTGGCACGAAATGGGAAATCTGATTGCTTTGCTGATGAATTTGGGGCTGATGAATTCACCCCTTTGCAAGGTGAACTGTAATGGGTGAAGACTTATTGCCAAGAAGTCCAGGGCCATCCTGCCTTGTATGAGAAACAGCATGGCCAGCAAGACCAAGGAAGAGGTCATCCCCCTCTACTCTGCGCTGCCCTTGCCCCGAGAAAAAGAATTTTAAGTTTCTTTCCAGGACATTGTTCCACCAGGTGGGGTCTGATGAGTTTAACAAATCAACAGACTGGGAGTAGCCCCAAAGAGATACCCAAAAGATAACGACCATCAGCAGAACACCAAGGGCCATCAGCAAACATCAACAAACATCTACCCAGATGCAGCCAGCCCCCTAGCAGGGTTGAAGACACCTGGCCAGGAAAAGGCTGATAAGGAAATCAAAGAGCGAAGACCTAATTAGCATCGGAGGCGAAGAAATCCAGATCCAACAAAAAACCGAAAAGTAAAGACTACACAACTTTGGACCAATGAACATTAAATTAATGAACTTCTATGTTTTGATTGTATAAAGTTTGGGGGAAAGCTTGTAAATGTAATGTGTAATGGAATGATTTTCTCTATACACCTGGGCTCTGTGTGTATGAAATATTTCTGTGACACATCCTGTCCAGAATAACCTCCTGGCCAGAAAATAAAGTAATGCCTTGACTCTCTAACATTAAAAATGTTGTTGGAGAGTTTTTGTTTGTCTAGCAGGTTCGGTGACCATTCCATAATCTTTCTTTTAAATTTTGAAAGAGTTGTTAATAGCAGTTATTGACACCGAAGGAGTCACCGCCTATTGGAGCATTTCAGGAAAAAAAGAAAAAAAAGAAAAAAAAAGAAAAAAAAGAAAAAAAAAAGAAGAAAAAAAAAGAAGATAAAATACTCTTTGTCAAAATAGGAAGTTCAGCTTGATTTAGGGGACTAGAGGTTGGATAATAATTTACTAAGAGTTGCTTGCTAAAACAATATATCACTCACAAAACAGTCTTTGCGCTTGCCAAGCAGAAAGGGAGGATGCAAAAGGAATGCAAGACTATTGGTAGGAGTGAAGTAACCATGACCAGATATCCTGCTTTTGGACCCTGAAAGCAGCCCGAGTCAGCTTTGAGGTTTAGACTTGGACCAGGAACTCAGGGAGTATGCGCAAGGAGACGGGGTGAAGAGTTCATCCCGAGGAATACTCCTTACTTCCTCCACTAAAGACCACCAGAGACCCTTGCCCACAATAATCAAGTAGCACCACGCAGGCGCAAGCACATTTAAATGAACTTTGAACTCGTTGTAACACAAAGTGGGGATAGATAATGAATATGAATAGGGGCTTTGTCCAACTTTATGCATATGTAGCCTGTAACCCGATATAAAACAAGTGAAGTGCTGCTGGCAGTGCGCGTGCTTTGGAGGGTTACCTCAGTGCATCCCAGCGCTGGAATAAAGCATTCCTACTTTACAACTTTTTAAAGTTGTGGAGTCCATCCGCGCCTCAGGCTGGTAGAAATGTGACAGTATCAGCTAATGAGTTGGCAGAAAAAACAGCAGAAAGAAAGTGTGATGAATCAAGAGACACCAACTTAAAATATGTGTTAAGTGTAATCGCAAATGATGTCGTACTTAGGAAACACAGCATGAGATGAATATCATCTCATCTAAGTTTGTTATCTAGGCCAATGCCCCAGTCTGCAGTACTGAACCAACTTAATTTTGATTTTCTGTTTAACAATACACTATCATTGAAATAGTTGTTCATATCACCACTGTGTTTTCCTGCATACAACCTCCAAATCCAGTTCCCTCAAACTCCTAGCTACTTAAACTATCTCAGATCCCATGTATTATTGCAAAGATTCCTACAAGATGGTGGTGTCAGCTCTTACTCCTCATTGGCACCATTCATCATACTATCATAATCACTTTCAAACTATTTCAGTTTTCAGACTAGCACCAGGGAAGAATTAAAGGCTCTTTTTAGCTTTGTTTTAAAATACCATTTGCAGGAGTTGATCTTGCCATCTGGTGCTGAAAATTTCTCCATGCTATTTGATTCATAGTGCCACCAGTCAGTACTGCTGAACTGAGAGGAGAAACACCAGTGTATCACTCAGGCAACATTCATTTCTCATTAGGCCTCTTCCACAGATGGTAAAGCAGGATACCAGCTTTCCTGTCCCACTCCTCTCCCATGAAATGCTATTTATGTCCTGGTGATGCTTGTAATCACCTCTTATAACCCAACATGTGCTTTTAGCACCATGACCTTAACTATGGTTTATGATTTTTCAATATGCTTTAAAAAGACACAGTTACTGGGAAACCTGTAAATTGCACATTTCTTGGTTTTCTATGTTAGAAGAAAGAAACTGGAATTAATGCAACATGCTCATGCCTAGCCCTAGGGAGGAACAAAGTGATGGCTTTACAGTCAGATATGTCTTTCAGAAATGCAGAATAAGAACAGACTTGCAAAAACTTTAAGTTACAGGGCATGACATAGTTATGAAGGAACAGTTTTCCAGCTCCACTGTTGTCTAAAAGCCAGCATTTCTTTCCACCTGCATTTCCTTCCACTCTGCTTATCAGGTCATTTAATTTTAGGAGCATTAGTCCTTCAGTTTAGAAAGACATTTATGCAAATACTCAAGTCCCTCCCTGTAAGTTCTGCTTCACAAGCCATTGACAGCTTAAGGCCTTTGTTGACTCAAGATCAACATAACTATAAGACTAACAAGAAAAGAAGATTTACGACTTCAGTGACATCTTTCTGGAAGAACGGAAAAGGTAGCACCCAAATGTGCGCCTTGAAAGCTCTTCATATTTTGAAAGAAATTAATGTATCGACAAGATGGATACAAGCATTTAGCCTATTTCTGCTTTCAGAACCCGCAAAAAATTCGGTTGTCCCTTCCACAGGGAAAAGGCTGTACAATACCTTGTAAGACCTTTTGGTTGTGATAAAGTAGCGTCAACTCAAAAATGATAAAAAGAAAACATTCTACCTCGAATCTGATCTATAAGAGTAAAAATCAAAGATGGTGGAAAATTTAAGGTTTAGACCCTAAATGACACTTTCAACTTCTCTGTGAATTAAAACTCCCCAGAAAATTTCCACAGCTTCCTCTCACCCCAGTAAAAAACATAACTTAGAGCATAGATAGCATTTAATTATTAGGGCTAGTGAGTGTAAAATATACAGACAAAGCAAGAACAGGAAATACAAAGCATTTATAAAACAGATTAAATATTTTATGCTTGCTTTTGAAAACACAAACTTACCACACAAACAATAGCCAAATAACTTTTTATATCAAGTAGATACTGTTTCTCATTGCACTATGCATTCTATTCAGGCTACACACTCAAGACTTTTGACCCTTTCAGAAAAGAGAAGCAACAATCAATTTTTAATTTATTTTTTTTTTAAATTATAGATGAATTGAGTCAGGGACAGAATGAGCTAACAGCTCAAGAGTCTTCAAAATTACTAGAACCACTTTCAACAACCTTAAAAAAATAAGGAAGAAATAAAAATGGAGCAGCAACTCTAAGTTCTCTTCTGAAAGAGCTAATGAAGTTTGTCAGTGTGGCTCAGCAGAAAAACAACAGTTGTATTCAGGAGAATAGAAAACAATTTTTCATATTACTCTGTCAGTAGAAACTGACACAATAAAAGGCTTCACTCTGGACCACAACGGAATCAGCACTTTGACATGGCCATGCCTCAGACTTTTGCTCTGGTGCAAGTTTCCCAAAGATTAAATGTCTTTAAACTTAAAACAAAAACCAGACAAAAAAACAACCAACCAAAATAAAACAAACCCCACACCAATTTTATTAGAATAGAGAAGATTCTTTGCCTTTTACACAGAGACACTCAGAATGACAACATCAATCGGAACAAAATCAACCAAACAAAAAGTTATTATAAACTTACAGCCATGATGGCCATGGTAGACCAGGAAGAGGATGGGCTGCTCTCTTCTAGACCCTTCTCAGGACTTTCTTTTTTCTCACAAACTCTCTTTCCTCAAGAATGCACCAGCTGACACGCCTGCTCTGTTTAAAGAGAATGTAACATGGATGTGGCACTGTGCATCACTAAGTCTTCACTAGATCAGTAGCGTTAGGCCTGGGAAGCTAAAATATGTTGAACATGGCTTAACTTAGCTAATGTCAATAGCAACTCTTTGCTAAAAGATTAAAAGAGTAAAAGAGTTAAAGAGAGTAAAGGAGAGTAAAAGAGTAAAACTGTGTAAAAGAGTTAAGATTGTATGGAAATGTTTGTAAGATGAGATCTGTTAACAAAGACTGACAGCTGAATTATGGTGATAGACTTAAGCACAAGTAAAAGGGGGATGTTAAATTATTCATAGAAGAAAAGACTTCTGTGGAGTTTTGCTCTACGTATGATCTGATTATTATTGCATGAAATGCTTTTTTATTCTCAAGTTTTTCATAGTACTGCACTGGTTTCGGCTGGGCTAGAGTTAATTTTACTCGTAGTAACTTTTATGGAGCTGTGGTTTCAATGTGTGAGGAAAACAGTCTTGATAACACACTGATGTTTTAATCATGATGAACAGTGCATACACTGTTAAGGCCTTTTCTATTTCTCAGTCTGACCTGCCAGTGAGTAGCCTGGGGATGTACAAGAAGTTGGGAGGCAACATAGCCGGGATGGATGATCTCAGCTAACCAAAGGGATATTCTATACCGCATGGTGTCATGTTCCACCAAAAAAAAAAAAAAAGGTGGGTATGTTTGCTTGGGCTACAATTGCTCGGGGACTGGCTGGCCATTGCTTTGCTTTCTTTTTTTCCCTTTGGGTTTAGTGTTTTGGGAGGAGGGCTGTTTGTTCATTTGTTTGGAGGGTTTTGGGGGGAGGTGGAAGGGGTGTGTGGGAGTGGGTGTGGCTGTATTTTTTACTTGTTAAACTGTCTCTCTCAACTCGTGAGTTTTCTCTTCTTTACCCTTCTGATTCTCTCTCCCACCTCACTCAGAGACAGTAAGGGAGCAGTTGTGTGGTGCTTAGCTGCCTAGCAGGGCTAAACCACAAGTACGATTTGCAAATTTTGAAGTACTCAAGAAACACTAAAGAGTTTGTTTCTCATGGCATCTTCAAGTAGTTGAATGTAGTGTTTTAGTAATTAACTGCTTTTTAAGTACTATTAGCTGATGCTTCAGTGTTATAATGGCTTCCAGCATAATGGCACATCATGGATTTGTAAAACAAATATAGATTTTAATTTCAAAACGATCAGAAATCAAATGGGTGCTGATGCTCTTCTTATTTTATTTGTTCTTATATCTTGTTTACTATTCTAATAAAGCAACAATGCAAATCTATAATTGCATTAGAGTCAGGCTTGTAACCACATGGAATCAGATGTCTGCTATTTTTACATTAGTGCTTTGTCTAACTTCATATGAGTTCCAAAAATAACATTTTTACAATAGCAAATGATAAATTATTTTCTTTATATCTTCCAAAACTTTTGTTCAAAGAATGAGGTTTCATTCAAAATATAATTGATTTTTTTTTTTTTTTACTTTGGAATACCATGAACCAGAGAAATTCAGATCCTAAATATTCCTAAGATCCTCTTTGCCTTTTACTCTCCAATTGCTAATGTTCATGATATCTCAATCACTTGAAAATTCTCATTACTAAATAGTTTTTCTTTCTCTATAGTCTTATCAAACCGGAAGAGCAAGCCTAAACCTCTGTGTCTGGGCCTGTATGAATTGTTTTCTGAGGATATTCAAACTCCCAGTAGTCCACAGGTCACTTTTCAAACTGTCATTTTTCCACCTTTTGTTTTGTCTAGTTACTCTGCTCTCTCTGAACTGCACATCCTTTCCCCCCTGTAGCTGGTGCTGCAACTTTGTGCACTATACATAATACTTCCCCAGGAAATTGATGTTTCTCTGAAATTCACAAGATGATTATCCAGCCTTCTTTTCGTATGATCTTATGGGTGTCATGGCTGAGAAGTAGAAAATTTCATTGAAGAGCATACAAAGCCTTGTGATTAAGGAATACATATTGGTATGTACACATAGGCAATACAGGTCATAGTTGTCATAATATTCTTAGTGTAATTTAGGTTGGAAGCCCCCTCTGGAAAGCTAAACTCTTGCAAAAAGAGCACTAAATTCAAACCTAGGTGTGGTTTCTCAGGACCTTTACAGGTTAATTTAACCTGTACAGGTTAATTTTGAAAATCTCTAAGGACAAATGTGCAACATAGTCTGAGCCCCCCTTCCAGTGCTTCTAAATGAGGGAACTTCCTTCTTTGTGTCCTGTTGGAATTTCACACTTTGTAAACTCTGACCTTTTGACCTCTTTTCCTTTGTTTCTGTGGATCTGAGAAGAATCTGGATCTACCTCTGGATTTTCAGTCCTCCCTCTGGATAGTGAAAAGCTAAAATGAGATATCAATAGCCTTCTTTTTTCCAGGCTAAACAAATATACTACCCATAGAAGTTTCTTTTATGTCATGTGCTCCAGCTCCCTGCCCATAACTGAGGTATGGTGGGACTCTGCTGAGCCTACTCCAGTTTTCCAACATTTTTCTTCTGCTACACATGCAAAATTAAAAGGAATAAATGCTTCATGAGTGCTAAATAAAGGGAAGAAATGACAGTCTTTGTCCTTGTGACTCTTTACTTCCTATTGCAGCCCAATATGTGATTAAATTTCACTGCTGCAAGGAAACCTTTCTTGTTCATATATCATTCATCTCTCAAAACGCTCAGATTCTCTTTTGCATAGCTTCTACATACTGTCTGAGCCCTCAGACTTCACAAAAATGTTCTTTCTGAACCGGTTTTTGCATTTGTGTTTGTCGATGTTTGTGAGATGCTTATGGTCTAGTTCCTTGAGGTCCTGATGAACAAACCTCTGAATCCATCTGAGTGTACTGCTTCAGGACATGAGCTGAGAACATGAGAATACACAGATGGGCACTTGAATATGACCATTATTAAAGCTTAACTTATTTGTGGGTATGTCTCAGATGGCCCTCAATGTGGAAATGAAAACTGGGAAACAGTCCTTTTTTAAGTAGCATCCAATCCATACAGAGACATCACAGCAGTGTGGTGACAGACTGATGGACATATAGAAAGAAATAATGAATTAACAATGGTTTGCATAACAGGTGATTGTGAAAGCATAACAGGACCAAGCCATTAAAATTTCTTTCTAGATATCTTGTGCACCTGCTTTCAAACTCCTTTTTCATCTTTGTGGAGGGGCTGTGTGAGTAAGTGTGCTAGTTTGGAGGTGCTTGAACGCAATAAGAAGAGAAAGAATAAATTACCTGAGTCATATTCTTTCAAATTAGGGTTTTAAGGAGGAAAGATGGAAGGAGACACAGGGAATTTACAGAGAGGTTTATATTATATTGATTTTTCAGAGGAAAACATATATCTTTGCAATATTAAATGAGTTTGGTTTTTTTTTTTTTTTTATTCTTGTGAAGTATTATAGGTTAGAACTGGCTGGACAATGACAATTTAGTTCTGTGAGAAAATCTCAGGTGGCAAAATATGTCATCCTTCCACACTGAAATTGTTTCTGGTATATTTTTTTTCTGAAGTGGTTCAATTTTCTGGACCTTTTAATCATTCTCCTTATTTCTCAAAGTGACCAGAAAGCCTAGCTGTGTTTCAAAAATTTTCTTGCTGGGAACTTCATCAATATCAGTGGTTCCATAACTTGTGTTTGCCCTTAGCAGAACCGCAAATTTAAGTCCAAAAGGTATATTTCTTTTAAAAAAGTCCAGTGCTATTAAAAATTGTGTAGGCAAGAAGATAAAAAATCAAGGGGAATAATTATTCTCAAATTAATATTTAAATATTTTTAATATTTAAAATATATTTTGAGTGGCTTCAGAGGATTTAGTCATGCATTATGGTATAGAGGTCCAAAAAGAAAATATCTGCGTGCTTCTATCAGAGATGAGTTTCCCTGGAGAAGGGATTCATTTGAGTTCTAGAAGATTCTAATGCCTGGGGTTAATGCAACTGTGTTACCTACTGTGTGGTTCAGCTGTCTGTGACTCAGTCTAGGTTTTGTACAGCAAAACTATGTAACCATGGCTAAGGCAGCTGAGGAAACTGTTTTGTGATGAGAGAAATTGTGAGAAAGTAGATTTGATTTGCACCATACAATGTATAGGAAACAGAAGTAAGACTGTTGAGATTTCAACAGAATGAGTAAAGAGAAGATAAACCACAACCCAAAATTATATGGAATGATACAAAATGCTATGAGAAAAAAACAGTATTATAAGACAACTCCACAGCTCCGAAGCTCCATTTCAGGGAGCAGCAGATGCCAACCCTTCCTATCAGATTAGTTACTGGCTGCTAGCAAAGGCATTGAATGGCTTATGTATGACATGACAAGATGGAAGTCTGAAGCACACTTAAATAAGCATGTAAGTGCTTGGCCTTGTGGCTTGATAATGCTAGTTATCCTTTGTATGTGATATACAATCAATGACAGCTTTATACTTTGAAGTTTTATATGGCAATCTTCAGAGTCTTCCAGTATACACAAAAAGATGCCCCAAAAACATGACCCTGAGAGAGACAGATGGTTACATCAGTTGCTACTGCTGATGTCCCAGCTGAATACTGAGAATAAATTTGTTTTTTTTAAGAACTGCAGTAACATTCCTAGACACAAAGGGAGGCGTAAATAAAATTTGGTGACCTCGGGTGTGAATCTCTTCTGAGGTAATTCTGAAGTCATTGTTAAGATATATGTGTGTAGTGGGGAAAGACTTTGAATCCTCCATGACAGGGAAGCAAAACTTATCCCCAGAGTTCTTACAATCTGTTTGGGCAGGTTAGTCAAAACTTTTAAAGTTTCCATAGAGAGTGCTACAGTGTAGTTAATTTGCCAGTTACATACAATAAAAAAATACAGTATTTCAGTGTGTAAATATAGAGATATATGTATAAAATCATATATATGATTAAATATTTACCTGTATGTGGTGAAGTAGTTCATTGCACTGTTAGTCCATTAGAACATTTACTATACTCACCATTCAGATTTCAGCCATCAGCAAACTTATTAATGGTTTCCATATCTTCTGGATGCACAGAAATTCGAAAATTTACTGAAAATTGGTCCAGAGCAACAAAAAGATTAGTTGTTGTAGGCAAGAAAATGGATTAGCATGCAAATCTACAGACCATAAAGCAGAGAAAAAGTAAGTTACATAAACTTGATGTAGGTTAGAAAAGACAAATAATGAGTGTTGTAAATAGGCCACCCTTAAGCACAATAATGGTCTGGGCTGTTAAACTCATAACCTGAGGGCCACACCTAATTTTCATGTGCATTGAGATTTATGTCAGGAAGGTAAAATCTAATTGCTGCTATGTCGCCCCAGGCCTGATTACTGTTTTTATTGTAAAAGGGAGGAGGAGAAGGAATGTCACAATGTATCTTTATTTACATTTAAGCAACTCCCAACAGAAGATCTTACTGGTATAACAAATTATAAATTATGTATACATTTATGTGTAGCAAACATAACACAATGTGCCTGTTCAGAATCTGATTTGGACTCAAGAAGTTACAAGGAGAAATTGCTTTGGTGTTTAGTGTGATATATATACATATAGTCTTTCCCACGTAATTACTGAGGCATGAAATAGTGACTTTGTATGTGCTCATACATTTTTTGATAACAGTAAAGCACTTTTAGGCTCATGTCTCTGTTACTTTTGTTGAACCACAGCCAGTGAATCTCCATGTGGCTTGCCTCTTCAGTGGGAACAGAACTGGAACAGATGAAAAGAATTAACTAAGGGACTGACTATGAAAGACTACAAAGAAGCTGAGCAGTCCTCTACTGTTAGCTTGAAGAAGAGTTGTTCCAATCCTGTACCTGTAGGTCTTCTTACTGCACTTCCTAGTGCCTTACAGCCAATAGCACCCAATGAGAACCTTTAAAGTCACAAAGGACTTACCAGTGTCTCAAATTCCCATTCTCACAATGTTGAGGAAAGGAAGTTGAATGGCTGTGACTGAAATCCTTTGTTGCTATCTCCCTGACTCTGGGGATGCTCTGTCAATTAATGCTCAATTCAAATAATATTTGAGGTGAGAGTAAATACTGGAACCATATATATCAAGTCTGAACATTGCTTTAGGACCTAACAGAGAGTAACTCATACTGTGTGTATATCAGAAAAGTTCAAAGACAGACTTTGAGGTAACTAGCTCTCTAATCTTATTATTACAATAATTCTTTCTAGCTAAATAATATAATACCCAATTCCACATACTACAGAATTAGTAATAAATCCTTCTGAAACAATATAGAAAGTTAATTCTTTCAAGTGTTTTTTCGTGATGCTGTTAATAACTATACTACAAATTAGTGATGTTTCTTGTACTCCAGACACATATTTATACTATGTTGTCAGATATTACTTTTAAGAAAATATGAGAAGGAATTACTGGTTTCTAATAACTCTAAAGTCATGATAACTGAAGACAACAAGGAAAAAGATAAAGATATTGTGCAAGGCAGAGAAATCCTTTCAGAAAACTACACCATATGGAACACAAAGCTTTTCAAATAAAAAGTGTTTTTGTGAGACACTAAGAATAGTGAAAAATTCTGTCCTTCTGAGCTATGAGATGGCAACAATCACTTTCAAGGAAACAATAGGGCAAAGAGAAGAGGGAAGTGATGTGTTACCACCCAAAGCAAAGGACTGTATGCATTACATCTGTAAACATCACTCATTTTCAGGCTGTAAGTATATAAATTAATTACAACATACGTTTATCTCTAGTATTTAAACTTGAAACAAACTTCTTGCTTTGCTAGCAAAGTATGGGAAATAAAATGCACCATGAAGAAGTTCTAAGATGCCCAGCTGTAAAAGCTGATGAGAGCTATCTGCAGTGAGCCAGGAAGACACTTTATGGAGAGAGTTTTGCTTCATAAAGAAGACAAGGACACTGAAAATTACAGTTCCCTTTACTTTTGTTCATTCTTGCCTTCTTCCTGTTTTGCCATAAGAGCTGCAATTATTTTCAGCATGTTACTTTTTCTTACTGGAGAAAGCATAAAGCACTTAAGAAAGAACACTTCTCCCTGAAGGTAATACCAGAACAAAAAGTAACACTGTTGTAATCTTTTGAAGTTCAAAGAGACCAGTGGTGGATTGGTGTTCTTTTAAGATTGTGCTATTTCCAATTCAAAGGTTTATAAAATGCTGCGGATAAATGACAGTTTCAATTTTCCTGGTGTTTGCCAGACTTATGCAGTTCTGTTCTTCCAGCTCTGCTTTGGGAAAAAAAAAAAAATAAAGACCAGAACTTCTCTCAGTCTCTTTTCCTGAAATAGCATTGGGAAGAAGCTCCCTTACACTCATGTAGCGCTAGCAGCTCTCGAACATGCATCTTAATTTTGCCTCCAGGTTGGGTCAAGCTTTCCTCCTTTATAAGACTAAGCAGACATAAAGCATTATTGAATCATTAGTGAACAAAAATCACATCACAGCAATCATCTCAGACAGTAAATCATTTTGCACATCGTTGTGCCACAACGATGCTAATTAAACATGAAGCACTCAATCCAGCCCGTATTTCAGCTGAAGAACTGCCACTGAGGACAATATTACACCAGCAATGAACTTGACCTAATGTCCTTGAAAGATTGCTTCAGAGTGCCATTTCTGAAGTGAGAAATGGCATTGATACAGCGGTGAGACACAGAGGAAGTAAGAGGGCAGTAGTTCAGACCTCTGCATATGGACAAAATTCACTGATTATGTCCTGGAGATTCCTGCCTCTTTTAAAATTTAAATTAACACACAGCTCAGCCCTTGTGTCTCATACTGGTACTTGGTTATTTTAAAAAATATTCCATAGCTGGGCAGATTAGAAAAAGAAAAGCTTTTTTCCTCACCCAATCTCCCAAAAATTTGTTTTGTTGCAGCAGGGGGAATAATATGGCCTTCTGTATAAACTTTGCAATAGAATTGAAGGTTTGACTTACCAGCGAGTTATCAAAAAACCTGAAATTCTTCTGTATGTTCTGAAAAAAAGTAAAAGAGGAAGACAGAAGAAAAATCATTGTTATCAGAGTGTCAATTGAGTGAAGCTATTTCATAAGGGTTATGGAGACAATCAGAGGGCTGGAGCACCTCTCCTGTGAGGAAAGGGTGAGAGTGTTGGGGTTGTTCAACCTGGAGAAAAGGAGGCTCTGGGGACACCTTGTTGCAGCCTCTCAGTACTTAAAGGGGGGTTATAAGAAAGACGGGGACAAGCTTTTCAGTAGGAGCTGTTGCATTAGGACAAAGGGTAAAGGTTTTAAATTGAAGAAGAGTCAGTTTAGGTCACATACACGGAAGAAGTTTTTTTACAATGATGGTGCTAAAACAGTGGAATGGGTTACCCAGGGAAATGGTAGATGCCCCATCCCTGAAAACATTCAAGGGGCTCCGAACTACCTGATCCAGTTGAAGATGTCCTTGCTCTGTGCAGGAGGGTTGAACTAGATTTTTTTCTATCTTTTTATTACATAAAAGTAATATAGCCACACAGGCTGAGTGTCTGAGAGAACTTTTCCCTTCCAGATTTTCTTCTGATTTTACTTTTTTTCAGGAAGGGTTGTGGCAGGGTGGGGAGACAAATGAAATGTTTAAACAATGGTGGTTTAAACAGACACTTGTGACAACTCTGAAGACAATGTAATAAGGAACTATAGCTGGATGGATTTCATGGAATGGCCAGTAGAGGCAGGCAGCTTCTACAAATTCATTTCTATTTTTCAGACTGAATAAATTTCTAGTATGGAAATTAAAAAGTGATAATTGCAGTTTTTAAAAAAATTGGGAAATATCAAAATGTTGAAGGCATGATGTCAAGAGACTGATTAAAGTGCTTATAAAAACAATGAATCTTTTCCTGCCTCACATTCTACTTGCCAAAACAAATGATCAAAAATTTCAGACCAAACAGCTTGTTCCACTCTTCTATTGATTTTTGAAAAGCCAAAATAAGATCTCCTGTCCTCTCTTCTAACAACATTTTTCCAGGTACTCTTGCATTCTCTTAATTGTAATGCAAACAAATCTGATGATCCAGTTTTCTGTTATTTTTTTCTCTGATTTCTATTACCTGCATCTTCTGTAAGCTGCATTTCATATGGTTTGCATGCTCCCTTGTGCTGCTAGTGTCCAATCTCTTGAGTTACTGTTATTCAAATTTCTGTTTCTTTAGAACACCCAAGGAGGTGCACTGGATTGGCTACTCCAAAGTCTGCTATCAAGTGGGTATTTTGCTTAATTTATGTCCAAGCTGCATAAAGGCATTGCTGGAACTTTGCTAACGAAATCTGCTGCTTCATTGAGCATTTTTAAAACAGGCAGTCATCAAGGTAGCCGAGCACACAGACACATTTATACTTTTAAAGATTTATCTAAAATGAAGTAAATGCAAATACCTTTTATACTTCACTCTTGATAATGAAAAAAAAAACTTCAAAGTAAAGCAGAATAGGTCTAAAAAGGCTACAACTGTAGAGAAAGAGGCTATTTTGAGTAGAAAGCTTTTTCTCTGTTGACTGAATGCATATGTCTTAACTACAGCTGTAGCTATCTCAGAAATGCATTTGCAAGTGTACAGCATGTGGTATGTAGAGCTGATGATAGACAGATTAGCACACTGTCAAGATTGAAGATGAGAAATTTTCTTTCACAGAGTGACAGAGGAAGGATTAACATACAGTAAAGAACTAATGTCTCCTAATGAACATAAAATATTTGCAAAAAGCCTTGAGCTGTGCGACTCATTGAAATCTCAGTTTACTATCTAACAGGAAGAAAAATAGAAAAGGAAATGAAAATGTTTTTGGTGTTTTATTTTCAAATTGAGAAAATAAATAGATTTATTTTAGAGGAAGAAAAAAGAATGTTCTGTTTCACTTCATCCTTTTCCATTTAGATTTGATTTGATATTTCTTACAAAATGAGAAGATATCAGAAAAAAACAATGGGAGCAGGAAAAATTAATTTAAAAATTTTTAGCTCTTTCAGTCTGGAGGTAAAAAGAAGATGAAGGGCACAAAATCTGATGAAAGTTAAATTGCAAAAGATTTCTGTGATACTCAACAGTTTTCTGTTATGGTTTTTGATTTTATGGCAAACTAAGCTGATCCTTAGAATTCAATTCAGGTGTACCCAGAATGCTCAGAAGACAGACAAAATACTCTGCAAAGCAAATTCTGTGTCAGTACTTTTATCAAGACTTCACTGTGATCAGTGGAAAGATAACTGAGAGTTTGAGAGGGCTTTAGCTTGCATTCCTGATAGCAGCTGCATAGGAAATGTAATAAGAGACTATCTGAGGTGTGTCAAAAGGTGTGACGGGGGATTGCAGATATTTTCTTATTATTAATAATTTTCTTTAACTGCCAATGATGGAGTAAGAATATTCATATAGAGTAAGGCCTGAGATCTCTCTTTCTATAGCAGTTCACAGCTAAATCAGATTCAAAATACCTGCAATCAACACTTTCTTATTATCTTTTGCATTTTACACTTATAAAGATTATTCTGTAGAGGGGTCCCGGACCCCCAAACTCAGTTCGGGATCGGGTAGGCTGCATAAGCGGAGCCCGGCGAGGCAGCCCGCTCTCGGGCGGCAGCGGGGCGGCCCAGAGCTCGGCAGAACTCCCGGAGGAGTGGTGCAAATCAGGGATCGAAAGCAGACACAGGAGATGCAGGCAGTCAGCCCGGCGGCCCAGGGCATTTATTAAAAGGTAAGGGGAGATGGAAGAGGGAAGGAATAGGGCTGGATCGGCGAGCTAAAAGCGGGGTTTCTGCGTTGCGTTGCAGCTTATATATCAGGGAAAAAAGGGAGGGGAAAAACCGAAAGAACCAACGGGGTACATAAAACTCTGGATTGACAATAACTTAATCTTATGGGGGAACAAGGCGGGAGGATACAGAATTTTAAATTTTCCAATCAGAGAACACGGCAAAGGCAGACAAAGGAGAACTTTCCAGAATTAATATGGGAGGGGAGATAAGGTGGGCCAATAGCTTTACTTCAAGGCTCTCTGGGAGCACCCCCTTTAGGGCTGCTTTATTCCCATGACTCGTCCCGTGGGGCAATGCCACTGCTAGGGACGCTCAGCTGAGCTAAAGCCACCGCAACAATTCTGAAGTAAAAAAGTACAAGAGTTCAAATGTTTACTTTCTAGGAGTATGTAATACGTGAGGCCACTTATCTTAAGCCAGTGTAATGCTATAGCAGCAGATGCTGTCTAATCTATCCCCAGTATTAAAAAGTCACTCCTTTTATGAAATTTGCAACTACATTTGCCCAGTCTTGTGATGTCCAGTCTCTCATGGAATTGAGTTTCCTTTTTTTCAAAGCCAGACTGATTTTAGCTGAGTTTCTCCCCTGTCAACAAAGTCTTTTGATCATTTGAATAAGTAAAGAAAACCCAGGCAAAAATGTTAAGAGAAATGCCTGGGTGAGTAAGCAACTGTCAGCTATCTGTGCTTAACAGATGCTCGGGTATCATGCCAGTATGTATTTCAACAAGCAGCAAGCATTTCTTACTAGGATATCTAGAAAGTGTACAGAGCTCTGCAGCTACTTTGATTGTATTATATCATATACCTGTCCATTCCAGTAGCACATAATCTTGAAATGAGAAAGCTCCACAAGAAGTATTTGAGGCTGAACAATTTTTGTGTAAAATAGGCTGGAAGAGCATAACCACGTTTTCATTATTACTGAGAGGGTGCTATTTAGATTGTATACATTTCAGTGCAAAAGCAGCTGTATTTTGCCTGCATGTTGCCATCTGCAACACCTTCATTTCAGATAGTCAGTATCAGCAATTCACAGGTGTGCAAGTAAGCTGGAAAAATAAACTTAAGATTGTCAAATCCTAGTACTATTGGAGTGTATGCTGCATAGTGCAGACTTCATGACAGGAAGAAACTTTCATTTTAACTGCCAATACTAATTTAGTTTTTAAAGTTATATTTTCTCTTCAGAAATTCTGTTTCATTGTACCAATTTTCCTTTATTTAGATACTCTATTCCATTACCTATTCTTGCTGGCACAAGATCCAATACATCACTGAATCTTTCTGTTGAGCACCCTCCTATTTTTTTGTTTCCTCACTCCATCCCTCTGATTAGCATATTCTAGCCTGTAAAAGAATCCAGTTAAGTCTCAAAACAAAGCTTAGGCAACACAAACTGTGTGCACAGGTTCCCTACAGACCTACAACCTGCCATGTTGTCAATAAAGAAGAAATTTCAGACCGGTATCTTAATGATACAGTTTCCCTTTTCTCACTAGCTAAATAGATATTACATTTTGAACTGGTTTGTTGGGGTTTTTTTTGGTTGGTTGGAGTTTTTTTGTTTGTTTTTTTTTTGTTTATTTGTTTTGTTTTTTTGTTTTTGTTTTGTTTTTAGGTTTTTTGGGGTTTTGTTTTGGTTTTTGGGGTTTTTTTAATGTTGTTACCTGTAAAGGGTAGTACAAGTAATTGGCAAAGATGAGACAATGGAGTGTGTGCAGAAAGAAGGAGGGTGATGTCATTGGAGGTTCCCAGTTAGCACTGTCAAACACAACCTGTCCCTCGTCAGAATATGTACCACAGAACAAACATGAAGATCCATAGCCTGCTGATTTGGAGCCAGGGGCAATGTAAAACTAGTTTAAAAAGCAGTGCTTTTTGTAGAAGCCTTACTAAAGGAGCACCTCTGTCTCAAAATGGAAGATTTTAAAATCTTGTAACATATAAGTTCTTCACAAGCTTAAAATTCACATGAGGAACATATAACTGTATATATAAAATATTTTTTTAATTACATGTGAGAAAAGCAATAAAATCCTTTTCTTTTTCCAGAAGGAGTAATAAAGGAACACTGTGAACAATATCTACCTTTCCTACCATGAATATGTGCTTACTTTCACATCAACTGGACAATGGAACTGATTTTCTGATAGGCAGTTCTGAAATTCTGATAAACTTAAATAACTAACTGAAAAAAATACATAAGATGTCTTTGATTTCAGTGTTGCAACTTAGATCTTCTGATTTGAGGGAGAATCTATTTTCCAGGTTTAGATGTTTCCATGATGTTCCCCACTAAAAGAAACAACAATTTTCTCACACAGAATAAGGAACATATTGCAGAGAGTTGGAGGCAAAGAAAAGTCCCAGTTTTTACTTATTATCTAGCCCTTCACCCCAGGAAATGCAACTTACTGTTATTTCAGCCTTCTGTTTAATTATCCTTGCCATAGTTCATGAAATAAGAAAGAGTAACAATGTCACTTGAGGTCAGATATTTTGGTTATTGCAAACTGTGTCACATTTACTGGACAGAGTATTGGAAAATATGGAAGATAATAGTGCAAATCTGTTTAAATTTGACACAGGGAAGATAAATCCAGTGCAAAAATTATTCTGCATTTTCTATTGAACAGAAAAGAAAAACATTAACACCAAAATTGGTTTATCTTTGAACTTTTTTCCTCCTACGGAAAGGTTACTCAATTTTCATTATTTTCTGTGCAATTTACTTAACCTGTTTATTTGTCAGCATTATGTGTTCAATCAGTTGGTCTTGTCTATGCAGTTTCCTTTTATGAAGTTACATATTTTTTCAATGAAAATTATCCTACTTGAAAATTACTTATTTTAATTTGATGGTTTAATTCTGATTTCAGATCTTTTTCAGATTTTAAAACAATTTTTTATTCTCACTTGTTTTATATCTTTGATAGATTGTAATAGATTGTTGTGAAATATATTTTTGATGCAGTTTTCTTAACTGAAACAAACTTTCTTTGATTATTTTACTTAACTTTTGTATATAATATGAGTTTTTCCCTGTCATGGATATTGGAAATAAGAAAAAATTGATGTTCCATATTGTATGCACTACTTTGTGAATCTGGATTTCTCATATCAAGAAGTACTGAATATGTATTTAATTTAGTGCATTAAATAGTCTTGAACTCAAAACTGGAATCTATTCCAAAATGTTTCTAGCAGGTGACTGGCTTAGAAACAATTTCTGTGTTCCCTGTGAGCTAAAACCTCAAACCTATTGTCTTCAGTTATTGATCATGTGCATAGGGGAGCAGAGCAGAACACTTTCAGTGTTCCCACTCAGATGAGTAGTGCTCATCAGCATTTCAGAGAACTATTCCAGGAACTCTTTCTGGATATAAACCAACATAATTTACAAGTCATTAAAATCAATGAGGTGATGTCAGAGTAGCAAACAGTGTCCTTTAGAAGAGCTAGGTATCATATGCCTAACTAATAGGATATTTACCCAAATGGGACAAAACTGCACTAAGGTAAAGATATTTGTTTCCACTGCAAATATGAGTCAAAAATGTACAGAATATTTGCCATGACTTTTTGTGAAATGAAGTTTTCTCCCTCACTAGTTGTTCCAAGCTCACAGCTGTCCCTAGCTGAACTGAGTCCTGGAGCATTCTGGAAACCCAGCACTGCAGTTTCCTCACCCTCATAGAAGTGGCTGAGTCTAGCAATATGTGTAAATAGCTTTCCATGTGTAGAGCCATATGTAAACTTCACAGTCAAAGATAATAAAAACATTGGGGAGTGGGGGAACCTTTAAAATTACTGATGTATTCAATTTGTATGTATGGAGATAGTACATACATTTTTAACCATAACTTGATTTGTTATTGATGTTGCTTCGTGCAGCATTCAGAGAAACTTGAAATACAATTAAATCTAAAATAAAGAATTTATTTTATTTCAGTCAAAATGATAGCTGTGTAACCAAGCTACAGATTTTAGTTGAATGTTTTTGTGAATTATGAAATATTCATCATATCTTCAAAGGTTGCACATGGCTTAGAAAATCTTATTAAATAAATTATACATCCTCTTCCTAACTGCATATTTGATACCTCTACCATACGTATTTCGACCTAGCATTGTCATTATTATTGTTCATTTGGTTTTAGCTGAGGCTGCATGACTTTGTAATGTAGAGGCGATAGTAAGAATTTTATAACCATTTGCTTTTATACCAATGTAAATCATTGCTGCATACAAATCATGCTTCTGTTTTCCATTCCATATGTCTCTTTTTAAAACGCTGGTAAAAAGAAAGAAAATTTTAAAAAGTGTTTTGCAGAAAATATCCTATTTCTCTAACTAAAAAAGAAAAATTCAACATTCAATTCATATTAATGAATTATGGGGGAAAACTAAAACCAAAACTAAACGAAGGAGTTGTATTGGGTTTACAGGTTTTGGTGGGGGGGTGGGGCTTAAAGGGGCTGCTTGTATGAGATGCTGCCAGAAGATTCCACCATGTCCAGCAAAGCCAATGCCAGCTGGCTCCAGAATGGATGCACTGCTGGCCAAGGCTGAGCCCATCAGAGACGGTGGTAACGCCTCTGTTATAACAGATTTAAGAAGAAGGAAAAAATAAATAATTACTGTGTAGCTGTAATTGTAGCCAGAGAATAGCGGAGGGAGAACATGTGAGAGGAACACCTCTGCAGACACCAAGGTCAGTGCAGAATGAGGGGCTAGAGGCGCTCCAGGCACTGGAGCTGAGATTCCCCTGCAGGCCATGGTGCAGACCATGGTGGAGCAGCTGTGCACCTGCAGCCCATGGAGATCCGTGGGAGTGCAGAGCATCTCCAGCCCATGGAGGAGAACCACACTGGAGCTGGTGGTTACCTAAGGGGAGGCTGCGACCCTGTGGGAGACCCATGCTGGAACAAGTTCCTGGCAGGGACATGCAGACCCATGGAGACAGGAGCCCACGCTGGAGCAGGTTTCTTGGTATGACTTGTGACTTCTTGGTGGACTCACGCTGGAGCAGGCTGTAGCTAAGGGCTGCACCCCATGGAAGGGTGCAGTGTTTTGTGAAGAACTGTTGCTCATGAGATGGGATCACATGGGAGAAGTTCATGGAGAACTGTCTTCTATGGGAGACACCCCACAAGGGCACGGGGAAGGACTCCTCTCCCTGAAAAGTGGCAGAAACAAGAGGTGATGAGCTGACCATAACCCCCATTCCCTGTCTTCTTGCATTGCTGGGTGAGGAGGTGGAGCTGGAAAGGAAGGAGAGATGGAGCAAAGGCTATTTTAAGGTCTTATTTTACTTCTCATTATCCTGCTCTGGTTTTGTTAGTGATCAATTCAATTAATATCTCCAAGCTGAGTGTGTTTTGCCTGTGATGGTATTTGGTGTGTGATCTCTCCTGGTTGTTATCTCAACTCATGGACCCTTCATCAGCTGTGGAGGGGAGTGAGAGAGAGGATTTGGTGGGTTCCTGGCATTCAGCCAGGGTAAACCCTTGACAGCAATAAACCCCTAAACTCCTGAAAAGAAACCAATCTGTTTATTTCAATATTTTATCCTAGGTTAGAGTTAAGTTCATCTAACTTTATCCTTTAGAAATTAGATATTGGCTAAGATGACCACTTAGTCTTCCTTTACATCTCAAAAGCATTTCTGTAGTTCTTGTAATGTCAGGTTTAAGCAGAAAGATGGCTGCAGCAGTATTTTTTTCTCCCTACCTCATCCAGTTGTAGCCAATACTAGTGGTTACATGTAAAAGTATTATCAATGGGAGAAAACAAAAGGAATTCTCAGCTTCTAAACCTGAAGAAAAAAATATTTGAATTAAGTGCATTTTTGTGGACACTGCAGAAAAATCTTAAAGTGCATGAAGTGTCATCAAAAGAGGTATTTGCTGCTGGAAGAACTGTGGCACCAGCAGCTGTAATCAAAGGAGCAGCTTGACATTCAGGCCTCCATTCATCAAATCCTCACTTCACACTGCGATGTGAATACCAATACAGACCCAGGCTGCAAAGGTCTAGAAATCAACAACTGGTTCAGAACAGGTAAACAATAGTCAATAAAGACTAACAGTATTCCAAAGCTGAAATGAAGTAGCTCAAATTTGAAAATTATTCTTGGCAGCTTTTCTACACAGATTCTTATGCCTGACTTTATGACTGAAAGTTTTTTGATAGTTCATCCACTAACAATAAGAACACATCTGCAGTTTTTGTTGAATTGCTGGAGAGCTCAAGCAGAAAAAAGAAATCTTACCTTCACAAGACACAGCAATGGGTCAACACAAGAAAATCTGATCTGGATGAAAAAAAATCAGAAAAATTGTTTTGTTTTGGTTTGGTTTTTTTTCCCCACAAACCAAAAATATCATAAGTAGAAATATTGCCTAAATGTCATTCCTATTCTGATTTTGGTATTTGGTTAAGAGAGAATAGACAATTCAATATTCTCATTATACATGTTATTTTCAATTTACAGTGATGTAGTTCCAGTATTATTTTTTCAGTATTAATAAAAGACTAATTTCTCTTGCTTACTTTTCAAAATAGCATTTGTTTTTGAAAAAAAAAATCTGGTTTTCTTATCACTAAAATTCAAGAATTAGTTTTCTACTAAGACAGAAAATCCACCCATCTCCCTCAAGATATCTTGCCACTGACATTTTATATTCTAAATCCCTAAGGCAAAAGGAGTTGCTTCTAATACCATTTCAAAGCTACTGCTGGTTTACATAGAAGAGGGTTAAAATAAGTACAGACTGTTTAAAAAAACTGATAATCTTATCTACTGCATTAGAAAATGTCCCAAACCATTGTTTGACACAAGGATGAGCTATTCTTAGATAGATTCCTGTCCACTCCCTTTCTCCTCTGTCTTTCCCGGTACAATTTTACAACAATACTTTAATAATAATAGTATAGTTCAGCATACTGGGATACAGTAATATGTTAGACAAGTACGGTTTGAACATGAACAAAATATTAAGTGCAGAGCCTGACATCTGAAATATGTGTGGATTTGGACCTTGCAAGTGTAGATCATCAGAAAAAAATAGTTAAGAATTTCTAGAATGTCCTTCCTTTTTAAGGATATCAAGTAGGATGTGATCCTACTGCAAGCACTTACCTAAACCTTTTACTCTTATGAAGCAGAGAAGAAAACTTGAAACTTGGACAATCTGTGGGAAATCAGAATTTCCCTGGAATGCTCACTGTTGGTCAGAGGGGTGACACATGGCTGTTGCCTTTCAATCTCTCGCTGAAAGAATCTTTTGACAAAGATCAGCTTCATAACACCTGATTTGGATACAGAGATTTATCCAACAGAGAAATATTTGCTTTTATAGTGTATATTTTTCCAGCTGGCATACCGTCAAGATAGTCAAAGCCTGTCACAGCTGTGAATAGCCTGCCTGACTCTGCATTCATAGCTGTCACTATGAATTCAGCAACTGAAAAATGGGACAGAGAATCTGCATGGGCTTCAGGTAACAGAAGAAGCAAACCCTTTCTGAGGGTCACTGATCCCCAGGGATTTCTCTTCTGCCATTTTCATGTCTCAGTTGGAAAGCCTTGATTGCAAACTATTTCCTAGTACCAGTCTGAACAGTAATCCAGGAAAACATCAGCAGGAGTTACTGGAGTTTTATACAAAGCTTGAGGAGGGTGGATTATCAAACACAAATATAAAGCAATAAGGCTTGAGCTCTTTCAAGAAACACTGCCTCATATAAACAGTGAGAAATTCAGAAACTATTTGCCTAGATTGTCTGAAAAACGCTGGGGATTCTAGAAAGCAAGCTGTCTTTCTGAATAAAAAATCTAGTCATTAATGGGAAGTGTTGCCTTTAGGAGACAAACTCCTTGCAGTAAATTGATACTGCTGTTTATTTTTTTGCACCATTCTGTGTATCTGTTCTCTTTGGAACTGAATTATATCAGGAATCAAACAGTGTAGAGGTTTGTCCATAATTCAGTTGTGATATATTAGCTGTTCATGACATTAGTCTGTGTTATATCATTATTCCATGTCTGCACATATAAAATATATCATGAAATGTCAAACAAAAACATTCAACCTTTTTATTAATCCACAAACTATATATTTGATAATATTTTTTGTTTGTTTGCAATGATTTAGACAAAAGTATTTACACGTAAGTATTAAGTTAGTTCTTAACTGGTAGTTTAGGACACAAAATGTAGCACAGCAAATCTAGAACCTCTGCTTCTTGCAGTCCTGAGGAGTGAGTGATACAGAGAAAGGGAAGAATTTAGAGAATATTCTTTATTTCACAGATTTAATGCTCAAAAGTTTTGAAAGCCAGGTCCCTTTGGCAATCAAACCCCATTGCAGTGGAGTTCTTAAAGTGTGTGAGTACCTGCTGCTTAGCATATAAAAGAAACAGACAATGTGCTATTGAAGTTACTGATCTAGTCTGCAGAAAAATGTACTTAAAACATTGGGAAGAAATTCTGGAATGGATTTAAAGTTTACATTTACAAACTGGCAGCTCATAGGAGAGGCCATTCATGCCCAGAGGCGAGCCAAGTTCAGGAGGATAACCATGGCCAACGGAGATGGTTCTCCTGAGAGCAGGCAAATATACAGACCAAAGCTTGCTCAAAAGAACAAAATACCTGGAATATATCATGATGGGACAAAGAGGATGAAAAAAATCTTGAAATAACTATCAAACAAACATTCACAAAAAATGAACACATTCTACATTGTTAGCTACCCACTGATAGAGTCATGGATAGTCTTGTAGGTTTGCTATTGCAAGAAAAAATCAGTTTCCTTCCTTAAAATTTAATAGCTGTGTGAGCTGATGTCTCTGACTCACAGGTAAACCTTCAATTTTTTCTTTTCATTAATATAGAGGAACATTCTATTAAGTTCCAAATTTCAGTTAAATCTGAAAACCATAGTATTCTCTGACAATGCCGAAGTAGAAGTATTAAAGTCCTGGAGAATGTGCTAGTGAAGGAAATAGGAAAAATTAATACCTTTCTTTTAATGTTCTTTTCTTTTGACTAAATTTATTTCACTTTATGAAATGATATTTTTAGCTACATATTAATTTCATTTGCAGACATATTTAATAGGTAACTGAGGGCCAAAATTGATTTCAGTTTTTACACTGACTTGGAATTCAGTTCTTTTATTTCTGGATGCATGACTATGAGTTGAAAGGTGCTGGATAACAGAGGACTTTTAATTTTCCTACAAAATGTGAAGCTTTTGATACACTACAGAGCACTTCAGACTTCAGGATTTGGAAGTCATCCCGGATTATCTGAATGGTGCATTTCAGTTTTTTTATTGTATCAAGGGGGAAGAACAGACAGCAGAGTAGGGCAAAAAAAGAAAAGATGAAAGAGTCTCACAGAGATCACTGAGGGTTGCGAATATAAACCCTGGCCTGAAGCCAGATCGCTGACCAAGAAACGAATGAAACCACAAAAAGAACAGAGTCCATCCTTAAACCCTTCTGAGAATATAGGAAAAAAAGTACTGTAGATACAAAATAAAATACTATAAGACAAATTCTTTGACCAGGATTCCATGCAGGGACATTTTTGACACAGAATGGCTGCTCCTTTATTAAAATTACATCCCCTGGGACCTGTAGCACCTTCTAACTCATGCCTATCCCTGAAGATGAGCCACCTTGAAGTAGTAGACACTGACAGTGGTCATGTATACTCCATCCTGTTCCATTCCTGCACTCTCTTCTAAGTGTCCTTATGTGGAAGCACAAAGCTCCAACCACACAACTAATCACACTCACTTTTGGTTAGCTGCATTCTGCTCTCTGTCCATGGTGCTCTGCAGGAGACAGGCTCTCCTTTGTTGGACAGTGTTCTCAGCTTGTCCCATTCATCTGTCTCCCAGATCCCCCTGCAGATTTTCTGGGACTCTAATGAACTACAATTCCCTGGGTGCTGTCTTATGAGGGAGGGGAGGAAGCTCACCCAGGAGATGCAAGATTCATGAGACTGGAATACACCATGACTCTCTAGGGAGGCACATGATAGAGGTCTTACTGGAAAAACCCACAACCCTTTTACTTTCTTCTGTGCCTCAACAAGAGGACCTGATTCCCAAAACACTCTGAAAGACCAGCTGTATGTTCGACTCTTGCCTCCAGCACTGTGCTTGACCACATCATCTTGGAGAGGGAGGTGGATCACAGAGCATGTCTCTGGCTCATGGAAAGGTTAAACAAGCCATCAACTCCTGCTGTAAGCTATCACATTTTTTCTGTCAAGTTACCTTTAATACACATTACAGACCTAGCATCTACAGACCTAGCATCTGACAAGAACAACAGAACTGGTTTATCTGTCTCCCCTCAACATTACAATGATCCTAGCTTACTACTCTAGACTTTACAGAAGCCTTCTTTACCATTTACAGATGGAAAGTAGGGCAGAAAGAGTGAGCTAATGATGTTGTCTGCTGCTTTCTCAGTGGAGGGAAGTTTTAGATTAGCCCAGCTACTTGTTTCAGTTTAAAACCCTTACTTGATGATCCAGAAGAAAGTTAAAAAACTAGAAATCATAAATTTGTGTCATCATTTCAAGTATCCTCTCATTACACAGGAAACCAAAATTTCACATGTAAGAGAAAAATTTATCTGTCTAGGTGTGAATTAAAGAGAGGAAGGAAAAAATAAAAAATTACTCCCTCCCTGATAATATTACAGATGAAAAATCTTCCACAGCATGGGATTTCATTGTCCATGAGTTATCAATAAAGACTGCTTTGGATCCTTAGTAAAGAACTTTATACTCTGTTTCACTGAAGGATGTTATTTATTCTTTCTTCTGCTCCCTGTCTCTGAATCCCTTTCTCTCTATGAATGGACTGTGAGTACATTATTCACTGCTAGGGCCTGAGAAAAGAAATTCTATTATGAAAGGTAAATCAATTACCTCTATCTATATAAGCCTCTCTGCTAATGTCAGAGAGTCATCTTCTCTCAAGTCAATCAAAGGTCTGGTAGATGGAAGAGGAGAGAACATTTACAAACACTCACAAAAGATGCTATCATCTCCATTATGATATTCATGCAAACCACTCAGTGGCTGAACTGGTCATTGAATTTCCTTTAAGTTCTTTCTTTGGACTTCTTGCCCCATACTGCTGACATCAACATTCTCCTTAGAATTTGTTATATATTTATTGTGGAAATATTCAATTCCATTCCAGACTGACTTGACAAAAGATGTAAGCAGAACATTCACAAGCTTGTGACATTAAATGTGGACTACAGTATCAGGAGTGCAGAGATCATCATCACACCTTAACTCTTCAATAAGACACATATGCATCTTGGAATTTTTCAGACAGAGGCAAAAATTTTGTTGCTCATTTAACATTGGAAGAATCAATGAAAAACTGCCTACTAGAAGTTTGAAAGCTTGCTGGAACCTTTTGCTCAATTCCATGGATGAAAAAACCCAACCAAATGAAAAAGAGCATAGAGCTGACTAGACCTGACTGCAGCCTGCAGAGAGTGGAGATTCACCCACAGTATTTCCCACTCTCATCAACAGCCTTCAGCTTATCTCAGAAGAAGCAGAATGGGCTTGTGCATGTATTAAAGGACTCTCGCATACAGCCACGTTGTCATCTCTGTTAGAATAGACTACATCCCACAATTTCAGATTTCTGGAGAAAACAGCTTTGAGAAAAGGGGTTGATTGAGATTAAAATCTTTGGTTGATCCCTCCTTCTGTATACCGAGGGAAAGTATGGTTTCTTCATGAAAAACTTTTTGATAAGGTATAAGCACTCTGACACAGTGATTTCCCCCTCTGCCCCCTACACGTACACATACATGGAGATACATATACAGACTTCTTCTACACTACTCCTGGCTGCTCCAAATGCTTTTACTATGTGGTTTCACAGTTCATGGTTTCTGCCATCTTCATGCACACAGATAGTTACAAAGTTAATAGAAGTACCTTCATAATTTTTTGTTTCTTAGCAGGACTTTCTTTTCTTGAGAAGCAATATGTATTGCAATATCTGGAGGGGGGTGTTCTTTTTCTTTTTTCAGCTTCTCAATCTATATAAGCTGATACTGGAGTCAATGTGTTTTATCTCCTTATCCTACCTAATTTGTGAGTAAGAAGGCATCAGCAAGCTTTGAAAGCATTTATTTTCACTATTTTTTTAAAGTCCTCTTTTAATTTATTATATTTGCCCTTTTTGTTTCCTCTTTTTCAATTTTCTTCTGCCCTTCTCATAATTTTCTTTCTAATTACTTCTAAAATGTCATGAGTTGCCTTCTAAAATTAATTGGCCTCCCACTGTTTCCCCACTTTTCTGTTCTACATTTACAAAATTCATATTTCCACTTTCTCCCTTTGCTTTGTCCTGTGGAACAAATAGCTTATTTGTTATGCCACTTTTTCTTCAAGGCTTGGAGCACTTTGGCTAAATTTTTGTCATGACACTGTAGAGCTCTATTGGCTCAATGTGTGATATGACTTTCTGAAGAGCAGTGCACGCTGAATGTGCCTCCTGTTGCTGCTTACAAAGCAAAACAACAGTGTTAGCAGTCTGGATTTTACAAGACCGGAGAAACCCTGTTTGACAGCATTCAGGAGCCACACCCATTTTTTTTTTCTTCCTGAAAGTTTCAGAATCTATATGGGTTCATTTTAAATTAAATATCTATTATTGTCTGTGAAGACTCTCTTCAAGAAAATTTGGTATTTTATTTTTCCAAATATGCAGAGGCTGAATTTTTCAGAAAATGCTGTCCATTAACACCACATGTGAAGCTTCATGTTTCCACTACACTTACCTGAAAGTCCATACATCCACAAGTCTTCAGGAAGTGGTTTATTTGCACTAAAACAGTGCAGTTATAAAAGCAAGCCACACATTAAACAATTAACAAAAAAAATAGCAACAGTAATCAGAGGACTGTGTCTTTTGAGATGTAATATAGGAAAGGTGGAAAGGTGATGATCAAAGAGTAGCACTGTAAAATGCACCACTGGTTTTCTGTTGGTTTTATTTTTTTTTTAAACTGCTATAATGCTGCTTTTATCCACACTTATTTCCTAAGTTTAATCCACATATCCATATTCATGGTACATATTTTTGTATGGATTCTGTAGCCTGAAACTCTTGTATAGATGGTTCCAGGGGTAGCTGAGAAGTTTAAAACAGCACAGATTCTATTTTTCCATTTCTGTGGAGTACATCATATGTCTGAGCCTATATAAAATCACTGCACAAATGAGGTCTGAACATTTTCTAGTTTGGGCTATGTTGAAATTGCAAGGCTGTACAGAGACTTTGTTAGGTCTCAGTTCAGTTGTGTCAATTTCAAAACAAGAAGTTGACAAACCACCTCCTGTTGAGGTGGCCATCACTGCAGTGCCTGTCACAAAGTGTCCCTTGTCTGTTGCCAAGGGCTGGTATGGAATGCTGCCTGTGGCTGCAGCATCCTATGCTGGGGCATTCGTGGGAGGCATGGTGTGCACATCGTGCAGTGCAGCATGTGCCAGTCAACCCTTCCTCACTTGGTACATCCACTGACAGCTCCAAATGGATTTCTCCGTAATAATTTTCTCCATAATTTCTCCATCTGCTGTGAACTGATATACACTGCTGAAAAATTTGTACATTAACAGAACATAAGATTTCTGTAGAAGTTGGACTGACCCTATTACTGTTACATTAAGTGTATTTATGAAACATTGTTTCTTGATATTTTGAAGAATGTTAAATATAACCATAATTGGTAATTGCAAAATCTAATTTTATGCTTGAATTAAGCTACTGCACAACAGTGGTTTTTTTAATTCATAAGACAGTCATTTATTATTTGGAAAATTAACATCTCTCACATTTTTCAACATTCTTTTGCAGCGAGAGTCTCATTTAAAATTATTGATTATTCTGCCCAAGGAAAATTCCAGGATGGATTTTTGCATTACTGCTGTTGCCTTTCCTAAATGGGCTGATACATGATCACCTGAGGTCACACTTTTGGAGGAATCTTCTTCAAAGATTGCTATCTAATAAATCAATAAAGTGCTCTTAGCCTCCAAACTGTAAATCTTTGAAAACATAAAACTTCACCTGCTTAAAACCATACAACCACATTTAGAGGAAGAATTGATAATGTGCTAAATCATTTATTAAGAATAACATTTCCTTTTATTTCTTCACTAATAACCTAATAAACAGAGACCTACAATATGCTCAATGAGTTATATATAAAACAGAAAAATTTTTATAAGTGTAGATATTTATGCTTTCCTGTTTTGTCTTGTTACAGTCTATATAACACTTTCATATACAGAAAACACATTTAACGATAACATTTTTCAAAATACCCTTTTGAATGAATAATTTACCCAGAGAAACAAGGATGCCTCTTAGACCAATAAATTACAAAATACTAATGAGATTTAGTCTTAATAAGTGTGAGAGCTCAGAGATCACCAAAGAGTAGGTAATGCTTGGAACAGAAAAAAAGTGTTTCTTAACCTCTAAGACAGTTTGAAACTGATTGTCAGAGAAAACATGATATTCAACTTAAGATCATGATTCTCAAATTAGGAATGTATTTAAATACATATTTAGTTACAGAACCAAATGCCAGAGTTACTGGTAGATATGAGGCTCTCTATCAATTAAGTCAACAACTGGATGCCCTTGTAAGTTAGCTGAGTACCATGCTGAGATAAGAATGAAAGTTTTGCAGGATCGTTTATCATTCAGTTTGTAGAAAATCTCTCTTCATGGTCTACCATTTTTAACAGATGTGCTTTATGATTCTAGATGAGCTGTGGAAGTCCCAAATTACAGGTGAATGTTCAAGAATCCATAACTCCTAAAACCATAAGGATTCTTCATAGAAAAAAAAATACATGAAAGTGTTGAGTTCTGCTTTTAATTAGAAATATATTTAAGCCTGCAGTGCAACTCAATGAAATGGAAAAATCACTTGCTGACAAAAAGGAAAACAAATCCAAACCACTCATGCTCATGCAGTAGAAACCTCTATTTCCACAATGTTGGGAGGCTGACTCTGTCTTCAAGGTCGTTATCAAAATTTAAAGAATTGGTGGAAAATTTTATGGTATCAGAGAATGAGAATCTGTGATAGGAAAGAAATGAAAGGACAAAAAATAGATTTGCTGAGGTTAATCCACAACAAGAACAAATATATGTCCTTGGACAAAATGTCTTTAGCAGTTATTACAGTAAGAAGGCAGCTATTGTAAATTCCAGCCAAGATTTCAGACGAGGTCCATTACTGAAAAGAAATCCTACAAAACTGCATAAAGTTGAGAAAATCATGGATTTCTGAAGCAATAGACACATTCCGTAAGTTTACTGATGACACAACTTTTTATAGCATGCATTAGAGTAGTACAGGTATTTAGAAACTGAACTGGGTAATATCAGTATCAGAAAACCTTTTTAAACAGATATTTCAAAATCTTTTCAATAACATTTGATCCAAATATCCATTCCTAAGCCTGTATCATTACTTTAACATTTCATAGTTACTTAAAAAAAATATTGGAACTTTTTTCTTTGAAATTGAAATTCACTATTTTAAATTGGCATCATAGAGTTTGAATGACATTTAGGTTTTGTCACATATTATGCATGCACATCCACCAATTATTGGAGTAATCAGCAGTGAATTGGAAATGCACAGCTTGGAGGCTCCCATAATACTACGGAGACAGGAGTGTTATCCCTCAGTGGAAACAAATATGGCAATAAATGATGAACATAGCATCACTTCTTGTATTTCGATATGTACGTGATAGTTATTTGGAGCCTAAAACTGACAGATAAATATTTATCAGTGATTTAAGGAACAGAGAAGACCATTATGTTCCGTTCAATTTGACATTCTGTGTAACAAAAGTCACAGGTCTTCACTCTGAGAAAATACATGTTGGAGATATGAATACTAGAGAATACAGATTTATTACATTGTGATAGATTATTTTGGAAGGACAGAAGTGTTAAAGAATATTATATTAGCATGTGATATATATTAGACCTACACAGATGTTTCAAAGTTATGAATGCACTGTTGCACTGCCATGGTCATAGCTGGTGGTAATTAATGCAAATCTTATTAGCCAGAAGAAGTCTTGAGATAGTTTTGACCCTGGGAAAAAAGAACTACTTATACCCACAGTCATGGCCTACAGTGAAGGTAAAGGATACTGAGAAGCATCTGTAATCTCAGGTCACAGAATGAATTCACACCATTCCAGCCCTGACAGGAAGAAAGGACATAATGAAACAGGCTGACTAACCTGAATCTGCATTAAGGATCATATTGGGATGATGAAATAAACTATACCTACTTTATCCCATCAGGCTTAATGAGACAAAAGAAATCTGCAGGAGTAGAACTGTAATAAAGTTCATAAACCTGCTGGGCATAATCACAGTGAGTTACAAATGGATTAAGGACCAAATGAGTGTTCTGAAGGGAAAGGAACATAATGCCACACTTGAAAAAGATTACCAAGAACTTGACATTCAGTATTTGTTCTGAGTAGATCAGCAGTATCATTAATCTAAAAGTTATGACTCAAATACTTTTGGCATTGTGTAAAAACACAAATCTGAATAATTTAATGAGAGAATTGTTGGAAGGTTATTTGGGTACTACAAAAATGTTTTTTCCATAATGTATTGCCATTTGAATGTACTTCTAGGAAATTATAATAATTAGGGTCAGATATTGGCTACAAAATTGAAATTAAATTGCCTTGATGTAATTTGCAAAGTCAGATTCTGGGTATTAGTTTTTACCAACTGCCAGGCAGAATTAGTGCATTCTGACAAATGAAAAAAATACCGTACTGAGAGTTCCCTAGAACTAACCACGGAGAAACCACAGGGTTTGCTGCATCAATGAACAGAGTACATTTATAGGCCATTTTATATTTTTTTCATTTACCTCCTTACCCCAACCCCATTTTGAGTGAAGCAAGAAAATGAACACTCCTTGTAGGAGAACCGAGTTCATAACTGTCACAAAACACTGGAAGTCAGCATGGTAATGAGCCAATTTGTGTGGAAATGAACTCATTAATGCTAATGTTTTGCTGACTCCCAACTGATTCACGAACTCCTTAACAAAAATCAAAACAGAAGAAGGAGGGGAGGTTCATGAATTTTGGAAGTGTGTGTGAAGAAACAAATGTGTCTCTTCTTTATTCATATTCCAAATGCAGTGATCTACTCTGTGCTCTGATCATCCAGTCCCAGAATGAAGTCTGGGGAATGTCAGTTTGTACAGAAGATATTATAGCTAAATTGTAGAAATACCCACTAGGTAGAAAAGGAAGTATTGATTGCTTCTAATTTTTAATTATTTTCTAACAAAATACTTCTTTACTTTCAAATGAATAGGTTTTCCAAACTGAAGAAAATAGAACTTTTTATATAAGAAATCTCAAAAACAGTTCTGCAAGATATTGATTCTCACACAACTCTTCAGGTATATACACAAATCTGTCCTTCATGCAAATAATGCTTTTACCAAGGTAATTCCCTGGCAGTGTATATCAATGTCACCCTGAATTTCTACATCCAACTCTAGTATTTCAAATTGACCATACTTTTCTTCCTTAAAATAAACCCACAAAAAAACAGGGAACAGCTGAGGTACGAAGGTAAAACTTGAAGTTTTGTTATCGCAGAGGAGCATTGAGAGTTTTATCACTACAAGCTGCAAAATATTAGAAAGCTTCTACTGCAAAGCATATTCGAAGAGCTGGAGTTCACAAGGCATGTGCAGTTCAGATACACATCTCAACTCTTAACTCAGAAAGATTAGACTGTAAATCTTGCTTGAGTGCTTGAATAAGGCACTGCAGAAGTGCATCACATGAAGGTACAACTATTTTATGAAGATTAGAATAATCTTTTTTGACTTATGAAGATAAATTTGCAATGAGTTTATTTTTAAAAACTGATATTTATTAGATTAGGTTAAGATGATACAGGGTTCAATTAACCATAATAATTTATAATTATTTTATCAACTCTAATTCATACTTAAAGGCTCTAATTAATTAAAATTTTAGAAAATCATTCTTCTTGATGATGCCAATTACTTCAGCCAAAATTACATTACCATTTATTTTTACAGGACCACAGTCAGGACAATTGTATTTCTTTGCTACTGAGCTATATATCTAGCAAGGAAGAGAGACAAATTAATTTACTTCTTTTATTTTCTAACAGATAACATTTATAATAATTTTCTCAATGTGACAGCTATACAGTGATACTACCTTTTACAGAATCTATTGGAATTAATAACTTTTATGGGCTTTGGTTGGTTGGTTGGTTGGTTGGTTAGTGTTTCTGATTTTGTTTTATGTTTCTTTTTCTCAAATCAAAACACTTTGAGTGAATCAGAATTCTTTGACTTCATATCTGAAGTGAGATATCTAGGAGCATGACCACCTCCTAGAGAGAAACCTAGCATTACCAAACAGTTCTTTATCTTTTTGCTAAGGTAAAATATCACAATTTATTTTCCTTTTCTATGCAGCTTAGAAATTCCAAAATTTTCCACTTGTTGATGATCTAAATGAAGAAGATTAAGCAGTGTAGTTAGGGGAAGTAAATGGCAGTGACATAATTAAATAAAATTTCATTTGTTTTTTCTGTGGTTTCTTAAGGCTAGTTTTTAATGATTGGTATAACAATCACTGAACTGTTGTGCTGCTGAAAAGTCATACCAGAAAACATTCTGACCCTGCAGCATAGCTCTGAGATAACTGAGCTAATTTTAAGCAAGTACTAAAGTGGAAAAAAGAGCACATCCATAGGGGACATTATTTTAATTATCAAAATAAGTTCATTTTATTCCAATGGAGGCATCTCTCTATTAATATATTTTATTTCCATACCTGAGAGTTATTTGAGTCATATGTGTCCCTGTTCTTTCTCTCTCATTCTGGAATAATCAAATGGCAGCTATATTTGCACCAATCAACATTACCCATTGAGCACATGACCTCCTCTCAAGATTCCTGTTTCTGAGTGATAACAGTCTCAAAATCAACCAGGCTGCAAATCACTTTACTTTTACTGATTAGTTAGTCATTGCCACTAGACCTCCAAAGACTTTTTCCCAGAAACTTGGGTTTCCCCACCATTTGCATCATGGGACAAAAGATCAGCAGAAGGAAAATGTAGTTAAAAGTCACTAGTGTACAGCAGTCAGAATAGGGAGCATAGTTTGCATCATGTTTTCTGCCCACTTCCTTTTTTAAGGAGAGAAAATTTTTGGAAACTGTAACGGTATGGCAATTTTGACAGCAAAACATCTCCCAGAGCAGAGAGTTGCAAAGGGTCACCTGCATGAAAAAGTAGTTTACTTATGAGCAAATACTATCAAGAAATAGCTTTTCCCTAAAGTGCTCTCATTGTAATTCTATCTGTCAATACCAGATGGATATCTGACCACACACTTTATTCACTCAGCAACAGTCAGGTAATGATCAGTCGCTTTATGTTATTTTTTCCAGTTCTATTTGTATGCTGTGTGCCATTCAACCTTTGCAACACAGAATAGGTGGAAAAAAAAAAGGCTAAATTTAATTCCTGGGAGCTTCTGGATTCTGCTGCATTTCAATGAAGATTCACCTGCACATAGAGCAGCTGATCTACAGAAGCATATTTTGCACAGCTGGAATACATTAAAATATAAAATGTTATTTCAATGATCAGTTTCTCCCCTGTGCTGAGAAATATGTTCCAGATAAGCTTCAAAACCACATACTTTAGCACCAGAGCAAATACAGCAGTTTATGCAGATGCATAAAAGAACTATAATAATCTTGTTAGGAGAAGTTATATCATAGATGGAATTTCTTTGAGTATTTAGTGCTTTTTTTATAATCTTCATAAATCACCTGAGCAGACAATTCAACTTTGAAAAGCTTAAACTTGCTGACAAAAAAAACTGCAAAGAGTGAAAAAAGTAGAACCAAGAGTTAAGTAAGCAGTTCCCACTGAAGATAGAGAAAAGAATTGGGTTATTATGTGTGCCAAATGATTAATGTCCTATTAATATGGTATTGAGACATCTGAAAATCACTGATTTCTTAAAAAGAGAAAATAGGGGGGTACAGCATGAGCACTGTCTCTCAATATTTTGGTCATCAAGGGGCTGGGGGAGGGCAATATCCTGGAATGGGACATCACCAGAGCAGCTGACCCAAATGAACCAAAAGGATATTTCATACTATATGACATCAGCTCAGATAAAAACGCTAAGGGAGAGAGGGAATGGGAGGCATCTGTTATTCTTTAATATTTGCCTTCTGGACCAACCACTATGTGTGCTGAAGCTCTGCTTCCTGGGAAGTATCTAAGCATGCCTTGCTGACGGGAAGTAGATATTAATTTTTTCCCCTTTGCTTATGCACAAATAAGCTTCTACTTTTTCTTCTTTTTTTATCTTTTTCTTTTGTTTAGTAAACCATCTTATCTTAACCTACTAGTTGTTTTCCATTTTATTTTCTCCCCCCTGTCCCTCTGGGAAGGGGAGTGATGGAGTAGCTTGGTGGGCACTTGGTGCCCAGCCAAGGTAAACCCACTACAGTGATTACCATTAACATATAAACAGATATAGAACAGAACCAGAAGTTCTCTGTCCCTTTTATCTGCTGTTAAACAGCAAACATCTGTCTGTGATGACACAGAGTATTGTCAAAGGGAAAGCCAGGTTAAAAGCTCAGATAGACCAAGCAACAGACTTTTTTTAATATAAACCATTTTCCTGCTTGTATTTAGAATCATTCAGATACTCTCTCTTTTAAATACTTGTTATTCTTCTAAACTAAATGCAGAATTACATAACCAAATTACTGTCAATAAACAAATAAATAAATAAGGCACACAACTCATCCATCTCTGGTGTTTTCAGAAATACAAGAACAAACCAAACATAGATTTTTAAAATATCAGGAATTATATTCCATCCACATAAAATATAACCTTCTGAAACTGCTCTAAATCCAGTGGTTTGACAGAAAAAAAAATCACCACCCTTTACAGAAACATTCAATTAAACAATTTTGTTTCCACTTAGAAAGATCACTTATCATGCTCTCTTTATCAGAGCAGTAATTTTCTTTGCCTTGTACCTAATTAGTTTAAACTTGCCTTATACAGTTCTTGAATGACAGTCCTTAACACATATTTTAAACTGAGGATGATAATGGACAATCATACTGCCTCTTTAAGGGTCTTCCTACACAGAGAAGATCATTTGCAGAAATCTAGGGTGTAAATTTATAGCAGTCATCACTTCTCATTAATTTCACCTCCAAAAACTCAGTGCTCTGTACCCATGGAGTGTCAGACCACACTTTGCATGTGGAGTAAACAGCCCCATGAAAAAGGCACGAAACAGGTACAGTAGTTTTTCAGACTAATAGTCAATAGTGATACTCTGGTCTGTGCTGCTGAGCTAGATTGGACAAAAATGGGTAGAAACAAAATTCTACCCAAACTGTGGACATTGTAGGAATGTCATCATCTCCTCAGAGAAATTCTCCAGGTCGTTTAATTCACATCATGATGGTCACAGGTTGATTGTGTACCTTAGACAGCTGTTATGGTTACTGGCATGAGTCTTTCCTGACTAATTTTTCTTGACTTCATTACATCTGTGTAGGCATCCAGAGATGCTAGAAGGAAAAAGACCAACAACCAACCAACCAACAAAACCCAAACCCAAAAAACAAACAAAAAAACCCACAAACAAACAAAACCAAAACAACAAAACAAAACAAAACAAAACAAAAAACCAAACCAAAACCCCAAACAAAGACAACAAAAATGAAAAATACACAAACAATTCTCATTCTTTTTACTATATTCTCCCCCTCTCTGTAAACTAGTTCCAATATTGCATTCTTCATAGTGAATTGAAAGATGTTTGCTATTTCCCCAAATTTAATTCTCTACAGAAATCCAAGATAAAGGTCGAGGTTAAAGGGGAAATAAACATCTAGTTATAACTGAATCTATAGACCTCCTTCATTCCTTCAGGAGTGTTCAGCTGTCTGAAGTTTATCACAGTAGCCAATGATCAAATACCAGCAGGCTCCTTAGGTGATACTTAGGGATTAAACACATAATCTTATTCACATCCTTCTTATGGATTTTGATGCCTAAGACTGACACTATTCTTCATCAAGATTCCTCCTAGAGATCTATAATCCTCACAGATCATACTCCCATTTGAGCTCAATTTTCCCTTTAAAATCTTCTTTTTAGCCTTGGCACATCCAGTGGGTGTGGCAACAACAATCTATTCAAACTCACTTTAACTAAATCTGTCCTTCCTTGACACGAAAACTAGATAACTTCACCATGACTAAAAGTGTATTTCAAAGGACAAAACTATACAAACAGGAAGGCATATATTTGAACCTAATATAGTGATTCCCCTTCTGTGTAACCTGTGCTATTTGCAAATAATACCCACACAAAACCACACCCCCCCCCCACCCCAAACCAACACCAACACCACCACACACCAACACCCAAACCCAAAAACACCCCCCAAAAAAACAAAAACAAAAACACACACCAACACCCAAACCAAAACCCACCAACCAACCCAACACCACAAACAACAACACACACACAACAATCCTTATTCTGTATTTCAGAAATTACCAACAGGACAGTGATTTTAATGGACGTTATGATGTTAAAATTCTATACACCGAGAAAACAATTGGACTTTCAAAATGTGTTTTTGCATTCCTCTTCTATTAGACACAGAGAATCACTTTTCCTCTGGTCAAATGAACCAGGAGGTTCCCAGGTCCTTCTGAGACTTAGATCTCATGCTATTTTGTATTTCTGAGTCATGATTTAGATCTTGAAATCACTTGCTGCTACTATTAAATCAGTTTAGGTTTTGCTCTGAAATGATGTCACTATCAAGAATAACATATAAACTGTTTCTTTCTTTTAATTTACCAGCAGCAATATAAATGAACTGTAATATTTTCTTCTATTTCTATTATGGTCTACTAAGGTGAATAGCCTAAATTTTAAAAAAAGGTCAAACAAAAGGAATATTTCAATAATACTGTGGTTTGATTTTTTTTTAAAGTAGCCTTATGAAGGGAGTAAATTTTAACAGTGCTTAAAAAATACCTTTTTGTTGTGCAAAGCTAATCTCTGTTTTTAAATTGGTTTAGCAAAATTACAACTTGTAATATGTGATTTTCACTCAAAATCTACCCACAAGTAATTTGGTTTAATTTGTGAAGCATCACAGTCAGATTTCAAATTGCATCACGGCCATCAGGTGTTTCTCCATTTTTTTATAGAACAATAGAGGTCACTTCCTATGGGGAAAGAGAAAAAAACAACCACTTGCTAATGAAAATTATTGTATCTGGTTATGGTAGAGCTGGGTAAAGCCCTGTAGTTTAATGCAGGAAGAAGAGGTCAGCAGATGATAACATCTGCATTATGTTGTGGCCACACTGTTGTGTGTGCAGTCAGAATCACACAAGGTGATGGAGATTAAAACTCTAAAACCTCCCAAAATAAAGTTGTTAGTGTTTCATAGCCTCAAACCTAGTGCTCCTTAAAACTCTCTGTGTTCCTAACCCACAAAATGTATCTTAAGAATAACTAAAGGTTACACAAGTCTGAATCTGAATTCACCTGAACAAATTTTATATGAAATAAAATTATTGTAAAATTTATTATTTATCATTATTAGAAGTGTTAGATGAACAGCAGCTAGCTAGTGTTAAGAAACAAAAGCATAGCTGTAACTTCTTTTTACTTCTCTACTTTGAAAATTAATCCTACTAGCTTTCTTCTCTGTATTTCTAATAAATAAAGAATTATTACTTAATGTATCTGATCTCCATCATACTTTTTTATATAAGAGCAGTCTTTTGTAAAATATGGGGATTGGCAGGGAGATTACATGAACATCACTGTAGCCAAGATTCTTTCCTTAGCTTTGTAGATTTAAACTACTAACATTTGAAATATTAAAATGAAGGCATTTATAAATTATGTGTCTTGTAAATGATTTAACATCTGAAGAATTTAAGAAGAGATGAAATATAATTGTTTTCAGTGTGTATTTTAGAAGCCATGAGTTATATCAATGGGAGTCAGCTCATTGGTTCCAGCAGATTTTGCATCAGTCCCTAAACTACTCGAAACAATCAGCAAATCAAATTTTATCCTAATGGTTCCCTTAATACTTTGTTTATGACCAATATTTATTTTAAACTTCACAAATAAGATTAAAACTTCATTTTAACCAAATAAATGCCACAGACCTAACTGAAGCTTGACTATGAGTTTGCCCCAAGTATTTCTAGGAAACACAGAGAGTGATAACAACAAAATTTTTTGTCACTACCTGAGCAGTCACTGAGATTGAGTGACAAAATGAAGCCAGTGGGTTTGCATGAGTAAGACACCTAACACAGGAATATTATTCAATATACTGTCTTCCTACATCGCAAGATTTACAGGAACACCTGTTTAAGTAATTTTATGCTGACTCACCTGGGAAAAGATTAAAGGCTAACAGGCTGTCAAACATATTTTTCCTTTGCTTTAACATTTGCCATCTTCTAGTCCTCTGGAAAATAATATCTGAAATAAGTAGAAGTGCACTTATTTTTCTGGCTAAAGAATGACCAGAATAAGTTTATGTCTTAGTTTGACATAATTAACTAATTAAATATTCTCAAGTAGAGGATTAGAATGACAATGCTTGGCCTCAAGCATACTTCATCCTTTTGTTTTAAATCCTTGCAGTACCTGTACATAATATTGCTATTGACATGTTAGCTATAGTTCAAGGAATAAAGAAAATTTCATAGAAATTAGTTACAACTTCCCATTCAGAGGTTGGCAAGAAAGGGTTAATTAGTACCTTTTCTCTCAGTAAAGGAATTTTTAAGAATGTCTATGAACTTACACATAACCATTTGAATTGTGGTATGTTACATACAAGATCTGTTTTACTGAAACAGAGTTGTTTTTTCTTTTTCACTAAGATTGAAAGAAGGCTATTTATTAAAAGGATTTTGAATTGACAGCTACATTCCTAGCCATATTTTCCATCAAGGTTCATTTTCTGAGTTTTGAAAAGTTAAGTTTTTAATAAAAAAGTCTTTATAAAAAGTTTTATAAAATCTGAACAACTGAAAGGAGCTCTGGAGTACAAGAGGTGGAAGCTGCCCAGAGAGCCTTGGCTGCAGAACTGAGACAGTGTCAAGCACAGGCACAATGGCTTCCATGGGGCTCTTCTCACATGTTTCTGCAGTGCAAACTACATTAGAGACCCAGTCTCAAATGTGCCCCATATATTATCCCATAACCATAATCAGAATTCTAAAGTAATTCAAGAATTCAAGCTTTAAATTGATGGATTTCATCAGGAAAAAAATAATATTTTTTAAAATTTATTTTTGCAATCTGTTGTTGTACCCATAAATGTCATGTAACTTATTAACTTATATTTATTTGCAAGACATTATCACATACTTTGGCAATTGCTAGCAGAATCCAGTTCAAGAAGATTTAAAAGCTCACACCACTGGATAATTGTATGATATATATTAGCCTCGAAATAACTATAATAAAGAGAAAGGGACTTTCCTTAGGTTTGAGAGCAGCAGGGAGGTATTGATAAACCTGTCACCTGTGATGCAGATCAAAGTTATCCAAGGATGCAGTGAGTCACATATTATTGGTAAGAGTAGGAAAATACATACAAGTTATTCATTAATCAGCTATTTTGGAGGGAGATGTTTCCCAAGGTTCAGTAGGGGAATGATTTAGGTACTCTGTAAAGAGGTATGGAAAAACCACATTAGTTTAGGTTAGTGAAATGAAAAATGACAAGACGTTATTGAGGAAAATATTAAAAAATAACACAAGAACTAATTAAGTAAATCCTGTAATAATATGCAGAAGCATACACTGATAATGAATTAATTTAATTTAATTTGTAATCCTCATGAGTAAAAGCCCTGATAAATTTTTATAGTCCATTGCACAGGACATGTTCCACTTTATGAGATCATCTAGGAGTTTTATTTCTGAAATATACTACCATTGCAAAAACTAGGGATATTGGCAACATCATGGTATTTTGTCTCTTTTTTCTACAGTGCATTAGATTTATGAGTTTTGTTCTTTCACTACATGTCATAGGTTCATTGCAAAAGGTAAATTTAGTCTGTATTCTACAAACCCTTATACATCTAGATTTCTATTACATGCAGTTACAGAACTTTGGAACTTTTTGGTATGGTACAATTCAGTTCTGTCTTTCTGGGTGTGGAAAACTAACTTCCTTGAAAGATTTCCAAACTTGCTCCAGATTGTAGCTGTCTGTAAGTGTATCACCTTGGAAACAAAATCACAATGCCTTCTCCCATTTCACATGTGATGTTAAAAATAGTTAGCAGATAACCCACGATATCTTTCAGTACATAGAATCTTTTGTTTGTTTGTTTGTTTGTCTGTTTGTAATTTAGAAAGGTTAAAATGGGAAGAAATACACTAGCAATTACTGCAGCTCCTCAGCTGAGTTACTGCATTTACTAGCAATTTCGCTTCATCTTTCAGCTGAATCACAGTTCTCTACTGACAAAATTAAAATAGCTTTTCCACACAAAAAACAAACAAACAAAAAAAAACCAACCCAGCTTTTTCTCCTCTGAGCAGGTAGTGAGACCAAATTAATTTCTTACACAGATGCATTTCAAATGTTTAATTATTTCTGAAATGTATAATGGGAGAAATTAGTGGAAACAATATTTTGGGAATGGACGATCATGACTGTAGAATATGAGGTTACCTGATAGAGCTCTTTCAGCCTCCCACAGGCTAAGCTGTTTTGCATAGCACTGCAGCTGCCTTCAGAGGCAGATGATCCATCACCTCCACAGCAGGAGGTATGGAAAATAAAAAACTATAAGAGGGAAAAGGAACAGTAATAACTGTAATAATAGCAGAAAAAAACCCCAATAATAGTAAGTATTTGCAAGGCAGGGATAATGTGTTCTATCTCAAACTTGCTGAGCTTGCAAGCCTTGCAAAGCTGTATTTTGACACACGCTGAGATTCAAACCATTCAGCAAAGGATAAGGAAAGATATGACTTTCTGCAAGACCTTTTCATGGACCCTGGGAGCAAATTGAATATATATGCTGATTCAAAATAGACTTAAGCCCCCTCCCCACACACAAAAGAGAACTCAAAACTTAAGAAACAGTGTTAAGGCTACAGAGATGAAGGTGAATAATTTTTTTTTCTCATCTCTGGTGGTTTGTATTCCTAGCTTCTTCAAGAAAGTCTCACCAGTAAACATTTGCAGAAGGAACAGACTTGCATTCTATTTTATGCTCGAATATGTCAGATCATGATTAGATCTAGAGAATCCACTCTGCTACTTTATTCCCTGTTGATTTATCATAAATCAGCAACCCAGCAATCTCATGAGAGTTACACATTCCCACATGTGTGAGAATATAAGAAAGTTGAATTCAGATAAAAGTAGGAAGAAGAAGAAGGGTGAATTCTGTCTTTCCCAAATGGTTTCAAGGATACCTCCAGGAAATATGTTGCTTGGTGTTTCTCAGTTCATTTACTTCTGTTCTGTGACTACTTTATGGATAATAAAAGAGGCCCATGGAAGGAGACTTAAAATCATCACCTGGAGTTTAATTTCCCTTGCTTGGATGATGAAATTGTTCAGCAGCCTGTCCAGAATGCTATGATGTTTTGAAGTTCACAGGAATTTCAGCAATTGCCAGCAGTTTTCACTCTTGCTGAACTTTACCTTCCAGTGAAGTGATAATGAACACAAATTCACAGATTATTGTTCCAAGGTTTACAGCTTGGACCAGAGACACACAAAATTGAGAACCGATGCTTTTCAGATGTAAAGTCATGTGACAATTTTCTTTTGTATTTGAAAATATTTCATTTCATGATAATTCCAAACCAAAGGCAAAACCAAAAGCAGCATCAGTTACTAATAATATCAAGGAAGATTTGCCTTTGGTATTAATATTTGTTTGTGTTATATATCATAGGATTGGAAGAAACTTCATATATCACTTAGTTCATTCTCCAAACCAATGTATGCATAGAGCCATTTAAAGTAATCTGGATGTAAAAGCTTTAGATGATGAATTTTCAAAAATGTCAAGGAAACCTGATCCAGAGTTGACCCAAAGCTAGTGCATGCAGTAACAGCAAGTCACAGTTGGCTGCTTTGGCTGTTTTAGTGATGTAGTGCGATTCCAAACATACTACTTGCAACATCTAACATCTACAATGAAAAGGAGTGGCTGAGACATCAAAAGAAATTACTGAGAAAATTAAAGATTAAAGGAATGCTTCTGTGTAACATGCTAGTGACACGTGTACAGGTTAAGCCAAGTTCAGAAGACTGGATGAACTGCTGGAAGAATATTGCTGCCAAACACAAGCACTCCTTTTGAAAGGATGAGTAGCCAGATGTAACCTTCTCTTTTTTAAATGTCTGAATAACACCTGACATTTCCCCACATTCAATCTCTGAGAAAATCCTGGTAATAGTGAATGAGAAAAATATGAGAGAATAGATGCTGCTACTGAACATTGTTCTGCACAGCTTCCATGCTTGACACCAGCAAAAGTTTGTATGAAAGAATGAGAATTTATTTGCTTCAGCTCTGAGGCTAGCTGAATTTTGATGTACAATTTTAGATGGACATTGCTCCAAGAACTAACCTCATAATTGTGAGTAGTTATTTGAAGGAACAGTCCCAAAGACTAATAAAAGCTTCACAAATGTAATAGATTAGATAAATAAGTCATCAAAACAAAAGAAAAATAGCCTGGAAAAACAGCAAAGCTGCCAAATTGTCCTGGATGATTATGTATTTTGGTTTTAATTCATAAAGGAGAAGTAGCTTACAGTAACCAGCTGGAAGACATGAGGCTATAAAAAAAAGCATAACAGGGTGGCACTGGGAATACTACTTAATCTATTTTTCCTTATGGCAGTAAATTCCATAGCCAGCACTGAAGAAAGTGACTCTTCTTTGATTATGTGTCACTATTCTGAGAAGCAAAATAAATCAGCTTATACCACTCTGCAGCAGCTGAGCTGCTTTAGGTGTCTATGCTACCTCCCCTTACATATACCTGAGGTATAGCTGTTCTCCTGAGCACACTTGAAAACTATACAAGTACACAATTGTCTTTAAAATATCTCCAGGTATTTTCAAAAAATTAAAATACAATTATGTATCAAATTACTTTTCAGGTTTACATATGTTCAGAAGTCAAAATTTACATTATCCATATCCATCTCCTTCAAAAGCACTTGTTTTGATCATTTCTGGGGGCTGAAACTTTTGTATAGGAGTATTCAATTCTATTTTTGCTTGATATTCCCTCTAAAGAAAAAGTCCTGTGATTTATTCATTGCAAAGTAAGCCTATTAAAGTGTCAAAGGTTGAGAAATGAGAAGTACTGGTACACTCATCAAAATGTTTTTAGTTGGGACATGTTGTGTTATAGTTTTAAAAAAAGATTAATTGAAAGGGATTATTTATAGTGACTACTTTCAGATAGACTGACTGTAATTTAACTTGCTTGTATAGGATATTTGGGGGTGGGTTGAGGGGAAGCTGATTAATAAGCACAGCTGTCTTTGTAGTAACGTGTAGTTTCTTTTAAAAATCATTACCGTATTTATATTTGGTATCATCACTATTAACAGTGATTAGGAAGAGAATCTAATATAACTATGATTAAAATAAAATTGATAATATATTTTTATGTAGTGCTCATGGACATTATTTTTAGCTCAGTGGAATGTGTCAGTGCTTGCTAATATTATAAAGTGGAAAGTAGCTCTGGACATTCAACAGGAGAAGAGTTTTCTGTTAGAAAACTGCCTAAAAGATTTCATTTATAGTCCAGACTAGAAAATCTTACATTTACTATGTTTGCATCTCTGTGATAATAATATTTGCCATAAGGAATTTAACTTCTGAGTGATAAGTATAAAATATGGAGTGTCATATCACCCTTAATTTTTCTTGCACATAAAGAATTTACTGAAATGAAGAGTTTGAAATTGACTAATGAATTTATACAAAAGGGTTTGTACACTCCCGGGGTCCCTTTTACTAACACTTGTTCTTCAAAGTTATGTGGGGCTTTGACATCACAGTGAAATTGAAGAGGGGCTTAATTTTCTTTTTTTCTAATTTTTTTAAGATCAACAGGTTGCTGAGATAGAAAGCTTACATATTCAGATAACCAATATTCTTCAAGTGAGAATGGTAAATTATTAATGTTTTTATCTATTTATTTATTTATTTGTTCTAAATTAGAAATTTTCATTGGTTTTTTGTTTCTAATTGCTGTACTTTGCCCAGCTACTGAAATTGCCCTTATTTCACACAAAAAATTCTCATTTGCAGACTAAGAAAAGTAATTTTACAGTAATTAAAGTATACTTTCAGAGCTGTTGGCTGCATGAGGGAAATGTTGAACCTTCAGAAAAAAGCTTCTATTTCTACGTCTAACTTTTAAGAAACAGATACTTTCCTTTATTACACACAAATGTCAGATATCTGAAAAGAATTGTGTGACACAAATATTATCCTGTCAAAGCATCTAATGGAACCCATAATAGTTATCTAGTTTTGCTCTTCCCTGAATTGTTAAGGTCCCAAATGACACCACTTGGGAATAGAAACTACAAGTCCTTTCTTTATGACTGGCAAAAAACTATTTGGTAACTCTTATTTTATCTTTTTCTGCAGAAAAAAGTTGTAGCAGTCTTTCAAGAAGCAATGCAGAATCCCAAATTTCATTAAGAGCACAGGCCACTTTTTGTTTTCTCAAGTAAATTTCAGTATCTATATCCCTAATAAGAAAAAAAAAAAAGAGAGATAGAAATAAACACTATTGTTGAAGCACAGTTCTGTATCCCAAGGTTTTTCAGAAGCATTCTGTAAAGTTACCTTGAAAGAGAATACATAGTAATAGTTCAGTGCTAGTCTTTGTTATACCATCTGTGGTTCACAGCAGTCAAAATATGATTGTGTGAATAAAACTGATTGTCCCTCTTACCTCTGAGTTACCTTTATGGATTCCATCAAATTATCTGAGCAACCAAAAAAATATGCTCTGTAGTAGGCTCATAGAAAATATTTTCTCTTTTATAATCAAAAGTTAAAGTGAGAATCAGCTGAAGTTAACAAAGTAAAATTAGAACATAAATGGTTGGAAAAATGAGACTACATTCTTTTCCCAAAGGAAAAAATAAAATGTAAGTGAAAGTGTTATTAGCCATGGCTGTAATGTTTTCTCTGGACACTATAAAACATAGAAGTTGTGCAGACCTGTTGTTCTTACAGTCACCATGAGAACCTTATTTGCCTCTGGATCTAAAGTTTATATTCACTTAGAGGAATTGAGGGCTGCTGTTGTATCTCGGTCCAGGAGGGTGGCACAGGCCGGCTCCCCCCCGGACCGGGTCTCCGGTTCGTGTAAATCCCACCGGATCCGGGGCGGGCAGCCCCCGAGGTTCTGCGGCATGGCGGCAGTCTTCTAACCGCGTCAATTCAGCAGGAATATCGTGATACAAAGGAAGGAACTGGACTCCATCTCTTTTCTGCTAGAGAGGTTTATTTTGGGGTAATGGGAAAAGGGCTGCAGGGAAGGAGAAAGGGGGGAGGACAGGCAGGGCAGGTAGCATATCCTAGCAGCCCAGAGATGAAAGACCACGAGCAGATCTGGACATCGCCTTATAAAGGGAAAGGAAGGGGAGGGACTGTCTCCCCCAGAGCCAGTCCCGGGGAGTCTGAAGGGAAGACAGGCATAGGGAACCCACCAATAGATTTCGGGTACAGCATAGCATATTTCAAAATGAACCAATGGTACACTGAGTGGGGATACAAAGGGAGCACATGGAGATCTGAATATTGCATTACTACAGGCTGCTGTTTGATAATGCTTAGTGTTGGTGAATAAAGAACTGTTCCATTCAGTAATAAATACATTGTGCATATATACAGTCATTCATTTGAATCATTTTTACTGAAGCTGAGAAAATCTGTAAGAAGCATGGCCTTAAAAAACCAAACCAAAACAAAAAAAGAGCACAAATTAGATAGAATAGAGAATGGAAATTATGTTCTCTAATGCAAACAAAAAATTTGACAAGATTTTTAACACCATCCACTCACAGTTATAAAATCACAATGGTAATTAAAAATTAATTGTGAACTGCTAGAAAGTAGAAAACAGATGTCACCAAGCACAGATATCAAGGAAGGATAACAAAGATCACAAAGCTGGTAAGGACCCCTGGGATGTGTATTTCTGGAAGTACATCATGGACTATCTTTGCAAATCTTAGTAAAGCCATTGCATTAGATAAAGATGGTATGTTACATAATCAGATTAAAATAAGAGCATTCAAGTAACACATTTATTCTGAGTGTTTCATTACCATAATTGCAATAAACCAGTGATAATATTCTACCTAAAAAAGAAAGAAAAAAAAAAAAAAAGAAAGAACCCAATTCACCATGAAGTTAGACAATATTTTTAAAAGATCATAAAATCGCAGAATGGTGCAGGTTGGGAGGACCTTAGAGATCATCTAGTTCCAATACCCCTGCTGTGGACAGGAACACCTTTCACTAGACCAGGTTGCTCATAGCTCCATCCAACCTGGCCTTGAACACTTGCAGGGATGAGATATCCACAACTTTTCTGGGCAGCCTGTTCCATGGCCTCACAATGAAGAATTTTTTCCTGGTAAGTAATCTAAACTTACTGTCTGCCAATTTTAAGCCACTGCCCCTTGTCCTGTCACTACATTCCCTTATAAATAATCTGTGCACATCTTTCCTGTAGGTTAAGAAATCTGAGAAACAAGACCTGGATATGAAGCTCACAAGTGTCAAATAGGATAATGAAGATATTTCAAAGCCCACTTTAGCTATTTTTAAAAAATTAAATTAGTTGAAAAGATTTAGAAGATAGTACAGGTTAGCCTTAGAAAAGATTAGACTAAAGTTTAAAGAGCAAAGTAGTTGGTGTAGATGTAATAGATTTATAGTAATTTGGGATTGCCTCGAATTCTAATCAAGATATAATTAAGAGAGACATTGAGGTGCTGGAGCATGTCCAGAGAAGATCAACATAGGTAAAGGGTTCAGAGTGCAAGTCTTTTGATGCTGAGGGGGCTGAGGGTTGCTTAGGCAGGAGGCTTAAGGGAGACCTTGCTCTTTATAAGTACCTGGAAGGACATTGCAGAGAGGTGGGGGTTGGTCTCTCCTGCCAAGCAACAAGTGATAGGACAAGAGGAAGTGGCTTCAAGTTGTGCCAGAGGAAGTTTATTTTGGCTATTAGGAAAATTTTCTTTACAGAAAGTATTGTCAAGCATTTGAACAGGCTGCCCAGGTAAGCGGGGGAGTTACCACCCTTGGAGGTATTGAAAAGAGTTGTAGACGAGTCACTGAGAACCTTGGTTTAGTGATGGACTTGGCAGTGCTGAATTAACAGCTGGTCTTGATGATCTTAGCAGTCTTTTCCAAACTAACCCATCCTATGTTTATGTGCTTGACAAGAGCAGAATTACATCTTTTGTTATTCAAAACTTTCACTGAAAAAATTTAATTCAGTAAAAATTAATTGTTGAAATAGACACACAAAAACCTGATGGTACAGAAAACAGGGAAGCATCCGTATTTGGGTTAACTTGGGTCAAGTCTTTGTCACCAAACACAAGGTATTCATCCGGCAAAGAGCCATACAGACTATAGTTACAGAGGTGATAAGTGCTCATGGAAGAGATTTTGGAAGAGTAGTTAGTGGGTTGCTTTGTCCCAGAAATCTTTCTCAAAACGTTGCTACAGCAGCCAAGTAACTTACAAATGGCCTCTTGCCTGATAAGGCTGAAAAGTTAACAGCTGCATTGCATGTGCAAACAGCAGATAACTGACTTCTAAGTCATTGACTAATATGCACAAAGCCTAACTTTTGAATTCTAAGGAATTTTCACAGACTAGACACTCTGTCATACCCTCAAAAACCCTCTTAATTTAAGGATTACTAAATTTCTTAATATTTCAGGCAAATTAATATTACTATCTAAATGACAATCTTAAAGTCACTCAAAAATCTTGCCTTATTTTCTCTATAGATTCATCTGTAGAAACTCACTACAGAATATTTCCTGTGTCATGTTCCTGTATGGGGAAGAATTCAATTCCTGAGAAGCTAAACAAGAAAGCCCACAAAGCAGAGATCCCCACTAAGCTGTACTACTCATCAGTCCTAGGAGAGCATGTTCATTGTTCTTCCTTCTACTGTGTGAGCTTTGGGCATCAGAGAAAGTATTCATCAAAGTAATAATGGCCTAATGACTGATGTAGTCCCCATGAGATGTCTTGACTATCCTTTGATAAATCTTCCTGTCTGTATTTTTGATTTAAAAGTTCAGGAGCAGGACTTCTTCTATGTAACAAAGCCTGTCTCCAAGATATTAAGAAAAGAGTGACTTGGAAGCTCTGTTGTGGATTTATGCAACATGAATTCCTTGGAATATATCATACTTCTCTGGCATCTGTTTTAGAATAAAAAATGTTTTTTTGTGGAAAAGTTGGTGGGTTCTTATGTGGATTAAAAAAATCCCAAAAGAATACTGTGTTATGAGGTTATAAGCAATTCAGTACAATGTATCAATGAATGTAAGCAAAAAGGGAAAAAACCACCAATAAACCAACATAAACTCCTAGCAATGGCTGATTGTTCAACATGTATTTTAGGCCAATAGGAAAAAACAAAGTGGATTAATAGAAACTTAGAAAAGGAAAAATAGGTGATGAAGTATGATTTTTGAACAAATTTTGCCTTGAAATTAGATAAATATCTGTAGCATCATTTTCTGGAATAGTTCATCCAACTAAAAAAAAAAATTTAAAAATTCTTAGATGAATCCCACTGGAAACATATGATTTTAACTGATCTATAATCCCAAGGAAGTAATCCTTTTCATACATTCTGAATATTAATTAGGAAATGAAAGTTGACCATGCATTTTAAAATGGTTGCAATTACAAGCTGCAAAAAAAAAATCTAAAATCCTTCTTTGCATATATATTCTAGCAGAAACTGTTTTTGTGAACACAGTGAGGGTAAATTGAATTTCAGTTTTGCATCTGGCCACTAATACTAATACTAACATTTTATGAATTAGGCCTCACTGTAGGTAGAGCACTAAAAGGAAGAAGTTTGAAGTGTTAACAGTTGTTTTATGAATACATTCACTGTGCATTTTAGACTGGATATGGCCTTTAATTCCTGTCCTAAACTGGACTGTTGCTGCACAGCTAATAAACATGGATGGATGAAATTACCCTTGTGTGCAGAATATAAATCAGTTTTTAAAGCCCTCTGAGATGCTTAAGTGGTTAAATATGTCATAGAAAATTATCACATTGTGTGATCATCAGTCCATCGTTCTGTTATTCCCATAAGCTATCCATAATAGCATTATCTTATGATCTGATTGAAGCTGCAGAATAGTTTTTATCTCTGAAGAGGGTGAGATCTCCTTTCAAAAGTATTGATTGATTTCAAGCTGCAATGCAGTTTAGATTAATGGCAAAACACAAGTGTGTTTTACTGGCCAATGAAGAGGAAAAAAATAAGATGAAACATAGTAGAGGGGAATAGGAAGAAAATACAGAACAAGACATTGCAGTGTGTTGGACAGAGTATTCTAGATATTCAAATAATTTCAATTCAATATTCAAAAATCATTTTACCAGAATGTATCAATAAGACCTCAGGCAGGAGATGGAGGGGACAGGGGTTCTGTTCAACACTCTGAAGAATACATACAAATACTGCATCCAGTTTTAGTTCCCCACAGGGGATAGACATTGATAAAATGCAATTAGCTCAGTAGAAGTCTCCCAGGCTGCTGGGGTCTAGAGCTCCTGCTCTGTGTGGTAGTGCTGAGAGCCTGGAGAGGAGGCTTTGAGGGACCTTTGAGCAGCCTGCATGCACCCAAAATGGGGGTTGCAAGAGCACAGAGCTGGCCAGACACCGTGGTGCCCGGTGAGAGTGCAGGGCACAGCAGGCTTAGGTTAAATGAGAGGAGGTTCTGTTCAGACATTGGGAAGTTATTGCCACAGTGAAAACCATCAAGTATTGGAAAAGGCTTCCCAGGGAGGCCATGAAGCCTTTATCTTTGGATATTTTCAAAGTCTGACTACATAAGGCCTTTAGAAACTTGGTGTGAATTCAGTCTTAGACCATGACACTGTTCCAGAGACCTCCTGAGGTCCCTTCCCACTGCAAGGGTTCAGAAGCACAGGCACAGCCAGAATCACTGCACAGCACAGTGAACTGCTTAGGTATCCACAGAGCCTCACTGATTCCTTCAAGCTCTTGACATTTGCCAATGAGACCATAAAGTCTGTTAGGAATGTGAGGGGGTCTGCTGCAGTCTGAGAGAACATGATGGAGGTCTTTAAAAGACCTTTTCAGCTTAAGGAATAAGCAGAAGAAAGGGAGTGCATTTTTATCCCAGGGAAACTAACAAACACAAAAACCTCCAAACCAACCAAAAAAACCTCCAAACCCACATGAGCAACAAAAAAGCAACAACAATATCCAACATTCACACATAACAAGAGCCAAGAATAAAGCATGAAAGTAATTTAATTTAGGCTGGAAGTATATTCAGATGTATAAAAGTATTTTTAAACAGCAAAAGATGGCATAAATAAGAGGTTTCTTTTGCACTAACTCTGCACAGCTCATAGCTGGATGTTTAAAGCACCCTCCAAAAAGACATATCTATCTCTATCTCTTTATATTGTTATCTGTATAATCTGTATATATCTACACATAGATGTTCAAATAATCTCACAGAGAAAGGACTTATCTCAAATATTTTACTAAGTAAATGCTCAAAGTATGGAATAATTTGGACTCCTGTGCATCCTGACTTTGTGAAAATTGCCATGAAATTTTTCTTGTGTCAATTTTTTTTAAACTAAACTATTTCAGCATTTTTTTTTCTCTTTTGTGGTAGATTTTTCTATTTTAATATTATTGATATTGGTCGGGGTTTGATTTTGACTGATTAGATTTTTAAAGGCATGAAATGGATTTCATGATCCCAGGCAGTGTTCTGGTCTTGGCATATAGGTTTATATAGTCTACATTTACATCAATAAGTATTTAGACTTCAAAACAATAGTTGTTCTTATTAACAATAGTTTTTCTTTCCAATTATAGCACTTAAACGTTATTTAACCTAAACAACCACTTTTTCAAATTCTCATACTTGTTCAGATTTATAAACCTTTCCACTCCCCTGTCTGGAAAGATATGTGGACACAAATCCTATATGGAACAGCTAGTACTTAAATTCAATGCCGATTTGGCCTACAAGTTAAATACTAATTTAATTTCATTTTAATGAGCAATGCTCTGGAGGTTGACATCAGCTAGACCTGGATTTTAATGACAGTCTCCTACATATTTCTTCTACTAATGTCAAGTGAAGCAGAATTGCTTCTTTTATTAATTAATAAAAGCTTTCCATGGGCTTAATGATGGAAGATTGGTTCACAGTAAATAATATCATGTCAGTGGAAAAGATATCAGTGATATTATGCACTCAGTAACAAGTACTGACAATTTTCTGTTGCAGTAATAACTGAAGGTATTGAAACCTAATTAAACTCTTCCTTGATTCAAACGTCCAAAAAATCTAATTATAATTTTTTAGATGGCAAACTGCTGATTTTGTAGGGAACCTAGACAACATGCTGTTTTTCTGAAGGGCTCTGATTTACCCTGCCTTCAAACAGGAGTGTAACACGGAAACTATAAGTTCCACGTCTCCCTGTGATGGTATGATGCCATTGTTATTCCTCTGATCACAGTGAGGAGATATTGAGAGCAGGTCAGAAGCTAGATCAGAGGACATGGTCTTTTGTTTTGGTCCAGAAATGTACCTGGGCATATGCTTAACTTTCTTCTCTGACAGTGCTTACAGGGCTTCATAGACAATCTAGGTTGATTTGCTTCGTCAAGACAACATTGTCAAAGTCCTGATGGAGCCACCAGTGAACTGTCCCCACAGGCTCTTCTATTAATCAAGTTCACATGGCAGTAATTTCATTTAGACTTAAAATAATTAATCTGATTCATCCCATGATAATTAGTGCAGTATATTGCTATGTTTAATAAATCACATTCTGAAATCATGAGTTATATTTTTTGACTGCTTTTCAAATACATTTAAAAAGAAGCTCCTTAGGTAAATAAAAATGAATAAAACTTAAATTAAACTCATAATTTTTATGAACAGGATATATTTATGGTTTTTTTCTTACCATGTACCAGATTGCATGCACAGCTAGCTAGTAATTAACAAATGAGCAATTATCCATCACTAGGGAATGAGAAAGAGACAGATAAGTTCAAATGTTATATGTCAGCAATTAATATTATGAAATATAAAAAAAATCCCAAAACAAAACTGTAAGAAAAAAAGGGAAAAAAACCCTACTGCTCTGTAGAGGATGTGGTTTTAAACACTTCTGTGAAGAAAAATGTCCATGAAAAAGGAAAAGTAATTTGCTTGAGAGTTGGTTGGTGCAGTTTTTTTCAGTGCTAGGTTCTGAGAGGAGAACTTCAGACAGAATTACTCCTTGGTTGAATGTTTTCTTTACCAGAGTACACTGGCAGCAAAATGCAGGAGTATGAGTGAACCACCACGGTAGTTAAAGGGATGGTGAAACACTTACCGCGAGGGGTTCTTCCCACTTATACCTGCAGTACTACTCCCTTTGTGGCTCTAGTACCCATGTAACCTATTTCTTTTCTTAACAGAAGAGGTTTTCACATAATTGTTTAAAACAAACAAACAAACAAACAAAGGCCAGTGGAATTAACACAGAACAATACCCATTAATACTTTCTCCTCTCCAGGACCCCCCTAGATTAGAGACTCAGTATATCCAATATGTTGACCTCTCAGTTTTTGGTCCCTGGATTCTGATGCAGTAGGCCACCTTTTTTCAGATTAGAGGAAATTTTTTTCCAAACCAACCTATCGTACTTTTAGTGGGGTGGTCTTGTTTGTTTTGGGGTTTTTTTTTTTTGGGGGGGTTTTTTGTTTTTTATGGTTTTGTTCAGGGTTTTTTTTGTTTATTTTTTTTAAGGAGTTAATTAGAATAACCATATGAGTGGGTGGAATCAATTGGAAAACCACAAAGAATGTTATTCTAAAAATATCCTGAAGCTACAAGTTTCTCGGGCTGAAAACGCCAAATGTACTTTTTCATAGTCATTTAATAATACAGATTCCCGTTCCAGAAAGTCAGGAAACATGGATATGTGTAAAATAAAACTTAACAATTGTCAAGTGTTAACCACGTTTCATGTGCTTAGCAATAGTAAACTTTTAGCTTAAGTGAAGCTGCAGCAGAATATTTCACTTTTACCAAACGTGTTTAATCATCCCTAAAAGTTTTACTTATAGATTCTTCAACTGTGCATCTTTCAAGTTAAGTCAAAATTAAATTAATTTTAATTATTTAAATGCAGATAGTGCTAGGATGACATGTGAAAGAAAAGAAAGAATAGTGAAAGTACAGTTATAAACGGTGATGTAAGGGATTTGATGATTTGGAATACATAAGTACAATAGCTTTATTTCATCTTATTATAAAATGGATATTTTTACATTGTAAAATATGTTTAAAAACAAAACCCAAACAATTTACAATAAAGACTAATACCCATGTAAGCCTTTTTGTTTTTTTCCAAGCTGTCAGGGGAAAAGGATATGTTGCAATACATATTTCAGGTTTAACATTTGATTCTCTCACACAGAGGGGAGAGGCGAGGGTTTAAATTTTCTAAAAGCAATGAAAAATGTACATTATGAATTTTTACCTAAACATTCTTGCAAAATAATACATCTAAAAATTCTTTAGGAGTAATGAAGAAATAACAGACACTTGTTTGTTTGCTTACTTAAATATTTAATTAAAATTTCAGCTTTTTTGTCACTGCTACCTGATGAGAGCATGTGCATGTAAGGAAATAGCACCTCCCCTTGGGAATTCAATTCAAAACTGCCTTGGTACTTTCATGGAAACCGCTGACCTTCAGCCACCAGTTGACCACTACTGTCTCAAAATGTCAGTTTAAAATTTCTAAATGGATTATCTGTATCTGGTCCATCTAAGTCATGGATGGATAGGAACAAATGAGGAGGAAAAGAAGCACTACATCACTGCTGCAGTCCCTCCAGGCATTTCCTGTAAGGCAGAAGGTGAATTTTCCCAACAGTTAGAGGCAGATGCTTTGTAAGATTCTGTTCCTTGTCTGTGATGTTACAAACAGTATTTAAACTCCTGTCCCACTGCAACTCAACTGAGTGTGAGATTTTGTGTTGTGCACACATGAGATGTATTCACAATATGTCCAGACTGCACAGCTATTTTACAGTTATAGTTATGCACATCTATGTTATAGCTACGCATGTCTTTACACACATTTACCAAGGTTAACATTAGATTTGTCTGCCCAGGTGTAAGCATTGAAGATCCATCATCATGAAGCTCAGGTAGATACATTTTAATTTTATTTTACCTAAGTAGTTGCAATAGAATGTTCATATTCAGCAAAACAATTTCTTCATGTTGTTTAAATATTTTGCACATCAAGACCTTAATTAATCCTCTGTCAAACATTTATATTTGACTTCATCTATAACTATGAGCTAAAACAATTTGATTTTAGCTTCACAGAATCATAGAACTGTTTACATTAGAGACCTTTAAGATCAAGTCTGAAATGTGCGACTAACTAACCCCTTTTTATAGTTTTAAAAATACCTATCTTAAATAATATTCTTTCTCAAAATGAAAAATAATTTATTTTTAGAGTGAAAGACTTCAAAAAACCCTAAAAAAATTTCCCATTAATTTACAAAAATTCCTGATAGACTTTGACGTTTTCTAAGCTCTCTTTTCTGGGTATTTTTAAGACCAAACTGAACAGACACGTGACCTAATTAAGTTCTTTCTGGAACCATTTTTCAATTAATAAAGAAATTGCAAGTTCTATGTCTGTCTTCCAAATCATCTATTTATGAAAAACATGCACTTATCCTCCCACAAACTCTCTGTATTTCTGAAAGAACCTCAAGGAACCTTAAATTCTCCTAAATAGCTAAATTTAAAGAAGATATCAGTAAATGATTGAATCCTCTTATTTCTCCCGGTTTTTTTTAATTTCAAGGGAAAAAGTGTCATTTCAGCCTGACCCATTCTGTTACTATGGGCCTTTGACCTAAGGAGTGATTGTCTAGAAATCTCCAGTTCTGATTTTCTCTTAAATGTCAAGATTTATACACAAACCTTCTTTTCCACAACTAACAAAGGGTCCTGTTACTCCTGTGAGTTTCAATGCAGCTCAGTCAGATGGAAAAGAAGCTATTGGTGTCTGAAGAAGTGTTTTTCCATGGGGCCCTATATGCTGGGAAACATGGGTGGAGGCTGAAATGCAGTTTAGTCCTTTGTGCAGGTTTTGCTTGGGATAGAATAAGTTCTTCAGAGTGGCTGGTATGGGGATGTGCTTTGGATTTGTGCTGGAAACAGGTTGGTAAAACAGGGATGTTTTACTACTGCTGAGCAGGGCCAGGCCAAGAGCCAATGCCTTTCCTGCTTCTCACACTGCCCCACAGCAAATAGACTGGGGCACACAAGAAGCTGGATAGTGGACACAGCCAGGACAGATGACCACAACCATCATATACAATGTCATGGTTAGCATATTAGGCTGCAGGAGAGGTTGGTGCTGACGGCTACTGCTTGGGAACTGGGTGGGTGTCAGTTGGTTGGTAGTGAGAAATTCTTTCAATTTGCATCACTTCTCTCCTTTGATTTTCTTTTTCTGTGTGTTTTCTTTAATAACAATTATAACAATAAAACCTGTCTTTTTCTTGACCCATGAGTTTTCTCACTTTTACACTTCTCATTCTCCACCCACTAGGGCAGAGGAGTGAGCAAGTGACTTTAGGGTGTTTAGGTGCTTCCTGGGGTTAAATGCTGACTCTATTAAACAAAATAAAAATTAATGAATTTGCACAATTCAAACTAATAATTTAGTTATAAGAATATGAAGTTCAGCTTTTTGGTTTTGTATAAACCTCATTTTTCTCATGATAATTCTTTGATTAGGTATCTGTAAAGGAGTTTTAGTTCTAAACAGACACACTGAATTTTGCTCTCTTTTTACATTAGTGAGTGATTGCACTGCCAGGTTTTTTCACCCCTTTTGACATTCCAATGAATTAGAGAGAATCAGAATTAGACTTTTCTAGGAATCATAATTTACAAGGACACAATGCTTTGTGCAATAGTTGCTTCTTGCAAAGTGCAACATCTTCTTTAGAAATTATATTAACCAAAGTGAACAAGTGATATGCATTGTACTAAAGGGAAAAACACCTCCATAATGCCTGATAATAGAGATCAAGAAAATTCTTCTGGGCTCTGTACCTCTAGCATGATTTCAAAATTCACCATTTCTTACACTCTATTTTAAGTATTCATGCTGTTTTTATAACTGAATCACTTTTGACAAAATACAAATGATGATAGTAAAAGACAGTTCTTTTACCTAAAGGGTGATAAGAATTGGTGGAGGTTACCCAGTTGTCACATCTGATTGCAGCAATCCTTTCATTTTTTAGGAATGTGCATACTTGTCACAATTTAACAGAGACCCTTGAATTTCAGGATCTCTTCCCATTTTTCTTTCCACCTGTCTATCGCTGATGGTTCCCAAGACAGGCATCTTTCTGCCACCTGGAGATGCTTCCAGCCATGTCCAGCAGCTTTGGAGGGGCTTTGCTGCCCCATAACTTGAAAATGCATAAAACTATGGTACTGAGTAAACTCAACTTTCCAGTATTATCCTCACTGCACTCTATTAGGGAAAAAAGAGTTATCAATAAGGCTGAAAAACCTTTGGGGTTTTCCTCTAACACTTAATCGAGACAAGAAGTTTAATTAGTGTGTCATATTAAGGTCTTCACGTAAATGATTAGTTTAAGCAAATGCAGCTAACTGACAAGGACATGGAACAAGACATATCATGAGAAACTGCTGGACAAGATAGAAAGCAGTGTGAGAAACTTACTGAATTATGAATGGTGCTGTGAGGAACTGCTGGGTGTCACAGGTGGTTAAGGGGAAGCTATGGGAGGAGTGACCCAACTTCCCAGATAATTGGAGGAGAGTACTTTGAAAATTTTTGGGAGCAGAGCCTTGCAAGGCCCGCTTCATATGTAGGGCTGATATTCCAAAGCAGCAGTATCATAAATACCAAGTTTGTGTGCAGTTGCAACAAAACTGGGAATTATGGAAAATAGAGTAAATAGAGCAGGTTCCATAGCTATGCAGATTGTGGTGGAGACCAAGAGGTAAAAGGGTGGTGAAAATTAAAGTCAGGAAATGAGAAAAAGAATAACAAGTATGCAAGTCATGCAATGGTCTTGTCTGGGGGTACCTGTCAGCAGTATTGGGCATAACCTGTACCCCTGGAGCAGTCTGGAGACACAGACCCTTTTTTTCTGACTGCACCATAAGTGCCAGACATCCTGCTGTGGTCACTCATGCCACAGATGGTGGAACAGATGCTTTCCCAGGTGAGCAAGGGGAGCACACGGATTGACAACTCAAGCACCCTGGTGTCTTCACATCAATGACTGCTGCAGATGTGGTGGCACCAGCAGCAGCCCACCCCTTCACTCCACACAGCAGCTATCCTTGCAAAAATGTATTGACTATATTAAGACATAAAACTTTCTACTAGCTCTTGGCAGAGAACTTATGAGGGAGGAAACAAAATGTATTTGAGAATAGCAATGGATATAAACTAGTCAGTTCATCAAATACAATCTGCTGGCATGAGCAAAGTCCATCACAAAAGTCAGATGCTGAGATGAGTAATGTGGGCCAGGACACTACTAATTCATATGTCAGTGCCTCCAGAAGAGTAACATCAAAGCTCCACAAATATTTCAGGAAAGGGCAGTATGAAACTGCTGCCATGTGGAACAGTCATCATCACAGCAGATTTACAGAAACAGGACTTTTTTCTTCATATGTATAATTCTGGCTTAAAATAGTTTAAGGTACATCCAGAACCACCGCGTACTTCTGTATTATTTCTAGAGCACAAACCAGGGAAAATTAAAGCAGAAGTTTCACATCACCAGATGCACAGTGCATATATTTTTGAATCAAGGAGTTACCACTCCATTATGAATAACTGGGTATTCAGGGCAAGGAGTTGTGGTTTTAGTGACTTTTTCTTTTTTTTTTTTTAAATCAAACAAGCTTCAAATATCCACTTATTTATTCACAGCCCCTCAAAATTTTCCACTCTCCAAAAAGATGTAAAGGTCCAGAACTCTCTATTTCAACACATATACAGGTATTTAACTACGAACTGGGATTTTTTTTAGTACGTGGATTGAAATCCAAGCAAAGTAAGCAAAATAATTATAATACCTGAAGATATAATGTTCATATTTGTGCCCTTCCACATTAGTTTGCTAGGTCTGTATATGTTAAAACTATCAAACATTTATCTCAAACTATTTATTACATGTCCTCTAGGAAAATTACCAGGATCAGTTGTAATTTCTTGGCATAAAGGGTAAAAATATTGGGCCATATTTTCTTGCTATTTTGAATGGATTATACAGGTCCTTTAAGTTTATGGGTTTGTGTCTGAATGTTTTGTTTCTGTGTTTTTGGGTTTTTTTTCCAAACTTATAAAAAACACAAGAAAATAAAACTCATAAAAATTGTTTAAGGGCAGGGTATCCATAGAGTCATGCCAAGACTTTTACAGACTGAGAGATTCTGTCTGCTGACCCTGAAAGAAAATTTGATTAAGACATAAAGCATTCAGGCAGACATCCCATACTGTATTTGTCAAAGAATTAAAGAGTCTCATATTGATGTATTTGCTCACTGCTACAACTTCTTTTGAAGTATGCACTCCAATGAGCCAAATGTCATCCAATAGAGCAAATCCTACATGCGTATGTGTCTGTGTGTGTGTTTGTGTGCACATATTCACACACACAAAGCAATAGGCAGGTTTACTACAGAGTTCTGAGATTAATAATATTTCTTTTTTTCTCAGAAACCTCATGGTTTTAATGCAATACTGGTGAGTGTCATTAAACAGAGCTCACTAGGCAAATCTGCAGGTCTGAGTAATCATGATCAAACAGCATGTGAAACTCAAATACTTTCCAGCTTCTGAAGGAATAGTACAGTGTAGAACATGCTGAGAGCATGAAGACAAAAAAAAAAATCCAGAGACATAAAATAGACTCATAGAAAACTAGAATCATTTATGTTGGAAAAGACCTCTAAGATCATCAAGTCTAACCAGCACTGCTAAGCCCACCACTAAACCATGTACCCAAAGGCCACATCTACACTTTTTTAAAATATCTTCTGGGAATGGTGACTCTACCACTTCCATGGGCAGCCTGTTCCAGTGCTTGACAAGTTTTTTATGAAGAAGTTCTGCTAATGTCCATTGTAAATCTTTGAAGCAAATTGAGCACTTCCTATTGCTTGTTACTCAGGAAAAGGGACTGATCCCCCTCCTTTCAGGCTGTTCTGGAAAGTGACTCCTTTTTCCCAGGCCAAACACTCCCAGCTCCCTCAGCTGCTCCTCACCAGACTTGTGCTCCTGACCCTTCACCAGCTGTGTTGCCCTTGTCTGGACATCCTCCAGCCTCTTCATGTCTTTCTTTCAGTGAGTGGCCCAGAGCTGAACACAAGATTGGCCTCACCAGTGCTGAGTACAGAGGGACAATCACTGCCCTGGTCCTGCTGGCCTCACTAATGCTCATCCAAGCCAGGATACCATTCTTGCTACATGGGCACACACTAGCTCATGTTCAGCCATCTGTCAACTAACACCCCCAGGCCCTTTTCCAATGGGCAGCTTTCCAGTCACTCTGTCCCCAGCCTGTAACACTGTCTGGGGTTGTGAAGCAAGGGCAGCACCCAGCACCTGGTCTGGTTGAACCTCACACAAAATTGAGCTTGGCCCCTTGATTCAGCTTGTCCAGATCCCTCAGCAGAGCCTTCCTACCCTCCAGCAGATCAACACTCAGCTTGGAGTCACCTGCAAACTTGATGAGGGTGCTTTCCATCCCCTTGTTCAGATCATCAATATGGGTATTAAACAGGGCTTGCCAAATGCTGTGCCCTGGGGAACACCATGTGCCACCAAGGGAATGTAGCACCATTCACAAGCTCTGTCTTGGCCCTGCTATCCAGCCAGTTCTTTACCCAGTGAAGAATGCACATGTCCAACCCATGGGCTGCCAGCTTCCCAAGGAAAATGCTGTGGGAAAGAGTGTCAAAGGCTTTACTGAAGTCCAGGCACACAACATGAACAGCCTTTCCCTCACTCACTAAGTGGGTAGCCCTGCAATAGAAGGAGATCAGGTTGGTCAAGCAGGACCAGACTTTTCTAAACCTATGCTGGCTGGGCCTGATCTCCTGGCATCTTGTGCATTTTGTGTCATGGCACTCAAGATGATCTGCTCTATGACCTTCCCTGGCACCAAGGTCAGACTGACCAGCCTGTAGTTCCCTGGATCCTACTTCTCATCATTCTTGTAGATGGGTGTCAAATTTGATAACCTCCAACCAACTGAGACTTCTCCAGTCAGCCAGGACTGCTGGTAAAAAAAAGTGAAAGTGCTCACTGAGCTCTTCTATCAGCTCCCTCAATATCCTTGGGTGGATCACATCCACAGCCACAAATTTGTGTGTGTCTAAGAAGTGTAGCAGGTCACTGATCATTTCGCCTTGGATTATGGGGGCTTCATTTTGCTCATATAATCTTACCCATTTGCAAGTGTTTATTTTATTTAGTTTTAGAAATGGAGCTTTTACCCCACTTGTAATTTGTCAATTTGTAAACAAAATTGAAAGCCCACATCACAAATATGTCAGATACAAATGAAAAACCTGTTATGTATTGAGAAAATTAATTTAAAAATGGGATTTACACATCTTTATCCTGTCTCCTGGGGTCCCGACTGCATGTGGGTTTTTGTAGTTACAGTTTCTGTGGTTTCTCTTTGCTATCCAAATACTTATTTACGTTTGTGAAAAATAGCCACTATTTGGTGAGGATGGCAATTGTTCTAGGAAGACAGAGTACTATTTACTCCAGGTTTGCTATCTGGATTGTCTGGAGAGAACCAAATAAGATAAGAGTTTGTCAAGAACATACAGCAAAACAAACAAACAAAAAAAAAAAGGTCCAAAAAAGGTGGAAATGAAAGAACTGGCAGGACAAAAGCTGCTGTAGAGCCTCATAAGCCTCATGGCTTTTATTTGTTGTTGAAGTTCTGCTCTGTAGGAAAATGTATTGTCATATCTCTGGAAAGTACTGCAATTTACAAGCTACATATGCTGCACAAGCCAGTCCTGTGTCAGTCTAAAAGATATCACTCTTAGAGGAATTATTTAGTCTAGTAAAATATGATATACATAAAAATAATGGAACTTAGATTGGGCCATATAATTTTTTATTATTCAACTTAATATCTTAAATAACACCCATCTTTCAGTGTTTTCTTACCCTTCACATATTAGTGGTCTTTTGTCAGCCATCTAATCTATGCTTATTTAACTGTTCTAATCTTTCCACGTAAATGATGCTGTCACCTCCCTGACTGTTTTTAATTCTCTTCTCTGAAATCTTGTCAATATTTTTCTGGTAGCTAGGTGCCCCACTTTTAATGCAGCATTCTGAATATACTCACACTGCAGCTGAACAGAAAAGAAAATTCTCTGTGGCAAGACACCTGGAAGAATTTTCCCCTAAATTGTGTTAGCTATTTTTGCTCTAATATCCCATTGCATTCTCAATATTATATGGCTGTAAATGTGACCACAACATTTTTTTACTCATTATTGCTTCCTAGATTTGTGAGTGTTAATTCTGCAAAGACCCACATGATACTCAGCATTGAGTATAGAAGTGTTGCACTCTATTACAACAGGTTGTAGGGTGGGCAAGAAGTGCAAGCAGCGGCTTACTGAGATTAGAAATTAATTTCTCTGTTACATTTTGGAACTATTCAGGAATAATGGAACACTTTTTTTTGGTTTTCATGGAATTATAGACTCATATAATGGTTACAGTTCAAAGGAATCTTAAAAATCGTCCAAAAACCTTACCATAGGTAGGGACACCTTCCTCTAGACCAAGTTACTCAGAACCCTTCAAGCCTGGCCTTGAACACTTCCAGGGATGGGGCATCCTTACATAGACACTTAGAAAGAGAATGAGTTTTGTATGCCAAATCCTAACTGATCCTTTTCTTGATGAGTCCCTTTGTGTTCCTGGATGATGTTGTCACTCAGCAGAAAAAGCATCAAAAATCAATTTCTTGAGAGAATTTCTCCTGCCGTCACTTGCAGATAAGTAAATTCTTCCATGTTTTAAAAACTTAAATGAATATTCAAAATATTGATGCCTTGTCCTGGAAAAAAACCAGTCTAGATATAAATTTTCATAGACTTAACTTTGTCCATATGAGGTCCTTGCCATGTGAGGTCCATCAGCATTTTTATATTCTGCTTCACAATCTGAGTAACCTGATGAATGAAAAACTGCCATTATTGATCACTGAGCTTTGCTGACTGAGGCTTTAAAAGGACTTCAGTGAAGAGGATGAATGAATTAGATACTATGAATGTTTTGTTTGATCCTCCCCCTTTCATTATCCACTGCTTCTGCAATTCCCCCTCTATCTCACTTTGATACTGGAAATTGCACAGTTCTGACTGGTGTGGAATGCCTTAACTTTTCCCCAAATCCTCTAAAACCTGGAAAATTTGTGTATTTTCTCTGTACTTTATAAGCTTCTCTTTAGCTACATCACTGTATCCCTAAGATTCAATTAGCACCTTAAGCACAAATATTCTCCTGCCAAGATTCCAAGGTAAGTATCCCAGCATTGCATTCACACTGTTTTTCAAGTGTGATTTTGACCATGCAATCTTGTCTTTGCAAAACCAGAGTAACACGATTTAATGGATTCTTCTGTTCTCAATAAAATATCTGTCCTTTCGTTTGCCTTTAATAATAAATTAGGTCTGGCCATGGATGAGGAGACAGTCAATTGTCAGATGCTAAATACCTAGCCCAAGGACATTGCATATGTGAAAAGGAAGCTGACTGGGCAAGTTGCTCACACAAAGTCTGGTTCTGTAGTTGTTCAGCTCTTATGTGTAACATTCACACTGCTGCTGGTCTGTATACTCAGTGACATCTTCTGTCTTCATTTTTCAGTTGGACACCAAGTACACCCTAGCCTATTTGGGTGACAAACTGAAAGTACTGCGAAAATTTTATCTGTTGTATGCCTTCATGCCTTTCCAGCCACAAAATAATTAATGTACAGGGTTTTATTCTCCTTTGTATCTAGTTTTACTGCAAATAAAAAAAAAAAATTAATCTAGAGGCATCCCTTCTGCAGAGCTGATTTTAATCAAGAAGTGATTTGTGGGTGCATGGAAGCAGTGTCAGGGAGTGAAGGGGTTCACAGTGTTCATCCTGTTCTACATATGGAAGCACAACATGAACATCAGCTTCATGTGCTGATCCACAGCAGGCAAACATTGCTGCACACAGCTGTTCTTCTGCGAAATGTTTGCACTTCTAATGTGCTCCCTGGCTGTCTTTATTCTGATTCTAGGATGATACCATTCAATCCTGTCTGGGACCCTTTTGGGTGGAAGCTGGAGAAAAAAAGCTACACTGTCACAAACAGTCTTGGAAGGCTTCCCCACTGGGTTCTTTTGGTGGTTTTCTTTTATTTTTTTTGTTAATACAAAGAGGCACTTTGAACCTTGAGGCATACCTTAAAAGTGCTCATTATCTCTCAAATGACTTTTGGCTCTTCTAGACCCCACACCCCATCTCCAGTCTGTTAAGGGGAAGTTCTTTTAGGTAATGAAATTTCTTTTCTGTGATAGATCAAAATGAAACTCATACACAATTTTTTTTTGTAGGTGGTAAAAGTTATGGTGTGACGTATGCTGTTTGCACTATGATGTTCTGATAAAATTCTAATCCTTTTGAGATTTTGTGGGAGTTTTACCACTTATTTCAATACAGTATGATTTGGTCTCATATTTCATTCCTTGCATTAATAAATTCACTTTCTCAAGCACTTATTTAATCTTACTGTGTTATATTTTAAGAGTAGGGGGGAAGAGGAGATACATCAGGAGTGTGTCTGAGGACAGAAAGAGTTACTTGTGATATATAAAATGGTAAATGAAATAACGTTTTTTCACTAATTCTCCTTAATCCTATTTCCAGGTAGTAACTCAGGCCATAGAAAGAGAAGGCTTATTAATACAGGATTACATTTACATTTCTCTAATATTCCTATAGTTTTACTTTTTGGTTTCATCTGTGCTTTATAGAATTTGCATCAGTGAAGAATTTAAGAATAAGCTTAATATTAAACCTGAGCTTAACTACTTCATTATTCCACACAACATGTAAGCTTATGATTAACACTGACAGAAGTCAATGAGAGCTTAGAATATGCATTAGATCTTTTTCTCAGCTGCAGTTTACCTCACAAAAACTGGATTTTGGAAAATTTTATGTGAATTCTGTTTGTTGATATTTCTCAGCTTTTGTTTAAGATTCAAGCTCATCCTCTGCATTAAAGTGCAGAAGTACTCCTCGTAGTATTTTATCCTTTATGGTTTCTCCTAAGTTAGTACCCTCTGTGAATTAATTAATGTTTTTTCTCTCTGCAAAGTCATTAGTGAGGAACAGAATATAACCTGACCTCCTATGGCAGTAAACCAGTAGTCATTTCCTCCTAAGTCACTATTTTGCAGCTCATCACTTCCCTTTGTTTACTATCTTCCATCAGTGGTTTATTCACATGATAGCATTCATATTCAAGCCAATTTAAATTAATTTTGAGAAACAAGCTTTTATAGAATGCAGTATGAAATGTTTTCCTTAATTAATTGAAAATGCATATCATATTATGCTTTTCTTTCATCCACTAATTTTTTAATTCTATCAAAGAAGCAATCAAGTTTATCTGGCAAATCTTTATTAAATCATTTTGCTGCTTAGGTTTAAAAATATCAGGATGAATGCCAAAGCTCTTTCTCACAATCATTTTTTCCATAGCCAGAGTAAAAGTTATGTAGCAAGTAAAAGCAGTGAAAGAATAAAATCAATCACAGATCTGCAGCTGATATTATAATATAAGAAATTACTTACTGAAATGAGCAAAAAATACATGGATTAGGACTTCTGCTTTGATTCTGGAGGTGCTGTCTGCTTAAAGCTTTTCAGCTGATGTCTGGTAATCATGTCATGGTTCTGCACCATGCCTGTTTCTCTGTAATGTTAACATTTAAAGTTCTTTCCTACCTCATGAATGTGTAATGAGAGGAAATACATCTTTTCTCCAGCAAGCAATGACCTAAAAGTAAAAATTATCATCGAGTTATAAATGTCCAGTTATATTGCTATTGTGAACAAGTAGACAGGGCAGTGTGTGACACTAGAGATGGATGCATGTAGAGGTAGCATCCATCTAGACTTTATTTATTTGCAGTGCCAAAAGCAGCTAAACTGCAGCAACACGAGCTTGTTAGTGCCAATACAGGAAATTTGGAGATGCCTGAAAGTAATCTCACCACCAGACTTCCACCAGCCACTGCTGCGAGGGTACAAACTGGTGTAGGCATGAGCACAGAGGGTGCAATTGTATCCACAGATATGGAGGAATTGAGCATATAGTTTGAAAATGTAGCAGACAGTTCTTGGGAAGGAACAAAAATCTATTGGCACAGTGCCACAACCTCCTGCAGCTGCAGAGCAGTTGTAGCAGGTAAGTGTACACATCAAGGAAAGCCAAAGAAAGCGGACTACAATGCTTGAACTGATAACAAAAGCCTCACTTATATCACCTTTGTTGAGACCCAGAATAGGGAATTCAGCCTTTCACTTCTTGATCATCAAGGGCAATAAAATGGAAAACAAAAAACAAACAAACAAACCAAAAATAGCCCAAAGCAACAAACCTTAAGATTAAATATACAAGTTTAAAACCCTATTACTTATAATGTGATCTCTATTTTGAAAGAAGTTTTATTCCTTAGAAGAGGTGCAGTGCAGTAGAGAGCAATAGGAACACTTCCAAAATTAAAATAGAGTTTTTAAGTTTTACAATTATGTCTTTCATGGATTACTACTGGTACTACTGAACCCCAACCTCAACATTTTGAAATTAACTAACATTTTGGGCCCAAATTAAAAGGTGCTCAGAGGACAGAATCATAACACAGGGCTTTCTGTTATTACTCGTGTTTCCTGCAACATTTTGTACGAAGCTGAGGTCACTAACAAGAAGATAAAAATCAAGCAAAGAGAAATGCTTTTTACTTCTTACTGTTCTCTCTGTCTTGACCGTGACATAATCTAAGCTCAGTTAGAGACAATGAAGAACCTTTATGCCTAGGCTGTATTTTGGGAGATTTTTTGCATGTGGTAGGGAGGTTTCTACTGAATTAATCTCTACATTCTGCACATTTATAGCTCCACATCATCATCATCATCCTACTGCTAATGTCTCTCATAATTTCTGAGCACTGCAATCTCATAATCCCTCAGCTTCATAGCTGTCCAACAGTGGTATGTGGCCATACCTTATATGATATCCAGTGCTCCATCCAAGGGAAGTAACTGTTCCAAAGGAAACAAAGACAACACTAATTTAAAAGTCACTGTGAAATGGTTGCAAATCTTTGTTTCAAAGAACTGTTTGTCTTTTGGACTGGAAACTGGTTCAGACACTGCAAGAAGAGCACTAAACACACTAATGAATTCCCTTTGGTATAACAACAGAAAGGAGCCTTTAGTTTTATCATACATAATTGACATATGGCATAGCAGGATGCAAGTATTTATTCATCAGTAACTTAAACTTCATGAAGTTTATAGACATAAGAAGATACAATAATTACAGTAAGATAAAAGATGTAATAAGACTATTGAACACAAGTGGCTTCGTAGACAGTGATTAGATTGAAGAGCCACCAACTGAAATGTCTGCCTACCTTTAGGCTGTCCAAATGAAACTGACAATTCTAAGAGGGGAAAAAGAGAATCATTTATCTACACAGAAACTACACTAATGCTCTCTTAAATCCTGGATGAACTGCAACTCTTCAGGACTTGACTTTTAAAATTACAGTCCATATTTTAGGATGGTTATAAGGATCTTAGGGATTGAATCTGCTCAGTATGTTAAACTTAACAAAGACATAACCTACATGTTCTTTCTATTTTCCTCTGTGCATTTTTTTTGGGTGGAGAGGGGGTATTCTTATTTTAACTGATTTCCATACCTGCCCAGACAATTACAAAAACTTGTCTTGTATTCAAATAATGTTTGCATTGATGATTAAGATCCACGCCCTCCTGCATAGTACTGCAGATGTGGAAAGAAGTTCAAGAAAACTTCTGGTTCAGAACACCTGAGCTAAGATTGGTCAGAGTACAAGCAAGTGTTTATTAGACATTGTTGATTTTAATGTCCCACTGAAATATTTCTATGAAGGAGATACCAGAAAGGTATCTCTAAAATACCAGGTGCTAGATAGCTTTGTCATTCTTTTATTCTTAGAACAGACATACTTTCCCATTGTCAAATCCAGATCTTTTCAAGAAAATTTGTTTCACCTCACTGCATTCCCAATTGAAACAAACATCACGAGACTGCCATCTTACCTGTCCCTCGAAACTCTCCTTTCATCATGGTCAGTGTTGGTTTTTTTTGCTGCTGAGACATTAATGAACTGATTACAACCACCATCTATTCCCAGGCCTTCAGTTCTCATAAGGAAGAAGATACCATTATTTGAGTTTTTCACTCAGTTGGGATTTCTTGTACATTTGTGTTTCCTAGACTTACAGATAAAACCTCCTTATGGGCCTATCTATTGCCTGCAGATCTTTCACATAACATCTGGGAATGGGGAAAAACTAACTCACTTCACTCTTTGGCATGGGTTTATGTCTCCCAGAGCTGAGGAATGAAATGATGCAGCAAGATTTGGCTGATGGCACCTTAAAAAATTCAACTGCTGCCAACAAGTGTAAACATAAGTCATATTTTGTCATTTTTATTTTGGTGTATATTTTATTTTGTCATAATAATTTCATTTTATTTTCAATAATTTAATTAACATCAGCAATAATTTTTACAACCATTTAAGTTTCTCATGGAGGTTGAGAACTGCAGTTTAACAAAATAATATTTTGTATATCATGCCCCTTTAAGAGGAGAATGGCAAAAGGTTTTCAACTTAAATATATTGAGCCCAATTGGCAAACTGTCCTGGCAAAAGAAGGAATTGGGGATATTTTTCTATCACCTCTTTTTATTCTTCATGTATTTATGCATTGATTGTTCAAGAATATAGTATAGAATATCTTCTGGGATGTTTTAATTAATCTAAATAGTCTATAAATCTTTACTTTTTCATTTTTGTGAGCCTTCAACCATCCTGAAGTCAAATAAGATCCAGGCTTAAATTCTATAGGCCTGGAAATTCAAGGCAGAAATTACCTAAATGATACCTGCCCAGTACCCATCTTCCTGTTTCTGCTTGCTCGAGATGAAGGAGGTAGAGGAGTGGGGATGTTTCCAGTTGAGTCTGGAAAAAGGGATGGGAGAAGGGGACAGATAATGTTTCAATTTCTTTTAGTTGTCAATAAATTAAATAAACTTTCCTCAAATATGTTTTGCCTGTGACAATTATGGGAGGCAGCTCTACTCATTTTTATCTTAACAGATGAGCTTTTCCATTCTCTTTTCTCTCGTGTCCTGTTGTAGGGAGGGATGAGAGCATCTGGGTCAGTACTGGGCAGCTAGCCAAGGTCAACCCATCACAAAATAACACACGCACTTCACAGTAAGTATGCACTAACTAATATAGGTCCCTTGATCCTTTGGGAATTAAGTGCCAAACCCTCATTAACTTTTATGCACCCATATTTTCATCCAAAGAGTTAAAATACTGCTGCATTGAAATTTCACTTTGGGGAAAAAAAGATAAAGCCCTCATCAGATATTTTTTGAAAGCTGAGTGCACAGTTTCTGGAATGAATAAGCCATTTGTATTACTGAATTGTTTCAACTATTTAAAATCATAAAAGTATCCCAGAGAACTATGTAATCCTTCAAATAGTTCAAATTTCTAAAGTAAAGAAGACTATCAATACTCTATTGACTGCCTGAAATTTAAGACCTATTCATATGTGTCATCTTTCTACATCCCCTTCTAATCTGGTTCACCTGTAGTGAAAGAAAAGACAGTGATTTGTAGTTGAATTTTACATTATGTTCCATTCTATTCTGAAGGAACTTTTCTCTAGTGGTGACATAGAAATTCAGCAGCTGGTGTTAACTTTGTGTATATAATCCTTACTTTCTATCTGAAAAAATACACACATCTTATTGAGGGGGGAAGAGACAAAGAATTTTTAAAGAGTCAGTTGCATCAAAACATTAATTGTGCCACTTATGTAAGCATTTACAACCAAGAAGTTTTAAGCCTAATAAGCTATCACTTCTGTCAGGTTTAAGAAGAAAAAAAAAAGATAGCAAACAAACCCCTAAAGTCAGTAGACTTCAAAGAACTTTTTTTGTACTATTTTTTGAGCTTTCTGATCATTGAAGCATCTTTTAAGCCAGATGATGGTTTGAATTTTTAACTTTGAAAACCAACATGATGAGAATGAAACAATCTAGGGAAGAAATGAACACATACTTCCAATGCTAAATATCAGAAATTATCTTCATCAAAATATAAAAGGTTACAGTTCCTTCACTTTTTCCACATTTGCCACTTTAAGCAATTTCACTTGGACAATATGTAAGCTTTTATTATAATTAAGAATTTCTAGAGCCCACTCTTGTACACACAGACACACACACAGACACACACACAGATACTATATTGATTTGAATTACCATTCATTAGAAAAAACCCACAAAACCAACACAGTCCAACAATGAATTATCAACAACTATAACATGAGTTTCTTTCTTCTAGTAATTTGGTACTGGGAATTGATCTGACAACTCTAGTGCCTATTAATATTATTCAAGCATAAACTTTTCACAGAAGTATCTCTCTGCATTCCTCCCACTGAAATTCACACAACTGTATACAAGAAAGGAGTAATTACCACTGATTTAATTATTACCTCAGAGGACAACTCAATGGTGAGTTACCCAACTCATAATGATGAGTTACAACTCTAACAGAGCTTCAGAGGACTTGATGTTTCCACAGGCCAGTAACACCACATGAAACTCTCACCCCAGGTCATTCTTTTCAAGCAACAAAGTAGATATTACCTTAAAATTGAGCTATTTTCATATTTGACAACATCTCTAGAAATTCAGATTAATTAGTACTGAAAAAAATCTAGATTAGATTCACACTGACTGTTCTCTCTTTCATATAATGCCTAGTGTTCCACATCAACCAGTGTCTTACCAGTGGAATTCTCTTTAGTTTAGAGGGAACTGAGAAACCTGGGTGTTGTGGTTTTAGTGGAAGTCAGCTGAGAGTTTCTAGGAGGATCTGAACACAATGCAGAGGTATGGGCTCCTGGACTCCTGACTCTTCAGAGCTGGACCATCAAAAAACCCAAGAAAAACAAAAGCCAAAACCCAAATATACAAAAAATAAAACAAAACAAAAGCCCAAACCCAAAGATACTAAAAAAACCCAACCAAACAAAAAATTCAAACCAACCAAAAAATCGTTCCGAAACAACCAAACAAACAAAACCCCAGCCCAGCATAACAAACTGAATTAGAAATGGAAGTCATAGAGTGAGAAGAGATTGGGAGTGTCATAAACAGGCAATGAAGACACCCCAAACCAGTTTGTTTGGGTTTTTTTTCCCCCCAAATATTTAGTGAATATATGCTTGCAGTCCTCATTTTTTTCCTTTCACTTTATACTCTAGAAATCCCATATTTACTTGCTGGAATAGTTTACTGAAGACTTGACTGCAGATATAATTTTTGATTTGGAGAAGAGAAAATACAGTTTGTCTATTCAAAACAGGTAAAACATAAATAGTAGAAGAGAAGAAGTGGAGGAGAAAAAGAAAAGAATGTGAGAAACAAACACCTTTGAAAGGTCAATGAGGAATATATTCTGAAAATCTTCATCCTCAAAGTAAAAATGCAACAAAAACTCTTTACACATACTTTAGAATAGAATAGTATTGTAATACGTTCTAGCATAAGTATTGTAAATGACCAGTGGGCTGAGATATATTGATATAATTATAGGAAATATTGTGTAGTAGAAAATAATTTGTGGCTTTTGTGACATATTTAATGGAGAAGAAGTTATTTTACCAAGTAGGCAAGGTTGTGTGGTTTTGGTTGGTTTTTTTGTTTTTTTTTTTTTAAGATCCTCAACATAATTTATAATCTTTTTTTAATTTGCTATTATCTAGCCTCTTCTTTTTCTGGAGTTGTAGTTTTACTCCCTTAAATGAGACAAAGCAAAGAAGTAAAGCACCATTACATATTTCTATCTATATGATAGCTAGTTAATGGATCATAAAAATAATGTTCCATGTTTTTTTGCTTAATATTTTTTTCAGAGATTTTCACACATTAACATTGCTTTTGACCACATAAGCCTCAACAGAGCAGAAGTGGTTTTTTTGGGAGGATGAGTACCAGCATCTTATGAAACAGTGAATGTAGATGGAACTTCTTAGTCTTGTAATTGCTTGTTAGGAGATTTCTTCTTTATATTTATGTCTTTCACTTTAAAATGAAAATTCTACTTGGTTTCCATATCTAGATTTTAGTCTTGTAAATATTTACAGTTGTATGACCCTACAGAAATGAAAGGAGCTAACTGTGTCATTAAGTTGTGTATAAGTATGTGGAATACAGAAGGCAGATTCACCCCTTTAATTAGCATACCAAACACTTTCATCACTATTTGATTCATTTTTCAAATACTGCTGAATTGAATAAGTTACCCACATTGTAAGCCAAGTGAATGAACTATAACAACATAAGTACAGATATATGAGGGACATAACCTATATCTGATAAGATAAACTAAATTAGCATTCAATACCATTTTTACACCCATAATTTATCATAGTGGAAAATGGGACAATTACCTACTAAATTACCTAGATATTTTATCAAGTCATGCAACTCGATAATTAGGCAAATTCAGTCATATATACCTTAAATTAACTGTTGTTTATTATTAAATGTGGATTAGCTCCTATTGCACACTTTCATCTACACATTAGGAGCTGGTTTATGGTCATTTATTCTGCATCTGAGCTGGGTTATTCTGCCTGCTTGTATATTTAAAACATCTCATGTCATTGAGCTGGAAAAATTTAACAGCATTTATAACACTCTTTGTTCCAGTCATGCCTCAAAAACCTTCAGCTTTTCACCTCCTGATGCAAACATGTTATTTCTCAATGTATTAACCATCTCATGCTGGTGTCAATCATATTGCCTTCCTAATTGCTTCATGATTTTTAGGATTTGACATGACATTGGAATAGACAAAAGAGAAGAGTTTATTAACAGAAATTCATGAGATTTTAATTGCAGCAATTTCCCTGTCTTTTTATCCTGATAGAAAGCTATAGTGGTTCCTAATTTAATACCCCAAAAAAAGTAGATCTTCATTAATGCAAAACCCTCAATCTTTTACACTGTTTATTTAAAACCTCTTTGACAGTTTACTCTTTTTTTTTTTTTAATATAGAGCATGATTTATATGGAATTTAAAGCTAGATTAACTGTTTTTCATGGGAATAAAATGTAAGGAGTAACTGCAGCATTTCCCAAGTGGAGATTAGCTAATCTTTTGAGAATCACTTAAAGGGAAGAATATCCATTGCTTAATGTATTACTGTACACCAATCGATATCTAAATACCATGGTGACAGACTCATTATAATTACCAAAATCAAATATATATATCTCTATTCCAATGTTTTATATTGACCTTTCGGAAGTCTAATGAGGTGGAATGAGAATGAAATAAAAAAAAAAAATCAGTAAAGACAGTGTAGTAGCCACATAGAAAAGAAATGAGGAAAGATCAGAAGCACTAAGAAAGAGACTGACACCATGAGCTTCAGCGGTTATTTTTAATGACAGTGAAAATGGAGAAATTAAGGAGGAGGTCTTCAGAGACTGAGATAAAGAGCAGAGCAGAGAAAGGGAAAGGAGAAAAGAAGGCAAATGGCAGTCGGGAGGTCAAGTACCAAAGAAACTATTGTGCTTCCTTAATAAAGGAACAGCAGAGAGTTCAGCAGTTAAAATAAAAGCAACGACCAGATGATGATTCTATTTTTGAGATTTTAAAAGTTTACTTTTTCAGATCTGTGCAGAAACTTAACACACTTGGATTTTCCACAAAGGCATTTTTTGAATATATTTCCTTTTGGAGTGCAATGTTTGGAAAATATTCACAGAAAGGTTTGAAAAATAAAACATTTTTTGACTTGAAATTTGATTTTCTTATCTCACATTTGGTTTTTAAAAAATTACATTTTTACAATGAAAACCTTTTGATTTTTTTCCCCCCAATTAGTCTATAAATGTTTTTTATCACTAATAATGATAGAACTCACTCATTAAAGTCTAATAGGAGCAAAAATAAATGGGGGAATGAAAAGTTGTATATGCACTCCATAGAATATGCATAAAGGCTGTAGTGGAAAGATACACAGATTAGCCCCAAACCTGGTAACAGACCTGCAAACAGGGTGCAGTAAAAGATTGTTCAGAGGCATCAGCTCTGATCCCTCTGAACATCCCACAAGAGTCTTGCATGGGCTATGGTGGAGAGAGAGCAGAAGGGCAGTTGGCTTAGCAACTGTGGCAAACAGTTACTCAAAGGGTGCAAGTGTGGGCTTTAGAAATTTTGCTTAAAAAGTCAATATTGACACCCCCTTGGAAAATCTGCATTATATGTGCAGTTTTAGTTTAGAACAGTGTTTTGACTGGTTCCCAATTTCAGATGTTGGTTGCTTCTGTAACTGGCTGGATAGGGATTCCTCTCTGAGGGGAGTTGAGCTACAGAACTCTCTGAAATGCTCAGTGGAAATTTTGGATGGCTGGCCTTTGCACCCACTGACTACATTTTATTATTAGTTCTTCATTTGCTCCAAGTTTGGGCTAACTACACAAGGAGAAAAGGTCCAACATAAATGAGATCAATTATTCCATGGCAGTAATTTTCTACACTGTCTCTAATTTTATTGTCTCAGTGAAATCAATTGAGACTGCTCTTCTTAACCTTTCATATGAAACAGATTTTACTCTCACTTATAGTTCACCTTCCATAACAGGCCATTTCTCACAGCTACACAGCAGTGTGGATGATACTTTAAACAGCTTGAGGCAACATTAAACTGTTGTTACCTCTCATGTATTGGTTTGTGTGACTGTCAGACGTGTTTGCTCTCAACTTCCAAAGCTCCTGAAATGGGTGTCTGATCCAATTTACACTGATGTAAATTAGGAAGAAATCTGCAGAAGTCAGTGGGAGTATGCATGTGTAAAACTTGTGTAGGAATTATATCCTCAGTTTGATGAATCCCTGTAGTCTGAGCTAGCAGACAAAGTCTTTTGGCAGTACTGCTTGTAGGCTTAACCAAAGCATTTCCACAGAGAAGGCTGCTCTTGGAAAAGAGTATTCTGGTGCAACTCAAGCATTCAACAAAAATCCATTAATTTTCTTCAATACTTTCTAAGTAAATAAGATAGATCACATTTGGTTCTCTCTTCATGGCTTAAACCAGACATAATTTTCTAACTAAACAGAGCTTTGTCATTAAATGCCAATGACTGAACCTGCAAAGTGTCTTTGAAAATAAAATGGATTTTACGATGTTTCAGAGCACTGAAGACAGGGTCTATAGATATCACTATCACCCCAGATCCCTCACTCATTCTAGTGATGCCTTAGCTAAGACACCTGGAGACCTAGGTTTTGAACAGCCTACCTTGTAAGGCTACTTGGACTCCTTTCCATGAAATCAGAAAATGAGAAACCACTCTTATTAGATTCCTGGATCCATACCAGGGCCTCATAGTCTTCCCTGGACATCCTGTTACAATTTTAGATTTTCAGGTTTACAATAATCTAACCAGCATAAAGTTAAATTATTCCTTTAACTTTTTCAATTTAAAATTGACTTTTCATGGTAAAATTTGAGATATTGGACTTAATTCTATTTGGCTCAAAATAAAATGTCAGTTCTGCCTATCAACCATTTATAAGGAACAGAACTTTCACAATATAAGATCATTATTGATTAAAAATGAATAAAATATAAATGCATTACATATTGTAAAAATATAATTTTTCATTGTATTTACATTTGAGTATGATTTGGACATAATGTGACTACATAGAATTAAAAAAATGTGCTATGTTTCTGAAGGCTTTTTTTCTTTACTCTCCTCATTCTAAAAGAAATGAGAGCTACTAATTTTGTTTTATTTTACTTATGTTTTATTCTGCTTAAGCCAAATTGATAATGTTTGCAGCCAAGTAGCTATATCACCTTTCCTTTTAGTGTATATTAACTTAGAATTTGAATTAGGTAACGGGAAGAAATTTAGAAATGTGTGTCTGTATATTTTGCTTGTTTTCTTCTTGTTATTTAAGCATATCCATTTCTTGGTGCAGGTGTCTAATAGCTTTATAATTTGAAGTTTTAAGGGTTTTTTCCCTGAACACTGGTTCAACTTTTCTCAGAGTTGTTATGGGACTGATAAACTTAAGAGATACAGTTTTTACTAGCCACCCAAAGAAAAGGATAATGTCTCTACAAATGAGCACAAGAATTCTTATCTTGCTGCTTCACTGAACTAGCATGCAAAAATTCTACCTGTAAATACCCAAGCTCTAATTCAAAAAACAATGGAAATACCTACCTAATTTTCAGCTTAGTGCATAGTTCCACTGAGGTCCTAAAATTATCCACTGATTATTTTACAGATTAATTTATCTTGACAAGTTATGATTTTGAATTCAATCTGAAAAATAGGATTCTATGATGAGACGAGAAGCAGAATGCAAATTATATACAGAAAATCTGAGCACAAAATTGAGCTCTCAAAGACTAATTTATTCACCAAAGTCCTGTGCTTATTATCAACACAGGAAATATATTTTGTTGAAATACATTTTGGCTTTAGGTTTTAGGAGTGGATTTGGATTCATTTTTAGTACTCTGCCAGTCCTTACTTTGTGACTACTGAATCTGCAAAAGGTTGCCATAGAGATTAGCAAGAAATGAGAATGTGAAAGCTATATGAGCATCAAGCATATAAAATATACTTTTAGAATTCATTAACTTTTAATGGTTCTTTCCTTCATCCCAGTTTTTGTCAAAGAATGTTGTCATATCCAAAAGAAACTTCTTGGCAAAGCAGAAAAAAAGTAATTTCATATTTCTACATAGAAGTGGTAGAAGTGTGTCACCTTTGTGGCTATTTTAAGAAAATCCTGGAGAAATGTTGAGCACAGGCAACAAAAAAAGATTTGAGACTATATTGTGAAGGGATAAATACATGAAGTTTACTGTGAAAAAGATTGAAGGGTGCTTTTTCTCTGTGCTTATATTCTCAAATCTAAATAACTGGGATTTTTCACCTTTTTCAGACAAAGTTACAGCAATACACAAAGACTGAAGTTCAAAAACTGCTGTGAAAAAAAGAACAGGCAAAGGGATTAAATACCACATTTGTTTTTTAACAGTGGTTCATGATTAATATCTTCCTGTGACCAGCTGCAGATGTTAGGATAGATATGTCTTCTTGATTTACAATTGACCAAATGTATTTTCCTGCATTTAATTTAAATTTCTATAAAATTTCATGAGTTGACAACAGAAGAGAGGAAAAAATGATATCATACAATCTCCTCACTTCAATGCTTGGTGCTGAATCTTTCTCAAAGTCAAATTGATTAGCTGATGAGAGTCAGAAAAGAAACCCCACCTCTCCTCAAATCCCTGGTTATATAAGTCAAAACCACCAAACAACCCAGCCAAAATTTCCTTTTCTTTTTCTTCCTCCTCAGCGTGGTTTGTCTTCTAGGATCATCTGGGAATATTTCACATAATCAGGGATTGCCATTATAAATATCTGAGAAATAGGTGTCACTTAAATTACATCCAGTATATCTGATACACATAGTTGCATAGTGGTTTGTCCAGGAATACAATGCTATAGTTTCATTAAATTTGTTGAATTTTAAATAGCAGCTTCTGGATTAAATATGCTATGTAACCTATTGATACCTTCCAGATGCCTGCAAATGGAATTGAAGAAGCTGAAACTATCAAATACACCCCCCTGGTTTTGAATAGTTCTTTGAAAATCCCAGCAGAAGACATTTCCACTGCTGTCACTGATGGTTCCATGAGCAACATTTAGACTGTACTTTTCTTAACCAAACTGGGAGTATTGACTCAATCTGTTTTCCAGATATCAGTTTTAAACCATAATTAAAAGAAAAGGGAAAAAAAAAGGAAAAAAAAAGAAAAAGAAAAGGAAAAAAAGAATATAAACATATTCAAACATTTGTATTTTGTTGGAGCAAGTGGTTTTGTGGATCAGGATTGTTCAATGCATTTATTCACTATCACTGTTTGCACTGCAAGGCAGCAAGGGAGCACATCTGCCTGTTTGCACTGCTGCAGACACTGCACATGAACTCTGGTGGAAGCCTTTGAGGGAGGGAAAACTCTGCTTTTCCTTGCAAATAAACAAGACATGTTAAGAGGAAAATACTTCTCTAATTTGAGGCAGAATGAGCAGAAAATCAGATAACTAGCAAAAGCTACTGAGAAGAGCAAAAACCCAACATAGCTTCAGGCTTCAAAAGCAACAGAAGTACTTTCTGGGGTGCCTGAACACACATGAGTTTGCTGGAACCACTAAGGTTCACTCAGCTGCTGAACAAATCTTTAAATAAAAGTACTCATTCTGAAAACACGCAATGTGAAGAAAAGGTGGTTTATTGTATTTCTGCTTATATTTTGTGTCATTAAGAGAATTATTTTTCCAGTTGTGAAAAGTTTTTGGCTGCAGTTTCTATTCTAATGAAAAAGCCAGTCTCCAGAATTCAAAAGTTCCTTGGTGTTTTGAGATTCTTCAATGGATAAAGTAAAAAACAGGTTTAATTCAGAGCACTGGTCAGCTCAGGAGCTATCCCTGCCATAAAACTAACTGATGAGTTGACTTTAAACGCCAGAAGATCTTAGCTCACATGCAGTATTTCACCTTGAAAAATATTTTAAAAACTCAAGTATTTGCATTTTATTTTTGTTTCATTTTTGCCGTTTGGAGGGAGGAGGTAGTGGAGAATGAAGGAGTTGAGTTGAAGCTGAGAACAAGGAGGGTGAGAGGGGAGGTATTGTTTTAATATCTATTTGTTTTTCACTATCCAAACCTATTTTGATTGGCAGGTAATTAAAATATTATTTCCCCAAATCATGTCTGTTTACCTGTGATGGTTATTGGTAAGTACCCTCTCTGTCTTTACCTTGACCTACTATTTTTTAATCTTATTTTCTCTCCCTGTTTTGTTGAGGAGGGCAGTGGAAAGCAGCTGGAAAGCTGACCAAGTTCAAGCCACTGCATACCCTGGCAGTGATGTTAAATGTAAATTTTTTTTCTTTGCTTTTTAAAAATGTACAAATTCACATAATGGCATAGATGGAAACTTAACTTCAGGGATGATCTCAGAGCCTAGGAAGTAAAATATGCTTTGACTATAGAGATGTGGGGTGGTATTTAATGGTATCTTTGAATTACAGGCCTTTAATATTGGAAGACATAAACTAACCAACTCTGAAGAAAAAGATTTTGGGGGAAAGAGGGAGGTCTGCATCCATTTCTATCAAGCTGCTAGGCAACAACAAGTGATCTGAAACAGAATGTCCAAGGCCATGTTATGCTTTAGTCAAAAGTTCTTAAGTGACTTGTTATCTTTACAATAGTTCCCTACATACTTGTAGAGAAAGGAACTGTAAATAAAGGAAGGAGGATTAAAGGAGCATGATTAAGGTTCTGATAAACATTTTTGAAAAACAGTCTACAGAGGCATAAGCTGTTTTCAGGACAAAGGTTTCTGAGAAAAAAAATATTCTTTCAATTTGTTATTGAAACAAACTAAATGTTTTAATGTTAAAAGATTTAGTTTTCTTATTTAAAGAAAGAGACAAACCTTTTTATCAAATGTCCCTCTCCTTTTTGTTTGTTAGCTTTTTGTTTCTTCTGCTGCCATGGCTGTTGTAGCTGAATAGAAGTGGAGTGAAGAGCCATATTTTCTGGCTTATAGGAGACAAAAGGTAAGCAGGAAAGGGGCACAGAAAGAATGAAGTTGCTTTTCCATTTATATTTGCTTTTACCATTAATTTAGAGCGATTGTTATGGGAACCTTATTTTTTTATTTTGGAGAAATGTAACATGAAGCAGGAGGCAACTCAGAAAAATACTTTTGATAAGTAGAAATAACTAATTGTGCATTTGATTTTATTACCACCTGCCTTCTCCCACAAACAAGTGCTCTGATAGATTTTTATTATTATTCAAGGAGTTATATTTACCGAGTTTTTTATCACTGTCCATTTATTCTATTTATGCTTCTTTTCTTTTCTCAGAAAAAGAAATTAATTATTTATGTACTGAAATTGTCTTAGACGTCTTTTCCAACATAAATGATTCCATTAGTCTATTTAATTTCTATCACCTGTGAAATTTCAGGACCATGGATAGATGTCACACACTGGGACCCTGTCCAGAGCTCTACAACACCCTGCTGCCAGTGAACAATTATCATCTTTTTGCAAGCATTACAGTTGAATCAAAAACTAAGTGAACTGCCCAAGAGAAGACTAACAGCCAAGACTTGCCTGACTGTAAATAATGTCTTTGAGTTATTTGACCATTTGGTGGAAAGTGTCTCTCTTCACAATCTTTTACCAAAACAAGAATTTCATCTTTAGAAGTCCATGAGACAAATTTTCTGGAGTGTCAAAATGACAATGAGAACACTTTGCTTTTTTCTGGCATCTTGGTGCTTCATGCATTCATCTGAGAAGGTGCTAATCTTTAATTAGTATTTCAGTCTAGGAAGTAGAACAGCGTCATCAAGGTATTCTGATGAATAAATCAGAATACCTGTAAATCTTCTAGTTCAAACAACCTCTTCAGAATAAGAAAATATAGTTTTAAAATGCTATCAGACTGGGCATATGGTTTCATGTATGTTTAGTTGACCTTGTCACCAAAAATAGAAATCTACACCTTTGGTTGCTTATACTCATACATGTACTACAGAAGCACAACCACTAAGAAAGACAACCGAAACCTTTCTTTGCCATCTTTCACCTTCTCACTCTCCACACAAAAAACCCTACAAGATCTGTTTTAGTAGAGATGTGTTGTTGGTATGTTTTTTTGTTTTGTGTTTGGTGAGCTTTAGTAGTAGAAGTAGTAGTAGTAGAAGTAGTGGAGTTTGTACCATAAAGTGATTTAATTTCAAGTCATAAAGCCTTTCCCTTAAAAAATGGAAATGTTACTTCAATACATATATTAGTAGCCTAGCTATGGATATGTTTATGTACACATACAGGACTGTGGTTGTGCACTTGAGAGCACAGCCATACTAACATATATATATATATCTATATATATATCTATATATATATATATATTTGAACTGTTTTATTAATTTAATTTCTTGCTTACATTCTTTCAAAATAAGTATGTTGTTTTCCATTTAATTTTTTGAGACCTTAAAAAATGAATGAAAGGTGAAATAATTTCACACTCCTTTCAGATAAGTCATTGAGCCATCTCTGCACAGGAATCTTAGTAATTAGACTGCTAAAAAGCAATCTAAACCTCCATAGCCGTAATTCATATAGCACACAACAGTATCACATCTGTTTTTCACAAATTAAAAAAAAAAAAAAAAAGTAGTATGTTTTTAAAGGTAAAGGGAAGCAAACAAGAAACCTAAAGAGCAGAACATAACAGGAAAACTGGCTGAGTAGGTTTCTGGACATCTTAAGTACTTTCTGTTTGTAATGCAAGGCTTGCATCTTTCAAATATTCAGCTTGAAGGAAAAAAAAGGGGTTCTATTAAACTTGCTACGAAGACACAACCCTCTGTGCTTTTTGAAAATTTTGCTCAGGTATTTTCCAAGTTGTAGTTATCTATCTACAATCTGTCTACAAGACACCCTGCCTTTTTAAATATTTTGAAGTTATAAATGAACATATATCTGAACATATTTTCAAAATGGTTGACAATTGAGCTTTTCAAGTCTTTTGCGAGCTATCCAAACCTAACAGTGTCATTAATATTCCTGATTGTTACTATCATGCCAATTCGATTCTATTTTTCTTAAATGTATCCTCTATTTTACTTTTTCTTGGGGATAATTTGGAATGTTTTATTCTCTACTGGTTTCAAATTGAGAACACTGAAAACACTAATCTCATTCTCATGAGGGGATGGATTGACAAAAGCACACTCTTAAAGTCAATAAAATATATCCCATCCTTTCAGCAGGCAGATAAAAACTCAAATTGCAGTCAGAGAAAACAGAAGAAAGAATAGTAAAGAAAACCAAACAAACAAAAAGAAAGAAAAAGGAAAATTTTAAAAAAGGGGAAAAGAGAAGAGAAAAAATAACTTCCAATCTACTAATTTTCCAGTTAAATCTAGATTTCTGGAAAACTATCAGTGCTAGTCAAAATAACAACCATGCTCTCTATGAGAAGAAAAATAATAATTTTCTAAATATTCTTTCAGAAAGTACCCCAAACTATGTTGAACAGTACTTTACATTTCAATAAACTTAGGGCCTGGTTTCATAAGTCCTCATTTACATAGGTATATCTCAGTGAATGATTCATGAGAATAGGGTTTGGTGGAAGTGTTAAAGAGAGAACTTTGCAAAGCAGGTCCATTTTTTTTGGTGACAGACAAACCTGTTTAAATTAAAACCTGTGCTGTTTGCATCCATCTGGATGCTCTGATTTCTGAGCCAATTTTTCTAATTCTGAAAGCAGTTTGTCACAAACGTTTCAAACAACTAACTACTTTCAAATACTATTAGCTAACCATGAAAGAAGAAACCTGAACTTAAACATTCTTTAGTTTTCATCAGTTCTAAGAGTTGACTGATAATTTGAAGTGAAAATATAATTGATATAAGAGCTGTTTATTTTTTCTCTCCATAATGTATTTAACATAAGGGTTGTTTTTATGACTGTGTTATTCTTCTATGGTTGATTGAATATGAGCCTGAGAAGCAAACCTGAAACTTGCTCCTGAGGTCTGTACTTTTATTAAACAACCTACAGAAGGTTCTGAAAGCCTTATTCTCTTATGTTTACATAAGAGTTTGTACACAGAGTTAGGTTAAAAAGTTATAAAAGTGAAAGAAGTACTGGCATATCTATGCATCTAACTATAGAATCTGAAGTAATCTATAGCTAATGCATTTTCTGAAAATCATCAGATAAATTTCTGAGGCACTTGGAGTATTATTCACTGTTAAGCATTTGTGATTTGTAATATATTAGACTAGTCTTTCAAAGCAATTGTAGCCATCATACTGCATGGGTAATCAAATAGTTCCTACTCGACTTTCTTCTTCTGAATTTCATATAAATTTTTAATTAATGCCTTACATTACTCAAGCTTTTATGCAATTAGATGATAAATTATTCAATTTTTGATGTTATGTTTTAGACAGATGTTAAATCAAAGAAGTTAATGATTGAACACATTTTAATAGATTTGCCACTGTAGCTTTTACTCACTTTAAAAATAGTTTTTGATTGAATTTTGGTGCTTATAAAAGTTGAAGGCTAAGGACCATTTTTTCAAAAGGTTCTTTACTGAGTCTCTGACTAATTGCAGAGTTCTGAAGGCACTGCGAATTATAGGCCATAAACAAAACCACAGATGAAAAGGAATTAAGTGGTATTAAGTATGACCCACCCCAGCCTAAAAGACTTAAGAAATCACAAAGTGTGAGACACTTCTTAACCACACTTGAAAAACAGCTTTTCTTCTTTTTCTAGAACATTAAAAAAAAAAAAATCTGCTAAAATTATTCACTACTGAAGTGTAAAACAAATCTTTACCAATTGATTTCTTGTGAATATTATACCATCCAAGGACTGTTGAAACTCAGTGTCATTCAACATTTTCATTGCAGGACTTGCCTTTGGACGGTGGCATGACAGTGAGAAAATTGGCTAATGTCCTTGTTCTGATCAGGACAGGGTTAATTTTTGCATTAATTTTTGCATATTTGCATTTTGCAGGTAGGAAGTGCCACGTTTAAGTCACAGAGGGTATTATATACCAGCTTTCATCATTCTCCAGAGACTGGGGAAGAGCTCTCTTCCAAGTCACATGGTGTGGCAGAGGGAGTGGTTGGGTATTGTTGGGGGTTTTCCATGTGAATCCCTTGCCTCTTTCCTGTACCCTCCATCATTAGCATTGTTGCTGTTACTGTTTGTTTTCTTCTTTCATTGCTGTTTTGAATAAATTGTTCTTATCACAACTTGTGGTCTTTACCTTTTATGCCTCCAATTCCCCTCTCCACCCCACCACAGGAGAATGGTGAGAGTGAGTGAGAAGCACATGATTTAGAGAAAACACTAAATTAGGGGATACCATTCCAAAGCCATGACAGATAGGATGAAGAGAGCTATTTCATAGAGTCAGAGAATGGTTTGGGTTGGAAGGGATCTTAAAGACCATCTAGATCCAGCCCCCCTGCCCTGGGCGGGGAACCTTCCACTAGACCAGGTTTCTCAAAGCCCCATACAACCTGGTCTTGAACAATTCTACAGATGGGACATTCACAGCTTTTCTGGGCAACCTGTTCCCATGCTTCACTACCCTCAGAGTAAAGACCATCTCCCTATTACCTTATCTAAACCTACTTTCTTCCAGTTTTTAAAACCATTCCTCCTTATCCCATCACTACATGCCCTCTCCAGCTCTGTGTAAGCCTCCTACAGGTATCAAAAGACCACAATAAGGTCACCCCAGAGCCTCCTCTACTCCAGGCTGAACAGCCACAACTCTCTTAGCCAGATATATACACCTGATATACATCTCTGCTATGTTATGTGTATATACGCTTATATATATTGTACATGAATTGTTTCTAACTTCCATTCTAGGGTAGCTCACCCTTCCTGCCTGTAAGTGAAGGGTATTCTGATTAAGCTGGCAAACATGGAAGGAAAATAATGTTGTATCTGATTTCTCATCTTATTCTGTAAGGCTAGGCTGTCCAGAATATAAATTAGAAAAAAAAAAGAAGACAAATGGAAGATGCAGAACATAATTTCATAAACCGATACTTTTTTTAGTAGTGCTATTAGCATGCACTTTGGTTTCCAACTAATGATATTGCTCCAAAGTTGACTGGGCTGAGGAAAAAGATGCTATCAGAATTCTACAGAAACAGAAATTCTCTCAACAATCTGACAGTCTTGGCCTGTACAGATCATTAGGTACAATGGACACATTTTAATACACGACTTCCTGATTTTTGAGGATAATTAAAAGGACATAACTTGAGTTAAACTCTGTTAATTTATGTTCATCTTTTAATGATGTTATATACATATGCATATATGTATAAATACACACACACACACAGACACACACAAGTAATATATTGCTTCCTACAGAACCATTTTATCAAAGATGGTCTATTACCTTACAGATATTAGTGTAGTTTCAAAATATCCCTTCTTATAGATGCTTTGTAATAAGGAACAAATATGGTGTTTTTAATTTTCCCTAGACATTACATGATAACCCTTACTATTTTATTCTGAGCAGTTTTCTGACTGAATAACTTTTATAAAATAAGAATTTTCACACTCTGAATAATTAAAAAGTGAAAAGTTGCAAATTTGGCAGCAAGCTACTTTCATTTGAAGTAAAACGAAGCCTACACAAATTCACACCTGTACTGCATGTCTCATGAAATCATGAAAAATAAATGTACAATTACTGGATAAGGTAATTTAATTTTCCATGTTATATTCTTTAAATATTGTTATTCATCTCTGGAAAGCAGCTTTGAATAGAAGACAGCTAAACTGTGCATATATGTGCTTATTTTTCACTTGATTTTATAATCACTATTGAAATTAGATCTACTGATGAGATAAAAGTAGAAAAAATGTTATTAATAAATATTTTATTTTAAAAATATTTTGTATAATTTGTGAGAGGAAAAAAAAAACCCCTTGGTTTCCCTGAGTCCCAAACAGACATAAAACACTGTTCATTTTGAATGACATTTTAAAAACAACATAAAATTAAATGTTCATAACATAACACATATATTTTATGTACTGATAAATCTAGAAGCTGAAACATTTGAAACAGAGAAATAAATCAGGAATGAACTCTTTCCTATTCTGATAAAATTTAGTACTTTGATAATTTCTGGAAAGTTTGGAGTTTCTATCATTGATATTCCTAATCAGCAGCAAATGAAATTTTATTGCATAGCATGATGCAATTTGGTGCTGTGTTCTTGGGTCTGTGTGTTGTCTCAAGGCAATTTTTCTTTTTGAGCCAGCCCTTCAGGCTATGTGGGAATGGAGACTAAATTTATCCCAGAACAGCAAAAGGTTGCATATTTCACAAGATCCCAACCTGGAAGTAGATTGGAACAAAGAAAAGTCTTTTAAAATATATTCTATATAAATGAGTTCAATGATAGTAGTGAGAGCCACCGTCCCATCCATAGCAGAATGACAGAACAATATGAAATAGTGAGAGAGCATATGAAATGAAAATCAAATAACTTTAGATGACTAAACAAATGATTGTGGCTAACATTCATGTTTTTATCTATTGGCAATTCTGCCAAATTATTGATTAAATACTTTAATTCATTCAGATGACATTTCCAGAACAAATACAACAATTTCAAAATAAGATCATTATTTATATAACTGGCTTTGCTTGGTGTAACTGATTAGAAACTGTTTGCACTGGTTGGAACCAGTTTTTTACCTTTTTTCCTAGTGGACCTGGTTTGAGGCAGGATAATATAGAGGAACAGGTTAAGAAACTGTTATATCCATTTGAGTCTAAGTTATTCCTGAAAACTCTTACATTCAACTGCCATTTAAACTGCTTTTTTGGAATTAAATATATTCTAGAATAACAATGAAGATTGTGTCTCAATTGCCATGACATTAGAGAGCACAAACCTTCAAATTTTCAAGTTCATTCCTTCACAAGGCTTAAAAAGACAAAACCTCATTTGCTCATAGACCTAACAAATGTCTGTGTAGTTTCGCACATTTTTTCTTTCCTCTCAGATGAATAATGGGATGATTCAAAAGTTTGATGCAGCTCTTACCTGGTTCCAAACTTTCCAAAATATATTTTACCCTCTCAGATTGTTTTTGGTACAAATCATTTAATAAAGTGTGCTACTTCATTACTGGGGGTTGACCCTTTCTCCCGGGCAGCTACTGACAAAAGAAGACTATGTAGCCTCAAGCTGCACTAGGGGAGGTTCAGGTTGAACATCAGGAGGAATTTCTTCATGGAAATGGTTGTTAAGCTTTAGAATGGACTAAAATGGCCTAAGAAAGTGGTAGAGTTACCACCCCAGGAAGTATCCAAAAAATTAGTGGCATGGTCTTGTTGACAAAGGGGTGATCAATCAAGGGTAGATTTGATGATCTCAGAGGTCTTTTTCAACCTTATTTATTCTGTGATTCTGTGATATGCAATGTCGCTAAAGGGGAAGCTATTACCTGAGGATTTTCACAGCATTCAGGGAGTCACACACACCACCTGCGACTCCAAGTGCCAGGAGTAGAGTGTCTCTGCAGTGGGCAGCTCCAGTGAGCCTTTGACTTCCCCCTCGCACACACTCCCATTCTCAGGCCTACCTCCTCCTTCAGGTTCAATCCTAGGCTTCCCAGGGAACAGTCTCAGGCACTGCATTAAAAAAAAAAAAAGGAATTTAATAAAGTGACAGCAGCAGGTCAGCTTGATCTGTGTGCCTCTGAAGGAAGATCCAGAACAAAGAAATCTCTGGGCAATTTTTTCTAGGTTCTCTCTATATTACAATGACTTATCTCCATCTCCTGGTATCCCTCTAGTTCTTCTGTAACATTTCAGGGTATAGCTGCTTAAAAAACTAAGCCCAGTAGGGTTGCTGTGCCAGCATATAGCCTGGTTTACTGGAATTACTTCTGTCCCTGGAAGAGCAGCTAAACTGGGAGACATGAAGGGAGGAAGAGATCAGATGGCAAAAATAAAAAGAATTGTGCTGAAAGCAACCCTTTTTATTCAAATCACACTCTCCCCAGGAGACATCAGCTGAATATTGCATCTGAAACTAAGTACATTTGGGAGTCTAGAAGATTCCCAAAGAGAATTTATTTAATGTTCCAGAGGCCTCAATGAGCTTGATTCAAAATCTCTGTCAACAAATGAACAGAAGCTTCTTAGATTGAAATAAACACTAAAAAACCTTCTCTTGGAATTAAGGCCCATCCCAGAGGAAAACTGACAAAGGAGCTGGAAATTACTGGCAGGCAATTTTTTATGCCCAGAAGTTTCATGCAAACAGGTGGGCAATGTTAACAGATGTACATTTGTACCCATGGGTTTTGCTTCCAGAATGCCATGTGCTGAAGACCATGCTACTGCACTGCCTCACTCACAATTTATTTGAATTTTCAAGGAATGTTTTTTTCCTGTCAGTATAAATGTTGTATTGCTTGTCTAAGCTCTAACTGCAGCAAAGAAGGAGGATGCACAAAACTGAGTCAGTATGAGCATGCGACTATAAGATGTTCATCAGGGACAAAAATACAGAGAGACAAATATTTACTCAAAAATAATTATTACTAAAGAATTAAATCCAGTGCGCTAGATATATGCAGTTCAGCTTAACAATGGGGATATTGTTGGTTTCTGGGGTTTTTGTTTAGTTTTGTTCATTTCTTTGATTTTGGTTTTGGTTTGGGATTTTTTTTAATAGAGGTAAATTCATTTCCAAAAGCTTAAAAACGGTAGAGAGGTTTTTCCACATAACATATAGACTTAGAAAATGTTAGCTATACAGTTGTGATAGAAACCTTAATGCTGTTGTTGCTGTCATATGAATGAAGTAACATCATTTGGAAATGAATATGTAGAATGAGCACTTAAAGTTGATCTTCTTGTAAACTGAGGAATGGGAGAAAACACTATATTAAGCAATGGCAGATTTGCCATTTTGTATCCTTGCACACCTATAGTCTTTCAAAATGTTTTTGCATGACCAAACCACACCATGTATTTTTTAACTTGGAAAACACAGTTGTACTGGTACCTGATACAGCTTACTGTGCATTAAGGTTGACAGAAAGCTGTAACCGGAGCTACAAGGCTGAATGCCTTTGTTAACCAGCCATAGCACATAGAGAGCTACACATATTTTCAGAAGGGAGGTACTGATACATTATGTTTGGCATAGGCCACTCTCCTGGAAATACAATGGAGCTGCCTTTTTGGGGGAAATGTCTAGATTTTCTTATGTTACTGCCTAGTCTGCAGATAATTTCAGACAGATAGAGTCCTGCATTTAGCTACTGTAAAAGAAGACCAGGTTTGTGACTTCCTGAGGAATCTGAACATGCTGAGTCTGTGGAGCCTGATGAGATATAACCCAGAGCCCTGAGGGAGGTGGCTAATGTAGTTGCCAAGCTACTTTCCATGATATTTGAAAAGCCATGGCATACAGGTGAAGTCCCAGGCACTGGAAAAAGGAAAACATTTCCCCTGTTTTTAGAAAGTTAAAGGCCTCACCACTGTGCCTGGGAATATTATGAAGCAGATCTTCCCAGGAGCTATGTTAAGGCACATGGAGGACAGGGAGGTGATTTGAGACAGCTGGCACAGCTTCACCAAGGGCAAGTCCTGCCTGAAGCCTTTAGTGGCCTTACGTGGTCAAGTGACTACAATTGTGGACAAGGAAAGTGCTAAAGATGTCATCTATCTGGAGTTTTGTAAGGCCTTTTATCTTGTCCCCACAACATCCTTCTCTCTGAATTGGAGTCATATGGATTTGATAAATGCACTTCTCAGTGCATGAAGAATTGTCTTTTTTCTTGGTCCTGCAGTGACAGGACAAGAGGTAAAAATTTTAAATTTAAAGAGGTTAAATTTAGACTAGATATAAGGAAGACCTTTTCTTTTTTCCCTGATGAGAGTGGTGAAATACTGGCACAGATTGTCCAGAAAGCTTACCCAGAGATGCTTCCTCCCTGGAAAACTTCTAGATCAGACAGGATGGAGTTCTGAGCAACCACATCTAGTCAAAGATCACTGCTCATTGCAGTGCAATTGATCTAGATGACCTTTAAAGGTCCCTTCCACCCCAAACCATTTTATGATTCTATCATTCTAATTTATTTTTTCATTTTCTCATATGCTAACACAAAAGGAATTCCTCTGACTATTGAGATAAAACTTTAATAAGAGCTCTCTACCAACATCTTTATTGATTGAAATCTCTTGACTATTTTGAAAATTTTTGAGAACTTAAAATATGCACCACTAACAAAATGTTCTTCAATGAGAAATTGTTAAGGCACATATTTTATGTCCATATGATGGAATTTGCATTTCAAAGCAGCTATATAAGGGCATGTTCTACATGGGCATATGCCAGTCAAAAAGGAACTAACGTGGTGTCTATGATGCACATGTTGCTCTACATATAATTACTTTATCTAAGGCTATTAAGTAAATCTCAGACTAAGTCTCAGATAAGTCAACTCTGACTTTTCCATCACCATGGTGAAATTTCTCACTTTGAAGTACTGAAGCAATGTAACAGGATGAAGTGAGGGAGAGAGGGCTTTGGTTAATTATTGAAGCAAAATATTATTGTCTCAGAATAATTTAATACAAGTTACTATACTTTAATTCATGTCTACTTTAAGGAGAAATGTATGTATATATATGTATATATATATATATGTTTAATAAAAATTGGAAATGTATTATATTTGAAAAGAGAGCTTCCCATTGCATTTTCCCCATATCTAGCTAAAAAAAGCTCAATTGTGCTAATGCAATAAACAACACAGTTCCACTGAGAAATCGACATACATCCAAAACTAATTTCAGATTTCAAAGGTTAAAATATCTAAGATCAGGTCTCCATTGACAGAAGATTTTAATCTTTATGAGGATTGGATTCACTGGTATTAAAAAAAGTCACGTTTTAACTTCTCATGTTTACTTTTGGAAGCTCAGAAAGTACAAAAGAATCTTCATGAAAAGCTGAAGGAACCCCACTTATTTCTTGTCCTCAAAAAAAAAAAAAAATCACAAGATAACATAAACCCATCTTAGGCCTATTTCATCAGCATCATCTTCTACAGATCTATGACCTGAACCAAAGCACATTAATGTTAATTAGAGTATTTCTGTTGACTTTGGCCAACTTGAATTTGGTAAATGTCTATACTAATGAATTCATTAGAACTGAGAAATGTTTATAGTCTGACTTTCCAATGCTCTGCTTTTAACATTCTATTTTCCCTTCAAGTTTGTCATTAATCAACAGCTGAGCATAAAATGTGATTTTTTTTCCATGTTTGGGAATTTTTTGAGCTTCAAATTGTTCCATGAGGGTAAAAAGTCAAAATCTAGACAATCTAGAAAAAAACCCAAATCCTCAGATCATTCAATCAACTTTAGGCTCTTCCAAATATTTCATTTTAGTATTAATTGTTTCTATTCTACAATAATTAACTAAAAATTCCCTCAGGGGTTGGAGTAACTAATTCAGAATCAGCTGCTGCAGAAATCTGTTGTGTGTGTCTCTGTGTGAGCAGGATTGTGATTTTGCGGTCTCACCTGAAACAGGCTATTCAATTTGTCACCCCCTAACAAAGCCAAAAGCAAAGAAATTTTAATTTCATTTATCACTGGAGTACTGAAGCCATTATAAGATCTAACAACTAAAAATCACTTACTAGTGAAAATATCTCATCTATATAGGGAATATAATGAAGATGTTTATGTTTTGAAACTATACAATCCTTCCAGATCATCAAGAATAAAATCACAGGCTCTTTTTATGAACTGTATAAGTTTTCAGAAATTTTCAGAAATAGAAAATTTGCATATTCTTTAGCCCCTAAAAAAGCCTAGCTTACCCTTGCATTCAAAAAGAACTATCATTTCACTGGAATTTGAATAAAATATTGTCACTCAAGAGACTTAATTGCTAGATAGCATGTATGGGAAATATGTATAAATTTACTGTTTGCTGCACTTTGTCTCTTATGGCTATAAATATTCAACAATGGAAAAATCAAAACAAAGGTTGTGCATAAGAATAGTTGAAGTGCCCACTTCCCTTCATTATAAACCACAAAAAAATCAATCTGATGCTGTTAAATATTTTGTGCCACTATATTTAGTCATTTTTAAAGTAAATATAGGTGTATAAAGAAATTAGATTTCCAAGTGTTGGTATTTTTTCTCAAACTGAACATGAATACTTTTTCCCCACCAGGTCCAGAGTCCACTAGTTTCTAAATTAAATTGGGAATTCCTGGTCATCTCACTTCCTTTCATAGGAAGGGTTAGCACTAACTTTGATAGTGAATACAGGGAGTACTGTTTCAAGACACACTTAGACACAAAAAGATTAATGCAGGTGGGTGTGACCTCAGTCTCCCCATTGCAATGCTGAAACCAAGAGTTAAGGGAAGATGATACTGACACATAAACCAGGTAAATCTGAGCCAGTTTGAGCCTAGGTGGACTACTGTAGGTAAGAAGGTGGTGCAATCAAGCTAGTTAGCCTCTCCCAGATCAGTGCTTAATTTTTTGCCGCACTGATTCAGGATAATTGTGTTCTTCCAGATCCAAACTAACAAGTTTGTATTGTATTGCAAGGGAATACAGCAATTTAGATATTTACTTGGATTAAGAGTCTTTGCACTGTGTTCCATTGTGTGATGTAGACATACAATAATCAAGCAGTCTGGAAAGGACTTTATTTTTTTCTCATTATCAAATTGAGAGTAGGAAATGACACTGGGCAGAAGAGGAAGCCTTTTCTGCTCTTGATGGACACAGTTGCCTTATTATTTTCTCTCACCACTATCATTATTCCATTGAATTTCTAATAGTGGCTCCCAATTTACCCTATTTTGAGAGTGGCTTGGCTCCTAAATATGCCATTTCACTTTCCTCAGCAGCAGGAGCTTTCCATGATGTACTAAAATTCCATTTTGCCTCTCCTTTCTTTCTGGCAGCATGCTGTGTCCATCAGCTATCTAAGAGCTTCCATCCCAGTGGAGGCTGCATTTCATTAGGAATGTACTGTGTAGTTATATAGTTTAAATCTGGTCTGAAGATAAAAATATTAATAATTGGATCAGTAGTGGTTTGAATTCTTTTTGGCCTCTATTTCTATCCTCTTCTCTCTCTGCAGTACAAGGATGTACATGAATCTCTGGCATAATACTCCTCCTGTCCTGAGCAAGCAACAAAACTCTACAGGGTTTTGAGAGACAATTTAATTTTTTGAAACAAGTTTTTACTTACTTCATTGCTCCACTCTTAGGGAGCTTGATACCCATAGAAGCTGTCATCCTCTGTTCAGGACTTAATAGGAAGTCTTTGCCAGCACACAGATCAATGTCGACAAGATAATGATTACTGCTGTCACACTACTCATTTTTAAATGTGAAATCTGGACTTTCTTTTGTTTGGTGCACTGTGTGAAAGAAACCAAATTTTTCGTGTGATCAAGGACACATTGATGCATAGTGCTTGCTAAAAAATTAGATTAAGTGCTTCTTAAAGACACCTTTAAAGGAAACTCTTACTGAACTAATGATGTGCAAGAGATTGAACTTGTTCACTTCCCATCTCTGTGATGTCATTCTGACGAACAAGTCAACACTGGAATGTGGTAGTTAATGGAATCAGATTTTGTCCTGGCATGCATCTGTCCTTCAATGTTTAGGAAAATTCCGTGTATTCAATTTTTAATAATAGCTAAGATTTAGAAAAAAGAATTAATAGTATAACATATTTCTGTGAGAATAAGCATTCTGACATTCTTGGCATTTCAGTTCTCCAGCAAAGCCATTAATGTTAATATACCTGGGTCACTTCCCTAACCTTTTTTTATATTATACCTTTCTAGAGATAGTTATCTTTTGATAAAGCTTTAAATAAATAAATAAATAAATACTCTTCCTAAGCGAGAACGAGAACTTTAAAAGCAAGTTAATTTCCTAAGTCCTGCCATTGACTTTTTTTAGGGACCATAATCAAATTAATTAATTCACAATGTTTTAAGCCCTTTCTTTAAAACTTAAATTGCATTTCCTTTGTACATTCCCTCTATTTAAATTCATAGCTCTATGAAGAAAATACTATCCCTTGCTGTATATTTTTAGAGTATTTAAAACAATAAGATGCTTATCTCTCACATTTCAGCTAAATTCTAAAGATATTATTGTAATGCAAAAATTCAATAAAATAGTTCACAGTTAATATATACACCAAAAAATTACTCTGCTTCTTTCTTTTTCTGCTGTTTATCAGTAAAAACAGTAAACTATAATTAACATTAATCTGCTTCCAGCACTATGGAGAGCTTTGTGGAGCTTGGGTACAACCACACCCCTACAGTGATATTGCATGAATCTCTGCTCCGTTCTTTCATTCTTTCTCTTATCCAAACATGATTGCACACTGTCAACTGCAAAGTGCTGGAGCAGCCTCAGAAAAGCAGGAAAACGTTCTCCTGAGACAGGAAGGAAAGGATTCTTTGGACCACAATGGGAAAAAAAGCTTTTCTTTAGCTGTTATTATCCCTAGATCTGAAGGAAACATTCTACTTTCTTTCCCACTTACAGCAGCCTTGCTTCCCCCCTATAGACAGCTCAAACACAAGTTTAAAGGAATAAGTCCAATGAGGGGCCACTAGGCTGATCAGAGGGCTGAAGAACCTCTTCCATGAAGATGGGCTGAGAGAATTGGGGTTGTTAAACTTGGAGATGTGAAGATTCCAGGAAGGCCTTAGAACTACCCTCCATACATGAAGGGGTTAGAGAGGAGCTTTACACAATGGTGTGTAGTGATAGGAAAAGGGGGAATGACTTTAAGCTGATTTAGGTTACATATTAGGAAGATGTTTTTTACAGTACGGGTGGTGAGGCACTGGAACGAGTTGCCCACAGAGGTTGTGGACTCCCCATCCCTGGATATCAGACTGGATAGGGCTCTGAGTAACCTGTTTTAGTGGAATGTGTCCCTGCCTGTTTCAGGGGTTTTGGAACTAGATGGTCTTTCAGATCCCTTCCAACCCAAACCATTCCACAATTCCATAATTCCGTGATAGGTGGCCCTTTACTCATCTTATTCCTCTCTTCCCACCCCAAGACTGATGAACTCTGTAGGGCCTTCTAATAAGTTAGAGGATGACAGTAGCATGGTTTCTTTCCTGGAGGGCTGATAGAAAAGACTACTAACTATAAGCTTATATTCTCAGTTTGGTCTGGATTCCTGTCTGAAAGATCTAAAAAGATGTCACAATTCCAAGAATTTAGAAGGATTGTGCTGTAAATCAAACCCATTCCATCCATTTTCTTAACACTGTCGTAGTATGGAAAGAAAAGGAAATATGAATTTTCAAATTATATAGTACAGTTTGTGGAACTAGAAATGATGGAATAAATGAAACATCTTGTTTAATCTACCTTCTCCAATAAGGTTAATCTGCAAATCCCAACATGCTATTTTATCTCTTCTAATGACACCAAGCCTATGCTTGGCAGTTATTCTCACACATTATTTTCTACTGTTTAATCCTCAGCAGTTTTCTTCTCACTTCTAGAAGTTTAACAATGCTGTGCTTGCAAACATATTAAAAATAAAATACGCCAAAAGTTTTTCATTAATCCAATACGGTGCTCTGGAGTTTGTGCACTGCTAACCATTTAATTCTACTGATTTTAAGTTTGCATTTGTGGAAGATAAATATCCATTGTGAGAAAAGTGCTGTTTATGTGGCAAATCTTCAGGCTTTTTCTCCTCCTTCTTCTATTTGACTCTTGGAAGAGAAGTTGCTAATGGTTCTATGTTTCACATGAAGTTTTTTGTGTATGGGATACTTTTCTGCCATTCACACTTCAAGAAGAGTCAGACTCTATTGTCATGAGCAACAAAACCAGTAATGATTTGTAGGAATAAAATCCTTGAATGCATGTCTGGCCTTTGACAGATGCTGGTCCAAAATGTCCCTGTTGTTAAGTATGATGCAACCAGTCCTTTGTGTGATGTGTCCATACTTACAAAAGTGTGTGTTGAGAGGGTTGTTTCCCTTTTTGTGCACATATTTTCCATGAGGAAAGTTGAGCCAATATAACTGCTTCTGAGAAGGGGCTCTCCTGTTTCCCTTTGCCACCTTTCTCCTCGTTATTTACACCTTGAAGCTGTTACGCTTGGAAATGCAGGAGGAAAAGAAAGCTCCCTTTATTTGATTTACTGAACTGAATTATTTCAGAAGGGTCTTATGAGCCCCAGCACAGGAGTGAGGGAGGATGCAGGACTTAGATCAGGGTACAGGGGGGAAAGAGGAATAAATGGATTGTGCCTGAAACGATACCTCCATAAGAAAGCCTCACTAAGAAAAAGGACCAGAAAGTGTTAGGGTGGGCGCTGCAAAGGAGGCTGGAGGAGGAGTGGCAAATAGTAGAAATCTAAGTAATTAAGCTAGTATAATGAGGCCATTATCTAACACAGATTGATTAAAAACAAAGCAAAATAATTACCTGGAATTTTATATTAGTATAATTATATATTTTCAATCAAGATGGTAACTCCTTTTTGTAGAAAAAATCAATGAACTTTCTCCTACCTACTTCCAAACATGAAAAGGCAGGTTGATACGTTTTTCTATCTGACATGACACAACTTGACTGTAGACTAACAGCGGCTTCTCCATAAAATTTGTTCGGGGGGTTTTTTCCCCCTTATTATTTTTGCATTGAAAAAAGTCCCCTGTGGTGAAATTCGTCCTAATACAAAACACCAGCACAAGCTCTGTGCAGCTCCCTCTTAAGCTCTCTTCTGAAAAATAGATGTAAAGACCAACAAGAGAGCAACAAACAGACATGTCCATTGCTCCAAAGCTTCAGCTTTGAAATTTTAAAAGAAATGATAAGTTTTTGTTACATCTATTAAAAAGTAAAAATAAACCCTTACATTTTTATGACAATGCATTTATTTCACAGATTATTCCAATGTATGGAAAACCAAAATCCACTCATTTCAGGAATGTGAATTTTTCCCCTTCATTTAATTTATCTCTTCATTTTCTCACATAGACACATGTATTTATAAGTGTGTGTGAGAGAAGAGGTCAGCAATCAGCTAAATAAACCACAGAGAAAATCCCTACTAGGAAGGACTTCAAGCAAAATTATGTCATTTTAAAGGACTTTTCCTAATAAGGGTGGAAATTTTTAGCAACTTCTGTTTGCATATTATTTATTCTCTGGTCTCATACACTGCCTATGCTGCAATTAAGCCAAGTGAAAATGAGTACTGTCACAAGGTTCTCATCTCAGTCCACCCCTCAGCATAGGCTCAATACCACTACAGACACTTTTGTCTCTTCAGACTTACCTGATCAGCTGTGCACTTGGTCATTCTTACAACAGCTGAACCAAAACTGTCAGGGCTATCTACCATCAGTCCAGGATGTCTCAGCCTTGCTAAAGCTGCTTCTCTCCCCCTGCGTGTCTCCCATATTCCACTTACAATAATCAGAAAAGTAGACTGAGACCAGCACTCTTCTGTGTCAGGTCAGATTTATAACTTGCATTTCAGAATTCCAACTAATAAATATTTCATAATAATCAGATCGTCCTGTTATTCGGATGCTTAAAATCAAAAGCAATTTTAATTTCATCTATGTGAAAGACTTAGGTTTCGAAATTTGCACTCATCTTAACTGGGGAGTTGAAAAAAAATCTCTTAAAATGTATATGCGTGTGTCCCCTCTTCTTCTTTACAGTGGTTAAGGGAAAATAATGGAATTGTTTCTTCTCACATTACTGAGGAAGCTTAAAATTGGAAAGAGAGTCATTTGAAGCTGCATTTATGTCAGACCTCCTACCTTGTTATTCCCCTATAGATACAGATTCTGAACCTACACTTAGAATATATCTATTTGTCTCTTTTACATTTAGATCTGTGAAGAGCTTCAACCTCTCAAAGCTGGCAATAAATAGAAATACATTAAGATACATGGCTCATCAATAGGGCTTCACAGCTCACATTCTATCAAAGGTTAAAATAAAAGTTCACATACTGTTTTCCCCACTGATGTATATACTGATTTCTCAGTGTGTTTCCTGTGTATTACATTTTAAAGGGAAACTTGGTTTTTGCTGCATTTGTAAGCAATTGAGGAGTGCTTGCCATTCAAAAACTCTTTATGAAATGTGCAGCAATTTGCCATAAATTGTAAATGGGGTCCTTGACTTTTACTTGACCTGGTGAACTATCTTGATGATGTGGACACCTTTTACTTTATTGCAAAATAACCTCAAGACAGAAAAAAGCTTTATGAAAAAGTAGAAAGTATATATAAAATTGCAAGGAAAAGGAAAGGGAAGAAAAGGAGTCCGACAAGACCACCTAGAGTTGATATTCATACTCCCAATGCTGATCCTGTGCAACATGATTTAGTGTCCTGCATGCTTGAGACCATTTGACAGTGCTTTGAAGGATCACAAGCGTCACTCTGAAGTCAAGTACTATTTGTCATAAAAGGAACATCTGTGTAACAAGAAAACCCCAGACCTTTAACATCTATATCACTATGCTTAGATAGAAAATTAACTTTGAATTTTCTAATGTGATGCTCAGAAGCTTGTTGCAAGTTAAGCAAATTGCCCAAGGGAAGCTGTGATTAAAAAATGCGGCTTTCTGCAATGACTATGACAAAGAAGCAGTCTGACAAAATATACTTCAATTCTTCATAGTTGAGAATGATAGAAAGTAGTCCAATTTGCAAAAAAAAAATTCTTTAGAGACTATCTGCGCTGAGACCCACAGTCCTGCCTAATGAAGACTGAACTAACTCTTCACCAGAAAATGCATGTCAGAATGGATCTTTCCTTGCACTAAGTTGAAATTGTCCAATAACAAACCACAGCTGGGAGGAAAAAAAAATAGTTTTGATGAATGCCTTGGATATTTGTGGTTGCCTTTGAAGTACTGAAATATATATTTTATTTTATTCTTCAGAAGTTGTGCCTGAAAAAAAATACAATGATGGAAACCATTATAATGTTGACAGTACTACAAAATATGTTAATGTGGCTCATAGAAAGTTGTCCAAAACCAGCAACAGAATATACTGCTGAGAGTATAGGAATATCCGAGGATATTCAGCTGTGTTTCCCTCAGAGAAATGTAAACAGGCAATTTTCTGCCCATGGAGAACTCACCAGGTATGCCACTGTTTTACCATGTGTCAGCAGTTATATTATTATTCACTCTATGGCTGCTATGGAGACACTGTGGTAAAAATGCCGTGTTGATACTTTTCTTAATGTTATGAGGTTTCCTACGCAACCCAAAATCATTTAATAATAGACATTATATGGAAATAAACCCATGAGCCTGGCATACAAACAGATCTGAGTATTCTTGAAGACATTAGCCTAAATGGAAACATTTGCTATTGTCCTTCATTAATTTGGCCTAAAAATAGTGTTTAGGCTAGATGCAGAAGAATGTTTCGTATTTCACTTTTTTTTAATATATCCTCCCTCCACCTAATTTATAAAATATTAAAATATAAAAACAAGACTGCTTCCAACATTCAGTAATCACTGTTATATTTACTCAGCTTTTGAATAAAAACAAAACAAAAAAATACAACCCTGTAATTCTTTTTATAGTACTATGTTCCATGAGATTTCAAGGTAAAGTTGATTGATCTTGCTCTAACACAAATCTTGTGTGCCTTATGGATGGAAACCTTCTGGTACAAAATCTCTGATGAGAAATAAATAATGTGGAACGCGTGTGTGACATTTTACAAGGTCACATTTCCAACCTGTTACTATAATTTAAAAGGTAATTCCTTCACTCTTGCCTATTCATTGCTGTTTGGCTATTACAAATGTTCTCACATGTGAAATTAAATCACACTTGCCCTTTATTTGAAAAGAAAAAAAGAAGGAAAAATAATAGCCATATACTAGAATTTTCAAAGCTGCTTCTTTTATTATGTACACTCAGATAAGGCAGGAGGAAATCCAAAGTAATCTATACAGTGATACTGGTATGAGCAATCCATTGTCAATTAAATAAAAAACTGAAAATATATTTTCCAAAAATGTACAATAGATATTTATCAAAATTAATTAAAAAAATTAAAACCAAAGCTCTATTTTTCCCATACCAAAGTTTCTTTTTTAGGCAAAATTTTGTCTTGTCAAGAAAATAAGCCTGTGAAAAACTCTCGAGTTCAGGGAAATACTTGTATCATAACTTTGCATCTTCTCAGTGGGAGCAGCGTCCCAGGCTCTGTCATCAGCCTTCAGTCATGGTGGTCTGAGTATCACCAAACTGAGAGGTCGTGAGCTCTGAGATATGCTCTCCTCAGGGAGAGGTGCTGGTGCAGTCCTCTGTGGCCCAGAAGACTTGAAAGGGTCTCACTTAGAACCACCTTTCTTAGAACTGTTAGAACCACTTGGCACCACTTAGTGTCGCTGTTGAGCAGCTAGCAGAGTAAAGAAGAACCAGTTCTCAGTGGCAAGAAGGAAAGACCTTTATTGTTTTGATTTCATCATATATATAGAGTTTTCAAAGGTCACCCAGACTGGTCGGCCAGAAGCCTCCCCCTAGGCCTGATTGGCCAAGCCTGCACCGTCCAGATCTTGGGACACTGTTTTTAATAACATCCAAACTTTATCTTTATTTATAAAACACAAAAAGAATTCTCATGGGAAAAGCCTGTGCTAGCCACAACTTAGAACCACTTAGAACCTTTTGTAGGGTTGTGATTTGTTTGGCTTTAGTCAGCAGTAAATTTCCACCTTAGCTACTGCTCGGATCACTGCTTACTGGAATTTCTCTTGAAAACTCCAGTAACAATAATTATCTTGAAACAACTGAAGTCTACTGATTACTTTTTGGCCCTGATGAGGTCAGTGATAACAGTCCTTGTATTTCCCCCTATAGTCTAAAAAATATGAGAAAGCTGATACAAAGATGAAGCTATGGGATAACAATAAGTGTGTATTACACTGGCCCAACTCAGCAAGATCAGGACGGAGCATGCAAATGGCTGCTTTTAAAAAAACCTAAATCAAAATGATATGGGAAATTTGGGGAATGTACTAATAAGAATTTTAGATTTTCACCACTGTGTTTCCTTGGAAAAACTATCGAATACTCAATATTTGTTTAAAATGAAAATTATTTGACCCCAAAAATCTTGACAAGGTAATATTTTAAAATTATTCCTCCTAGTATTAACAGATTTGATTTTTGTATTCCTCAGATATGTCCAGTTCAATTGAATAAGTCTTTAAATTCAGACAGGAAAACCTACCCACTTCAGAATTTTACACATTAAGTACAGAGGTTTTCTGACACAAGCTTAAAATATAACTTTGAAACAAAAGCATATTGAAGTTCAATGATTCTTGGCCTAGCATATTCACTTCTAAACTAGAACAACATTAAAAAGCAAAACAAAGCAAAACAAACACTAGGCAAGGGAAGGGGGAAAAACAAGAAACTGAAATGTGCTATGTGCTGCAGGATTTTGAGTTTCCATCAGTGATAAAGGAGAGCAGAATTTTCACTTGCCAGTGAAATGTTGATACCAATACTCAAGAAGGTAACTGTCTTTCATTTTACTGTTCCAGTATCCCCACCATTTTGTCCCTTTTGTGCTAACAACAAAAAATGTAAAGTAAAATGCAAACAGAGAAGATTCTGATTACACATGGAGACAAAACAGGTGAAAATAATGGTAATGCCATTCAGGCCAGCAACTAATCAGGGAAGAACAGTCCACAGCCAAATAAGTAAAGGGTAAAGAAAGAAATAGAGAATATCTTACATAGTCTTTGGGGGCAGAAATCTCCACTCTACCAACAACCAAACAGATTTTGTTGTGATGAAATTCAGCTCTTCTTACTGGAATTGAAAAGACAAGGGAGAAGAGAGTTTGTGCTTCAAATTAAACCTTATTCTGCAGTGTGTAAAGGAGTCTGTCTAGTCTATTAAAGTAATTTAGAATAATTCTTTCTCCTATGAAGTAAACCTGGACTGCCACTAGTAAATGCCAGAGATGCACTTACTACTCTTGTCAAGAAACACACCATTGAGTGGTGAAGAGACATGTAGACAAAATTAGAGTCCTTAAAGGTAATTCACAGTAACAAGAAATCAGTAATTCAAAGCCTGGAAAAGGAACCTTGGTACAAATCCAGATCCAGGTGGACAGACAGATACAAATGAGTATATATCTACTTAGAATAAAGATACAAAGAATATAGGACTAAAGTTGTAAGTGGAAATAATTTATATTTCTTCTTTCACGGGAATCCACATTCAAGTCAGTTATGTAGCTTGGTGTTTGTGAAACCTCATTTATTTATGATTCAGGATTAAATGGAGAGGAAATCACAGGACTTAACTGATGTGATTCTCTCCAGCAGAGATTTTAAAGCTAGTCACCACGAAATAAAAGGGAACAGTACAACTGAAGACGTAACATGATCAGATTTTAAGAGATATTAGACAAAATAAATGGTCGATTGTAATACACAAGAAAGGGCCAATCTCAAATGTGCAAACATTCCCACCTTCAGTATTTTTGCTTTTTCTAATATAAAATCTATGTTTAATAGATTTACATTTCAGGCCCATCTGGCAAGACTAAAGCATGGCAGAATCTGTAATCTAAGAATAATTTCCACTGAAATAGATGGAACAGTTTGTTAACAATGTTAATCTGCTGTCCCTGTTTAACTTCTTTTTAATGCTGAGACTTCACTGTGGATATATAAAACCTAAGGAGCTTTTGATTTCTACATGAAATTTGTTCAAAGTTCCATATCAGCAGCATAGCCTCTCTTCTTGTTTCTCTTCACCGATCCATCTCCTTTTCCTAAGCCATCATGGGCTGATTTACTGAGTGGAAAGGAAGATGAAGTATTTTGCGCTTTCTTCAGGGATTATGGAATAACCATGAATGGAGGCTACCAAGATTTCTCATACAAACTTCAGGTCCAGACCACTGCCTGGTGTCTCCAACAGGACTCATGGAGCCAAGGACAGCAACCACAGACTAGCAAAGGAATACAGCAGTTGCTAAAGCAGTTGATGTTGCCCTTCCCAGCATAAAATAGAAAATTCCAAAACATTTAAGAAAGCACAAGGGAAAAAACCCCCAAAAAGTAGAAAGCTGCCAGTATCTCTAGCCTTTAACAGAATTTGCAACAGAAAGATGTAATTTGAAACAATCTGCAAGGAAATTTAAAAAGTATCTTTAAAACATTCGTGTGCTAATACCAGTAATAGTATTTTTACTCAGAAAATTATGATTACACAGAAGCAGGAAGCAAACAATTTCTTCCCAATGAAAAAGAAAAAACAACCCAAAATCCAGCTTTGGTTCTATTCTGTATATTTGTAGTCCATTTTCTTCTTCATTCCTTCCTCCCTCACTTCCTCTTTTTGAAGAAAATAATAGGAGGAAATCTTACACCCATTTATATGTCCAAGTCAGGTGCTTTGACAGTGAATCTGCATTAAAAGGTCATTTGTGTACCCTTGTCTTCGAAATATAAATAATTGTTGATCCAAACACATAGAAATAGTTCTTTAAAAAGCACCAGTACTATGGCTGATATTTACCCCAGTGATTTTTGGATTGCTCACTATTTCTGCTTTTATAAAAGCAGGAGGATAAAGACTAATGAGCCATTGATACTTGAATAATAGAGCCTGGTGGGACAAAATCAATGTTAGCTTAATGGTTATTGGTTCCTACTGCATTTGCTGCCTAAAGCAGCCTGAGACCAACTTTGGAGCAACTGAAGAGCTTTTAAACTTTGGAACTAAGCAAAGTAACCTTTTTCATCTCAGCTGAGGTTTACAGAATCCAAATTTTCATTTAGTAGACAGAGTTGTTATTTTCCCTATACTTCAACATTCAAAATAATAAAAAAAAAAAATCTACAATTAATTCAATGTTTGAATTAGTCCCCGACAACTTCATTCAAAATAATGGACTAGTAAGCCTGTGGATCAGTATTCAGAGTTTCAGAACACAAATATAGTACTAGTGTAAGGGAGAATCAGATGGTACAAACCTCTTGTAGCTTGAGGAAGAATTGCAGGTTTCAAAATACAGTGAGAGGGTTTTTTATTAAAAGAAAGAAGTTTTATTAAGAAAACCTACCTAATTTTGTGAAGTGGCTCATATATGGGTTTTTTTTAAGCAGAAATTCAATTTTTTCAGAAGTGAAGTCTTCCAATTTTTAATGCATAATAAAATAATACATAGCTTCCTCATTTCAGATAATTAGTTAAATGTGTCCCTGGGGTTTTTTTGTCTATCCTATAGTATTAGAAAATTTTATCCAGCTACACTTCAGCTTCCCCTATTTAGTGTAGACCAAGATTGTAAAAGTGTTTAAAAATCACAGCAAAATGATGGGGAAACGCTTGCGGGATTTCAGGAATGGAATAAAAGTCCTGAATTGATTCTTAAATGATTTTTCTTACAAAATTTTCCAAAATGTTCAGTTTGATAGGATATTATCTTAAACTTACCCTGAAAGGAGAACCCATACAGAAATCTCTATCTTGTCTGTTTGTTTTAAATGCTGAATATGACATAAGAAGCTCAGGACTATGTGGTCTGTGATCAATTCAAAGTCTCTCTTTGCGTGAATGCATGAGGGTTTTTTCAAGAAAACATTACTCAGTATAAATATTTTTTTTTAAAATGTCATCATTGGAAAAATCTTCATTTTCATTCTGTGCTGCCTCTAGGTCTCTTGTCCTAGTTAGATTAACCCAGCTATTCACATAGTAAAGCCATCAGTTGTGCCATATGAAAGTACTTTGCAAACCTCCCCTAATTGCTTTTGTAAATGTCACACCTTTCTGCAGAGTATCTTTTTACCTAAAGCAAATATTTCATTTTGATCAGTCATGCTTTACTCACAGAAAATTTCAATGAGCTTACGGCTGTCGGACATAAATGTGAAAATATTCTTGTCCTGAATTCTTGCTGAGTGTTGTTGAGAAATGTTGAAATCTGCCCTTAGTCCATTAAACCAACTGGGAGGGTAATGATTGCTTACACAAGCAATGTCATTATCAATTTCAATATCATTATTGCGTTTTGAACCTCTGAAAGGTAACTAATCCATTACAAGCCTTTAAAATAGCAATTAAGTCACACTAGCATCTGCAAAGTGCTCTCTCTTCCTTATGCCTGGCATTTCAGTTCAAGAAGGGCACATCATATTTTCAGTTTCAGTTCACACAGCAGTATCTGGAAGATATTTATCCATTTGGAGTGTCTGATATATAAAGAAGTAATCTTTTTGCTCAACTATTAATAAACCAAGACAATCTATCTGTCTTGATTATGTTTATGCTTTTGGCTGGTTCTTTGTTTACCTGCTTCTTGACTTACTAAAGGTAGCAGTGAATGAATCTCATACTGCCTAGTGAAATTTCATACTGGCTAGTGAAACAGCCAGGAGACTGTTACAATCAAATTACTCAGACTCAATTTGTGCAGCACCTGTGGCAAAGCTCAGACAAGTTCACAGCTTCTGTCCTGTCCTGTGGCTGTAGGCAGCAGCTATAGCAGCCATCTGTTTCTCTTAGACACTGATGGAAGGGAGAAAGAAACTGCCATGGGAAGAGGCCTTGGGATGGTCTTTGGTGTATTTTCACATTGCAACAGTGAGATGTATGAATTGTCATTGAAGTTTCACTGCTCACTTAGTTAATTTGTGCATTCCTCCAATTTAACAGAAATTCCATTTAAAGACAGAGTAGAACTTGAAATGGCCTCTTTTGATTCATACAAGATATATTTTCTTCTAAGCATTTAAAACTATATTTTGCTACACAGTCTCTGATCAATGTAATACATGCTATTTCAGAGCAATAGGAATTTTTTGGTATTTCATCAGATTCAACATTTTTAATCTTTCCATTCCTATATGAACATAATGTCAAAATCATACACTATTATTTGAAATTCTTAATTGCGAATTTGCATGTGATGCTTTTCAGCATCAATGAAATTACAGTTGAAATCAGGACCACTAGGCTAGTGAGTTCACTTTCATAACAAAGATGACAGAAATTCTATTTGATACCTACAATTGTCATTTGAAAATATGATAGGAAATAGAATTTGGAAGATGAAAAAAGAACTGCAATCATAAGTATAGTACAATGAAATTTTTTAGTTTCTATAGGTTCAAAAATGGAAACATTTTTTCTGTGTACATTGTGAAGACTGGTACAAAATGGTTTATTTTTTTTTTCAATAATCTATCGACATTTAAAAATTAAAAGTCAGTCAATGTCCTCAAAATATTTAAGTCTGAACTTTCAAACATTTCAAAAAATTTTTGTAGGAACATTTTCAATAGGAAAATTTCACCAAAGCCAGCTCACATTTGTTCCAGTGAGCCTGAAGACTTTAATTGCTAGTTTTACTTCACTTTAGTTATATCTCATGTTAATAAAATAACTATTTAAAGATGGTATCTGTATTTTATTCTGAAAAGTGAATGCTTAAACTTAAGACATGATGTAAAATTGTGAAAATGCATTATCTTACTCTATGTCTTAGTACCAATGGAAAAACATCTGACTACCATTGTCATACCAAATATATGGTTCACAAGATATATTTCCATTGCCTTGTCTTCTGAAATTTTCCATGTGAAAAGTATGCTCAAAATTTTCCTTTTTACCTACATTTATATATATATATACACACATATATATTAAGTGTAATTTTACATGTCTTTATCATACTCTAACATTCTACCTCTATAAAATGTGTTGTACTCTTGTATTTTTAGATAATTGATATTAAGGCTTTTCTGAAGTAACTTGGGCTCCTTAACTCATCCATGCAATATTTTTACATGTTTCTTCAGGAAGTTTGATGAGGCAACATTTTTACCACTGCGAATTTCCAGTCATAGAGTTTGTAAACACACATATGCATCTTGTTTTATATGCTTTTTAACAATAGTCTGAAATTCAAATGTTCCATTATATAGATATGAGAGTCATGCTTCTTTGCCTTAACTGTATTATTTGCTGATTTTGATTTTTACTGCACTTTATGTTTCTGTTAAATTATTGGGGTTTTTTCCTGACTATCTCACAGCTTATACAGGTATCACATTTTATTGGAATGGCTTTCAAGTTATTGGTTTGAAAGACGTGTGGGATTTACTCATAAATGTCTGTCCTTTCCGGAGACTCTCTCACTTTCCTCTTTATTGCAATTCTGGCTGTGTCCCCAGACCATACATTCTAAAATTCTTCAAATTCTTTTTTTTTTTTTTTTTTGTTAAGGCAAATCTCATTACTCTTCTCTTTTTTATTTATTCCTATTTTCCATTTCCTCTGGAAATTCACTTCACTGATAAATTGTCACAGACCTGAAAGGAAAACAAACTAGTACTTGTGCAATATTTTAAAAAGGTCTGTAGTGATATCCAGGGAAAAACCAGCCCCCCACAGTGGTTTGACTCATCTCCTCTAATAATTGGTTTCAGTTCAGGTATAATTTTTATGTATCTTGAAGAACCTTTTAAAATCAATTATACAACTCCTGAACAGTTCCTTTCTTTCACCTCAGCACAGAATGCAGTGAAATGCTTGAGGACACAGGTCAGTGTTAGCAATATTTTATGATAGTTTTATATCTTGGGTTTGGATCTTCTATTTAAAGATAAGTGAAATCCTAGTAGCAAAAGATGATGAAAAGTGTGATGAAATGGTAACTTTATTCTCTGTAACAGCAATATTCTACACACGACACACAGAGCTGAATTTATGGCACAAGGGCAGAAACAGCTTTGGATCATAAATTTTTAGTGGGGGTTTGTAGCACCTTTTATACCGTATGAGTTACTGGCTCAATGCAATCACCAGAAGTCAGTAAGTTCGATTTTGTGAAATTATTTTTCTTAAAATACAATTAAGACCAAATTCTCATAATGTCAGAGGTGGAACAGCTGATAGGCTCCTTGCATGAACAGAATTTTGCAGATGATGACTTAAGTTACCAAAATGCAACTTGTTCTTTGGACAGAAGCAACAAGGGACAAAGAATACAACTACTGCAACATTTTTTACTAATGAGAAGCATCTAAGGGTCCTTCAGACCCCTATGTATCTAAAATTCTTTCAGGCATCTCTATCCTCTTATCAACCAGTCCCTAAAATGCAGGAGCAGAAAAAGAGACTTGCTAACAGAGTTTCTGCAAACCACCTTGCAAACAAACAGCAGTGTGAGAAAGAAAATGAAATTACACAGGGATCACTCACACTGAGATAAGGTACAAATGAGCATGGCTTTTTGTACAATAACTTACAAAAATGCAGGCAAATTCATATTCACATTGATTTTAATAGTGTTCTATATGAAAGCCTACCACAAAAATAAAATCCCCAAAGAACTCAGACAGTAACAAATCAAGCATGAATTTAGCATTATATAAGATTCATAGCTTATAGATGAAAAATAGTACATAAACTAAAAAGGGATGTTGCTATGACTGCTTTAAAGTCTGAGAGCAATAGATAACATGACATAAAATCTCATGCCACTTATTTATATGGTGTTTTTCAAAAGTTTTGCATTATAGTGTGATAAGAATTCGCAAGAATCGCAAGAGAGAGGTAAAGGGGCCTCAACACATCCTGTTAAGGCATCCTGTTTGCCCACAGAACCGAATAGAAAGGGGAGGGAGACCCCCACCCTGCACATCCTGTATCCTGTATTTGTTGAGGAGTGGGCTGATATAGAATCATTGCTTGGGGGGGGGACGACACTGCGAACATACAAGGACTTGTTTCCCACGACCACCGAAGAGCAAGAATAAGACCATCTAGCAAACAACATGATGAAGGGGCTGTACCAACTCCGGAAGATATACGTGGTCAGAAAATAGCGACTGCATAAAAGAGGAGAGTTCGGACTATTTCAGCGCAGTTATCTGCCCAGAGCTGCCTCGCTGATACCCGCTTGCTCTAAATAAATCAAATTATACTTAATTGGACATTGTCTCTGATTGATTATTGAGACCTAATTTATAACAATAGTATATGATAAGAGTATATTTAGTATTTTTATTTCTTCATAAAAATGAGCACATGCTTTGATATACTTGGTGTGAATGGTTTTTTTGGTTTTGTTCATATAATTATAATTTATTTTTCCAAAACGAGCGCATTTTTATTTATGCTTTGAAATAAATTCTTGAGACTAGAACTACTTATATTTCCATTAAAAAAAAACAACTTGAAACTTTAGATTTTGCATTAAAAATGAAATAATTTCAAAAATTGAAGCCAAAGAATTAATGCACACTTTTATTTTATTTTCTGTTTTTGTTGTTTGTTTGTTTAATAGCAGTTTCATAGTTCTACATTAAAGAAATCTGACAAAGGCTTGGATGGATGTGAAGTAATTTAATGACAGAAAAGCGGTAAGAGTAGACACTAGTAATTGTGACTTTTGACCACTGTTAATGAGACGAAAAGCCAAAAGGATCAAAGGGATCAAAGTGAAATAGCTACGTTAAGGCACCTTCACTAAAAATTCTTTCACATTTTATTCCTTCCTATCCTTCATATTTGAGTGAAAAGATTGTGATTGCTTATGTATATCTGCATAGACACTCCCGTGAAAATGCACACACACATATGCATTGCTCAGCTGCTAGAGCATGGTGCTAATAACACCAAGGTTTTGGGTTCCATCCCTGTATGGGCCATTTCTGTAAGAGTTGGGCTTAATGATCTTTGTTGGTCTCTTCCAACTCAGAATATGCTGTGTTATTCTACGTGTGATTTTCCTGCTTTGAGAGCCTGGAGTGTTATTGGTCAATGACTCAAAACAATTGGCCATTTGCAGAGGTAGGAGGGTGCTTTGCTGAGGCCAGGGTTTGTACCACCCTTCCTCCCCCCAAACCGAAGGGGTGGAGGAGGAGAGTTTTTGGATGTGTGGTGGCAAAACCTCTGACACACATAAAACAGAGAAGGTGAGCACCCACTAATATAGGCTAGAGTTTGAGCCAGATGAGAGAGAAAATCGATAAGAAACAGGCCCTGGGGAGGTGGGGAAGTGCTTTTTATCATGCCGATGTCCTCCCTTACAAGAGGGCTCAGTTGTGAACCTCTCCCCCTCGCTGGGGAAGGTCACATTCACATGGGACATTCACACTTAGGTCTGAGGGTATTCATCCCTCCTGATGGGGCATAACTGTCTTAACTATGCTGACAGGAGAGGCAGCTGTCATGTCTTAGAAGGTGTCAAAACCATCAAAAAACCCCCATGCTCCCCCAGACTCATTTCTGGGGTCTTCCACCAGAGGACTGTGCATGATCCACATTTGCATCAGATAGAGCAAAATTCACTTTCCTGGGGAGGTACCTGGGTGACCCCACCTGAACCAGAATTTAATTTACCCATTAAACTTTGTGTTTTGCAGGCTTCCCCCACATGAGACAGATCAAAACTGCAAGCACCAACTTTTATCCTTTCTTTCTTTTCCATATATATTTTCTGAAGTGGTACTTTATGATTTTATATTGCTGTATTACTATAGATAATAACAAAAACGGATACATACCTGATTTCCATTGCAACCTAGTTGTTCTAAAATGAACCCTATGCACATACACACACACATACACATGTATATATTTATTTATTTCTAAATACTGATAATTTAGTTCTATTTCTCTCTAATTCACCACAAAGGATTTATTTACAGGAACCTGAATTACCCTTATATCAGGGGTGGGTCGTAACACCTGCATCCATGGTTCTGAGATTAAATTATAGTATGTGAACTGAGCATCACTGTTGCAGTAAAGTGAGTCTTGGTTTGCAGGCAGTCTAAGAGATCACTTACAAATACAAATTATTCCATTAATCTAAATGAGGTGCTAAAATCCAGAAGGATTGACCTCTGAATAAATTGTAGCTACCTTTGGATGATTTTCTCTATATAGACAGTACAATTAAAAAAAGCAAACAAGCAACCAACCAAAACACCAAACTTAATTTAGTCATACATTTCTTTAAAAATCAAAAAATTTTGCATTGAAGATTTTTTTAGCAGTAGAGTAGGGATTTTTGGCTGTAGCACTAGAAGTTTGCACACATACAAATTACTTTTCCTTTACATTAACTCTCAACTGTTCCCAGACAGAACTGTTTTTCTTTCTACCTACTTTCTGACAGTAAAAGTAACCTGGGCAAAACTAGGATATTTTGGACTTAATCTGGACAAAATAATATGCTGAAGACTGACATATGGAGGCACACACACTCAAAAAGGCTGAGTTTTCAATTCCACCTGTGTTAAAGAGTGGTAAATTGTAGTTAGTGAGATGCTAAGAGAAGAATCAGACTTATTTGTTCTGAATGCTGACATTAATCTGTTAGCAATCTTAAACTATATCTACATTAGCAAATAGCATGGATCAATAAATTTGTAGACAATCACCTGATGCAAAACACCTGATTCACCTGCTATGCATATTTCAAGGCTTGTGGAACTCTTTTTTCTTTTCTTTTTTTTGAAATGCTTTGGAATACTCCTAGTCTGGTCCCATGGACTAAATTCCCATTCGAGATGGGATTAAATTTGGCAGACTCCTGAGGTTAATCTTCCAGTTTAGTTTCACTCTGAAGGTATCCTATTCATATACCTTAAGACTATGCCAGTATGTCCACCACAGCAGAACAAAAGGCAAAAACATGGGAACTAGAAGAGCTCTAGGCTCTCCCAAACACATCTGATACACTAATGCAAGCAGATCCTGAGAGCCTAACAAGGCTTGGCAGAATTGTTCCATCCTTGTCTTGTGCTGGTGGGAATCGTTGGCTAGATGACAGAATATTGTCACTCTATGCATGGCAGTGCCTCTCTCTGCAATATGAATTATGGATGATAGGGCCATTATTTGTGTGTGGTAAACTGAAAGCTCCAGGTCATTTTTTCTGTCAATAAAAATTATTAAATACAGAAACATGGACACCGCCTATTACTGGATAGTATATTTCACTTAGGGTCTAAGTATCTTTAGTGGAAAGTCATATATGTTATTCTTCTATAAATATTTAAATTGTGCATCAATCCCTTTTAATTCACAACTTTTGCCTACAGCTAGATTTTAGCCTTAAGTGTTATTGTTTGGTTTGGCCCAGAGTATTTCAAGCTAACTGAGGAAAACAAAGGAACTAATAGGCTATTTCTAACCTGTTTCATTTAAACCTTTCTATCATGGGGCTGAAATTAGAAAAATATAGCTAAAAGTGAGATCTATCTGATCATTCTTGCAAATTCTGCAATGCAAATTATCTCCTGCTGTTAGAGTAGCTAGGTCATGTTCTTCAAATCTTCTCAACCATAATAATGAAAAGTTAAATAAATCCAAGGGATGGGGAGCAAAAATACAAAGGCTTGTGAGACCTAAGTTTGGTCCAAGAGGGACAAGTACTTTATTTTCATAAGAAGATGCAGAGATCTATCAACAGCACTCCCAGGGCACAATGTTTGACTATGAAAGCAGAGTCCAACTGGGATTCTTTTTAAAAGAGATGCTCGACATACCTAGACCACTGACTGCAAGTTTCTACACATTACCTTCCCCAAGACAAATTTCACAACAAATATTCATAAAATACAACTCTTTTCATCAAAAGTTAGTTGAAAATAAATATGGCAAGTTAAAAGGCAGGAAATAAAGCGCCCATCTCTACATGGATTTATTTGCACAAATTATTAAAACATTTTATGGCAATTGTGAATGAACAAGTTCATTATGGAGGGAGTTCCTTATTAGAACTCTCACCTTTAAATCCAAATGAAGACCTTGCCTGATTGTATATGACCTACAGTGAATTGTAATTCTTCTCTTCCTAATTAAACTGATTTTCTAACTCCATTTGATATGCAAAGATTTTCACCATCCACTGTGGTCCCTTGGTTTATTACTGATCTCCTAGCATAGAAAAAGAGCCAATAGAAGAAATGGGGGGGAAAATTACTGCAAAATAGAATAAGAATGCTGTTTTTTTCAAGCAACTTTTCTAAAATATTTATATAAAGACAATCAGTCTCTGAATATCATAATTCCATAGAGCAAAAATATTTTAGGCTTCTGTAAATATCAATTTAATAAGACCAAAACTGATATAGCTTTACTGAATATTAAACCAACAACAGCACCTGCCCCAACACTCGCTATTACTGAAGGATTATGTTCTTTCTCAACAAAAATACAGAGGTCATTGTTCTTTATCTGAAAGACATTGAGGTCAAAGTCTTATGTTTATCAGATGCCTTACTGAGCCTTGATTGTTATTTGTTGCAACATTCCAATATGCTACTCCCATACAAGTGTCTTATAAAGTGTACCACTTGTATTAGTGTTGAGGAAAAGATGTTGACTGTGAAGGAGGAAAATAGAAATAAAAATATATTGCCACTGGAAAGTGACATTACAACTGGAAAGTGATTCTGCAGGCTACCTAAATAATCATTACATTTATCATGGTAATGGGAGAAGAAATTCAAAACAAGACAGGATTCAAAGTAGGCTTTTAGGAGGAAGCTTCTGATTCCTAGATGGGCTTCTGCCAGTTTTTGAGCTAAGAAGTTTGAGCATGTCTCTGTATGGTGTCATCAAAGCAGGCATGAAAATATATATGTCTTAAATGCATAAAGCTGGGAAATTGTCATCTCATGCAGCCATTGTCGAACATAGGTGTTTAAACAAAGATCAATGGAACACCTACTCTTACAAAACACTTTTTGAGAGCTAGAGTTGCCACAGTGTAATACCTCAGGATCCCTCTGATGCAGAAAAGATTTTCTGTGTTCCCCATAAGTCACTGGAAGCCTCTTTAGAGTGGAATAAGAGCAAATTTGTAAAGCGCAACACCTGATGCTGAGAACCTGACCTCTACATTATATGTGTTTTGCAGACTTTTAGTACCTATCCAGTAGTAAAGTTAATCTTATGGATTGAAGCCAATGAGCAGGTGTTAAGCATTAAGTGCACCTCACATCTAGTTTTCATTCAACCTTGAACAAAAAAAAAAAATTACAAGCTCAAAGACTTTTTGTGAAACTAACTGAAGCAGCATGTCGGAGTGAGTAGAAAATTTGTTTCAGAAAATCTGTTTTGATGTGAATAAAAGTACACCCAAGAATTTCTCTGAATTTCTGTTTACTAGAAAAAAAATTACTTTCAAAGGAATAAAAACAAGATTCAACAAGACAAATTCAAGAATTCACATACAAGAATTGTCCCTTTTACAAAAATCATAAGGAGCCGTGATTGATCAGCAACCTCTTGTGATGGAAAATGGCTTAGATGAGATGGGCAAGATCAGTGTGCTTGGAAAACAAGGAAGAAGGTAGGGAATGACTGACTATTGCAAAGAAAGCTGAACCTCATTACTAAGAGGAACAGTGGTTGGTCTTTGTTTTAGATAAATGGCAATATCAGAAGATCAATCCTTTGCATCAGCTGAGTGTACCAACTGGTTGTGCAAGTGGCCTTCCTGGAGCTAACTAATAGAGAGTATTGCCTTCCTGAGTTGACAAGGCCAGCATGGTGAAACTGTAAATATGTCTAAGCCCAACAAAGGATATAAAAATTGAAGAACAACTAACACAAACTTCGAAGAGGTCAATGCACTCAAGCTGGCTTCAACCTATTGTTCCTTTCTAGTGATTGGGAATGCCCAGCATCAGGATGATGAGCATGTAGAGACACCAGTATGGGAAGGAGATTTGTACTGTGATTCAACTGCTATGTGCCTGTAGTGTGCTCTCAGTACACTGCTTGCGTGCCTTTCTTAATGCAAAATACCATGTAAAGACAGCAAATCTGGTATTACAGGTAAAACCCTCTGCATGCAGAGGAGGCTTTCTCTGAAAGAATCTGGAGAGAGAGTATTGGACTCTGACAGGAGAACATAAACCTCACAGGGCGTTATTTCTTTTAAACAGCTGTGTATGTTTGGATTCTATCAGGAAATCTTCAGTAAGCCTAAGGCAGAGGTAGCCATTTCTACCCTGTTTTGAACCTGTTATGAATTTCTCTTGTAGCATTACCTTCAATTTGATCATTTGCATATCTAAAATAATTGCAGCTTGGATTTAAATTTAAAAGGTACTTTTAAAGAGGACAATTATACACACATATTGCTGCTGTACTATATTATCATCATCAAAGAAAGAGTTCATTTACATCAACAGCGTGAAAGTCAAACAGGCAGTCATAGGAACAGTATAATGAATAAAAAGAAAACCACCTCAGCTGCTAATAGGAATAAAGCTTTGTCACAAGAATAGCTTCACTAAATCCAATATGATTTCATTTTATTCAACCAAATATCATCTGGATGGAAATTTTCAGTAGTTATAGCGGGTAATATCTAAAATAATAGCTTGCGGATTCAATTAGCATTTTTTTCCCCAAATGCATTTGACTTTTAAAGTGAAATCAAAGGAATAATGTAATTAATTACATGATTCTGCTTCTACTCTGTTTAATTACATATATATAGTGATCAAATTACTGCTGATGAGTTTTTTGTTAAAAAACTCTTCAAAATGTCAGCAGCAAACTTAGTGTTTAAATGTTCCTATCAGTTATTATTTGGCATTATATTCACATTTAACATATTTATATAAGATATATAAAAGATTTTATAAATTATCACACTAAGCAGTTCAATTGGTCATCTTTTCAATTTTTCTTAATTCAAGGAAGGGCAATAAGGAAAGAACATGAGAACATGGCAAGAGCAGAATTTTCTGATATATTTTTCACAGCTACAGGCCACAGGGGATTTCAGAACTGGATCCTGCATTTAGAATGCTGCATTTAACAGGTACTGAAACTTGTCTTATCTATTTGGAAGTAATTTATACCTACAATTATAAGTTATTTTTCTTTTAAGCTTGCTAACTGATAATTTCACTGACTGGACCTTTTGTAATCAGTCATTCCCTGTTTCTCATCTTGACAATTCGTCTTTGTGTAGCCTCATTCTATTGGCCCCTCATCTATTACTTTTTCAGTCTGATGAATTCTATTCCATTAGTAATCCCTGATTCCACCTAGAAATATTTTTGTTACCTTTCCTTGTTCTGTCCTGATGCATCTGAGTTTCTGTTCTGCATGTCAGTGCTCCATGCCATTTTCTATGGTGCGTGGTGGATCCATATCTAATTAAGAGAGAGTGCATGGCAGAGCAATAGGCTAATGAACCACTGCAAGGGCTTGCTCTGAGCAAATCTTCAGTTGTTTAGAATTAGTGTCACAATGTGGAAGATTGAACATAAAGACTATTCAAGTTTGTATATCAATGACATAAAAGTATAAACAAATTGACATTCAATGAGAAAAGCATTAACAAATGCAATGAACACAGAAATAAAAGTCTTGAAAACTGTCTGTCACTGACTAACTGCTTATCCCCACAGAAAAGTCCTTCCACAGTCTGTGGACACCATAAACATATATTCGTTTGGAAATGCGCACAAAGTTTAAGATGTATGGATTTTTACTGTGGATCCTGGTATTTCATAGGTGCTTAGTTTTTTTATAACTGCATCTTATTTAAAAAAGTCACATTGCTGTGAATAAAGTCTCTACTAGTACATTTTTTTTCTGGTGCTCATTCATCACAATTGTATTGTTAATGGTTTGACTTTTGAAATAACATAGCATCTGTCAAATAAAAAACTGTCCTGAAGCTTCTCTTATTGTTTTGCACCTGCCAGCCATGCACATCCATAGAAATAGGTACATCTTCCACATTATTTCCCACAGAAATATTTTTTTATTATTGTCGGGTTTATTTGTCATATTCTTTCAAAACTTTTTTTTTATTAAGTTGTTTCTCATGATAAGCCATAACATCTTCAATTAGACCATTCATAGGAACTATGGTAATTTTTGACTGTATGGCAGTAGTAATAATATTATTAAAAATAATAATGACAAACCCCAAAGTTTTTACCTTTCAGAGTCTCTTTTTGCTACAGATCAGCATTTTCATCTTTCATTCATTAATAAATATTACAGTCTTTTCTGATCACTGAAGGCCTTTAAATTTGCTTGAGAGACAAAGTAATTTGAATATAAAAAGTTATTGATTAACTGGAATTTTCATTTACCATTTTCTTTATAATATTTCCATTTTGTGCTCTGACATCTTGAACAGAAAATCTAAAGAGAGAAGGCAACAGTGTGTACATTCACACTTCCTCTCTGTTGACTACAAATACCTCTTATATTACTTCTATTTTACAGACAATTATGCTTGTGGCACAGCCAGTAACCAAATGTGGCAGAAAGCTCACCTGGAACATCACTCTGCCATAACTTCTCAAATCAATCCTTCGTCAAATAAAGTTCTTTAAATACAACAATCAACCAAATTCTAGTACTTTTCCAATTTGATTATTGAGATTTATGTGGGAATTTGTGCATCCCTCCTTTTTCTGCATCTTGTCACTTGGTATGTCGCCACATTTTCCTTTAAATTCTAAAGTTATTTCAGTTTTACCATTCTTAGAAGAAATACAAAAGAAACTTTTCTGAACTACTGTCAGGCAACACTCCTTGATGCTAGGGCATGGTCCAGTTTCCTAAATATCTGAACATATTTGGTGCAGGAAGTGCTATTTAAAACATGTACCTTGAGTTATTATCATATATATTGGGGGGTTTTTGGTAGGTTTTTAAAATTTTTTTCTTTGTCTGTTTGTTTCCAAATCTCTTAATTAAAAGTACAATTTTAATTTTTAATGTTCGTGGTTTTGTCCTCCTAAACAGTCAATAACATGCAACAGTTGATTCTTTATATAGATCCTCGTAAGACTCTTTCCAGCTATCCATTATTTCCTTCATGTGGTTTGCATCCCACCTGTTTTGATGTAGTCATTTTATTATTCAGGCACACAAAACAGAAGACTTTTCTGCAGTTCTTCATAATCGATATATTTTGATTATTGGGAGTATTTGATGATACTGGGAATTTTGACAAACTTGTCTCTTAATAGTCACACCTTTTTTCTGTTAATTTATGAATGTATTGTGTAATACTGGTCCTAACACAGATCAGTAAGAATGTATCTGTAGAAAAATGGTTCATACTGAAGATGTGATAGTAATGCTATACAGTTCAAATGGTTTTGTATTTGGGATTTGTTCTAGTCTAGTCTGAAAGTCCTTGTGGCTGAAGAATAGTAGATATGCTCCTAAAATACATGCTCCACTCTAGTTTTGTCCAAAATAAATAATGTACACACTTCAAGACCACTCCATGACACAAACCAAAGCACTTTGCAGATAATGCTGACTCTTTTTTAAAAAAGTGTGATATTCCTCTGCACAAAAAATGCAGTTTGGGATGCTTCTCCATGGGGAGTGATAGCTTAATTCTCAGAATTTCTCTATCTTTTAAACATGTTTGCAGTATGGAAAGCAATTTCCTTTTTTATGCCATGAACAACTCAGTTTCTTTGTGATCCTTCAGTGAAGGACACTATCGATATGTGTAAAATCAGTGAGAAGCCCTTGCCCTAGGGCACACTGACTCCTTCAAACAACTCCGGTGGATCTGTCAGGTAGGATTTCTATCCTATTCTTGATTTATCAATAAATTGCTAAGTGATTGTACTTTACTCTTCTTTAATATCTAATATTTATCTCCAGCCATTCAGATGGAAGTTTTATTTTATTTCCTTTCATGACTTTAGTACGAAAGCCAAAATATTTAATTATTTAAATATGCATATTAATAGCTCTGTGATGTTGTATTTAAGTTGCCTTGCAATTCTGTGATGAATCCACATTATTTGTGTTGCAGAAGGCATGAAATTCTTCTTATCAAAACACTGCTTCTGTAACATAACTTAAGGAAAAAAGGATAAGCACAGATATGATTAGCTCCATTTAATATTTCAACAATTTGTGGTTAATGCAGTTCAGATGACTGAACTCATTAGTATGAATGGCATCCTCTTTCTAGCTAGATTCCTGATCAGAGTGTCGCTGTTGAGCAGCTAGCAGAGTAATGAAGGCACCAGTTCTCAGTGGCAAGAAGGAATGACCTTTATTGTTTTGATTTCATCACATATATAGAGTTCTCAAAAGTCACCCAGATTGGTCAGTCAGAAGCCTTCCCCCAGGCCTGATTGGCCAGGCCTGCACTGTCCAAGTTCTGGGACACTGTTCCAACAACATCCAAACTTTATTTATAAAACACAAGAAGAGTTCTCGTGGGAAAAACCTGTGCTAGCCACATCAGAGTGGAATGGAAATTATAATATTGTTTGGTTTGGGGCTTTGGTTATTTTTCTGTTGGTTTGTTTTCTTTCTTATTTTTAATTACGACATAAGATTCACCTTTTCCCATAATTGGTATGAAATATAAGGTCTTGATTATCTTTTCCAGAGATACCTATAGATTTTCTTGTAGAATGTAGTTCAAAGTGTTTTCAGTGTATCCTGAGGAAGAATTTATTATAAATAATGAGTTTATTGTAATCCTTCACATTTAGGTATTATGATATAAAGGCCACTTATAATCCAGAAGGTTAAAAATCCTAAACACAGGCAAAAGTATGCAGGATGAATGAAACTTTCTTGATTTTTATTAAGAACTCCATAGCAAAATGAGAACTTCATTTGGACAAGCCGTGTCCCGTTTGGTTAGACTAATGTGTCTTTCATGGACTAAATCTTACCTTGTTATCAAATATTTATCTGATGTCAGTGAAGCTTATGCAGAATCAAATTAAAATTGTATTTTTCAACCCTACTCATATGACACAGAGTTGATGTTGCCTCTGTTGCTGTTTGTTTCTTCATTATTCATTGACTGAAGAAAAATTGTTTGTAGCTCATATGGGAAGAGTACATTTATTACACCTTGGCTCAAAACCACCAACCTTCCTGTACTACAGTTCCACAGTATATTTCTTACATGAGATTTCAGTACATTGCAATCATTTTTTTTTGTCCATACAAATAAATGTGAGCATTATTTTTTACACCTGGTTGACATGAATGAACTATATTTTCAATACCACAATATCTGTATATGTGCGAAATACAGATTACTATTGTATTTATCTTTCATTTTCTTCTGACCAGAGATATTTATTATTTTCAGCTTAACTTCCAGCTGTTATTTTTGGTTAGCCTCTATCTTATTGCTTTTATGAAACATCAAAGAATTTGTGTCATCAATATAAGTTATTGTTGCCACCAACTTAAAGGCAAAGCTAAGTCACCTGTCATCCTTCCAACTGTAGAGTATATCTATTAATTACTTTCTTCTTTTTTTTTTTTTAATCTTCTAATCTCTTCTGTTTACCTGTTTTATTGGCATTTTATCCCCAATGCCACCATATTCTTTCTTAATATGTGCATTACCTATATAAATATTACTATGTGTTGTCTACATCTTTTCTTCTGATAATATCACAAACCTGTTCATTAACTTCTTCTGCAGCTCTTGTCTGAGTAGTTTTGGCTCCTCTTGGGGAGGAGAAAGAGAAAATTGGCAGTGAAGTTGAGACCAGAAAGGAAACAGAAGTGGGGAGAAAGTGGTTTTAAGCTTTGGGTTTATTTATCACTACACTACTCTGATTTGTTTGCTAATAAATTAAATTAATTTCCCTAAGTTGAGTCTGTTTTGCCTGTGATGGTAACCAGTGAGTGATCTCTCCCTGTCCTTATTTCAACCAGAGGCTTTTGTTATATTCCCTGTCCCCTGTCCAGCTGAGGAGGAGAGTGATAAATTTGCTTTGTTGGGTACCTGGCATCCAGTACATACACTAATTTATTATCAACTTTTTTATAAAAGTGAAAAGACTTCCATGTGCTGGCTTTGTGTGTTTTCACATAAAATCTCTAAGCAATCTAATTCACTTAAAATACTACTTCACATTTCTAAATAGAGATTTTTCCAATCATGTCACCCATTCAGAAATATTATATTGATAATTTCCACAGCAGATAGAGCTAATAGGGCTGATTGTCCAGTATGGAGCCATGCTGCTAGAACTATTTTTGTAAAGCTACTATTTTGATGAGGCTATTTTTGAGCCTACAGTACAATTAGGTTTACTAGAACAGGCTGTATGTGCAGCCTCTGTCTAAAGTTTAGATATATAGAGATTTTAGATGACAAGTAAAAGCTATACATATTCAGGCCATTAAACCACATGTAAACTATAATTTTACACAGTGCATGTTTAGAGCTGTCAGTTAAATATTTTATAATAGATTTCTTGAAAATTACTTAAAAATTATTTTTTCTATGTTCTTCTAAAGTATACAATTAAACATTCAACACTTTAAGTAAAATAGAACTCTCTAGTAAAATCAAGTATCATGGAAAATAGCTACATTTTTTTCAAGGATGAAACAGGACTCTTTGGACTCTTCCTTGCTAAACTATGCATTATTTGCAACTATTCTCCTTAAATCAGTAGCGAATGGATAGAAGACTACAGAAGCAAATCAGAAGCGAATGGATGGGCCAACTACAGCACAGGAAAATTTTTAAGAAGCAAAATTGTTTTGTAAATGGTCAACACTTTGAGTCTACAAGATGCCTGAATGTGGAATTCCAGTTGTCAGACCTAATCTGGACTGGCTAAAAAGAATTTACACATGATAAGATCCTATCTGTCACCAGGTTGAATATGGAAGGAATAAGTAGAAGCAATCAGTGTCATTAGCTCAAACTGCAGGAAGCTAATTTAATTTAATCATTAAATTCTTTTTAGGAATAGATGAATAAAGGCATTAAAAAGCTGGTTTTTAATGACTAAGACTGCCTTCACCAGGGACAGTATTTTTCATCATCTATTGTACTGAAAAATTCATATTTATTATGTATGGAGAAAAAAAACAGCAGAAGAAGACAGCATGAAACAGTCTAAAAGTTATTTCTTCTGATCTCATAATAAAACCAAGTCCAGACGATATGTACACATTAAGAACTCAGAGTTAGCCATTAAACTTTTGAATAAAAAACAAATTTTTTTTTCTACAAAATCAGAGCAAATTTTGAATCCAAAAAATTGTTAAGCATTTCTTTTTCCACCAGAACAGGGGTAGACATTATCAGATGTTGCCTAGTAGAGAAACTCTGGGGGAAAATTTGCGTATATGAATTTTTAATTACCACAGAGAAATATTTAATGGTTCTGGTTCAATTCTTAAAATGGGAAAAACATGCTCAAAGTCATTACCATTGTTCACTTTTGTAATAAAAGTTACCATCTTCCAAGTTATCATCCTTTTTAGAGTGTTTCTGACTTAGGCATGTGCTGTGACACATCCCAGAAGGTGAGGGTAACTGGGGTTTTTGTTAATGGATCCCTTGGTGTGGATTAGAGTGAAATGACACTGAAGGATCGGTGATATATAGGGTTTATTTTGGAACAATTTGGAGTGGAAAGGATGTACGTAGCCATTTTGGTTTTCACACCTGAGCCAGTTATGCTACATCAGAAGGGATGAATAATATGAATGTACCGATTCTCTTCCTGGGGCAGGGATTTACAACTGAGCCAGTTATGAAAAGGAAGACATTGGCATGATAGAAACCACTCTCCTGCTTTGCAGAATCTGCATCTTGTCAGCCTTCCCCCTTATCTGACTCAAAACCAGCTTGTAGCCCCCAGTGGTGGGAGCTCACCCCCTCTGCACCTGGGCTGCTCACTTGCACATCAGCAGCAAAGCACCTGCTGTTTTTGCAAATAGCTGATTGCATCATAACCCATTAACATTTCAGTCTCTCACAGCAGAGAGGCTGTGCAGAGTCCTTTTTCAAGTTAAAATAGCAAATTTATACTTTTTAGAAAATTGTCATGGAATAAAGGAATACAAAAATTCAGTTGACGCTGATTTCAAGGGAGCAATGACAATCTACAAGAGCAGAGAATGACATTAAAGAAGAATCTGTAATGTCACTACTATTAGTCAATTAACGTGTCAAATGCTAATGTCTGATCTATTCCCCTCTGTGAATAGACTTCAGCTGTCCAAGGTTAACAGTTTTACTACCTACAAGAGCACTCAGTTTTCGTGCAACAATTTTTAAAGGAAAAAAGTCTAAAGTTTTCTAACAATACAGAACTCAAATGTGACAGTTTAAAATAATTTTCTGTAACATAACTGAGAAAATAAAAACCTGTTACTGCTTCAAAGCCATTATATTTATTATGCCTCCATTTTTCTCACCCTGAAGCTTCTTCATGTAATAGATTTCCAGGTTCTAGTGCCTGTAACAACTGCAATATCTTGTTATTTTTAAAAGGTTCCTAATAGCAAGAGCTATTGAGGTGCTTGTGTATGAGATGTTATTGTTTGATAAATATTCTGAGACCTTGCAGTGACTGTCCTCACAGTGAGCTTTTCTCTGAGAACCATATTTTTTAATTATCTGAAGGGTATGAACTATAAATATATTTTATGTCTGCCCTATATTTCAATGTATGGCTACTAAAGCCTTGAGGATAGACATATTCCAAACACACTATTATTACACATTTGCTTGAACAGATATTTTTTGAGCAGTGAATGCATTTTGCCGCATTTCTTAAAAAATGCTCAGCTTACTTTACTTTAGCAACGACTCTGTTTTAACTATCATAAAGCTGTTCATGTGCAGTGACACTTTGTGTAGACGACAGACTAAAGGTAACAATATGAATCCATCTAATTGATTATTGAGCATTCCGGAGATAAAAAAGGTTTTTCTGTGTATTTCTAGTATATATGGAATATTAATCCATTAATTGTTACTAAGCATTCCCTGGTGGCTTTAGTACCACACTAGACCTCCGTGTTGAGATGGTTGGTTACAGACTAAATATGAAGGATCTCCCCATGCAGTGGCTGACCTGCTTCTATCTACAACCCACAGTATTTAACTTTATATAAGGAGCATGGAAACAGCGCATGTTGAGGGACAGGATGTTAACCTGGGGCGGAGGAAAAAAGCACAGTGTCAAAACAAGAGACAAAGTTGCAAGTTGGAGTCTTAAAGGAGAGAGGCAGACAAGTTGTGTTAAAAGACAGAAAGGTATCAGATAGCTACTAAATTATTTTTGGGGAGATGCCTACAATTTTCTGTTCACTGCTGCTACTTTGTGATTTTGCAGCTATTTACAGTGTGAAGAGAAATACTAAAAAATAGAAAGATACGTTGCAGGGAGTATTATGAAATTTGACAGACTGGAGGGTGTATTCATTGGCTCTGTAAAGGTTAGAGACATCTAGGAAGAAAGCAAATAACATTTGAAGGATATTTACAGCTAAATATTGTAGCAATTATTTAGAGTAATTTGCAGGGGTGGGAAGCAGGAAAGGAATCTGAAAAACTGATTGGAAGAGAACTAAGAGAATCTACCACTGAGTACTCTGACAGTACTCTCTGAAATGAAGAACAGTTTTATGAAATTTAATAAAATTCAATTATTTTTGAAGTTAGACAAAAACAGGCAAAACAATTAGAGAGAAATAAGACTGATACTGTCAGAAAGGCCCCTTTTACATCTGTTTGTATGAACGGCTTTCATAAATTTTAATAGGATAGGACTGAGAAATATTTACCAGGAAACACACATCTGAAAAGAGGAAAAGCACATTCTGAGTAATGAGTGGGTACCAGCTCATGGGCAAAATTTGGCAAATAGAAGTCCTGCTGGATATGCATGAGTCAATAAAGTCAGGGCAGCACAAGTTTGCTCAGTCTCTAGAAGGTCACTAAAACACACCTGACATCAAGAAAATGTTATCCAAATCAGGCCACATCCAAGAGTGCAAAGCACTTGTGTCACATAAGACCACATCATTAGAGAAACACCTAATGAAATAAATACGACTCTGAAGAACTGCCCAAACTCCTACCTGTCGCTGTTGAGCCGCTAGCAGAGAAGTAGAAACCCAGGTTCTCAGGCAAGAAAAAAGAGAACCTTTATTATTTTGATTTCCATATATATAGACTTTTCACAGGTCACCCAGATTGGTCAGTCAAAAACCTCCCCCTAGGCCTAATTGGCCAGGCCTGAACTGCCCAAATCTTGAGACCCTGTTTGCAAAAACATCCAAACTTTATCTTTGTTTATAAAACACAGCAAAATGTTCTCATGAGAAAGACCTGTGCTGGTCACACCTACCTAAAAGCCAAGTGACATTAGTATGTCCCCCTGCTTCTGAGGAAACAGCTGGGCTTGGTCCCCAGCTGCAGCTCCAGCTGTGTAACTACAAGGGGAGGTGAAAGTGAGTGTGACCATACTCTGTGAATACTTACCTTTTGTTAATTATCACAGTTTGATTACATAATTAATAACTATTTAAGGAACAAAATGCTTCATAGAAAGTCTTCAGAGGCTGTGAAGTGTATCTCCCCTTGATTCAATGTGCCATTTCAAAAAATCCCCAATTTATAATGGTCCTAATACAAAGGAAAATAAAAGATGTTTATACGGTGCATTTGCAGCAAAAGCATAGTTCAGTAAAAAGTGGAAAAGGAAGATATCACACTGATACTTCAATTAGCATAAATTCATTATAAATACATCTAGCCTTTCAAATACACTGCCTTCAGTTCTATGCTTCTGATGTCATTGGGTTGAAGAACATTATTTCATCTTTGGGACTCAACATTCAGGGAAGCAATGTTGACCAGCTGACAAGAATATTCAGCTGGTTTGGCTTCCAAATTTAACCCCAGGCTTCAAAATTTGCATCTCCTTTGTAAAAAAAGACTCAATGACAATATTTAGAAACATACAATATTAGCATTTCTTTTCCAAGCCACAAAGAAAATCAGAACCAACAATTCATATCCTTGTCTGAGATTCTGTGTCCAGAGAGTTTAAAGAAATTATTGCCTTCTGATTTAACTCATATGGAAAGGATCATTGCCTTTATAAGCAGAAGTTTAATGATGGCACCAAAGAGACAAACATCATATTATGGACTCTGCTAAAGTAATATTTTTATTGTGCTTTCTCCAAATAAACATTTTTGGATTTCAAGTAATATATTTTGGTACTATAAAATTTAGCTTTACTGCTTGGTTTGTCTTTGTATTTTCAATAATGCACATTAGAACTCTTTCAGAAAGACAAAATAATAAAAATATGTAAGTGTAAATATATGATGAGTTATAGCAGACAAAGGAAGTTTTGTTTGTTGACAGCATATTAAAATAAGCTATATCACATTTTCTCATTCCTGTATCTGATTTTTTTAAATATATCTTCAAGGTGATTTTATTTATACATCTCTTCTTGCCAGATAAGATTTGCATGTTGTGGTATAAAATCCTTTTCTATGATATTTTTTCCCTTTCTGGTGGGGGTCGGCCTCTTTTCCCAGGCAACTAGTAACAAGACAAGAGGCCATAGCCACAAGCTACACCAGGGGACGTTCAGGTTTGGCATCAGAAGGAATTTCTTTATGGAGAGGGCTGTTAAACATCGGCATGGACTGTCTAGGGAGGTAGGTGATGGAGTACCCATCCCTGCAGGTTTTCAATAAATGACTGGATGTGGCACTGAGATCCATGATATAGTCCACGTGGGGGTGTTTGCTTAAAGATTGGACTTGATCCTAGAGGTCTTTTCCAACCTAAATGGTTCTGTGATTCTGATATTCTAGTAATATTATCTCACCTTTTATGTTGTGTGTCAGATTTTTCCCTTCCTTGCATGCTTATACTACTCTCAATAATTTTTCAGCGATCTTTTCTTTTCCTGGGCCTTTATTTGTGCAGATTAGGAACTGGAAGAAATATTGCAGCAGAGGATTTCCCATTTATTATTTCCCTTACTTGCTATATTTGCTCAGTTCTAGAACTAATTTTAGGTCTACGTAAAGTGCATAGTAATGTAGATGTGAGCAGCATAGAATTTACTTATTTTCCTTTATCAACACCAGAACAAATACAACATGGCAATAAATAGCAAACTAATTTCAAGTCCCAAAACATGGCATTTTTTTCCTTTTCCTTTTATTTTTAGTTTATTTATTTATTTTTAACAATAATATAATATAAAATAGGAAAAAATAACCTCACAGAAAATACAAGTTTCTGTAAAGCTGAGATTTTAATATAATCTTTAATGATGGGTTTGGGGGAGTAGCCATGAATTTAGTGATGTAATAGGTTCCTGGGATTCTTTTTTTTCTTTTTTTCATTATTTTTGAATGATTGCAGGTAATTCAAAATTAGTCCCTATCTCTAAATGCTTTGTCATTAATTCAGAAGACATAGATATTATCTATATATACATTAGACTTGTTCAGGACTGAGTAAACATGTTACAGATAAAAAATATGTTTTCAGACCACTTAAAAGGATATGTCGAAAAAATTTCACTGAAGGATTTCAGCTTTCTTTTGACTATTGTTTCTGGACTTTATTTGATGTTATAGAATTATGGAAAGACTGAATAATTCAGTCTGGAAGGGACTTCTGCCCAACCTCCTGCTCAAAGCAAGTTCAGCTTTGTGATAACCAGGCTGCATAGACTCATAACTTCCCCTTTTTTTCCGTAATGGCTGTGAGGCCTGAAGGCCCTTAATTCTTACAGCCCATAACCCACATTTCAATTAAAACAATTTGAAATTAAAATTATTATTTCACTGAGATAAAGGGTCACTTTTACAGCTCCTAATCTTGCACGACCTAAGCGCAGTAACCTTGATTTAGAATGCCATAAGCTGATATTTAAGCAGTGTTCATTCATTAAACACTAATTTTAAATTCCTCCGTAATAAGCATTTAGCTTGCCAAAGTCTTATGCAATGTCATATATTTTTAGGCTACTGACATACAAAATTCCTTTGCACCACAGAAAAAAAAAAATGCATGACACTGAGTGTACAAGTTTCTGAAACGATTGGCTTTTGCAGCATTATAAAAAGCTTAACCCCTGTAAGCCATGCTAAGAATCAAGGAATATTCCCTTTGTACAGCTTTTTTTAATGTCTCATGACCAAGTAGTGAGCAGTAATGAACTGCATGCACTGAAGCAGAACCTCAAGAAAAACACAGAGAGTTTTCTGTTCCTATGCCTTTGGGTGCTTTAACAGCTTCTGGTCAGAGTTCTGGCTTGCAGTTTGAATAAAAGATGTTTCATAGGGACTTTAGACAACTGTGATTTTTATGCATGTGTGTGAGCACAATCCTGTCTTACCCACACATTGTTGTCATACAGCTTGTATCAGTCTTGGCACAATGGAATGAACCCTACAGTCCAATTTGCACTAGCAATACTAGAAACCGTAACATGAGATGAAATCAAATGAGGGCAGAGAGGAGAAAGTTTTAAGCTAATCCTTAAAATAGCTTGACCTCAAGTCAAACAGGAGTGATGATTAAGTTTACTGATTGTCATACAGAAATTCACAGCTTCCCAGGAATATGCGGTGTGCTACTGTGCTGAGTCTTGAGCCATCTTTGCTAGAGAGACAAAAAGAGAAACACTTCAGGGAGGAACTAGGACACTGGTTCTTTTAATCTATGTTTATATTTCTATTTTCCTGTCTCCCAAGTCATAACAGTGAGGGTTTCAGCCTCACACATTTCAGTGTGTAATCCATACCAGCACATGGACTCGCCTCACCAGTGAGTGATGTGTTTATTATTCCCATTTCTTTAAAGAAACACAGTGCTGCATGGGAATTGCCAAAGGAGACATGCATTGGACAGTCTGTGAGAGACATTTCAATGTAAATTTTTCTGGTTAGCAGAAATGAGGACTTCTATGAAGCCAAATTAAAAATAGTTTCTCAGACTTTAAACCAGACATACATGCCCTACAGACTGCCACAAAAACCTAGAGTCTAATGTACAGAGAGTTGTCAAGAAAAGGAAGCTTTCTTCAAAACTGAATCATTAGACCATATTTTCATTTCCTTTACAGTGAAAACAAATTTGGTATGCTGTGACCTTTTTGATTTGGCAGATTAAAGCATACCATTTCCATGTTCTTTTTCTTACCTTATAGTAATTATAGAATGGTATTGTTTATCATTTCAAAACCTTTCTTATCTCAAGTCCTCCTCAGCCCACCTCAGATGAAACTGGTTTACAATAGAAAAATGATAGTTCTTCCTGGTAGTAAAAAATGACATAATTAGAGTAGCAATCCATAGAAATTACTCTCATTATTAAAAAAAAAAAAAAGAAAAAAAGAAAAAAAATGAAAAAGAAGAAAGTAAGAAAGACTGCAGGATTAATAGAAACTGTGTCTTCATAGCTTTGCATATACTAGCCAGAAAAGTGACAGCCTCTCCTTTGTGTTGTATGTAGCAACTCAAGTAGGTTAGAGCATGGTGCTAATAACATCAAGGTTGAGTTTGATCCCTTTGTGGGCCATTCACTGAAGAATTTGCCTTGATGATCCTTGTGGGTCTCTTCCAACTCAGAATATTCTGTGATTCTGTGAAATACATAAACTTTTCCTCTTTTCCTACTTCCCACTGTGCTTTACTGTGACTTGTAAAAGTCAGACTCCTCAGTAAATCCTATATACACAACAACCTGAAGAAATTCCTCTCTAGCTAAGTGTAAAAGGTGATGTTTTCAAGTACTGGATAAGACAGTCACACAAAAGAGCTCTACAGAACAATCTACAAGAAGAAAAAAAGCAGTCAGGGTCAGAGTTTATATACTCCTTTTTTTAGTCCCTTCTCACTGTAATGAGTGCACAATAGTTCTAGCTCAGTTAACCTTGTCTTATTTTAGCTAGACTTGATTTGATCCAAAAATACAGTAACTTTTCTTCATAGATGAGATAAGGCCCTGTGACCTAGCTGTGAGAAAGCAAAGAGCAGAAGCGTGGCAGGACTACATTATTTCTGAAAGCACAAAGAAATAGCAGTGGGTGCCTGGGGACATTTTTGTGGCAGTTCAGTGTGCAGGAGCCACCCATGACCTTGGGCTCCAATTGGAGACACTTATTACATGGAGAGGCACCTCCTCCCAGGTGCTCTTCTACAGCCATGCTCTCTCCCGTGGCTGAGCTGTCATAGCAATTGCTAATCCCTTCTTTTGCAGGCTCAGACTTCTTGCCCTGTGGTACTCTGTACCCTTTCCTCATCCTGGTCTCAGGTGTGCCACCTCCTCCACACATCCTGACACTCATCTCTGCTATCCTTTTAACGTATCCTTTTTCACATGAAAGTCCTGAAGAGGTAAAACATATATCTCACACACAAACTCTTCTATTGTTTTGTTGGGGTTTTTCTCCATATTCTGAAAGAAACACAAAAAAAAATTACCATCTCTGATTTTTCTAAACCTATATGATCTATGGCTTGCTTTTGGCCTTTCTATAGTGCCCATCATCCTGCCAAGCAAGCTTGAAAATCTTAGTTGAGATTAATAAATACACACTTAAGCAGACTTGTAGTATGTTATTTTGTCATATCTTGCCTGCAATATCTTTTTCTATCTCACTCAAGCAGATTAGTATTTTTGGATTTCAGCCAGACAGAGTCCTCAAGAGACATGCAAGGAATCAAATAACATCAGTTTTTCATCAGTTTAAAGCCACACAACTGCCCTATGAAAGTGACTAGTAAACTTTACACACAAATACATAAGCTTATAAAAGGAAGTTGTCAGAGCTCCATGGCTAGACAGAGTATTAAAAGTGACCATAAAACTGGAAAAGTACCTTTTGCTGATACCGTGCTCTCTATGAAGTTTCTAAATTTGGAACTAAGTTTGAATTAGAATTTGAAGTGAGTTTATGATGCAATAAGTACTTGTGAACAATTTCATATGTTGGGGTTTCTGTGATGAAAGTATCTCCTTGCTTTATACTTTACCACACTCAGGAACAGATACTCGTGTATAATTCCACATTATATAGACTTTCAACTGCAAAATATGATAATTTATGAGTAAATTTCACTATACTTCCACTTTTGTTGTTCAGAAGCAGAGGATAAAAAGACCCTAATTATTTTTGCTTTTGTATGACACATGCTTTAAACTGAAAAGTGTAAAAGTAGAAAGTACTCATATAAACAAACTTAAAGCAAGCTCTTCTTCATAATGATTTATTCTCTTGACAGAAGTTTACAGTGACTGTGTAGAATTAGAAAGCACAAAATATCACAGTGACACTTCTGAAACGTGTGGAATGTCTTTTGCTGCGATAAAGAAATGACTGGGATAGGCAAACAGTCTATTTCAGAGAAAAAAACCCCAACTAATTATTTAATATGTATACTGTACAGAACTGCTTTCCAAATAACAATAAAATTTCCTATCCAACAGTAGACAAAAATAAAGTTTGTGTTCCCAGTCCTTCCCTTCTGAAAAACAAGTAAAAAAAAAGGTCAGTTACAGCACGGTGTTGATCAACCATGGTGGCAAATAAAAGTTATTATTATAACCAATGGACTCCAGGTTTTTGCCTAAAAGCATGACCTACATATCAATCTAAGTGCACAATGGACACCTAGAGGAATCTAGGAAGGTTCAGAAATATCAGTAGACTTTCTAATACTGAAGAACTTTCTATATATTTTAAACCACGCAAAGGTCAAATTCTTCAGGCCAAAAGCAAATCCTCCACAAACACACAGATAGGCAGTTTTTTAATGTCTATTTAATATGTTGATAATTTGCTAAACTTAACATATTGACCTTTAAATCTCCAATCAGAAATTTGGTAGATAATAATGCTACTGAATAAAGTAATTGAATAACCCACCCCACTTCATTGCAGTTTTCACTTTGAAAAATACATTTTGCAAACATACTTAAAAAAAACAAACCAAATCCTGATGGAGCAATGGATTTACAACCTCTTTCTAGGTGCAGTAATTTGTGTTATATTTTTGTTATATCAAAGATCCTTAGCTATAAGGAACATTCTGTTTCTATCCTCCACCCTTATTTTTGAAACAGAACTGTATTTAACTATGACATGACTCTTTGATAGCATGCATGTTTTTTCATAAGCTTAGTAAAAAAATAACAATCAGAAAAATGTATGTGCCAAATGTGATAAGCACTGAATGAGTCACTGTGCTATCTTAATGGAAATATGAAAAAATTGTTTTCAAAACTATGTAAAAGCATGCAATCAAGATACTTTTGAATGGGAAATGCCCCCCATATTAAAAGTAAAGAAAATTTGCTTGGATATTTTGGGGCAACAAAAGAAACCTCCTGTTAGTAGCATGGTAACTTTCTTTCGATTGGGCATTTTTAAGTCATATCAAACAGCCAGAGAAAGATTGAGCTATGGACCAAAATAAAGAGGTTTTCCTTTTTTCTCTTGTGTACCACCTATTAAATTGATATTACATTTAAAATGGAACAGATCTGAGTATTCTCATTTGCTCATTCTTCATTTGCTTTCAGGCACTCAAAGCATTTAGCTACCTGTGAATAAATGTCAAGAGAAGTAAAATAATATTGCTTCATTTTCAAATCAAAGCACTGTTTTTGCAAATCCTCCATTCCATATCCCTCTAGAAAGATCCTTCTCACCCCTAAGAGGCTGGAGAGACATGTATAAACTTTTCACAGTGTTTGGTCTGGCCTACTTATTTTTTCCAGAGGTCAATTGTGATAGTTTACCAAGCTTTAGTGAAGCTTGGCTCCTGAGTATAAAGTGCTTATGTTCCATAGGCTGATACCTGTATTTCCTATGTATTTTGAGAGCATTCCAAAACTTCTGTAAATCAGCTTATGTCCTGGGGTTTTCTGAATAAAGATAGCCAGTGGAAAAAAATTTATAAGGATTCCATATAATCTTATCATATCAAAGAGCTTAACTTTACAAATGCTCAATTTTACAAGAAAACAAGACAGACAATACACAAAATTGCTCATGGAATCCTATACTATCTCAAAAAGGTGTCTGAAATTGTCTGCTGAGTTGTTTACATATGATGATGTGTAATATTTATCTTCTCTATTAGACAGACGGTGCTTTAGATTAAATTTTATTTTTCTTTCTTGAAACCCTCATTTCAACAATATTCTGAAAACCATTAAAATTTGAACTTCTATTCAATAATTTTAGTAATCACTCTAGAATCTCTCTTCATAACAAATACTTTTTTATGATCAGCATTCATTGTTTAAGAATTAACATATACACTTTGTTTCATGTGAAAATTTCAGAGAAAGTCTGCTTTTAAAAGTCAAATGAATTGTCACTTATAATTTTCTTTCATGTCAATATCCAGGCATTCTTTTAAATCATCTATTCTATACAATTGACAGAAAGTGTTAGATAATGCAGATCTGAAACATGCAACAATAACAAAGACAGTAAATAATAGTTCAGTGGCAGATTTATTTTGGGATTCAGTAACACTATCATGTTATTTAAACATCACATTTTTATAGATTTTCCAAAATGCTTTGATGCAGAAAGCCTCCTTTTCTCTTATTGTCAATGCTGTACATGTAAAGAAAAAGAACTGAAATATATGCCATCTGGATAATCAAACTATTAAAGTTAGCAATCCTCTTCTATTAAACCATCTTGAGTTTGGTTTTAAAATTCATAGTTTATTTGAAGAAAATTGTCAGCATCCTATTCATATCAGATTTGAAGGGGCACTAATTTGTTATTCAGATTCATAGTAGTGCCTTTAGTATAGCATTCAACAAGCCCACAAGCTAATAAATGTTAAATAAATAAATTATTCTGATTTACAGCACATCTCCTTAAAGCAAATAGATAAGATGAGAGATAAGGGGAAGGAGCTCAAAAGTAATTTCACCACAGTAAGTATGTAAAAATTAGAATGCTTTATCTGGTCAATATCTCAAGGTTTCAAACCTCTTAAGTTTAAAAATATCCAGGATGACTTTATTTGTAAGACACTGGTGGATGAGTTTTGAGTTGGAATTCTTATTAAGGAGTCTATCACATATACCTTGATTTAATACATCTAGTCCTTACTGATTAATAAAAGATATTTCTTTTGAGCAAACCCAGGAACCAAATTCATGCTTATTTTGTTATTACAGCTATAAAGAAACTAACCCTTTTCAAACAATTTGCATGTTTACATTTCTACTCCCCCAAGTGAATGTCAGTTAATATTTCAGGTACAAAAGAAGTTACAAGTGAAAATTTGAGCAGTTGAATCTCTAACTCCCTTAAGGAAAAAAAAAAACAAAGTGTTATTTGTTTTTGCATTTTATGTCTGGGAAAATGTTCATTCCAGGCATTAGCAAGGATGATTTAAACAAAAAGCAGAAGAAGAAATGAGAATTTCTAATTACAAAATCTCGCCCATGGTCTGTCTAGAGATGGCCAAGGCAACTGTAGATTTTGACATGAAATCCATTTGGTGCTTCATCGACTCTGGGTACAAGAGACGCTATTGATGTGCACAAGTGTACCACAAATTATACATAGCATGGGAGTACAAAGCAGCTATAAGAACACTGAACAGGGGCTAACACACACACAGATAATAAGGAATCTCAATGTACTACACTAACCAACAGCATGCCCTTCTAAGTCCCACCTTTTTAAGATGTGCAAGTAGTCTGCAATGAGGTGAAGACCAGGCAACTTCCCTCCCTCCCTGAAACGGGTCCCTGAAATTGCTTAGTCACCACCTTTCAACTGCTAGAAAACAGACATTATCTTACCAAAGGTATAACTACCATGAGGTCATGATAAAAGTAATGCAGAACCATTCCATCCTGCTCTCCCACAGAGCAGATAAATCTTGTGCTTATGTCTAGATCTGCAAGTAACATAGTCCTTAAAAAAGGAATCTCCTAGTGATGTCTTTAAGCAGAATTCTCTATCCCTTCCTTTGATTTTGTTTTAAATGTAAGCTGATGGTATCATTCTAACCTTTAAACCCCCTTTTCAATACAAATAGATATTATCATGTGTGATAAGCAGATGTTGCTTAATATTTATGGAAATCTTTGTATTTTATGTCCTGTTTGGCAATAAGAAGTGAGGCCTTTTTTAAGAAGTGAGGCCAGAGCTGCAGATCACATCTTATTTATCTATATCACACTCTTATGTTCTGTGCATCCTAAGCTGAAATTTGTTTGAAACTGAGTAGGGGACATCTCCCAAAACAATCCCCAGAGACGACTACAGATCCCTGAAGGGGCCCATGCAGGTGCAGACAGAAGTATTGCATAAGGTAGCCCAAGCTAAATGATTGCATTATGTAGGTGGTAACTATGTTATATTTGATAGGAGGGTTTATATAAACTTTAGCATTTAATTATTTTTGTTTTCCTCCCTGCCATGCTCAGTTTGTGGAAAACTTGCAGCTCACACCCTGTGAAGAATAAACAATGTCTCCTTTCTAAACCTGAGTCAGTATGCATGTTTAGAGAGTTACCAACATTTGGCAACATTAGGAAAAGTCTATACTACAAGGTACAATTTGTTTTCCACAGGGTCCGCTCCCCACCATTCTGCCACAAAGACCTACTGCACTTCTATGAAGTTTTCTTTAAATAAAAAGGAAAATGAAACAAATTTCTTGTTCTGTAATTATTTTATTACTCTATGTATTTGCAGTCTTCAATCACTGTAATATGTAGGAGGGTAGTACTTTTTCAGCCTGTTATTAGCTCTCTAAAATGTGTTTAATATCCTATCAGCAAGGCCACTGAAGGGCATAATGAGAAGCTAAATGACTTTTCTAGGAAATGTACTTTTAAACATTTGTGAAAACGTGGGTTTCATCTGATCTAAACCAAAACCAAAATGTTTTCCTGAAGTGACGCATAACACTGCTCATTCAAGCCAGTGAAGAACCTGATTTCAAATCTTTTCTTATCCAAACACGAGTGATCTTTTCTATAGGGAACAATTTGCTGAACAGCATTTTTTCCTTATCTCTTGGTGGTGTTTCCAAATAAACTTCTCATAGAACTAATCATATTCTTGCAATACCTGCAGACTTATCATTGCTTTTAACAGCAGCAATAGGTATAAATTATTATTTCTGCAAATTTTATGATTATCTGTCATGTAATTTGAGCCACATAAATTCCGTCCAGAGTTTTAGAACAAAGTTCTGTAAACTCTGCCTGTGATACAGCATGAGAAAGTGCTCAAACCATTAATGAAACACACCAAAGTTAAGGGCAGAAGAAATATTCTTGAGGGAAATTTACTAACTTGAAATGCTGCAGCTGTGATCTTAAGGTACCTAAATGTTTAGCAGAGTATGTGACACCTTTGAGCACCTACATTCTATGGATCTTTTTGTGGATCTGGGCCAAAATAATTAAGAATTCTAACTGATCCCACACAGCAATTCCAATGAATTTTAACTTTCATTTTCAGCTCTCTAACCATGTACAAAGTAATGGACCCAAGGGAAAGATATAAATCCCTGTATTTCAGGCCAGACTGACCTCCAACTGTCAAGAGTTGGGGGAAAATTCTGTCTGGAAATGTAATGTCTTAATTGTCTCTTGCAGGGATTCTTGAGCTTTACTGTGAAGAAATAACAGGCAAAATTAGTAGTTTGATTCAGAAAAGCACTGCCTGCGACAATGTCTGAGTTTTTCAGCTACTAGACTCAAATCCTAGCAGGTATTTTTCAGCTGCCTAAGTCTGAATTGTAAGAAATAAAAAAAGTTAAGCTTAAAATATTTTTATAATCAAAGAATTGTATTAAGTAAAATGCATTTCTACTATGAATACTAGAAATGAGAGCTTTCTTTTTGTATCATAATGTTCCTTAAACAATCCTCTCACTACACCTGCATTATTCTACATTTTAAAATGAATTAATGCAGAGTCATATTTTACAATATTCCTTGCTCGTATACATATATAGTTGCTCTGAGGTACTGCAGTGTGATCAGTGAAAAACACATCTGAACACAAAATTTCCAGGTGGACTCAAACAAGGAATGTTTCTTGATTTAAGATAAATTTCTTACTTTATGAACATAGCTTATCATGAATAGCATGTAATTTATAATAATTACTTTTGTAATATCTTTTAAAATTGGAAATTATATAAAATTTTTAAGATGTTAATGCAGGATAAATAATGATCCCTGAAATGTTTTTACTCTGTTTTTTTGAACACTGACACTTTAAAAACATGTTTTGAAAAAGTGTTAATGTAGAAACTAGAACTGCCAAAGTGCTGTCAGTTAAATATACTATGGAGGGAACCCCAAACTTCTATCTATATAGTTTGTACATGAAACTTTGTTGGACTGTTTTTGATATGCAATATGCACAGAGATTACTATGTTTGATTGTTATTTTAAAATTAAATAGGATAACAAGCAGTATTTCAAATAAAAGGGTCTTGGCTCAAGGATTATTACCTTTCAACAAGATCAATAAACTAATCACTACAAATCTGTACAGTGCTTTTAGTAATCAGCATTTAGGAAATAGTAATAGATTTATTTAAGATTAATTTTAGTTATTTTATTATTGATAACTTTGTCGCGGTTTATTTCTTTGCAAATATTTATAGATAAAAACAACAGCACTTATGTGTCTGGTGTGTTTGATTGCTATTACCTACAGCTCTTTAGAGCTTAGTTCTAGCTCTAGTATGCTATCTAAATCTCTCTGTATGCTCCATTTCTGCTGCTTTCTTGTGTGCTCATTATTGCTCTTGTCTTGTTGGACTTCTGAGACTCTAGAGCACGTGCACTGAAGGAGCATGCTTTGCCAGTTGGGGCTGTCATTATCTATCCTTTACACTCCTTAATTTCTATGAGAACATTAGCCTAAAAGAAAAGGTGTCTAGACTGCAGCAGGGAGTTAAAATAGGACTGGCATCTGGATTAAGGTAGGACCTGAGTAGCTTACATAAATGCTGAAATAATGGAGAGAATTCTATCTTTCAATTAAATGAAAAGTCCAATTTGTCAGCAAGGAAGGATGAAGCTAGTGAAACCATGTTCTGGGGATGCTTTTTCTTCCTTATTTTTTTCCTTTTTGCCTTGCTAAGAAGAAAAAAAAATTTGTATAAACAGATAGACATTGGGAAAAATTTTGTTCTGTGCCACGATCACTTTGACAAGTTAGGCTACAAAAACTCTGTGGGAAATACAATCTTCTTAATCTTTGCTCTTCCTTCTCCTGAATTACTAACAAGTGTTAAAAAGCAATTAAAGTAAAAAACAGATCAAAAGAACACAAGTTTGACTGCAAAACCAAAATGAAATCCAAAGCTTCTCATCTAATTTTTTCTTTTATTTTTTTTCCATGAAAAGGCGCAGTTGCTTGCTTTTAATTCAGGTCCTATTCAAAACCTTCATGTTGTTAACACAATCAATTCTATCCTTATACTACTCAAGAATTACAGTTTTGGAAAAGCAACTTACACGAGAAACTAGTTTCTTGTTTACAGCTGTCTAGTCTTCCTTTCGAGTGAGACCTAATTCTTCAAGAGTCATCTGCTTCCTTCCAGGCACTTATTCTCTCCTGATACTTAGCCATTCAAAACACCATTGAGGTATTGTGGGGGTCCAGAGTTCCTTCTCTTTATACATGCAAGTCTGGTACTTCATTGAGATTTCCCTCCTATGTACGATGACTGTTAGCAATCGAACACCTGATAACGTTGCATTTCTGAACTATAGTTCAAAATAGTGGGTCCTTTATTCTCTTTCAGTTGTGCAGAGATTTTAAAGAAATTGTAGTATGCAAGCTGGCCTTAGAAATGTATATTCCAAACAAGAACTGAGCCCTTCACGTTTGTTGATACAAAGGAAATAAACTAGCTATAAGAAGAAGTGAAATTCACAGCTGTTTAATGCAATAAATTGAAGTTTCAGTAACAATGGATCTCTTATGGAAAAAACATTTTCAAACATGTCACAATGTAGAAAGCATTGGAAGGTGCAAGCAAATTATTTTATTTTTTCCATATCCTGCATTAGCAATGCACCCATTGTATGATTTAATTACAGTTTACCTTATAGTTATATTAGACAGAAATTTTTGGGGAAAAAAAGTCTAGAAAAAAAAATCAACATATGTCACAGGATATAAGGAATAGCTCTGATATGGGAATCACTAAGGAGTTCTGGTCTATTTAGCTTTTGAGCAAAGGAGATTGAGATTTGTAAGGACAAAGTAGAGATCACAACAAAGTTAATAAATATCCATTAAATCAGATGTGGTGTAGAGAATACAAATAGGAAATAATAGTTTAGACTTTGCATTGTTTAAAAAAATATTACCAACAGAAGTCAAAAGTTAAACAATGTGCAAGAAACTAAAAATGTTTTTTTCTTTTCACATGCACAGTATTTATTAAACGGATTGCCAAATGATGTGGTGGGACCATATGACAGAAATAAGTTTAAAAGTGTATTAGACACATTTTGAAGGATAGGATTTTTGATTCTAAGACAATCTGTAAATTAAAAAGTCTGCAAATGGTGGAACCTGAGAGGTTAATGAGAAACCACAGATCAATATTTGCCATGAATTTATTTTTTCTAAAAATATCCAGGGTGATGATGAAGGCTGACTTGTGTTCTAATTCAAAAGAAAAATAAGTAAAGTTTGATCACTTACATTGGTAGAAAAAGCAAACTCCCTGGAAATAGTTTTTCCACTGTGTAGTCATTGTATAACAGAGATGGAGTGTGGGAAGAGGACAAAGATGTCAGCAGGGTCACAATGATGTTTTTCAACACAGTGATTTCTGTATTTCTTGTGCTAATTGCAACATCTCCCAGATTCCCAGATTATTCATTTTTTTGCCTAATTGGTTTGCAGCAACATATTCTGCTTTATCCTGTTTTTGCTAATCACAATTATTTTAAGAAATCATGTCATTAACATTCTCTTGCTGTATTGGTAACATGTTGATCATCAAAATATATTAATATATTTTCCACAAAAATATATTTACTCAAAGTCTATTTTTTTCTTTTATTAGGTTTCCTGGATGATTTTGTTTCAAAGGCTGTTATTTAGAATGAAAAGATAAGTTTCTTTGTGAAAAGACAGTGTAATTCCAATGAGAGCTAGAAGACCTTGGCACTAATCCTGCACAGTAATTCCACAAGAAAACATCAAAACATGAAAACTGTGCTCAGTTTCAGGGTTCAAAGTTGAAATTAAACTAGGGAATCACACCCCAAAAATTTGAATTGCTTTCTGGTAAACCAGACAGTGGCAGAGAAAGGTCAGTAACAATTGATTGCAATGGAGCTGCTCAAGTGAATACAGATTATCTGACTGAAAAGGTGATGCAGCCATAGATCCTAAACTATTAACACAAACACCTGTAAGGGGAATGAGAATACTGAAAATACTTATACTGTCATGAGGTCAAAGGCACATGTTAATCCCAAGTTTATTTATTAAAAAAAAAATAAACGTGGGATTAACATTCAGATAACAGACATCACAAGCTTCCACTCTGTTATTTGCAAGGGAGCTGCATCAGTCTGTTATATTATTCTGAAGAATGCAGTCATTAGCAAGTCAAAACATTTGTCTGCAACAGGTTTATAGAGATGACACAACACATGGCAATATTCCTGTCCAAATATGCTACAGGTATTATTTTATTCACATTGTCATCAAAACCCTTCACCTTTTCATTATGATAGTTGCACAACAGCAAGAAAAGTGGGAACTCCTATACCTTTGCAAACTGCCAGATTTAGTGCATACATCCTCTTCCACAGCAATTACATACTGTGCCCTCATTATAAAATCCCTGCTTCTTGTAACAATATGTAAGATGCGCAGCCGGTGCCATCGGCCCCATGGCAGGGCAGGCTGAGCCCCTCAACCCCGGGGAAAGCCTGGCCAAGGGAGGGCAAAACGCTGCCCGGCAGCCGGGGCTGAGCCAGGGGAACCGTGCGGGAAACAGCCCTGCGAGCCTGAGGGGAGAGCGGAGCAGGGACGGAGGGAGGGAGGAGAGGCCCGGCAGGGATGGCCCTGCGGCACGGGAGGGACACCGGCGGGACAGGGATTGCCTGCGGAGCCTGGGGATGGTCCAGGCTGGAGAAAGGAACATGTGAGGAGAAGGAAGGAGCCGCAAAGAGGAGCTGTTATGGAATGACAGCAGCTCCTCACTCCCCATCCCTCTGCATCGCTTGCCAAAATGAAGTATAGCAGTCAGGAGAGAAGGAGCAAAGCTGAGCCTGAAAAGAGGGAATGGGTGAGTGTCAGGACGGTTTTCTAATATTTGACTTTGCTTCCCACCGTGTTGTGCTCTTTTAATTTTCAAGAAATGCATTTTGCCCAAGTCGAATCTGTTTTGCCCATGTCAGTAACAGATAAGGGATTTCCCTGTCTTAATCTCGATTTTTCAACTTCATTTTCTCTTCTGGCCAGCTGAAGAGGGAGGGTAATATAGCAGCTGGGTGGTATATGGTAGCCAGCCAAAGTCAGCTCTCCACAAAAAGTATGGTTAACCTTGTAACTATGTACTTATGGAAATTCAGGACATATTCCAAAGCTTGCAGTGCTCAGTAATTTAAAATTATCCTCTTTATAAGAGGAAACAGTACCCAAAATGCTGTCAAAACCACATAAGGCCTCTATAGGTAGCTCCTATTTCTAATTATAATTAATAGGATTTAATAGGGTGACAGTATTTACAAATAGCACTTCAAGAGACAACTATAAAATAGCTTTTATTGTCTATTTGACAATAAAAAAATCTTTACTTTTTAAAAAAGATTCAGTTTTAAAGGTAATGATTAGCTTCAGCTAATCAGGAAACACACCCTGCTTGTGAACAGAAACATGACTTCTCTTTAATTTATTTTTTTAGTAGTTTCACAAAGAAACAAGATCATTTCTATGCCAAAAAATACATTAGGTAAGGAAATGCAGCATCACTAGAGTTTGGATCAGCACCTTGTCTTTGATTTGTAAAGACTAATCTATTTGCAAGAACTAAATTGAGGTCTTGATTTAATAGTTCCACCAGATATATAAGAAAATTACAGCCCTCCATTCACTTGTTATGAAATATTTTTACTCTGCCAAGTATTCTGTTAAGAATGTGAAGACATGTATCAGCAGAATATATTTCTCTCACACATTACTCTGCATTAGGAGAAAAGATTAACTCCTCTCTCAAATGTCCTCAGAGGGCTGGGAGTTGCTTCACTGCAAAGATATCCGGAATCCTAAACTTGCCTGTTCTTTTCCAAGTGCCAGCTTTGAGCCTTCCCCTCCTGCAGCTCTGCTGGGGAATCTTCTAGGTTTCATGAGTTCTGCTGGTATTTTTCCTTTTGACAGTTACATTAGTTCTCCACAGTTTCTATAATGAAAGGTGAACAAGGTTTATTCTGAATTCTTTCTGGGGCTGGGATTCTGTGAGATATCAGACAATCCTACAGGATATAAATATATGTCTAGCACTGATCCTTTTAGCTAGTTTCAGTGTTTGCCCTCTCTCTTTGGCTGTGCTATTCAGGATCTGCTAAGGAAAGCTGTGGTCTCTTTACCTCACATCAGTATCAACTCTCAGTCTTTCCCTACAGCTTAATCATATATCTCTGGCTGCTTCCTAGTGTTGCATGATGAAAGGACTCGCGTTTAGCTTTTGAGTCTTTTTCTGTCAAATAAATATTTTGAGATGGAAGACAGTTTTCTGCTATAACATAATGCATGATCTATTTCAAGCAGTTCACCAGGTTCTAATATATGGCCAAAAAATGATGGCTATGAAAGGATAATTGGCTAGCCACATAAAACAGCTTTAATTCCCTTCACATGCTTAGCTTAATAGTTTTCTTAAGGGCATTCATGTTTTCATGGTCCCAATAAAGGTTAACAGATGTGGCTCTGTTTAGCCATAGCTTGTTATCAGGTCAGCCCGAAGAGAGAAGTTTGGCAGCATAGTCCCAGATTCCTTATTTCCCTTTTTCTATTTTTTTTTCCTCCTAAAAAATATGTATATTGCATTAACTATGGTCTTCATGCCCTTTGATATTTTAATATATGCTTAAACTAAAATTTAGACTCAAATGTTTAATACTTTTTCTTTTCCTGACAGAGACACTGAGAAAGCATCTGCCCAGGTTTTATTTCCCTGAAATGTAGTACAGCCAGCTTTTGCCAATTGATATTGCCGTGGTTCACATACATCACCAGCTTCCAGACACCTTCCTCTGTCCAGTGTTACTGGGCAACAGCATGACTGGTGCTGCATTGCAATGGCAGACATTCTAATCACTATTTCTATAGAACTAAGTGGCTGACCTTTTTCTATACTTTGTCTATATTAAAAGTCTTTGGCTTAATTAACAAAAAGAAATTCACTATAGGTTTGTTTCAAATACAATACTGCAACATGGATGAGGTCTGGTCCCAAAGTGATGTAATGTTGAGATTTTTACATTTTGAAATTGTTTCTGGTTCTTTTTGCTTCATTTAAAAAAAAAAAAAAGTATTTTCTTATTGCCAATTAAAACATATAACATTATTCTCTTCTAGAGGACTTTTTCTTTTTGTTCAGGTGTGCAAATGCATATCAATTCCAACAGCAACAGTGCAAATTTAAAAAGGAGATATTTTTTACATCAGCTCCCAGATATGAATCAGTAAAAAAACCTGATGGAGAGCTTTAAGCCCCTTCTCTAGATAATCTTGGATGAGACACATGCTGGTTTAGACAACTGCTGTAATTTACAATAGGCTGAGGATACCTCCAGCTGTGCCATGTGTTGAACACCTCAGGGGAGCACTGCAGAAGATGACTGCCATCATGGCACAGGAGAGTTTTTCCCTGCTCTTCGTTCTTGATCTCTGTCACCTTCTGGTCATGACTGGTGCTGGCTGCAGAGAAGATGAGTGATGTAAGAACTAATACCACAGCACTATCTCAAATAATCCTGCCAGGTTGGATGTTCTTCTAGCTTAGGGTCATTTTATACTGATATGAAGAATGGGGGAGGGTATGAAAAAGAAGAAGAAGCCGTGCTGTGATAAAGCAGATGAACTTTGCTGCTTTTAGGCTCCAGTTCAATCAGTAATGTTATGTGCATTACTTAAAGACCATTGCATAGTATGCAGTATTTACATGGACTGTCACTCCAAAAAAAGCAAGACATGTCGTTTCCATTTATTTTTGATGCAGTAATAAATACAGAACAGTAGAATGTGCTGTAAAACATGTTTAAAGGTATGTAGCAAGACTATAATTTCAATGGAAGCACTCTGACAGACAAGTAAAGAGGACAGGGAAGACAGAATTGTTTCTTAATGGAACTTTGGAACTTTGACATAGAATTATGTCGGTGAATTACAGTCATACCTTTCTTTTTCATTGATACAATGCAATTTAGTTTAATAATATGTGGAAAATGAAGTATTGATGACAGCAAGTAATTTTTAGAAGCCCTTTTTGGAGGGGCTGCTTTGCAAAAACACATTAATAATTGGGGAAAAAAACCATGGAGTTTTGAAGCCACTCTTCCCTGTAATGTTTCGTGATGTTTTGAAATAAGTCTTTAAATTGCATTGTGAAAAGATTGAATATTACTTTTTGAAATAACCTGCAAACTGCAAAAAAAAATTCTGGCACTTCAAACCTTGTCTTTCAAACAACACTTCATCCATTCAAAATATGTTTTAATTACTAATGGATGTGTAAATAAATTTTGAGTGTTATTTGGTATGAAATGGTGACAGAAGGCCATTAAGTTTCCCTGCCAAATACTTCAAGGCACTTTATGCAAATAAAACACAAATATGTATTTCTTGATTCAAGGCTGAAGACTGAAATTTCAAGTACAGCAGACAATTGCAAGAAATATAGTTCCACCAGTATGCAAGAATGTTATCTAACAATTAAAACAGTATTTGAATTCTCTTTCCCTCAGTTTCTATACATGCACAAAATGTATCTTATGGTAGCCAAAAAAAAAAATTCAACTCCTACTCAACTCAGCTTATGTATGTAAAGTTGTAGAACTGAGTGTTAAATTTGAGGTCAACAATGATACATTTAGTAACCCATCATCCAAGTATTCACATTTGATACATTAACACTTGCTAAATGTCACAGCTGGGTGTCAAAACTGAAGTATAAATCATTAATAGCAGTTGCAAAAAGGTAGTGAGATTGATTTTCTTTGTTGGCCTTTCTGCTGTATACCTCAATGTATGAGTCCTCTTTACCTATCTTGTCAAGTTTTGGTGGGACAATCATCAGCTTGTTTATTTCTTCTGTTTTAACCAGTAACAGGGATAAAAAGGCTACTGTAATCTGATGCTGTTCTCTCTGTCTCAGATGATAACTTTCATTTCTTATGCTTTCCATGGACAGCTAACCATAAGGAAACTTCTCTTCCAATCCATTCAAACAAAACAGAGTAGAGCAATGGCATCAGGCATCTTCCTCAGGTGTGTGGAACTATGGTACTCAGTGCTAAAAAGCAGCATTTGTTGATGTCTGCCATGCTGCATACCAGCATCTGGTTTTGTGACTTTCCTGCTCTTCTCTATCCACATCTTACTCCAGAGCAGAGGAGAAAATTCTTCACGAGTAATTATCTGCCCCCAGCCAAGGCAGGGTAAGAAAAATTAGAATAGAATAGAATAGAATAGAATAGAATAGAATATTTCAGTTGGAAGGAACCTAAAACCATCATGTCGTCCAACTTCCTGGCCATTTCAGGGCTGCCCAAAAGCTAAAGCACATGTTTAGGGGCACTGTCCAAATGTCTCTTAAACACTGACAGTAATGGGGCATCAACCATATCTCTAGGAAACCTGTTCTAGTATTTAACCACCCTCTTGGTAAAGAAATGTTTCTTAGTAACTAAGACCTCTGCCAATGCAACTTTGAACTATTCACATGCACCTTGTCACTGCATAACAGAGAGAAGAAATCAGCACATCCCTCTCTCCTACCCTTCCTTGGGGAAAAGCCAGAAGTAGAATCCAGGGAATAGGTCATTCAGTCTGACCTTGATGCTGGCAGAGATCATGGAGTAGATCATCTTGAGTGCAATCACACATCATATTCAGGACAACTAGGATATCAGGCCCAGCCAGCATGGGTTTATAAAAAGCAAGTTCTGCTTGACTAAAGAGGTCTCCTTCAATGACAAGGTGACCTGACCAGTGAAAGGTTGTGAATGCTGTCTCTTTGGATCCTGATAAAGTTTTTGACATTGTCTTCCACAACATTCTCCTGGAGAATCCAGCTGCTCACATCTTGGTTGGGTGTACTCTTCAATGGGTTAAAAACGGCCTGGATGGTTGACTCCAAAGGGCCGTGAGGGATGATGCTACTTCCAATTGCAGTTGGCTTCCCCAGGACTCAGTACTGGGGCCAGTTCTCTTGAATATCTTTATCTGTGATCTGGATGAGGAGATCAAGTACACCCTCAGCAGTTTTAGAGATGACACCAAGTTGGGTGGGAATGTTGATCTGCTGGGGGACTATAAGACAGCAGAGAAATTTGGACAGGCTAGATTGATGGGTGAAACCAACTGTATGAGGTTGAATGAAATGTAAGATTCTGCACCTTGGCTCTAACAACCCCATGCAGCACTACTAGCTGGGAGAAGAGTGGCTGGAAAGTTGCCTGATGGAAAAGGATCTGGAGGTGTTAGTTGACATCCAACTGAACACGAGCCAACATGTGCCCAGGTGGCCAGAAGGTCAATGACATCCTGGTAGGACCAGTCCTATGGGAAGATTCTATGGACAATGGAATAAATCAATTTTAGTAGACTAGGATATCTTCATTAGTGACCTTGCTTGAAAACCTACCCTTCTATGTCACGACACTGTCTGAAATAAGTTTAACTAAATTTCACTGAAATCAAAACCAATACATTTCCCACAGTCTTACCAATTAGATCAAAATCCTTAAACTTCTGAAGTGACAGAAAAGAAATCACAACTGTGTGTCAGTGAAATTCAGAATTTTGTCACCCTGTTCTACTACATTTTGTAGAAACCTGTTCAATATATTCAACAGATGTAATCCAAAATTAAAATTGGAAAACCCATTATATTATACAAATATGTCTATTTCAGTCCCCCACAAATATCCAACTACCTGTGCTGGCACATTCCTAAATGTCCACTTCATGGTAGAAACAGAATACTAGAATATAAGAACCTGAATGAACAGATTAGTCCAATTTGAAATACTCAAGTTCAGAGAGCTTCAGTGATCACCTTAGTTTTACCCTTTCCTTTTTAGATCTGTTTTCATTCCCAAGCCTGTCACTTTCAGTTTTCCGACTGATAGCCATCCATAAATCCCTTCTGAACTTGCTTATGTTCTCTTAGTTCCTTTCTAGTTTAATCAGTACCTTCCTAAGACATGAGAATGCAACAAATACGTGGAGAGAAGCAGAAACCTTGTTGTAAAAGCAAAAAATGGGAAAAAAATTCTCATTTGATCATTTATGTTGAATGTACATTTTAAGAATGACAACTGAAAAGTATTTTTTCAATATAGTCAAAGCAGAATATTTTTATTTTATTGAAATTCCTTTGTGACTTTATTTTTAAATAAAATTTCATCTATGCTGAGAAACTCTGACAATGTTTTGTGGATTAAAATTGGTACTTTACAGTGAGAGGAAATTGTTTCAGAAGTTTTGCACTGACTTGTAAAAATAAGTTGTAAGAAAGGAAAATATTTAAAATATTTCCTTGTATGTGTTTTAAATGCCATTCTTTAATTTTATTAAATTTAATCTCATAATCATGTTAATTAAACACTGTGAGTTAATGTAGTGCTTATGAATAAAAGACTGTAAGGAAAACGAGGGTTTGACTGTTGATACTAATAGACTTTGTGTTGTTCTAACATAATGAAATATTTAGGTGTTTCCATAGATTAGTGTAAAAAAAGAATTAATCATTAGAGAAAGAAGATTATTTTGGCATATGGATATTCTTGGGTTAATATCATACTAAGGTAGATTTTCCACTCGCATGACATTTTACCCCTGAATATGGGTATAAAGAACAATTTTATCCACTATCTTAGCAAATTAAAAGCTTAAGAGAAACAATATTCCTCTAGTCTTTGCCATAATGATACGCAGCCCAAACTCCTGATTCATCCTGAACTTGTTTTGGTTTGAATTCTAATTCTTTTAAATTGAGGGGTCAAAATCAGGTACAGCATTTCAGAGGATGTTTTACTAAACCGACGTTCAGTTGTACTGGTATTTCACTCTATTGAGAAAAGATTATGTTATTATCAGCCATAATAAATTGGTACATCACATCATCCACCAATGAACTAAAGAAGTCTCTCTTTGCCCATTTCCACTGGTAAACTTCTTAGATTAGTACGGGTTATATGTTAACACTGATGTATAACATAGCATCTTCTGCTATTATCTAAATCTAAAATTTTTTTTTGATCACTAGTTTCCAGAAAGCAGACATTCTTGAATGTTATTTTAACATTCTCCCTGTTAAAAATACCCACAATTTGCTATTTGTGTCACATCTCTGAAAATGTTATTTACCACTTAAATACAAAAATATCCCATTATCTACCCAATGCTGAAGTTAATGTTGATTCTGTTCTCCTTTTAGTTGACATTTTTTTCACAATCTCTTTCCTAATTTCTTCTTATCTGTTTCCACTGATTCACCTTTCAGTACTGTACTTGGAGCTTTTGACTAGATAGGAGAGAGATACATTTGTTTTGTCTACAAAAATCATTATGCTGTTTAAAAATAAAAAATAAAAACAAAAACCACCACCCCCCTGCCAAAAAAACAACAACAAATTAGAAGTTAGTTTGAAATTATCTGCTTTTCCTTTTAATCTAATCTCAACTATTTTTTCCCTTTAGATTAGTTCAGAAGTAACACTCACTCTTGGCCAAGAATCAACTTTTTGTTCTCACTCTTGCCAGTGTAGATTTTCACCTAGCAACAAGTGGTGCTATTTGCAGCCGTTATATGAATCATACTTTTGCAATTTCAACATAAAACTCTCACCCATTGTACCAAAAAAAAAAAAATCCTATAATTAGAGTTATCTGAAACTTTAAGGTTATACAAAGTTTAACTACAGCTTTAGACAGAACAGATAAAGTGTTGCAAGAACATATATCCTTATTCAGTGATGGATAGAAAGTCTAAATGACTGCTTTTAGCCTGGTATGACCTGCAGTAACTATAAAATTATTGCTTAGTCAAGCAGGGAGATAGCTGCTAGGAATGGAACCGCCGAGACATTTTTGGATAACAGAAGACATAATCTGTTGTGAGTGTGGTTCACTAAAATGTCAGGTTTAAGAATAATTCCACCAAAATGTCAGGTTTAAGAATAATTCTAAGTGGTGAGAATTTTTTACAAAGTAAACTTTGACCATATTTAGTCTATTTGTCTTGTTATATTTATCACCTTGTGCTGCATCATGCTAAACATAAAGAATGGCAAGACTGTTAATGTACTTGGCAAAGCCTTAAAGGAAAACAAACCAAAACAACAAAAAGCCCCAAACCAAATAAAACCATAAACAGGCTAATTCCTATTCTTACTTTTAACAAATACCAATATTTGAACAAACATTCCTTAGAAATACCTCTTTCATAATAAGCTGAAGCTGGAGCTTGTTTTTGCAATCTAAGTCTGTTTAAAAAGTAAAGCACATTGAAGATATAAAGTCCTAAAACTGACAAAAGAGATTCAAGACTGCTGATGATGCTAGAGTGAGACCAACAGTGGCATATCTAGTCTAAGACTTTGCTTCAGCAGTACCTGAGAGCAGGTAGCTCATGACATTATCACAACCTTGCCCCAAAGTATTTAAATCAGCCTGTCCTTCCTCTGACCTCTCTCAGTGGTCTTCTGTGGAGTGAGATGATTGCTCCATCCACAACCTGTGGGATTTACACATTTTAAAGCCATGCCATTACGTGGATGTTTGTTTCTTTTTTACTCACTCCCCTCTCCAATGTTTTTAAAGCCCTGCAATATGTCAACTTGTCTGAAATTTTGTGCAATGAGTTTTCCAGGCTTCTTTTGTGTTTCAGGAAAACCTGTTGTGTAGTTCAGAAAAATACCACTCTTTTATTTACTTTAAAGCAGACACTTTTAAAGTTGATGAAATGCAATTCCATTTTTTGTGAGAGAGTCAGAAAGCAGCTGTGTGTCATTTAGCTGCCTGTGAGAGTCAATTTATATGCAGAGAGTAATAACTGTGATCTCTCTTCTAAGCAAAATATTTTTTAAAAAAGGGGAAGTTTTGGTATATTTAGTTATCTTTATTCAATGTTACATAATGCCAAATTTGCTTCTCTCATTAATCTCAAGATATGTTCTCAGGCAGATTTAAACAAATGCCAGTAGCCATTCCACTGAGAGCTGATTTTTCTAGCGGTAGAAAATTTACTCTGGAACAAAAAGGGCACCATTAACTGACATTTCTCTCAGTAGAGTGACAGCTTTGAAAAATTCTGTGTTCTTACTTACCTGCGAGCATTCTTGTCTCTAGTTCAGGACTTTGTGCAGTACACCTGTGAAGGCATGAGGGAGGAAAAGGAAGCAACAAGGGTCACAGATGACTCTACACTGCCAAGACTCATACTTTGTCTCCTGTCTGGCTATCCCAGAAATTTAGTCTCTTAGCCTAGGTACATATAATTGCTGAGGTTGCCAACAAACGAAATAAACTGCATTTGAGATGGAACAAAGCTTGCTGTCTTTTAAATTCATGACAAAGACAATTGTCATTCTCACTAGTAGGAAGACCGAGTCTTAAATTAGAGCATGGGCAAGAGAGCATTCTTAGCCCTCTCTAGCCAAATATAACTAGTCCTTTAACCTTGTTTGATGTAATTGAATTGACATTTACTCAAGTGCAACACTCAAAAGTGCCCATTAATTTTTTTGGTGTAATAAATTTTACCTGCTCCTCTAAAATGATGTTAACTTTCCATTTTCTGCTGAGGTTTCAATTTTGCTTGTGCAACATTACTTCCACAGTTGCAAAATATTCCTGAATATTTCCTCAGGTCTGTGATGTGGTCCCCTGTAGCTATAATGTACCTCTATTACATTTATGATGAAATTTTACATAATTTTTTGCCTGTAAATGAAAAGTTAATTACCCTAATGAATTGTCTGAGGTTAAACTGACAACTGCCATTTATTATATTAGTGTTTTGCTTGGTGCACAAATAAATAAGAAACACTACATCACAGCAGATTCAAACGTAAAGACTGAGCTACCTCATTGTGGGTGTTAAAATGAGCCTCCTCAATAGATTAAAATGCAGCAATTTCGCTTCTCATTTTGCATAAAAATGCACTTTAATTCTATTTGATATAATTTTTTCTCCATTCAATAGATTTTGCTACCTGTTTGATTGAAGAAAACCTCAGTTTCAGAAGGAACTCACAATGGTTTTATCTCTCAGAGAATATTAATGCAAATCATCAACAGTTTTTCTCTTCACAAATAAAAACCTTCCTTTGAAATTCCCTTGAAGTAAGCTAACCAAAATGTATGCTTTTGAAAAGTGTTGGAACCGTGTAAGACAGAATAGATATAATATGTCAAAACATTATTACTGTGTCACTGTAACTTCTCTTCTTCTTCTTCTTCTTCTTCTTCTTCTTTCTTCTTCTGCTTCTGCTTCTTCTTCTTCTTCTTCTTCTTCTTCTTCTTTTCTCCTTCTCCTTCTCCTTCTCCTTCTCCTTCTCCTTCTCCTTCTCCTTCTCCTTCTCATTTCCTGGTTCCTTAGGTGCTTAAAATCTGTTCAATATGCATAAGACAAGACAGGAAACTATCCTGTGGAGATACCTGGAAGGTTCACAGCATTTAAGATTATTAAGTGTTTTCTAAAGCAAAATCCTAAAGTGAAGAAAGCTTCTCCAAATGTACACTGGTGGCATTAAGAGTAGAATTTGGTTTCATTGATATGTAACACATTTCAGGTGGTATCTGGATGTGTTGCCTTGACACATCTCGTGTTCATGCTCAGTACCCAGCATATTGTCAGCTGAACAGCAGTCATCTATATTATTTATAGTTGTCACACAGGTGAATAATGTGTGTTCACCAACTTTCCTAACCTCACACTTCACATATCTCTCTCTCAAAACAATGATGCTACTATTCTGTTATCTTAAAAAGAATAAACTTTCTTGTTTTAACACTGTCTCATTTCGTTTGATGGGGGTTTTTTTCAGATAATTCACTGAGAAAAGATGTAAAATCTTAGAATTGTTTAGGTTGGAAAAGACCTTTAAGATTACTAAGTCCAACTGCAAACCAGCACTTCCAAGTCCATTACTAAACCATGTCATTAAGAATCACATCCACACCTCCTTTAAATAACCTCCAGGATGGTGACTCATCCATTTCCCAGGGCAGCGTTTCTTGTAAGTCCTTAACTGCCATGTTCTAATGTTGCTTATCATTGCAAATTAAAGCATAGGATGCATGGGGTTTTGTTTTCAAACAGGCTCAAATTGCAGTACAACATGCAGAGTGATTTCAAATTATTGGAGGACTTCAAATTTTATGGGCACTTCAGTATGGAATTTAAAGCACTCCAATAATTTTAAATCACTCTGTCTTGCACAAAGCAATTTAAATTTATTGGAAGTGAAATTTGGCAGTGATCAGGGTTCTGGGCATCTCAGCATACATTGCTTTAAAATTAAAAGAGCACTTTAAATTTTTATAAGCACTTCATTTAAAGATCGGGGCTCTGGCCTGGGATGGTGTAATTTAAAGATGATAAAGGTTTTCCTACTTGAACTAAAAAAAGAAAATACGCCTCTTTTCAGAATAATCTTATTTTGCTTAACAAGAGATCCAAAATACAATCTAGACAGAAAAGTCAAAAAAAAAAAAGCAAACAAGGTACAATCCTGTTAAAGCTATCTCATCCCATTAATTTCAGAGAAAGCTGTTGCTCAACTAGAAAAACCAAAACCCAAAGAAATCCAAGCAAAAGTATAGTCAAAATATACACAAAATGATGCTACGTAAATAAACCCCAGCTATCCTTTTTCCTCTCCTTTTTCCTCTCCTTTTTTATCTGCACCTAATCTAGAATAGTCTTGTAAACTTCACAGAACAGGAGCAGGTTTTTAGCTCTGCTGGAAGAGATTTACCTCGGTACGGGTATTGATAGCTGTGCAATCCTCCCTGTATGTGCAACCATCCATGCGAGCACAAAGTGAAAATAAATGCTTTCAGGGCGAGGTGTCCCGGTGTGACTGCAGCGCTGTGCTGCCCCGGGTCTGCCCCGCCCGGCCCATGTCAGACACAGCAAATTCCATCGGCCTCATGGCAGGGCAGGCTGAGCCCCTCAACCCCGGGGAAAGCCTGGCCAAGGGAGGGCAAAACGCTGCCCGGCAGCCGGGGCTGAGCCAGGGGAACCGTGCGGGAAACAGCCCTGCGAGCCTGAGGGGAGAGCGGAGCAGGGACGGAGGGAGGGAGGAGAGGCCCGGCAGGGATGGCCCTGCGGCCCGGGAGGGACACCGGCGGGACAGGGATTGCCTGCGGAGCCTGGGGATGGTCCAGGCTGGAGAAAGGAAAGTGTGAGGAGAAGGAAGGAGCCGCAAAGAGGAGCTGTCGTGCACTGACCACGGTTCTCCATCCCTTTTGCGCGGCTCAGGAATGAAGTTGAAGAAGGAAGAGGAAAGCAGCAAGGGCAGGAGGAGTGCGGAGAGGAAAGAGAAATTTTTTTTCGGATTTGCCTTTGCCTTTCATCATGCAACTTTCTTTTAATTATCAATAAATGAATTTTCCAGAAGTCGAATCTGTTTTGCCTGTGATGATAATTGGAAAGGCATCTCCCTGTCTTTATCTCAACCCACAAGCTTTCTAAGTACTGCTCTTTCTCGTTTTCCACCCCATCCCTTGGAGGCTGGATGTGGGGCGGGCAACTGAACAGATGGGTGAGAGCTTGGCTGTTGGCCAAAGCTTAATCACAAAAGCTGGCTGGTCTAAAACTACTTCAAAGACTCTTCAGTAAAACAAAGGCTTTTGCAAATCTGAACTCCAAGGGTAATCCCAAATACCCTAGTACAGACAGTGCTAATTAGTTTAATTGCTTTATCTAAACTAGAGAACTATGTTTAAACAGCTACAATGGCTTATGCTATGGAGAAACCCTCTCTCCATTTCTCAAGGCAAGTGTAGTTTTTTTCTTCCAAGACTCAGCAATGCACATTACAGGTTTTAGACCATTTATTAAGACAGCAAGTGAGAATAAAAAGCTCTACCTAAATTTTCTCTTTAGTTCTATTACCCTAGATGAAGTGTGATGGGCTGAATACTTAAAAACTAGTCAGGAAAAGATCTATGGAGTCAACTTCTTGGCACAAATAAATTATTGCTTCATTATGTGTTTTCCATAGGATGCCACTTCAACAGACTGAGGTCCGTGGATTTGATACAGATTTTTTAATTATTTTTTCCTCTTTCTCTTCTAATAGAAGTCAGCCTCAATGCATATTTTCAAGGTATATTGTCAGGAGTCATGAATAAACTACCTGGAAGGATGCCATGCGTATGTTTGATTAGAAGGAAATATGATGCTACTAGATATTATTGGGTTCCACAAGACTAACTTCTGGTAACTGAACATTCACAGTCTGGCAGGCACCTTCACAAATGAATCCAGAATGGTTGTTCACGGTAATTTGCTTCCAGGGCTGTTCTTGGTAATTTAATTGTAAATGAAATAGTTTTACTGTAAACAGATGCAAGATTCCCCCACCCTGCTGCACTGGGAGGCTGAAAAGGTAAAATTAGTAATTTTTAACATCTCCTTTAACAACAAGGCTATACCTACCTACAGATAAACTTTATATCTTCACATAAATATAGTTTTGATTGCTTAGAACCACATAGTAGTCCAGGTTGAAAGGGGTCTCTGAAGATTGTCTAGTGCAACCCCCTGACCAAGCAGTGTCAGCTACAGCAGCTTTATTGGGACTGTGTCCAGATGAGTTTTGAGTTAATTCAAAACATGCTTATTTCTGTAGAAAAGTTGGCAAGGGATCTTCAGCTGACTTTAGGGGTGGGTAAATAAACCATTACCTTGATGTTAGATTCTTCATTCCTATGAATCCCACCATCACCTTTGTCACTACATTGCCATCTGTGTCTGAGTTGTCTGTGCTGATCACTGGTGGTCTCAATATGAATGAAAGCTGCCCAATTCTCCATGGCCTTTTAAGTAAGTACGTGTAGCAATGTGGTTCTGCAGATTTCCATGAGGCTTTTCCATTTTTCTCCTGCTCTGTATATTATTGGCTGTTTTTGAATTATGCATCCTGCCTTATCAGAAGTCTATTGGTGTGTATCCCTGCCTTTCTTCCCCTCAGACTCTCCTGGATTGGCTCTCCAGAGCCAATCCCGCCCCCCTTCCCTTCCCTTATAAACCCATGCTGGCGTGAGGCTGAGGTCACTGTATCTGGGCTTCCAGCTCCCCCACCTCTTCCCCTTCTTTCCTCTCCCCTTTGCCTCCCCTACAACCCCCCCAAAGACCCGAATAAACCTCCCTGGGAGACCAGAGACAGTGTCCAGTATGTTCTTTTGCCTCACCCATGTTTCCTGCAGAGTTTCTGTCGCCCAAGCTTCATGCCACACTGTGCGCTCCCATGAGCTAGCGGCAGCCCTGCCCGAACTGCGTGGGGGTTCGCCAGCGACGACCCTTTTTCATGGGGTTTCGGGGGTCCTGCCGCCTTCCCCAGAGTGAGAAACCTCAAGTACACATGGGCCTCAGCCCCTCAGGACTGGGGTGTTGTGTTAGAAATTCAGGATTATCCACAAGATGCTAATGCAGTGTCTTCCATTTCCATCCAGGACCTCCCATGGATGTGAACCTGTAGGTATTGGTGGGGTCATGGGCTCAACACCGATAGAAGGTCTCTTCAGCCTGAAAGGTCAGCCTACATGTATCCTTAGTGGAAAACAATCCTTTTAATTGCATATGGAATCATCAACTTGTTTTTTTCAGGGCAGAATGCTCTGATTTTGGGGCTCCCATAACTTCCCCACCAGTTATTCATGGTAAGAATTAAGCTAGTGCTAGCTGTGTGTCCCAACTGGGTGAGGAGACATCAGCATACCTTTTAAACAGGCCATTAGTCTGCTCAATAATCCCATTGGCTTGGGGCTACTACAGTGAATGGAACATCCACTTAATGCCCATCTTTCGAGCCCAATCTTGAATCACTGCAGTAGAAAAGGATCTGGGAGTGTTGGTCAACAGCTAGCTGAACATGAGCCAGCAGTGCCCAGGTGGACAAGAAGGCTGGTGATATCTTGGACTGTATCAGCAATACTGTGGCCAGCAGGACCAAGACAGTGATTGTCCCCCTGTACTAGGCATTAGCAAGGCCACAACTTGAGTATTGTGTTCAGTTCTGGGTCCCTCATGACAAGAGGGACTTTGAGATGCTGGAGCATGTCCAGAGAAGGGCAAGACACCTGTGCTACTAATGAAGTCTTTGGAGAACAGGTCTTGTGGGGAGAGGCTGAAGGAACTCAGGTTTGTTTAGCCTGGAGAAAAGGACTCTCAGGAGTGATGTTAGAATTCTCTACAGCCACCTGAAAAGAGACTGTAGCCACTTGGTAGTCAATCTCTTCTTCCAGGTAATAAGTGACAGAACAAAAGAAAATGGATTCAAGTTACACCAGGGAAACAACCTCGTGCGTCGCGGCTTCCCCGACAGAGCCGACAGCAGCCGCGCCCCAGCCCTGACAACCACAGCTTCTCCCTGAGTGGTCTCTGAGTGAGCCCGTAGCTACGGCAGCCTGTTGCTGTTTCTGTTCCTACTCCTGTTCCTGTTCCTCACCCACAGAAGGGACATGCAGATGCTGCTGTTCGGTAATCGCACCCAGCCCACCCATGGAGCCACACAGACTCCTTGCAGCTCGCAGCGCATGTGCTTCATCTGCCGAGCTCTCGCTGAGGGGGCGCCCTGGGTACAGTGGTAACAATCTATCTGGTGTTCTCTTTCTCTCTTCACCTCTCTTTTCCCCTCTTTGCTCCCTTTTCTATCTCCCTTTGGTAGGAGCAGTTACCCTCCTTTATCAATACACAGTTCTCAGATATAATATTGCTGCATTTGCATTTCACTTGTTTGAGAAATCTATCAAAGAGAATCTTCCCTGACTCTCCCTTTTACAGTGTGATGGGACAGTCTGTGTCAAACTCACTTTGTGTTTGGCTGTGCAGTTACTTTACTACACTAAATCACTGTGTAATGAAAGGGGTGACTTTTCACTCTGATCCCTTTGCATCCTGTCTCCATGAATATCCAATGAAAATTCAACATCAACTCTTCTCAGATTTTCCTATGTATTCTTTATCTATATAGCAAGCCATAGAGTGAACTTTGCCACAGAACTCTGTTAAAGTCACCCTTTCACAAATTCATATTAAAGCACGTTTTTTGCTGATACCTGTGATGGTGATTTCTTAAAAGGCTCAAACCACTCATTTGAAACAAGGATGGGGAAGGGGGGTTGCAGTCAGTTCACAATGCTTCGTCTCTGCTGCTCCTTTCTGCCCACGCTCTTCCGCTGCTCCAGGGTGGCATCCTAGCCTTACAAGAAAGTTCTCCATGAACTTCTTCAGTGTGGATCCTTCCCACAACTTTCAGTTTTCAAGAAGTGCTCCAGTGTGAGTCTTTTTTATAGAGTACTGTCCTTCAGGAATGGGCTGTCCCAGCATGGTTCCTGTCAGAAAACCTACTCTGTTGAGACCTGTCCATAAGCTATTTCTTTCTTCAGGGCACATCTACCTACTCTGGCATGGGATCCTCCACCAGGCTGCAGGTGAATCTCTGCACCATCACAGTCCTCCAAGGGCTACAGGGGCACAGCTTCTTCACCGTGGTCTGCACCATGGGCTGCAGGGGAATCTCAGTTCTGGCACCTGGAGCATCTCCTCTCCCTTTTTCTGCACTGACCTTGGTGTCTGTAAGGCTCTTTCACATATTTTTACTCTTCCAGCTGCTGTTGAAAAACATTTCTACCCATTCTTGAATATGACATCAGAAAGTGCTACCAATGTCCCCACTTGGCTGAGCTATGGTCAGACACAAAGCTATTTTGAAGCCTGCTGGGAATGGATATTTCACAGAATCACAGAATATTCCAAGTTAGGAGGGATATACAAGGATCACTGAGTCCAGCTCTGAAGTGAATGGCATACATGGGGAATCTATCCAACATGAGGGCAGCTTCTGGTGTCTTCATACAGAAGCCACCCCTGCATTCCCTCACCCCTGAAACTTTGCCAGATAAACCAAATAGAGTAAGGAGCAACAACAGCAAAAAAAGATCTTAAGCGAAATATGGACTGACGGATGGCAAATTCATTAGAGCTACAGAGACAGGCAATAGAAAACCTGGAAGAACAAATGACATGTTAAAATTATGCTGAACTTTTTTTTTAACAAATTTAAAGTGACGAGTCAAACATATGCTATGTCAGAAATATCCATACTGTCGCTCAAGGGGATTTTTTTTGCCTACAGTACTACACTCCTTCACGGTAATTTTGTTGTCACAATTGACTGTGAATTTCTTTCTAAAAATAAAACACAGCCACAAAACCACTTTTTATAATCCTGTACCTTTTCTCTGCCTTTCTCTCATATTCCCCAATCATTTACACCTATTCTGTCAGGCCCTTTTTCTGCTAATATTTTCATACTGAAAATCTTTCTTGGACATATTCATACCACCTATTTTATCCTTCTGTATTTTTGGTAGATTTCATACCACATGATGAAATAAATCACCATTAGTTCACCACTCTGTCAGCACCTGAACTGATGGGATGTCTGCAATGTTCCAATCTGTAACAGCCTTCTGTACTGTACTGTTCTTTAGAGCCATTGTATATTAACTTGAGCAAGTGTTATATTTTTTGGAAATGGTATCGAAGGTGGATATGGAACTGAAGGTGGAAATGCGTCATTTACTAGTACTGGAAGCTTAATCCTGTTCCTGGATGGATATAAATGAACTGCCTACTTACTTTTCAAGACTCTCTACTTATTTTCCATCGATCTGTTGTACAGCAAAACTACAGAATAGCATCTTTCATAATTTTAGCTGGTTTTGTTTCCACCATGCATACCCTGGGAATCTTCTTTTCCAGAAGAAATGGCTGAAGATACTGCTTTAATATGACCTCCAAAGTTTAAAATTAGCCTTCTCTTGCAAGAGTTATCATCGTATCAGTGGTTATTAAATGACTCCACAAATCCTTGAAGATATATTTGCAACAAAATTTATATGCCAGTTCTCCTGTATGACTACTTTATGAATTTTACACTTTGATTGTACATGCTCATAAAGCGCTGACTACATAGATTTTAGGTTATTTAATAGACGTAAGGTTTCTGAGGAACAGGAGAAGATTTCTGTAATATATTCTCCCTCTGCCTCAGACAATCTAATTTTGGTTTTGCTTTTAAACCTTGCTCACCTCCCAGCTGATTATTCTGCACGTTTATTAAGTTACATGGGGAAAAAAAAAACCAAAACAAATAGGCAAAAAAACAAGACACAAAAAACTTGCTTCATTCATTTTAAGTTCTTTAGATTTTGCTTTTAACTGATGCACTTCAAGATCTTAGGTGAATGTCCTGTTTGCTTGTTTCAGTTCCTTTGGAACCATAATTACGTTGTGAAATATTTCCTATCTAGCTTGTATGCCATCTCTCAGCCTGAAAAAAAATTAGAACATTGAGATACTGCTTAATTAAACTCGATTTTCCAAAATATGGTTCATAATGAAAATACTGACAGGCACTTAAATATAGTTACATTAGCCAATAAAATGCTAAAGTATATTCATTTTAAAATATTCAATGAAACGTGACCTACTGTCAGCTAATTCATGGTTACTGGAAAATCTATTTAGGTCAAATAATGATTGTGTTAAATTCAAACTTTTGCTTGCATACAGCGTATAACACACCCTGCACATACCCTACCCCATTTCCTCCAAACTGGATAGATTATTACAAAGCACTGGATGACTCAGTTACTTGGAATCAAAATTTTGTGGAAGACTGAAAAGAATACATAAACATTAAAGACAGAATCCTGTGAGATGGATACAAATCAAACACTTAACAGCCCCCCCACACTCCCTCCCACTCACCCTAGTGTTTTCAGATACTCTAATACCTTGGAAAATCTAGAAACAAAAGGGATTTAAGAACAGCTGCACACTGCTTTGTAACACGAATTAGATTTAGATTTGAAGAAATCTCATTTCTTCAAATACAATTTAAGAGTCCAAATTACTACAATCTTTATGCAGATCTTTCTTATTTACTGTCACAGAGCCGCCTGAAAGGAAAAAATGTAACAGAAAAGTAATTAAAAATACACAATTCTTCCACTTGCAAGAAACTCTTCACTAATCTGCCCCTTTCATAGATAAAGCAGTTTATTCATGCACCCCATGCACATTCAGAGACAGAGGCAGAGGTGTGTGCTTACAGCCACTACCACCTTATTACTTAGGCCTCTGTAATTCTACAACTTGTAATGCATCCACTTTCCATTGTTTGGCCACTTTTAACTTGAGCATTCAAGTTGAATCCCACTTAATTCCTTCCTTGCAAAGTGTAAGAGGTGTAAGGAAAGAGGGTTGAGACCATCTTTTCCCACAACTTGAAATGTAAAGCTATATTTTAATACAAAACCTTAGTTCTAGTAATAAATGTAGTCATCTGTGATATTATTTATGGGCAATATAAGACACTCCTCCCCTCCCCACTGTCTGTCACTGGGATCCCCCTAAGCTTGGGACTGAAATGACAAATGGCCCAAAAGCTACTCCTGATAAGCCCTATTTTATTAATATTTTCTGGCATGAATCCCTTCTCAGAAAGACTATAAAATTGGAGCAAAGATAGCTAATACCTGCACTACTGAAAGGTATCTTTCATCAGGTGAAACCACTTGATCAAACATTATTTTATGACCTAGTCAGAAAAAGAATGAAACTTTTGCTTTATAACTGTCTTCAAAATTCCAGAAGTTTCCACACCTTGTAGTGAACAGGTACTGAGAAATACCTAAACAAGAGTAATATGTGGAAGGACTTAGATTTAAATATCTGTGATATTTCCTATTAGTTTATCCACCAAATCCTTTTTTTAATTACACTTTTAGCCAGTACAGTTATATCATTTGGGAATACAACAGGATTATTTAAAAAACTCTGGTTTTACCTTTAACCTGAAATTAGGTTTTCATCATAAAATACATCACAGAAATCACACAATACCATGTTGGGGAATACAGAAAGTTTAATGGTTAGAACAGACATAAGTAGGACAAGGATTAGATGGTCCTGCTTAATGAACAAGGTACGGAACTAGGAGTGAGAAGAAACTCAAGTGTCAAAAATTAGCACACTGGTGGCAAGCTAGAGTCAGAAAATGAGATTACAAATCTGAAACATTTATCAGACAGAAAATGACAGCTCGAAAGAAGATTTTTTTTCTCAAATACAATTATGATCACACCTGCAAACTGTGTGGCTAAGATTCCCTGTGTGAGGCTAAGGATATAATGCTGCTGACAACACCTATATTCCCAGCATGACTGTGAGAAGAAGAACAAGAGCAGCTCTGCCAACTTTGAGTCACAATTTAATAATCCCTCACATTGTTTAAATTATGTTTTTGTTATTAAAAGCTCTACACTATATGTAAGATGCAAAATTCACGCAGAAATTACATCAGTGTACTCATAGGTTTTCCTGTTCTTCCCAGTGGATAGCTGTATTAGATAATGACTTCAAGTACATAGGCTTTCTCCCTCTGCCAAATGATGATAGTATCTTAGAAGACAATGTATTAGTAACATTTTCCCAGTTAAGTTGCATTTGATTTTGACACAGAGCAGTACCATGTTAAATTTAAAAATGTGGAAAAAACCTTATTTTTGATGAAGCCTTATGATAGATGAGAATTCTAACAAAACTCCATCTAAATTGATGGTAAGCAATAGTAATTGCTAATAAATAAATAAATATTAATATTAATAATAGTACAATTATTGTATCTGATATGTTTTCTGTCTCTATTTAAAACAGGAAAGAATTCCTATTGACATAAGAGGAATCCTATTCAGATGCAGCTATTTATTATTCTCCAGTGCTAAAAAGCTTAATTTACCCTTTGGAATATACAATAATTGTTCCAATATATTGTTTCACTTTCACATCACAGTGCTCTTTGCAAGTAGGATTCAACCTTTTGTGACTTTCAAGTATGCATGATTGGTCATATATATTCCATCATAGCAGTGACAAATATATTCACTTTACAAAAGTGGAACACAAAATATTTCTGTTTCAGCTAATGTGTTCTTTCTTGAAGTTCAGTTTCTGTATGAAATGCAACTTAGGTGACTGTGCCCTGTCTTCATCTGTCACAGATGACAGCTACTTTTGAACTCATTGCTCAATTTCAACAGGATTTGACAGAAAAATGTGAAGACAGAGAAATGTGAAGCCCTTATCCTGCTTATGAAAACTGACAGCTGAGTGAAATGGAGAGGCCTAAATTAACTTTGCAGGCTGGAGAAGGCAAGTAGAATTCAGTACCTAAACCTGGTCACTTTAGAAAGCCATATTGTGAATTAGCTGTTAGCTTCCCAGTCACCACAGGGGTGCAATAAAACAAGCCACAGCAAATGACTATTTTTACCCAGCAAAATATGTAGAGTATATAAGAAAAGACATCAAAATATCAGGTAAAGGATGGCTTGGCAAAAATTCTTTATGGGGGAAAAAAATCAGTAATTTTAGCTTAACTATATCTGGAAATATATTTTTTCTCTCTTCCTCCCCCCACCATCCTTTTCTTCCTTCATTCAGCAACCAAAATCCTGAGAACAGAATTAGCTCATTTTTTGTTAATTTCCATGCATCATCTTTACATCTTTATATGCAGTACATACTGTAGATAGTGGGAGGAAAAAAAGTGTTTCATTCTTGATCCTGTCCTCAAATGCATCTCTAACTATTCACAGTGCAGACCTGTTGATGAAAAAGGCATTAGTTCTGTAATCATGGAACACAGTAGAGTTGGTATGAATAAGACAGGAGACTTAACCTTTGCCAGCAATGAAGCTATAGGAAAGGAATTAGTATGATTTTGTTATAGAGTACTCTTCCAGTGGAATATTTGACTTGAGTTTCTTAATGAAGCTTTAATAGGTTTCTGTTTTTAGACTAATAGCTCTGCACTTACAGCCACTCAGAAAAATGATTTATGCCTTTTATATTGAGAGAATATCTAGAGGGGATATGGATTTATGCCTACAATGCCTGTGATAGAAAGATGGACCCCTTAGGAGTAGAGGTCATAATATAAGACTAAATGAAGTATGTGGTTCAGCAAGAAAGCATCAATGGACATGTTGGGCTTGGCACTTTGCACGATGTGGTCTAACAGACTGGCTACAAATTTTAAATAGTTTTACCTTTAAGAATCTCAGACATGCAGCAGAAACAGCCCTGGTACTGTGAAGAAATACCTTCCATGAACAGCAAAAATTAGTGGAGAAGTTCAGAGGCAACCAGGCTTAGTTGTGTTGAACACCTCTACGGATGTTCTGATGCCTGGTAAGAACCAGAGTCCTACACAATCTCTGCTGCTGGGATGTTACAAAGTCTCTCTTTGTTCTATCTGCCTATTTGCACAAAGTATTTATTGAGACTTGTAGGTGTTACTTAAATTTGCTTGAAAGTGGTTAATGGGTCCAGGTAGTTAGGCTGGAATAGAAAAGGGGGATGAGAAATGAGAGACAGTGTGATTAGATATGCCTCATACCTTTAAGAAACCACATCAAAGAACTTAATATTGACATTTTAAGGTAATAAATTAAGATATATATATCTTTACTAAACTGAGATAGAATATACTTGACTATGTCCTTTAAGTAACACCAAGAGATGATTTCCCAAGGAACATCTGTCCTTTACAGAATAACCCCTTCAATTCAGTTTTGTGGCAAGTTATAAAACATCTTTTGAATATTATCCAATAAATGTTCAGCTGAGACTCAAAATAAGCAGAAGGAAAGTAATCACAATTTCCCTTGACCTCAAAAATCAGTTATGGTGACACATCCCACATCCCTTCTCTGAGTCAGAGAATTTCTTCTTCTTTAGTGAAACTGTCTCTGTAGTGGAAGAACTCTTAGAAAATAAAAGCTTATCATCATCTGCTGCTAAGGGTCCCAGTCCAGTAACACTCTGATTAACTTTAAGCACAGTCTTAAAGGACTTGCTGAATAAGAGTGGACCTACATGAACAATTATATTTAGGACATGATCATATGCCTGGGTGACTTCAGCTATGAATGCAATGCTGTAAGGGTATGAAAAGACATTGTCTGCCCACAGAGTTGAAAGATTAGCCCATCTCAATACTGACATTGTTAACTTTGAAAAGCTATTTTACATAACTACTGAGCTGATAACGTTCTATATGTGTATTTGCTATATATATGTCTGCATATATATCTATCTAAACATACAATATCATTATACAGTCAGAAATGAAAGATACCAGAGGCTTTGAAATGCAAGAATAGAAAAGGTAGCTTGATTCAAGTTCTACAGATACACCAAAATAGATATGCGGGATATCATTATGAAACAAAGTGATCAAGCTAGCATCTGAAAATGTCACCCACAACAAAAATAAATCTGCTCTGCAATTGACTATATTTAGATGAATTATGTAAAATCATAAGCAAAATGCTAAGTAGTCCTTTATAGTATCTTGAGCTGAGATTATTTATAACTCATTAAGAGTTTTATGGTAAATGGGTATGTGTTGTTTTTTTCCTTCCTTAATCATCCTGGTGAAGCAAAGTACTGTGAAGGTCTTACAGGATCTTCAAGGCCAGAAAAGTCAAGCATATACATTCATCATGGCATATCTGTATATAGTCTCACACTTTCAGTCTAAAACATTTCACTGCCAAGGGGTTGCAAGTGTAAGTGGAATTTCACAATCTATCTCTTCTGTGCTTACTCAGCTGCCCTTAGTATAAAGTAGTTGGTCAGGAAAAATCAATGGGTTCCAGAAGTATCAGGATAGACATAATTAATGTTATAAATAACTGTTAAAACTATACCTGAAGTAGTGGCAAAAAGTGTCTGTTGATGGGATTTACTGAGATTTTTCAAAGACTCTCAGCTGTGCTTAGCATTCATCCTTGCAATGGATTTAATTAGTCTTATGATGTACAGATTGTAGCAAGAATACAGGAATGAACTCGTCTGATTATCAATATTTTCCTCAAATAACCTGTGCTCATAAAAAAAAAAAGCAATACCATAGAACAGCCTGATGTCTCTCTGATCTTTAAACTAACCAAGTCACTCTTTTGTGAAGCTTGTTGACTTTAAAGTCAGCTAAAGCCAAATATCCTGACATCTACATGTTCAGTCATTAAATTGACGCTGGATAGGAAACACATTTTGATCACTGCTGGTCTTCAGTGAACAATATACAGAGGCATAGGTTGAAGGGTCATGTGTGCCCTTGCCAGTTCTTACTGCTGTTCAGTGACACTCAGAGGCCAACATTTAACCATATTACTAACAGAAGACTTTCTTCTTCATCTACAAAATAAATAATAGTAATGCAAGTCCAGCAGTTGTGGTCTTTGTGGATGGAATATAAGCTGTGCAATATTAAACATTATTTTGACTGCATTTAATAGGACTTTTTAAATTTTCTATTTCTCCTCTATTCATTCTACATTTATAACTTACTGTGAAGGCATGGAATACATGGGATATAAATGCATCTATTTTATATGTACTTAACCATTGTAACAGAAAAATAAAAACACCAGCATGTTTAAAGTAGAAGTGAGACTTTTAATACTTGGAACTATGCCTCATAAATCAAGTTTATGGGCGTAAAAACTGGTGGTAATAATGTTGAATAGAAAAATGTCTTTGCCCAGATTCACAACTGGAAAACCAGGAATACGGACATGATTCTTGCCTGTTTGCTGTCTGCCAGTTTTAATATGACCCAGTTAAGGGTGAAAACCCAGGGAATATTTGTGTAAATTTTTTTAGTCAGGTAAATCACTGTAGGCATTTGAAAAGATGGAATATTTTTGCTGAAGACAAAGCAGAAAGAGGCAGGGATGGCAATTTTCTTCTATTTTCCATCAGTTCCCTTTGGCTTTTTAGGTGCCTGCTATCAGCAAAATGCTCTGGATTAGAGCGGAGTGCTCAGACCTCCTCTGCAGGTATAATATGGGAAGAGAAAAATTCTGGGAAAGGAAGGAATTCAGACAGAAAAGTACTGACTCCAAAAGCTTGCTGGTAATCTTTCAGCCTAGAAGGTCTTTGAAGTATTTTCAGATTCCATTAGCTGTCCCCCTTGACACACTCCAGGGAGACACAATGATGAGGCTTATTCTTCTCTAACTAACAGGGTGCTGCTTTCCCTAAGTTTACAAGGTTAATGTAGCCATTTTTATCTAGTTTTTTTGAGTTGGCACTTGATCTTCGGTCACTAAGTTAATCCTTTTAATCCTTTTACAAGAAAATTATTATTCACATCAGCTTTGCAAATAAGGAAAGACTTCCTAGTATCATGACTTATTCCAAGATCCTACTAGCCAGGTACACAATTACCAGCTATTAAGCAAATATCTAACCCAGAACTTTACTGAGAAAGGAGTTGTATACTTACTGAAAAAGTTATTAAAATACGCTGTGATGGGACAAATAATATTTTCCTCTCATTTCTTGCCTTCCAGCATTATTATTGCATTGTAACCACTCAGAGTCTTGATAGTCAATATTTTAACTCACAATTTCTTTTCAGAAATATTAAACTGGATGTCTATGACAAAGTATACATTTATTCTGGCTCAACTTTTTATTTGAAGAAGTTGGGTAAGGAGAAGGGAGAAAACAAATCAACTTGTGAATTTTCATAAGTGCATAAAAACAAAGAAAAATGTTTCAGGGTATGCATTTCTGAGCTAAAAATAAAAATTAAAAAATGAAATAAAGTCAGTTTGCTGAGAAAGTCAAACAACTTTTATCTGGACTTCAGAAAATCCTATTTTAAGCTTTTGCAGTGAATGAGACAGACCAGGCACATGTGGCATCCCACTCTTAAGCAGAAAGCAGCACCCAAGATTTGTCGATGCCTGTGGTTAAAAAGGAATGGCAAAAGTCAGAGGGTATAAAAAACTCACAAAATTTTATTAGGAATTATACACTTGGCATGGAAATTGGTATAAGCTGGTCCCTTATCTTGTAGTACAAAATATATGACAGCAGATTTGTAGTAAAGGGTAGGCTGAAAGAGATACAGATTGAAGAGAGGGAGAGAGGAAGAAAGGAAGAAAAGAACACCACTGCTGGCTCCAGTGTCGATCCAGATGGTGGGGTGTGCAGGGTCCTGGGGGGCCTGCCCAGGTTTCATGAGGGTGCCTTTTTGTAGACAAGCTTTCCCTGCCCTGAAGCTAAGAAGTTTCTCATTTTCTACGCAAATTAATTATCATGTGCAATTCATTCTCCTAAGCCTTTCTAGAAACAGGTTGAGGACTTCAGGAGTTTTTGGTGGTCTTGATCCTCCTCTGTTGGATCAGCATTTGGTTGACAGTCCATGGCTGCTCCTTGACCTCATACCTGCACTTGTGCTGTACTGTGCTGTGTTTATCTCCAGGGGCCAGAACAAGGATATTTGTCCCAGAAAAGTGCTGCTCTATCTCTGTAGCCCCCATCTTCAGCCACATTCTATTCTTTCGCACAGTGTAGTCCCACCACCAAACCTCGGCTGGCTCCATGGCTATCCACCCATCAGTGAGAGGTACACATCAGCCCCTTATCTGCTGGGCCTCTACAGCATGCCAGTCCACATGTCCCATATCCAGGATATTTTCATATGAAATATCTTTCCAGTCCTTCAGAGTTATGGAGTGACACTGAATGTTTTCCGTTGCTTTTGTGGTACTTTGTATACTGTATTTCAGTACAAAGGATAAAACATAAGCAGGATGTGAGAACTTTTAGTCTAAATCCCTACCCCACCAAAAGCTTGAAAGAAGTGCAGATACAACAGTAAACACCTTTACAAATGTAACAGCTGTCTCAGCTTGGAGCAGGAAAGTGCCATCAGACTCCAAATCCGACAATGATTTGCACATGCTGCAGCCTCCAGCAATTCATTGAAGCAATTAATTTCATTCTGAAATAAAACAAACCAATTATTTAACTATCACTGTAGAGGCAGATTAAAACAAAAATAGAATCCTTTAGATTTTAAGAAAACTAAAATTCTTTTTAAAATTTAAAATTTAAAAAATTAAAAATTTAAAAAGTTCTAAAATTGACTTAATTTAAGTAAAACTTCAATAAATAAGACATTTCACTGTGTGGAATTCATCCAAATATAATCAACCAGGCATTTACACCTGGAGCATTATTATTGTTAATTATTCTTTCGTAAAGCAAGGTCTGTTGTAGCGTACCAGTGGAGATGCCAACCCTTAAACTCAGTGAATTAAGATAATCCTCCTACTCATTTGCACTTTGACTTTTTCATACCAGCTATTCATTTATTAGAGAAATCACTCAGTAATGCAGCTATTGTTTCCGAGCAACTCTAACTTATATAGCTTTCTTTAACAACTCAGATTTAGTCATAAATGAACTTCCATATTGTATTAGTAAAACATCAATAGTCAAGAAATAAAGATTTCTAATGCAGAAACATCAAGAAGTATTTGAATTGAGCATTTCTAAATTGTCACCCTCTGTGGTTTTAAGAGCACCACTCTTCTGACACTGGGCTGAGCCCACACAGGATGATGAAGAGTGGCTGAGCTCTGGCTGCTTCTAGCAAGCTCAGAACTGAACAGATAATAGACAGAGAATATTTCATGGAGTCAGGAGGAAAGAAGGAAGGAAAGAAGGAATTGTTATTGATGATTCTGCAGATTGCATTTGTTCTGTTTGGAGAAATGAAGTATCATACAGTCATAGCAGGTGTGTATGCTTGTCTGCATGTAAGAAGGATTCAAAATAAGGTAGAAGGATGTTTACATTATTACACATTCATCTAGATTGTTTCCAATCTCTTTTCATGCGTGCTGCTCCTGTGGGGTATTTCCCAGATTGGTGGTGTCCCAGGGGTCTCGGCCAGGAATCCACCCAAAACAAATAAAGAAAAGTTATAAAAATGTTATCAAATTTGAATGTGTTGAATTACTGTTCAGACTTGAACCCCTGAAAATGGAATTTACTACTCCAACTGCCTCTTTCTTCCCATGAATCAACACTGAATTCCTTGATCTCACTTCCCTACTATTCTAGTATTGCAGCAATATTTTCAGAGTGCACGCAGCACCAGATGATAGACTGTAATGAGATTTTAACATTCTGGCACATAAGAACAGATAAAGTGCGGATGACATTGTAGGTTTTCAAATACTGCCAACACTATAACAATATTCTCAAGTTAAAAGGTTCATAAAGTGTGAGCCACTGAAGGTGCACCCACTGGAGTCTTCACCAGACAGAATAATCACTCATACTTTTAATATGAGACTTGCTAAACACCAGGGATATCTTGTGATGCACCACTGGGATGACCTCAACTCTTCAGTTTGACAAGGTATGCTCTTCATCTTGAAGAGTGCCAGGCACCTGAGATTCACACTGATTTCACTGGTCGAGAGAAGAAAAAAGGTGCTTGGCTACTTCTCACATTATGTCAGGTTCTGAAAGCTTATGTTAGCCATTAGAACACTCTGAAAAACAAATTCACAAAGATTTGCTATAATTTTAAAGAAGATCTTGTTTTGGCCTGTAGATCTTCCTACTGAGCAAACTTGTACAGTAATCAGCACAAAATTTAGCATTAAAAAACCCCAAAGTACAAATAAGCGGACAACCTGTCTTGTCTGAATAATTTCAAATTATTTCACTTTCCCTTATCCTTTTGGTAAGGGTTTGAGACTGATGAAAAGCCAGACCATCAGCATGACACCTTTCAAAATGAGATTGGGCACAATAATCACCTTAGAAGCCAATGGAAATCAAGACATAGTATATAAAATTGACTTAAACATGAAATTTGAATATACTGTGGAGAGCAATATTGTTAATCCTTCAAATAATGTTTCAATTCTTAGGCAGAGGCATAACTCCTAAAAAGTCTGAGGGTTTTGGTAGACTATTTTCCTAAGACACTATTTGCTGCAAGGTTTGCCAAATAGAGTTGGAATCCAGTGAAACACTAACAAGCGGGCTGTTCAGGTGGCATTATTTTTGAGTAATAATTTTAAATACCAGTGGAGCTTGGATTTTCAATTGGTATATCTAAGGCAGTTCTCTTTCGTCCGTCATCCTTCCAGGTATAACAAGCATGGTTGGGAGTTCATATTTCTTCCATGACCAGAGAGCACTGGGAAGCAGAAGCTAGGTAAAGCCAAGGAGACTGAAAAGGAAAAAAAAATAATGTTACTTGTTTACCACTTCTAGAGTCAGCAGATCCTGATTATATTTGTTCTGAGGTCCTGGCCTTTTCCTGCTGCCAGATAATGGATTTTCTGAAATTTAGGCTCCTCTTGGGGTTTGAACTGTTCATTCTACACAGTGTGGGGTTTGCTTCAGTCAAAGGTAACAATGCATTTTACAGAATTCTAGAGTAAACTGTAATTTAAAATACACATCTAACACTGCAATTTCAGCTATAAGTCTGAAATTTCAGATGCATGCTCCTGTTGGATGCTCTAGGTTGGCTTTGTGGCACTGTGATTTCAGGTTCACAGTTGCCTAAAGGGCTGTCTCCCTCCTCTGGATGTCATCTGGACTAACCTACTTGTTCAAGAAGCACCATGAAGAGCAGGTTGCCCAGAGGCACGTCCAAATAGCTTTTGAATACCTCCAAGTATGGAGACTTGGCAACCTCTTTGGGTGGCCTGTACCAGTGCTCAGTTATCCTCACAGGGAAAAATCATTTCCTGCTTTTCAGAGGGAACCTCCTGTATTTCAGTTTGTTCCTCTGGTCCTGTCACTGGACACCTCTGAGAAGAAGCAGCTCCCTTTTCTGCACACCCTCCCTTCAGGTATTTGTAGACACTGATGGTATTCCCCTGAATTTCCTCTTTTCCAAGCTAAATAGTCTCAGTCTCTCTCTTCCTGCTTCATGAATTTACACTTCCATTTAAGTGGTTTGGTGTAGGAACTGGGTCACTTTCAGACAAAGCTCTATGCAAATGAAACCTCAATGCAAAAAGCAAGACATCTTTCATAAATGAAATAAAATTAATGCAAATTTTTGTATGTTGTCAATGTTTCATAGTGAACTTGATGACACTTTAGTTCTTTCTGAAGGATCGGTGCTGAGACTGCATTTGAGCAATAAAGAAAAATAATAATTCTTACAAATAGAGAGCTGCAGAATTGAAAGCTGTAGGCATTTGGAAAAATTATCTCATATACTTCAGAATACATTAGAGTCCTAAATTTTGCTTGGTTTTGGTATTTAGAAAGAAAAACAAAAGGGTTGGAACTAATAATAAACAGACTTAAAATCACATTTAGATTAAATTTGCCAAGATGCAGAAATGTATATTTTCTAAATTTCATTATTTTTCTTTTCCTCTTAGTCGTCAAAGGTAAAGCTATTGTTTCAAACGGAAACCAAGACTTGCAGAATATATTGTTGTCCAGAGGAGAAAGGAGTCTTCTGAAGGTTACGAGAATACACCATTGCATAGAATCTCTGGATTTATTTTTGTCTCAGAAAAACATGAATGCAAAGAATATTTGGGATTTTGAGTGGACCTCTCTAACACAGCTTTCAAGTCAGTCAATTTGTAAATGTTTTGATCATAATATGGATTAAAAGATGAGAATCAGAAAACCCCACATTTCCTGCTAATTAAAAGATGACATTTTCTTTTTTAGTCTGTGGCATGTACACACACAAAACCCCCAGACTTTCAGTATTTGTTGTTCTGAAACTTTCAAAATATAAAGGGGATTACAAATTCAACACAGACTTCAGATAGATGGATTGAATGTACAGGGAAAAATCCTGGGGCAACTCCACTGAAATATTCCAGGACAAAGGAACAGTCATAACTCAGCATGTATTTTCTATGAGGTAAATGTTTGTAGGTGAATTGTTTCATTTCCACAGTAAACAAAAAATGAGCTCATTTTGAGTAGGGCAATTAATTTTGAGAAGCTATAAATAACCAGTACTGCATTTTGTTATATATTCTGAGAGACAGTTCAAGAATAGAAAAGAGTTCTCAAAGCAGACAAATAACAGCTAATAACTTTCTACTCACTGAGAATTTTTTTTTTTCCCTTAACTGAACAACATATGGGCTCTTGTAAGTAGCAATACATTAGAGGTATTTGTCTAGGTAACCAGTCTTAACTAGTTGGAATCACATGGATGCTACGGACATGTGTGACCCAGTTGCTGAATGGCCCAAGATCAACAAGCAGCAAACTTTATGCATGCAAAGAAGTGTGATCCTTGTGTAGGAAAGCTCAGTCATCTTTTACAATTCTGACACTTTGAAAGGGTCACAGGACAAGCCATCTAAAAGCAGAGTTCCAAACCACCTCCATCCCATCCTACAGTGCAACAAAAGAGAAAAGACTTGTTCTGCCTTCTGCTAATTAAAAAGGCCATTCACAGAAAGGTATTGTGGACATATGTATTTATGATAAAGGCTATCCTCAGTTTGAGTTAAGCTACAGGATTGTTATAAAAGGACATGAAAGGGGGAAAAAAGGCACTTTTCCATGTCCTCTGTATTTGAAATGGAGTTCATAAGACTTCCTCTAAATTTGTTGTGTTTCAAGATGGCTTTAATACAGAAACTTTCAGAAAATATAAATAATGATGCATCTTTCACAAAAACAACAGATGTGTCTCCAGTAGAGTACCTGAGATTTGAGATCTATATCACAGAATGATGCTCTGCAATTCACCTGCTCCCAGCCTACTCACATTTCAGTCTGGTGGATGTTACCTCAGGGTTTTCAAGCACCTTACTTATTAATAAAAGGCATCTCAAAAACTGTGATACTTGAAACATTAATTTAGAAAATCTAATTTAAATATATAGTGTGTTTGATATTTAGTTCATATCATTTCTTTAAGAAGAGATATGTTTGGTATGTTTCTCAGAAGCATTACGTTAATTAGAGTTAAGGCCAAGTGATAATTAACAGGGCTTGAACAAAAAACCTCATTCATACACCAGATTTATCTACCTTTTTTTAAAAAGAAATAATGAATATTTAGATGTGTGTGAGACATAAAAACATAAGATCTAGATGCGAAATTGTTTTGACTTTTTAGGAATACTAGATTCTGAATACTGTTCTTGTTGTTTTTAAATAGTCTTATCAGAAATGTACAATGTATTTTTAGGTAGATGTTTTTTTAAACTTCACCTGCTCACATTCCTGAATAGAGTGGCTTATCATAAAGGCTACCAAAAGTGTATCAGGTACAAATAGATTATTCTAACTGCACAGGTTCATCTTTTGATGTCCTTCTTTTCATAACTGATAGATCATTGGTCAGGAATAATTTTTCTGTTTTCTTAGATGTTGACCTGAGATTTTATCCCATCAATTTTCTCCATACTTACTTAGTCCCAGGATAGCCATTTTGTTCAAGAATCAAAATTAAATAATCAAGTTTGCTGATGACACCAAGCTGTGAGGAAAGGATACCATCCAGAGAGACCTTTACAAGCCTGAGAGATGGACCTGTGCGAACCCCATGAAGTTCAACAAGACCAGGTGTAAGGTCCTACATATTGGTCAAGGCAATTTCAGGCACAAATTCAGTCTGCATGAAGAAGGGATTGAGTGCAACCCTGAGGAGAAGGACTTGGGGGTGTTGGTAGTTGAGAAGCTTGACATGACCTATCAGTGCACACTTGCCTCCCAGAGAGCCAGCAGTATCTTGTGCTGCATCAAAAGAAGGATGACCAGTGGGTCTAGGGAGGTGATTCTCCCCCTGTACTACACTTTTGTGAGATGCTCCCTGGGGTACTGAATCTAGCCCTGGGGCCCCCAACACAAGAAGATTGTGCACCTGTTGGAGTGGGTCCAGAAGAGGGTCATTAAGATGATCAGAAGGATGGAGCATCTCTCCTATGAACACAGGCTGATAGAGTTGGGGTTGTTCAGCCTGAAAAAAAGAGAAGGCTCTGGAGAGACCTCACAACACTTTCCAGTACCTAAAGGAGGCTACAAGAAAGATGGAGGAGGGAATGTCCTGTCACTACAGGACAAAGGGGAACAGTTTTAAACTGATTGAGAGTAGTTTTAGATTCAATATAAGAAAGAAATTCTTAATTATGAGAGTGGTGATGCACTGAAACAGGTTGCCTAGAGACGTTGTGGATGCCCCATCCCTGGCAGTGTTCAAGATCAGGTTGGATGGGACTCTCAGCAACCTGGTCAGGTGGAAAGTGTCCCTGCCCATGGCAGAGGGATTGGATCTAGATAGTGTTTAAGGTCCCTTCCAATCCAGACCTTTCTGTGATTCTGTGATTATATAAATGTCTATTTCATTATATAGATAACATACATAATACAGTCAGCCACCTGTTCTTTATTTTCAACTCTTCCTGTTAAAAACTATTTCACAATACTCTCTGACTCCTAATTTGTATGTCTTAAAGCACGTTTCATGGAAAACATTGATTACATTATCAGCAAAACAGATATTTCAACTATGTAATCTTTTGTTATAACAAGCCAGTGGTTGTGTTCTGATTCTTGTTTTATTGAAGAAATAACTGTTTGCATATTTTAGCTGGGAAATGTTTTATATTAATATTGATCACAGAGGTCCCTATGAACATTAGGAACCTGAAAATTTTGGTATTGTGACTATTTTCTATTGGTATTGTTTGACACTTCTACTCCTCCTAGAACATTCCTTACATCACTTGGATGTTGGTGAATATGCACATTGTATAACGCATTGTATGAAAGTATTAAATCTTAGTTGATTTTAAATAATGTTATTTCTAGCATAGCAAATAACAAAGCTTGATTGTAGAAACAATAAAATGGATAATAAAGAGAATTTAGTCTGCAACTGGATGCTTGGGCACAGTGATGACAGTTTTGAATCTATTAGGTTATGAGACTCATAGTGTTTTACATCTGTGATTACATTCAGATGTTAAAAAAAAAAAAACAAACAGGGAGAAAAACACTGGAAAAAAGAAAGGATTGAAGAACCTGACATCTGCAGAGGGTGAGGAAGGATCTACAGAGACTTGTGTTTCTGTCAGAAAAGAATTATTGCATGACAGCAGACCATAAACTGCAAGGTAAGAACCTTTACATTTTTCGGTAGCTAAAACCACAGTTGTGTCTGTTTCTGATACTCAGAGCCAGACTTTCCTGTCACCAAGTATTTTCTCTGAACATATGTCAAGAGCTGTTGAAGGTATCAGCATAGCAGACTGAAAAAATCTGCTTTGAAACAAAAGCATCAAGTGTCTTATTCTTTGTAAACAATATCACAACAAGCCTCCTACTTTCAAGTCACAAAAAGGTATGGCAACTTTTGTAAGACAGGATAGGAAATGCATCATTTGTGAAAGACACAGAATTAAAAGGAGGTTGGATTTTGAACCTCTTTTTGTGTTTTTGCAGAGTATACATGATCATGGTTATTCTGAATCTTATGCAATCAATTATTTCTAATTTCTGGAAACTCAAAATTTTGAACTTGGCGAAAGTGTTAGTTTATGTAGTAGTTAACTGTTTATAGTTATGCAAAGATATTATAAAAATCACAAATGACAATTATTTTCATTATTTTCTCTTTACTTTTAATGATGAACTACAATGTAATAACAATAGCAATAATAATGGCACTAATAATAATAATAATAATAAATCCAAGAACCAGATGTCCTGTGTGTGAACTGTTGGAGCCTTCTGTGTTTTAACATGCTCCAGTTATTATCAGTTCAGGTGATCTGTGAAGACTTTATGTAATAAACTCTAGTACAAGTGAAAACAAAGACTTTCAGGATATTGGGCACAAGGGACTCTAGACAAACTATTTTGGATCTATATGGTCAACCTTGCACCCAGTGCCATATTTCCCGTTCAGCCTTAGGCAAAATAACTCATACACTTAAATTAACAGGGTAGTCGCCAAACCTTTGCAGGCACTCAGTGAAGAGAAACATAGAACCTGCCAAGAGGCAATTCACAACAAGGGACTAAATTAGATGCTCTAAATAATTTCTTGAGAAGCTATTCTTTCCCTGGTCATGCCTATAAAGAGGTACTCAGGAATGTTTCTTGGGATAGGAACCCTGAACTTGTCCTGGTTTCATGATGGGATATAACATAGTATGCATCTCTTCCGTTCCTAGTTATCACAGTGCATATGCTGAAGTATTTTGTATTTTATATTTTAATAGAATAAATATGTCACTCAGGATATGCTCCAAAATTAAGGGCTAAAAAGTTCAACTTATTAATTGAATTATAAATACATTACAAAATGAACCAAGATCTAGTGAAGTTCAAAACAGCATTTTTACACCCCTTTTCCATAAAATGTGAATGATCCTTGAGAAGAAAATCAAGACTAGAAAAGGACACCAGGGAAACACAGCAATGACATTCATTTGTTTAGTATGCTTTGTTTTGTTACAGGAGTACTGTTGAATACTTCACTGAATAGATGTGCATTCTTAGCTAACTCAGTCTAATTCTACACATCTAAAATAAATACTAAGCTGCTCTTATAAAAATTATGAACTAATTTAGCTTCTGAATAACATTTCCATAGAAGTTAAAAAACGTTTTATTTTGGTAAGTTTTCCATTTTATATTTAACTCACTTTTGTATCTCATTCTCTTCGCGATACTTACTTCTGGTTATCTGACACCAAACTCCAAAGTAAGTTGCAAATTATGATAATTTTGGAAGATCTAATAGTCTGATTTTATATGACCCCTTTGTCTCCACTGACAACCAAGAAACCCTGCAAAAAACCCCACAAGCTCACTTGTCATGAGTGACCAATTTAGCATACACTTCACAATCACTATGTGGAACATGACCATCTCCGTCAAATGTCTGGAATTCAAGAATGCACTTGATAAAGATTCACACAGGTCCTTGTAGTTACATTCTAGTCTGAACTATGTCCCAGGGAGGGACATCACTGCACTTTCAATGAGATTGCTCCATTTGTATTTTATTGCTTTGAGCCTTGGAGGACAAGATGACAGATATCTAAAAAATAACAAAAATGGACAAATGGATTAGTTGGTCTGAACTCAAGCTAGAAATGTTCCAAAAATAAATTCACTGAAATTTTCTTTATAGACGTTTTCTCCATAATTTCACTGAATTTTTTTCAACCCGGGTATTGATCAGAGTTTTAATTTTAATTGTTGCAATATGAAGAATCTCACACCTTAATGATGATCTCAAAAATTTTAAATGTTTTAACAGAATATTATGTATGTAATAATATGAACTCTTTAAAATGCTTTATCTCTAATGGAAATAATTCTCTCAGGTTCAAGGGCTATGATACCTTTTTCTCCAACCTGTGTAACACATAACATGCCAACAGAGGGATAAGACTTGAGTAAATTTTTAGGGGAGAAGACATCTGATAATGCTGAAATATCATCCCTATAAAAAAGTCTTCAGCTATAGCTTGCAAGTACCTCTCTAACACATCAGGTAGAAATACAGACAATCTGTCATCATAATAGTCGTGAGCAAAGAAAGTTGGTTCAATTTCTCTCCTTCTGGAATGCTCAAAATCCAATTCTAAACAGATTTTGTACACCTATAGAGACCTACCAGTTTAACCATCAAAGCCCAGGAATCTGATTTGGTATATTTCAGGTTTAAGGGAAATTAATATGCTTTGGGTTCAAGCCTATAACCAAGGCACAAACTGAAAGCTAAGGTCTGACCTCCCCAGTTAACAAGTTATACAGTTCCAAAACTATCCATGGTGATAACATGCTTGCTAACAGGAAAATTTGTGCTTTCCAAAACATCCTTGGTTATTGAGAATTACCTGCTTGTGAATAGAAGGTGCCTGTCAGTAAACCTGTGACATAAACATTGGAATTGAAGTCAGTATAAGCAAAATAAAGTGTTTGTGTCAGCAAAACATCTTATTTGTTTAAGGAATAACTTATGTATTCCAGACTTAGAATGAAGTGTTTGACACATTTCATTCTTTTCTCTCACAATAATAAATAAAATACATTTAGTAAAATGGTGGACTTGGCTGAACAAATAACAAATAATAATGATGATGCCTGCAGAAAAATCCATAAAACCTAATTATTCTGGCTTTTATCCAGCATATATAAAAATCTGGAAACATATTTTTTTGCTGAAGCAAGATGTTTCTGAGAAAAAATATCAATAACTATATTGAAATATTTAGGTAAGATTTACCTCACATGTGAAATGGTTATTCCTTGGAAATTTATTTAGCAATGCATTTTGTTGTCTTAATAGAACTACTTATAAACCCCAGTCTTCTTAATGGGAATATTTTACACCAGAGGACAATAGTAAAAACAGAAGATGGGGTACAGTGGGAGCCAAGAAATAGAACCACAGAGACAGTATAGTATATACAAATACTGTATGGTAAACCTTGATTTTATTAGACATAACACAATTGTAGATTAGTAGAAGTTTTAAAAGAGGGAGGAAGGAAAGGGAAAAAAACCACTTGGTTTTTGAAAGAGTCCAACCAATCAAGTAAAGGTATAATTTTAAGAATTTATAAACTAGAAGTTGACAGTAATTTTCTCAAGCATCAGACACATCACCCCTTTACATTACTATGCTTTATGAATTATGAATTTTGGCTGATGAGGAAGCCTAAGGGTGACAATGGAGCTTCAGAGTCAGTAATGCATTGTCATTTCACGCTGTGTGAGTTCCTACTATACCTAGATGGATTTTTCAAGCTTAAATAATGTTACTGACTGCCAAAGATTTTATTAAGAGGTCTGATGATATTATATGCTCTGCTGGTAAGATACTAATCCCTATTAACTAGAAAAGGGTCAAATACTTTGAGAGATTGCCAGGGCTTTTTTCGTCTGCTGGGGTGTTGAGATGTAGTTGTACTCCCCCACCATAATTCACCTATTTTGAGTCAGATAGTGAAATAGAAAACCATTTTTACAGCATCAAGAAGAATGAAATTTGAGTAGGAAAGACAGTTGTTCTGTGAGATTTTACATGGCTCCTGTTGCCAAGGAAACAATTTCTTTTGGCTTTGAAAGGTTTGGTAATGGTTGCCCTAGCTACAATTCGGGCAGTATAGACCATGAAGGGCTATTTATCTCATGCAATTATATATATACATACATACATATATATATATATATATATATACACATAAACACACCCTCATGTTAGGGAGGGACAAATTTAGAAAAATGGAATTACAAAAACATTGAAGTTAGGAAAATATTCTGAATACATTAAAGGAATGTGTTGATAGAAGAGCCCTTGGCATTGGCTTAAGTCAATCCCATCCCATACCTGAAAATATGATCTTCAAAAATTAAAAAGAAAAAAGAAAAAAAAAATAATGTGAAAATTAGAGAGCTCATTTCCTTCCTGTTCTACCCAAGTACTTGAGCAGGTACTTAGTATTTGAAGTGTAGACTGAAAAAATGATGAAGAATACAGAATACTTCTAATATTGATTGTGGAAACGTTTTTTACCTTAGAACCTCTTATTAAGTTTGAATTGGAAAAATCAGATCCATTATTTTAAATATAACTTTAGTATTTTACTGATATATCACAGTATAACATTCTCTGAGTTAAACTGGGAAGGACAGTTCCTAAGCATGGACTTTAAGATGTAGGAGGTGAGCAAAGCAGTGATGAAAGACACCAAGTAGAAATTCATCAACTGATTGAAAAATTGATTGATTGTACTGGATCCCAAGAGGAGAAAGGTTTGCAGATTGCAATGGGGATGAAAAGTGCTCCAGGAATATCAAAATAACATATTTTTTCTATGTAAAAAACAAAAATCCATTTTAAGGAGGTGTTCAAATTGCTTGCAAATTTACTTCTAGGCAGGGATAATAGTTGGAATGTAAAAGTTTCCATAAATATTAGGTTCAAAAGCTGTAGTGGTAAATCAAGAATAGTAAGAAATGAAGACAAGAAAAAGGAGGAGACTGGATGGGTACAAATATAAAAGGAAGAAATGCCCATCTTATAAATTATAGTTTCTCTAGCTAAATTCTGGATGAATAGCACAGACTCTACCTTCTTTAGAACAAAAACATATTATATGAACACCAGATTTGTGGAGGAAAAGGAGTCTGTTTTATTTGTTTCCTTCTTATGAAGACCATGATGGTCACTCCAGAAAATAAAAAAAGGAGAGAATTTTAAAACCTCATCTGTGTAATGCAGATTAGTGTATTTTCTGATTTTCAGTTAACCCACTGAGATTTAAAATTATCAAGATGAAACAAGTATTTTCTGTAGAAATACTTGCATATGGGGAACTTTATTTCCATTGAAAAAAACAAAATACCCAAAATTTTCTCCTATACTTAGAGACTTAAAGTCAACACTAAACTATTTATACTACTCTTTCAAAGGAGTCTTTCTGGGAAGAAATGCTGTATAGTACATGCTTAAGGAAGACTGTTCTCTTCTCTTCTCTTGTGAGGCTTCACTCTGTCTGCAAAACAATATTGATTTTAAAATGAGAATTTTTTTTCAATTCTGATTTCTTTTGATTGCAAAAAACCCAAAGTGTCTTAAAAATTAGGGAAAAAACCTCAGGACATACAGTAATTTCAGCTCAAAAATGTATAAGTTCCAGTAAGTCAGAGAAAGCTACTTTATATTGCAACAATTTTTAATTCTATGTAATATATTGTCAGTATTATGAAGAGCAGCAATGTGTAATTTTGAAAGGAATTTTGTTTTGCCACAAGAAGGACTTTTTACGAGGGAATTCAATGATAGGACAAGGAGCAATGACGATGAACAGGAAGAGGGTAGTTTTAAATCAGGTATCAGGAAGAAATTATTTACTGTGAGGGCAGTGAGGCTCTGGCACAGGTTGCCCAGGGAAGTGGTAGATGCCCTGTTCCTGGAAGTGTTCAAGGCCAGGTTGGATGGGGCTTTCAGCACCCTGGTCCAGTAGAAGGTGTCCCTGCCTATGACAGAGAGGTTGGAACTAAAGGATCTTTAAAGTTCCTTCCAATACAAATCACTGTATGATTCTATATTCAAAAAAATTGGGTTTTCTTTCTCTATAGCCAAAAGGCATCTCTGCTTTTTTAACTTCTGCTATTGAGTTTGCTTTCGACCAGCTCCTCACTGGAATAACATAGGCAAAATCTGTGTTTCCTCTGTGATCATCATGACTCTGATGAGCAAATAAACAGCTATGCATTTATACTACTTTCATGATGTACTGTCAAAAAGAAGAAAATGGTAACTGAAATAGTGTTGTTCAATACCAGTACAATTCATCATGGAAAAAAAAGATAAATTATGAAGGTATGAACTTTTATTTTTCTGAAATACAAACTCATCTCTCTGTGCAGCTCCAGCCAATCAGAGTTGAGACATATTTTCTTAACAAAAAATTAATGTTTAATATTAATAAATTTAAAATATTAGTAATATTTTATACTAATATTAATATTTTACTATTAATATTTTCTTAACAACAAAAAATAAACAAACCCAAATATTCATTTGGATACTAAAAATTAGGAAGCACCCTGACACAGAGTTGAAGTAAAAAGCTAAAAGTGTTCAAGGAAAAACAGTTTAGTCTGCGAGGGTAAGTCAGAAGACTGTCTCATTGTTCTGAGCCTAATCAAATATTCAAAGTGCTCATATAGAATGAACACAATGTATCTCTATTATTATCATAAAATAATTCATGCTGAGCTTCTTTTGAACTCAGACTCAAAAGAGAAAACAGGGAATATTTACACTACCCTAAAAAAATCTAATGAATATTAAATAATCTACATAAGATTTTAAGAGGTAGTTAAGGAAAACAAACTTCAAAAGTTGCAATTATTGTAATCATTATCTTGCTCCTCTCTGTAGTACAAGACAATATTAGCAAAACACTTCAAATATTATATAGTTCTCAAAGATATTGTGGTTCTTAGCTAATAAATATGTTTTATTACACTCTTTTCCATCTGTCTAGTAATTATTTTGGCCATTAAATCAACAGTAAAGCTAACATAATAAACCAATTAGACTTCCAGAATACAGTCTGCCTCCACAATAAAAGCTGCTTGACCCTACTGCTTATCTGAGTTAGCTGGCAAGCAAATATTTAAAACATTCTTTTGCTTTGGTTTTCTTTTCACTTTATTACCTATGGCAAACCTTCACTGCAATTGAGAGACCTTACATACTTCTAGCTTTTAGAAGGAGGTACACACTGGGGAAAAAAAGCTCTAAATTTCAACAGGCTCAAGTGAATATTTTTTTCTAGGAACATATATCAATAAACACATTTCTCCATTCATTGAGCCAAATGATAATTTTCATCTCACCTGAAGTAGAACAAAGCAATCTCTGTTACATAAGAACGATGTTACTTCTTTGTGTTTGCACATTATTGATTACTGCATGGAGAAATATTACACCTACTCTTTTGAAGAGCTCCTCTCAACTGAATAGGACTCTTCGTCTATGCTTAAATATAGACTGACAAAAAAATAACCTGAAGCCCATAAATACATTTTCCAATTCTGGATTAAAAAAATACATCTGAATGTATTTATGCTTCTTGTAGGGATAATTGATAATGATAAACTGTAATTTAATACATGAATCAATCCAGTGTTGTGACTCAAAGAGGTGCCTATTCATTTAAAATGAAATAAGGAAGAAAAAATAAATACAGAGGATTGAAACCATTACTTCCAAGAAGTGGACAGGATTTGAAGTAATACATCACTGCCTATCTACAAATAGCATTTGATTTAAAGCCACTAGGTGTCAGCATATAAGTATTCCTAAAGACATTTATCTGCCAGAAAAAGTAGTTGGCAATAAACAAATATGCAAGATTGTAGGTGGTTGATGATTCCTTCCAAAGCCATGGAAGAAAGCTGTAAACTTATCAGGCTCACTGAAAAATATTAGAATGATTGAGGAATATTTTTCCATATGGTAAACGAGTCTTGAATGGAACCGTCTGGTTTTTAATACAATACTCTGGATATTCCAACTTATACAGACCTTTAGTGGTTTGACTTCAAAATAAATGCTTTCCCAACCAAAACCATAGAATAAGAGCAAGTAGTCTTTTTGTCATGAGGCACTGTCTAACAGATTCTTCATACTGGCATGTTTGCTGAACTGCTTAGTCCTTGTACTGAATTCCTCAGTAGAAATCAAGTTATTGTATAATATTTTTCTGTTGTCACTAAGACCATAATGGAGCCCCCCAGCCATGATGACTCAAGAACACAAATGAGGGACAAATTTAAGTAATTTCTCTTACTGATGATCTGTTATTAAGCTAGAGCTAATAATTCAAAGGAGCAGGATGCTTAAGGCAGGTAATACTGCTTTAACAAGAGCACTGAAATGGCAGTGTACTTCCATCACTGTGGAGTGGGTACTTTTGTACTTCTTCTTCTTTATGTGCAAGGGGGAGTCCATGTGTCTGACAGAGCACAAAGTATGTGACCAAAACTGATTAGTACTCCTGACTCATCCATAGCTTTTCAGCTCTTGACAGACTCCTGACATGTCACTTCATGTAATTCACTTAAAGTTCTTTGTTGTGTTAGTGTTTTAATAAGTAGTGACATTTCCTGGAATTTACATAATACAGTTTATTGGGTATACTGTAACTATCTAATGAGAACAATAGGTGCACCTCAGAGAATTCAGAAAGAATCTGAAGGGTTTTAACAGCCATTTAAATATGATTAATGAAATAGCTAAACGATACACTAATTTGAGAGTGATCTAGATTAAATAGCCACACTTGTATAGAGCCATAAGGATTGTACACTGATGTGAAAAGTGTAGGGTGTGTATTCTACTCCTACCATTTGCTGCATAACTGTCCAGACTGTGTGACTAATCATGGTGAAGACATTCTAAATATAAACAGGGTGGCTCACGCTGAAACCTAGCATAAATATCTCCATTTTTGTTAAAGTATAGGGGATGCTTCTAGGTAAGGAGCAGCAAGGTGATTGATGAGAAAACATAAAATAGATCCAGCATGAAGTGTAGCTCATTTATTTAATCTTCTAAAAAATATGATAAAGGTGTAAACTAGACTGTCTTGCAAAACTAAAGTGGTAAAAAGAAACATATAAAGACAGGTATAGAAAGAGAGAATGAGAGTACATGAAGCTCTGACAGATGAAGAACAAAGTCAGAATATAGCTAGCATCTTTGGCAGCTTGCAACAAAAATCAGACAGAAAGTCACAGCAGCAGTTTTTTTCCCTCCTTCATATTGACCAGAACTACCCATTAGTGTTGAGCCCCTGAAGTGATTTATTGTATATGTGTAGGGTAAATTCAGCAGTATAAGAGAGAACTATTTGGCCCTATGTCCTCAGGAGATCAGGTTGTCCTACTCTCCCTTTCCCCAAGAAATAATTCAGAACAGTTGCCTTACAGAATGAAGCCATGTAGCAACGATTGGTATTACAGATCTGCAGAGAAAGTGTTTCATTCTGGTTTTCAGGCAAAAAATTGGCTTTTTCCTTTCCAAAATTGTCTTTAAAATTCCCCTCTTTTAAACACAAGGATACAGGCAACAGGGTTCTTTTTGTCCCACTGGAGAAATGCTAAGAAATAAAATCTTTCTCCTAGAAAAAGATTTTGCAATTATTTCTCCTTCTAAAATATAATGCTATGCAATTGTCCTTATGTAAATTTAATTACAGAGATCCAAGTACCTGTTTTAAAAGAGTTTGAGTATCAACAAATTGAGCCGACAAAAACATAAGGATTTTGAAAACAGTTGTTGAGAGATCTCCTGATCCCGGGAATTCTGACTCCTGAAGGTAGCTGTTGGCACAGTTTATTACATATTTAAATGAAGTATTAGAGAGGCGTAGTTTTCCTGTCTTGCATCTTTCAGCATAGAACCAAAATGGATGAGAGGATTCACAAGATTCTCCAATTCTTTCAAGATAACAGTAGAGACCTCATTTAACATCCACCTTCAGAATGACAGCACCTGAAGTGCTATGAGGCTTGTAATACTCTGCAGGTGAGAGTTGAGATGAATCTCCTGCCATCCTTGGGAAAAGCCTCACAGCCCTGACCCCACTTTGGCCACCAGCCCCACTGCCCTGACCTGCCTGAGCCCCCTGGCATCAGTCTGCAGCCACTCTGCAGCCTCTCTTGGCCCTGCTTTGCTTGTTGGGGGCACAGGGGGACTGTGACAGCAGGGAAAGGGAGTAGGGGGAAAGAAAAATGAAGGAAAGGGATAAGAGTGGAGCAGGGAGGGATGGAGTGTGGATGTACAAAGTAACTGCTGGTCTGAGCTGACCCCTGACAAGAAGGAAGCAATACAATCTAAAAGGCAAAGAACTGATCAGAGCAGCTGAAGTTAGTCCTGTTTTGCAGGCTACATGCAAGACAAAATGGTGTCACTTGGTTCTATCACAGAAACACAGGTTGCAGTGTCTGCCTTTTCTTAACAGTTTTGCTGTATTTGTGGAAGAGAAACTCGTTTAAATAAATCTGGTTTAATGAGGACATTACAAATGTAGGGCAACATGCACCCTCCAAAAGCATAGTAGGTCTGTAGGTAATTGCCTTGGAACTTCTAGATGCAGATGTCTCTCTTCCACCCTTCTTTTCTGTCCAATCTCATCACTGCTCAGCCCCTGAACAGGGAAGCAGCAGTGCAAAGGGTGATGACTAAAGAAGGTAATTTTTTTCTACCAAGGGGAGAGGGCTGCTGCTGTCCACTTCATCCCATCTGAAAATGTCAGGCAAGAGGAGGAGATAGATGACAGCAGCTTGAAGGAAATACAATCTGAGAATGGCAGTGATGTGCTGAGTGTATTATTCAAATGATCAGGTGGGCTTGGCAGGGATATTTTTAACACTCCTTAACTCTTCACTTCAAAGCTCTGAAGTGATTCAGTTTCTTAAAGCCCAAGTGGCTTGATAGTGATAGACATATATATCTTAGTTCTTTTAAATTTTTTTTCTAAACCTGTATCAGCAGCTGCAATACATCCATCATCCATTTTGCATTGGTAATTACATTTCCTTAGCTTGGTGCACAGTCCTTTACCAAAGACTGCTGTTCAATATTATTTAAGGATTGCCATTGATTCACAGAGCTATTGCCTCCTTACACAGGAATAACATTTGAAGTGTTTTGGTCTAACTGTTCAAGAGGTAGCCTTTTGCTTCTGAGTAGTGAGAACTCAATTCTTCCTGGATTAGTTTGGGCTGAGAAATTCCCAGACTGCCAGTCTCTCCAATTGTGCCACGACAGCAGTGACAAAATGCATGTCATGAAAACCCCTAGCATCTAAGCTGTTGTGAGCAGTAGCCAGGTGTCCTGTGTAAGGAATTTACCTGAATTTTCCCACCAATAATCAGATTTAGTGCTGCCCTTTAGGTTCAGTGCAAGCCATAGCCCTTTCCTTATTTATTGCTCCAGAGGGAGTGCGAAGAGGTCTGTTTACTGTAGGCAATTGTTCTTTTCTTTCTGACAGATGTAAATGTCAAAGGATATCTGGGTTACTTTGGGTACCATTTAATGTCACCATTGTTTTGCTGCCTAGCAAAAGCTACTGGGGCATCCATAAACATTCAGCAGCCCTCTAGAGGCCAAGAGGAATGGGGAACCCGTTGTCGGAATTGGTTCATGTTGACAATTATAGTCAGAGGGTCCTCCTAAATAAAACCCAACAAAACAACCAAAAAATAAGCAAACAAACAAAAAAAAAAACCAACCAAGAAAGCCCCAAAAACCTGATGCTGTTGGCAAAGGAGCACTGGCCCTATCTTCTGACAGGTTCAGAAGCTACCTGGAGGGGACTCTAAAATTGGCTGCCTTTTATCTGCTAATGCCCTGACCCAGGAGAACACTGGATCCGACCCAAGCTGTGAGAACTGGCTTTTTCATTCAGAAGATCTCTTCACAAGACATGTGTGAGGTTAATAAATCTGCCTCTTGCTGGGATGCCATGTGGAGGCCTTAGCTCTTCCTCTAGCACACTTTATAAAATCCGTGCCCTTTCGTATTGTGAAGCCTCATAACAACAGCAAAAGCCCTTTGGATCAAATGCATTATAATTGTAATTTTCTCTTAGCAGGGTTGCAAGCAAACTGTCACAAGCAGCTGTTCTAGAATGCATAATTACACCTGTCTGTCTTAGCCAACATTATGTGTGTACGACATGATGGATGATTTTGAACTTGCATATTATTATTATTATTATTATTATTATTATCATTATTATTATTCCTACTGCTATTATTACTACTATTATTTTACAAAGCTAAATTGTGAAATGTATTTGAAGTGTCTTTCTTCTTTGAGCCTTGTCATGAGGGAGCTGAGACAGCCTACACTCACCACTTCAAACTTTTTTTACTCAAATCATTTCTGCTGTCGTTTAAGAAGCCTATTTAGATTTCTATCCTGAAAACATATCTCCAAGCATAACACTGTTAAAGTAACATGAATCTCTTCCATGTCATTTACTAATTCTTGGTTTGGACCTGTGTCCCTCCTTATCTCTTCTGTTTCACATGAATTTTAATATTCTCAATACAGTGTTTATACTTTACATTTACTGCTCTTACATTATACAAAATGCAAGCTCATAAATATAATGATTAATTCTATATACAGCTTCTTGAAGAGGAAGAAGATAATTTTCTAAAGGAAACTCAAAACAATAGGAATTCAATAGCAAGGAAATAAATGAAAAAGTCTTCAACTGTAATTTCATCTCAGGAAAATATTGTTACTACTGAGTTTTTAAGCTCTTTTTCAAACCTTCTATGAAAAGATGAGTAAGCAGTGCATAATCAATAAAATACAGTGAGAAAATAGTGCTCACCAGAAAGGAGAAATATTTTAATTTCAAAGGTGGGAATGTGTTTAAATTTTTTTTTTAGCCCTGCAAGTTTATACACTATAACAAAGTAACCTGGTAAAAACTGCTTCTCCAACCTTTAAGGTTCAAAGCAGGTTATGACCAGAAAACAAAACAATTTTTCTTTTTCAAGAAATAATGACTCAGGGAAATTTTTGTATGTGTAATTACAGTTGCTTTCTTCTAAAAACATTTCCCAGGAAATAAATAAAAAACACTTAATTGTCAGAAGAAATCACTATTAACACAGAGTGACCATCCAGAAGAACTTGTAATAATGCAGCACAGAAGAGAAATACTGTAAAACTGACTTCATAATTGGAGATGATTTAAAAGATCAATGCATTTTCCCCAAGACAATAATTTTAAATTTGAAGGCAAATTCCCTGCCACATTTGTAACATTTTTGTGTTTGTCTTCCATGAAATGCAAGCTTGTATATTATTCTAAATTCTGTCTTCTGTTCCAGTAGTTTGTTTCTCAGGTATTTTAATCTCCATTTTCACAGAATCCAGTTCAATATCATCCTCAAACCCACATGGAATTTTTTTGACTTAATATGGTATAAATGTTTGTTTGTAATCAAGGAAGCCCTTTTAAAGAAATCACAGAACAAATGCTATTTCATTTCTGATTATCTGCCTTGAAGTATTCACAGGGCAATCTAAAAGGGGAAATATTTCCTAATGAAAATTAAGAAAAGAGGTTTTTGCTTTCAATCCAGGCAATTAAATGTAACATTTGCATGCATATAATTCCATGGCAAACAAAATCCAAGAAGTGGCTGTTTGAGAGTGTATTAATTAAAAAATCCAGCACTTCACTGGTTGTACTAGCTGGCCTTTTATACATTCTCTGTAGGTTAATAATTGAATTAAAGTCTGCATGAAGTGATACCAATGAAAGGCTTCTTGACAAGAGCCAACCCCTGTTAATAGTAAGCATATAATTATTTTTATTTCCATTCACAAAGATGGACAATTCACAGGAGTATATGATTGTAAAATAAAACAAATCATTTTTCAGATCAATCAAGTGCTTGTCATGTTCACAGTGACAGAGGAATTTGGTGGCCTACTCTTGGTGGTGTGCTTTTCTATTTTTGGGGATTGCTAGCCTCAAAAAATGAACCAAAGCCAGAAATCATTATCAATATAGAGAAAGCATTTACTTTGGAAAAATTCTCTTCTAACAGAAAATGGAAAATTGTTGAGGAAAATACTGTCATTTGCTACTCAACCTGCAGTTATCTTTAGATAGCAAGCAAGTTCAACTGAACCTTGTGAAACTACAAACTACAGAGCCATTAGTGTAGCTAGATCAATATAAAGTAAAGAAACATGGTCTTCATTTTGCTTCAGGACTTTTGAAGATGACCTGCTGAAGATTTATCTGTTTTATATAGAAGGATTTGCCATCCTCCTCCTCTTTATTTCCTGAAAATCTGTACAAAGTGAAATAAAATAAAACATCTAGGGAAGGAGAGCACAGTTTGAAGACATGAGGACATTCTTTCTTCTGGTTTCTGTCAATAAAAGAAAACTAATGGAGAGCAAATTTACAAGGCTAAGTGTTTATTTTCACACTATGACAAACCTTTATGCATTTTGTAATTCTTCCCTGCTCTTCCACTCTGCTACAGATTTTAAACTGGATGTCTTCTGGAAGTTTACTTACTGCTTAAACTTAATAGGTGGCATTTTATGTTCATTTTACAGTGGTGCTATAGCACCATACCTCATATGCCCCCCAAAAAATGGTCTTGTTCACTGTGGGAAATGACGGAATTAATGTGCCATGTACAAATGGGAAGTGTGGAGAGAAAAATGGCAGGCAGAAAAGAGAGCTAAGATGAGAACATTGTAATGAGACGATGTGGGTGCAGTTAAACCAGCTGGAGGCAAGACAAATGTATAGTCTAGAAACATCCAGGAGAAAAAAGCAAATTAAACCAAGAAGGTGTTTGGTTGATTCAGATTTGGAGCTGGTCAGTATGCTTTTAATCTACTGAAATTTTAATGATTCAATAAACTCTACACCTCTCCTAGGGAATTCAAACCTATTTCATATTTTCTTTCAACATATGTTTATCACCAGACATATTATCCAAATAAGTAGGAGAATGACATTTAGGATGAACTCCAGAGCTGTTTTCTGTGAACATTGTCTTTGTACTCTAACTTCTATTTGGGGATGAAAAGTCCAGACAAATAGGTAACCATAGCCAAAGAGCACAAAGCGGTTTTAGTGCTCAGATGTTTGGTATTGTTTCTATGTCTGATTAAATCCTGGGTTAGATTTGACAGAGACAGAGCCTTTATCTACCTTTCCCTTTTTTCTTTTTTTATACACTAAAACGTGATTAAAGCTTGATTGTCAGTATTATTTTACTGGCATTCAAATGTTTACCCTGCCCTCTCATGTAAATGAAAAAACTGCTTTCTTAGAGCAATGTACCACTTAAATTACACCCATACCATAAAAAGACTGAAGAATTACTCTTTTTAAATAGCTTTTTTGTCCACCTAATGTGTAGAAAATACTGATTGTGAGAGGGAACTATTTATTTCGTAGGTACTATTGTCTTTTATGCTTTGAGTACTTTTCTGACAATTCCTTGAGTTATTGGATTCTATTTGTTTTTTGGGGTTTTTTTAATTTTTTTTCTCTCCCCTATAAACAAGACTTGGTAATATCCTTCAGGTTTTTTAGCTTTTAATTTTTTTTTTCTTATTTTGTTTTGTTTGTTTTCAGGTTTTTCCCCTGTTTCACAATTCTAAGTGGCATCTGCCCAACTAAAATTTTTTTGAAAGGAATATTAAGAGTTGTTAAAAAAAGAAGGTTATTTATGACATCAAACAGGGAGCATGTCAATTTAATTCAATCATCCTGGCAAGGATATAAAAACACTATTATTTTTATACTGCCATAAATGGAGCAAAGATTTAAGTCAGTTTAGATAGAGAGCTCAGAAATTTTACTAATCAGCATCTATAAGGACAGCAAACCATGCCTGCAAAAGAGAAACTTGCATTTTCATGGTCAGGGGGAAAAGTATTTCAACATATTTCTAGGTATCATCAAACAGCATGTGACGTATTGCTAGGCCTGCAGCAAAATAAGCAACAACAATATGTTTGAAATAGTTCTTCTGATTTCTGGGTTCAGCAGCTCTTAGACATCAAAGAGCTGCACAAAATTAAAGATGATAATGTGAAGGAAAGTGCACGTTAGTGTTTAATTACATTAAATTGATTAGGAAGAATCAAGCTTTTGATTTGGAACACATTAACTTCTCTCTGTGCAGCATACAAGCTAGTTTGTGAGTGAAACTACCTTTTAAAAACATGAGAAAGATAATGACATGAAAACTAACCCAAAAGTATGTGAGCCAAGGACTACACAGCTATTTCACTCACTTGTTCAATTCTCCAAAGAAAGGAAATTCTCAGGTCTTTGAGAGGTAAAAAAAAAAAAAGCATCCAGTCACAGTAAGGAGAAATAAAGTATTCCTTGCTATCACGGACATGCGCTGGAGCTATTTTCCATTCTTTCCATCTGCTCATGAAAATTGCTTCTGAAAAAAATCTTCTTTTGACTAAAATAGATACCTAAGTTGTGATTTCAACATATGCACAAATCGTTTCATGAAACACACAATTTCATGTGCAAAATATATATTATACACGCAACCAATTTTTTACATAGTTGTAGCATTTCACAGATTCAGTCAGAAAGGTAGCACTGGTCAGTATTTAAAATACAGCACTTTAGCTAAAAGCACATGAAGATCTGGTCTTAGAGATGTGGTACACTTAGTGAACATGGGCAAAAAAAATTATTCTTTGTTAGCCACAGTTTTTCAAATTACTTAATAGCAGAGTAAATACATATATGCCCTGGGAGAATATTGTGAGGTTGCATTTTCTTTAATGACTGCACAGGGTACCTTGTTAGAAAGAAGAAGAAGATGACTGGTAAGGTACATGATTGATTATTACAATATTTTTTACTGAATGTACATTGTATTATTACATGTATCATTACAATATTTTTCCTTGGTAATTGCATTACTTTAGATTAATTATTCTAGTTGTGGTTTCAGTGAACAACTGACATTTTTCAGATCTATTACTCAAAAATAGTCTGCCCAATATTCAAGACAAAATATGGCACGTATAACACTTTCTGAAATGGATTTTTCATCTCAAAGTAGCCTCAGTTTGGCTGGTGAAGAGAAAATGTCACCATGTTCCATTAAATCTGTGAGACTAGAAAATACAGACATTTATGTTCTGGCATCTCTCTAAACAGTCCAGTAAAGAAACTTTAGGTCAAATCCTCAAAGCCTCAAAGTGGAAACAACTCATCTTATTATTTTTATATTATGATTTGTTATATAATGACAAGAATAATCTTTATCACTTAGTTCCTTACTTGGCATAAAATTACTTTTTGGACTGATCAAGTACCTCAGGCTTTGCCTTAGTGTTTAATCAGTTTCAGCAGCTGTTCATAGCTTCAAATACTACAAAGCAATAAAATTTAATTGCTTAATTAAACTCAAACCACAGTTGTCTTTTTAACAGGCAGGGGCCTGCCTAGTTTTTGGATACTTAAAGACAATCAGAGAGCAAAAATGACATTGCTCTTTTCTCAAGGATGGTTGATCTAGGAGTGTTATGTAGATGAAAGGAAAAGCCAAAGGCCTCTTTTGGGAAACAATTAAGAGTCTTGTTTCCCATTTTTTAACCTATTTTGTATCAACACAGCTGTTTAGCTGAAAAGTGCACATATATTACTTTAGCAGTGGGCATAAATTAATGGGAAAACTGACCAGTACACATAAGTTAATTGAAAAACTTGGGGAGAGATCTTTGAACAGAGTACACTGAATTGTTGAGCTTAATTTGTCCTAGTCAAACTTCTGACTTGATGGGGAATATTTTATTTATTTATTTTTTTTATTTTCTGCCTCTGGTGTTCAGTTCCAGCAGTTTTAATAAGCAGGCACAAACACGCACAGAAGTGGGGTTACCACTTTAGCTATCAAACTGGAAGAAAAAGAAAATTTTTTCTCATTTTGTACTAACGAAACTGAACCATGTTGAGACCTGCTACCTTTGTTTTGAGAATTTCTCCATTACTTCTGGCTCTTACTTAAGAACTCTCTTAAAAAACAAAATAGTGTATTTGCAGGAATCCTGCCTTCTATTTAATATCCAAATCTAGCAATACTATTAGGATGATATGTCAGATTTGGTTTGCAATTTTAATATTTGAAATTATTTTGACCTCTACGCATTACAATTAAACTATTATAGTTTATGATACAACTGATTAGAGTGCAAGGAAACTATCAGAAGGGAAAGAAATTGCACTTAGGAAGCATGACCTTAGTCTAGATAATATTGTATAGAAAATTTATGTAGTGAATTTGTTAGCCAACTTCCCAATTACCACAAATCACTATGATTTTGTTATTTCAGTAGAGCATTGCCAAGTTCAGTAATTCTTTGCAATCAGGTGGTGTTCTAGGTGTCTGAGGAAAACACACCAGAATTTATCTGTTATCATAGCACCTCATAATGGGTCATATATTTTTCCATTGAATAAGTAGCAAACTTTTGCTATTTTTTCATCAAGACATTTATGATTCTGAAAGTTCAGGCAGTCACTTAATAACATTGTCTAAAGTATGTGAATACTTTAATTTCTTTAAAAGTATTGTCTTAAATTATTGAGTATGCCTACATGAGTTGTCTGACATAGACAGAAAACTGGAAATACCTACAGAATTATTAAGATATAAAAAGTCAGCACTAGAATTTGAACAGGTTTTAATTTTGTTTTAATGCATTAAAACAAAATCCATAGGGTTTGTGGAAATTATTTGCCTTTTTTTTAAATTGACTGTTAAATGTCTATGCATATAAATAACACTTAAGCACACATGCACAGGTAAATAATTCCAAATCATTCTTCACAGATGAATAGATTTTGATATTTGATCTTTATATCTTACAAATATATTTCATGCTTTTAAAAAGAGACCTGAAAATAACAAAACATCAATTTTTGATAGTCAAGCTGCCATCTATTGATGACTCCCCTTCACAAAGTATTCTTCATCCTGCTGGTACTTCAATTTGGTAACAAATGTAATCAGAGTACACCTTGCATTGAAGAGGCCAGTAATTTGTTCCTAAAAATACAAAAGCCTTGACAAGGGACAATGTTCTATGGCCACCAGTGATCCGTGTTAGTGTCTTGTGGGGCTCCTCAGTGACTTATATATCCATGACTTCATAACACAAACTTTCAGATAGAATTTTGAGAAATATATTTATCTGTTATTAATGTTATCACTGTCTTTTCCATATGCTATACTTCAACTTCATTTTGTACAAAATGTTCAATTCCTTTGAGATGAGATCTAATATTTTAACTTAAGGATGCTCTCTGAATTCTTTCTAGCCTTAAAGGTATTAACATTTTTAAATTATTATTTGCAAATTTTATTATTTCTGAAGAGTAGCAATAGATTTAAAGAATATTTCACTAATATGAAATTTTAAGTGTCTACAGCTACATTTTGACTGCCTTACATTTCACAGAGTAGCTGTAATCATAGGCATCCATGAGTAGCAAACTATATATATATATACACACTAAAATTACTGTGTCAGTATTAAAATGTTACTACATTAGTCTAAAATGCAAAGAAAACCTAGCTAATACAACTTTTTTTAACAGAAGAGAATTGCAACACCTCCCACCCCCCAAATATAACAATCTGGAGCCATCCCTTTTATAAAGTCAGAAAATGACAGAGTAATGTTGGATGCCATATGAATTCCTCCATTCAGGCACAAAGTGCCCCAAATATATGTTCACAGACCTTTATAGTCTCCTGTACTGTACTTCAGTGGTACTCAGGAGCCCTGTACAGTGGTAAGAAAAAAACAGTAATTCAAACTAGATACCATGCAGAACAGGCAGGGTGTCATGTAACTGTAGTTGTTTCTCCTTTTAACAACTGCAGTCTCTGAAAAGACTGTTGCAGAGAAACACAGAGGCTTTTGGAGTGCTAAAATCTCACAGCATAGGACCTAAGAGTAAGAAAGAAAACCACATTTATTTAACAGGACTGGTAAGAACACAACTTCCATTCTGCAATAGTGTGGGCATTCTGCTATTTATTTTCAGTATGAATTTAAATGGGCATGAAATTCATAAGTGAAATATGAGAAGAATCCACTCAGAAACATTAAAATGTCTATAAATACACTACAGGAATACAGACTACAGTAAGGTATGCATACCTTTTAAACTAATAGTATCTAAAAGTTACAGCAACATAGAATGCATGATATATCGTCTCCTGTTTCAGTGTGGGGAATACACAAAACAGCCACAATCAAACTTGAAAGCATATTTTTTTCTTCAGAATGGAGTTTTGCTATCAACTTTTTACCAGGCTTATTGATTATTCTTTGGCTTTGGGAGGCTAAGATTGAGGATCTTATATGGAGCCAGACTGTATTATGTTCTTGGCAGACCTATTAGAGCTATGATGACAGGAAAAACAGATGGACTGGTGACAGCTGGCACTACAGTGAGTTGTAGGACTTACATAAATACTTCTATTCAATACTCAAAGCCATTTTTTCGTTTCCTTTGACATAATGGAAAATTCCTCCTTTCTAAATGTTCCAAGACCAGGCATTATTAGAAGTTACAGAAAATTTCATGTAAAGACTACCCCTTCTCCTGATTGTGTACCAGTGTTAACCTGGATCTACTCAAAGAATGAGTCCTGATCTTATTCAATCATTCTGTCTAGTGAAGAGAAAATGTAGTCAGGAAATTGGTCTTGATAGATGAACGTGTAGCTTGTTATGCAACACTCACATGGAAGTGGTATGAAGATCAGCTGCAGTTCCTATTGAAAATATTGACATTTTGGGGGCCTTAACCATCTTCAAAAATATCGTGAGTTTTATAGATGTCTGAACTACAGACCTCTGTGGCTAACTTTAAATAGTCCATTTTGGAAATTTTTACAGAACCAGTCCCTTATTCCTTTAAATAAACTTCAAGCATTTGAAGTTGTTCAAAAATAGAAGTATGATATTAGTCAGGAGACCTTGTGAAGAACATGTTCAAAGCACTGAACTCCTACTGAATTTTGACTGACTTTACACAGTTAAAACCTTGCATGATGGTTGACTCCCAGAGCAATATGGCAAATTTCTTTCCAGAAATTCACATATACTCTTTCTAGCAGAATTATTTAAACTGGCTTCCTATCACACTTTTTGTTACACTAGTAATACCAACAAATACAACATCAAAAGAATTAATAAAACTGATAAAAATGTTTGATAGGGAAATATATTTGAAGAAGTGGACAGCATCAGTAATTGTCAAACCTTCCTTTAAAAGGAACCCTTTTCTCTTTAATTTCATGGATGAATGGAATTTTCAGGCTGAAAATATATCCAATGCTCCATGAAATTTACTTGTCTATAAAATGTCTACTCCTGTTAACACGAACAAATAGATCTTCACTATACTTGGATACATAAAATTAAACAAGAAGTAATTCTGGTCTGTTCAAAATCTCATCCTTCGACCTCTAAAGAAGAAAACATATAATGCTGTTTTTTAGCAAGGAAAAGTAAAATTTTTTATGCAGTGGCCTTTCTTTGTCACCTTAGTGAATTTTCTTTTTCCTTTCTCATGATGTGCTTTAGCAATAACCCAGAAAGTAGAAGCCCTGTAGACATCTAATAAAATATTGAGCCAGAAGTTGGATTCTAATCTGTACTAATATGACTGTACAAATTTAACCAAAAACAGTTAATGAGGGCAACAAATCCAATAATCTTTTTATGACAGAGAATGAAATATCCTTTCTAGAAATCTCCTAATTAAAGTGTCAAAATAACTTTAAAACTTCTTTTTCTAAACAAGTGAGACTAGTCTTGTCTTTTTGTGAGGCTATCACAACTGCACAGGTAAGTACAGTTTTCATAAAACAAGCCAACCAGAGAGCTAGGGTCTCTCACACATGCATTTCACATATGCTTTGGAGATAAGAAAAGTGACAGCTAAATCAGAGGAAGAATTTGGCTTCTCTAAGAGAGAAATCTATGCAATATGCCAGTCTATCAATACCATCCCCTTGATTTTTGAACTCACTCAGTTTTACTGTTTATTTTATTGAACTCTGCAGGGGTAAAAGGGTTAGGATTATCAGAATAAAAGAAAGTTGAGGTTTTTTTCCATTAGTTATCTTGTCTGCTGCCCTTCTTCAGGTGAAATCTTTGAACTTTCAGGTTCCATGAACGAGAGAAAATTGCCTTGGACCACATTTTAGGGTTATAATGAGCTCATATTAACATTTCTGGATTAAATGCCCACGGGGGTACTGTTGTCACATAATGACAAAAGGAGTTATTGTATTACCTCTTTTGCACTGAGATTCTAAAAATGGACCTACTACAAACTTGCATGTTGAGTTCAAAACAGTGATCAAATAAGGCTACTGTTGGATGGAGAATAGAGAGAACACAGGCCCTTCTTGGTATAAAATCTTAAACTATATGCCCAGTTTTAGGTAGAACTTGCCCTAAGTAAAATCAATACTGTTGTACAGAGATTTAAACACGTATAGGACAAAAGCCTAAGATTGGGATGTTCCGGGGTCTCCGGGTGACTCTTTCTAGTGCATATGTGCAAAACACCTGGCAAAGTTCAGCTTCCATTTTTTACACAAAAATCACACTGCACTGCATTGTCCAAGCATCATGAGGGATGACATGAAGAAGGTAATGGTGATTAAACCAGAGACTGTAATGCAGTTTGGGAAGGGAGCCACATGAACAGATTTTCCCATGGACCAGTGAAAAAATTTTGGAGTAAACTTTGCCAAGCTGTAGCCCAGAAAATGTATTCTTGACTTAAAAAGGATGAGCTTGTCTTTTTTTTTATTATTTTTTTTTTAATAAAGATTGCTGTTGCTTGCAATATTTTTTCTTACTTTGCAGATTTTAATTAGAAACAAATAAACTTTTAGCAAAAGAAATTGTTGCTGGTTACTCAGACAAGGACGTCTTTGTCCTTGTTAAATCACATTCTCCATTTTCAAAGAACCTTGTCTGTGCTTTGTTTTTTCCTGTAGTTTTCATCCCAGCTAGTGCAGTGGTGTCACTCTCTATTCCTTATGGTATACATTCTTTCATGTACTTCAGTAGAAGCATAGTGAGAGTAAAAGACCAAGCAACAACCGTATAGAACAAGGGGTTATAATTAGTCTCACAAAACACAATAGGAAATATAATGGTTTATATCTTAGCAGATATATGTAGAGAACAAAATTCTAATGCCTTTTGCCAAGAGAGTTTTAAATCTATGTAAAATATTTTTAAAGCCAATCTTTCCCTGCTGTGAAAATTCCTAATTACTGATCTGATTAAAGTACCTGCTATGCTATAAAAATTTCAGCACAGCTGTTTTACTTCAAGAGTTAGTAACAATAAGTTAATCGATATAAAATCATTGTGCATGTATTTTGCCCATATAATCCTGTTTTATTTCTTTTTCTGGCACTTTATATATTGGCAGTATTGTCTGACTTGACAGAAACAGGGCAGAGAGCTCCAGACATAAAGCTGTACAGCAAATATTCACTGGCACATGCACACTAGAGTATGTTCACTACTATATGCTCTTTGCAAAACAAACAATGTGAATTGTCCCATGCTTTTTTCCCCTCTTCTTTTTTTTATATGTAATGAAGACATTTGGCCACAAAAATTACTGAATACACCGTTATTGACATTATAATCTACTTTCTGTTCACTGGCCCACGTTTTAATCTTGCTCTGCTCTACTGCTCTTTTTCATTTGCTTGATAATCTTAAATGAAAAATTTCGGAAGAGTGGCCCTTTTATAGACATGAACTCTTAACCAGTCATTTTCCAGCCCCAGGGAAAAACTCTTGGTATTAGCATACATTTTTCTTAAAACTACAATTTGAATTAGATGGTGTTTCTGCTTCCTGCACCTATCGTGCATCTTATTTTACAGCTGGGGTAGAAAGGTTGAATCCAGGATAATAGCAAGCTAACAATTTTAGAAATATTGTGGGAAAATAAAACCAAAAAACCTGAAACAAAACTACACCAATGAACCAAAAAAAACAACCCACTCTTGAACCTACTTTGAAGGTCATGATTCTCAAAAATTTTAATTGGAATTTAAATATCCGTAAATATCATTAGAACTTGATCTTAGGTAAAACTCCATCCCTCACTTGCAAAATGGAAACAACATCACATTCCTTCTTTAGGTTCAGCTGGATGACAGTACTGCCATGGGAACCAGAAGCTCCCTGGGATCAGGAGGGTACGGGGCTCCCTGCATTGGGCCAGGCCTGGCAGCCCATTTGTCCACTTTAGCTTTAGAACATTAAATTCTGGGGGAAGAGCTCAGAAATAAGCTACTTCTTTTCCCCTATCTCAAAAGTGCAGAGCTGTTAAATAACAACAACAATTATGAACTTTAGTATCAAGTCTTTGTATTTCATTACCGGGAAGTCCCTATGGTCTTCACAGGGACATAACAGACGTAAAGGTAATAGTCTGCAGTCTATTTATAAATTACACTGAGATAAAGAATGGATAGAAGAGTATGTGTAAGAAATACAGAGGCGGTGGAAGAATAGTAAACATGAAAATAAATCAGGAAAAAATGGATTTTAGTGAAACTGTTGGCAGCAAGAGCAAAAGACATAGAAAATAAAGTAAAAAGTAGAGTTTCTCCATGAAAATAAGCTATCTTAACTTTGCATTTATTCTTGTTTTCTCTTCTGCAAGTAACTTTATACTAAATATGAATGATATTAAATTCAGCCATCCCAAATGTTAAAAAATATATATGGAAAACACATTGCAGATAACTAAATAAAGTTTGGCAGAGTAGCTAAATATGAGCTTAGGCAGATACACTCTCTTACCTTATAGCGTTATCTAGAAGCATCATTACAGTTCATAAGCTCATGTAGCTCCATAATACTAGTGGAACTGTGCTATTTTTTACCAATGGACATATTCTGGGGAATAAAGAACTGGGCAAAAGTACAATCAGTACAATTAGTACCACTTTTAGTACAATTCTACAGCCCAGTGCTAGTAATGAAAAACATCTCAACACTTGCATGGCCTGGATGAATGCTGCTGCAATGTCTCTGCTTGGTATCTATGGAAACGTTTTCAAGTTTCCCAACACCTCCTACACAGGAATCCTGGTAAATTCAGATTGAAGTAGATTTTTCGTGAAACATGACTGAAGGATAGTCCCAAAAAAAAGAAAACAATCTTATCATGCAACACGCTAAGGTTTTACATTTCATTGGTGAAACACATGATAAATTGCTGTCAATGCTACTCTTAAGCAACAAAAACCTGTCTAATTCAAGACCAAGATTTCAGCTGCTGCTTTCATTAAATGTCCAACTGCAGAAAAAACAGAAACTCTGCTGACTCTTTGGACCTCTATTAGATTTGTGGAGGCAGAAATTCATCTATCTTAGAAAGACAAGGATGTTTTTACTGATTGCCTGTTTAATAATAGCTCCTTCCATAATTGATGGAAACTTCCAAACTGTAGCTATAATGGCAAGTCAGACCTAACATAGCACATTAAAGATAAAATTATCCACCAATTCACGAAGATACAACATTTCTCATAATAACAACATTAAAATAGCCAACATTCTCTAAATCTTTATTCATCTAGTAATCACAAACAGATCAAATAGAATCCTACTTGAAGAAAATTGCTATGATTTTGGTAGAGCCTACTGTTGCAAAACAAAAATAAGAAATATCAGCCACTGAGAGATATGGTGGTTGATCTGATGACTAACAGAAAGAAGATGTCATGTTCATGTCCAAAGGTGACAAGGAGTATCTTGTTAATTATGGGACAGTTTGTTTCACCACAGACCTTAAAATTGCATAAGTCACTTTCATATTAACCATTTGGAGACATTTTTCTTTCTCAGTAAAAGTGGGAATGTTAATTACTTTTGTCAATTTATAAACTTACAGCTTAATGGCTAAAATTAAACAAAATTATCTATGTAATGTAAGTTTCCTACAAAGTCAAGGTTAAATTTCCAGTAAACCTATGTGATAAAATTCCTGTGTTCTAAGGCTAATGAAATGTAGAAAATATATATCTGTAGATGTTTGAGCTAAGAAGTGTTTCCTATAATTTGATTAAAATTAAAAAAACAGATTCAACAGATTGTTTTTATCAAATCCATCATTGCTAGCAACCTCACTGCCCCCATGGTTCTATCAGTTCAATTGAAAAATGAGCTTCTAGGGTGGGGGGTAAGACAAAAGATTCTTCTTTTCAGTTTAACGCTGGCAAATTCATTTTTCTCCAGGGTTCATGAAAGCAATAACCGTTGATAGCCTCAATTCAGAGAACAACATTAGGAAACTTGGCTGGCAAAAGCAGCAAAAATGAAGGAAATACTATAATCAAGGACTTAAATTCCTTTTCAAGTTCTTGTTGCTGCTTCCTGTTTACTAGCTTTAGGGCAGGTTCTATTTCATGGCATTATTTAGGTCCTCTAGGATGTCCTTTTGATGACCTTAGTCATAAATGGATCTCACCAGTGAACAAGTACATTGATTTTGTAGGTATTTAGGCTGAATCTGGTCTGAAGAACTTGGAGAAAAGTGAAGTAATAGGAGGGAATGAATACTGAGAAACAAGATAGTACTTCACAAAAACAAGAAATATTCGCTGATGCTCATTAAAAGAAAGACCTTTATCCAAAATACTTTTATCTAAAAGATGTCTTATTTTGCTGACTGCTTGTGTTCTGATTTAAGGAGTTCTGGAGAAGTGTAGGGATAGACAAGGCCAGAGACAGATTTTGATAGATGCCTCAGCATGAATTTGCACAGTTCTGTTATACAGAGTCTAAAACCCCATCCTCACCTCCATCAGAGAACATAGGTCTTTGAGGAGAATATGTGGAAGGAAATTTAATATGTGAACCCTTACAGATGGCTGGCAAAGACATGTGCAAGATCTACATGATTGTCCTAATCTCTTAAGAACCAAAGTTTTGTCTATAGAAATAATCCCCAAATATTCCAAGAAACAAAATTTGATTTTTGCATAAACTTTCATGAACTGAGAAACTCAGTTTCTTTGTGATTGTGATTTTTAAATAGAAATTAACATACTCACTATGCACAGAATAGTTTTATGTCTATAGAAAGCTGTATATAATTACAGATTCTCTAAGCTCTACATCATATATACATGTTCCTGTGAGTACAAATTAAATAGTGTACAGTTATTATTTTATTATTTTATTGAGTGAAGTTTGAGGTTACTCTTTCTTCCTTGAAATCAATCCTAAAATGGGTCTAAATAAACAGTGACCTCCTGGGGGTAATAATTTAAATTCACTTGAACCAAAACACCATTCCTACAGAATCTGCTAGAATAAACAGAGGATATCCTATTTAAAACATTCTCTTGTGATTTTGATTTAAATAAGGACAATGTGCAGAGACAATTCTACGAACTGCTGTTCCATAGGATGTCAAAACTGAGAACTGAAAACTGAAGTGTGTATAGACAGAGATGGGACTAAACTTTAAGGTGAATAGTTTATTTACTGATCTTGAAAACAGAGGTTACCCAGTAGAGGTCTCATTTAAGGCCAACTCTCCCCAGGTGTTTTGGAGCATTGAACATTAATTCAGATAGATCACTAATAAATTGACAACAGAGATTTATCCTCATTGAGAGGAAAGTCTACTTCGCATTTTTGTCCTGTAATTTCTCTTAATCTAGGCCCACAGCACAGGTAAGTCACAGTTCTTCCACTACAACATGTGGGTGATTTAGAAGTGAGTTTATATCACTCTTTCCCCAAAAGGTTGCATGTAGCCAGGTTGTTTTTGCATATGCACCTGAGAGGACAAGTTACAGGTGGGGTAAAAGGGCAGAGGAAAGAAAGAACTTGCCTGTATAATTTCAATTAATTCCACTACAGTTTTGTACTCTTGAGAGCTGGAAACTCTTGCTGCTTTCTTGCATGAAGAGATCAACAGTCTTTTCCACATATTTCCTTGCAAGAGATTTTTTGACCTATGCATGCCTTCTGTCCAAAGCACCACAATGAACAGGAGGGAAACATAATATGGAACTCCTAAAGCAACATTTTGAGACAGACCAAAATACCTTAATAATAATAGCAGGAAGAAAAATGAATATTGGGTAAGAAACTAAATTTTGCCTGGATATTATGAGAAGTTTAAATGAAATATGAAATATTTTCAGTTAGCCGCATGCTTTGTTGAGACTTTGTGTAAGACAAAATTACTTTCTTATTTTCCATGCATTCAATAGAGAGCTGTAACTGCAGTGCATGTCCTATTTCTTGCTGCAAAATAAGAAGGAAATAAAAGATTACATTGTTCCTTTTCCAGTCTCTGTCCATTCCACTTTACCCTGTTTACCCTGGGGCTGAATTTGGCCTGTATCTCATCAAATGATCCATATCAAACATAATGATCTTTTCAACAGTATCAAATTGTCATTTCAATTTTGTGCATGTTTTATTCTGATTACTTTTCTCTTCCTCATGCAGCTTTATATATTGATAGTGCAAGCTCATCTTGTCAATGTAATTTTCAGTTTCTAGTACCTCTGATTGAGTAATAATAATTGAAAAACAATTCAACTAACATCTTCAAATATTCTTTTCATGTTTTCTCTCTCTTAGACAAGGGATTTATTTTCATAATGTCTACGAATCTCTGAAAACATATAGCTAACACAAGAGCCAAAATTATTCATGAATATTTTGCTCCATTAGCAGGTCCAGGAAAAGAATGGGCCTGAACCTAAGAAGGGGAAATTATAGGCAGAAGCGCCTGAAGAACACATCTTAGAAATGGGAAGTTCTGACTGTACTTCCTAGTATCCCCTCCTGTCCTGCACAGAGTAAAGAGTTGCCAGCTAGGTTGCCTGCTTTTGAGCACTGTGAGAGACTGCAGTGTTAATTATTGGTGATTCAATCACCCATTTGCAAAAACAGGAGGTTTTGCTTGATGATGTGCAAGGGAACAGCACAGGTGCAGACATGGTGTGCACCCACCACTGGAGGCTACAAACTGGGTTTTGAGCCAGATAAGCAAGGAGGCTGATAAGAAGGAGATTCTGTGAGGTAGGATAATGCTTTTTGTCAAGTCAATGTCCTCCTTTACACAATTGCTTTAGTCTTCAGCCCCTTGGAAAGTCCCAAAACATTCACATGTAAGCATGAAGGTATTAATCCCTTCTGAAATGAGAATTGGGTCAACTAAGCTGAGATGAGAGGCAGCTGTCATGGATTCATAAACCATCAAAGACCCCTGAAGTGTCCCCAGACTAATTTCTGGGGCCTTCCACCAGAGAGCTGCACATGATCCACCATGTTACAACAGGCAGTTTAAGACTCCTCCTCCAGGGGAGCTGCCTTCAGGGGCATTCTCACCTGAACCTGAACATATACTAACCTATTGAACTCCTCATTTCATGGGCTTACCCCATACCAGACAGATCAAGAGTGCAACCATCACTTCAATCAATGGACAACTGATTTGCAAAAATCAACTCTTGTCACTTGATCCATGTGTGGTGATATCTTTTCTCCCCATTATATACTCTTTTCTTTTCCTTATATATTTTCTTAAGTGATAACTTCATGCTTTGATATTGCTGCATTTCTATAGATCATAACCAAAATTATAGCTACATACCGCCTTTCCATCACATGCAAATTGTTTAAAATAAACCCTACATATCTATCTGTCTATCTGTCTATTATCTTTCTATCTATCTATTTATCTATCTATCTATCTATCTATCATCTATCTATCATCTATTATTATCTATCTATCCATTTATCCATCCATCCATCTCTGTATGAACACTGGTCATTCAGTGTTGTTTCACTCTAACCTGCCCCAAGGGATCTATTACCAAGAACCTGAGTTACTCTCCCCTTTGGGGCAGTTTCTAACAGGCACCATCTGCATTACTTTGTGTTAGAAATGTACAGTAGACTTTACCAGTGGATTTAGCCTGTCATGTTATACCATTACTGTCTCTACAGCCAATCTCTTTGTTACTTGGTCAGTGGCTTGCAGCCATTAAAGAGGGAGAGATTTTGTGTAAGAATGACTATTTCATAAACTCAAACTTGGAGTCAATGGCTTAATTCCAAAAATTGATATTATGGACTTCTATAATCATATGTGTATTGATATTGCACATCACACTCCTATGACAGCAGTGACTCAGATTCTCTCAGAACACCAATTTTTGGTGCTTGTACAGATTTCAGAATCAACTTTCCTCCTGCACAGAAAAACATCTGCTTCATCACTCTTACACTATAGTGGCAGAGTAGGACTTCAAATTAATTAGAAACATCATTTTTCAAAACTTTGAAAGGAATCTATTATTACTTGTCAGTAATCAGTGTTTCACATTCAACATTTGCTTTTAGGTCTGATAAGGGACCTGAATTTCACTCATTTATAAAATTTACCTGTCTGATTTTAATACAAACACCAGTTCTGAGCTAGGGTCACCACATATAATTTAAATTGTTTCTTTCAGGATCAGTGTATTCTGCAATAAAAAGGTTTAGGTGCATGCTTAGTAAAGACCCTAGAAAAAAAAGTTGTATCCTTGAATAAGAAAGTGGGAAAAGAGGGAAATGATAGGAAAAATTTGTTGCCGAAGATATCCACCCAAAGAGAGTTACTTGTCTAAGTCTTTGTTGTAAAGGAAACCAGGAACTAAAGAGGTAGGAGCTGAAAGTAACCTGAGAAATAAATCACAGTTACAAAAACAAATGCAACCCCCTTTTTTTTTTTTTTAAATTTTTCTCTGATTTGTCTTATTGAAGCTTAGCCTCTTCCTAATGTACATAGTTTTCATGATTTTAGTCTTCCTTAAATCTAGCTACTTCACAGGTGGTGTGCACCAGGGTGGAAGGTGGGTGGTGCAGGCTTCTGCCTAGATCTCAATAAAGAATGGCATAACAGAAAAAACCATAATAAAACAGCTATTTCAGTAATAAGATAGAAATAGGAAGTAGGATAGTAAATCCTGCAATACTTCATTTATAAATGCTATGCAGAACATAAATATTTTCAGCACAGTTACAGAAGGGAATCACATGCAGGAATGTGATGTATATCTGCAGCAGTGTTGGCTGTTTCACCACCCCCTTTGACGAATCCTGGGATATTTGGAAATCATGGTCTTGGAAGGAGCTCTGGGGATATTCAATGATCAGACTTAGTGAGCATGGAAAAGTAGTCTGATGATATAGAGGGGTAGGAAAAAGAGTTGGTTACAAGCATAAAAATAGTTCCTGTTTCTATGAGAGTCAGATTGTCTTACCTGGTAGTAACTAACATCCCTTTTGTCAAGCACATTGCTACAAGTGGTAGAACTGTATCATTCTACTGCACTGACAGTTCAGAGTTTCTAAAGAGTAAGGCTGAGCCTCAGGGGGGAAGAATTATAGGAGCATGGGATGCAGCCCCGTGGGCTTGATTTAGAAGACCCCAGGAAAGAGGGAATTTGCAGAGAGTTACTGAAGGAGAACAGAGCATCCTCTGCTGCAGTACATCCCTGGAAAGGCTTGTGGAAATGAAATGGGACAGGGATTCTGGAGAAAGGGCTATAAGATCATCCATCAGACAGCAGATCCATCTCTGAGCTTAGAGATGGTGGAAAGATTTTCTTAACAACCTAGAATGGGCCACAGACTTAATAGAAACTCAGGAAGACAAAGGAAGTTTCTGCAATAAACAGGAAAACTGAAGAAAAGGGAAAATATCTGGAGAAATTGTTTCGTACATTCATGGTGTAAGAGCACTGCATTTTTGGTCAGTTTATCAATTATTTCTGATGGTTGGTCCTTTGTAAACATAACATGCCCAATTTTCCCACATATCTGTTAGTAGTCTTCTGCTTTTAGGACTGTGGTATATAAATCATGGATACTTATCTTTTCATTTGTTATGGCACCACGAGGGCAGATGACTCCCCTGGGTGTGTGATTGCAGGGTTGGAGGAGCTGCAGGGACAATGAGAGCTGCTGATACCTTCAGAGCCCTGGACATACATTTGTTTTATTTATTTTCTATTGATGAAGTCTAACATTTCTCAGTTTAAAGAATTATCTTTCTTGAGATAACTCTTTTGGTGTTCTCATAAAACATACATTATAATGACCCCCAAGCTATGAACTGAATGAAAGCTAAAGCTTTTCTTATTTCAAAGCTCTGTTAAATCTCAGTGCTATTGATAACAATTTTGAACAACGTTGTGAAACAGATTTATAGTCAAAAGGAGAATACATTTTTTCAAAAATTGTGCATAGTTGAGGGCACTTTCACACTTTGTTTGGGATAGTAGCACCCACTAGGGCTTCTGGATGAATTGAGTAATCATTTGATGCCAAAAATTCTTCAGAGGAAGCAAAGACAGCAAATTTGTTCCTGTGGAAGCTGAGAATCTAGAAAGATATAATAACAGCATCAGAGCTAAAGTACATCTCTGAGATCTTGAAATACTTTCTGAGGAGCTGTCTGTAAGTTTTTGTTACCTGCATGGTAAAAAAGGGTAAGTTGTAGAAGCTATAGAAACTGAACAGTAATGCCCAATGCCACACATCCACACAGTGACCTTTCAGATCTCTGTAAAAGAGCTTCAGAGAGAACATCTTCACTTCTCTATTGCAAGATAAACACTACAGAGCTTGCTGCCTCTCCCTCCCTTTCCTCTTATGCTTTCTCTTTGAAAGTTTTTGCACCGTTGTTTTATCTTCTAGACATTCTAACATTCTAACATTCAGATCCAGTTTAATTACTGTATCACCCTTCACACATTACCCCAGCTCAACAAGTTTGTATTTCTGGAAAAGTGGGATTTCAGGTTTCCATCCCTTCAAAAATTCCCAGTTGCTCTGATGAATTATTCATTCATGTATTGTTGAAGCATTGTGTCAGCCTTAATTTGGATTAATATTTTTGTGCCTAATATACCAATGGACAATTACTTACATATATGTACTAGGGAAAAAGATACTATAGCAAAGAAAACAGCAAGAGGTATTTGAAGAGACAGCCAAGTGTCTTTGAAGTCTGTCTTTGTGGAAGGGGGGGGGGGTAAGTGTTTGGGGGTCCTTAGAAATCTAAACAAAACCAACCAAACAAAAATACAAAAGAAAATACAAAACCAACCAAACAAAAATACAAAAGAAAATACAAAACCAACCAAACAAAAATACAAAAGAAACAAACTCAGATCATTTATGTGGTGGCTGAGTTTCACATTGAGTAGGAAAGGTACATCTGGGAAATCAGAATCAAACCACATAAAATTAGTTATAATAATTTTATTATACTATAAAAATAGATTAAGAGTTGCAGTAAGAAATTACTTTTATTTAATAGACACAATCCACATCATAAGATTACTCATCATCCTGGCCTATATCTCAGCTTTTACATGGAAGACTCACATGGAAGAAAACTCAAGTCACAAAAGGGCAATTTGATCTGTGGGTTCATTCTTCTCTGTTTCTCTGTTAAAGCTCTTGGGAAAGGAGAGAAGTTAGTGCCTGAGACTTGTGCAGATATATATATATATTTTTTTTTTTTTTTTGTTAGATACAGTTTGAAGTAGCATGAATTATCTTTTTTTTTAGAACTTCAAGATATTTTACTTGATTCTATGAAAAACCTAAAAGTATAGATGCAATAAAAAATATAATATAGCAGGAAATAAAAGATTATCCAAAATATTTAAGATCACAAAACTTGTTTTGAACAATAGTTTACAGTGAGGGATTCATCTCTTTCAAGTCCAGTGAATACTGAAGAGAATATTTTCCAAACTCTATTCACAAAAGTATCATGCAAACACTCAATGGGTTTTCCCTAATATAGCTAAAATGGATATTGTAGAAAAATTAGCAATAAAATATGCACACTAAATGAAAATTGATTAGAAATCCAAGTACTGACTGCTTTACATTCATTGTGGGTCAAAGACCATTAGTTTTACCAGTCCTCACAGAATTGCCAATGAAGCATTTAAAAAAAAAATTACTCCACTTGATTACCTGGTTTATTTATTTTTTTTTTCCCTTGGTGAAAGTTAAGAAAAGAAGCAAGACTTTCCTTGGGAATAGAAATACATACTGTGGTAGTTTCTTTGGAATCAATGCTGTATTAGATGTTCATAAACTGATATACTTTTCACTAATTTGCTTACACACTCTTAAGTTGTGATTTTTAAATGTTTAATTATGTCTTACTTAAAATGGAGTCTAGGGCTTTAGCACACTATTTAAAATATGGCACAAGAAATGAAGGATTACTGAAGCTTTTCAGAATGTCAGGAAACAAACTGAATTTGCTTCAGTTTAAACTTTGATTGGAGATTAGTTTGGCATATTAGGATTTGGAAATTTCTGCCTTTCTAGGCTCACCAGATGCTAACTGACTTCATCTGACAGACTGCATGTACCTTGGGTAGCAAATGACATCATGATGTGACATATCCAAGGTGAATGTCACCACTTGCTAGCAATAATTTGTGCTAATGTAATACCTCATGCAAAACACCAGACACTCCTTCAGCTATAAATAGTGATGCCAGACTATGGTAGGCACTTTGACTGACAGGCAAGGGTTTGAGACAGCAGCAAGACGCATCAGCTCAGCAAGGGCACTGAAGAAAAGTTCATCAGAGTACTACTGTTGTTACAAATCTACTGAATTACAGTGGCAAGAAACTCTTCCAAACTTTGCAAGCAAGGGTAAGAATTGCAGTTCAACAGTTTCTTTTTTATATTCTTGCAAATAATAATATATACAATCTCATGTGAAATTCAAGAAACTTAAAAAAGGCTGAAGAGCTATCTTTCAGTGCTTTGTCCCTCAAGATCCATTTGTCTGTTCCTCGTATTAGCTTACACAGAAAGTTAGATGTCACAGGGTTTACAGAAGCCAAGGGAAGAATGAGGTTCTTCATGACGTCACGGTACTCAAAGCGAAACCTTTTAAATAGTAGTTGATATGCAATGCAGTGTCTCAAATTCTGCTCTTCTCAGAAGTTTAGTGAACTTACTGTGGTACAAAGAGAACCTCTATTTTCTAAGTTTTCAGCAATGTGAATGTTGTTGATTAAATCTTTTCTTTCCCCCTAAGAAATAGGAGAGAAATCATGCATTTTTTTCAAAATATATTTACTCTTCTATGTTCCTCTGTAAATCTAAACCTTCTATTTTTTTTTTCCATGCATGAAATTATAATAGCTATTGATTGTGACTTCAAAGTGTGGCAAAAAAAAAAATCAGTGAAGTGCTCGGAAATGTGGTGAATTTCATGTACTAATCAATTTGAAGTGCCATTCTTATTCCAGTATTCCATCTCAAAATAAAGAAATGCTTTCATATACACAATTTCTTTGTTCACTCCTGAAATGTTAGAAATAAAAAGCCTGCTTTACACCGAAGTTAAAGATTTCATAATATCACAACAAATTCCAATATGCAACGTGCTTCAATTCTGTAAGCTTGATTCAAAACTTGAAAATTCAGTACATCAAGTTGTTATAGTTTATTACAAAAATCAGCCTTTTTGTATCTTTCACAGATTTTCAACATTTCCTCTACCACTTTAAAGATTAAACCACTCATTTACCACCAAACAAACTAGACCTGAAAGATTCATGATACTAAATGTCTGTGGTTTTAACTCAAGACAACAATGAAAAATTTGCAAGACCAATATCAGAAATATCTATATAAATAGTCTAAACCTTATAAGGCTAACCTGTCTGCTCTGTGCATTTGAGAAAAAACAAAGGAGTCACAAGATTACCTTTTAAATTTAACCTAACAGTTTTCCCACTTGATGCAGACTTTACTTTTTAATAATGTTAGAATAAGAAAACTGCTAATGAGCGAAATGTGGAAACAATACTAGTTTTTGCAACAGGTCCCTGAGTCAGCCAGACCTTTAAGGTGTATATGGCTTCATCTTTTCCTTTTAATGAGCTCTGCAAGGGAGATACTTAGGGGAAAATCAAAGTAACAGGAGTAGACTACAGAGAAATAACGAAGGTCCAGGTCTGTGACCCATTATCATCTTACCTGTGAAGGTGGGACTGTGAAATCAGTTTTGTGGGCTTTCATAAGCTTCTTTAACTGCAAGAAATTTTGCACAGACTTCAGCGGATTTTGTCCCCCCAGTGAAGCCTGGTTTTCTGCTCTCTGTCCCTCCATGCAGCTGCTCTCTGCAGGCTCTGAGCCCCTTGATCTCTCTTGCTGACTCTTGTTTGTTCTCTCTTTCCACTGGTTTTCTGCTTGAAGTAGCTGAATACTCTTCTCTCCAAGGAAGACTTTGTGACTACCCAGGGAAGAAGTGCTCCACAGAGGCTTTCACTATTCTTGCACTACTACAATGGACATTCACACACACACTAGAAATGAAACATGCATACCAGCTGTCACCCCCTGTAATGGTGCAATAGTTAAAAATCTAGTGAGTAGTTAAAAATCACCAGGTGTTTTTTTAAAACCAGTGTGAAGTCTGTAAGTGAAGGCATGAAAACTCTTTTCCCATGTGAGTAATATTGTCTTACCAGAGGGAGCTTTCTATTCACTTTGGCAAAGAGACCTCTGAGACTTCGTTATATCTTCAAAATAAAAATTTAAAACATATTTAAAATTCTATTTAAATGAAACCTTGTATTTAATACTACATTGCAGAATATATAATTTTACTCCAAGAAATTATTTTAAATGGACAATACACAACCTCATAATCAAGACTGCTCTAAATTACAGTGCTGACTGTCCCTCATGTATCCACAGGTGTCAAAAAGCCTCTCTGTCAAAACACTTTTTGGTTATTCCAAGAAACTTATGTCACTGTTGTCTGATTCTTATGTCCCTCTGGAAAGCAGAATCTTAAGAAAAGAAACTCAAAACAGATTCCGTCCTTCCCCACTCAGTTCCGCTGAAATAAGCCCTTTAATGAAAGCTCTGGTTGATTTAACAATTCTGACCTTTCATGCCAAACACTATCAGTCATGCTGCATTATATAACAGATGTAATGCCACATTACATGTCAAATCTAATGCAAGGTTGTGCTACATTTCAGGGATGAACATTGCAGATGAATGCAATGATGGGGATTTTTTTTTTTTTTTTGGTAATGAAACCTACAAACATGGTAAGTTTGAGATTTATTGATTTATCAAGACTTTTCCCAAGAAATCTTTTTTGGGAAATAAATGTGTCCTAGAATAAACACAAAAATATTTTTCAAATTTTACATTACTGTGCAATACTATTTATTTTCTTTTCCAATTACATATATAGTCTGATATAAAGAACACCTGTAGAAGGAAAGAACAACTTTGACACCAACAAAGTTTATCCAATCATTGAACAAGCTAGTGCAAATTCTGTGATTTGAGAAAGGCTGTATCCCTCTCATGCTGTTTGGCACCCAAAAGGATAGGAATAAAATAAATTATTGTCTTCATATATTGTGATCATAGACCTACATAAATAAATCGAGTGATTACTGAGATCGGCTTATGTTAGAATTGATTCCTTGCCAGTGTACCTGATGATGGACAAAACTTCCTACTTACACAAATTATTGGAAGATTCAGTCAGGAAGGTCGTTGTAACTGTGAGCAAGTAAAAAAAAACATACAGAAAAAAAGGTTAGGAAACTTTAAAGTTAACGTAAAAAAATCAATGAATATATTCCACAAATATTTGGAACATTTAAATATGTTTTTAATTAAGATTCTAAACAAACAGTTGGCTCCTGTTGGCTGATTTAACAGAAAAATTTAGTTTCTGTATTACCCTTGTTGGTCTAGTTTACATTTATTACTGGCCTCAAGCTCCCATAGGTATTCTGCCTTGTGGCTGTCTACCAAGAGCCCTGGAGACCTGTCAAATTTCAGAGCTATGCAATTTACTCCAGACTCTCATCTCCCTGCCTTTTCACTCCATCTTCCAAACCATATCTAAGCTGAAATATGACCCATTTACAGCCTCATGCCATAGTTTCTGTCCTGCTCCAGGACTCCAGTTACCAAACATGTTTATAGTTATCCAGTCAGCTACTGACTGGAAATGTATGTTGTAAGTGGCAAGAAGATAACTTCACACTAAAAATGAGCCCATGGATTCCTTTGAGTGCCATGGTATTTTTCTCTCAAACCCCTTTTACTACCACTGTGCATTACTTTTAATGCCAGAACAATAAACATACTGCAAGGTTTGTAGACTTCTTGTAAGGATGGATGCCACAGCTCCCAGTGTAAGAGCTGTACCTCTCCACATTTAAAAGTGCCCTGATGGTTCCATGCTCCAACACTGTGATCTAATGCTGCAGCCCTGTCCCAGCTATGTGACAAGCACAGCTAGCAGGTCCAAGCATAGGTGTATTTCATGGTCAGCTCTCCTGAGGCCATGCCTAGAGCACTGAGCCCGGTTCAACTGGAGGACCACAAGTGTGGTAGGGGTCTGGAGCACCTGGCTTAAAAGGAGGAGCTGAGGCAAGTGAATCTGCTTAGTCTGGAGAAAAGAAGACTATGAGAGATGAAGTAGCTGCCTTCGACTACCTGCAAAGGTGTACTGAGATGACAGTCTCAGAGGTACACTGTGGAAGGACAAGGTTTAACTGGTGCAAGCTGCACAAGGGAAATTCTGATTAAAAAGAAGGAAAATATTTTGTAATGAATGTTAATCAGTGAAACAGCTTGTCTAGAGATGTTTTTGAATCTCTGTCCTTGGATATATCGAAAAGTTGTTCAAGGGCTTGAATAACCTCGTTTAAATTTGAGATTGGTCCTGCACTTACCAGGTGACATCCAGGCTTCCTTCCCCATCTCCCTTCCCCTACCACTGTGTGTTTCCTCCTCCTGTTCAGCTCCATGGCAGTAGGGAGCAGCCGGAAAGATTTGTCTTTAGTCCATTTAATCCTGTAAATGTGCTAACAAAATGCTACAAGATGAAATATTAGAAAGGCCATCAGATACTGGATTCTGCATCTGCTATTTGGGAGGTTATGTAGAGCTTATTAAGTGGTAGGAGGCTGTGGGAAAATGAGCTGAAGTATGGTAAACCAAGCTTTGAATTTCTTAGTGAGACTATACTGACAATTTAGGGACTGTATCGTTCTACCACAGCCATTTCATGGAGGTGTGAATTTTGCTTTCACCAAGTGAATCTTGCAAGCCATTTTAAATTTAGCCCTGCAGAAAGCATATTGTAGTAATGCATTTGGAAATGACAGGCACATAAATAATTGTGGTGGTGGTTATAACAGCAAGGATGTTGATCTTGTAGTTTTTTAAATAAGGGTGTAAAGCAAAAAAAAAAAAAACAAACAAAAAAACCAAAAACCAAAAAAACCAACCTAACAAAAAAATGAGCTAGAAAACATAGCAAATTACATTTTCAGAATGGAAAGAGCATCACAGAATCCCATTACTATGTTTTAGCTGAAAATCGATGTAGCTGCACATTATTTATTAAAAAAATATTACCAAGTCTGAAGATGGAAGAAAAAAAAAATTGTCAGTAAGTCAGTGACATTTGAAGCATTGGCATGTATACAGTCCTATTTTAATGAAATAATGTATAATTGGCAAGAATGGTTGTTGCCTAACTTTTGCCTTTTTTGCCTTTTTGTGCTCCTACAAAGCATGAGGCAGCTATACAATCAAAGCAGTAACTAAAAAACAAATTAAAAAAATCCCCAAACATATGCAAAATCAAGTATAACCTCTATGTCATGCTACTGACTTAATCTCAGAATCACAAACTATCAGTTTGAAAAATGGAAATAAATTTAAACCTGGGTTGAATGTATCTGCAAACGCCTCACGTTATAAATTAAATGCACTAATAGCACAAGTTACGTTTCCGTATGTGGATAAAGTAAGCAAAGCCATATTAAATAACAAAGAAACAAACAAAACCGTGTTATTGTAGTGCATGACTGAAAAGGTATACTTTAAGGAAAGGAACTATAAGTAAGGATATGATATGTTCTGACAATGGAACAGCAGTGATAGATAGTAAACTCTGTGCTCACCTAAATGCATGTTTCAAGTAACTTCCATCAATATACTCAGTAAGAACAAGAGTCACTCCAAGTTATTTCAGCTAAAAAAATGTTTTCACTCACTGTCAGTAACGTCATTCCCAACACACTGCTAGAGAATAAATCAGTAACTACTCCTACAATACCCTTGCCTCAGGTTAGAATAACTATGAAATTATCAGTCTCTCTGTACTGAGAGATGGAAGATAACTTGGGCTGGAAACAAATGAATTCAACTGAGCATACACTTGCAAGAATTTTAAGCCAACATTGAAGCATCTCCTATTCAGTAAAACCAGGGACTTAAGAACTTACTCCCTGCCTCTGTCTGGTCCTGAGATTTTTCATTGTTATGATGTCCTTTTTTACCTTAGTAGCTAAACTGTAATTTTAAAATAGTTTTACCTTATGTCCCCAAGGCAATGTTCTGGCTTGGATAGGGCCCCCTGCAACATGGGTAAATGTGTCACTGGTGCTAGCAGTTCTTCCTAATTGCACTTTTTCTGAGGACCCCTGAGAACCTCTGTATTTTTCACATTTTTTCTTATTCCAATAGGTTTGACTGGACCTTGTTACTTACAGTACATTCATTCATACTAATTGAGTATTTAGACCACACCATGTTTAGTCCCACAGAATTTATAATTACATACTAATCAATATTTTAAAAATAAAAATACAAATTACAAATTTCAGATTAATCTGGTATTTAAAATTAAGATAGTGGTTTTGTTCCTACATTCAGTAAAATAGTGGATTAGTGGCAGAAGCAATACTAGTGATAGTGTTGAATTTTTAACATCCAGACAACACTGATTTTCAGGAATTAGGGCACTAATGTACACATGCAAAGGCATACACATGTAAAGTAAAACTCTGGCTCTAATGAAGTCAGTATCAATAAGGTGAAGTGCCAGATTTTCAACAAATAGCCATAAGACCTTTCAAAGATAAGAGCAATTCAAATGGTCAATATTGTACTAGAACTGAAGTTATATGGAGCAGTTGTTGACACAGTAGAATGTAAATAATGCAGAAAAATCTTTGCAATTGTTACTTGTCATTTGGTACATGACAGCCAGGTATAGCAGCTTTTACCATATTTGATCTTCATATTGTTATCTTGTCATGGCAAAACAACTATCTCAATGCAGGGTTAAATTTCTTACACCTGGTGAAGTCTTAAAAAAGGTTGGTAGAAGGAAAACATATGGTTTTTTTACAGCATGCTTTTTGTGATATGGAGTTTGCAAACAGGGCCCTGTCACACTGATCACTGCACAAACATAGAACAGAGTGATTCCTTTTGAATAAGTTGCAAAATAAGGAGAAAATACAGTCTTATTCAGAGGGAGAGAAAAATAAAACAGAGGTTCTTTGGAACAGAAGAGTGAGAAAAATATTCTGCTCTCTCCACAAATTTAGTTATTTGCAGGTGGAACATACCTGATGCCTACTTTCCCATGTGTTCTTTCAAGCTGAAATATTAAAACAAATTTAAGAAAAATGAAGCTATTGTTTTCCTCTAACTGTTTTGCTGTGTTCACTGTCAAATTCTTAACCATAATTTTTTCAATTGGATTGTCTCCCACAATTTTTAGTCAAATGGGAGGAAATCTTAGCATAATTAAGTAATTTTCCAAATCCAGAAACAGAGACGAGATCAATTAAAGACATATTCTAGGAAAGAGACAAAGTTGTAATATTTTCAGGTAAAAATCTTCCACAGTAACAAAAAGAAAAAAAATCTCAACCAAAAAAACCCATACAATTCATATTAATTAGAACCACAGTGACCATGGGTAAATTTTTCAACTGACAGCCCTAAGACTAAATAATGGCCTTTGAGACTAAATAATGACTTTTGCTTTCGGTATAAGCATATTTAACATAGATCTTGAGCTCTTGCATTTTGGAGACCCATTAGTTTCAGACAAACTTTGCAGAAGTTGTATTTACACAGGCAGTGTTGACTGCTTTGAAGTAAAATGTATTTAACATCTTTCAAATTTAAATATCTTTCTCACTAAGTGGCTTAGTCATGCACCCTCTCAGTTAATACCAAAAGATTAATTTGGCTTTCATCTTGAAACACTAATGGCATTACTGACACAGAAACAAGCCTGAACTCTTTTAGTAAGCTGGATGAGAGTCACTGGTATCTTCTGTTAGAGGCAAACCACTGGAGCTTCTAAATCCATGGAAATAAATACATTCTCACCACGGTACTATTAATCTAATCAGGAGAGCCATCAGAGGTCCTGGGAAGTACATCTAAAGAGCAGAATGGAAATCTGTCAGGCGTTTCAGCAACAATATGCTTGTGAAAGCATCACTAAAGCCTGGCCCATGTTCTGGGTAGAACTTCTGTCACCTTGTGTGTTTGTAAGTGAGGGATGTTACAGTTACCTCATATCCATCTTTCCCATCATAATTTCAAAAGTTTTTAGTCAGCCCTAGCAAATCATGTAGACAGTTGATATTTTTATTAAAACAGTCACACGCAGTCCTTTGCTTTCTAGTACAGAAAGGATCACACAGCAGTGACTTTTCACAGAGCAATCAGTTTTAAATCTCTCAGTCAAAAAGATTATTAAAATTGTGGCTGCTGACCTTGAAAGACTGAAGGATACAAATCTTTCTTTGTGTTGCTGTATCCTAAAATTCCCGTTATGACAAACCTCTGAAATCTTAGAGGCTTTTATATGAAACCAAATGGGAAATTTAAAGAAGTAAAAATGATTTTTGTAAGATTAATATATTTCAGATATGTTTCAGGACTAGCTTTTTATTTGAAAATTGAAGTAAGGGTTTTAAAACCCCTTCTAGGCTAAACTGAGAGGGAAATAATAGTGTATAAAATAAATGGCTAAAAAGCTCATTTGAGGAAAAGCGCAACAACCAAACAAAAAAATACAAAACAAATAAAAACAGATCCTCCCTTGAAAACACTCAATTACCACTTTGAGCCTGAATGTCACTAGTTCTTCGCCTCCTACTAGAAAACTTTATATCAAAAGCCACTTATCTGAGCGAAGACATTGAATTCAGAGGCTGAAAACTGAGGATACATAAACTGCATGGTTTTTAATGAAAGAGTTATGTGACTATGACATGGTAGCAGCAGCATTGGTTTCTGGGAAGGATGGTGTGAGGAAATTAATCTTGGTTATTCTCAGAGTACAGCCTGTTATAGATCTTTCACAGACCTATTTTCTTTTAGGGGGCCTACGAGGGTGACGAAAAACTGGTGGCTGCAGATTAGAAAACTTAGAATGTTGCAAGCATCTGGGCCAAAGTAAGGCTGCAGGTCTCAAAAATACCATGTATTGTCAGGTTTGTGAGTTAGGCACTCAAGGTTGAAGCACATGGGCTATAAAAAAATGCAGGAGATAAAGAAGGGAAGTACTCCCTGTCAGTGGAATTGTTGAAAGGTTCTGATACTTCTCAGAAAATGTGAATCTTTTTCTAGTTCAACTATTCTGGTTGTCTATTTACATAATTTCAGGTAACTAAACAGCAGAACTAGTGTGTGCACTGTAATTATATTAACATGTTCCTTGTGGAAATTGTAATTTGAAATATCCTTCATGGAGTTTTACTTCAATATCTGGTTTTGGATCGACCATAAACAGGAGGATGAAGTGTGGCAAAGAAATTAAAATAAATGAAGCCAAAATAGCCCTCTTGTATTTGTCAGAGAGAACCAGTTCTGAAGTTTTGCAAATCATTTTTAAGCTGAGTGTCTACCTACAGCTGCATACAGTTTTACAGGTAATTTTTTTTTTTTGAGAAGTATTAAAGTAACAAAAAGGGAACAATTCAACTCTGACTATAGATGTGACAGTGAATAGCTCTTCAGTCAATTCACAGGAACATGTACTTAATGAAGAGCTAGAAGCCCGAAACATGATTTGTGACACAGTATTCCACTAAAGAAGAAGAAGAATTTTCAGCCTGGGACTGCTTTTTTTTGTTGTTGTTGCTTTTTGTTTGTTTGTTTGTTTGTTTTTGGGGTTTTTTTGTTATTGTGGGCAACAAAATAAAATTCAGTTGAAAATATACTTTATTTATTTATAACTTTACATTTACTGTAGGATACAATTTTCCAGGAGTTCAAAAATGATCAAGTGGAAGTGAAGTCCACTACAAAAGAAAAAGCTGTATCATCTTTTCTCTCATATATGTGAATGTTTTTATCCAAATGTTTAGAATATATATTCTTTTATAAGATAATTTTCTTTGTGTATCTAATCTGTAACTGGCAGTGACAGAGTAATGAGTAAATAACAACATAATATGCTTATATACTGGTTCTAGAGTCATGTTTGAGGATTTCATCCTTTTCTTCACTATCTACTTGCCTAACCATTATTTTCCAAGTGTTTTTCTCTTTTCTGGATAGTTTTTAACTATTAATGTCCTCATTGAACTCTTGACCATAAATCAATGAAAAAAGCCTCAGAATAGAATAAATCCTGTCATGCCAAATTCATACATTCCCTCATGCCTGAATTATTTCCAACACTCTTCTAATATAATTAATTGCTTACTGAAATATTTCATAATAACTTTATGATATATTTGCTTAACACAAGGTTCAAATAAAATAATTAGAAACCTTTTAAAAATAAAAACAACAATAATTAAGACCAACACTGTTCTGTGATACACACTTGGTGATTTACAGCTTCACTTTCCCTCACAAAACAGAGTTCTCTACTTTGCCTTCTTCTTCCTATGCTGTTTGGTGTGGGAAGTTCTCAGACAGAAAATTTCTTCCAATTTATGACCTACAAAACTGGAGAAAGTGGTTTAAAAATTCTCTACAGAAGAGAGATGCAGTCTTTTCTTTTTTTGTCTCCATATAGGCCTCTCCAGTTTCTATACCCATTTACCTTCAAGGAAAGGTAAATTGTAGTGCTCCATTTATCAATCTATTATTAAATCTTCTTTATAGTGAAGAAATCTCATATGTCTTTCCAGATTGTTTTTCTCTAAGAGAGCAGAATGGCAGATTCAGTAAGGCAATCCCCACCTCTCAATTCCTTCTCATCTTGGGAATTTCATTTAATACAGTTCTGGTTTCTATATCTCCTCTTCCATCTTTAGATGGGGAGAATTTGAACTTCTCTTTTTTCTTCTTCTTCCCTAACCCTGGCAGTGTTTTTCTGCTAGTATTTAATCACTATCTGCACCAAAAAATTGTCTTTCCTTTCCCAGTAGATGTTTTGCTTTTCCGAATCCCTGTCATTCTCTTTTGACAAAATGTTAGATATGGTGAAATCATATTAGGAAAAGGAAAAGAAAAGGGAAATTTACAAGACATATATTTAATAATACAATAAAAGTATAATTGCCTTCCCTACTAATGCAAGGCAAGGATCAAAGTAAACTTATGCCTGTTATGATTCTTAATTTTTTAAATTTATTTCATCTTCACTTATTCTCTCCTTTGAGAGATAATTTGATCTTGAAAGAGACCGTGGTGGTAAGAGAGCTTCAAACTCCGAATATTCCATGATTCTGTGACTTACACACATGTATTCAAAATCATGGTGTTTACACTGTTCAGTTAAGGATAAAGAAGAGAGAAAAAACAGCAAAAAAAGCCCTCATAGACTTTTGCACTCTACATACCAGGTAAATTAAAAAATCCAAGCAAGAAGAATAGTCCTGTGCTTCCTTTCATAAGCTGAAGAGTGTACAGTAATTATCAATTATTAATGTTCCCAGTCAGTCTTAGCAGAAGCTGTATTCACTAGACTACATTTGGCTTCTCTCAGTAATTAACAATGTAATATCATGTACTTGAAACAGTTAGCAACTTTCCTTCAAAATCCCTCAGAATTCCTCAATATAGGTGTTTCTTTATCAAAATTTCTTGCCACCAGGCAGTAGTGAAAAGCTGTGCAATTCACAGCAGCAGTAATTTTCTTAATAAATCACAGAAGTTACATGTACTTTCAAGATAGAATAAGTCTCCAGAGCCCATATAACAGTCTCATTTAAGAAACTGATATCTTGGCAAAAATAGTGAGAGTGTTGGAGGCTTTCTCCTGACCAGTATTCTGTACAGCGAAGAACTGGAATTCTTGGAAGTAATGAAAGATAATAAATATTTAGAACAAAATAATCTTTTTTTCAGTTGTTACTGTACCCTGTCAAAGGAAGAAGAATGATATTTTTACTTGAGATCTCAGGACTTCTAGATTTTTAAATTATAAAGTTATTGGCTGATATATATATATATATATATATGTATGTATGTATGTATGTATCCAAACACAGATGATTTCCTCAGAAACAAAGAATGTATTTACATTCTGCTACATAAACATGGGTTTTTGGCAATTCTGTTTACTTTTCCTACCTACCATTCCTCCATTACCAAAAGGGACAAGCGGAATACTTATCTTCAGGAAACACTTCCAGTTAATGTCATTCTGTCTGAAAATCCAATTTTATCAATTGTATCATTCCTACCTTAGTCATGGTTGATAGGATTTCTAGGTAAGTCAGTAATAGGAAGCTTGTGCCCCGGGTAGGTTTACAAACATGCCATGTTCCCCACTTTCTAACAGGGAACCTGGAAATTCTGAAGTACAACATGGTTTCTGCATGTGACCAAATGGGCTATGCAGATCTTAATCTGAGATAGACTAAGATTCATCTGAGATAGATTAAGACCTGAGGCAGAATTGTCTGGTCCACAAGCTATACAGTGAGCTGGCAGAAAAAAAAGCAGACTCCTACAGGAACCCAGCACAGTAGCAGCCATAACATTTTCCCATGGTAGCAGGAATAACACTACCCATATGTGCCTCTTGACATAGTAAAAGTTGCAGGTAAAAGGTGGTAAATTCTAAATACATGTAGTGCATTAAATATAAGAAATCCCAACTTCATCTGAGAACTCTAGAAAGGATTACAGTATATACAAGCAAAGTAATTATGTAGAAAAATATGTCCAGTATTTAGTTTTCACCAAACAGTATTAACCTTTTTTCCACCTAGCTTTTAGAGCACATTGTTGCAACAAAACCAGTTATATTAAGCAAATTATAAATGGTCTTATACATAATCTGTTTCTCTCAAAACTACATAAAATGTATTATGGTTCAGGCAAAACTGAGAACGCCTTTTGTCTTATGAATGAGTTTATAGTTACAAAATATTACATTAATTAATAATAAACCAACTAAAGTAACTAAATCAAAACAGAAAAATATTTTTTAAAACATCCACCCCATCACTGAAAGTGTTTTACAATTGTGCAATACTTCACTACTACAAGATATGAAATTCTTGTAGTTGTCTTCAGTTCATTGATTGTGTCTTTCCAGCACTGTCATTCCCAATAAAATATTGAAACCACCCCTACACTGGAATTCACAGTGTATTAATTTCTATCTGAGCAATATTCTTATCTTTCTCAGAAGCAAGTATTTACAGTCTCCACCAAAGAATTGCCAGAGAAGAATACACTGAACAGGATATGTCTTCATGCAATTGTAGGTCTTTCAATCTTTAATGCGGTCTAATCTTCAACACATTCTGTTTAATAAGGCCTGAAGACTCAGGTCTTTGCACATTAAACAATCAGAAAAGGTGACCCCAGTACTTTTTAATTTAATCTTTCTTTATGTAGGGATTAAATTTAAATCAAATTTTCATTTCCAACTCCTAATTATCAATAAAATTGAGTTTGCATAATAATTCAAAGATTAGTAGAAGCAGAAGAGAGAAAATTCATGCTAAAATACTCAGCCTATCTTCATTCTCTGTGAACTGTATCATTCCAGTCCACTGAGTGCAGGGTGTCTCAAGTTATTATATGCAGCAGTGATTAGAGAACACTGTTACAGTTAGGAGAACCAACAAAGCCAGTAATACCTGCAATAAGGTAACTCAAAGAAAAAACTCAACAATTAAATAATTTTTAGCTTGAAAATTTCTGCTGTGAGGCAACAAGCCCTTCCTAGTGTAAAAATAACTTGTCAGTGATATTACTCTAAAACAAAATATAAGATGCTAAATTCAGAATCAACTGCCTATCTTTGTAGTGCCACTGTACATACTAAAGGTTTGTAGAGCTTCTCCTAATTGTATTCATTTGAATTCAATACTCCAGCTGGATAGATTATATAGTCTGTGTAAACAACCCTGTGAACATTTCCTCTTCCATAGTATTAATAAGTTCATTGTCAAGCAATATTCTCAGATCTGAGCTGTACGAGGGTAATGCAGAAAAACTTCAAGCTGTTTGCCCAGACTTGGGCTCCACAGGAGCTGAGTGTTGGTTGTTCACAAAGACCTAATGTGTGACTGATGAATAGAGCCCTTTAGCTTCAAGGGAGTAATGCTCAGCAGGAACAAAACTCTTCTCATGTTCAAAGTACTTCCAATCTGTTTCTTTTTCTCTATAGCATGTTCTGTCACTCTTTCGCTCTGTCAATCCAGATGGGAAGACAAACATAGACAGAGCAAGTAGACCAGTAGAAATATCCACTGTAGCCAAATGGAAACTATACATTTCGCTTCCTTTGGGCATTTAGTTTCAAACATTTTCAAACTACACGAGATGTAAGGTTCCAGTAAAAAATTCTAACACATGGGTAATCCTTTTAGCATTTTCTGTTTTCTTTCAATCTTGCTTTTGTTTGTTGACTGTTTTCAGAAATAGACATTCGAAGCCTGTAGGCACATATTTATGCGTGGAAGAAAGATGTAAAACAACAAGTACTTTGTTCTGCAAATTACTGAAAACATGTAGGCTAAAGAAACAACAAACCTTAATGAGGGTATAATTTTTCTTTTTTTTTGACAGGAAGAGAGACCTCATGAAGAAATAAATAAGGCAAAAGATGATCCATCTCAAGTGTGTGTGCACAAATGCCTGTATGCGAGGAAGCATCAAGAGAAAATTGAGATTTGGATGTAGTCAAAAAAATCTATGAGATTATTGGGAAAACTGAGCTAGGTAGCTCACACACCTAGACTAAAGTTAGAGACAGGTGCAAGATATCTAGGGAAGACAAGATTAGGGGTTGCGCTATGCGTGAAGAAGAAGCCTAAAATGTGTAATATCTTTCCATATGATAGACAGTGATCTATCTGAGACCTCATCAGTCAGGACACAAGAAATGGCCAGTGAGTGTAACAGCACAGTGGGGGTATTTTACAAACCACAGTTTAGGCCAAAACATGCTTTACATGACCTGAAGATACCTTGGGATCACCCTCCGTGACATCTGCTAGAACAGCAACATGGTGGGAAGGGAGCAGTCAAGGAGGTCTCTAGAAGGTGTGAGAAGAAGCTTCTTGATCCAGATATTTGAGCCAAATGGGGATGACACACAGGAGACTGTGCTACTAACTCAAAAGCACTTGTTTGGGGATATGGTAATCAATGGCAGCCTTGGCTGTACTTAACAAGGAAGAATGAAGATGAAGATTTGCATGCAGAGTTGTTTTTTTGCAAAAGATGTCAAAAACAATAAAAGGAATTTGGGAAATCTTTGGATCAGACCTCTGGGAACACATTTCTCGGCACAGAAGGTGAAGTAGATGGCTGGGAACAATCAGCACAGAAGTACCAGGATTGAGTCATGCATGTCCAATTCTGATTGCCTTCAGTGATGAAATTACTTAATGGATGAGTAAAAAAAAATTACCTCAACCTTAGCAAGGCTTTTGACACCAACTCCCACAATATTCTCATATCTACAATGGAACTTTATGGTCTGGAGGGATGGACAGTTAAATGGATGGAAAACATGCTATAGTGGTGGGCAAGAGGGCCATATACTGGAGGCTGGTAAAAGTGGAGGGTTGCATGAGTCTGGAGGATACGATGGAGTGCTCTCTTATCAAGCTTGGAGCTTATATCAAACCGTGTGGGAGTGTGGATATGCAACCAACACACTCAGTAGCAGAGCTGTCATTCAGAAGGACCTAGACATGCTAGAGGAATGGACTGACAGAAACTCCATTTCTGCCTACGTGCAAAAAGTGCAATGCTGTGTGCTGTCTCTGACACTAGTGCTGTTGTCTGTCTGTCTGGGAGCAGCTGTCCAGGCAAGGGTCTGGGATTTTTCAGCCTGGAGGAAAGACCACCTCAGGGAGACCAAACCACCTGCCCAGACTCCAGTGCCAGAGTGGAGCCACAGTTCTCTGTGCTGCACACTGTGAAAACAAGAAACAACTGGCATAAAGTGAAGCAAGGTAGTTTCAATCAGTGTGTTAGGAAAATATTTTCAGCCTGAGTCAATCAAGTTGTGATGTGTGTTGTCCAAAAATGGTGTACAGTCTTCATCTGTGGACTGTAAATCCCTGAGTGACATAGCCTGACCTCACAGCTGACCCTACTCTGGGTTGCAGTAGAGACCTCCTGAGTTTCCTACCAGCCTGAACTGTCCTGAGATTCTTAAACTGTTACATAAAGGCTTTTTTCTTTATCAGACTTGAACATTTGCCCTAAGAACTGTATTGTGTACCTGCACAACTGCAATTTTTCTCTTCCTTTTGATGTGATGCTGTTTTAGGAGGCAATATAATAAGTCAACACATGAACAATAAAAGCATGCAGATTTTTCCATTGGTCCTTTCTACTCTTCTGCAGTAGCTCTATTACATATCAAGAGAGTGATCCCCCTTTAGAAGCACACATGCACCAGGTATTCTTGGAAAGGCAGAGATGAGGCTTTTGGAAACTTTGCTTTTGCTTTAGTTGTTAAGGAATGCAAGGAATAATGCATTATTCCTTTATGCAAGGAATAATGCATAATGTATAAAAATTAAAAATCATTCATAAACCTAATACTTACCTTCCAGATCAAACTTGTATTAGCTTGTGAGATACCTGAGTAAAATAATAGAATCATAAAATATCCTGAGTTGGAAGGGGCCCACTAGACTCATCAAAGTGTAACTCCTGTAGTAACATTGCTGAAAATAACAGGCACATCAATCTAAGATTATCCTTTTTAATTTTCTAACTCTGTCTACAGTAACATGTACTCTAGATTTATCTGTAAATATTAAAATTTTTAGTGAGAACCAATAAGAATACTGCTAGTTTGGGCGTTTAGAAGAAACAGGCCACCTTTCTTCAGGGGGAGATTTTTAAAATATACCTATATTTAAGTAATGTTTTTGCATCCTGATTAATTCTTGAATGTATGTAATTTGACATTTTTAGGATGAAGTATTAGAATCTGCAATGAAAACAACAGTAGCTGAGTAGTCCAATGAAGACCATGAAATCAGAAAATACATTAATAAGCCTCTACATTTGGTTTATCACTCATACTCTGTATTTGTACTTAAATGTTTATAAAACATTATTTTTGGACTTTCATGATTGACAAAGAACTATCTGCAATAACAAAAACACTACAGAACCAATTATAGACCCCAGCTTTGGAGGAGTTACTATATGTTATCTTAGGCTAAGACTTCCAGAACTTCTAAGGAACTTGAATGTTCAGTACTGATTAAATCTAGGAAATGTGACCTGGTTCCTCAGGCAACTTTAAAAAAATTATCTCAGTTAAAATATCTGAATTTTCCCTTAAAAAAAAAAAAATCTATTATAAAAGTGACGCAATTGTAACTGCCTGGCTAAATATTTGGCTAAAATATTTTTGTCGGGTAGTCAATCATAAACAAAAAAAACCAAAAAAACCACAACTTTTGGTTTTGGCTTTTTTTTTTAGCTTCACTGAGCCAGATTTCATCACCAATAAAAATTAGGTTGGGTTATTTAAATTTTTAGAGGTTTTTTTTGTTTTTTTATACATTGTCAATAAAACTAATAAAAATATCAGTGAAGAGAGAAGGCAAAGGATGAGACTGTGAAATTCCACAAATTTATTAATAAATAAAAAAAATGAATTACTTGACAAAATCTATTTTTCCAGCACACACTATATATTCAAGCATTAAGTTTGCAAAACACCATTTTGTGCTTTATCTCAACAATTTACTTGGGTTGATACTGAGTATTTTAAATCCTAATATTCCACATAAACCATGAAGTTTGTGTGTTTCTTCATTATATCTAGGAATCCGGCAGGAAGCAGAGCAGATTGCATACACAAATTATTGATACAGTGAGGTAGAAGAGAAATAATCATATTAGTGTATGTGTGATATTGCTCAATCCAAGTTACAGTTTTTCAGAGACTGCTTGAAGCCATGATATTAGGAAAGGAAATGCAGAGAGAGGTGAAATCAGTGTTTTTCTTTCATCTGTGGTCTTCCCGCATATTCCTGCTCTGTAGCTGCACTTTCTCCAACCATCTGTCATAAACCTCATGTGTTTGATACAGGAAATCTAGGAAACATGATACAATAAATACATGAAACATATCATGCTATTGAAACTTCAGCATTTATCTCCAATTACATTAGACAAGCTGTTTTCTGTAGATTGATATGGTTTTTTTTTTTTTGTTTTTGTTTGTTTTTTGCATTTACATTCTTGCCATAAGTGAAGTAAATAAAGGAGACTAATGCATCCAGTACATATAGCAAGATCACAGGAAATCTGGTGCTAAATTATTTGCAGACAATCTGGTTTGGGTGTCTGTGACAAACAGAAACTAAGCCTGTCCTGAAATTCTCTTGTTCAATTTAGATGCTTAGTATAAATTCTAATATACGTTGTAGGTTGTAAGCAAGAATTTTCTCCTACTCATTTCACAAGTCATGGTCAAATAAATTTACAATGCAACAAAAAGCAACACACTGTAAGGAGATGGAGGTTTTTTTGTAACCAGTAAAAAAAAAAAGGAAAACGAAACTTATGTTCTGAAGCATGCTTCAGAAAAATTGCAACATATTCATTTATGTGAAGTCAACTATAAAACACATTGAAATTTTTCATTCACCTTATTTCGTATCACATAGTTTGTTTGCCTTAAAAAAAAAGTCTTATTCCACACATCTGATTATTCAGGTTGTACATTCCTAAACTAGTGTGATTTACATTTGAATGAAGTTTCCAATTTTTCTGAGTGACATGGAATCTAATTAGATTCTGTAAGAAAGGAGTGTCAATTATAAAAAGTAAGGCTCTGGAAAATTAGCCTAAATAAAATTTTACTGAACAGAACATGCAATTACAATATACATCAGAGTGCTTCAGTTATTATTGTAGGTTATTATTATTTTATTTTCTTATGGAGAAATGAAGACCCAACATCTGGACTATTAACAGTGTGTTATTGATGACATTAGAATAACTTATTATATGGTGCGAAATGGTGTCCAGTTTTAGTTGCATCAGATCCGAAACATTCCTCTGCAAGGACTTATAATTAATAGAACCTGAAATATACAGGATATGATCAATAAAATTAATTTGAACAAGTCCAATACTGCTGTGGGTGTCTGCTACAGACTGCTTGATTGGGAAGAAGTAAATGAGACCTTCTTTATACAATTGGAAGAAGTCTCACAGTTGTAGGTCCCAGTCCTCATGGAGGATTTGAACCTCCCCAGTATAAGCTGGAAGGACAAGACAAAAAGTCAGCAATAATACAGGAAGTTTCTGATGTGTGTTGATGACACCATCCTAACACAAGTGATAAAGATGAAGAGGGGAGATGCTCTACTGGGCATGATACTCACAAAGAAAGAAAAAAATGTTCAGAATGTGTAGGCTGAGAGCAGCCTTGCCTGCAGTGACCATGGACTAGTGGAGTCAGGACCCAGAGAGGAAAGAACAAGGTAAAAAGCAATATCCCAACTGTGGACTTCTTTAGAGATTTTGGCCTTTTCAGAGATTTGCTTGGAAGAATCCCATGGGATATGGTCCTAGAGAAAAAGGAAGGCAAGAAGAATTGGTTGATTTTTAGGTGTCATGATGTCCTCCAAGCTCAAGAATAGTCAATCTTGAAGCCATCAAAGCTGAAAAAAGAGCTACTGACATGTCAAATATAAAGAAGTGTATGAGATATGAAAACATAGCCAGGGGATTTACAAAGGACAGAGAGACACTGCCCTACTGTGACAACTAGAAAAAAACCCATGTCACTGCAATCTTCAAAGAGGGTTAAGATAGAAAATCCTAGGAGCTATAGGCTGGTCATTCAAATCCCTGGAAAGATGAGGGAGGAAATATTCGTGGTAACCATTTCCAAATATATGAAGGACAGGAATTTGACTGGAGAAGTCAGCACAAATTTATGAAGGGTAAATCATGCTTAACCAACAATCAGAGCCTTCTGTAATTAGGTACCTGTCTTGATTCATGACAAGAGAACAGCAGGTACTTTTTTCTTGATTTCAACCATCTCCCATAACATCATCATTGACAAACTGATGAGGTATGGAATATACAAGTGAACATGAAGGTGAATTGAAAATTAGCTAAATTGTGAAGCTCAAAGGTTTTCAATCAGTACCAAAAAGTCCTTGACCTGCTGGAGAAATGAGACAACTGGAACCTCTCAAACTTCTGCAAGACACCATGCCAAGACCTGCACTTGGGAAGAAATAATCTTATGTGCCAGTAAACACTGGGGATAGACCATCTGGAGAGTAGCTTCACAGAAAAAGACCTGGGACCCCTAATGAGCAGTAAGTCAATCATATGCTCATGGAATCTTTTCTCTTTCTGGAAAAAAAAAAAACCAAAAAAAACAAAAGAAAACAAAAGTACATACAAACAAAAAAACCCAAAAAAAAAACCCCACAACCAAAAACGCCCCCAAAAAGGACAAAATGAAAACCAACCAGTGTGCCTTCATGGTAAAGAAGGTGAACAGTATCCTGCATTAGGTTGCATTAGGAAGAACATTGCCATCAGGTTGAGGGAGGTCTGAGCAACCTGATCTAGTGAAAGGTTTCCCTGTCCATGCCAGGGGGATTGGAAGTAAATGAGCTCTAAGGTCCCTTCCAACCCAGGCCATTCTATGACTCTATGATTCCTCTCTAGTCAGTCCTGATGAGGACACATCTACAGTGTCAGGATGAGGTCTGAGTTCCTCAGTACAAGATACGGATAGAGTGAAGTGGGTCCAGTAAAGATCTATGAAGATGACTAAGAGAATGGAACATCTGACATAAAAGAGCAGGATGAGAGACCTGTCAATCTTCAGCCTGGAGAAAAGAAAGCTCAGTGTGTTTTTGTCAATGTATATAAATTACTGACAGAGGGACGGAGGAAAACAGTCAGACTTCTCAGCGGTGTCTGGTACAAGGACAAGAGGCAATGGACACAAATTGAAACCCAAGGAATTCCATTTAAGCTACTCTTCACCTTTTTTCCCTCCAAGATTGATCAGACACTAGAACAGGTTGACCAGGACTGTCTTCAGTTGGGTTTTGAATATCTCCAAAGATGGAGACTCTATAACCACTCTGGGCAACCTGTTCTTTGTGTTTGATAGTAGTAGTAGTTTGATAGTAGTAGTTTGATAGTAGTAGTTTGATAGCAGTAGTAGAGTTTCTAGTTCACTCTGTTTTAGGCAGTGGCAACTAGAAAGATGGTACACAGCTGCTGTTTTCTATGTTCAGCCAGTCTATGACTGTATGATTAAACTTAAGGTATTAGTGTGTTTTATCACATTTTCTGTTTCATACCAAGTCCTTTTTTCATACACTGCCTTTACAGAATGTCTTATTTTTAACAGGGAATGATACAGTTGCATCTCCAGGGCATGTATTTTACATTGTCAGAAGATCTTCAGGGCAAGAAGTCCAATCCTGAAAAACCAACATCCTTATATTTATACAGGAAATATAATTCTGAATCAGTGTAATTAAAACCTAAGAACATCTGTCCTGTAGGATTTCTTCACTGTTAAATTCCATCATGGATTAGCTGGATTCAATATCAATTAGAGCACCAGGAACTAAGGGATGGGATGAGATGAGAAATAATTTGTGTTGAAAAACACAATCCTCCATTTATTTGAGTCTGATAAGAGCAACAGTTTATCTGAGTCTCATATACCACTACAGAGTCTTGTTCACAAGAGATATTTTTGTTTTGCTGAAACAGCATAAGCTTTTATTAACATTTTCAGTCCACCTGACACAGCTCTTGTTTAGCAAATAATATTGTCTCCAGTAAGTTGTCCAGCTCTTTACAGCTGAATTTGGAGTGTGAAACTGAATATAGAAGTTTCTTAAATGAATTTGCAATGCTTATTAGATTCTTGAATAAATAAAGATATTTTACAGGCATTAATGCTCAAGGGTGCATTACAGTCTTACTACATGCATCTAGCACTTTCCCAGGCTACCTGTTGCAGTGTTTTACCACAGTCATTGTAAAAACTTCTTCCTTATATCTAATCTAATCAACCATTCTTCAGTTTAAGACCATTACCCCTGGTCCTAATGCAACAGGCCCTGCTGAAAGGTTTGTCCCCATCTTTCCTGTAAGCCTCCTTTAAATATTGAAAGACCATCAAGACGGTCTCCCTGGAACCCTCTCTTGTCCAGGCTGAGCAACTTCAAGTCTTTCAGCTTTTCCTCATAGGAGAGGTGCTCCATCCCATCTAATCATCTGGCCTCCTCTGGATTTGCTCCAACAGGTCCATGTTCTTCCTGTGCTGAGGACCTCAGAGTTGGATGCAGCATTTTGAATGGGATCTCATCAGAGTGGATTAGAGGGGCAGAACCACCTACCTTGCCCTGCTGGCCACACTGCTTTTGATGCAGCTGAGGATACAATTGGTTTTTGAGCTCCAAGTGCACATTTTCTACTCAAGTCCAACCCCTTATTTGCCAGCATCCTCAAGCCCTTCATTGCAGGGCTGCCCTCAATCCGTTCATTTTCACTTAAAAAAGAAGTTCTATATGCTAACATTTTTTCTGTTTCTTATTTGAGTGATGCCACCATGAGACTGCTATCAGCTTTTGAAGGCCATGTTGACTGGGAAAGGTTTCTGGTGATTAGAAAAATAAAGTCACATCCATCTTGAAGAAGGAGAGGAGAAGGACCAAGGAAATGTAGTTCTGGTTGGCCTCACATCAGTCCCTGTGAAATCTGTTCCTCAAAATCCTCTTGGAATTTATTTCTAAATATATGAAAAGCAAAATGTGCCTGGGAACCAGAGAGAATGGATTTAAAAAGTGCAAGCTCACATGGCCAGCCTGATTGTTTCCTGTTATGAAATGATAGGATCTGTAGTCAATGGGAGGTCAGTGGATGTCATTTACTTTGACTTTAGCAAGTCTTTTGGTATGGTATTCCATAAAATGAAATATGGACATGACAAGGTGTTAAAAATTTGACTGCATTGTCAGGCTCCAGGGGTTATGGTCAGCAACACAATGTTCAGGTTTCAGCCATTTACTAGTATCTCTCCTCAGGAATCAATAATAGGTCAGTGCAGAGATACTTCGGTATCTTGATATTACATTGATTTATTAAGACATCTGCAAATAGAGTTGTTGATATCATCCATATCTCTCACTACCTCTTGCTATATGTGTTTCCTCCATAAACTTGCTGAAAGCACTCTCTGGCCCATTATCCCTGTAGCAGACGCAGATATGTGTCCATAGATATGCACACACCTTTGTAAATATCTGTAGACACAGATACAGAGTCAACAAAGTGCCCTTGTTGTAAAGAAGGCTGACTGTGCAGAGTGATGTATCTGCATTTATGTGGTCTCACTTCTATCTGACACTTGTGAGACCATACCTAGAGCACTGTGCCCAGGTGTGGACTTACCAGTCCAAAAGAGACACCACATACTGGAATGAACTCAAGAAATGACCAGTGAGATGATTTGGTTCTGGAGTACTTGACATATGAGAAAAGCCTAAGAAAGCTGGTTTGTTCATCCTGGAGATGAGAGGTGACTAGAAGGACTCTAACTAGAGATACCTATGGGAACAGTGTGGAAAAGTTGAAATGGAGTCTTCTTGAAGATATATAGCAATATGATGAGCAAAAGAAAAGTTGTTCCAGGAAAATTTCCATCTGTATGTAAGAATAAAAAATCCTAACTCTGAGGACAACTGAACAATAGGATAGGCTGTACAGGGAAGAGATGGAATTTTTCTTGTTGAAAATATTCATGACTCAGCCAGAGAAGGCTAATGTAATCTATGACCCTCCTCTCAACAGAGAGTTGAAGCAGGTATTATTCACAGTTTCCCTTCCAAAGTAGACTCATATAATTCTAGGATTCTAAGATGAAATATGAGAAATTCCTCTAAAACATGAAAAAGAAAATTTTTCTCTATGAGGCTGACTAAACACTGGCAAAGATGTCTGTATAGTCTGTGGGATGTGTACTAAACTCAATAACATCATGAGAAAGAGCTCTAACAGGACCTAGTTCAAGTGGGAGTCTGGACTACATGACTTCCAGAGGCCCTCCTAACCTAAATGGTCTTGTGATTCCAATATTCTTCACATGATGATCACTTATTGTGGAACAAATATGTCCTCTCTGACTTCCCCTAAATATTCATGTTGAAGCCAGGGCTACTGAATTTTCTGGACTTTTACAGTGTAGCTGTAGCTGTCGATATGTGAATGTAGGATATGTAAATGGAAAGGTGATGTACTCCAGAGGTAAACACAAATTAATCTGATATTGCCTCTATGTTCTCCATTCCATACAAACACTAATGTGAAATGATACAATAATTTGTAATTATATGGATTATTAAATTAAGAAGTTGAAGAAATTTGCTTTCACTCCCTATCAGTAAAATGTGCCATTAAACTTGACATGCTTTGCATTTGGAACGTAAATTGCCAAACAAAACAGAATTAATTGCTCAATTCCTTAATAACGTGAACAAGTCCAAGGTCAATATGCCTCTACATTTATTCATATTTTTAAGAATTATATATTCATTGTTACCTAATATAAGAGATTCATCATATTACAATGAAATAGAGAAGGGGAAAAGTCAGGTTAAAGCTGACGGCATTAATTTAGAATTTTCTAATAAAATTTATATTGTCATCATTTCCAGTTTCTTCCTTTATAGTCACAGTAGATTTTTCAGGAACTGCCTCTTTGTGCTTATACACCACACAGAGCAAAATCAAAGGCAGCAGAATTTTTACATATCTTGTTTACAAAGTAGCCCCAAACATGAAAATGTTGTTAAAAAATGACACAACTAATAACCTGAGCATCAAGTTATTGTAGAAATAAACTAAGTAGCTTAATAGCAGCCTGTCCAAATGCATAAAGACAAGCTCAGAATTTTTGTTTGGTTTTTTTCATTTTTCCCCATCCGCAAGGCTATATTACAACACCCTGCAGACAGCAAACTCTCTCTCTTGCTGTGAAAAGTTATTGATCTTGTTTTCCTTTGAGACCCCTAACAAGTCAAACTGCAGCTTCCTGAAAGATATAGCTGGAGCTGTACTTTGCAAGGATTTCAAGTTATGTAGAAATTTGCTCTCCAGTGTTTAGCAGAAAAAATGAAATTACATTAGTATAAATGTGTGCAGTTCTCTTTGGGAAGAGAAAGGATTGTCTAAAGCTTAACAAGCCTATTCAGCCCCTCAGTAGTGATAGCACCTACTCTCCTCCCAAGGGCAATACTGACCTTTTATCCTAAATTCTGCAAAATAAGGGAAAGGTAAGGAAACACTGGGAAATTATTTGATTGTCTCCTGCTTTAATAGAAAGTTAAAATTACTATGAAATCCGCTGTGGCCCATCTTCATTTCCTCAGATCACAATCAGCTGTAATCAGCACAGAGAATGTGACAGTATTGTGTAAATACAATATTAAAATTGAAAGGGAAGGGAAATTTTCTTTGGGTTTCAAGTTGACTTTTTGGCTGTTAAAAACCTCATAATCCTTGCAGGTAAAATATCTTAAGCAACATCCAAGATGTACTGGCTTTTAAAAAAGCTAGTAGATTATAATTTTCAGTCTACATGTAAAGTCTTAAAACTTAGCATAACTTAATTATGTCTATTTAATCATCACAGTAGCAAATAATCTGTTTTGTCTTCTCAAATCCAGTGCCAGTGCTCAGCTAATCATACATATGCTTTGCACAGATTTTGTGAGATTTCTGTTTGTGAGACTGAAGTTCAAATGTTCTATTGTTACTATTAATTACTACAGAGTCACATATTGTCTTGTCATTACAGTGCACTAAAAACATATTTGCAGATCTTGGAACACTATCATGTGAGAAAAAGTACAAATACGAAGCAAAAAGGTCCCCAAATTTCATAAATACCTCAGAGTTCCTTTTTGTAACAAAATGGCAGAGATTGATACAAGCACTTTGGAAGCTTGATATACAGAGATCACAGAAAAGATTGTGAAACAAATATTCTACACAATCAGCCAAGCAATATCCTCAACTTGCCTCTGCCTGACTGTACTAAATGATTTTGAAGGTATGGCCACAGTGGAGAATCTCAAGGAAGGATCTGAGGCAGGATAACGTACTTGTGTTTTGCATCTGTAAGAGGTGTTGGAGGTGAAAGTGTTTAGGGTTCTTTGACAGAGAAACTTTCTGATGTGTTTTAAGGCTGGAGAGGGCCTTTTTACAAAGGCATGTAGTGACAGGACAAAGGGGGATGGTTGTAAGTGAAGGAGGGTAGGTTTAGATTAAATACCAGGAAAACACTTTTTACTGTAAGGGTGGTGAGGCACTGGAGCAGGATGCCCAGAGAGGTTGTGTGAGGTTTTCTCGCTCTGAGGAGGCAGGGGAACCTCAAAACCCCACAAAAGAGGTTTCCCCCGTGTGCTTACCACGCTGCCGTGGGTGAGGCGGAGACGGGACCTGTGGGACCCGAACCCGTGCTAGGGCTGGCTTCTCGAAGACAGGATAACAGGAGCCTTGGCGAATAAAGGAAATGCAGTCTCTCAGCCTTGGGAATCCAGGGTTTATTGGTAGGGATGACGGGGAGGAGAAGGCAGATGGGACCGGGACGGAATGAGGGAGGCAGGATGCGGCAGAATTCCAAAGAGCCAAGAGCCCGGAACGGAAGCGAACATCGGGTTAAGAGGGATGGAGAGATGGGAGGGGTGTTGAGAGGATAGCCAACCGGGATGCAGGGGATACAGACTGACAAGGGCTTCAGGGAATGGGGGTACAAGGAGGGAAGATACAGAACTTTTGAAAACCAATAATAACACTGCGGGTAAAGAACTTTCTAGCTATTAACTACATATGGGATAAGGGAAGGCAGGTACGCAGTGCCAATCAGACGCACTGCTACAGTTGTGGATGTGCCAACCCTGGAAATGTTCAAGGCCAGGTTGGATGGGGCTTGGAGCAACCTGGTCTAGTGGAAGGTGTCCCTGCCCATGGCGGGGGTTTGGAAGTAGATGATCTCTGAGGTCCCTTCCAACCCGAATCATTTTTTGATTCTGTGACTATAGAGGCACTGTAATTTTGAGTTTTGGACAGTATTTAACTGCTGTTGTTCTACAGTATGATTCATATTTTCCTGCTAGGAACAGAATCTTTCACTTTCTTTAATCGTTAGGTTTTTAGTTATCTTCTCATACTATTTCCCTATACACTTGACATAGTGTCCCAAAAATACCTTACAACATAAAATTGTGTTCTAAAGACTTATTATGTAACAGAATAGTGATTATCTATCCTATAAATACAGAAAATATAAATAATAATTTTGTTCACTCAAGTTTGTTGTTTCTTTTTGTTTTTGTAATTGAGTGAATATTCCAGAATTATTTTTTCCAAAAAATATCATAAGTCCAAGGAAAAGAAATAAAAGAATAAAAATATTTTCAGAGAGAAAGGAAATTTTCTATTCCTATACAAATTGGTGGGAAAGTACTCCAGAAACTGTATTTTTAAATATCTTTTAAATGTTTTGTTGTTTTCTGGGAAGCTGAGGAATAAATCTGAGTGAGACAAAACTGGAATATTTAGTCCCCACCCCTACATAAATCAGAGTTGTAGCCACTTAACATGTTCAAATCAGTGGAACAGAGAAGCTTTGGGGCTTGTGTAGGAACAAAACTTGGTACTAAATAATATATTCACCTTGCATTTCAATTGAAATCATATGATCATATTTAGTCTTTTTGGTACACTTCAGGAAAAGAAGGCATGAGATTCTAACATGACTAAGACATCCAGGTGTCTAAAAGCACAAACTTTTCTACAAGAACTCATGTCAAGATTATGAACAAATCAAAGTATCAGAAATTCTAGCCAGTGTGAAAGAGATGGGAAAAGGGGGAAAGTAGCTAGTAATGAAATAAATATTAAGAAATTACTTTCAAATATATGAAATGTGTTTACAGTAATGAAATACAAAAAAAATAAGGCAAGAAATAAAATGAAGTAATGCTGCAAAGACCTACGTCACAAGCATTCCTGTAATGAAAAAGCACCTACTGCCAAATCACAGAATGTGGGGCTCATTGCTGGCAACAGGACGTTGAATGATAATGAAGGGGAAAATGTTAACACAAAGAGAAACAATTTGTCATTTTGTGGAAATCAGACATTTAATCTGTGCAATAATTAAAGGTACAAAAAAACCCCAAAACAGATAATAACCAGAGAAAATTTTTTATAAGCTTGAGATTTTGTGCTACAAAGAATTCAAAACTTGGAATCAAGCTTGACTAGAAATGATATAATAGACATTTCTAATTTTTTCAGTGGAATGCTCCGCAATGTGGGACAAGCGAAAAAGACTCTAAAGAAAAGGTGCACATAATAATATTCTTATCAACATACACAATAAACAAATGAAAAAAAGAGGAAAAAAAAAGAGAATAATGATCCAAGGGCTCAAATCAATCAATCAATCAATCAATCAAATCAAATCAAGTCATCCTGCAGAGAAATGACACATTCTTTACATTTTTAATTCCTAAAATCTCTGAGGGCAAACAAAAGCAATTGAAACCCGGGAAGATATTAATTTGAAAAGAGGAAACATTTTCATGGATCTAGGGAGTCTAAAAAATATATGCAAATGTGAAAAGGTAGGGCAGAACAATAAAGAGAGATTAAAGATTAGTTTTGTTCGTTAAACATGAACAAGCAAGCTGAAAAATAATTAAAGAAAAAGGTCAAAGATGATTTTATTTGAATGAAGCACCTGACACAGAGCTGTGAAAAATAGGTGATAATTCATGATTAATTTTGTCATTCCAGACACCAGTTTGAAAATTATTTATTCACACAGATGTGTATAGTAGTCACCAGTAGCTGATAATTACAGTTATGTGGTTTTTGTTTTCCAATAACTTTACTAAGCAACATATTAACTGTCAATCTGTCTCATTACTCACATACAATATTTACTAGATACAAGTTTTGCAGTGAGTTTTTTGTGAGTAACAGAAGACAGGACATGTCTGAAAAACTGTGAAAGTTTGAAAAGGATTGATTTTTGGCTATAACGAGCAGTCTGTGCTATCAGCAATCCAACAATCAGAGGAGCTGGAAAAAACATGCACAACTAGCCAGATAACAACCAAGTCAAAAGAAGACTCACAGCACTTTTTTTCATTTCTTTTCCCCTTGGATCACACCACTCAAGACTTCATTTGTGTAATTAATGAAAGGATAGAACAATTCAAAAATCAACAGCACCTGCAAAAGTGAGGGAATGTTGTTTGTTTGGTTTTTATATCCCTGCTTATATATCCAGTAGGCTGGACAGCAGAAGGCAGAAATAGAAGGAATTCTGTTAGGATAAAACAGTGTTGAAATAGATGATGGCACCACAGCACTGTAGCTGAAAAAGAAAGGTCACAGGTGTTCCATACAGTATGGAATGTACTTGTTCACTGCCTTTTTTTCTCCTTTTTGTGTTCAGCTGCTGAAACAGAATGTGTGGGTTCTAGTGCTCTGAGCAACTTAACCCTGCTCCCCTTCTCCCCTGACAACAAGACAGAGGACAACTGAAACCTGAAATGGCTATTTCCACTAGCTGAGCACCCAAGCCTTAATACATTCTTCACAGTTTAGAGCAAAAAGTGGCTTAACTGTAGAGAAAAAACTTTTTCAACTTAAATAAACCAGTTCTGCAGAAATATTTTTAATAGATTCTATATTAAAAATTAGATACAAGCTGAAATAACTCTCATCTGGGAAACAGGAAAAAAACCTTGTTTTCCAATATTTTACAGTTAATGGTCAATTACTTAGTCTGGTCATTTGGTAGAGTTGTTAAACCTGAAAATGTTGCAAAAATAATAGATTGTTTCCTTTAGGTATGTCTTCCTTAAATAATGAAACAGTCGCTCTGACCAAGAAATATTGTCATGTCAGTTATACACTTTATGCTTGCTGTTTAAAACACTTTAATACTAGATATAAAGGAAATATTTTGGAGACTAAGAAATGTGTTCATGTGTATGAATGTTTATATTTAGGATTTTAGTCACAGATCTACTTGCTTAGATAAACCAGTTAATAGTAATAAATCAATATATTGGTCTAATGAATTTAGAGCATCCACATTGTTTTAATAACTAAACTTGTGACCCTTCACATGTAAAAGGCTTGCAGCCTTCTGGCAGCAGAGGTAGATGTAGGACATGACTGGGGTGCAGAAACACTCAGCTGCTGCCCTCCTGAATGTGAGGATCCTGTCTGGAGGCTGTATCTGCCCTGCCAGTACACCTCTGGGCAGCTGCTGTTGCTGCAGCAAGAAGGCCATTAATAAGGTGAGTAGGTGTATAACAAACTGTCCTTATGAAGCAAAGAACAGTATCAACAGGAGAGATCCAGACAATAATAAACGTAATATTATGTGTTATCCACACTATTTCTCAAATGTCATATCATGTGAACTGATACAGTAATTCTGCGCATAAATGAACTATCAGATGTCAGGACGTAGAGGATTTGTTCCTGCTGCCTTTCAAAATTGTGGAACTGTGATCTCTCCTCCAGGCTGAACAAGCGCAGGTCCCTCAGCCCCTCCTCATGGGGCAAATGATCCATAACCCATCCAGCTTGGCAGCTTTCTGCTGGACATGTTCCAGCATTTGTTCACTATTTTGCCTGTACTGAGGCAGCTTAAAATTTGGACAAAGAATCCAGATGGGATCTCATGAATGTTGCACAGAGGGGGATAATCCTTCCTCTCAACTTCCTGGCTGTGTCCCTGTGAATACTGCCATGGGTGCTTTTGGCCATCTCTGCAACTGGGACATGCTGCTGTCTCACACTCAGCTTCCATCTGCCAAAATCCTCAGGCAGGAGGATCTCTTATCTCTTCCCAGAGAGCTGCTCCCAGTCAGGCAGAACCCAGTGCTTTTTTCCCCAGAGCAGTGCTTGGTGTTTCTCCTTGCTGAATTGCATGTTCTCTTGGCCTGTTCCTCCAAATTGTGTAGGTCTATTTGCACGATATTCCCTCCCTCAGGTTTGCAGCTGTTCTTCCAAATGGGTGTCATCTACAGCTGTGACAACAGTGCACTTTCACTGCCTCCTCCAGGTTACTGATGTTGGTGTTAGATATGGTGGGTTGATCCTGACTGGATACAAAATGCCCATCAAAGTTGTTCTATCACTCCCCTCCTCAGCTGGACAGGAGAGAGAAAATATGCAATGCAATGTTTGTGAGCTGAGATAAAGGAGAGACTGTTGCACCCAAAACAGAGTAGAATTTATTACCAAACAAATCAGAGTAGGTTAATGAGGAGTAAGCCCAAATCTTAAAAAAAAAACCAAAAAAAAACTTCCCCCACTCTCCTGGGCTTAATTTTATTCCTCATTCTCTACCTCCTTCCCTCCTGTGGTGCAGGGGGAAAGGAATGGTGTTTGTGGTCAGCCATTGTCTTTGCCTCTCCTTCCTCCTCAGGGAGAGGAGCCCTTTCCCTGCTCTAATGTAGGATCCTTCCCACCAGAGACAGTGCTCCATGAACTTCTCCAATGTGAATACTTTCCACAGGTTGCAGATGTTCATTAACTGCTCCAGTGTGTGTCTCCCACGGGGTCTCAAGTCCTGCCAGAAAACCTACTCTGGTGTGGCCTCCTCTCTCCATGGGCCCACGAGTCCTGCCAGGAGCCTGCTCCAGCATGGGCTTCTGCTGGGTTCAAAGTCTCCTTTAGGCATTCACTTGCTCCAGTGTGTGGTCCCCCATGGGGTGCAGGGGAATCTCTGCTCCACTGTGGACCTTCGTGGGCTGCAGGGGCCAGACTGTCTCACAATTGTCTTCACTCAAGCTGGAGAGGAACGTCTGATCCAGAACCTTGAGCATCTCCTTGACCTCCTACTTCAATGACCTTAGTGTCTGCAGAGTTGTTTCAAGTTTTCTCACTCTCTTCTCTGGCTACAATTTGCTTCTGCACAATTACCCTGTTTTCCTTCTTCAATATGTTATCACAGAGGTGTTACTACTGTCACTGATGGGTTTAGCCTTGGCCAGCAGCAGATCTGTCCTGGAGATGGCTGATACTGGTTCTATCAGGCGAAGAGGAAGCTTCTAGCTTCTCCTTCATCATGATCTTTTCAAGTATAAATAGTAAATTTTTATGTCCTGATACTATGTTTCTTTGAAATCCATTTTGGCTTGTCTAATCCTGCTGTCAAGATCACAGTTATTTATCATCTGCTGTCTCTCTCTCTCTCTCTCTCATATATTACTAGAAAATATATGCAGCTCTGGATAGGTTCTTTATAACAATGATTTTAAAACTGAAAAAAACCCCATAATTCTTCAATTCAATAGTACTCAATACAGCCCTGCATTTGTAATGGTACACTTCAATCAAATTATGATCTGCACTCCACAGGTATATTTAAAGTTTCTCAAGTGCAATTGTCTGGTGCCACGACAATTACTTGTATTTTTCAGGCACCTAAATTGCTTCTCATAATCACCTGGCTTATTTGTCTGTGGTCTCCTACCCAGCAGTGGAAAACATATCTAACTTTGACCAATATTACCAGACTTTCTAAAAAGAATCCTTCTTTTCTCTAAAAAATTTTGATGTCCTTCTTTATCAGAATAATGACTGCAGACTTTTTTATTTTTTTTGATATTTTTTCAGTAATGTTCCGTCATTCCTCACTACTTCTGTATTGCTTTAAATTTATTCTTAGAAAACTTTTCTTCATCTACATTTTTCAGTTCCATTTTCTCCAAATGCCTTGTGGATCCCAGCACTGCAAGCCTGCAGTGTGACAAAGCTATACACTTGAGCCCTAGCTGATGAACAGATGGGCAGAGAAGAGACGATTTCTCCGACTTCTCATATGATCTCCAGAGATACTCCCTCTCTGACTTCCTTCTGCTATTTCTCCTTCTCTGAGGATGGAAGTGTCACTCAGAGATACCACATACAATTGCTGTGAAGACACTGAGTTCTAAAAAAGTCTGAGCTCAGAAGACAAAGACAGAATAGTAAGCAGACTGCTACCTAGAAGCCTGCATTTAAGAACAGATTCCAACCCAAAGTGGAGAAGTTAACTTGATTTTGATACTGATTATGTCTATGATCCAGGAGACATGTTCTCAACAGAGATAAATTCCCCTGAACAATCTTTAGTTGAGATAATTTGGTCAACTGTACGTTAAAAATAAAACATTGTCGAGTCACTCTCCCAAAGCTAGAAGTCTAGGCAAGTTTCCACAGCACAAGTTGAAATCTCTGTACAGTTTCTGATACGCGATTACAACAAAGGAATTCTTAAACTCAGGGATTTTATATCAGTTTTAAAACAGATTTTAGTCTGTAAAAAAAAAAATAGACTACTTACTTATGAGAAGTTACTCAGCAGATAGCAAAGATCATTTGAATGGAGTAGTTTTGAAGTAGGTGTCAAAAGCTCAAGAGGTTCCTGTGGGGCACAAAGAGTTTCACCAGAATATTGAAGAAAGGTTTTGTTCTACAGAAGTCTGCTTCCATGCTCCCAATTCATGAATAATAATATAGGTGATGTAAAACACAACAATTCTTCTTCGTTTGTTTCATACACACAGAAGAAAAAAACCCCAAACAAACCAAAAACAAAAGAAAAATCTCCGCCTCCTCCTCATGACAGAAAAAAAATTACAAAATACACAATGGAATCTGAAATGCTTTGAATCAGAAGAAATTTTTATCCTTTTTTTGTAAACATATCACTGAATATATGCATGGCAACCACAATGAATATGTGAATAATATGTAAGTTTTGAAAACTTTTTGTTTTGTTGCAAATGTAATGGTTCTATTTTATCTCAAGCACTGTTTAAAATGAAGTATTTAAGACAACACTGCATGGGATCTTTTTTAGAAGAGGACTTTTAGAGATAAATGACCATTTGAAATGAATGCTAACTGGCAGAATGCAACTAAAAATTAAGAAATTATTTTGGATTCAGGAGATATATCATAGCTATACATATGTATTTCATCAGCAAAAGTGCCAAGATACCTTTCTCTGTGTGTGTGTGTGTTTTTGTAACCATAGTAACAACATTACTTTTGTTAACAAGAAAAATGCTGAAAACTTCAACATTGGCTTGAATGGCCAGACTCATTAGAGACAATTTCTACATTGAAATCTGCTCTCTACAAAGTGTTTTGTGGTCCCTCTATGAAATATTTTCCGTACATTTATTTTACAGACATTGTTTTAACTGAATATTTTGTTCAAGCATGTTTTAAATACCTATTGCTAGAACACTGTGTTGCATTGGATTAGACTGTACTGCACTTTGAGCACCTAATAGAAAACTGAAAATAAATAAAAAGAAAAAATTAAACCAACTGTTGATATTTGTTTAATAGATCCCAATTTTGGGACTTGTGCATCTATGTATTCTGGTCTGATATCTTTCCAAAATGAAGAATAATAAAAATCGGGACTCATAATTTCTTAAATAGAGAAAATGCAAAGTCCCTGTGTCAAACAATTTAAAAAACCAGAATTATATAGAAGTCTCCCTAGCCTATTGGGTTCTTGCTGGTAAATCCTTGCAGCTGCTTTTAGCCTTTTGATTTAACCCAAAGCATTAACAGTTCCCCCAGTTTCTAAGGAATCTTGCATTTCAGTCAGTGCTGAGATGTGTCACTGATCCTTGCTGCTTTCAATAATCCCTCTCTTCCACCTGACATCCTGCTTCTTTCCATGTTTCTTTCAGTGCTATCTTCTGTCTGCTATATCCTTCAAGGTCTCGAAACATTTCTCATCCTGCATTTGCTCAGTTGTTAGCAAGCAAAGTAAAAATATCTCCCTCTCGAGAGAGTTCCCCCAGAGACACAGCTGTATGGCAAGGAACAGCATGAAGCTGAAAACAAACAGATCAGCCTTGCAGAATTTCACACTCCTATACATCTGACCAGAGGCATATGTTCCCTCAACTTGAATGTCACCATTTACACAAGTTCATGTACAAATCATGAACATAACTCTGCTCCAACAGGGACAAGAAAGAATTTTCTAGATCAGCTTGCTAAAACTTCACCCATCCCCTCTCACTCTCTGTAGGCCTTTCCTTATACCATACCTCCTTGTATGTTATTCATGCTGTACCTCATTAATTTCTTCAGTTCAGGAACTGAACACATGGTTTAAATTGTTTGCTCATCAGAAAGCTGGCTGATAGCACAAAGCTGGGAGGAGTGACTGATACCCCAGAGGCTGTGCAGCCCTTCAGAAAGACCTCAACAGGTGGGAGAGATGGGCAGAGCTCACCTGCCTGAGATTCAACAAAGGCAATTGCAGGGACCTGAACCTGGGGTAGAATAATTCTGTGCAGCAACACAGGATAGGGGAAAGCACTTTCTGGACAACAGCTCTGTAAAGATCTGGGATCCTGGTGGACAACAAGCTGTCCATGAGTCAGCAGTGTGTCCTTGTAGCCAAGAAGGTCAATGGTATCCTGGAGTGCATTAGGAAAAACAATGCCAGCAGGTTGAGGGAGCTGATCCTGCCCCTCTGCTCAGCCCTGGTGAGGTTACATCTGGAGCGCTCTGTCCAGTTTTGGGTTCTGTGGTACATGAGAGATGTGGGGCTCCTGCAGTTGGTCCAGTGGAGGGCTGTGAAGATGATTAAGGGACAGGAACATCTGTTTTATGAGGAACAGCTGAGGGAATTGTACTTGTTAAGCCTCAAGAAGAGATGACTGGGTAGGTACCTCATCAATGTATATAAGTATCTGAAGGAAGTGTGTCAAGCCAAACTTAAGGAGCTGGGTGTGTTTAGTCTAGAGAAGAGCAGACTGAAAGGGCACCTCATCAATATGTATAAACCACCTATAAAAGATGTTTGTCAAGAGGATGGTGTGAGTCTCTTTTCAGTGGTGCCCAGCAATGGGACAAGGAGCAGTGGCCATAAACAAACATATAAGATGTTCCACCCCACCATGAGGAAGAACTTCTTTACACTGAGGGTGGCAGAACAGTGGAACAGGCTGCCTAGGCAGGTCATGGAGTCTCCCTCTCTGGAGACATTCAAAACTCACTTGGATATGTTCCAATATAATCTGCTTATGGTGACCCGGTCTTGTCAGAGGGATTGGACGAGATGATCTGCAGAGGTCCCTTCCAACCCTAATTAATCTGTGATTCTATTACTCTGTGAAGAGGATGGAGTGAGGTCTTCTTGGTGGTGCCAAGCTATAGAACAAGAGGCAATGGGCAGGCAGAAACTGATGTACAGAAAATTCCACCTGAATATGAAGAAGGACTTCCCTGTGTGTGTGACAGAGCACTGGGACAGATTGCCCAGAGAGGTTGTGGACTCTGTCATAAATGATCAGAATTGTACAGTGTTGCTGTAAGACAATGAAGAATTGTTGAGGCAGGTTGAGAAAAACCTGAGCTGAGCCCCTTGTACCTGCTCGAGCAAAGACTGACATGTGAATGGTGTCTGGAGTGAAGCAGAGCAAAAACCTAATGATGTTTCAGTGAGGCACAGAAGAGCACCCACATATCTGTACCAGCCATCACACTCACTCACCTCACTGTACCAAAAAAGCCTTGTTATAAATCTGGTTTGTTAAAAAAAAAAGGAAGTACATGAAGACTCTGATGAAGGTCAGACAGTCTTTACTGCTGCCTATGTGCTCTGTGCATGAGGGAGGACCAAAGTGTTTATTGTCTCTTTTGTCAACTATAAATTCTGACTGAATGTAGCCAAAACTTTCATTAAGCACCATTAAGATATTAATTTATTCACTCCTCAGGATGCAAATGAAGGAAAGCATGGGACATGTAATACACATATGATCAAAATCACCAAACCTCATCTGGAATATACAATTGTTTCATCTTACTAGGAGGGGCCAAAATTAATATATAAAAGTGGAGCTTTGGGGCAGAAAAGGGTGGAGGGGAAAAGCACTTCTGTCTGCTTGGAATCAGTTAATGGACTGTGTCTTCTCCTCTCCCAAAGACTTCTCCTGAAGCCTTTAGGTGAACTTCACACTTCCAACCATATTGGAGAACACTTGGGAATATTTATTTACGTATCTATCTCTAAATCTGTGTCTTGCTATTAGATATGTCTTATTATACTTTCTGTCACAACACACATAGCACTGAAGTTAGTGCATTTATTATGGGCAAGGCTGGACCCTGTTTCCTGTTTTTTCAATAAACCATATTAATCATGAATCTGCACCATGCAAGTCCTTATTGAATGTCATCAGACCTGATTGATAAATTGCACTACTTGTGCATCTGTGATCACTCAAGGTCCTTTGAAAACGACCAGACTTAAAGGGCTGAATTGGCTGTAATCAGAAATCAATCCCAGTCACACTGGGCTCCTCTTTTCTCTGAGGACTAGCTGGAATACATGGGGAGTTATTTTTTGCTAAATTCCTGCAACAGTCTCCCCCAAAGGAGATATGCAGAAACCATCTGGACACAGTCCTGAGTAATATGCTCCAGGGAACCCTACTTGACCAGGGAGGTTGAACTAAAAGACTTCCAGTGATCCCTTCCAACCTTAACCGTCATGGGATTCTGTGAATTATACTGAAAGCAAGCATCAAGATTAAAGTGAACAACAAAAAAGCCCTCATCCTACCTATTTAAAAGAAAATAAATCCTTAGTTACAATTGGTAAATCATCACCATTATTTGTTACAAGGAAAAAATAAAAAAGCCATCTTACCAAACAGTCACAGTTAAAGCAAGGTACTGCTGTGGAAGCACAATGGGAGAGTAAATTGTGTTTATGACAGGATAGGTAGGCGTACTGTGAAGAATCCAGATACAGCTGAATGTGGAGAGGTTTTAGTTCAGGTAGCCCACAGGAGGCAATAATGTTCTTTCTAAGGGACTAGTGGGAGGACTGTGACACAAAGAGAAACAGAGAGAAAGTGAACTTTTATTGCTGAGGATATGACTTAAGTGTGTATTGTGCTGTCAACGCTACAAGGGAAAGAAAAGATTGTTTTTATAGTATGGTATCTTTTCTCTGCTGCCTATCAAAGTCCATTTTCTAATTCATGGTATGTGTGACATCAGCTACCACATTTTAAATGGATAGTATTCATATGCTGTAGATCTATTCTCTACCCCAACTAATGATACCCTGAGACACTTCAGGAGCAATATGGCTGTGGCTAGGTGTGTCACAGAACAGGAACAATAGAAGGAAACTCAACAGAAAAATAGACCCAAAACCCTTTTATTGTGGTACAAAGGTACAGACTGATTGCATCTCAGCTAATGCAAATATTCACCAGGAATATTTTATTTTTCCAAAAAATAAAAAAGCAGACTGAAGTGAAGAAAAAAAAATCCCAAAATTATTTTCATAGAGTAAAACTGTCTCAGTAAAAAAAAGAATGTTATGTGGTCATGCTCACAGATCTAAATGAACTACACAAAGTATATAGGCAAACTATTTTTTCTATGAGACATAGGGGAAGACAATATCAGATGAAAGTGTATCAGGCAGGAAGTGCTGCTATTAACCATTAAGGGCAAACATAAACACATGAAAAATATCACATAGCTACTCTGTGTAAACTTTCTGAATCACTCCTACCTCACTGAAATAATGAAAACAATTGCTTGAGATATTACAACAGCATCTCCAGAGTATCTCAATGCTATTTCTCCATTACAGTCTGGGCACAAAACCCCATGAGGCCCTGAAACACGAATACTTCCCGTTCTGGGTAGTTGAGCTCAGGTGAGTTACAGCAGTTCAGACAGGCTGAACTAGTGAGAAAAACAACTACACTTGCAGCCTGCAGTAGTCCCTTTTTGTAGCTCCATATGTTGATTTGTTGGTCTTCATAAAAATTCGACACTGTCTTCAAGTAACAGTACTGTTTGTATGCCATGATTTGATATTAGTACATTATTTTTAAGTCATTTCCCCCAAAATCAGTCTCTGTATTACAAATTGAAAGTCCTTCTAAAAGCACTTCTGTGCCATGATGTTTTGGGGATTTTTTAACCTATAAGAATACTAAATCTAGCTCACCTATAATTTTTTGCTTGTGAAAAAGCCAGGTCATTTGCCAATCTTTGCTATATTTTCTAGGCTCTTGATCCAATATCAATGACTAGTTTTATCAGTATTTCTTCATTCTATTTTCTGTCTAAATTGGAAGCTCTTTGTTGTTATTAATCACCACTTATAGGTTGGGGTTTTTTTCACTACTTTTACAAAGAAATAACTCACCTGTTGAGATCAATGAGACTACTTGTGTGAGCAATTGCATCTCAGTTGGGAGTAAAGCTGCACCGTTTATTTCTTATGGTGCAGTAGAAGTCATAAACAGTGCTTTTGCTCTCCACAAAATTTGTTTCATTGGAGAAGTTGAAAGGTACAGTGTAACCAGGAATTAGCCATTTCATTGCTCTGAAATCCGAACAATTCTCAGAGCAGAGACAGGCCATATACAGAATTATGAGAACAAGCTTTCTTTATGCACTGTGTCTTCTACTGGCAATCTCTAAAACAAAATTGGTTGTACACTCTTTGGTCTTGCACTATTCCATTAAATGTAATGGAATGCTAAAATTCATTCTGTTCATCAGAATCAGTAGAGAGCTTTTTTCTTGTATGCCTTATAAAATTTCACAATGTGAATTTGATGAATAGCAGGCTAAAATTAGTAATGTGATGAATGGAAAATTTACATGAAAAAATACAGAGTTCTGTATTCTGTACAGACAAACGGAGTGAACGGAAGTTTTCCTTAATTTTTCTGTGTGTGTTATAATGTTACACAAGACAACTATGACTAAAAATGGAAGATGCTTTCTGAGAGTGTAATAAAATAACCATTTACAACTGCAATAAGGGCATATCAAAGCTTTCTTGGGCAGTTTTATAATTTAATCACAATTGCATGATTAAAATGTTATGTGCAACTGTAGTTATTCAAGTTGAAGAGGAATAATTTCCAATGGGAGCCACCTGTATAGAAAGGTTGGTAGGATGTTAAGAAGCAAAATGATGATGGTGAGTGTGTGTGTGTGTGTTACAAATCTTGAATCTTCAGTTTCATACTCTAACAGACTGAGGATTGAGAGAGGATAAAGTAATTTTTATAAGTACACAAGGGAATAACAACCAAGAGGTTACAGGAAAAGAAGAGTTCGAGTAAATTGGGCTGTGGGTTAAGGAGGAAATTAAATAATTTGCATCTAGGAAAGTGAGTATACACTCTGGGAGAAGAGCAGTGCTTGGTGTCTGCATAGACATCCAGAATCTGGCAGACAAATGACGTAATGAGATAGGTACTGCAACACATACAAAGCTGGAAATTAGGCTGGAAATCAGAAGAGAAATTTCAGAACAGCCACTCTGTAAGTGCAATAAGGTAAGGAAATCTAACCAGTTTTAAGATAATGCTCTGTGAAAAAGAGTTATGAGGGAGTTATTTTATTGCACTCAAAAATCTCATTATGGTCTAAAGCAGATGTACAATGTATACAGCCCTAAAACGTTGTCAAGATAAAGTCTTTACAGTCAAAATACAATGAAAAATATTTTCCTACAGGGGTGCACAAAACCCTTTTCTAGTCTCTTGGAGGTTCCTTGGAGGTGTGCTCATTCTTTCAGGAGCTCTGTGGGTTATAAAATCCTGAGCTCTTCTTGAGCAGCTCCATGCTGGTGCTGGTGCTCCTTTCCTTCTTTTTACCGGGATCTGTTTCTGCTTTTATTAAAACATTTTCTTAATACCTTCTTCTTCCTTGGTTGCTAGCCTACAGTTTGCAAGTAGGACACTGACTTTACCAGACTTGACACCAAGGGATAGTACTTGTTAATACAATAACTGCTGAAATTGGTCAGACCTTTGAGATATGCATGGTAGTCACAGGCTCACATAAAAACAACTTAAGTGATAACAAGTTGGTCATCAGAAAGTTATTATCATGGCCATAACAAGGGGAAACCTCTGCAGTCCAAGACAAGGCAAGACAAAATCAGAAACTCTATAGTATAGGTTTAGTACAAATACTGTGGTCTAATGGTAAAGCCATATTCCTTGCAACAATACAGGACTGAATACACTGCATAAAACAGATGGATCTAGCTTTATCCTTATACATGGAGACACATCCAGTTTACTGGCATAAATGAAATATTTGTATTTCCTGAGATATAGACTATTTTATATGTAAGAAGTAATAAATAAAATTGCTTAGATTTTCTATGGTGAGTACATATATACATATGATAATTTTTACCCCTGCTTTTACTTTGTTCCATCACCATAATAACAAACAACATTTTAGTTTGCTGGTTATAGTAGGTATGATTGTCCACTCTCATAGAGAAAACCATGAAAAATAATGAAAAATTAAAAAAGAAAAGAATCCTAGAAAAATAAAATTAAGAAGCACACTAAGTAGGCAAGGTTTTGATCTTTTTGAAGGGATGTGTATCTGTTTGTATAGTTAAGAATTTCTACCCTTCCATCAAAAGTCCATCTAATGACATCCCCTCTTCAACAGTAGGCAACACTTTCATGTTTTCAATAAACACCACATTGTTTCTTTCTCTCTCTCTGCACATTCAGTCTTCATTGTACAAATACCACAGCCTTTCCCAACAGAAGGATGCAGATGAAAAATCTGCACATCTCTAACAAAAGAACTGAAGCATTAAAAAATAAAATGTCTGAGAGGCATTGGTTTTGATTCTACACCCTAGCAAAGAGTGGTTGTATGTGGTCTCTAAAAGCTAAAGAAATAGAGAAATCTCATTTTATTCCATTTTCAGATGAAGCCACATCTCAGAATAACATGTGGCACAGCCAGCATCTGAGAAGTATTTCAAAGCAAGTATTTAAGCCTGACCACTTTAAAATTGGATGGCCAGTTTTATTTGATTCTGAAGAGTTTTTTGCAATTTGGGTGAGAAAATTTTCTCTTTATTTTGGAAGGGATTAGAATAAATAATATTAATTAAAAATAGAAATATTGACTGAACAAATAATTTGTATTTGTTAAAATACAAACTGGGGCTTTTTGCCATTCTCTTATCCATTTCTGAGGGATTATAGGGCAACACAGAATAAGAAACAAACAACATAACATAAAAAGCAAACAACATAGGATAAAAAGAAACAACATAGGATAAAAATGAAACAACACAGAATAAAAATTAAACATTTTTTTAGAGTCAGATGTTTCAAAATAGTTACAGTCAGAAATAGTTAATCGTGCAAATATTTTTGCTAATATGTTGGAGTTTTTTTATTATTTTTGAATTCAAGAAAGTTATAATCAACAAATGTAAAATTTTCAAACTAAGGAATCATCCCCCAGATGAATAGTTCCAAGTGAGTCAGTCCCTGGAAACATATCATACTGCAGTGCTAGGTAAATTGTCACCAGAGAATGCCAGAGATTGAATCAACATGGCAAATATATGAAGTTTTTCAAATGCTGAAAAGTGCATTGATGAAGGGTAATAAAAACATTCTTATTTCCTGAGGAGAAAATAATATAAACCCTAGAAGGTTTTGTTCGTCGTCTAAAAAATATCAAAATATGATGAAGAATAAATGTGGTCTATTGAAAGATTTAGACAAGAAAAACTGCCTGTCAATCTCGTTTGAGAAAAGTGTACTGGAAAAGGGAGGAACTGGGGATTATTTTTGATACAGGCTTTTCTAGAGTCACTGTTTAAGAAGCTAGTGACTAAATGAAAAGAGATATCAAAAGGTTTTGAGAGAGAAACTTCTGAAAATAAACATGAAAAATGTCAACTTTGAGGAAAAGAGAGGAAAAGAGAGGGAAGAGAGAAAAAGAGGGAAAAGAAGAATTTACTGGACATTAATTAGTGGTGTAATTTGTACTAATATTCAAAAATTTTGAGGATATCTAACATTTTTGGATACTAGTAATTTATTAAACATTTCATCTTTCTCTTTTTTCTGACTTTTTTCTGCTCTGAATTCCTTGAATATGGGGAGAAATTTAGTAGCACCAAAGCTTTTACTCTGTTGTAAAGTAACATGGGCAGCTCAAAGAAAGAGAACAATAAACCAGAATTAAGGATTAATTACAAAATGCTTCTATAAGCATTACTCTAAGAAAAACATTTTGGTGCTTCTCCAGCTCTGGTAAATGACTGTGAGAGGAAAAAGAGCAGAATGGATGGCAACACAGTGGGGGAAAGGTGGACCATCTAGGTCAGGAGGGTTACTAGCCCAGGAACGCCATGGAGATATCAGTGTCCATTGTTTGGTGTGATTTACATCCCCACACTGCCATGGTATCTCTGTGACACCCATCAGTAATGCTGGAACACTGAAAAGATCTCCCAAACTGCAGTGAGGAATTTGTTTCTCTTCTTGGCATACATTCTCTGTGGGCAAGTTTATTGTAATGTTTTCATTTAGATTCCAGAGATTTATGCTGACTATAAAATGAACCAAATGCCTCTAAGGCTTTGTATGTCAGTGTCTATTACATACTTTATGAGTCTTTATAGAGTGATAGGTATTGCATATTTCAACCAGAGGAAACAAATTAAAATAATCATTAGAATTTGAGACACAAAGATATAACATGTGGACAGCTAAATACTAATTATTTTTCAATGGATTTTTTTCTAAGTCCTTACTTTGTACAAAAACAGTTACTTTCAACCATTAAAAGGTGAAATTTTAATTTAAAAGGAAATGTATTTAGCTAGGGTTGCAAGTTTGTTATCTGTTTAAATAAAATCTTATGTTATATTGATTAGAGGCAAACTTTGTGGCTCACTGAGTCAGCAGCCAGACATTTGCTTACTTACAGTGGATAACTGCACAGAAAACCTTTTATTTACTTGCAAGATAGGATTGACCTAAGACAAGGAATGATAAAAATGAGTTCATATAATTAGAGAAAGAAAATGCATTCATTTTGATAACTGAAAATAATTTTGAAAGTGTGAAAAATTATTTAAAAACACTCTGGCATTTCAGTGAGGAAAATGGTTCAGATGTCACTTTTTTTCCCCACTGTATACATTTAATTTCTAGCTCAAAACATAGCTCTGGTCAATGACAGACATACTACTATCTCTGAGAGTCAGATAGGCCTCTCTATGTTTTCAGCATTCTTTTCATGTTTTTAATAGTATCAGCTACTTTAAAATGTAGCCAGTAAAATATCTATTTTTTTTTTTTTAAGACTCATGAGGATATGGCTGGTGAAAAAGAGGCAGCTTACTGAGTCTCTGGAATGCTAAAGCTTTGCAAAATGAGAAGAAACATATGTAGATTGAAATACAACAATCTGATGCTGAGATTTATATGTAACAGATGCAAAGTAGAAGGAGTAAAGGAACCACAGAGAGGTCCCTAGGACCCATAGGGACATAACCTAAATAGAATTTACATAGAGAGGCCAGAGAATGGGAAACTGAGGGAACTTTGAAGTTTCACTCTTGCTGGATGCCTTAAAAAGCATAAAATTTAGTAAACAGCAGACTATGCTAAGAGTATTAATATGTCAGCTCTTTTAAAACCTATAGGAAAAAAAGTAACCATTTTCTCAGAGTATCACACAATTCTCAAGATATTGTTTTTGAAACTAATGTGCTTGTTATTTTCCAAAATAAAGTTAAATAGCTGTTACTGACAAAAAATCGATAGAGGCAAATATTAAATAGCTATTGTTAAATTAAAATATTGTAATATCTTTCTCTGTTCAAAAGCAGAAGGATATTAAAAAAAGGAAATTTCAGGAAGGATGGGCCTTTAGGTGGAGCAGTGCTTCAAACCTTCAGATGAAAATGCATTTCAAGTTGGCTTAATTCTGCTAATTTAAGTATTGGTTTGTGTATGCAAACTCAGAGTTATTTGCAATTGTTGCCAAATTAGCTCTGTGCTTAAAACACATGAAAATTCTGTCTTTGCAGGAGTCAGAATGCAATAGCTGTAGAGCATAGTAAGTAATAAGAGTTAAATTTCATTCCCAGAGAAGTAAATACAAGTTTAATAAATTGCTATTGGCAGCATACAGCCACCCCGGTAAAAATCTATCTGCTGATATCCACAAGGTACGATAGCTGTCATATTACCACAACATTTTGCTAGTCCTACATCAGAGATTTCTAGGAAGACTATCCAGTCTTCTGGGGCTTGCTTTTGGTTCTTAAGTGGGGAAAGTCAGGATTCATTCTACAAATTTTCACAAGTGCAGCAATTAAAGTTTAAGATCATTAGCATCCTTGAAACAATGTGGAAGCTGGTGTTAAGGACACTAGCACTGAGGAAGATTAACTTCTTGCTGCTAATAATTGATATTTATTTCTGATTTCTTGTTCTTGCTTTACACACTTTGCCTTTTGTTTGAGATGGTGACCTTTACAAGCATGGTACATCTTAGTAATCATCAGGACTTCTAAGGACTGGCTGCTTCTAGAAGACAGGGAGCTGGGAATCCAGGGCAATCCCAGGGAACCCAGTGCCCTCTCTGGCAGGCACTATCCCTCAGGGCTGACGACACTGGATAGAGCCATGGCTTTAATGGGGTCTTATCAACAGCATGGCAAGTGACCTACCAGGGTCCATCAAGCAGCAGGAGACCAGGGCAGGGCTGGAGACTTGGCTTCAGCCAGGCTCCAAGTCCTGTGTGGGGGAAAGGGACATAGATGGCACTTAGCCCAGGCACCCTACTGCATCACTGGGGCAGGGGACCAGCCTGAGCTGAGATGCAGCTCCTCATGGAGGGGTCAGAGCAGGTCTCAAAGGCTGCTGGGCAGGGACAGTAAGGGCTGGTATCTCTCCTAGAGCCCTGATGGCCTCCTCAAAATGATGGGCTCACCTCTTCTTCTATTTAAAATGTGGTTTATATGAGTTTCCATGTAACCACTCCAGGGTGGAGGAAATTTGCCACTCCTATTCCAAAACCAGGAAGAATTTGCTATGAATAAGTTGTAGAGATAAACTACTGACAGGGGTGGTACAGAACAATTGAAGCCACAGCCAGGTTCCTCTGTTCTTCCTTTCTTTGTTTTTACCTGGACACTTACTCTGACTGTGAGAAGACAAGACAGTTGTGAATACAAGTTTATGATTTCCAGTTTTTCGTAGTAAGTGTACCGCCACTGAAAATCAGAGCCTGTAGACTGTGACAGAAGTGTCTGTGAACATGTAACCTAAATGGAGGTTGAACTGAGCATGAAGAACAAAAGCATCTCTTTAGGACCAGGAAGAACCTTACAGGGTACTTTTGCTTTATGAATTTAAACCTTTTTCTCTACTGAGGTTTAGCTACCCAAGAAAATATTGATATAGGAGTATAATTTGAACTGCACAAAATCTACTGTAGAAGCAGATTAAGCTAAATTGTAAATAAAGATATTTGTCCTTGAGAAAGTATGTTCACATTGGGAATTGTATAGCAAAGCTAATAGATTGGATACAGTTGAAGTCACTGTTTAGGCTACAGCTCAGGCAAATACTTTAGTGAATATCCTAATGTAGAAAAGCCCTTCATGAAGCACAATTTAGTAAAGAAAATAAACAGGACAAAACCAAATTAGAACTAAAGTATATCAGAAATAAACTTGCAATGATAAATTGTAATGGTTGCATAGAGATCTTCTGTATTCTAAGCTGCATTTTCTTTGCCAAGCAGACCAGAAAACACAGTACAGCAGTTGGCAAAGCACTGAGAAACTGCTATGTTAGCTCAGAGCAATATTGCTGTGAGACTTAGTCATCTTTGACTGTGGGCAGAATGAAATATAAATTCATAAATATAAGCCCATGTGGACATTTACACTCAGTTGCATAAGTACTTTTGAGAGAAGAAGTGAACTCAAGAACACAGAAAGGGGCAGAAAACCCTACAAATATTTAGAGAATCTTGCACAGAAACATCTCCTCTCCTATTTTAAAAGTACAGTTTTCTCCCTCACTCATAACCATTCCAGTACATGAAAGACAATGCAAAGGTGATATATCTGTGGTATACTTGCTAGAATATTAACACTTTTTATAAGTGTTTAACATCTCTATAGGGATTACGTAATATTCAGCATTTACACTAAAGAGACCAGGGCTGTGGTATGTAAGTTGAGAGTAGAAAGAAAACTTCCCTATTTCTCCCCAACTTCTCCATGTAGATTTTGAATCTCACTGGATTTCTTTCATGAGATTCCCCACTGCTGCTACATACACTACTTGAAAATAAATATAGTCTCATACCTTCAAAATGGCATATAGGTTACAGAATGATGATTAAAACAGTTGAATTAATTGTTAGTGTTTTTAAGGATATAATTATGAGATAGCAAAACATCAATGGATATCTATAAAACAACAGGAAAACATGGGAGAGCAGAGAAGAGGAGGAAGCTTTCTATTTGTGCACAGCACATTGTGTCACAAAAGAAATCTCTCAGACGAACTTTCGAAGGCTGTACCATTACATAAAATTGCAGACTCTGTGCTAGACATTAATCTTGACACATGTGAATGTTGGTGAGGGGAGAGACAAATGAGCAAGAACATACAAAAATAAGTGAAGATTTTTTTTTTGGAGCTAAACTTTAGAAGACTTTGTTGGGTAATATCAATGTAAATCACCAGTAATTGATGGAGTTAGTTACACATAAAATTGCTGCAAAATCAGAATTGAGCACAAGGTGTTTGCAGACCATTAATTTATAAAAAAAAATCTCTTCTTTTAGGTATGAAATGTTTCCCTGAAACCTGTCTGAAATTTTGCTAACTATTTGGTTAATCTTATTTAACATACAATTTTTAAAAATATACACCTACGAGAGTCAAGCAGCTCTACACAAGTGAGCTGTGCTGCTTGTGTGAAGGAGGCAGGCTGACATTGATATGGCCCAGGAAGGACTGATGCTCTCAAAAACCTCACTGTTTCAAAACCCCCCACCTTATTCACCACACACACACACACACCAGAAAACAGCATTTTCTCCTCTCTGTGCTATTTCCAGGAAGTAAAAATAAAAAAATGTATGAATTTATCAAAGTGGCCTAGAGTAACGCCCCAGATGGTTGGGGTCATTATATAAAGAGAAAAACTGAGTGGGCTCTCTATGTGCATGGACTTAATAAAACTTCACGCTGCATTCACCTCAATTATTTACGCAACAGAAATAAATCAGGCCAAGTTTTGTGGAAAAAAATTTGAGGCCTGCCCAGATTCTACTGAAAGTTACTTCTTTATGTATCTAAGGAATCAACTTACATTTCATGTTCTTAAAGCAGCAAGTGCAATTTGGCAGCTTTTCCTGGCTCATTCTTAGTTTTTACTTTTAAATTCTTTTGTGTCACACAAACTTTTGGTCTCTTTTCTTAGGGCCTTACATTTCCCGGTAAGGACATATTTTACAGGCATTCTGCAGTGTGGCTGGGAGGAACCCTTTTGCCCTTTCCAGCTGCCATGAGTGACAGAGTAAAGACACTGGCATTGAACCTATGACCTGGATGATAAGGTCTTATTTGCATAGTAAGTAGAAAGGTTTTAGAGAGACATAGAAGAAGGCTCTAAATATTTAATGTTCTCAGGGATCATTCTGCCTGTAAGTTTTATATTACAATGGCTCTTACATATGGTTTTTCAACACTGATCATAACTACCATAAAAGTCATTCATGTCACTTAGACGGAATTATAGAATTCAATGCTTTGTTTAATGTCTAAAGAGACACAGTAGGGGAGGTGAAAAATAATACAGAGAAAGGCAAAGTGACTGAATAAAACAATATGTAAAAAACATATAGAATAGTAGGTCTTGGAATTGCTGAGGTCTTACTGCCAAATACTTTCAATACAGCTTTAATATAGTGTGCATTTATACCTCTCTACAGTTACTCATACTTACTTTCCTATTTCCTTCAAGATTCCCTGTAGTTTCCTTACTCAATGAAAGAGCGAAGATAACCTTCTACATTTACACAAATGTAAATTTTGCCATCTTAAAGCTGACAAAAAACACCTGCATTTTGTAAAAAGAAACACATCTTTTTTATCTGTCAAGGAGATTTCTTTTTTCTAAATAGTCAGTACTAATCCAGATGTGGTAAACAATGAAAAACTAGAAAATATATCTGAGTTATATTTTCTGATTATATGCATGTGTTAATAGCAACAGTGTAGTCAAAAGGATTGAAAAGATGTGGTGCTAAGGGATGTGGTTTAATGGTAGACCTAGCAGTGTTAGGTTTATAATTGGACTTAAAGATCTTTTCCACCCTCAATGACTGTATAAAAATATCCTAGTGTCTTTGAAAAACTTACTGTTGCAAAACAGGTCAATCTAGCTTGCTTTTAATATTTCAGACTTTAACTGTCTTGGGATATAACATTTTTCAAAACAACTTCTAAAAGAGTAGATTGTGCCTAGCTTATTGAGGGGCCGTGTTTTACATAGCTGGTGAATGACTGTAACCAGGGACAAGAGAAAATCTGCACCACTATTAAACCTGTGGCAGAAAAGATGCCACAGAGGCTTTTGAAAAAAACTGCAAATAATGCTATGCTTCTAATAAAGTACCAAATATCCATTGTTGTATCCATATTCCTGAAGAGCAATTGAGTCCCTTTTTGTGTTCCGGAGCACCCTGGTCTGGTGCAGTATTAGTCAATAACAATATCTCCTTTTGCTGTATTTTTTGAGCAATAGAATTTAAAAGTCACTTAAACTATAAACAATGCCTGGGCATTATAAGCCAAATTGATTTTAAAGATGACTCCATTTAGTCAGCAACCTGGTGCATCTGGTTTGATTTTTTTGTTAAAACTGAATAGAATACCACCTCATACATACGAGGCTAAGAATGTTTTTGTTCTGGAAGACATCTCAGTGCATACTGCAATATATCAAAGAGTAGAATACAGATTTTTATATCTATTGTCAATTCAGATGACAATTGAGCTATTCTTAGATTTCCTATTTCCATATTGTTATCTGGGCTACTGAGTATTGGTTGACAACTCAGTTGCAGAACTTTACTGCGTCTTTCCTCATGCTTTTTTGTTTTCAGGGTGCACAGTTTTCTATCATCCAAAAGGACTTTTACTTTTATTACTGCTAAACAAATTTCCCTTATAATCGGCTGAAACAAAATCAATCAGCTAGGACTACTAATTTTGATGAGTAATTTTTTTTGCATCATGCTAAATATAATATAAAACCTTATATGTGTATTTAGCTATTGTGTTAAATTCCTAGATTGCTGTCAGAGAATGTAGCTTGACTTGTGAATGAGAACAAGTGGCAGATAATTCTGTGTATGTGTCTGATGTGGGGAGAGGCAAATGTCTGAACTCAATAATTTGAACTCTCAAGCAGAAGCCAGTTGCTTGCTAGCTGCAGCCAGAAAGATTTAGTTGTATTGTGACAGTGCCTTGTTTAAACCCAAGCAGTACCTGTATAAGCAGACATGAGATGGAAGCACCAAATACGAGGTGGATCAGGCATTGCTCTTCTTCACTCAGCCTTTTGGCTCATAAACTGAGGGCCTGAAAAGAAAGACAATCCTAAAAGTATGACAGATCCTAGTAAAAAGATGCAGAAGTCTTGCCTTTGGTGAAGGTATCTTGACTGCTCTAATCACCTCCCTTCCTTCCATAAGTTTTGATATGTCTTTCAGAAAGATTGTTCTGTGATCTTACTAGGAATGGATTTGAGGCTGATTGGTCAGCTGGTCTCAGAGTCCATTCTGGTTTGGTTTTTTTTTTAATGGATATCATGTTTCCTTTTCTGTCAGTTTTCTGTGGACACCACCCAGTTGCCACAACTTTTGAAATAAGACGAGACTGGATTGACAACTACACTGGCCAGTTCCTTCAGGATCCATCTCCTTGGGTATCATGGCACCACTGGGAATTTTTGAAAAGGGGAGATGCCAGCAAAAATAAAAGTCAGTGTCAGTCAGGCAGACTTCTACGTTCTGTGATTGCTGATATCACTTTCTGATATTTTTTTTCAGATCAAAATGATTAATGTAGGAAGAAGAATTTCTTAAAAAGAGGAAACGGATTGCATTTGAAACTATCATTTCAACATGTTGGTTGGGAATAGCTCTTAAAAATATTACTTCTGAATAAGAATGAATTTTGGGCTGCAATTTTTACATTTTCTGATTTTTTTTTACCCATAGAAGTAAAATATTTTAAAACAGGAGAAATGTTTGGGTTTTGTTAAGAATGTTTCTGGTTTTTCTCTGGATATTTGAATGCATTTGAATATAACACTTCTCATTGCATCACTTTGTAGAGTATGACTTAAAGTTTTTTTAGATCTTTCCAAAGATCATAGTTGAAACCTCTGGTCTATCCATTTCATGGTCACTGAAAAGGTCCTGTAAATATCAGCTGTTAATTAGGAGAACCTTTATAACCTATTTAAGGATATAAAATACCAATAGGTCAGACTACTTAAAAGAGGAGACCACTGTCTATCAGAAAGAGGATAATAAGGAAAATGGTCCATTATAAAATTCAAGTTGACTGTGTTCCTTTAATCTTATAACTTTAGCCAAGACATGACCTTTTCAATTGAGTCTTTTAGACACTGTGTATAAACACTTGCTTTTGATATCCAAAAAAAATTTTTTTTTGTTCCCTGGGGCATTATAAAAATACATGGATGAATTGAATTTAAATAGAATAATCCCGGAATTTTTCCAGACTGTGTTCACTACTTCTAAAATAATTTTTCTGGCTTTACATCTTTCTAGTTAATACAAAAATTTATAAAATATGGTTAACAACTCTGGCCCAAAGAAGTAGCTATATTAAATACATTAAGCAATATCATTTGTCCACTATATCTTGTGAGCTAAATCTTTCCACAAACTTGTTTTTTGACTTTGAGCCTGATCCTAAAAATCTTTGAGCGGTTTGTGATATCACATTCTTCAAGGCTGAATTCTTGTTGTTCACACATAATTGTATTTAAGAAGAGATATAAATTTCTTAATGACTCTCTGGCTTGTTGATATTTCTTAGGCTGCAATCTGGTTGCAATTTCACAGCAGAGAATTTTTTGCATAGAACTGAAAAATGCAGGTTTTGTCAGATGCTTCTTCATAAGTGAGGGTTCTGTGCCCGGATAGGTGTAAGCAACTTCTTAATACTAGGAAATGCCTTTTTTTTTGTTTCAGTCACCGGGTCTATATCAAGTTCTTTTGAAAACAAGAAGACTCTACTAATATTAATTGAAACAGCATATAAGGCCCTAAACCACTTTATCTTAAAAAACATCCAATCTCACCAACTCTTGTGCTTGGAAGTTATTAATAGTGACAGCACAGTAACAAAATTTTTTAGGAAATGTTACAAGTAACGGAAAAAAAGCCCTATCTGTGTATGATATTTTCTACTATGAAAACTCACACTGTTGCCTATAATTGTGGATGTCATGTTAAAAACATCCCTTCGTTATTATGGTTCTCAGTGCATCTGAGGCCACAATTTTCAAATGTAAATATTTTGCTCATGAATATAAAATAAGTATTAAAACTAGATTCTTAAAAGACAAACTGTACTTGCATCTGTGCTTGAATTCCCTTATTTCATGCAAAAAGTGCAATTAAGTATGTGCCATTGTGAAAAGTATGTGGCAGTGTAATTGCAATCATCACGAAGGATGTCTGTTCTGCTTGTTTTTTCCTTTTTCTCTCTTTTGGGCAGGTACATTTTTCGGGATTTTTGGTTGGTTTATTCTTTGTTTTGTTTCTTAAAAAAATAGCAGAATTTCCTTGGTCATAAAATATATTTATAAAACTTTGTGATCACATTAAAAGGCAAATATATATAGATGGAGTTATTTCTGATCATTTATAACAGTTTGTATTATTGATTTTTTTTTTTTGTTTGTGCGTCTCTCTTAGTTTAGAATAAAATAAGAAATAACTTTTTAGTATTTTGTGTTTAGTGTTAGTCCACTAAGTGCTCTGTGATGGCTAAAAAATCTACATACAATATAACTTTTTTGTATCATTTGCCTCCCAAATCCTAAATTAGTTTTTCAAGGATTTGTAGAAAAAATTCAACTTCACTCTCCACCTTGCAAGAAGTAGATGCTGCAGTCGTTCAAGGATATATTATCTGACTACCAGGTCTGACAAAATGTCTTTAAATGTCACAAAGAGTAGATGTCAGCAGTCTCTGGTTCGTGTCAGGTAGAACAAAAGTATGAGCTGAAAACTGGCTTTTCTCATCCTAACTCAAAATTTTAACGTGTTAGAGTGCTCTTTCAAGAGAATAAACATAAGAAGTCTTTGAACTGCTTGTGTAAGGCTTTGTAACCTGTTTGCTTTCTCTTAGCCTGCACGTAAGCTAAAACTTAGGAGGCTGATATAAAAGTCCTCATCAAAGTTCCTTGTTTCCCTTTGAGGAGAAGTGGCAATTCACATAACCACACCCTACAGCTTTGATGGAGGGAGGATCTTATTTAGGCTATTAACACAGAGGTTAATCTTACACCCACTGAGCAACAGGGTGTATAAAATAGCTTAGAAGTTATTTTTGTCCTCTTAAGCTGGTGACAAGGCAATCATGCTGGCATGAAAAAAGAAACAGAAAGGGAACAGAAACAACCTGGCGTGATGAGAGTAACGGCATGAAGGGAATTAGCAGTGAGAAATAACACCATTTGATTTGAGGCTTCAGAAAAATACTCCGGAAAAAAAAAAAAGCACGAAAATGTAATGCACAAAATAAGAATAAAAGAAGTACAGTTTGGTGTAAGTTTGGGTCAGTGAGATAATGCAGTATTTGTAAGAACCCGGGCTGTTTGTGAATCAGATTGCCAACTGCGCAGCTAGCACGGGATACTGAAGTGGGTAGTCCTGTTCTACAACCTATTCTAAAATACAAACTAGTTTTGCACAGCTACTATGGTATGTATACACATAATGGTTTTAGAACATGGATATTTGCTAATGATTGTATCATTGATGACATAAAGTCCTGATGTGGATTTTTTCATTGAACAATCATTCTAGTATCTGTCTCCTTTTATTAATCTAGAATGAAGAATTACTGTATGAAAGCTTTTCTCCTTGATTCCCTATTAACAGGGATTTTTTTTAATCTTTGTGAATGTTGCTGCCCATTAGTCCACAAAGCACACATATTTGGAACTGAAATATTGCTTCAAGATATGCATTGAATGGTTTATCCTATCCAAGTCTCCAACGGAGAAATTACACCTTTAAGTTCAATAATTCGCATTGATAGGAAAGATGTGTGCTAATGTCTTTACAAACAATTCCATGGGTGAGGGGATGGGTGTTAATGTCTTAAAAATGGTCTTAATGTTTCTCTTAAGTTAAAGCAGCAGGTTTGTTACAGAGCCCAGACAGTTCGACTCCTGAAACAGACAAGTGGGTCTGTACAAGCCTGAGTTTCTGGACTTTGGGGTAAGATGACAGCTTCAAGGGGGGATGTGTGGTAGGCATTTCTGGAAGGCTGTACCTTCCTAGTATCTCAGCCAGCAGGGGAAGGAATAAAGTTTATATTTATGGACACTGGCTTTTCATAGTGTGTTTTTCCATACATGTCCAAAAGGAGACAGAGGAGTCCTGCAACTTCATTCAAATAAAGGGAGAGAGTACAGTGGGGCACACGCCCACAGGGTTTTCTACCTCGAGTTTTCAGAGGGTGCAGCCTCCTTTCATCCTAAACTCCCAGCCGCATGTTGCCCTCTTCCTTTCCTCGTTGGCTGAGGTACTAGGAAGGTTTAGTTTTCTTTAGCTCTTTTGTCATGTTTGGCATGCTTGGAGGTAAAGTTACTAATTCAATTACTTGGCCAGTGGTTAAGTAATCAGCTTTTTCTAAGGAGGTTTGTAGATAGAGATATGTTCCCGTCTCTCTAAAATTCTTTAAAAAAAGCCAAAAAACAAACCAACAAAAAAACAGGATCATGCAGAAGATCTTGAAAAAGCAAAGCAAAAGTCTAGGAATATACTTTTAGAAGCAAACTCCATCTTACTTCACTGGCCAAGGCCAAAATATATTTAAAAGGCAGGTTAACTGTTCAGTTAGTACAAAATTTGCATGGGTAGGACTTATTTTTGCAATATAAACCTGTATTCTAATTATAATATGATCTCTTTCAATCATTTCACTTTTGCTGTGCTCAAAGTGAAAATGAAGTGTCCTCTACTGTTATATCTATACACATATTAAGATCTACTTCCGCTTAAAACTGTGCAAAAGCACCTTTCCATAAAGAAAATACTAATTTGTTATTCAAAGCTTGACACAAAAACGTATTGCTCTTGCCTTAGCTTATAGTACTTCCATTTGAAGTAAGGAGAATTCAAAAATATCCTCTGGTTTTATCAAATTGTAAAATATTGCTAATTTTTTCTCCTATCAAGTATGCACTTCTTTATTAATACAAGAGCAACAATTTGATAATTTAAAGTCTGTGAATCTCTGTTTACATGTCACATGCATTTCCAGAACAACAAAATTGTTTATTGATGCTATTTAAGCTGGACATATGCAATGACAAGTACCATAAATACAAGCAGTAATAATAAAATTATTTAGCATGTGGGTGTATAATGATTACACAGTGAAAATTTTTCTTATCTCTTTCAGAATAAAGGAACTAGAAATAAGGCAATAAGAAGAAAAGCAATATTAGAAAGCCTAAAATTGTTTGATAATTATATTATCAAGAGAGTTTTCTAAGATGTTGTAGGTCTTTTTTTTCTTTTGTGAGACTTATGATCTTAAACTGTACTGAGAAAACCCCTCAGAAATAAGTTTGCAAGAAATTCTGTCAAAAAGTATATTCCTTACTTGATCTCTTTCCCTTTTTCTGCAACTCTGTTTACACTTGTCCGCTGTTAAGCTAAAAACACAGGAAAAGAAAGCTTGACAATATAAAAGAATTGATAAACACAATGGATACACACACAAAAGAATTCCGTTCCCAATGTTGAAAAGAATATTTTTTGTACATATAAGAACTGGAATTGGCCCCAAAAAGTATAAATCCCTGTTCAATATCTCTTAATAAGGATTTCCAAGTTGCTAAACTGAGAGTTGTGATGGTATTCCAGCTCCTTCAGTAGTTCAGAAAGTTAATTCAATAATAGATCCCCATTCAGTTGGGGGATATTCCTTTAAATCTATGCTCTTAAAACTGAGCCAAGGTGTACAGTTAGCTTTTTTTTTTATTTCGAGGAATAAAAACTCCTGACAATCTCCTCAGTCAGGTTTTGGTGCTTTTTCCAAAAATTCTTGACTTCGTTAAAACTCTTTGGTCCAAATAGTTGGCTGCTATGAAGAAGAGGTCCCCTGTAGCCTGGCTCAGTTTTACTAATATTTAATGGACAACATTTAAATGTAATGTAAATGTATGTATTTTCAATCATTTCAGTAATGCATGTGCATACTTCCTCTGGAAGGCCATGCAAAGTGCTCTGCTTAATGAGGATTTATAGTTACCCTTTCGGAGTACTGGTCCATGTCTTTGTTTTCAACAGAACATTCCTTAGCTCCAGAGTTGTTTCATTATAGAATTGGTGTTGTCAATCCACGTGAGGGATGAATAGTTATTTTTGAAAAATACCTGCTGTGCTTTAGCAGCTATTGTTTCAAACAAAATTAGAGGGGAATCTGAAGCCAACAGATATCTTTGTGTAGCATCTGCACATTTTTGTTTGAGATCTGACAACTAACTAGCTACCTAATAGAACTCAATACTATTCTATAGTCAGCAGCTGTTGAAAAACAGCCATTATGTTCTATCATGTGGGAAATTTGTGTACTTAAGGACAGTTTCCAAGGTAGCTTTCACACAAAAGTCATTAGCCAGCAAGTCCCTGACCATGGATTTCTATGATAGAATGCAGCATTTCTGAAGAAGCCGTTATGCCCTATTGGGCCAATAATTTGCATTTTAAGCAGGGTCTAAATAGGTATTTCTCTGACAGACTGGAGCTTTTATGGCTTACTAGGTCAATAATGTATTTTGTAAATACTCCCTAAATAGGCATTTACATAATTTGTATATTTAAAACTCTGTAATTGAGTATCTACAGAACAGACCATAATGTCTCCATTAGAATGAGTATGATCTATTTTCATGTTGCTTGGGAAAAAAAAGAGATGGTAAAGAGTAAATTTTAATATTAATGAATGCTACCGATATGAAAAATGTTGGAAAATTGAATGCACTAAAGGCTTGTGTTTTTCAAGATATTTTTTGCTGTGTTCTCTTTGATTTACTGTACTGTAATAGCACAGTATATTAAGTAGCTCTCATTCTCTGGTTTTTTATTTGATGGAAAATACATTCTTTGGTAGGTCAAGGGTCAAGGAACACAAGAAAAAGATACTTTTGTCCAACAGACCCACTTTACATATTACTTTGCATACCATTATTAAATATTCTTAAAAAGTTCTCTAAAGTGGTTACAGAACTAATCAGCAGACTGTTATACCTGAACAGATCTCATCTTTTGCATTCTTCGCAATTTGGCTTCTAATCCATGCTGTTATCTAATATACCACTACAGTCAGAGAAATGAACTCAGGGATCCCAGAAAGTAATTCACAATATCTGTTTTGGGCTGTCCTTGTGAAGAAGATGACTTATTCGCAGGACGTACACATAGTTTGCTCTCTCTTTGGCTGTGGAAGGACATCAACTGGTACTTTAGAGTAGAGACCTACGCTTTAGCTGACTACCATTAGGTGATATTATGCCTGTCCTTACAGACACCCATTAGGTGAACCAACGTCCTACTCTTTTATGTTTTAGCTCAAGAAGAAAATATTTAAGAAATTTGCACAGGAAATTTCAAGATTTCTTCATACACCATACTTGGAAAGTCCTTAGGGCCATGTTACAGTTACCATGAAAACTCTGACATACTATTTTCTTTCCATACATAAATCAAAAACCTTATACATTCACTTATTAGCCACATTTTTCTGCAAAATATTTTAAGTTTTTTTCTGCAAAATATTGAAAGATTTCTATTTATCTTGGTTGCATACAGGAAGAAATTATGTATTTAACACTAAATTCCATTCAAAGATTGAAACAATCTAAAAAGTAATTATTATTTCAAATTTTCGCTTTCTCTCTTCAAGCATTTGCAAACAGTTCAGTAGGAACATTCAAGATGTGGGCTGATGTAGGCTGGTGACAAGTGTCATGTGGGCTTTTTAGATTTAATAGCTTCTGCAACAAAAAAGCGTCTCAATTCAAATTCAATGGAAGTATAAAATTCAAAATGAGCCGTCATTGTAAGTCAGCTAAGAAGTTCAGCATCAGATTTTTAGCTGATGTATGAGTAATGCAGATTCAAAGCAAGGACTCATGATGTTAATACTGCTCATGTAAGATAAACTCATTCTTCATGAAAAAGTGTGGTGGTGCACAAACTCTAACTGAGCCTTCAATATGATATTAAGTAAATCTTAAATAAGACATAAATCTTGTTTGGGTTCCTGGATGGAGGATAGTTTTACCTTCAAAAGTGTACGGAAAATGAATCCAGAAAGGAATCACAGAAGCACAGAATCTATGTTTGTTTGTAGTCACTCTCTCCGTAAACACTCTCACCAAAACACATTGGGACAAACACTCCATCTTTGATTTAAGAATTTGTTTCAGTGAGTAAAAAGAATGAATGCATTTCAGCCATTTCTTCTTCACAGAATGGAAAAGTAATTACAGGTTCATATTTCTGTTTTTGTTGTCCATTTTATCCTGCAAAATAATTATATCAATACATAACTGAAAATTAACAATCACAATTATGCAATGAAAAATTGTATTGGGACATGCCTGTGTCATTGAAGAAACAAGTCCAGAGCAGAATTTTATAGATTTTAGCTATTTTTTGTTTGCATATTGGCAGAAAAGACTCAGACCATGTTTCATACAACTGTCCAATTAGAACTTCCCTAGAGTGATAATCCATAATGAAATATAAAGGGAGGTTAATGCCGGGCTTGGCAGAACTGTCAGTGATGATAATAGACATGGGCAGCTATGTCACATTTGAGGAAAGAAGTGATTTTTGGTTCCTTAAGATTTTCTGCGGGTTTGTGCACTGATGTGTTAGGTGCTGGAATTTCCATCGACAACTTAAATAGCTTACTTATAAGCTTGAAATCTATGGAGATAAAGTTTGAATTCAGATTAACAAATAGTGCTGTTGAGGGTATGCCAAACAAGAGACAGCTGATTGTGGATCGATCCGGTTAGAGAAGCTGCATTTGCAGATAATGCAAAAATTTGTGATTCCACACTGCTGATAGAGTTTTGCACTGTACCAGCTGGCCTGTGATGAGACACTAGTTCTGTTAAGTCTGGCCAAATGGTAGGACTGCATGGAATTTTTTACAAGATAAATTAAAATATTGGGTATCAAATAAAATGAAATGAAAGAAGTCTGTAATTCTTTTCCTTTTAATTTGATTAAATATAAGTTTCGCCTTCTTTTTGGGAAATGGGAAGGGACTCTCAGCAATCTGTCCTTTCAAAAATAGATTTATTAACTTGTGTGAGTTGAAGTTTTAAGCAGTGTACATATTTCTATAGTCCAGTCATCAACCTTTGTTTTCTCTCTTGTTCTTCCTTTTACTAGAACCTGATCTGAAAAATTACACTCTCTTGGTTTTTGTATCTTCTACTAACTAGCACTTTCACTGATCAGAGTGTTCATCATTAAGGGATTTGGATCTTCTATTATAACAATGTGTCATAACAATGATGAAAACATCTTACACCTTCTATCAAGTGAATCTCCTGTCCTCCAGTTAAATGGCCTTGTTTAAAATACACACATCAAAGAGATACATTTTGATTAAAAAACATATGGAAACTTGTGGAAGTCTGTAACATGGAAAGTCCAATACACGTTTTACAGAAAAGTTACAAAAAGTTAATCTCATGTCACCTGAATGCCAGCAAGAGATGCAGCCAAATTATGGGGCAAATTTAATCTTAATGGGTAAAGAACTTATGTATAAATACTCTCCTTCTTAAAATGCTCCACAGAACATTGCTCTGCAGCTCTCATGAGTAGCATTCCTCATCCTAGCAAAGGCAATGAGTAAAACTTATTCTGGCATCAAAGAGGTCTGCCTGGAAATTTGCACGCTTTATTTTGCAGCAGTGCTGCCATTTATCTCACAGCAAAGTTCTAGGCTATTTTAAAAGACCAAGAAAAGAAAATGAATAAGCCAGTCTTACTTTTTGTAGAATAATTGTATAGTATGGCCAAAATGTACTTGCAGTTTTGTTACTTTTTATGTACAATCTGTATTTTCATGAGTGAGATTCTTCAGAGAATGGAACATGAAAAGACAAGTGGTGTTACTAAATATATATATATATTCATGCTAGCAAAGCAAAGTAATCAAAACTCCAGAATTAGTTTGCTGCCTAAAATATCTAAAGAAAAGGAATAATTCAGTCAACTCCTTGATTTAGCAAAAAATCTCCTTTGGCACCTCTCATATGAGAGTGTAATTTCTCTCAGCTCTGCATAGCCCATAGTCCCAAACAAATTTCCTGGGCATTCTTATATTATTGTTTGGTACCTGCTGCTGTAAAATAATTTATACTAAATGACAAACTGCATAATCAAAATCATTCCAATGTGTCAAACCTTGGGGCTTTTGAGTTGTGCTTAAGGCAGAAAAACATCTACTTGTAGATAATACACAGTATTCTTACTCAGCAGGAATTAATACTGTTTCTGAACATTTAACCTCTATCTAGCAGTCACACCACTCTTTTGTGTTGGTCCTCAAAGGATTTGAATGCACCACAAAGAGTAATTTTGGTGTCTTACAATAAGTGACATCAATTTTGGAAATTGACCTGCAGCTAGCAAAAAAATCCAGATGAACAACTTACTGCCTTTCAGAGGAACAGTGGATGGGAATATTGGGTTGTGGAGGAAAAGAATTGTGAATGGATGTAGTCAGGTAGGTAATTACATAGAGTCCTGTATATATTTAAAATTACTTCTAACTTAAAAGAGTGATGTTCTCATGTCTTGAGTCCGGTAGTATTAGGTATGATTTTTAACTCAGCTGTGTCTAATTATAACAAAGAAGTTTTCCTCTATATCCTTCACTTCAGTCTCTCTGGGATGGAGAACTTTGTCCCACATGGGTGAGCTATCATAGTCACACCACAGTTACTAGCTATTTTCAATAAAATTTAAAATTTTCAGTCAACTGAATACTTCAGCAGTGGATTATTCTTCCAGAACTTATTTTCTTAAGAAAACATAATTTATGACACCTCACCATGAAGAAATAAAATGAGCTTCTGACTTTCCCATGTTGTGCTCATAATGCTCAGATACAGTTGCAGAGGAAAGAAATTTTAAACTTAGAAACGTCAAATACAAACCTTTATTTGGAACAATACTTCATTTTCTTGTTCTTTGGCGGTAGCTTCTTATTGTTATTAAGATAGCCTTTTCCAAAGAGTAACTAAATGGTGGCACAAAGAAATTCCATATTTATTGCTCCTTACTGCTCCTCTTGTAACTACAGTCTATGAGTTACACAAAAGCTATTCAATTTCCAGGCCTGGAAAGTAATTTAAATTCAGTCAGGAATGGAAAAAACATGTCATATCTTTTATTCATGCTGTCTCCTTCTATGACTTGTCCTCAGAAAAAAAAAGTCATGATGTAAAAAAAAAAAATTAAAAAAATTACTAACCAGGAAAAGAACATCCAGGACACCTTTGCTTTTAAAAAGTAGAAATATGATTCAAAGAATTCAGTATTGACGCATACTCAACTCTCAAGCATTTGTGATTATTCATTTCATTCTGAAAGTAGTGACTTCAATGGTGCCCTTTCAAATGACTATAACAAAATTTTTACTTCCTCACAACTTTAGCTTACTGACATGACTTTTATTTCTTTCCCCTCAGTAATATTTGAGTCCTTTCTTTAATTTACATGAATGCCTTTAAATTGTAATTCAATAAAGAAATCAATTATTCTTTAATAATCTTGTTTTTTTCATGTTCAAATAGATGGAGAACAATCCTGCCAATGAAGAGAGATCATAGTGGTGATGGGTAATAAGAAATGTATTTTCAAGGTTACCCTACAAATCCTTAGACTAGTTTAGGGTGAGGGTTTTTTTGTAGGAATACAAATAAATGCCTTATAAAACATCAAGTAGATCCTAGTAATTTTTTAGTTTAATATCAGTTGCTCATTTCTGTTTCAAAAAACTAACAGTTTTCTATCTGCCTCTTTAGAGACATAAAAATTTGGGACACTCATGAAATTTTGGAAATAAGAGTCACCAGTAGATTACTTAGTAGTCAAGCTCTCCTTACATTTCAAAGCTACATTTGCATGACAAGTTGACCTAATTGGGCTGGTTGTATAGGTAACTCTTCAGTATAGTTTATGGTTTGGGCTTTTGGGCATGCCTACACTTCGAATACTTTAAACCCAACACATTTATATTAACCAAAATTAATTACACTTCTGAGTTGCTATATGAACATGATTTGTAAAAACTGTTTTGATGTACTTACAGAACTTCCTTTATAAAGGGCGTTTTCCAGAACATTGCCTGCTTGTTTCTGGCTCACATTGAGAACTCATGGTGAATATGATCCAAAATATCTTGTTATACATATATTCTTGTTATGTTTCTAATTCATTTCAGTGAGCACAGACTCTTGTCTATTTATATTGGGGTCAACTATCAAGAAAGGAAGCAAAATGCAGTCTCTTTGAAGAGAGAAATTATTTTTATTGTATTTATGCATACAATTTATTTCCTAAAGGAGCTGATAGAGAATACTATTAAGAATGAATCTTCTTCTGATATTCCCAATTTATTTTGAAACTATTTCAGAATTTTTTCTGACAAATAACTGACAGTGTTATCAGCCAACCAATGAGAAATTAAGACAGGTACTGAGATACCAGACATTGTTTCATTTTCTTAATAATGTCTAGGTAAATTTTAATACTATTACACTTAGTTTATCAAGGTCTTATGGAACCTCTCATTCTTTAAGAATGGAATATAAGGCATAGTCTTTTCACTGAAGGGCCATCAATCAGAAGGTAAGATTTGAAAGAGAGGAACAGTTTATCTTGACCTCTAAGTGACTAAAGAAATCCCTATGCACTATCAAAGGTTGTCACAAAACTGACATTGACAAAGAGTGCAGTACCAGCTTCAAAATGTGCTCTTTCTTCAACCGCATATATTTGCATCGATTTTACTGTTTTGCATACATTGCAATATGCATGTGTGTTGAACTGTACGCTGAAAAATATGCTTTTTATACAGAGTACAAACTCCCAGCAAAAAGCCACATTCTGTACATCTGTATTCTTTGCACTTCTTTTTTTTTTTTTTGATCTTGGCCCTCAAGGTAATAATAAAATGGTAATTTCATGCTATGTATTTGTCAGTTTACCTAAGCCAACACTTCATGCTGCTGCTGCTGCTGCAAGAGTTCCTTCAAGCAGCAGTGAAAGATCATGATGCACTGCTGTAGGCATTGCATAGATAAACATCCTGTGGCAGGACATCACCACCCACGCTCCCCCTGCTCCCCCCATCCCATCTCTCTCTGTCTCCATGCCTGGTGTATGGATAACTCAGGCTGGGTCAAAAGCCCATCAAGAGGCTATCTCTTGGTGCCCGAGAGTCTGGAGCCTCCAACCCAGAATCCACATCTTGATGTGGAGAGCAGATGTGGAAAGAGATGAAAGAATAAATATGTGACCGAAAGACACACTTTTACACTATAAAAGACACAAGAAATATCACAGAGGCAGAAGTTTCCTACACACACTCTGGAAATGTGCAAGGAGGTTCTCCCTGGAGTCTGGATGCAGACTCTGCTAGTTACTTTCCTGGGGACTGAGTGAAAGAATTCCGAGGTATACTTCACCACCAAATTGGTTTTGGTAAAATACATTGGTTCCTAAATTATATTATTTCTTACTAGCTGTAATAATAATAGGTATCTTTTCACACACTGCATTTTTAGCTACTCATAGTTTTTCTTTTATTTTATTCCTGTGTAGTATGTAATTTTGTCCTAAGTCTTATGTCTGTTATTTTCTGTGTCTAGTAAATGATAATTTATGTCATATTAGACCTAATCAGCCATTATTAAAGCACTTGTGAACAAGACTGGGTATTGGGGTGCTGGCCACCCTAATAAGAGTTCCTGCCTGTTGTCAAAGACCTAGGCAAAAGGCAGAAATTCATCCAAGCTCCTGTCTCCATTCATAACATATCCCATGCTGGTAGAATATACGACCTAAAGGACAGCAGAAGGACAAACACAAATGAACTGAAATCAAGGACTAGATCAGAGAATCTTTTGGTGAAATTACAATATTTATGTAATACATGGATCCTAACAGACCCTATGGGTATAAACTCTATAAATTTATAAGATGGATACAAAATGTCAACAGAGAACAAGGTAATAGATTTATGACATTAGGAACATAAACTGGATTTTCTCAGAGGAGCTAATCACTGGTGTTTTACAGTTCTAGTCTCCATGGTGGCTTTTTTATGAAAAAAGGATGAAAAAAATCATTATTTCAAGTTTATTTTGTCCTTTTTTAGTTTCCCAGCCTCTTTTCTTTCCCATATCTCTTTCCAGCAACTTAAACAATTCAGATATTCTAATATTCTCTCCCTTTCTGTTAACCATTTTTATACAGACAGAGCACTATTCAAAATGGTGCTTTAATATGGGAATGCTCAGAGACTTTCCAGTACTTCTGACACCTTCTTTATTTTGCTTCTTTCTCTCTGTACTTTCAACAGGAAGGCTTTCATATGACTCTACAGTAAAACATATAGATGAGAAACCTTGTTGGGAAGGACTTTATTGATGGGGTCCCGGACCCCTAAACTCAGTTCGGGATCAGGTTGGCTACTTAATCGGAGCCCAGTGAGGCAGCTTGCTCTCGGGGGAAGGCGGGGTGGCCGGGAACGGCAGAGCTCTCGGGGGAATGGCGCGAACCAGAGATCGGGAAGATGAACAGGATGAACAAGATGAACAAGATGAACATCTCGAACAGGAGATGCAGGCAGTCAGCCCGGCGGTCCAGGAGGTTTATTAAAGGGCAAGGGGAGATGGAGGGAGGAAGGGAGGGGACTGGATCGGTGACCTGAAAGCGGGGTTCTGCGTTCTGTAGCGGCTTATAAAGCGGGGGAAAAAGGGAGGGGAGAAACCGAAAGAACCAACGGGGTACATAGAACTCTGGATTGACAATAACTTGATCTTATGGGGGAACAAGGGGGGAGAATAAAGAACTTTGAATTTTCCAATCAGAGAACACAGCATTGGCAAACAAAGGAGAACTTTCTAGAATTAATCTTTATATGTAATGTGGGAGAGGAGATGAGCTGGGCCAATAGCTTTACTCCAAGACTCTCTGGGAGCACCCCCTTTAGGGCTGCTTTATTCCAATGACTCATCCCATGGGGCAATGCCACTGCTAGGGATGCTCAGCTGAGCCAGGGCCACAGCAACACTTTATAGTCTTCATTTAATTGATTTACTTGGTAGTTGTTAATAAAATTATTTGATTAAATGGGAAGGAAAAAACTCTCAAAACTATTATTGATAAGGAAGTGAAGAATAACCTTAAGAACAACCTTATCAGCTGTGGTGTGTATATTTGGTCACAGTAAAGCAGTTTATGCCTAGCTATAATTTTTTTGGGTTAAATTCTTCCCTAGCTCATTTTTTTCCCTCTATTTTTTCCCCCTTTTTTTTCCCTCTATTTCATCTATTCACTCAATTTTTTTTTTTTTTTCCACTTTAGAAGGGATAATAACAACTAAAGGAACATCTTATGTTACTGCAGGCTCCGGGAGCGTGGCACAGGCTGGCTCCCTTCCCAGACCGGGTCTCTGGTCCTCATAATTCCACCAGATCTGGGGCGCCTGGCCCCCGGGGTCCCACGGTGTGGCAGGGGTCTCCCAACCACAGAAATTCTAGCAGGAAACGTGGTGAGGCAAAGGAAGGAACTGGAATCCATCTCTGTTCTGGCAGGGAGGTTTATTTGGGGTATGGGGGAGAGGGTTACCGGGAAAGGAGAAGGGGAGGGAAGCGGGGATGGGGTAGGAGCTGCCAGCGCAGAGATGCAAAAACCTCTCTCTGATACAGACACGGGCTTATAAGGGGAAGCGGAGGGGCAGGATTTTTCTCCCCTGGAGCCAGTCCCGGGAGATGGAGGGGGACAATTGACAGAGGGAACACACCAATAGGTTTTCAGGTACAGCAGAGTGCATATTTTAAAATTAACCAATAGCATACAAGGCAGGGGAACAAAGGAAGCCACATGGAATCCTAAAAACCCACATTGCTACAATCTTGCAACTTTTGTGGGAGAGAAATGTAGTGACTGATAGATATGGGTTTCCAAGAAGGCTGTGCTTCTAGAGGAATAAATCTTTTTTTACTGTGAAAGACCTTATCAATAGCTTGTGCAAGAACTAAATTTTGTGTACATCTAGACTGTGAAAAATCACATCCGCTAAAAAAATTCCCACGTTTGTTCTTGGTTTATATATGGCACAGTAAGCTTTCATGTTGTTGCCATACTAGGAGTTGACTCTGTAATGAATGACAAATAGTTACTGCTGTGTTGTATTCGGTAGGTTTATAAAGTATTAAGTTTTAATGATACAATTTATGAGCACTACCACTGACAAGCTACAAAGCAATATCTTCCGGAAAGTAGCTCTTCTGCCTGACCACAAACATGTTTGATTTTACTTCTAGAATTCAAACTCCTAAAATCCAGGATGTGCATTACCACAAATCAAATTTTAAAATAACCATCACTTTTCACAGATTCTCCTTAGTGTGCAAGTCTTCAAATGAAGTGTTTATTTTTTTTTTTTTACCATAAAAGGTGCTAAGTCTTTATAACCAATTCTCACTCTTCTGTGCTAGCTTGCAATACATCACAGGGATGATGATGTTCTGATAATGTATTACACTAATATATCATCAGTGTGACAATACTCTATGATGGATGAGTAATACATCTTCCAGACAAAGATGTCATATACAGTCTGCTTGGAAAAAGAACAACTCTCTTCCCTGTGTGTTATTCTAACTTTATTATCTTAAAACTTTATAAAATGCTCTTAAAATTCTACTCAAATTATTCATTTGGGCATCCAACACATTCCCACATATACAGGCAGGTTTGTCACAGCTCTGAGATCTGTTGATTCGACAGAACTTTTCTTCACTTTCAGTGTGAGAGATGATAGAAAGTAGCTTCCTTTACATGCAACATATGGTGTTGCATAAGGTAATAAATGTCGCCCTATAGAAGCTCATTACTAGATTAGAAAATGAGCTCAGTGTTTAGACACTCTGTAATTGCTATTGCCTCTTCTTCTTCTTTTTCTTTTTCCCTCAACTCAATTTTTCTCTTCTTTATGATAAATAGAATTTAAACAGTGTTTTCATATGAGAAAATAGACATGGAAGCATGGAAGTAATTTTACCTTTGGTTTGTCTCTTCTACTTAATTTCATTAGGAGAGATGTGATTTAACTGAGACAATCTATATCTTCTTAATGCACTTCCTGTACATTTAATTTCTAGACTACCATAACTACATGTCTGTTGAAAGATACATCTTTGCTCTTTTTTAACTTTGGTACAGAATTAGGAGTCTGTACGAAATGAGGTTATACAATTACACCAGAGAATGTGCTGTCATTAGATTTTAAGCCAGCAACATGACTGATAGTAAACCTAACATCTGCTAAAAAGTTGTGACATATAAAATTCAGAAACCTTGGTTTTGCAATAGGCTGTAATATTAATAAAGGAAACACTTCTAAAAGGCCTAAACTTTCCTATCTTGTTGGCCCAGAAACATCAGTGAGAATAAACAAATATTTTGAAGGAAAGATTAATTTGCATCTGGTTATAGTCATCAGTGAGTCTTCAGTCCATTGGGGTTCAATTGCTAGTTCTGCTATATGTTGATCTCTTTGTAATCTTGCTTAAAAATTTTAAAAAGGGACTCAGAGCAATGATGGCCATTATAGAAATATGTATATATATATACATATATAAAAGATAACCAGGGTATTGAAGTAACTTCTTTGAGAATCTAGTTGATATGGGACCAAAAGCTAGAAAGTTAGGAGACTCTGTAGAGTCAAGTAGGAGGAAGCAGCCAGGAGAGAACATACAGAAATACTTAGGTTGCTTGCATTCCCTATCTTAACAACACAATTTTCTCCTCACTATGGCAATTTCTTCTAAATTTCTCAGAAGTGAAGTTGTTGTTGTTGTTGTTATCAATATGAGGTAGATGTATAAGATTCAATATATATGAAGAAAATGTGATTATGGTATAGCTGAGAAAGAAAATAATAATGTCTGTAGAAAACAGGAATTGTTTATTATGTTTTTTGTGTCTCTCCAACGCCCATTACATGAATGTCAGGGTACCTGCTCATTATATTCTTATGTACAGGGATGAATCCAAATTATTTTGGTTGGTTTTGTCTTTCCATATTGAAAATCAAAGGGAATTGCGTTATATAAAGCATTTGGTTCATTAAATCATACTGAAAAGTATAAGTAAAATGGAATGGAGAAAACTCTATTTTTTAAAGTTCAGTAATCTAGTTATTGTAGAAATATATTTTTTAAAAAAGTCCCTATTTCAGATTATAAATATAAAACCAAAAATCATTAATTAACTTTAGAGGCACAATATATCTTTTTTAATGCATAGTCTCTTAGAATAATAGAATTTCAGCAGAGCCTAAATGAAAAGTTACACCATATAAACAGAAAACAGTTCTTGACAATTTTCTTAACTAAAAAGACATGTAATCTATAATTCAATTCTCTCATGTTATCCAGTGGTATTATATACTAGACTTATTAAATTTGTATAATTGCAGCAAGTTTAAATTATTTAAGAGAATCCATATTTCATTTAGTTTAACATTATTATTAAATTTAGAATCTCTTTAGCAGAACTGAGATCAAATGTAAAAACTCTCCAAGGAAAGTGACACCTCCTTTGAGAAATGCTTCTTAGAGATTGTCATGAATACGGACAATTAATCTGCTCTTTTAAAATGAGCTCAGATCTTAAATAGTCTTTTCTTTGTATCAAAGTACCAAAAGTTTTCATCACAGTTCAAGTTTTATAAGATTTGGATCTGAGTATCTAGTGTCAATATAAGGGTTTAATTTTGTTATATTTATATACTGTTGATCTTGCAAGATGATGACTGTCCACAAGAAATATTGAAAAAATTCTACTCTCATTAGAAGCTAATGAAAGTGGTGTTCTTTCCTCAGCAATTTCAGGGCCAAACTCATAAAGTTAGAATTTTCTCACATTAGTCCATCAAAGATTTCATATTCAAATTAAGTCAAAATATAGTTCTCATCTAAGTGAGTTAGGCCTGCCTAAGTTGTCAATTTTGATTTATAAAATTGTAAAATTAAAGATCATTATGGAATCCCTAGTATTTACCAGTGAATTCTCTGATAAACTTCAATTCATCTGGAGTTTAGGCCCAAGGGAAAAACCAAACCAACAAAACAAACAAATAAACAAACATTCATTAAAAAGTCTCACATAAAAAAAAAAACACAAAAAAACCTGACATATATATTTTTTCATATCTAAGTTTTCAAAACTTTACTGCTGTATCTTAGATTATAATAATTTTAAAAGGTGTGAGGACTGGATACAGGTGAAGGGATTTCTTCCAAACCCTTTTCATAATTCCCGGCATATCTTTCTCAGTCACTTTCAAGACAGCTTGTTACCATGTATGAAGAACTCCTTTAAAATTATTCTGTCTTGGGATGTGCTCATTTGTCACTATACATTTGCAATCTGTAAACATAAATCAATGCTGTTGTAGGAAAAAAAAAGTACAATAATTTTCAAGCCATTTTTTAGAACTACAATACAGAAAAACCCACTTATTCTATATCTAAGTAATGTTTTCAGTGTCAAAATCTTTCCTGCCTAATGTAATTCTAAAGAAGCTTGATTAATTAAATTTAGAAAACTGTGGACATATTTTCATAAATAATTCTGAAAGTGAGAGAGACTATCCTGCCCTTACAATCTCGAATTATTAATTTTAAACACTATTTCTTCCACAAATAGATAACAGTAAAACAACCTCAGATAAATTGAAGCACTGTTTACTTGTGAGAGCAATAGATTGTTTTAACTTAAATTTTAATGACTGACAATTCTCTCATCCCTTTAAATCTATCTTCTACCTGTGAGAACTCTCCTTGTATTTTAATGGGTGTAAATCCACATCATTTTGCCTTCTTAGTGTTTATATGTCCTTTTTTAGAAACTGCATGAGTAGAAGTTCCTAATTCCAAATGACTTTAACTTCATAGAGACTAAATAACGCATTGCTATATCCTAATTTGAAGCAGGTGACTTCGAAAAAGAATTTTTACTATGGGAAAGAACATTAGCTAAAATAATTATATATAATGTGTAAATGAATAAATATTTATTTATGGTAAGTAAATATGGTAAATATTGTGGTAAATATTACACAATAATATAGATCTCATAATAGAACAACAAAAAAAAAGCTATAATTGTGGAAGATTAATATACAGATCAAAATTACATAAAACACCAGAAAAAAAAATAGATTTGAAGTTCCTGAAGACTAGAGAATTATAAGTAATTTTTAGAGTCAGCTTTAGGACCACAGATTGGAATACACACAGAAGGTTCAACTATTAAGTCAGAGTATGAGGCAGTATCATCTTTGCCCTGCTGTCACCTGAGGAGAAGTTTAGGTACCTATTTTTTATCATGTAGATAACTGCAAGGATTTCAATGTATAATTAAAGGTTGGCAGTTGGGCGGTAAGATGTGGGTGAAAGTCCATTGATCTGGAGATTTCCCTTCTGGAGAACAGAACCACTCAAATACAAACAATATATGAGGATTTTATATTGGAAGATAGATCACACAGTTACTTGTGGAGCATAAATTAGGACAAAAATCTATAGGTCTAGAGAAGAGCAAACTTTTTTATAATAGAAAGCATTCCATATACAGTTTTGGAAATTGCATAGGGAATGCAAAAATGCATAGGAGTCTGCATATGTGTGTCAACACTGGTTTCCATGTACAAAAATGTGAAATTTAATGGATCAATCCAAATTGTTTGGTGAAAGAGAAATGAGAATCTTACTACTTCTAAAATATGGAAAACTATTTTTGTTACTAGAATTGATATTTAAAATAAAAATAATCTGAAAATGGGAATACTGATAAACTGATTAATTAATCACAGCTTCTTTGGAATGTTATGTGGCTTGAATACACTTTCAAAGTTATGCAAGGCAGAAATATTGTATAATTCACAAGGTATTTAAAGCTACTTTCTTCGCCTACATGCTTTTTTGGTGTTTCTTTTCAGCACAGCTAAATGCCAAAGACCTCCCCCTTGAGCAAGACTTGTAGGATGCACTTAGCAAAGTCTGGGTTATTTATGTGAAAAAAGGCAAGGAAACTGTCCCAAAAGACAAAGCAATTGTCCTTTGAAGTATATGATGTCTGAATGGGTGAAGATCTCTACGTAAGACCTCAGTAACTGAAAATGAAAGCAAATATATATTTACATATATAAAAAATATCAAGAAGTAGTAGAAGAGTGCAAAGATATGGGATTTTGTAGCTTCTAAGCTCACTGGTGAAATTACATTTGGACAATCTGAACACTTTCATAATTTTTAGTTTTTGAAAATATAATGGGTGAAAAAATAATAAAGAGGGATTGCAGGAAAAAAATATAGAAAAGAAGAGCCATGAATTATAACTAATCAATGGAGAAAAAGATCCCTGGTAAGGAGTACTCAGAGATCTTGATTTGTTTATTTTATTATAAAGAAGATTCAGTTTGATGTCTATACATAAATATTTTTTACAAGAACAAAAGCACAGAGTGCTAGGTACTTCTACTACTACCAGAGACAGTAGTAAAAATAATTGAATTTTGGAAGTTGAAATCAAGTAATCTCAAATGCAAAGAACATCTTTCTTTTCCTTTTGACTGAGCAACATTTTAAACAAATGGGTCATTTCCTGACTTGTAAATGTTAGACACACTGATTTAACCTTGCAAAGACTTCTTGCTGAGATGTGAACATAAAGAGAATTTGTGTTCATAACTTTCATACTCCAAGCCTCTCCATTTTTATATACTCTTTTTTGTTGTTATTTTCATTGGGGGATTTGTTGTTGTTGTTTGTTTTTTTTTTTTTATGTGGGGGTTTCTTTGTTCACCCTGTACAGCCTATCTGTGCTGTTCCAGCTTTGCTCTGCAACATCTTCTCTTTCTCCTGGGGTGAGTCAGCAGATGAGTTTTAGCTTGTTCATGAGTTAACATCCTGAATTCCTCCATTCCCTAACTTCTCCACTGTTCTTTAAAGGCCTGTTTCTCTAAGAGACACATGATCATGGGAATGAGCTGTACCTTCTCCACACTGAACAGTGTTACACTGTAAAATCTAAAACAAGCTTTGGCCCTGTAAACATTTCCATTCATGTGTTTATGCAACAATTTTGAAAGACACAGTATTACTGAAGTACTAAAAAGCTCCAAGTGCAAAACCATAAAACTATGTACATTGATGTGACAATTTCTTGTCACACAAGCAAAAACAACAAGTTATTTATTTTGTTGGGTTTTTAAAAATATTTTTTATGAGCTGTCAACACAATGAACTGTGAGTGTGGCTTTTTTTGTGTTTCTCTGAGGGTTTTTTTGGTATGCACAGCTATCATCAGTTTTTCTACTTTACATTACAGTTGTGACATCCTCTACTGCATTTCTTTTTGATAGAAATCCACAATAATAATCCTGAGGCCTAATAGCAATAGCATACTTTGTACTCAAAAAAATAGCCACCGGATTTCATGATGGGTCTTGTATTACAAGTCTACACAAAGCAACAGTTAATCAAATAGTCCTCTTATTTCCTTAGGAACACGTTTACATGAGCAGGTGGAGATTGATTTAAACTCCTCTGTGCATATTCCAAACAGCTCAGGAAAAGAAAATCACACATAGCCTGGGGTCTGTATACTTTATTACAGAGGTATTTTGCCAATGAACATTTTCAGGAAGCCAGAAATGGCACTACCACAACTGTCTGGCTTCCAGGCAGACAAATTGGAGTATGGGCCCACCTTTTTGGGAGGAGCAAGAGAGGGAAAATCAACACTGTCCATGAACACAGTCATGAGGAAAAAAGCCCAAACAAACAAACAAGCAAAAACCTCTAAAACTAACACCACATAAAAACTCCAGAAAAACAGAAAAGAAGTTAAAAATCTCCCTAAAAAATTCAGTGTTACAACTGGTGACCCTTAATGTTTTGATACAGGCAGACATCACTAAGAAGACGGGCAATGAGTAATAGGGCTATGATAATGAATCAGTTTGTTTCTTTCTATGGCTTTTCTACATATGCCTCAAGGAAAATAAAATGTAATGCAGTTAAGACATTACAAAATAAAAATGAAAAGTCAGTCTAAGGAGTCTTTTATGGAAATTGCCTAAAAGCCACCACAAGGCAGGATATTGTATTGAAAAGAATTTGTCTGCAAAAACAAAGAGATGGATTTCTATGGTCTTCATTCTAAGTTATCACTATAAATGTTCACAGATTTCCCAACTTACACCAGCATACAGCATCTCTTACATTTTATCACCAAAAAGTTAATTCTTCTCAAAGTAGCTTTAAAGAAAGGAGAAAATATTGCAGTTTGCTATTGATGGATAGCATCACAAAATAGTACCAATTGTGTTATTATCATCATCATCAACCTCTCTTTTTAGTTTGCATTGCAATGAATTGCTTGGTTTTTACCTCTTCAAAATAGTTCTGGGAAAAAACTTCCACACTTGAATAATTTGCAATGATTTCTATAATTCTACGTAGCTTTCTTATGGTCATCCAGGACAGAGGTTCAGTTTTCCATTATCTTTTTTCCAAACTATCACCGTATTACACATATAAACCCAACATGAGCCCTTATTAGTATTATTGTATGAAGTAAGTAATAGACACCCTTGACATCATTCTCTGATAAAACTAGTTTAATACTGTGCTGTTGAAAGGTACACAGAAAAATTTGTGGCGTAATTTAATGTTCTCATATCACTAATTAAAAATGCCTTAATCTTCAAAATTACAGCAGATTAAACAGTTTGATTCATTTTACAGTGTAGCAGCATTTATGGCTGTAATTTAAATGTAGGAACTACATAACAGATTCTTGTTGCTCCCTCCTCCTGCATGTCTCTTATTTTCCTTTAAAAACATGTATCTTATGAAAAACACATAGGAAAGCTTGCACTTATCCTTACTTGCCTTTTAGATTGTACAATAAAGTAATTCCCTAAGTTAGAAACGGAATGTTCCTCCCACACAAAATCCTGAACAAACGCAGTAGAAAAATTGTTTCCTATACTGCTCAATATGTCAGCTCTCATGCAAAATGTACTTATTCAGAATATTTTTCCAGGACAAAAGGTCACAGCTCAAACATACTTGTACAGCAGATATGTTAAGTCTGACACAACTGAACAGGAAACACTGAACTTACCTTTACCTTACACCTCCTTCCCTTCATGATTCATCTCTTGACAAGTCTCTGTTATGCAGTCCCTGGTGAAGGCTCACCATGTGTGTAACCCTGAGCACATCTCAGAACTAGATGTGTGACACAGGAGATCTGGGTAAAAGTAGTAGAAAAGTGTAAGAAAATCCATGTCTCCCCTTCATCTCTTCAAATGTTCATTGTCATCCCATTTCTTTAATATCCGATCCATGCAATCCATCCCACATGTTATCTCTCTATTTCAGTCTAACTACCAAGGAAAAACACAGCAAGGAGACATGCAAACAGTCTCCTCCAGCCCCAAAAGACAAATGATTAAAAATAATGTCAAATAGATGTACTAGATGGTAGAAAATGACCCTCAATATCAAACATTTACAAGTTAATAGCATACCACTATAAAAATATTCACCAGCTGTACCATATTTCCAGTATTTTAGACTCATGACTTCATTTGGATTTGGATGATTATTGACGAGAAGGCAAAATTCACTGTACAAGATAATACAGTGCATGACTTTAGACTGCATTATTGTAGTTTCTTGTTTGGTGTCACAGAATTTCTCAGCTGCCCTAGCAGGCTGTCGTGATGTTTCTTCAGGGTAAACAGCCCAGAGCACCAGAACCAGTAGATATAAGAGGATTGAATTCTTCTTGCACTGGTGTGCTAACCAATGCAGTTAATCTGAAAATAGTGTAAAAGGTAAGAAACCAGTCTTTCCTTAACCTCAAAAGGTTTGGAAGTGCTATATAAGGTCACCTGTATTGGAGTGTACATAACAAGAAAATATCAGTGTAAATCACTATGCAGAACTTGCCTTTTGCTTTCTCTCACTGTAGGGTTTACACAAAAGTAACCAGAAAAGGACCATGAATCTTGTCCAAGAGGGCAAGAGGAAATGATTTCAAGAAGCTGCGGGGGAGGTTCCGACCAGACATCAGGAAGGATTTCTTCATTGAACTGTTGGTTAAGCACTGGAACAGATTGCCCAGGGAAGTGGGGGAGTCACCATCCCTGGAGGTGCTCAAGAAGTGACTGGGTGTGGCACTTAGTGCCGTGGTTTTGTTGACAAGGTGGTGTTCAGTCAAAGGTTGGACTCAATGATCTTTGAGGTCTTTTCCAACTTCAATGATTTTATGATTCCATGATTTTATGATGCTATGAAGGCAGGAGGGCAGTATCATCACTTATTCATGACTTTGCAAAATAACTCAAAGCTGATAATCTAACTTAAAGATTAGTATCTCAAGTTCAGCATTTTTACTCTTTGTGCTTACAACATCATGCTTGTAATTTCAAGGATGAAAGCTGACATTATTCATTCAGTAGGTAAAAACTAGAAAAATTTACTGGAGAAAGCTTTTCCTTGCTTTTCCATCAGATAAAGCAGAGGACCTGATGCATTTTGCCAGGCTTGTCTCTTTGGTACCACAATACAGCCAAAGTAATTTTGTTCTCTCTAAATAAAAGTGACCCTATACATTTAATAGATTTCTGGTTGATCTGATTTGGGGCAAAAGGTTACCATGTGCTTGTGGCTGGCAAGCTGAACTCTTGTTTTCACTTCACTAGAATCTTGTTTAGAGGACATAGTTCAATTGAACAAAACTAAAGGGTTATGATCATGCATACTATGGGAACACTTCCTTATAGTAACACAGAGGTGATCTGAAACTGTTTCTTCGGCAACTTCAACCTTAATACTGTGCAATAATATTCTGAATTTTTATAAATTCTAAAAATTCATTATCATTCACACGAGACCTTCATATGGACTTTGAATAATTCAGTGTCTTTTAATATTAGCTCATGCTTTTAATTAAGATATGCATGATATACAAAATTTCACTAAGTGTCTTCAAGGAGCTTTGATGATAATACAAAATGAGCAATGAAAAGTCTCTACTTTTAATAACTCCAAAATTATTTTATTCTGGGATATATTTCTAAGGCCCTATTCATTTTGTGGGGGGAGGGAAGGAAAAAGGTCTTTTAGTATTGTTAATTAAGATGAAGATTCTCATTAACTAAAGCAAATGTTAAATGGCCCACGGGAGTACATGAATAATAGGCTTACTAATAAACTGTAGTATATCGAAGCTGAGGAAAATAACTTTAACAATGCTTTTGCAAATTTACTAATTGCAATAGCTTCCAGCAGTGCCAGTTCAACCTGCAAAGAACTTAAACTCCACTTGTTCTGTTTTCAGAAGTGCTTCAGAGTAATTAAACTATTTTGAATCAACGTTACTCAACCCGCTTATTAAAATAAAAGCAGGCAAAATAGTTGTTAAAATATTGTGGACTCCTGGTGGCTACATATTCCATAATTGAAATAGCTTTTTCCTAAAAGGACAGTACTTCTGGAATTTAAATACATTCATACACTTACATTTTATTCTAATTAACTGTAGTGGTTAGTAAGTGCTTTACTCTTGCAGGAAGATGATTTTGCTATTATGAAAGCTATCATGTGGGAAACAGTGGCACTTATGAGTAGTTCTAGTTCAGAATGACAGCTCTATAAAAAGTCACTGTTATGCATGGATCTCCTTTACACAAGAAACTAAAGGATGGTACATGCCTCATAGCTTTTTTTCTGGAATGTAAAAATATATCATTATTGTGGGCTAACCCGGTAGGCAGCTGAGCCCCACACAGCCACTTGCTCATTCCCCCCACCTGCAATGGGAAGGGGGAGAGAATCAGAAGGGTAAAAGTGAGAAAACTTGTGGGTTGAGATAAAGACAGTTTCATGAGGAAAGCAAATGCTGTGCATGCAAGCAAAGCAAAACAAGGAAGTCATTCACCACTTCCCATCATCAAGCAGGTTGTCAGCCATCTCAGGGAAACAGGGCTTCAGCATGGGTAATGGCTGCTTGGGAAGATAGATGTCCTAACTCCAAATGTACCCCCTTCCTGCTTCTTGTCTCCAAGTTTTATTGCTGTGCATGATGCCACATGGTCTGGAATGTCCCTTGGGGCAGTGGGAGTCAGCTGTCCCAGCTGTGCTCCCTCCGAAATTCTTGTGCGCTCCTCAGCCTAATCACCATCAGAAAAGTTCTTGACGCTGTATGAGCACTGTTCAGCAATAATGAAAACATTTTTGTCTTATCATCACTGTTTTGGTCAAAAAAGACAAACAGAACCCTGTGAGCTTCTGTCAAGAAAATTAACCCCATGCCAGCCAAAACCAGTAAAACTATAAAAAATAATTTAGCATTGAAAAGTTGACCAATTTCCAACAGGCTCAAGAATAAAGAAGAAAATGGTAGAATCACAGTATAATTTTGTTTGAAAATGTCTCTGTGGGTATTGTCTGGTTTAACCGTTTCCTCTAAGCAGGATCAGCTCAAAGATAGGTCAGGTTCCGTTAGGCTTTATCCAGGAGAGTTTTGAAAAACTCCACAGACAAGAGTTTTCAGAGTCTCTTTTACCAACTTGTTTCAGTGTTTAGCACTCTCATCATGAACACTATTTCACCATATGGATGAATCTGGGTTTTCCAGATGGATCGTTCCTTTTTCACAATTTATGACTATAGCCCCTCGGCTATGGCTTTTTACTCTGGCAAGAGGCTTTTCTATAATTCACCCTTACAAAGTTTAAACTAGCAATTAGATCTCCCACATCCTTCTAATCTCTCAGCTAAAAAAAGGTCACATCTCTCACTCTTTCCTTATATATCATGTTTTCCAAACCCTTAACCACTTTAGTGCTACTCTATGACTCTTTCCAAGTTTGTCAATAACCCTCCAGTTCTGGCAGAGTACCAGATGTCCATTTGCATTTCTTTCCTTCCTTCTGCCTTCCTGTCTTCCTTCCTACTTTGAAACTATGCATTAACTGTTTGTTTACATCTTGTTGAGAGTACAGGAACAAGCTTCTCTTCATGTGACGCTTACTGTCAGGGCAATGGAAAAACAAAGGGAGAAAAATTCCTTTTTTTACTTATTTTCCTTATGTTGTTTTAAAACACAATTATCCACGATCATCAGCTAGCTAACCTGCCCTTTTCAGGTTCCCATTACCAAACTAATAATCCAGTTGTGTCTCCCCATGTCTCTTCCCAAAAACATAAAAAAAATTCTGTTGCGGCAAACTTTTGTACCTTTACTTACAGGATAAGCAAGAAAGAACAAAAAGAGTAGACATTTTTATTCTTTCTCTTTCCATATGATTAGAGCTATCTTGAATACTGAATTCTACAAACATGAAGTGATTTTCAGTGTTTTTGCTTCTTCGCACACTTTTCCTACATTGAGTAAGGACTATGAAAACATGCCACTAATCTACAGTTCCTTTGGTAGTTCAGTTTGTGTCTTACATTTTCAGCATCAACAGGGCATAAACAATCATGAAAAGGCATGCTTTGGAAATAATTATCCTCTCAGAACTGGCTTTGGTTCTCAACCATACAAATGTCCCTTTGTTATGACATCCTCCTGATGGATCGCTCCATTCTCTTGTAATTGACACAACTGGAAGGCTCAAGTACAAACTGTTGTCCAAACAAAGACCTTGAATAGAAGTATTAACAAAAAATTTTTCATTTAGTTGTATATTTGAGTAAGATCACTGACAACTGAGGAATTAAGGAAAACTTAAGGATGCTGATGAAATCTAAGCTGAAATTTTGATGAAATATTTGAAACAACATTTCCAATAGCACATGACATTGGCTTACTACTACTTCAATTACATGGAAAAATTATTTTCAGCACAAAATTAGTATGGAAAAGAGCTAGGCACATAGTTGATATTTTTTAAGTAAGGAAAGCACATGGTCAAATGCATTCTTGAAATGGATCTCTGTATTGGATGATGTCTCAAGGATTTATAATAACAAATGCCTTATTTCATTTTTTCATTTTTAGAAATAAAATGTCACTTCATATAATTAGTTTGCTTCTGCTGCTTTAGTAGTCATTTGTCTCTGTTGATTGCTTTTTATTCTTGGTGAAGGGGGATGTAGAAGCAGGATGAACATGTAAAGCCCAGTCATAGGTGTGCATACTCACAAATTGAGTCATGCTGCACCATAATATTTAGCCAGTGAATATAGCAGGATTCAAATTTGCAGCACCACATCACCTTCAGGGAAAAACAGAAACAAACGATAAAGTCAAAGAAACTAGACACAATTCTTGGCATTATGTAAATTACAAATTAGCAATCAATTTGCAACCATCATCTCAAACAGGTATCTGTAAGCCCCGTTCTGTTGATAAACCACGTTATAACTAGTTTAATTGCATCTGTGTGCTGACTTCATATCTACACCTAAATAGACTGGCTGCAATTGAATCAACAGCTGTCTCATCTTTTCCACTGAACCTGGCTTTTTCATTTTCTTAATTGGGAGGAAACTCTGATCCATACACCTCTAGTTTTGCCTGCTGAGTCAATGTAGTTTTCAGCATGGGATCTGAATCAGACACTCAGGTCTGTCCTAGCCCTTTTTCGAGCTCAAAACCCACAGACATCAGCAGTCACTGGCACCCTGCATAAATAAGATTCACTTAGCACCCATCGTGACAAGACAGGTTAATTGTAAAATACTGTGTGTTGCTGACTCTTGAAGCAGCAAAGAAAACAATTAATGTAAACTAAGTTGAAGAAGCACCTGCTGTGTGTGTTTTGAGAGTGGTCTTTTCCAGGCAATTAATTTACTTTCCCAAAATGTAAATATCTGAGAGGGTAAGCATATCAGCATATAAAAACACTTGGCGTTCTAACTGCTGCTTTTTCTGTCAAATGTTGAAACATGCTGAGGCACATTCCCAGCTGATGTAAGCTCTATCTACTTCACTGACTTCAACTGATAGTTTTCCCCATTTGATATGTGGCTAATTTGGTTTTCCTTGCACAGGATGTAAATCAGAATAAAGAAACACAAATAAATATATGTGTATTCCTATATACAGAGCAATAGGAGCTAAGGAATTTGCCAAGCATATACCTTCGTTGCTTATCTTTATCACTATTGGAGCCTGATGGGTTTTTTTTGTCCTTTTTCTTTATACTTTTATACCTTTTTTATATACTTTATACCCTTTCCCATTCCCTGTACCTAATATTCCGTGTACCTCAGCTCTACATGTTTATAACCCTTGCACTTTGATATAAGCTCACTTCGGGGTTCTCTGGGGAAGACAAAACATTCCTACTCATCTCAGAACATGAGGCACCAACCTTGGATGGAGCCTCCTCTCTGGAACATGTTTTTGTAAACTAAGTTGTAGCCTCATTTTGGGGGAGATAATTTGAATAGGGGGACAATTACCTCATTTGGTAAGTTTCTTATTGGGGAATTTTAGATAGATATGCTAATTTGGGAGGTCCATAAAACTGTACACTCGTTGTACCCGGTGTGCTTCGTCAGCGTGGTTCCACCTTCGACGAGGGTGCACCTGGGATCCTATTAAACCAAGGTAATACCATTTTTCCCTATACTACCATGTCTGCATCTTATTTTTACCAGCATTTTAGGCATCACTATATCACTATTCCACAAAGTGTCAGGGAGCATGCATAACTGTGTCTATACCCTTTCTTTGCCTCCAGAAAAAGAGCATTCTATGAAAGTGGAACACCAAGAGACTTGGTTGGTCATCTACTCCACCCTCCTGTCAAGACAAGAGCTGTGATAACTACAAATTTCCAAGTAATTTTTTATTTTCTAACAGGATAAAAACTGGCACTGATGGAAGCTCCACTGTGCCAAAGGAAATCTATGGAAGTGACTAATGTATCAGTAAAACAAAAGGACTGTAATTGGAGGTTTTATTGTGAAATTAATGCAAGAAGAATACACCGACTGGAGGACTATCAGTCAGGGTGCAAATCAATCCATAATTCGATGACTTTGAATGGAGTGGAAAACAGCAGGGGATTGCATCTGTATCTTACATGTATACATTTCATTTAAGCAAAACAAAACCAACCAACCAACAAAAAACCATGGTAAGATAATGTTGTTATATTTAGCATTTTATTTTCAGAATATCAGTTTATTTTGTTTCTCCAATAATCAAGGCTACCTAGGCAATTTAAAACATCCCCTCACGCCAGCTCACAGGAACACCTCCATGTCTTGCAAAGGGCAGTCCCCAGCAGGGGTTTGGCTGCCAGGGCTCAGGGACAGGGCACGTCTGGCCCACGGCCCCAGCAGCTGCTTCTGGACAAGGGTCTGCCACAGAGGTTTTCCCACTGCCTGAGTTGGGCTCAGGCTGCCCCGGGAACCCTGGGCTGCCCTGCTCCTGGCTGGGGCGGAGGGCTGAGCCCAGTGTGCCAGGCTGTGCCATCACACACACAGAGGAGCCCCTGGCACTGCTGGTGATCCCCCAGGGAGCTGCTGATCCCCGCAGTGCCCGGAGACACTACTGTCAATAAACCACAGGGCTGTACTTTCAGATTGCAGAGCTCCCTGATGAGTTACATGCACTACAACAGCAGGTTTGCCTTGCAATTAAAATGACACAAATACCAACTAAGGAAACAAAAAACAAAGTCCCAGGGGAGCAAATGAAAGCAAGCCTAAATAACCTTTAATACCAGCTCTTGGGCAAAGAGCATTTCAATTTGTTTTACATTTCAGCTCTCCAAACTACCATGAGAACCTATCCTATACCAAACAAACAACAGAAAGTCACAGAGTCTTTTTAGGCTTAGATTCAAGTGGAAAAATCTCTCTTTGAAAGAGCTTTTTGATATTTGATAATTTATTTCTCAACTACTGTTTTTAGTCTCCTTCCTTCCCTCATACTCTCTTGCTGCAAATATTGTGCTTACACAAAGCAGTCTGCATAATGGGCTTTAAAAATGGTATTTTTGGCAAATAGTTTTGTATGGAACAATCACATTTTCTTTTAGCTTGGGTAAGATTCAGGAAGAAAAATTGGTATAGATTTAGATAAGAGTATCTCAGTCTGTTCAGCACACAGCTAAGAGTTTGCAGCATAATAGAATAACAGTTTGCAGGGGCAAGACATCAACAAGATGCTCCAGGTTAGTATAAGTTAGACTCAGAAGTTCCCATCAACAGTTGAAAGGCTTTTATCAGAAATGCTGACTTGAAGGAAGATGCTAAAGAGGGGATATCTGAGATATCCTTATGATCTGGTTAATTCTTCCTTCTCTTCTGTACATGATTTACATCATTAAAACCAGTAATGGGGTCTTTTCTGTATCTGTAATCCAGCTAAAGCCCTTCCTGGGTTTCTCCTGCTGACTAGATAATTCAGACTTTCTGTGTTCTTCATAAACAAATTTCTAAAAGCAACCCCCATGGGGAATTATCTAATCACTGATTTTCCCACTGCCTTTGAAGCTACCAGTAGGGCTCTAAAGAAGATGAAACATACACAGAATGAAACATACACTGTGGCCTTGGACTTTTTTTTATCCTATAACTTGCTCCTAAGAACAAATCTTTTTGTGTTCAGAGGAGCTGAAATCTACATTTACTGTCTTTCAGTACACTACCTTACCTACCAGACTCCAGGTTCTTTCAATTATTGTTGTCCCACTTGTTTTATTCAATTTGTCAGAGTAGAACTAAATTCTCTTTAGACAGAGAATGGATGTTTATATAGCAGGAATGTCTCTGCAAATGAATGAATGGACACTTGCACATCTTCTGACAATTTTGAAGTTTCATATAACTGTCATAAGTGAAGTCTTCTTCATGCAGTTTGACTGTATGGCAGCTTTATCCTTCTCCTGAATTTATCATGCTGAAGCAAACATCTGCTAACCTCATATCATAGAACTCTGTTGCTAATCAGATGCTACAAAGTTCATAATGGGCCAAGTTACCAATTCTTTTCACAGCACATGATAAATGAAGTGAACTGCATACAACACCAGTACAAAGCAACCTTAAATTACAAGTTATAATAATAATAATAACAACTATTATTATCAACAACTATTATCATTAGTAGTAATAGTAGTAGTAGTAGTAGTAGTAGTATATGTCATCCTTGCTTCTAAACCTGACAGAGTTCTATTAAAGTGTATTACCTGAAAATAGAAGGTCAATATTAGGCTTTGATAGTAGTGGGTTTAATTTACTCTTTACTGCCTATTCTCAAAGGTGCATCACAGAAAAGAAAATTTGCAAACAGCAAATTAGGAAAAGTATAAAAATCCACTGTAGAGAATAGATCAGAAAATACTCTACTGCTTTGCTGCCTACCAATCATCATGTGCAAAATCACAGATGATGAAAGCATTGAAATTGTCAGCAATCTATTATTACCTATGTTTTTAAAACAAAACCATTATCTTGAAAGCTTGTGAAAATATGCAAACCAGCCTGTAGGGTTGACTGTGATCTTTCTGTTCCCTGTGAGCGCATAGTCATGCGCAGTGAGAATCAGATTATCATGGATCCCAGCTATGCCCAAAGGAGTGTTCAGTGCTGGGAGCAATTAAAAAGAACTTTTCTGTTCCTCAGTACTGTCATCCCACACACTGACAAGTCTTTGAAAGCAAAAGCTAAAACTCTTCACACATAATTAGCCAGAAAAAACTGATGAAAGAATTAAACATAAAATGTTCTACACAAAGACATGATCATCAATCTACAATTCATTCCGTCACCACTGATTTGAAAATGCAGAAAGATAGGCAAATGATCCCATTCTCCCACAAAGCCCTAAAGGGGCATAGAAAATGGTCTCAGACCCTTCTTAATACTTTTATTATTATTATTATTATTTTAATTTCTATTTTATTTTTGATCTGGTTATCTTAGCTTGATTATTGCAGTCCAAATTACACCATACAGAAATAAAAGGACTTCTAAGGCTTAATGATATTGTTCTGAGAAATAAAATAATGCCTTTAACCAATCATTTAAGATGTGCAGACCTATCATAAGGTAAACAATTTTAGGTATCTAAACATCCCAATTTTTGCTTTATGACAGCCAGAACTGGAAACTTTTTGATCACATCCCTGGCTTCCAAACCTTGTTTCTTACTTCTCTTAATAAAGTAAAACTACTATTTTAGCAGCAAAGTTGAATGTTGAGATGTAACATCTGCCCAGTTTTATTCAACGTGCTGTTTGCCATTTTCTTCAATGAGGTGAGAGTTTTACCCCTCTGCTTTAACTTCTCAGCTAAAAATTCTAGACACAAACTGTTGAAACAGAAGGTGAATGTTGCAGTGCGTGCCAGCAAGTTTAAGTGATTGAGAGACCAGCTGCAGGGGACTGTGACAGCCTGAGCTATTCAGGTCATGGAGACCTGTGAAAACCAACCATGAGCCCCTGTGGTTGGAGAAATTAAGCATGCACCGGACCTGAAGATCATTGATTCTGCTCTCTGCCCTGCCCCCTTCCCTAGATGGATTATGTTTTAGAAGTTTCTCCTTTGTTCTTCTTAGTACTGTACATGATTGGTTCTTTTGAATTTTGTACCCTCCCCCATCGCGAAATTATTGGTTTGTACCCCTTTCCCTCTTCCCTCGACCTTCCCGGGTTGGCTCTCTGGAGCTAACCCCGCCCCTTCTCCCTTCCCTGAAAATCCCTGCCAACTGTCTGTTCGGGGCTCACAGCCTCCAGACTTCCAGCCCTTCGTCCGTCCCCGTCTCTCCGTCCCCCTTTGCCGTCCCTGGACCCTCACCCGGAGACCCTAAATAAAATCCCTGGAAGACTGCAGACTGCGTGCCACACATTCTTCCGTCCCACCTCGGTTCCTGCCTGCCTGCGTCCCCCGGGGACTCCGCAGACCAGCCAGTGAGCTTCGCTGCCAGGGCACTCCTGGCGTGCGTGCATGCGGCGTGGCAGCTCGCCCTTTCCTTGTGGCTTCGGGGCGTGCTGCCCAGACCCGAAACCGAGCGAAGCCACAGGTGAATGTGAATAAAGCTTAAAGCTTAAAGTGTAAATTTTTCATAATTTTGCCTCACTTATGCCAAATATAATGAGACTGTACCAGGATCTGTTCACTGTTTCATCAATAAAGCTAAACCAGCAAATTCAGAGGACTGAAGAAGGGTAACTGGAGGTACATTTTGCCCCTAAATGCTTCTGTAGCTAATCTGTCAGTAGAAACCTGCATAATTTTCCAATAAATATGCAAGATGAGCAGCACTGGCTGGATGAATTAGAAAAACAGAAGTGCCACACTCTACAATCAGCTTGTTTTCATCTGCTGTGCACCTGTAGCAAGAACATTTATAATGTATGGTGTATTTTGGTGGAATGAAAAAAAATCAGTAGTTAATTTCTGATCCTGAAACCATGTTTTCTGTTTTCAGGGTATATATTCAGTTTCTAGGAGTTTGTAATTATTTTAGCATGAGATATTTCTCTTTCATTTAAAATAAAAAGTCTTATATAGCTATTAAAAAAAAAAAGGATAAAACCCCATAAGATGAAGCTCATAACTCATGCTTTTCGGGGAAGTTACTTGAGATCATACCAAGCACATCTCTATGAACATACACTAATTATCTCCATAGACTGTGCAGGGACACAGGATTCTTGATAGTGAATTTTACACTGAAATCTGATGGACAGATACTATGTCGTGCATTTCAACTTCTGTATTATTGTCTGGTGTCCATAGAAATGTGAGGATATTTGTCTTTTCCAGACCATATAAAGATTTCCTATTGCCTCTCAGAGAGCCAAGTTTGTCTTCTTCTTTCTCTCTCTCTCTTCATAATGAATAAATGAAAATCTTAAGTTAGAGTTTAACAGAATGTCTCCCAGAAAGAGGTGATATCCTCAGCTGCCCCTCAGGTATGTCACCTATTTCCACCAGTGCAACACTGTTTCTACTTTCAGGGTGAAAAGAACACCACAAACAGATTTCTGAAATTAGGAAGACATGCCAGTTGCAGGCTAGAAACACACTTACAAGATAACCATTCATACATTTTCTTAGTTCCCTGTATGAATTTCACAGAGGATATTTGTTTCCTTATCAGGACACAGCTCAGAACTATGCAGAACAGAGCCTGACTGGGCTGCAGCAAGAAATCAGCTTGATTTCCCATTGTTAAGATATTGTGGTGACAGGCATTCTGCAAAAATCCATTTAAAGAAATTGAAGGAAAATAGAATAGATGATTATTCTCTTTCCTGAGTAGGAATATACTGTACCTCATCCTGTCACTTCCATTTGGCAGGTACTCTCAACAGGCCAATCCACAGATTACTTTCTTTGGCAATCTAGCAGAGTTCAATAGGTTATTCAGCATGACTTTTTTTATCAGTTACTTTGCTTAGGGAAAGATCTTAGCCATCTAATTTTGGCAAAAAAAGGATCCCTTTTTGTTGCAATGCGTGGGCCCTTTCCTGGGGCTGAGTTCAATGAGGCAGGGGACAACTGCCAGAAGGCAGTGCCAGAGAGGCGGAACTCCGTAGCTGGATCGAGCAACTAAGAACCAGCTTTCGGTGAAGCAGGAGATGCAGTCCGTTTTGTTGAGGCCAAGGAAACTTTATTGATAACAAAACGAAGGAGGGGGAGGAAGGACCACAACAAAATGGCCCCGAGCCTCCCGGGATGAGGGGTTTTAAGGGGACTTAGAGGGGGTGGAGAGAACCAGGGTGACCAATGGGGGAACTGGAACGTAGGATTGACGTTAGGGCTCTACAATCAAAGGGGAGTGAGGGAGGGGTTACACATTCAACCAAGCAACCAGGAGCAGCGGGTCCTGAGACAAAGGGGAACTTTCCAGAACTTTGACCAAAAAGGGGAACACAGAGAGGAGGGGTAGAACCAATCCCCACGCCCAGGATGAGACCACGCTGTCGCGGGTGCAGGGGCCCTCAGACCCACGATGGTACCTCCCGGCCGGCCGTCTGGCTGGGCAGGTCCAGGCGAGCCAGGGCCACCGTCACACCTTTTCCCTTTAAAAAAAAAAAAAATTAAATCCCTCAGTCCAGCCCAAGTAGGAACACAATTCCTTTGATGTAACTACTGAAACTACAACGCTGAAAATATATTAAAAACTTTTGACTGCTCAGCTCTATCAAACTCTGTCCCAGAGGAGAGATATTTGGTAAAGTGTCTCTTTGAGGTTACACCAGCGCATTTTAATTAAAAATCTAATGAAATAATGTTCTATCAAATTATGTTGGACTGGAACTTACAGAATGTGCCAATTATAAAAAGTTAATTGCAATTTCAAAATTAAATCAAAGTACATTGAATTTTATTGACAAAATAACAAATATAGCTGCTTGTTTATGACTTTTTATAAATATGATAATTATTTTTTATAGAGAAATCAATAGCCTGTTGAAGAATTCTGAAATATTAAAGCTATCAGATATTTTGAAATCATGTAAATAAAATTGTGATGACATCAGGTCATGCAATGGGTTGATTATCACTCAAGATAGAAGAACCACTGTAGTTATACTAAGAGTTTGTTTTGGAGACCATGTAATTAAAGAATTATTTGGTTTGAAAGGGACTTTTGACTATTATCTAGTTCCAATCCCTTCCAGTCATCTTCCACTAGACCAGGTTTCTCAAAGCCCAATCCAATCTGTCTTTGAACACTGTCAGGGTACCCACAGCTTCTCTGGGCAACTTATTTGACTGTCTCACCACCCTCAAGGTGAAGAATTTTTTTCATTATATCTAATCTAAACCAACCTTCTTTCAGTTTAAAGCCATTCCCCCTTGTCCACTGCAGGCCCTTGTATAACGTTCCTCTCCAGCTTTCTTGTAGTCTTCCTTCAGGTAGTGGAAGATGCTATAAGGTGACCCCAGGCTGAGCAACATCATCCCTCTCACCCTTTCCTCATAGGAGAGGTGCTATATTCCTCTAATCATCTTTGCTCTCCTTCTATGGACTCATTTTAACAGGTCCATATCTTTCTTTTGTTGGGGACCCCAGAGCTGTACGCAGTACTCCAGGTGGGATGTCACAAGAGCAATGTAAAAGGACAAAATCATCTCCCTTGACCTGCTGACTATATTCCTTTTGATGCACTCCAGGATACAGCTGGCTTTCTGGGTTTTCTGCAAGTGCACATTGCTGGCTCACATTCAGTTTCTTGCCCACCAACACCCCAAGTCCTTCCCTTCAAGGCTGTTCTAATTCATTCTCCTTACAACATGTATTTGTGATTGGGATTGCCATGGCTCAGGTGAAGCACTTTGCACTTGGTCTTGTTGAACTTCATGAGGCTCACACAGCCCCACCTCTCCAGCCTATCAAGGTCCCTCTGATGGCATCCCTTCCCTCTAGCTGTTGACATCAGCGACCTTGCTGACTGTGCTTTTAATCCCACAGTTGATGTCACTGACAAAGTTGTTGAACAGCACAGTTCTTTTTATGTTTCCTCTTTTTCAGTAAGTGGGAACTTCACTGGACTGTCACAGCTTCTCAAATACGATAGTGACTTAATAGCTTCCTCTGCCAGCTCCCTCAGGACCCACGGATACATCTCATCAGGTCCCATGGAAATGTACACCTTCTGGTTTCTTAGATAGATCTTCTCCTACAGTAGGCAGTTCTTCATTCTCCCAGTTCCTGCCTTTGCCTTTTGCAGCTCATATGGTATCTCTGGAGCACTTGCATTGTTTAGCAAAAAAACCCCAACATTGACTACCTCAGCTTTCTTTATATCCTGGGTAGCCATGTCTCTTCTTTCCTTCCAGAAAGGACCCACTTCTTCTCTAGACTTCCTTTTATCCCCAGTGCACTATAGAAGGTTTTCTTTTTGCTGTTGGCATCCCTGTCCAGGTTTAATTCTATCAGGACTTTAGCTTTCCTAACCTTATTCCTTCTTGGCTGCTCGGACAATCTGTCTGTAATCCCCCCAGGCTATCTGTCCTTGCTTCCACCCCCTGTAGGTTTCCTGTAATGTTAGAATCCAGAAACTCCTCGGTCATCCCCACAGGCCTTCTGGTATTTTTGTCTGATCTCTTTCTTGGGATGCATCACTCCTGAAGATCCTTGAATATCACCTAGTTTCTTGGCACCCTTATCCCCTACAGGGCTGGCTTTATCCCTGCACAAGCACGTCCTTGATGAGGTCAAACTCTGCTCTTCTGACGTCCAGGTCAGCAACCTTTCTGTGCACCCTCCTCATAGCCTTAAGAATCTTGAACTCCTCCGTTCCATACTCACTGCAGTCAAGGTTGCTTTTGAGCTTCACATTCCCCATCAGTCCCTCCTTGTTGGCAAGAGCAGGGTCTGTCATTGCACCTCTCCTAATTGGCTCTTCTATCACTTGGAGAAAGAAGTTATCACCAAACATTCCAAGAACCTCATGAATTGCTTATGCCCTGCAGTTTTGTTCCTCCAACAGATAATTGGAGTAGTTGAAGTCACAGATTAAGACCAGGGCTTGTAAATGTGAGGCTGGTTCTATCTGTCTGTGGAGGGTCTCATCTACTCAGCTTTCAGATTAGGCAGCAAGTAGCAGACTCCCACTATAATATCAGCTGTTCCTTCCCTCCCTTTAATCCTCACCCATAAACTCTCACTCAGTTCCTCATCAATCCTCAGGTGGATCTCCATGGACTCCAGCTGTTCATTGACAAAGGGGTTGATAACCCCTCCCATATTCCCTACTCTCCTTCCTAAAGAACCTGTATCCTTCCATTCCAACACTCCAGTCACAGGAGCCATCCCTCCACATCTTCATGATGCCAATAAGATCATAGAGCTGCAGATATGTGCACATGAACTCTTCTTGCTTTTCCCCATGCTTCATGTGTTTGCCTAGAGGCATTTGAGCTGGGGGCCTGATGAAGATAGTTTACTGGCTAGAGCGGATGGAATTGCTTTGTGCTGCTCTCCAGGTGCTCTCCTGCCAACCTGTAAACCCTCTCCAGGCTTTGGCGATCTCTTCCTGGCTCTGACATCAAATTGGTAGGAGTGGGATGGACTGAGGTTCCACTCTCCCAACAACTTTAGTTGAAAGCTCTCTTCATCAGCTTGACAGGCCTAAGACTGAAGATGCTCTTCCCCATTAGCCCCCAGTAGACCCAGTTTCCCAAAGTTTCCATGGCCTAAGTAGCCAAACCTCTGCCTTGTGGCACCAGTCCCATAGTCACCTGTTGATTTGCCAGATTCAGCTGTCCCTTTCCAGCCTTTTTATTTTGACCAGGAGGATTGATGACAATCTACTGTTACTCCAGAGACCCTTACCACCATTCCCAGAGTTCTGCAATGTTTCTTCATGCTCCTGGCATATACCTACTATGAAAGGTACTAGAAAGAGAATTAACATTAGCCCAGTTGAAGCCAGTAAATTACTCTAGTGCAAAAGAAATTACTTAGACATTGTAATTCTATTACTAAGTACATTTCTTCTGCTTTTTAGGGGGAATAAAATTATTTTCCAGAAAATTATTTTATAACTTTATTGCATAAATTTAACTTACAGACTTTCTCCCTCTCCTTTAATCATTTACCCCAAATGTACCTCCTCAGGTAGGACACATATAAATTGTGAAGCATGGCTGTAAATTTCAGATACTTTAACATTAAAGACATCTTTGCGCTTATCAGTCAGCACCTTTGCTTTAACCCCATGACTCTGGCAGAGAAATGCATGGTAGGACATCTGTCCTGCTGTGGTGTTAATCAGCTGAGAAGAATCCTGCTGGAAGTTGTGGTAATTACAGTGGGACAGCTCATCCCCTCCTGAACTCTCTCCATGCCTTCATTTTTTGTAATAGCAACAGAGATACTAATTAAAAACAAATGTTTATTATGTCAGTTTATCATGTCAGTTTTTCTTGACAAGTTAGTTTAATGCTAACTACCAATGCGCAAGAATTCCACTGGCAACTTATCCATTTAAGCCATTCCCTCCTTTCCTTGATGTAACTACCTTGAATATTTTTTTATGATAATACAAAGGTGAAAACAAGCACCAGATTTTCACATGTGTTCTTGTTTGGTGATATTCAGAGAGCTCTCTACTGAACGTACTGTGTCTGTTACAAACTCTCACATGGTATTTATAATTTCTTAATATTGTTAGAGACCAGTTTAGCAGTGAGGTTTTAGGAAGCACAAGTCAGAAAGTCAGATACTCACATGATGTAGCAGGGTCCGGGGGGGCTGCACAGGCCGGCTCCCCCCCGGACCGGGTCCCTGGTCCATGCAATCCCACTGGATCTGGCGTGGGCAGCCCCGGGGGTCCTGCAGCATGGCGCGAGTCTTTCAACCACAGAAATTCTAACAGGAAACGTAGTAAGGCGAAGAAAAGAAGCTGGACTCCATCTCTGTTCTGGCAGGGAGGTTTATCTGGGGTACGGGGGAGAGGGTCACACAGAAAGCAGAAGGGGGGAGGAAAGGCAGGGACAGGGTAAGGGCTGCCAGCTCAGAGAGAAGACCTCTCTCAGACCCAGGCGCTGGCTTTTAAGGGGAAAGGAAGGGGGTGGGGCTGGCTCTCTCTGAGCCAGCCCCAGGAGAAGGAAGGGAAGATTGGCAAAAGGGTACACACCAATAGGTTTTCAGGTACAGCATGATGCATATTTTAAAATGAACCAATAGCATACAAGGCAGGGGAACAAAGAGAGCACATGGAATCCTAAAACCCCACATTGCTACACTTACATGTTGTCTTAGATCTCTACTTCAGCGAAGAAGTTGATGTGATTTGCACATCAAGGAGGAAGAGAAATTTTAGTCTAGGGTAGGACCAAACGAATATAAACTATTCATTCAAGTATTTTCTAAGAGCTTGAAATTTAACTATTACTCAGATTCCCTAAAAAGTATGTTGCATAAATGCAAGATAGCATAAATAATTCTCACTTACATCTTATTAATCATCACTTGTGATACAGCTATACATTAATAATAATAACGAATATTTAGTTATCTCTTTCTCTTATTTAATTTAGTTTTCCAGCCTTTTAGTCTTATACAACTAGAAATTTGATAATCAAAATTATTCAGTTATGTTAATTCTTCTAAATAAAATTATCGACGATATTCTACTAATTTTTTTCAGAATATCTGTTTAGCAGTAATAAAGTAACCAAGCTTATGACGAACATTTAGAGAATTCAGTTTAAATATCTGAAATAATAGCACTCAAAAAATAAACATAAGATCATAAACTTTTAACTTTATCACTCTTCATGTTAATTCTTACAGTGGTGAAAGGGATGATACATATGAGCAAAGAAGTATAACAATGGATTGTGAACTTTGTCTGTACTTGTGAAATATTTGGTAAAAAAGGATTAACTTTTTTAGAAACAAGTATCCTAGATCATTGTTTCACAGCTGCTGCTAAATAAAAAAACAACAAGGAAAGAAAACTTGAAAGCTTGTAAAACATATTTTGTGTTATCACATCTCGACATTTCTTAATCACAACAGATTCCAGTGATCCCATCTGATTATTTCATCCATCTCTTCACCTGTGCATTTAATATGCAGATTTTATCAGTCGATCTGTCAACTCTTTGTGCATATTTGTAACGGAAAACATATATCATATTGAAATGGAAGTCCAGTGTGGGCAGTCTGAGCTACCAAAATTGAAATCCAGCTAAGAAGTGATCATATAGAAAAGCTTCAAAATTATTATACCTTTCTATTAGTGGCACAATATAATCACAGTATATTCTGTAGTGTTTTAAATTCTGTAATTATACATATAGAAACATTTATATTTAATAACAAATGTGAAAACATGACACACCATACATTTATGATGTAAAAATAAGAGATTTGTCTTTCCAGAAATTCTAGAATTTAATTATTTTGAAGCTGGTAACAGGTAACAGCACTAGCTTACAGTCAAACTTTTTCTTGCATGCATCATGATTTTTGAATGATTCCTGAGATCTCAGCTGATTATCATGTAAACTTTCAGCTCTGAGAAGTGTTCAGAGTTACCATGGATATTGAGAACTGTGGGAATGAAGGATACAGACAACAGAATGGAACGAAAGACAGATGGACAAATGGACATTAATGTCTTTATTTAGGAAGATAACGCATAAATGTTGCTTCTTAACACACAAAAATAATTAGTAGATGTTTAGAAATCAGTGATTATCTACACCTTCATTGTAACTTAAGTAGGTTTTTTATATATGTAAGTATAGAAGACAGACACAAATTCAACTTCTAATCAAACAGATTTATATGACAGGTTGACTTTCAATCATTTTCAGATTAATTTAAACTTGCAGTCAGGTTATTTTATATTTTTCCTCAAATTAAGTAGTATTCAACCGTGCAGCTGAGCTCAGTCCACAGAAAAATGTACTTTTTCCATTGAAGAAAATAATCTGAATACACCAGTCATTAATTGCAATGCATTATAAGTCATACAGGTTTCAAAAAGTCCAAAGAGATTGAGACTAAGTGTCACCAAATGATCTGAAATTCTTTGAGAGCAAATAGGATTGGGCTCCTTAATGACTTGGGTACTTTTGAAAATGGAATTTCTTGCAAGCATTCTGATAGAATTTCTATGACATTTTTGTCAGGGTCAAATTTCATGCTTGATGTTTAACCTTCATTGTTGCACTTTTATGTCAGCAGGATACTGCTCATATAAAAGACATTATATCAGTCTAAAAGTAGTGTGTTGAATTAAGCATTCAGTCTCCAACTGTGTACTTTTTTCTTTGTTCCTTGCTTTTTAACATAGAATTTATTTGCATACCAATCGGGCTATTTACATCTTCAATCATAGGCTATTTTGCCTCATTGTTTTTGTCTCCAGCGTCTGCCTTTTCCACTCCCCCAAACCTACGGCTCTCTAGAGGCAAACTTGACATAGTAATGGAGTTGCTGTGGTAGACTGACCTTGGTTGGAAGCCAGGTACCCAATAAGCCATTCTATCACTCCTCCTCAACAGGAGTGGGCGAGAAAAAAAGTTGGCAAGAAGCTCATGGATTGACACAAGGACAGGGTGATCATTCATCAAGCATCATGGGAAAACAGATTTAAATTTGGGAAAATTAGTTTAATCTATTACCATTCAAATCAGAGTAAGATAAATTTCTCAAAGACAAATCTTAAAACACCTGTCCCCCACCTCTCACTTTTTTCTGAGTTCAACTTCATTCTCAATTTCTTTACCTACTCTCCATGAGTGGCACAGGGGGATGGAAAAAATGAGGACTGTGGTCAGTTCATCACAAGTAGTCTTTGTCACTATACCTCATCACTCTTTTCCCATGTTCCAGTGTGGAGTTCCTCCCATGGGAGACAGTAGTCCATGAATTTCTCCAGCGTAGATCCTTACCATGGGCTGCAGCTCTTTACAAACTGTTCCAGCAGGAATCTCTTCCACGTGATGCAGTCCTCCAGGTACAGACTGCTCCAGTGTAGGTGCCCCACAAAAATCATATATCCTGACAGGATCCTGTTCCAGCACAGGTTCTCCATGGGATTACAGCCTCCTTCAGGCATATCCACTTGCTTCAACATGGAGTCCTCCATGGGCTGCAGTGTGAGTACCCACTTCACATGGTTCTCTATGGGCTGCAGGGGTATTTCTGCCTCAGCATGGTCTTCACAGCAGTGTGCAGGGTAATCTGACACAGGAGCTCCTCCTGCATCTCTTTCTTCACTGACCTGGTGTCTGCATAAGTTATTTCTCTCATATATTCTCACTCCTCTCTGCCAGCTACTGTTGTGCAGCATGTTTTTCCCCTCCTTATATTATCACAGAAATGCTACCACCATTACCACTGTTTCTAATTTACTATATTCTCCTGTTATTCTTGACTGGATAATTTGCATTTCACCTTTCACACAGAGATTCCTTAAAACTTGTTTTTGTTGCCCATGCGAAATTAAGTAGCTGCTTCAGTAATCAGTGGGAGAAGCACCTTCTTAGGATTGAAGACCCCAAAGCAAACTGGGGTCCATTAAATTTTCAAATGAAGAGTTGAGAAGATGAACAATACATTTGTCTTAATGTAAAAATAAATCCAGACAATTTGAAGAACAAGATAATTAGGAGTGAATGTGATAGGGTAGACAAAGAAGACCTTGGCTGAATGGAAATAATTATTTCAGAATATCATTAAGGAGTTTATGGACATTGCTAGAGTAGGAAATTGTAGGGAAGAAAACTGCTGAGTAAATGGTCTTGTCCTAATAACTTCAGTGAATAGCATGAGCAAAAACACTAGAGCCTCAACAGCTCCAAGAGAACTTAAATTCCCGCACAGGATTTCTTAACCCTAATGAAAGCTCCCTTTGCCTTTGTTTTGCCTAGTCAAAAGAGACAGTGAGTTAGTATACCCTGCAGCTCTTGATAATGAACTTACGCTTTAGGTGACTGATGGCACATTCTTTGACTCATTTCTTCTTCGAAATGTTATGGTAAGTCAAAAGGGCTATTTTCCTTCACTCTGTGGATTCTCATGTCCTCTAACAGGTATCTAGTGAGTGGAATAAAATTTTTCTTTCTGTCAGATGGCCTGATTGGTGAGCTGCAGGAATCCTCAGCTGGTGTGTAACATGACTTTGTTTTCTTTGACTGATCAGTATAAGCACTGCTTAGCATTATTATAAGATAGTGATGAAACCTTATAAGTCTTTTTATCTGAATGGTGGTGGTGAGAAGTGTGATAAGTCTTCAGTTAATATGGAAAGCTGAACCCTTCTAACATTAGTAGAAGATGTACATGGTAACTGAAGACCTGGATTTACCATTAAAATAGAACATATTCATGGCATAATCCTGCAGTGAGCCTGGTTTCTGAAAAGTATTTTACCAGTACAGTTATGGAAAACTGAATCCTTATTTAATAGCAAAGCAAGTTTTGCAAAAGGTCTTTCCTGGACTAATACTGAGATTTGCTAGGATATATGAGTCTGACATACAATAATCCACGTTGTATCTTTGGAAGTGTCCCTGCACTTTTCTCTGGCTCACTGAAAAATGAGATGGTTGCCCATTTCCAAGGCTGTGTTTAATTTTAAGAAACAGCAAATTAATTAAAGTAAAAATCATGCAAATATATTTCTCTTCAACTAAATGATCACTTTCATGACATGACAAGTAGATTTTTTCTTACAATCCAGTCTTCTATGGAAATGTGCACTATTCTGACAAAAGCTTTATCAATTCACAGGATCCAACATCTTCTGAATTGAAGGTGTGTGCAAATGACAATGTGCTCTGCAATTTCCCTTATGATTTAGATAATATTAGTAGGAGATTCTAGGCTAAGTATCATCACTGTTCTCTTTATGAGAAAAAAAAAAGTTTTTCACAGTGAAAAAGTAACTGTGAAAATCTGTAACTGATTTTTTTTTTTAGTGTGAACTATTAGTACACATAGTGGTCCAAATACATCTAGGCAAGATCTGCCCCAGAAATCTATCCCTAACTCAAAAGATAGGGACAAAAAACCCCTCATATTCTAAAAGTAAGATGAAATTTGTTGGTTTTCAAACAAACAAACAAATTTGTTGTTAATGCTGTTAACAGCAACTATTAAACTGTGCTACAATAGTTTAAAAATGAAAATTGTTCCATTTTGAACAACAGAGTTTTTAGATAGTCCAGATCCCCCTGTAACCAATAGTGTTTATGTCCATTACTTTCTATATAATCAATTCTCTTCACGGTCCCAGTCAAAAAAAATCATAAGCATAAGATAAATTTTACTGTATTACCAATATATTATTGTTAAATCATACAGACCTTTAGGGATTCATCAGTCAAAATTAAGACATGAAAATCTAGACTTTAAGAGAAGAACTGAATTTCTTGCAGAAGATTTTGAGTGTTACACACATATGAATCATTTATCTTAAAGAACTACTGAATCATCCACTGTGTGAAATTTTGAATGGAGCATGGAAATACACGTTTGGTAGAAATGAAGGTGATGTTTTACAAAATGTATGCTCAAATGCTACCCAAGATAATTACACTTGCTTGTTGCTCTCCATCAGGCACATTTTTCTTTTCTTAAATTTTTAAACGATGCTTTCTGTTTTAAGCATCAGAAGTCCCCTGTACTTTCAAATCGTGGAATGAAGGCGCGTTCTTTCTCTGTGCTCTTTGTCTAATCTTATGTGATGCTGGTTTTTTAAGCTTGTAACGCATATTTTGGGGCACTGGGGGAAAATCAGAGGGCTTAGATGTTAATATATATAGATATATAATTAAAGATGGGAGGAAAGCCAGTAAAAATCCTGTAATTTACAACTCTAAAGGATGATTTATATAATTAGCTATTGTTATTACAGAAGGTATCAACAGTGTGAGATTGTTGTAAATTATTATTTATCTGTGACTGGAACAGCTAAAAAATTTTACAATAAACCTTAAGAATGCTTTTATTAAAATAAAGAAACACAGCTCTCGGAAAATATTTTCAGTAAGGTAAATTTTGTAATATCTTTACATAATGGGGACCTTGACTAGGCTTCCCAACAACTGAATAGGAGCAGGCACACACAGGACCTCAAGTTTCCTGAACAGCTGTTTCAGATCTGGAAATGTGTTATATATTTGATATATAATACACGTGTATTATTTCTTGTAGATCATGTGTTATGTATTATCTATTATATCTATTTTATAATCTGATATCCAAGTGTGATTTCTGGTAATTGCTATACAAAAGCACCCAGACCCTAAAAAGCACCCATCGGAAACTCCTACCTCGTAAATCCAAAGTCTTAAAAAGGCACATCTACTCTATGAAATTATTGAAAGTCAGGAATTAAACTTGAACACTGGCCTAAAGTCACCTACCTTTCTATTTTTCTCTCTGGGCCAGCTGTGAATGGGTCTCCTGTAAGACTAAATATGAGTGGAATTTGGAGCATACTATACTTTGGAATGTCTTGCTCCAGAAGTTCAATATGCAGGACTGCATTAGTTTTGTATTCCTTTATGGTGTGGTCTTCTGGCACTTTTCTGGCACAATCCCTCTTCACCATCCCTCTCACTCTCCCTTATATAAAGGCCTTTTCAGATCCATTCCATAAAACACCGTTCTGATGGACTAAAAATCATCCTTAAATTATTTCAGACAAGTTGAAAAATATAAAGAACAGAAGGCCTCAAAAAACATGTGATATACGTTCCAATGCTACAAGAATGCCCTACAAGATCCATTGAGTATTCACAGCTAAAGTTATCTATTGAGAAAGTGGCTGTCTATTCTAGAAGGAGTCAGGTGGATGTTAACCTGTCTGTGCTACTTGGCCTTAGGGTCAGGGCTGTCTTTTATTGAGCCACAGAATATTTGGATTCATCTAAACTAAAACTTTCTAGTGGTGCTGATGAAGAGTAAAACAGAAGCAGAAAATTATACTTACATATGGCAGAGATATGAAAAGGAGCTATTTTATGCAATTGCAAAATCTATTAACTTCTGAACTGTTTAATTTGAATAGGAAAAGAGAAAGAATTTTTTCTTCTTTTATTTAAAAAGAATTTCTTAGTCTGAAAACATAAATTTGCTTAAAACTGTCAACAAAAAATGCCAATAAATAACTAATTTGGTCAGCCATGGTGAGTGTTCTTTTGTTGTACTCAATAACAGATTTCACTTAAAAAAAAAATTAAATACACTATAGAGATTATTTTTATCCTTCTGTTGCCAAGTGTATATTTTACTTCTTTCTTCCTATTTTATATTTTTATTATGAGGAGCCAACTAGCCTCTTATGGCAAGGGTTACATTCCAAGAATCAACAGTGTTCACTGATGCTGCCTTGGGTCTTGCTGTGTATTCAGTATTGGGGATGGAAAGAGTGTTGCAGAGTTCTATCTGAATCTCAATAAGAAAGACACAGAAGCAAATAGTGTAATAGGACAGCTGTTTTAGAAAGACAGAATAATGCCAGGAATATAAATAGTGAGTAAATCTTCCTTCCCTCCAGATGCTGGGCACCCTGAGCTCATGTAGCATCAGACATGAGACAGAGCCTGGATGGATCTTCCCATTGTGCACTGCTCAGACCCTGCCCATAAAAAGATTAAATTTCCTTTCCATGCTGTAGTGTCTTTTCTCCTGTGTAAGAAAACCATGTGTCTTTTCCTGATACCTAAAACTTTACCTCATACCACTCATCAGTGCAGCACAGGCTGCTATGGGGCTTGCAGGAGATTGCCCTGCAGCATTTGCTTGTGCTGCATAGGGCCTGCTCCAGCCTGGAGTACAAGTCTGTAGAGTGGATGTGGAATGTTCACGGTCACCAGGTGCTCAAGACCCCCAGTACACTGCTTCTCATTACAGCTATTAATCTACGTATCTATTTATCAAGAAAAACAAACACAAGAAGTTGAAAACCTTTGTGTGATATCTTGTTCCTTTCCATATATTTTGAGCTAAACTAGCTTTCTTAAAAAAGTCAAAAGCCTTTTTTTTTAATATATATTATTCAAACTGTCCTTCAATGTGCAGAATTATTATTGATACTCATGATATTTCCTAGTTATTATGTATGCATGCTTCGACTTACCAGTACTGACTTGCAGAATTTTTGTTTATTTCATGTCTTCCTTGTGAAGGTTCTGCATTTATTATCATCTAACTGCTGAGAGATTTTATACCAATGCAATAATAGGTAGCAGATACAGCTAATTATGACTCTGTTTCATCAAGTTTACGACTCTTTCGTCATTTTGAATAGCTGTGATAAACATGGCAAGACAAATTAAAACACAGTGGCTATTTTGCTAATAGAACTGCTTTATAAATTTGGCGAATATTATGAAAGTCTGCAATATTTTGCAAGATATTTCCTTGTTAAACCTGGCTTCCCTCTGAAGTACACATGCACAAACCCTACACTAATATGGGAGGATTTTAGTGCCTTATGAAACAAAGCCATTCAGAATTAATGGAGCAACTCCTTCTGTCTGGGTATAGATATTTCAGCAGTACATATTACAGTCCTACAATTCAAAGAAAGGTAGGTTGTGCTATGAAAAAGACAACCACCAGTGAATTGATAATTCTTTAGTTAGAATACAAATTCTTTTCAGCTCCCATTTTTCTGCTCAGAGGTATATGTGTCCTGTTATTTCCATTGAAATGCATTTAGATGTCTTTTTTGTTATTATCGTTATTGAGAATATATGCATCTTAAAAAGCATTACAAGATGTTACAATGTAGAAAGAGCACCAGGTCCTACAACAAAATAATTTCCAGTCTAATTAAACACAGTAGATAAGGTAAATATAAGGAAAACACTCACTGACCTGTGTGTAGTCACAGAGCTTGCCAACTAGATGTTTGATTTACTGATATCCAGCTTTTCTCACTAACCAGCCCAGCAGAAATGTTTTTGAGTACTCCTTCAGTGCAGACACAATTGGATATAGAACTGTGTTGGTAGCAACCAGCTCCTCACTTGGGTCCATCTTTAATAATATACTCAAAGCTATTATTCTCCCAGAGCTGGAGAGGCAGTTGACCAGTGGGAATAGGCTTGGTCTCTGTATTATTCTTCCTGTTGAGCTATACACAAGCAAAGGCTCAATTTGGAATATCATAACCTTAGGCTTTAGACCACAGCATAAAAAATTTCCATGGAATTTTCTCTTTCAAGTATTGCTCGTGGCATCAAAGGAAAAATTTTCTCAACTTGTTGAGATAATGGGTACACAGGGAAAGTTCTCTTCCAAATATCCCTCTGGATTCATAAAGCATGTCAACAAATGCAGCTCCTACTTCTGTAAATTATTAATTCATACAAGTGGAGGATTTGGTGCTAAATGATTTTCAAAAGCTTGCCCAATTCATATAAATATGAATATTAGGAAATGAAAAAAAAAATTATAGATATTGGGGGGAAAAGAAAAGCATTTCAGTTTTCCAGAGTTTCATAGAGCATACATGTTTTTAAAAACTGAAAATAGAGACACACATTCAGGTCTGCCTACTATTAGTTTGATATAGAACTAGCTTGATACAAGAGTAGCTTTTGCCCTAAATCCGTGTGACACTGCCTGCTTTTAACTTGTAACTAACTGTAGTGAGCTTTGCAGATATTTCTGAACGGCTAATTACCACTGGAAGTATTGTTCAGCTAGAACACAACTCCTAAGGAAAAATTCCTCAGTGTATGTAGTGGAGGAACAAATTGACTGTTTCACGGACTGTAGTTTAATTGTCCATATGGCCATAGCCAGGTCAAAGGCCTGAATCTGCACTGTTCTGACTTCCCATTCTTCTGTTCCAAAAGGGAACAGTCAGAAATGTTCAATAAACTGGGAGGCAGCAACCAGGAGTTGAATTATGACAAGGATGTTCTTGTGTTTTTAAACTGAGCAGCACCTATTGTGGTACTTGTGCTCATCCCTTAGAAAGCTTTTTCTTTCAAAAGCAATGTATTCACCTCAGATGAAAGAGGACAGTTCACTTGGGACACTCTCAGTAGAAGTGTTAGCTGCCAGAATTCCTTTGTGGTTCCTCAACAGCCCTACAAAAAGTGGAGGAGTGGAGTGTCTATGTTCAAATGCTTGTTCTTCTGGTATCCCATTGCTGTAAGGCTTCCAGACCCAAGTCATGGAGACTCAAAAATGCTATCTGAGATATAATCAGAACTTTTACAAGGATAGTCTCAGGATCTGGACAGAAGAATATTAATACATTCAAGGACATGAAGCAGGAAGGTAGGATATCTCATCCCAAATAATTTTTGACTCTTCCAAAGATATGTTGCTACCCATCTTAAGGTCTGTTGCCAAACCTCTTGTTCCAAATTCCAGTTTCATAGGCTCAGTGGCTGAACAGCTACTGAAAGACAAAGATAAACAGATTTAAAACATCAGCAATACATTCAAAAGGATGAACCATTAAAATCAATGTTAGCAGGCCAGTTCTCATGATTCGTTTGACCTACACATTGAAAAATTGCATTAGGGACAGCTTTTCCCTAAAGTCTTGTTATTTATACAGTCTTGTTATTATATAGTCTTTGTCCATTACAGGACAAAGAAAGTAAAAAACCACAAGAACACAAAAGCAAAATTTTGCACTGACTGTAAAATTATACAACTAAATATTGAGGAAGGGAAGTACTTCTCCAGGATACAGTGCCAGATGAACTATTTGACCAAATCTATATTTCATCTAATAGAAGAAAATAAATAATTTTATCAGTGAATGATTAATCACCTCTGAACTATGACCTCATTGTTTGTCAGTACAGCTGTTCCTCAGCTAAGTCTCTGTCTTCTTCCCAGCCCCATTTTTAGACAACAGACATCTTAATTAGAAATTTGTTGTCAGGAAAAAAACTCCATAAACCACAGACAGCAGCTAATTGCACGTTATTAGAGGTGGGAGCCTTACTGCTGTCAGTAATTTAAATAATATCACTCAGAAAACCTATGAGTATCTCACAGATTTCAGAGGTAATTTGAAAACTGTTTTAGAAACTGATACAATTTATTAATTCAAATATATCTTAACATAGCTTTTGAAGAGATGATAGCAAAGCATACTATTATCAGCTTTAACTTAAATTATACCAATTTCAACTTTTTATTATTATCATATTAAGGAAAAAAGTATTTACAAGTGTACTTTTATTTTGCATCTGGCACCATAAACTAGTGAACATCTAAGTGGCATAGCCACTGACCATTTCGCCCTGGATTACAGGGGCTTTGGTCTGCTCCCTGTCCCTGTCTTCCAGCTCACGGGCAGGGTACCCTGCAAACAACTGGTCTTGCTATTAAAGCCTAAGAAAACTAAGTCATTAAGTGCTTCAGCCTTTTTTTTTGTGACTGTGGATGTTCAGGGTAGCAATTCTGCTGACTTCCCTCCTTACTTCCCCAGGAATCAAAAACTGTCGAGACGGCCTCCTACCATGACATCACTCACCAGTCCTTCCTTGTTCACAAACAGGTCCAGTGGCACACGTTCCATAGTTTGCTAGCTCATCAGCTGTGTCAGGAAGTTATTTTATATACACTCCTAGACTGCTACTCTAGGAAACTCCTACACTGTTTCCTCTCTGCTGTGTTGTATTTCCAGCAGACATCTGGTAAGTTGAAGTCCCCCATGAGAACAAGGTCTGGAGGTCATGAGACTTATCCCAGCTCCTTGTGGAATATTCCTTCTGTCTCTTTATCTTGGTTGGATGGTCTATAACACACTCCCAGCAGGATGTCTGCCTTATTGGCCTTCCCCCTAATTCTTACCCCTAAACACTCAACTTTCATCACCATCATTACGCTCTAGACACTCAAACCCCTCCCAAACATACCAGACTACCCTACTGCCTCTCCTTCCTTGCTGATGCCTTCTGAAGAGTTCATAGCCACCCATTGCAACATTCCAGTTGTGAGAATCATCCCACCATATCACCATGATAACAGTGTGATAGTTTTCTTGCTGTCCAATGTCTTCCAGCTGCTCCTGTTTGTTGCCTGCTCTGTCTGCATTGATATTCTCACCAGGGAGTTGGAGGTCAGAAAATATTCAGTCTTTGTTGTAGCAATACTATTTGTTACATTTTCCTGGCTTGCCTGTAAGATTTTATATGGTTGGCTTAACATGCATAAGTTGTATTTTTTCAGACATTGTTATTGACAGTCGTTAAAAATTTGGATGAATGTTTAAAGCAGTAGATACAGTACTTTGTTGCAAGAAGTGGAAGCTGATATAGTGAAATGAGATGGGTAGTGTGTAAATCTAATTTCTAAAGAAAATATTATAATCAGGTACTTATCTCTACTATGCCAGTATCTGACCATGGTTAAGAGTTAATATTGAGTTTCTTTAATCATATGTGAAGGGAAATTTTGGGGCAGAACAATAATCTCTGTGAAATACTGAGCAGCCTCCATTTGAAGGGCAGTGAGAGTTATTGTCAGAACTGATTGTCTGAGATTTCACACAACTTTATCACTAATTTTATTAATAGGATAACTTAAATTTGATCTAGAAGAGATCTAGTAATCTCAATGACACCAAACAGGATTGCTGTGGGTTATGTAGCTTCCTGATGGAAGCTTGTCCTTCCAGGTCTCAGTCTACTACTGACAGGGATCAGAAAATATTCTAGACAATTTATTCTTGTTGACCATCTTTGCCTATATGAAGAGAGTTCAAACTTAAATTCATTGTTTTAGGGGGAATAGATGTACACATAGTCTGTAGCAGGCTGTAACATTAGAAGTCATGCATTTCTTTGCAGAATGTAGTTCTAGATAAGCATCCTCTAAACTGTCAAAAAAAGGTTACATTATGAGTTTTAGGCTGTAGATTTTCACCATCTTCTAGGTCATTTCCTGCAGTAAACAGCATAAAAATCTCTTAGATAAAAAGGATGATTTGTTTCTCGTAGAATATGATTTTTAACCCTTGGACTTGAATATATAATTTTTGAATAATCTTGGGGAAAGAAAGGAAAGGTTGAATTAATGGAAAAATGTAATGTTTATTACTTAAATAAATCATTCTCGTGGAATATTTTACGATAGGAAACAGTTCAGAGACATGAAAAGTCATTTTTAATATCTATCTAAATGACACAAAATTATTTTTTGCCTTTAAAATATATTCTCAATATTTTGTTTCTAAATCAAATATTTGTATGGCATCCATTCTTTTAGATTCTGAATACTTCCTTGCAACTGCCAAAATCCTGATAGCTCCTCTCTTCAACAGATGTAGTAATTGCTAGAAATTTCCTGAGAGAGTCAATTCTCCTGAGATTTCCTACATATTTGCCAATTAGTTTGGATAGTTCGAGAGGCAGCCAAATTTTTGTGATGTTTATCTGAAGCATATCACTGAGCCTGTTGTGGTTCATCCATTGCTAATGAGAGAATTAAATTTAAGCTGGTGTCTCTATACTGTTGAGAATATTATTGTTAAAATCTGTACCACTCAGAAGTCAGGGTCCATTTTATCGTTAAATCAATTGGGCCAGAATCTAATTGATTGTACAAAAACACTGTATAAAGCAGGTTATTCAAAATGAAGCTACAGACTGTTGCCTGTGCTAGAATTTTGCAATCCTGAAAGAAAATGAAGTACATAAAAGGAACACAGCAGTGAAAAATTTTCAAATTCTCTACTACCTTTCACACTGGGGAAATTGTATATAACGTGTATTTGACAACTGCAAAGAAATTCTGTTCTACTTAAATGATATCAATAGCAGATATACATGAAATTAAGATCTGGATGCACCAAGTAATAAATTAAAAATAGAGGGTTTTTTTAAAATCTTCTCACATCAGTAATTTTTTATCATTTGTCATAAAGCTACAAACCCCTTTGACATTTTGATCCACTTGTCCTTATTTAGCTTCCAGATGTTAATTAATGAAATCAGCTGCTCTCCAGGTTTTCCTAAACATCCTAAAATTTTGTCTTGGGCATTTAATCTGTTTTGCTAACTTGGCATTGGAGACTTATTTGTCCTATTTTTGGTCACATAAATTTATATTCATTGTACTGCAGATTTATACAGCCCATTCTCATTATAGTGTTTCTTCACTTTCAAATCTCTTCCTCCCAACCAGCTTGCTTCTGCTAGTTCAACTACTGCATGCCTTTGCAATGCCCTTCCTTATGAGATCATGAACAGTGGATTGGCAGTGTTTTCCAGTCAAAATTAAAACCCCATTTGTTCAGCTTGACTTATGCTAAGTGACAGCTCTGTGTATTTCTCACTGTGATGTGAATACATGAAGGGCACAGTATAAACATGCACTGAATTATATTGCATTGTGAGGAAAATGTGATTGGAGTAATTACCAGTGTCCAAGTTTTTATCCTTCTTTTCATTAAAGTTGCTATTATGCCAATGACAGAGATAAATAATAGAATTGTTTGATTAGTGTCTGTCTTGAATAAAATGTGAATGAAAAAAAATACTAATAAAGAACACAGCAAAAATATAATGTGAAAAACCAGAAAAGCACTTCATAACGGGCAGTTATAAATGTCACCAATGAAGTAAGACCAAATATGTTGTGTTAATTCTTACTTAGATAAGTCCAGTTCATATCATAAAAAGTGGGGGATGCTTGTAAAAAACACAATCAGAAATGATAACCACTATATTTTGTTATGCTCTCTGTTGAATACTATGTTCAATTTCCTCTATGATCTAGAGCACTTTAGAGCATGTTACACTGCATGGGCCAACTTTGACTAAAAAATTCCAAATATATGTAGAATTATTTTCCATTTCTACAGTGTTTACAGAAATTTTGGGTTGAAAAAGAGCCTCTCTGAATAAGTTCCAGGCAAATTGTGTGTTCTTTTAGGCTGTATATTACATAGCTACAATTATTATTATTTACTGTTAGCCACGATTATTTTTAGTATTGCCAACATTTTGTTCACAATCATATTTTACTGGTGTAGCATTATCTTGGGTTTACTACTTGTATCTCTGGAGGAGCTATAACATTATGGTGTACTTTTCATTGTCTGTAGTACTTCTCCAGCTATTGAGTAGAAGTTTGGGTGTGGTGGTTTGAAAACAAAGCAGTGGGAGATCGCAAGTCAAGATTGAAATTAAAAATAAGTGAAATAATATAAGGAAAAGCACTGACAAAGTCAGATAAAAACTGACACCCGGTTAGGGTGGTAGTAGCAGTCCAACTGAAGTAGTCCAGTTGAAGCGGTGATCCTGTGAAGGTCTAGTCTCCAGCTGAAGATCCAGTAGTAGCTCTGGTCCTCTGGGAACCCAGTAGACAGGGCTAGCTCAGGCAGTTCCAAGGCCAGGTTATATCCAGGTGGGAACACCTGGTTCCTCCCTCCTGGGCAGAGCATCCCAGAATGGGATGAGATAAGTCCATGAGTCACACAGTGGGTCCCTGATGGCCCATTGCCTGTCATGCGGGGTGGGTCATTAGCAGTTGGTAGCAGCTAATGGCCCACAGCTGGTGGTAATAGAATACTTAACTACATCTATATTGCAACTTAGGACATTGGGCCATACTTTCAACTATAGACTCATTATTCCAGTCTGGGAATGCACTGATCTTTTATGAAGGAAGCAACTATGTTTCAGAATCATGCACAGATCACAAAGCTTCATTAAATGCTCAATCCACAGATGGGCTCTCTACAGTTGTCACCTCGGCATTTATGAATGTACCTATTTCAACATCTTCTACATGTCCTGTTTGAAAAAATGAAAATTCCTGAAAGGGTTGTTTTCCTTACATGGAAGTCATGATTCCACAGTTTGTTTCAATTAAAAAAAATGTTTAAATGCATTCTTTCAGGCTTTTCCTAATTGAAGATTGTGTGAAATTTAAATTAGCGGTTAACTGGTCTGGCTCTATGGAAGTGAGTAGAGCTAGGCTAATTTTCACCAGTTCAGAATAAGTCAAAAATACTTACATTTACTAAATTATCATCACAACAAGCTGATTTTGCTAAGTGATTGAAAATAGGAATTAATGCATTTTGACAAGAAAGGGTGAAAAAGTTTTGAAAGTTTGAAATCAGCATTTTGCTTTAAAACAAATCATGATGGACTAACTGCTGCAAGAAAGAGCAAACCTTATAATAAAAATTCCTCTTCTGAGATGAAGTAAAGAATAAATATTTAAAGCCTACTGTTGGACAATGGCATTGTTTAATGAACATGGCAATAATGAGTCACGTGGGGTGCCATTCACACTGAATGGCAGTAGTGATAGGAGAAACACAGCCCAAAACAGTAATACTATGAAAATAGTCAACTTTTTGTGCAAGTAGAAGTAACACAGTCAGAAATGTCACTAGAACATTGCAGTCTGGGAGTGCTATATTTAGAAATAACCACTCCTTAGATGGCTATCACAGCATAAGTGATTCAGTATTCAAAAGAATTTTTTAAAAAAATTGTTAAATTCAGCATTGGTCATAGAGAACTACAAGGCATTTACAGTGAATTGTCATAACAGTCAGAATTTACTTGCTCATGCTCCCAGTATTCTAAAAATTGTAACTATTTAAATTTTAAAGTGCCTGTAACATTTTTATAATATTGGTTTTCTGGTTTTTTTTTTAATGAGAAGGGAGACTCATGAAGACAAAATAAAAAGTTTTTCTTTTCATTTGATAGGAAATAAAAAAATCAAAAACCACAGTCCTCAGAAATAATGAACACTGTAGAAAAATATTTTGAATGTAACTAAAGTATACTGGAAGAAAACAAAAAGGTAAATTCTTTATAAACATTTCAATGAGTGATTTGAATACTGAGACTCATAAGCTTTAATCTCTTGAGTGTCTGCGAATTTCATAGCCTTGTAGGTATCTAAATCACATTTTAAATCTTCCCTTAACCTTAAGGCTGAAAGTGAAAGTTGGTATAATTTCTAAATCATTTAGATGTATTTGAAAACATTACTTCTGACTAAAGAAATTACTGGAGCTGTTTCATTGCAAAGACTTCTTTGACTGCTTCTTTTGTATAATGTAGTAACAAAAGAGCAGAGAGAAGATGTAGGTCTCCAAGTTAATTTCAAAGTTAAAAGGTAGATTTTCTATTCCTTATCAGCTGGACATAAAAATTTCTGCTGATCTTTGACAATGTGAATCTTTGAAGTATATTGGCTATTATTTTCTTCATTCACAGTAAAACCAGAAAAGTACATTAACTGGTGCTTTCATTTTCAGTATGTGATCCCAAGTGCAGAACTCAGTCTTATGAAGATCTGTAGTTGCTGATAAGAATTAACAGTGTGAAAGATATGCTTGGCCTGTAGTTATGCAGCCTTTTATATTTCATGTAAGACACAGACAAGAATATGCCACGTTCAGTCAAGTATTTGATTACTAGGCTGAAAAGATGTTACATTAGTATGGAAGGTAAATGATAAGATTCAAACTGTTGCAGTGAACTGAGGAAAAGGATGAATCAAAACAAACAGCAGGCTGCACGCCTCTTCTAACCAAAGGAAAAAAGCCACATCTATGTTAATCCAAATACAATGTAGACTGATAAACATACAATCTCAGTAGACAAGATATAACCTTTCTTTTAGAACTGAGGAAGCAGAGGCGGGAAGAAAAGAACAATAGCATAGATTATGTGGTGTTTATAATCTTTAGATATACATAGTTAAGTTTAAGAAAAGGAAAAGTGCATAAGAGCTATTCCTTCTTTTGTGGCAGACATTTCCTTTGCTGATTTCAGACAAGGGAACCTTGTAGTATCTGAAACTGCAAATCCTACTCCAGGAATTGAATTCACCAGAGCGTAGAGGATTAAGCAGGACTGAAGTGTAATCATCAGAAAGAAGCTCTGAAGAAAGAGAAAGAAAATGAAAAAGAAAAAAAATACAGAATCAATTGGTTGATGTTTAAAACATATTTAGTTAATTCCTCTCTTCTTTTTCCAGAAGATAAAACCAACCTCTGCTCTGTCCAAACACTGCAAAATTTTTCTTTAATGTCTCAATTCCTTGAATGTTAGAACTGATTTTCTTTCCCCCTGATCTGCATGGAACACCAAAATTAAATGATAGTTAATCACAGAGCAATCTCCTTATAGGCCAGTGCACATGGCCATGTCCAGCTCTCAGCTCTTCCCCAGGCAGTGCTTTGCACACTGGACTCAACACACACTCACTGCTATGGAAAAACCCTTAATTTTGTATAATTTCCTACTCTTAGAATGCCCAGGCTGTGTCATCAGAAAGTAAATACAGTGTCTGTAATTCCTGCAATTGAACAATTGAGACAACAGAAAGACGAGGCTTATATGTACGTATAGCTGTGTTGACTAGTTACAGAAAAGAAGAAGCTGATGGCACAAAGAAAAGCTGCATTCTTTCTCAGATGATGTGGCTAGCACAGGTCTTTCCCATGAGAACATTCTTGCATGTTTTATAAACAAAGATAAAGTTTGGATGTTTTGAAACAGTGTCTCGAGATTTGGACAGTTCAGGCCTGGCCAATCAGGACTAGGGGGAGGTTTCTGACTGACCAATCTGGGTGACCTCTGAAAAGTCTATATATATACGTTGGATTCAAATAATAAAGCGCTTTTTTCTATGCCATGCTGAGAATCTGGGTTTTCCTTCTCTGCTAGCGGCTCAACAGCGACAAGATGATCCTTTTCTGGTGGAGCCAAACTAATCTGAAATTTTGGGCTTTTAGGAAAAGGACAATATTGGAAGACAACTTTCTTAAATCTGGACCAATACTAGCAGAGGCATAGTTCTCTTGCTTGAGAAGAAGATCAAGCAAAAGACTGCAGGAAAGAGATATGTTTAAGGTATGTAAGGAAGTATTATATTCTTCTGTGTTTGTGTTAATATCTTGCATTTTTCTTAAGATTTAATTTCCATATACCTGAAAATAATTGAAAAAATCAGATTTTCAGGAGGTGATAAATATTTGCCTTTAAAATCCTGGCTCCTCTAAGGCCTCTTTTTCCTTTCCTTCAAATAAGAAAACCAGAGAGACACCATAAATCATTGTCTTAAGTCTGGGGAGAGGTGAAAGCTTTGTGGTGGGGTATGGCTGAAAGAATTTTATTTCTGTGCCATGACATAGAACGTCATGTCTACATTAGAAAATGAAGCACAGACAGGATAAGTATCTAACCAAAATAAGGAACCTGTTGATTAAACAGATTGCTAGTGCCTTCCTCTTTCCCTCAACTCTAAACAATATATCGTGTTTCTCTTTTTGCTAAGGCAAAAGCAATAGAAATATTATGTATTGAAAGAGTAGAAGCCAGGAGTTCATAGTTGTTTATGACTACTACAACTGGAAAAAAAAATCCTATCATACTTCTGATTCATTTTCATGATCCATTGACCAGCTGGTATGAGAAGCACCATTAATGAAGCATGAGATTTCCTGCAGTTTGACCACCCAGCAGGAGATATACTTCACCTTATGCTGATTCTCTTTTTACTGAGCTCCCACAGCCAGGAAAGTCAATGTGTTAAGGACACATTAAAAAAAAAAAAAAAAAGTATGTATATATAATTCAGTCTTCTTTGGATATCACTGACAACTCTCACACTGCTTCTTAGAGTGACAGCTTTCAACAGAGCATTGCCCTGTGAAATAGAGTACAGAGCCACACACTGTGAAAGGAAATGTGTAAAATCAAAGGAGTTTTGTAACAGCAGCTATTCAGTGAGATTTTAGGTATTTTTAACAAAAGCAATCCAGGGCTTTTTCTTTCACATAAGAAGTCAGTAGTGGAAGCAAATTATATTTTATATATATTAACTCAGTAACAACATTAAAACACATTGAAGTATTTTTAAAAGAAGACTCTCAGATTTACTTACACATGAATGTGTGGACATATGTGATGGAGTTTTTTAGGCATGTCATTGTGCATATTACTTATATTTTCTTCCTAAACCAATGTCATTATAGAAAAAACCTCTTTGATGTGTCTGCACAACAGGTATGAAAAAATGACCAAAAGCCTACATCTAGTTCAGCCCCCAAGACTCTTTATTAAGTATTTCACTATTGCCCTCTGCATATCCTGGTCACTTAAGATGAAGAATGAACTGAAGAGTTTTGCTGAACTGTATATGAAAATTAACAAATGGTTTTAAAGTATATTGTTATTTAATTTTGTTATTCATTTCCATTTTAATATCCCAAGCTTGAATGTTCAAAATGCTGCTGAATTAAATACTACTGAAACTGTAGTGGAAAATTGGCAAAGGATATCACTGGGGTGGTATTGGTCATCTGGGGGATGTGTGGCAACAGTTGTACTCCCTCCAGGTTTACAGATTTGATCAGATTTCAGTTACACTACCCCCAATTTGATCAGATTTCAAAGTCAAGAAGGCACCATTTATTACTCTGTTCATTGTAATGAGATGAGAGGATGATCAGCACTTTGTAGGACAGCTTTTTAGTTGTGTAAAGATCAATAGAAAGATATAATTTCATGACAGTAAGAGATTCTAAATATACCCTAGGTTATTACAGAGATTATTGTAAATAACACATGTTATTGCAGATATTAATGCTTGGGTCAAAAGGAATCCAAAGAGTAAGCAGCAAGAAACTTTGTAAAGTGCTGTTAATAAATAATATGGGAAAATATACACAGCCTAGTAAAAAGTAAACACATTCTTCATCTTACTCTATGGATAGCTGTTATTCTCTGACCTCCATTTACTCACTTTATACCAAAAATTATACAACTTATTCCTATTACTGCTGTAGATAACTTATGTCGGGTCAGACAGTCTAAGGGAAAAAAAAAAGATTAAAATTCTAAATAACTCCCATTGTTCTTTGGTATGACAAACCTGTGCATAATGTCTTCTCCCCTTTTAGCTCTGCTGTGGGATATAGAAGAAGCTTAAGACAATAGAAAAAGCTGGAAAAAATTAGCATCCCAAAATCTGTCTAATCAGAACAGAGAGAGAAATTTATAGCAACGAAACCAAACTGGCTTCAAGAAACAGCAACAAAGTTTAATTCTCTGAGTAACTGAAAACAGAGAAATTTTAATTGTTGTATGTGCCTTCTAAAGATTGACGTGTAAGGACTAAATATTATAATAAATCACAGCTGGGTCATAAGGAAATTATGAGGTCTTATTCACTAACTGAAATCACAAAAGTACATTACAAAACCACATGCAATAGTGATTGCAGGTGTCACCCATCACCCCAATGTGTTGAACAAAGTATTGGGTCTGAAAGTATAAAAAGAAAAGCAATAATTTCCATTTTACACATTGAAATACTAGGGGAAACAAAATGGAGCTTTGAATCTACAAGTGAAATTTGAATTTGCCAATGTTAACCTATCTGAACACTCATGTTTTCCTAAAAAGCGTTGCAAAACTTTAAATGACTACAAGTAAACAGTGCCTCAATTTTCTCATCACTAAAATATGCCATTTATCATCTAGTCTATATTAGAGTTAACACGTGAACTGGTGGACAGTGTTGGGTTTATTTCAAAATTTTTTGGTGAGCCAAAGAAGGTTTGTCACAGCTGTTAAAGTTAAGAAACATCTGCCAAAAATTGTCTTTTAAATAAATTTAGATAGTTCTATAGTTCTATAATGAGAAGGCATTGGGAGTGTATTATTGAGAAATTCTCTTAGAATTCTGAAATGTATTGGAATAAAATAAAAGCCCCAGAAAAAATACAGTAACTATTAATATAAAATTAAATAATTATGAGATGCCATTTGCTTGAGTTGAGTTATTAATTGGGAAATAAGACAGAAATTATACAGATCTATACATATAAAATTGAATTAATTTTCCAACAGAAAGTTTAAAATTATGAACATGGCATTAATGAATTCAGAGGCTTTCCTTGAGAGAGCAATGAACAAATCTACCTTCTACAGTCTGAAGAGAAGAAATAGCTTTACAAGTATGAAAAAAGATAAAAATAAACTGGACACCTGCAAAACCTTCTTATTTTAGTTATCTAGTCCTTAACAATCTACTTCAGTATTATTTTCATAACATCTGGCATAAAGCCAGGAGTATCAAGTTTAGTGCCGTACTGAAGATTATCAAAATTCAGAACTCAATTAATGTTGAGATCTTTTAAATATAAGTTTCATTAGAGTGCTATTTAGATAACAAAGGCAGGTGTAACAGTTCTGCAAGGTGATGAAATGAGCCTTGGAAGAGAATTGTGAGTTTGCAAACATAATAAAAAAAAACGGTTTCTGTGGGTTATGAAATACCCCAGGCAACTCCCTGGAGCCTTGAAGTAATCAGGAGAATACTTCGGTCTGTCCTTTTAATTTCAAAGGTTTTTGTTCTGCAGAGAGAATAGAGTTTCACAAATGACATTTTTTAATGAAACAGTCTTTATCTTAAAAAAAATTATCAACCAGTTAATATCTTCATACAAGGCTATCTCAAAAGACATCTCTGACTGAATCAAGAAAGGAGGAATGAAGGTTGCCCAGTCTATTACTTATCCAGACACAAGTGAAATAATAATGAGACAAACAGTGGAAAGTGTTCTCATTCTTTCTTCTGTAAATAGAGGCAACAAAGAAATTTGAGTCTGCAGGAAGGAACAAATTATTAGGATGGAAACAGGAGAAAGAATGGGTGCACACTGCTGTTGATGAGCAGCAGGCAACTATGCCTAATAAGGATATCCAGCCTGTCTGACCTTACCATGGAAACAAAAATGGAGAAAGAAATTAGCAGGAGATAAAATTAGCCAATTATCCTTCTGCAAGAACTTATGCTCATACAACCATGACAAACCCTGGAGGAATCCAAATTATCGAGACTGCCTTTTCTCCCATGTGCTCATGTAGTGACAGAACATATTCCACAGCAGTAGTGGGTGCTGTTTAGAAGTTAGCCAATAGGAAATAACAGATTTATAGTCTATTTTTATAAAATATTCACAGACATTGAGCTGCAGAATGTGGAAAGATGTTATGAGGATACCCATGTTCCAATACCTTTATAATTTGACACCTATAAATGAATGATGTGCTCCTGTGCAGTGAAACTGCTTTGGCCGCCTGTAACAAACACATCTGAACATCACTCTTTTTAATGAGGTGACAAAAGGATAGTTAGCCCTACTTGTATTGCAAAAACTGGTCAAAATCTTGGGCTCCTGGCTCACTGCAAATGCCATTTTTATTGGTAATTTTTTGATTTGTGGTGAATGAAAGGATCCTAGAGCTCTCTTCATTGATGACCATGAGCATTTTTTCCATGCTAAGGAATAATGTTTATTTCATTAAACTTTAGGTAAAGAGCTGTAGATCTTCATTTGATAATATGCCAGAAATCTTTCAGAGGCCTCCTAAAGGGTTTGGAAAAAAGTAATCAGAAACAAAAATTCTCAAATAGATTAGAAATTTAATGGATAAATAGACAACTATTGAATATTTTATGTAGAATACATAATTTTTGTATTATGCTTTTCTTGATAGCTCAAACTAGACACAAACTGGCCTCTGGATCTAACAAGTGTCAAGCAGAGGCCAATTGTTGTGGTGCATGCCTGCAAGTTCTAGTGCTCAAGAGACCAGCTGCAGCGGCCTGTGACAGACCAACCATGAGCTCCTGCGGTTGAAGAAATCATTTCTAGAGACTTCTCCTTTGTTCCCTCTAGCATTGTGTATCATTGGTTCATTTGAATTGTGTCTCTGTCCCTCTTCCCTCTGACTGTCCCGGCTGGTCTGCACACCAAACCACTCCCCTTTTCCTTCCCCATATAACCCTTTGTCACTGGCTGTTCGGGGCTGGTAGCCTCCGGACTTCCAGCCCTCAGCCCGTCCCCGTCTCTCCGTCCCTTCTCGCCGTCCCTGGACCCTCACCCAAAGACCCTCAAATAAATCCCTGGAAGCCTGCAGACTGCGTGTCGTACATTCTTCTGTCCCACCTCGGTTCCTGCTCGCCTCTGTCCCGCAGGGACTCCGCAGGCCGGTCAGTGAGTCTCTCTACCAGGGCACACCCGGCAGGTGCGGCGGCGTGGCGGCTCGCCCTTTCTGTGTGGCTTCGGGGCGTGCCGCCTGAACTCGAAAGCAAGAAGCCACAGACAACTCCCTTTGGTGCCCTGTCTGTGCCCCTGTGAGGACTTCAAGGCTGCCAGGGCACATAGCTGGCTTATGCTCAGTTTGTGTCTGTCAAGGCCCTCACTACCCTCCCTGCAGAGCTGCTGCCAGTCAGGCAGTCCCCAGCCTGTGTCGCTGCACAAGTGCTTCCAGCTCCAGAGTTGCAATGGTAATTTTAATTCATTTGTTTTAGTGGTGGTGCATTTAGCCGTAGGAAATATAATTTTCCTGGCATCACAGACTGCCTACATCTCAGCAGACAAACAATACTGGGACACAGGTTCTAAGGAGTAAAGACATATCTTTTAAAAGGGTTAGTTGTGGTTCTACATAGGATGTATCTCCTCTGCCTCCAAAAGAGTGATCCAGAAACCATAGAGAGCTGGTCACCAGAAGGCCGCACTATATGTCAAATGTTAAGGCAGGACAGGTCACCTGTGTTTCAGAACTGCTTTCTTATCTGTACTATTTTTGCTAGAAACTCTAAGTGACTACACTGACAACATTTACCTGAGAGGTTAGTCTCCCTTTTGGGGCAGGCCTTAGTTCTGGAGAAATGTCTGTATGACTATATTAGTGTGAGGTTATTTTGAAAGTACTGGGACATTTAGTTATGAAATATTTTAAGGTTTCCTAAATGCTTATTGTTTCTTTCATCCTAGCTTGAATTAATGACAATGAGAATAGCACTATCTTAGAAGAACAAGAAAACAAACATAAAAACCTTACCTATTATCAATTAATTTAATTTTTTTTGTTTATTTGGGTTGGTTTTGTTTTTTTTTTTTTTGCTTGTCATGGGGGTCTGTGTACTCAGTCTGGTTGGGATGGAAGTAACTTCCATCAGCACCTCTATGATCCTGCTTTTTAGATTTGTGAGTAAAAGAGAATTGATAACATACTTGTGTTTTAATTATTGCTGAACATTGCTTGCACAGCATCAAGGCCTTCTCTGTTTCCCATTCTGCACTCCACCGGAGAAAGCAAGCTGTTTATCAGCAAGAGTTTAAGAGAAGAAACAGCTGGAACAATGGACTCAAACTGACCAAAGGGATATGCCATACCATATAACATCATGCCCACTAATAAAACTTGGGAGGGAGACTGTTTTTCCAAGGTAACCATTTTTCAGAGACAGGTTACCGTCAGTGTGCTGGCAAGAGGTGGTTTGTAATTGCATTTGCATCACCTTTTGGGTTTTGGGCATTTTATTTCATTCACTTATTAAACTGCCTTTATCTCAATCCATGATTTTTTTTGGTATATTTGCCCTTCTAATTCTCTTCCCCATCATCCTGAGAGTGGGGAGTGAACAATTAGCTGGTGGGTGCTTAGTTGCTAGCTGGGATCAATCCCTCACACTCTGGAACTGAACAAGTTCTGTTTCTGAAAGATAAGATGCATATGCAAAACAGAAGATGTTACCATTCCATGCACAAATATTTTTGTGATGCAGTTAGCAATAATTCTGAATATTGCTTATTTTTCAGATATAGTTTATTTTTTTCTTTTCATAGTCATTGAGAATATTTTTGTGTTTTTCCTAAGGTATCTATGTATTAGTTGCAGTCACCTGTGTAGTCATAAAAGTAGTAGTCCTGATCTCCCAAGTACCATATAATTTCCTGCAAATAGGAATTACAACTGAATATCTTGTAGGCATTTCTAAGGTACTTCAACTACAGAAAATGAGTCAATATATCTAAGTTTTTATTATGAACTCCTTTCAAACTTCTGGAGAATGGAATTAACATTCAAAGATAAGACTAGCCTTGACACAGAGATGTTTTATAGTTTTATGGTCATTTGAATTGGAAATGAGAAATATTTATTTTCTAGATTGGAAGTGGTGTCTCATGAGGACATATATATTTATAAATGTTCTTAACTTTAGAGGTTTGAAATGTCGTGAAAGTAATGAAAGTCATAAGCTCTCCACTGGTGGAGAAAATAAGCTTTATGTTATGTATTGACATGACATCTAGCTGTTAGGTAGAATTGAAGCCAAATAAGAACAATTTTCCATCTAATTCTTAATCTTGATTTGGGTTTCAAATTCTCTCTGAAGTTTCACTCCCCTGACCACAGTGACAAGACTGAAATTTAAAGATAGGCCAAATTATAGAGCTTTCAAAATGAGATTTAAAAAACTCACAGAAAAGTCAAAACATTTTCCCAATGTTTTCCAAGGCTATTGATTGCACAAAATGTGACAGATGCCTCTAATATATTTTAAGATAAATAAAATTTTGTAAGACACCTTGACCTTTGCTTCAGCAATGAGAACAGAAGTTACAGGGTAATATTGCCCATCTTTCTTACCAATGGAATAGACTTTTGATCTAAATGCACGCTAATTTATTCCTCTATAAACTCAATATTCAAATAAATTATATATATTTTTCCCCAGACTAGGTTCTTCCCTGTTTGAATGTCGATTTACTTGGCTGCTCTTTGACGTAATTTGCACATGTTTTGGCAATTCACTGACTCATCATGTCTCCTTAGCTCCATGCTTCAAAGATATTCCATAGAAGAGGAATTTTCTCAAAACTCACACTTTAACATTTAATAGATTCAGATCTGAAACAGTATTTTTGGTTGAAAATATGTAGTTTTATTAGTTGAACAACAATTGAAATTCCACCCACAATTTGTTTTCCTCCATTGAGTGATCTTGTTGATACCACCTAACAGAGAAAAAATGTTTGTTCAAATGACAAGTACAGATTAAAATACTATATTTCTCATCACCAGGCTTTTAGCAAGATATTTGGAAGTCTTCTCTTGTGAAAGAGAACATTTTCATAGTAACAAAAACAGGGGAAAGGAGTTTTCCTAGGCTAAAGGGAGTATATCAGAAGCCTTCACCTGCTAGTAGGTGTTGTGGGTTTCAGAGACAGCTGGTCCATCTGAAGATAGCCAGGAAAGTGACTGAAAATAATCCTCACTGGCATGTAGAATTCAAAAGATAAAACTTTGAAGCAGTAAAAAGCTGGAGTGTGGGAAAAGTTCCCATTGATTAAAAGAAATGCATACTGCAGCAGAGTGATAGGATATGTGCAAGGTAGTCTCATACGTTAGGGCTGTTCTTTGGTTCTTATTCTAGGAACTAAAACCCCTGGGTTTTCACTTCCCAGCAGGTTGGCAATCATGAAGGTCATCAAGGCTAGCTGTGAGTATAATGCTGGGGTTTTTTCCTGCAGGAAAAAAAATCTTTTATTTCTGTTGACTGTTTATAATTGATTATGGTACTTAAATGTCACGGCTCTGAACCAGCATCGCAGGACACAGAGGTGCACTGGTGTAAAATATGTAAAATGTTGTATACCACAGAGCTTAAAACAAGACTGATTCAAGAAAGAAGGAATGAAGGTTCCAGCGTTAAAACAAGAAGTATGAGAAGAATAAGGTGGAATTTATAGATATGTCTGCTGCCCGGGCAATCAGTGATTTTGAAACTTTAACTATCTAAATAATGTCAAATCTGGAGAAATTTTTGACAAATGAAAGCAAAAGAAGGTTTTGACAAGTAATGATGCAACGCATGGACTGTACTTAAGTTAGAGGACAAGCATTATAAGTAACAATGAAGCTGTTTATCTCAATGCTTAGTCAAAAAACAATGGAGTAACGTTTGATATTATCAGGTGTTCCGGGTAGCTTTTTGGTAGAGAATAAAGAATAGTATGTAGAGTGAGAAACTGATTGATGTCCTTAAAAGCAATGTCCTTTTAGGCAGGTTATAGAAAGGTAAATCTATGGAAGAAGATGAAAACAAGGAAACATTTATAGCCTTGGTAACAGAGAATATAAATAAACTTTGCAGTGGGATTTAATATAAATCCCAGGGAAAAAAAAAGAAATTTATCAAATGCAGGTGGTATGGTGTTTCAGTACCCAGACAGGAGTTCAGCTATCAAAGGAGAGTTGTTTTAGAGGTATTATACAGAATAAACCGAAAGATTAGTAAATTTATGAATTAGTGATGATTCCCAGATGGAATTGAATGCGATTCAGGATGATGATGTCAACAGAATATAAGAATACGCTGGGTAGATAAGAACAACTCAGGACAACCTTTTGGAAAAAGAAGAATGTGAGAAGAGAAACTGTAGAAATATTATGTATCCACTGCTTTTAATGGTGGAAGAGTAAATGGAGATGAGATGGTTGTAAAAAGTACGAAACAGAATTGCCATGAGAGAGGTCAGGGGAAGAAAGAGCTTGAGGCAGAAGAAGAAAATAAAGGAATTAGAGGGAAGCAAAAAATCATTAGAAATTTATGGATAAATCAGGTGTGAGCATTGCATCAAGAGATAAATGCAAAAAAGGCCAAAAAACCAAAAAAAACAAGGGAAAAAAACCCCACAAACCGTGTAAGACAGTGACTCATCAGATGAATTAGCATTTCTCAAATGAAAGTCTTTCCCAAAACACCTTCCAATTAATTCTATATAAATATGCTACATATAGTCAGTTTTAAAGTCTTCCAAAATTGTCTGAATGGTCATCTTTGAAACTGTGTGATGGGCAGTGCTGCTTATTAAATTACTTCCTGCAGTAACAAACACTTCTTTTATGACTCTGTCTGCATAGCTGACCAAACCCTTACTTTTAAGATCATTTTAATAGAGTGGCATTGCTGCTGAAAAGAAGGAAAGTGAAAATGCTGGAGGGCAAAGACCAGGTACAATGGGACTTTAATGAGGTTTCTGGCCAAGGCATACTTCAGCATTCACTGAAGAAAGAGGAGATTGCTACTGATTACAGAGGAATTGGATCAAAAATGCATGACAAGATGAAGATTCCTGAGATTTCTTTGTCCTTCCCTGTTGCAGTGCGTGGGCCTTTCCTGCAGGCCGAGTTCGGAGAGGCGGGGGACAACTGCCGGGGGGGCAGTGCCGGAGGGGCGGAATTCGGCAGGTGGCGGTGGCGACCGAGAGCCGGCTTCCGCGCAGAGAGAGAGGCAGTCTGTTTTGTTGAGGCAGAAGAAAAATTTATTGAGGGCTGAATGAAGGAGGGGAGCACGGACCCCAACAAAATGGCCCCGAACCTCCCGGGACAAGGGGTTTTAAGTGGAACAGAAAAGGGGGTGGAGAAAACAGGGGAGACCAATGGGGTGATCGGGATACAAGATTGGCAGGAACGCCATACAATCAGGAGTCATAAGGGGTGGGATTATACAGACAATCAACCAACTGGGGAGCAACAGGCTACAAGACAACGAAGAACTTTCCAGAGCCCATACCAAAAAGGGGAAAAGGAAGGAGGGGACTGAGCCCACTTCCACGCCCCAGGCGAGACCACTCAGCTTTGGGCACGGGGGCACTCAGGCCCACGGTGGTGTCTTCCGCTCAGCCCATGGACTGGGCTGATCCAGGCAAGCCAGGGCCACCGTCACACCTCCCTCCCTTTAATAGAGGAGACAACATAATTATTTTTCTTTTAAGGTTACATTAAGATTTGCACATATTTTCATAGATTTTATAAAGGAAAATATAAAATGCCAAATAATTTGTTTTGCTTCTTCTGCTTTGTCAGTTTTTTCCCTGTTTTTTACACTAGACTAGAAAAAGTAGAAGGAAAACAATTTAGAAGAGTCTTGAGGAAAGTCATACTTAGATGCCATTTTTAAAAAAAAAAAAAGTTTCCCTCTCCCCTTTATATATCTCTGTCTTCAGCAAATATTTCTATCATCTATTGCCTGCTAGGAAGTTGGTTTAAATAGTTGCAGTACTTTCCCTGAATGGGAAGAACCAGGCATGTTGTGACCGCCCTGCCCTCTTAGTTGAGTTTAGGAAAATGAAAATTCCTCTATTCTCTGCCTTTTACTATTTCCTGAAACAGCTGCCTCTGTTGATAATTGAATATAAATGAGAGGAACCTTTTCAATGTAGTAGTGTTAATCAAAAAGTGAACAGCAACTTGGCAATGTCAGAACAGGTGGCCAGAAAATTTGCTATTTATGTAGTCGTACTTGGACTGTTCCTTTCTGTCAAGCCATGGTGATCAACAATTGCACAAAATACTACCTTGCAATGAATATTTCCTTATGGCTTTTTTTCAGGTGAAAGGCCTCCTGGGCTCCCAATTGGAGTAATGGGATCTGAATTATAAAGTAACAAATACATAAATAAAAGATTTGAATACTGAAGATGCCTGTGGTCAAAACTAATTAATATGTTAATTTTGGATTGTTGGAAATCATCACAATAAACTATATGAGCTGAAATTTCTTCCTGATTCTTTAATTGTATAAGCACGTAATGCTTGATTCTCCTTGCAAGCCACAGATACTAGAAGAAAAGTTAGTTGGAAAAGCAGCTAGTCAGCTTGCTAAAATCACTTCTTTTAGCTCAAAAATAGAAAAAAATCACAAAGCTATTAAATATGGGGAGAGCCAGACTCTGTAGGATGAATTGAACATAATTGCAGAAGCACAGGCATCTCAAAATGCCAAACCTAAAAAATCCTTCATTTCCCTCCATCAGGCTTTCTATTGTCTGCATCATTATTTCCATATCTCACAGAATAATGGGATGAATTGTTGTGTCCTTACCTTCTCCCTGCTTGCCTTGCAGCAAGCACTGTGTGGCTTCTCTACAGGGTTCAACTAATGTGAGGACAAGACAAGGTAGCTTGTAATTTTCACATGAGCAAACATGTCAAAGTAAACTCTTTTCTCCTCCATGACTTTAACTTGCACTAGTAACTCAGATTAAAGCAGCAAGCACCTTTGCTTTCACTGATTTTTTTTTTGTTGTATCTTGATTCCTTTGAACTAAAAAAGGAATACAAAACTTTATATTTTAATTACATGAAAACCAGAATTTTTCTGAGGTAACAGCTTCAGCACTGTCTTAAACAGAAGAAAGTATTCCTGCGTCATCTATATCTTGACTTTTATTATGCTTCCGACCTGTATTTATCTCCTTCTCTCAAAAATGTTGGTGTCATTTACTGTCACCCAAACAACCACAAGTTGAGCATTACAGCTTTGCCCAAATAGCAGCTGAAATGAGTTGAAAATATTACTATGAAACACATTCAGTTACAAGATGGTGCTTTACAAAGGGCAGGCTGTCAGATTTGTCCCTTAGTCACATTTGAATTTGAAGAGAACTCAAGCAGAAGAAGAAATGAGAAGGACAAAGGGAAAGTAGGTTAAGATAGGAACAAATACAAGGAAGTCTGGGATTACATAGGGCCAAGCAAATTCTATGCAAGAAAGGATTTTATTTTTTCCTACTATATATAAAATAATTTGGCATAGAGAAGTAATTTTTAAAGCCCTTTTGTCAAGTGACAGTAAAGTCTTAAACTCTGGCAGTACAGATAATATTAAAGCCCCATACTTATTTAAATAAATAGGACTGTTTCTCTAATCATCCTGACCTGAGACAACTAATAGCTGTAAACCCTTCTAATTGCTTCCTAGAATGGGATTACTTTCACCTGACTGAGTAAACTGACATTTTAAATTCCCTTTTTACAATATAATAGGATATGTTCTATTCAATGCTTCATTTCTAATGTCCCAGTGTCTGAAAGAAGCATATTGTGAACTTCATTCAAAATACCGAGGCAGGTGTTTAAGTAGATATCCCAAACTAAAAGAAAACACAACAAAAGCCAGGATTTAACTTTCAATGGGGAAGGAGAGGCAAGGAAACCTGTCAGCTTGTACAATCCTTAATAATCAGAATGACACAGAAGCTATAGAAACTTGCATCAAATTCACCTACCTGGGATGTAAACCTTGTCCCAAAGTAATTTTATTTTTTCAGAGTCACATTTTGCATGAAAAGATCACACACTGTCTGAGGGTTTGTCTCTGCTGAATAAAAAATGCTCAGATGCAAATCCTGATGCTACCAGAGTGCTAAAAGTTGTAGCAAATATAAAGACCAGACTTGGTGATATATGCAACAGGTGTTTGCAGCTGGGTATGATGTAGGTGAGAAATACAGAAAATATTGCATGTATTCCTCAACAATGCAATTCAACTACAAAAATTGAAACTGCTAAAATTAGAATTTGGTGTGGTGACTCAAATATGTAAAGATCATAACTTTTCCTACCAAATTCTTACTGAAGAATGAATGGATCCTATTGAAGAACTTGAAATATAAGGTAGGGAAAAAGACTTCAAGGATATCAGTTTCCCAAGGTTGCATATAACTTTGTACAACTGAGTCATCTCACAAAGTCAAAGGAGCAGGTCATCTTAGAAGCCTAACTTTTGAGATTAAAAATGTTACTCATACATAAGTTAGCCCACTTCCCTCTTATAGCTCCTCATCCAAAAATTTATTTCAAAACCTTTTTTGGAGGAGCTTTTGTAGAAGCTGCAACTTCTTCCATTGAAACCCACTGGCAACATGGTTGACTCCAGAGAAAAAACTGAATGGAAAAAAAAAATGTGGGAAGTAGAAAAAGTCACTTCAGATGACAATAGGCTATGTTTAATGTATTCCCAAATCGAGAGACCCTGTCCTATGGCAACACACGATCCACATGTTCAAAGAGTGTTGGAATTAGTTGAAAGCACTGGGCAGCAATCTGGGGTTCAAGTGACTGAAACCACAAAACAGCCTTAAAAACTGGAGGTTAATACAGCGGAGAGAGGTGAAAGCTTGGCTCCATAACCATCATGAGATTTGTTCTGAGCTCCAGCGGATTTAGAATTTCCGTCAGAAAGTTTAAATGTCCTTCAGAAGATTTTCAGAATAAAAGTGATCTTAAAAAAATTAAATACATTACTACATTAAAACATTAAAGTTTTTCAAACCTTCTCTTAAGACACTCATTAAAATTTTTTCCTCTGTAACCTCATTGCAAAATAGTTTTGCTAGTTTAGAGTCAACTTAAGAATTTTAACTCCAGTTCTTATTTCTTTTAATATAAATTTTAGCATTACATTTGCTGAATATGTAGTGCTTGGTCTTTTGACAATTATATCACTACAATTGTATCACTACAATAACTTCTTTGGAAGCATAAATATACACTTCTAACTTTCCAAATTTCTTTTAGAACCTTCCATGAAAATATTTTAATCATAAACAAATAAAAATAAAAGCCATTCTTGAAGAAAATGTTGTTATAAAATATTTATCACAATTTAAGGATTTATATTAGGAAATCTCAAGCTAAACTGAACATTTAAAAAAACCCTTGCTGCTTTTGGTTTATTTGTATTATCTGGATCTTTTGCTTAACTCAGAATAATGGGAAAAAATAAAGTACGCTGACCAAATTGAAATGCTTCTACATCTGAAATAGATTTTCACGTGTATCTTTTAGTTCAAGGCTGAACATTCCATTATGCTGCACTAAAAATACAAGGTGTATTTCTTCAAATAATGTAGATTGCACATTATTGCTTTTATAAGGTGATTCACATTGCAACCACACAGTAGGGGAACAGCTCCTTCTGTTATCTGAAATTTGGGATATTACATGCAATTTAGGCAAAGAGATGGTCTCTTCTGCAGACACATTCAGTTCTGTTTGTTCAGCAATGACATCTCAATTACATGCAACTATATTGTGAAATAGACAGAGTTTTCCATGGAAAAAGCATCAGCTGATTTCCAAGTTGATTATAGGGTGGCTGGGCTGATGAAATGGTTGCTGCTGGCAGTGTCACAGATGCTGTGAGAGCAGTAGAGGAATAAGAATGTCTTGCAAGTGAGAGGGGAACACACATGCATCTAGTGGATTACTCAAAACTCTACTGCCAGCAGAGTCCCATATTCCTATATCTTGATTCATCTATCAAAGGCACAGGCAAACAGTGGCCCGTGGGGATGTCACATCAGAAGGAAGAGCAGCATCAGTGCAAAGGCACAATGACATTTAATAGCATGTTAGGGAATTTGACATCTCTGCAAACAAGGTAATTTTTTGTGAAGAGGTTAACTATTGATAGGTGGCACAAGCAGAACTTGTAAACATTGTGAGGGTACATGGTTCATATAAACAGGATCTTTAAAATATTTTAGGTTGGTTTAGACTCCTTGATGTAAACAACTGATTTTTTTTTTTTCTGTTGGTTTTGCCTGACATAAAAAATTTACTTCAAATCATAAGTAATCTCCATGGAAAATTTTTGTCTTCTTGATTTTTATTTTAGTTTTAATTTAAATAAATTCACAATGTAGGAAACAAAAAGTAGCTTCAGAAAAGTAAGATTACTTTGTTAAATCATTCTCCAATTTGAATTTGAAAGAAAAAAGTTTTTGTTTGTGTCATGACTTAAATTGTCCATCAAAATAAGCAATTTTTAGATTGCTTTTTGATGGTCAAAAAGTACTTCTTTGGGTATATTTTTGGTAGAAAAGCGTAGTATAAGTTCTCCTACCTAAATGAATTAGCCTCCCATATTTTTGCTCATGATTAGGAAACACCACTAACCCTCGTGCTGTACACACAGCTCTTGTGCACTTGGTGGAACTGACACACACCTGTGGTCAGACATGCCATTCACCATACAACAGCAGCTGGGCTGCGTCTGGAAAACCTTGGAACTGGTATGAACATACTGTACTGGTGATCTACTTGTGAAAAATAAGACCAAAGAGTCCAGCAAAGCTGTAGGAGACATGACTACCCCAGATGGCATCAGGACACCAAGAAACCACGAAAAAGGGACTAAACCTCTTGAATTTTGCATGTTTTCAATAGCCTCAAACACAGAAAAATGTCAAAACACTGTTGTTCTGCATGCAATTATCTTGATGTAACAGGGAAAAAAGAGAAAACATGCATTAACTTAGTTTATTTCGGAAAGAAAAAGCAAGTGAAGTTAAATAAAAGAAGCATAGATTTCTCTTTCTCTCCCACAAAGAGGCACCAAGCTTCCCATCACCATAAAAATCATTCACTCTTGGTGAGTTATTGACATTTCAGCAGCTATCATTATGGTTTATCAGGACATACATTCATGACATTAGGGACATTATAGATAAAGTTCTGGGTAAAAAGATGGGCTGATTTGAAGAAGGACTTAGTGTAAGAATGTGACCACACATGGGAAGGAGAGGGGAGCAAAACTGGTAATGCAAGGAATATGGAGCTGCTCTGCATGTTGCAGTCATAACACACATTAAAGCACTTGAGAAAGTTTCCAACTTTTCTATTGGGAAATTCACTTCTTTTATCACCTCATAGTCCATGGCACTGCTACAAGGTGCTAATGTGCTTAGGTGATAAAGCATTAACCAGTGAGTATTCAGAAAAGAACTGGGTGTCAAGTTACTGCTTCAAAGTTTAATGTCTAAGCATCAAGTTTTCACTAATTCATAAATAAATTAATGGTTCTTGACTGTTTTCTTTGCCCAGTGTGAAAATTTGCCTCTTCTGGAAACTCCCTGCTCATTCTGTGTGCTGTTTTTGCATTGTGATCTTGATGAGCTGTTTGGTTTCCTTCCTTATTTTTATAAAGGTTTGCATACTGAGAGGTGTTCTCCTGAAAGCTAAATAGCTGAATCTTGTAGGATGCATCACCACATATCTTCATATGCATATGCCTCCCCAGATTCTGTTAAAAACATGCCACCTGATTTGCTGAAGTACTGGAAGACTGAAAAAACACCCCAGGAAAACAAACAGCCCCCTCACACACACATTGCAAAGGCTCTGAATTTTCTCACTGCTCGATAGGAAAGCATGACGTGCTTGCTCACCACACAGAACATTGCTCAGTCTATCTATCTTCACTAGCATCCATTATTTCCTCTTTTGAAACTCATGCTGCGTTAAAAGGCTGCTTTGTGTAAAAAGGCAATAATTAATAACATACTTGTATGTGAGAAGAGAGTTTTATTATCTCGAACAAGCAATTAGATGGAAAGCAACGATAATGTCACACTGACAACACTAGTATGTATAAAAAGGAGAATGAGCTAATCTTTCAGTGTCAAACACAAACCTGTTATTTTAATGCCTTATCCAGTACACTTAAATAATAACACTATCATGATGTGAAGTTTATGTTCCATTTTAAACATATACTTTATATATCAAACTAATTTAGTAGGAATATACTTACTCTTTCTCCATGCTGCTTTGAAAAACATTTTATAATATATATCAGTTTCAAAGAGTTGGAAGATAGCTTAATTTATAGCCTGAAGCTATACAAACTTGATCATGTCAGTACAGCTGTCAGGAACCAATTTACCTGTCCTTTGAGAATTTTTGACATATCAAATTTTTCCCATTTAAAATGAGTCCAGAAAATTCAAACTCCCTAAAATTAAACAGTGAGAGCCGACCAATCCTTCAGTCAATACACTGTTTAATTTCACATATTGTATCTTGCATAGGCAACAACAACAAAACCAACAAAAAACCCTCCACACTACTGACGGGTTGTTTTGCATTTTTTTTGTTTTTTACTTTGGTAATTTTCATTTACATCATTCATTGGCTTTTAATTAAGATTTTTTGATACCAAAAAAACCTATCCCAAAATTAGAAATATCATTAGCACTATTAGAGTCATCTCTATTTAATGGATCCCCAAATGTACACAGAGAAGAGCCATGGAAAATTGATTTCTCATCAGTAAGAAGATGAGAATTCTGTATTTGGGTATGTGCTTTAAGGTAATTATTGAACTTAAGAAATATCACACACACAAAAAAAAAATCAAAGTATTATTAACTTCTTGTCTAATTATTTAAAATCTGCTGTTGAAGCTAAACTCATATCCTTGGATTTACAATTCTAAAAAATATACTCATTCTGAGAAGGATGGGAGAAGCTATACTATGTATTCATCAAACACTAATCATGGAAACAGTAAATCCTAAACAAACAGTTCCTTAAGTGTGTTTAAGAGACACAAAACCATGTTATTTTCTACAAAAATATGGGCATCTGTTAGTAGTTATTTGCCTGTTTACCCTGTGTTTATTATTTACATTTTGTGCATTAAAATCTTATTGTTTATTAAAAATGAGTTAGTGAAATCAAACCTTATGGCAACAGAGGAACACAACAGAATGAAACAGAAACTGTCAGAATAAAGCAAATCTGCCCTGAAGCCCTATTAATCTGAGGCTTTATGACTGCCTGCTGCTTGTGCTAAGATGTCAACAACTGAAGTGTTGTAGGTTTGGGATATTTTTAATCTCTAAATGCAACAACCATCAGTCAGAGGAGAAATTACGCTTGACTAAATGAGTGTGGCTCTCCTTTGGGGTAAAGGAAATGTGTCAGAATTATCACAGTGAGGCTGGCATAGCTTCTGGGCTGCATTAATTTATCTTGGAGGTCTTTAATGTCTCCAGAACAGTAGTTCACAGAGACCACATGCTTTTTATGACATATCAAGCAATTCCCCAGGAGACCTTGCCTGGCTCTACAGTACCACAAACAGTTTTAGGCAGCTTGACACAGACTGAGTTTCATCAGTAGTCTAATTTCCCTAGGATTTATATTCTCCTTAATGCCAACAATGGTATTTGTCCTTGGAGTAATTGCACGTAGGAGGATTTTGTTTTTTTATTTTTCATTAGAATTATGAATGGCACTGTGGTTAAAACTGTGGTGATAATGCATAGTTTAAAGCTAATCAGTGACATTAGAATATTATCAATTTTTTTCTCACTCTGACTGCATGCCTAACTTAGAAGAGGAACAAATTCAATTTAATCTTTTAAGAAGCTTGGGAGAATGTATATAAAGACGACAAGACAAACAATTTAGAATTGATAAAAGAGAGTCTTGAAGAAAATCCCAGAAGGTATCTTTAAAAGACCACAGGTCTGAAGGATAAACAATCATTGCATCCTCCCTGACATGAAGGACCCTTTGGCTGCACTAGTTTTGCAGCTTAGCAGGAAAGAATTAATTTTGCAATACAAGCTTTTCAGACACATGCAGATAAATCTCTTTTAATTCAGACCCTCTTTTTAACAGTCCTACAACTGTTTTTCTGTTCTATAAAACATCCATTTGCAAGCTAAAGTGCAGCAGAATGGTGCTATGTGCTTAGACACAGGAGAAGAGCATGCAAGTCCCCTCATGCCTTCTCAGATGAAGGAGGAAAAGAGAAGAGCAGTAAAAGGAAAGCAAGTGTCGAGGCAGGATCACACCAAGGTTCTGATTTGAAGGAATCAGCAAAAGGGTGAGTGCTCCTTTTTGTAACCACAGAATCACAGAATATTCTGAGTTGGAAGGGAGCCACAGGAATCATCGAATGCAACTCTTAAGTGAATGGCCCATACAGGGATCAAACCCACAATCTGGGTGTCAGCACCATGCTCTGACCAACTGAGTAATCTCAGAGTAACTGAGCTAATCTCAAGTTCAATGTGTGAGGAGAGGAACTGTGACAAGCAATATGGTAAGATCAAGTCAGTGACTGAATCTGCATGATTTATGACAGAAGAAATGTTGATGGTACACTACATGAACGCTGAATGCACTGAGATTAAAGCACAGGCATTTTTTTTATTATGCTGAGTTCTTACCTCTAAGTTTTGCTCATTTTCCTAAACAACTGGATAAGCTTGGAAAATTATATGTACAATAGAAAGGTCAGCAAACACTATGTTAATACAGTAAAATGACACCACTATATAAAAATGCTTTGCTATCTATTTGACCATCAGTGAGGGCCTCTAACCTGCAGATTTCCTTATTACAGTGCCCTCAGCAGTCTGCTTGACTTGACTTGACAGGATAGAAGAGAATCACTATATTAACAACATATACACAAAATAGATCAGTTTATCCTCAAGGCAGTACTGTAACTTTTATGCATATAATGAAGATTGTTTCTTGGTAGCAACTGGACAATAACAAAGCTTTAAAGTTTTATTGAAATTTGAGCAATTATAATTCTTAATAATTCTTTATCGAGTCCTAATATCTTAATTGACTACAATATACTTCTACAATCAAAATTACAGGTTGAGTTTTCAGAAATAACTAAGTCTGTTAGAAAATGATGTACTGTTAATTGTAAGAGATATAAACTATTTGCTAACAAAAGCAAGGAAAAAGTGTTACTGGCAGCTTAATTATTGCAATGCAATCCTTGGAGCTTGTATTACTTATTCCCATACTTTAACCATTCCCATCCCTTACACTCACAGTATGAGATCTCTGGCTATTTAAACTGTACATGAGAATCATAGAATAGTTTAGTTTGGGAAAGACCTCTGAGGTCATCAAGTCCAACCATTAACCCAGCACTTCCAAATCCACCACTAAACCACAGCACTAAGCACCACATCTACATGTCTTTTAAATACCTAGAGAGATGGTGAGTAATCTGCTTCCTGGGGCAGCCTGTTCCAGTGCTTGACCAATCTTTCTATGAAAAATTTTTCCCAATATCCAATCTAAACCTACACCCAATAATGCAAATCACTGTCTTACAGCATGCTTTCAAAGCATCCAGCATGATATGTTGCTAAGTTCTATGAAAGCCCTCTATTCACCACAAAAATAGGAATAGGTGATAGTAAAGGCTGATTCTCACAACACAGTCTGGAGAGTCATTCAAAGACAAGTCTATAAAACCAGCTGCATCTAAACCACATGTTGTCTGCCTGCTAAAGCAACCTGAATATTTTGCTGTTTGGGGGAGTCAGAAGCAAAGTACTCCAATATTCCATCTGGCCTCAATCCAAAAAGGATGCTTATTCAATCCAGCATAATATTTTTGAGCTTGAGTTTTTCTGTACCTCTTAGAATAATGCATTCTTTGAGCACTGTATATTGCTTTTTACTTACATGCAAATATCTTTTGGATTTTGAATAAATTCTGAATCTGAATAAATTTTGCATGCTTTATTAGGCAAAAACATAACCAGATGATCAGGCTGCACAATTGGATGCATTTATCTAATATATTTTCCTCTCATCTGCCTCTTCTTTTTATTCTTATTGTGAGCTATGCTCCCTCCTATTTGTTTTTTTTTTTTTCCACCTCCATATCCATACCTAACTGAAGGTGCTTGGAAAACAGCAGAAAAGTCACGGATTCCAGGTCATGTAAAGACAATATGTAAATAAAAATGCATAACATTTTTATATTAACTTTTATGAGTTCACCTATTGCTGTGTGCACACTTAGAGAATGTGGTTAGGAACTTTCCATTAAACTCATGTAATATCCAGGAATTCAATATAATCTAGCCAGTATTGCCTCTCATATTTGTAAAGAATACTTTGACTTACACAGAGCCTGCACAACAGGATCGCCTTTAAAAATTGTGCTGCTGTGGTTAGAGTAATATTTGCCAAAAATGTGCATATTTTAGAGAAAAATGATTCCATGGAACTTGAAGACACATTTTTTCTAGTTAAGATAAATCACATTAAATCAATCAAAGTTTTATGAAGATAAAGTCAAGGAAATCAAGCATTCTGTAGTTTATAGTCCCATAAAACAGGGCATAGGGTTTTAATAAAAAAAGAATAGGAATGTAAATATGAGAGCATTATTTTCATTCTCTTTTCCCATCAGAGAGCAATGCTATTAGAGTTGGCTGAAACAGAATTATACAAGTATTTGAGAGTGGTTTTTTTTTTTTAATTTTCAAACCAAAATTAAAGGCAAAAAACTAATAATAAAAAAAAAATCAAGTGGAGAAACCATGGTGTTGTTTCAATGCTTTGCTTGTTTTGCTACTCGAAAATATTTTTAATTAGAAAAATCTCAATCATCTGCATACCTCTTATGCATGCACATCTACTAAAGTCTATGAATTCACTAAACCTAACTGGTTTGAGTATTTACTTTGACCTAACTGGTCAAAGTAGTAACAATGTTTATTCTCTCAGTATTGCTTAATTTCTCTTATCTAGATAGATATCTTTAATTCAGCAGTATAGCAAAGCCAATCTCTGAGATAACACTGAACATCACATGTTGTCATAAATATTAACATGCTAAAATCTTCTTACTTGACCACTTATTTTGGTTGCACTTTCATTCTTTCCACCCTATCATGATGACTAGGAATACAAGTAACAAGTCTGGGGAAAAGATCTACCTGGAATAATTGGCGTCATGGATCACAGTCTTTTCAGAACCCTGGGAACTGGAGGACAGGGCTCATCTCACCTACCATAAGCAGTTGGAACTTAGGCAAACAGTTGAGTTTCTCAGCAGGGTTCCCTCCGTAGTCAACTTTTTTCAGAAAGAAAAAAAATCCAGATGAGGTTGCTTAGCAACTTCAAGTTTCCTCAAATAGCTATCGTAAAATGGGATTAATTTTCCTCTGGAGACCTCCTTCTCCTTCTACTGATTATACATGAAATAACTTGAAATGGCTGTCTAACTTCTGGACCAGTAAAAGAGGTGAAATTAGCTCCATCTCAACATCCAATCACAGCACAATCAGAGTTCTGGTTGTGCTACAAGGACTGTAGTGCAAGAAAACTTGAATGTTGCCACGCAGAAGGTGTAGAAGTCAATCTGAATAACCTTAAATAAAGAGAATAGATATTTCCCAAACTGGTGAAGTGCAACAAAGGCACGTGCTGAGAAAATTATGTATTTTTGCATTGTTTTACATCCATAAACAGAGAGCCATATGGAAGAGGTCGAGGAATATTCTGCAGAGACAGACTAAGATCATTATTAACAGACTTATTTATGAATGCACATTTATCTCAATTTAGAAAGAATGAAAGCAAATTTATTCAGTTTTGGTTTAATCCTTTGTCATATCGAGGGCCAAAACATCATCTGACTAGTTTTTTTCATTTTAAACAAAGATACTGCGTCTGCTTTTTTCTGTGTTTGAAACCAGCTTCTTCTTCAATGTTAGAGGAAAACAACTCTCCTCCCACGATTTTTTTCAGTAACTCTTCACAACTGTCATATGTCACACACTTTAAGCAAAGAATTTAGGCATCAAGCTCATGAAGAAATGACAGTTGAATGGTTAGCAGTTCATCTTGATCACTCTTTGAATGCACGTACAAAGCTCCTAAGGACTCTAGCTATGGAATTAAGGATGGAAATTTCATGTGGAGCTAAAGTACTTTCTAACTGTTTCTTAGCAAGTCAGAGATACCGCAGTATTTATATTTATTTTTGGAAATTTTCACTGTGTCTGTAGTTAGCAGGTGACATTTAAGCTGCAGGACACTTGTGTCTGTTCTGAACCACAAGCATTTCTATTGTTGCCCTGGAACACTTGGGTAGATAGTTAATTAGTTTGTGTGTGCATGTGTGTACAGCTGGATGAGGCTGGGAGCAGTTTCAGATCGACGTGTCTGATCTAAGATGAGGGCTTTGCTGTGGCCCATTAGAGACATGTTTCTGTAACATGAAAGGGAGAGTGGTTTATGTCTGCCCATGTAATGGCACAGTTTCTAAAAGGAATTGAATGATTTGTTTATATGCTTATTTTCTGTAGAAGGTACTTAAACACCACTGTAGATTTGGTCTTCTCTTCTGTAAGTAGTGCATGTGGAGGTTCACCCTATGCTGGAATGTATGCTCCTTTGGACTGGCCAGGAGAATCTCATATTTTTATTAATATTTAGGAAGGCTTATCTTCTTAATGTTTGGAGGGAAGAAGGATTTTTGTTTTCTTAGTGGAAAGTGGATTCAGTTTATCCAGATCAAATTATTGCCCTATTTCCTGTACCAAAAGAATATATAACTTCATTATTTCACCTCTGCAGATTAAGCTAATTTGTTTCACAAGTACATTTTGGAAAAGTGTAATGTTATTGCAATTAAGTGGATAATTATTGTAGCAAGGTTGAGAAATTTTTCATTCAATGTGATTTTTCAAATTTCTGGGAAATGAGAAATCTTATTTCAAAACAAAATAGTTTCAAAATATTTGCAGACTAAGGCACAAAGGAAATCTATTTGGATCAGGTCAACCAAAATAATTTAAACAATTTTGAAAGATTTAATTTCTTGCAGGAATCATATGGTCACAGTTTTGTCCCCAAAACATATATAAAGGAAATAAAAATAAACAAAAAGCAAACAAGATTTGTCAGCACTTTCAGTGAACCAGTATTTCCAAGAAAAAAACAGTATTAATGATTATGACTAGGACTAGTTATCCATGTAATAAATGTTTATATAAGACTGAAAAACAAAGTTCTAAGTAAGTCAGTTTATAAAAGAATTGTGACTGGAAATTCAGCTTGGCACTCATACTTTCTTGTATAGTTCTTTATTTCCACTTTCTCTTCCATCCAATTTTTTTCATTTTTACTTAAGTATGCTGCACTTTACTTTTTGTGTATGCAATAAATAATGCTTCTGTGCTCATTTTGGTAAGTTGCTTGACCAGCTTTAAACTGATTAAACACGTGGAAAACATGAAGGCCTTGCTGCTTTAAAATATGGGCTGATGTTTTAAAACTTCAGTTCAGCAGAACCTAACCCAGTTTTATTTAATTTTAACATTTCAAAACAGCATATCAGCAGACCGAGGAAAGAAAGCAAGATAACAGTGATCAGTACCTTGATTTATGGATGACAAAAAAAAAAACCCAAAAGAAATTAATAAATTTGAAACTACTCAGGATTTCTAAGAATGTTTCTCTACATATTTAACCCTCAAAATCAAGTTAATTTTGATATTAGTCTTGAATCTTGACTTACTAAGATAAACAAACTTTCACATGGAAATAAACGGAGAAGAGGTGCATGTATGCAAATATGAATCTGAGTGGCAAGTAAATCCAATAATTTTGTGCCAACTAAGTAAATCATTGGGTTTTTAAAAAGCTGGGGAAAAATAAATTTTGAGATTTCATTTACTTTAAAATTCTGTAAAGAGAGTATGCAGATTAGGCTATGAAACTGATTATTCTTACTATATTTATTCTTAACTAAAGCTTTTATTACCGTATTTCTGAAACCAGAAACATAAATAACTCCGGAGACATCTTAGCCTAATACAATGGTCTGTGTGACAATGGATTGCTTTATATGTGTGTTTTAACATAAATTTGTTTTAAACAGCTCATAGTTAGCAATGTTTAGTGGGTCTTATCATGTTTTGGTCTTGATGTATGTTCCTTCCCACATACATGCTTTCCCTCCTCTCATGTCTTTTTTGGGAACCTGAAGTCATATACAGAAATAAAACTCCCCTTCAAACAAGATAACAAGAGTGGCTGTTCCTTGCATAATTTTATCAAAGGAAGAGGCTCAATTATGGGAAAGAAATAGATTTGTTATTCTCTCTCTTATGTCCTATCCTCTGGATAATACATACATATGCTGGGGGCAGCTAAAATCTCGTGCTTGTCGGGTGGGATTTAGCAATCTTTGGGAGGAAATTGTTAAAAGCAAAAGGATGGTGGGGCAAATGGTAGATTCGATCAAGTGACCTCACATCTGAGAGTACCAAGGCCTGGAGAATAACAGTGTGGGAAAGCCCATCTATTACGCCGACTGCTGTTTGTCCTCTGTCTGTTTTGAGAAGCAGAATTTCTGTGTAGAGATGGTGTGGTTGTTTTGAGAGATTTGGAGGCACTCTCACAGATGTGCTTGAGCTCCCTGTCTTGGAAGAGAGAAGATCAAAGCAGAGGACATCACAGCATGGTGGTACCCACAAGTGCTCAGACCCTTGCTAAATGTGTGCAAACAGCAGGGCTGTTGTCCATCAGGATGGACTGAGCCTGATGGTGCCTGTGTTCCCACTTGGGTGTCTCTGTCCGGGTGCTTCAGGATCCTCTGGTTAGTGAGTAGTGACATAAATTTACTCATTGCATTTCAGCCGTGGCTTTGTGGTTGTTTCAGCTGCCTGACTGTGTTGACTCACACAGTAATGTTCCAACAGTCTTTCAAAGTCATACTCTTCATCATATTCTTTAACAAATGGATCATTTAAAGTCTTTCACAGAAAGAGGAAAAAAAAGCTGGGAGAAAAGCTGGAAAAGGAGCTAATAGCATTCTTTTGAAGTGATTGACTAAGTGAAAATACAGATGTTTTTATGACTAGTTTTTCAACCAGTGGTAATTATTTGATCCGATTTCTTTATGTTTCAGTCTTAAAGTCTCCAGTGAAAATGAGCAGAGATGAAGTTACAAAACTGCTAGATTTGTTCTTGTGAATCTCAGGAAGCCTTTGCTTATTTATATGTTTCTTGATTGTTCTATTCTGTTCAGCACTGTTCTTTTTTGATGTCACATGGTATCTTATTTGAGAATGATTAAATACATATTTAAGATTTCTGACAATGGAAAAAACTCGTACTGAAGTGGCAAAATTAAGTGAAGTTGTTACTACCAAAGAGCAGGCCAAGTTTTCCTTACAGACCCTAGGACATTTATCGGACCACAGATTTATGAAAATTCATGTCTGCCTTGGCTTATCAGTAGTGGAAGAGATGACATGAGATATCAGCCTCACTGGCAGACCTAGACATCATTTTCTGACTATATATAGATGGAAAAACCTAGGGCTAAAAATGGATCATTACGTTCCCCTTCTGAAGTTTTATTTGCACTTAGTTCTGTTTAAACAGGTTAAGTGTAAATATGTCAGGAAAAGAAAAACTGATGGGAAACAGTGATTGAACCCAGAATGATTTAATATGGCAACCAGCCCAACTCTGTGCACTGCTGAGTGATCTCAGCCTCTGTGAAACAAGGAAATGTTTAGAATTTCAACCAAGACTAGGTATGTAATCACTGCTTCCTGCTTCCTATGGATGTTGGCAGACAAATCTTTGTGAAGGTAAAGAAAGAAAGATGAATAGGGGTGAAAAGAGAAGAGACCTGATTCCAAGAGACTTCATAAAATATAAAACTGAAGTACAGCCTGTCTTGCAATAAAAGCATTCCTGCCTTATCCTTTTGGTGCACTTTCTGCTTTTCCATGTCTCTTTCCACTGCCCACTCTTTTTCAGAAGGAGCATTTTGTATTCCTCCCCTGTATGGAGTAGCCTTCTGCGTGTTAGAGCACAGCCTTAGATTTCCACCCATCTCTCCCTATTTGCTGTCACACCTACGCTTTTTCCTTTTTGGCCTACTTTTGATGTATATTCCACTTAGAGTGTATATTGCAAAACTTTTTATCCCCATCATGCAACACTATTTGCATTAAAAATACTCCTTTTTTTTGTAAATGTATAGGACATAATTTCAATATTTCCCCCCGTAGTAGTTACTGTGCTGTATTTAAAACATAATGAAAAATAAATGTGAGAGGGCAGGTTTTATGCTGTCTTATATAAATAAAGTTACTTGTTTTACTAAGAACTTGTATATGGCATCAACAGAGGTGGGGTCATTTCCATTTATCTGAGTGTCCTATGTCTGGTCTTGAACAGACTTATGCCTGCCTTTAAGCAGGGACCAGCTCCCCAGATACTATTCAATAAACTCAAGAAAATATTGCTAAAAGATACTTTGTTCATCTCTGCAGTTCTAGGGATTCCTTTGTACTTGGATGGTCTCCTAATATTGATTAGAGTAGCCACAATGTTCCCGAACAGAAGCCAAAAGAGTGAAAAAAAGCCAACACAATGAAAAAAGTAGAGCCATTACTTATGCCTTTTTATCATCCAGACATCTTCCTATTAAGAAAATACCTTTTAGGATCTGCAAGATTTAAAACTGCACCAGGACCTTAGGACATCAGAGATATACACTTGTCAGTAACTTTTCTTTTTGTTCTCCCATGTAATTACTGGGATATGTTTTTCCCCCAGTATTTCCATTGCTAATGTGCACCAATTGTGGAATGAACATACTAATCAGAACTTTGCATTATGTGTCTTACCTGAACTACATTAATTGATTTTGTTCTGGGTCTGGACTTAGCTTTCTGATATTCAAAACATTAGAACCAATTCTGCACTCTGTAATCTGCACTCTGTATATGCAGATACTGTTTTCATGGACATGTAGCATTCAGAGAAGACCTAGTTCATTCAGAGCTCAATGTAACTGCCACTTAATTCAGTGGAAAGGCTCTGACTGGTGTCTGTGAGTTGCATCAATCCCTTAATAATTTCAAATGTGACCTAAAGGTGACTTGGCTCTCACTAGGTACAGTGAACTGTGAATATGAATCTGTTGGACTTATCAATGATAGTACTAAAGCAATAATAAGATCCTAAAGAAAAAAAAAGTTTCTTACTTGGCTATTTGATGTAAACCTTCCTTTTTTTATAGTACACTTTCACCACCAGATTAAACCAATATCTTTTTTTCACCCCAGCTACTGAAAATACAGCCCTAATAAGATTTCATAACTAGAAACTAGCCTCATGATTCCTCTTTCTAAGGGAAAATGGTACTAAATTAATTACACTACAAGACCAGACAACTACACTTGCCAGCATTTCGTTTGTGCCCACAACAGCTATCATCAGGGTTTGTCAGTAGAGAAAGTAATGGCAACCAGTTTCTAGAAGTCCTATTGCAGATTTTTATCTCATGTTGCTGACTGAAATAGCCATCAGCGCCCAGGAACCCAAAAAAATGCACAAATGGCAAACCCCAGAACTTACGATGCCCTGGTTCTCTCATTTTAGTAAACGACATATAATGTTTCCATTGAAAATGCTAGGTCAAGCAAACCACAATATTCTGTAATACTGAACATTTGGGGTCACAGTAGTGAGCAGTGATTACTTGTACCAAAACAGGCTGCACTAGAAACCAGGAAATTCATTATTGTTGCTGGCAAAACTGTTTATTTCTGTGAATGACTTGAACATTATTAGACACAATTCCCAAAACATCCCTTGCAACTTTGTATTATGTTCACTTTCAGGTACAGTGACAAGCCCATCGCTATCAATAGCTTTAAGTGACACTAGAGCTATAAACCTATTGAGCACATGGGGAAATCTCACACACCTCGCTTTCTTTCACCTTAAAATCATTTGTCACCGTAGTAGCATTAGAGGATAATTTTGCATTCTCCAATGTGTATTGCACACAAATGGCACTGTGCTGCCAGTACAGATAGTTAGAATAAATTTTTCTCCACATAAATCACAGGTTATGGGTATGCCTTTACCCCTGTTAAAACAGACCAAACTGAGCTGGTAGCATGAGCCTCTGTATTTAAGCCTCAGTTAATAAGAGGGTCCTTAACAAAGCCCTCCTCTCTGAACCCTCCCCCTGCATTCAGTTGCAAATCACTGTTTGGCTGGCAAAGCCGTCGCACTGTTCCCCCCCCAGCCCCAAACCTTCTCACGCTGAGCACTGCGGCTCTATCAGCAGCGACATCTCTGCGAGGGGCAGCGACACCTCTCCTTGCGAGGGACGATTTTTATTAACCAGGGGCACCGAATGGAAACCAATCAGACAGAGAGTCCCTTTGGCTTCTGCTCGCCGCCTGCCTGACTTAAAAGTGATGCCGGGAGAGAGGGAGCCCTAGTGAGAGGCGAGTGCATTCCGCGCTGGAGAGACGGGAACATGCAGAAGGGAGGAAGCAGGTAGAGAAGCAGCACAGAGCGGACAGAGCTGGGCTCGCACAGACAGCCTGGGGTGAGTAGATCAACTTTCCGTAGCGTGAGAACTGCTGACAGCAAAAGAGCAGGGGCTTTCTTTAGGAGTGTCTAAAATGTTAAAGATGTCTTGGAGATACTTTTTAGGGAAGGGGGAGTGGAGGGGCAGTGTCAGCAGAGCACTTTGGGGATATTTCTCTTACAGAGTTCAGAACCTCCCCTGCCACTAAATTGCTGAAATCTAAACTTCTGATACTGTATATATGCCAGCTACTTGTGCATGTTAAAAATACAGCAATGCATATGCTATTTGGCAATACTGTCAGACATTATTCAGTTTTTATTGACATATAGCCTAATATAGCCTAACTTTTGTGCAGGATGCTTTTTCACCTGTCCAGATAGAAGCTATGCCCCATTTCTCTCTTTTTCACATATATGTTTGTTGATACATCTAATGGAAACAAACCCAGTTAAGAAGGATGAAAAAACAGGAGCTCTTTACTACTACTAAGAATAAAGTATTTATGTTTTTTTTTCTTTTTTTCCTTTGGTGGGAGTAGCAAAATTACAGGGGTTTTATACATGTTACAGGGGGAAGTACAGCTCAGGATTAAGAAAATTTGACAGCTGAGGGATATGTCCCTTTGGATATCCATAGCAGTAAGTCAAAGTCAACAGGCTTAAAGTGTAAGGATGCTTTCCAGAAGTGCTTCCAAACTACCTTGTCAGCCTAATATATATTATCAGAGAGTCCCACAGAAAGCAAAGCAGAAGGCGTAAAAGGTCAAACTGACCACTTGATTCTGAAGAAACCAGCAAAAAACAATTGAATGGCATTTTGCCTTTTCACATGCAAGAAACACTGTCACATCTGTTCAATTTCACTGTATGAGCTTCAAAGAAAAATGATGTATATGAACTAAAAGGAAATTGATATCCCTTGCTGATGTGAGGCAATGTGCATACAGTAGCCACTCACCTTGTCACAGATTTAAGTCACAGGTCAGAAAATAGAATGGTATTTTCTTAAGATACTTTCCATTTTCAGTAGACAAATTTACAACCAATGGATCAGTCTTGCCCTGATTAAAGTGATAAAAGCAATAAAAGTCATATTTTACTGAAATTACAGCAGGATTATACTTCATTGCTGAATACTACACTAGCTATTCATGGTAAGGATAAATATGGATAAAAAGGCAAGTGTAAGACTACTAATAGTTTTGGTGATGCAATCAAAAGGTTTGTTTAATAAATGATATCTGTTGTAGTGATAGGAATTGCTAATGACAGATCTTTAAAAATCATTGTTTCCAATGATTTTTTCCATATTTGAAATGCAATTTCTATACCAAAAATTGAGTGAAGTAATTAAATATTTAGAAGGTTTGTGTTGTAATTTGTCTATGATTATTTAGAAATGTATGAATAGAACTATGTTTGTGTTACAAAAGGCGTATTGCTATCTATATGTCAATCTGACAGATAAAATATATTGTCCTGTCATAATGTAAGTTCAAGAGAGAATTAAATATGTTTAAAGCTAATGTGATTTTCTATTAACAAAAATATAAAATATTATAGAGTCAAATGTCTATGAAATAAAAAATTCTTGGTTTGGGTTTTTTTTAAGTTAGGTAAACAAGATTAATTTTAAATGGAGAAATGCAGCTGTCTCAGTACTATTTCTACTTGTACATAAAACAGTTGCCAAGTCTTCTTAAACTTGATGGAGTGAATTCAGCAAAGTTTTCATATGTTTATGTGTGAACGAAGTAGAATATTTAATTTCAGAGATTGTCTCATAGCCATTATTGTAGAATATTATGCTTTGTGTAACCAGTACATCTCACCAAAACACAAAAAGAAGTTTGGTGATGCAGTTAGTAGAGAAAATGTGGGGAGAAACATCTCTGCTTCGTACAGCTCCATGGTAAAACTGCTTCAAGCTTTCAGCATTTTCAATCTTGTGTGCAGAAATGACCATTCTGAAAAGGCTGTCCTTCCCTCCAGACAGCAGCCCATGTGCAGGGATCTGTGCTCTCCTCTCACCCGGCTGTTGCTCCACAAGGATGCTGATCTCATCAGCAGTTGCATGGTGCTGGCAGAGACGCCCTCTCATCATGGGATCCGCCAATAAGGATCATTTCATTCCCTGACCTATCCACCAAACAAAATGCAATATCTGAAATCCACTAGTTTAAATGTCATCACCCATAATGCTGCTGAAAGAACTGGACAACTTAATTCTGACATTCGCTTATCTCTATCATCAGTACATGGTTTCTGAATCTGCCCAACGCGGGTTGCAGGGAATCTGCTGGCAGAAGCATTTGAGAAGTAGAGCCAGAGAGTAACAGGACTGACAACTTCCTCTGGTGATGAGTTTTTTTGGGACATATCATCTTACAAATATAAGAAAACTGGAGTACATAGGCTAGGATATAAGACAATATAGATATATAAGTGTATGTGTTTCTTCCCTGCAGTCTGAGCTATTTAACTGCAGAAGGTAACTGGAGCAAAAACCTGGAGAAAAATGCATCTCCCACTCATATCAGAATGCTGTCTGAATTTCTAAGGCTTGCAGCAGGTGTTACATGCAAATGTTATCTGCAGAAGCACTAATATTTGAACATGAATAGGGATGCCTGAGTAAAAGCTAACTGTATTCTGTATGTGAGGCAGTTTATTAAAATAATTTATAGGAATAAATCCAAAATTTTGCTAAAAGTGGTAGGAGAAGAAGGAAAATAAAACAAAGGGAAATGAACAAAAAGAATTTTTGCAAAAGCAGTCAGAGTAATTTCTCCTCTTGCCTTTTAAACGCATAGAAAATTGTTGAATGTTAAAAGAGAAGTAATTTTCCTGACATTCAGTGACTGATCATGATAAAAAATACTCCAGTGGCATCGAGGACTACTTGCCGAGCATGACTGAACAGGAGTGGAGTATCTTGATCAAATCACACTATATTTCTGCAGTGCAAAATCCTCAGGAAACTGAGACTTGGTTACTTCTGGGAAAACGTTACTCACTTCAGGAAAAAGGAAAAATACTGGATGTGCACTGCAGCTCACAAAAAGGGTCTAAATGTTTTAGAAATAAATAATATTTTAATATATAATATGTAATTTTATTATAGAAAACTCAGGAAGTGAAGTATGCTATTTATAATCTCTGTTCTGCAATCTTGGGAAGATTATAGAAGGACACGGGTGGCATTTTTATCATCCCATACACAGACAGTATCACACAGAGACTTCACTTGGTCTCAGTTACAGAGTAGCTCTGTGTCAGAGCCAGGGATAAAATGAGGCTTCCCCCTTCCTAGTCCTCCAGTTTCTTTGTATGGTTACATCAATTTTCATAAAAATATATTTGTCTTGACTACTTCAATAACACCATCAATAACAACAAAAGTTTCTTTTCTGCAACTACAGAATGGAGTGCTTCAAGAGATGGCCAGTGTATTCCTTTTCTAGTAAAATTCAAACTTCTATAATTCAATTTCACAATTTTTTAGTAGTAAGATAATAGCAACATCAAGACAGCATCACTTTGGATTCTGCTTCCTTGTCTCAAACAAACATAGTTTTCATATTAATTAACTCCTGATATGCAGCTTTCAAGGAGGTTTAGGTAAGTATAAATTTTCTAGATGTTTGATGGTGTTCAGGTTGCTTTGTCCTCAGAGGCTGCATTTGAGAGAAAGAACTACCACCTTCATGGAAATTCTGCTTGTAATGATATTACAGTTTTGGGCCATGCATGTTGGTACTTCAGGATTCCACTTCCTAAAAATACTGTCAACATTTTGCCACTGTACATAAGTATGTTGAGAAAGAGCTCCTAAAGCACTTGTCCAGACTCAAAACATTATCTTTGTAAATTACACCCAAGGAAGGATTCTGTGAAACAGAGAAAACTGTGGATAATGCGTTCATATTTGGGGATGGAAACAGTAGGCCTTTAAATAATTTTAAACAAATTGCACAACAGCCCTCAGAAGGAGATTATCTGAATTTACATATTTTTAATAGTTCAGTTGAAGTCAATTAATAATGTATACAAGCCTTTTAGCAATATATACAGGCATAATTAGATTTAGCCATTACTTTCAAAAAATACCTATTGTATTGTTACTCAGTGGTGCAAAATATGACATTTAAACTTTGACAACTCTTAGAAAAGAATTCAATAAAATATCAAGTTGTATAAAAGTGTTCAATAAAGGAAATAAAAAAATAAAAAGATCTAACAAGCTCAGCTCAAGATCTTACTAAAGTAATGGTTATTTCCTCTGTACTCCATCATTCAATATTTGCTCCTAAGGAGATGAAGAGGCAAAGTAACAAAGGTGTTAGTTGGGCATAAGGGTGAAGTCAATGCCATTGCTTCTGTTTTGAAAGAAAAAATAGGCAGAGTACAAATGAAAATTAGCATTTTAAAATCCAGCAGTTATAAGTTCTGTATGATTTGAAGGGATCAGAAAACTACTCATATCAGATTGTAACAAATAAAAATAGTCCCAGTTTACAAACAGAGCTATTTTTTATATATATATATATCTCATGTATACCTTCAGGCAAACATCTAGACACATAAACCCAAGCATAACACAAGCAAATACTAGAAAAAATAATAAAATAGTTTTTAAAAGCAATATATTACAATAGGTTTGCTTAAGTTTCCAGTGCTGCATTCTGGCTGAATTTGTCTACTTACTTTGTTGTTTATTACAATACTTTTACAGGGTTTGCATTATTCTTTGTCATTATTTTCTATACTAGTGGATTTGAATATCAAGCTTTTTAGTGGGAAGCTATTTTAAAAATGTTTTTTCTTCTTATTTTTAAGGCATAGATGCTGGTTGTGGGTAATCTCATGGAAATAATTTTGCCTGTGTAGTAAAAAGAAAAAAAAAATCAGAAAAACATACTTATTTCAAAAGGAAATTCTTGTAGTTGTTTAAGCTATTTGTCAGGAGAGCTCTTTGTACTTGTGCCACATTCCAGAACCTGTATTCTGAACGAGTAACATTTTGCAATAAGACTGGCCCACTGAAGCCAGTGAAATTACTTTTGTGCGTTTCCCTTACCGAGAGTAAAAATGAGTGCTGAATCTGTGTTCTTATAATGATGCTATCTGATAAAAATTTCTATTTTCCTCAGAGTAAATATAAAAGTATTAAGTTACAGAAAATATTTTCCCATTTCCTGGAAGATTTGCAGTAATCCTTACATTTGCTTTCCAAATGCAAAAGGTAATTTCATTACTAATGAGAATTCAGACTTGTAGAAAAATAGATTTCTATCTAAAAAATAATGTATTTTTTCATTGCTTTGTTATCTGCATCCCATGGATTACCAGCAACTGAGCCAGATCTTGCTCTTAATGGTTTTAAATTTGTGTTATATATGACTTCTTTCCTAGTCAAGACAGCTTTCTGGTTGAAATTACATCTTTTCTTGAGTAAGATAGTAAGCAAAATCCCTTGTGTTCTAAATAAAATTAATTAATCTCATCAATTTCCTTAATGGAGATAGAACTACTTTTTCTACAATATGGAAACTAATTGTTCTTTGCTTAGTAGTAGTAGTAGTAGTAGTAGCATCAAGGCTGAAAACTCACATATTACTTGATGTACTGATTTTGTGATATTTTAATTACATTTGTCACATTTTGATGAATCCAAGTTTCTGGTGTTGCCTGCTCTTCCAGCTATTGTCTTATTGAAAAATCTACTTCTGCTACCAAACCATCCCTTCACTAAGCAATAGGACTTTCAAATCAGAAAAGTATGTTTTGTTTAATGTATTGTAATCACTTTTTAAGGCAATTAAAGAGAATAAAGTCTCAAACAAGTTGGTACAGCCGCTCTCAGCTACCATTGGCCGAAAAAATCTATTGGTTGAGACCCCTTTCCCTCAAGCTTTCATTCAAGAAAGGGGAAAAAAGCACAATTTAGCTCAAAAGGGGGAGTGAATTAGGAAGTGGCTGACTGCGCCACAGACTGAAGTTTTTTAAAAAAAAAAGTAAAATAAAAGATGTTCATCCATACTGAAAGGTTGAATCTAATAGGTAATGATTTAGGAACATGCCTAGTGTTGCACATTCAGAAACATAACTGAACACTGCTAGAATGAAAGATTTAGCACTTCTGACAATGGTACTCACTCTAATAATTTATTTGACATTTGAATTCATGCTCATGCAAGTCACATTTACATTTCAGAGCAAATTTTCCTAACAGGCTCCTACAATATAGATACAAAGAATAAAAAAAATATAAGATATAGAAAAAATATAGATACAAAGAATAAACTTCTCAAATACACTAAGACCCTCTATGTTTTTTTTCTGTCTCCAGTATGTTGAGACTCTAGTTCATAACACTCCCCAAACCAAAAGCCTACAGGCTGAATAGATTTTTAACTGCTATATGTTTGCAAAGCAGTTATTTGATTAGAGAACTGCACTGTTATCCAAAGACACAGGACCATAGTTCCCTTGATTACTCAAGAGATATACCATATAATGCCTAGTAATATATAAATGCTGAGTTCCAAGAAATATACAACTGAAGATTTGCTAACATTTGCTTATGACAACAAATGGTTCCTGTATGCTTTGTGTACACATTTGTGTGGGTAACTCACTAGGAGTAGAACATATTCATAGATAGAGAGTTGATTAGAACTAAAATGAGTCTTAAGGACTAACCAGTATCGGATTCAAGTTCCTGGTCTCATGACATAAAATGAATCTCAACTTGTATTTAGAAAGTATTTCACTACTTTTTAACTGGCAGGTAAATTACATAAACTCAGCATAAAGTGATGTTTTTCTGCACGTGTGGGTAGTTTGAAACAGTAGCTATCTGTAATGCATCTGACTGAGAACTTTCCTAAGACGTACATGTGGAGGTCCCAAACAATAAAAAAACAGGGCAGAAACATGCATTGAGCAACCCAGGGTAATTGTTAAAGCACAGGTCTAGACCTACTGGAAGAAACCTTGCCAACCTGGTTGAAAGCATGTCTAGTTCTCTGAAGGAAGGAAGGAAGGAAGGAAGGAAGGAAGGAAGGAAGGAAGGAAGGCTTCCTCTCCATGAATGGTGGATTCACAAATCTGAAGCAGCATAAAAATTGCTGTAAACAAAGATAAGATTCTGGATTACTTATTTTGAAATAATTTAAAATGCAATACTGTGGGTAGCTACAACAAAAACAGGACCAAAATGAATGTTGTCGTTTATGTCCTTTCTTTGCAAATAGAATCAGAATCTATAATTTTCACAGACTGAAAGCTGAAACCTGAAAAAAACCCCAGAATTTTAGAGAAATATAAAAGAGGGGAAATTGTGGTAGAATGGAAAATAAATGAGTCCCATTAATTTTCTGCTTCTATCACCTCTAGTTAATTACCACTAATTAAAGTTTGTGCTAGTCAGTCTGTGAGTTTAGTAGAAAATTTAAAAAATCCTGAAACTACATTTCTTGTGGTGTAAACATACATGTATTTGTGTATATATGTATCTATGTCTGTATCTGTGTCAATAAAATTTTATCATTATTTTGATATAATTTTAGAGACAGAGGTGAGATTCAAAGATCTAGGGATCTAAGAATACTTATATATCTCTCTATATCTCTATGTATACCTACATATATTGGTGTAAATATAGCTCTACCTTTAAATGTGTAATGATTGAGATTTTTTTTCTTTTTTATGTGTACAACATCTGTGTAATGAAAGTCATGCATATACTTACATTGTAAGGTCTCCAGAGCTATGTGTTCTCGTTAGCTTCATCTAAGGCAATATGCTTATGTGCTCCAAGTTGAGGAGGCCTTTTCAGGTAATTTCCAGTTTTTATTCTATAACATCAGGCCCAGAGTGGTAAATATCAGAGGAAAACACAGAAAAGCATCTGCTCTGTCTATTTACTGTTATTCCAGGATCACAGAATGGTCTGGATCTGAAAGGAACATCAAATTCCCATGGGTATTTTCCATGGGTGGGGATACCTTCCTCTAGATCAGGTTGCTCAAAGCCCCATCCAAGCTGGCCTTGAACTTTTCCAATGATGGAACATCCACAAATTCTCTGGGCAACCTGTTCAAGTGTCTCAAAACCTTTGCTGTAAAATATTTCTTCCTTACGTCCAATCTAAACTTTTTTCCCTTTCAGTTAAAAGTCAATAGCTCATACTGAGTTTTTCATCTCCCAGTACCCTCAAGACCTTCTCAGCAGAGCTGTTCTCAATCTCTTCATCCCACAGTCTGTAGAGATGCCAGGGATTGCCCCAGCCCAGGTGCAGCACTTTGGACTTGGCCTTGTTGAATTCCATAAGATTTGCACAGGCACACTCCTTAAGGCTGTCAAGGCTCCTCCGGATGGTGTTGCTTTACCCAGGTGTATCAACTGCACCACACAGCTTGGTGTAATAGGCAAACTTGCTGAGGGTGCACTCTATCTCACTGTCTTTGTAGTTAAAAAAGGTATTAAATGGTATTGGTCCCAGTAGAGACCCTTGAGGGATACCACTCAACTACCGGTTTCCACTAGGACATGGAGCCATTGACTGTAAATCTTTGAATGAGGCCATCCAGACAATTCCTTACCCATGGAACAGTTTAACCATCAAACCTGTATGGCTCCAATTTAGCAGCAGGACTATTGTGGGGGATCACAGCAAAGGCCTTACAGAAGTCCAGGTATATGATACCTGTACAGGTACCTTGTCCATGGATGCAGTCAGTCCATCACTGAAGGCCATGAGATCAGTCAAGTAGGATTCACCCTTGGTAAAGCTATATTTGCTGTCCCTAATCACCTCCTTGAATTCCATATGCTTTAATATATCTTCCAGGATGATGTGTTTCATAATCATACCAGGCACAAAGAAGCTGACTGGCTGGTGGTTCCCAGAGTCCTCTGGCAAATCAGCCCCATTTTATTTCAAGATTTCTAGAAAATCACTTCATTCAACAAATTTGTTTTGAGGCAAAAATTCCGTGAAAGAGGAACTTTTGACTAAATCACATTAATAAAATTACATAGCATGACTAATTGGTAACTTTCAGTGAAGCACTTTAATACCTACACACTTTGTACCTCATTACAAGTATTGACAAAATTTTCACCTTCAGAATATTTAAGCAATTATTTCAACATGGGGTTTTTAGTTTCTCTTTCTGTTTCTCGCCACAAGGAGCAAAGGTTCAGGAAACCTGAAATCTTTTTGCTACAATGGAGTTTTTGGAATTCTTCATCCTTACTGCATGGTCATCTAAATGATCAGACCCAAGGTAGGCAATACCTCTGGTAACTAATTTAAATGCCCCTTTAAAATGCAAATAAAAGTTGACTTCTTATTCCTACTTCACTTAATTGGTCCTGAAGTTTAGCTTTCTCCTGGTAATTAAAAGGTCAAATGATGTGAGCATGCTCCTCTAAAACAGACATTTCCATCCCAGTGACCATTATCAACTAGCTGAAGAACAGGAAGAACAAGAAAGAAAGACATAGACATGTCTTTTTGTTTGTTTGTTTTGTTTTGTTTTGTTGGTTTTTTAAATTTTTTGAGGTTTTTTTTTGTTTGGTTGGTTGCTTGGGGTTTTTTTCTCTTTTTTTTGTTTGTTTGGGTTTTTTTTTTTTTGTTTTTTGTTTTTGTTTTTTTTTCAGGTAGTCTCTAGTGGTTAATTCAAAGGCACATTGAATGAAGAATGAGGTTTTCAGCATTGCCACAGAGTATCCAAGAGTTCTTATCCTATTTATAAAAACGACAACGGAAGATTTGAATATAAGCTACTTATAGGACAAAGTCACCACCTTCATATACAAGCACTTGTTTTCCCAGGTGTAGTTGACAAACAGCAGCACCAATCCCATTCAGAAACAAAGAAAAACTGTTATTTGCCCTGAAATACCATGGTGTTCATCTTTGAAGGCAGCATGTTTTTGTAACTTTTTTCCTCAAGAAAAGGAATGTTGCCATGTGATATCTTAAACAGTTGAGACTGGAAATTGATTTATCTTAATACGTCACCAACTGTACTCTTTAATGATAGGAATGGATGTTAAAACTTGTAGGTTATCTCACTGAGAACTTAATAAGTATTTGTCAATATTCATTTGTTTTACTATCTACAGTCTTATGAAATTACATGTGAAAGAAATTTCAGTAAAATAAGTGTAAAAACCCTCAGTATTTAAATGCAGAGATATAGACGTTTTATGTAGATTATATATATATATGTATATATGTATATATGTATTTATGATTATAAATAAGTGTAATTAAAAAGTTGAAGTTGAAGCTCTTACTTGAGTCATGTACATTGTGATTTTATTGAGTGCATCTGGTAGTGAGCAGGAATAACACAAGATCCCGAAAGAAACTTAATATACATGGAGCCAGTTACAAAAATTATGATCTGCCAGAATGACAGCAGTATCACAACGTTTCCAACATTTATCTCTTTTCATACTGTGTGACACCCCCTAGGGTGTAGCTTTACTGCCTTCCGGAGCAACTGGCCTCGCTGTGTTTCTGCTGTGGTTTGACTTGGGAGATTATTGCAGTTAGTGGGGTCAGAGAGACTTGCTGACTTGAGGGGAGGACAGTAAGAGGTTCAGAGTATCTGAGTGATCCTCAACCTGATGGAAGCGAGGAAAAAGAGAGTGGGAGCCTACACCCCAGGGTGCCAGCAAAAAACTCCTTTTCCCGTGTTCTGGTGACAAAACTGGTTTAGCAAGTACAAGAAAAGATCCTTCCCCCCCACTCCAAGTCTCACTGATCCCTTGTCCAAAAGAATTAATGTCACCATTATGTTTGTATTAACACTTTATTGATATTAAAACAGTGAAAGATTGAGATGCTTAAGACTAAGAATTACTGATGTCTGTACTCCATCATTAGGACAACTCCAGAAAGGGATGAAGAGTGGGATAGAGCATAGAATCCCATCTGGCCTAAGTACAGCCACCCTTATCACTGGACATCCATAGCTTACCATGCTATTAGGGTAGTCATTAATAAGGCCACTGGTGAGTTATATACTTTTCAATCATATTTATGCCCACTGATAGTGATTGCCTGCCAAAAATTATTACTAATAGCTACTAGAAATATTGCTAATATTTCTCCATTCCCCCAACATGGAAAATATTGCATATTACTTAGGTGAAAGTCAACTTATAATTTGTATATTAAAGACACTGAACCCAGCCCTAATAGAATAACATAGCAGGAGCTAGATGTCTAGGGATACACTGGTTTAAGGGAGTGGTTCTTACCCTGAGAGTCTGCAAACTTCTAAGGAGACTGTTTCTAGGAGAACTACACAAAAATGCATAGGCCGATTAAAAACAGCATGAAATTTGTCATACAGAATCACACTTCCTTAATGGAAAATATTTATAGTGTCTGTAATCTGTAGTAATCAAAAAGGAACAATTTAGAACCATATGTGTCTACTGCATTTTCAACAGATTAGACGTTTATAAAAAAAGATACGTGGCCTAAGTAACTTTTTTTGTGTTAGACCATAGACTTCAAAGAAAGGGAGAGATCGTGAAAGAATTGGGAGTGGAGAATTTTTTATTCATACTCTGTTGGGATTTTGATATCACTAAGAAATCTGAAGGACAATAGGATAATCAGGAAGGCACAGAAAGTGCAGCTTGAAAACCAAGAAATTTTAACCATTCTACTTTTAATATGAAGCTATTAACACATTCAGAAAATTGCATAGATATAAGCCTGCATTAAGTTCAAGTTTTGCCTTTGACTCCATCTTCGATAAGAATAACCAAATAATTTTACTTCTGAACTTGAAGTCCTGTTAATTTACTGCTACAATGGGAGAGTGTAAACACTTATAGCTTATTGTTCAGAAAAAAAATACACACTAGGTTGAATAACACTTTTTTATTGAACTCAGAATAAAATACTGAATTCAAATCTTGAAGCAAGGAATACTAGAATAAGAAAAAAAATACAAATAATATTAGCACATCACATGCAATGTCTTTGTAACAATATGGTTCCATCTCATGGACCTGAAAGAAGATCATTGTTTTATTAGAGACCAAACAAATTAGTATTCCTGTGTTGCCCCTCAGAAATTGCCAATTACCAGTCAGTAATTACAACAAAGTATTTCAAAGTGTTCTATTACAGCAATCAAGTCTAAGCTTCAGGTAAACAATAGAAGTGCACATAGTTCTAATGGAAAGCTCACCATTGTCTAGCTGAATATTCCCATGGACATCCATAACATTTAGATCCCATCTTTATAAAAGGAGGAAATATTGTCACAGTCATTAAGAGGCCAAGCAGAAGACTTGAGAGCTGCAAAGGGCCAGAAAGGGCAGAATGCACTACACAGATGAGCACCAGCTTGTTCAGAATGCCTGAAGTACCTGACCCTCACCAGGCTCCACGAGCTAGGCAGTAGTAATAGGGTGGAAATGGTCAACTGTTGTGTAATCAGGACTAATGTTAAACTATTAGAAGTTATTCTTTCCAGCCTCTTCACAACCCCCTGCACGGGGATTGGTATGTGCACAGAATCCACATTATTTGTATAATGTGCATGTGTATAAAATGTGAGTAGATAGATAACATTAAATGACAAAGCTAATTAGAATATATTATGTGAACAAAATTATTTGAAGTTTTTTTTTTTTTTAATATATTCTCTTCTGCTCAGAAGTCATCAGTATTCAAGTAAACAAGTGGAATAAAATCCATGTTGCTTTCAAGGTAAATGTCAGAGGAAACAGTATTGCAAAATGCCAACAGATAGTGATTTCTGATACAGCAGAGAATAAAGTTTGATGAAAATACAGATAATATAAAGAGGCTTCTTTGTGCATACTCTGGGAGAGAAAGGGAAACTATATCTTGTTCAGCTACCAAAATGAGATTGAAATATAATTTCAGTATAATTTAAAATGAGATAAATATAATATTGTGAACAGAATGCTTATAAGAGTAATACATTTTATTGAAATTTTATTGAAATAAAATAATAGATAAAATAAATTTCTCTACATGAGTACTGCAAAACAAGAACACTAGACACACAAATTATACACAGGGCTAAAAATATTTGGTTTAAAAATTCAAAATTGAATGTATTAATTAGTTATGTGTTGAAGAAGCCATGCATTTAGAAGGCATTAGAACGTATATATTACTGAAGAAAATTTCACTAAAAGGCAGAGATAGAGGCAAAGTGGAAAAACCATAGGAATGCAACAGAAACCTAACTGCAAGCCTCTGTAGTTAGCAGAATATTTTTTTTGACTTAGACAATTTGGAAGAAAGTTCTAAAATGTCCTGCAAATACTAAGAGAGAGAAAAATATGAACAATATTATGCACACCTGGACAGAGAAAATGCAGTATATGTAGGTAAGAGAAAAAAACCAATTCATCCCTACAAAGATTAAATGGTTATTGAAATAATGTCCTGTGTAAGTGATGAAGCAAAAAAGAATGGAAATAAAGAGTGCCTTATCACACTTAAGCTTTAAATGCACTCCAAAATAGATACATACTGAAATAAATGTGTTAGAAAAATGCAGAATACATTGACTTCCAGAAAGAAAATGTAAAATTATAATTTTATGTATCATAGAGAAATCACTAGAAACTGGGAATTCCAACTATGAAGTCACTACCTAAATTCTTATTTAAGGCCACTTTTAGTGTAGGTGTAGATACAACCTGCATTAGAAACAGACAATAATTAAGTAATCTTAGTTCACTGTGTGACAGAGTACTTATATGATTAAAATAAGACAAGAAATTGAAAATATGAATGTTATTGACTTGGTTATGGAGTATTCAAAATAAATCTGATGATACATAAAAGAACTTCGTTGAACATAATTGGAGTAAACATGAACATATTTTCAAATGCCAACAGGAAAAACAAAAAGTGAAAATATGGACTAGAGTAAGCACTTTTATTTTTAATTACATTTGCAATGATCACATCCAAATGAGGAAAGTTTTACACATAATATATTTTTCAATGTATTTTCTTTTATAATTTCAACACTTGCAAGCTGTGTTAGCAAAAGTATTTTCTTATGTATTCACAAAGACAAAAAGGGAAGGTTAAAGACAAGAAATATGTTTAACCTCAAGCTCATAATTTCTTTTGTGATGACTTAATGGCAGCTAATAATGTATTTTTTTATGGTATAAAATTAACTGCTCTGTAAGATTACTCACTTTCATTATGACACAAGTGGGAGGGGGGTCCAATATGGAAATTGAGATAAAGTATTTAATTTTATATTAGATACAATGTATTCAATAACTAAAGTGATTTTATTATTTCATATGAATTACTAAAACATTTCATGTCACAACAGAAATGATGAAGTGGAAAACTGTTTCCATATTGTGAGGCAATATAATAAAAACTCATAAAATATCAATAGTAAAACTGAAAAGAACAAATTTTAAAACACACCAACTAAAGAATTTTCCCTTCATGCAAAATTTGAAAGAAATACTGGTAATGAGAGTAAATTATGGTGAACAATTGTTAACAAAACTTCTCATTTTTGTAAGTTTTGAGTTCAAATATATTGCAGAAGCAAATTACCTGGAGGTCAAGACACAGGCTGTTACAACAAGGTGCATCATAGCCTGGATTGACTCTATGTCATAAAGAGATATGAGATAAGCAAAAACTATCTAACGAATTTCAGAGTGGAGAAGAAACTGCCTATGTGCTTTCTTCAGCTAAACTATTTTAAGGTGGAATGTTTATTCCATCACGCTGGAAAAGCAGTTATTTGCTTTTCTCGAGAAAAACTGCAGTCCTACTTTGCTTTGCAGTAGAGTCACTCTCAAATTTTATCATAACCTCAATAAAACCAAAGTTTCCCTAAAACTCATCTATATTTTATATTGCAGTAGAAACTGTTAGATGACATCAGACACCACTGTAGTAAATACCAATTTGTGTGAATGATGCTTATTCCCAGACAAATGTTATCTTTAAAGTTTCACAAAAAGTAGCAGAGGCTCTTAAAATGCATGGAGAAAGTACTGCTCTTACAAATATTTCCAGTAAGAAAAACCTCAAAATAAATGAAACAATTGATCCAGTGTAACACAAACTGTTTTCAGAATTGCTGAGCATCTATAAAACTAGCCTAATTTGTGGACTCTGAAAAAGTCAGATCCACGTTTCTTGAGGTGGGTAAGTGGAAAGAGTGTTTCTAAGGGACAGGCATAACTCATCTAACGAACAGATGCCGTGAATGGAACGTTCACATGTTACTCCAGACACTTTTCTGAAGAACACTTATTCTCCTTTCCGGCTCCTTTGTTGTTCTCAAGTGTTTGTATCCTCTCCCTTCTTCTTTTTCCTCATCTTCTTGGTGCTTTCCTCATCTTCTCACTTGCTTGGATTTCCTTTCCCTATACTTGCCTTCCTCCTTTCTTATTTACTCAGAATTCATGTCACCAAGGACTAAAAGCAAACAAACAAACAAGAAACTACAAGACATAGTGGTTTTGATTACATAACATACTATTCTATGAAATTTTATTTTACCTAGGAACAAGAGGAAAAATACTAGAAGAAATCACATTCCGTACCAGGGCTAACAGATTTTTGCATGTATGCTTTCAACCACATAATTTGTATTTGTACTTGCATGTCTGGAATTTTAACTTGGCCTGTCTTTTCTCATTGACCAAACAGGTCTGTAAAATCAGCATTTACATTACTTTCTGCCAATTTCATAGCTACAAAATAATGCGATATAGTCACAGACAAACCATGAGAAAAGCTTCCTATCTGCAAATCAATAGAAAAATCAAATTTATAATTTAGTTTAAAAATACTAGAAGGGGGATAAACAGTTATCAATATTCCTCTCGTGTTGAGAATACCAAAAGTCCTTCCTCACTAAGGGTTACAAGGCTGTGCTGGAATCCCAATGTGGCACATGGAGCTCTCAGGAAAAGAGAATGCTGTAAAGAAATTGTGACAGTAAAGCACATGGTATTGACCACTCTGTGCTTTTCCATTCTACTCTTTCAGAAACATTCTTGTCCACTGACCTTTCGGATATGAAGGCAGTCTAATTCATGTTTTCCAAAATACAGGCAATGTCTTTATAAGTACTGTGTTCCTCTAAACAAATGTTGAATAACTGGAAGTCTCATCAGTTATTACAGCGGTATTTTATGTCAATCTCACTTTTTACAGAGACGTGAAATCAAAGTATGTTTAGAAAATAACTTAGGCACTTTTATTTGATAGTAGTGTATATATATATATATGTATATATATTCCGTTTCAAAAGGCACTACGTTATTTTCTTAAAATTGGTAAAAGTTCATGTGGTGAAATCAAGAGCAAGAGGAATTATTCAAAATATATTTTTTTTCATTATAGGATGTTTGTGAAAGCAAATTTGTCTTTAGTGTAACCACTTCGTTCAGCTCCAATCAGATTATAAACACATATTTTCTAGTTCTGGGTTATTCTTACTAATATAAAACAAACAAACAAAAAAACACCTCAGAACAAGCATCATGTTTAAGAAAAAGGAATAAAATAATTTATACAGCTTCACTGTCTCAAAAATCACACAGATATAGCATAATGTTATGGCTCCCTCTTTTGGATAGCAGATATCTAGTATTCAGTAATAAGGGAACATATCATGTCCTTAACACTAAAAAATCCCCCAGAAAGCTCTCTAGTTTTCCCCTAGATCTTGCTTAACAATGATTAATGCAGTACTAAAAACAAGCTTTTTATAAGTTTCTTGCAAAATGTCATCATATTCTAGGTCTCCATTATATAAAACAGATATGCATTTCCAAGATAGCACTGTGGTTAGAATATTTTTGAAATATGTTCAACATTAGTCTATCAAGTACCTATAAAAACTGGAACATGAAACTGATGGATTGCTCCTTATTTTAGCAGTGTGGTTAATACAAAATAGAGAACAATAAAGAGATGATTGATGAAAGCATTTAATCTAACTTACCCTCTTGAACAAGCGACCAGAAAGGAACAAATTTTATCCCTACACTATTTTTACTTCATTTATAACTGTGAGTGAAAAATAAAATGAATGGTCACTTGGGTTCCTCTTTTAGAGTCTCCAGCATAAATGCAACCTAGTTGAAAATCCACAGATTCATATGCACTGGTTTCGGGAAACTTTTGAACATACCATTGAAAGATTTGAAAAAAAAGCAACATTTTTGGAATTAAAAAAAAAACCCTCTGTAAAATAAAATGTGCTTTATTTTGTGATAAAGGTGAGGAAAAAGTAAAACTGTTAAAATTTATCAACACAAAATAGTAACTCCGGATGGCGATTAAACTTCTATGGTTTAAGATTTTTTCCTAACGCAAGATTTGTAATCATTGTTGGCTTTATATATATTGTTGTATTTAATTCTGAATTTGGATTTTGCTTTCCCAAGTATTGGAAGGTTACCACCATTTTTCTACATTAATATCTAGTCATAATTCCATATTCCATAACAGGTTCCATTTTCTTCATGTATCCATGTATGCTGCTGCGAGACAACTAGAAATAAATTTTTTGCAAAAAATGCCCATGAAAAATTCAGTAGCACTATTCAGTGACTTCAGCTGTGTCAGCTAGAAGGCAGTTTATTTCATTCAAAACCCCTTCCTATTGCTTTCTTATTACCTTTATATAAAATATTGATGTTAGCCAGGCACATATAAATGAACGGATTGACAGTTTTTGTTTAGCACTTTCTATTACTAAAAATAGCCACTCCTAAACATTCATTAAGATGTTGAGCTATACAATTATAAAATTAACTGGATTTATATCAACTAACTTAAAATTGTTATGTGATGATTCTCATTTTTATTGCACCATGCCAGCAGGTTTTCTCTCCTCAGCACCAAGAGCTGCAATAGGACAATTGCATTTGACTCTGCTAGGTCATTATTTATCATTCTATTTATTAGTAACAGTTACTATAAAATGTTTATTTTATAATCAACACTGCAGTAATGAGATTTAGATGAAGGTACATCTTTCCCATGAAGAACTGCCTGTGGATAGTGCATTTAATGACAGTGTTTCAGAGTTAGGCAAAACAAGGTAATTTAGCAAGCCTTATTGAAAATAGAAATTAGGCTGTTTCCTTAACTGATGCTGTGTACTCCCAGCCATACTACTAAAAGATGACGGCAAAATATGGCTGTAATAAAGATTGCAGAATGACAAAGATAAAAAGAGGGAAGAAATTAATTTGTACAAGGTATAAGTTTGTTTCACATGAAATATCTATTCCTGTTTAAACCAAGAAACGATTAAAAAACAGAGCCTGAAATACACACCCATACATATAGATTAACTGTGCACCTTTTTTCCTGTTACATGCTTAAGTGAATTTGTTTTCTATGAAATAACATATTTATCATTTGTCTTAGCTGTATGAAGCCCAAACAAAGATATTTCTCCTCATATATCCTTTTCCCTCATTTTTTTAGGAATGCAAGAAGGAAGGGAGAGAGTCACTGGCATTTGAATTTATTCAATAAAGTTTTAAAGCCAGACTATGCCAGTACAGGCAAAGCTAGACCAAGAGTACTAGACCAGAAACCATAAATCAAATGCTTTGCTATATAAACTTTTTTCAATCATATTTCTACTCTTTTTTCACTCTGAAACTGAAACCATATACATGGTTTCATACAGTTATAATTTTGCTTCTTACTGACTTTTAACAAAAAGAGCAAGGAAAAAACAGGAGGTAATTCTGAAATGCTGTCTGAAAAGTACTCTATGTGTTTTGAATTAATCCAAATAAATCTCATGAAAATCTGAGTGTTCTGGGAATTCATGCTGAGAGATAGATTATTAAACTCTCCAATCAGGTTCAGGTATTACTAAAGGAAACCTGTCACATGCCATTTTAAAGCTGACTTGTATTTTAAGAGAAACAAACTAGTTATTTCCTTCTCCGGTAGCTAGAACCAAAGGAACAAAGTAGCAAAACAGTTGCTATCAGCAATAGCAACTACATTGTCACCAGAGCACAATTAAATTATTAAAGACATATGCAGATGACATTTCTCTACCTTTGTATGCAGTTCCAGGTGAGTCTGAAGTCTTCTGAAATTTTGTGCCATGGGACCAACAATAAACCACATTTAAAGTCCTCACTAATTGTACTAATTTGAGGAGAGCAATTCAGGAAATACTACAAGACATCTCAAAACCTCACCAGGGGAAAAATATAATCAAATTTTCAATATGAAATGAAACATTAAAGTCAGACTCTGAGCTACTGATCAGAGTTCTTGGGCTTCTCTGCAGGACTTTAAAACAGTAGAGGGCCACATCTAAGCTGTTAACTCTTGGGAGAGAGTATAAGCCCCTAAGAAACAAATAGCAGAACAAGGCTCCTCTAAAAAAGCATACACACCCAATGTCCAGAGATATGTATCAGTGTGCTACCCTTTCTGTCATTTCATCAGAGGATGGGAAAACATTTTAACAAACTGCTATGATTAAAAACTTCTTTGGGAAGTTCCATGAAAAGCTTTATCATAGGCGCTGTTCTTGTGGCTACCCAGTGTTCTATGTTTCATTTGTTACAGTTTTCAGGAAAACAGAGAAGGAGTTATAAACCCTTAAGGAATAAATGTCACATCAGTTTGTTTATTTGTTTATGTGTTTGTTTGACCAGGGATTCAGCAGAAGATTTCATTTCACAACAGTGGGATTTCAAGTTGTAGTAAATGCCAGTGACTTCACACAGGCTATCATGAATCCTAAAAATCTCAGTGTCGAAATTGCTGAAATATTCATTACTTTCTCTAACCTTTCACTTGAATTTCCTGGTTACTTCACGTTTTCAAGGTATTGAAAGCAATACTAAGTTTTAGAAAACTGTTCCTGTAACTTGTTCCTGGTAGAACTGAAACAAAGCCCGAGGCTCAAATGAGCGAAACTGTTCACAACACTTATAAAGAACAAAATAGATGATAGGCACATGCTGTAATGGGGGAAAGTCAGTGTAGCTTTTCAACAGGAAAATCCCGCCTCACAGACCTATTCAAATTCTCTGAGGAGTCATTAAGCATATGGGTAGCTTTGGTCTCTTTGATATGATCTAGCTGTGCTTCTAAAAGGTTTTGACAAGGGTGACTCACCAAAAGGTCTTAAACACCCATGAGCTAGAAGTGAGAGTCCCTGTATATGTCAGCAATAGATTAAATAACAATAATTTTAATAAAGTTATTTTAATGTAATAAATAAATATTAAATAATAAATCAAATTAATTGATTAAATGACAGAAATCAGCAGGGAGGAGTAAATAATGAGTTTTGACATTGAAGTGTCTGTTTCAGAGTTCCACAGGGATCTGTATTACAGCCAGTACTGCACATACTCATAAATAAACTGAAAACAGGTTTGAATATCAAGGTGAAAAACTTTGCAAGTGACATTCAGCATGTGCTGGGATAAAGTTAATTTTCTTCCTTGTGGCTCGTATGGGGCTGTGTTTTGGATTTGTGGTGGAAACGACATTGATAATGCAGAAATGTTTTCATTGCTGCTGAGCAGGGCTTTCACAGAGTCAAAACCTTTCCTGCACCTCACAGCACTCCACCAGTGAGCAGGCTGGAGGTGCACAAGGAGATGGGAGGTGTCAGAGCTGGAGCAGCTGACCTCAACTGACCTAAGGGATATTCTGGACCATATGGCATCATGCTGTGGATATAAATCTGGGCAGAGGAAAAGGAAAAGAGGGACGTTCAGCATAAAGTTGTTTGTCTTCCCAAATAACCATTAAATGTGATGATTTGGCCCTGCTTTCCTGGAGATGACTGAACACCTCTCTGGCCATGGGAAGCAGTTGAATTAATTCCTTGTTTCACTTTGCTTGTGCGTGTAGCTTTTGTTTTACTTATTAAACTGTTTTTATCTCAACCCATGAGTTTTCTCACTTTTCTGATTCTCTCCCCTGTTCTACCATATAATGAGTGAGTGGCTGTGTGAGGCTTAGTTGACACCTGGGGATAAACCACCACAAAACAGCTTAATAAAGCCAAGGGGGTGTGCAAAGGAATCTTATGACTATGGATGGTTACACTAATATACTTCAACTGGAAAAGAGACTTTGTGATGTACTTGTCTATAAGTTTTCAACATTATTACAGTCCCTAACATCACTTTCACTTGTACCAACTCTCACTCTCCCAGAAAATTCCCATGGTGATATTTCATAGATGGTATGGACATGGTAGACCTGCTTTGGAATGAGTCAGGGAAAGAAGAAGAAAGTTTAGCTCTAGGGATTTGAGCCTTGCCATGCCAACTGATGTCTACCTTTCAATGGTCTAATAGCTATAGGAGTTTGCCATACTTACTTTCAAAAACTATGAAATACAGTGAGTGGACACCTAAGTGATACATGATGAAATTGTTATGAAATTATGTGAAGCCACATACATGGTAAAACTCAGACTATACATTTAAAATAATAAAGTGTTACTACTGCCACTGGGGAATAACACCATAATGTAACAAGAGATCATACAGGCTAACCTTAGCCCAGGGCTGTGTGGTCAATAAAAAAGCAAACTATGCCATATATCATGATGAAATTAAGTAGAGAAAGTGATTAAGCTGCTGTTTATATATGCATGAAGCAACAAATTATGATTGCCAATCTCAAGAGATATACCAAAAAAAATAGAAGAGATTCAGAGGAGGGCTACAGGTGCAATCAAAATTCTGGCACAGCTTCCATACAAGAAATGATTAAGCAGGCAGTCCCAGAGCTTTCCATCTTGGAAAAAAGACAGCTGAAGGAGAAATTGATTTAAGTCCATACATTCATCAGTGGCAAAGAGAGTGGAGAGGGAATAACTATTTACCGTGGCTTCCAATGGCTGTACTCGTTGTCTAATGAAGATGTCACTTACAATGTTCAAAAACAAACAAAAAGGGTTTGTTCTTTTCACAAGACTGTTAAAATATGAGTCTCCTTGCAGAATATTGTATCTCTGAGACACTTACATGCTTTCAAAGAAAACTTTGATGAGGTCATGGCAAAGAAAATCTATGGAGGACTAATACCTAATATTTGGAGACTGAGAAAACATACAGAAGAAAAACTACTATATGCTTCTCCACACTTAGGGATTATTATGAGTGTCTGCTTGTTGAGGACATCCTTATTTTGTACTATCAAAATTGTTAGTAACAGAATAAGCACTCCTTTGTTATACTTATTTTGAATTTACTCATGTTTCATGTTTGTCTGTCATTAAAATGACATGTGAGTGAAAGATTTTTTGGTTCTTTGTTGGGGTAATTTTCATTTTTAAAAAGAGATTCAGACCTAGAAACAAGAAAAAGGAAAGCTATCATAATTTATGTTTCTGAGTTCTATTTTATTCTTGCAAGTGAGAGAATTACCATTTGTAGGTATTTTAAAGTGTTTATTATGGAAATATAGGATGAAACGTCAGCTGCATCTGACTCCTTTCAGACTACCTGAGATAAATTAATTGCAAAAAAAAAATATTTTAAGGTTATGCATTATTTCTGTGCACAAATTCCTATGCTTGCAAGAGTCCTGCTCAGCTCTGAGAATAAGACTTTTCTGGATTGTGTGATTGCATTGGAGACAGCAGAAGGACATAAAGGAGGTTGAGCTCTAATAAATGACTGCATTCAGCAGCTGCTCAATTCCCTGAGGAAGGAAGCAGCAACAATGGGCTACAATTACATTCTGAATTTGCTAACCACCTTTAATTGGTCAGCAACTCAGTTTTTCCAGTCCAGAGAAGTGAATGTATAATCCCTTGCAGGCAGTAATTAAGTCCTTCTATATAGGAACAAGATTTCTTATGACTCAGATGTACACAAGCAAAAAAAAAAAAGATGGTAGAGATTAAAGTTTTAAAAAGACTTTGAGATACTAGCTTGAAGATGTCTTTATTTTGAGAAGTTCTGGCTTTGTTCTTGGCCATTATACAAGCTGTAGATTCAGGAAGTTTAGCAAGCTCTCACTGTGGTACATGCCATGCTCAGGAGATCTGCAGAGATAGGAGGCACCAGATGTGGAATCTCAGAATGCTTCATTAGGAGCTGGCTGTGTAACCAGAGTAGAATGATGCATAATGAAGCAGCAAGAAACAGATATTTAGTGCAAGTGTGTAGTCCCAGTTATCAAGAGAACCGGTAAGTCCTGTCATTAACAGTGCTGCCATAGGTGAATCTAATCTGCTTCATGCAGAGAGACAAATGAGAATCAATATGTCTGGAAAATAGGAGCCTACGCCTCTAGATATGGTTTGGGCTTGTCTCTGGCAGATAGAAACTTATGCTGCTTATGGAAAAAAACCCAAAAAACCCCAAAGAGACAAACAAACAAGAAAACCCCAACCCCCCCCCCAAAACTCAACAAAAATAAATGCCTTAATTTTGATACTGGCAGGGTATCAATGTCAAAGTGCAGACAATCAGTTTATGAGTGACAAAACGTGAAACAACCTTAAAGGGGAGAAAAAGGGAAGAATTTTGCTTTGATGATAGCACTTATTTTTCCTCATGTTTCTAAAGGCTATTCTTTAAAACCATTCATGTGATGAATGTGTTGCATTTGTAAATAAGGTGTGGCATAAAAACTTATGATGCAGCTTCATTATATGATAAGAGTGAAATGTGTTCCCTGTGGAGAAAGATCAATACTAAAGATCAAAGGAATATCTTCAAAAGTCCTTGCTTTAAGGGTTTACAAGTGCTATATTTCCTTGTTCCCCTCATGTTGATGAAAAGGAGATCCTGTAAAAGTGTTCATTATTGGAGAAATGTCTTCTTTTTTTTTCAATGAGAAAATGTACATTTCACATTTGTAATCCAGTGATCTGCTGCCTCAGAAGCAGGTATTTTAAAAGTCTCTTTTTAGCTTCATTTAATACCATTGCTAAGAATTGAGATACCCTTTTACATGGTGGGTTGATTCTGCAGGCTTCATTTACTATCTTATGGAAGGATGGCTGGCGGACAAGTAGCCCAGAAAGAGTTTCATCTGATCCTCAGAAGACACTTGCTCCAGAGAAGGGCAGGTGGTATTTTCACTGCCCAGGGACAGTTGCTTTAAACCACAGCTGTGTCTCTACCCAATTCTGCCAGTGGGGGTTGTCCAAATATGGATCAACACATTCTCTTGCCAGATCCACCCACCCAGGGGACTGGAGTTGCTCACTGTGAGTCCTATAGAGAGGGTGACTGGGGCTATGATGTGGTGAATTTGGACCTGTATCTCCAATGTAGATACCCAAGAGTCTGGAAAAAACTCTAAAATAAATGCTATCTCTCTCTTGTCACAGAAAGAGAAATGTTTCTCCTAATGCACCTAGAAACCAGAGATTCATTTGCCTAAAGACATTAACTCAACAGACATTCTGATACAAACTGCTATTAGTTCAAATTCCCTAAAAATTTATTTTTATTAGTATGACTCCTGGAGTCATGTAGCTATGGGAACCTGCACTGGTGTCCCAGAAATAAAGAATTGCCTTCAGCAATTTCCTGGCAAAATTTTCAGATGAGCTTATCTTCACTGTATGTAATGCTGAATAGATCAGCAACCCAATAGCCAAAAAGCAATACTGAAAACCTATTCTGAAAGGTTTGCAGTGGGAGCTGCTGAGTGGGAAAGTTTTTCTTTGCTAGTGTGGCCCATGTTTCTATGCTTGACGTGGATCTGAGTACTTGTGTTCAAAGAATGGGTGTTCATCAGTCAAAAAACCTGTCCTTTAAGTTTTGGGGATCTCTCAAAAACTACTTCAGTTCTCCTAGAAATAAATGAAAACACCCTTCTTGATCACCTCAAGTTTAGTCTATATGCACATTGGTTGTTTTCTTTTAATCTTTTCATCCTTAGCCTCAGCCCCATCTTTATTCATAAATAGGAGAGAGGGAAGAAAAAAAAGAAAACAAAACTTTTTGGGCAGAAGAATGCTAAAAAAGAATGCTGTTTTTAGAAAGTCATATACCCAGAGTCTATATTCATGTCTGCAGTATGACTGCACTCAGAGAATATTTGAGTGCTGCAGCCAGAGGGAAGCATGTGTATGCATACCTGGGATGTCTTTAATTAGTTTGGGAAGTGATAAAAGTAAACCTAGAGTGGCACAGATCCAGCCTCTTCCTAAATCTTGGTATTATCGGTGGCAGTGTGCTGTTTATAGCACAGCCTTTTGTTGCTGCAGATTCACCATCCTTAGTGCTCAGTCTAGGTAGATAAAAGCTGCATTCAGATTTTTTGTTTTTTAAAAAAGGCTGGCAAAGACAATGAGACTGCTTCCATGCATGCAGGCTACACAAGATTCATATTGCTATATACTGTTAAAATACACACTTAATTTTACAGATTGCTTGGATCATCCTGAACATTAGTTACATCTTTCTTATTTAGAGATTGGAGTGCAATCTGAAGCACTGCTGCTGCAGTTAACGCTGCTATTTTTAGCTATACATAAGCACCACATCTTTTTCTTTTAGAGCACAAATTTTGCTTCACTGTTAACAAATGAAACAAACTAATGTAGGATACATTATCAAGTTGCCGAAGGTTAGCTTTTCTTCATGTCATGCTTATGAGTGACTGTGCTGCACTAATTAAAAACATTGCCATGGCAATTGCTATAGAAACATTTAAATTGGCATCATCAGTAACAAATCCCTGCTATTGATCCCAGCAAGGCTTATTTCACACTACACCTGAAGAATCTAAATAGAATATTTTGCATTCGAAAGGACTTTAGGAGATAAATTTTTCCAGTTGTTACTGTGCTCAGAAGAATAATGTTTTTCATACAGAGATAATTCATTTACCTGGAACTGTTGTAGTATTCTGATATCAAAGTCCTTACTGCAAGGAGAGACTGCAATGGTTCCAGGCTACCACCATATATCCGTCAAAACATATAAATTAAAAAATACTTAGTACCTCCACTCAGATCCGCTGATTTGCAAAATGGGGAAGAAAAGCAGGTTCTCAAAAATTTGGCATTAAAATGTTTAACACATGAATGCCCCATCTTGAGAGAAGTTTCCAAGAGCACTAGAAAGAAAGCCATTTTCTATTGTTTGACAAGAACAATAAGTTGACATTTTACTTATTAAATGATGGGAGCAGAAATGAAGCGAGAAGAGATTGCATCTAGAATATTGATTGATTGCTTAAAAAAATAAATTATTCTCTTTTTTTCAGACTAAAGGTCTTTGCTCCTCTTAGAAGAAATCAAAGTAGATGTTTATCATAATGTTCAGTAGACACACTGACTCAGACTAATAAGTGTCTCTTTATGCCTAAAAGGTCCAATTATTTCAAAAATTAAAAGCAGGGGGAAAATGGGCTGTAACTTCTTTTTTTTGTTTTTGTTTTTGCTTTATTCTTCTTGACATTAAGGATTCTACCTTTCCATTCGGCAGTCAAGTCCTGCTAATTATCAAGGAAATCAGTAGAGGGCAGCGGTACACAGAAAACCACACATTTTAAGCAATCTCGGAATAACTTCTGCCCTGGCTGGGACAAAATGTGAGAACCTAGATTCCTTCGAGAAAAAGACCTCCGTGAAAAAATGATGTTAGCACAGAGATAATTTCTTATAGCAGGGTCATCACCTCTGTGCATGGTTCCTTAGAATTAGAAATGTTGGCCTTACTTTCCAGATTATACCAGAATCCCTTGTTTCAGTCTTAAACTCTTAACTTCTGAGTCTACCAATAGCAACTCCTGACCTGCTTGAACAGCTAACTTTGAGACAAGATGCATAAGCCAACGACCACTTTGAAGTATTTCTTGGAGTACAAAGAAAAAAGTATAAACATCTTTTGCATTTAAATGAGTATATCAAATTGGACAGAAAGGAATGAGAACAATTTCAGGAAAGCAAAAATGTGCAGTTTTGAAATAGCAAATGTGAAGCACTTGAAATTTTATTTACATTTGAAATTATCACAAAACTGAACAGGCAATCATACATCTCTAAAAGGCCAAATGAAAATATATTGATGTCACCTGTCTTTCTCTCTTTCCAAAAAAATAAGAGTAAAATCTAAACTGACTCTTAGAGTCTTAGATTCATCTAAGTTTTGAAATAAGGACTTTCTGAGGAGAAAATTTAAATTGTTTGGCATTTTTGTATAGCTTCTTCTTCAATGCAGTCTTTCAAGTCTTAGAGGTTTTGGAAAAAATATTTTTAGGATTTTTAGTAGTTTTATAGAGCCATTATGTATTAAAATTTTGCCAAATATGCATGATATTTTCAGGATTTTTTGTTTGTTTTATGGTTTGTTATGTTTTAATGTAGAAAATCTGCTTTGGCATAAGAAACTAAGGAAATAAATCAGTAATTACCTTAAACATATAAAACCACAATGCTTATCAGAATAGTTATGTAACAACGCATAATTCATATCAAAGCAAAAGTAATCAAATCCAAAATTTGATCAATATGAATACTTGAGTTTTATAATTGAGAATGTATAGAAGAGGAATTCTTGCACTACAGTCCATGCAGCTATGAAAGAGCACTATTTGAGGACAGATCAAGCAAGAATAGCTCCAGAAGAGATAAGAGACTTGGTAAGAGTCGCTGGAAAAGGTTGATGGTTTGACTTCTGAATACAGTGTTTCCAAAGGTTCCTGTTGCTGCCCACTTTCATTTTGCATTATCTTAAGCAGAATCTTATTTACAAAGCATGAAAATGTCCTTCAATCTGCCTCAGATGATGCAGTGGGATAGACTTGAAGTACAAACAATGATGTCTTATGCTCTACATTGATAAATAGCTTTATTCAGTGATGAAATCTCCTTCTGTCTAATATTATACAGGGAATAAAACTCATCAAACTTAAATATGGATAGAAGATTAGCTGCCTTTTTTTTTTCTTTTGATCTGTATCCAGTAAATTTCAACCATAAGGCATGATCATCATGTACTAAACATGCTTTACAGTTAATGTCAAAATTTATTGGTATTAAATTAATCACAGGATAGTTGCACTTTGCTCCTCTGCCTGCAACAGGCACATACAGAGCATTACAGCAGAGAAAACGAGAATTCAAAGAAAACACACTCATGAATATATGCTAAGATCTATGTACATTCATGATTTTATGCAAATAGAGTTAATTTACTTTGTGCTTTGATTCTTCAATTAAAATAAAAAGCAAAAGAAAACAAGTTTTCCTGCACTATATACATGATAATCTGTATAAATATGACACCTATTAAATTGTTTTCTTTTTGTTTTTGAACATGATCTTAGAAAGTGATAAATATTCCAAGCCTTCACTTCTTGCTCAGCTAAAACTCTGTTTGAAGTTACTAAAATACTAAGGCTTTGATCCTCCTTCACTATTGCTAGTTAAGATCCTGAGTCCATACAGAATATCATCATTTTAAGACAATTTCACACAAGGGCACAATTCCAGTAACTTAATCATTAAGGCCTTTAGAGTACAATTCACTGAATGTTTTCCATTAAACTGTTTTGGTTCTCAACTGACTAATAATTTTCACAAAAGGTATCTTATTTCCAAAATGAACTATTTGTACAGAAAAGAATCCCTTCCCCTCCACTGTAGAAACTCCGAGCAAATAAACAACAGAGTGAAATTAGTTGTTGGAAATGTGTTGCAGAAGAAAGGGGGATAAGTTTGTATGGGTTTTATTTAATTTCAAAATTTCTCAGTATTGTGGCCTCATGCTGCTATCATTGTTAATGGACTAGCATTCTCTGAAAAAATGTACTTTTGCTGTTGAATTGTTTTCCTTTGATTTCTGTAATATAAAATGACAGCTCAGCTAAAGATATCCTAAAGCACAAATACATTTAACGTGAAAAAGTTTATGGAAAAGACTGGGACATCAGGCACTTTAAGAGCATGCGTCTGATTTGGTTTGATTAAATATTGCTTACAAACTACCAAGGAAAAAATCAGAGTAATTTTCAGAAAAATAGTAATTGTAGTAAGGTTCTATATAATGAAAATTCTTATTCATTAGGCCACAATTTAGGGAAAAATTAAATACGATTCAACTGGAGAATTCTTTTCCAGATGCAGAGTTTTGTTAACCCCAGCAGGATTCCTAGGAACCCTCAGTTATCTAACAAGTGCTTTTCTTTCTTGTTTGAAGAATCTGTGAAAGGCATCAATAATACTTTACAAATTTCATTTTATGAGTTCCTTGCAGTAGAAATAGAAGATCCTCAGGACAGCTGGGGACTAAAAAAAGTGACGAATGGGATGTATAAATTACAAAGTAACAGAAAATTCAGATTTGCAGACAATTCTGAACAGACACTAAGGGAGCACAACATCAGGCTGAGCTGAGAGAGATTAGGTTGGAAGGTTTCTTATTCAGGCTGCTTCCTTATGTCAGAATGCTGCTGGTAGCTAAAGCTCACAAAGTATTTTACTCAGCTTGTGTTTTAAATTAATGTCTCTATACAACATGAGTGAACTAGAATAAGATGAAAAAAGACATTAAAGAACTTTACTTAAAACCCTCTGAGTAATTTTCATGGTTATTTGTCATTCCCATGGGTTATTGTTGTGATCACTAGATTGTTGTGTTCCTGTTTCCTTAGGGAAAAAAAAGTTATTGCAACTTACACAAACACTCTTCTCTATCCCCTAGGTTCTTCTTACAAGAGGAATATAATATTTGAAATTTTTTTTCTGGTGAATTATTAGAGTGGAGGCTAACAGCATCCCTGGAAATGATGAGGACTCACTCCTTTCTGACAGTTTTGCTTTGGAGCTGTGTGTTTTATGTGATTCATATGACGCCATCCCAAAAAAGGACTAACAAGCACTCACACAGTGAAAGGATAACAGGATTGTCAGAGAATGATGGAAAAACACTGCACCGCACCAAGCGTGGTTGGATGTGGAATCAATTTTTCTTGCTGGAGGAGTACACAGGTCCAGATACTCAATACGTGGGCAAGGTAAGCCTTGTATTTAAAGGATTCCTTAAAGGTGATGCATCTAACATCCTTGGTATTTTCACTCCTTCTCCACAGCTGTTTTGTTTTTAGTATAGCAGTGCTCCCAATTTCTCATTAAGACAAAGAACACCACAGGCCACCTGAGGTTCCATGATTGTTCAAATCATCAGTTGTGAGAGAAATGAAGCAGTTCTGTGAAAATAAAAAGGAAACTGTTCAGACTGAAATGTTCCTATTTCTTATTACATATTGTCCATGCAAGTTTTATCACTTTTTCAACTGTTAAACACAAATATTAGACAAGAGAATAGAAAAGTTATGCCTTCATTAATCTACCTTGTGGCATTTGCCAGTATACTGGGCTGAGTACTTCCTCAAGTGAAATATACAACTGTATTAACAATAAAATTGCTGTCTATCCATGATTCCAAGTATGGATGTAGTGTTTGAGTGGAAAAAAATTGGTTTTCTTCATTTCTGAAATAAATTGAAACTTTTACTTAGTGACTTGAAGGGCTTTACGTTCTTTGAGTTCTATCTAGGTAAGCTGTTGCCAATGGCACCTCTGAATTCCAGTTATCTCCAGTCCTGCCTTTTCTGATAACATGCCACTCAAAGATTTCTGCCTATTTAGCCCTTTGGTGTCTCACCATCCACAGATCTGACTTGTGGTCTGGTATAACCAAGTAATCTTTATCAAGATCTAGAATATCAGAGATCTAGAATACATCCAGAAAGACTTACAATTAAGGAAATTCTTACCTTAATGGCTTAAATTAATAAATGTCCATTCAAGTTTCTGTTGTTCATCCACAATGCTGTCACTAGCTCTTACTGTCAGGTAGCTCTCTTGTTTTCGGGTGCCTGGCTTCCAAACAGATTTGGACACTTGTAGTTAAAAGTTCCAAAATATTTCTGAACATTAGCTAATAGCTCTGGTCGTGAGAGACATGGTCATGAGGAAAATATGAAAATCATTTCCCTCTGTTAAGGAACAAATGTCAAAGAAATCAGCCCTGGTAAGTGAACTTGATTTTGACCTTGTTGACTATACCTGTGCAATTCCATTTTCTGTGAAATAAATTCTGACTTGAAGTAGCAGAAATAACACAAAGGACAATAATCCTATTTCTAGATCTGTTTATCAGTGTGTAAAATGGCAAGGTTTGTTGTAGGCAAAAGGGTCGTCAATAAAGTGTGAACTCTTTGCATAGAGATATTTCTAAAAAAACTTGTTTGCAAGTATTATTTAATATTGAATAGACTTGCCAAGAAAACATACAGAAAGGTAAACAATAATACAAACTCCATAGCTGTAAGTTGTATCTAGACTCACAGAAATAGGCTGATTTTTTTTTAATAGAAATCTGTCAAAGAGGAGAAGTAAATATCAAACATAAGAGCTGCTTCCAATTTCAGTCCCACTGCTATAGATGAATGACTTCAAACCACTTTAGTACTCAAATAAATTAGGCTTACATCAAGACTGTCACCACCATCCCTGTTTCACACAAGTAATGCCTACATGTATTGCAACAGATGCAAATTTACTCTGCACTTATTCCAAAATAATTAAAAGCTATTGGACCTTATTACCATAGAGGTAAATACAGGAAGAAAAAACAAATGGCTGTACTCAGTTGGATCTAAAATGATCTACTTCTTACAACTCAGATTACATGTTGAGATTTTTCACATTTCACTGCAAAATATTACACCAAGACCCCTGAGAGAGGTCAGTATCACTGATTCTCTAAAAAGGTGGAAATCACCCCAAGTATTATCCTGTGTTCCAAAGAGGAGTTGCATTGAACTGATGAACTCCATGTGGTTACACTAATTTTATAACAGTTTATATCATGATGAAATGATCACAGTTCTGTCCTTGGTGATATAAAACCATGGTGATTCCGTTTTGAGTTACTTAAAATTGTCCTAGTTGCATGAGACATACAGCACCAAGAAGGAGCTGCTACAACAAGAAGTCAAAGAATGAATTTTTTATGAAGAAAAGAAACCACCCCAACAACTTCATTGAACAACCTTATTCTGAGAAAGGCTTAAATCTCAGGTTTAGTATTCTCCTCCTCAAAGTGATGGTAATTAGCAAACTGATATGTGTGAAGTAAGAGCACTTTCATTCCAGTCCACAGGGACTAGTTCATAGCAAGCATTCTTATCCATCCCCTCTTTAATATGGATATGCATGGGCAGATGGGCTACTGGGGTAGAATAACAAACGCAGTACTGAAATTTAAATAAATTGAATTAAGAAACTTTATCAGAAAATAAACTTCTAAAGGATCATAGCTATAATATTAAAAAATTAGTTTTACCACCCTAGTTCAATTCTCATACAATTTTTATCTGTTTGGTCATTGATTGTGTTTTGTTGCTAATGTTACTGTATTGATGTTTTATTTTGTTATGAGTGCATTCTGTTATTGACAGTTGGGAAGAATAACTCCGTATGACATAATGAGATGAAATTTATTTCCTAAGAAAGATGGGTACACAGGACACAGGATGGAGAGCTTTCCAGTGACATCCCCACACCTCTCACTCTCACTGCTCAGACCCCAGCCCAGTTCAGGCTAGCAGTAGGGATCCAGGGCAAATGGACACTTGCCTTGACCACTGGACTGTCTAAATCCTGTCTGGCAGTCTGGCCCCTATGAGAGGACTCCTTGTGCTCAGGCTCCACTAAGTTTCAAAGGTGCCTGGAGTGGAGTTTCTCCCTCATATCTGAGGTGCTACAATCTTAAATAGCAATTTTTAAAGTTGGATTGTTCACAGCCACCCTTCAGGGATGGGGGATACATGCAGAACCAAAGCCTTGTGAATCTGATAGGAGTCAAGATAAATCCAGACCACTTACAGTATGTCCACCTCACATCTTTCTATCCTTCTGCCAGCTCAGAAAATTCATCTGTCTCAAATACAGGTCAATGCATAAAAGTGCATAGGAAGCCTTTAAATTTGTTGGGTCCTATTACTCATACCTGCAAAAATGCAAGAAATTCTTATGGTTTCCATCAATTTCTTATCCTTTTAAATTATATTCAGGAAATGCTTAGACCAAAGAGTGGAACCATCTTGCTACATGTTTTATGTTGTTTATAAAATGCATAGGGAGATAAACATTGCTCTGGAGAATTTGCAACTGAAATATTCAATCAAACACATGCAAGGTAAGCAGTACCAGAGTCCTGTTTAAAAAATTAGCCAAGAAGAAAAAGTAAATTCTAAAACATAGAAACATCCATATTCTTTAAAGATGCCTGTTGCCTAGTGGGAATGTTGAATATCTCAATCAGGGCATTAATGTGAGGAATTTTCAGAGGATGTAGTGAGAGGAGCTGTAAAACCTGATTCTGCCTGCTAAGAATTCACAGAAAAAGTGGATTACAATATAGCATTCAGAGTTAAATTAATGAGATTAATTTCTTTTTAAAGGAAGAAACACAAACTGATTTTTAGTTTGTTTGTTTGGGGTTTTTTTGTTTGTTTGTTTTGTTTTTGGGTTTTTTTTGTTTTTGGTTTTTTTTTTTTTGTGAAATAAGAAGGTGTTGAGAAAATAAACACCTGTCTGTAAGTCATATCTGGGATCTCCTTTTCTTTCACTGGGTGGGGGGGGGTGGGGTGGGCATAGATCCAACTTCTCAGCTGCTACTAAATTTAAGCCCCTTGCAGAACCTAAGAAATGAAAAGTAAAACACTGACCTTCTATGAGAAAAGTGTACAAAATGAACTTCCTAACAAGCAATCCAAACAGATAATCATCTAAAAAAACATGGACAAGCAATTCAGGAAGTATTAAAATCTTTATGAGGATGATGTTCATTAATTAAAGAAAAAATTGCACACAAGGCTCTAACCAAACAGCCCTTGAGGAACAATTAGTTTTCTTTTCCAAAGATAATATTGATTTTATGTGTCTCCATTTGTAAATGACATACCTGATACCCACTGAAGGCACAGCAGTTGTGCAAAATGCCAAATACCTTAAACTCCAGTCCTTATGAAATATCCCTAGACAAGAATAAATAGACCTGATCAAAATCATTAGCTATTTTGGAAAACACATTCCTTTATGCTCTGCAGCAGTATACTGAAGTGATTTTAAGAGATGAGGTTTTCCCTTCTTTAAGTCACTCAATTACATTTTTACATGGAAGCTATCCTCTCCCTCAAATAGGCACTTTGCTAATCAAAGGCTGCTAATTTGCTGGGCAGATAATGTGTGAGCTACCATGCAATATGTCAAAACCAATCATAAACTTTACAACCAAACTCCTGCCATATCCCAGAATTTTAAAAAGAAGAAACAAACAAGAATAAAATCATTTTTGCACACCACGTGCAACTTTTCTTACTCATAATAAGGGAGGAAATAAAAAATCAAATGAAAAATAAATGTCACTGCTCAAAATTACCTGCTCCATGAATAACCTCCTGTTTAATAACTTCCATAAAAATAAATGAACTAGGTTCTGCATGTCATAAGCAGCATTTAAATTGGATGCAAGCTGAAGAAATATCTCTCTTCTACCACCAGTTAACCAAGGAATTTGTTTCATGACATTTGCTTGTGTGTCATAACAAGAAATACAAAGTTAAAAGAAAAATAATAGAAGAGTAACTTTTGCGGTGGGGGGGAAGTATTTGGTTTGGTTTTTGGAACCACAGAGTACAATGTTTAACTGCAACCATTTATTTCTTGTAATCTGCATTTATAAATACTCAGACATCTAAAAGTACAGTTGTATAGTACAGCAGTCTGTCTTATAAGAAAAGAGAGAGACAAAAGCAAAAGAACTTCATGTAGTAATTAAAGAGGTCTCACTAAATTGCCAGCCTCACGAGACCTGGTTATTTATACAAAATTTCACCTAATTGTCCCTTTGTACTGAATGGTTTTGTTTTATTCTTTCTTCTGATTTAATGGAATTGGATAGTATTTTCTTGTAAATATAGACCGTAAACGTACTAATGGCTGAAAATATTATTTCACATTACTTTGCTGTCTGCCTTTGGCACACCTACCAGTCTAGAGTAGGCTCTCTCTTAATGTGCAGAGCAGCAAAGTCAGAAACTGAGATCAGCAAAGCCCTTCCTTCATTAGTCTTATCCTCATTCATTCCTGTGCTCTCAACTGTTGCTGAGGCCTTGGCCATACTCAACCTCTACTCTCAGCAGTTTGGGAGGAAGAAGCTCATGGCCACAGGGGTGACCCAAATGAGCTGGTTTTTGGCAACAACACAGTGCCCAAACTGACAGTAACCTCAGTTGCTTCATCCTGAAACACAGTGTTCTCTTTCACAGTAGTTTTTATTATCAACCTAATATAATTTTCTTTGTGCACTGAATTTTTATGCTAATCTTGCCTTTGGAGTAAAAGAGAGAACTTCCTTTTTTACTTGTGACTTTAATAACTTTATGCACTTTTTCCATAAGGATTTCTTTACAGCTTTTGCTATTTTCCCTCAATAGAGTCAGTTCAAGAGTGACCTTTAAGGATGAGAGAACCTACAAGAGAACTCCTTTCAGAGTTTCAAGTGTGCTCTCTACTTTGTTGTCACTACATCCCACTTGTCCCACACGTAAAACTGTCGCAATCAGGGCAGCAACTTAATGCTGCTGAAAATCAGAGTGGTTTTTGATATCTTTTCGCTTATCAATATGTTAAATTAAAAAAAAACAAAACAAAACAACAGAATTTTAAACAAATCATATGCTTCTATTGCTTAAAAATATAATTCAGCTGGGGTAAGATTTCATCCCATTCTTAATATATTCCATCTAGTATGCAACATATCCCAAACCCATCTTGTAAATCACAACTTTTGAAGAAGATCTAATAATATATTTTCTTTATAATTTCTGTTCCTAAAGCCAAATCAATATTTTAAGATTAAATAAAGGAAGAAAAAATAGTAGGGTCTCCTTTTGTCTTTACTTTCCTCTCTCAGACCTCAAGTTTTTCCTTGTATTTGAACAAATACAAGAAAAGAATGATGCATCAAAACAGAAAGGAAAAAAAGTAACAACAATAAGTACCAAAGGAATAAGAAAAATAGCCTGACCAATATTTTAAAAAAATACAAAAGGGAAGATCTGTTTGATTCGTAAATTAATAAATCATCTCCACTTACATTGCATTCTTCAGTTGGCACATTTTTTCAATAAATATTTGATCTAGTTTCAAGCAGCTATATCCCTAGGCAGATGAATCACCAAAATAAAGCTAAAACTGAAACAGGCAGACAGAAGGGAAAAAAAAGTTTAAAAAGTGCAATAATCCCTGTCTTAGATAACACTGAAAACTTAATTGCAAACACCAAAAAGGAGCTATAGCTTTACTTGTTTAAAAATAATTTATTTTATGAAGGCTTCTAACATAAACCTTATTGAAAATTACTGGAATTAAAATTTATTTATTGTTGAAAAGTAATAAAATACAAGGTCTTCAACGAATTTTGCTATTTTAAAAAGAATGCTGGAGGGTCAGGGAAGAAAATGATGAAAGACAAATGTTACATCTTCCAAACACAATGGAACTCTTTTTTTTGGAGAAAGGACAGCAGTAATTTCTGACAACCTAAATACATTTTCAACTGAAGTTTCAAAAATAGTGATGAGATCTAATCACACCATGAGTAACCCAAGTATAAACAGTTTTAAATACTAAATATCTTGAATGTTACATTACAAAAATGGGCCTAAGCTAGAATTTTGCTGTCAAATTTGAACATCATATTTCACATAAATTAAAGAATTATTTTTGAAAACAACTGCAGTGATCAGAGACTTCAAAGACATGAATAACAAGAGTGAGTTGGCATTGTTTGGTACAGATAGAGCAGCTGTCATGAGATCTGACAGCTTCTGTTTCTTCAGCTACATAAAAGCCTGCTAAAAAAACAATCTGAAGTTCTTGTCATGTTCAGGGCAAGAATCTGGGTTCATATTGTCACAAGGTTGATTTACAGTCATCATCAGGAAAAAGTTTTTGATAGTAGATACAGTCAATACAGTTAAGTACAAGGTAAAGAACACTCAGAGAGACAGGATTATATTGATACTGGAGGTTTTCATGACAAACTAAAAAAAACCACATGCCACAAAGTTGATACTGATCCTACCCAGAGGCTGGAGGCTGTGTAGCTCTTTAGGTCCCTGTTTGTTCTGTTCTCGAGGATTCTGTGCGAGTTTTTCAAGTTTAGTTGCTAAATCAGCTAAACTGGTTGTGGGGAAAAAAATTAAACACAAAAAACCTGAACCACAAAATAAACCCAGAAACAAAACAAATGGGGATATCGTCAGATCTTTTATTGCAACCATTTTCCTTTATCCTTTCCCTTGTTTTTTCCATTTCCTTGTCCTTTCTTCTCCCCTCTCCTCATTTGGGACAGAACATCCAGAATGCAGTGATTTTCAATTTTAAAAGAATAAAACAGGAAGCTGCTAAAATGTACCTTTATAGATACTTAATGGAAAAAAGGGAATTTGAAACATAATTTTTGAAAATTTAGCAACAATAACTGAAAACTTCATCCATAGCAAAAATGGAAGCATCTAAAAAATTATTAAGCTACTTTTAAAGCCAAAGGCAAAGCAAGATTATCCAACATATGCAAAACAGCAATATTTCTTCAACTCTTTTCCTTTTTTCCTCTCTCCCTTCATGCTCCTCTCAGGTTTGGAAAAATGTATGCTGACCCAATACCCAAGGCAGCAGCAAAGGCTATTGTGTGGAGTCTAGTTTATAGTTCACCTCAGTGGTTCCTCTTGGCTTAGCCACAGCTGCCCTTCCCTGGGGATGTCCTGAGCCTGCTCAGAGCACCAGGGGAGTGGGACCAGAAAACAGGAATGGAGGCTGGGGGCCTGCACAGTGGAGGCTGCTCCTGTGGAGTTCCTTGGGATTGAGCATGTTGACAAACCAATAAAAACCAAGGCCTGAAGTAAACCACCTGTTTTAAAGACACAGTGAGCATGGAGAATGGAGTCCTCATTCTATCTCCAGTGGTTATTTCCAGCTGCCAGTTACAATATCATCTTCATTTTAATAAAAAAATGGCTTTTCTGAGCTTAAAAGTCTTTTGTTCTTGTCAAGCTCCTTATGTGAAAAGGCCTAATAAGGTCTGGCTTGAAGATCTGGCTGGCTCAGTAACTTGACGCAATAGGTAATTGGTATTCGTAGAATAGTCCTATTTTATTGCAACTTCATTGGCTGGTATTTCTAAACCTTGCAGTTTTAAGCCTGGGAAAAGAAGATTAGACTTGTGGTAATCTGCAGACCTATCATTATCTATTATCAGGCAATCATTTATTGTGCATGAAAAGGTAGGAGGGTGAGGAAAACCTATTTCAAGAGGTATTTTTCATTATGTTGTTTATTTATTCCCTTGATTACATTATGGGAGCGATTCTGGAGAGGGTAAAGGTTTTGACTGTATTGTGGTTTGCTGATACCTGCCAGCCTGGTGATAGAGTACAAAACCCATCAGAGAAAAACAATGTGTGACTACCTAAAAAGGTCAGTTTGACAGCATTACAGGATGGGATTGTTCAATGCCTTGTCTGTCAGGGACAGGGTTATAAATAGTCACCTTGCTGGCAAACAGGGAAGCTGTCAACAAGCAACTGCCAAGAACAGCAAGTCTTTTCTTCCTATATGTGCCCGATACATCAAATCTTGTCTTTTGCAGGAGTCATCACGCATTTCAGTCTTCTAGAAACTGGAAAAAATATTAGTTTAGTCCATGCAATAGGCCAGTTTAACACTATGCTGGGTATCAATCAAGAGAGGAATCTGTGTACTCTTCTCAGTTGTGGATATATGTAACCATGGACCATGGACCATTGCTATATGTATTGCTGTAGCAGCACAAACACATTGGGAAAATTTCTGCTCCCTCTTACATCAATCTAGGGTCAATAAACTCTGCTGAAATCCCTCTTTTCTGTTTTTACACAGCAGAATGTAGCAAAAATAACGAAAAAGCATTACAGCCTCCATGAACTTTGAGAAGTTACAAATTCCTCCCTGTCTTGTTCACATTTCAGAAACAAGTATGCCATTTCAGACGGAAGCCACTATAACAGTTTTGTGAAATTTTGAGTGCAAGGAAATGACAACCAGAGTGATAATACTGAGTTCTTTAACTGAAGAGAAAGTTTTGTTATCTATTCTACGTTACCATAGGAAGAACGTAAGAAAAAATGGCACCAATTCTCCCTTGTTTTAGTTGTAGAACTTTTAGAATTTCAAAGAGGCCTTTGGAATGCTTAATTCAGCTACAAGAATGAATTTTTAGCTCATATCATGTAATAAAAATAATTGATAATGTTAGAAATATGAATAAAATTTGGCTAAGTGTTTTCTTTACAAAAATTTTACTTTATTTTTTCCTTCTGTAAAGTGTAATTGCCAACACTTCTCTACTGAAACTTTTCCTCAGAACATCTCTGTGTATGATGTGTTCCTACGCAATATTACACAAAAGAAAAAAGCTCTGGAATAGCCATGAAGTATTGGGTTGAACGGTAATACAATACAGAATCAAATATTTACCTACTTGGTGACCAGTGCTTCAATGATTGCATTCATAATATAATTGATTGCTTTAACTTTTCCTAATGCATAACAATGGCAAAGGCAGAGATACTAAATGGATATTGTTACAATTCTACTCAAGAATTCATAAAATTAATGAACCTGACTTAAAACTGGTGTTTGTTGTCATCACCTGTAGCCATTTTTGCCCTTTGAACTTCTAGCTGTTACTACATATTTTAAATTAAGAGCTGAAATAAACTAAATTTCCAAATCTGAGAATAAATTTGTTTCTTATAAAAAAGTTCTGGTTTACAACTTCTATGCAGTTTAAGTGGAATTACCACTAATATATCATACTGATAAAAATGTTACAAGTACTGATGCAACCTTTAAAAATGGTGCTCTCCTGATAGTTCAGTCTTACAGGGATTGTGGAAGTAAACATATTTTTCTTTTTAATAAGCATTTCTGATGAATAAACACCGTCAAATACCAGGAGGTAACAGAGCATTAAATGTTCATATACAACTGGGTCAGGTAGCTGACTGATAGGAACAAATTAGGAAATTAAAAATAAAATATTGAAAGTATTTGCTTTCCTTGTCTCTCTACCATTGCAACATATGCATTTAAAATGGTGCAACTAAAATTCCTTTAAAACAAATTTTTTTTTAGAAAAGGGAGAAAAGACTGTATGTCGTGTGTAAAACAAGTGACTGACAGAAATAACAAGGCATATCTGCCTTCAATTTCCGACCTATATTAACTAGACATAAATGAGTGGTGTGGAAAATAAAATGAATTTAAAGAGGAATTTGGCACCAGAGCAAGTATTTCTGTATACATTGTCACTAAGCAATGGAAGGAATGTTGTTACAAGAAAGTAAAATACACTAAAGTGTGTTGGGGTTTTTTTTAACTAAGTTTCACAGAACATACAAATATATTCATTTCTGTAAAGGCTAGTAATTATGAAATGGAAGACGTCACAGTTTGATTTCCACACGTGCCATATGAAAAATTTAGAATCACATAGAGTAAGGCATGAAGTGAAGGGCAAAATATGAATCTGTAGTGGAAGAAATTCTTTAGTCATTTGAAAATGCTGAGGGAAACAGGAATCACCCATTCTGTTTTCATCCTATCATAGATACTACAATTAATTTTCTTCATACTTCAGGTGGCTATATCTGGTCTAACTTCAAAGTGTGTCAAAGAAAAAGAAACAACAACACCCTCCCCCCATCCCTAGTTTAAAATCATTTTATGGTCCTAAAAATGACTAAAATGTGTCTGTGTATATCCATGAATAACACTGGTTTATCTTCAGGATAAAGAAAGGATTTATGTTGATCTCTTTGATGAGGATAAAAGAGAAAAGGATAATCAAAATGTTGAAATAATGATTCTAGGATTAATAATTTCCACTTCCCTAAGTATCATTCAGTGGAATATATCAAAGTACTTTACATTAAATGAACATCAACTATGGTGAGACAGGCAATAACATAACATCTCTTCTGAGGAGAAAACTGCAAAAAAATTGCTGAAACGGTGATTTGAGGTCACAGAGCAAGTCAATGACAACAGTTAGATGCAGAATGGAATAGCTACTGGATAGGGACAAATTCAGCATAATGGCAAGGCTTATCTGTTTGTAGAGGTCAAGACAGAAAGGATAGCACTCTTTGACTGTGAAAACAAGTAAAAAAAAAAAAAAAGAATACTCCTGATCCCTTATTGTAACTATTAGAAAAAATCTCAAGATCTATCTTTAAACTTATTTTCAAATGATTAACAAGATCATGGTCAACATTTGACTCCCGATGAAGCTGTAGGATAATTAGCAAAACAACCAGTTTTATTATGTGTGCTGTGTCCTTCTCCAAAGCACAAGTAATTTCTTAGACAAAAATGGATTTCAGAAAAGAAGGGAGACAGTCATCATAGAAGTCTCCAGCTCTTCCCCCACAAAATCTTTTCATAAAGTTATTAGAAAATTAGCATCAATACAGTCAGAATTTTATCTGTCTTAACCACATGCAAATGCTTTGACTATCCTTGCTGTTAAACTAACAATAGTTTAACTATTCCCTTATGCATCTCCTGCTGTGTTTTTTCCATTAATATTTGCATTAAGAATTTTTTTTGAAAATCAGTTCTAAACAAATCCTGCATTGTCTAATGTCTCGTTCTTAATCTCACTTCATCTGATCAGCTTGCAGATTCAGCTATTAAATTAAACATGAAGCAACACTGTTGGTCTGCAGGGCTTATGCTTGGTTTGGGTCTTATGCTTTGATTTCTCTAGGCACTACTTTTTCATGGAGTTTTCATCCAAAGCCCCAGGCAGCCTTATCCTGGCTCCCCACTAAACCACAGTCTTCATAACCTTCATGTTTTATCAGATAGGTACAATCAGCCTGTGGTTTATGCAGACCCCAAAGTCCATCTCAGGCCCCCTCCAAATGGCGTTACTCTTACCAGTTTCTATTTTGCCATGAAAGTCATTAAGTGTTTTTAATTACTATTCCAGGCACAGCCTTGGCTTTGCCCTCATTACACTTTTGACCTTCCAAACATGGTATTTTTAAACAAGATTTAAAAGAATCATATGAGTAAGTAATGCAAAGTTCAATAAATACAAAATCAATGGCAAATAAGAAAAAGAAAAAAATACGCTAAATATTTTTTTCATAAATATTTGTTTTCATGACACTCTTCTTGAAACAATAACTTCACTTAGGAAGCTACATTATCATAACACAGATTCAAGGCTTGGTTCTTATAGTGTTCTGTCCTGATTACAAACCTTTTTCTTTGATATATCCATTTTTGAGAATCCACTTCCCAGATTTTACCAGGAATTGGGCATGTGCCTATCTGTCTTGGAGCAGGCACAGGGCAGGGGTGTTGCACTCAGACTGGTGAAGGCATGGCATGGATAACTCCACAGTATGTTTTCACTGAATAATCTTGAGTTAGTATGATAGTTAACATTTTCAATGTAGTCAGCTGAACCGAGAAAGAGTATAATATTTAAAATCAATTTCAGTCTGGTTTTCTTCTTCTCTTTTTTTTTTTTTTTTTTTGCTTGGTCAACTTTGTCAATAAATAAGCAGCAAATGACCTTAGTGATACTTTAAATCAAGCAATGACCTTAACTTCTTTCCACTATTGTTCATTTGAAAATTCTGTTTTAGATAAACATTTAAAGGTCTGTAAATTGTCACCATGTAAAAACAGAATTCTGAAATTAGTATTGAGGAATGTGTGAATTTCTTCTTGTGAGGTGTGTACAGTGTCCACAAAATATTTTTAAATTTTTCAAAGCAGGATCTTAGGAAAAATGCATCACTTTAAAATGAAGCTTTGTGGTAGAGGTCATTCTGAATCAATAAGCATGAAATTCAGCATAATAACTTTTTAGGTTTGAAATGCATTCATGTAAAAGCAAATATTGTTTAAGGATAGTAAATAACTTAAAATATTTTGATTATTTCTGGAAACTACATATCCAGCAGCTTAAGAAAAATGTACATTTTGGGCTCTACTTCCCTTCAGTAAGCAGGTCTCCAGTCTGGTTTTGTTTGTTTGGTGCTGAAAACCTGCAAGTCTGTTTAAATATTTAAGGCCAAAAAAGATTTTTATCATATTGGCTTACATCTCAATATCTTACTATTCCATTATACTGTATGACTTTCTAAAAATCACACAGTCTTGATCAGTGGATTTTTGTCTATAAATATATAGAGATGTATACATATATATGTATGTATATAATTATGATCAGAAGTGACAAACCACTAAAATACTTCTGTTACTGGTGTATTCTTCAAATAGTTGTGGATGACCCATCCCTGGGAACATATTCAGTTTATTCAGTCAATACAGTACATGTCCAAAGTTAGGGCAATGGATAACTGGACAAGTTCAAGGACATCAAATTCAAAAAAGAAAAGAAAAGACAACAGAGCAAACTACAAAACCACACACCTCTATTGTAATCTGAAAGTTCTAAATTCTGGGGCCAGAGAAGCAAGGACTGTAAACGAATCAAAAATTACAGTGGTCAGACTGAATACTCCCTCAAACCAGCATCTCCTGTTGCCTCTGAGATAAAGTACTTGGCCGGAAAAACCATTGGTCTCCCCTATTAGAGTATTTCTTATAAGCTTATTAGAAAAAAGCTGAGCTCAGAGCAATTAGTTCTGCAGAGGGTAAGGGATAATCCATCCATGTGACAAACTCATGTTGCTTCCAGGGCCAGAGCTTTTATTCCTGCCTATCTCTGTGCACATCTTTTGGAACTAAAGTGCATTTTGAGTGCCTCTAAAACAGCAAGAGGAGGTATGCACACAGAGAGATTTCACTCAGGAGTTTCTGGTAAAAGAAAAATCCATCAGAAAGACATCCTTTGTTATTGTGAAGCTTTTAAAATAATGATGGATGTAACACCTGTTCCAGGGATTGATTAAAGTGACAGTGCTTGGTGTTATGATGTCATAATTTCTGACCTGTGCACACAAGTGATGACTGGAGTCACTTCTCGTAAATCTGTATCTCATGTTATGAAACAGATAAATGACTGTTTATGACAAACCATATATAATAAAAAAAAAAAAAAAAAAAAAAGTTGGCTCTTCAGGCTGAAAACCTGTAACTCAGCTGTTGATCTGAAGAGTAGAGAGAGAAATCATTCTATGTACTCTGAAATCCAGTTATTTGTGCAGAAGTAAGGATGCAACCACTTTTGCAGGTTTGACTGTGACTTAGCATAAAGGGCACAGGAGATATAGAAGGTAAGAAGGGTAAGGAGGCACTTTAGAATACAGCTCTGGTGTCCAGGACTCCCCGCTATGCATGGGTTGGATATATATGGAATTTCCCCATATTGTGTTTGTATCATTCAAACCAAAAGACTACTGAGAATTCTGCTGAACCCTTCCTGAATGGAAACAAGATTTACCCTTACCTACTAAGTAAAAATCATCACCTGCAGCTGATGTCAGCAGTGTTTTTCACAATATCATTCTCCAGAGAATTTCTAACAACAGATAGGTGAACACAAGAACCAGATGCTGGAAAGCAGAAGATAAGAAAAGTAAATGTCATTTGCCTTGTTTAATATACAGTCACTTAGGTTACCATCACACACAGAGTCTGGCTGTTTAATTAAGAAGTTTGTGCTGATGTCACAAATTCAAGTCAGGTAAATACATTGCCATTTAGCACATACATAAAACTTTTGACTAAACACACATAAATAGAAAATTAAAGCAATGCATATACTGCTACTTCAATCCACACTGAAGAACTACTGCAGCTATTAAGATGTCTTCAGAGTTTTTAATTACTTAAAATGCTAATGAAGGAAAATATTGGCTGAGCTGCTGTTGATGCTGAATCCTAACTGCTGTGGATCTCACAAGGGTCTGAAATCATACAGTAGGGTCACTGGTTAATATCCTGGCTGTCACTAGCACTCAATGCATTGTGTGTAAGAATTTAGGTTTGGCTGGGATGATACCAGACCTTATTTCAAGCACACCACCTTCATTTTTTGATAAGAATTAATTTATTTTGTTTTAGGTAATACTCATCCTCTTTCACAAATACTGTCTTCTTTCCCCCCTCTGTATACACAACCTTCTTTATTGGAACAAGTTTAGAATGATAATTACAGTGAAGTTTCCTGGGCTCAAATCAATTTATGCTTTAACACATACTAGGATGACTTGGAAAACTCAATTTATTTCTGTTTCACAGCTTCAGAATAAATAGCATGGTATAATCACCATATATGAATAGAAATTTGATGTAAATAGACACATGGCTTTGTAGAAGAAACATACATGTGTTTTCCTGTACTTAGCATGTTTCTTCCCTCAGGCCAGTAGCTTTAGCTAAAAACTGTGATTAAAAGATGTTTGAGGAATCCTAAAACTAGAGACATTTTCTTTGTTTTCCTCTAGTTTTAGAAAGGGTCACTTTGGACACAACTGAATATCTTACGCTTTCATGTTCTTTCCCATTGCTTACTATTATTGTTTTAAAATTTAAAATGATATAAGGACATTTGAATGAATCATACTAAATCTGACAGTTAATGACACTTTGTCAGGTTGATAGTTCATGCCATGTACAGTCTGTTATTCTTTATATATTTCCCAGAGCCAGTAGGTCTGGATATATTACAGCCAAACCCCAACACTTTCTAGCTATCAAGCTATTCATATAATACTTCATTATGTTAAGTTTATAAAAAATATTTTCAGTTTGAAGTTATACATGGCTTGAGTATTTCACCTTAAGCTATAAGGAAAGCAGTATTATAAAAGGCAAACACAAGGAAAAGACTTTGTAGCAAAGGTGAAGTTATGACTTGCATGTGGAAAGTGTCCCTGCCTGTGGCAGGTGGGATGGAACTACATGATCTTTAAGGTCCCTTCCAACCCAAAATATTCTATGATTCTGTGTGGAAGCACCTTGGCTGTACCAGGAATTAAGAGACTGGATATTCAGTGGCTTGGTAGGGAAGGAGGAAAATTTTCCATCTGAAGCATAAATTACACATGAAATAAAGAAAAAAAGGAATAGAGATGTATTTGTATAGATGCATTATGGCTTATCAAAACTTTAAATACAAATATATCTGGTATAATAAGACAAATAAGTTTTCATTTTCACAGGGCTAAAAATCTTTGTCTTTTATAGCTTTCAGTTTTCTCCTGCTGGCTTGTGATAATCTCAAACCAAACTAATTTGTACCATTTACACTTCATATTTTATTCTTCTACCTCCAGCAACTGGAAAAAAAAAAAAAAAACAGGTAGTAAACCCTAACAAAATCCTTTAAGAAAGACGTTTGAATTACACATATCAGAACAAAACACTCTTTCAGACAAAATTAATAAACAACATGCGATAGGCTACTGCTCCAAACATCTGAAATACATATACAGGTATTCAAAAAGTCAACACTAACATTTCCAGTGATTTGTAGAAATGCAAACACATTCTAACTTTACTGGTGGAATTGGAAAGAAATAACAGAAAAGACTGCAGTAAAGCAGATTGCTTAAGAATTCCATCACAGAAATATAATGCAAAAGAGGAATTTAGCCCTTTACATTTTCACAGTAAAATTGCTGAAATTATGAAAATGCCTTCACAATTCGACAGGATGGGGTTAATAAATATTGTGAGAACATTAATATCATCTAATGTAATTTGTAGGACTTTTACTCGAAGAACTTTTTATTATACACAACACTAAATAGCAAGTAAGGATGAACACCAAGCACAATATTGCACAATACACAATTATCAAGGCAGCGTGTTTGACAGTGAATGCAGGAAGAAAGGTAACACAACATAGCTGCATCTACCCTGTGGTACCCAGAGCTGCTTCCCCATGCCAAGAAAAGACTCAGTTTTGCATCTTCTTCCCACTCGTCCCTGTCATGGTCTGAGGAGAGGAAATAAAAATAGCTGAGACAGATATGCTCACTCCCCTGTGACCAGGATATTAGAGTGTTTGGAGTTTCAGGTGTTTGGGCCTAGGAGCAGGCATGCCCACGAATTCACTTGTGCTCCAGATCAGCTTTCAATCAGATAGGTACCTGCCCATCTGATAAGCTTATGATCATCTGAAATCAGCCCCCCCATACAATATTGCTGCCCTTAAAACTCTGCATTTGCACATTTTGCCCCTCCCATGTGCACCTGTGTTCTAACTGTGATTGCTGTTCCATGAAATCCTGATTCCTCAACATACCTTTTAAGAAGTTCGTTTGTGTTTTTGTAGTCATTTCATCACAACACTGTGGAAATCAGCATGATCTTCATCTCCCACTGAAATATGCAGATATACCAGTTTAGTGCCACTAAAAAGATTTCATTTGACCACAAGCCACCCCCCAGCCTATTTTATTCACTTTAAAGCTAAGGAAAGAAAATTTTTCACACCTGCTAGAAGGTATATACAGGCAAATAGACCATGGGACATCAGGATTCCTCTGCTGGAGACAACTGTATGAGTGGAGGCAGTGGAGGTAAGAGATGTGTAGTAATAGACCTTTGTCTATACCAAAATACAGAGGAACACTGCAAACCTCCCAGGTTGTAAGCATTAGTAGAGTGTTGTGCCTGTCACAACATAAACATGGGTCTACCCTCTTCCAATGTGTCTTTGTCTTTAATTTCCCTTCTTTCCTCTCCACAAAGGGGATTATACCTCCTTTCTAAATATAGGCAACCAAATAAATGTTTTCACTGTATTTATTTTTAACTGTCTCACTTGTAATAAGTAGTTCTTCTTGCTGTTTTTTCTCCTTTTCTTCTGCAACAATAGTTGCACAGAAGTAAACTGCAAATAAAATGAAATCTAAATGATGTCTGGCAATTGTTTGCTTCTAAAGGCGGAAAATGCATTCATATCACTATATAATTTCTTAAATGTGTCCATTGATTGTCCTCTTCCATTGATTGTATGTCTGCCTAACTAGAAAAGAATTACTATTACAAAGAGTTGAGAATGAGATCAGCTGCAGTTTCCAGGAAATCTAGTAAATTAAAATGTAATTAATAATAAACAGCCAAGTACTTTTAAATATGGACCTTTAAGGAACTCTTTCCTAAGCCAATATTTTTTTCTTTTTCCTCTATATTTTGTGTGACATTCCATACCATTTCCTGAACCTAATAATTTGAGATATATGTTCACTTCAAAGAATACTGATATCTTTTTTAATGTGTAGAATAATAGCAATTTTGAGAGAAGTCATGAATTACCCTCAGACATACTAAGAATGTGTAGTCAAGTAAAATACTGCCTGAAACCAAGAAGTTCTGTGCTGTAAGCACCTTTTTTGTTAAATATGGAGAACTAAATAAGGGTGAAGTGTGAGCTACAGGAGCAAGGTGCTTGATTTAGGGAAAACAGATTTATGCTACAGAACTCTGAGATAATACCTGGTTGCTTATTTATTTACTGGAAATCAGAGTAACAGTGATCCATGTAAATTTATGTCAAGATTTTTGAAAACATCAAGATTTCAACTATCACATCACGTAAAAATTCAGTTTCACAAAACTAGATAGAAAGGCTAATTTGAGGTGCACAATTTATCTGCATACAAAAAGGGGGGAAATAAGATTGAGACAGAATTTATAAGTATGCCTATATTTATGACATACATTGTTACAAAAATAGCTAATTGTCACTCCCCTAAGCATTACCAATGTCTTTGTCTCTGATGATCAACAGGACAAGTTGTAGTAAGAACTGTTTAGCCAGTCACACAGAAGAATACAGAGAGAAATATGTGCAAAAGAATATTAACAAATCAAGATACTCAGCAGTCCATCAGGGTTATGTCTTCTTTCCGACATGTTTCAAATGAATTCATGGAGATGGCATTTGTTGTCAATGGTCACTATGTACTGTATATATACTGAGTAATCTATTGTTATATCTGCTTTTATTCGGAGTTTGTTTGGAGTTTCTTTGGATTTTTCTTTGTAGGTTTGATTCGGGGGGGTGTTGGTTGTTTTCTTTTTCTGTTTATCAAAGTGTTTTGTGGTTTTTTGACCTGCAGAATGAACAATTTGTGATACAAGAAAGGAAACATTTGACAATTTAATTTTCCACCCATATGGAGTTTTTACTGTCTAACCTACCCTACTCCAAATAGAGAAGAAAAAGAGGTCATATAGAGTAAACAGGAATGACTTTTTACCTGCTGGAAATGCTGGGCATTCCCAGACCTGCCAAGTCTCTAAAATGTAGAAGGAAATGACAGCAAAGATTACTTCAGAACACACGTATTAATAATATTTTTCCAGTGTGAACATCTCAGCCTCTTATACACCTAAACAGTTTCCAAATGAAAAACAATCCACAAAATATTTTATATGTAAAATGATTTACTGTAACTGGAAACATGAACTAGAAAATGTTTCTGTCCTCATGCCTTGTTTTTAGTCAATAAAAGGGCATGATTATTATAACATGCCACATTTTTGCATGTCATTCTCTGCAGGCAATTTTCTGTAGATTTCATGTAGAATAATTAACATTTGAAAAGCTGGAATTGTATTTTGTATTATAAATTCAAAACATTTAAGCAGTTTATAGAAGATTACCAGTCATCAAGAAACAGAGTATAGATTGGTCAAAATTATATTTCAGTATCTCTTTACAAAAATGTATATCAGTATACTTATTTTGCATAAGACTTCACAATCCTACTTGAAGTTACTCTGTCTCATAAGTTGAAAGCCTTTTTTGTAATTATATAAATCTAATATAGTAAGAAGACAGCTTGATTGCTCTGTTTTACAGAACTACTGTTTTATTTTTATAAGATGCCAGATAATGTTTCAAATTATTTGGTCTAAAATATGAAAATGGACCCTTTTCTTGTCGAAACCTATGATGTTGCAAAATTGCTTCACAGAGTAATGGAGATTCCTCTAATGTGAAGTGCAAAACAAAACATACATGCGAATTAGAAGGTGTCACATGTAGGATAAGTGATAGCTTGCAAACATACTTTTGGTGATCTTTCTCATATAAATTGGCAGTAGGAGGTGAAACTCTTCATTGCTAAGAAATCACATTTTACTCACCGTGCTTGAAGGTTCTATTTATCATTTCTTAAAACATGAGATAAGTAGGAAGCTTAAAATGCCCATCACACTCTGAGCTACCTGACATCTTTGTAGATAGTTTGAACAGGTGGATAAAATAAATTAACTTAATCTCTGGGGGTGGGGGGGTATATGTACAGTTAAGATGTAGGGTAAAGGAATGGCAATGGACAGATATGATTTTTTATCAGAACCACTTGTTAGGATAACTGCTTCCACTACTTGTTTATTGTCCCTTTCAAAAAGTTGTAGACCCTGGATTACCAGCAGAGTTGCTCATATGAGCAGCCAAAATGAGGCTGTCAAGCTTGCACTATTTACGTTTACAGCCTGCTACTAATCTGCCCCTTTCAGTGCATAAGACCTCTTTTTAGCAGATGACTATGCAAACCTTAATAATTTTCACACAGGTATTTATTGCAGATATACCCTGAATACAGTAAATGCTGAAAGTGTCTGGGTGGTCATCTCATCTCGTCTTATCTCTGGAAGACCAAAACAATAATCAGAAAATAGTTGGTGACTATTGTTATGCTACAGTGTTAAAATACACGAGAAAAAGTGAATAATTTGGACAAAATCCATTGCAATCTTCCTATTACTCTACCTATACAGGTAGAGTAATAAAAATTTGCAAAGTCTCAGCTGTGAAATGTGGAGGTAAACACTGGCAGGAACACAGAAACAAGGCAAGATGTGGCAAAAAGAAACATTGCTGTAGTGACTCTCTGGAGTAACACCCTTGCTGATACTGAACAAGACTTTCTCAGCTTTATGATACACTATGTTTTTCTACTCAGAGAAGTAAAAAACATGCTAGGATAAGATACTCTCTGTCCATGTTGAGAAGCACTCAGGTCACCAATACGTGGCCAGATGTGACTGTAAGGATTAATCTAAGGAAAATATACTGCAGAAGCTTATAAAAATTAACTACATGGCCCTGTAAATGAAATTAGAGGAATAAACTTCTGAAGAAGTGCATTGTGTGAGAATTTCTAGCGCCTGGGTCAACTTCAATGGCTTGTTTTGACCTTCGTTTTAGACACTTTTTCCTAATGGTGCTATATGGCAAAATAATCAGTGCATGTAAGTTCACAGGGATAGAGTTTTGAACACGTATGAAGAGTTTGAATAAGGAAAGGACTGTTAAACCATTCTCGATACTTCGAAAATTTAACTCCATGTGCTCTTGAAAATTATTTCTTCTGTGTGGATAAGACTAGAGAGAAGGAAGTAATTAAGTGAGGTAAGATGTTCCTTAAATAAGAAGGAAGTAATTAAGTGAGGTAAGATGTTCCTTTAATAAAAAATAAGAAAAAAATACAGCTAGAAACATAAGTTACTTATGATAACTTCACTGGTTATCATAAGTAACTTTCATTGGTGATTTGGGGAAGTTCAGAAGCTCCAATCCTTAAAGCCCATTTCTTCTATGTTGTTTCAAGTTGAATGATTGCCTTATCAGCAACTAGCAAATTGCAAGAAAAGTGTGATTTTACAAATAGAAATCTGGGAGTTTTCACTGTGTGTCATCTTCAAAAAAGCGAATTCTGGTAATTTCTGGTCAGACTGTTCAAAGAAATGCAATTTTTAAAAAAGATTTTTATTTTAAATACTATTTCAAAATCTTCTACATCTCTCATGTCCTTGTGAGTTTGTTTGGAGCTATTTTTTGTGTGAGTCTAAAATTTCCAATTTTTCCAACAGTGAGAGAGAAGATAACCACTACTGACCCCAATTATAGTCAAGATTGTACAGACTTATTCATATATGCTGAATTATTTGGTCTGTAGTAACAATGCATATATTTATAAAATTCTTCTTTTCTACCTCTCTGAAGCTACACACTGACCAAGATAAAGGAGATGGAAATTTAAAATACATATTAACAGGAGATGGGGCTGGCAGTCTGTTCATTATAGATGAAAATACAGGAGATATTCATGCTGCAAAGAAATTGGACAGAGAAGAAAAGTCCCTGTATGTGCTACGTGCCAAGGCTATAGACAGAAAAACTGGAAGACAAGTGGAGCCAGAGTCTGAATTTATCATTAAAATCCACGATATCAATGACAATGAACCAAAATTCACCAAGGACATGTACACCGCCAGTATCCCGGAGATGTCTGGAGTTGGTACGTAAAAATTTCTCCTTATGTAAAATACAAACAGGTTTGAGCTGAATTGGAATTTATGAGTAATTTATTATTTGAGGCACTTGCTACTAGCTGCTCTAAATATCCATGGAACAATTTCTGTTGCCAGCAATGTATCGTAAGTAATTGGTTTCTGCTTTTATTCACTTGTTTCATCTTTATCCACTTTTTAATCCTTTTTCCATGGTATAAGCTACTCTTTACTCTTTAAAGCCCACCGGAACCATCACGGAATGCAGCATGTGTGGTTGTCTCATCAGTTACTACATAGTTTTGTCACAGCTGAGAATATCACTTGCATAAAATGCATCGTCTTTGTATTTTAAGGCCTAATTTACCAAAACTCTCTGTACCTTTAGACACGAATAACTTTAAGCATGTAAGTATATAAATAAATTAATACATCAAAATGATGCAAAATATGTTCCTACAAATGTAACTTTTTTCTTTTTGTTATCAGTATTGATAGCTCTTTTTGGTGAGCTGTTTGTTGGGATTTTTTAATATGAACTTGTTTATTTACTTGTGGATTTTTCATACCAAATATATGAACACTGTCCCTAAATAATTAACTATTTTTGTTTCAAAAATATTTGACTTTATGAGTAAAAACTTACACCTATTTATAACTGCTGCAATGAAATGTAAAAATGTGGAGTTACAGTAAATATAAGAAATATAGCATAGCAGGAAAATATTTCTCTGGGTTTTGTTCAAATATATAAAGTGATAGAAAATATTCACCAGCACACATTCATCAGAATTGATCATGATTACCTAAGTGCTCCAATTCCTTACAACACAGACAGTTTCTCTCATAAGATAAGTAAGCATAAAATCCTTAGGCTATGGGAAACAACTAACAGATAAATTCTCAAGAGTCATTTACTTCCCATGATTTACTGTAATGGTTTGCAAAATAAGCCCTGGATGATGGCATTGCTAAGAGAGACAATAAAATACCCATTGAACCTTGTGATTAATATGCATCTTCACAAAATAATTTCCAGAAGCTAATATCTCTGAGAGAAGTAGGAGAAGTATAACAGAGTAAGAATTTATTCTATAAACATGAGAGTATAAAATATTACTTTTTTACTTATTTTATATAATAAAATATTTTATAATATACTTATAAAATATTTTACAATAATGAAATAATATTTTGTAAGCAGGAGTAGGGAACAAATACACTACTATGTGCAATGTGAAGAGTCCAAGGATACATGGAAAATAGAGTAATCTTTTGCATTTAGAATTTGCTTTGCTGATAATCACTGAAAGAAAATATTGGCAGTGCACCTGTCATATTTAATTTCAAGTACATTTGAAGGAAGGAACTCTGTGGGAATAGATAGGAACAAAGTATGATGTCCGTGTTTAACCTCATCACTTAGTCCAACTTTATTAGAGTCAATGGAGACACATGAATAAAAGAGAAGCACATAAGATCCAGTGCTTTGGCACTGCCTGAGAAATATTAAGTCTATGAAATGTTTATATTTGATAAGGAGGATGATAGCATAAGTACCATGTTGTACATTAAGCTGAGGAAATGTGCATAAAAGAAACAAGTAAAGGTGAGTTTTACTTTAAAGAAGAGTTTATATCTTTTCCTTGAGAAAAAGGATATAAACGGTAAAAAATGTCTTTTTGCTTCTAATGTGAACACAAAAGAAGGGATCTGAGTTACTCTTTCCTCTGTTTAGTTGACATTTAGATGGCATTAGGAATATAAAAACCACCAGAATGGGAATTTTTAACATTTGAATTTGAATGAATAAATATAGTTTTGCTTTTTTTTTTTTTTTTTTTTTTTAATTTAATAGAATAAGGACTCCAATCCAGACCAGTCCATTCCAGACACAGATATTCTTTATTTCTGAAGTCAGTCATTAGAATGCTAATTCAAGGGTCAGGATGTATGTATGTATGCATGTAAATAAGATTACTCACATATATGTATTTCTTCTTGGAGTCCTCTTGTACCATTCCTTTAGATAAGGAACTAGATATACTAACTTGAAATCTGTTGGTCTTGGTGCTGTGACCACTTCACTGGGGAGCTGTTTCAGTGCCCAACCACACTCTGGGTGAAGAATCTTTTTCTAAAATCCAGGCAAGCCTTCCCTGACACAACTCCAGGCCATTCCCTGAGGTTCTGCCAGTGGTCACCAGAGAGAAGCAATCAGTGTCTGCCCCTCCTCTTCCCCTTGCAAGGAAGTTGTAACTGCAATGAGGTCTCCCCTTAGCCTCCTCTTTTCCAGGCTGAACAGAACAAGTGATCTCAGCTGCTCCTCATACAGCTTCCCCTCAAGGCCCTTCTCCTCCTAACAATGTCCAAAGACACTAATTCCTTCCTTCCTTCCTTCCTTCCTTCCTTCCTTCCTTCCTTCCTTCCTTCCTTCCTTCCTTCCTTCCTTCCTTCCTTCCTTCCTTCCTTCCTTCCTTCCTTCCTTCCTTCTGTGGTGTCACCCAAAAATGCACACAATATTCAGAGCAGAACAGGACAATGCCCTCCCTTGCCCAGCTGGCGATGCTGTGCCTGATGCACTCCAGGACACAGATGTCCCTCCTGGCTTCCATGTCATGAAGGAAGAAAAAAGTGAAAAAAATATTGATTGAGAAATGCATATTAGGGCTATTGCTGCTGTGAAAGCAATTCATCTGAAAGAAAAAGACAGAAAATATAGTGAATACTGAGAGGAAGAAAAAAAGAAAGAAAGAAAGAAAGAAAGAAAGAAAGAAAGAAAGAAAGAAAGAAAGAAAGAAAGAAAGAAAGGATCAAAAAAGTGTATTTCAGAAAGCCAGAAGTCTCCAGAATAAAAAAAATTAAGTGCTCTTTAATTCTATATTTTCCTCTAAAAATATGGATGAAAATAAGAACAATATAATTAAATCAAGAATCCCTGGGAGAGACTAATCATTTTTGTTAAGAGTAACTAAAATGAAAAAGTGAGAGTATTCCTGCATAAACTAGAGAAACACTTGATATTATGAGGGATATTTTTTAGGCTGTATATAGAGATTTTTGCATACCTAATCAAAGAATTTTTCTGACTGGAAATTACTGTATGGTTACACTATATACACTAAAAGTAGATATACTCATGATAATCAGGTTAAAAATCTGTAGGAAAATCCCACTTTCTCCCAATTCTTTAACTCTTCTCAATCTTCTGTCTCAAAACGCAATTTTTTTCTCAACTATTATATTTATAATGTTTGTCAAGTCCAACAAATATGACAGCAGATATTTATGAAAGCTCAGGCAAATGTCACTAAGATTGAGAAATTGAAAATGAATCATCACTAGCAATGTTTCCAGCTGTGTCTATATCTGTTATTCAAATTGCAAGCATACTATGTACTTCTCAGTGTGTTACTGACTGTTTCTTGGAATAACTATGTCTAGAGCACACAAGGGAAAATGGTAAGTCAACACCTCTGACAGAATGTGTGATTTTCAGTACCAATAAGCAAATCTCCACCATGTTTAACTAGTTTGATAGTAAAAAGAGTGAAAACATAACATGGATTTTCAGCAAAACCAGTTCAAGCCCTGGGGAAATATGAATGCTTGTTTGTGCACTAGTTTGTGCAGCCATCAAGTTATATATAAATTAGCCCTGCTATGCCTAAATAGGATCCAATCCAACAGTGTTATGGGTAAACCTAAAATGCTGTGTAGCAAAGTTAGTACTGGGAGTAATCAAAACCACTGGAGTGAGCTGACTGCAGTGTCATTTCAGATGAATTTTATGAAAATGATTATGTTAAATGTTCACACTGATATTGACTTAAAAATTTGAACGAGAAAGTTAGTTTAAAACATTCTAAAACTCAATAACATGTAATTTCTTATTAAAAACATTTGCTGTACAGAAGTAGTAGAGGATCATAACTGCTGTAACTGTATTTTTGAAAAATATTAGAGTTGAATGGAGGAATCCTGAGTTTTTTTTGTCAGAAAATAAATTGATTCAATAAAATGTAATTTTTAAAAAATGAGAAAAAGAGGCTTGGAAGACCCATAGAGGTTAATCAAAACATAATATAGGAAGCAAATTTATGAAAGATGTTCAGCGTTTTAAACTGATGGAATGACAAAAGTTGTAAGATACAATCTTGGTCACAATGAAGAACTGGTGGATTTGAAGCATGACCTAGTCTGAACCACCTATCCAAATCCCTGAAAACTTCAGAGAAGTTAAATACATAATATGAGTCATGAATAAGCTTTTCATTTCCTCTTAATGTAGAATGAAAAGCACAGCCTTGATCACACTTAAAATCTACTCATTTCATCTCCAAGCCTTACAATAGCTCAGTCCAAGTATTTTTTCCAAGTGAAAGACTCCTAAAAAGTCCCCCCAAAAAAATCAAATCAAAACTAACACCACACCTCACTGTATAAACCACTTTTCTCAGGTTATAAATAAAGTTGTTAAGAACTTTTTAAAAAGGGATGTTAGCAATGAGATGTCCCATGTAGTTAATCCCTTTTGGCACCTGGGTCAATATTATTACATCCCTCTGTACCTGCTTTGCTAATTTTAATGAGTAAGGCTTAGCAGTTTTATCTCGTTAAGCTTCTTTAGCATGCAGCTGATGAGTATTTCACAACAAATTTTTAATCTTTGCATTGATTCTATTAAGAGAAGGGACAATGCATAATTTAATTTACCAGTCATTTCTTCAAACTGCTACTCTCTAGATTTATGGATCTAACCAAAAACTCCTAACATATTTCAGGATTTCTATGTGACAGGATTGATTTAAGTATAGAGCAGTGTATTTTAAATGGTTAAATTTAGAATATACAATTTTTCTATTATACCACTTTAATTGAAAATAATCAGGATAAAAGAGTTTTTCTTCAGCTGACAAGTGAGGTTTGATAGAATGTTATATGCAAAATATAAATATGGAAAATTTAAACTCAGGTATACAGGATTATAGCACGACTAAACATGCCTTGTTTTTAACAGTTATTCTAACTAAAAGATATAAATAAAAGATATATGTAAAAGACATACACATGAATAAAAAACAAAATGAGATTGCAGTAAAACACACTGGGTAATATGCATTAACATTACCATTCTTATTACTGTGCTGTTGTTTTTGAGTGTAGTAGTATATCCTGAAACACCAATTATACAATGATTCTCTTAGAAATTCCATTACCATTGTTCAATATTTCTATAGTATCTCTTGAGGATCTATAATCATCATGACTACTACATCATTTAAGTGAGACTGTGCTCCATTCTGATATTATTTTTGGTTACACCGTGTTTTCAGCACCACATAATCCCAAGTACATATTTCTCAAGAACAGTGTGTTATTTTGTATAGGAAGCTCTTACAAGAACAAGTAGTCCTTATGGTAAAGAAAAGAGAAAAAGAAAGAAAGAAATGAACCAAATGCAGTAACCATCACATTTTCTATTTTTGAATTTGCTTATGTCAGTAACCATTAATCTACAGATGTGTATAAACAACTAAAGGGAGGCAGCTCTCATCTTTCATGTTTCAGCAGGAAATAATTATATTTTCTCCTTTGCATATTTTCCCTGGTTTCAGATGTTTATAAAAAGAAGCTTTGAATGACTGTCTTGACTTTGACACAAGCTTACAAAAACTACTGTGCTAACTTGCAAAACTTCAGAATCCTAATTGTTAATGTGCACTCCATTTTGAAATGAATTATTGAGTTAGCTTTAAGAGAAAGATACATTTCAAATAAATATTTTATCCACAAGTTCATATTTTACAAGACAGAATTAGAATTCCTTTTAGTCAAACTAAGCATGATGGCAGAAATTCTGTAAGTAGAATATTTTCAATATTTCCTTTTGCATTTGACACTATAACTAAAGAATTTCAAAACCTTTGTAAATGTCAGAATCTTTTTTAAATGCAGAATTTTTATTTTAAGTTCTTTATTATTTTCATGCAAGCCTTTATTATGAAAAAAATTAAAATATAAAATAAGTGTTCAAGCTCAATGCTCAGTAATACTTTCTTAAACCATCAAGGTAAAAAAGTCAAAACCCTCTTTTTGTTAAGTAGTTAGAAGCATAAATCTTCCCAGGATGTTTTCAAATAATTTTGGAGTATTTGAGTTTTTTTCTTTCAATTTTGGGCATGCAGTCTGTTAAGGACATGTATAGTAATTTTATTAGGAAAGTATAGAAGTATTTATAAGTATTTTGCATTTGGCATGATGCAGAACTCTTTTAGAGTAGTATGAATGGGTGCTTTAAAACTTCATATTTCTAGTGTGCAAAAGCAAACCACTGGAACACCAAAGGAATCTCATTCAGATCATTACTATTTTTACCTTAAGTTATTCTATCATTTGTCTGCACTTTTATGTATATATATCACATGGACATCAGTTTCCCAGCAAAAAGGATATCTGAAAGAAATTTACTACAGCTCTGGTACTGTTAACAGGTTATTTTGAATTTGTACAGCCCGACTGATTTGAAGTTGGATGTTACAGAAGTGTTAGGATCGCCCTGCATGGTGTTCATTTCATGATCAATGTATATAATTTCTGTAAAATTTAAATATCCATTTACAACTACTTTGTTGTAGTTCTTTGTAGCAGACTGAAGGTAAAACAAAAATCTAAAATATAATATAATAATCTAAAATATAATATAAGCAATCATAAAAACCAAATATATATGTACTGTGTTTATCATGGAATCATAGAATGGTTTGGGTTGGAAGGGACCTTAAATATATCTAGCTCCCAACCCCTCTGCCATGGGCAGGGACATTTTCCATTAGACCAGGTTGCTCAGAGCCACATCCAACCTGGCCTTGAATGCTCCCAAGGATGGGACAACTTCTTTGGGCATCCTGTTTTAGTTCCTCATCACCCTTGCACTGAAGAAATTCTTCTTAATAAGTAATCTGAACCTACGCTTTTTCAGTTTAAAATGATTCCCCCTTGTTCTGTCACTACAGACCCTTGTGAATAGTCCCTCTTTCTTATAGTGTCCCTCCAGCTACTGGAAGGGTGCAATCGGGTAGCCCTGAAGCCTTTTCTTCTCCAGGCTGAACAATTCCAACTACCTCAGCCTTTTCCCACAAGAGAGGTGCTCCAGCCCTCTTATCATCTTCATGGTCTCCTCTGGACTCACTCCAACAGGTCAGTGTTGTTCCTCTTCTGGGGACCCAAGAGCGGAATGCAGCACTCCAGGTGGTCTCTCACCCTGCAGGCCAAGATGCTTTTGATATGATTCCCAGGACACATTTGGCTCTCTGGACTTTCTTCAAGTGCACATGGCTGGATCATGTCCAGCATCTCATCCACCAGCACCCCCAAGTCCTTTTCAGCAGGGCTGCTTTCCATCTGCTCATCCCCCAGCCTTTGTTGGGCAACTGGGGTTGCCCTAACCCAGGTGCAGCACCAGCACTGAGTCTTGTTAATCTTCATGTTAAACCTCCAGTTCTCAAGCTTGTCCAGATCTCTCTGGATGACATCTTGTCCTTCAGGTGTGTCAATCACATTACTCAGTTTGGTGTATCTACAAATTTGCTGAGGCTGCACTTGATCCCTTTGTCTATGTAATTAATTAAGCTATTAAATGACATTGGTTCCAAGTCAGGCTCCAGAAAGACACCACTTGTCACTGGTGTCCATTGGGACACTGAGGCATTGACCACTACCGGCTGGATGTGACTGTCCAACCAATTCCTTATCCACAGCACAGTCCACCTATCAAATTCCCCTCTCACCAATTTAGAGAGAAGGATGTTTTACGGAAACATGTCAAAGGCTTTACAAAAGCCAAGACAGAAAACATCTATAACATCTTTGTGAAGAATTCAAATCATTCACAAATTTAAGATTTTCAGAACATTTCAAGAGATAAGATCTCAAGCTACAGACAAAAGGAGTGGCACCTTCTTCTTCTCCTTTTGGTCTCTCTGTTCTCTCCTGGGTGTGCTGTCTTATGTCTTTCCCACTTTTCTCTGAACCCAAAACAAGATGTTTAAGGAGCTAAATCATCATTGTTCAAGGTCAATATTCCTTTTCTACTACTTTTGTTCCCTGGTTCAGATCACATGAGGTTAGATGCTTGAGCTGGTACTAGGGAAGTGACAGGAATATCCAAAGTATAGCAGGTAAAAGCAGCTGAGGCTCTTTCATCTAGCAGAGTCTAAACTTAGCTAAAGAATCACTTGATATATCCATTTTTCTTCAGCTACAAAATCTTTCTAACCTGAACAGGATTCCTCACTTTCTTTCTTATTTTTTCTTTTCTTTTGGGATGGGGGCAAGCTTGGTTTCTTATTAAAACACCACAAGTCTGAGGCAGCACAAAGAGAAAACTAGAACCATTTATTCACCCTCTGTGAGTAACAGCCGACTCTTGGTGCTACAAGGAATTGGGATTTTGTAGAAGTCTTGTCAGCAAGTAAAAGTAACTAGTGCTTGCTGCTAACACAGGAAGGTATGAATAATTTTTGTATTTCTGTCCTGTGAGAACCAAGCCACTGTGAAATCACTGTCAGTCTGTGACCTCCTCTGAGCTCTCTTAGACGTTCACCTGCTGACCTTTCATGATGTTCTGGTCTAAAATATTTTTCATAGGAAGAAATAAGATACCAGCAGTTCAAATGTAGCAGTTAGTCAGCAGGATGGGTGACTTTTATAGCACTATATGGGACTTTTATATTTGTCAACTAATTGTTTTAAACTGTGGAGATGCAGTTTTAAGCTGGCCACAAACTCATTTAAACTCAATTTCCTACCAATTCATAGAAGACTAGAACAGCTCTACTCCATAGATATGCCTTAATAAGTTCAGCTACTGCAGCAATTGAAATGATAGCCTTGGAATAACAGTTGTCTTGCCAAATGGAATTTTCAGACCTGGACTGTGTTGAATGTGCCTCCCCTTTCTGTCTCCCTGAAATGACTCAATGCAAAACTGTTTACCTGGCTTTTTTTGTTATTGCAGCAAATTTATTATTTCCCATTATCTGTGTACATTGAAAATAAAAAAAAAAAAAGAAGAAGCAAAAAAGACAAAAACCCACAAAAACACTAAAAACCCGTGGAAAACTAGACACCTGAACATCTCTAAATGAGAGCTTGAAACTAGCATTAAAAGCTCCTGTCTCATACCTACACTGAACATTTTTAAATGCATTGATTTTCCTTTTATTTCCTTGGATTTTCAGCTACAACATTAGAATCGCTGAACAGAAGCATAGTGCTCCTGGATTCTTTACATCAGCACTTTTCCTCACACTGCAGTGCAATACAATGGGATATGTTCTGCATTGTTAGAGATGCTGTCCCTCTGATTGGACGTTAAATCCTTTCATCTTTCATGGCTTCACATCCGAAAGCTAAACATATCATTTACATTCTGAAATAGCATGTTGCTTCAGCCAGTGTGTAATCCTCTTGATATGAACACACACCCTTCTATACATCCTTTGATATAAACGTGTTACAATTCACAGCCATGTGCAACCTATTTTCAGAGCCACAGTAAATAGAGTTCCTATGCATGATGCCAGTTTAAAGGCACCTAATTTATTCCCTTATGAGCCTTTGAAAGTTCTAACCACCAAATAAGTTTCCTTCTTTTAAGGCATGCTACAGAATAAGACTTGCAGTGAGACCCTTCTCACATTTATGGGACCATATTGAAGCCTGCAGCAGCCGACTGCTAGTGCTAAGGACTGGAATAGCTGGCACTAATTAACAGTACTAATATTAGGAACACCTGTGTCTTTTTCAGAAGGAACATGTCAAACAGAGGCATACATATGTTATAGCCTTCATTAAAACTAAAATATGCCAGACATTAAATTACTCAGGTTAGTCTTGAAGAGGAGACGATCTGTTGTGTAAGGACAGATTTTACATTAAAAGTGCTAACATTAGTGTCACTATTTATATCATGCTAATGCACAGAGTTCTTTTCTGAAACTATGTAATTATGCTCCTTGTGCAGTATTAGGTGTCTGGAAAAAATCCTTTTCTTCATTTAAATGATTTTTGAGAATGAGATTTCTCAAATGTTGGTTCTGTATCTGGCTGGGAAGGCTGGTTACACAGATCTAAGCCAGGAATTGCAATTAACTAGATAAAAGGTATATCTGTTTGAGATTTTTTTATATGTAGCCATAAAAGAGATTTTTCAAATTACAGTTAGAAGTATAATTTTTCTAAATTACTATTGTTATGTTAAATTAAAGCCCACTGGGACACTTAGTCTAATCTACTGAACACAGAATATTTTCAGTTGTTTATAAAAGGAAAGAAATCTTTCTGAATGGATGAATATACACCTTAGTTGCTAATACTATGCAGCTGAGTGTAAAAATTGGGGATTTTTTACTTTTTTTTAAATCATGTTAACACATGCATTCATCTGTTTTGAAAGTAAAACACAAAGGCAGGATTGTTTCTGTTGGTTTGGGTTTTTTCCCCTACCAGACTTCTGTATAACTTCTAAGAATCTCCAAAATATATAAATAAAACACAGTGGATCATATTTGGGTGCAAGATAAAACACTTTTTTTTTTCTAATATAATCCAAATTAAAGTTACTAATCATCACACAGAGAGAATAGAACGTACAGAAAGATGCTTTGACATAATTTCCAATCTTCCAAAGAGATAGCAGTCTCATCAAACAGACCAATCTCTCACAAAACAAAAGACCAGTTTCCAAAACCTTTATTTATCCTGTATACCTCTTTTTGTGAGCTATCCCCCGCCACCCTAATCCTCAATTTTAGTAGAGTTACTGAGAAGTGAAAGCTTTATCTCATGTGAATCTGAATGATTTGTACCACTTCTATTACAAATGATTTAGCTGCAGCACACCAGCAGCACCCCCAGGAAGACATGCAGGTGTGTGTATGTATATATATATATATACATATACATACATACATATATATATATGAGATATGTTTTATGCATTTTATAAATATGATGTCTTTTCAATTAGATCATTAAAATAGGTATGATAATTGATTACAAGTTTTTTAGCAACAGAGAAGGTGAATTATAGAAATAGCAGTTACATGTGTGGTTTTCTTAGTTCAGTTAATACTTCAGCTAGAATTCTGTTATACAAGAGCATTTTTCCTTCTTGCAATCACATAGCCATTTTGAAAATTTTTCTGTACCATACACAGCCTTCACAGAATCAGGAAAATGAAGGTGAGAAAAGTCTTATCCTGGACTCTCTTGTATGATTCCTGCTTATTTGAAAAGTACTTGATATTATTCCCATGGATACTCATCTTTTACTAAGCATGTGCAACAAATGGGTTACAGCATTTCTTGTGTACTTCTCTCAATATCTGGCAAAATGTACCTCTGCAAGTTTTCACAGTGACAGCAATCCTGATGCTCACATTTACTTAATTTTGTACTATCTCACCAGATGCCTCAAAAAACTTTCCAGAATAATTTTTTCCTACAACCTCATAGATGTGTGACACTGTAAAATTAAGATCATGCATTATAAGATCTGTAGAAGTATCAGTTTTATTCCTTATGAAAGTTGTTCATATCTTGATATTTAACATACAGTGGTCACACCTAATCGGTGATTAAAAATAAACAAAACTCCCCAACAAATCAGAACAATACAATCTTACTTAATGTCCTCTGAAGTATGTAAATGTGTGAATATCTTGCATTTAGCTGCCAATAAACCCCAAATTCTCATCAAAGCTTCCTGTCAGAAAGCCAGCTCAATAACAGTTTATTCATTCTACTCCAAAGGAAATGATAAATAGCCTGTCAAGCTATGTACAAAGTAAAAAAATTATAAAGCCAAAATATGTGTGACCATTGTGAAAAAAAACCCCAAAAAATGCACACCAAAAGGATAGCCACCTCTTTAGTGCACTGAGATGGTTCAAGAGAGAAGAAAGTTAAGTTAAAAAATAACCTTATATTTCATGATCTGGACAACTAATACTGACTGCCTTCATTACTACAATTTTACAACCTTTGGCTATCAGGAACATATGTTTACCTAAGAAAGATAAACAAACTATTTAAATGCATATGCTAAATTAACTTTCACTGAATCCTAATCACTGCAGTGTCTAAATATTTTGAAATTGGCTCAGGCATTTGTAAGAGTATTTCACAAGTAAGTAATTTGTAGTCAACACCTTTATTTTTTTCAACCACAAATGTGCCAATCTATGAGATATGTCCAGATGAGATCATCTCCACCATGTGCATCCTTTGCTGTGATTGGAGGCTTGCATTAAATAGCCAATGAACTTCTAATTGATTTGCAATCATAATGATAACTCAGCTGTCTCTAGCAGAACACTTCTGCCTGTAAATCATTCAACACATTATACTCATGATATTAGAACACTTTTGAAGACAAATGAAATAATTAAATGATAAATTATTGTCTAGAAACAATAATAGAAAAGGCTCTTGGTTGACTCTACTTAATATTCTCGACATGTACCTAAACCCATACACCCACTCACACATTTACTTACTATATACACATGCACACTCTGGAAGTGTTTTGCTTTTGTGTGAAAATGGTACTTTAATTAATGTAACTTTGAAAAGCAAATGACTGAGATAACCCTAGAATTTGATTCATTTGCTGTTTTAGACTCCATTTCTCCTCAAAATTACACGTCTTTATTGTTATTTTAACAGACAACATCCACAGTATCTAAGCACAACAGAAGAAAGAGATACTCTTGAGTCACATATTATAAATTAATGTAAATTTGAGGCTGACATAATAACATCATTGACTATATTTTTATGTAAATTACTATTTTCCACAGCTGTACTAATATTTAAAGGGACAAATTTTATCACTACCCAAAAAGGAGTTCCAACAGATGACAAAAATGATCCCAAATAAAATACAGATGAGGCCAGCTTGTCATAAGAAAAATAATTATTTACTTTCTCATGGTCCTAATAGAGATTCTCATGTGGTTTTAAAATGCACCTGAGATCCTCATGTGGTTTTAAAGTGCACCTGTTTGCAGACCTGGCAAAAGGTATAAACTCTGTAAAGGTTTCTATTAATTTGTATTATAGACTAATTTTGAGGATGCAAATGAGGGTAAGATTCTAGTTCTCATTCACAGATAGAAATTCAAAAACTCATAAAGGGATACATAGGCTGAGCTCAAAAAAGGACCAAATGAAAATAAGTGCAAAAAGTTAACTTGTTCCTTCTCAAGAAATTATCATAGTTCTATTGGTGTTGCATTGCAAAATACACAACAGCACAGGCATGTACACCAGAACTCAAAGTTTGAAAACTGTTTCTTTCAAGCTTGCTTTGTTTCTTTGAAGTGAGAACTTTACAAATTGTTTGGAGGACCACAAGTTACTTTTGAGACAAGAAAAGGGCAACCAGAAAACATCTTAAAGCTGTACTACATGAACAAAGGAAGCTAAGAGTAGTGAAGAAATAACATTTCTATGATTAATTTATTATTTTGTAAATTAAAAAATTATAAATAAAATTCAAGCCTTCTTTGAAACTGTTGGCTAGGGGTAGGGATTTTTAACCAAGAGGTAACCATGCTGTAGCCTCAGTGAGCTACTGTTTCTCCTAGTAGGATCAACCTCTTCCTGTGTTTAATCATAAAACCATCTGAAAGTTGTTTCTCTCTTTTGGAGTATTACAGAAATTAAGATGGGGCAAAGGGTGAAAATTGCCAGCTCTCATCTTTAAAAATGAAACAAGTGGTGGAGTTGTTGTGATTGAGTTGTCATGGAGGGCAGCTGGCAGTTCATACAGGTGGCTTATTTCCACATACCCTGTGGGCAGATCAGGAGTAGCCAAGGTAATTAATGGTCCTTTTACAGCATTATTTGTGTCTCCTTCAACATGTCAATTTCATTGACAACTATTTCTAGTTGGAACAACCCCCCTGTACATACAGCAGCTTCAGACCCAGAAACATACTACTGGTGACTTTCACCATTATTTTGAATTTGAATTTTGAGGATAATTCTGTGATTAATTATTTTAATTGGATTTCAGTGTATTTGTAAACATAGACTGTAGACTCTTGTTCTGCCAAAAAAAAGGTGTTTTGTTTTATAATCGGAAAGATGAACATTATATTGAACAAAATGCAGAAGACTTCTAAGCTGCAGCTCATTTATGAAGGATGGCAGATCACTTTATACTGTACCACTTTAGTCACTAGAAATTGCAACATAAAAGCTAATTTACATTAACACTTGAAAGAGTCTGACTACTCTTCTCTGTTTCATCTCTGCCATTCAATTGCACCACTATTACAGTTTCAGAAGTGACTTTATGGTAAGAAGGGGAAACAGGAGCTCCACAAAAGAATAAACTTGCAAGAAGCTGTTCACCCACTAGTCCTTCAAATTATTCCTCATTCTTTTTACTGTTTCCCACTTGTTATTGCATCTATAACACTCTTCAAATTCTCATGCAGGGCATCTGATGCACTTCACAGTTACAATTACTGCCAAAGGAAAACTAAAGTCACTGTATCAAGGTATCGAACAGCTGGAGGCTTTGTTCAGCTTTTGCCATTCTTTCCTAGTTCAATTTCTGACATTATGTTAGAATGGTGTATGTATTGTATTCACTGGCAAATGTAGCATTTCAGGCAGGTTATAGACAGAGTAGTTTAGCCACACTGGGTCTCTCTGTGTGGTGAGAAAATCATTAGCACATAGTTACTGCTTTAATGCAAGTTCTGATAACACAATCTAAAATGGGGCTTCTTTTTGTCATCTTAGAAAAGAAAGCAGTAAACAAAACCCAAAACCATCCAAATGCAACACGTACAAGAAATTTATGAGCATGGTTTCCTCATTTTGTTTACAAAATGTAAGGTACTCTTTTTGAAGTAAAGCCATGCAAAAATAGCATCTCATATTTCTGAAATTAGTGGTTTGGTCCATCTGTTTTTGTTGATATGGACTAAAATGGAGAGGGAAAAGTAGTTCTGAGGGAAAGTAAGGCTACAGCATGCAGTACAGCTTGGTTTTCTTACATCTTTCACGAATTATTTTTAGTCACGTTAGCAGGGATTGCAGTGACTCTACATACACCACACTGATGCAAAGTTTGTGATTCCTGGGTGGGAGATCAGTGGATCTCAAAAACAAAGGCACAGTCCCTGTGTACAGTAGCTAGTATATCAGCTGAGTTCTCAATCAAATATTTTGTGAGACAAGATACACAAAAATAACACAGAAGGTTTTCAAGTGAAATTAAGCTTCACCTCATAACTATGCAATGGATTATTAAAAATTGTTAACTTGGTAAAATGTAATTTATGAATTATTTATTACATGTCCCCTTTTATGCCATATTTTTAGCTCACTTTTGTCTTTCTAAGAAATTTATTCTCAGTATGTATAGCTGAACTACTTTTTAATTTCCTTTTCAATTTGCCAATGTAATGTTATTGTTCTTTTGAGCCTGGTTACTCAGGTTCCTTATTTGTTTTAAATTGGCTTTTTTTTTTTTTCTTTCTCAGTCATGCTCATTTACTCCACTTCTACCTTGGATCTGTTTACCTGTTGACACCCCTTTTCTGCTTTTACATGTTCTTTTCCCTAGTTCTATGAAATCTTTCATGCTACCAACCTCCTGGCCTTTTCTGCATCAAGGAAGAGCAGTCTAGAGAAAGGCTCACTAAACTGTGGTCATGATCAAAAGAGCAAAGTTCACTTTGCTGTTCACTATTTTTTCAGATTTCTAGGTGGATTTGTCTTCCAATAAAAATATAAGAGTTGTATCTCAACCTTATTTAATCCTGTGCTTTTTATACAAAGTAGTCAGAAGTGATGTTGTCCAGCTGATGTGGTAACGAAACAATTAGTGCTGAGTCCAATGCCTCCCTAAACTTTATAGGCTTGGGTAGTGCCACATAGCTCCTAGCTCATCATTTGTCCAGTTCATTGCCTAAGCACAGACTACTATCCAGCGAGAACAACTTGCCAAAGGAAAAAGTAGTTTAACACCTCATAACTTCTGTAGCTCACTTAAAATTTCAGTCATGTCTTCAGCAGAGGCATCTCCACGTAACATCTGCATAATCCTTGGAGTGATGTCTGAGAAAACTATGTGTCCATTCCTTAAGCTTCTAGGCATACAAAATTCCCAGTTTTGGCTCCAGAGGTTTTCCAGAGCTCACCCAAATCTTTTTCTCTTGTAAAAGTAACCCTCTTCTAAAATCTTCCCTCTGTAAATAAACTTGAGGAACAGCAGATTGCCATTGTGCTTGAAAACAGGAAGCAAGCATAAGAGCTTCTCCTTTAGGGAGATAAAGTCCTTCCTGCCTCTCCACTAGCCCCAGCTGGTCTTCTATTTCTGAAAATGAAACAGACTTTCTGCACATACACAGACAAAACTCCTCTGTAAAAGTCAGAACTTTTCAATAATTGCCAATTTTGACAGAAGTTGACTTGAAAAAAAATAGAAAGGAAACTGTCTCCTAATGTAAAAAACTTCCTGGTTCAGCATTTTCAGATTGTTTCATTCAAACTACTTTTTGAATACTTTATACTAGAAGGCCAAAGCCTTAATCTTATTATTTTTCCTTAAAATCAAAAGTTTATATTGTTCTGAAATCCTACTTTTATAAAAAAAAATCAGAATCAAAATGCATTTTGAATTTACAAAATTCCCTTTTCTAAAAAAAAAAAAACAAAACAAAAAAACCCCGTGGTTCTGAATGATATTTAAATCATTGTAATTTTTTGATCCAACATTCATGGTAGAATCCTGAAGCACACATTACTAACAACATAATCTGCTCATTTTCTTCACCCAAGATGGAAAATACTGTTTAAAATGAAGGTTACAGAACAAGTTATCAGTAAAAAAAAAGTTCCAGTAGATGCAGATATATATTCCTGAGTGGCAGAAGCTGTTGTAATTCATGTCAGCTAAAGGAGTCAAGTAAGAACAAGAGCTGCATGCTGAACAGCATGACTTCACATGAAAAGGTAGCAAAATGTGTGCCTGTCTCATCTAGTGGAAGACCTCTTTTGCACGGCAACAATTCTCTTCAAGTTATTTACTTCACTTGTGCAATGCACTCTGGTATCATGCTGGGAGACCTAATTATACCAGAGGGACTCTTTCAAACATTAAATAGCTCAAAGGATTAGAAAGCATTTTTAACATCATTCATAAAAGCATTCTAATTTCAAATATTGTGGGGTTTTTTTCAAATTTATGTCTCACCCTTTATGAGTTCTAGTAATCTGTGTTAGTGACACTCAATTTTGACACTTCCTAGATATGAAGTGATGCTCTCTCTAACTCTAGAAGTTTTTCTTTTTGGTCTCTACATTCTTACATGCACTTACATGAGCACACATGCATACGTAAACACACAGAGAAGCACTATTACACAGATTAAGTATAGATTGGTCTTCTCTAAGGTTACCTTCACAATTTACATTCTGCATTTTGCTGCCCTTAAGTTAAGACCCTGTATATCATACAGCAGATATGTTATTAAAGTGCTTAAGCTTCCAGACTCAAGAAAAAGAAAAAGAAAAAAGAAAAAGAAAAAGAAAAAGAAAAAAAAAAAGAAAAAGAAAAAGAAAAAGAAAAAGAAAAAGAAAGAAGAAAAAGAAAAAGAAAAAGAAAAAGAAAAAGAAAAAGAAAAAGAAAAAGAAAAAGAAAAAGAAGAAAAAGAAGAAGAAGAAGAAGAAAAAGAAAAAAGAAAAAGAAAAAAAAAGAAAAAAAAAAGAGAAAAGAAAAAGAAAAAAAAAAAACCAAAGAAAAGACCTGCCTCTTGAGAGCTGTAATATTTAGTTACCATCCTAAGATGGACTAGACTTGCTGGGTTGGATTGCTTTGGAGTGGACTTTGTTTAGCAGAAGAGTGATGTTATCACTGCTTAGACTGCTATTTTACTTATTCTCACATTTTCTCTGTCATCTTTCACACCAATTTGCTCTGTGGTATATTTGATCATGGCTGGCTGCCAGAAGCCTGCCCAGCTGCTCTCTGACTCCCCCCTCCTCAACAAAACAGGAAGAGAACATTGAAAAGCTCATGGGTTGAAATAAAGACTGAGTGATTATTTATCGATTACCATAAGGGCAAAAACAAACTTCACTTGAGAAATTAGTTTAATATTTGCATATTAAAAATAGACTTGGATGGTGAGAAACAAAGGTAAACACTAAAATACCTCCTCCCACCCCCAATTCTTCCCAGGCACCACTTCCTTTCCTCATTCCTGCTGTATTCATCTATACAGACTATTTGTATCTTAAATCATGCTGATTTCTGCTTACAAATGTGGTAAGAGGCTTCTTGTGAGCTAATCTACACTAGAAATAACATACACATAAATAGATCATTCTGGAGGTACCATTCAAGTGAGGTAAGGCATACTTTTCTTTAATTAGAAAGTTCCAAACTGGTTTTGCCTCATTACCAATTAATCCATAATTAATGTTGAGTTCCTTTATTTCATTGCCTTTATTTCACTGTCATTTCAGACCCAAAAAGCTAAGAGAAGTTTCTTTCCTTTTGAAAGAAATTTGCACAAGTATTTTCTATCATTTTTCAGCATCCTTCTTTATGGCACAGCAGACTGTTGGCAAAGAAGAGAGTTAGCTGCCTGCTGACATTGAATTTTTTGAGAATATACTCTTGTTAGCCATTTTTCACAGTTGTACTATTATTTTAACAGAAAGAAGGACCTTTGTAACACAATTTTTTCACCACCTCAGAAGTTTCTGTGGGGTTACATCTTCTGTACTCTGCTCAGCAACCGTGATTATATGGCACTTGATCCTCAGGAAACTAAAATAGACATTCCAATCAGACAAACACAGAAGTCTCCCAAAGACTGCCCTAAGCCCTGTAATAACTGTCCTTAAAAAACAAAAAAAAAAAAAAAAAAAAGCTCAAAACAAATTCAGCATTTTTTCTTCATCAAAACAATACACTAGGAAAAGAAAGAAAGAACATTAATGTGCATTCAGTTGTTATAACCATACTTAAACTTCTGTGTCAATCCCATGACAGTGCCTAGAAAAGGAGGTGACAGCAACAACTTTTCCTGATTAAGGTATTTTGGGTTGGTTTTTTGTGATGGACATCTAAATTTTTCTTGATTCTTAACTTCTAGACGCTACAGTGTCACACAGTACAAGCATATGATTCTACTGATTACCTTTACATTTTTTTTATAGGCAAGCAAGGGATAATGACTCTTCTTTCCCTATTAGTCTTGAGGAGAACTGGGATATAATTTATGTGCTTTTCTGAAAGCAGATAGGACAAATGGAACTTTACCATTCTCAAAGAACTGTCTTTTTTTTTTACTCCAGATGAGCAGTTCTGATGGACACTGTTAGTGATAAAAATGTCCTCAGATATTAACTTCTTTGGGATAATCTTTACAGCTCAGCTTGGGCACACAGATGACCTCTAACTTTTTAACCAGGCAAAAAGTAATCCTGAGAGCTGATGGCAAAAATCCTTTTCAGAGTTTGATGATTTTTGGCAAAGCATTTTTACAACTTTTTTTCTGCTGATTTGTTGCAGAGAAAAAAATATTCCTCCTCTCTTGACATGTTCTTCACACAACCTGAAATATTAGGAATTGTTATGTAGGTAAAACTATTATTTGTAAAGCTGTATTATGTAAAATGTATTATGAAAAAATAGTTGCATCTAACAGGACCTAATAATAATGTGCTCTCAAAAATCTGTTTTGATTACTCTGGACTTCTACTTTTCCCAAACCCTGGGGTATGCTGAAAAGTGACAGTAGAAATTATTTACTTCAATTCCATTAATCACAGGTAAATGAGGGTCTTCTAAATTTATAGTCAAGACAGACATTTGACTGCAAGTTATCTGGGTGACCTTCAATCTAGAGAGACTGAATATATAGAAAAAGAGGATTAAGGAATGATATCAATTAAGTGGACAGTGCTCACCAGACCCTTTTCTTTCAAAGATAGTGAGATACAAAAATAACCGCCAGCCAAAAAGAGGGTAAAGAGCTTCTTCTCAGTCAGCCTTCTTCTTCCCCTGGGAAGGAGTTAAGGACCTTTACACCATCACTATTGGACTGCCTGCATTTACCTAGACATTTGTCAGCTCTAGATTGTGTTAGCAAAATGCATTCTGACATCTTGAAATGTTGTGAGGAATAAAAGTTTGTGAAGGACAGCTTTTTCCTTTTATGTCTTATAAGAAAGGCTTTACAGAAGCTTTCATTTGCTCCTAACCCATAAACTACACCAAATGTATTGGCTGAAAGTGCTCATAATCCTATATAATCTATATTGTCTTTTTTATGATCACAGGACATGGGTAAACTATTGTCACACAAAAGAAGTGAATGATGAAAAATGTCAGTAACATTTAATGTCATTTATTTGCCAAATAGGTGGGTAACTTTCACCAAGAGAAAAAAAACCAAACATATAAACAAACAAACCCCAGAAACAGAATTTCTTATTGCAAAACCATTCTATTTTTTAAGAGAATCTCAAAAATAAATTTATGATGAGGCAAAAATTTTTATTCATTCAGAATTCAGATATTTGGAGTTTGCCATCAAAGCAGAAAATGAGTACAGGGAAATTTGCTTTAAGTTTATTTATTGATTAAGCCAAACCTTTAAGTGAACAGTTTCAGCTGAGGTCGTGTTTTTACCAGAGAAAAATCTTCAAATTTGTTGGATCACAAAAGAAACCAAACAGCTAATGTTGTGTTGTGTTTCAAAGATGTGTCAGTCCCTATGCGTTTGCTTATGTTAAACTGAAGCATGAATCTTAAGTGATAATGGTTTTAGGTCTATTCATGAGGAAGATGAGATTTTCTTTTACTGTCTCTTGGGTAGGATAACTCTGGATTTGTCCACTGGATGTTGCTTGATTTCTTACTGAATTCAATCCTCCAAAAATTGTATGTGGTTTACAAAAAATAGATGCTTTCCTAAAATCTGCTGATTCTTTGCTTGGTACCCATTTAGGTACATCTGTTATTCAGGTGACAGCCACAGACGCTGATGATGCCAACTATGGAAACAGTGCCAAAGTGGTGTACAGCATCCTCCAGGGACAGCCGTATTTCTCAGTGGATCCAGAAACAGGTTAGTAATTCATTCAGTCTCACTTTTTGCCGAAGCAGACAGGATGCAGGGGTCAAGACTCTTTTCACTTCCATCTCAACACTGGAACTGGCGTAGGACTTGGCATAAAGCTGATACCCTTTCATCAAATGAAAACTGGAACAAAAATAAAAGTATGCTTTTTCTGTTAATAAATTATTGCAGAAGATCTGCTTTAATTGGTATGAGTAAGATTTCCAGATGATGACTGTTAACTATAAAGATCAACAGTTCAAAAAAAAGCGTAAAGTACTGTAAAGGTCAAAAGAATCATCAAAATTAATCCCAAATTTATTTTACCCTTTTTCCTGGAAATTTCATCAGTTTGCCTTTAAGTAAATAGGAACTGGTGAATTTCACACTATAAGTTTAAAAAAATAAAATCTCACAAGCAATGCAATATTCCTTAAGGTCTGAGCTAAATTCCTGACCACTGACAATTTTTAAATGAAGATGCTTTTTGAAATTGTACCCTGATTCCAAGACTTATTAGAACCACAGTAAGAATCATTAATGCTTTCAAGTTGTAAAGTACGAATTGGTGCGTTTTTCAATGTTATGCAGGAAATCCAATAGGAAACAACACAAACTAAAAAAAAATTAAAAAAATTTGGATATCTACAATTCAAAATTAATGTTCAAAAAAGAAGCATTAAACCACAAACTCCCCTCTTCCAGATACCTAATCCTAAGGCACTCAAGACTCAGCAGATATTGCATTAGCTTTTCCTGCATGTTACCAAAATTCTTCTGGTTTGTGAATTGAGAATTTAAGTGCAAGTTTGCCCAGAATGCCTGAAGTTCCTAATCCATTGAGAACGCTGAGATGATGTCTTACTTTCCTTTGAAACAATTTCTTTTTTTCTAAATACAGCAAAGGCATAGTATATAAGAGATAATGAATCACAAGGATACAGTTTTTAAAAGGGAAAATAACCATTTTACCTCGCATAAAAGTGTTCAGTTTTTTTCCCACCTTTTTCCATCTCTCTTTCTTCTCTTTTCTGTAGTGAAACATCTGAAATATCTTTAGCAGGCATGATCAGGGAAACAGGACCAGTACCACATGGAAAATAACTGATGGTAGCAAGTGTTTAGGCAGTCAGGCAGTTTGGGAAAGACCTGGGCTCTCATCTTTGGTTCAGGGATTATCTCTCATTTTAATCCAATTTGCTGTTTCATGTTGCATGTATTAACAAGCCTAGGTATGGTAATCAGAACTGGTAATCCTGGATCAGACGTAAATGTCATAACCACTAAGCTACAAAGGTTTTTCTCTCTATTTCCCTCTCTTGTTAGAAGTAGAAATTTTCCAGGGTTGTCTTTTTTTTTTTTTTTTTTTTTTTTTGCATAATATCAAACTGATCCTATAATCAGAGCCTTCTTCTGAGAAAGAAAGGGCAGGAGTGTGAATCCTCCAAGCAGAAAAGGACGCTATGTTTATATTTTCCCACTTCGCAACAGAAAACTCTTGTCACTTCAGCTTTGAAAACCACAGCCTTTCTAAATGAAAATAAAAAGCTCTCTGCTTCATTTTCTAAAAGAAAATATGTGCATGCCCACTTTAATGAAAAGGTCTTTTGGTTTTTTCACCTGAGACCCTTATTCTTTTTTTGTGCTGTAGAAGTGTTTGAGACATTTAAATTACAGTTATGAAATTTTTGAAATCTGACACCCCAAAAAAGATTTTTCAAAACTAATTTCAGAGTCTTGTCCAATTCTTTTATTAGCTATAGCCCGAGCTGATTTACAGTGTCCATCACCGAGCATTGCAATCAATGATCTATTACAGCCCAGAATAATGAGTCCAGGGCATGTTAAAGTTCAGCCTTGTGCTATAATATTAAAATGTCATCAGGCCTGGAGATTACACAATATATTAAAATAATAACTGGGGATAGTAACTGAAAAATGTCATTAGTTCACCGAACATATTTATATTTTTGTCATTAAAGGAATAATGAAATTGATTTAGCACAACAAAAACAATAAATAATGTCTCTGTTACATTTTTTTTTCTCTTTTTCTTAAAATCACATTAAAGCAGCCATAGATTGAAAGGCTTATTGCAGTATACCTTGTTGTGATTGCTATGGATTATCATCTGCACAGTATATCTGACGTGAATCCATTTAAGAGCTCTGCGATTAACGTGGATGGTGCTTCTCCTTCACCTCTCTGTCTCTCCTTTTTCTTACTCCTTCAAGGCATCATCAAGACTGCTTTACCAGACATGAGTAGAGAAAACAGGGAGCAGTATCAAGTGGTCATCCAGGCCAAAGACATGGGAGGCCAGATGGGTGGATTATCAGGAACCACCACCGTGAACATCACACTGACTGATGTCAACGACAATCCACCTCGCTTCCCCCAGAGTATGGAGCATCTAATAATTTGGTTTTCCAAGGAACATCTCTAAAATCAGCTGGTTTGCTTTGGCCATTTGGAAGCTTCTTTTTTATCACTATTTTTATAGTACTGGCCTGCTGCTGTGTCTGTTTATGTTACAGCATTTTTGAGGAAAATGGGAATCACTGTCTACATTTTTGTAATGGCAAATTATTTATTGGAATTACAAACTTGCTTCTCATTCTTACTCTGCTTACAGAAATATAAACTGCAACAATAATTTAGGCCAACTGCAGGGACTTTAGAAGAATCTAACTACAAAATATAAGGATCTGTTCTTGGAAACTCTTTTAGTTCAGCATTTTTAGGCAAGCAAGTAGGTCACAAGTTTCTTAATGTACTGCCTTGCACAGGCAGAGTTGATCAGGTGGTATGTTCTGCTGGCAGTTTAAGCTTTTGCTTTAGGTACTTGTAATCTCTGTTCAGTTCTTTAAATATTTTGATAATCTAGACGAGTTTGACAGAATAAAGTGGTTTGTTTTTTTTTTAAATACTTCTGCAGTAGGAAAAAAAAGGCAAATAGCAGAAAGCTGCACAATACAGAAAGCTTCACAGTAGGACTCTACAGATCTTTTTATCCTAGGCCAGTCTTTAAATTCAGTCTCACATTGTTACAGTCAGTGTCTGATAACTGTTTGATAGGCTGCAGATAGGAAAAATTTACAGCCTCAGTTCAGTGCCTGCCAGAAAAATGTCCACATAATAAAATTTGAATTGCTTGTTCACACTGATGAGAGACCTGGCTCTCTTTATAGATCCACTGAGGACTGGACAAACATAGCTGATTTAGAAAATGCTCTACCAGACGTGAAAAGCACTTCAGTATCATGACAATAAGTACACCCAGAACAGAACAAACTGTTCAACCTAGTACAGATTAAAAAAAAAAAAAAAGAAGGAAAACTCTGACAGTACAGAAGAAGGTATCCTTGAAAATACAAATTAATGTTTTAACCTCTATCCATGATAAGACATTGCCTTAAAAGAAAAGAGGGGAGGGGAAGTACTGCCACCCTCATAAAGAAAAGATAATTCAAATTCACATTCAGAGTTCACTTCATGTTCACATGGCAAACTCAACAACTTTTAACTGGGCTTCCTGTTTGACTTCACGAGGGGATACTTTTTAAACATATATATCATGATGTAGCCTATAATATTTTGGCAAATAGGAATTCTTGAAACTAAATTATAATTTAGTGTAGCACTTTGCTTTGTAAGCCTTGCTGCTGAATAAAGTAAAATAAGATAAAATACAGAATGAAGAATGTATAGAACTTCAAAATAATCCAGTTTCCTTAGCCCGTGTTCCTTCTGATGCTCTTCTGACAAAATTAGCTTAAGGCTCAAGCCTATGAAAGTTCTTCTCATTATTTCAATAAGCTTTGGGGTTGGTACTTTATAAAGTAACTTTTACAATTTGATGCCTCATACAATATTCTCTATAATGTTCTACTTTGAACATCACTGGAACATTGCATGGCCTACAGAAGGCCTGCCATGGGATCTGTCCAATGGTGCAATTCCAATTTTGCTGGTGACCCTTCCCTGTCATTTTCTTTCTCCTCAGCAGGATGGTTTTCAGCACTTTCTAGGAAATCAAAGATAGAGAAACATCTAAAAGATCTGATTTGTTCTTAGATAGTTATGAAGTAGGGTACACCTTCAGAGAACTATCTGCTCTGGAAGTTTGCTTTTTATTAGAACATTTGTCTCCTATTTTCTCATATGTGAGGCAACAATAAGTGAAAACATTGCCCAAAATGGAGGGTGAATGGCAGTTGCAAGGAAAACCAGTTAATATCAAGGCATTTCAGAGCCAAAAATTAATTTCTTAGATGGACCGGAGAAAGTAAAATGTCACTGTGAAGTACTAGTTGTTCAGACTGCATTAAGAAGAAGCATTTTCTGTTTTGTTTTGTTTCCTGAAAGGAATCGTGGACAATTAGAAGACATAGGCCTAAATGGAATTTAAGTGGCACCATAATGAAAACCTTACACATTTTAAATTCTATTGTACTCTAAACCAAATAGCCTTCTCATATGCCAAAAATGCGTAGCATTCACACAGCACCACAAAAGGAGGAATGCTTTCAAACAGAAAATCACTAAAGGGAGGTATTTATCTGGAAGGAGTAATAAGTACCATGATTAAATCTGTTCTTATGGTATTTCTGGCGCAGCTGACAAACCCTTGAATTCGTCAAGAGTTCAAGGCTTCAAACACAGTTTAGCTGCCAGGAGTCCTACCTTTCATCCCATTTGCAGACTGGTTTGAGGGGAAAAATATGCATTTTTGTCCGTGTGGATCACAGTCAAACAGGCTACTGCTGAGTTTTCCCTTACAACCTTGAATTTGTAACAGCAATCACAATTTAGCACCAAGCATTAGCTTCCATTTTGCTACACATCTAAATAAATACAAGCTATTTTCAGAGGCTCTCTTTTGTACTTAGTCTTTGCAACTGGGGACAGAAATTTATTTTGCACTCAACAGTCTGATATATTCCTTGTATTAGATGGAGCATTGAGGACCCTTTAGGTGTCTTAAAAAGCAAAGGACATGTAAATACAGGGAATAGGGTTGTTGCAAGAAGGAGAGTTGACTGTATTTCACTACAAGTCAATACAATTTATATATGTTCTTATTGGATCCTTTGAAACAGGGTGATACATTTTATCTGGTGCTAATTTTGTCAGACTCTAGGTATTTCTCCAATGCTAGTACATCACTCAGTAAAGTAATATGAGTTTACATGAAAAAGCAGATCAAACGAAACATCAAATTCTGGCATGTTATGTGCAAAATCTGAACATATCAGTTTTTTTTTTGCATTTTCTTGGTAGCAAATAACAGAAAATACTCATTTAGAATTAGTTTTGTCTTGTTAGTGATGAAAGGTTTTCAACGTCTACTTCTTACTGGTCAAGAAATCCATCTGATTAATACCTTTTCTGCTACAGTATATCTTTATAATTAGCTTTTTATTACAAATGTTTTCAGAAAATATATGTGTAAATTAACTTTTCATACACACAAAAAAGAATAAAATGTAATCAGATTTCTTTCCAGAAAACCCTGATCATAAAAACAACAATAAAAATTAACATGAACGTGTATCCAAATGCTCTTTACCAAGAGTCTTTAGTGTGTGTTATCAATAACAGATGAATGATTTATTTTCAAACAGAACACGTACTTGAATATATTTTAAAATAATTAAAATAAAAAGCTATACTATTTTAGTTTCTTTCCAAAATCCTTACAGATTTCTACAACTCTTATACCTTGAGAAAACCAAATAAAATCCTCTCCTAGTTCTTAAAATATCTAGGAACATTTCTAGAGAATATATGCATATATGTAGAGTTAGATAATCAAGGTAAGAAGTGATGCCTTACTGTTCAGCTCCTTTGTCTCTTGGAACTGAAGAAAAAAAAAAGGAAAAAAAAGCACAGTATTAAACGGCTTTGAAGAACAACTTGAAATTTTTGTGACAGTTTGTCAATCAACTCTGAATCATGTTTTAAAGTTTAGTGTGGTTAAAGTTTAAAGACTAGGAGCATTTTTCTTAAATTGTTTGGAACTTCAAGTTACTTTAAAATCCAGGTGAAATTGAAGATGGTTTTTATTCAGAAGAAAAACGTTTCTCAAAGCAGTAAGTGCTTGATTTTCCTCTTCCAGGCACCTACCAGTTCACCTCTCCTGAATCTGCACCACCCGGGACTTCTCTTGGCAGAATTAAAGCCAATGACCCCGATGTGGGAGAAAATGCGGAGATTGAGTATAGCATCTCCAATGGGGATGGATCAGACATGTTTGATATCATCACTGACAAGGACACACAGGAAGGGATTATAACTGTCAAAAAGGTTTATTTTTTCTTCCTCTCTTTTATATGTACTTAGCTCTTCAGGTGCTACGGTTATTTTTCTTTTTCGAGGGGAAGGGAGGGTAGATCTCACAAGGGGTCAGGCTGCCAAGGAGCTGTTGTATTAGTTTTGTTCTTCTCTTTCTTCAGTGGGTATCTGTTATTTTCAAGTCCCAAGGGAAATTTACTGGCATGTCACTTCACATAAAGCAATATTTCAGTGGCTGCTGTCTGTTCAATATATAGAGTCTCACACACAGTACTTTCAAATTAGGGTTGTGAAAACCTGGAGGGGTGCAGTTCACAGTGGGGTTTATCAGCTGATTGCTTTGGTAAGTCTTACAAGGGTGGGAAGCTTACCTGGAATTTGATGAATTTACACGTCCGAGGATAAACTCTCTCTCTCTCTCTAATCTGTCCAACAGCCATTTATCTCCAGCACCTAAAATCTGTGTTGGTGTAAGTTCAGTCTTGGTGATACTTCAGTTGTTACACATCATTTCTATGAAAGTCCAGAAAGCAAAGAAAGAAATTTAATTCAGTATACCATCTCTGACAGATTTATTGGTTGCTTTTCAGAATTCAGCCTGTTAAAATCTGAACACTCTTTTTTATTCTAGTGTGATTAAATGTATCAGTAACAATTAACTGATATCTGTGCATATATATAAAATATAGATCTATGTGGTTGGAAACACATATACTTATTTATGTATATATGTGAATGCATGAATGTCTATATACATACACGTATATGGATATATATGGATATGCATGATGTAAATGTCACATAGATTGAAAACCAAGGTTCACAGTTTTTCTTTTCACTGTGCAACATGGTGGCCAGGGACAAGTCTGAGTTGCATCTAATGCCAAACAGACAAGGATAGATGGTATTGGGGAAGAGTAAAGAAAAGGTAAATAGGACAGAGTGTATTTAAGAACTGGAATAATTGCTCTTTTTACTACCAGTGAGATTGAAAAAATAGGCTTTAAACAACTCTTATGGACTGAGTAAAACTTCCCCATTTCTTTCTTTCTACTTTTATGCAGGTTTTTTTTCTATTTTTTTTCACGAACCTGAATAATTAATGGCAGAGGCGTCATAATTGCCTTTCTGTCCTATAATAATCCTTATTTTTTTAATGTCTAGAATAAGACCTAATATACTCCATCTTCCCCAAGACTGATTAACATTTAAAGCTTTTGCTCCTAAAAATGTTTCCACCTTTGATTCAGCATTGTAAAATTTACACTTTTTGTAAAGTGACATAATTTTGTTATTACTGTTTGCTCCTCAGCCTCTGGATTTTGAAAACAAGGTCTTATATACCCTAAGAATAGAAGCAACCAACACTCATCCTGATCCTCGTTTTCTTCAGCTGGGGCCATTCAAAGACACGGCTTTGGTCAAAATTTCTGTTGAAGATGTTGATGAACCTCCAGTGTTCAGCAAACCCTGGTATTTAATAGAGGTAGATGAAGATGCCAAGGAAGGAAGCATTATTGGGCACGTTGTAGCCCAAGATCCAGATATAGCAAAGAATGCAATAAAGTAAGTCATTACACAACATGGAATTCTTTAGGTGTGGGTCAAATCTCACACACAGAGAGTGGTGAGAGTGAAAGGTATTAAGAGGCTGCTTGAGCAATTAATCACATGGGGACTGTTGAAAAGCGTTGAACAGAGAAAGATATAGGGGAGCTTAGGAAGGCAAATACAATTAGTACAATGACCAGTGCAGGCATGCTTTTGAAGAACAGCCTAGAAACACCAGGTAAAAAGAAAGGAGGCATCAACATTTCATTGCCAGCATCTTCTAGTAGTTTCACCAAACTGTTCATAAAATTATGCTTTTATACCACGTAAAACCCTCAAACTGGTACATTTCTATGCTCCCTGGTGCTTGATAGTAGTCAGCGCTCTGTACATAACATCCACGTTCTGTAGCTTAACTATTTAATGATCACAGTATATTGAATAAGAAATGATTGCAAGAAAGTCATAACAATAAGAGGTAAGAGTTCAGCACTGTGAAATTGCTCTAATTGTTACCAATCTGCTGTTATTATCTGCAGTAACAAACACGGCACTTAAATTTGTGTATTTACCATGCAAGTAATTATGAAAACTGATCTCTGCATTCCTAAACAACTCTTCTATTTCCTGCAGCAGTATGCTTTGAGGTAGGAGGTGTGAGAGGAGGAAGAGAATAAAATATTTTTGAGTAAAATATATATAAAATCTCATTTTAACCTGATAATGACTGCCAACTACTAGGCTAATTAAAAAACAGCTGTAAAGCAAGTTTTTCCTTGCTGGGTAAGAACAAAGCAAAAGCAAGTATCATAAAACAAGATTTAAAGAACTTTCATATAAAAGAACAACTAATTGAAAGATCTTTCTGTTGAGATTGGTGGTCCTTGGGAGTCCTCAAAAATATTTTTTTATAGATTGATGCTTCCTTATATCTGCAATATGTGTCCTTTGGTGACAGAGTTCATTATGAAATCAATTTGAAAAAAATTTTATCTAAGAATGTTAACTTTTAGTTGTTATTCCAGAATTCACTTTGTGAGCTAAAATGTAGTTTCAAATATCAGTCTACAAACCGCCTACATAACAATTTGCTCTTCATCCTGCTCACTAGTCTTAAATTGATTTGCCTTATTTGTAGCATACAGGCAGCTACTGGAAAGCATAGGTTAATCGTAAAGAAAACATTCTTGATTACCTACAGTTAAAATTAGAAAAGTTTTAGAGGTGGCTGTGAACTAAACTGGAGAGTGCCACAGGAGATAGTGATGCTCAATTGTACTGTATCTTGACAGATATTCTGTAGATCGACACACTGACCTTGACAGAATATTCAACATCTATTCAGGAAATGGATCCTTATTCATCTCAAAGCCACTTGACCGAGAAGAAACTCCCTGGCACAACATCACTGTCATAGCAACTGAAATCAGTAAGTTGAAGATAAAATTTATTTCAGAATATTTGAACTGAGAAAATAATTAAATTTTGCGGTATCTATGACTTATCTTGTTTCATTAGTTTTGCCCTTATCCAGATATTATCAATAGACAAAATATCATTAGATGCACATCTAAAAGTTCAATTTATTATTTTAAGATATTTTTTGTCCATTTTTTAAAAGATACAAAACTGTGTACAGTATATGTTGGACAAGTTAACTGGTTTCCTGAGAATTCACATCAAATAATTTGGTGCAGGTGTGATGTACTGGCACCATCCCAAGCTAAGACTTCAGGAAAATCCTTGGGGTGGTGGGGGGGGAAATATGTACATGACATACAAATGCAATGTCAGAACAACCTCTGTAAATGGGAACAAATTATGCTTTACCTCAACTGATTTAACTTATCTCAGAAAATAGCTTTGTTTGAAGCCAAGACTAGAGGAAATTCTTTGTCCTCCATGTCTGAAGCAAAACCTGGGCCTTAATCTTTCACCTGGATTCTTTACTATTCTCTTGGATGCTTTAGATATGCATGTCTCTTGCCTAGCTCTTTTCCAGGCAACAGTCTTCAAAGGGGGAAACAGACACTGATATCAGTGAAAAATTTTTCTCCCTTCCTTCATTCTCCTTATAGATTTCCAGAAGCCATTGTGGTTAACAACTTGGGAGTTGGCTAATATGGAGAGATGAATCATATGCCCATTTTCAGAAAGATTTAAATTTTTTATCTTTTCCTCTTAAATGCTTTTCATTGTTTGGTCTAACATGTTCTGCATTTTCAACATGTATAGTGCGAGAACCCTCTCTGGCAATAACTTGTGTTTGGAGGTTTGTGAAGAGTGATTGATGATCATAACCTGCATATCTCCATTTATTGTTTTGCTTTTTACACTGTGGGGAGAAAGGACAACTTTGTCTTGGGTTTTTTGTGCATTTGTGTGTGTTTGTGTCCTTGTTTTTGATTGACACCATTTTACTGCTTAGCTGATTTGAAAAAGTAAATGTTCTTAACAGTTCAACATCATGAACCAAATTTTGCAATGAATCATTTGCTGTACTGATATATAGAATATAACTCAAAAACAACACATGGACCTATTTTTAATGCAAATCAATTTAGACATACTTTATATTATTTTCATATATATATATATAATATATAATATATAAAAATATATCTAAAATAATTGGAAAAACTTATTTCAATTATTAATAGGGATTTTATGTATATGCAATATATGTCAGCAGAAAATGAAATATAATTGTTTTAGTATAATCAAGAAAATTAAACATGTCTAATATCTATTGGAAAAAAATGTACTGGATTATTTTCATACATGTATCTTTGTATTGTAATATACATAATTTTCTTTTTTCAGATAATCCTAAACAAAGTAGCCAGATACCTGTCTTCATACGGATATTAGACATAAATGATCATGCACCAGAGTTTGCAAACTACTATGAAACATTTGTTTGTGAAAATGCAAAAGCAGGACAGGTAAACCAATACTTATGTTACCAAAGAACTTGTAAGGAAACTACCCTGCAGTGCCATAAAGAAGGCTTCAAGATATCTTAGTTTGAACAGCAGCAAACTAACCAAGCCTCTTCATTTCCTATCTTCTACAGAAAATACGAGTTGATTCAAAAAAGGAGGAGATAATAGATGAAGGATAATGTCTTAGTACATTAACATAAGATATAATACAAAATGATACTTTAAGGTTGTTTTTAATTTCTAATATCAGAAAATATTTTTCAGAAATAGTCGTGCATAATGCTACAAAATCCTTTACATTGTTCAATAATTCCATTTCTTTCTGGATTTTCCTCAGAAGCTTAGTTTGTGTAGCCACACCTTCAAGTACACAAAGAAGGAAAATCTTTATTATGTCTCAGTAAACAAGGCATGAATAACAAACATTTTCAAAAATAAAGGGCAATGCAACTGCTTCCATTGTAAGTTAAAATTCAATTTGGTATTGAGTGGAGTCTGGTCAAAGTTCATGTATATACCTCTCTAAACTATTCTAGAAATTCTGTAAAAACCTAAAAAGACAAGAAAAATTTTGAAAATAAAACAAAATGGTTATTTGGGTTTAAGTAGACAAACCAACAGAACTCAGAGCCAGCATATTAGAGAAATGTCTTAACAGTGCTGCCATTACAACATCATCTATTTATGCTAATGCCATTCAGTCTTTCAGTTTTAAATCCAGTGAAGAAAGACATATGGAATTCTGATTTTTTTAACTCTGAAAGTATTTACCAAAGAAATGGATTTAGTAGCAGATAGGGTGCTTTGAGATTGTCTCTCCAGATTGGACCTGAGACCATGCAAGAGTCTCTTCTCTAGAGGGATTAATTTTTGACTGGAAGGAAAAACTTGAGCTCAACATTTTTGCTAGCACAAACCTGAGCGGATTCCTACTTAGGGCAGGATGAATCCCTAAATTCACCTTAGGTCTATCCTCATGTCTCATTAGCTTTAGGCTGTCATCACCCAGGCAAAGCTGGCTGACTTCATGGAGGCTATGTAGACAGGGTCAGAATGTATAACATTTTCTTTTTCCTTAGACCACAGTGACTATACAACATTCAAAGACTTTACAAAGATGGATGATATGGATACACATCGGGAACCATACTAATGTTTTACCTGAGTTGCTGCCCTGTGTTTTAAGTCACAGAGGCTGCACTGAAAGTAGCATAGACGATACCTGAGATTAGTTTAGCATTTCAGGTACTGCAAAACATTGTGCAGAGCAAGAACTTGTAAAAATACATCAGTTGCAATTCAAGTGATGTTTTATGAATTGTTTAACAGATTTAAAAAAAAAAGAAAGAGAGAGAGAAAAAAAGGCTGCAATAGGTTTTTGGGAGACTGCATTCAATTCTCTTTATTTTTCTTTCATTACACTTAAAATAAGAATTCAGGCAAAATTGGTAAGAATGATAGAGGATTCTTTGATTAAAATCACTTGCCTTTAAAGACACATTTGACATTTTTAAAAATTATTTTTCAAGAAAGTTTTACTGTTTTTCATGTAAATTATATAAATAGATTAATATACATATCAAAGGCAACAATGAATTAAATTAAAACAGTGGAAGTAATTATAATATCAAAAAAATGGAAAAAGAGCACTTTTCACAACAACTGAGGTTTATGATCATATCAACCTAACCAATGACATAAATTGTCACTTAAGAATACAATTCAAGCCTCATAGGAGGTGCAAAAATTCTCTAAACTTTTGGCTATTATGCCCATATAGCTTTAGTTTATGACTTACAAGCTGGTTTTTTTGGGTTGAATACATTCAGATAATTCTATTTATTAATTTCAAACAGCTGCCATAGAACTTAAATTCTGTCTGTGTAACAATATTTCATTCCACAAGATGAAATTGAGGCAAATAAATCTTAAAATCTCACTACAATGACTGGTAAAAAAGTGAGTCATGTATTTTAATTCCATAATACAAAGAAAGGTTCTAAATCTTACAAATGAAGATCTAATTGAAATTAATATTGTGCAATTTTGTCAACCAGCAAACACAAGTTTTGTCATGTATTTGAAAAAGTTCAATATGGGCATACTGGCTGTCAGTTTCCTCAACCCAATTTCCATCTAGTCTAGCATACTTGATGAAATATCACTAATGTATGAAATTTCATTTACCTTTCTGGTAAATTCCCTGCTTTCCTAAAAACAGAGATGACAGAGACCCATTAGATAGGCATGCTATTTTTCAGACCTCCCATACATTCAGTTTACCAATGTAATTTCAGCAATTATTTTTCCTCATTGGAAAACCTGACAAAGATACTAGCAAGATAGTGTGCATCAAGTGTAGCTACAGAAAAATGAGAGATCCATACTGTTTTTCTATTTGTTAACAGCTGGGACCCTCAAGAGAGGCACCTGTGTTAGTATATGGACATTTACACATAGGTGACTTAGTATCTCAGAAAGCAGACTACCTTCAGTACATGAGAGAACTTTTATTTTGGTGTTTAAAAATAGCAATGAATGTATTGGCCAAGGATTTGTTTTGGCCAATGTTTTGGCCAAGGATTCTGAGCTGCAGAGAGACTGTATTGTTCATGTCTTGCAGTCCCTGTATAATATAAGATAGAATCATGTGTTCATTTAGTAGTACTCCAATTTATTTTAGAGATCACCTAAAGCAACATTTTTATTAGAACCATTATTGCTTCTTGACACATCACAGCACTGCTTCTACACCTGGTACCCATAGTAAAAGAGTCAGACTAAGAAGATAAATATATTTAGTTAATTTATTTCTTTTTTTAACCTGGACCGGTTATTAGTCACACTACTCTCTAAGTCTCAGGTGCATCGGGAAGCAGTCAGAATGATCAAATATTGTTCTCTGCCACCAAGCAACATTACTCACTCTCAGCATCACCAGATATTAGAGGCTTCATTCACTGTGTTTTTCAGATAGCCTTAGGAGGGTCAGAGGAAAGAAAATCCTACAGAATCTCTCCTCCTTTTTTGTCTCCAAACAACAATGGTATGACTGGGGAGAAAACTTATCACTAAAGGTTAATAATAAACAAGGTTCATTAGGCTGAAACCCATTTGTCATCATGCGAATCTCGTTCCATTGACTAGGACATAGGCTAAAGAAAAGTAGGAAGCAGTCTTCCTCTTGTGTAATTTAGAAAACTCTAATCCTAGAGCCCCAGGGACTGTTGTGGGGAAGGCTTTGGTACAAGTTCTCTCATGCCCTTGTCACGGGAATTAATTGGGTCTTTTTCAGATGGATTAGAGAAAGAGTCCTCTCCATGGAAACCAGGAAGATTTACTTAAGAAGGAGACTCATTTAAGTGAACAATTTGTTGGTAAAAAATTAACTCCATAGTTTATTGCATAGTTTATTATTGGCAAAAATTTAGCTACTTTCAATACCTCTCAAGAAAACAACCTGGGTCACTTTTTTTCCTGCTGATGCTGTATTCTTTCCTGCCATTCAGGGGCTCTCAGATGTCAGAATGTAGAAATCTTGTTTCCTCCTTCAAAGACCAAGCTGATTTTAATTTTCATTTCTCTCCACACCCTCCCTTGCTTTTTAAATAGAGCAGAGAAAAATCACTTTTTCTCAAGTGGACATGTCTAATTATTAGTCATGACTTTATATACATTGTAGCTACTTCACTAGGTAGACACCTATTGGTTTATTTTAGTGAGAGATCCGTGCTAACAGTCCACCTTTTGAAGTGAGAATTGAAGTGAGAGTTTTCCAACTTTTGATAAGCATTCAGTCCTGCTTTAAAACTGCCAACACATTTGTGGAACAGAGCCAAGATTTGGAGACCAAACTGCTTTGCTTTACTGAACATGAAGTTTTGTCAAGTGGCAGGTGTCTATGGAAACTTGCCCATGCACGATGGAGGCTCTTTACTGCAGCTAGCACGTTACAGGTGGATAGCCTAGAATTGTGTTTGTAAATGTGTGATCACTCAAGCCACATAATGACAAGATGGAGATCCACTGACAGCTTTTACATAATACTTTTGCATCACACTTTTATGTCTTTTACATAATCATCATCCCACATATTTGCTCTGTGCTGTTAGTAATACATTCAAGATTTGTCAGTGACTGACTCTACCAGATCATACAGGCAGGAAAAGGGGCAAGAAGAAGAAAGGACAGGAGAAACAAAGCTGTTCTTCCACCATTTCCCCATGATATTTGCAAATTATGTTCTCACGATTGTCAAAAATACAGTTTCTCTCACAGTATTTTTTCCCCATAGTTTATTGCAGACAAAGTGGTGAGAACTTTCCAGATTCCTAGAGAAATACTTACAGTACCAAAAAAGTTCAATACTTTCAAGAAAGTCAGTACTCTGAGATACAGAATTTGTTCTGTTCTCTCCTATACTACTTATAAAAAGTGTTAGACAAAAACAAAGATTTCCCAAACATTCATTTCTCAAGTGCTTAGTGATGTTTTTTAAGTCTCATCTCAGTAGCAGCTGAAAGTGATTAAGTGATGTTTGAGACATTTCTCTATTGTACAATAACCAGGTTTTACTAAGAGCAAGAATGAAAGCCCAAATGATTCAAGTGGATTGAAGGCCTACTCCTCTCTTCTGTGGCATACAGAAACAACAAAATTCAGCAGTTGTCATTGTATCTCTACCTTAACAGTGTCTGTCTCCAGTGGTCCTTGTGTCTGGAAGTACAGTTTTTATGCTATATGATAATCACATTATATTAAAACTTCAGAAAGGCAGTCTACAACACTGACCATGTTTAAATTCCTGTGAAAGTGACAATATTTTTCACCATTTATAGTGAAACTTGAAAGAAAGAATTTTGGAAAAAAATTAGAAATAAAATAGCAACCACCAATATGTTACTGTTTTGAAAAGAAGTAGCAGCAGAATTCTTTGCAGACATTCTAGTTGTCTCAGATTTAGTTTTATTAGTAGAAATATTTTACCTGAAAACACCTTGTATCTATCTACCCATGGACTTCATCTTGTTCATCTTTCTCCAAGGAACTTTTCAAGAATCTGTCTGAACCATGTGGCTGTACTTTAAAAGAGTATACCCTGGAGCCAAGGTGTGATTGCTGTTTATTTGCATGGCATGTCAAGCCAGCACACGCTGAAAATTCCATCTTAAAAGCATCCACATGGTGCTGACCTCTGTGCTGGTAAAGCTTAACATTTGCTTTAATGGTCCCTATATTCCTTTTAAAGGCATTCCCAAGGCTGAACCTGTGACCAAAGCCTTCTACTTGTGCAGCTCTCTGTGTATACAAATGCAGCCTCAGGAACACTGACAGCATGCTCTGAAGTTCACAGGGACCATTCCTATTTCTGAATTCCCCCACCTAGATTTTACTTGCTTGCTGTCTTTAAAACAACTTGAAGAACATTGAAGGGCAGTCTTTGCTTAAGGATGTATGAGTTACATCTGAGGAATCTGTTTCTAGGCAGTCCATTTACCCCCAACCACTTTTTCAGACATGAATATGAATAACTATAAAATAGCCTGAATAAAAACTGCAATCACAATTTTGACTGTGGTGTAAGTCTTGGCCCTAAAATCACAGCATCCAGAAGAAAAAACCCAAACAACGCAAAACAGGATTACAATCAAACCATTTCCATGCTTGGAAAATATTATTTCAGTGGGAAATAGGTCCAGAGCCTTTAACAGAATCTCTGTCTTTATCATGAAAGAAATAAATAGAGTCATGGGATCACACAATGATTTGGATTGAAAAGGACCTTAAAGATCATCTAGTTCCAACCCCTTTGGCCATGGCCAGGAATGTGACCCACTAGACTAGTTGGACTGCTCAGGGCTCCATCCAACCTGGCTTGTAGCACTTTCAGGAATGCGCCATTCACAGTGTCTCTGGGCAACCTGTTTAAGTGCCTCACTGTCCTTTAAGTGAAGAATTCTTCTCTAACATCTAATCTAAACCTCTCCTCTTGTAACTAAAAACCATTTCCCCTTGTCTTGTCTGTGTAAGACATCAATCTCCCTTTCTTGTATATCTTTCTTGCTCTCTTAAAGCACTGGAGGGTGACAATTAGATCTCTTTTGAGCATTCTCTTCTCCATGCTGAACAACCCCAACTCTCTCAGCTTGTCTTTATAGGAGAGGTGGTCCAGACCCCTAATCACCAAAAGGTGATTTCTCTACTCCGGACTTGCTGCGATAGACTCACATCTTTGTGGTGCTGAGGAAGCCAGACCTGACTGCAGTACTCCAGGTGGGATCTCACAAGGGAAGAGTAGAGCAGTAGAATCATCTCCCTTGACCTGCTGTCCACTCCTCTTTTGGTGCAGCCCAGGATACAGCTGGCCTTCTGAGCTCTGAGTGCACATTGTTGACTCATGGCCAGCTTCTTGTCCACCTGAGCCCCCAAGTTCTTCTCTGCAAGGCTGCTCTCAGTGGGTTACTCTCCCAGTCTGTACTCATGTCTGCGATTGCCCTGACCTAGGTGCAGCACCTTGCACTTGGTGAGATTCTCATAGGCCTGGTGTCAAGCTTTCCCAGGAAAACTTTCTCTGGATGGGACCTCTTCTTTCTGTTGTGTCAATCACACCGCCCAGCTTTGTGTCATCTGCAAACTTGCTGAGAGTGCATTTGGTCTCCCTGTCTATGTCACTGATAAAGGTATTGAAGAACATCTCTCCCAAGACACCAGTCATTGTCAGAGCACTGGTAATTATCATGGTCCCAGGATCTTCAAGAAATATTTCCTTTGGGAATAATTCTCCATTTCCTACTCATTTAACATTGCCAAACTGGTACAAACACCTTGTCCTGAATGTAAAAGAGAAAATATAATAGCAATGCTTATGTTTAAATTTTCATTACCTTCAAAGAAAAGTGACTCCTAAAAACTTGAATTCACCAATTAATATCCACTCAAGAGTATGACACTGTTTTTTTTTTAAAACACACAGAAGTGCATATGCACATGCACAGGCAGCCCTCAAAACAGTGAAGATAATGCTATACTTCCTAAACTGTGCTCATCCACATGGGAAACTACTAAAGTAAGAAAAGAAGAGGAATGATTTTATCTTCTCTAATCCTGATATGCTTGAAATATATTAGAATAAAAGTTGTTTTTTTTTTTGAAATAACTCTTCTGTCATAAATCTTACAGCATCAGAGACTTTTATTTGAAGTTCTGGTGAAGAGTAATCGTAACTCAATGTCCATAAGTGCATCAAAATGGATGAATATATTTCCAAAATGAAATTACAAAATGTACACAAAGGGGTACTATTTTTTTCATATAAATGTGATCCTTAAAAATAGCCAGATAGCTGTCATTTCTGTGGTGATTATCATTGACATCATTGACTTTTATTTACAGTTGTCTAACTGAAAAAAAAATCTTTAATTAGATAAAATTTCTAATTTCCTTTCACCTGTTTGTCATTTGGAACAATTCACCCACAATCATGGTTTCTCATTGTTCTTTTAATCTCCTTTTTTTTTTTTTCTGGTAGGCGAACATCTGGTTCTCAATTTATGCTGCCAACAGTTAGATCAGGTAATAGGGTTGGAGTTTTTTCTTCTTCTTCAGCCTTATCCTCAAAAATAATTTTCATTGTAATTAGGCTCCTCTATGCCTGGTACATTTGTGCTTCTCCATGTGATTTGCACATGAAGGGACTCAAATCAAACAAACACCCTTCAGATTACATCTCAAAAAGGCCCAAGATACTCAACTACAGTTTCTGGTAGTTATTACATGAGGATATTTTCTCCTTGAGTTTTTCATCAACTAACTGTAAACTGCACAAACATTGTCACTTACTCTAGCTCTCTCTTCTCCCAGGTACTTTTCCTTTACTTTTTCTTCTGTATTTTCAAACTTGTGTTAATGTCAAAGGAAAAATTCTAATTTAAATTTGATATCTTAGCCCCCTCAGAATATTGTTTGTGGGGTTTTTTAGCAATATTTTTATACTCTGGAAAACTAAATTAAACCCCATCCTGGTCTTACTTTCTGTACTAACACTCTCAGAGGTAGATTACAGGAATGACAAAAGCAATTGGACATTGGAAAATTATTGACTTAAGCACAGATTTAGAAACACACTAAACAGGATACTTCACCATAAACGGGGATTTGATTAATCTTGTGAAACAGCTAAAAATTAAAAAAAAAAAAGACTGATGATCATTTAGTGCTTTAAATGTGATATTAATGTGCAGTTATTATTTTAATTATACTTAGGAAAAAACTTTATAATCCTGTTTTCAGCATAGTCACATCCTTTTGTGCAATACTGATGTTCACAAATTACCTTTCAAGTTCCTCAATATGCCTCGAAAATAAAAAGAAATTGTAACAAATACCTTGTGCTTGTTTTAGAAGGAGCTGCTAGAAACTGAATGAGCTAAACTCAGACCTCTCAACAGTTTCTGTGTTATGGTTTGTTTTGGTTTTTTTGGTTTTTTTTAACTTACAATTCAATATTATTAACTGTAATTAAAGTATCCCAAAGTTAACTAGAAAAAATTGGTCAAATAGTTACGGTGGAGTACAGCACTAGCAGTAGAAGGTTTCTGAATAATACAGCAAAAAAAACACTTTAGTATATTTTGTAACCCTATAATTATGTTTGCCTACTACGGTGTTCCATTCTGTGAGATATTAAATATCCTCCAAAATTCAACTCTATCCTCAAGTCTCATTCAAGCTGATGTTCAGAGAAAGTACATAAGGAAAAGGAATTCCTTATTTGATTAGTGCAAAGCTTAAAGATCATGTTAGTGCTACTTGTCAGTTACTGCATTTCTTGAAGTCAAGCTGCTCCTTCTCTGGAAATAAGAGAGAAACAAGCCACAAAGTCTTTGATAACAAGTGGCTTTGATATCTGTGAGATTTTAAGACACCCTGAACACTGGAACACCTGAAAACTCAAGACACTCGTTGGCTCCCTCTTGGCTTTGAAAGTGTCTGACTGCTGAACTTGTTCTGCGTTTAAGCTTAGGTGCCACAGAAATGCGCTTTTACTGACATATAGCATCTTCAGTTGAGATTTAGTCCTATTCTGTCACCAACTTTTGACATCTTGTGATTGAATGCAAACCTGTCCTCGCAAGCCAAGGTGGACTGTGGGTTACTCTCTGGTATGACAACCACCAGGAAGGGCAATGGACAGAATAGTCATTCATGCAGTCTTCTGGAGTTACTGTGACTCTCACACAATGTGGTTTAGTGTTAAATATTGCAAGTCAATTCATAAAACACAGCTGTTCTCTAGTAGCTTTTCCTTCCTCAGTTCTGCAGCTGTTTCCCTTAGCCTCTCTCTGTCAGTGCAGCAGCAGATGGAAAAAGAGTCAAATTTTTAGCATTTATGTGTGTCTACATAAACATGAGTACACACATTTGCACGTTTTGATGCAACAGAAAAGCTTGTGCAATCAGAGGTACTACTGAAGCCTCTCCTTTTTCAGTCCATTCCACTCTGACCCCATTCTGGCACTATTATCATTCCTTCCCAGCTGGGCTTGAGTGGCCTTGTTAGGGCAGCTATTAAGCTCCACAGCCAGAGGTTTCAATTTAGGAGAGAGTAAAGCTTCTGTTTTTATTACCTCAGGAGAATTGAGCATCCTGCCAGTGCAGTACTCCAATTTATCGCCAGGAGCAGATGAGGTGGATTGAGAATTAAACCCACTTAACAACTGGTTTACACAGTACTCTCTGTCATTGCTACATGAGGCCACAGGAGGTTTATGGCTTATTCAGAAGGGCAAATGTTTCTGTATCACTGCAAGATACTGAGAACAAATCAAAGCACATGGCTGTTTTGCAGTGAAGACTAGACCTTTTTTCATCCTTTGTTACGTGTTTAAATGATAAAACAATTTGTTTACTCTAAGCTCTACTGTGTTTATGTGGGAAACATTTGGCTTAGAACATCAGTTTGTGTCTTCAGACAAAGATTCATTGGATTTTACTGGACATGAAAAACAGAGAATTGAAACACAAGATTTCTAAAATAGCATGAAATTCTCTTTTCTTTATAGCTCATACAGACTGTGAGTGCAATTGACAAAGATCAGCCTCCTCGAGGACACAAATTTTTCTTTGAGTTGGTGCCAGAATTTGCTGTTCATCCAAACTTCTCTGTTGTAGATAACAAAGGTAACTGCTGACCCTATCACCCCTCTCCCCAACATCACATAAAACTTAATTCAGAAACATTTATTGATCCTGCATTTCCATTCTAGATAACACAGCAGGAATTTTGACTAGAAGAAACGGATACAGCCGTAGTAAGACAAGTACCTACCTTCTGCCCATCATAATATTTGACAACGACTACCCAATCCAGAGCAGCACAGGCACGCTGACCATCCGGGTGTGCGCCTGTGACAGCCGCGGCAACATGCAGTCCTGCAGCGCCGAGGCTCTGCTCCTCCCTGCCGGCCTCAGCACAGGGGCACTCGTTGCCATCCTCCTCTGCATCATCATCCTGCTAGGTAGGTGCCTGTGATGAGATGTTTATTTCACACTTTGAGAACCCTGATATGCTTAAAACCCTTATTCACATGTCACTGCAGAAAAATATCGTTACTATTTAGAAGATTGTGTGAAAAGAATGAGATTGTTAAAATTTAAATTAACAGCTATTTAAATTAAATACATTTGAAAGTATAGGGTCAGTTTTAGTTACCATGCTCCTTTGAGTAATGGTCATACCATAAAACCAGATCTTCATTTAGGTCCAGGACTTCAAAGTCATATATCTGAAGATGAGTGCTAACTTTTGAAATGATTAAATGTTATGAATTATATTAGCTTTTTAATGATGAAAGGTTTGTGGTTTTTTCTGTTCAGAAAATACTTAGCTCAAAAGCATAGGATAGAAATGTTCAATTTCTTGCAAGTGATAGTGAGAAGAGATGATTAAATAAGTGTGAGCACAAAAGTTAGATGGATGTTTAGAGGGTAGAAGCATTAAAAAGATGTGGTGACATATGAAGAAACTAGAATACATGATAGCTCATGATCTGGTGTTAAGAACATAAAAATTGCAACTTGCATATTTTAGTTACTAAAGAAGTGTCATCTTCTCTAATTTCCAGTAAAACTTCAGAAAACCTCTCCTTTCCCACCTATCCTAGCAAACACACCTTACCAATGGTTCAGTGAGAAGTTACAGGTTTATATAAGGGGATAACTGTTTTTTTTCTTTTCAGTTTTTGCACTAGATCCAAGATAACCTCTGTGATCCCCTTAATATTTTCCCTAGGTTTTAGAAGAAGGACAATATCTAGGAAATATATCTGCACTGGATTTAAGCAAGGGAGAATACTTGAGCTCTGACAAACTGATCGTCCATCCTGCTTCAGTTCAGGCATGGCTGCTGGATTGGTTGCAGCATTAGCCACCTTGGATTCCCCAGGATGTTGCCCAGGCATGGTCTGAGCAGCAGAATTTGCAGGGCACCACTTCCAGGACAAAAGTACAGTTCCAATTCTGCCGGACCTAGCTCTTCCCCTTGCATATTTCTTAACAGCATGACAACAAGCTCTGCATCTCTAAAGCCCCAATATCGAGAGTGAAAACATGGAGAATGAAACACATGCCCTTAACTGGTGCCCAATGAAAACATTGCTCTGATTGGCTGGAATGCTTTAGTAGAGATTGAACAAATCTGTACTAAACTTTGAACTTATCAAAATTCAAAATGTGCCCTAAGGCCACAGCAATAGCATGTGAGAGTCAGAAGAGGATCAGTGGTTATTGCTGTGCAGAAAAAAGTATGATCACCTCATGTCTCTCAGCCTCAGGGTTGGGGGCCCTGCTCTACTTAGCACTACAGACAGATATTAAGTCAAAGAAACATGTGGCTGTAGAGTACCTAAAAAGAATTTTTAGCCTACAGCTAGTGTGATAATCAGCATCTTATCTAATTTTCAGCAAGGTCTAGTGTATTATAATAGTAGGCTGGTATCAACATGCCCAACCTAGGTGATACGTATTAAGTACCAGGTTGTGAAAGACACTTCTTCATAATAACCTTTCAATGATCCTCCCTTGTCTCATGTATGGAGGTCTTAAACTTACTAAAGTGTGTAGTTTCTCGCCTATCATTATGAAAACTTGAAAAGAAGGGCTTCTATATAGATACAAAGAAGAAAACCAAAATAAAACAGAATAGAGCACCATTTATATTCACATTATACCATGGCATGTGGAAGATCTCAGTTCCCCTCTCTCTACCTGCAGCATGTCCAATCTTATCTTTTATTCACCAGTACTCAGGTCATTCAGAGTAAAAACTTAAATCCTAACGCTCAACAAAACCTTTCAGCACTGTTGTAATTCATGGTTCAACAACCACTGTTATGTCTCATGGATAGATGGTCTTTCTGGCCTCTCCCATTTTCTCCAGCTAGTGGAGAGAGAGTCAGATTTTCAAATGCACTTAAGCATTGAATTGCTCCTGAAATCAATAGCATATAGACACCAGAATGTACTTATAAATCGTAACTTCAATTTTTTATCTTCTCTTGTAGAGGTTCCTTTTTGTTCCTTTTGTTTCCTTTCCTCCTTACCTCTTCAGAAGAAAGAGTTATTCAACTAATACTTCATAAACTAAGGGGATCATGTGTTTTCAAAAGAAACATTCAGTAAAAAAGACTGGATTTCATTCTCACAGCCATCGAAGCAAAAGTTGTTCTGTCAATAATATTGATAGCTTAAGGTATTCAGGTTCTTATTTTCAGAAGGACCTGTAGATCCCATATTCAGAAGTGAATTAGACACTTAGGAATACATAAATCACTAACTTTCAAGAGTGTGAATAACTTTTGCTAAGGAAATTCAACTGCATTTGATGAAAGGACCTTTAGTGACTGCCAGAAACGTGGTACTTCACAAAATTAAAGTCAAACCCATGATATTTTATGATATTGTTTACTTTTCAACTTCAGCTTGATTGTAAATCTGTTTAAAATATTTAATATTATGATAATTTCTCCCATAGTTTAAAAAAATGCATAAGTTTCTGACTGCTATAAAATCATTAATACTTTTCTTTATTGACTTCAACTTGGAGATAGATTTTATCACTATATTCCTACTAAAAATCCCATTCCAGCCTTAAAAATTTTCCAGGTCAACAGATGACATAAAATTTTGGCACTTTTTTTTTACTTTCTAACTACCCATTTCTTCATTCATCCTTTGTTTCCTTTCAGTTTTAGTTGTCTTGTTTACGGCTCTCAAGAGACAGAGGAAGAAAGAGCCCTTGATCATCTCAAAGGATGATGTTCGGGACAATATTGTGACCTACAATGATGAAGGAGGTGGGGAAGAAGACACCCAGGCTTTTGACATTGGCACACTGAGAAATCCAGAAGCAAGAGAGGAAAGTAAGTTCAGAAGAGATGTTATCCCAGAAACAATTTTTCAGATTAGGCGGACTGCACCTCTTTGGGAAAACATCGACGTCCAAGATTTTATTCATAGAAGGTTAAAGGAAAATGATTTAGACCCAGCTGCCCCTCCTTATGATTCACTAGCAACATATGCCTACGAAGGAAATGATTCCATAGCAAATTCACTCAGCTCCCTGGAATCACTTACCACAGAAGGCAACCAAGACTATGATTACCTCAGTGACTGGGGACCTCGGTTTAAAAAACTAGCAGACATGTATGGTGGAGAGGACAGTGATCGAGACTGAGAAAGTAGTCTGTGACCTGGTCAGTGTTAGTGGAATTCATGTTTATGTTCCTAGATAAAGTGGCCTACTCTCTCTTGCTTGGGAATAAACAATTTACAAAAAATAGGTGTTGTCTTAGTAAGGGTTTGCTTAATCAATAAGTCAACGTGAATGAATATGAATGACTGAGATTTTAAAAAAATCTATAACTCATCCTCTCTGCCTAGAAACCTCCCATGAAAGGGTTTTATTGGGAATGAAAAGAAAATAAAAGGCTTTTTGTGCCTTTAATAATGACATGGAAACTCCATATTTTTAAATTGCTTTGCATTACCTTTCCTACTATCTTGGACAGTGTGCATCTGCATTGTAACATAATCTCAAAAATATACTTTAAAAAGATTAATATTACTGCCATATTTATTGAGTTAAAGAATGTCTGTGTGTTGATTCATCCTGATATTTTTATATATGTATATTTATATTTTTGTATTTTTATTAAATAAATTAGTATTTATAAAAACACTATTTACTCACGTACTTTGTTAATCATAAAGAAATGTCCAATCCTTCTGAACAAAGGAAACTGCGTATTGTGCAATACTTCATTTTTGAATGCATCTTCTTATACTGGAGTAGTGGTTGCAATGTACTGTGCAAAAACGATATGGAGAGAGTGCTCTGTAATGGGAATGCAGTGTAGAAACAAGAAAAAATATTTTGAAGAGGTGATTATAAATAAACACACTCTGACTTGCAACGTGTATTGCTATATGGCATAATAATACAGTTTCATGGTGAAGCTCACTCCCACATACCCTTCTTATGTGAACAGATGACCACTGAGAGGGTTTAACAGATACGTTCCTGAGGACCTAAGGAACGATTCAAGTTTGTTCTGGTAAATGTGAAAATAATTTTAATATACCTTCAAAGAAATTGAATAATTAAGCCTATATCAATAATGAAAGAAGGCTATTATACACTAATCTTATTTTAGAGTTTTGAGACAATTAGAAAAATCAGACATACTACTAATAGTTTATTTTAAATAAAAGGGAACAAAGCAATAAAAATAAAGTCTAGCTAGCATTTTATTATAGATGTTAATGTTCAAAGAAGTGTGTAAATTCATATATTTCCTAAAGCCTTAGTGGCAGTTATCAAGTGTATGTTTTTGTTTAAAATATATTTGCTGGATAAGCTTTTATGCAATGCACATTTTTTCATAACACAGAATAAAAGGAATATAAATAGATCATATGATCTAAAAAATTTGAAGAGTTTATCCATATTTGTTAAAAAAAAAAAAAAGAAAAAATGTAAAACCTCAAATGTATGGAAAAGAAACAACAGTGTCATTTTTCACATCGACTTTAAGGAAAACCAACACATACAAATGTCCAGAATAATACTGTTTCAAGTTATTCTCTATATTACTTAGCCATTTTTCAGGTCTCTTCAGAAAGAAACTTAAGATACATGTGGACAACATAATGTGGACTACTGAGGCACTCTTCTCTTACCATAAAAATAATAAAGAGGCTGCAGCCAAAGACCCCTCTGCAAGACATAAGAACACACTCCTGCCTACTAACTTCTTCTCTACTGTGTTGACTTTCAGATTATTTATCAGAAATATTTCTTTATTATTCCTTATTTAGTCCTTCTACCATAATATTCTGCCAGCCCCAAGGATGTATCTCAAGTTTCCTCACACTGAACTCCTGTTTTTTTGTGGAAAGGAATGTCTATGTTTATGATTGTGGTTCCAAACAAGCACCTGAACAGCTTGATGGGAGCTGCATGTCAGGTCTGTGACACCATGTTACAAACAAAAAACCTTAGTGTCACAGAAATGTCAAAATAACCTGCAAACGTGTGGCAGCTGTGTACATGGATGTGATGCAGTTATAGGGCATGAGTGTTTAACTTGATGGCATAAGAACACATATTTCTGTTTTGTGCCTTTTTGAGGTGAAAGCAAAAGAGTTAAGGAGTGTATGTTCTCAGCCTATTGCTGGCAAAGTGAAAGTACACAGGAATCTATTAGTCTTTGAATTCAATTTCCATATATTTAGGGCACTGCCTTAAGATATGATAGAAGAAAAAGGAACAATAAAAACCTATATCCCTGAAGAGAAATGACATTGGGGGTGGGGGAGGAGTGAAACCCAAACAAAACAAAACTAGAAAGAAAATATAGGATAAACTTCTTTGACTTATAGAAATTGTACTCCAAATTTTATCTTACACAGTAAAGGAGATCTTACAGTGATCTTGTAAATTGTCATCAGAGGTCTACATAGGGAAGTAAAATAACAGGGGAGAGGAAAATGAAAATCTGTCCTCAAGCAAGAACTGATACACGCAAGGTATATGTCCATGGAGTTGACTAAGTATTTAAGATGTCAAGACTTGGTGCAGGAAACATCAAAGGGTACCAGTGTGACTTCAAAGAGGCCACTAGTGAAGGCAGGATGAAAGGAATAGGGTGTGAGAAATTCTTCTTCCTTGAAGACATGAAAATGCTTTAGAAATAATATTTTCTACATAGAAATAATCTCATTTCTGTATTTTGGGGGCTTGACTTGTTTTTCTTCAGTGACAGAAATCAGAAAGAAGTATAGTAGAAATCCCCTCACAGACTGTTCTGGTACAGATATATGCTCAGTATCATTATGTCATGATACCACTGTGGTACTTTGGGAAGAGCAGAAAGCCAAAAAAATTCAACAAAAAATGTACGTCCCTGCTCTACTCTTAGCCTGTGAGTCATTGCCACTAAAGAGAGGAAGCTATAGCCTTTAGTTTCAGAGAGAGAATAAGACTTTCTCATGCTTTCCTGTTAGTTGACTAGTGAATCTAAGAACTGTGTATTTCTCAAAGCAATATCTGTTTAAAAGATGACCTACATGGATTTACAGATCACAGAAATTCATGTAGTTGACACAGCAAAACAAGTAATTTCTCAAAATTCTGGGAATTTCAAGCATTCTTATAATGAATAAAAGTAGTTGACAAAAGCTATATTGATTCCCAAAAATACAGAGGAGGAAAATAAGGTTATGAGAGACTTCTTAGAGTTTGAGGACTATTGTTGGTTTTATAGGTCCACATTTGGAAAACCTGGATCCAGCATGGATACTCCTACCCTAGTGTGGTGGAAGGAGCTAACTGACACAGAAAAGGTCTTTGAGTTGTCCCATATAAAATGGTACTGATTAAGTTCTTACCTTCCTTTGGCATTTCAAGGTGAGTGACACTGATGGGTACTATTTACAGAAGATCCAACAAAAAAAGACCAGTAGAGACCAGGATTCAGCTGGATAGGCAAATAAGTTCAATAATGGGCAGAAGGGGTGATTGAGAGTGGGATACGCCACACAAGTTAAACATCAAAATGCAAAGAGAGAGATGAGACGTCAGAATTCCTTCCAGTGATGCTTCTGCAGATTTTCCTCCCTCTGTGAGAGAGCTGTGAGAGAACTGAGGCACAGAAATGCTGGGCATTTCATATTTATGCACATCTTTATCTTCTGTGAAGTCAACTGTGCTTAGCAAAGTTCTGGATCCATGGGACCACCTAATATGTCAGATATGTCTCACTAAGGAGTTAAAGGCCTTGGGACTTTACAAGAGGCCCAAGAGAAAGGAGAAAAGCAATTTTTATGGTGCTAATCTCAGCAAGGATCTCTTTTCTGCCACTCAGATCTGTTGTGGTTCACTGCAAAGGAGAAGAAGGAGTTGGGAAAACTTGGAATTTACAAGACTAACTTATAATCTCTATGAGAAAACCTACTTGTGACTGCTAAGGACCAAGATAAATTTAGTAACTCCCAAGGAAATACTGTTAGATTTAGTGATCATTCTGAACAGACTTAAATCGATTTTGAATGGGCTCTCTCCAGGGTGAAGAACAAATAAGCTGAGAAAAAGGAGTAAAAATGAACACAGGAAAAAGTCAAGTGAATGTTCCATGGTAAAAAAGAAAGACAAACATAAAACCATTCCAGCTTGATGGAGTTTTGTAATGTCTACATATTTTCTTTCTTTTCACTTAAAGTGAATTTTGTACCATATTCATAGACTTACAAGCTTACTCTGATAAGTAGTCTTATCAGTAAAATATAATGCTGGAGACAAACTCCCACAGAAGGTTACATTTTTCAGCGAAATACTGAAACAGACTCCTCATTATGTCAGATCAAGCAACCTAAATTCAACCACCATCATGCATAAAAGTGCCTAAAATTTTTAGTCCTTTCATTAAATTTCTTTTTTCAGAACAGATTAGTCACATACAGGAAAAAAAAAAAACAACAAAACTTTCCCTTAGTATTTTTCTTATGCATTGATGACAACAGACATTAACAATTTTTTTTCTACCAAAGGCATTTCAACTGCTAGTGGTCTAATTTACAATGAAAGTTGTATTTTAAAGTTACATTTACACTTCACTTCTCACTTTTGCTAAGCAGACAGACAGTGCACGTAAGTGTTTGGGGCATTGCATATTGGAGCATTGTTACATTTTTTGTTTTACAATTGAACTTGTAGACATGCAAGCAGTTTCAGAAAGAAAAAAAAACAGAATGGGGATATCAGATTTTTTTGCTTCTGGGAAAGAGGAATTCTAGAAGAATTTTTCGGGAACATGACATGGATATTATTTTATAGACACCTGTGTTATATGCATGGGCAAGTGTACATATATACACGCACACAAAAAAAAAAAACCAACCCACTTTATTATTAAAAGGTTAACTGACAGCGAGCTTTAGGTATCATATCTCATCAAACACAGATGTCCATCTAAAAGGAAAAAAATCCATGGCAGAACTCAAGACACATTCAACTAAGTGCAGACCAGAAGATATAAAACAATCTGATTTCACAGATTGTTTTATGCTGTTTTAGCATTTTTTTTGTTAGAAGGTATATTTTACACTTCAGTTCAGTTTCAGTTCATGAATCATAATTCAAACACAGAGAGAACTGGCCTAGACTCTACTTAAAAATCACTTCCAAATTTGGGGGTTAGCATCTTCATTAAAATCTCACAGAAACAAAAATGCAGAAAAGAATGTTGTGAATATCAATGTTCTTGTGTTCCAAAGAAATCATGCTGACGTTATTTCTGCAGGCAAAGTGAGTGCCTTTGCTTGGAATCAGCCCACTGGCTGTCACAGGGCACCATGCAGCACAGGAAATCCAGGAATATGTACTTCTTTCTTTTACTTCCTGCTCCTCATCATCCCCATTCAAAGCAAATCACCTTTCTCCCACTCCAGCAAAATTCATTAGAATACATTTTTAGAAAAATTTCAGATCACCAATAAAAGCTGAAGAAGTGACAGTGTCTTGTCACAACTCCAATGTCTTTCTCTTGTGCACTGTTTTAGCAGGAAATACATTTTCATTGCGGTCCTGAAACATAAAATGTGAGCACATTCCTGATTTTTTCATTTTGTCATGGAATTTGACACAGCTCCTGTCATAACACATATTAATATACCTTTATTGAGCTCGGAATGAACTCTGTAATTTTAAAAGCATTTGCTTTTAGAGTCAGCGTGGCAAGCATTTCTCCCATCACTTCTCACAGGGAAATGACAGGCTGTACAAAGCATGACTGCACAAACACAGATCTTGATTTTTGGTGGGAGTAAAATGATAACACTGTTCATTGCTTATAGTTCTGTCCTTCAATTTGCCTTTTGAGTTACTTGGTAGACATTTAGACCAGACTAGAAACAGTTTATGATCTATTTGAGTAGTGCAAGAATATCGTCAGAACAACACAGGATCCCAAAACCTGTCCGGGATCCTTAGAGCCTTCCTTTCCCTCCAGCAGCTGGAGACAGAATGGCCCTCCCAGAGACTAAATCAGGTAAGTACATATCTGACACATGCTAGTGGAAGAAGGGGTGAAAGATAGAAAGAGTTTCAAGAGTGAAAATGGTGACAAGAAAATTGGGGCTGGGATTTTCGTCACTTGAGATTTGCTCTTGCAGCTGTCAGGAAGCAGGCTGCTAGTTGCTAGGGGCAACGATAATAATACTTACTCCTTACATAATGCTTTTTATCCCTAGTTTTTAAAGCTTTTTAACAAAGAAGGTCAGTGTCATTATCACTGTTTTACAGGTAGGAAATGCACTTATTTGTGCATCGGTTCCCCTAAGGACACTCAGCATGACGGTAGTGAAGACAGAAGCAGAAAACTGCTCTTCTCTCCTCAGGCCATAATGCCTTGAAAAGATCTAATGATTTAGGAGACATTAATTTATGTACTTTCACTACTTAAAATAAGCAGAAATTTTGCTTTTAATTGGATTTTGCTGCCCCACAAATTTCAGACATCTTAAAAGAAAACCTTCCATGTGACTGTGATTCAAATATTATTTCCAAACCAAGTTTTCTTTGGACAAGTATGTGTTTTGGAGACAGATCCAAGATAGTTTTTAAGAGGATAAGTTCAGCTGCTTTCCTGGGCTTGCCTCCTTCAGGAAAGTGAATGAAAGAGGCTTTTAATTCCAGGTATAAAGGATAAAGGATAGACAAAGAAATGTGCAGTAAGTCCTACAGACTGCAGGAATATGTTCAGATTTGAAAAAGTAGATTTAGCCTAAAAGTTAATCATTCACTTAAAGCAGATTACAGTGGTACAGAAGGGGTGGACAGTAGAAGAATACCAGGTTGTAGTACCCAACACCAGCTGGTCTCCACTCCTTCAGAACTAATTGGGTTTCATTTCTAAGGACTCCTTCCATGCCTTTCCATTTGATTTCTTGATGAGACATTATCTTTTGATTGCTGAAAAAAGATTAATTTTTCTCCAGCAATTCCAGATTTGTAATTTAATGACAAGTCTTTAGGAACAAGCCTGAACAGCACTTGGCAGTGATGCAGAGAGAAAGCAAGACACCAAGAGGCTTTTCAACCCCATCCACCGTGTAAATGAAGGGCTTTGTTTCAACTGACGTTCAAATTAGGATACAGAATGGGCACCAGGCAGTACAGCAACATCCAACGGGATCCAGAATGAGAGCCAAAGAGAGTAAACAGCTTCCCCACCTGCTAACACATATGCTGCCATCTGCAACTTACTGACCAAGGGGGAAGTTTGATCTTTTCCAAAGCAATGCCAGTGTGTTTTCTTCTGTGCCATGGATGATTGCCTTCAACCATCCTGCACAATAGTGCCAGAATATTTGTTGTCACTGATGTTCAGCCAACCCTGCATTGCTTTACAGCCAGCTTTTGAACAGCAATAGCAGTAAGGGCCAGATTTCACCCACTGCATGTTCCTTCCCAAGTCAGTGACGTGCTGAGGTACTTACCAACACCAAACTCATCGCAAAGTGTTATAAACACTGTAATTTTTAGAGGTAAAAACCCCCATGTGTTAAAGGTCTTTCTCTTGATTTTATAAAAAGCCTTTAAAATAAAATTGAGATTTGCATTACATCATTGACACAAACACATTCTTGTACTAGTGATGCAATCTGATATTAATACATACATTTATACACTTGCAATAAAGTGAAAGCCTGAGGAAAGAGGTAGTATCTTTTGTCCAACTATATTAGCTGCTTCAATAAAGCCAGACATGCTTTTAGGCTTGTGAATCCTTTCTCATAAGGGGCATATTCCTGCAGTCTTTAGGGCTTACTACTTGTTTCTTTGTCTATCCTTTTTCCTTTTTACCTGAAAATGATTTTTTTTTTTTACTTTTATGCATTAATCATGTTTGGATAAAGAGCCTGACAACAAAGGACTATTTATATACAAGTTTTTTATTATTTTTTGTAGATCACAGATTTCAAGTTATAATTTGGGAAACCTCAGAATATATCATAAAATAGAGACATATATATATATCAGATTGATAGCATGAAAAATTATAAATGTGTGGGAAGATGAAAGATAATGGCAATTTGGGAGCAAAAACCAAATCAAACATTTTGATCACATTTTAAAGACAAGAGTCACAGAATGCAAACAGACTGATCAAGAGACAGAGAATGGACTGTCAGAAATATGGTCAATGACAAAGAATAAAAATTGGCTAACCAGAAATGTGCTTATGTGTGTGCATTACACTATTGGTTTTAGCAATAGAAAGAGCCACACAACTAGAAAAGGCTAAATTTGTGAATTGGTATTGTTGGTCATTGGATCAACAGTAATTGTTTTTAAGCCTCTTTCAGCCACCAATCATAAAAAAAATATTATTTGTATGCAAAAGATTAATAAGTCCAAAACCAGCTTTTTTTTTTTTTTAATTAGCTTGGGGTTTTTTTAAGGATTTAAAAAACTTTAAAAAGATTTGTAGTAACTTCAAAATAATTTCAAGTACAATTTCATCTTCTAAGAAAATATCTTACATATATTTTGTGATTGCTAGCAGGTAATATAATTCCAGCCTAGCAAATAGTTCAACAAAAATGGGGATTCCAAATTTATTAATGAACAGTGTATTCAAGATCATATTTTCTCATTCCCTTAGTAGAAATACTGTTTTCATTCTCAGTCATACCTCAAATGCAGCACAGAAGCAGAAAGTCAAGCTGTGTTCCTTTTCTGCTCATGCATCACCCATAGTTCTGCAACTAAAACTTTTGGAGTGAAAAGTGAAACAGAAGGAAGGAAGGAAGGAGAAGATTTTGTGGTATTAAATATGTTGTCAAAAGGTAAAGTTTCTTCTGATGTTACATAGGTTAAGAAATAACTTGGCCTGTTCATGAACTATAGAATGTTTAAAATAATTTAAAAAATGAAAAGAAGAGGTGTCCTTAAAACCCAAGCAATTTTCCACAGTAAAATCACACTGTTCAAATTTGAGAAGAGCAGAGGAAAAATGTCTAAATACCAGCTGTGGTCTGCAAGACACTTCTCTTCAGAAACACAGGGTATTCAATTTAGAATTATGAATAGGGATATATAGATGGACTACAAGGAAATTCAGGATCAAATCACTGATATTTCTTACACTGTATAACTATTTCCCCAATAAAAATCTGGATGCCCATTTCCTCCTTACAGTTTAAATTTACTAAGAAAAGAGAAAACAACAGTTTAGTAGAGAATCATTGTGCTGGGATATAAGGAATGGAAACATTGATGAAGGAGTAAGAAAATATTACTTTTTTACAGAGTATTATCTGCAATCTTAAATAATTATATATAGATGCCTTTTTTTATTCCATAGTATTGAGATGCAGACCTGGTCCTGCAGAGCTTCTCCACTGACAAACTTTCCTATACTTGCAAAATATCCCTATAAAATTGTCTTTATAGGTCAATGTTCCTTTTTTTTTTCCTTTTTTTTTTTTGAGAAAGGGTCTAATTTCTGAGCAGTGATACATAAGCATAAAGCCTCTGGGGCATGGAAATGCCAAACTTACAACCCTGCTGTGATTTTTATGTGCATGTTTTCAAAAAGAAATGCCTATGCTAATACAGCAAAATGCTTGAATCAGCCCAGTATGTGTCATTTATGTTCTCTTGCATTCCTAAGGAATATTAAAAAAATATGATGTTTCATTTGCCTTAATTTCAGCATTATACAGAAGAAACCACAAGAAAATATTAAATATTTTGATTATGTTTGAAAAACATTAAACATGACATTCAATGTATCAGCTGTTAACAGCAGACATTTCTTGTGCTGCTCCTCGGGATGTAATCAAAGAAAAACAAATCACCAATATGTCAGATATGGAAATTTAAATCTCAGTAGCATAAACACATTTTGTACACTGCATTCATATATAAATATTATCATTCCCATGTGGACCTTTCCTTTATTCTCTCCCATTTTTTGTATAATACAGCACTGAAGTTATTTGCTATACTGCCATTATCATACTGAGATATATAGAGAACAAAAGCATGAAATAAAGGAACAGTATTTCATTGTTTTCTGCAGGAAACCTCTAGCAGGAACTGAGTTCTGCAATTGGCTTCTGCTGCTTCTGGGCCACTTCCTTTGCCATCCAGAAGGCTACCAAAAAATCTCTCCAAGACAAAACTGCTCACACTAAAAGCAAGAAAGGATGGGCTTCTGCATTCAGAGAATTACACCCAGGGCTCGCTGCCCTGAATCCCAGTCTGTGCCACTGGGGAGGATGGTAAGAAGGCTAGAAATAAAGCAGAACCTGAAAAGCACACTTAGGAGCATGGATTAGCTCTTAATTGAACTTCTTATGAAGTTCATGAACTTTCCCATGAACTTTCACTGCAAGCTGGGGGAAAAACATTCACAATATTGTTGCTGTTGGCTTATATTGACACCTGAATATTTGAGGCCAAATCCTTGACTTCAAAGCCTACTTCATGGGGGGTGTTATAACCCACCCCAGAAGGCAAAGGTAACTCAGGCTCTTGTTAATAGACCCCTTGGGACAGATTTGAATGAAAAGACACTGAATGATCAGTGTTGATAAATACATGTATATGTATATATATGTAGGGCTTATTCTAAAACAATTTGATTGTAATTATCTGCCATAGGACATCGTGTTTAAAGAAAAACAAGGGCTCAGAAACTTGCCATTGTCAAATCCATCAACTGAACTACCACAGAACATCATGCTCGGCATATAAGGTGAATGGAGAAGAAGGAAGAGGGAGATGCTTGGAGGGATGGTGTTTGTCTTCCCAAGCCAGTGTTGCACACAGTGAGGCCCTGCTCTCATGGGGATGTCTGAACACCTGCCTGCCCATGGGAAGCAGTGAACGAATTCTTTGTATTGCTTTGCTTGTGTGCACAGACTTTTTTTCCTTAATAACCTGTGTTAGTCTCAACTCGTGGGTTTTCAACCTTTTACCATTCCTATTCTCTCCCCCTTTAGGAAGGAGAGTTGATGTAGTGAATGAGTGGCTGTTTGGGGCTCTACTGACAAATGGAGTTGAACCAAAACATAGGAAAAACACAAGCAAGGCCTCAAACACCAACTTTGAGCTAAATTGGATGTATTTACGCTATTTCAATACATTTCTGTCTTTTAACCTAGTCTCTAGTCAACTACTGCTCTCCCTACCCTTCTGCATTATTTCTGAATTTTTTTTGACAGATACTTCTTACCAGAATCCATACGCAAATCTGTGATATTGTATCTCAATACAGCTTCCCAGTTGAATGAATATTTAGATAGGCAGGCAACTTCAGAAATACACTGCAGAACCCACTGTGCCTGCTGTGCTCCTCAGAGACATCTGGCAGGATATGACATTCCACTCTGCCAGATCCCCAGTTCCATGGAAAAGGATGTAGTTGCCCTTGGCAGGGCTGTTCTGCCCACCCGGAGCAGCTTGTGTAAAAATGACGACACTAGCCGGAGAGACAGCTGTATAGTACCGTGAATTTTAGGCAAAAAGAACACATGTGGCCAATTTACAATGTGGTTACATCGTGGTCAGAAGTCAGAACTTTCAAAACCCAAACAATTCTTCCAGTCACAGTCTTTATTTCTTCTCTAGACATATTTATTTTTCTAGAAAAGGGGTATTGTTTTGCTTTTATTCTATGAGTTTTATATCCCACTTCTCTTTTCCACAGGTGATCAGAACAGATTCTGTTAGCTTCACTCTTGTAGTTGGACTCAATGGTTAGAGAGGGAACCTGATATTAGGAGAGATGTATTAACAAAATATGACAAAACCCTAGTTGGGATTTTGCTAAATTGTGCTACATAACTTGATGACTCTTCTGAAATAAAAAAAAAAACCAAAACAAAACAAAATGAAGGTATGAAGTCTACTTTTCTTAAGTGAAGAAGCTACACATAGATTTTTCTGTGAAATAAATCTGCATTCTTCTTAGAAAAAAGCAATGTCCATCTGCATATGCATCATGTGGACAGCTCCTTTCAAATCTTTATGCAAAATATAGGTTTTGACAAACTTTCCTATTACAGAAAGTTAAATTTAGTTCTCCGCTGGGAAGAATAATTCTCCCAGTACACCAGGAAAAACTGTAGATTCCAAGATGCACCAATAATTCTCTTAGTGCTTATTGGTTCAGCAAGAATTCCTCCAGCATCCCTGATGATTTTGTGCTACTGATAGGATTTGTTCAGTCAACCACTGAAATTGCTAAACCTATGCTATCATAAATGTTACAGCCAGAACATTTAATCTAAAAGGCTATATGACCACTAATTATTTCCTATCACAGCAAATCAATGCACCTAGATAAAAATAAAAAGCAGCATCTTGGTTTGCAACCATTGTATAAACACAGCTTTGCTAAACTCATTGGTTTTCTTTCAAGTTTAAAAAAAGATAACTACTTTTTATATAGTCATTTTACATTATTTGCATATTCTTTCACAAAGACGACAAAATTTTTTGTGATCTCATGTCTTAGAAATAATTCTAATGCCAACAATTAAATCTGTAAGCTAGTCTTCTTCTCCTTAAAACACATAACATTCAACTCAGAATTTATTGTTGTAAAACAGTAATGGGAACCTACTGAATGTCAACAAGGAAACAGAGGAAGGCTGTACAGCTGGAAAGTACAGGGGAAGATCATAAGTTTAACCTTATTATGTTATGTTATAAACACAAGGTTTTTTAACATAAAGAAGTAGGACAAAAATGGGTTAGATTGGTAGGGTAACTAGGATTGCTATGGAGATAATTAAAGAAGATGGGATTATCAACAATGCCAAATACTGAAATCAGGTTGAGGACTCTTCATTAGCAGAGAATAAGAGGACATTAACTACTTCAGGGAGAATGGTTTCTATGGAAGCCACAGCAGAAAGCTTATTGAATTTGGACAAATAATTTGCCCCAGGGTAAGAAAACACTTCCAAGAGCTATGATGAACAACAATAGATTTCACATCCCAAAACACCCAGAAGTTCAATACGAGAGAATTTCATGGTACTATTACACACAAAAAGAACCCTGGGCACCATGAGCAAGAGTGAGAGTGGGTAATAGAGAGCTTACCTCCATGTAACTTCCTTCTTGACCTTTCTTGTCACATCCAAAATCAAGAGTGTATGCAAGACATTGTTAACACATAAATTAAGAAAAAAAATGTAAGAGAAAAAGAGGTAAGAAGGAAAAGGGTTGGAGAGAAAAATGGTGCAAGCTCTTTGTATCTTTCTGGGAGATGTAGCTATGGAGGAAAGGTGGGGCAGAAATAAGTCACAGGCTGTTTAATTTGTCTTTTTCAAAGACTTGTAAATTAGATTTTGCAGTTCACAGGACTTATCTCTTGGAGATTCTGGCAAAAACCCCTCACATTACACTCCAAAGCCAGGTATTTTATGTCAATATTAAAAATTAAAGGTCACAAAACCCACATATGTTAAATACATTAACTGTTTATTACCCGTTTGTGAAACACAATACAAAATATAAGGAAAATAATTGCCACCTGTTATCATAATTACAGAGAAGGTGCAGATTTTTTATACACAGTGTAATATTTACTTTTAAAAGGCTGGAAAAGTTTAGAACTCATGTGTCAAAAAATGCCTTTGGTTTCACCCTCAAGCATGTTCTTTCATGCACTAAGCAAGAGGGTAGCATACAGGAAATTCTGATTTATTGGTAAAACACCATGGGAATGTTCTCAGATACTGTGAAAACTTCAATTACTTCTTACAGTTGAGGGGTGCCGTCTTCATTTACTGACATCAATCACAACACTACAGTTTTTTTAACTATCATTAATATTATTATTGGCTAGAAGAAAAAAATAGTAAAAAGATGAAAGAAAACCTGCTACACTTCTGAAACCATGGATAAAAGACTTACTACGTTTTTGCTTCTTCTGTTAAGTAGCACATTAAAATGGACTAACATAAATATACTCAGCAAAACAGGATCTAATTTTCTGGGCTAGTTAGTTAAGTGGCAGTAACTTTACTGATATTTTGATCAAGCTATGACCAGTATTTCTGACAGCTGTATAACTAGATAACGACATCAATGTTGCACTTTATTTTTGGGTGTTTTTCATGAATGAAGATGTTCTGCTCTAACAATAAAGAAAAAAATGCAAATAGCAAGCCCGTTTTGTTTGAATTTTCAGTAAGTTCAGGTTTCACAGAACCTGGAATCTAAATGTTTTTTAAAAACCTATCAATATCTGGGAGATTTTTTATTTTTTTTAATAAATACACAGTTTTGCATTTTAAGTGCATATTAAGTCCTCCTGTGTTTTATCTAAAAGTATTAATCTGGGAGAACTGTGTTGCTCATGTTTAATCAAATTAATGATTTTGCTAAACAGCAGTCATTAGTACCATATTTCTGAGAAAGCAGTGTGGTCTTTCACGTCGTGTCTAAAACTAACAAATGAGGATTTTTTAAATTTTTAATAAAAGATATTTAAAAGTTGTTGTCAAGCTACTTGAAAAAATATACAAACATCTGTACTAGCCTTATAGATTGCATAGTGAAAACAAAAAAATAAAAATAACAGCAAAATTTTTTAGATGCAACTGCTGCTAATACAAATACAACAGAGATCACTATTGTTTAATTGGAAACAATTTCTTCTACCACCTTTAATACAATGTAGGCAAATCTATTAATGTAAAAAAGAAAACTATTTCAGATTTCTCTATAACATATATATTAACTGTTAGGGTGATGAGGCACTGGAACAGGCTGCCCAGAGAAGCTGTGGATGTCCCATCCCTGGAAGTGTTCAAGGCCAGGTTGGATGGGGCTCTGAGCAACCTGATCTACTGGAAGATGTCCCTGGCCATGGCGGCGGGGGGGTGGAACTAGAGGATATTTAAGGTTTCTTTCAACCGAAACCATTCTATGATTACAGAAATTGCTTATTAGTCTGGAAGAAAGTCAGACTCATGAAGAGCTAAGAGATGTTACTAGGAATGCCTGCAGAACATATATTGTATCTCCTAGTGTATATTCATTACAATAAAGTATTTAATTGATATTTATATAGTATTTTCCCAAAGGACCCTCTCTACCCTCCCATTTCATATACATCATAGCTAGCTTCATAAAGGAAGAGCTCTTTCATATTTTCTTATACTGTTTTTACTTAATATTTGCCATATAAATTATCTGCTGCATACTCTGCAGATAAAGCACTGAGTACAGAATTTTAAATTTTCTCACTCTTTACTCCTAAGATGGATCTGGCATATTGGATACTTTTATTCAAGAATTCTTACAGGCTAGGAACCAATTCTTTAGGCTACCATTGACAAATGATATACTGTGCATATTATGCACTTCTCTATCTATGGCATACTAATAGCAGTATAGCTCAGGTATAGGAATCATCTTTCTGAGAAGGTTTGCATAAGCTCTAAAAAGATACAAGAAAAGAAAACACATTACTGCAAGATGCTGCTGTGAATTGATATTATGTGACAGGGAGTTACTAAATACTCTGTTTTAATCATTCAGGGGTATAAAATTAAAAAAAAAATCCCTAATCTAAGGGTTTTTTTGTGACTTACTTGAAACACTATTTGGAAAAAAATATAGAAATTGTTCTGAGACAAGAATCTGAGCTTGTCTTTTTTTTCAAAGAGATGTACTGAAAGAATAGGCTTTTTTAACTCTGCTCTGCTCCCTTCAAATCACTCTCTCCATCTCAGGAAACTTAGTTTTGGTTTGTTTTTGTTGTTTCTTTTTTTTTTTTTTTCCTACTAGTACTGATAAAGTTTCAAATACATGAATGAAACATTTCCATTCAACTTACTGTCTCCAACTTGTCTCACATCCCCTCCCCACCCCTGCAAAAGTTGGTTGGATTTTTTTTTTTTTTTTCTGTTGGACCAGGAGGTAGAGGCTACAGATGTGGCAATCCTCAACATGTGGAAACATGACCTGGGCTTGGAACCTGGAAAATTCCCTACTAGCTTTTGTTTATTTATTTATAAATATGTATGTATGCATGGATTTATGTGCACACACATATATAAAAGAAGCCATTGTCTATCTTTTAGGAGAGAGCTAAGATCTCTCTTTAGATCTGTAAAAGAGCATTTATCAGATGGCTACCTTCCCAGCAGAGGTGGAGGAAGCTGAGATGTCCCAAAAATATATTTCCTGTAGCTCTGCATGCCAGTGCTGCAAAAGGATTCACAGTGCATTCGTCAGGTTCAGAGCTGATTGAAGTCTCTCTATGTGCACTGCACAATTAGTCAGTACACACACCTTGTTCAACAGGAGAAGTTCATAACAACTGAAGAGTTTATAGGAATAGAAGTGTCAGATCTGCTCTATTTCCTCTTCACACTCTTCCCCTACTCCCCTCCTACAGGACACAGTCCTCTGTGATCTTCTCCAATGTGAGCTCTTCCCATGGGCTGCAGCTCTTCACAGAGTGCCCCAGTGGGAGTTCCTTAGTCAAGGTGCAGTCCTTCAGGAATTGATCACTTCAGTGTTGTTCCCCCATGGGGTCACAAGTCTTGCCAGCAAACCTGCTCCCAGTGTGGGCTCCTCTCTTTCCAAAAGTCCTGCCAGAAACCTACTTCCCATGGGGTTGTAACCTCCTTTGGCCATCCACCTTCACCTTCACTGATGCAGGGTCCTCCATAGGCTGCAGGTGCATATCTGCTCCATCATGAATATCCATGGGCTACAGGAGAAAGTCTGCCTCACCATGGTATGTATGCACTATGGGCTGAGAGGGAGAACCTCTGCTCCAGCATCTGGAGAACCACCTCCCCCTCCTTCCATAACCTCCCTGTCTGCAGAGTGGTTTGTCTCACATATTTTCACTCCCTTCTCTGGCTGAAATTGCTCCTGAGCAGTAACTTCTCCCCTTTCTTGAATCTCTTTCTGCAGAGGCATTACCACCATTGCTGATAGGATGGGCTGTGGCCAACTGTGGGTCCATCCTGGAGGTTGCTGGCATTGGCTCTATCCAACATGGAGTGAAGTTTCCAGCAGCTTCTTGCAGAAATCATCTCTATAGCCCCCACTGCTACCAAAACCTGGCCATCCAAACCCAGCACAAATCAACTGCTGGCATATGCACACTGGCTAGTGCTATATAACTCTGAAAAATGCCATGCAATTTTTTGTGCTAATAGAGTTAAAATATTGCCCATTATCTTTCACTCTGCATATGCAATTAAAGGATATTACTTACAGGAATTTGGCTTCTTGATTGTTTCATGAACAAAAGGCAAAGGGTCCTTACCATTCCTGAACAATAGACTACCTTTCACTGAACTATAATTTGTTATTCTTGCTGTTATGTTTGGGAAGGCTGTTAAATTGTTGTATCTCAGAGTGAGCTGGTAGAGGAAAAAAAAAAAGCCATTTGGGTTGTCTTCTTGCTACAATAGAGTTATGAACTTTTAGATTTGCAATATGTCAAGAGGCAAAACTTTGAGCAGCTATTCAATACTTAGGAATGATTGTAATGATGTGTAATTCCCTCTTGCATAATGTTGTTACTATGGAAACTAACAATTCTGATCTGGTGGAGCCAAAACTGCTTTCAAATTTCAAAATATTGCAATAGTATATTTGTATTTGTCTTTTTTAAATAATGTATTTAGACTTCACAAGTTTCAAAATGTATCAATAATGAGAGCACATTATGTGGACACAGTAAACAAGCAAATGATAACTTGGGACAGAAAGATCTCAAGGGCCTCTGATAAGAGCCTTTGTTGGTAATTAGGACATGTAGCAGCAAGAAAAAGCATATGCCTAAAACAAGCACAAGGAAGCAGATCTAGTGTGTCATCTTTCTAAGAGTGCTAGAGCTAAGGAACTAAAACCATACCTTGGAACAGGGAGTATACTATTTTGTTTCCTTTTTTCTGCCTATTTGTTTACAAAAATTACCTTTTATCTTTTTCCCCAGAAGTCATCATCCAGTAGTTTGGTTATGATGCATTTGATGAGGAGTGAGTTGATTTGCTGCTTATGCAGAGAAATGCTACTTTATTGTTCTTACACACCCTTACTCTTCTCCTGTAATGCTGTTGTGTGGAGACTCAAAATTATATTGAAACTTTTAAAGGCAAAACTAAGTATTCTCTCTGCATCCCCTGGCTTGGTCTATAACAAGAAATATTCACTTTGAGTCAGAGTCTGCATTCCTTGTAAAAGTAACTTGCTTGATGGCTTCAGTGGGAGTCTTAGGTGCAGAAAGAATTCAAGATAGAGCTTATAAATATGATGTGCAGCACTTCTGTATTCCTCACAGGGCAGCCAGAAATATGGAATTCTACATGCACATACCTATTTTCAGAAGCTACTTAATAGAATTGCATTAAGTTTTAATAAATTCAGAGTATTTCATTTGCAAAATATGTTGGGATAATTCTTGAGGAAGAATACTGCAGTTTTTTGTAAGATAACATTAAACACAAAGAGAAAAGAAGTGAGAGGAAATAAATAGCATCATAAAGCAATGCACGTCTCTTTGAAAAGCTCAGTAGATCATGGAAAGCCATATGGACATGATAAGTATATAAAGCATTTAAGCACCTTTAGGAAGCAGTTACTAATTTCAATGCTCTGATAATATTAAAAACTCAAAATATGTCTCTTCCAGGTTAAATAATTCTGATATACATGAGTTTGGAACAGACAGTGGAAGCAACTGGATTCTGTTCTTTTTTGTTTTCTTACGGTTTCACATCTGGCTTGGATGGTTATTGTCTCTCAAACAGCTCAAAAAGCATTTTAGACTCTTCCTGACTCCTCATTGCAAAGCACCAAAGGAGCCTGTCTCAAAAGCAGTTACCACAGGCAAATCAGAGGATCTGTCATCCTCAGTGCAGTGCATGCTAAGAGGTTTTATGTGACTTCAGGTGCAGAAGATGGTGGGAGAAGAGGCACTCCATTCAACGTGTACATTTTGCAAGGAGACTTCAGACCTGACAAGAAAAAAAAACAATAAGAGTTTAGAGTGGCAACATGGAAAACACAAAGAAGCAGAAACTTTTTTTAGCAGTGCAGAGTAGCAGCAATTGGCACTGACTGTGAGTGTTTGGGATAAATTGAATTCTGAACCAAAAAAATTCATTCTCTCTCTGGGAAAGATAATCTGGAGACAAAATAATTGTGACCTGTCTGAGCACAAGCCATGAATGGTTTTGGAAAAATCCATAAAGAACAACAAACAGCAAGCAAAAGAGTACACAGAAACAAGTTACTGTGAGAAATTCACTGCTATTTTTGGGGACAATTACTTGCATCCACCTGCTTGAACAATGAATATGAATTATTTATTTATCTTTTTTAAAAATATTTTTAATCTCTTTTCAACACTTAACCAACAATGTAATATTTCAGTTGCCAACACAGAAGAACTTCAACAATAACTGTGAGATTATTGCTTTGTTTCACACTGATTGTGGGTGGGGGTTGCTGTGGCTTTTTTTGTTTTATATTTTTAAAGAAAAGCTTCGCAAATCTTGATCTAAATTTAACCTGACATCATCCCTTAAATTAAGCTGAAAAAGAAGAAGCAAGAGAGAAAAAGGGAGAGAGAGATGCAAGCTGAATAAATAGCTCCTTGAATGCCCTGAAAGGCATTGTAATTGCTTAGGAGGGAGTGCACTGAAATCTCAGGTTTGGCAGTGCACTCACCATAGTAAAACCAAAGGAATTCTTTGAGCTGTCAAGTGTCACAGTGCAAGCACATTGCAAATACTTGATGCAACCCATATCAAGGGACCTTTAGAAAATACCTAAATTTCACATATGGTTTTAACCTAAAGGCAATGGGTGTTCTTTGTTGCTTTAAAGACACAGTATATCATCTCCAAGTTATAGGTACATATCAACATCTTGCATTGTATAATCCTACCATACTTCACTGAAATGTTAAGCTTTCAGCACTCTCGCCCACAATATGATAATTACAGCCATTCAAGCACTAAAACTGGCACATTTCTTTTCCACAGAATATCATGGGTTGTTCAGACATTTCACACCCCACCTCCTTCTACAATTTTCTAAGTAGCACTAAGATAGATATAAAAAGTGAAGATGGCAAACAGTGTGTGCCAGATAAGACTGTGAAAAGCAGACCTTTATCCTCAGTTCTGTTCTTCACCTGCGACTCCAAACTCCAGAAACTTGTTCTCTCTTCTCCCTCCCTTCTCCTTCCCCCATAATATGATAATGTAAGATATTCCTCTTTGATCTTTCCAAACATATTTCAAGCTCTTTTGAAGACTGTGCATATGTAGTTTTTATAAATCCTTTAAATTTTTTATAGTTTTAAAGGCTTCCTGAAGTATAAGAAGCTTTTAAAATTTAATATTCACACAGCCCATCCTCTCGTGTCTATCTTCAAGAATGTTGTGAAAACCATGCTGAGTGCCCTTGTTCTCTGTGTTACCCTCCTGGAATTTCATGGCTCCCTGCATGCACACTCATACAAATTTAGTTAGTAAGGAACACCTTGAATATTTTCTGCTAGGAAATATGCCTCTGTAATGGATGGTCACTCTGATTTTAGAAAGCCTCAGGAAATGGGTGTGTTATTTCTATTTTTATTATAGCAGTTGCATGGGTTTGCAAAAATATTTTCTTCCTTTATTTAAAAAAAGAAAAGCAAAAAGCCAAAAAAACCCACATCACTTTTATAAAAGTGTTCCTGAGTAGCTGGAATTAGAAAATTCCTGGAAGTGTGAAGGGCTTAGAGAAAATGTTAGAAAGAATAATTGTGCTACTCCTGCTGTTAGTTTAGCTATTCATTTGAGTTTGAATTATATATTTAAGTGCTTAAAGTTATATGAAACAATATATTCACAGAGATTCGTAGGGTCATTTAGGTTGAAAACAAACCTTTATTATCACTGAGTCCAAACAATGTACCACAAAAAAAGATAATCTTAAAATGTAAAAAACAATCTGTGGGGAATTTTAGATGTCGTATGCAAGGCAGAAGGACTGGGGCTAGGGAAATGATGAACTGAAATTTTATGTCTTTTGGAATTCAGGCCGATTTACCAACAAAATTTTTTCTTCAAACTTAAAAAAAGTTTGTTACATGAGTATGATAGAACAATTCTTTGCAGCCTGACATTCTCAACCCCCATAAGAGCACAATGATGTTACTCATATGCTTGTAACTAAATGGACAGATGTAAATCAAAGTAGCACTAATCACAATAGAAGTGATTTTTAAAAATTTTTTGGCAGAAATATTGTTGTCTTCTGCAACATCCTTTCAGTAAATGGATTTAGACATAAATAGTCACATGTGTGCAATTGAAATTAGTTCACTGATCCTGTAAAGAAGTAGAGAACTGAACCAGTGAAGGCTTTAATGAATCACATACAATGTTTTTATATTTCACTGTTCAGTAAGAAGTTTTCAGTATGACACTTAACAGAAAATGAATTAGAAAGTTAGAACCTATGTAGTGAAGAAAATAAAAGCTGTTACAGCAGTATGGTATGCTGATTTCCTGTTTCTCCTAAGAATATCCAATAAAGTAATTTTGGTTCTTTTGTAGAAGTACATCAAATGTTTTCAAAAACTCAACATGAAGGAAATTTGTTCCTGAAAAGCATCTCCTCTATGCATAAAATGAAATTTCAGAGGTAAAGTGACTCAAAGAGTAAAGTATAGAGAGTGTTATGCACTTAAACTCAGGAAGAAAATTATGCATTTTAAATAAATAAAAAATCTGCTCATATAAATATAATTTAATATTCAAAACCAGCATAGGACAAAGTGCTTGGATCTTTTTTTCTAGTTGTAAATGGAACAGCTTTCAAGGGTGAACATAAATAATTGGTAGAGGAGTGACCATGGGTGAAGGTAGCACTCCATTGTTTGAAGCCACCATTATCAGGGAAGGCTTTGCCCTCCAAACAGCATTTAAGTCATCTACAGATTATTCAATTCAATACCATCCCATTACATATTAAGAATAACACTAGATCAACTAGAGGCCAATATTCCTTTTTTCCATTGTGCAGTATATGATAGTAGATCTACACAACAGCTTATTTTAGCTATTGAAAGGAATAAACAACCATACTCCCCCAAAAAAGCCAAGTTTGCAGGACTGTGCAAGTATTGATTGTGTAAACTGTCCTCACATTTTCTGTCAAAGTCAGGGGTGACCTCCAGTTGTCTTAAGTACCTAGTCTGACCCTGCTTATGATTTTACTCCTTCTCTCCATACTCAGCAAAGGGAACCAACTGGCCCTTCAGCAGTAGCTTCTTCCCACTCCAGCCCTGCCAGCAGTTTTGGGAGGCTGCACAAAACCACAGAGCTGCAGGGTTACAGTCCCAAGTGTCAGCAGCCTTTGCTTTGTTCAGCTGCCTGCTAGCCAACACTGCTATTAGTTCATGGCCCATGATGATTTAATGTGTAACAGACCAAGTAAATCATGACTTCACCTCAATTAGCTGTTGCTGTGATATTTGTTTCATTTTCTACTAATTGTAAGATTCCCCATATTCCTCATTTGTTTGAAAAACTGCTCCATATTGAACTATCAAATCAAAAGGTTCTTGATGCTGTTACCATAAAGGAATGCAAGGCAATAGTAGTTTATTTCCATGGGATTTGTCTGACATATTTCATACCACAATTGTTGCTTTTACTTTGCTGTTAGGGGTTTCTGTCTATCTTTGTAAGCTGAGTCCTGATTTTTTCATCTCTGTACACAGAGATTTGCAATGTGTCCGTTGCTTCATTACCTACAAGACATAGTGACACCAGCAATAAGGAAAGTGGAGGTGGTAAGATTTTCCTTTTCAAGCTTGGCAGCATCAGAATTGCAAGTATAAGCTCTGTCTATTAAAAGAGCTCTTTTCTTTTGTGCTGAGAAGCCAGCCAGCATTTGTCACTAGAGTAACACAGAGATGGGAGCTGCTTCTTTGTTGCTGAACATTCAAAGGTATCTATTTTCCTTTCAATAGGTCCAGCAACTCCCACTAAAAATCAATGAGGCTTAAGCAGAGCCTCAGGATTTCATTCTAAGACCAGTGTCATTTCTTAACTGGCCCACAGAAGAATTGGTTTCCTTTGTGTTGATTTCTTTCAAAAATTCTTAATAAATCATTTGGGTTGACCTTGATCGAAAATGCTGAGTTTGCAAATTAATTTGTGCTGATAAATATACCAAAAAGAAAGGAACCATCTCTTTACAGTACTACTCACTCCTTTTCATTTCAATGCTGTCTCTATTAAACAGTATTTAAAAGACTAGCATATATTTCTAAAAAGCAAACAAAAATTACTTTTAAAAGAAATACAAAAAACAAAAGACCTGAAAGAAAAATGCATTTATTTATTTATTTGAACCCTTGAAGAATTACCTAGCCCCATTTAGATTAGAAACATTCATTCAAAGAACCCTCATGAAGTGAAATGAGAATCGACAATATACCACAAGGACCTACACGCATGACAAATTAACAGGAATCAGAGATATAAAAAGTATTTTTGTCCTTTATAGAACTCCATATTTTACTTATTATTAATCCAGATTTTCTTCTTAGGTCTAATAATGGAAAACAGGGGTGACAGAAATGTAAATTAATGTCTATTAGTTTCAAGGGGGTTTATAGAGCTTTAATTTGGTTTATTATTTCTCTAGCCCAATCCCTGCATTAACTTTTATTTATCTGTTGTCATTTCCAATGAGAATTGAATATATTTGAGATTGTTTATATATCTCTGCCTCACCAGAGATGGAATATAACAAGACAGAGAAGAGTTCTCTGTACAGGAAAAATAAAAAGACATAAGAGAGAAAAGAATAAACAAATAAAAACTAATTCTGAATCTACTATGGGATAAAATATGAAGAATTTCAGGCAATGATTTGTAGAAAATAGTGAAACACAGGAAATACTCTCTTAAGGCAAGTTAATTGACTTTTTCTTGTGTATATTCCTTGAAGTCAATATTTGAATACTTTGAGACACATGCAGAACACTCTTCTGATCTGTTCTCAAAGTCCATGCAAATACTTTGCAAGCCTGGAAAAAATTGTTAGTAAGGCTTCAGTTGATTTAGTTGTTGGGAGAATTAAAAAATCAGGTTTGTTCAAAGCTGATTGGATTCAAGATTTCCAGAAAAAAAAAAAGTTCCAATAAAGCCTGTAATGTATTTTTTGCCTAAAAAGACTCCCATGATCCATTTTAGGAATGGTTAGGGATATGATCAGTTTACACAAGATCATTGGTCAGACTGTATAATAAATGCAATTTTTATATTCACAAAATGACAGAAAAAAATTACCAGGTTTTGGGTGTAAGTGGAACTGTGGAAACTCATACAAAGGTGGCAAAGATTGAGGCTGGGAATGGAGGGCTTTTGGAAGTAAAGACTATTAAAAAAATGGAACTCCAAATGAAGGAAAGGATCTCAAATCTATAACAAAAATGGGATATAGAGAGTGGAAATGTTTGACAAAAATGACAAAAAAAGTCATTCAACTGATCAAACTTGTTTACCCATATGCATCTACTTCCTTAGCCTTTCTTTCAATTGCTTTATCTTTAAATCTTCATCCCCAGAGACAAGGAAGAATATTGCTGTCAGAGATAATCACACTAAAGCTTGTTGGAAGCATGGACTTGTTTCTGAACACACCAAAGAAGTTGAGCATTTGGAAACAGCTAGCTGACAAAATTAATAGCTGGTTGCCTTTTCCTCACAGGTAGAACTAATTGATGAGTGAAAGGGAAGCTCTGTCTTCCAAATACGTCTAAAATTTGGTTACATTTTAAGAACAGTTCAAAAATTACTGATAGATGAACAGTAGATATGAAGCAGATAACCTTAGTGCCATAAGAAATCAACTTTAAAGCCCTTTGGAGGACAAAACAAGAACATATATTATGCAGAGACTTTAAATTGTACAGTGCAGCTGATCAACTTGGCATACATACAGTACTAATATGTAAAATGCTTCAGAGTTTATAATCAGTGCCATTTATGCCTTCTCGAAAACTAGAAACAGCTGCTTTTTAGAGGTACCTGGAAAAGGAAGAAAAGAAAAATATGGAAAAAAAAATCTATGAGAAGGTAGTGGAATATAAGCCAAATTACTTTGGGAAATATGGGGAGTACGTAATGCTGTAAGGCAGTTATCTTCACAATTTCCTTTTTTTATTCCTATATCTTCCTCTAAATTTCTATCTTATGCTTGCACTGGATAGTCCTCTTCAAATCATTATAAGGTCTTAATGATACATCTTTCCAACATATTTCATTTCCATTTGACAGACAGCAAAACCAAGGCAGCATGATTTGAATCCATATAAGATTCTTGTGCCCTGCAGACCACAATGAGAACTAGATAATTCAATTGCAGTTTGGTGCTGTTACAGGTTACTTTACCAAAAGATTTACCATATATCTATTAAAAATTTTAAGAATGAGTAAATAAATAAAATGTAACAAGATTTTACCTCAATACAGCAGTTAGAACAAAAGCATGAGTCTGACAGAATTAACAAAGGAGAGCAGACACTTAAATTTTCTCTGCCAGGAACAGTTTCCAACATGGTATTATCCCATCACAAACCCAGGGAGCTGCTCACAGTCTCCTCAGCTTCCCTTCAGTAGTAACTGGAACAATTAGCCTGTCTCTTCACAGCAAAACAACCACTTGAAAAATCCTGCCTCATTCTCTCTTTATCACAGAAGACAACAGTCCCAAACAGGCAAAACCAAAAAGAAAAAATCACAAAATTGCCTTTCATATTCCACTCCACATCCTGCTCCCCAGCACAATCAGTGCATCTCCTTTTGCAGCCAGCAGACAACCTGTGACATACTTTTTAGCTCATGCTATGTACAAAAGAGTTTTCTGGGAAATCTCGTGCTTCTCTTTAGTGTCCTTTCAGGTAGAGATATCCAAGCAGGTCTTGCCTTGGCAGAGTAGAGAGCTGCTCTTGATCAGTTCCTTCAGTTTAACAGAAAAGATGTCTTACTGAGGCCAAGCATGATGGGAGAACAGAGATATCAAGCTCCCTTGTGAAAGAGAGGTTGTATCAACCAAACTAAGCAAGCAAATTTTAAAGTATGTAAAAATACTGCACTTCAGGAAGGAATGTATCTGTTGCATAAACTAAACTAATGCCATTGTTTATTAGAACTGCTCTGAACATTAAAATTTCATCTCTCAGAAAGACTAGGCTTTTGTTTTGCTTTCACTTTTCTTGAGTCACAACTAAGCATTGCTGCTGAAGAGTTTCTCACGGAATAGAAATTCCAAAGCATTTTATTCAGAGCCATTAAAATATATTGTCTCAGCGCTCTCAGAGTGGGATCATAACAGAGCCTAAATAGAAATAATTACTTTAGATAAAGCATTACCATTTCCTCTATTGATAGAGGCATTTCCAGAAAAGCCAGCATATATGCAACTGATCAAAGCCTTGACTATCACAGTACCTGAGTTGCATTACCTACTGACTGAATCCACACGGCAGTGTGCAAAAGACATTGAGGCCAAGATTTATGAGTTCCATACCATTTACCTTCAGAAATACAAAGGTAAGAGCCAATGTGAATTAGATTGTATGCACAAAGGGAAAACCCAGGGTATGCTCTGTGTTTAAAAGGATAGCTGTTACCTGCCACATAGGTAAGCTTCCAGAATGCATGACCATGTACTCTTATGCAACATTTATAGCACCTTCATTTGATCAATATCAAGCTGTAAATACAGTCTGGCATCCTTCATGTAAAGGACCAACACCATTTGCTGTGAGGACAAGAATAATTTCAGTCTTCTTTCAAGAGTAAAACTCATTGCTGGAGCTATGTCTTGGGGGTACAATGGGTCCTTCCAGACCAGAGACCTAGAAATAATCTATTTGTAAGCAAGCAGGCCCTTATGTTCAAGAACAGTGTATTTTTTACAGCTACCAACTGAAATGTACTTACCCATTCTTTCTGGAACAGTGATGCTTGAAATAATGAGGACTGGGGCAAAGAATAAAAGAAACATATGCTGCATTGAAATGACCTTTTCAACCAATGTTTCACTGTGTAAACAGAACTCCTGGTGTAATTCACCTGCAACTAATGACTTTAGTGTAAAATTAATGTTACATTTAATCCTAGTTTATAAGATAGCTGCTCTCCAGAGGTGTGTCGTAGTCTGAACACACACATGAGCATGCAGGAATTGCACAGTATTTCTGATGGGAAGGAAGAGAGAGCACCATGATTCTGCACAACTGACATAAAAGTTTTGGTGGGGGTTTGGAAGAAAAAAGAGAACTGAACCTTTCACCCTTAGCCTATGGACAACCACAATAACTGCTGCTGTAGACATCAGCAGAAATACTTAGCTTTCATCTTAGATTTAGAAGGGAATCTTCAAGCACATTATTACAGTCCAAATCAATGCTGCACAGCTGGCAATTCTTCATACAACTTAGCTGGAACTGGAGTAAAAAAGAGAGCAGCTTTAGGAAGCCTGTAAAGGAATTGCAGTTGTTTTCACAGTATTCTTTGAACGAAATACTTTTGCGTCTGCTCCATGAGGATGAACCCTCAGCTCATTTCATGAGGTCTGAATTCGAATGGAGTGCACAGAAAGCAGGGTAAGAGATGTGTTGCAGACTGACACAACCTACCCACTGAGAACCACAGGCCACCCAACCAAAGGAGAAAGCTCAGGGAGGGAAAAAGTGAAGGACCATGAAGTGCGACCTCAAATTATACAAATCAGTGGCCACAAACTCAGAGCAATTGTCATTGGTGCATAAACTGTAGCTTCAGTTACAGAAAGGCTGTGTATATGTCTGGCTGAGGTGGGTGAACAGGATCATGAATAACTGAAATGGTTCAATTCTCTGCACTAAGTGAAAAGTGTCTTGCAAGAACTACAGATTCCTCCAAGTTATATGAAGGACAAGGGAATGTGACTAAGTAAAAACCCTGTAAATTTGATTCTGAAAAACATATCCACAACTTGGTATGTTTTTCTCCCCTGTTAAAAGACATAGGAAAAAAGAAAAAAAACAAAACAAAAACACACCAGCAGAGTTTTAAACATATTTTGGAATTACAGATTTGGGCATTTGGGTTTTTTGAGTAGAGAGCAGTGGGGTTTTGATTGTTTCTTTGTTCATTGTTTTTCTTTTTGTTTTTAATTTTTTTTTGTTTGTGGGGGATGTTTATCAGATGAAATGAAGGGTGAAAATGATTAAAAAAAAAAAAAAAAAGAGAGGGAAAATTTTACTTCCACAACAAAAATATTGAAATATCTTATGATACATGACTTATTCCCCACAATTTTGGATTATAATGAGAGTGAGTGAATCTTTCCATATCCTTTCTGACAATATCTTTATTATGAACAACATTACCACAGATGGTGATATTTCTGTTTGTGATCATATTTAGCTAGTAAACTGATAATGTAAGAATTAAAAGGCAAATGTTTGGCACAGAGTCAAAAATTTAACTCAAATAGAAGTTTCAGGACATTTGAGATGACAAATTTATTGAAAGAAGGAAGAGTGATGTCTCTTACATGACTTAGATTTCCACAACACAATTTTTTATTCTACCTTCTGTCTCAGAACACCGTCACTACCCTTTTCCCCCCTTCTTCCAAATTCTTGTAATCCTATTTAAATTGTAAGTAGGGAAAATATATTTTTTGTTTCTTTCCATCTATCACAGGTCTCAAGTGGGGAGCGGAGAAAGGAACTAGGGAGGGGGAGAGTAGGGAGGAAAGTTTTCTGTGCACTAACAATTATTTTCAAATAATGTTACATTCAGTTGCAGAAAACACCTCTCATTCTTTAACACTGAACTGCATTGTGTATTGTCATGACTTCTTAATGTACATTGTATACTTGCTGCACACTTGACAGCAGCTGACTGCCACATTTGGACCCAATTACAATACTAACAATTCTAATAATTATACTCTAAGTCTCAAAATATTTGATCTTCTTCTTAAAAACAGCTCACTGAAACAAGGTGTTTACATGAGAGGCTCATTTAAAACCACTCTAGGTCTCCACTCCTTATGTTCTCAGAGAAAATCTTCAAAACATGTTTGGAATCTATTATCAAACTTCAAAATAAGTAAAAATAACTATCAAAACCCAATATTTAAAATGTTTTCTTTAAATCTGCCTCAATATTTTATTATACCCTGATTACTTTCAAGCCACTTGACATGGAGATTATTCATCAAATTCAATGCAACAGAAGCAGCCATTAAAAAAATTAATCCAAATACTTGTCTTACCCATTTTGTTTTTCAGGGTTTTTTATTTTTATAGGGACTTTTCGATTTGTCAGATTTCTATTCTCCCAAGTATGCAGAAGTAAGTAATATCAAAGGTGCTTGTGGCAATTCATTGAAGAAATCAGGGGCCGGTAGAAGCAAAGAGCCTCAAAGATGTAATGTGTCTTTATTTATCAGCCATTCAGAAGTTGGCGGGTGGAAATCAATTAAATAAAAAACATTGTTGGTGTTTCAGATTCAGATCTTGTTTATGATAGGGGAAAATCACCAATACTGTGGCCTGTCTCTGGTAATGGAACTCTGAAGTGGCAATAGATGGAAGAAAAGACGGCAGTTACTTCAGTTAACTAAAGACACTCCTTTCGTTGACAGCATGCAAATTGCATTCTGTAAGATTGTACCTTGAGTGAACACTATAGTAACTTGATCCATCACCTGCTTTTTGTGGGTAGTCAGTGCTGTGAAACAGGAATTCTGTAGAAAGGGGACTTAAGATGCTTGAAAACTTACATAATCACAGTCTTAAACTACAGATGATTTTACCAGCAGAGGACTGCTAGGGTCTCTAAACATGGAGGGTGTCAGGGATTCATTGCTGGGCCAGCTTTCTTGACTCTTTGTCTAAATCAGGATAAAATGTACAGGGCCATTTTGAATGATAATCCTCTTTGTTAATGGGATTTATTGTGAAAGCAGCATAATGAATTGAAGAATTCTGAAGTCAGTTGTAAACACAAAGGCCAGTAATTAGTGCTTCCAACTTCTGACTCTAAGAAATTTACATAGTCATTGAGCTGGCATTCAAGCTTTCATGGCTGAATTAAAATTACACATTTACAATGAGGTTGTTTGCATCTAAGGCAAAAATTATAGTCCCCTATAAAATCTATTTACTTGTAAAGTGAAAAAAAAATCATAACACAATTTGTTATAGATTGTCAGATCTTTCATCAGTCATATACAATTGGCTGCTCTCCCCAGGAAAAAGACCTTCCATAGTTACAAGCTGCCAAAAAATACAGTTATGCCTTAACATCGCTAGCAAAACTAGTATGCAAAATATAGTGTACTGATTTATTGAAAAAAATAAGGCTTTCAGATTATATAAACACCTTTTTTCTGTTATTACAATATCTATTTAGAATTATCCAAATAAACATGAGCTTTAACACACTTCTTGACATCATCTCTAGGAGACCAAATGTCAAGAGCAACATTTTAAAATATTATTTTCTCATTATATCAAAATAAACGGGGGAAAAAAGAAAGTCACAAACACAAGCTATGCTCAGCTAGTGAAGTATATTGATTCATGCAAAACTTTGAATTGGTTACTATTTTCAGAAGACCTATTTGTGAGTGTGACACATTAAGATTTTCTACAGACCCAAGAACAAAACTGGCCTTGGGACAACAGTGTTGAAAACAACAATATTTACAAAACACAGAGGCATACAAGCAATATCAGCTTGACAGAAGTAACAAAAGAGCAGAATTGATGTCTCTCTTGTTTTTCAGTGCAGTTGTTTGGCAGAAGAGTCCAAGCACTACAGCCTTTGACAACAGCAAGAGAGGAGACAATAGCTGTCTTAGAGGAGGATTTCAGAACAAGAGCACAGGAACTAAACGTTTCCATGACAGACATGCTTTTCCTTGGCCTTCTGGCCTGTATTCTAGTATAGTAAAAAAACCCAAAAAGAAAACAAAAAAATTTTTTCAAAAGGGACTCAACACTTTTTTTACAAGTGAAAAGCTAACAGGAATGAGCAAAGTGGGATGGCTTTCACCCATCCCCAAGCAGAGCCAGCTACTTATGGAAACTTCTCACCAGTACTCCCCTTATGACATCTGCCTTTAACATGCAATCCTCACATGGTTTAGAGTTACAATCTAGAGGTATCTGGCCCACTAGACACAGCTGCTCATGCTACTTGGTAAAATGTATCACTTCTCCTGTTTATAGGGCAACTATGATCCTCAGAGGTGGATTTAGGAAGCAAAGAACAATACAGAATTATCAAGATACATTGAAGAAACTTAGTGTAGGAATGCATGAAACCTATTTCATCAATCATTCTTTGATAGTTACCAATCCTTTCTTTACCTTCCACCCATCCTCAAGCCTTTGAGCTCCTCTTGCATTTCTTTCTCCTCTCTCTTCCAAATTTAAGGTGTTTTATTTTTTATTTAACAATCATCAAGGAAGGCATAATTTCCCATAACCTCATGACAACGTACAAACATACTCTTCCTCTAAGGCAAGTCAATTATCTGCTTTATGTCACATTATTAATCCTTTATCACTTATGACAGCCTAGGTACCTCCTGAAGATAAATATCTTGTAATGCATGTTAAACTATACCCACCTTGCTATATAAGGAAGACATTAACTGGAGTGTGTTATCTATCTTTCTAGCCAAGAGTACCTTTGATATAAAATAAATTATACTAAATAGGATGAACTCTAATGCAGTAAGTTAGGACTGTTATTTGTATAGTCAGGCCCTGAAGGAATTACTTAAAATTTCTCCTAATATAAAAGGACTTGTAGTATTCTTATGGGGTTAATGACTTTACTGACAAGTAACATCATGCCATTAGAATATCTCAGCACATATCACACAGGTCATATGGTATTCTTTTATTTTAGGTTCATGCAATCTGATGTTAACCTTTGGAGATCCTCCTTTTTTATCAGACTTTACATATGCTCACACACGTGTCTCTCAGTATTGCTAACTTTTTCAGAGGAGAATAATCATATACTTTCAATTATTTTCCAGTTAAAAAAATGAAAGTCACAAAAGAGAAATTAAATGCCTTTGAAAGTGGAAAAATCCATTTTTTCTTTTTTTTAAAGTAAATTTCTGAACCGTCATTACTATAATGACTAAATACATCACAGATTTTCTTCACATCACCACTCTAAACTAAAGCTGTGATATTATTTCTATTTTACAGCTGTGGAACTTAAGCACAGAAACACTACACAACTTTGCCATAGCACTGGGTCAAATTAAGCGAGTATTAAACTCTTTGTAGCCACTGGTAAGGATTCTCCTGGATCTGCAGCAAGCTAGTCATCCACCTTACCAAGAGGCAACCAAATAGGTTGAACCTTAGAGCAAAGACCACAATAACTGATAATAAATGAAACTTCACACGTGCAATACTTAGTTTTCTGAAGAAGTGTTTTATCCATGTGGCTCCATACCTCTTACCAAAGAGTGCATAAACATGATACCTAAACCAAGGAACAAACTTCTACTTTACCAAATATCTTGTTTCTCTCATACATCTGCCTTCTTTTTCTTAGTTTTCAATATATTAAGGGAACATATGGGTAATACTGGGAAGCCTGCAGTTTTTAAATATGTCAAGTGCAGACCAAAGGCAGACAATTCTGTGTCTGGGTATCAATCACCAACACCCACAAATGCCAAATTAACTGCTCTGAACATATAGGGCCCTAAAAACCCACTAAATGACACTGAAAAAAAAGGGTTTAAATATTTTTTCTTGTAGTATGCAGGAATAAAAAAGAATTAGAATATGGCATCAGTTAAGGGAGGGTGCCTGCTGTTCATCAGAGCTCATAATCTGCGATTTTACTTTATTTTCTGTATTGCAATACTGCATAGAATCAGCAATAGATCTTCCACTTGCATGAGGCCAGGACATACATGATATGGTTGTTGAAATACTTTTCAAGAATGAGACCAGGACTGAAAAACCTGGAAGTGATTCCAATGCAACACCTCATTTATCTTCCTGTGCAATCTAGGATGATTTCTGTATCCTGACCATGACATTTTGAATGCTAACCTGTCTGTTCACTGAATGTCAAATAGAATTTAGATTTTTACCCATAATTTTCACCTTTGCAACTGCTAAAACTTATACTGGTAATCCTTTCATGTTAAGACACATACGTGAAGGTATTGCTTTGTTTATCTCTTCTGTCAGTCAATGTGACAGAATGAATATATCTGAAGACTAAAAAAATTAAATTCTTTCTCACCCAAAAAATTCTTTTGCAATCACTTCAAGAGCTTTCCAAGAAAGTAAACACTTCCTACTAAAAACAAATTAGTAGAAAATCCAAGTTTCCTCTGAAAACAAAAAGCCTTGACTGAAAACCTTCTTATTTTCCAATCTACTTTATAGGAATGTTTTGATATGTTAAAGTTGTAAGCCTTAAATTTTAGGAATGTTTCTATGTTTTGAAAATATCAGTGATATCTGCCCTGGAAAATGGCTGATGCTTTGATATATCTTTCTGTCCAGCATTACTGATTTTACATAACAAACACCATAACAAGGCACAGAAGGACGTCTTCACTCTGATATAGAGCACTTTGTTCTAGAAAGGGATAAGTTGAAGGGTAGAACAAACAAAAAGTTTGAAAGTGAGCTGAAGAAAAAAAAAATTAGTGATGAGCCATGCTGGCACTTGGGCTCCTGGAGAAGAGCCTTTCATCCAGCTGGGTCTGTACACAAGCAGCAAAGGCCACAGCTTCTGCCTCCTCCTCGGTAACACCTCAAATAGAACTTGCATGAGCAGTACTTGAAAAGGTTAGCACACGCAAGGTTAGCCCTTGCTCAGGACATCCGAAAATGAAGCAAATTTCTTGTGTTTGCTTTTATTCTTACCTCCCAAGAACCTACAGAGAGCAGAACCACCATCTGCTGCTCCTTTGGGAGGAAGTGTAAAAGTCAACTACAAACTTCAATGGCAAGCACCTGCTGTGTGTTTGCTCTAAAACACTTATCACATAAAACCAGTTTCAGTGGATTGAGGTTTAAGGTCTAAGCACACTGAGTAGAAACAGATTGCTCACAGCTATGTTTATTTCTGTATAAATGTCTTTTGATTACTTTTCCTTAATACAAAATTGGAGGCTGCATTGCTCTTTACGACAGCACTCTGAGGACCTGCTCTTTTGTTCTTACTGTATTAGTCCAATTTCTTCTTTGAAGAAATTAAAAGCCTAACCTTTCCATTTGTGCCAAATTAGTAGGAAGATGAATCTTCTTTTAACCATAATTGGGAAGTATTTTCTTTGCTCCTGAATCTAAAAAATACCCAAACTCCAACACAGATATTTCATTATATGACACCTGTGTAATTGTTCCCATGTTGCTATGGCAAACTCAGCTTTTTATACCTTTGAAATAATTAGGACTCAAGCAATAAGTATTGCTTATCATAAGGCCTGGCTGGATAATATTTGTCAAACAATTTAATGAATTGTGCCATAATAATATTCTGCATGAGTTTAAGATTGCTGGATTTTTTATTTGTTGAAGTGTGACAATGAATGCAGCATGATACAACAGACATTCATGACAGTATGATATGCATATTTGTATGATATATATATTTATATGATATATTTACTGGGTTTAAGATTACACGATGAAAATAAAAGATCACTATAAAAGGACAGATTCAAATGGATGATGCTAAAAAGATAAACCACTGGATAGGAATTTTTCAAAAGCTCTACTAGATTTATTGCATTCCAAAGGTAAATTGGGGGAATATTTGCTTAGTTTCTTTACTGTGTCTTTGGGAATCCCACCTGTACCTCAAAAACAAAATCAAGAGCTTCAGTGGCATGCAGTCATGACTTTCACTAGTGGCCATTGCTGTGATAGGTCTTCTCATAGTCCTGATTACGCAGTCTTTGAATTTTTGTGGGTTTTTCGTCATTAGTGAATATTTGTTTCAGTAATCATTATTGAACTTTGATCAACACCCATTGTTATTTTTTCGCACTAATTCTATGAAGATGATCCTTCTCTTTGGTTGCAGGACCTGTACTTTGCAGCAAATGCAGCAAACTACCTCTCCATAAATTAACACAGCACTGGTGGTATAGGATCAATATGTGGTCAGCTGCCTAAATAAAGTCTCAGGACACCAGGAAGATTTTTCATTTGGATCCTAGCTGGATTACAAATCCAGGTAAAATTTCTGTCCTTGGGTTTTCTGCTGATTTCTCCTGTGAAACCAAGGAAGCAATTCCATTCTGTCTGTTCAAAAACTTTTCACCAGCAAAAGGAAAGAATAATCTCCACCTCTTAAGAGCTGACAGTTTACTTATTAAAGTTATATCATAAGTAGAGCAATTACCACATAAACTGGTTGATACACAACAAAGTTTACAAGACTATTTATGGCATTACTGCCATTATTAGAGTAATTGCATTGGCAGAGTGTATTGTTTAGAAATGTCAATCAAGAATTTTTCATCAATATTAAATACATGTTTAAAAAGAACTAAACCCTAAACATAGCAAAAATGCTGGCTTTGTTCCTGAAGGAGACATGAATCTAGACCCTTTTCTTTCATTAGGACTACTGAAAGTAGCACAGATATTTATCATCAGCCCTGACAATATTGCAGAGAAAATCAATGTATCTGTAGTCTTGTTTTGAATTGAGATTGCCTTTTTATGAAAAACTGATGTTGGAAATACATCAAATCTTAAAAGATTTCCAGACATGACAACTTCAGTTTATTTACTACTCAAGTAATTGATCTACTGTTAAGATCTCTAAATAGAGTTAAAGCTAATGTTAAAGTCCAGCATAAATTACAAACATGAGTGGAGGAAATAAAGATAAAGAAAAAGCACTGTATCTGTTACCCCAGGCAATGGAGACCTATTTGGATTAGACAAATTAAAAAAAAAAAATCCTCTACTCAAAGTCAGTGTTAATAATCTCTAAAAACATCTGACTGCTTTTGATTTTTCTTTTTATTCCAAATTTGGTTTCAGTCTTTTTCTTATAAATGTATGTTAGTGAGCCTGGAAAATTTGTTTGGTATTTTTGTTTGGTGGGGGGTTTTTTGTTTGTTTTGTTTTTTTTTGTTTTTTTGCAATTAAGGCATCTTTTTCCTTCCTGAAATATAGACCTTCAATACATTGATTTATAATTGCATATGATTTTTTTCTTAATTTATGTTTATGTTTTCATTCATTGATTGTTTTTCCAAAGCAAAAAATGTCTGTTTTTCTGTTGTTCATATGATGGTTAACTATTGATGAGATTTTTACTCCTTGTGGCATTCTTTCAGTGTAGACTTCTCTCTTAAAAAAATAATTATATCTATATATGTAGAGAGAGAGTTGTTCTTATCTTGAAGAAATAATTATGGGTCAAATCCTCAAAAATGCTGTGGGCTTAGAGAAGAAACTTGTGAGAGTGAGGTGTTTGTGAATATTATAATTTTTCATGGCAATTAATGCAGAAAAGTGAAGAAACCATGGAAACTCTTCAGGCATGACATTGCTTGAAACTATGAAGCTTCAAAACCCTGAGTATGCTAAAGCTACATTTGCAATACTTAACTGGAAAATGTATGGTTTCCTACTTGAATATTTTTACTTTTCTATGAGAAAGAATAACACCATGAACCAATTATATTGGGAAATACTACTTAGAAATATCTTGTGATTTGTTGTAGGAAATGAAACTACTCTCTCCTGATTTCGTACTTCAGAAAGCATTCTTAATTTCATTTTTTTCCCCATCATGTATCCTGGTCTTTGAAAACAAATCCCTGAAATCACAGAATATTTTGAGTTGGAAGAGACACAGAAGGATCACTGAGTCCAACTCTTAAGTGAATAGCCTTCACAGGGATCAAACCCATGACTCTGGCATTATTAGCACCATGTTCTAAAAAGGAAAACAGCAGATATAGTTCACAAAGCTTCTCCTTGAACATTCAGAAAGAGAGGCTCAAGCAAAATATTTAAATTTCTTAAAAAACTCATGCAGAGGTATATTTTTTGTAAAGCCAAGAATCTCATATATCTCCTGTAGTTCAAGCCTTGAGATTCAACCCCCTCCTTCAGAATTAGTTGGAGATAAGGATTACAATCTGGATGTGAGGCATTAAGATTATTTTTAGGAAACAGTCTGTGTTCCAAAATAAGCAGTCATAAATATTATACAGCTAGTTCACTGAATTATTGAAGATTTCTGAGATAAGATTACAAATTGCACCTTCCCAAAGTAATGTCGTATTTCTGCATTGAGGTTTGCTCTGTGGGACAATAACATTCCCTTTCTTAAACTCAGTGTCACTTTTCATGGAATACTCTAATATTTTCATGAGACATCAAACTGCAATCTAATGAATAAGCCATTTACCCAACTGGACATCTGAATTGCATGCCCTAGCTTACAATTATGGTTGAGGATTCCTTCAATTTTGAAAAACTAAAAGGAGAGCCTTTTCTGTTCCAAAATATTCTAAAGCATTCTAATTAAAATCTTTGTAGGGTTCAGACAGAGAATGGCTTTAAAAGATGTCTTCCACAGGCTGAGTTACCAAAATACTAGACTAACAGATAAAAGCCATAAATTTGTCTAGAGTAAATGAAGTCTAGACTCCTTATTTCCATTGTCTTTCCTTCTACTGAAAGGGCCTGAAACAAAATGTCCAAGCCTTGTTTCATGTAAAATCAAACCTATTTTCATTTTTAAGGGAATTTATTTATGCATCAGTTTCAGCTGGGACACTCCCTTCCTCCTCAGATTCTTCTCCTCAGCCCACAGACTTACAAAAAACTGACATCCATCCCATAATCCAAGTGAGAGGCACCAGAACTGAGGGTGGTTTTGTAGCTGCTCAGAAACTGTCAAAGTGAAATTGTTTTACAGCTTGCTGCTGCTTTGTCTCCAAGCTCACTTGGTTTTGTTCTGTGCTAGCCTATAGCATGTCAAACATGGTTTAACATGTTATATTCAGCATTTTGTCTGTATCTGCTGTTGGTTCTCTCTCCCTTACTGCCCTGTCATGCTGCAGTGTCAGATTTCTCACACAGTTCAATCCACACGCTGCGAACACAAGATGTTTTTTGTGCAGTAGTACCTACCAATGCTATGCCAGTTCTAAGATTACAATAGAATACTATTGTATCTTCACAGTTTTCACATGATTGTTTCATAAGAAAAAACATACAAGGAAAATAGTATACTCCTCTGAGGAGAGATTCCAGACCAAAAGGATCTGCAACACTGATTTGAGACAAAATGTTAATTATACTTTTGTTTTTAAAGAAAAGGATGAGTAGAGACCTAATAAGCTCGTCCCATCTGTGTTGTTCTTTCTTCTGTGTTCCTTGTGTATGGAATTTCACGTCCCAGTACTGTCAGAGGTCCTTAGGGTTCAGATCACTTGTTTTTCCTTTGTGTTCATCATCATTTTAGATGTTAATTCCATACAACTTTTTAATAAAAAGCTCTGTGTTCCCTAGTAAACATAGCTGTTCAATACTGAATTGAAAGTTCAAAGAAATGAGTTGAGAACCTTCACTTTTCTTTTTCTCTCCAAAGAGACGCCTATTAAACTGGCAGTGATAGAATGATGGCACATCACTTGCATACATTTATTCAGTGAAAAGATCTGGCACACCATTTGGTGAGAAAGTAATTACAATCTATGTTAACACAATATGCATAGTATGTCACTGATTGAACACTGAGTTATGTTTGATGTCAGTCATTTCTGGATTCTTTTTCCCCCTTCACTGACTGCATATATTATAAAAACACTGAGGAAAAAAAAAGGAAAACAAGATGATAGGGATTTTATTTTATTACATATTGTAGCAGCTTTTTGATTTTTTTCTTCAGATTACACATTTGAAGGGAGGGAAAAATTTGTTAACAATGATAATGTTATGCTATATTTAATGATTTTGTTCTCCAGAAGATTTAAACAACAAATGCAATCCCAAGATATTATCCCAATGGAGGAGGCACCCTACTGTGAGGCACTCTGATACTTTTTGTTCCCCAACCACCATTTGTGGAATTCTTTGCAATAAATCTCTGCACCCTGGGATCAAGGCTGCAGTGGCACCATTTCCAGAGGTTCAGAATGCAAGATGAGAATTTCTCAGAACTGCTGGTTTTATGCTTAGTCCTTAAAATATTTATTAAATGTCTCTTTACAAATAGGCACACTGTTAGCAGTGCCTGTTTAATCTATGAAGAATATTTTATCTGGTTATTTCATGACAAGAAAAACATCATACCACTATTTTGACACCAAATAAGTTTTCAAAGTAACGATTTCAAATGATAGAAAAGAAAATCACTAAAAATGAAAACATATGTCAGTTTTTTCTGCTGAGACCTGTTTCATACTTGTTCATAACTGATAGGAAGGTAAATACTATGTACCTTTTCAACTTTCATGTTGTTTAGACTAACTAATCTCCTCAGAGATTTCAAGGTTATAGCTGTTTTCTTAATTGTTATCAATACCTTTGTGGCCAGATGATTCTCTGGGGATTTGTGGTGATCTGAGATGTACTGAAAGCTAATGCCCTTTTATCACTTAGATGGTATGGTGGTGTCCTGGTCTAACCCTATGCAGCCACTCCCTGGTGACATGGTGAGGCAAATCACAAAAATACAGCAAACTTGTGGATTGAGATAAGAAAAGCTTAATTGTAGCAGTGGCCCTTGCTCAGATGAGATTGGGAGCAAATTACACCGAGGGAGGGTCCTGGGTGTGAGGAGACCTTTTGAGTAGGGCGACAAAGCAGTGCACACCCAGGACACCTTGCAGCTGGCGTCCTCAATCTGCATCAGACAACGAATGCATTGGTACTGCATATCTCCTCTCCCCTATCCCATATTGAGTTAAGGACTAGAAAGCTCTTCTTTGTTCCCTCTAGCTGAGTTTCCCCATCGGGTTTCAAAATCTTGTTCCTTCCCTCCTCGTGTCCCCATTCCTTGGCATCTCTGTCAATCCTGTACCTCTCGTGCTCCTGTTGGTCCTTCCATGTAAACCCCTCCCATGCTGCAGCCCCTCTTAACCCCTGGCGTGGTCACATTCTGGGCTCTCGAGCTCGGAATCCTGACTGTATCCATCCCCCGCGTCCCTCCCCGGTTCCACCTGCCTTCACCGCGCTGCTGGTCCTCCCAATAAACCCTGGGATTCTGAACCCAAGAGACTGCATTTCTTTCATTATCGCCTTGTCTCCTGCTGGTCTCTGTCCCCGGAGGAACTCCGCGCTTTCTCCCACTAGCTTCACTGCTGTGCCCAGCCGGCACATGGTGGTCGCGGCGGCTCGCCCGCTTCGGTGTGGCTTCAGGGCTTGCCGCCTGACGCAGAGAGGAAGCCACTGTTAGTAACTGAAACAAAGTAAAATGTAATAATACTACTACTACTAACTACTATTATGCTGCTACAACAATTATTAGTAGTAATTAAAAAAACAAAAACAAAACAAAACAAAATATGCACACTTAATATTGCTCACCACCTGCTGACTGATACTTAGCCAATCCCCAGGCAGCAGCTGGCCCTTCCAGTCAAATTACTTCAGTTCACATACTAGGCATGACATTCTGTGGTACAGAATATCTCTTTGACCCATTCAGGACAGCTGTCCCACTTATGTTTCCCCCACCTTCTTGTGCACTGGCAGACCATGGGGAACTGAAAAGTCCTTGATTTAGGGTAAGCACTGCTTAGCAACGAACTAAATGTCAGTGTGTTATCAACATTTATCTCATACTAAATGCAAAACAGCACTATACCAGCTATGAGGAAGAAAATTGACTCTGTCCCAGTGGAAACTAGGACAGGTGGGTTGACCCTGGCTGGATGCCAGGTGCCTACCAAAGCTATTCCATCACCTTCCTCCTCAGCTGGACAGGGGAGAGAAAATGTAAAAAAACACTCCTGGGTCAAGGTAAGGGCAGGGAGAGATCGCTCCTGGTCACAGCCAAAACAGACTTGACTTAGGGAAATCTGTTTAATTTATTACAAGTCAAACCAAGGTAGAACAATGAGAGATAAAATGAAATTTTAAAATGCCTTCCCCCCCCTCCCTTCTTCTTGAGATAAGATTAGTCCCAAATTCTCTACCTCTTCTCCTCAGTGGTGCAGGGGTCAAGGAATGGCAATTATGGTCAGTTCATCACTTTGTGTCTGATGCTCCTTCCTCCCCAGGGAGATGACTCTTCACACTCTTTTCTCTGGCTGCAATTGCTTCTCTTCTTATTTGTGTTATCCCAGAGGTACTAACAGAGGCACTATTGCTGATGAGCTCAGCTTTGGCCAGCAAGTCCGTCTTGGAGCTGGCTGGCGTTGGCCTTATCAAACAAGTTGGAAGTTTGTGTAGCAGCTTGTCACAGAAGCCACCCCTATAACCCCACTACTACCAAAATCCTGTAACACAAAGTCAATAAAATGGTCACATTGTTTATGGCAACATTCAGTAAAATATCTCTGAAATTAGATTTTTTTTTTTTTCTCTACATGTGTTTTTTCTCAGGTAAACTAGATTTTGTTAGAAAATCATGCTTTGACAACTAAGATGTCTGATACTCAGTATAAAAACCTTAATTCTTTAGGTACTCCCCACAATCTGGCTTTTAAGCAACCAGCCCAAATCCCCTACCACTTGAAAAGTCCTTCAAGAGTCCTTGTCCAGTTAGCATTACTAGTTTTCCCATATAATGAGATTTCTTTCATATCACTAAACTCCATATCCCTTAAGACAGTCTTATGGGATTGTCTTTTTCTGTAACTGGGCTTTTTTCCAAATATCTAACAGAGTGGGTTCTCAGACTTTCAGGAAAACAGCTACTGAGCATATTTTCCTAATAGTCCTGAGCATGTGCTGAACATGTAATTAAACTGGCTATACTTTCTTAATTTTCACATAACATGTAGTTCATCCATCGTGTAATGAGAACAGAAGTCCCAATGTGGTGCCCAGGACAATCAAAATTCTTAAGCTACATTTGTTTGGTTTTCAACAATTAAGAACGATGATTCATCCTGGAACTCAAAATGAAGCATGGTTAATTTAATTGAGAATGGTCATATCTCTACAAACTCAGAACTTCTAGGATTCTCATAAAAACGTGAGGTATTTCTCAGAAAATTTAACTCTGGCCTGAACAAATTGTCTAGAGTTATGTACATACATTGGGGTTTGAGATCAATGTTAAGAAATATGGAACATGAATTTGTGTTATCTTTTGAGTACTTGTGCATGACAACCTCAGTGTACTGTGATTGACTGCCAATTGACCTTATCAGCAACATTACTGTTCCAAACCCTGTTCCTCTGATCCTGCCATTTATTAAAATTCTCACCATTTATTATTAGAAAGGTGGGTGGAGAAAGCTATCAAATTTGACTGAGCATAACAAGCATCTTATCCTGGGACAATGCATTAGCATTGTTGTTTCTGGACGGTTTATTTCCTTTCAACTCCAGCATTTCTTGTTCACACACTGCTACTATGCTGTAGCCTGTCACAGTAATATCTTCTGTCTTCCAGAACAGAATGCATTTCAGAAAGGTGTGTCAGAACAACACATTCCAAGAGCTAGACCATTTTAGACCAAACATGTTGTATGTACATCTCTACTGCAATTGTACCTGTCTCCCTCGTTCTGGGACCAGTAAGACACATGGCAGTTTTTCTCAGATTTACTTTTCCTTCAAAATTGATTTTTTTACTGTTTATTTAACACTTAGCTTTGACTTTAAAAATATAGAGCTTTGGTTGATGTTGAATGCCATATTTAAGCTGACTGCTTGAAAATACATGATGTTAAACTCTGAATATTCAGTTTCTGGATGTGATGAGCTTCAGGACATAATTATAAGACACCTAGCAAGAAACAAAGTAATTTATCTAAATAATCACTGTCTGGAGCTTCACAAATCTTTTCTCTGCCATAGATACTGTAGATCTTTATTATGCTTAGAAATATTACTGAGTGAGGAATTGTTTGTGTGTTCCCTGGGACATTAATGCACAGCTGTATTGGTCAGGAACTATTGAGATTTGGATATTGAGATTTGTCACAGTGTAACATAAAATTGGCACAAAGTTTAGGAAAAAGGAATATATGTATTTATTTCACTGTCAAGTTGCATACTAACAGCAGTGGAAGAGTCCATAACCCAAAAAGTGCTGTAGTGCTACTAATGACTTATGTTTTAGGTAAATGTAAAAACTTACCTGTTTCATACTTTCATTGACTAAGAGAGCAGTAGTATGAAAATAGGAGTTTGAAATTTTTAGCAAAAATCATGTCAATAGTCTTTAATTTTAAGCAAAGCTTTACCTCACATACCTTGATATAATTTTTAATACTTTGATGGTTTTAATAGTTACAATCTTTTTCATACTTCTGCCTTGATTTCTTAGCAAAACCTACAAATTTTATCCTCAGCAAGGATATTCTGAAACATCAGAATCTCTACAGACAATATAGGTTTACTCCATCACTTCTGATAAAAGGATTCAGATTCAAGGCGGAGCTTCCAAAAAGCCAATGATGATGTCTGTGACTCTTAATAAATTTGAATCTTAATTTGTTTAAACACAACAAAAAGTAGAATTCACACAGATGCTAAATCACTACATTTTATCTTCATGAAAGTCTTGGTGAAAGTCTCAGATTCTTCAGCAGCTCCAGGTCATTGTTCATGGATGGTGCTGACACATTTCTATGTGCAGCAAAACCCAAACTCTGAATAGTGAGATTAGACACATATTCATCATTTCATGATTTCCAGATATCTAAAATGTGGATAGGGAGGGCAAAACGTGGAAAGGAGGTAGAAAAAAAAAAAGGGAATGAATTCATAACTGAATAGAAACTACTGCTACAAAAGAGAAGATTTGGGTCATCAAGACTTTTTGAGAATACAGGAGAGTATATGTGAAAGGAAATGAATTTATAATGGATGGAGATGCTACATTGTAATATAATTTCAATTAATTTAAACTGCAGGGAGTCCAGTCCAATGGTATGGGATTTTTTTTTTATTCAAGAATATAAAATATTTAAAAACATCTAGTCAAACGTTTGTAATGGCTAGGCTCATTTCTATAAACCCTATGATAATGCTCTATCCTACCCTCAATCTGTGCATATATTTGGGTTGTATTCTGTACTGTTATATTGAAATTAATGAGAGAGTTTTAAAAACCTTAGGAACACATAAAAACCATCTTTACTGAGAACAGAAAACATCAGAAATAAGGAGAAAAATTGCTAAGATAGAGGATTAACATAATACTTGTGCACTTTGCAGAATAGCTGACAAAATGCTCTCCTCAATTTCAAGGTGTTGATTATAATTTGTATTGTGTAGGAACTTGTAAGTGTGCATGCATATACCTTAGAAACTCATGTAGATACTTAATTAAAGGAAGCAAGTGTGGCTGTGTAAATACCCAGAAGTAGTAGTTTCATTATGGTGTTATGTTTACCATCTACTTTAAAAGATTTATCTCGGCTCCCTATGCCACTTCAATGCATGGCGCAGGAATGTGCACACAGGTAAACAATCACAAAAAAGTGATGGCATGAGCAGTACCAGTGCTGGCATGTCAGCCAGGGCTGTGGGGCAGCAGTTTTCCACAGGAGTTCCCATGGAAGAGTATACAAAAAGGATGCTGATGCTCTGCCGGAAAAGTGTCACCAGCACGAATCCAATGGGGACAACTGATGGAGCCGAAGTTGAGCCTGGAGAAAAGGAGACTTGGAGGGAACTTACTGTTGTGTACAGCTACCTGAGAAGAGGTTGTAGTGAGGTGGGAGTCAGTCTCTTTTTTCTGAGTAAAGGGCAACTAAGACTACAGTAAGGGGCCTTAAGTTGCAGCAGGTGAGGTTTAGATTGGATATTAGAAAAAATTTCTTCACTGAAAGGGATGTCAACCTTGGAACTGGATCCCCAGAGAAGTGATTGAATGACCATCCCTGTGGGTATTTAACAGGAGTGTGGATATGGCACTTAAATGGTGAGCTTGGCAGTGTTGGGCTAACAGCTGGACCTGACCTTGAACTTTTCCAGCGTAATGATCCTATGATTCCAGTTTGATCTAAACTGCAGGACACAACAAAACAAAGCAGATGCTTAAAACAAAAAAGGACCAACATTGCTGTTTTGTTTATAACTGCATCTGCTTTGTTTTGTTGTGTCCTGCAGTTTAGATGAGTTTTAAGCAGTACAACCATGTCAATACAGTCTGAACAGTATGTTAATGGTTCAGACTGTTCATTTAGAACCTAAAATAAAAAACAAAATCAAAAGTGTCTAAATTTCAAAGGTTTTTGCCTTCTCTATAGTTGTACAATTGTCAGGCTGAGAGTGTTGATATTGTCACAAGCTACAGGAAAACAAAATAATTCTCTCATATTTTCCTTGTTATTCAAAAATAAAGGGAGGTAAGATGGTATTATATTCGAGGTATTTTTTAATATACAGATATTATTCTACCATTCCTGTCAAAAGTTTGATTGTCTCAGCTAATACTCAGCTAATTTAACCACAGTGCTAAAACTGTCAGTGGTACCCTTTGTGCAGTAATTGAATGGTGCTAAGGAGCTCCATGACCTTTGAAAATGCCAGCTCCCAACCAGGACCTGATGTAAAGTCTTTGCAAGCACACACATCCTTCCACAAGGTGTAACTGCTGCAGCTGTCACACTCAATTTTTTCTAATGTCAAATTCAGTTTATCCTGTGTTTGGTATTTTGAATTCTATGCATACCAGTAGATGACAAGTCTTTTTATTTATTTCATCTGATGGTTTTTAGAGACTTAATCAAAACCATAATGTTGGAAACCTTTTGTCTAAAGGATGAAGGATAATGTCCTCTTTCTGGTTATCTACTGAAGCTTATGAATTAGTGGTCATCACCTGAAATGTCTGACAGTTTCCATTTTCTGTCAGAATATTATTTCACCTGAAGAACTTCAGCATTTATTTTAGAGCAACTTATAATGGAATAGGTTATCTGGCTCTTAAAATGGTTTATATTCCCATTATAATGACTTTCAAGAGGGCCTTCAGGACTACAAGGTGGAACAGTGTAAAAGATACATTCATGGTCCTCTTTTATTAGTATCATACATTTCTCCACATAACTTTATAACAAACCACTATTTCCACACAAAAAGCAAAATACAAAATTACAAAAGAATATGAATCATAGATAAAAGGAGTTGGTATTTCACACATCAGATTCTAAGCTCAGTAAGAAGTGGTTTAGGTAGATTTCAGGAACAATGAAGGAGTCAATGCCTATTCTTACACACTGACACCTCTGACAGAGATTATGAATCACCCTGAAGGAAGAATGTAAGTAGGTATGTGTATTTAACAGCAAAATGCATTATATAGAGAAATCTTCTGGCAGCATGTGAGGCAGATGGCAACAGAAGACAGAGAAATATACAAAAGTAAACAGAGATAAAGAACTACTGTTTTTCAAAATTATTATTCATAATAGATATTTTTCTGCATTTAAAAATAGGCAAACTAATATTGAACATAGACACATTTAATTTCACTCTTCTAATTATTTGTTTGCTTGTCTTTATCCCAACCCATGAGTTTTCTAATTTTGTTCGTAGAGTTCTCTTCCCAGTCTCACCAGGTGGGAGTAACCAAGTAGCTGTGTCATGCTTAGTGAGCAAGTTGGGGTTAAACCATGACATATCCCAAGGGGAATTCAGTGGAGAATTAAAAAAGTACAAGGAAAATTTCCATTATCTTCTCTCCACACAATGCATTCTCTAAATAAATAGCTAAAGGACTTTATGTGTGGGATGTTCAGTGTTCCTAAGGCTGAGTAAGATCTCAATTTTTGTTATGACCACAAGCTGGAATGCCAACAGCATTTCACAAGCCTTCAGAATATCTTAAAATCTATGCAAAAGTTTCTTATTTTTTTCCCCATTCCAGCTCAATTTTTGTCTTGGAAACTTCTTTGAATAGTTCTTGTTTACTATTACTACTGTATTACTTTTTGTCTATCAATAGATTTTCTCTTTAAAATAAACCAAATTCATATTCCTCTTTCTCCCTTACTTGCATTTGTCTTTGAATTATGCTACCTATCAATGACATAAGCATGTTGATTCAGATTTTATTGACAGCAGTACTGTTTTTTAAAAGTATTAACGTTCTCTATTGGGCTGTTCTGCAGACTGTCTTCAGTCATGAAATCATGAAGTCTTTTTCAATTTGAAGAAAAACAACAAAGACTGTAAAGCGTTTAGAGAAACCCTTTCAAGTTAGGAAACTGTGACCTTTATCTAAGCAATCCATGCCATTCTCTAACAGTAAAAAATTCCTTCAGACAATCAGGTTTTTGGCTGAGATTTCTCAGTTGTGTTGTCCTCAGGTGGTTAGAAACCCCTGCTTAAAATCTCCTTTAGACAACAACATATATATCTTCTGTCTTACACATATATTTTCTTACATTACAGGTATGATAGATATAGGTAGAAATGCCAGCTACATTTTTTTGCTCAGTTTGAGGCTAAAAGACAAATTTATTATTATTATTATTTTCCAGATTGTGTGTATATGCTCTCATTATCCAATCTTATTTGGGGTACAAAAAATGTCATGCTGCTGACAAAAGAAGGGAGGCCTAAGTTAAACTCCAGAACTGTGAACTGTACAAAAAAGTCATTCAGTTTCTGTTGTAAATTGAAACCCAGCACTTACAGGCAGAAAGACAAGACAGAGGGACCTGGATTTTTGATTTTATTTATTTCCTTTTCTGCCAAAACCCCCACATAAATGTTGTATACATAAGGTTTTAGTCTGTACCAACTTCACAGAGATGTAGTAGGTATACTAAAATTATGAGCTGCTATGATGGCATGTATGCAAACTTCTGGCTGGATATCATGTCCTGAACACTTTATACTTTATTTACCTGCAAAAAAATGCAAATTATACTTTCTGGGTATGTATGTTTTCATGGTGACATCTGGGAATTTAGTAAACTGTAGAATGGAGTTCTGATTCTATTGTTTTGATATTTACCACTGCAGTGTTTGAATTCTTGTGTGCTGGACATCAGACATTATCTCCAGGGAGAAAAAAGAATATTTTTAAGAGAAAACTTTTTTCATTTCAGGGCATTTTAGGAAGAAATTTGCATTTCTCTGTCTCCTCAGAGACCATTTTCTATAAGATATATCTGGAAATCAAGAATGTCTTCTGAACAGAGTCACATTGCTCTCCTAGTGGTCTGAAAGCCATAGAGATGAGAATGGAAGTATAAATTATCTGATTAAAGAAATTCTCCCTGTGGAGCACATAGGTAAACATCATACCCCTGAGAATTTCTTCAGAGGTGACTGCTGAGGTAAAATGCCTGCTACTGAAGATTTACTTGAACTTGAATTTCCTTGAAATATTGTTTCACCCTCACAAGCTTAGACTGGTACAATTTTATCCTGATTCCTAATTCAATCTCTGTTTTACAGAACTGACCTAGTTTTAAACAGTAAAAAAATAAAAAGTAATTTTCTATGAGTACCTCTGCAAGTAACATTAAAACCAGTGTACTCAAATATGTAACAATCTAAAGTTGCTGGGTTTGAGCTTCCCGGTGGCATTAACTGATGTATGACTTTTGGCTGGTGGTGAGCTGCCTAGTTCTGCTCCTTTGTACTGGGGTTAGGAAAAGAAAATAATTTAAATTTCCAAAGTTTCCAAAGCCACTCCTTAAAAGATGGCAGGGAAAATCAATTCTCAAGTGACAAAAGGCACCCAGGACGATTGCCTCGTGCTGCATATCTAAAATTTTGGAAACTAAAACCTCAGACTTTGAGTTATAAGGCACAAGGATTTTACCTTTTAACGTTTTCATAAGAAAGGTATGTTTTCAGTAATACTAAATTAGAAATAGTGTTATTGAAACAGATGGCATCCCTTATACTTTTAGTGCCATTTTTCTATAAGCAATTATCCACAATAAGGGATCTGTCTTCAATATTATACTAAGTAATTTTAACAGTAGACTCTCATATAAATCATTACTGACTTTTGTGCAGGGCTCCAAGAAGTTTGACAAATTTTTTGCTTGCTTTCTCGGCAAACTCTATTTCAAAATTAAGCTCTACACGAGTTACATATCTAAGATCAAAAAAATTCTTTCCACTCTAGCTTTAAATGGCCAGTTTTCTGAAGCTACCAATGCTCAGCCCTGAATAAGATAAAGCCCAGCGCTAATATGTGTTCATGAATATGAAATGAAGATGCAGCAAAAACCAAAACCAACACACCAAAGCAGGCATTGTAACTGTTTCAGAACACAAAAATATCACTGAGGTAAAATCTTCTGTCACCTATGTGGTGATTTTAACTTCAGATCAGGTAAAATGCACATGGGTGGGCTGTCAGCACTGAAGATAAAGATGATACTCCTGTTTTCTTACAGTGCCTCATCACCATCCCATTTACTATATGTGACCTAATACTGTCTGCTAAGAATTAATCTTGCTCCACTACGGAAAGTCATTTGGGACTACCCATCCTCACAGAACAGTCTTAATCACGAGCATAGATACACCAGATTTATCAGTGTTCATATTATGTTGCAGAAAGCATCAGACTTTGGTGTACAGCCAAGGATCTTTTTTTTTTTTTTTTTATACCTTTAAGACACGATTTTATGACTTCTGTATACAGTCATACAGTCTTGTTTTGGAATGACATGTGGCTAGTTGAATTATCATTTGTATGTGTCAGATAAAGCTTATGTATTATTACCATCTGACTCAAATTCCTGAACTTTTTCTGTAGTTTACTATAAAGGAGGGGGCATAATCAACTTATATTTCAGTTCTAAGTCACAGAAATATTTGACAGAATGCAACAAAGGTCACACAAGAACTGACTGAAATTAGCCAGGGAACATAAACCCCGTGGCTCTTAGACTTTTCTGGAAGCCCAGACAGCATTTTTTTTTCACTTGATTGCTTCTGGTTTCTGTAAAGTTAGCAAAACATGAACACTGTGTGATTATTTATAGTGCACGCCCCCTTATACTGCTCTGTTGTGGTCCTTAGCTGTTGAGTGAAAGCACAGTCAGAAAACCAAGCCAGTTTCTTTACAACAGCTCCACTCAACAAGCCAGAGGTAATATTATAAGGAAGAATGCCAATTTTATTAAGTAGATAAACTGGTCTTTATGCTTGAACACAACTCATTGTGTATTTAGTGGGTTTTGCTGCTATATTGAGCAGAGTAGGAAAAGAAAGTGAAGAAGACAGAGGAAAACAACAAAAATTTAGCTGCCCTTTTTGTTCCTTTTTTTCCCCTTTCTTTTTAACTGGTGGGACAAAAAAAAGACAGGAAAAATAAAAAAGAAATGGCAAACACAAGTAGGAATTAATGTAAAACTGTGTTCTCAAGGTCAATGTACTTCAAAACCTAACTTGGAAGGACAAAGTTTTTAAAATTAAAGAATAGCTGCACTCGTATCCATTTTAGCTTTAAGCATATACTCACCTGTATAGTTTCTTGATTGAAAGAGACTACTTTCAGGCTGGCTAATGAAAAGCACCAGCAGCATGGCATAGGTCACCACCACTATGATGTATGTTCAAACTTCCTGACCTAGTGGTGATCTCTCATCACAGTCTTCAGCAGCAGAGAGAGATCTGGCAAACTGGCTTCCTGGCTTTCCTCTTTTGACTGTCAGAATCTGTAAGACAATTGCAAAATCTATAGCAATAATAAACGACTAGACCATTTTCCAGTAAATACCCCTTCCAGTATTCCAAAAAGTCAGTGAAGTCAAAGTGTTCCTCCATGGTTTATATGTACACACGGAGGTAAATGTATACAAATACACAAATGCACCTCAATGAGCAGCCTAAGGACTTAAGTCAGCACTCAGGATCTCTCTGACTGTTTTTTTGTTTATGAGTTTAAAACACAGATGGGGGGAATCTAGAAGGCTTTTCCAGCCTTGGCTTTGTCTTGAGTGACAAGTGATATATAAAAACCTGCTAAAGAGTTTTCATTATATTAAAGTATTTTCTATTTCTTGCCAAACATAACTTACTATACTTCTACCTTTTGTAATCAGTTCTTATTATGCATTCTAGTGTACATGAATAGAGCTTTTTTTAGTGCTTGATTTAAGGTGATTATAAATGTCCTGAAATAAATATGTAGGTAAGAAAATGTTGCATGGGTCTGATACTACAGAATTACCCACATATCAGCTCTAAAAAAATACTTTCCTAATTTGAAAAGTAAATTAAATTACATTATTATGACTTAGAAAGGAAGGAACAAGCACAAAAGAGTATCATAGTTTGTCATTCTTTTAATGATTTTTATTCCTTCAGTAAAGAGTGAGCAATTTATCTTGTCTGAATAATAAAAAAAAGACAAAAAGCTTACTAAAAGAGTTGTCAGTGCAATATAACAGAGAATATTACAGCATCTGTGTTACCCTGTTTAACACATACCAGTGAAAGTCTGCAATAGAATATAATTTGTCATTTATCACTGGACTGGCCCCAAATAGTCTGAATGATCTTAGTGTGAACAAAAAATTGATAAAGGGTATTGTAAGAAGGATTTTGTTTTTTATTTGTTTTCTGAAGTGGTTTTCTAACTATTGCATATTATATACTGTAAGGCCTCAATAGAATAGTATTTCCATGCATAAATTATAAAATGAAAATAATATGCATATTTTACCTGAAATTAGTTGTATCACCCTAAAATAGGTGAAATTAAAATGAATACCAATAATTATTTATTTACAGAAATTATTCATAATTAGTTTGAAAGCACAAAAGCAAAGGAAGTGTGTGGGGGAAATAGAAGAGTAAAAATACATTAAAATTATTTCAGAAGTTTTAGAAATGTGTTCAGTTGCTTATAGTGAAAACTTGGAAACTGACTTTATGATACTGATAGGAGTGTAAAGCTGGCACACAAAAGTCATAACTGCAAATGTCAACCTTTAACCTTCTCAGCTGAAATTACTTCAAAGCATTCACTTGACCAAGGCATAACCTGAAAGCTAAATGGGTTGAGATCATTCTGCCTCTGATGACCTAAAAGGCACATGCGGGTCAGGCTTCAGCACTCAGTTGTTAGTAAAGCTTCTTAGCACACATGAAACTGTGGGCACTGAAATCTTTATCTCAAAAAGAATTTTTAAAATTCCCCAGACTGGCTGAATTTCTCTGGCTCATTTGCTCTGCTTCCTTGCTCTGTGCAGAGAGAGAAAGATAAGTAGAATTCATGCAGAACTGTGCTATGCTATCAAGAAAAAAATGACTCCCTGGGACAGACAGTATACATTCCTTTATGGTTTTAAAAGCCAGCTTCATTTTTTGCACTCAGAAAAGATCCCCTGCCACAGCACAGCCCCCATTAACCCCTCTATTTCACAGAGCACTTATGCGTGGGGAGAGCAGGACCTGGAAGGAGGACCTGAGTATGACCTAAGGCAAGTAAAATTATTTTCCCTGTTATATGAGACTGTTCTGGTGTTTGTTTCATATGTTACTGATGCTTTGAGCTGTATTAAATTATACTGTTTGCTCACTGACCTCTTAGAGAAAGTGGGTAGAAGCAAGAGCCTGAGGAGCAAATGGAAGGCAGAATAGAGCAATTTCAGTTTGCGACTGAAAACCTGCAGGAGTTTTGGTGCCATTTTCTGTGTAACACCAGAGAATGGGTAGCTGAGACCACATGTTAAAAGGCATTTGCACACATAAAACAACATTCCTCCTTCCTGGGGAAGTACAATGGGACTGTCAACAGGTTCTTCAAGAAACAGTGGGTTAACTCCTTCCAGAGTTTCAACTGCATTTGAGCTAAGTTCTTGGTTTGATACAGGATAGCAAGGTAACTTGGGCTCAATCCTTTGAGGAAATGCTAAATTGTGAGAAAGAGCTGTGGAGTCTAGAGCTCAGAGAGACCCAAATGAGAAAGGTAAGACTGCATAAAGAGGTAATACTGTTGAGACAACAATAGTTAGCTGCACAAGGATCCAAGAGAAAAATCACAGAGAGGAAAAGGTAAACAAATCCAAACAAAAAACAGGGAGCCATAAGATGGCAACTTAGAAACACTGAGGATGAGCCCTTTCCAAGGAGGAAAGGAAGCTGACCCTTTCTTAACAGTCTGATGATTGCTTGGACAGCAAAGATTCACCTTTAATATTAATGGTTACTATAATAGCTCATAAGCTCTAACTACCCATTCTGTGATTTAATCATTAAATAATTTCTTTGGAATTAAGCTGTGTATATCCTTGCAGAGTGACTTTGCTCATGTTGAATGTCTTCTGCACAAAGTGACTTGGACAGGAAGTGGTGTAATGATCATACATCAGCCTAAGTTGGGGAAGCAAAAAGGGAAAGAGTATTTAGAGTTGCCACAATTTATCAAAATCTGATATAGCTTAAAAGAGCCATTTGGAAAAGTATCACATATACTCTGTGTGCACGAATTATCTAGCACTCCTTCACCCAACTGGCCTTTGTGCACCTGACCTGAAAGAGATGGGCTTCTTTGCAGTTTTTTCTTTTTCTGGTGAAGAAGGCAATTTAATGATAAGCTGACTGAAGGAGGGTTTGAAAAAAGAAATAACAAAACAACTGTCAGTGGTATTGCACAGTGTTACAAAGGGTAATGTCTATTCTGGCTCAGGAGCTTTGTCTTGGACATTAGGAGAAAAGCTCTCCCATGTATACTGGGAAAGTAGTGCAGAGTTGTAACAAGCTGTGCACAGAAGCTGCAGGATCATTGTCCTTGAAGTTTTCCAGGATTTGGCTAGACAAAGCCTTGCCTGACATGACCTAGTGCTGGACATTGGCTCATTTTGAGACCAAGGTCAGGCAAGATGTCCTCCAAGACCCCTTATCAACAGCAGTTCTATGAAATACTTACTCTACAGGTAAATTGAGGGAAAAATATCAGTTGACTTTTGTGCAAAATTAAAGGAGAGATTGTAAGTAGTGTTACTGTTCTTTTAGTTATCTGCACATGTGTTTTGAAGTTGATTGCTGTCGACCAACTTGCAGATCAGAATGAAAGCTTGGTAAGGACACTTGGCACTAACCATTTCTGATCTGAATCTCTCCTTCTGGCCGTCAAGATTTCACAGCATGTATGTTAGACTTTGCCTTTCTACCCCACCCTATGTTTTATATTAACGTCCTTCATGCCTTAATCCTTTCTGACTTTATTCTGTCCTTCCAAATCAAATAATAACAGAAGAACGTTAGCTTTGAAGCACACTGATTTCTAAACTATTTCCGCACCACAGAAGCTTAACCTGAATGTCACAGCATAAGTGCAGTTAAGAAAAATGGGTATGTGTGTAGGTATCTGAAATTTGAATCTTCCCTTTAGGAATGTCACTGGTAATTGAGGGAATATTACGAGGCAAATTCTTTCAGACATGATTCACAATTCGTAATAAAAGCATTCATACAGTAATATCAATTTACCATTTATTATCTTCACACTTAGAGTTGGCCCTGAACAATAAAATGAAGGGTTACTAACACTACACTTCTTTTTTGCTGCTAATACAAATTCTCAAGTACTCAGCTCAAAAGCCCTACTAAAGAAGAATTTAAAGAGAAATTGAGATTTTTTTTATTGTAAGAGGAGCAGGAAATTGTAATGAGGAATATGAAATTCCAATATTGTGCATCTCCTTTTTTCAAAATATATCCAGCAAAGGAAAATCCAAATCTAAAATCCCATCTTTATGCAAAATATTTAGCTGATTAACTTCTAGAACTGTGAATCACAATTACCTTGGTTATTTCATTTGGGCTGCCACCCTTCTCTGTTTAAAAGGGGGTAGGTTAATTTTATTAACCTTATTAAAGCTGATGAGTGTGTCATTCACATGGGCATGCAGATTCCACACACCCTGAAAACTGATAAGTATATAAATAATAAACAAGAAAATTGATTCACAATAAATTCTAAGTCAAACTGAGTTTGGACTGTGTTTTAACGACTATTGGGTGTAGACTCTATAATAAATATGTTGCAGAATAAATATGTATAGCAATCCAGTTATAATAAAAATATACAGTGCATAATTTTGTGTTATCCATAATACACTATAAACTTGTTCAAGCATCAAATTTTACCCAAAGTCTCAGAATTTAAGTGACAAAAAAATAAAGAAAATTTGTGAATTGATCAGTATTTCTTTTTTAATTGTAGGATTTTCTCATTTAATTCCATTTTCCATTGTTGCTTAACTATTTAACTTAAGACTTTGTTCAAAACTGTGGTATAAGCTTCCCCTAAATTCATGATTCTTTTCCAAATTCCATTCAAGACAACATTATAGTCTCAGAAACTCAATAAGAAAAGTTCGGTAGAATTTATCAGCTTAATTATGGATCATGGTTACTTAGTATATGACAATCCTGAGAAAGAAGGTGTCGTTAAGCTTCCACCATTTTCATCCATGCACACAGAGCTCCATAAGTAGATAAATAAAAGACATAATTAAGGGACAATTCAAAATACTCTGAAAAGATCAACTGAAGGGCTGTCCTTGGATTTACATTTTAGGTTGTGTGAAGGAAGTTCAGTCAAGCCCTCACCAGTGCACAAAGCAGGCAACAAGGAAAAGAAAACTCCACTTGCTTTTCACCCCAGCACAGAGGCAAGACCTCCAAGCCACCTTTTTTCCCCTTTATGTGCCTCATATCATCCTATTCTCATCGTCATTCCAGTGACATTTACTTGAAGTGAAGGATGAGAAATCAAAGGTCAGGAAAATGAGCCAGAATTGTCCCTCCTATGCCTACCCTCCCTTTGCCCTTATGGTACAGCTGTGCCTCCAGCAGCTGGAGACCTGCTGGTCTGGATGATACATTCCTGGTGTTGTAGGAAACCAGTGGAATGGTTGACTGGGTTAAAAAGAGGTGGGAAATCTGTGGGGGAAGAGGGCAAGCTCTGTCTAGATGGAACTATGCACTTCTCCCCCCCCTTTGAACCTTCTTGCACTCCGCTCACAGCACATCCATATGTGAAAAAGTCAGCTGCTAGACAGCACTGTAATGTGAGCAATTGACCTTCTCCCTCTTCCTCCCCCTTTTCCTCTCCCTTTCTCCTTCTCCCTAGCTCTGCCCGTCCACCCCTCTCCATTCCCCTTCTATCTTCTGAACATATATTTTAAGCCTGACCAAAAAATCCAGTCAAGCCTTGCCAGGTGCCTTATTCTTTCTGGATGTTCTAAAGTTTGCAAGTAAAAGTTGCTTTTTACTGAACCTTCTCAGATCTCTGCTGTTTCTCCCATGCACCACTGAGAGTATGCCTTCCCCAATTCCTGCCAAGCAGTATGGGATATTTGTCCTTTCTTCACTGAATAACTTAGGACTGATCTGTACTTGAAAGGAAGTGACTTGCAACTACTACTGCTGATGTGTCCCTTAAAGCAGAAATGTCCATCAGTATCATTAACATAGCAAGTGACATGTGTTTAATTGCAACGTAGCCACGTGCACTGGAGAGCAGCTTTTGAAATGCAAGTGTCATCTGGTGATTACTTGAAAGAGAAAAAAATAGCTGCTCGTAATGGGAAGTCAAAGGAACAAGTTTCTGACAGGTAAGTTCCTAGTGGAGGGGGAATAAAAATTATTTTCTTCACTTTCATTTGTGAAGTGGAACATCTCAACAACATAATAGTTCCTTTCCTTGTCCTATGTACACAGAAATGTTGCTGCAGAACCTAAACAGATAGGCAAGCACTCCCACGAAAATAATTAAATGTTGATAATCAAGAAAAGAAGCTCTTCTATGGATGGCTACTGCCATAAACCTTACCCATAAAGCTTCTGAAATATCCATATCAACACATCCATATCAACAGAAATGTCCATATCAACATTTAGCCCAGACTGTGTATGCCTACCAGACTGAGAATATACAGCCTGTTAGCAACATGGAATGTTGCTGCAAATTTCTTACCAAACTCCTTTAATATCACTGAAACAACGTTAGAACCTCCAAGACTAGCACATACCAGGATTCATGGAAATGTTGAAAGACAATAACAAATATGTAAAAAAAAAAAAAAAAGAAAAAGAAAAATTTGTGACTAATCATATTCTGGGAAATCAGCTGTAATTTCTGTGCCCTGGTTATGATTTCTGTTTCACTGAAGTATTGTGTACATCAGTTCTGAGGATGCAGAAAACTTTATTTTGTTTGGGTTGTGGCCAGCCATGGAGAGCAAGAGAGTTCTTAGTAGGCAGAATGGGGGAGCATTCTGGGGAGAATATAGCCAAGGAAAAAAATGATGACTGAAAGGTGAGTAGGTAGTCTGAGGCAGTGAAGACTAGGAATGAATGCAATATGATGGGAACAAGAGGAAGAAAGGTGGGCAAAGTGATTGGAGGTGTTTTCCCTGAGTGTTACTAAAGCAGTATTCCTGCTGTCATAGGGGAATGCTGCCTCACACACATTAATAGTTCATATGGAAAAAAAGTTAAAGGAAACCCATCAGGATATCACAATTCAGAGATGACATTTCTGTAACTCAGGCATGCAAGGGAGCAATACTACCGGTAATACCTTTTTATCTTCAGTATTGAAGTGGCCATATCCCTACTTCTAAGTATAGCTGGTTAGAGAAAAGGGAGGCTTGGAGAACTCTTTAGTTTAAGCCTGGCAAAGCTTTCAAACTCATTTCCCAGATTTGTGCCAAGCTGCCTGACAATATTTTGTGATCACATCCCCCAAAACACATTCATGAATATACAAAACATCTGACAAAATATTTCCAAGTCTTTCGAGTCTGCTACTGAAGAAAACAAAATAATCCTATTAAATGTTTTCTGTCCGCCCTTATTGTTGTACAGCAACACAGTTCTCAAGCAATACTATTTTCTCCCAACTCTGTAATAAGCCATTACCAGCTTTTGTGCAGCTGCCACTGCTACTGACTGTTTTTTGTACAAAAGAGTCATTGCCAATTTACTGTTTTGTCCTGCATTTCCCAGGGTAAGAGCCCTTACAATGAAAAGATTCTGAACCTGGTCACCCAAGCCTGTCCCAGGTCATCTCAGAAGCTGGCCTGTTTGCAATAAATCATTACAGCATCTGAAAATCCATTACCAACTTATGGAAACTTTGGGGAGTGAAGAGAGATTAATTCAGGTCTTCACTAAATCAGAAAAAAACCCAAATGGCACATAACCTGAGGAATTTGTTGCTTTATTTAATTATTGTTGAGACATGAAGCTGCAGAATGAGAGGACTTCATGAGTGTCTCCATCATTTGCCCTCAGTGCTTCACCTTTCACAAATACTCATCATGCCTTGACTGCTTCTCCATCTTACTAGACTGTTCTGTCTTTTTTAATGGGATTGAGAAAATGGTAACATATTTTGAAAGATCCCTTGCCAACTTGCCTTAAACTTCAAAAAAGCTACAAAAAAGAAACCCTGAGTTTTATCTATGTTGCTCTAAAACTCAGTTTTGGTTGTACCATTCATGTTCCTGTTACACTATTTACATTATGAATGTCATCTGTCTTGGTGGAATTAGGGGGTCTAAAGCTAGAGAGACTGTGAAGTAGCATGGCAAAAATGTTGTGTGAAAATAAAATATGAAACTGTCATTTGATATATATTAATTATTTAAATTAATTTAAAATCACATTTCAAGCATCTAGCTACAACTCAGTGGGTATGTAGCTTACTTGATTTAGCGAGTTAAAACTCTGACTTGTTACAATTATGGCAGCTCAGCCAATTTTATTCTTTTTTTTTTTCAGCAAAACAACTCCAGTTCTTAAGGCTTTAAGCAGATAACTAGGAAATGTACAGAAACAACAACAAAAAAATAATGGAGGGCTTGATCTTACATTGTTGTGGTTTGCAGGAGGGAAGAGAGAACAGAAAAGCGTGATGACACATTAATGACAGCTCCACTGCACAGTCTCTAAATGTCCTGCCTATCAGCCAAAATAAGACCCACAAGACAGGAGCAGAAGGTAAGCACATCATTTGTAATTATTGTTTACCTGTAAATCTTTTGAAAGGACTGAATTCATAGAGTCACAAATGTTTAGACAAAGACTATTTCTACAATGAACTCTGCAAAGACGGAAGGAGTGGTGTGTGCCTGTCAACTCTAAATTTACCTTCTCGGGACTAGGAGCAGCCTAGCTGTAAAGCACTGATCACTGCCTAGGCAAATTTACTTTGCTTCTAAAGTAACTTACCTCTTTCATAGCAAGTTAGAAATGTAAACTGTAAAATTGTGTAGAGAGAGTATTCTGAGGATATCATAATTTGAGTCATGTCTTTTATTTATATCTTACTTATTGTTCCCGGTCTCTTACTCTGTTACTCTGAAAGAGGATGTATAAAACAGACTTATTTCTTCTCTGCTTATATCACAGCACTGAGGTATGAACAGGCAAGTGACCATTTCTAATGTCATTTTCTTAACACAATGCATAGAACCTCTCAGGTTAAAGCAATGTGGCCCAGGGGATGCATCTAACTGTTAACAATTACATTAAATAGCTAAGCACATGTTAAATGGTACATTTTCACCCACGTCCTTTGCCTTTTTTCCTATAGGCATGAACAAATTTTAAGATTCTGAAGTGCTTGTACTGAACACATTTTAAGATTAATATAAGATTAATATATTATATTAGAGAACAAATTTGGGGTTTAGACAATTTAAGAACAATATCTAATTTTATTTGTTTCCAAGCCTTCTGAAGTTGATCTTACAGTACTTATTCCAATATGTATTTTAGCTTTAGGCTGCTTACCAGTGAATTTCCTTAGTTGTGAAAAAGTGGTCAAAGACAGCTGTTAACCTGCTTATATGGTCTGATTAAGGGTGGTAAAATATTTTGATTCTGATGGAATGAGAGTAGGTCAGTTCCTAACAAATTTGTAGCTGCTGAGAATTAAAATGTGAGTTAGGACAGTCTAAAACATATTCACTTTGCATTCAGACAACAAATGTTGCCTAAAATCTTATCTGATTTATGATGGTATGGCTGATCATTAAGCATAAGAAAAATTAAATTAAGAATATAATGGGTGACATATACCCAAGGCAATGACTAATAAAAACCAATTCAACAAACACATAGTCATGTATAGATTGAACCATCATAACTGCTACCAGGGTTATGCAGAACATCAAAAACTGAGCTATAATTTTTTCTCTCATTCAGATTCTTCATGATGCACCAGTGGTTCAGGACATTACAATAACACTATTGGGGAGGTAGAGTTCTTCCCTGTGTGTGGGTATATCTGTGCTTGTGCTTGTTCTCTCATTCACACAGTCACTCGAAACCAGTCACCCAGCAGTGAAAATGGTGCAAGCTACACATGGTATTCTGGCTTTTCATTAGGTTCCTGCACTTTTGAAAATTTCCTTGCTGTCCATTGTCACAAATTGCTTTTAATATCCAGCACAATTTAATCAGAACTATAAATATAAATGAGTAGGGTTTTTTTCAGACTTTGATGTTAAGTTCTCTATTTATGAGTGTTTCTATTACATGGTATCTTTCCCTTCAAGAAATGGCAATTTCTCACTTATTCTTTTTTTTAAAAAAACACTGAGATATGCTCAGCTGTTTTATTATATTCCTGTAATTATTTCACAACTCCTTAAAAATTGGTATTAAGACCATTGGTTTTTACATTTTTTTCATTATATTTTTATTTAGGGGAGAGGAAACAAAAGTTTGAAAGAGAAAGACAGCATTGACCACTTTAAGATTTTAGCAAGTCTCAAAGTGCAAGGAAAAAGAAAATAGATTCTTTAGAGGTTTGTCCTGTGGGGAACAGGAAAATTATGCTGCTTCTTTGCATAAAAGGAGATATTGAATACTTTCTCAACTGAATAAAAAGATGATAGAGTCTTGGTATGGGTTAATTTGTTGGTACACAATGTTGTTTCTACTTGGAGAAATTTTTGATAAAATATTTATGGGGTCAGGTTGTTCTGGCAGAAAGAGTTTTGATAGTAAAGAGCAGAAAATGGAGAAAGTAGATCAGACTTTCACTGGTGCAAAAAGGAGAAAGAAAGGAAAAAAAGGGAATTGTACTCTATCATGAAAAAACAAATTACATGCAGAGCCATAAAGATGAGGGAATGAGTTATAAGAAGGGAGTAAAGGATACGGAAAATAGCAAGGGACAAAAATACGATGTTCAATTAAGTTATCAGATTATCGAAGCAGGAAAACTGAAGATATGAACAAAGAGATCAAGTGAGGTTTCCACAGTTTTCTGGTGTTTGACGTGAAGTAGTTCTATAAGTGCAAGGAAATGGAATATTGAAAATTATGTTTGTCATAACAAGCTTACAAAGGGAAAAAAATAATTGAAAAGTCAAGACATAATAAATAATGAATTATAAAGAGAATTAGTCAAAGACAGGAGTGAATTGAAAGAAAACAGAAAGGGCAGTGAAGCTGGGGAAGGGTCTAGACATTAAGTTGTGCGAGGAGCAGCTGAGGGAGCTGGGGTTGCTTAGTCTGAAGAAGAGGAGGTTCAGAGGAGATTTTATTGCTCTTTACAACTCCCTGAAAGGAAGCTGAGGCCAAGAAGGGGTCAGCCTTTTCTCCCAGCAACTGGTGACAGGACAAGAGGAAACTCAAGCTATGCCAGGAGAGGTTCAGGTTGGGCATCAGGAAGAATTTCTTCACTGAAAAGGTGCTTGAATGTTGGAACAGGTTGCCCAGGGAAGCGGTGGAGTCACCATCCCTGGAACTGTTCAAAAAATGGCTGGATGCAGCACTTAGTGCTCTGGTTTAGTTGATGTGGTGGCTTTGGGTCAAAGGTTGCATGCAATGATTTTGAAGGTCTTTTCCAGCCTTAAAATTCTATGATTCTATGAAAAGAAGTCACCACTACCACTGTATTAAGCCCAAAAACCATTGAGAAACCAAATGCAATGAAAACCTGTCTAAAACCATCCTTTAAATGTGTAGGTGACTGGGTTTCAGGGTAGTGTTTCTATTTTCACAAGTGCCACATTGGCAGCTTTTAGTAAAAGGAAAGGCTATAAAATAAATTATGTAGCTTTTTAAGCTTGGATGGAAATATTTTATGACAATGTGATTTTTGCTTTCCTTAGGAAATGCTTTTAAAAAATATCCCTGGCAAAACAACAACAAAAAAGTGATTCAAAAGATAACTCAGTGTGTAATGCAGACAGAATTTGTATTAATGCAGAAAGAAAGACCAAGCAGTGTTTAAGGAAGATGAAGTCAAGTATACACTCCTGTTGGACTGTAGAAAAGCTAAAAGAAGACAAAAGTAAGTACACAATTTATGATGCTACAAGAGAGATGGTAAACTGATTGCATGTCAGGTTGAGTAAAGAATAAGAAAATGAATGAGAGAGTGTCAACATAAAGCAGAGAGTTAATTGAAGGAGGAAAAGGATTAATACAGAACTTTTAAAGAGAGGAGAAGGCTGAATGGTGGGGGAGAAAGTGAAATAAATTCAAGTAAATAGAACGAGATGAAGGAACTTCACTAACTCTGGGCAACATGAGTGAAAAAATATGGTCTTTGTAAGGAAGACCAACTATTGCCCTGTTTTCATTAAGGCTTTCTTACAACTTTCTCATGTTTCAACAAATGAGCTTTTCAAAAGGTTGCAGCTTGGGTGACATTTCAAAAGTATGAGACTTGCAGTCAGATAGAAATTCTACCGTACACCTCCTGTGTGACTTTAGGGTAGAAATTTCACTGTAGAAGCTCCATGTGAAATACTATTATATGTTATGAAGTGCTGTAAGATTCTTAGAATGAGGATGAAATAAGAGTGCAATATCATTTATCACATTTTGCTGTTTCATGGAGGCTGTGAAGGAAGATTTACCAGTTTTAATTCTTGCTTTTAAAAGAGTTCATTCATTGGCCTCATAATGTGGAAACAGAAGAAGAAGGTGGGACAAATTGGCAGTAGAGTAAATCACATGGAACAATTATCACATTTTAAAGTGTAAATACAGGATAATTAAAGATAGCACAAATTTTACCAGGCACTATACTTATTGGTTGGAAATCACCAATTATATTCTTGCCTAAAAAAGGAAAAACTTGGAAGTCAACAATATAGGTATTGTATTACAAGGCATGTATTCCCGAAGAAGTAAAGACCACTTTTTTCTCATATTTACATTACAGTAATTTAAGCAATACTTAAGACAAAAATAAAACATAGTTTTACCTTAGCCTCACTGAGCCAGGATTTACTGTCCTGTTCATCCTCTCCTCTTTTCATAGCCCCAGCAACTCAGGAATTTTGAGACCTGGCAACTGACTTTCAATTTTTGAAGATGCCTATCCTAAGAAGAGACTTAATATCTAATTCCATTAACAATAGAGAGGATACATCTACACCAGCTTTGACTGAAATAAGTCCATGCAAAATTGACTGTATTTTCAATGTGTTTAACCCAATCCTTTTAAATCAGTAGTTAATAATATGAAGTAAAAAAATACTTTCTAAAATGCATGTGGTTCACTTTGCTCCTAGGAGACCATAATGTATTGCACATGTGAGAGTGCTGCATTTTTTTGCCCCTTTCTCCTATCACTGACCTTATAAATATGTATTCATATCTATTCAGTACTAAGCACTTGTGATTGGAATTAGTATTAGTGCATATTTAGAACTGATTAAACAAGTGAAAAAATTAGAGATGTTTGTTATAAAGACAATAACATAAAAGTGACTTCAGTTCTAAGGCAGAAATATTCAGTGCCTTGGGATGAAAACCCACACCTTGTAGGTATTTTTAGAATTATGTTAATTTGCCAGCTAGCCATTTTTTTCCTGCATCTATAGTTTAATAATGTTTTAAATTTAACGAGTAAACATTCTGATTAGAAATATATAATGATCTATACCTCTTCAACATTTCAGAATTTCATTCTTCATTGTATATATTAAAGACTATGTGATCTTGAAAGATTGCTAGAAGGACACATACCTAGTCAAGGCGATACATGAGGTTAGCATCAAACTTGTAGAAGACAGAGCTAAAAATGAGACAAGCCAAAAATCACTTTCATCCAAATTTCTTCAAATGTTCATATATAAAATGAGTGGAAATGTACTTTTGGGCTAATTTGATTAACATGAAGGAAAATTCCATTTCTGCCCATGATATGTGGTTAGCAGAAAATAAAAACACATCTTGTTCTCACCTTACAGACTTTAACAATTGTGAAACATAGTGACTAATATTGTAAAATGATTTTACCTCAGATAATTAACTATGTAATTTTTTTAAATGAAAGGACATCCCATTATTACATACAGTCAGGCTTACTTATCTGCTCACTTCTGCTAGTAATGAAGCAAAGGAAAAGGTAGGAGGTATACCCTGTACAAGAGAAAGAGCAAAAATCATGTTACAGACTTTCACCTGGTAGTCCTGCGGTTGACTACAAAATAAACCAACTAATCCATCTCACTTTTTGCAAATGAATTCCAATTAATCAGCACCCTTTTTCCCTAACTTTAAATAAATGCTAACCTATTTGATAAGTTAACTGTGACCTGCAGGCTGTTTGCAATTACTTTCTTATGGCTTTTGGCTAACTATTACTCATGCTGTGTTTACTCATTGAAATTTACACTTCTCTTGCTGTTCCTGGATCTCTCAGGCTGGTAAGAATGGAAAGTAAAAGTAAGAAATATTTTCAGAAATTCTGGCCATTGGTGCTGAAATGTCACCTAACTTTAGATGCAAAATCACTTTTAAAAATGCATCCTTAGTCATCTTAATATAGAAGTGCATCAAATACTAGAGCTCCATAAATATAAAGCAGATAAAATCATCTGTGAATTAAAAAAGATTTGCTCTTTAATTTCCACTTAGCCTATAATCTCTTTTCAGTAATACAACTATAGAAATGCTATGTAATATATATGGCTACATGCAGTTAATATGTGACTGTGCATGGTTTTCTTCATCTGCTCAGCTGCTTGCAGCTAATGGACTGCAGCAATGTTCTTCAACAAAGTGCTTGGAACCAACCCTCCCACCAAGTCATTTTCTCTCCCACCCTCATCCTAAATAGTGCATGACAGCTTAGTTATGAGTGCTACTTAGGGGCTGTCACAACTGAGTGGTATACACCACAAAAGTCTTCTTCTGAACCAGGACACCAGCATTGAAGGGTATAAACACAAGAATGCAGCTCACTTATAGTACCATCTGTCCTTTAAAAGTAATATGGAACATAAATTGTGTGAATGTACAAGGGCAGAGTGACACCCTTGAGCTGTTACAGTTACTACACATTTTTTGTATTTTTAACCTACCTCTGTGAAGATGAAAAGCTACTAACCATTGTGTCATTGGATCTCTGCTTACAGAATCAGAGATGATCAGGTAGGGAAGCAGAATTTAGAACAAATTTCATGAGAAGTTGAAAGTGATGCTGTTGTCTCTTGAGGTTTGTATATTTCTTGAAGTTTCATTTGTTTTCACCTAAATGCCTCTTTCATTGTCAATAAAATATCTCTATGATTTTTGACTGAAGTTACTTATAGATAGTTGCAGCATTAAAGGCATTATTAAAAGAATCCAAGGCTGTTTGCTACATATTTACCATAGTATACCCTTAAGGTGCTTCCCTTTTGTTTTTGTTGAATTTTAAGATATTAAGTTGAAAGGAAGTTACCCCTATAATTTGTGTGTTAGTCCCTCTAAAAAAACTTTAGTTCTCGAAAGAGGTTGCAGAAAGCAAATTTTTAATACACTGTTGAGACGCAAGAGTTTATTGATTGGTTGGCAGACAGTATCTATAACCACCATTCAATCCATTGCTCTGAGACAAAAAATCTTTTAGCATCAGTTTAAAATCAGTGGGGTTGACAACCACCCTTGCTGCTCCTGTGCTCTGTGCTGTCTGGGAGCTCTGAGGGCTGGGCTGGTACAGTCAGGATGCTGCAGAAGTACTGAGTGCCATAAGGGGCTAGGAAAGAGACAAGAGCCCTAATTGACCACTTTGTGACCAGGAGACCAGATCAAACTTACTGGTGAGGCCTCTCCTCTGCTGGGTTTTGTGATCTTTCCAAGGACTTCACTCTTTCTTTCGGGTGGGATATCAAACATGGCCTTTTTTGACATGAGGTTGCTGCCTGGGGCTCCTGCTGCTCTGTGAGTGCTCAGAGCAGGGCACAGTTTCCTGGCATGCCCTTAGGGAAATAGGAGAAAGGCTGTTCTGAGCTCACACTCCAACTGCTTCCCTTGGCAGCAGGATGGAAAGGATGAGGTGGAAGATGAGGTTGGCAAACTTGTCCACACAGAGGCAGATGGTGTGGAGCCTGCAGGGAAGACTGGGCTTGGGAAGGAAAATGGGAGAGAGCAATTCTCAGGGAGGGGAGTCATCATCTGGGCCCACAGGGCAATTGCAATGCAGTGCAGCTATGGACTCTGTCAAGGCTGAAAGCTTGGTGCCAGGTGATCTGGGGCTGCTTCCACCCTGGATGTCCCCAGGAGGCAGAATCCTTGGTCCCATCTGCAGCCCTGCTCTGCCACCTTCCCAGGCATAACAGTGAAATTGGTCAGCACGTAGTTCTCTGCATCTTCCTTCTTGCCCTTGAAGATAAGTGATTTTTCCTTTCTTTCAGATGTCAGGACCTTTCCCAAGTCACCACGATGCTTCATTTTCATAGAAGACTATATGAAAGAAATGGAACAGCACAAGCTGGTTGCAATAATAAAAATGTTACCAGTTGGTTTCAGAATTTATTTACTTACTGAGTGTTCATTCTCTTCCTAAGTACAATGCAGACACCATCTTAAGCATTTGCTGCCAGCTGTCAGCTGTTGAGGTGGACCATGGCTGCAGTCATCAAGCTGAAATTACTGGCTTGTTCAGCAGGTCTAACAGGTCTAACATCAGCTGGGGACAGTCCAGGTTCAAATCAAGTCATTCTGATGATTTCCATCTGAAGATACAGAGTGATTGGTTGGCTAGAAATGCACCTTTAAAAGCATCACAGCAGTGATTCTAATGGATTATCATAGAGAGTTTTACAGAGAGGTTAAAATCGGCTGTCAATCCACAGCATTAGCAAAAGGAATGAAATCCTCTGGTAGGATGATATGATTTTGTTTAGAAATAACACTGAACTGTTGCTTTTAAAAAAATTATGCCTACAGAATTCAACTGGTTTTAATACATATAAAATTTTTGGAATATTTAAACTGAAGGAGGTGAAAAAATTTAAGGTGACATTTTCTTTCAGTCATTTCTTTGTAATACTATTTATTTGATCAATATCTTCTCAGAAAAATGAAGACATGCCTGTAGAAGGAGTCACCAAGACAACACTAAACATACCAGACACACCATAAGGTGAGGTTTTTTTAATGGAAATTTCAATTTCGAAGCACTTAAACAAATAAAAATGTTGTAAACCTTTACACAGAATCAAAGTTAATAGATTTTGTCAAGTTTTGAATACATTTAGGACTTGTTTTCATACCTACCAGCGACATCTACTTCAGAAACATATTCTCCTATTATGTTAGATTTAATAAAAGAGCCTAAAAGTCTATGGAATAGAACAGAAAATAATAATCCTTCCACCAGGGGCATTCTGGATTATGCTGTGTGACAGCTTTCCCAGCTGGGACTCCAGGTGGCTATAAGTATGTCATAGCAGTAATAAAGCAGACTGCATTTACCCACACAAGCTCTGGTCTGGAGTACATATTTAAAGCTCAAATTTTTAAAGCATAAATTTAAATGCTATGTTGGCCTGCTGTCTCTAAATGCACACATATCTTCTTTTACACACAAGAAGAGCTAAGCTAATCTCTACAGAGAACACTCACTTGAATTAGATAAGCCTAAATATGAAGAATGGGTACATTGATTCTCTAACAAGCAATTCATCAATTAAAGATGATTTTCTACCAAAGGCAAACCAAATGAAAACTGTGTTCTGATGTTGAAAGCATGTTTTCCTGTAAAAATTACTTTGAAATATCAGTTTATACCCTATATTCCAGAAAATTTCAGTTCAAGGAAAACTCTCTTTTTATGTTGTGAGATTCATGACAGCTACCTCTCTAACTTCATTGTAATTTTCATTAAGGATAAGTATGATTTCCTGAAATAATAGCTGTCTTCTCTCTAAAACCATAGGCAGAAGGATTAATAGGATATCCATTTCTAAACAAAGCTAGAGAAAATTTATTTTCCAAGCAGTTGTGTGGAAACTAAAATAAATCATTCCTTCTAAAAAAAAAGTTATCACAAATCACATTCTGTGATTACAAGAAAAAATTTAGTATAAGAGGCCATAATTTGTTGTAATATTTTTTTCCAGAAGGATGAAATAAGATTTTGTATGAAGTCACAAGGATCCTTTATATGGATATAAAGTATTATCACAATAAAAGTGCTAAAATATAAAGTAAACATTTCAATTATGTACCCCATTGTGACATAAGAATATGCCGCATATATGTAGGGTTGTATTAACTTTTTATTCTAATGTGATGATTGTCATAAATGTTGGTTCTCTGCAGAGATCACTGAAGTATAAAAACTATGGTAACAGGTTCCATTATGATATTAATGTAACTCTTCCTAAACACAAGTATTTATCTTGATTTTGATTTAAAGCAGTTATTTCCCCTTAGTAATGATCTTTGTAATCTCAAAGCTGTCATATTGCAGAAGATTAATGGACTTAAAATGCACAATTTACTTCATTAAAAACTTAGTTAAATACTTCAGATATTTTGCTGGTGCTAAAATATTTTGAACATATTTTATTTCATCAAAAGATAAGAAACTGAGTCAAACTTATCTTAAACTTTTCATTCTAGTGTTCTACAGTTCAATTTCATTTAAAACATGCCTACTAAAAGCCAAGTAAGCTTTACTCCTCTCTTGCTATTATCTTTTGTTGTTGTTTCAGTAGGTTAGTTACATGGTCTCTCACAGCTTGATAAAACAGTTTGCACTAAATAGAACAACTAACAGAAGTGGTATAAGGTAAATCAATGGAAATGAAAATTGCAGAGAAAATATTAAGAGAAAACAAAGAAGAATCAAAAATACTTATTAAGTTCTTCTGAAATCAATTTCTCAAAATAGGGGGTTAATATATTTCTTATCCATATCTCACTTGTTCATCCAAATGAAAATAATGCTAAGATCTGCAGAGTTCTGCTCCTCTGCTGGAAAGGAACTGCCCTACTCAGTGCCAATTTAAAAACAGACGCTGCTTATGACTTTCTGTAAGTCTGTACTTGCAAGGCATTGTTCACATACTTCCCATTTCCTCTTCCTCTTTTATGATCTTGCAGACATTTTCAGTGTCCTCATAGCTTATTTTCCTGAGCTGGGACTGATAAAACCAATTGTTTCTGTTCCTAACTGTACTTGTATTTGTGAATAAAAGAAATGAGGAATTCATGGGGAGTCTCTTTCAATATCTCATCAAAGGGTCCCTTTTTCAGAAACAGTCTAAGGAACACCATATTTCAGATAAACTTTTACTTTCTTACAGTAAGTAGATTAAAAATATAAACCAGGTTAGCAATTATTGAAGGAATGAACAAATATGACAAATATGAGCAATATAAACCTTACATATGAGGGGACACTCAATTTTCAGTGACAGGACTTCTGAGAAAAAAAAATGACCTTTTAAGTTCTTAATGGTTTTGAATATACCTAATGAAAGGCATGCTCCATCTGAAAATCAGGTCTTATTAGGCTTTTTCAAAGACAGAATCTTCAAGCCATTTATCATCTCCCAAAATTCTGATCTTTAAGTTGACTTTTCATTTAGTGACAGTAGGTTAGGAAACAGCAATGAAATTAAGAGAACATTCTCAGGTGGCAGGAAAAACATATCTGCAGTGATATAGTGCAGTGCAAACATTGCCATTTTTGTCTACATTTATGGCAACACATCTGCCTAAGAGACACACTAAATGGTGTCACTACACCTTTGCTCAGGCTGCCCAGACATAGCACATAGGGCAGATTTACTAGGAAGGTTTGATATGACTTTTGTTCCTGAGACTTCAGAACTACAAGCTAGATATGAAAAAATAAAGCTATGCTGCTGTGCAGAGACTGAAAATTGCTACTCTCCTACCAAAATTCATCCTGTAGGTCCAACCCCTCATTTGACTCAAAACAGGGACTTGACCCTATGGTCACTCATGTCACAGCTGAAGTCTCTCACGATGCAGCTGTTGCAGCCTGCTACAAGCTCCTGCAAGGATGTCTGACATGGAAGTGTGCTGTCAAAAAGATATGTCAAAAAAATATGAATTTCAATTTCCAGTTTATTTTGGAATATATGAAATGCAAAAAGAAAAAAATTCTTTAAGCACACTGCAAAGAATAAAAACTGGAAGAACTGCAAATTGCACTCACAGCATTAAACCTTCAGTTATCCATCACACAATCAAACCTACAACTTTATGTTGGTATAAAGCTCTATTTACTGTTGTAGCTAACTCTCCTAATTATAGTGACAGCTCTGCTGGTGTTCAATTCACATTAAAATTAATACTGAGAGAATAAAGCACACTAAATATAAGTCAGTGAATAAATAACAGCAAACAGAAAATTGCACACCCATATTAGTGAAACTACCATTAAGATCAAACTGGATTACAAAATTTTGTTCTGTGGACTAAGTCACTGAAAAGAACCTGTGATTAAAGGCATACAGTCACTGCCAGAATCCTTTTGGAGCCTCTGTGTTTGGCACACTGAATTAACTTTTGTTTTGTTTTCTTCCTATGCCTGTCTTTGAATCTCTGACAACTAGGCTATTTTCTTTTCTCTTCCACTGGGGAAGAGAAAATAGCTGCACTGGGTACTTGTCAAGTTCAGGCACAAATGGAAGTTTCCATTTACAAGAGACACATTGACATACAGGTGCAAGATCAGCAAAGGCTGACAAACATGATTAGGGCACATGCACATGCCTATGACATGGGAGGAGAGGGTGAGAGAGCTGGATTTGTCCAGATTCAAGAAGAAAACAATATGAAAGCACCTCTTGTTATCTGTAGCTATTGAAGACAAAGACATTAGAAAGATGTGCACCTCCAGGAAGTGATGAAATTGTCTACTATTCATTTTAATGTGATTTAAATACCATCAGAGCTGTGATTTTAATTAGGGCAGCTGTCAGCTATTATAATGAGGAAAACTTTAGACCAATAATACCTGTTCCATATTTACTTGTGTGAGAGAAAACTGCAGATTTAATAGGGTAACTGTAATATGCAGTTCTTTCAGCTTGACCCTTTGTGGCAAGGCAAAAGCTGACAGGCACCAGTTGCAACAACAAGAATTCTGTCTAGATATTAGGTAAAAAAATGTGTGGAGTGAGGGTGATCAGACACCCAAACAGATGCCCAGAAAGAGGGTTGAAGACCAAACTTGACCAGACTATACTAAAAGATCTTCAGTGAAGGAAAGGTGATGGTAAGTCAGGGATTGGATAGTATGCCTTCCAGAAGTCTCTTCCAACTTTCATTTTGTAGAAATACAATTAGTTCCATTAATCTCCAAGTATTGTGATGCATTGCAAAAATAAAATTAAATGTTGTATTAAAAGCAGTTAGGAATTGCTGCATCTGAGATAAAGATCAGTGGAAAAATAATTCTCGGAGCAGTTGGAAACAAATCTCGGAAGCATCTACATATATTGAAAAAGGACTGAATTACTTTTTTAGGGACCTTAAATAAGGGCTTTAACTAAGATTTTATTTAGTTTGTCTTGAAAAGTTTGCCTTGATTTTGTCCAGAGAACCTTCACAAATGAACCTCTAGCATGTATACACTTGTAGTACATTTTTCTTAGTAAGGTCTCCACATGTTTCCTTTGGGTTGACTATTTGTAGAAGAGTACACTTGTGAAGTGTAAAAAAACAAAATATAAATATTTATTAACAAAGTTCCAGAGAAATAAATATATTTTTCTTTGTTACTTTCTGCTTGCACTATTTCTTGCAAACTTGAAAAAAAACCACAACCCTTTTGAATGTTTTATATATAATTCTCTATCCTAACCTCTGTCCTCTTACTTCCAAACTGCAGAATTAAGTTATTCCATTTCACTGAATTCACTGATTGCATCTTGAAGGAGTTTAAAAATCCAAACTCTTCCTGCTTCATAAAATTCTTTTATTTGGGGAATTTCTTCTCTTTTTTTTCTACCAGAGGAGTATTGAAAAAGCACTAGAAATGGCTTTGCCTACACATTTGAGGAACCACGTATACACAGTTTCATCTATTCTTGTAGTCACTAAGATGTTTTCTGTTTTCATTGCCAATTGTTGGCCTTCTAAGCATGCCAATTGAAAGAAGGGAGAAATTAAGTTAGTAAAAAAAAAATGTTAATGAAATTACTTGATTTCTTTGTTCATTAAATAAGTATGTTACAGACATTTCTGAGAGACCTCTAAGTTTATTGGCTTACCTTTGAAAAACAGCTCCTAACAATCCTTTTTTTTCCTCCAGCTTCTAAATTAACTGGAAAATAATCTAACCAGCTATTATATATAAAATCCTAATAGAATTCTTTTCCGTGAGCTCTCCTAGTCTCCCTTAAAATCCGGTTGCTTTTTTGGGATTTAGAATGGGAATCCCTTACTCCATTGATTTTACTTTTTAATTTTTTTTTCTTGTCCTTAAATTATTGCCTAGAATTTAAATTATTAACAAGGACATGTATGAATTCCATCAAGAGGTCTGGAGATCTCATGCAATTAGGACAGTAAAATAAAATTACACTAAGTCTAGCTCGGCAAGGACAAAGAAAATTCTTTTGTGTGATGGAACTAGACTGAAATATTTGACAACCTGTATCCAAATTTAACTGCAGACATCTAAATATTGTTGGCCTAAACATATATTCCCTGATTGCATCCATCTTTTCTCCATAAAAAGGCTATTTATACTGTGTGCTTTGTCTGCAAACAGTTTAGGCAGGTATTTACTTTTAACTACCTGCTTTATTACAGTCTCTTGCAGTGTCTAGGGGTACAGAATTACATTGGGAAGCTTCTGTGACACAATGCAAAGCCAACAGCCTAGAAACATTGCTTGTGAAGAAGTAGTGGAGAGAAGAAGATTTAGAATCAATGTAGCATTAACCTTCTTTTACCATCATGAGACTTACCAACTCCTGCTTTTCATAACAGCAATTTAGCTTTCCTTAAACAGAATCAGAGGTAATGATGAAATACAGTAGAGTACTCATTTCTGAACTCAGCAGAAATTAAATTTTGCTTGCATAGGACACAGAATTCTATTGTGATAAATTGCAGTGCTTTTACTAAGCCCTTATGTGCTTTTATGGCTGTGGTTTGTGCATAGTAAATCCTGTTGAAAAACAAAACAAAACCAAGCACAGCCCACAAATTTTGTATCCTTTGAAGAAAAATAGATTTTCACTGGAGGAAACATTTCCCTAAGTATAAGGCATCTCAACTTAATCTCCAATAGAATTCTAAAGAAAAAAGCCAGTGCGGCAAAAATATTAAACATTCTGGAATCATTACCATTAAGAGATTAATTTGAAATATAATAGTAAACCAAAAAGTTATGCTATGTAATTAATTTTTAAAAATCCCTTAGCTATAGAATAAAGGATTTATCTTAAAATCTAACTCAGATCAGTACACAAAAAAACCCTTAAAGTATACAAAAAATACTTTAAAAAGCTGTTGACTCTGTCTCAACTATTAAACTTTTATAGTCATAATGACTATAAAATGCTATCACTAACTGCACAATTAACTTAAAACTTCTAAATATCATGGTTCTAATGCAGATTTTAAAATCTAACTTGTTTTAATTTCAACTAAAGGTGTTTTTTAAAAAGCACACAATTCTGTCTGTATTAGGGTTGGTGAGAATATTTTTAACCATAGAGTAGATATGACAGATAATGCCAGCTTGCTCTTCCCAAAGCTTCATGGAAGAACCCACAAATGATTCTTAGCGTGTTTTACAAGACCTTATTATATAGATCCTCCTATAGAAGAATGAAGTACATATACACAGAAAAATATAAACTTCACATATACAACCACTATGTACATAAATTTCTATCTTGTTTGCAATGATTGAATAATACAAAAAATGTTAAGTAATATCCTTTACTGATAATTAATCATGTGAACCACATCCAATTAAAGTACCTCAGGGAAATATTTTAATGGCTGGTAGCCCTGAAAATTTGATTTTTATTTTTTTCTCCCACTCTTAGAAAACCCCAAGCTCTTAATTTCCCTATAAAATATTAAAAATGAGATTAAAAATTACAGAGGTTTAAAAAATGTAAAAGTGATGTAAGTTTCCCCAGAATATTAATGGTCTTTTTATCACTTTCAATTGTTATTATTTCCTACAGAATTACAATACTTTTCATCATGACTCTTCAAGAAAATATCTAACCATGTGATTGTGCCCTCCTACTCTGTTCTGTTCAATAGCCAATTTCAAAGCAAATTAAAAACAAGCATGAATTTTCATAAACATTTTTCCTTCTATTAAAAGAAGTCTTCTGTAGTCAAAAATTACCTTGTTTGACTACTTAATTCTGCTGTACAGAATAGATAAGGAACAGGTTTGCCTTGACTGTTCTACGGACAGTAATTTTTAGTATTTCATCAAAACATTTAAATCATGTATAACAGGCATTGATCTCTAAAGAATTTTGCTGAGTTTCCTGAAGAGTTGTTTATCAGTCTCTTTTTAAATGTAGCTAAGGCACTATTTTTTAAAATATCACTGTGTATTATTGGATGCTTTTCTTTGGGCATGTAAAAGTACAGTACTCTTTAAGTTCTCTTTCCTGATGCTGGCTTTTGCAGAGCTCTGCTCCACTGGGCAAAGAGCTCCATTTTGGCAGTCCTTCACTCAGGAACACATATATAAATATTAGCATGCTTAATGCATTCCAGATTTAAAATTGAAATAGATAATTTAATCTTTTAAGAAATAAAATGTATATACAGAGAAAACAGAAACTATAAAGACAGACAGATATACTCGCTCCTTTTCATGAGGCAGTCATGGTATTACTGTAGAGTAGTTGGGCATTTCTTCTTAAAAGACACCCAAATTATTATAGCAGTAAATGGTTCAGAGTCATAATGCACATCAGTAACAAGTGGTGGCCCTCAGAGGTCTGTATTGGGAGCAGTGTAATTTAATATCTTCATTAATGAGGAAGGCACCGAGTGCATCCTCAACAAATTTGTAGGTGACACCAAGCTGAGTGCTGCGGTTGACACACCTGAGGATCAGGATGCCATCCTGAAGGACAGGATGCCAGCAGGACCTGGGCAATATCAAGAAATGGAAGCATGGGAATCTCATGAAGTTTAACAAGACCAAGTGCAAGGTGCTGCACCTGATTTGGGGCAACCCCTGGTATCAACACAGGCTAGGGATGAACAGACCAGAGCAGCCCTGCTGAGAAGGACTTGGGGGTGAAGGTGGGTGAGAGGCTGGACATAACCCAGCCATGTGCACTCACAGCCCGATAACCAACTGTATCCTGGTCTGCATCCAAAGCAGCATGGCCAGCAGGGCGAGAGAGGGGATTCTGCCTCTCTGCTCTGCTCTGCTCTGCTCTGGTGAGACCCACCTGGAGTGCTACATCCAGCTTTCGGGTCCCAGCACAGGATGGACATGGACCTGTTGGAGCAAATCCAGAGGAGGCCACCAAGGCTATTAGAGGGATGAAGTACCTCTCAGATGAGGAAAGCCTGAGTGTTGGGATTGTTTAGCCTGGAAAAGAGAAGGCTTTGGGGTCACCTAACTGTGACCTTCCAATGCCTGAAGGGTGCACCCAAGAAAGATGGAGAGAGACTCATTACTGGGCATTTAATGACAGGAGAAGCTAGAAAGGCTTCAAGCTGAAAGAGACCAGGTTTATTTTAGATTAGGAAGAAATTATTTGCTGTGAGGGTGGTGAGGCACTGGAACGGGTTGTTCAGACAAGGTGTGGGTGTCCCAGCCCTGGAAGTGTTCAAGGCCAGGCTGGACAAAGCTCTGAGGAACCCAAACTAGTGAAAGGTGTCCCTGCCCATGGCAGGGAGATTTGAACTAGATCATCCTTGTGGTTCCTCCAAAACCAGGCCATTCTATTCCATTCTGAATATCAGCATGGTGATCTGAAGAATATTTGCTTGTGTGCCTGACCTACCGCAGACTGCACAATTGATACTTTTGGATGATGGTGGAGTAGTTAAGCTTGCAAGGGAAGCCTAGAATGGCTGTCTTGAAGCAAAATACAGACCTCTTACTTTAACTAACAGGCCATAAATATACAAAACCATGCACACTTGAGATGTGTTCCTAGTGACTAGAATAATATGCTAAGTACTTGTCAACAAACTTAGGAAAATTGCTGCTGTGAATTCCATACTTATTTGTTAAGAATCTGGAAGGCAAGGGACTAACTTTCAGTGGACTCTCAAAGGTTGCACAAAAGACTCCAGGTCACAGTAAGTTACCAGTTTTGGCTTCTCAGCTCAACTTTTTTTAAAATTGATTTATTTTCTTTAGCATAAAACCAAAATAAGCCAGGTCAGAATTAGGCCTTCCAAATCTAAAAAGGAAGCCGAGATATAAGAAAGAGAAATATCCCCTGAGGATAAACAACTGACTATCTATAATGAAAATCTTTGTCGCTGAGTTCCAGAGAAAAAGATTCATTGTCTATAGAAATGCCATTCCTGTTCATTACTCTTGCAACAACGTAATCACATTTATAAAATTTTGCTTACATGCTCACTAGTATAGTCCAACCCTCAGCAATTAATACACTAATTGTCTGATGCAGATAGCTAAAAGTACTCTAATTAAACAGATTGTTTGATGAGAAAAGAAAATTATTTCATTCTGCAACACTTGTGAAAAAGATGCTTAAAATTGATGGCTTTGCTTAGTACAGAACATAATAGGAAAATACTATTCACATTTTGAAAAGCAGGGAAGTAGGAGAGCAATAAAAGCAGATGTTCATACAATTGCATGAGTGCTATAAAGTTCACACCACTGTAGCTGCTGTAACTAGTTGGTGTTATCTGTACTGCAGCCTGTCTGATGCCCCTGTTATAATTGATTTTAGCAAGAGGTATGTTCAATTTTCATAGTAAATTCAGAATGCTTCTAAGGTGTTCTTATAACTCAGGAGTTCAGCAAAATATCTCTGTGAGTTTGTAGGACAGAGTACATACATGCAATATGTCTTGTACAGCGCTTGATATACTGTCATTCCTTAACCAAGCTGCAGTCACAACCTTTCAGACTAGATAAAATGTTTGCAGAAATATGATATAAGGAATGTTTGACAACATGTCCATCTCTTACAGATATAGCAATTTTATATAAAAACATATAACACTCAGGAATTTTGTTGGGGAGGCTGGCTGGATGTTGTTGTGGTTTGTATTTTTTCTTTATTTTTTTTCCTTTGAGATGGTGAACATTCTGAAGTCTAACCTTCAAATTAGAGTAGAATATGTAGATAGGTAGACTTCAAATGAAAGCAAAAAAATTTGCTGGATCTAAGGCAGAATGAAAGCTGTAAAGCATAAGAGAGAATAATAAATTCCCTCTAATGCACACCAAAAAAAATGCAAGAGAAACATAAGCTTTTGTAAAAATTGAGTTTGAAAGCGGAATTTAAATTATATGATTTCTAGAATTTCAAAGACCTATGAGAGAGTCTATGCAAAATATTTTCTTCAAATTAGCCTTGAAATCTTAGCTGATATCTTTATTTAAATATCTTAATATACCTGCCTAAATATTTTTTCTTATTTACATATTTTAACAGAAAATTGTATCATTCTTTTAGGATTTTACATGTAATATTGCTTTCTCTATATTCTCTATTTTTTAAGCAAGATCTATAGATTGCTGGTTGACATTTTAGAGAATTCTATTTACCACCTTTTCTCTGGAGAAGCTGGGTAAACTATAAAGGTCATAACCAAGGACACCATGGTCCTTAAAGAAGCTCTGCAACTCATGTGAGAAAATAAAGATGAAGGAGATATTCTGTAGTAAGTTTAGCTTAGGGTTTCTGTGGCTCTGCACATAGCTCTTTCTGAAGCCAAGGGATTGCGATTTATGTTATCCACTCTGGAGCTGAAGGCTTGTGCTAGTTGTGCATATAGTCCATTAAATTTTTCTCTTTCATGTTCACTCCCCAGAGTGAAAGATAGCACACAGTAAGGCACAATGGAAGTGCTAACTCAGGATGAAAGCTAAGGAGGCAGAAGTAAAAGAGAACATTTTCATAGGCAGGCTGTGCACAGTCTGCTAAAGGTATGAGTTGTTTTGACTTCATATGTTGTCCTGGTTCCAGCCTGGACAGTGTTAATTTTTCCAGTAGTCAGGAGGGGCATGACCAGGACCTGGAGATTATTTATACCACCTCACACCTCACAGAAGAGGTCTCTTCTGCTGGGGAGTAATGTCAGACTCCGTGTGATGAGCAATCATGGGAATCATTTGCCTCTTTTCTTGTACACTCCATTATTAATACCGTTGCCGTTGCCATTCGCTTCCTTATTTCATTTGCTGTTCCAGTAAATTGTTCTTATCTCAGCCTTTATCTTTTGTGCCTCCAATTTCCCTCTCTATCTTACCACAGGGGATGGGGAGCAGGGAAGTAAGGCAGTGAGAGGGTGGGTTTGTGGTTTGGAGTGTTAAATTGGGAGCACTAAGTTGAAGAATACCATATCTAAACCACAACATATATTTAATAAAATTACCTTTTCTGAATTGTGTACAGGACTCGGTTAATACCAGCGTAATTCATCTATTTTTAATTACATTATTTCTGATTTATTAACATGTAAATTAAATGTGTTATATCTTAATTGTAATGTTTGTATTAAACATGCCATGTGCATAAGAAGACTAATAAATTGCCAGGTTTTGAAATAAAGAATCGGTATGGCATTGTTAGGATAACTAGTCATAAACTTTACTTCATTTCTTTGATTTAAATGTTGTCCTGAAAAAAAGATGCAATCTAGAACTAAGGAAATACTTTTCCAATACTAGTGAATAGTAAGGAAAAGGGACTCTTAAATCCTTTTAAAATTAATTATTCTCTGCTGTTCTTGTCTTTCTATTACTCAGAAACTAATATCCAGATGGAAGCCAGGCCAAAAATTTGAAAATTAGATTGGAGAAAAAAATTGATGTAATTTTCTTCCATTTTTTCTATTGAAAATAGTTGACTTCTACACTCACATCTACTGTACTGAATTGTAATTATGTACCTGGAGACATAAAATACTACAAATGTCAAAAAAATCTAAAAATAAAGGAAATTATTTTACTGTTCATGGTCACCTTTAAAATTTTCTGCTGCCCTAAAATACATTAGAATGTTACATTGTGTTGTAGTTGCCTTAGCACAAATTACAAACAGCTCCAAAGACTTACTGGAATTAAAAAAACTTTTATAAAGTTCTTTTCTGGATGTAGTACTGTATATTTTCCTTGTTAATTAGTACTTTATAATTTCCTTGTAAATTGTTAATTTAGCTGTATTTAACCCAGAAAACTTCAATGACAAAATTTGTAGATAAGAACACATGATGGATGGAAGTTACCACATGACACAGGAATAAAATGCAATTAAGAGAATTTTTCTCTCCTTTGTGACACCTTTAGGAAAATCATCAGTGATTCACAGCCAAAAAACCCACAAGCAAGTAAACAAAAAAACCCCTACCAAACAAACCAATAAACCACCTGACACATCCCACTCCCAGCTCAAACAGTATTATTACAGATTTTCACCTTGGTCCATAAATGACAGCGATGAAAAGTTACATCAGTATAATTAACACGATACTCTGAAACAAGAGGCAAATTGTCCATCTCAGAATGCCAAATCATCCTAATCTGGTCTTTTAACACCTTATTGCCATGGAAAGCTTTGCCTTAGTACCATTGTCAAATTCAAGTTGTAATAGAAATATTTTGGTTTTAATATATGTTTTTTGTATAAATGCCACAGTGCATGAGACTTGTACAGCTTCTTAGAGATAGTTGTAAATTATTTTTTGGGCCTGGAGTTTGCCTGAATTGTTCAAAAATTTTTGTACACTTTAGAGAGATTAAAACTTAGAATCACACAGATGCTTGATAGTGTTTAAGGATAGACACATCAACTAAGTACATAACACTTCAAAGCATAGAATTTCTCTCATTTATTTAAGGAAACCATTATTCAAATGCAGATTGGCATATGCATACCATCTTACTTAATTTTTCTATTAACATAAAACAGTTTTGCTTCTTCAAACATTTTTTATTGAAAAAAAACCCCGAAACTTCTAAAACACTGTAGAAGTTAAGATAATAATTTTATATTTCACAAGACCCAAGTGTTCTCTGACATGCAAGATTCTTTTTGATGGAATTTAAAATTAGCAGCTTCTGAAACATCTGCCAGAGATAGATGCTTTGGACACTGGTAATTACTAAATCATGTGCAGCTGTACACATATTTGATAGCCCTTATAGTTCACAAAACTGCTTCAACAGCAATAAATCTAAACAATTCCCTCTATTATAATCAGTGTTATCATGTTTTTTATACACAAAAACAATGCTTGCAGGTTCGGAAGCAAAAATTTTAAAAGGCTTCTGTTCAGATCACATAGATTGCATCTATTTTAAGATACAGTGATTTTTATTGAGATTGCAATAATGAGGAAAACACTGGGAAAAAATAAATCAGTCTTGTTCTTCTGTGGAAAATAATGTCCTCTTTGCAATCATTTCTAGAATATATCAAGAAAGAAACTGGTTTCAAATGCAAAGGAACTTGAATTCTTCATATATTGAGATTAGCAAGTCATGAAGTTCATACTAGTTTTGCGCTTTGCTGGGACCTCAGCAACAGAAAAATAACTCAAATTACCATGAAAGAACAGATTAAACCAATGGAAAAAGAATTAATAAAGAACTGTGACTGAAAGAAGAAGAACCCAATGGTACAGGACCTCAGTTTTTATTTTCTGGACTCTCAGCTTGACTTACATGTTGCACAGAAGCAGATGGACTTCTCTGAATGCCAGTCACAAGGTCTTATCAGGGAAAGTTAACATGGTATGAAACCAAATTTTTTTGAATAACTGTGGAGAAAAAGAAAACAGTCATGTTCAGCCAAGGGTCTACTTGGTCTCTATTGACAACAGGTGTCCTCTTCACAGTCTACAATTTCCTCAAGAGAGGCTGCGGAAGGGGAGCTGCTGATCTCTCTCTTGTGACCAGTGACAGGACACAAGGAAATTGAATGAAGCCATCTGAGGGGGAAATTCAGATTGAATATTAGGAAAAGGTTCTTCATTGAGAGGGTGGTCAGTCACTGGAACAGGCACCCCAAGGAAGTGGTCATTCCACCAAGCCTTTAAGAGTTCAAGCAGCATCTGGACAAAGTCATAAAGTTTAATTTTAGGTTTTCCTGTGAGAGGCAGAGAGCTGGACTCAGTGATTCTTCAGGAACTTTTACCATTGAATTTTTTCTATGACTCTATGAAAATACACAAAAAAATCAGCTGACAATCAAAACGACTTGACTATATGGCACACGATCTTCTATACCCTAATATCTTTGGTGTTGTTTCTGTGCACTGCCAACGCTAGGAACTTTTAAGAAATCAGATTACATCTGGATAGTTTGTATTAGGAAACATCAGCTCCCTGAATCTCCAGTTTTTTAGTAAAGGATTAGAAATTATAATAATAACAATCTCTATTACATGGACATTGAAATAAAACAGTCATAAATGTTTGGAAAACTAAAATTTAAAATTATGCCACCAGAGAATCTCCCGGGAAAAAAAATTATCTATTTTCACTCAGTTTAAATATTCATTAGTGTGCTTTAAGTGAAGTTTGATATGACATATTGAAGGGAGACATAAAAAAAATAAGAACATCAAAGCAACACTTACCTGCTGAGTAAGGCATGTGTACTCTCCTAAAAAAAAGTAATCGTATGAACACTGTTTCTTATGAATAGCCAATCTAACTCTTTTTTTTTACTTGGATAGAAATGTCATTGTTTAGAGTGTGCGCTATTTTGTCCTAGTTTTTGATTCTGTTTCAGTTTAAGTTGGACAAAAGTCATTTTTCAGTGAACTAAAAAGCCCTTGGATACTGTAAGTTCTGGGTGAAATTTAGGATCATGAGAATTCTGATAGCAATAACAGTCATCAAGCTGACGGCACGTGGCCACCGCAGAACTGCAGAAGTTCTGTATGAGCAAACACCATTTGATAGCATCTACCAGGTGCACCCACTCTAGTGAGTGGCTGCAGGCACCCTACAGGATCCATTGAGGACATTTGCCCCCGGGGGAAAAAAGACACAGCTTTGGGTCCAGAACTCATGGTTCATCAACCCTACCCTCAGGAGGGTTCAACAGAAAGTTGGACAAGATTTGTTCAAAATCTCTCAAAGGCATATTTGTTGAAAAAGCATTCTTCTGTAAAAACTTTTCTTCATCCAAAGCAGATGCATTTCAAAGCCGTTTTACCTTATAAGACATTGTTTTTGCAGCCTTTATGGATTTTTAGAACTGCTTTACATACAGGATAGGACTTTCTTAGACAATATTTATGAAAAGTGGAAACTCATAAACTTTTCCCTGAACCAATATAAGACATGCATAAAAAAAAAAAATTGTTTGGGGTTTATATTGCTAAACACATTATAACAGAATAAATCTATACATATTGACAAACAGAAAAAAATCCCATGTTGAATTCTAAAAACGATGTGTGTTAACCTGACCACCTTTATGAAGATTTTCAGAATCACATTTAAGCATTAGGAAGTTTTGGTAGTGAGGAAGACACCACCCAGAGAAAAGAAAAGCAAGAGTTAACATCTAGTCATTTTCAATCTATAGTTGGTTTTTTCTGTCATATTTAAAAGCAATATGTTAGGGAAGAGAGTTTTTTTATAATGTTGTAACACTGAACTAATAGAAATTCTACCTTTTACCAATTGAAGAAGATCATGTGCTGTGCATATTTACACGCAGGTAAGTTTAGATAGATTTATTGTAGATTCTGTAGATTCTACAGATTCTGTAATGTTATGTGGCGTTGAGTCCTCGATAAGCAGCCGCAGCCCCAACGCCACACGGAAAGGCAAACGGCTGCACCAGACGTGCGGCGGGCGGGGCTGCGGCGGGTCTGGGGAGCACGCAGGAGCGGCGCGGAGCTCGGGGGATAGAAGCCCGGCGGGAAACAAGGTGGGATGGAGAAACGTACGGACACAGTCTGCGGTCTTCCAGGGAATTTATTAGGATCTTCGGGTGAGGGACGGGGGAAGACGAATGGGGACGGGAAGCAGGGAAAGGGCGAAGGGTCTGGAAGCCCAGAGACTGCGACCCCGAGCACACTGTGGCAGGGGTTTATATGGGAAGGGAAAAGGGGAGGGGGTTAGCTCTGAAGAGCCAACCCAGGAAAGTCTGAGGGGAGAAGGGCAGGGGTACACACCAATAGACTTCTGATAGGGAAGGATGCACAATTCAAAAGAACCAATAACACAGAGCTAAGGAGAACAAAGGAGAAACCTCTGGAACTCAAACCACCTAGGGAGAAGGGGGAGGAGAGTGCAGAGACACACTGCTACCATGTTACAGAATATTTGCCTCACCCACTTAGCTCAGGAAGACAATTTTGAGAAATGGTGTTTTAGAAACATATTCTAGATACCCTTGACCTTAAACTTTAACATAAAAATCACATTTAGATAAGGTTCTGACATAAGAATACAGGTGGTGGGGTTTATTTTGTTTTGTTTTGCTTTTCTTTTTTTTTTTTTTTTTTACATTTCAATATAAAAATTGATTTCTTAATAGGCATAACACAGAGAAATAGAAAGTATGTTGGCTAACTCTAAACAGGATGAACTGATGCTAGAAGAAGCATATCTATACTTCAGCAGTTTTTTACTTGTGCTTATTTACCCTTCTTCAGCATCTCACAGTTGGATCTATGCACAATAGTAGAGGAAGAAGAATTCTTGAAAATACCTGTGATTAGGTTGCAGTTTACTTCTATTAAGAAAGAATTCAAAAGAGGAGTTAGGTGTTTTGTGAACTCTTTTTGTCCATTATTTTTTACCCAATTCTATGTATTTGCAAAGAATTTAAAGTTCTTTTTCTTGAACATGTCACAAAGCAAACAATAAGAAGTTCCTTTGCTAAGAGTTTCAGAAACATTTTCAGTCAACACATAGACCCAAAATGTTTGCTCTCAAGCACAGCAGTGCTTAGAAAAGAAGAATTAAAGAAGTTATTCATTTTAAAGGAATGATGGGGTCAAGTCTCTGGCTAGATTACTGAAGAGAACAAAAACTCCTTAGCAGTATCAAAAGACACCATAAGACACACAAAAGCCGTGTGTTCCCTAAGCTTTTTTGGAAATATTGATTGCTACCTACTATCCTATTCTGAAAAGGATGGCAGTTATCTCCTCTGAGCACAAAATACAGAAAAAATACCATGTAAAAAGGGAAACATTACAGCTGAATTTCCTGACAGAAGTCAGACCTCTGCTTTCTCAATGAGAGAATTAGAGCTATGAAAAGAGCTTTCAAGGAGAGGATGTAAAGAATTACCTCTGCTTTTATAGTACACATAGTGCTGATCTTTGTTGTGGCAGTACAATTACAGTATTGTATCATCACCTCATTTTGTCAATATTTTAACAGAACCAGCAATTTCCATTGTTTCCCATTTGAAGATAGACATGTATTTAGCAGAATAATAAACTTCCATATGAAAAGGAAGAATTACTCAATTTCAATGATATAGATGCAACAGATTTTATATAAAGTCTGCATACTCTTCTTACAGTATTATTTCTTCACTTTGCTTACTCGTTAATATATCAGTAAACAGCACTACTGCTAAGAGCAATGGGACCTTGATAAGTTATGAGAAAGCTGAAGATAGAAAAAATACTCTTTGACAGGATTTATTCTTGTCAATAGTTCATCACATAATCTTGGATTAGCCCTTTGTTGAGAATGAAAATCTAAAAATATCTTGTGCCATTTAGAAAGGCTGTTAAATTCTGAGCCACGCTTCTGCTCCCAAATTAAACTAATTGCAATATATAATAAAGAAAAAGAAAAAGCAGTCAAAGAAAATAAATTTAATAACTGATTCTTGATCCTCTTTTTGGGTGTGGCCTTGGGTCTAGTTATGAGCACCTTAAATAGTGTCCAAAACTGGACATTCCTCTTGTTTGTCAGATTAAGTATTTTGAAGGAGAAATGTACTTTCAAGAATAAATGAGAGAAACAAGTCTTGAAGTGTAAAATGTGATTAGCTTTAAGAATGTATATTGAACCAGTGCATAGATCCTCTTTAATGACTTTATAGAGTCTTTTTGATGATAAAGTTAGTTATGGACATTAATGTCAGTTGTGTAATCTGTCTGGAAATGCAACTTCAGGTTCTTGTGTTTACTCTGAATCATTGCCACTGAAATATATGGGCAAAAAATAAAAAAAGGAAGAAATGAAAACTCAGAATCAAGAAAAGTTAAATCTGGAATTTTGGCTTATGCTGCTTTACACAAGTGGTTAAAACACCATGTCAAAATTATTTTATAACAGAAAGTACCTCTTGTATTTCTCCACTACACTAATTTCTTATATTTGTAACTATCAACATCCCACCATCTTCCTAATTTCTGCTTTTCTCTAAGCATACTTGCTTTACTGCCAGCTGAATAACTACTTTATTTTGTCCAAACTAATCTGTGCATTGTGATGAATACTGATTGTGTATTGTGTACTGATGAGACATGCCACCTATTTTTTCTAGAAAAAAAAAAAAAGAAAAAAAGTTTTTACTTGTTACTGAGCTATGCTAGGCTAATGTGGCATTAAAAGAAGCAAAATATATCACATGTTTATCCATTTACATTGAAAAAAATATAACAAATTACTCGAGTGCGGCTTTATTTAATTTAAACCTTGATATATACAGTCACACAAATATAGCTTTTGATGATGATAACAATTTTTATTGCACCAGTCAGAATATTCATTCTGAAGAGTCTTTAACAACGTTGTTAGACTAGTTGCTTCTACTTTAGACTGCTTACAAAACATAACCAACTTCTGTACGTTATCATAGATATTCTTCAAACAGCTCTTACTGTGTTACCTCTAAGTTTTCTGTGTTGACACTCTTGTAGGCTCCTGTGAACTCTACAACAGTCCCTGCCCTCTTTCCTGACTTTTGACTCCATACTGAATGGAGAGGAGGATTACGAGAAATTTAAGAATGACACCTTTGAAGTATATGTGTGTAAACAGAACATATTTCAGAGATGACTACTATAATTTCAGAGATGACTACTGTAACTACTACAACAAACTGCTACTTTCAAACTGGTTTTGTGAAGAGAAGTTGCAATGAGGTGGTGAGAGTGTTCAAAAATTGCCTGCCAGAAACATTAAATGCAATGGAAAGGGTCTCTCACTGATTATTTTGTGAATATAGATTCTTCTATCTTTCAGCAGAAAATAAATATTGAGAAACATGACTACCTGCTGTCTGACTTTAGTTTTCCAAACTATAAGACTAGTTAAGGGAAAAGTGAACTAGCTGTCTAGGCAAAGAATGAAAAAGTTCCATGGTGGAATTCTTGATGCTCTGAGAAATTCTTTCCTGGACTGAGAAGTACTGGTGAACATGTTTCTAGTGCTAAAAGGAACAAATAAAAAGATCTTTTTTAAAACAAAAGAACTGTGGCATGCATGTCCATCTTCAGACATCCACAAAGAAGTGATTTGTGTGCCAAAGCTCAGTTAGCTGTTGGGAGAAACTTTGACCTGGAGGCCTAGAGAAAATCAGATTTGTGATTACCCTGCTTCATTCAAAGATTAACACACTAATGTGAGCATGTTTATTTCTCTTTTATCACAGAAAGAATTGTGCATGTGTGTATGTAAAAACATTTCAGATGATTTTTTGTTTGGTTTGGTTTTATACATAAGCTCTGCTAAAAAATGAATTTAAATTAATTTGGTGACATCAGACTATCCTCAGTAGAAAGCGATATTTTAACACTTGAAATCTCAGATGTTGTACAGCAGGGATCTGATTTCACAAGAAAAATAATTAGACTAGTCTTTCTCATTCACTTTCTCTTCACCTTATTTGTGTGTGTGGTTAAGAATGAGGAGGTTAGAACTTTGTCAGGTTTTCTTGCTGAGGTTGCCCACAGACACAATTTTTTGCCAGATTATTAAATATACTGCAGAACCCAAACCACCAGGTTTGAGGCATTACCTTTAAATTTTGGCCTCATAAGAACTCTTGCTCCATTGACCTAAATGAGGATTTTTCCAATGAAAGTATGGAAGTGGGTGAATATTTCAAGTAGAAAGTACACAAAGAGAAAGAATGTGAATTAATGTGAGAAACAAATTCTATTTACAAAGGTCTCAAAATAAACTGGAAATATGTTATCATCTCTGCAAGCTTCCTTGTGGCATCTATTTTTACTCTTTTAAAACAGAATGAAACAAAAAGGCAAAGGGACATAATGACTTAAAATTATCAGTGAAAAATCTGGAAGCAGAATATATTCAGAAAGTTCTTGTAAATGAGTGAGACACTTCACCAAGCTGTCAAACCAAAGTTCAGCTAGAGGGCGTCTGAAGTGCATTGTGTTTCTTAAGAGAAACAGATGCTCCACAGTGCCACTAGTCGTGCACTTGGTGCTAAGCACACAGTGGTTTCCTTAGATCAGACTTTTTTTCCAACTCTCTGCTTTGACAGACTTTGTTGAAGGACAGAGAAAGAAAAGGAAAGACACTGCACTGCAATGGTAGAACAGCAAATGCTGTCCCTGTATGAACACATTATCTTAAAGAATATATCCAGTTATTTTCAAATTATAAACCCAACCTAAGTTATTTCCAGAGCAGGGACTTGATATAGTTTAGTCATTACTGGGGTTGTATCTGTAACAGAATCTTCACAGTCAAAAAAATATAAGACGTTTCAATAGTGCATTGGCCAACAGGTCATTTTTTACATTTCATTTTTCGATGAATACATGAAACAACAATCAAGTACAGTTCTCTCATTACCTATTCAGCAGTAGTCAAGCTGTTGCTTACTGCTTGCTAATAAAATCTTACCAATGGTAGAGAACCTAATCTCACAGGGTTTTGGTGATCAGATACAGAAAAACATGAGCACTACTGGAGGATGGAGGGGAGGGAAAGTTAAGCTCTTATGTACCTTTGAGTTCCTGGCCCTAAATGACCTCAGTTTTCTCTGACTTTGATATGAATTGAACCTTCACAGTTCCTCACAGAGTATTAAGGACTTGATTTATTCCATGACCTCAGAAATTCTGGTCATTATTTTCATCTCTCTGGGTCAGACAGGTTAAATTTTGTCATAAACCCAGCTGACACTGGTATCACATTAATTGCTTTCAGCGGTTCAAAGTTGATGACATTGCAGCCCATTTTACTGTGCTCTTTCACCCCATACTTAAATGTCTGTCAGATACTGTATTTCATTTCTCTGTCAGGATGTATTTTACTTCTTCAATAAACTGTATATTTTTTTTATTCCTTCTATAATGTTTGCAATCATCATCCTCATTTTTAACTGACATTCCAGCAAATATTTTCTTTCTAAATGCATAACTTTATTTTTTGAAAGAAATCCCCACGAATATTTTACTGCCTGTCTAATTTAAATATAGCTAAGCAATGAGTGCCAGAACCTTTCAGAAACAGAGGTGTTTTCTCCTTAGCAGAGGTGCTAGTTTCTGCTCATCATTATAGGAACTGCAGGAATGCACAGAGCTGGAGATCATACACCGCCTGAAGTAAAGGACAGCACTTGTTGCAGGTTACTCAAAGAGGATGCTCAGCTGGCTCATGATTTATTCCCTTCATGCCCTTTGCTTAAGAGGGCAGCAGTTTACCACTTCTGTTGGGTGAAATAAAGAATCTTCACCTTTGGGTGATAACAGTGGGCATCACAATCTATTCACTGCTCTTTTGGGCATCTACATGTGTTGAGACTGAATGTTCACCCTGTGGGGAGTCTGAAGGGAGCTACATCATCAGCACTCTGCTTTGCTGTCCTTTTTGACCAAAATATCTAGATGTCAAACACAAGCTAATAAAGGAATGGAATGCATCCATACTGTTCTTTTCTGAGTAGGCTGAGCAAAACAATGGGTTTGAGACCTAAAAATTGCATGGATTCTGGTTTTATCTTTGTGTGTGTGTGTGTGTGTGTGTGATTTTTTATGCTATAATTGTGGAAGCTCTGTAATAATTGAGACAACACAGTTTCTGTTCCTAATTAATTTCTTTTGCCAAAGAGGAGGACAATGCTAATTCTTCCTTTTGAGCTAATAGACAGATTCCAGAGAAAATTGTGTTGGCAGTGTGTAATTTGCCAACGAATATATATTCAAAGATTTTTTCCTGAAGGGAAAAGAATCCATAATCTGGATAAAGTTTTTTGCTTGAAATATAAGCCAAATCTTAGATTTATGGAGCAAACAGCATGAAGCACATTGTGTTTGAAATAACTGGTAGAGTTTTAGTCTGACAGATTACTCAATTAACATTTATGAGTAAAATTCAATATTGTTTACAAATAAACAGTTAGGGTTAGTAATCCTTTACTTCATGATGGAATGATAGAATAAAAATTTGTGAGGGGACCTCAAAGATCATCTGATCCAACCTTTCTTGGCAAAATGAGAACATCTCAAAGTGTATTTTTGAAGTGTTTTTCAAGATCCATATTTTAGTTTTCTAAAACTAAAATTGAGACAGTCTAATTTTGTGAACATAATAGTTTCACATATTCTGTTACTTAATGGCTCAATTTATTTAAAATAGCACAAGTATTACAATGAAAGGGGAAAAAATTAACAATGGCCACTTGAGTCATCAGTAGATGACTCTCAGACAAGGTTAACATATCAAAAAAAAAAACAAAACACCAAACAGCAGAGCAGCAAGGACTAGTCATTTGAGTAGTATTAAAATTATGAGTCATATTACCTCATCTGTTGCATGTATATCCCTAATAGCATTGAGCTTATTGAGTGGTGCTAATTGATTGATATTTATGTTGATGGTCTGGATGAGGGGAGCAAGTCCACCCTCAGTAAATTCATGGACAACACCAAATTGGGTGTGGGTATTGATCTTCTGTGGTGCAGGAAGTCTCTGCAGAGCCATCTGGGCAGGCTGGATCTATGGACCAAGACCAACTGTATGAAGTTCTACAGGGACAAGTGCTGGGTCCTGCATTTGAGTTACAACCACCCCATGCAGAGCTACAGGTTGGGGGCAGAGCAGCTGGAAAGCTGCCTGGCAGAGAAGGACTGTTGATCAACAGCTACTGAACACTAGCCAGCTCTGCCCAGGTGGCCAAGAAGGCCGATGGCATCCTGGCCTGTGTCAGGAATAGTGAGGCTAGCAGGATATGTGGATGTTCACCTGTCCTTTGGCAGGTGTTTTCCCAAAAAGGTGCATGTAAAACCGTGGTTGCTGTTTTCAAGAGAGCCTTCCTAGTGCTTCATCATTTCATTTGCACACAGGATGACATTGCAGTGCAGGCAGTATTACAGCCTTTCTCTTTTCCTTTATTCTGGCTTGATTATTTGAGGCAGGATAAGTTCCTTTTCTGCCTTTTAGAAGACAGGCAGTTTTCAAGAAGAAAGGACAAATCTGACATAGTTAAGGCTATGTAAGCTACCAGTAAGGCAGTCTTGAAATCATATATGCTCCAGAATTAGACAGCAGCAGCTAAGATGAAACTCTTTGGATTCCCTGTCCTTATTTCTCCCGCAGCACAACCAGCATCAGAACAATAAAAAAAAAAATCCTCCCTTCTTTGAAAGGAAGACATCTTATCCGTGCTCATTTGTACTTATTAATGCTTTATATCTCAGTGATGCCCCATTTATTTTTTCTGACTATTATTACCATATTTTTGTGGTCATTTTTGCTCTCATTTATTGATTCTTTTCCTTATGATCTCTTCTATTCTCTTACGTCTGCAAGCAAAAAGTAGTTACCTGGGCTAGCTTTTAACAAAAGCACTACAGACAGAAGGGTGCAGAGGGAATATTGTACTTCTTGTTGTTATTAAATAACTTGAAATAGCCATGGCCTTTCTATTGACATGACTGAGTTCTATACACCTGGAAAAAAACATTACAATTCAACAGTGGTTTTAGTACACCTCAAGAAGATTTTTCTGCATTTCAAACATGTTCTAAGGGCTTAGAAATAAGTTAAACTACTTTTTCTCTTTGAAATTTTACTCATGTTTTCCTACTAATTTGTGTAAAAGAAAGAACAGCACAATAATATAGGACAAGAAATCTTTAAAGCAGATCTCTTGCAATTTTTCTGAAAGCTTGGCAACATTAATAAAGAGTAAAAGGTGTTTCAGTAAGAGTTTCTGCGTGGAAGTAAGTGAAAATATAATGAGATTTCCACATATCCTGGCTTGTGTAGGATATTTGTTTAAGAAATTGGCTATGGCCAATGCCAAAATTATATTATTAGGAACAGACAGCCCTCTGCCTTCCCTAAGGAAACTCCGTAAAATATATCCTTGTTTTGGTCAAGAGCAGGGTTAATTTCTTGCTGTCACTGTGAGGGGGTGGAGCCTGTGGTTGTGTGGGCATTATTTTACTAATATTAGACAATGACATCTGACCTCATTTCTGCGGGGGAGGGGCGGGGGGGTGTGGGATGGAGCAATGGAATATTGATGGTCCTGACCAGAGGGAGAGGATTGGGTGGTGTGGCTTTGGTCAGGTCAGCCTCTGCACTCTCTCTTTTGTGCACTTTTGTTATTAAAATCGTTGCTGTCACTGTTCATTGTCTTCTCTAATTGCTGTTTCAGGTAAGTTGCTCTTATCACAAGGTGTGAGCTTTGCCTTTTGAGCTTGCACCTGAAGGGGAGGGGAAGTGAGTGGTGATGTGGATTTTTAGTGGAACTATTGAACTGGAGAATAGCATTCCTAAAACACAATACCATATTAAATTTAAAACAAACATGGCAAGGACAGGATAGCATACAAGCACACAATATTTAACTCTCTATATGAACACTTCCAAACTATACACTTGTGGCTGGCACAGACCTTTCCCATGGGAACTTTTTCTCTCTTCTTTCTGTGTTTTATAATCAAAGATAAAGTTTGGATGTTTTTAAAAACAGTTTCTCGGACATGGACAGTTCAGGCCTGGCCAATCAGGCCTAGGGGGAGGCTTCGAACTGACCAACCCGGGTGACCTGTGAAAAGTCTATATAAGATGGAATTAAATAATAAAGTCTTCTTCTGGATGCCACCTTTTGAACCCGGGTTTTCTTACTCTGCTAGTGGCTCAACAGCGACATACACTGATTGTTATGTATTCATAAAGTGGGAATACTCTTTCATGCTCTATTGTTCTCTCCTAATGCCACTGAAACTACAGGAAAAACAAAAACCCTCCAACAACATTTTAGTGATAGAGAATCAGGCATTACTTTATTCTGGCCAGGATGTTCAACAGAAATCATATCATCCACAGATAGCCTAGGTACGCAGAGAAAATAATTACATGAAACATGAAGTTTACTAGATTTTCCCCAAAATTTAAACAGTCAAAACCCATAGAAATTCATTGATTCAATGGTAATTGGTCCCAAGTTTCATAGTTCTTCGAATCTGGTTTCCTATAAGATCCAGATTTCTTTGCTGCTGATGCTAATTAGGTCCTCATTCTTATCTCTCTTTTCCCAGATCAGGTGTCTCCAACCAGCCAGGGGCAAGGTTTGGAGCTGATGTTCCATTAATGGCCATTGATGGTCCTTATATTCTGTGCTTCTCACAGTCTGTTGAGATGTTGAGTTCATCAGACCTCACCTGGTAGAACAATGCCCTGGAAAGAAAACTGCTTTCCACTGGGACAAGGGTGAACACAAGCCCTGACTAAAGTTACATAAAAAAATTTACATTGGTGTATTTTGCAACACTAAGACTATGTTTCCAGGCCCTGCCCATTAGCCCTTCTCCCTCCAGCTCAATCCCACAACAAACATGGAAAGCTGCCACGAGGTATGTGAAACAAAGTGTAAGGCTTTTTTGCTAGCTGTCACTCAAACCATACACTCCCCAGTGTTGTGGGTCCCAATGCAGGACCATGTTGTCTCTGTCTGCTTGCAGGAAATATATCACTGTCCAGGAATGGTGTTTCTATGTTATGGAATAAGATTGCAGCCAGCATCTCTCTTCACAGCACATTCCCTTCCATTCACACAGAGATCAAGACCTTTCCTTCCTGATAGTTGTTTAGCCTGAAGATAATGAGAGGACATGGTATCTGCAAAGTGAAAACAATTTTTCCAAAGCTGCAGACTCAAAGTGAAAATGAGCCCTGAGTAAGACTTATGTACCATGTACCTCTTGTCAGGATAATTGAGACTTAAGTGGCACATGCGTAATGTTTGATTTTCTGGCACAGGGATAAATTCCATTCTAGCTGCAACTTTGTAAAGCAAGTTAAAAAGAAGTATTAGATTATTCTCTGTTCCCTAGTGTATTGCCTTACCTGTGTTTCAAGAATTACTTTGTGTTCAAAGTAAAATTAAAAAGTCAGGAAAACAGAAATAAGCCTAAGTCCTGGAAGGAAAGAATTTTATCAAGAAGGTGCAGAAGTTAGGAATTTTTTTCAGTTGTTATTTTAGTGCTTATTAGATATTCTTGGGATGCTATTATTTATGATCATAAAGTTTTGCCCAGTAATGTCATGTTTAATTGGAACACAAGCTATGCACTGATTAAGTAGTCATAGCAGTAATATTTTTGCTTTTACATTCCGATTCTCAGGATTTTTTGTTTGCAGGTAATGGTAAATTACTTTGTTAGCTGTAAACTAAGTTTACTTAGTATGATTGTACTTAACTTTTTGGAAATCTTTTTCCTCACTGTTGCTATTAATGATGCTCATTTTTGCATGCTGTTTAGTAAACTGTAATCTGTATTTTTAAAATGCTTGTGTTTCTTACAATGTCCAACTACATCTGAATAAATCTATTGTTGAAATACTGTAATCAAGCTGTGTCACTTGACCCGAGATGAATAGCATCCAAGACTGAATGAGGCATTTAAGAACTGAAACTATAGATACTAATATATCCAGAAATACTGGATTCTACATTGTTCTTGTTTCCAACACTCAACAGCAATCAGTAATAAGCCAAAATCACAGGCACATAATTTCAATCTGTGGAAAAGTTTGTAAAAGTTATAAAAATAGTGGTGAAAAGGACAAACCAGTATAAGGCACTAGACCGAACATTAGGATTCTTTCTGGCAATTTATTTGTTGTTAAAGTTGATTGCCTAATTAACTAAAATGTTTAAGACAGAATCATATAAGAAGTGATAGATGTAACAGAGTAGTAATACTGCAGATCTGATTCCAGGGTAGAACAAGTATTAAACTGTAGCAGCGTTTAATCTTTAAATATTAAGTTGTGGTTTTGATGAGATCGTATTTCCAACAAGTCATTGTAACTCCACAATTTATGGAAGAATTTCGCTCCACATAAATATGCCTCACAATCAGCAAGATAAACCTTCAATTTGCATCACATTTATCTTTTCTGCTTCCCATTTATGCATCTTATATATGCAGAAGCATTTTATTGTATGGCACTTTGTTTTGCTTTGCAACATCACAGCTGTAACAACCAAATATATAGAAACAATGAAGACTCTTCTGCAAAGAATAAAGGAAACTTCAGGAGAGATCTATGGTTCCACCCTAATGAACCGATTCAGCGCATGTTTATTCATCATACTAACAGCTCACATGGGAGGGCCAGAAGCACAAGCACTGAGGAGAAAATTGAGACTCTGATACCTTGTTGGAAAACGCAGTTTTCCAGCAAAACTTATGCTAACTGAATTCTCAGGCCTCAGTAAAATTCCAACAAGCTACAGTGGCTTGTTTACCTGAGAATGTTCTGTGGGAAGAATGTCATGAGAAAGATTAGGGAGTCAGAAGTGTTATGAGAAAGAAAAAGGGAGTCACCGGGAGGATCCCTGCATGTGTGAGAACAGACTGCAGGTGTGTGTGTATCTATGAATAGTAACTTCTGTAACAGTATATAAGTTTCTCGTTTGGTGAAATAAAATGGAGCTTACTTTATATCTCATATTGAGACTGCCATGAGTTCCCTCTTGCCGCGATGACAATACCTTATTTTACTTTGTGCCATAGCTGGCTTCAAATTCTAGGAGTTAATGGGTACTTAAATCTGATAACTTTGTGCTACATCGATAAAAAATAAAATTAGCAGAAAACTGAAGATACTGGGGAGAGAGAGGAGAGGAGAGGAGAGGAGAGGAGAGGAGAGGAGAGGAGAGGAGAGGAGAGGAGAGGAGAGGGAGAGGAGAGGAGAGGAGAGGAGAGGAGAGGAGAGGAGAGGAGAGGAGAGGAGAGGAGAGGAGAGGAGAGGAGAGGAGAGGAGAGGAGAGGAGAGATTAATGTATTTGTGTACTGTAAAAATGATGCCAATGAGATAGTTTTATTTTGGCAGAATTCTCCGATTCCCCTGAGTTAAGCTTATTTTTGTCTTTTTTTTTTTTTTTTTTGTGGTAAAGAAACAAATTTCGTACTCACAATAACAAGAACTGTGGAGATATTTATCCAGTGCATCAACTGGTACACTGCAAAATTCCCATACCCTCTGTCTAGACTCTGAAAAGTGCATTGAATACCAAACAAGGCGAAAAGGTCCTACAATGCATCCCTGTAATGTATAGCACAGGTGGCTTTAAAGAACTAAAGGCAAGTCAGTATGAATGAAAGCTTCAAGCTGATGTTAACACATGAGTATTTCTCACTCATTTTAGACTCTCCCAAGCTTCCAGAACATTGTAAATTATCTCCTATTATTTGGGACTCCACAGACTTCTCATTATGCAGCCATTATTCAGGATTGATCATCGTCGGTTAAAGCTTGTTATTTCTGTCAACATTAGTTTCAGATTCAGTTCCATGAGGGTATATTACCTAAATGCATTCAACTCAGCTTGGCTCTCAAGCATTGATTTCCCACATCATTCCTCACTATATTGCTCCTCAGAATAGTCTCTGCATCAGCTCCCCCTCTAAAGTCTTGGAAGAGATTCTCTTTGAATGCAAAAGGGTTCTTGCAGAGACTCCAAATTTTCCTGGTGCTATGCACAGATGACTAGGTGCCAAGAAGTCAGAGACATACAGAAAGGAAAATATCCACAACTGACACTGTGACTGAAAAGAGGATGAAATCAATAAAGTATCATCCTTTGCAAAAGAAATTCTCTGAATTCTCTTGCATGTTGCTGGTGGATGTAATTTTTATTTCAGTGCAGCCAAGAAAACCTGTGATTGCTAATACAAATACCCTGAGATTTTTGAAGTTACTATGTAACACCTCTAGGTCAGAGTCCTCAGAAGGATCAGAAGGCTGTGCTTTCTGTGTCACTAATGTTACGGAGATAAATGTGGCATAACCCTGTTGGTATTATTCCCACCAAGAAGTATAACAAACCTTTCTGCCCCTTTTCTTGTACCTCCATCTCCAGATTAAATAAGCCAAATCTACTCCTCCAAAAGTGGTCTAAGAACAAAGGAAAATCTTGCTTCTTTTTTTGGCTTTTTTTTTCTCAATTAATTTCCAACTGTCTTCTGATGGTTAAAATTACAAACAACCTTATTATTCAATATTATATAAGGGAAGCTTCCCTGGGGACAGAACAGGGACCTATTGCCTACACATTTTGAAAGATTCTTTACAGCTTGACTTCCTTTAGTATCCAACATTCTGAATAACGTAATCCCAAAGCATCTTTCTCTTGCTTCACCTTGGATGCACACTGAAGATATCTATGTACAAAATGTACCACAGACATGAACGTGCTGAACCACAGACTGGCCTCTTCTACCGTCTGTGTGATTTTGGAATTATGATCTTCACATACAAGATAGATAAGAGAGATGGAAGCGATGCAGAAAAGTGTCAAAAAAAGTGGCTTCAAATGATTTATTTTCCCCTCTTATGTTTGAGTACTAACCACATTTGAAGAGCCCCATGGGAGAAACAGGTTGCTGATCACAGAGTAGCTTAAATGAGATAACCCTCGCAGCAAGTTGTATAAAGTATGTGCTTCACTGTCAGGAAAGACAGCATAAAGCTTTCTCTTGTTCTGATAAAAGATCTATCCAATGGGAAACACAATTTTAGAAACAGATCATAGGAGACCATCACATTTAAAGACATTTTTCCTGGCTTTGTCTCCTTTGAGATAGACTGACAGGCAAATTTGAAAGTGTGTCTTTTCCTCTGAGTTTTGGAAGGTTATCTTTTAGGTTCACTTTATGTTCTGTGAAACATTGATAACAACCTGCCAGAGCTGATGTGTTTACATCGATTTTTCAAAGGTAAGAAACATACATAACTTACAAACTGTGTAGGTCTTAAAATAAAAATCATGGTGGATTTTTTGTAACAATTTTACTAATTGTTACAAACAATTAGTAAAAGTCTGCTATGGAGGAGTGGTATTCTGAAAGCTTTATCTGCTTGAAAAATCATTATACTTTTAGACAGCTAATGGATGTTCATGTTTAATTAAAAAAAGCAAAAGAAAAGAAAAAAAGAAAGGACTGAATGTCCTTCATTTTTCTAGATATTTTGTCCTCACTCTGGTAAAGAAATTAACATCCTGATCTGGAGTGAAGAAGGGAAAGTGGATATGAAATAAAGAAGAAAGATGCTACTATCTTTCATTTGCACGGAGAAAAAGAAAGAACCATAAAACTACTAATGAAACTTTTTATACAATTATATGTTATATGCATAATATTATTAATAGAATCTGTAACTAAACATTTATGACCCTTTCTAATAATATTATTTTTAAGAAAGGCAATGTCTGACATTGGGTCTTGCAATGCAAGGCCACAGAGATATTCTGTGAATAGTTTCCTCAAATGTAATACTGAATGCATGTTAAATTCTAAATACATGTGAGGAAGGCTCTCTACTGGCTTGATTGGAACTGAAGATGCATAAGGAAATAAGAACTAGCAAAATTTGAAGACACATTTATACCTTTTAATCAGTCTACTCTGCTTCTCACTTGACAACATATCTTCAGCAATCCGGAAAGTTCATCCATGCTATGCAGGATTTTTCAAGGCTCTAAGTGGTGTGAAACATTACTTGGACTCTCCATTGAGAATCCTTTATGACTGTACATTCCTTCCAAAACCCTTGATACTCATGTTGAGGCTACTTAGTGGGATGTTAGAAAGCTGATAAGTAATTTTTTTTCCCATGCTGCTTGTACTGCAGAAATGCAGATAGAGTTTTAAAGCTTCATTTTGCCTCTCTTTTTTTTGTACATACATATGCAGCATCAATATTTGATCTAGAAATACTTAGTAGAAGATTTCTATACCTATGTATAACTCCAGTCTTTAAATGAATGTTGAACATTATTGAAAATATTGTAGCTGATGGAGTGAAGAAGGAAAGGTCAGCTTTTCAAGAAGATTTGCCACATTACCATTATTTGCTGGACATACATCTCAGAGTTGTCCTCAGAATGTTTTCCATTTAAGGCCCTATAAAAGATATCAAGAAAGAAGAAATCATACAAAAGGCTCCTTTTGGGTTTCACAAATCCATAGACAAATCAAAGTGGTTAAAAGAAAATCAAGATACAAAAATAAGCACTTGAAAGGGTCATTGATCAGGTGTACGCTAATCCTTTCCTTTACACATGATTGTAACAGTAGCTTTTAGATAAAATTGTTTTATAAGGATGCAAGTGCAAAGAGTATCTTGGGGATGCCTGATTACATTTATAGTTTCCTCTTTTAATCTTTTCTTCCATTTTGTTTGGCCTCCGGCTTATTGACACTTTTCTCTGAACTTCCTTTAGAATGTCATTTTCATAATATTCCACTACAGGATTCTTGTTGACTTATGAAAAAAATAATAGCCTTCTTTTGCAGAAATTTTGAAATGTGTGCTTCAATTCTGTAAGGGATAACAAAAATTACTCCAACAGTGTTAAGTCTATTGGTGTTAACAATCTCTATAGATGATGGCTACTCTTTTTAGTATTAGGCATGTGTGTCAAGTCTATCATCCCGCTGGAAATATCTACACTCTTGACTTTCTGTGACAACTGCTGAGTGCCTTCCTTAGCATACAGAAAGTTGAAGTTTCCATCAGTATTACACTTCTGTGAGAGACACTACATCTTAATAGCTTTGTCACATTCCTTCACAGCAACTTTCTTTCCTCTCAAGCAGTCCTTTGCCTAACTTGAGAAGGTCTTTCTTTTAGAGGATAATACAAAGATATATCTTTTACAGATATTTCTTTTCATTTTCTCTTCAAGTGTATGAAGACTTCTATGGAATTTTCATGACAGTTTAATTCGGATTTTACAGGTTCTCTGTATGTAAATCACATGACTACAACACCCATGCATTTATCCTATCAAGCAAACAATCCACTAATATTAATGCTCCTTATTAAGGCTAAAAATTTCCCAGCTTCTTGAGATCCTTACCTAATTTGGTATATATCAGCCGATCTCTACAGACATACTCAGTACATCAAGTATTGGACTTATCTATTTTCTTCCCCTTTTATTTCCTGCTGAGTCACTGCTTCACTTGTTATTTACTTTCCATAAGTAAAATTTGTTTTTTTTGTTTTGAATTACTCTTCTGAGCCAGCTCTTCCAGGATTTTTTGGCCTATTTTACAGGTCTGGGAGGAAGTATGACAAGTCTTGGATAAGGCATATGAACTTAATCAAAAGTGCTGACTTCTGACAGTGTTCATCACTTAACATAGTTCCATGTCTCACCAACATCTATGCCTACTCAACTGTCCTTAAACAAAATACAACATAACATAAAAAATTTGAAACTACTTTGAAATGACAATTTAAGAGCAATTCATATACAGTTACCCTTCAATTTTGACAATAGAAAGGATTCATCCTTAGATATTCAAAGGAGTATTTTAAAAGTGTTCTCAACCTTGAGAAATCTATATACTTCAAGCAAAACAAGTAGAAACAGTCTGCTTTGAATTTCCTGTTTTGCTTTTTTTCCCTGCCATAGAAATAATGTCACTGCAGTTGACACGTTCCCACATTCCTGCAAATGTTCCTGTATTTATTTCATTGAAGTAACATTTTCCAACAGAAATACATTTCACAGAAATATTTTACTGGTTCTTCCTAATTCTGTTTTGTCAGTTAACCCTGCTGTTTCTTCCTTTATATGGTTGGGGATATTGCAATAATTGTTCCCTTATAAAGGCATATTTTCCTGACTGGATGACTTCAATCCTCATATTTTGAGTACAAATCTACTTACCAGAGACTACAGTGTGGGAGGAAATGCTACAGAAGAGATTCTTTCTCAGTAACTGTGCTGGGAGCCTTGCAGAAGAGATTGTATTGAGGAGCTGGTGACCTTGAACAGTCCATGATTTCTGTCCTGGGGCTCACACTCCAGGCTTCAGAAACCTGCACACAGAATGAGCAGCTGCTGCAGGGGAGCCTGATGGTGCACCCCATGCCAGCTTCTGGTGAGTGGTACAACAGTAGGAAAACCCCAGCATGTCAGGAAACCCTCAATTAGCTGAACAGCTTCCTAATGGAAACTTGGAATAAGTTTGGGAACAGCCAAGTTGGATCAAAGGGTGCAACAAGGTGGTTCTGACCAGGGGCTGCTGTTCCTCAAGGTGTTGGTGATGCACACTGCAGCTGACCTGAGCACAGGCAGACCTGTGCTGGGCTGGGCCACCTGTGCCGTGTGGCAACAGGCTGCATAGTGCTGCAGAAATTCTTGGCCACAGGAAGAACTCAGCCAGTTGGTTGTAGATGAGGAGCTTGCAGGCAGTTCCCACCCACTCAGTACACACAAGTACATGATGTGCAGTCTTGTCTCTTTCCAAGGTATGAAGCAAGAAATTTCTTGGATGCAAACATCCATTCTGTGTGACAGTACCACTGCTGAACAGACTCAGTTTCTTTCAGAAAACTGCATATAACAGCTCAAGTGGCCAAAATGGAAGACAATTCACCAGACAGGATCTGTGCAGCACATTACTGGGAGAGGCATCAGTGATCTGTCAGATGATGCATATATGCAGAGTGCCCAGCATCTGAACTGCTGTAAGATTTCATTGCTGTCTGTAGTCCTCTTTTTATCCAACCTCGTTTAAGCAGGTACTTTGTTAAGCCATTTATTGTCCACCCTTGCTTACTGAGATCCAGACAGAACTCTAAACCATCTCTCTATCCCTTAAAATACCAAGTGCAGGGGAGGGGTTTGAAAAATAGGACAAAGAAAATGTGTTGGTGTTAAACTGTATGTTGGAGAATTTAATTAAAGATCAGTGGCATTATAAACCAGAAAGTATCATCAAGTTTCAACATCATGGAAATATCAGTTTAGCTTTGGATAAAAGAGATTTTGCCCTTTGGATTGGTACCAAAGCTTAAAATTCCCATTATGAAAAAACTGTGTTCAGAGTCAAGCAGGACAAATTTCTTAATCTGGTAAAACACATTTAGGAACTTGCAGCGGAGCCACAGCACTGGCAGTCTGCAAATGGAGACTAAGAGATCAAGCTGAGAAGGAAATTACAGTGAATTCAAGAAGGAGCTTATTTCAGCGTAAAGAGAGAAGAGCCTGAGATGACTATTGCACCTGCTATTTGGCTGCAAGTCACAAACCAAGATATTAAAGTGCATTCCCAATACTTGTTGCTACACAAACAGCAAGTTAATGGTTCTAATACAAGCACCCCGTGCTTGCAATACCAAGTTAATATTGCCTTTAGAACACACAAAGAAGTAACAAAGGCAGCCTTTTGAGGCTTCACAGACTTAATTGCAAATTATTGCTAAGTCCTTGGCTTAAGTATAAGTCAGGGAAAGTGGAGGTTGTAGATACAGTTTCCCAATCAGCACAAACTGTAAGAATCATGTCTTGGGGGTGGGTAGTTATATGGTAATATCCATGCTATGGATTAAGAGTTCAGTTGCATATTTAAAGCTTAGTTATGAATGCTATGATCATAGTTAAAGCTACAAGTGACCCAGAGCTGCCTGTAACTTATGACTGTATAAAGAATGAATGGATTAAGGTTTTTAATTTTCCTTAAGGACTGTATACAATTACATTTCAAGAAAGTTTACTGAGTATCTCCTGATCCTTTTTCTCCCAACTGGAATCAACTGGGAACCCAGTGATTACCAAATATTCTTTTAAATTTGTTAAAATGAGCTTGTTGCTAAGACTTGTATTTGACAGCCTGAGGTAGGTACAGATACAAGGAAAAAATATAAATTTATGTTAAAATTTTCAACAAGTTAAATACATTAAAAATATTTTCAGCATACATAAAATTATTCAGTGTGATTATTCTCTTATATAAAAATTCCTTCACTAAGTATTTATGAGATGGGCATCTATTGTAGTAAGAAATGCCCAGAAATACTATCTGAATTCGTTTATTTCAGTACAGGCAGAAGGATTTTTTGAACACCTTCTTCCTCTTTTGTTCTTGAAAATACACCTACAAAACTTCATGTATGGATTTGCAAATGTATTACCAAATAATTTATTATTTTAAAATATATATTAAAAATTTTAGTGAAATTGCTTTAGAATAAAAATAAATACACTTCACTGCAGATTACTCTGTAATGAGGAGCTGTTTTCAAGTCATGATTAAACCTGAGCAATCTGGGCAGGAAAAATTGTAATAAATTTCCAATAGTGACCTATATCACCACTACCACCAAGCCTTCCGTTAAGCTCCAGCTGCCTATACAAGCAATTAAGCAGAATTTCCAGACCCACCATAATCACACCATGTGGAAAAATCTATGAGCTTTTTGCACTGTCCATTTATTGCTGGTTCAGTCTCTCTCCTACACTGGGCTGAAATTGCTGCCATACACTTTTAGGTCCTGAGTAGATCATGTTGGGGTTGCTCTAATTTCCTCCATTTTATTGCAGTGTTAAACAACTGTAAATTTTTGAATTAAATGGCCACTGCATTAATATGTTCCCAAATTCTCAAAGAAGACATACAAATCAATGCAAAATATTGTTTGCATACTTCTAAAATCAACCATAAATTGCTTTCTTCTGATACTGAAATGCAAAGTAGAGATGAGGCATTGATAACAATACTTAAAAAATTTCCGAGTGCTCCAGAAAATGATTTTTTACACTCTTTCTGCTGATTTGTCATCTGAAGCATGGTAAGATAACCACATTTGTAGAAGGTAGGACATATGGCTAAAGGAAATTTGGTGGGCAGCAGCATCAGCAGACGAGGCAAGAGTTCTTTTAGATGACTCTTTTAGTAATTTATTTAGTAATTAATAAATTACTAATAAATTAGTAATTTATTATTACTAATAAATATCTCTTTTAGATATTTATTAGTAAAATATCTAAAAATAGATATTTTTATATCTAAAAATATATAAAAATATCTTTTTCGATATTTTTGCAGCAGACCACAGCTGGAGCACAAAAAGAGCTGTGCTAACATGAAAAGTAACTAACCCCTAACTGATAAAGCTTATTTTGATAGAACCACTGTTCTCCAATATGTAAGATCTTTGACAGAAGAGATTGGTGATTTTTTGCAGTAGTTTAAGACATTGTGGAATCTTTGTAACAAACTATCATCTTTTAGAAGAACGCAACATATGCTAACCCTGAAGCAACTCCTGTTCTCAGCTCAGACTCTTGGCCTGAGTCCCCCTGCCAAAAAAAGAAGCTAATTTGCTGAACTAAACTTGAAAAGCTAAATCACACACACTCCATTCTGCTGACTCTACTACTACAACAGTAACATCTGAAATAAGGGAATTTGCAAATGCTTGGGAACTGCTTTAAAGTGCAGTAGTTTCTTGCTCAGTGAAGGTGATTTAAGCCTTAAAAACATTGTGTGGATTTTTTTATTTTTTTGGTTTGGTTAGGTTTTCTTTTGTGTTGTTTCATGACTGAATCACCAAATAAAAATATTTATTTTTGCATGTCAATACTTGCAAAGCAGAAGAAATACTCAGAGTTACTTGGTTTTGCTAATAAAGCATGTACTTTGAATTTTTAGTAAGTTTTATTGTAAAATATTAAAATAAATAAAGCTCTTGCAGTCTACCAACTAATTAGTCCAAATGGATAAATTAGCTGCTATGACTCTACTCAGAATCTTTAATTTTAAAAAAAAAAATTAGTTCTCTTTATCATGTTGATAGAGAAAGAAAAAAATATCTCTAGTTTATCAGAGAAGCCCTTATCCAAGTCTGATTTTATTTACCAGTAAACAAAGACTTCATCTTATTTTGCTTCCATAGTGACTGCATATTGGAACAAGATAGAGGTCATTTAATGTTATAGTCCTTATTTGTAGACTTTGCTTTTCATCCTAGTAGGTCTCTGGAGAACCTAAATTTTTCAAAAGTCTATTCCTGTAGGCTGGCAATAGGAAAAGATTCTTTCTCAAGTATGAACCTGACTCACTCACTAAGGATCCATTCCCAATCAGAAAAGTCATATTAATTAATAATTCTCCAGAATGTCTCACACAGGGAAATATGAATGGAGCAGGTATAAGAGAAGAACCAATTCACTCCATGACATTTAATCTAAATTTCATTTATTAAGCAGAGTAGATTGAAAAAATGGATAGCAATTTTTATTTAAAGATTTTTATTCTGCAGCATTATACATTTCTAAAATCAAAACTTGGACAAAACATCAACAAAAAGCCCAGGACTTCTCACCTAGTTTAGACCAGTTAGTATTTCAAAGTTCTCTCTGGCGGCTCAGGACATTTCTCCACCAGCCTCTACCTTCCCTAAGAGGCTTATTTTTCAACCATTTATGGCTTCTTGTATTTTTTTTCCCCCCACAAATAGATTGTCAGCATAAGCCATAAGCATTATCCATGAAGCCCCAGAGCTCTTTCTTTGTCTTTCCTCATCTCTAAGGCCAATAAGCAGTTCCTACTTGGGTTAATCTCACTCTTTGGCCTCTCAATCCTGTGATGCTGTGGGAGGTAAAGATCCTAACAGCCCTTCTCCTTTCCTTCTTTTCCTTTGTTTCTCTCCTCTGCAAACTAGAGGAATCTTTATAGGGGGCAGGTGCAGTACAGGTCTCACATGAGCATTGCTTTTAGACAAGCTTCACCCCTTGGTAATATCATAAGCACTGAAGTTTCCCCTAAAAAGTCTTGTAGCTACATCTGCTTGAAATTAATGAGGAAAGTATCAGAATCCTTTTTTAAAAATTTCATAGAATCACAGAAACATAGAATGCTTTGAGTTAGGAGGGATCTCCAAGATATCTGGTTCCAACCCCACCGCCCTGGACAGGGGTTTCACTAAAAGTCATTGAAAGAAAGAGGAGAGGAGCAGAAAATGGGGAGAGAGAGCTAAATGTTTCTGGAAGAAAGAGGAAAAAAAAGCAGTTTTGAAAACAATTTATATTTGGCTTTGCAACACTGCAAAATTTCAGCAGAAATGGGGACATATCAAACAATAAAACTGGAATTCACTAGCTCCTGAAAGAAATTGTGCCCAGTATAATTCCCTGAGCCTTATGCACTAGAATTCTGTAGGAACACCAGTTCATAAATGTTTATAATGTTTAAAAACCCTTACACAGAAATGGATTTTAAATGACTTTGGAAAGAAAGGTGGAATTATATTTCCAGGACAAAAAAAAAAGTAACAACACAAAGTAAGTAGCCTTCATTTATGAAGGTTTCTTAGGTTAGGAAAGGTATAAGTGAAGTTGGATTTTCTGTATTAATTCAGGAATTATACTTAGCATGACTGATTTCTTAATTTTCTGAAGAAATACAATAATGGGAATATATTTAGTTTTCATATAAAACATTTCATTTTAGGTTAATACTGAAAATTGTGTAGTCATTCTTGTAAAATCAACTTAATCTTTAGGTAATATTTAAAAAAAAAAGCTACAGAGCACAAATATTTCCTTATTTGAATATTTGCCTGAGAATAAACTATACAAAAATGTAAATATGAAAATATGCATTAAAGAAAATTAACCAAAAATATCTCATCAATGAATATGGATTTGTTTTCAAAGCAGTCATAGTCCATATATTTCTCTGGGAGCTAGCAGATTTTAAACTGGACCCAGATAGTCTACCTCAGTGAGATAATAAACCTTTCACTGACTTTAAAATGTATTTAAAACAATTAGCTTCACCAGTTTTCTGCTTGTTGAACCCTAATTTGTGTTATTATAAATCTGATTCAACACTCTTGATGCCATATGATATTATCTAGGTTTCATACTAACATTAAGCATAGAAGAATCAATCCATAAGCTTGCTCTAGTTCTGCTTCATCATGACTATATTGTGGGTGGGACTTACAGATAATTTGTTGTGAAAAAGCAAATTATTTGAATTAAATGCATTCTTTTTCACAGCACTATTTTCATCTGCTTAGCTTCTCTGGAGGGTTAGTTCTGTTTGACACATCATTTTATTTTTAGTTATAATCTTTTATTAACAACAAACAAATGTGTTGACAGCGCAAAACATTTTCTTTCACGAGCAGTAAGAGATAGGCAAACACTACTTAGCAAATAGAAAAAATATATGACAGAGTTGAGGTAATACAAATAATAGGTTACACTGAACATAAACACTGTCATAAGCATTAGATCAAAGTCTTGTTTCTAATTAATTCATCCCATTTGAATGTTTCCCTAAGTAATGTTGTTCCATTGCTACATGTTGCTAGCAGTATTTTTATTCCAACTCTCTTGTGTCTTTTATTGCAGTAAGCCATATTCCTTTAGGGCTCAATTCTGCAGTCTTCACTCAATCTAAATTCCCAGTTCAGTCTGAGGGCAGGATTTGCTTGAACAAGGACAAAAGAATTTAGTCTCTAGTGTGTAGTTATAACAGTATTCTCAAAGCCCAAATGCATTATATTTTAGCAGAGTCTAGAGTTTAATACAGAACAGAAGTGTCTTAAATTCTACTTCACTTTCTGCTTCTGAATTTTGTCAGATAGGTTTCCTTGGCTTCCTTTTTCCATTAACACAGCCACCAATAAGATAAGCATAATAAGGTGCATTAAGCTCCTCTGACAGATAATTTGATGAAAGGCTCTGTGTACCCATTGTAGGTCAGATGCTGTGAGAGAAATCTCACATGCAGTATAAAGCTCAGATCACCCACTTAACACCTTCCTTTTTATGTGACTAGGAAGGGATTCCAGAGCAAAATTCCTTGGGCAATCTGGAGTCAGTCACAAAGTGTTTCAAAGACTAGTGTTACGTTGCAGCTGAAGTGTAAGTTAGTTCCCAGGAACCAGTGACTTTTGTAGTGTCAGAAAGAGGCACAGAACTGTCACTGCCTCTCACTCTCCAGCTATAGCAGGCAGGCAAAATTACACTCTGGACATGCAGAAATATTATTAGTTTATTTTCCAAGGTCTTGCACATAATTCAAGCTCTATTGCCGGGCATATCTTATACAAGTTAAACATCTGCACTGCCTATCAGAAAAGTGTCATATCTCAACTTCCCCAAATCAAATAGGACATAGCACAACTCATATTTTTCTGTTCCAAATATTTAACTGTGAAACAAATTAAGCATCTGTAAGTATATATGCAATTATCCTATCCCAACATAATTTTGCCATGTACCTTGAACTCCCATAGAAAATGTCCTCTAAATTACCAGCCTTTTACTGTTACAAACTTCTAAATAAAATTTGAGGGACTAAAGCAGAAGTTAATTTAGGCTATCACACACAGTGACTGCAATTACATATAATAGAGCTCAAATTCAAAATTTAGACTAGTACAGAGCAACTACAGACTCATGAAGAGAGCATAGAAGGTTTTCTGATGGGTTGAAGAATGTGAACTCATCCCACCTTACACTGTGCACAGGTCTGTAATACTCATCTTTAGCAAAAAGTAGCATATGCCCTTAGAAAAATGCTCCTTGAACTTGAATCTAACGTACATTTGTTGAGAGGAGCACAGAAAAGTCAGGCCTCAGCTTTGGATCATGTATAACATAATCTGAAATCTGGGTCATCAATCACTTTAAAAGCCATCATCAGAATCCCTTTTTGTCCCCACGTCTGCTTTTATACAGTTGTAGTTTCTTTCCTGTATGACCCAGAAAAATAAAAATAAATTCTCACATACGCATTTATGTAATATATTCCATTTTTCTAAGGTGTTTTTCCTAAAAGTTTTCCTTCATATCCAACCAAGTTTTTTAAGACCTTCATTCTGCCATCCTCCAAAATGTTCAGTTTGTTTTAGTTTCTCTGTTATATGATCCTTCTAATTTTTGTATTTTATTTTCCTGCTTGAAACCCTTCACCTTTCTGTGAAGCTGGGGTAACAAGTTAAAAGTTAATAAAATCTTTACAATGTAGCTAATGTAACATGTAGGCTTATATCTTAAAAAATAACTGTGTCCTTGCTTACTGTTTTTTTAAGAACACTCTTATGGTATTTCTAAAATTATTTTGTTTCTCTAAACCTAAACACAAAATTATCTCTTTAAAAGTGAAAAAAAATTTGATAAAAAAAAAAAAAAAAAGAAATTTGATCCAAATGGACTTCTTTAGATGAGGATTAGTATACTCTTTCCAATCTGTATTTCTGAATGTGTTAACACCCCTGAAAATATTAATCAAATTGTGGAAGTGTGCCTGCATCATAGTGTCAAGAATTCAAACACAACATTTAAATTTTGGTAGTGAAAAATGAAATTTTTTATGTTTTGTTCTTCTAATAAGAACAGCTTATTTTGAAATCAGGCTGGATTATCCATCAGTAAATTTTATTACTGGAACTAAAGGGACTTTCATAAAAAAAAAAATTCTAGAAAAATAGTAGGGGATGCTAAGGAATATAAAACAACCTCTCATTTTCTAATGGATACATTTTTCTAATCTGATCACTCCTTATGTATCTTTAATAATGATTTATTTTTCAAGATCCAAGTAATGATTTCACTCTCTATATGTGAGAGCCAAAAGAGATGCTTAGAGATGATGAAGTCCTATGTGAACTCCTACTTAAAGCTTAATTATTGTAAACTATCTCTAACCCACATAAAAGCCAATTAAGAGGCAGCATGAATAACCATATTAAATATAAATAATATCAATGGCTTGTATTCTCTCAGCATGATTCAGTTTAAACACTTAAACTATGAATAACTATGGACATTTTTTTCTAGCACTCCTAAAATAAAATAAAGTTGTTTATAGGAGCATTTCTTTGAGCTATAAAAATTTGCATTTATATCTAGACTGTGTTTTTCTAAGCCACAGGTATCATGAACAATTAAAGATCCCTGTCAAACCCTCGGAGAATCTGAAACACATGAATATGGTATTATTTCATTAAACACTGTGTGAGGTTAAGATGCTTTCTGCAGAAAAAAAACAAAAACAAAAAAACAAAAACAAAAAATGTACCAAAAAATTTGAAAGGGGCAATTATTGAAATTAACTATAAAAATTATGTCAATGTTTCTATCAGTTCGAGAATTCCAAGGAAAAATACATCTTTGTTAGCATAATGTCAGCAAAAGACACTGATATGCATTTCTATCCAGCAGTTCCTGTGGAAAGATTTTAAATAATATCTTACCTATGTCTCTGTAAGTTCAGACAATTTTGTTGTGCAACTGAATCTATGGGTAGACTGTTGCAGAGGAGACTTTCTGCCGTTTAATTTGTGCCCTGCATCTCAAATATGACTGTCTTTTGGCATTACTGGATTTCCAGATTTCTTCTCAAATAACCTGGCTGTACTGAACTTCATGTTAGACAGGCTAGCAGAGAACTGAGCTAGGAATATCCACCTGAACTCCTGGCTCCAGATATTGTGATTATTTGGAACACTGTAATAGGGTATTTCAATCAATGCAGACCTGATTTCAAAAGCCATCATAGCCACAGGTATAATGGTATTTCATAATAAAGGCAGGCCAAGGACTTTGGCTTTGCAAAACTGTTCATTTTGGGCTCCTACATATGTACCAATAAACAGCCAAACTCCCAGAATAAACAAAACCCTTGAAGATGTGGTGCTCTTCCTCAAGCAACAAGGGAAGAGCTGGATGTCCACTTTTAGTGTGCACAGTGAGCTTGAGAAGTCCTCCAAACAAATAATACCTCTACCCTGGACTGGAAAAGCAGCATTAAACAGCTTCTGGTATTTGGGTTCTGGCCTTCTAAACTGGATTTTTATTCCTTTAGAAATTACTGTATCTAGACTTATATAGGGAAAAAAAAAGAGTTTATTTATTGCATTTCCCTCAGCTATTAAGAGGCTGATATACAAGCTCCCTAGTCTGCGTACGTTGTTGTGATTTAAGGATTCAAAGTACAGTGAAGAAGAATTTTATACTTTGCTAAAGTTGGTTGGTTAATCAAGCATCCTCTGCAGAAATGCTGCAACAAAAATTCTAATTAAAATGTAACCTGGGGTGGCTTCACCAATTCTAATCTAATGGGAAGTAATCCCTGTTTTAGGTAAATTAACTCTCAGGTCTTAATTTGCTCAGATTTCCCTTAGAGTCTTCTTTATTTAAGGAAAGAGTAGCTTGCTAGGATGTTTTAGCCTTCTGGGCCAGTGGCTTTATCCTCTAAATATTTGTCTATAAGATGAAGATACCTTCAATATCCAGTATCTTCTATATGAAAAAACAATGTGATTTTTTGAGAAGTGAATACCATCAAAAGTCTTATATAGGTTAGTGTGCATGCACTTGTATGTCCTCTCCTTGTGCTCCCACATCAGTTGTCTTATATTCAATATCTTTCTACAGGTCACATTAGATATGGTTAGAGCATTTGAAAGTAAATAAGTTAGGGCCATTCTATATCATAACACAATTAAGATAAGAGTCAATCATCTCAAGTAAATTCCGAATCAATAATATAAAGGTCAACAAGACAACAAAATGAGACCTATTTACATTTGAAGCATTGGAAAATACTACATAAAATCAGAAAATTACTTGACATTGCTTATAACTTTTGCTTAAAATAAAAAATCTCCTGGGATTTCTAAAGTGATAACTAATCTCAGACAATTTTTATTATCAAGTGTGCATTTGAAAATTCCTAGTTTTTAAATTAATTCTTCTGGTTTCCACTTTTTTAGCAGATCCAGCTATCATAACTAGTCTGCCATTTAACCACACCAGGCAGCAAAGTTATAATTTTAAAATTCCTGTTTAAGTGACATTTGTAAGAGGTATTGACTAACCTGAGGGAGCAATACATGTGTCAATAGAAATTGAATCAATTTGATAAAAACTGGCACAAAAAAAAAAAAAAAAGCGAAACCAAACGACAAAGACCCAAAGACAGCTTAATCAGATGTACACCCAAAAGAAGTGACAGATTAGTTTCACTATGGTTTTGCCTACTGCAACAACCAGTACCTGAACTCTAGGAGATAAAGAACCAAAACAAGAATGACTTGATGCTTGATAGATTATATACGTATATATTTAATAATAGAACATTTATCTCCTGATATCATAGTGAACACATAAAATGTTCCTACTCAGTTGTGAATATTGTTTTTATACTCGTATGGCACCTAAGAACAGTGGGATGTCAAGAGAAAACCACAAAAGATTGACGCAAGGATCAGAAAGGAATAGAAACAGCATATATGTGAGAGATATTTAACACCATGTTTAGAAAACATAAAATTTTTGCTGTGATTGGTTTAAAAGAAACACACAAAGCATGCAAGTCTATTGATAATAAATTTTAATATTGCTTTAAATCAAGTTCAGTTCTTGAAGTCATCTATGACTTCTTATTTTAGGGAGATGGTCACAAGAGGGCAACATAGTTACATACATATGGAGCAGTTCTGACATTCCTCCCAAGGGACATTATTAGCATGAAAAAAACCAACTGAACAATACAGCATGAGATCTGGTTATTGGTCAACGTTTCTAACAGAGTAAATATCAGATTAAAGTTACAAAAGTTAACTTTAACACTGTCCCTCTAAACAGGTTCCATAACACAATCTGGTAACAGTGGAATATGGTGTTTTCAAATAACATGTCAGTTTCATTCAATGTTCACTTTTCTTAAAGGATGTGCCTGCTCTTGTTGGAAATCTGCACAAATTTTCCCAGATCTGTGCAAGTATCTCTCATATCCTACATGTAAACCAGAGTGTAGTCTGAAAATGCCAATATTATTGGAATTTCCTCTCCTACAATGTTCTGATGTCCTTTTTTAGCTCACTGATTATAAATTGTTTTTATCTGTAGAATGAATAAACTAGGTATCTTGGTGATTAAGGAATATGAGCTGTTTTGGGTAGAACATTTAACTTAAATTGTCTCATTATTTTCTTAAATCTTTAAGTGATGCAGGTCTGAAAGTAATGATTTTTCTGTTTCAAAGACTCTCTTTTACAAAACAGAGAAAAACCTTCCAAAAATATTTTAAAAATAATTTTTATGTAGAACCAAACTTACAAATATTTTGATAGAGAAACCTTTGTAAAGACAAAGGCTATTGTCTTAGTGCTGATTGTCACTTCCAAGGTAATTCACTGTGTTTGTACTGGATTTAAGTCACACAACACACAAAAGAGCCAAGAGAACTTCCACCATAGGTGCAGTGTTGATTGGCAATATTGTCATTATTAATTACTACAGCAACATCACAAATTGTGTACAGGAAATCAACTGGAACAAGACTTCCAAGGACTCTCTGACAATGTCAGACAAAAATAAGTTCCAATCGCCAGAGTGACAGCTGTGAGCTACATTGTGGTTGTGTTGCAGTCAATGGCAAAGCTCCCACAAATATCAGATAGGCCTAGAATTCATTTTCTGACAGTCATCCATGAGCCACACAACTAGAACTGACATTTTAGATATGGAGTAAAAATAGTGAATTTCTCTACAGCTTGCTTGTAGATGAGTTCTTTTACTTTGTCTAGAATGCTTGAATGCCTAACCCATACATTAAAAATTCTGTACAGCCAAAGTCCAAGCTTCTTTGAGGACAGAGGCTTAAATATGCAAATGTCACTTACTGAATACATTTCTGATAAAGTTTTTTAATTTGTTTTGTTTTCTCGTCACAATCAGCTTACCAGTCTTCTCTAGTACATTCAAAAGTTTTCAAATTTCTCTTTTATGTGGAGTGAAAAAAGATGGGAAGAGGAGACAGAAGAGAGAAATAATAAAATTTGAGATGAAGTTCCAGAAGAAAATCTGATCATACGTATTCAAAAATGAAATACTATATTACTATGAGAATAAAAGAAAGGCCTTATATCAACATTTTAATTTTTCTAAAGTTTTATAATTTTTACTTTGGGGAAAAAATGGTGTTTAAATAAGTTTTTTAATTTCTAACTACCTAAAGCAAAATTTGGACCGATGAGCACTTATCTTACATTACACTTTTTTGTATGGAAAACTCATTGCAACTATAATTTAGTGTGATAATTCATTTGGAAGTGGGTCTGTAACACACCAGTCCATTTAGTCTTAGACCTTCAAATGTCATGATCATTGTCCACATCAAAATCACAAAACAAGACAGAGATGAGGTGTTAGTCATTTTTTTTGCCTTTTTCATCATGCTCTCACTGGTTTAATTTCATTTACCTATTCTCAGATGAACTCCTGAAGACTTATGCTAGATTTTAAACAGAATCCAAGCTGCATAGTTACTGATCAGCTACATGAAATAACTTCATCAGCACCCAAAAAGCTGTTGGACTACACCCTCTTGATAGATCACCCAAGGTGAGCTAAAAATGCAGCCACATTAGAGATAATTCAGGTAAAATAAAGGAATGTCCTGCATATGATCAGGCCAACTGATGGCCATATATCTGTGGAATCTATTATTAAGACTTATGATTTGCATGAGAAAGAGCAAGTGAGGCACAGAAGACAACCACAACCTAACAAAAACGCATGCCCTGATTACTGCAATCTAAAGGAAGAGAAGAATGTGCTGAACACCTTTTTAAAGCAAAACTCTCATCAAGCCTTAAAACAGAGAGATTAAATCAGAAAGCAATGTAAAATAATATCTGTATAAAATAGTACAAACATCAAATTACAGCATTAATTCCTCCATGGCAGTAGGGTAGAAAACTAAAGAGCTGATTTTTCTTAGTAGTTATTACTAAAACTGATTTGAATTGACTCCTCAGTGCAATAGTTGAACCAATCTTCACTGCTTGAACTGAAATATCCCCTTAACCTACAAGAAAACTGTGGGTAGGTGACTCCAAAGAAAAAAATTTCCAATGTTCTTTCTATAATTTTACAATTTTATGTTGCTGCACATATCAATAAAAATAATATTGATATGTGCAAAACATACAATAAGGTTGAAGAATGATAGCGGGTTGTGAAAAGTAAATGTATAAAGTATTCAATTTTCCATATACTGCAGAGATTTATTTTTAATCTTATGTATTCACTTTCATTACTTCTGAGGAAAATATTTTTGCGCTTCCCTGTGGAACACATACCATCGTCCAAGGAGAGGTCAGCTACCTCAAAATTCCTTCCACTGCTTTCTTCAAGGAACACAACAGGAGTGAGTAATTACAGAAATTTCAACAAGCAAGCCTCTTCTCTCTCCTACTGGTCAGGTCGTTCAAGAGTACTATTATCCCCTAATGACCTGTTAAAGTCTCTGAAAGCAATACAACCCATAAAATTCCAGCTGCTTTCTTTTTTTTGCCTAGCTTCAGCGTGATGGAAATCAGGAACCCCTGACTGTGTTATGGCCCTGTGTCAACTCTTCTGCTGCTGCTGTCACCTATGGTAGCTCTCTTTTCATGACAGGTTCCTCCTCATTAACTTTTGCTTTCCTACCACTGGTGAAATCCATGCACCCATTCTGTTGTACAGCTGTATTTCAGGCTGTCACTTCCCCAAGATTCAGAACCTCATTCAAAGTCCAGTGAATCTTCCCAAAATTTTAAGATTATTTGCACCTGACCTGTGACCTGAAAAATGTGAAAAGATTAGGTTAATTGCTTTTTTATGTTTCCTGCTTTCAATGTATTAAACACAATTTTGACACTCTGTCCAAAGAGTAAAGGAAATACACGGTGACATGAACCTTTTTTCCATGTAACACATTCAGAGAAAAACCTGATTCCTTGCAACAACAACAAAAAAAAACCTATTGGAAATTTCACTGTGGGAGTATTGTGAGGGACAAATAGCTGTAATGGTCTGCATATAAATCCTGTGGGAAGTTCTAAAGCCCATTCTGGTTAGAATTTTTCCCTAAAATAAGTGAGTCCCACTAACTCAATCTCTAAATAAAAAAAACCATAAAACAGTTAGAAGAAAGTTGATAAAGATATTTTGAAATAGACGTCCAATAAAAATTGCTAATATTTTAGTGACATTCACAAATAGATATTTATTCTAACATTTTTCAGACAACTAAAAAAAGTCTGAGTTCTTTCAACCAAATCTTTCTTTTTGATCAATACGGCCTCTGCAGCTTCTTATGAAGTCCAGTGGGAGCCAGATGCACTCATAATCATTAAAACCAGGACATGTTTTCACATTAGCTACAAAGGCACATATTTCTGAGTTGACTTCTGATGTCACAAAGTGATCTCAATGAAGCAATCAAATTTTAGAAAAGCCAGCAGCTTATCTGAACAAAATTTAAACAAATCTCTTTATTATACAATTTAAAAATTAGTATATATGTGGAACCAGAAGATGTCTCCCATGAAATATGTTCAAGGTACTGATAAGGCTATTACTTTTAAAAGTATCTTGTGATACATGCAGTACAGTAATATTCCTAATGAGGACGTTCAGTTAATGGTATGCATAAACAATTAGCAACTGGATTCTACTTAGATTTTTCAGTGACTGGTTTTGTGATTTTCTCTTATAAACTCTGAAATGTCAGCAAAATATATGTGCATGCTGGAAGCTTTTTAGATGAGGGATATAACACGGCAGAACCTCCTACTGAGAACTCACAATTCAAACATCTGACAGATACTAACCAGGTTTTCCTTCTACAAGAATTTCTATTCTACACAGGCTAAAAAAGCTACTATTTCCTTATATTTGTTTCCTACCAAAATTCAATAACAGGAGCAACTCAATAATCTATGAGAAATATCTTAACATTGGAAACCATCGCATCATACCGACAGGGACTTTCACTTACCTGAAGAATCATAATATTCAGAAACATTTGAATCAGTAAAGTTCCACTCCATCCTGGAGCTCAAAATTTTCACATGGTTACAAATAATCCTTCATAATTTGATTTACTATATTCTGGGTCAGAAAATCAGGATTTAATCCAAGTGACTTCAATAAATTCCATATTTAATTGTCTTGAACATGTGCTTTGGACAAGTTAGGGCAATAGGCAATAAAAAGATTCTTTTTCTTTAAATAGCTGTGAAATGGACAGACAGCCAATAGATATCACTTCTAGCTATACTATTCTCTGTTGTTGCAGTTTTGGAAAGATGACAGAACTCAAGCACAAAATCTGCTTGAGTTCAGAAGAAGACAGTAATAGATCAAGTCTTCCACATAAGAAGTGGAGATGAGAAACACCCATCTGTAACTCCTCTGTCTCCAAGATATTTTAAATATATTCATTATCAGACTGAAAACATTCTGCATATTGTCAACAAAAATAATACTACACATTGTCAGACACACTGCATTTCCACAGCTCTGCTTTTTTGACAGAAAAGACAAGTAAATAACCCCCAATCTCCTTCTACTTTGCTTAATTTGTTCCTGTTATCTCAAAGCAGACTATTATCGTGTTTATAAATCAAAGCATAATGCTTCTTAACTGCATGACAATCTCAATTGGGCTAAACAATTTGGGGAACTACAAACTGCACATACATCTGCTGGTGAGGCACAAAGATCTGTAAATACACAAAACTTCCAATGTGAATCATCTCCCATACTTCCCTATCACAAACACTGTAGTCAGTTCTATATTGAGATGACGACTTTAAAAAAAAGACAACACTAAAAAAAAACCATCAAAGTTGAGAAGCAGTTTAACCCCCAAAACATTTTCCAATTACACATTGAGAGCCAGAATTTGGATAGATCCCTTCTCCTCTTTTTCTGGAGGTGTATTCCTTGGCTGGTGTGTTTAGCCTCAAAGTCATACTCTCTAGTTCTTCAAATGTTGCATTTAAGATCCTTTTCATACAATTTCATTGTTTTAGTTTATTTAACAAAAAATAGGAGATTAAAAAAGAAATAAGAACTTTAAGTAGTGAGGAAGGCCTTTGCTGGTATCAAGTAGAGGTATAATGAGTTTCTTGGGTTTTTTGCCAGTGTAGGCAAGGATTATTTACAGCACAAAATTCATTCTGGCCTTCCCAATTTTCTTCAAGAAGAGCAGTTTTTGGATACAGCCAGCAAAAATCTCAAGCATATTTGCAGACAATTGAAGAATTAAGATGTTTGACTAAAAGTGGAAAACTGAATATATTATCATATATTACTTCTCAAATTGAAAACAGTTGTATAAAAACATTTTTCTTCTTCAGAAAAGTTGCGCTTCCTTTGCATTTTACTTGCACAGCAAAGCTACACTTCCCTGATTTCTCTTCTCACCCCTTCTGAAACTAAAAGAAAATAAATGTAAAACTATCAAGATGAAGACTGGCATCAAGATATCAAAGACTACATTCTAATTTTAAAATGTCTGGAAAGATATCTGCATGGTGTTTCTATAAAATATTTATGTCCTTGATAATACTGTTAGTTCTGTATTCCATGGTTACCAATAGAAATATTTTTATAAAACTATTCTTTTTTTCTTTGCTAATGGGAAAAACTAACTTCTCCAGCACAATACAGTTTAAATGCTTACTTACCTAAACACATTGATTGACTAAAAATGGTAGTCTGCTTAGGATTGGCTTTCTTTTAATTCAGTTTGATACATGGTGTTGTTAAAACTATTTAGGAGCTATTTGGACAAAAATATGTGTACCAAATAATACAAGAACTTTAATCCATTTACTAATACTTGACCTTCTAAAACTAGGAAAAACTTACTCTTTGGGATTTCCATTTCCACTAAGTAAGAACACAGAGAGAGGTTAGCTTTGTCATACATTCCCACACAATTACTGAAGGAGATGAACAATGAACACTATTATAATATCAAATTTCCATTATGTGTATAATACATTTGTCTCTCAAAACACTTGTTCATATCTTGGGAAAACATTTTTTTACTTTGAAATAGAGCTGTAATGTAATAATAATGTAATAATATGAAAAGTGTGTGTGGACATTTTGAGATGATTGATGATAAAATAAATTAATCTTGGCTTTAGAGAAATTATTCATAATTTTTATTCACTGAAAGAATTGCATGTATTTATTTGCCTTTATTACATCACAGGAACTTTGAGTTCTGGTAACTAGAGATTAGGGGATATAATATATTAATGAAAAGTTTGACTTCATAATGTTGTAGCCATATAATTGTTACAGATACAGAGAGCAAATACTTTATTACAGTAGCTGGTGTGTCTAGTAAAAATAAATCTAAACCCAGTGACCTGATCTAGCATACCCTGGAATTATGGAAGGCTCCCTTTAAATCTTAATGGTTGGCAAAAGATCAGAGACATCAGTGAGATTTCATTGTAGTTTCAGCCTGTTGAGTACCCATTAAAACCTTGACTGTTAAATCTGTGATTTCACTGAGGTAAATTTAAATTTAGGGTGGTTTACTAAAGTTTAGTAATAATTATTTACTTTATAGCTCAAAGACTTTCATCATTTACTCTCAAGCATTCTGCATTTGTCAAATACAAGATGTTTGAAGAGCAGTGGGGAAGATGATCTAGCTTTGATCATATTTTGTGTTATCCCCGTTTGTTACAGAGCACTTCTGTTTGCATTCTTCATGACTCAGGGCCCTGAAAAGGGATTCAGACTTCTCTCTATTCTCTATTCAGTTCTGTGGGAATTCAGCTCAATTGGGAGAGCTTTTCTGGGCTTTGTTGATTTTGCAGTTTGTTCTCAAATACAGCAGAATGCGTTGGCTGATGTTTTCAGGGTTGCATAAGGGATTTTGATGACCAGTTCCTATTAAAATTAATGAGAATTGAGCAGACAAATCCCACTGGTAATCTCACCCTTTATGGTATTAAAACAGTAAAAGTTGGAGAGGAGTGACATGTAAAATAAAATTTATGTTGCATTAAAAAAGGAAATCTAGCTATCTATAAAACCATTCAGCAGTCCCTTTCCCTCAGTCTTCACTGAAATCATTTATGGAAACTCCATGAAAGCACTTTTATTACAGCTCTAGAGGCTCATACTTGGACCTTGCTTTACATGGGTTATTTGACTGATATTTATTTTATATTACAGTATATTTCTGAAACTTTGACCTCTAATTTATTACAGGAAGGAGCCATAGCAATAATAAAAGATGGCAGTAAGAACTTCAGGTTTTAAAAATTTTGCTGATGCTTTATATCTTTCACATTGCACTTTCATTGACTTATTAAGAGTTTCAGAGCACTAGACATATCTTTGTTCTGACTGTTTAGGAATCCACCCCGCATGATGTAACCCTAGAAATGGAAAGTAGGAAGAACATACTTGAAGTATTTAGTGCTGCCATTAAAAACTGCATGCTGCAGGACACATTCACTGTTGATATCACAGAAGGCTCAGAATAGAAAAGATATACTGACATATCAGAAATGCATTCAAAAGGTTTCTTACTATTAGTGGAGAACACAAAGATTTTTAGTGTCCAGCTCAATAAAGCAGTGACAGGTCTTAATTAATGACATATGAAATATGTGGCATATGACACATGAAATAGCTAGAAAAATAAATTTATTCTCATGATACAAAATTAAACAAAACAATAACAAACCAAATATTTTTGAAAAATATTTATCCAAAACTTAGACAAAAAGTTAAAAAAAATCAGAAAACTATCAGTGGAGTTTCTTTTTGTCTGTCATTTATTTGATGGAAAGGATCTTCAAATGTTGCTTTCTGCTGTAGTAGGCAAAACAGACATAATTCTTCAGGAATGGCAGTCAAAAAGCTATCATCTAATCTTCTTGATGGAATTTTAAAATTTTGAGAAAAGATTTTTTAGTTGGAAAAGTAATGATATGGAAAGCATTCTACAGTAAAATTATTTCTCTCAAAAAATACAGAAATTTCATACAATTTATTACATGCTTTTAAAAATCATTATTAAATACAATTCTAAAGAATTATATGCTGACTCTTACTTATGTTTCTTAATTATTCACACTTATATTTTATTATTATTTTTCTTAATTCAGCTAAATCTTTTATAAAACTTTAAGTTCTTGTGTCTGTACTTCTTCCTGTTCCCACTTATTTCAAGAGAAGCTGTATGATTGTTTTGCAAAAAAAGCACCTGAAATGCCTAGTGGAAAAGCTGAACATGATTCAGCAGCATGCCCTTGCATTACAGAAGTTCAAACACATATACAGAGATGGAATCATAAACGCAGACTGGAAGGGACCTCAAGAATTGCTTAGTTCACCCCACTGCTCAAAGCAGGGTCATCTGTGCAGTCAGACTAGGTCACTCAGGGCTTTTTCCAGTCAGGTACTGAAAACATCCTAAGACAGGGAATGCACAGCCTTTCTGGGCTGCTCTACTGCCTGCCTGTTCTCAGAGTGAAAAAGTGTTTCTTAAAAGCCAGGCTGAATTCATCTTACACTCGCTGTCTTTACCCTCCCACCTTGCACCAGTGGGAAGAGTTCCTTTCAGCTTCTTGATAACCCTCACACAGATGCTGAGGAATTCTTGTTAAGCACTCCTGAGACAGTCTGTCCTCCAGGCTAACAAGTCCCAGTTCCTCAGGCTCCTCGCACAGGGCACGGGCTACAGCCCCCAGCCAGTATCCTCTGCTGTATTCACTCATCAATTTCTTTCTAATATTGAGGGACTCAAAACTGGATGTAATATTTCAGCTGGGATCTCATGTATTCCAAGTAGCAACAAATAATACCTCCCCTCAATGTTCTGGCAATGCCTATAAATACCTCCCAGAGCACCATTGTCCATTGCTTTAGTTTCTAAGTCTTGTTTGTTGCAACGTGTTTTATGTTTAATTTTTCTCATTCTCTTTTCACAGTTGCACTGTTCTTTAGTGCTCATCCTCAGTAATTTGACTTTGTCACTTGCTGTGACATTCTTTCTTCAATTTTTCTTCTGTCAATATAGATTTGTGAAATTGATACATCTTTAAACTGCTTTTCTTTCATTTATGATCTTGGTGTTACCTCTGTCACCCTCTTGAACTCCTTCTTCCTTTAGGAATGAAGTCCAGTTAACCCTACATAATACCCTTCTTGGCTAACTGATTTCTCTAAGTTCATCACCTGATGTCATGTGAATTTCTCTTTCCCATCCCATGCTACACACCTTATGCATTCATATATGTCACAAGTACAGGAAATGTTTCATTTCAGACTGGTACTTTTAACAAAATAAAACATGAGACTGGTTCTTTTAACAAAATAAAACAATCTGCCAGTTTTCAAGGAATGTTCTATATCCTCAAGTTTGCCCTACCTGAACTTTGAGATGTGCTTTTCATAGTGTTAAATCCAATCCAGTTGTGTCCAATCTCTATTAATATATTCTGAATCTCAGCATGGTTTTTAAAGCTCAGACATGACTCTCTTTGTTCAGCACTGATATACCTTCTGTACAATCAATAAAAAAAATGGTTCAAACCAATGGTTCTACGTATTGGAAACTCTCATATTGGATGGAAATATCTTTCTTATTTTTGTCTTTTCCAATTCCTTATTTTATTGACCACAAAAGCAAATAGAAAAATGCACCAATCTTAAATTTTATAAATTGTGTATAGTACAGACTGTGCTATTTTACAGAGTGTGAGTACCAGCATATATTGATTATAGCTGAAAATGAAAAAGTTTAGCAAACAATAAGCAACAGTTTTTGTTCTAGTAAAATGAAACATAAGTATTCTGGCTGAAGTTCAGAATGTGTTTTTGTTCTCAGAACCATTAAAATCAAATCATTAAGGGTTGTTCTTCTGGAAAACAGTTATTAAGTATTCAAAAAAAAGCTACAGTGAGAAACTTGCCAGGTAAACTTCTACTATTGTCACTATCATAGTTGTTTCATATAGTTCCTTAAAGCACCAGTCAGGGGTTGTGATTTTTTTCTTAAATTAGGAGAACACATATGAACAAAAAATATTGCCTTCCACAAACAGTTGAGGATTTAAAAACAGTCAACATAGAAAAAAGTAAGTTGGAAAGGATTTTTGAAGATCAACAATGCCTTGTTCAAGCAGAATGAGCTTCAAAGTCAAAGAGTGTTGCTTAATGCCGAGTCCACTTTGGCTTTGAAAATCTCTGAAGATTTCACAGCACCTCTGGTCACCTGTGCCAGTGTTCAACCACCTTCATAGTGAAATCTTTTTTTTATGTTGGATAGATGCTGAGGACAGATTGCTTGTTAACAGGTGGGAAAAAAAAAAAGGGTAGAATATTACCATAAGAGAACAGTTCAATGTGAAATCAGATTTTTTTGAACAGGATGGCCAGTTATTTGTCAAATGGCAATGGGAGTCCCTGTTACAAAGGTCTTTCCAGCTACATTTTCACCTGGCTCAAACAAGACTCTTCTGTGCTCAATTCTAATAATCCAGCTGTCCCACAGTTCTGCTGACTGCTCTGGCCCATGCATAATTAGTCACTAATTGTTTCATAAATATGTTATCTACCTAAAAATGCTGCCTTACCTGACCATCTGTGCAGGAAAGGTTACTACTGACTATCTACCACTGTCCAAACAGGATAGCTTCTGAAACAGCATCCACTTAAAGGAGTCTGTGGAGGGAAGGACCAGATTCTCCCCACAGGACATTAACCAACACAATGACACAAACAAATTGGGCTAAACACTGTGGGAGCTGATTGGGGCAATTTCTAGAGCTCCTGTACTTCAGTTAAATACTTAATTGTGAAGGTGACTTGGACTTCCATCACTCATCCAATTTCAAGTAATCTTGTACTCTCAGATCAGTTCCTTATCTCATCTACATAGACGAATGGAATTTATTGATTGAGGTGCACTGGCTGGCCACAGAGACCCTAATATCTAGGTAGTCCATACTTTAAACAAACTTGATTTTCATGTCTGGAATAACATAGCTTATGTCCCATAGCACTTGCTACACATATAACTAATCAGAATTCTTTGCTCCCTGCCCTTTCACTGAACTTTAAAATTAGGCTGACTCCATAATCTTCATCATCTTAAAAAAACACTTTTAGGCAGGGCAAAGGTATAATTACAACTTGTCTTAGCCTTACTTAAGCAAACTCAGCTTCTTCAGATTCTCATCATATGTCCAGTGCCGCATGGAACTATGACTTTATCCTTGTAGTCAACCTTTGCCTTGCATGGGGCATACCAAAGCAGACTCTGTACTTTAGATATGGCTTCATACAGCCAGCTCACTGAGAAGCCACACAGTTTCATTCTTTGCTGAGATATTTGATACCCAGGAGATGGTCACACTAGACACTGAAAGGGAACCCGTCCTGTGGTGTTTCACAAACACCGAGTTGATTCTGGCAGTCCTGTTGATATCAAGACCCTCAAGATTTTGCAATTCCTTTTAGTTGTTAATTGTAGCTAGACAGTTATGGTTAAGATATTGCATTGTGATCACTGCATGCTTGGATAATCTTTTGTTTTAAGGAAAAGGGAAGACAAGACAGTTGTGAGATTAATGGACAGTCTGGATGGTAGCCATCAGAAGTGAACTCAGCAGAACTGAGCCGTAACTGGCAGAAAAATAATTCTGCTGGTGATAGATCCCGAGCACCCTTGCTGACCACCTACAAAAGGGACTCAGGAGTCAAATGGAGAGAACTGCACATACAGACTAACTAACATGAAAAGTGAGAGATATAGCAAGTGAATAGGGGTTTGAGCACTAATAAATGAATAGGTTATGTAAGGAATGAATGCTGATGCCTCTGTTTGTTACAATGTATGAATAGCTTAAAGTTTGGATGATGGAGAAGCCAGCCTTCTGTGGCTTACAACCTAGAGTCTCAATCTGTGCAAACTAGAATAAAAAATAGAAATACCTCTCACCAGGTAAGGAGCCTGCATTCAGAACAACAATGTAGTGTTAAGCAGCAACTCAAGGCACCCTGAGCACCCAATTCACATCAGTTGCAACATGAACCCTTTGCACACACCATGATCACACTGTTTCTAATTAATGGTCTCTACAGATTTCAGATTTTTCAAACCATTGAAATTTTCTAACTTGGCAGACAAGTGTACCCACTGCCTTGGGTTTCCAAATGTGTGTCTCTGTCCTCATGAAGACTCTATCTAGTGAAAACTTCTTTCTGTGCTACAAAAATGTAGGAGAAGAAAGTAAAGGGCACTTATAGTACAGAATAGATGACTGCTACAGAAAATGCTAGTCATCAGACACCAGAGTGCAAACCACACCTCCACACTCAGCTCTAGGAATTCAGTTGCCCAGCCTTAGGGCCAGTGGTTGGTGCTGCTGCTGTGTGGCTGTAAGTCAGAAAGAAGAGACATTTGAGAAACTGCAAGAAGTAGGCACATGGCCAAAAACAAGCTATGACAACCAGCCTTGGTCTTCTGCTGAGCAGCCTCTGGATTATGCCTGTTCCTGGAACTCTCTGCTCCTGCCCTGGCACTTGTTTTATTAGCACAGATTATCCAGCCAGCTGCCAACGTGAGTGCCCAGCCCCTGGGCTCTGCTTGTTGATGTGCAGTGGTACTGCATCCTGGCAGGGAGGGACAGGAAGGGCTCTGCAGGTCTGCTGCTGCTGGCCCAGACACTCAGGTGTGTAACAGAACTGACAACTTACCATGGTCCAGAACATCCCTCTCCTCTCACACTAACCCCACAGCATTCACTTCAGTTCCATATTTTGAGATTATTCAGCTGTGGTTTGAATACAAAGTTAAGAGGGATTACTTTCCAGAAGTCTTTAATAAATACAAAAACATAAAGACCTGATTTTGCTCCAAGTATAAAGTGGTAAAAACTGAAATTGGTCCTAAATGCCCTTCCTTTTTAAGATGATAAGACTTAATGTTTCCAAATAATTTATTTTGTAATCTTTCACACACACCCTGCCAGCAAGAAGATACACAAAAAAGCCCTCATTTTTCATAAAATACATTAATTTTTTAAACACGATTTATCATGTTATAACTATTCAATGTTTCACCATGATATTGTTTTTTGAGCTTTGCTAAAGCATCAAGTTGTATCAGGACCTTAAATATTTTATTATATGTATAACAAAACCACCGGAAATAGTGCAGATTTAAGTGTGTTTAATGAATTATATCTCTGTTGCCTTTTTTCACCCCAGTTAAAGGAAAGAAAAAGATACCTATATGCGCAAATTGTAAGATCTAATCAGTAGCAGAAATAGATCTGAATGTTCTCTGTTGTTCAGCCCTTAGAGTACTCCTATCAAATTCCTCTACTAAATCAAATAATTTCTTAGTGATTCAGTAATGACAAAAAAGCAACAGGTTTAAATACTTTATCTTGATTTAGAATTATTATCAACTTCATCCAATTATTTAATTGCTGACCTTGGTCTTTTGGGCTTTTGTTTCAGAACACTGCAAACCTTCCCAATTACCTCTGAATGTTTAAAAATATTTCAATTTTCCTCTTGGCCACAATTAAGTGTAATAACACTTTTTATTGTCATATCAGAACTTTCTCAGGCATTGCATCTCATCTATATTTTGATTTTACATGGTTTTGAAGGGTCAGGGAATTTTTGTGTCAAGATCACACAGACAGCATTGAGGATAGACACCAGATGAGTGAAAATTACCTAAGGAAACAAACTTCACTTTCTGTTAAGTTTATCAAACAAAGACAAAAGAGAGGCAGTATATTTAAAACAATCACTTTCTTCCAATTTTTACAGAATGAACAAGAAACTCTCTCCCCCAAGTTTCATAGTGATCACATTGTCCTTGGAAAAAGATCCTTACTAATTTTATTTCTCGGACATTGATAAGCTGAAGAGCTCTTTCTTAACTTGTGTCATGGAAAAGGTGCAAAGAACCTGCAAGCAGCAGGTGCAGTCCTACTGAGTGGCTCCCCACTGGAACGAATTAAGTCCCAGCACAAATAGACTCTAATACACTCATCTTATTGGAACAAATCCTGCTTCTTCCAAAGCAAGGCAAGGACCACTTTGCTGCAGAGCTACTGATAGAGAGTGATTTTTTGCACGCTAATTTACTTATATTTAAATATACCCCAAGTTCTAAATCTCTCTGATGAGACAATTTTCACAAATTACCAGGATCACACTGAGCCGTCAAAGAGGAAGATAAAAGAGTTTTATTAAGTGTTTGTCTCCAAAATTAATATTTTTACATGCCTTAAATATATATATATACAGATACATACATATATATATATATATATAAAGAAAATCATCTACTCCTTAGAAATTACAAGGCATTACATTAAATTTGAACAAGGAGGGAAGAGAGCTATGAATGTTCAGTATTCATTTGATGTAGTCAAATCAGCTACTCCCACAGAATAATGGCCACATAAATCCTCCCTTAATCATTTCACATTTTTCATGTAAAAAACTTGACTGATAGTAATTTCTATAAATTGTATATAAATAAATGCAGTCTTAGAAACACACATTAAAAAAAGCTGCCTGGACACCATTGTAAATTGAATCCAACTATATTCATCCAGTGCCATACACATCTATTAAAAACAGTGAAATTATTTAGCTTTTTGTTTCCCACTATTTTAACTTAAGTAAAATAGATTGATAATTTATTAGTCACAATATCAGATAAAGAAATAAAAAGCCCAATTTTACAGGTCATGTGGAAAAAAATAGATTTAATTTGCAGGCCACCCTACAGCATATTACATTTACTTTTCTTGTTGTGGTTAGTTATGAAATAAAAATATTTTACTCCATATAATCTTTAACATTCAAGTCCTTTCTAATCAATGCTTCATTTTTCCTCCTACTTTCAATGGAAAAAATCCACCTCCCTTTTCCTTACAGAAGTCATTGCTCTGTGCATGAAGAAGAGAAACTTCATCCAGTCTTCTCTTTTCAGCACTGAAAATAGCATGATTTTTAGACCTTTTCATTTCTTTTTTTCTTAAATCATAGTGTCTTCAATGTCATGCTTAGAAGTTTACTAGCTGCTCAATGTTTTCTGGTGGTTTCAAACATGAGAAAAACCAAAACTCCTATTACTGTACAAAGTCTGCTCCTTTTGTGCCTGACTTGTCAGCCTGTCTGACTTGTACTTACAAATCCATGCTACAGTTTTGAAAAATAACAAGACAACCTCAAACAAATAGAGTGCTGATTTGTTCTTCTATACTGAAGATATAAGCAGACTAACTGTTCAACCTTTTGCCTACATATTTCTCTTCTTTCAGTCCAGAGGAGGAGATGGATGGTTTATTACATAATTCTTAGGGTTTCAGAGCCTGATTTTGCTTCCCTTATGGATGAGAAACAGAATTCAGGAGTTGTGAAGCTATACAAACCACAAACAGTAATACACATTGCATCAGCTGCTGTCTAAGTAGACATCACTTAGAGCTTCACTTTTTTCAGAAATGTAGTCATGTAAGGATCCCAAAGAATGCAATGGTTTCCTATTAATTTCTTGGTTTAACATTACAGTGCTTAATGCACTGAAGGATATAAAATCAAGTTTTTCTGACAGAGTCTATTGTCACTTGAATGCAATTTAGTATTACATTTTTCTAGTGGGAAAAGTTCATTTAGAACATGAACTCCAGTTTTAAAATGAATTATTCAAAATTGGCTAAGTTTTATATCTCATTGCAGTGCTCTTTTTCCTCCTTTCCTTCAATAAACAGTAGTGAGGTAAAAGTGCCATAGAAATTGACAAAGGCTTTTCAAGAAGAATTAGTTTATCATAATTATAAAAATAAAATAAATATGCTGCAATAATATCATTAAAATTTGCATAATAGTGTGATATAGTATTTACTTAGGCATGGAGTTATTTGATTTGGTATTTAGAAGTCTGATGTATATTTCAAAAATTCTCATGTGAACACAGAGTACTAAATAGAGACTCTTTCTTCCAAGATATAAATGTTTAGTTAAATAGATTGTCCATGCTTGCCTCACAGATTACACTTAGTAATAAAATCATATGGGAGCAATACTATTTAATCTATCTGAATGCTGTTACCATCTCTTCATTTTCACTGGCTGTTTTGCATAATGCCCATAAAAGTATTTAGAAAAATAATATACCATCCAAGATTTCTAAACAACACAGAAGAATAAAATCTGATCTCTGGATGCTTTTCTGATCTATTTTTTTCTATTCTTCTTAAAAAGTTGCAAGGGTTCTTTCACAATGTCAAAAAATTAATTACCTTTGAACTGTGCTTTCTTGCAGATTTATAATGAGAATGTAGCTTGGAGAAAGTGTTTACTTTAAAAAAAGAAAAAAAAGAAAAAAAGAAGAAGTAAAATTCCTGTCTAGGACCTTATACTTGCATTTAGTGGATACAGGAGTACAAGAGATTCAGAATATGTAAAGAAATTTTTCTCTTCTTTTACCCCTTCCTTTCAATGCTAGGCATTAATCCTTTACAAAAAAAAAAGAACAGAATGGAAGGGGTTTTGGACTGAGTGGATGTCCTTTTAAAAGTTAACTTACAACTGTGACCAGTTTTTTTTATATTTTGGTTAACTTTAGAAATAACATATTTGCTTTCTTAAAAGAAACCAAACCAAATCTCCACGGTGCATATACAATTATTCACTCCTGTAGCACACCTAATCTTCATCTGCTATAGCTATATATGTATGAATGTCTATATACAACCATAGGAATACAAGTCATGTTGCTTCAGTGCTTAGAGAACACAGCATAGAAGGTATGATCCTTTCTCCAGCGTACTCACAAAATAAACACAAGAACTTATGAGTGGAGTCGAAATGTTAATATTTTCTTTCAGAAACTGAAGAAGGAAAAGAATCTCAAAGCTAAAGCCAAAGTACCCTTGAGCTGGATGGTCACTGTTAAAATGGATGGAGCTAGCAATTTAACCTAGTTACTTCAACCCTAGTTTAGCTCTTTGGCCATGGCACAAGTTCTTCTGTTGAGAAGCAAACCAGGAGGAGTTTCTCAAGAGGTAAAATCACCAAGTGATTAAACAAGTAAAGAAACCCATTAAAAGAAATTAGCAAAAAACAATTTGGGGAGCCTCTCCCTCTGACACAATATCAAATAGACATGACTATGTGCAGGTCACTCACTAGTGGCCTTAGTGAAATGCTAATGTGCTTGAATTATTTCTCTTTTGGTGAAAAAAAACTGTTTGTTTCTCTGAGTGTCAAATTACAACTGTCCAAGAGAAAAATAATTCAATCAAAAAACTTTTACTTGACAACCCTAACTCATTAGCTGCTGAACAAAAATTTGTCAAGCAAATTTAAAAGAGACATGATCTCCTAATGGATATGTAGCTCTGAGAAACCTGGTCTAGGTGTCTCTACCCACAGCAGCGGGAGTTAGAACTAAATTATCTTTAAGGTCCCTTCCAACCCAGATAATTTTACGATTCTATTATAATTTATCCTTTATTCTCACTCAAAGCCTATTTTCTATTTTGAAACTGTTACTGTCATGTGCAATGCATTGATTTTCTGAAGGATAGTTCTATCTAATGTCATTTAAATTAAATCTGTAATTCATTCCAAACTAACTTCTTCCTCATCCTTATTAACTGTTTAATGACAACCCACCACTTGCTTGGTTAAAGAACCTTTGTAATACTTAAATAGATTTTTATAAAAACACAAATTATAAATGGGCTTTTAGTGGAGTCCACTTTTCACAAAAAGTGTCCTATAGTAGTAACATAAAACTGGCATACCAGAAAGTATTAAAATATTTTAATTCCTGGGCCATCACCAGACAAGGAAATTCTGAGGAAATGTTATCTGCAAACAAGACACAATAAGACACTAGGAAAGAGAATGTGCCTTTCCCCGTCAGCTGTTTATGTGTCTCATTTTAAAGAATTTCAGGAACAAATGAAGCAGACTGAGGCAAAGCCTCTTAAACTGATGTCCTCTACTTTGATAGGTATTTCAGGGAGGTGATTAAGTAATAACATTCCATAGACCATCATATGAATCAAAAGTTTGGACAAGAAAAATTGAATTCCATTTGTTTGTGAATGTTGCACTGGTTCTGGAAATCCTGAAAACTAGGGACTAGTTCTAAAAGTGCTGTAGTTTCTTTTTGGTTTCTTTTTTTTTTTTCATTTTTATTTTGCCATTTCACTGTTTAAAACCTGGCAGTTTTATAGCTCTTCCAAAAAGGCAAATGATCAAAAACCAAACATCAGATGAATTCAATTACACACTACAAATAATGGATAAAATATTTTCTAAGTGGACAATTCATACATACCCCCTAGACTGCAAACTGCTATCTAAACTGTTCAGATTACATTTATGCATAAAATTCACATTTAAGGAATGAAACTCATTTGATAAATGATTGTCTAACAGAATAAAGAAGGCGTAATTGCTTAGATAATTTATTTTCATGGAAAAACAATTCAACCATTTCTAGAAACTATATCATCAACCTCCTAGAGCTTGACAGCCCACTAACTCCCCTGATAGCAATTCTGAAATCAAATGTCTTACCTACTAGTACAAGCATATCTGAATAAAAGCAGTATGTTTTATAAAATTAGCAAAAGTTTTCTATCTGCTTTATTTTGGAATAATAGGCTTTCTTCTTGATCTTGTTACAGAAAACAAAATCTGCCAACAATCAGAAAAGGCAATTAAGGAAAATGTTCCTGAACTTGTGCTAATATGTCAACAGTATATAACACTTACGAATGAGTTTTTCAGGGGCCATTACACTCCTAAATCAGCAATATGCTTCCCTGAAGTAAACTCACTACTTTTGTCTCTATCACAGCATCTGCAGAGACAACATGTTCTAAACTCTCTACATGTATACAGCACAGTCCAGTGCTCAAGTAATTAATTGAATATAACCATATGTCCATTCAATGAATCCATGTTGCTATTACAGCCGCTGCAACAGTTGGACAGTTTGTAGACCAATTATTATAATAAAGTGTTTAGTTGGTTGGGGTTTTTTTTGTTTGGTTTTTTTTCTATTTTTAATGGGATAATAATTTGATAACACAAGCATCCTGGGGAATCATAATGAGATTTATAGATAGCAGTTCTGAAAACATATAAGGCTTGTATATATATACTTGCACAAATGCCAGTGAATAGAGTTGTGAATGCTTATTACAATCAGTTATTTTGAGAAACATTTTTACATTTCCTTGGAAAAGATCCACAAAACATAAATATATGCTCTTTTGTAACAATAACAATAATTTTAGTTTTTTAAACAGCCCATCTTACTTCTAGATACTCTTAAAAATTGTAAGTCAATGAAGAAAAGTTACTGTGACTAATTACTGGTAGCAGAGGCAAAATCCAAAACCAATTATTGTTATGTTCCTGAAATTTACAGAATATTGTTGGAGTAAGCAATTAGCATACACTCTCTGTCAAAGGTCTCTGTTTGTGACTTTTTTACATGCTTTCACAACTGTGCTGGTTTCAACTACTGTAAAAATTAATTTTCTTCATAGTGCCCAGTGTAGGGCTATGTTTTGAATTTGTGCTGACAACAGGGTTGATAATACAAAAGTGTTTTTGTTATCGTTGAGCAGAGCTTACACAGAGCCAAGGCCTTTCCTGCTTTGCACACTGCAATGCAGGTGAGGAAGTTGGGGGTGCGTGGGAGGTTGGGAGGAGACACAGCCAGGAGTGATGACCCCAACTCAACAAAGGGATATTCCAGACCATGTGACATCAAGCACAGTATATAAAGTGAGGGGAAGAAGGAGAAAAGGGTGAGGGGACACATTTGGAGTGATGGTGTTTGTCTTCCCAAATCATCTTTATGTGGGATGTGGCCCTGCTCTCCTGGAGGTGGCTGAACACCTGCCTGCACATGGGAAGCAGTGAATTAATTCCTTGTTTTGCTTTGTTGTGTGTGCAGCTTTTGCTTTCCCTATTAAACTGTCTTTATATCAACCCATGAGTTTTCTACCTTTCCCCTCTCCGATTCTCTCCCTGATCTCACTGGAGGGGGATGGAACAAGTGGCTATGTGTGCCTTGGTTGCTGGCTGGGGTTAAACCACAATAATTAAAAACAAACAGACAAACAAACAAAAAGCCACACACACACACACACAAAAAAAAACCCCGAAAAAAAACACCCCACAAATCTAACTCTTGTTAAGTCCCAAGCCTGCTTGACAAGTTTAGGGGAAAGGTAATTTTATTTATTCTGGTGTTGCAAGAGCAAAAGAACTAACTTCTCGGGAGGTTTAATAGTAGACTTTTACTTGCGAACTTTAGAATATTATGGTAGAATAAGGTACTTGGCAAATTTTAAAATATCCAGTCAAAGTAAGGCACTTTACAAAGCACTGACTTCGGAAACTTTAATCCATCCAGATAAAGTAAGGCACTCCACTGGAAGTTTTTTTCAGTCTGACTTACAGTATATTTCAAGAGGAGGTTAGGAGAAGAAAGAAAGGAAAAGAAGAGAGGAAGATATATATAGTCACCACCTTAGATCCAGCATGGACTCAACTGCTTGTAAATCCAAGGCAGTGGGGTGCATCTGCTGCACACCCTTGGCACAGCTTTTTATCTTCCCTGGCGTCCCAGGGCCTTCCCTCAGGTGTGCACCTGTGTTTTAATGTTCCCAGGGGGCCTATGTGACTGGCCAGCATTATTTTGAGGTTTTCAGTGTGCCACGTGGCTTGGCAGGCATTCCAGAACCATACCAGTGGGACCAGGGGGAAGATTGTGGAGCAGTGCACCATGCCTCTTTCTCTACCCCTTCCATACACACACACTTTCTCCCTGGCTGTTTTGAGCCAGTAAGCATTCCTCTTTCCTTCTCCTGAAAGGCAGTAAAACCAGGTCTTCCTAGGTCATGGAGTTGGATTAGTTTAAAGTGTTAAGTGCTTTTACCAGTGCTTTGTGTAAACCTTTTTCTGTTTATAACAAAGTAGATTTATGACAAACATCACAAATCCTTTCATCTTCTACAGAGTGGAAAAAGGAGGTCTAGTGCTCTATTTTTATTCCATAAACATACACCCCTTCCATGCTGTTCTTCATTTTCTCAAAACAAAGCTATTAGTATTGAAAGATAGTCTAAATAGCACAGAAACTTTCCTTTCTCATAGGAAAAAAAATACTTCAAACTCAAAATATAACTTGATTCTGAGAAGTTTTGGGAGAGTTTTATGACAAGGGAAAAGACTGTTACAGCAAAGGATCTAGACTACAACACCAATTAAGTTCCATTAGCTAGCCCAGCTTCAGCAGCTCTAGCAAGTTTAATTCATCTGGGAGAAAAATCTTAGCAGGAAGTGTAGCCACTATTCTGGGAGACAGGCCTTTCTTTCAAGTCACCCTTTGCATTGCTTGCACCTTTCTTTCCCTGATTACTCCCTGGTTAATCAAGAGCAAGAGTCATGTCCACACCCCAGCACTTAGCAGTGAATGTATGCTGTGACAGCTGCTAGAAGCAATTCCCACATAGCAATATATTAACTACACTGCTGTTGCTGGCTGCAAAAGCAATCATTAGGCCAGATTTTTTTTTTTAACACTGTTTCAGAAAGGAGATATGAGCTCATTAGGTTCTCAACACTCACAAAGTACTAAGAAGGAAACACACTGCACTCAGCTGCAGTCTTTGTACCATGCAGAAAGAAATGCCTTTTTTCTACACCATTAATCTATTAAATATTGGATTAGCAAGATAACTCACACATGAAAAAAGAAAGAAGAGTAGAAGACAAGCTTTTGTTCACTTTCAGATATGCCCAGGGTCAAATCTTTCCAAGATGTGAAAAGTCTTTATCCTATTGGACTTTCTTGGCTCAGGAGTTATAAATATGGTAACAATCAAACACGTATTGTAGAACCTTAAACTTAAAAGATTATAATAGGATTTATAATCTCAATAACAACACTAATTTGGCAGCATTCAGCTCCTCCATCCCAATAGTTTCCAGATGAAACTAGTCTGATAAAAGGAATTTGTAGTAACACAGAATATCTCCTGTCTGTTATCTCTTTGTCTGCTAACAAGTTATTATTACCCAGAAAGTTCCTTTTAAACTGTATAGAGAAACAGAGCTCTGTTATTTTAAGAAAGTTACAAAAAATTTTAAGATCTGTTGAGACACAGGGATCCACTTTGGTTTTAATTTACCATGTTTCTTCTTTGGTTGAAAGATATAAATTTGGAAAGACCTCTCCCTCAGCAGGAAACCTCACCAAATTCAAAGTATGAATTGGGATTTTAAAAGTATTGCCTGGTCAAATAATACACTTGTTTTCATGGGGGCACTCATACATCTGAGCAGACAACCAACAGTAGAGCTCTGACTACGCAGTTTCTTCATCCAAAAAGAACCTGTCTTTCTGCTGTGTCAATTTACATTGTCATACACTAAGGTTTTTTACTTCTTATCATTTTTCATGGCTTTAGCTTTCCATTCACTATCAGGAAAAACTATATTATACATACAAACAACAGAACTACACAATAAATATAGCAGCCATTTGAAACATAGCCTTCCAAATTTTAATATTATAATTCTTTTGATGAGAATATTATTGAATAATAATTTTATTTATTAATATTTGAGACATATACTTCCACTTTCTCCAAAGAAATTACAGAAAAGGAGTAGGAAAGAAAAGAAAGATTAGAAATGTTCTTTAAAGGAGAATACAGAGAAAACTATTATTTCAGGAAAGTTATTTCTTGCAGCTGTAAGACTGCATTCAGCATATATCTCAAAAAATTATCTTTCCAAGTCACTATTCTTCCAATTTGTTTCTGGGGTAATGGTGAAGAGTCAAACCAAGAAATCAAAACCAAATCAGAACAAAATTATTTTGTCAGCCTAATATCAAATGTTTTATTTTGTTTAATTCAGTTTTTCATTCACGAATTTTAAAAAAAGTATCGCAAAAGTCTTTTTCTTTTTAAATATCTGTTAAAACTCTGTGGCAGAAGTGGCATGTTTCTGGAATAGGTCAAATCAAATTTTCAACATTAAAAAAAAAAATTGTTGAATAATTCTTTTACTGAGGTCTATAACATGGTTGTAACAACTGAGGTGCATGTAGGATTTAGTGTTTTAGCCTATTCTTCCGGGCCCAACAAAATATACGGTCCATGAGAAGACCTATTCAATATGAACACAAGAAGAAATACTGAAGAAAGATGAATGGTAGTGGTGGTATAAGAAAAATAAATCTTAAATTCAAGAAGGAATAAGATTTTTTAATATATTTTCAAATTCTGTCATTGTTACTTCCCCACAACCCTGAGCTTCCTATTTCCAAATGAAATGAAACAAGATGTGTTGGTACACCCAGAAGGGAGACTCTTCACACATTCTATGTTGCATAAGCAGATACAGGGGAGCCTATAGAGAAATAAGAAATTCCTATATGCTACAGTCTGTGTTCTAGAAAGTTGTGTCAAATTGAATAATGTATAGTTTGCTGTAGCAGATTTTGTTTGCTGTGACAGTTTTACAGGCTGAATTATAGTATGCCCATGCAATCAGGAACATTCAGGACTTGAAGGAGAATAAAATTAGATACAGTAGGAAGAAAGTTTCCAAAATTTAACGAAATTTGCAGTGTTATTATAATTTTTTTTTTCAGTTCAAATTGTCATAGAAAAGACCTACTGGCTCTGCAGGACCTGACAGGCCCTAGTGATTCTGCCCAGCCTCCCTACATCCATCCCCATGACCCTGCTCAGCCATTCTAGGGCTGTGTCTGACTCTGTTTGCTCTCACCAGCCCTGATCCTGCTGCCCACTAGCAAGATCAAACCCCAGTCTAGCCATGCCTGGTGTCCTGTCCTGTGCCCTGACTCTGAGCAGCAAAATTTCATGCTGAAAGGCATGAAGTACTGTCACAGCTTCTCTCTTGCTTTCTTCTATTTCTGGTTTGTTATGTGAAATTCTTCAGGGTTGTCTTTACTACAGGAAATTGCCATGACAAACAACAGCTCATTTAATCAGATTTGAACCTATGGACCAAAAAAAAAAAAAGTTAGGCGTGACTTCCACTGAAACAGTCATTTCAATACATAAATCAGAAGTTAGTATTCAGAGTTGAGGAAAAAATCTTTACATTCAGAATGAGAATAACCATAAACATATTTGTTTTAAAAAACAAGCAAGCCAAAAGCATACATGTTAAATAAAAAAATAATAATAAAAACCCCCAGAATACAATTCCTTACATTTTATCTAAATCTAATGTACTTTCTACTGAGAATCTACACAATATCAACTAAAACCGATATTGCTTAAATTCACTTTATTTATATAACATATTACCTAATCAGATTGCTGATTTCTTGACAGGTATCAGAACCTTAAGAAAATACTGAACAGAATGTTTTGAAATTTGAAATATTTCATGGAGATATCTCAATTTTGAATAAATTTGACAGCAAAGACAAGTTTGTTTTGATGGTTTTGAAGTCAGACAGTTCCTATCTAGTAGTGTTCCATTTCCCTTAGTATTACTTCAAATATGAAATAACTTCAGGGTTATAAGCATAGTGGTACATAAATGTCAAATGATCAAAAGAAGAAATATATAAACAATACTAAAAAAAAAGGAATGTTCTGATCATGAGAAATTCTCATTGCTTTTTGATGGTAACTTTGGCCTTCTGCTCTAGTTCTTAATGGAAAAAATAGGCACAATATACTTTTTTTCATTTTTAGAATATAAATTCTCACTCTGCATGAATAATATTCTAAACATGTAGGTATTTCCAAATGTATTTTTGAATGAAAGTTAATTTTCTCTCTGTATATATATAGATATGCAAACGCTCTGTCTCTTTACAAATATATTTATCTAAAAAAATATGTGTCTATGCATACACAAGCATATGAAGTTTATTGACTTGAGTACAGATTTACAGAAACCTATATAGATTAATAATTACCGAGGAAAAAGGTAGATATTCTATGGTCTAAAGAGAAGAGACAGACTGTCTACCAGCAAATTTATCTTTGTTGTTCTTGAATATCAGAAACAGTCTAAACAGAGCAATCAAGAATAGTGCATACACTTATTTACTGTTTGGGTTTTCAGTAAAAAATAAACTACTTTTGGTACCTGAGGTAGCATTTTAAAAATAAGACACAGTACTACTTTGGTCTTCCTTTCAAACCTGCATTTTGTCTTTAGTGACTCTTTACTCATTTTTGTATGGCTACATTTACAGCAACAAATTGAAAGAGCAGGTTCAAACTGCCTTAGCCTATAAGGAGCACAGTGTAGTCCAGTAGAAACCAAGGGAACTGCAGAAATAAAGCCTTTTCCAGCTAGTGGTGCCTTATAAGTCAATATTCTCAAACTGAGGACAGCAATAAAAACCAGCATGAATGAATTGCAATGAAGCAAAAATCATTTTTCCTTAGAGAAAAATACAAATTTTGACTTAGGTGTTTTTCAGCCTTATTCTCCTGTGAGAGAGGGCCAAAAATGCATCTTTTTCTACTTGAAAGTCAATTGTGTACTAGATTAAAATTGTATTTATTTTAAATTCTGTATTCCCTTTAGAACCAAAAACTAACCTGAAAGATGATGCTTGTCCCTAATGAAGCATTGGAATGAATTAATATCCCTCTGAAGTTTCAAAAGTACTTGTTTGGTAGAAGACTGAAAAACATGGAATTGATGATCGTCTTTCCGTATAGTTATTGGGAGAATCTCCCTTGCCTGGAAGTTTTACCCATGCATCCAACTACCATACCTGGATGAGAATCTACAAAAAGCAAGAAAATATCTGTTATCAAAACCTAGCACACACTTTGCAGAGTGAGGACCCCTGGAAAGAGTCTGTGCCACTTAAAAAGGAATTGAAGGTCTCAGAAGGATTTAACAGCTTATATGGTGATGACATTAGAGCTGCTGTCTCAGTGGAGTTAAATCTGACTTGATCCAATTAACAACATAAAATTGGAAATATAAAAGGCTAAATTAAAAGAGGAAGGAAGGAAGGAAGGAAGGAAGGAAGGAAGGAAGGAAGGAAGGAAGGAAGGAAGGAAGGAAGGAAGGAAGGAAGGAAAGAAGGAAGGAAGGAAGGAAGGAAGGAAGGAAGGAAGGAAATCAAGATAAAAGAATAAGAAAAAGCTTTCAGAATAACTCTATGGAATTTTCCCATTATCTGATACTGTAACTGATCTGATATGCTGCCATTGATGCTTAGACTTGGAATCATGAAATCAAGTTGATGGTAAACTACTGTACGAACTTTCTCTTTTAAGATCCAAAGTTTCTGCCTGTGATCACCAGTACAGTTTGGTTACATTTGTTGCATGGAAAGGGTAGGAAATTATTAAACTAAAATCAAAGAAGACAAAGAATTCGGCTTTCATGGTGTTTATAATTGTTACACATTTCTTCCACTTTTTCACCATTGTTTAAGTTTCAAAATAAACACATTTAAGTTGCTTTAATCAACACATTGTAATTGATCTTGTAATATAAAGGAAATTTTTCTGACATCTATTAACAGCTTTTATCAGCTTTTTAATCCCTCCTAGTCTTGTGTAAGACAGTTTAGATATAAACAGCCAAAATACAATTTCTGTATATAATTTTTGGACATCTTTTCTCACCTTAAAGATTGTATTTTTTCAATGCTTGACACATACTGAATTTCAGAATTTTCTGAAAACCAGTGTGGATTTTTTGTATTTCTATAGCAAAAATGTAGACCTTTTAGAGAGATGGAAGCAAATAACCATTTCACATGTGTCCTCACCTTGGCATCCTTTCCCATCATTGCATATAAGCTTGTAATCCCTCTCATCCCCTAAACAGGTAACTTATTATTATACTGGACAGTTTTCTGTCCTTTATCTCTCACATTCAGGCTGTTACTAAATCCTGTCATTTTCCCTTTAGAACATCTCCAAAATCTAGCCTTTTCATTTAATTTGTGTTTTCAGGAAGGAGTAGTCATTCAGGAAATAACTGAGGCATAACAAAGGCACTGACATGTTTGTCATGTACTTCACTCCTTTCTTCTTAATATTTCAACTACTCCTTCCTTTGGCTCTAGTTCACCTTCTTTCCCTCTTTGTCATTCTTTATCCTCTGCCCTGAAGGCTTTCTCCTTCTGTGTCCAATGTAAGTCAGTTATGACTTAAATATTCAAATCCTTTTAAAAGCACTTTGGTGTCATGTTCTAGGCTTCTCCCTATACACAAGAGTTCATTCCTGATCCTTTACATCAAAGGACCTTCTGCTGTTTCAGACAGGACTCCTTATTTTCACAGCCCTGTAAACAATGAAAACAAAGTATAATTTGTAAAGCATGCATGGCATTTTTATGTCTTCATATTTTATGTGTGAATTTTTCATGTCTCTTTATATTTTTGTTGTTTTGTTTCTGATAGTTATTAGACTCTGACTATTTTAGATAGGCCTGACAGTTATGACATGTTTGACAGTTTACATTTCTAATCATCCATCTAGTATAATGTATTTAGTGGAATCCTTGTTTGTCAGTCTATTTAGGATGTCCTTGGGGTAATAAGATCCTTTTCCTAAGCATTGTAAAGAAATAATAAAATGAGTCTAGATAATGGACTAAATTGTATTCTTTACTACATGCACATCAATTTAGAGTAGCTAAAATTCCGCATTGAACAAAAGAGGAAAATATTTGCATGATAGCCTCTGGAATGAAAATAATTCTGTTTCATATATTTTGCAGAATTGCAGGAGACTGTAAAGACAGCAAAGGTGTAGGTGATCTCCTACTGCTTTATCAGTATCCTTACACTTAAGCTGAACTGGATTAAAGAGGATAAAGAAAGAAGATAAAATGATGAAGGCTTTTTGTGTTTGGAATCCATTGTAAACCTTATAAATGAGACATTAGCATGCATTTTCTGGTTTAAAAAACTTTCTTATATTGAAGATCCCTTTTTAATGTTCAAAAAGTAATTTAGTTACCTTTGGTGCAGTGTTGGCTGTGAGGAACGGAGGAGGCTGGGATAGAACTAATTAAGGCAAAATTGGATTGCAGTCTTCTGATAAAGGGAAGTTAACCCCTGTTATGCATTTAGAGGCATGTGGTGAATATGACGACTACAGTTTGCTTTTTTCTTTCCCTTATGCACTACTAGGCATTCATCAGTAAGAACAGAATACTTAAATAATTTCTTCTATGTTGCTTAGACACTTGTCTATATTTATTTTCCTCCAAGGGGAAAAAAAACAAAAAAAGGAAATTCAGTTACCACTGAACTTTATTAGAGAACAAGTACCAGCACTGAGTTTGGTTTTGGGTGTTTGTTTTGCTCTCACAAGGTACCAAATTGACAGTGCCATAATCTGAAGTTGTTATCCTTGTCATATAAGCTTTTTTCACCCTTTAGGCAAATGTTTCAGCCATAATCAGTAGGGGTTATTTCAAGTGCTGAATGATTTAGGTTCAGAAATATTTGGATTTTAATCCCTTGACAGGATATGCCAAAATGAACTTTCTGTTACTGAGAGCTTTTAGCATTTTTTATGAACTTTTTGGGACAATTTTAGAGAGTGAGAACCCCTTTTAAGTTCAAAAATAATTTGATCACTTTTTCAGACCTGGTTAGAAAGGTAAACCAGTTTTAGACTGTTACAAATGTGGAGTATCAAATGTGTTTCTAAACTTCTTTCAATTAGTTTTCGATTTCATCACTAAGACTTTCATACTTTTCAAAGATTAACCTTTCTTTAGGTAAGTTCAATAGTAATCTAGCACATTAAAGCAAATTCTAGCTTTAATTGGTGTGGTATCCATGAAAGGCAAACAAAAATAAAAATAAGAATCAACATCCTTGTGTAGCCCAACTTCTTCCTGTGAAATTATCTACACATTACATTTTATTGCTTTACTTCACATGGTAATACAGCTAACACTAATGCCAGGAGGATAAATAATGTGCTTAGCACACTCCTCAGAGGATGGAGGGTAGATTTTTTTGTATGAAGAAAATTGAATCACACCTAAATTTCCTTAGCCTGACAAATTACCTCTGCTACATTCTATGTCTCTATTCAATTAAACAAATATTCTGTTGGTCCAGCATTATTTAACTGTGATTAAAATCACTTAAAATAAAATTATGATTTCTTCCTTATCAAAGGTTCTTTTGTAAAGAGCAGCACTTTGCAGCTTTCTGCCTTAATTTATTTTTCATTTGTGCCAAAGGAGCCAAGTTGGATTCTAACCTTGACCATATTAGTAACTGAGACTCATTCAGAAGAAAAGTTTAATCTCAGGGGTAAAAGGTTGATGTTAAGATGCTGTCAGAATGTAATGTGATAAAAAAGAAAATAAATTCTATGCTGCTTGAAAGGAACAACATGCTCGAAACTCTTTGAAAAATGTTTTTTATATTTGTGAAACCATATAATCACAACATAATGGACTTGTGCCAGAGTTTTTGCCAACAATAAAATTTTCAGTTGCATTTTTATGTGCTAATTAAATGCATTGGTGCAATAAGGTAAGGTCATTTATGACTCGCCCTTCTGGTTGCATTCAAGGACTCACACATTTTTCTTAAACGGTGGGACCCAGAACTGCATATGGTGGTGAAGGTGAGGCTGCACTAAAGGTGAATACAGTGGCATAATCTCCTCTTTTGACTGGCTGGTGATGCCATTATTTGATGCACCAGAATGTAGTTCTTCCTCTTGGCTGCCAGGACATGCTCCTGGCTCACACCAAGCTGCTGCTGCACAGCCTTCCCCCAGATCCCTTTCTGCAGGGCTGCTCTCCAGACACTTTTCTCTGGATTTATACTTGTGTCCAACATAAATCTGTCCCAAGTGAAGAACCTGGCATTTGTTCTCATTAAATTTCATGCCACGCCAGCACTAACTGCTGCTGCTGCTGCTCCTTTGTGTATTTCATAGAGTAGTATAATTTATGTATTTTGACCAAAATATGTATTAGTAGAAATACATGCTTAGAGATATTATCCCTCTATATTCAATATAATACTAAAGAAAACCTATAGAATGCTACTCATATGTTTGCAAATAAACCAGTTCCTATATGGATTGTTCAACCTCTCAAACATAATGTTTTCTGTATCTATATCTTGTTGGCCAATGTCTACAGAACAGCTAGTAATGCTACTTTATAAATCATCTCAGACAGAGAGACACTCAAACACACACACCACATACTTGGTTGTAAAAATTCTCTTCTACACCTGATTTCAAAACTCATGTAATCGTGTATGAATAAAGAACGAGACACTTCCACACCTCAGGTTGATATTTACAAAGTTGTTCACAATTTTTGCTTCTTTGCCAAGGGGCAGTGATGGTTGAACAGCTTTCTGTAGGTTTCTTGGTTTGTTTTTTTTTTTTTTTTTTTTTTAATGATTTCCTTTATATTTTCTTTCCAGGCAGCAGATGCTTCATGCACTTGAACATTCTAGCAGACCTAGCTAATCACAGCAATCATGCCCCAGGGAGGAGTAAAATACTGTTCCTCCACTAAAAATCATTTCTTCATCTGATGCTTGAGAAGGTACTAGTTGCCATTAGAGACTGGAGATTATGGGGAAAGGATCATAGATAGAAACTACTGCCTGAGCATGCTCTGCTATGGCTCTGGGAGGAAAGGCAACAATCCCAGACAGGTGTAAAGATCAGAGCAATCAAACCAAAAAGCCTACACAGATTCTACCTCAGTGAGGGGGTGAGGGAATGAAAGCATCTTGAAAGAAAGAAGATCTAGTGAAAAGAAAAAGAAGGCAAGATACAGAAAACATACTGTGAAACAAAACTCTGCATTTGTGTTTGCACTTATAGCTCTATTTGCATTCAGTAATTCTTACAGGGAGACAAATATGATACTATTTGGAAGGGGGGTTTGTTTGGTTTTTTTGTGGAGTATTTTTTTTTTTCTGAGGTGAATATTATTCTTTTTGTTCTGTAATATTTTTATACCAACAATAATTTAACAGCTGGCCTTAGGGTTTTATTCAGAATTCCTAAAGCTAAACAAACACAGACATAGGGATTATATCTTTCTTCCAACATGTCTTTGTTTATGCAATAAAAAATGAAAGATGAGATGACTCAGTGTCTCCAACATACAAAGGATATGGAACTGTTGGAACAACTCCAGAGGAGGGCCTCAAATTTTATAAGAAGACTGGTGCACCTCCTCTGTGAAGACAGGCTGAGAAAGTTGGGGCTGTTCAGCCTGGAGAAGAGCAAGTTGCATGGAGACCTCATAGGAAATTTCCAGTATCTGAGTGGGGCTTACTGAGAAGCCAGAGAGGAACTCTTCATCAGGACATGTAGTGATAGGACAGGGGGATGGCTTTCAACTGAGATAAGGTTTAGACTATATATTAGGAAGAAATTCTTTATTCTAAAGATGATGAGGCACTGGAACAGGTTTCCCAGATAAGCTGTGGATGCCCCAGCCCTGGCAGTATCCCAAGACAGGTTATATAAGGCTTTGAGAACCTGGTCTACTGGGAGGTGTCCCTGTCCATGGCAGGGGGATTTGGGGCTACATGATCTTTAAGGTCCATTCCAAACCCTTAACATTATTTAATTCAATGACAAAGCATTTTGCCTACAATTCCTAACCAACGAAGCCCAATAATAATAATAACAACTCATAAACTAAATAAAATATACTGGAGAAAGTATGAAGAAAACTAATTAGAAAAATATATTTATTAGCCCTAGTTTTGAACAGGGCCAGTTCAGAGAGATTTGTAGTGACACAAGATGAACCTGATAAAGAAGCAGATGAGATGAGAGGTAGATTCTTTCTTTATCTACCCAATGATAAGAGAGTGTCTATGCTATGAGTGCTGCCAGCTTGCACCTTCTAGACGCCCAGTTAAGGAGTGGTTAATCCCCACATGGGCAGTAGTAAAGATAAAGGCTTTTAAAAGGACAATAGATGGATGTCCATTATTAATTATTTTCTTTATTCTTTACACTCTTTCCTGCATCTTCCCAGACACTGTTATTTAAAATTCACTCTCAGAAACCTGAAGACCAGACATTGTTTTAATGGAAAAAAAGTTGCACAACAGCAACTGAGTGCAATTTTTTGGGTTGATTTTTCTAACATAAGTGGAGTTTAAAATACAAAAAAGAAAGATTGTGAAAGAACCTTACTTTTCTGAAATACCATTTTTGACCCCCAGTTTTAAAATGGGAATCACTAGATGATTGCTACTTGCCATTCAGAATAGCTTCTATAAAGAAAAGCAAAAAACTCTTAAGCTTTTGGCTGAGAGTTGATGATGTAATACTGTGCCTTATTTTATAAAAATAGTTTTTATCATTGAATGGCTATGTTACTAAGCTGCAAAAACTAAATTGCACACAAGACTCATCTATGGCATGCGTTCAATTTCGTGTATTTACATAAATGTCAGCAATTTTCTTATTAAGCAACACTTTTTTTTTTTTTTAGCACCTGGAAGTTATTTTTCAGAATCAGGAAATGCACTCTCTAAGAAATCAGAAATTTGCTGAGATTTGCATGCAATTTCAGCTCCATGATTGTTTTATCTTGCAGTAAACAAACAAAAAAGTTATCTGGAGACCAATACCAATGGTCCAAGTCACTCCAAAATCTGACCATTTTGCTGTATTTTCTTGCCATACCGAAGTGGAACTAGTCGACTTGGTATAGAGAGTGGTATAGAGAGACTGAGAGAAAGAAAATTAAGGCAAACCATGGCATGACATCCATACCAGGCACACATACCGATAAGGTAATGGATATTGATAGACTCCTGTTGAGGAAGATTTTGGGACTTTCAGACTCCAAAATATTGTATTTATTTATTTATGCGGCAAAGACGAGAAGACAGAATGCTTTTGTTTCTGTGTCTGTTAAATCTGAATGAGAACAGGATAGCCGCTAAACACTTGCAAGTATCTATTTGATTTTTGTAAGAGTTTTGGGTGAGGCCAATTATAATGGAACTAATAGTGGATGGTAGCATTTTGAATTTTAATTGATATTACTAATGCAGTTTATGTAAACTTCCTGGAATCCTGGATAGTATTTTGATCTGAGTTACTGTAATCATTGTTCTGATTCTTTATCCCATTATAAAGAAGCCCTCAGAGAAATATTTGGCCCTATGCCTTTAGATTCTAGTTCTTTCAAATGCAGCCACAAATGCATCTTTCTTGCTTAGTTCTCATTCATCAATATTTTGTTTCACTTTATTGAGATGGTATTTTACCATTTTAACTTAAGTAAAGGGCATTGTATTTATTTCTTTGAAGCAAAAGAAGCTTTTGATATCAGCAAGGACTCTTGTGAAAAGGAAAACATGTATCTTATATTGGAAAATTAGAATAAAAGTCTATTTCTAAAGTGATTTTACTGGCAATAGAGCAGAGGAAACAAAGGCAAATGAATGTAAGCAGAGGAGCCAAAGTTAAATGAATGTAAGCATCATCTCAGCAATGTCTGTTGCAAGACATGATTACAGGAGTCTCCAGAGAGAGATAGCTTACATATATAATTTTATAACTCTAATGATAAAGATACCAAGAAAAATAGAATACTACTGGATGGTCTTTGTGCTTTTCATTTTCTTTGTGCTTTTCTATATATTTCATGGTTGCATGAATTATGCTGAAGCTGAAGCATCACATACTACCTAAGCACATGATTTAATGTTTTACAGGGTTTTGTCCCTTATAATGTAGTTTAAATTCCTTGGCTAATTTTTGTTTTTGTTGTTGTTGACCACTCTTTTGTATTTGTCCACTGGCAAAAAAATATTCATCAGTATCATGACAGCAGCTATCCTTGAACAAAACTAAATCACTTTCTATATTCTCACCCCTTCTTCTTCCCAGACTCATCTTCACTCTTTCATTCCCAACTATTCCACCTCCCACCTCACCCCTTCCACCCTCAGTAGCTCAGGTGGATCTCTCATCCACTGAGTTACGATCAGTCCATAACTGTTCATCTCTGCTGCTCCTTCCTCCTCACACTTTTTCCCTGCTGCAGAGTCAGTTATTTGCACAGCCTGCAGCTTCCTTTAAAGTAAATCTACCTTTTCGTGTGTGGGGTCCTCCACAGATTGCACTGCGGGTATCTGCTCCAACATGATCCACTCCATGAGCTGTGGGGAAATACCTTAGTCAGAGGTAAAAAAGGCTGAAAACTACAAGACATAAGGCAAGATTTTCATATGTTATGAAACAATTTATCTCCATTATCTTAATCAAATATGTGATATAATTTAGGCTGGCTTATGTTCTGGCTTGAGGTGTTTTAAGTTTTGATTGTCAGAGTCGGTTCTGCCCTGTCAGAGGAATTTTAAAATTAAGAAAAAAGTTAAAATTTCTGCAATGGAATGAAATGTTAGACCAGTCTTAGCACAGAAGCAAGGATGGTGCTCCAGGAAATAACAGGATACTGTGCTTTGCTAGTTTTACTGTGAGACTAATCATGCTCATTTCATGTTAAAAAAGGTAGATATCATATGGTTTACAATAATTTAGGAATCTGACACATGTAAATTCTTACTAAACTATATGAGTATGATGAAAATATGGAATGACAAATTCTGTCATGCATTGTTGCCCAGCCACTCCTAGAGCAGCACAAGAATGTATTTGCTGCTCTCAAAAGGCGAGTGAGGAGCCACTGATAACAAATCTATATGCTCCCTTCATCTTTGTGTGAGGGGAAGGAAGCAAAAGGAACACACAAGCACAAGGCTTCAATCTTGCATTACACATACACAGCCCCTAAAGCCTTCCACTGCATCATTTTGCTAGGAAGCAGATGCCATAAACAACCATAAGTCATGCTAGACATCAGACAACATGGAGCAATGGGAAATAATGGAATGATGGTACAGTCATTTTTACACCTGTCTTCACAATATGTGTTGAGAACTCAGTTCAGTTATTAAGACTTAAACCCATAATGAAGAAGCACACCAGAATAGCATTTCACATTATTTAAAGGTAATTGTTGCATAACAACATAAACTACTTTAATACCTCAATAAACAAATTGTGGGTGATCATTCTCTAGATTGAAGCTGTATAAAGAATTTTTCCTCTCTGATTCATGATTTTAGGGAACCCAGAATCAAAACAACAATTTACACATTGCTTCCATGTCAAATTATTGTTTTCCATCCTTAATTAAATTAAAAAAAAAGAAAAAAAAAAGAAGAAACAAAACTTGTTAATTTCTTCTAGAGGAAACATATGAGGAAAGACGGGCACATTAACTTACCAAATGTTACCACAGTTCCATATTGAGCTACTTGTGGGAGATATTATCAGTTGTACCTTGGGTATTATTGAGCAAACAAAACCTCTTTTGCATGCACATTTCCATTTGGAGTTTCCTCTCATATGAAATTAATTTTTAGATTAAAAACTATTTTACCTAGCATGCTTATCACTGTCTAACACAGAAATAATAAGGAGCTGGCATCTGAGTTTAGTTAATGTAGTCATGTTTCTTGGGAAATACATTTTGTGAAAATTGTTCTCTTAAACCATATTTATCACCTTCTGCCCGACAACAGTTGAAGAATGATAGAAAGAAAATATTAGGAGTATTTCACATGCATATGTGAACAAGTCTAGTTCTATTTTTTTCTGACTGAACCTTTTTTCAAGAGAAAGAGAACACTTGCTGAAATGACTGTGTCATAACAAACATATTTGAATCCTTAATACATGTCCTTTGTAGTAGGAAGACATTGTGGAGGTAGCTTACAACATTAAAGGACAATAATTAAGGATCACATTTCCCAGTTATTTTTTTGTTCATTGTATATTTCAATTCCTTTATAAGCTAAAACTTTCTCCCTTTAAAAGAGAGGCTGCTATAATCAGTAACATGACGGATCCATTATTTGCTTTTCAATCAGTTAGACACGGTGCCTTCAAGAAAGGTGCTCCTTCATTTAAGTTGTCATCTGTGTTCTTTGTGAAATGTGTTTACTCATAAATATGTAATCCACTGGTGTATTGTGCTGTGTATCTCTCTCAAGCACCTGGTCCACCGAGATAACCACTTATTTCTGTTACCATCTGTGATAATTGTAACAGTAGAGCTTTAGTGGAAGAGATTTATGCTATAAAGCTGAAGGTCCAGTGTTCAGATACAGACAGTGCTGAGTGAGAAGAGGCATAAATCTACTTGTACAACCCCCAAACCAACAAAAAAGAAGGTATGCACTTAAATCTGGGGCAGCACACATTAAAGCCCAGCTGTTAAAAACATGTAATTAAGATTATGAAAATATAAAATCACAGATATTAGAAACAGGGTTAGACTCACTAAAACAATTCTGTCCTATTCTATTACAATGCCATATTTTACTTCACAAAAGCTATTTTTTTTCCTAAAACAGCAGTTATAATGTGGATTACCCTCATATAATTTAAAAAAAAAATAGCCACTGACATTTTTTTTCTCAAGAAAGATAGTCCCAAAGATAATCCTTGCATTTATTTGTGACTCTATGGATTCTTATTTATTCTGTTTAGCAAACAACCAGGTGCTTTTGCAGCCTATTCATACTACTCTGTGCATGTGTAAGCTTCTCTGACAAATAAACAAATGTACCTCTCTAGTTCTTTTTATACACAGCATATTAATAAGGTATGAATCAACAGATCTCACCTAAAGCAAATTGCAAATGATCAGTGACATCACATTTGTTTTACATCAGCATCCAACACAATTAATGTATTTTCAGTCATTTTTAATACTCCACAATTTTGCATATGTTACAACAATAATATTTTGGGTTTATTTTCTTTTCAACAATTGCACTTATTTTTAGCCAGATTACATGCTGCAGCTTCTTACATGAACATAACTAAATAGTTAGCAGGTGACTGCTTACCACAAGTAAAATAATTTGGAGGAGCTTGATCATTATACATAAATATAGTTGGTTTTTTTTTTTCCTTTTGTGGTGTTCACTAAATCATTTCAAAATTGCAGTAAGGTCCATGTAAGAATACAATATTTGTTAAGATATAGACAATACTAGTCAAGTCAAACACCATTTTGTGGTGTTCATCAGGATAGACACAAGTGGGTCTGATGAATTTGATGTATCTGATAAATTTTAGATTTATCTCTTTCTTTTTCAACCTTATCTCCTTTCCTTGAGATAGGTAACCAATTGTTTTTTTTATCATCCCAGTTAATGCTGATAATTCTAAAGATCTGTAACCAAAGGAATAAATAATAAAATGAAAATAACAAATTTCTTTGAACTAACTTTTTCTGTAACCAGCAGATATGTGTGAGTGAACCTAAAGCTTTCCACAAACTTCTTTAAAATTTTGTAAGCCATTAAAACAGAAACTTCTGATGACTCCTTCTAAAGATTGGAAAAGCCTGCTTCTTGAGGGGCTGCCTCAGAGTTTTAAAATTACACCAGCTTAGCCTTCATTCCTCACTATCAAGTTCTTGTAGGAGGAAATATATAAACACACAAAAAAACCCACCCAAAACCCCCAAACAAACACTAAATTTGTCTGGGCTGTCCCTTACTATCCCTTACTATATGTCATATCTACTGGGAAAATAGATAAATCAGGAAAAATAATAGAAGATATAATATTTAAGCAGGAACACTAAGTACTAAAAAATAGCAGAAAATAACCTGAAAAATACTCGAAAAAGTAGCTGCATTCTAAAAGACTCCACAGTGGATGCTGGTCCCAAAGGAGAGAGTGAATGCATCCTGTTCTAGTGGAAGGTTTTCCTTCCCATGGTCAGGGGATCAGTGAGGTCCCTTCCAAATCAAAACATTCAAGAATTCTATGATTCTGTGATTCTGTGAAAGAGGTTTTATGTGAAGAAGGGAATGCTGACCTACAGTTTGTGACAGAGACAGTCCTTGTTTGTGAGAAACTAGAATAAAATTTGAAATGTATTACAAAGTCAGAAGCAATTAAATATATTATTTCCAGTAGGACCATAGTTGGAATATTCCAAAATGTGCATACAGAAGCAAGGTGTTGTACTTTCAGAGGTCTCAGGGAGCACAGCTCCACTCTTCAAACAGGGGAGGGCTGTGTGCTGAGCACACAGGATGCACAGATATATTGAAGTTATTGGGTCCTGGGTACCTCTCCCCAACTCCTGGCTATTGGGTTCCCTGGGCACTGGACCAATTTAGATTTTTTTATTATTTTTTTTCTACAGATAATGTCATAGATATTTTATAATAATTTTCTTGGTTTACTTATCTATTTATTTATAGCAATGTGACTTACTTAGAAATGATTATCAAGACTATGACAGATTCACAGAGGAAGTAAAGATAATTGGCCATAATGGCTTTAACCTTTGGGTTCTACCTGGCAAAATATAGACAGGGGTGTCTTCAGACAACTGGCCCCAGATGGACATCTTTTTGGAGAAGGAAAATATAGCAGTGGGTGGACAAGGGAAGAACACTTACTGGATAAGGGTCTTTCTGGATAAGGCACTCCCTTTTCAGAGGAAGGAAGGCTTTGTTTCAATTCTCTCCTCTAAACTACAGAGGTTAGGTATTTAAATATTTCCTGCAGTCTAAATGCTTGCCCTCACCACTGGTTTGGTTTGGGGGATGTGAAAAGGAAGGAAAGCTACCTCCTTTTAGCTTCTGATTGACAAGTGAGTATTCCTTAAAAACACTGGGTCTGTTTCTCCATTTTCCCATAATTAATTAATCACCCAAAATAGAGTTGGTTTAATGTTTAAGAAAATTAAGTATGTCTTGATTCAAACCAAGTGCTTCACTTCAGAGGAACCTATTGAAAAACATGATTTTGAGATGATGGAAACCTAGTGATTTATCTATTCTTCAATTTCCTGTTCTTGCTGCTGAATTTAGAAAACAGAAACCCATGCACACACACACACTTCCTTGAGAAGACTTAAACTAGAATCTAGCATTGATTAACAATAGATAACCGTTTCTCAAGACTATGGCACACCAGCTGCATATTTTCCATTTCTTTACCTTTCAGTGCAAATAAAGAAAAGCATAGTAATTTTCTATCATAAAAATGCCTGTGTAGCTAAGAAAAATTTGAACAGATAACGCTTGTTACTGACTCTAAGAATCACTGATTAAAGCAAAAATCAGAAGAAGGAAATAGGAAAAACCAGAAGTCATTATTAATAGTGTGGTTTTTATGTTTAAAAACATACAAAAATTTTAACAACCTTATATTTTCCTTTTTTATCTGCTTGGATGAAGGATACCCTGTGTTACTAAGCTTGAACTCTTTTGATGTACACAGAAGGAATAAATCTTGGGCAGATTACACATCTGTAGCTCACAAATCCCTGAGTGACTACAGCTACTGTCTGAAGCTAGAATTCTCCTTTCTTTTTGTAATTATCTTCTGAAACAGATTATGCACCACTACGACTTTATTTTCTTTCTTTCTTTCTTTCTTTCTTTCTTTCTTTCTTTCTTTCTTTCTTTCTTTCTTTCTTTCTTTCTTTTTCTTTCTTTCTTTCTTTTTCTTTCTTTCTTTCTTTCTTTCTTTCTTTCTTTCTTTCTTTCTTTCTCTTTCTTTCTTTCTTTCTTTCTTTCTTTCTTTTCTTTTTCTTTCTTCTTTCTTTTCTTTCTCTCTCTCTTTCTTCTCTCTTTCTCTCTTTGTCTCTTTCTCTCTTTTTCTCCTTCTTTCTGCCTGCCTTCTTCCATTTTTAATGGCACAGTGAAAAAAGCCCAATATAACAGCTTAAGTATAATGACCAACTTCAGTACTGTTCTCTAAAAAAATTAAATATTTTTATCATACATTATTGGCGGTAAAACACAATGAAGGAAAAGGAACAGTGAAGATAATACTAGCAAGGGACTAATTTTCAGAATGCTGCCACTTTCAGAAATTACTTCATTATTTCTGTTTTTCAGAAAATATGCCAATGGACTAAGGACTGCTTTCAATGGTACTTTATGAATGTTGGTATCTAAGATAGCGAAGATCTTTAGCCTTTGCACAAGCTTTGTTAGCATATTGAGGGTGAAGTAACAAAGAAAAGTGTCTTGGAAACATTCACTTCTTACATCCTAATCTAAATCTCACAGAAGGATAGAAGGTTATTCATGGAAGATACTGATCTTGATGTAGAATTCTGTAAGTGGCATGGACTCTAACAGAAGGGGAGCTGCATTGTGTAGGAGCTGTTCATAGTGATTTTATTTTCATCTTCTGCAGAAGTATAGATAGTTCCATCATTTTATCTGAATTTAATGAAATGTATATATGAACTTATATTGCATATGGCTGATTGGTTCAGGAGGTAAGACTTGTAAGAAGCAAAATTTTTGCCTTTTTTTTGAGTGGCAAGCATACTCAGACTACGACAAAAGGTTCATGGCCAATGCTAATCAGAAGCAGCATTAATACCAGCAGGTTCTGGTAAAGTGCTCCCTTATATATTATTTAATCCAAGATTTGTGCCAGAACATTTTTTTCTTGCAGGATTACTAGTAGTTGCATTTCTTTAATTACAGAATAATTATGACCTGAAAATCCCCAGTCATACATCTCTGTCCAAACCTTCCTAACAATCACAGAATGTGGATTTGGCTTGCCTTTTTTTTTTTTTTTTAAATCGCAGCACATGCTTTTTGATAAGTGAAAATTACTTTTCCCCTATCTGGAGCCAGAATAATAAAATCCATGCACTAGTTTTGCACTAGTTTTGGAGTTTTTAAAATTAGTTATTTTAGACTTGATGAATTTGGGAGAAAAAAATCAAACAACATACACACACAGAACAAAGAGTTCAGTCACAGCCCTGGTTGATATGAAAAGTTATGACAATTCAAATAACCATATTAAGGCAGGATCCATAAAAGAACTCAGAAACCTAAGTATCACCAAACTGTCTTTTTAGATTCTCCTGTTAAATAAACAGAATTTTTCAAGCACCTACAACCCATAGGTGTTGTAACACAGTCCGGGAGGGTGGCACAGGCCGGCTCCCCCCCGGACCGGGTCCCTGGTTCTTGTAAATCCCACCGGATCCGGGGCGAGCGGCCCCCGAGGTTCTGCGGCATGGCGGCAGTCTTCTAACCACGTCAATTCAGCAGGAATATCGTGATACGAAGGAAGGAACTGGACTCCATCTCTGTTCTACTAGGGATGTTTATTTGGGGTAACGGGAAAAGGGGTGCAGGGAAGGAGAAGGGGAAAGGGACACAAGGCAGGGAGGGGATGCTAGCAGCCCAGAGATGGAAAGACCACGAGGTGATCCAGGCTCTGCCTTTTAAGGGGAAGGAGAGGGGGCAGGGGCTGGCTCTCTCTGAGCCAGTCCCAGGAGGACAAAGGGAAGATGGGCAGGAGGGTACACATCAATAGGTTTTGAGGTACAGCAGAGCATATTTCAAAATGAACCAATGAACAAATATACATATACAAATATACAAAGCAGAGGAACAAAAGAGCGCATGGAATCCTGAAACTCCACGTTGCTACACATAGGAAACACCACTACTTATCAAATAGTTCACAAGAATCTGTACCTTTCAAGGCAGGACTGGAACTGCCTAGGCTGACTGCTGTACACAGACTGGGCATACTAAAGGGCCAGAAGTTTCTTCAGAGGAAAAATGCATAATCACACATGTACAAGGTTTTCCCACATGGAGTGGGAGGTGGCAGTGAAAATTGTAGTGCTTTGAAATTCCTTTACCATGGATTCAAATTGCTCCTCCAACCTGTGCATTTGGCAAGAATTAAATCATGAAATATGAACCTTCATGAGTATTCTTGGACCTACTGAATATTTATTATCCTAGAAAACAGAATAATTTAGAGGGATTATTCTGTTCCACCAAAACCTTTGCATTCTGACAGAGCATTTACCTCAGAGGAAAAAGAAATATAAAATTCTCTCAGAAAATTTAATCCAGTTCTGTCCCACTTGGGTGACTGCTCTTACAGCTGCATTACAGCATCAAAGGAGACAGGAGCATTGCCTTTCATTTCTGTATGCGTCTAATATAAATTCTGTTGCTTACTTGTCAAACTGCCAGAGCAGATAACCCATGGGGAGTTGCACAACAAAAGGCTAAACACCTGTGTCAGGAGAAGGGATGGTTCTCTAAGTTTGCTCCCCTTCTTATCATTTGTTATTTGGCTACAAATATGGACAGGATCCGTATTTCTTTTATAAAGACAACCTTCTACAAGGAATAGGTCAGATAAAACACTCTACAAGGAGAAGAAAGTGATTCCTCCCTTGGGACACAGACATGAAAGATAACACTGGATGAAGCAGATGCAGAAGGGATTGTCATAGTGAGACACTGAGGAGCAGGGAATAGGCAGTTAGGTCTCAAAGGAGACTAAAGCTCTGTAGGAATTAGAAGGAGCAACATAAGGCTTATTGTAACCTTGAAAGCTACTGAGCATACTGAAACTGTCCTGCAAGGTTTTCAGGAGAAAGGATAGATTTTCTCACATAAATTGCTTACATTTCTATTTTCTCAGACCGGGGAGTGAACTTTCTAGCCTTAGAAAACTTGACTTGTTTTGTTTACATTCTGAAACAAGAATGTAAACATTCTTGGTTTACATTCTAAAAACTGTCTTTTGTCTAATCCTTTTTTTTTTCTGTTTTTTTTAATCTACTTTGAGGAATACACAAATGTAGACAAAGCCAACTCCCTGCTCTGTCTGACACAGGCTTCTATCAGACATACCTCTGATAGCTCTTCACCTAGAATACTGTGGTTTTCAGTTCCATTCTAATTTTCATGCATTTTTTAGCAGGTCTTGACACCTCATTTGATGTTGTGTATTTCTCCAGGCAAGAAAGAGAAAATGGGAGATAAATACACTGCTAATACACAGGAGAATCACCTTACAACTACTGTGGTTTAAGTTAAATGAGGTTTAAGTCACAGAGAGAGCAGACATTGGTATTGAAGCTATCTTTTATGGTACAAAGCTCCACAAATGGTGCAGATACTGATTTTCCCTTGAGTGCTTTGGTTAATGGACATGGTATGCTACTTTTGTTTCTATTACGTAGTTTCTGATACCACAAAAATTCCTGTTGGCTTTTGGGGTCATTTTTTGCATTTAATGTTACTCAACATGATCCTGTAAAATGAATGTCCAGCTTCCTGAAGACAATTAATATTTAATAAAATGGATGCAAATTCTGATCATTATTTAGATGTATAATGGTAAAAATCCTTCCACACTCACAATGTCTAGATAAAATCCACTGAAAGCTGCAACACTTGGCACATAAAATTAAGAAAACAATTTAAAAAAGGGGCAGAAACCAATCATTTTGTTAGTAATTGATCTTTGTGTTGCCACAGTTACAATAACATCAGCTACCTGCTACTGCAATGTTATTTACACAGAGGTTTTGTTTTGCACCTGCTTTAACCATGCAAAACTACAGAGTGGTTACACAGGGACATTCTGGCATCCTTTTTTATAGGATCATAAATAGCTGGTTAGAAGAGACCTTAAAGATCATTTAGTTCCAACCCTCAGCCATGGCCAAGAGTGCCACTCAATTGGTCAGGTTGCTCAGGGCTCCTCCGATCTGGTCTTGAACTCTCCCAGGTATGAAGAATTCACAACTTCTCTGGACAACATGTTTCAGTACCTCAGTACCCTCTAAGTAAAGAATTTCTTCCTGAGGTCTAATCAAAATCTCTCCTCTTTTAGTTTAAAGCCATTCTTCCTTGTTCCATCAGTGTCTTCCCACGTAAAAAGTCCCTCTCCTTTCTATAAGCCCCTGTAAAGTACTGAAAATCCACAGTGAGGTCTCACTGGAGCCTTCTCTTCTCCAGGCTGAGCAAGTCCAACTCTCTCAGACCATCTTTGCAGAAGAGGTGCTCCAGACCTCTGATCATCTTTGCAGGCCTCCTTTGGATCTGTTCTAAGAGGCCTGCACCTTTCTTGTGCTAAGCGCCCCAGAGCTGATTGGAGCACTCCAAGTAGGGTCTTGCATGGGCAGAGTAGAGGGGCAGAATCACCTCCCTTGACCTGCTGGCCATTCTTTTTTTGATGCAGCCCAGGATGTGGTTAGCTTTCTGGGCTGGAAGTGCATATTGTTTGCTCATCCAGTTTTCATCCACAAGCACCCCAAAAATTCTTCTCTGCAACACTGCTCTCAATGATTTCTTTTCCGTGTGCTAATGTCTGGGATTGCCCTGACCCAGGCACAGCACCTTGCACTTGGACTTCTTGAACCTTATGAGGTTCTTATGGCCCCACTTCTCAAATTTGTTCAGGTCCCTCTGTATCACATCCCTTCCTCCTGGTGTGTCAGCCACATGGCTCAGCTTGGTGTCATCTGCAAACTTACTGAAAGTGCTCTTGATCTCACCACCTGTCACTGATAAAGAAATCAAAGAGCACCGATCCCCAGACAGGTGCCCTGAGGCACCTTCATCACCAGTTTCCACCTGGACATGTAGCTATTGACCACAACTCTCTGTCCCTCCGTCCAATTCCTTATCTGTTGAATACTCCACCCTAAGAAATCCACGTCTCTCCAATCTGAAGGTAGGGATGCTGTCTGGGACTGTGACAAAGGCCTTACAGAAGTCTAGGCAGATGGCATGTGTTGGCCTTCCGTTGACAATTGCGATGAATCCATCACAGCAGGGTAACAGACTGGTCAGGCATGATCGGCCCTTAGTGAAGCCATGCTGCATGTCTTGGATCATTTCCTTGTCTTGCATATGTCTTAACACTTCCATGACTATTTGTTCCATAATGTTCTTAGACAGAGAGGTGAAGCTCCCCAGTTTGTCGTTCTCAGGATCTTCTTTTCTCCCCTCTGTAAAACAGGAGTGATGTTTCCCCTTCTAATCATCAGGGAATTTTCCTGACTGAAATGACTTTTCAAACAGCAGGGGAAGTGGCATGGCAACAGCATCAGCCAGTTCCATCAGGACCCTGGGACGCATGTCATCAGGCCCCACAGACATTTTGTTGACTAGGCTAGAAATTTAGGTCAAAATCACATATCTGTAACATTAGCAGATCATTTTTAAGCTGAAACTGTTCCTACTGCTGTATCTCAACCAGAAAAAAAGGGGGGGGGGGAAGCTCCCCAAATCCCACATAGTTAATTTTAAGATGCAGTTCAATGACTCATAAAAAGGTCAGTATAATGTTGTTGCCTGTGATAACACAATTCTCAATTTGATGACCCTGGTGGGGTTTTGCAGTCCTGTGATCTGAAAGAATAAAAAGAGCTGATAAGGAATCAAAAATGTATGCATCAGGGAGACCTGGCTTCTAAATGTTATATGTTTTTCAGACAAAGAATTATAAATGTATACTTAATGGAAATGACTGAAAATCCTCTTTGCAGGTTTTTTTCCATAAACGTCAGAGAAAGGAAGAAAGATTTGTTTATACAAGTTTTAATGTTGTTTCAGGCTCAAAATTCAGAAGAAAAGAGAGAAAGAGCAGTGGGAGTGGAGAAAGGAAAAAAGAAAGAAAATAATAACGAATTTCAAAAATGAACTCCTTTGATTGCAGAAGTTCAATGATTTCTAAAAAAATCTTTTTGATTATTTTTTAACTAAGTCTGCACTGCAGAAAAAGATTGGAATGCATAAATCTCACTTCCATGACAGAATCCTTGTTTAGAAAAGGCAGAAACTGGCAGAAAAAATTTTGTTTTACAACAAAGTAATACTCCCCTTGGAGACATAGTTGAAGTTTTACCCTTCTCATATTCATACTCTGGGCATACCAACTATTTACTCTAAAATGGTTGCATGCCTTATATTGTAATACCTTGCACCTTTTGGTAAATCTACACTCTGCAATGTGATTTAAAAACTAACAAATCAGAATAACAGTCATGGAGGGGTTGTATATCACATTCAGCTTTGCCACATAAAAATGACCTTACAGGACTAATTCCAGCTATTCCAAAACTTCTAAACTTATTGATAGATTTGTGTAGTCACCCTCGGGCCTTTGTCTTGGATATTTATACTTCATGACCAACTAAAAATTATAGCATTTTGCAGCCAGTTCATAGTCAATGGCCCATGCAATGAATTACTAGAATCAAACAAGCTGACTTACAGAGGAAGCAAATCTGCATTTGGATACATAATCAATCATTTTCATGTTCAGTTATTGGAATAGCAATTGCAACTGCAATAATTACAATGGTAACACAGCACATATACATCCTGGGTTTCAGATCTCAGGGTTTCAGAAAGTTAAGAAGTTTAGCAGAAGTTATCAATTAAAGCAGAGAATATTTGCTTATCCTTTCCCTCACTTTCAGCACACAGTCCTTAGCAACATAAATTTTATGCTGCTAACCGTAGTTAGGGATAATTAAATACAGAAAAATACTGTCAGATATCGTTAGAAATACTGTCCTTATATAGTATTTTGAATAGACACACTTGATACAGACATGTATGTGCACTACTGTTTCTCTTCAGCCACAGCTTCAGTCTGTTCTTCCACTATGTCAAAACAGCCTTCATTAAAAACAGGCCTGGACCGTGCATTATTACATATGGGACATATAAGCCTTTATATTCTACTACATCAATTTTATCTTATGGTGAGCTTTTCTAAGATCTTCTGCAATTCATTCATTTTTTCCTAGAGAGCAGAAGGGGTTACTGTTAAACAGACACAATCATTGTTATCACCAAGGCTTACATTTGCCTGAAATAGTATGCTAAATAATTGAATGGGCAGGAACAGCTGATTTTTTCATTCTTTCTAATGCTATGATATTTTTGTGGTTGCACATAAATTCAAAGAATGCTCAAAAACACCATCCAGACTAAAGAAAACAAGAGATACCAGAAAAATATTGAAAGAGGATATTTTAATACTTATTCTTACGTTTAGAAGATTGTGAGTAGCACAGATCAGAATTAAGGATTTAATTTTGTTTTTCATATATTTTACAATACAAAGTAAATTCAGTGGAAATGGTGCTGACATGAATTTCTTCATCCCATCTACTACACTTTGCTTTCAGTTAATCTTTTTTTTCATCAGGAACTTGAAATGTCAACTTACAAAATGTTACACTGAGTAACTGGAAGGAAGTTGAAAGGACCAGTAATAACAGGAGAGACTTGCAGACAAGATGAAAATAGGGTGAGTACAAGGAAGAATAAGACAAAGTGCCAGCCTTTCTCTGTGGTCACAAGCACAAAGTACCAAACAAACAGTAAGTCATTAGAGGGAGAGGGAAAGACTGAAAGAGGCTTAAACTATAAATACTCTGGGAGAAATATTATAAAAATTTTGAATCTTCATTCAAGATAAATCTCTTCTTTAATTTGACCATTTTGGAAAGAAACTGATCTCATGCACAAATTTGGACTTCAAATCCAAAATTATTCATTAGCCAGCTAAAAACCCTTAACAAAAAATAACATTTTCCAACCAAATTAGGAAGTCAACATTTTTCTGTTTCTTAGCAAGCAGTTCTCGACAGAGATCCAGGATTGTATTTCAGATGTCTCTTCATGGTAGCTCTCCTACCTCAGTGAGGTTGTTTGAAAAGTGAATGTTGGACCCAGAAGGTGGTGGTCAGTGGCACAGAATCTAGTTGAAGCCCACTAGCTAGCAGTGTACCCCTGGGCTGGATAATGGATTTAGTCCTGCTTAACATCATAAGTGACCTGGATGATGGGGTGGAGTGTAGCCCCAAGCAGTCTGCAGACAGCACTGAACTGGGGGGAGTTGTTGGTAGGCCAGAGGGTCATTCTGCCTTCCAGGGGCACCTCAGCAAGCTGGAGAAATGGTCCAACAGGAAGCTGATGAAGTTCAACAAGGGGAAGTGTAAATTTTTGCACCGGGGGAGGAACAACCCCATGCACCAGTGTATGCTGGGGGCCACACAGATAGAAAACATCTTTGCAAAAAAGGGCTTGTTCAACACAAAACAAGATTCATTTCAGTAGAGCACAGTGATGTGCTGTGTAAGAAGACTGAGGAACAAACCAATTAAAATTAAACATCAATATCTAATACTTTCATTTCAGCCACTTACACTGGCCAACACTTAAATGGTGTTTTAGAAAGAAACAGCACAGAAATAGAAAAAAAAGGTGTCTTTATTCCCATGTAATATAGCATGTAGATAAAAGAGCAGCCCCGTATGGATTGATATCAGCAAGTCTAAGTAGTAGTAAAAACACAGCAAGTATAAATAGCAATAAAAACAGTTAATGGCTGTTTATTATAACTAGAAAGTTATAATAATCCTGATTTGCTACAGTGAAGTTGGGTAGTCCCTTTTTATGCAAAGGCCCCATACGCAGTAATGAATAAAGAGGTTTATGTGTTAGCTATGAATGAGAAAAGATAAGCTGTACCAAAGCAATTATATTGTGACAGAAAGCTTTTTCTTACTCTGTGTTTTTTGGCTTTTTTTAAGACCACCCAACCAAACATCTCAGTTTATAAAGCAGCACCTTCAACTAAAATTATGCAGTAAAATACAACTGAAGCCAAGACACCTGTTCTCTATTGCTTTAAATGAGGTTTTTAAAGGAAGGTGGCAACATACCTAGGCCTTTGGCCAATCTTGAATTGGCCATTTTCTAATACTTTTAAAACAAATTAAAATACTGCCTGTCAATAATGGCATATATTTATCTTAATTTTATATAAATGCTACACAAAACTGCACAGGGTGATTTTTGAGCATTGTACTTCTCATCTCTGCACTGTAAAAAATGACATTATTAGGGCAGAGACAAAAGCAATGAAAATGCTTAAAGATTTAGGAAATGTGACCTATGAAAAGAGGTCAACAGTAAGGAATTTATACAGCCTACAGAGGAGATAAGTAAGTGGTGATTAAAATATAAGTACCTTCCAGGAATTACCAAAAAAGAAAAAACAAAAAAAAACAATTTTGCTTTAATTAGTCCATATAAAAAAAGGAATAAGTAAAGGCCTAAAATTAAGAAAATGGAGACCAAAAAGTCGAAAAGCACTGTATAACAGTTAGATCAATTAGATAATGGAATAACCTGCCAAAACAGCTATTATTACCAAAAGCATTCAAGGCATACCATAGAAGGAACCTATAAAAGAAAATTGTAAGTACAGTTAAAAGTACAGATGAGCCAAACAGTCATTTCTAATCTTAATATCTATTATTTAAGATAATAGAAGGCAATAAAACACCAGCAGTAGAAATAGCAATGCACACAGAGTTGCCCTTTAAAGGGAATATTTTCATATGTAATTCACATGTTTTTTAAGGAACACGTTTGCCCATAAATTTGGGGTAATTTCCCCTATATCCATACCCTCAGGTTTTGGGATATTTTATAGAACAATTTTTTTTTTTTGTTAAATTCTAAATAAATGTCTCAAAATACATTTGTGGTGATTAGTTAGTCACAGAGAATCATAACTGGTTTAGACTGATGTTGTTTAGAAGTGTGATAGCATCAAATACTCTTGCAAGTTTTTAGAGGTTTAATATCAAATAAAATGATCTATTAGCTCTGCATTCAAGCCTATATTTTCAGCTTGATGTACAATTCAAGTAGTTCTTCACTATTCTATGCCTCAAATTAGTTACTGGTTAAGAAAACCAGTATCACCACCACCAAAAGGCCCAGAAACCCTCATTTATTTAAATTCACAAAAAATTCAGAACAAGACATGCAAAAAGGCCACTTTGACATAACATATCATAATTCAATATTATGCTTTCCCTGCCTGCACAAAACAAAACTTGGTATTTTTAAGAGGTTTACTTTAAGTTATTTTTTGCTCAAATATTTCAGCATTTTAGAGATCAGTTTTCAATATTTCTGTGCAGTCCTGAGAGGTTCAAGAACTTTTGGGAGACACGTGGAAGTTAAGGAATTTCTGTTCAACAAATGAACACAAAGCTATGGGCAATTTTCAGCTGCCATTTACTTATGAAATTGTTAATCCCAACCCATGAAGACAAAAAATGCTAGTTGCATAATAAATCTAGATCCAATTATATTCTCATGATACAATTTTGTAAAATAAATTTAAATTGATAGATGTATACTTAAAAAACACCACACATTCATCATTTTAGATACACAGAACAGCTTGATGTTGAGAGCTGACAGAGAATGTGCAATAGCTCTTCCTCACCTAGTATATCCATTTATTTTATACTGGTGAGTATTCTTCTAGACAGTTCAATCATTTTAAAGATGAATGTGCTATAAAAGGTCCCCACAGTATTTTTCTAAAATTGTCTCTTACAATCCAAAGAAAAAACAGACAAGCAAATAAACAAAACTAAAACAAATAAACAAAACCACCAAAAAGCTAAAAAACCAACCAAACAAAAATACAAAAAACACCCCAAAACCAACAAAAAAACCCTCAAACCCCCAAAAAACTAAAAAAACCCAAAGAAAAACCCAAACAAAACAAACAAAAAACTAAAAAAATCCAAACAAAAAACCAAACCAACCAAACAAACAAAAGCAAAACAAAACCAAAAAAGCCCAAAAAACCAAAACAAACAAAAAAAAAAAAACCCACAAAAAACAACAAAACAAAACCACCCAAATCCAAAACAAAAACAACCCAGAAATAAAACTAAAACAAACCTCTCACAAAGGCAGAATATGGTAAATTGTGAGAGGAAAAGAAGTTAAAGAATTTATGTCCATTATTCCAGGAAAAAGATGGTGTAACAATAATGAGGGATCTGAATTGAAAGCTTACCTTCTGACCGAATCTCAAAATGTTGAGTTCTAGCTATACTTGTCTTGATTTTAGTTCAATTGTTGAGAATTCTTAATCTTGTGTCAAAACTTAGCCCACAGCAAATTTCATGTTTTGGGAAAATTCAAATATTTTAAAGATATTCTCATTTTGTGTGACAGAAATGACAAGTAGGATTGACTCTCTTAAAGGTGCTAGGAAATAATGTAGCTTCTCTAGAATTGACATGGAAATTCAATTTATATGATGATGTCCTTAACTTTACTCCAAGATTTCATATACTTTGCAACCCCAGCTTCTGCATAATTTTCTGAATATGCTTTACTGTTGCATTGAGTAATAATATTGACACATAAAAAAAAAAAAATAAACCAAAAACCAAAAACCAACAAACCCTGTATTCCAGAATGCATTTTGCATCTGAGAATTTGTCCACAGTTCTCAGATGTTTGGATCAACTGGTTTAATTATTGAATTCTTATTGCATTTATACAGTGACAGAATTTAATCCTTTTTTAATTCACTGCCCTAACAGCTTTTATAAACAGAAAGTTCAGGAAGGAAAAGGATTTCCTGAAAAAGTAATTTATATTGCTATTTCATATTAGTTTTAATAGATTCAGCTCTTATACATATGAGAGATGAAGTAACATGCTTAAATTAACAAAGCAGCAAACTAGATCAGTATTGACTTATTTACTTGTAAGTGTGTGGCTTTGTTCCCCTTCACTTTCATTGCTTAAGTGAGAGCATTATGGTCTATTTTGCCTTGCAGATTTGAGAAAACATCTATTTCTTTAAAATGCAATTTCTGCCACTACATTATTGCTGTCATTTCTGGTTCATGCACTGATTGCTTTATCTCACCAAGAGCTCATAAAAGGCATCATAGATACCTATTTCTGGGGGAAAAAAAAAAAGTACTTTCATTGTCGCTGTGGAGAAGGGAATATAAAATATGTTTGAATATGTGACTCAAAATGTGCACACACCTGTGTATTTTAGTCATCTGCCCCCGCATTCCTTAGTGTTTTTTCCTGCATTTATTCTAGGAGTTAAATGGAATTAACTGTTTGGTAGGAATCCAATGTTACGTTAAATAAACACTGCCCAGATTCCTTAGGAAGTGACAGTGATATTTCCAGTTTGATGTATTTCTAGCTGTCTCCAACTACTCAGTGGAAGAACGCCTGGAATGATGATTGGCCAGTGTTGATAAGGAACTTATTAACAAACTCATGGATAAGAACAAACTGGTTTTTTTTCCTAATGTAGATATTGATACAGACAGATTAAAATATGCTGAGGTAAGGAAATATGTAGCAAGATGTGTGGCTGTGCTAACTGGTTTTCCTTGACAATGTGTGTTTTTGGTCTCTCTCTTGCACATACACAGAGCCCAGAGGATCAATCTATTTGCTGGAGGGTCCTCTACCTAGAGATGTGTGCTGTTTGCCAGGGCTTTTATTTTAGAGAAAGAGGCTACATAGCATTGTTCACCTGCTAAACAAACTCTTTATAGCAATAAAAAATATATTAAAGCACAATTAAAAATTAAAATTGAGGCTTTCCTTAATGAAAAGACATTGAAGCAAGCTGATATAAAATAACAATGCTAAAGGATAATCCCTGCTATGCTTCCATACTTCTTTTGTCTATGCTGCCACATATTTATGAGTAGATTCATGAAACAGAAGACAGGAGGAGGGAAATGACAATTACTATAAGTTTCTTGCAAATTATAAGCCTCCAGGAACTATGTGATGCTATTGAAGCTGTCTGCAGGTTCTGCACAAACTGAGACTTCCTACGCAACAGCTTTCTTACCTGACTAATTCTAATTTCTGAATTCTGGAAGGCAAAGTGGTCAAAACTTCTCACAGAAAAGTAATTTCCATGAAATCCATTAAATGAACAGAGATATTTCATATCCAATGGGGTAAAAAGGGGACAATTAGTCCTCTTGCATTTTGTGTTTCCCTGTAGAAACTAACTTAAAAATTAAATTACTTAGAAAGCATTATTTGTGTAAAATTCTTTGGCATAAATGTGATGAGTATTATTTGAAGTAAGAGGAAGCATTGGATTGTGCCTACTCTAAACACTAGTGTTTAATAATTTAATTTTATTGATCTCATGTTCTTAATAGTCTTTGCAAATACAACTCTTGTCAAAGGAATCAAGCCTATTAGACCCCTGCCCCCAACAGCAGTGCATTAGAGGACTAGAATGTTTGTACATTCTGTTCACACTGTATATGGAGTGCTCATTGAACAGCCTCAAAACACCAGTTTTCAGAATTTGAATTTATGTCTAGTAAATGTAAGTAATTTTGAAACATTTTTAATCATTACGAAAACAACTCACAGAAATATAAACACCACTTGTAGGAAAATTGTAAATCCCTGATGTTCTTTATTTGTATACCCACTTCTGCCCCTCCCAAAAACAAGAATGGGTATAAAGTGAACCTAAAAATCAAGAAGAAAGAATACTAAAGATGCATCAGGACCCTTTCACTGCTGCAATTTCACTGCAATTACAGGGGTAAGTTCTCTGCATTATTTCACAAGTAGTAGCAAAAACTGCACTAAGAGTTTTCCTTTTAACACTATTTTATACTCTTAAAATACAACTAATTAGGTATTTCAAAATGATTAGTTACATTTAAGAAGTGGCTGCAAGGCACTGACAGGCTGTCAGTAACTATTTCTTACTACACATAGTCATTACATATAGACATAGTGATAGTCTTCATGTATCAAAGTCATTGAACATATGGATAATGTAATGCTGAAATGAGGTATAATTGTGATTTTTCTTCCATTATTTTTTTCTAAACCAGGTTCCTCTTCTGTGAAGGAAAATCTTGGTAACAGAAAATTGTGGATTGCACATCATATATGAACTAAAGTACAAATGACATTATTCACAAAGTAAAATCACCCAAGATTGTACTTACAAAAGAAGGCATCTGTCTGAGTATTATTCCAATGTTCTTAAAGCACAGACTTTTTCCTCTAATCAGGAAATAAAGAACTGCCTTTATTTTTATTTATTTTCTCATCTAAAAATAGAAAGTTGTTATCACCAGGGTATTTTTACCCCTACATTTTTAAGGCCATTAAAGAATTATGCTTTTAATTAAAAAACAAAACCTTAAAATTAAACATTCACAAATCTCAAATTACAGAGAAAATATAAAAGTTACTAATCTTGTTCAACACAGATTTAATTAAAGGTACATAAGTAGTAAGGGAGTTAAGGTTAGCCTTATAAACAATCATGACTAAATTCAGATCTTTGTTAACATCTCTTTTTGCCTCAATGGAGCATCTTCATTTTTTTCAATCTTAAAATTTTGTGGTCAACCTCCTGCATATTTGAGATTATCTCAGTTCTAATACTTCTTTCTGGCAATATTTATGCCACTACTTTAAAATGCAAGGCCATCATGCTTTCCTTAAGATTCAGTAAATTTGACAATCAAAATGAAAAATGACTGAATGTCCTTAAAAGGTATAAATCATTATTGAACCCTTTATGTTCCTATATCACCAGTTACACCTTTGGCGTGAAATTAGGCCTTGGATGTGAAGCATTGTTAGGACTCCTTGCTTAATTACTAACTGTTTTGTTGAAGTCTAAGTGGAAGAATTATATTGGCTCTAATAAGATGGGAACTAATGACTTGCAGCACTTACATTAAAATACCGCACGTCTTTGTAACTGTGGATTTCCTTATTCTTTCAGAAACAGTTCCTTCTCTAAAGCATATGGAATAGTGTCACATATCTAACCTGAATAAATGCATATGATGGACTTTTATGAGGGCTTTTTTATTATTATGAGGTCTCTTTTATTGCTTTCCTCCTCTTTCCTCTTTTAACCACAGTCTATTTGCCAGCTTCAGGTAAAGAATTTTATGCAACACTTAGACATTGCTGAGTTACTATGAATTCTGATTAACCAAAGAGGTCAGCTTTCATTAGAAAGTGCATAAAACTCAGTCCATTAAATTGTCCATTTCAAGCTTGCAGTAATGGCTTATGGTTTTGATTATATTAATTAGTGCACCTTCTGCATTGCTAAACTAAATGATTATTTTAAGGCACAGAGAGGCTTCATCTTCTAGCATAGAACTAGTTTATAGGGTAGAAATGGTAGAGAAGATGGGAGATTTAAAATTTATTAGGTTTACTGAAATATAATAGATTAAAAAAATAAAGTCACTGCAATAGATAAATTATTTTGCCAAAGAAGTTAGCATATAATATCTGCTACAGTTTAGAAAAAATAATCCCAAATCATTACTTTTTATAACTTTGCTTTGAAATTAGGGGTATATGATTTTACTGCCTTTGGTCAGAGAAATTTTTTTAACTGTTCATAACAGAAGGTCCAAACTCATATGCTCATATCTTCAATGACTCCTCTAAATACATAGAAAGTTACTGGTTTTCTAAACCTCCTGAAACAGTATTCATTTCTACTTTAGCAGCTGACAGAATAAAGCATACCCAGCCACTGTTCTATCCAGCTCAGTATTCTACACAAAATGACTAATCCTTCTATTTTGGAGAACATATAAATGTAGATTCTCTCTATTTCCCACCTCAGCTGGTCAAAGATCAAATCAGATCAAGAGAAGGGCAGAAACAGCAGATCTTCACAGACAGACAGTCCTCTGCATGGGACCACTCAGTGTGAGCTGAGTCAGCTCCAGAGGGAAACACCACTAATTTATTACCAGCAAGCTATTTCAATGATTAATCCGGATTTAAAAAGTTAACTACATCTCAGAAGCCTTACACTAGGAGACACATTTCTAAAAAGAAACAAAAATTGGTGGGTTTTTCTGTGATAACTGCACTAGTCTAGTCATATGCTAGACTTCTCTCAGTCAGAGGCATAAATCTGGCTTAATCTTACTTCTAGGAAGGTGCAAGAATCCAACATCCAACAGCTGAATGAACCAATGGTACTAGCACTGGCAGTAATATATCTGATACCAATCTACCTCTATTCCTTCTGGGCCTCTCATCTCTCCTCAGCTGAAGAACATCAGCTTGTCGTGTTAAGGATCTGCAAGTTTTATTTATCCACAGAGTTATCAGGTTCCTTCCCCGACCTTCTCATGTCTAAAGGCACACATGACATGACAGATAAGGGTACTTGAAAGTCTTCATCTAAGTTTTAACTGGTTAACCCTATCTTTTGAAGTTCTTGGTGTGACTTTCTGTCCTAGCTAAGAAGTTAAAGGTTTGTACATAGATGCTAAAGAGGAATGCCAGGAAAGACACATGCCCTTTCCAGCTTTCATTTTCACCCTCAACACCTTCTCTTCGTGGGAGGAGCAACTCACCCTCCTACATCAGAAATGTCATTCAGTGAACATCACTGCTTGGATCAGTTGGCTAGCTACCAAGACAGCCTACATAATTGATAGGGACTGACAATCTTTGAGAGACTGGTTCAGAGCAGATGCTAGCTTGAGTACTCAGATCTCTCATATCAGAAAGAAAATCCTCTCTGAATATGTGGCAACACGGCCTCCTACATCACCATTCTTTTTTTCCCTGTCTTTCCCTTCAGTCTTTAGTTGACACTACCAGTACACCATGTTTTTTGTGGGAGTGAGGTGGAGGGTGACAATGCTGAGGTTTTTGCATTACCACTCTCACAGAGAAAAACCCCAAACATAACAAATCCCAACAAAAAATAACAGCCCTGGAAACAGAACTTTCTTCTTAGAAAGTATAAAAATTTGTACAATTTTCTTATATTACTGCCTACTATAACAGCAAAGTTCCTTACAAAAATTTTCCTTTTTTCTGTTCTACTGATTTCTGGTTGTATCTACCCCTGGCAAAAAGTTGCCAAGTGATCAGCACAGGACTGATACAGACAGTAGTAGTGCAAACCTGCTGTGCAGTGTCCCAAAGCAGCACTTGTAATGTTTGAAAGATTCAGTGCCTGAAAAGAGAATGAGAAAAAAGGGAAGGCACACAGCTGGACTGCCATCCCATGACCACACTACACTGAACAGCAATCATAAGTGCTCCACTATACATAGGGGTGCTTAGTCCCCAGCGCGGGAGAGGCTAGATCTCCCTCTTCCTAGCTATTCCTGCTCTACCTCTGATAACAAATTCATGCCAGAGTGTGAGTAGTATGTGGGCTATTTAGATTACTTCAATATTGGCCTCTGTGTTCAAAGCAGTCATAAAGATACTGTTTGAGAGGCAGAAATTCTGTCTAAAAATATGCACCGTCTTTCAAGACACAGTTCTCATCGTACACATTATTGCTATAAACTTGTTCTGACTACAAGAGTATATCAGAAATAGCATCATAACTTTTTTTTTTTGGTCAGATTTGAAACAGGTATAGAAATCAAATATTTTTGACAGAACTCAATAAAATAAATTGATTTTGTAAAATCATAAGAGGTGTTTAAATTAGAGCTTATCAGACTGCCTATTTTTGTGAAAAAATTCAGTTCTAATACTCTTAAAAAAAATCAATGATTTTGGTTAAAGCAACTAAAATTTTTTTCAAAAATCTGGACAGGGTTTCAAAGTCCTGAAGAATATTTTGTATACAGAGAACAAACATCTGTAATTACATCCTGAGCAAAACAGCTTGAGAGTTCTGGATTGCTAAAAAGGCAGCAGCTCTTGACAGAAAAAACTGAAACTGGATGCAAAATTCTCAGCATGACACTTTTAAAAATACAGATTTGTATTAAAAGCTTTTCGTCAATTTTGACAAAATTTGCATAAATTATGAGAGAACATTTCATTTCAACAAGATAGCATTAAAGAAAAGAGGGAATAAATGCCTCTTATTTGATACCTACCTATTAGGGAGGTTTACTAAATTTAACATCCTAACACAGCAAAGGCCCATTTTTTATATATATTACCAAGATGTATGGGAAAAAAACCCTTGAAAGTAACATTAGATCAGAATGATGTATATCAAAATGGTGTTTAACTTTATCCAAACAAATAAATATTTGGATGAAGTTAAGATATTGAAGATACTTTGTAAATTATACAAAATATCTAAATGCACTATAATTAATTTCCTTGTTCTTCACCAAAAAAAAGAAAAAAAAAACAACCCGAAGAAAGGTGTTTATTTCTATTTAAGATTTAAAAAAATCAGCTTTTAGAACTTCATAGAGAAAGGACACTGTTAGCTGATTTTATGTTAGACATCAACAAATATAGAAAGCAAGTGTACTTTTCTCTGAGCTATAGAAATACAGGTAGGCTCTATTTGATTTATTGCCAGAAGTCTTACTACAATGTTGAAACTGATGTTCTTTTTTATGAAATTCTGAGAGTGAAAATCTCTGTCTGTGTAAAGGGATTCAACTCCAGTAAAATGAAACGACTGTTGCTCCTCTGTATTTGCACTAACAAAAAACAGAATATCCAGACTGTTTGTATGTTGTTGTAATATGAGTACTTGAAAGGATTTACAGCCATATAGAAAGTAAAGCTAAAAAGAATATTTTCCTTGTTATAACTGAAGTTTCTTTGTTGTCGTTGTTGTTGTTGTTGTAGGACACATTTGCATAGTTATTAGAAGAGGTGATATAGCATTATAACTATTAAATCTAAAACCGTCTTTGATATAGTTTATCAAAGGAAATTTTGTGTTGATGTCAAGAATCTGTGGAGGTCTGTTGGGTTTCAAACATGTTAGTATTCATTACTAATACCAATATAAGAGGCCAGTGGCTTTTACTCAAATTCAGATGTATACTGTCTTTCCAAGGTCTCTTTCATAGATCGTTTCAAAGATTTCATGTGTGGATAGGCCATAAAACACAGGACACATGTCCTATTCAGATGACATCCCATTCTTTCATTCTAGAAGAAAACCTCAATTCTGACCAATAAAAATATCCCTTATTTATTACTCCTGTGGTGTGAAAGCAAGAAAAGGCTACCTTTATGGTAGTGGTGATACCATGCACTAGATAAGGTTTATCACATCATGATAGTAAATTAAGTGGGAATAGAAGTTTGGATTAAAAAGAAACAGGTTTTCCCTATTCACTCATTTGGATAAGAATATAAAAAATATTCTTGCTGTGTTTTTCCTCTGATTTTACATGCTCTTCACTTGACCACTTAAAGCTTCAAAAAAATATCATTCTTATATATTTCCAATAGAACCAAACTCAGCATTTGCTTCTGTCAGATATGGATGTGAAATTTATAACCACATTTACTTGAATTTTTTCCAGCTCTCATTCTGAAAGGACTTTATTATCTTCTGGGTTAAATGGGTATGTATATACATAAATAAATTTGATGGAACAAAATATTACATATTTGAATCAGGTCAGAATTCACCTAAACAATTAATCCAAAAAAGCAAATGCCCAAAATGCCGCATCTAAAATAAGCCCTATGCTGATATGCAGGAGTCTGCCTTACTCTGACAGTGAAAATAAATTACCATCCTGCAAGAGGAAAAAACAGATGTATTTAAAAGACAAATAGCCATTCTCTCTGAAATTCAAAGTAGCGTGAAATGGAGAAGTCACAGCAGATTAAAAAACAAATGGGAAGCAGAAATTCAAATTGCCATCAAAGATAAGAAAGTTCTAAGAGAATTGTTCTTCTGTGCTCTTTCAAACTCTTGACACCCTTTGCCTCACAGCAGATGAAAGAGTTGCAAAGGTTGACTTCTGGAACACTGCAGCAAGGAACACAAAAAATAGGATTGTCATTGTCCCCTGAGAAGAGGTGTTGAAGACAGCTGGCATAGTTAGTAATGCTTAAGGACAGTGCCATGAATTGGAAGACTTGAATCATGGGCAAATGCCCTGGCTTCCCTCTATTTCACTCTTGAATAATAAAAGCCACTTCTGAAATACTTGTGCATCTGAATGTAGTCAGTTCACTGTTGCTATAAGATATTCTTTTCCATCTGTGGCTTCAAGATAGGCAGGCTGTACACTTTCATCCTAACCCCTGGATCCTTGCTGTACTTCCAAAGTGATTCCATCCAATGGATAGGAAACTACGCAGAAATCACATAACCATTCATTCAAATGATATTTCAGGGGATACAGAATGACAGCAAGTTTAAAAAAAAGGTCTTGCTTTTGAACAGAATAGCCGAATCCTCAGCTGGCCACCCTTCAGTGTTAGTCGAGAGGAGCCAGCTAACTAGCACGTTGTAGGATGACAACACAATGCTGAGTCAAGAAGCCCTTGACTGTACCAAGAGAACAATAATGCAAGAAACAAACATGTGGATCAAGTTAACACAGATTTTCTCTAAAGCACTCCTGGAAATCTTTTCCAAGTTTGAAAGCCTATTATAAATTCTGTGTAACATTTCATCAGAGATTTCCAAAGTTGTTCTCTAAGAGATAAGTAAGAGAATGACAGCAGTGGATTGTCATAATAGTCTTGGAGGATTAATCACACCACTGCAAATTAGCCTCCTTTAGCTACTTATTCAGAACTGACCTTTAACCAAGAGACTGACATTCTTAGCCTAGCTGTGAATATTTCATTATCTGGTGAATCCCACTAAACCAGTAACACTCTCTAAGTACATCACACTCAGCCTTGGTTTTAATATTCCTTCAAAGGTTGCTCCTGGAAGTTTTTGCTTCATAATGAGCACTCTCAAAATTTGTCATAAAAAATAATTCTTATTTACCCAAACCTAATAATTCACTTTTCTTTTCTGACATGCTACAATTTTCTTTTTGACATTAATTTCTAGCCTCCTTCTCAGCCCCCTTCACCTGCCTTGATAATGTAAGGCTAGGTAAAATCATTTGGAATGCCTCCCTCTATTTTGGCTGTCTGAATAGTTTCCAAACAAAAAGATTTAATTTAACAGCAGAGGAGATGTGGATGTCAGTTCATGTGATTAAAAAGTCTCCTACACACACACACACACACACACACACACACACACACACAAACACACACACACATGAGCATGAAGGAGCAGAGAGGCCCAGTTCCAGGCAGGGGAGGCCTAATAACCCCTTTCAGAAAATTAACTCGAGGGGTTCCCACAGCTATCCCAGGAGAGTCTCACCCCCCACCCATATTGAGATGGGACAAGCCATCACCATGAGCCAATGCAGAAGCTCTAATGGTCACCTTTCTAACTGAGGGGGATCACTGCCCAGAAGTATGGGATCACACAGGACATTCTAGGATGGTTATGGGGTGGAACTAAAGGTGCAAAATGGGAGGAAACAAGGTGGGTTGTGGAGGAAGAAGCATGGAAAAAAAAAAAAGGAATAAGAAAATAAAAGGAATGTGTAAACAGGTGGCTGACTGTTCAGTACATATCTGGTCATACCATGTTGTCAACATGGTCTTCTCTGCCCTCTTATTAAATTCCATTTTCAACTCTGGTGTGTTTATGGGGGTCTAAATGTCTAAATGGAATGAGTGTGTGTGTGAATGTGGAAGAGGTCTGTATGAGCAGCTGAAGGAGGCCTGGGGCCTCAGTGGTTCATTTGTCCCCGTGCTGACAGCTGGGAAGATATGGATCTAGGGGAAACCAATGAATAGATGAAGTGTCTGAGCCTAGCTTCAGGAGGGATCCACATTGTGCATGTGCAGGTATATGCAGGTGTGCATAGGTATTTCCCGCTACTGAGCCTTCCTCATAATCCATCATTGGGTGGAATGGGATGAGGCTATTGGTGCCATTTGAGCTAGTGTGAATGCTGAGTGTATCTGGCACCCACACGTGTGTATATATATGTGTGTGTGTGTCTGTGTGTGTGATCTGTGTGTCCACATGTGCATATGTGTGTTTATGTGGTGTATGCTTGTGTTTCAATACATGGCTATTGTGAATCCTTGCTTCACATTCTAAAATGGAATACCCAATTTCTTTGCATAATGCATGCCATAATTTTAGGTCTTACTCTTCCAATGATTGACTTCTTGATGCCAGCAATGCAAAGAGGACTATATGTAAACCAAGTGGCCTAAGACTCAACAGACAACAGTAGGTCATCCTGGAAAACTGTAGAAGAAAAGCAAACTCTTCTCTTTGGTGCAAAGAAAGGGTTTTGAGTGCAAGAGACCTTGTGGGAAGCTTTCATTCTAATCAAGTATGTCACCCTTCAAATCTAGGACACTGATGTCCCAGGTAAAGAAAACGCCACTTGTGAAATCTGTAGATAGCAGACTCTATGTGGTGCAGTGTTCTGTGATATTCTCTAAGAAGCAGAAAGGTCACTAAAGTGCCCTGCTTCTGACCAGCAAGAAGGAATGGGGATGTCAGTGAGGAACTGGCTGAAGACTGGCTCCTGCACAGAGGACAAGAGAACAGGAGGTGCCCAGGGCTGCCACCAGCTGGCAGGGTGCTGGTGCAAATACTGCTGGAAGACAAACACACATTCCAACCACTTAAAAAATTTCTTCACTTTAAGAGAAGAAAGAATACATTAAATTCATGTCAGTTGGTAAAACAGAAATTATTACAGCTTACATTTCTCCCTTTCTCTCTTCTTTTCAATCCTCCCTCAACAACAGGGACTTGATTCACTTTTTGTGAGGAGACAGCAAAGGTCACTGAGCAATCAGTTTGGTCTAGTTTTCCCCCAGTTTGGGATAGAAATCAGGCCAGTGTTTAATTATGGCTCTTCGAAACTGAAGCTGGCTCCCAGTGCTAATCAGAGCATGGTAAATGTACTATACATATAACACTAATAACATCTGCATATGTGCACATATATATCTAATTCAAGACAGATAAATACCCTTTGGAGAGAAGACACATTACACAGATACTCTGTGTACATACAGATATACAGATATATAAAAAGTAAATTGCTTCCATTTAAGTTCTCAGTTTGAAAATAATGCATTCATTCAAAAAGACAGTTACTTATCAAAGACTTAAGACAATACTTCCAACTATGTTGACAGAATGTACATTATTTGCTTGTGTCTCATATAACCCTGAACACCTAAATAAGTTAATATTTCCTTTTTCTCAGTATGGCATCTTTCTACTAGAATTGAGGAGGTATTCTCTTTAAAGAAACTGGTCTTATCAAGCAATAAGCAAATATAACAGGCATTTATTACTGACTGGATTTTAAAAATGCCTTTCTCAGACAGTAAAGCTGTGTATATTATGAAGTGAGCAAAGAGTAATTAAAATATGGAATTTTAAAACATTTTTGTTTGCAAGAAAAATTGTAAGTGACAGAATTCCTTGTGGAAGAAAGATTTATTTCAGAGGGGAAAAGAGCCATATGCATTCTGATTTAGCTTTTCAAAGAATTCAACAAAACCTGACCCAGCTGGGACCCAGTAGTCTGACTCTAGCTGTGGTAAAAGCTTAGCAGAGTATTGAAGAAGAAACATAAGAATGTTCATATTCTTAAGAACATTGTTTCATGATATTACAACTGAGGTTCCTTTGTACAGGATCATACTACAGGGACTCCAGTTTTAATATTCAACTTCTAACAGTTGGCATCTGCTGCTTTAGAGAAAGAGGAGCAAATATAATTCTCCTAATTATCTGTATCATTATTCTTCTTACTTCATAAACTGCGTCTGCCTCCTGGGTCTGTTTTGCACTGATCTCAGTTTCTACCAGTTGTCTGCAAATCATTACCAAAGTCTTGTCCTATTCTTCAGCCCTTTTTCCTTCTCTTTATTTGAGAACCAAACATAACAGGTGAGCATATTAAATGCTGCAGCCATGCCAGGTTTATATGTATTCATCACAAACACATCCTTTTGGATGTCTGCCAATAATGCTTAGATATTCCTTTAAAACTCTGCCTTTCACATCTTTCAGAAGTCTCATGCTTTTTCTACTTATTGCTTCATTTGCTTACAAGCTCAGACTCTAAGGATCAACTCTCTGTTGCATTGTAAAATTTTACTAATAGAACATAATACCCTTGTTAAAATTTAAAAAAAAAAAAACAAAAACAACACCTATTTTCCTGTCCATAGACTAAGGTTTTTAGTCTTCCTTTAATCTAAGTGCTTGTAAGCATCAAATTCTTGCTTCTGTATTGTCACCACCACAGCTGCAGCATTACTTGCCTGATCACTCACTAAAACTACACAGCTTCTGGGTAGCATTCTGTTCTCTCAGTGGAGGGAAGCAAGGCGTGGTACACTTAGAGGTGTCATAAAATCATTCATGGTCCCTTGCAACAGTGTGGTTATGTCCCTAAGACTGTACTTAGAGTTGATCACGAGAGACTTCCAACAAAACCAGATATCAAATGAAGATTTTGAAGCAAGGACTGTCTCTCAGTCTGGCACAGTGTAATTTCCTCTTGCCAGTTCTCCGATATTCATCATGACTAATAGCGATTAAATATATGAAATATATGATTAAAATATATGAAAAAAATAAATCAACCACAACATTTAAAATATTTCTTCTTAATTCTGTTGGTCAACTTGTTAGGAAAGAGATAGACACTACATTGTTCTCTTTATCTACACCTTTAATCATCTGTCACACACTCTGAAAAGCGATACAGTTTTGAAGTGACTTCTGAATTAAAAAAAATAGGGCATTAGACAAAGCTGACACAAATGAACTAAAGAATATTTTTAATCAGTATCACATCTCAGATGCATTGTAAGAACTGGAGGGGAGTTAGTAGAGAAAGTTATTATTAGTACTACTGATTTTTCAACAATACCATTGAGATTATAAAGAGGAAAATAAAGAATTTTAAAAAACCTACAGAACGACATCTGCAAAGGAAAAAGGATTTGGCCAAATAAGAAGAGCAGAAATACTGACTAAAATTTTAAAATTTGTATGCTAAATGCTGAATACTAATAGGAGCGCATGCTGATCCTACTTTGAATTGACTGAGATTCAAACTGTTTTGCAGATTAGCTATTTTTCTCTGAATTTTGAGTCAGAGAAAAATTGAGTGTAAAATTTTAGGCATAAAACCCATATGATTAATATAGCGTGAGAAGAATCCTTCCGATTGAATATAAAATTGTTATAACATGCAGTGGTTTTGAATTACACTGAGGATATTGCAATTAATGAAAAAATACTGTATTTACAATGGTTGCACATGTGGTTACTCTAATAATTATAGTGAATTCTTCTACTAGTGTTGTTACAGGTAGCAATAGAAGCAGTAGTTTTGACTTCACATAGACTTTCATTGACACCTGAATAAATTTAAAAGGAATCCTTCATGTGTTATTAGACTGTCTAGCAGACAACATATTTAGTAACGGATTCAAAATTCCTCACCAGAATGAAAAATCTTACCCATTTGACAAGTATCCCTGGCAAGAACCAAAACAAAAAACAACCCCAACCAAACAACAACAACAAAAGCAAAATGAAAGAAGTATGTTTCAGTCTTTCCTATAAGATTGAACAGAGCAGTCAGCAGAAGGTCCTCATTCCAGTCCTGGTTAATGCTCAGCACAGACATTCCAGGCACTGAACTATGGGGTGCCTCATCACCGTTCCTTCCCAGCAAGTGAGTAAACATGGTGTGTGACCACATGGGAATTTGCAGTAATCACACAGCCTCCTCCAGCTGTATCTGGCTTGTGTACTCTACAAATTATACAAGATTTGGAATTATTTATTTTTATATTGTTAATATTTGCCAAGGGTTCAATTCAATTCTGCATCCAATCTACTTAATTACGCTAGTTTTTAAAGCTTTTCAGACCCTTTCTTCTCCTTCAGTCGCATAGTTGTGCCCTTGAGATATCAGTACTGCTTGCACTTATAACAGACCAGACAAGAAATTTTCAGCACCTATTCTGGCTGGTTTATGTAAACAGACTTATCTACCTTGAACAGAACTGTGTCCCAATTTATGTCTTTTACATTTCAGTATCTGTGAAGGAACCGGGCTTAGTTGGATAACATCAAGAACAAGATTGTAATAGATTTAAGTGTTTAAGAGCTTAGAAAGATAAGTGCTGGAATCATCAGAAAGTACAAAAAATTCTATGTTTAGCTCTTATTAGTTTAATTGGGAACTGGGTTGTGAAATCTTGTGGAAAACCTATTGAGCAAATAAATATTTTAATCAAAACTCTGTAGCAGTTTCCCTACAAATATATTTTGGAATATTTTATCTGAATATCTATGCATGATTTCCAAGAGACTTAAAGGACATTTTTTCCCCATCAGCTTTTTAAATTAACAATAACAACTAAGAGGTTCCTTTTCGGTTACTTCAATATTTGGTACTGATGGCATTTCTGTTGCCTGCAGTCGCAATAAAGATCTGTTCCTTAAGTTAACTACAGAAATGTTAATATCATCTGAGGAGGTTCAGATCACAAAATGATAGATTTTTTATTCTTCATTCCAATCTATTTTACTGGTGTGTGCTACCTCCAAAACAGCTTAAAATGTTACTGCAATCATTCCAGGGCCCAGCTTTATTCTGCTCTGGATAACAGAGAATAGGAGACAACATGTAAGAGGTTTGACAAAGACTTATCTTGCAATTAGCATCACTGAAAGTGGGTTCTCTTGTTGGTCATACCATTCCGAACCTCACATTTTTTAAATTATTTAGATATTTTAATAAATAATGTACTAAGACTACAAATTTTACCATATAACTGTGCTGGAAACATTGGGTGAAACATGCAAAATTGATTTCCAAAGTATAGCAAAGAATTTGCTCGTGAATGCATTTGCTCCTCGGAGGATGAAAAAGGAGAGAAAAACCTGGTTCATTAAGTTGTCCTGTAACCAAAAGCAAAAACATCTGCTAAAATCATGAGCAACCTGATGAAGCAAGGGAAACGGAAGAATTAGATGAACATTTCATTTTGTATCAAGCTTCACAGACACCCTTAAAAAGAATATTTTTTAAGATAGTATCCTTAATGCATGGTCTTGATTTGAAACATGGATGGAGAAGTATTTTATGGGATCAATTATAACACATGTACTGTTAAATTAAATTAGTATTTCTCAACCTTTCTGTTTCTGTTTGACTGCATATATCTATTTTCTCTGCAACTCTCCTTTTGTGCTGGTCCATATTTTTGCTTGTTCTCGAAAATTGAAACTTCAGCTTACACATTCACTATTCCACTGAAAAATGCCTTTTAGCCATTCAGGATTGATTATTATAATCATAGTTGAAATGGTACACAGTACTTAAGACTAAATTTCAGCAGCCTATGCAATATATGACTCTGCGTGGCATAAGCCCGTTTGATTCTACAACTAGAACTTACTGGGTTTTACTCTTCTACTTTTGCTCCTCCTGGATTACACCAACACAGCAATGTGATTGCTTAATCACTAAAGAGACTGTTCAAATGAATCTGATTTCCCATAGATTCTTCAATGACTTGAGGAATTATCTAGTGAAACAGAACCTGACAGAAAGCCCCTTACTCACCATATTATTTAACTAGTGGTGACTTAGCCTTTATAAAGCTTTTCCTTACATGAAAGACTGATTAGCTTTTTAGAAATCTCTAAATAGTTAAGTCAGAACACAGCAAGTTCATGCTCTTAGGCTCTCAGGCTTAGTCTCAGTTAATTATGTCTCACTAAATTACAGCAGACTCTTATTCTTTCTTACAATGTTTTATTTTCTACCATCTCTGCAACTCGATGACCAGAGCCTCGTTTCAAACTGCCAGCTCTACTGTTCAACTGCTTGTTTCACACCCTCCAAAGTATACGCTATTCCTCCCCAGCATGATCACTGGATGCAAAAGAAGACATCAATATGCTACAGAAATAGTTAAACTAGGTTTTTTAAAGAAAATGCAACCAAACAAATCAACTATGCTGTTCATCAGTTCATCATTGTATTAATACTCGAGAACTCTTCCCCACCCTCGCCTAACTCAAATAGTATACAAGTTTGTTCTATGACCATGGTTAAAATTTCACTGCAGTGCTACATTAATCCCAGTAATGTTTTTTACATGGTGTTTCATTATATCCCATGAGATAGTTTAAGGATTATTCCAATTTACACTGGCTTAAGTGATCACCAGCAATGAAATTAGGCTGTGGCTCAGCCTATAAAGCAAAAATTAGGACTGTGCATGTTTCTTTAGTCAAATCTCTTTACCCCTGCTGAACTGGCATTGGGAATTTTAGAGAGGTTAAAGTCTTGGTATCAATTTGACTTTAAATTTTTCCTTTCTTTTCTTCATGATGTTGTTTCCTGAGGAAATTAAAACAATGTGGTAGCCAGACTGTGCTAGCAGTGTGCTTCCAGCACTGTGTGCTATTCTAGATGTGTTAACCAAGACAGGATGGGGCTTTAAAAGAATGATTTATCCAGGTATCACTTTAAAAAAAAAAGAGTAAAAACTGAAAAAGTATAATAAATATTTTTTTGTCATAAGTATATTAAAAGCATCTCAGACATAAAATAAGAATCACCAAATAAAAGAATAATGAAAAATATTTTAAAAATATTCATGTAAACATGAGAAAAAATGGCAAATTTATTCTGAGGGAGAGGGTCAAAAATGAACAGGAATTTTCTATTAGAGATGCAAACTTTGAAAGTTTCAGTTTAAACAATTTTCCCCACTTTTAAGAGTAGACCAAACAAGAATGAAAAAATTATGTGTACATATATATATAATTTGTACTCAAGGGATCTGGACAGAGAAAACAGGTAGTTTTACAAAAAAATAAAAGCGGGTTCTCAAGTTAGGAGAGAGATAGTACTGCCACACACCACCAAGTGCTGCAGTACTTACAGACCTAAAGAGGAGCAAGTCTTCACAGCTTCTCCTGGGACTGAAGTTTTGATGTATCTTCTTGCATTGAGCAGCTACCACATGATGACAACATGCAGTAGAAGTGCTGTGCACCAGCAGCCAACAGAGTGAGACAAAATGAGGTACTGAGGCAACCAAGAAATAAACAAGGTACAGGCCCCTGTGGTGGCACTGCATCAAACTTTCTCTGAGGATGTGTTCTGACCCAGAACATTTTTCTTCTTATGGTTCAGTGGTACGAACAAACCCAAATTACTCGACAGCCATACAGGCAACTCCCATTTGCTGCTCTGTTATAACAGGCAGCTTGTGTTGGGAGGGAGAGGAGCCACGACTCTGTAGCTTCTCTTTTTCTTGCTGATTTTTTCTCCAACTTGAGTGGGTGAGAAAAAAGTGGTCTGACAGTCAGAGCTCATCCTGTGTTCATGAACTGTGACAGCAAAAAACTATGCAAATAAGTGTATTCCACTTAGCTCCATGTGCGTGCGTAAGAATGAAAACCAGCTTCCTTGGTGAGGAAAAAGAAACAAAAGAGAAAATTAGAAAGAATAATCAAAAGAGGCTGAGCAATCAAATAAAAAGGGAGATAGAAAAAGTTGTGAAAATGCTGTCCTCTGAAGGATGTAGGAGCTTAATATCTGGGTATTTTCTTTCTAAATAAGGGAACAATGATAGTACTTATGTGACTAGCTCAGTAACGGGAATGGGAATAGATTGTTGCTTGAGTTATCAGCAACAATGTGCTGACCAATTTTTCAAATTACAAGTGAAAATAATAATTTCAGAACATATTATTGGTCATATTTGGTGTCACTCTGGAAGTGAAAATGGTCTTTTTCAGTGAAAAAAAGTGAACATAAACAGAAAACTCAGGTAAAAAATTCCTAATCACTCTCAAGGCTGTGTGTGGTTTTCTTGGAGGTTTTTGATATATCTTTCTTCCAAATGTCATATCTGAAGCCTGATCTCTCCTTGACTCTTTGCTCACTTCTTCTGACAGTCTCTATGCTGTCCTGACCCACAGAGCTGCTCACTTGTGTTACTTTCTGAGATCCCCCTCAGTGAGGTGAAAGTTTTTGCAAGAGCCTTAAGGAACTCTCTTTTTTTCCGTGAGCTCTGTTTTACAATAAGGTTGACTGCAGAGAAAAGAGTTCATTCTTCTGTACATCCTGTGCAGAGCACTAACCTTGACAGAACAAGGACTTTTTTCAAGTGTAGAATTTTTTCCTACATTCGAATTTTTTTGGGTACTACATATAAATATGCTTCTGTCACAGCAGGCATGCATAGCACTTAGTTTTGGAAGTACTTTTGTTAATATTTTATTTCTTAATCATATTAATTTATTGTAGTGTAAAATAAGTGCTCCCATTTCCATTTTATTTAATAGAAATTTAGAATAATAGAATGATTTGTGTTGGAAGGGACATTCAATGATCTTCTAGGCCAAACATCCTGATAAATGCAGGGACACCTTCCATTAGATCAGGTTGCTAAAAGCATTTTCCAACCTGGCCTTGAACGTTTCTAGTGATCTACAACTTCTCTGGGCAACCTATTCCAGTATCCGCCTACACTTATCATAACAATTTTCTTACTTATATCCAATCTAAACTTGTGCTCTTTCAGTTTAAAAAAGCTGCCCCTTTGTCCTGTCACTACAGGTCTTGGTAGTCATTCCTGTCTGTTTGATAAATCACCTGTATGCATTGAAAGGCCACAACAATATGTTCCTGAAGCCTTCTCCTCTTCAGACTGAACAACTCCATCACTCTAAACCTTCCTACATAAGACATGTTACAGCCTTCTGATTATTTTCAAGACAAGAGCACATTGCCAGCTCATACAAAATTTTTTGTGCAGCAGACTCCCCAAGTCCTTCTCCATAGGGATGCTCTCAATCCATTCATCTTGCTGCCAGTATTTATACTGAGGATTGCCTCTACTCAGGTGCAGGAACCTGCATTTGGCCTTCATTTGAGCAACACTTCATGATGCCCAAATGAGTAGCCAAGATGCCTCTGGATGGTATCCCATCTCTCAGCTCAGTGTCACACTCAAACTTACTGAGGGTGCACTCAATCCTACTACCTATGTGATAAATGAATATATTGAAGAGTCCTGGCCCCAGTATGGACCCTTGGGGGGCACCACATGGGGCACCACGTTACTGGTTTTCATTTGGACATATCCCCAGTCTTTGTTGTATTATGAGAAGTATAGATTCTGTTTTTATTGACACAGTTTTTGCATATACCCCTTCCAATTCTTCAACATAATGTTGACCTTTCTAGGTTGTGGTATTGAACCAATATGAGTTTTACAGTTTGGAAATCATCATTCAATGTCAAGATCTAGTAGCCTATGATATAGAAGACAAACCTTTTCCATATTAAAAATACAAGGTAAGCGAATGTATGAAGTTCAGATTTGTAAAAGATTTGGGAAAGGTCTTTGTGTCACTACAACATCAATATGGATCAAAATATTTTTCAGCTGAATATAATTTGCTTCCTTGGACTGCTGAGAAGTTAACAGAAAACATCAATTTACTCTGTAATGCAAAATGAAGACAGAAGCACAGGGAAGCTAATGTGCTTCTATAAAAAGTAAAAATAAATTGCCAGTGCTTTATCTTGGACAAATATGATAAGTTGTGTTATAACTTCCACTGTCCTCACACTTCACATCAGGCATGACATCTGGGGTGATGGACATATTTGTCCCTTGTTTTTAATCAAGAGGTCTGTGTGGAGTTGCCATTCATCACCAATTTTTACACTGGCCTGTACTTAAAGCTGATCAGTATTCATCTTGATTTTGGAATGAGTTTGGCAATATTTGGTAATATTAATTATAAATCTCAGTGATGTTGGTTTACCTGAAACTGACAGTCAAAACCTTTGCTTCATTGAACATATAAGTAAATGCCAATGGGCTATTTTGAGAAAATAATGAGTCCGATTATTTTCAAGAGAGGATGTTTGCAGAACATGCAAATTTATCACTGGTGAAAATGGCTGAGTCAGAGTGGTTTGGATATTCAGGAGTTTTAAATTCTACTCCAAAGCTTTCCTGGACATTGTGAATAAAAAACTTATTTTTACTCATGAATTCTTGATCAGAAAACTCAATTTGGGTAGCTGACAGGTTGGCAAGCTGAACCTCAAAAAGAGAAGGCCTTTTTAATGTAATGGGAATTCAGTTTCCTGTTAAGTCCAAGAAATAACTCATAGTGCATAAAGCTAAACCTGTGCATGTCCCTGCAGAATTTGGACCTAACGTTAAGAGAGAAGGATGAAATAGTACAATATTAAAGAGCTCTGCTTGTTCCTCTGACACACTGTAAAATTTCTGTTTTGCTCAAAAAACAGGGAAATGCCTGGAGAATGTGATTCTGTGTTTTATTAATGTACAGTCTGAGCTCACAGCAATTTAGGAGAAGGTAGAAAATAGCATAATTCTCAACATTTTGACAGGACTTGTTTAGCTCATTTCTCCACATTTTGAAAAGGAAAATTGTGCTTTCATTTGAAACTGCCTTTGACACAGTTTCCATGACTGACATCTATAGTCAATACTTCTGTATATGTGTAGCATTCCTGTAGCAGAACTATTTCTGTATGGTTTTATTTTCAGGAGTATCCTGAAAACTTTCTAGATGAAGCTATCCCAGGTCTGAGCATAGCTGAATTAGCAATATTTTTTTTTAATTTCTATAATTCACTGTTATAATTTAACTGCCTAAATTTTATCATGTGAAATATGCTTCCAATACACAATAACGTAAATAATGTCATGATAAGAGACCATGGTAGCAGTCAAGCACCTTGTGAGGAACTGAGCTCAGCAGAGAGAGGAGTGAGCTGGCACAAACAACCTAGCTTTTGGGGGGTTTTGTCATTGATTTTTATTATTTCAGGCTGAAGCTGGGAAAAGCTAGTCCCCATCTTGCCTGTGTTCCAAGTGGCCATGCAGGTGGGGCGTAGGAACAATCACCATATTGCCTTTGTCTGGGAAAGCCATGTGGGTGCAATTTTTGGGAGGTGTTCACCATGTTGGATTTTTGTTCCTGGTGGTGAACACCTTTTTGTGAGTGAAACAACTCTTTTTGTATACATTTGCCCTTAATACTGCTGTTGCTATTGTGAGTGTTTTATGCATTGCTTTGTGCTTTCAGTAAACTGTTACCTCAAGCCATAATCTCAGCTTTTATCTTTCCCTTACCAGAAGGGGCGTGGGCAAGGGAAGTGGCTTATTTGGAGTGTAATTTCCAGCTGGTGTTAAAACCAGCATAGTAATTTTCAGGGCACTTAGTTAATGCTACTGTACTACAGGAAACAATAATTCATGTTTTATTTAACTAATCCTATTATCCTTTAAAGGTGCTTGAAAATTCCAGGAGCTAATAATGGAAAAATATCAATTCTTCACTTGCTGAGATCCAGTTCACAGTCTTGTGTCTTATATTCAGATTTCTTCATAATGGAAGGACTGGTTAATACAGTCAGAAAAATAATTTCAAAGAATACTGATTTCAAGTGATAGGTATCTGGGATTTCTGATCCATGGGAAATTTTACCTCATCAGTGTCTTTGATCTGTTTTTTTTTTTTCTATTAATATGATGACCACAAATCTAGATATAAATTACCTACATTCAAAATTTTCTTTAGCTTGACCAACTATATTACGCATGTAGGTGACAAGATCATACTTTTGTACCAATGATAAGAAGGACCAAACAAAGCAAAAGAATGGGAAAAAAAAATCTTAGAAAATAGAAAAGTGGTATATGGAGTCAGAAAAGAAGCAGCTGAAAACTGAATAAAAATGTCTAAGTGCCTCACAGAAACTGATGATAGCCAACTAGCCATACAGCTACTGCAGTCTGTTAAATTTTGTTATGTTTGACTGAGAAGTTAAATGTTGATGGAAGACAAAGAAGACATGCAGGATACACAGACAAGCACCAAACTAATATTAAGGAAATAACTGGTTTAGAATAAAAGACTGTCAGTCCCTGGGACATGTCTCTAAATAGTGGAGATGGGGAAAAATATAACTGTTGTTTAAAGCCAAAAATCATTAAATAAAATATTTTGAAAACTGGCTGAAATAATTACTAGTCCAGTGGTCATTGTAATATTCAGTGCACAGAAGCTAAAGTTCATGCAGCAAGATAATCTAGTGTTTGTTGTTTGTTTGTCTCGGGTTTTTTAAATAAGCAGCAGGCAGAAATAGTGCTGTAACAGTCAAATAAGAAATTAAATAATTCAACCTGATATGCTTTGCTTATGTTATGATTTTCTTCCTGTGAAATTTAAGAAAATTGTGTGGGATGGAATAACTCGTTTACATTCATTGCCATAAAAATTATACATAAAATGCAAAGTTGTTTCACCTTAACATTATCTCAACTATTAGTTAGAAATGTATCTCAACAAATGCATTGTAAACATCTTAAGGAATAGTTTTATAAGACAAGTCTCTCTCTGCAGGATGTCAGGTATCCTCCTGTTAGTAGAGAAAACAAAATAGTTTGAACCATCCATCTTCATTTGAAAGGCAGCAAAAAAAAGATCTCTCTTGTAAGACAGTAGTTGCTGGATTTGTCAAATGTGTAAATATGAGAAATCGTTCACCAAGCCTACAATATTTCCTTTTATTCTGTAGCATGCACCTGAAATCTGTCAGTTCTAATATCCCTGTCAGTAATTATGAAGTCCCTCAAGGCTATTTGTTAGATGCTACATGATAGGTTTTACAAAATAGCAGCTTCTTGAGATATTCATATTTTGCTTCAGAAAGGTAGTAATTAGTTTTGCATAGTCTCATAACTGATCATGTACAGGAATCCTTCATTTATGCAAGGAGATAAAGAATGAAATCTAAAAAGTAAAGAATTTCTCTTTTCCACTGCTGCACTTGAAGAAAACAGCTAGGTTGACTTTAGAGGTCTATTCTGAGTCTGCTTAATGCTTAGAATGTCATTAAAATTTTATTGAACACTTCCTTATGCTTTAAATTTCATCTAGGAAATTTATAGTGCATTAGGTTATTTTATGCACGGCCTATACTGCACATAAGGGGGAATACTGTCCAGCTTTAGTGTTAATACAAAAAGAAAAGGCAATCTTCTTTCATTACTCATCCTGGGCAAAGCCCAAGGAAAAGATCTGTTGACATTGTGATCAAGAGTAGCAACACCATGGGTGTAGGCACATCACAAATCTGAGATGTCTCTACCCTTGAATTTCTGTTTTCTGGGCAAGCTCTAGTATCAAAATCTTCATTTTTTCACCCTGTCTTATGTTCACCACTTTGAAGCCATATGGTGAATGCAGTAAAGGTGACAAAGAATGAACAAATGGGACTCGATGAAGATGAATTATAGAGTATGTTTTTTATCAGAAAATTTGTCTCTGCAAAGAACCAAAAATCACAGTCTAATGATTATTTCATTCCTTTTCACAATTTTCCATCCCTCCCTAGACCCAACAGAGACCCTAGACAGAGACCCAATGTTGAACAGCAATATACACACAAACAGGGGCACCTCTGTGACATTATTTGCTTTCTAGCTGCTCCTTTGTGTTAGTGATATGGATTTAGGGCTTTGCTTATTACACGAGCTCTTGATTTTCTGGGCCAAACCCACTAATTCATTAAATTGCTGTTTTCTGGAACCATATCTGACACAATGGTTGTGATAAATAAAGAATATTTTCAGCCTTGGCATCATACAGTGAATTGTGGGTGGTATTTTCTGCACTCATTCCCTACATATTTTCCTTCCACCATTTTCCTTCAGAAAATTAAAATTAAGTACAAATTTTATTTATTTTATAGACAACAGATCTTCAGACTCAGACAGTTTACTTCCCTTTTCCCAGAAATGCTGCCAAAACCAAGGACTATGGTCAGGCATTCCCCTTAACTTAAACTAACTTACATCGTGGCCAAATGCTCATTGCACTGAAGTGTGATGAAAGAGGCTCTCTGATGTTGGTAGGAGGCAGTGGAGTGAAGGAAATCTTAACCCTTTTGACTATCAAAACTAATTCTCCAAAATCTACCCATGTATCATTAGACTAAATGAAAGATAGTTTTCAGTTGACACACTAATTTAAAAAAGTTAAAAAATTAGGCAGTGCATGGTTCCAGTTTTCAAAGACAGATGCTTTAGTGACTTCAAAGATCCTGAGGTAGTCTCAGAAACTGAGTGAAAGGTAAAAAATATTAATGAGAAAAACATGCTTGGGTTTAACTTTCAACAGCAAAAATTACATGGTTAATCTTAGATCACAGTCTTATGTACTTCAGGTAAGAGTACTCTTGTAAGAGTATCCTTAACTCATAGAAATATTATGGGAAAACCCATTAATAATTCTACCATAATGGATGTGCTATTGAGGTTGCTGAGGATAAGTCTGCATGGAAATAGAAATAAGGATGGAAATCAAGATGGAATATTACAGCTATTGTGTGACATCTACCCATATGGATATTTTTATGCTGCAGTAAATAAGGATTAACCCTTATTCCCAACAAACATGAGTAGTATACTGTGTTAAAGAACAAGAATGTAACTTATTTTAATGGAAAATAGATTTGCTTATCTATGGCATGACAGGTAGTTTTGTAACCATGTCTTAAAAAAACCCAAACAAAATGGCTTATGATTTCTTTAGGACAAGATATATTCTCCATGCTCACGGTGTCACACAAATATCTTAGAGTAACAAAAAGACAAGATGTTCTAAAAGTTGTATTTGGGACAAAATTGTGTCACTCTTAAATTATAATCTTGAAATTATCAGATAGAAAATTCAGTCCCTAAAATATTCCAAAGCTCAGAAAGAAGGATAAGTCATGGGATGCACACGAAAGAATTAAATGATCCCTTGGAAAATAACATACTTTTTCTATGAAACAAAGAAAAACACATCCACCATTTAAATAAACTAATCTTAATCACATTACATTACAATCAAAATAAAATTTTAATTTTCTAGAATACGTACTGAGGATAATAGCAACAGTTTGCGCTGCTGTTGGCAGTTTTATAAATCCAGAGTAACATGTTACATTAATTTTTATTAAAGGAGCAGGGGATCATCAGAAAAAGCCTTTCAATTTCATTTATGATCGTCTATCAAATTGCATTACTCTTTTACAAAGTCACCTTGTATATGTGCACTCAAAGTGTAATTGTGCAAGATAGTTCACTGGCAGGGATATGAGAGGGAGAGAAAAAGTAAAACAGTAAGAGAAAGAAGGAAGTAAGGATATGGAGAAAAGATATAGAAGCATAAAGGTTTAGGGCATAGAGACAATACATTCCATTAACTGAACATGCTAAAAAATACTTAGCAACAATTTAATAGACCCAAAGATTATTAATTGTTTCAGACCTGAAATGTGATTATGTATACCTACGAAATCTCATATGAAATTTCACAGGAGATATTACTAGATCTTCAGCAGTATAAACTAAACTCTTGTTGATTAACCAATATCTACTTCAAAAGAAGAATACAGTTTAATAGCTATGCATTTATTATCTTCTTATATGTTTAAGGGAGTGTACTCCCATCTTAAAATTTGCATGACAAAAATCTAGAAAGGCTTGACATTTGTGCAGTATATGCCTATAGGAATAATTTCAAATATTAAGTGAAGTTTTTGCAATGGTATTTGAGACATTCTTGAATACTGACTGTAAAATAAAATGTATATTTTTTATCTGTCATAAAGGGACAGAGACTATTTTCATGTTAATCAAAAATGCTGAAACATTGTCAGCCTCATTTTTCCAATGTAATAACTGCTGTTTTCTCTCTATTCTCCTGTATTGTGAACATTTGTTTACCTATGGGAGCATTTATGAGATCTGCTGTTCTTAACACATCATGATGCTTTCCAATACTAGCCTGAATTTATAGCATTTAAGCTTCTACAATGTTCACCTGTACTGAAATATCTATGACTTGGTAATTAGTTCATGTTGAAGGCTTTCAGAAAGCATACAAGAATTTTACTCCTTTATAAAATCATTCTTCAGAGCTGTTTAATACAGAGCTAATAAAATTCCTCATTGAGTCTAGCATGTGCATGTGTTAACATTTTGAATGAAAAGTTGTTTTACACAATCAGTGTTTTTTCTTGGGGTATCAAGCATATATATTCATGAAATTCAGGTCCACAGTGGAACACTTTCAATATTTGTAAGCATGACACCAAATGTTCCAAATTTGGAAGTTTTAAAGGTACTTCAATACCCACCATATGTATTAACCCATTTGCTGAAAAAATAGATTCACTGAGGTCAGGAGCCTCCAGAAGTGTATTTTTTTTTGTTCATCTCATTAATTGTTCATTATTTACCAATGTCAATATCTTTCATCAAATGATCTTATGAATCATTTCAAAATATCCAGGTTCCTAAATCCAGGAGACTCTCAAATTGTGTCCTGTTTCTACAGAGCCAATATCTACATTTGCATCATCTTCCTGCAGCCTCAGAAATTACTGCTGAGTGAGTGGTCTGTTACAGTCAACTCCCTGATCTGAATGACCAAATGTCCACAGTGACCGGAGTGGACTGTAGCATGTGCCGGTCCAGTGACTCAAATGCAGTCTGAAGGTGTCACCATGTGTTAGCTCATTAAAAATTGTTTCTGTAATTTATAATAAGAAATTGTTATTGGAAATAACTGCTACAAAATGTGAATATTGAAAATGCAAAGCTATACTCCTGACATGCAGAAACTTCTGATTTTATTTTGCTATGTGAATTACTACCTGCAACACACAATCTTGTAGTTTCATAAAATTAGTATATCAAACAATAAAATATTGTGTTTGAGGGGGAGAAATTACATGTTCAAAAGAGAAACTTTTTCAAGAGATTAATGTTGGCCAATAAAAAAGTGAAAAAAACCCCAAAACATGAGTTCTAGTTGAACTGTTTGAATTATATTAGTGGCAAACTGATGTTAGCTGAAAATAAAATTATTAGCACACTAAAGAGACAACAGATAAAGAAGAAAAACAACAATTCTAATAAATGTATTAAAAGTGCTGACTAAAATCTAGCATGATTAAAACTCATCAGAATCTTAATACTGTATTGAATTAGTATATACATATAGACATATAAAGCAATAATAAATGCTGTTCATATAGAAGTTTGGACTAAAAATAATAATGATATATAATTATATGGTTAACATTCATTTTTCTACAAGCACCTAACTTGCATGCAAAAACTTAAGATTAGCTCAGTTGGTTGAGCATGGTGCTACTAATGCCAAGGTTGCAGGTTCAATTCCCTATGGGCCATTCAATTAAGAGTTGAACTTGATTCTTCTGGCTCCTTTCCAACTTGAGCTATTCAGTGATTCATTATGTTCTAAATGCTTTATACTTTATTTGCCTGACATTTCAATTCCTAACTGTACAATCTTAATGTTAGTGTAGGATATTTAAAAATAAAATAAAAATAGTCCACCACAGTGAGAAAGAGACATTAGGCAAAACACCAGTAGAACTTTTTCCAAAGTACAAGTTCAGGTCCTTCTCAGTTAAAATTACACTGAGTTGATTTCAATATTTGCTATCTATTTTATATTATCTAGAAATTGCTTACAGTGTTTGTAATAAGGATGATACAATTTTAATATTTTATTCACTCCTGGGTTTGATTTAATATCTGCTTGGCAATTAATGCAACAAATTTAGGAAGAGAGACTGAGAAGATGGAGCTCTTTTGGAGCAGACACCTGGCATACATCAGTTGCTATGGTGATTACCCAGATGTGCAAACAAGTGGAGGAAAAAAATAATTATTGACTATTCCCATGGTTAAAAAAAAAATCTAATTGATAAACAGCAAAGTAATAGGAGTCAAAGTCTGGATTTTGAAACCACAAAGAAAAATGTAATATATACCCTACTTAAGAAGCATCAGGAGGGAACTGCAGGAGTTTCAGTTTCTGTTGAGGGAGTGAGTAGCCTGCAGCATCTAGCACACCAGATTAACTGGTGATGTCCTACTGTGCATGTGTCATTTCCCGCTCAGACTTGTGAAGGAGGTCCCCTGAGAACACATCTGAAGAAGAACACATGCAAATTGTCTGTCCTCATCTATCCAAAATTCTCAGCCTTGGTTTCATCCTGTCTGAGATAGAACTAAGAAAGCAGAAAGGGAAAGGGGAGTGCTTTACTATTTCCCTTGGTCTGCAAAGAGTGAGTGCCACATTTATGATTTCACGTATAACCAGATTTTAATATATGTGTTCCAGCAGAAGACTGAACAAAAATAAATATCCCACTGCCCAATATTAAATTGCACTACTGCTTTTGTTCATGGTTCTCAGAGGCCTGTTTTGCTGCTCCTGTGCTTAAATCTACAACTGTCTCATGAACTGTTACTATCATTTACACAAACACACAGAGAAGAAGAAAAGGTCTTGAATATGAAATTAGACTAGTGAATCTTACTGTTTATTTCACACTGCATCAGGGCTTATTCCAGCTGCATATTTCTTGGGATTAATCTAGATTTGTCACATTGGAAGGCAACATAACATTTTGCAAAGTGGCCATTGAAGCTGATTGGAACCTAGTGATGTATAGTGACAATAATTGCGAGCAAAATAAATTCTGTGAAGACTATTGTATTAAATGAAACAGAAATAACAGCTTTAGCATTCTTTCTCCCTAGTGATTTTGAGACAAAGAGGTGTGCATGCAGATCAACACTAACTGTACCACAGAGAAGAGTGCAGAGCCAGATGGGTATCCCTATGTTAAGCAATGCCAGAAGCCACCAGGGAGGGGAAGAAAGAGAAAATGAATGACTATAGTTGAAAGTCTGTGGCTCCAAAACATCAAAACACCTCATTAACATTCCTTCCCCCGAACTCTCTATAGCACCTTTTTTTCGCCTCTCTTTTTTCCCACAGCAGCTGACAGAACTATCCTTGGTTCCCATATTTACTTTTGATAATATAACCTGGGGAGACTCAAAAATATGTCCTCCAATACTGCACAGACAAAACCTCTTATGTTTATTTTTAAAGTCACTTGTAATGGTTAATAAATTCTTCAACAAGAAGGAACTATCTATTAACTGTGTGAATGCAAGGACAGCAGATTGTTAATTTCCTGTTCTTTGGAAGATATGACAAATATGTTTTCCTCTTTTGGTTCCAGCCTAAAATTTTAAGCAATCTAAATGTAAAAACTAAAATAAAACAAAACCAACCAAAATAAAATAAATCCTCTCTGGAGTGGAAAATGAGGCAATTTACAAGTTAGTTGATTGAATGAGATTAAAAGGCATGACCCTCCCATAACTAGATGAGGACACCTACATGAAAATAAAGTTAAGCAAAGAGAGACATCAAATGCATTGCGTCAATCCAAGTTCTGCTTTTACTCCTCTCTGTATTTTAGTTTTTCAAAAATTATTAAAGAAAGGGAGGAAGAAACTAAAGAAAGGGAAGATAAGGAAGACGAGGAAGATTGGATGGATGGATGGAAAGAAGGGGGTCTGGTAGACTCTAATATACCTGTTAGCCATTTCAGAACACCCTGCCTTGAAAACTTCCCTTTGGAAATTCCACTGCCAACAGTCAAAACGAAGACAGTTCAGGTTGAAGAGTTTTCTGACCTGTAGTTTCTGTTCTATATGCAAACATTAAATACAAGGTTTTTCAAAATCAAGAACTAGGGCAAACTCTAAGTTGCAGCTAATGTACAAGGTAGCCAATTTTTTTTTAAAGTTAGAGCATGACTGAATATTTATTTAATGTTCTCTCTCCATACAGGTAAAGGATGTTAAAGGTTCTTAGAGCAATTTACTGGAATGACGGCAGGAGCTGTTTATGTTCAACTCAGAAAAGTAGGAATTTAGGGTGAAATGAAGAGTTAATTGCAGGGACATTGCAATGACATTGACAAATTATTTTATGTTTGTCACCACAATGGCAGTTGAAGAAGTGCCTCCATTTTTTAAAAAACTGTAAATTATAGTTAATGGAGGACCATGACTTTTACCTTAATCCTCAATTATTGCATGTCACCATTGAGTGCCTGTATCCAGTTAAATTTGATCTGAATCTTATCCCCTCAATGTAAGCAGTTGGTTTCCATTTGAAAAGACTCCTTCTCTGTGACTATTCTCCCACAAGAATAGCAATTATGCATTTGGTTTTAATAACTCATATAAACCCATAAGTCTCCAGGTACTTACAAACAGTTATACAGGAAGTCTAACTTTTTGTATGTGGGCTGAATAGTAATATTTGAAAATCATTACTGCTCAGGAACACAGGCTCATGCATTTTGTGTCCTCAAAGGAGTAAGAAACAGCCAGGGACAAATCTCACTTCCGTGACAGGATAAAGTTCATTGGCAGCAGAGTTAGCATGCAGACATGCTATCAGGTGTATAGTGAGGACATTAACTCCATAGTGTGACGTTGAGAGTCATTCTTCAAGAGCTGTCTGCTTGCAAAGACGTAGGTTGTGGCAGTTGCTAAGGCAAAGCTAAGAACAGTGCTGCAGGAATCCTCAAATCCCTCTTCCCCCGCAGGTATTTGGAATGTTACTTCACTCTGAGATATCAGTAGCAAAAGCAGCTCTACCACTTAAGCCAGAGAATATGTTATTTTCTGTTTCTCCTGCATTGTGCTGAAATAGTAACACACAGGAGGGACTATCTCACATTCAGCTTCAGAAAAGACAGTTTTCACAGAATAAGATAGCACTGACCAAAGTAGAAGCGGCTTTACTTGTCACTATCAGAGAAGATTTGTGTTGATTTCAAGCTTAAAAACTGCTATCCAAGATCTATTTTTTTTTTCCTCAAGAAAGGCTCAGCACCAGTATTGAATAAACAATTGGCATGCTATTCCACTCTATAACTACTTCAAAAGGAAATATTTTGGCTTTAGTGAAGGCTGTTCATGTGAGAAATAACAGGGGTTAACTTTTTTTTTCTTCTTAGAGTGAACTGTATTAAGATGTCAGCCTTTTACTGGTAAGATTAGCAATAAATAAATAAAAAATAAAGTGCTGCATCTTGTGCAGTCTAGTTGCCTTCAGTGTGATAGGTCATGGAAAGAGAAGTTGAGGGTGGAAACAACAGAAGAGATCACAAAAAAGAGCGCATTAAGTAAGGAGATCAAGTTTTCCATAAGAAATGTAGGGGAAAACAGGAAAAGAAAAAAAGTAAGGAAAATAAACCAGAAGAGAATCAAGGAGCAGGAGAAGAACAAATGAAAGGAAAAACAGAGAAAATAACTTGACCACTTAGGAAATAAAAAGACAGACTGTCCAGGATAAAGTAATGGAGAAGCAATTACTGGATGTTTTACTCCTTCAGATATGATATTCTATTTGATCTCTTAGAAGAAAGACTCACCTTGGTTGTCTTAATAGAACAAAAAAAAAGCCAAAAAAAACCCAAAAGCCAAAACCTACACTCTCACTCATATGGCACATCTGTAAGATGATCCAAGACTGCTTTCCTCAATATCCTCTAAACTGGAACGAAACAATAAAGTGGATATTTTCTCTAACCAGTAAAACCCACAATGAAAGTACTTTAGCAGTGTTTTTCCTAGTGCTCTGGAACTCTTTCCTATCCTTCTGTAATGCATCTGAACATTGCCCTCATTTTTATCCCATCAGTAGCCATTTTGCTTTCAGCTTTCATGTTCTTTTTTTTTCTTCTAACTTAAAATCTGAACTGAGAGGCTTTTAGTACTTCCTACTTAGTTTTCTTAAATAAAAAATAATGTTAAAAATGATGCATCAGTGGCATGCATTAATCATGACTAAAAGCTGTGACCATGGCTACATGAATAAAACAAATACGTTAAGGGTTTCTCTGATGCCCCTTCTTCTTCTTCTTCCTACAATCTGGATGACTGATTTCTTTTTTTTCTTCTTTATTCTAAAGAGGTCACTCGGGATTCAATTGTGTTAAAGACTTCAGTATTTCTTACAAGCTTATACTACAACTCATTGTTTCTTTGGCTCAACTTCTATTAAAAGAAAGTATTTTTCTCCTCTTTTTCAGTTACATGAGCTGTAACAGAAGATCCTTGAATAAGTGACAAAAAGAAGGAATGAACGAGAAATAAACAGTAGTATATAACACCACTCCCCCATTATACAGGTATAAGTGATGGTATTCTAGTTCAGTACATGCTGTTAACTGAAACACACCTATGGGAAGCTGAGTCCTTTGTGCATTCCTGGAAATTAGAATAAATCTAATCCCTCCCTGTGCTTCAATGCAATTGCCTGCCTATGCAGGTGCAAATAAGATTTGGGTGAGTTTAAGATTGTGGCAAAATGGCTGTTGCTTATATTTATTACAGAAATAATTAAAATTTGCTGGAACCAGGAATGCAGTATTGAAAAGCACTGCAAAGTTTTGACATGTAGCTTTGTTTCTCAACAGGTAAATTTGATCACATCAAAAGGATGTGGGACATATAGGCATATGCTATCTTACCTCAAAACAATGAAAACATGGGTAAAGAATGTATTTCCCAGGCCTCCAAATTATACTGAAATTAAGTATTCAGTATAAAGAACAGTAGACCAAAGAATCTGAATTTCCTTATATCTGTGTAGTATTACTAGTTTCTTAGTGGAAAACACTAAGGTTCTAGTCATCATATTGGTTGAGAGAAGAATGACCCTGAAAAAGGACTGCCTTTCCAGCTCAGTCTTAGGACACTTACTTGAGACTCTGCCTAACCTGACAGCCAGTACAACTGAGCATCCCTCTCATCCAAGTGATGGAGCAACCTTTTTTGTCAAGAAAATCCCAAATGTGTGGTCAATACACTGGCATGTCTGAAAACAAGTATTATTGTAGTGAATTGAAATTATTGAGGGAAAAAAGATTCCAGAATATTCTGTCTAAGCAGTTTCACAGATCCTCCCTGTAGTACTTTATACACAGTTAATAATCTTGACAATAAATTTAGGCCTGACTGGAAAGTATAAACAAGGACAGTTCACTGGGTTGACTGAAGCAACACCACCTTACTATACCTTTAAAATCCAGTGGACTACCTAGGAGTGCATAATTATTAATTGACTGGAGAAATAAAGCCAATTTCAGTTTTCCTGGGTATATCTGTTAATTTAATGCTTACATATGTGCTTTGACAGAAGTAGAGACTGACATCTCCCACTAAGATACAAAATGCTGTTAAATGGGCACTAAATTTAGAATCATAGAATCATTAAGCTTGGAAAAGGACTTTAGGATCATTGAGCACAACTGTTAAGCCAGCACTGCAAAGTCCACCACTAAACCGTTTATCAGAGGACCACATGTATACATCTATTCAACATCTGCAGGAATGGTGACTCAACCATTCCCTGGGGAGCCCATTCCAGAGCCTGAGTACTCTTTCTGAGAGTAAATGTTATCATATTACATGGTGAATTTACAACCATCTCTAATTGGCCCAGCCTTGGCCAGTAGCATGTCCATCTTGGAGCCAGCTGGCATTGGCTCGGCTGGACATGGAGGAAGCTTCTATCAGCTTGTTACAGAAGCCACCCCTGTAACACCTCTGCTACCAAAATCTAGCCTGTTCTACAAACATCTAAAAAATCAACCAAACTTTTGGAGAATGGGTAAAATTTTGGCAATCTTTCCGTGGAATTTTTACAGTTACTATTTTAATATTTTAAAGTAAATATAAAGTCATTTTTTAAGAAAACACTGAAATTAAGCAAGTTCTTGATTAATGGGTTCTAAAACGGGCAAAGTGTTTTGGAAATGCATCATTAGGAGAGGAGGAAAAACCGAGGAAAAAATGAATAAGAAAAGTGAAATAGCTGTGGTCTTAAGTAATGCATAACCTTATTAATTAGCTAAAGCTAACAAAATTATCAGCTTTTTCTTGAAATTCACACTTTAGTACTAGGCCAAAAAAAAACAAACCAAAAAACCCCTTAGTTTAGTAATATTGCAGTTATATGGCCAATATGTCAACTAGAATAGGTTTCCTGATTCACCAAATGTGTTAAGAATCACCTTACTAAGGAATTTACATCTAGGAATTAGTTCTCTCCAAGCACATACAGACCCCATCATCACTGTTGTGTTTTATATCAATAATAAGGTTACTGATTTGTAAGAAAATATTTCAGTTTTGTCCAGCTTCCCCTTTTCATCTCTAGTTGTATTGAAAACATCCTTTTTCTGATTATGACCAAAAAAACCAAATCCAATATGCACATAATTTGTGAATAAATGCATAAAATTTAAGAGCCATTTCAACTGCACAGCATATTTAAAGTACACTCCCATTGTGCTTTTCAACTATACATACATAAATTCCAAATACAGCTACAGATGCGTTACCCCTCACCACTAGATATTTTGTAAGTTATGCATAGAATTTTTCTACCACACTGCTTTTCTATTGTTGCTGAGTGCAGGTACTTGGTGGAAGATTCTGTGTCTTTGGGAATATTCAGTGTTTATTTTTTTGCCACTGAAGCTTGGCAAGTAAGGGACTTCTGTGTTCTAGGAAATTCCACGGATGGAAAACATTTCCATATTTAACCAGACATTTCTTTTACTGGAAATATTTTTTTTTCATCTTAAAACATGACAGGTTGTCCTGGTTTGTTTCCTTGTTTTGTCATATTTGATAATTTAAAAATAAAACCAAACTGATTTTGAAAGGAAGTCTTGAAATTGCTCATTTTTAAAACTTAATGTCAAAACCCTAGTATCCTAAAGAAGTTTAAGTTGAACAGTGTGACCAACCCTGAACCACAAAGATGGCATTCTGAAAGTTAGGCTCCTCAACTGTCTTTTTTCTGTAATCAGGGAAATGATAGAGGCACCTCCAGACTGAAAAAGGAGCAATCAATTACCTCAGGATGGGTTGAATCAGGCTTCTTTCATTATAGACAGATCCACAATAATTTCCTGGATAATTGCTGAACTTGTAAACAATTAAGAAAGAAGGTCTCAAACCTGGCTTTTTCTGCCAATTATGGGCTTGATACAGCCTCACCCTAGATATCAGTAAAGTGATTTGATTTTTGTCTCCAAAGTAATTTTAGTTCTCCAAACAGTTTAAGGTAGTTAATTGAATGTTCAATAGTTTGTAAGGCAGTCTCAGCTTGTATGACATGATGTTTGTGTACATTATGTCTGTGTTCCTCTGAAAAGGTGTGTTCTGGATGGAGAGATTGCTCCTTCTGTAGGAGCAGCCAAAAATCAGTCTCAGCAAAGGCATCCGCACCAGTAGCTCTGGGAAAGGCAGCAGGGAACAAGAAGTCTCAGGGCACCTGTCATTTCTTACCTTATGTGTCAGTGACACTACTGACTCCCATCTCTGGGGCAGACCACAGAGATACCAGAAAGAGAGCTCTGCAGAGGCCAAAAGGGACCTGGTAGAGTTTGTTCCAACTCAGGGCCACTGACATAAAAATAAACTAACTTGGAAGTAGGAATCTGCCTGCAAGGCCACAGTGGGAGAATTTATGAATTCTTAAAATTTCTGTTGTATCTGACCAGTCCCTTGCAGCTTTTTTTGTTTAAAAATTCTAAAAATACTTTTTCACTTACATTTTTTTCAACTTTATGATTTTGGAAAATTGTCTACACAGAAAAGGTGTGGACAAACCCAAAGTTTTGACTGACTTGGGATTCTGTCACATTATATCCCCACACAATAATTTAATCACATTTCCTTCAAGAATTAAAGTTCTATCTACCCTGATGATTCTCTATTACAAGTCCTGTTGTTTCCATGTATGAGAACAAAAAAAAACCCCCACAATACAGTCCAGAGAAAGTATCTTGTTGACTTCATTTTTTTCATTGTCATTTTGGGAAAAAGAAAAACATAGGTAGGGAAAACGGCTTAGATATATGCTAATACCTATTGGAGTGGGTTGACTTTGGTTGGATGCCAGGTGCCCACCAAGCCACTCTATATCTCTCATCCCTCAGAAAGATGGGGGAAGAAAATTAAACAGAATAAAACTCAAAGGTTGAGAAAATGTCTGACTAGATTTTACAATAATGGTTGAACTGAATTATTTGAAAGATACAGGAGAAAAACTGGAAAGAAGGAAAATTAAAAATGCTGAAAGACAATAAGTAGGGCCAATATAATGCTCAGTAAATGAGTTCAGGGTGACTATAAGAGCAATATCCTGCAAGGACATCAGAGGAGCAAGGCTGCTGTAAGAAGTCTAGAGAGCAGATGTTGTCATAGTTAATGTAGGCAATAATAAAAAGTTGCACAAATGTTTTGACTGCGTGCACAGTTGGACTGACAAGGTTTGAGAGAAACCCAGTGAAAGCATCCCCCTGGAGACAGCAGGAGTCTAAGCTTGACATTAGTGAAGCAATTTGGAGAACAGGGATGTTTCTGCCTAAGATGGAAACTGAATTAGTGAAAAGTTTTGAAAGAGAAGATCAAGAAATTAATTTTGTCCATAATAAGTTTTAAATAACAACTAGATGCAGTTATTCGTGAAGACCATGATCCTTGGCTGAATGAAAGGTGATAGATCTTCCACAGAAAAACACATTTTCAAGTAATTTAAATATCGTTCCGATACATACTTGAAACTTGAGCAGTATTTTTACTATAGCCTGGAGGTCAAAATAACAGTCAGGAGGTCATGAACACCATAAAAAAAATTAATTGTAAGGTGTTGTTAAAATAAGGAAGTCAATGTTATCAGTACAAGTAAATATATCACTTCTGGAACATTTGTTTACACCCAGTTTGAATTATATTCATCAGATGCACTAATTAATTCCCCCCAACCCTCTCAAATGTCCAGCTGTATCCTGCAATACATTTAATACTATGCTTTGAATTTATACCAATTGACAGGTCTAGAAGGTCTGTTTCTCTTCTATAAAAGAAGTCTTTCTCCTTTTTATTGTATTTTTCTTCTTCTCCCTCCCACTTCCACACTTTACTGGGAGGCAGTTTATCTGTTGAAATACATTGAAAGTTTATATCTAAAATAAATATTCATAATACAAGATTTTAATAAACTGCACCAGACATTTTTATGGTGCCACTAAAAAAACAAGTTAATTTAATTTAAAAAAGAAGATGAAAGAATGTGAATTGACATAAGCTTGTTTCATCCAGAGTGCCATAATAGATTCAAGAGCCACCAGAGATCAAGAAATGGGAGGGATGAGAATGGAAAGCAATTTTGCTGGAGGGAATCTCTCTTGCTGGAATTGTAGTGAACAGGGAGAAAACCAGAAATAATAATAAGAAAAGGTCCAAGAGCCTCTGTAGTAGATTAATTGTATAGATAAACTAGGGATTTTTATTTTTTAAGGAATGCTGGACTTCATATATTTGCAACCATCTCCAGTTTCTCAAATTTTATGATTGCTTTAAATTCCAGATCATAAAAACAGAATCCTCCCATGGTTCATGGGTTTTCAATTTTTCTCTTTTCCATCTCTCTCACATAGAGAAAAGAGCAGAGCATCTGGTTTTGCAGTTTGGAGTTGTGCCCTTGGCTCTCAATAAATTAACATATGATCAAACCCAATTGCACCTGTGCAAACTGGTAGTCCCTAGCCAATCTTTTGGTTTTTTGGTTTTTTTTTAATCATTTGATTCTGCTAGATTTAGCTAAACTTTGAAAATTCAAGTCCAAAACAAAAGCAAAAACAAGCTGTCTAAATATTGTCTCATAATATGTTTATTGAACGCATTCAAATTTATTTGTCTATTTGCATTTCTTGAAACCCAAAAATTTTCATAAAGGAACATTGTATGTCAATCATGCTTTCTTGTCTTCACAAGCAAAAGATGTGAACCTTAAGGGTATTAACCTTCTCAACTACTGAAGAGAGAACCTTTGAAAGAAATAGTTAAGTAAGACTCACACAGAATTTTACCCTCCTTCACATGTTTTCCTACAAAAACTGATAAACACCATAAAAATATGACTCCATAATCAAAACAATATTTTCTTTAATGCCAAAATAATGCCTCACAAAGACACTGATATTTTTGTTTGAAATTAAATACTAACTGGTAATTTGGATACCCCAAGGTAAAGTTAAGGATCATTAGCATTGACAAAACAAAAATTAACATAATCAAACATCAAGAAAATCATGGCTGTTACAAACTTCTCTGTTTCAGGTGGTTTTTGAAAATATTTCATATTTAAAAGACCTGCTTATCTCACTTTAATTAATTTAATCTTTGTACTCAGTCTGTAGTGTATGTCCTTCACACAATACATTAGTATCTATATCTATTAGGATTCATATACAAGGTCATTTTATCTAAACTTATTTAGTGGCAGGATGGGCATCTCAAAGCATACTGAGAATGGGTTCAATCCAAAAATCTATGTAATGTAAGGCAAAGATTTCCACCATCTACGGAATGGCCAACTACTAAAGTATTTGGTCCAGATAAATAATTTATGGAGTTTCCAGAATTTCTAAATGTGTCTTTGTTTTCTGTATTTCAGCTGCTAAGACAGATTCCTAGCCAACCTAGTAGCCGCTTGTAAAATAAACTTGGAGAAGGGAAAATCAATCATTTCAACTTGAACTCCATGCAACTAACCTCTTTCTCATAAGACCACAGCAGTTGTTCTCAGATCTCTTCTATTCAGGGTGATTACAGTTTAACTGCCTGTCCTGTCTTCTATAAACAACCTTATTTTCAGCTGAGTGACACAGTCTCAACTGCATTGCTTGAAATAATTAATGCGATTAAAAGGGAAACAAGGTTATTTGAATGGTCAGGATAAAGCCAGATGGAGTTTAAGATCTGTAAAATTTATTTACAATAAAAGACATTGTATTTCCCTGGTATTTTTTTCCTATTACACATACAGACCTGTTGCAGCTCTGGCAGTACAAGTGGTCTGTAGAATTTTTATGTACTTTTGTCAATGAACATTAAAGAAAATAGATTTTTGATCAAACCAGAAGTCATGATGTGTCAACTCCTAAGGGAAATACCTGAGTTTGCATGTGAATATTGATTTGATAGATGAGTTTCAAATGTTCTTTCCTACTAAAGCTGCAGTCATTCAATCAGAAAGCAGCTGAGAGTATGAAATGGTGGGGGTCTGTCACAACCTGTGAATAATGAACTTCAGACAGCTGAAGACATCTTCAAAGTGAACACATCAAATGACTTCTAGCCTGCCATATGTTTGTATCTGGTCTTCAGTTAACAATTGCAAAATAATAAAAATCTGAAACTGCTTACTTATAATTTGCAAAAATAAAGGAGCCAAATAATTTGCTTACCATAAAGGAAGATTTCACGGACAAAAAAAAAGCTCATTTACAGTAAAGATTTCACTGAAAGAGATAATTCAGACATTTTATGAGGGGTCTGGTAAAATAAAATTACTGCAGCTATTTCCTATAAGACTACTAGTATTTTTAGAAAGTAATATAAATAGAATATAAACATAAAACAAAACAAAACAAAAAAGGCAAAGTCCCACCCCTAATAAATCAGTTACTTTTCTCTCTCTGGATAGTCATTTTACAGAAGCAGAATCTGTATTTGCCAAACAAAGGAGGCTCATAGGGAATGGCTTCATAGCACATCACACTGTTGGACAATAGCTCTGTAATATTGTGTGTACTTCATGTTTCTACCTGCCTTGAAATCACATTTCTATATATTCATCTCTCTCACTCTCATAAATCTTTCTGTTTCTCTCCAGTAGATTGCTCCACAGCTGCCCCAGATGGACAAGTGACGGCATATGCTGTGCCTGTGTGTGCTGCTGCCGGCCAGCAAGCATGTGTGTGCTGATGGAGCTAACAGCTGGCCATACAAAACTGGTAATTGCTGATCTCATAACACTTGCTGGAATTTAATTATGTTCATGACCTTTATTCCTCTGTGAATTTGGCTCAAATTTATAAGTACATGGAAAACTTCTTGAAGAAACACCATATGATTGCAGCCCTGCCTTGTTTCTAACAGATATCCCAAGAAATATTTTTGAAGTAACCTCAGTGAGATGACAGCAGTTCATAAAATTAAGGATCAAGGTCTGTTTAACATCTTTGTTGGTGACATGGATGGTGGGATCAAGTGCACTCCCCACAAGTTCACTGATGACACCGAGCTTTGTGGGGCAGCCCGGGATCGTATCCAGAGGGACCTGGACAGGCTGGAGAGGTAGGACTGTGCAAACCTCATGAAGCTCAGCAAAGCCGAGTGCAAGGTCTTGCACATGGGTCAGGGCAATCCCAGACACCCCAACAGTCTTGGTGAAGTGATTGTGAGCAGCCCTGAGGAGAAGGACCTGGGAGACATGGCTGATGAAAAACTCAACATGAGCTGGCAGTGTGTGCTCACAGCCCAGAAAACCAATGGAATCCTGGGCTGTGTCGAAAGGAGCGTGGCCAGCAGGTCAAAGGAAGTGAATCTCCCCCTCTACTCTGTTCTTGTGAGACCCCACATGGAGTGCTGTATACAAATCTGGAGCTCCAAAAATAAGAACCCTTGGAACTATTATAGTAATTCCAGAGGAGGGCCACAAAATTGGTAAGAGAACTGGAGTTGGGGCTGTTCAGCCTGAAGAAGAGGTTTTGTGGAGACCCCACAGCAACCTTCCAGTATCTGAAGGGGCCAGCAGGGAAGCCAAACAGGGACTCTTCATGAGGAACTGCAGTGATAGATCAAGGAGTAATGGGTAAAAACTGAAAGAGGGAAAATTCAGTTTAGACGTTAGGAAGAAATTCTTTACTGTGAGGGAGATGGGACACCAGAACAGGTTGCTCTGGGAGGATGTGGATGCCCCAACCCTGAAAACGTTCAAGGACAGATTGGATAAGGCCTTGAGAGAGCTGGTCTAGTGGGAGGTGTCCCTGCTCATGGCATGGAGGTTGGGACTAGATAATCTTCAAGGTCCTTTCCAAACCTTAACATTCTATGATTCTATACGGTCATAAGGACATTAGCACCAACATTTAGTCTGAGATGCAAGTCAGATTATTTAAGTCTTTATTACTGAGACTGAATAATCTTCTGGAAACTAATTACCTAGCTGTCAAAATTATAAAAACAACTGTGGGGATAAGTGATTCTAAACATAGACATGGAAAGGCATGTCAAAATGTGAATAGTCCCAGTATGAGACTAGAACTCACCATTAGTGACTGGTATGGTTTAATTTCAGGTTAACTTATTAGTCCATCACTGGGCCTGCTGAAAGCCAATGCTTGAGAAATAAAGCATGACTGGAAAATTGAATGGATAAGATGCAGAAGGAGAAGCAGAGAGCAGCAGATAACTTATCGTCATAGAAATTTTTACAGCAAATAAAATATTGCAAATTCAAACGCTCTATGGAATGTTCTATTGGCGGCTCTTAGTTTAAGATGTGGAAATAAAATAGAAAAGCAGGTATTAAATAAAAGTAAAATGCTACTTAACACAACAAAAACTCCTGTCTGGAATGTGTGCATAACTATTTGTCAAATAATACTAAATAATGAACAAATTTGTAAAAATCAAGAAACAGGAAAAAAATAAAATGAAAAATTACAATTGCTTTTGAAAAAGTCATATAATTTCATCCATCCATAAGTCTGAAAAGACAGAAAATTCTATTCATAGTCAAAATATTTAAATTTATAGTATTATGAAATATGATTTTTAAGAAAGTGAAAATCAACACAGAGCATTTTTCTTGAAGGTAGTTTTGCTGTATCTTTTATACTCACTGAATCTATTACACCAAAAGCAATGATCACCTCAAAGCCCTTAAGTTTTCCTCCCACTTCTGCAATATCTCTCATTCTCACTCTTTGTGACACATTCTGACACACATTTTGGTTCTCCAGATTCATAATTGCACTTCCCAAGAAATCAATGCAAGTTAAATCTCTGTATCTTTTTCATCAGACCTCAGCAGATTTATTGGTAAGAACTTACCTCTTCATAGTCTATGTTGGTCTTGATCCCTTGGGAGAAAAGCAGGCATGATAGCCTGGAATCAGGCACAGAAATACAGCAAAGATGTACTTCTCTGATCATTGAATGCAGCTCAGAAGGAGGTCTTCTTTCATGGCCTCTAGTAAATATCAAAGCTAACTAGGATGGAGCACCTTTTTCAATAGCAGACAAAGGAAATATATGCTCTAGCTGAGACAAGCACCATGCGTTATTATGACTCGGTACTTCTCTTGTCTTCTCAAAAGAGTGGGTACATGCATAGGCAATACAAAGACATTCAGTCAGAGAATTTTACCTCCAACACTGCTCACAGAACAGTTTTAATGTAGGTCCAAGAGGAGAAAAAAGCCTTGTGCCATTATTAATTTATCAAGTTCACAGACTCTCCCTGCAGAACCTACATGATGACAGAGAAAATAATATATAACATAGGGTAAATGAATACAGTAAGTTAGATACTGATGCCTTAAATGCTGATAAAAATTTGAGACACAGACACGCAGTATAGGAAAAGGGTATTCCCTTGGTTTAATAGGATTCCAGGTGCACCATGACGACTCGAGCCCTGACGATCCCCCGTACACAATTTATGGACCCCCTAGATTAGCATACTTACCTAAAAGTCTCCAATGAGAAGTCTAACAAATGAAGTAATTGCCCTCTTATTAAAATTACCTCCCTCCAAAAAGGTTACAACTTAGTTTACAAAAACATGTCTCAGTGATGGGGCTCTGTTCAAGGTTGGTGCCTCATGCTCTTGAGATTGTGGGGATGTTTTGTCTTCCCCAAAGAATTCTGAGCAGGGCAAGGGTACAAGGGTTATAAACATGTAGGGTTGAGATAGAGGGACTAAAAAGTATAGGAATGGGGAAAGGTAAAAGGATATATAAAAAGAGTGTAAAAGTATAACGAAAAAGGACAAAAAACCCATCAGGCATCAATACAAATCCAACATAGCTTGAACACAACACGTTAATGAACCCAAACATTTGAAATACTCCTGGACTGTGAACACTAAGATCAGAAATTCCACGACTAGGTTGTGAAATGTAGAAAGGTTGAACACATATGCATGTATTTCTTTCTCTTATGACTTACCAGAATGTTGAAAAGTGTTGTTAATGACTCTACCTCCAGGTCAGTACCAATATACCATATGCCTATCTATTTCATAAATTAAGGATTATAAAAAGAAAAGATGTAGCTGAAGATGAAAAACAGCAAACAGTATTTTCAGTTGTAGGGAAATCTTGGAAGACGTGCATATTTAGTAGAAGCCACTAAAGACAGCTGTGCAATTTTTCTTATAGGCCAGTTATCTGTATTTCCATCTTACAAAAAAATAGAAAGTAAATTACAAAAGTGAATATAACAATCACAGACACAAAACCAAAGCAATGAAATTAATAATTGTTTCAAATTAAAAACCTGTTTTAATACTCTGGAAGGCCATTTTTTCTACATATAAGAAAATCCAAACAAATCCAATGAAAGGAAGTCACCTGTAGTTGTTTAAATCTTCTAGATTTTCAGCTTTTAACAATTTTTTTCCTCAGGTGCAGGCAAAGTCCAACACTTTTCTGTGACATGTTAACTAAACCTGTAATGGACTTTCTAAACATACACCTTTGGTGGTTTTTTTAATCCAAAATTTGAGAGGACTGTGTACCATCTCTCCATGATAAGAACTACGATAGTGCAACCAAAAAGTAGAGAATATATTTTCTCTGTGTTTCAGCATTTCAAAGCCTATGCAGAAACAAGACAACTTTGTTTTTTTATATTCCATCTCAGATGTGGATGAGTCAAAATGACTAGGTTCCCTTTGGCTGTCTTCATGAAGAATCATTTCTTGTCGCTTTATATTCATGAGGTAATTCAACTTAATGCATGTTTTTATCAGATGTCTAAGAGGCATAGGGAAGAGGATCAGTGTCTGGGTTATTTGTGTGAGAAGCACCTTAAAGTACAGAACAGTTAACTCAAGGATAAAATATCCATAATTTCAAAGTTAGATCCAAATTAAATAGCCTTTTTTATTGTTGATGTCACAAAAAAAAAAAAAAGAAAAGAAGAACTGACTTTCAAGAGGAACTTGAAAACATTATAGAAACCCTTTCTTTTGCTAAATTTTCTGCTGTAATGAATTTTTCAAACATGGATGGACCCCTGCACCTAAGCTCTTTAGGAAGAAAACAATGAGTTAATATTCATGACTAAAAGGGAAACATTCCATGCAAATTTGCATAAGCTGAGGTCCTGAAACTCTCCTACCACACTGATGCCATTAAAGAATATAAAAACCTTCTCAGGCTGTATCTCCTAAGGGGCTCTTCTGCATAGTATATTCCTCTCAAACCTTTCTATGATTTTCGTTCTTTCTATAGTTCGTGTTAGATAATACTGTTAGAGGTACAAACATATCATAATATTATACATGGGCTGTGTTTTGCCCTGATTTTGCTGACAGTGATGATAACAAAATAACTCTGTCTCACTTTATTTACACAGTAGGTAAAAAGCACTAATTATATTAGAAGTGATAATAATGTTTTAGAGCGCATTAAGGAAATTCAATACAAAGTTCCCCCTTGGTATAATAATAATAATCTATATATCTATATACCTATAGTTAGTTTTGCTACTCTGTTTTATTTCTAATTGAGTCTTGAAAGGAATCAATTTGAACTAAATTTCAAATTAATTGAAATTGACTCAGGGACATTATCTGCAAAATGATCACTCTCAATGCCTTGGCAAACTCAAGAGCTCAATGAAAATGTAAGTCAGAAGCCCCTGTGTTACATCCCATTCTTGGGGGGAAAAAAAAAACAAAGCAGAAATCCTATATAATGCTAAGAAAACTCCAGAAGATGACCATTAAATTTTCCATGTCAGGATGACTAAGCAGCGTGGCACCTCTTCATTAAGAAAGAGCCACTTTCAGTACTCTCAGGCCTTTAACCTTGCTAATCTCTTACTTTTATCTTCATGTCTCTGAAAAACAGCATTGCAGTGGCTCATTATCAGAAAACTGCAATTTGAAGAAAGTGCATCAGAAGAGATGGTCAGGTGTTATATCTTGGAGACTACCAATTAGTTCTGGTTGTTTTGGGTTTTTAAGTTAGTAATTATAACTTTAGTGGAAAATGTATACAAAATGTATGCAGAACGAGATTATTTAAAACTGAAATATTACAGCAATTTCAACTTATTTATTTAATGAATATTTTAGCCTCACAAAATTCACATGTATTAAAAAAGCCATGAAGACAAGACAATTCAAGTATCCAAATAACATAATATGCTATTATGATGTAATATTAATATTTTTTTTCCATTACACAAACACAGTATCACATTTAGGTTTTAGTACTAGTATTTCCTACAAATCAAACACAAAATTTTAAATTTTCACTCTAAGCACCAACATCACACAAATGCAATACAAAGTGCATCATTTAGTTACAAAACCCCCAAACACTTCAGTATGACTTGCAGTCTATTTGGCAAGTAGAATTTAGCTTGATCTTTCTCTACACAAGATCAGCTAGAATCTGTACAGTGCAGTTCATGGTGCACTGTATGGGCATCATGAGAATTCATGCCCAAGGTAGCAGTGTTAAACCCATCTTTTATTTAAGTTTATTAGTTTCTGTTTACTCCTGTGGTAGCTACTTTTCATGGAGGCATATTTCAATGTAGACTACATTCCGAACAAGCCTGTACTGGTGGTGGTTTTTTTTTGGATTTTTGCAATACACTGCACAGTATTCTAAGCTACATGCTTTAGGTAAAGAACCTAAATCTCCCCCATGCCCTATAAGTCCCGGTGATCTGGAGTTTCCAAAGCTAAAATAATAAAATATCCAGAAATCCTATTTCCTTGTTTTCAATTTATCATTAGATTATCTCAAACTTTTCTTATAATCCCAAGGCTGGTCATTAAGGCCACTGTTATTTCGAAGTATTATATTTTAACTAAAAAACATTAATGAGATAAACACCTTAATTGAGCAGGAACACTGTAAGATAAGAATAATAGACTTAGTTGAGGTTGTTGTCATAGAATCATAGAATATGCTGAGTTGGAAGGGACCCATCAGGGTCATGAGTTCAACTCCTGACAAGAAACCCAAGAAATTCTCTGTGCAAGAAATCCCAGGAGTCACACCATGTACCTGGGAACATTGTCCAAACTCTTCTTGAACTCTGTCAAGCTTGGTGTTGTGACCACTTCCCTGGGGAGCCTGTTCCAGTGCCCAACCACCCTCTGGATGAAAAAGTGTTTCCTGGCATCCAACATAAACCTCCCCCAGCTCAGCTTCATGCCCTTTCCTCAAGTTCTGTTACCGGTCATGAGAGTGAAGATGTTGGTCCTGCCCCTCCTCTTCCCCATATGAGGATGTTGAAAACTGCAGTGAGGTCTTCCCTCAGTCTCCTCTCCTCTAGGCTGAACAGACAAATGACCTCAGCCACTCCTCATAACCATTCCCCTCCAGCCACTTCACCATCTTTGTTGCCCTCCTCTGGATTCTCCCTAATACTTTAATGTCTTTTTGATATTGTGTCACCCAACACTGCCCCTAGCACACAAGGTGAGGCTGCCCCAGTGCAGAGCAGAGCAGGACAATCCCCACCCTTGCCCAGCTGGCAATGCTGCGCCTGATGCACCCCAGGACACACTTGGCCCTCCTGGCTGCCAGGGTGCTGCTGACTCAGATTCACCTTGCCATCAACCATGACCACCAGGTCCCTTTTTGTAGCACTGCACCTCATTCCCTCTCTCATTCCCTAGTCTATACATATAACCAGGGTTGTCCCATCCCAGGCGCAGGATCTGGCACTTGCCCTTTTTAGGGTTCATATGGTTGGTGATTGCCCATATCTCTGATTGTCAAGGTCTCTCTGCCCTTGAGGGAGTCAACAGTTCCTCCCAATTTAGTGTCATTGATGAACTTAGTATTTCTTCAAGTTCTGCATCCAAATCATTAATGATGTTGAAGAGTAACAAAATGTCAAACAGTAACACAACAATTTCATTAAAAAAAAAAAAGAAAAAAATTACAAGTTTTTCGTTTACCAGTGAAAATCTCTACTATTGCTTGAAAGCATAGAACTCCAGAAGCAGAAATCTGAATATCCTGATATTTTTACAATTAATAAAAATAATGTCAATTGCTCATGTATTTCATACCCCAAAACTTAAGAATATGACAGATTTTTTTTCTCCTATATCTATTTTATGGTAATGGTCATAGTTTAGTGCATAAGTTATCCATGACTAAGTCTGACCATATGTAACTGTGCACAGAGAGATTTGAGTAAGTGCAGTTTGGTGCAGTAGGAATTCTCGACTCAGAATCAGTAGGTGTGCTGACAGAAAGTCATACAAGTGCAAAAGTGTCATCAGTTACACTATCCATGCTTCCAGAACTAGCATGGTTTCTGCCAGCTTCAGAGCTATCCTGCCTACTCTGCTGGGCACTATGGACATGTCCTTAGATGTCTGGGTATGCCAGTTTTAAAGATTTTAAACATTAGTCTTATGATAGTTTCTGTTTTCCTGGAAAATCCTGAGGCAAGAATTCAAAGCCCACATGAAAATCTCAGCTTGCATCCAAAAATTTTGCTTGTAATTCTTCAAGTCATGGAAAAAAGCTTTGAAATGTCACTGAAAATGTACCCTAAAGGATAAGAAAGCTAAGAGAAATGCAAATGCCCAAATCCTTTTTTTTTTTTTCCCTTCACAGTAGTGGAATGTTTAATGATTCTAAAATCTTGATATATTTTTTGGTTTTCAGGCACTGAAAAAATTCCTAAAACAAAAGAGAGGAAAAACCAGTCAGGATAGAAACAACACAGTGGGTCTGTTACTCCACATATGGTATATCCATGGGAAAGCCAGAATTTTTTGGGAATATGCAGCTTCCAAAGGATGAACTATCTTCACTGCACCAACACAGCCACTGATGCATGCCCTGTGTGCCTTTATTACACTCTAGCTTTTAGAAAGTCAATAGTAGATCTAGACATCACTATTTCCTGAGCACAGAATCTACATTTCTGCAAATTACCCTTAGCATCCCTTACACCTATTATTTTTAGTACCATAACTTCATATTTTGGACTTTTCTTTTAATATAAATTTTATTAAATCAACTATTTGTTTAGCATATCATTATACCAAAGATGCATCATGAAAACAGTAAGCAGCAAATGATGCTGATAAGTAGCAGTAAAATGTTTTATTGTGAGCTTACGCAGGGTATTTAATGCTCTTGCTTTCTCTAAACTCATTGGAAGATGAATATGTTTGTCACATCATATGATGCTCTTACCTCTCAGCAGAAATGGAAACCTGAAAAACGTGGTTTTCTGATTTTCTGTGTTTTGTCCAAACTTTGATTTTATGAACTAAAGAAACCAAAAATGTCAGGGTCAAATTGTCTAGGAGACCAGCAGCAAGGAGTGTGAAATTTAAGGAGAAAGACAAAGTATATTGCAAGCTTCCATCCCCACTGCCTGAGCTGTTCTGTGCTGTTATTTGTCACCTACTAAGTGCCCATTAATAAAAAAAGTTGTCATGGGGGGAAAAAGGAACATGAAAAACATGGTCCTGCTTAGTTCAATTTACTGAACAGGCCAAATGAGACAGAGGCAGTGTCAGGAAAAGCTTACCCTCATGCACACACACACGATCAACTGATCTGCCCCAGTTATTGTTGCAGAGACCAGCAGAGCTAAGCCATGGGAACACAACATTCACTCAGGGTAGTCTCAATGTCTGGTTCAGGCATGCAAATTTTTCATCTGGGCCTTCTGCTCCTTGAAGGCATTGGATGTCTATGCAACAACACTTTCTCAAATCTTTCTTACTGGTGGCAATAAATAGCAAGATCATGTGCAATCAAATCATTATCACAAGGTACTTTTCCATCAGTTTCAGGTATTGCTCTGTGTTGCAAATGAGTGTTTTAAGATCACTTAAAAAATCATCAACAAAGGTATCAGAAAAACTAAGTTTAATATAAAAGTGACAAACTGAAATAAAAATATTTCAAACCCAAAATTTGGGTTTGAAATAAACCCAAAACTATCTATGTGGAGACCAGGGTGGAAGACAAAAGGATAGGAAAAGGTAAGGATAAAAAGGAATAGGGAGTGAAGACCCAGCAGCACTTAACTGGTAACTTAAGTCAAACAATTTTCCAAAGAATTCATACAGAATTCACTATGCCACAACAGTAACTTACATAAAGGCCTAACTTACAAATCTAAAGTACTTAAGAGTCTAGGAGAGCAGCATTGCTTTTCTAGAATGAATAACATTTGCTATGGCATATTCACACACACATGCACACAGTCATAAAGAGTCTGCAAAAGGTACCTGTGAAAAATTCAACTCAAATTTAGTGAAATACTCACCTCAGGTGCTTTTGAATCTTTGCAACAGGCAAAGGGTTGAGCCTTATGGACTGGAGGGTATCGGCCCAGCATCTGTTGCTGTTTGGTAACCCTCCCCGTATAAAAACTTGCAAGTTCACCAGCTCCAAGAGGTCCCAGTCAGAGGGAGATTGCTGGTCGCAGCCCACCGTGGTCCAGAGTACCTTAAAGGGTCTCATTTTGGGCCACAAGACAGTTGGCTTAAGTTATAGTGATTTTTCCTTCTGGCTCCAATTTGCGTGAGTTACTTCTTTCAAAGTTTAATAATAATAATATTATTCCACTTGGGTTGTCATTAGGAAAAAAAATAGGTTTCCAAGGCTGTTAATTTAAAAAAAAAAACAGCAGGTGCTCATTAGGACAGCTCAAGTTCCTGGGAACAGACAGTGTTTCTGATGAACTCAAGAGGCGCTCAGGCTAGGTGCTGTTCGTCAAGGCCGAGGTGTAATAAGCATTTCTCAGATCATAGTGTGTGGCGAAGGGCAAGGGTGGGGGGATTACCACCTGCTGTCACGTCTTAATGTGTAGAAAGATTCATCACATTCTGCTTTGTTTTCATTATCCTGACATTCACATATCATTACATTCAATTACTCAACCCTTGATCAAACCAAGGTCATGAAACTCCTGTGTCAGGAGTAAAAGAAATTCTTTTTCATTTAGCATGCTCATTTATAATTAAATTAAGAGATTTCCTGAAGAATTATTGTGCATATTTTCTCTCTTTTTAGAGAAGAAAATGAACATTACTTAATGGACTATATGTTCAGGTTAAGTAAACCTTGGTAGCATGACTGACCCGAAATATTCCTAGGTCCAGAAAAGGACGTACTCTGATTTCTCAGTTCATTTTTTTCCCACTCCACTACCTCTCCTGCATTTCGTATCAGCTTGGCTATAGCGTTCACAAAATATTAATAGTGATTTAATGTGAAATGAAACACTCTTAGAACAACCAAATACTCTATCCCTTTTCAAAATTAATTGCTTGTTCTATCTGCCATTTTGCCTGACAGGTCTCTTAATGTACTCTACTGTCATAACATCAGCTGATTTCCTCTGAAATGTAAAAAAATCTGCAGTAATTTTTGTAAGTTTTCTTATAATTTGTTCTGTTTGGATAAGCAGTTTATACTTATTAATCCCTAGCAGACACTGTCATATTGTGACAGACCCATTTAGATAGCACTGAGAAACTAAAATTATATTTCCCTTATTTCCTTTCTTGGGCCAGATTCTGCTCTCACTAAAAATGTGAGTGTTCCAGACAAGTAATGTTGCTTTAACCTCTATTCCAATATTTTCCTACAAAGTACTTTGGGCTACTGGTGAATTAAAACCAGGACATCAGCCAGCAATGTGAGCTTGCAGTCCAGAAACCCCAATGTAATCTAGACTGCATCACAAGGTGTTTGGCCAGACCAAAGGAGGTGATTCTGCCCTGCTACATCCAACTTTGGGGTCTCAGCACAGGACAGACATAGACCTGGTAGGATGGATCTGGATGAGGGCCACAGATGTTAGGAGGGATTGAATAGCTTTGCTATAAGGACAGAGTGACAGAACTGGGGCTTTTCAGCCTGGAGAGAAGGTTCTGGGGAAGCCTTTATTGCAGCCTTTCAGGCTTAAAGAAGGTCTGTAGGAAACTTTTAGGGATGAACTTTTCAGCAGGGCCTGCTACAATAGGACAAGGGTTAATGGTTTTAAAGTGAAAAGAGATCAATTTAGATTAGATATAAGGAATAAGTTTTTTTCCAATGAAGGTGATAGTCATGATTTAGGAACAGCATTCCCACTCCCCTCCCCTTACTCCCTCTGGTGAGAGAGACAAAAGGCAGAAATTACAGGTTGAGACAAGAACACTTTACTGGAAATAGCAATGAAATAAGACAAGGAATGGTAACAGCAACAATATTAATAACAAAAGTATAAAAAAAGAGGGTGATTTACATGCAAAAAATACTCACCAAGCCTGAACAGATGCAGAGGGATCCTGTGACAGTGAACAGAACAACAGAGGGACCTCTGTGCTCATGCTTTTCTTCCCGACTCAAGCCAGTCCCCTTCTTCTCAGAAGTGAGAATCCCTTACTTCTGCCTCCAGGTGATGACCTGAAGTGGTAGAGAGCAACCCAGAAACATCCTCACTGCTATTGCAAATAATTAACCCTGTCCTTGACCAAAACCAGAACAGTGATGACACACTGGAGCAGGCTGTCCAGAGAGGTGATTGATGCACCATCCCTGGAAACATTCTAGGTTATGTTGGGTGGGACTCTGAGCAACCTGATCTATTTAAGATGTCCCAGCTCTTTGCAGAGGGTTGGACTAGATAACCTCTAAAGACCCCTTTCAACCTGAACCAGTCTATGATTTTCTGATTTTCAGAAAAAAATTCACATTTTTGAGAGCACTTTGTACATAGGGTGCCACAATATAACTATCTCTTTTGGATTTTCTTGTGTTATGCTTATGCTTTTTAATAATGCATGACATAAAAATACTTAGAATAATATATCTTTATGCATTTAAATAAAGAAATAAACTAAGTTGAGTGGTGCAAGACCTTTGCCTTTGCACTTTTCATGACCAGAATGGTGTTCCACATTGTGACAATTCATGATGCTTAAAAGAGCTGTCACAAAATTAAAGTAAATGTGATTCCCAGCCAGTGTGTTTTCAGAGAAGAGGAATCTTTAAATTTACTTTAAGATATTTATTTTGAAGAAGGTATGCAAGTATCAGATTCGTGGGCAGCAATATGAAAATATATGGATTGGATGGATGGATGGATAATAATGGATAATAATGGATGGGATGCAAATTCTACATTTTCCAATGAGTACAGATTAAAATAGGACATTGCAAAATTGCATTTCATGCTTCTTGAAAACAAGAGAAAATTTAATAATTAACTATTAATATATTTAATGTATGGATTTTTCCTCTTGCCCTTCACCAACTTTTCCTACTGGTCTTTGCACTATTTCTAATGTAGCAAGGATTTCTCATTTTCATGTTTATAGAGCCAGGCAACTATTTTGTGTTTGACAGCATGAGTGAGAGTTGACTGTTCCTAGCCACCTCACCTTTATAATTTTAAAAACTGACTTGGAACTATACTATCCTTTTGGAGATTCTTTCAAACATTGTGATTATATAGTAGACAAATCCTAAATCCTCCTTTGAAAATCAGACTCTTCCACAGATATCTCAAAAATAGGCTTTCCAGAAACAAAAGAACCTCAAACCACTTCTCATTTTTGAAAATGTAGGCTGGAACTCTTGGGAAATAGCATTAAAAGAAGCTATTCATACACAGCCTATATAATCAATTTATAAAAATGAAAAATCTTGTAACTGGTCAAGAATAAAAAGAATTGTAATACAAGAAACAGTTAAACTTCCTTTCTGTAACCCACAGTGTGTGATGGTTTCCTGTCTTTATCTGAAGGCCAGCTGACACATGCTGTTTTGTACTTGGACTTTGAGAAAAGGATGAGATGAATGCAGGACATGGCAGCCTGACAAAGAACAGACATACTTCCGAGGCACTGAACATGACTCATACCTGCTTCTATCTTAGAAGATGCAAAGGCTTGCAAGTGAAAAATACTTATTTTAATATATATATATGGACATTCCTAAGCAATCCTAACATCCAGTTATTTTTACAGTTATTTCTGTAAAGCAAATTGTTCTATTCCCAAGAGAATTATGCCCTAGTCCAAGCTTGAATTTAGTCTGCCTTTTCCTTTTTTTAAAGTGTACACTTAAATGGAATTGGCATTCTGAAGCATGTCATAGTCATACTGTGACTTTTCTGCCATGCAAGGATAGTAGGCAAACACAAGAGGAAAGGGAACTAATTAGACATTATATAGAGTAGCTTGCAAAATAATAAAAAGTACTGCTTATAACCTAAAAAAGATGATGTTTCAAAAATTTGGATATATTGGGAATAAAGCTCAGAGGAATTCGAAGCTTAGAGTATTTGCATATAACTAATGACACAATTTTTTGTGGTCACTGTCATATATGCATACAGATTTTAAAACTAGTCACTCTCCTTAAGACCAAAAAATGAAATCAAGACTTTGATATAGAAGAAAGACACAAATACATATATTTTTTTTTTCCAGGAGAACAGAAATGTTCACATACTGTTCAGATATTACCAGTATGGTATCCCTCACAGAAACAAAGAAAGAAAACCACAGGAGAGGATATCGATAACAGTTGGTGCATTCCTCTATCAACATTTCATGTTTCTTCTCTGCAATGCCAGCAGAAGAAACTGTTGCTTGGTCATTTTATTATCCCAAGGAAAAAGGAAGACAATTGCAATATGAATTTCCTGACATCTCAAGATTGTAAGAAATTACTTGTTACTTTTCCTTTTTGAATTCAACTGCCCTTTTCAGCTACCATCAGAGAGATGATCAGGACAATATTTCTCAGAGAGAATTCTAGCTCTTGAGTCTGCTCAAATAATCTATCAAAAGGCAAAATTGCTACCAGAATATGGAGAAGAGTTTATTAGGATGGACCCAAAGATTTATGCAGTTACTTGGAGGCCCACTAAAATGTCAGAAAATCAGATTGCAGGTGACATCCATACCAACCTACCCCTCTTCCAGTTTTTCTCTTCAGTTAGCTGTAAGGTAGCCGTTCTCTCTCCCCCTATCTTAATTTTGTATTTGTCCATGTTGTAAGATTCAAGATAGGTAAGTAGTTCACAATATATAGGGCTCATACTTTCACAAAAGATTTTTACAAAATCTGGATTTTGTAAACACCTCCATTAGTATTGACATTACATTTTAATTAACAGGCAAAGCCAGCTCTTTCTTTGTTGAAAACGAACCAGAGTGCTTTACTTATCAGGTAGACTCATCTTGTTCCAAGTACATACTGATAACAAGTACAAATACATTCATTATTGCTAACACAAAGAAAACTTCATTATCATGCTTTACTATAGTTCTATCCCTGTTCCTTTTATATTATTAAAACAAATACTACTCAAGGCATAGAAATGACTTTACATCTTTACTACAATGTCTTTTAAGACAGTAGTTGTGACTAAGTTTCATTGGCTTTCAGTAAAAGGACATGGACTTTTTCATATCAGTTAGCTTCATCTTTAGATCATAGTCCCACACAATTAAGCATGATAAGAACTGTCCAGTCCAGTGTGTCAAATTGGATTTTTTTCCAAAAGTAAAAAGTGACCCAAAGACACCAACACCCAAAACACAGGGCAACTAAATATGCCCGCATATGTAAACAGAATCACAAAACCACAGAAATATGAAGCTGGAAGGGACCTCTGGAGATCTTTCAGCCCAAGCTCTTCCTCAAAAGAGAGTCAACTAGAGCAAGTTGTTCAGGGCTGTGCTCAATCAGATCTCAGGAATTTCATTCATGGAGATTCCACAAACACTCTAGTTCCCTGCTGTAATGTTTGACCACCTTCAGAGAGGAAAACTTTTTCATTATTTCTAATTGGAATTTTCCATGTTGTAACTCACCTGTTCACTTTATCCCAGTTCTTTAACCAGCCCTGTTAAAAGCTCATCTATGAAGTGTCTAAACATAGGAACATGGGGCAACAGTGGTATCCTGGTTCTGGCCAGGACAGGGTTAATTTTTGCTGTACTGAGAAAGGGGCATGGCTAGGACCTAGAAGTTATTCTGTACTACCTCATGCCATTACTGGAGGAAGGGGAAAGGCACTCTCTCCTGGGAAGAAGGGTTTCTGGTCCAGCAGAGGATATGTGGCAAAGGAAGCCATCCAGTGTTGTCTGTTATCAGGGCATTTCTGTCTGAATTGTTCTTTCCTGTACCCTTTGTCATTAGTACTGTTGCTGTTACTGCTCATTTTATTATCTCGTTGCTGTTTCCAATAAATTGTTCTCGTCAACCCATGATCTTTGCCTTTTGTGCTTCCAGTTCTTCTCTCCAGCCCACTGCAGAGAGGAGGGGAAGGAGAAATCTGGGGAGCGAGACAGCAGTGCATGGTTTGGAGAGTCTTGATGGGGTCAGTGATTTAGGGACTACCATTCCTAAATCACAACAGGTGCAGAAGGAAGCATCCTACTTCATGGCAGGATGAATATCCTTTTCTTTTTCTTTTTTTTTTTTAAATGAAGCGCACTTTGATTTGTCTTCAAAGTTCTTGAGGGTTGATCCATATTACTATGGAGCTTTTTTCACATATACACAGAACAATATTTTCACTGATTTGAAATTGTTAATAAGTACATTGTAAAAAGATTTAATTGATCTTTTATGGAACATGGGAGCTGCTGCTGTATTTGCAATGCTTAATCATAGGCAGATGAGAGCCAGGAAATAATGTGAAATGTGAATAACAAGTAAAACCATTAGCTTTTATAAGAAAATTTGAGAGGTTTCCTAGGATGACTAAATATACTCAAGCACTGTATTCATTCAGTGTATTTATGCAAATAAAGTAATATTTATCTGCTATCATATTTCTATTGCCAATCAAAACAAGAAAAATATTAAAGGGAAGCATGGAGAATTGCTGATAAGAAATTATATAATAATAAGGAACTAATTATCACTTTCCATATTTGAGTTTACAGCTTCAAATACTGACATAATATTGATTCAGAGGAACTGTACTCAATTTCATGGGGTCTGTAGCCCTATTATATTTTGTGGTAAAAATTCTGTCTGGAATAGGGATTTTGACTTTTAAAAGAGGTTTGTATATGCAAATAGTTTCAAAGAGATGTTATTTTGTACATGCATTTTTCATAATGAAAAGGATTTTTCTGAAAATGAGATTTCAAAGACTCTCCTACAACTTAGCCAGACTCCAGGTTCATGGTAGAATGTTCCTCTGGCAAATTCCTCTATCCCAAAGGAGGATAGTTTCAGGCCTTGAATTCCATATTTCCACAAAAGGAGACACATTCATAAAATACCTACATAATACAGCATGAATAAATAGGTGGCCCAACAGCAAAACGCCTGTCTTTCCTCTCCTATAGCAATAAGATCTTAGCAACCAGTAAATGTCCTCTTTTCTGAAGTGTCCTTGAAAGTCTCACAGGGATTAAACTAGCCCATCTCTTCAGAGACACCCAACACTTAGCACAGATACACTTCCTCTGCCTATTGGATTGCATTTGTAAAGTCTAGAGGAACAATTAGATTTTAAGGAGTTTGACAGATGAGGTCCTGTGAATGGTACATTGGCTATTTGCTTTAATAACAAGAGAAATTAATCTTTGGCTTTAAGAGGACATACTTTTTTTTTTACAGATTTTGGATATAATTTTTTATTGTCTCTTGAATTTGATATAGTATGCTTCAGCTGACCTAGAAAAATAGCTTGAAAACTCTGCCCAGCAGTGAGTGCCTGGACCTGAATTAAATTGTAAAGGGGACCATCCCATTTAGATAGTCCCCTTTACAAAAAGCATTGCTAACCGCATTAATTGTGAAGAAAGGGTAATTTTGCTCAATTTTAGAGACAACTTAGAACATGTCATTTGCAATGCCCTCAAATTAACTCTTAATATAGCAAAATTTTTGCAGGAATATTCATAGAAGCAATGAGTCATAAATATGGCACTTGTTTTTATGGAGCCACTTTTCAGATTTTATACTGTTAAAGAGAACTCAAGGACTGTGATCTACTAATTAAGCTAGGGTCAGAATTTGTCATTTGTATTGATACCGTGTTTGAACTTAGCCAAATCACTTACAGTCTGTCCTTCAGAGTATTCACTTTAAAAACGTTTATAACAATTCTTAGCATTTCTACAAAGTTTTTGTAAACTTTAATTCATATTTGTAAAGCAGTTTTGATGTTATCACAAGAGAAATCACTGCAATCATTGTAAAAATGCAAAATATTTTTAGCTAAAGTACACACATTTTCACAGGACATACCTTCATAAAAAGTAAGCTTGATGAAATGAATGCTAACCACTCACATTTAATAAATCAGGAAGTGTATATGAATATTTATGACAAAAATGTACTAGCAAAGAGAAATATTTGAAGCTGTCGATCTATTTCTCTGCACAGAACACCCAAACAAGTTTAAAATCAACTGTAAAGTCCAGGTCTTCACTTGGTGAGTTTATTTAAAGGGGCTTTTTCTTTGATACCCTGACGTACATGCATGAGAGAAACTCAACAACATTCTCAGGAGGTTAAACAACAAACTTCTAGTGGCAAATTTTAGAAGATCAGGAACTTGACAAAATTTAAAGCAAACGTTCCATAAATTAAAGCATTTCACAAAGAATTGACTTAGCACATTCGAACCCATGGAACCTTAAGTTACCAGATATCAAGAAGAGGAAATTAGAAGAAGAATAAAAGAGAAAGACATTTAAAAAAAGAGAGAGAGAAAGGTAAGATATAGCTTCCACCCTAAGAACCAGCATGATCTCAGGTGCCATAAAACCCAACAACAATAGTGATGCAAACATAAGCGTCTTTGTGCAATGGTTTTTATCTACTCTGGCTTCCTCTGGCCATACCCACAGGTGAGGCTTGCAGTCTGATAGCCACTCTGCAGTTAGACTGGGTCTCTGGGGGTGGGGTGTGGGGCATTGCTTCTGGTGTGCCAGTGCCTGAGAGCTGGACTAGACAGCTCCAAAGGGGACAGGGTGTGGGGCACTGCACCATCCCACTTTCTCAGAACATGCCCTGACCCCTCTGACACAAACACACTTTGGTTGTTTTGGGTCAGTAACCACTTTTCCTGGTCTCTCACATCAACAAGTAATTTACATGAAAAAATATGTACCTTGGTAAAATGACACTTCTCTTTGGAGGAAGAAAAGAAACGGATTTGAATAAGTATTTTCAAGTACAGCCCTTTTAATGTAACTGCATACTTTGCAGTCATATTAACTAAAGTTTAAATTAAAAGTATAGCTGGACTAGAGCAAATTATGTAAGAAAAGATGGCTTTTAAGTCATTAGCATAAAATCAGTCAGTTTAATGAAAGGAATCCAGATAATTTAATATTATTCTTTTTATTCCTTTTTAACCTTGTTAGCTTTTCTAAGGGTAAAATATGCTGAACTTTCTCAAACCAGCTACTCAATTTCAAAAGATCCTAAGATTTTCTTTTGGCAGTCATTATAAGTTAGGCTGCCAACAGTAAAACCTAAATAAGCTCAGGAATTCTAAAGGCATTATCAGATGTCAGGCATTCTGTACTTAATTGAGCTCAAATCCTTATAAAATTTAGGCCAGCAATATATTCCAAACAGTAAAATATATCCCAATATTTAATTAATCCTGGATTTACTTAAACAAATCCAGTATCTATTAAAAAAAAAAAAAAACAACTACAAAAAAACCACTAATTTGACCAATGTGGCCTTGAAAGTATTTGGTTCATTATATTTCTTTTTCTAAAATGGTCTTTAACTCAAGTTTAAATACTATTACAGATTGCCTTTTTTTCTGAAGCCCATAAGAACATGTGCTTTCTGTCTGAGGTACAGCAGAATTATATCCTCAAAGATTTTGCAAATGACAAACTTGTTGCAGGGTTGGTGACACAACCTCAAACAAATACCAAAGAGAAGCAACTCCTGCCATAGAAAAGCTGTGTTAAGATGATGAGGAGGAGACAGGCTGAGATACTTCCATGGTAAGAGTGAAAGAAAGAATACTTGTGGAGAATCAAGTATAAAATGCTTTGTCTCAAACTTTCTGACTATTGTGACAGGAAAGTTGTGATTGGAAGAGGGGGTCCTGTGGAGGTGGGGGCTCAGTTCCTTTCCCACCTCGAGACTCAGTCATCCCCCTGTCCTCCCCTGACTCACTTCCTGAAGGGCTCTAAAGGGTTCTTCACTGGGTTAACTCTAAAAGGAAATTGATTAGTCCTGCCTGATCTCTTTTTCCTCTCTTTTTCTTCGTCTTGCTACCCCAGTTCTGGAACATCCTTGTGGCAGGACTGATGCAAGATCTAAGGGCTGGAGATGTTTCTTGCCTTTCTCCCTTGTCCGCCTTTATTTCACTCTTCCCTTGCTTTGTATGGGCAAAGTGCAGCTATCATGTTCTACCTTGTACACTTTATTGAGGTTTGTTGTGAGGATTTGGGGCTTGTTGGAGTGATAATTAAGGGCTTGTTAGCCAGCACATTTGAGACTAAAAAGGGTGCTAGCTGCCAGAGTTAAGACAAGTGTACAATAAAGCATAAGAACTCCCTAACACAAGACTGGTGTCTTTGTCAGCCTGACAGGAGTTTAAAAGGAGCATCATGCTCCCTACTGGTTGGTCATGACATGGATGAAAGTCAACAGCACTGACCAAGGAAAGAGAATTGCTTTTTTACATCTTTCCTTCTGTAATTGAGTTTGGGCTTGTAATGTCATCTAACCACTTCTGACAACCTGACAAAATGGAGATGCCAAGGTCTTACAATAAATTGCTACAGAGATTATCCTTCATCTACTCAGATCAATGCCACAGCAACTTCTAGCTTGCAGAATATACTCCTCTTATCTTCAAGTTTTCCTAAACAGCTGAGATAGCCTTAATAATTTCATTAAATAAATAAATAAACAAGCCAAAGGAAAGACAAGAAAACCAGCTTTTCAAACCACAAATAGATAGGGAATTTAAAGCTATGGACACGCCACTGCCTATGACCCTTAATATTGTCTCTGTGTGTTAAGAGTGCACAAAACACCTAGGAATCCTATGATTCACCTTACAGCAGAAGACAGTTACTCATGTTTCATATGCTGTAGGCAATCCAAATAAAAAAAGCCCTAGCTGGATAACTGTGTTTAAAATTACTGCACAGTAATCAAGTAATTGCAGTGTCTCTTACAGAGGCAATCTCCAGATACAACTTTTAACAGTAAACATCACAAAATGCTCTCAGTCGGGGTCCAGTCCAAAGCAGGACTGATTATTCTTGTGTGTTGTCTTTGGTGTTCACTGATAAAGGAAATGCATCTGTTTTCATTCCTGATTTTGATACTGTTGCTCATCCAGTATTACCACACTACAGGAAACTATAAAGATGAGAATAAACATCTTTCAGTGATTTGGATTACACTTCTCAGGCTGGATAAATTTTGCATTAAGCAAAAATGCTTCTTTCAATACAGAATTCTTATTTAAAGAACCTTTTTTTCACTTTTTATCATGGTTTTTGAAGCTGAAATATTATCCTTCTGCCTTTGTATCATACAAGAGATTATCTCACACCACTTCATACCTGCTCTTTGCTTGAAGTTTTTTAATTAGCCAATTCACTTACATACTTGGAGACTCGCACCTCCAAGATGCTAGAAAAATAAATGGAGTGCAGGTACAGGACACATGTTATAATCCAGAATTTAAAAATCATGATGCCAAAAATACCTGCTGCTAGCTTGCCTTCTTGAAATTTTGCTTAACTCAGAGTTTTGTAATAGAAATAAACCTTTCTATTCATAGCTTCTAAAATAAACATCATAGTTATGAAAAAGTAAAATATTAAAGTGACCTATTCAATCAGCTATGAACACTAACTAAAAATCACTCCAGGGACTTTTATCATCCTTCATGCTTCTCATTTTCTATTCACAGCTAGCTGTCATGACCTTTTTCCCCCTCAAATTCTGTCATTCTCTCCTAAGTATTCACTAAGTGTTTTTTAACTCAAGCAAGAGAGCAAGGGCTTCCACAGACAAATGAAAGATATTTTCCATGTCTCTTCATTTACTGCATAAATTGCAGCATGAAGTGTACCTTTCAACTGAAACTTTTAGTTATTTTCACCTGTATTTTCAGCATGTGTTTAATGAAACACAGTGAGTGGGGCTGGAGAAGGTAACGAAGGGCAATTAAGACACTGAAAGGGACAAAGCAGTGCCTTACAGGGGGACATTGAAAAGATTCATTCTTTTGAAAACCACTAAGAAATTGTTTTAAAACAGATAATTTTTTCTTAAAGGAGTGAGTAACTTAGCATTAGCAACTGGTTACACAGGAAAGAATATAAGCAGATGGTGCTGTGAGGTTTGAAAAATACAAGACAAATTCGGGCACAACGGGTCCATTAGAAGGTGCTAAAGACAACAGGCAACACTTGTGGATCCTGGGGTGCCAGAGAGAAATGCTGATCTGTTCATGGGGTTTAAAACAAATGAGAATCAAAGTCATGTATTGATTTATTAATGATATGTAATTAAGCAGCAATCACCAAACAGTCAACTGCAACAAGAGATAAACCCCAGTTCTGTATACCTACCAATTGCATTTACATTCCTTACCTCAGAAACTGAGACTAGATAAGAAATTTCCACTTCTCCCTAGCAGAAGAGACAACTGATTAAAGAAAATTCACAGCTGAATGTTCTAACTAGATTCTTTACTTTTTCTGTATTGAGGAATCTGCACTGTCATAAGTATTTTTTCATCCTGGCATTCCAAAAGTGCACATTGAAGCTTAGGATTCCATCTGAAAAAAGCAGTAATGTTTTGAGTTCTATTTGAGGTTGGGTTGGGTATTCAGCTCTTTTTACAATGACATATCTTTAAAATTGTAAGTAGTGAACAGTTAAGATATATTTAATTAAAATTATCTCAAAAAAGAGCTTTAAATGGACAGATTTAGCTTAGGAAGACTAAGCCATTGAAGGCATTAAAAAGGTAAAGCACTTCAGGTAACTGGAACTTTTTATCATCAGGTTGCAGCCAAAATATATGCAAGAGCTAATGCATGTGACACGAAATAGAAAGTTCCACAACTTCAAAGATACTGATCCTATCTTCTTCTGATTTTTTTTTCTTTGTCACTCTGATTATATTAAAAAATTAATTTGGAATTTACAGCACTAGCTACTTTTTTCTATTCACAATATGAAAAGACATAAAATTGTGTCAGCTAATGTATCTCAAAACAAGGGATAAAAATACACCAAAATTGACCTTAGACCATGGAATAAGCCTAGAAGCTGCAAAAGCAAATACTAATTAGAAAAACCTGATAAACTGAAAAAGCAATTGTTTTATGGCGTGATGAAAGTACTCACGGAAAACTGTGAGTCTTTGATTTCAAATCTATTAAAATCAATAGCACTGCTGACAAGGAAATCAATCCTTACATGGCAGGTTTATGTAAAGAAATAATCTTCCTGGTGTAAAAAAGCATCTAAATTCCAAACTCATGTATAAGGCTTCTAATCTGATATCATTTTTGTGATTGAAAACTACAAGTAAGAAAATCTCTGTCATAACAGTACCAATACAGAAAAAACATAAATTCCAGTTTGCACTTTCACATTTTTAATGAGCAAGATATATTTCATAACTACTATTTAAATTGATGTTTACACTGAAAGATCCATTAGCTTGGAGAAAAGATTCATAAATTGCAAACTTGCTCTACAAGCAGCTCTTTCCAGTCCTTCCCAGCCCTGCTACAGATTATAGTCTATTAGAAAGACCTGTCAGCCCTGCAAGTCTTTGTGTTCCAGCCACTTAGAAATAATAAAATGCTGTAAAATTGTTTTTGTCTCTCGATACTTTATTATTTTTTTGGCCAGCTCCACTCCTCCATTTCTCTCCTCTCTCCTCTCCCCTCCCCTTCATTCTCCCCTCACTTCCCTTCCTGTCCCCTTTCCCTCTCTTTTCCTTTCCCCTCTATACTACTTTTCCACTAGATACAGCCAGAAAAGTTAATTTGAAGGAAAATAGGATGACCCATGACACAGGGGTTGCAAAAGAGCACACACGTTTCGCGCACTCAGTTTCCGAGGATCATACACCATCCAAAACCTAAGTACCTCCCAAGCCTACGTAGAAATGTATTTTAAAAAATACCAACTTTTGTGAATGTTTAGAGTATCATTTCCTCCAAAAGCTGAATCCGTTCTGTGTTCAAGAGAAATCTGATAAGTTTCTAGATATCTTTTCTTAGGGTCAATAGAAATTCAAATGTTAAAGGTTTTACTACATTATGGCTTTGCTAGACTGTAAATGGGAATCTAACATCTGAAACAAGGATTTGGATTCTCAATGGCATAGGTAGCAGCTGGTTCAAGGCCCCAGAAAATTTTGAAATACTGTCATTAGAGAGAAAAATAGATCTGACCTCCAGTTTTTCTTCTATATAGCACAGTGTAGATCTTTTTAATACATGCACGTCTACTAGCAATTGCTACGTCTACTAGCATTTACATTTTCTTAATGTGTGAAGTAGACTGAATGATGTGGATGTTTGTGAGAAGATGAAATTGCGTTAAAATATTGGATTTTTAAATGTAAGTGGTATTAAAAAGCACTAGTAGGATATTGAAAGCTAAGAATAAAATGGCATTAGTTAGGTTTGTATGCTCAATTGGAAAGAGTCAATGCTGCATTTTAAAACAAACAAAGCCTTATGTTTATTTCAGAGGATCCCAGTTTCACAGAGGAGTAGAAAACAGAAAGGAGACCCTGTGCCCACAAATTAATTACAAAGATGTTAAAAAAAGAGAAAGAAAACCCCATGAAACTTGTAAAAAAATCAGATTTAGATAAATTCAAGAACGATACTGATATCGCAGATGTGTAGATGTTTCTGTACCTAGGAGGAACCTGTTCTTCCCAAAGTGGGAGATGGTGGCCAGCAAACAGGCCACCAGAGACTGATAACTGAAGAAAGAACTGCATTTGCCTCTGTCCCATAGATAGTAATTTATTGCAAAGGGATAGAGAGTGAGAAAAAAAGGTACATGAGAGGAAATGGGTGTGTTGGTATCCCACACCAAAGCCAGTGTCTGTCTGCAAGCACATGTGGGGGTCTCAGGGTTCAGTCACTTTGCATTCACCACTCCAGCCCCTAGTGAGACTTTCCAGAGAAAGCAAAGAAACAGGAATCCCAGGATCAGTCTCCCCAGCCTGAGCTTACAGTGAAGGTCTTGGTGGCCTCACTTCCTGTCTTAGCTCCAGAAGTAGCATTAGACAAGCATCTCCAAAGGAAAGCAATTGCCAGCATTAAGCAAGGAAGCAAACGCCCTCTTGCATAATACCAGATGTGTCTCGCCCAGGAAACATTGGCATGTAACACTCCAGTGATGTGTATTTTGAGGAATAAGTTTTCTCTGCTATTTCCCCTAGCCTACATGGTGGCCCTGCTGCTAAACCTTGCTGCCAGAGTAACTTGCCCATTGGTCATTTTGTCTGAAATTTCAGTCTCTTCAAGACTGAGATTCACAGCACGAATAAAAGCTGTCCTGTGGAAAGAGCAAAATCACATCTGTCATCTTACAGCTGGCTCATTGCACATGCCCAGCAGCTTGTACAGCTGAGAATCTGTCTTGAGTGATACGGCCTTTGCAACGAAAGAGTTGAAATGCAGGCTTGTTGAATAGGCTTCCAAGCCAACAGAGAAAAATAACAATTTGTTATATTTATTTTATGATCTCATGGTTTATAACCTTATTTCAGGACTTTGGATATTTCAGAGGGCTCATCTTTCTTACTCTAGGGCAATTTTGTGGTAATCAGACTTACCAGATCTTTCTCTCCAGGAATTTCAAAGAAATGAAATGTTCAAATCCATATTCAGGGACAAGGAGGATATGGGTGTGGGAAGCAGAGAAGGAAAAGGGGTGCACAAATCTTCTTTTTCCACATTTTCTGAATTTTTATAGTCATTAAATGCCTGCTAACTACAGAAATCTAAGCAGGAAGGTTTAGGAAGGAAAGTATTCAAAGCCAGTTCAGAAGGGGCTTTGAGCAACCTGGTCTAGTGGAAGGTGTCCCTGTCATTAGCAGGGGGCTTGGAACTAGATGATCTTTGAGGTCCCTTCTACCCCAAACCATTCTATGAGTCTATGAAAAGAATGGTAACAACCATAACTCATGTCTGTACAGTTTCATTTCCTTTTCCACATCTTTTTCCTACATTTTCACAGGAATGGCAGAGAATAGGGGTTCTTCCAAAGCTGGGTGTCTAAAAACACCAAAGAGACCATTGCAAAACAGCATTAGTTTCCTCACTAGGTGTACCACAGGGATCACACTTTTTGCATTCGAAGGGTCCAAAATAATATGTTCAGACTTCATCTTCAGGGTGGTAGTGATGGTCAATGGATTTGCTCAAGAAATCTAGCTTGGTGGCATCTGGTACTTGCTGGTGGCACTGGCGCTCAGGGTCAGCACTTCGGAGCAGAACTGGGAGCTACAGGTGCAGGGCAGGGGGCTGGGTGGATGGGTGGGAGCAGGCACCCTACAGCACAGAGAAATTGTGTCATCTGGAGGGAGGGGAATGGCTTTCTGTGCCGCTTCTGTCACCGAGAGGGGTTTCCACGCCCCCTTTTCTCAGAGGAAACCACATATTTTCTGCTTTTCACCAAAAAAGTTTCCTTAGAGTGATTTATAGGGGAAAGAGGTGATGGTTTAAGGAGAAAAGCTGAAGTAATTTGGAGGTGATAAAATGAACATTTTTGAGGGGAAAACTGAGCTATCTTAGAGGTGTCATAGGTCACATTTCAGGGAGAGGATGTGGTAAATTAGAGGGGAAATGAGCTTACTGAGGAAAAACCTGAGGGAACTAGGAACAAAATTAGCCTTTTGAGGAAAAAGGTGATGAAATTTAGAGGGAACAGAGATAACACTTTGGAGAGAAGGATGGTTTCAAGTCCAAGTTTGGTGATATTGCACTTTGCTAGGCATAAGCTGGAAAATTCAGGATGTGGGTCTGCAGGTGAGTTCAGCCCCACAGGGCTAAAACAGTGGGGTGGGGCTGTGAGCAGGATGGGGAGAGCCTCATGAGGGGCTTAAATCTGGTCCCATGTTGTGGGACCAGCATGAAAAGTTATGAATTTCCCCATGCAAGATGCTGTTGAAGATCACTTTCAAGAAAATTTAGAGTGCATTCTTGGGAATGGAACTTGGACATTTAAAAGCTGATTCACAAGAATATAGAATCAAGAATAATTTCGTTTTTACCTCTGAATTTGATATCAGCACCTACTGAACATTAGCTAACTCTTGGATGTAACTAGAAATTTCAATATTTTAATTTAAGCAGAAGTTCAATAGAGAAAAGTGATCTGAATACCTATGAAAATTTGTGAAAATTGAAACACAAAGTATAGGTTAAAGAAGATTGAAAATTAAAATTTTATGTGAATGAAGGCATTTTGTGAGCTCAGACTGCCATATTTGTGTGTCTAGCTTTGCTTTTATGTATCACAAGCAGCTTTTTGCAGGAGGCAGTTAAATCTTACTACCTCAAAAAGGATTTAGCAATGCAACTTGCAAAAGTAATGACTTGTACATTGGAAATAGAGCACTTTACACACCTAAAACAATGGGATAGCATCAACTGGCAGAGAATGAAGTACTTCTTCAAAAGTCAATACATATATTAAAGTACATGCAACACTTAGGTCTATATAGAATAGTTAAATCAGTTTATGCAGTTGATTGTGATTTAGTTTTACAAGCTGTTGTATGGCTTTCAATTTTTAAAAGAGGGAGATGTGAATTGTGCATCTGGCTTTTAAAAGACTATATAACTTTGATACTGGCAAACATTGGCTGAGTAAGATGAGGTGTAGGTGGCCACATTATTTTTTATACTATGATGATTATTTTGTTCTCTTGTGGTGGTTATAATCACTTTCCTTAAGTATCTCGCATGCTACGCCACACATTTCAAGTGGAATTCAGTAACACCAGTTTCACTTTTTCTTCACTGAATGAACATCAAAGTTTGAGTTAATTCCTCTGACTTATGCCTCTTGATCTTTCAAATGCATCAGGTCAGCTGACACATCCATCTACACTGGACCTATAGAAGACCAGCAGCTCTCAAGAAAAGACACTGCAAGTATAGAGAGATAATGTAGCTTAGCTGAAATGGCATCAGACTTTCATGTCTAGAGAACTGAAGATCACTACATCCTAACTAAAAATGATTCCCCTCGCTATTACTGTGGTTTTTTGTCACTATCTAATGAGAAAAAAAAAAAAAGAAAAGAAAAAAAAAGAAAAAAAGGGAAGGGAAGGGAAGGGAAGGGAAGGGAAGGGAAGGGAAGGGAAGGGAAGGGAAGGAAAAAGAAAAGAAAAGAAAAGAAAAGAAAAGAAAAGAAAAGAAAAGAAAAGAAAAGAAAAGAAAAGAAAAGAAAAGTCTACTGTTTTCTGCAATTTTAAAAATCCTCTCAGTTTTTTTTACGTTCTGTTTTCATCTTGGGCCTCTTAAAAATAATGGTGAAAAAGAGGTTTCAGCTGTAAAGAAAGAAAAAAAGAGATTATCTTTGAAAACCACCTGATCATTTGATAACAACTTAAACTGTGGACTACCATAAGGAAAAGGCAGTAGATTGGAATGATCCATCACACCAAATTTGTTCAGTAACGATTTCACTTCTGCTGTGCCTCAAGAGAAAAATCTGAGACTGTATTTATCCTGAGTTTTAAATCAAACAGAAGTAAATTAATTTTTAATATAAAATTAGTATTGCTCTTTTTAATGAGGCACTCCTAGAAATCCACTGCATTAAATATTTTCAATCTGACTTTCTCTAAAATACTCCTGGGAATGTGCACAGAGTATCCCTTATTCATGTAGAATTTAAGTAGAAAATAAGCAGCAAGAACTTTAGCATAATAATTTGTGCAGAAAGAGAGTCAGCAGGAAAGCAGCTTTTGATTGCAATTCTGACTTTTTGTTTTCTGATGTACAATATTTTGGAACCAATCCCATGGTGTGGTTTTGCCATTGTCATGGGGGTCTCCTCTCCTTGTGTCCTTGTGTCCTTGTGTCCTTGTGTCCTTGTGTCCTTGTGTCCTTGTCTCCTTGTCTCCTTGTCTCCTTGTCTCCTTGTCTCCTTGTCTCCTTGTCTCCTTGTCTCCTTGACTCCTTGTCGTCTCCTTGTCTCCTTGTCGTCTCCTTGTCTCCTTGTCGTCTCCTTGTCTCTTTGTCTCCTTGTCTCCTGTGTCAAAAAAAGGTCAAAAAAAGACTGTCAAGTGTCAAAAGGGAAATCCAGCACATGAGGAAAGAAGAGCTGGGCCCCTACCTGGTGCACTATTGCTGCTTTTGCTGAGCTCATGGAGGCCCATCTGAACTGTTCAAAACCACCTTTTGATTCTGTCAGTCACTCTTAGGACGCTAGGGCCAATAATGAAACAAGGGTGTTATTAATGCTGTTTAGTAGCACTCACATGTTCTGAAGAGGTAGCAATGGGGACGGGCCAGTGCTGAAGGGTGGGATGGGGTCTCTGAGGTGGTTTCTGCCGAAGCCTATCCTGGCTCCCTCTTAACTGACCCCAGAAGTTCCCACCTGACATCATCCTGCTCAGTCTCAGGTCCAAACAGGATTCCTTTTAGGCATAATCTTAACAATCTGCTTCCTCCTTTTTGTGTTTGTTTTTTTCCTCATTAGTTCCCAGCCGAAGTTTGGCCATGCTCACCCACAAGCTGTTATTTAAAGTTAGACTTTTCCCTGGCCACAGTAATTATTGGTACAGAAGGGAATGTTGTTTGTCATGCAGCAATAACCCAGGATGGTCTTGTCTGAGCTGAGGACAAACAGGCTACTGAATACTTGCATGGTCCTGAGCAATAAGGTTTTACCCCAGCCAAACCTAGCCAGGTTAAGCCTAGCCTGGGCACGTCCCAAGACCCTGCACCAGTGATAAGCTGCTGACAATTGGAAATGATACTGAGTTCTGTTTCCTTCATCACAGATCTCACAAAATCCATTCCTTGTATGAAACCTTAAACATAACATTGCTGGTGTGTCCTAGTAGCAATGCTGCTGCATGTCAGCTGTTGCACTGCAGGGCCTGGGAGCTGGTTTAAGCAGCATCAGGCATGGGCCAGAGGACATATCAGATAGCTCCTGGATGAAAGAAACCCATATTAGAGTAGATGTGATAAAGAAGACCAAGATGGATGCTCATGGAAGGTGTAGGACACTCTCTCCAGCTTTTTCAAGAAAGTTGCAATTAAAGAAGAAAGGAGCTGAGCCTCTTAATGTCCAGTAGGCAGTCAAAGCATTCTAGTCCTATTCTAGTTCTTTATTTTCTCTTTCTAGTACCTCATATCTCTTCTCTTCGATGCACAATATTCTATTTTTAATGCAGTACTTCCACGGTTTGGCAAGCAATCTGAGAAAAGTAGGAATAGCATGTTAAAAATGAGATTACATATTGCCAGGGCAGAATCCTCCAGCAGCAGTGACAGTGTGTCTCACTAAGACAGCTTTTTAAGAGCACTAGTAGAAAGGGATTGTCAGTAAGGATGATCGCAGGATTTGCAGATTTTCTGAATAGCAGTTACCATAATTATAAGTTTAACTACAGATCTTACAGCATTGCTGGCATCACTGTGTTAGCATGTTATTATTCTGACTAATCTTTCATTTCAATTGCAATAGATCTCAGGAGCCCAGCTGTGAGAGGCCACTACACAAAACATGAACAGACTTGCAAAATGAAATGGCTTGTGTACTGAGGTATTTAAAACTTGAGACGTGGCAGTAGAAGTTCCTTTTTGGGAAACAACTACACATTTTGGAATATACTCTAAATAGAAAAAAAACTGTTAAAAGTTATAGAAAAAGTTAGTATTTTTAAAATAATTAGAAATCTGTAACATTTTAAGCTAAGAATAATATTTTAGAAGGAGCGCCTACTTGTATATACGTACCAATTAAAATGCACACATACTTACCTGCCCTTTTAGAGGTATTTATTGGAGAATTTTTTCTCCTTGCATTCTCTTGTCAATAGTGCTCTAAGAGTTTTCTCCAAAACCTTAATGCACCTATTATTTCCTCTGTAATGCATGAATAATTCAGATTTTCCAAACTCAAAATGAAATGACAGTCTACTATGTGTTGGATAGACGTATAGCAAATTAGATAATCCATCCCCTTGAGCCTGAAATAATTTAGTCCCTTTGAAAATATGACTTAAAAACACAGGAAAGGCTGCATAGTTTGGTGTAAACTGAAATGTAAAACATAAAACATTTGTAAATTGTAAAATGAAAAAATCTGTGTTATGTGTAATTAATAATATGGAAATTTCCAGTACCTTAAAGCGTCTTTTCAAAAGTATTTTTCACCAATTTTTGGCTCACTTTGCCCCCTCTTTCAGTAGTTTTATGCTCCAGGGATCTATAAAAGAGATACTCCTGCTTATATATGAAGGGAAAGAGATTTTTATGAATACCAAACAAGCATAATTTATGCAGAAAGTCTATTTAAATCTCTGTTTGGCACTTTTACTTGCATTAGTAATATGAGAACACCATTAAAATGAATTTTCCAAAAATGTGTTGGACCCCAATTCTCTCAACTCATTCCCATAGTTACTTAGTTTTCATCGCCCAAGGACTGCTAATATATTAGTATTAACAATATCCTCTTTATTACCTTGCATAGAGATACTTACATGTTCTCTTGTGTGAATATATTCCCATTTATTTATACACACATGTATTTGCAAACTCATTTAATTAAATCCTGGTCCCTACAAAATAAATTTTAAAAATCCTAATGACTTCAGCAAGAATCACAATCCTATTCTTTGATTCCTGTATTTTATCATCAGTACTTTTAGAACAGCAGATCAGCCTCTTACAGGTGTACAGGTAGACTTCATGGGCTTTGCATCTTCTTGCATACCACCATGCTAAAGTTTGGCCATACTGGTCCAGCTGATTTTTATGAGGTTGCACATATGTCTTGGAGACACATGAAACAAACTTCATGCAGATAAAAAACTCAGGCGAAATTTAATTGTCAACCAAAATCAATGGTGAAAACTAACAAATGACAGTGGTAACCAGAATGACACTCCAAAAATAGCATTTAACAGGTTCCAGGTGCAGTGTTACCAGTCAGGGATATTGTTACTACATGGACAGGAGTGATGACCCAAAGTGCATGCCTGCTCACACACACATATCGGGAAGCCTCTCACTCAGTGTTAGCCAGAAAATAGATTCTCTTCACCCAGAGGGTCCTGGAGTTGGTCAAGGATATCCAGTAGAAAAATAGTCACTCACCTGGGAGTGGGGAGAAGGCACTTAGTCCTGGGAAGTCTCCTTGGATGCCATCCCAGTCCCCAGGAGAAGCTTCCCATCACTGACACACTGCTTCAAGAAATACCACACATGGTTTCTTTTTGGGGCACCACTTATAACCTGGTCAGTTGGGGCTCATGGTCATACATTATTATGGTCCAGATACTTCTCTGCCTATCATTGACTGTGATCCCTTTCTATTGTCCAAGAGTTCCTGCCCTTCTCATTCCCACAACTGGGGGTGAGATGTGGAGGGCCATGGTTGCACTTGTCACAGCCATGCTGTGGTGCTGTACAGCACAAAGGAAAGGGTGCTAACAAGATTATAGAATGATTTAGGAAGCTACACTAAGATTATGTTATAGAACTGCTACACATTTGTTGCGGTTTAGAGGATGTTGCAGCACACTTTACCCTAGAGCTTCTCTACCCAGCCCAGTTCAGCGCCTCAGTGCTCCAAACCCTCTGTCTCAGGGCTGGACACTGCGCTCTCACCGGCCGGGGAGCCATAAGGCTAGCTCTGGTTCGTCTGCTTCCACAACCGGCGGTGATAAAGGAGGCGAGGAGGGTCTATGCGTTGTGTCCATGGAAGATGTTTATTCGCATGGTGCAGCAGAGGCCAACGACCTCCCCGAGGCAGAGATGCCTCGAGGGCGAAGGCCTCACATGCTCAGCACATGTGGAGCATAGACACACGTGGAGCATAGACAGCAAGATGGCAGAGGGTAAGGGGTTTTATAGGGAAACAGAGAGGGGCAGAGACAGCACACTGGCCCAGTGACCTCTGGGTACAGGGGAGGTACAGGGGCAGAGTTAGGGTACAGGAACCAATAGGGGAAACCCGAGGGAGTGGCCAGGGCCACGTGGGGTTAGGGTACAGGAACCAATAGGGAAAACTGGGGGCGTGGCTAGGACCACATGGAGTAGGGAAGGCAGGACAATAGGTGACAAGTACAGTCGTTAAGAAAGGGGTGTGGGGAACTTGCAGCTATTATCACAATATTTCCCCATTTTTTACTAAATTAAAGAAGGAAAGGCTTTTCCTAAAAGCTTTCATAGCAAATTTTTAAACAACAGGAAAATGGTAAAACAACATAATGTAAAGCAATGACAAAATTAGTTTTTCTGTGAGTATGGGGAAAACGATGATGCAGCTGGCTGATTTTGATGTTGGAGTTCAGTATAGGCTGAATTTTCAGACTGCAGTCATGTTTGTAGTCTGTTTTTCTTTTGCTGGGGCTGCTAAGATGAAGGCAGGGTTTGCAGCAGCAACGGGGTTGTCACCGAAGTCTTTCTCAGCTTAGGAGAGGGAGAAAACTTTGGACGCAGCGCAGCTCCACTGGGTGACACACAGCTCTTCCCTGCTGTGGCTCTGCCAGGTCTGGAACAGTTCCACTAGGCCCCAGCACGGCCGGACAGCAGCACAGCTTCAGGGACTGTTCTGGCGCAGCTCTACCGGGCTCCAGGGGCAGTGTCTGCCGCGGGGAGCTAGAGGTGCAGCCCCACCGGCTCCTCCGAGCCTGCCGCGGGCAACTGGAGGTGCAGCTCCGCTCTCGGCCAGGCCATAGCTGCTTCTGGCTGAGAGGGAACACCTGAGAGGATGGGAGGAGGGGCCCGCACCGAAGAGAAACACTCAGATGGGGAAGGATCTGTAACCGAAGGGAGCGCCCACTGACGCGGGGGGAGGGGCTACAACGGAACACGAGGGATGCAGGGGGCGGGGCTTCGGCAAGCCCGGGAAAATTTCAAGGGGAAGAAGACAACATGGCGTGCCTGACCACGCGGCCGGCGCCATATTGGAAAACACGTGGAGTCAGCTCGGCTGAGGTTTGGGGCACAGGAAAGGAGGTTAGCAGGGATCTCGAGTTAGAGTGATCAGTTCTAACCCGGGAAAGGGACAGGAGAGGCTGAAAAACATACGATCAGCTGTCTCCTGAGAGACAGAGGGGGAGCACGAGCTGGTGGAGGAGGAGGTGCCACCAACACATGGCCGGCACCATGTTGGGGGATACATGCAGGGGAAGGTGCTTATTAGGGAGAGAACAAGGGTTTTTCACTGCCAGATAACTAAATAAAACAAAACACAGATTAGTTTACTTTATCTCTCGCGCGCAAAAACTTCCCACACAATAGCTGATTCCCCATTCCTTATAAAATATGTCTAATTTTATAAGAAAAACTTCTCCCAAAATGGGGGCACTAAACTTAGGTCTCCCCTTGTTAGAAGTGGGTTTTTTCTTGTCGAGATTTCGCATGGAGCGCGACTCCCTTCACCTCGACAAGACACCACCTCTAACCCTCCACCCACCCCGAGGCAAAAAGAACAAACTAAAAAGAAAAAAGGGACTCCCATACCAAGCCGACCAGGCCTTCACCAGCTCCCCTCCCAAGGGGCTTTCCAGAGGGCTTACCAAGCACGGAGAATCAAAAAAAAAGCACTCGGGATGGTCCACCGCCATTCAGCCGACCTCCTTGAAAAGCGCGACTTTTTTCCAGAGGCTATCGGCCGCCCCTTCGGTCTTCTCGCTGAATGCAAGCTTCTCGTCGGGGAAATGGCTTCTCAAATGTGACTACTCCCCTGCCGCAGTTGCGGCTGCAGGGGGACGCTTTCCAGGGTGGCTTCTGCCCCACGTTGGGCGCCATTTGTTGCGGTTTTGGAGGATGTTACAGCACACTTTACCCTAGAGCTTCTCTACCCAGCCCGGTTCAGCGCCTCAGTGCTCCAAACCCTCTGTCCCAGGGCTGGACACTGCACTCTCACCGGCCGGGGAGCCATAAGGCTAGCTCTGGTTCGTCTGCTTCCACAACCGGCGGTGATAAAGGAGGCGAGGAGGGTCTATGTGTTGTGTCCATGGGAGATGTTTATTCGCATGGTGCAGCAGAGGCCAACTACCTCCCCGAGGCAGAGATGCCTCGAGGGCGAAGGCCTCACATGCACAGCCACATGTGGAGCATAAACACACGTGGAGCATAGACAGCAAGATGGCGGAGGGTAAGGGGTTTTATAGGGAAACAGAGAGGGGCAGGGACAGCACACTGGCCCAGTGACCTCTGGGTACAGGGGAGGTACAGGGGCGGAGTTAGGGTACAGGAACCAATAGGGAAAACTGGGGGCGTGGCTAGGACCACATGGAGTAGGGAAGGCAGGACAATAGGTGACAAGTACAGTCGTTAAGAAAGGGGTGTGGGGAACTTGCAGCTATTATCACAATACACATTCAAAAGAATTAAAGGTTGTCAGTATGTTTTACTACCATATAAAATTAGATATCCTATCTTATGCCATATCAGCAGCTTGGTCTTGCCAATTATCCTATTACCCATAATTTCAGATGCATTACTGAGCTATTTAAGTTCCTATCATTTAAATCTCATACCTAAAACAATTAAAACAAAAGGAAATCAAAGTACAGGAAGCACTAACAGTCACTTCAGACTAGTACATGGAAACCTTGGCATACTTTAGGATGGACTTAGGAAATACCCCATACAAATCTGGTGCCATAGTACAATTCCCATGGTGCCTGATTCATAACTTACAGGAAGCACATGAAGCAGATGCTGCGCTGAGTTACGTACTCTCTTACCTCTCACCTGATTACTGGTGCAAGTTAGAACACAGCTTATCTTTGTGATAATTCTAGTCCTGATACTAATGTGTATCTTCAGCTTCCCAAACTCAGATTTCTGTACCTACTTTTATAATGAAATCCTAACATCATTATTAACAAATTAATCTCATACCAGTTGTGATTAAAATTATGCATCAAATAATCTGCTCACTTTTATTGGTCACTACATTTATTTGCAATCAAAGCAATTTCTTTGATATGCATACTTCATGTTGTATGTAAAATAAGAAAAAGATAAACTCTTTGTTTTTTTAGTTCCTTACTTGTGCCAAGCACTTTTTTTCTGGGCTAAGCAAATTCTTTTTCAAAATAGTCACTGTGTTACTCAGTGACTTATTTATTTTGAAATATACAAGCAATGGAATAAACAGAGAGTAAAGAGGGATGTTTTCTGTTAAGTAATGAATTATTCAAACAGTTAATGACGGAAACAATGACTTCATTGAAGCTACAGCTCTCTAAGGCAACACTGTGAAAAAAACTGTACTGAGACAGAGCCATCCTTTAAGTTAAGAATCAGAGCAGGTGCAGACTCTGTTGTCTGAGGGTTGTCACTGCCAGCTGAATGGACTGTGTCTCAGCTTTGACTGGCATGAGTAGGCAAAACTATTCATTGGCACCCTAGAAAAGGGCAATAGTGAAATGACTTAATCCTCATATCACAAAGCCTGAGAGTTGGATGTGGTTCTGCTGTTATAAACATGGGTGAAGGAATGACAAAGGTTGTATGTGGAAAAATTTCTAAAACACTCGTGTGAAATGCTGTCCACAGTGAAAGACATGCAAAAAGAGAATCCACACTGTCTTTAAAATACTGTTCCTGGTATTTGTGTGAAGCTAGATCCAGTGTGATGCTGATGTTAGAGACATAACTGCTATTCATAGATACTACTTCTTTCTTACTAGTTATTTTAAGCAAGAGAAACATGTGCCCATAAATCCTTTTAATACTTTTTGCAAAATACTTTTCTTCACCAAGAAAAGTACTGCAGGAACAGCTAACAGACAGATGATTAGGGAACTTCTCTGACAGATAAGACGTGTAATTTTCTGTCATGTTGACAATTGCTATAAACTGAATTCTCTTGTGTTGTGAGTGAAAGCTTTAATAGCCAGGCTGTTGCCTCAAATAACTGTTGCCCAGTTTTCAAAAAGAAACATTTGGCTCATATTTTCAGCTGAGAGTGTCAACATAGAGTTCTCCTTTGACAGAGGTGTACTCAAAATTCTGGGGATCGTATTTTGAGAGAGGCAGTATTTAATCTACAACCTTTTGCAGACATCCCATTAGTTAGAGTAGTCTAGTCCAGTTGTGAATCCTGGTCTGGACTGGTTAATGAGAATGTTTACATCACCTAACTGTGGAATTTAATTTAATGTAAATCAGACACACAATGCAGAGAGCTAACTCTTTCACAGATTGATTAGGAGCTCCAAAGTTTTCCTGTCTTCTTTACTGTGTTTCAGATTATCCTGTCTCTTGTAGTTGACAGTGTATAAGAAGTCTAACTTGGGACTTCATTACGTGATTACTGCTTTAGCATTTTCCATTCAATACAGGAGAATTATGTATTCAGTTTAGACTCTATGTTTTGTTTCAGGGGTACAGAAGTTAAGCATTGTGGTGATGACTATCACAACTGACATAACTCTGTATGGATCTATTGTTTGACGTCAAGCTTTGAGTCTCATCTTGATACTACTTTTGACTCACAATGCATCAACAATAAACAAATTAGGCCACAGTATTCTTCCTAAGATATCCCAACCTCAGCCAGGCACACAGCTCTTTATCTATTTGTAGACCGTTATATATTCTTAAGACTTGTACCTTGGAGTTCTCTCAAATGTTTGTTTCAGTACATAAACTTCAGTTTGTACAGAATTCAATGGCAAGGGGACCCTGTAAATGCAACTTGTATAAACACTGAATTGGTACTAAAACTGGAATACTGCTCCCTGTCAACTGCTGAACTGATTTAAAGATACTTGTCGTGCACAGGCTTATAAAATTGAAATGGCTGTGCCCTACACATTGAACTATTGATTGTAGTACCCATTATATTTGCTTATGGTGTCACAGCTAAGGCTTCTTAGTGCCCTCATAGAATGACTACAGTCGTCTGCAAGTACTGGTAAAATATCTTCTTGGAACCTAAAGCTTTTTTTTTTTTCCAAAATGCAGAAAAGTTGGAACTCTTTGGAGATTTCATTCATTATTAGTAGCTGCATTAAATCTCCTTTGTGTTCTCTTGTGGTTTAAAGCAGTCCTAAAGCTGTTAGGGAAGTGTTCAGTGAGATAGGGCTGAATAGTTTATCACATGGTTGTATAGAGATTAAACTCTCCCTGCACTGTGGTGATCACAGCATTTCCTGGGAGTCCCACAGAGCAATAAACACCTAGAATAAACATGTATCCAGCAAGTTCCATGGTTTGCCAATGGCTGAAGTGTCCAACCAGTGCACCTGATACCTTAGTGAATAAGACAGCATTGGGTGATTATCCTGTCACCCACCTGCTACAAAATTTCTAACATAATTCTTTAGCCCAAGGTAAGGTGAAGAGCTATGTGTTTGGATGACCTCTTGTACTGGGTCTGGAGGGAGGGAGTCAATTTATTTCCCAGCAGCCAGTATGGTGCTCTGCTACTGGTGACTAAACCAGTGTTGGTAACACATTTTAGCTATTGCTGAAAAGTGTTTGAATTGCATGGACTCCTTTCTCTTTTTCCCACTCTCCCCAGCACGTAGGTTGGGGGTGTGCAAGAATCTGGGAGGTGATACAACCAGGAAAGTCAATTTGAGATCACCAAGGGATATCCTATGCTATGTAACACCGTGCTCAGCTATGAAAAGCAGCAGAGGATTTGGGATTTTTTTTTTTTTACAGGGTGTGGGGGAAGGTAGCCTTGGCTCAAAGACTGGCTGGGTGGCATTGAGTGCTTTATTTTTGTTTTGTTTTCCTGGAGGTTTTTTTCTATCTTTTCTTTTTTTTCTTTCCTTTGCTTATTATAAAGTATCTCAGCCTATGAGTTTTCTTATTTTGGTGATCCTATTCTCTTCTCCAGTCCACTGGAGTGTGGGTAGAGTGAGTGAGCAAATATATGGTGCTTAGCTGTAGGTTAACTCCCAGCAACACTACAAAATTAGCTGGTCAAAATTAGCTGGTCATCAGCTGGAGATCAGAAATCAGTACAGCTCCCTCTGAGGCAGTGCAAGACTACTGTACTAAAAAAAAAAAAAAGTGTATGGGGAATGTCTCTAACATTTCTTTAGCTTCCGTATGGGAAGTAGAAAGTGTTCAATTGATTAGGACATTTAAAACCAGACTGGGTTTAACAAGAAAATATCACTGTGGTGAAATCTTTGGCAGTTTGACAATATGATATTATATTTCTGTTTCTGTGACAGTTCTGATTCTGGGCTTCTACTGAATCATTGACAACCATGGCAACATGATGGGAAAAGAGACAGCAGTACCATGCTATTGGAGCTGTGAAGCAGAGAAACTGTTGCTGCTTCAGTTGATTATAGCTGGTAAAAAAAAAAAAAATCTTGTCACAATAAAAATATGCTGACAACCAGAAACAAATCATCTTTCCAGTCCCCTTGGGCCAATCAGTTACACAGCTCGTGACTAAAACACATTGACCATCTTGAAAGGAACAGCACTGTCAAATTGAGTGGTTTGGACAAAACAGTTTTGTTATCTTTGTTCTCCTTTTTAACTGCCTCTGAAATTTCATTTGGATGCTATATTATTTTCTGTTTTAAACTGTGTCTGTCTTCATGATGATTGAGGTCTTCACTTTACATTATATTGGATTGTGTTTGCAATATATTTCAGAATCCTTTGAAATGAGAAATGTTACAGTAGAACTATTGTTTATTGCAGTTTTAATGGCTTTACTATTATTAAAAAAAAAACCTAAGCCGACCATAATCTGGATGCTTTATTAGAAAAAAAAAGTGTAACTGTAAAAAAAAATCAAGCACCTGTTTCATTATGATACTGTTCATATTTGAGTTTTGTGTAATATCATTTTACGATTTTCACTGGTTATAATTCAGTTATTAATTAATTTTTTGTGTCTTAATTTTATTTTTTCAATAAACTTACTCTGCAATATGGGATTTTCTAATATTCTTGAATTGCACGTGCTTTGTTTTGAACCTGATTGTTTTCTGGAAGCACCAGTAACTACTCTATAGAATATAAAGAAGAAAACCAACCAAACAAACAAAAAAAATCAAAACAAAGAGAAACACACAAGAAAAAGCCCAAACTTGCTCTCAGAAAACTCAAATTCTCATCATACACATATGAGCAATTGTCTTTCTCACTGTCAGTTATCACAAATTCTGCTGCAGTTAGAATACCAAATATATTATTAAATAGGAACAATTTCCACATCCCAGAGGAATATGTGGGGTTATTGTTCTAGGATATTATCCTCCTCATTGATAGACGAGAGGGTGTTTCTTTTAGAGCTGCCTAACTGTTCTCAGACTTCTTTATTTGTGTGTTTATATGCTTTGTCTTCAATATTAGTTACTGAATCCATCATGTGTATTCTTTCATGTGACCAATTCCTCTTTTCCCCTGCTTCATATCCAGTATAATGTTACCTGCAAAGACCAACTTAAAATATGTATAGGCATCTACCAAATCTTTGTTCCTCAAACCTATAGGAAATAAAGGAGGCTGTAAACTCCTGAAGAAGGCAGCAACACATCAGATAGACAGTCTCATACTCCAGAATAACATTCTACAGAATATTAAAATTACCTAAAATTATCTCAGGACTATAATTTTCACCACAGAATAGTTACATCTTACTGAGACCTCTAATCTGAAAATATGGAGTCAATATTAAATAAAATATCAGACAAAGATATGTTTTTAAAAAACAGCAAGAAAAAGTATTCTGTTAAAATTTAACTTGAAATCTATGCATATTTCTGGCAACACTCAGATGTTGTTCTATGAACAGGACTATGGTCTCAGGGCCATCCTGTCATGGGTAACAGAATTCTAAAGAATTCTGTGGCATTTGTCTTGTGCACTCCCTGCTAAGGACTTCCCAATAGAACACTAATTCTACTGGAATGTATGGATTTCTCTTGTGCTTGTTATACATGTTTGATTATGCAACTTAGAAAAATTAACTATATAGGGTTCAGTAAGCATAAATTTTATGCTAAAAAGTTGGAGTGAATTAAAAGCCTCACGAACCAAATTAAAGGCTTGACTGATGGAGCAACTAGTTAGAAGCAATTTCATCTCTGTTGCACATTTTGTGGCCTGAAGGGGTGGTACAGTCAGAACAGAGAAAACGGTCACAGCATGTGAGAAAGACCAGCGTGTGTTCTGGGATTTTATAGTGTAAAAGTGGTGTAAGAAATGGGATTTGAAAACATTACTAAGAATGAAATAATGAGATCCAGGAAGGCTTAGGGAAAGAAGAACAGAAAGCAAAAAATAACCACAAGATTTTGAGGTGAATGACAGGGTGACTGGTTAGTTGTGTAAGATGATAGGAAAGTGTCAAAGGCAATTATTTTGGAAGAAAGATTCAAAAGAAAAGAACAGCAGCAGGGTTTCCTGAGGATGTTTCATAGACAGAGAAAAACAGGATATTGGGCAGACTAGGTAGTGAGAGTTAAGGAAATATAATAGCAATTTTTTGGCACAGGAAACTCTAACAAGGACACAAAAAGTCAGTCAACACTCTGAGAGGAAGTGAATGGGAAGAAGATTCACAGAAGATGTAATGAAAGGAATGATCATCAAAGCAGGACATAAACGACACAGTAGCATTCAAAGTAGAGAAGCTCTCCAGACAAAGTGGATTGCAATACTTAAAGAAAGAGCAAGAGCACCTGTGGGAAATAGACTCTTAGAATTTAAAACAAATGATCAGCAGCACTTGTAGGGGCAGTGTCATTGATCAATCTGTTTCACACTGGAGTGGGTAGTATGGAAAATCAAAGGCAGTGGAAAAAAAGACATCTCCAAAACATAACATGTTCTGTAAGAAAGAATATATACAGCTAAAACATTTACTGACTTGGCTGATAAAAAAATCAATAGAGCAGGTGATCATTTTAGGATGAGAAGTTGAGACTGATCTGACTTTACTGCCTGTATTTACTAAGTATTCACTTGAGCATATAGGAAAACATAGAAGTCTCACCCACAGGTTTTCTTCTGTCTGTGTGTTGCAGCCACAATGGCAATATTATTGATAGATGTCCCCAAACCATTTTAGCAGCAGTGTATTAAGAGGTCCTTGTAAAAGTAGTGACATGTGGGGAAAAAAAAATAAAATCAAAGGTAATTGGAATAAACTGTGTGTCTAGAGTGAGCTAGGTTTGACCCAGCCTGACAAAGTGAAATACAATGAGCTGCAGCGCTATGCAAGTTGAAAAGCTGGTTAAAAGTCACCTCTGATGCTTAAAAACACTAAAGCAGAACCAACGTAAGAGAAAAAAAAGAAATACAAAAAGAAAAATGTTTTCAAGACAAGCTCAAAACAGCTTAAATTTTCAAAGAGAACAAGAAAATCATGGAGTATCAGAACACCTCCTACCCCCACTCAGTTAAGGGAGAGGAAAACTGGTAAAAAAACTGTCCTACAGGGATTAGGTATATATAGTTTTAAGTACGTAGTAAGTACAAATGAGGTTTAAATCCCAATCACAGAATACATTTGGTTGGGTCAGCTAAAAAACATAGGTGTCCATGTTGGATATCAGTTCTTTTTCTCTGAAATGTTATATTTTTTGCACATGATGTAGCAATATGAGTGGTGAAAACACAGGAAAACACCTCCTTTGTCATGGAAGGTGATACATTCAGATGGGGCATATTCCTTCTGCTTATCATCTGACTTTCTCTTGTCTGGGCTGCAATAAAAAATTATGTTTTGCATAAGGCTTTGCACACTCTGTAGGCAAGGATCAGGTAGATCTAGCTTGTGTGTTTCTATTCTCGGTCAACTGCTGTCAGGCTCTGAAAGAGGACATTATATAGGATGATAATCTAATGAAATCTGTGCCAAAAGTGGTCTAGGTGTATAGTGGATCAGAATTCAGGGACTGTTTTCTACTTCACAATGCTTGTGCTGTGTAGCCTTTGTGGATTTTTAAATTTTTTACCTTTTATTTTTTCATACTTAATTTTCTATATATTCTGTTTTGTGTATTTATTCACAAATAGCTTGGGGCAGGGACTCTCTTCTATTATATGTTTGTACAGATCTTAGTAAAATGGGTTCCCAATACCTTAGTTTCTGGTTGTTACTTTGAGATCAGCAACCATTATGAGAACATCTGATAAGATTCTGACATTAAAAAATGTGAATAAAAACTCTGATTCAATACAAATTTCAAACCTTAAATGTGATATACTTTGAATGTTTTACTGCCATTTCAGGCAATTCTTACTTGTGAATAAATACTTCAGTTAGAAACAGATGCAAAATAAATACCATTATTTTTATTAGCTTTTTTCTTCTATCCTGAAGGAGTTTTAAGGGAAAAAAATAATAATACACATGTGTATAGATAATGGGAGATTTTATTTAGCTCCCATGGTTATCTGTTCAATTTGCAAACTCGTAAATATAATAATTTAGCTGTGTGGTTCTTTCCCCAATAACATCTGTAAGAAAAAGAAATGGTCACCCCAAACCACCTTGTGAAACAGAGATTTATATGTCTGTTTTACTAACCTAATGCCTAAGGGTAAGAAATTAGGTCTTTGCTTATAAACTCAACATACACAAGATGTGTATTACTATACAGTTTAGTAAAGCCATATTTTCATGATTGTAATATGCCTGCCCTTGGACTTTTTATGCCTCTTCCACCATGCTGAAGGGGAATGAAAATGTTTATTTTGGTTAATTCTTGGGAGCTGTGCATTGTGGGATCAAATTGATTTGTGGTATGGTTTTTCAGTGATCAAAACACTTGGATCTTCGATAATCTTTCAGCTTAATTTGGCAGGGTAAAAAATGTCTACATAGGCTAACCTGAGTATCTGGGTTTTCTACCTTACATAAAGTATATTGGACAGAACATTAGTTAATGGCGTCCAGAAAAAAAAAAAATAACTTGGGTTAAACACAACAAATTCATGTTCAAAAAGAAAGGCTATAAAGGAGGAAGCATTTCCTGTTATCAGTGTCAAAGCTAAAACACTGACTTTTCATTTCAAGCACTGCTTTTACTCTTAATTTAACCCAATATACAAATGAAAACCATCAATGAAAGAAAAAAAAATGCAAGAGAGCAATTTAGCAGAATAATTTTTTTAAATTTTTTCTAAATTAAGAAGACTATGCCATACCTAAAAAAAACCTAACCCCATTTCTATTCACACACCACTGTGATAATAGCCTGCTTACAATTGGCTCTGATTTTAGATAATAATAGCTCTGTAGCTCATACAGTATATGCACACTGCAAAAGTGAAAATAAAAATAAAATTAAGGTATTTTTATTTGGAGATGTTTTTCACCTCCCAGTCAGCTGCAAGCCATGGATGTAGAGTCTGAAAAATAACACTTGGACAATATCATGGAGAGTGATGAAACATAACACAAATAATAGGCTGATAGGAGGACTCATTAAATAAAACCCCGTAATCCCACCCAATGCAAAGACAGCCAAAAAATCCCATTTTATTTAGCTTTCATGCATTTTCGTCATTATTAAGAAACCAAAAGGACAAATCCTCTGATGTACACATTTTTAATTATTACAAATGCTCTGCTCTGTTTCTAATTTAATTTGAAATATCTTTCTTAAATAAGTTCAATCTTAGCAATTGATTTCCTTTTAAAATCTCAAAAAATGGATGCAGGTGAAACATCCATTTAAGAGCCTCAAGAAAGAGGCAGATAATGCAACACCTAAATTGCTACACATGTAGGACTTTCAGCCAGAACTCCTATTGCTATAACACACAGAAGAGTTAAACAGATTTATCTGGTCCAATTTTTATAAAGGAAATTTTATTTATAGCATTATCTTGTACTAAAGTGTTGTATCTTTTTTTGGGGGGTGAGTTTTGTGGTAATTTCTAACAATTTTATTTCTTTGTCCGATTGAATTATTGTAATTTAAATTATGCAATTGTAGTTGGTACATTTATTTAAGAGGTGCAAAAGGAAAGAGTAAATCAGCGCCGTATAAGGAAGAATCTGTTGTAAACAGTTTTATGTATATATATAGCATTTTTGCTAAAAGACTTGGAAATAATAATCACTATAATAATAATTATCATAGTAATGATAATAAAACACAAACAAAAAGCCTTAAAATTGCCACCAACTGTAGTTGATTCTACATTAATTCAAGATTTATCAATAGCTTTCAGTTAAGGAGATGGTGTTTAAATGAATTTAATTAAATTATTTTGTGTGTTTCAGGAAGGGCAATTTTTTTCACTTAGGTCTATCAGAAAATAGGTTAAATTCAGTGTTCTGTATTATCAGCTGATAAACTGAATATTAGGTGATACTGAATATTAACCAGTATATGAGAATATAAACTTGTAAGAATGTAATTTTCTATAGTTAATAGTATGAAAACTGTTTAAGTCTTTTACCAACCTTTCCTGTGTTCTGTAGAGCCTGGCACACCTCACCAAGCCTGCCTTATAAATCACTTTTCCAAGTGTTTCCAAAGTTTTCTATGTGGCCATTTAATTTGATTTGACTAATGGATCCCACTCCAAATCTATAAATGTGTTTGTAGAGATAGTGAGGTTGACCTCACTTCCTGACTCCAAGCCTATATAAAACTCAGCATGAAAGAAGCAGCAATCTTGCTGCAGCCAACCAGAGGTGCCTCAGCTATGTTTGTACAGATTGCGAGATTTTTATCTTCCCAAGACTTAATAGAACAAGTTACATTGAAAAAAGAAATTGGAAGGTATTGCAATAAGGACATCTTGAGCTCAGTGTCTTTAGAAAAGGACCCCAAACAATGAAATCCTTGGGCAGTTATACCTTTACCATCTAAGTGTCCCATCCCTTATGTGACAGTTCAATTCAACAAAAATATTAAGTACTGGGGTCTTCTGGTTCTCCATTGGTCCTCTTCACTGTTTCTAGCTGGGCCATTTCTCTTTATACCTCTAATGTTGTAGCTTCTTGTGGTGGGATTGTGACCTTCCTTCATGCCTTGTGTTGCAGTGTGAGCAGGCTCTGGGGATTCCTGTTATTTAAGTAGGTAAGAAGCTCAACGCATCCAGAAAAATTTCACAGTGTGTGGCCTAAGGCTTCAGCACAGCTAGCTACTAATACTAAGTGAGTTACACTAAGTAACTAATTTCCTTTATTCCTTTACAAGGTACTCTCTACTCTGTCACCCGGATCATTAATTAAGCTGTTAAAAAGGTCTGGACCTGGTATTGATCGCTGGTACACCACTAGTCACTGGCCCCCAACTAGACTTTTCTTTTTTACTGTTCTTTTTTTGCTAAGCAGGCCCTTTCTTTAGCTCCTTGGAGAGTCTTATGGATTTATTAGCTTACTCTGAAGGAATAAAATTGGGGTTGCATTTGAGAACAATACAAAGGAACAAAACGAAAACAGTTGTCCAGTAGTTTTGAAGCCCAGATATAGCAGCTTCTTGCAGTACAATGTAGTAGCAATGATCCATGTCAGTGACAAGAATTGGCTTAATGTCACAGTTCCAGACCTAAAGTGATTTTCACTGTAGTCCCTACTTACAGACAGCTTGCATCTCTGAACTCTCACATCTTTAACATGGTTTTTGCTCTGTACCTCATGTCTCTAGCTTTGACCTTTTTCTTGCTCTGGAATTATGTCATTCTTTTGTTCTTGGCTTGGATTCTGAACTGTAACCATCTAAAGCAAAGGTAGTCTCCAAGGAGGGTGCTGCTGCTTTACAAAATTATTTACTGTATAATTTAAGAAGATAACGTTAAACATAAAATAACAATTCAAGTGACTAAATAACTATCTCACTTATCTTTCAGGTTTGCTATTCCAGGGCTTTTGAGAAGCCCAGCTTTTATGTTTCTTCCTCAGAGCCCTTGGCAATCCATTCTTTTACAGTCAGTGACACTGAGCTACCTGTATTTTTATCCATTTGGATATTTTTGACTGGCAACCTTATAAATTGGAGAAGGATGTGAATACATTACATCTATGTAAATATAACTGTGAAAGTGTTTCCTTTTTAAAATTAAAAAAGCTACTGGTAAACTAGTGGCAAGAAAGCATCAAGACAACTTCTCTTGGACGGCATAAGGCAAGTGGGAAGTCGATAGAATGTGTTTTGTGCTTTTGTAAACTGAATCTTGACAGAAGTTTATTCAGGAGTGGTGAGTGTATTTGGAGAAGTCATTACATACAAAAGAAAACAAAAAAATAAATGCTTTTATGCAATTTGGTTAATGAAAATGTGCTTAGAATAGAGGATGCAAAGATTAAAGGAAAGTAACTAGAACTTCCATTTGGAGCTGAAATTTTAAATGTTTCTGAGCATCCTCCCTCCACCTCCCTCCCTGCCTTGTGTGGTTTTATCAAAAGTATTATTCTGTATGATTCTAATTATCAAATGATATTCAAATAAATGGATGCTAATGGGATGGATTTGATAAAAAATGAGAAGTTAAAGGTAGAAACCCCCTATGTATTACTGTGTAAACTACAAAATGGCAACTTCTAATCCAGATACTAGTTCTATTGTTGCTTATTGTCTAGAAAGAAATAGTGGGGATTTTTCCCTTACAGCATTACGTGAAAACAAATGTGGTTATTTTTCTATCACAGAACCAATTTACCGTGAAAAAATTTGGAGTTCAAAAGTGAATTGTTTCTCAGGGATATACAGTGGAGCACACAGACACCACTTCTTATCCTCTTGAGGCAGAAACTGTAAATTAGATTTTAACAAGCCAGATGCAGGCAATATAAATTTGTATAACAAGCCTTAACCATAAAAAAAAAAAAGAAAATCTGATCATTTGCAGTGTAGAAGGAGTGGTAGTTAATATTGGAATAAATTCAGATCTGTTGTGGTCATTTATGGAAAAAACACTGTTGCATGACTTTCACTGTATCTAAAAATTCGGGATTATTAAATAGCAAATGAGTAATAATGATTATTGAAATAATGCTCTCTGGACATTAAGAGCCACAAATTCTAACATGAAGTCTTCAGTAAAGTAAAGAGCTGTTTTTCACACTGAGAAGGGTACGGTGTGCTTTCAAAACCCATGTACAAATAAAATGTGTGCCCTGGAGCCACTCAGGCTGGATGTCACTGAGAGTCCACTTGTTCAGAACTGTGTCAGTGTGCAGCAAGGGCCAGATGCTCCCTGAAGGAGCAGCAGCTGTGAGCCAGGGGTGACCCCAGGCTGGCAGAGCTCTTCCCAGCAGGCACCATCCCTCAGGATCTGACTGTGGTGAGCACGATGCTGTAATGGGTGTATCAACTGTCCTCAGAAAGCAAGTGACAAGTTGATGTCAGAAACTATCTAGGAATAGAGCAAGGTGACAGGAATGGGGCTGGAGTAAGACCCTGAGGTCCATTCTGGGAGCTGGGCTGGAGACAAATCCTGTGGGGCAGGGGACTGAGGGCCTCAGTCTCAGTTGCAATTTTGCCCCAGGGTCCATGTGCAGGTATGGGAGGAGCTCCCAGGAGAGACTGGGAAGGGCCAGGAAGGTGTGGTAGTGACCTCAGAACCCTAACAATGTGTCAGTCTGCATTGGTGAAGTAGCTAATGACAATAATATTTTAGGAATCAATTATCAACCAAATTAATTGGCAAATAAATTAGTTAAGGAAGATGACTGGTGGTGGTTAAACTCCTCAGAACTATCTTACTCATTCTAGGTTTTCTGAAACTTATCTCTGTTTTTAAGGCTTTCTGCCGAAATATAAAATGGACTAAGAAGTAAATCAAGCAAGCCACAATACCCATAACAGCTCAGAAGAAAACTAAAAACTCATCCTGGAGAGATGTAAGTCAGTGGCACGTAAGTAGCTTGACTGTTTAGAAAATGTAAGAGACTTAGGTAACAGGCTTTCTTTCCGACAGCTAAAAAGAAGCTATTCCTCAAATCTAGATAGCACAAAGTTGGCAAGGGCAGAAATGCCAGTGTCCCTGCTAATTTTGCTGTTTGCTACCTTTTATGGTTACATTTAGGGAAATTTTAAACCGATGTCCCCCAAAACCCTTCTGTATATGCAAACTGAATCAGTCTTTTCAATCCATTAAGGTCTTTATTTTCAATATTGTAGGTCTAAAAATAAGTCCTCTCTCATCATTATAAATATATTTATTGGATATAAATATAATGTAGAAGCATTGCAGCATTTCTTTCAACCATGGTCCCAGTGTAACAGTGGTGTTTTTGACAAAAAGAAAGAAGAATGGTCTATCTAGTCCCCAGCTATGAAGAAAGAGCTTATTAAGGCTCGTAGCTGCTCTGATTTGCACCAGAAGAATTAAACTGCACTGGTCTCCTTAAAGGTACAGCATGGTTAAAAGCAGAGGGAATTATAGGAGCTGTATGTTCTCTAAGAAATCTGTATGAATTCTGAGTGCTAATGTAAAGGAAATAATATTTTCTTCCATTATTCTGTCCCCCTTTTGCAAACTTTCTGAGGTAAGGATGTGATGGAGGGACAAGCTGATACAGGGATGCTTGAAAGCAGTTCCACAACATTACAAGAAATTGAAAAGCTTAGCTGAGGTTTTTTTTCTATTTTATTTGAATACTTTATCACTAGTAACCAGCATGCTGTTACTACTTGTGGATATAATCTTTGCATCATATGGAAGGACACTGAAGATCCTGAGTAATAGTCAAACATGTCTTATGGTGCTCATTAATATGCAGAAGTTAAATCACCAGCCAGCAATCGAAAAAGAGAAATGATCACATCAAGAATAAAGTATCCCAGGGAGAGAATTAATGTCACAATAATTACATGGTTCACAGTGGAGAATGTGTGGTTATTAGGAGTTCTAGAGAGCTAATTAAGCAAGTCAAAATTCTTTTTAAACGAGTTTAATCATGAGAAAAGGTGTTCCCTCGGCTCTGAACAGCTAACTAGCATACAAGAATTGAGAATTCATGGGTACATCAAAAAGAAAGGAAAGCTGGTAATTGCTCTGTACTAAGCTGAACTACCTTCAATTTAAAAAGTGCTAGCTAATAAAAATAGAACTCATCAAATTGTTCGCTTTGGCAAAACACAGCAAAGTCTGCTGCTGTTCATTAAGTCTCGGTGCTTTGTTGCATAGTGTGTACAAATTTATTTATCATGACTGACTACATTGTGCTTTCCATTATATCAACCAAGTTATTTTGAGGCAAGGCAATCTCTCTGCTTTGCCTGATTCACTCAGAGATGTCTAACTAAAGCAAGGAAGAATGTGTCATGGAATGGAGAAGAAAATGGCACTTAGGCTCATAGCAATCACCAGAACCAAATTCAGAATGAATCATGTTGAAGTAAAGAAATCCTTCTGAAATATTTCCAGAGTGTCATGTACTGTCCTGTTCTACCCAACCCCCATCCCGTCCAACATACTGGTGGTTTGCTACTGGGACTGGGAAAATGCTGGCTAACTCATGAATATCTGTCTGAATGCCAGCATTGATGGTGCCTCATTGTGATGCAGGAGCTATGAGAGAGTAACTGGATTTTCCTTGTGCCTTAGCCTCTAAACACAAACAGAGATTGTGCCTCTCTAGACAGTATGGTTCTCAGCTATCTTACTCTGTTTTCTTGTGAAACCATAATATGCTTGGAAGCATAATTTTAATTAGTTCCCTTAAAAAAGTGGTCAGTAGCTTGCTTGCCATGCAAGTTTGCTGTTAGATTCCATTTAAATAACCTTGTGATCACAGTTTTGTGCAATAAAATAAATCCCCTGTTGTAAGAAATTATATTCTAGAGTATGATATGGACAGCACTCAATTTTTTTGTTATTCTGCTCTCATAATTTATGTCAGCCAGTGTCTCATTATAACACTCATAACAATTCAGTTCTGAAATTTATCACAAAATCTTTGCAGTTCTGTCTTAAAGGATTTTTCAAAGTGGAATTGTAGATATGGTCTTAACTGAGTGTCAAAATCCTACAAATTAATAGTGATCATTAATAAAGAATGAACACTGAAGGAGTTTAGGGCATTAAGAAGATCTTCGAGATTAAGCCTTTGTACGTTCCAGGATTATATACACTGAAATTTAGCTGATACAATTTACTTCAAGGATACATGTCTTCTTAGTTTAAAATGCATGTAATTATAAGAATATTACACACAGTTAATAAATTTTTCCTATGCCTATAGATAAAGAAAAATTATAAATCAGAAATACAGGTTCAGAACTAATAGGCTTTTGAGTATATAGGTGAAAAGCAAAAAATGGATGTGGAGAAACGATGAAGCGCAAATTGACATGAAATTTTACTAAGCAGTAGGTGGATGATACGTATCCATAAACAAAGATCAGACACAGGAGGAATACAAGACAGAACATCTACAGATGAGCTGCATGCAATGTAGAGTTGTGTCAGTGATTATTATTAAGCTATGTAAGACAATATCTGGTCACCAAGATATCTACAGTCGTTTCATGTTATCTGACTTTAGGCATCTAAAAACTAGTACTCTAATCCAGTTTTTCATGTTCTCTCTCAAAGCAGTGGAGAAAGGATAATGACTCTTTTCATTCTATCCTAGGTTTATATTCTTCTGTGGAAACTCATCTCTTTATTGACCACAGATGGAGCTAATAACCCTGCCAAGTGGCTCAAGTTATGTGACATGAAACCAACTCAAATGAAGTAGAAATTAAATGAGACAAGGCTTTAAAAAGGAAGAAAACAAAGACCATCAATTTGTTAGTGCTCCAATCTACATAATAAATAATGGACTAAAAATTATATAGACTGGTGCAATTTAAAAAACAGACTGAAATTATTTTTAGCATGATTTTTGAAAGTAAATATTCAGGCCAAGTATCTCAGAAATATGTAACTTCACACGCTACTGCAAAAATTTGCACAATGGTATTTCTGGTCAGCCTATGGTTTCAGATATTATACTTTTAGTGAATTCATGCATATCTGAAAATGTGCTCATGCTGTACATTTTATATTGGTCCTCAAATAATGTCCTCAAATATGTTATTCTGTGTCCTTGCTTTTTGACTTTGTTCTACAAGGATTTGATTCATCCTACTCAAATTAAAAGCATTTTTTCAATTTATTTTGATGCAATTTGGATCAATACCATTCATCTCTTTCCTTTTAGAAGGAAAAATTAATTTTAATCACCAAGAAGTTGCAAACATGGCATTATATAGTCAGTTGCTTAACAAATATAAAAATAAACCTTCTATTTGTCTCAGAGTCATATTCCAATAACCTATGTATTTTAAAGTCATTGAGGAATAAGTTACTGATGAAATAGTTCCTGCAGTGTAAAGACCAAGCAATAAAATTGCTAATGTTTAGTTAATCAGTTTACCATGTAATCCAACCATTTTAGATGCTTGGACTACACGTTATTTTGGAGTTTATTTTTGTAATTAGTTATCAATCAATACTGCTAATGTAGTTTACAGTGAACACCACAAATTAGATTTGCCTGGCACCGAGAAAGATAATCTACTTATTTATTTCTTTGTACTGTAAAAGTATATGTCACCATAAAAATATCAGAAAAAAAGTCTGTATTTTTCTCTCATAGTTTTGAAAGATGTGTGTATGATTCTTATGAAGACTGAGAATAGGACTTTCTATCAGCCAAACATGTAAATTCAAAATGGGCAACTTGAGCAGAATTACTCTGAGTAGCCCTATACTTCCTTTGAGTGAGGTTTCAAGAAAGTTTTCACTTTGATTCCTATCAAAATGTAGAAAAATAAAAAGAAAATTACTTAGCAAACATAGAATAGTAGAATCAGAGAATATCCTGAGCTGGAAGAGACTGACAAGGATCACAAAGATCCAGCTGCCTGCTTTGCACAAGACCATCCCTGAGAGTCTCACCATGTGCCTGAGAGTGTTGTCCAAAGACTTGAACTCATTCAGGCTTGGTGCTGTGACCACTTCCCTGGGGATCCTGTTCCAGTGCCCAAACACCCCCTGGATGAAGAACCTTTTTCTGAAATCCAACATAAACCTCTCCTGACACAACTGCAGACCATTTCCTTGTGTTTTGCCACTGGTCACCACAGAGTCTACTCTTCCGGTTTCCATCATGAGGATGTTGCAGGCTACAATATTACCGAATAACTGAGAACATATATGTACATTTTTTCCAGGGTTTTTTTGTTTTATTTTGTTTTATTTTGTTTTGTTGAATGAAATCTAACCATTTATTGTTACATCCTTCAGAATCTTGTTAGCAGTTAAAAGCAAATACCTACATTCTTATTTAGGCAAGATTATGGCCTCCTGTAGAACAAGGGAGCCTGGGCATCCTGAAAGCTCTTTTCTAGTACAGAATGCTTACAACTCTTCCATTCTTTGCAAACAGCCTGTAATCCTCGAGTAACCAAATCCCATATAGCAGCAGGAATGCTCTCAAGATTTAGAATAACTGGAAACCTATATTGTTCTCAACATTTTTAAATTAATTAAGTTTAAAAAAAATGTTTACATGAAATAGCACTTATAAGGAAGAATCTTAAAGGAAAGTACATGATCAACTTGTTTGTTTTAAGGTAGGAAAGCATTTTAATGCCTTATTGAATTTGTGAGATAAAGAGATTAAGGATTAAAAATTAGAATCTGAATTATGGTATGTTAAAGAGTAGATGACCATGTTTAGCCATAAGTACCTGTGATTTAGGGTGAATTGTCACCATGACATAAAATGTCGAAGGACTTAAAAGGCTTTACAAGATCTTGAGCGCAGCTTGGAGGATTAGAAAAGTTTATTCATTTCTGTTTAACAGAATTGTGTAATACTCTGTCATCCAGAAATTTATCTTGAAAATAAAGACATTTTGTGTGTTATAAAGTCATTTTGATTTTATTCTACATATAGAAAGATTTTTTTGTTTTAAAATAATAAAATAGCAGAACAATATCAAAATAGGACATTTTTATAACTAATTTAGCAGCTGCAACAATTCATGTAGATTTTTTTTTTAACAACAAAATATGTCTAAAGTAAAAAAAAGTGGAATAAGGTCTTTAACAAGAGCTTCTACTTACATTTCAAAAATCATAAATAAAATTCACACTCTGAAAACATAGTCCTGTCAGATGAAATGGGATCCCAAAGAGGCTAATTTTTGTCCATAATTAATGTAGTGGTGTTGTTAACAATTTTTAGATTTAAAATAGGTTTTGATGATGAAGTACTTTTCTCCTTCATCTTCATCCTGATGGTGTCCTATGTCTACAAAAATAGTTGTATTATATGTGTATAATCAAATCTGAGGGAAATTCATGAAAGAAATAGAACCGTTACTGATACTTTGTTCCCACAAATTCTGAAGTTTGTATGAAAATTAAATTACTTTGACTAGTTTTCAAGTGACAATCCTAAGACTAATGGCATGTTTCACTGTGGATTGTTGTTTAAATATCTATGTAAATAGATTTACTTTTTTCAAACAGTAATAATTACAATATCTTAATCATATTTAATTTAATTTGTTGGTTATGTTGAATGACTTTATTTGTAAGTACTTTATTATATTAAATTAATATTTTAGCTATTACTAATTTCAATGTTTGGGGGTGTTGATACAGCAGTATACACTATTTATCCAGTTCCTTATATAGAAAGGAAAAAAAAAAACAAAACCACAACAGGAAAATACCTGTTGAACTAGAGCAGATAGCGACTTTTCGACTTTATTTCTTTACTGGGAAGCTTTTCCAGTAAAAGCTACTTTTGCTGTGCTTGAGAAAAATCTCTAGAGAAATAGAACATATATTGTTCTAAAAGACTATCTCTCCTATCCCTGTGTAGATGGGTAACAAGGTGTATATGTGAATTGTGTTACAGAAGCCTGACAAAAGCTTCCATAAAAGTTATTACAATATAACTGATAAACTCTTGGAAAGAAAAATTAACAGTAGGAATGATGAGACACGTTTTGAATGGAGCACACAGCAGACTTGCTGCCTTGATACGTATTTTATTCTGATCTCTGGGTGGTACTGAGAGGAAATAAGAAAATCCTTTTGCTTTGCGTGCAGTGGAAAACCTGTGACCAACAGGCACAAATCTCTTTTCTTTTGTCAATACAGAATATCCTTTCTTTGCAAATACATTCTTCAAGTTCAGAGCTAGCAGACAAAGCAGATGAGAATTTCTCATCAAAGGGACATGCAATCATCTTCAAGGAAACAACTTCACAATGTAAAACAGAGAGTGTGAGAGACAGAAAACAAATGTACACTAAAAAATTTCACCCTTTCAGTGAATTGAGTGAGGCATGGCTTAGACTATTTAGAAACGTTGAACATATTTGGTTGACTAGAGAAGAGGAAATATTGAAAAATAAAATTTAAAACCAACTTCCATAAACAGAACCAAGGAGGGGGAAAAAAAGCCCCAAAAAAATCAAATCCAGAAAAAAATCCAGAGTGAAGGAAATATGCACAGAGAAGTAGAATAACTAAGGGTGCTTTTAAAGAGAAAACTGAAACTACATTTTTGCAAGAGCAGGAGAATGATATTATGAAAGCAAAAGGCTGGTCTGCAACCTCTTATCTATAAGATGAAAGATAAACAGCAACAAACTTTCTATTGACAACATTGTCATGCTTGAAGAACTCAATTTCCAAGTGCAATGCCTGCTAGGAAGAAGCTTTCAAGTCATTCTAAGTATAAAGAAAAGCTTAAGGATGTAGTTGATACTTCATTAAGCTTTAATTGTGCACTCTTTATTGCTATTAATGGCGATTCTCAAGATGAAAGAAGCTGAGAGGGAATGAGAGTAATCTTGTAAGCAAGGCTTTCAGTTAGGAAATAGAAGATCCATGGTGAAATTCTAAGCACCATATACTTACTCTCTTGGGTCTACAAAAATTCTGTGCCTCAGGCATATTAAGAGAAGAATGTGTATATGGTTCCAGGTTCCAGGATAATATAATGATAGATGCAGTGATATTTCTGAGATTTTTGTGTACTCTGTTTGATCTTGTAAGAGAATGAAGACATCAGTGGCATACTTATGGAATAAAAGTGAAGGGATAATTTTTAAATGATGATTAGGCAAAGGTTCCTTTTCAGAAGGTATGAAGTAGCAAGTATCCTGACTATGTAAGATTAGTCTAATAATAAAGATAATATGAAATTATCCTTCAGTCTTTTGAAGTCTAGGAAGAAACATCTTTGTAGAAGTTATAGGAACCAGTCCTCACACTAAAGTGTAGTTCAGAAAATTTGACAAATTGGATAAATTCTGGTTAGAAATATCTTTCTTATGGTATATGTGATGGAACTTTGGAATGTTTCGTAATGGATTTTATGGAATCCCCTTTTTTGGAGGTTTGGAAAAGCAGGTTAGACATCTCTCTTTCAGGAATGATTGAAGTGTTTTCAATTTTATCTTTAGCTTGGGCCAGATTATTTTTCAAGGTTATCTGACAGGTCTGGAGTTTTGTTTATTTGTTGGTTTGGTATCTAGTACAGAGGACAAAATTTGATTGAAGCAAATGGAGATATCAAAGTGCTGTCAACGGAATTACTTTTATACCATTTTTTTCACTGTATTTCCAGATATAGTTGTATTGCATTGTAGATAAACTTTCAAATACCATTGACCAAAAGTGAAAAATTCTGCAGACTTTTAAAAAAAAACTACAATATCATGAAAGAAAATTATATAACAGAGACAATGATAAGCAAAGACAATTGTGTAATATTTTCTAATAGTGTGAATTAGCTTAAAGAGTTTAAAAGTAGAGAAAAGAATAGTCCCCTTATGGTCATAGTTACTATATATCCTTACCAAACCTCATTAAAAAATGTAAATGACTACAAAGTGTTAATCTAGCCATGGAGTGGAGGAAAAATATACATGCTACTTTAGAGACTTTGTAATCTCTTTAAGGGTCATAAAGATACGAAATTCGGTAACTCACCTGTACTGAAGATCCCAGATGCAAAAGAGTTCAAAATGGCAGCTCAAGTCTGTGCTTTTAAAAAGAGTTAAAAAGATTGTAAGTGGGATTATTTTCTAGTGTTAATATATGATGTTCAGTTGTGAGCTCTCGAGTCCTCATAGTATATCTCAGATGACAAAAATATCAGTCTCTTGAATTTAATTATTTCTAGATAAAAATAAATGTTTTAAATATCTGGAAAGGAGTTCATTCGCATTTGCAATTATCTTATTGTAACAAAATTAATAATTTATAAATTCTTATCAAGCATACAAAAAAAATCCTATTGAGAGCTTTGATAACAGCTGTATCAATTAAATATAATTTTTTTTTTAGAAAAAATATTTTTTCTGAGTTTTATTTTATCTATCAAAATGGCAAGAAAAACTGAATATGGAAATATATTTTCCTGATTTTTGTGAAAATTAATATTAAGCACTCTGGATTCAGGTAGCCAGTTTCTTGTTTTAGCCATACCTAAAAATAACTATAGCTGAAGTAACTCTTTGTCAGTTAAAAATTTCCTTTTCCTAGACACTGGAAAATATGCCTATGTTGTGTCATTTTTTCTACTTATATACTAAATTCATATACTTCTGAGTTTGCCTAGAGTACTTTTTAATTATTATTATTGAGAAAATTAAATATTTTGAAAAATTACCAAATTTAATTTACATATTTGGTTCTAATCCTTTCTGTGTTTTGGGTTTGTTTTATTGGTTTTTTTGTTGTTGTTTTGTTTTGGGGTTTTTTGTTTGTTTGGGTTTTTTGGGGTTTTTTTGTTTGTTTGTTTTGGTTTTCATTTTTTTTTTGGTTTGTTTCATTTTGGGGTTTTTTTTGTTTACTTTTGATTTTGGTGTTTTTTTTGTTTTTCTTTTCCCTATAACACCATTCTGTGATGAGAAATTACAGATTTTTCCAGTTTCAGTAATTTACTTGGAACAGGTCAGTACTCATCACAAACCATTTATCTGTACTCTGTGTTGAAGCTGATGACCACAGCAAATTCAGAGTGAATAGCTCTGCATCCTCATTTATCACAGAATCCATCAGCAAAGAGGAAACTTACTTAACTTCCAAAAGAGGCAAAGGCTTTTTTTTTGTCTATTCAAGGTGATTACTTTCCTCACAGCCTACTAGACATCTTCACAGGCTGTATAAACTAGTGTAAACAAGGCACCATGAATGTCCTGCCTTGCCAGTAAACAGATCTTTGACCTCAAGAAACATTTATTACTGTTGTGATTTAACCCCAGACTCCACCCAAGTACCATGCAGCTGGTTGCTCACCACCCCCTCCCCTGCCCCTTCCCAGTGAAACGGAGAGACAAACCAGAAAAAAAGTTTACCATTTTAATCAAAAGTGAAAGGGAGAAGGACTTTTCTTCACTATAATTTCTAACTTTTTCTATAGCAGTTTAATAGATTAAGCATTCAGACTAATCTATGTGTGCCATTACAACAGCTCAATTTTATCATACTTCATTTTGGCTTTGATAGATGCAATGTTGACTCATTTATTCTTGTAGGAGCAGCTGTCCTTTAGAATACTGCAAGTGATGTATGAATTCATGAGAAGGGTGTCAGGATGGTGTCCCTGATGGGCAAAGAGTGGAATTTAGATCTGTTCCAGGTATTCCCAAAAGATCAGTAAAATTCTTGTTTACCCAAAACTTCAGAAACAGTATAAAGGCAAAAGAATATTATGCATTCTCTTATCTGGAACATGGAAGTTTCCCTGAGTGATAGCAGTTGAACTACAGCATTCAAGGTCATGTGAACATCATCTCATGAACTGGTTTATTTATTTTTTTTGTTTTGGGGATTGTTGGGGTTTTGTTTGTCTTTCTTTAGGTCATATTTTGAAAAAAAGATGGAATAGACAGATTGTTCTCTTACTTTGTCACTGGTGACATAAGGCCAGGTTGGATGGGGATCTGAGCAACCTGGTCTTCTGAAAGGTGTCCCTGCCCATGGCAGAGGGGTTGGAACTAAATGAAGTTTATGATCCCTTCCAACCAAGTCCAATCTATGATTCTAATATGATTTTATGAAACTAATAATGATTAATATTAATCTCTAGAATCAGATAGATAGCATGAGAGCACAAGAGAAGCTTTTAGATCTAGTTGGAGTTACAACCCTTCTTACACTACTGATGTTGATTTTTTTAAAAACTCTGAAGACTGTACAGATGTTAGAGAAGTGTACAAGAAGATAAAATTAATTGCAGTCTGCTTCCCCATTTTTGAACTTATGTCAGCAATAATGCTGTAAATAAAAATAATCTTTAAATTAGAGAATTTAAGTATGTGCTAGATGTCAGACTCCTGGCTAAAATAATGATCAAATTATCATATTACTAAGTATGTGCTTAAGGAATTTCCCTGAGCAATAACAAGATGCAGCCACAGTGAGAACTACTCAGAGGGAAGTTCACACAAGCACAGTAGGTTTGTGTTTGGTTGGGGTTTTTTTCCATTAAAAATGACATCTAAAAGTCCTCTCTTTCAAGGTGTTTATTACCATTGATACATTTAGTGAAAAGATATCAAAACTACACATGGATTTGCATAGTCATGTGGTTGAAATTCATGAATTTGTATAGGCAAAATTATGTTGCAAAATGTCTATTTTTTAACATGTTCTAGCACCTTAGTGAGTCTGGCCTCAGATAGGTAATGATCTGTAATGAAATATGCAGTCTTAGCATATTTGATGAAAAATGTTTGCTCATCTGAAAGTCCTATTTTACATGTTTTGTGCCTGAAACTGGATACAGCCCATTTTCTATTTGTGTCATCTTTATAAGAATAATTAGCATTACAAAGGAAGAAACTATTCAGTCATCAAGCTGTTCCTCATAAATGTTTTTATTTTATAGGGATAACAGCTCCCTTTGGAAAAGAATTCTTCAATAATACTTCAATTAAGTTGAAAACTGCAACTAGGAAAAGTTCCATCTTTATACAAGAAGAATGAATTGCAATTTAGACTTTTCCATTATTGATTATACTGTGTTATCTTGAGAGTTTGTTCTGTGAAGCTTGAGAGTGTACCAGCATTAATTTTTTCCATTTGTTTCCATGGCTGATACAATATCATTGTGGTTCAAAAAGCTGTGTTCCATCTTCCCTTATTACATCTTTTAAAAAATGCTTGAATATTTGAAATGGATTTGGTATTATATACTTTCTTATCTGCTAAAACTTTGTGCACTAGTGAAAATGTATTTTAATGACAATACGGAACTGATTGAGTTTGATTTTTAATATTCGGGTAGGAAAAAAGACAGAAGAAGAAGATTTTCATGCTTTTGAGTCAATGGACTGGACACTAGAAAAACTGCAGGATACTCTTAACACCCACTGAAGGAACTGTGAGAAAAGACTGCTTAATCCCATAGGAAAAACCTACAATCATCAACTAGATTTTCTGTTCTCATCCCTTTCTTTAGATTTCTTCCCAAATTACTGCTCAATGAACACCAATCTTCTTCTGGCATTTCTGAATCCAGATCTCCAAAAATAATTAAAATAAATTCTTTTGTATTTCCCCAGCATAATGTAGAATAAAACAACTAGATTCTGATTACAGAAAATTTAAACAAATCCCAAACATTTTCAAATTCAGAAAATAATTGTTTCTTGCATTTATAGGAGGTTCAAACTTCGTGCAGGCTTTGAACAGATTGTTTGAAATATTTTATCACATTTTTCTACTGTATTTCTTTTCACCACTGTTTCGTCCAATCAATATAGTTCATGATCTTTCTAGCTATCTTTTTCCTGAGAGCAAAAAAATATAACAACGCATCTGTAGTGGGCTGTAATAATATTTATGAGGAACTGTGTAGGTGTCAGAGAGTTTCTCATTGCTGACTGTATCATATTGTCTCATTTTGTTCTGTTTATAGGACAGGAATACTGAAAGATAACTGCAGTTATTCATAGCTCTATTAAGAATTTTTTTTTGTTGGTGGTGGTTTTTGAGGTTTTATTTGATTGTTTGGGGTTTTTTTTGATTTTGTTTGGTTTGATTTGGTTTTCTTTTTTTCTGGGTTATTTTTATTTATTTTTTTTTTAAATAAGTGGGAAGAGCATGGATTCCTCTCATCTTCATTGGGATTTGATAAACTAAAGTCATTGGGGATACTCTAATTTGTTTTCTTTTACTGCTACAATTAATTTCTTATTTATATTGCCAATGTAAACATTTGTTGCTAAGATGATAATAGTGTGCTGTGTAAGGAGACAATACAGGTTCAGACAAGTGCTCATGTGGGAAAAAATAAATGAAAGAGGGTGTACTGGGTTTGCATGGGCAGGTTTTGGTAGTGGGGAGGACTACAGGGGTGGCTTCTCTCAGAAGCTGCCAGAAACTTCCCCCATGTCCAGCACAGCCAATGCCAGCCGGTTCCAGGACTAATATGCAACTGGCTGAGACCAAGACAATCAGAAATGGTGGTAATGCCTCTGTGATAACATACTTAAGAAGGGAGAAAAAATATTTTGCAGATGTAATTGTGCTCTGAGAAGAGCAGGGTGAGAATATGTGAGCAGAACAGCTCTGCAGACACCAAGGTCAGCTCAGAAGAAGGAGCAGGAAGTGCTCCAGACGCTGGAGCTGAGATTCCCCTGCAGCCCATGGCGCAGACCACAGTGAGGCAGCTGTGTCCCTGCAGCCCATGGAGGAGACCCATGCCAGAGCAGGTGGATGCCCAAGAGGAGGCTGTAAACCCATGGGAGGCCCATGCTGGAGCAGGCTCCTGGCAGGGACCTGCAGACCCGTGGAGAGAGGAACCAAGTCTGGAGCACGTTTCCTGGTAGGACTTGTGACCCTCTGGGGGACCATGCTGGAGAAGCCTGTCTTTGAAGGACAGCACCCCGTGGAAGAATGATCCATGTTACAGCAGTCTGTGGAGAACTGCTGCTTGCAGGATGGACTCATATTGGAGAAGCTCATGGAGAGCTGTCTCCTATGGGAGGGACCCCACAGGGGAGTAGGGGAAGGACTCCTATCTCTGAGCAGCGGCAGAAGCGATGTGGGATGAACTGACTGTAACTCCCATTCCCTGTCCTCCTATGAGCCGTGGTGGGAGGAGATAGAGCTGGGAAGGACGGAGACATGGGCAGATGGTATTTTTAAGATCTTACTTCTCATCATCCTGCTCTGATTTTGTTAACAATAAATTCAATTAATATCTCTAATTAGAGTCTGTTTTGCCTGTGATGGTATTTGGTGAGTCATCTCTCCTGGTCCTTATTTCCACTCATGGACCCTACACAATATTTTCTCTCCCCTGTCCAGCTGAGGAGTGGGAGTTAGAAAGTGGCTTTAGTGGGTGTCTGGCATCCAGCCAGGGCCAACCCACCACAGTCTTTTTGGTGCCAAAACCTGGGAAATGGTGAGCATTTTGAGATAAGGATAGTAATTGTGGGATGCAATGGGCAAAACAAGTACTGAACAATGTTAGAGAGTGGAATGATTATAGGGAATTTTTGTTGTATTGGTGGTGAATGGACATTGGGTAGATTTTGTTCAAATTTTACACTTCCGTTTGGTGTTGTGATGATGCTTTGATTTTTTTGGAGGGAATTTTTCTGTTGCTTTGGTTGGTTGATTCTGTTGATGTGAGTGAAGGTTGTGTGATGAATGTGGATTTTAATTACAATTCTTAAATATGTGATTTACAGAGGGGAAGGGTGACGTTTCTTGCTCTCTTGAAACCGCACAAAAGGAGGCTGCTGCTGCAAACCCCACATGCACCGGACCGGGAGCTGCCGTGAGTGCCACGGGCACAGGAGCAGAGTGCCTCAGAGACGGAGACCAGCAGGAGACAAGGTGATTAAAAGAGATGCAGTCTCTTAGTTCTCTGAATCCAGGGTTTATTGAGGAGCGGTGGGGCGTCGAGGGCAGATGGGGTCGGGAATGTCTGGATTCTGGAGCGCAAAGAAGCGCAGAACAATGCCGAACACGGGGTTAAGAAGGGGGAGCAGGATGGGAGGAGTTTGCATGGGAGAACCAACCGAGATGCAGGGGATGCAGGATTGGCAGGGACACCAGGGAATGGGGATACCAGGAGGGAGGGTACAGCACTTTTAAAACCAGTGGTGAACCTCAGCTAGAAGGAGCAGAGTAGAACATTCTAGCTATTAACTCCATATAGGGTAACCAATGCTCTTGCTCTCTGGTGCATATTAAGGATGCCAGATGCAAGGTGTCCTTGTCACTCTAAGCTAAGGGTCTCCTCAGACCAGGGCCCTTCCTCAGGTACATCTGCCTCCAAGCTCATCTGAGCCAAGGCCACTGCAACAGAAGGGTAGAAGCCCTTTCTCCTTTCCCTCCCCCTCACAGAAGCTCAGGGCTGCTATAGGAAAATGAACTCCATCTTAGCCATACCCAATGCAGAGGATATTTCATGATGAACAGGAAAGATCACAGTTTCAAAGCCTAGCACAACTGGATTAAAGTGAATACATTTCAAAGATACCATTCCTCCCAACAGGAAGAAAAAGATTAAACATTAATGGTACTTTTTCAAAAAGCATAAATGAAGAAACCTAACCATCAACTATTTTACCATGATTTACAGATCAATTAATAGTTAAATTGACCAAAACATACTTTTTGAGAAAAATAACCTAAATCAGCATAAGAGAAGTGAGCACGAAAATCAGACATCAAATGAGATTAAAAAAAATAATGACTCCACATGCTAGAAGGTTCTCTAGAGCTTTCTTGAGTTAGTAGACAGTATACCCTTTGGATTCTTTGTAGGAACTATTTCCCTCATTTTATTTTTAAAACTGCACTAATTATCTGAGAAAATCTAATGTAGCAAAGCCTGACTTAATAAACACAACTATTATCTTTCCTCACTTTGCATCATTCAGGAGTCTTGAGAATAACAAATGAACCAACAAATTAATTTGTTCTCCTACAGGCTGTCTCAAAACATATTAAAACATGTATAGATACTGTTCTTTTACATCAGAGAAAATATTACCTTTGTGATATCCTCGTCACTGAGATATAGTTTAACAGACCAAATACTAATAGAAACAAATCTTCCTGATTCCAAAGGCCTAAATCCAGACACTGAAAAATGAAACATTTGGTTTAGTAGCCTTATTTTAAGAATTGGCCAGGCTATTAAAAAATCAGCTAATCTGAAACCTTTCAAATATTAGATACTGAAAAGAACCTAGGAGAAATCCTAAAATACCTGCACACATTCACACATGCCTCCCACTCAAGAAAACATTGGTCTTCATACATAGTCTGCTTCCTAAGAAATGTCTTTGACATTGCAAAATTGTTTCTTCAAAAAGCTGTCAGGGACCACACTGATAATTCCACATCTATGTACAAACATTGAGAAAAAAGTAGATGTATTATCCCCTAAGAATGCCCCTAAGTTATTCATATTTTGCAACTAATGCCTAAGGAAAAAATAACTATTACTCCTTTCTTTCTTTTTGCAAAGATACTACAAATATTACTCACTTGATCTAGAATGCAACATCCAGTCACTAAACCCTGAAAGTATACAAATAAAATATATTATTTTTAACATTATTTATTTAACAAGGGGATTTATATTCCTTTACAGTACTTTTATCCCTTGTATCAAGTTTAGATATCTTCTGCTTACTCAAACACACAGTCTAACTTAGTTGAAAATAAGAGGAATTCATATAGAAAGAATTGTATCATATAGAAAACATAAATATTTTTTTCTAACACTAATTGAAATATTAGGAATTTAGGAAGATCACTGATGACTTTTTTTCTTTTCATTTGGATTTACAAAATGATGCATTTACACTGTAAAATTTTTAAAAAATTAAAAATTGACATTTTGAAAATTATTCCCGTTTTACATATATTTGATTTTTAACTTCATAAACTTGTATTTTTTTTTGCTTGCATTTTGATACTCAGCCTTATATAGTGAACAAGGTGAAAACCTGAGTTTCTACAAATTTTACATGGGTTTTCTTTGCTTTTGCAATTTTCCTCATAGTTAAACTGGATAAAAAGCAGGTAAAAAAAAAAAAAAGCTAAAAATCTAATGCAGACTAGCTAAACCATTCCTTTGCATTGCCAAAAGGAAAAAAAACCCAGAATACAATAAAAAATAGCTAACAGAAAATTTACATTCATGATTTTAATTATTTTTGTTGGGTTTTTTTTTAAATGATACTATTAGCTTGAAAGCTACAATTTGCAATTTAATGCTTTTGTAGAGAGCTGGTATTTTTTACTGAAATATACAGCCTTTAGTTCTGGAGATCTCTTATTACTGGTCAGAACTTATGTCACTAATCATTCCAAGCAAGTACTATGTATTGAAAGGAACAGAAGGTCTGCAGACATGAGCATAATGCAAATTTAGAATCTTATATTGCACATATTTTGTTTTAATTTTTGCTTTTTAAGTACAGAGCTCAAGTCCACTCTATTTTCTCTAGTCTTTCACCTGTTATTGTCCTTGTCGTATTCCCCCTAGAACCTGATGTAGTCTCCCATCCAGCAGAAATTATTCTAGAAACTTCATATTAAACTATAATCATTCAAATAATCATCTCCCTTCTCCCCTGAAAGTTCTGAGCAGAGCAGACATCTCCTTTAATGTGCTGGACTTGTGTCTTCCTTTGTGACTATGGACTCTTTCAGTGTCAACAGAGTCTTGGTTTACTGTCATTCACATACCACACTTCCCACTGGTGGTCTCTCTAAAAGTTGGTGCCAGTTCTTGTTCTGTTTGCTCTGACAACATTGTGCTCCCAGGTTAGACACTTCCATTGTCTTAGTGTAGGTCCATATTAGAAAAAAAACTTTCCGAGAGCATTTCTCTTGAATTAATGGGATCAAAATCATGAGGCATTAAAGCACTCTGGCAGATCTACTACTCTGTACAGTTCGTGGGGTATTGCTCCTTCCTCCAAATTGGCCAAAGGGATATTTTGTACCATATTGCACCTGCTCCACACCAGAAGCTTAGAGAAAGAAGGAGGAATGGGGGGAAACATCTGTTATTATAACACTTATCTTCTGAAGCATCTGCAAGGTGTATTGAAACCCTACTTCCCAGGAGATGCCTGGACATTGCTTGTTGATGGGACGTAGAAATTAATCTTTTGTTTTCCTTTGCACACAGTCTTTGATTTTGTTTTATTGAAGAACCTTAATTTTGATTGATGTGTTCTTTTCCATCTTATTTTCTCCCCTCTTTGTCCTGTTGAGGAATGGATGAAACAGCAGCTTGATGAGCACCTGACTTTCAGCAAAGGTCAATCCACCACACTATCCCACTTGGTTTTCCTAGTTGTTGACTGACCATTTCCAGAAACATTTGCCACTAGTATTGCCACAAAATTTCTGAAGTTTTTTGGGCTTTGGCTCTTGATACTGGTTCCAAATGAAGTAATTCAAGCCAATGGTACAAGTCTGGAAAAAAAAAAAAGTGTGTTAAACATGCATTTCCTTCTTTTAAAAAACATGGTAAAACTAAGCTTTTTAGACATTATGTGAGATCCTTGGTTAGTAGCATCTGAATCAATACTTGTTTTCTCTTCAGCACCAGTAGATTATTTATTACACTTGTCAATTGGTGTGGGAATCAGGGAAATGTTATCCCCATGAATGCTTGTCACTGTGAATAGTAGCTTATGTCAAGGCTCACCGTAAGACAATGCAGAATTTCGACCTGTGAGCCAAGAGTATTCCACCAGAGCTCAAAGTGCCTTACTGGTTGCAGGAATTTTGTTTGTTTGTTCCTCATAGCTGCAAAGCCCTAAAACTTCTCTCAAAGGTATGTGGAGCTTAAGTTTTATCAATAACCTGTGTTCATTCGGAAATGTAAGATCCATCACAGAGCTGATTCATCTGGGATACTTTTCAAAAAAACACGCACTGTAAATCTATTCCCACAAATATTATTTGGGTTAAAAATATCAGCTTACCTGAGGGAATACATCTTTAGAATGAAAAGGTAGACTTAGGTTAGTGTTGGTTTGACCCTGAATTGATGACAGGTTGCCCACCAAAGCCACTCTCTCACTTCCCTCCTCAACTGGACAAGGGACAAAAAAATTTAACGAAAAGTTCATAAATTGAGATGACAACCAGGAGAGATCACTCACCGATTACCATTGCAGACAAAACAGACTAAACTTGGGGGATTTGATTCAGTTTATTACCAAACAAAATCAGAGCAGGGTAAAGATAGGTAAAACAAATCTTAAAACCACCTCCCCGACATCCCTCCCTGCTTTCTGCCCTACCTCTCCCCCCACCAGCTGCACAGAGAGATGGGGAATGGGGGTTATGGTCAGGTCATCGCAGGTTGTTTCTACCTTTGCTCAAGGAGAGGAGTCTATCTGCTTCAGAATAAGGTCTCCATGAAATTCTCCACCATGTGTTCCTTTCCATGGGATACCGTCCTTCAAGAACATCCTGCTCCAGTGTGGATCCTCTGCTGGATCACAGGTCCTACCAGGGAAACCTGCTCCAACTTTTCTCTCTATGGTGGGCTTATACCTTCATGGGTCCATGGGTCCCTGACAGGAGCCAGAATGGGTTTCCCATGGGATCACAGTCTTCTTTTGGGCATCAACCTGCTCCAGCATTGGCTGTAGGTAGATCTCTGCATCCCCATGGATCTCCATGGGCTGCAGGGGCACAGCTGCTTACCATGGTCTGCACCATGGGCTGCAGGAGAATCTCAGCTCTAATATCTGAAGCACATCTAGCCCCTCCTTCTTCACTGACTTTGGTGTTAGCAGAGTTGTTCCTCTCACATGTTCTCACTCCTCTCTTCTCTGAGTGCAATTACATTTACACTGTATTTCTTTTTTCCTTCTTAGATAAGTTGTCATGGAGGCACCACTACCTTTTCTGATTGTCTTCATCCTGGGCCAGCAGTTGGCTTGTCCTGGAGCTGTTTGGAACAGGCTTTGCTGGACATGGGGGAAGCTTCTGGCATCTTCTCACATCTTCTCACCGACCCTATACTCTCCCCACTACCAAAACCTGGCCATGCAAACCAAGTACAGTTAGATAACATAAAGGTATCATAGTATTGCTAAATTAGCCTTTTCCTGAATTGTATTTTTCAGGCTCTTTTATAAATTACCTTTCATCCATCATTTTATCTCACCTTAGTGAGGGGAAACATATCCCTAAATGCAAATTAAATTATCATTGTTTACAAGATTTTCAGACAGCTATCAATGTATGCATGAACTACTTATATATCTAGATATAAAAATGTATACATGTACATTAAAAATGTTAATTTCACTCAATAAAAAGCCCCTGTAGATATCTTCAGATCTTCATTGTAATCCCTCAGAACCCCAATTAAAATTCTGTTTTCTCTTGCTATCTTCAAAGCATCTGACAATCGTTAAACTTACAGAGTTTTAAAACCCCTGCCTAGTATCATCTCTGGGCTTTATTTTACCACTCATAGCCTGCAACCATCTGTTTCAGTCCATCTGTTGTCTCGTCTTCTACTTAGTTAAGAAATTCTTTGGATGAGGATTGTCTTCTTGGCTCACATTTGGCAAATAGATCGTGGCCTCTAATAGACTTCCAAGAGTATTTTGGTAGTACAAGTAATAGTAAGAATCAATTTAGCTGTCAGTCAAGAAAGTATACTGCAGTACAGTTTGACCAAATATGAGGCATGAAAACTTTTACAGCATTTAAAAGATTTTGTTCTTATAGTAACCTTTAAAGTCTTACATTCAATGCATTTCTGTAACAGTAATTTTCAAATGTCTGTGCATAAACAGTAAGCATTATTACAATTGACTGGGCGGAAGTTGCTTTTTGGATAGTGGGACAACACAACCTAAATCCCTCAGTTTTCTGAGATTTTATGGGTTTATTTTGTTCTTTAAATTTTGAGCCATTAGATGTTAAGAAAATACAGTAATGCACCCATACACAATTAAAGTCTGGTCAGATGTATCTCCATTACCATTTCCTCCACAGAGAAACTGTCAGATTTCACTTTAATTCCAAGACTACTATGAAAAATCACCTTAATTATACAATTCCTGGCATGGCATTTATGTTGTCATTCAGCTTGATTGATTCATACTGCTGAGTTGTCAGTCTAAAAATGTAGTAAATTTATTTTCAAAATATATTTTCATTAACTAGTTTCCTGTTATGCAACTGTAATACAAGTTCAAAAAACTTCTTAAAAATCACTATACATTTTTGAGCATTACTTTCATTGAGAACCTCTCCATTGCAAAACACTGAACCTAAGAAAATTGCTGCAGATTTAGTCTTAGGTTTGGTCTCACAATCAGTAAGGCTAGATGAAAATTATAAAGAAATAAATAGTATGTATTATCTTAATGGCATATGTTCTAGTTTATTAGAATATGTGAAACTTTTTGGTAAGTTTCCTTTGACCATATAATACCACTATTTTAGAAGAGTTTTACACAGATCTGCATAAAAAAGTAGCAGCAGTCAAGATCCATAACAGTTGATGAATTATAATATTACAATTATCTTTGCTGTTACCATACAATTCCAAAAATGGATATGTACATTTTAGTTTTCTCTCTTGCCAGAAATATTCATATGTGAAACCAAGTAAAAAAAATCCTATAGACCATTACTGTTGGAAAGAAATAAAAAATAAAGGTTTACTACTGGTATGATATATAAGTCTATGAATATAGAAACATACTTTCAATAGTTAGTATGTTGAAATAATACAGCCAAGCCAAAATTTGTAGTGATTAAGTAAAAAAAGTAGGCCAGGCCACTCTTTCTGAAAATTCCCAGCCTTTCCAAAAGTTGTGCTAAATCTGCAACCTGTAATAATATGTTGTTGATAAAATACTTTCTTTGTCATGGGCTGAACATTTGGCTCATTGCCTCTTGCTCTGTCCAGTGTAAGGATGAAGAAAGCAGTGAATACCAGCAAATAGAATTTACTAATGGGCTATTTCAAATAAACCACTGTGTTTCTGATTAGCTCACCTCTGATTCTCTGTGGTAAGGGAGGACAGGTCCAAGACCAAAGGATAAAGATTTTTGGCAATATGATGAAATTCTAGCCATAGTTGAGTGTAGAAGTACACAAACATTATGAATCAGTGTCACTGTATTGGCTTTGTTATCATTTAATTCACAGTAGTGCATTTTATTTTTTCTTTCTCTTTTCCTTGGTTTGATAAATGCCACATCAAAACACTTTAGTAGACTGTAAAAAATATTTACAGACTTCTGAGTGCCAACAACATTGCTGCAATTATCATAGAAGTGATGTACAACATTAAAAAGCTATTCTTATTTAAGAATTTTTTATTTAAGTAGTGCAGTTGAAAATCACCATCAAGTAAGTACATACCAGAGCCAAGGGAAGCAAAGAATCCAATTCATTGTGTAGGACAGTTAATTCATCTTCTTTACTCTGTAATCCTGCTTGTCATATAAAACTGTGAGGGCAAAGCTGTAGCTCAGTAACATAAGGCTTATTAAAAATAAAATACATTTCAAACCCACTTCCAAAGTGGTAAAATACAAATTAATTAGGATGCTGCCAAATGAATTATGCTGCTTGTGCTTTTTAAGTGCTCCACAAGTTTATGTAGACTGAGTTTTAGGTGCCCAGCTGAGGTAAACATGCAGATTATTTACATAGAAACAGTCCAACTAGCATAAGATAGGCAAAGCAAAGAAGCCCCTTGTTTCTTTTCTAAATCAATATTTTATAAGATAATTTCCTTTGTCATAATAATATATATTGTGGAATAGAAATCTTTTTAAATGAAGTCTCAGTCTCATATTTATTCTTCTACTTATATATTCCCAAAATATTTAGAGGTATAGACAAGTATATATACAAGCATTTGACTTTTTTTCCTTTAGGTGATAAAATGTCATTTATAATTGAGAGATATATGTCAGTCTTTTAACTGTCATCTAAATACTCTTTTTTACATTTATTTTAATTTCTTTTTAGTGACTAAATACATTATTTAATTTTATCTATGATTTAAGAACAAATATCCTTTCTCTTAATGGATGAGGACTGAAAAAAAGAAATAAAAATCTTTCTAGGATCACTGCCCTATGTTCTGGAATGTAAGCATGGTTACACTGCAATATCTAGCAAAAAATGGTCTTTCATTTTAAACAAAAATTCTAAGTAGAGTTAATTGGTTACCAAACCATGTTACTGAGTGATACATAAACAGAAATGTTTTGCAGGAGAGCATACAGAAGAGTGGTGGAATGAGTTACAGATCTGGTAGCTTAATATGTTGAACTCCAGACCCATGATCTTAGATGTAGAGCTCTCCTTTGACTCAGAAATACAATTGGGAAATGTTTAAAACAAAAGTTTCTGAAAGGTTTGGCTACTGTGTTCTCCTGCATTTCAGAAGAACCAGGAGAAGCAGAGACATAAAAGTTACTTATTTTGAATTTGCCACTTCTATAAGAGTGCAAAGACGCCTAAAAATTGATTTTCACATTATAGGTAAATATTTTCTCCCTTATTTCATCTAATACATGCTTAGGATATTTTTAGAAGGCAGAGGCTGTTAACTTGTGATTAGTAGTTAATGGATCTCTTTTTTCCTAAAAAAAAAATTTAAAAAAAAAAAAAAATTTGGGTATTCTTTCCGTCCCAGATCATGTGAGCTGGCACCTTGTGGTAAGTTGTGGCAAAGCAGAAACATCCCAGAAGAGATTTTATAAATACAGTCTACTGTATTTATACATCTTTGGTGCTAACATGCGAGTTCAGAATCCTGGAGGTTGATAGAGGCATGATGCTTCCCAGAGACATTCCCCTTGTCTCATCCACTGTGAACTCAGCTGTTTATCCTGCTATAATATCAGGGCTCCATGCCTTCAGGTGACTGAAAAATGTAATGGATAGGGTTACAATCCGAGGCACACCAATGTGTTTATGCCATATTTGTCTTCCAGGTTTTCCGTGAAATTGTGAAATTACTTCTGATCCACTTATGTAGGAATAACAGGACTTTTAAATAAGATGGAACTGATTATTTCTTCTGGGCATAGTTTCTACAAAATTTTTCTTTCAATTCCCTGGCTGATAAGAACTCCAATGTAGATCAAAGAACATTTTTTTTTTAGGAAATCAGACATCTCTTCTCTTTTTCCAGTCATTTGTAATTAACAGGTAAGATTGGTAACTTTATTTCCAAGTCTCCCAGTGTCCCCAGCTAATAACATGGCTTCAAAACTAAATGTTGCAATTGGTAGATCTTAATTTTTCCAGACCACTTGATTTTCCTTTAAGCAACTACCATGTGAAGAGAATCTCTTTGCATCAAACTCTTTTTCTCAAGTCTAAGAGTCATAAAATAATTTATGTTCTAATGTCTGCTTTTTCTGTTTGAGTCAACTGTTAATTTATTCTACTAGCTACAGCACTTCTAATTAATCTGGAAGATTCTATGACTATTTAGAATGCAAGGTGAGCTAAGCTTCATTTGAAAAAGAAATGTAGCTATTTTCTCAAAGTGCAAAACCTGAGTTTGCAAGTAAAATACTAGATTGCTTGAAGAACTGAAATGCAAGTTCATACTAAGGTATGAATGCTGGTTGTGATGTGCTGCAGCTACACTAATGTAAAGAAGGCTTGCAAAAATTGAAAGTTTTAAGCTATCAAATAAAGGTCTTAGGGGAGCTCAAAATGCACTGAGGAAGACACTGAGAAGTTCTGGACAGGCAACAAGGGATGTAGATAGAAGATTTGGCCTTCAATTTATATAGTGGAAATACAAAACCCATTTGTTATTAAAAATGGAGATCACAAAAAATAGACCAGATGAAGAGAATTGTGTTGCAGGAGGTTTTTATCCATTTTGTTAGATACCTGTTATATTATCGAACAGGTAATTTTATCCATTTTGTTAGATACCTGTTAGAAAGATGTAAATTCTTTCTCTTGCAGTTTAAATACTCATCATAAGGTTTCCTTCCAGCTAGTGACTGCTTTCTTCATGTACTTCGTTTTACTTTCCTAAGGAAGCATGTCTATTTGATTAACCCAGCATACAAGTAATATTTAATTTTAATTCTGATAAAGATATAGAAAACCTATAATGATTTAAAAGTACTGAAAAATTTGGATATTAGGAAAGTATCCTGTCAAGTGTTTTTGGAGGGTGGATTTAAAAGAAATTAATTTTCTGTGAAATTTTTACTTATTTCTAGGTAGCAAAAAATTTTATGAGTTACAGTTGAAATATCATAGATTTTCTGTTTTGTTTTATTTATGGTAAAGAAAATATAGTCCCCTGAATATTTCTAAAATTTTAAAGTTGCTCAAATAGCATTAAGTGTCTAGGAGTCTTTTGCATGAAGGTAGGACAAGGATTCAGCTCAAATTGCTGTCTCAGAGTCCACATAAATTTGATTCTATGTTTAAGTTAAACTTCTTCAGTTATTGGGCTTGACTGTACACTCAGTGAAGTCATAGGTGAAGTCATTACCTTAAAAAAGCCCTTCTTTTGTTAATTTCTTTTGGCTCTATTAGTTGAGCTCCTGCCAAGGTACTGACATAGATCTTGACTGAACAAGAGTTTAAGTCTTTGCTTAAGTCTAAGCACATTATTTCATCTAATTAAAATTCTAGGTGTATGTGGCAGACTTCCAGCCCTCAGTCTTAATACAGTTGGAACTCACAATTGGATCAGAAGGAATTGTGCTTTCAGTAAAAAAATATCAGTCCTGAAGGACTGAGGTTTGATGTTATCTTACAAAGGAAAAGAAAGCTTTGTCCACACCATAAAAATATTTTTACTTCTACAAAAAAGCCTTTCTGTGCTATGAGAAAGTACAATAATGCATTCTGAAATCCCATCTATATTGCACTCAGTCACCATTTGATTACTGTGGTGAGAAAAGGATATCATTCTTTTTGTAATAAGAATTTGTTACAGAAAAAACCTGGAATGGGACTGTTACATACCACAGAACATGTAACCCCAAAGCTTCATGAAGGTAGTATAAATGGAGGCCTATCATTCTGTCTCACATAGATACTTCCAAAGATCAAAGAGAAATTTCTCAGAAGTTTCTTTGTTTCTTAATGATTTCCTTGCATAATTTTCACTTTTCTTTTGTAGACTATAGATGTTATTTTACATTATGAATTCTGTTGAATTTATGGTTGACTGAGAGAGATTATGCATATTCTGATCTTTTATAATCACCAATAAAAGTGGAAAAAATATTTTTAGGTGATTTAGTATTTAGGTTATCCCTACCTGCCAGATCAGCTGTCCTTAACACACCATCTGAAATGAGACTGTGTCATGAAAAAGTGCTGAACAGCAAAGCAGATTTCAAGACTTTCTTACTTATATTCTGCTCCAATATTTGCATCCATGTAAACCTGGATAATACACCTGCATATTCTTCACTTCCTGTAAAAGGTAAGAGGCAACATTATTAACAAGGTTTGGGATATGACATTGTTTTACAAAACACTATGTAAGGAGAATTCTCTCCAAAGTACTGTATATGCAAATAGGCACTCCAAAGTATTGCATATGCAAAACTGTAAATAAGAGTTGAGATGGTAGCCAGCACTGCTGTATAGATCTGTCCTAAATACCTAGGAGTATGTCACAACCTGGTATGTGTGTTTTATTTCTGTTATAAGAATTATTGCAGGGGCTTTTGGTCAATATACAGTAAAGTAGCAATGTCAACCAGCAGACACCTTTAATGAAATTTTGCTTTGTGCTAGGCAGGAAATAAAATTCCTTACAATAAATATCTTACAGCTTTCTATCTCTCTGCTCTTTTAATGACGCTCACCTAATAAAGATAATATCAACTATTGGTGGCTATTTGGTAAATTAAATATACCAGAAAGTATTAACTGTAGAAAGTAAAAGCCTGATATAAACTTCAGTGAACTGATGGGACCTATTTAGAAGGCTGGATCAGCATTACAGTTCTAAAAAAATATTGTATAATCTGGAATAGTAGAATTTTGGATCCTGAATGTTGGATGACCAGCATCTCCTAAATTTAGTTTTTAAAGGTTTTCTCAAGATTCAATGTGATTTTAAGTTGAAAAATTTCAAGACTGCATGGCCATAAATAAAATATTGTTCTTTAATGTTTGATACAGGAATGTTTTTTCTTGTCAGCAGAAAAAGTATTATCTTGTTGAAAGCAAATAAGTTACTAATATGTTCAAACTAGTCCATACAAATACTACTGTTTCATCAAAAGTCAAAGTATTTACTGTACTTCTATATCCTTTTTTTTTCTTTTTTATGAGACTATCTAACACTGACTGAGCTGTTTAATTTATAAATTGTGGTAGGAATTTAGAGATGGGCTTTCTTAAATGGTTGTAATTTTAATGTGTCACGTTTCAAGCCCTTATTTTTCTTTTAAGCTTTCTAATTTGAATTATTTGAAAAGTTCTATTCGTGCCTAGCATCAAATTTAAGTCTACCTAATCAAGTATAGACATATAGAAATATAATCTTAACTAGGAAATAAAATAAGAACACTTACCCAGGTAAAATTTAAAAAAAAAAAAAAAAGGAAGATGAAATGAAATAATGCCCAAAGATTTAAAGTCACTCTCTGGAACTGGAAAGGAACAGAGAATCCCATATGGTGTTGCCAATCTATAAATAAGCAATTAAATTTATTGGCTATAGCGGAAGAACTTACAAGTTCACTCATGTGAATACAGGCTACACAGTCTGGCCTTGAATGACTACCTCTGAATAAAGAATCCAGTAACATAAAGCAGTATTGATGTGCAAGCTAAAAAGAGCTAAACCTTGAATGAATTTCAGGGACTCTTTTTTTCTCAACAGTGCTTGAGAGTTATGCACCTAGGAAAAAAAAAACAAATGTTTTTGGTGATGAAGATCATCACGGAGAGAAAACTTTTCTTTTATAAAGTATTATTTTTAACAGTTAGTTTGAAATCCACCTCCTTCTTGTCTCATCCAATCTTTGACCTTGTCAGTTTTAATAGGTTTAAACTTTTATTCAGCTGTCATATCCTTGCTTTCATTTTCCTTACAAAAAAAGTTACCATCTGTCTGAACCAGCAATATTTTCATTGTTAAGGCATCTTCTCCCACAACATATGCCTTCAATTTCTAATGTGAATCAGAATAGTTGAAGAATGTTGTCACTGATCATGCCACCAATCTGATTGAATCAGCCTTGACATTTTGCCAATTAAACTGTGCACTTTAAAGAAGAGTATAAATAGCACTTGCTTTATTGCAAGTTTCAGTATGGCTTACTAGGAAAATGAAATATAGTTTCCTGTATTTCTGGGGAGATTCATGGAATAACGAATTTCAGTTTTGTGGTCCACTCAATAAATTACTTTTTTAGCAGTTCACTTACTAGAAGAATTTTTAAATATTAGATATTTTTAAAGAGGTTTTTTTAACATCTAAATGATCAAGTGAATTCATCTAATAAAATACACATTTCCATAATTCTGGAAGCATGATGTATTATAAAACAAATGTTCAGGCCATGGAATCTACAACAAATTATATTGTTGTCTACTGCTTGCTCTCCAATGCCTGGTTCAAAAGTATTTGTAGTCTTTTATATTATCTACTCACAGATGCATTAATTTGACATCTTTTTCTCAGTAACAGAATTTTCAATATGTATTTTTCTGTTAGAAAACAAAAAAACTTCTAAGGATGTGAAAGGAAGTACAAGAGAATAGAAAATCCAAATGTCGAGGGAGAAAGTCTTCAATGTGATTTCCTTTTGAGAGTATATTACCAGGAAAACTGGTTTCAGCTGGTAGAAATTAGGAGCACTTGGAGATGTCAATATTACTTCCTATAAACAGAATTTTCTGCACTGCCTTTTTTTCACAGACTTTTGAACAATTTAGTCCTGCAAGATACTGAATGTCTTGCCTCATCTGTATTCAAAGCTTTTCAGTAAGGCTAGTTGAACTTTTCTCAGCAGAGCTATTCTGCAGTATAAAATTATGTTTTGACCACACACATTTCTTCCTAAGAAAATGTCTTCTTTTCAGAATATTTTTTTTGGACTTTGGTTCTTTAAATCTAAGATGGTTCAACTTTGATAAATCCCAAAAGTCTAAGAAAAAGTAAAATATGATTGCTTAATGACTTTTTTTTTAGTTACCACGTATAAATACGTCATATGTAGCTATACATGTATGATGTATGTGTGACACTACATACAAATGCAACACCACATGTAAATATCACATTGTCTGGATATGCATGTAACAAGATGCCATATTCAATAGGTTCCCCTCAGCATACAGAAAGAAATATAAAAGAACCTTACTCACACTAAAAACTTGAATTTCTGCATGTGAAGTGTTAATTGCTAGAAAAGACTAATGCAATTTTCTCAGTTCAGAGTGGGAAAGAACTATTGCTCTAGGCAGCTGATAATTTCTGCAAGGCTTTCCACCAGCCAGACAGGAAAACTGGGCCAACTTGAACTTTTCTTCTTTAAACCGTAACTCTGTTCTCCTGCCAGTTTTTAAGCTGCTTTGGATAGTTCTGTAACCTATTCTCTGTCGTTCAAGAAGGCATATGTGGCACCATTGTTTTTATTTAAGAAGAGAGCTATTTTCCTTCAGAAAGGGCAAACACCTTTGACTATGCAGAAAAATTCCTATGTATGCTACATGGGAATGAGCCTACATCTTGCAAAATGTGTGCATGTACATATTTGTAGTGGCAAATCTTTGAGTAGGGCCATGGAAAAACAACACAAAGTTATCTAATATTGTTTGTAACAAGAAACGCAGTTGTGTTACTGAGTCATACCTTTTGTCATGAGATAGAGCCATAGACCTGACCTACCTATCACACCAAGCCTCAGTTTGTCCCTAAACTGTAATTTTCTTACATTACTAAAAAGCTTGCCTAGTGCACCAGTCACAGATCTTCCATAGTATTTAATAATAACAGAAAGATGATTGCAGTTCATCTGCATATAAAAACAATGATTTTCAATAAATGTGAACAGGCAAAGCTGAAAAGAAAAAGAAAAGAAAATACAAATATGTAGAGAAAAAGAAGCTATCACTTTCGTCACATTTAGTACAGAGCAGATTATGGCAGAGAATATAATTTATTTCCATTTGACAGGGAGAGATTAGCCTTTGATTTCTGTAGCTGGGATACAGAATACTGGAATTTCAGGAGAAAACGAAAGCTTGTGTCTATGACCAGTGTAATGAATATTTGTTAAAGCCTTACATTTTCAAAATCTGAATCTCACTTATTTTAAAATTGGAGTGATTTTAGGGGAACTGTCAGGTAAGGGCACATGATTTCACAGAGCAAATTTAAAGTTGAACAGCAGTTTATGTAAGGAAACCTTTATTTCTTGTGACAGTGTTTGCCCAAATTGAGATTATCATCAATCCTTATTGTGTTATTTTTCGCCATTTAAGACAGATATTACAAAAGAAAAAAAAAAGGAGAGCAGATAAGATACTTTATCCCATGATGAGAATAACAAACAAGATGAGACTTATGTAGAAGGAAATTTGCATTCCAGTCAGTGTTCATGTGTATAATCAAGTACTGTGTGCAGTTAAATGAGTCTGTTGTCTTGCTATAATGAGTATCTACATCCATCCTAACAGTTAATGAGGAATAAATGACTTATTATCAATGAATGGCAGTATCTAAATAGCCTTGCAACAAAACCAGAATATTAATATGTGTAGCTAAAATAGATCTTAAATGATAATGAACTTACTCAGACTATTAATTATTTTAAAAGCCTCTAGTAAGGTTTACTGCTTCTGGATGGAATTGGCCCTCCTCTGGTTCAAGTGCAGACAGAGTTAACAAATGACCCTTTAAAACTGTATCTTAAAACTGAAAGGAAAAGGGCTTTTATGAAATACCAGGGCTGCCATAAAAAATCAGACCAAAGATCTTTCTAGTTCAGCATTTTATTCCCACCAGAAATTAGGCCTACTCACTTCAGTGGAAACAGCAAGAATTGTCTCTATAGCTGATGGTGCATTAACTGACTCACTTCCTAATCATCAGCAGAGGGTGAGCCTCTGCTCTGAGGCAAAAAGGCTATGCCTTTTGCTATCTTTTTTATTTTTTAATTAAAAAAAAAAAAAAAAAAAAAAAAAAAGATTTTCTAGTATGGCAGAAAGATTTCATTGCCACATGAATATCAAATTCATTCCTCTAAGATCTTGGCCTCAGTGATACCATGTTGAGACCACAAAACTGCAATTGTAGCAGATATTTGGCTTAAGTTTTCCAGGCAGTGAGTAGATGAAGTGAACTCTTATCTACATAGATTAACAAATTCTGGATGAAGAACTAGTTGTGAACTTTCTTTTAATTCTTCTTAACTTTAGCCAAGTTCTCAGTTAGTATTTACATCTAGGATGTTATTCCCAGAGCTTGGTTTGATTCAGGAAAATTAAGTATCTTATATAGCCTTAAGTAAAACAGTAGAACACCAAGCAAGTTTTGATTATACCACCTGATGCCAAAAAGTTCATGTAAAACTGCTTGGATTTCATAATCTCCAGGACACAGATCTAGGCATTTGTATTTTCAGATTCTTCCACTAATCTTAGGAAATTATTATGGGTTTAGGAGAAAAAAAGTGAGAATCATTATTATGGTTATTTTTAACGGAATTTCCCTTTTCTCTTAGATATTTTGCAAGCAATAGGTATTTAAACTGTGTCTCTGGAAGAAAAGAAACTCCACTCTTATGCTCTAATACAACAACACAAAAAAAATTAAATGTCACTGTAAATTTATATGAGTACACCGGTCAGCATGTCTAATGTAAATTGTTATGTAATAAACTACTTGAAATCTGATCTAAACACACAATTATATATATTTATGCAGGAAATTAATGAGTGCTACACTGGACTTGAAAGAATCTATATTTGAATTTCAGATAATGAGTGTTTCCTAACTAAGTAGTTGCCATGGGAGAATTTCAATTTCCAGAAAAAAAATTTTTTATACTTCTTTTCCTGATTCAGAGAAATTCTCAAACAAAAGTAAGCATAGAAAAAGTATGCATAGAAAATAATAAGAAATATGTTGTTTCTCTCTATGTACTTTTTCATGCTTTCAACTGAAATTCAATATTGTTAAACTATATTGTTTTAAGATGGGTCTGCTTACAGGTGTTATACAGACAAATCACCAGACCGACCTGAAGTCTAAACCAGGGTAATCTAAATCTGTGGACTGGAGTCAACCACAGTTTTAGCTCAACTCTGTGTTCAGTTTGGTGTCTGTTAAAGGAAAATTGTATCTCTGTTTCTGATTTTCCACAATCCCTTCAAAGAGATAAAATGCAGCCTTCTAGACCTAAAGGGGGCCTACAAGGAAAACTGCAGAGCGACTTTTTACAATAGCATGTAGTGATAGGACAAGGGCTTACGGCTTTAAACTGAAAAAGGGTAGATTTAGAATACATATTAGAAAGAAAATCTTCACTGTGAGGTGTTGAGGCACTGGAACGGGTTGTCCAGAAAAGTTGTGGATTCCCCATCCCTGGAAGTGTTCAAGGATGGTGTTTTGCGCAACCTAGTCTAGTGGCAGGTGTCCCTCTCATGGCTGGAACTAGAGATGAATTTTACGGTCCCTTCCAGCCCAAAACATTCTGTGATTCTGTAATTCTGTGACACATTTTGGTAGTTAGTTTCCTCCTTAACTGAGCCAAAACAAGCTGGTATTTCCACTTCAAAGTACTTGATGACCTAAATACAATTAACAAACCAGAAAGTTGTATTAAAAGACACCTAGACCTCTGATGTCAATATATTCAAGTAGTTTCTGTTAAACCCAAAATCTCATCAGTTTAAAGGAAATACCAGATGTGTAAAGCCTGTAATTTATTAGTGTTATTGAAATAATAACTCTCTAATTGAAGACTTATTAATACAAATAAGAAAGATTAAATAAAAATTGATTGCCCCAGGATACTCAGACATCAAATCTTTTCTATGAAACATCAGCAACTTATGCTTTATTCTTTCTTGCTCACACATTTTTAAAGTTAGAAATTAAACCTGAATTACAGACGCAGTTGACAAATAATTGAAGTTTATGCAATAGATTAGTGAAATACTAAGAAAGTTCTAATTCAGAAAATATAGCCAGTTCAGTGAGAAAGCCATTGCCTTGGCTATTTCACTGCAGGGCTGATACTCATGCAAGGTTTTCTTTTAAATACCAAGGATTAAAGCATTTGTTGTAATAGATAATGAGAGACTGTGCATTCCCAAAACCTAAAGATTTTCTGAGAGGAAAGCTTAAACTGTTAAGGAAGTGTTCTACACCCAAGAAAATTTCACCTTAAATAAATCATCTCTATATAAATGTGAGCACTTAATCAAAGTAAAAGCATTATTCTCTTCAACAAAGGATTTGAATAGATCTTTGGAGAGTGTGTGGGAACAAAGAGAACAGGTGAACTGAAACAGCTGAAATCCAAAATCTTATCCTAAATAAAAGCATTATAAGATACCATCAAAAATATGCAGTAAAACATTTGAAATCACAAAGCCTAAGTTTGTTTCGTTGTCTGCACCAGACACTTAATGCTTTCTGAAAATGATACACTACTTTTTCAGGAATAACGTGACAAAATTGTTTCAAACATGCCAAAAAGGCTTCTCTTTGGGCCTGTGAAAACAAAAATACAAAAATTTCCAAGATATAAGAAGCAGTGGAATCATTGATGAGTTTGAATTATACTAAGAAAAAAAAATAAACAAAAAGGGTAGATATTAGAATAGTGAAAGTAGTTCCTAATGTAAGAAACATTGGTTATGTTGTAGTCAATCAGATTCTGATTTTAGAATGTATTGTTTCAATGTTAGGGGTAAACAAACCAAAAATATTTTATATAAAAGCTTTCCAAATTTCCCACATCATAAATTGTCTTTATGCCTGGTGTTTATGATACTGTAAAGGTGTTTTATCGTGCAAGCAACAGAAAATATCATGGTCAAAAAAACTGCAGGCACAACAGTGCTGTGACTGCAACCTGAAAGCAATTTTCAAGGGGAATGTTAGAGTATTACATAAAAAGTGGTTTAAGAGTAAAGATGTGTTTTCATGTTCAGTTAAGTCCGAAAAATAATACGCAGTTGGTTTCAGTATATAAAGTGTTCAAGATTCTATGTCCATTTGTTAGTTGCAGGTAAAGTATTATGGTAGATTTTCCTGGATAAAGTCACCTTGATATTGCTGAAATATTAGGGAGAAAACACTTGGTAATATAATAGCTTTATTCATTTGTTCCTTTGATATGTAAGATTAATAAACTTATTCTATTTATGACTTATAGTAGCACTAGGGAGTTTAACTGTTTTTCTTAAGTAAAGAAATTGATCTTTTTTTGGTTATTTTTATGATGAAATCAATTTCAAAGTTTCATTTCAGTATCTGGTTGTCAGTTCTATCCGTTCATTTATACTTTATTGTATAAAGGTTTTCCCTGGTACACTTTATTTCATAGCTTTTTCAAAGAAATGACATGAAAAGTGTGAATGCATTCAATGAGCCATACTTTCCCACATAAACTTAAATATACTTTTTACCTCCGTTTCATATTTATTTTATGCAGTGTGTCACTTGCTTCGCAGAGAGTTGGAAACTTGAGTGTTGCTTTTCATATCAAGTCACACATTAAAATTATTATCTGGTAGCTAGAACTATTCTGTTGCGATTGAAGCCATCCCCAAGCCCTTTAATTTTGCATGTTTCTACTGTGGAAAGTAGTCTCCAGGTATACTGTGTAAATACAGACCAATGGGTTTGAATCAATGCAGTTATTTGCACTTTCTGTAGCAAACCAGAACCCATAATTAATTTATTTATGTTTCATTGATAGAGCACGTTCATTGTCTAAGTTATTGCAGGGTTGTATGCTACCATTATGATTGCCAATTGACACCTTACTTGTACAAAACTCTGAAGTCATGAAGATATTTGATGAGCAAACTTCTTGGTGAGATGGTATATATTTGTTCACAGAAGTGCAGTGAGTTTTGTGTTTTACAGGCAGGTGGATAGTAAAATGTTGCTCAAATCCTTTCTGCCATATTGTGGACAAAAATAATTCACAATACATAGCATAAGCTTTATGGAATTATACTGTGTAATTTTGAGTCTCTCATAGGAGCCTTAGAGAAGGCATTGACTTTGCTGAAAGAGAAGGAAATATGAGGGACATATTACCAATGGGAACATAGAATACCTTAAAACAGATTTAACTTAAAAAAAAACTTTAAAATATTTCACTTTTTAATGGAAGACAATGTAACCTATACTCCAACAGGTTTATTTTTTAGATGACTTCATTGGAGTAGAAAATTAAACTAATGATTGCCAGTGAAGAAAACTTTGGGGAAAGTGAACTGCTTTCAAAAACTGGATTTAAATGTATTTGAAAAAATGTTCCCATGTTAAAATTGTTGGACTCTGACCAATGACAAAAACCCATCTGAAATAATTAGACCGCTTCTGAAATCCAAAAGAAGAAAAAAATGTTAGCAGTGTGAATGGAATCAGGATTCTGTCACAACCCTTATTACCTCTTTTCCTTGTGACTAGAGCACAAAAAGTGAGAGCAAATATGCTTGTTTCAGATATCCTTTGGTTCTGGCAAACTGGAAAATTATGAAAATTTGATGCATAACCTGGCATTCCAGAATCTACTGCCTCTGACCTATGATTTTTCAAGAGAAATTTCAGCAAAGTTAAACAAAAGCTATTTCCAAGTATCTGTATCCTTATATAAAAGCATGAATACTTCTTACAGCTGAGAAACTTACTTGCAAGTTCAGCAGCTGAAAACTAAAAACTCAACATTTGGAACCACACAGCTGATCAATCTCAGACAAAAGATCAGTTCTGCTTAATTTTTTAATATGTGTAAATATAGTCTTGAACGCTTTCTTTGAAGTGAATAAAAAAGTGGCTCATTAGGAATTAAATATTTTGATTTTCAAATTTTCTGCTTTTCAGCAAATTTCAACACCATGTCAGTGTATTGGTTGTATTTTTTCAAAAACTATTCAAACCTCTATACCTTTTATTTAAACTAAGGCAGTTCATCACAACCTCTTGAGGCAAGTCTATGTCTATAAGACCATAGGATATACGTCAGGAAACTATGTCCAAGTGGGGCTTTTTAATCTGTTTCTGAATTTAAAGAAAGTGTCAAATGCACTTCTGATAAGAGCTTGACTCAGCCAGAGCTTCTAAGTAAGTCTAACATTGCTTAAAGCAAATGCAACAGAAGCCACATGAAAAGCTTTCACACTCTAAAGGTAAACTTAAATAAAACACAGAATCAAAATGGATTTTTTTTAATTTAAATGGAACAGACCTGCTACGGTGGGTGATAAAAATGTACGTAAAAAATAAACTTCCCAGTCCTTTCTGTCCTTAAAGGACTGTCTCTCCTCCAGCCTGGCTCTTTGTTTAGAATTTGGTGCCTATGACAAATATCTTTCTCACTAACACCCTTGAGTCCTGCCTACATGTCTGCTTGCTCGCCACCAGAAGGCTCATAGGAGTTTTTGTTGCTTGTTGGGGTTTCTTTCTTTCTTAGTGTCCCCCATGCTGCTTATCCAGCAGGAGCTACTCAACAACAGACACTATGAATCAAATTTTGGCACTATGTATACAAATATATATTCCAATGTTTTGGGTTTTTTGGGGGTTTTTTTAGAATTGATTATTTCAAAAATTAAACCTAATGTTGTCTGCATTATAAAAGGAAGAAAAGGAGTGGTGGGTAAAGTAGTCGTAGATGTTCAATTTCATCAGCCTCATAGATCTTCCATGACAGAAAAATCTCACTATGTAGTTAAGCTTCATTTGATAACTGCCTATTTACAAATCTTTACCCACAAAACTATTGGATCTTCTACATAAAATCTTTTACCTAAAATAATCTGGTTCATTGTATGGGCAAACATATATATTACTCCATTACTAGATACTAATATGGTAAATACTGATGTCTAACTTCACCACTTGTTGGGGCCATTATAAATGTATAACATATCCTTTACTCATTTGCAAGCATCACCTCTACAATTCCATTGGTGTTTTTCATTAAAAAACAAAACACATGAAAAACCCCAATGAGCCAACATTAAAGACAATTTTGTGTAAAAGTCCAGAGTTTTTTATAAGTACATCAAAATCAAACAACTTAATATGTAAGACAGATGCAAGCATTAACATTAGAAGACCTGTAATAGTGGCTGCTTGAGTTATTTGCTAAGAAATTATAGTTCTTTTTTTATGAAAAATACATGAGCAATGACCTGGATGATTGTAGTCTGTGCTGTAGGTATTCACAAACTGGCCAGTTATGGAAATATCTGATCATTTGGGACTGAAAGTCATGTCTAAATAGAGAATTAGAGTGAAGCTGCTGAAATGCATCTAATTAATCTGAAGGATCTTTTAGAGGATGTTTCTCTTATGACCAGGTGATGCAGAGTGAATCTTCTTTCTTTCTGCTTTCACAGACATGTTTAGTTCTCAAAATTTCAAGGAAAATTCTTAAATACTTTACATTTTAACTCTTGTCTATATAACTCAAAAACTATTTGAAATTATATTTAGGCTAGAAATACATAATGAAGATGCACAAAAATTTTTGGGCCTCAGCCATACCTCCTAAATATACAGGATCTTAGTATTGCTAATCTGCCTTGTTTAGGTATTAAAAAGGAACATAAACTGTAAAGAAATACTAGACATGATATTTCCACATGCAAGGTCAGTCAAAGTGCATCTGGTCACCAAGTCACATAACTTCTGTCTATGCTCTGCTGGATGAGATTTACAGATGGCAGAAGATAATCTGTCTCCTCACATGTGGTAATCAATCCCCTCTTTTAATAAAATAAAGATCTGAAGAAAAGAACTTTTTTTTTTCCCAAACTGTTTGCAGAAACAGTAAGTAGTTGATAAATATGCCATTACTGCTAAACCATATAATTTATTATATATGATAGAACATAATTAACATTAATTATATAATTATATAATTAATTATATAACTTTTTTTACCATTAATCACTTAGGTATGGTCAAATGACTATGAGCATATTATTGTAACCAAAACAAATGAAAATGATAAGTAATGATAGCAGTGTATACATATAACAGAAACAAAACAAAACAAGAAAAAACAACATTGGTTAAATTTAAATTAATTGAAAGTCTTATTTCTATCCAGTCAGGGTTAAAGGAAAAGGATTCAGTGTAAATCTGAGCTTACCTTCAGGATTATTGGGAAATTCCTGTACATGTTGTGAGTAAGTTGGTCCAATTTCATTATTTTGGCCCATTGTCTTTATGAAGTCCACTGAAGCTCTTTCTGTGAATGCCATCTCATTATTTTATGTTTCAGCATGGATAATTTTGAGGTACTTTACATGAAGATGCTTTTTAGGAATGAATTGATTTCACTTTTTCATGTAAGAGTAGCAGAATACTTATCTTTCAACTGACTTGGGTTTTTCCCATTAAAATGTTATCACAGTGCATTTTCAATATTCTGATGAATATGCAGCAAAGAAAGGGAAACACAAATTGTAACCAAAAAGTTCATGTTTCTCCCATTGTGCTTCTTTTATAGCAGCAGCTTTTTACTTTATTTCTACCCACTGTTTTCCAGATGGTGTTTATGCATGAAGTGTATATTTAATGTACACCTGTTACAAAGAAATTAGTAACTAATATTAGAAAGGCCTTTTAAGATGGATGGAATGTTAATTGAATTTGTATACAGTGTATGAGTCCTTTATAATTTTTCAAATTTAACAGCTGTATATAAAAAAATATTTAAAATTTACTGGCTTTGTGTCTCAAAATTCTGTTGTTTTTGAGGCTTTGAATATTTTTTTGGAGGAAAGGGAATTGCTTTGTTTTGCAAAAGAACCTGGAGCTAATGGTTTTCAGTTATGCATTGTACTTTGGTACCTTCCAGCTAATCATTAATCCTTAAGCAGTGACCTGATAGTCATTGCTAAAAAAAAGTCACAAAGAATGTTAATGAAATCTAAGAAATATCTAGGTTATCCACAGAGATCTTGGCTCCTGGAATAAATAGGCATTAGTGCCTGACAGTCTACAGTAACTCATATTTATGAATGAAAAAGAGTGAAAGAGTCTGCCTGCATGATTCCTAACATGCAATGCCATTAAAAACCTGTGAGAAACAAATATTTCCGTGCTACCTCCTGATGTAAATATTATGAGGGAGGGGAGAAAACACTTATAAGAGAATCTGGGTGTGAAAAATTTATTAGGGAAAGGTGCAGATGTGCAAAGGTGAGACAGTCAAAATTGTCAAATTGATGTCAGAAATAAAGGATTGTGTTAGTTTTTTCAGATATTTAAATGTGTCACCAACACCACAGCATTGACAAAATCTCCTTAGGCCAGTGACAGCTTTGCTTGCTCCCTGCTGCATGACATCTGCCCCTAAATTTTCAAGGCAGTTCACAGAAATGTAGCTAACTCCCACTGCAGTCAAAAGAAATTGCTGCAGATCTGGAACCCAGTATTTTACAAAAAATTACATAGACACTCTTGTGAGTCTTTTGGAAGTGCTATACATCAGAATTAAGAACAGGTGGTTACTAAACCAGTTACTTTATCTGTGTGACGCTTATTGTGTATTTTTATCTGTTGCAAAATACAATTGAGAGAGCAGATATTATGCCTGTTTTAGTTACATATCCAGTCTGTGGCTCAAAGGATGAAATGCTCACCTTGGACACTAATGATTGTTTCCATTGAGAAATGACCACAAGAATAGCAGTATAGTGTACAAATTACTTCATATGCCACAGAATAGTCACCACATTTGGTGAGAAGGTATCCATCAATTTCTGATCTTTCTCAGCACCAAACAAACCAATTCTCTGTAGCCTATTTTAGTGTCGATATTATTCGCTGCTGCAAGTTGAGGATGGGAAAGAATACACATACCTGCATACATTTCTTATACCTCTGACTTAGTGATACACCAAGATAGCAACTGACAGGAGAGAAAAATTTGCAAGTGACTGCAAACCACTTTGAAAGAATGTGAGCATCCTGAAGCTGGCATGTACATACCAGCCTTTTTCTGACTGGATAATTGAAACTAGTCCTGAGATAGGTTCGATAGTGTTTAATTGCCTAAGCACGAGGCAGCTCTAGGTCCATTTATTTAACTCTAGACACTTACCTGAGCTCTCCAGGAGACAAGTCTCACTGCTCCAGGATCCATCACTTCTTTTTCAGGAAAGAACCATATCCAGGTCATGACTTGGGACAGCTCAGCAGGCAGGTGCTGCTATTTATTTCCATTATGATAGATTCAATTACCTGACTATTGTAAACTTACTTGCTTCAGCAAGGTGGAATTAATCAGGGCACATCTTCAGACATTGGAAAATAATTGAAAAGCCAGTCTTCCTAACTTGGGCCACAGTCACCTTCCATAAGTCATTGGTACATACTTATATCTGCAGTAAAATTAATGGCCTTTGAATGCCACAGATGGTCATTGCTATCAAACTCCACATTTTAAAAATGACTGGAAATATAAAGCCAGAACAAGGCTTAGCTACTCTTAATATAATCATCTTTAGGAAGCCTTTTTCAGCATACAAAGTGTTTTTTGACAAATGGCAATGTAATGTCCTGTGTTTTCGCTTGTTCTTCTTCTGTCCAGACTCTTTTCTCCAGGGTGACTTGGCTCTCCCATAAAGGTTTTCCTAAATAACATCACCACATTTGTATTTACATTTGAAAAGAGGAGAGAAGGAAGATGAAGGGAAGGGGATGGTGAGTTTTCAATTAATTTGATTTTAATTCCAAAAGTTCATACTTCTGACTGTTAGTGAGCAGTGTAGATTAAGATTAGGTTGCATTTTTGTCACTTTGTGTTATGTTGTTCTGGTCTGGTGTAACATGATGTGATCAAAATAAACATGAATTAATCAAACATCTACATTTGCTTTTTTAATCTGACAGAGCTACTCTAATGTTATATTAAGAGTAAAGCTACAGAGGCACGAAAAATTTAAGCCACTTGATAGATTTTTTAAAATTCTGAGACATTATTTTAAAGTTCTATAAACTGAGTTAAAAATATTATTTTATCAAGTCAAGGCTGTCTCTTGTTCATGTCTGTGCATATTTTCTCAGGAAAAGTAATGAGCAAATGGATTAATTGCATTCACTGTCACACAAATTTTGAAATCAGAAGAGGATTAACAAAAACGTTTCCTGCTCTTAATATTCTACACTTGAAAGAAATAAAAGCAGGAGTCATATACTAAAAGAGAGGCATTTGGTTCTTCTGCAATTAATACTTTAAAATAATAACTACATATTCATTCTTCCAAGAAGTGTTCACATTAAATCAGACAGTAAAGCAAGGATATATAATGGTAGTTTTAATACTATAAAAATGATGTGATTACTGAGAGGACCTGAGAATTATGTTTGTCCACTTAAATGCAGATTTATCAACACTAATCACATTTGTGTCTCACCTTCTTTTGCATTGCATTCATCAGTAAGAAGGTATGCATTGGACATATTATTCTTGCATGCTTTACACAAAGAAGAAAGCAAGAAACTGGCAGAGTGAAAGGGAGACAAATCAAAGTCCAGGGTCATTGCTTCCTCTCAACAGTATATGTTGTGCTTTAACAGAGCATGAACACATATTGCTTTTCCATGCACTGCACTTACCAGGATCATGGAGTCTTGCCTATTGCAACTCAAAATAACATATTTGTTTGAAGGTAAGATATTATACCGATCTTGTGCCTTTTCTTTTCTTGAAAGAACTCCATGAAATATATATATATACATATGTATATGTATACATAATGATAAATAAACATGCACATATGTATATGTGTGTTTCTCCCATGTGCTTTCATATAAGTGTAAGAACAGCAGTACATTTCACTCTGTGCTGACTGAAAACAAATCAAAGGATGGCATTGACACACACTATTTAAATAAATCACAACATTCCCTAGTTAGTGAGCAAAATGTCTAAGTACAACATGGATCTCGAAACAGCCAATTTCCTTGAACAACAAATGGGGACCCAATGACAAGACAGAGTCTGCTGCTTCCGTAAGTGACCTGGAATGAATGTGATTGGCTTAGTTACAGGCTATATCTGTGGATAAGCATCTTGCCAGTCATATATTTCAGTACCTCTGCTGGAGTGGATAACTCCAAAACTCCAAGCACTGAACCTAAGCCTTTTTTCCTTTCTCTCTAGAGTATTCCTCCATAATTCTGCCAACTTGAACTGCATGGAGAAACAAGTAATTACAAATTGCACTACAATTTAGCTTATATATGGGAAATATAGATCTGAAAGTAAACTTTCTAATCAAAGCATTACATTCTGAGCCAACAACAAATTAGTTTGATTAGTTATTGTGCAAACTGTTGGCCTAGGAAACCATCTGTAAATAAAGACAATTGGAAAAATATTGGAGATTATAAACAGCCGTAATGTTAACTTGCTTTTGCATTTTCTCACCATGTAGTGCCAATGTGACATTGTAGAATCTGCACAGTAACAGTGTATTATGAATATGTAAATATGCCAAATATGCTGTAAGCTCCAGTCTGGCATGTTGATAAAACAGAAAGTTACTGCACGCTCTGAAACTGAGCATTAGCTCTCCACATTTGCTAGCATTAATCCAAACTACTTCATGTACTGCAGCTTGAAAGATGTTCAATTAAAACTCATTCTGCCTGGTATAAATTACTATTATTATGTCGTGAAAGAAAACCTGGGAATATCTGCTAACTTGTTATATGTGCACTGCCCTTACTCTCACCTCACCTCCGAGAAAATTGCCTTTAGTTATTTAAAATTCTGTCATGAGCTGGTTTAAGCAAAACAATGAGGAGCTGAATACATGCACATTTTTTTTCAGAATTTCACACTTTAGGCTACTGGATAATAACTGTTGGCAATAGATGTATTTTGAACATTTATTTTTATTTCCAGGGTATTTACTTACACACAGGCACACACGCACACATACTTTATTAGACAGATGTTCTTTGCTGAAGTCCATTGATTTGTCACAAACTATATTAAGAACAACCAGATATAAAGTCATTTTAAGGTCTCAAGTCTCAGAAAAATATTTCATTCATGTACTGCTTTGATAAGAAAAAAAACCATGCAAAGTTTCAGTTTTACTCTCTCAGTTTTTAATATTGAATAAATTGAACTGTGTAGATGAGTTATGCAAACACAAATTCTGTACTTCTCAGACGAAAAAGGGGACATTTAAATATCTAAATTATAGTCTCATCAAAAACAGAGTGGTTATTTGATTGCTAAAAATATCATATTAATCATATGGAAAGTTTGACTTTTATATTAGCACAGTTAAGGCATATTTGAAAGCACTAATTCAGGAAAGCTCTTGTAAATACTGATAAAACCAGGCAAGTATCACTGTATTTTATTTCCATAAAAATTATTCTAAGCCCCCTGAAGTTCCAAATTAGAAAGGTCCTTAAACACATGTCTACCAGATATATAGGTAATTTTACTAGCATCCACTTGTACTTAATAGCAAGCATATGCCAGCCAACATTTTCTAAAATATGGCTGGCTCCTGGGAGTTTTGCATAGCTGAAGACCAAACAGTGGAATGAACACAATTAAAAACTTGGCAGTATTTTCAATGCCATCACTCTCCGAACTCCCAATGATAGCTATAAAATCAAGCAGATTTTGCAAAAGCATACAAGGACAGCAGTCTGTATGCTGGATAAGATCTTTCATATATTTGAGTAGTATCTGACAGAGTCTCTAAGGCTTTCAGGGACATCCAGCATATTTGTCTGTTTTCTACCAGTATTTGCGGATTTCTTAGCTTGAGAAATATCTGCAAATGAAAGCCTGAGAAAAGGCTTTCTAGGCCATAGAAACATGTGCAACTGGCTAAAAAAGTGTTCATGTAGTCATGGGGATACTAGGACCCCAAGGGTATTGCTGCAAGAGAGCTATAGCTCAGATCTCATTGTGGTTTTGCTGTGAATCTCCTGATCCCTTCTTTGCCAGAATGTGCACTCTAGGATCATGGTTCCTGCACTCACTCAGCTTGCTGGCTGGAGGAGTCCCACTGAACCATACTTTTTCAAGTCCAAATTAAGTTCTCCCAAGTTCTTAAATGCAAACCATTGCACCCTACACATCCACTCCTTTTGTGCAACCTTATTTTCTCATACAGGTACAGCCTAAAATCTTCTAAGTATTTTAGGACATTTAGAGTTGCAGGCAGGCATCCTGATACTTATTTTGTTATTCATTTGCGTGTGTCCTTTTAATTTTTAAAGGGACAAGCAATGCACTGTAGTTATTCTGAAGTCACTTTTCAAAGTGGCACAATTTTTTTTACAGTTTGGCAGACTAACTTTAGAATAATTGAAATATGAATCACATAAACCATGAAATTAACAAACTGATAATTATGTATATTATGATTTTAATGCAGAAATTTAGAGATATGGACTATTACTGAATAAACTTATGGAGTTTTTTCCCAAAGTGACTTCTATTACCTTGAAGTGTTTAGTGCCATCCCTGCTGATAGCAAAACTTATTCTGTCCAGAAGACCTGACTGATAAAACTTCTTAAAAATTACAGCTCTAAAGACAATAAACCCCCCACTTACCCTGTAGTCATCTGGTTTTCCCCATAAGAGATAGTATTCTCTTAATTTACATTTTAATTACTTTTAAGTCATTTGGCAATTTGAAAATATCATACTAGATGACTAAGAGAAAAAAGTAGAAACATTACATCACATTTTACAAAATGCCAAGCTAGCAGAGAGAAGATCTAACTTTACAGATCTGGGCCTTGCTGTCAATTAGCATTACCCAAATCACAAGATGTTTGGAACATTACGGAAAAACCTCACTGTAATAATTTTCTTTACTTCGACAAATGTACTCATACATCACCTAAGAGTCAGACAGAGGAGATAGGCTGTGAAACATATTAATGACTGGTTCTTTTCCCAGTATGATTCAATCACAGGAGAGAAAAAGCAAACCACATAACCAAAATCTTTGCAAATACAAAAAAAAAAAAAAAAAAATTTCATTGGGCCATTCATCATCAGATTGCAATATTCTTCCTCTTTTTAATACAGGATTGTGTCCATTAATCTTTACCAATTAAAATAGTGCCAGACAAAGGTCCCTTCCAACTCAGAATATTCTGTGATTCTGTGAAATATGCTTAGCATATGACAGATCCCTTCTAATTTAATTACTGTGGGTAACATTTTGAAATATGACTAAGTTGCTTACAAACGATTTGAATCATGGCCTGTACTTTTAAGACTTTGGCAAATTTCATCCTTTTGTATAAACTCATTTCTGAAATGAAGGACAAAACATCTGCATTCTTTCACAGAAAAAAAAAATGCACTAGTATCACAAAGGACTGCATTATGATCATCTTTTAGTAGCAAAAGAGAAAAGAATTGGAAATCAATGGACCAAAACAAATCCATAGAGAAGGAAGCCTAAATGAGGGATAAAATAATGACAAGAGGCAAATCCTTAATCTCTTTTGGTTCCTTCAAAGAGTGATGCAAAGAAAAAATAAAATATTTGGGAAAACTGAAGTGGAAAGGAAAACTGTAGCATTCTGACTAGTGTTCTCACCATCTTCTGCAACATCAGCATCTCATCTGGCAGCATTGATTGGTTCATGAAGTGAGCAGACCCAGCCATGGATGGGAATACAGTTTGTATTGTCACCTTCAGTAGTGGATTCTACCTCAATGTGATACTTATGTTTTGCTACCTTTTTCTCAGGTTTCTTTTGTATTCTTTCATTATTAAAACCCCTTTATTATTTCTTCTTTCTTTAAATTCTTTACTTTGAAAAATAGTTCTCAAAGTGTGCACAAAATTCTACCATGCATTTGTCCACTAAATTGAGAGAATTTTTTCAGTAACTGTTACATTATCTGCTTAACTCATCCACCCTGTCTCCTTATACATAGTCAGCTCACCACACTGCTTTATATAACACAGATAGCAATTTTAACATCTTGATTATAAAAAAATTAAACAGAATGCTCAACAAGAAAACTATGTCTTATTTGGGGAATTGGAGGTGTTAGGCAACAATATGTTATCATCTTGTGCACAGTGGGAGAAAGAGAAGTACTTGCCATTGTTATTAAGCACCAGCATCAGTAAAACAAACTCTATTAGTAGGAGGTAGGTGACAGGAAATCTCACACCTTCTTGGAAAAGGAGGACAAATTCGTAAGGGTTTGTTCATTGTATATTTGCTCACATAGTATATAAATATTATACTTGAATAATGTCTGATTGGATTCTTTGGTTCAAGACAATAAGTCATGCAATATAGAACAACAAGAAGTGCTAAAGAGAAGAACTAACTAAAATCCAATATGCAAAAAGCAGAGCAAAACAAAGAAATTCATGAAGATGTTTTACCCATATCTTAGAGCTTTCTACGGTAAAATGCCATGGAGAAAAACTGTAGTTTAAATGAAAGCACAGGGTGATTCATTAATTTATTAATGATGTTATTAACCAGCAGTGACTAAATTATACATCAGGATCAAGATCAGTTATGCAACCAATAAACCATCATGTTAACCACATAGAAAGTTCAAGAAACAGCCAACATTCTGATCCCTCTCCTCATTCACAGGGCGAGTTATGGGCACAGGTCCCCAAATGACCAGATGAGTTACCACTTTACCCCCTCATCCATGAGTGCAGGTACCCTGACTGCATATTTCTGTGGCTTTGGCTTCATGCTTTGGCTTCATGTGCGACCCTGTCCCTTCCTACAATCCACTAATCCTCCTGCTGCTGAGAAAGCACATCCCAAGGGTTTGAATCTCCCTCCACCAGACACAGAGACATTTGTTGACAGATCTTTCTTAGTGAAACACAGAAAAAACACCACATAATCTCTCTCTCATCTCACCACCACATCCCCATTCCAACCTCGTGCAAACCAACAATGCAGCCAGGGAGCATACAAGTTGAATTGCATCTTTTTTTAAGTTCTTCTTTAGCTCATTTCTAACACCAGAGCTAAAAAATAGGTATGACAAAATATTTTTTAGTCTTCTTTAAAAATTCTTGGAAATATGTCTCCATATTTCTAAACCAATTTCAAGAGCAAGTAGGTTAGGATAAATAATTGGGGTAGATTAACCTTGGCCAGCAGCCAAAACCCACCCTGAGTCATGCTCTTTTCCCTCTTTTGTCAAATGGGGAGAAAAGAGAAGGAAGAGGAGAAGGTTTATGCATTAAGAAAAAGATCAGGGAAAGCAAAAACTGTTCATGCAAGCAAGATAAAACATTCAATACAGATGTCCAGACACTTCCTGGGAAGCAGGGCCGCCACATGTGCAATCAACCATTGCTGGGGAAGGCAAAGGCCATAACTACAAATGTCCCCCTTTCCTCCTCTTTCTTTGATCTTTTATTGTTCAGCACTATATCATAGGGTATGGAATAGGCCTTTGCTCAATTTGGGCCGCTGTCCTGCCTGTGTCCCCTCACAAACACTTGCTCATCCTCCTCCTAGTCTCCTGTTGGGGCAGAAGAGGCAGGAGGCCGTGATGGTGTGCAAGCACCATTCAGCAATAGCCAAAATTATAACTGGTGTGTTATCAACACTGTTTCAGCCACAAATGCAAATCAAGAACCACATGGGCTGTTTATGAAGAAAGTTACCACCATCCCAGCCTGACCCAGTACAGTAAATGAGTGTGGGATTTTTTCCGACACAGTAATTTATTGATAAATATCATGTTCACAACAAATTGCAACTATTTTTAATGCTGGAACTGAAAAAGAATCTCAGTTATACTCTACTGAAAGATCATTTGATATCATTAATTTGGTGGAAATTATATGCACAAAAAAGAAAAGGAAACACATTGCTCAAAAAGCACCCCACCAATCAACCAACCAAATAACCAACCAAAACAAACAGGTTTAGCATTTGATCTGCAGTGTGATAGCACTACATAAAACCAGTTTTAATTAGTATTGATCATATACTGGGACATATACTGGGACAAGCCAGGCCAGTATTGGTCATGTGGGGCAAGCCAAGCCTGATGGGAGGAATTTCACTAAAAGCAGAGAAAGCCCTAGCACATATGCCTATGAAAAGTGAAGTGAAAACCAATGTACTTCAGGCATGCTTAGAAAGCAGAAAGACTTTAAAATGGCTTACCATCCAATCAAAATCAGTGTCAGAGATTGGAACAATAACATCATATAAATTAATCATGTCATGAACTAAACTGCCGAGTAGAATGAAGGAGATTGAGTTTCTTTCACATTTTCCTGCAGGCAAGCTTGTTGTGGTCAGTTTGTAGATTTGACCCTGTCTAATGTTAGACAAAGAAGACCGGTGTTTTTAATTCTTTCTATTACTGATATTGCATACAGCCATAGCAGATTCAAAAAATGTAACAGCTGGTTGTCTCACTTTTTGTTGAGACACCAGCAGAAATGCAGAGAAGGAAGCCAAAGATGCAACAAGTACTTCTAGAAGCAATGGCAATGAAAAGAACTCAAGAAAATAACCATATTTCATAGTCACATAGGTGAAAAAATAGGACACTGCAAAGTGATGTGTAGTAAAATATTTTATATTTTGTCGTCTCTAAAAGCAGAGTCAAAAATAAAATGGTGATTTCCACAAATCAGCAGTATCACTGCCTCCCTATTTGTTTTTAATTGTTTTCAATATACAGGCGCTAAAATGTCTATTCTCTTTTACAAAGTTGTTATTCAAATGCAAAATCATTATCTTAATAAAAAGCAGACCAACAAAGGAAACCCCAATTATAAAATTACAGTTTCAAAGAATAACTTAATAACAAAGTAAAATAACATTTCTGGGTACAAACATTCATCTAAGAACTAAACTAAGAAGTACAGATGAGGAGGAAGCCATACCCAGATAACAAAATACCATGACTATAAGTCGTAAAATTCTTTTAGTAGGAGTAGAATACATCATCAGAAGAATAATGAGGCATTTGTGTGTCTGCCAGAAAGAGGAATAAGTATGTAACACTTAACTGGACAAGGCTTAATAAAGGTGGGATCTGAGCCAAGGAATCAGAAGTCAATACCAGATGATCAGAAAAAAGAGAATGAGACAGGGGATAATTAAAACACAATTGACACTAACAAGTATGTTGATAAACACATGTGACAAAGGACACAGAAGGACAATGTGTCTCAGTTATGGCATTATAAATTACAAGCTTCTGTGAAACTAGTTCTGTGATTGTAGAAGCACAATCAAGATCAGACCCTAGCCTAGGAAGAGCACGCTCAGATTTGAAAATGTCAAAACATTTCATCATGTAATAACATTTACTTGGATTCCCTCATCACAGAAGCAAGTGGTCATGAAGAATTAAATTGCTAATTTCCAAAAACTGATAGAATTAGATTAAATACATTATCTTTCTTTAACTAATATGTGGGTCAGGGCACAGTGATGCAATATAAAGAACTACTGGTCTAAATCTGCCCAGCAGTACAATATGCTTTCTGCAAATAAGTGTCAAAGCCAAATGCTAATTTCTTTGCTGTCTGTAACCTGGGGGTTTTTTAGGTGAATGGTTACATATCCTACAAAGTCTTTCTCCCTTCTGATTAAATCCAGGTAAAAAGGTTTTAACATGCCCACCTTTCAGTTCGAAGAACAATGAAAATATTATAATTATAAATCTTACAATTATAATTCTTGTAATCTAATAGTAAGTTATTCCTAAAAGGTAATTTACTGTGGGTTTCTGTAATAAAACAGCCTACATGTAAGCTATTGCAACTGCAAAACTCATGTATATCTGTTCCATGTGTAGCTTCTTTTCATTTTTTAATTCCTGTTTTTTTACTTGGCAATCTGGAACACAAAATAGGAAATTGTTGGAAAACGCAGTTTTCCAGCAAAACTTATGCTAACTGAATATACCTGAGCAGGGCCTCAGCATACTCAGGCCTCAGTAAAATCCTAACAAGCTACAGTGGTTTGTTTACCTGAGAATGTTCTGTGAAAAGAATGTCATGGGAAAGAATAGGGAGTCAGAAGTGTTATGAGAAAGAAAAAGGGAGTCACTGGGAAGATCCCTGAATGTGTGAGAACAGACTGCAGGTGTGTGTGTAGCTATAATTAGTAACTGCTGTAACAGTATATAAGTTTCTCGTTTGGTGAAATAAAATGGAGCTTACTCTATATCTCATATTGAGACTGCCGTGAGTTCCCTCTCATCGTTATGTCAGGAAATATGGAAAAATACTACTAAAATTACATCCCTGTAATTTTTATTAATCTAAAAGTAGATACCATATTTTATTTTGGTGAAATACAGGGTTTTGTTCCACTTTAAAGTCTCCAGAGAAAAGCAAAATTACTCTGTCCAGTGTACCACTAGGGAGACACAAAATAACTTCAAGTAGAATTTATCTTCCTTACAGCTGAAACTATTTGTTCTCCCAAAACAGAATTTTAAAGGCCTTGTCCATGAACCTCTTAACACCAAGGTAGATGAAAAACTGTATTGAAGAAGCTTATATTCTCAGATGATTTTTAACCCATATTAGTGATAGTCCAAAGCAAGATCAACTAAGCAGAAAACTGTTCTGGTATGAATTTATTTTGTATGTCTATATTTTGAAGACCCCAGAACATTCTCTGAGATGTGAACTTTTTATTTTGTTTGCATTTTAATTGCAGTTTCTTGACAATTAAAACCATAGGTCTATATTAAGTCCAGATGGCAGGATTTTTTAATAATGAAATGTAGTTCTCCCTTGCTACTGCAGCATGATTAAAGCAAAATTTAAGTGACAATGTAAATGAAAAATAATAGAATGTATTTCATATTTTGTACATTTTTAATATTTACCTATGAAATGCATTGAATACAACCTATTATACTGTTTTTACTTCTCCCTCTTCAAGAAATTATTCTTTTTCTTCCTCCAAAATAGACCAAAAGCATTTCTTATACTTGTTCAGTTGTATTAGAGAAACGAATAGCTTTCCTAAAGAAAGGAAATGAAAGGAAAAAACCGGTGTCTACCAAAAAAAAACCAAATAAACGAACCAAAGACTTGGTCTTCTTTCTGCTTGATGAGCCCTAAAGACCATTTTCCTTTACTTTTACCAGTGCCCCTTTATGTCCATGATCATATGTGTTTCTGCCTCTCCTTTCTCCATAGCAGATTATTATTACATGAATATACTAATACACTCCTAGTGTTATGCTGTAGTGGGATGCAAAATACCCTGAAAAAGAAAGTGGAGTAATACAACTTTTATTTTGTTTCATACATCAGGTTTCTTGCCTCAAAATTTATTTGTTGCCTAAGATTTTCCTCATCTCATACACAAAATATTCAGCTTTTGGGCTGAATGTGAGACCATTTGGCAGTCACAAGTTGGATGTGATTTTTCATAAGATCCCTGAACCACTCCTGGGGATAATGCACACCTGATATCTGTGGCTGCCTGTTTTTTCCTTGTACCAACTCCCCCTTTACTTCCTCATACACTCTGGGACTAAAAATTTGCATTCTCTACCTACACTAACCATTTTACATTATTTGTTGAGGGGAAGGCGTATCCCATCATGATTTTATTTGCAAAATTGTTTGGGAGTCCATGGCTCCACCTTTTTCATAAGGATCCAGCAAGTGGAGTCTTTTTAGGAGAAGAAGTAGTTGCTTGATTTGAAGTGTGGTGGAAGGAATCCCAAAACAACAGTACCTCGTGAAGTGAGCCTACATTGGGTATCCTTGGTAGGGATACAGGCAAGAATTAAAAGTTAATGATACCCAAATAAAAATAAGCAGAAGGTATATTCCTTTGTGAATTTCAAAGGGCAGAGAACTCACTGCAAAACTAAGACACCTTGATGTCTGATTTCCACTCCCTTGGCATAATTCAGAATTCTGTGAGAAAGTAATGGACTGAAAATAGAAGGAAGGGATATGAAACTTGCTCTTTACATTTAAGTCTGTTCAGAGGCAGAAAGGAGCAGTCTGTCCATCATGATGCCTGCTGGAAATAAGGTGTTTTTACACTCTGTCTCTAGTTCTGTCCAGATGATAATACAGTATTTTCCAATAAAAGCCTTTCTGGAGGAATGATTTTTCTTTAGTCTATAACTTCAAGCTTGGAAAAATGGGGTCTGAATTTTGGAGATTCTAAATCTTAAGCTTCCTGGGAAATCTGTTCGTAACTATGGTGTCCAGAAGAGAAAGAAGTGGACAATTGTGAACTTGTAAAAAAGCTTCTGTGAAAAACAAACTACTCATAAGCTTGGTGTCTATTTATAATGCATAGTATTTAATTGATCTAAATATCTTAGTATAAATTTAATTACAATATGATGATTAACTTTGTTGACACAATATCTTACAGTTACTCTAGGGACATTTTCAGGAGGACAAAGTGACTTGCCAATGAGTACAACCCACTTGCAGCACTTGAAATACTTTCACATACAGAATTTTAAAACACATGAAGGTCTGTAACTTCATTTGTACTGATAATATTACCATATTTAAAAAGAAATGTGCATCAAATTATCAAAAGGAGTTGTGCACCTAAATGATAGCATATAAATCTCAATATGTTTTCCAAAAGTTCCCAATATTATAAAAAATAGTTGCAACAAATTCCATTAGTGTATGTGTTTCCATACTCAGTGAGTCATAGTTATTGATAAAAACAAGAGAAGATGTAAGAACATGGTCATTTTGGTACAATTTGTGATTCCCAAAACCAAATCAAATGGATAATCAAATTAAATATGCAGTAAAGGACAGAAATCGATGTAAATACATGTCTAATTTCTCTTTTGCTTTTTTTTCACTTTGTTTTTTCTGTCAATATTTCCTTCATTTAATACTTTTTTTTTCTTTTTTGCCCCCTGACTTTTTATGCTAATATTTTACTTTAAAAAGTAACACTGAACTGATAATGCATTAAAATTGAATGCTGTCAACAAATTGTCTTTGTCAGGTAGTTGTCTGAATAACTATGTAAAAATCTCAACTACCTCTTTGATGAGTACTGCATGTAAATAATTCAATATAGCCCTAATCCTTGAAACTATAAAGAGATATGAGAAAGAGAAAACATAGTCTGATTCAAAAACAAGCTAAGGGCAACGTTATTACATTCCTAAAGGAATAATATGGCATTGATGAACCCTAAACATGCTAGCAAGCAATGAAAGCCTCTATATAATTTAGAGAGCTCTTATAGGACTGTGTTATTTTCTCTGAACTGAATAAATACATTTCTGCTGAAACTATGTAGGTATGTCAAGGACGTTGAAGAATCATCAAGTATCATAAATAAAAAAATTTCTATTCAGAAGTGCATTCTGAAATCCATCAACACAGGAAAAGTGCTGAAAGATTACTTTTTTCTTCAACATATAAAAAATCATATTAAAAATATACACAGGGATTGCTTAATTGAATAAAGACTAAATACATAGGACAAAGAGGAATCAAATGTTAGTTACATTTATTGTCATGTCATTCGTAAGAGGTCACTTACGAAGTGAAGAGATTCAGATCACTCCCTTAGGACACACCAAATTATATGAACTCCTAGAATTTGCCTGAAGGAGGAGAGAAGTAACTTCTGGTAGTGTTTTTTTCGTGATAATAATTTCCTTTTTTAGAAAAAGTACTATGGTATTATCCAAGAAAAAGTTCTTATTGTATTATATAGCATTTTTTTAAACCACAGAAATCACTGATAAAATAAAACAGAAGGGAGAATGGCCCTTTTCCACATGTCTTAAAAATAATGACCTGTGAAAACCAATACTTTTGTTGTTTTTTAATTCTATACCTGGCCCTTATATAGCAGCTTTAATATGCAAAAAATGCTTTAATTTATTATCTTTCTCCTGATCTTCATCATGTTTGCAGTCCTCCCCTGTCATCTCACAGAAGGGAAAGTTATACCTTATAATATCTTAATATCATTCTACCTTTAGATTACTGACTGCCAGATAAAGTTTCACAGTATGTAATTCAATAGCCCTGCAGTGCCATTTGAAGAGGTTTTGCAAGTTTAATGGAACTGGAACAGAGCTGAAAAGTAGAAGTGCTCAATAAAACTAACTGAGTGTCCTATCTTTGTCTATGATTGGTAGTATATGTTTAAGAGCATAAGAAAAGAGCCACCCTTTTCCTCTTATGTATGCAACCACAGAATCACAGAAATGATCAGCTGGGAAAGAATCAGTGGGTCATCTGGCCCAACCTGTCTGCTGAACCAGGGTCATCCCAGACCACATGGCACAGGATTGTGCCCAGATGATTCTTGAGTATCTCCAGTGAGGAAGACTCTGCAGCCTCTCTGGGCAATCTGTTCCAGTCCATAGCCACCTGCACAGTAAAGAAGTTCTTACTCATATTCAGGTGGAACTTACTGTGCATCAGTTTCTGCCTCTTACTTTGTGTACTGTTGCTTGTCATCACTGAGAAGAGCCTGGCTCCATGCTCTTGGCACCCTCCCTTCAAATACTTACACACATTAATGAGGTCCCCTCAGTCATCTCTTCTCAAGGCTAAACAGGCCCAACTCCAACAGGATTAATGCATATTAACATTCATCTAACCTAAACTCTTGCACACACAGACCAAAAATGAGCAAATATGATGAGAAAACCTGGCTATACATGTAAAAATCTCTTCATAAGGTTAATTTTTTTATGAAGTAAGGCAAAGTAAAAATAAGCCAAATAGTTTAACTGTTTAAAAGGTACAACATCACACATATATCATAGAATCATAGAGTAGTCAAGGCTGGAAGAACCTTCAAGATCATCAAGTTCAGGTGCCAATCCAGCACTGCCACCCCTAAACCACTAAACCACATCACCCACCACCAGATCTAGACACCTCTTAAAGACCTCCAGGCATGGTGAGATGGTGACTCCACCACCTAATTGCATGAGAGGGACTAATCTGATTTTTTGTTGTACTTGAGGTGAAAAACTACTCAAGCAGCTGTACATGTGCTGGGAGCTCTGTCCCAGGGGAGGCTTCATCTGGCAGCTGATCAGGGAGAGAAAGCTTTCATGACTGGGCTGTGTGCAATACCTCCTTGCTGGTGAGGCAGATCCTTGGATGGCCAGGAGAAAATGCCCAGGAAATTGGGCTACGGGATAGCATGATAAAACATTAAAGCATATAAAAGCAGTGAACTGAGACACAACTGAGGACATTTTTCTTTGCTTTTCTTGGAGGGAGTGGAGGCTCACCCAGAGGGTCAGCTTGGCCCCCCTCAGGGTACTTGTAGAGAGTGATGAGATCCTCCCTGAGCCTCCTCTTCTTAAGACTAAACAAACCCATCTTCCTCAGATGCTCCTCATAAGACAAGTTTTCTGGACCTTTCATGATCCTTATCGCCCTTTGTTGGACATACTCCAACACCTCAATACCCTTTGTACAGTGAGAGAGCCAGAATCAAATGCAGTACTTGAGATGCAATCACTTCCCTAGTCCTGCTGACTACACTTTTCTTGATACAGGCCAAGATGCCACCAACCTTTCTGGCCTCCTGGCCACATTGCTGGCTTATATTGAGTTGCCAACCAGCAGCTCCAAGTCCCTTTCTGCTGAACAGTTCTCGAGCTACTCCTTCCATAGCTTTTCATGGAGTTGCTCTGACCCAAGTGCAGGACACAGCACTTTGCCTTATTGAACCTCCTGCAGCTGTCAGTCATCCTTAGCCCATTGATCAAGTCTGACCAGGTCTCTCTGCAGAGCCTTCCTACCCTCAAGCACACCAACACTCCCACCCAACTTAGTGTCTGCATATTAACTGAGTGTGTGCTTGGTCCCCATGTCCAGATCATCAGTAGAGGTGAAACACTTGACCAGCCCAAAACAGCCATGGGGAACATCACTAGCAACCAGCAGCCAACTAGATTTAGCTCCATTCTCCACAAGTGTCTGGGCCTGGCCATCCAACAAGTTTTTGAATCCTTGAAGAGTCCACCTATGCAGTTTTTCTAAGAGGGAGATGGTGTCAAATGCTTTACTGAAGCCCGGGTAGACCATATCCACTACCGTCCCTCCCCACATCCACCAAGGAGGTCACCTTGTCATAGAAGGAGATCAGGTTGGTAAAGCAGGACCTGCCTTTCATAAATCCATACTGGCTGGGCTCGATTCCTTGGCATTCCTGTACATGCCACGAAATGGCACTCCGGATGATCTATTCTATAACCTTGCCTGGAACCAAGGCTGACAGGCTGTAGTTCCCTGAATCACTCTTCTGACCCTTCTTGTAGATGGGCATTATATTTGCCAATTTCCAATCAGCTGTAACTTCTCCAGTTTACCAGGGATGCTGGTAGAAGATCTCCTGCAAATATCTTTTTATTTACTTTGAACATGGTACTTTATAGGAAGACTCCTAAGTATGCTGTTTCAAATATCACTAATAACTTATTCATAGAGTCTAAGCTCCAGTATACATATTTCTGTGAACCTATTAGAGATTAAAATGGTAAATCCTGAAATAAAATAAATAGATAAATACAAAAGTTGTAGTGATTTTACTCAGATGTGTCACAGAAAGTTTTTTTGGTTTTTTGAAATAAAATGAAATAATATTAAGTCTTGGAATGACCCTGCAATTTGACTTTTAATTGATTTTTATTATTTTATATGATAAATGACATATTAAAAGGAAAAAATAGCTACTTTTCAGTTCAATTTCATTTTCTGGAAAATTCTGAAGTTTTCAAGGTGCATTCCAAAACAAATTAAATGAAAGCATCAAATGTCAAACCTGCTAAATGGCTCTTTCACTCCAACTTTGTATAAGTTAAAAGGAACAAAAACAGCAGAGAATGAAGATTCACTAATAGAAATGCAGTGTTCAGTACAATTGAAGAATGCTTTCCCAGGGATGTCTGTGAATAGGTGGTCTTAAACAGCACAAATATAAAATTTTAATTGCACCTGAAAGTTATGGACAACATATTTATTTTAGAGAAGAAAAGTGTATGTTCAAATGTATAATTAGCTCATTTAATTGCTTATATTTCCCTTTAGACATATATTTATTTAAAATATTTCACTATCCAAGTGAATATATCACCAAACCTATCCTTATTGCCTTCCAGTTTGATACACAGTTTTTGGTATAGTCTCCTGAGGGGACAAGAAAGATGGCTTTGATGTCAGCTTCAGTGATTCCTCAGTATCAAAGGCAAGGAAAATTAATGATAACAGTGAAAGAGACTGCAAAAACAGTCTAAAGACCTGAATTTCACATTCTCTAAGCATATGCCTTATAGGATTGCCTCTCTGAATATCACTGCTAGTTAAAAAGTAACTTCATAGTTTACTTCTTTTATGTAGCAAGAAATATATCCTTTTATGCTGGCTCTGTTGCTAATGGGTAGCCTTTGAGCAACTGAGAAGATATTCACAGTTTGTGATTTACAATTTAACTTGATGAAATGCGTAGAAGAAGAGTGCCAGGAATTAACGATTTAAGGGGAAAAAATTACCTAGCAAGTTATCACCTTTTTTGAGTTGCAAGTTGTTTCAGCTTTTGCTCCAAAGAATTTATTCAACTGGATGGAGTGAATGTGTTTCAAAGTAAAAAACATTATGGAGCTCCCTTTTGGTATAACCATGAAATGGTTTTACAGCAGACATGATGATATTAAGAAAAAAACCTCAAAAGACTGGATTTCAAACATGTCAAAGGTTCTAGAATGTTTCAATCAATATCGGTATTCCAGGGGAAAAAACTCCAATCATCTTAAATGTTGTTAAAACTGTAGTAGTTAATATAAGGAAGGCTAAGTGCTGTGTGTTTCTGTATCTTTTGGACTTCTCTAATACGAAAGAGAGATTTTATCTTGTGGGAAATAGCCTAACATGTGATACACTGCAAATAAATTGCCACACCTGAAGGACAGGATGTCATCCAGAGGGACGTGGGCAGCCTCAAGAAACCCAGAAAACCAATGCCATGTCCTGGGCTGCATCAAAAGCAGCGTGGCCAGGACAGGTTGAGGAAAGTGATTCTGCCTCTCTGCTCCACTCTGGTGAGACCCCACCTGTAGTGCAATATCCAGCTCTGGGGTCCCAGCCCAGGAATGACATTGATGTTTTGGAACAAATCCAGAGGAGGCCGTGGAGATGATCAGAGAAATGGAGAACCGCTCCTACAAAAAAAGGCTGAGAGAAATAGGTTTGTTCATCCTGGAAAAGAGAAAGCTTCAGGGTGACTTAATTGCTGCCTTCCAGTACCTGAAAGGAGTCTACAAGAAAAATTGAGAGGGACTTTTTAGAAGAGCAGGTAGTAACAGGACAAGGAAGAATGGCTTCAAAGTGAAAGAAAGTAGATTTAGATTAGATATAAGGAAGATGCTCTTTACTGTGAAGGTGGTGATGCACTGGAAGAAGCTGTCCGGATTGAATTCAATCACACATTCAATTCATCCAGCTGAATAAATCCTTTGGAGCAAAAGCTGAAACAACTTGTGACTCAAAAAAGATGATAACTTGCTAGGTAATTTTTTTTCTCTAAATCTATAATTCCTGTGGACACCCCTTCCCTGGAGGTGCTCAAGGCCAGGATGAAACTCTGAGCAACCTGGTCTAGTGAAAAGTGTCCCTGTCCCAGATAAGGGGATTATAAATAGATGATCTTTATGCGCCTTCCAACCCAGGCCATTCTGTGATTCTGCACGATTCTGTGATGTTGTGAAGTTACTTTTGTAGACTGCAGTTTAGAATATATAGCAGGTATATAGCTCCAGCCAAAGGGACAGTTTAAAACACCACTAACATTTGAAAATTAATCACAGTGCTTTTATACTTGGCTAGGTTCCTGACTTTCACAGTCAAACAACGTCTGGGTACACTTTTCAGCCCACACTGACATCTTATACACCAGTGATGTAGCTCTTATTGGTCTTTGTTTGCTTCCAGCAGAAACTATTAACAAGAGTTCATTTCAGCTGCTAGTTATCAATGGTTGCCAGTGCTTTAATTGTTTGACATACAGACATATGGGATAATGGCATTTCTAATTTAATGGTTTTTTGCCTGCTTTCTGAAAGAACTCTCCAAGTCTTACTGAACACATTAGTATTAAGGCAGCATGTTTGGCATTTATCTTGCTTGATGATGAACAACAGGGAAGAGCACTCTGTTTTTTTGATAAAATCCTACAAAGTGAAATTTGAATAGAAAATAATTCAGTTGAAGGGCTTTCAAAGAGAAGTAAACAAAATATGAAGCAAGACTTCTAAACTGCCTCTGGAAGTCTTTGAAGAAGAGTATTATTATTGTCATGAAAAGTCTGAGAAAGAAAACAGAAGTTTTTATAATCTCACTTAATTATAAATTCATCAAGACAGTTATGCAGAATGGTGCCTGTAATCTCTAAGTCATCTAACTCAGAATCCCACCCACTACAAATTTGTAAAAAAAAAAAAAAAAGGATATGCTAACAGTACCGTGACAGCAAATGGTAGAAAATATTAATTCTAACTATAGAACTGTAGACACAAGACTGTTCTTGCATAGTAAATAAAAGTTGTCAGGTAGTACACAGAATAACTCATGCTGGAAAGGACCTCCAGAGGTCAACCAGTCCAATTATTCCCTTGCATATTCATAGAAAAAATAATCTGATCAAAAGGCTCAGAAACATATCCAGGTATCTTGAACACCTAAAAGGACAGAAACCACATTGTTTCTCTCAGCAGCTGTTCCAGTGTTTATCCCCCATCATGGTAGAGTGAAACAATGCTTCTACCTTATCTGGATTTCCTATGTTCAAGTTTGTTGTACCTGTTGTGTTCTATCCATTCAGTTTGCACTTTCAAACTGACTCTATTCACTCTGTACCCTCTGATCAGGTACTTACAGACAACTGTAAGATTTCTTTCTCTTCCTTTCCTTCCTTCTCTTCCTTCTCTTCCTTCTCTTCCTTCTCTTCCTTCTCTTCCTTCTCTTCCTTCTCTTCCTCTGTTGAGCAGACAAATTGCCTCAGCCATTCCACATCCATCCTGTGCTCAACTCTCCATCTCCTCCAGTAGGCCTCTGCTGTACTCACTCCAACATATCTATATTTCTTTTTTTGTACTGGGGAGCCATAATCCCCCATATTTGGTCTCACAACCGCCAAAAAGAAGAGAAGGATCATTTCTCTGGGCTTTCTGCACACTCTTGATTAAAAGCTCAGGATGTGACTGGCAGCCTATTTTACAAGGGCACACTTCAGCTGGCAGATGTTAGAAGAGACAATTTCTCACAAAGTGAAATATTTAAGGGGTTATATTTTTATATATGTTGCATACAAAACCTTCACTTATAAGTTAGCATCCCTTCTTACCAAAACCTGTGTAATAGGACCTTAAGCAAGTAACAATTGAACAGCATTAATTGGACAATATCAAATTCCTGAGAATGTATGATGGCTATTCTTCTTGTTATCAATGTCAAACTGATCCTCTGAATACTAGAAACATAAATGAAGTCTAAGAATTCAATAGGTAATCACAACAGAATGATGAGAAAAATACATTTAGCCATAAAAGAATGATTTTTACAGCTTGTCCACAGTTCAGGTGAGGCATGGATTGACTCCACAACTCAAATAGTTATGAAGTAGGCATGCGTTTATTCCAGCTGGGGTGCATGGGGGATAGCCCCTCCAGACACATGCAAACCGTCAGCAGCACTTCACTAGGTATATATTAGGTTACAGGTTACATATGCATAAAGTTAGACAAAGCACCTATACATATTCATTACCTATCCCCACTTCATATTATAACGAGTTCGAAGTTCATTTAAATATGCTCGCGCGAGCGCAGTGTCATGGATTAATTGTGGGTGAGGGTCCTGGATGATTAATGAGGGGGAAGTCAGTAGTCTTCCTCAGGATGAACCCTGTTCCCTTGCTCATGCTCCTTTGGTTCTTGGTCCAAGTCTAAGCCTTAGAACTAACTTGTACCAGTTCTGGTGTCCGAGGGCAGGATGTTCAGTCACACTCAGTAGTTTTTCTCAATTGTTTGGATCTCTTCTCTATATCCTCCTCAATACTAGGTAGGCACAAAATCATTAAACAAATAATAAATTGTCTTCAGCAAGCAAATCTTAGCAAATCATTATCCAATCTCTGACCTTCTAAATCAGTTCAAAAGTTATTATCATTATCCAGCTTCTAGTTCTCTGAAATTGATAAATTCTAGCTCCCCCTAAATCAGGGGAACACAGTCACATTATGTCAAGAACAGTAACTGTAACATTAACAAAATAATAATATTTGTACCCTGGAGAGGGAGAGTGCCCTAAACTTCTTCATAATTGGGAATCATCTCGGATATCTCAGTGGCAAGATTTCTATTCACACAGATGTAGCTCAGTTCCCCACTGAAGATGAATCCCATGGACACAGATCAACTATTCTGTGTGTAGTTTCCAAACTAACAGATGTGATGTACAAAAATGTCAAAATGCTAATATTTTTATCTCTCATGTGGTGTGTCTTTAACACAAAAGACATCATGATTTCATAAGTTCTTTTCCCAGCTATAGGGGTCCTGTTTTGTAAACAGGCAAAGACTTTTCTTAAACTGATACACAGCCAGTACTGTTAGAAGCCATTTTGTGTTAAATGAAGAATATTGAAAAAAGATTAGGACTTTTTTCTGAAGCTGAGCTGATCCAGAGAGACTAGGCTTAAAGTAAAAAATAATGGTTTTTTTTGCAAAGGTAGCTAGCCTCCACCATGTGAACATTTTGATCCAGCCTTTCTTAAAAAGTCCAACTGCACTGTGTATTTCTAGGGAATATCCATATGTAGTTAACTTGTTGAATAAATAATTAGTTTGTAGGTTCTCTTGGCCAAATGATTGTTTATTCTAAATAATGGAAAATAACACAAACAAAGACAAAATTTTTTCACTTCCAAATGTGTCATCCATATCTTGTCAGAGTGGTTTAACCACATGTCCCTTCTACCTTAAAATAAAACTGTTTACTGCTGTATCATAGACTTTCCACTGAAAAAAAGTAAATGGACGCATTTTCCTGCAGTCTTCAGTCTTTCTGGTTTTTTTTGTTTTTTGTTTTATCTCATTTTTTTTAATGTCTTTAATCAAGGTATAAAATCTTTAGGAGGTTTAGAAAGCATCAGCAGTCCCAGCCCATTAAGCTGCATCTTTCTATGAGCTTGGTAACAGAACAAATTGCAGGTTTTTGATTACATCCAAGGCCTCACAACTTGAATGCAGATAAAGAGTGAAAATGGACAAAAATACATAACTTGTAATTGGTAGATATCAATCTGATGGACTTAAAAAAGACAGTTTAGGCATGAGCTATAAGGAGCACAGAGCCATTGCAATAAGTGAACAGAAGTCACTTGATGAAAGAGCTAGGAGTGGAAAATTCTGTTTTGCAGCAGGATACAAATAGGGAGGACTGCATTTGACATGGTCAAAATAAAATGACGTGAGAGGACTTTTTTGGGAAACATGGGAATGGTTAAGAGGGACTATGCCTTTGTCACCTTATGAAGAAAAGCCTCTGAGCCTTCGGTCAAAACTGATGTCTCAGATGGGGAACAAGTCTGATTTTCGAGCCTTCTTGACAGACTGTACTGAGCTGCTAGAAAAAGTGGTTGGGAAAAAAGTAGGTAGCGCATAAATCATGGAAAGTAACAGAAGCTTTCCTTTATTCATTTTGAGTATGATCTGTTGGATGGATACTCTGGAGATGTCACAGAACAAGCAGGAGATGTCATTCAGAAAGAGGACAGATTAGGGATAATGGCATTGACCAACGAAATAACATATGATCCTTTAGTCCAACTTATATATTTTATTTTGCTGTTTACAGATGCCACTTGAACTTGTCACTTGAGGCAAAATTTCCATGATACAGTGAGCTCTTTTAAGGTGTGAAAAACTCCCTTGTCTTCCATTTCCCTACTGCAACAAGATGTTATGTATTGAAAACATGATACTACATGTCCTTAACCTCTTGAAGGTGCTGAGTTATGTTATTGGAAAGTAAATTACCTGCAGTAACACGGTACTGTATAACTTTAGATTGATTTGTACTGATTCCCAATTTAACTTCTGTGCTGTGCTTCAAGCTTTTTCCCCATCACTAATGTAATATTCATTTAAATCCACTGGTAAAAATGTGTTGTGTTAGACCGAATTTAAGAAAATAGGGTTAGCAGTGCACTAAGACTTTAAAAAGTTGTGTATATATGACAGAAGGGATAATAACAATGTCAGTGTTGAGGACTTTTCATAACAACTTCTGGCAGCCATCTCTGTTATCAAAGGGACAAGAATCCCAGTCAAGGACTAGTAAGTAATTTATGACTGCAATTCAACTCTGTTCTAGGAAAAAAGAAAGCCCTTGACATGAACTTCTCACATATTATCTAAAAATAGTTTAATATTTAATATAAAAAAAAATTATTTCAACTCAATACTAAATCTTCCAGAATATTTGCTATATAATTACAGTATTTAATGTTTTTAATATTTCATGCCTGTATTTATGCATTTGGAATTTTGAAACACAAAGTTTTCACATGTATACTACAATATTTACTCATAAGAAGGCTACAGATAACATATTAATACAAAAGAATGTCTTGTCCTTGACACCAGGCTACAACCTTGTCCAATATTCTTTGTTTATTCAGTTGGAAATTTTTTATTTTTTTTTTTTTTAGGAAAAGAATTATACTGACAAACAACTGGAAAACAATAAACTTTGTACAAGTTTCATTACAAGAAATCTTAAGGACAACAAGATGATTATGAATAAAGAGGCAAATGAGTATACACTAATTACTGTTTAAATTTTGTCTTATTAATAAGAGATGACAGAAGCATATTATGTTACTAGGTGAAATTTCAGACTTTTACTGTTTTATTTGATTTCTTAGACATCCATATAAGAACATTGAAATAATAAGTGACAGAATATTTTTTACCATCTCCTCTACAGACACCGGTCAAAGAAAGCTGGATAGCTACTTGTTGTATTTGGCATCTTAATAAAAATTCTGAATTTTTGTATTATTTAATCACCTTCTGAGTTCTGCTAGTATTTTATCCACCAAAATCAGCAATTTATATCTCCATGTAAATGCAAATTATAACTAAAAATTAAATAGAAAAATATAGACATGGCACTAATAAATAAATGGATTAATATATTAGAGAGCAGTGTCATTTAAACTGCTCCAGTTTATGTTTTGTCAGCATGTCCATTTTAAGGGGCATATGACATAGTAATAAAATTCTGTCAGACAGCTTTCAAACCAGTCAGATAAGGAACACCTGGATTTTGCTTTTCTGGCAATTAAAAGTATTGAACTGCAAAAAGTTTTCATTTAACAAAATGAAGTTATACAAAGAAATATTTCATGTACAACAGTAAAATTCAGTATTAATCTTTTTTAAGCAACCAATTGAAGTTAAACAGGAATACATTTGGGGTTTGCTCCCGATGTTTTTGTTACACTAATGTGAAAAAAATGTGTTGAGGGGAAAAATAGCTCAATAAACAAGAATGCAAAAATTACTGTTAAGTTATTTCTATTTTCAAGAAGCGGTAACTTCCCAAAGTGCTTTATAGACAGAAAAAAGTTAAGGGTCCTGACCTGGAGAATTTTAAATAATTTTTAATCTTTATTGAGGAATCACTGATCAGAGGAGAGAAAGACTGGAAGAAAAAGCTTAATAAAACTGAAATGTTGAGCTAACAGTGTGATGGCATGGACACATCTATTCATTATTTTGTGCTTGCTTGTTTTTATTATATCTTGTATTCCAGACTGAGCTTTAAGGCAATTGTCATTTTTATTAAGAAAATACTCCTGAGGAAGTTTATTTGAAATTGTTCTCATCAAATACGGGCTTAAGCTTTAAAGATATTACTACAGTTTTCAGTCTTGTAAGGTTCAGGTCTCTAAGGATGGCAACAAAATTCTTATATATAATATAGAAAGGAAATGGATTCTGTAAGTATTTATGAACATCTTTGTAGTTCTTTAAGTAGACAATCAAAGTAATATGCCACTGGATTACTTTGCAAAATTAATTTTGTGAGCTGGAAAGTAACAGAAAGAAAACCTATACTTGAAAATTATTTGCTGAGTTTTTAGGTTAAGAGATGATTTCTTTTTCAATTACAAAATTTATAAATTCAAACTGTAAGCATGAACAGAATATTTGCTCCAATATTATCTCAAAGTGTATTTATATATAATTTTCAGCCCAGTTACATTATTCTTTCATTTGAGATCAATACAATTTGCAATGATGTCAACAACAAAACTTCTTCCTGAGTTTGAATCTGGAGGGCTGGGATCACTAACATTGGCAGGGAAGTTAGCCACAGCTCCTTCAGTGATGAAAACTAGTGCCTTCTTTACCCACCCTTTGTTCTGTTAGCAAAGCACACCATGTGACATACATTCAACTTCTCTTTTAGCATGCAATGCCAAATAAACTCTATAACTCAGGTCAGTATAAGCTGAAATGTTGGTCCTGCTAAGGGTGTCACTTCTTTCACTTCAAGTAAGGAATAACAGAAATTTAACAATTTAAATTCAGATCATACACCATTCCTGCTCTTCTAAACAAATGATGTTTCTATTAGTTGGAAAGACAGAACTGGGGGAGAGGAGAAATGTTTAACAGATTGCACCGAATTCCTCTTGATTGTTTAAACAGTACATATTAAATTCTGTGTGAGTGGAAGTACTGGAGAGCATAAATGCATTAGAAAAACAGTTTGAGAAAATGTTCTTAAGATTTCTGACTCTTGCTCTAATGCACTTATGGCTAAAATTTCATAATCCTAATGCAGGATTATAACAGCTGGCTGTAGCAGGAGAAAAAGACAAAAAATACCAAGAAACAGACTTTGCACAGTGAGAAATTGTCTCATGTGGTCAGCACCTTACTTATTAATTTGAACTTCATATTTTATGTCTTTTGAAACAAGAACCATTCATACTGGTCTATGATGACATCTTTGATTAATTCAATAAAGAACAACACACTTAAGTAGATGGCCATTAGGAAGCAAAACTTAAAAAATGCAGGGAATTATCTATGCAGTGTTGAAAAAGAATGAAAGGCTTTATTCCAGAAGAAAAGTCATTACTTAAAAAGCTAACATAATAATGATAGAACAAGCAAAATAAAACTGTTGAGGAATAGAAAATAATTATTCATTTTTTTTTCCTTTTTTCCCCCAGACACAAACAAGTTTCTGGCTAACAAGAAAATATAGTCTCACATGTACTTTTAATTTACAGATTATAGAAGAGATTTGAGGTTAAATCTACTTCTTTGTTTTGGTAAAATTCACATTTTCTCTGCGTGTATTTAACAGTGAGAAGAATAAAATATCAACTGTTTTTTTTCTCCTCTACCAAGATCAGAGAAGATTCTCCTCAAGGTCTCCTTTGAAGTACATTCTTTTTGGAATACAATGCTGAAGTACATTGCTTATTTTTCCTAAGAAGCCTGAGTCTCTGACTGAAGTACTAAATGTTTTACCTTGGGAGGAATATAGATTGTCTTGACATTTGACTGTATTATGTTCTTCTACAGATGAATGAACTGTTATAACATCTTCCACCTAATAAATGACAAGCTGACATTTTCTTTCAGATAAGTACAAGCACATACTCTCTAACAACAATTTAGGTATAGAACTGTTTGTTCTCAAAATCTTACTGTTTTTGTGGTTAGCATCTTAGACATTTAACTTAGAAAGAATTAAATTTTGAGAATTGCCTCACTTGGAGCTAATAAGAGCAAAAGAAAGAGATCCAGTGATTGAGTAACATTTTTACTCATTCAAGTCCTGCTAAAGAGGTAGGCAAGGCAGTAAGTAGAAATTATTTGTTTACTTAATATATTAAGATGTACAGTTAGAGGTATTCCTGCACATTCAGAGGAAACCTAAACATCTTGAGTGTTTTTTGCTTTCCTTTTTAAAATATTGTTTGTCTTTAATTTCCAGCCCAAGGTTTCTGTTAAAGCTCTATGTAAAATCTGTCAGCAAGACACTTTCTTAAATCTTTGATTCTGTCCTTAAATTCCACACATATGATGTTTCCAAATGTTGCAGTATGGGAGACACATAACTGTTCATAGTTTCTGCGGTAGCTGGCCACAACAAGCTTAAACAAAGATGAAGATATAACATTAATTCTGACTGGGCTAACTCAGTGTCTAAAGGTCAAAACTTTAAGTCTTTTGAAAAGTAGTTGTCTTTCAACAGATTCTATTACTGGGTTTCTGGAGCAGAACATCAAAAGCAATTACCACCAAAAAGTCAAATACATAGCATTATATCTTCTGAACTTCTCTATATTTTTTGACATACCCAGATAGAGGAACAAGCCAAATGCAGCTGGGCTGCATCTGGACACTTGAGAGCATCCTAGAATGCACTGATATCCATTGCTTGTTCGGGTTTGTCTTCCCATGCTCCATGGTTTCTCCATGTTCCTCTCATACTTTCTTTCCCTCAGCCATTGCTGTTACCTTTTTTAGTAATATTCTCATTGATTTCAAGTTCTTTTGTATTCAGCCTCTGCGATGCAATTTACATTCTTTATACATCATACAAGCCATTTAGTTCTTCCTTGCTGTCCTATTTCAACCCAGGACAAGGTTAATTTTTGCAGTATCAGGAAGGGGCATGGCTAGGACAAGGAGGTTATTCTGTACCACCGCACATCATTGCCAGGGGCAGGGGAAAGGGACTCTCTCCCAGGTAGAAGGGCTCCTTTGGGTTGAGTAATCATGCTGGAGGAAGCTGTCCAGTATTGTCTACTGTTGAGGGGTTCCTTGTACACTCTGTTATCAATATATTTGCTGTTATGTTATGTCTTTTTTCTTATGTCATAGCTGTTTCCAGTAAATTGTTTTTATTTTGGCTTATTGTCTTTACTTTTTGTTCCTCCAGTTGTCCTCTTCAGCTGACGGCACGGGGGAAGGAGAGAGCGACTCATGGTTTGGACAATGTAAGTGGGCACACTGAATTGAGGAGTACCATTTCTGAACCATGACACTTGCCAAATCACCAAAGTAAAAACTTTACGCCTTTAAAGAAAAAAAGGAAGCAAAAAACAATGCCTATAAGTTCTTGTCTTGTCAGACAGAAAATAGACCAAAAACTGAGCTTTTACAGCCAGCACAATATGTAGTCACAATCAACACTGGTAAACCTAAAAATGTTCTATGAATTTACTGTCTTAGCTCTAGGACGTAAGCATAGTCCTTGTTCCTTTATTCTTTTACCTCACTATGTATGTTTTTTATGCCAGCAAATCCTAATAAATTTTGGGTTGTGATCAATAAAATTCAGTTTCATTAAGAAAAAAAAAAGTAGATTTCCAACCAAATATGGATATGAGATCCCTGAAAAGCCCTATTTAGTTTCCTTTAACATGCTATTGTGTGGTCTTTTCTGAAAATCAAATTCTAATTGTGACACCTCAACACTGCAAGTACCATGAAGTGAAAGAATTAATTTGAAAAGAAGATACTGAATATGAATACCTCTGGCATTACACTATATATGCATATATATAGTAAATGTCTTTCTTTTAAAAATTTTTAAAGGAAGTAATTGTTAGATTGGTGTGTCAATTTACAAGAAGCAAACTATTAAAATTCCTCTTTATTTTTATAAAAGTGTTGTAAAAAACACAAAAAGAAGAGAGTGAAACTATTTGACTGGATATATTATTGCACCTAGAAATTTACTAAGAAAAGAAAAATCTTAAAGATATAAAACCTGAAAGCTGAGGATGAAAATGTGCTTTATGTTACCTTTTTTAACATTTTTAACATTTTTGCTTTCCCTCAGATTTTTGGCCATGGGAATAACACATAAGTATGTAAAAGATGCATTTTACAACATAAGCAGAACACGTGAGGAAAGTGTCCCAAACTACTAGATTAAAAAAAGTTTTTTATTTCCTAAGTAAATTGTTTATACCTCATTATTCATGTGGAGTTGTTAACATAGGGTTAAAATGTTTCTAAAATTGGGATAGTTAAGAATAGGCTTTGGGAACGGGAGTAGGTAAGAACTGCTTGTACAGGGTCAGGTTGACATGAATACGAAGATTGCTTAGAAAATATCCTTATTGTTTCAGTTAACTCATGCGGATTCACACCTGTGAAATAAATCAGAAATATTGCGGGAGGAGGGGGGCTTAAAGTCATGCTTGGGAGAAAACAACAGAACAATGTTAAGTTGATGATTAACATATGATCATACCACTGTTATGTAAGGGAAGGTATAAAATTTATTCGCTTCAGATCAATGTTGAAGTCAGATTTGGGTAGATGGTCACCCCGGCTTACCGAGCTTGAGAATAAAAGGCACCTGCATATAATCACTCAGTGATTATGTGTTTTGCACACTAACAGTTGGTACTAGCATTCCATGGATTTGGGCTTTTTGTTGTTGTTGTTTTGCTTTGGTTTCTGTGTCTTCCCCTTTTGCTTTGGACTGGGGAATGGGGGAGCCTACATTATTTTATACATACACAGACCACATCTCTGGTGTTCAGCATGAAATAGAAACCAATTAAACCAAAGGCCATATTACCTCATTTAGAAATATCTTTCATATTCAAAGTATTGCAATCAAATACAAACTCATGATATGTAAAAATCAAGGCCTGGATTTCATATATAAAATCCCTCTAGAGTACAAGACTTTGGGAGAACTGGTGTTTGATTTCTTTCTCTTTTATCTTTGATTGTAGATACAGTAATTCTGTCCACATGAGGTCTGCTTTTAATTGAGGCTTTGTATGAACTTCTGCATCCTTTGATGCCTGATTTCAAAGATACAATGTAAGGTTTTGAGGTGACCAAAAAGGGTCATAAGAAACCTCTAGAGTAATATCAATGTCTTGGACAGCAATGTAAGAACATGCCTAATTCTTTAGCTCAGAGTCTGGAAAAAAAAGGCACTGAGATTGCAGTAACATAAAACTGTAGCTGTGATTGAAGGTGGTGAAAAAATCCCCTTTGCTTATAATGAGAACAGGGATCAAGCCTGTGATAAAGTAGTTTTCCTTCATGTTGTGTTTGTAGCCTTTTATTTGATGATCAAAGTGATTGGTTTCATCAGGTTTTGTGTTTGGGGCTTATTTTATTTTATTTTATTTTAGTTTGTAATTAATTTCCTCCTTCCTTTAGGTACACACTTGGCATTCTACTATATTGTAGAATTTATTTCCTGTACTGATCATGGACCATTTCTTGCTTATAACTCAATCTTACCTTAATATTTCATTCCTACCAATCTCATTTCTGGCTCCTGGGCAGGATATTGCAGATAAACCAGGCTTTCAAATTTCTTGCCATAAGGGCTAAAACATAAATAAAAATAATTAATTATTTAAACTGAGACAGTGCAAATGTACTGGTTTGGGCATCACATAATAAATTAAAGACAAAATGAGACTGAAGTCTCATAACCAAATAAAAACTGTGTATATTACATGGGGGAACTATTTTATTTTTGATACAGAGGCTAGGAGAGAGTGTGTACTAGTTCTGCTACTTTAGTCGAGCACAGCAGCCATCTGTTTCCCCACACAGGCACACTGCTTGTCACCTTGTAGCATGGGCAAAGAAATCTCACCTCTGCCTGTGCACTGACACTTGCCCAGGACAATATCCAGTCCATTGTGTTTCAAGGTCCTGTGTTGCTTAACAGCCTTTCTGTGTTTACCATAAAAAGACTTCAGTCAGCCTCTTTGAAAGTAAGGTGAGAGAAGCACAATTATAGAAATTGAAGTACTTTTTGCCAAAGTGAGGTGCGCAGGAACTGGAGAACAAATTTTAACAGGGTCTTCAAGTTCATGTCTTTCTGACTGTGTACAGGGGGCTTTGAGCAGCAATGGCTGACAATGCAAACTTCAGACAGGTTTGTAAGTTCAGAGGTAAACATCCCAGAGTCTCCTGCTTAGGTTAAGACTATAAAATGAGCCCTTTTTTTCCAGGGAAATCACACAAATACGATTCTAGTTCAGCTGGCGTCAGTGGCGGGCCACCTTCCCTACACTTAGAGTGGCTGCGTAAGTGGCGGATTGTGAAAAACAGGCTGTCAAATAAGAAGTTGTGGAACCTCTGTGTGTATCCACATACAGAATCATAGTATGGTGTGGCTTGGAAAAGACCTTTAAGGTCACTGAGTCCAAATGTTACCCCAGCACTGCCAATTTCACCACTAATTTCACTATGTCCTTGTGCGCCACATCTTTACATCTTTCAAATACCTCAGGGTTGATGACTCCACCACTGCCCTGGGCAGACAGTTCCAGTGTTTGCAACATCTGTGGTTGTAGCAACGTGGGTTTTAGGATTCCATGTGCTCCTTTGTTCCTCTGCTGTGTATACCATTGGTTCATTTTGAAATATGCTCTGCTGTACCCCGAAATCTATTGGTGGGTTCCCTATGCCTGTCTTCCCTTCAGACTCCTCGGGACTGGCTCAAGGGGAGACAGTCCCTCCCCTTCCTTTCCCTTTATAAGGCGATGTCCAGATCACCTCGTGGTCTTTTCCATCTCTGGGCTGCTAGCATCCCCTCCCTGCCTTTTGTCCCTTCCCCCTTCTCCTTCCCTGCACCCCTTTTCCCGTTACCCCAAATAAACATCCCTAGTAGAACAGAGATGGAGTCCAGTTCTTCCTTCGTATCACTATTTTCCTGCTTGAATTGACGCGGTTAGAAGACTGCCGCCATGCCGCAGAACCTCGGGGGCCGCTCGCCCCGGATCCGGTGGGATTTACAAGAACCAGAGACCCGGTTCGGGGGGCAGCCAGCCTGTGCCACCCTCCCGGACTGTGATACAACATGTGGTGAAGAAATTTTTCCTAATATCTAATCCAAACCTCCCCTGGTACTCCTTGAGACCATTTATTCTTATCTTGTCATACACTGCAGAGGTGGGACAGTGTATGTCACCATGTCAGTGTCCTTCCTTACCCATCCGGCTCGGTGGTAATACCTCCCCCCCAAGGGATATATTGGACATTCACATTCACATGTAGGCCTGAAGGTATACATCCCTTCTGTTGAGGTATAATTGACTCAGCTATACTGACGTGAGAGATAGCTGTCACATCCTGGAAGGTGTTATAAACCACCAAAGGCACCCCAAGTTCTCCTAGACCTGTTTCTGGGGCCTTCTACCAGAGGACTGTTCACTGTCCACACTGTTGACACAGACAGTGCAAAGCTCCCTCACAAGGGGAAATACCTGTGCATACCTATGTCAACCTAAAAGTATATCAACCCATTGAACTTTGTGTTTTGTGGGTTTTACATCCTTTGCTATGTCTGTTGCCCTTCTCTGGACACACTGCAGCTGCCACAATGTCTTTCTTGTAGTGAGGGGCCAAGAACAGAGCACAGTACTTGAGGTGCAGCCTCATGAGTGCTGAGCAGAGGGGAACAATATATGCATACAATGATGTAACTCACTCCTCCTGGCCTCCCAGAAAGATGGAAGGTAAACGGAAGGTAAACGTGTATTTTTGGCTATTTTTGGAGCTGAACGTAAGGCTAAGACAGAAGTACAGGGAAAAGGGACCAGAAGAAAACTCGAGCAGTTATTCTGCCTTTTTAGAAATATTTTCACCCTGAAAGCTCCTGATGTAGTGATTTAGTATATTAGTCATTTTAAATAGCAGACAATTGATTACTCAGTTTAATGCAACTGCACTGTGTTCAGTAAGAAAATGCTCATTTTCTTGGTTCATCTGTTTCCATCATGAAAAGAGCATGTTCATTTCTTATCAAATTCATTGACACTGCATGATGCCATCCTCAGAGTCACGGCTTTCTACAATTCTTGGATATATTTTGACCCATTCATTTTCACTGTTCTCTCTGGTAATTGATTTCATCTATAACACCAGGATAGATGCGGACCCTTGGACCAAAGTGCAGTGCAAAGATGACAGGATGAAAAAGCCAGGAAAAACTATGAATTTATATAAACCACTGCAGAATAACATCTTTCTTCTGCTTTCCCAATAGCCATGGAAACATATGAGTCAGAGAACTACTTAAAAGGACTTTTTTGAAGAAGAATTTATGCAGTGTGTCTGTCTATGAGGTGGAGCATTGGTTCTAGTGCTGCGCGTGGCCATACTACAAGCATATTAATGATGATTTAAAACAAATAAGTAAACAAATAAATAAATACATGCATAGGCAATTACAGAATTCTGAGTTGTACACTAATCCACTTCCTAGAGGAGCCCCTGTGTCCTGCTGAGGGTCAAAGTCAGGACTGGTCCTGCCAAGGGCATGAGTGAGCAATGGCCAGGTGAGGTTGTGGTGACCAGGCGGGTGAGAGGGCAGACTGGGGTTGACAGGACATATGGCCAGGCATGGTAAAAGCTGCCACACAATTTAGGCAGATACCAAGGATTAGAACCTCAGATCAAATTTAATCCAAGCATTGCATTTGAATTATATTATAAAGGAAGACTGTGAGCCTGCAGCTCTACGCACTGTGCCTTTTATTCTCCTATAAATGAAGGACAGTGCAAAGCCTGTTAAGACAAACTGTTCCCATATTGGCTTACAACACAGCGAGAAAAATCATCTACCTTGCATGAATTTCATGTTGGGATTTGTGCCACTCCAAACAGCCCAATTCCTTGTAGTAACTGCATAAAGACCTGCTGAAATGCACAATTATTGCAAACTTGGCCTTTATCACCAACATATTGCTTATAGGACGCCAACGCATTTCATAATTTTTTACACAGAAGGGACTGGAGTTCATGACTTCTTTTTATTTTCTTTTTTTACCCCCTTAATAAATCTATAATAATGTTTTGCCAGTAAGCTGAAAACATGGCTTTCAGTCACTTTTTGTGTCAGAGTGGTCAATAATCCAAAAGTGAAAACATAAGCCTATTGCCAGAAAAATGAGTCTATTTCAGCATCCCTCAAAATCCAGTCATGCAGGAGCTCAAAAGAAAAATTTAAAATTGAATTCCCAAGTACTGAAAGTGGTCAATCAGAAAAGTCTGAGGTAAGTCTCAGGAGGTAAGAATTTGGTTTACAGATCTGACCAAATCTGCATCATGACTCTTGTCAAGATGTAACAGAAAAATCCTCCATGGTCACTGTGTCTTCCCCTTCTATCAATAACTTGTCACAGATATAAGACCATTTTTAGAGGTGTTAGATTCCTTTTTAATTTTTTTGGGTTTTTTGAGGGAGGACAAGGACTCTTATTCTGAGCTTGTACAAGCAATCAGTGGAAAACACATTTCATTGCATGAACTGTATCAATGTAGATAAAAAGGCTTTTCTTTACTGATAGAACTATTGTCTTCTATAGGAAATTGGATTGTTTTCTTCTGAGAAAAAAGCTATTATTTCCCGTTCTAAAAAAACCCAAACAAACATCTCCTAACTCTCTTTGTGGGTTCTCACTTTGCAGGTCAGAACTGCAAGGTTTCATTTCTTTCTTTCCAACAGAGAAGTCACATAAAGTGATGAACACAGGTATGTTTTATATCTGATGGCCTAAGGTCATGTCAAGTCCCCACTTTTTTCTTTTCCCTAAGCACTTCAGAGCTCAGATTTGGGTGACATCTCAAATGCCTAGGAAAAAGATTGGTAACAGTGTGCAAGCTGACATCTTCTTCTCATAACATATCTATACGATAGTTAATTTTCAAGCAATGTTATGTGATAAGTGGTCGCACTTTGTACTACCATATTAGTCCTGCTTGCAAAAAATATATCCCCCCAAAGCTTCTTCAATACTTTTGAGCCATAGTGGTAAAGAACTCAACAAACAAATTTGTCATCATTGATCAAAGCTGATGTTCATGTTACCCTTCAGAGGCCTTCTGTGTCACTTTTCTTCACCCTGCTGTTTGCAAGGCTTCTCATGTGTTTTCATGATCGGTGACAAGATTTTTGAAGTGCATTTTAGATTAATCTTTTGATTAACTAAGTATGGGAATTTCCAGATATGAACCTTGCTAAATTATTTTTTTAGATTAATATTTAGCAATAGGCAATTGCCTACTCAAGTGCAATATGGATAACTTTGCCCCTGATTATTTTGACAACATTGCCTATACACTACTCCAGCTTTAAATTTTTATGCTAATCAATTAAGACCCATGAAAATATTTTCCTTTTAGAAAACTTTGAGATAAATTTCAATTAAATAGAAGGAACTCTTTTTAAAGAGCTGTAACTAGACAACAAAGCTGTGAATAACATTTGGTTAACACTTTGGTCTTGACAAATGAGGATCCATATGTCAAATGGCATGGCATAGAATTTTTAATGTTCTTTCAGTCACATTTTGTACAGTTTTATACATATTGCGTGGAGCAAGCATTTCAAGAAAACACATTAAAAGAGAACCCATAATTAAAAAATGCCTGGCCATAACCTTTATACTCATGTCATTAAATAAGAAAGACGTCAACAAATATTTATGCTTTCTGTATGCAGACATTTCAGATCAGTGACTAAAGCCCATTAACCAAAAAAATTATATCGGCAACATGCAGCTTAGAACTACTATGAATAAGATACAATTAGTCCTGAACAGGCAGGATTAATTCTTAATTTTTACACAATTAAAAAAACCTTAATATATGTTTTTATGGGGAGAAATTACACAGCAATCTTTCATCAAAGAAGTGACTCAAACAGCATGTAAGTTAAAAGATCTTAAATATTAAAAACAAATTCTTAACCATGAAAGCTTACAAATTCCATGAGCTTAATCTCTTAACATCCACTTATTAGGCCAATTACAGCAATAAATAAATTACATTATTTCTAATGATATCTTCCAATTCCTATCCTTTTACTGTCCTTCATCCAAGATGTGAGGAGACTGTTCTTGCTGGAATAAAACCAGTAAGTATACACAATAAACACAGTTCATGATCAATTCAAATATTGGAGGGTATTTGGTTTTTTTTTCTAAAGCAAGGACAACTCACATTTAATAATGACAAAGAAGTTGACAACTTTATATTTTATCTGATTCATCTGTGAGCAGTTAACCTGGCAATAAGATGACTTTTCTATTTCCTAAAGCTCTGAACATCCACATCTCCCACTGATTTTGTTTTGCAGATTTGTTTATTGAGGAGTCTAAAAAAATAAAGCCCAGAGGTCATTTGATAGAACAGCTGGACAGTTGCTCTACAGCAATTAATTTGTCATGAAAAAATGGCCAAAGGAATCATACCACCAAATATAAAAATAAGTAGAAAAAAAGGTTAAAAGATTCTTAGGCAATTTTGCACTAAGACTGAATTATATTGGTACTATCTTTTTTCCTAAGACTCTGAGTATCCTTACTTCTTTCTTAACACCTCATATGAATTCAACCATGTTTGGTTTCTGATCTGATCCAAAGACTGGAAATTCTAGACCCAGAGTGCAACCACAGATTAAAGACTGGGCAAAAATCATTGCTTCCCAGTACTCATGATATTCTGAATTTAAGTGTGTTTCTGAGTGTGAACTTGGCTCACTGAAGCTTAATTTGCTTAAGTTACAGTTCTGTACATGCAACAAAAAAAAATAGATGGTCTGTGGGACTCACTGTAGGTATTTAAGGAAACATGCAATGGATTTGCAGGGTAGATGAACACTTCGCAGTGAAATGTCAATGAGGTGGAAAATATGGCTTTGGGACATGGTAACATAATTACAATGCTAATCAAGCACAATGCAAGACTCTCCAGTAAAGTTGACAAGCTTGAGAATTAATCCAGGATTAAGTATTTCAAGATTACTGGTGTCCCAGTGAGGAAAAGCCTAAGAATTTAGTAATCTTTATGGCAGCACTTCAGAAGGATGAAGCAAAATATTTATTTTCAGAATCATATTGGGCTGCTTCACCATAATAATTTGTGTCCAGCCACATCTTCACAGGTTTTCTCAAAATTGGTCCAATTTTCACAGAGCATTTTCTGAAGAAGCACCACAACATGCAAAGGAAAATCTGCATTGTTTGTACATATGCAGTTAGTGGTACATTTCTTCTCCCTCCTCTCTTACATGATTTTAAAGAACCTCTTCTATTCAAATATATACAAATATAACAATCCATACTAGTTTGAGTCAGTAGAGCAATGGTCAGACCCTGGAAACAGGTAGAGCAACTGCAGAGATTAACGCTCTGTCCCTTACCAGCTATTTGTTTCTGTTCATCAGGTAGGTTATCAGATTGCAAAAACAAAATCACAAGGGATTTATGTGTCATCACTCATGCGTAACTACCACAAAAAGGTTAATTACACCTTTTATTCACCATTATCATTCCACTTTTAAAATCCAGCTAAATGATGACAATTATAAACATAAAACATGCTTACAATTCAAATTTTACTCTTCACATGAAAGCCAGCTCAGCATAATTATTTTTCTCCCCACTGAAAAGCGTGAATTGATGGCAACATTCCCAGATGAGCATATCTTTTTATTGCCTCAAAATTTTTCTGTGAAGCATCATTTTATCATTTCACCTTATTGCTTATTACATGGAAATTGAGGTTGAAAAATGACACGAGTCTCAAAAAATGGAAGGCTGTGTTTCTAACCTTTTCTGTTAGCCCGACAACAGATAGCACCTGTATCACAGGGAGCCTGAAAAGATTTTCTGTTATTTTCAGCTAGGAAAAGCGTAGATAATTTATACTTTGATGACATTGGTCCTTGAGAAATTATATGACTGAATTCTACTGGAAAGGCCTAAGTTTTTGCTTTTTTAGTGCTGAAAAGGCGTAAATTGGCGGGACATTCCAGCTTGATGCAAATCTGTGTCAGGTCTGTCTGATGTATGTCTGTATATCTTTTGCCTAGTGAAAACAGGCAAACATCAACTACAGTGACTGTTTAGTAGTCATAAAGTAGTTTTTACCACAGAAAAAAAGAGGAAGATGAACAGTGTAAAGTTTACATTTATTTTCCATAATTCTGGTATAAATCAAAGTAGAAAAAAGCACCTGTTCACTTATATTAATTTATTTCTTTTCTATTAGATGTGTTTTTTACTAATGTCAGAAAAATGAGTTCAATATTAGGATTTCAGTAAAGATGATATGAGGAGAAGCAGTGTACATGAAAAGGCCTGTTGATAAATAAGAAGAGTGGGTAGTTATTACACTTCAATCGGTGGTCAGAATAAACCAATGCCCCTAATTTCTTTAGGCTGCCAACTGCCAACTGAGAGGATACTTTAGACTTTCAGGGAGAAGATAAATTACTTTAATATGTAACTCATACTCTAAGATAGAATTTCTCCGTGTCAGTAACATATTTTTTGTCAGAAAATTCTGTCAGAGACTCTAGAATGATATATTATTATTTATGAATTGAGCACCAGAATTCAAGTACTCATTCTGGCATTAGACACTACAATGCATTTCAGGATACTTGAAATTTTCCAAAGGCTGACATATTAAAATCTCAAAGTTCTAAAAAGAAGAAAAGGAAAAAACGTGTTTGACTGGTTCTGATTAACCCTTCAGAAAATTATCCCTTCAGATTAACCCTTCAGAAAATTAACCCTTCAGCAATCAAGTACAGAGAATGAGCTGTATCAAGAAAACCAACACAGCTATGTACTACTGTAGTAATAGATGAAGTAGAATTATGGATATCCAGGGTGGGAAAATTATACAAGGGGTACACTTGAGTCACAACACCTCACTTACCTACCCATTATTGGCTGTAAAGCACAGAATAGATTTAAGGGACTTGAAGAAAATAATGTCATCATTTTGAGGATATGAGAGGTCAGAATGAAAATAATATATTTTCCATTCCCCCAAGATGGTTTGAGAAAAGGAGGGAACTTCTTCATTGAAAAGCAGCTGAATATCACCAAATGCATGTACAGGTACTGCGTGCAAAACTGTAGGTGGGGGTCAGTGCCTTGCTATCACAGGAGAGATGAAAGGTTGGGCAGAGATAGGTCATAAGGACTTAAAATATGAAAGTAAATCATCTATGCTTGGTGCAGCAGGGAACAGAAACACGGTAGAGAGAAGTAAAAAGAGGATTAACAAGAGCTAATCCTAGATATGAAGGTTTGTATGGTTTATGTAGATTATCGCCACTGCAGTGGAAATGGATTTGTTGCAGAGTGGCACCCAAATGTGTATATTTCCTGCAAATTATGAATTTAAATCTGTCAAGCTGTTTTTTTGACTTACAGGTCATCAAAAATACTTTGATAAAGAGCAGCTGCACAGTGAAGGTTACAAGCAGACTTCTGTTATATGCTAAAATGGTTTTTTTCTTTCTTTATTTTGTATAGCAAAATATTGTAAAATTGCAGTGAAACAACAATGAAAGATTTGCACATGCACTGAAGGCTGGTGACCAGATGAAATAACACATATTTGAAAATAATTACTTTTTTTAATGCTTTAATTAATCTAGCCTCTTTTAGATTCACTTCATCTTAAAAAAAAGATAGTTTCAACCAAAGAAATCTTGACACAAGCTTTATGCTTCACTTACAGTCAAAGAACAAAAACTAGAAAATGGGCAATGTCCATGTACATATATATATATATATATATATATATTTATATAAACACAGTGAATCCTGTTTTAAATATTGTAACATCCACAAGAAAAAGATGTCTTCAGAGAGAATCTAGGACACTGCAGAGATGCTCCTATCTGTAGGGAATAAGTAAAAGTCTCTTTTCTTTTGAATAAAAGGATTGTACTTGCCAGCTGGGAGAGCTAGGATGGACAGAGTCCTGAGTCCCTTCCTACAGGGAGTAGTTGGTGTGTCTGACACACTGTCATTTAAACTGCTAGGGTCAGAAAAATTCAGAAACTTACTTGGAAACTTATGTTGTCCCTAACATAGATGTTTGTAGGGAAGCTTTTGACCCTGGGAAGTTTTTAGCAGAATGTGGTTTAGAGTTATTGCAGTCTATAAAAATGAGCATGTCTCTTGCCTTTAAAGGTCAAGAAAATCAGAACAGAATTATCTCCATGTTCATCCTCTGTGAATACTGTTTCACGCACTGTTTTACAAAATACTGTTTTACAAAAGTGGAGTAATTTTCTGAGTAGTATGGCAATTTACTAGGATGTATGAACCTCCTAATAAACTTCAAAAAGTAAATGACTGCCTGATAAGATTTTCTTTCAGTGTGTAACAACATTTTTACTCAGTTTCAAGGGTAACTGTATGTAATCTAATCCTGCTTTTTAAAAATATCCTCCCTGCAGAGATTATGTCAATTAACTGCAGAAATACTCTTGAGCTTCAAGAGTGTCTGAACTCATGCTCAAGTGAGCTGATCATTTATTGTACTGTATGTCTCAAATATGTGATGTTTCTATTGGAGTTTAAGGTTTACTGAATGTCACAGATTTTTTTTTACTGGGAAACTATTCAGTAAATTATTAATTACATAGCTGGAGCATCCCAGTGGTTTTAAGAACAGTTTTTCCAATAATATAGATATAATTTTTGTATTTTTTAAAAGCACTCTTCTTTTTCTCTCAGTTCTATGTTCTGAATCACATCAACATGAACCAATCTGTAAAACATCATAGATGGGGATGATTGTTTTTTCCTGTTTTCCTCTATTATTTCATACCTTGAGACCTCACCCAAGAAAGACTGAATTTCTGAAACCTGAATTTGTAGAAGGCACCTGCATGTTTTATCTTGGCAACTCTTGACTCCTAATATCATAGTGTGACCGTATTTATAACATGGATTCTCAGGGAATGGTTTATTTATCTGTACTTAGTGATACAGTGGTCAGCTGCTGTTAATGTTAGGCAATATTCAGGACGGGTTATTACAACTTTTGTAGAGCTACTGCCTTGCAGAGCTGGAGCTCAATCATCCTTGTTGGTCCCTTCCAACTCAAGATATTCTAGGATTTTATGATTCTGTAATGAACAAGCCCTCAAGCCTGCAATGAGAAGGTCTGGAGAAATGTAAAATTTAGTGAAAGACTAGAACTTCAGACAGAGGTATCTTTAGCATTGTTCTGAGATTTAACTTTTAAAAGCTAGAGGTTTTCTAACAATGCACAAACCAAATGACACTAACTAAAGTAAAAACAGATTAATATTTTTCAGAAAACTGTGCTATGCAAATAGTTCTTGCTTTACTCTTTAACTTTAGGTGGGTATTCTAAAATGATTATATGACAAAACAGCCTATATTTTACTCATTTGGTGTTCAGAAGTGTATGAAATCATAGAATGACAGAATATGCTGAGTTGGAAGATACCTGTCACCTGTACTTTGTTTATGTAAGCCATATTCTAATTCTTTTGGCTTTTTACTTTGACAATACAAACATTTAGAATAGACTTTAATGACATCATTTTCTAGTAAAATCATTATTTCTTCAATGTTTAAAGAAGACCCAATGTCCACCTATATATTTTGATTCCTCTTTTCTGCCTGGACCCCTGCAATAAAAAAGGAATTTATGAAAACTGTAACCTGAAATTTTCTCATAGAGTAGTAGCATTATTAAAATCTGAAACAGTGCAACAACTGTATTTGTGCTGTCAATTTCTTAGTATGACATAATTTTTGTAGTCAAAATAATGTCTAACAAGCTGAACTCTCACTAACTTTCAGTATATACAGTTGATAGCATTAAAAAAATATTTTTGTCTCCTCAATATTGTACATTAAATGCTTTTAAAATAGATTTTCAGCATATTTACATAATGATGCCTTCAGATGTAATGTTGGCCATATTAATCTAATGTTTATAATTTGGGGAAGAAAAGAAGATTAGGGTTGACATATACTGATGGTTTCATTTTTCAGTATTGAACATTATGATGATGTTTTTTCAGCTAGGTTTTCTTCATGAGATTCATTTGCAAAAGAACAAAATGTTAAAAATACGAAAAATTCAGTTTAAGATGTGTGATTGCGCTGAGCACTTCTTTAAGTCAAAGCCTTGCATACAATCCAAATGCTTTATCATCTTGCTTTCTATTAAAAACAGTGAAAAATAGGCTATTAAAATATCATTTGAAATAGGCAAACAGTGAATTCAGATATACTTATGAATCATTACAGCTTTATTGTAAGTGGCAATAGAGTTGAAATACTCTGAGAACAAAATGTTCTCTGGCATTTCCTAGCGAACTAGATTAAAAACAAAATTAGAAATAGCATATATTTCTGTTGAGCTTTTGAATCAGCTTCTGACTGGTCATAGACATTGGTCCCCTTTCCTGCTCATTACTTTAAATTTCTTTTATTGAAGTGTAATTCTTGAAATCATAAGATTCCAGAGGGAAGTATTTAAGCATCTAAGTTCATAGAATTTTTCATTAAATTCAGCTGGGCTAGGATTCTTGTATATTTTTGGTATTTTCAAAAATGTTCATTTAGCTCTCAACTACAGATGGTACTATGAAAGGACAGAAGGGATTATAGGCTACACTTTTTGTGCCTTCTCAGGGGTATTTGTACTTGGACTGGCTTTAGTCAGAATGTGATAATGAGATGAATTATTTCACACCTATTGCCCAGTGTGAAACTAAAACTGTAAAATGTTCATTTAAAAATTATTTCATACTTACATCCAGACTTACAAGTAGATTTGTGCTGAGCACAGGGTTGATAATACAGAGTTATTTTTGTTGTTGCTGAGCAGGGATTACACAGAGACAAGGCTTTTTCTGCTTTTCATACTGCCATGATGGTGTGGAGACTGGAGGTACATGGAAGGCTGGGAGGAGACACATCCAGAATGGGTGACCCAAACTGACTAGAGGGATATTCCAGACCATGTAATATTATGCTCTGTATATAAAGTGGGGGGAACAAGGAGGACAGGGGAGGATGTTTGGAGTGATGGTGTTTGCCTTCCCAAGTCACCATTCTGTGTGATGCGGCCCTGCTCTCCTGGGGATGGCTGAACACCTGCCTGCCTATGGGAAGCAGTGAATTAATTCCTTGTTTTGTTTTCCTTGTGTGCATGACTTTTGCTTTCCTTATAAAACTATCTTCACCCCAACCCACAAGTTTTCTACCTTTCAACATTCCAGTTCTCTCCCTGATCCCACTGGCTGGAATGAGTGAGCAGCTGCATGGGGCTTGGCTGTGGGCTGGGGTTAAAGGGCATCATATCTGTTTTTCGAGATCAATCTGTATTCTCTTATTTTCAGTATATTTTTCTGAAAAAATCTTGCATTTGTTCATTATGCTCAGCCTTGTTGAGAAGCACTATTTGCTGTAACCTTAACAATAATCATAAGAAAGTCAAATAGCACCCACTGTAGCCTGGATCCAAAGTCCCACAGTACTTTCTTGTCCAGCATGAGGAAATGACTTTAATAGCTTGGATTCTATTAAGATGATTTGATAAATATGGATTTGAACTCTCCACATTGATATCTATAACTACCATTCGTCTTTACAGAGTCAACAATGTTCAACAGTGTAATTCTTTATTTATTTACTTAGATGGGGTTAATTGCAATTTCAGCTAATTAGTGGCTTTCATCTAAATTCCAAATATGATAAATTAAAAGCTCTGTACTCCAGAGTTTTCAGTCAGTAAAATAAGCTACCTACTTCAATCAGGTTGCCATTTTTGGTGCATCAGGCAGAGACTCTACACACTGGGCAGCAATCCAAGCCAACTTTCACTCCTTTAGCTAGGTAATAAAATGAACCTAGTTCTATCAAGGCACTTAAAACCACACTAAACTGATATTTTGTGAAATGGTGGAGAAAAAAATCCACCAGCATATAATTATTCATTTTTGCCTTACAAGAAACAGAGGGATCAACTACATTACAAAATAAAATGAAACATAAACACAATGTTTTTACCTATCTTATCAATTAAGCACTTTGCACTTAAAATTCTTAAGCCTGTTTACTCATCAGTTACAGGCTTCTTAGAAAAATATCAATAAATAAAATAAATTATGGGTTGTATGCCATAAAATATAAAAGGGAAAATATTCTTCTGATGTACACTACCATTGCTAAGAGTGTTCAGATGAAAATAGGAGTGTTCATATTAGAAAAATTTGTTAGGGATTTTTGAGTTCTTCAGAAAATTATCTGTTTCCTTCTAAAATACTCTATATTATTATAATCTTTATTATTATTATTACCTACCTATCTGCTTTGTTAGGTTTTTTTTTTTCATGTTTCTGTAACTACTTGCTGTTTAGTTGTATGTTTCAGAAAAGTAAAATAAAGATTCCTGTGTGGTAAATTTAATAGCAGCTGCAACAGATCCTCAGATTCTTCCAGCTAGCAAATTCCTTTAGCATTGGATTCTGTGCAAGAATTACTCATTCTACTACTGTAATGTAGAACATTCATTCCTCTTGAAGTTATGTACATCATTCACTTATATCTCTTCTAGGTCATCTGAACTTATATTTCACAAACAGGAGGAAAGGAAGGCACTGAAAATTATTCTCTTAATTACTATGACAGACAAAGACACACAGTAAGTGAATTTTAGTGTAGTGTTGCCTTGTGTTTGATTTTGTACCATCAAAGATTAATGAACTTATAGTTGAGGAAAAAGCATCTCTTAGGTGACACAAAGCTATAGACAATGTATAAATCTGTAATAATAGAAATGTGAACCACCCAGTTGACACTTCCTAGTAATTGTTTCTGTCTTTTAGAAGTAATCTTTCTTTGTGGGAAGTGGGAAAGGTGATAAAGTACTTTTCTAAAAGCTGTATTTTCCTGTGATCAAGCTTGCCTGTTGTCCCTCCAGTGCTTATATAGTTACACGTATATGTATTTATACAGGCACACACAAATGCATGTGTACAAGTCTGAGAGATCCTATCAATTCCTTTGGAGGTTATGTGGGTGTTCTAGGGCTGAGAAGAGAAAAGTATCTCATGCTACTACTAAACAAACATTTGAAATACCATATTATTGGGATGTCTTTTATGCCCATTTGTCTTGCCAACAGTCTGTTCCTCATAACAATCTAAACTGTTAAGCGTATTGGCCATTTTCACAGAAACTAAAAAAAGTCTCATATTTTTTGAAAATGAGCCACTAGATGCAAATTGCTGCTGCCAGCGAGGAAACAGCAAAAAGAACTCAGTCAATACTTTCTTCAGAAGCAACTAGCCTCAGTTGGTTTCTTCCCTGCAGTTTTTCAAAAGAACCTGCTTCTATACTCTTCTACTGGAATGCAGTAAGTAAAGCTTTAGGGAAAAGGAATGCATCTGGAACAAGTCTTCATTATTTCCACTGTCACAAACACCTGGTCACATTTGACTTTCCTACTTTGAAAAACTTTCTGTTGGTGAACTTCTATAACCAGTGAAGAATAGATAGTGCTCAAATCACACTTCACTTTGTTTCAAATTATGGTGCTGTATTCCTCAGATCAAACTCTAAAAACCTTTATTTTCATTGATCTTGTAGGTCATGGCATAGCGTGGTTGCAGTATACATAGGGTCAAGGACAGTATACTAGCATCGCATATAAAAAAATATTCCCTTTATCCTTGGATATAAAACATAAGAAGGCAGCATTTTTAAGTTTAATTCAAAGACTACCTCTATGAACAAATATGTTATTTTGTAACAAAGGATGCTGTATGAACCAGCTTAGCCCTTGACAGTTTATAAAGCCCTATGTACAGGAAGAGTGGCCAACAGCAATAGAGGCAATAGAAAGTTCAACTTACAGACACTCCTGCTATGAACTGAAGATGAGAATATCAGCATGACAAAATGTGCTAGAGCAGGCACTGATGAAAGTGTCTGAAAACTTTTGAAAAACTTCCACTACTTGTCAAGTCAGTCACTGGTTTTCTTTCTTTTGTTCTCAGATGGTTATATATAAGTTCTTAACAGGACTAGGATACCAAAGCAATCAACTGTACAGCAAAGAGTCTGTCACTCATCAGATATAAAGCCCTAAGAGAAACAAAATCCAGGCTGTAAGTGGCTGTAGGCCTTTCTCCTACAATCTTAATTCCAGGATCCCTTAAATTCTTTTTTCCTATTGCTGCCTTCCCTCCTTACTTATCAAATAAATAAATGGGCTTGTACATTTAATAAAGTGGTTTAATGAGTATGTATCTTCTTTTCCTGCTAAATAAGCTGTGTGGTCTATAATGCAGAACTTTCAAACACTTCTTCAGTGAATGCTCAGAATAGATGGCTTTTTCTTAAAACAAACAAAAAATCCCCCAAATAAAAAAACAAAAAAAAAAAACCCAAGGGTTCTTTTCAATAGCTTATCTTTCTTTAAGTCCTTTCTTCTCTGATACATAATTTACCATAATTTACTTTTTGTTTGTTTGTTTGGTTTGTTTCGTAGCTGACATGGTTTAGTGCCTTTGTTATTTATAAATCAATGTATTTACTAAATTTGCATTAGATAGATCTGAACTCTATTTCTCTTACAATTACAAATAATTTTGCTGTATGTGGTGGCAGCCAATACAGGAATTTAAAAAATTCAGGGTTCAGAAGAATTAGCACCGATCTAAGGGGATAAATACCTTTTTAAGTAACATGTGTGCCTCGTTGTATTGAATATTGAGCTGTGATGGTAAGCCATAACACAGTCATTAAGGGAAGAAGGAAGAAATTAATTATTTACTATTTATTAAATAAAAATATCAAGGTAAAACTATAAGATTATTCTAAGGGAAAGTGAAATATCCCATTTGTCCATTAATTTTAAAAGACATTTTTATGACTTCAAGACATTTTTATGGATTTCCAGAAGGAGTAGCATATTAACAGGATGATATGCTAAAAGAAATGGCTTTTACTTGCCTACTTTTAGGAGCAAAGTAAAGCAAACTGTTCTTCTTGTGTCCAATTTCTTATAAAAGCATGAGAGAAGAGACTTTGATTTCTGATCTGGAAATCCTTGATCTTACCAGGAGGCTTCGATTTCTCTACAGGTGAACAACAAATCATGAAGCTCCCAGGCAAGCAATGTACTTGCTCTACTACTTTGTGCATTTTTATTGTTGAAGAAACACTAGAACTGGATGAAAACCACAAAAATGACCAAAGAGTATTTATTCAGAGTATTAAATTGCCTGAATTCAGGCATACTCACAAACTGTTCCCATATAAAACTCAATACAAGGCAAATATTGTCATTTAAGCTTTAATGGAATTGCAGATAATATTAGGACACCTAGCTGAAATAATTTTCTAGAACTGGCAAATCAGAAATTGAAACACTGAAAATATTTAAATTGTAGTTAAATCAAAAATTATTAGAAATTAAGATAAAAGTCATTAGAAAAAAATCTGTTCCAAATATTTGTCACTGCTTGCTGCCTAGGTTCTGGCAGCCTTGGTGAGTGAATATTTCAGACAGAAACTCGTGGATATCTTTAAGAAAACACCTCAAATTCTACATTACATTTCATTTTTTACCAGTCCGGTTTTATTCAATCGCTCCAAAAGTGAACACCTGATAAACAACATCTTGTTATTTGTCTCTCTGTTCTTCATGACTCCAACCAATCTGCAGGCTGGGAAAGAAGAAACCATCCCTTGGCAGTACTGTGATATGTATGTTCTGCAGTTCTTTGATTTAAATATAAGTCTGAGCTGCAGCTGCATGAGAGTAACGAAGGCTGGAAGATTGCCTAAGCAGTTTAAAGTTCATGAGGCAAGGAGTTCAGTTGAAAAATATAATTTTTTGGTTTTAAATCACCCAAAACTTGTCAATATTTAGATGGAAGAGTGTGGTTAAGGACTGCCTACATTTAGACTTAATTTAATGTTAGCTTACAAATGGTGTTGAACAGCTGCCAATGGATTCTCCCACTGAGAAATGTCACAAAGCAACTGACTGTGTTGTTTTGTTTCTAAAAGATCTTTTATCTTTTCTATCTTACAATAAATATATCCAGTTGAACACTTGCTTGAAAATGATTTATCACTGCAAAAATAATTTCCCTGTGCAGGACTGAAATTGAAACAATCACACTATATTTTTATTTACTAAAATTTGAAATACTGATAAGAACAAGCTATATTTTATCTGCATCTCTATCATGGTCAAGGTCTAAGTTTTCAGATTTTAGGAAATTATCTAGGGTCTCCAGCTAATTTCCTTTGTTAATAAAATTGAGCTGGAGACCCTTTAAAAATATATCAGGATTCTTAACACTATAATTGCTTTTTTCCAGGAAATAACATATGAGAGAGGATATGAATTGCCGTGCTGGGATGACTCAGTCCACCCATTAAAGCACCAGTCTACAACCAAGAATATCTTTTCTCATGTGTTTTGCATGAACGTGGAAAACATTATGCTTAAACAAATGCCATGAGGAAGGATATACTTTCCAAAAGGTAAAGAGACCTAATGGAAACCTTCTGTGATTGTTCCACATATTTGATAGTTTGAACGGGAATTAATATTTCTGAATGTTACAAATTTGTACTCAAATCAGCAGGACTCTAGCTGAGGATACAGCATGTGATAATGAACTGTATAGGTTGTAAACCAACATTTGTCAGCTTCGCACTCCATTAATAGAGATATTTCATAATCACTTTCCCTTCAGTCTAGAAGAAATTGGTGAAAAAAATTGCCTTTGTTAACATATGTCTCAATTACTTTAATGAGAGAAAGGGTCATTAGTTGTTACACACATTTTTAAGGCCTATTAGGTACTTTCCCTTAGTTGTCTAATCCTCTAAAAAATGGAACATTCTTATATTCCTTACTAGCAAAATTTGTGTTGCACACAAAAAAATCTTAATAATCTAGTTAACTGTTAGGTTAGTGAGAAAAATTAGCTGTATTTTTTAGAAAAGCTGAGTAGCTGCATATCCAAACATATACATACACATATATATATCCATAAAGATGTACACAAGTTAAATTTATTCACTTGGGTGTCACAGAAATATAGACTAGAAAGAGGTTGTGAGAGGCTATGATGTATGTATGGTCCTGGTTTCACCTGGAATAGAGTTAATTTTCGTCTTAATAGTAGGTGCAGTGCTGTGTTTTAGATTTACTATGAGAATAATGTTGATAACATAGTGATGTTTTAGTTGTTGCTAAGTAGTGTTTACTAGGACTTAGAAAAAACTTTTCAGTTTCCCATGTTGTGCCAGTGAGAAGTTGCACAAAAAGCTGGGAGGAAGCATGGCCAGGTCAGCTGACCTGAACTGTCCAAAGAGATATTCCACACCATGGATTGTCATGTTCACTTGATAAATTGGGGTTGAATTGACTAGGAGATGCTCAGAGACAGGCTGGGCATTGGTCAGTGGGTTGAGACCAATTGCGCATCACTTCTTTCTCTCAGGTGTTATTCCACAGAACCACAGAATGACTTTTTGAAAGGAACCTTAAAGATCATCTAGTTCCATTCCCCCTGCCATGGGCCGGGACAGCTTCCACTAGACCAGGCTGCTCAAAGCCCACTCCAGCCTGGCCTTGAACACTTTCATGGATGGGCCATCCAAAATCTCTCTGGGCAACCTGTTCCATTGCCTCACCACCCTCACAGTAAGTAATGTTGTAGTAGGAAACACAGACGGTAAACAGGGAAGGCGCGGCAGCAGAAGGACGCACAGCACGCAGTCTGCGGTTCTCCAGTGGTTTATTGATAGGAGTAGCAGGGAAGGCCCGGGGAAGGAGAGATGGGGTGGAGAAGCAGGGACGGGCGCGGGGTCTGGAGCTCCGGAGGCTGCAAGCTGTCAGCGGCAGTTGGTGTCGGGCAGCAAGGTGTCCCGGTGAGCAGGACAAAATGGCCGTTGAGCACCCAGTGGAATAGGGTCTTAAGGGGAAGGAGAGAGGGAGTGGTTTGGCACGCAGGCCAACCGGGAAAGCCATAGGGAAGAGGGACAGGGGTAACAACCAATCATTACAGGGGAGGGGAGGATACATAATCCAAACCAACCAATGGGGTACAACTTAGGAGGGGAACAAAGAAGAACAGTCTGGAAACTAAGCCATATATGGGAAAGGGGCGGGGGAGGCGTCTGGGCCAATGATCCTCTTAGCTGGCGCATACATTGCCGCAGGGGCTCATGGGCTGATCTCACTGTCACCATGAGTGAGACAGCACAGGCTGTCCCTGCCCCCACGGCCGGCCCTCTAGCTGGCAACTCGGAGGTAAAACCTCCACAAGTAATGCCTTCCTAATATGTAGCTGAAATCCACTCTCTTTCAGTTTAAAGCCATCACCCCTTGTCCTATCACTACATGTCCTTGCAAAAATTTTCTCTCCAGTGTTTTTGCCGACTCTGTTTAGGTACTGGAAGGCTGCTATAAAGTCTGCCCAGACATCTTATCTACAGTCTGGTAAACCCCAACTCTTTCAGCCTGCACAGGTTCTGGTAGATGACATCTTGTCTCATTCATCATTGCTGTAACCTCGTCATAGGCGGACAAGAAATTTTTCAGTGACAATTTACCCTTAGGGAAGTCATGATGGCTGTCACCAAACATGTCCTTATTTTCTGTGTGTCCCAGCATAGTTTCCAGGAAGATTTGCTCCATCATCTTGTTGGAATCCAAGTCTGACAGTCCTGTAGTTCCCTGGGTCTTCCCTCTTTCCCCTTTCAAAAATAGGGGTTACATTTCCCTTTTTCCAGTCACTGAGAACTTCCCCAGACTGCTATGTCTTCTCAAATATGGTGGATAGCAGCTAAGTCATTTCCTCAGCCAACTCTCTCAGGACCCTTGGATGTATCACATCACGTCCCATGAACCTCTGTGCCTTCAGGTTCCTGAAATTGTTTTGTACCTGATCTTCCACTAAAGTGCATGATTCTTCATTCTCCCATTCTCTCTTCTTCATTGCAATTATCAAAACTTTTATAAATTAGTAGTAGTAGTAGTAGCAGCAGCAGTAGTAGCAGTATCATATTTATTTTGTTTCAGTTATTAAACTCTTTTCATCTCAACCCAGGAGGTTTAAATTTTTTTCATTTCTCTAATTCTCCTCCTCACAAGGGGGAAGGTGGGGAATGGAGGGAGTGAGTGACAGGCTGACTGGTACATAGTTGTAGGTTGGGTTTAAACCATGCCAACTATTAACTTTCATAACATATTTTTCTTACTTGTTTTAATTTTTTAGGTGATGGACATACTATAATCTTTCAAGGCATTAAATTAATGTGTATAATTACCTTTATCATTAGCCTTTTTTTTTCACCTGATTGAACATTTACCTGCATTATTCCCTTTCAAATACATTATTCTCATTCTATAGACAGTGCACACAGAGAACAGATTATAGCCTTTTGCTTTACAGCTGTCTTTTATGTATTTAAAGATTTAGCGTTTCCCTTCCAACTTCTCCTCCAGATAGACTACATCAGTTCTCATTCAGAATGTCTGATCAATCCCATTGTTTTTCTTCAAACTTCTTACAATTCATCTGCATATTTCAATTATTTATGACCTGACCTTTTACCACAGTCACTAGTGGAAATCCATACAGACATGATTTTCTTTGTGGAAATGTGTTTCTATTGCAAGACAAAACATAATTGCTGTTTTCCCACAAGTAAAAATTAATATTTGGTTCATACCTCATGTCAGAGACTGAAATGTTATGGTTTATGGCTTGAATATTTTTATGAAGTACTTTTGCCTATTATGAAAAAATTGTATAACAAAACTACATGGAAGACCACTCTACCCTGAATAGGGCCCCTGGGCTGAGGCTGTGAACTGTGAGTCAAACTGCCTAAGGCTATTTGAGATAAGAAAAAGTGACACTATTATTTTAAGCATCACTGCTCTGGGAAGTAATGGATAAGGCTGGGAGGACACTTCCACAGGAGGATCAAGTCCAGCAGTTTTGGGGTGGAGACCATAGCTCCAGGTTTATCTACTGTCAGGCTTGGACAGAACCCCCCACCAAAGGGAAGAGGAGGAGGGTCTTGGGTATGTGGCACAACCTCTGGTCAGAGGCAGTGAATGCCTGTTGTATCGCGGTCCAGGAGGGTGGCACAGGCCGGCTCCCCCCCGGACCGGGTCTCTGGTTCTTGTAAATCCCACCGGATCCGGGGCGGGCGGCCCCCGAGGTTCCGCGGCATAGCGGCAGTCTTCTAACCGCGTCAATTCAACAGGAATATCGTGATACGAAGGAAGGAACTGGACTCCATCTCTTTTCTGCTAGAGAGGTTTATTTTGGGGTAATGGGAAAAGGGCTGCAGGGAAGGAGAAAGGGGGGAGGACAGGCAGGGCAGGTAGCATATCCTAGCAGCCCAGAGATGGAAGACCTTGAGCTGGTCCAGGCTCTGCCTTTTAAGGGGAAGGAGAAGGGGCAGGGGCTGGCTCTCTCTGAGCCAGTCCCAGGAGGACGAAGGGAAGATTGGCAGGAGGGTTACACACCAATAGGTTTTGAGGTACAGCAGAGCATATTTCACAATGAACCAATGGTATACAGAGCAGAGGAACAAAGGAGCACATGGAATCCTAAAACCCACGTTGCTACAAATGCCCATTCTCTGTTACACAGGCTGGCTCAGCTGTGAAACCACCCCCAGCTCTGGGAAAGCCACATCCACAGGACATGCACATGAAGGGGCAGCACAGGAGGTGTCACAGTCCATAAAACACCCTTGAAATTCCCCCAGACTCATTCCTGAGGCATTACACCAGATCAATTCACATGATGCAAAATGATGTAATAGAGCCACAGTCTTGCAAGAGACAGTGTCAAACTTGCCCTGGGCATTCCCATCTGGCGCAAACCTATATTAATCCATTGTATTCTATACTTTTCTGTGGGTAACCCTCACCACCAATAAGACCAGATGGAGGGGACTAACAAGGCATCCTTGGGACCCGTGGTGTGATGATATGTTTCTACTTAATCCCTCTCTGCCACTCTTCCTGCCCTGCCCCCTCACCCCATCTCTATTTCTTTCTTTCTCTTTCTTTCTCTTTCTTTCTCTTTCTTTCTCTTGGCCTCTTTTACTGCTAAATAAAATATATCATTTTTTTAATATCAACAATTAAACTCATTTGGTTGTAATCATATTTTAGGGAATATTTTGAACCTGAGGATTCATTATCCACAGAGAGCTCACTTGCCCCTCTGTGATTAAAGCAGATTGTAACACCTCCTTAGTGGTTGATTTCCTTTCTTACTTTTTTCCCTCATTTCACAGTTCTAAAATTTCCACATTCATCGTGTGTTCCTCTTCTTCTCCTTAGAAAAAACAACACAAAGTGAGTTGTAGCTGCTGGATGAGATTCTTGTAACACATCACAGAAAGAGGAAGTAAAAGTACAGCATTAAGTGGCAGAAGGAAGGATGGGTAGAAAGAACATAAGGGAAATAAATTTGTTTTCCATTGTTGCCAGGATCATGACAGAGCCTGGAGCTGACTCCCTCCCTGTGGAGCACCAGTTTCAGGTTCATCCCTTAGTCAGGGATGCCTCACCCCTACTCAAGGCAGAGTAGACTAGATAAAGGTGGAAGTTCTTCACTATAATATGTAAACCTGGTCTAGCAGAAGTTTCCCTGACTCCCCTTGCAGGGGGGTTGGAACTAGTTCCTTTCCAACCCTACCCATTCTATGGCTCTTTGATTCTACTTTTCTTTCAGTTGTAAACCTCACTGCTGTCTGACTTACTTATCCATCAGGTTCTCACCTGTATGATTTTTATTAAGCCCTTCATTCTCATCTCAGTTCTTCACCTGTCTGCTCAGTTCTCCTGAGACGTGCCACAGATAATTCCCTTTAGGGAATCAATAGTGTAAATCAGCATATCCAGCTCTTTCATAAATGAAAACAGCTGTTCATTCCCTCCTCCCCACTCCTGCATCAAGTAGATCCCAATTTAATTTTGCAGTGTTTATTTGTTTAATTGGGTTTATTCCTGAGGAGGGCAGCATAGAGGAAGAAAAAGAGGAGAAGGTTCTAGAGTGTAATCATGGTTTTGCTGTAGTAACTCTATTCTGTGTGCCAGTTTGTGTAACTTAGCTAGAAAAGCTTAGAAACATGCCAAAGTGCCTCATCTGCTAACTAGACAAACTGAATAGCTGCTGATAAAGCTGTATTGGGTGACTTATTTCATTTTAAAGCAAGCCATCTAACAGGATTTACATATTCCCCTTCTGGTAGCTGAGATAATCTGACTTCTGAATGAGGGTGAGAAGCTTATGCATATGAAAAAGAAACATTTGATTATTTAAAGAGTGATTGACAGAGGGTCAAAAGATAGATCTGATGTGATTTAGATCATCTGTTGTTTTCCAACATCATCTAAAGAGACCTCTCAGATTGTCCCAAGGTCTGCAATACTAAAACTGTAAGGACACCAGATTTGTTAACAAAAAGATTGAAACAGCATGAAATAGTGATACTTCTTTGCATCTTTAGAAGCCCAGAAACACATAATCATTCTTTTGACTACCTTTTATTGAACTTTTCTGACCCAAGTCAGGAAGGAATATGCTTATGCATGAATGTGTAGACAGTATAGATTTACAAACATCCCACAGAAACCTTCTGGTTTAATATCATGCAGATGAAAAAAGAATGGGAGCTTTTACAATGACCAGCAATTTTGCTGCCTCGATAATTTTTTCTTTCAAGTTAGAAACATCCCCATAGCTGGCTCAACACCTCTTTCGGCAGCACAAAAAAAATTAAATTTTGCAGCTCAATGGGTGAGAATCTGAGAAGGGCTGGAGCAGGAACATAGAGCCACAGGGATGCTGCAGTGAGCTCAGCTGCTTGCTCTTCTTCCTGCTGCCTGGCAGATGGGAAAATGTGAGGAACAACTGCTCCCACACCAGCAGCTGCCACTGTTGCCTGCCCACTTTCCAGAATTCTGGCATAGATAAATCTTATATTGGGGTCATGGACATCATTCATATATCCACTTTGCCTATGCCAACAGCCACTTTTTTCCTATCGGTTTTCTGCATGGAATTGTAGCTCTGACATGTGCATGCTCTTAAAAAGAATCAGATATGGATCATGCTACCATGAAGTAGGGTACCAGTTATGTTCTTTAAGATTTTTAATGCCAGATTTTTTATTCAAATTGTTACTAACACTAATAGCTTTCTATTAGACTTTTCAGTTTGTATCAGCTTCTGTTTTGGAAGCTGAATGAAAAAGAAATGAACAAAAGGTTTTAGTTCCATTTGTTCCCTGAAAAAATCTAGAATGAATAAATGAACACTTAGTCTTTTGTTTCAGCAAGCTGCTAAATTTAAATACAGTCCTTGTCTACCAAGACCTATTCAAGTTTACCAGCACTGAATATTTCTGTTCACTGAAGGTATGTTCTTCAGGAAAATCTGATTAGAATTTGAGTTTCTTCCACAAAATGAAGAATTTCTTATACTTTTATTTTAGATCCTTTTTAGTCATGTTTTGCCATTTACCATTTACTCAAATCCCTTGTAGCAGCTGTCAAGTCCATTGCATTTTAAAACACTATAGACAGTGCATATGGTTCTGCTCATATCAAATATTCCCAAAGACTTTTCCAATATGTAGGTATTTTTCCAAGATACTTAGAGTTGCTATCTCTTTTAGTATTCTTTGGAGTCTTCCCACTGAGACTGATCTATCACTCATTGCTTTGCTATCTTCTCTGACCATGTTTAACTGAGCTTAGAACCATATTTGAATATGGCTTTTCTGTGGGAAAAATCTGTTCTTCCTTGAAGTTGGTTTTCATTAATAAGGTTTCAAAACTGTCACCAGGAGGTTTGTTTGATCAAACCCCCAGAATTTTCTGCATTCTGGCTCTTAATTGCATGTATTGTTAGAAAACCATTTTGTATTAATAGACTGCTTTTGCTACTTGCAGGAAAGAGGAACACCTGTTGTTTTCAAAGACTTTTCAAAAATTCTGGTTAACTGTTTCTTAACCCATCATTGTCAGTTTAATATCCATTTTTTTACTTCACAGTCGCTTCCATTTTTAAGTAACTGTACACATATATATATGTGTGTGTGTATATATATGTAGCTATATTTTTAAATGATATATGTATATGATACATGTAATTTACCTTGTGGACCTGTTTATTTTCCCTAGAAATTAGACTTGGAATGGAAAACAGAAAAAAAATATTCCCCATCATGCCTATCTAAGACTAATTTACTTTTTCAAATCTTTAAAGCCAGGCATGACATCCAAAGGATTATGGAGTTATTCAAACAAAAACATGTTTGTCTCATGTTTTAATTAACTACAGTTATTAATAAAATAATTTAAAATTTTTGTTGGTTTTCAAAGTACTACTCAGTAAAAATAGGATGGACAGTCACAATAGAAGGTTAGGAGCGTTGAAATTATGCCATCTCATCCAGCAGTACTGGGTGATTTCAGTTTATTTCTGAATGTTTTCCTTTATAAGAAACTAGATATTTAAGAATGCTAGACAATAAATTAGTGGACATTTGAGTGTACTGGAAAGAAGAAAGTGAAAGTGTTTATGAATTAGGCAACACAGAAAATGGGAAAGGATATTTCAAAAATATATTTTACATATATCAGAGAAACCTATTTGAAAATGCAAAAACATTATTTGAGGTTGACATGTTGTCTCTAAATTTTACTATTTGTTTTCCTTTTTGTTTTTCAATAGCTTTTTACTTCCGACATTGCACCTTCCCCCGCCCAAGCAACTGCATCTGTATCTGCTTTGCTAGGGATTAATGGTATTAGTATTCTCCAGCTGGGAGAGGACTTCATTTTCTGTCATTCACTTTAGTCCATCGTTTCTTCTCTTTTCTCTGACCTCATTATAAGCCATAACTAACCATGACATCTTCATACTATGGCTAGAAGAGTAGAACAGGTCCCTCTGAAACTAATATTGATTTCGTTCCTTATTTCCTTTCTTCAGTATAGAGAAAGTATCAATGTTGTAATCATTAATTGGAGACATCTGGTAAAATAAAATCTAATAAAGCTTTTGCTCTTTCTGGGAGAAAAAAGCATCAATCTTTTTGGCATTTATACATTTGCCTCTCTTGTCATGCGCAGACTAATTTTTAGATATTCGGGGATTCAGATGCAGAACTCCTACATCAAACTGCAGTAAGCCTGAATGAGCAGAATGATTCAAAACTTTTTTTTATAAAAGAATATTAATTTATCATTAAAAGCATATAATATTTCCAAGATAAAAAAAAAATGAGAAAAACTAGAGGATGAATCATTCGTTATCCAGGAACTTTAAATTGTGAAAAAACATCTCACAATCCAAATGACTATTGTTAAACTGAGAACAAGTTAGAGTAATTTTATAAGACAAAAGAAGAAGAATTATCTTCTAAACACTCATAAAAAAACTCCCCAAACATCCAGGAAAAATTAAAAAAAAAACAAAAAAAAACCCAACAAAACCAAAACAAACCAAAACAAACAAACAAAACAAAAAAAACCCAAAACAACAAAAAGAAACCCAAAAAACCAAACCCCCCCCAAAAACCCCAACCCCCCCCCCAAAAAAAAACCTCAAAGCTGCAATTTCTATATTTTTTCCTGCACCTTGTTCTGATACATAGGCAATTTGTTCTGCCTCTATCAGTATAAATAATGGTTTATAATGTATTACTTTCAGAAGAGGACATTGCAGCTGAAAAGCTAGGTGCCAATAAGGAAACAACAGAAACCAAAGATGCAATTGCTATAATTTTTTTTGTGTTCTCCTTGTGCAAAATTATGTTATTTTTCTTAAGAGGAACAAGATTAAACTCCATTTTCTGCAAGAAAATAAATTGTTTGACTTTCTCCAAAGAAGACATTTAAAATTTCCTATCTACTCTCTAAGATTAGAAATAATGCTCCTTTAAAATTGTCTATGGGATTATATGGAAAGATGATGCAGGAAAGCCTGAATTAAATGTCTAAATTATTGAAGTTTCAAGTGATATAGCAGTTTTTTCAGCTTTCTCTGAAAGCTTAATAAAAAGTTACAGTTGATGTAGGCCACTATTAACCTAAAACAAAAAAAAGCTTAAAATTTTGCTGTAAGCAAAAGTAAATTTATCAGCAACTATTTTAAAATATTGCACAAGTATTTTGCTGTATTTCTTGCTTTACTTTTCTGAGGATTAAATATTCACACACAGAAATGTAATTTTGATACTGAGATAATTTATCTAGAGAAGAGATCAACATTTGGAGTACTTTCTTCAGCCTAATTCTTCACTATTTTGAAGCCAATGTTTTCCCTCTTTTGAGGAAAAAAAAATAGAAAGGATTACCATTGAGGATTTTTAAGCTTCCCAATGTCCACAGTTCTGAGTGTTCAGCAGGCCACTTCACCCTTGTGCTACAGAAGGTCTCTGACTGTATAAGTCCAGCATTTGCTAAATATGAAGTGTGTTACCAAACAGAGCTCCCACTACATTCCTACTGCTATAGTGACAAAGTAGGTAAATCACAGGATCTATTTCATGACAGTGGTGGAAATCATGCAGATGAGAGATTTCCTTTAAAAAAGACATCCAGAAAATTATAAAAAAAAAACCCCAAAACAAAAACTACAGTTCTAGTGATAAGTTGATGTATATCTGACAAATTGCAGAAATGTAGAACACACAGTAAAAAAAGCCACCATCAACCTGAGTGTTAGAAACACTTTTTGCAAATCCTTTCCCATTTAATTCTCAAAAGTAGCAAACACACAAAAATCCTGAAAATAGAAACAAGTATGGTTGGAGAGAATTAGTTGCAGATCATCAGCAGTGCTAGATTCTTTTTTGGGGGACCATTTGCTGGGCATCTAAGGGTGCAGCACATAATATTGAGGATTTAGTTCATTATATGGTGGTGATAACTTTAAACTCTGTTCAGCAAGGATAGACAGCATTTTTTTCCACAAATACAACCTATGACCATTGTTTTTCTTATCAAGCAGTTTGAAGGTATTAAGCTATTAGATAAAGTACTACTTTGGTTCTTGTGGTTTATTCAGTTACTTTTATGCTCCTCATTTTGACATCAGTTAGAAGTAGTGAAAGCAGCATGTCACAGTTCAAATGACAGTTAGCAATGGCAAAACAGTTAAGTTGCCTGAAGTTGACTCTTTTGAGATACAGACTGTCCTTGATGTTCATGTCTGGTGGTTTGTTACCGCTGAAAAAGCTGAAGGATGATATGTGGTAGCTGGCATTACAGTGCCCTGAATTATTTTCCCTTGTAGTGTCAGACTCTGAGGAGTTTTATACTCTGAAAGTGCTACACTGAAGTGAAGGGAAACATTATCAATCATTAAAAATGCCTTGCATTTTAAGATACTTACAGAGTGCAAGAACACTGGGATTGATCATAATTCATACTCAATCAACCAGTAAAAAAAAAAAAAAAAACCTAGTGGATATTTTTTTTCTTTTTCCCTTGCGATATGTCCACAAAAAGGCTGCAAATTCTTTGAATGCGTATTTGAGTATCTTGGATAAATATTTGCTCAAGTCTGTCTTGAATATAAGTTACACTATTTTGCAAGTGTTCAGTGTACGCTGTGCTAAATGAAAATTATGCTAGTGTCTCTGAAAATGATCACATGCCACAGGTTCTTTTTCAGCTCTGCAGCTGGAAGAATGTGTTGCTTTTTAGGGCATGTGAAACTTGGAGATATTGAGATTTTCAGTCACTACCTCCTAAGTAATTTACTGTTTCTTTTGTAATACTTGCTACTGAGATTGTTATCTCAGAATTTAAGATGAATTTAGGTTTGGTCTGTTCTTGAAAAAAAAAACAAAAGAAACTAGACAAGAAACATGAAAACAGAGATTTTTGAAGTTTTGAAAGAGGAATTAAAACACTCATAGTAATTACAGTTTGAAAATTAATCTCTTCCATTCTGAAGAACACTTGTATTTGAAAATGGGAGATTGTTATATCTAAGCAGATGGAATCATAGAGTTAAAAAATTCTAGGACTTTTTCAGAAACACAAGGTCTTGTCTTTTTTCCCATGCACTTGATGCCGAGTGAAACAGATCTTTGAAACAATTGAACTGTTGAGTAGAAGTTTAAATTTGCCACTTTTTAGTTACAAAAAATAAACCACAACTGAAATATATCATCAAATCCAGTTGTGATTTGTTTTAGTTCAAGAGTGATATTATATTTGTAACAAGATATTGCATTCATTAGCTACATTCACTGTTTTGCTCTAGGGAAAGAAAATGAGAGAACGACCCAGATCCATGGATTGATAAAATGGGCAAGACATTGTTCTATATCAATAGGACCCACTGTAAAGAATCAGAAGCTCTAAGTCCATTGAACTACATCACCATATCTAAAGATATGCACCTACCCAAAAGGTGCATATGAGGGGAGTAGGTTATTCCATTTACAACTGTAGCACAGGAAGTTTCCTTATACTCTCCCCAACAAACTAGAGAGGAAAGAAAGACAGAGGGTTTTATTAATTAAAAAAAAGCAATATAATATATACCTATAATATATAATTTGTAATTATACATAAAATAATAATATATAGAATACATACCTTTGTGTATGTATTTATATACAATGATGTTTATTTTATATATGTAAAATTAAAACTTGTCTCACCACTAAAACAGGAAAAAAAGGGGTTTGTAATACAGTTCTTCCCTAGTCACAATAAAACACCTGGGCCCAGTGATAATTGAAGTTCATACATCATTTTCTAGTCCCTTGAGAAAAACAAAAATTGACTTAAGTGGGCCAAATGTCAACCAGTTGCAGTTCTATTAATGTTTCAAACAAGGGATCACTAAATTAAATCAGGGAGATCCATGTAGTTCCAATCCCACCTCAATAGGTGCTTTCTATGGTTGCTGTACTGAAGGCTTTCAGTCAGCAGTGAGACTTGGCCTAACCACTTAGTCTGAGCACCAGCTATTACATTTTCTTGATGGTTGAATCAGATCATTATCACCAGATTGGACGAGAGACTAGGAGACTTTAGGCTTTTAATGGTAATAATGTGCAGTCTGTGCTGTTCTGTGTCCTTGTCAGGGTAGCAAGGACAACCTAGCATGTGTCAGGGTTGGGTGAAGTTGGTGTGACACCTGAGAAGCTGCAGGCCTGGTACCTGTGCAAGTCGATTACCACAATCACAATTGGTGCAATTTTATTATTTCTGTAGTTTGTAAATGACAAAAGGCAATAGTTTGATGCAGGTATGAACAGCATTTTTCAATTTAATTTGTTCATCTCCATGTCCTAATGTGGAGAAAGTTTTCAGTGTTCTTGGGAAAATGATGGTTGGAGCAGAGTAATGACAGAAAAGATACTGTGGAATATTAACCATCCCTCTAGCCATTTCAGGAATGGAGTAATTTGAATCAATTGCCACAGATTGAGAATCCCATAAAGATAGTACTATAAAAGTAAAAATAAACACCCCTTTATCCTGTCCTATACTCTTCAGACATTTGCTTTTTGCCACTTTTGGAGACAGACAGCTGGACAAGACAGACAGACCCCAACCAGATGATCTTTCATGATGTCAGGAGAGCATAAGTGAAGCAAAAACCTGCTCCTCTAGGGTTTCTAGGTTCACAAACCTATCAGGTGTCTTCTTTGAAACAAAGAACTTATAGGCTTCCCATAGTCTTGTAGCACAGGAGGCAGCATAAGGAAAAATAAAGAGAATATTATGTGGTACTTGTCTGCCTCTTTCAGAGTCTGATCTAATTCCAAGAAAAACCAAAAAGGATCCATTCATTTCAGTGTATACTAGTCTTTCCAATTGAAAGACAGCCCTAGACAGAGGACAAAAACCTCTGTACAGAATATAATACCATGTGTTTATTTGCAGAAGGTGTCAACAGTAACCTGTACTCCTAGTACTATCTGGGTAGATCAAGTGTGTTAGCGCTAATGATTTACACAGATGACAATAAATACAGAAGGAGCAAAAACATCCTTTTGTGATCCTGTTCCCTGACAATCTATGGTAGGCAATGCAGGCAAGTCTCTTCATCCTACTTAATGTAGTCATGATTTACTGGATTAAGCCATTAGTAGTTCTCAATGCCTTAAATGCAGATGTATCTGTGTGTACATTTGTATTATCAGTCCCAAATAACATTTGTATCTTTTGTAAGGGCATATGACTGATCTTATCCTACAAATGCACTTAGTATTAGCTGACATAAAAGGAATGAAAAGGTTACCAAAGTACATCTTGCACAAATTAAATACAAAGAACTAAACCACTTATTTCAAATCATCATTTCAGGATGCATTTCTCCAGTTTTATATAACCATCTAGAAAATGTTTTATGTACTCTTAATAAAATAAGATACCAAATGCCAACATAAAATTCAATTGTTGGTTTTAAAATATCATTAAAAATCTAATTCTTGAACATCATGTTTACAAAGTTGAGGAGAGGCAGGTGGATGGGAAATATGGAAACTTATAACTCAAAGTACCTCGCCATGTAATTGTAAAGTCACGGGGGAAGGAATAACATTTTTAAGCATTTATACCAGATGTTGTTTCCATGTAGGATTTCTCTGCATACAGGAGTAAAGTATGCTCTGGGATATTTGTTAAGGTCCTTGGTCAAGTCTTAAGGCATGGATTTAAAGAATAGTGGGAGGATTAGGAGTGCTTTTCCTAAGAAATACAAATTCATTTTTCTGAATGCATTTGTGCTCTTTTTGCTGTGCTTAAGCTCTGAATTTGAGCTTCTTAAGATGTTTTTTAGCTTAACACTTACTCTACTATATAGGACTCTGTTCCTTTACGTCATCCAGTATCAAAACTAATCATAGGAGAAAGGAATCTGCAGAAGGACAAGAGAAGTTGCTATTTATTTGGCAGGCTCATGATGTGAGTATTTTCCACTGAAAGAAGAAAAAAACAGGGGAGCTGATGCTTCTGAGAGAAACAGCAGATGACTTTTCAAATTCTTTTGTATATTGACCAAGCTGACAGCACTCACAGGATGGTCTACAAGCTGGATGTATATTTTTCACACAGGGGCTGCCATGTTTTTCCCCGTAATTTGAGTAAGTTGAACAAATATACTTATAATCATCAACAATATTTACCACTGTCAACATGGAATGCACCAAAATACACCAGATTTACCCAAAATGCCAAAATCTCAACTGGATTTTAAATAAATGTTCCAGTTTGCATAAAGTTTTTCCAACGGAATAAAGTAAACACAGACAAAAAAAAAAAAGTGCTAAACAATAGACATACTACTCTACTGGAAAATGTTTAGTTTAAGCCTGTTTTATATTTTTTTAAATAATAAGTGTATATTACTGGGATATGTATATATTTTTAGCATAACAAAATAATTTTACATGGCTTGACTATACACAAACTTCTAAGAGAATATTCTCTCTTTTACAAATCAGTATTCACCTCAATTTCACAGATGTGAATCAACATAGGTAATCTCCTAGGTAGCCTTGTACAAAAATATTCATCTATGGTGATAAAAATAATATTAAGTTTGTAGATGCTAATAATTTGCATGCTTTTAATGATGAAGTGTATTAGCTAAATTATGTTATTAGATTAGCAGCTCTTATGTCCTCTTTTGTGATGTTACATAATTTAATACATAAGGTGATTCAAAACTTTGAAGAGGATATGTAGGGTTTAATTGTACAGGGAATCTTCTAAACAAAAAAACAAAAAAAAAACAAAACAAAAAAAAAAAATCACTTCCAAAGTATTTAGTTGTTACAATCAAATTAATTTTGATAGAAATCAGTTGTGTGAAGGACTTCTGAAAACTTGGATTTTTTTTCCTTTTTATTAATATATTTTAAAATTAATAAAGATATTGCCAATAATCCACAATAATTTTTCAGTGTTCATAAACAAGTCACCTTCTTCTCACCTATTATTTTCTAGTGACAAAACAACTATAGTGTGTGCATGAATACAATAAAGAAGCAGCAGAGGAAGAAATTGCTTGGTAAATCTCATTAATTTGGTGATTAGCACAAAGAGAAATTATCCACATGCTGAAGCACAACATTATTCTCTTACAGAAGGACAAGAAGGGTGAGCTGGTGTTTGGTATGCAGTATGTTAAATCCATTTCAGTAAACCAAGTGTGTAACATTACTCAAAATTTATTTTGTGGAAAAGATGTACAGTGTGCTGACATTACTCAGCTTTTATCTTGTTCAGCTCACAGACACTGACACATCAAGAATCCCATCTTCTATCTCTTTGTCATATTAAAAACAAAAATAACATAAGTTATTATTCCAGCAATAAGCTAAATTTCTTTCCTGTAGAATATAACTTGAAATGGGCTAATATTTATTGTGTCAGATAAATGTCAGTAAATCCAGTAGTCACAAATATCCTTTGTATTGTTTCCAGAGCATTAAGTAAAAAAAAGTAAGAATATTAGGGGTATGAGTCCTTGAAAACACAGTTTAAATCAAAATGGAGGTGGGCAGTCTTAATTACCAGTATTTTGATAGAGGTTTTTTCCTACATTTTGTTTATTTAAACTTCAGCAATTTCAAAGAACCTTCAGCCAGTGTTTCAAGGAATACATAAACCTCAGCGAAATGTTTCCTGCAGTGCTGTAGAGCTAATAATCTGGCAGTCTAGGAAGAGTATTTGGTTGACCTATGCACAAGGTCCACCCACTTATCTCTACTTTGAGGTTTATGTCTCCTCAGCTGTAGCCTGAGCACACAAAGGTTTCAGTTTGCATTTGGTACATGAGAGGTGAGAGCTTAAGAGAGAAAATTGCAAGTATAGCAGAAATAAACTAATCAGGTCAATAATATGCAGCAAATTTCTGAACATGGCGAAATAAAATACTTTTTTAGATACATTTTTAGCAGCTCTATTATCATGTCTGAATAAAAGTTGAATAGAAAACCACCAACAATCTCCAGTGGAGGAATATGGACCTTCTTTGGAAAAAAAAAAAAAAATGTCTGATAGATTCTACCTGTCCATCAGCTGCTCAGCTGAATCTCAAAAATAATCTCCTGTATCTCTCTTTTACTGGGGAGCCCAGACCCTGTATTCCAAATGTGTATCACCAGGCCTGAGCAGAGGGGGAGGAACACCTCCCTTGGCCTTCTGACAACACTCCTCCCTGCGCAGACCAGGATGTGTTCAGTTTTCTTTGCCACAAGCATGCATGGCTTTGCTAATGCTAATTTTTTGTCTAATAGGACCCCCAAGTCCTATTCCTTGAAACATTGTCAATGTATTCCTTGAAACATTGTCAATGTATTCCTTGAAACATTGGCTCTGCCCAGCTGGTTTCCAGCTGGTTGTCCCCTACTGGTGCCTAGGTTATTCGTCCCCAGATAAGGAGGATATTGAAAAGTATAGACTCATGGATGTCCTCATGGAAAGACTAACTGCATTGATGAAATTCTTGCTCACTACCTGACAAAAATCCTGTGTACAGTAAAATGTGATTAGTTATACATCAAAAAATAGATTTTATCCTATAAATATACATGTAAATAATTCCTCCACAGTTGTGATTAAAGAAAAAAAGTAAAACAAAGACCCTGCCTGTTATTCATTTAATCTGAAGTTTATTTGTGAAATTTGTTTATTTTGGAGCCAAACCCAGTAATTACTAGAATGATTATAAGCTCACTAAATACCCTACCACTAATGGGTTGACTTCAATAAATAAGTTAGGATGACAGTATTAAATCCTTTGGGGAACTCAGCAATAAAGCCAGTATATGCAATCTACTAGACCAAAGTACTTCATCGAAATCTTATTGGTAAAAAGCATTTCCCCTTTTTTCACTTAAGACTTGTAGAAGATCCTCTTGAATTCTAAGCAGGTACCAATACCTCATTTTTCCCAGCAAATATGGGTCACCTAACCCAGAGCACTTTATTGAAGCATAAGATGTAGAATACTTTCTAGACTTCAGTAAGTAACTTTTCCAGCACTAGGTTTTAATATGCCTTAGAACACTAGCTCAACAAAATGTGGCAACAGTTTAGCTCCATATTTTTTTCTCCATGTTTAGTTTTTTATACTAAAACTCATATAACTAGATAATTCCACTGCCAAAGTTGTTAAATTTGCCTATATCAGTCGAATAGCGTGATTGTTTTTCACTCTAAATGATATGCGGACATACAGAAGGAACTGTAGGACATAGAATCATTTGAATATTCTATAAGTGTTATTAATTAAATAATGTGATAATCAGCAGTTTTCTAATTAATTTTATATTTGTTTTTGTGTTTCTTAACCATTATTAACTGCTTTGGCCCATATTCTCCAACTAGAAACTGGTCACACAGAAACATGTTGCAGACTACAGTAAGAACAGAAATTCTCCAAAGTGTATCAGTTTGAGATTGGAATGTTTGTGTCAAATATGTCTCAGATTCTGTTAACACGGAACCTTAATCGTGTTAAAATATCAGCAAGTTAAAAAATACTGTTAATGCGTGTGCTTCACCTTATATAGTGTTAGAGTGAATTTCCTGTTATTTTTCTGTTATGCTATGAAAAATAATGATATTTAGGATTTTGCACAATGTGCTAATGTTGGGAATCCAGATTGTATTTTTTAATTATTTAAAAAGCAGCAATGGATTTAGGCCAGGACTCTGCATCTCTTGGACTTTAGCAAAATCTGGAATAAGCCAAATCAAGTGGACATAATTAACATTTACAAGTGGTAACAATTCACACCATATTTAACTTATTTTTCCTAGTTATTTTAATGTGACAGAATAGAAAAGGAGGCTTAGCTGTGGCTTTTATAACAGCTTTCCTATTATTCAGGCTTCCTGGGCTTGGATAACAGTTTATTCCAGACCAGTCCAGCTTCCTTTGCTTCATCATGAGGCAAAGTCGTAATAATCCTATTGGTAACATTACAGGCTGTTGCTATGGAAATTAATGTATTATCTCAGAAAAATGACAGATGGGTTGAAGAGGGAACAAGCCCATACTTAAACACTGATCCTTACATGACTAACTAATCCCTGAACGGATGTCACTTAGAGAAGAGCTAATTTCAAAGACTTTACTGAAGCCATGTGACTAACAGGAACAGCAGAGGACAGAGGCTATGCTAAGAATTTTGCTTCAGAATTATTACGTTATCTCTCTTTCATTTCCACCTGTGGCCATATTGCTTTTCTCTCAACATGTTCCAGACAACCTCTAGTAGATCAGGAGCCACCAGGAGATAGCAGAAAATAGCAGCTTTGCCTGTGCAGCTTAATACCTTCTCCTCATCTCCCCCTCTGTGTGTGAATTATGTCATTAAAAAAAGTGGACAAGGCAACATCAATGAAGTAGTTATCATTTGCTGACACAATTCAGATATTAAAAACCCCAGAAATTAAATGAAGGCAATGTGATATTATCTTGCGGTCACACAAAGGGATACTGCTCGTATTTTAAGTCTTTAATCATTGAGGCTTATCCTTCCTCTTAAATTTAAACAGAAACTTTAGGGCTTTTTGCCCACGGCAGTGTAAATCAGACTGAATTATGGATAGGGCAGCATGTAGCAAGTGGAATTTGCACAAGAAGGCCAAAGTAGGAGTGTAGGTTACAAACTCCTCTGGGACACACATGTTAACAGTACACTGGATCAGGTTAGTAGAATGAAAAATACATGGACTTTTAAAGGATAAAAGGATGACTAGGGTATGGAAATTTTGTTTAAGACTGACAAGTGATTCCTGCTTTTTATTCAATATAGAAAACACTTTTTTTTTCTGAGAAAACAGAAGGAAAAAATACAATACTAGGATTTTTTTTCTATTAAAGAATACTAAATTTTACCATTTTGATAATGTTTTCTTCAGAATAATTTCACTTCTCTTTGTAAATCACATAACAACACATTCTTCTTTGGTTTTTTAATGTTTCTGGCTATGAATAATGATGTTGCAACAACTGTCAAAAATATACTATTGTTAAATACTTAGAAAACAGAAAGACCTGGCTGTGCTGCTGGCGAAATACTGAGTATTAAAATTATCTTCTCATAATGCTCTGAGTAGCAGCAAGAATAACTAGATATGAAAATGTATAAATCTGAGTCATATCAGGCGATAACACATCATTTCAGAATTATAAAAAAAATGTATCAAAACAGGGATTAAATTTAAATTCTTCAGAACTCAAAGCCAAGACCTCAAATATGTCATAATTTCATTCACATAAAAATAGCAATTCCCCAAAGAAAAGTCACTATTTGAATTACTCAGAGAAAAAAAAAATACTACATCTATGGAAGTCAGATGTACATTTTTCAGGTTATATTCTTTCATATAATAACACCTGCAGTGATCCCCTCTTTGACTTTAAATTCAATGAAAGAAGGCAAGCAAAAACCCCCACAACCCACACTCCAGAGAAAAGGTGAGTATTAATAACAAGCAGAACTACAAAACTTGGGTTGATGGGCTGTGCCAGACATCTGTTGTACAACTACACATACCATGCTTTTTGATATCTTTGGAGGTTGATTGTTTGTTTGTGGATTTTTGGGTTGTTTTGTTTGTTTGTTTGGGGGGGCGTTAGTTTGTTTTGTTTTGTTTTGTTTTTATATTTTTTTCATGTGAAGTTATTCAGGTAAATATAGGAGACATTAAATTCTGCAGTTTTATTTAAACACCTACCAGGGCCACAAGTGAATATAAGAGAATGAGTCCTAATGGAATAGTGTTGTTTCTGCTAGGTGAAAGTCAGAGATAGTTCAGAACCATTACAAACACAAAATAATGTTGCAACTGAGTAAAAAGCAAAGCTGCAATCCAAAGAGTGTAATGGGAAAGGCACCATAAAGGGGATCTAGACTTTCTTTATTGCTCTCTCTAAGAATAAAAGATTTCTCTAATTCTTTTTTCTTATATAAAGGTTGAAGGGCTGTTATGTGGGTCAAGAATAGCATTAGTAATAATACTTTGATCAAATTTGTAATTTCTGTTTCAAAACGAATGGTAATACTTGGTCCTGTCAAGGCAGTTATAGCAATCAAATATTTGTGACACCATTAGGAGTTGATTATATACCTTTCTTCTAGGGAGCTGGTGTGCAGGTCATTTAAATATGAAATAACATTTTTGATAAGTTAACTTGTAAGACGCAGAGCATCAACAGATGTGTTGACAGAAGGAAACAAAGAGAGGCAGAAGGAATTTAGTGTCACAAGTATTTATTATGCAAGAGGTAGAGTGGAGTCTTCTGCAAATCATACGCTAAAGCTGCCCTGTATTTCTGAACAGCATTGCCTGGATATCTATCAAATTGTGATAGGAATGCAAAAGAAATCTCATGCCTCAGCTATACTTCCAGGACACCAAAGGAGCCCTGCAAATTTTCTAACCTGAAGTTGCATCTTACAAGAAAATAGCAAACATGGGGTACTAATGTATTTAATTCAACCTTCTTTGTTGATTCTAAATGCATTCTCAATATATTTGTACTTCAAAAGTTTAATGTTAAAGACAAATTTTCTGTAGTTGTTTCTGAATATGATATTTTGCGATGATTTATATCAATTAATGGAGGTTTAGGTCAGAAAAGCTACATGAGTTTTTCACACTAGGATTCACTGCAGAAGAGCTTAAAATCTTAATTTCTTATCCTACTTTACAAGGCAGAATTTTGATGAAATATGTTACACAGAAGTGTGGTAGAATGATTTCAGAACAAAACATTGAAATGAGCAGAAATGTAACAGAAAAAAACCCCACAAACCAACAATCAACCAAAAAAACTATCCCACAACAACCAGCAATGAAATAGTAATAATTCCCAAACTCTAAAAGAGCTCAAATAAAGAACTATCAGATTACAGTTTGCCATTAATAAACCATTATTTGAAGGGGACTAGATTGCATATAATAATAAAAAGGTCTATAGACCAAAAACATTGATTTCTGTGCTGAACAAGCTTGTAGAAACCATGTAAGAATAGACCTATGTACATTGATATGGGACATTCCAAGGAAGATTCAACACCGATTTTACTGCAGAAAGTCTTGAATCAAAATCTGTTCAAGTTTTATGACATCTTTTCGATAAGATTTATTGGGATGAGGTTTAGGTTTCCAGTAAACTTTTATAGTTATCTTAAAAGCAGTTCTTACAGAGATTAGATCCATCATTGCCAGAGGATGGTAACTGTCTCAGATCTGTGACACAACATTTTCAGGGAGAAATAGAGAAAAATAAAAAAATCAAAGGTACAAAGAAATAAATATTTTTCAACGGAGATTTCCCACAAAGCTTTTCAGGCACCTGTGCTCTGCACAAAACTATTCAAATGACAAATAATGTGGAAAAGGGGAAATAGGAAGGTAATAACAGCAGGTCTAGAGTACAAATTTAAAACTGATGACGAAGATAGATAGATGGCTGGATGATAAAAATGGCAGACAAGACCCAGTATTGATAAATGCAAAGTAATGCCCATGAAGGCAAAACAAGTTACAATTACACATAAACAGTGATAAGCTTGAAAGAATTATTAACATTCAGGAAAGAAGTCTCAGTGTCTTTATTAAAGGTTCTATGTAATTATCAGTTTGCTATTCAGAAGTAGTCAAAAACTCAATTAAGATGTTTTATGTTAGCTGGAAATTAAAAAAAAAAGCAAACAAATGATTTTGTTATGTCATAATTTCAGTCTTTATTGGGTCTGAATCTTAGATATTGGCTATAGCTTTAGCCATCTCTCTCTCAAAATAATGTAGAAAATCTAGAAGTGGTGCAGACTAACAGAACAGATATATGGGGAGTTTCTACTTGACCAAAATTAAATATTCCCTGTTCTTTAGTTTAGATAAACAAGGAAGAATGTAACATATGCACAGCATACAGGAAATTGTATGCCTTGCAAAAAACAAACAAACAAAATAAAAACCCCAAAATGTTTATTCTCCATTTTTCATAAGAGTTCATTATATAGCTGCTGTAGAATCATGACAAGCTCTTATGTGTAAATCTTTTCCATATATGTATAATAAGTCTTTGGAACTCATTGTTACAGGAAATAAATACGAAGAGTTCAAAAATTATTAAGCAAGTTCACTGAAGAAATGTCCAAGTATCAAATATGATGCTGTGGCTGCTAACTCAGGAGTGGGAAGTCTCAGAACCACCATCAAACACATACCTAAGCCAGGGTAGAAGTATTCACTGCTTCCCGTACTCTTCTTCTAATTATTTATTACAAGACACAGAGAGAGGCAGAAGACCTTTACCCTGGCCTAATGTGGTGGTTTTTACATAAGGGACAAGCTGTGGGAAAGTTTTTCTAGAGAGGTATAAAACTCCTGATCTCAAATACTCAGCAGTCAGCAGCAAGCATCCCAGACCTACACCTTCCATGAACTGCCATCACCTGTCTGGCAGCACAGGAGGAGCAGCAGCCCTGTTCATCATTAAATTTCACTGAAGACTTTGGGAAAGGCTTCCACAGGTTATTCTTGCTGGCTGAATTCCATTCAATAAGATGTCTCCTTGCCAGCAGCACTTAACACACATGGGATGTAACATCAAGGGGAGAAACCTTTGGGAGACGTCTGTCCTCCGTGCACTCACTAAGCATTATGTATTTTCAGCACCTGTGAAGAGAGGATAAATTAAAGTTTAACAGCATGGAGCAGATTATTTTTGCTGTCTGATCATTTTCCAGCTGGCTTTCTGACATTCCTCAGTTTTGTTCCTTGTGCCTGCTTCATCTAAGATGTTTACTTTACCAGAGTATCTCACAGACATTATGTGTATTTGGTTCAAACAGGCTGAGGAACACAGATTTGTAAGCCTTTACCCCTGTACTTACTGGTAAGAGTAATAAACATCTAGAACTATCACAGAAAAAATGATGGTATATTTTAAAAAGGGAACTTGGTTTAATTTTACCTCCATCTGCTTTAAGTATCTCTTATAATAATAAACATCTTGCCATAATGTCTGAGTGCTAATAAGTACAGATTAAGTTTCACTTAGAGAGATGAACTATTTCACTATAAACACCCATGTAAAGAGCTCCCCTGCTTTTAAACATTTTGTGTAAAAGATTTTGCTAATCTTACTCATTGATCACAACTTTAAACTTTTATCAACAAACTGAAAGCTGGAAGCTTCTTTCTATTTCAAAGCCTAAGATCCCTGGAATTCGCTAAAAATAGAAGTGCTATAGCTTCAAGATAAACATAAATTGCTTTGTAATTTAGAAACAAAAATCAAAGTTTTCCCCCTACACACTCTGTAAGCAGCTCTCAGCTTCTAAACCCATCAGAACATCAATCTTCTTTTATTGGGCAGAGCATTGCTGATCCCTGTGTAGCTATGCCTTGAAGAAAAGGCAGTGTCCTACATTGTTAGCTGTGCCACCAAACCAATCTCGTCTCTACAAATGAGCAGGCAAGGACTGGCAGCTACTTTTGAAAATAGTTGAAGACTTCACAAGGGATTTTGCAAAATACCCTGAGATATCAAATTATTTTTCTTCTTGGAGGTTCAAAACCTGGATTATACCTGGTCTGGAATTTAGGCTTCCATAAGGAATGCTTTCTGCAGCTTGAAATTTTACCCAAGATTCTGGGTTTTTTTTTTAGGCAAACCTGTTCAACCTGCATGCTTTGAGCATTATATCTCCTCCAGCCGCACACAGTGAGAGCTGGACAGCATATGAGTATAGAAATATCAGGGTTTGCAGTCAGCAGATGCAGAGCTGAGCCTGGATGCTGCAGCTCCAGCAGCTCATTCTCCTCCTTTGCTCATAACCATCCCTGTGTCTGCTCATGCATGGCCAAGGCATGCTACTCAGCCACAGATATCCTGAGCTTTCTGTTGCTCCCTCACAAGCAGCCATGCTGCTCTGCATCCCCTTTTTCTCCTCCACTCACCCCCTCTGTATTGTGACATCCTCTTCCTTTTTGATCATCAGGAATATGATAACCTTGGCAGAAATCACTTTAATCATAATTTTCCTTAAAAAAAAAAAGCTTCACTGAAACTTCAAACAAACATTTTATGAGACTTTCCTGACAAAGTCAATATAGACATCTTTTCAAAATTTCTTGTCTTTGGGGGAAAAAAAATAAAAGCATCAAAATAAAATGTAGAAAGGAATTCATGTTTATCTGGGTGGTTTGCATAATAAAGCTCACTTCAGAAAAAATGTTATCATTCTTTAATTTCCTTTAAATCTGTAAAGATCTGAGTTTAAAGTCTTTTAAAACAGCCACATGAGTACAAAATATAAAAAGTATAATCTCTTTAACGAACAATTTAACAATTATAATGACTAATAAATACTGGTTCTGTTTTGTGGAATTTGTTGTTAGTTTTTTTTTTATTTTTCAGATATGTGTTTTCACTCTGTGAAAAGGAAAAGCACTTTTGGTTTTAAATCAATTTTCTGACAATAAGAGAACTGTTTCATTTTTTCTTCTTAGTTACATCAGAATAGTTGTGTCAATGCCCACCACCCTGAATTAAAATATCCCAAAGATTTTCAGTTTCATTCCTTTGGCATGCAGGGTTGGTTCTGAATGATAGGGTTTTGTTCTCCCCATATTTTTTTTTCCCCCTTGATTGTCAGTGTTACTCATCTGCACAAGTAGCTTCGGTGCTTTTGGGGTTTTTTTGAGGTTAGAGCTGTTTTCATGCTGCTAAGCAAATTGAGAAATATTTAAAAGTATTACCAGTTTCTTCATAACAGCCACAAACGAAAAAAACAAGATTCTTCTGGTTGCCACTTTTTCAATCTGTAGTTTCATAGATTTAAATTCAGTTGAGCATTCCTCATTCTACCTTTGTGCCATTCAGATAAATGGAAATACTTTCATTAATTTCTAAAGAGATTTTGTACCAAAAAGTAAAGTAATTCAGAGGCAATAAAATATGGACCAACAATTTTCTATTTTCCATCTGAATAGGCTACAACCACAGTGAAAACTCCTTATTTCCTAATAATGAAGTTATCCTCTCAGACAGCAGTTTATAGAAGTCGTACGAATCATAAACGTTAGGACCCCCTCCTTATAATATCCCATTTACATACACGTAGTATCATAGTGTTAAAAACGTCAGGGGGGAAGGAAACAGCAAGTATTTGCAAGCAAAATTTCAGAAATGAAATTGCAAAATTCTGGATGCAGCAGATAATTTTTTAACCTAGAATCAGTTGCCTCCACCTGTGGATTCAAACAGCTTATATCTGCATGAAGTGAAACAGGCAGTTTGAAATGCTTCCTACTTTGAAAAATGTGTGTATATCTTCAGGCACTATGGTCACAGTTAATTTAATTTTTGTCCAAGTGCAATAACTACAAAAAAGTGCTCCTCCTGCAACACAGTATTTACATTTATTAACTAATAGGGCTGCTTAAAACAGAATAATTGGTTCCTTTTTCCAATAGAACATACATTGTATCTTCACTCAGAAATTCAATTTAATTAATCTATAGTTATAATTTCTGTGGCCTTCCAACTTTTTAAAAATGTTTTTGTATCTTTTTTCTCAAGATAAGCAATCTAGTTATGAGCTGGAAATGAATATTATACATTCAGCCTTATACATTTCTTCAAAAGCTAATTCCCCACTTGTCTTGGTGAAATTGTTATGCAATCAAACAATGAAAAGTTGTTTGGCCTACATGAAAAGAAAGTGTGGGTAGGCAAAACACATTTGAAGAATTCATCAGATGTGGATTAATGAGCATACATTTCCTTTTTCCATCTTGGTAACAGCAGACTAATAAAAATGATGCACTGATTTTTATTCAAATGATAAGATGTCACAATAATACTATTCCTGATTTGGTAAGGCCAGTTATGATGACTGTACCAACTGATTTGGTCAGAAACTCTTTTGAAAACCTGAAGCTATACCATTAAAAGTGTTATTTATACAAAAAGGCAAAATGATGATTATCTGTATTATTTCAGTCAAGTCAGACTTGAGTCTAGCACTAAATTCCTGGACTTTTGCTGTTAAGACAGTGCATTACATCTCTGACATACCTACCAATTCTGGGTTTTTTTTCTAATGTATTTTGTCACTCATGCATTTAAAATACCATCCATCATATAATCTTTCTTTCATTTTTCACTTGAGATTTCAGTCTTGCCACTCAATGTCTCTGAAATCTATATTCGATTTTTTGGTAGAATTTCATTTTATATGAAACCCTTATGAAAAAGGCATAAACTTTCTGGAAGTTAATGCTTTTGGATTTTTTTGGAATAAAGGTAATTCCATCTTTGCTGTAGAGATATGTCATTCCAGTTTTGTTTAAGACACTTCAGAACATACAAAATGTAAGAACAACATATGAACTGTCATTTGCTGTCAAGTTCTTGAAGCACACAGAATGCTTGGCTTGGGAACAACCATTTTTCTCATGAAGTTAAAAGGAGTAAGTTTCATTGACCATTGCTGAGAAACATGCTGGCATTTTCAACTTCATTGTGAATTTTCCTTAAGTTCAGACTGTGGATATTTAGTACTATCAGTCACCAAACAAAGGCCAGACATTGTTGCTGTCCCATTATTACACACTTAATGTAATGCATCCAAGAACAAAAGTAAAATCCACTGATTTCTATGTTCTTATAGAGCTATTGTCTCTAAATAAGTCTAGTAGACAAATTTATGAGAACAAGTAGGTCTCAATTTTTTACTCATCAGTTACACTCTAAACAGAAAAGAGAAGAAAATCCTGAATTGCTTTTTTACAGACAGAATACATAGCAAAAATAAAAGAAGACAGTTAATCATTGATTGTATTAAGCCACTCCCTCACTACCCTGAGGAATATAACATTATATGGTAACTGACTAAAACAACAGTTATGTTTGTTTTCATGAAGCTACTGTAGAACAAAATTGAGCACTAAAAAGGAAAGATGAACTTCATTAACAAGTAGGAGGGTCCTATATAACCTGTAAAAATTATGTCTACCTCCCATGAAGACTGAATTTCAGTGTATTTGAAATCCCAGTCTAAGACCATGAAAAAACTGTCTGTTATTGCTGAAACCAACAGGCCTTGTTCTTGAATTCTTGTAATTCCCTTTAGTGCTATTGGAGTGGGAAAAAGACTTTATCTTGCCTTCAGGCAAAAGCTGACATAAAGGAATTCTCAGAGGGCATGGCTGCCTTACGCAGTAGCACGAAGGACAGGCAGGTCAATAGGATTTACCTGTAAGCATCTGACATAGATTCCTCTTTTCCCCCTCACTAATATCACCTTGTCCTTTTCCCTCTGCCACTTCGAGATTGCTGGATGGGAGAGGAGAAAGTAGAGAGTTTTGCTTCTAGTGACTTAGATGTTAGGTCTTCCTGACTTATTGCTGGTCAAGATGCTAATTTTATGTTAGCTCTGATTTTTACCGGGATGTAATACTTTCCAGAACACAGTTAGAGTTTTAAGATTTTCTGTCTAAACTTTGACGTTGTTCAGGATCTCTTTTCTTCTTTGTCACTTCTCAGTTAGAAAGCATTGTTTCTAATAAGTTTTCCACCCAATAGGTTTCTTTTCACCTCCTCTCAGCCATTTTGTCCCTACCTGCTATCTAAGTTCTCTTCTCAATTACTTTAAGCACTGATAGCATTAACCTTTTGTATAATAGGCTTACTTATAAAAGGTGAAACATTTAGCATTATTTAAGCAAAGCTATGGGTGTTTTGACACATTAGAGCTTCAATGAAATACAGCATCAAAATATTATTGAAAGCCTCTTCTGATACTGTTTTGAATACTTTGTAAAAACAATTTACCAAGTACTTAAAACCAGAAATGAGTGACTTATTCATATATAATAAGAAAACCCTAATCAACTCAAGAAACTTTTCAGCAAATGAGAAACCAATAAAACTTGTGATGGCAGTAAATTTTCTTAAAGATTTCTCTTGGCAAATGGAAAAGTGAAAAAAATCTGAAATAATAAAGAAAGTTGCTGAATAAAAGGATGAAAACTGTTTGTATAAAGGCACAGAAGTAGAAATGGTCATGTAAACTAGGATAAAATTAGATGAGTCTGGTATTACTTTTCCAAATTAATGATGGAGATTAAAAGAGTAACTGGCAAAAATTCCTCATTTAATAGACGTTTTGATTTTTCAAAGGGAATGGACTTATTTTATGCTTCCATGGAAGATTTAAACAATTTCTTATGACAGAAAGAGTTTGTACCATACGGGCCAGGAAACCGAATATTGCTGTAATAAGTACATGACTTCATTTAGGAAGAGTAGCCAACTGACTCAGTTATTCTACTGAATATAAGTTTCTAATGGTATAAAGTTTTCAGAGTAGTAGTAGTAACAAGTTAAAAAGTGATCTTGTTGACTACCTTGAAAATCAAGAATATATACATACATGCTTAAATGCTTATATATATACAAGTATAGATATTTATGGCTGATCTTGGATGTAGGCATTTTCAGATGCTTGAGTAATCTTAAAATTTATTTGGAACACATATTCAGATTATTTGGAAGTGTGTTTACAAAAGAACAGGTGCATTTGCACAATAAAAGAAAACATATAACTTCCTAAAAGGTGTGTCCAGTTTTTTTTTCAGATGCTAGAAAAGGATTAGAATGACAGTGATAAATCTGTCAATAATACTGATGATGAATAGTGTTGCATCCTGGCAACCCAGACCAGAAGTCCTCACACAAGATAGTGTGGAGTCCTCTCAATATCTGTAAGTCCTGGCATCTCTAGAAAATTGTCCCAAAAAAGGCTGCAATTAAAAAAACCTGTTCCTCTTAATGGCCACTATTTTTAGGAGAAGTTGTTCCTAATTCTGTCTCATGTCTGTTGTGTTTCTATAGGACAATTTCACAGGTTCACAAGAGGTGCTTATTTTAAGCTCACCCATTGTGATTGCTATAATTATGACTTGGCAAACACCATTCTCATATCAAACTCAGGACTATCACTTCAGTAATAGCATGTAACTGGAAATGCGATACACAGAAAGGGGCTTCTAAATGGAAGAATGCACCTACAATCAATTGCCCACAATAGGAATACAAAAGCATTGATGTCAGTCGTCTCTATTTCTCAGTAACAAAGCACTGCATAGGAAGACCATTGCTAAGAATAAAAGAAATGCTCATTTTTCTCAGTATCAGTGTCTTTAGAATGACTCCTTTTGAGGACTGTGTATGTTAATTGCTAATTGATACAAATAATTTGATATTTTATATCAGGTGAGGACCTATGAAAGTCATTGCAAATTCTCTTATGGTAAATTCAAAGAGCAAAGTAGGTTTCTTATCTTTGCCCCTTATGATCGTCATGTATCTTGTATTGTATGTATGTGTCCTTTGAATGGGGAACCTTAATGCAGTGACTACTGCTGCCAGGATTTTGGCAGAATTTTGTTATTTCAAGCCTTTCAGCCATCCTCATAACACAGCACATAATGAGAACATATCTAAAAGAAAGTGTTGTCAGAAAGACAGGTCACATGTGAAGTTTATGTTTGCTTAGGGTCATGTACTTTATGGTGATTATACTCTGATAGGACAGAAATACAGTTTCTGAACAAGCATTATCTTAAACACATTGGTCCTAGTAGAAAAAGGAAAAAACACTGTAAAGAACAAAAATGTGCAATATTCAAGCAAGAAAAATGCAAGGAAAGGTGATCCACTGAACAGAATTTCAGCAGTTGACAGTTATACAATTGCTGTAGTTTATAACATTGGTATGAAAAGAACAGTGTGTATGCAGTCAGATCAATGACCATTAATCATGAAATGGAAGAATTTCAAGATGAAATAGCCCTGTAAGATCAGTCAGCCTGTCCTCTGCCCACACAGGCTTTCTGAAAAATATACTCCAATTCACTTCATAGCATGCAGAACTCACATGAACTCCACTGCTTCAGCTTTTACAGCACAAAATGGAATTACTTCTATTGTTGGAAGTTGTTTAGCTTTCTGTAAAATCTGTCCTTACCTATTTTCTGTCTGTATCTTTTGTAACCTTTTCTTAAATCAATATCTCCACACAAAATGGTGGCAACAGCTGTGTTAGCCATTTTTTAAACTGTTTTTTAATTTAATTGTTTTCATTTATATGATAGGTGAAAAAAAATAACATCCCAGTGCAGCAGTGTGCCTGCAGGTTTTAGTAGAAGCAGGCACCACAGTCAGAGACGATTGGCACTGCATATCTCCTCTCCCCTCCCCTATCCCATATTGAGTTAGGGGCTAGAAAGTTCTACTTTGTTCCCTCTAGCTGAGTTTCCCCATTGGGTTTCAAAATTCTTTATCTTCCCTCCTCGCGTCCCCATTGCCTGGCGTCCCTGTCAATCCTGCTCCCCTCGCGTTCCGGTTGGTTCTCCTGTGTAAACCCCTCCCATCCCGCACCCCCTCTTAACCCCCTGCACGGTTCCATTCGGGGCTCTCCGGGCTCATGAATGCAGCCGCTTGCTCCCCGGCGTCCTTTCCCGGTTCAGTCTGCCTTCTCCGCCCCGCCGTTCCTATCAATAAACCCTGGATTCCGAGAACTAGAGACTGCATCTCTTTCAATATCACCTCGTCTCCCGCTGGGCTCAGTCCCCGAGGCACTCCGTGCCTGCTCCTGCAGGCTCCATTGCAGTGCCCGGTCCGGCTCGTGGGGGTCGCAGCGGCTCTCCCAGTTCCGTGTGGCTTCCAGGGCTTGCCGCCTGACACAGAGAGGAAGCCACATCGCAGACTTTCACTAATTCTTTATTTTGGCAGTACTCTTTCAGAAATTATGGGATTTTCCCTTTCAATTACACCTATGTCTACGTTAGTTCTGCCTAAGATTTTTACTAGTCAATATAAAGCGAAAAAAAGGACAGAATCACCTAATCCCAGAATGGTTAGGGTTAGAAGGGACCTCTGGAGAGCATCCAGTTCAACTCACCTGCCAAGGCAGGGTCACCTGGAGCAGGAACATAGGGTTTGAATCTCTTCAGAGAGGGAGACTCCATGACCTCCCTGAGTAGCCTGTTCCAGTGCTCCACCATTCTCAGTGTAAAGAAGTTCTTTCTGATGTTGGGGTGAAACTTGTGATTTAGTTTATGGCCATTTCCCCTTGTCCTGTCTCTGGGCACCATTGAAATGAGTTTGGCACCCTCCTCTTGACAAACACCTTTGAGAGGTTTATACGTATTGATGTATGTATCTGATCTATGACTGATATCTGTATGTCAGTCTGCTCTTCTCTAGATTGAATATACACAGATCCCTCAGTCTCTCCTCACAAGAAAGATGCTCTAGACCCCTAATCATCTACATTCTACAGCAGCTCCTTCTATTTCTTGAACTGTGGAGACTGAAATTGAACACAATACTCCAGAAGTGGAGTCACAAGGGCTGAGTCAAGGGGTAGGATCACCTCCCTCGACCTGCTGGCCACAGTCCTCCTGATGCACCCTGGGATACCATTGGCCCTGCTGGTCACAAGAACACACTACTGGTCAACTTGCCATCCACCAAGTCTCACAGGTCCTTCTTTGCATAAAATGTGTTTTAAGTGTAATAGTGTGAGGAGGCAATCTCCATTTAACAGACTGGTCTAATTTGCTAAGTTTTTAACACACTACTAAACTGATTAATGTATTCACTATCTCACAAATGTACTAACCTTCGCATTTATGAGCAAGGTAGTTACCTACCAAGGGTAACAGTGTGTCAAGCCACAACTGTGTTAATTATGGATCATGCAGTGTATGTCTAGATGGCATTTTTTTTTCCTATAAGCAAGGTCCATTTGAACATGTTTTGAGACTTTGCTACTGGAACGATTGGATACAGAATTTCACAGCATCACTGCATTACCATGGGAGCAAAGCTTCTGGTCAGTTCTGAGCCTTGTAAAATTCACATACTTCTGCTTGCAAGAGATATGCACATAAATCACAATACGTTGCCGACAGTTTCTGGATATTTTGAAGTTAGTATTTAAAAGTATTGTCTTTATAAGAACATATAAAATCATAGCTTTTTTAGCTAGAAAAGAATATGAAGTCTTGTCACACACATCTAAACATAGGAAAAAGATGTTCCCCATGGTTGATGAAGGAAAGAAAAAAGTCACAAAAAGGTCTTTAAGGACAAGGTGTTGTTCTTAAGGTTGTACTGGATCAACAGGATCATTTGCTTCTGGCAAAATCTACCACAGATAGCTAGGGAAAGCATTTCCTGAATTTTCTCCTATTTTTCAACAAATTGCATATTAGGGCAACCCAGAGCCAGATGCAACTCTGGTGGATGACTGTTCTATGAAACTATTCAGTCTCCGCTTTAGCCTCTGGAAGTTGTCTTAATCAGCAGTATATCATAGCAAAGAATTGCACAACCTAACTTCATAGAATAATGCCCTTTTTGGTTTCTAGCCTGCCTCTTACTACTTTTATTAGAATTTTCTATGTTGTGAAATGGAAGAGATAGTAGGTTAACATCTATTCACCCTTTCCCGATACTCATGTGCCATGACTGGACCCCAGCTGGCAACTAAGCACCCCACAGTTGGTCTCTCAGTCCCTCCACATTGGAATGGGAGAAAGAACAGGAAAAGTGAGAAAACTCATGAGCTGAGATAAAGGAAGTTTAGTTGGGAAACCAAAAGCTGTGCACAAAAGAAAAGCAAAACTAGGAATTCATTCACTGCTTTCCATGGACAGGCATGGACAGACACAGACACGAAAGCAGGGCTCCCTAACATGTAATGGTGATTTGGGAAGATAAATACCATCAGTTCAAACATCACCCCCTTGCCCTTCCCTCTTCTTTCCTCAGCTTTCTATGATGAGCATGATGCATGATGAGCATATGGTCTGGAATATCCCTCTGGTCAGTTGGGGTCAGCTGTTCTTGCTGTGTCTTCTACCAGCTTCTTGTGCAACCCCAGCCTTCTCACTGGGGTGCTGTGAGAAGCAGAAAAGGCCTTGAAACCCTATAAGTGCTGCTCAGCAATGACTAAAACACCCCTGTGCTATCAACACTGTTTCCAGCACAAATCCAACACACAGCCCCATGTTATCTACTGTAAAGAAAATGACCTCTACGCAAGCCAAAGCCAGAACATTGTGATTCTTTAGATATTTATGAATATTTATTTATTTATACAGCAGGATAACAATGTGCTCTGGTTTGGTTTCTTTCCCTTTCATTATTAGTACTTAACACTTCATTTGTACTTTGCCCTCTAACTGAGCACTGAGGTGAAACTTTTTGTGGAACAATCTGTTATAACATAAAGATTTCAGTTCTGAGGACAAAGGTCAGTTCAGTGACAATTTGCTTTGTGTGAAGTTTTCCCAACTGTATCATTTCGCAGTAAATCTGGTCTGGATTTTATACACCGCATGATTATACAGTTACTCCTGTAATCTTTCACAGTGGGATTTCCTTCTTATGGTATTGAATTACCAACACATTTTATCACCCCATTATTTAGACCAATTTTAAGATTACTTCCAAATCTGTTGAACATTATGTTTAAAACAAAGGCCTTATTTCATTTTGAAAAATACATTTTTACTCCTCACCTCTGAATCTAAGCTTCTAGCCAATTATTGATCTACTCAAGTAATTATATTTTTGTCTCCATATGATAGTATCATATTGTATCTCATCATATATTCCTGCAAAATTTCCTGAAGAATTTTGGTAGACAGACCGTGCAGATTCCCTGCCAACAAGATTGAATTTATCCACATCTACTGATGTCTTCAGAGAAACCCAAAAATATCTAAGGCATTATTCTTTTTAACAAAAATTCTGTTAAGCCTTGTGCCGTTTATTCTGCTAATACTTGAACACTAACAACTTTCATTATTGCAGCTTTTGATTAATTTGTCATGTACATTTGTGAGGTTTACTAAGTAATACTGTCCTGCAATTCTACTTAACCCTTTCTTTAAAACAGGTATGATATTTATCATATTTCAGTCCTTGTGTTTGTTGTAGCGATGTTGTTTTTTGGTTGGTTTTTTTTTTTTTTAATATGAAATTTCATAGCACAATTGACATTTAATCTAGATTTCCTTTAGAGTGTTTGCATAAATATAGCAGATATGGACAACCTCTTACTCTTTACTTTGGTCAATTTGTTTAATAATGTCTTTTGTAAGTATTTCAGTTTTGTACAACATTTGAATAGTCCCTTGAGAAAGGAGATGAGGGGAGGAGAGGGGAGGGGAAGAGGAAGGGGAAGGGAAAAGAGAAAAGAGAAAAGAGAAAAGAGAAGAGAAGAGAAGAAAAGAAAAGAGAAAAGAAAAGAAAAGAAAAGAAAAGAAAAGAAAAGAAAAGAAAAGAAAAGAAAAGAAAAAGAAAAGAAAAAGATTTGGCTTCTGTATCCTCACTTCCTCTAAGGACTTATTTTATCATTTGCAGCCTTAATCATCTACTGAGACTAGAACCTCTCTGTCTTCTGTTTTGGTCCTGAAATGGTAATAATAGTTTTTATGCATTTCGTAAAAATGTATGTCAGAATTGTTTTGGATATTTTTATTGTATTTATCATTTAATACCACAGACATTATGATCCTTTTTTCTTCATTTAGAAATGCCTTTGTCTTTTTGAACAAAGAGTGACTTCTTATTATTAAACAACTCTCTTACTTTATTCTTACAAAATAATGATTTCTTTTGACTTTTGATAAATATTTTGAGAGGTAGAACTCATTTTTTCTAGCCTTCTGCTATGGAGTTTTTAAGTAATTTCTGTGCCAATTGAAATATGTAACTCTCCTAGCTGATATAAAAGTAATACTGGGACATTTTATCTTTATGTGCCATTTATTTTATGTAGCTTTCATGTTACTCATTGATAGCATTGCTTCACTAAAATGATTAAATTAAAACTTTCTTTAACATGCAGCACAACTCCATCACTGGCATAACATAGCTCTTTTTCCCGGTCACTTTGTATCCTGCTTCTTTTATAGTTAACTTATATTAAGATTAGTCTTTCTACCAACTTCCTAATGTGTCTGTTTCCATTCATTCATAATGGTAATTTTATTTTAAGCTTTTAACCCTTTTCAGTAAAGTATGATGTCCAGTTCATCAAGACAAATAGCGAAAAAGCTACAACATAAATTAGGATGTTTCTTTTATATACAGATAGAGTCTCAGCTTTCGTTTTTTAAACATTTAGTTTAAAAATGTTTGCCATTTTGGTTCAAGTGACATTATGACCAAGTTTCCCACATGTTTACTGTATTCTAAAAGTCTGTTGCTGTGCCCTCATGCCCAAGAGGTCTGTAGATTTCAGCAGAGTAGAGCACTTGACCAGAATTTTCTCTCCTATGTCTGAGTGCTGTCCTTGGCAGACGTATCCTGAGAGTTCTTGTAATGAAGTTTGATGCCATTGAGAATTTGCTAAGCCTGAAATACAACCTTATGAAGGCTATCTCATTATCCAAAATCCAAAGTCACAAACCTTCATCTTCACCCCAAATTCAGTATTGCATATATTATTTAAACAAAACATGCATTTGGACAAGTAATGTTAAAGTTCAAAATGTCCTTCTGCATTATTTTATGCGTATATTGCTACAGTATGCAATGATACTGGTACACACTAATTATCTAATTAACCAGGACAGACAATTCAATTATAAATCCTACCTTCATTCTAAGTGTATAATTACATTTTTTGGACATGAAGTAGCTTTACACCTTTGACCCCAATTTGAAGGTCCTAAACTAATTATTTATTTATCTTTGCTAATGAGTCAATATAGATTGAATTTGACCTTCATTAATGGCTTAAATTCTTGTGTCAGCTAGTGTTTGGTTATTGAACAGAGGAAGGAAACATTTAGCATATAGGGTATGTGATCTTTACAGAGGTAACTTGGACTTGATCTTGAGAGTTTCCTTCACTCCAGCTGCAACTGACATGGTCAAACCGTTAGTTTAGCTGTGAAAAACACAAGTGATGCAAAAATCAGTACCAACAAACAGATGCCCAACAAGTCTCTAAGCAATGGCTACTTTCAAAGAACTTCCTCCTATTTTTATTGTTGAACATGATATTGTGCGGCATGGAGTATCTCTTTAGCCAGTTTGGATCACCTGTCTCAGCTGTGTCTATCCAAATCTCTTGCCCACCCTCAGCCTGCTTGCTGAGGAGACATGAGAAGGAGAAACAGAGAAGGCCTTGATCTTGTGCAAGCTCTATTCAGCAATAGCTGAGATATTGGTGGTGTTATCAACACTCTTTTTTTCACCCACCTAAAACACAGCACCATATAGGCTGCTACAAAGAAAATTAACTCCCCAGACACACTCAGTACAAAAACCTATGTTTGGTATAGCAGTGAATTGCATAAATATGCAGAGAACAGCTCTCATCAGCCAAGAGAAAAGTATCTAAGGTGTTCTATGTGTCCTCAAAACTCTCAGCAATAAATATGAACGTACATCTCATTTATTTTGTAGTATATAATGATCCAGTTCAATGACACTTTATTTATTTGCAAAAGCAATATTTTGTCTGAGGACAAAAAATTATTTGTGCCACAGACTTCTAAATTTACTTTATTTTTTTAAATATCATGGTCCACTGTATGGAGATAACTTTTTTTTTTCTCTCACACTCTTTGCTTTATTTTCAGTTTTCATGAGAAGTTCAAACATCTCTCTAAAGTAATATTTTGCAAGAGAACAGTTTGAATTAGAAGGAGGCATCCCAGAGACCTATTTTTGTTCTAGAAATGAGGCCTTTAAACTAGAAGGTAGCCATCAAAATACATTATTTCTGATACCCAAAAATAGACTTAAAACACATGTTCCAGAAAAAAGGTATCATAAATATAGTAGATATTACTAATGTTTATTCCTAATGGTATTAATATTCTCATTCATATTTATAACTTTAAAAAATGAACCGTCTGCCTCTCTAGCTGTAGAAGACCAGATTACAGTAGCCATAATATGATCCATTTTCAATACAAATCACTACTGGTTAATTATAATGTGAAGTCTCTACTGGAAATGGAGCAATTATTTCAATGGTACTTATAATGCTAGCGAGCCTGACAATTTTTTTTTTTTTTTTTTTTGGTGACTGAACTATGCAGTTAAAACTAAGCCTCCTCATTAACACATGGGGAAAAAACTGAACTCGTAATTCCTCACCAATTCTGCTTCTCATAAACTGAGTTGTTTTTCATGCCAATTGCTCAAAGGTAGTTCAGACGGTCTACTTTCTTAAAGAAAAATCTTTACAGATGACTCCCAAATCTAACTGATTTCTGCTCTACATTTCATCTTGTTAATAAATGTTAACATAGGTGCCCTACTGACACAATAAACCCTGTGTTCTAATAATGTGATTTCACAATTTTGTTCCTAATCACTCTTATCTGTCACTACTGTTTTTCCCAATTCTCAGATTTTTGACAATTGGAAACTCAAATTATGTGCCTGGCCCATGCCTAAGGCACAAAATTAAGTCTTGTCTGCATTTGACTCCTCTGCAGGTGAAAGAAAGGATGTGGTTCAAACCAGCTGAGTTCAACAGGTTCAGAACACAACAGTGTTCTTAATTCAATTTTAACTTAGTTCAAGCCAGCATAGTATATATGAACCACAGCCAGAGCAATTTAAATTAAGTATGAACTAAAGAATGTCTACTCTGATTAAAAATACAGGTAGTGACGGCATCTCTAGTCTGTCTTCAAGACTCAGATCAATACAGCAAAAGAGAACAAAACGAGAAAATAAAGAAACCACAAGGATAGCTGCATGTCTCTTTATGTGTTTTTTGTAGTTGGAAAGAAAAGGGGCAGAATAGTGAAAAGAGAAAGAGGAAGAAAGAAAGAATGAAAGGAAATTGAGAGAAAATTTTCCTTGTGAAGACATTTGTAGTAAAAGAAATGGAAGACAAGAGCAGTTAGAAAGCAGCAAATGAGTAGTTCATACTATTAGTGACGCCACTCGTTACTAGGATCAGAAAAATTAAAATGTCAGCTAAAGGAAGAATACAGGTTATATTTTCTGTGTTCATTAATATCATGTCCAGTGCACTGCCATTGTTTTCTGAAGCTAAGATTTTATTTAAAAGCTGTATAAAGCCTCCCTCATACATACAAAAGATACAAGACATCTTCTCAGGAAGTCTGATCCTGCACCAAAAAGAAATTCTGCTATATCAGGGCACAAAGCATAAAAAAGATCTGGGATTTTCACTGATTCATTGATATTTAGTAGTGTTTAATATAGCTAGCTTCAAAACAGAGATAGAATTCTCATTTTTTACTCTTATTTTGTGTGAAACTTGTTCAGATATGTCTTTCAACACACGTCTCAATTGCTTACCTCTTGATGTTAATTAACATTTTATTTCTGTTGCATTTCAGAAACAGTTTAGTTCTGTTGCAGTTCTGTTCAGCTCCTTTTCCTCCCTTAGAGTATGAACCAAGAATATAATTGTGTTTTCTCATGCTAATTTCACTTTTACTTTAATCATGAGGGAAAGACCATGGATGTTGTCTATCTGGACATTGTCAAAGCCTTTTACATTGTTGCCCACAACCCTTCCCTGGAGACACTGGCTCCTCATGGTTTGGACAGGTGCATCATTCACTGCCTAGAACCTTTTCTCTGGGCTAAACTACACAATCTCCTTCATAGGACATATTCTCTGGATGTTTGTTGCCCTTCTCTGGACATGATTCAGCATCTCAATGTATTTCTTATAGTAAGGGTCCCAAAACAGTACACATACACTTGACTGAGGTGCATTGATCCAGTCTGTTCAGAGTTGTCTGCAGAGTCTTCCTACCCTCCAACTGATCATCACTCCTGCCCAGCTTGGTGCAACCTGCAAACTGACTGAAGGTGCACTGGATTCCCTTGAACCAGATCATTGATAAAGATATTAAGCAGAACTATCTCCAATACTGAGCCCTGAGGAACACCACTTATGACCAGCTGCCAACTGGATTTTCTTCATTCACCACAACTCTTGACCTGGCCATTCAGTCAGGCTTTTATGCAGAAAACTGTCTTTCTTTCCTGAGTTCCAGTGAAAGCTCTCTGTTCAACTGCACTGGTCTTTCCCACCAGCTTGTCTTTTGGCACATGGGGATGGTCTGCTCCTGCACCTTTAACATTTCCTTCTTGGAGAATGTCCAGCCTTCCTGGAGTCCTTTGCCCTTCAGGACAGCCTCCCAAGAGAGTCTTGCAACTAGACTCCTAAACAGGCCAAAGATGGCCTTCTGGAAGTCCAGTGTAGCAGTTCTGCTGATCCCCACCTTAGTTCAGTGAGAATCAAAAATTTTATACCTGCTTGTTATGCTCAGGAAGGCCTCCAAACATCACATCACCCACCAGTGTTTCTCTGTTCTATGCTCAGGATGGCCTCCAAGTATCACATAATCCACCTGTTCTTCCTCTTCATAAACAGCAGGTCTAACAGAGTGCTTTCCCTAGTTGTCTCACTCACCACCTGCGTCAGGAACTCATGTGCCCCATACTCCAGGAACCTCTCAGACTGTTTTCTGTCTGATATATTGTATTTCAATACTGTATTCAGAGGGAATATATCTTTTCAAAGGAAAGAAATGCGTACTGTAGAGGGTTTTATAGAATTTGTTATGCATGCTATGTTATGCATCTATTTGTGTATGTGTCATGTCTATATAAAAACATATGTGTGTGTATTTATATGCACCCCCCTTTTAGATATATGATACACCCTCTTTTTAGATATATGATACAAGAAAATCAAAAGACATTAATGAAACACCAGGTGATAATACAGGAGCTTCATGCACTTAAGGATATCTGTGTCCTGACTACCTTTAAACCACTGAAGTATTTGTTCAGCACCTATGTAAATTCAGTATGATGTTAATTGTGCTTCTACAACAGTTGCAGTTTTCCTACCATGATTAAAGATAAAGTGAAATAAAACACTGACAATTTTGAGGCACAGAAAGACTTTAGTGAGGTAGCAATCATGTTAACTAGTGATGAAAATTGTGTTAAAATATCTGGGACACAAAAAAAATCAAGATTTGAGAAGATACTAACACAATAACTTCTTATTCTCCTCTTCAAAGTGTCCCCTTTTGTATTATGTATTGCATACTGATAAGTAAAACCTAGTAGACAAAATAATTTATCACCCAAAGTGGTGCTTGCTTCTTTCTAAAAATCAGCAGCTCCTAAGCTCTCCCCACAAACATGGGAATGACTGTTTAATCTTCCTTGCATAAGGCCTGACAGTACAGGAAATATCTCAGGCAATGTTTCACCAATGCGCCTTCTTTAAATGGCCAAATGAAAGGAGATTGAAAAGAGCATTTATCGTTGTATTTTCTTCAGTGGTTGAATCAGTTCTCTCATTCTAATTAAGTCACTGAATTTCTGAACAGAACATACTCTGTCCTGCTTCATTTGTTCCCTACTGGCATTCCAACTCAGCAAAACATTTTTCCTGTGGAATTACATTCACTGAAAACTATCATGCCTTGCTGGATCAAAGCCACTAAATCTTGTTTGAAATTTATTGTCTCAGTTTGTACTCTGAAAGAGGTTTGGATTTCCAAAACATTCTACACCATACCAGAACCCTTTTTTTTATTTTGTCTTTACTATGCTTTCTAATCTTACTCCTTATATGCTCATAAGTTTCCTGACCTTTGCTGCTTCACTTGACACCAAGCAGTGTAGTGTTTAGTACACGCAGTACAAGCTAGGCTTTTTTATTTGTATTTACAAAGGAGTTAAAGGAAATGCTTCATGAGGACATAACAATTTATTTTCCCTCTTATCGTCTTGCTCTCCTCTGCTCATGCTTTAAAAAATGTTTGTTGGGGGATTTTTGTGCTTTTTTCCCTCCCTGAAGGAGGACACTTATTAAGCAAAATGCTTTGAAAGTTTTAGGAAATTTTTGTGATCGCTAAATTAGTCATTAATATATCTTCAGATTATTATTGCTGTGGGACTATGTTTCACATCAAAGTCCTATTATTTCAATCATGTGTTTGTTTACCACAGTAAAGCCACTTGTACTAATACATTTTCACATCTTTTCCTGCTTTAATAGAATCAGAAAGAGATCTTCAGATTCTGAGAAACCTAAAACATTTGATGTCAGCTTCTGCACCTGAACATCTGTGATGCTAATGGCAACAAGCCAAATGGCAAAAAAAAAAAGATCATAGCATTTAGCCTAGTTTATAATGCCAAAGAAATCTGCATCATAAAGCAGATAATAACATTTTCTTCCTTAACACTGCGTGTTCTTGCTCTCTCAGAATCCTGAAAACAACAATAAAGGGGAAACTAAGGTGGGCTCTGGGGTGTTGTTCAGAGGTCTGTGACTGTGCAAGTAAGTGAACAGCAAAAATACAGTCTAGATTTGGTGTATTTTCCAGTTATATAGCTCATGTTCTCTGTGCTAGAATTTGAAATCTAAGCAGTCATTAGCAGATCCTGCTGTTACCATAAGATGTTCATATATACAAGTGTATACAAGAATAACTTAGATTCTTCAGATGTTCGTATTTCAACAACAAAAAGTTCATGTTCTCAAGAACAACAGCATCATGAACGAGTAAATGTAAGGTTTTTCATTAGTTTGGTGAAATTGAAAGCAATACTCTCCACCAGCTAAATATGAAAAGGAGAAGCTGATGTTAAAATTCAGTATATGTTATCAGTTACCTGAGTTACCTATGTGTAACTCATCTAAAGTTATTTCAGACAAGTCTCATATGCATCTAGGAGGAAATAATTAAGCTGTCCTGTGACATTACTCAAACACAAAAAATCCCCTCAAAAACACAGTAAATAGCAGGAGCCTAAATTAAAGGTAGAATCAAGTCAAAAGAAGATTTGTAGCGAACTTTGCAAAACTCTGGTAAGACATTTTTATATAGCAGTTTTCTTTCAATGGGATCCTTGTTTACAGCTGGAGTTTTCTGTATAAAATCTACTTGAATTAGAAATATGGTATGAGACCAACAAGTATTTCATTGCTTCCATCACTATACACTCCAAAATTTCCTGAAACATTGTCACCTGTCAAAAAGAATAATTAAGATTTATACCAAAATGCAGAAGGCACAATTGAAAAAGTGCAGGGTTACTGACTGTGTCAACATTTATGTCATAGGACTCATTATCTCACTTTTACTATTTAGCATTAAAAGTACTTTTGCTAAAAATAATGATAAAGTGATAAAATTTAGGCAAGTCAAAACTCAGGAGGAAGTATTAAACAGTTTAAATTCTAGTGATAACATAGCATATTAAAGTAATTACAGTGAGCTAATATATAGACAAAAATTATGCTCAGTCTCAGTGAGGGAAGGAATATAAAATTAATAACAGCAACAATAAAACCCAATCATGAATCCCTAGTTGAACAATTTCTTTCTAAATCTAATTAAAAAAGACAACAAGAAATTAGAGCTGATTTGTATATTTTAGTAGTAATCTACAAGCTGATGGAGTGTTATGATCCAATTATTAAGGTTCTTTAGAAATACCTCTGCCCGAATTAAGGTACAAACGAGACCATATGCCAATCAATAGTATGGGTTTTATTTGATAGAAAATACGAGAGAGAGAGGGAAGAAAAGAGAGAAAAAGAGAAGTAGGAAAAGAGGTGTGGGGGGGGGGGGGACACAGAGATGGACAGGGACAAAGAAGTATCACCACTCCGTGGGTCCCGCTGGTGTCCTGATGTCCTCTTCCGCTGGTCTCGGTGGTGGAAGTCCCCCAGAAGTGCAGAATGCCATGGGTTAATATACACTCAGGCCAGGTGGAAATGTTCAGGCATGTCCCCCCGGGGGAGGGGGCAGCCTCCAGCAGCAGACTCTGCTTGCACTCCTGTGGTGCAAGGCGTCTGGGGAGCACTTTGGGGGGTCTGTGATGGATTGTGACTCCCCCTCAGCTGCCTCTCACGTGAGAGTCTCGTGGCTTGTGGGGTTGGGGGTTCCACAGCTGGGCCAGTTTGTGTAATGCAGGATGAGTGTGTATTGCCTCTGACCAGAGGTTACGCCATCCTCCTCCCCCCTTCAGCTGGGGGTAAGACTGTGCAAACTTGGCTTCTGTGAGCTGTGATCTGCCCCCACCCCAAACTCAGCCAGGAATGATTCTCAGTACCGCTGGTGGCTTCAGCCTCTGTGGATGCATTCCTTTCCTTCAGACTGAGATGATTGAACAATAGGTTTCCCTTTATCTAATCTTAGCAGTTTGACTCAGTCCAAAGTCCCAGTCAGGTATCTTCAGGGAGGTTTCTTTGATTGTAGCTTCTTTATACACTTTTTGTTATAATGAGCAAAACTTTATATCAATGTTTGAGGCATGAACTATTTCAGTCTCTGACATGGAGACACCACAAAGCTGTTGTGTTTATTTCTTCAAATTACTGTAATCATAAAATCTGGTAGATTGAAGACCAAGAACTGAACATAAATGGTCTTGTTGCCTTCTAACCATGTGCACACAAGTGCTAGAGATAATAGTAAAGTCCACAGAGACATCTAAAAAATGTAAAAAGTCAGTGCCTAAATATCGATGGTTATTTTCAAATAAAAATGCATGGTTGATATTTCAGAAATATCGATTTTCATTTGGATGTTGACCAAGATTTTATCTTTCAAATTACTGAGAAGATATAATGGAAATATTTTAGATAGCTGTGGAATGAAGCAAACACATTTGGCAGAGCAGGTATACTGTCCAGCAAATGAAGAGCTTTTGAATGGGATGATTGAAAGACTTATTTGTCTAATTAACTCAGGTCTAGAAAATATGTGGCATTTAACAATCTGATATGGTGATAAGGAGATAGACAGTAATGTCAGTGTCTTCTCTGGAAGAAGCTAGACTTAGATTCACTGTAGGTTAAAATGTTGAACTGCATAAACTAGTGGTAAAAGCTTAAATAACCACATGAGCTTCCTAAGAAGTTTTTGTTGTTACACAAAGCTAAAAGGGTAGCTTTTACATTGTCCTATTGTCCTTTTGATACAATGAAACGCCCTTTTTTTTTTTTTTTTTCATTTGAGCTCCTTGAAGGGGGAATATTTTTCTCATTGAACATACAGGACATTAATAATTTTTAGATAACAGTATGATCACTGCAATCTTTATTTCAATTCCAGATTTCTAAAATAGAAATTGCCAGCTGGAGCACCAATAGAATTCAACAACAATTCAGAATCCTCTATTATCTAATCCTACACAAATTAGGACTGTAGTCTTTGCAGCACAAGGCTTTTACTCTGCAAATACTTGAAGTCTTAGATTTGTTATAACTTGGAATCATCTTTAATGAGAGTAACACAGGTTTCACAGCTATTAGAGTAACTGCATCTTCAGTTATTTCCTGGTAAACTATCAAGAAAAGGCTTCCATTTAATAATAGATGTAGCACTTTATGGATATTATGATCTTGTATGAGATTTGAAACCACTTTAGATTCCTTCAGAAAAGTAGTCGGTTATTAGAAGTAACTGGACACAACCATGACAGTGTGGGAAGTTTTGCCAAATTCTACCTTTAGTTATCTCCATTTGGAGGTACAGAAATTTTGTCAAAGTTAATTTATTTTAGATTTACACTTACAGATCACAATCTGCACTTGGTATAATGACAGGAGGTTTCTTCTGACAGGAAGGATTGAACAGGACAGACAGCATCTTGCCAAGTCCAGACAATTCCACTTTTGGATACACATGGTATAGCTAATGGGTAGTCAATATTATTTCCCACACATAAACTTAATTCTTAGGAATTTCAGCTTCCATCAAATTGCGGAACTGAATTACACTGATCCCTGTACACACTTCTGAACAGTCCTGATTTAGCACATCACACGTGCAGTGAGTCCGTAGTGAACTTTGAGCTTTGCTCTAGATGAAACCTTACCCGTAGCACTAAAAAAAAAAAAGCAGCTTGATTTTGTGAAAATTAATTTTATTTACAACAACAAAAGAGATACCTTCAACTTATCCCCAAAGAAAATATTTTTTCAGGTATAGAATTTTCAGCCATGAACAAATGACTTATTTATTAAACAGGTTTCACTTACCAGTATGCAGTACATAATACAAAAGGGGACACTTTGAAGATAAGAACAAGAAGTTATTGTGTTGGTATCTTCTCAAATCTTGATTTTTTTTGTGTCCCAGATATTTTAACACAATTTTCATCGCTAGTTAAGATGATTGCTGCCTCACAAAAGTCTTTCCGTGCCTCAAAATTGTCAGTGTTTTATTTCACTTTATCTTTAATCATGGTAGGAAAACTGCAACTGTTGTAGAAGCACAATTAACATCCATGTAAAAACTCATTATCTCATATAGACTGAAACAATGCTTTTGGCAGTAGTAAATACACATAATAAACATTTACACTATATATAACTGTACAGGCAGCAAGACATGCTTTTTTTCATCCGGAACCATATTTTCAATTGATATTAACAGTGCTCGTAAAGTTCTGAGGGGCTTACACACCTAGAATACTCAGCAGGATTTTAGTATATAATTAATAGAAATTTTGAATTGAATGTGCCACACAATCCAGTTACATATACAAACTTATAAGTACACTTTGGACAAATCTGTAAGGAGTTCATGTTTATTTCATGCTTTATTCCTCGTTTAGCAGATGTAAACTGTATGTGTTTATGCAGGTGTGCAATCTTAAACTGATTTCAAAATAGAAAAATGCTTATACCAATCTAGGTCAAGTTTAGCCATATCTCAAGAGTATTAAAAGGAAGGCTGTGATTACAGCCTCCAGTCCTGATTAATTTATAGAGAAATTACTGTGCTATTACTGCAATTTAGTAATCTTTACAACACAGTTTGCAGAAAGCCCTCGCAAGTGTATGCTGTAATGATTAGTAAAAAAAATTCTTACAGTGTAATTTGCACACTGCTATTTCCCTTCTGTATCTTCTGTCTTTGGATATATCAATCTACACCTCAATAGACACTTTTGGCAGAGTAATAGTAACTGCTGAGACAGGCAAGAAACAGTATTCGGTGACTGACCAGGGAATGTTATTTTTACCACATGGAGGTCAATGAAACTTTTGTTAGAAGTAAATTTTCTCTAACTACTTACACCTTTTGTCAATATGTCTGGTATGCCTTTATTTCTTTTGTGGAAAATCTCTTGACCCATAAAAAGTAAGGCATGGGTCTACTGATAAACAAGTCAGCTTTTAAAATACTATATTAATAGCCAAACACAACTTTTCTGAAAGTTCGAGACTGTAAGGATTAAAGTGACAGATTCTTTTATCATAGTAGAACTCATCTTATGGATTATGAGAGAGATGAATTTTAATAGAACAAAAGAGCAACAAAATCATACGGTACAAATACTTGCTTGATATATGTCCTCAGCAAAAAGAAAGATGTTATGTTTTCCAAATGCAAGTGAAAGGCAAAATACAACACACTTCAACACATAAATACACTTGTGAATAGCAACAGTATCTATCACAGTACCCATCAGCTTAAGACACTAACTGAGAAGAAAAATCAAGCCATGTGTACTACATGGATACTGAAACTCTTCTTTCTTTTGCACCAAAAGAAAACTGTCATCATTATGATTTTTAAAGCAATGTGTTTGAATCCCAGTCAACCACAATTTTATCTCCATGATGGCTTATGCAGCAAAGCATTAAAATAAACTTTTTTTTTTCCAATTTTTGAACACTTTTTGGCTTTTACTACATTTCTTTTTCCTTTTTTTTTCTTTGAGCTTGATTTTGATTATTTCTTCAAAGATTAAAAATGTGCTTTTCATAAACTAAAAGTCTGAGCAAAATATGCTGACAGAAAGTTTTACGCCTGAACAGTTTATTCTCTATTAAGCTATCAGTGCTGGCAATACTTGTAAGCACCGAAAAAACATCAGATGGGAATGCTGGCCTTTTTTCAGGAGAATACAAACACTGATTTATTGGAAACTTGGTCATGAGCATGGTAAGATGCCTATAGTTATCTTGCACTCCCTTGCTTCAGCACTGGCACCTTACAGCACCCCTATAGGCTCTGCAGTGCCCAATCTTGGTTATTGTCAGGAGATTTGATGCACTGGGTTCCTTGTGGCACATCTGAAAAAAGAAAATAGGGAGGAAAAGCAAGAAATGTTCTGAGTTTTCTAATCCAGATCAGATAGGAGTTAGAGCCACTTTAATCTTCTAATTTCATTTGAAATACTCTGAATAAACACTATAGAAACGGTCGTGAAGCAAAATGACAAACCAGGTATCTGGTTTGTCTTCTCCTGTTGGGTGTTCTTCTTCTATTGGGTGAACTTCAGTTGTGCTATTCATTTGAATGATACACAGAGTCAGGCCTTGAGAAATCACCTACATTTCCTGCTCTAGGATATAAAACAATCTCATATTTCAGATAAATTTAAAAAAAACATTTATTTTCAAATTTTGGGATAGGAAAGTGTGAGAAACTTTGCATCTTGTTTGTTTCTCTATTTATATTTGATTATTGCACAGTTACACATTTAAGGAAATTTCTCTGTTTTATTAGCTATTCACTTCACAGCAGTGCAAACAGGGACTTACTTGGGTGCTTATATTTTCAGTTCTTACTGAAATATTGAGGAGTAACTCACATTGTTTGACTGCTTCTTAGTACACAGTCATTTCCTAACACTGGCACACAGCACAATGTTTAAAGCTTTTGTACCCAGAATGTTCACTAATAAATGCTCTAACACTTAGAAATCATTTTTAATTTAAATACTGTATAATTCCATAAAGCAATGTCATTGGCTGGCTGAAGCATACTTCCAATATATAACTCCCATGTTGATGATTATGTGCCTTAGCCCTGATGATCTCAGAATTCAATTGGTGATATGGGAGCTTTTTATTTCTACATGTATGTCTCTCAACCAAATGTTGCAGATGCATTAAGCTGATAGATTAAGATGAATTGTGTTACTCTATTTGTTTATAAAATATATATAAAAAAAATGAGATTAGACATTACTCAATGGTAAAGTGCATATTGTGTTTGCTAGCCCTTGAAAAATAAGGCAAGTACTGAGTTAGACCTGGAAAGGAAAAGGGAAAAATGTTCTTTCTGTATTTTCAAAACCATGTTTGTCCTCAAAAAACAGATGGGTGAGAGGTCTGACTCATTAGGTTGGACAGTGCCCTCCATGCCTTGGGAAGCTGAGGAGCTGAATCATGTGCCTTGTAGGGAGGTCATAAGAACCACTGAGGAAGCATATTCCAGTTTTTAAAAATCAAATATGCAGGAAGATGGCAGTCCCTGAAATCTTATTTGAGGTGCAGGTAATGCAATCTTTGTACCATTTTCCAGTGAAACGCAGATGTACCCTAATAGATAAACAACTTCTTTTCTGAAATTCAAAGGGCTTAATGAGACTCAAAGGCATTTTAAAGAAGTTTATCAAAACCAGATAATAAGATTAGAAATTATATTTCTCATACAAAATTGTTAAAAATTTAAATCTGACAGATTATATACCAAATGTTCAACTAGAATACATTCTATGACCTTGTGATAAGTATTTTGTATCTCTTAAATCATCTTTAGTATTGAAAATATGGTAGATATCTGTATTGTCTGCTCAGAATATCTTCAAGTACCTCATGGTTTTTAAATTACCTTTCTTCCCAATGCAAGTTTCAGCTAATTATTTTATAACTTTAATGCTGTCTTTATCCATCAAAACAATTATACCTTAAAAACGACAAAGATATTTTCCTACTACCAAAAAATATTAAAGTAGGAATGAACCTGAGGAGTCTTTACTCTGACACATTTTCAATAGGTTTCTCTGGTGTTATTTTATGTCTCAAAGACCATATATGACTAGTGTGATAGTCTGGCCTTTATAGTCTTTTGCAGTAGGTTTTCTATTCTCTATTGTTTAATCATCAGTTGCTAACACAGGAGGCATTCAACATCTGTAATACACTTGGCATAATGATTTAATATTCTTTGTGAGATGGGAAAAGTTCATCCCATACTTCCTTGGAATTTTGACAGTAAACATTTTGCTCCCATGTGACTAAAAACATCAATAAATAAAAATGACCTTTTCTCCTCATCTAAGACGTAATGAAAGTAAAGTATTCAGTCTACAAACACTTGGGAAAAAAAATCTTATGATCCACAGTATGCCTTGTGCTTATAATTTTCATGGCAGAACTGATTTGTTATGAGACTTTTTATATCTGTAAAAAGAAAACTTATTTCTCTCAAGGCATCTATTCCTCTATCTCATTTGTTAAAATATGCTAAGCTCCTAATAAATCAGACAGACAACTGATTTCATGGGTTAGTGAGGGTGAAAATGGCAATTTTAACACTTTATTGTAAATTAATGATGAAAATCTTTTAACACAAAAAAACCCCTTATATACTAAAAGCTCCTCAATGTCTACTGAAAGCAAATTTATAATGAATATTAGGAATAGTAATGAAATTCTGCCCAAGAACAATATTGACATTTCTGTTTTAAAATGTAATGGCAATTCAAGATAACCTTAAAGCAATCTTTTCATAAACTGGAAATACATGCATGAAGGTCTGCCTCTGTATTTGATGTAAGAGTATTACCATATTAAATCAGATACTATTGCCTCAGGAAAGAGCATGTTAGAATTATCTATGACTTTTTAAACTAAGTGACAACCTGATTTACATGGTATACAGCTTTATAGTAATTCCAGTTTAGTTAGGACCTTATCCCATTTCCATTAAAGGCAACTTAATCTCTTGTGGGAAGCTTAAAGGAATCTGGATGAAATGGCAAGTACTAGGATAAAGCTCCAAGGCAGAAAAAATCTTCATTCAGAACAAAGCTGAAACACATGCTTAGCTCTCTGATGAAGTCTCAGTGCACACTCAAATATACTGTGTATTTATTTGTGATAAGGTATCATGATAAATTTTTATGTATGTCTTTAAGGCTTAAATTATAAAAACACAAACTAAGAAGGAAATCTGCAATAATTTAAATAAGAGATTACATAGAAATTAAGAAAAAAGAAAGATGGGAGACATTTTAAGAACTGAGTAGCTACCTCTTTTTTTTCTATTCTCCTTATCAGGTCTTGCATTACATAGCTCCATTCTGACTTCCTTCAACATATCATGCTTCCCAAATATTCAAAGCTGACCATGGAGGAAACACTAAAGAGGCAGTCCCTTCTCCATCTTATCAGTGTTACCACTAGTCTCATTTCTCCTTGATTTTGCTCTGATGAAAAGCTTCATGCTCCACCATTATAGCTCTTCAAAAAGGTTGAACTAAAAATATGTAAAATCAAAGTAGCAGTCAGGAATTGTCTATCATCTAGGAAAAGACAATACTTTAAGAATATATTAATTAGTTCATGGGAAAAAAAACTTTTTTATTACCAGCTTTCAAGGAAAAGGAAAAGGAATAAACACGAAAAAAATTATAGTAGAAAATCTTTGTATTTGTGTATTACCTGGCAGCTAGATAAAACATAGCATATATATAGGTAAATTTTCATCTTTAAATAAAGCACTGGAAGTTTGCTTATTTTTATTAAGTGTTAGCACTCTTCAGTTTTGCTGCTTCTTGTTGCCTTGTGGGTTCATTGTCTCTATCAAGATTGTCAGGGAGAACAGTGAGATAGGCTCAGAAGTCTCCTAAGAGGAATAATTTAGTTCATAACTCAGTTAAACCAATGGAGCTCATGACTTATGTCTTTAAATATTTCTCTGTTCAGGGATGAAGATAATCTTTTATGTTGCAAAAATCTTGTAATCAAGTTATTTATGTTAACTTCTTTAATGAAGAACAATTGAGAACGATTAAAGATGTAATACATATGTTTTAAATATTCATATTTCCAATTTTCCTTTTATTTCCAATATTTCAAATATTATATTTTATTTTCATTAAATGAATAATAACAAATATCCAGGCCTTTATACAGTTACACATCAAAAGTTGAAAATTTTTGTCACATTTCATTTTGGAGCCACTTTCTATAGTTAAATAAAGCCATTTATGTAGAAAATATGAAACATAAAAAAAAGTTTGAAAAAAGGAAATAAAATTGTGACAGTCTCAAAACTCATGTAATTTCTACAGGTCATTAAATTAGTCATTAAATTAGTCTTAAAGACCAGCAAGGATTCTCGGATTCTCTCACATGAAAGAAGTTATAGTTTTGGGATCAGTAGTAATGCAAAATCTGTTAAAACTTTTCATCATATGAACTCCATCTTAAAAACATAGTTGTATACTTCTTTCAAACAGTTTCCTGAATCAGTCCTTAAAATCCAACAGTTTGAATAAAAGTGTATGAAAATTACTTCAAGAATGCCAGAAAACAATATGATAGTCTGGAAAAAAAAATACATATTTTGTATTTTCCTAAATGTATAGAAGTAAATATGAAAAAACAGTATATATATATATACATATATATATAACCATCCTTGTGGATTTAGTATTACAGGTTGTGCATCCACTCTGCAAAGCTACTGCATTTTTATGAGAAAGAAATAAGTTTGCTATATATGTTTGGGTGCGTTGGTAACTTGGGGGAACCTGCTGAGAAGAATCCAAATTTTTCAGAAAATTTTCTTCTTTTATATTGAGCCTTCCTTGAATTTAAATTTTGCTTTCATTTACTCTCCTCTATCCATTTCAGGTAAACACTGGAAATCTGAGGTGAAGGATCTGTTTGATATAAAGGAAATCTGGAGGAAAGTGCAAAGAGTGTTCTATGAGATGCATTTTGAGCTCCACAGATGGAGATGAATCTGGCACAGAAATACCATGAGCTCTCCTGGAAAGAAAAAGGCTGAGCTTGGCTGGTCATTTCTACTTACTCCCACAGCCTCAAGGACACAGGCACACTTTCTCACTAATGTTTTCAGTGGTGCAGAGTTATTCTTTCCCCACTTACACATAAACAGTGTGACATGAGAACTCTGATGTGCCATGGTCTGGCCTAAGCTTTGAGAAGAGTCAAAAATGCAGGCATTGAGTAGTTTCAGCTTCTAGTATTCTACACACTTGCAGACTGTCTTGTCTTCTGACCCTTAATGAAGGGTCTTCCCCACACCTAAGGTACAATACATAAGCACAACTTTGGTTTCCATGCTCCTGCTACAGATCACTCCACCTTTACATGGATAAAATGAATTTCATCCTTTCCATGTGTGGGTGATTCATTCAATTGCTATACTGCTTTCTAAAACTCAGAAATCTGGGGTTTCCCCCAGCTTCTTCAGATATATCCATTTTCCACTTCTACTTCCCTCATCCCAGTAGTTGTCTGTGTCTGGATGAGACTCAAAATTCCTTTCATGATGCTGGTAAAAATAGTCAACAGCCTCTAAAGAACTAATATACTTCTAAATCTCTGAAGTTCCTTCCATTTATCTTAGTCAGTGTAAACTGAACTACCGTAACTCAGATTTTTTTCCCTGTGTTTTCAGTGAGCTCCTGGTCATTTCAGATCTTTTAGAACCCTCAAGTCTAACATTGATGTTGAATTTGTACAAGGATTTGACTTTTTTTGCCCTTTAATTGTAATTCTAATAGTTAAAATGTAGGCAATAAATTCACGCATTAGAACACAAAATGACTACTTATTTGTTTGGAAGGAATTTGCTCCCTATTGTACATACCTATTACAACTCTTATGCAATTTTCTAGATTGGTTGGTAAGCATTTGGAGGTATGACTTTCGTGGAAAAACAATTCAGAACAATATACTAGTTTTGGACTTCGGTTCTCTTGTAATTTACTGCATTTTACAGATACAAATGGCCAAAATGAATGCAATAAATGTTCATGTGTTTAAGATAAATGCTTAAGGAATAGAAGAATTGTAATTGCCTAAGGAACAGAAGAAGTTGTTTTCCTATCCAAATTATTTCCAGTCATATTATAATATACATGAATTTAATGACCCTTTATGGATGTCTAACAAAAAGCTCTCCAGTCTCCACAAGAGCCCAGCATAAGCTAAAATTTTAACTTCCACAGGTATCAGCAAATTTTAACATCAGAAAGTATCAGAGGCCTAGTATTCAGTCCTGAAAAAAATATCTATTTGTTTTGGATATAGCTCTTTTGCAGGTTTTTGATGTTCTCAAAAAGAAAAAAAATAAAAAAAGCTTGTTCAAAGGTTTGTGGGCTTGTCCATGTCACTCCTGGCTACAGGCTGCTACCATAACTCCCTCAGGTGCCTTTGCTTTCAGGAATAAATACTAGACCTCCCTCCCTCTTGCCTCAGGTGAAGACTCATTCCACATGTAAAAATAATTATAAACTTGATGGTCCTTATTGTCTGCATCCAAACCTTTCACAGTTTTACTGTGTGCTTGTGGGAGAAGGGGAATAGGAGCAAGAGTTTGAAAAATCCCAAACTGCATACTGTAATCAATATATTGGTAGAAAACATACATATGAGTATGATCTCTGTTTCAATTTATTTTATTTTCCAACTTCTAATAATGTTGTTTTTTTGACTCAACAGTATCAGATTTTCCTAAAAATTAGTGTGACTCAAGGCCTCATATCTTCATGGAAAAATCACCTCAATTTTTAAGTTGGGATTTGTTTTTTCCATATATGCATCAAGTAATATCATGTCCACTCGAATTTCATTGGCCATTTTATTGCCTTGTCACTAAGACTCAGAGAATTTCTGCTGTTTTATGCAAGTGACCGTCATCTTTACTGCCAAAAAACTTTTCTGTGGAAGTAAATTTTGTAAGTCCATGTGTGGATTTTATTTCTTACATTTTGACTGCTAAGTTTTGTTGTACGATTCTGTGACCAATTTCACCGAAAGTCCTTAAGAAGTTCAACTTAACAAAATCACTTGATATTTCACTTCCTCAAAACTCCAAACATTTTGAGAAGCTTATTTAAAAATAAGTCAGCTTTCTGTGAGAAAATCACAATAAACTGAGTGTCCTTAATTGTGTCATTTGCTGTAGTTTTGCTAATTTGCCAAGTACTAATGTTGCCCATGCCTTCCCTGAATCTTTTCTCTAACCAGTGACAACATATTTGCTACTCTTCACTTGCATTAAGGAACTTTTGAAAAGGCAATGACACACAGCTGCTGTGACTCAGTTTGGAAGCCTAGGATAAACACAGTTCAGTTCTGATTTTGGCTAGTGTTCATTCTGTTTGAACTACAATCTCTTCCATAACTTCTGTTTCAGACAGCTCCCTTGAGAAGTTGCCCACCAGGAAAAATTCAACCATGAGAATCTTCTCAGTTTCTTTATGAATGCTAATGAAATGGATTCATTTTTCTTCTGTGTTTTATGTTCTCTGAATGTTTGGGGGGTTTTTTATGGCTTAATCATCAGTAAGTACTACAGACTACTTGCAGTCTTCCTGTTACTGACTTGTTTAACAAAGATTTATTAATGGGATTTTTTTTTTCATCAGTTAGCTGTTCCTCCACCTCTTTTTGGCCTCCTTTATGCATTGTTTTTGCACTTAATCTGACTGTTTCTTAGCATCTTATTTCATGTTTTATTTTTATTTGGACTTGTGCTCAGCTTTCTGAAGGAGCAGTACTTATATGTAATAACATCCCTTTTCCTTTTATTTCCCCTCTGAAAATTTTCTGTATAGGCAGTATTGTTTGCTCTGTATTTGAAATATGGCATTCTATAACAGCCTCCATGCCATTAGGAGTCAAATTTTCCCGTTTTCTTCTTAACAAGCTCTCTTATTGTTATATAGTCTCCATTGTAACCTAGCAAATATCCAGGCAGTATCAGCATCCTAGGTGTGTAATCAGTAATGCAGATCAAATACTACTTTTTTTTTTCTATTAAGGCCCTGTAATTTCATTATGAATAGCATCTGATACTAGTTTAGATATGTAGTTAATTAGCATGATTTGATTTTGAGATCTCTAGACATCTAATAAATACTCTTCTGTCACCGCTACAGACAAATCTATCTTCCTGATGTTCCAGAATGAACCGACAGACAGTATTCCACCGAGTTTCCAGCATGCCTACTGTATCAATTTCGGCATTTGGGAGCAAGCATCCAAAGTTTCCTTGTATTTATGAGGAAGCATGCATAATATAATGTTGGTTCTTCTTTAGCAAACTATATCAACTGAATTGTCTTTTTACCTATTTAATTATTTTCATTCCCTGACATGTATGTCTTTTAAGCATACTGAATATCCATGTCTTCATCAATAATAAAAGCACCATCCTAAGGCATTTATCTCTATCTACTCACCATTCCCCAATCTTCATGTAATATATATGGAAGATAGGAACAAAATCTTTGTAAAACCTTCTCTTCACATGTATGCAAATGAACCAAAATAGAAAAGATCACAGAAAATCTTCAATGTTTAAAAAAATAAGGAAATTCACAAACATCTCTGAACACTCTATTTTGGTTTTCATGTATTTCCAAAACCATTAGAAGAATCTGCATGTGCTTGTGTTTAATTGTATTTTGATAGCTTTACAAACATTACTCTTTTAATAAAGCATCACACACAGATTATTTAATAGCAGTAGACCAGAATAAGAAAATAATTTTCCATTATCTTTGTCTATCTCTCCAAAATGTAATGAAGGCCTTAAAGGTAAGTCTTGCAAATACTAATATTTCTGATTTCCTCTGTTCTACTTGTGAATACTGAATCCCATTTTACTGAAAATTTAAGAGGAATCCATTTCTCTAGCCCTTTTGCAAAATAGAATCAAGATTGGAAAAAAGGCCTTCTTTACTTAAATAAAACAATAAAGGAAAATGTTATAAAACCTTTTCCAAAACCATATTAATTTTTTGGTCTTAAATGACAAGCAAATGACTAGACTAATGACCTTGAATCACTATTTTCATTTACAATACTATAACAGTATAGGTTACACTGGAACACTGCCAGTCACCTGTCTCTTATTTTCTAATTCACTTTTATAATAAAGCTAATATGTGACAACCCACAGATGCTACAACAATTTTAACAAATTTTCATGCATTTAGAGGGGAAATTTCATATAAGCTGTCAAATTATATATTCAAAAAGGTTTTTTTTAATAAAATGTCTATTTTTATTAAATATGCATTAAAATTAGTGAAGGTAAAATATGATGTTCACTTAGAAATTAGGCTGATTAAAGTGTGTCTGACAAGGCTCTAGAAAAGGTATCTACTCAGCATGGTATTGCATCCATATATTGTAACAAATATATATATACACACTAAAATGCTTTAGGAAAACAACCACATTCACCAAAAGAAATAGTTAATATTTCACATAGCCTCATATTCTTCAACTAACATCTCCAAGAAGTGGAAACAAAACCATGTTACCTTACATTAAGTGCAGCTACGATGTTGTTACATACTTTACTATAACATAAGATTCTTTAAATATTCTTATTATCTCTGTAAAGCCAATTACTCTACTGTATAATAGACCAAAATGGACTTGTAAAATATTAGTGCAGTAGTTATTAATGGTACAACTGTCAGCACTGTGCTGCTCATTATGTCCAGATAGTAATGATTATTTTACCTGAGCAACGTGGGTGTTTCTAGTATGTTAATACATTAAAGAGTTAGTTATGAAAATCAAGATATAAAATACTGTCATGAAGAATTAACCCACACTTTAACTATACTCTGGAATTTCCTTGGCTTTTGAAACATGTTGTACAGTAGCAAAATAGTAGATTCCTCTTCTATTGGGTCACTAACCACATTATTGCTTTATACTATAACACAAAAACGGAGCTAATGCAAAGAACTTGCAACAGAATGATTTTGCTAATACACTAATATTGACTGTAAGCCAATGACACAAAAGGGACTTATGTGTCATTCAATAAATGGTTTCCGATTTTTGAACACAGAAACAATTGTATCATTAACAGAATATTCTAATGTTGTCTTGTCCGTTCTGGTTTTGAAATGCTCATTAATATTTTTATTTGCTTTCAAAGAAAGATAGATTTTCAGATTTCAGGTTCTCTGCTCTCTGTAGCTGAGAAGATCAATATAAGAGATGAATTTTCTTCCATTTTTCAAACTGCTTTAAATGGTTTAACCCCAGCCAGCAATCACCACAGTGGTTCTCCCACTTCCTCCACACTGGGATGGTGGAGAGAATGACAAGAGTAAAAATGAGAAAGCTTATGGGTTGAGATAAAGACAGTTTAATAAGCAAAGTGAAGCATGGAATACATTCACTAATTCCCATGGACAGGCTGGTGTTCAGCCATCTCCAGGAAATCAGGGTTCCATCACGTAACTTGGGAAGACAAACACCATGACTTCGAATGTCCCCTGTGGTTTCCTTCTTCTTCCCTAGCTTTTTATTGCTGGGTAGCAGCAAAATGCTTTGTAACATATCTGAGATGATACATATTTGAGAAATATATAAGTACATTACTTATTTTTAAGTACATGATTATTATAATTAAATTCACTTTCTTTTAAGTGGATAGCCTTCTGAAGCAAGAATATTAGGCATCTCTTCGTGAAATATTAAATGAATGGGCTATGATTCATTATAATATCTGAAATTAATTTTATTGCCATTGCTAGCATAGGATTGAATTATGCAAACACATGGAGATATGGTTAGACATACTCACATGATTAGTTCCACGTCCCAAATTCTGTAGATTTTTGTCCATTAATTTCATAAACTAATGGACTTGAAAAAGCATATCTGTGGGTAAGCCTGACAGAAAATCTTTGGCCAAAAAATAAAGGCTATTAGTGTGTTGCATAAAAGTGTTGAGCTTTATTTAGTCTAAAAAAGATAGGTCATAATTAATATTTATTGAAATTATTCTACAGGTAAAGAAATTTTCCATCCCTAATAGGCTCATGTAGCACAAATCTTGTTATGAACTTAAAAATAAAAGGGTTTCTCCCCAGCATCCTTGAATGTGGCAAATATTACCTAGGGATTTAAATTCTTCTCCCTGCAGGCAGCTTGTCCAAGACCTTCTGTAATATTCTTTAGAGGATTATAAAAACTTGCCCAAACACAGCACACAGGGGCTTGCCCAATCAAACGCTTGGATGAAACACTTCATTCTGTTCTTAATGTGACTCTGTTGGAATATTAATGTATCTTCACCTTTTGATTTGAATAAGCTAATCGGAGTAAGAGTGGTTATGCAGCTTTTCTTTGCCCAGCTCAGGCAAGTCTACATAATATTCAGTTTATATAGGGGTTATTTGTGAATCTGCCTCTGGTGTTTATGAAAAGCCTTCTACCATCTAACACTATTGTTCCAATAACTCCATCTATGAATTGTTATTATCAGGTGAGGCTTAAATTGCATAGAAACATTTTTCAGATCCATTGTTTTTGAGTGTGTTTCATCTCTGGTTTTTTTGTGTAAACTAAGATAATGTACTGGGTTGCAAGGTAAAATTGGTAAAATAATTTTACTCAAGAATTTCCTAGGTATATGACACAATAATCCCATGAGAAACTGCTGAAACCTCACCATTCTAGTAAAATGGTGTATAATTCAATATATCATATCTAATTTTTTGATGAAAGAGAGGGTAAGTCGCTTTTAAAAAAGGCATAAATTTTTGCTTTTCTTTGGTCATTTACATGAAAAGATGAATCTGTACAAATTCTCTTTGTCACTACCAATCAATAGAGTTGATTTTGCAGAATTTTTTTTCTCTCTGCCATTTCATAGGTCTTAAGCTGTCTAATGGTTTGCATACTTTCACAGAAATATTGTTAGGATGCACTGAGAAAGAGATTTTTTAAAGCCAACAGTGTAATAGATCAGCATGACTGAGTGGTTTTATTTATGGTATTCATTGGTGCAGCATGAAACACAGCACATATTTAAATTGTATTCATTAAAGAGTTTGCACATAAAATATTTAAAGTGAGAATAGAAAGCCCTCAACAGAAGTTAAATGGCCCTAGGGGAGAAGAACTATTGCTTGAAATTATGCAACCTATCAATCTTCAAAATAACCATGCTCTAGAGGAAGACAGTGTGTCTATCAAACACAATTCTATAAGGTGTATTAAAAAGCAAAACAGTTCCAGTCCTACATATATTATTTATTGGACACTGATGACTCATTTTGAAAAGAAAAAAACAACCCAATAATTAACATAAAAAGCATATTTGTAGTTATTGCCTTTCTTGTCTTGCCCTGCCCTGCCTTACTGCATTCATGCATGGCATTTTTTACTTTGAAAACACACTTTTATCCCTCTCTGTTCCCCTCTTTAGAATCTTGGCAGATATTTTTCATTCTTACAATTTAACTGAATGCCAATTAAGCATCCATGAACAGAATAGTTTCTTCTTGAATCTGTCTAACTTTTTGGTATTTCCTAGTGGTAAATAACTTAGAAAGAGTTGATGGTGACCTGTTATTTTTACTCCTATTTGTCCTTAAAGCATGGAGATTCCAGAAGAAGGCAAAACTTTGTAACATCAGTTACTGTAAACCCTCATTAATAAGAAAAAATATAATTTGAGATACTGAAAATAAAATTTCTGTATATTAATAACAATGAAAATTATTATTATTTCTCATTTTGTGTGTCTTAATTGTTCATTTTTTCACCTGATGAGCAATATCTGTCAGAAAATTGTAGCTAAATTTCTCCATATAACTGCCTTGCTGACTAACTGTAAGTATTTGTGAAACGTTTTGCTAATAAGATTATACATCTGTTTTATTAGCTTGGCAAGTCAGTTCTTGAGAGCAGAATTTTAATGCAAATGAAAAAAAGTAGGGTTAATTTTGTGGCAGAATTATGCAAAAATCTGCAATAGACTAAAAACCTCCATTGTCAAATATATTTAGTATGTCAGTATAGAAAATTTTAACAATAATTAAAAAGAAAGTTAAACAAATTAAGAGCTCTCTTTAGTCCTCCCAGGTTTCAGTCCTCCCAATCCCTATCACATTTTTAAGTTGGTAGATATGTTTAGCTATTTTCTGAAGAAAAAAAAAAAACAAAACCAGGACATGTCAATCCAAAATCTATAATGTTTCTGAGCATCAGTGAGTCAGGGCCTTAGAAATGAAATTGATGATCTGCCTTTTGAGTACAGTATTTTCAGAAGTTGTGCCTGTTATGTTTTACTTCATTTCAAAATGAAACTAAATCCTTCACCAGGGTTTGATTTCTAAAGTCTGAAGAGGCCTGGCTAACTGCCTCTAATGGGCCTTGCAAAGCTGAAGATATTCATCTCCAGCTGTCCCAGCATTTTCCCCAACAGTTTTTCCCATGCTAATAAAGGGTGCATTTTCTTAACATCAGACTGAGCAAAGGAAAGGACAAGCATATTTTCTGAAAATACTCTAAGAAATTTATTACAGATTGATGACAGTTGTTTATAAGAATACATTTTTGGCAGAATCTACCAAATGCCACTATTGAGTGGCTGAAAAAGAGTGTTGTCTTAAGGATATATAGATATCTGTGGTTATGTGAACACAGACAATTTGTGTGACTACTCTATTGGAAAATAAATTGACTATTTTTTTGGGAGGACTAAATACTTGCACAGGTTGCTACCTAGTGCCCAAATGTGCAATCTGACAGCATCACTGTTTAACCCAGGATGCTATTCCATACTATGAAAAATCTTTTCTATTTTTTCCTTGGGTGCTGAAAAGTTGCTTTTTACTTTATTTCAGCATGTTTCATTGTCATGCATGTTCACAGAAATTCTTAGCAAAAGGAGTATCCTTAAAGAAGTCCTGTTTCTTCCTTTGCTCCCAAGACCACAGTCTAGGTATTTTCAACATTCATATCAGTCTCATAGCAATACTGCTTTATATCCTCCATTGTATCCACCGTTCATACAAGTTCTCAAAAATCTTTTTTTCTGTGTCATTTATTTTCTGCCTTACTATGCTGCTTCAATAAATATTCTTAGATGATGTCTCCTCATAATGCAGCAGAAACAAGTGTTGCTTCTTTTTTCTTGTGTGTAAGAATTAAGATGACATCGTCAGCAATTACCTCAAGTGATTTAAAAAAATTGTGTTGCTTTCAATGTCTGTGTAAATACAGCCTCATCTCAGATACAGTCTGGGCAATCCCTATGTATATTAAGCCCCACACTAGAAGCAATCTACCTTCCCAGTTCTCCTCTTTGACTAGCACAACAAAGCAAGCTGCATCCTGTAGTTTGATCCTGTGTACAGTTCTGCTACTCTTGACACAAGTACTTCTCTAGAATGGGTCTATTCTACTTATTTAAGAAACGGATTCCTTATATTTTAAATTAATCAGAAAAGTAATTGTCTTTTTGTTCTGTAACATCATAGTATGATTTACATATATATGCTTTTTATGACTTTCGCATCTTAAAAGTATGACTTTTATATGTCTATTACCAACTATTTAAGCTCCTTTTGTTATCATCCCTTTGTTCAATTCAATTTTATCACGTACAAGTCAGGAGTAAGGATGTAAGTACCACATTGCCAAACATATATTAAATAAATAGTATATACAGCAATAACATATGAATGTGATCTCAGACAAGTACAATAGATCAATCTCCATATAATCAACAGCTGAAGATGCAAGTGTTGCTCATCAAAAAGCATGTTCATTAGAACACCTGTCAACTTTAGCTTGGGTGAATCTTTTTGAGGTTTCCCTTTGCTATTGTTTTCCCTATTTTCCTGCTAAATGGAATCTGAAAACGCAGCAGATTTTTTTAATTTCATTACAGTTGATAAAGCTTTCATTCTGTATCAAACATGTGGTATTTATTCAACTTAGATAATTATCCTGTTTTAAAACTGTCAAGGAGAGAAATCTTTGATGCATTAAAGGATGTTTAAGAACCAATATGCTGAATTTAGAAAAGTAATTACCATTATTTAAATACTTTCTATGAATTTTGTTTGACATTATATTGAGATAATGTGACCTGTTTGTTAAGTCATACATGATAAAATTAAACAATTTCTAATAAGTTCTTAGTAAAATATTGTATTTCACAATGTTGGACAGAAAAGCTACATAATTTTAAAATAAGAAGTAGGCAATGATGTGCACAGTGTGGAGAAAAAATTACAGGAGTTAGAGCATTAGAATGCCAGTAAACAGAAATGTGGACTTCATGCTAATATATTAGAGATTCCTGTAGATTATTCCTGAAAGACAATGCCTTTCCAGTGTCCTGAAAGAAACTTTATGTGATCATGTTTTTTTGAAACTAAAATTGTACTAATGCATTCCTCTGACTTCTTATCTGTCATTACCCCCCAGGCTCACAAAGCTTTCCAGACACACAATCCTTTGTATTACTTTAATCTTCTTTTCTATCTCGCATTTCACCACCATTTGTTAGATCTTGTATTTTTTCCTTCAATATCCCCATAAGCTGCTTGTTTGTCCACTCTAGAATCAAAAGCTCCATCCAAGCACTTTTCAGCTTTTTTGTCGTGATTGTTTTAGTCTCCTCTTAGCTGAACTCCCTTCCTTCAGTCTGTTAAAAATGACGCTGGCAAAGTTACTCTTTGACTGCTGTTTTGATCAGATTTGGCTTTTTCTCAAACTCTCACCAGTGTTTCCACACAGGTTATGTCACGTTCAGGCTCTTAATTTTGTAGTTTTGAAGCTTTGAGTAATTTATAGTTTTGGCCTATTTCTTCAGCATTACTTGTCTTCTCTTGTTACTTCTTCAGTAACTGCAAGTACCATCTGCATCTCTTCACTTTTAGATTTAATCCTTTGCCTTCTCCTTTGCTGCTCATTCTGCCTTTAGTTTGTCTGCTAAGATATAAAACTTTTGAATGAAAATTCCTCCTTCAAATAAAATGTACATATATAAAATCTTCTTTCAGAGAAATTCTGGGCGTTACTACTAATCAAATACAACAAAGGATGACCAACCTGACAGCTGTCTAAGATGGGGTGACTAGCGAATGAGGAGAGAGTAGTGGATGTTGTTTATCTCGACTTCAGTAAGGCTTTTGACACTGTCTTCCATAACTTCCTGATAGGCAAATAACAAAAATAGTTCAAGATAAATGGAAAGGGAGGCTGATTGAAAACAGGCTCAACTGTTGGGGTCACAGGGCTGTGATCAGTGACAAAATATCTCTCTTTAGGCTAATCTTTAGTGGAGTGCTCCAGAGGCCAACACTGAAACCCATTCTGTTGAACATCCTATTCATGACCTGAACTATGGGGCAGAGCAAAACTTCACCAAGTGTGCAGATCATACAAAAGTAGAAGGATTAGATGATAGACCAGATGGGCATTCTGCCACTCAGAGGGATCTTGACAAGTCAGAGAAATGGACTGAAGAGAACTCATTCTGTTCAACAAAGGGGGATGCCAAGTCCTGCATCTGAGAAGGTGTAACTCAGGCATTCATATGCGCTGGTGGATGACCAGCTGGAAAGCAGCTTGTTGGAGACAGATCTGAGGGTATGTTGTTGCAAAGACCAATGACTACATCATGCAGATGTGGTGGGTTGATCTTGGATGCCTGCCAGGTACCTACCAAACTACTCTGTCATTCTTCCTACTAAGCTGGACTGGGAGAGGAAATACAGGGGGGAAATGAAAAAGCACATGTGTTAAGATAATGACAGGGAGATTACACAATAATTTCTGTCACAGACAAAACACACTCAAATTGGGAAAATAACTGAAATAAAACAAAATTATAACATTCCCCTGTTCCTCCTTTCTCCCTGAGCTCAATTTTACGTCTTATTCTTCTACCTCCTTCTCATCTGTGGTGCAGGGGGATGAAGAACAGCGACTATGTCAGTTCTGCTGCCTCTTTCTCTTTCCTGCTTTAGTGTGGGTCCTTCCTATAGGAAACAGTCTTTAGGGAGCATCTCCAGTGTTCCTCCTTCCCATCAGCTGTGGTTCCTCAAGAACTGCTAAAGCATGGGTCCTTTGCCTGGGTTGCAGTCCTTCAGGAATGGACAGCTCCAGCATGAACAGATTGCAGAGGGCCATGGTCTATCAAACACTAAATATTTACAAGGACAGAGACTTCAGGACCCCTCTAGGCAACCTGTTCCAGTGTTTGATGATCCTCACACCAAATACTTTTTTCTTATATCAAAATAGAATGCCCTATCTTTTCTTTTGGTCTCACTGCCATTTTTCCTGTCATGCAACACCACTGACAAAGTCCTGATTCCACATTCGTAACCATTTCCCATCAGCTATACAAACACAATAAGATTCTTGCTGAACCTTCTCTTGTGTAGGCTGACAATTCCCATCTCACTCAGTGTTTCCTCATATGATTCTCCAGTTACTTCCACTGGCGCTTTCCATCTTCAACCATTCTGTGTGCTTCTGTGTGAAATTTACTCCCATATGTGTTCCCACACCTTCATTCTGCTTTTTGTTTAGTGTGCTATTGTTTCTCTACCTGCTTTCTAACTATTTAGAGTTCAAATGTTATTTTGTAAGTAGAAAGAATAAGAACTAGATTCCTAGGTATTTGATTTTGAAAGAATTGTTTCATATCTTTAAAATCTAAGCTCTCAGTGTCTTATGATTGCTATATCAGTTAATAATAACAGTAATTCTTCCTGGCAAGAGCAAACAATTCATGATGTTGGCTTCTGTTTCTTTCCTAGGCTTTTCTGGCACAACAGTTGTTTCTAACATTAAAGCAATCAGGCATTAGTTAAACTGTCAGGCATTTGTTAAACTTTAGGCTCTTTGCCATTATATTTACAAATTTGCAAATCTTTGGTGTTTTTGCCAATAAGAGCTGATAAGTTGTTGCCATTTTATATGAAAATCCTCAGGTGTGATTCTGCTTTTTACTTCAACATCAAATCTTTCTAAATAACTTAAGGCTAGCCTGAGCTGCCTGGTGCTATGACCTACAGGGAAGAAAATAACATCTCGAAAAGTAATTTTCATAGACCGGCTATATTCAATAGCAGAACCTCCTCCACAAATGTTAAAAATAGAAGAAAATAATTATAATTTTCACATAGGCTGTAAAAATACATGGGTTTTAATGAACTCCCCTACAGTTCTTCATCCAGTCTTGCAGTGGTAAGAGAAAAACAATAGGTAAGAAAAGTTCTCTCTTACCTCCTGGACATTTAGGCCAACTCCAATTTGTAGTTCTGACTGCAGCAGAACAGCTCCTGAGGTATTCATCCCAGCATACCCAAAAACTACTGGTGACTCAAATTTTTCATACTAGGAAATGAAGTACAGAAATTGAATAAGGTAATATATTTCAAATTTTAGTTAAATTATTCAGTGCCATAAAAGTAAGGAGAAGGTGATCTATGTGAGAAGGTGTTTACTCACATAGTACTGTAACAAAGCAATAGATAATAATAAATTATATATATATAGGCAGTCAGGGAAAATATAGGCAGGTTTACTGCTCACTTCATAATATCTTAATTCTTACTTGGACTTGGTTGTATTTGGACCCTTTCCCTTATCCAGCTGATTATTACTCTGCCAGCAAAGAAGCCAAAGGGACAGATCTTCCTTGTAAACTAATATTACAACTATTTCACACTTAATTATCAATTTTTGTCTGTATGTAACATCTAATTTTGTATATTCCTCAAGAAGCATTAGAATGCCTATAGGTGGGGTGATTTGCGTCACAATGTGCTATATAAATTGCAAGTGAAAATTTTAATCAGGTTTCTTAACCTATGTTTTTCATTCCTTACTTCATCAGATTACAATCATAAATATGAAGTATTTTAACTATGTTAAAAGTTTTATGTGTGTATCTCAATTGTATGCTTAAGTCTCTTGAGCTGTAAAACATAGCAGTTCATTTTTATATATATCAGTCTTTTTAAAGTTGTGTAATATTTCCCCCAGTGCAAATAAAGACCAAAATAAAACAGCCACAGTATCTCAAAATCAGTGGGCCTTATGCAGAATAAAAAAGCTAAGTTTATATTACAGTGTGAAAGGCCCTCTGTCTTATGAGATTTATGAAGAATTATAAAGGTTACTTCAACTTCTAGGCCCTCAGCTGCAAACCCTAATTTTTTATTCTCTGATTTCTGATGAAAAACTAAAGACAATTACAGGATGTGCTGTGTGGATGTGTGGTGGCCTGAACAGGCTGATCCAGTGTCCCAATGTCCAGCAGTGAACGCAGTCCAGTCTCCAGAAGAAGAGGACGTGATTTCCTGGGACTCTGAGGGAGCCACCTGAGCTGCCACACTGCTCCCCTGGAAAGTTTGTCATTAGTTCATGGGTTTAAAGTTTTGCTACCCCGCCTTTTCCCCTCCGCTGTTGCTGCCCCTTGCTAGACGGTTCTGTTACTGCCGCTTCCCCATTGGTTGTTCTGTAACCCCTCCCCGGTTGTATATGATTTGCTCCCCCGCTTGCCAATCTTTCCTGTACCGGAGCCCATTGGCCCCGCCCCTGCTGTTCCGCCCCGGGAAACCCCGTGTCTGTGTATAAAACCCCCCTGTCCCCTTTGTGTGTAGCTTTCTGGTACCTTGTGAGTGCTCAGAGCAAGACCCCTGTGTCTCGTCCTGGGCTCCTTGCGACTCCAATCGCATGCGGGTTACCCGACGCTCCTGCTTCTGCATACCCTAAATAAACAGAGCCTTGGGAACCTGCAACCTCTATGGACTTTCTTTGCTCTCGGGGGCAAGAAGTCTGCCACTTTCTCCCCGCAGCTGAGCTCACTCCTCTACCGCGGAGCGAGGCGATTCGACTTGGGGTCGACTGAGCTGGCTGGAGAGGCGGAGTAGGAGCAAGGGCAGGCCAAAGCCAGGCCTTTGGTAAGGCTCGCAAGGCCTTCTAGGGGCCCCAAAAGCTCCCTACTACTACAGTGCTGTATTTACACACACACACACACACACACACACACACACACACACACACACACACACACAAACCCCAACACCTCCCGAACTCAAAAGTATAAAATTATTTCACTTATAACACAAATTTTTATTTTATGTTTAAATTTTACTCAATCAAGAAATTGGAAACAAAATCAAGACTTTTTCCCAAATATATGTTTGATGGACAGGGGTCTGAAATATTTTTCTTATGGCATTATAGACAGATAGGAAAAACAACAGCGTTACTAGCACAGAGACAATCCTGACAATCGCTTCACCATGGATAAATATTTTTCTTTAATCACATAATGGAAATATGAGCAGGTCTGAACATACAGGATCATTTGCTGTACAAAGGTAGGGCTTTATAAAAGCAAATAAACAACCCCCACCATGCAGGCCAGGTGTAGATAAAGTGGTCTCAGGACAGGTCCTGAGCATTTGGCTTCTCCCTCCAAAATGAGCCAGTGCCAGCATTTACAGAAATCATACTGGTCAGTGCCTAACTTTAGGCACATTCATGAGAACATTGGTTTTCATAGTTTTCAAGTAACAAAATGAAGGCTGAACTTGTAATCTTTTTTTTGATGCAGCAGCTATGATGAGCATACAAATGACACTGTGATACTTGAGCACAGATTTAGGCATGAACATCGGATTATTTGCTAGAGTTAGGCAGCAAGACAAAGAAAGTTAAAATAGAATTGTGTGTTGATCTGGTGATCATTTTTAAAGATTATATTTATTCCTCTTTTAGATCAAAGCAATGTTGCAAAAGCAAGACAAAGGCCTGAAATACTTTCAGGAGTACAGTGTGTGTTTTTCAAAAGTAGGACTGTGAAATTTGACAAGAATAGTAACATTTTCCACATCTTTAGATTTATTTGGGATATTTTTAGGCATTAAGATAAAAATTTATTCTTTCAGAAAAGCAATATTTTATAGGAATGATATTTTAATAAAAATTTACTGTTACTGTGAAGAAAAAAATGCTCAGGTGAAGACCATTTAATGATGTGAGGAGGGGATCCTCATGCCCTAAATGAGGGATTTAATATCATAGGGAACACAAAGTTTAACTTTTGCAGTCTAAAGAAAAGATAATTTCACACAAAAGATTTCTCAGGATACCAGTCAAAAATCACTTCTCAGTAGCATAATATATGCTTATACATGTGTCTAAAATAAATGAGAATATGATAATTTTTGCTTTTATCTTCTTGTTTTCCACCTTTTCTATCTCAAGTTCTGTGTTACATCATCCCTCTGAACCTTTTGGTGTTCAATTTTTTTTTTTTTTAATTTGTTTTTAGCTTGTATGATGTTACGATCCAATTATTAAAGGCTTTTATAAAAGCTTCTGCCCAAATTAAGTTGCAAAGGAGACTATATGCCAATGTCAATAGTATGGGTTTTATTTGATAGTAAATATGAGAGAGAGGAAAAAAAAAAAGAGATTAAACAAGAGAAAGAAATAGAAAATAGGGTGGGACAGAAACAGAATGACAGAGAGAGAATAAGGAAAATATCACCATCCACAGATCCCAGTGGTGTCCCAATGATCCTCTCCAGCTGGTCTTCCTGGTGGTGATGGTCCCCCCAAAAAGCACAGAATGCCATGGGTTAATATACACTCAGACTAGGGGCAATGTCCAGGCATGTCCTCCCAGGGGAGGGGGCAGCCTCTAGAAGCAGACTCTGCTTGCATCACATACAGTCCTGTTGTGCAAGACTTAGCAGTCTGGGGTGTCTTTGATGGATTGTGACTCTCCCTAAGCTGACTCTCACGTCAAAGTCCTGTGGATGTGGCCTGTGGGGTTGGGAGTTCCACAGCTGGTCAGTTTGTGTAACAGAGAATGGATGGGTGTTTACTGCCTCTGACCAAAGAGGTTACACCATGCACCCCAAACCTCCTCCTCCCCCTGCCCTTGCTCCAGGGGGAGTCTGTGTAAACCTGCCTTCTGTGAGCTGTGGTCTCCCCCACCCCAAATCCAGCCAGAGGTAACTCTCAGTGCAGCTGCTGGGTTCATTTCTCTTATGGATGCATTTCTTTCCCCCAGCCTTGTTTGTTTCTCCCTAGGCTTGAGATGATTGAACGATAGCATATCTAATGTTGCAGTGTAACTTACAGTCCAAAGTCCCAGTCAGGTATCTTCAGGGAGGCTTCTTTGATTGTAGCTTCTTTATACAGTTTTTGTTATAATGAGCAAAACTTGATATCAACATTTGAGGCATGAACTATTTCAGTCTCTTACAGTATGACTGGTACCTCTTACAAAATATGTTGCTGATGATCAGACATTTATTACCTGTGATATATTTCTATGCCCCAGGTCGATTAGAATCATGTTCATCATGCAGTTTCAGTATTGTGATGTTTCCAGTTGTGAGACAGGTCTTAATTTTACTCTGTGCTAGGAGTTCTGCTTACAGCATTCATGAAACTAACCTTCACAAGAATGTATGTGGAAAATCCTATGCAGAAATTCAGCATTGGAAACTTTTTAATCAGATTTGTTAATATACTCATATGGAAAAGAATTGTGGAAAAATCAAATATTCTGATGATTGTTTTTAGCTTTCCTATTTACCTGATAATGAGCTATAGGCATGACTTTTTATGCCAAATGAATTTTTCATAAGTGCTACCATCACACAGAGACCACTTAACAAAATAATAAAAAACTTTTTATTCACTTGGGCTCACATTGGCATCTTTTTAAAATTCTATGGAATTGAAACTGAGTGAAATCAGAATTGTTGGCTACAAAGAACCCTTCTGTTGAAACCACTTGTGTTGTTTATCCCTACAGAGAGAATAAAAACTTATTTTATCAAAATCAATTCAGACTAAACCAGTGTCTGTGGGAAAAGAAGGGCTAGCTTCACTATCCTACACAGACTTAGAGCTGCCAAGTATTAAGGGAATAAAAAATGCTTGGACAATGTAAATTTTGTAGGGCATCAAGATTTTTCAGCTAGCCTCAGGCAGGAAAAAGCCATTCTAGAACAGATTTTTTATTTCTCTCTTAGAGGGGTAAAACCAGTTTTCTGCTGCATTTAAATTTATTCTCCCTAGTGCAGAGGTGACTAATTTTGATAACTGTTCTAAAAAACTCTATGAGAATATTAAAAATCTTACCATGTACCTAAGTTCTCTTAATAATAATACTTACATAAATATGTTCCTACAGAGAATCAGACTGTACCTGCATATATAATATGATTTTATTTCAGAAAATATAACATTATGTTTAAGAAAATATTTTAGTAAATTTTTATTACAATGAAATGCATGAAAAAGTAAGCCCTTAATGTGGTTAATCTGTGGAGGTAAAAAAGTGTCTTATATCATGGCATGTAATAATGGACACAATAAATTGTCATGTTTACAACCTGTCACTGCATGAGTTGCCAGCCTATCAAACAAATGATGGCTTTCAAGAAACATTGAAGAAGTGGTGAGTGTTAACTTCTTTCTAGGTGTTACTGCTGCCTCCATCACCCTCATTAATGACTACATGGTAAACCACTTCATTAAGCTCAATAGTGGCTGTGGTGAGTACTGTAAAATCTAGCATACAGGTGTAATGACCTTGCTCAAAAAATGGTATGCCTATATCAAGAGAGTTGTATACAGGTGTGCAAAAGTTAAGAATGTCCTGTTTGCAAACATTTTTAATACAAATTATTTTCAGTAACACCCATCATTTAGATTTAGATCTACATTCAAGCAGTGCATAGCATATCCTACAAATGTTGGAGCTGTTCAACATGAAAAAAAAAGGCAGGAATGACTCAGCAATTTGAAATAAGTAAATACAAATTTACTTTTTGCCTGGGAGACCATGTTCTAAGCTCACATTTTTAAGGCTTTTTTCTTCTCCAGTGTCCACATTTGTCAAGTCCTCAGCCACTGCATTGTTGAATAAAATATATCTTTTTATGCCTGGCTATGCTAATCAAAAGGATAACAATAAAATCCTACACTAAAAAGGTTTTGGTGGATGCTTCTGGTGTTTTGGTTTTATGTTTTTCTTAGCTTGTACCACCTTAATGCAAGATATTACTAGTTCTTCTAGCCTCATCCATTTAAAAAAAAAAAAAAAGTTGGAAATAGCTTGGTATTTACACATTTCCTTTTGACATTATCAGGGTTAATTAAATGATGACCTCCCCATTTGTGGAACATGTGAGAGGCAATAATGTAGCCTGGGATCAAAACCACAGAAGCTGCAAAAGGCAATGTTTACTGCTATGTGAAATGCTCCAGTAGCTATTATGTACGTAATTCCGAAAGAAAAAGAAAACCAGAAAATCAGTTTTAAATCATATCATAGTGGACTATGGAATAAGAGGGATAAGAAATATGTCAGTATACCTGTCTTCAATAGCAACATAACTCCAGACAGTACGGATCAGTAGCTAGGGTCAAAGGCTACGTTTAGCACTGCCATCCCCAAAAGAAAGGTATGTCTCATGTGAGTAATCCCTTTATAATGGACAAGAAGATATCACTAACTCCTCTTTCAGAATGTTTTATATTCAAGAATGAAAACGTTTCAAGAACAAAGCTTCATAATTATTAAGTCAGCACTAATGCAAGGTATGGAAGTTAATTTAAGTAGCTGGATATTGAGGAATGATTCTTTACTAGAATGGTTACATTGCTCAGTGTCATATGATGTGAAGACAAAAAGTTCTCTGGAATTTGCATCCCCAAACTGCTTTGAGCCTTATATTTTAAAAAAGGAAAAAAGAGGAAAAAACAACATAAACAAAAACCAACAATGCTCCAACATGATTTAAGTGTATTATTACAGATAAGTGATGTGTTCTAATTTTAGTATTCAAAATAGATTAAAGAAAGATTACTGTTAGAGAAGAGACAAAATAAAAATAAAGGACATTGCATTGCATTCAGATTTTGGAAAGAAATAAGAAAGTTCAATAAAAATGAGCATGGAAAAATATGGCTGCAAAGCAAGAACATTTGGTGACGTAGTGGGAGCTGGAGCAAACAGGGAAAAGAAAATCAGTCTATCACAAATTTAGCCAGACTCTAAATTGCTGGGAAGCAGTTAGCATTGGCAGCTGGAGGAGCAGCTGAAGGTCTAAGCATACAGAATTTGAAAGTGTGACCAAAATGAGACCCACCTTTTTACACAGAAAATATCACAATTATGTCAAGAATTCTTAAGGAACTCAAGTATCTTCAAAAATAGGAAGGTTAGGAATTTAAACCCTTATGCCCTGACTCCCACTTGTGATAAAGAGTACTGTGAACTTTTTTCAGACATTATTAGAAAGCCTACAGAGAAGTCTTTCTGTATTCAGGGAAATAATACACAGGAGAGAACACAATTCCTTAGAGGACACCCAGGCAACAGGTGAATTTCACATCACTCTAGATACCTACTTTATTTGTTTAATTGGTAGGGTAGGACCAGGCTGCTCTGACAGATCTCCATCCATAAGAAGACTGGTGAGGGTTCACATGTGAAGGAAATTGGATGTGAAGATGTAATCATAAACATTATGATACAGTAAAAGTGACATGAAACATACCTGGAAAATCCTGAGTTTATATATTTCTAGTGAAAATAAATACTAACACATAGGTTTTTTTTCTTGTTGTTTTGTCTTTTTTCTCCAATAGCTTTATTCTGACTTTTTTTACCAGACTGTTTTATTGATATCATGGATCAATGTACAAATCCTTGATTTACTTTAGCAAAGAAAATCTTCACAAATGTTTTGATATTATATTTTTTAGGAGATGTAAAAGCAAATGAAAATTCTATATTCTTTTATTTTGCAGAAAAATTGTGAGTAACAACAGATTTGAGGCTTCCTTCACTTTATCACCCTGAAATCTGAGAGCTCTTCTAAACCTTATTTGTATCATGGTACATGATATTTTAAAGGAGATATCTTTTTTTTTCTCTCTAGTAAGATATATTTCTATTTCTATGTGTATAAATGCTACTATAGATTATTCAGATAATATTATGTCAATGAGTGACATGGAAATTGAACATCCTTGTACACATTTATCTGCAGATTATCAGTACTTATATGACTCTTTCAGGACCTGAGTTCATTGTGAAGATTCCATATGTGCATACTTGCCCACCATAACTATGTATGTCACCATGTATAATAAGTCATAATGGTAACATACCTGACTATCTCATTTCACACTGATATATAAAACATATTTTTAAGAAACAAATGCATCTGTAGATTATGTAACTTGCAATATTTTTTTACAAACAATACACCTGAGGTACAGGCTCTCAAATTTTCTGACAGCTATCTCAACTGATCTCATCCTACAAAACAGCACAGAAATTTGTTCCTTCCAGCTCAATTTCCCCTTACGTCCCTGGCCCAAATACTACATGCAGTTTTGTTTTAAGAGCAAAAAGTATAAATATAAGAAATCATCCATCTCTGTCTAAGAAGAAATTAAATTATTAAATCCTGACTTTTTTTACCTGCACTGAAGGAATAAGTCCCTCAAATGCTCAAGTTTTGTTGATCTGGAGAGCTATCAGCCTAGCTGTACCACGCAGACTAACATCTGAAGATCAGAGCCCAGAGAATTAGGAAATGGAGAATATTTGTTTCAGTTTCAGATTTTTTCAAGACTGTTTTTTTACAAGTTATTTGCAATTGTTATCCTTTCAGAGATCTCCAGATTTTATCTTTCTCTTGTAAATTTCTCATGGGACTCAGTATGTAACTACGATGTCATGCTAACTATGCAAATTCTGTCCAGGACTTTTAAAAGGGGAAAGGAGTGGGAAGAAATCAGGCTAAGTTGCAGTCACGATGGAGCAAGGATGGCCTGTATTCTGAGAGCTATGCTTCATAGAGGGGTGGTCCAGATGGGAGGTCTGCTGCTTCTTGAGTGATCAAGAAAAATTTTATCATACACATAATTTGGAAATAGAACTTGTGTTATACTTTTTGATTTTTTTTTCTTTCCACATTCATTAAATTCCGTATAACTCTTCTCCTTCCTCCTTCTATGTAATTACTTAATAATTTCCTGCAGAAATATTTAATTCATAGCTCGCTCCTTCCTTCTACACATTTCAAAACTGCTTGCCTGACCTTTCACTTTCTCATGACACACTTACGGTGCAGTTTCAAATCACTCCTCCAATTAATCTGCATGGGGGCACAAGTAAAATACAAAGTTGGGAATTGGATTGCAATTTCGGTGTTATTGCTACTGAGCAAAGGCCAGCAACCTCATGTTTCTTGCATTAGCTGGCCCCTGCTGTTTCACTTAAAATCCATTTGTTTGAAATGAACAGGTTATAGAAATTAGACTCAGAATTTTAAATGTTTGGGTAAAATATATACAGCGATGAACTGCTCTGTTAAAAAGTAATTTAAAAAACCCCCTAAATAACAAAAAAACCCCACCCAAAACCCCACCTTTGGATAGTTTAGTTCAAAAGTAAAAAAAAAAAAAAAGCTGCAAAGACTCAGTGTGAGATTAAAGAGTAAGATGATATATGCATTTTTCTTAATATTTGCCAGATGGGGTAACAACTAAATAGTCATTATTCATTAGAATTCCAGCAAGCAAAACTTATAAAATATGCAGGAATAATATCAATGTATTTCCTAAAAAAACCCTCAAAATTTTATAGAAATTCCTTTTTCATTTTTTTAAGGAAAAGAAAACCTAAACCAACATAAGTGTTAAAATCTTTAAAAAACCACTAAAAATGAGATAACACTGAAAAATGTCTTCTGACACTGTTATTTATTTTTCTTTGCTGGGTTATTTCATGAACTGGAGGCATTTCACCATATAATAGAGTAATGAAAGTCCAACTGCTAGCACCCGGGAAGAAAATTCTACTGAATTTGCTTCACTGTTCTAGGACCCAGTAAAAACATTTCACAAAATATTCTTCGCATCTGAGAAGGAGGTTGATGATTTTCATAATAAAGTAAGAAAATGGAAATTTTATTACATGTAACTAGGTTTTCCAAATACTGTACATCGAATACTACTTTTGGAAAATAATGAGCTCAATTTTTATTTTAGTAACAGGGTGGCAAATCAGTTCTAACTTATATTCATTTAATTCAGTTGAACTTTCAGAGAAAACCCAGGATAACCGAAGTGGCTTACAGTTACCATCTCAGCTTCAAAGTCTATTTCTGGTTCCCCGGTTCATCTAAAAAAATTAGCTTTTTTTTTTTTTTGAATTTAGCTGGGAAGTGCGCACTAGTCAAGAATATACTCTACCCCATTCCCCAAAATCTGATTGGAAGTCACAGACTTTAAATGTTCCACTATTTTTCAAACCAAGATAAATCTCTTGAAGATCTCTGTGACTCCAGTTCAGTGTGTCATCATCAGGTCCTCTCTGTGTTTATTACAAAACTTTATTTATTTTACAGTTATAACACCCAATAATTGAATTTAACAGTATGTTAAATATCATGACATAGAAACTACTAGTTTAGCTCTATCTTGAGTTCTGATTATAAAAATAGTTGGGGAAAATTGGTCTATGTGAGGGAAGAGCTACTGACCGCTGGTAGAAAGTAGCTCACAAGTAACAAAGGGCTGTTTCAGCTCACTTAATCTCATAAAAGCATTGCTTAGCTCCTGAAAGTTCCAGATGGTACCTTTTCAGGCACTAGAAAGATAATCAGAGTATGGTTGAGGTTGGAAGGTACCTGTGGAGGACATCCTGTCTAACCTTTGAGCTCAAGCAGGTTTTTTCAGAGCAAGTTGTGCAGAACCACATAAAGAGGGAAAGCACAGTGTACCAGAACAGCAGCATTAAGAAGCCCAGCTATTCCATAAAGGTCTGACAGCACAGAGAGAACTATATTGGAGACTATCTGCTTGGAGTGAAAATAGTAACAGTACCTTGTATTTGGTTACTTGGAAAGGGTTTTTCATGGATGTGCACATGTTATGGAACAGATTTAAGATGCCCCTGCCACTGTATATATATATATATTTAATTACCCTTTGGGACAAAATGAAAGAAAACCAGTAACAAACAATGATTAGTCCTTTATTTTATTTTTTTTTAATTGTAATAACAACTACAGAATGGACTTGAATAAAAAGTATTTAGAAACTTACAATAATTTTACTTACTTCAAGAGTAAAACTGATAAATCTCTATTCCTCCAACAGTCATTTATGCAAAGCCAATTCCACTGCTATTATCAAATACTTTCATACTAAGAAACTTGTCTCTTTAACTCTCTGGTCAAACTGCTAAGGCACCAGTATTCAGAAAGTACCCTCATTTATACAACATTTGAAACAACTGTGTTTTCCTTTGATAATTTTTAGGCTAACATTGAAAGAGAGCTAATGCCTTTCCATATATTGTAAGAAATGATGGAGGGAGAATGGCATCTTAAAATCAACCCTCTCTCAACAACAAAATAATGAAGTGTAATTAGACTAAGGTCTTCAAAGCTGCGGCAGTTTAATTCTTTCTTAGGCTTGCTTTAGACTGACTACATCTAAGGACAATACAGAGAGTTTTTGGCTTTGGTTTTTTTTTTATTTATTATTCTGAATAGACGCCTCTTTCAAACAGTAAAGAATCATTGTTGACAATCCCTTAATTATCAGAGCCTTCAAGGGATTTACAAAGCCCTATTGGCTGTCTTTCACAGCTAATTGCAGCTCTATTTTCCTCCCTTCTGTTTTGTTTTCCTTTCAACATGGTGAAAGGAAACAGTCACAAAGTTATCTAGGATCCTAGACAAGGAGCTGAATCCTTGAAAAACAGCAGAATTTTGAGAAGTGAATTAAAAGACAAAATTATCTGTGCCTAGTTCCTAATTGCATCTGCCACTTACTCATCCCATGGTTTTGGCTGAGCTTTTTCACCCTTCTGCCTCAAGTTTTTATTGCTGTGAAAGATGCATAACATTTCCTCGTTGCTGTTTCTGGGACAGAGAATGCTTAAGTCGTGATGCCTACACAGTGCTTTGAATATGCAGTATGCTATGCAAATTATATATATTTCCAAAGACTCAAAGAACTTCTGTATTTAGAACATTTTCAACACCGAATTAAAAGAACTTCCTAGTCACAGGCTGATCAGGTGAACTTGTCACTTACAAAACTGCCCCAGTGTACATTTTGGAGATGAAGAAAACTATTAGGGATCCCACAGTATTCAAAGTAAATGGCTGGGAATTCATCTACTGATTTCAAATGGGGCGAGGACCTAAGTGTAACTGAACTGCATATTTGAAAGCCATTGTTTCAAACACTGACTTATCGAAACATGATGCTTCTACAGTGCTTTCCTAGTCAAACTGGCTAAATAAAAATAATTTCTGGGTAGGGAAAGGTTTATTAAATCATTTATGAATAAGGTTTGCATGTACATTAATATAAATAGGAAAACTAAGGCTTTCCAGGACATTAGTATTTGTCTGAAAGAGACAGTGATTTACTGCAATTTACATTAAAGATAATAAGCTGCTTATCAGGCTCAAATTAAACTTACATTAAAAATTGTATTTGACAATGAATTGTTATCATTTGGTTCAACCAAACTCAATGTAGCAGGCAAGTGAATAAAGGATGTGAATGAAGATTAGAATTGGAGAAAAATATAATTTGTTTTTAGATTTGCCACAGGCTGATTAGGGAATCCTCATTTCACTACTTGATTGTATATTTTTCAGTCACCAGCATAGTGAGAATACTGTTACTTATATCAATCAAACAAAAAACCCCAACTATTTATGATCTGAAAAGACTTATAGGAAGTAAGTTACACAACCCATATAAAAACGATACCCATGCCTTCTGCCATGCTTAAAAAGAGGAGGATTCATATTTCTGTTTACAGTCTGACCTTCTCTAGAGCACAGGAAAAGACGAATAATGTAAACAGCCCTCATTTTCATAGGCAATTAATAGCAAATTTTCTCATTTGTTATCAAACTTCATCACAAGAAGGAAGAAGAGGAAGGGGAAAGAGACAAAGGGAAAAGGAGACACCTATTGAATAAATTCTAAATATCAGCACTAAAATACAGCTACAGGCAAAGTATAAGAGTACTCTGCAATGAGATGATGTGCAGCACAATTATTGTGGGAAAGAAAATGGGAGGAGTGTGGGATCAGGCATAAGCATGTAGGCGTGTTTCGTCTCAAACATTCTGACTGTTGTGAGAGGGAAATTGTGATTGAAAGAGAGGGTCCTGTGGAGGTGGGGCAGAGCTTCTCTGAGCCAGCTTCCCCTTTCAGTTGCTGGGCTTGCAAGTCTACCCTGAGAATTGTGCTCAGTGTGATTGCACCACGAGAAGGATCGAGTCCTTTGCACCTCCAGGGGTGCCAAGGGGCTCCAGGACCATCACTGATCCTCAGCTCCACATGACTCATTGCCCGGAGTGCTCCCAAAAGGCTGACTGTGCATGCATGGACAAAATGGTGTGAATGGCATGAAAAATCTGTTTTATATAAGAGCTGTGTACCAAGTAAACTAGAAAAGGAAGCTGATTAGTCCTGTCTTGTCTCTCTTTTTTGTTGATCCCAGATCCAGGTCATCCATGGTGGCAGGAAAGATCTAAGGACTGGTGATCTTTTTCTCTGTCTTTCATCTTTATTCTCCCCTCCTCTGTTTCATTCTGGCAAGTGAGGTTATCACATTCTCCCTCTGACTCCATGCCTGAACTTTGTTGGAAGCTTGTTAAAGTTTGTTCTAGAAGCTGAGAGTTTGTTGACCAACACCTCTACATTAAATAGAGTGCTAGTTGCTGGAGTTAAGACAATTATACACTAAAGCCTAAGAGTTCCCTGGTATGTAGACTGGTGTTTTTGTTCATCTGGATGAGAATTCGTAACCAACATCACACATGCTTCCAGATTGTGACAATGAGTTAAATACAAACTTGTGAATTCTCTTAAAGCAGGAAAAATGGATTGTCAAACATACCAAAGAAAGAACTTCTCTCTTGATTACCAATGCAAGAGACTTCGCAAATATCAATTAAATTTACTCTGAAGAAAGAAAGGGTTCTGTCATCACTGGATGGATTTCCTTATGCTGTTCATAGAAATCAAAGCCGCCTAACAACAAAAATCCAAGTAGAAAGCAAAGCTCAAAAGAAATCTTTTTTAAGTGGGGATTGTATTCACTTGTCAACTGTACAAGTTTAACTCCTGCCAAATAACAGCTGTGCTTATGAGCCAAAGAGTAATTAATGTAATTGCACGTGGTTTGCTAACACTTTTGACAATAAATTTACCCTCTTAATCAGCTGTGCTAAAATAAAAACAACAATCCCCCCCAAAAAAACCCAAAACCAAACCAAACCAACCAAACAAAAAAACCCTGAAAAACAAACAAAAAATATAAAAAAGGAGCCAGCCAAACCAAAAACTCCAACAACAACAACAAAAATAAAACAACAAAAACAACAATAACAACAAAACCCAACTGGTTCTGCCTTTGAACTCTTTCCTCTCTCTTTTGCCCTTGTGCCAGTAGCACCATCATCCTGACCATTTAGGTTATTGCAGGAAAGTTACCATTATCTAGGATAAATTTCTTCCTTACTTGTGTGTTCCGCTTGAAGAAAAGGTGAAAAAATATATTGCAAAGTATGTAATTATTAATGTATAATATTATCAGTGTAAATTATTACTATACGTAACATCAGGTATTAACACAAAGATTTAAATAAATGGGTTTGTGACTGTAAAAAAAATTATAGGGGAATCTGTCTATGTCTGCAGTACAACTGACAGAATAAATGTATGCATAATTTTATATCTCTCTCTAAGTATATAAAAACAGCCACATGTTCTGCCTCTTATTTAGATGTTTGTCATAAAAAAAAACATTCTTTGAATTGTCAGCAAGAATAAAAATAATACTTCTTATAAAATTCCAGACTATGAGATATTTCCTTTTCAAGATAATTTTTTCTCTTTTAATATTCACAAAAATCTTGTCAATAACTAAGAAAAAAAGCCCCATGATTTTATAATAAATTTACATTCAAATTTCGCTGCCTTCAACCTGACAGAAAATTTCATTCCTTAGTAAGGCTATCACAGGCTTTCATGAGGCAGACTTGTTACAGTGTGAAACCTGATTTTTTCAGGCACACTGGTGTGCATTTTGTAAATGTGTCTACTGAATGTCTTTTCAGGTAGGGGAAGGTGCTGGTCAATTGGAGGACACACTACTTCATGACATCTATAGATTTTTAAGCTTTGAAGTTTTTCAGATTTATTTTGTGAAAGTGGACAGTAGATTTTACCAGTCTTTTACAAAATCTGCTGCACAGGAAATTGTCATTTCAGAGGCTGTTTTTGCTCTTGGGATAACATTTTTCTTTTCTCCTCCTTCTATAATAAAAATTAAATAACTTTAGTAATATAATAGTCTATTTCCTTGAATAGTATTGGTCTGTTTGATGTACATTAACTGTACAACTTGTGTTTTTTTCTGATGTTCTTTTAGAACCATTTGTCTTCCTCCCCCATTGCCCCAAGTCAGAGGAAAATAATTTAATTATAAATCAGTATTCTGTCCACATCTAAAGTTTGCAAAGGTCAGATATCCCATGAAAAAAGTATTATAAACATTGTAGTAAATAATGATCCAAGGTAGTGCTTTAAAAAACCTGAAAAAAAAAGAAAAAAAATCTCAAAGCACAAAAATAAATGTAGTTTTCATATATATCATCAAGAGTACCCAGGAATTTCAGTGCAGAAAAAATCAGGTAATTCCAAATTATTAAGATAAACTGTAGAATGAGATTGATACGCCCACTCAACTGTATATTCAGTGTTGCCTTTTACAGATAACTATATCGAAGAAAACTATAACCTTCAGGACTGTCTATAAAGAATCAATATTTTCGAGGTTTGTAAGTGTCTGAATGCTTTGGGATTCTGTTGGGATGGTTGCACATTTATTTCAAGACACGGCAAAATAATTCTATTTAGCCATTTGATACAGCTTGCACTGTTCTTCACTTTCTTGCAGGTCCCTGTAGTAGGCTTCAAAACCAGTTGGGATTAACAAACATTTGCTCTAAAGAGTGTTCTGGATGGTTGGTCATTAGGCAAGACTGAATATGAAGTTATGTTCATGCACAGAGTCCACTGGTTTCCACAAGGGGCGGCTGACTAAATTGTCAAGTGTCTTAGAGATCATATGAAGTATGAATTTTAGTTGAAGCCTGACTGTGGAGGTAGCATTTCCCCACTTTTTTTGCACAAGCATACCAAAGATGTAAAATACTCCCAGTCCTTAACTTTAGGATTTGGAAATATATCTGATAAAGTTTTGATGTAATTTCCAGCAATAGGAAGAATAGCTATTCCAGTGATTATTTTGTCAGTCCAGTTTCTGTTGCCTCTTTCCCACAAGAGTTACGATCATCTATTGAAGTGCTACTGATCAGTTTGAATAATACAGACAGGAAACACGATTCAGCATGCCTGGGAAAACAGAGTCATTTATCTGTATAGTCCTCCCTGTCTAGCAAATTAAATAGTGTTTCTGCCACCCTTCCCCCTGGAACTTACAGTGAGAGGATGCAGGTTGCTGCCTAAGCAATGATGAATTGATTCATACACTTTCTACTCCTTCACAGTGACAGCATGGATTAAACATAAATACAGGACACAGACCTTCTGCCTAGTCCTGATCTGCACTAGGGTTACAATGCTGTCTGTACAGACAGAGTCCCCACTGCCTTCTCTGCCTAGGTTTAGGGCTGGAGGCATGTTTGGAGTACAGCTAGAGTAGCACATTGAGGAAGAATGCTTGAGATCAGCCTGGTCTAATGGACTGCTCTTCACTGGGAGCTAGAGATTTTCAGCCTACTGCAAATGTATGGAACACACACACACACAAAAAAAAAAATCACCAAACCAGCAGCACTCTTAGATAGATAGATAGATAGATAGATAGATCAATCACAGGATTCACACTACTTGTCCTAAGCTAGTTCACGAGCCAGAGTAGACTTTCCACTCACTTCTAATATTGAACCATGTTTTCAGTGGGAGTTATCAAATAATTTGTGCGTATGAACAGGTTGTCAAGCCCAGGAAGGCATTAAAAGCAGCTTCTTTATACAGTCTCTTTCACAGATGGAAAATTCTGTTTCTCTGCCCATGCGTCTGCATTTTCTCCCATTTGGTCTTATTTGAAACCTTTCAAGGAAAAAAAATACTTAATAGACCAATTTTACTTTATTCCGTTCAGGAGGGCAGTCTTCACAATTTTAAAATTTTGAGATTTCAAGGTCTCACTAGGAAATGGCAAGCAGATAGAAAACACTCCAACCTGTAGGCTTGTACAGTACACAGAATCATAGAAAAGTGTGGACTCCTTTGAAAGGAAATGTAACAGCTTTATCTGCTTGTAGCTGACACACCTCTAATCAAGGTATATCTTGGATGGCAAGTCTCGCTAGGATATCATCTCCCAGCTACAACATCAAGCCCCTGAAGGTCTAGGTAGGCACCTTTAACAGAGGTCTACTGAAGCTCTGCTTCAGCCACTTCCCTGTTAGGTTGTGTCAAACAAAATGGATTAGGTGCTTACCTGAAGTCAAAAGGCAATAAGCCAGTGGGGTCACACAGCTGATCCAAATGAGCCACGATAGGTCATTCCTACAGCACCAGCCGCAGAAGGAGAAAAATATCAGCAGTTTTAGAGGTTCTGTTGTATGAGCTGTGTTGATAAGAAGATTTTTCTTCCTGCACAAGTTTAACTTTAGGAATGTGTAAATACCAAAGGAAGACATTTCAGATGTGGGCTTCCTGACTGATCTGTTGCTGTCTGATATGGATTACCTCTAGACAGTTGAAGCAAATAGCACCTGATAGGCTGCCTGTAGTAATCTGAGAGCCAGTGCCACCTATTCTCAGAGTCAGGGGAATGGCTGATTTCTTCTTAAGTTACTGCAGGCTCTCTCACATTTGGAAATGTCAATATTTCAATAATCTGTGTTGAAAAGGTGGACCAGCAGCAGCTCTTCATTTCAGCTACTGATAGTAAATTCTACAGATTCTTCACAGAAACACCTATTTCTGGATCAGGGTAACCCCTAAGTCCAGATCTACCATAAAAGCTTGATAGCTTGTTTATCACAAAACTTCTCATTATGTTACTGCAGTCTGAAATGCCTGGGAAATCCTTAGAATTTTATGCACATTGTTTAATATAAAAAAATGAAAAAAACCAACCCCAAACATATCTTCCAGCTGTGGAATCTCAATCTCCCTTGAACTACGATCTCCAGTGTCATTTACAATGGATAGATAGGAACTAAAAGTATGTGACATATCTTCACATGGTGGAAGTATTGGCCTAGAAAGCATGTAAGGCTCTTCTGTGACAGATCAATTCTCCAGTACAGTGTACATATCATCTTTAGTTTGGTCCACAGACACTCAGACTCAGTGACAAGATTGCACTGGCTTAGTTGCCCCAGTTGAAAGAGACTCTGCCATATCACTGGCAGCAGTGGTCAGATATTTTGGCTGTGATCAGTGAAGAAAAATAAGCTCTTACTACACAAAACACTATGAGGGGTTATGGTGTTGGGATTTTTTTGGTGTGTTTTTGTAGTTTTGGTGATTTCAATAACAACAGCTGCAACTAAAATTAGAGAACTACTTAGACCTTATTTACCTAAAGGCATCTACTTATATCTATACTGAATAACCCAAAGGTTATACACTTATTTCTGAATTTGGTGTTATAAAACTGACACGTATGGAAAATGTTCAAATAATTTAACAAGTGATTCATGAATGAAATATGTAAAATAAAATGTCACTAGCTTGTGCTCCATTGGAATTTTGTTTATCCAGTGAAATGCTAAGGTAGATAACCCTTGCCTCCAGAACATCTCTATGTTTACTGTAAGTGGCCTTTCTAAACAGAAAACTGAAATGAGGTTCAAGGTAAAATGAAAGTAGAAACCCTTTGAAGATCAGATTTATGACAGCATTTAAGAAATTGGAGATCCTTGGGAATCCTAATGTATGTACTATAAGTGATGCATATATTTCAATATAAGAAATTGATTCCCACAGTGGCCTCAACTCACATAGAACGTGTTTAGATATTTATAAAATAATGAGTCAGTTCATTCGCAGCTTGAGCAACAGAAGCCGGAATTATTCTCACTTCCTTCATATTCTTTGTCCATGTTTACAGTGACGACATGTAGGCTCAGAAAAGCTTACAATGCTACTATACTCTAGAGAGTTACCCTTAATAAAATATTCTATTTGTATTTTTTTATTGCTCTGCTTCTGCTTATTTTTAACATTTGATCAGTCATACTAAAGAGCAGGAAAAAGCCTCTTAGTTAAGGCAAAAATATCACAGTGGAGCTGGTGATATTATAAAATGCAGTGCACTCAGTATTTAAATTAACATGACTATAAAAGAGCTTGCCCAAAATATAAGAAGTTTTAGTCCTTCATAACCATGGCAATTATAAGTGGAAAAAGCCTGTAATACCTCCATTAACAAAGATAATCAAAACAAAATGAATACTTTTGGGGAACCACCTGCAACCACTGCAACAATGCAATTCCTTCAACAGACTGAACATGAAAATAAATTTCCAGCTACTCTGATACATCTTTGGCTGCATAACTCAAAAAACCACATGCTTGCCTACATCGGGGTTCAACTGCAGCAGTCTGTTATAAGAGTCCCCAAGGCAGAAATTTTACAGATTGTTCTGGAAACATCCTGATACACTGAAACTCTTTTGAGATTGTGTACATATCTCAAGAGACTGGAAAAATAAATCTCTTACATAAAATGTACACAATAAAGCCAGAGAGAACCAAGTAAAACAATAAAAAATAGCACTGTTTGCCAAGGCAGGAGAAAATGAAATGATCTCTACAATGTCACTTCGCACTCTGAAAAGTGGCCAAACACTGAGAAGCGGCACGGAAGAGCGAAGGGCCGCGCCAAACACACGCCGGATGCACCATGGCAGCGAAACACACAGGAGAACTGTGGTGCCCAGGGGGACGGTAGCGTGTTGGAAAAGTGGTAGAAATGAAGGAGGCATAGGCTCTTGCACTTGGGATTCCAGAAGGTTTATTGAAGGATTGCAGGGAAAGGTGAAGGGCAGCGAGGAGGGCAGAGAACGGAGGGTGGCAGCGGGGCAGGAATCTGGAACTCAAAAGCCCAGAACAAAGGGCTGCACGGGGTTAAAAGGGAAGGGAAAAGGGGAGTGGCTGGCCCCAAAGAGCCAACCAGGGAAAGTCCGAGGGGAGAAGGACGGGGGTACAAACCAGTAACTGTACAGCGAGGAAGGGTACAAAACTTTTAAACCAATGAGGTGCTGTGCTGGAGGGAACATTCTGGAACATAAACCATAAATGGAATTAAGGCAGGGAAGTACACAGGGCCAATAGACTTGCTGCTTGGGGCATATTAATGCTTCCAGCTGCAAGGTCCTCTGGGTCATGACAAGCCTGTCGCCATAACTTCGACAGTGACAGCTTTCACCTCAGACCCCAGATTCCTCTTCCACAGTCACTGACCCATGCTGCTGGTCACACAAGCTTATCTGCCTAAGGGCCACCGCAACACTACAGTAGGCAATATTTTTATTTCAGTTGCAGTTAGTTAGGATTAGAGATGTTACTGCAATTAGTAAAGTTATGAAAGCACAACTTCTTCAGCATTGTAAAAGTATTCATTTTCACACTTCAACACTGTTCTCAGGAACTAGAAAAGCTTAAGTCCAACTTAAAAAGTTTTTTTAGCAAGCTGTTAGTTTTCTCTACTATGTACAAACTGTACATGCTTTAAGTAGCAGCATATGTTCTGATAACTGCAAGATATTGGAAATCTATATTTAAGATTAATATTTTCAGAAATATAAAACTTTACATGGTTTCACCACTTTCATTTTTAACTATTTAGTGACAAATATTAGTAATGTTTAAGTTCCTATTAAAACTTTAGAACTTGCAATTTTGCAAACATGAAGGAAAACCCCACCTAAGACAATGTCAATCTGATTGAAACTGGCAGTACTCTAGAGAGTCAATGTAATTGACTCCTGATTTTAATCTTTCTGTAACAGTTTTTATTGTAGGCACAAAATCAGCGAAACATATATTTTGTTCATAGACTGTGTTGTAAGGTATCATTAAGAATATTTCTTACTTCCTGAAATTTCAAGAGAAAGGAGTTTATGGAGAAAGTAAATTTCAAAAGAGATCTAAGTTTCTTACTGTGTTTATCATTAAAGCACTCCTTAATTTGGAATTCACACTAGTAACGTTATCATATATAAAAATCAACACAAATATTTAATGTTAGACTTACAATGTCGTGCTCCAAAATAGCATAAACATTTTAAGTGTATTTTAAAGACAGGTTTCCATGAAAGTATTAGTATTAATCAAAAATACATCTATATTGCATGCTCCCAATTATATTCTATATCAAGTCACCATGATATAAATATGAAAGACAGTTAAAATGCAGTTATAAGACTGAAGTTGAAAACCATTTCTTTCAAGTATGGCAACTTCTGATCAAATACTTAGTCCTTTTAGATCATTTATTTCTCTCCAATGTGTAGAAGGAACCACTACATCTATCTTCAAGAACGTGAAGTCAGAAGACAGTTGTTATTAACAGACAGAATGAGGCAGCTCAATATTCCAGAAGAAATAAAGTCAACATTTTACTGCAATTTTTTTAAAGGAAGCGAGTTGAAATATTGGTGGCAGTATCTAACAATGAAAGTACAGTGCAGAATAGTAACAAGCTTGAAATTCTTGTTTGAGATGTCTTCTCTATATCTCCTACACACAGCTAGTATATGTGTAACAATTAAATCTTAAGGAATACAAAATTTAAGAAAAAAGAGGAACAGTCCAACTTGTTAACACTATGAGGTTTTAGAATATCGTGCACTAAACTACTAGCTAGATGAATCAGGTGTTTCTTTAAAATATTCTATTTTTAATCATGTAGAATCTGTTAAGATCATTGTTTGCCTATTGCATAATATGCTATTTCCATCTTGGACTAATTTACAGCATAAAGACATTTACCTTGCCTTTTCTTTCCCAGTATATACAAATTGAAAAACTGCTTTTAGGGGTTGGGGGATATTTTAAAATGGGCTTCAACTTTAATTTTTGTTGACATACATTTAAAACATGTAATTACAAAGCTTTTGTTTGACTCTCACAGAAATCTTTAAAACAAATTTATACAAGAAAATTGTCATTAGAAGGAGAAATTAACTTGTACACAAATTAGTTCACTGGAATAAAATTTTCCTGTTAAATACTGATGCTGACAGCTTGAAGCAATATTTTACATATTCTTGTCCTAGAGGCTGTGCCAACAAGCGAACTCTCCTGTTGATTACCTGCATGCTTCAGAATGGTTTCAAATTGCTAGAAATACCTGAGCACAGTCTCAAATCAGTGCAAAGATTAATCCTGGAGCTGTAGAGACAGCATTAGCAAGAAGACAATGATTCCTTTAAGTGCAACTTGATTCAATAACTATTAACCTGCATATAGATAAAAAAAAAAAAAAATTGTTAGCGATTATCTTGTTGTACTAATTTGGAAATGTCAGTCATATGAATGATCTTTTCAGACTTTACCCACACTTTCATTAAAATTTAGGAGATTATCGGGCCCACCTGTACATTATCATTCCCAGTAAACCTTTTGCATGTGTTCTAATTCTCAAAAATTGGAAGGTTGTTGGTGTTTGAATGATAAAGCTAATCTTGACAAGCAATCTGAATAATCAACTAATGAAGAATTTCTGAGCTTGATAACAAGTGTGGGAAGATAACAGAAGAGCCCACCTCTGCATTTTCTTGGTAGCTAGAAATGGAAAATCAAGTGTGGTGAAAAGATATGATATGAGAGGGAGATCTGTCAGAAATGTGAAATTTTAATCCATACAAGTACCCATGAAACTTGCATTCTCTGAAGGTAATGGTTATGCTGCCATTCAATTCTGCATAGTAGCTTTCTGCTTTGCTTAGTGTCCTTGAAGCAAAGGTAATTGGTTTTTTACTCTCTTGTGAACATAATGTGGTATATGACTGCTCTCACCCCACAGGGAGAACACATCACACACTAATTGTATTGGCAAATCAGAACCAAATTGTGTTAATACATCCAAGGCTTCATCTATATTTAAACTATTAACAGGTTTCATCTATTTAAAATGCTCTGTTGCTCTTATCTGTCCAAATACAGAATTTCCCTTGACCTGGAATATCGTGTCAATAATTAAAATATAATAGTCAGATGATGAATGAAGTTTATATAGCATTTCAGTAATCTCGTAAAAAAGAAGGATGCACATTTTCAGGACCTGTTATGAACTCTTTGGTGGGGAAGATTTCTGTTTCACAGCTGTATCTTGCACACTCTGTTTCATGGCTGTCTATTTTAAGTGATTACATTATTTGTGAAAATAATGTCACATCAGTTATTGTGTAACTCGATTTTTCATTGGTAATGTTGTAACTGCTAGGACTTTTCTTTTGTTTGTTTATCAGTTGTTATTATTCATTAGTTGTCCTACCTCTATTTTGTCCATAACATACTGCAGTGGAATGAGGGAAAATGGAAAATAAGTGTATGTTCTCCTTGACTTTCCAAGGGTAAAAGTAGTAGCTTTTATTTGTTCCCCCAGTTAAATTAATAAAATAATCTTATTTATTTATTTATATTTACAGCACTGTTCTGGCTTTCTTGTAGATGAGATAAAGAAAGATCTCATTTGTCAAGCTATCTCTGTTCAGAAATGGACACATTTTATAATTTATGGACAACTTAATTCTGAAAAAAACAGAGCTCCAGGAGCATGCTTTTCAGATTCTGATCCAACCATCCTGAATGAGAAACTGCATTGCTCAGAACCAGTTAACTTCAAGCTCTAAGAATGGCATAAACTTGCTCCATTAAGGCAAAACATAATTTACGTGAAACGTGTGTGCACTTCTGAATGCACTTTTATTTGGGTTGCTGGTACTAATCATGTAGCTACATCTCCCCTCAAGCATAATTGGAAGGCATTTTCCTATCAAAAGAGTGAATTTTTCTGTGTAATCACATTTAAGTTATATATACTGAAGTAAGAAAGAAAGAACCTGTATCTTCTACCACTGATATTCTGCCTCAAGTAAACAACTACACTACAATGAATTCAACACACTGTCATTTTGGTTTAGTAGCACTTTATGTATATTTTATCAATTCATCTATCTGCACACACAGTACATAAGCAGAATTTTAATTTTGGCCTATGTTACTTCTAGGTAGTGGATATATTATAGATTAATTCTTCCCTGTTGCTTTATCAAAAGTTAAATAACATGATTTTTTTTTTAATGTTAAGGTCTTATCTTGTTCTCATTGAAGCTCTGTGAGAAACATAAATCACTAAGGAACAGCAAGTAGATTATTTCCATGATGAGGACTATTCTTGTCACCTTTAGCAGTGCTTCCAAACAGTGAAAAAATTAATAGTAAGATAGATCACTGAAGCCATCTACTTGGACAGGGACACATATCCTTTGATTATACTTTCTGAAGGATTCTGAGAAACTTTAATCAAGTCAAAACACTTCCACATTTAAAAAGAAAGAAAAATAATAATTTCTCTATTAAGCATCTCTGAGGGTTTCCAATCTCTTGGGTCATGTAGTTCAGTGCTTAAGTATCTGTTACTTATTTCAGTGCAAACGTACAAATGATAAAGGAATCAGTTTTTTATTGATTTACTCCCTTTAATGAAAGACAGGTACCTGCAACTACTGTACTAGCTGATTTAATTATAGATGATGTACAACAAATATAACATCTTAAGAGTAGTAATAGAATGTCACTTAGAAATCAAAATAGTTTTGAACTCTTGACAGTAGTAAGAAAACAAAAACAGTCCACCACACTTTAAGAAAAAAAAAAACCAAAAACCCAAACTACCAGGTAGTCCTGAACATTTACTCCTACAAGAAGATTTGTACATTTGACAAAACTTGCTGTGACCTTGTAAGTGACCTCAGGTGTCAAAATTTGGTGTGCAGAGAGAAGGGCTTGTCCCATATCCAAGAGAAAGCTGGGGGATTTTTCAATGCTCAGATACCTGAATAATCTCTGAATAAAAGGACATTATGGTCTTTCAAGGATGACATAGGCTAGCTCGTAGAAGCAATCTGCTATCTCAGGTCTGCAATGTGCTGTACAGCAATCTTCTGTTTGAAAAACAAAGGTGATCAAGCTCTTGCACTTTCATTCTATTTCCAGACTGTCTCAAAATGCCTGTATTAGACAAAACAAGTAAATTAACTCTTCAATCCTTAGTTTATTGGTTAAAGTAAGTATAGACTGAACAAGTTGGTTTAGCAAGAAATACAACAGTGACCTAAAGATAGCTAAATTCCTTGCAGCCACCACAAACAAAAAACCAACACCCCCTCCAAAAAAAACCCAAAAACCTTTTGCAGTGCTGAGTGTAAATATTAGCTAGACTACATAATAATGTTGACTAATATACAGCAAATGCCCTAGTTTATGCAGACCAAGAACCTTCAGTCTAAGCAAAGTTCCCATCTTCTTAGGAATAAAGGAATTAAAGAAGTTAAACCTAAGTATCCCGCCACTTTAGTGCACTTGAGAACATCTGGGAACACCATTAAAAGATCCTACAAAGAAGAGGCTGTGTTTTAAAGTTTCTCCATCATCAAGTGTTTTTCCTGTAGCTTATTTGACAGAGCCCATTTGTCACAGAAACATGGGGAGAGAGGAGTGCTGTCTCCCACCTTCCCTGCAAGCACTAGTCAAGTCGTGCAAGTGTCAGTGCATGTTAGGCATCCACACACTGCTGCTGTCCTGACTAAAGTCTGCTAAAAGCAAAATCCTTGTGCTCTCTGATTTTTCTTAGTGAAGTAGGCGTTACACCTCTTTCCTTGATTGCAGGTGTGTCAGCTAAGTTTCAAGACAAAATACTTGGTTTCATGGCTTTTTCTAATCTTTTCTCCCCTGTCTCTCTTCTTTTATCAGTCTCAGTGTGGCTAAAAGGTAACTCTGATGTCCATGAGTGTTAATATTTTAAAAGATCAGAATGTTGCTTTCAGTATTGATATATATTTCATATACATTGGTAAATAAAATCAATGCGAACCTTTCCTTTCTTTTTGCTTCACATGGCTAGGAAAATATCTGTCCTGCTCTGTTAACGTCAAAAGCAATGCCTAAAGGAGTTATACAGCAGCATATTTGCTCTCTTCACACTTTTCCCTTAAAGTTCATGACTACCAGTATAGCTCAACACTGTTAGCCTAGAAACATAAAACCTGAAAAGAATTAGGATTTTTGTCATGACCTAAGAACTTTAGATGAAAGAAACTGTAGAGCATAACATTTATAGAACAAATCTGAGCTGCAGTTACCACGTTGCCAAAAACCATAATTTTGTTCTTATTCAGCTCAGTTGAAATTAAAGTATTGACAGAAACAGTTTCTGCCAGGAAAATGGAAAAGTTAATAAGGGGTGATATTAAATCTGTTTTTCTGCATTTTTTTTTTCTGCTGGGTAATTCACATCTTACATTCTACCAATGTTCTTGAAACTAAATAAATAAATTAAACCTACACAAAATGACAGGTTTTTTCCCTTCTTGCTTTTAGCTTTGTATACATAGAATAAAGCTAGAAGTAGAAGTCAAGCTTCTGAGCACTGTATTTTTTGGTCATATATGTTGTGTGTTGCACAGCCTGAAAGGAATGCAAAAACATTAAGATGCATTTAGATTGTAAGAAAAAGTGGGTTTTGTGAAGATGAGAATGAAATCCATCATGGTCTACATAGTGCATTAAAGGCTTGTTATGACATTACTAGAATAAAATCCCTGAAAGGTTCATCAAGGATACCTGACATTTGCCACAGTGGCATTCTTTGTCAATCAAGGTGCTAGCACCTTTTTCCTCTATGCAGGCAAAAAAAAAGAGAACAAACAAAATAATAAACCCAAACAAAGCACAGTTTCAGAAGTTAGTTCTTACAAAAGAGGACATGGAAACCCTTGCTACAGGAAACAGTAGAGCAACGTAGAGGGCAATGTGATCAAAATCTTTCTCCTTTAGTGCAAGTGCTCAGTCAACTTTGCTACAAGGAATATGCAAACAATATCTAAAAAGTCCTGCCATATTACACAGCATGAAGATGTATTTGTACTGAAGTACTTTAAAAGTGCAAAGTGTTATGTTTTTAACCAGCTGGCCAACGATGAACTTCTTGTGAAGTAAATATCTAACACTTACGTCAATACAAAGACAACCTGCAAGTAAATTTGGTTTTCTACTCACACAGCAGTGTCAGAAAAGTTACCTGGACTAAGTAAATCTATTTCTATATGTATTAGATTACCAGAACAAAAAATGCTTTACTGGAATTTGTAAAGCTTATTTTTTCCATAAAATAAATTCTTGTTATATCTTCCTTTATGGGCAAAAAATGTACGAGTAATATCACCTTCATGACAAAAAGGAGGATAAAATGCAAAGAAGGATCAAAAACAAACAACCAGAGAAATGAAAATTAATTTATTATAGATCTGTGGCTATTCTTATTAGTGTTCTACCCTTGATTTGCTTAGCTCACTTTTAAAATAGCTAATACAGTACAGTTTACACATGAAATAAACTACGAAATACATTCATTTATATTAAGAAAAAAACCCCTAGAAATAATATTGACAGCTTTTTAATAGCCAAGTAAGTAGAATCTTGCACAGCAATACCTAGCTTAAAAGCCTGTGTAATCTCTTCACTTGTCACTGTTAATATTCCACTTGGAAATGTCCCATTGGACATAAGGTGATAAGAAGAGCTATTTTTCAATTATTTTTCCGTTTGATTTATAGTATTTTCAGTGAAAATACAGAAATCTGTATTTTAGCTAGAACAGCCTATTTCCAAGAGTTGTATATTCAAGATCTATTTTTGAAATTAAACAATATTGAAAGACCACAGATTTACATTGCTGTAATTTTGTGGGGAAAATTGCATGTCTCTGCTCAGTTGTTCTTGTAGTTATGCCCATACACAGTAGTTATTTCCCAGCCATTTCAGGCAGTTCCAAGCTTATGTAAATTAATTTGGGTCCATTTTACCAGTGAACCAATGCCAATTTGCATTAGTTGTAGAAGTGTCCTTCACTGAGGAGGGGAAAAAATTGTTTTAGTCAGTTGTGGAAAGACAAGTGAAAAAAACTAAATGAAGAAGCATAGTTTCATAATGGAAATCACAAGATAAATGGTGTTGGCAAAGATTTCAGCTGAAATTAGAAGATGTAAGAAGGCAAGTCAGAATATTAACAGTAGTGCTGTATAAGAATATCAAAACGTATGAAAATAAAACCTCTAGATAAATTCAAGTTACAGAAAAATGCAAGAGATCTTTGTGTCAGCCTTTTTTAACAAACAATATTTTTTGCCATTCTTTAATTTAAAGCCACCATTTCAATTAGCTGACCTAAAAATAATTGTCTCCTGCCAGTGAAAAAGAAAAAAAATCAGTGCCTTCAGAAGTTTATTTTAGTCTTGAAAAAGGAAAAAAAATATATATATACACAGATAGATAAATTAAAAGTATCGAGATGTTTAAATGGAGGACTTGCAAGCAGAGTTGTCAGTGTAGGTTGATTTGAATTTGTACCTGGTACCAAAAAAGGATGGTTCTCCTCCAGGCCCCTTCTCCCCTGTGTCAGGTCTAGGAAGCCTGTGGCCACATGGCAATTGTATCAGTTTCCTGATCAGACCAGGAACCAATTATTCACTCTTCATAACTCTCAGTTAGATCAATGACATAATGTTCTTCAGGCATGGCTGTACAATTCCTAGAACTGACTCAACTGAATTACTAAGAATGTGGCCAAGGTTTGTGTGGAACCACTTACCCTGAATGTGTCAGAGACTGAAATAGTTCATGCCTCAAACAGAAGACAGCACAAGTTCTGATAGGCATAAGCCAATGGTGAAATTGCACCTCAGAAACAGAAAATCCAATTAAAAGCTCTGTGATTTATATTGTATTAAAACAATTAAAAGGACTATGATTCTAATTTAGAATTGTTAGTCTAACTCAGACAGTGAGTCATTTGAGATAACCCAGTCAAGTAAAACTATTGTAAAACTGACAATTTGAAATAGTTCTGCATCCTTAACATAGTGGTTCCTTCTTTCTACATTGGATTTTTTCTCCTACTACTTCTTGTGTCTGAGCATGAAAGGTCCCTCTGCTTATGTCCAATAAAATTGCTATTTAGGGAGCATTAGTTGCTAGGGAAGAAGTGCAGCTATAAAGCATATTACAAGATACATACTTCTGTAATTGAAATGAAAAGTGTAAACCTGCTTTCATATAAAAGCAAGTTTGAATTTAGAGATTTGAGTAAAAAAAGGATTTTTAAACTCATGCGATAAATATTGTCTAAGTCTTTCTGCTAGCGTTCACAAATCAACATTTATCTTTAAAAATTTAAATCACAACTCTTAGAACAGGTGTTGTCTTCAGCTATAACATTTCTCACAAGGTTAGTTAATTCAAACACAGCACTGAGCTTTTTTGGTTCAAATCCAGCAAATGGTTTTCTTAGTCTACAGTGGCATAAATGCTATAGTTCTACAGCTTCTAGTTACATATTGCTGACCATCACCATAAGAGTGTCATCCACATTAAATCAACTGCTTTCAATGAGCTATTTCAGGACATTGAGACCATGTGTAAAGTATATCCTCAGGGAGGTGTTTTGAAAAACACCTCCTGGAAAAGAGGTTGTTTAGTACAATTCTTCTTACAGCAAGTCACAGTTTACATACTTGTCAAAAATCATTGCAAGCTCAGAGATGTCTGCATGAAATTCTGAACTGACATCTCACAGATAGTCTGACAACTATGTGTATGAAATTGGATATCAGGAACAACTTAGCAGGAACAAGAAAAACAAAACATATTGGTTTCTAATATCCTCTTAGTCATTTTCAGGACTTCTCTTTCATTATACCAAAAGTGTCAACTTCTAAAACCTGCTTTTTGGGCTCTTTGACTCATTTGACATAGTTCAACTATTGACTTGTATTGATATTCCCAAGGAAAAAAAAGTTTCTTTGCTTTTTAAAGTTAACAGCATAAGTAAAACAATAGCATAATATCTCTGTTTTATATTTTGAATGGATGTTTTTTCATCAGTAACAACATTTCGCCAGGAATATTTAAATGGGTAAAAGAAGGAGTCTTCCCATCTTCCTGCATAAGACAGAAATAATGGCAGCTGGAGGTAGAATGGAATCTTCTGGTTTCTCATATGTACTTCTTCTCTTTTCCTGAAAACTCTACTCATAAGAAGTCCATTGGATATTATAAAGCTGAGGATCTGTTCTTTCTGCATGCCTCTGTTCAATACCCCCCCAAACCTTTCATCGAGTATGATGACATGTATAAGGCAAGAAGAAAAGAAGTGGCTTTTACAGGCATATTACATCAAATTTCAGTAAGGGCATCTAGGTCATAGCTTTCTAGCAACACTGTGGCTTCCAGCTCCTCCTCTTTGTTGGTGATGCTGTGTGCATTGGTGTAGGGGCACTTTGGCTGCATTGACAGATGTGTCACCTTCTCAGGGGAGCACACCTTGACTCCTTTATGGCATTCCTCTGGTGTTTAGGTGATTTCATTGGTTGCCTACTATGTAAGACTTTTCATGTGCTGCAGTCTACCAGGCTGAGGGCACTCGCTAGCACAAGCAAGTCTGGTCTTCTGCTCTGCTCCTTTCAGGTCAGTTTAAAGCTCTGTTGATGAGTCCTGGTAGCTCATGAGCAAAGACCTTCTGCCCCCTTTCAGAAAGGTGAATCCTGTCCAATGCCTGTAGGCCTGGTACTGCATAGACCACTACCTAAGTGAAAAACATAAAATTGTGGTGATGACATCAGCCACAGAATCATGTATTAATAGACTGTGTCCATCTGTTTCTTCCAGTGTTGCTGACTGCATCTGGAAGGATAGAGGAAGAAGAAGTACAGTTACTACAGTGACTTCTATAAGATCAGATTTTGTTCTGCTATTATCCCACAGCCTAAGGGCAAGACTCCTTCACTTTCATAGTATATGAAGGATTAATCAGACAAATTCACAAAATAAGGAGCACATCCACCTTCTTCCAGTTTTAGATTCCTATCTTAAAATTGGTGAGAGATAAAAGTCTACGGATATTTATGTATTGGGATCAAATCCAAAATTTACTCATTCAAGGTACTCATTGGAGACCTTCCAGAAATCACCTTGTGATTATCAAAACCGCTCTAGTTGAAATATCTATCAACTATCAATGCATATCATTCTAAAACTGATTTTTAAAAAGAAAAATCTAGAAGATATTTTAAAAGACACTATAATAATTTAAGATTCCAGCTAGCTCTTCTGCTTTGTGTTAATAAATTAATTTACTGTGGTTATTATTAAAAATGTTTTGGGTGATTTTATTCTGTTGTTCCTTCCAGGTCATATTAAATTAAACGTACATAATACACCATTGCATGAATTCATTACCGTTTTACACCAGTTTCATTTACAATTCAATCCATGTGAGCCACACCAGGGGCTGTGCTAAGCAGAGCCTTTCTGGGTTCATTAGAGGGGCTGCTCATTCAACAATAAGGTTTTGCTTGCCAGTACTCAGCCTCTCCAAATCCTTGCAAGTCTACTGAGGACACAGATCTGCTAATAAGCTGCAATGGGGCCTTGTGCTTACAACTATTCCTTTTATTGTGCATTATGTTCCTCAAACACTGCCAAGCTATGTAGATTTCAAGTGAAAAGCTGAGTAAATGACATATTTATATACTGTACATATCAGTATCCCAGATGGGAAAACTGAATGTCATGTATATCCCAGGAAAAGAGAATAACAAGACTGTCTATACAGCTGCTTGCCAACCCTTCATCTACATGTTGATTTTTCTGTTTCTCAATGTAAAAGAAGATCCATCTCTTATCCAGAGCATAACGTAATCTTATCGGTTATGTTTGTGATTCTTCCAAGGCCTTTGCTATATGCAGCTGTTGCAAATAAATTAATTACAGAGTTATCCCTAAATTAAACATCACACTGAAAGTATAACTGAAAAAAATATTTACTGGCAAAAAGGCAACCTATATCCTTTCTCACTATTCCCATATCAGAGAGATGAAAACACAACAAAGTTCCACTGCCTTTTAAATCTGATGGGCGTGATGGTAACATCTTCTTCATATTGACATCTAACTGGAAGGCAAATTTGGATTTTCAGTTCAAAGCTTGCCTGAAGAAGCAAAAGCTCAAGAAACTACTTCCCGAGTATTATCCATTAAAAAAAACCCTAGTTTTGATCCTCTAAATACTGAATGATTGGCTTTACCCCTCAGAAAAGATATGCTACCTCCTGAATAACAAAGTTGATAGAACAATCAGTAGTTGTACTTGCAGTAAACCAAGTAATCCCAGGATCACACATCAAAATGATTTTTAAGGTAGATCTGCATTCTTATTCTTAAACCAAAGATAACAAAAAAAAGTTCAAAACATGAACAAAAAATTTATAACAAAAAATATTTTTAAAAGGAAAATCCTATCTCTAATGGACAAAACAGAATAGAATAACACAAGTACTCTTTCACACCTTTCACCACTTTATTACTAACTTGGGCCTTTTCATTCAGTCCATCTTAGTATAGAGACACTTAACCTCTTCCTCAGCAGCAGTAAACCCTTCACATCCCTTCTAAGAAATGTCATTTTCTAAGCTGCCTTCCCACTTCTCTTTGAGGATTTGCAGGCTTTCTGAACTGCAGGCTTCCATGTTTACCACATCAGTCCTTTGCTTGCCCAACTGGCATGCTCACTTGCCATCAGAGGAAAGCTTCTCTTCTCCCTGCAAAGACTTCCACTCAATCCACATTTCAAGAGGAGCAAAGCACCCAAATTCCTTCCTGCTGCCAAGTCACAATCTTTTAACAAAACATAATGTGCTGAAGCAAGTAAAACAGACAGTGTGTTACAGAGAGGGCACTGGGAGGAGTGGCCATTTAAACCTTTTAGACGAACACTCATACATCTCTGCACTTGTGGTCCTCCTGCAGAACCAGCCTAATTTACAGCTAGTTTTGCAGAGCTCTACTTAATGGAAATAAAAGCAGCACAATCAAGGAAACTTGACACAGAAAACCAGGATTTCTGGTCTCAAAACTAAAACCCTATGGACTTGAAAACCTAGCTACTTAAAAGATATATGCAGTAGCAGTAGTCAAATTAAAGCTATTTATTTAGATGACAGACACAGGAGGTCTGCAAGATTGAGTTATTTCTTAAGAGGACATAGAATTTCTCCATGAGAATCCAGAACCTTTTGGTTGTGATGGAATTTCCCCTTCAAAAAAAGACCTGCTTCTGGTCAAAAAATTTCCATATTGACAGCCTTTTTTTTTTTTCTGATAAATCATGTTTAATTGCCCTTGCAGTTAAACATATAGTCTTAGCGCATAAACTGCATAATCCTGTAATTGCACCTTTAATCAGCTGCTTATCAGAAATAACCTTCACATTTATATACCTGTAAATTATGATGAAGCCTACTAAAATTTCTATTTAATAAGATTGAGATAATTATTTTTTAAAATATTATTTTAATTTCTTTTTTTTTTTTGGCTTTAATATTTTAGGCTTACAAAATTTAAAATACAGCTTTTTAAACTTAAGATGGTGCTTGGAGGAGAAACCAACCTCCCTTACCAATCTGCACAGGAACTGCTGTTTCCCTGCTTACATAGCTAAGACAGTTTCATCTCAGAAACAACAACATCACTGGAAGGTTAAAGTGGTTATGCATAATTATTAATTTCAACATCATTACTTCCACCTATACAGATTCTCACAATGTAACTATTAAAAATGTTACTCATTTCCTATAGCAAGCCTTTGAATTTTTGCTGAATTTATGTTCCTTTTTGACACTGGAACAATTGTATGCCATATGAAAACCTATTAGAAAAATTTTACCCCCACACCAAGCTACTGGGTATGAAAAAGGTATTAACCATACTGGGCTAACAACAAATCATCTCTGGCTGACAGTTCCCCATTTAACTTGACTTTTGATAACTAAGAGCTAGAATGGTTTTAAATCTCTATATATGTGATATTGAGATTTTACATAGTGCTTGAGATAGAAGAAAGTAGAAAGAGGGAAGGAGTAATGAAAAAGTTGAAGGATACAGGATTATCCTTATTTGAGAGTATTTTTTGTACTCTCAAAACAGAATGCTTACTCATAAACAACCACTTTAGCTGATGTTAGTAATTTTATTTCCTTGTTATCAGCCTTTCCATGCATTCTGAAATCAATTTAAACTATTTACTTTATCAAGCCTTTAACCTGATTGAAATATTTGCATCCTTTTTATATAGTCAACTGAAATGTCTATATTATTCCAAAATATCTGTGGTAAGAAAAACTTACCAAATTATCTACTGTAGGAAAAACTATTCAAAACTCTATTTGAGAGCCCTTTAAGAAAAAAAAGAACAAAACATTAAAGCCTAGAGAGAAAAGAGAAAGATGATGTCTCCTTTTTTCTCGTTACATATAAATTTACAGTTTTCTATCTCAATTCTTCCTGTAATGCTGAAGTTACATAAGCCTCTACTCTTGTTTTTCAAACTCTTACTCTTATTGTATTAGTATTGCCTATTTTTTTTTCCCTGTACATACACATAGAACACAAAAGCTGTGAATTGTAAATGCATTTCAACTATTGTGGCTTCATATTTTTTGTAGCAACTTTTTGTTAAAATACAAATTCAAGGAACTTATTCACTGTTTTATTTGCTTTCTTTTTTTTTTTTTTTTTTTTGTGGCATAAGGGGAAAGAATCTTCAGCTATTCTCACTTCCAGATATAATTCCACTTTTTACAATTCAGGGAAGATTTCTTAATGTCTTTTCCTCTGTGTTTGTTTTTTAGCCTCAAAGCAACACTTTTACCATTTTCTCCTGAACTCATCTCCTGTACGGTAGTTAAGCTTGGGGGGCAGTTTAATGAAGTTGACATCCACTGCTGATACTGTATTAATTTGTGTATGCTTCACTAGATCACTTCTCAAATTACAAGAATGATCTATATTCCTTTATTGTGAGATTTCCTGTCACTCGGTTTATATTCAACCTCTGTTCACACCAAAGGGTGTTGCTGTATCATTATAAACTTGAAAAGATTCTTGGCTGGATATGACTTTAGATGTCTCTCATAGCTTTCTCCAATGGAAAGCAGCAAACAATCATAAGAAAAAGGTAGAGAAGGGCCAGTGATAAACTTTTCTGCTGTTGATGGGTAATACACTTCCATGATCCAATTAATTCTACATAACCTTTCTCACAACAGAAAATGATACTTGGTATTAGTTTCCACAATACATGGAAGAAAAGAAAGCACACTTCTTTCATCCATCCTAGAAATATAAAACATTGGGTAAAGCTGGATATCATATACATGCACACATAGAGAGATACATTTTAGGCACACAAGAAATAATAGAGTTGCATGAATCTCGATAAACTGGAAAATCTAAGAGTTATGTCATATTTCTAATAAAGTAATTTATATTCTCTGATATAAAACTAAGAAATCCTTGCTTCATTTTTTTTAATGGCATATTAGCTGAAATAATTTATATTTTGACTCCAAGTGTCAAAACTGACCTAGTCTTCTACGTCAACTATCTGTAAGAATGCTATGTATTTTCTGTTAATTTCTGTTTTTCTTACCATATCAAAAGAGAAAGAATATCTGCAAAGTTATTCAGTCTAAATTTGCAGAAAATAAGTTGCTGAACTGAGTTCTTTTGTTTGGTATTTCTTTCACAAAATGCAATAATGTAACATTGCAATGCTGCAGACACTGTGATTTAATCTTTATATCACAGAATTTATATCACACACTTTTTGAGTACTATTGGAGTGAGCAAATTTTTGTAATTAATCTTTCCTGCCTGATTTAATTTCTGTTCCACACCTTCCATATTCTATCATCAAGAGACAGCAGAACTTCTACTTTCCTTCCAAGTACAGTCATAACATAGAGAAGTTAAACAATGATATAAAATCAAATCCTGATTATAATGTCATAAACTGTTAAAATTAAAAAATGCTTCACATTCTCAATCAGTTCTTGATAATGAGAATGACTCCTTATCATTTGATTATAACAACTAGAATATGTAGGCACTTGAAAGTACAAAATAACTGAGATTTAGGGGAAAAAAGAAATTGACCCAAATGACATCACAGAAGATGTCTAAATAGAGGTCAGTATAACAGTGAGGGGTATAGCATAGAATCATTCAAGATTATGAGAATGGATAAAGTCCCACACATCTCATTTAGATTCTGTTTATTTACTTGGGTAATTTTAAGTGTGTTCTTCTTGAGATTAGGTTTCATTTGACAGCTTTTTACTAAGTAGGGAACTAAACAGTGCTTCTGAATGAAATAACCACCACCATTAATTCTTTGAGAAATGTGTTAATCAACAGTGGATTTAGAAAAATGAAGTATGTACAACATTTACCAAATCCTTCATAGTTGACAATGCCTAAATTATTGAAATATTTCATTAGAATAGCTAAGATTATGGGTCTGAAAAATAATGTATTTAGAAAATCATTTTTGACCTCTTGTTTTTCAGTAGAAGACAAACTCAATTTTTCTTCTCATTACATTATGTATATAGATCAACAAGTATATACACATGCATGCACACACATATATAATCATACAGACACAACAAACACAAACCACAATTCCTGTCCTACAAGAAAATTCTATGCTCCTCTTTGAAGAAATAGGCTGCTTTAAATGCTAAATTAACACAATTACTTAGTGATACTTTGTATAATAAACAACCTTCTACACGCACTCATTTTTTCTTATACATTAGAATTTTTTTTAATAATGATCTGAGTCTGCATGGTGAGGTTTTTGTAGTGGCTGCTGTAGAAATGCTACAGGGTGGCTGCTGTAAGAAGTTATTGAAAGCTTCATTCATGTCTCATGGAGCCAATGCTAACTGACTTCAAAATAAACCTGACACTGGCCAAGGCTGAGCCCATCAGCAACTGTGGTAGCTGGGATAAGGGGGAAAAAACCGTGCAATAACTTCTGCTGGAGAAAGGAGCGAAAGCACATCAGAGAAAGAGCCACATCATAGCAGATGGATAAAGGGGCTGTAAACCCCTGCTGAAGTGGGCTTCTGGCAGGATTTGTGGGCTTCTGGAGAGAGGAGCCCACACTGGAGCAGGCTTGCCGGCAGACCTTGTTACCCTGTAGGGAACCCACTCTGGAGCAGCCTGTTCCTGAAGGACTGCACTCCGTGGAAGGGATTCATGCTGGGGCAGCTCATACAGAACTGCAGAACTGTGGGAAGGACCCAGAAGTTCATGGGGAACTCCTGTGGGAGGGACCTGACACTGGAGCAGGGAAAGAGGGTGAGGAATCCTTTGTATGAGGAGGAAGCAGCAGCAGAGACAAGTGATGATCTGACCCCAATCTCCATTCCCTGTCTTCCTGCGCTGCTGCAAGGAGGGAAGTAAAGATCAAAAGAGCAAAGTTAAAGACAGGACAAAGAGAGGCGTGGACAAAAGATATTTTAAATATTTTATTTTTCATTTTCCTACTCTGATCTGATTGGCAATAAATTAAGTAATTTCCCCAAGTGAGTCTGTTTTTACTGCAAGGATAATTGCTGACTGATCTCTCCCCATCCTTATCCTGGCCTATAAGTCTTTTGTGTTATTTTGTCTCCGTTGTCCAGACAAGGAAAGGGAATGATACAGAGGCTTTGGTGAGCACCTGGCACAGAACCAGAGTTAACCTATCACAAAACTTGTTAAAACTTTTATTGTTGCTTTATACAAAAAACCCAGAGAACCAGATCTGAAGTCTTCCCTTTGTACTATCTGATATCTCAAGCAGTGTTAGAATATTCTTTGAAATACCTCCAGAATGCCTCAAATCTGAAAAGTCATTAGCATATGCTTAGTACCTATTTATTTCTAAATTACATGTTCACAAAATGTCTCCTATAAAATTTGAAAAATTCATTAATTCCTATTCCCCTAATTTTATCCTCACAATATATAATGCCTTTTCCTAGTTTAGCAGAGCCATAACTCCCAGAGTCATCTTCTTACATGAAAATCTTCCTTATTTATCAGTGATGGAGTAGCAAAAAGAATTTTCATTTCCTATGATATAGACAAATCTTGAAACTTGCAAAGCAAATACTCAAATATCTCTGTATATTTAAATGATTGAGATTAATAGTGTAAATTTTTCAAGCTTAACTTATGATTTTAGCTTCTCCCTGTAAAGTGTCACAACTGTAAAAATGTCAAAACATAATATTGGCTAGTTCATAAGCAATTACTAGCTGTTTAACAAGTTGTAAGGTGGTATTTTATTCAGTTTAGGTCAGGGAAATAAACTCAGATGTGTACTGCATTTTAGACCTGTCTACTAGAACCTTCATTCTTGTGCTGTAAATAAGAGGCACTCATCCTGCATTAATAAAGGGAAAAGGGGAAGCTTACTGACTTATCTGGATATTTAAGACGACTGTATAGTACTGTCTGTGTGTATAAGACAAATTCCAGTACACCAAACAAAATTTCTAGCTAAGAGTGGGAATCAATAATTAATACAGCTTAGTGAGTGCACACAAAATAAAGTCTATGCAGCCATATAGAGGAGCATGCTTACAAAAGGCACTGTAGAGCTGATTTTTAAGGATAAAGTTTTTGAAGCCATGCTGTTTGGGCAATATTAGAGTACAGAAAAGAAAAATGGTTTTAAGGATAATCACAAGTCACACATCCTGGTATTTGGAACAGCAAGGTTGAATCTAGGTTTTCTTCTGGATTTTGCCAGAAAAGGTAGTGTTATGGTTTGCAGAACTACAAACTTGAACCTGAAGCCCAAAAGAGCATTAGAATACTTTGTCTGTACTTGGCACTCAAGAGCTGAATTTGAGCCCACTAGTAAAGTGGAAAATGAGAAATAAGACTGTTTTGGTCTTAAATTCTGCATTTCTAAAGAGTCTCCACTCCCAAAATTAAATAAAAGTGTAGTAATAACACACCCCATGCCTCGCCCCACATGAAAGCAAGCAACCAAATAAACCTCCAAAACCAATCAAAAAACACCCCTATATTTCATTACAGAAGTATCTTGGGAAGTCTTTAAAGAAAAAAACACACTTCTCTAATTGGAAATATTCTTCTCTACATCAAAATGTTTTATGCCAATGATCACTTATGTGGATTTCAAGGAGAAGTTTCCATATTAAAACAACTCATATCCCAGAGGTTGATTCTAATTTCATTTCTTTCAACCAGAAGTCTCTAAGCAGTACAATTGATTCTTGGATTGGAGAATGTAGTAAAAAATGCAATTGCAGAGCTTAAAATAGACAGCAAGGAAAATAAGGAGGGGAAAAAAAGGAGACAGAGGAGAAACAACACCAATTAAATATATTGTCAGCTATGATTCTTATTTAAACTGAATTGATTTGTAAGAAAGGGTGACAACAAAGGAAAAAAAGAGAATCAGAACCATAATATGATAAGTTGAATGCATACTGTTAATCAGTGAGCTTTGACTAAAGAAAGGAGAAATACTGATCAACAAAAATCAAGATGGCTCATAAGAACTTCTTCTAATAACTCTTAACTCAGAGCATGAGTCCACAGGAGATTTGAAGATTATTGTCTGTCTATGCAGCCACAAATATCCTAATCATGAGGATGTTGTGGGGAATGTTCCATGGGCCAGGAATACGAGAGCAGGGTCTAGCAGCCAGGGTCTGTACATCCTTTACTTTACTAGGTATTTCTATACAGTGACTCATATAGATCAAAGAGGCAAGGTTGTTTATAAGGGAAGTCAGTGTCCAAATGTTTATGTGCTCGGAGTATATCAGGATGAGACTCTGAGCATTGAAGTTCTTATTTTGAGACAGACATTTGTCTAAAAACTCTATTAGCAATAAGCAGTCCTAAAGGTTGATTACATGGCTCAGATTAAGTGACTGTTCATACTTTTGCTGATATAAAATAATTTCTTTGGTAATTTTGTTCAAGTGTATTTACACCTGGGTGCATTCAGAATGTTTTTAATTGTCTTTAGTGTGTTTTACTTTAAGATTGGAAAGCAAATGGGCCGAACTGTGGGGTTGTTTTATGCATTGAAATTTGATAGTAACTTATTCTTTCATTCTTTGCCTCAAGTGCCATACACTTAATTGGTTCCTAATCACTGGATTGCAATCATGGTTTATGGCTTAGCTAGCAGTCTTTAAAGGTTCATTGCAACTTCATTTGCAACTTTCAGAACACAATACTATTTCAGTGAATACCATGAGTAGACAGGGAATGTGTCCTTTCACTTTTACCATTTGTTAGTGCTACAGTAAGACACAACAATCTCCTTTCACCTTAGGATTCACTCATTCACTCTTAATATTTGATTTGTCATAAGAATCCTGTGATTTCTTGCTTTTTGAAATGCAAATTTTTTTAAAGCTTGATGGGTGGAGAAAGTGAGAAGAACTTTGATGTCATTGCATTCCAGAATGAAAAAATGAATCCTTATATTTATGTATTTTATTTCCTAGATCTTTTGTTTAATAACCTTCATATTATTTCTTTATTTTGTTTTGTATGATAATAAAAGAAAAATGTTTCTTTGGTGTGAATTTTCCATACATAAAATAGATAACAATGGACAGGAACAGATAAATCCATAAACAAAATTAATATATTTATCATTTGATAAGTACTGCAAATTTCAAAGTCATTTCATTTTCATTACTGAGATTCATATGCTTCCTTCTCTTTGATATACTGGTTTATTCTATTCTAGGGCCCACTAAAACAAATATTTTCATTTTAAAAATAGCAGCAAGACTGGAGCAGGTCTTTAAACTATCTTAGCAAGCAGTATTTGGCTGATAGAAAATTCTACCTCTGTTAGAAAAGCGCTCAAGAGCATGTTAAGTCTCATCAGAATCTATACTTGGTGCTGCTTCATAATCAACATGTACATTTCGCAGTATGGTCAACAGGAGTTCAACTTGTGTTGAGGTGTTTTCCCAAATCAGGGCCTTAGCAGGCTAATTTAAGACACATACACTAAAGAACACGAGGTGAAAAGAAATTATCTTCTCAATGAGAAGATCCTTTTCCCCCTACTTCAGAAACTTATTTCTTAGTATATGAAGAATAATAACCTCTCATTTGCAATAATACAAGGGAACATGGTGGGGAAGGGGTGGGGGGTTCTTCTCAATAAAGCTCTCATATGAAAATGTGTATCTTTAATTAAATTTAAGAAGAGGGGATATCACCACATATGAGCAATCAGTAATCTACATAATTTTTGAAAGCAACTTTTAGAAACTAGGAAATATTCTTATCTTGTCCATGCATAAACTAGAATAATTCATCGTTTCCTATGGTTAAATAGTAAGGTAGGATCTTTCATACTTTGCATAATGGCAGTACCAATGACTTTATCATTGTGTACAAATGTTTAGAGAGAAGCATACTAACACCCTCATTTAGTCTTATCAATCCTATTTTTTCCCTTTTACAGCTAATAATCTTTGTGCCAAAAGAGTGTTTCAGAGAATTAGCTGACAGCAGAAATTATTTGAAAACTATTTTTAAAACGATCTATGATCATTTTAAGTCTAAGAGAGTAGTTGCAATGTTTATACTGAACCAGTAGCCACATACTCTATACTACGGAAACCATTCTTATTACTGAGCATAGTCATAATCAGTCAGCTTTTTTTTTTTCAAAGGGGCTGAATATTCCATCTGACATTTTTTATTACAGCATTAAGCTGTTCTTCCTGGTAACTGCCATCAGATCTATTTTTTAGGGAAAATTCATTTTTAAAAAAAAGGCTTCTTGGACTACTTTAACTTAACCAATCAGAGTCTCCTTCTTAACCTCAGAGGCTCCTTCTTAACCTCAACAGATTTATCTTTCAAAGATGGAAATAACCCCCTTAGTGATTCCTTTTCTTGTTCATGTACTGACATGTACACATTCCAGCATCTGTCAAAGGGCTGATCTGGAGATAGAAGTAAACAGACGAACTGAAGTGTTAAAACTGATGAACATGATAAGAATGCTGTTGCTGACTTCTATTTCAGAAAATGACAGAAAGCTTCAAAATGTGTCATATGCCACAAATTTCTAGGGAAAAATGACAGTGAAATACATATTACAATTTGCAGTATCTTAACTTGTTCAGTGTGTACAGCGGTGAATACAGTATATAAAAAATATAATCTGATGTCTAGTTGTTTCTCCAGAACAGATTCAGATCCTCTTGAGTTTCTTTTGAGGGAATATCATAGCCAACTATCTTTCACATAATAAAGTCCTTACATCTTAAAAAAATCCACCTGACACAGACAAAAAATGCTATATTTTCAATAAGCATACATACTTCTTACTTTTACTGCAAATATTTCAGAGCTTATGAGGTATGATCAACAAATAGATGGTCATTACTTTCAAAATTAATTGATGATATAAAAAATAATATGATCTAAACTGATTGAAAATATGAAGGTGTCAATTTAATCTGTGGTGGAAAAAACATTATCTTGCCCAGGGTTAACTTAATAAAAGACACTAGGTTCAATTATGAATGTTGACTCAGAAACAAATTGAATGAAATTATTAAAAATTCAGTATTTCCTAATATTAGAATATAAGATAACCTAAAAGATGCATACATGACATTTCTTTGATGATTTTCAGAAGAAAGATAAATAACATATTTTAATCATTCCAACTTCTATATTTGTTCTCTTCAAAAAGCACAGGTAAAAAAAATGTTGCCCTAAAAATTATTGCTGAACTCAAATTCTATAGCTCACAAATTGTGTAACCCACTTACTATTTCAAACACTGCTGAAGCTTTATCATTTTTTTTAATCATTGTGCACACAGAAAACTATGAAGAGTGAGCACGTGATACATTACAAGTAGATAAACTGCTCTGAAAATTACTTTTCTGACCATCACTTCAAATTTTGAGGATAGCTAAAATCCAGCCTTTAAAGTAAAAATGGATTTGATTGAATTTGAACAAGACCAAACTTCAGAAATATGTAGAAGTTTCAGTGTCAGCAAATATGATAGGGTTAATTATTTCAGCTAATATTTCTGAAGAAACTGGAACAAAAATATTTATAAGAATCAGTCCTATAAGTACTTTTTAAGGACATAGAATTTTTGGATGCTGATTGACAAATCTTTTTCCATTTTATTGCAGACCTTGTCAGCTATTGTATACCCTACAACTCTATAGAAGGCACTTTATGAACTATATCCACGTCTCTCAGCAGAAAATAAAATATGGCAAAATTTTGATAACATCATACATAGTGACTTTTAAGTAAATCCAGGTGAGACAAAGTATGAGATTAATAAAAACTCACTTTAGATGAGGTCTCAATGCAACAGGTCAAAGGCACCCAAACATGAGTTGGCAATATTAAATTACTTTCAAGTAATTTTCTTAAGGGGTTTTGATGCAGAGGAAACTACATACTATCAGAATAAATTATACAATATGATATTGGAAAGAAGGGAAGTGAAAAAGTATTTCTAGAACAGTTTGGATTTCTTTAGTGGAAGATTTCACACATGAAAGGTAAGTCTGTAGAACATATAATATCAATATCAATACATATTTTAAAGACACCTTTAGCCAAGTGCTATTATTTGTTATTTACCACAGCATTGCAAGCCTTTAAGCAACTAGACTTTTTAATATATGTTGTGAACACAGAACTGCAGCAGCCTTTAGCTGTACATAAACAGAGAGCTCTTGTAAAACGTTTGTGTTTATGTAGCTTTTTACACATACACACCATCATTCGAAGTGGAAGTAGAATATTAAACATGTTTGTTCTGGAAGTGTACTCTAAGAACTAGAATTAGTCTGGTATTCCCAGTATTGGTGTAGCAGAGCTCTACATGCTGGCCTTTTTCAAACAATAAGCTCTGTGCACAGGTGTACTCACTGTTCGCTTTCTTTGGTACATAACCACACACAGACTGTGCAGGTACCTAGCTACTGGTTCAAAAATTTACATTAACTGGAGGTTATTACTCTAGTTCTCTAACTTGCATGAAAGTGAATGGCAAAGCAATCAACTAATAAATTTTAGCTATGTGACATTTTTTTCTTGTTTTATACATCTCACTGAACAAAAAGACTACTCTTAATGGAAGGCAAACTCATTAATGCCACTTACAAGGAGAACTTAACATGTTGCCCTTAATCAGACTAGATTCCCTAAAAGATATAATGCAGCAAAATATAACTCTCAAAGAAGTGAATTTCTAATTAAAACAAATATAACAGCAAAAGATGAAAGTGTTATATTATTTGTACATCAAAGTCTTTATCATTGTTTGAAAAGAGACCATAGTTCTTATGAGCCCCTTTTTTTCCTGCAGGTCTGTCTTTCCTACTTTTATTGAATATACACATCTGAATTGGAATCTATTTTAATACAATTGTGCTATACAACCAGTACATTAGTCAGTATCTTTCTCAAAATAATAATTAAGATACATAAATGCTAAGAGAAAATAATACTAACACATTCATTGGAATTTTGAAAAGGATGGAGTTTATAGATATATCTGGAATACCTTATAGTGGTGGGACAAGATACTTTATACTAAGGTTTAAAACAACAAAAAGAAGTGGTATTTTTAAATTATTTCCCCCCTCCATGCACTAGGCAGCAGATCTGTGGAACCCCTTGCTAAGAGAAAGTGGTGGATAAAGTTTATACTGGAGGTTCTGGAGGGGATTGCACAAACGTATGTAACATAGAATGGATGCGAGTCCATGGAACCTTTTTCTAAAATTTGGGGTCATGTAAAGACCTATCAGATATGAAGAACAAAAGGACAGTGGACCAACATTAGATATTATTTTAACAATTCACCTATTTTTTCCTAAAATTCCTAGAAAGTTTGTTTAGTTGTCTGGGTGAATGCTGCCTAGTCTTAGTGGCAGGGTGGTGCTCGTTCTACTTATTTGTAACTCTTCGAAGTCTGTTACTTCAATTTCATATGTTCGAGCATGTACCCATCATGAAAAATTCTGGCATGGCAATCTCTCTTTCTTTCTCATGGCAAATATTCCTATGAAGTATTAATTTACCTTTTCTACACTGTTACTATATTTTCCAGGAATTCCTTTTATGCTTACTATCCATAGATCTTACAGGTTATGGGAGGCTTCTTTTTCCTCATGTCTCAAAAAGTTAGTATTAGTTTTGACTCCTTTACATGACTTTTCATAAAACCCAGCTATGTTTACATTTTTATCCACCAGATTCTGCAATCCTTTTCTTTTTTCACATTCTTCTTACTATTATTGACCTTTGCCTTCAGTGCTTAGCCAGGCTGACCTCCTATTAGACTCTCTCAAGCATTTCATAAATAGGTGTGAACTAGCACTGTGCTACCAGTACGATCTTCAATGCTTTTTGGACTTCCTACATGCATTTAATTCTCTGAAGCAGATGTCACCTTTAGCTTTCTTTTAGCAAGAGTTCTTATTTTCACCTCATTCTTAGTAAAATTTAAAAGTGAATTCTTTGGCTGTTGATACTTCAGTAGGAATGCCGAATGCAAGTACCTTATTGTACAATTACTGATACCACCTGTTATGGCTTGGCCTTTTGCCACAGAAAAATTGAGGTCATCTACATATTTCTCTCAGGGGCTCTCTGACCTCTCTCAGGATATACCAGTCAGGCTCACGTCTCTAGTTGTTTATGTGGCAATGTAGACAGATGACAATATTCTTATTGTTTATGCCTGAGATTTCAATTAATGACGTTTCTGGTACTTGAGGTGGAAAGTTTACCAATTTGGCTTAATTCCAAGAACTCTTAAATGTATACTTCTAATTCACCACCAATATGTTTTATGCTCTAATTTCTATATATTTTGTAGCATAATATTATATTGTTCTGTTATTATAATTTGTTTCATCAAGTTTCTGATTTCAGCATTGCCTTAATTTAAGGCATAACATATCAGCTTTCTTATCTTAGTTCTTAAGATTCCAACATTTGTATAAAAGTGAGTGTGCCACACTACCTGTCAAAGAAAAAATCTTTAAGTGGCACTTATTTTCCAATTTTCTATTTGATAATTTCTATCCTCTGACCTGTCTTTCACCTGAAAATACAGAATTGTTGTGACTTCCACTTTGGGATATTCTCCTCAGCCATGTGTCATCTGACTGCACAATTCTCCATGCAGAACTTCACTAGCAATGGCTTAAATATGCTGCTCCTCTGCTGGGAATTCCCCAGCTTCTGATGAAGCTGACATGCTTCCTCTTTCTACTGTCTTTCTACCCAAAATTAAAACCTTCCCTCTCTCTTTTTGGTCCTGTTTTGAACTCTTTGGAGGCCTGTCTGGAACCTGGAGAAATGTGGTTTACCTGTCTAAGAGGGGAAAATGATCCTAGACCATGAGTTTGCAGGGCTGATTGAGAGGGCTTTAAACTAGGTTTGAAGGGGGAAGGGGATGAAACCAGGATCTCGAGAGATGAGCCTAAGGGTGGTAAGCCAGAGTCAGTAGTGAAATCAGCCCAGCTGGAGTGCAGGTACACCAATGCACTCAGCATGGGCAACAAACAAGAGGAGCTGGAAGGCATGCTGGAGAAGGAAAGTTATGACATAGTCACTGTCAGGGAAATGTGGTGGGATGACTCGCATGACTGGGGTGCTGCAATGGGTGGCTACAGGCTCTTCAGATGGGACAGGTAGGGAAAGAGAGACTGTGAGGTGGCTCTGTACATTGGGGATTGGGACAATAAGGTTGAGTGCCTATGGATAAGAATCAGGGGGAAGACCATCAAGACAGACATCCTGATGGGAGTCTGTCATAGACCACCCAACCAGGATGAAGAGGCAGATGATGGATTCTAGAGGTCCCTGGCTGCAGTTTCAAGATTGCCAGCCCTTGTTCTTGTGGGAGACTTTAACTTGCTGGATGTCCATTGGAAACTCAACACATTGGAGAGGAGGCAATTCTAGAAGGTTCCTGGAATGTGTGTAGCTTCCTGACACTGGTAAGTGAGCCTACCTGGGCACTTCCCTGATAGACCTGCTGTTTGCAAACAGAGAAGGGCTGGTGGTAGATGTGGTAGCTGGAGAACATAGCAACCACAAAATGATAGTTTTCAATCCTTGGTGAAATAACGAAGGAGATCAACAAAATGTCTGCCTTGGACTTCTGGAGGTTGGACTTTGGCCTTTTCAGGACTCCGGTTCAGAGAGCCTCTTGGGAAACAGCCCTTTATAAGAAAGGGGTCTAGGAAGGCTGTATGCCGAAAGACAAGCCATGAGGGAAGACGACTGTCCTGATTGAATTGAATTTAACACATTCAAGAATGCTCAAAACACTATCTTCCTATAAGATAAACCTCCACAACAGGAACTTGAGAAAAGCAGAGATGCCAAAACAGGAAGGCATTAATTCCAGGCCTAATGAAGATGAAGATTTGGAATTAAGACACCATACAGAATTCCACTTAATGGAAACTTAATATTAGGTTTACGTGGACAAAAAATTCACACAGTGGCAAGCTGGAGCAAACAATGCCGACCCAAGTTGTGGGAATGGTATCTACACCCCATAGACACCCAGGACGTGGAGTGTATAAAAGTGCTACCTCCAGAAGAACAACCCTGGGACTCCTAAAACTGAAGAGCAGGATGAAGAAGGACCAGAGGGACACCACAGGAATCCACCTGGTGATGATATCTTTTGCTTAATTTCTCCCACTCTCTTTCTTCCCCCCTCCATTTTTTTCTATCTCTCTACGTTGCATTAACTGTTAAATAAAATCCATACTATTGACCAGCATATGGTCTCATTTGCACTTTAATTCAGGAAGAGGCATCTCTTCTAATCAGATAATAACACTGAATATTTTGCTGGAACTCAGGGGAAAAAAAGAATTTATGACCTTTGGAAGAAGAGCCAGACAATTCAGGAAGAATACAAGGATGCTGTTAGATCATATAGAGAGAAAATTAGAAAGGTGAGAGCTCAGCTAGAGTTCAATCTGTCTACCCTATGAAAGATTAATAAATACATTTTTATAAATACATTAACAACAGAAGGAGGGCCAAGGAAAATCTTTGTCCTTTATTGGACATGGGGGGAATATTGTCACCAAGGATGAGGAAAACCTCAGGTACCGAATGCCTTCTTTGCCTCAATCTCTTAACAGAAAGACCAGTTATCCTCAGGGCTACTAACCCCCTGAGCTGGTACACAGGAGACCATCTACAATCCAGGAGGAAGTAGTTAGTGCCACTCAGACACTCACAACTCTGTGGGGAGGACAGTGTAGGATTCACCTGGGGGTACTGAGGAAGTTGTCCGAAGAGCTCACCAAGTTACTCTCTGTCATTTATCATGTCCTGGTTAAGTGGGGGTGGTCCCAGATGGCTGTAGGTTAACCAGTGTGATACCCATCCACAAGAAGTATGAGAAGGAGGATTCAGGGAATTATAGGCTTGTAGTCTGACTTTGGTGTCAGGGAAGGTTATGGAACAGATCATCTTGAGTGCAATCAGGCAGCATGTACAGGACAATCAGGGGATCAGACCAAACCAGAATGGTTTTAGAAAAGGCAGGCCCAGCTTGGCCAAAGTGGTCTCCTTTTATGACCCTAGTGAATGAGGGGAAGATTGAGGATGTAGTCAATCTACCTGGACTTCAGTGAAGTCTTCAATACTTTCTTTTATGGCATTTTCCTGGAGAAGCTGGCAGCCCGTGACTTGGGCAAGTGGACTCTTTTCTGTGTCTGAGACACTGTGTTAGAAACTGTCTGAACTGGGCCCAGAGAGTGGTAATGAATGGTGGTACATCCATTTGGCAGTTGGTCACTAGTGGGGTTCCCCAGGGCTCAGTATTCAGACCAGTCAGGTTTAATACCTTAATCAGTGATCTGGACAAGAGGATTGAGTGCACCCTCATTAAGTTTGCAGAAATGACACTAATTGGGTGGAAACGTTGATCTGAGGGAGAGCAGGAAAGCTTTGCAGGGGGATCTGGACAGGCCAGTGTTTTGAGATTCAATGAGAAGTGCTGGATCCTGTACTTAGGTCACAACAACATTATGTAACACACAGGTTTGGGGAAATGTGGCTGAAAAGTTGCCCAACAGAACAGGACCTGTGTGTGCTGGTTGACAGCCAGCTGAACATGAGCCAGATGAACATGTGTGCCCAGGTGGCCAAGAACACCAATGTCATCCTGGCTTGTATCAAGAATAGTGTGGCCAACAGAACTATGGCTGTGGCTAGCACAGGTTTTTCCCACAAGAATTCTTCTTGTGTTTTATAAATAAAGATAAATTTTGGATGTTGTTGGAACAGTGTCCCAGAACTTGGACAGTGCAGGCCTGGCCAATCAGGCCTGGGGGAAGGCTTCTGACTGACCAATCTGGGTGACTTTTGAGAACTCTATATATGTGATGAAATCAAAACAATAAAGGTCATTCCTTCTTGCCACTGAGAACTGGTGCTTTCATTACTCTGCTAGCTGCTCAACAGCGACATACGGCAGTGGTTGTCCCATCTGCATTTGGCACTGGTGAGGCTGCACCTTGATTACTGCGTCTAGTTCTGGGCCCCTGACTATGAGAAGGACATTAAGGGGCTGGAGGAGTCTCAAGGGAGACCATATCTCCCTCAACCACCTGAAAGGAGGTTGTAGCAAGATAAGGGTCTTCTCAGGGGCAACTAACAACATGACAAGACGAAATGGCCTCAAGCCGTGCCAGGGTAGGTTTAGGCTGAACATCAGCTGAACATTTGTCTTCACTGAAAAAAATGCTTTGGAACGGGCTGCCCAGGTAGGTGGTGGAGTCATCATCCCTGGAAGTGTTCAAGAAATGACTGGATACAGTACATATGCATGGCATATGGTTTAGTTGGCAGGGTCGGACTTGATGGTGTTAAAGATCTTTTCCAACTTTAATAATTCTAGGAGCATTTTGGGAATAGTACTGCTAAAGTTTAGGAAACTGAAAGAGTAATAACTCACACCAAAATAGATCCCAGGTCTGAACAGTAGGTCTGAGCAGCTGATCAACACATCAACTTTATAGATATCTAAGTTCCACTGATTGTATTGATTACCTCTCCATTGAATATAAAGTGAGATTAGATATATGTTAATACATGGACACCTATATATAGAAACAAAAAATTTAGATGTTTTAATCTTGAAATAAATCTAATCTTCAGATTCTCCCAGTTCTAACTTCTTTGAAATATCGTGTCCATGATCAGTAACTCTCCAAGGAAGGAATCTATTTTTTTCCCCCAGCTTTCGTGCTATGTGACTTCTAAAGGGAATATAACACAGACATAGAGCAAGCAAACAAATTTATGCAGTGTACAGTGATTGTAAAATGATGAAGATTCTGGAGAGTTTAGCTTTATAAAAGATTACAAAAAGGGCTTGCAAACACATTTTCATTAATGTAAGTATTTTAGAAATTTTAGTTAGGAATTGCACAAGGAAGGACACAGAATATGACACAAATGTGGAGCAGGAGGTGAACTGCAAATTACTAAGGGACATTACTTGATCAAAACCAGGAGCAGGATAACCTATTTTTCCCAGAAAATTTTAGAGATAGAAAATATCCTTTAAAAAACAGATACCAAAAAACTTTATCCACATCTAAAATCAACTCCTGTTTGTGTCAGGATCAATCCTGTGATGTCAGGATAGCTGCAGATTCATTTTATGTTTAAGACTTAGTCTTTATATCAACATGTTATGCTAAATTATTCTGATATTATAATTATAGATAGTTTCCATAGGTACCTGAAAAAAGACTGACATATTATGGTAAATATTGAATTACATTGAGAATGCACTGAAGTGTAAATTTTCAGATGACTACATTTATTTTAGAGATTTACAGAGAGTAAAGACAAATAGAAGGTTTTATATAATCATAAACTCAAGGATAAAATAATATGTTTAACAGAATATGAAAATAAAATGCTTCCACTTTCAGTACTGAAATTTTCTGCCACTGAATTGAAAGAGACTCAAGTTCTAGTCTTGTCTGTTCCACCAAATCTGCCTGGTTTGCCATAAATGGAATGTGGAGAAAAAGTACTTTAGTTTAGTACAGAGATTTCCGCAGTGAAAAACATAACCTAGTGGCCAGTATTTTTTAGATGCCATTTGGTATCCAACCTAAACTTTGTTAAAAAGAAGGAAAAAGACCAAATTTATCTTTTCAGTATGCTTCAGGATTTTTGGTTTTCTAATAATTTTCTTTTGAATTATTATTGCAATTATCCATCCTCATTATTGTCCTCATTCATCAGTTATTAACAAATATTTTCCCAATATTTTCTTAATTGTTTGTGTACTTTATTCTAAACACATTTCAAATAAATTAGCATTAGAATTAACATAAATCTCAATAGGCATTGGAGAGGACCCCTTATGCCTAAGTTCTCAAAGTGGCAAGAGCAATTATGGACAAGCATCAACATACATGCACAGCTTAAGCTTTTAAACAGATAGAAAATAATCATATCATACATGTAACTTCAACAAATGATCTTATGTTACCTAAAACAGATGGGGGTTAGCCCTTGCCCAAAAGTCCTACATTCCCTGGAATACAAAAAAATCTTTACCCTAACACTGGTTAAGGGCAGTTATGCAAGAATGAATCTGAGTTTGCGCACAGGATTCCTTGGAGTTCCTTAAGTGACAACACCTAAAAAGAATGCTGAAATGCTATTGCATCTTCAGTACAGCTTCATTAAGGCAAAAATACATTTATCTATTTGGAAATAGTGTGCTTTCTTTTAAATTGTTCCAACACATAGTATCATTGGCTCACCTGCAAATTATCAAACTTAGAAGACAATTAAAATGAACTTTTTAGAAACATTATGTGGTAGTGAACATACGTGCATCTTTCTTCAAGAAGATACCACCATCAAAATATATATTTAGTACAGAATAACAAGTTTATCACAAATATCAATATCTTTTGTCACACTCTGGAAAGCACTGAAATGTTAATAATTTGCATTAGTGCAACACTTGTTTCAACAGAGGGTGAAAAGCCTCAAAAAGACATTAAATGAGACATCACTAATTTACTGAATACTCTTACATATAATCCAACATAAATCTGAAAAGATAACAAATAAATGAATACTGAAGAAATTCTATTACATTGCTGCATGGTAGTACTACTCCATTGTACAAAAAGTCAGCCACTGGAAATTCACTACTCCATCCAATGAAAGTCATTAATAAGGTTGCAGTAGACAGTACACCATGTTCTTGTGAACAGAATGGAGTCCAATGTCTCTTGTCAAGAGAAACTTTTGAAAGCCTGTTTCATTTCTGTATTTTGTTTAAATATTTTGTTTATGAAAAAGCTGCATTAAAAAGACTTGTTCCATTTTGGGGGTAATCAACAACAGTCAGAATTCATCTTTTATTGGTTTGAATGGAGACCAGAGCTAGGAAAAAGTGTCACATGTGCACAAGGAGATACTGCAAAGTATAAAGTGTCCTGGTTCAGTTACAGAAGATTGGTTTTTATAAGAGTCGACTTTTGCAGAAATAGATAAAAAATCTCAAAGTTTTTCTTCTTAATCTAGCTAATGTTGCTAATGTCTCTCCTTTAAAGTAAATACATTTCAAATAAAACTTTAAAAGAAAACAAACAAACAAACAAACAATAAGGAAGGACCACTTAGCACATGTCAATTCTTATTCTTGGGTTTTTTTAGTTGGTTGGTTGATTGATTGGTTGGTTGGTGTTTTAGAGCAGTTTATGGGATCTTGCATTTGAAAGTATTTTCTGCTTGTCTTGAGGATTCAATTCCAATTTTCCTATAGGTTTACTCTTTAAAGTGATTCTAATGTACATAATCACTTTAAGGCCATGATTGTTGGGACAAAAAAAACTTGGTGACGTTTAAGCTAAAAGACGTGGTGGTTCTAAACTAGAAGGAAAAGGATTGTGTTTACATCTGTTAAAATATGCTACATTACGCTTTTTTTCAAGAATCCATTTCCTTCTATATTCATCCAGTTTTATACTCATTCAATTGTTCATGTCCTCTAATGTTAAGTGATGTGTGTACTTTAGAAGAATACATTTTGTGCTGGAAAAGGTATTAAATAAAGTAAATAAGTCACTAATTGTCTGTCCACATCAATACAGAAGTAGTTCATGCAATTTAACTATTGGTTTGAATTATTGATTTCTTACTTAGATTAACCAACTGTTCCATAATCACTTGTAAAACTAATACATTATAATTAGAGGATGAGAAATGTAATGGAAATTGGGCTCATCAAACAATTATGCTTCTCAGTTTGAAAGATATTAAAGTGTTTCCCTGCTAATGGGTGAAAAGGGAGACAATTTATAATAATACCTTTCTCTTTTGCAATCGTTTCATTATGTAAAGAAAAATTATTTGCACATTCTCCTACGTGTGTGAATGGAAGAAATTATTTTCTCTTTGGTCACAGTTTATCCAGATAATCTGTAACTGCAGTATTCAATAGGAAGCCTTCCAGTATGAGGCATCTTATTCCCAAGCTCCATTTTCCAGATGTTTATAGTTTTTTATATTCTGTCTGTGTGGAATGCCATCCAGAGAAAGACTGATTTCTCTTTCCTTCTTGTTGTTTCACTAAGCAATGTTGGCTCTTCGATTTACTTTTCCATCAAAGCAAAGTGTCGCTACTGGAAGACCAAATAGGAGAAATGTTTTTAGCATTACTCACACAATGTAAATGCAATGCTCAGAGCACTTTGGCCCTATTGGAAAACAAAGGTTTCAATCCATATCCAGTTTTTCTAATCTTGATTTTTCCTATCAAGAAACTATTAACAGTGTTTCACAATTTTTAGTGGTATTTACACATGTAAAGCATGTATAAGACATAAATACGTGTAGGTTATAAAATTATTATAGAAATTCTTATGCCCATATAGAGCATCCTATAGAAATTTCATAGATTTTGTAAAAAAAAATCAGCTGTAATAAAAAAAATCTGACAAAGTGCCAATGAATTTTATTGAAATTTTCAAAATTAAATTTGCTTTTGGAAAGCATTATTCCCTAATAGACTACAGAATGTAAAACTTTGCATCAGTTTTAATAAGGAAACTTACACGTAAAAACCAGAGCAATGGAGAAGGCAAAAGTTCCTGGATAAATTAGTTAAGGGATGAAAAACATGCATATTCAAGATGAGTGAAAAATACTAAAATCTCCAAGCAAGTTATTAGTTTTCAGGCAGAATTCAGTATCATATTCTTCCTATTTTGCCGGGGTTTTCATCGTATCTGTAACATTTTCAAATGAAAGTGAGTAAACAACAGAAGGAAAGGAATTAAAAGACAAATAGAAACAAAAGTTGTGTTTAATTTCTAAATGTTTTGGGTTTGTCATTGTATTTTTTTGCTATGAAACAAAAAGAAATTTCCTCAAAAAATTTTGAGAAAGTGGAATATCAAGAATTTTTTGCTTTCGAAAAACTGCCAATAATATATTTTTAGAACAATCAGTTGTTGTTTTCCTTTTGGGTTTTGTTTAATTAAGTTCAGTGAGTTAGAATTTATAACTATGGTCTAGACCATTGAGATAAACATTTTAACTCTTTCATGGAAGATACTCGTAATTCAAGCTTAACCTGAATATAAGAATATTGAGTTCATTTCTGAGAAGCATGTAACTTCTTGACCAGAAAAGCATATCATAAATTCATGGTGCATGGTACAAACATGGATATATTAACAGATAAGCAGTATGATTAAACAGTTTGCATAGCAAAACACATTACAGTTTTTAACTTTTTACACTTCCATAAGGAGACAGTATATTTATAATTAAAAACTTCAACTGGTTGATTAGAAGCTAACAAATTAATTATCTTCAAAGAATTTACCCTGAGATGATATGCTATTTCATATTTTGAATATTATAACTATCAACAGTCTAGATTTATTTATTTTGTGCTCTTGTGAATACAAGAGTATAAGGTGCCAGTCTAAATCATATCTGTTGTGCTATATTTGGGAAAAAAACAGAGTTCATTCAGTTTGGGAATGGAAACAAATCTGCTTTTTTACATGATATAGAAGATAAATATTAAAAAAAAAAAAAAAAAAGAAGTCTGTCTACAGGTACTGAATGCAAATTTTACAGCTTGCAATGTCAAACAATAAAAAGAACCCAAGGCACAAATAATAGTGAGAGATATATAGACTAGCAAATTGATGTTCTATATTAGCAACAAGACTGAAGTTAGTAATAGCTCTCTATCAAGTGGACTTTTAAACCAGCAAAAATTACTCTGAGAAGGGCCTCAGAGTATGAATACTTCTTTGCATGCAGGTCTTTTCCAGGCTTAAACAAAAAGGTCAGTTTAAATCAGACATTTAATGTCATAAAAATCAGAGAAAAAAGGGCACTAACATAATATTAGAGACAAAGGATAAGATCTCAAATTTGATAGAAAAATAAAGGTTAGAGATTATTTATGAAAGCCTCCAATCTAGTCAAGTACCCTGTAACTTGTTCTTTCATTATTCAAGGGTTATCTTGCTCTATTGCAGTTGCATTTATTGTGATTGTCATCTGAATGTTTTGAGAAAAAATCAATGTAAAAATATTAAAATTATCTGCTGGACCTGAAAAATTTTTTCTAGACACATGCTGATTTGGCTGCAGCAATCTTAAATTTGCTAAAAGTTATCTTTAGTAGAACATTGTATTGAAAGACATGAGAAAGATAGAGTCAGGCCTTCCCTGAAGAAAAAAAAAAGGGAAAGAAATGTAAATAAGCAAAATAATTTTGCACCTCAGAGAAATAAGATTTGCAGGTATCTGCAAGAAACAAACAGTCCCATGAAAAGGAAAGAGCAAATCATATACATTTTTTTCCTCTCTTCCTAATGTAATAACAAGTATGTGAACTGAAGCAACAGCTAAGATTTCTGGGGTGCAATAAACATTTTCATTTCTTTGAATTCTATTTTCATAAGCAAATTAAGAAATTAATCTCTACATTGATTCACTAAGAACTGTCCACAGAGGTGGACAGAGTCAAATTACCTATTGGGTATGTCCAAAGAAAAAGATTGGCAGAGATATTTCACTGTCGTTTGGAGTGAATCTATCAGTAACTCAATTGCAATAAACAATATTTATAGCTTGGAAGTCAATACTGAATTCAGTGATATTCCAAGGCTAGATCTGAAGTTTTCAAGTCAGAGATCGACAATAGACATGCATACTTTTGTAGTGACAAGCAGTGAGCAGTTGTGCAGAAAAGATCTGTGATTATAACAGATCATGAGATGGATATGAGCCAAAAATGTCATACTGTTACTAAATATGTGTCTGTATGTATATGAATGTATTTGTAGGAAAAAAAGAACATAAATAATGAATAGTTTTGACTGAAAAACTATTATTTTTGTACCCTGCAGCTCAATAAATTATCAATCTACTGAGTACGGAAGATAAAGACAAACAGGGATCTAGAAATAATGTTCTACAAGAAAGCACTGAAAAATATTCCAGTGCTTAGCTTAAAAAGGAGACAGGTGCTAAGGATACAATAGCTGTTCTCAGATGTATAAAAGGCATCGAAGGGAATAATTTACAGTGAATGTGAATAAGTAAAATTATGATGGGGTTGAGCTGCAAAAAGGGGGACTTAGGTCAGATATTAAAAGAAGCTTTTTAGTCATAACAATAGTAAAACATTGGAACAAGCTGTCTGGAGAGTCACCATAATTTAAGGTCTTGCAGGAATATATATGTTGAAACCCTTATTTGAGCTTATGCAGAATGATATAGATGACTTCTTGAGGTCTCTTACTGATGTTTGTTCTAAGAAAGAGTCAAACACGAAAAAAATTCACAATGAAAATATAGGGGATCACAGAATCCACCTCACTGCCAAAGCCATTTCTCTCTAATTTCTATGAAAGTTTCTCTCACTTTTTTTTATCCATTATTTCATATAAAGCCACCAAGGTAAAAAATGCTATTGTTTAAAACTAGGTAGCTTGGTAGGCATTTTAAAGAGGAAACAACTGAAACATCAAAAATAAGTAGATAACCAGGCAAGCATCAAGGACAATAATAGTAGTAAAGTTTTTATAACTCTAGTGTGAGTTAAAAGCAACTATAAACATTGGGTTAGTGTATTCAGGGTGAACAAAAGCTTGGCTTAGCCTTTGCACAAGAAAAGAAAAAGATACACCAAATAATCCTAAACTAAGATCTTCCTCGCAGGAGCCTGTGGCCAGTTGCTGTCAAGTGTCTGTGGACTACATCACTGTCCACAAAAGCTTAGATCTGAAGGTATTACTTCAATTCTGTCACATTTAGAGAGGATAGTTAAAATGAAAGCTCAGGTCTCAGAGTATGAGAGGACTTCTTTTAAGCGGGAAAAACCTTCACTGGAGAGGCTCAACACACAAGAAATGTGGAACATCTCATTTCATTTGTTGGCATCCATTCGGCAGAGAGACTGGGAAAATGGAAAAAAGTCACCTTCATCTGAAGAGTGATTTCTCAGGCCTGTTTTAGTAATTTGAGAGAAGACACGACTAAACCCACCAGAGTGATACATATTTCCCTTCCCTTTTGTGACCGCCACGGTGCTGCAACTGCCACCTTTAAAAAGGAGTAGTAATTTCTCTCAGTGAAAGAAAGAATGCTTTGGTCAAATACATACCTTTGATCTATTTACAGGATTTGCAAGAAACAATGCATGAGTCTAACTGAATCCCTGAAAAAGACCAAGAACATTCCTATCTATCAAGAGAGTACCCTGCAGTGGGTTTCCAGCAACAGGATGCAACAGGTTTGGTCACTAAATGTTCAAAGCAGGACTCCTAGCAAGGGTGGTCTACCTGATTTTAAATGCCAGGTGTTAAACCAGAAACATACCTGCTGACTGGACAGATACAAGTGAAACCACTTAAAACTTTTAAGCTGTTAATCAAAGCCACTCAGCACTTTGTACAGACTTTGAAGACAGACTTACTGCACTTGCTCAGCTAACTTGTCTGGGCTAGTTTGTCACTTGACTCTGTGTCAGCTCCATCTGGAGGAAAAGGCTACTTCCACTAATGGTGTACAGCAGTCTGGAAGTCTGCCACTAAGATCTGTGTCAGGAAAAGCCCTTCATGCATACTTAAGTTAGAGGGCTCTTTTTAACTGAATTTTCAGCTCACCTGTTTTTAGAAGAAAAACTGCATCTTTACCCACTGTTTTGCAGCAAAACATGCTAGGAAAAGTCTCACCTACAGTATTTTTCTTGTACATCCATGGACAGCATTTCTGAGGGTAAGAAGCTGGTCTATGTCAGAAAACTTAAAAAACATACCTTTCTTCCCTTTACATCTCATATGGAAATGCTACAAGCTCATCTGTATGATCTTTCTGTAATTAAAGCATAATATACAACTGTTTAAAAGGAATTGATGGCAAAAATGCACTCTATCTAGAATATGATCTACTGGAAGTGATGATGGTACCTGTAAAGAAAATAATCTTTTCATCATATCAATAAAGACAACTGTCTCAGAACTGGAAAGGAAGTTTGTCTCAGCGCCAAGCTGAAAAGAAATTAAATAAATCATGCTGAACTAGAGAGAACAAAGCATAATATTGCTTTATGTTTTAATTCTTAAAATTTTCTATTGCACATAGACATCAAAATAAGCTTCATTTCAGATATTGAAAATGGAAAAAGAATTGCCTGATTCCTTTTTAAAATAAAGTCACTGCTGTGGCAAGGTAATATAGAGGGCTATGGTATATTTAAATACACATCTACCATGTCTGAGAAGTCCACATATAGAAATTTATAGAAAATAAAGCTGCACTTTCTAGGTGATGATTAATAAAACAGCAAAACCTTTCCCACAAATGCACACTAAGTTGCCAAAATGTTAGTTTTGGCGTAGAAACATGTTTTGAGAAAAAAGGAGAAAAAAGGAGAAAAATGTGGGAGTGAGAACCGGTTTTTTGGTTTTTTTTCCTAGTAAATTAATTAGTAATAAAAAATAAGGTATAAATTGCCTTTTGTAGGATTTAATGGTTGTTATTGAGACAGAGCCAGGCCTTTTTTAACCATGAAAAAAGCCCTAAGCAAACTTGCAGAAAGGAATTTTAAAAAAAACATTCCACTCACATCTGTTTATTTATTTTATGCTCTGAACTCCATTATACATTGAAGTTGATATTCACCCATCTGTTTTAACATGAATGATTCAGTTCTTTCTAACACTTGTATGCAAATGGAAATACATAAATTACTAAGCATATTGGCAATTAAAGCACTATGTTTTATGCAGTTAAAACTATTTTGAACTTCTGCTATCGACTCTTCTAGAAATGTGTATTATTTATCAAGTAAAGTTCTAAATATCGATAAAATAAAGCTGCCAAAATAATTTTCTAAGCTGTGTGTTGGTCTAAGGCAATATGCAGACAAAATTGTAGAAGTAAATTAGTCTTAGACAGAAACAGAAAATCAGCTATCATCACATTCCTACCTGTGAACACAGGTAACACTTTATAGTCTCATATGATTTTTAAGCAGAGCTATTAAGAAACCATTCAATTGTTTTCTTTGAGGCTGTTTATAAATTAATTCCCACTTTAATTCCATAATCATTGGCCTTTGGTATTGTCATGCTAAAAACAGATCATGTCAAGCTGTGGATTTGACAAATACTGACTCTGGAAAAGCTTTGATTTAAGATAATTTAGTATCAAATACCAACATCACGAGAGCAGGTTTTAAACTGTTTGTTTTCTAATGGTAAAGCAGGAAGCTGATGACAAAAGTGGTTCTACTAACACATTATGACTTGGTGTTTAGGAGTTAGTGTTAAGGTAATGTAGATATGAGTTCTACATTTTATTTCCACAATTATGTGGAAATATGTTTTCTAACACATTTTAGAAAAGAAAGGCAAGTATGTTTTCTAACGTTATTTGAGCATTTTTAAATACATTGAACTTTTTTATTGTCTTGGATATGCAGAAAAGCAGGTTTCTCAGTCTCACTGCTTGGGTGTTAATAATTTCTTATAAATTTACAGCAACATACTGCCACATCTGAAAAAACATGAAAAGATAACACTCTAGAAAAGTCCAGAATGAATAGCCAGTTAAAGTACCCTCATTTCCACAAAAGGATAAGGGTTTACTTGATTTGGGCTTTTGTTTGTTTGTGTGGCTTTTTTGTGCCTTTTGGATATTTTGCTGGTTGCTTGCTTTTCTGTTATTTTTCTCTTTCCTTTTGTTTTTTTTCCTTTTTCTTTTTGCTTAGCAATGCCCCAGCTTCCCTCAATCTAAATTCTTCCACCTAACAGCTGGTCAAATAAAGCAATTTTTTTTCAGTTTTGCATTGTGAATTCTGGGGACAATACAGGCATGTAACAGGTATGCTCATAAATCAGTGTAAGTTCATAAATCAGTGCAAGTTCATAAGTGATTCTCAGCAAAGCAATGCTGATGTAATGTCTGGTTTAGATCAAGGGTAATGTAAATTCATTGAAGTAAAAACTGAGCAATTAATTTTTGATCTTTTCAATAGTTTCAATAAAATAGATATTCTTTCCTGTCGCTGCTGAGCCGCTAGCAGAGAAGGAAAACGCTGGATTCTCAGCGTGGCATAGAAAAGGCGCTTTATTATTTGAGTCCAACATATATATATATAGACTTTTCAAAGGTCACCCAGATTGGTCAGTCAGAAACCTCCCCCTAGGCCTGATTGACCAGGCCTGAACTGTCCAAATCTCGAGACACTGTAACAACAACGTCCAAACTTTATCTTTGTTTATAAAACACAAAAGAATGTTCTCATGGGAAAAACCTGTGCTAGCCACACTTTCCCACTTTATATAACTTCTGTTGTTATTACAGACAAGTTTTCTATCCCATATTAAGCTCTGATATGACAGTCTGATCTATGTATATTTAAAAATTTGAGATGATTCTTGGACTGTAATTTGACTACTATGATACAACCAGCTTAATTATAGTGTTATCTGCTATTACATTAGTTGGGTATTAATTTGAAACAGAGAACACAATACAGAAAAATAGCCATGCACAGGGCTATGACATATGAAGCATTTTGCTCTCAAATTCTAAAATGTTGCTTTTTAAATGTTGCTTTAAAACTGTCCATTGCAATTCTAGTTTAAAACTTAAATGTCTTTGACTTGAAGAGTTGTACTTCAATCAATCACATAGAGATGTGTAATCTGAAATAGGAAGAAAAATAAGTAAAAGGGAAAAAAAAAACAAACCAAAACCCCTGAGTAGTAGAAGTGGCAAAGACAGAACCAAAGATGCAGTTTCATAAATGTAAAGGACAAGGGAGGGAATAACACTAAACTAAACTAAATAACACTATACTATATATCTTCAAGCTAAAAAAAAGGTAAATATCTCTATTAACTCATGCCAAAGAGTTGCTACTTAAAGGTATTACAACACTGAGAATAGCAATTCTTGTCAGAAATATACCATACGAATGCTGTTAATTATGTATAAAGAAGGAAGTTTTGCAATCTACTTGGGAATGAAATGAAGCTGAAATTCCAGTCTGGAACCAATGGAGGTAACAGCTTACTCACAAGAGATTACCTTCTAGCTAGCATCATGACATTTAAAGGTAGAACAATTAAAAGCAAAAAAAAATCCAGAATGAAATCTTGTCAAACCAATCAGAATTAACTATGCAAGAGATGTTGTCTAGTCCAAACTGAAAGATAAAGGAAGCAGATACTGGAGAAATGTTTTGATAATTAACCCAAAATAATAGAAAGAATACAGGAGAGAGGAAGTGGAGATATGTCATATAGAGTTGAAATTCAAATAAATGGGCAGCATACAGAGCTCTTCCTGGGTCAACCATCTTGAGCTGAGTTATGGTCAAGTACCTGGACAACAGATCAAGTAGAAAGACTATCATTTGAAAGAATTTACAAGTCTTGCTAATTTTGTAAACTGAAAAGGAAATGTAGCTGGAGGTAAAAAAAGAAAAAAAAAGATTAGGCTAACTTCCCTTAAATCTAACACAACACAGCATAACTTGGAATTAAAATGTAAACATGAAGGAAAACTTTTCCTAGTCTACACACCTGAGATTTTTATCTACATAGACCCTACCTCAAGAGGTTACCAGGGTAATAGTATTAATTCTGTTTCTTTCTGTTTTACAGAGTTAGAATTACATGTCTGCATTTTTTGTAATTAATTATGAGTACAAAACACTGGGACACAGTTCAATAATCGAATATGAAGTTTTTTAACCTCAGACAAAGTAACTGTATACAAAAAAACCATGCAGAAATATGTATTCTTCAGCAGAAATGACAAAACATAGATTCCATTTGAAACCATGTGAACATGAATGCTTGAAAAAATGTCAGACAAACTTTTCAAGACAAGTTTTAAAATGTACTTCAAGTGGGCTTTGGAACTGCAAATCCTACATTGCTTCCAGCTGAGCTCCTATTATCTCAGTAGCATGCTCACCTTGTTGACTTTTGAAGGCAGAAGTTTTCAGTAATACAGAAGTTCTTATTGAGCTTGTTAAGTACCAAGCCATTATGCAACCAAGTTATGCACCTCATCTTCATTATATCCTAATATCAAATGCATTGACACAAAATCTCCATTTTTGACTGAACTTAATACTGATCTTTTTGACTGAGCTTTTAATTAAACGAAACTTAATTTGATGGGTACTGTGCTGTGCTGTGGGGTACTTGTATGTAGGTAAGTAAGCGTGGTCTGTTTTTTTTTAATATTGAATCTTTTTTAAATAGGCCTGAAATTCATTCCTAGTAATGCATCAATACATACAGTAGAATATATGAGCTATGGCCAAACACAGATCTGAAGCAGCAGAAATTGGTTTAATTATGTGCCACGGAAAATGGGAATCTTTTTTCTTTAATTTACACCTGTAAATTATAATTTATAATTAGTATTTATATAAGCTACTTTTATGCTGAGTATGCAATATTTATTTTTTATTTAATTTTAAAACAACTTGGTTGACTCTGAAAATCGAGTATTCTTAAACACTAATTTAATAATTATAGTGGTTTTACTCATTCCTGCAGTTTGGGAAAACATTAGCATAGGCTTACATTCATGTCCTTTTGAAGAAAGCTCTTAGATGTTTGTTTAAGTTTAGATGTGCACATAACCCTCATTTATATCAATGAGACATGTTCTATGTTTTAATTTCTGAATGGGAATGATTTCCTCAATTGATACCGTTAATTCCCAAGAGTTGTTACTCTTATAATTGAAGTTAAAGGCAGAAGAAAGGATCATCTTCTTTTACTCGAAGAGAAAAAATTCTAGAATTACTTTTTTTTCATTTTATTATAGTGAGCATTTACTGAATTATACCCTCTTTTCAGTGGTGCCTGGTGACAGGACAGGAGGCATCTGGGCACAAATGGAAACACGGGAGTTTTGTCTGGACATCAGGAAACATTCTTACTGTGAAGGTGATTGAGTGTTGATGCAAATTGCTCAAAGATGTTGTGAAGTCTCAATCTTTGGAGGTACTCAAAAAATGTCTGGACATTGCCCTGGGCAATGGTGGCCCTCCTTGAGCAAGGGGTTGGACTAGATGACCTTTCAGTGATCCCTTCCAACTCCAACTATGCTATGATTTTATGAAATTTTATATTTTGGAGAAAAACGCACTTTTATTGGTGAATTAGACTCATTTAAAAGTGCTGTTTTAGCTCTAAGACATATAAGGAAAATGAGAAAAAAACATTAAAAATATAAAACAAGCATTATAAAAAATATGCACTTTTACAGAAATAAGTACAGACATACAAAATAGGTTACAAGTCAGTAAGATTTTCTTCTAGTATGCTCCCCATGTGACAAAAATACAGCCACAGGCATTACGGGATGAAAAAGGAAAATAAAAGTTATAGTAAATTATACACACCTGCAACAAGATTATGGAAAATTGTAAAATATTTGGATTATCACTTTCTTCTAGGGTCTCTTTTCCAGTTTTATTCAAAGGCTTCGTAAACAAAATGCAATTTTCTTAAGTTAAGAATAAAGAAGGGAAATGACAAGAATTACCATTGTGAGATCTAAAGCAAAAAAAAAAAGGTGACAAACCGGCTTTCCTTCTTCAACCTCTTCACTGATTGTTTTTTTTTTTTTAACTTGAAAATCTTTTCTCTAAAAGTTATTGGACCATTATTTCTAGTTAGAAGTAGAAAGGAAATGAACACTATAAATACAATAAAAGATATAATGCAAAATTAAAATTAAAAAATAAACGTGAAAAAACCTCCAGATGTTTGAATTATTTTAATTTTAACTTATTTGGATAGATCAATCTTAGTTCTGTAGCTGTATGTAAATATTTATGGTTCTACCTTTATATAAAAATATCAACAATGTATTCGTGCTCTTTATCCCAAATTCTTTGAAGTAGAGAATATTATTTCTATTCAGTTGCAGCACAGTGATTTAAATCTCTAAGTGACTATGGCCAATCACGAAATATTAAGTGATTTATAAAGATATAAAGATATAAAGATATATAAAGATATAAAGGTAATTGTAGAATTCCTGCACAAATAGTAATGGTGTACCACCAAACAAACCACTGAGGACTATGAAAATATGTATCTTGAAAGAAAGTTGTTGGTTTTAAATATGAGTAGAAATGATGATGAGAATATCTCTGTAAGACATCTGCAGGACATTGAAGTCTAAATAACATGTGTAATGATCAAGGCAGAAATCAATATGTCACTACATGATTGAAGAAATTACTAGATGTACTACAAAAATATTCACAATAGCCCAGGAATGCCTTAATCTTCAAAATACACACTTACTTTCTAATACAATAATTCCTTGTTTTCCTTTGCTAGCTTCTTAGTTTCTCCACTTTTAATTTCTTTCATTTTTTTACTAAATATTTTCTCCTTCCCTTCTTTCGCTTCATTCTTCATGGTATTTATATATATATATATATATTTATTTATTTATTTATTATTGTTTACAACTTTCTCACTCATATTCAAGTGGGCAAAAAGCTCTCTAAAATGCTTTGCCCTCCCAGTAAGATTCATTCTTTCAGGGGTGTTATGATTCCCTGAAAGAATTGTTAGCATATTTAGAAATAAATAGAGTCAAAAAAGGTCACAATTTTTTTTTTGAGCTAAACCCTTCTCTGTCCTAATTATTATTTGTTCTTCTGTAGAATGTGACTGCTGTTAAAGTCAACTTTTACAGAAGAGGCTACAGAGACTTGAACAATATCATTGTTCCTTGGATATTCTGATATAAAAAGGAAGAAAAGCTTTCACTGTAACAATGAGTGAAGAAGCAAAGTGGCATTTCTCTTCAAAGTTTTATAGCACAAAAGCTATTTGTTGACAAACTTCATGAGAACAAAAACAACAAATAAAACCAAAACCTTTTATCTTTCAGGCCATCTAAACTTCTAAACGCACTGCATTAACAAGATGTCCATGAGCTTTCTACAAGAGACTCCTGTAAACCTGGTATAGTTAAAATTTTAACAAACAAAACTAAACAAACAAAACCAAGCAAACGGAGGAAAATCTCAGAAAATCTTCTGAACAGGGCAGCAAAGTGACACACAAACAGGAGTAAAATCACCTGCATAATACCACAAATGAAAATACATATAAACTATATTAATATGTATATCTAATAATGATTCACTCTTGAAACAGTATCTATCCACATGTCTTGATAAATCATTTATTTGTGCCTTTATACAGATGTAAATGATTGATTAAAAAAATACTAACATTTTTTCATTGCAGAGCAGTGGAAGATTTGAGCCCTGCAGCATGTAACAGGTAGTCTAACAGCATCTGCTTTTTATTCTTTTTTGTTCATCACACCATTCCTAGTTTCCTTCTACAGAGTAACACTTGTGTATTTTATCCATTAGTACTCACCCTTCACTCCTCAGCTCAGATTTCCTAGAGTTCAACAGGCTCTTCAATATGTTTTACCACTATTCTTCTCTCCTTCAAACTCTCCTTTTGTTACTACCCTGTTTTCCTTTAATCTTGCTCTTCTTTCAAGTGGATTTTTTTCCCATGCTTCTCTATTAGTTCTCTTATCAAAGACTATTTTTTTCCTTTGTGTGCTGAAAATTTTTTTATTATACTTGACAAGTTTAAATACTTGTCAGCAAGTGAAGGCATCTTTATATGTTACTACTTGACCTGTCGCTGCAGGCATATCTCCAGACGGGTGCAAATTGTCCCATTGTCATATATGGTTTCTTCTGTCAAGAGAGAAGAAAAAGTATAACTTGTTCTGCATGCTACTTGTCACATATCCCATATGTAAATAACAGAATTATTTAACAAAATTTCTTTGTAAGAAGATCTTCTAATAAGAACCCAATTTTTCTACAATTCAGTCTAGTGCAGATGACAGTTAGTTTGATAACCGTTCAAGTTTAGATGATAGATTTCGCTGCACTGAAGCAAACCTTCAAATCTACTGATGATGGGAAACTTTTCTCCACAAAGGTGTTGTACTGAAGGTTAACAGTTTGCAAAAAAGGAAAAACATTCAGTTGAAAGAGAGTAAATAAGTGAGAATTCTTCCCTAACTTTAGCTGATCAGTATTTTCTGATCATAGCAAACAAATACCAAATGAAAAAGTGTGTGTTGTGGTTTAGTCTCAGCTGGCAACTAAGTACTGCCATGAAGCCATTCTCTCACTCCCTTCTCCCCCATCTTATGAGGGTAGGATGAGGAGAAGGATCTGAAAAAGTAAAATTCCTGGGTTGACATAAGAACAACTTAAGAATTGAAAAGAAATGAAATATTATAATAAAACTAAAAATACTAAAACTAATAATACAAATATCATTAATAATAAAAACAATTGAAATGAAAAGGAGAGTCAGAGAGACACAGAGAGAGAGAGAGAGAGGAATGAAACCCAGGTGATGCACAATACAATTGCTCACCACCCGCTGACTGATACCCAGGCCATCCCCAAGCAGCAATTAGTGGCTCTTGGCTCTGGTGTGCACTGTCCCCACATCCTCCTCAGGCCTTCTCCATGATCTCAGGAGCTCCTGATAAGCCTTGACTGAACCAATGGAGCAGTGAACCACCTCTTTATAGTACCAATTTGGTGCTGGAGCATCCCCTGACTATACCAAGATCTCTTGCATGGTAAAGATAAGAATGATTCAGACTGGCAAAAGAGCATCATCTGCTCAGCCAAGGTGGGGAATGAAGGATAAGCGCTTACCCTTGTTTATGTTGGTAAATCGTAAACCTGAATCCTAGCCTGAGTGAAACATCACCATTGTCAGTGGGCTTTTTGGAAAAAGAGTCCAGTAGTTACCAACATGGGCTATGGCCAGGATGGAAACTTAAAATGACTAAGTCAAATAATCTTGTGACCCCATAAACAGTAGTCTCAAGTGAGGTCCTTTCAGCTTTCCCGGAATGCAGTGGGCTGTGCCAGCACCTCCTTAATTTGCAGCTTAATGGCATATTTTAAGGTACTGCTGTGCTTTGCTTCAGCTTGTATATATTAAGAGTTGAGAGTACTGCAAGTAGGAGTTTAGAAGTTCTGAAAAAAAAGACTAATGAAAATGCTGCTCAGATACACAACCACCTTCCAAATATAAAAGAAACTGTGTTACCACTCAGTCAAATGAAAAGTATTTTGAGTAAGTATGCAAAGTCTAGGGTATAGCATCAGCCACATTCAGTCACATATTGGAATACATTGCGTAGCACTTATTATGGATGACTTTTAAGCTTCTTTCTTAGTTGGCTCAAAAGGTATTAATTTCTTGTCACAGTTGGCATGTGTTGGGCCTGGCTGAGAGTAGCATTAGAACAATAATCAGACATGTAGGACAAAGCAGTTGCTTTATTATAAGTACAAATCAGTTCTTTGGGCATAAAGACACTGACAATCAAGCACTGTCAAAGTTGTGATGGTGATGAGAAACTTTGAGAGGGACAGAACTTGATCTTCCAGCAACAAGAGCTAGCTATTTGGAGACAAACTAATTTGACTAGGTAGATCAGGAATTGAATATTCTCTACCCAATCCCACAACCAACAGGATCTACAGTGGAAAGAGAGAACGAAGAAACATCCTAGGGACTCCACTGGCCCTGGTGGAGTTCTGCATGGCTCAAACAAATGTGCCCATTCACTCAATTTTCTTCTGGAACCAAGCTGATCTTCCCAAACAATGCCTTCTGGAAGTGTTCGAATGTAATCTGGATGTGTACCTCAGGGATGTGGTTTTGGGGTAAATATGCTAAGTGAGCAATTGGACTAGGTGATCTTGAAGTTCTCTTCCAGCCTTGATGAGTCTGTGATTCTGTGTTTCTGTGACTTGTGCTTGCAGGAAGTCAATCCATAAAAATGCAGACTTCTGTAATTAGAGTGTTTTGGTATCTGAGACCATTTAGCCTTTATCTTAAATACTGACTCCCCTTTGAAGGGATGTAAAAATTTCCTTATTTTCATGTCTAATTTACAAAAATAAATAATCAGTAATGCAATTTACTGAAAGATACTACTTGTAATCCTTATTCCAGAGACAACAACTTCATCCTTTCGAGGTAGATTGATCTTCTGTTATTGGTGCTCCTTCCTGGAAATCTCCTAATACATATAAAAAACCACTTCTGCCTCTCTCTCCAAACTTCCGAGCTAGTTCTTTCAAAATTTCATGCACCCACAGAACAAAAGAAGGGGAAGACAGGGAATTGTGATCTACAGGCCTCTCAAATCCAGATCAGAACCTAGACTTTTATACATGGCCAAGATGTTTATTTGTGTATTTCTGAAGCAGCTGAACTCTGAGGAATTTCTAAAAGGAGACTTGGCCCATGAAAAGCTGGACTTCTTCATTCCTGTTCTGTAACCATTTATTTGCTTTCCTCTCTTTCAGGAACTCCTGAAGGTAATTAGACCACTTGTTTATAAAAAACTTTGCCTAGGTGAACTATTTTCCCTACTTAGTGCACAGCAGTGTGACAAACAGTGTTTTAAGCAATTTCAATAGAAAGTGACTGATTTGAGCTTATTTCTGGATTCAACACAGATAAGAGAAGTAAACTTGCAAATTTACCAGAGGGAGGTACAATTAACAGGGTGGTAAAAATCTCTGCTTGCAGACAAAACAAGTAAAATTTAGTACAATATGGAGAAGTTTAAAGATTTTTTAATTCATGTTTTAAAGGAAGGTTTTAGTTGTTTAAGAAAACCAACAATACAGACAGCTATAGGGAGACATCAATCATTTGATTCTTTTTTTTATTAATAATGTATTTCAGGATAAAACCCAAAATTTCAGTGTCAAAAACATGTCTGTCATTTAAGTATTACATGCAGGAAAGCCAGTGAAATACAAGAAACTCCAGGAGGCTAGCAGATCAATGATGTGCATAGTAATTATGCTGAAGTGTTTTTCAAAACACTCCAAGCAGCTTTGTATTCATGCTAGGCAGAGAAACTGAACCAGGTAAACAAATCAGCCAATTCACCATATCCTTGATCAGACAAAACTCTTTGAAGATTGAAAAGTGACTACTGTACCATTTTCTTAATAATCATCTATTAGAAAGCAATATTGGCCTGCTCCTCTGGATGTCTCCTAGAATAAATACCACAATCAAATGTGATAGGATGAATTTATACATTTTTGATATTATACAGAATGTTTTGGCTTCTCATTAGGATGTCAGAAATTAATGAATAGGGAAGACTGTAGTTTACTATGCCTAGTGGAATGGAAGAAAAAATAAACTGCTCCACTCAGGGAGTTTTGGGGTCAGTTTTTCCTAACCAGTGAAGCAAGATTAAATGAGAAAACAGCAAGTTCTATTAGACTGATTTTTTTGCTTATCTTTCCTAATTTTTTCTTTTCTTTACCATGACAATTCATCCAAGATAACTTCAAATTAATTTTCAAGTGAAAGGCCTCTCACACTTTACTTCTTTATAGTCATTTTTCTTGAACTTTTTCTATTGATGTTTTCAGGTGAAGCCTCAAAAATTGCTCAAAGACATTTCTCCATTCTCTACATTCTCCCTTAAAAATTGAAACAAAACAAAAAAAACCCACCAAAATTAAGAGGCCTACTATTTGCTAGATACTAATAAGTAATAACTGTACCATAACTGGAGGTGGTGTATCTGCTCTATAACACATTAGCACTACACTGAGCAGATGATTGTTATGCAACTAAGATTACTTTGCCTGAATTTAGTAAGCGAATATAAGTAAAACCAAATAGGAAAGCAAAATGTTTGGATATACTGCTGAGACCCTGGCTGACAAGATGAACTAATGGAATTTAAAATTCTTTCTACAATCACCTTCCAAATTCTAAAAAAATTTCTGCTATGTACCTGACTTTTCCCCATCTTCCCTCTCTCCCCACTCCAAAAAACCCCAAACCATCATCACCACTACCACCACCACCAAGAGAAAACAAACACAAAAAAAGAAAAACAACAATAATATAATTTCAGAACTTGGCGAAGACTCAATTTGTGTCTTGATATACATGCACAAATCTTGTTTCCCAATAGGTAGGCTGCACACGTTGCGGAAATGTTGACGTCAAGCTGTTTTATATATTAAAATAACACACCTTATGTAAAACAATTAATAAACCTCAGTTTGACATTGATCAGAAATGTAGTATAACTTTATACTCAATTGATAGATATGTATCATTATATATTTTTATTTTCATGGTGTAACATAATCTTTATTGTAAGAAAATAACCTACCCTCAAAAATCAGTCTGCTTTATAATATAAAATATATTTCAGATTAACTTATCTTTTACTATAGCTTTTTCTTCTGAGTTTACTACCACTGTGAATGTATGTAGTGCACCCTCAGAGCCTAATATTAATTTATATCACATAAACTGAATTTGCCTAAAGGAAAATATATGTTGAAGTATTCCAGAATTTTTACATACACAGTTCCTTAACAAATGCATTGCATATTCCTTGAGAATCTTAATCAGAAATAAATTTTATATATCAAAACTCTAAATAGAAACTTGTTTCTAATCTTAACCACTATATTTCATATTCTGAGCTTTCAGTCTTGCCAGAACATTTTAGTTAGCCAATGCAGAAACTCAATTGTATTTTCATTGTATTCAACAACAGATTAATACCAGACTTGTTTGCTTTTATCTTCAATGCTACACAGTCATATAAACATTGGTGAAATTAATAAATTGGTCTAGCAAGTGATAGTAACATCATTTTCCTCCAACATTACAGTCATTATGTACGTTTAAGCAATTATAAAGGTACTGTGCTATGAAGAATCTGGTTGTTAGTCTTCAAAATCAATATTTTTATCAAAATAATCCATAATAATCACTTCTGGGGATATGGAAATCATCTCAGGCACCCAAGACCTGTGAATATTTAATGTTTAATAGGAGGTAGTGAAGCACCTATAATTAAGGTAAAGGTCAACTCTGTATAAAATCTAAATTCTCTTTAGCTTCTGGAATGAGAAATAAAGTACAGAAAACATAGTGAAAGTTCCAACTCCAAGACATCATAACAGATTAATGTATGATAGGTATTGAAGTGTTTACCAGTGTGTTCAGAATAAGAAATTTCAACAGTATATAGAGAGCACTGTTTGCATAGGCCTTGGGTAGGACCTAGGGGCAGGTGGATTCATTCATTTCAATACTGTGACACTTCACTGGTATCTGGGGACAACTTAGGAAAAAAAGATTTTCAGTCAGTCAATAATGAGGTTTCATGTCTTTGTACTACAGTCAGTATTTTTTAACACACAGACATCTGTGCTTGCAATATGCACTGATTAATCTGTGACTCTTGAGATTTAAACTGCCATTCTCAGAGTTGCCTTTTTACTATGAAATCAACCTGAAAAAAGGACATCTCCCTTAAACTGAAAAAAAAAAAAAAAAAAAGAAAATGTATTTCATACTGCTGCATGGAATAAATAAAGCCCCATGAACATTTTCAAGAGAGGACAGTGTGGTAAAACTATCTATGAAAAGTGCACAAGGTGGATCCACAAAGACAAATTCCTTATTCTGGACAATATCCCTTTTGATTGTGTAGAAACTTAATCTCTGTCGAAATTGGTCTTGAAAAATACACTTTCAAATAGAGACTGGCTTAGTGCAACCTTCATGTAACATATACATAGAACAAACTGGTTTATCTCTGTCTTTTAGCATTGTGCTAAATTTTAATCCATCTGTGGTGCATATAAACCCCTCTTTTTTTCTATAAGCGCCTGACAGTTTCACTAAAAGGATTCACAGACTCTTTCAGTCAAACAGCAAAGCAGTGGAAATGGATGTAAAAAAATCTCAGGTTTTCATTTTATCCAATGGCTCCTGAACTTCAAATTAACATTCATGTCCTGAGTTAACTCTCAGAAACCCCTACATACCTTGATCACTGCAGTAAAGGCACTGTCCCTCTGACTCAGTGATCTTTTCCATGAAAGCACAGCTGCAACAAGAGGAATCAGATATCTAACAGGCAAGACTAAGACAATACCTTGTTGGTTGCACATACAAGCTGAGACACTCAGTGTAAAAGGAAGTATTTTAGGTAGATCTTATGCTTCCTGGCAAACCTAACTACTGACCAACCACACTAAGATGACATCTAATATTGTCTTAAATCTTAGGGTTTTAAAGGGAAAAGCTCTCTGAAAGGTTACAGGTTTCAAATTAATGCAAGTACCCAAACAGTAGAGCTTTTGAAGTAGTCAGCTTGTGTAGACGTTTCCTGATTTTAGCAAGGCAGTCAACTTGCAATCTCTGTGGTGTCCACATAGTCTAGGTACTATACTCAGGACTTCTAATTCCACTTCCTAATTATCAGTCCTTGCAGGTTTATTTGTAACTAACCTGTACACCACTGGCACTGAAGAGAGCCTAATTCAATGCCAGTCTGTTATCTGCTATATTGCTCTTCCTTCTGCTGTAGGCTCTTTCCTAAACTTAATTTTGCAAAATCTAGAAAGTCAAGTTTTAGATGCAATATTCCTTTAATATACACTGACACCACAAAGGTGGGTAAAATTACCATTTAAGAAAGATTCTTATTAAATATAAATGCCTTTTCCACAAATTTCCCACATAATAAGTGTTCCAACTGAATTTATTATGTTTAGTTTTGTATGTCAATGGACATACAGCTACATTAGTACACTCCTGAACTTCCTAAATACCTCACTGTGCTTTCCATTCATATGTACAATCTGTAACTTGCATCAGAATCCAGGAGGCTGAGCTATGAGAATATTTCACCATCAGAAAGGCCAAGTCTGTTGTGGTCTATATATCAGTGTTCAAACCTGAGAAACATTTATGACTCAATTGCTGTAGAGAAATATTGTCTAATTATGTGATTCATGAGAATCAATCCAGTGGCTAAACAAATGTAAACAAACTAGTCTATCAATGCTGCAAAACTACTTGTGCAACCTTATCAATAACCTGCCAGACAACACTGCTTCCAGGAATTTCTTTTACAGTGTACCAATAGATGTAAAACGAGAGGCAAGATTTTTTTTTCTTTTTACTTAGGAGAAAAACTCCACGAAGTGAAAAATGAAAAGGTTATTCACTTCTAAAACCTTCATTAAAAGAACAGACCCAAAGGTGTCTGATGATGAATAGCTCATTACTTGATCTCATTACCCTGGCATGTGCATCCACGAAGTGACTGGAAACTAAGAAGTTGCAGCCCACAAGCTTTACAGAGTGTCTGCTAGAGACTGGCATACTCTCCAATATATCTACATAGCTAAGTGCCCATTAAAATGTAGTATGAAAAATAGTTGAGAAAAAATCTCACAGAACTAATTTCTTGAAAAGACGTCAAGGAACCTTTGCTGTCAAAGGACATCCTTTCATTACTGACCCAAAATCACACTTTAGGGCTGGGCTCTGTATGATATGTATACTGTGCACGTTCACTAGTTGAGAAGCTGTTAGTGCTATAAAAACGACCTCCCATGTAAACAGGCTCTGGACACAAACAGCATGATAGAAGTGCAAATTTAACACGTGTGAAGGTGTCGAGGAAGCTTGACTGCATAGCACATTCCAAAACACAGCCAAATTGTAAACTTCTGTGTTTTATTTTCATAAGGTCACTATATATTTAGGAATACATTTTAGCACTCAGACTGACAAAAGCAAATAACATTCATCCTTCAGTTCTGTTTTGAAATATTATATGAGGAAAATTCTTCTTTTTTAAAAAAAATTATTTTCTTTTTTTTTTCTTTTCTAAATATCAAGGGACTGTTTCTCATTTCTATTCGCTTCTGCACATGAAATTTGCTCTTAAGTGTCTCCTGTAACTGGTTAACTACTTTGATACTTCTCAAAGCAAATACACAGCAGTACAAGATCCTTGACCTTGTACACTGTCATTCCAAAACATGCACAGATAATCAGTCCCTCCTAAACTTACCCTTACACATGTCAAAGGGATCTTTATATTTAGCCAAGTCTTAAGAAAAAAAGGAAAAATGAAAGTGTATCAGTTACTTCATATGAATGGTAGCACTCAGATTTATTTACATCAGGTGAATGAGCAGTAATATTATTAGGACAGAGTTTATATACCTAAAAAAAAAAAAATTAAATCTTCATTTTATTAGACTAAGAAAATAGAAAAGTAAGTATTTCTAGATTGCATGGGTGTGTGTATATACAAGAAAGAAATAATATGCAAGATTCAGAAAAAAAGATAGTTGTGACCACTGCATTTTCATAGGGCAGCAAATAACAAGCCTTTCCTGTTTAGCCCCTCTTGAGGTGTAGCAAAATATTCTGATGACAATTCCCAATTTTTTTTCTGCTTCTGGAAAAATGGCACTGATTTTCAGCACATACAGAGAATTGGTATGTCACAAATATAGATTTCTATTTTCACTTATAAAGTGGTCTATTTTCTAAATATATAAAAATTTGGTAACTGTCACTAAGCACCTATTCATTTAATGGAAAATGATTTTTCATTATAGGTTAAAAAGCAAAAAAAAAAAAAACCCTATTAGCTACACTTTATTTACCAAGCTCTCTGTAGACAAATGGCCTTACAACAACAAAACAAAATAATCCCTGAAACAGTGCCATTGCAGCCCACTTTCTAGTCACAATCCATGTCAGAACCTGGTTATACCGAAACAAAGCTAGTTCTTCTCCTCTCTGTCTCCACAGCTCATTCAGAGTGCTTCCTTGTCTTTTCATATCCCAATCACTTTGCCCGTGCTTTGGAGAGTGGAACACTATCAAATTTGACATTGCTGCAGGCCCCCTTTACAAAGCAGAACATCAGCAGGAAAAAGATTTTGTCTTGTACTGTGAATTGAATATATTCCTACAGGCTTGATTCTGAAGTGAAATTAACATGCTTAACTCACTCCCTCCACCAACTAAATCGTAAGAGCTATTTTGAGTAGCTGGAGGGCCAGCTGAGAGCCTCACTTTGAAAGCACCAGAGTACGTATGCATACTCAAAACTGTGTCAGGATTACTAACAATATAAACATAAGTTTTAGTAATGAAAATACAGTCCTCAGGAAAGATTACAGTGCTTGCTTTCATGGGAGAAGAGTCACAAATATCAACTTGTACAGAAATTCACTCTGAATCTATGAAGAAAATTTTTATTCTTTCAACAGAGAAGGTAGTCCAGAGTACATACATCTAAAAAATCAACTCTCACTAGACGTCTTTTACTGGCATGTCCATCCCTTTATTATCACAAAATGTTAATCTAGAAAAACCTTATCTGCCTTGGATTTGCTTGCTACTGGTTCTCTGCAACTTTTTGTTTCACGTAGCACAACAGAACTACTCATTTCTTCAGCAAGCTTTAATCCACCTTTTATGTGTCTCACAAAATCTTTGTGAACTTACTTTGAGATAGTCTGAAGAAAATGTTGGTGCTACACCATTTTACTGCATGGCATCTAAGGGCAGACATGCTAAAACCAAGAGATATGCAGCATACAGATTTTTGCAGGTAAAATGGTCTTAACTGCAATTTTACTTTGTTTAATTATCACCAGTTAACACAAAAATTCTGGAAAACCATTTAGACATTAAGGGAAAAAAATCAAATAATTTAGCAAATAGTTAAAGAACCACTTTTCCTACCCCTTCTCCAGGTTCAGCTTCAGGCAAGCACCTCTGTTATCACCTTCTGAACCTCAGCATTCCATCACTTTTGCTGCATATTATATTCCGTCTGTCCCAGATCCTTCAGTGAGGTGTTGGGTGGTGAAGGGGCTGAGGCCCAGAGTGCAATGGCTTCCATGTGCTGCTCCTTGCCTCTCATTCCTTTCCCAGTGTTGCAGCAGGGGTAGCCCTCAGTTTCAGCCCTTGCAGGGTGCTCCTGCCCCAGGGATTGCCACCTGTGGTCCTTGACCCCTCAGAGCATCACCTCCTCTGCCATCAAGCATGTCCTCCCAGAGCTTGTCACCAGCCTTTGTCTGAAGTAACGTCCCTCCTACCTCTTTTCCATTTCCTCCCACCCTCCCAAATGTTTCTGTCTCTCACCCAGGCCTGCTCAGAGATGCCACATGCCCTGGCTGTGGCTTTGGCAGGCGGCGGGCAGCTTACAGTCACAGCGACCCCCCAATGCAATGATGCTGGGTGTGAGCATCACACACAGGCACTTCAAGACCCATGTTTCCATTAACTTCACACAATACAGGAGTCTGAACTAGAAGATTGACTACATCATCACTGAAATGAGGACTACAACAGCATGTAAATTTTAATCTAAGTATTAAAACTCTCTCTCTCTCTATATATATATGTAGGAAAACCTGAGACACAGATCCCAGCTTCCAAGGTCAAAGATAACCGTATAAACTTTTTATTCACATCACAGACTCAGAAAACTTTCTGAAAAACACATTTCCTCAAAATAAAATATCCATTGCAGAAAATATCTGTCATCTGAGTTGAAGCACTGGAGCATTGTAAGGAGTCATAAAACCCATAAAAATGAATTGCAACAAAATAACTGCTTTAAAATAATCTAATGTGTATGATTTAATTTAGGAAAAATTCCCTCACCATTGATTGTTAGGTGTTTGTATGCTACAGTGGTATAAGAGTACTGTGAAAACAGAAAAATACAAAAATTACAGCAGGCAGCTAGAAAGGATTATAGAACGCCATATGTTTTCCTTTTTCACCCATGTAATAATTTTGGTCTATTGAATTCAGGATTTCTGGGCATTTCAGAGTCCAGCAAGAAATTAAGCAAGTGTTCTTCATGTAGAATAAGAAGTTAAAATTGTTCTTTCTTGTGTTACTAATAGTCACACTTTCTGCAGTCCTGATCCAGAAACGCAATTAAGGTTTCCTAAATTCCAGAAATTAGGTTTTTTTCCACTTTCCTTTTTTTGAACTATCTGTTTGTATAACTGGGGAGTTGGTATTGCTGGACACGAGCTGACAACCACATCACTTAGAGATATGTAATACTTCTTCTTTGGTTTTGGTGTTGTATTTTTTTTTCTTTGTTTGTTGGTTTGCTTCATTTGGTTGGTTGGTTGGTTTCAATACTAGTGAGTATGGCTGGAGCAGTGGAGAGCCATGTGTCATCTGTGGCACCTGCACACCTCCCACCACCACTTGTCTAAGACACCTATGAACTCTGCAGTTGCATAACCCTAGCCCAGACTCCTTGATTTCCTCCACACTTACAGCGATTCATGGAGGTTCACATGGGTTTTCTATCAGCTTCTGGTTTCCCACCTTAAGTCTGTTGGGAGGGTGTGAAGCCAGAAGCAGTTTTGTAGCAAAGTTTGTCTATCGTTTCTTTGCCCTTCCAGTCCAGAACACCTTAAACCAGTCTGTTAGAGCTAGGCAGATGCCACCAAGATCTGAGCTCTTTTATATCAATTTTTCCCTATGACAGCTTGTGTACCTCTTTCCTCCCAAATTATTAAATAAAATAGGACAAATGATAATGATGTTTCATCATCTTTTGTGGCCACACATTACAGATCTGGTAAATTACCACACCTGAATTTAGGAACCAGGTGAAAGATTAAACTACAGTTAAACTAAATTTTCTTGAAAAATATTTGGAAGTGACTGACTGATGTCAATAAAGGAACATTTGCACAATTAAGCAGGAAGCAGAAAATGTTTCAAATAGTAAGGTAATGTATGGCTTTATAAACCCATGGAACAGAAACTAATAAAGAGAGCTCCAAATAAATATTGCATAATAAAAATATCTTGCAGCATTATGAAATGTTTGCTAAAACAAGTTCCAAAATTAGTCCTTTCCTGTATCATACAACTTAACTCTAAAGTGCTCAAATGTAATAAACCTTAGTGAACTACCATGCTGCAGTATCTGATGCACAGCAACTCATAAAACCCCTCAGCTACCAGGGTAGATATATTTCATATATCCTGTCACTTCACAGTCAGCCTGAAAAAAAGCAGAGGCACACAAAATGCCTCAAATGTGGCTCAATTGATTCACAGAAACCAGTTACTTTCTGGTTACATAGTACTGTATTTGAGTTTTTAGCTGGAAAATAAGGGCTAATTATGCCATTTTTATCTGTCCAATTAATTAATATTACAATGTAGACCTCAACAAAGAAAATAAATCAGTGGAAAAAATAGCAAAATAATACCTTTCAGTTATATGACAATTTGCTCATTATTTTGAATATACTTAATCTGTAAATGAGGTTTATTCAAAATATGAGATGTATTCTGTACTCACATGACATTCTACTCAAATTATAATAGCAAAAGTGTAAAAATAAAGAACTTTGTATTAATGCAAATTTTCAGCTGCCATAATTATCTGTGTCACAGTTCTTTATTCCATTCTTTTTCTTCTGAAATGTCACTGCAAAGCACTATCTCCCTCAAACAAAAAAAAAATCAACTGAAATTATATTACAGCAAATTTCAAATCTTGGTATCATAAAAAGGCAGTGATTTCTATGGCATTTAGCTGAAGTTAAAATATGAAGTCTCATGCAAAAATATTTACAAAAATATGTCTGAGACTTCACCAGAAGATGTACCTTGGATCTGAACTCTGGGTTCTGGAACAATGTCAAGTAAGAGGCAGAACTAACTATAAATCTTGTAACAATAAATCAGTATTTCTTAGCAGAAAAATAACTCTGTGAAAGAACTTTAGTCATCACTGAGAACTCACAACTAATTGTCTGCAGGCTCTCTGCCCATTTTCTGCTAGTACCAAAGAGGCTGCTGTACTGTGTTAGGAATTTATTGACTGCTAAGCAGAAGATTCAGTTCCTGTATTTGCTTAATGCACTGAAGAACCATGCATCTCAGATATTATTGTATTCTTTCAAAGTAAAAATAAGCTTTTCCAATGTATCAGAGATCCAATATGGTGATTTCAGGCTCACTGACAGCTTCTTGGGATGAAATCTGCTTTGTTTGTGAGCTTCCATATTTGACACAAGGAATGACTGAAATGGATAGCCACTAATTTCCAAATTGTCTCTTCGAAGCCAACTATGCCATATAGTAGTTTTAACAACACTAGAAAAACAATTCTAGGTCAATGCATGTTAATAAGAACTGCAGCCTTCTTGAAAGGGTTAGCATTTCTGTCTCCAGCACTGATTCTAGTATTGTTTCCTTCACTTTTTAAATGAATATTTCAACAGAGAGGAGAACATGTGAAAGAGCAAGCACAGATTTATGCATTTCCTTTCTAACTATAGTACTTTTTAAGTATATGTGCCAACTATGGTCAGTCATGTGGTGTCTGGCAGATAAGAAATTGCATGCACAGCATTGACCGCGGGAAAAAATAAGCAACATACATTCCTCATTAGAAGCAATCAAGCCATTTCAAATAAGGAGGTTCAAACACAAAGTTTTGGAATCTCTATTAAGAGTTCGGTATCCTGAAAATATTTCCACTATGTAGATAGAAAAGTAGTCAATTTTTTCCTAAATGCATTTTTCTTGAAAGTTATTTGACTCTATTTTATGTAGAGGTGAAAAGCGAATAAATTTATCCTCTCAAGGTAAACACTTATTTTGGACGCTTACTGGAAATGTTCTGCCAAACTGATTACAAGGAAATGAAAGAAAACACTTTCCATTTTATGGCTTTTAAAAGGAATGACATGGAACATATGGTGTCCAAAAACAATATATAGCAATGGTAGAATTCAGACAAATGTATATTCAAAAGAAAAAAAAGTTGCTTTGAATTTCATGTACTTTGCCTTCTATTTTCATGTTTCATTTAGCACTCATGTATTTGTAAAATTCACATGATTTGAATGTCTCCAATAGAGTCAATTGAACCTCATGCTAGTGAATGGCAGCAAAATCTTATCTGGGACAAAATTGACATAAATGTTGCTTAAGAGAAGTGTGTTTGCCCTGGAACAAGTGGTTAAGTGGTCTTTAATTTGGTACAGAATCAAAGTGAAAGTTGTAGATCTGATCTAATTACAAAATTGACAAAGTAAGAAGGGAGAATATATGAAGGAATACAGATGAAATGCTGTATTTGTTTTCACATATCTTTTTCTAGAAAAGAATCACATATCTTTTCAGAACCTGGAAATAAACATCAACAAACAAAAATCAACATCCTTTGTTAACTTCAAAAGCAATTCATATGCTATACACAGAGATTATATGCCTTTTAGTTTGGAAATATTTTTGGTATTCCTACCAGGGAAAACAAAGTGAGCTGGAAAACTGTCCATTTTAAAGAGGCTGTTGAAACACTGTAATACAACAGAGAGGACAAGGTCTGTGAGAAAGACTCATACAAAATTTAAATAAAATTACTTTCCTAATATAGGAAGGTGTCTTGGCTCCTGTTAAAAACAGACAAAAATAAAGGCCAATTTCTCCACAGGTTATACCGTTTCAAGCTTTATTAAATGAATCCAGGTAACAGAGGAATTTTTTCTGTTTGAAAAAAAGAAAAAAAAAAAGGATCTTAATCATTTAGCTTTGAAGTAATCTCACTGATCTTAATTAAAGTGTGTAACAGGAAAACCCATACAAAGGATCAGATGTATCTTTTCCATATAATCTGATGTAAAACATATGTTTCTACTTTAGATATTAATAAGTTGATGGTGTGATATCACATACCTCGCAACTCAGAAAATGCCTCCCATCCACCAAGACTAAAATAGGAGTAAACCAGCTGAAATGCCAAGGTTTCAGTGGCCACAGTGGCCACAGAGAGAAAGAAAAAACAGTCAAGGATGTTGATGGTGCCCTAGAAAGAGAACAAACCAACCTATCTACTAGGAATGTTTGAGAAAGGGGGAAGAAGCAGAATAAGTTGTGCTGTGTACTTCAAGAATATATGCCTGCCAGACACTGGAGGTATTTCTCAGTTCCAGTCAGCACTCGCTGCAGTGCACTGATTATCCCATCTCAACTAAGTAGAGTTAACTCTTCTAAAGACAAAAGAAACAGATTAAAAAAACCAAAACAAAACAAACTAAACTGAAAAACCAAGCAACCAACAAAAGAAAACAAAAAATCCAACCCCAAACAAATAAAAAAATCTCCACCCCAGCCATCACCACCACTCCCAAAAGTAAGATTGTATACTTTTAATTACAAAAATATGTATTTTAGCTAGAAAGAGAAAGGGTTAACCAACCCTAGGAGGAATAAAATACAGTGACACAAACATTGATATCAAATTTCCATGGGACTACTATTCACAGATTTCCTCAGTTGTGCTGATAACACCTTTTTATAAATCTTAGTTATCTGTGACATGGACAATTACCCTCTACTCATCAATTATCCATGGCTTAGAAATATCAGTTTATTAAGAAATCATGTTTGTTATCTGTTTCAAATATGAGTTCATCTAAAAGCTTACTGCATCTGTGTGTATGACAATGTGCACATATGCATGCATGCATGCATTCAGACACTAACCTGATCAAAAAGTTTCTTTTTTAACATTATTACAAGATTTCCAAAAATTAAAGAATTATTTAGAAACACAGTAACTATTTAAATACTTGCAATTCATGAACCTAGAGAGAGATTAAAAATTTATTTGGAGAAAAAAAAATTTTGCAGTAGCCCCCAGTGTTCAATTGTATTTCAGCTGAGATTTGCAGGTTCTTTTTTTCTTTCTTTTTTAGGATTTAGGTAATACAAACACAATTTCATTACAACCACTGAGAATATATTTTATTTTTACTCAATTCTCCTTTGCATTATAATCAGGGAATTGAATATTTTGTTTTTTCTTTGAACTCTCAATCTCCACTGTAAATCAGAGAGAAAAGCTAGTTTATTTACTCTAAGCTCGTTCATTTACTCTTTCATGTTTATTGCAACAAACACTGTCAAGAACAGCAGATACTTAAAATCAGCAAGAATAATGACATTTTCTCTTTATTTCCTTTAGAAAGTCCATCCTACTCCATTAGCTAATGTCTGAGGAACTGAACTAGTAAGCATGTTGATATTGTACACAGAAGTATTCAGTCCCATTGCATTTGAATCCTCAATAGCCTTGAATATAGTTAGCATCTTACTACAAATCACATGAACTTTTTCATTTAAAAAATGTACAGTTTGGCCATTTTTTCAGAAAACATTAGAAGATTTTTGAAGCGCACAGATCTGATGGAGATTTTGGTTATCCTTTTTTAAACCATCTTTTAGATGAAATATAACTTTTTTCTTGAAGAGGTTGCTGCATTTTTCTCTGCTTTTCTATTTTTATTTCAATGTGGAAATGTCTATCTCATTGACATAGTGACACCAATGAATGTATTTCTAATAAATTGCTAATTAATGGAATAATCCATTGAAAATATCTTAAAGCTTCACTAGATCTGTTGCTGTACTCCATATACCAAGTTTAATGAAGAGCAAATCAAGCCTTAAGGCTACTACTTTCAGAGCCCTTAGAGAATGAATAGCTCCTCAAAATGGCATCTAAGCCTTAAGGGGTTAAAGCCACTGGTGCATCTATTGTTCCTCATCTCTACTAAAGTAGAAATCCATTAGTTGCACAACAACTAAAAATCTAATGCTCAGCTTCCATGTGCACTCCTTTGCTCCGTATAGGGAAAAGATATAGTGGAGCACATAAGATTTTAAATCTCACCTAGTTAATGATTTCCTTATGAGGGAAGAAACAAAGAATGGCACAGCTGGTACTACATGTTACTTAGGTGTCTTCGTACTTGAGAAAGTTCTTCAGAGGCAAAGAGGTAAGAGGACTGTTTTAAAAATTAAAAACACTGATAATTCAAGGAATTAAGTCACTGATACTTGTCCATAGACAATGAAGCCACTGAAAGTCTGGAGACTGTATTGAAAAAATACTTCAGAAGTATTTCAGATGTGATGAAGATTCCAGTGAGGTAAGGTGAATATTATCTGCAAGAAAATTAAGATGTCTGACTAGAGTGTACTAGCATGACCACAGAAGAAAATATTGTGAAGTTAATAGACTTAGCTAACATCTGAGAAAAGCCAATCAAGTGCAAATATTTCATAAAATAAAATAAAAGACCAATTTCCATGTTTTAGGTCAAAAAAACAAAGTATCAAAAGGAATGAAGACTGGCATGTTTCTTGAAGTTTTTAAATAAAGAATGGATATTTTTCAAAAAAAATCATTCACGGCAAGCCTTTGGCCTTAAAATTCCAGGCAATGTTAAATATGCAGGCATAAAACTCGTGCCTCTGGTCTTAACACAGATGAGACTGTAAGTCTTAGCTCTCATCCTTTTGATCACCTTTGTATCACCTGACTGCACCTAAGGTTTATGACAGAAAATCATGAAGTCAGGGAAACTAATTCTTTTAAGCATGTTAGGACTGCAGATAAAGGATAAACTATCCATGTGCTCTCCCAGTCTATTTTGTTAAGAATAATAAGCATTTTTTTCAACATATCATTTATTGCCAAAGAATGTATGCTATGCTGAAATTTTAGTAACAGATGTCCATGAATATGGACTACTAATTTATATAATGGATTTCTAACATATTAAATTCAGCAACTGCAATTTACAAAACTGACTAAATCCTGTAGCACAGAACCGTTTTATTCATTCCAAAATACAGTCTAATAATATGGACTTAAATTTTAAAGCACCATCCATTGAACATTTGCATTATACAAGGGTATGTTTTCTGTGGTTTCCATGTCCTTGACTTTTTCTGTTTATTTTTTACCCTATGATTTATGTGGCGTCTTTGACAGAAGAGGTGGTGTATAAATCTATTGCATTCTCAGCCTCATTATTAGTAATGGATTAATTTTCAGTTTCATCACTAAAAACTGTTCATTATCTGCAAAGGCAAAATTATCTTCATATAGATTCTGAGGTAATTGATTCCTCTATTTATATGCTGAAGGGAACATTGCTCACACAAATTGGGAATGAAAACTCTTTTTCTTCCCCTCCCCCTTTGTTCCATACCACAGTGACATGAAAAACTAGCATTTTCACAGATAATATAAAAAATAATCAGTGATAAAACAAGATTAGTTACTCCCAATTATGTTATTCATTGCAGAAATAGCTTCTTAATGATATAGGTTGGCTAAATGAGATGGACAGCATCTTACATCATAAACAAAAGTCTCTTAAAACATCACTGGAAAGAAATATTCTATTTGTTAATCCTTGCAAATATTAATAATTACCATTTTTATTTTTCTTTTTTATTATTCTCTAAGAATATTTTATATTGTAGCAGCACAGAGCACAATTAAAAAATTATACTAGTATTACTCTATGACTTAAAACTATTTCTCACTCAAAGGGTGAGAAGGAGAGGACTGAACATAAGTATTCTGAGCACTTTTAATAAAGTAGATTTTTTTTTCTTTCTGATTTTAATTTTGATTAATTAATTTAATATCTGAAGTGGAGCAAGTGGCAAGCAGATTGACTTTATGTGTTTGTTAAATTTCATTGACGGTACAGTGTTTTTCTAGATCTATTGTGCTCTCTGAGTGGTTTACATCTGAGTACTCCTACATGTGTCTTGTTAAGCGTATATATTACTTTGTTTAAATTATAAGCATAATAAAATAACATTGTCACTCCATAGACAGGATGGTAAGAAATCAGATTAACAAGAAAATTCTGTTCTTAACTTACCTGAACAATAGTAAAAGCCAGTTGTTGGGAAAACTGAGAGTAAAATTATAGAAAACTGGAAAAATATTAAAATTTCAGTCAGCATACATGCGAAAGGGGAACAAACAGGGGATGGATCAGAGTGGAAAATATGTGTTACAGTTGTATGAAGAACTATAGGAAGGAAATATGTTTGCTATTCCCTGGATGGAATGAAATCAACATGCCTGACTTCCTCCACACAACACAAGCTAAGGGGGAGTACATGGAGGGTGGAGCAGAGTGGAGACACCATGGCCAGGCTCTGTTGAAACTCTTGCAAGAGGGACAAGCCAGCAGTACCTGGTAGCTGATGAGCTGCTTGCAGCTGTCAACCAAGGGAGAAAAGGAAGCTTTTTTTGCTGTAGAACCAGCAACCGTGGCAAAATCATAGACATACACCTCCATCCCAGATGTGGCCTCAGATGTAATACTGATGTTACCCATCTCCAAGGAATGGCACTACCCACTGAACATGATGTATGGCTTGAGTCCTTCAAGCTCCACCTACATGTAAGAATATTTTAAGTTAAAAATGGGGAGAAGTTAGCGAAGCCTCTGTCGTAACTTCTGGGATCAGTCAATGGGTTAAACTTGTCTTCTTCCCCACAGTGATGCCTCCTGGGTAAGTACTGTACTCTATGAGTGCTGAATGATTATCTCTAGCCAGCTTTTATGAGAGATTAGAGCTCATTTTTACATTGCTTAGAGTGAGTTTTTGCAGCCATATACTATGACCGGCAATCCTTGAACCTTAACCTGTCGCAATTTGCTATCATATTATTAAAGAATTTTATTCCACAAACTGTTAGTGTGAGTCCTTCAAGGGCACTAACGTTTGTTGCAGCAGTTAAAATACTTGGCTGTGAAGGCCTAGGACAAGGTCTCTCTTATGCTGTCGGTGTTTGTCCCTGGGTATTTTCTGGGGCAGCTACAGACCAGCTAAAGGTGTGGAGACCTGGGGGGGGGTGGGGGGGTGGGGGGGTATTTCTGTTTGTGTGTGACCCTAAACAAGTCAGTCAAACTGCCCTCCAATCCAGAAGACTGTTCAGTGAAGGGTCCCCATAACAGGAAATGACAGGTCTAGCACAAGGGTCTTGGCTTTTCTGAGATGCTGACAGACTAATCAAACACAAGGGGTTTGAGAAAATCTCCCCTTTCACATGATGCCAGTGGAAACTTAGACTTCATTATAAATTAATTAAAACAATCTTTGAAATAGTTCTCATTTCATTACTAAATCTACTAAGTAAAATTCATTTGTTCTTTTCCATTTCTCAAATCAGTGGTCTTCATGGTCTTGTAATGTATAATTTCATTTGGTCATGAAAATTGAAATTGTTTTTTTATTTTTTATTTTGCTTTGAAACATGTATGGACCTATTTACTACATGAAACCACCATATTCTCTTATAGTTTCCTCAGAAAGAACACAAGCAGGTTAAAATTAAAGCAGTTAGGCTCTACTGTAGCACCAGGACCCTTTGAAACTGAGCTTTCAAACTTCAATACAATTAAAACTTCAACAGCTCATAAGGCCAGGTGCTGGACAAGTCTGCAAGCAATAACCTCTAAAGGAAATAAAAACATGCATTTATTAAAAAAAAAAAGGCTGTGCAGTAGTTGAGAAAGAGGAGTAAGGGAAAAAATGGTTTGAGAAACAGCTCTACAACAGCAAAATCAGTAAAGAAAGAGGGGGAGGAGGTACTCCAGAAGCAGAGATTTCCCTGCAGTCTGTGGAGATCACAGTGAAACCAGTTGTCCCACTGCAGTCCATGCAATGGACCACAGGAAAACAAATAATTCCTGCAGCTCACAGAAAGGACCTGTGCTAGATCACGTTTTGAAGGACTACAATCAGTGAGAGGGACCCATGCTGCAGCATGGCACAAGTGTCAGGAGGAAAAAGAGGCAGAGAGGAGTTGTTTTGGACTGATCATCACCCCGTGTTCCCCCTACACTGTAACACCTGGGGGGTAGAAGGTAGAGGAGTCAGGAACAAAGGAGTGAATCTGAACCTGTGAAGAAAGGATTGTGTGAGTGTGAACGTGTTTTAGCTGTCTTTGTTTCTTACCTTCCAACTCTGTAAGCAGCAATAAATTAACCTTCCCCACTTGAGTCTGTTTCACTTCTGATGGTAACTGACCCACAAACTCTTCCATCCTGTTTTGTCTCCCAGTGCTATTCAGGTCAGAGAAGAGTGAGACAGTGACTGGATAGAGGGTCTGACATCTGGTTAAGATCAGCCCAACAATATACTAGAAATCATTTCCCATTGGTACAAAGTGCATGTTCAGCTTTGGGTCTCAGCAGTGAAAGTTCGTGGAGAAGTAATATATTCTGTAGGTTTACATACGTTCTGTATGATGTTTGGTATTTCAGCAATAAGGTGTATCAATTACCATTCTTGTTCCCTCCTGTTCTGCATGCCTGCCCATTTGGATCCATAACATTTTTCTCTCTACTTCTACTAAAATAATGGAAAATTGAATTATATCACCAACTTCCAGGAAGAATAAGAGCAGCCTCCATAAACATTGTCCTGTATCTCTGAACAGCTTTTAAACAGATTTTCCTGGTTTCTTTTCTTTTTAATATTTTTTGTACATGTATTTTTAAAGTAGTTGAATAATTTTAGGTTGCTTAATATCAGTTATGAAAGTTTGCATTCCATATGATGGTGTTATGAGATACAGCATAATCTGAAGTAATTTGAATACTAAAGGCATATCAGTCACACTCACAAGCAGCCTGTGTCATTTTGAAACAATCACTGTCAGAATGTTCTTTTATTTTTTTCTGAGGCAACAAGGCCTTTGAAAATGCCTAGTTACAATGTTGGAAAGTCATTCCAGTTATTCTGAAGTTATTAGCATTTTTTTTTTATTTCATATTTGTGCCTCTTTCTTAAGAGGAAGGCACACATCTGGATTTTCAAGAAGAAAACTCAAGTATTATTCTCCAGATAGACTAGTTATCTAAACAGTCCTTGAATAACCTTATATGTTGAATAAATATATATAGAAACAAAGAAAATAGAATGTATTGACTGCAGATTGATAAACATAGAAAAAAAGGATTTAAAATTAGTAACATCCATATTTTTGTTTCTTTTTTTTCCTTTCCTATTACCTGAAATCAGGCTCTGACTGTTTCTGAATCAGTACCATTGATGTGGCTGCGAATAGGTCTGAAGAAAATAGTCAGAGACCTAGGGACATACAGACAGTAAAAAAAAAAAAACAACATATCAGGAATTAGGCAGAGATAGAAAAGAAGACAAAAGCAGAAAACAAAAGCAAATACTGTGCAACTAGAAACTAGAAATGCAGGAAAAGAAGAAACAGGAGGAAAGAAGAAAAAGTAGAAAAATACAAGGAAAATACTTATGATTTGAACTATAGTGTATATTAGTGTATAATATTCAGCCCATTCCTTCATATTAATGAAGATAACAGTGATTTCCTTTAATTTTAATTCCCACAGCATCTAGTTTCTAGAAACTTAAGAAAAATAATGTAGTTATAAATGGAAACAAAGATTGCTCTGGGAGATGTGTACTGTCTTATTCTAATAATTTTCACTTTCTAATATTTAACATTTTATATATATGTTCTAGGATCTTTATTTATTTCTTCTTTCAAAACATTAACAGAACATCGTCACACAAAACTGTATTCTTTCAAAGAAAATTTCACATTCTTGTTCATATTTGGTATTTAGATACACTTTGCTAAAACATGTACTAATGCCTTTGTCAAGCAGCAAAAACAAATTAACATAAACTATGAGCAGAACATGACTCAAGGATACTAAAATGTGATAATTTGTGAACATGGGTAGGCAAAATAAATCAAAATAAAAGCATGAGAGAGCATAAAGAAATTGAGATAAACTCCATGGTAGTCCAAGCAAAGGAAAAGTGGCAAAGTTTAAAAATGTGGAGATGCAAATATTGTAGTATCAAAGGGATTGATAAATCACTCAGAATTGCTAAAAATCTACATGACCTTAAATTCTAGGACAAATAAGCACAGAATTAGAATAATGTTTAGGAAACATGAATTGAAAATTCAGTCTCACAGCTGAATTCCCACAAGATAAATTGACGACTAGTGTTAGAACATGATTCATTTATCTGGAAAAGAGGAAGAAAAACCTGCATTTTTAAAAAGGGAAATAAGGTACATTTGGCAATTACAGAACAGTCAATCTCATCTTTGTTTCTGGCAAGATCATGGAGCAGGCTTTCTCTACATACATTTTTAGTAGAAATGTGTTTTCCATGGAACACTGTTTATCAGTTAACAGCCATTTTTAAGGATTATACTGCATCTTTGGCAAGCATTAAAAGATACCCCCATTGGTCAAAAATTCAGCATAGTTCTTCTCTTATTCACACACTCATTGATTTAACATTGAATAATTAGGAGTATTCATATCTTAAAAAAATGCAAGGGAATTCCCCACAAACACTTGAAACACACAGCAAACAGAAAAAAACCCCAGACATATGTTATAAAGGCTGGGGTTTTTTCTTGTTTGGTTTTGGTTTGTTTTTTGTTTTGTTTTTTTTAAGGGAATAAATACCAGTTACAAATCTGCAAAGTTTTTGCTTCATATGGCAAATTAAACAAACAAAAAGATAGAGCCTCCCAACAATAGATTTTAGTTGAAAGAACTGATGTAATTAATACTTATTCTTGCAAAATATAATGCTGGTGAATGCACTTTATTAATCAGAAAAAAAAGAGAATTTTTTTGCCAAAATCTGTAGGCTATGTTCACTATTAGTTTCTGTAGCATCAGTGAATATTGGACAACCACTCAATTTATTCTGGAAATCTTAGAGCAAAAGACTGGTCCAAATATCCTTAAAAACCTTCAAATAGCTGAGTGTATTTAAATGTAAAGGGTCTTCACAACACTTTAAGTAATAAAAGAATAAAGATAATATAATAATAATAAAAAAATCTGATTTTAACATATGTAATCCTATTTCTGATGTCTCTAATAGGTGAATTATATAAGATTATCTAATAATTTTATTTTTACAATTAATAATTCACTAATTTTTCTGTAAAATATGAGCTTCCAAATAAACTTCATAAAATTGTTCAAAATTTATTGGTAAGTATTGTTTTAATTAAGTTCTCATAGGTAAAACTTTTTATCTCAGAAACTTTTTTTTAATAAGCTGCATTTTATGCACTCTATAATTAAAATTATAAATAAATTAATATCAGAAATCTTGTGTTAAATATGCTTAGTACATTCTCAGAAAAATTCAGGACAGGAAAGTTGCACTAAAATTCTTTGGAAATTAATCAGTTCTCTAAAACTCCACACTCGGACACCAATTATAAATATAAACAGAACCAAAAATTCTTAAATATTTTGATCAGATACACAAAAATTACATCTGTAGAAGTCGCACAACTACTGCCCTGTACTACTGCAGCTTAAACTAGAGAATTTTCTTTGATTTATATGGAAGTGTTTTTAGAATAATGCAATAATTCTATGTTAATATACCTCTAATTTTTTGTCCCACTTTTGGTGATGTCTTAATGGCAGTCATATCCACATATTGGTAAGTTTGGAGAAAACGAAAAGAAAAAACCTCCCAGACATAACAACAACCTGATTTTTGTTATTTTCCCCAGGAAGCATGCAACACTAAATATCAATAAAAATGCAATGCCATTTTCTGTGTAGAAGGCATTTACCCGCTGTAATAAATTATTATTATCATAGTCAACAGAAAATGGAGCCATGATAAGCTGAGGGTTCAAAATAGAACAGGAAAAAAAAAGTCTATGGGTTTAAAAAAACCCAAAAGACTCCCAAGAACAAACCAGAAATAATCAGCACGGGAAAGGAGAATCAAAAGCTATTAAACAAAAACACTAGTTACAAGCACACATTTGATTCAAAGATTCCTTAAAAAAAAAACTTTCTTTTTTCCAGTCCAGTTCTGCTAGTTACATTTCTTACACAGCTGTGAGGGAGTGTTTCCCTCCTGTTTAATCCATAACCACCAGTGGGGTTGTGATGCATCCATCTGACTGCTTCCATGTGACTGTGGACTTTTGGGAATGGATAGTCAAAAGCTGTCTGTGACAGTGACCTAGACATATTGCGTATATACAAATATGATTATTTCATTTTATTCCATTTCAGTAGACAGCCCAGGGCCCACTGAGCCCTCCAGTGTGGCAGCATTCTGCATGGGAGGATCTCCCTCTGAATAAGAATGCTGCTCAAGGTTACTCCTCAGATCCGAGAGATTTGTTGCCACAACAGGTTCTCAGTTAATAATAGTGTGATAAACATTGAAATTTTTTTCTAAGTGTTTTAAAAGATTTATTGCATACATGTCATCCTTTAGATATAAACCCTTGACCAAGTGTGGGACTAGGACTGGATCAGGCAGCACCTAGACTTCTGTCTGAGAAGGAGTTTAAAACTCCAGGGAGTCCTTTCTGAAACTCACAACTGACAACTCTCTCTCTCTCTCTCTGAGAGCTTCATCTGACCTTGTCTTCTGTGCAGCACATAATTGTGTGTGCCTTGCCATCAAATGTAACTAAACCACTGACATATTTATCATAGAACTTTGTTAACTCACTGGCTTACATCAATGAAGTATATTGTTCCTTCTGTCTTACAAGTGAAGTGTATGTGAAGTGCATCACTACATTTATGGCAATTGTAAAAGAAAAATAATCATGGAAGCCCCTAAATTAATGCCTGTGGCTTAATCAAATAAGACACTGAAAGAGCACCTTTCGCTCTGTCAGTCTTTCTCAGAAAAGCACAGCTCAGTATTTTTGATACTCAATTTGGCCAGAGCTCAGGTCCATCCTTGGTGTTCTTCACTATGTCAGGCAAAGAGTCACCTCCTGTTGTGGGGTAGTAGGAAGAAAAAGTTCAACACTTGTTGACATGCATAAGATTCCAAAGTCATCTGTTCCTCACCAGGTGATTTTTATGAAATGTGGGGCTAGTAACTTAAACCAAACCTTATATAGGAACTTTTTTCACTGTATTTTTTAAAGGAAGAAATTGCAGAGTAATTCAGATGCAACTGAAGGCAATGGAACTGAAATCTAAAATGCAATGGATTTTAGGTTCAGAATTGAGATCTAAGAAAAATCTCACCAAGTCCATGGAAACATATATTCGTATTCCTAAAGGCATTTACTGCAAACAGTTATGAAATAAAATGTCCTCTAAAAATAGAGTATGAAGATTACTTTAACAACAAACAAAACCACATCCAAATCTACTTGTATTGAAAAAAAAATGAAAATCACAACTCAGAAGTCTGTTACTGGCATAATAACTGAGAATTTATACAGCTTATATATACCAGAACTGTAATAGCCACATTTGTGTAATATTTTATAAAATGCATTGTTGTTAATTTACCTCAGTATTCTATTTCCATATGATTTAAAGCCAAACTTTAAGTTATATTATTGTTTTTATTTGTCTTCATTTTTAATATCTCTACTACAGCATTATAGATAGGATTAAATTTGTTTGATGTGAAATGTAGGGAACACAGAATATGCTTCTTGGTTATCTCTTTGTCACTTCCTCAATAAGCAGGTTTCTTCACTTCCTTTTCCAAACATTCCTGCATTTCTCTTTTATAAAATCCACCTCTCTCTCTCTCTCTCTCTCTCTCTCTCTCTCTCTCTCTCTTTCTCTCTCTCTTTCTCCTCCCCACGTACTTTGCTCATTATTTTATATCTGCATGATCAGTCTGCTTTACATATCCCCTTTCCTCCCCACATTTCTGTTGATCTTCATCAGTTTTTGTGGATGTTTACATTCTGGGTTCTCTTTTTCACCACACCTTCTTTCACTATATGTCGTTTCACAGAAAAGAGGTGAGTTAGGTTCTCTGCGGTGGAAGACTCAGTGCTTCAAAGGCTAAATGTGAAGGAGGAGAGCTTTTGGTGGACGTTCACAGACAAAAATTTCAGCTCAGAGCTCAGTTTTTCAGTTTTATGTTCACAACACATAGTATTGATTAAAAACCTCAAAGTTATTAGCAAGTCTCCTTCAGAAAGTTTCAACATCCATGGAACAAGCTCTGTTTTTAACTTCAAGATGTAAAAAGCAAAGCTAGTTTTCTCTCTAATGAAGACAGGAGCTGTTGGATTAAACAATTAATGTACTACTTAAGCTTTACTGACATTTCTTCACTATACATCTTGACAACACTCTCTGTGAACTTAACATCACCTTCACAAGTTTCCCTGGGAGACCAGAATTGTCTTGATGGGAAGCAAGAACAGAATATCTACAGCAGATGAATTACAACTAAAATTTCCACTTGAATCAGCAAGTCCTAGGTAAAATCTAGCTAGAAGCCAATCTGGTCAGCAGTGCCTCAGCATTTCAGAACAGAGCACTCAAAGATTATGTTGCTCAGTCTTTGTTTGTTAATTTTGGGGTTTTACACTTTTTCATTAACTCATGAAACAAATTTGTAGTTTATAATCTAAAATGTTTTCCCACTACCCCTTTTTTTAGGCCTTGCCTATACAATAGAAACAAAAGAGATGGCAAAAAGTACAAAAGACTGGTTAAAAAATAAGTTTGTTAAAGATACTCTATGACTTTTTCTGTGAGTATTTCCTTCTCTTCCCTTAGTCTAGCTGGTGTCCTAAATTCAACTTATTAAATTGTTTTATATATTTTTTTTACATATTGTGCAAATTAAAAAAAATAAATTAAAAAGCTGATTATTTTACTTAATAAAATTAATTCTAAGCAACAGATTACTTAGTTCCATTCATAATAGAAAAATTGTAAAATTATAAAATTGGAATTATACCTTTAACCTAACCCATTCTTTTGATACAGAAATAAATGGCAATTATTAAGGCAGACTAAGACAGCTAACTTGTAGTTTTTTCATCAGTGTCCAGCAACAGAACTTTCATTCTAATTGTCTACCAAAATTAAAATGTTCTTTAATGATCAGAAATGTGTATACTGACAATTTCATTATCCATTTCCAGATGCCTCATTCCTCGTGTTTTTCTTCACCAAGGCCTGGGAGCCCAGATATGTAAAAGAATAAATATTTCTGATTCAGTGGTCTAGGGGACGAGGGAGAAGTGTCTCCTTGTACAGATTTAAATCCAAGGAATCCAAGAAGTCCTCTAGTTGAATTTGTTTTCTAATGAAATGAGTGTTTTCTTGAATGAATTGGTTGTGTCCTGACACTATACTGATGAGCATGATATTCTGTATGGCTATTCAGCTAAGTACTGAATGTTTGTGAAAGCCCAAAACCTCATAATTTTTGACTTTCATACATCCAAAAATATTCTTTGATTCCTGTTTATCTTGTTTGGTTTCCTTTTAACCTTTCCTTTTCACTCTGAAAATTGTTTTGGAAAGACTTGCTTTTATCCTCAAAGTTTTATTTTTCTCTCTGGCATATACAAAATGATTCTGAAAGCCTATATACAGTCTGAACAAAAACAACAGGGAAAAGGTTGAGTATTTTCCATTTTACCTTTAGTTTTTATATTTGATCTTTCTTAGTGAGTTTTTTTTCCAGCCATTTTGAAAAGTGCAACATCTGGAGTATTATATCCAACCACATAAAATATATTCTTAAGTGTGTTGTCTGTTATATTTTTTCCAAACATGTGTAGGTGTACTGCAAATGTACATGAAAAAGTCATATACCAGAAAGCTGGAGAAAGGTTATTCCAATTAAAATAGCTGGTTCCTAAAGAAAGAAAAGAAAAATTAAGTCTTTAAAAATATGTAAGTATTGTTAATACCTCACCACTCGTAATTCAGTAGCAAAACTTCTGGCATCACTATGAACCCATATTAACCTCAGACAACCACTAAAATTTAATTATTTTCAAATAGAAAACTGTAAATGACTGTGAAATGTTGCTATAGTACTATAACTGGCAGAACACTTTTCAATGAGGTCTCTTATTCATGATTTTATAACTAAAAATTAAATTTAACTTCCTTAGGCATGGCCTTACTAGCTATAAGCCATCCTTCTCAAAAAATCTAGTACTGTCAGTTGACCAGAGATATGAAATAGTGTGTTAATTTGAAAAGTATTTTAAAGAACTGTTTGCTCTAATTAAATGGGGTGTTTTGGTTTTTTTTACTGTAATAGGGAAGTAAAATGACTTTCAGCATCAGGAGAAAAGCAGTTTATGAAGCGAGGAGATCTAGAAAATGAAAGGTTAGAACTAGGAAAAACACCTGAATAAATGCAGATGAAATTAAAGATACCAGATTATTTCTATATTTTTTCTGCTAGCTGTGTCTGACTAAGTAAATTTTTCCACATCATTATTATAGATAAAAAGGGATAAAACCATTCAGACAAACGCAGTTCAGAATAGTCTCTTCTACGCTTGTCACACATCTGAGCTAACATGGACAGCATGGATGGTCTGTGAAGCCAGTCTTAAGAGCGAGCTCAGATCCTAAGCTAACATGACAGTACTCTTATTTGGTTACCCATATTTGTCTAAAGAGTGCTCTGTTACTAAAAGATAACAATTCTGTAATGACCAGTAAATATGAAGACAGAACATGTGCCAAGGCAGAAGTTTCTTTAGTTTTCTTTAGTAACAAAAATTTAATCTGGCAACATTTATGACAATTAACACAACATCATTCAATCTGCTATTTCCCTTAATCCTATGGTCTCCATACCTAGAGATTCTTGTTTTTTTTTTTTTCCTTCAGTATCTTCTGAGTACAGCTCAGTTAAATCTGAAGTTGTTAGTGTACCACTGTTATTAATTTTCCCTCTTACCAGAAACGTTAATCAGTCTCCTTCAACTATCCAATGGCAGAGACTGTTCTATAATTTTGCTAGCTGTCTGATTAAGCATTATCTGATGTTCTACAGTAATAAACTCATGAAACACCAAAGGCAAGATCTTGGTGTTTCTCGCCTTATTTTACATCCTAATAAACAAAACCAACATGTAGACTGCTTTTATGTTTTATTCAGCTCTAGTTTTACTGGGAAAAAAAGTATAGGGCTTGCACTTCAGTGTCATAAGACACAACTATTTATTCTTTTAAATCAAAGGTTTCAAAGTCTAATGTTCCTGAGAAAATGATGATTAACATTAGATACGTTACATTATACATTATTACATTAATTATTATACTATAATAAGAATGTATGTTCCTCAGAGTATGAAATGATGTATTATTAGGCAGTTATAAAATTTCTTATCAATAGTATTAAAAATGATTTTGGAAATATGATTAAATCCTCAAAAAATAATGTCTGAAAAAAGTAATGGCTGACAAAAGAGCTCAAAATTTAAAGGTATGCTACACTGCCATGGACAGCTGTAGCCAAGAGCCAATTACGAGATCTTGTTTCTCTCTGGGCAATCTAATGAAAACAATTTGATAAAAGAGTTTCCTAAAGCATATCCCCTCTTTTAACTGAGCCATGAAAGTCCACATTTGGAGAACTTTTCAAAATGCACACTTGACGAGTTATTACATGAAGAGATACTTAAGTCCCATATTGTACTTAATAGAAGCAATCACCCTTTACTTCACACAAATAAACAAGAACTCTTACCTTCATCCAAGGAATTCCACCTGGTTTCAGTGGAATTACTAGTTCAATATGAAAATGAAAAGTGCATCAAAGGAAAAAACACATCATTTATTCAATTGAATATTTATTCTTCTTAAAATATGATCTTGTGATATGTCATAATGTTCTTTACCAAATGAATGTAGTATGAAACTCTTAGTTCATAACACAAGCTAGGATGAGGATGATGCTCATTAAAACAGATATATAGTTAAAGTCATAGATGCACTGTAAGGCATTAAAGATCTAGGTGGTTTTGTTTTGGCTGTGAGCATCCAATTCCTCCTTTAAACTAAAATTAATGATGGGAAGTGAAAAGGAGAAAAAACCATCATGCAACTGAAAGTAAGACTGGGCAAAGGCCTGAAGCTGGTGACCAAATGTACAAAGCAATTTACAATTTCTGTCCATTCATTTTCCTAAGAATATACAATGAGAGGTAACTTTGATGACACATAAGGAGACAACAGGATATTGTTTGCACATTCTTAACCAGAGGAGATGGGAAGATCAAAGACAGAATATCACTGATGAATTTCACAGAATTTTCTGACGACAGCATTTCTATATAGAAAAATATAATGATACATGCACGACTTTTCAGGTCATCTGATCAAAGTTTAAAAAGTGAAATGGTCTGATTATAAGTGTTCATGCTTCCATCTTGTAAACATATGAAAAATCTCCACCTCATCTGGTAACAGCTGTCATTTCCAAGGAGTTTTTATCAGGAAGCAGAAAGGTGTGTGGTATGAAGAACAAGAAATTCAACTGATGAAGAAAGACAAACATAATGAAAAGAATAGATAGGGAGATTCAGATGTGGATGAATTGGTTATTTCAATATCAGTGCAATTGATTAAAAAAAAAAAAAAGCAGATGTGGACAAAATCCAGAAATATTAAACAATGTCAAGGGAATTGATGAAAAATAAATGTACGGATTAGAAAAAAAGCCATAAAATATTTTTCTGGTTTAGATTTTAGAAAAAAAATTTTGGTTGATAAAAGGATATATTTAAATAATGGATTTCTAATAAGGCATTTTACATAGACACACTCTATATATAATAAAAAGGAATTAGTATTACATATTTCAAACTAAGTATTTTTAAATTATGAACTAAATTGTTCACTGAACCTTCATGAAAGTGGTGTTTCAGGGATTTAATATAGGCAGTTCATATCCATCAAGAATAAATATGTTGGCAAAATTTGTGAAAAGAATGACAATTGAACAAATTGCTGTGAGAGAGAGATCTCAGGGATAGATCGTGTCTGTTCAGTAATGTGGGCTGTTTTGAATGAACATCTTAATACAGCCAAATGCTGCATTATAAGCATTTGTATAGCTTATGTACAAAATGTAACATTGCAAACTAAGGGTTATCTTTTGCAGCACTGCAACAGAGAAGTCGTAAACACCTGTTCTACAGTAGCTTTCACAATAATTCTCTAACTAAAGATCACCAAGAGGATATTGTTAAAAAATCATGAAGAGAAATAATCTTTCAGAAAGACCAATTCTGGACAAGCAAACCACATTCTGCCCCTCTGATTTTAAAAGCTGATGTTGAAAAATTGGAAAGATTTCAGAAAAGTTCAAAATGCTGCTTCATCACCCAGAGGCGTGACTTAATAAGACTAGAGGTAGAATTTAGTGGTCATTCACTTACAGTCTATAAACATAAGGGTCATTAGCATGTTTTTCATAATAATTTCACATGAAGTGGCCAGATAAAAAATAAGGACATTCTACAGAGGTATATCCAGTTTCTTATGCTCGCCATTTATAATGCTAAACAGAATGCTTTTTTAAAAATTGTACTCTAAATATTTCTCTTTTATGGGACTAATCACTGTTTGAGTTCCTTAAACTTTTGTTAATAATTCTCTATTTATTCAGGGAAGAAGCATTTTTAAACACTTCCAGTGATTACAAGTCAAGTGAAGCTGTGAATATAAAATCACATTTGTGTTGCAACTAAAAATAAATTTAAATGTAAAAGAACAGCTAGAATCTAAATTTAAAAAAATGAAAACTAAATAAGATTAAAAATTCAGTGTAACTACAAATAATCCGAATGAATTCAACTGCGTATTCATATTTCTACTGGAATTCTGAAAAAATATCAGAGAAAGAAATAATATCTGTGTAGACAAGAATTCAATAGCTTATTTACTCCTACCTAGGAAAAGAAAGAATAAATAGAGAACAGAAGAAACCAATGCAAAGGAGAGGGAAGTAGAAATGTGAAATTATAGATAGAGTTGATGAGGAAGATTTAAATGGTAATTAGAAGTAATTTGGCCTCTTATCTGAATATATATAGGTACTGTAGTCATCTTTCTGGTCCATTAGTTTGATCATACCATTCCCTTGATGTTTCCTTTTTGATTTGAGCTTTGTCTTTTCAGTGTGATTCTGCTTTCCCTCCACTAGTCCTTTCCTTGTGGACCATTTCATTGATAGCGATCTTTCTTCCCTTAATGAGAACTGATAGTTCCCCACTGACAAATTTGCCAGATGGTCACAATCTGTAAATTCCATCTGAGTATTTTGTTCATGGTTCAGACTTACTAATCTCACAAGGTCCCATGCACACTGATGTTTCTTTGCTTCTTTCTGACTACAAGAGGTGATGTTCAGAGCTGAATTATAGCAATGTGCTCCTATGGTTCCAATTTACATTTTATATATTCTCTCCTTAGGAAAAAAGCTTGATATAAGTAGAGCTCCTTCTTGACATAACTCAGTTACAGAATCACAGAACAGCTGAGGTGGAAAAGTACTTCTGGAGGTTGTCAGGTTCTGCCCCCTTCACCCCAATTCAAAGGATGTTCATCTAGGGCTGTGTACAGCTGGGTTTGAGTACCATCAAGAATAGAGACCAGAACACCTGTCTACTCAAACTGTCTCAGAGTTTTTGCCATTCTTAAAATAAAACGGGCTTTTTTTTTTTTTTTTGCCTGTTTAACTAGAATGTCCTGTCTTTCATTTTACAGCCATTATTTATTGTCCTGTCACTGAATATCACTAAGAAAAGCCAGGGCCTCTGTTCTTCCCTCAATTCCAAAAGGTATTTATACACTCTGCAAGACTTCCTGAACCATCTCTTCTCCAGGCTTAATGATTTTTGGTCTCTCTGACTCACACACGTGAATGTCTAGTCCCTTAAACATCATTGTTGCCTTGTGCTGGACTTGTTTCAGTAGCTCCATGTCAATGACTCTATGATTCTACTACTCTATGTCTCTCTTGAGGTTAAGAGCTCAAAGATGGACAGAGCACTCCAGTATGCTGAAGAGGGGGAAAAGATCTTCTCCCTTTATCTACCTGTATTTGTCTTTCTAGAACAGTCCAGGATGCTGTTGATGTCCTTTGCCACAGAGTCACATCACTGGCTCATGGTCAGCGTGCTGACTACCAGTGCTCTAAGGTCCTTCTTGAAAAAAATGTTTTCCAGCAGCTTTCCAGTCAGCCAGCCTGCAGTATGTATTGGTATGTGGTGTTTTGTGTCCCCAGAGAAGGACTTGACATTGCCCTTCACCGAACTTTATGAGATTCCTGTTAGCCCATTTCTCCATGGGTTGAGAACCCTCTGAGTGTCTTTGGGTTTAAAAAGTAGACCACATTCTTCAATACTGAAATAAGTTCATTTTTTTTAACTGCTTACATGCTTTTTGAAACATGCAATCAATCTAACAATAAAATGACATTCTCTGCAGCTCCACTATTTTTTTAGAAATGAACCCTAGCAAGGTGCCTTTGAGGTGCATCATAAGCTGAAAACTGATTGATTTAATTCTAAAATTAATTAGTGAATAAAGTTTGAAAGAAAAAAATCACCTTCTAGGCCATGAAAATCTTCTCAGGCAGTTGTCTGATTGTGTGGTAGGATGAACAATCGCCTTTTAGAATAGTCTGGTCAGAAACCTGGGAAGATATTTTTATCTCTTCTGTATTCCCTCCAGAGGAAACACTTACACAATAGATGTAATTGAATTATTCTTGTAAATGGCACTGAGAAAAGTCAGCAGATCTGTCAGGACCTCATCAACTAAACTTAGAGAGGATAATAATGTTAAAATAATGTTATGTTTTATTCTTCTAGTCACCACAGTAGTCATTATATTGTGATGAGAAGAGCTGCTGCTCACAGAAAATAACCACATAGGGATGGGAGAATAAGAAATGAGAAATAAGTAATTTTAATTGTTTTTTCTATACAATGTGTGGAGCGAAATAAAACAGGAGAGAAGAGCAGACCACAGTGGCCAAAAAGGCACAAATACTAGTCAGAAATTACAGTGGGTTGCCATTAAAATGTCATTGGCCGACCAGGTTTGCACAGTAGAATGTAAAATATCCAGAGTTTTACTTACAGTGGGTGACTAATATCCGTGATAATGATTGTCACATAATCATTGTCTTTTTAATGCTTTTTACCTCATTATGGGTTAGCAGTTACATCTACAATGATACAAGTAAATAATCTGTGAGAGCATTTACATTTTCTAATCCTTTTCTCAGTACAGACTTTAGGAAATGTGCTGAACATTTCAGGAAATACAAGCCTGCATGTTTTGAACCACATCAGCACAAATTGGAAAAAAAAATACATTCCTATGTCCTCAAGTAAATTATTGTTCACCCGTAATATGGAGGAATAACTAGTAATGTATCTTGACCCTTTTGTCATAATACCTTTCCTGCCTCTCTCAGAGATATTAGCCAATAAAATTTTCTTTCTTAAAATTAGTCTTTTCTGGTTTTAATAGTTTGATGAAAAAATTTCTATGACTTAAGGTCAAAAGCAACTTTGATATGCTATTCCTCATAAAGTATCATAAATGTCATTTTCCCTCCTGTTTATTTTGTTAACCTTGAGTTTATTTCTAGGCAACTACACAAACTATTGAACATTCCTGTACTTAACTTCTTTACACTTTGGAAAAAATCTTTAGGAAATGGGTTTTCTTATTTGGTATGTTGTCTGTTTTTGCAGACACCATACCAAACATGCAACTGTTTAAAAACATTCTTCTTCTTCATTTAAGGAGAATAAAAGGACTTAAAATTTGTAAGTTGGAAAAAACAAGAAACTTCTCCCTCTTTCTCATGTCTACATGTCTTACACGGTGATTAAGGGATGTGTGAAGGAAGAAATAGCTTAGGCATCCTACTGAAAGAACACATGCAAATCACTGGGTCATTTGTCTACATAGATATAGAACCAGAAATTGCTGCACTTCAAATTATTAATTGAAGCAGAACCTTCAGCCTTTTGCTCATAGTTCATCTCAACCCTTCAAAGTCATTAATTAATCTATCCCTTCATTTTCCAGGTTAAAGATGTTACATAAACTGTCATCCCCTTATTTAGAACAATCAATACCCATTTGCTTTGGTTATAGTTTTATTGCCTGAATTTTTGGAATCCAAATGGTCCTTCATTAAAGTGAGTTTTGTAAAATTTTTTATATTCATGACATAGGTCTCACAAATAACTAGAAAAAGGAATTTTTTTTCAAGTGACAGTATCTAATATTTTTAATCTATAATTATCATACCAAATTTCTTGCAATAAAATTTAAAAGAATAAAAACAATTAATAAAATGTGGGAGTTACATCCTAAATAGTTTCAGAGGGCTAAAATCAATTCATCTCTTTCAAAGCTATATTTGGAAATACATTAAGTCACAATAATGAATTTGATTCATATCCCTTTGACCTCAATTTTAAATTTTGACTTCAAATGGCATAAAAAGACATGTATAACAACTACTAGATTCATGCTGTCACCTCCTGACACTGCCAGAAGTAATTATCTAATTAAATGCATTGACTAGGCACTCAAAAGCTCCATAGTTATGTACATAGCTACATTCCTATTAAATGAGTAAAACTTTAGAAATAAAATGGGAGAGCAGAGAAAAGTCACATTTAGATATTTTTATTACTTACTGAGAATGCAAAACCAATGAAATTCCCCATCTGGAAAAGTTTCAGAGCACACCACCAAACATGATTAAAGTTATGGAGATGTTTTCACACGGAAAACAATTAACTAGAACTCTTCAGCATAGGATGAGGTGATTAGAGGATATAATAGACATCAAATCATCAAATCAAATACAAAATCATGAGTGGTAAAGGGTGTAACAAAGGATTGCTTATTTACTGTTTCATCCAGGACAAGAAATCAGATGACCCCTGGCTTCACCTTAAGTACCAGGTTGAAATCAGTCAAAAAGAAACCTTTCTGTTAAGTACAAAGACGCAGATCGGTTTAAACCATGCCACATAATGGTTTAGAAATGGGAATATCCTAGGAAAGGTTTGTTATCCTATTACATAGGCACTTCATCTGTAGACTAGCACTCCCTGAGAGGTCACAAGCTAAATGAACTTTTTTCTGACCCTCTATTACCAATTCCACATCCTTAGACCATATACACACATCTCTTGGTTCTACCACAAATGTTTTCCTCTGGACACCATGTACATACATACATGTGATTATACACAAATGCATCTCTTTAAATATGTATAAAAGCTGATAGCAAAGCTGTATCTTAAGAGATAGCACATGGTGCCTGAATTCAAAGCTGATTCCTTAAGGAGAAACAGGGAAGCTGTAAGACATTTTGATACATAGGAGTAGAAAAACTAGCAGAACTCAACCTTGTTATAAACTTATAGATGATAAATCTCCACATCTGTGACAGTCATTATAGAATTTCTTTTAAAGATAAGTCCTATTGTACTGGAGAGGGGCAAGTTTGGTCAGGTTTCCCTGGATTGTATAATGCAAAAGCAGAAAGAAGTTACAGAAAATAAAGAAGGTGGACAGACCCGTGCCTTAGTATGGTATACTCTCTATATTTTGACAGCAGATAATTATCCCAATTTTTGCATTAGTCTTGAGAAAATTTGGCATTGCTATAAGCAAGAGATCTTTCTTATCCACCAACAGCTTCTAGGCAAAGAAAATTAAGTGGCTTTTTTGATAGAAATGTATCCTGTACTATCATTATTTCTATTTTCATACAATAAACACCCACCTTTTACAGATTAATGCGCTGTAAGGGTTAAGGTAAAATACAATGAAAGTACTAATAAGGTACTTTCTTTTTCAAGGCAAGTTAGTGTAAATTAGCAATAGTTAATATTTTTAGCTCTTTTTCAAATGATAACCCAAGTGTATATATAGGTACATAGTTTATGCATACAAGTAACAATTACTAAAGTTTTATCATTTGTACTGTGCTGTCAGAAAAATCTGATAATTGTTTTCTTTAAGTATCATAAATTAAGTTAAATATTTATTTTTCTCCCCTCTCTTGAGCCTCTAACATAATTTCAATAGAATGGATTTATATCCTAAATTTACTGGCTTAAGAATTTTTGAAAATTACTAGAATATTTGAATGTAAGACTCAGAAGTGATTCCTTTGCACTGGTTATTGTCATTCTCCTGACAGATTTTGCTAAAGTGCAGTGAAGACCTTTTCTTGTACCCATACACATTTCTTAGTTACACTTACAGTCATTATTTAACCTATCAAAACTTGATTCTTTGACTTTTTCATAATAAAAAATTGAATACAGAGAGAAATAAAGAATTTGTTTCTCCAGCAACACCCTCTCTTGCTGCATATATATTCATGTATCACAACTGAAAAAGCCACCTGATTCAATTGCTGTGTTTTCTAAAGGCTCGTTATCCACTCTCACTGTACATTATGACATAGAAATCAATGATGTAAACTCGGCAACTACAATCAGAAGATAATGCATCTTCTCTGTCATTTTCAGTTTATTGAAGAAATTTCTTAAAAATATCGAGTGAAAATTTATTAGAATTTTGGTTACTGGTTGTTTTCCGTTTAATTGTTTTATCAGTTCATTGTATAGAGGGCAAGTGTCATTGTGTGGTGAATTCTTTCGGTGGACAGATGCAAACAATATTTTTAGTGATGCATGGACTAAAATAATGAAGGGCCTTCAGACACACAAAAATAATATAGGAGAACATTTATCATAGAAATTACGTCTGACATTAAAAAATACACCTTTTTTTCAGCTTCCATAGCAGGTAGTTTTGATAAAATATCTAAAACACTTACCATTTCCTGGGAGTCTTTCATCTGTGACCCTTCCTAGTGTTCTAAATGAAGATTTAGGAAAAAACTCATTAAGGAAAACCATAGTAAATATAATATTCAAATAAAGATATACTTAATGCTTCTGCTATGATTTTTGTCCACTCCTTTCTCCACTGAAACAAATCAACCAAAAAAAAACCCAAAAAAACTGTACTCCATGCTGTTGTGTTTTGTTCCCAGCACACAGGGAATTGAATGATCCTGAATAACAATTGCATTACATCCAAGCTGGAAACAGGACCAGGATTCACAATCCCAAAAAATGTCCTCTCCAAAATAAGCCTATAGAGTTTCAGTCTGTTGCCAATTCATATCAAATTCAGTCCCACATCTCAGGAAATGTCCTGTTTTGTTATAAGGGCAGTTGAATTTCTAAAGCTCAGCATTGAATTTGGTTGTTTAAGGTTTCAGCTACAATAATGTGCAACTTGACAAAGAACCTTATTAGATGAGCATGGCTCGATAGCTGTCACTTGCCATTTTCATTCCTTAAAACTTTAAATGTAGGCAGTGGTGTTGAGCATTCTTCACTGGTTTTCCTTCCTTTCTGCTCCATTTTACTAAAAGAGATGGAATGTAAAACAGCAGCCAACTTTCTAAAACAGCAAAGAGGCTGAACTTCTCTCTCATTATTTTTAAACTTCAGACTTTTAAGCATTGTTATTTTTACCTTATTACCACACTACTTCCAAAATTAATAATTAGGTCTGACCACTGTTAATCATTAACTGCTCAAAGCTAATGCTGCTTACATTTTAAATAGGTGCAGACAATATAAATAACTCAAAATAATATGGATTAAAGGTATAAAGATATATCATACTACATTCTTCACTAAAAAAGAACTCCTACTCCCTTCATGAAGCTATGGTTGACTCATAACAAAATGTGTGTGTGTATGACAAATGTGGTCATCCAAAGACACTAGAATATCAAAAGGAAGCCAGCACTGGGGTAGATTGTACCTGAGTAGAGGCAGAATATATTCATCATGAGGGGAATTTTTAAAAAGCCTTTAAAGACAGCTGCCATCTTCAGTGGTGCTACAGTGCTTGGAAACAATGTTGAATCAGCATCTGATTTTAAGCAGAATTTTTTAATCTTTATCTAAATTGAGCTATTTTTCTCTAAGAATGTAACCCCAGAAGTTTTGTGATAAGGAATAGGCAGCACAAGTAGCAGCAGTATTCCCAAGCAACACATGGCGATAACAACTTATTTCAGTAATACCTGAAGGAAAGGCAATGGGCCAGATCTTCTGCATGTATTAAAGCTGCTGATTGTTCTGCATCCAGACATAAGTAAATTTCCTTTAACATTAACAAAGATCATTTGGGGCAAAAAAAATATCCAGATTTCTACTAGAAATTAAAAGCTGTTTCTTTATTTATTGTTGCTGTTATGGTTTTTTGGATTTGTTTTTTTTGCTTGTTTGAAATGAGAGCTCTTAGTCTTAAAAAAATGGTTGATACCTAATTTCTGGAAGTCCATGGGTTCTAGCATAACCAGACTCACATTGAAAAGAAAGTTACAATTGCCTCATATATACATTCCTAGTATAGGGTAATGACACATACATAGTTTTACTCTTCACAATATAAATGTGTAACACAGTTGTTTCATTGTGCAGTTTACTATTCTTTAACTGGATTTAATACATGGTAGTCACAAATAACATTGGAGCTTAGTTGCAAAAAACTAATGGGGATCTATTCTATAATTCTAGGCTTTGAATCATGTTCTGATATATTCTCTGTTCTTCCCTTCCCAGTAAATATACTGAAGCATTATCAAGAACATATTAATGTTCAAAATACTAACAAACTATAGTAAGACAACTCAATAGGTGTTTTATTTTATGTCTCTGCAGCATTAAATACCTCTGGAGAAAGTCAAGTGACTTAAATTTTCTGGGAAGTTATTCAAGTCTTAGACCACACATCTGCCTTAAAGGACCAATGTGACCAAAGAAACCATTCCAGTTGAACAGCATAGTTTTGTCATCTTCTTTATACACAACACCAAAATGTAATTTTGGTTGTAGAATTTACTTTTCAATTAAAGAAAAAGAATAAGAAAGTATGAATCAGCTGTACATAAAACAAGATAGGCATACATAAGGGAACAGGACAAACCAGTCCTGACAACAAAGAACCTGTTTTGTAAGCAACATGAACAAAACTGTAACAAGCTGTCAGACTACAGCTATGACTGCAAATGTACAATCTTATCCTATGATCAGAGACTGTGTCTCCCCTTGGGACTAGTGACTGTTACATGCACTAGGTACCTGCCACTGGAAGATATTTGAAAGATGCTTCCAATTTCTTAAGTGGCTAATTAGTCACTATGAATTAAACACAATCTAAAAGAAAAGTAAATAATTTTGACACCCAAGTACCTACTGCTTAGGTGTGGAAAATAGTGTTGATTTTTCTTTCTCTATAACAAGTGTCCTATAATCATGTACAAGCATTTTTGAAACCTCTCATCCCAGCCAGTAGTTGATAAATTTATATCTCTTTTTTATTTTTTGGTCCATATGTCTTTATATTTTTTCCTTTTTTTACCCACATTAGGCAGGTAAGGTGTTCCCTTCTGCTTTTCTTGTCCACTGTCTGTTTGACATGATTATATTCAAGACCAGTCTTGCTGTCAGTAACTTCATTTTAAATTTTTCCAATCTGGATGCTGCTATGCAAACTCAGTTTACTCCTATTTCCATAAGTAAGCAAACAACAACAACAACAAAAAGTAGAACGTTTAAGCTGTTCAATTACCTATGTGTGCATATAAAATAAAAGGTAATTGCACGGATGGATTGCTTAGGATTTCATTCTCTGAATGGTTGGTAAGAGAAAGTACTCTTCATGTTTGGTTTTTTTTCAAACTGATTTTTATACCTTTCTCTTTTTACTTATATAGTGATAAGGAAATGAATAACCAAGCACCTATAATTGTTCTAAACTTTTTAAGAAACTTTGAGGTTATTTACAGATTAGAAGTTGTCTCTCTGTTAAAAGTGAAAATACCCTAACACATATTTCTGAATTCTGCCATTTGGTTATGTGACATCCCTTCCTGGAGCTGAATGAAGCATCTAGGATTCCTAAGTGCTCCTGGTCAAAAGGAACAACCAAAGTCAGAGGGCCTGCAAACAAGCAGAAAGCTTTGTTAGTAAACTACACCAATGAAATGGAAACTGGTCTGTTAGTCCCTGACCAACTATATAAGCAAAGGGCAGTTGGTTTGGGATAAATGAATAGGGTGAAAGGGAAAAAAGAAAGGAAAAGATTCATTAAAGTGGAAGAGAGAGAAAGAAAGAGGGAAAAAGAGTCAGAAAAAGAGATAATCTGTCCTGGTTCCAGTGTTGATACAGCGGGTAGGATGTTAGTCCTGATTTCAGAGTCAATCCGATTTCCTCAGTCCAGCCGATGGGATGTCCAGGGTCCTGGAGGGCAGTGCCCAGCCTTGGTTGGGGTACCTTTCCATAGATAGGTTTCCCCTACCCTAAAGATAGGTTTCTTATTTTCTATTTAAATTAGTTATCATGCACAGTTCATTCTTTCAGACCTCCCTGGAAAGGGGTCAGAGGGCTTTGGAGGTCTTTGGTTCTCTTGTTCCCTCCCTATAGTCCCTCACCACTTCTTGGCCTCATTCCTGTTCTTTCTCTGTACTGTGCTGTGCTTATCTCCAGGAACTGCAAAAGGGATGTTTGCCCCAGGAAAGTGCTGCCCTGCCTCTCCATGGCTCCTTTCTCAAGCCACAGCTCATTCTTTCTCATGGTGTGTTAATACCAGCAGCTCTTGGTGGTTACCAACAATTCTGGCCAGTTACTACCAGCAGTTCTTGGCTGGCTCCACAGCCATCCAGTTATTGGTGTTTGGCACACACATATTTGCCCCTTATCTTCTGGGTTTCTACAGGCTTATTGACTACACTGACACCCAAAGGTAACAAATGCAATATGATACTGATGTATTAAACAGTTTGCACCACCTGTGATGAAAATCTGGAGACATTTAAAAGCAAAACATGAAATTTCTCTTTTGGCATGGCAGGATTTAGAATCTTTCAGCACAAAGGTGACAGAAAGAAAATAGCGTGTCAGTACTGGGACTTGCAAAATAAAATTTTATCCATTTCTTGCTGCAACAAAGTTTTACTTCACTGAACCACAAATATGAATTGGAGTACACTAACAGTCAGTGACGAGTCTATTACTCTTCCTAGGAAGCCTGTAATAAAATCTCAATTAACCTGAAATAGAGGAATGTTCTTTCACATAATAGGTAGATTTCAAATTTAGCTAGATTCACCCTTTACAGCTGCAGCATTATGGAAATTTTTTCCTCTCAGTTTTTTGCAAAAAAGTCATGTGAGTAGCTAATGACTGCCACTGCAATCCCTGAATCAAACCAGTTCTCTCACAATTTTGCCAATGGGGTACTTCAGGTCAGGGATGGTGTGCAACAATCACTTTCACTGGCTTTCTTAGTTTGCAGTCATGACAGACAGAATTATTGCTTGCAGGTGCTACTGCAAGGCAGAGAAAAGGTAGTAAGAGTTTTACTTGAAGCACCATTCCAATTCTCCTGCTCAGTGCTCTCAGTTCCCGTGTCCCCAGGGTAATGCAGCAGGTACTGTCAGTTTCCCTAAGTCCCTTTGCCAAGTGCAGTGAGATGAACAGAAATGGTGACACTGTGCGCTTCATTCAACTGCAAATTTAGAGTTTGCATATTTTCTCTTACCAGCTCCAAAACTTAACCCATTAGAATTATGAGTGTGGAATGAGAAATTAGAGGGGGCGGGGCAGGAGAATCAGAGATGCTCACAAATTTACAAACATTGCCACAAGTTTCATTAAAATTGTTTCTCTAGCTAACACTCATGTTTCACTGTTATTCAGAATTTCTTTGCCATCTATAAAGGGTTTGATCTTGTTCTTGAATAATTCACTTCCTTGACATTTCCTGGGGGTTTTGGATTAGTTCACAAAGCATTTATTTGTGTGTAATAGAGCTTTGTCAGTCAATAAACTTGTGGTAACAGTCCACAGATTGATGGAAGGAAGAAGTACCCAACTCAGTTCTTGTGCCTCAAAAAGTTAAGGCAAGTCAGTAGCAGTCTTTATAAATCAGACAAGACCCATACAAATATATGTTTAATTATTCAGTCAGAAAGTAATTGGAGAAAACTGGGTGTCAGGGGCTAAGCCATGCAACTGATGAAAATGGCTTATATACCTCTTCATTTTTTTCATCAAGAAATCCATTGATTTTCAAAACACTGAATTAGAAATAATGCTTCTCTTGATGAAGACAAACTTGTGCATACACTACACAATGTCAGTATTTATCTCATTCTCTCCTTCAAATCCATTATGGAATACTGGGATTACTAGTTTATTCTAACCTAAGATGATACACTTAGGACAGAATTTTAAATATGCTGCTCCACTGAAGCCAAACAGTGATATTTTCTTATTTCAGGATGAAGATGCCAGGGCTCTTGTACCATGTCCTTGAGGGATTTAACAATTTCTTTAGTCAGTCTGTATTTTAACAGTTTAAGCAGTCAGTCTAAGAACAATAAAGATACCATGGAACAAATACCTTAAATATACAAAATATAAAAAAATACTTTTGTTTTTGTTGAAATTTCTTCATTGTTCTTACACAGGTTTATTACGAAAACCACTGAATCAAGTGATTATAATATATAAACATGTTCACAATGAATAGTTTGGCCTGTGTTACTTTCAGCTATTTTTCAGAATTATGTTTTAAAATTCAGTTAACTTTTAACTTAAACCAAACAAGCTTCAAAATGCTTTAGAAATTCTTTTCACAATTACAAGGCAGGAAACACAAACAACATTTGAATAGTTATATAAGTCTACAACTGAAGCCAAGCTGCAAATAAAAAAAAAAAATTATATTATCAAAGGCTGAGACTCTTGGTCTGATATTACTTTGTCCTTGCATTCTCTCAGATATTTCTAAATTTTAGTGAAAAACTCAAGATCCAAAAATTCAAATGATAAGCTTTTCTGGATGCCTATCAGCACTCAAAAGCTGTAGGAAGTTATTTTGTTCTGTTTCTCCTTTGAAGATACAATATTACAATTTCACAGAAGGTAGAAGTTCTAGAACAGAGCATCTTCTCCTTACAGTTTCATTTCACCCTGGTAGACAATTTATACCATGTTTTAATATTAAATTAGGACATGATTCCCCTGAGGTACAGAGAATCACTCCACATTGCTAAATGTTAGTAGCACTGTGTCTTTTGAGGATAGCACAGAACAGAAAGCCTGATGGAGGATTCGAAATGTCAAGAGCCATTGACACAAATTCATTTCTTGCTCAATATTTTGAGAAAAATGGTGTTTTATTCTAACAGAATATCAGTGAAGAGAGGTAATGAATCCCCTGGTTATTCCAGGTAATACTGTGTTGTTGGAACTCTAGATAATTCAGCATGTCTGTTTCCACTGTACAAAACACTTTAGTCCATTCTTCTTCAAGAATTTGGTTAAGGTCTCACATCATCATCTGTGTGAAAGATCTTACCTGAACCAAGATCCCAAATTTCTTCTTCTGAAGAATGAACTTCCAATCTTCCAGTCTCCATATTACTCTGGAGGAACTTAAGGGCGAGTATTATTACCATGTGTTATAATTAAAGCTATTGAAAACTTCATGGCCCAATACGAGATAAGCACACAAATGTAATTTTTTAATAATCACTGAAATATTGACTGCAGTGGTACTTAGTTACTGCACTGTAACTACTTCTTCCTCACCCAGCAAAGTAACTTCATGTGTACAGTCAGCATCCCTCAACAGTGACTGCATAATTTTTGTAAAAAATATTTATGTCTCCAGTTTTAGTGTCTTTTCTTATATTCTCAGGTACATCAACAGTACCTGTAATTGGATGTTCACCACTGCTGATGCCAAAAGGGAGTAACACTGCAATAACTGTAACTAATCAGTTTTGTGCAGTACAGACTCTTGTTTAATGCAGAACATTCTCAGCAGTCACCTTTTATTCATTTACACAGAGCACATCCTTTCCAATTTATCTAAGTGCCAGCTACAGTATAGAATACAGATATCATTAGCGTTAGAAAGTTATCTAGAGTGAGCTTGAAAAAATCCTCTTATTCAAGGCCATGGCAATATGTCAGCAGTAAGCACTTTTGATAACGCCTGTGAATGTGTAAGAGGATTGTACAATCAGTCCTCAGTAGATCACAAGTCACACAGGATTACAGCATGAGTAAGACTGGAACATCCCAATAAGACATATCCTATATCATTCTGGAACAGGTAGGATTCCTTAAGCTAACAGTAGGAAAATGCTGGTAGTCCTCTTGTGTTGAAACTGAGGAATTCAGGACTGAGGAATTCAGCCAACAGCAAAAGGAAAAAAATCTCCAAATCTCCATCATATCAACTTTCAGTGGAGAGAATATATGATTCACAATATCATGCAAAATAATTTCTGGTGCCTTCTCTTTATATGCTTCTCCTTTTTAAACCTTTATTGTTTTGGTTTCCTGACTCTAGACTTCCTTTAGTTCAATAATGAATTATTATACATAATAAAACAAAGAAAAGACACACCAAAAATAAGCTCCTGACAAAATAGTAAAGAAAGAAATATAAATATTTAAAATAAAAGCCTAGGTAAGCCTACTTAGCACACATTACAGAGGAACATCTTTTTTACTTTCATTACAAAAAAAACCAAAAAGCAAATCTGAACTATGGGTTGTCCAGAGGCTGAAAATAGGAATATAATTTAATAGATACTTAATAGATACCTATTTAATGTATCTATTATATACTGTAATGTTATAATATAATTGAGTTATAGCACCAGGGGGTTTGTATGTCCTCAAAAAAAACAACTCCATTTTAATTTCCCTAAATATAATATAATATTTATTTAAAGCCATCCTGCCTCTGTGGTGCTATAACCCAATTTGTCGAAATTTTATTTATGAGTTAAAACAGCTTTACTTTTCTTAGTGCAAAAATAAGATATTCTTATTAAGGAACGGTAGGTTAAGTGAGCCTGGTGACTTTGACCTATTTTCCAACAACATTTTCTTGTTTAACACAAATGCAGCACATATATATATAGAGGTAACATAATAATATCCCTATATTCCCTATATATATACTGTTAATATATATATTAACAGTAGGTTAAGTGAGCCTGGTGACTTTGACCTATTTTCCAACAACATTTTCTTGTTTAACACAAATGCAGCACATATATATATAGAGGTAACATAATAATATCCCTATATTCCAAGTCTTGGATCAATATTCTAATTGCAAACCATCTTTTTGAATGACTGGTTTTGCCTTCTTTCTCATCACCTGTGTATTGCTACCCCTTCAATGGAAGTTCTCACACTCTAACCTTCCTCATTTTTTCAAGTGAGACGCCTAATGCAAGTATTCTGAGAAAGAAGCAAAACAAACCAAAACCAGAAACAGAAACAAAACCAAAACCAGAAACAAAAACAAACAAAACCAACCAACCAAAAAAAACCAAAAAAAGCTAAATAAGCAAACAAACGAAACAAAAACACTACCTGAAACCACCCAAAGTTATAGTTTATGCAGGTGGAATGAGCAAATTTGGTAGATTTTGTCTGGGGCAGAGTAGGGCTGAAGTTGTGCAACTCACACGTTAGAAAAATGTAACAACAGTAATCTTGAGTTGATGAGATACAATGAGCAACTGGAGGTAGAAATGAAAGGACAGTAAAGGTCTGTCTGTAGCCTCTACCTCAGCAGAAAATAAAAGTCTGTGTGCTTAGTGACAAAAGATCAATACTGGCTTCCACAGTTTAGCTTCACTGTAGCGTGGCTCATCTACACACAAATTAAGTTATAAACATGATTGTGATTTTATCTCTGCACGTGAAATAGTAATTTGACAATGGTGACTATTTCCATACCTTTTTTGATTTGGTAACCCTACTTGCCAGGAAGTCCTACAGACCAAAGATGAAGCACATTTAAGTCCCAAAAACCATACAGCACTGCTGCCCTTATGATCTCTTATGCAATCAAGTAAATTATTTTAGTCTTTATGAACATAGTATTCGCACTCCAATAAGGCTAAAGATCCACACTGAGAAAAAGATATTCAGGCTTCTTATCATGCTCTCCAATGTGCTGGTATGAAAAGTTGCAGCTGCAGTAAGCTCATAACCCTCACCTTTAATGCAGGAAGGGAACAGAGATGCATCAAGGCTTAAAGGGACAACTAAATTCCATGGATTTTCTTTCTTTAGAAATTTTACTGTAAAATTATTTCCCATTTGAACTGGGGACTCATACCTATGCATTTGTACAGATATTCTGAACCAGAATCAATTCAGGGTACATGTTTATCCCTTCACAAAAAGGAAGCCCTAATCAGATATTTTATTCATAGTTTCATTCCAATACTATATTACAATATTATCTTTCACTTTAAAACATAAAATAAATGCAGCAGCAGGTTATATGATCAACAATTAGTGGGAAATTGAGCATAGCTTTATCCCCTTAGAACTGCCCAGGGTGATCTTTTAAATATTAAGTCAACACTGAAAAAGACAAAAATTACATGCTGAAACTCAACTAAAATTGATGATGCAAAATTATTTTTCCAGACTAAAGTGGAAAAAGAAAATAAACTCTGATTAAGACCAAAATGAGAGTGACAAGTTATTAGCATCCTCTTTGAAAGTGCCTCTTCCCACAGAGCTCATCACCACCATAGCAAAAAGCTAGAGAGAGGTCATGGCCATAGGAGAGCAAGTAGCTCCATTTGTTTTCATGCAAGCTATATATCCTCACATTTATAGAAATTATATTTATTTTACCACATCACTTCGCTTTTACTCTACTGAGAACATCAGCAGTCTTAGCAATAAACTGACTGAAATCCTGAAGCTATGTTTGCCAGATTTTCTACAATAAAATTAATCTTATAAATTCCTCAAAAATAAAAACAATCTCTCAAAATTGCTGAAGTTCCCTGCTGAAGAAAAGTCATGATTACTTTGATGGTGATGCTATGGTGATACAGGGAGAAAAAAAATATAGCACATCACCTCTCACTGTTCAAACTCACTCTTTAAAAAAAGAGAAATAAACATCTGAAGGATCAAAACAGATTTGGTGTTTTAGGAGAAAGATCCCTGCCTCGTTGTAGGAGGTCCATGAAGCACTTATACACAAGCTAATCTCCCAGTATAAAATTTAATCAGTTGATAGAACACTGAGCAAATTCTCTCACCTAGAGTGTGAATCACAAATTGATAAAGCATATTTTCAAATATATAAGAAAAATTATTTGTTGTGCTAAAAGCAATAATCACTTTCTAAATATTTCCATATTTAAAAAAACCCACCATTATTAATAAGCACATTACATATTTGGGAAAAAGTTACTATATGCATAACTTGTTGAGAGACAAAAATATCTTCTCAGGCTGTGATTTTGAAAGTAGTCCTGAAGTAGTCCTGAAGGTTTCCATCTCAGCAACAGTAGGAGCTAATGGTGGTGCTGTAGGGTTGAAAGACCTTTTCTTATGTCTCAAATACACCCGTGAGCTCTGAATGCCCAGCTGACAGCAGTTTGTGCAGACTGGGGTCTGAAGCATTCTGGCCAGGGTGAAGAGGCACATCCAGAGGATAATACAGGGCAGGCCAAGCAATTTCTTGGGAAAAGCACATGGATGAACACAGACTTAGGAAGAAGGAAGGAAGGAAGGAAGGAAGGAAGGAAGGAAGGAAGGAAGGAAGGAAGGAAGGAAGGAAGGAAGGAAGGAAGGAAGGAAGGAAGGAAGGAAGGAAGTTGCACTGTGCCCTCCCCTCATCCAGTGCTTGTAAAGCCTCCACGAATATTGCCACAGTTCAGATACTGCTTCTCCACCCTAAAGTTTTTCATAGATACACTCTGGGTATGCATATTTACACTACATATCTGATTTGTACAGAAGACAGCTGGAGTTCAGCTGAAACAGCATGAAGTTGATACTATGTTGTAGATGCTTAGATTACAGAGAGGAAAAAAAAAAAACAACCAAAAAATAAACAAGCCCAAAACAAAGCCAAACCACACAGTTTGTGAGTTTATTCCTGTGACCACCAGCCCATATATCTATGAGAGAGGGAGCAAGATATCATTTCACCACGAGAAAGATTGCTCACTGACTTCAGCTCTCATTCATCCCTCCTCCACAAAACAAATGTGTCTCAGCATTCAGATAGCAGGCCGTTTGAAAAGGTACCATTTGAAGGACAGGAGAAGAAGACAAAGAGTAAGAAGAGAATAAAAACCATATTTTGACTTTAACACTGAAAATCACTACAGAAAAACAGTTACAGAATCCAATACCTTTATTAAAAACATTTCTGTTAAAATGACTGCACTTTGAGTCAGTCTTCTAAGACAAAATGGTACGCAAATTATAATATGCCATATCTTTATTTTTAAACAGAACCAATGTGACAAACAATTTTCAAGAGTCAAAGTCTTTATTTAGTTATCAACATATGAATTATATTTCACATTTTTTTCACTCCTCACTATGTGACAGTAACAAGAGAACACAGCTCACTTTCTTCATAGTCAAATCTAGCCTTACCTACTGCGGTACAAAAACTAGCCAATAAAAACAACCAATAAAATAAATTATTACATAGCAGTAATGATTCACAACTCTCATTGACTACTAACATAAGAGAAATAGTAGTAATTGTTTGTATGTAATAATAGAGTGTATCATTTTCAAATTTCAGTTTTATCTGCCAGAGAAAAAAAAGCCTTCTGGGATGAGTGTGTTGTGTGAAGCAGCTGTGGATCTGAGTTCTGTGGCTTCCAGCAAGATAACTAGAACCATAGTCAGGGAGACATAAAGTCCAGCAATAAAATGCATGGGGATTTTCAAAATGCTACTTTAAATGTAAAGATCAGCTTCCTTAATTTCTCAATTAGCATGCAATTACTCTGCAAAGCTCTTGTATAGATAACGTGGACAGTAGGGATGTTCATGAGAAATATTTCAGTCTGAATAGGTATGAATGAAAAATAGTATTTGATTCTCTGTGCCACTGAAAGCCTGAAAAGGCAGGTTACCATATCTTGAAATGTCTGTGCAACTTCTCATTTAACACTTTTGTCTTCAGTTCCTTGACCAAGAACATAAATTATGGAAAGGAATAGAATCAAATGACATACTGTGCTTAGAAATATTTGGATGATGTCTGCAACTTACCAGCGTATAATAACTTGCCAGCATACAATTAGAACTTTAAAAATAAAATTGCACAAAAGCACATATGCTGCGTGCATTTTAATTTTCTATTTTTGTGCCACAGTGGCTGTGTTTTGTGGTCTCAGCTGAAGACTTAATTACAGCTTTTTCCTTACACAACCACTGACACCAAAGAGAGCTGCAAAATAATGTAGCAGTATTTGAAAAGTAAGAGAAGGTAAGAAACAGGGGATGTCTGTAGGTAGGAGATGGGAATAACAACTTTTGAGAAATGAGTTTAACTCCCCCTCTACATGAAGGTGTGGAGCCCTGTATTTTGCTGATTTTTGACAGGAGCCATGGAGCAAGGTGCCCTGTGCTGAAGCAAATGTCTCCTGAAATGACTGATGTTGTCAACTTTATATGATATTCACAATTCAACCATTTCCTTAAAATAAATTCTTCATGGTTTGGTTTACTTTGACACATGCTGTGACATGATGCTGCTTGCTATAAAAAAAGAATTGGAGAGAGAATAGCACAACTCCTCTGCTTGAAGCATCTGCTCTTCTATATATGTAGTTTTTAGCCCTAGTGAAAAACTAGCAATGAAAAGTTATAGCATTTGAAACCTACTACCTCGGGAAAGTGAAAGATCACAAATATGCTTAAACTATTTTTCATTTATATGCACAAGCCAAATAAGGAAAATTGGATTAATTTTTAATGTTTAATTTTATAATTAAAAATCAATCTTATCCACCAAATTCTCTCCAATACTGACATCGTGTCATCAGAATGAAACTAAATTTCAAACTACTTTTTAGTTTTGTCAGATGTGTACCTACAACACTTTTATAATGACAATTCAGACTTAACTAAACATCTACAAGATAAAATGGATATAGTCCAGTGGATAAGCAGACAATCAAATCTTTTCTGGGGAAAAATCAGTTTTTATACAAGGAGAAGAGATATACCTGGGCATTTTTGTCTTTTCCCTCCCTCATTTTCCTGGTTAGACTGGTGAAACCATGTACCACTGCCCATTTGTTACTATGTCCCTGGCTGATCCCACAAAGAGGGAACACACAATCAGTCAAAAGACGTTTTCATACAAGCAGAATCACACTTGGTAGAAGAACTGTATTTTTAGAAAAAAACAAACTTCTAATAAATGCAATTTACATCACTCACAAAAACAGAAGGTCATCATTTAGTCTACAAATTTATTTTTTATTTTAGGTGATAGTAAGGATTTTTCTTTAATAGGAATTTTATTGATTGGTTTTCTTGAGTTAAATACATAGTAGCCATTTCATAATTGTGTTGTAGGATTAGATTTGTTGTTATTATGTTATCATTGGATGTCTATCTCAGTTGTATTGCAGACATGGAATATGGCAGCTTTTACAGTTCAGTCAGATTATCACATGCTAAAAAAGATGGGATCACATCCAGATACCAGAGGCCATTACAAATTGTTCAGCACAGGAGAAAACCCAAAAGTTCCTCAACAGGACTACAGTTAATGAAGTATAAAATGGCCAACATTTTCCAAGCATCCCACTTACTCATGTGTACTGCATGTTATAGGTTAAATTTGCTCTAAAGGGGTTAAGTATTAAATGAATTACAAAGGTCCTTCCCATATGAAGCCACTCTAAGGAATATCTGAAAGCATCCATACTCAACACCATCAAGCCCTAGTATTTTGTGTGCTAAGTGAAATTATTCTGAACTTTGTACAAAGTCATCCCTACCTCTCAGTTATTTCTTAATGAGCTATTCTAACAGCTGTTGCATACTTCTATTCCATTAATTTTATAATTTTGAGGATAATTTTGATTAATCTGTAGCTATAAAAATGCACATTATTTATAATAAACAAACAAACAAACTCCCCCCCAAAAAATCCCCCTCCAAATCAAATTCCAAAACAAAAAAGTCATAAAGCAGCAAAACTAGGCAAGAGTGACTACACAGATGATAAGTCGAGCCAGAGACTATTTTGTACCTGTTTTGTATTCTAGCTCATGGTTTTTTGAAGTAATGTTCCGTGTGCAAGAGAATTTTCTGTCTTCCCCCAGTGTAAAAAAATCATACTCTTAGCAACACCTGTGCAGCAGTGAAAGAATGTTTCCTAATATTTAAAAATTAGAACAAACTACATTTCTATAGAGATATGAATGTATGACTTTTAAGAGAGTCACTGTATTACTCTGCTTAGTTTGTTGTCTCTGGCAAGGACAACATATTTTTAATCTCACGTGTTTTGACATACTTTTTTAGTTGGTGGTATCTGGTGTGGCAGCACATAAAGCATGAATTAATGATTCACCCAGCTCTGATGTCTCTAAGAATCATGTTGAAATGTATTAACTCCTCAGTGTGAAGCTCATATTGCAAGCACAAGGGTGGTAACATCTGTGTGTGCTGAGGGTATATTTTCTATTTTGTGGAAGGCAGGGTATGCCATATTCTCTGGATTGCAATCCATGCCAAAATGTTTAGGATTTTAAGACCCTAATTTACGATCATTAATATTTGATTCCAAAAGCATGTTAAAAAAAAAAAAAAAAGCAAAATATCATTCAGGAGGTAGAACTTATTTGTAAACTGGACATTCACTTAATCAGAAATATACACAAAAACCCCTTTAAATTATAGATCTTGCTGTTGCATAGAATATACAGAACTGCAGAAGGACTATTTATGCAATACACCTCCAAAGAGATAAAAAGGCTAAATTAATTAATACAAATGCAGTAATATGAAGTCTCTTTGTAGTGACTTATCCAAATTACAAGGTGTAATATATATGTATATATATATTTATGTATATATTGCAGTGCCACTGTACCCTTCTGTAGCTGTGTCCATTTCTGCTGTTTACTAAAAAAAGCATATTTTCCTTTTTTTTTTTTTTCTTTTGTATACACAGACTATTCCCAGCAAGCATTAGACTTGACAGTGAAAATAAAATAGCTGGCAAAATTCTGCTCCTGAACCCAGGATCATGTGATCCTTAAGCTGGCTTTAGAAAGAGCAGAACTAAAGAAGTCTCCCACTGTGTTGACACAGTCAGAGAGCAGGTTCCAGAAGTCTGAAGATATTACCAAGACTCAGGTCTCAGATATCTCTGACCAACCCAACAGTGTCTTGTCAGCAGAATTTGAGCTCCATTAGTATGGTTTAACATTTGTTTCACTCAGAATCAAAATGAAATATCACACATACTTTATGTTTTTTTTAAAAGCATGTATAAACCACAATCATAGAAAGTGAGGCAGAAGGAGGCATCTGGAGGTTGTTCTACCACCATGCTGATAGGCAAACATCAGTTATGTCATCAGCATTTGTGGCATATGTGTCTCACCTGTTCTTAGAAGTCTCCATTAGGAGAACACTACAATGTCTCTGAGACATTTTTCCAGTTCATTATTTGTTTTGGTAATACTAAAATAATTTGTATTTCCACATTGAATATTAGACTTAATTCGGAAGAAGCAAATGGATGTTATGCCTTGAGCAATCTTGAAATATTTTGACTTTTTTTTCCTCCTAAAGAAACCATGAAATCTTCAAATTTGGCATGATGGCATTATGCTTTTAAAACAAAAAATAAATCTGGAATTTTAAAAATAATTTTGAGCTCTACTCTGTGTTAAAAAAAGATCTCCTGCAAAGGATTGTACCATTTTACTTTCCAATTGCTTACAAATACAGACTCATTTCTTGTCATAAGAATTTCTATTTAAGCATTAGGAAACGAAAGAAAAATTCTTAATAATAGAAATCCACTTTAACTTTCATCTCATCTATTCTTCAATTCTCCCCTGAAACTGCCATGTCTTTTCATTGATTGTATCTGAGAAACTAGTTCTGATCCCTATGTTATAAGTATTTAAATTTTGCAGAGGCAATGTCTGCTCAAGTCACCACTGTTATTGTTGGACATTCCTGGAGTACCAACCCTGCAATTCTTCAGGAACAGCACCAGGGTCTCAGATGAACTCACTGACTGAACTAGTATTGCTGCACATCACACCTGGGTATTTTGCCACCAACCTCAACGTGCCTCTTGCTGTGTGAAATCCTTTCTAGCAGTAACTCCCCTGCCAGCTTGAGCAGTATTACAGAATAAAGAGTTCTCAGTGTCACAGCAGGTGAGGCAACTAACAGAGACTTCAGTCCTTAGTCTCTAGTTCTTACTGAATTTTAAAGGAGTTCTTTTTTCAAACCTTTCTTCATGGAGTTATGAAAAGTTTCTTATATATAAGTGCATATCCATGAGGCAAAAATATATGATGTCCAGTAAATTAATTAATACATGTTTGTTTCCTCTATGATTTAGGTCTATAAAGTCCTGCTTTGGTCTCCAATTAACCAAACAAAAAAGGTTGCAAGATTTTGGAATGCAGTGTGTTCATAAAAGTGCAGGTTTTTTTCACATGCAACCTTTTTGAAAACTCTGGACTACCATAATTCTCTTTTCATGTCTGATTGAACATGATTTTGTAGGACTTTGCTTGTATTTTCCATACAAATTCTGTACTGCACAATGACTTTTCCTCCCTGTTTATTCTCCATTGAGTGGCCTCAAGAGGGTTTTCTTGGCATTTCCTAGCTGTGTCAGGTAAACTTTGCTTAAGGATTCTGCTCCTCTAGTTTATGTTGGCAGAATGGGACAGATAATTCTGAATTATTCAGCGCTTCTGCTACTGCTGAGTGATGATAGGTGTCATGTGTATCTACCAACGTCAAACCTTGTGCCTTGTGCTCTATTTTTCATGCATCCAGGACACCAGTGGCAGACACCTGTACAAAATGGCTCTAACACACTACAGATCATCAAGACCCCACTGATTTCACAAGAACTTCCAAGTGCTTTCCAAGGTACCTTCTCCTTTCTTGCCCACTGAAATACTTTTATTTTTTTCCAAGGTTCTGCTGTGTGGAATTTTTTTTCAGTCCTATCAACATTCTGTGTCCTTCTTTGACAAACAAAGCATATTTTAGACCCTGGTTAAAGAACTTGCCTGAAAGAATTTTAGTTGGAAAGATTCTAATCTGCTTAGAAAGTAAAAATATTATTTCTCAGAAAACACCAGAACTTGGCATCATATGGTCACTGTTCTTTTTCAATTAAAAAAAAAATGTGGCTTGGGAGTAGGATAGAATTTTGTTTTTTGGAAAGAGTTTTTGCTTTGAAAGACAGAGCAGAAAATTAAAACTGGGAAAAAATTTATTGTAAAGAGAAAGAAATGAAATTGCACAAAACCAAATTGGGATAAACATTTTTAATTATTTTGATTGTAAACACTCTAGAACAAACATAATTCTCTGCAAATTGCAGTTTCCTTGGTTTGAAATGTGATTTGGTCTTCCAGTAGCTAGAGTTAGAATGAAAAGCAACAGATAAATCGCTGAAAGACAAATGACAACTAGTATGTAAATGAACTTCTAAAATTTTTTTTCAACTAAGCAGATATGTAACTTATAGCACAATTGTTGTTATCTAGCAATAATACTGGAAATATGATTCATAGCTGAGCCAAATCTTAAAAGATTTTTGAGGTATTATTAAAACATTTCATTTATATGTCTCTTTTGGCAAGGAATGCATAAAAAGAGTGCAAGCAATTTAAAATTTTGTATTACTTTCTCTCAGTGGCACACAATTCTCTCCACAATTTTATGTATTTAATTCAGACAATTTAATAACTAATGTAGTGAGCAAAATCATAGAAATTAATGAGAAAGAAAAGGCAAGGGACTTGCACAGGTTTTTCCTATGCCTGTACACATTTTCCACAATACAGTTCCCTTTACTTTACCCATTCCATTTTACACAATTCCCCAGTTTACTAGTTCAATAAAATGAATTATCCCTTTCTCTTTCTGCATACTTTCTACACAATTTTCTGATTCTACTTTATCAAATTTTCAAGTGGAGATACGTAGAGAGAAAAAAACATGGATGGGGTACAAAGGCAGAAAAATCATATTTGAACAGGTGCATAACACAGAGGTTTTCTAGACAGCTGGTTGGACTCTACTGCAGTCCAAGTCTATTAAGCCCTGACACCTCCTGATTTAATGAGAATACATTATAAATACCAACACGTTTTTATCTACCTTGGCATCAGTGTGTCTGTACTTCTATCTTGTACCTGTCAAATTCTGACTGGAGTGAATATTTCTTTTAATGCTCTTTAGTTAAATATTAGGTTCTCTTAAAGTAATCCTCTTTAGTGCAAAAATAATCTAGCCAGAGATTCATGCAATAGACAGTTCATTTTCTTACAATTGCTCTGAACAAGAGTTTTTGTAATTGATGGCACACCTTATCTGAATAAGAGCAGATAAATAGATGCATAAAAATACTTTAAGGGAGCCAAGAGGATGGGGTCAGACTCTTATTGGTGCCTGGCAACAGGATAAGAGGAACAGCAAGAAAATGAAACACTGAAAGTTTCATCTGAATATGAGTAAAGTCTTCTTTATTTTTAGGGTGATGGAGCATTGGAACAGACTGCCCAAAAAGGTTGTGGAATCTGCTTATATGGAAGTACTCAAAACCCACCTGGATGAAATAATGTACAATGTGCTTCAGGTGGACCTGCTTTAGCACAGAGCTTGGACTGGAGGGATCTCCAGAGGTTCCTTTCAACTCCAACCATACTGTGATTTTGTGTGATCTGATAATGGTACTGAAGAGTTTGAAAAAAGTGAAAATTTAGAAAAGGCATTTTTTTGGGGGGGAGGGACAATACAGAGGAGATAAAAGATAATTTATTAGCAGTGTATGTGCATAGACCTACAGCTTATTACCATGCTATCTGGAGGTCTCAAATTAATGATTCCCTAACCAGAGACAGGAAACAAAGGGATCAAGTAGACCAACACACCTAAGCTGACATACATATTATGCTGAACCAAAAAAAACCCACTCATTCCCCACATACTGCTTTTTAGTCTTATTTATCTACTACTGAATTATCTAATTATCTACTAACCTGAATTTATCTCCTTTATAGCTCTTAAAGAATGTAATTGAAAAATAATACCTGAACTATAGTGTGTAAAGATCAGATCCATCCATTTAAACAGAAAATGACAAATATAATTTCTATAGATCCATTTACCTCAGATAATTCTCCTGAAATGGATAGTTATGTAGTACTACTTCTACAGCTTGGTTGAGTGGTTCTTAACATTTTGACAATGTATCAACACTATTTCCCCTAGACATCAGATGTCTACACCAAGCTTCACTTACACCATTTACAGAAACAAGGCTGTAGGTGTTCACCAATCTCTGTTAAAACCGACACATAAGCCAAAATATTCTCCTAAATAAAATTATTTTCAATACTCCCCATTAAAACTTTTATGTTTTATTTTTGAAATAAACATTTTCCCAAAGCTATGTACATTATGTCCAAAATGTCTTTCATTTCATTAAAACAGAAATCATTGTAAAGTCCTCTGCATTCTTTATTTTCATTACAGTTCAGTAATTTTCCAATCCAGTATTAAAAAAAAAAATAAAATTGCAACATATGTGATGTTCCAGATCTACTTTGGTTGAAATTTTATGTTTTATAGAATTAGATATTAGTTTGATGAATTTGTGTACATATATACTTCATACTTGATCATTCTGTCTTTTCTCACATTCACAGATTAACATGGTTTTCTACCCATGTAATTATGTGCTACCTCACATGGCATACATAAGATAATAATAAGCTTGAAAGTACAGATAAATTAGCAGGAAGTTTTAACAGAAAATTGTAAACTAACAGTTTCCAGCAACTTTTGGGAGAAAAAAAAAAAGGAATCACAGTCTCTTTGCAAAATCTTGTGATGCCTTAAGAGTCAACTGACTTCATGTGTTTTACTTAGTGCATTTCTTACAGTGAGACTGGGTCTATGGCAGCTATGTAAAAATCATTCATATAAGAACTCAGCTGCTGAAGCTAAAGCCTATTAAAAAACAGACTTTCCTATCTGGATTGTTGAGTAAATTGTCACCAAAAAAACTGCCTCTGCCCATATTTCAATCAGGAATGACAGAGTGATAGCAGGAAAAACCCGCCTAATGAAGCAGTATGAAGCAGGAAATATGTAACTGAACCAAACAAAGCACTGGCAGTATTTGGGGGAGATAGGTAAGGAAGCATAGAATTTGGGGGCTTTAAATAAACACTGTAACATCAAAGTCATTGTAGAGTAATATTGCAGTAGATGTACATTTTTGCATTCATGGAATAACACTGTTTTCCATCAGAAAGAACACAGAGAAGATACACTTTACAACCAAATTCCTAAAGGATGTGATTTGTAAAATATAATGCTCTTGATATAGGTTGGCTTCCTCAAAACGTAAAATAAATTAAGCTTTTTCTTGATAGCTATTATGTGCTTAACTGAATCATAATTCAATCTAAGCTCAGAGACAAAATCACACACAATCTTTACATAAGAACTCTTTTTTCGTTGTTTCTTTTTCCCTTTTAGGTCACAAAAATCAACCCATCTTCATTCAGTTCTGACACTTTTTATTTTAACACTTCTCTATCCCTTGTAGCAATGTGGGTTTTTAGGATTCCATGTGCTTCCATTGTTTCCCTGCCCTGTATACTATTGGTTCATTTTGAAATACCCACTCTGCTGTACTTGAAAACCTATGGGTGTGTTCCCCCCGTCAATTTTCCCTTCTTCCTCCTGGGACTGGCTCTAAGGGAGACAATCCCTCCCCTTCCTTTCCCCTTAAAAGCCAGTGTCTGTGTCAGAGAGAGGTCTTCCATCTCTGTGCTGCTAGCACCTGCTACCTGCCCTGTCTCCCTTCCCCCTTCTCCTCCCCTGCAACACCCTCTCCCTACTCCAAATAAACCTCCCTAGCAGAACAAAGATGGATTCCAGTTCTTTTCTTTGTCCCATTATTATTTCCTGCTGAATTTCTGTGGTTGAGAGACTCACGCCAGCCGGGGGCCGCCCAGATCCGGTGGAATTACGCGGACCAGGGACCCCGGTCCGGGGGGAGCCAGATCCTGCCGCCCTCCCGGACCCTGCCACATCAACCCCTGTAATGAAAAGCACACTGATGACAAAATCTACAATTTCAGAAACAAAGCATAAATTTGAATGAATGCTGGTGTGTGGTTAAAATGACTGGAGAAATTATCTTAGGAAACAAGAGTTAACAGAAATTGGAGAGAGAAATAAAGGTTGCAGAAGAATCAAGTTCTTGATTCTTGCTTTGGAATAGAATTTAAAAATCCAAAGTATGAACTTGAAAAATTTGAGTCTGTCATAACTGATCACTTATCTTAGGCCCTTTATTTACTTTTGTATAGTCTTATTTTAAATATGTAATTGTTTGCACTCATATATCTCATAACACAATTATGGAATGTTAGCTAGAGCATAGAAAGTTCCTATTTTAATGTAAACAGGTATATTTTCTTTAATATAAAAAATTAACCTACATAAAATGATGTGTAATTAACACAGAATTGTTTAGCTTAATAGAACTGCAGAAGCATTCAATTAGCATATTCAGATTCTTAAAAAGCCTCACATACATACCCTTGGGTATTTTTTCTTTGATAGGTCTTTCTAAGATTATGGATATTCATAAGAGAATTAGATGTTTGCATAAGAATCAAAAGTATTAGTTCCCCACACAGTATTAAAAAGACTATTGGTTTTAATTTCTTACAGTTGCTAGCTTGAATATTATATTGCAGGGACAAGCTTTTACTTTCTGCTTTTGTTTTACTTATTTCTAAGAGTCTGTTTTAAAAATGGGTTTCAAATTATCTCTATTGTTCTTATGCCAGGAGTTCTTCATAATGAATATACATTTAATGACAGAAACCAAAATATCTTTCCCTCAGCAGGGTTCAAAATATTATATTATAGAATTGCAGGTTAAGTACACTTCACAGTTCATAGTTAGTTACATTGTGACTTTATTCATATCTAAAGACTTTAAAATGGTAGGTGAAAAAGAAATAGTAGAAATAAAAGTGATTTCATGACTTCAAGGGAAAAAGTCAAGAGTAAGTTTTAAAAATGTACTCTTCTGTTTGGAGATAAAAACATTTGTATCAAAGAGAATACAAACAGCAAGTTTGAAAACTTACTCAGGAATGAATATAATTTTTTCTGCAAACACTTCATTGCAGAATTTTGACACTCCAAGTGACTTATGACTACCCTGGCAAGAGGGATGTGAAGTCATTTAAATATGCCTAAGTTTAATTTATGAAGCAATTGCATAGAGAAACAGATTTCAGGTCTTATCAGACACTGTACACAGATCTTAGTTATTTTTGTTATGTTTGATACCCAGTGCCAACATTTCATCTGCAAATATCACTCAAAGTCTCCAAAAACTGACATACAAAATAACAGATGCATCAGCATATCTTTGGATAAATTTGTTATGCAGCCAGACTGTTATCTCACTCCTCATGATTGTATTGTCACTTACTCATCCAATTTCTGTAATGATTCAAAGAATTCACAGCAATAAATACCATTACAAGATACAATTTTTAGTTTTAAAACTGACTAAATGGTTTCCTTACATTGCTTCCATGGTTGTACCCCAAACATCAACTAAGAACTACACAGCCACTGACTGACTCTCCCCTGGTGGAATGGGAGACAGAATAACAAGAGTAAAAATGAGAAAGTTTGTACATTGATGGAAAGATAGTTTAATAAGCAAAGCAAAGCAAAACAAGAATTAATTTACCAATCCCCATGGGCAGGCAGGTGTTTAGTCATTTCTGGGAAAGCAGGGTTCCATCATGTGTAATGTTGACTTGGGAAGACAAACCTCATCACTTCAAATATTCCCCCTTCCTTCTTTTGCCCCCAGCTCTCTATGCTGAGCATGATGGTACACGGTCTAGAATATTCCTTTGGTCAATTTGGGTCAGCTGTCCATGCTGAATCCCCTATCAACTTCCTCAGCCTCCTCATTGGTGGAATGAGAAGCAGAATAGGCTTTGATTCAGTCATAAGCACTTCTCAGAAGTAACAGAAACATCCCTGTTTTCAGCACAATTCTATAATATAGCCCTATAATAGCTACTGTGAAGAAAATTAACTATGCCCCAACCAAAACCAGCATTTGTGCATCTGTCTGTAGTTGTATTTTTTCCAGTACCTCAACTCTCCTTCCTTTTCTTTCTTTTCTGATATTCATTGTGTATAACCACAAGATCAAAACATTAGTTTTTAAAGCTCAATATCATTTACATATTTCAGAAACATGAGAAAAAGTGAGTAAGTTTTGCTTTATTAACATCTCTTTCTCTCCCAAGAGACAGAGGATTCAGAGTTACAAAATTACTTGGGGGAGAAAATAACATTTTGTAATTACACAAATACTTGGTTTGATCTCAGAAACTGAGATTATTTTAAAGTCTCTAGAATTAGTCAAAATGAATGATGAATAATTTCACAAAGAAGTCAAAATGAAAGAGTAAATGCCAAGCTTTCTCTCTGTAGCTACAATTCATGGGAAATGAAGACCTGTAAAACAGAAAGTTTACATAAAAATGAGAGTCAATTGATAACTATTAGTTTCACAGCAACGCAGATAGATTTTTATCAAATAACTAAAATATTTATCATTCTAACTTTTGATTCAGTTGAAAAAGTTTCCTGGTATTTTCTGCATAGAAGAAGATGTCAAGGCCAGTCAGTATCAAGCTAGAAAAAAAACAAACCCATGTGATGTAGTTCCCACAGCCAAAACAACACGTGTACACCACTCCCAAAGATTTCTAAATTAATTTGAAATTCTCTTCATAAAGACATCGAAACTCCTAAGTGCTCAAATAAATATTTAGATTGGCTTTTTAAGAAATCAGCATATATAAAGAAGCCAAGTGTAGGAAAGGTCAAAGCCCATCAAGAAAAAATCGGGTATAAAAGAAAAGTTTGACAACTATGAAGTTGATAACAAAAGTCATTACAGCAGCTCTCTAAAATGACAGAAAATCAACTAAAATGCATTAACTGTTATCATATATGATACTGTCACATATCACAACTATGAATGTTTTCCCTTGAATAAAGCCAAAAGTTTAGATAAATGAGGCCACATAAAGACAAAAGAAAGGAAACAAATAAATGATAACCAAAATCAGCTCTGAAAAAATATCAGAAATAAAATGAACAAACAAAAAAACCCCAGTAAAGAACAAAACAAGCAAACAAAATTTAAACAAAAAAGACCCCAACTAGGGTTAAATGGTGTGTGCTAGCATTCATGGGAGAAATAAGATTTCCTTCCTCAAAGTTATGCAAAAAAAAGCAGAAGAGCCAAGGGGTCAAAGGCATCACCAGTGAGGCTAGGACTCCAGAGAGAATTTTCTGCTATAAAAGGAAAGCCAGAGCAGTAATAGGGAAACAAAAAACTCAATATTGAAGGGTCAGTCAAGTGTCAATAAAAAGGCACCCTCTTTCCTGTACTCCTGTAATGAAAGCAAGTTCAAGTTCTTGCACTTGAACACAGAAACCACCTATGGCAACAAGTCTATAAAAGGCCTGTTTATATCTAGTCAGCATCTTTTAAATGAGGAAGGATTCCAACATGAACTATAAAATTGTCACTCCACTCTACATTTGATATTGTAATATGTATTTTAAAGGAATGCTGAAAACAAAGTTTCTTGTTGAGACATTTCATAGCCTAAGATTAGTATTCAGATGAAGTTATGCACCGTGTGCCACACTTACAGAAAAAAATTATTTTGGGGATTGCAGAAAGCATGTATTGGAAATACTTGAGATTTCTGAGTACAAGTCACAATTTCAACACCACTTACAAAATTAATTTCTCTGTGATCCACAGTGCTACCAGCAAGCTCTACTTCCATTTCACCTTGAAAAATTTTGAGAATTAACATGCAATGTAGACATATGAAAAATGAGGAAAATTTATATAAATGTCAGAATAAACCAATAATAGACAGTAAGAACTGGAATTTTACAGATTCTAACCAAATATTTATAAATTTGCAAAGGTGCAACTAATGAGTTATGGTCATCATGTAAGAGGTTTTTGATTGAATTATTTTTCTATTAGGCAGTTGCAATTTGACACACAGAGAAACAAACAAGTTTTTCACGGAAAGACAAATAATTAAAACACTTTAGCATTACACTAAGACCATTACAGAGTGGCCTGCACTTAGTCATGTATATTTGATATTGTGTCAGAGGGAGATGGCTTCCCAAACTGCTTTTTTGCAAATTTCTTTTAATGAGTTTCTTTACTCATTCAATCACTTGCTGTTTCACCTCTTGAGACTCCTCCTGGTGTCCTTCCCAACAGAAGAATTTGTGTCATGGCCAAAGAGCTAAACTAGGCTTGGATTAACTAGGTTAAATTGCTAGCTCCATCCATTTAAACAGTGACCAATCAGCTCCAGGGTACTTTGGCTTTAGTTTTGGTGTTTTCTTGTTATAGGCAATTTTGGAGGGCAGTCAATATTGTTAACTGCTGAAAGAGGAGGTTTCCATAATCTAAATAACATTGATTTAAATATTTGGAAACTAGGACCACACTTTGTCCTCTCTTAGATCTTCAAGATCAGAAAGGACTGTAAACTTTACACTGTGCTCCAACTGCATCTGTGTATATTGCTTTAACTGAACCACTTGAAAATCTTATTGGCCTCTAACATATCATCATCACCTGTGTTACTTATGTAAAGAGTGATTTAATTGTTGCAAAGATCATATGCCAAACACCAAGCTACTATTGTTCACTGAACAGATGGGAAAGGTTATGGTATTTGAATATTTCATTATTAGTGAGACAGGTCACACAACAAGCCATAAATCATCTGTTTACAGGCACTTTGCTTGATGTAAAAAATGAGGGGTTTTTGTTTTTCCACCTTGAAAGTTTTCATCACTTACAAAGTCAGCAATTTTCATACTGAAAATATCATTCGTGCGCAAATTATTTCTCAGAGCAAACAGATGTGACGTGAGGCCGGATAGCTAGGTTTTGTTTAAAGACACACATATTAAACAAGATATTTACTGATATTTCTCATATACTATGTAACTAGATATACAAAAGAAAAATGCATAGGGTTTTTTTTTTCAGAGTGCAAGGGCATGTGGGTATCCTACAGCACCCTGATCCTGAGAGTTAAATGCCCTTGTTAGAGCAATGAAGCATTGTACAGAAAATAAATATTTTAATTTTAAAAGAAAATTCAGTAAATGTTATTTCTATTAATTTTCTGAGACTTTTGTATTAATTTAACAAAGAACAACTCAGGTTACCAGCTAGTTATAGGTAAATGGTCTCTGGTACTTTTAGTGACTTGCAGCAAAAGAGATACTAACTGTGAGCAATGAAGCTCAACAAAAAAGAAGATATTCATTTGGCAGGAGGAGAAATTTTCCTTGCACCAAGGACAGAGATTAGAAAAAAACCCTGAAAAAGAATATGACTGTGTATTCTGAAAGAGACCAAAATTCTTGGAGCCCCTTTAGCATCCTGACAATGTCCAATTCTGTTCTAATCGCCATCTAGAAGGGTAAAGTTAATTGTATTAGGGAGCAACCATTTGGTTTGTATTTTCCCTACACGTGACTTGATCACCCTATCACCCTCAAGCTGAACAATCCTATTGTTGCTCATCCCAACTTACACTCACAGGAAAGATGGTAGGAGTATAATATTGCCTTATGTGTGGCTCACTCTCATAAAAAGTGTACATATCCATTTATACTTTTACTATTGCCTAGGGCTAACACTGAGAAAATGTATTAATACTTTTTATCCTATTACTTTTTCTAAGCTTTTGAAAGAAAAGTAATAATGTTAGTATATCACAGAAAACTTGTACCAAGAAAAATTTAACAACATATACACAAGAAAATGAGAAAACTAATGCACAAAGGTTGTTATCCATGTTTCAGCTATATATCACCAGAAAACTGAAATGGAGAAGGATCTGAAACAGAGATTTTAAAATATAGAAAAGCTAAAAGCCATGGAGAGTAAATTTAGGAACATAAAGATTTCCTCTCATCAGCTAAGAGAGATGAGATAAATCAGTTGAGCTTTATCTATCATTAAACCAATTATTTACTCTTTGACATCTGATCTGTGCTTTCATTTCACTTTTTCATACTTATTCAGGGAGGTCTTTTTAGTACTATTGAAATAAAGTAAGTGTGAAAAATAAAAAAAAATTATTTTGACTTTTTAAAACCCCCAAATCCTGAGCCATAAATAACCTTGTTTCCTAAACCAAAGACCCTTTCCTCCGCAACACATCCAGAAATTCAATTACACAATGGACTGAAAGTAAGGACCTTTGTGAAGAAAATGTACAGTCAACAATTTTGAGTTAAAAATAGGAATGGGATACAGTGAGAGGAATACTGATAGAAAATAACAGTTATGAAGTGAGCAAAATGTTTCCAATTCTAAAGAAATCATACACTTAACTAGGTCTACTTTAGAATTTTACCAAGTTCTGAACTGTGAACAAAATTACTAAGACCTGTATGAAATAATTATTTAGCTCAATTCCCAAAAAAACTTAAAAAAAAAAAGTTTTGTTAAATCAAGTAGATGAGATATTGTATATTCAATACATCTTTTCCTTCTTATGTGAATTTTCTTCTTGTCAATATTTTTTTTCAAGTCTGACATAAAATTCTTCATATTATCACCAAAATACTTCAAAAAGTAAGTGGTGAGGAGAAGCAAAGGTGAACCGAAGACATGAAAGGCAACTATTTTTCCAGATAACTTAAACATCTGACTCCTGACAAAGCTTCAAACTCAATTCAGAAAGCAATTTTTTTTTTAGGATCTTGGAAAAAATCATTATTAGGACCACACCTTTGATTTCCATAATCCCATGTTATATGAAGTTCATTGATTTTGTTATTTTTCTTTCATGGTTGAGGGATAAGACAGAATGGAATGCCAAAACAGGAGGAAAGACGTGGCACTGCAAATATATCTGCCTTAGAGACCTTTGGTATGTTCAGAAGGCATTGCTTCAGGACATCACTTTCTAGTGATATGACTCAAACTTTTATCCTTATAACAATTTGACCTAATGTACAAGAAGTACAAAAGAAGGCAAAATACTTGTTAAATACATCAAGAGATCAGATTCACTTGACTTATTACATAAAACTTATAGAATGTTTTCCCCAAATATTGTAATAGGCTGAGATTTCATCAAGGAAATGCATCCAATTCTCAACTCAACTCTTAAAATATTTTCTCTTCTTTATATCTGACGGTCATAGGAAAAGACGTTAGCATCTTGGAGTCAGAGGAAACATATTAAATTTCTGAAAACTGGAGAGCATCTCACCTCCGCTTTAAAAGTGCTCCACTAAAAGGAGTGAACTGGCAAAGAACAAAAAGTGGTTCACTGTTTGTCTTCTAGGGTGCAGAGTAGGCAACACATTGGTATTGAACATATTGGAATTGTTGACACCTTGCCTCAGTTGGCTCACTGTCACAGCTAAAGTAAATATGTCTCAATAAAAAGATTTTGAATATTCTGCTCAAATGTCAAAATTGCTAAACCTACAAACAGAAAAAATTCTGAGAGAAAAATTAATAAACTAATGACAGAGAAGTCTCTTTTGGATATCTTATTAAACATCTGTATGTGGTTTTGTTATTATCATCTTTTTTAAGGATGTACCTCCTGTAATATGGACAACTAAAGAGCTTCTTCACTGTAAGTATAATTTGAATGAGTGTTTCACCTCATAAAATAACAAAGGCATAATTTATCTAAAGAGAGAATGGTTGTCTGTGTCTTCAGCAAAAGAGAACCAAGATCTGTTCTCTGACATATTGCACTTCTTTTTTTGCCATTTTATTAATATACAATATTTAATGCCAAAATCAGACTGATCAAAATATACAAATCAAATACTTTCTAAGAATATAAGGCAGTGCAATATATTTGACCTTCTGACCCACAGAATGCCAAGACAAGAACAACAAAAATGATTAAAATATTGGAAGCAACTTAATGATGAAGGTTTTTCTAGCCTCCTGCATGTGACAAGATAGCTGCTTCTCCTGGCATCAGATCTACTACCTCTATATGAAAGCTATATCTTTAATCCCAGCAGTTTCTTGAAAGGAAACTTGGTTTTCATATTTTAAGAAGGACCACAGAAGAAGATAGTGAATTTTAAAATCAGAGCAGGCATGCATTTTACTACATCTATGAATTTTACCCATAGATTTAAAATACAAGTTTATGGAATGCTAGACATGGAATAATATTAAGTATTGGAGAGGAGTTACATTCTGCATGCACATTTGGAAAAATTGCCTGGTCAGGTGCAACAGAAACTTAAGTAAAACCTTTTTCTATAATCATATCCAATTTCCAGAGCCTCATGTATTTGCCTGTATGACCATTTCTGGGAAATGGTGCTGGATGATGCTAGGGCTGACAAGTCACACAGTGTGAACCAACCTGAGCTCTTGGTTTAGGGTGGCCAGACAAAAGCCATAATCCTTTTATCAGATTATAAATAAGTATATGAATTAAACAATGGAAGTAAAGACATCCTTAATATCCTTGTCACAGTTTTACTTTTTTTTACTTCCTAAATGGAAGAGGATTCGTAAAGTTATGATTCTATGCAGTTTAAAATTATTCACTCTTATAGTGAAGATAGCAATTCTGGAAAATAGTATACTTGAATTAGGATGAACACACAACAAACAATTTTAAATCTTTCTTAAGTACAAAATGCTATAGTTTCCCAAACTAACCCATCATCTAGAGAAAACTCAAGGGCAAATAAGGCAAATGTAGCTAGAGTTTTAATTTAATTATTTTTGCTTTAAATTTTCATAAGAAGCTTTTTTTTTTATATTTGGAAAAAAATATGTTTCTATCATTTTGAGCAACATCCTAATTTTTAACTCAGTCAATAGGAGGCATGAGAATTAAAAGACGACTTTGCAGAACACCATGGTGAAATTATAACTGTATAAATGCAGCAATTAGAGAAAGAGATTACAAATCACTGTTTTCTATTCCTTCAGTTTCTTGCCTTGAATTTGGTCTGTGACCCACTTTCTATACGAAGTACTACCAAAAACACCATATCAATAGGGTTTCAAGACAAACAATATAAATATTTCCTAACTTCAATGATATATCATTACATTGATATTCATCAGCTCAGCTCACTGATAATCGAAGACACTTAAAAATAAATGCAAACACATTTATCTTCATAACTTATTAAAGTGCTTCTTGCCAGGATGACTCACAGTAACTGCATCTCTTTTTCACTTACTCACTATAGACCCATACTGTGGTTAATATCATCTCAAACACCAAAATACAGCACTGATATAAAGGAAGCTTCTTATTTCCATAAGGCTAAATCCACAAATGCAATACATTCTCCTTAGGATTCTTGATTTTACCTTTTTTTTTTTAATCCACAATGTTTCATTAAAAAAAAAAAAAAATTAGAAAATGCTTTGGGTTGGAAGGGACCTTAAAGATCATCTATTTCCAATTCTTCTGCCATGACCAGGGACATCGTTGACTAGACAAGCTTACTCAGAACCTCATCCCACCTGGCCTTGAACACTTGCAGGGATGGGCCATCCACACCTGCTCTGGGCAAGCTCTTCCAGTGTCTAATCACACTCACAATAAAGAATTTCTTTTAAATATGTAATGTAAATTTACCCTCTTTCAGTTTGAAGCTATACCTGCTGCTTGTGTCACTATATGCTTCTTGTAGTCTCCCTTCACGTACAGGAAGGCTGCAATGAGATCTTAGTGAAGCCTTCTCGCCTCCAGGCGAAAAAATTGTGTCAGCCATTCCTCATAGGAGGGATGTTCCATTCCTCTAATCATCTTGGTGCACAGATCAATGTCCTTCCTGTGTTAGGGACCCCAGAACTGGATGCAGTACTTGAAGTGGGGTCTCACCAGGGCAGAGCAGAGGGACAGAATCCTCTCCCTCTCCCTGCTGGCCATGCTGCTTTGAATGCAGCCCAGGACACGTTTGGCTCTCTGGGCTTTGAGTGCACATGGCTGGGTCATGTCCAGCCTCTCATCTACCAGTACCACCAAGTCTTTTTCATCAGGGCTGCTTTTGGTGTGTTTATCCCTCAGCCTGTGTTGAAATGGGAGGGTTGTCTCTACCCACATGGAGGACTTCACACTTGGACTTGTTAAACCTCATGGGATTCTCATGGGCCCATTTCTCGAGCTTATCCAGGTCACTCTGGTGGGCATCCCATCCTTCAAACATGTCAGCTGCACCACCCAGCTTGGTGTCATCTGCAAATTTGCTGAGGCTGAACTTGATCCCTTTGTCTATGTCATTAATTAAGATATTAAACTGTACCGGTCCCAGTAGAGATCCCTGAGGGACACCACTTGTCACTGATGTCCCCTAGGACTCTGAGCTGTGGGTCAATACTTTCTGAATGTGACCATCCAGCTAATTCCATATCCACCTAATAGTCCTCTCATCAAATCCATGTCTGTCCAGTTTAGAGAGAAGGAGTTGCCAGGGACTATGTCAAAGGCCTTACACAAGTCCAGATAAATTATGTCTGTAGCCCTTCCTTTGTCCATCAACGTAGTCATTCCATTATAAAATGTTACTAGATTGTTAAGACAGGAATTGCCTTTGGTGAAGCCATATTCATTTATTTATGTATACAAAAATAAAACTATTGCCTCTTTACCCTAGCAGTATGCAAGAGGACTTCGGCCCACTGCATACTGTTTCAGTTCTACCTTCTTAAGGGATTTTTTTCTATTCTTCATTGGACTTTTAAATATTTTGTTTTTAAATCTACAGGTTTCCATTTCAACTTTTAACTTCTAGTTTAACAATTGATTTTGTTTTTTTTTTAAGAAAGTAATATGTGATCTTAAATGACAGTTGTTCTCTTAACCTTTTCATATAAGGTACTCATCATGATGTGGAAATATATAATAAATGTGATTTATAATTTAAATACCATTTTGCTCAAACAAAGAATTTGAATTGCAAAAGGTATATAGAGCAATACATACTTAAGTGCATTACCAAGAGTGAAGGCAAAGAACGTTAATTGTTCAGGCTGAAGTTAATAAACCTGTTGAGAAAACAAAACTGTACAAGCTTCTATAATGAGAAGAGAACCTGTCAGACAGTGTCCCATCAAACCTTGGTTTGCTTTACAGTTACCCTGATCCTTTATATTATCTCCTGAGCATTAACTGAAAATGCTTGCAGAAATCATGCAAAAACAAGTGCAATGTGCATACTTTTGTACAAAAAAGTGTTATACAAGTCAGTCCTTCTCACATCCCAAATAGATTTTGCCTGCAATCACTACAAACTGATTTTTCTCATATTAATCCATGATAAGCTCAGGTTAATTGTATATTATGTGTATAATTGTATAAATGTGTATAGTATCTTCTGTTCAACATTTCTGGTTTGAATAGATTCTTGAAGCAACTAGGATTTTTTCAAGACAAACCTGTGTATAGAAAAACTTTTGCATGTGCTTTGAAATAGAGACACCTCTATTTAAATAATTCATGGTATTATACTAATTTGTTTAATAAAGTCAAGGCCACATAAATATTAGCTGATTTATTCTATCAGTATCTACAGTATTACAAGTGGTTTTGTAAAGTATTTTCCTCATCAAATACATTAAACTGTAACTGTACACTAAAGGTCATGCTACAATGTGCATGCCATACTGGAACATGCTTGTTGATAATTGGCCAAAATTTATCAAAGCAGGTGTAAACTTCCACTCTTATTTTTTGTATGAACTAGTAATTAATTTGCAATATGGCACCTGATTAAATAGCATTCATGTTGAAATGCGACTATGCAATACTTATACTCTAGTGTTATCCTCTCTCTTTATAATAGCTGTTAAAAGTATTAGAGTGTCTCATGATCACTTTATGATTAATTTCTCTTGACAACTTGTAAAACCGTATTAGCAGGTCATAGTTCAAGACAGTGTTCCCTGGCCACCCCTCTATTGCCTCCATCTGGGAGATTTTATGCAAAATCAGTTCACAAATACAATAGGGTTTTTATACACTATTGAGAGAGTTTTATGCAAGATTATTCATTATGCACTAAAAAAAATCTGAAATAAGGCAGTTAATCTTCGCAGTGACACACATATGCATATATTGGTATGAAACTCAAAAGAGTGCTCAGGGGCACCTGTTCCAATACGACTCTCTGGGACAGAACAGTAGCGATGGAAAGAGAGGCAAGAATAGGACCTTTTCTGTCCTCTACAATAAAAGCACAGAAAACTGACAACTTCATTGAGAAACCCTTGTAAGTTATTCTCTGCTCTCCATGTAGCACTGATATAAGTACAGACAATGAAAGCCTTGCACAGTATATTAAAAGTGCAGTGCAAAACGACTACTTGTTTTTACACTGGCAAGGGACTGGTTTTGCCATAATGTTTTTATCTATGAACGGTCACGACACCATTCTTTGGGGCTAAAATATTTTTGCAAGTGTTTTTCTTGGCTTTATTTCAAGCAATCTCGAAGCTCTGGAATGCTTTTCTTTGTACTAATAATATAATAGGTGAAAATGCATACATTACTGAGCAAAATTTGGTTATTTCAAGCCTTATATACAAGATCAATGGATCTGTGCCTACGCATATTTAAGGAGCTTGGTCAAAAATAATGTACAGCAATAGGCCCCAAAACAACATATTCCAGGATGTTCTAAGGTACAGGAGGACAGAGATGGAGGATTTATCAATTTATGTTACTCAAAAAAAAGGAAGATTATTTTTTCCATTAATCTGACTGGCTTCTAAAAGAAACAGGTTGAGTAAAGAAACCAACTACATTCCTCAGCAAAATAAGGAAAACTTGTTTTCTTGACATCTCACTGAACTGATCAAACTTCAGTTCATTTAATGTTTTCAAACTCATTTTTAATATATTGCTAATTTATATATTTCTGTTCTCACTGTTATTTAAGCACACGCTTAGCTGGGCCTCTCTCCTCAACTGTCTAGTCCCTGGGGAAAAAAGTATTTTCACTGCCTTGACTCCTTCTAGCCTAGGCTGGGTAGGACATTTTTCTTTCTAATGTCACAGTTTGTAGGGTTCCTTCTCCAGGATGGATAAGGACCTTTTACTGTTAATCATGTAAAGGCACATTCATGCCCAAAGTAAGTTAGTCACTGCAATTTACTGAAGCGTATGCAGTGAAATTAAAAGCAATTTTTTTCTGAGTTTAGATCCTTATATGTTTAACTAATTCAAGCTACCCAATAATTACAACCATTTCTACAGTCAACAGAACCCCATTACACAATTAATTTACTCAGTTATCGGGGGAAGAGGAGAAACAGTCTTCCTCTTGATATAAATCTCTAATGTACAAAGTCATATTTGATTTTCAGCTGAAGATTTTTAAAAATGTGCATGTTTTCTTAAGCATGTGCTTACCTTGCTGTTTTATTTTGCAGTATTGGCTTCAAGGCCCATATATAGGAAGCAAATAACTATTAAATAGAACAAAGAGAATAAAAATTAATATTATGTTAATACAAATTTTTGACACAGAAAAAACTAATTCTAAAATGAGTTTGCAATTGAAAATTGCATCTTGCTGAATCTAGAACCAAAGTTAACCAAACCAAAAATCTTTGAAACATAATTCCTTATGACCTCAGGCTAAAAGTCCTACTGAACTGTGGGCAGGAGAATTAAATAACTAAATTGATCAGAAATCTACTGAGAGAGAGAAAAAGCATATTCCTTCTCTTGAAGAGGGAACCCTTCACAATTAGAAAGTGTTATTTCCTAGCATAACATATTTAAGGAACTCAATAAAATCAGAGGAAGAGACAGAGGCAAAAGACCTGGCACTGCACCACAAAGATCACTAAATGAACCAATTAATTAAATGAATCCGAGAATTAATCACTGACATATTTCCATTCTGACCTGTGTGCTTCATTCACTAGGGGATAGATAATAGCATGAACCCTTGCACAAAGTGGACACGTGAAGATGACCAAAATTAAAACACTCTTCATTACCTTCTTTTCATTATATTCATGGGTGTCATCTAAAAGCATTTGGGACAGGAGGGGAAAAATTACTTTCCCTTTACACTTACCAACATTTCCAAGGGTTGCATGCTGGTTTATCTTTTGCAAGATTGTCCCTAGTGAAAATATTAGAAGCTCATCCTTCTCAAGTGCACAATACCATGAAAATTTCAGGAAAACCTTTAGTAGGTTTTTTCCAGAAGAAGAAAACAATTTCATCCTATTTTTAATAGTATTTTGTTACACTGTAAAGCTCTGTCAGTCAGTTAAAATGGAAACTATTAGGATGCCAAATGGAGGATTATCTTGTCTTTGTTATTATCTCTGCAAGCATCAAGAATAAAGGAAACTTGTAAAACAAAAAACCCTGCTTTCTTTCAAGGACCCAAATATAATTTAGAAAGGAAAATAAAACAAAATAAAAAGATTTTGAAAGACAGTTTTACATCTAGGTCTTAACTGATCTAAGTTTTCTATTAAAATGAAATTTTATGTTATGTAACACAGCATTCTACAAGCTTTATGTGAACAACCCAATTATTTACAAAAGCAAGAGAGCACATGAAGCCTGCATTTTTAAAACTAATGCATTTAGTTTATTGTAATCTGAAAGCATCTGGAGGGAGTACTTTTGCATTATAGGAAATTTATTCCAGATTTATTTGGATTGAAAAAAGCTTTATGCTGTTTATAAATATTTAGCTCTTGACAATGATTACTGGCCTTTATCTAATGTGCTCTGAGGACACAAGATTCCAAAGTGTATGTTATAGTGGTGGAATACAGGTGGTTGGAAAATTAAAAACAATGTAATGCTTGTATTTTGTTCCAGTCATCCCAGAATGATAAACATGTAGCAGTGGTGCAGTATTACAGTCTTACAAGTAAATGATTTTCATTGTCTTCAAACTGGAAAAAGAAAAAAAATTGCAATTAATAAAACAAGGAAAAAATCATGATGAGTACCTTCTGTACTTCTTTTTATTTCTGTCAACATTTCAAAGCAATCACAACTTCTTATACTTTAACATAGAACTTAGCAGTAAGACTGGGTCTAACATAAGATTTTCTTGTAACATTCTAGCATAAATAGCCAGTGTTATGCATCAAGAATATTCTGAAAGTGCAACTTGTTGGTAGTTATGAAAACAAAAAACAAGCTGTGCTAATTTGCTGTGATTCTTGCAAGATGAAAATATTCTTGCAAAAGAATTTAGAGTAATTACATTGGAATCAAAGAGAAGAGTCTGCACTTGTTAATAAGTTTTAACTGATTTCTATACAAAGACCTATGCTAAGGTACAGAAACATTTTGAATTATAAATTCCTGTGGATAAGAGTTTGCAAAATCACTAGAAATGTTTAAGTTATTGTATGTTCCATGTACCTATAGAAGTACAGCAATTCTGTATAACAATACAAAAACATGTAATATGTAATAGAAGGATTCAAGGAACCTGAAGAAAAGGTAGAATTTCACTTCAGTTGACTGAACTCTCCATCAGTTTTGCAGGATAGAACATACTGGTATAAACAATGCAAAATTTGCACAGCTAAAAATAGTGAATATAGTCTACATAAATATCATATTAGTGGAAAATACTTTCAAACATTATATTGAAAAAGTTGAAAAAAATGCAGAAGTCTCTACTATATAAGAAACTGTCTTTTAGTAAGGTCAATATTTGCAGACAAGAATAGATTTCAAGCATTGGCTTCATCTACTGCCTACAGTCATAGCTGAAGTATAGAGGTATTCACTTTATTTTTTTTTCAAATTCCCATGTAGTGTAACTAAGCATCAAATGGTGTACTCTGGGAAAAAGGCCAAAAAAGTTTTACTTCCCACATGAACAATTTTGGCATCCAAATTCTGAGGCAAATACAGCAAGATTATGCAATTCCTGTATAATTAATGAGACATATCTCCTTGTCTCCATGCACAGAAAGGTGGAGGCACTGAAGAAGAACTCGGGAAACAAAATATGAGAAATAATGGGCAGCTTAGAAATCCGTATCAGTCTAGGAATGAATAAACTCCCTAATACTCTGTGATATTGATCATATTAGTACCAATTAAATACATCAGAATGCTGGAAAAGCCACCTCAGAGTAAGCATGACAAATACACTTTTAAGATAGACCAATATATTTTAAATGTTTTTGAATGTAGTCTGCATGCCAAATTACAGTGTATTTCCATTACATAGAAAGAGACAAAGCAAAGCAAATTATTACTGAAGCCTACAGAGCAAATTTAAGACACAGCACTTTTACAGAAAATCCTGATTTAGAGCTGTGATGTAACTAAAACTTATCAGAAAATCAATTTCCCACCTAGCAATATGTGTCACAGTTTTCAGGTGTCCTCTGTGCCTCACAACTAAGGAAGAGCTTCAATCTTGGCCTGAGCAAGTAACTCTTTCAGCAATAAGCTGCATCAGCCATACACAAAATCATCAGGCAGTCATCAGAGTGACAGCAGACTTACCTGTTGCATGAAATTCATGTGACTGTATGCAGATGCACACCAAGACACATCTATGAGTGTTACTTATATGAATTAAATGCTATTGGTTCCACAGGTCACCACAGTTCCTCAACAACCAGTTTGAAATAAATGTATTCGTGAATGGCCCCAGGGTAACTGCAAAATCATGGCTTGGAATCTAAGCCCATGGGACACGACCCTGTCTGTACTCTGCAATTCTCAAAGGATCACAACAAAGCTCTTTTTATTGCCATAGCACCCATCAAGTCTCAAGTCAGTCTGAAATACCCTCATTGAAAAAAAAAGACATGGTATATCTAAACACTGAGACTGGAGTTTAAACAAATGTTATGTTTTTCCAAAGAAAGAGGAAAATAATAATATTCAGTGGATATTATATCCAGGCAGGAGAGTAGGAATGGAAAGGAGAATGTCAAAGGAAGCGGTAAGGCGAATAAAAGCTTTTATTTTGAGGGCTATTCATGACAGAGTTTGGGGATAGGTCCCATGCTTCTAATTTCAAGTTTTAGAGACTAACTCTCATGAGAAAAACATTTGTCAACATAAGTTCCAATTCACCAGCACTGTGTAAAAAGGAATGTGCTGACTTAGGCTTCCTCTTTTTACTCTTCTGCATACATACAGTTACTTTTTATGTAGCTGTTCTCGTGTTTAGTAATTGAACATGTCTTCTTTAGACAAACTGTGAATGAACAATGGGAAAACCCTTTCTAATATCGATGATTAATTTAGCTGCTCACACAATGAAGTTATTTTTCCCTCACTCACAGTGACATAATTGATTTTTACCAGTAGAATAAGCACAAATACATGGCTTTGTTTCATCTAACTGTAAGAGACTTAAAGATCACAAATGCCTAAAACACTGTCAAGGCCACAGAAGGAACTTGCCATGAGACAAGCCACCACTAGCAGGAACTTGAGATTAGCACAGAAGAGAGAAACTTGCAGCAGGAAGGCACTGATTCCAGGCCTAGGAGAGGTGAAGTCCAGTTAACATATTCTGGTTAATGCATCTGGGCAAAAATTCCCACTGTGGCAGACTGTGAGAAAGGAAGCATCTGCTTATCTCAAGTTATGGGAACACCTGCAACAACCTCATGGATACCTGGAACTTGGGCCATATAAACATGGTACCTCCAGAAGAACAACTCTGGGACTGCAACCACTGCAAAAACCAGGGTGAAGAAAGACCAACAGGGTGCTGTTGGATCCATGGGGTAGTGACTATCTTCTGCTTGATCTCTCTCTTTCTCTGCCTCTGCCACTTTCTTATTTCTTTCTATTTCTCTACCTCACATTTAATATTAACTAAAATCTGTACTTTTGACTTTGGTATATGGTCTCGTTTGCACCTTAGTTTGGGCAAAGGCATCTCAATAATCAGATTCTAACACTAATACCACTTTTAAAGTCCTTCAAGACAATTTTCTTCTGCTATCTTGTTTACTTCTTCAGAACTCACCAGAACTTCCAGAACTCACCAACTGTTCTCCATCAGATTACATGTACTGGAAGTCTACAGTCAGCAGAATATTTTGTTTCCTTCAATCACTACAAAAGTCGCTGAGAAGGTCAGAATATGAATCAGGGATTTCTGCTCAGGGCTTTCATTTGTAAAACTCTATGGTCGTATTCTAAAGAAACATTTAATAGAGAAATAAAATTTTACCAAATTTCTTGGCAGTGACTCAGTCTTCAGCTGTAGTAAAGCCTAAAGCTTTACAGACACACTGCAACCCACACCAGCTGTAGCATTGATAAAGTAATAGGACTATCTTTAGAAAATCATGCATTAGATGAGAACTTATTAATTCATATAAAAAAAATTCTATTAAAATCTTAGCTCGATCCATGTTACATTTCCCTCCCTATCCTAATTAATTCATTATAATAAGTGAAAGAATTTGGACTTATGAAAATTTACATTTTTCTCTTTCAGTTCACCTTCAAGAAACCTACTGAAAATTTTTGGTCATGTTTCAAGAAGCTGTATAAAAATAAAACTCACATTTTTTCTGTAATCTTATAGAGAAACAAAAGTTTAAGAAGGATGGCAGTTACAGTATGAACAATACTTCTCTCTGGTTTGAAAGCCCATACTTTAAATGCCACATCTTAAAATATATGTCTAAGACAGTGCAGTAAGACATTATTACACTATAATTAAAACAGAGCATACTGAGACTTTTATTGTCATTCGAGCCACTTATTGGTATGTTTTGTTATCTGGTAAAATCTCCATTATGTTTAAAATTTAACAATAACTTCCCCATTTAAGAGGTATAACATTGTGTTAACAATATCTTTTCCAGTGTCTGCTACCTTCTCCTGCCTTTCTGAATTTAATGGTTACACAAAGACTCACACTTGTTTATGAAATCTAATTTACAAAATGGAGTAATTCTAGCTTTATATTGCTGTGAAAGTGAGTATGGTATGTATTGTGGGTGCAGTAATTTCCCCATCTTTCACAGCAAAATTAAAACCCTTGCAATGAAATGTATTGTTTTAACACATTCATTGATTGATAACATGTAGAAAGGGAAAAAAAAAAAAAAAAAAAAAAGATAACTTTGAAATTCCCCAGTGGAAAAATGGGTTTAGGGCCCTATAGCTATTTTGTTACAAAATGGGCAAAATATCTCTAAAATAAAATTAGGTTTCCATTGCATGGAAGTACTTCAGGCATAACACCTAGAGAGAACTGTGAAGAAGAAAAAGCTTCAAAGATTTTCAGATTGGAGTTCACAGTAAGAAGCATGAGAACTAGATGGTTGTCCAACAACATATTTAAGAAAACCCCCCAATAAAATAAAAGGGCTGCTTTCCATTCCCAATCAAGTAAAATTTTTTCAGTAGCTACTTGTTTTCCACCCTAGTCTGAACATTCTGGCTGATCAAACGATATATATCTTCCCAAGGAATGCAGGAGACTGGCATGGAAGAGTGCCATGTTAAAAGGGGAGATTTCCTCAATCCTTGGTGTTTGATTGATCTGTCAGTGCCCCAGGAAAGCTGAGACCCTTCTACCTGAGCAGTCTGTCAGTGCCCATTTTGGGGAACCATTCACTGAGCAATGCTGCTGGACTGCAGGGCACTTTGGCTGACTTATTCAGGGACAAATACCAACAGCACAAGGGAGGTCCCTCAGCAGGTCTTCCCACTTTATGACCCCTCAGGGGGCCTTTTGCTTTATTTGAGAATGTTATCTACTGCCAGTGTCTGTAAGGACTCATACCAATAGTTTTCAGGATAACATTCTCTATTAATATAAATCTGTGACAGGCTGAGGTTCGAGGATTTCTTGGGTGAGTATCTGAATGCAAAAATGTATTCAAAACACAATACAGACAAGTTCTAATCCCCAGTAAAAGTATTGAGCACACACAGAGTGTGTTTCTTACTCAGTAGGTGTCCCTGTGGGAGAGAAAGCAGGTTCAGCCTATTAACAATTAGGCTATAATGAACCAAGTTTAATGAAGGAGAATGATTTTACCACCACTGTTGGCTCAGCAGCAGGATGTCTTCTCATCTCCCTTGGTGAACAGGTGCTATAGGGTTTATCAGCTGCAAAAAATTTTACCTTCTAGTTGTCCTCCCTGCACGAATTTCTACAGAGTCTGGCCACTGTATTTCTACTCTGCTCCAGTCTCTGTTCCATCCCCCCACCCCCTCAGCAAGTGCTTATAGTTGCAGATCGTGTGTATGTGGGATCATTGTGGAATAAGCTACATGCATGCCAACCCCATTCCATCCAGGGAGTAGAAGCTGCATTTTACCCTCTAATTTCCATCCTCTGTCTTACTCCCAGTCATCTTTCCATACTTGGTAAGGACATTCTGGTCAAACTAAAGCGTAAGAAGGAAATGCACATATCATGTAACTTGGGATGCATACCCTGGAATGAATATAGGGACAATACCCAGATGGGTAAGGATGGATTGTGTAAGTTAAAGTGCAGCTGGAGCTGAATTTGGCTAGGAATGCAAAGAATAGTTAGAAAAGCATTTACAGGCATGTTGGCCAGAAAGATTAAAGAAAATGCACTCCACTTGCCATAAGATGGCAGAGCTGGTGGCAATCGACATGGCAGAGATACTTACCAGTATTTTTTGTCTCAGTTTTCAATGGCAATTTCTCTTCCTGTACCTCTCAATCCTTGAAACTCAAGAGAGGGAGTGGGGGAAAGAAGTCTCTTTGATCATAGGATAAGATCAGGTTTGAGACCACCTGAAAAACCTGAAAATAAACAACTCCTTCGGACTCAACAAGATGCACCCCAGGGTCCTGAGGCAAATGTCCGGTGTAGTTGCCAAGCCATACTCTGTGGTATTTAAAAGCCATGGCAACCAGACAAAGACCTCAGTGAATGGAAAAAGGCAAATTTTGCACCCATTTAAAAAAAAAAAGGGTAGAAAGCAGGGCCCTGGGAACTACCTCACTTCTTTGTCCAGTAACATCATGGAGCAAATCCTCCTGGAGGATGTGCCAAAACATATGAAAGACAGCTTCACTAAGGGCAAATCATGCCTGACTGACCTAGTACCTTTTTGTTACAGAGTGATGCATTGACTACACTATGGATGAGGGAAGGGCTACAATTGTCATCTACCTAGACTCCTGTAAGGCCCTTGATATGGGTCCCCACAACATTTTTCCCCTTATATTGGAGAGAAATGTGTTTGAGGCATCCCTCAAACTGTCAGGAAATTGGCTGGATGGCATCTATAGAGTGATAGGCAATGGCTCAGTGTCCAAGTGGGAGCCAGCAATGAGTGGTGTCCTTTGAAGGTGTGTCCTGGGACCAGTACTGTTTGTCTTTATTAGTGACATAGACAAAGAGATCAAGTGTGCCCTTAACAAGTTTGCAGATGACACCAAGCTGAGGGTTGAAGTTGATGCAATTGAGAGATGGGACAGCATCCAAAGGGACCTTGAAAACTTGAGGAGTGGGCCCGTGCAAACCTCATGGAATTTAGCAAGGCCAAGAGCAAATTCCTGCACTTGTACTGGGGCAATACCCTGTATCACTAGAGACTGGGGCATGAATAGATTGAGAGAAGCCTTATGGAGAAAGAGTTGGGAATACTGATGGACAAAATATGGAATGTAAGCTGGCAATGTGCACTTACAGCCCAGAAAGCCAATTGCATCCTGTTCCACATAAAAAGTAGCACGGACAGAAGGTTGAGGGAGGTAATTTTTAAAATTAAATAATCTAAACAAAGTTAGTGACTAAACTATTTTTTGGAATATTGCCTGAAAAAAAACAAACCAACAAAAACCCAAACAAAATCCCCCTGTCATTTTAAGATGTTATTTTCCCCAGAGAAGCCCAAAAAGTAATATTTTTTTGGCTTACATAAGGCTTATTAGTAAACAGGTAAAAATCAAAATAACTTTACAGATGCACATGCTTTTAGGCACCTCAGGTTGTAGCTGTCCACCTGAGAAGAATGGAAGTTGCATGTCAAATCAGAGCACAGTGTTCCTGTGAAGTAATTCTCTAACAATCACATTATATACACACACTCATCCAAACGTTAATCAGGGAAAAAACTGTACTTGTAAGCAAAAGATTCCTTCGTGGGGAGACAAACCCAAACTGTGATCTAAAATAATACTTGGCTACACAGAAAGCAATTGTTCTGCCACTTTTGTCTCGATTAGGTATTTTTGTCAGAATACTGTTTCAGGAAGATAACTTGACATTCCTCTATCTTCACTAGATTTTAAAATTGAGGTTTACGCACGTTTGCTTGGCAGAGTTAACCTGAAATTTCTCTCCACAAGATATCTTACACCTTTGCAGATGCATGCAGGCACACTTGCACACAGCTGCAGAAGTTCTGACCAACTGCAGCTGTAAGCTATATGAACAGGGCCAGATCCTCCTCTCTTTTCTATTGGAGTTTACTAATCTGGAAGCTATTGCCTAATTCCTTACCTCTGGAGGTACTCAGTCAATGCTGAATGGCACCAAGAACTGCCAGATCTGTAACAAACTTTAAGTTAAAAGGCTATGTTGGCCAAACCCAGAAATTCCACTCTTGTACACAAGTTAGGTCAGCAATGAAAGAAGCAGATGTGAGATGTGGGTTGGAATGATGTACATGAAAAAAGAAATACAGGGGAAAACACTGAAATGTTTTTAAAGTCTCAGGTTCCAAAGAAGTGTAATAAAGGAGACAGAATGTACCGTAATTTCTGTCTCAATACAGAGGACTTGTTCTGATTCCCACCCTCCCATCCATTAAGAATATTTGCTTGAAGTACAAAGTTTATGGTTTCTCTCCAACCAAGTAAAGGATTATTTTGTAGTCTAATGCCTTTGAGCAGTCTTTCACTTCACAAAGTATGTCTGCTCTGGACAAAAACGATCCTGTCCAATTGTTTGCTGTCTCTACAGCTCCTCAGAAGACTTTTAGACACATAGAAAGAATCTCAGTGAGAAACATGGCAATATCAAAGTAGTGAAGCTGCAGTTTTCCTTAAAATAACTTCATGGTGCTCTCACAGTAAACACTAATAAAGTAAATACCAGCAGGTCTGAAAAAAAATAATCTGGAGACAGATAACAGCTTGTAAATAATTGGCTACACGCTTGTAAATAATTGGACTTACACACTTTTATTTCCAAAACTTTTGGAGAAAAATGGGAACAGAACCACTTATTAATGATCACAAAAAATGAAGTTACATACAATTTTTACCTTTGTTTATATAAAGAAATAAAATTTTGTGTGACAGCAACATATTAAATGATTGATTTAAACAGTAATTTAACTTCCTTCTATATTTCCCTTTGTTTATAGGACTTTGATCAAAAATGCTACTTTTCATCTTGATAAGTTATAAAGCTTTAAAATACTGATATTCTCAAAAACAAAATATATATGCATATACATATTGAAAAATGAACTAAAGAAGGAAAGCTGGGTGCCATTTGACCTGAGAAAATTCCTGCTATTTAAATTTGTTTTCATCTACTTTAATTTCTTCTTCCTACAAACCAGACAATGAATAATAAACTTTAGAAATTAGACTTCCTTAGAAAAACTTGATAAGAAAGTTGTTCCTGAAGACCTGTCTTTTTATTTTTTTAGTCACAGATTGTTTGACAGAGTCCATGGATTTTGGCCTTAAGTCTTTACCAGAACGTATGGAAATTATTCTATGACATTTCATCCTAAACTATGGTTATTCTTTAAGTGCTATGGCCTGCAAATTACTTTAGTTCCCAGGAGTAGCACATTTTAATCTGTTAAGGTCTCAAAGGAGAGACAGCAAATACATTGCTTAGAAGAAAAAGTTTCACTTTGCAAAATTGCCATGGCATATCCACTGCTGTGCCATCATCATAATATTGCATGACCCTTTCAGGTGACTAACATATCCATGTTTCTTTAAAGATTTTACGACTGAATTTTGAAATTTCTGATCATTTAAAACATCAGACATAGTGCATTTCTAAATGAGACAGAAGTATCTGTAGCTCTATGAAAGTAAGGCTACAATTCATAGGAAGTTCTTTATGATTTTTACCAATCTGATAATATAACTTTCATTCAAGTAATGGTTTTAATGATATTATTCTAGAGCATCACTCTCCTGACAAGTCTACAATATGATGAGAACATCATATTCTTCCCTCCAACACACCCTTTCCCTTGCATAAAAGGAAAGTCTTTTGGGCCAATTACTTTCCTGCAGAATAATTTTCACATATTCTAAGCCTTCTGGGTTAACGGTGGCTAATTATACGCAGATTCCCAAGAAACCCACATTTTTGATCCCAGCAATAATTTCAGCATAGTGGTTAAAAGAAGAAACCATGCCCTGTAAACTCCCACAAGTTGAGATACTGAAAAAACCCAGACATGCTGGATTTACACATTTGGAGGACTAAGATGAAGCCACATAATTTTCATATGCAATTATGCAAAAACATACTAGAATTAATATATTATATTAGTCCTGAAGATTACAGTTTTTAAATACAATTCTTTATCTATCTCACATGACACAGAGGAAAAAAAAGAAATCTATCAAAAATTATAACCCAAATATTACTATGATCAAGATTTACATGTAGTTCTATGAAAAGATAAATAAAACGGACAAATATAGTTATACACTAATAGATTCTAACTTCTTGTTTCAGTTTAATTTAAAATGCCTTATCCATGGAAAAACTTTTTGGTTTTAAGCCCACTGATTAAGCTTAAAAAGCAATAAAAAATAACCTTTCTATAAAGAAAAATAGAAAAGTTTTCCTTAATTTCAGAAATTCCATACTTGCACCTCAATATCTCCTAAGTAATCTATAATGTTCAGCAGCACACAGTAGAATTATCAGCCATTCAACAGTCTTTTTGGTTGAAGTTACATTTTGGCACCTTTACACCCATTTCACAGCACAATATATTCTCTGTTGCTTTACACCCCATGCAGTGATTGTGGAACTAAATCAGCAGTCAGACAACATCACACCTGTACATTACTTTTACTTTACACAGATAAAGGACTTCAGAAGATATTATGCAATGAAAAATCAGACATGTTGAGCCCAATTATGTATTGTTCTACAATACTTTTCCCCAGTTCTGGACATACAAAGTGTATTTAATCTAGGCCAGGTACTATGGAGAAATATCCCAGGCATAAATGGTTATCCTCAACAGAATTACAGCTACATCTCTGCCCCTGTTCTTTCCAATATTACCACCATGTGAGCAGAGGTGAAGGCAAGTATGACTTTTCTTCTTTGTTTGGTTGCAGATGCATCAAGATTAGAAATAAGAATTTATCTGACTTTTACTTTGGTTAGGGTTACCAACAGACAATCTTAAGAACCTGAAGGAACTGAAATATTTCTGTGTAATAAAAAAAGTATCATTTATATGCAAGACTGTCAGTTTCAACAGCAGCAGGGAATTAGTATGGAGCTGGAAGTTATTGTGATTCACTAGTTTATGTCAGCTGCAGTTAAAAAATAGAGGAAATAAATTTGAATTTTGTAGAAGATAGCAATAAAAAAGCTTGTTGCAAGTCATTTATGTTACAGGACACTGACCTTTAAAAAAGCTATAATTTCAAATTACTCAATATTCTTACTCTACAGCTGTGGGCGATTATGTTCACTGCAGATAATAAGAAGTACTAATGGTCAGCAGTGTGTACCGAGCATAGCAGAATGAATTTGTGTAATATGGAGAAACGCAGTTCAGTAGCCTTACTTGTTGAGATTCATAAATAAGATTAGAGCAATTTGAATATGATACAATGAACTATTTCAAGAATCCATGTAGATGCAGCAGTTTCAGCAGTCTGCATCTTTCAATTATGGTAAAAAAGTGCACATTATTAGAATGAACAGAGGAGTAAAAATTGATAATATATGGCAAAGCATGAAGTAAGTATAAAATAAACCCCTGAGATTTTACTCAACACCAAGGAGAACGAGGAGGGTGGGAAGCTGGTGTCATGAAACAGCAACATCCATCATGGACTACATTTCTTGATGATATGATACAATATGATGTATTATATTATGATACAGTATAATATAGGTCAATATAACATAATAAAATGCAATTTAATAAATAATAAAGACAGGTGCAATTCAAAAAGCAAACAACCTGAGGATAAGGCAAAATTAATTCTTTATAAAATACTTTTAGCTGCATTAAAGTGTGGAAAACTAGTCAATAAACTAAATCATATATGTAATTATGACCATTTTCTCTTTAAAAGATGAAGACATCTCTAGCAATTTCTGTGAGAGCTGACAGTCTATCCCGTGGGCCAGATAGACTCAATTTCTATACTCAATAAAGTTTTGAATTTTGTTTACATTTTTGATCATCCTTACTAAATAAACAATACCAGAGTATTATATATTCTGGTATATATAGCTTTTTTCACTTTGTGAACTCACAATAAAAAATGTACCCTTTTTAATGTCCAGACAGTGCTTATAAATATGATCTATATACAGCAATGTTTCCTGTTTGAGTTTTTTTTATCTCACTAAAGTGTAAACAAAATCTTAATATCCAAAGAATAATGATATTTACAGGCTGCAAAACTGAACAGTATTACACATTCATTTTATCACATTCAATTCCTCAGAGTTAAGTAAAAAAAACCTTAACCAAATTTATATGCCAAGACTTAAGGTTCTGCTATTTCTGATTTTAGAGAACATAATATATACTTGCAACAAAACTTCATAACATGTTAACAGATAAATTAGAAACTTATAAATCAGATGAAGTGTTTGCTGAGTTGATGATTTCTCCATAGCATCATCTGTAAATTCACCTGTTTAATCCATGATGTTCTTCTTTACTTAAAAGAGAAGTTCAGTCCACGGTCAATCTCTATAGCCTGACAGGCACCACTTATACTTTCTTTGGAACATCTCTTACTTTATTAAGAGAAAGTTAACAAATCCATTAGATTAAAAATGTAAATATTTTATCACCATTTTTTTCCTAATTCTAAGGGAAAAATTACTAGATTTGGAGTAATTGATGTTTCAATTTTGTGATAATGTAAAAGGTGAAAATAATATTTTCATATTAACATATATGAAAGCAGTTCCAATTTTCAACAACTGAAAAATAAATAATTTTGTACTTAGCAGTAAGTATGTATAAAATAATCCCCCTCTCAGAAAATGCCAATTAAAATTCAAATTGAGCTTTCCTGTGCCTAGCAAATTGCCCACATTAACATTTTCTTTTTGTGAAAAACGCTTTTTTGTTATAGGACAGTTTTGTAGCTCCCCCTTTGTAATGATTACTTATTTACACAGCTGTGAAACAGTAGTGCTGAAAGAGGCCCTAAGGTTCAATTAGTTCATCGCTTGTCTTGGGGAATGTTTTACCATTATAGCTGTCATTCCTGGCAGGTGACTATTTAATTCATTCTTTAAAAATCCCTGCAAGGGAGGACAAAACTCCTTTTACAGTCTGTTCCAGTGTGATGCTATCTCTTAAGAGGGAAGCCTTCTGAATAGCGGATCTAAATCTTCCTTCCTGTATTTTAAGCCCACTAGTTCCTGTGTCATTCTTTGCAGACACGGAAAATAGGTTATGCCCCATGCTGTTTGCAAGTCTACTAGGTAGTGAATTGTTGTTTTCTTCTTCTTGGGAGCTTTGATTCCAGGAGTCTTCATCAATCATACCTTCTGGGTCTTAGATAATTTTCCTGTTTCCTGAGCTCCTGCTAAATAGTATGTCTTCTAAGGCATAACACATCAAACCAGTCCTAATACACTTTGTTTATAAACATATATTTAAACACATTTATGATGGGTTTGTGGTATTAAGTCAGTTTGTGGTTCTTGTTGGAATTAATGCTGAGTCTCTAAGTATCAGAGGAGACCTTCATTTGGAGAATCTTGTAAAAGCATGTGCACTCACATGTGGAAATCAAAGCATTTAAATTATTGGGGTTTTTCTTTACTCCCTTTTTTCACCTCAAGCAAGGTGTGGGCTGCTAGGATGGCCCATGTGTGGAGCAGCAAAGGCTGCCCAATGCTGCACACAGCTGTTCCAGCTGGCTTCACCAGCCCCACCACATATATGATAGAACAAACTGAAGAGAAGTCAACGATGTAATATTTAAATCTATATTTAGAAATAAATCTAATTAAATAAAAGTATTGGCAAGATGCAGTGTGACGGCTACATGACTTGACCCTACATCCTCTTGGTATTTCTATTAGCTGAACACCTCTGGAACCAGGAGTGGTAGCTATATTTGTTCTTTTCTATATCTCTTCTCTCCTCTTTCTTCTCCTTTTTCTAATTCCCTCTTTTTGGAGTTTTGAGTAACATAAAACCAGAGGGGCTTGTAGTTTGCTACATTAAATGGGATAAGTTGATGCTTTGTGAAATGTTTTGATTGACTGTTACTTCAACTGTTGCCAAAGTTCATTGATTTTCTGAAGCTGCCAGTAAAGGGTTTTTTTTTGTTTTGACCTCTTGAGAAGCTCCTGTCGCTATTTCTCCTGTACGTCTCTACTCAGAGTACAGAAAAAAAATAAGCCCTTTTAAGAGGCTCATTGAGCAAATTTTTTGGGCCTTACACACCACTTCTCTGGGTTGCTGTCAAAGATACTTCTGTGCTGTCTAGTCAAATGGACTTCATCTCTTCTGAGAAGCCATTGACCTTCAAAGAGAATCCCATACTCACAGCCCCTGATGTCGACAGAATCTGCACCAATCGTTAACTAAACTGCAGAATTTGTCCTTCTCAGGCCATTCCACCCTACCAGTAGAATTGAAGAGAACACCACCTGCCCCCACCTCCTCCCCATGTGTTTGAGCACTGCATGTTTGATGTTTGGTGCTTTCCAGATCACCCTGGCAGTATGATTGGCACCTGCATGGAGGAGTAGCTGCGGTGAGCTTAGATTTTTGCTTCACAACATCCAGAACATGAGGAAGCAGTAAACATTCCTAGATGACAAATCAGATATAGCAAGCAGGGGTCTCCAATCATCTTTAGTAGTCCCCTACTACTGTTCTTCACAGCTTCCTTCCAGTGGTCCTGTGTATCTCACATGCAGCCCTCAGAGATGTTCCCTTTAATGGCACTCCAAGCTTCTGTCTAATTACAATGGCAGTTAATCCATTCTGTAAATGTAAGTCACAGGGTGGGACAAGAGCATTCCTCCTGGTACAAGAAGTCACTGGCTTCTGGCCTTAATCCTGACGGTAGTTTCCTCTTTCCAGGTTTACAGATTCAAGCTCTTCATGTCCCTCTGGTCCAGGGAAAATTCAGGTTCTTGAAGCTGCAAGGTCTTAGAGTAAATCCATTTGTTCTTTCTCACCCTCTCTGGTGCTACAGAGTATGATGACCTCCTCCCCGTATGATGCCATTTCATGACAGCTTCTCAGTAACTGCATACCTCCTGCAGACTAGAAGACCACACATCCCAGCATCAGCTAGAAGTCTCAGTCAATTCCTACAGCCTGAGGCTTGCAGAGTTCATGCTGCTTCTGAAACTCTGATTTCCAAAGTCCAACTGGAAATGGACAGTTATTCCAGCAGTGCCTGTGGACTGCTCCCTGTGACATATTATCACTACATCTCAGGGTGTGGGTGCTGGATACAGAAAATTTATTAGTCGTGGCCTCCTCTTCATACTCTTCTGCAGAAACTGCTGTGTTTCAGAAGCTGTTGTCTGGACCTAGCTCTTACATAGAGCTCTCCATGCTCATGGGTTAAAAAAATGCTTGACCCTTCCGAAAGTCTGCAGGTTACTAAGGCTTCAGACACACCATGATCCAGGATAGCTGTGAAAATCTCTTACAAGCTGCTTGAGCTACCCTTACCTTTAGTTTTTCTTAGACACATAACACTGTCAAGTCCCTAAGTGTCACACCTACGTGTCTTTATGTCCAGAGATGTTGATTTACCCACTTCCCTGGATAGCCTTCTCCAATGCTTGAAAACCCTTTCTGTGAAGAAATACTTCCTAATACCCAATCTAAACCTCCCTTGATGCAACTTGAGGCCATTTCCTCTCATCTTATCTCTTGTTTCTTGGGTTGAGAGACCAAAAACCACCTTGCTACACCCTCCTCCTAGGTGGTTGTAGAGAGCTTTAGAGTCTTCCCTGAGCCTTCTTTTCTCTAGTCTAAATAACCTCCATTCTTTTAGCAACTTCTCAGCAGGAGGACCAACAGGACCTCTCAGATTCTTCCAAGGGTTCCCAGGAGCTCACAGACACCAGGACAAATACCTGGAAGGTCAAGACAATCTCAAAATATCAAGATGATTCCAGAGTCTGCTGGGCAAACTGATGCATCAACTAGGTGTCTGTGCCATCATCTCTGTATCAAAAGTATGCACTCTTGGAGGACAAAAGCTTGGGACAGAACCCAAGGGCTGTGACATTCTGACTGTGTAAAACACCCTGTCCACAACTTCCAGTATCAAGACTATTATCTTTCTTCCCTAATACAGATCCAAAATATATACCACTTCCATGTTTGGTAAAGGAACATTCATATTTCTGTGTAAAAATAATATAAAAGCATAAAATGTATTAGTACCTTGAAGGATATAGCCTGTCCTATGTTTTTTCACAAGATGGAGGAAGAGACCACAAATGCAAATGGAAATTATTCTATTTCAAGATAAAATAATGTCTTGCTGAGAACTTCATAATGGGAAAAACAGGTAATCCTATTGCAACTCTCAATCTGCTGAGAAGCTACTCCTTAGTTTGTGCACTATAAAGATTGGCAGGCAAAAGGACCACAGTCCTTCTCAATAATTAAGACATGACTGTCTTAGAATTCTCAAGAACCTTGCACATATCTATATCTAAGGTTTTCTGTGAACCTTGATACAGACTTACATAACTACCTTTGAAAACTATTTAGTCACTGCGTGCCTCAACTTTGCATATCTGTAGGATGTTAGAATTTCTCACAAGAAAAATGCAATTATGGTAATAGCAAATGTGAGGATGTTCAACAGCAATTGCTTTTTACATAGCAAACTGAAATATTTCAGTGGCAAGATGACTGACTTGCCTAAAAATTGTTATGGTACAACTGCTATCCCTGTTATAGAGGATATGCTGTTGTTCAAACCCCAGTGATTGCCTGTGGTTTGTTGAACTATGATACAATAAGATATTCTTACGGCATTTTTTTCTTTACCCAGATATGACATTGTAGGGGGAAAATAATACAATGCACATTTAAATTAATGCAGTATAACATAGAGCAATTTAATATACTAAATTTAGGAAAACATCTATTAGCTAAAATTGAATGCAGCCCAATTAGTTTAATTTTAATTTCCCTGTTTTCAGCCCATAATTTTTTTTTTTCCCAAAAATAGTGAAACCAGCAAATTGGAAATAAAACCACCCCAAGCCTTTGTATAGGACAAGAGCAAAGGGGATGATTACTTAATTACCTTCTCTGGTTCTTTTTTTTTTTTTTTTTAAACCAATTGTTGTCTAATGATTCTGAGAAAGGACAAGACCAAAAGAAATACTACCATTTCACAGGTTCTAATCTGTTTATATACCTACAAGCCGTGTTGTGGTTACATACATGGCAGTGCACCAGCAGTATTTCCCAGGAAGTCTAAATTAGGAATTTCATGCCATCAGCCATGCCATACAGCACCTAAACAGCAGCTGGGTGGAAGGCTGAGAAATACCACCAGTGATACCTAGGCCTCAGGGCTAAAGCAAAAAACTGAAGTTACAGAATATATTCAACATTTTTTAAAATGAGGTCTCCATTTAGATATCCATTGTATCAGAAAACAGTATTTTTGACTTACTAACTTTGACACACTGTATTTAGTGGTAGTACAAATGGAACAGTGTCAAAGAGAGAAAATTAAGGTTTGGCAAATATTCAGAATCAGGTTGTCTACACAAATTTATGGCAGCCTTCTTGAGGGTCTTGCAATTCTCCGTCCTTCCCAGATATATTTCCTCTTCTGCTCTCAGTCCAGCAAACTCAATGCCAAAATGTGTTTTTCCTCCCACTTTCATTTCTGCATCCTATTAACTATTTTCCCTCCTGCAGTGTGAGGCTCAAAGAATAGTATAGTTCGTAGCTGTGGAAGATGCGATGTAAGCAGAAGTACAAAGTTACAGAATTTGATAGATATGTCTTTTCTATTTTTGGCTATCTGTCTCATTTCAGACACTGTCAATGGATATGAGAAATAGATCAAGCAATGATGGGGAACAGTCAATGACAGCCTCCTGCAGCATCGCATTACAACACAAGATGAAAAAAGCTGATGAAGAAGTCTGCCAGGAGCTGGCATGGAATTGACATTAGAAACTTATGATGCTCCTGCTCATTTGCCAGGTTTTCCCTATTAGCAATAGTGTCACATACCTGAAATGAGATTGCAGTATTTCATAAGAAATTCAATATGGGTAACCATGTTAGCACCCAAATCTCTTCCCTTTTAGATTGCAAGACAGGTCTACACACTGATTGACCACTCCTTGCTTCAAAGGAAGTGAAGCCAGACTTTCAGAGTCCACCTTTATGAAACTCTATTAGTAAGATTGAATGATCTGAAATAGAATTGCAATTTTGACTGTCTTTGAGATTATACTCAAAATATCACTGTATTAAAAGAACCTACAGCTGCATACTCAACATCAGAATGGCTGGCCTTGAATAATTCAAAAATACAAATAAATTTCTCGAGATGCAAACACATTTTCTCACCACAGACAAAGGTTACATTACTAAATTTATACAGAATGTCAGACACTGAAAACCCTTAAGAAAAAAAAGTCACAAAAAGCAAATACCAGCATTTCTAAAAAAAAAAATATTTAGAGCAAGCGAGTTTCAAGAATCCTGCTCTGATACTAATGAAGTTATCCCTTCACTATGTAATTAAGGTCTACACATTTTTATTTTTAACCATTTTAGAGAATCCATGCCTACTTCAGAAAACATGGTGTAACATTTCTATAGTAGCTTGCAAAATTTTAGAGAGTGAAAAGATTAGAAGTTTGCTCCTTCTTATAACTAAACCAGCTTACTCTGCTTGTTCTATAAATGTATGGTCTTTCTCCAAGAGAAATTATATCTACAGGATAAATGGATATCAGGAATAAATAATAGAAAACATATTCCTCATTATTATACGAGAAACATTTTGGAGTTCCAGAAAATTATTTTACAACACACTCAAGAAATAAGTGAAATTAAATCTGTTCTAGAAATCTCTGTAACATACCTCAAATGTGCAATGAAGAATTAGATAATCCAGATAATTAATAAAATTCATTATCCTTGTTAGAGAAACCATTTTGTATCTACCAACTCAGAGTAATCCCAAAGAAAGGAAGACAGGAGTAGAACTTAGTATGGGTCAGATTATTTTATGTATCATCTATCACACAATTTGGACAGATGAAATAGATAGAAAATATGAATCCAGAGAGCACACATCTAAAGGTAAGGCTACGAAGAAAAGATTCTTTTTCATTTCTTGTAAATAACACTTTCAGAGCTGCTCCTTTAGGCAATTTAAAGAAAGTAAATTATGTCAATAAAAAAATCATGCCAGTGCCTCCAATGTCATTTTAATGAAACCATACCATAAATCAATTTAGTGCAAGCTAAGCTCTCAAGCAAGCCTCTTGCATCTCTTCTTTTCATTGCAACAAAATTAGAAAATAACATACGCCTTGATTATGATCTTCTTTACGTGACTGTAAATCAGGAGCCATTGAAATCAATAGAGATACTTCTGATTTATAAACTCCATGCACGTGTTGCAAATGGAGTGATGCACTTCACTTGTGAGAGAGAAGCAACAGTATACTTTATTAAAGCTGTGAGTTAATGAAAAAATCAATGTTAAATTCAACAGTGGTTTAATTAGATTTGATGGCAAGGCACACATGATTAGGTACTGCAGAGAGGACAAGGTCAGATGAAGCTCTCAGGGAGATCCTCCTATTGAGTGATGAGGTTCAGAAAGGACCCCTTCTAAACTCTTTCTCAGAGAGGAGTCTAGGTGCTTCCAGATCTAATCCTAGTCCTAGACTTAGTCAATGATTTATGTTTAAATGATTATATGTGCATAATTAATCTTTTATAGCTGTTAGATAAGATTTCAAAGTTTAGCACACTTACCAAATCTTACCACCTGTTGTGGCAAGGAATCTTTCAACCCTAAGGAGTAACCTGTAGACATGTCCTGGCTCAAGGGGAGATGCCAGCATGCAGCCCCTGCCAGGCAGGAGAGCTCAGTGGGCCCTGAGCAGTCCACTACTTATGGAGAAAGATGATTGACTTATAGAGATGTCTGCATGCCAGAAAGGCATTTGGGACACTGCTCCAAACAGCCTTGACTGCCATGCTGTCATCCCTCCCCCAAAGTCCACTGTAAACTGGATGCAGCCATCACAACCCCTGCTGGAGGTTACAGATTAAGTGAGGGAAGGGTAGGGGAGGCACTCCAGGACAGCATGAGTTAGTTCTAGTCTCCATTCACAAAAAGGGGTAAAAATCAATTAGCTAAACCCTTTTTCTGTGCAGTATAGCTAATCTTTTCCTATGGTTTATATAATGTGGTTTTTTCCTCCTCAGTCATATGTTAGTTTATGTAATTAAAAAAAAAATAAAAATTCACAGTGTCAAGATTGAAACTGAGACCTGAAATAGATTATTTTATTTGAGGAGTCTACGGCCAACAAAGGAGTATTTACACTAACTTGTATTTACTTAAAAAAAAAAAAAAACAACAACTTTCTATTCTTCAAAACAGCAAATGTTCACGAAATGACATGTGTATATAGTCAGTGCAGTGACAATAATCTCAGTGTTCACCCACAAGAGCAAATACTTCTCGGATTCACAACCCTGAATAAAGGTGAAAGTAGACTATGTGCTCAGACACTGATTATCTGTTCTTTACAAAACAAAGCAGTGCAAATGTTGCTTTACTATGCATTTGGTGACAAGGACTCCAGCAGAGGTGGAGCAGTGTATGGAAATTATGGGATTTAATGTCCACATCAGCTTTCCTAAAATCATGATTTAAATTGTTCTCAGTAACACAGGAGATAAAGTAACTGCATTGAGCCACACCAGACACCAAGAACATTATGGAAGTGGAAAGTACAATTGTTCAATTTGTAGTGAGAAAATTCAAACGTTTCATGTTTCTGAAACCCACCACAGAGATGTAATGTAACTGCAAGGCAATGTGACAGCTGAAAACTGCTAGGAGTCATGTCTTTGTCTAGAAGTCTGGGAGAATTCAGTGAACACAGGTTTATGTCCATGTATTTGTTTTGATGTTTCAGTCACCATGGAACAGGATATTCAGTAAAATAAGAGAACCATTAAATATCAAAATAATGGCGTAGGTAGTCATTTATCTGAATTCATCTTGGTTGTGTTCTTATGTATGCTCTGTTCTTTGTCTGTTATAAAATTTATTTTCTTCTATAAAAGCACTTAATACTTACAAGAGGGAATAACTTATTCACAGCAGCCAGAAAATTTATGTTAATATCAACTTGTTGATTGAGAGCTTGAGCTTGAGCTGGACGTTTCAACACATACACTGAAAAGATATTTTGGTCTCACCCTAAAAACTGGAAAATAAATTTCTGCCTTTCATTAAAAAAAACCTACAAAAGACAACTTCATGTTTTCTGTGCTTCAGTTTTCAAAGAAAATGCGGAACAGCACTAGTATCATCAGGCAGATAATTCCCTTTTCTCACAGTTAGAAGTGAAAAAGAAAAGGAATCAGCTTAATACGAAATTGTAATTGAAACTAAATTTTTATTCTGCATTCAACAATCTTCCACATGAATGCTAAAAGTTTTGCTTCACTTTCATTTGAAAAATACTTTAAGTTCCAAAAATCCAGTTAGGTGGAAAATAATCTAGTGCCTTCATTTTCCTAGCTTGATAAAGGATAATATTTTTTATCCTTTTTTATACTGTCTTAGTTATTTGTTATTAAAAATTATAAGATACAAAAATGACCCCATGCTGGTACTGTCAGGTGCACCAATAAAGGTATTGTAATGAAGTCCATGCTAAAGAAATCTGCATTAGACAAAAATCGTGTTTTCAGCAAGGCATTTGTGTCTTCTGTTCCTGTATGTTTATTGCTCAATGCCTTCATGAACAAGGTTGGAAAAGCAAGGCACATTGGAAAGTTTCAGCTGAGTGCTACATTTTGGACATTTTTTGGGGAGGTGGTCTTTTTGCCATTTTTACCTTTCTTAGACATTGCTGAGAAACATGGCATCACAACATTCTTGGTTCATGTACAAGCACTTTCCAATCACTTTATATAAAAGTCTATAACAAAAAGTGATGGTTGAAAAAAATATTGTGAAAATTAAATAAAAGACACCCTTTTCCTTACTCTTTTTTATTTAGTGGGCAGATGTTTACATCACAGGATGACAAAAAATACTGTTGCTTTCTAAACAATGGCCTAAAACTGACACAAATACTGTAAATCCTGAATAAAATCTTCATAATTAGGACTGCATATGCAGAGGTATTACCTCCAGTTTATCTGGCAGTCACCAGGGTTACAGGTGAACAAAGTCAAAGCAAAAGGGAAAAAATGGATGAAAAAATGCTCCCAGAGGTTATCAGAAACATTTCTAAGGAATGCTCAATATCATGAAAACACAGTATATTTCCAGATGCATTTTCAAGATTAAAGCATCTACTGTATGAAGTGAGCACAAATTCAATCGTGGAAGAAATATGTAAATGCATGTAGAGAGGGTCACAATACTACAAGTCCAGATTTTTATAAACAAGGATTTATATTACCTACACATACCTGGAAGAGATTAATTTAATGTATAACTCATACAAAAAGAGAGAAAAAAAAATAGCTTTGAGAGGTTAAACAAAAAGTATAACTAATTAAATCTAAGATTAAAAATAAAGCAGATTATATAGTATGTAGCAGAATACAGTTCCTCCTGAGCCTGGAATCATCTTCCATTCTTTTTTTCTAATTTTTACAAAGTGTTGGCCCCAATGTCTCACACTATATTGAAGTTGCAGTTACCTATTGAGGGAAAAGAAAGATCTGAATCATTCACCTGAGCCAGGACATAGTAAAATAGCAACTGGCATATATAAAGAGCAAGACATACAATCAAAACATGGGCTGGCTGTTTAATGGCATTTTTTAAAACACCAAATCATATTCAAAAATTAAAAAACACAAGCAGTTTAGTCGAAGGTGTTGTGTTGCTGTTTGTTGATTAATTCATTCACACTGAACCCCTAGAAATCTGCCAGCCTTACAGTATACATTCACAGTAACACACGGTACCTTCAAATATGAAAAACAGGGTTTTCTTGGATAAGGGCACTTGTCAATTAGTAAGAGTGGGAATGATTTTTAAGTAGGAGGAATTACAGCTTTCAACATCTACATGGAAAGACAGATACAATTACTTATAATAAGACAGTGACAGCAAAAATCCCTTTGCTAAGCAACCCTGAACAGCCTGTTTTAAGGAGCAATGACATGCAACATGTTGAATTGAAGGACAAGCAGAAATAGAATTCCACAAAGATAAATGCTTACTGAGTTGAGATTAGTTAGTAAAGGAATAATTGCATATAATAGGTCAACAAATATTATGCACAAATACAAATTCTGGACTACCAACACTGTTGCTCTGTCCTTGTGGGTGTAACTGGTGATGTATGTGTTTTATGAGACATATAGACATTACACATACCAGTAAGAAAAAGCTCTTAGAAAGAAAAAAACCCAAAGCAACAGTTTTTCAGCTGTGACATGTTTGTATTTATATCTCTTTCATGTTTTGATTGAAGAAAACTGATCTTCAGTATGAAACTAGTGACTATAAAACGTGCATGAGTGCTGGATACATCTACCAAGTCCATGAGGAGTCTGAATGACAGTTAATACTTTTGTTCTGCATTAGACATGGACCATAAAGTGGTGCTCAGAACACTTTCATTTCCAGTGGAGTGACTGACAAGTTAGAAAGAGTCTTTTTACAGAACTTTTGCGTAATGAGAGATGAAGGGTAAACTAGAAGGCTTTTCAGAGATTCAATTGACCACTTGCAGTTGGACATGCAAATTGATATTAAATGGTCTAAGTAGAGCAAAGCAGAGCTCTTGCCTTTGCTGAGACTGAGTGTTTTTTCTGCATTCATTTACTTTGGCAACTATTTTGCCAGTCAACCTTCACATTTCAAACCCATTCTGGCAAGACACAGGTGACTTAAGCTGGTCCAATGGCCAGAGAGAGGGTTTTTGGGAGCAGGTCTGCCAGACACCCAGACCCCCTCCTGCAAGAGAAGTCATAGGAGGAACCCTTAGGTCATTTGACTTGTTCAGCCTAGAGAAAAAGAGACTAAGGGAAGACCGCATTCCACTCCAGTTTCCTCACAAGTGGAAGTGGAGGAGCAGGCACTATTCTATTCTCTCTGCTGACCAGGACCCACGGGAATGGTGTGAAGCTGTGCCACGGGAGGCTTAGGCTGGATATTAGAAAACAGTTCTTCACCCAGAGCATGCATGGGCACTGGTAAAGGCTCCCTAAGGAAATATCACAGCACCAAGCCTGACAGAGTTCAAGAAGCATTCCGACAATGCTCTCAGGCAAATGATGTGACTGTTGGGGTGGTTCTGTACAGGGCCAGGAGGTGGATTCAATTACTCTTGAGGGTCCCATCCAACTCAGAATCTGTGATTCTGTGAAATACCTTCTGAAAAAAACACCTCCACCAAGATTTCCCATGTGTTTTTGCATGGACCTTACAGTTTAAATATGAAAACATTATCTGTTTCCCACTTTATAGATTATGTATAGCACATGTCACATTCCCACGATGTAAACTTTCTACAGAGTAGTCAAATACAAGTACACATGGAAAAAGCAAATATTAGTCTGTAAAACATTATGAAAGAAATCCTTTGGATTAACCCATATTAAAAAAAAGTAGTGTTGTGTGTAATTCCTTAAGTATATACTATAGGACTACGCAAATTACTGAAAAATATCCTTAAGCACAGCAATTACTTCCTCATGACTTATCAATGCAACAACTGCAAATCTCTGTAAAGGGACAGCTAACAGGTGAGAGGTCTGAAAAGGACAGAAATTACCAAGAGAATGATTCCCTTATTTTTTGCTCAAGATCCTGTTTACAGGCATAGAGATAGTACAACTATACTATCTATCTATCCTTAATGTATTTAAAATGCCTCAAAATTATTGGTCCACTCTTTTACAAAAGTACAGAAAAATAAGAGTTACAATACTTCTATGCAGAAAGACTCTCAATATCAATAATAATACAGCTAAAATTGTAATACACACTTTCCATTTCTATCCCTGTTTTCTACTGTTCTGCTTACCCTTCCTCTACCTCTCTGTGTCTTGAGATTGCTATTGTCACTGCTGAAAGACATTTTCTTAACATGTGTTTATACATTTATCTTTCTTCATTGTTTCACAGCACCATGTCATATCCAAATTTACTATATATATGTGGATTTTTCAGGTCAGATACTATTTCTGCATTTTCTTTGTTGCCCCAAAAATCAATTGCATCAGCCCTGGGTTTGCATTTGTTTGACCACTGGTAATTTGTTGGTAGATGTGGAAACTCCAGTGCCACATTTTGTCCCCTCACTTCTCATCACATGGTCTATTCCTCAACATCACATTTTGTGTCTCCACCTCTCAGGGCCTCTACAATCATAACAGACTTGTATTTTTCTACACTACATTATGGTGTTAGAGTTGTAAGAATCTTATTTTGGATAGATAGCAGTAACAAGGAGATATTCTATATCAAATTGTGGTTGTAATATACAAGATTAAAATTTTTAAAAGGAAAGGAAATTTGCCACAGACCCTTGGCAAATTAAAAAAAAAAAAATTGTCACAGCTAAATCTAGTAATACAAAGCTACAGTCAGGTCAGACAAAGTTCAGACAGAACAAGGAGGAGAGGCCTCAGTCATGAGACCTTTCAGATGTGGTGCAGAGTTTGTGGTCTGTTGCTGACAGTGGCAGTGCTACATTACAGGAATACATGGCTTCCCTTTCTGTGCTGTATCAGAGCAGAAGAAAGGACTCACACAAGGCTGCTAATTTGGACCTCTTCATGTTTGTGTTTGTTGTAGGTGGAAGGATCGTGTTCAGCAGTACTTTGATATTTTGGCTTTTTGTGCCCAATAATTCTCTCTTAACAAGACCGGATTAGCTTTCTCAATTTATTAAAGAAATAGTTGTGATTTTTCCATTTAACACTAACATGAGTAAGTACTTTAATATATCGGACCAATTAAGGAAAAGAATGTGAAGGATTTTGCTCTTTCTGTTCCTTTGTCCTTAACTTGACAAAAAAAATGGCTATGGTTAAAAAAAAAATTCCTATGATAGATGATTTCCTTATTTATTCACTATTTTTATTACAAATTAGGGAGCTTTTTTCCTGTTTGTTTGGTTTGGTGGTTTACTTTTTGGTTTTGGTGGTTTTTTTGTCTTGTTTTTGTTTTGTTATGTTTTAATAACAATTCAATAAAACTAAAATAATATATTTTTATACATGCTGTCAAAAAGACTTGTATTCCCTGAAACCTATTAGCTTTTCACTGACTAGAAAGGGAGGGTCCTCAAAATAAGTGGAACTTAACTAGTTCTTTTGTTCAACAGAAATTTTGACCGTATTTGCCTTCAAAAGAAATTTCAGTAGTTGATTTCCTTTTAGAATGCCACCAGAAGCTTAATCAAAAGGTTTAATACAAGTTTTATTACAAAAAAACCCAAAAAACCTACAACAAACAAACTCAAAATGAAATCTGAAAAACCCAAAATAAAATTTGGGCTACAATGTAATCTCAAAATCTGAAGGTCCATCTATTAAGCAGTTAGAAGCATCATGCTCTGAAGCAAGTTGTGTTTCTTTGTGTCTGATTTCACCCAGCAGCCCTCACCCCAGCATATGATGAAACTCCCACTAGAGATTTCCTGAGATCTAAAAGAGTGGAGCTAAAGAAAATATTAAAGTGTTACAAAAAGTGCTAGTCAAAACCGTAGCAGCCTTTTAAAATCCCTGTATACAAGTCCAATAATCATAATGAGTTTCCAAATGGATTTGCTGCATGAGCAAATGCACGCAAATGCACAAGCAGAAAAAATTACAAGAAAGAGACATAATTCACTATGACTTTTGGTCAAGAATATTCTGCTGTGGTGCATTATTCAGATGATGATTTTAGCAAACAACTGAAACGCCTGAAAATGACCTTACGGCTTTACAACTTGTCTGTCATGAGGGTTAAGTGTTACAGTCTCAAACTGATACCCCAGAAAACCTCATTATGCCTAAATATCTGCTTGTTGATAGTATTTTCAAAATGGTTAATGTTATCAGTGAATCACTGACATTAAATATGTTCATACTTTGGATATATAATTAGGTTTGTAACAGTCGAACAAAGGCTGGTTGAATTTTTCAGGTGAGGGGATGGGAATTATGTTTGATTGTATGTGGGTGTTGGGGTTTTTTTAGTCTTGGTTAATGAAGACATAAAATGTTTATTGTCTTTTCATTGGTTTGGAATAGTAGTCCTTTCACCATACTTTATAAACAATGAAAAAGACATTTACAAGGAGGGGAGCCTCACACATATGTTAGTGGACAGAAGGCATAATTAAGAGATAGAAGGAGAAATGAATCATAATGATTCTTCCACAGGAAATATCTTCCACTGGAGCCTAATCACCCATTAAATGTTATAAGAGATCTTATGGAATATGGTGAATGATGTCTAATGAATAGTGATGAGATTCACCTCATTAATGACCTTAGCAGGTGAAACTGATTTTTAAACAGAACTGTTATCTTGAGAGATTGATTAAATTGATTCAAATTGTAACTGGTTGTATACTAATTTGGTACACATTTTCTTGCAATAATGTGAACTGAATCAGATTTCAGAGCTGTAATGGCAATAGCAACTGATTTTGATTGTTCTTTGCTCATTTCTAGATAATTCTCTAAAGGAGTGATTGCTCAAGAGGCTTCTTTATGATGTAAAAATAAAGCCAGAAGAGGTTGGGGTGTATTTAACAGTAGTTTTTGGGAGTGTTTCCTCCCACGTCTTTTCCGGTTTTGACATGTCAGAAGTTTTATTTTCCTTGGTCCCAACACCATAGGATGGTTTGAGATCTCTGGTATGAAAGGATGCTCAGATGTCACAGATTCTACAAAAATAGATGCCTTGATAAAAATATTAACATTTCTACCTCAAAAATAACTCTTCTTACCCAGTCAGATTTTTAAAATCAAATTAAAATTCAATATATTATTTTCTGAATACTAGGATTTTGGGGAAAAAAGCTTACATTGCATCCATATTCATCAGATCTCTCATCATTCTCTTTGTTCTGACATTTTTCCTGGCATGAAAATGCAGTATTAGATTCAGATTTTGTAGACTTCCCTGTGGTCTTTTGGAGGCTCTATATGTTCAACAAACTTTTCAGTGCTGAACTGGTACTCAAAAGGTATAATATTTTAATCCTACCATTTTGCCACTCAAAATAGTTTTTCTGGAGAAATGAATAAAGAATGCAAGACCAAGCCTCCTTTACACTAAATATTTCCACTGTTTCAAAGCTGTTCATATGCCATAAAAATTGGAAAAACAATAAATAGCATTTTTTCCTCTCAAAAATACAGCCATATTTCAGTAAAATCAATTATTTGAGTGGGTTGTGTCCATATTACTTTTTCTCTTTTGATGAATGATAGAAACTTTATGGTTTTGTAGGACTGTTTTCCAAATGAGAACAAATTAAAGTTGTAAAACATGCTGAATTTGCCAATAACCGCACTACAAAATATAAACAATTCCTGTTTCACCTTCAACAGACAGCTGAAAGGGTGCCTTGGAAATTTAATCTGCAGAAATTCCAGCTAACATACCACTGATTCTGGTCCTGTTGCCAAGAAACAGTTCTCTTCTGTCTCCCTTGGTGCTAATCTCTACTTTTAGCACTGTTCCCCCATTCTCATTAGTCATGCAATGCTTCTTTTAAATGCTAAAGCTAGTGCTGAACATTCTGCCAATTCGTATATCTGGCAATCTTGAAAATGTGCACACTCTCTGTGCACTGCCTGTGCATTGACTACCAGGTTACAGCAAGCTGAAACTCAAGTGCACTAATGTATAGATGCCTTTTTACATGTGTCTGCATTTTAAATATTTTTTAAGAAATTAAAATTATTTTGAAATGGAATAATTTAGATTTCAAAGAGAAATGCCAAAATTGTTGCAGTAACGGAGCTTTTTCCAGGACAGCTGGAATATTGCCTTTAAGAGTACTTAATTCTGCACAAGATGTGTGTAAGTAAGGTAACAAGTCATTGTTAATTCTACAACCGAACATAATTTAGTCTATTTTACATTTGATAAAAGAGTATCAGTGTATCCCAGATGATGTGGTATATATTTCTGAAATAAAGAATTATGTTTGCTAGTAGTTGTAAGTAAAGAACATGTCAGTAGAGAAAAAAAAATTCTTCCAAATTAAAAATCCAAGCAAAAAAAATACATCCAAAGACAAAAGACAAAACAAAAAAGACAAAAGACCAAAACAAAATCAAATTAATAGTTTGGGTTTAGTTCACTACATTGTATTTGTGCATTGATCCTAATCCAACAGCATCATGGAGCAAAACATTCTATATTTTAACAGTACAAGTAAAGGTATAGGTAGAAATGTAAAAACCTTAAGACCACCTTAAGTTTATATTAAAATTTGTAGAAAATACACAAGTTTCAGATTCCTGTTTTGAAGCTTAAGACATCAATACATCCTTTAATTTGAACTGACATGCATTTTAATACAAACTTAAGTATTTTCAATCAACATTTCATAAATAATTTTATACACTTATTCAGCTCTTTAGATCAGTATTGAAATGTAAGCATGCCTACAAAATGAAAGTCAGCGCTGCCAATATCACTTCCATGTGAACCTCATGGTGTTCCGTGCTTTTTTCCAAGTTTTGGTTATTCTCAGCTCTGACTTTTAAAAGAATTCATGAGTTCAGAGACAAGCTTGCTAATGTAAATGGTGGTGGCTGAGAAAGGAAGAAAATAAATTATGGTCTATACTCCAAATCTTTGAAATTGTGTGGAGGATGATAACAAGTAACATACCCATGGTCTAGAGAAGTGTTAAGACTTCACTTCTGACAGTTTTCTAGAACAGAATGCAGTACTGATTTTTCCTTACTCTTTTCCATGAATTTTCAAAGAAAAAGTGTTCCAGTAGTGAATATCTACCACAATGATTTTTCAAAAACAGCCATTTGAAAGACACAGTGTAAAGACACATTGTGTCCCTTTGTTTTGTTTAGCTTTGTAATCAGTGAGCATTGTAAATTTCAGTGTACTTTATCAATGAGCCACAGTTTGTATGCTTGTTAGAATGAAAGCAGATCTAGAAGGGGGGTTTTGTTTGCTCATTACATAGTGGTTTTTTTCAAAAGGGAAGACTAAATCCTTAAATAGAGCGAGACTTGTGACGAAATCACAGTTGAAACTTGAAGGTGACAAAGAGCAATTAACAATTATCTTTACATTAAAGAAGTAATTGAAAGTATTTCATTAGTTGCCAGGCAAATGTATTGTTAGTGCTGCATTTACCACAGATCATTGTTCTGGCTACCATGTCAGCAACATTAGCCATTTTAACTTGTTAGCTGCCTGCCAAATCTCCCTGCTGTAGCACAATTTAACATCCTGAGAATATTAATTATTCATACGTGTATTTGTCAAAGAATAGCTTTTCAGTTTTTCTTTTGATCTTCCAAATAAAATGGATCTATCACATCCCTAATGCAAAACAATCTTAGGAACAGCAAAATGGGGATCGCTGCTCTGCTGGTAACCATTTTGCTACAGAACACAGATGGCAGGAAATGCCATCCAGTAGCTCCAGTTTACTGGGCAATCTGAACCGAAGAATAATCCGGGCTGAAATGGATTTCAGATCTGTAGTTCAGCTTCCTGCTAAAAACAAGAGTTCAGACCAGGCTGCTTGGAGACTTGTCTAGTTGGATTTTGGAAACCTTGAAGGATGGAGACTGGAAGGCCTCTGGGCAGACTTTTCTGATACTTGGCTGTCCTCAGGGTGAGCAAGTTTTCCTTGTATGCTGAGTAAATTTCAGAAAAGTTAAAATGTTTGAAATGTTTCAACTTATGTTCATCAGCTCCTCTTCCTACCACATACTGCTGAAAGAGCCTGTTTCATATTCTTGCTTACCTCCTCTCAGGTAGGGGCAAGCTATACTGGGTTGCCCTGAGGCTGTCACTTTCCAGGCTGAACAAGCCCCATTATCTCATCTTCTCCTCATAAGTCAGGTCCTCCAGTCATGGCTAGTTTGGCCCTCCACTGGTCTTCCTCAGCTGGTCAGTGTCTTTCTATACCCCAGGGCTCTAAAACTGAGCAGGGTACTCAGATCTCCTGCTACTTACTCTCGGTTCAGACCAAGAGGTTCAAGCTCATAGCTGGCTCTGACACTGCCATGATGTGACTTTCTGCCCTTTGCCTACTACCAGGACACTGTACATGCTCTTCAGTTCCAAGGCTGCAAGGGAGGAGATGCCTTCAGACAGCAGCCAATGGGCTCAGCTTTAGAGCTTGCCATTCACTTGAGCAGAAACGTCATGCAGCAAGGGTTTCAGCCTTGTCTACTGTGCTGGTTTGGGGGCAAACCAGCAGGAGGAACTAACTTCACACAAATATGTTGTGAGAGATTTCAAGGCAGAACCACAATTTAATGTGAAAATTATAATAAAGGCAATAGTACTGAAACACTGGTTTAAACTGACAAAGTCAGAATACACCTTGTCACCCTGTTGGTCAGGGTGGCTGTAGCAGTGCAATTAAATGGTGGTTGCAGTCCTGTTGGAGGGACGGATGTGGTCCTGTTGAAGCAGTGATCCTGTAGAAAGGTCTGGTCCTTCTCTGGAGGTCCAGTGGTGGTTATTAATACCTCTTGTCCTCTGGGAATCCAGTGGTAGTGGTGTCATGGTATCCTAAGCTCCAGATTATATACAGGTAGGAATGTTTGGTTCCTCCTCCAGGGCAGGGCATTTCACAATGGGATGATAGAGTTCTATGAGTCATTGCTAGAGACCTTGATGGCCCATTAGCAGAGATGCCCCCCCCCCACCCCCCGGGTGGCTGCTGCTTCCCCAGAGGGAGTTATCAGGGTTGAGTCATGGAAAAGATAAAGAACACTGCTCCACCCATTTTGAAAGTTCATGTAGATGGTACTAGAACACATACTTTTGGTTACACTTTACCTTGTAATTCAATACATCTACACAGGGACTCAGTGAAGATTCTATCAACCTTTTACCCTCCCTGGTGCTTCACTGACTGATCAGCTCAATTCACAACCCCTTCAAATGGTAGCAGCCTCTCAGCCAATACACACATTCAGCAGGCAAGGACACCCTTGCTGCCTCCTCTATCAATGGAGAGGCACTGCAGGCAGTCCCATAGCTGGGGAGGTGCATCCTCCCTCTTGACCTGCTCTGAGTTCAGGCCTCTGATGTGCCAGGAAGGTTGCTCCAGTATCATGTGGTGTAGCATCACCGTTGCTGAGCTGTTCCATCAACTGGTGATGTTTTTCTTCTCTTCTGGATGAGTTCTGTTATTTGTACTCAGGGCTGTGATCCAAGGTCTGGCAGTTGTATAAGTGTCTTCCTGGCATGGTTGGAAGAAGATCTTGATGCTCCCTGACCCCTAATCTGAAGTGAGCTAGAGATACACAGTACGATTTCACTGAAGTGAAAGAGACTACAGGCTCTGAGAGATTAGGATCAATATTTTTGGAAAGTAGATAAGGCAAAATAGTAGATAACCATGCCTATCCTACTCTTTTGCTGCTTACAAGCATTCAGTTGCCTCACCCGAAATAAGTACTCATGCCAGGCTATCATCTTTTATAACCGATTAAACTGTTTGGTACCATTGTTTTTTATACAAAGGATGTAGGATAAGGGCCCCTATTAACCTCAAAGAAAAATTAAAATGTGTATCATGCTATACTTATATTAGAATCTTTTGTACAATTTGCCTGAGAGGGACAGCTATCTCTCTACAAGAAGGGTATAATTTCAAGGGATGCAGCTCCACAGGACTTCCACGATGAAACTGGAAGGTTATTTATAGTAAAGAATCAATGAATACATGGTGTGGCAATGGTAAAATATTACTGAGAATTAGAGAAATAAAACATGATGTTCTAAAGATGAAAGATAAAAATGAATAAAGGAATTTACAACAGATAAAATACATGAGGCCAGAAAAAATAATGACATGTAGTTATTGTGAATAAAATGGTAACTGCAGGAAAAATGCAAAACTGACTAGATACTGGAGTGCTGAGGATATCAGAAATAGATTTTTCTCAATAGATTAGCAACTCCCACACGCAATTTTTCATGGGATAACAATTCAAAAAGGACAGTCAAGCTGCTTCCTTTTCAAAAGGTTAAACTCTAAAAAGAGTCAGAAGTTGCAAAGCTAAATTAGCCTTTTTCTTACAATAGGACCTCAGTAATGTATAAAATAAAGTCTTCAGTTTAAAATGGAAGAAAAGATATTATAATGCAAAGCATAATGCCTTTGCTTTATTTCAAGGAGTCTATCTTTACCACTGTTTAAGGGGAACAAAGAGATAATCCAAATTACCGCCTCTATTGATATGGAACATTTGTGTCTTCCAGCTAGGAACAGCCTCAGCTTTCAGATCCCACTGCTGTTCCTAAGAACAGCTAAGAGGCTGTAAGGATTAAGTTGGGTTTTACCCCTTAAAAACACTCATCAAACTCTACTACACATCTTTCAATATCCCACATTTGCACCAACAAATTGAGGAAAATGACCTTGTAGAAGAGGAACTGGACCTTAAAAAAGAAAACTGATTCCCTTCATATTTACTTGCCAAGGCTCACAGGCATACATACACACATCTTCAGGAACTCTAGCTAAAATCACAGCAAATGCATATTTTTGGACTACTGTAGTCCCACCTGTATTTTGTGGTTCCTTCTTAGGGTTGGCTATCGTATTGCGTTTGGATATGCCTATCGTACCTTTGAGGTGCGCACAGTGATCACGGTCTTATTTCCATCCTGTCCTACTTTTCAGAGTCATTTGAATTTCTCTTTTTTTCCTTCCTAGGGACAGAGGGAGTAGTCAGTGCTCCGGGTTCAGTCATCTCCTGTTCCACTGATATCTTAGGATAGCCTGTGTCTGACAGTCTGACATTGATTTTCATCACATGGAGACAGTCTTGTGCTTTTCCATGAGTTTTTCAGTGCTACATCACAACTAATGCTCTTGATGACCTGCTGCTTTAAGCAGTGTCTCCCACTGCCATTCTAAACCATGCTTCCTCTTGTTCTGTTTCTTCTAGATGCAGGCATACTCTTCCAATCTTCATGCAGAGTAGATTTACATTCTCATTACAATTCTGGGAATCACACAGAAAAATATGCTTGATAAAACTGAGTCAGTGATAGAGTTCCTCACTGTAGATAAATGTAGGAGAATAACTTCCAGCTTTGTTTATAAAGTTGATAAAATGCATGTGAGCAGAAATAAAACCTACAAGAAAGTAGGCCCGTCAGTGTTCCAAATCTTCTCCCCCTTTCATACTAAAGAATTGGTTTGGAAACAATATTCAGAGAATGAATGCAATGAAAGTTAATAATATATGATATTTGAACACAGAAACAAATGAGATTTTTTTTTCTTCAAATTATTAAAAGAAAATGTTGCCAAATATTATGATTGATGATGCAAAGTTCTTCTGGAGATGCATGCAGACCACCATTTCCAGTCTGCCCAGTGTTGAAAAATGGGGTCTATACATGACAACCTTGGCAGATGTCAGCATAGAGGAAAGGTTTTATCAGTACACTGAGCAATTTTTAAACATTCATTGTTCATGTAACACTGTCAGAGAAAGAGTTTCCACATTAACAGCCAAAACTAGGATACAGTTTGACATTCAAGGCTGTGTTAAAACAGAATGACAAATGGTTGATTTGCTAGGCCATACTAGCCATTAGACACCTTTAATTTTATACCAGGTCAAAGTTATTATGAACAGTGTCTCTAGTCTGAGACCAATATTTGGTAAAAATACAAATTTTCATGAGGGATGTGGTGCAAAATCTAAATGTTGATAGACTTTGACCAGAAAAATCTGAAATTTCTTCCCTACTCTGCTTTTTTTGCCCTGGTTCTAAACCACCAGCCTTTTCCTGTGATGATGGTATTGACCTTCATGATGGGTGATAGATCCTTGGACCTAACTACTCTTTGCTTTGGTTGCATTAGATTTTAGCCCTAAAGGAGTTTTACAAATTTTCTAAAAGCAAAACAAAACAAAAGGATACTCCCTTACATGTAGTAAAGTTTTTGCTCACTGTCAAAAAGGAATCATGCAATTGAACATTGACCTAAGAAACAGCTGCTGTACCTCTCAGTTATGTGAAGGTGTTTCTGTTTTGCATGCAGCCATATGAATTACCTTTTACTGCTGCTTACCATGCCATGCTAGCTTTTCATGTGCAGCATCATAAGGCTGTAGCATCTGGTATTTGCCTCTTGCACAGAGTCAAAGCCAAGAACACACTGTGGCTTATAGGTATGTACCTTTTAACCTTGAACAGATTCTGTGACCATGAATTGGAAGAGTGTAGTCAAAAGATGCATTTCACAGCTAGAAGTTTCTGAGAACACAGTGAAGGGGTTTCACCTGACATCTGTTTTCTGGATACTGACTGTCACAAATATTGCTGTCACTCGGCTGTTTCCTACATCTTGCAGGGGATTTCAGTGAGGCAGTAGAAATGACAGAAGGAATCAGCTGGAGTCTAGCTAAGTTGAAACAAGAGTCAGCAGCATCTGTTAGAATACCTTTGGAACAAAGATCTGATTTCTAGCTTGAAATTCACAAAACTTCACAAGCTAAATTGCTTATAGACGTGCTTGTGAGAGAATGTAAAATTTAAATTCAAGGTCAGACTGAAGATAAAGGAGGAAGTCAGACTTTCAGGGACCAGTTCCTAATACTTCTTTACATACCAGTAACTTCAGTGCTAGATAAAGTCTTTTTCTAGAAATTAAAAAAAAAAGAGCATTACAGGATTTGATTGGTACTATATATTTACAATGTACAAAAAAATTCCTTTCTAAAAGAAGATGCAGAATTATAGTAGAATATATACTTTTTTGTTCCAAATGTATCAGCAACCAACTGTAAAGCTTTGGCCCAGAGAATGGTCAATGTTCTGAAAAGAGTATCAAAATTTGTGTAGTTACTGAGAAGAATTAAGTAAATAAGAGGTGTTAAAAAGTGCTAGAATATGGTACCATTAAAATAAGAGAGACCAAAGAAGGAAAAAATATCTCCAGAATTACTACTTTACACAAGTTAGTACTTTAACTCATCTTGAGATTCCAAAATCTGATCCCAGAATTAGATTCTGCTAGCCTTTTCTAAAGGGTATTCCCTTCTTTAAAGCTTTGAAAAGGTTGTTGAAATTCTCTGTTCAAACACAGAAAACATCTAGGCTCAGCCCCATTCTTAACCTATGAGGATTCATAACTTCATCTTCCCTCTCAGTGAACAGCATTTGGTTAACGTCACTATAGGCTACAAATACTTTTTTCCCTTTCTCTAACATTCTTTGAATGCTGATTGCATTGGCCCATTAAAGAAAAAGAAAAAGAAAAAATAAAATAAAAATAAAAAAAAGAGAGAAAGAAGAGAAGGAAGAGCACTGATTCCCACTGCCAAGACCTTGCACATTTGAATGGTGAATAAGGCTACTTAAGAATTCAGAAAGCTTTTCTGCTAAAATCTCTGGAAAGAAAATGCTTATGGGATGAGGCAAAGACCTTAAAGGAGTTTCTCAGATTCAGGCAGAAATCAGAAAACTCAGGTTACTTACCATTTTCTGATTTCTTTACACAAATTTAAAATGGAATTGTGGTTACTTTCAACCTTTTATTGCTTTTCCCAAAATATACACATTAAAGCTAATGAGAAGGAGCATGAATACAAAGCAGTAGGAGTCGTGATTTAACACAGTGAAAGTCTCCCATTCAGTTTCTTGCCTTCACACTATTGGTTTCCTTCCTTGCACCTTGTACCAGTCATGATGATTCAGTCTGTGTACACCTAATTGATCATCCAGATACTTAATCAGACCAATATTTAAAATGTCTGTGTTGTCAGCCTGCTTTTTCTTAGTCCTTATTACCCCGGTGGCAGAAGTTAATTTCTTTTCTGTTCTCTCCTCTTTCCTGCAATTTTATTTGAGTACTTTTTCTTCTGTTATTCTATTAGAATAATTCATCCAATAAAGTGTATTACAACTATCCTCTCTCCGTTAAGGCCAGCATTTTTACATGTAGGAAAAATGCCTTATCTATTGGCGGATAAAACTATAGCAAATGTATTATCTTTTATGTGCTACTGTAAATGAGCTTATCGGGAAGAAAGACTTTAAAGTGTGCAAGCTTATGAAATTCTAAAGAAAAAGGTATTCTAACTCATCACGGTTTTGAGAAACCTTACCTATGAATTAACAATGAGTACATAAAATGTCAACCCATGGGGTATTTCCTTTCAAGTTATAAGCACTTGAAACTTACAGCCAATGGACACCTTTGCAAGCACAGCCATCATGACAGAGTAAATACACTAATTGAATGCTATTTCATCTCACAATCAGAAACATGGAGAAAAGCCATGGACTTGTTGCTAAAATAATAAGCTGTAACACCTTAAACTAGGAGACTAGATGTACTGAAGCAGAAAAAAAACAATAATAAAAAAAAGATTAACTTGTATGTCCCAGAGCTATAACAGCTCCCACTTAAATACCCACATCTGAAAAACATAACTTACACTGCAAGCTACTTTAAGATCTGTTTATGATACATTTCAGCTGTCAATAATTCCTGAGCCACTGACACTGACTTGGTGATGTGTATGTACAATATGTTCAGCAAACCAAAATATAATGTATATACGAGGAAAAAAAATTCAGAAAACATGAAGAAAATATTATGTCTGGTTACACTACTGACCTTTTCCTGTAGCAATATGTTTTAACTTACTATAACTGTAAGTTACCAGTAATGGATAAGAATGGCAGTCTAAGCAAGATAGAGCACGGTGTGTTTTTATAACATTGTCAATAAAGTTTAGAGGAGGCTTGTATAGAAACAGCAATGCCACAGAAATATTATAAATATAAATACACTTAAAAATATATTTTATTTATGGGACAAGCAAAAATTACATTTGGTCCTATATTAATTTATTAGCTTTTGAATTCATATATTATAAAATAAATGACAGTCATCAAGTTCTTTATTTTGGTGAATAAACATGGTCAGCTTTAAGCAATAATTATAAATGTCTTTGGCATGCTATTTATAGTCACCAGTGATACAAAGCAGAAAGAGACTTAAATGACTACATTAATGTCAAAACTCACTCCTGAATTTTAATTTTTTAAAAAACATCAACACAGATTCAAAAGCATATTTCTCTCCAAATGGATATTTACATTTGAACATGGATTTCCTTCTCCATGCTGATTTGTTACAAAGATTGAAATGGTAGAAAAAATCAAGAGTATTTTGTGACAAACAGTAATACATCAATCATGTTAGATCATGCAAGTTAAGGTAAATGGGAGGTTTTGTCCACTGAGAAAGAAATCATTAATTTAAATCATTTATTATATTTGGGTTATGTGGCAAGGTTTTGGCAGCAGGAGGGTGGGAAGGACTGGAGGGGTGGCATCTGTAAGAAGAGATCAGAAGCTGTCCCCATGTTGTACACTTCCATACTGGAGTTCCAGCAGAGTCCAAGAGGCATCTGCCTCTGGCCAAAGCTGAGCCAGGCAACACAGTGGTTTCACCTGAGTGACAACATATTTAAGAAAGGGTAAAAAATGCCGTGCAACAGCAGCTGGGATAGAGGACTAACAATATGCTAAAGAAAAAACTCTGCAGGACCAAGACTGTGGGGAGAAAGGCTATCCCCTTGCAGCCCATGGATGACCATGGTGGAGCAGGTATCCACTCTGCAGGACATTGGAAACCCCCTGATGGAGCAGCTGGATATGTCCTGAGGAAAGCTGCAGCCTGTGGAGAGCCCATGTAGGAGCAGACTCCTAGCAGGACCACTGGTCCCATAGGGGACCCACACTGGAGTAGTCTGTTCCAGAAGGACTGCAGCACATGGAAAGGACCCATTCCAGAAGAAGTTCTTGAAGAATTGGAGCCTCTGGGAAAAATTGGAACACTTCATGAAGGATTGTATCCTGTGAGTGGGAACCCACGCTGGAGCTGAAGAACTATGTGTAAGGAGGAAGGACTGGCAAAGACAAAGCTTTATGAACTGACCAAAAATCCAATTCCCCATGCACCTGCACCACTCAGGAGAAGGAGGTAAAACAGTTAGAAGTGAAATTGAGCAGGGTAAGAAGGGAGGGGATGGGTGAAGGTGTTTTTAATTTTCTTTTATTTCTCACTATCTCACTCTGTTACAATTAAGTGGCAATAAATTAAATTCATTTCCCCAAGGTGAGTGTGTTTTGCCCATGATGGTAATTGATAAGTGGTTTCTCTGTCCGTTTCTTGACCCCATGACTTTTCATTGTATTTTCTCCCCCATCCTCTTGATGGAAGGGGAATAATACAGGGGTTTGGTGGGAACATAGCAGCCAGCCAAGGTCAATCCACTACCTTTATCTAGAACAAAATATTTAGTATGTATTTTTAAAAAATATGTACTAATTAATCCCTTATATGTATGTGCAATTTTAGAGCATTTTTATTATTTACTGTGGGGTTTTTTGTCTGTTAAAGAGTTTGTTTGTTTGTTTGTTTGTTTGTGTTTTCTTTATTTTTTATAATTTCAGAAATTCCAAATGGTCAGTTCTCCCTTTCTTTGCCAAATTCTGGGAGATTTAGATAATTATCTGATCTAGGAATCAATTTTTTAAAATTCAAATTGAATCTTATATCTTATTTTTCTATTTTAAATACCTATTTAATTGCCAGGAAGACCCAAAATTCCTGGTATCTAAAAAAGTCCTGTTAAGACCATGATAAATAATTTTTCTTCTAAATAAATAAGACATACCTGCAAGTATCAAATGAACAATACCTATCAATAGCTACCAGATATTTGATGACACAGTAGCATATCAAAAGCATAAAACAAATTGTCAAGTTTCTCAGAAAAAATAGTGTTGGTTCTATCCTTTATGCCATCATTTTAATGCCAGCCACAATAATTGCATCAGATAACACTTGGCAAAAAATTTACAAAACAGTTTGCCTTACTAGCTTCATTAATTGGATTCTCAAGCTCAGGAAGAATAAAAAAACTTTGGTTTTCATACTTAAAGTATGGTAATGCAAGCATACTTCAGTGGTAAGTAAAGACTGAGAAACAATATGATCGTTGCTCATCAATAGAGAAAAGATAGAAAAATATAAAAATTTTCAAAATCAAGATACTTTTGTGAACATTATTTACAATACAAACAAATTTAACAAACTCCAGAACCTCGAATATGTGGGTAAAACAGATTACTAATTCTTCTCAGCCAGAATTAGTAATCACATTAAATTCACTTCTTTTTTTAAAGACCTCATTTTGCATAAACAGCATTTTGAAGACTGATTTTGTCTTACTTCCATGCCAAGTAGTTGTTTTCCAAGAAAAAATCTGCGGTATTTTCAAGTTTTTTCTATCCAGTGCTTTTTGAAGAAAATCCAGGACTTTTAGCAGTTGCTGCTTTTCACACCCTCTCCAGCCTCATTCACACCAAGTTTGACTCATGGAAAGTGTTTGTCTCTTCAGAACCATGAGCAAAAATGAAAGAAATAATGAAAGCTACAAACAAAGAAAAAGCATGAAATAAAACATTCAAATATCATGTGCAGCTGCTTCAGTCCCCGTTTTTAATCCCTATGAGATTACGTCATCAAGACTGTATTTTCCAATTTGTGTGAAGGCAGTAGGACTTACAGTGCACAAATGTTCAGCAACAGAAAGGAACAGTTTATGACAGGAGACTTTAACTCCATGAGCCCAGCTGCTGGAAAAGAAGTAGGGCACAAGTTGAACCTTGCAAGTAACTCAAAAAGCATTTCTAATCCTAGTATATATTCCTGAACAGAAACTTTTTTTTTGAGTGAAAATCTTCCATGGATGTTGACAGTTATATTTTCTCAGGTTTTTTCCTATTTGATGATCCCTACTTTATGTCCAATAGTAAAGCTAGGTTCATCCCATTTTGCAAAGTCTGGTATACAGAGGAGATTTTTCTTGGAAATTGCCATGGAACAAAATCCTTGTGGGTACCTTGATTATATCAATGCAACAAATATGTTATCCTGACTCAACCTGCTGCCACTGCTGCTGTGACCCTACTGGCTCTGTCGGCAGTGGAGAAAAAATATTATGCCTTTTCAAACATGGTGCAATCTCTGATTTGGATAAAAGTAATCAATTCAAACTTAATTATGGTCTTATTAATCTATTTTAAAAGTGCAAAGGATACAAGTTTCTTATTCTTAGAATCCAGCAGTCTTTTCTTTATATAGTAAAGTTTATTTTTAATGTTCACAATCTTTAAAAGCAGCCTGTTATTCAGAGACACACAAAATAAATAATCAGGTAAAGTCTGAACACATGAGATTGCTAGTTGAAGTGTACTTAATTTTTTCTGGAAGTTTATTGCTGCTAAGGGAAGTAAAAATAAGTAACATCCTAAGAACAAAGCCTGTTCTTAAACCCCAAAATTTTATCTTTTGTCAAAATCTCTTTTAAGGGGTTATTATTTGTGAGGAAGAAGTTTAAAGGGATTGTTAATGTTTTCAAAGTAACATAATTTACTGGAAAGGTATTTATTTAGTTTATGTCATGCTAATAATTTTTATTTTGGTAATGCAAAGTTGTTGTTCTTATGCCATATATACATATTTTGCACACAACACTATTTCTAGATTTGCAAAATCAGATAGAGAAGTGAAATAAAATATGCATCTGTTTTTGGCCATAAGTTTACAACACTGAGATATCTCCCAGAAAATGAAGATGATAATGTACATAATAGCTAAGCAGTGAAGGTAAAGTAGGTTCTTTTTAGTTTGAAATAATATAATTTGACATAATTTCTAATTCCACTGTACACCACTAAAAGCTATGCTTTACTCCTGTAGAGTAAAAGTACCAATGATAAGAAACAATATATTAGAATATTTATTAGAACATCACAATTGAAGTACTCAATGTTTATTTCGCTGAAATATCTCATTGCAATAAATGAGCAAAGTGTTTTGTTTACTGAAATATTTTGTTTAGCATAGCTGAGGTTTTGTTTATTTACCACAGACCTATGAAATTTTAATCATTAAGATATGTTAAAATATTTATGCTAAGATAATGTCCATTCTGTCCACTGTTTGGAATCACTCCTCAAAAAATTGCTAGAGCTAGGGTGAGGAACAACAGTTTTCAGCAGCAAATAGTAAGAAATTTATTTTTCTTTTTCAGTTTAAAACAAAATCTATAAATTGTAAATGACTAAATGAGAACATATCACAGCATTTTTTCCCCTGGGAAAGTAATACATGCTAGTTTTCAGGTATTTGAAGTATTCTTTTATCAACACTAATGTCAGTTAAAAAAAATTAATTTATCAATTCTATTTGTTTTTCATACTGCTGTTAAATATACGTAATGTTAATTTTTATTGTCACTTAGCCCATGTTAATTAAATATAAAATAATAAGATCTATTGGAGGGAAAAACCTCAAATAAGAGCTTTCTCATAAAGGGATCCCCTAAAAACATTCTTCTTGCTAATATGAATATATCCAGCATTGCTTTCATATTTCAAGAAAGAGCAATGCATTACTTTAGCCTATTATTTCTTAATTTATTTTTCATACACAACTGAAAAACAAGATTTGCAATATTTGGTATGGAACTGTGTTCTATGATGAAAGAATAGAGGTGTTAATTGATTTTGATTGACAGAAAAGCTAAAATTATTAGATGTGTCACTTTGGATAGTCCCTGAGGCCTCAAAAACAGGGACAAACAGTTTTCTTAAATGAGTCGCTGCAGCCCTGTGAATCAGAATGCCTCATGCAGGTACTTGCACTTTCTGAACAGTAGAATGCTCATCAGAAATAACAAATTAATTTTTGGTGTAATTAATAATCAGATGAATGAAAGTTTGTGAGTGAAATCATGACAGCTGACAATGCTAGTTCTCCCAATCTACTGCCTCAGTCACTTCACCTTTTCTCAGCTATCGTTTCATTTTTAGGATTTAACCTTCATTATTGAGTAATTTGGAATTAAAGAAGATTGGTAAATCAAAGTAGTAGATAGTGAGGCTACTCCTACCTTAACTAAGTGAGCCTTCAGAAAAATTAACTGTAGTCCCTTGACAAAAGATGCTAATTTTTCCCACGCGCAATGCTGTTTAAAAAACCACAACTGTCATGCTGGGGGGATATATTTTCTTCCTCAACAGATGTTCCCATTTCTGAGAAGCATAACACTCACCTTTCACCTCTTCCTGGAGGAAGTTAGTAATTAATGTCCCTACTATCATTGCTCTTTTAAAACTCTTACATGCAAAATGCTTCTATTTCCATTTGTGCTATTTTCTAGGTGAAACTATGATGACAGCTTACCAGTCCTTACAGGGATGATATCTTCTGTTTCCAGAAAAAGATCACATTCTTCCTAAGCATTTAGATTTCACCTGGGGTTTCCATGCCTTGAGGAAATGGCAGTATCTATGTGTTCTCAGCCTCCTATAATCCCTTTTTGCACACAGAAGTCTTCACAAATAAAAAAGACTTCAGTGTTAACCTAGTAGCTAAATACTTCTTGTTTTCTCAAGAGCTTTGAAAAGCTGCACCACATGCCTTATGCTAAAACACATAACTTCTAGTCACAAAGCCCTAATTCCATCCCCTGTGTTTATAATTCTTTTCCTTCCCTCTCTGCTTTGATGTCTTCACAACTTATATCAGATAAATGTAGCTCCTATGCTATTGATAGCCCTCTATAGACCCTTGTTTTCTCCCAGATATCTGCTCTCAAGAATAGGTGGCAAGCATATATAAACAAATAAAACATCTTAAATACTGAACGGTTTCCAGGATTTTCTAAGTGGGCATAATCTCTTTCCATGAATTGCAAAAGGAAGAGTTCACTGAAATGAATGGTTTCATTGCAGACTTTTTTCTCGTCCTGCAAGGAGAACCATGCAGGCATTTATACTTTGTGGCGGCTACTTCTGAAGTCATAACCAGAAGTGCTTTAAATGCCACAGGAAAGTTCTTTCAGTGGGGAGAAGGGCTGTCTTGAGCTACACAGGAGATGAATTTGGGCTTCTGGAAGTCGACTCAGGCGAGAGAACGAGATGAGGTCTCTTCAGCTTTATTTGGGGTTACATCGGGGATAGGAAAGTTTAGAGAGAGATCTGAAGAGCCCTGAACAAAGGCTCTACAACAGGTTATAAGGGCACATAACTAGGCGGGTTTACAAGTTTTCAGAACAAATAGAAAAGTGAATACAAGTAATTTACAGTCTAAATTTACCAATGTCTAACCATGAGATATGCAAGCGTCGAGTGGTTGGGGAGAGATAACGGCTCATACTATTTGTAATACTTTTCTGGGAGGTTGCTGGGATAATCCATCTCTTCTTCACTTTCTTCTGGCACTTCTCCCATTTCATCCCAATCCTCCACATTCTCAAGGGCACTGAGTTCTATCTCAGCTGCTTGGGCCGTAACAATACTTTAATATCAGACAAGAATCAGAATATATGGGATTGATAACTTGACAATTTCTAAATGAGATTAACAGAGCTTGAGCAATGTGACAGATTGTTTGACAAGTCTGAACTCAATTTGTGAGTTATATTTTGCTTGAAAAGTGAATCAATTAGATTGAGCCTTAGAAGAGAGATTGTTTTCCCAGTAAACCTGTGAATCTCGAGGAGAAAGATCGAGAGTGTAAACTGTGCAAAGGAAGCAGTGAGGGAGTCAAAGCAGGGATCTTGCAGCAGAAACAGAGAGAGTGCATTGGTGGACAGGGAACAGCCCCAGCCAGACCTTTGAGACAATGGACAGAAGTCTTCACATCTTCATGGAGATCAGGAGCAATTAGATGAAGATTCTTCTAACTCATGAAAAGGTAGTAAGAAACTTAACCTGGAGTCAAAGACTCTTCCAATGCAATTATTTAAAATGTTAAGTACAGTAGTTTCTATTTAAATATAACCTGAACTTTCAAATATAGATTATATATTTTATGCCTTCTTTTGGAAGGTAGCAATAAGGAAAACTTCTCAACAGATTCACTGCAAAGAACATCCTGTCATTGTAGTACTCATAAGGTATTGTAGGAAAGTGAGCACCTAACATGAAAAAAATATTTTACGGCCTATGTTTTAGAATTTCCAGCAGAATTCTCTACTTTGGAGATCTCTGGAAATACATGATAGCCAGGTATCAATGAAAAATTTTGCCACTTGTGCAAGAAGAACCTTGATATCACAGCTGCTCCCTTGATCCTTTCTTCTCACTATTGTGTGTTGAAAAAGCCCTGCATTTCTTCTTTTTTAATTACTTTCTGAGCCTAGTCTTTACAGAGCAGGGCTGGATATAGAGAAATTTTTAGGAGAAACTCAATAAATTAATAACCAAAATTTTTGATATATTTATGTATAATCTATTTCTATTACACACATGTGCCAGGCTTCTGACAAAGTTGATCACAAACAATTAGTTGGGCAATTATTGTCCCAGATGTCCATGTCTAGAGATGAAAGCAGAATTTTCTATGGCAAATATAAAAAAAACCAGAGGAAATATTTTTTGTCTATTTGTCTGCTTGTTAGTTTTGTAATAGCATGCCTCTGTATTTAACAACTGATGTGATGTCATAACATGTCTTCCATAGCAGAATATTTGTTCACATTTTTTATGAAAAAGAACCTGGAAAACATTTAGATTTGTCCTAGTTGGTGACATCCTTTTTAAAAAAAACAAAAGTTTATTTAATGGTTTGGTACTTCATAAAAAAACCAGTAAAATCATGGCAGTAGAAATAACTGGAATCAAAATGAAAGGCATTGCAAAAATGTCAAGTTTGAATGAATGCAGGGCATTTAAAGAACATTATTTCTAATATTTTCATTGTAAAGAAATAAAACATAATGTAAATATTGCCAGGTCACAAATGATTACCCAATACACTTCTTGAGTCATCTTGAACTGTGAAGACTGATCTACTCGGAAAGGTTAACTTCAATAAGCTTAGAAATTCAGCAGTGAGTAGATCCTTTAGCTGATAAAACTAAGGAAAAAGGAAATTTATGAAAAGCTGCCAATTCTTCAAAGTTATAACACAGAAAGTATAAGTATTTAAACAAGAAAATGTAGAAAGTTTAGTAGGAGATCAGCTTAGATAAACTATGAGTTTTTCACTGGCCTCAAATAGAAGAAGGAAGTGTTTAGATACTAAAACTCACGAGAGATTACTGAAGAGAAAAATAAAGTCTAGTCGGAAGAAAAAAATTGAAAGGTCAAGACACAAATGAGATGCAATTAGCAAAAGGCATAAGAGTGACAAGAAATCAGTTTCTAAGTATAAGAGGAAGACCAAAGAAGGCATTGTTCTGCAACTAATCAAGAAGGAAAGCTATGCACAGATAACACAGAGTAGGATGAAGCTTTTAATGACTTTTTTTTGCATCAATCTGCACTAAAAACATCCATTAAGGAGAAGTGCCTAGAATAATTAATATCAGCAACAAAAGGAGAAGATCTCAATATGGAATAGGAAAGACGAGTTGCAAGCACTCAGACGACTTAAATCAATGTGATCTGATGAACTTCATCCTAGGATACTGGCTGATGTAATCAAAAAACTCTTAGTGGTTGTCTTTGAAAACTCTTGCAAGACAGCTGTGGTACCAAATTATTTGAAGAAATAAAAAACCCTGCTCATAAAAGAAAAGATAATAAGAAGCTGGAGAATTACATAGCAGTTAGTCTGACTTCACTCCTAAGAAAGAGAACAGATCTTTTTAAAATTAAAAAAAACCCCAAGCCAACAACTACTTTTAAAAACTGTGAAGACAATAAGGAGATGTAGTCTACACAGGTTTTTTGAGAACATATCCAATCAAACCAGTCTGTTTCCTCTTCTGACAAGGTAATAAGAATTTGATTAGGAAAGAATGAGGGGAGCAAGGATGAAGCAGTGCTATACCATCCAAATTTGGAAATTACTACTGCTACATTTCCTATAAAAGTTTAAAAAACAGGAATTAATGTGTATTTCATTTAGTTCTAATGCAGATAAGAGCTAATTGTGAGGTACACAAGAATTCTTTTGTTTATCTGGTTCAATCCTTACATCTATGTGATGAAGTGACTATCAAAATCAAGCAGCTAGAAAAGGGAAAGAAACAAATCTGTATATTGAAGACAGAAAAGCTTGTCAATATCATATAGGATAGTCAGTGGTTAAAGACCATGCTACCTGGTATTAACAGTGCTTGGCTTCATGTTGGTGATTGAATATAGGTTTGAGCAAAGTCAGAAAGTCATGTCACACATAAGTGAAACAGCAATAGCCTGAAGAAGAACACATGACACAATGTAATAAAAATAACCAAGAACTTGAAAAGAGAAATTAAATGTGCCTAGGAAAACTGTTTCCTGAAAGGAGTATATTGGGAACACATTTTGAAGCAAACAGCTGAGGCTGGCATCTGAGCAATACCACCCTGGATGGCTGAAAATTATACAATCCTGTAACTGGAGTGCAGGAGTTTCCAAAATGCCTGTGTGGCCCAGATGTCACTGCATTGATTGGTTGGTAACATTTAGTAGCCTCAAATTCAGAAAAGAACAGGCAACTTATGACATCATAGTGGCTTTAAATACTATTTCCTATGACATATCCAAGAGCAAACCATAGAAAAAGGGTAAAGACTGAACCACAGTAACACACAAACCTGACGAGCTGATTTTCAAGGAGAAGAGCTGCTCTTCTTGGCAAGAAGGACCATGTCTTGACTCTAACTTATTTCTGTGTTGCCATTATTTACCTGTATTCTGGAATAAATAAAAACAAAGACATAGGAATAGATCCAATGTTAGAATTACAAATTACTTCACGAAATGGATATAGCCAGCTGTACTGGTAGAGGATGTAAAACATCCAGAGCATGATAATTGTCCAAGAAGATCTGGAGTTTTTGGCAAATACTAGCTGCTAATGTACTGACATTATGCTTTTACAGTAAATACAAATACCTCACAAAGCCATTATGAACAGACTTATGAACTACTGATAACATTATTCCTATCTGTGTAATAATTCAGATGTTTACACATTCTCCTAATATATGCACATTGGTAAGGCCTCAGTTGGAACAGTGTACATAGTTTCACATGTTGCATTTCAGCAAAGATTTGAATTTTTTTTTAAAACCATAGCACAGCAATAAATATCATAGAAATTTAGGAAGCTTCTGAGGCAGAACCTTAAGTCAGCCAGGCTTTCGTACTAAGCCTATGCCTGCTTTTTCTCCTTATAGTGAAATCCCCAAAGAAGAATACATTGTTCTTAAACTCACAAAAGACAGGGATTATTAAACTATTAACTAGAATTCCTAGCTTTTAAAATGGAGTCAGATTAGAACTATACAGGATTTATATGCAATTATATCTCCCCTAACTCCCTGCTTCTTTACTTCCATCCTGTTCAGTGACTAAGACACAGAAAATAAAGCCCAGTCCTCTGTGTTCCCTGTGCAACACCTCAGAAAATTTTCTGTCTGCTCCCTATTTCTTCTCAGCAGCTCAGGTTCTCCTCCACCTGCAGACTTCTACATAATTCAAGTGGCTTTCTCACTCTCTTCTGCTTGCCACAGCATGCAGCTTCCAGGAACCCTGCTTTATGCCAACTTCTGTTGCTTCCTGAGAAGAAACATGTCTCTTCTCTCTACGGAGAAGTATCTGAATTAATCCCTCTCCTGAAAGGAGCATAACATGCAGTAAGAAAATGCAAAGTTACCATCTGTCCCATTCCTGTAAATTCTCATTAGAAATAATCTGTTCTTCACTGCAGATATGGAGAAGAAAAGAAATAATAATCTTAAATTTCAATAAGGATTTAGGCTAAAGACAGTGGAACAGGCTTCTTGGAAGACTGGAGTCTCGTCATAGCTACTTTTAAAAAGAGAAGGCTATTCATTTGTCAGCAATAGTATCAATACAGTTCACCCACAAAATATGAATATCAGAAAGAATATCCCCTATAACTTTTTTTCAAAGTTTATTCAAATGTATTCTGTAGGAGCTATCACATTGTTGATTTCAGCAGGTGTTGAAACTGGTGTGTAATTTTTCATATTCATGATTACTGGGGACTGCATGAACCTTGGGAGTGCAATGAAAGCTTATGAGCAGAAAGAAACTACTTAAATATATTTTGGTTGAGTAAGAACTATTTCATACATATTGCTTTCAAACAAGTTATGCTTTGAAGATTGTGGTCTGCTTGACTCATACTCGTGGTTATGCCCAAAATCTTTTAAAATTAATGTGATGTCTTAACAACACTGTGTGTAGGATATTAAACATCATTTAAATTCAGTATTGAATGGGCAGATGTGATTTCATGTCTATAGTTAGGCTTTTCTTTGTCAGAGGTATTTCTCTATCCAAACTTGAAAATGTATGAACAACTCAAAAATCAGATATTAGTGTAATGGCTTTTGAAAGAATTAAGAAAATATTTCATTTAAGGTTTTCCTATAGTTCTATAGCCTAAGTTTCATACCATAAGGAAGCAACTGACAGTTTTGGTTTGGTTTGGTTTTTGGGTTTTTTTGGTTGACGTTTTAGTATTTTGCTTGTTTGTTTGTTTTACTTTATGTAGAAATACAATTCGTGGCAGTTTTCTGGGGGGTAGCTTGTTTTTGTTATGCTCTCTTGACTGATTTCTTATCATTCTCCCCAGGTCTTTCTTTTAGCTGAGACCAGTAAAGGATGCAAGGAGTTGAGCTGGTATTTCAATATTAGTTAGTTGTCAATATTTCTTCTAAAGGATACTTTTGACTTGCTCTTGAATTTACTTGCTCTTTACAATTTATAACAGCTTCAATGTTTAAAAAAAACCTCTAAAATGATGTTTTAGCATCTCTATGTCAGTTTTACTAGAACCTTCTATATGACACACAATCTTTTATTTATGTAAAGGACAAAAACATAATGTCATGTTCCACATAGCTCACTGGCCTTTTTTTTTTTTACACCAGGTGTATGTATTTTCAATAGATGGACATATAATATTGTAAATGAGGCTTTTGTTGTGCACATCCAATTTGCACACTCAGAATAGTATTTGTGATATATATTAGGAAAGACAAAAAGCCCCCAAAAACAAAACAAACAAAAAAACAAACAAAAAAACCTGAATAAAAAGTAATGGGATACTTGTATGGCATACAGCAATCTTTTGGTCATATATAAACCAGATTTGTATGTTGTTCAGACAGCAAATTTGAAAGTTTAGGAATAGGTGGAGCAGGTTGGTTGGTCCACACACATGGTAGTTTAATATGCATGAGGCATATCTGCATGGTCAACCTGCAAGGAGACTTCCATACCATCCACCTGTCTTGATGGAGACCTAGAGATGAATGGGATGAAATTAGATCCTATCATATTTACATCTGCTTCATACATAATCTTATCCCTCACAGCATCAGCAAAACAGCCTGGAATTCTGTCTCTGGTAATGAATAGAAAGAAGCAGGTCACTTACACCATCTCTATGTATTTTTCTAGTCTTATTTGTTTGGAAAGAATTCAATGGGATGGACTGACCTTCGCTTGGATGGGCTGGTTGAGCTTAATATTTTTTCCCTGATGGGCTGGGACTGATGTCTCAAGCAATGTTTCACAACAGCCAAGGGAAAAGGTCAATAAGAAGCAGATCCTGCTGAGGTGGAGTAATGCTTTTTATTGTGCCGATGTCCTCCCTCCTGGTAAGGAAAACTCCCACTCAGGGGAGCTATCAGGGAGCTCACAAGTAAGCCTGAAGATATTCCTCTCTTTGGTCATGTCACTAAAAGGGACCATAAACCATCAGAAACTCCAGAAGCACCCTCTTCCCCCATTAGTCCACCCAACTAATTTTCAGTGTTGCATTAGACAGCGTAAATCCTCTCCCAAGGAAGGAGTCAGGTCATTCCCATGATATCCTGAATGTACATAACCAGTCAAATTTTGTTGCTCGGGTTATCACCTCCACCCTCAGTGGATCAAGACTGTGACCATTACTCTGACCACAAACACCCAAATTGCAATGACCAAGCCTCTTGTCCTTTCCTTCTCTTTCTTTCTTTTCCTTATATATTTTGTTTGTGATATTTTTATTCTCTTAAAGAAAAAAATCAAACCAGCTACAATACCTCCTTTCCGTTGCAACCAAATTGTTTTAAAATAAATCTACCTCATATATAGACCAGTCACCTAGTGTCTTTCCACTTTAATCAGTCCCAAGGGATCTATTACCAAGAATCTGAGTTATCTGCCCCCAGAGTCAGGCCATAACAGTGGCAAAAAGACCACAAAAAGGGTGCACAAAACAGCATCAAGCTCAGCGTTGACATTACATTTGCAGGTTTGATATAAGGAGAGGGTCCAAAATTGTCACCCACATAGAGCTGAAAGGAAGTTTTCTAAAACATTATATATATGTATAATTATTTAAATAGCATAATAATTTTTTGTATGAACTTGGATTCAGTCTTACGGTGTAGACACATCCTTTTGGCATCGTTGTCACATAAACAGGATTACAGTAATGGGAACAAAATATCTTTCAATAAATTAGGTGGTACACTTAAATGACAATTCCTCAGTCTTCCTCTGGACCTCCTGAGTTCCCTCTTTGGTATTCAGAAGTGTGATAAAGACTAAAATCCAATTCTGGATCCTTGTCTTGAAACAGGGCTAATATTACTTCAGGGAATTTAGGAGGATTCAAAGTCTCCTTTTAAAAGGAACCTAAGTCCAAAAATAGGATTGGAAAAAAAATTGGAATGGCCAATCTCTGCTTTGGACTTTCATTGTGGTGCTTAAGTTACTTAGTAATGAAAATTCACTGGCAGTTCAGTTGTCAAACTGCCAGATGAAAGGGTTCCTTACCTCTTGGTGTTTGCTTCATAGCTTAAAGTCTATTGTCTTCTAGTATATGATTCCAGCAGAGGAAATAGGGTCAATTTATACTTTGGTTTATCTCACCCTTACTTCCACCAGAGGCACAGAGAAGAAGGTAAGTTGTTATGAATAACTTCTCCACAGTAACATACAGGAAATTTTATTTCACAGCAGGGAATGGGCAGTATTTGTACTCTTTAAATCTTTCCAAAAGAAGTGTTAGGACATATTTAAAGATGTTAGAGAGTAAAGGCTTTACTTTACCCATTTTTCCTCATATTGTGCAATTTAAGAAAGTATGTTTCTCTAAATACAATAGATTCTGAAAGAAAATATATGTCACAAACTTATGCCATTTAACTGAAAAATGACTACAATTTCCTCAGCTACCCAGCATGAAAAATACTATTATTAATAGAAGACACTCAATGCTTGCTGAGTTCTCAGCAGGATTATCTTATACACAGTTTAATGGACTTTACTGGATTAGTAAAGGCTTCAGGTGCCTATTCCTTTATGAAGTAAATCCTCATGTGGTATCAGAGACTATATAATGCTTGATAAGACTCAGGACAATCCTTCTGGGAAAGAGAACAGTTTCACCACCACTCTGTGTAAAACACACCAGGACAATTCACACAACCTGAGAGTCTTCCTGTCTGCTGAGCAAGAGCTTGCCACGTAGAGACAGAAAGGTAGTTTTTGGCTATCTAGGTTACTCCGGGTGATGACATATTGGTCCCTCTATCTCTCTCTCTTAAATGAAAAAGCTTTTGTTTGAGTGGAAAATAGGTGTGCTGACCACAGGAAGAAGTGCATTTCAGATATGTTGTATGTGCAGAGCTGTCAAGTGAGCAGATAGACCTCTGAACTGTCAGGCTTTTCTTATATACCCAACAGCATTTCCTCTGTACTACAATTTTAACACATTAAAATTCTGTATTGTTGTTTTTAATGAAGAGAGGGGAATTAAGATTCACAGCTATATAATTGGTTTTCAGTTAAGGCCATAGTCAAGAAACATGCAATTTTGCAGTATGCTGCAGCAGGTCCTTTTTCTGCAACACCATGAGAAAAACACGGCAGATTGGCATCACCATTGTGAAAACTCTGACAAGGTTGTGTTGACTTCTTAGTAGCATCTACAAATGTGGAGAAAGCTTAAACCAGTGCTTATGAAGGTGTTCTCTCTGTCTGAAAAGACCTGAAGAAAAAGCACACATGTACAAGGCATAGGAGGAAATCCTTTCTTCCCATTTACACCATCACACTAGTGCATGGGATTATCCAATCTGTCACAAAACTAGCAAATGTGTTACATACTGCAGACTTAAAAATAATTTTTTGTTTGCCTGAGAAATTTTTCACAATTTAAAGCATACTAGAATTTTAGAAGAATTTAAAGAGAATCCTGAGGTGCAAACAGAAATTATTTTTCATTCTTTTAATAGTTTATTATTTATGTTGTGGGGTTTTTTTTAAGTGATCTTTTTATTCAGATGCTAACATAGATACTTCAAGGGACCACATACTGAAACAGAATAGATATTTTTCTGAATTCACCCTAACATGAGTTTTCAGATCAGAGACTATTGTTAAACATAAAGCTAAGCTTTCCATTCTTGACTTATTTTGGTGATTTATGGATCAAGGCATTACTTGTTTGGATCTTTTCTAAGACAAAGTTGCTTTAAAGGACTTTCACGGGGTTACTTTATGAAACTGGAAGCCTCCCAAGATGCCTTATTTTGACTAATGGCCAAGATGAAACTGTGTTTGAACTTTAAATGGTTACACAGCCTCCTCCCCAGTGTATTTTAAGGGCTCACTCATGTACTGCTTACGCACACAAAGCTCCCATCTGTCTTAAAGGAATAACACAGATATAGGAACTTAGAACTTTTTTCCTTTAATGTACCATTTCTCCTACATTATACAGCTTACCCTTGAATAAAAACAATGTATTTGCAAGAGTTGGAAAGAAATCTTTGCAAAATAATTGTCTTGTTTCAGATTGGAACACTCCCTCTTGCTCCACTCTGCAGCAGAAAGTACAAGTGATGAAGCACAAGCAAATGACTGAAAAAAAAAATTAATTGAACATTTGTGGAATCTAAAAATACAACCTGTCAGGAAGAAGGTGGGATATGTGATAAAAAAAATTTAGAGCAGTGGATTTCCATTTTTTTTTTTCACAAGTATTTGAGGTTGTCTGTCCCTGGAGCCTGTACTCATCTCCTCTGTTAACTTGCCTAGTCCAACCTTCTCAACAATCAACAAACATGCAGTTTCATTCATGGCTCTCTGTTGGAAATATGAACAAATAAGCTAAAAATTTCTCCACCTGGGACCATAAAGCTGAATATTATAGGAAAGGATAAAACTAAGAATAGTAAACCCTCAGTCAATGTTAAACTTTATGTGGAACACAAAATATGAAAAAAACCAAATGTGTCAGATGTGTAAAAATCCTAACACAGGAAGCTCTTTGCTACCCAGTCTTCAATTCATTTACTCCTTCTTTCTGTTCCACACATGAGTTGACCGAAGTTTCTGATTGATGGAAATGCCTGGGGAAGTGAAGGTGTATGTAGTGCTTTTCCAATTCATTGAAAGAATGTCTCTGAAGACTAAATCACCATAAATCTAGAATAACAATATCTAAACTCTTCAGATAGGGATTAGTAATCTTAACAGCACTGGACATGTCCTTAAGGCAGCCTAAAATACACAAATTGTGACTTTTTATTAGTGAGGTATTTTGTCCCAAGATGATCATAAAAGAAAGTTTATTACACATATTAGCAGGCTTTTCAGAAATCTAATTTCTTTATAAAATGTACTTGTTAAATGGTAGTTTCTAAATCTTCTGAGCTGTCCATTCTGACTGATTTTATTTTTAAAAAGAACTTAATAGGGGCTGAATTTTCCCTGTAGTAATAGCTCCTTGAAGGCCTTTGGAGAGTGAGTAGTGAATTAACCAACCTACAGAGTGACCTAAATTATGAACAACTTCTAGGACACCTGAGGCAAGTGAACTTTCCCTCACTGCATGCCGGAGCTGATGTACAACAACAACGCTTCCATGAGGTAAAACCTAGCTGCCATTGGCTATTCTATAATTACCTGAGTTCTCTAAAATGGTAGCTATTGCTGCCTGCACAAATCTGCTCACTTCGCTGCTTGTTTTTTGTGTCCTAATTTGCTCACATAATTCTTAGCTACATGGAAATTATGTAATATAATTTAAATAAAGACAAAAAGAGTATTTTGGCTGTACTTTTGTAGTTCTAATTAGCAGCAGTTTTGATAAGCATTTAAATTTGTAACTATTGGTAAACATCTGTGCTTATTTCTTTCACAGTATTATTTCAGCTGAAGTGAGATAATATGAACCTTTCTCCAGCATCCTCTGAACTAATACCTGAAAAACAATCAAAACTATTTTCATTGACTGGAAATTTTAAGAGATGTTTTTATTTTAGCTTGAATAATCTGAAGGGAAAAAAAAATCTAATTTCTAGGCAACAAATATGCCAATGGTTTGAACACACACAAAAAAACCTCTTTTGTAATTTGTTTGGTCACCCCTCCCTGAAAGTGTATCTAGTTCTCTGAATTTAAAACTACATTTAAAGAGAGTGCAATTTTTATACTGATGTTCTAAATACCCTAGGCACTATTTATCAAACAGTATGAATTTTTGGTCTGTATCATATTTTAAATGTAAGACAAAAATTAGCAGAATTGAACACAGAACTTGAAAGCAGAGTGACTTAATGTGGTTTGTGGAAACAGTATATGTGTAATATTAGACTTCTAGTACTGTTTTTGCAGCTAAGAGGAATTGGGCACAGCAATCTCAAAAGTTTTATTGACAGATGCTCAGTTCATATTTAATATCATCTTATTAGCTTCATAAGTGAAGTGTCAAATGCATTTTTGTGTGTGCATGTGACACAATCTAGGAAGCTCATGCTTCCCAAGACCATTTTCAGTTGTCCCTTTATTTTATATCGGCTTTATTTATTTATTTTATTTTATTTTATTTTTAATACCAATATTTTGTCTCCCCATTAATGACTATCTTAAATAATTGTCTTTTCTTCATTTGGGGGCTTATAATTAATTTACTGTAAGGGAACCACTGATGACATAGAGTATATTCAATTTTTTTTCTTTATTCTTTCTTCTAGCTTTATTCCTTGATATTTCAGAAAACTACCATCTGTGGAATGCCTTAAGACAACCTGCTTTTTTCTCTGATTCTGAATCTTTTGATGCTTAAACATAGGTGACCGTGGTGGTGCTTGTGTGTTCAACTTGCTAAGTGAAAGGCCAGGTAAAGCAGACAGTTTGTGCACCCATTTTGAGGAAACTTTGAGGATGGTTGGATTCTGTGACCTACATGGTCCTTCTGATTCCTAATATTATCTTATTCAAACAGAGATAGTACAGTACATTTTTACAAGATAATATCACTTGAAATGTTCTCCATTTCAAAATGAATTCAACTGTTAACTTTTTCACTTTCATGACTCATATTCTCTGGCATTGGGGTCAGAAAACTATGGCAGTGTTAACTTGGGACATCAAGTGTCATAGTAAAAGTAATTTCACTCCTTCATTGTTCAACAGTGTAAGTTACTTTGTAAACAAATTAAACCACTCACCAACATTTTACCACAGTTTTGACATACCAACCCGTTGTTCTGAGAGTTCTGTTCATTATTTTGTTACCACTGTAACCCCCACCTACTGCAGTAGTTCTCTTCCTTTGCTATATTGCTGGACTTTCAAATACCAGGTTGGCATTAAATATTTTTTACCATCTATTTCTGATTATTCAGTATCTTTCATAGGTTGTTTTACTACCGGTATTTAAAAAAAAAAAAAAATCAATCCTCTTCCAATGCACAAATAGTGAGGCTTTCTAACCATTACCTCTATTTTATAACATTAATATAAATGTCACAATATTTCCACAGAAGAGGACATTTTCACAATACAAAGAAATATGAAAGAAGGAGATTTAATAGTGGAAGAAAAAACTAAAATACAGGCAAATTTTTCAAATTTATATCTTTACACATGATCTCAGGTATTTCTTTTTAATATATTTTAACAGTATAGGTACTTAACTTTGGACAAAATTATGCATATTAGGGTATTTGGATTATAGGTATTGATGAGCTCCAGGGAAGCTTTAGATTTTATATTAGGAAAAAATTATTCACAACAGGGTTATCAAGCATTGCAACAGGATGCTCAGGGAAGTGCTTGAGTCACCATCCCTGGAGGTATTTAAAATATGTGTAGATGTGGCCCTCCGGGACATGATTTAGTGGTGGATTTGGCAGTGTTGGGTAAATGGTTGGACTTGATGGTCATAAGGGTCTTTTGCAAAGTAAATGATTCTATGCTTAGGAGTAGAACAGAAGTGTGCTGGATAAAAAACATCTTAGGGACCACATTATTCAAAAGGACATGTGCTTCTCACCCAAGAAAGTTCTTTTTTATATATGGCTACTCAACGTTTTACCATGTGACTTCACAGTGCTTAGGTTCATGTACACCACAACGTTTGTGCTTTTCACAACAGTAATACTGATGGCCTAAACATTAGTTTATGCAAAGCTCAAATATTTTTCTTCCAATACTTTTTGCACTTATTTACACTGACAGAACTAATAACTTACTTAGAAGACATGTTGTATCAAAAGACCACCCTGTACAATCTATTTAATGATTTAGTTTTTTCTGAATTCTATTTATAGCCCTCTAGTAATGTTAATCTCTGCACATATTTGACTTAATGAATTGACTGTAATAAAGGCCGGAATACAGATCTGATATCCAAGACTGCATTTTGTTTCTTGAAGACTGAACACCCCTGAGTCAGTATGTTACACTTTAGCATTTAAAGCCCGGTTCTGGGCATATTATTTTCACAGGAATACTATGGACACTTATAATGCTTCTAACTGTAATTTGAAGCCAAATGGTGCCATAACTTTGAGGGTTTTGTGGCTATAGCTCTTAGAATTCCTAGTTATGAAATCTGCATTATTTATGTGCTTTCCATACTTATTAAATCTGTAAAGAAACAAAAAATACATTGCAACATCCCTAGAAATTCATAGCTCAGGCATAAATGATTATATAGTTTCATTACTACTAATCTGTGCATGAAATCATGGGGAATTTTAACTATTATCGGATGAAATTTTGCATTTTGGCTGGGCTTTCTTGCATTTCATGTTGAGATTCTTTACCCAGTTCCCAGTGCTGTAAGTCTGGGCTGCAGTTGCACAGTCTTGAGCCCAGATAATTTTTGTGTCTGTACAAGCAGTTGCAAGTGTGACAAGCCAGATCAGGAAATGAAACATTTCTGAGAAGGATCAGTTCCACAACTTGAGAAGCTGAATAACTTGCAGGAATTCAGACAAAGAAATGCAATAAATGTCCGGCTGAAGGCAGAAGGTGGGATTGTCCTTTTAAAAAAATTCTTAAATTAAGTTACAATTAAGTAGAAGGTCTTAGTAAAATTCTGGCTTAAGTTACTATGATTGGGTAGTGGGACACATTCAAAAACTGACCAGACTTGTCCATGCTACTGCTTGTTTATATCTACATGTCTCAAAATTTCAAGTTTCAGTGCTTGCTGATATTTTAGACTTTTTCTGTGTAAATGGTTTATCATGTGAAATAAGGAATGTCAACTTTATGTATATAAATTTATATATTTTCTGAGATATTTGCTACTAGATGTCCCTTATGTCACATCTGCATTTGTGTAGGTGCCTGTGTATGTAAACATAATTTTTCATAGCTGTACAGACTATATTTCTGTTGCATTTCCTGGTCATTCCGTGCAAAAACTCTAAGTGAGACTTGTTGTGGTGTGTTCCCTTTTACAACAGCTGTGCTAAACACAAGAGCTGTGCAGTTCCTTTAGGGAGTATAGCAATTAAAAGCACAATGCCCACGTCAACATATTATCTTCTAGAGAAAAAAACATACCATAACAACACGAAACACCAAAAAGACAACTTATCATTGTTTAGTCACAGTATCACTTAGAGAAATACAACATTATTACGGCATGTACTTTCAAATACTTAATACCAACCCAATAAATAAACTAATGATTTTCAATTAATCGTGAAGGTGCCCCATGCTGTTAATTGGACTAGTTAATTTACCACAGTGCTGTCAGACAAGTACCACTTAAACATGCCATTTCACATACTGAAGAAATTTTTATTTATTTCAGCTCTCATAGAAATCCAAAAGCAATTTCCTCAATTATTTTAATTCAAAGGGTTCAAATTAGCTGTTATCTCTTCCAAAAACCAGTAAAAGCATACTTTTGAATATTTGCTTTTCTTTTTGATTTTTAAATTTAGACAGACTTGGGGTTATGGTCTTTTAAATAAGTATTGATAATAAAATAATATAGTGTTAAAAAACCTTATCTTAGTGTTTTGTTGGAGAAGGTTTCTGTTTCATTTTTTAGGTTCTCTATTTACCATTCAAATTGTTCAATCAAAATTCTGGTTTGTTTTCACAAAACAAACAAACAAACAACAAAAAAAAAAAACCCACCACATTAATGAGAAGTATTTTTTCTCCTAAAAAGTGTCCTACTTTTCTGTGGCTTCACTCGGTTTTCACCCAAAGCCACAAGGAAAGGGCGAGCTGCCGCGCCGTGCACACGCCGGGTGTGCCCCGTCAGCGAAGCTCACTGGCTGGTCTGCGGAGTCCCCAGGGGACAGAGCCAGGCAGGAACTGAGGTGGGACGAAAGACTGCATGGCATGCAGTCTGCAGTCTTCCAGGGATTTTATTTAGGATCTCCGGGTGAAGGTCCAGGGTCGGCGAAGGGGGACAGAGAACAGGGGCAGATGAACGGCTGGAAATCTGGAGGCTGCGAGCCCCAAACTGACAGTTGCAGGGGATTATAAGGGAAGGGAAGAGGGGCGTGGTTAGCCCTGGGGAGCCAACCAGGGGAGTCCGAGGGAAGAAGGAAAGGGGTACAAACCAATAGGCTTCTGATAGGGGAGGGTACAAAATTCAAAAGAACCAATCACATACATACAGTACTAAGGAGAACAAAGGAGAAACTTCTAGAACATAATTCATATGGGGAAAGGGACAGGGGAAAGAGCAGAGCCAATGATCTTCAGGTCTGGTGCATGCTTAATTTCTCCAACCACAGGGGCTCATGGTTAGTTTTCACAGGTCTGCATGACCTAAACAGCTCAGGCTGTCACAGCCCTCTGCGGCTTGGTCTCTCAATCACTAAACTTGCAGGCACACACTCCTACACTTTTCCATCTTTTAAATTCCAGCAACAGAGCACCTGTCAGTGTATTTTGTGTTACTCATATTGCTTCTCCCCCCTTTATAGGCTAATAGACAAAATACACCACTGTCTAAATTTGTCATTGAGCGGGATAGGATTTAAAGTGGCTTCAGACCAAAGAGGATGACAGTTTAATAGGGAAAGTATAAGCTGCAGACACAAGGAAAGCAAAACAAAGAATTCATTCACCACTGTCCATGGGCAGGCAGGTGTTCAGCCATCTCCAGAAAACTAGGGCTCCACCACACATAATGGTGACTTGGGAAGAGAAATGTCATAATTAAGACTGTTTTCTCCTCCTTCTACTTCCCTCAGCCTTTATTGCTGAGCATGATGCTGTATGAGATGGAATTTTCCTTTGGACAGATGGGGTCAGATTCCTGGCTGTGTCTCCTCCCAACATATTTGGCATCCCAAGTCTACTTGCTGGGGGGGAGGCAGTCATCTGAGAATAGGAAAGGTATTTATGCTGTGGAATCTTGTTTACTTTTTACTTCCACTGTGTCCTACAATTTGTGAAAAAGACCCAATGAAAGTATAATGTTTTATGGCTGGTTCAAAATGAGTAATTTGAGCTGCCTCGTAGTAATTCCTAGAGTATACTTGTTTTAAGAGTTCAAGAAGTGTTTGGACAATGCTCTTGGGCAGATGGTGTAATTTTTGGGGTTGTGCTGTTTGGGCCAAGAGCTGGACTTGGTGATTCTTGTGGGTCCAGTCCAGCTCAGGATGTTCTATGGTTCTGTGATTCTAGGAGCTTTATGCCAGATTACAGTAGCCTGGAAGTTTATTTACGCTGAAGTTATTTCCAGAAATGAAATGACTTACCCGCCTTTTTGGCCATGAATCCTGACCTTCAACTGAAAAATGTGTTTACTATTTCTCTTCCTATTTTTGTAGATATCAGAAAAATATTTGTACATATGTGCTTAAATTGTTTGTAAAGATTTTGTCATCTCTGTGATATGAGTCTTCAAACGATACAAGATCTTTCACACATAAACAACTTTATATCATTTTCTGAAACAAAATGAAATGGTCAAATGTCTCCAATTTATATTGATTCATTCACTAGGAAAAAAATGTAAGACACAATTCATACAAATAGAAATGTTAGGCATAACTGCATCTACTTGCTAGTGGGGTGAAAGGCTGAAAATACAACCGAAGGTTTTATTTTACTTTGGATAACATGGCAGGTACAGGCAGATAATATGATGGAAAAATTGTAAAAATATTCCGCATTTGCCAAGTTCTTTTGTAAAAAAAAATTCTGAAGATTTGCACCTATTATCTGAGCTTTTTCTAGAGGGACAGTATAGAGGAATAAATCCTTTGCATTTTTAAATTTGTGAAAATGGAAAGCATGCATAAACAGATGTAGCGTGGTACAAGTAGAGAAAACAGAAAGAATTATGCCTACATAGTACAAATATAATCTATAGTAAGACAAGGAGGAGCTTCAAAATGGCTGAATTCTTCGATTAAAATCACAAAACTGGCAAAGGACAATAATAAATTAGATTGAGCTAGTCTTTAAAAGAAATATAAGTTAAAGTAAATATAAGTTTAAAAGGCATTTTCAACCTTCTTGTTAAAACTAACTAACCACAGTGATAGCCCAAACAAGAATAAATGTTACCCATTTCCTGGGATTTACTGTCTTTAACTCTGGCATTCAAGATCCACATTTCGCTACTTTTTTCCTTTGACCATAGAAAAAATGGTGCTTTTTTTTTTTTTTTTTTTGTAACCAGGACTTGGGAGAGATGAGTTCAATACTGATTTGAAATGTTTCCTCAGCAATCTGTGATCTTTAAAAATAAGGATGATACTATTTACCTATCTGATAAGAATGTACTAAACATTTTCACAGTGTTTTATAAATTCCAGGTTTTTGATTAGTATTAAGAATTACCTTCAATAAAACCAAATAACACTAAAGAGAAATAAATGCATGTGTGACAACACCAGGTCTTCTCTTCAGTGGAAAAAACCCACCATAGCAGTAACTCACCAGGAAGCAAATGTAGTATTCACATTAGTGTGAATGGTAAGTTATATTTAAATTCCACAATAGAAAGCTTATAAGTTTCAAATGGGTTGCTTTATCAGTGATAGACTGAAGAACTTCAGATTTAAAGACAGCAGCACAATCCAGTGTTTTAATTCTTCCTGAAGTTTAAAGCTTTGTTATACAGATACTCAATTCTTTGTGATTATTTTATGATAATGAAATCACATAGCTAATTTCTTGTAATGAATTATATAATGAATAAAGTAATGTATAAATAGCATTTTTCATTATCTAATTCCTTAGTCTTCAATCACAAATGACAAATATTCTATCTTAAATCTTTTTACCCATTATCAATTCTCTGTACTTGTAATATAAATAAAGCTGCAAAGAACTGAGATGACTCAAGGGAATACTGAGAAAAGCCAAATGAGTGAGGAAATCTGTGTTGCTTTTAAGCATATCTGAAGGAAGTCTTGGGTGTTTCCATGGTTATATTCTGTTCTGCCATTGCTTATGGAAATTCAGTAGATGAGTTACATTTATGTTAATAGGATATTAGCATAAGCAACTGTTAAAATTATGTATTATATTACTGTGGTCTACAAAGAGCAGAAGCACAAAGGATAAAAAGGAACAGAAGTTCTGAGACATCGGAAGACTCCAAAGCAAAAGAAGTTTTTTGCTAAGGTCTACTATTTTTCTTGCACAGAGATTAATCCTAGTGATTTATAACATCTTATTGTCTCAAAAATAGAGAAAAAAGTCCCTCCAAAACACATATTAGACAATGAGTAAACTTAGAAGATTGAATAATTATAGGCACATTATTTGGATGAATATAAGGACAGTAACTCATCAAGAAATAACAAGAGAATTAAGTTAATTTTTTTATCTTCTCTTTCATTAAAACACTGTCAGAATTTGTGCTTCAAAACATAATTGATTTCACTTCAAGGATATAAAGAGAGGAAAGAGGGGAACAATAATCTTTTCTCAAAACCAAAATAAACTTGTCAGAAATTCCAGAAAGGACAGGTAGTAAAATATACAAAGGAGAATAAAGCAGCCCCTAAAACACAGGGTCTGAGAGTTTTTGAGTTGAGATCAGAGAATAAATAACAGCACAGTGTTCATGTAAGGAGCCATCACAAATCTCCACAAGACAAGGCAATTGACCAGGCTTTTTGTACAGAACTATCAGAAGTCTCATGATCTCACAGCCTGGTTCTTATTTGCATTGTCAAACATACGGTCATCTCCTGGGAAGAAAACAGTATGTGAGCAATTCAAAGGGTTCATAGATTATGGTGGCGATTATCTCCCAAGGCAAGGGCTAGAGGACTTAACTACTCTAATGCTTTATTAGTCCTGGTGCTCACAATTTGGGACTTCATAACTATGGACAGATTGAGTTCAGGATCTAGAGGAAGGATCTGGGAAAATAAGCAGTATCATTTAGACTTATGCCAGAGAGCAGCCTTCAGTTTAGTTAAGGAATTACAAAGCAGAATACACTGAGAAATCACCATGAGGTAGGAAGATGCCTATGAGAGGTGTCTTATTCTATTTAAAGAAAGAGAGAGAGAGAAATAATAAACAAACTACTTCAAAGGTCACGAAGACCAAGGATTTCCCTAGAAAGTCCACTGTGCTATATAAAGGCCTTCAAAAAACTGAAAAATATAAAGGAATTGGAAACAACTACAGAAAGTAAAGAAGGAGTAAAAAAATATTGCTTGGACAAAATCATTGCTTCGACATTTCCGCATGAAATCAGAAGAGCCAAATACTTACTGAAGTTAAAATCAGAAAGTATCATGAAATGTAATGAGGAAGAACTGTTCAAGATAGGCATAGGAAAAGAAAATTCAGGGAAGACATGGGTCTGTTGTTAAACAGGGGAGAGAAGTTATTAGTGGACGATGTTGAAAAGGCTGAACTACTCCATGTCTTTTTTTCTTCTGTTTTCTGAGATAAAGTCTGATCACAAAAGTGAGAAAGCAACAAGTTAGGGATGCGTTCATGTCCATGAGACCACATGGAATTCAAATGGAATTGCGGAAAAAGTGTTCTGATGTGTCTGTGAGGCCTGTACATAACATCTTCAAAAGAAAGTCATAGCAAATGAAGAAGGTCCCATGTAATTAGAAATTAGGGATACTCAGCTATCCCTAAGTAATACAAAAATGGATCCAGGGATCTCTCAGCCAGTCAGTTTCACCTCAGTCACTGGAAAAATCATACTAGCTTCTCATGGACCTCATCTTCAAACTTGTGAAGTAAAAGAAGGCAATTAGGAAGATTTTATGCAGATTTACCAGGGAAAAAATGTTTTACCAACTGTATCACATTTTATGGTGAAATGACTCCCTGTGCAGATAAGAAAGATTTGGTAGTCTCTACTCCAGTGAGGCTTTTGTCCCGTATAGTGAAAACTAAATAAATATATTTTATTATCTATGATTTTCTTTTCTTTTTGTTTACTTTTCCATACACTATATAAATAATTCAAAGCAAATTTGTGACAGATGTAATAATTTTGCCTTTCTTTCTTGTTTATTTCAACCTCATTTCCTTACTTTCAGGTAAAACATGTTCATTGCAGAAACAAATATTTGCAGATATAATTAAATGCAGAATTTTATATGTTCATAGCTATCCACACATCACTTGTCAAATTAAGCACATTCTTACATATTTATAAATTATTAAAAATTATTACCTAATTTGTATAATACTGTTAAAATTAATATTTTTAAAATAATTTCTGGTAATTAACATTCTAAGTATTCCAACTAAATTAAATTACACTGCTACTGTAAATTAGGTTATTCTTTTCTGTTTGTAGGGTAAAAGTTTCAATCAATGCAGAAAAAAATATTAGACTGAAATAAATTAATGAGCTGAGGACTCAAGGAACACTGAGATTCAATTAAGCAAACAAAAATTCAAATAACTTGATTGAAATAAATCACTTTTCTGTTTATTAAGAAATTAATATGTTTTCATTTCATTCTCTAAGAGTAAATCCATTAACTTTTACAGTTTAAATTTACAGCCATTCATAGATATATAATTAAATTTTTTTTGTTTTATCTTAGAAATGCAATTTCTTTAAGAAGCTTCCTGAATATATAAGGAACTTTTCTACACCTGGAATTGAGCAACTTGTACATTTGATTGTCCAATATGAAAAACTTAAAAATAAGGAAATAATTTGTAATGCTGCAATTAAGAGAACGTTCAAGATTTATTAAAACAGTATGGAGGCATGGTATTTGTCTAAAATATTTTTACCTTATACTTACCTGGCTGTATGTACTCAGAACTGTTTGCTGATTTCAGAAGCAAAAATACATTTGCATAACTTTTAATCCTTTTTGTTCCCAGATTTTTTCAATTCAGATAAAAGAGACAACTTCAATTGTGTATTTCTTCCTTCACCAATAGACCTGTCCTGTAAGTTCCAATTCAGTAAAGTCCATTGAAGTTAATAGGTTTTCAGGAATATTCGTACTTATATACCTGAGAAGATAGCTATTCCAGAGACATAAAATAAGGAACCTCACTGTATTTGAATTCTATGTAAATGGTTAACTGATAATAAATAAGAAAAATTTAGTCGAGAAGTCACTGAGGTTTATTTTTTTGTTTTTTTTTTTACTGAGGTTATTCGACAGTTTTATTTTTAATATCTTTCAAAATTAGAGTAGAGAGATGGACTCCTGTGTTACAGGTTTAGTTTTCTTTAGTGTATTTTTTTAATCTTTTGCATAATTTTCCTGTACAATCTAAAGCCTTTATGGCCCCTGCCCTCTGCATAATAACAGAATAAAAATAATGATTTTTTGTGTGTTAAGCTCTTTGAGTGATGTGATGTCCATCTATATACAATTTTTAGTACATGGAATGTGACAGGAGCAGAAGTAAGAAAAAGCATGATCCTCCTTTAGTCTAGGCAGCAAAACAAGCAACACAGTCCAAAGATATGAAGATATAACTACAGTATGTGACAGACTAAAAGAATCAGAAAGGACAAGTGTCTCATTGTAGACTAGCAAGCAGCAGTGACAAGAAAGAAATACTCTCAACTGCTACAAATTAGCTAAACTCAGGCATGGTCCAGCTCACTCTCCTCACGTTCCTGTAATCCCACTAAACAGTTGAAGGTAAACAGCTGGATAGCTTCCTACATCCTAACCCTCTGTCCACCTCTGAGGTTGCTAAAGCCATGACTCATTGCACCAGGGCTGCTTCATCCATCTTTCTGACATTGTAAATTCTGAGTTAACATGAAGGAAATTCCCAGTGGGAAGTTGATGATTGGCACAAAGACCAGGTAGGGCTAGCTATCCCATGTGTGCTACAGGTAGGTCAGTTTTTGTTCCTTGAGCTTTTTCTTAAAAGGTGCATTGCTATAAATGCTGTATTGCTACTTCCTGCCACAACTACCATGAAAAAGTAATAAATTAGTGCAATATATCACCACTCTGTCAAGCAGTTAATGCAACAAGTAGGATCAGGCTCAGTATGTCTATGATTCCACACACAGCAAAACTAACTCAGGAATATGGGGGGGAAATGCATGTTTCATCCTGACCCTTTCACGTTCACAGCTATGCTCTGAGCAAGTTAAATTAGAGGTGTAAGACTATATTCCCCTTTATCAGAGGATATTTAGGAGTATTATTCTGCCTGTATGGCAGCACTCACTTGTACTCTTCTTAGGTGCTGAGGGCAGCATACACCAGATGTTCTGGCAGGAACTGTGCCCTCTCTTTCCCAGTAGGCACAGTGCTATTGTTTCTTGACAAGCTGAGCAAGACCAAGGACCAGAGCTCCCAAGGTGACTCATGAAGGACACTGCTGAAGCCTCTCCTGGCTCCCTCTGCCCTGGCCCCTGCCCAACAGCTGCTGTTGGGGCCCTGCAGGGGTGTCTGGCCTGGATGGACTGAGCAAGGTTGGATGGGAGCATTGGACCTATTAGTTCTCTGAAGATACTGACAAAACCATGGTACACATGGGTTTTTTTATCACTAACAGAAATCCCCAGCCCTGGAATGAGCTGGGGTTCAGGGTGTGGGACCTGCAGGGCCTCAGGTTGGGCCTGATCTGGGAGGTCACCCTGTGTGTCTGGAGATGAGTGACTCCCACCTCCCTGGGCTGAGCTGGGGCTATGTGGAACTGTCTGTGGTCACGGTGTGAGCAGCCACAGTTCTTGCTGAGTGACAAACTCCAGCCTTGAGTGTCCTTGTTTTAAGGATCTGAGTGGGTCTGGCAAGAGACCACCTGCATCCTTGGGTCCTTTATATATACTTGATTTCCTGAACCTCTCAAGCAGAGAGTTAAATTAAACATCAATGCCATGATGGACATCTGCAGCCAGCTCTGGGACAGGTTTGTCCCCAGATGTCAAATATCAGCTTTAACACCTCTGAAGTTGTACAACAGCACCAGAGGCCACCTAACTTTTCAGTGGTCTGACAGCTTGTCAGTCAACAGCAGATCTTAGTGGATCTTGAATTATGAAGGCATTTGACTTATTCTCTAGGGAAGTAAGAGCTCCCCACAGAGTGACAGCAGCTACCACATACCCATCCAGACCATGACTACTCATTCTCAATTTACTTGGAAGAATTTCCCACAGTAGCATTGCTATGATCTATGTCTTTTTCTTGGGCACTGACATGTAATCAAGGAGTCCAGGAGCTGTTTTCTCCCTTTCTTCCTCAGTTCTTTTCCTCCCACTCTTCTGCCCAAATCCATCCCAAGAGAACTCATTACTTCTCTGGTTGGAGTGAAAAAAGTCTGTGCGAAGTCCCTTCATATTTTCTTATCCAAAGTGTTAAATTACAGCTATCCCTGCATAGATGTTTTTAAGGGCATTTCCATGATCATTCACCCTACTGTCAAAGCTAACAGGACACCAGCCAGCATCAGTGTGAGCATTCTGCTTCAACTGTTGTGCAGCTTTCACATTACAAATTTGGCTTTTGAATTTTCTTAATCATAAAGTGGTTTGGATTAGAAAGGACCTTAAAGATGATCCCGTTCCAATCCCAATCTCCCCATGGTAAGGGACAGCTTCCACTAAACCAGATTGGTCAAAGATCCATGCAACCTGGCCTTGAACACTTCCAGGGATACACAATGCTCTGGGCAGCCTGCGACAGCACCTTACTGCCCTCACAGATACATGTAGATATTCCTTTCTTACTTCTTCCTTATAGCTAATTTCGACCTACGCTCCTTCAGTTTAAGACAATTTCCCTTTTTCTATCATTACATGCTATTTCCTATCATTACATCAGGGATAAAAAGTCCTTCCACAGCTTTCTTGTAGGCCCCCTTTAGGTACTGGAAGGTTCTATAAGGTCTTCCCAGAGCCATCTCTTCTCCAGGATGTACAACCCCAACTCTCTCTGCTTGTCCTCATAGGAGAGATGCTCCAGCTCTCTGATCACCTTTTTTTTGTTCCTCTGGACTTGCTCCACATCTTTCTTGTCCTGGGGACTCCAAAGCCAGACACAGTCCTCCAGGGGAGTCTCTCTCAAGCGACAGCATAGAGGGAGGGAATCATCTCCCTCAACTTCCTAGTAATGGTCTTTTTCATGCAGCCCAGCATACAGCTGGTTTTGTGAGCTTTTCATCTATCAATACCCCAAGTCCATCTTCTCAGGGTTTATTTCAATCCATTCTTTGCCCAGCCTGTGTTTGTGCTAGGGATTGCTCCAACCAAGGTGCAGGACCTGGGATTTGGCTTTGTTGAATTTCATGGGATTAGTACATACCCACATCTCAAGTTCCCACTGGATGGCATCCCTTCCATTCAGTATGTCAAACACACCACACAGCCTGGTGTCAGTAACTTCAGTCTGAAGATCTCTTCACCAGTTTGGCAAGCCTATTACCAAAGACGCTGTTCTCCCTCTCTGACAGGTGGACCCTATCAGCCCCCAGTGGACCAGATTTCTCAAAATGAGTTCCATTGTCTACTTAGCCTACACTCTTGCTGTGGCATCAGTCCTGTAACCATGATTGCCAAACTTGACTGGCTGTTTCAAACCCCTAATCATGGGGAAATTTTAATTGTGTATCTGTCTGTGCACACTTAAGTACACATTCCACACATCACAGTAACAGAGACTGAAGTATGCAATAGACAAAAGTAATAACTGCATCCTGAGCTCTGGAAAGAGAAATTTTCTGTAATTTTTGAGCAGATATAATAGTATTCTGAGGTGGTAGATGAACCAGTTTTCTGGTTTGTGGTTTTTTGGGTTTTTTTCCCTAAAGAGAAAAATATTGCTTGTAGTCTGTAGATACCATCCCTAAATTTACAGCAGCTCCTCAGAAATCACTAAGGATACTACAATGCATTACTAGATAAATGAAACAGTTTAAGGGAAAGGTTTTGGAGTGTTCATGGATTAATGCAGATATATTACCTCTTGAGGTCCTCTGGAACTGGAAATTTAAAATCCAGAATAAATAAGAGACTACATATTTTCAGTATTTGGGTATTACAAAACTATAATGCATGAAACACATTATTGCTCTCATGATCGAAAAGAAACTGAGTATAATGCTTTTTCTTCTCTTTTCATTTTCTCTTCTCTCTGGAGTTCCTGCTGAGAGGAATGGAACTGAGTGCCCTGACAAAGTAAAAATTTGGGTTTAAGAGGAACATGGCTGGTTTTCTGAAAAGTTTGTGTTTTGCAAGGATGTGTCACAATCTGAACAAAGGAGTAGGGAATTGTTCTTTCTTTCACATCTCCATCTTTTGCTTGCAACTCAAACTGTTCTAAGGTTTTTGAGCTGCCAAGTTGTTTTAGTGAAAATCTGTCATGTTGAAAACTCTTCAAGCCAGACTTTAAAGGATCAAGTTATGAAAGAATACACTGTTTTTTCTTCCTAGCAGTGCTCTAGTAAAAATGAGTATCAGTGCCTCAGGGTAATAGAAGTGTAATTCCAGAGGCATTCATATTTCATGTTAAGTACACATTGCCATGAGCTTTGTGATTCTACTCAGAAATAATTCCATTTATTTACAATCAGCTATGCTACCCTTCAGGAAGGTGGGAAGGAAGTTATCTTGCAGGCAAATATGCTAACAGTAGTGATGTAAAACTTTAAAAAACTTTTTAAAATATTACACACTCTTTCATAGTGAATATTAATTCATTGATATATATTTTTATATCTTTAGATTAAAAGGATATTTGGAAAACATTTGTACTAAAAAGATTTCTGTTTGGAAAGAAAAGGTCTATAAATGTGTGGTATCATAATATTATGTGGCAGGAATTTAACATACTGCTTGGCTTCGTGATATCAATCTTTTCAATGCCAATTTGCAATTACATAATTGATGGCATACAAGTAACTTTATGAAGGTGTTAATGATGCACAGCAGACCAAATAAGCTACTCCCATATGTCAGGAAACGGTTCTAATAACTTCCTCATACAAATATTCGCTACCTATGAGTAATTCTTTTAGGCCTCTTCTACAGGGAAAGGGGAAAAAGATACATGTTGATATAAAAACAATGTTTCCACCACCATGCAGGATGATTTATGACTATGATCCAAAACCCTAACTTTGTGTCTTGGGCTTTATGTTTGACTGTTGCTGCATTCATCCTGGTGCCACATATAGAATCACGTGCCTCAGCATCATCAATCCTTTGGAAAAAGGATTAACATCTCCCATGATATTCAGAAAAACTGCATTTAGCAACCTTCCGAATTGAACAGTTTTTCAGACACCAGAATTGATTTAGTGTTGAGATTATTGAACACATAGTTGAATATGGTATTTCTGCATAAATAAATGGATCTTTATGCTTATCAATTAGCTCCAATCTTATCTCCTTAAGGTTGACAAAATAAATAATTTAGAAATTTCTGTGACCTATGACAGAGTAGCTCAAAGATTTCTTTGAGAGTTTCACTTTTCTGTTTCTTTGAGATATAACTAAAGTTGAATGGGAAACATTCTTGTACTATGTACACAGATTTCACTATAGGAACTTGAGGGTATTACATATTTATATAGAATCCATTTGTTGCCAGAATTAACAGGCCCTGTCTGACTTTTATCTAGACAAATGCTTGCATGTAAAGTGGTCACTATATAACAAGGCTTCTGCAAGTCAATGGAAGTCCAGAAGCACCATTTTGGGACTACTGAATTTGAATTACATTATAATTTAATATCTGGTACTGCACTCACCAAATTTGGTATCATAATGAGATTGTTCTTCCATTTAAAATATATAGACTCATCATGCAGACAGGGAATAAAGGATAATGTTCTTTGGGAGACATTATATTTTCAAGACTCCAGTATCCAAAATAAAAGAAACACCTTTCGCTTGCAGAGACAGATTCAGTGGGATACCCACCTGAGGCTCAGTAAACTCCATTCCACAGCTGTGCAGGTCAGACAGTGGGAAACCACCACCAAAGAATGTAACATGCAATGGTTTGAATTATCAGTGTTTCAAAGCATATGTCATCCTCAACTTTTGATCATATGATGCCTTGCAGGGGAGGAATTCAGCAGAATGCTATTCTTTCCTTACACTTCACTTTCCAGTCTCTTTTTTACCTGTAGGCTTCTGTCTATGGGCTAAAATCTTATCTAGCATCCATCTATGGAGGGCCTTTGAATGCCAAGCAAAAAAGAATACAGAAAATTAGTGTGAGGAATTATACCAAGGGAAGTGTTTCTGTAGACTTGACTGCTCTTGAACTTTTCTGCTTAACTTCCAACTCTACTCATTGTCAGTAAACGAGATGGACCTTTGGTCTGTCGCAGAACAGTCACATTTTTGGTCTTACATTAAATTTTTGAATATCAGAGCCAAACCCAGATTTATATGTAACTTGATATTTAGCACCAAAAAACCCCAAACAGTTAAAGTTGGATGAATTTCCTTAAAATATGCAAATTGTTCAAAATTAATATATAATAGTGACCTGTAGATCAGAATAACAGAATCATGATATTTGGAAAGGAACTATGGCAAGTGTCTAATCAAATTAGGTTGATCAAAGTAAGATCAGCTAAACCAGGTTGGCCAAGACCAGGAACAGTCAGTTTTTCAATATGCCTAAGAATGGTGACTCTACAGCCTCTCTGGGTGACCTACTTCAGTGCCTGACCATCCTCACAGTAATTTCTTATGCTTCTGTTTAAATAGAATTTTCTATATTTCAGTTTCTGCCCATTGTATCTTTCCCTGTCACAGGGCACCATAGAGGAAACACTCTCATTCTTCTTTACACATTACTGTCAGGGGTAGGTCAGGGAAGGCTCCTGTCCCACTCCACACCACTTTGGTGTGGCCCAGCCTCTGGTACTCTGTGCAGTTTCAAGTGCTTTGGTATAAGAAACCTATACAACCGTATGAGTGTTTCTAGAGGAGAGAGACAAGGCGGTGAAAATCTTGAGGGCAAGACTTGCAAGGTGTGGCTGAGGTCACTTTTGTTGTTCACTTTGGAGACAAGAAGGCTGAGGTGTGACATCATCACAGTCTACAGTTTCTTCAAGGGTTTCAGCAGATGGGAAGGTGCTGATCTCCCTTCTCTGGTGATCACTGGTAGGACATGAAGAAATAGAATAAAGCTGCATCAGGGAAAGTTCAAATTGGGCATTAGGAACAGGTTCTTCACAGAAAGAGTGCTTGGTCACTGAAGTATTTCTTCAGCCCATTGAGGTCCCTCTGGACGACAACCCATCTGTGTGGTGTATCACCATCTCCTCCTAGTTTTGAATCATTTGCTGAGGGTGCATTCTTGCCCCATTGTCTGGTTCTGTCATGAGGGTGTTGAACAGTATTAGACCCAGCACAGACACTGGGGGTACTCCACTAGTGACAGGACTCCACTGGACTGAATTCCAACAGGCCTGAAGGTGTGCACTGATCAAAAATATTTGAACCTGGCAGTTCAGCCAGTTTTCAGTCTACCTCTGTGTCCATTTATCTAGTTCATATTGCCTCAGATTGTCTGTGAAGGCTTCAGGGAAAACAGAACTAAAACACTTTCAAAATTCAAGATAAACAACATCCATTGCCCTCCCTTTGTCCACTAAACTAGTAACTTCATTGTCAAAGGTTACCAAGCTGTTTAAGCATGACTTTTCTTTCATAAATCCATAGTCACTACTCTTAATCTCCTTGTTGTTCATATGTTTGGAAATGGCTTTGAAGAGGATTTGCTCCATGATATTCCCAGGGATCAAGGAGAGGCTGACTGACCCCCAGTGTCCCAAATCTAAATATTTGCACAAATCACAATAATTTTAGTTGAAACCAAAATATGTAGACACTGCCTGCTCTGACAGAGTAGGCAGGCATAAAGAGAAGATAGATGAAAAGAACATTTGAGAAACAAAACACAAAATTGACAAACATGAATTAGATATGGTAAATTATCTTTGTGATTCTAAAAAGGGTGAGAGAGGAAAGATGTCTCATTTTTTGAGTTGTTAAATGTTAATGTTTTCTCAGGAGAAGATGACTTTTGTTTAATCCCATTAGCATGTAAGGGTAAAGAAAGAAGGGTATAGAGCTCTGTGGCTATAAATGTGGAGCTGGGTTTTCAGAAGCAAACCATAAAGCCTCTCCAGACTCAAACAGAAGCTTAAGTGAAACTCTGTTTTGGACTAAAATGTACCTAAAGAAGTCGAAACAAGTACTTAAGCTGACTGTTGTTTTATTGAGCTGCAGCTTGAATAAATATTAGAGATTGACTTAGCATTCTTGTTATTTTCCTAAATTCTTATCTGCGAGGGCTAAAATCAAAGAGATTAGAGGTTCATTCCCAAAGCCAAAGCTTTTCACTGTAATACTTTACAGTATAAAATTAGTCTTCTGATACAATTAGGACATTTTTTTTTCCTTCTGGAACAAGGAAGTAATTGTTTTATGACTTTTGTTCCAGAAGGAATGGAGCTGCTTAATGTCTGGCTTATTACCTATTGGAGTTTCTATATTTGAGGTGTGCATTTCCACATAATCAATGTTTATTATCTGGGTGGAGTTTCTTGTGTTTAATGGCAAAGCTCAAAATGGAATCTTCTTTAAATCCAGTCTGTCTTTGGTGTTTGCACTCTCATGTCATACCACCTTACACATTCTCTCTCTACTTTCATCAACAGCATGTATTAGAAGCCAAATTGACCACACTGGCCCATTTAAAAATGCTTTAAAAATAAATTATATGCTTAATCTAGATAATTTTGTGAATTTTTTGTCTTTGCTAACTGAAACAGTACTAGGCCTCATTAAAAGGATAGAATGGAAAAGTGTGTCTGAGGAAGAAAAGGACACTGTTAGTATTGGATCCCAATTTATATCAATTGAGGCCAAATCCTAGGACGTGCTGATTTACAATGTAATTTTTTTCACAGTCTGTATACTCATAAAAATTTCTCACATTCCTGAGTATTTTCATAAAACACATCACTACTTCTTAATCTTTATTAATGAGGATTGTTCGTCAATTGATGTCTAAACTGATTTTAGTCTATGTGAATTAATCTAAGCAAATAGTGGGTGTTTCAAAATGCATATTGATACTTCAGCCTCTGTTCATATAACACTCTAGGCACACAAGCACTCAATTTAACTTAAAACTTTTAACATCAAATCAGCCTTAAATCAAATATGAGTGGAGGACTGTCACTTTCCTGACTGTTCTGCAATCAAATATATTATGAAATAAAATTCTATTGGATACCTTTTCAAATAGCAAAATATATTTTAAAGTAGAAGATAAGTGATGGAAGAATTATACTAACTAATCCATGCTAATAAATCCTTGTCTATTGTTTCCTTTTAAGGCTCTTGAATACGTTGTGCAAACAAGGTGAAGGTTTTGAAGATGATGCAGGTATCTCTTAAAAAAATGAAATATGAAAATACTAAATTAGCTTTTTCAATCACTGATTGTCCAAATAATTCTTACTAGAGAAAAGGCAGCGTCACCTGTCAGTTACACAAAATAGAAGAGTTATCCCAAGAAAGGATTTAATCTAACACTCAGAAAAATCATGTAATGTGAACAAATTCTGAAGATTGGTTGGAGGAAGGGATGCTAAGTGTTTTGTATAATTCATAGCTAAGTCAGAATTTGCCAGTTTCAGCAAACTCTGGATACTCTTGTGTTTGCATCTCTTCAGCATGGTAATCTTATGAGTGTATAATCAGCAAGTTGTTATTTGGTATGAGCATCATGTGGTTATACTGAAAGAGCTATTTTGTGGGAAAGAAAGCACATTTCACTTAACTGCAATTTCCCTCTATCAACAAAACCCACAATGCAGCTTTGTGCAGCAATAACAAGTACGAAACAGTGGGATCTTACAGTCTGTCAAACTGTTGTTAATTACAGAATGTTGTTAAAGGAAAACATACTATGCAGAGCAGAGTAAGCATAACAAAGGGACATTTATAGGCCAATACAGCTGTCATTGAAATAAGCAGGAATTTTGCCGTTAACTTCAATACGAGTAGAATCAGATTTTTTTAATTTAACTGTGAACATAAAGTGGGAAGTCTTTTGCAAGCCATCTCTCTCTGTGTCAACTGAAATAATATGATTCCATATTAAAGCATAGAAAATTTCTAAGCATGTACTTGTGATGAATGCATGACTTTTAGTGAATGCATGAGTATGTTCTAGACATTTTTTCTGACTGCCTGAAAATATTAATCTCCAAACTGGTGGCTGCTTGTCCCCAAACTGGTCCTGTCATGAGGATGAGATCTCAGTCAATGGTACCAGAACACCTAACAATTCATGCTAATGGCTGTGTATACCATTTGGTGTGAAAATACTGTTCTCAGAAAAGCAGTGTCCAGCACCTGCTCATTTATACAGAGATATAACATATAGAGAAGATTTAGGAATAAGACTAGTAAAAAAAAGTACATAAATGTCTCATTGCAGCATTTGTTTATTATCACAACAAAATCAAAGGTATTAATTTATACCTAAAAAACTTCATGCCATTCTCAGCAGTCAGCCAGCAATTTCTCTCTCAAATTGTTCATCCTCCAGCTGATACTATTCTGCATGTTGCAGAGAACTACTTGTTTTGGTTACAATGCTTATTTAGGCTCATGTTTTATTGACTGTATTATACAATGCAAATGGAATAGCAATAGTTACCTTTCAATACATCATAACTGTCCTTGAAGTTTCAAAATAGAAATTGAGACATGCTTTCTCTTATTTACCTGCTAACTTATTCAATGACTTTATATGCTGACCTTCATCTTAATGGAGGCAGCTGACAGAGTATTCTTAAGCTTCTTTCAGAATAGATATCTCAGATTAAAGAGGGACCCTGAACACCAGTTATTCTGCCTTTGTTTTTGTCTTCTCCCACCAAAGTAACTGAATTGTAGTCATAAACTTATGCCATAACATTTTACAAACTACACACACTTTAGAGACATTTCAGTATCCTGCGGTAATTATTTATTTTTGTTCCTTTCTTCTTCAGTAGCATGAATTACAATATAAACCATTTCAGGTTTTTGTGATTTTGTGATAGAAGTTTAAAACAGTATATAAACCACCATTTCTGATAGTCTGCATTTCAGTGTATTTTGATTTTTAAAGGGACCCCATATTCATATTAAGGGAGCAACTTGCTAAGTATATGTGGTAAAAAAATTTCCCTCCTTTGAGATATTTTAGAAATAGAACAGCTAATTAATGAGGGGCATTGATTACAGCAAATTAAATATTTTTTTTAATTAACAGAAGATAAATTTAAAAGGAATTATCTTTCTAATAGAATTTTGTTCAAACTGTACTTTGAAGAGATAACCTAATCTTGTCACCAAGATCATGATTACATAAATCAGTTTTAATACAAGCAACAAAATCTTCCTGGGTAACTTGCTGCTTTGGATCATAATGCAATGAAAAGAGAAACATTTTCCTTCATTTTACTGGAGAGCACCACTACCTCTGTAACTCCTACATCAGATTAAAAATAATAATTTTCATGAGAAAGAATATGCTCAAAGGAATTCTTCTTACTTTGATGCATGTATTTTTATATCAAAGAGGGAGGGATTACATTAGATTAAGTGTCTTGAACAAGAGTGAAATAAGTTCGCATAATTAGATCCCAGATTTCAGAGTTTATTTATTAAAAAACCTGTATTAAAATATGAAATAAGGCTGTCTTTATGGGTATTGAGAAAACTGATATCTTTTTGCAACCTAGAGAGACATACACTTAAAGTATGAACATTGTATTTCTTGGTGTTTTGTTTGCTCAGTTTTCCTATCTAGAACATGTTACTAAGATTAAACAACTCCATTTTTTCCCTTTTGAAATTTTATTGTACCTTTCAGAGTGCTAACATCTTCACCACCTTGGAAGACACCCTAACTTCGAACTTCATTTTTAATTTTGCAATTGTTTCTACTGGGGAAGGCACCTTTCTCTAAACAACCATGTATTACTCCATTAATACAACATATGGGTTTCCAGAAACCTCCGACATAGGTCTGGCTGAAGTTAGGACATGAAATATTACTGTCTATTTGGCAGCAATACCTCTGAAAATATCAAATGAGCTTCAGTAAGCAGAAAGACAGAAATAATAGAAAAATGGCTAAATGTCAAGTGAACAACCTGAAGTTTGTGAGCACTGAGAACATTAAATGCACACTGGGCAGTGAAAAAATAGGCAAATGATTGATACAGAATTTTGCCTGGAAGTACTTCATTGAACTACCTTGAAAAATGTTTTTGGGAAAGGCTTGGGAGAAAAATAAGGAGCACTATCCTCTCACAGTGAATGTTTGTGTGCATGTGAAATAATACTTGAGAATTTACACCTGAAACTAGAGTTTCAATCTAAATATTTCTTTCATTGTGCAATGTAATCACAAATCAGACATTTTGGTATAATCCTTTCAGTTCCAAAAAAGATCAAAACACTGTTGACCCAAGGTTTATAGGGGTTTAACAAAACATGATTGACAACTGTGTAGCTAATACTGTAATCAACCAGATGAGTTCTCTATTGAGCAGCAGTTTCTTAGATGAAATGCTCAGTCTACCTTCAAAGGATTTGGGCTCATGGGACTCCTTTATTACTCATCCCTCCTTGCTAAATTTCAGGTGAATTCAAAGATCATAACTGTTTGCACAGATGGATAATTATGCTGCTTTGACTGTCTAATTGCTTATATCAGAAGTTCAATATGAAGCTTTTAAGTATGAACATGGGGATGATCACGTGGCTCAGTCTTTCTAAAAGGCCTCTCAAGAGGAAGATGGCTGTCATCTGGTTTGAACAGTAACCAGGCAATTATAAAAGAACTTTTGAAACAAAGGAGTCAGCCCCTAAAAAGGAAGAATAAAAGAAGCAAAGAAATGGAAACAGTGAGACCTCTGAGTGAAAACAGCAGCAGTCAACACCTGGTTTGTCACTGTTGGCAGTCACTCTACAAACATTGCAGCCTGTAAGAGGGCTGATGCTGCAGCCCCTCAGTGGAGCATTGGGAGCAGCCTGCATGCAGCTAAAGCAGAGAGTGTGGGAGACAGCAAGCAGGGACCCACATCTCAGTGTGCCTGTGGGGCCTTGTGGAGTTCTCCCTTGCTGGTGAGCAAATGGTAGCAACCAGCAGGGAAACACACTGAGCAGGATCACCCCCCTCTGTCAAGGACAGCTGGGTACTCAAGGAATCTGCACTGTCCCCCAGTAAATAAGGTATGCTGGTAGACCAAATGTATCTTCATTAATATCACAGAATCATAGAATGTCTTGGATCAGAATGCACCTTAAAGACCATCTAGCTTCACTCCCACTGCTGTGGGCAGGGGCACCTTCCACTAGACTAGGTTCCTCAGAGACCTGTCCAGCCTGCCCTTGAACACTTCCAGGGATGCAGCATCCATAACTTCTCTGGGCAACCTGTTCCAGTGCATCACCACCCTCACAGTAAATGACTATGAGAGGGATTAGAACAGTCTGGGTTTAGATATACAAATATGCTTAAAATTTGTGGCTGTATTAACATTTTTTAAGTGTCTAAATAGCACTTTCTATTGAATTATTTATGCTCCTGAATGTATAGTTCAGTGATTGCCAGTTAATTATATGTTGTTAATAAATCAACAAACCCCTTCTGTCTTGAACTGAGCTGGTTATTTCTGATATACTGACAAGCTGCTACAATCTAACCACCAAATGTGATCATTACAGCCAATATCTAGGTACTCTATTGCACATTCTGACAGATAAAGCAACACCTATTTCATGAATTTATTTTTATGTGTGCAATTTTTCTTAAGTTTTCCTCAACAGACATTCTATAACCAAAAGAGAGATTTATGGTGCTAGACCTGAAATTTAGGCCTGCATTCCCAAGGGTTATATTCTAGCCCCTAGCAAACCTCGGTGCAACTCTAACATTGAGAGAAAGAAATGCGCTCACTCCAGTGAAACATTATCAAGAGAAAGAGATACCGATATGAAAGTTAAGCAATTATCATCATTAAGACTCTCCAAACCCTACAGAAAGAAATAGAGAAATACAGCAGACTTAAATATTTTTTCAGCTATGAAACATCCAGCTACAACAAAAACAATAAATTATTTTTTATTCACATTTCCTACTGAAATTTTAGTAGTACAAAGATTTTGAGGAAAAATGAAACTTGTGAATCACTTCCCTTCTTCATGATGCTATCCAGCAGCATCTTCTTGGTTTAACTCTTTGAGAATGATTGGAACAGGGTGCAACAAAGGGAAACAATTACCAAATCAGAATACTCAATTCAGTCTTCATGGCTTCACCCCAGTTAACAAAAAGGTTAATTACAATTCAATCACTTTTCAGTAAAACTCATAACTCTTTCAGGAAATACATTATTAGTTTTGTTATTAGAGTTTACAGGTTTGCTTTCTGCATAAGACTGCATAATTACAGAACATCTGACAATCCAATACAAATTCATTCTATTAATAGTTTTGCTGTGTATGTATCTTGCTATGAGATACAAGACATTGCTATGGAAAATATATAAAAGCCTTTAGAGACCCAGGCAGAGAGACATTCAGATGATGACAGCAGGTGACTTTCTGATGGATCCTTCTGCTTCTGCCCTAGGCTCTTTGACTATCCTCACGTAATGACTTACTTCAGCATTCTTTTAAATGAGCACAATATGGGCTACTCACTTAAGAGTTGGACTCGACGATCCTTGAGGGTCCCTTTCAACTCAGAATATTCTGTGGAATTAAAAAAACTCCATAAATTTCAGCTATGACACAATAAAATTTCCCTACTTTATGTGCAAATTGGTAAACAGGGAAGTTTTAAATTTGTTCATAAAAAGAAGTTTCTATATACATTAAGTACGGGCTTCATATTTACTGTCAATAATTTTTTTTTAAAAAATCTCATTACATGTTTGAAGGCCTTGTCTCTACTTGTTAACAAAGACATATTTCACTCTCTCCTCAGCTCTTTCTGGACCTAAATCAAATTAGGCAACAAAATTTAAAACCAGTCCACCAGTACAGTAAAATTAGTACCTCCCAATATAAGTTCTCTTTATCATGTTTGGTTACATTTTTCTTTAACAAAATACTTTTACAAATATAGATATAGCTATAATACAAAGAATAGATATAAAATACGTATGTTATATATATAATATATAGAGAAATATATACTATAAATGTACGATATATAAATAAATATATAATATATATATGTATATGTATATATATATATGTGTGTGCCATGTAAATCTTCAGTTTTATCATAATGCTATGGATAAGAAATGAAACATGAAGTTAATAAGTATTTTGATACACATTGTGTTTAAGTAAATCACAATGTGCTGGAAGGATATCTAACCTTTAAAGCATGATTGAGATCATCAATTTCATTTTCTGAACAAAATAGCTATCAGGAAAGCAAAGAAAAGGGTTCAGTCAATAGCAGACGAGTAAAGAAGTCTTCTGATGTTCTGGAGTAAAAGGCTTTTCAGGAAGTAGTTGGGATATACCTTACAGTTAAAATTAATAGAATTGTAGAATATAAAAAAAATATAGAATTAACATATTTGTTTACAGGATTTCTTCTCAGAAGTGTATTTTAAATGCAAAATCATGAAACCACATTCTAGAGAAGACCCTGTTTTTTCTAGCCCAGCTCATCCTGGCCCATCATTATGACATTTCTAATACCAAAATGTAGCAAACAGTTGTAGGTCTGAGAGTGCTTAAGTGATAGGTGGGAATAGATAAAAATGTTAAGTCTCAGGAAGTTGCGCCAATGGAAGTTAAAATGGGATCAGCAGACAGAACTGCTTTGATTTAAAAAATAAGACTTACCATAAATTCTGATCTCCTTTGGAGATCACGTTCAGTGTCTTGTGCCTGAAGAGGAGCAACCCCATGTACCAGCACAGGCTGGGGGTTGACCTGCTAGAAAGCAGCTCTGCAGAGAAGGACCTGAGAGTCCTGATGGACAACAAACTGTCCACGAGCCAGCAGTGTGTCCTTGTGGCCAAGAAGGTCAAGGGTATCCTGGGGTGCATTAGGAAGGGCATTGCCAGCAGGTCAGGGAGGTGATCCTGCCCCTACACTCAAGCCCTAGTGAGGCTACATCTGGAGTCCTGTTCTGGGCTCCTCAGTGCAAGAGAGACATGGAGCTCTTGCAGTGGGTCCAACAGAGGATGACAAAGATGATTAAGGGTCAGGAGTCCTTTAATCATCTTATGAGGAGAGGTTGAGGAAGCTGGGCATCAGTAGCCTGAAGGAAAAAATACTAAATGACACCTAGTGGCCCCTTCCACCCTTAATCATTCTTTGAAAAGAGCAAACTCATATATTCATTTAGAAGCAGATTATGTCTTCTTTATTTAGTAAAAATAGGTTGAAAAAACCTGGTGCTCTCAATCTTTCCTCACATGGTAGCCTGCCCAGTCTTTTGATCATTTTTGTGGCCCTTCTCTGGACTTTCAGCAGCCTGTCCACATCTTTGCATAGTGGGAACCAAAGCTGAACACCATATTCCGAGCATGGCATGACAAGCACTAGTCAGGCAGAATAATGACTTGTTTATCTCTGCTGCTGATGCCCTTGCTGAGGCAACCCAGACTCCCATTGGATTTCTTTTCTGCAGCAGCACAGTGTTCACACATGTGGAGTCTGTTGTCCACCAGGACTCCAAGGACCCTTTTTCACAGAGCTGCTCCCCAGATGTGTAGATCCCAGCCTGTGCTGCACTCCTGGATTACATTTTCATACATGCAATACCTTACGTTTGTCCTTGTTCAACTCCAGGTTCTTGTTAACCCACTCTTCCATCCTATCCAGGTATTCCTGCAGCTGGGTCTCCCTTCTTCACTCTATTTGGTATCACTGACAAACTTCATCAAGATACACTCGATCCCATCTTCCAGATCAGTTATGAATATATTAACAATGTTGGGTGCAATATTGACCCCTGGAGCCCCATTTGTGACAGGTTGCCCATTTTAAGGAGCTGTTTACCTTTCCTATCTGGGTATGTCTGGTCAGTCAGCTCCCCAGACAGCGGTATAAACTTCAATGCATCATTTTCTGTAGCAGGAGGCTGTGGGAAACTGTATCAAAAGCCTTGGATAAATGTAGGTAGACAATATCCATCTCTCTCACCACATGAGCTAAGAAGGTTACTTTGTCATAGAAGATGATCAGGTGTTTCAATAACAATTTGCCCTCAGTGAATGCATGCTGGTTTTCTGGATCACATGCTTTATCTGACATGTTGATAGCCCCCCAGAGGATTCATCCCAAAACTTTCCCAGGGACAGAAGTAAGACTGATGGGCCCATAATTTCCTTGATCCTCATTTAAGCCCCTTTTGTAGACAGGCGCAATATTAGCCTTCTTGCAGTCTTTTGGGACATCCTCTGATCCCCACAACTTCTCAATTATTACGGAGAACAGCCTCAAAATTATGTCACATAGCTCTCCTAACACCCTTGGATGGAAATTTTTAGGTCCCATTAATTTACAGAGGTAAAGCACCAGTGAGAGCTCAAACACCAACTCTTCCTTCCCTGGCAGTAGTTCTGTGTTTGCATCAGGCTGGATTTTCTTTTCCCAAGGCTGGGGACCCAGCAGTGCTGGTAAATGTGGAGGTGAAGAGAATGCTGGGGACCTCTGTCTTTTCAGTGATGATGTGACTAATTCACACCTTCTGTTTAACAGAATGCTTAATAGGTTCCTTCCAATATTTGATACGATATTTTTCGTATTGGGCTTTGTGTTCTCTGTTTATTTTGTCACTGCAGTGGAAGAATCATCACATAAGTCAGTCTACTGAGAGAAATAACTCATTTGTCAGACTTACAATGGTTCGATGGTTGGAGTGAGGACAGAAATATCTATGAGAATTGCAAGCATTGAAACAATAGAAATCACAGTTCTGTAGTGAACCAATTACAGTAAAGACTCTTGAGGTATTACCTGAGCTCAGAAAGTACACAGTGAAGAAGTATTTAAAATACTCAGTATGAATATCAATTTCCTTAGGTATACAAAACCAGTTTTCTACATTTAATCTGATTGTTCACATTCTGTGTAGCAATAGTCATTTACTGGAATATAGATAGACATAGGGCCAGCCTCTGCTCTCCAGTGTAAGAGGACACTATTCAAAAAGGCTGAAACCCTCCTGGCAGAGCTTGTGATAGCAAGATACAAGACAGCTGATAGCAAAAGTATTAGAAACTCTTATTTAAATCTTTCCAGCTTCTGATGAATTATGTCAAAACAGCATAATCTGTTGTTGAATTATGCAGCTGCATTTTACCACTATCACAAAAGTTTGTGGGGCTTTTGTCCCACTTTATACACAACAAACAAATCACACTTTATCAGACTTACCATACATACTCCTTCAGAAAGAGCCATTTACAGAAATATTGAGAGTGACCTCTTCTTTGTGTGGAGGTCCTGAATCACATAAACCAGATATTGCTGAAGTCTGAGAGCAGTGTAATTTCATTCTGCTCCCTACTCTGTGAAATATAGAACCACTGGTGTCATGAAATCGAAGAAGTATAAAAATGAAACTTCTTACTGATAGAAGCATGTGCAGTCTATATTAAATTAAGAAGGATGGAAACAGATCTGTGACTTTTGAAGTACACGAAAAAATACAGCACCACCAAAGACACCAGCAGGTCAAGGGTGTAAATGGAAATAACTACTTTAGGGACAGACTGTTCAGGACCCATCCTGAAAACCTGTGTGTCGCATATTTTCACAAAATCAATTTATTTCGAGGAACTTGGGAACTTTAGGGTTTATGAAATATAGTTATAGCCCAACTGTCAGCAAAGAACAAATTTTCTAAAAGTAGAAAAGCTATTGAAGCCTGTGCCCCTTCAAGATAAACAAAGAAGAAATAAATAAACAAATGTCAAAACTATTTCCTTCCAAACAAGTCCAATGTATGTTTTGTGGAATTTACCTCCAGCAAGTAAATGGTTATATTTTTACACATGTGCATGTGTTTGCATAAATATGTGTGTGTGGATGTGTGCATAGGTATTGTACAAAGAGCACACATACTTCTGTGGTCATACAGAATAAAATATTGGCATGGTTTAATGAAAGATATTTTACTTATTGTTCACAAGTTTTTTTAGAGAAGAGTCTAACACAATTTATAATATTTTGCAGAAGCCTAGTTGACTTAATATGTTTTGGTATCTTCTATTTATTTCAAATTAAATGTTAATGAATTCAAATGTATTGGATAAAATTAAAATAGTTTAAATTAAATTGTTTTTAAGAAGGATATGTTAAATGCTGCACAGTAAAAATTGTATATAAATTGGGCAAACTGTATTGTGCAATATCTTTTCTTATGGTTTAAGCTCAGTCAACAACTAAGCACTACCCAGTCACTCACTCACTTAATCAGAAGGTTGCAAAGATATACTAATGATTACAGTAAAGATGTCTCTCACTATTTCTTAACACCTGCTTTGATTCAAAATACTGAATCAGGTAGGAAATATTGACTATTTGCACAAATTTTGTTTTACTAGACTGGCTAATCTCCCTATGTAGTGTTTTTAAAGTCATAGGCTAAAATGAAATCTAAAATTTGTGCCTTGAGACAAAACTCACTGCCCAAAGCAGTGCAATTTGTGCTCTCAGTGAAAAAAATAATGAGAAAAGGTTTGGTGCATGCTCACTCATTCTAACTGGGCTCTCCAAAACCCAGTTAGAATGCTGTCTAGTATTTCACCTCATACATCTACTCTCTTGCAGTGTATTTCATTTTCTTTTTAATAGGGAGAGATCAAGGGATAGTTCTTGCTGCAGCCTGGTAACGCAAAGGTCTTTATAATTAGAACCTTCAGAAGGAAGAAGTTGCCAAACAACTATTTGCTTTTGATGGTCTCTTAGGGCTGTCTGCAGAAAATGGAAATAGCTTTTAGCTGCAAGATTTGGGGCACAGTGCAGCAGCTGAATTGAAGGTCTCAAAAATAGCTTATAAAGCCTTCTTTATGCCTGCCCCTTGTCTGCCTTGCTTGCTTCCTCTTAACTGTTCAAAGCATTTAGCAGTTAAAGAAGGCAGTCAATAAGTGCAGACATAAAGACTCAGAGGCGGTAGGAGTGTTCTCTTGTACTGGCAGAGACTGGGATGGATTTATTTACTCTTGAATGGTGCTTCACATCAGGCAAATCAGAGAATCTAATAATAGTTTCATTCCAGACTGTGATATATTCTGTATGTGCATTAACTTTTCAAGGAAAAATGTCCGGAAACCTTATTTGCCATTTATAACATAGTGTGTACTCAGTTTCTACTGTTGTCCAGAGTGGGACAGGAAACTGAACACAGGGCCAAGAAATGTCTTGCAGCAAGACTATACTTCTAAAAGTGCCAGGAAAACAGAGAACGTGTTTGTTTCTGCAGTGTATATACTTGCTCCTTCCTGAAATATGCCCTTCAATCCTTAATCTTACCTGAATCACATAAAATATGTATTTCTATAGGTGTTGTGCTTGGGAAATCCAAATAATATGTAATGAATATTTATATGTATGCAACAACATTCATGCACATATGTGTACATACACGTGCTAGCACGTTTTTAAAACCTTTCCTACACATACACTCTTTGTGATATTGACCTGAATATTAATTCATAACTGTGAATAATTTAATCTTATTTACTATCAATACAATGCACAGGATATCCTCACATGCAATTAGTTCCAAGGAAACTGACAGCTCACAGAAGTTGCAAGGTAAAATAGATCACTGTGTTTATGTCAGGAGTATTTTCTCCCTGAAAACTTGTTTTCAGGGAATTAAGAGTGTTTTTTATTTCTTGCATCTATTTGATAAAAATTTGCTCTTTATGTAATCAATAGTTTTCATTTTCAAGATTCATTGTTTCTAATATTCCACTGAAGAAACAATTATAAAATGCAAATATTTATGTATCATATTGATCTGCAGAAGTCTTCAATAAAATTAATAGAACATACTTTCTTATAAGCTAGAGAGAAAAATAACTACTATCTGACATTCAGACAGGAGACCTAAAGGTGTATTTTCATAAATATAAATTTTATGCAATTTTGTCTTTCAGTCATAATCACAAAATTGATGTTTCTTTCCATTTAACCATTTTGAAAGCATATTCTCCTAGAAAATGGTTTTTTTTAGTTTTTATATGCTTATTAAAATAATTGCAAGACAATTTTCTAAACTACATTAATTTCTTTAAATAAAAAATAAAAATAACCTCTTGCAAGCAAAAAAAATTCATTAGATAAAAGAAAATTAAATACTGATAGCTTTTAAAGAGTTGAAGAACAGTAAAAGCCAAGACTCACTGCTGAGCAGCTGTGGGAAATATCGTTTGTTACACCAGGTGTCATTTGTTTTTAGAAGTGTTAAAGAGCAGAAATAAGTAAGAGCAATTTATTTTAAAAGATAAGAGAAAATAGAAGGAAAACATGGAACTGTGGCATACAATAATAGGAGGTATCAATTGTACAAAAAGCCTTTAACAATAAGGACTTATTCAAATGACAGTTAAAAGAATTAGAGCCATAAGAAAGCATAACTTTCAAATAATTCCCCACTTGAAAGATCATGCATATACCTTTCTAATTAAAAGCAAAGAAAATAGAAAACTCAAGCCCCAAATCTCCATGCAATATTTTTTTTTTTGTTTTGAAATTCATATTGCTTTTCACTTGCTTTTGTTTGTATTTGTATTTTGCAATTGCATCTTGGATTTCTACTTATTATTATGGGGAGAAATAAATCACACAATTATGGTCCTATTCTTTACAGCTACAACTCATCATCATTTTCTGGAAAATAGCTCTACATTCACTTCCTTGCTGTGAAATTTCCATTCAGTTCCTGGCCAGCAGATTTGAATGTTTCTTCATGACAAAGAAACTACACCTCCCATAAGGCAGTGGGGAACAAAATAGAAAACAGAGTTTAGTATTATGATTAAATTATAGGAAATGTCTTGGTTCTATTCAAAAACAGAGTATGCTTGGATAGGCCAGACTGACACGGAATAAAATAGTTCTTTTTTCATTATATCCAAATGATCTTATCATAATTAATAATGGTTTTTATTTTTTTTTAACATATAAACTTTGAATTACAGTAGGGTTTGAAATATGGTTAAGAAAGTATTCAGAACTTCGAGAACCTGACCAGGCAGGGTGTGAGACATGATGAGAATCTGAAATACCATTTTAAGTGTTCCTTAATCCTAGCAACCTTAAAGAATAAACCAAGAATGAAAGTGATGACAGTACCAACCCAAAGTTTTTTACCCATTATTGAAAAGAACAACCGAATCACATTTTGTGGCTGGCTGATGAAATGGTATCACAGATCATAGAGATGGCTTAGTAACTGTCAAAAGTCAGAGGATATTTGATTATCCATTGTCACATAAACATGAAATCATTTATTTTTTATAAATTGCCTAGCCCTTCTTAAAGATTTCATGACCACAAATACACATGCTTAGGGGTTACTCTTTCTTTTGAAACCAAATTTGACTACACAAATTATGTGATCCTTTTTCTTTCTGATTTTGATATATTTCCTTCAATGACTGCTGCTTACTTATTTCCACAGTTCTACAAGCTCTACATGGATAAAAATGGTAGAAGCAGTGGTTTTCTTTAGTAATAAAGCAATTAGTATCATGATCTGACAGCACAATACCTGCCTAATGTGAGCAAGGTGTCATTTCTTTTGATCCCAAGTTTGTCTTACTAGCTTCAAGCATCTTTCTTAGTGTTAAAAGTTACTTCTGAGAAATTTTGGTAGCCAATATCACTTTAATTCAAATCATATTTCATGTCTTACAGTCAAAGAAGGCAGACAGAACCTACTTTAGACATACACTTGAGAACTCCATTGACATTCAGGTAATATGTAAAGATGATGGCTTTAACTCAGGCTTTAAAGAAAAATCAATTTTCCACTGATGCATGACACAGACTGAGTATGTATTTGGCTCATGAGATGACAGAGTTGACCTGAAGCCTAAGAGTGTTTACTGATTTTTGCTGAAACAAATTTTCTCACATTAGCTGGTATGAAGCTGTGTTTTGGATTTGAATAGAAAACAGTGTTGATGACACAGGGATGTATTATTCTCTTCTGAGCAAAGCCTTCTCTGCCCCTTACAGTACCCCACATGTGAGGAGCCTTGGAGTACACAGGGAGCTGGGAGGGGTCACACCAACTAACCAAAGCAATATTCCAGACCTCGTGACATCTTGCTCAGCATATAAAACTGGGGGTTATTTTTTTAAAACCACAGGGTTTTTGCCTCACATTTGCCCTTCTAATTCTCCTCTTGATCCCACCAAAGGGGAAGTGAGCGAGTGGCTCTGTGGTGTGTGTTTGCTGGCCTGGGTTAAAACACAACAGAATGAAGAATTGTACTGAATCTGGCCAGGATGAGGTTAACTTTCTTCATAGCAGCTTGTATGGTGCTGCGTTTTGAATTTGCGACTAAACCAGTGTTGACAGCACACAAACGTTTTATTGCTGAGCAGGACAAGCACAGAATCCAGGCCTTCTCTGTGTCCCACTCTGCTCTCACAGGGAGTAGGCTAAAGGTGGGCAAGAGATTGAGACACAGCTGGGAAAGCTGACCGGAATAGAACAAAGGGATATTTCATGCCATATGACACCATGCCCAGCAATAAAAGCTGGGTGGTATTCTTTCCAAAGTAACTTGCTTGCTGGGTGGCTGTGCATCAGTCTGCTTCTTGGACAGAGAGAAAGATTGTGTCACTTGGTATTGAAAAATCCTCCCTTCCCCTGCCCCCTCCCTGCCACTTTTCCTTCACTTAGTGAACTGATTTTGTCTTGACCTATACATTTTTCTCACTTTTGCTCTTCTGATTCTTGTCAGGGCAAGAAGGAGTAAGCAGCTGGGTGGGTGCTGAATTACTGACTGAGATCAACCCACCAGGGGAACACAACCTTTCTAGTCACTTCCTATTTCACATAAATTTATAATAAGGTTGTTTGTGTTTTAATATTAAGACAATAGAATGTTCAAATTACATGCTAACATTATCACATCCCAGACAGTAATTAAAGCTTAAAATGGAGAATATCTTATACTAAAAATCTAAGCCATAAATAAGAGCTATAAAAGCATACTGTAATAACAAGAAAGAGCTGTATCACAGTTTGAAACAGTAGGCCTATAACTACTTTTTCCTTCCTCCTCTCTTTCAAAAATTTTTTCCCCTACTTTCTAAAAATTACATTTCCTTCATTTTCCCCATCCTTTCTGACTCAATACCGTTTTCACTGATGTACTTCTGCACACAAATATGGAAATTGCATCATTGAAATAGAAGGCAGGAATGAAATGTCAATACTCCCTTTGTAACTGGTGGTTTATTCCTACCATGTGCTTCAATGGGAAGACCAAATGTCAAATATTTGCAATTACACAATGAATATATGACATTTTATATATTTGGTGGCTAAAGAAGGAAAAAAAAATATTCACTGAAGTTATATTTTTATTGAAACTGCTGTACTAGTAAGAACATAATTAGTCTCAGTTCAAGCAAAATTCCACATACTCAATACTTTGAGTATTCCTAGTACAGACTTAAATACATTGTGTGATATTTAAGAAAGAGTGGGTACCATGATTGAAGGACATGGAAATGGGAATTTTAATTTTTCTGCATGGATTTTTAGTGCCCAAGGAACTTGATTGACAACACAGGCAACTAAAATCCCTAATAATATCTATGGAATATATATTGCTAATTCAGATAGTGTATGTAATTTGCAGCAATGGATCTCACATTCGTATTCAAAATAGATAATTTGTCTACATTCATATACCTAGTACCAGGAATTCTCTGTCTTTATATAATTTTCGAGTTCAGGTAATCAAATAATTTTCATTTGGAGATAAGCAATGTGATAAATTGCCTTTGTATGTTTGTCAACCACGAATGATCACCTTTGGCTCTTAGTCATCAAGTAAACTGCCACTTCTCAGAAACATTCAGTAGCTGTTCAAATTAATAGACTTGAAAATGAAAATTGAATAGACGTGTCTTTTCAACTTTTCCCAAACTGCCATATTGTCTTTCATATGCGCAGTAAAAAAGTTCTATGACTGTGACAAGAGGTGTTCACTTTTGTAGCAACAACAGGATTGTTACAGTATTTTTCTTGAAAAAAGCTGTAAACAAGAGTTAGATAAGGGTGCATTCCATCTAACCAGCACAATGCACTCAGCATTGTTACAGTGCCCTGGAGAGCCTGCAGTTATTGTGTTTCAAATCCATTGTGCTTGTTATGTAAGACCATATCTTGTTTTTCTTGTCATTACCTTGCTGATAATAAAGGTTGAATTAATGGTACTAATGTCTTGGTTCTTCAGAAAGCCAATAACCTCTTGTAGTATAATCAGGTTTCAGAGATCATGTCTTTATAGATGGAAACTTGGAGGTTTTTTTTAATCAACATGGTTTTTATAAAGATTTTCTTAAATCCAGGTGAAAGTTTCTCATATTAAACTATCTGATGCTACATGGCTGTACATAAATAACATTGGGAGTCTTGGTAAGACTTGCATAATTTACATGAGATCACTATCTTTGAATAGGAAAATCAAGTTTAACTCATGGTGGTAAATTTTCATTATACATATGTCATTGTAATGTACTTTCCATCTATACAGCAGAAAAGCTTAATTCAAATTCACCTTTTCACACATCCACAGCTTTGGAACTTGGAATCTGACTCTTCATATAATTCATTGGTAAAAAATAAGTATCCTTTTCACATAAAAGTATTTGTTTTTGCATGATGAGGGGTAAGCATTTATAGATTTCTTTAAAAATATTACTGGATTTAATTTTGTTTCTCCTGACATATTCTGTGATGACAGCATTTTGACCATTTCATTTAAATGTACTTTCTTGGAGAATTACAACATCATGCAGACTGCAAACTTTAAAACTCATTTGACATATTTTATTTATAGAGAATATATGAAATAAATATTTGAAATATGATCAAAGGTGTAATTCCACATTTTAATTTTGATCTGCTGGAAAAGAATATTTGCTACCAATGAATTGGATGGCTGGAGTAAAAAGATGATTGATGACTTCATATGTCTTTCATTTCATCCTAGAAACACTTCTACAACATATAATAAATTTTAGACAGGAATATAGTCTGGAACAGCATTCCCTGCATTTTAACTTAGTGACTCATCAAAGCGCTCATGAAAATCTATATTAGCATTCTAATTATGCTTTTCTAAAAGTGATGGGCACAAAACTGCTGGGTAATGCTGAGCACTGAATTTTCATCAGTGATATTATAATGATGGTGGGTACTCTTCTGTAAGAGGGAAGATTTTATTTAAGTGGAATCATTTGAGTGTGTGTGTTGAATCATGAAAACATAGAATGGGTTAAAAGAGACCTTGAAGATCATTTATTTAGAAACTTCCTGCTGTGGCAGAGACACTTTTCACTAGACCCAGTTGCTGAGAGGCTCATCCAATGTGGCATTAAACACTGCCAGGGATGGGGCATCCATAACTTCTCTGGGCAACCTGTTCCCGTGCATCACCACTCTCACAATAAAGAATTTCTTCCTACCATCTAATATAAACCTACTTTCTTTTACTGTGAAGCTCTTCCTTCTCATCCTTTCCCTACATGCCCTTTTAAAATGTCCCTATCCATCTGGTTTGTAGACTTCCTTCAGGTACTGGAAGGCCATGATAAAGTCACCCTGCAGACTTTTCCAGACTGAACAATCTCAATTCTCTCAACATTTTCCTGCGGGAGAGTTGCTCTATGACTCTATTCAACTCCTTGTCTTTCCTCTGGACTCATTCCAACAGGTCCATGCCCTTTCTGTGCTGGGGACCCCAGAACTGATGCATCACTGCAGGTGGGTCTCACCAGAGCCAAGCAGAGGGGCAGAATCCCCTCCCTCACCCTGCTGGCCATGCTGCCTTTCATATATGTCCCAGGACACATTTTTCTTTCTGGGCTACAAATGCTCTTTGCCAGATCACATCCAGCCTCTTATTCACCAGCATCCCCTAGTCCTTCTCAGCTGGGCTGCTCTCCACACCATTCATACATAAAATAAGTGCACCGTTGACACAAGAGAGATTAGTCAGTGGTTATGACTGTCAAGAGTTTCAGATTAAGAACATCCAATATAAGGCATTAGAATCAAAACATGAAACTACATTATCTGCTCCATTTTAGCTCAAAAAATTCCTAAAGTTTAGGCTCCATGTTAATCTGAAGTAATTTGAAATACTTCAGAGAAGATTAGATGAATATTTGATGTGCCTTGAGTTCCTGTTAGCAAATACTTGCAGGTTGCACATACTTACTTTTTTAGACTGAGAGCTCAGTCTTGCCATTCAAAGTTGACACCAGTAAAGAATTACACATTCTGTTTAGTTTGTGGTCCAATCTTTGCAATTCCAGTAGACTTCTGACTGTTATTGTCACAATATGGATGAAAACACAATTTATTTCACTGAATCTGGTTCCTGCATTTTGTTCTGAACCTTTCCCATAGCCCAGTTGTATTTCTGCTTATACATGCATAAATGTATTTAATATAATAAGTCGTGCATCTCAATATGTTGAAAAACATGTTTTACAAATCATTTAAATCTTCTCAGACTAGCACTTCATGCTACAGGAGTGTAAATGCTACAATTTTTATGGGATGCACAAATTATTTATGGAACATTATGTGTATATCTTCAGCTTAATCCATCATGATTCTCTAATGCATTGTATACTTGGGAAGAGAGGGAAGATGCTATGAACAATAAATGGGTAGTCAGGGATTGCAGAGACTGGGATAGTGGGGAAATGTTCGACACAAATAGGATTAAACCACAAAGTTTGAGAAGTCAGGCCTATTAAAATGCTGATTCCTAGCAACAAGCTGATTAACTGCATATTTATGATTTTCAAAAACAAGGTAAATATTCAAATTTTTTTCCTAGGAAAACGGTATGCCATCTAGCAAGCATTTTTAAAATCTTATAATCTTTTACTTATGTAAAAATATTTTCTTGTATGAAGAAAATCTTGCTTAATGGAGTCATATAATTTTGAATATTTGCACTAATTGTGAGATATTTCCTGAAAATTTTGCCAATCAACAAATTTGTGACATATTTCTATGTAGACTATTGTGGTCTTTTTCTTAATTGATATGGACACTTCTTTTCTCATTATTTAATCTTTGAACAGATAATATAACTGAGCTCATATAATACACTGGCTAGAAATGCATGGTCTGTTCATGCCAGAAAAAAATATAGATACTGTTGGAAATATTCTATATCTTAAAATAGCTAAAGTCATTGATTGATAAGTAAGGTTTCATAAATACTGTGTAAAGCAATTAATTTATTATATGCTTATCTATTGTCACAGCTTTTTGATCATTATGGAAATAAAATTACCCTCCTTTTATTTTTATTTTTTATTTGTATTTGATCCAAATCACTTCATAAAATTATTTCATCACCCTACAGATATCTCCTATGCTCAGCGCTCAATTCTTCTCTGTTCAAAAGAACGATAATCTATTATGTAAACCAAGATTTTTTCCATCTTTCAATTTCTTTCTAGAAAATATTATGACATGTTTCTACTTCAGATGAATTCCTAACTGTTTTTAGTTGTGGCAAAGATGAAATTGATACCACTCATACCTTTTTGTTTACTCTGTTTTTCTCTCCCTTCCTTCTCCTATAGGCTTAATTAGTATTTGTTGCTCAGTATTAAAAATCATGTATAAGCATGAAAATATTTGACATAGGAGCCTAATTTCATGCATTCTTTGCTAGCATGTGATAGAGTCTTCTGTATTTTACTCAGAAAAAAAAAAAGTAATGCATTATCAGCAGTGCAAGAAAACAAGAGAATAGAATATTTTTTGTTAGAAGTGTCATTCTTTCTTGCCACATCCTGCAACCTTCAAAATCTCCCCCTGAGTAAGCTTCATGCTTCTTCGGAGTAAAAGCCACCTTCTCACTTTCAAAAAGGAAAATCATGGACATACAGGACAAAGGTAAATAATGTAAATAAATGCAACGACTCTCTACTCCAAGTTGTTACTGCTTTTATTTTAAAAATTCTATTGTTTTCACATAATTTTCTTCCTATATGATTAGATGGTTTGCTCTGGGCATTCATTCCACATCTTCTGTACTCTAAAAATACATATCACAGCTTTTAGGAGTTGAATGACTTGGAGCTTATATTTGTCATTTACGGTAAAATATCTTCACACAGTTTATTAGCTTGTGGGGTTTTCTGAGCCCTGTAGTATATTCTGGACCCAAGATTACTTCCAGTAGAATACTATCCCTTTCATTTGTGACAGTATCAGCCTGTTAGTAAGACATACAGTAGTATAAAATACCCTAGGATGCCTATTAGCCCTCAGAGTGAAGACATAAAGTTGACATGTGTTAATTTTGCCTGCCAGTTTGCATCAGTTTGTAATGAATGGATGTGATATATTGTGGTGTCATGAAGACAAGTATTGGAGTTTTCTATCAATAGACACTTAATCTGCTTTCTTAACAGTTTAACTGAACAGATCCTCCTTCGCTTTTCTCACCTAGAGCGTGATAACATGAGTGTTAACATCACTCAATAAAGAAAATGCCATCGAAGCTCAGAAAATATGGGATAGAGGAGAACATTTCTTTTTTCAGTTCATGTAGGCCATTCTGTCCAGGGACTTCCTAGAAAACACAACAGTGCAAAACATGACCTCTTTACCATCTCTCCCATATTTTAGATCACTTGCTTCTATAGATACACAGTCTTGAAAAGTGCTTTTCAAAATGCAGCCACAGAAGGTTACAAGTACAGCTCTTGCTTTAAACATGGCATCTAATTTCTTTAACACCTTTTCAACATTATTATAGATGTATATATAAATATCACTATATTTGTAAGTACCTTTTTAGATTTCACTGACTGTAATATTTTGACAAAATATAGATTGAGCATCTTGTGAGATCTGTTTGTTTATTTTCCACTGACTGGCTTTTCTAGCCCAGAATCCACTAAAACCTAGCATCATTTTGCTCTGAGCACAAAACATTCATGAACTACAGCTAAACCCAGGCCTCTGTTAATTTAGGACATTGTCTCTAGCCATTTTGTCTCCTTGATGCAATTGTAAAAACCCATCATATTACCACTAAAGTCTTTGACTGCAAATAACTTTATCTGTTTTATAACCTTTATTTACTTTTTGCTTGCAGGATTTAATGGACTGTGTACTCTTATTTTCTTGTCTTTTCTTATTTTTCATGTCCACCCTCATTCATCTTCTGACATCTATGACATCTTCTTGCTTCAATGCCTCATTTTTTCTAGCTATCCCTTTTATTCTTCTGCAGACTATTCCTTCCTGTTTGTTCTGCATTAAAGTGTTTTACATTATAACTGAGTGAGTTCAGTAAATTTTCTGCATGTAATCCAGTAAATGGAGTCTAATTATTTCCAGTTACATAGTTTTCATGCCTCAGTTTCATTACAGTAAGTAATTGGAAATTTGATGATCAAATAGTCACATCCAGTGCCTGTTCAAATACAGTTGGACTTGAAGGGATAACAGAATTGAAGAGTTTGTGACCGTCCTGAAGATTAATTCTGTGAGCAATAATAATCTAACAAACATTTCTTCCCTGTCCAAAACATGATTCCATGAATTCTGATGATCTACAGAACTACATCTGTATTTAACAAGAGACATTGGAGGTATGTGGCATATATTGAAATATCTAATGAAATAAAAATTTACTTATTTACTCAAACAAACTGAATGTATTTATATTCCTGTGTTACCATCTGTGTAGTATTAATAGCATTAGCCATTTTAAATACTACCTAATTTTGAAACAGACTACATTTAGTACCTAAATATATGCGATGTATATTGTAAAAGAAATCTTATAATGTGGAGTAAAAGTATAAGCTTTGAGTACCTTTAAAAAGCTAGGACATGTTTTCCAAACAGGTTAGGTGTCCTGAGTTATGTAGAAAACAATGGACAAGAAATTGTCTGGTTCTGAATCCATCTTCCATGTTAGATACATATGCAAGATGGTCCATTGTAATTGAAATATTTCTTACCAAATCATAGAGGTGAGCTCTGTGGTATTATCAGCTGGGACTATATACTCATAAGGGAATATGACTGATTACTGCTTCTAGTTGCCAGACATGTTTGTGACTAAGTAGATTCTTCGAGGAAGGAACAGTCCTATGACTTGGTCTCTAGTATTCTGTTTCTCAGTACTCACTGGTGTACCCTCTGCGACACAGACTTTTTTACTGGGGTGGTCAAATTGTAAACCAATATAACTGATGTGAACATAAATGAATAATGCAACATGACTGCAAAAATCATGAATGGAAGAATTGGGAGAGTGATAGTCACAATTTTTTGTAATTTCAGCCAGGGATTTTCAAAGTGATTTCTTCTAATATTTGCAAAATATTCAAATTTTAAAAAAAAATTTAGGCTCAAATTGCAGTTTGATTCAACCAATAAATATCTAGAAATCCCTATTCTACCTCAATCTTCAATATCAGTATTGTTATGTTCTGGGAACATTCTACTAAATTACTGCCACTCCACTCCTCCCCTCTCACGTATAGTATTTTTTTCCACAGAACCTTGATGGTTCTTTCCATGTAAAGAAAGACAGGAGGACTGCAGACTATTTCCTAGTCCTAGATCATCAGTAAAGAAATGGATCCCAGAGTCCTGGAAGGAGTCTCAGGAGATTGTCTTCCCCATACAACTGTCTCAAGCAATGAAAATCTGCAAACTAGTAAATTTCGAAGGATGTTTGTGTGACTTGTTCTTACTGCTGAAAAGATTTTCCAAATGTCTGACTGAATACTCTGCACATCTGCCATGCATACAAAGCAAATATTTCTGGAGATCTTAAAACTATCAACGTTCCCTTGGACCCTCAAATATTCAGTCTTGGCTATCTATTTCAGACTTCTGGGTAAACAAAACACATTTTTTATACTTCCCATTTGTCCTACTTGCTGTCCACTGGACTCTGCCAAAGCAACTACTGTCTTTTCTAAAATCTAAAACCATCTAGAAGCTTATATTTCTACTTTATACATTCCAGTGTGCTCAACTTCTTAACAATAGCATGACCCTTCTCTAGCTTGAAATTCACTTTAGCTCATGGCTGGTACCTAACAAGATGATATTTCTTCTATATTTATGCAGCTGATTAATCCTGTTAACATGTAGCATTTTGTACTTCCCTCTCAAATTTCATCCCAGGTTTTTCAGCTAATTGGTTTAATTTGTCAAAATAATTTTCAATTCCAATCTTGTCCTTCAATAAATTTGCTATCTCTCCTAGTTTGGTAGTGTTTCCAAATTTAATTGGCACACTCTCTTTTGTCAATTTCTCCTTCTAGCCCCAGCCCTGTGGGTCCCATTCCTTATGTCTGAAATCACAAAGTAAACACTAAAAATATTTCTAAAATATCTCCTGTGGCCAATTATATTCTTACCACAATATTAATGCATATTAAGGTCAAAGATGAGTAATATAAAGGAATCACTTATGCACTTAAATTATGTTACATTACACAGAGGGCATTTATAAATATTGGATAATGCTAGAAATTTAGATTACAACCTTACAACAGTATTACAAGTAAAAATAATAAATTATATTTTCTATTTATGAACTTCTTATGAATTATGTTAGAGCATCTTAAATAAATAAAAAATTATGTCTTTATCATTGTTGCAAATTGAGTGGTGTAAGCTTCAGGTATAATTCACTATTAACTGGATCTAGAAGAACATTCAATATTTACTTTTGTGTCACATTCCCCTTAACAATTAGAGTGAAAAGTGAATACAAAAATGTAAACTACTTAATTGACGGGAATGGCAAAGACATTTTAGAAATAAACAAACAATATTCATCAAGCTATCTTGAAAGTATCTAATTTTTCATGTGTTTATGTCATCCAGGATTATACTGATGTTCCAATGCTAAGGTTTTATTTACTCTTGTTTTTTCCTTCTTTTCTCATGTGCTGTTTATTTCAGTTCTTACGTGATTTCTGTACACTTCTAAAGCTGCCGGTATGTGCACATGCATCATAAATATCTTTTGTGTGATATCTCCTTTCTGTGATTAGCCAAGGTCCTACCTTCAAAGATTTTACAGTAATGTTGAATAATTGTCATCTGATCTTAAAGAAAGGCTTTTTTTCTTCCCCGTCAAATAGAGTGTGGTGTTTCTTTAAAGCATAAGGGATCAAAGTACTTTCTAATTTCATCTAAAGAACCTGTGGATATTCTCATCCATGTAAATGTCTAATTTTTTTTTTTTTTTAATCCTAATACAACTTTGGCTTCAATGATTAGCAGCAAGGAGCCATTCCACAGCATGTTATGAATTTCCTGTTTGTCATATCTCATGGCAGAACACCTCTGACTAAATCAGATGATTTTTTAGAGCCAAGGAAAGTATTCTCTCTTTTATTCTACCTATCTTAAAGCCTGTTTGTTGAGCTATGTCAGAGTATCCAAGGGTACTCTGCTGCTTAAGTGAAGCCCCAAATAAACCAGACAATGAATGACAATCCAGTGCTCCAAAAAACAGGCCCCACTTTTTTCTGACTCCTTTCTAGCACAATTCAGTTCCTGGTCTGTGCTTAGTTTGCTTTTTCATTAGAAGAACTTTTAATTTAAAATACAGTAATGCAGTAATAATGACTCTCCTATCTGGAGTATTTAACTATAGAGAATGTTACAAAGTTTTACAAAAACTCACACACTGGAAGAAAATCTGCAAAGGCATACTTCCTAAACTGCCCTTATTCTAGTGTACCAAGATGAAAATACGGTCAGAATTGCCTTTCCTATGTGCAAACACTTGTATTTATAGAAGAAACGCAACCAGAAAAGTGAGATGTTATGATGAAGAAATAAATGTATCTTTATTTTTCTAGACATCAGGAAAATTATGCTAATAGAGAAGCGTAAATATTTTTACACATGCAACTGTTCCTACTTAAAAATGGACTGTTTTTATTTGAAGTCATGGAAACAAGATTGGATAGAGTCATAATGAATGTGCATGAACTTTAAATCAAATCTGTGAACTAGCAGCTGAAAGAGACTAAAGAAAATGAGTATATTAAATTCAGCATGATGTCTGAACTGCTGCACTGATAAGTACAATGAGCAGCCACAATCTTCAGAAGGGTTATTATCAATGACCTAAGCAAATTAACAGACATCCCCTGGGAGGGGAGACAAAGTAATCAGTTGATTGCCGCGGAATCTGGGTGAGTACTTTTTCCATCTTCAGTGAAGGAGAAGGACAAAATGAAGTACCCAGTCAGTAGGTCTGACAGTTCTGACAGGAAAATGACATTCTGAGTAGCAAAAGACCCCAATCAGGTCTATGAAGGTAACTACCCAACACCTCTTTCAGAAATCACCCACAATAAAAAAATCCACAAAATGGCAACATTTGTTATGATCACCAAGAAACACACTTGGAAGAATAATTTTACCTGCTGTGTGATGTTTCTACTGTGCCTCAAATTACTTTAAGTAATCCAGTCTACCTTTTATCCCAACTTCAACAACAAAAATCTTGCCATCATTTTATTTATTTCTTATGTGTAGACTCCTATATGAAATTATTTCAGTATTTCTTCAGAGGGGACAATTTTCCTCTTTTTTTTTTTCCTGTCAACAGAAACTTGTTATGGCTACTTTTATTTCCAAACAGTCATACTCAACAACAGAAATTACTGTAATTGAAGTTTTGTACACTTACCTTTCTGAGGTTGCATTCCGAAGACACAATTTTCCCATTTTTTTCCACCAGTATCTCTAAAATTCAGAAGTATACTGTAGCATGATAATTGAATTGACACTCGTTTCAAGATTAACTACTGTGTTTAAAACACTTGCAAAAGTAATGAAAAATTTAATGTAGCTTAAAATTTTGAATAGATTTCTGTACATGTACATGGTTATAAGCTGCACTGAATTAAAGAGATTTACAGGACTGGCTTCCATCTATGAGTGTATTTTTAACACAATTTTTGTTGTTTATAAATCCTGTGTGACTGATTTTTTGCAATTAGGTTTCAAGAAAATGAGATGGACTTCATGGATTCTCCAGGGGTTTTTATTTACAGGTTTTAGTAAGCATTTTTTGGGTCAAAATTTTACTGTTGCTCTATAGCATATAGTTTTATTAAGCACGAGTATGTAAGCATAACAATCGTGGATGTCTCTGAAAAGAAGGGAATTAATTTCTGAGTTGTTTGTTTTTATGTAATTTTCAGAGGTGGTATAGAACACCTGAATTATTAGCAGAATGTAGGTTTTTTTTTTTTTTAAGCTAGATTTTCAAGGAAAGAATTGAAACTTCTAAAAGGCATGGTTAGTATAAGTGCATTTGATACTCATTCTATTCCCTGATAATCCTGCCTGCAAATATCTTACCTCTAGTCATATTGAAAGGCAATGGATGGCATCAGAGAATGCAATAACACTGCTCCCCCAAATGATCCATATCCTTAAACCTGGAATGGAGAAATATTATTTTTTCCCATGGACTAGTAGACTGAGGAGATATCTATTTTTCTCACCATTTGGTTTAATGAGGTGTTCTCTTGCTAGACTCTATATGGTGCTCTAACTGCAACCTTCGTAATCATGTGCTAAAAAAAAAGAAAAAGTAGACCACATATCATAGATGTATGGTGGTGTTTTTACATATTTCTCAGCACTCTTAAAGTAGCAGTTCAATAATAAACTCAGTTGGAAACCAGACTCTGAAAGTCAAACACACAAAAGCAGGATAAAAGGGGAATATTACAGCCCTCTTTCAAACTTACCACCCATTGCAACATATCTCTTATCTTAAATTGGTCTGGTTTATCTGCCTGACATTGTGCTATGGATCCTCCAGAAGTACCAGGACAGCTTTCCCAGAGTACTGAGGGTTTCTAAAGACTGCTCAGTGCAGGAAAAATAATGTGAATGCTCTCCTACAGCACCTTCTGCAAAAGGTAAAATATTTCCATGGAATTTTCCAAAATAAGGATCTATGATGAAAATCTCCTATCTTCTATCACAGTTCTCTGAAACTTTCTAGATAAAAGCTCCCAGAACTGCTTTTTAAAAATGTTTTAGTCTTTCTTCAGGCTACATCATATCAGACAACAGCAGAGGAGATGGGTAAGTCTTGAAATCATTTGCAATTCTAATACCTTCGTGTGTCCTATAGTTGACATTATACTGTACTCTGTATTCTCAGGTATGCTCTGCAAACAGCTCTGATGGAATCCCGGATCTTTGTTGGCCTCACATCGTAAGAAACATGTTTTCATTACTGTAAACTAACTAATGAACAAAACCCAAAGTCGCAGAAGTTCCCTCTACAACCCAAAGAAGAATGACTACTGGGAGCAACCTGTGATAAGTACTCAGAGTAGGCTACAAAGTGGCATAAAAACTAAGTTGTAAGTTCCTGGAAAAGGAAGAGGGCTAAAATACTCCAATAATTAAAGGTGAGAGGAGGGAAACCAACAACAAACAGACAGTAAGCTATGATGCTATTTCTGCTTTTAAGCTCTTTGATCTATTGCTGTGTCTAGAATAACTTACTGTAACAGAAATCATGGACCAATTTATTTACAAGAACATAGCAGTGACTTGGGATAAAAATTTCATTGTAAAAAAGCATTTTACAACAACTATAGGAAAAAAAACCCCAAGAACAAATAAGACACATGCCCATAGATCCTGAGCTCATCTAGAGGATGCTTACCTGTGTCAATTGAAACACAGATCCACCTCTCCTAATAATTTTCTTCAAGGAGGTTTCTTCTTAATGATACAGAAACCTCAAAAGAAGATGATGTATTGGTGATGTAAATTCTTTCTCCTCCCTTGCTGAAGCATTTTCTCAAAAGTAGAAGTGGGGCAGCATCTGCCCTGCTATCCATCCTTACTTATTCAGAACATCTCTACATTGGATGGTCCATTTAAATAGAATTAATCTCTGAGTACAAGTTTTATGGGTAATGTTTCTAATGGTGAGATGGGTGAAAGGGAAGTCACAGGACTTTCTCTTTTTCCACCACAACTAGATGATAACTACAGAGCATAAATTAATATGACCTCATATCTGTGATTTCTCTCCTACACATAAGCATGTACAGTTGTCTCTCACTGAATTATAATGATACAAAAATTCAGCAAAATGGGAATAGAGTATTTTTTTTTCAGTTTGAGTCATCATCTTGGTGACATTTTTCTTAAACACAGACTGAAATTAGACTCTCAAAGATCTCAGTGTAACCATGCATCTGTTCTTAAAATTTTCACATCTCTTGCTACTTTCATTAACTAGATTTCAATCTTTTTTTCTCCATTAATCAACTGAAGTTATTAATTTCCTTCCATATACTTACTTCAGAATTTATCATAGTATAATGTACAAATTATAAATAAACAATTGATTTTAAAACATTTTTGAAGCACACAAGGTGTTTTTAAATGGAAATATTGATTAGCATCTATTTTATGTAGCATACAAATACTGAGGCACATATTTCTTATTGTTTGTTTGGCCTTTAATGCTGCTGAGAATAAAAGGTAGAAGCTTTACATGAAGCCTGGATCATCAGATGCAGAAGTGAGCCTTAAAATGGCTGCTTCTACAACTTAAGTAAGATGCTATTGACAGGGACATGTTGTCCCAAACTGAGCAGCCTATTTATTTACCAAGGGTGGCTTGGGGCAGAAGTAACTCTTTGTCTGCCAAATTAAAGGGTCTATTTTTTGTGGCGTTCCTTAGCCTTAGCATTTCCACAGCTACATTCTCAACTGGTTAGGCATTGTTTATGCTTGTGTGTATAAAATGAGAAGTTGAAGGTTCACTAGAGTACAGCTGAGAGTGGGAATAATCAGGTCTTCACCCTGGTGTTAAGGGGCTCATGCAAGAGGTAAGGAGCAGAGGTTGGTTCCAGACTCAGCTCTACAGTCCCTGACCGTGCCTGGCACACATCTAAAATTCCTTGACACTGAGTCAAACTGGCAAGATGTGTGCTATATTCATACTACTAAGTGCTCTCTATCTTATTCAAATCACCCTTTTATCTCTCCAAATAGTGCCTTGGAAGCATGGATTGTCTTGGGTCAAGCCTTGGTCAAGACTGCTCTCTCAATTTATCAGAACAGATGATAAAGTACAGAGACCAGAAATATTTCCTCTCACTTTCTGATTTATCAATATTAATTAAGATGTTGTATTTAATCTAATGACTGTTTCAGCTAAAATTAATAAAATATTAATTTAATTAAATCACATCCATACAACTGTTACAGATTCTATTACAAAGGGGAAGCAGGCAAGTACATGCTTAAATAAAAATACCACTAGGACAAGAAAGAAAATTATGATTATATTAAGGTTTCAATTAAGATTACATTAGATTCAAAATATTTCATCACCTAAAGTACTATAACTGTCAATCAAAACAAGTTATGACGCTAAAAGATATTGTTACAATGTAGACCCACCTTGGGAAATTTAAAGAGGAGCCTTACTCCTTTCAGTTTATGAATCTCATAAGGGTTTACAAGATTAAGTGCAAGATGCTGCAGCTGGGTCATGGCAAGCCCTGGTATCAATACAGGCAAAGGAATGAAGGGATTGAGAGCAGCTGTGCTAAGAAAGACTTTGGGGTGCTGGTGGATGAGAGTCTGGATGTGAGCCAGCAATGGGTACTTGCAGCCCAGAAAGCCAATGGTGTCCTGGGCTGCAGGGCCAGCAGGGAGAGGGAGGGGATTCTGCCCCTCTGCTCTGCTCTGCACTCCATGGAGTGCTGCATGGGGTCCAGCTCTGGGGTCCCAGCACAGAAAGGACATGGACCTGTTGGAATGAGTCCAGAGGAGGGACACCAAGTTGAACAGAGGAATAGAGCACTTCTCCTTCAAAGAAAAGCTGAGAGAATTTGAACTGTTCAGTCTGGAAAAGTCTGCAGGGTGACCTTATTGAGGCCTTCCAGTACCTGAAGGGAACCTAAAAGACAGATGGAGAGGGACGTTTTACAAGGGCACGTTGGGACAGGACAAGGGGGAATGGCTTCAATCTAGAAAGTAGTTTTATGTTAAATGGTAGGAAGAAGTATTTATTGTGAGGGTTGTGATTCAACCCAGAGAAGCTGCGGATGCTCCATCCTTGGGAAGTGTTCAATGCCGGATTGAATGGGGCTTAGTGCAACTTAGTTTAGTGGAAGGTATCCCTGGTCATGGCAGTTGGGTTGAATCTAAATTATCTTTAAGGTCCCTTACAACCCAAATCATTCTAATATTCTATGATTTTATATCCCAGACAGAGTTATAACTAAATGCAGCCTACTGACTTAGGTAATCACAAGCAAAATTATCTACAGATTGCCAGCATCACTTCTTTTTGTGAGTTTCACTATTATAGTTTGTTCAAGACAGCAATTGTATCTCCTTTATTTTGTGAGAAGCCCTGTGTCACATTAGAGTACTTTTGTTTGCTTATTTTCCTTCCATTCACAAAGGTATACAGATTATTATCTCACCCTGAACCCAAGGCTGACTGTTAATTTTACATGATAGCAATCTTTCAAAAAAACAACATGTTTAAGCCAGAAAGAGCTACTGACATTATAATGGTTGACACTTAGTGTTCATCTTACAATACTGGATTGCCCACATCTATACTCTAACATATCCTGCACAGAAAAAGAAAAATCAGAGTAACAGGAGATACAATCAGAAAAAAAGTAATTTAGTTTTCAGGATCTTTAACTCACAAAGTTATTACTTACTAGAGGTTGAAGGCTTAAAATACAGGTGATTTCTTTTATCAATGTTTGGATAGGTGAGACACTTGATTTAAGAGTTTCACTTGCTGTCCCAACACCAATTTAGAGAAGAAAGAGTAGATAGATTCAGCTGGTTTTATGACAGGGGGAAAAAAAAGGAGAAAAATGATTCAACAACTTTTGCCAGTGATGTTTTATAGGGATTATTCCTGGTTTATTCTGCTTCAGTAATAATAATCTTCCATGAATTTATGACAAATTAGATTAGTTGAAATTTTAAACTAGGAAAAAGTCATCCTCTTAACATATCACCTAAATTCATAACAATTATCATCGCCTTGTGATACCACTGCAAAATATGTCTCTGCTCAGTTCCCTGCTGACACTTCCTTTCTTGTATCTGTCATTTGGCTATGTCTTATACCATACTAAATTCTAGAGATGTGCTTTTTTTTTGTTGGTTTTTTTTTTTCTTTTTTTTTACTTTTCCGTTTTTGGCACTTTTTAATTAGCATTTTATGTAGTGCAAAGTCATGTATCTCAGAAAAAGCTCATTTATTATGCTTGGTCAGTTTCTTTTATGACTTAAATGTCTGAAGTCAGAGGAGAAAATCTATCTGGAGGCAATTATTTATCGTAACATTAAAAGTCCAGAAGTAATATATATATATATATATATATATATATATATATATTATTTTTTTAAGATATTCCAGAATCAACTTTTCCTTTTACTGTTCTACCTGGGATACATATCAGACAGTCAGAATAACTGACCTTTCCTTTTTCTTTTTCCTTTTAAGTGTCCTCAAATTTCTCACAAACTTTGTTGTATGATCATGGAATCTAACATTTCAGTGGTCTCCATGGGGATGTTTACCATATTATTTTGTAATCTTGACCAATCTCAGATGCATCTGTATTCTATATTTTGTTCCAAAAAGGCAAGAAACCATTTTAATCTACCTTTCCAATACTCCAACCTGCTTTGAAAATATGGAAGTACTGATGATGATTGCTAAAGAAGTTTCTTAATCATTAAAGAACATTTCATGGCAGCTGCTTTCTTTCATGCTTCAAAATTTTCAGATGTACTCTTTCTATCTTTTTCTTCTGTAAAAGACAGGCTTTGTGTGATTTGTTGTTTCTTTTTTCTGAATTCCATTTTTTTTTTTTGTTAGACATTGTAGTTTCCAATGAATTTGTTTCTCATCCACATACTCCCCAATGAGAGATTATTAAAAAAAAAACCCAACAAACTCCCTTTTTGCCAGAAATATTTTAATGTAGTTATCTTTGTCCATTTGAAATTTCTCCTCTCTTTTCAGTAGGAAAAAAATGTTTTTGCACGAGCATACACATGCTTATAAGAGGCTCTATATACAGTTGCATTTTGGTGTTGTGTAAAGTGATAGTGTGTAATTTACAGTAAAGATGAGGTTTAAACACTGTTATTAATAATTATATTAAATGTTTAAAATGGGGATGTAACCTACATATGCGTGCAATAAATAAAAATTCACTCACTATCTAAAATATACATAAAGGAGCAATCAAATCAATGTTCTTCATAACTGTGCTTTTATATACTTCAGAGCAGAGAACATATAAAAAATTATAAGTTACATGAAAAGAATATTTAAATTTCTTTCTTTTCTAAAGATAATATATTGTTCTTTGTGTTCATTATGCCCTACAGGTATAAAATGTTTCTGTTTTTAAAACTAAAGCAAAAGTAAGAGCGAATAAGTAATCACTCAATTACATGACACAATTTTAAAATCTTCATTTAACAAGCATACTTTTTAAAAATATCTTTATCTAGACCTGGTTATCACTCTATGGTTTGATCACAGATGTGTCACCTTCATCTCAATAGTATGTGTGTGATCAAAATAGTAGTTCTGTAAAGAGGTAGTTCTCAAATAAATCAAAGGACTTCCAAAAATTCATTATACAGATGTGACATTATGAAACATAAATAAGTAGGAAAGTAAGGCAGTGAGGAAAATAGTGAAAGTAAGCTTGAGATCTGTTTGCAAATCCTTGTAAAAAAGGAAAAAGAAATCACAGAGGGAAGTATATTTATACTAAACTATGGTAGGATCATATTTTTCTTCATTACTCAATCCTGTGTCCTGCTTTAGTTTGATCATTTAGTTGAGCACAAAGATCTACAACTCTCAACTTGGTTTGGTCCACTTAACTATGGCAACACATGCTAGACCAAGATTTAAAGGACCTGTTACAGGTTAGTATAAGTGAGATTGTTTCCTGTCAAGTGGTTCAGAATTCCAAAATATGAGAGGTTCAGCATACTCTGTTTTCAAATTAAAGGAACATACCCTTCATCAGTCCTGAAAATTTCTTGACCTGAATATTTTTATAACCATACACTTTTTATAGTATACTTTAGGTAGGCATGGGCTGTATCATGGTACAGAAATCATATGCAGTTTTTAATCGAGTGACTTATATTCCACAATTTTTTTCAAAGATTTATTTGGAAAATATGTTGAAACATACAAGGTTCATTTTCTCCCCCTCCTTTTAAACTATAAAAATATTTACAGGGAGACAAACAGACAAAAAAAAAAAAAAAAGACAAGAGAGTGCCTATTCCCATGATAGAGTAATGAAAGCACTTCATTTTGAAAAGTTGGTACAGAGTGGAAATGTATGTGCTATTTACAGGAACTTCAGCAGGACTTTTATGTGGAGCTTAACATTATTTGCCTCACCTAAAGTAAAAAGCAATATGGATTACACTTAGTAAGCCAAAGGTTTGACAGAAAACTGAGAAGTAATAAAAAATCAATGCAAGTGCTTGGGCTCAATGAAAACTAAATATAATTAAAGCCAAATCTTGGAGGAAAGCAAGTACCTTTTTTGAGCAATGAACACTAATATGACATATAAACATGAACATATTCAGAGACTTTTATATTCCTGTGCTTTCTGGGTTTGAGCATTTTGCAGTAGCTCCACAGTACCCTGATGGAGTGCTGTCCTGGTAGCAGTGCTATAGCTGTCAAATGTAAGAATTAAATCATTCCTGCTATTCTGCGGCAAATGGAATCACCTGTCATGAAAACATGTGACAATATTTACAGTTGAAGACTCCTTTCTTACAACTACTGGGAAAAAAAAAAAGGTGAGAAAAAAAAGGCAGAAAATGAATTCAATATTGTAAAAGTGGTAGCTTTCCCCTCAAAAATCACATTAGAACTGATTTACTTTTCCCTTTCCTAAAAAAAAAGTGTTACAGTCCAGTATTCATTAAATGCACAAATGAATTTTAAAACTAGAATTTATTCTCAAAGACAAGCACAAGACTTTTTTTATCCAACAGCATAAGGCAAATGGAGCTCTAGTAGATTGATGGAATCTCAGCAAAGGAGTTGTTGTGTCCAGTTCTCTCATTTATCTCACTTGATACTGCACTCTTGAGCTATGATAAAACTTTTCATCCAATTAGAGCCCACAAGGAACATAGAATCATAGAAGGGTCTGGGTTGGAAAGGACCTTAAAGATAATTTAGTTCCAACCTTTCTGTCATGGCCAGGGCCATCTTCCACTAGACCAGGTTGCTCAGGTCTCCATCCAACTGGATATAGGAGGAAAAGACATCAGCAAGGCAGTAATCTGTGAGCAGATGGGAAACATTTGAAAAGGTGATAATTTAGAATAGAGAAATGAATGCGTCATGATTCCTCATACTGATGGGTTCCAAAAGCTCAGGACAATGTGCTAGAAAAATTAAGTTAAGGGCATCTAAAGAATGAGACCAGAAGAAAAGATTTAGAATGATGATATCTTGCGAATTTGGGAGAACAGTGATAAAACAAATTCAGATTCCTAGTGATTATTTAAAAATGTAGAAGGCAGAACAAGAGACGTCAGACTTGAAAATACTCTTATAAAATGATGAATGTCTAGAAGAAGGAGGTTTTCAGTGCTGATGAAATAAATAAATAGAAAGGCTTCAAGTCACGCGTTCAAATACAGACTAGAACATAGAGCAAGAAATAAGTGTTAGAATGTGTCATAAAGGCAGTTTCAGATGGAGTGGATGACATGGAAAATGAAGGAGTATGACCCGAGTACAAACAGAAAAATAATGAAAGCCATTTATTTAACCCATCATTTAGAAATGGAAGGAGTGTGCATTGTTGTTTATGGAGCAAAGAGGGTCAGTAGTCACATGAGACACAGGAGAAATGTCTTGAAATAACTGACTGCAGATGCCTCTCTGTTTATAAAATTAGTTGCCTGTACTTAATATGCACAGTCATACAGTCTGAAGTTCTAACCAACTTCCTACTTTGTGAACACATTATTGCCAATATTACAGATTAATATAATGCAACCACAGTGCACTCCATAATTTTTTTTTAAAGAAGAAGTATTGGTAAGATGCTATTGTAGTTTATTTTCAGTCAATTTGACAGTTTTTCTTTCTAGCTTGACTATTCCTAGAGGCTTATTTTAGACTGAAATGACAATGTGATATACAACTTCTTGATCATCCTTGCAAGGTGTTGCTTGCCTTATTATCAGATGAATATATTTCCTCAGCTTTCCCTCAAAGAAGGAAAAATGCCTCTGATCTACAAATAATTGCCTTAATGAGCTGATGAAACCTTACTGGTTGTTTACTTATACATTAACATTTAAGTAACATGAAATTTAACATGATTATTAAACAAATCTTCAAAATACATATGATAGTAGCCAATAAAGGCAAAAATTATAGGAATAGCCACCATCATGAATGTTATAATGCTCCCAACGAAGGACTCCAGATGCTGACCACTCAGAGTAGCAAACTCCACCTCTAACACTAGTGTGAAAACACCAGCTCCAGGATCTAGTGGAGAAAAGGTGATTGTAACACCTAGAAAAGTGCTAGAAACTGAGTGAGTTACAATTTTAATTGAGTTTTTGCTATCACTATGACTTTTTCTGAATATGAGTACTCTACCTGCATTATTACTCTCTTTTTTCCTGTAATAATTTTATCAAGACTATTAAGACTTTACTAGCAGTAAATTGTTGGCTCTACTTGTATATCTGTAAATTGTGTCTGCTTTTTTGCCTCTAAACAATACTTTGAATGCAGCAACAATACCTTTGCATTGAAGTTTTTAAATTTCATGTGGGAAAAAATCTCTTAAATTCCTTATGTTTACTGGAGGGCTATACAGTCATATTCTGGATTGAATGGTGGTAATTGATGACATTGTTTGCATTAAAAAGTATAGGAATAAATAAAGTGTGTAAAGCTCTAATTGATCCCCTATATTATACGTAAGACTTCTTGAAGAATTTGAAATGTTGAGATGTGTACTTATGGCAACTTGCATTTTCCCTGTACTCTTTTCTACTCACAAAAAGCTGCAATTCTAGATTATTATATGATATTGATGTAGTCACCTACATTTCTCTTCCAAGGGAGTTTCTGGATATGTTTTATTTTTCATTTGTTTGTGAAATCAACTTTTTAATTGCACTTCTAATGCAATAGCAAAAACTAGCAAAATTCTAAAAAAGGTGAGCTAAATAATATTTCACTCAGCTGTACTTACAATTATTTTGAGGCCATTTATCAAGCTTACATCCCCCATGCAGGTCCCTTTCCATGTATTTTCAGTGCTCTACTGCTTCTTATGGTCAAGGGCCTCTGTAGAGAACTTCAAATATTTTTAGAAAACACTTATTCCTCAGTAGTTTTAAGTTTCAATCTTTAAGATTATGAGAATGTTAGTCAATCTGTTCAAGACCTTTGTGAAATATGTTCTAGTTTGTAAAGACAAATCAAACAGCATAAATGAATTTTCCAAAGAAATAGAGAGAAATGGTGTGAGGTAATATTTGCATTCCAAAGTTTTTTGATCTTGCCAGATTAATAGCATCCCACACAGAAAGAAAAGAATATGGGCACAACAGTTCTATAACTTGCCATGAAAGCTATTTCTTCCAATGCAAAACAAGGTCATTATGTTAATATCTGTACATAGAGATAAACAGAAGAGGGAGAGGATAAATTGTGGCCAATCATATTGTAAATGTGATATTTCTGAATGTATGACCATTGCTTTCAGAAGAGGAATACTGGATGCTTTTCAAATTCACCAGAATTTAAAACAGAAAAATACAATCCACAATCCATCTTTACCTTGTTTTTGTTATATCAGTAGGATGTGAATTAGCATAAATCTTTAATAAGGAAGCTAACAGAGTAAAACTTATAGCTTGTAGTACAGGGACTTGCTAGCCCAGGGAGAGAGTGAGCAATGTGTTATGTCGGGGAAAACAGTATGGGATTAGTCTAAAGTGGCACACTTTCATTTTTCTTCACCATTTAGGTGACAGAGCAGCACATCTTTAATCCTGAACCTGTAGGTTATAGAATGTACTTCTATATATGCATAATTCCACAGGTGTATGCCTTATTCCAGAAAGAAAGTTCCTCTTCCTCTAAAATGGCTCCAAGTGGAGTTTTCTAACGGGGCTTGAATCTCCATGGGTATTTAATGAAGCAGGTTTACAGATCCTCTTCAGCTGAGCAAAATTTTCCTGAGGAAAATATACATTCTCTGGAGGTCTTTTTTTGCCTGCTATATTTCAGGTGTCTGTAGCAGTTTTTTATTATAAGTCTTTGGGAAAAAGGAAAAAAAAAAGTCATTTACAGTGATTAATGTTAGCCACACAAAACAGGAGCAATCAGCTTGCCATTTTACATAACATACATATCACTCAGCTCTATTTCACAAACGCACTGCAGCTGTTCTTTAGGTTACTTAAGGCTGATTTAAATATGCAGTTAAGCAGTAATCTCTAATTCCTCTCAAATATTTTGATTTAATCCCTGCTCACATATGGATACTGTTTTTTTCGAAATGTATTTTTGCAGTCTTAAGCAGAAACCATAATTTTGGTTTATTTTCTTTTGCATTGAGATGATATGTTTAGGTGCATAATTAGACCTGCTAGAAGCCACATAAATATCTGTGTCTCTGCCACTTTCTGTTTTAGTTTTTTTGCCTCTGTTTAATAGCTTTCTTGATATTAAATTCTTTTTTTTCTGATGTGTTAAGAATTTCCTATCCAGGCTCGGACAGTTCAGTAAAGAAATCTGAGTCAGAGAGAACTATTCAGGGCTGCCAAGAAACATGAATGTCACCAGAAGCAAATGACAAGACTTTTGGGGATGACAATTGTTTGGAAAATGATCATGAAAGAAACTCTGTTGTCATCCTGCCTCCCAAACAAGAACATGTAGAACATCACGCAATTTAATGTTCTCATGTTTGGAAGTGATGTTCTGTAAGTGGGCTATGGTAGAAGCTACAACTATGCATGTGAGTGTTATTTTTATCGTGTTTTGGATACATACAACACTTTTCTTCTGTATTGTATATAAAGCTCTTATGAAATTGGAAAAAATGAATTGCTTCAGCACAGGTTAACCAAACATGAATTAATTTGTTTTAGACTACTGATTTGTTGATTTTTACAGTTTACATTCAGAAAACCTAAATTTTTATTGTTTTTATACAGCTGTATAGATTATATATATATATATATAATATAAATGAGCAGCTATACATCTTAATCTGTACTGCTACTATAATATCATCATAAAGACTGTAATTCTGTAAGATATTGAAATAGAGATTACTAATTTGACTATTTAATGAAATCTGAAGCATTAATATTGTCCCCTAAGTAGAAAATATAGTGATGTTGATACACTTTTTATGCAGTGTTCAATGCTCTTGACAAAATATTTATATTTAAGGAATATGGAAGATAACATAAAGCCAACATTTATTTTGGTTAATTTTTCAGGCAGTGCTAACTCCTGGTTTGTATCATATTCTCCCCATGGGTGTTTCTATTACCCAAGCATGCTGTAAAGGAATAATATTACTGTGAAACATAAGTAATATTAGTATAAGAAGGACACGGACCTGCTGGAGTGAGTCCAGGAGAAAGCCACAGAGATGATCAGAGGGCTGGAACACCTCTCCTATTACGAGAGAGCTGGGATTTTTCAGCCAAGAGAAGAGCCAGAGTAGTTATTGATTTCATCATTCTGCATATTACACACAAACTAGTCCAAACATGCATCACGAAAAATATTATTGTTACTTTCAAAAATTTGTCCAGAAATGCACAAATTGCTTCAATTTCTTCTTTATTGCATTTATCAAAATCATAATAATTCACATTCTTGCATTCCTTTGTCAAGATATGGTCACTAGTACATATCTATGATGAACTTGGGTGGAATAAGTGCTAAAGTCTTCCGAAACATTTACAAGAGTAAAACATGCAAGTGGAAACATGTACTGAATCTACATATTTTACTGAATTTAGAGTTTTAACATACTACTTCAAAACTTGAACCAAAAATTACACCTAAGAAACTTGTTCACTTCACCACATTTCACCTTTCTTCACATTTTAAAAATATTACTATTATTTCTTCTGATTATTATTATTATTATTGTTATTATTATCATTATTATTATTTTCTGAATGTAAAAAGTACAAAGTCCTATATTCCCAGATTTAAACTATGCCTATAGAAATTAAATCTCAGTCTGTGTAATTCAAAGGTTATTTGTACATTTCTAACCAGGCTGTGGTGTGCCCTTGTCAAGTTAGTGTTTTTCTGTGAAATACAAAATAAGAAACTGTGGCATTGACTTCAGTATATGTTGAAAAACACAATAAAATACTTAGAAGAGAAAGACCCCTGACTGTAATGTTTTCAGTAGTGTTTCTATCTAGATTTCTATCTAGATTTCTATCTCAATTAGTGTTTCAGATATACATCACACCTTTCTTTGCAGTTCAGGTACACTTCTGCAAGCAGAACACAGCAGTTTCATATTTCAGTTCATTACTTAAGTCAAACCCCACGGTATCTCTACAATGTAGGTTTCAATTTATTTTATTCAGTTGATTTCACCTGTCTGGGGAATTCTCTTTGGAATTTAAAACAAGCCCAGAGGGCTGTCTTACTGAAAGATAATAACAAAAAGAGAAAAAGCAGAAAGTTCATGTGCTGAGCAACAGTCATCATTTACCCTTTCAGCATATAACAATATAGTAAATGAATATGATAAACTGTTTCCAAGTAGCAGCAGAGATTTGATAAAATTTTACACAAATATGATACTACTATTTTATACTTTTTAAGTAGCTGACATTTTTTATGGCCTAATTCTTTTTGACAAATGCAAGGCAGAAACTCTCCATTAAATGGGAGAGTAGGCAGAGGTGCTATTTCAACAGTTAAAAGAGTTTTCTGATCTCACAGGATGTTAAAACCATGTCCTAAGAGAAATTTCCTTGACTTATCTATCTTTTCTGGTCATTTTACCATCTCACAGAGTCCTCTGGCAATTGGAGGAGCTGATGCATGAAAAGCTCATACTCAAAATGTCTTTAGTACATTTTGTTTTCTTGGCTTATAATTTACCTTAAAGCAAAGAGAAGCAGCAAGACTAGGAAGCTCTCTAGCTCTATAAAACTGTGTGTTGTAGAATAACCAGGTTTCATGGACCCCCATTTAAAAACATTTAACACAATGGTCTTAGAACTTAGTTTACGCATTCTGCTTTGAAAAGTAATAGGAAGTTCTGAAAGGCTTTCTATCCTCTCAAAGCACAATGAAAAACATAACACGGTTAATAGAACTCTGACAGCAGAATTACAGTAATAATTTATTGAAATAAAAAACCTGTTTTTTTACCAGTGACAATTGGTCTCTTCAATAAAATAAACAAAGTTTTACAGAGCCAAAAGATGGGAAAAAATTCAGAGATAACACAATGTGTCAAAAAGTTAAACAATAAGAATATTTTTATCTGTGAAGCCTCATTAGGAAGGACTATATTTGCTCTAGCGCTTTGCATATGACATGCCATTGGTATAAGCTATTCTCAGCAATCTTAAGATGATAATAAGAGGCAAAATCTTTCTATACTAAAAAACCTAACCCGGTTCTTGTAGACACAAACTTTTTCATCTTGTTCTCTGCAACTGAGATGTTTGCAAGGGTTTTTAACCTTTGAGTGAAATGTCTTTGATATTGTGTTCAGCTTGTAATGAGACAAAGAAGATACCAGAAATGGGACCAAGGGAAAAAGACAGGAAATCGAGCAAGAAAGAATAAGAAACATAGAGCAAAAAAAAAAGTTAAAAATCAAACCCAAAGTACAGTATGAAACAGACAGGGCTTATGTAGCAGTGAGATCCACTCAAGTGAGCTTAGAGTCTGACACAACCAGCAAATCCCCTTGGGTTTGAAGAAACCTTCTGGTTAGGGTGACAGAAGATCATCTTCCCAACAAGCTTTGAGGCTAGCCCCATGAATATGGGTCAGGAATCAGAGGTATTGGTTCTTGGAAGTTCTCCTCCTCTTTATCCCATACATAGTTAATAGCTAGAAAGTTCTTTACCCACAGTGTTATTATTGGTTTTAAAAGTTCTGTATCTGCCCCCTTTGCACTCCTATTCCTCAGTTCATCTGCCAGTCCTGCATCCCTCTTGCCCCTATTAGCCCTCCTGTGTAAACCCCTCCCATCTTTCCATCCCTTTTAACCCCATGCTTGCTTCCGTTCGGGGCTCTCGGCTCTTCGGAACCCAGCTTTCTCTTCTCCCACGTTCCGTCCCGGTCCCAGCTGCCCTCTCCTTCCCGCCGTCCCCACCAATAAACCCTGGTTTCCAAAAGCTGAGAGACTGCATTTCCTTTAATCGCCGAGGCTCCCATTATCCTGCCTTCCAGAAGCCAGCCTGGGCACGGGCTCTCCGCGTTCTGGATGCGCTGCGCCCATGGTAGCATGGAAGCGCCCGGGGGGAATCTCCTTTAGTGGGCTTTTCGGGGTTCTCCTTCCTCTCCAGAATGAGAAAACCTCAGGCTTAACAGTGTATTACATTGAAATTATTTTGAATGTATGTGACAAAAAGAAAGAGATTGCTCCCTGTTACCAGCTCAGAGGCTGCAGTCTGAGTCACACTGTGCTGGAAATGATGACCTCAGGTGTATGAGGTGTAAAGACATCATCGGATAATTGAGAACTTAGAGTGGTAAACATCTTATTGCCTTAAGATTCTTGAACAAAGAAGGGTATTCAGAATTGTAACATTTCTAGAGTGATTTCTTTTAAAGAACACACTCTAAATATGTCATTATGTTATTATTGCCAGCATTTGACTCAACAACATGTGGACGTTTCTCAAACTAAACCTTTTTTTCTGGTTTCTTTGGCATCTGAATATGTTTATAATGAAATACTAGGAAATTATTAACTTTTAATGGAACAGAAAAATATTTAAGTTGAAATTTTATTCATAAAACTCTTGTTTTCACTATAAATGTGCTCATATTTCTGGTAAACACAGGAAAAAATCTGTTTGTAACCAAACATTTTATATTTTTTGAGGTTTTTAAGAATTAAACAATGAAAAACACACTTAGAACCTTGAACATAATAGAAAAGATGTTATTTTGTTCAGAACACATTAACAAAATGGGATATTTTTAAGCGATATTTAAAATTATTCATATATTTTTGGGGTTAGTAGTGTGCAGAATGAACAGTTTCAGACAACAGAGCCTCTACTTTACACGGGAGGCTAATCTAAAGGTCAACACTTATGGAAAAGAACTTGTGAAGGTCAAATGCAGTATGAGAGAAGATTCCAAATAAAATGAACCGTAGGCAAATATAAATACTTCCTTGGACATTTATTACAGAATGTTAATAAAATGAGAAGCCAAATACCAAGCAACCTTTGGGGTTAGACTTTCACGGGCATAAGGATTTCACTACTCTCAAAAAATTTCTGTGGACCTCTTCTTGAAAATGATCAGTTTTGCTATTTGATTTAAATTTATGAGGAAATCCAGAATTTACTGAAGTGTCCTAAATGGTGATCTCAACCATTCTCCATTAGGTAGCAGAATTCACACTCATCAATTCTGTCCTGGGGGAGGTTTCTTGTTACATAATTATTTGTGGTTAGAAATATGCCACCAACTGTACCTATGTATCACTTAAGCTTAGTAGGAGGAAGAAGAGAGACATTAGAAATTGCCCAAGAGAAAAGTGGGACCCTGAAATACATGTTTAATTTCTGCTACTAAGGATATATTATTCTCCATAAAGTAGCTACTTTTATGATCATTTTTCCATAATGTAATCTCATTTATAGAGAAAACAATCCAACATAATACTGGTATAAATCATAAGTATTGCTGGGATTGCTAAACGACACCAAAGCCAGATATAATTGCTAATTAAGTATCTTATAAACACCAGAAATTCCAGACACTGGAAGTGTCTGGAGCAATTCACTCAAGGGGTTGATTTCACAAACTCCAAAACATATTTCCTGTAACAAGGCAGCTAACTGCCTAGGAGTAGTACACATGTTTTACTGTGATCACCATGAAGATACCTCAAGCAACACAGATTTATTTAATATACTTTCATGTCTGACTTTCTTTTCAGGTAGTTCGTGTGAATTTTCAAAATGGCTGTCAGTAGTTCAGACAGTCACATTAAATTTCAGTTCAAGAAGTTACATAGGAGTTTCTTTTACTTTGTGAATAATTTTATATGCACACCACATTTTCACTGTTTATTGTTATAATTATTTTTAAAAATAGGCATTGCACCCCCAGAAAAAGCTAATTTATGAGACATTAGTTTGTTGGCAATGACCTGTTATATGCTACCATACCCTCTTCTAATAAATGCTCATTTCTTTGTGCTTGTTTTTAGCAAATACCATTGGCCAAGATAAGATCTCTGAAAGTTTAACCCAGGTCTTACCTACCTGAGAGTGACTTGATCTTTGTTTATATAGTCTACTTATAGGAGATTTCTTCTCCTTTAGAATGACCTCTTGAATAAAAATAATTTACAGTGGTAAATTGAGTTTATACATAATGGTCACTATTTGGATGTAATATTTATCATACAGACATCAAAATAATTTTATAGAAATTGTTTCTGGGAATCAGATCAGTGTCCTTTATCATCAAAACCCAGTGAAGTCTTGCAGTATGTTGCTCTGTTGTCTGTACTGCATTGTAGTAGTAACACTGTAGTAACACAGACTGCTTAAACTCCCTGCTCTACTCTTTGTTGTGATTTAGGGCACCTTGGACATCAGTGCCAGCACATGCAAGGCACAGTGGTAGATTTCCATAGGCACACAAGGAGGAATTTGCATTAGCTAGCAAAAATGCCATTACACAGCACTGTTGGGCATAAGTACCTGTCCTTTCAATGAGCACCATCTCCAGCCTGACTTGTCACATGCAGAGTTCTGCAAAGATTCAGCTTAGCATAAAGTTTCGTTTTTTGCTGTGAAGAGGCATCTACCAGAGATAGAAATGTCCTCCATAGCAGGGGAGACAGTACTATATTACCTCTCAGCAATAATAAAAGACTAAGTTCATTAAAAAAAAGTATGGTGACCTCTCAAAGAGACATGTTATGAGATGGCAAAGACAGAATTGATAGGGACAAGAAAAGAATTCACTCAAGATCATTGGCTGCTGCTAGAAGGATAAATACTGCCTAGTTCAATGTGTGTCTGGGAGCTGTTTGGTTGTAGCTCACTGTACTGACTCTTGTTGATGTGATTACTGGTTAGTAATGGCTTGAGCTGGTTACACTAACAGCATTTCCCTGCTCTAGAAGCTCAGCTGCCCCAGCAGCAGCCAGTAACTGAATTTTAGGAGTTATTTATCTTTGCCAAATCATGTCACATTTTTTCACTTTCCTTGGTACAAGATACCAATCTTCAGTACCAGCTGGAGCACAAAGCCTCTGAGTTTGGAACCAATACCGGACCGGTGCTATCTGGTGGCTATTGAAGTTTTCCTGTAAAACACAGTGTGTTTTCCCTGTTTCCATTTTTTCTGTGTTTTTCTTGCCCATCGGCAACTGTGCTTGATGTCAAACTGTTCTGAACCACATCAGAAGAATAAGTCTAATCTTACCATGAAATGACTTTTGCATAAATATTCTTCTAGGACAATTCTGTCAGCAACAATATTTATTTGTTTAGCAGATAGCATTAAACCCAACATTAGGACTGACAAATAAATACTTTTAATCTTGAAACCTGCAACAAATTAATGTTATTTGCAACTGAACTCAAACAAGAGTCATCATGAATACTCAAAAATTGTATTTTGAATTGTGGGAGAACTATATTTATTATTGCATGGGAACTTTTCAACCTTAGACTAAAACTAATTTTTATCTTCTTCTAATACTTACATGAACAGCAGGGGAATCTCCCTAAGATTTTGAGCTTAACCTTCTTAGAGGGCATATAACATTTTCTTCCAATTCTTTGTCCTACATAAATTTAGAACACTGACAAACATACTTCCAGTCAGAGCAAAGGCTTGGACAGTCATAGCGCTAAACTGGCTTGCCTTGAGTCTATCTAACACAACTACCCTCTGTTTTTCTTTGCTTCTTTTCTCTATTTCCTTGCCATTATTTGTTCTTTTATTCTGCTTTTGTGTCCCTCTAATCTGTGTTTGTATTATACACTCTTCTTCTGTCAGTTTTATCCATCACTGGTGCCTCCAGTGCTTTGTTTTGCTCTCTTGTAGCATCTGTTCTTCGTGTTAGGCCTGCCACTCTGTATTTTATAGTCCTTCTTTTGCACATTTGCTCTTGGCTTTCTGTAATTTTAGAATATTATAATGCTGTACTAACCCCCTATATCCACCACAACCCCCAAATGAAAAACTTACTCCTCATTTTCAATATTTTCCTACTTTTCCCTTCTACTTTATAATACAGAAAAAAATATTGATTCTGTTTTCTTACTCCAGGACAGAAATAAGAAAATCTGAGGGGGGGAAAGGAGGGAGGGAGGAAGGGAAGGAGGGAGGGAGGAGAAGAAAGGTGTCACTTGTTAGTTCTTCTAAGATCTTATGGGTGTCAGGGGAAGAAAAGAATAGAAAATGGGTTGTACAAGTAAAAAAAAGAAATTAATAGCTCAGAAGCATTTCCTAGGGAGCTGACAAGCAACCTTTCTGTACAAGTTGGCTAGAAGAAGTAATTGCAAGTCATTTGGGCCATATATTGCTCCTTGACTTTCTTTTGAAGCTTCTTTCAGTTACTGTTGACATTCATCTTACCATTACAAACCTGAAGCTCTTCTTTGAGGTTAGTAGAAGCAATTCAGAAAACTGATGTTTTTTTCACACAACTATTGCTCTACTTTTGCTGTAGCTCTGGCAACTAATGGCGTTCACAGTGGGAAACAGTAGAAGCTATTTATTATTTTCTAAACATATCTGGTATAAGAAAAAAAAAAACCTGAACCTGAAGGTGAACTTTCCTGTTGGATTAATTTGATTTGAAACTTCCTTGAACACAACCTTATGCATATAGAGAGAAAAAGATTACCATTTACTATACTTTGATCACATAAACCATATAACTAAATGTTCTTTAGGGAGGAAAGCATAGAGCCTTTTCATGATGTAAATATTTACAATAGGTTTGAATTAAAAGTGGTTTTGTTTATATCATTCTGGAATAAAAGGAGAAACAAATACTGTTGTCAAATTGCCTGAAATAGGTCATGATTTGTGCATGTTGGCTTATTTTGCCCAAAGCATTAATGTATTTGGCAATATGTAAAAGCAACTATATGTACCTGACCTCCCTGAATAGCTAAATGATTGATTGATTGATTGATTGATTGATTATTACCCAGTAATTTGGACTTTATAAAATCTTATATTTTCCTTTGCATTTTTACTGATACGTAGTATATATTAAAGGCCATTAAAAGCAAGAACATTTATGTATTTGGAGTGATTTATTTTCTTTTTCTATGTTTCTTTCAACAATTTGTGATTTAAAATCCCCCTTAACGCCCTTAGTTTTTAGATTATACACTGTATAGTATTTCCTTTATTCACTTATCATCTTCTATATTAAGCTGTGCATAAAAAAAAATCTTTTGTGTGTGCACTGCATTTCCACAGTCTGTTAGTAAACTTTAGAATAGTTGTATATATGTAGCTCTAAAAATGTAATGTAGGGATGATACTAATTTTTTTTCCTACATGTCAGGCTACTTCAAAATGGAAACTGAAATAATTGGTAAAGTTTCTCCACACCTTTAAGATCCATGCTGTGCCTGAAAATGTAGAGTCTTATCACTTTCATGCACATACATATACAAATATAAAAGAAGTATACACTCATTCAACAGTCACTGAAGTTGCAATATGATTGTTGTACTGTTTTAATCCACCATATAACCATAATTTTGATGATTTTCATTTGAGAGATACTGTGTTAAATTTTGGTATAAATGTCCTATCCAGATAAAACTTGCTTTGTTTTTGGCTTTGTTTTTTTGTTTTTTTTTTTTTAAGATGTCAGCTAGCTATGGCATGGATTTATTTTTGAGTGCTTACATGTACTTCTGATGCAATCAAGCCTCAATCATGCAGAGGCTCATTTCCAGAATGCAATGTTTTCTGGTATAATTACTTTAGGAGGGTGTAGTTTTTCTAATCTTTTTTAATAGAACTAAACAGAATTGTTGATAACACAAGTTCCTTTCCTGAGATACTTAATTTGTAAGTAAAATAATTATAGCAAGACAGTATATAAGCAAGCATTTAAGTGCTTGCATTATAAATAAAAGAATCAATTATATTTCAATGAATTCATCTCACTGGGCATGTGGTTTCAAACTTTGATCAGCTAGTTTATCTAAAACAGTTACAGAACAAAATCTTGAACACTGTAGGTCATTTAAGACTAAATGTAGTGACTAAAAAGGTGTGTTTTTTAAAAATTCTCCATAATAACACCACACACTGTTGGTAATTTGAGGCAAGACTTTTTATCTCTGCCTTTTACATTGAAATGAACAGTATGTGACAAATTTGATCTGCTCTTTCTGATATCTATTTAACATCTGTTTAAAAATCTGGTTGTAACTGAACTCTTAATTCCAAACAGTAACCAACGGAAGTCATTTATGGAGAAAGCACAGGGAGAAGTTCAGATTACTGTGGTGAACTAATTATGCTCTTATGTTGAAGAGACTGATTATTTCAATTTATTGAGCCTTGACTGTTCTTGCACGGTATGAAGGATCATGTGATTGTGGAAACACTATGAATCTTCTGTAGATGGGGTTTAAAAGTTTGACTTACTGAATTGGAGAATTCAAGAACCTGATCTAATTTGAAGGTTGATTTTTGGAAAAATCTTGTCTAGTCCACTTGGAAGAAGAGTGCTGAAGATGAACCTATTTTTTCTTGGTTTTTTATGCTTGTGTATCTTTCTGTCAAGAAATCCTACTAATACTGCAATTTAGATTGCCCTACTACAATTAAAACTAAAATGACTCCTGACTAACACTGTTCCTTGCTCAAGCAAAAAAAAAATTAATAAAAAAGAAGTAATTATAAACCAGCTTCATGATGACTGAGCTGTTAACTAATATTTTTTTTTAATTAACAGTTTGAATAAGATTTGAGATCTGTTAAGTACTGCAAAAAATATGAAATCCATTAGTCAAATCGGTCTAAAAATAAAACCTAAGTTGAAAAGCAATTTTGCAAAACATAAACATTTTATTGAGAATGTATTATTTTTGTGGGATGGAATAATTTATTTGCAAATTTGATTTTTTTCAGCTGTCTACCTTGTACTGCAATATTACTTGAAATGTAGTAATTTAGAACTGAAAGTGTTATATTTATTTTCTGGATAAAAATACATCAGTTTCTCTCCCTTGTAAGATTCACTTATAACTCTTATATATACTTATATATACCAATAGGTATATATATGTGTATATATACACATATACATATATATGTGTAAGTACTTTGTTCCAGATACTAAAAAGAGTAATTTTTAAGTGTTTGTATAAATATTGCCTAAATTGTGTTCTTTCCATAAGTAGTACTGTATTATGAGCTACATCCACTGTCATATAATGCCTTTTACATTACAATCCAGTAAAGATTGTCTTTAACCCTCAATTTTGATAATAGAATCATTGGGAAACTTGGGAAATAATGAAAATCAGATTAAAGATACTAGTAATTTTGAGTATTTTCAAAACAATCACAGTTTAAAAAATGCCTCAGTTAAGGTAAGAGGTGTTTTCCTAAATGTACACATTCATCTTTTACTCTGGAAAATGTACTAGTAGGTATGAAGAGAAATTGTTTCACTTGTAAGCAGTATTTTAATATTGCTGTAGAAATAAGAAGGTAGGTCTACAGGTTCTGAGAATCTCAAGGTAAGTACGATAGGAAAAATAGTGTAAGGAGAAACAGAATGGACCACTAGCTTACCCACACTCTGAGAAAAGGGAATAAAAACCCTAGGGTTACATTAGTACTCTGGTAATATAATGTGGGACAGGCATTTAATAAAGACACAGGTCTATTATCAGCATAAGTACTTTCTGTCATTTATATCTTTCTCCACTACAAGCATAAAGAGACCAGAGCCGACATGGGTGTCAAAAGTGAAAACCACCCCGAGGCTGGCTGCCTTTAAAACGTGCTCTACCTATGATTGGGGGTTAAAGCTACTGTTTTATAAAAAATTCATCACCTTTTCCAAGCTGGCAGATGTATCCACAATGGGATTTTTCTTGGAACCCCAAACTGTGATTTCACAATTCTGGTAAACAGGAGGAAATGTTATATTGTCTAAGTGAGAGGCAAGTCTTCCATTCACTACCTATTCAGCTGTTGAATTTATTCAAGTTTGCTGCTGTTTAAGTCACAAGGCTCTAGCTCTTTTTTTCATTGTGAATTAAATAGCAGAACATAACTTTTGCATTAAACATCTTCATTTTAAACCACTTGAAACAACAAAATACTATGGAAGACACTTGGTTCCCCTGCGCCTTTTCTTAAGCATGAGGCTGGATATTCTCCTTCTTTTTAAAGATATGATTCAGAACACATCTTAAATCTTTGTATATTATGTTCAACCTGCAAGCCCTGTTTTATGGATTTAGACAGTGTGATGTGCTTTTCGCTACAGGGTTCTTAGGCACAGTTTACTGCTGCTCTGTGCACAATAAATATATAAATAATTTACTTGCTCTAGTCTATATAAATGATTTGTTTGCCTAATGTGTTGGAAATAATTTGACGTATTATAGTTGCTGCAGTTGTTGCCACAACATTATTACAAATAAGCAAGATCTATATCTCATTCAGTCTTCTGGAAATAATTTTTAAGCTCTTTATTTTAATGCTATTTTTACAAGTTTTCTGCTAATAAATACACAGTTGTGTTATGCCTTGAGAAAAAAGACTTAAGAAGGAAGGATTTTTTTGAATCATCAATCTCATTCTCATTTAAACCAGTATTTTCATTCAGTCTCAGTAACACACAGCATATAAAAAGTAATCCATGCAAAATGAGTAAAAAACTATTGCACCCCCCCATCTGATCTCATAACTGTGTAACACAATTTTTACACAATCTCTCCATTGTTATCTTCATGCATCCCAGTCAGAAAATTTAAAATAAGTCAGGAGAAGTCACTTGTCTTTTTTCTTATGAGAAATACGACAGATTTTTTTTTTTTTTTGCCAAGAGCCTGTCTCATTTTAACATTTAAACATGTGGAGACATGGAGATTCTCTCATAATGACAAGCACTGTATTAACCTCAGGAAGATCAGAGACCACCTTTGGTGTGTGTGTACAACAGCTATTTCATATTAAAATACCTTTCAAGACTACTAGCAACTGGACTATATAAAGTTTACAATTTACTTATAATTCACTTTCTTTACTCTCCTGCAAGATGGCTTTTAAGTGTTTTCTCTCTTTCAGTGTGTGCCTCCTGGCCTTACTATGCACTATTTCTACCCTGCTCCAAGTTAGAATTATTCACTTCTGTGTGGCTTTTCTGTGTAAACATAAAAAGAACAAAGCAATAATAAAAATATTTTCATGTTTTTGTATTCAATGTCCCTGTGGTTTTACCTTTCTTCTCTGCAGGAAGCTTGAAATCAGAGAGACAAATGCCTTTCACAACGAGTGTGAACAGAACTTCTCACACCAATAAGCAAGATGGGTTTGGAAGCCCATGTTTAAACTTTCTATCTCTTTATTATTCTTCAAAAACTGGCTTCTCAGTTGACAATCAAGCAAATATTATTTTTACCCACATATTTTTTCAAGAAGGTGACTGCTAGTGACTTTCTGGAATGTTTTTGGACTTCATTTTGGTCCTGTAGTTAGGAATCCCTCTTTTACTGCAAAATCTCTGGCACAATTTTTTTCCTATTTTTAAAATCACAAAGTACACCAAAGAGACACTATGTCCAAACTTCCGATTTTCCCATGGTATTGGGAAAAAAGCAGAAAAAAAACCAAACAAGCTACTGTGTTTCCTGAAGAATCAGAAGGCATTTTGTTCTTCTCTGATATTACTGCTCTGTCTTTTCATAGACGTTAAAAAGAAAGTCTTATTCTGAGGCTATTGCTGAAGTGTACCTTTTTGAATTTAGTTTCTTTCTCTCTTTTCATATCTCTTCCTATGAAGATAAGGAATATTAGCACTATTCAGGCTCATCAGCTGTTTACTTGGTGGAAGAACTTAGCTTATGTCTCATTACACCACAAAAATTTACACAACTTACCAGATGAATACAATTCATATATTTAAAGGGAGCCCAGAAGTTTGTAGAGCTGTACAGCTGTTCAGTTTTAAGTTCACATGTAGCAAGTCCCACAATTAACTTTTACTATATCTAGGCTAGCTAAAGTATTTAATACTTTAAATATGACAATATGTCATTATGACAGACATGGAAATGCTTGTCTGTGGGTGTTTATATGAATTACTCTGTCAGGAAGAGGAAAAGTAAGAAAGGGACTATTTAAGCTCTGGAATTTTAAAACTTTTTTTGGCCAATAGTAAAACCTCGGGTATTCTATTTTTATATGGCATGATATAAAGGCTTTGCATTGGGAAAAAACTACAAAGTAGATTCAGAGCACCCAGACAAAAAGTTAATTCATGGAAACACTACTGCTTTATTAAAATCCATTATCAAAGAACAAAAAGGAGTAGCATGTTGCAAGTCCATTTGTTAAAGCCTCCAGGACACAAAATTTTGCATCAGAATTTCTTTTATTGTTCCTGATTCACAAAGTTCAACATTGCAGAAATATGTGGAGCCACATACATATTATTTCCAGGTACAAGCAGGGTTTTTTCACAGAGCATTTTCCTTCTTAACAGAACCTTATGCTCAGACATAATTTCTTACTACTTGTTCTAGGAGAATATGTATGGCACTGGCCTGTAATATATTGTAATCAAACCTATAACCTTACTATTTCATTGCCATATATGAGCCTTAAAAACATCAATTTATCTATCTTCTTGTACAACTTCTTTCAGTTTTTCTGGATTTTTTGACAGTAAATAGCTTGGATTTGCAATACGAAGCCTGCATGATAACTGTATTTTAGAAAGCTTTTATCAAATCTTCAAATGTCAATAAATTCTGAGGACAGACCACATGGGCAGAAAGACAGGAAGCCTGAGCAAATTTCCTTCCAGTCCACAGCAGTGGACAGTTCTCTGTCTCAGTGAGTTAAGTGCAGGTAAAAGCATTGGAAAAATAAATGCTAGATGAGTTTAAAAGAAGAGCAAAATTGGCTGGCAAGCAGTATGGCCAGAGGAATGAATCACCCCAAAAGTGACTCAGTCTGTCTCAAACTGTCAAGTTTCGTGAGCAGCCCTACTTTTTCTGTCTACCTACCCCCTTTTTTTCATGATAGATCCTTGAAATTTTTGCTGTCGTGCAGAGCTCCAAGATCAGCAGCAGAAAGGTTGGAGAGACAGAAAGAAGGAGTAAGGAGTGACTGCTGAGTTCAGCAAGCAGAAGAACAGGGCACTGGTTACTGGTGTCGCAGTGATCAGCTAAACTCTCATTCTCCTGAATGATGCTGAGCTGCCCTCCACCTTGCCTACCACTCTTCTCAACAACTTCAAGGCAGAATGCACTTCCAGACAAATTAAATCTGTGTGTTTTTTGAAGCATTTGGAACATTTCACATCTTTAAACAAAATTACCTCAATCATAAAAGAACTTGTGCTTTACTATGATAAACTTAACTAGCCTTTTCTAATTCACATAATTTTCACATAATGTCATCCTACTTTATAAAACAGAGCAAGAACAGCCTTACTGGGATAGAATAAAGGTTCATGTTGCTCAATATACTGTAGAGTACTATCCTTCCAGTAGAGATAAAAAACAGTGTCTGAGAAGGTAAAAAAAAAAATGGGTAATTATAAAAGGATAGTGCCCTGCCCCCTTTCCCTCCCTCCCCCCCACCTTACTACTCCAAACTCCAGCTCTTTTCAGCCCAGGAAATATTCTGAGCAGAACACAGTTCCATATATTTCACCACTTCTAGAGATTTCTCTTCCATTTACTTGACCTGTCTCCGCTTGAATTCTAATGGGTCATGAACTGGTGTCTGCTTGTGTATTAAAAATAGGATTTGGCCTGTTATTTTCTTCTGGGTGCACACACACTTCAGCAGCATTATATGTGCATTTTGTCTCTCAGCAGAACTCAAAGTGAAAAGGCTCTTCCTTTCAAGTATTCTGCACTGGGAGAAACTCATAAAATGATAAATTTTAAGACCATGCCCTCTTGAAATGCTGATAAATCTGCACCTGCTTTGTAGACTTAGGTTAATATCTGTAAGGAACTGTTTCTGTGGACTTTCAAACCAAAGCATTAACAGTACAGAGAGTTGCAAACGTAAATCCTCATTGGCTATGGTTAGCAAATATCTACTGCTTCTTTCTTATTCAGTCAAAAACTCAGAAGTATGAAGCTATGTATTGATTTAAAATTTAATCAACAGAAGTCTTCATTAGAATCAAGCATAAAAATATTTTAAGTCTTATTTCTTATGCTCCTGACTTAAAGATTCACTACTGGACAAAATATTGAAAGAAATGTAACCAAAAATATTACCATTTCTGATATTGTTTCAACTATATTCATAACCTAGGGAGGCTTTTAGCAGGAGGCAGGTTAAGATGACCTCCAGATATCTCTTTAAACATGAATTTTTCTATAGTTCTCTATGTCTAAGTAGAAAAAAGCAACCAATTAAGCAAAAAAAGCAAAAAAAAAAAAAAAAAGCCCCAACCAAACAAAAAAACCAAAAAAATCCCACTAAAGCCAGCTTGTAAAGTGGTCTAGAACTGATGATAACAATTAAGACATTATCTTATATTCTGTACTACCAGATGTTATTAAGGAAAGCTAGTCATGACATTAAATTTTGAAATTGAATATTAAGATATTCTAGAAGAAAAGCTTTATTTTGAAGTCCTTATTGCTCTAATTAAGAAAAGACTAAATGGTTGTAGTGTAAGCAGGGCACGGAATGATGAGCAAAATGAATCAAGTGTTTAAAAGTAGAGTGAGTAAACAGAATGTCAGACAGTGCTTTAAACAATGTTTCACGTTGAATTTCTTGGAAGACAGGAGTGTGCAGATGGCGATGAAACTTCTAATAGACAATGTGAATTTCCAGTGTCAGGACTACTGATTTTTAGACTACAGATTTATTTAGTTTCTCATCCATAGAAGAGAAAATATTTGAAATTTTGAATGATTGTTTTCACAGAACAGCCACAACAAAATAAATAAAAAAAGACAGAGAAGTGAATGGATGTAAAATGCAAAACGTTAGATAGGCTTATCAACTGTATTTACAGACTTATTTGCAAATTTCTCTTGGTTTGTGAAAACAAGCTCAGTGTAACGTTCAACAACTAGCTGTGATGAACACTGCAGTTATTCAGTGTCACCTCTAATTAAAATGTGTATGGTTTGTTACAGGACATTTTGTTGGTCTTTCAAATTGGCTGAGCATTTTAAAAAGGCTACTGTATGAATAATCAGTAGAAGTGCATGTTAACAGGCAGAAAAGTATCTGCAGCATACATTTGCAGTATTGCAGCCCTGTAAGTATTTTGTGAATACTATTAGTTGTCCAAATATTATTTGTTGGAATGAAACTGACCCAGCTCTGTTATGTGACACTGCTCTCCATGCTAAACCTTTCTTTGAAGGGTTATATGCAATTTAATTGGGGCATAAACTTCATGTGTACTGTTAATAAAAGTGTAAATTATATGTGGAGCAAATACTGTTCTTAACACTGTTAACTCATTCAATTACCAGCTGAATTAATTAACTTCCTTTTCAGTTATTAACTTACTATTTTTCTACCACTACTTCTGATAGAATATTGTCTTATCTAATCAACACCAGTTTCAGGTCCTTGATAGAGAATTGTTCGTTTAAAACCCCTTCTTTGCCACATGAAATTTTTATCAGCTTTAGTTTACCTCAAAACTTCAACTTCATTTTGTGGGGTTAATTTATACAATTGATCAGGTTACTACTATATATCTCCAGAGTCCTTTAACAGTTTTGCTCTTTTCTTCACTTATTTACCTCACTGTGAGTGATAGGATTTTGGTTGTTACTTGCTAAATAGAGGAAAAAAAACCTATTTACGAAAGTGTTTAAAAACATTTGTTGATATTACTTGCTTGTCATGAATGAATACAGCTTCAGGGCTCTCTTCCCTTAGACCACTTTACTGTAGAAATGCAAGTTAAGAAATCACTCAAGGAATTTTACATGGTATTTACTTATGTTAACGTGCTTCTAATGTATAAATGATACATTGTTTATAACAATCACAAAAATATTTCAAAAAAACCTGGAAGAAGTCTCATATTTTACTGTAATATGCAAGTTTATTTTCTCCTTCATAATTATCTTCTATAATATCTGCAAGGAAAGATGTGCTGAATACTATGAAATTTTGTGAAAGAGAAGAATAACCAACCAAATTAAAAAAAAAAAAAGAAAAGAAAAAAAGAAGAAAGAAAAAGAATATTTCTGAGTGTTTTTCAAAACATTATTTTAAATGTGAAAAGCTTTAACAGTAATGAATCATTCTGAAAGTAGTTCTGTAAATAATGCTAGCATTTTCCTTTCTTTTTTAAGTGTGAAAGTAAATAAGCTCTGCTTGTTCTATAATTTTTATCTTGTAAGTTTCTGTCATTATGAGCCCAGTTCATAATTCTCTTATTTAATTCATACTATACACAAAAAAAAAAATTGGAATTGTTTTTTCCAATTACATTTGTTGAATTTTTGTAAAGAGATTTCACATTACTTTTTACTAATTATTAGACAGTTTCTCCTACAGAAGCCAATCTTTAGCTTAGAGCAGCCAAGTTCTTGCAATTAATTATGCAACTTTTTATGAAAGTGAGTCAACTATACCTATCAGAGATGGCACCTACTGCCCTATTTCACTCTACAGTTATCCTAGCAGAAAAAAATGTTCATATGAATTGTGAATAACTAAGTCAAAGCTACTACTGAATAAAGCTTAAAACTTAGGTCCTTTTTATATAAAATGCAATGAAACAAATAAAAATTTAATGAGAGAGCTAAGGGAAGTTGTGCTATTTCTTGATCATTATAAGATTTCAAGAGTATACTCATTGCAAAATTCAGTTGTCAAAGCTCATTACATCTTACACATTCTTTGAATGGTGAAGCAGCATGATGTAAACTTACAGCTTACTAAATGCAGAAAGTCATGATGCTGAGTACACTGTTAGCCCTTACTCTCTCCCTACTATCTCTGTGTGGCTCCCCCCATCTTCACCCACAGCCCCACTCCAGCAGGGCCAGTATCCAGCTCCCACTGCCCTGTGGGTTCACCAGGCCCACCTGCAGGTCAGCATTCCAGCCAGGTGTCAGCCTAGGCCCATTTGGCATTTTGACTTGTTAAATTTCATCTCATTAATCATGGCAAATCATAGATCCCTCTGCAAGGACTGCTGTCCCTCAAGAGAGTTAACAGCATCTCCCAATTTGAGATCATCAGCAAACTTGTTAATGGTGCATTCCCTGCAAGGAGGCCTATTGGATAAGAACCATGCTCTGTGAGCACTGAATGATTATCTCAAACCATTTTTTATCGGGTATTAGAGCTTGTCTGCATAGTGCTTTGAATTAGTATATTTCTTTGAATGCATTTTTGCAGACAGATACTATCATCAGCGGTCTTTGAACCTTAACCCGTCACAATTTTATTAATTAAGAGTTTTATTCTGTAAACTCTTAATGCGATTCCTTCAAGAGCTCTGGCAGTCACTGGCAGCAGGTGAAGGCGCAGAGACCCAGGACTGGGTCTCTGTGTTTGGTGTGACCCTGAACAAGCCAACTGAGCTGCCCTTGGATCTGTGAACTGCTCAGAGAAGGGTCCCCACAGTGGGACATTGACAGAATGGTTGGGCACAAGGGTCTCAGCTTTCATGGGGCTCTGACAGAATAATCAGACAACTAAGGGTTTGAGAAAATCTTCACTTTTCATGTGACAGAGCAGTCAAAGTAAACTTACTTAACTGAAACAATTGTCTTTAGGCTCATAAGCAAAGCTTCACTGACTTGAAATAACCTGAAAGGAAAGATAATTTTCCCCCTTTCCTCAGTATTTCTAGCATTCTGCCAAAATCTCTAGACTATCAACTTATCAATTTACAACACTAAGTCATATCTCCATTGTCCTGACTGAAACCTAGTAGCCTCTGCTCATATTTTTGTTGCACTTATTGTTCCAAAATTAGAGATTATTAATACATAATGTCATAGAATAAGTATTTAATAAATGAATATACAATATTCCAAAATATGTGAAGCTCTCATATAATAAATCTGTTAAGCTCTCTGAGAAAAGATACTCTTCCACAATTCAGAAAAAAATCACTTGTCAAAGCCCTTTTCACATTCAGAATGCAGATAACCTGTAAACCTGCATAATTCAGATATAATACTCTTAATAAAGCTGATGAGACAGCCTTAACTGTTTCAAGAAGCTACCATTCTTTCTTGCTTGCTCCCTATTTTCTGCTAAAAATAAGCATTTCTATTAAGAAACACTTCTATTAAAATGAAACCTTACTATAGAAAAGATAGCAAACTTTAGATATATTTCTGAATAGTTTTTTTATGAAGATCGACAATATTAGTATCAAGGCAGAGCACTGAATTTTTTCTGGTAAATATTTGAGCAAGGGTCAATAGCTACCATCACAAGTATTAAATCCTTCATTAATGAATTATATATATTTTAATAGAAAATTCACAATATAAAAGGAAGAGCTTGTATTCTAACCTTGAACACATACATAAAATACATTCATTGAACTCATTTGAACTCCAAATTGATTTTTACTAAACATCACTCAAGGCTAAGTGAATTTTAGTTAAAGAGTTACTGTGGCATCATCTGTCCCTCTAACAAGAATGTCAAAAATAGCCTCTGGTCCGCTTCCAACTGAGCTCTTATCTTTTGCGGAAACCCATCTGCTGTAACATCAATGAAGATGATTTTTTTCCCCCAGTATTTTTCAAATGCATTGACATTTATCTTAGGTACTGTAATATGTATGTATATTAAATTTACCTATTACTTTACATTTGTAAGTTAACCATAGACAACAAAACCAATTTTTTTTAAGGTCTGTGAAATTAATTTAAAGAAAAATTTTAAAACAGAGCAATTTAAAGTATTTCTTTCCTTTGATATCTACATTCCCTAATAGAGTGGCTAGTTTCTCTAGCAAAGATTATAAGGGAGGAAAAGGATTCTCCTGGAGACAGTGGATCAAATTTAGACCAGCAGGAAAAAACGCAACTTCATTGGGTATTATGTACACTTTCAGTGCAGCTGAAATTATCTGTATCCATGAGATTTACTCTACAGTTTGTAAACACAAGAAAATCATGTCACTGTCACAACCAGAGCCAACGGGCACAAACTGAAACACAGGAGGTCCTGTCTAAATGTAGAGGAAAAGTTTTAGCTGTAAGGGTCATGAACATACATATAGGTTACCCAGGGATGTTGTGGAGATATTCAAGAGCCATCTGGACATGGTCTTGGACAACTGTCTCTCTATGGCTTTATGTGAACAGAGTTGGGGTTTGAGCAAGACAATCTTAAGAGGTCCTTTCCAGCCTCAACCTGTGAATGAAGCAATGACCTAAGATGTTCACGTAAAGTAAGGTAGAGTAAAAATGGAAGAAAATTACAGCATACTTGTCAGTTATGTTGTTGGGCTGGAAGATCAGCAATTTAGGGATTGATTTCCCTTTTTTCCTTAGGCTTTATGAGTACTTTTTAAGGGAAATTTGTCCCTCTGCTATTCAGAATTCTCATCTGTAAAATAGGAAGACTATTTGTCTCTCTTACTGGCATGTTCATTAATTCATGCACCTGAAGGTATTTAACAGAAGCAGCTGTAAAAACCATTAAATTTATTAATAATAAAATGAATACAAAGTAATTGTAGTAAAACTAAAAAAGGAGTTAAAATAAAGGAGATGCAGTGGGAACAAGGATTGTTTTGAAGATTTGGTTGCACAGCTGAAGATTTTTCTGCTCTGCTACTTTGAAGTATAACATTTGAAGAATAACAAATATTCCTTATTTGCCATTGTACACACAGAATAAATCAAAATAGAGCTAGGTAATATGTGGTAATGCAATTTGCAGATCTCCATGTGCCCTCTTTGTTTCCCCGTTCAGTGTACTATTGGTTCATTTTAAAATATGCTCTGCTGTACATGAAAACCTATTGGTGTGTACCCTCCTGCCAATCTTCCCTTCGTCCTCCTGGGACTGGCTCAGAGAGAGCCAGCCCCTGCCCCCTCTCCTTCCCCTTAAAAGCTAGAGCCTGGATCAGCTCGAGGTCATCTCTCTGAGCTGGCAGCCCTTATCCTGTCCCTGCTCTTCCTCCCCCCTTTTCCTCCCTGCAACCCTCTTTTCCCCATTACCCCAAATAAACCTCCCTGCCAGAACAGAGATGGAGTCCAGTTCTTTCCTTAGTCTCACTATATTCCTGCTGAACTGACATGGTTTGGAGACTGACGCCATGCCGCGGAACCTCGGGGGCCGGGCGCACCAGATCTGGTGGGATTACATGGACCTGAGACCCTGGACCGGGGGGGCAGCTGGCCTGTGCCACTTCCCCGGACCCTGTTACATCAGTAATAGGTAAGAGAAGTCAAGTTTTACTTCAGAATGAAGTAGAGGTACATATAGCCTCAGTATTATAAAAAATATTGAGTCATTCAGTACTCTTAGGAAGGTAGCAGTAACAAAATCACCTTCCGGATAGACCGACTACCTGTTGCATCTCTCTTTCAATGATACAATATCTAATTAAACAAAAAATTATTTTATCAACCAGCAAATCCCTAAATTAGATGTCTGATCCATCTTGAGTATCCTGCTTTATAGAATCCAGACAAATTCAAAGATCCCACCTTGAGTATATTTATAACTCTTACAGCATAATGGAGACACACACTTACTTTTAACTCTCTGTTTATTCTCTGTCTTAATTTTTAATTTTTTTAACAATTCAAGTTTAGGTCCAAGCTGTAGATATTTATTAAGAAAATTAAAGGAATAAAATCTCCCCTCTCTCATGATTAAATATATTTTTTTCATATTCAAGGGGGGGAAAAAAAGCAATGTCTGTACAATTTCTTCAACGTAATTATTCTTCAAGTTTTCTCAGTATTAGAAGTTCAATAGATAAAAGAGACATTTCAGATCAACATTTGTACCTAACCCATGACAACTGTCCATCTGTCACTGAAAATGTAATTCTCTTTAGCTTAGCCTGCCTCTCACTGAGAGAACCTTTAACTATCAGCTGAGGGTAATGGGAAGGCACAGTCAAGAAAACAGACCAGAAATTAAAGACAAAAGGGAAAAATGCCACTCTAAAGGAACAACAGCATTACAGGGAAAAAAAAGTTTCTCAGTTTAAGACAAGAAGGGCTTGTGGTGAGACACTCCATTGGGGTGAGGAACAGGAGTATAGGTGAGGCTGAATGCTTAGAAGCAAAGGCAATCTGTGATGCAGCTCATGCCAAGGATTACTTCATCTATTGCTATCAAGAAAAAGAAGGGTACTGGCAAGTCACTTAACCATACTCTTTGTAAAATGGGGGTGATTACTCCATCATTTGTTGCTATCAAAATAGCAAGAATTCATCTAAGAGTAATTCATCTGCATTTACCTCTGGAACAGACATCCTACTACATCCCTCCCTCAATACCAGACCATTGAATCTGGGAGAGATCCAGCTAAAAAGATTTCTAAAGGGAGGTGAATTTTCCTCCACAAAGAGTAATAAAAAATTGATAATTTCTTGGCATATTTTAAAAACGTGCACTTACTATTTTGATTTTATGAATTATTAAAGAAAATCCATAAAATCCTATCCTATGCTTCAAATGAAACAACTCAGGAAGTATTCCTAACAAAAGAAGTTAAGAAATAAGCTGAATAGAAGAACCTTGGCTCTCAGTATATTTTAATAAGGATTGCATTCAAAATTGTGAACTGTACAGCCAGATAGACTGCCAGGGACAAGGATGCAGCATCTGAACAATTTGACTTTTCTTTCTACTGCTCTGCAAATTTTCTAGATTCTTACCACAGCCTATTTTATCCAGTTAAGCCTCACACTCTGAGGAAACACTTGCCTTCTCTTCCAGTGCCCAGCGAACTGTTTTACAATGGAAAAAGACAATCTGGAATAATGGATTACTCCAGCTGCATAAGTATTAATGAGCCATTTGCTTTATGTTCATACACCTAGATTTCCCTTTATGACATTGGTAAGAATTCAGCTTTATATCACTGAAATTGCAACCATATACAGGAATGTAGTAAAACTCCTGAACTAGGGATAAGGGAATCATAATGATGAATTCGAATACTTCCATGCATGTAAACTCACAGACCTCACAAACTGCAGACACAAAAATCCCTGCAGAATACTCCTATAATATTTTGATAACTCATGAGATTGAACGGTAAAAGGTTTTACCGCCCCAGTTTGTGGGAACTATGCAACACGGTGGAAAAAAGCAGGAAATGCATAAACCATATAAACTTACAAGTGATGAGATTTATATTGTTAGGGGGAATATATTATTTGTTGAGGGCAGCTCTAGTAGCTGCTGTTTGCAACAGCTACATTTGTAACTGACCTACTTTATTGCTACAGGAAGACAGAACAAGACTTCTGAGTTAAAAATGAAAAAAAGTGTCATAAAACATGGACTTAAAGACTTACTTCTAGTAAGATTACGGAGAGATATTTTGTGAAGAAGATGAATGGTGCTTTTTCAGTATTATATTGTAGAAAATATCTGTATTGTGGTAGGTAAGAATAGTAAATAAAATCTTAAAAGCAATGAAAGGTGAGAATTTTTGTAAAACTTGAAGCTGGATTTTATTTGTCCAGTGCAACAAAGCTTCCAAACATCATTATAGAAACCAGAACTGTGCTTTTATATCCCTTCTGCTCAAAGTTGAATAGTACAGCTTGCACTTCTTTAATATAAATTCTGTTAAGAAGAGCTCATTAACTGTATTGCCTGTACCACCCTTTTTCTCAGGTAATCATGAAATTTTCAGACTGAGAAACTGCAAAGACCTGCTATCATGCAATTGTACTGCAAAAGGTGGGATGATGTTATTGTGTTCTGTATTTTTTTTTTGGTAGGAATAAAGGGAATATTTAAAAATATTTTGCTACTACCCAGATGTTTGTAAGCTTTGATTTTTTTTTCAAAAAAACCCAATCTTTTGTCATCTTTCAGTTTTTTAGAAACTACTTAAACAAGTAGCTATGAAAACAGCATTTTCTGACACAGACATAAGAGGTTACTTAGCTTACTTGTCCACACATGGAACATCTGTAACAGGTGGAATTATTGAGTACAAGAGAAAATGAATAATTAACACCACATAGAGTGCTTCCTCTGATTTATTTTCACTGAAAGACATTTTATACATTAAAAAATAGATTAAATTTTAAAAATTCAATTATATATTTTCACAAGATATTTCTAATAGTAATAATTACAATCACTATATTTCTCTAAATTTTGCAATAAAATATCCTATAAGTTAGAACTACCTTAGCCCTCTTAAAATAGGTTAGCAGGTTTTTCTGCCCTGGCGTGTTTAGCTTCTGTCTGTCCTAATAATCTGTCCCTTTGTCAACTCTTTAAGTGCTTATTCACATATTTGGCTGTTGATGTTGAAGTTATCTAAATATTTTTCTCAGCTAGATAATAGGATTCCACTGGTTTGTTGTTGTTTCTGGTTAGGTTTTTGTGGGTTTGGGGGGTTTTATGCTTGTTTTTTGTTGTTTGTTTGGTTTGTTTGTTTTCTATTTGATTTTTTTAAAATATCATGTTATCTTGTAATAAAAGAATTTTTATTTTTTTTTTATTCTCCCCCCCCACCACTTTATTTATGAAGTTGCCTGCAATATCTACTTCTTTAAAAACTTGTTGATTGGATAATGACAAGCCATGAAACTTAATGAAGGAATAATAGTCTTCTTAATAGTTCTATTTATAGTTCCTCTATTTTCACAGGAAATACACTCACTTTTCTATAAAAACTTATGAAAAATAGAACTGGACTCCTCATTGTGCCCTAGTGACTTCTGAATCCAATTCAACTGGTTGTTGAAGATAAAAGCAAAATAGTTACAAATTGTTGAAGATAATTACAAATGGGCAATGTCAGTTGCTTGTTTTTTGTTGGTTTTTTTTCCCAGAGATATGAATTTCTGTCTGTTCCTGTAGCATTGCAGCTTCAAGTGTCATCTACAATTAAGGTACAACTCTAACACTGTGGTGTAACCTCTCCCTTCATATTTTCTTTCTCCTGAGTTGCTCTTTGTGTGGAAGGCTTAGTACAGATAGACTACTGCTGATGAAGCTATCAGAATTATTAATAGGAAACAAAATACCTTTACATTAAGCAGCACTCCATAGTAGTAACTAATAAGTCAATGTAAATAAAAAATGTCTCTCCTCCTATGTCGATGTCAGCTATTTAACATACTGAGATCTCCCATTTCTGACATTTCCATTGCTTGAATATATTTTTGTACAATATTGCATATTCTTTGCCATTTACAAAACAGATGGAAAATTAAGGAATGTTTTCTCCTCTCTTGGTGTCTCCCCTTAAAAATCAGATTCAAAGTGGAACTGCCTTCTTACCCTTAAATTAGAATGTAGTCTCATGCTCAAAAATGTTTCGAAAGGGAGATTAATTTGCAAATTGCAGCCTGTTACTTATACTATATGATCCATTTCCCAAAGTCATCTTTCAATCACTATATTGCAATGTTATTGAGTAACAAAATACAGGCACTCCTAGAAAAAAAATAAAAAATAAAATTGAGTCTTCTAGGTTAGAATGACTATTGAAATCTCAGAAAGGAGCACAGTAAATGATCTACAGTTATTACCTTCCTCATCCTGAAAATGATATATCCTCAAATTACTTTTCCTGAAGATTCTTCTGTTCTGGAAATCTTAAATACAGTAACACTGATGGAGTCATCTGTCAAGTACATCTGTCAAGTTGAAGTCCCTCACAAGTACAAAGGCTGGTGACTGTGATACTTCCGCCAGCCTCCTGTAGACTTCATGATCTGCCTCTTCTTCCTAGTTAGGTGGTCTGTAACAGACAGGACATCTGCCCTGCTGACTTTTCCCTTGATATTCACCCACAACCACTCAACTTTGTTATCATTATCTTTGATTCCAGTACAATCAAAACATTCCCTAACATACAGGGCTACCCCACCACCTCTCCTGCTTCACCTGTCTCATTTAAAGAGCTTGTAGCCAATTCCATTGCAGCACTCCAATTGTGAGAGACATCCCACCACATTTCTGTGATGCACATTTCAGAGCAGGTACTCTGTCAGACTTTCCTGCTGCACAGTGGCTTCCAGCTCCTTCTGTTTGTTACCCACACTGTGTGCATTGGTGTAGATGCACTTCATCTGAGCTGCCAATTTCAGCTCCAACACTGGCATGCCACCCTTTGGCTCATCTCCAGTGGGCCTGGCTATATTCCTACCCCTCTTCAAACATAGTTTAAAGCCCTCTCAATCAGCTCTGCACTCTCATGGGCCCTGACCCTGTTTCCTGTCTGAGACAGGGGGACCCCATCTGTTGTCAGTTGTTGTTTGTGCCATGTAAACCCCAACATGATCAAAAAAGCAAATTTCCATCTATAGCATCAGCATCTAAGCCATATACTAATCAGTCTTGTTATCCTGTTCCTTTCAATATCCACTACTGGTACTAAAGGGATTGAGGAGAGCAAAACCTGTGCATGGACTCCTTTGACCAGATCTCCCAGTGCCCTGAAGTTTGCTGAGCTTCAGTACATTTTAAAGAAAACTTGTACATATATTTCAGTTTACCCTTTAAGCAGTGGTAGTTAGCTAAATGCACACTATTAAATGCTATTTTTTATACTGAAATTTGCTTATATGGAAGTGCCACTGTGGCAAATTGAGTGTAAACTTCCTAGGAATAGGGGACAAAATTTCTGAAGAACAGGAGACTGTACAGAAAGCTGGGTATAGATGTTTGGAGGACTACAGTCAGCTGCTGGTTGAGAAAAGAGGAAACCTGGGAGGACTTAACAGACTTTTCCATAGCCACTGATGCTTTTATCTTCAACTCCTCAAAAACCTTCTTTCTCTAGCAGGGAACCAAAAATTAAGAAGGTCTCCACTGAGGTATAGCATTGTTAGATTACTAGCCAAATTACTATTAAACAGCCTTAGTTACACAAAATGGTATCGGAAAGTCCAGCAATCAAGACATCCTGGCTGAGCTTTGTCTTTACAAACAAATCTTCCTGCATAACATAGTATTTGTGATTGTTGGTAGTTGCATATCTAGCTTTGAACACAGGCTGTTCAGTCATCAATAAATTAGACTTTAAAGCCCCTTTTCATGTAGTCTTTAGATGTAACTTTCTAAGTGTCCTTGCCAAAGTACAGGGAATATTTTTGCAAGGACAAAAAAATATGTAAATTTAAGCATCTAGGATGATCCCATGGATGTCACTGGGGCTGCATAATTTTTATGCATTTTTCATTCCATTTCAAGCAAAGTGTTATAACATTTCTTTGTAAAAATGCTTACTTTAATTTTGAATCTATTATTTTCTATTTGGTCAGCACTGTCTACCTTTCTGGGATTTAACATAAAAGTGTCTGAAAAATAATGAAGCCTTTTCTTGAATCTCTGAAATTGTAACACTGCTGAGCAAAGTGGGACAGTGATTCAATTAGTGTTCTTTTACCTAACACGAGTTGAGTAAAGGACAAGGAGGTTTGAAAAAACAAAACGGCAAACACAAGTATTACTAATTGGAAAAGGTTTTTTGTTAATAACATACAGATATGCATTAAAACCTGTGCCTAATGTCAGCCACAAGTCAAAAATCTGTTTTAACATTCTTCCAACAACTCACCCTGAGATTTAGTATGAAGCTGTAGGGAATAAAGTACCAATTTTAAATAAAAAATTCAAAACGCCATAAACTTAGAAGTTGCAAGGCTCCAAAGGCAAATTTTTAAAGGGCACTGCTATCCTGCTATCCTACTATCCTATAAAAAAAAAAAGAAATACTAGCAATCACTGCCAAATAGCATAATTTTCTTCTCTGTAGAGGTTCAATGAAACTGCTTTGTTCTGTTACACACACAATTTCTTGTCAAAATAATTTTATTGGAAAATTTTCACCACTTTTTACTTACAGCTTGTGCATGATTTCACTGCTGAAGCCTCAGAACTATAGACATTGCAATTCTAAACACTGAAAGACAGATGTGAAGGAGTTTTCACGTTCTAAAGGAAGTAGAGGGTGTTATCTAGAAGAATAGCAATCCAAAATCACAGAACCACGTAATCACAGAATATCTTGAGTTGGAAAGGACCCACAAGAATCATCAAAGTTCAGCCTGGCCTGGCACAGGACACTCCAAGGACCACACCATGTGCTTGAGAACATTGTCCAAGCACTTCTTGAACTTTGTCAGCTTGGTTCTGTGGCCACTTCCTTGGAGAGCTGTTCTGAAATATCACAGTCTGGGGGGGCTGCACAGGCCGGCTCCCTCCCGGTCCGGGGTCCCTGGTCCGTGTAATCCCACCGGATCTAGGGCAGGCGGCCCCCAAGGTTCTGCAGCATGGCGTGAGTCTTCAAACCACGTCAATTCAAGCAGGAATATAGTGATAGAAGGAAGAACTGGACTCCATCTCTGTTCTGCTAGAGAGGTTTATTTGGGGTAATGGGGAAAAGGGGGTTGCAGGGAAGGAGAAGGGGGAAGGGAGACAAGGCAGGTAGCAGATGCTAGCAGCCCAGAGATGGAAGACCTCGAGCTGATCCAGACATCGACTTGTATAGGGAAAGGAAGGGGAGGGACTGTCGCCCCCAGAGCCAGTCCCAGGGAGTCTGAAGGGAAGACAGGCATAGGGAACCCACCAAGAGATTTCGGGGTACAGCAGAGCATATTTCAAAATGAACCAATGGTATACAAAGGGGAAAAAGGAGCACATGGAATCCTAAAACCCCACGTTGCTACACTGTTCCAGTGCCCAGCCACCCTCTGGGTGAAGAATCTTTTCATAATATCCAACTTAAACATTCCCTGACTCAATTTCTTACCATTCCCTTGGGTCCTATCACTGGTCGCCACAGAGATCAGTGTCTGCCCCTCCTCTTCCCCTCATGAGGAAGTTGCCACTGCAATGAGTTCTCCCCTCAGTCTCCTCCAGGCTGAACAGATCAAGTTAGCTTCTCCTTATACAGCTTCCCCTCAAGGCCCTTTATCATCTCCGCTGACCTTCTTCGAACCTCTCTAATAGTTTAATTCCTTTCTTATATTGTGTCACCCAGCACTGCCCCCAGCACTGGAGGTGAGGCTGCCCCAGAGCAGAGCAGAGCAGAGCGGGACAATCCCCTCTCTTGCCCGGCTGGCAATGCTGTGCCTGATGCACCCCAGGACATACTTGGCCCTCCTGGCTGCCAGGGCACACTGCTGGCTCATGTTCAACTTGCCATTGACCAGGACACACAGATCCTTTTCTGCAGGGTTGCTCCCAGCATCTTGTTCCCCAGTCTGTACGTATATCCAAAGCTGGATGTATACATAAAATGTATGGGATGTACAAACGTAAAGAATTTAAATAGTTCAACTCTCCAGACCATAACTGTTTTCCTGTACTGAAATTGTACCATTTCAGAAACACTGCTAATATTTCTCAGCTTTGCACAATACCATTATACTAAGCTTCCCCAGAGAACAACCCGTGTCACCCTGTCTGGAAGGTAACTTCCTGCTTTATTATTAGATGTGACTTTATCACTCATTTAATAGTAAAAAGACATTAAGTTAGGGAAACTGTGATGCTAACAGCCTCTGTTGCCTACATTGGAATGCGTACTAAAACTCCTTTTTGTTTGTGGATTTTAAATTTCAATATTTCATTTAGAATCGTGAGTGTTTGCAAAAAAAAAAAAAAGTTTTTATGTGTATTAGAGACAAATATTAACATGGAATATGAAAGATAGCTGTATTGAGATGCATTTTATTAAAAAATTTCACAGTACGTTGTACATTATGTTACTGGTACAATACTTTATCTTCATTTCTCAGGCTTATTTATGGCTTAAAAATAAGTGTAAATTATTGTCTAACAGGTTGTCTACCCCAAAAATGTTGAGATGTTTAGCATTAACATTAGTGTAGGAAAAATGTTTCCCATTTCTGATTATTTAATGTTATAAAATTATTCTGATTTTAGATGCGTATAATTGTTGATAGCATTCACCTGTATGGAAAACAGCTGTAACCTGGTACAGATAATGACAACAAGCTCTAACCATGGAAACCTGCTTATATTTTAATTTTTAATATTTTCAATATCACTTAGGTTGTAGTATGCTAACCAAATACCAATCAAAATTTTATTTCCATTTTGCTCATCTTCCTTTTTGAACAAAGCATTTAAATGTCAAATGAACAATAATTTCTGCCTGAATAATTAGGGCTTAATTGGAAAATTAAGGAAAAATTTGGCTTAATACTGTTTGCTGCTAAGTTTTAGATCTCATGTTTTCACGTGGAATATTTTTATTAATCCAGAGCACTGAACAATACAGATCTCACTGAAAGTATACATTCAATTCATAACAGAAACACACAAACCTTGAGTCTGAAGAGCATTTATACTCCTGAAGTACCATCTGATAGGTCACCCAGAACTCCTAAGAAACAACTACGAATTTACAGATTTTTTGATCTAGTGCTCTACATAGGCAATAGAAGATCACAGATCATTATGCCCCTCATAATTCTAATAAGGTAATGTCTTAGAGGTGATTTTTTGGGTTTCTTTTTGCTATACTCTTCTCATTGGTGAATATTGTAGAACTTATTCGTTTAGGGATTCTTATCTTAAATCTATTAATAGATTTTATTTCCTATTTCGTGTATTACCCTTTGGACTTTCTGCTTTTGGGCTCTATATATCCTTTCATACATTCTTATACTCTGAATAGCTTTGTGCCTACTTCAATTTCAAAACATCTTTCTAGAAATGAATACCCAGAATTATATTAAATACTCCAGATGGGATTTCATTGGGATTTTTTTCACTGATCTTGCCTGTTTCAACTGGAAATACTGATACTGATGTATGGCCTTTCTCACAGCTGTATCAAATTTTTATGTTGCAATTTTGTAGTGATCAATTCATCCGTCTAGGATCTTTTCAAGCATATAGTCAATTTTCCTCTTTTTTTTTTTTTAGTCCACAAACACATAAAAGGATTTTTTTTTCCCCTTTAACACTGCTTCCCCCTTCTATTCCTCTTTGTAACCTCTCTCTATCATTTTTTCTGCTTTTAGTAGAAAAAACCATTACCATCTCCTTACTTAACATACAATTCATTGTGAGTCATCAGTTTTCCTCTGTTAAAATTAGAAGTTATTAATGGAATCACAGAATATGCTGAATTGGAAAGGACACAATCAAGAAAGGATCATCAAAAGATGGAGCTTCCTGAATGTTTCATCCACTTCAAACATGGAAATTTCTATTTTCATGCTTTCATTTTCATTCTACACTTGATCTCTGCTTATACAGAAAGTTTCAGAATCCTTCACAAACACTTATGTATAACATTTACCTTGTTTTCAACACAAAAGTAAATTCTTTTTATTTCCATTTGTACTATCAAAACTCCTCCTTCCCTTCCTTGTCTGGTTGCTTTTGGTCAATATTATTTTTGTCATTAGTGACTTCTTAACCATTGTTAATATGTTTTGCAAATTTTAATTTTTTATAAGTATGGAAATTCCTATTTCACATATATATTTGACTTTAAAGATTTAAATGCTTATTTTCTTCATTCCTTAAGGAGTATATTCAGCTTATGTGGTGACAGACTATCACAGAAATGTAATATAACTGTCCAGCTTTTCCTCTATAAAAGATTCCAACCTGAATTAATATTTCTGTATGTATTAAGTCCAGAAAATAGTAGGTAACTGTAAAAAATTCACACATTACCAGCACTTCAAACATTCAGTTGAAAAGTTTCCTATATATTAAGAATTCCCCTCCCCGGGAAGTAGCTGCTTCAAGAAGATAAGCAGCATTAGATATAGATGTTCCTCCTTTCTTCCCCTTTCCCTGAGCCTTTCTTAATGAGCAGGTCATCATATGCTATGTAACATCCTTTTGGTCTATTTGGGCACCTGTTTCAGCTATGTCTCCTCACAACCACTTGCCCTTCCTCAGTCTTTTTTGCTTTGAAAACAGAGTAGGGAGAAGGCTTTGATGTTGTGCTAGAACAATTCAGTAACAGCTAAAATACTGTGTATTATCAATGCTGTTTTAAACACACATGCAAAGCACAGCACCATATGGGCTGCTATGAAGGGAGTGAATTCCATCCGAGACAAACCCAGTACAAAGTGGAGAATATCAGCTTTTATTAGGCTATAAATTCGTTTCAGGCAAGAAATGTTCAGATGAATTATTACCAGTGCATCCCATCAAATGATAAAAAAAAATCTTTATGTAACTGAATGCATATATTTAATCCACAACAATATCCCTTAAACTTGTTTATAAGTTACACAAAAATGAACAGTGATAGACTAGATTTTCAAAGCCATCTAAAGACAATGGCTAATCCCAATAGTGTAAAGACTTAAGGAATCTTTAGCTTCCTTTAGAAAAAACAACGTGTGATTCAATAATGATGAATACAATGCCTGCACCACACAGAGTCTGCCCTACTTGATGATTCTTTCTGAAATCTCTTTTCTGTGGCACCTGTACAATAGTACTACTCCTTATGGTTTTCTACTGTGAAGCTGTGAAGTGGCAAATCAGTGATCTTGCATGTACATCATTGACTAGACAAATGACTTTGGCATTGTAAATTCATCTGGATTATCCAAAAGATTGTATGCTTACCTCCTGATGTTGAAACTCAGTAAACCTATGGAGCTACAAAATGCTGAGTTACACAATTGCAGAACAACTTCAGCTTCAAAACCTTTTTCAGTCCCAAGGCCTTTTCTGATGTGGTTGTATTAATTCATTGGAGTGTTTCCACCGGGTTTTAGTATTTATTTTATTAAAATCTGTGTTTTGCCAATTTGTTCTATGCTGAAGAATGGTTCTGTAGGAGAAACATGACTGAAGAGTGAATGTAAAACTCAACAAAACTTCAAGATTTATTAAGTAAGGAAAATCAGTCTCTTTAAAATCAAAATTCAAAAAGATCCAGGGATCAATACGACTGTTGTCTACTCAAAAAGTAAGATGCTATAAGAAAATGTTAAGAAAATGTTATTAATGAAAAGCTAGACTATTATAAAAATGAAACTGTAAGTACCTCTCTCCCCCTTTCCTCTCCTTAAACATGCAAGTCAAATGGACTTATGAGAGCAGTCACAAAAGACCAACCTGATATTTTATCATTCTCTACAGGTCTTTGATGAATATGAGAGCATAAAAGCCTGTATCAAAAGGTTACAAGATTTAGCTGAAAAAATAAGAGATTACTGGTAATTATATCCAATGTGCAAAAAAATTCCAAGTCCACAAAAAAATCAGATTATTTTTCAAAGTTATTCTTTTCCCCCTCAAGCATTCTAATTTTTACTGTTCACTAAAGGGACAAAATGACATGACAATATGATGAAAGATGGGTAAATATTTATTCATGTGGTGTGAAAAATGCCCATTGCAAGCCTAATTTAAACAGTTATCGGAAAGAAATAGAATTAGAAAGAAGTGCCTAAATTTTGGATTACCCAAAATGGGAAGTGAGAGAAGATTGTCTGAAATAGAATTACCTACACATGATATTGCTTGGCCTTTATCTTTATAGACCTTTTCAGTGCCTTAACTTTTGTAACCTGAAGATTTTGAAAGTGTTCATTAGGATACTCACCTGTTCCGCTAATACAACATTACAATGACATTAACTGCATTTTTTAACAGCAAAGCTGTGTTCTGGAACTCAGCTGTTTCTGCAAACTGCTTGCATAATTCTTGCTGTTTAATCTCATAGGCATCCATTTCATGTAATTCCTCTAAAAATTTGTAATATATTTCTTACCTTTCAGAAGGATACTGTATATTTCTCACTTATTTGTAATCATTTAATGTTTATTGGTTCTTGTGACAATATCATCTTTCTTCTGTTCTGCTTCTGCAGCTTCTATGCACTCCATGAAGTGAGAGCCTTAAGAGAATTCAGTAGTCTTTCTACCCTTCCCACAGACTTAAAACCCATTTACAATTCAAGCTAAAATCTCAGTTATGGTAACAATAGTAAATGTAGGTATTGCAGATATGTGTTTGAAAGCTGACAAAATAGCCAGCCAAGAGGAAGAACAGCATACTGGGCTTTGGGAGCAAGACAAGAAACACTGGTGGATTGCTCTTATACTTCATGACCTTTCATCTCACCTTCTGCTGACTTTTCTAAATCCCTTCTACCTGCTCCTTTTGCCATTACAATCCTTTCATTTTGAGTAACCTAAAAGAAAATTTATTAAGTTTAAGAATATGAATTGATGTTCCAGAAGACTCCTTAAAAGAAGAAATCCAAATCAAACTTTCACTAAGAATTAACAACAATACAAGTGTTGCCTGTTTATAATATGAAATAAATTTTAGGAATCAACCACACATGGACAAGAAATGTAGATGACACCTGCTCAACATCATACTTCATCCTTGCTTTCATTGGCAGACATGCTAACACTGGTATTTATGTACCAGCATCTTTTGGAAACACCTGCAGGCAAGAGAGCAGAAGGTAGGAAGTGCTTTAATTCTTGCTCATCTGTAGAGAAAAGCTGTTTACTTCACTTGCATTTATGTGAGGTGAAAGTTAAACTTAGAATTAGCTCAGGTTAGTAATGGGTAATTATGTTGTACATCTGCCCCCATAAATGTTTCTGAACTGTTATTCTCAAACTTTGCTTGTTCTGGTGCTAGAGTAGGTGTTTTAAATTAACAAGTTTCCAGAAAACCAGGCAACATAATTAAAGACATCTACATTTTATAATTAACAAATGGGTGCTTGATTTTCCTCTATACTGAAAAGCTAAAGATTCCTCAAATTAATATTTTACGTAAAGCCAACATGCCATATCATTAAAACAAAAATGGTTTGTTGTTTTTTCATTTAAAAGTCATGAAAATAATGTTAAGGTGTTATAGACTCAAGGGGAAATATTTTAACCTTCATTTATTATGATACATGTTTTTGATGTACTTTAAAAGTACTGCATCAATTTCAAAACTCCATTATTGGATAATTTAATTGTCCTTTATCAGTTCTCCCTAGTTGATTTTATATAGCTTTTTCTGATTGCAGCAGGTATACTCCCCTGAAGACGTCTCTTAATCATTAAAACAAATTGCCTAAAACTTTCTTAACAAAAATAAACACATAAATATACAAATGTATATAAATTTCTTATGTGCCAACAAAGATTTTTCAAATTTATGAAGATTTGATGACAGGAAGAGTAAGGAACAGGAAGGTTCATTTTCTGACCAGGTGAATAATGAAACTCACTCTTCTGACAACAGTATTTGTGCTACATAAAGTGAGAAAAACCTTGAAAGACTAAAGTGAAAGTAATGTATTTGGTTTAAAATGTTGGTAAGCAAATTGTGTAAAAAAAAAAAAACAAACCAAACCAAACAAAAACATGTTATCAAAATTTAACATTTCCAAGATTTTTCTCTCATGCAAATTTATATATGAAAATATTGGAAATCCATACACACAATTAATTGTCTCTGTATGACATTGCCCTTCCCTATCTTTCTTAAAAGTGTATCTTATACTGTTTTCTCCTAAAAATTATTTTGTAAGGTGAGGTTCCTGTGACATGACTTGAATCTTTGTAGAACAGTAGAATAAATCCAAACTTTTATACCAGTTACAATAAACAGCTTGTATATTGTTACTCAGGATATATTCCCTTTTCCCCTTCATTTCCTCAAAACAGTAGCAGATACCAAAACCATGCAAAGCCATCAGAGTTACCACATTCATCCTTTTGACAGTGCATTTGAAAGATGAAATCCTTTTAATATTTCTGTTTTGAGGCTGCATTTTTAAATGGCCTGAAGAAGTGATTCACTGCATGAAAAGAGAAGTCAAGTTCAATGAGGAAATAACATATTTCAACAGGAAGAGACAAATAACTGAGTTAGTAAAAAAAAAAAGAGGACAAGAGTGAGGGCAATCTGCATATATTTGTAATTGATAAAAAAAAAGATTGTTTTCTTTATTCTTGTCAAGTATTAATTGTGAATGAAGACATGCAGCTCTATAAGGATAAAGGAATTCCAGCACACTGGTGTCAACTGGAAAAATACCATCCCGATTCATTTAAAGAATAACAGTTCTTTCTAGCACATGTGTACCTATTTTTTTTAAATGAAAAAGCTTTAAAAGATACTTGGATTAAATAGCTACAGTAACTAATTAAAATCTGAGCATTACACTTCTAGAAAAAATTTTGTTTTCTGTTCCTCATAAAGTCCTATAAATGGAGAGCTCCTTTAATTATAATCCTCTGTGAGTAGACTATCTTAAACCTAAAAATATAATGATTAACATTTTAATAGTTTTAATAATTTCCTTTCATCACAAAAAAAAATTTGAAACTAATTATGACTGGGTTTTATCAGTTTTTCAGTATACATGAGAAGTTTTTTCTTGGTTTCTGGTATTGTATTATTCCTAAATATTTATTCAGAAAGATTTTATTATTTAAATATCAATATCTGCTTACTTGAATATTTGCTTCATCAAGACACAACTCAAGTAAAAATACTAAAACCTGTTGCAACTAAAAAAAGGAAAAAACATTTATTCCTATCTTTGCCTGCATAAATAAATTCAAGTGAGATCACACTCAATCTTTTGTCATATACAGCAATGTTCTTTTTAGTTATTCAAATACAAGTAAAGGTTCACAAATAAAAAAAGAATATTAATATTTTAAAAAGCATTACTTTTCAATGAGTTTGTAGTTTTTAGGCTGGCTAATGATAGAGAAGTTAATGTTTGATGACTAGCTTACAATAGAATAGAGAACAGTGTTTATGCAAATTTTCTGTTCCTATAGACTTGTAATGTGATCCATATATATTATTATCTTATTCACCAAATTGTTTATTTTACATTGTTTCTTAGTTTCAGTTTTAGGTACGTTAGCCCCAGTAGCCATGTCACTTTCACAGGTAACAACATCCATGTACCACAATTTCATCCCTTTTTTTCATATTCAAATGGAGTTCGCAATATTTCTTTTCTGCCACTGTTGTTTACAAGAAAAAAAGAGAAATTGGTGAAATGATAAAGTTTATAAGGAAAATGGTGTTTTTACTGTTGACAAAATTATATTGACTATGAAAGAAGAATAAAGTAAGAGCAATTAAATTTATATTTAAGCCTCTTTTATTAATAGTAATATTAAATACCATTGGGAAGAATAGAAAATATATTAAAGAAGTGTTACTGCTTCAGTCTAAAAATCCCTTTAAATATCTTATTTATCTTAGCTGCATTTTATCAACATTTTTAACAGGAGAAACAATTTACACATATCTTCATAGCTGTTCACAATAGCTTTTCATAAATCTACAGAAATAAACCCTTATTTTTACCCTCCAGGTATAGAAACAAGGGAATAAAGTTTGTTTTCCAAAAATTTGAAATAAGTATAAAATAAGCTCCCTTCAAAATGTGAGACAGTAAGGATGGTATCTGTGGCTAAAATACGAAAGAAACAGCTGTACAAAGTTCATAGTCTTCTTAAGTAAAAGAGCCCCAAACTAAATGATTGGGTTTTTTTCTTGTTCAAGACAATGGAAGCAAACTGAAAATTCCCTTTCACCATTTCAGAAAACAGTAGTAGCATGTGGAGAAAAAAAAAAAAAAAAAAACCAACAAAACAATCCCACAAAAAAACCCAAAACAAACCAACAAAACCAACAACAATCAAACTGAAAGAAAAGGACATTACCAACATGCCATTCTGTGTGAGCATGAAGCTTCAGGATAAAAACACATATAAAAACAAAAACATTGCATCAGCTTATTGTGGCTGTAATATCAACATAATTGAAGACAGGGGTATAATGAATACAGGTATCCAATAGAACATCAGCAAGAATTAAACCTCATATCGCTTGAGGGTTAAGAAAAAAATATCCAGGGTTTTGTTCTTACTGAATTTAAAAGGGTAATCTTAAAATCACTTGTAGTACCTCTTCTGCTCTATTATCCATGTCCCACCACCCAGCACTTCAAGTTGGAAAGTTACCACTTCTCTAAAGTTGTAACATATCCTAACACATCTCAACAGCCAGAAGTAAAGATCTGACATATTTGAAGGAGCTATGAAAATATTACAGGCAAAAAGTTCTCTCCTTGTATACACCAGACACAAATATTACAATATTTGTGCACTATGTTAATAGCTATTTCCCTGAACACATACCTATTGTCAGAAGGCATTGTTTGAACTAGCCCTGTGTGTTTGGTTATATGAAATGACATATGTCTGAAGCCAGAAGGCTGTTCAGCAAGCAATGCCCTGTCATATGATATGACATATGTGTGCACCCAGGCTATGGAGCCGCCACATTAATAAGGGCTTTTCTGACTTAACAGATGAGCTCCCTATTTATATGATACCTATAAAAGAACATTTTCTGCTTCTTTAGGACTGCTTTTAATAGGTAAGCAACAAAAAAACTGAAAGAGTAGAAAGCAAGCTCTTTCTTACTGTTGCCTTCTTCCAAGAAAATGTATGTGATCCTTAACATGTCTGAATTTATTTCAACAACTCTGTAATTATGGTTTCCTAAGAGATGCCATTTATATGGTACTCTGCCATTTTCTGAAGTGATGCAGTTAAAAAGTTAAGTGTCTTGCAGAAACTTCTGGTAATGCAGGAGCTGTGTGAGCTAATCTTATGCAATTCTATTGCTCACATGGAAATATATATCAATGCTATTAAAGCACTGTAGAGAAAATTTATTTAGTGAGCAATGACTGAAACAAACAAGAAGGTTCTGGATTTAAATGTGTGTACTTTCTTCCATCTTTTTGAAACAAACTAATCCAAACAAGTGTAATTCTTAACAGTTAACAATGCAATTTAAAAGTAAGAAAAACGTGGGGAAGCACTTAGTAGTGCTTACTAGGAGCTGCAAACTCCAATAAGCATGTACAGCTTCCAGTGGTGAAGTACTTAACATACCCATAAGCCAATCTTCCTACAAAACTACTTAGTATTCACTTTACTAGCTAATTATTTTGAAAATAGTAGAAAAAAAATCTGTTGGTATTTTTACTTTTGGGAGGAAAAGGTTGAAAGTAGAAGAATGGTGAGGAGGATAGTAAATTTGCTCAAGCGATCTTGCAGCTGGGAATGTTAAGAATATCAGGGTGTGGCAACTCCATTTATTATATCTGGTGTTGTTCATCCTCTATTTTTTGATAAGTAGAATTCCTATGTACACTCTGTTATGATCTAATTATTAAGGTTCTTTAGAAATACTTCTGCCCGAATTAAGGTACAAACGAGACCATATGCCAGTCAATAGTATGAGTTTTATTTGATAGAAAATATGAGAGAGAGAGGGAAGAAAAGAGAAAAAAAGAGAAGTAAGAAAAGAGGTGGGGGGGGACAGAAAGAGGGAAAGAGAAAATATCACCATCCGTGGATCCCAACGATGTTGCGTTGATCCTCTCCAGCCGGTCTTCTCGGTGGTGGTGGTCCCCCCGAAAAGCACAGAATGCCATGGGTTAATATACACTCAGGCCAGGGGCAATGTCCAGGCATGTCCCCCCAGGGGAGGGGCAGCCTCTAGCAGCAGACTCTGCTTGCATCACCTGCACTCCTGTGGTGCAAGGCTTAGCACTTTGGGGGGTCTGTGATGGATTGTGACTCCCCCTCAGCTCCTCTCACGTGAAAGTCCCGTGGATGTGGCCTGTGGGGCTGGGGGTTCCACAGCTGGGCCAGTCTGTGTAAACCTGGCTTCTGTGAGCTGTGCTCTGCCCCCACCCCAAACTCAGCCAGGGATGATTCTCAGCACAGCTGGTGGCTTTGGCCTTTGTGTATGCATACCTTTCTCTTAGCTTGAGATGATTGAACAATAGGTTTCCCTTTATCTAATCTCAGCAGTTTGACTCAGTCCAAAGTCCCAGTCAGGTATCTTCAGGGAGGTTTCTTTGATTGTAGCTTCTTTATACACTTTTTGTTATAATGAGCAAAACTTTATATCAATGTTTGAGGCATGAACTATTTCAGTCTCTGACACACTCTCACAAACATGCTTGATCCTCCTGCTGGGAGAGAAAAAGATCATGAAAGCACAGCCTTGTGCTAAACTGCACACGCACGAAGCCCTTTGATATATTGCTGACCCTCGCAGGTACGGGATCTCCTGTACTGGCCAGACACAATTTTGGACACAAAATCTGGAAGTGTTATCTCTGATGTCAAGAGGCATCATAATGAAATCAAGGTGATAATAAAGTTCATTACTGAGAATTTTTTGTGAAATATTTTTAAAAGGATAATGAATAGATTTCCCATGACAGTCTTATATATGTAAATCAAATCAAATCAAATACATGGGTTAAGTAGTATTAGAAGAACACATAGAAGAAGTAAAGGAGAATTCTGCAGAGATTGGTAAAAGAAGAAATAAAGTGAGTGTAAAATAATGTTGAGTGGTTTGAGATTTCTTCTTTTTTTTTTTTTTACTTTTTGCTATAATTTCTGCTATATTTTTTATTCTCACACTTAGAAAGTGCAAGTGGCCAGATTTTGGAGAGTCAAGTTTCAATAGCTGTGGAAAATTTTACTTCAGCAAGGCATTAAATGTTGACCATGCTGAAATTAAGATATTTATTGTCCCATGTATCTTATGAGTAGCCAAGACCTTTTCCAGGACAAATCCATTGATTTAAAATAAATTATTCAACACTTAAAATTGTTTCAAGTGATTAATTATTGTCACAGTTATGAGTGTTTGCTTCAACCACATTGGAATCTATCCAGTTCAGATACTAGGTATTACATTTTCTTGCATCTTTGCACAGTAAAGGACACAGGCAACTCAGACTGCTCAGGCTGGAAAAACAAGGGCTTATAAGGACCCTATTGATGTCTATAAATACATGAAGGGAAGGGATGAGGATGACATAGATGCACTCTTTTTGGTTCACTCAGTGACAGCAGCGTGGATGCAAGGAGCATGAACTGAATAACACAAAATTCCATCTGGACAGTAAAAACTACTTGATTATTGTGAGGGTGGTCAAACACTGAGACAGGATACCCAGCGAGGTTATGGAGTGCTCATTCTTGGAGACACCCAAAATCCCACTAAACACTGTCTCTGGAAATCTGCTGTAGCTGACTCTGCTCAGGTGGAAAATGTTGGACTAGATGATCTCAAGAGGTCTCTTTCAACATAAATAATTCTGTGATTTTATGTAGTAGTCTAGGGGAAGTATTATGAAAATAATCATGACTACATGGTTTATATGCCCCATAGCAGGAATCTCCTAGTCTGATTGTCTAGTCATAAGGAAGTAGGAGAAGAGGAAAAGGAGGAAACAAAGAGACAAAAGACAAAAAAATGAGGAAAAGTGTGTTAGGAGGGAACTAAGAAAAATATAAGAGAGGAGAGAAAAAGAAAATAAGAAATCATGTAGAAACTCCTAGAAAAGACTTATTTAATTGTACTCTCTGCTGCTTAAACAAGAGAAGTGAGAATAATAAGGAAAAGCAAGTTGGGAACTGAGTATTTTGGAAAAGATAATAGAAACTTTTCAACATGTACTCCTCCAATGCCAAAATAGACTATTATAGACCCTTATGCTTCTAGATCCTGCAGAGAGATAAACCTCATTCTTCTTACTAACGGCAATTTGATCTCTACATGAGGAGACACAGATGGTACCCCCTCATGTCTTTAAAACTAAGGGCAGAATGTAAAGTTGACAGCCATCCTCAGAGAAGAAAGGGCCACCTTCCCTCTCTCCACAGATTCATAGACAAGACAAATAAAAAGGGAAGGAGAATTAGGGATAATGGAAGTAGATATCATCACTGACATTATATACATCCTTTTTCAGTACATTCTCATTTGTCATTGTAATTCACATAGTTTACTGGTGAAAATTTTCAAACAACATCAAGGAATAATAATTTCTGTGGTGCATCACTGACTGTATTCAGATTAAATCTGAGAGTAAAGATGTATAACTACCAACACAGGATAAAGGAGATCAGAGGCTATGGGTCCTCATTAAAAGTGAGAATCTGCCTGGTTTCTTCATGACATGTTTTGGCAGGAATCGTGCATTTTTACCACAACATTTCTAAAGTCTGCTTAGGTGGTAGGAAACACCTTTCACAGATTTTGAAATTCATTTTTTTGGTTAATGAGACATGAAGATAATTGTTCATCTCTTATTTTCCCCTTCACCTTCTTATTTTTTCAGTGAATTTATCACTGAATTTGGAACAAAAAAGATGTATTATGTACATTATATTTTGCTAAGTTCTTATTAGAACCTTACTGCTGTTTTCATGCAGATGAATAACTACATTGGTTGTTAATAGATATATTAATCTAATCATGAGTTTCAAGAAGCCACAGTACGAGTCTCTTACTGCCAAAAATCTACCTTACACAATGGTAAGAAAGCTAATATGAATGCCTGAGTCAGTAAATTACTTGCATCTTCTTATTTTTGAGTCAAATGTGTTGTCCAAGGACAGTTTATTTATGCATAAGCTAAATTTTTAATAGTGGCATATATCCAAGGTTAGCTACAGATACAGGAATGTCATGACCAAATAAGCCATGAGGCACACCTTGAGTATAAATCTGCTGAATATTTTGTTTGTAGTATCCTGGTAACTACAAGTTAAATGAAAAATGTAAGGTGTTACATAATGATCAATTCACATTCATATATTCACAGTGGCATTCTTTCCTTTGTTTTTGTCTGGTTGAACTATATCATTAGACAGAGAAACACAAGCTATCAGGTTGAAGGCTGAGGTACATTCCACAAAGGACAAAGCTCCAGTGTATTGTAAACATCTCAGTAAACAAAACTCTTGATGAAAAATTCTGAAAGTCACAGGCTGCAATATGAAAAAAAAAGAAAAGATCCATAATAGACTGGTTATTTCAACATAGCTTGAATATGTTCTGAATATTTTCTTTAAATTATGTATGTTTTACTGTTTATGAGAATGTACTTAAAACAGAAATGATACAAAGAGAATAAAATTTAAAAAAAAACCCTTTCAAGCTAATTTTTACTAAATATTTTAAAAATTGACTGTTCTAAAATGGTTTTCCTGACATTTCTTTAACATTTTTCTGATTTCTTAATGGCAAAATGAAACCATATATTACATTAACTAAAAAAAGCCCCAAACTACAATTTGTTGCTCATCAAACAACTAAACTCTGGTATATTCACATATGTCATAGTTGAATGTCAGAGGATGACTTTATAGACATATTAATTAGAGGAAACTCATTTCAATAGTCCAACAGATATAACTCTGAAAGTTATTGCCTAGTGAGAACACAAGTAGAAATTTCTTAAATCATGCCATATTCTATGTTACATTAGAGTCTTACTTTAAAGGTTACTTCCTAGCTAGAAAATATATAATTGCTCCATCTGCCAACCCTACAGCACTGCAGTACTGTCAAAAGTGCCATATGTGGAAAAGTCAGACTGTTGGTCTGTTTATCTAATATATATATATCCTGTAGAACCTGTGAAATAAAATGATAACAACTCTCAACAGATCTCAAAATACATTGTGAATGTTTGTTTTCCTTTTTTGCTTTTAAATAAGTGTAGGTGATATGGAATTTTTAGAATGAGCTAATCAACCTTATTATTGTATCCAGAAAGACAAGCTGATTCTGCTCACCGCTGTTGATCTGAGTTTTCTGAAGACTGGAGAAATATAGTGAAGAACTGTAATTCCAAATTTATATTTTTAAAGCACCACGAGTTTTGGAAAAAAATAATTTATGCAAATATCCATATTTTTATTTCTATCTTGTAAGCATCTGAATGCAAAATTTGAAAATTATGAAGTTAATATTGGAAAGTGGTAATGAAGGCTGTTTGTATCAGAAGTCTGGACTGAAAGGAAATGCTAACTTGTTCTTTGATCACAAATCATGGATAAGCAGCCTTTGTGTTCATCTTTTTGTTGTTCTGAATGCATACTCATTACCCAGTGTGTAATAGCAATTCACACACTAAGGGGGAGTGTTTCAATTTTTGATTCTAATTTGCACAAATTGGGAAGCTGGGTAGTACCTCAAAAAAGGTCAGTTCCCCTATCATCAAAGTTTTACCCTATTTACACATTTTAGCAAACTAAGACATCAGCATTCACTGGTTACAGAATGATAACTTTTTAATTATTTAGTGCTCAAACCTCTATGTGCTCATTATACCTCTCACTTCTCACGTTAATTAGTCCATATGTACTGTTCCCTCCATTTGAGTCTGGGGTCCATTTTGAGAAGGTGGTCAATGAGTCAGTTCTTGTGACCTCCCACAGCCAGAAATACTTTTCCCTTCAGTTATTTCTCATTTCTGTTGACTTCACTACCGTTGGCTGTTGTCTAGACTGCCCGTTAATCCTGGGATTGTCTTGCCTTTTCTTAAAACAAAAGATTAACCAAACATGCAATGTTCACAATGCAATTGCTTAATCATAGCTGTTTGACTTCATCTGCTGATTAACACCTTAAAAAAGTTTGCAAATTTTGGTTCAAATCTTGAGGCACTCAACATCATTTTTAAGTGTACAAGAGAATAAAAAGTGATAAGTGATCAATATCTGAGAGCATAATATATTTCTTAGACTTTGCATTGAGCTTTATTGTAAGTCAAGTCATTAGAACAAAGTGGTATTTTCAAAAAGGAGTTCTGTTTTCAGTCTTTACTGTGGGGGTGGAAGGAAAAAAAGAAAGATAAAGTTTCCAGAACTTCTACTCTAAGTAGCTGCCTCTCTGTGATTACGGTGTCTCTCCTCAAATACAACCATTAAAGAAACACGATGTCATTTATTGACAGCATGTAATGCTGCATTATAAGTTATAATTCAATAAAGCTATTCACTCTACACAAATATTACCTTCCTTTAAAAGAAGGCTTATAACCTAAGGCAGCAAGTTAATACATATTTGCCCTGCTAATATATTTACAAGCCATTTCAACTACTTTGTTCATGCATGAGGGAGTCATCTGAATAATAACTTTGTTTAGAATGACATTATGAAAAATGCTCAGTTAGAATCAAAGCACTTTTAGAAGACATTGAAAATAGAATCAACTCTAAAATTCACAAGCCTGTCTCCAAAGCAGGAAAAAAAAAAAGAAAAAAAGCAGGTGAATGCTTAAAGCTTCCCTTCTTTCTTCTGTTAATTCATTCCTTTCAGTCTTCTTTCCATCTTTATAAGCTGGTGTGGGTGGTGTGGGTAGTTATGAATCAAGTTTTTATTTCAGTATGAATAAAGGCTCACTACTACCCTATAGTTCCTAGTCTCCAACACTAAATGGCCATCTGCAGTCCGTGCTAGTGCACATCCCCTGGGTCCTCTGAGAACTCAGAGCAGGGACAGGAAAATTTGTTCTTGGTGTTTATTCCAGTGTGTAGTTTTTCTGGTGAAGACCTATTGCATTGGGGTTACACTTGCTAAAAGACTTAAACCATGAAATCATGTATGGCTATTGCATGATGCTGAATCAAAAGATGCATGAAACAAAGGAGCAATACTTCCTCGACTTGTTTACCATTTACATCTATTGAAATAACACTGTTGTGTACCAAGAGAAGAAATTCTGCATCACAAACTGACTGAGGAAGTATTTGTGAGAAAATTTAATGGGTTTGCATTTCACACTTTTTTATATAAAATGTCTCGATTCAAATGCACATGTGCTTACACATCTAGAGAGAAACAGTCTTAATTCTTTGACAGTATACGCAAAATTTTTACACTCTCCAGTAATCAGACAGTATCCCCCTGTTTTCTGCTTTAAAATGCATCAGTCCATTTTCTCTGTAGAACACATCAACTTTTTCATAGGTTTTAGAGATGAGAATGATTTGTGCTCTATGCCTATAAAAAATAAGCAAACATTTTCAGAACATTTATAGTGTTAACGGTGTAACATGTTTTCTTTTCAGTTCCAGGCATTATTTACCTAAGTGTGGAAAGACTGATTTGCTTGTTTTTTTCTTCTCCCAAGACTATTGTTTTTTCTTCTTCCAAGAAAATCATGATTTCTTGGTTTGGAAACATTAAACCGCAAATGCATGAAGGGAATCAGGTCCATCCTCTCACCTGTTTTGTGATCAACTCCATAATTCCTTAACAGCACAACAAACAGGAATGTGCTTTTCAATATGCAACTAATACACCTCACATAGAAAATGTGTGGTTTAGAGCAAAGATTTTATTCTGAAGTCAGAACAGAATAAAACAGGAACCTTTAAGTAAAACTTTGGAAGTGACACAGTGTGATTGTAGAAACAGGAATCATCACGAATTCAGACATTTTGTTTTGTACAATTCACATGCAAATATACAGTGAGGTAAACAGAGACAGTTATAATGCTATGAAGACTATGATTTCCATCAAATAATACAAAAATCTGTCGGTTTCATTTAAAAAAAAAAAAAAAAGAGACCTTTGGATGACATCAAAGCAGTCTTTTTTATCACCTTCTCTTCATTCCTTCTGGGTCATACATTACAAGCTTCCTTGATTTTTATATTTTTCTAAAATTAAAACATCTACTCCCTTTTCCCTCTCTGGTGACAGCATTTCATTTCCTTTAGGATGTGACTTTTCCTATTCTCATCTCTCCTGACATCCCTTGCTTCCAATCAAGATTTTGATAAATTATCAAATGGAGAGAGAGAAGAAGCAGCCCTCATTAGTAGAGCAGAGATCAATTTTAGATTTCTGCCAAAAGTTCAGTGAGTAAAATTGATGCCTACCATGGAACAAGTGTATCCCTTCATGCCTCTAAGTATGCCGTAGACATGGTCTTGCACCAGGAACCAGGACCCCTCCCCTCCTTGAACCAAAAATCTGGTACAGCCCTTCCTCCTCAGACAATCCAGAAGAAGTCATGGCAGAGTTAGAAACCATTTATTCTTTGAGATAGCCTGAGGAAGGATAATTCTCATACTTCCTCCATCAGCCATATTTATTCTATTACCGTAGTGGCAGGATCATTCAAATGCATTTTAACCCATTAAGATAAGACATCAGCATCCAGAAGAACACTAATATTACCTTTACTGTCTAGTGACTGTGGATTGCATCACAAAGGAAAAGTTGCAGGGAAAAGTTGACATATCAAATGGAACTTTTCAGTTTTTGACTTAAACTTTCCTCTACTAAACACAGGGCAATATTTGTTTCACAAATGAAGTAAACCTAAGTAATGGAAAGAAGACCTGGACTTCAGAACAAGGCTTCCTCAAGGCTGTTTTCTATATTTTGTGTGGGGTGATGTGGCTAGCACAGGTTTTTCCCATGAGGAATTTTCTTGTGTTTTATAAATAAAGATAAAGTTTGGATGTTGTTGGAACAGTGTCCCAGAACTTGGACAGTGCAGGCCTGGCCAATCAGGCCTGGGGGAAGGCTTCTGACTGACCAATCTGGGTGACTTTTGAGAACTCTATATATGTGATGAAATCAAAACAATAAAGGTCATTCCTTCTTGCCACTGAGAACTGGTGCTTTCATTACTCTGCTAGCTGCTCAACAGCGACAGGGTGAAGAACATTTCTCCTCTATTTTCAAGAAAAAATATTTTCCCCAGTTTCTTTTCAGTAAGAAAACATTATTACTTAAAGACTAAAGTAAGGCTAAAGAAGCTTATTGCTAACCAAGCAAAATGGAGAACAGTGAGATCAACACCAGATAAGTATATAATGGCTACTTCAACCTTGTTGAAATACTTGTGCCTCCAATTTAATGACTTTCCCTCCTTTTCTCCTAAAATGCAATTGTGGGATTTGGGATCTTCTAATGAAGTCTTGATAATGGAAGCATTCACTAACCTTTCTTCAGAAGAAGTAAATATGTGAAGGAGTTAGTTTAATATATGTGGTTTACCATATCATCAAGTATTCCCACCCACTGAGATTTTATTAAACAATGTCAAGTCATCATGAAGTCAAAAACATTCACAAGTAACAGGATGCTAGAGTATGGATTATCTACAATGCAGTCATTTAATCCCCCTTCATGTGTCATTGTAGTACTTCTTCAGATATATAATTACACTGTATTTTATTCCATATTCTTTTATGTCATTCTTGCAGAGGAAGGACTGTGTTTGGTTAATGATCAGATGGTCCCATTCAGCTCCATTCTTGTGTGCAGGATCAGTAACTGCACAGTGTTCAGCTCCTGTTCTGAATGCAGAATTGCTAGTTTTTTCATTAAGTTTTCTACAAGGATCATTCATATAATGGAAGTGCATTTATTAAATTAAAATTTTTACCATTGTCTTTTGTGAGTAATATATTAGGAAGGTTACACAGACAAGGGACAGAGACTATAAAATCAAAGAATTTACTATATTCAAATGGCAAATGTAAGAGATACAGAATCTAACTTTCCAGCTTGACTTGAATTTTCTAATTTCATATATTTAAAATGCATTGATCTCTGTTGTATTTATCAGTTCCTCCAAACTGAGAAGTCAGCAAATGAGTAATACACAGCTAAAAATTGCCTTTGTATTACTGAATGTCTCAGACTCCTTGACACCGCTGTAGACAGACATGAAGATCTTTGAGTCAGTAATGAACTATTTAACTGAGCAGTCTTCTTTTCTATGCTTGCCCCTCTAAGAGGCTAAGTTCTGCACCTGAGCTCCTTCTGAATTCTGAAATAAGCAGGAGCTGTGAGATTCTGCCACTCAGGATTGCTTTGCTCTCGTCTGAGCCCTGGGAAAAAAATATTTTTCCTGGTATCACTGGCTGGGAATGGAAGCTTGGACTGAAGGGCAGCTAAAATCTTCTTTTCACCCCAGGATACTTGTTAGGGATGGCAAAGTTGCTCCTGAAACATGAGAGAATCTGAATTTATTTAAAACAAAACTTTCAACTGGTTTTATTCTTTTGTGTATCTGCAATGATCCCAATATTGGTTATGTCCATACCCAATAAGCCTTTCACAGTGAGTTTTTAAATAAAAGAAATTGCAGAGTAAGCAAAGTTATAGTCCAAAAGGAAGTCTGTCTTTAGGTAAAAGACCAGTATAAAACCAAGAGTGGGTGAAATGTCCATGAAATGTCCTCTGGCTTGGAATTGTTCTTTTATCAGTTTTATAATGCTTCTTTGAAGGTGGAAAAAAGACTAAGCTCAATATCAAATTCAGTTTAAAGTAATTCATATAGAGAATATGGGACATCAGAATCTCTGAGTAGCAGTGGTTGGATTACAATACAATTTATTTAAAAGATAAATTAAAAAATTCTGAATATTTTCGTGCAAATTTCATTCTAATAGAAAATTTTACTAAATGTTTGAAGACTTTTTACTTCTAAGCTGAATCAAAATATTTTTTCCTCATATTGAAAGTGAACTGAAACAATCACTTTGAAGCATATATTGTCAGTAAGCAAAAGATTAAGTTATTTTCTCTTTTTTTGCTCATTCAGAATACACATTTAACTAGTTAGCTATTTAGTTAAATATTTTATTTACTAAAATATTATTTGTTCTATTAGGGATTTATTCAACACATGGAACATTTGCAGCTGCTAAGGACTTCAGGACAGCAGCAAATAGCAGACCCTTCCCATGTCTTGTTTCGTTATCTTTAGTTTGCAACATCAATCAACACATGCAGTCCACACATGCTTCAGCATCATGACTCTGTTGCTCACTGCTTTGTTGACTGGAGCACAGACCTCTTTAGAAAAGTAAATTTTGTATCCATCTGATGCCAATACTTGCTGAATACTTACACAACTCAACAGATTCAAAAAAGAGTGTGCTGTCCGTGTCTTTCAGGTTTATATCTCCACAGTAATCTGTCTCTTGCTGCAATAGTGATTTTCTTCCTATGGGTTTACATCACTGTGCATATTTATAGGTGCTGCTATATCATTCCCTATGTTATGTGCAGAATTAGTAGAAGGAGAACAGAAAATATTTCTCATTAGTCCCATAACTTCAGCTGCACCGAGGACATTCTTATTGCCAGGGAAGCACAGCACTGCAGTCTCTTCCCACCTTCTTATCTGCATGTGACAGTGCTAGGGTATTTGGACAGAAATTGAAATGACATGCTAGAAATGCAAATGTTGTGTAAACTCTTACATGGCCACAGAAATGTGAGATTAAATCCTTTCACCAGCTGTTCCACACTGCCAGATGACCCTTCCCATTATAAAATGTGGTCTTTTTGAAATTTATTGAAGAAGTGGTGCTGGATGAACCAAATCAACTTCATCTGTAACAGCTAAAAATATGTTGGTATGGTTCTCTTATTTATACAGATCATTATTCTGATCATTCCTTTTCCTATAGGAGCTATAAATGCAAAATTGCAAAAAAAAATCATCCTGTATTCATAACAAAACAGGATGCATTTTCTCCACTGAAAGTTAAGGGAAAGCTGAACATGTTTAATACATAAAAAGCAGTTTATTATTTATTTTGGAGAGAATGCTTTAAGTAATAGTATTTCAATGTATTTCACTAACATGCCCAATAGTAAATTTTCAAAAAGAGAAAAAGGCTGATGGACAGTTACAGTTTTGTCACTCTTGTGATGTTTCCCTTTTACTGCTTTAGTGATTGATATGAGAGAATGCACTCACAGTCTACAAATTTATATTCATATGTTGATATGAGAGGAAAAGATAGACAACGACAGACAAATGACTTCTTATTACAGCTCCTGAAGTGCACAAAGTGCAGTCTTAGTTCCTGATATGAAAACATGAAATGACCTCCATCTAGTTGCTCCTACTCACCTTTTCCAATATATCTTTGAAAAACAGTGCAAGCAGATTTAAGGTTACTCAGACCTTTACCATGCAGGATATTCTTCTCAGCTAGACTGGTTGTGGCACTTCATGAGCTGGTGTCCCTCTGTAGCAATTGCATCTATAAATACACAGGAGTCTGAAGAAAATAATTATTCTGAGATAATTAAGGCAAAACTGAAAGTCAAGAAAATGATTTCTGTTTTGCACTGTGAAATAAAAAATGTAGGTCTTTCAGAATCTTAGTGGGAAAGTAAAAAAAAAAAATCCAATATCCCATCAGATAAAAGCAAAATATATTCAATACAATGCACAAGTGTATAATTTAGGGTAGAAGGAACAGAATATAGCATATCTCTGTATTTGTGCTGAACTGTCTAGGAAAAAAATACATGGCACTACGTTTCAGTAAAACATTTGTTTTCATAAGTAATAAATCATTGTAGTTTCATGGGTTTTTTTCTTCTGTGTTTCAGCTTCTTTATTTTTTAACAAATTTATAGGAAATTCTTGCTTAGTTCTTTGACATTTTTCTGCATATTTGTAAAAACTATTTCATTGTTCACTTAACAGGAGAAATTTTAAAATCCATTAAAATCCATTAAACTGTACTGAATGTCAGATGAAGACTTTAAAGTGCTTGAAAAGTCCCTTGATTTAGAGATGGGATTTTCAATACTGTAAGTGAATTAGAAGCATAAGCTTTCATTAATGTATTTTTAAAATTCTGCATAAGTTTCTGCTCCTTATGAAGCATGTTATTAAAATTTTCCAAACTTACAGAATTTAGGGAACTTACTGGTCCAAAGTGGCTTGCACAAAGTCACCATCTGATTGTGAAATATCTTACATCTTGTCACAGGCAATGGGCAGAAAAATACATGGGTGAGCCTAAGAATGCATTGTTGAAAAAGAAAAAAGATAAATCTAATAGACCTGAGCTGCTAATTACTACAACATGCTTTGCTAATACAAAAATTAAAAATGGGATGATAGAAAACTCCTCACTGTCCTACTGTTGCCCTCCTCCCTGCTGTTAGTGCTCACCCTTTGGCCATTCCTATGGGTGTTCAGGTGGACAGTTTCACTCTCCCTTCGTAGAAGAGGAGGATTGCAAGCTTTCATCCCTAGGGCTTCAATAAGAGGACTCTGATGCTCATGGAGGAGGTCCTTTCCTTGTCAGCTTTAGGCCCACTTAAGTTTATTTTTATAACTTTCCCCTGCACTGCCTATAACCCCGTCAGTATCTCTCATCCCTACTGTGCCCTGGGGAGGTAAGAGCCACTCACCCGCAGGCAGCCAAGTCAGCCAGTGACACCTGGACCTGAACTGGGACAAGGACAGCCCCACAGAGCCCAGACCTGCTCCCCAAAATCACCCTGGGACTGGAGGCCTTCTGTAAATAGTGTCAAAAATCACATTTGCTTGCTTACATGTCTAGGAAAAGAAGGAGGAAATGTCAGATTAACTTGGTTGGTCAAAGTTTCAAAATAAAAAGTGGAAAAGAGCTTGTACTTCAGAGGACACAATTTCTGGGGGACACTGTGGATACAAAAAATTAATAAGCACTTTATAATTGTTTAGCTCCATGATTCAAATTCACAAGAATAAAAGCAAACTACGTATCCTCGAAATAAAAGACACCATTTGGAAATCAGAAATTGAATGAGCCGTTGTGGAAGTCAGGATAACCTCTGTATATTTGCACTCTGTGCTGCTGTTCTTTTACTCTTAACTAAGCATCTGTTGCAGACAACATCTGCCAAAAACAAGGTTGTTGGTTTGGGAAAACATGGACCTGACCCATGCCACTCTCTGTTCAATCTTACAATCAAAAATTTAACATTTTCTGCAATAAAACTGCTATTATTATGATAAGCCTCATAACATAATTGGAAATGCATACAAAAGATGGTCCTTATAGGCACTCTTCAAGGTCTTTGCCTTTGCAGGTCTGGATTTACAGAATTCTGTAAATTTTTTTTTTTCCCCAATATGTGAGTGTCCAGGCTAATACAGTGGTCAAGTAACTAATGATACAAAACCATTGGAAGTAACATGATGTTCAGCTATGTGGTCTATAATAAGCTTGACAGAATAGAAGAATTCTGAGTAAAATGAATCACTCATCATACTTTCCCTAGTTTTCTCCATTAAGTTTCTATTGACTAATGGAGAAGAAAAATCAGGTTCATATACTTTAAATATTCGTGACAAAAAGCAAAAACTTGCCTCAATTTACACCACTGGAATCAATAATATTACACTGCTTAGAAATCAGCACAAGTAGGACAAGAGTTGGGACAAATATTTCAATGTTACTCGCAGTCTCCAAAAGCAAATTTATGTTAGATTTACTCTATTCCCATTACAGAATATGCAGCTTGTGTGCATATTCATTGGTCTATAATATTTCAGATTTATGAAGACTTCCACTTGTCCTAGACTTGAGAGAAAAAGACAAGATAAAAGGATTGTGGTTTAATTAGGTTTCAGTGTATTAATTCATCTGAGAGCTGTCTGGCAATAACTCATACAGTGCAGGTCATGGTTCATTTTTGTTTCTATCTGGTCAAGAGGTTCTCATGAATTGCCTTTGTTCACCTGCCCACCATTTAAGTAATCTCTTCATATAAGGGCCTGTCATCACAAGACACTTCCAGAGATCTAGTTTTTTACCCAACAGTCCAATATATTTTCTTTCTAGCAATTTCTCTAACAATATGGGAAAAAGTATATATTCGGATCCTAATAAGAAAACATGCCCATTATTCCTGGGAGTATTAAGGTAACAGTTGTGCTATTTCAGCACAAATAGATTTTACCTTTACCCTGCAACTCATGCACCTTTTGGGTTGTCAATGCCCCTTCCCCCAAATTAATTGCTTCCCATCTTATTATCTGTTGCAGCATTTCAGAGCACATAAATCTAGGAGAATTATTTCTATGGCAAATAAGTCCTTTTGTCCTACAATGATAACAGGCATGTTAAATGGTGTGTCCAAAACAGTGAATGCACAAAATGGATACATACTAAACAAAATATAATTAATATTTGCTATCTTGTACCCTTAGAGAAGTGCACCATTGGTGACAGTGTGCAAGCATTTTACAACATTTTAACACCAAAAATAGTATTTTCTAACACAGCTGAGACTGCAAAGAGGCCAACAGAGACTTGTGGCAGAGTTACACAAATAGGGTGAAGAAAAGATATGCAAGACATGAGATCTGCAGGCAGGAAAGATAGCTTGGAGAACTAACACAGTTCTGCAGAACAAGCAGGAATGGTGTAGGGTAGAGTTAGAACAACCCTGCAAATGAAGCAGGAAATACACCAGAATCCTATAATCAGAAAAGTCAAGTTTGGAAGGGACCTCTGGAGACCATCTAATCCAACTTCCTGTTGAAAGCAGAGCCTTAGATTAGTTTATCTGAGGACCCATCAAGCTAAGTGTTTCCAGTGAGAAAGATACCATTACATTTCTGGGCAACCATTGTTTAACTCTTCCCACAATAAAGAGGTTTCTTTCTTATATTCAGAGGTATTTTCCCTGAAACAACTTGTGAACATATCCTCTTGTCCTGTCACATCATTTTTTGAGTGGGACACATCCATATTCTCTATGTCATTTCAGAATGGAAGGATATGATAACTCCCACAACATATATACTTCTCTTTTCTAGGCTGAATAAATCTAATTACTTTGACCTTCCCTCATATTTAAAATCCACCAACCCTCCTCCCTCATTCAAGTTGCCCTTGGTGGCTCCTGGATCCCCTCCAATTTTTAATGCCTTTTGAACTGAGGGGTCCACAATGTCCCAGCCGTGAATAAAAAATTGCTTTCACTGCTATAAGGGTGCTTTTATAGCATATAGCAAACTTTTTGTCAACCCAGGTTCCCAGGTCTTTTACTGCAGGTGCACCACAGCCAGTCAGACCCCTGCCTTTACAGCTGCTTTGGATTCTTCTGTCTTAAACATCTCACAGGTCTTGCTGACCTAATATCTCAGCCTGCTTGGGTCTCTTTGAGTGGTGGTCCCTCCTCCTAGTGGACCTATATCCTCTCCCAGTTTGCTGTCATCCACATGGCTGACATAAGTGGGGTTCTTTCAACCCTGGCATGCAGGTCCTTTATAAAGATATTAAATAGTATCAAACTTCTGGGAACTTCACCCATTACTTCCTGCTACTCCCTCAGAGATTCAATTAAACCATAAAACCAGTGAAAAATAAGGGAAACTAAACAAGTCTGGACTACAAAATTAGAATGTCAAAGGCAGATTAAATCACCCCCTTTGTCCCCCAGGGCTTAGTGTTGGGGCCACTTCTGCTTAATACTTTTAACAGTTATCTGGATGATGGTATAAAGGGCACCCTCCATGAGTTTGCATATGACACCTACTAGGGTGGGAGTATTAATCTGCCAAAGGGTAGGAAGACTCTGTAGAGGAATATGGACAGGCTGGATCAATGGAATGAAATTATTTGTATGAGGTTTAACAAGGCAAAATGTTGGGTCCTGTGCTTGGGTCAAAACAGCCCCATGCAATGTTACAGGGGAGTGGCTGGAACACTGTCCAGCAGAAATGGATCTGGGGGTGTTGGTCAACAGCTAGCTGAATATGACCCAGCATGTGCCCAGGTAGCCAGAGAGACCACAGTAACCAGAATTACTGTGGCCAGATGGACTAAGGCAGTGATCACCCATTTGTACTCAGCACTGGTGAAACCTCACCTTGAATACTGGTCTGTAGCACAAATCTTATGAGAAGCAGCTGAGGGAACTAGGGTTGTTAAGCCCAAAGGAGGCAAAGAGAAGACCTCATCACTCTCTAAGACCACCTGAGAGGAGGCTGTAGTGAGGCAAGTGTTAGTAACAAGTGTTGGAAGGAGAGGAATTTGCTTCAAATTGCAGCAGAGAAAGTTTATATTAGATATTATGAAAGAATTCTTCACAGGGAGGGTTGTCAAGCATTGGAACAGGCTGTTCAGGAAAGTGATTGTGTCACCATCCTTGGAAGTACTTCAAAGATGTGTAGATGTGGGACTTAGGGACATGGTTCAGTGGTGGACTTGGCAATGCTGCGTTAATGATTGGACTCAGTGATCTTAAAGGTCTTTTCCAACATAAATTATTCTATGATTCTATTATTTCCTTTTGGGGATGGGGCTGGCACAGCAATGATGAAAAAGGAATAATGGCAAAAAACGAAGGAGGCCCATTTAAATTCTGACTTTTCATATCACCAGAATCTCAAGTTCAATCACATTGGCCTTGGGCAGGGAAGGGCCACAACCATCAGTTCTAACTATGCTTCCTACGTTCCTTGGTGTTGTAGGTCAGCAACTTTGGGTAAGTTTGCGGACATCAATTGACCAATTGTTTTGTAGATGTAATGGTAATGATTGATAGCTACTTGGTAATGTACCAAATCCAGTAAAGGGTAGCTTTGAAGTCTGAAGCTGTCCTGATTTGTTGGTCTTTAACACTTCTATCACACCAGTGATTTATTTTCTGCCAGATACGCACATCTATGTATTCAGTTGCAACAGTCATTAAATACAACTGTGCAGTGCAGTTATATTGAAGGAGAACAGAAAAGTGAAAGCTTTTTTAGCAGAATAATTTCCAAGGATGTGAAGAAGCACTGTCATTTTTCTATTTAATTTCAATAAGAATGCAATATTGTTCTTTGTAGACAGTGTCCTGTAGTGTCACCAAGACAATTTTTGTATTATTCCCAGACAATTCACAACCATTCAACATCCTTTTTGCCACAGAGGTTTTCCTCATCAATGGGAACCAAACTCAAATTCATTAAAGCTTGGTCTACCATGTCTGCAGACCCAATCCCTACAGGAAAGTTCTCTTTAGATCTTCATCTGTTTGGCCTTGTAACACATTCTTTTAGCTGTGCTTAGTCAGAAGTGTGTCACCATTTAAGTATGGAGAAAATGCAAACCATAGTGCCTGTACATATGTTCATCTGTTCCTGCAGTCCTATTCATGTTCATGATCCTGAAGGAAAAGGCAACCAAGGATACATATGAACTTTAATATATATAAAATATTTTTTTCAGAAGGATGAGCAGAGATTTCCCTATATTTTATTAATTTGAATGCTAATGTCTGTAGATACTGCTGATTGTAATGTTATTTTAGGATATGCTGGGGTTGTAATTAAACTGAGTGTGGACATGTAAGATCCCACTTCACCAAGAAACCTTCAACAATAAATGCTTCTTTTGACTTTAATTTCAGTTTTAATTTTATTTCTCTTCTTTTCCCTGTTTAAAAGTGTGAAATAGCAATTCGTGCTGTCGCTGCATATCTCTAAGCTAATTGGTATTTCCTTGGTCAGGAAAATACTAACATCTTTTTCAGTTTCTCAGACAGTCCTCCTTTGCCGCTTCCCGTTGGTTTTAATTATTAAGTATCAGTTGTCATTCAATTATCACAAATTCCTGCACTCCAAGATGGAGGTTTCTCAGCAAAGCTGAATTTACTGCGCCTCAGATGTTCTGCGTTAAGCACAGAAATATATTACAACACTTGTCTCAAAGTGCTAAAGCAAACAGCAGCATATCCATCAACTGCTTTTGAGAAAGCCCAAAGAAGAGGTGAAACATCATATTTATTCTGGGTTGCTATGAGGTGGGAGCATACATACATGGAAGCATGCAGAATTTGAGGAGAAGCTAATGCACAGAAAGGTCATACTACAATTTAATATCCCACAACATGTACTTTTACCTACTCACTTGCCACTGTAAAACATAAGTCATAGGAGCTTCTCTCCCAGCAGGTTAAAGAGAATTGAAAATAAAATTTAGATGAATTATCTTTTGCCATGCATTTATTCATCACAAGTAGTAAATTCTCATGTGTCTCAATACTTTTATGCATGACAGTGAGCACATGTCTGTGCATTGGTTAACTCTCCAAGTATCACTGTCCAAGTGTATTTTGTCATACCAGCAGATCTACAATGCAACCACAGGTTTGTTGTTCAGCTTATGTATGGAACAGTAGATAGTTAAGCAATATTCATTCCCAAGATTTTGGTTAAGGGAAACGGAAAAGGCAGTCAAGTCCAAATAATAGGAACATGACCTGGAAAGCTTAAGGTAAATCTCATTCTCCAAATAATTTTTTTTCTTGAGCTGTTTATGCTGGCCATCTGTCCCTGTACTAGCAGACCTGTTCAATTTCAGCATCAGGGTAGACAGTTTATGTCATTGCAGAAGGCTCTTGCTGTTTCCAGAAATCTGACTGTGCCTTAGAGCTGTGTATATATGAGAAAACATCTCACTTCTTTAGTATAACCTTCCCCAAAGGCAGAGTAAACTCTCTTTCTTACGTATTTTAGACTAAATCAACCTGCAATATCTGGAACTAGCTTGTTGAAAAGCACCCTTATTCTAGTTTGTTCACTTGCCTTCAGGTTCTTCCAGGCATAAATAGGAAAATCATTGTGTTCCTAAAAAGCTTCTTCTTTTGGGCCACAAATGCACTTCTGTTTAAAAGAAAAGCTATTTGCTTTATTTTTGTGGAAAATTTTTGAGTGTCTTCTTGTTTCATTTTTCCCCTCCCAACTTGTGGAATTGTCTTTTTGACTACTTTTTTGCCACCATTCCTTATTTTTCCCCCATTAAGGCAAAGGTGCATTTTGACACCTTGAGATAACGCAGAAAGGTCTCTCTACTATGCTCTTTGCTGAATATTTTTCAAGTTTGTGGATACTTGGTGGATCATATCTTTCCTTTTTAAAAAGATTTGTGGTTCGAGTGCAAACACTGTTGGTTAAAACTGTAGTAAAATTTGCCTGTTGAAGAAATTATTTTTTTTTGAAAAAAAGGAAATTAAAAAGTGGAATGGCCTTTCTTTTTTCTCATGGTAAGTCACAGATCCTTTGAGTTATAAATCATACCACAGAAAGTATTAATGTTTACTGAATTAATTTAATCAGTATGATACATGTTAAATTGACTTGAGCCTGAGAAACTTACTTAATAAAACAATCCCAAAATGTATTTTCAGACGTGTGTAAGACATTATTCTTTTCTTTCTGTTGTGAGTCTTCTTTTTTGTTAGGCATCAACTTTTTTTGATAAAAGGGATTAAAGAAAAAAACCTGAAAATATAATAATAATTTCTATATAATTAAAAAAAAAATAGGGAGTGGACATACTCTTTTAGAGTAAGTCACTCTCTTCTTCTTTCAATTTACTTTAAAAATAACCCAAAAAAAGGGGAAAAAAGCCCCCAAAAAACAAAAGACCTCCACAGTGCTCTGGCAATAGCTGTCAGATAACTGGTCTTTTGAAAACGCAGGGATGGGTCTGCTAAAATTGTGTGGCAAATGCCATCACATGTCAAGAAAGAAAAGAAGTAAAGTTATTCCTGAAATCTGGTCCTATAATGCAAAATAGTACTGCTAAGATTTTTTTTTTCTCCATAAATTCTCCTGGTTGAATTTTATGGTCAATGGAAATAAGACGAAAAAGCAAAAGGGACGCATGAATTAAACAGCCCACTGCCCTTTCCTGCTGCTTACAAGCTCCTTTATGTATAAGCACTTCAGTGATTTTTTTTTTTTTTCACTTTGAGAATATATATAAGACATATTAATGGCACATATTAAAAGGCACCAGTATTTATAAATACCTTCAGACCGAGTTTTCTCAGTTTAATACATGTTGAAATAAGTGAAGGGAAAGAAGAGTATCACAGAGAAGATGGAGGCAAAACCTGAAAAAGGCAATATTAACTATGCCAAAAGAAGCAGTGTTCTAATGTAAGAGAAAGCAAAATCAAGTATTAATCTTGTCGCATATGAAGCTGGAAAGGAGATGGGAAAACAACAAACCATTACCAGCCTTCTTCCTAATGTACTTTTAAGTAGCTTTCCAATTATTTTTAATCTTGCTTTTAATTAGAAAACCCTGCATTCATTGAGATACTGTAATATGCAATTTTTTTTGTTCTTGGATATAAATACATAATCTATATCCAATAAGGAACATAAGGATGCCTAGTATGAATTCACATATCTCCAGGCAAATGTAGCATGAAGTACCAGATATGGAAGAAGGAGCATAAAAGCTATGGTTTTCTGCCAAAACTGAAGTTTTAAGTTATGTGACGACATACATCAGACTGATTTAGATATATCAAAGTCTGTAAGGCAGCATCCCACCTAAACTTTCTGTAAGGGAATGTAGTTTGACTTAAATCAGAAAGAAAACTTGCAAGATAACCCTGTCCAGGTTCTCCAAAGCCTTAAAGCTGCTGTGCAGCTTACATGCTTTCTTCCATGTTAACCACCGAATGAGATATATGTCGCCATCTGCTTCTAATTCCCTTGACATTCCAAATCAGCAAGATGCTTGAACTGACAATATAAATGTTTAAGTCATCCCATTGATTTTAGCATTCATTCTCAAATGTAAGGCTTGTTTCTAAGTGCCTTGTTGAATCAGGACCTGAAGTGCATTTAAGGAACTCATAAACACAGTTAGCAGTGAAAGGTATTATTAAATGCATCAATAAATTGTAAAAGATCAGATTCTTCTTTAATATTTCTCTAAGCTTACTTGGCCTTCAGAAGGGATGGGCTGAAGGAAAATTATGTTAAATAGCAAAAAATTATGTACAATTTAATTCACTCAGGGAAGCTGCCCTGTCAAACACGTATTCCTAGAGCAGAATGTCTGTATTTTTATTGACACTAGTGGTTAAAATATTGCCCACTAATGTGGTTTCATTGCTCATGAAGAATCCAATTTCTATTTATTCCTCATAGAGGTTACAAGAGGTGTCTATTTACTGAAGCCAGTTCAATAACTGAATGCAGAAATGTATATTTACATTTACTCACAGTAATCTACCATTTAGCTGCTCGTACTGCACAGAGCCCTCCAATTGAAACATATTGCTTTTTCTCTATATAATTTTCTTCTCTCTCCCTTCAATTAGACTTTCTATTACATTTCTTTACCAGCCACCTCCATCCCTCTAACTACTTTTCTTTCCATAAGATTCAATATTTAAAACTAAGTAGACTCACTTTGGTCAAGATTTGCTGAGGGGTTCTGCTTTTGCTCCTCACTTTGTTAAATATCTGTAGACAAGAATGGGGAGGGGAAAGGGCCGAGAAGAAAGACATTGCTAACACAATTTATAAAAAGAACTTCTTGTAATGTTTAGATCAATGTTTTATATCAGTGGAAAATTATTATATAAGCTCTTCATTCTCGTGGGTCAGGATGCAGCAAGTACCAAATAAGAATCTCACCAAGCAGGTTTCAATCCTCCCTGGAGTTCTTGACTGCCCACAGTAGGCAGGAGAAAATCAGAGTTATCAGGCTACAGTCACAAAAGAAATCACTTAAATCATGCCCTGCACACACCTTGAGACTCAAGGGAACGAGGGGATAAAAAGGATTTCCAGAAGAGTAGCCAAACACTCTCTAAGTGCTAGGGTGAAGGATGTTACTAGATGTAAACATACTACACCCTTACAATTTCTTACCCCTTGTTTTTTAAATGCTACCACAGCATAATCTTCAAGCCAGTATAAATTATCACAACCATGTAAAACCACGTAAAACCAATATATATATATATATATATGTTTTTTATATATATATATATATAAAAAATTTCCCATGTGGTGTTCTTTTATTTTAAAAAAGGATTTTTAATATTTTAAGCACATAAATGTATGGTATTCTCACAAGTGCTGGTTTGTTTGGTTTTTTTTTTGTGACTCAGACACTTGATAATATGAAATGAAAAGTCAAAGTGGTCTTAACAGGCAACAAACAGGGTAAACAAATTTACTTCTGAAGCCATAATATAAATGTCTAAAATTATGCAGCTGAATAAAAGCAGATACTGCCTTTAACATTCATTTTATATGTTTGATCATTTCCTTTACTGATTTCTATTATTCTGTTAAACTTTTGCCCTTTTTGTTGCCTCTAGCTTCAGGAATGACTAATGAAATTAAAAAAGAATGTAGGTAGAAGTTAGATTTTGAACATAACAAGTGGTATTTAAATTTTTAATTTTTTTTTCCTCCCTAATGAAACAAGTATGGCTACTTTTGGAACTAGGAATGTTTACTTTAGAAACTAAGTATGTTTACAAGGGGAAAATCCACTTTTGCCTGGGAAGGGAAAGTGTCTAATTACATAATCATATATAATACATACTAATTAATTATTAATTACCAATTTATTTTTAGTAAAATATTATGTAATCAAAGTAGGCCTGGATATTTTACCATGTTGTCTGTGATAAGGGAAAAAACTCAGGGAACTGTTGAACTTTGTCACATCTTTTTATGAGGACTCATTGTTTATTTTCATCAAAAACAGGACAAACTTCCTCCTTTCTCAAACTTGTATAAATTAGCAAAAAAATTACTTAGTGGATCTAATTGAAATAGAATCACCAAATACCATGCCTTTCTGGCTAAAATATATTTTTTTATATATTTCTAAATTATTTCTAAATAGTTAAGAAATATAAAATGAAAATTTTGACTGCTTTTTATTCAAAATGCTTCTAGTTGGTGATTGACATTTTGACCTTTTCAACAATTTGTTTTGGTAAAACTATCATATAGGTTCCAAATAAATTTGTGTTTTACTGGCACAAAATGCTAGCACGGTAATGAGCTCTCAGGCTGCTCTTAACATATTCCCATTTGATTTTCCTTTAGCTATTAAATTAACTAATTGTTTTCTTGTACTATGGGTTTCTAGCTTTGAGTATACGTTGATTAAAAATCAGCATACATAGCAGTTGATCACCTGCTTTGTAATTACATCTCTCGGGCTTCTTAGCTGAATGAACAGAGCCTGCTTCTAAATATTGCAAGGGCTTTTTATTCTTCCTCATTGGTATACAACTCTCAAGGACTGAACTGACATCCAGAGACAGATGTGGTCTGTTTCTAACAACAAAGAGTGGAGGAGTGGTTTTGGCAAAACTCAAACTCCATGGACAGGCAAATTAGGCTCAACAATGTAGTAAATATAGGGATTTACATCTCCAAGAGCAGTGCTAAAGCATGTCTTACACTCCTTGCAGAGCTGTCTGATGAAAGCTACCAGTTTTGATGATAGAGTCTTTTTTTCTTCCACTAGCTGCATAATTTTTTGAATTTGCAAGTCCCCTTCTATATTGAATCTGCTTTTTTCCCCAATCATCAATGTATCAGCATGCTTTTTTTGCTGTATCTACTGTCATGAGTACTTAAAAAAGCATAAACTTGCAAGATTTTTATCTTTCTAAAATTTTAATTATTATTTAAGTGATTCCTGAGTGGATTCTGCATATATTAGAAGCAGAAGAAACTGGAATATTTGTGAACAATTTTGTTTGTTTCAGTCTAATCTGTGCACTGTACACCAGCTGGCACTCACTGGCCAAAGTTTTAAAGGGAAGAACAGACATAACTTGCAACATTAATATAACATTATTCATTCTGCATAACATCAACACCCCAGGATTTTCTTCCCTTCAGTGCAGGTTTTAACTTTGGGCTTTTTTGTTGCTTAAAGAGAATTCATGACTTCATGCGCTTCATGATCTATTATTTGTAAGAATGCAAATAATGCACCTAATATCTGAAGCTGTGAAGCTGCAGACAGTTCATCAAAAAGTGAATAGATCTACCCAAGTAACTTGGAATTCCATTGTTATTTCCAAAGAAAATTAAAGCAAAATCCACTCTTATTGCCACGGGAGGCACAAAATCCAAATGGAAGGCCTAAATCAGACAGGACATTTTCCTTAACAAACTGAAACTCAGCAGTCAACTCCAGGATCACTTTAAAATAAGAATCAAGAGAAGTGTCAGACTCACAGAATTGAGGGTTTCCAAAATGTCCTTGACAATTTGCCAGATTTTGTTGATGTTCCATGAACTGCTGACTGAAATCAGCATAACTAGCAGGCAGAGAGCATTGCTATGATTACTCAGGAAATCCTATTATTAAATTAGCAGATACTGATACTAAAAAATACATACTCAAATTTCTAGGAACGAAAAGGTATTTTGGGGTAAAATTGATAACAAAGTTTTAATTTTGAAGAGTTTCAATTCACTCAGAAGTACAGCACTGGTTTTGTTGTGGTGGAGTGAAAGCTAGCTGCTCCCTAAAGGAGGGCAAGCTTGTCTGAATGCCACTGTGGCCAACTCTGTTCTACATCCACAGGGACCTTAGAAGTTATAATTTAAAAAATGCCAGGGTTTAATTTGATGCAATTTACCCTAAACAGGAAATAAATATGTGAGGGACAAGTTAATAGTACTCTTTTTCAGAAGGAAGATATTAATATTTCTGTTCTTTCTACTATAACCCTAAAAGATAAATATACTTGAAAGCTACTCAGTGCATCCCCATCATGATTAAAAAATCCTAAGCAAGACCAAAAAAGACATAAAGGCCTCAGAGTCATGTCTACAATATATTCAAAGAGTGATTTTTTTTTTAAATGAAAAAATGTTGCCTCTCAACTTGCATATGATTTGCTTATGTTAAAAAAAATTAAAAAATCCTTTCTTCTTCTGACATTTAAGCATAACATAAAAACATGAAGGTGAACTTTACACACACTTTGAGCCAGCTCCTGAAAATTGCATACAATGCTAAAAATTCCATTAAATAAGTTCTTTATTTTTCAGTCATTTTCTTGTTACTTGCTATGTACAAATATGTAGAAATGAAATAAACATATCAAATGTCATTAGTTTCTGTTTAGCCACAACCACTGAGGCACTGCATAGGCGTCAGGTGTATTTCCAATAACTTTGCAATTAAAATTTGCAATTTTACTGCTCTAGGCTACTTATGAAGGATCAACAAAACAAAAATCATCTAAAAGTTACTGAAAAGGTGATTTTTTTCCCCCAGGTGATCATGTCTCCTATGCATTGAAGTACCTCCTTTATCAAATAATGGGAAATAATTAAATGATGCCCTAAAGACAGTGGTTGTTACTTGAAAAATTTAAAAATGTACTCTTCAAATACTTTCAGAGTTAGTCAGCTTGTATTGTCTCATGTGGCTGTCAGATGAGAGATACAAGTATATGACAATGTGACAAAAAAAGTTAGTATCTCCATTAGGTACAAAAAAAGGACCGAAATGAATCAACTAATAAAGTGTTGAATGAGTCTCCAGCTATCAGCTCATGATAATCAGAGAGCTTCTAAGCCGTAAAATTTGAAGAAAAAATCCTCATAATTTTCTTCTTCATGTTGTAATTTCACTGATTTAAGCATGTGTTAGATTATATCACATGATACTGTGATCACGTTTGGGGCACTTATAATCTGAGAAACTCACTGATTTATATGGAGCTCTATCAAATGTGCACAGGCTTGTCACTGCCTCACTGATACGGATGAATACTAACTTTTACATTACAAATAAAATCCTGCAGGTGCCAAGGGTTTCTCTATTTACTGACACTTTCAATTGCATTACTAGATCTTATCAGAATATTAAAAGAAGAGCTAAACTTAGAAAGTTCTGAAATTATATTCTTTAAAATCTGACATATGTAAGACATACTTTCACATGCCAGTGGTGAGAAAACATATTAAATCTTTTCCTTTCAAGGAGTGGGTCTTAGTCCAGTAAAGTCAGCTATATACATAAAGTCTAACTTCAAGAAAAGAAAAGGATTAAAGCAAAGAAACTAGAAGAATGTCACCTGTGGAGAAAGATTAGCCGCTTTATCTAGAATTAAAATTGCCTGGGGAAAAATAAAATATGAAGTAATACTGTTCTGTGACTACTACATGAAAAAAAAGTCAAGAAGTAGTAAATATTTTTAGAATATCAAGGTGTCACACCACTTTTTAGTTTTATTCTGATATTTATTAAATACCGGAAAAAATTGTAAAAAAATTCTTGAGTTCTTTAGAGCACCATAAAAACTTGCCATGTATAAAATGAGTTACAATATAAGTAATATGAGTTATCTGAAATTATTCTTATTTTGGATGCAGAAGAAAAATTTCCAAAATAAAATTTTTTGGATTTATAAATTTCTGGAGAAAATCAGTGTATCAGAATCCTTGATAAAATGCTTCACAGGTCAACATGCTTTAATATCAAGAATCTGCATTTCATTAATAGTTAAAATTTTCCAAGCTATATGCTATAATATCCCTGAGTGTAGAGGGATTATTACTAGCATAGACTTATTGACTTCAATTGTATTGCATGAGTGAAACTGGCTTTGTTACATGGTAGGTTGTTTTTTTATATTTTAGAAGTTATTTCCTTTCTCTTTAGAGTTAATTAATTTTGTTCTTTTTCAGTTTACATTTTATCTGGATTTCATGAAATGTAATAATTTCCACTATGCTTTATATTCTATACAGTATATGTTACATATTTAATTCAATATATTCTTTTATTGTATTGTACAATTTCATTTATAGATTTATAAAACCTTAATGTAAAGAATACATTTAAATTATTGTAATTGGTCAGAAAGTGTCAAAATGTGTTAAAAGTAACTTTTTACAAATGAGACTTTGGTTTTGGGATCTTCCACAGCACATCAGCCATTTCCTTGCCAGTTTGCTATGCCAACCTTAGCCCCAACAAAGGAGATGCTAGAAGCAGCCCTTAGATACTCAATTTCAGGACAGACAAGCAATGCACAGTCAGTGATCATTCTTCATTCAAAAATGGAATACGATGAATATCAATAATGAGAATTCTCTTAAGATGGTTTAGTGATTCAGGATATTCTCTCCAGAACATTCTCTCATAGACTGCCATATTCTGCTATTGTTTGAGCAGTGAGCTATTCAAGAGAGAGAGAGCTCATTTTTATGATATCATGAGAAAGGAACCAGAAAACTTTTAATTAAAATTTAAAGCCCCATGGGTGCTGTGGGGAAATCTCATCAAACCATATGCCAACAGGCAGTACAGAGTGCAGTCTTCATGTGATCATTGGTGCTGGAGACAACAAAGGCTTAGTTCCTTCTCCCTAATTAGCTAAACTTTTCATTTTTAATTGATTACCTGGGAACTATTAAAACAAACAAACAAACAAACAAACCAAAAAACAACAAGCAAATTAAAAACTAAAGTGACTTACATACCCTGCTATGATTGGCTGATAGTTTAATTTATCAGTTTAATCTGGGGGACACACACCTTCTTGTCTGCCTTTCCATTAGTATTGAAAAAGTGGACTTTTTGGACAAGGCTTGATGCATATTATATCCTTCTCTGTGTGACTGGCGAGGGAGGAACTTGGCTGCTTTTAACTCTGTTCCGTTTAAGCTTATTACACTTCTTCAAACACTTAAAGAATAACTCAATCCTCAGATGTAATGATGCTTAGATAATATAAGTACCCATGCTGGATAAACATTAAGAATGTCCACTGTACTAATGAAATCAGCAAGCTTCAGTAGTTTTTTGCTATATGTAAGATAAAAACCTCCTCCTTGAGAAGTAACCTATGCAGTGTCCAATTATGTTTTGGCAAAGGTGTACTACCTTTCAAAATTTTATTTCACTAGCAATGCTACATACACTGCTGCCTGACAGTTTTTTTGTGAGCTCTATTGTGGAAGCAATTCCCATCTAGATCAGGTCCTAAATTTTATTAAATAGAAAACTATCATTTTTCCACTGTATTAAATTGTCAATGTAAACAGTATTTTGGCAGAAAGTTACCACAGTTTCAAAATACTTCCTCTGCAATCTATGCTTAAATTTAAAATGACTTGCAGGTAATGTTTTTTAGCTACACAGAAAAAAAAGCTACAGATTTTCTTACTGTATGAAATACAGTACACTTGTGGGTTTGCATATGGCCAATGAAATAAATTTAATATGCCATACCAAGAAAGTTTGAAACATAACCACCTAAAGTTAGGGTTCTGTATTGGTATTTACAAGACACTAAATAAATCTTCTTGTATCAAACTGCTGAGCATGTAGAATTTGAATTGAAGAGAAATAAGTTGTAAGACTTAAAAGAAACTTCCTTAAAATACTTTTTTCATTAAGTAGGGACAGCATATATTGCAGTGCAATTAAATAGGTATGAATCTAACTTTAAACAAATTTATTTTTAAAATTTTGGCTGACATATTCCAACAAAAATATATGGTTTGCATATTTAATATTTATTACATTTAATAAGGTAAAAATCAGGAGACAACATTTATATTAAATTGTTTCTCAAGTATTATTATTTCTAATGGACTCATACATTATATTGGCTGGCAGTTATATTTTAAACCTTAGTACAAACATTGACAAACTAATGTATTGCAATTGATGCACAGGGAAGCAAATCTGTTGGGACTTATGTTCTTATGGAAATCATAGGATGAAACTGATGATTCACTGAAAATAAAGGACAAGAAAATCACAAAAAGATAGGGTATGTATATTTGGTTTTGTGAAAACTATTCCTCTGATTTAGTATTGAATCCCTGACTGAAGATGGTGACATATCATATTCGGATCAGGGGTAGATGCTGATTAATTAAAGTATATTTACTGAGGATGACAAGTAATTTCTGAAAAACTTTACATAAATGCATATACACTCTCTCCAGAGTATCCTGATGGCACCTCCTCTACATATGCTCACATATATAACTTTTCCTAGACATATATTCTGTTTATTTACATATGAGTTAGTTTTTCGTAAAAAACAGCTGTATTCAGCTCTGTGAAATCTGGTCAGATGTATGAGGTGGCATCCTTTCGCAGGCCTGGCCAGTTAAGAGGTAAAGTTCAGCTAAGGACATGAGCTCAGCTGGATATGACAGATCATGAGAGGGTAGCACAGGATACTGACAACTAACACAAGGGCTAAGGGCATAGCATGAAGAGCAAGGCAGAAGTGAGAGTGACAGGGCAAAGCCACAGTAGTTCTTGGGGGCTGTGCAATTAAGCTGGGGAGGAAGTGCTGCCTAGGATTGCACTGTTTGTGACAAAGCAGACACTATTTGTCACTTATTTCTGACAACTTTACTTTTTTTTCACACTGTTGTTTGAATCCCACCTGGAAGATGCTTGCTTCCGGTGACCCAAGATAAGTTGCTATGATCTCTGGTACCCTGACACAGGCAAAAAGTAGGATTTCTAGTTGTCTGGCAGTGCTCAAGTGCTCTCTTCTTATCTTTTTTGTCTGTGTCTTCTATCACAATGTCCTTCAGACCATGAGACATGTATGGAAGCTCAAAATGCTTGGGATTCCTGGACACCAGACATACTCAACATTTGTCAGGAATTATACCTTCCTAGCATAGCCTCTGCTCTGCTGTTGATTGAAACTTTTTCCCTGGAGGAGAAAGGTTAGATGACATGTGGTATGGAGGTAATTGGATTTTCAGGCCATTTTTACTAAATGCCACAGAGAAGAAGCAAAAACAGGGAGCTCAAGAATAGAACAGTAAGAAGTTAAGAATTGTGCTGTAAGGGCCTGATTCTCTGCAGTGAGCTAAGTAGCACGCACAGTGGACTGGGCTGAGAGAAGCTCTGCAGCAGGGTGATTGGGGAGTGGTGGTTTGGGAGTACCATGAACTCTGAATTGGAAACTTAGCTTATGTACCACCATTAAAGACCTCTCTACTTAGATGCAGGATTCATATAAGAGAACTTCTAGTGGAAGATTAAGATAGAGGGAGAAGTTATTTTCCAGAACTCAGTCTACTACAAGTTCATGGGGTCAAATGGACTGCATACATCAGTACTGAGAGACCAGGCAGATGTCTTATCAAGTGTACTTTCTATGTTCTTTGGAAGGTCATGGAGATGTGAACAGTGTCCATAATGTTTGGAAAAAGCAAATGTTCAAGCATCAAAAATCTGTGAACTAGATGCAAGTCAGCCTCACTTTTGACCCTGAGAAAATCATGGAACAAATCCTCGTGCTGCATGTTTCTGAGCACAAGCAGGACAATAAGTTGCCTGGGAACAGTGAACATGGATTTACCAAAGGTAAATGAAGACTGACAATGTAGCTGCCTTCTGTGATGATATCTGGGACTGATGGCCCTAGTGGTGCTGAAATGGATTCCATTGCCAGGGAGGGGCAGCAAGAGCTAACAGTGCCCTCAAAGCCCTAATATGTTCTTTCCCTCACTCAGTTCTGTGCACCAAGGTGAAGCACATTTGTGTTCCTGTGATTTATTTTCCCTTTGATTTCATTACAGCATTCCAATTTCTACTGCATTTACTTCACCTTTTGTCTTGTTTCTGATACATGTGCCTAAACTTACAAAACCCTATATGTATAAGCATCCATAAACAGCGAATCAAAATCAAAAGTCACTCACCAATTAAATTTTAGTCCAAGAGGTATTAGAAGCTATGAAGTTCCATTTTGCTTCACTGCTATTAGTGAAGAAAGAACATGTCTGTCATCTGGATCTTTTCACTAAGTCTTGATGAACCTTTGAAGGACAGAGATCTTTATATATGTTAATTATTATTTATGTTCACACCACTGCTAACTAAATCTGTGTTGGAGGCTAGAATTTGTCCTTTTTTTTTCCTTTCTCTCTGGGAATTTTGTCCCATCTGTTGCTAAGGGTCAATAATGACCAGTACTTGAGAGAGACAAAGTAGCCAAGCTCCGGGGGAAGGGTGCAGCTGGCTACTCCCTTATCTGAGAGGTTTGTCTCGGAGGGGCAGAGATACAGTGAGATTTGGGGTTGGCAGAAGGGCACAGCTGGGCACAGCTCCTAGCTCTCTCTCAGCATCGGAGGGAACAGTCAAGCTGCTGTTTGGTGTGGTGGAATTAACTGTTATTCCTTTTCCCATTTGCCTGAAAGCCCCTTAATTTCAAAGTTGTAAGAATTCAGAGGGAAGGGGATCATATTTTCCATTCCAAGGGAGGATCCCACCTTCCTTGGCAGACACCCATCTTTCAAACAAAGACAATATGATTGACCTTAAATGGAACAATTTTTTGCTTTTGGTTTGTATCATGTTCTAACTGCCCCTCTTTACATATTGATTCTAGCTGCTATTAATCTGTTCTTCAGCTGAAGGTGACATGATGCTGACAAAAAGGCAGTATTACACTTTCAGTGAAGTCAAAGAATGCAACACAGAACCTAAACATTGTTTAAAAAGTAATTGTGTCCTTTTGGTCAAAGCAAAAATCCCTCTGGAAGAGGGTGTATGTTGCGTGTATGAAAATACATTTTGCCAGCTGGAACACTGAAAATGTTTACAGTATGTTCACAATATGATTTATTGGAGTTTACAGCTCTGGGATCAGTACATTCTCTAAGGTACTAGATTGCCTGGAGCCTACACATTTCTCCATGTTCTTAAATCACTTTCAAACTACTTTTAAAGTATATTAGCTATACTTGCTAAGTCTCCTTGTTCTATGACAGCCAGAACCACAAGCACAATCTGTGGAATCTATGTGAACAGATGGATGTTTAAAAAAAAAAAAAAAAAAAGAAAGAAAAAGAAAAGGGGAAAAAGAAAAGAAAGCAAGCTTGTTTATGGGAATTCAACCCAAATAAATGACCAGTTACTTGTAAATATTACTTACTTAAAAAACTTGGGTGGGGAGCAATTCAAAAGAGCATTTTACAACATTTACATTTTTACAGCATTTAAATTCTACAATTTATTAAAACAGTATTCTGAGGTCATGGCTGCCTAGGAGGGTTTAAACAAATACGACCTTGAGACTAGAGTTATTATTTGGGCAAAATAGTGCACAAGTGCAAAGATACATTTCTGAAAATAAGCTTTTTAAATGTTTTTTCTGGTAAATGAAATATTGCAGTACTCTGTTGGACACTTTCTTCATAAATATGTTTGTATATTGTAACTTAGTTTTTCTCCAAAAGTTAGAAACTGTTTTCTGCCCATCCTTCAATGAAAAGTTTCTTCGCTCAGAGACTCATTTTCGTTGCACTTATATGCATCACGTTTTTTCAACACTCTCTTAAAGATGCTAGAAAAACATAATGTCCCAAAATCCATTCCAAGAATGCATGTGTGGCAGTCATCAGTAGCTTAGTATATCCCTACTCAAAAAGCTAACTTCTCCACCTTTTTTTTAATATCATATTATCACATGAAGTGTTTACTATACTGTATTCAGGTTTATTTGTTACGACCTCTACATTCTTTTCATAATCGCTGTCACTCCACATGCAAGCATTGTAATATTACTCTATATTTTATTCCCAGGATGCTTTACAACAAGGGTTTTTGCAGAATGAAACCCATCAGAAAAAGGCCCTTTGCACAGAATCTATGACTGTTCACAAGGTAACTGTGAAAATTAGATGGAAACCTCCTTGTAACAAGCGACAAATGTCACATGAGATAAGGTAAGGAAAGAAATGCATGGCACTTCAGATGATTCCAAATTTTAAAAAAAATCATATAATTGTGATTTACTTGTTCTAGCATACTCCAAGCTTGTCCTAGTCCATCCTGCTGTACCAGTCTCTCACAATTCATGGTTTATTATTGCATTAATGTAACATTTTACCCTGAAGAAGGGCTACAGGACCATAAACTCATTAAACTTCATCAATCAGTTTTCCAAATCCTACTAAGAAAACAAATTTTCTATATAAGAAGGAGTCATTCATTGAGAAGGTATAACTTGCATTCCATCTTTCTAGATTTATAATTGTAATATCACTGTACAGAGTAAATGATATCTAAGTGCATCACTTATCAAATAATCCAGACAGGATTTTTTGAGTGTGTTTTCTGCATTACGTCTCATACCACTAACTTTTATGGCACATATAAATCTTCCAAGTGATGGTTTTCATGTTTATTTCCAGATCAAGGATTAAAAATATTAAACTACACTAGTTCAGATCCTGTGGAAAATGTTTGAAATTCACTCATTTTATTATTGCATACTTCAGCTAACATTTGTAGATTTGATAATTACCCAGGTCTTAATTAATTTAGTAATCACCAATGAATTGTCTAGTCATTAGCATTCACAAAAGATATCTCAGTTCCACCGTAAGAAAATGTCACATTCCACTTTTTGTCATAAGTGAAGTGTGGCACTTACTCATGCAAATCATTATAACCCTTATTATAACATTTATCATAGAAACATAGAAAGGTTTGGTTTCGAAGAGACCTTAAAAATCATCTAGTTCTAAGCCCCCTGCTGTGAACAGGGACATCTTTCACTAGACCTGGTTGCTGAGAACCTCATCCAACCTGGCCTTGAGCACTTCCAGGGATGGGGCATCCACAGCTTCTCTTGACAACCTGCTCCAGTGCCTCACCACCCTCACAGTAAAGAATTTTTCATAACATCTAATCTAAATCTACCTTTCTTCACTTTGACAAGATGGACTCTTGTCCTCTCATTACATGTTCTTATAAGATGTCCCTCTACAACTCTTTTGTAGGCTTCCTTCAGGTACTGGAAGGCTGCTAGAAGGTCTTCGGGCTGAACAACCCCAAATCTCTCAACCCATCTTCATAGAATCCTCCAGTCCCCTGATCATCCTGGTCTTTCCACTTTGGACTTGCTCCAGCAGGTCCATGCTCTTGTGTTGGGGGCCCCAGAGTTGAATACAGCACTCCAGGTGGGGTTTCATGAGTGCAGAGCAGAGGGGCAGAATCATCTCCCTCAACCTGCTGGCCACGTGTCTTTTGTTTCAACCCAGGATACAGTTGGCTTTCCAGGCTAGAAAACTTCACTGACGGCTCACATCCAGCTTTTCATCCACCAGAAACCCCAAGTCATCCTCGTCTGGGCTGCTCTTAATCTCTGCCCAACCTGTACCTGTGCTTGGGATTGCCTTACCCAAGTGCAGAACCTTAGGGCAATTCCATCTACTTTATGTGTGTTCACAATTTGTAGTAGCCTACACTTAGTAACGCACAACAATACTGAAACAATGAGTAGTAAAATAATTTCATTTTACACACTGTTCATTTTTATGTTAGTTTTACACACTACTTTTTAAAGTCTTACACTCATTATTATTCAAACACCATTCACTATTCTACCACTTTGTCATAAAATGTAGTATCTTTAGCTATGTGAGTAATCTATGTCTAAGCCCTAATGGTATCCGAGTTCTTAAATGTCACCAGTATCTTTGTTTGCTCCTCTCCTTCCTGCTTGTCTGAGAAGGTGAGGTTATATCACAGTAGCTCGAAAAACAATTATAAATAGAGATTTAGAAAATTAAGTCTTTCATTATTTTTCATCATTTATAGTTGCTCTAGAATAACTTGTTACATTGATATAACTAACAGTGTTCTAGGGTATTATATTTAAGTGCTGTGAGCTAGCATACCTGAGTAACTGAAGCATAAAGAGAATTTCTAATGAATTTTTAAAAATTGTTTCACTTTTGCTTCCTGTGTCCAATTTTATTTCTTAGAACTCTCTTCATAATTATGCATCTATACAGATATTTTTATTTAAGGTGAAAAGATCACGTCAAAAATGTTGTGATAACCAGTTATAACAGAAGAAACATGCATTTTGTATGGCTATAATATATTAATTCTTTTTTTTTTTAGTTCTTAAGGCAAGTGACTGTAACATGAATAATATTTCAGATTCTAGTAATTCGTATACATGTTTACACATTAATTAGTCAGCTACAGTAAGTCAAATAGGCTGATATTTTCTCAAGGAGAGATTTGTTGTGAAATTCAACTTATGACTCTACAGGATACAAAGACTGATTAAATCTTCATATACTTCCCACATTCTGTTTTTCTCCAAAGATAACCACCTCTTCTCTGAAGGCAGTATAGCCATAGGCTGACATATATAGAGTGAGAAAGCTACCTTAGGAAACGTGGATAATAGAGTGAGTGTATCTGTTGTTTACACATTTGTTTTGGATTTTGTATCATCAGTGCCAGGTGATACCTTTAAGCATAAAAATCAGATGCAGAATAAAGGATTTTTGGCCACTTGATACACATTATTACTGAAACTCAAGGTACTTTCATTGAAGAGCATGAACCTGGATTTAATTTTAAGAAAGAAATAGCTAATAATTGATACAGATGATGCACACACAACTATATTAGAAACTTGATTTTTCAAGTGTATATAGAATCATGGAATAATATAATCATTAAGGCTGGAAAAGACCTTTAAGATCATCAAGTCCAACCATTAACCTAGTACCAGCACCATGTTTGCTACTAAACCATGTCCCTTTGTCCCATATCCGCCTCCAGGGATGGTGACTCAACCACTTCCCTCATCAGCCTGTTCCAATGCTTGACAACCCTTGCCAGGAAGAAATTTTTTTTAATATCCAATCTAAATTATCCCTGGCACAATCTGAGGCCATTTTCTCTTGTCACTTGTTATCCACCAGAAGAAACTGACACTTCATTTATTACAATCTTCTTTATGTATTTGTAGAGAGTCATAAGGTTTGCCCTGAGCCTCCTTTTGCCCAGCTAAACAGCCCCAGATCCCTCAGCTGCCTCTCATCAGCCTTGTGCTCCAGACCCTTCACCAGCTTTGTTGCCTCTCTCCAGACATCCTCCAGTGTCTCATCCTCTCTCCTCCATCCTCCAATGTCTTTCTTGGAGTGAGAGGCCCACAACTGAAGATGGGATTTGAAGTGTGGCCTAAACATAAGTCCTTTAGTTGCAGGACAAGGGGTAAGGCTTTTAAACTTTTAGGTTTGATTCATTCAAGCCCAAAAGGAAGATTTTTTTTAAATTTTTTTTTTATAGTGAGGGTTGTGCAACATTTGAACAGCTTATCCAGAGAGGTTATAGATGTACCTCTGCAAATGTTCAAGATCAGGTTGGATAGGGCTTTAACTAACTTGATCAGGTTGAAGACACAATTTTTCAAATCAGAGAAGCTGGAACTAGTTCTTTGTAGGCTCCTTTCAACCCAAATCATACTATGACTCTATGATGCTATGATAAATGCTGTTTTGATAGATAATATTTTGTTATTTAATTAAGTTTAGCTTTCTTTATAGTTATTTTATTTTATCTTTGAACCAAGAAAAGAAGAAAACCACTTTATTTGAACAAAGAAATATTCCTATTAAATACTATTCCAGGATGGCTTTATAAAATCTTCACATTTTAATCTTTTTGACAGCCTCTTAAAATAATCTGGTTATTGGTAGGGTATAATTATATCAGTCTTCCATCAATTTTCACTTACACTGCTGCAGTTCACCAGAATTAAATGGATTATATGTGATCATGAAGAACTGCTAAATTTAATGTCATATTGGGAGGTAAATTACTTTAGTCATATCCTAAACCTTGAGATCTTTAGAAACTGTGCAACTATAAAGTTATTCAAAGCAAGCATTGGTGATAGCTCAATGTTTTCACCTGTAAATATTACTGGCTCATTTTATATTCAGTTTGTACCTCAAAATTGCCTCAAAACTGTACCTCAAAACCTCAAAACTGTGAACATTTCCAGACTCTTGCTCTTTTAAGTTATTTTAATGCTCTCTTACTAATCCCACTCATTTTTTTTCTTTCTTTCTTTTTTTTTTTTTTTCTTTTTCCCTACCCCAGTTGCTTCTGGTATATTTTGAACTTGATTTAATGAGAAAATTGAAAAGACATGTCATGGAGGAAGATGTTGAAATCCTTTTCTTCAGTATTTTCAGATAAAATGTACTAATCTCCATTAGTAAGAATGGTCTGCTCATTGTAGAAGATATTGCCATCTGGTTTCAGCAACAAATTGTACTTCTTTATGAAAGAGATGACATTTTCTAGTCCTGCTTCACAACAGAAAGCAGCACTTTCTGTGTATTTTTGGCTGGGAAAAAAAATCTCATCTTCTCTTGATTTTACACTCTTGCTAGATTAAAATTATCACAATTTAGGTGATGCTTTATTATTTTCAAACATAAATTGTTATGAATGTAAACTTTGTCTTTTTACAGATGTTCTCTTACAAAAGTATAATTAATTAGAACTTTTATATGAATTTTGGTGCAAGTTCCACTATGTAAAATCCTTTAACCTACCTATGGAAATTCAACTGGTAAAAAGAGAGGAAAAAAGTAAAATCAGAAATATAAAAACAAGCTTAAATTTAAATTCAAACAATATATTGAGAGTAAATAATCGGTTACTTCTTGGAAGGTAACCTGCCAGTGTTTTTTAAGTTAACATTCTGAAAGCCTCTCTGTATTACCTGCATATTCATCTTAGACTTGCATTCTTGTATCATTGAGATCCAGAGTCACAATTTAGCACTATGATTTGGATGGTAATATTGTATCTCATTTCTGTGCTGATAGAAATCCTTTTCCTTTTACAGCTGTCTTTATCCTTCTTTCAAATTCACTAATATATAAGTATTCTTTCATTAAATTAAGTTGGAGAGAGGGTTATACCAATAGGGTATATAATATTTGAAAAACACTTGTTGATACATTATTGTAATATCCTGATATAAGAAAAATTGAACAACTTTGGATTAGTTCTTTAGTAGCTGGGTCTTAATGTTAGTAGGGCTTTCAGGCTGTTTTCCAATAGTCTTTCATGCACATACTGAAAAAATGCCTTTGATGAAGTGTAATGAATTCTCTACTGGATATTAAATATGTTCAGTGACTTTAATTATTGATTTTAGAGCATATAATTCAATGTAATATACTTGGAGTTAGTCAGCTAATTGATATTAGCTGGAAATTCTGAAATAAATGATGAAATACTGTGTAGACATAAAAAAAAGGATGTGGATTTAATGCTAAAAAAAATGGGAAGAATTATTTGTAATTACAAGCTAAACAAGGTGTAAAAGAGTGTTTCTGAAGTATTTCTTCATTATATGATATATATCATTACTTTTAATATAAATGTAACCTGTATTTTAGTTTAAAAACCAAATTGAGAGTGTCTTGTCTGTTTATGACTTTGAATTGTGGTGAAAAAGTGGAGAGGACATAGATGTATTGAAAGAGTACACAGTAATTGTACAAGCCTAGGAAGACTGGTAGTGGCAGTTTGTAAATTCTTCTCACACAGATGTTTGGTCAGAAGCTTAACATTTTCTAGTTTAACATCCTGCATGAGATCACAGTCAATGCTATTTGTAAGATCTTATTCCAAGGCTGCACAGAAAGAGAAGACATCTTTATTTTGGGGTAAAGGGGGAGAAAAAATTTTGGGAAGTGGAAATACTCCTGATTATACGGACTCTACGCGTCACCACTCATAAGCCTAGTTTCTAGCACAAGGCAAGTGCAAGCATGGGAAAGCATCTCCGGACTCGCAGTGATGTCATCTGACTTCAATTTGAGCTACATCACCTTGTGAACCCTTGCAGTGATTTCTTTTGATAATTCCAGTATTAAATATAACCCATAAAATGCACTGTGGTTACTTTCAGTGGTTGTTTGTTTACTACATAATTTGTTTACAATTCATAGCCTTTATACTTCAGTACCAGAGAGAATTTTTAGTTTGAACCAATCTGTTTCCCATCAGCACTGTTAATCCTTAAAACTGGACATGGTGCCCCTAACAACCCTCCAAAATCCTTAATATTAGCAGAGGGACAGAGATCTGGAACAGATCTTTAGCAGGCTCAGCACCAATATAAAATCTGTATCTGCAGCCTAAAATTAGGTTCTTTTAGAACACATTTCTCTTTGGACAAGCCGTACTGCTGAAAATTTACCTTGTGTTCTTTCATATTCACTTGGGATAAAAGGGATTTCTCAACCTTGCCAATGCTTTTCCTCAATTGTGCAAGTTGTTAAATGACCTCTCAGGTGGCAAACTTCCTGTAATAGTTAAAATAACTTACACAAGGCAGATAGAAATTTAGGCAGATAGAGACTGGTAGAAGTGCATCAGGCAGCTGTTCTCCAGAGGAGTTTAACAAACACACCTCCCCTGATTGCTTGGATACTTTTCCAATACTGAACAGGAAAGAGAAGCAGTACTCTGCAAAAAAGTACCCAGCTACTATTTGTGAACATTCCAGTGTACACAATGTAATTTGAAATCCCTTTTTCTCCAACTTTTTGCCTACAGATTTTCTAGTAATCACCATATCTTTCTGCCTAGTCTCTGAACTTGAGAAATCATCAACAATCTGTTAGCATGACAATTAGTGTAAGACCAAAATCAGTGGGTGACAAACAGCTGTTGCTTGTAGGTGGAATTATCCCATAGATTTTATTCTAGCAAAATCTTCTACAAACTTTTAATGCATCTCCACATGGGATTGCACTGTCATTTCAGAAAGCTGAGAGAAGAACATTAGAGGCCAGGGCTGTGACCCATGATTACACCCCATCATGAACAGACCATAAGTGAACTATTAAAGATATAACTGTCCATACCAAAGTCAAAATGGAACATTAGAGATGGAATTTCAGTTTTGTACTTGATTTTTTATCTTTTGTTGAAGGCTTGCTGAGGTTGAAAAATGTTCATACTTTCAATTTTTCTGCATGATTTGAGCTTCTGTATGTTCATAGACAAAAACTCTAATGGTGTGACACTTTTACTTATGCAATTACTTCAAAATTGTTTAATGATGCTGAGAGGAACTACTAGCAGTAAGGACAGCTTGTTTATTTATTCATAACAAAATTATTCTCATGCTTTGAAATTTGGTATACTGCACTTTTCTGTGATAGCTTACTGTTTACTCTAAGAAATGTCTGGGTGTTTTTCTTCTACTTTGAAAAGGTACTAAATTGTTTTCTGAAATTAATATCTCATTAGAACCTTGGCAGGTAAAAAAAGCAAAATGTAGCTACAGTTCTGTTCTAATAGTATAATGCAAAGTATTGCAATAGGTCAAAAAAAATTGGTCAGTTTAATCCACCGGTATTTGGCAGCTTTTGAAATGTTCTAATTATCTTGCCCATATGTTTAAATGTTTCTTGGCTTTAGGCCACAACAAAATACATTGCAGCTGAAATACTGCTAAATAGAATAAACTGAATATTATTCATAGAAAACTTGAGCCAATGACAGTGAAAATGTAAATTCCATCTCTGTCAACTGATAGACCATCAAAATTACATAGGGAAAGAGTCTGTCTATGTCTGTATGGAACTGAAACATATATAGAAATAAACAAACAAACAAACAAGTAAACAGACTAAATTTTCCTTACCACTTAAGACATCAATATTAAGACTAGAAAAGTCTGCTGTTCTGAAGATGAGGAGTACTCTTATGCTACTAATAGTATATAAATTTCTCCATAGCTATAGGTAAGTCCAAATAGGAAAATGCTGGCAAACACTGATTTGATTTTTGTTATATAAAGAAAGGAAATCTGCTATATTCTTAGTATGCAGAAGGATAAAAACTTTTAAATTACCATATGAATATTCAGGGATATTTTAGAAGCACAATGTTGTTTAACCAAACACATAAAAAAAGAATTGCTGTTCAGATATGAAATCTAATGTTCTCTATTTGTAAGGAACTTTTTTTGCAACTATTTCTTTCATATTTGTGCTTTGTTATTACAATGTAAATCAATTTTATTGAAATGCAAATAAGATTTTGCTAGGAAACAACATAAAGTTTAAGTCAAAACCAGTGTTGTTTCTTTTGTTTGAAATGGTACTAACTAGACCTCATGAGGATTGGGATTTTTTAGATTGTGTTACTTTTGCACTTTTTCCTCCAGCAGTGGCCATTACTGCAAGAATGAGATTTTTAATTCAACAAACACTGTGTAGAAAGTGAACAGTATAGTGCTACTTTGACCTTTCAGTGTTCTTAGTTTTAATGGCTGTTCATGTAGCCTGCTACATTGGCTATTACAACCTCTGAGAATAAAAGAGAAGATGGCCAACAAATCAAAACACATTACATCTAAAAAAGATAGAGCATATATGAAGGTTTTATGGAGCATTAATCTTCTAAATGTTCATTTTAAAGAAAATAGAAAATTGAACAAACTCTCATTAAAAAGGCTGTTCAGGTTTTTCTTGGTTTCTTGCAAATAATTTGCAAATTAAGACATACATTCTTGCAAGAAACATATTCATTATAATGTAAATATTAACACGATGTATTTGAAGAAGACGTGTACAGAGAATATGCAAAAAATTAAACACTGGAGATTACAAAACATAAAATGACAAAGTGAATCTCAAAATATTGATGTCATGATTGAAATTGGACCTTTTAAGCATGGTCTTTCTGTGGGCTTGAATTGCAGTTAAATTGCATGGTATTTATATATTATTACGTTACTATAATGTAAGGAGGAATATTTCATTACTATGTATTGCATTTTTAAGGCCCTTGCTTCTTTGGCTTTTTTAAAATTAATTCATTAGTAATAGAAAAAGCATGATTTTTGAGGATGAGTTTCATCTTAAGGCAGACATTCAAAATAAATAAGATTAACTGTATTTTCGAAAGTGCCTGCTTTTATTTATTGACTGAAGAAATATTTCATTTTATTTGCTTAGATATAGATTTCAACATCTCTGGCATTAAACTTAGGCCTGAAACACTAGGTAGGATGAATCCTAATATTTTTTTATGTCAAAGTTAAGAAAATTAGAGCATAGTTCATCAAGCTTATCTGTATTTTCATTCATACACCTTGTTACAAGAAAAAATAGGTTTGTTATCCCCATATCTTTTCCTTGAGGTGTATTTTAGAACCTCACTGCTCCAATGGCAGGAGACATTCTTCTCATGTCCTGGTTATATTTTTTTTCTTGATAAAATTTTCTCAATAAATTCTTGCATCAGTACCATCTTTTCTCAGATTAAATATCAACATATGAAAAGCCTTTGTTCAGGTCAGCAACCTTTCTGCTTCTGACAATCAAACATACTCTGAAGAGTCTTTACATTGTACTTTAGGTGCAATTCAAAAAAGCCTCTCAACAATATTTATGTCTTAGAGCATTAACTAGATAACTTTTTGTCAATGTTGATTCTTCTGAATGTTTTTTTATCTACACTGTTCTATCAAGTACTATGGTTACATTTCAAAATAGTCTGACATTAAATTCACCATATTTCACACAAGTTTCTCTCAAAACCTTTTCTGATTTTGCAACATCCTAGGCAGCTGGCTCCTCTGATAAATCACACCATCCATGGATGAGTGAAGAGATCTTCCTGAGTGGAGCACTCACAGATGTACCTTTGAAGAAGATCTGATCAAAATAATTTTATTGTCTCTAATATGAGTATTTCCTGTTTAAAGAAAATTCCATTATTAGATGCCTTCAATCATCATATCATTGCCAGACATCTCAAATCCTGTCAGCTGTGATGCATCTCCATCATGGGGCAAAGACTCCAATAGGATACCAGGTGGTTTTAGGCTCCTACCAAATATCTAGCAAAATTTTAACTGTTGTGTGTAGAAGTTTATGTTCTACGAAGTTTACTGCTGGAAGTTGTAATGATTCTATTTTTGAATACTATGTAATGAAATTAGGTTGTTGGACTTTCAGGAAAAAAAGGAAAAAAAATCTGAGCCTAACTACTTCTCTTGACATGGAGCTGTAATTTAGTCTTAGCTGCCATTTTGAAGCAACACTGAAGTCACATGAACTTTACACATCAAAGGCTCTTAAGGTCATCTGTAATATTTACTTTGTACTAAGATAAGGTTTCCTCAGGGGAATTTAAATTGTTTGTTAAATGCATTGACCTGCTTTTAGAACTACCATAAAAATAATCCATGATTTATATTTTTTCAAGTGTTCCTGGCCATATTATCTGAGTCCTGTGATGATTTGCAGAGAAATATTTAAATTTAAATTTAAATTATCAAGAAACCATAAAAAGATCATACCTGTTTTCCTAAAAACTTCAGTTGGAATCAGGGGTAACATTGGAGAAATATAGTCTTCATGGAAAATATTTCAAGTGTTATATGCATGAGATATTGTATCTATCAAAGAGCTACAAATATCCTGCAGTTAACAAGGAACATCCCCTTAGGGAGCTGTCTTGTAGATAAGGGGCAAAAAAAAAGAAAAAAAAGAAAAAAAAAGGTTTATTCTGAAAAAAAGGCCATGAAGTATTTAAAATAAAATAAAATTTCAAAAATTAAAATAAAATAGCATCTCATGAAGTATGGTACAATATAGCACAATGCAATAGGGTTCTCAGCTGCTGGAGTTTCAGCTTTCAGTTAAATATGAATGTTACGTTCAGATTTTACAATATAATGAAATTTTAAAAAAACTGTAACATGCTTTTTCATCTTCTGAAGGACTGTAATTGTTTAATAACTGCAGTAGCCTCAAACAGACATAATGTTGTCTGATATAATTACAAACGATGGAGAAGATAAAATGAAAAAATAATAATCAAAAATCAGCCAGAAAACAGCACTTAAGTTTGACCTTGACTTTAAAATAGTATATAGGAAAAAAGAATTAACATAGCAAAATACAACATTAAAATGTATTCTAAAACTATGTTATGCACGAGCTGCTAAGTCTAAACCCAGACAGGACTGCTACACTTTTAATGGAATATAAATTCAGTTAACTTTTTTATTCATTAGCAAGTAGAAATCCAGCTTTCTTGTTTCTCTCCTTTATCTTAATCTGAATGTAACACAGATCAAAGCTCTCTTAAAAGCTCAGTGCAGTTTCCTGAAAAGAAAGGCAAAAAGAGCCATCTGCCCAAGTGCCTGTTTTCCTTCTGAAATTCATTGGCAATTACTCATATCAGAGGCTCTTTGAGTCAGGCTTCAGACAAGGGTTTGATTTTTGAAATTTACCTCACTGCAGTACTTTATGTCAAAGTCACTCACAGCTGGTGCAGTAATGCTTTTGTATTCCCATAGTGTAAACTTAGAGACAAAATTTGCCTTAGAGAAAAGTTGTGGACTTACATTTGAAACTTACGAGAACTGAAATTGTTTGCCACCTCTGTTTGGTTCTTTAAATTAGGTCCGCAATTAAAGTCAAAGTCATGTCAACATGTATTTGCAGAGACCACCAGTTATTTGCCCCACTGTGAGCCAGTGGTTACAATATAGATTTTTGCTATTCAGAATTACTGCATTAGAGGTGGTCATATATCTATTGACTTTATGTTTAAATGGAAAAACTGAAGGCTATTACACTTATTAAAGTGCAATGGAAGAAATAAAGTCAGTTTGACTAGTGTTTCACAGAACTTACACCTGTGCTATTTCATCACCATTCACAAAATATATCTTTAGAATGTAAAGTGCCTCTGGGCTGGATTATAGCTGCTATTGACAGCTTTCACAAATTACATTCAAGAACTAAATGGAACGGGAACACTGTCCTTTACATGTTCTGTATTCTTGGCTTTGTTCTTTATTTATGCTTTAGATATCTAGATGTAATATCATGTTTTATATTGCTCATGCCCATGTCCAATGTTCTATGAAGCCAGAGAAATAAAACTCACCTATTAAGTTTGATTAAACGCTTAAAGTTTAATACCTACTTCCAAACAATTTAGGTAAAGATTTAATCTACTGAGTAACTAAAAATATTTTTGAGAAGAAATAGTTTTTTGGATAACCAAATACTGAATGACACCCAAACTTCCATCTTTTGAAATTATGGTTGATGTACCTACTATCTCTAACACAGTGAATGTGTTATAGGTAGTACTGTAGTTACCTAACGTATATTAAAATGACAGCATGTGTTTTCTTGTGATCACTCTAATTGAGATTACTCGGAATGTTTTATTTCCTAGGCTGGTTAGTAACCTGCTTTGTCTTTTACAATTACAATTCAAGAATGAGAAGCTTAGGTATGACAATAAAACCGAAGGATTTATATTATTTTATTATATTTTCATGCAGGTTTGAAAGGAAATAGTGGATACCTGGTCTACTTCTTGATGTATGATGTATAAAGATACTAATTCATTTAGAATAGGGAAATAATTTAATACATTTCATTCATTATTGTTTTCTGGAATTGGCAAAAAAATTATACACAGCTTTTTATTCTGCAGCAGGTAAGTGATTATGTTTGGGGTTTTATTTCTGCATGTTTAAGGGGAAAATACATAAGCAGAATTCCAGAATATCTTCATGATTTCTTTAGTATGATTTCTTTGATAGTAACTTTCAAATAGCTTGCTATATGTTCATATATGTTTACAGGAGTAAACATAATCTTTATGTTTTTCCACTGTTAGATACACTTGGTAACTACTTAATTTTTAACTTGATTGTGCTCTCACATAAGTGGGGTTAAGTTAATATTACATCAAAAAAGCCATCAAAGAATGGCATATTTGATGATCAAGTAGATTGCAATATTATCACTAACACTTTATTTAGAAATTATGCTTTTTATGATTGCTACAGCATAAACCTTGTGATAAACCCAGACAAAGTGACTTTCAAAATTGTGTTCCTTTTAATACGCAGAAGAAAAAGAGAGCTTGAAAATTATAAATGAAATCAAATTTAGACCTTAACATACTCAGAAACCTTTCCTCTTTCTTCCTTGCCCATGTCACTTCACAGTGTTCTTCATTACCACACTTGCTTGTCAGGGAAATGTTTAGGACAGAAAATATTATTTATTAAATATTAATTTTTTTCCAGCTGTTAAGTAAAGATGGAAGTACAACAAAGAGGATATTAATACCCACTGTCCTGGATGAGTGACTCACTGCCATGGATGGTCTTTATCAACCTAGCAAAAAAATCTAGAGATTCTTGAATTGCCTTTTTTTAAATGTCTTTATTACCCCAGAATGGCAGAAAGGTTGCGATTGTAAGGGACCTCTGGAGGCTGTCTTGTCCAATATCTAATATGTCAAAACACTTCAGCAGGTTATACCATTTCAGCAATAATATACATATAAATCCAAGTTTAGGTTCAGTATCAAGTGTTGTGTTTTTCCTCATGAATTAAGATTATTTTTTCTGTAAATCTATGCCCCCAAGTACCTTACATTTACTTCCACATAATGATAATATAAATTCCTCAAACTTCCCACTGCCTTGGAAAAAAAAAGCTTTTTATTAATTTCAACTACTAACTTATTAATCCATAATTAAAATGAATAAATTATCAGTAGAAACTAATGAAAAGTGATACATTATCTCAGAGATTTTAAAAATAGCTCTGAGAATTTAAATATTCTATAACTCTATGTAATACTATGGAATGGTTTTAAAAGCCTGTATTGTTCTGTCAAAATGTGTGTATAATTTTTAAATTAAATTACTCACATTAGTAAATATATTTCCAATAAAGACATCTTCCAGTCAAAGCTCAAAGGAGAAAGTATTTGATTCTCCAGAATAGTCATAATCTATGTATTTACTATATTAGTGATTGGTGGCTAACTCAGGCCTCTAAAAAAAGTTTTCCAAAATTCACCATCCATTTTTCCTTTGTTGTAGAATGAAGATTAACTGCTAACAAAGTTGTACAGAAAATTCACTTATTATTATTTCCATTATAATTATTGTTATATTTTATTATTTCCATTATTATTATTTTTTATACTTTATTCTTATTTCCCTTATTAGGGTGCTTTATTCCAAAATAGCAGATATTCAATAGCTGGACAGGAGAGTTACCTTATGTTGCATTGATGTGATCTGTAGTTCAACCAAGTTGCTGAGTGGATGATAAAAATTGATCATGTACGTTTCAAGAATTAAGATAGACTTCAGTTAAAATAGCTGAAATTCCCACCTTGCTTTAAAAGATAAGGTTGAAAGGACTGAATACCTTCCTGTGATTAACTTGAAATTGGAAAAGAAGAATAATTAATGTTTATAAAGGTTGTATCATGTACTAGATTAATACTTTTCTAATATTTGGATGAGGTTTCTGATTCAATACTCCTAGAAAAATAAGTTTATTCTTGGTATATCCAGTTTGTATTTCCCTGAAATAATATCTTCGACCTCACAATACAGATATTTTTAAGAACTTAGTATCTTTCTGCCAAAACTGGGAGTGAATTTGAGAGAATACGTTGTTTTATTTGAAAACCTATTTTAAAAAATTGTCTCCAAACCCTGCTTCTTTTAGAGAACATATATTTGTCGCTGTTGAGCTGCTAGCAGAGCGCAAGAACCAGGCTGATAAAATGTGGCAAAATTCTGATTTTATTATTTAATTCTAAAATTTATATAGACTTTCAAAGATCGTCCAGATTGGGTCAATTCAAAACCTTCCCCTAGGCCGATTGGCCAGGCTTGAACCGCCTATCTTTCCAGAAACCGTTTCAATAACATCCAAACTTTATCTTTATTTATAAAAAACACAGGAAGAAGAGAAAATTTCCATAGGAAAGCGTCTGTACTTGCCACATATATTAATAGGAAAACATCAACATTTTTATTATTATTATTATTATTATTATTATTATAATTCCCATCCAAAAATAGTTATAGATTGCAGGCCTCTTGGTTTAAGTGGGATAAATATCAGTTTTTCAGACAATAAAAAACCTTTCTGATATATAAAATAGGGAATTAGTTATGCCCATCTTTCATTGCTTTTGTCCACTAGAATGCGATATGAACAATACGATCACTGATTGTCTCTTTTGTGCTAATTGTGTTTGCTGGTTGTGATGCCTAAAACAGGCTGCCTGAAACAGAGGCCAAGACAAATTAAGAGTATTAAAAGCAGACAAATTTATTCAAGGCCTTCAAGGTACACTCAGGCAAGCAAAGTCCCCCTCAAAGGGACTACACCCAAAATGGACTCTGGGTCACAAGCTCTTCACCTTTTATAAGTTCTGTCCTGTTCACATGTTGGTCCCTAATTCTCCAATCATTCCTTCAGGTGATGATATTGACCATACCCAGCCAGCTCCCCGTTTCCACCATTGTTTACATATTTTTGGGCCCTAGGGCAACTAATGTGTCCTTGAATCTCTATCCAGAGAGCTTTGTTTTGGTTGAAGGTGCTGGGAACAGGGGTTTTTAGCATTCTGTAAGAGCACAGAACTACACCAAGTTACAGGTACACGAAGAGGAAAAAAATGCTGGAATTATTAAGGTATCAGTTGCATCCATACTCTGTATGCCTTGGCATGAGCAATGGGAAGAGGAAAGAGGGCTAGAAGTTAGGCTACTGAAGGCTCTCAAACTCTGCAAAATGTACCACTCACACTTCTTAACTTCCCAGTATTTCTGTGACATGACTGCAAAAATGAAAATTACACCCTCTCCATGCAAATGTAATGACACTACCTGCCTGGGAGAAGAGGACTAATGTAGTACTAATTCCCATGTTTTTAGCATTGGTTGCCTAAATCACAAAACCAGTTTTGGTTTTAAAAGTTTACTGTAGTTCAGTTGCTCTTGAAACTGGAAGTTGCTTATCGGTACTTCCCGTTGGTAGGTAACAATTCTATGAAAGTAAATGTGAAAGAAGCCATCAGGAAAGAGCAAAGCTTTTCATACTGAGTATCAATATTCCTTTAGCCCAAATAAAAGATACAATAAATGGCCTTGATGGAAGTTACACTTCTTAAAGGTAGGCATAATTAATTGTTAGCTAAAGCATCATTTTGATGAATGTGAAGACAAATTATATTATTCCACAAGCAACTCTGACATAGGATTTTGAACTAGCAATATCATTTAAAGTAGTTTAAGTTTGCATGCAAAGATGTCCATTTGATTTCTTCCAAACATTTTTTATATGTGTAATAAATGAAAAAAAAAAAAACCAAAACAAACCTAATTAAATTCCTTTAAAAAATTCTATTGATTTGTTTAAAGTTTTTAATAAGAACATAGTAACTGCCACACCTGTGTCAGATCCAGAAATGTTAAATTTAATGTATCCTATATTTCTTGTAGGATTGCAAACAGAGGAACATTATATCTTGTTTTCTGATGCCAGTCTGAATTAGCTTATTGATCTGTACTTCAGTTCATTTTAGAACTCTATTTCTGTTTGTTCCCTGGAGGATCAAATGTTTCCATCCAGAACCAAAAAAGTATTAATGTTAAAGATCATTATGGTCTGTTTTATTTCTCCAGTATGTATTTGGTATGTCCTACCTATATCCTGTATGAGAGGCAGTCACCTCTAAGCAACAAATATTAGTATGATTGTGTATTAATAACAACATTGAAATAATTTCAGTTGAGAAATAATGTGATTCAAATACTGTTTTGAAATTCTTATAGAGTTACTTAGTGTAATTTAGCTTCAATGCTGTATAGAATATGATATGAAGTATCTCCTTGATTAATGTTTCTTGGGGACATTATTTCTAAAGATGGTCAAAGTTTTAATGAATTAATTTGACCATCATTATGGGTAATGTGCTGGAGACACATTAATCTAAGTGATATCTTATAGCCTATGCAGAACTAATTCATCTGAATAGGAATTTGGCAAATTAATCTGGATTCCAATATGGGAATGGAATTTATGCACAGTTTTGAATCAAACAACGAATGCAGCCTGGCATATATTTTTCTATTAAGAGTTTATGAATTTTGGGGGGGGGTCTATTTCTCACAGATAGATATAGGTGGGCCCCACAAGTGTATAGCTGTAAGGAAATGTATGAGGCTATGAATTTTAATGTGTAATAAATTATTCTTTCGCTAGGACTGAAAAAAATCTGCAAATTACAAAAGATAATCATGTCTCTAATTATGTAACAGTTTCCAAATCATAAATAACGCTGCATGTGTCATATTCAAATCAGAAAGTAATAATGGGATTTAGAAGTATCTCCTGAATTAATGGTCCAGCAGAAAGTTCTGCTTCCGTCCTTTCCAGCAGATTGAGATGTTTCACCTATTAGCTTGCTAACTGTATGTTAGATTTCCCAAGCTCACAATCATCAGGGGCTTTCAGCTTAGAGGTTTCCAATGAAGTCGAGTTCATGATGGACAGAAAAAGGACCTCTTATGAGATGCTTCTCAATTTTTCTGTATTTGCTTTTTCAATCTTTTGTGGCATGTTTCACCATGCAAAACAATGTGCAACTCTCCAAACCATGGAGAACTATTGCCAGAGATATGTAGGAAAATTAATCTGAACTTCACAGATTCCTCAGACTTGAGTAAAAACGCCTACAGAACATTGCTAACTATATACAATGGCAGCTTTTGGCTAAAAAAAAAAAAATGCACAAAATTAAGATTGATCTGCAGAATAATCTAATTTGCTTTACTTTTGTATATGAGCTAAAGTATAATGCATATCTCTTACAGAATATAACTTTATGGCATGTTTATATTAATGTTATTGGTTTATTTTACATGATTCAATATTCTAATAATAGAGATCTCAGAACATTTATGACAGGATCAAGACCCTATTAGGATTTTTAGATTTATTTTTATATATTTGAGAGCCTGGACAATCTGTGACAGTCATTGGAGCAAGCTGATCATTCATTTTCCAGCTTCTTGTTTTTTCTTGTGCTCCATATGTGGAGAATTAAGTGGGAAATTGAAGTTCATTATACCAAAAGAGTGAAAACTTTCTACTACAAATAATTTTAAGCCACCAATAACTTTGCTGACTCCATCACAGTCAGTTGCCAATTGCTTTCACTGGAGTTTTCTCCTGTCTGGAGAATTGGCAGAAGGTTTAAAACCCAGCTTCAGACGAGCTTGTTAGAAAGCCATGAATGAGAAGGCAGACAGGATGATCAAAAAGAAGAAAACAGAGGAACACTGGATTTGCCAGATATCAAGAGCGTTCATGCTTCTGTTGCACTTTCCACTCCTGTGTTTACCATCTACTGTAAAATCTGACAAATTCTGCTTTCTAACCCAGGCATTTAGCAATTTGTATGCCCAAGCTGTGAGGCCACCTCCAACCTGACTGTGCCTGCAAAGTCCCTGTGGCTCCTTTCATCCTGCCCACAGCCAAGAACTCCCTTTCAGCCCTCTGGAGCTCCCACCTCATCCTACCCATTGACTAGGACCCCAGGTCAGCCCCCAGGGCATTCACTCTCTGTCTTGGCAATTCTGCGACAGCATGGATTTACAGTCCCTCCAGGATCTCTAGATAATGCCTAGAAATTGTAATCCCTCTGGAAACCTGACATGCAACACTGTCAGTTTCAGGAGAGATGAGTCTGTCTGTCTAGGGCAAAAACTTTTCAGCAGAACATGAGCCTTGTACTACCTGATAACCAACTAAATGTTTACCATCTCAATCAGCAGCTTTTTTGATGTGATGGCAGACCCTATGTTGAATGATAGTGAATTAGAGTACTTTTCTTTCAAGCTCACAAAAATTAAAATCTCTCTGTACAACTATATGGATTACTTTTACTAACTACTTGGCATATGTGTCAGTCTCTTTAAAAATCTGTTTACTGCTCTATTGAGCTGGCTTTTAAGTTAACAAAAAGATGATGCTACATGTGTTCTGCTAGTTTAACAACACATATAAAAAATTCCTTATTTCACATACAATAATATGACACCCTTCCATTAAAGTGCATGTAATTTTGAAGAAAGATTTATTTCCAAAAAGGTGCTTTACACCAGAAGTTTTACAGCTAATACAAAAGGTTTTGCCTGATCATTTACCACCATAACTCTGTCTTGAAGATCACAGAAGTAAGAATGTTTACAAATTAAATAAAATAACAGTAATAAGAAAATAAGTCTTCGCATATATTAATTACAGGAGAAAATTTTGCTTAATAATTAATTATGATCAAGAGTAACAGTGTACCTTTTCAGATAGTTGTAGATAGTACCTTTGTATTTCAATCTCAGTATCATAGCTTTCATCTTTCTGAAATATACACTCAAGTATCATTGTCACTACATGTAGTATTTATTTCTACTTCTAAATTACACATCATTCAGCTAATAACCTTGGCAACAACATGGGGAAAACCAAAGAGGCATACATTGCTCATCAAAGAAAAGTCTTAATTGATTTAAAAAGTGAAAGGGGGGGGGAAATATCTGTTTCTGAAATAATTATAGATATAGAATGAAGTACAATTATAGCCAGTTTTAATTTTGATATTTTCAAACATTCATTTTCTTCTTCCTGAAATTGTAATAACATTCTTCCAACACAACAAACAGATGCTAGAGAAACTTTCTCAAGGAAAACAGACAGGTTGAAGGACTGAATGTTTCAGTAGTGAGGAGACTGCAACACAAAACCAAGAGCAGACCCCTCTTCAAGAATGACTAAGGGAAATAGTTTTCCCAAGAAACTTAGGGAGGTCACAGAGGAGTTTGTCTTCACAATAACACTACTAAAATTTGCTGGATGTCGAAAATGAAATTTCCAGAACACAATGAGGAGGGATATTTTTTCACAAACTTTTTTCTTTCAGATGGTCTTATTCTGATCTTTAAATTTTAAAAAGAGCATCATTCTACATACTGATAAAATTAGGACTTTTTTTAAGGTGCAGACTGTTGATGTGCTCTGGGTGTTTACTTCCAGAAAGGTCCATGATAATGCGTCTCAAAGCTCTGGCTGCCAGGACTCCATCACAGCATGAATGGACTGCTAGTGAATCAAAAATATGTATTTGCTATGAATAAATGAGACAGAGACACTATTAAACTTTTAGCAGTGCAACTTATGATTTTTCTAAAATTCTTGATTACAGATAGTCTCTGCTCTTAGAGAGTATCTCATTTCAAAATAAGTTACTCCAAATGATGAAACTAAAATAAATTATTTGAAAACCAAATTGTAGGTCATCCCATAGGCTTTTCGTAAAACAGTTACTCAGTAAACATTTATAAAAATTAACTCTTTAAAAAATTTTATTTAACAGTCATAAAGAGTTGTTGACAAGATTATTAATCTTCATATAAAGTGAGACTGTGCATTTTATTTCCACAAAAGTTAAGAAATATAGTAGCTCAAGAAAAAAGCTCTGTAAAGAAAAGAATATATAGGCAGTACTACAATATATGTGTAATTCTGTTATTGAGAACATATGAGAAAGTAAACAGATAAGTTACAAGTAAAATTCTTTATATATTAAAATAATTAATTTTCTACTTGGATGGGACTAAATTAATTGCTTTGGAATTCATCCTTATCAGTTGTTCATACTTTGGAGCACATACCAACACAAACCACCAGAGAAATATTTTGTGTAATAAAACCTTCAGCTGCTGGATACTACTGTGATTGGAAAAGCATATAAAAATCTGTGTAATAGGCAGTGAAGATGGAGAAAAAAACATGAGCAGGAATCCAATTAAGACAGTTTACAGCAACAAAAAATTGCAAGACTTTTTTTTTATGAAGTAGATGCAGGATGAACTCTAAAAAAAGGCTGCAGGTTGTAAACTGACAAAATGCGAATTTTGGAACTTAGAGTGAACCATTCTTTCAGCCCATGAAAATTAAACTTCCAAAGATAAAAATTTGCATGTCATTACCATGAAACTCTTAAAAGATTGAGAAGTCTCCCAGAGAGAGTTGTGGGCATATTATGAAATCCTCATATAATACTTGGTTTAGTGCCATTAGAAAGCAGAATATAAGCTAATACACAACTTGTTTCCCTTCAAATCCCTGACCAAAGAACCATAATTAAAATGCTTAGTAATTAAAAGGAAGCAATAATTTAAAGAATCACATGCTTTCTTTTTGTTAGGAATTAAAATGGAGGTAAATTTAAAGGTTAATTTAGAATTCCCTCAATTAGGTGTTTTTTATTCAAATAGGTGTCAACTATAATTGTTGAATTAGTCCAAAAATTCTGGGTAATGCAGCACAACGTCTTAAGCAGAAACATGAATAAAAAGGGATATTCCTTTGTGTTTGAAGTCTAACTTAATTTTATTCTGTCAGACTGTGATGTCAACTTTCCCTGAGCACTGGATTTCCTAAAGGTCTATATGATTATACATATTTAATGTAAGAATCAACATCCACTGAAATTTTCAGATAATAAACTGCATCATTTTTTCTCTACACGTTAGTTAATGATTTTTCAGTATATAAGTAATATTACCTTCCTAAAATCATGTGAGAATCCTCATTTTTGCTCTTTTCCCATAGTATTTTTTAAAAAATATACGTATGTAAAGCGGTATTTGAAATTTAGTCACATTTAACATATTTTACTGTGTATGTTTCTACAGTTCTGTGAAGGCATACTCATATTGGTTTTAGATAATAGTTGCATTTTGCTCTGGTGTTTATCTGATGATAACTTCAAGCTTTTCTTTGCACACTACTGCTAAATATATTTTCCTCTAAGAGGCTAAACAACTGATGCTGTATAATCTGGCTGATTGTAAACTCATTCTTTCAGGTCACTATTCCCTTTTTATAAATACTTCCAAACCTTGGAAGTATTTGCTGTCATGAACACAATAAAAGTGTAACAACTTGTATATTAACTGATTCTTCCAGTCCTTCTATCACCAAAAGAACTAAATGAAATTTAGTCATAGGTTCAAGAGTTTTACTGTTTTGGATAAAATGTCCATTTAGCATCCTTTTCCTCAGAGGTGAGAAATAAATATTCAGGTGGTGTGCACTACCCAATAATCAAACTCTTATCCTGTGCTTTTAAACAGGTAGCAATTGCAGCCTGACCTACTTGTCTATAATCAGATAAGAGGGTTCTGCTTCTCCTGTGAATTTACAGTTCTCAGTAAAGAGCCAAAAATCTGAGACTGCAGATGATAGGAAGAGCAAAGGAGTGAGACTGTGTCTCCCCATTTAAGAAAGCAGAAATATCCAAAGGTGGGTTGTTTGTGGCTTTTGTTTGGTTTGGGGTTTTTTTTGTTTGTTTGTTTGTTTTTATTTTGGCTGTGGCTTTTTGCTTGTTGTTTGTTTGTTGGTGTGAGTTTTTTGTTGGTTGTGGTTGGTTGGTTGGTTTGGTTTGGTTTTAGTTTGGTCAGTTTTGGGGGTGGGTGGGCTGGGTTTTGTGACTGTGTGTTTTCATTGTTATTACAGAGAGCAGTCAGAGTGCAACATCATAAGAGCACCCTTAGATATTTTTGATAAGCGAAACAACACACTGCAGAAACTGCATAAAACTTCATTGACACTAACATTGACACTAACATTGCTTTTCAGTAAGATTGCACAGTCTGCAGTGTAGGCTTACTACCCAGAGCTTAGGGCAGAGGAGTGTGGTTTCAAAACAGATAAAGACCTCCAGGTGTAAAGGAAAAAGAGGGAAACTGCAAAAAGATTTTTTTTTATCTTGACCCCTTATTATAAAGAAAATAATTTATACCTTTTTTAAAGCATAACCTATACTTAGACAAATGTGACTTTATCATACTCCAGTATGTCTTGTTCGTTTAGATTCCAACAAAAATCAGACTTCCTAGTAGTGCATGTGCATAGCATTGTCAAACAGATGACAGCACATATTTGCTTAGTCAATTAATGAGAACTTAATAACACATTTGTATTTCCTCACAGCCTTCTGCAGGTGGCCTTGCTCTCTTTTGTTACAGCTTAGCATTCACTCCTTCCAATCAGACACCTTATATAAAGACTGCTTTATGGACAATCAGTATTTTCACCAAAACTCATTTACATTGTCTTCATGAACATGCAGAAACTCAAAGTCTGGGAACAGTGCTTTTTTTTAAATTTGACATTCTTCTCTATCAGGTTTTTTTTTTTTTTTTTAATTTAGTCTCCTATGTTGATACTTAGAAATAAAAAGGAATAATATCAAGAAACATATTTTTCTTCTATTGAAAACTCATGAAAATTTACCTTTGTATCTTTACCTTCTTGACCAGCCTCTGTATTATTTGGTCATATGTGGCATGTGCTGATCCCAGAAGTAAAAACCTGTACAAGTTCAGAAAAACTTCTCTCTTTATGACATTTTCTTTGTTTTTACTCTTTCTAATGTTCAGCTAGTCTCTTGTATGTTTCAGTTTATTGTGGTCTTATTCTAAGACCATAATAATGATTTTGCTTAGCCTATATACTAATTTTAAAAAGGAAATAAGCTTAGACTCATACAATAGTTTGTCATCTTCCATGTTGTATTTAACATTGGTTTTTATGTTGCTTTTGTACTCCTTATATTTAGAAAGCTATGTAAACAAGAAGGTCTCATGGAAAAAAACCTAAATTTTTAGGCTTCTAACAATTGCTTTATAAGTTCACTGCTAATATCTTGAGTCTTAAAAGAAAATAGAGGGGAATTTGAGCAATGCTGGAAGTGTAATATATCCTTATCTGCTTAGGAACTAACTAACATCTAAAAACTGAAGCATGCATAATGTATTTTGTTATGTATGTGTGTATATATATATATCTTTATAGAATCTCTAAGGCAGCTTGTTTAGTATAATTAAAGCTTTTTAGAAATAATACTATGAAATATGTCTTACCATATAAAGAAAAATATTCAAATTAAATTAGTTCCTATAAAGTTTAAAAATATGTAAATAGGTCTGATGCTATTTTCTGTGGCAAATCATTAAAATTTAAAACAAACATTCTACCAAGCCTTTTGATTTATGTGTTTATAATTTTCACATTTATTTTGTTTGACTATTTTAAGTGATAAAATAAGTACTAGCATACTTCTACAGGGGAAGAAATTTTTTTCTGTATGTAAGTCTTTACTGTACGTGAAATATTATAGCGCTGGAGAGCTTAGGAAAAGGTTTGTGTTCAATAGAGAAAAGCTTATCTTATTTTGAAAAAAGTTGGAAATAGACATACTGCTTGCTGCTAGACAACCTTTTTCATTGTAAATATTTAACCTGGTTATATATAATGAAATACTGAACATGCTTTCAGATGCCTTAGTATCATTTTCACCTTGCAGAAATATAAATATTGTACCTATTGCTATTCACATAAAGGAAATTAAGTCAAGGACAGCCATTTTTATGTATTCCTAATTCCATCCATATATAAAGATTTTTGGTCATTTATGATTCCAGGAGCTTTTAACCACTCTCAGTGCACGACAAGCAGTGATCTACTTTTCTACCACTCTAAATAGAGTACAGAAAGTGCATTTAAAAATTGCTTACATCAGCTATTGGATTGTATGAAATTAATTGAATACTGCTCATTAATGGCCCTTCCCACACCTGTCTCCAGAGACTGTATTTTTTATTTGATCTTATATGACAATGTCATACCAGGATGATTGTGTAGATTCAATCTCTGTTCCAAAGAAATGGTATAGTCCCATAGGTTATACTTTTACTGTCCATTTCTCAGAACACAGGATATTAGTAGACCAAGAAGAATAAGAAGGTAAAAAAAAAAAAAAAAAAAAAAAAAGTTTCATAGATTCCTTTCACCCAGTAAAAGCTTGGTGAAAGAAACCAAGTAAAAACTAATAGGGCTAGATTTTTTTTTTTTTTTTCCATTCTGGCTACAACAAATTCCATCCTCATAACAGAGAGAAAATTGTGTTCAAATCTTTGCCTAATTTGGGTTACAGATGAGTAACTTAATGAACTGTCATGAAATTAATCCCTAATCACACCAACACCAAGAATTTGGTGTATGGCTTACCTGTTATTCGTATTATAATTTTAACTTATGTCTGAGTGTGTGAGGCCTGAAGTCAATAATATTAGACTATTTAATGAGATTGTCACATTTTTTATCTACAGGTGCTCTGTAGTTCAAATTATATGGAAAAGGAAAAAGAATTCATGCAATACCAAACACATTGTTCAGTAAGACAGTTCCATTAGCCAAAATCAACATGCTTTGAATAACATTTCAATCAAAGAAAAAATGATGAGCATTACACGGAACTTAGAATATCTTCTAAAGATATGGAAAGTTCCTTATCCATCATGTACCCATACACTGTGAATTGCAGTGTCATGAAACACAACACACCTGTCGCAAGAAAATACTTCTAGATTTATTTAACACATGAAAATATTTTTGTAGCTTTTAGTCAGAAGAGGATATATTCCTGAGAATTGAACAGATGAGAGAGTCAGATAGACCAAGGATACCATGTCAACAGTTGCTGTTTACTCTGTTTTTTATTACAAGCTTGCAGTATTCTGAACATTTGGATTCTTTGTGTCATAGGTATTCATTTTTCCCTTTCCAAATTTTTTTAGTTGCAAGAAGACACAATCTTTTAGTTCAGAAAAACAACATATGTTTGTGCAAAAAACAGAATTAAAAATGGTAGAAAAAATTACAGAGCTACTTCATGATGCTTTCTCAATTAAAAAAAACAGCTGCCAGTGTCTCAAAATGCATATTGCATACCGTTGAATCTTTGGTATAAGCCCCAGACATTTGGAATCACCAGCACTGGAAGGTGTCACTGTATTGAAATGAATCTTTATATTTCGTTTCTTAACAAAAGATCTTGTGAATAGTATGAATCCAAGAATACATCTTGAAGTGTGTAAGGTTTTGACAAAATTATCTGTGACATTCTCAAAAAATACAGAAATATGTTTGATGAAAATACAAGATAAAATTTGACTCTAAATGTGAAGTTGAAGGTTACATTAAAGATCTGATACAGAACATTTCTAAGGTGATATGAAGCTGGAGTCAAACATATTGGCCAATGATACAATTTCAAATTATTTTAGAAATATTGTGGGGAATCAAATTGAAATTCAGTGAAAACAAATGGGAAATTCTCTACTTCAAAGGAGATGTCAATATGAAATTGAAAATTCTGAAAGAGCAATGCTGTGGGAAAGACTTGGACAAATATAGAATAAAAATATGTCAGACTTCACAGTACTAAGGTTGTAGCTGGAGCATGGCATTCTAATATTTGTCACAATAAAGCTTTGGTTTAACTTCCTTTTTTCCCCTCCAGAGGTGGATTGAATGATTTGGGAATTCTGTGATGCTTTAAAGGCCTTGTTTAGACACAATATTAAGAGAGGAAAAGGAAAAAGGAAAAGGAAAAGGAAAAGGAAAAGGAAAAGGAAAAGGAAAAGGAAAAGGAAAAGGAAAGGGAAAAGGAAAGGGAAAAGGAAAAAAGATACCCATTCTTCTAGTGATGTTGAAAACCTGCTTATAACAGCAAAATGAACAGAAAGATAAAGAATCTCTCTGTAATTCAGAAATAAAAGAACAGCTTTTTTCATACATGTCTTCAGAGTTAGAAAGAGAGAAAAGCCCAAATAGACTCTGTTAACAGAGAAAAGAATACCATTTCTGCCCACTGTTAACCTTTTTTCCAGTCTGATTGAAACACATTTACTCAAACCTTTAACACAGTATAACATCACACTTGTTTATGTTAGCCTAAAATGCCAGTAATTGTTTTTCCAACCCTAAAATTCAATATTCTCTTAGATATCCTCTTACAAATTTAAAGATAACATTATAATTTGTATATATCCTTAATAAATACCAATAAATTATATTATTTCCTTTTTTATTCTTTAATGGATTAAGCTTGTTGAGAAAAATAAATAATATAAAGTATTTTGCATATGCCAGCAATAGTCAGTGTTTAGACATATGCATACAATTCCTTCTTGAGGTATTGGATAAGATTAGGATGTGTTGATGGTCAGGCTGTATATTTCATGCCCTGTATAAGATTAACAAGACCTCATTCAGTTTACAGACGTTACTCTACAGGCACCAAGCAGTTTCACAGTGAACTAAGAAGTCTTTTTAGGTAGAGTGTCTTTATTTAATTTGACAAAGCAGGCACCCAACTATATTTAGATTTTCTGGTAGGTAAATTGAGTTTAACTTACAAAAATGGATTATACCATATTAGTCAAGATATTGCTATCAGTACTCTTGGCAAGGTTCTTTGTCCCAGTCAATTTCTTTTATGCTGCTGTCGTAGGAGAAAAGAAGTAAAATTAATCTGAAAGACTCCCCTCAGTATGGAAAATTACTAACAAAATAGACTACTGTTTCTTATATCTCCATAGTATTCTGCACAGGGAGATCATCAGGAAGCAATTCTAGGGAAGTATATTAAAACTTGGGCTCAGGTGAATGTCAGCTGCAGTTCAGCTGGGGAGATGCCAGTCAAGTGGGGAGCCATGAGTCAGCTGATACAAAATAATGCATGTCTCAGGGTCTGAACTGCTACAGCATACAGCTAATGACCTGTAAAAGGAGGAATGGAGATAAGGGAAGGTAGCCAGGAGTGTTAATTGCAAGCAATTTAAGTCTGCCTTTGGAAAGCAGAATGATATCAGCTTTCTGTTTGATAGACTTCCACATGAACAGCTTATGACTGAAAGAAATCATGTTTCAAACCAATTGTTGCCTGACTTAATTCTCATTCTCTGATTTTTATGTTGATCCACAAGGCAGGAATTCAACCACTAGTCTAAAGTTTTAAGCAAAGTAGCCTTGATTGGCCCTATTGTTTGACATGGGCATCACAGTCACTTCAATATAACTAGAGGAGGAAATAGCTACCCACTTTTTGTAGAGGTGGTTTTCTTTGATAGCATCAATAGGAAATTTCTAAGCAAATTTTACAATATACAAATTTTATACAGAAATATTTTCCAGAGTATTTTGAATTTCTACGGCACAGAAGACTGAAAGCTTTGCAGTAGATGTTCTTGTACTATAATGAAATAATTTATTATAATATATTAATGTAGTTATTATTCTTATGGTTTTTATACCAATGAGTATATTTTAAATGTCACCAGAGTTGGGCATAGCTTATATGAGATTAGAATTTGTCTTTGTGTATGTAAAGCATAATTAAGAAATTAATCCACATTAGTTTAGTAAACATCTAAGAACGGTAGGTAAAAACAGAGTGATATTAAAATAAAAAGTAAATCTAACATCATTTTATGCTCCCTTGTGTCAAGTATACCGAAATATGGAACATGTGATCTCACAGGAATTCAAACACATTAATTACTAAATAAACACAACAGAAAATAGGTCACAATAGCTTTACTTTTTCCTGGAAATCACACATTCTTCTCTATATGCAGTTAGAAGTACCATTCTTGTTTATTACAATTCCTTGCTTGGTGCTGTATATTATACATAATTCTGGCTTATTAAATTCCTGAAGCATGCAATACAATGAACTTAATAGCTTTTATGCAAATCATTATATAACAAAATAAGAGCAGATGGTCCTCAACACATCAGAAACCTTCTATAGCAGTTTTGTATTTTATTTAAATTAAACAAAACATAAAGTTACCTTTGCAACACCTAACTTATTTTCATTTATTGTGCTGCATTGTTTTTCTCACAGTTTTTCTTTCTTTATATAGCATTAAAGTAAAATATTTGTGCTAGTGTTCCTTAGGTATTTAGTTGTTTACCATTTCTGAGTTGTACCATGAACATATACAGATATTTGTTTATTCCTACTTTCCCATAAGAAGGAAATCTATTGCTATCAATAGAGCACATAATTCATCTCATAGAATTGCCTAAAGGAAAGAAGGCAAGCATTACACTGGGAATCTTAAACTAGTATCTTTTAAGCTCTATTGTTATACAAGTCTGTGACATCTTTCCCTTAAAACTCATTCATTTTGCATTCTTCCTGGCACCAGCCGTGTCAGAAGATGAATGGTAGAGCAAATAAATCTAAAAAAGTTATGAAAACTAAACAAAACAAAACAAGAAAACGATCAGAAATAAGGAACTAAGAAAAGTAAGAGCCATATAATTTTGTTGTGTGAGAGATTTAAACAGCATATCTGAAGATGGTGTCTCTCCTGTTGCCATGTAATATATATCTCTTATGATCATCTCCACCTATTGCAGCCAATGTTCCAAAATCATGTCTGAAAAATATCCATGACTTTGAATTTATGCAGTAAATAATTAGCTTTATAATAAACAATGAAGAGAGTAGTCAAAATGGTTATCAAAAGCTATTGGGAAAAAAAAAGCCAAAACAAAACCAATTTTCTTAGTCCGGTTTTGAACAAAAATGCTTAATATTATAGATTTTGGGGTCAATTCACATATACTACTGTTAAAGTATCATATACTGCAACATTTCTCTGGAAAAAGAAAATCTTCCTTTCACTATATTTGCCAATTCTAGAAGTGCCTATTTTCATGAGACTCTCTACAAGCTTATTTGCTCTATCTCCTCAGTTTTTCTGAAAAACAATCACGTAATTTAGGGAAATAAAATACTGGACTGCACACTCTACTAGAAGTGGTTCAACAGGTACAAGAGTTATATCAAACATAGTTAAAATTCAGTAACTTTCACCTCTTTCCAACTTTCCTTCTTTCTCTCCTTTATTTTTAAAATTTAATTCTCTAAAAGCCTTGTCTAAGGATAGTACTATTCCAAGATATACGATCATGCAGTAAGTGAGTAGAGCAGAAAACCATATTCCCAGCTTTGATTCCAGAGGACAAACATGTTATCAGTCTTGCCACCTTGTTTTGTTCTCTATGACAACTGTGACACAACTACTTGAGTGAGATTTCATGTTTTATTTGGATTTTTTACTGAAATGATACTATATATTCTGACATAAAAGTTTGTGGGGTTTTTTTGGTTTTTTTTTTTTAAATCCATTGCAGCATAATTCACGAATGCTTTTCCAGAAGCTGTATCTCAGCATTTCAGGTTTTCCAAATCCTGCCAGAAAGTGAGAAAATTCATCACCAACAGAGTTAACCAGCAGAAGCTACAGAATTTAATTTCCGTTTCTTTCAGGAAAAATGATAATTCTCTGATTTATTTAATATAAGAGAATAATTTGTAACAAGTTGAGGGAAATTAGTAATACCAAGAACTAATCATGCTATAAATTCTCATGAGACTGCACCCGTTTTGATCTGCCTGTGTCCCAGAAGAGATGCTACAGTCCTATTTCAAGGGTCACAGTTAATAGCAAGAAGATTATGGTCAACATAAAACTAACAGTTTTGGTTGTAATAGAATATCGGTGTCTAAAATGGAGAAAAACACATTAACAAATGTTTTTTTCTCTTCAATGGCAGGTTAATTGTACCCTTCAAATTAGGAAGAGGAGGGGAAAAAATCCAAACAAACCATGTGGCCTATCTGGATACTAAAAGTCCTTATGACTTCTCTGCTCCTAAATTCCAGAAAGTTATCAAATTTGCCCCCAGCCTGGATGGCAGAAGTTGTCCTCTAAGGTGGTAGTAACAATATTTTTCCATCTATCTGTCTGTCTCATTCATTACAAATGCCAAATTTTCAAGCTTTCCCTTAAGATTGTCTGAGTTCAATTGATGGTACCCTACCATAAAACAAATCAAAATGCTGAAGTGATATAAACTACTTTAGGAAAGTATCCAATCCAACATTTATTTGGTAGAAGTTCAATGGATACTTTTATGATTTGGGAATAAGTGATGTTTTTTAATTAGTTACAATTCCACAAACTTTACACAATGTGAAGAATAAGCAATGACACAGAAAGATGCTGTTTCTTTTTCCTGATGAAACCATGTAATTTTTAATGTCATTAGTATGTTTTGAGTTATAACAGAAAAAATTGTACAGCTCTGAAGGTGGGGAGAAGTTTTGCCGAAGGTCATAGAAATAAAATCTGACATAGTCTCTCACAGAGGCTATTTGAAGAAAGAGTCTTGCATCTTGCTGTTGAAATATAACTAAGCACACCTCCTCAAAATTACTCCATACAAAAGATTGGAAATTTCAAACATGTTAATTGCCTTAACTGGTAGTTAGACATAATCATAGCTGTAGACACTGACTTGTTTCCAACAGATTTTCTGTACTTGTCAGAGAAGGACAAGTGCTTCCTTAAAGTGTGCTAGCTAAAATGAACAAGACCTGTAAAATGGGGAAAAAAGCTGAAGAGCAATGCTGATACCTGAAAAAAAATATATTGAAACTGTAGACAAATAAAGTGTCACCTCTCATTTACTTATTCATCTCAAAAGTTAAAGAGAAACAGAAATTTGCTGAAAGAAAATATTAATTCCAATAAAAATATGATTAACCACTCTAACAAGAGAGGAAATAGTAGTATTGTTTCATTTTGAAATAGACTGTTGAGTTCAAGTTTGAAAAACATGGCAGAAAACAAACAAGCAGGACCCTTATAGAATTTAAACATTTACAGTTACATGTAACTTGATAAATAAATATTTCTGCAACAAATGAACCACACACACATGAAGGAGGTTAACTTTTTGCAGTACAGAAGGAGTATTCAGAAGCTAACATTATTTTCTTCACTGCTGAAGATGAAACAAAATATTTAACTTTCAGACATGTTGATAAGCTGTTCTTGACTTCAGCACAAATAGAGAAAGACTAACTGGGAGTATTTCTGAAGATTCCACCTCAATTCTTTTAATTCTACAATAATGATTTTATATTTTTTCTTGAGGATTTGGAACCCTTTCCTCAAACTTAATATTTAGTTGGGAGACAAATTCTATTACATTTCCTCACAGATTTGCTAGGTTTCTTTCCTTTTGCTACTGATTAACATCTATTCTTCATATGGTTTAATACTTAAATATATGTCCTTAAGAAAGGAAGAACTGCCTGACCATGCATAGCAGTGAATGAACCCCTTATTTTGCTTTACTTTTGTGTCCAGCTTTTTCTTTACCAATCAAACTGTCTTTATCTCAATGCATGAGTTTTCTCTCTTTAACTTTTCTGGTTCTCTTCCCCACCCTGACTGGAGTGAGAATGAGCAAGTAACTGTGTGGTGCTTAGTTGCCAGTTGGGGTTAAACCACAACACAACTTTATGCAATGTGTTTTGAAAATTTTCAGGAAAACATATATATCTTAAAGGACAGTCCGTGCTTTCTTTGGTAGTATTTCATGCAGTCTTTAAATCATTCAACCGGTAATACCCCTATTAAGTAAAGGGAATTCTTTTAAATTATTTCCTTCCAGACAAGCGACCCTGAGAAAGAATCTGGTAAATGCTGAGTTTGTTAATGACAATTAAATTCTCTTTCTGTTTTCAAAATTTTATAATTTTTGTACAAATCTATAGGAGTTTTTGTTTTCTTTCTACTTATCATTACAATACACATATCCACTTAAGTTTTCAAATGAAAAAATAATGCCACCATCTTAAGGCAATGGTAGGGACAAAGAGAGGAAATAGACAAATTTATCTGTCAGTAGTCCAAAAACAATGAAAGACACTTCTTCGAGTGCTTAGACCATCTAAAGGGGTTACAAGAGCTCAGCATAAAAACTTGAACTTAATTAGTTCTGAATTTCCTTGCCTCAGTTTGGCCAAGCTACATTAAAGGATTTCTTTACCAGCCTGCTCTTGGAATTAGTTATGTATTCTCTGGAATTGTTTTTCATTCTTATGAAAAATTCTTATTCGTACGTGTCCTCTGCCTTGATTTCATTTCAATTTGTTTTTAAATATTATACAGCAGTTTGCATGTGTATATGTTTGCTTTAATAGATATGTACACAGGATATTCATAAAGTTGCACAACCAAAATATTTTGGTTTGAAAAATATGTATAGTGGTAACTAAGTTTTATAGTTCTAAATCTTTGAAAGTAATCAAATGGCACCAAGTGCCATGATAGAACAAATTCTTCATTGCTTGGAATGGTCATGCCATTCAACTGTATTCAGCTCCTTCATGGTTCTTGTGTTCACAAACTAAAATTTTTATGTAACATTTTGTTTTATTAAGTCTCTAAGAGCACTAAGTGAGCATTTAATGGTTACTGGTTAAAAAAAAAACCAACAAAATCAAAACAAACAAGAAGAAACTAACACTTCTTGTGAGTAACAGTCAAAGGTGGCATATGTTATTCATGAAAGCTATAAAGAAAAACAGGGTTGATTAGTCTAAAATATTTTATATTCTTTTATCAAAACTTGGGATTAAAAATGGTCTGATATGTATATATGTTATTGTAACTCACAGGTTCTGCCAGTCACAAATAAAAACAAATTCTCAGCAGCTCTGTATTCTGCTTCACCTTTCTACAGTAAGCCTAGTTTTGTTCTTTCATTCTGTACATACATTCCTATATGTAGCTGGAGTTAGTTTCAAGAAGGAGGATATAAGTGCCTCTACCCTGTCTGTCTCCCAGCTTTTGTTTCCACATCCATTAATGAACAGACAAAGTTACGGCTTAAGTCCTGCTCTGACATGAAGGCTTTAAAAGCACCATTCTCAGTCATTCTGCAGTAGTGGCATGTGTCAGCTATCTGCATGTGTAAGTTTTGGAGGCTTGCACAAAAGAAATGAAATTCCTAAAATCAAGGTCTGTACAGAGTCTTAACTTGGCCCTGTTAGGCATATGTGGATTGCAATAGTTCAAAGTTTTGTGATTTAGACAAATATTTACTGTTTCAGCTGGCCCTTAAGAAAACAACACATATAACTTCTCATCTGCCAAAGTCCTGCTTCATAAAGGTTTTCTCAACAATAAATTAGCTGCACACCAATTATGTTACACTGCTAGTTATAATGTTACAGACTACAAAAGTGTATTTGCAGAAACACACCACATGTACTTCCTGTCCACATACTTTCTAGTAATACTAACACACATTCATACTAGAAAAAACATGGAACAAACATCAAGTAAAATTTCAGTCTATACAATTAAAATTTGGCATGGTTATCTGTAACTAAAGAAAAACAGATGCCAAATCCCCTATTTTAATGGAAAATATCAGACCACCTTAAATAGTGATGACATTAATAAATTCATCTGTAATGATGAAATTGTAGGTGTTTTTATGACAAATAAAAAGAAAGAGATAATTGACACTACAAAGAAAAGAGCCAGAAAACAAAAGATTTTATTTACAAGGCAGTTTTCAACAGCCAAAACAGATTATTATAATCAAAGAATATCTAGATTGAAATAAAAATTAAACTAAAACCAGGGAGAAGTGAAAACAAATAAAACACAATGGCAAAGGAAACTAAAATAACAAAGGAACTACTGAAAGAACTCAGCTTATAAACAAGATGCCATGCAAAATAGAATGACAGGCAATAGTTAGCAAAACCCATCTGATTATCAGACACACTATGAGAGAATATAAAATATGAAAAGATTCCCTCTTGACACTTTTTAAATTAAATCATCTCAATTGTGTGTGTGGTTGATTTTATTTTGGCTTTGGTTTTCTTTCCATTTTTTGAGTCAGGAGTCCAAGACTGTTATAGTCTTTGTAAAGGAACTGCTTTGACTTTTAATAAGAATACCAAAGACAGTAAAAGTTTCCAATTTCCTAAATTGTATTTAATTACAGCACAAATAGAGAAACTGCTACAAGTCACTTGCAGTGATAAAATATAAAAGAGTTTTGAAAGAGATTTCTTCTCTGCCCACTGGCTCATCATAGAAACAGAAAAATTCCCATGAGTCCTCCTTGCTGCATTGATTATTAGGTCTAAGAAAACAAAACCAACCTTTTGAGTCTTAGTTTTTTCATGGGTTCTAAACTATGTTTTTTTCTCTAGTGCTTGTTGGCTGCAACTTCCCCATTCACATCAGGAATCTCAGTTGAGATAATACAGGATCAGAGTACACTGAAATAAATCCAGTTGTACTCAAAGAAGGAGCATGCCCCTTATCCCTTCTTCCAGAAGATTGCCTCTGCTTTGTAAGGCAATTGCAAAGACAAGGTGAGCAGTCACATGTTTTTAAGCAGAAGATCAGTCACACAGAAAACACACAGTAAACTGTGAACAAGTCAGTAAGTCTCCTGTCAGCCATTTCTACAAGTTATGGGAGTTACAGCAAAACAAAAATCATAATAACAGCTTTAGCTTGTCAGGGAAGGACCCACTGTGAGTTAAGTAAACTCTGCTGAAGGAGAAGAAATGCTTACAGATAAGCTCTTTGCTCCCCAGAATTGATAATAAATAGAACAATCTCACTACCTACTGAGTTTGGTTCTGTAGTTTGGAATGCACAATGCTGCTTTAATAACATAGTAGTAGGCCTATAAATGTCACAATATGGACTCTATTAATTAAACTATTCATTAATTTAGTCTCCATGTAACTTCTTTAAGGTATGTGCTTTACAAGCAGAAGTCCTTTGACACAGCATTTTTTTTTTTGTGGTCTACCAAAGGATTCATATGATCCTAATTATTCATGTAACATTGTCACCTTGTGATTTGCCCTGTCATATTCACATTCTCATTTTCCTTTCTTCACTTCATTGAGTACAGTGCAATGGTCACTATCAGGAGGAAAAACTCTTGAGGGGTTCTTAAGAAATAAGAGAAGCAATTTACAGTCAAACAACAAAACCAAAAATGGTTCAATAGAAACAGAAGAGTAGACAAGATTCAACTTAATTAGCTTATGGGAAGAAATTTTATTTCCTACAGTTCTGGACACCTTTCAGAAATTTTGAAGTCTTACAAGATGTTTTAGTCAGTGAAAAGTGTTAAATTTCTGCATAAATAATACATGGAACTATTTTTTTTTCTCCCAAAGTTATAGTCAGAAGCATGATTTTTTTTGTCTGTGTCATGATCAGGTTTATGGATTATCAAACATGAATAGGATTAATTCCTAATGCAAACCTTTTCCCTGCTTATTGCAACCAAGTAGCCTTCTAATACAGGGACAATTGTAATTGCTAGTATCTGGTTATAAACTTTGTATGGAATTTACAAGGCCTCAAGATCAAGGTGCCTTCATTATCTTCCTGCAGTTTTGCTTTCCTTGGTTCAGCTGTGACTAGTTTTGTATTTTTTTTTAATTCACCAGACATCTAGTGGCAATTTGTTTTGCTTTTGTTTATCCTTATGTGATAATTGTTTTATACAGATAGCAGTAACAAGCAGGTAGCCTATGAGAATTCCATGCTTGTGATTATAAAATAATAATGAAGTCTAGAGAAATGCAGACCTGTTACAAGAGCAAAGGCTTTGAGAACAGACACACAATGAGGTGCAGAGGAGAATGTACATGGGAAGAGAGCAGGCATAGGATCAGCAGTCAAGACCCCACAGCAATAAAAAACTCTTTAAGGGTCAGTCAAAAAAATGCAGACCTGGATCTAGACAAACCTGGTGTTAAGGGTAACAAAAAGAACTACGAAATTATATATCATATATGTAAAAGGCATTTGGACACAAAATGGACATGCATACTAAGAAAGAAAGAGAAAGGTGTAAAAACATGTTAGGAAAAATATAAAAATGATCCCAAGTACATCCTACAATAAAGAAATAGAAAACATCAACCTGAACCTCATATTCCTTCTGGAGAAGGATTCCCAAATGCTGAAAACTCACACAAAAACTCCCAGCCACCTACCATCACCATCAAAGCAAGACCACTCCCAACTCAGAGGAACTAGAGAATAACAGGGGAATTAGAGAATAACACAAGGAAAAAGAGAGAAACTGGAGTATGCATCCTATAATTTTAGCTGTATTACCCTTATTTCCATTTGTCTTGCAAAAATTTTTTAAGCTAACAATTTCTTGTGTTTACTTATATATGATATCTGCTTCCTCTTTGCATGTGAACAATACTTAAAATATTCTGAATGCAACACTTTCAGCAATGCATTGTGGTTGGGGTTCTCCAAAGTATTGTCTCATATATGTACTATTTCTAATGTAGCAGATAGACTGGTGTAAGTATGGAACCAATGTATAAGTCACCAACATTTGCTGCCACTTCAAAATTGTTATGACTGGCTGGGACAGCCATATGCCAGTTCAATAAGTAATGCTGTAAATTACAGTGGACATACAGATTCACAGATCTCTACTTGGCTGTCTATTGAAGGGGCTGTCAAGATATCATGAATATTAAAACTCATGATCTGAGATGCCAAACTTCTTGAAACAAGAGTATCTCTTCCAGGAAAGAGACAATCCAGAATTCTGAAAGAATTTAGAGACATTTTGGAATGAAAAATGATTTTTTTTTCCTGCAAAAGAGATATCAACAAAAGCAACAGAGGCAGCTTAAAAATAAAGATGAGGTTGAAAATACAGAGTTTGAATTCACAGATCAGACATAAGCCTCAGGGTTTTCTAGTCCCATGGCACAGCAATACAGAAGGCAAATGAGAAGTGAGATGGAAGCCCAGAAATCTGAGGTTTAGAAGCCAAGGCTGGCAGGAACTGCAACTGTCTCTGTCTTATCAGAAGTTCAGCATGAATAATGCATTTTCACTCTTCTCTCACCCCTCCAAAATCGTATAATAGTTTTCTGAATGCAGCCTGTGGCACTCAAATCTTCCAGTTAACCCTGTTATACTGAAAATAGGATTGGTACTAAAGTAATGTCATGTCTGCCTTACAGTATTGTGGTTGATTGGTACTGGCTGGACACCAGGTGCCCACCAAAGCCACTCTATCACTCCACCATCTCAAAAGGACAGGGGAGATGATATTATGTAGATTGAAATAAGGACAGGGAGAGATCACTCACCAATTATCATCATGGGAGAAAAAAGACTCAGTTGAGGAAATAATTTAATTTATTACCTATCAAACCAGATTAGGAAAATGAGAAATGAAACCAAACTTTATAACACCTGCCCTCCACTCCTCCCTTCCTCCCAGACAAAGCTTTATTTCCCATTCTCTACCTCCTTCTTGTACCATCAGCACAGCAGGACAGGGAATGGACTTGTGGTCACTTCACCACACACGGTCACTGCTTCTACTTTCTCCTCAGAGAGAGGACTCCTCACACTCTTGCCCTGCATCAGTGTGGGGTCTCTCACACAGAGGCAGTTCTCCATGAACTTGTCCACCATGAGCCCTTCTCACAGGATGCAGTTCTTCCCAAACTTCTCCAGTCTTCCACAGGGTGCAGTCCTTCAGGAACACAGTCACAAGTCCTGCCAGCAAACCTGCTCCCGTATGGGCTCCTCTCTCCATGTGTCCGAAGGTCCTGCCAGAACCCTGCTTCAGCATGGATTTTCCACAGTTTCATGGATTCCCTCAGGCATCCACCTGCTCCAGTGGTGGGGCCTCCAGGGACTTCAGGTGGATGTCTGCTCCACCATGGACCTCCATGGGCTGCAGGGCCACAGCTGCTTCACCATGGCCTGCACCATGGGCTGCGGGGGAATTTTTGTTCCAGCTGATTTATGGCACGTCCTCCCCTCTTTTACTGACTTTGGTGTCTTGCAGGGCAGTTTCTCAGTCTTTCACACATTCTCACTCCTCTCTTCTCTGGCTTTCTCTGCTCAGTAATTTTTTCCCCTCCTTAACATGTTACCCCAGAGGTACTACCACTGCTGCTGAGCGGTTTGTCCTTAGCCAGAGGCAGGTCTGTCTTGCAGCCAGCTGGCATCAGCTCCATTGGACATAGTAGAAGCTTCCAGAAGATTATCACAGAAACCACTCTGTAGCCCACCACTAGCAAAACCTTGTCATGCAAGCCCAATGAAAAAATTCTGTTGTTTTTCACAGATGGAAGCTTTCCCCTGGCTATTAAGGAAGTTTTATTGCTGTCAAATTATCTAAGTTTTATAAAATATTGATTTGCTGTTTTCAGATTGATAATGCTGAATTAGTAATTTGCAGGATATATTTGAAGGTGTATATACATGACGGCACACAAAGTCTTAAACTTAGTACCAAAGTTGTTTTAACACCTCTGTTCCCAAGGAAAATCTTACTTGTGATTGAGAGTATTTGTTAAAGCCTGCTCTAAGGAAAGATTGTGACTGATTTTGAGGGATGATATGGGCTTTGATATTCTATGGGATCAAGGGGATTAATAGTGAGTAAATAACCTCTTTTGTGGACAGTGTGTTCTGCTAACAATAAACAGCAGTCTTCTGAGGTTTGTCCTCAATTAAGTATTTTAGCTACTATATATCTGCATTTTTTCCACATTTTACAGTATACTTGTTACCAGACTGTCTCAAAAGAATATGAATAGATTAGCTCAGGGAGAAGACAGGGTTATAGCAGCTACAAATGCCATATTATATTGTCTAAACTAATTAAAAGAAAAAGCAAACAAACAACCCCATGGCATAATTGAGGCAGGACATTACACAAAGCAATTTTTTTAGAATAAGGTTTTTTATGAGTCCAGATGAGGACAGCCTAGGAATTCCCAAAATTTAACACAGGAAAATAAGAATATTTTGTCACTTGCAATGCATTTTTATCCTTAACATGGAGGTCAGCAACTTTAAATCAAGAGTAGAAAAAGATGAGAGAAAATAATTTGCTAAGCAGTCACACTATGGTATTTGAAATTATGCCTTGAGCCCACCTGGAAAATTCTAAAGAGAAAGATAGACATTTTCATTACAGATTACATGGATCTGAAATTTCCCAGAAATTACATGCAGTGACTGTCATGCCCAGAACACACAGATCTTACTGCAGCTGTGCAGTCTGCATGGCACATGCATCACATACAAGCAGAAAGTGTCGTGCACTGGGATGGCCAATAAGGGTTGGTAACTATTGCCACCCCACCTCTGCCTATCATACACAAGATTTCCACATGGTGAGATAAAACTGCACTGTAATGAGAGACTCCTACAGCAGAAATGTTATTTTGTACCTGTATTTAAATGGTTTAAGAACATTGTCTAAATACATTCACATTTTTAAGTGAGGACAAGTTTTGGGGAATACATGCAAACAACAACAGCAGAAGAGGGCAGTTTCTGTCTTCTAAGAGATGAGGTTTTTTTCTTGGTCCCTTGTGTGTAAGGGAAAGTGAAAGGTCTCCTTAAACTTTTCCTCACAGCTCCATGATGGTTGCCTGTGGTGGGTTGACCTTGGCTGGATGCTAAGTGCCCACCAAGCTGCTCTATCAGTTTCCCTTCCCAGGGGACAAGGAAGAGAAAATAAAATGGAAAATGGCTCCTGGGTTGAGACAAAGCAGTTTGCTAAAGTAAAAACAAAACTTTGAGTGCACATAAGCAAAAAGAAAAAAATGTAATTTTATTCTCTGCTTCCCATCAGCAAACAATTTTCAGCCACTTCCAGGGAAGCAGGGCTTCATAACTCATAGTGGTTGCTCCAGAAGGGAAACATGGTACTTAATGAATGTCCCCCCTTCCTCTTCCTTTCCTTAGATTTCATGTCTGGGCTGATATCATTCAGTATGCAATATCCCTTTGGTTATTTTGGGTCAGCTGCCCCAGTTGTGTCCCTGTTATGATCCAATTATTAAGGTTCTTTAGAAATACCTCTGCCCAAATTAAGGTGCAAACAAGACCATATGCCAGTCAATAGTATGAGTTTTATTTGATAGTAAATATGAGAGAGAGAGAGAGAGAGGGAGAGAGAGAGAGAAGGAAAGAGAAATGGGGAACTAGGAAAAGGGGTGGAGGGGACAGAAAGAGGGTGACAGAGACAGAACAAAGAAAATATCACCATCCGTGGATCCCAATGATTTTGCACTGATCCTCTCCAGCTGGTCTTCTTGGTGGTGATGGTCCCCCCAAAAGCACAGAATGCCATGGGTTAATATACACTCAGGCCAGGGGCAATGTCCAGGCATGTCCCCCAGGGGAGGGGGCAGCCTCTAGCAGCAGACTCTGCTTGCATCACCTGCACTCCTGTGTTGTAAGGCCTCTGGGGAGCACTTTGGGGTGTCTTTGATGGATTGTGACTCCCCTCAGCTGTCTCTCACGTGAAAGTCCCGTGGATGTGGCCTGTGGGGTTGGGGGTTCCACAGCTGGGCAGTTTGTGTAACAGAGGATGGATGGGTGTTTATTGCCTCTGACCAGAGGTTATACCACACACCCAAAACCTCCTCCTCCCCCCGTGGCTGGGGGGGAAGTCTGTGCAAACCTGGCTTCTGTGGGCTGTGGTCTTCCCCACCCCAAACTCAGCCAGGGATGATTCTCAGTGCAGCTGGTGGCTTTGGCCTTTGTGTATGCATACCTTTCCCTCAACCTGAGATGACTGAACAATAGGGTTTCCCTTTATCTAATCTCAGCAGTTTGACTTTCAGTCCAAAGTCCCAGTCAGGTATCTTCAAGGAGGCTTCTTCATACAGTTTTTGTTATAATGAGCAAAACTTTATATCAATGTTTGAGGCATGAACTATTTCAGTCTCTGACAGTCCCGTCCCAGGATCTTGTGCACCCCCAGCCCCTTGTTGGGGGGGAATATTGGAGAGACAGCACCAATGTGCCAGCACTGCTCAGCAGTACCCAAAGCACTGCTGAGTTACCAACACCTTTCCAGGCACCAATGCAGAGCACAGCACTCTGAGGGCTGCTGTGGGAAAATGAACTCCAGCTCAGCCAGACTCAACACATTGGCACAATCTGACTTTCTGAGTTTATCAAACTTTGTTAAAATAGAAAATAAAGAGAGAAGCAAGGCAAGGGATGTAATATGAGCATAGGCCAAACTTGACTTTATACACCACTTGAGCAAAAGTCTGCAAGACACAACAAAATGAGAAATGGGTATTTGAATGCTATGATGAAATATACTAAAGACACTAAATAAACATCCATACCTGTAGTATGTGATGATGTATTTGACCGAGAAAAAAGAAATGGCAACAGAAATTTTCATATGGTAAATTAGATAAAAGTTCAGTATTTTCAAGACCTACGAAGAACTAAATTTTATTGCAATTTTATAATTCTTTAAATGACAGTTCACCATTCTGAATCACCTAATCAAGCATTTAATAATCAAACATTTGATTAGCTGATGTAATTCCTTTTTTCCCTCATGATTTTTTTCAAAATGCAGCCGATTATATATGAATCACAGAATCAGAAAACCATAGAATATTCTGAGTTAGAAGGGACCCACAAGTGGCATCAAGTCCAACTCTTAGTCCTGCACAGGACAGCCCAAGAATCACACCTTTTGCCTGAGAGCATTGTCCAAATGCTTCTTGAACTCTGTCACATTTAATTCTTATACTAGTTTCATATGACACAAGTCTGTTACAAATTAAATTTTTCAACATTTAACCCAGACTCATCATGATAAATATTTGAAATTTCCAACGTTATCCTTTCCTTTAGCATTTTTATACTTCTGCCTCAACAATTTCATGATTCCTTACACATTTTTTTTGTCCCCAATTTTGCAATGACATTATGTAACTACTTATATTTATTTCTTCAGGTAGCTGATGTTTAATAAATATTATAAGTTTTCTTTTAGCTGCTATAAAAAAATCCCCACAAAACCAAACAAAATATCAGCTTGCAGTTAGTGTGACAGCATCCGTCACAGGGTCATCTGTGAGCCATTCCCCGAGCTGTTTCATCTGGTTGCTTTCCCTTTTCCTTGCTTTCCACCACCACCCCTGCAGCTGTGGGGGTAGCACTTCAGGAAGCGTCAGTCCACACAGCTGGAACATTGTCAGGGCTCCCTGTGCCATCAGTATCTTCTCAGACCCAGCATCCCCTAAGGAGAGGATGCAGACTGGAGTCATGCTCCCACCTCGAGCTCCCACCTCTCACCTCTCCAGCAGGTGAGTAGGTCTTAGAGCAAATCAGTAGGTGGTTTCTAAAATTGAGGTCATGAACACATAAGTAATTGATCTCCCCAGAGCCATGTGAAATCAGAGTAAAGGAGCTCAGCAGTCCCTCAGGTAGTTAACACTATGAGAGATACTGTGGTCTTTTTCCTGTCACATTGGACCACAAGAAAAGGGGGGCAGGTGTCTTCTTTTGCTGTGCCGTGGGGACCTGCACCTCTCTTGTCCCAGACAGCAGGCATCTTGTGCAGAGCAGGGACCCAACAGAATGTAGGGCCAGCCCTGATGCCCTGACTTCCTCTAGATCCAAATGGTAATCCCACTTACAGTTTGTCTCCTCTCTACCAGAAACCCAGGGCCAACATCAATCAAGTGTAATTCTAACATGGCAAGTGGAACAGAACCAGCAGCTCTCAATAGGCAGATAAAAAATGAGTAAATTATAAAGTGGCTGAGGTGGACATGTATTTGTGTAAAAGGTAGGGAGAGTGGCAAGGAAAGCACCTAGCAGTGCTGTGCAGCCTGCCCAGGTGTTTTCTAGATGTAACATTTCAAATCTATTTCAGCATTACACACATGATATGAAGATATAAAAACATTAGAAGAAAGTAGATATTTGCATACAATACTAAACAAGCAATAGATGCCTCATTTTCTAGACTTACCTGATATCATGACAGATGCTAACAGATTGAAAATTTAAAGTTTAGAGGAAGATCTAAATGCTCCCCTGTAAAGAGGTTGTATGAGTTGATGTATTCAGCTGAAACTTTTAAAAAGAAACTACATGGTTGCATAGTTTGATTTTCATCAATCAACAACTGCCTTACAGTAGACTGTATTTTGAAAGGATCTGAGCACTGCCTTTTGAATTAAGGTGGCTGAAATAAACTACCAAATATGTTTTACAAGGGGACCATCTTTCCCTCACACCAATATTTTTACAATGTGTATATATATATTTTTATAGCTCTTTTACTTTAGATGTCCTCTCATTGTGTGAGAGATGGGATGACGTGAATAAATGGTCCTGAGGATTTTCTCCCCTCTAAAATTCACTTAATTTCAAATTAATTTCATTCAATGGGAGAATGTAGCAGCCATTCTAACATGAAAATCAAATTCTAAGTTGGTGTTTCCAGCTAAAATAAGATATATTTCTCAATGAAGTTATATATCTGTTTTATTTTGGGGAATGTGTAGAATGATTCCTCACAGAGATATTTGATAAATAAAGACTCAATATACAAAAACTTTAATCAAATTTTATATACTACTGATGGCTTTTGCTACATAAGAAGTTGTAATAATGACATAATTTGTCACACTGCAGAGGAAGAATATCTCATTATTTTAAGTCCAGGGTCATCTTCAAACAATACTCTGGTTGTACCTAATGCCTTCTAAACATCTTCTAAAAGGACTCTGAAGCAACTGCAAAGTTTTTACCTGACATGTTTTTTCTTGTGAAAACAGTGTTTCAATAACATAATAACAATTAAATGTATAATATATTTTGTCTACATTTGGAGGGTGTAAAGAATATGCTGTTTGGAGAAAAAATTAATGACCATGGTAGTTAATGGCCAAAGATTCATGCTGAGTGCATTTTGGCACACTGGATGTTAAAGATTCAACCTGGAATTCCCTGGTCATTTTAATAAAACAAAACCTGCAATCTTTGCAGAATTTATTATTGTGTTGTTGCTTTGCTTTTTTTTTACAGTATACAAAGGGGATATAATTCCTGATGTTCTGCTAACAGTTGTTTGTATCTCAGATTATTGTAAATAAACTGTCTTCATTTTATAGAATATCCCACAGCTGCCTTTTTTCAAATTGAAAACTCAGTGGGGTTTTGATTAAAATGAAAAACAACCAGAATGATTTTTTTTTTTTTTGTGATACATGTAATTTTCTTCTCTTAAACCTGTTTATACTTTCCATGATGATTGTTGGAGTAGTAATTTTATACTTGGAGGTAAAGAAAAAAAAAATTTAACAGTGTTGTTGACAAGCCAAAAAAAAGATAAAATACATTCTGCTTCACCAATTTATGGTATATGTATGTTTCAACTGCAGCAATATATTTTTATCACATGTGCTTTGTGTTTATGTTGCATTCTGTTGATTTTTATGTTGCATTATGTTGGTTTCATCTGGACTTCTTTTTCAGTGGTAGGTCAAGTGGGGGTTTTTGTGGGTTTTTTGTTGTTTGTTTTTTGTTTGGTTTTTTTGTAATAACACTAGTGGTAGAGCAGATACACATTCTGAGTTAAAGTATGTTCCATGTTTCTTTGTAATAGTTGAAGTATATATATTTAGGCATGTTAAGGTTCCTCAGGTGTTCATGGACCTGATGTGGTCCTACCGTGTGAGTAGGGCATTTCTTCTGCCATTACTGTCTTTTTGACACATACTCTTCATGGATTTTTCTTGCCAGTAACCTTGTGTGTGATTGTGTAACCAAGGTGATTGTTTCTCACATGCTACAATTTATTAGGACCTTAGTCCAGAAAGTAAGCTAATCAAATATTAAACAAACATACATGTGCTAAAAAATTATGTAGACTCACATTCAGAAGTAAATAATAATGTGTTAATAAGTAGTTGTCTCTCTGATTATGACAAAATTGAAGGAATGACCTGTGATTGTGATAAAACAAGTCAGTTTGACTGTATAAAAACCAAGCATAAATAATAAGCATTCCTTCATGTGTTTAAGTCCTATGACATATATATTTTAGGTATGGACAAAATTCATTCTTCTTGACAGCTATCTACTTCATGTATTTTATCTTTTAGTTTTATTGTGACACACCTTACTTGTAATCACAAATATTCTGTTTAGCATTTTACTTAAAGTAATTTTTGTTTTCACATCTATCTTAGTACTTTCTTCATGTTGACGTGCTAAGTAAGAATAATTTGAGTTATATGGTTGTTCATTCTTTCAGCACCTGATGTTGCAGAAAAACAACTAAGCATTTAAATATGTTATTCTACTTAATTTTAGCATCAATACTATCCCTCAGGTCAATTGCCCTTCTACAGTGATTTAATCAAATAGTAAGGAAGAATTGTAGAGTCCAGGGATTATTTTTGTTGAATGAACATGTTCAAATACAGTTCTGAAATCAATGAACTGGAAAGATGTCAGCTCATGCTGGGAACACAACTTAGCTTTATGGTAATAAATGCACCAGGAAGGTGTCAGGCAAACAAAGCCATAGCCTGCAGCAGCAAATGACAGTTCTCTGAATTAGTATCCTTGTCCTTGAGCTTAAATTTGGATATGCTTCAAATCTTTCTGATAAAATTCTTGATACTGCACTGAGAAGTCAGCAGATTAATGCCTCTCTGGTTCTGCTGGATTAAATGATAAGAAGTGCTATAAAATAAATGTGGGGAGAAAAAAGTTCATTCTATTCACTTTTTTTCCCTTTGGAAACAAAAATATTGCAAAAGCTATGGTATTCCATAGAAATGTCAGCACTGCAATCTGTCTGCAGAAGTCTGCATAATTGGGAGAACCTTCACTAAACACAATGTCGAAGCAGTACCAAGTAAAAGGTCATGTGTTATTATTCACTGTGTTGTGCAAGAGGGAAGAGCAATTAAAAAAGCCAGAGAGGAAGGCAAAAGCATCAGCACTGCTCCTGAATCTCTTAGCTAAATTTTAGAAGTGGCAGAGTGGGAGGATACCATATGTATTGGTCCCTATGGCTAGCATCTTTAATTTCTGGATGAGATGAACCAAGGTAAAATCAAGAGTTATAATCTAAGATGTCAGCAAGAGAAAAAGAAATTAATTAGGAAAAACTACATTATTTAACAAAAATAGAATGGGAGGAAAATAATAAGATAGAAAAAATCATTCAACCTCTCCCTTCCAACGTATCACCAACGCCATAGAAGCCTTGATATATTATTATTAGAGATAGAAGAAACCTTTTTCTTTCAAAATGGGAGTGCATCTGGTAAGATTCACCAGCATTTATGTTTTGTGAATGCCTGGATTAGAGTTATTTTCATTTTTTAAATGCAACTTAAGAAGCTGGGGTATGAAGATTACTGTTTGTTTATGTTTTTTTATCCCTATGCTCACTTTTACTTCAGAGGAGTTAATTTTTCATCCTGGGTTAGAGCAATCCATTGATAAAACCTTTTGTGAATGGTGGTGTGACTCACTGTATAAACTCATTTTCTTTTCTTCTTGTTAATCTTTTTTAGCCAGAGGGACAAATATGGGAACATCTGAAAGGCATTTTTCATGATCGTTAGGACATGGAGCTACTAGATAAATATAACTTAGAAAACATACTGGTGGAAGATTGGTTCCGTTTTCTGAGGTTCACTTATTCTGGAGTTTCAGTAAAGTTCTGTAACTGTTTCAGAAGTGCAGGACTATTATGCACAAAATCTTGTTGTGGGCAAAAAGGAAACACATATTGTAGGTAAAGCCAATGATATATTGCTGGTATAACGGAAACCTTAACAACCTAATCAGTGACTTATTTTTAGCCCAGATTAAAAATTATAAGGAAAAAAAATCCTACTGTTACAGCCTAGTCCTACTGGTCTCAGTGCTAGAATAGACATACATGCACAGTCTATTATATATCTCTTTCTCAGGTGCAATGTTCAACATTCCTTTTTGGTCCTTCATCCTTGGTCCTGGTGTTGACAGCTTCTGTTCACTTGTGGCTATGCAGCAACTTTTGAGCATCTGAAATCCTGTACCAGGAGGATTATGATGCGGGTGATTTCCTCTTCCTCACCCTAGGATTCAGTTTGGGTTACTGTTGTATGTTTGTTAATGTGCTTTTGCAGGTTCCTCTAGCATCTGAATTTACTGAACAAAATATGTGTTACGTATCTTATGCACTTGTGTTTTCTTGCCCCAAGACTGGGTAGTCTCAGCTTTAGGTCTGCTTTTCTTTAACTGATATTTGTTGGGGTTTGTAGTCCTGAGCTCTCCAATATCTTGTCATTAGGGGGAAAAAATGCCTTAGCTCTAAGGAAAGTAAAAATAAAGCTCCAGAAGTGTCCACACAAGTTGAGACCAAATAAACATGACAAGTCTCAGTTTTGCAAACGCAGTGGAAGGCTGTGGGCTGTTACTAACAATGTTAATATCATGTGTATCAGTTCACTTTACACTTCAAATATTCTGAGTATATTATTATAGGAATAATTATAGCAATAATTATGGCAGCTCATCATGGGTACCCTCTGTTTTAGAGTCAATTCTACAGCAAGACAGTAGGTTTTGAAATAGATTATTCATGGCTTTTAAGCAGGCCATGAAGAATGAAAAGTTCTTATACTCTTCTAGTTGCCTGCAAGATTGGTCAGGAATCAGGCATATGTTATGACCAGAATATGTTGATTTTTTTGGGGGGAGGTTTACATTATTTTTAAAGTTTTATATTTTAACTTTTTTAATATCCTGTTAAAATATTTAATTGAAAAATAAAATTAAAAACAACTATTTGGGTAAGTAAATTACCACAATATTACATGGAGTTTTCTTTTTTCTTTAGCTTCAGAAAACCTTAATGAAATACTACTGCAAAATAAATAATACATCCAAAATTAATTGCAAATAACAAGGAACTTTATGCCCTTCCAGTGACTTATCAAGACATATATGAAATGCAAAAGTGACAGTTTTTATAATTTTCAGTAAACTAGATTGCATTTATGAACATTCCATACTACTCTGTGTAGAAAGCTATTTATGTTGTGATGAGATTGACTTCATAATACAGTGATACCTTTGTGCTGCAGTACTTTTTTATTAATGTCTTTCAACACAATTCATTTCAACACATTCATTGGTTTGTTTAGGGTTTTTTGGTGTTTTTTAAACCAAATGGTAACGTGGATATATAAACTTTGGTTAACTAATCTTTAACATATAAAACACTTTCCAAAGAAAAAATACCCTATATATAATTCTACAGTATCAAAAATTGTAAATAAAAAGTTTAAACAATCAGGATCAAAGCATGATGACATGTGTCTCATGCACAATAAACTACGGTGTGACAACTAAATAAATTATAATTCAATTGAGAGTGAATTTATTATTAATTTTTTGTAAAATAGGAGAATAAATACTACTACATAGAAATTCCATATATATATACGTATACTTCAATGAGACTATATCAAGTGGTAGTCACTACAAAGTTACTCTTTGTTGTATTAGCAGATTTTAGTAATAAATATTTCTTTAGTTAAAAACAAACTGGTGCAAAATATGGTGAACAAACTGCTAAAACCCCAACACAATTTCATTTAAAAAAACAAAAAAACCACAACCCCCCTAAAAATGCAAAAATATTATAGTCTGGATAAAATGCCTCTCTGCACCCAACTTTCTGAAAGGCAAAATCTTTCAATAATCTGACATAATATTTTGGTACTAATATTAAATCACCCTCAGTTGGGAAATATTTTCTTCCAGAAAGCAATATAATGATATGGTTTTGGGTCATTTTGTCTCTGAGTTCAAAATATTGGTAAAGCATATTCCAAGCATCTGTAACTTGAGAGTAACATTTAAAAGAAGTCAAAATTACAGGATCACAGACAAGAAATGCAAAAGAAAAGAGAGTTAGAATGTATATGTCATTTGAATGAGTATGTCAAGGGTGGTATTATGATAGTGAGTAATGATAGAAGACAAGTGATCATATGGTTGGGCTGCACAGATGACTAGATATCATCTAAACTAATTTAATTACACTTCAAAAATTTACTTGTATAAGAAGATACTTGGATGGCTACCAGAAACAAATTGAATTTCTACATGTTGTGCCCTTCACTACTCACACCGAGACTGCAAAAATCTGCCAAAGTCTGTCTGCTTCTCAAGGAGTTCAGTGTAAGTTCATGTGCAGCACTGATCATAAACAACAGACAACTTTATGTTCATGTAAGTTCTAAACTGGGACCTTTGGATTTTATACTAATTTCACCTTGCCCTTCAATCCCAGAAGTGCTGGTATTGAATTGGTCCTGGTTTGTAATGCTGTGGATTAATAGTGCAAAATTATATGTGATTACAAATCCATTATGAATTCATACCATGCTTTATATTATGTATTACACTAACACTACCAACGAATAGAGAGTTATAACTTCATCTCTCTGCTTCTGCTGAAATTGGATGTCCTGTGGACCTGGTATATTAAAACAATGCAAAAGGCAACTTAAAGGGGAGCAGATTTATAAAAAATAATTTGACATGCTTCTAATACCTAATAAAACATTCTGATAGCCTGGTTAATTTATGTAAGGTTACATTTTGTGTTCCAAGTCTACATGAGGACCATAAATTTTAAGCTCTGTATTTTTTCTTCCTTTTAGTTGAATTACGATTTTGATGAAGTTTACTCTCTAATTTTGTTTTCATTTAAAGTGTGCCTTTAACAATAAAAAGAGCTAACCAAATAGAAGTTAACCTTTAACATTACTGGAATACTGTAGGAAAGGGAACTTTGCAAACTCCTTCCATTTGCAATGATTGCCACTTTATCACAAATGCATTTACTTTAGACCAGTATGTAAATCAGACAGAGGAAGTTAATTCTTGCCATTCCCTTCAGAGGAAACCAAGAGCTGCAGATTGTCAGGATCATTAAGTGTATAATGAACTCTTCAAACACAAAAGAAGTGAGTCAGATTATTTTAACACATTAGTTAACAATGACTTCATATTAGCTATTGGTGAAAACCTTCTTTTAAATTTATGTAAAAAAGAAAGCTTTATGTGTTATATTACATTCACACACACTACTTCCCTTATATGGTGGTATCCATAAGAAAAGAATATAGATGAAAATAGTAAACTGCATTGTATATATAAAATGTCAAATATGTTACAAATATGAGTCGTGCAGCACATAAAGTGTTTGCCACCTGTGTACTCTGCTCATGATTTTATCTTTTTAGCAACATATCAGTCATTGTCAAAATTGTTGCCAAATTTTTCTGGTTTTACTTGACCCCCATACTATGTCACTAATCTGAAATTCAGTGAAAAGCAAAACTGATTTTTAGAAGGAAACTTGGGATGCTCGTGTCTCTCACAGTTTTGCAAAGCCAAAAGCAGGAGCTTTTTGTCACTAGAATACTTTCCAAAAGGACATGAACCATTTGCGGTTATGGATCTGATGTCATCATAAAATCTTTCTCTGAATCCTGTTCAGTTATAATCACAATATAAGAAGAAAGCTAGACATCTGTTTCATATATGATATTAGTACTCTATAAGCCTCTTCACAGCAGTAAGCAATCTGTCTCAGCTGGGTCATTTAGTGAAAAAAATTAAAATGGCAACAAAACCATAAAATGTTGCTATAACATTTCTGTGACATAGTGAGTAGTGTTCTTTATAGACATATGTCTACACTTTATTTGAAATTCTTGTTTTGTTATCCGGGGATAATTTTACTAGAGAACATTGTAAGTTTTTCTTGTCTTGGTTTGGTTTTTGTTTGTTCATTTTTCTGCTTTGTTTCATTTTCTTCACCACAGCTAAGTGCTGAAGAACAAATCAAGGACCAAAGAAAGACACTGAGACTTTATGAGCATTTGTTTGGAGATGCCACATTACAGTACATTGAATATTGGATCTATCTATATGAAGAGTAATGAAAAACATACACTGTCATGTGGTCTAGTTGATTATTATATTGGAACATATACATTATTTACTGGAAACATTTTTTAGTTCTTTTGAAGTCAGATACTATGAAAGAAAAAAGAGAGAAAAAATTCAGGTTAAGACTAAAACCTTATTTTAGAAAATACTTTTTAACAGTGAAAATACTAGTATATAAAAACATATTAACCTTCTAATTTCTAAAGTTCTCTCTGTCTCGTTGAATGCAGAGAATATCTCAGATGACTCAGTGTTATGCAATTTTTCTTTCTTTTTTTCCCTTTTTGAGTCACAATAATGGTTCAGTATTTTATGCTCTTTCTCGCATTATGAATATTAATTGAAAATAATTTAGTTAAATTACATTAAGAATATTAATTTGAGACAGAATGCATGTTGTCAAGTTATTCCTATGGTCCTGTACTTAAAACCTGTAATTTTATAGTGTTACGATAAATTATACCTGAACAACTACACATTTTCTGTGGCACATTTTGGATTTGGGTAACTTCTGGGTGGGGGTGAGAACTTCATAAAAGTTGCTTACAATTAACAATAGCAAAAGTACTGTTGTTACAAAATTACTTATGTTGACCTATGAGCATCTTCAATAGACAAAATTTGGATTCCAAAAGAAGAAAAGCAATGCTGTTAAATGTAGACGAAACTTCACACTGGCAGTTCACTGCACTGTTTCCTCTTGTTTTCATATCTACAGACCTGTACAGACAATATTCTCAATTCCAAAAAACTTCATAGTCATTGTTTTGTAGCACAGATAGTAAGTGACTGTGTTTGTATATAAAGCAGAAAAGCACAGGATATTTGGAGCAGAGCTGAGAATTCTGTCAAATCCCTCTGCCTAAAATGTGAAAATGTGCATATTACTACTTCATTTATGTTGGTAAAATATCTTATTATAGGAAACATGTAAGTATAATGAATCATAAACCTTTAAAATGATGATACTTGAAGAATTGCTGGAGGCAAAGAAAGAAGCCTTGCTACTGGTACATCATTACCAGACAGTTTCTGATTAAAGGCTATCAGTTCTTGTGAAAAGATTCAAAGAAAAAATAATGATTCCAAGTAGTAAAAGGAAGAAAATACTCATGAATGCTTGAAGTACAGTGCTATGAAAAAGACTCAGGGGTTTTATTCCTATAGTGGGTATTGCATTATATTATAATCCTTTCACTGATGTTTTGGGAGCTATCTGCCAGTCATAATAGTTTAAAGATTAAGTCAATGTGTGCTGTAGCCAAGGGGTTTAATGCCCAGGAATTTTAGATGGTTTTACCACCAACTTTACCACACAGAATCCAAGTTATCCCGAGAAGTGGCTAGCAGAAATTTAAGCTACAATTCGCTGGCTATTTTGTGTAAAATACATAAAATTAGAATTACCTGTAGAGGGAAGGTAGTTTACTAAATTTCACAGTGACTTTCAGTTGTGTTTTCATGATTACTCTTTTTTTGTAAACTTCAGCAATCCAAATCTTGGCAGCTCCATGCCATTCCAAATGTAAGCTGTTGAAAAAGTAACACTCGTTCTTGAAAATAAACTAAGATTAGTTTGACAGTAATTATTCATTTAATTTCTTTTTTTTTCCTAAGAACATATATAGACTAAATATGTGCAGATTAAAAAAATATTCAGAAATTAGTAGAACAAGAAAAGCTTCAGAAAATCTTCATGATTTTGCCCGTGGTGATAACCTTAGGTGTTTAAATCACTCCTACGCTTAAGAATACTCAGTACAGTAGGATACAAAAAAAGTTTCGTCTTAAAGCGAAAAAAAAAGGAATGTACTCAAGAGAGGAAAGGAGATGTATATCTATTTTTTTTCTCTTTAATATTAGATTTTAAATACTCAGGACTACTGTTTGAGGAAAGCAGATTGCATGAACATTTATTGAGGAAAGAACTAAAAGCAAGTATATTTTTAATATTCTTGGAACAGAGAAGAATATCAGAATAAAACCCATCTCGAAGAGTAAACATTTTTTGTATTTAAAATGAAATTGCCATTCAAGACTTATCTGTCAGCACTGAGTTCAGATTCTCTGACTGGAAGACACAATTGCTCTGTAATGAAGACTCAGAAGAGGAGGAAGAAAAACTGCGCTTTTGAACACTTGATGTTTACTAAGCAGAATGAAAGTCTTAGGTACAGCTGAGATTCTGGAGTCCAGAAATACAATTACAGAGTCTATTTCATGATTGTCTTTGGTCTCACTATGCAATGTCATAATTTACTTTCTAGCTCTCAGAAAACAAGTTTGTCTGATGAAGACAGCTGGGACTGGACAGCTCTTTTTCTGATTTGTGACTAACCAAGAATCCAGGAAGTAAACATTTTTCACGTAAATCTTTAGAGACTTTCGATCTAACAGACAAGAATAATGCTTAAGAAACCTTAGTTTGTCAGTGAGTTACAGATTTTGGGTTGCTGGGTTGCTTTGGTTTTTTTTATAAACACAATTAAATGATGAACTACAACAATGCTTTTTTTTTTTTTTTTTTTTTTTACTTTGGTAGGCTGGGTCTGGTGAGAGTTTTTTGATTGGGGTTTTTTTATTGGTTTTTTGTTTATTTTATTGGTTGGTTTGGTTTTTTATCTCATGATTAGTTTAATAATTGAAAAAGAATATTTTAGATAAATTTTTGTCCAGAAAAAGAACCAATTTGACCGGATGTTAACCATTGGGAGGCAGGATGCTACGTACGCATACCTACATATATATATAAATTAATTTTTTATTTAATTACTTACCAAGTGAGATGATTTTGAGGAATGGAAGTTTGAATTGCTTCATTTTAAGAAAGAAATGAAAATTTTTCTGCTTGCGAATCCTAACTTCTAAGCACAGAAATATCAGCTGCTTCTTTTTCTCACAATTTTGTTTTGCTAGGAAACAGCCTCCTGCAGTTTGAAAGAGCAGTTACAGGAGAGCTTCCAAATCCTTGATAGAGTTACTCGAGCCTCAGAGAAAATCTCCATCAGACAAGCTGATGCAGCTTTATATGTACAGTTTTCTTTTTACCTACTTTGAGTGGCTCACTCTTCAACCCAAGGATTTCTAGAGCTGACATTTTAAAGCACCTAACTCTCCCCAGAGACTGTGCACAACTTAAGGAACTTCACTCACAGGAGAGTTATACTGTTAAATAAAACAAATAAACTTATAAACATTTTCTGTTTCTACTCGTCTTAAATGTATGCATACAGAGAAAATGGATAACTTAATAAGATTTAAAATAGGAGATGCCTATCTTCCACTCTATGACTCCCCTGTTATACAGCTGCATTTATTACAATTTTTGTGATTATTCAGTTATTGCAGTCAGCTCTGATGCTGTGGTAGGGGTAGGTACAGACAAATGTTGGGCTCATTTCTTGTTTCTCGTTCCTATTCTGATTGACTATTTTTCCTGTCATTTGATCAATGCAATGTCATGCTACTTGATTTGGGATGACTATTTTTATTGGTGTATTGAAATTTTAATTTTAATTTAACTTTATTACAGAAATACTAAGCCATTTGATTGACTTATGGTTACTACTGAGATAGAGTATATTATTTCTTGCATGCATTTGTTTTTGGGTTTTTTTTCCCCCTCATGCACCAGTGTTTGATGTGTCAAGTGATTAATATTAAAATACCATCAGGGATTAGTGGCTTACTTATACTCCCATTAAAGTTAACAGAACAGTTTCCTGTGGGAGTTGAAACATAAAGAATTAAGTTATCTCAAGAAAGAAAAAAAGGACCATTGTGTCTGTTTCCATCATTTTTGTAATCTAAATGCTTACTTAAAAGTGTAAGAGTATTAATAAATCCTAGACTATATTGTCCCCTCAGGGTCTTATTCAAGATATTAGATAATAAACAACGAAAGGGAAGTAGGTAGGCAAGCTCCTCTGTCACAATCCATAAAAGATTGATTCCTCCATACTTGCCTGGGTATTTTCTAATTTTTCTGAGAACCTTATTTTACTGAAATAGTCCATTGAAACTTTTTAACCATGAAAAAGATATGTCTAACAGGTGAAAAATGGAGGGCAGTTAAGATGTAATTTCCTTTTTTCTTCTCTCCTCCTTCTCCAATTACTTCTTATTTCTGGTAATTCATGTATCTGGGTTGTCCTCACTAAATATGTTATACTGAACTATTTTTCTGTAAGTTTTATATATTTATGTGTGCTTGTCTGTGTGTGTTTAGCATTTAATAAGGCTTTTACAGAGTGAGCAAGCTTGCTGCAACAATTTTTGGGGAAATTTCTGTGGAATATAAGGCCTCTAGCACCTAACCTGTTATGGTAGGTTAGGTATTATTTGGTCATTCTTTTCTGGCATAATGTCCCAACCATTTGTTTCCATTGCATTGTCTGCCTGTGTGCCACAGCTGCACACTCCTGTCAGCACTTTTGGCTGTGGCAGGACTAGTCTTCATGTTGAATTAGATTAATGTTCTGATGAGAGCTCACTACTGAGTTCACAGCAGAATTTGGGATGGTACAAGAACAAGAACATCAGATACATAAGGCAGCAGTGCTGTTGGGGATAGGGTAAGGGGAAATCTTGTGAATTGTGTTAATCTTGTGAATACCTGTTAATTGTGCTTTTCCTTAGTCAGTTTGGTTCTTTTGTGGTGTTATCGTTGATATTTTAAGATATATGGAGACTACTAGTTATAACTGCCTGCAAAGATTCCCAAGGGTTTCATTTCTTTTTAAGTAAATCACCTGGGGGAATATTTCAAGGAATTTGGAGCTATGTTTATTTCCTTTCTTCAAACAGAGGGCACAGGAAAAACTCCATGAAACAGAGTTATGATTAGGTTTTAAAGGGGACTGAGAAAAAAGGTGGATATGGTGTCAGTGAAAGTTAGAAATTAGTGTGTGATTTCTTCTTAGCTGCTTTCTGGGGTTTACTTTTGAGTTATGAATTCTGTTAACTAAAAATAATAATAGAGTGCAGAGAAATTGAGAGGGAGTTTAGGGGTTTAGGTACAATCTGGGAATATATAACTTCAGTTTAAAGCAAGTCATAGAGACAATCTTGTAATATCAAATTTCTAATTTTCCATTCACTTAGTCATCATTTCCTACTTATAAATAAGTATTCATCCAATTGAAGAGATCCCATTTACTTGGGAAGTAAATGAAGAGCTAAGGTGGACCAGGTGTACTCATAGGTGTAAGATAGCTCCCTCCCTACAATAAAAAAAATTGGTCATAATTTCTTACACTTTCGTCAAAACTGCTGAAGAATTCTATAATTTAAAATTTTATCCTCCAATGTAGATGGGTGCTATGAGTATGATTCAGAGATTCAGAAAATAATTTTTATTATGATTATTTAAATAAAACAATAATGTTGCATCATCTAAATATTAGTAATTACAACTCCAGGAAAAAAGGAAAAAATTCCTTGTTTGCTTGTTTGCTTGTTTTGCTTTGCTTATTCACATTGAGCTGAAGTACTGCATTTCATCTTCTAAATCGTCTGCCAATTGCCATTGTTAAAGGCTCAGGCTTATTATCAATAACATGCAGCTAAATCAGTATTCAGTTCATGAGTAGAAGAAAAAAAACAAATCTGTTTATATTTGCCTTTAAAGTTTTTAGCTCAAGTTCTAAACAAATTTTATTTGTCGCATTTTTCATTTGTGCAACCAATGGATTTAACTGGCATAAACCTCAGATTGGAGTTTGGCTAGGGTACCGAAACAAGCATTTTATAACTTCTCATAATTAGCATTTCCACTAAAATCTCTTTATATGTTTGGGTGTTCACTGTTATTTCCTTGCACATTTCATATCTTTAATATGTTTCTCCAGGGTTTTCATCAAAGAAAATGTTTTGATTAAATTTTTTTAGATGAATATACTGTGTCTTTAGTGGATGCTTGCATGAGAGCTTGTGATACTTCACCCTCATAATTGATCTTGTGTTTGCAAACCATAGAAAGTGCCTCAAAGGAAAATATTATAGAGAAACAGTCTTGAACACAGTCTTAATTTGTCTGTTTATGATGAGGTTTTGAACATCTGTTTTCCTTTCAACTGGTCTTTACAAATATTTTGAAGTTTCACAACAGCCCTGTTGATCAGAGTATGCTGGGGCCAACAAATGGGAAATGAGCACAAAGCAGGAGAGAGAAAGATTATAAATGGGAAATGCAGTGACATGAAAGGTAATTGTAGAAGAAAAATGGGAGGAAAATAAGAGTGCAGAAATCCCTTTTTCCAATATCTCTGTTTTAATGGCCCTCAATAAACTTGTCTCATAATAAGAATGTAAAATGATGGGAAAAATACCAAGTGTTTATTATATGTCTAGTACAGTTCTATCTGCCTCACAGACAGATCATCCAGATGTCATGAAAAATAAAAGAAGTCTAGTAGAAATGGAATAAATTATATTTCTCTGCCTTGTGATGTCTTGAAGTTTTCTGATACTTCTTCCAATGATTTTTCATTCTAAGTATTTGTGCATGTTCAAGCCAAGAAGTTCCTGTGTGTATAGAAACCAAATAATCCCACAAAAAAATTTTCCTTTTTTACTGATTGTAAGTAGAAAAAAAAAGATAAAGATAGGCAAAGCTTCATGATGTCCTTCCAACATAATAAAGAAGAGTATTTAATAGATATTTTTGAAGGAAAAATCTGTCTGATAATTGGAAGTACACACTGTATGCAACCACATTAGTCATATTTATGTATAATTATAAAACAAAGGAAAATATGTTTGAATACACAATTAAATATAAAAATGAAGTTTGTACATTTAGATTTGGCTTGAGTTGTTTACTAGCTTTCAGGTAGTTATTTTCATTTGTCAACTTTGTTGTTAAACAAGCCAGAGGTGCCTCTGCTAAGCAATGTAATAGGGAATTAGTAGGCAGGAAACAGTTGCATGTATGGATTTCTATAATAGTTTCTGATATTCATGGAAAGTTATATAGAGTTCATCTGTGGTTCATATTAGAAGGCCAAGCAGGAGATAATGAAAGTGAGTCATTAATAAATCTGAGCAATTGGTGCACAAAATGATGTGGGAAATCTGGGAAAGACATCGATATCTGTTTTCGCCTAGATCACAGACTATTCTAGGCTGCTGCTTTTTGAAGTTATAAATTTTAAATATGTCTTTATAAGTACGAAATGCTATTTCTTCCTGATTCAGGGAGAAGATAAATCAGGCAGTCTTAGCAGGTCTAACATGATCTGAAATTCTTAGTCAAAAACTTGACAATTATATGAAATGATTGAATGTACTTAAAATACAAAATAACTATTTTGTCTTTAACTAAGTTTGCGTATTTAAATATTACCTGTACTGTGACATTCTTTTTCCCCTGTTTTGTCATTGTTCATGTGCAAAATCTGTTAATAGACTTCTGTAAAAAAAGCTCCATTAATGCATGAATTCCTGTGGAGGAAAAAAGGAAATTAATTTTTTCCCTATCAAATTTGCTAATGAAAAATGCTCATGATGGTGTAGTGAGATCTACATCATTGTCTGATGGAAATAGCAAACTGTATTAATCCAACACAATTTTCATTGCCATACACAACTGCTGCCTTTCAAAATGTTTATTACTAATTCATTTTTGTACGTGATCCAAGTTGGAGGAAAAACACAAGGCTTTTTCCATGTAAACTTGCATTGAAAATATTTACTTAAGGGATAGAATTAGTGTCCCTTGGACAGATACTCTACTGTTTTAAATTATAATTGTGAAGAAACATCTGATAAGTAATGCTAAGTGGTACCATATCCGCAATTTCCTTTAGAGTCTTGGAAATGTAGTGCCATTTCCTAACATATGAAAAGATTAAATGGGAAGAGCAAAATTAGCTATAAAATAAAGATTTGTAAGTGAACAGGTAACTGAGTTACAAAAAACAGAAAATATAATTTTGTTAATAGGCACCAGAATGGACTTCATACTAGTACAATTTATATAGTTCACTGAGGGCAGATATCAGTCACATACTTACTGTTCTAGGACAGTGATAGTGTTTTCTCTCTAGCTCATAAATGATCCTTTTTCACAAAAGCAAAATTTGAATTCTTCCTTAAAAAGAATTGTTCAGACAAGTCAGAATACTAATGGATGCTTAAAGCACAAATACTATCATGTTTGATAATTTTTTTTTTTTATGTTTTATCAGGATAGGCAGCTTTATTCCCAAGAATACAGGCACTTGAGGGAAGGTTCTCTGGTGACAAACAGTGTAGCATATTGATGCCCTCTTGGAAGACAGTTTTGAAATATGGACTTGGGGGTGGGGTGGGGGGTGGGAAGGAAAACTAAGTATTTTTTATAGTACAATTTATATATTAATCATTATTCGTTTCTGAAGAAAATGGATAATAAATTTCCTCAGAAAGGCGGTAAGTTTGATAAAAAACAGACAATGTAGGTTGGCTGTATTCAGTCAGTAATCATGATCTGGCACAACAGTACCCTACACTGTAAAAAGGTCTTCAAGGTGTCCAGGCTTCTTGTGGAAGAGCCTTGCTGACCCTGCAAGGAGGACTAGCAGAAAAAAGGCAGCTGTCTCTCAGTCTCTGCTAACCAAGTCCTTTTAACAAAACAGAATACAAAACTATGAGCAAAGAAAGCACATAATGCCCATCAAAAATAGAAATCTTGAATAGCAATCATGAACTCTTTCAATTAATAGTCCATTTGGACAATTTGGTGATAACATATTTAGAAAGACAAACAAAATTCCAACAACTTCCATGTATAATGTAGACTTCACTGTCTGCAGGCTTCCTAGACCAAAAACAAAAACCACTTTTTTAAATTTCCCTGATAATTCCAGCAGCATCAAGCAGGCATGTGTTAACATATTTTCCAGAAGCAGAGTTCCTGTGAATGCTCCATAATTAATACCAGGCAAAATCAGCCAGATCAATTTGAATAGTTTACACAGGTATTTTGAGCACTTTGGATGAGCTGTCTTGTCATCAGGACAGCAGGGACTCTATCTTCTGTGTCATGCTGGTAGTATACAACGCAGAATGACATCAAAAGGAAACCAAGATGATATCTTTATGTATCGTTAAACTGAAGGCCCAGCATATACCAAATCTCACAGGATATGAAATGAAGTTTCTGCAACACTCTGGCCCACAGCTAAACCTTGCCACTTATCTGATTGTATTAAAAAACTCCTAGTTTAGCGTAATAAATGAGTTGCTGACAGTAACATATACATCAGTCACAAAAAAAATTTAAAAAATTAAGTTATATTGCTTAGGATGTTCTGCTGTATTACTCTTTTAACAATAATTCATTTACTATTTTAGTCTGTATTTCCCACCTGGAAAATAAGGATTACATCAATGTTCTCTGAACTTCTGAAGTGTCTCTGTGAGAAAGGTCCTTGAACATAGGATCATAGATTAATTTACATTGAAAAAGACCTTTAAGATCCTTGAGCCCAGCTGTTAATCCAGCTCTGCCAAGTCCACCATTAAACCATGTCCCTATGTGCCACACCTGCATACCTATTAAAAACTCCAGGAATGGTGACTTCCCCACTTCCCTAGACAGCCAGTTCCAAAGCCTGACCACCTTTTTAGTGAAGATATTTTTCCCAATATCTGACCTAAACTTCCTCTAGTGCAACTTGAGTTCATTTCCTCTTGCCCTATTGCTTGTTACCTGGGAGAAAAGATCAACTCCCACATCATTACAATCTCTTTTCAGGCAGCTGTAGAGAGTGTTAAGGTCTAACCTGACACTCCTTTTCTCCAGCCTAAGCAACCCAAACTCCCTCAGCCACTCCTCATCAGACTTGTGCTCCAAACCTTTCTCCAGCTCCATTGCCCTTCTCTGGACATACTCCAGTACCTCAGTGTCAGTCTTGCTGTGAGTGGCCCAGAACTGGACTCAGGACTTGAGGTGTGGCCTCACCAGTGCTGAGTACAGAGGGACAATCCCTGCCCTGGTCCTGCTGGCCACACTATTGCTGATACAGGCCAGGATTTCATCAGCCTTCTTGGCCACCTGGGCACACACTGACCCATGTTCAGCCAGCTGTCAACAACCACTTTCGAGCCCTTTTCCACCAGACAGCTTTCCCGCTACCCTTTCTCAAGTCATTAGCATTGCATGGGTTTGTTGTGATACAAGTGCAGAATTATTATGCCTTGGCAAGGCAAGGTATGTGTTTCTCTTAGGATCAAAGGCAAAGTAGGACTCTGAAGGTAATTTTTCTGATCTTTGTTTTGTTTTCATAGTGTGTTATTGAACTTCTCTCACCACCATGTACATGCACCCCAGGGGATATGTAAGGAAATATGAAATATTTGATAATGATCTGTATATCTTTGGAAAGACTGTGTGCATTAAAATTCTGATGGCTCCCTTGAAAACATTATCTACATTGTTTCTCTTCAGAGAAGTGCGTAGGCAACTCTCTGTATTATGTGTCAGTGAGAAAACCATATCTTTCTCCTCTGCCTTATCCAGACTGATGCTCTTATCCTTCACAACGTAAAGAATACAATGTGATAACAGGATGTGAGGTGACGAAATGCACTCTGCTTCTGGGAAGGGCTTTCTGCCAGCATGGCTAAGGCATGATGTGATTCATCAAGTAATAATTTGAGTGTGGATTGGATTAGGAATGATTTCTTAAGTGACAAATTGAGCTGAGTAAATGGCTGTCTCCTATGAAAGCCCTTTCCATTGTTCTGAATAGAGTAGAATATTGCAAAATCCTTTTATTTAATTTAAAATTTGTTTTCCTAGGTAACAGCTCCTAAGGATGTACTATATGATATATCTGAAGTCCGATTTAGACAAATTTAGAAATGTGTTGTATTACTTACACTGAAGAGTACGTCCTTGTGAAAAATATTTTGATTTTATATTTAGCATTATTTTCTCTCTTTCTCCTCTTGTATTAGAGTGCATATATTTCACATACAGTACATATATTGCATACATAATTGGAAGAAAGGAAAGCGAATGATATTCCATAACCTAAAAGAGATGGACAGGGATAATACATAATAGCATTCGTCCCTCCCCTGAGAAAGTAATATGCACTGGGTATCTCATATTTCTTTGCAGAATTATTTTCAGTCTAATACAGATTAATATGATAACCTCTGGTTCTCTACACCTGTTACCCTTAGACCAGAACAATTGCTTCAACAGGCCTAGTTTATACCATCCTCTATATTTTGCTCTAAGTATCTTCCTGGGTAAATTAACATAACAGAAATCTTCATATGACATGAAACAAGTTTGGAAAGGAGCTAAATTTCTCTTGTGAGCTTGAGAAATAAAAGGTAAGCATAGAAGAATGAATCTCATTTTATTTCCTAAGATCACTTACCACTGACTATAAGTTATTTGTGTGAATCTATAGTAGCATCTGTACACTTTCTTTTGGAGTGACCTTTATTTTCTTTATACAACACACTAATCTAGTTCTACAGCTCACATATGGTAAGTAGGTAGGCAAGAAAATACATGACACTCAACAATAACATGGAAAAATAACTACAACAGAATGAATTGCTATGTACTTTAGCACAGCATGGAAATTATTTTAGTTTCTTAATGTTCAGAAGCTTTAAAAGTAAGAATATTTTAAATGGAAAAAATATTTTGAATACTTTTTACTTAAATTATCTCCAACCTTTGCAAAAATATAAACTATTGGTTTTCTGAATACCAATATTTTATGTCAACCTAGCTGATATGTCAGAAGCACTTTTTTACTAGTCTGATTATACTATTCTGATTATTCTTTTCTCAATTTACTTTTTTTTCCCCCACAATCCTCTAAAATATGAATAATTTCAATTGGCACATGTTCTTTTTAGGACAATCAAGGTCTGCGTTACTCCTATAGTATACATTATACTTTTTTTTGGCTACATGCCACTTAACTATTGCATAGCTATCACCTAACTTAGTGTTACTAATTTAATACACTATGGTGTGACAAGAAGATTTTTTTTTCTGAGCGTTGTCTAACTAGTATCTATTATGTGAAAAGACTTTGGTATGTCCTGGGAAATGGTAACTACTAAATCTTGGCATCACTAAAGATCTCATCTTCTGTTTAGAGCTATAAGACTAGAGTGTATGTTTTTCTCTATGTAAAGCATTGAGCCCCCAGAAAATATAGCAGTGTCTTGTGTTTCTTTACATCCTCCAAGTGATTTTCCAGGGCACAGTAATCAGTGCATCTGTGGTAGTTGCTTGGTGTTTGAGGCTATTGCGCGTGGGTAATGGGCCTGATTTTTCTGTGATTTTTCTTGGACTGATAAGGACCACTGTGTCCAAAAGTGGAAAGGTCTCCAGTGGTATCACTCCTCTCTGGTGACCAGCAACAGAACCCAAGGGAATGGCCTGAAGTTGCATCAAGGGAGGTTTAGGTTGGGTGGTAGGAAAAGGTTCTTCACCCAGAGGGTGGCTGGGCACCGGAACAGGCTCCCCAGGGAAGTGGTCACAGTACCAAGTCTGACAGAGTTCAAGAAGCATCTGGGCAATGCAGTCAGGCACTTGGTGTGACTCTTGGGGTATCCTGTGCAGGGCCAGGATTTGGACTTCAGTGATCCTTGTGGGTCCCTTCCAAGTACGTTCTATGATACTATGAGGTTTTTTTCATTTGTTCTCAAGGTCTTAATAATTTATTTTCACTACAATATAATAAAGATCCCAATTTATTTTTTCTTCTTTCTTTCTTTCTTTCTTTCTTTCTTTCTTTCTTTCTTTCTGGATAGATGGACTGATGGAGAGCAGAACATTTACATGAAAGAAATGCAGTCTTTAAATCTAGAAGAGAACTTTTTGTATATTTGTGATATTATATTCTAATTTGAATTTCTTAAAGCCTGTAACACCACTTTGCATTCAATTGCATGCAGCACTTCTGTAGACTTGGTTACAAAAAATAACTGCAGTGTGAATTGGTAATGGGACATTCAATCAGCCTAAACCAAATTCTTTCTACACAGAATATATTATAAGGTAGAAAAGAATTCTGAAGTCTAATTTCAGCTACAGCTTTTTGCTTCGAAGCTGTTTTGAACTATTTTTATTGCAACAGTTTATGTACTGGGTTGCGTAGTTGATAAAGATAACTGGAACTGCCTAACACTTTTACCGAATTTATTAATACAGAGGGGAAAAACAAACCTAATTTGGTTTCTTGATTTAAGAGGTCACTTGAAGCTAATCATATCAATGTTTGAGGTGTACTTATTTTGTATTAATGATACTCTGTAGATTAGCAATTATTGTAAGACATATTTTGCAGGTTACTGAGCATGACTGGTTTTTGTATGAAAGGAACAACATGCACATTCATTATTTGCTAGAAAATAGTCTATAAAATTCTGCATTATAACTCTCTTTTATCCAAGGCCAGATACTATTTAATCACTCAGATGTCTCTTAAACACACAAGAAAACTTTACCTATCCCAGGCATTTAGTGTTACATTTATGCATTGATATTTCAGCTGAAAAGTCAGGCACATCATTCTTAGCTAAATTTTAAATCTAAGATGCCTACCTGCATTAATCTTTGAGACCTTGTGGAGAAAAGCATTCAACTATTGTACTGTGAAGTTATTTTCACAGTAAGTAACCAAATAATGATGGTATGTGAGCAACATAATACACATAGCAATTTCACTTTTGAAGTTGTTTTTTTTTTAATCCTCTGTATGTTTCAGTTTCCCTAATTTTCTCCCACCTCCAAAACTTTATCAATTAAGGACACACTAGTAGCATCCTTCAAGCTGAAAATACGTGGTGGGACAGTTTGGTGTTTACATTTATACCAGCTAGCTCAGTGATTATTCCCTTTCTCTGAATATGAAAGGTCCATTTCATTTTCTGACTGAGGAGTCCTGATCCTGTGACTGTGTGTGAAGTGAAGAGACTGTAATGCAGCAAGTTATCACCATTCTACCATATTTTCCTTCCTTTTATTGTAAATATATGAACTTTTCACATCCCTCTGAGGAGGATTGTATGGAATATAGGTTGTATGTCAGACCACATGACTTGCTTACCCTCACAAATATTTTTCATGCTGTTTTCATAAAGAAACTGAAAATAAAAATATTAATGGATAGTCATCCTTGATATTTAAAAATATTTTTTTAAGAGAAAAGTGTTCTTCTGTGAATTCTTAAAGAGTAAGTAAAATAAAATGCTGAAAGTATATGTGTCTGCTGAGGGATTAAATTTTTTTTTTTTCAAACTATATATGGTTGGGGATGTGATGCATGATAAAGGAAAGAGAAGATCCTCAAAAATTATATTAATGAAAGAATACACCAGCTATTTACACTGGATAATGAGCTAGAAATAAAGGAATTGCACATGAAAAAAAAAACCCCAAATAAACAAACCCTGAAGATTTTATCTGTATGAGTGACGTGGTTATTTATATTTTTCTTTGAATTTGCAGAGTTTTGCAATATTCAGTGCAGAGTGGAGTTCTTAAATCTCCAGAAGTAATGTATTTATTTAGTAATAAATTGTACTATAAGTTGAAGAGCAAACATTAAGCACCTTTATGGAACTTTTTGTACTGTTGTACTGACTTTTCTTTGTTTGTTTGTGTCAGCTTATATTCCATTACTTTAAACAGAAGGGTGACCTCTCTTCCTTCAGACACATGAAAATTATTCTTGTTTGTGTGTTTCTGTTATTGTGTGCTAATCTGTCTTCATTATAAAAGACTTACACAGTCATATATTGGCACAGTACAAAACTGGCATTTTCAGGTACTGGATTTGTGCTCCCATAGCCTTTTCCTTCATTTTTCATCTACCCATCAGGCAGGACCACTTAACATCTTTCTTTTCCTTGGTATTAGGAGCAACCTACACTCCTCTCCTTTGTGCAATGGGGAAAGTGGTGCAAGGGAGGAACTGTCCAGACACTATAGAAGTCTCTAGGAGGACAATACTCACCACTGATCTGTCCTCTCTGCACGAGGAATCCATTGCCTTTGCCAAGCTATGAGCAGCTAATAACTGAACAGATATTCCTCCTCTTTCAGAGAAAAGACTGCAGGCCAGATGGCAATGAATCTCCAGGGTGGAGGATCTCCAAGGTGTCCTTTGAGTGGTGCAAGATGAAACTGGATCCTATTAATCAGTTTGATTCTTCCCTGTTGTCTGAATGCATTCATCTATTGCAGAACAGTTTAACACCTAGATATCACATCTGATTTCTGTGTTTTTTGGAATGTTAATACAAGACACAGTTTGGGCTGCACTATTAGGAACTCAGAATTCAAAGCAACTCCATTTGCACTCCTAATTGAGTTAAGCACAGGCACCTTTACTTAGCAAAGAAGCTGTAGGATGCAGAGGGACTAAGACAAGAATATGCAACATGAATGCTCTCTTTAAGAAGAGCATGGAGAGCTCCTTTTTGTTTCTGCTGCAGAGAAAGAAATGCAGACACTCAGTTAAAAAAAATGCAATTACTGTTTCTGAAAGGACTGAATGACCAGTGTTGAAGAAGGACATCATTGAAACTTAATTTCTTGTTTCTGTTCAGTATATTATTTACCCACTAAAAGTAGATTTTATGTAGAAAATTTGATTGTGTCACTTAAAAACTGTTCCACAGTTTGCCAGTGTCTAAGAAATTTAATTGAATATACATAATGTCAACACAGATATTTCTAGCTTGTGAAGGTTTTGTTTTGCAGGCTGTGATAGTCTCTTGGTATGGAAACCAAATATTTCTCTATTATTATTAACTGATCTTTACATTTTGAACTTTTTGAGTGACTGCCTCACAACACAAAAAGGTTTTATGAGGGTATGGACTATTTTCTTGTAAATATTTTGATTCCATGGAGTATAGAGGAGAGAATGCTGGAGCAAATTTTATATTGATCTTTGAAATTATGACTCTAAATTTCTTCCCATCCTTATCTCAGACAGTGTCAAAATCAAATCTGTCATATGAAATGCAGGTTTTAATGTGCATATTCGATAAATACTTTGATATATGGACATGTTTGTGTGTACTGGAAATGAAAATTAAGAATCTTGTAGGTCATATTTCAAGGCTTTACTTGTGTAAAGGAACAGGTATTAACTCCTACTCAAGATTTAATAATTTTGTAAGGCTTGATATAGAATACCTACTTGTTAGCTTTTTTTTTTCTTCTCAAGACCAATAATAACTAATACCTATTCTGAAGGATATCTCTCTTATTTTATTACAATATTTATAATATAAAAATAGATAGAATAGTAGAATATGTAGAATAGTAACATAATTTACTCAGATCTATGTTGAGATCCAAGTAAGAAGAAAAATTATTATATAGGATCTTTTCCATGCTTCTGTATCTATGCCCAAGTTATCAAGTTTATATTTTTGGTGGCCAAAAAGAAGCTGACTCTTCAACATCTTTCTCTCAGGCCACAGTTGCAAATGTTCTACGCTCATAAAGAGCTTAGAAAGAAATCCTTACAAGCTTACAAAGAAATTCCACCTCTTGCAGATGATTTAAGAGTACCCAGACAAGTAACATGATAAAAATACTATGAAATGGAGAAATGAAATATTAACTAGACCAAATCTCAAATATTACTTTCATAATTTCTTAATCCAGAATTTGAGTATTTATGAATTTAATGTGTATCTTGAGTGGATCCATACTCTCACAAAAAATGTTACATTATAATACATAGCCTGTGTTATGTTTCAGTAAGATTGGTACTCACTTAAGTGCATCTCTCACAGCCTGGAAAGGTAAAGCTGAACTCACTTAGTGTTACTAATTTGAAAACTAGGACATCTGCGACCTGCTGCTAGCCATTAAAAACAAAGTAACTATTCACTCTGATTCGTACTAGAATTAGTTTTATCCTGGTTAAATATCTTCATGAAGATCTAGCCAACAAGCTTATTTAGAAATTTTTGTTGTCTTCCAGATATTCACTTATGCTGAATAATGTGAAAAATGCTCACTTAGTTCAGGAAGATCCCCTCTCAAACAAAAAAAATTCACCTCCAGAAAAAGACATTTTTGCCAATGTCTATGATAGAGGCAGTAGTAAGTAGTCTAACTGAAGAAACAAATTAGTGCCTCTCTCCTTTTTCATACTGTTCAATATAAAATGGAAGAGTTTAGAAGAGTATATTAATGATATACCATAGATAATACAGTATATGATATATGCTAAAACTATTTCACAAGACTGACAGCTATTATTTTAGGCTTTTTGTGAACATGGAAAGATATCCCTGCATTAACTTAATACTGGGAGCACCAGATGACTCAGACATAAGGGCCAAAATTACTGGTGTGGTAAAAGTCTCAGGTGAAAACTTAAATTCTTGCACATAAGAACTGGTATACCTCTAGAGGAAAAATAAATCTCAAACATGAAATGCTAGTGGGTGGAAAACGGAGCCACTGATATTTGTGTAAGAAAACACTAAACAGAGACTCGTTTTTACAAGCTTCTGTTTATAAAATGTATGATTATGAAATATTTTTAATTGCTCCTCTTATTTAAAATTTTATTTACAAATAATATTTTCGAGAGTGGTTAAACTGAACTTCTTGCTTTAAATAATTTTACAAAAAAATATCAGCATAAGAAAGTTATGATGGACTGGAGTACACTGAAGTGTACTAAAAATCAAGTGATATACCTTGAAAATGTCAAGGAGAGACCTGTGGGGTTTTTTTAATCTGCAAGAGCAACCAATGGTAAAACATTTTTCAGAATGCTTTTCATTACTTGGCAGAAGATATTAGACATTTACTCATGGGTGTACTGACTTCTTGATCTTGCACACAAATTCTTGACTAGTTGCTCATAATCTTCCAAGATTATGTTCCAGTGTTCTAATTCCCCATGTAAACAGTGACAGGTAGCTAGTGTACTTGAACATGTTTCATGTTTCCAGCTGGTTGGACAGAACTATTTTGATATGAACTTCCTACAGGATGTATTACACAATAAATGTGCCCTATATGCGCGAAGTATTTAGAGATGATTAGAAGAAAATACCAAGGTTTTTATCCATTGTAGTATTTATTTAAAAATAAGGACGGCAGTGTTCTTTACATGCATAGGAGTTAGATACTAATTTAGCTACCTGAGTATAGCTAGAAAGGAAATTTAGGATGTACCTTTTTGGTGTGCTTCCAGTACAGACTCTCCACATTTATGTGAAGGTGCTTTACCCAAATAAACCTCACAGTTGGTGAGTAGCTACACATGACATACAGGGAGAGCAGAACTGTGAGTTATTTCAGTGGCTACTGTTGCTGAGGGAGTTGAAGCACAGGAATGATATTTTCCCTCACTTGAATTGAAGATGTCACAAACAGGTGGATTAAAGCATTTGCAAATTTTTGCAGAAAAGTGGGCAACCAAAAGGTAAAGTCAGTCATGTTAGAAGAGCATGTGGTGTGGATCAGTGTGATGGAGCAAAAACTGGGAAAAAAGAATGTGATTTTGAAAAGCTTTGGCAAGTAAATGGAAAATTAGATAACACTCTCTTGTTCACAAATTAAAGATTCAAATGGAAAAACAATCAAAGAAGCCTAACATAAAGAGCAACATCACAAATAAGTGTTGTGTTTCCTAAAAAAAAAGTTTTCTGGATTGCCTTCTTTTACAATCCATCACAGAAGATATTTTTAGATATATTCTTTGTGGCTAATTTAAAAGAACTCTTACCTTCCTTATAAATGTATAAGTGTGCATTTAGTGTGCATTTTATTTGAAAAATTTCTTTAAATATATAGCTTTGTTTATGCTGATTTTTATTTTCATGACATCCTCCTTTACAAGCACTCACATCTATTCCAAAGGGAAGTTTTTCTTTCTATAGCAGGATTTCACCTGGAAACTGCAGGTTTATTTTATTATTATTGTTATTATTATTATTATTATTATTATTATCTTTTTTAAAAATTATATGGAACAGAGAATTGCAGATAGTAAGAAAAAAAATCAGTTTATATATCTGGCTAAACTATGACCTGTGAATCTTGAATTCTCTTAGTCACATGCAGAACAGAATATTTATTGCACTGTCATGTTGATATCAGTAAAGTCACTTTCAGTGATTAATAGTAGATGTTTCTATCAAAGGCAGTTCTTAGGAAGATCTTTCTGACACCACAAACTTCTTTATAACCAGAACATAAGCTTGCCCTGGAAAGGATTGCCTCCAGGATGTGAAGCTAGTTTAATTTGCTTGAAATTCAGAAACCTTATTTAGAATGAGTTTTCCTCTTGTTTTTTCCCTCTATTCTTATTGCAAGAAACAGTAGCTGTTATGCCAGCTTTTATGACAGGCAATTCTAAAAGTGAAAGCAGAATTAAGAGGCAAAGGCCTTAATGTTCTGTTTGAGTTAGTCTGTGCAAAATGAGAGAGGAGTGCTGCAGAGATGAGGTAAAAGAAGAATGCTTGACATTGTGGCCAAAATTGAACATCATTGCTAAAGGGTGTTATGCCAGAGTTGTCTTATCTTATTCACAAGAAATCATGGAGAAAAACAGAGAGGTATAGGAACCTCTGTTTCTGTTACTGCTGGTAGGATGGACATGCAAAGTATTAACGTTAGAAAGAATCATCTCGGCTCGTGACTGACCATGAATGGTCACATCAGTAACAAGATTGGAAGCATTATGTGTTACCAGGGATTCCCACAGCCTGGCCAAAGAAAGCACCTGGGTAAGGTTATTTTCTTCCCTCATGTGACTGGCTACATTGCTTATGTTAAGGTCCATCTCAGGTCTTAACTCATCTGTTCTTCAAAAACACCCACATTAACACATCAATTGAATCTGTGGTTATGTCTTCATGGGTCACAGCAAATATTTTAGCAGTCAACTTGTGGCTTTTCAGCTCATACATTTTAAAAATGCATTTTGTAATACTATAGCAATTTGTCACAATTCAGAAATAACCCACTTTGATCGTCACAGCAAGGCACTATAGCCATAGCATGCTTTCAAAGTGCCACTCACTAATTCCAAGTATTCTGTTTGTGCACAGTTGCCATATATCTAGGCTATATTTAAGAAAAAAAAATCACACAGAAGCATATATAGTAAAATAGATTATGGAAATATTTTGTTCATGTGTGGCCATTTATAAAATAATGACTGCTTTATTTTTTAAATTAAATTGCATTTTTTATTAATTTATGATGGAAAGAGAAAGAATTAGACCTAATTTCTGATCAAAGTTAAGATGACCACTGTAGAAACAAATTAAATACTCTTTGTTTCCTTGCATAAAATAAATTTTCTTTCCTTAGATCTGTAGCTTCTAGTTTTTTGTAACTTTCTGCTCTGCGCATTAGGTCTATTGCCAAAAAAAAAAAAAAAAATTGTGCAAAGATGTGAGGAATTTATTTTTTAAAATTTCTTCAGAAATTACCTAAGTACAATTCCAAAACTTTGTCATAATAGTAAGCAAACACACCTAATTCATTAAGATTCATTAAGAGTTCTGAAATATATTGTCAGTACAAGTTGTTGGAGTAGAATTTTTCGAAACCATTACTAACTCAGTGGGTTGCTGCCATACTAGGTTTTGTTAAAATATTTCATATAAACCTAATTAAAAAGCACTTGATAATTTAATGCAATTGCGAACCACCTCCTCCAGAAGAGTTTACAGAGATTCACTCAGTAGTGGTCCCTTGCACTGGGTCATTAATAGAAGATCCCACTGTTTTACATTTCCTGCTGCCTAACAGTTTTCTTTTTGTCACTTTAATTTCAAAAATCAACTGAAAAGCTTTTTGTTCCTAACCAGGAGCTCTGAATACAAGGGGACCAAAAAGTAAATTATTCTTTTTTTTTGGTTAAATGATGTGGATTCACCTCATCTGTCTTAAAAAAGAGAAACACTCTTACGTGTTTCAGCCAAGGTAGTGCCTAAGAAGAACTACAAGTGGGCCTATACACAATTTCAGAGAAAGATATTTCAGGTTGGTGCACAGTATATTGACACTCAACTCTGGATAAATATGTAAAATTCTAAGCAAAATAGGTGGAAGTGTAGCAATTGTCAACATATATTGTCTGCTACATAGAAAGTGCTTGACAGTTTAAGAAATTTCATCATAAAAATGTCATTAATTTAATTAAAGAAGCTTGAGGAAATAACCTGAAATATTTTACCTGGAAAATCATTACTATAAAAGTAGGAAAGAAACAACTGCAGTTTAAAACTGTCTTTAACTTCAGCTCCTGAGGTATGGGGAAAGGAGTCAGACTACTGAGAATTGAACTTTCTAGGCTGTTAAGGGAGAAACATGGCCTGAAACCAAGAGAAGCCTAATCAGATGGAACAGAAATGGAGCAAGAGAGAATTGAAAGTATCTATGAAGTGAGCCAAGAGGAAGTGGGTTTTTCTTTCCAGAACTGTGGAAACTTAAATGTAAGGTAGAAAAAGCATGCAAAATGATGGAGAAGATTTTACTTTTTTCACTGCTTGAGATGAGAAAGGGCTATGATTTAAAAGAAATAGGAAGTAAAAAGCCAGAATAAGAAGGAAATCATGAGGCAAATATTGAGATGGAACAGAAAGTATTACAACAGAAAGTAATATCTTTTTGCTGACATCAGAAAAACTAACTTTCCAATACAGACATTTAATATCCTTTGGAGGGAATGAAGACTTATAACATTTAGGAAGATAGAAGTCAGACTTTGCAATTCTCTAAAACTAAAATGTCAATAGAATATTTAATTATTAGAACCTTACATGCATAAGTTCCCTCAAGGTTCAGGTAATTTCCTCTCTTAACATTTTCAACTGGTTTGATCCTTTAACATCTCTTCTTTAAAACTAACTTTCCATAAGGCAATTGGGCAACAAGATCAATGTTACCAATGTCACTGTGACATTTGATTAAGTAAAGTCTTGCTTGCTATTCATAAGGAAATTTTGGATTCTCATTGCCAGAACTTAATTAAGTCCCATTTTCAGAATTTGATTAATTTTTCAAATTCAACTTGTATCTTAATTGTAAACAGTGATCAGAAGATAAATACAGCCTAGATTGTCAGAACCATTGAGATCTGTACAGTTTAGTCTTCTTATTTCCACAGCGTATGTATGGGCTATGTATTTTTTTTCTTTTTCATTTTCCTTTTACATGTGGAATACATTGTGTGATGTAAAATCTGATTTCTATTAAGGTTTGAAGGCTAAACAGATTAGATTGTGACATTGCATTTTTAGTCAGTTATTTTTCTGCTATAATTTTGAGAAAATTTGCTTTATTTTAAAGCTTCCTTTCTGTGGCATAAACACAGTTGCCATGTTATCCTGCCTAGCTACCAGTTATCTTATGAAACCATCTAACCAATTTAAACATGCTTTTTGGCATTTCAATTTAATTTTTGGTGTGAAGTGTTTGCGAGTTGTTGTGGGGTGTTTTGTTGGAGTATTTTGGGTTTTGGCTTTTTGTTGTTGTTGCTTGGTTAATTTGGTTTGGTTTGGTTCGGCTTTGTTTTGTAAGTTAAAAATCAAACATAAAATATAAGATTTCTTAATTATAAAGGGTTTTCTTTTTCCCATGAAGACAGAAGGATACTGTATTTGGTCTCTGCATTGTTTTTCCAGAAATCAACGCAGCAGCTCTTAGCTTAGAAAGAAATGCCTAAGTGAAACATTCATATGGAAAGATGTGTGTCAGCAGGGAGGCTAAGTTTAAGGCCATAGGACAAATTAATTGCTATTACCCTCAAGCTACTGGGAAAATGAAAAGTTGTGCTGGAGTAGTTTGAGTCAAAAGTTCCTAATGAATCTCAAATATCAGGTCTAGGAAGAAGCTAAAGCTCTCTCCTAAAGGGCTGCTAAGCTTTCTTGAAATGTCACTGATCTTGAAAACAGTAATGTATTTAGGATTATTTTATTATATTCTACTTTACACAAAAATAAACTTATTGATGTAGAATCTATCACATATTTTTCCTACCGATACTTCAGCATAAGATTTGCATCTACAAACAAGAATTTTGGGCTCTTTAGAAACCTCATTTATATTTGATATTGTTACCAAACTCTGAGTTTGTCAGAGGTCAGAAGTGTGCCGACCATCCAGTGATTAATTTCATATAATAATTTCAAGCATTATTAACTGCTCCAAGCAGGCATTTCAAAATTGGTCTGTATAACTTGTAAATAAATACATTGACCAGAAACTTGTTTGTTTGCAAGGCATCCAGGGGTCTATCAGTCCAATCTGTGCTCCAACAACCTCATGTTGTGCAGTGCCTCAGGGAGAGGGTTTTAAGGGATGAGGAATTCAGAGATGGGTTGCTCACAAGGTATTGCAAGTGGCCCCATGGCAGGGCAGGCTGAGCCCCTCAGCCCCGGGGAAAGCCTGGCCAAGGGAGGGCAAAAGTCTGCGAGGGCTGGATGAGGAGAGAGAGAAGGATGAGGCCAGGAGAGTCTCTGGGCCTCCAGCCTGTTTAGCTCTGGGAGACACCCCAGTGGGACAGGTGGACATGCCCTGAGGGAGTCTGCAACCCATGCAGAGCTGGAGTGAGCTTATGTTGAAGGACTGCAGCTTGTGGAAATGCCCCAGGTTGGAGCTGGTGTAGAGTGTGGGGAGGGAGGAGCAGCAGAGAGGAGCTGCTATGGACTGACAACAGCCCTCATTCCCCATCTCCCTGCTCTGCTTGGAGGGTGTATGGCTGCATTTATATTAAACTTGGTTTTGCTAATACTTTTGAGGGTGGGGCTTAAAGTAACCTAAACCACTCATTCACAACAGAGGGGAAGAGGTAGAAGAGTGGGGGATGAAGAAGTGAAAGTAAACCTGTGAAAAAAGAGGGGGGTGGGAGTGGGCAAAGGTGATGTGTGAATTTTGGTTTTATTTCACACTTCTCAGATCTCTTTAATTTTGCAATAATTTAGTTTACTGTTCCCCTTCTGATGGTAATTGTTAAGAGATGTCCCTTTCTTTACTTCAACCCATGAGCCTCTTCATTCCTTTTTTTTCCCTGATCTGTTGCAAAGGGGGAAGTGAGACTGTGGCTGGGTGGGTATCTGGCCATTACTTAAGGTAAACTTACTTAAGGTAAACTCCCTTGGAGGCAGATGTAGAGAGCAATTAATTCACCCTTACATTTCCTCTTCTTAAAGCCAAACTTTTCCTCACCCCTGTGGCCCTGTGTTGGAGTCCCTCCAGTTCATTATCTCCCTTGTGCAGGCCAGTCCAAAACTGGATAGTTTCCAGATGTGGTCTCTAAGTGCCTGTTATTGAACTGGGATATCCATTTCCAGTTAATGCTGTATCCCTACAAAGTTTAAAAGCTAACATCAACATTTATTTGAAAGACCCCTGCACCTGAAAGTCTTCTGTCACAGAAAACAAAGGAAAACAGTATAAAGACATGGAATAAGAACTTAATAATGAAGGTCACAAGTGACTACAGCAATCAGCTAATACAATAGCATAGGGGAAATTCAACTCTGTCTTTAAGCTTTAATAAAAAATATAAAAACGTCTTTTCAAAAGGACCCAAAATACATGAAAATAAAACAGTTAAAGGGATTTTACAAATGTATTTGGTAGAATTTACATTGCCAAATGAAACTGATCAACAGAAAAAAAAAATCCAGGCATTGGATCTCGCCATGTTATTCAGCTAAGCAAGATAGACCTAAGGATTTGCCTTTACCTGTTGAGTTTTATTTTTCTTTTTGTAGACAAGTTAATCTTAGAGCACACATAAAGAGGTGCTAAAAGCAAAGTTGCATCAAATTCTTAAGGCAGTGTCAGCAAATCGTTTCAGAGTTTTACAGTCCTTATGGATGCTGATTGGCTGGCACAATAGTATTCTTGGTCATTTCAAGAAAATTTCTAAATGGTGACCAGAAACATAATAACATTGGTATTTTTTTTACTTTGTTAAAGTATTTCCATTTCTTAAGAGTATTACATCTGCTGGGAAAATAATCAAGATCAACAGGAAATTCAAATGTGTATCTCGTAGCAACAAAACCCTCCAAACTGAGCAGCTCTCCAAAGATTTTAGAAAAAAGGGATTTTATTGTTAACTGCTTTTAGTACTTTCCATACTCACACTGGACCAGTTCCCTGGACCTTTTCCTTATGTATTATATATATGTACATACAGTATAGCTGTATTTTTATCATATAACTCTATACATAATAGACATTAGATAAGGAAGAACAGAAAAGGGAGATTGCCCACTTGGACAGTGAATTATTAGTAGCATTTTCTAGTAGTATCATCATTATTTACTCTCTTACAGGAGAAAGCAAATTCTCTTTAAAAGAGAGAAATTGCCTGATTTTATGAGGAAATTTAATATGCCCAGAGGTAATTTTTCTATTTAAAAAAAAAAAAAAAGTTTCTGAAAAATGAATTGTCAAGGACTGGAGATTTTTTATAAAGATACTAAAAATTGTCGCTGTAGATGAAAGCTTAGAAATATTTAAACTGTTTGTTTTTATTTTCCTCTCTGTCATCTCCTCACTGGTTATTTGCAGTACATTTCCAGTTTTCAGCTTATTGCATCATAATAGTGAGTAAATGTCACATTGATTTTCTTACTTATATGTTTTTATTTCAATCCCTTGCTTCAGATACTTAGAAATATCTGAAATGCTCACATTTTTACATACTTTAGATTAGATTTATTTGAAGCTAGATATACTGAACACTGTAATGCATTTGGTTAGCTAAAAAAATTCCAGTTTTAACTACAAACCATATCTTAAAATTATCTTTATTTAACAGTTTGAGACAACTACATTAGGTGTTTAATTTTGGAGCTTCAATATTGAAAAAGAAATTACAATATTTCTCCTACTTATAAATGTTCATTCATCTGCTTTCTAATAATTACTTCTCAGTTTCAGCAGGTTTTAGTTCTCCAAGGTGTGGGAGACTGAAATGTTACTGGTTAATGACTCAAATAATCAGCCAGTTGCAAAAGCAAAGGGTGCTTTGCTGAGGCCATGTTTGCAACCCCCAACCAAAGGGGAGGAAGAGAATTCTTGAATTTGTGGTGGCAAAACCTCTGATCTGGATAAGACAGGGGGTGTGAGCACCCACCACTGGAGGACAGCCACAACAAACTAACCTTTGTTTAGATAAATCAGTTGAGCTCTGCAACTTCTTGTGTCCCTGATAACCTGTGAGTGATGTCTTAAACAAGCTGTTTTCTAGGCAGATAGGGAAAAGGCCAGTAAGAAGCAGATCCCGCAGAGCTGAGGTGATGGCTTCTATTATGCCAATTCCCTCTGATAAGACACAATATGAGAAGCAGGGCCAGACAGAGGTCATGTCATTAGAAAGGGTCATGAACCATCAAACACACCCAAAGCAGAGCACCCCCAGACTCATTTTTGGGTCTTTCACAGAGGACAGTGCGTAATCCACAGTGTTACATCAGACAGTGTAAAACTCACCCCCAGGGGAGGTACCTGGGCACCCCCACCCGAAACTGAACAAATATCAACCCTTTGAACTTTGTGTTTCATGAGCTTCCCCTACACCAGATAGATCAGGACTGTGACCATCACCTTGACCAATGGACATCTAATTTGTGACAAGCAGGTCTCATTGTTCCATCTGTGGGTGGTGACTTCTTTCCTCTCCACTATCTTCTCTTATCCTTTCTTTCTTTTTCTTATATATTTTCTTTATACTTTTATAGTGCTCTATTTCTATTAATAAAAACAAAAAAAAACCAGCTGCATACCTCCTTTCCATTGCAACCAAATATGTTCTAAAATAAAGCTTCCACCTACACAAATAATGTCATTTCACTCTAATCCATCCCAAGGGATCTGTTACAAGAGCATCAGTTACCCCACCTTCAGGGACAGGTCAAAACACAAAGCAGGGGGGTTTTCATGCTGTCTAGTGGTATTCAGTTTGTACATTTTTCTGAAGGAGGGCATTTACTTGTTCAGAATTGGCAGTGGACATGCAGCTACATGGCATCATACTGAAATTAGAACCAGAGTCTTGAGGTCTGCTTTCTGAACCTTTTATTTGCTTGAACAAAATTGAATCTTTACTTTAAAAAGTTTCATTATTCCAGGTTATATCTAAACAAAATAGTGCAAAGGATCAAAAGTTCCTGGGTATCTCTGAGTGTTTTCATTTGTCAAAAAGATACAGGGAGGTCTGCCTCAGATCCACAAGTAACATGGAATGTCACTGAGGGTCCCTCAATCCATGCCTATGAGTCACCAAGATTATTGTGCTGTATCACTATAACACTTGGGACTGTGAATTCTAAAAGAAATTTTAGTTTTTTGTTTGAATTTTAGATAAAATATGTACATCACTAGACAAATGAATGCCTGTTTGAAGGGACTTGAATACTTGCTCAATGCAGAGCAAGTGGTTAGGTGATTTTCTACTTGTGTCCATATTTATCTTCCAAGTAAGTTTCATCTGAGGTAGATATCCATTCATTTTCTTTTCCTGTCACAAGAAAATTAACTTACCTTATAATTTTTTTTCATGTGCTGTTACCCATTTTGATAACTCCTCTGGTTTTGTTTTTTAATTTTTTATTAGATATTTTTTACGTTACCTTCTATATAAAGTAAAAAACCTTTTCTATGGAACAATTTTCATTTGTACTTGTTACTTGGGATTGGTTTTTTTTTGTTCATTTGTTCTGAGATGAGAATAAATCTTAGTTACTGGATGTATAGTGACAAAGGTTTTGAAAACAAACTAAAAAAACCCCAAAAAATAAAAAAACCCTAAAATTCTGGGCTTTATTTTCAGAAATTCAGTGAAATATAATCAAACAACTTGGAAGAATGGAAAAATCACATTCCTGGCATGGCATGATCTCTTCCTAGGCCTATGTAAGTGACTCAGTCCTTTTGCAATTGTTTTACTATTACTGTGACCTTTCATTATCCTTATTAGCTGACTGTGTAAAGTTTATGCAATTATTTGATAAAGCTACGTGCAAGAGGAATATCTTCAATTTCTAAAAAACGTACATATGTGATAGGTGATTATATTGTGTGGCACATTGAATAGACATTTCAGCTGAGCTGTGTAAATCATTGCAGTTATAAAATGCAAGATATCATTCTTGCAAACAGTTGCTTTGCAATAGAAGAGGCAAACACCAATATAATTGTAATGTTTCTTGAAATAATTTCCTCCAAAGTAATATATACAATTTTTATGTAGTGCACTGTATAAAAGTGTACTTGTTAAACAGCATTATTTAATATACCTTCCAAATCCATGAGGTGGAAGACAATTAAGCATTTTTACAACACCTTTCCAAGATAAGTTAGACAAGTTATTAACTTCTCTCTGTAGCCCCCTAACTTAAGGCAGAGGCAAGTTAATGAATTTATTTTTTTATGATACTAAATACTGAAATTCACTGTAATTTTTGTTAATGAAGAAGTTAAAAATTTCCAGCAAGAGCAGTTTCACTGAATGAAGAAAGTCTGGGAGCAACAGATGATGGAATGCAAATTTGTGCTGGTTTTGGCTGTAACAATAAAGAGAGGTTGATAAAGAGATGTTTCTGTTATTTCTGAGCAGAGCTTATGGAGCCATGATCTTTACTGCCTTTTGTATGGTCACACTGGCAATTTCTTGAACATCTCTGGTGAGGGAGGCTACACAGCCTCTCTTGAGAATCTCTTCCAGTGCTCAGTCACCTGCACAGTAAAGAAGTTTTTCCTCATGTTCAGGTGGAACTTCAACAGGACAGAATGAAAAAACACTTGATGTTTAGTGAAAAAGTTACTGTTTCTAGAGATGGGGGCTTGAAGATTTTTCATAAATTATGTCCCACTCAAAAAGTTTACATTTGACTAAGTTAAAACACGTTTTGCCTTGGGGAGAGGTGAAATATACTTTTGATTTTTTAATATGAAACCAGGGTTCAAATATCATCTTTCTTTCATTACATGTGGCTATTAGTGACACTTTAAAATCAACCTGTCTAGGTTGGATGACAACCTAACTCTATGCAATACAAATCCAGGCAATGATCAGTGACAAGTAACAGCTGGTGATGTATACCAGTGTCCTAATCTCTCTAGCTTTTATTGAACTATAATATTACTGTTGTATATTTACCAAAAATTCAACTTGAAAAATAAATTGGCATCCTAACATTATTTGTTTGAAGATGTCTCCTGGGCAGCAGAATTTTTTTCAGTCATTACTGAATGGATACCCTAATACTGCCTCCTGCCACCTGTATTTTGTAAATTTCTTTTTTTTCCCCAGAGAAAATGCTGAACTTATTTCTGGAATAAGTTTTCTTTGAGATTATGGAACCAAATTGACAAACAAAATACGTGCCACATCCCTATTTCATCTCAGTTTTTGTAACAGCATTAAAGCTTTTCAAAACTAATGGCTCAATCTACTAAAGTAGACTGAGATAAATAATCAAGATCTCTTAACTTGTTAATGCTCTGTAAGTAAAGCATCTGGCAAGGGAAAGAATATTGTTCTTTCTTTTTGTCATTAATTCTCTTTAGAAATCAGAACTCAAATAAAATAAGATGTTCATGAGCCAAGAATGATATATTAGTGGGAGAACTTGGTTACAGAGAGCCAATAAACTAGACATCTTCTAGATGTTTCACTGACATAAACAATAGGATTAAGAAAATATATTTATGAGTCTCAAGTAAATAAAAAAAAGTATTTTAAGTAGTTCTCTGAGTTACTGGAAGACTCATGAGTTTGCAGGAGGCTAATTTCCAGCGCATTTGTTTCTTCTTGTTGGCTGACTTTTTAAGCAAAATTATACTAAAGATTTAATGTGCACTCACCCTTCATTAGATACCAGAAAATGCTCATTCAGGAGAAATGATACAAATGTCATATGGCCAAGAGAAATCTTGGTCAGCAAATCTCATAATGCAATCCCAGGCATACACACCCACTGTCAATGGCTGCTGAGTCCCTCACTCTCCCCTTGTTTTTTTGATGCAATTGAGGTTAATATTTTATCATGGTATAAAAATGTTTTGAATTAATCACTTTTTGCCTAATCTGTGTATTTCTAACTCCTATAGGGATTTATTTATTTATTTTAATTTGACATGTAAATCATACAACTTCCTACTCTTCCATCCTAAAATCTGCTGACATTCCTAAGGAGGGTTTATTATGTCTAGTAGTATTTTTCTACATGAAAGATAATATCTTTTATGTGTATGTATGTCATGCATAACCATCTTACTTTATACATATATTTTTTTTAATGTATCATTAAGTAGAATTTGTGAGGGAGCTTGTGCCTTATTGTGATTTGCTCTGTGAACTGAAAAAATTATATACAGCACAAAATGTGATGCATTCATACATGTCCAAATTACTCAAAAAGGGTAGAGAAATACCTTGAAAAATGATGGCAAATCACCTCTGAACAGCGTAAGGCAATTATATATGCAGCTAGCCATGCTTTCTTTGATTAAAAAGTATAGTTTATTTGGCAACTATTTTTCCTTCTGCCTCCTCTTTTACTATTTCACCACCCTGTTATTCACCCACAAGTTTTACTTTAATCGAAAGTATATTTTTTGGTTTTGAAACATTGTGAATCTTTACATCTCAGGATGACAGTGCATTTCTATATGCAGTGTAGTATGTACTCATCTTCAGTTCCTTAATGCATCCTGTCTTGGTTCAGTTTTTTATTCTATAAATTAGTTATTGCTTCATATATAATCCTTTTAAGCCATTTTTTTTTTTAATTCCACACCTTTTCAGCTAACTGGTATCAGAGGGTTAAGAAAAAACTTAATAAGAATTAAAAAGATTCATGGTCACTCACATACAATTTCTTCATTTTGAATGCTGACAGTAAAAAAAAAAAAAAACCTGCAGGAAAATGTCACTGTTATAATTATTCAACCCAAATAATTTTATAAGTTTTTTGCCATTCAGAAGCTCTCTTGGTTTTGAACCACATGAAAAAGTAACACCAACTAAAACTAGAACCTCCATGCTGTTGTCCTGAATGGTTTGTTCACTCACACACAAGAATTACGTTTGTATTCCCTGGTTACTTTTTATTTGCTTATGTTTTGTTCAAGACAATCTGAATGATTTCTGCAAACTTGGTTAAACTGGAACTGCTCGATTTTAAAAATTCATTCAATTACTTACATGAAGGCTTTCCCTAAATTTGTCTAAGCTGAAGTTTGACCTCCCATCTTTTAATACATCTATTGTAATGTAGTTTCACTCTTTATCCCTCTTTTCTTTTCCACAGTAAAATAAAAATCCAGTAGCAATTATGAAATAGAAACTGGATGATGGTTCATCACAATTTAACTACTTCATGGACCAGAGTTCATCATAGTCAAGGTAAGTAGATAATGAAACGACCTTTTTTAAGGATTAGCTTGAAGCTGGTTTTGTGAACCCCTATTAAAAGACAAAGAATGCTAAAGGCTGATTTATAGCTTGAATATAAAGCTAAATTTAAAAAAATAGAATATATATATTCATATATATATATTCAATATAGCTTGAATATAAAGCTTGGAAATAAATAAAAATTTCAGAGTTTAAAAATACCGTATTTCAAAACTAAATCATGGTACATAAATTACTGTTTAAATGAAGAACAGTTTAATTTTGCTTTCTGTCCAGTATGTTCAAGGTTCTTTTCTAAATGCTTCTATTCAAAGTAAAGGAGTTTATTTTTTTAAATATTGCACATTAGGGATGCCCAGAAAATTAAACAATGAAGCAAAGTAGATCTTGATATGGCTATTCACTTAAGTGTATGTCCACAGCATCTGAAGGAAAGTCAGTAGGTAGATGAGACAGATTACTATAAGGCTAACTCTGCAGCAGTATCTGTCATCTTTTAACAAATCACAATGTTCTTGCCTCTCTCAGCTGTTATTTTCTCAGAATCTGAAGGGATAGTTCTCATTTATATCTTGAAAACAAAAAATATTTATTCTGAAAGGACTGAAACTTCAGAATATGACTGTAATCTAAGAGCATTGCTATTGATATTCTGGGTATTTTGATAAGATTAACTTCTCTTGTTATTTCTGCAACATTTTAAAGTGAGAAACAAAGATTAAAATCCAAAATATAGCATGATGTTATGAAATAACATAATTGTGTCTTTCCTGTATGATGTGAAGGTTAAGGCATGTTGTGTTCACCAGAGAACCTGTCTTACTGTTAGCTTGACCCAGAAAGACTGTCATTTTGAGAAAAGCAGCATGTCTTTAATGAACACAACAGTTGTCCTACTTTGGTTTGGTTTTTGTCTTTCTGGTGATCCATAGAAGGTTTGTCTAATCCTAACTTTGCAATGAAGTATTTTCTGCCTAAATGTTTCTTGTTGGAGTGAAACTGCTGCTCTCTGCACACACCTTTTCCATCTCTCTTTGTCTAGGTTCTCACTTGGGGTAAAATAATGTTTGAGAAATACTCCTGGGTTTGGGGAAAGTCTTTTGACATTTCAATGGGAATGGTGACCTTTAAAATTTGTCAAATTTTTTGCAAACCATAGAATTGTTCTTCTGGATCCAAATAAAAGAAATATCCAAAAATATTCTTAAAAAATATAATGTGTTTTAATACCCTTTGGAAAAAGCATATAAATAATTCTTGGTTTTTGCTATTATTTTTAATATCAATTGCTTTCTAATATCATACTATGAACATCAGTGTGATACTTCTTACAGTTCTGGGGAAAGCCAAGGAATAAAAATTAAATAAATACAATTATTATTTGGTAGTTCCTACTGAAGTTATTTAATATCCATTAATGACAACTGAGACATTAAATCCCAATATTATTCACCAATATTTTGTGGCTGGTAAGAGAATTTTAATTGGCTTAAGTCTAGACTTACAGAATTTGGAAAAAAACACAGTATCATATATGTTTCAAGGAAAATTATCCAGCATTGCATAAGTTTCAGTGGAAAAAAAAATTGTCATCTGAGAATTAAATGATTAATTATGCAGAAGAAATGCAAGGAAACTGTAAGCTTTGCATAAGCAATTTGCAAATTGAAGGTGAAATATATTCATTCTGTAATTAATATCTCCATCGTAGTGATGAACATGGATAAGTGATTGGCCAAAATTCACAAAAGGCATTTATGATGAAGATGGAATAGAGGTTATCATCTCTAGAACTTGACATGCGTAGTTACTCTTAGACTAGATAACATTTATGGTTTATCAGCTATTGTATAATACTTATAAAAGTGATTTTCTGCATTTATCTGCTACTCCCTAGTAGCCATTAATCGTGGGTTATGTCCCATGCATCATCTTACAGCTTTCACAGTTTAGTGTTAAATTTTACATTTTTTGATTCATGTAAGTTACGTCTGTTTTTTTAAAATTCAGGAGTGTTCTTCTCTTCATGGTGAAACCTAGGAGGTTGTCATGGTATTCTCTCTGAGTGCACTGTGCATTGTATTTTCTGTACAGTCTATCTGTCCTGAGACCTAAGAGACCTGTTACCTTTTAAAGAATTTTTTAAATTTAATTTATTGGGTTTTTACTTAAAAAAATAATAAGGATAATATTAAGTTAAAAATGTTAAACAATGATAGTTTGTTTTTCAGGGTTCTGTTCTTTTGTCTGCATCTCTTAATTACTAACTCTGCACATGGCATTTAAGACAGAATGAATATTAAAAACTATTTGCTAGGTCTGAAAAAACTGTGCTAATAGTTTCCCGTAGGCCTTCATTATACTTATAACTTCATGTTATACGCCACAGAAACATAATTAAAAAATGCCAGAAGTTGGAACTCTTGAATACTTGCTTTTTGGGGATCTGAATGTACCTCAATAAATGACCTAACAAGAGAGCATACCCAGGCTTCTTGTCTGATGTTCAATTTGAAGATAAGCTATAAAAGGATGTTGGTTCATTTGGGTCTTCTTTGATTGAGTTTCTCTTTTTGTTGGTTTGTTTGGTTTGGGTTTGTTTGATTTTTTTTTTCCTTTTGTAATGCTGTTGTCCTGAGGCTAAAATATTATGGTCTTTTAGAAAGCTGTATGGGAAATTTGTTTTCTGCTGCGTTGTGACATTTTTGAACAAAAAGAGAAAAGTATTAAATGACTGAATTGTGAGTCATTGTTCAGAGGTTTATTTTACTATATTACTCTGTTACTAAAGGCCGTATTTTGCTGAAATTATGAAGGGTCAGAGTTTGAAGGTAAATTACTTTCTTGTAACTTTTAGGTCACTTCCTGACACCTGCATAAAAATATCTTATTTAAAAGGAATATGTTTCTAGAATGGTATGTATTTAATTTTATTCAGTATATTCCCTTTATGGATCAATGTATTTTTCAAAAGATAAGAAACAGTAGGAAATATCATTGTGGTAACAAATATGTGTATAAACCTACAGAACAGTTTCACATTTACATTTGGAGCAATATAAATGTAACAATTTTTAAATTTCAAGTAGTGAAGAAAATCATATCTGTTGCTATTAATATGTGTAACAAAACACAAAAATAACACTTTCAATTTTTTTATTCCAGAAAGTGTGCAATATTACAGAAAGAAGTATAAAGCTATGTACAAAGGTAATATACAGTGACTTTGAAGTACTGGTTTCACTGTGTTCTGTTACACTATTTGCAAGAATTTTCCCTTGCCTTATTTTGACCAAGCCATGAAAACCAACAATGAAGCAACACACTGTATGGATTAGCTTTCATTTGATTTTGGGACAATCACATGTAACTGACTGATTTTAAGCTCATCTGTCTTCACAGGCAGTTTTCTGTGCTTGTGCTTTCTGTGTTTGTTCATTCATTTTTATTTTGGCATCAGATGTTATGCTGTCACCTAAGCAAATCTCCTTTCCATTTCTGTTGAGTCTGCCAACAAGGTTGCTACTCTCACGAGTATTGATGGCGATTTTTGTGTGTGCATATTTATGATGTGGGTACTTATTCGTTGGGCGGTTGTCCAAGCAATAAAGTGATTTTATTTAAACCACTAACTGGACATTAAATGATGACGACTTCTTATATTAACTACAGACTAAATTTTAGTGTAAGGTACCTGCATAGTCATGTTCTTGGTTATGTACATTTTTACCTACTCTGGAAACATCCATTTGTAAAAGAAGACTAGCCTATAGCTTATCCCATTATTTTGAATTGCAATTTAGTATGTTGCTATTTGGCTAAAATTTTTCATTTGACAATTAGCATGTCTCTTTTTCAGAAAGCCTAATGGTGATAGTTCTGCACACAATGTAAGTGCTGTTATTTTTGCAGGAATCAGTAAAGGACAGATTTGAAAATGAGACATTCTTTCAGTGACACTTCAGCGGGATTCTTTTCTCAATACAGAAAGATCAGATTTCAGGGTTTAAGGAGGAACAACTTTGTCATCAAAACATGGATAGGAACATGTTGACTTCAGGTAATTTGCCTCTGGTGTCAGAGTTGAGCACATACCGGCACTTTGAAATGTTTCCTGTCAGATGAGAACAATCATTCTGCAGTCTGTGAGTTCTGTGTCTGTTTTGCACCCCACTGAAATACTGAGAACATGAATTCTAATCTAGGGTGCTATTTAAAACCTAAATCCCTACAGGTCTCCTGCCTGATCTGCCTCTGGTATTGTATTTGGAATAGGAAAGCTGATGATTTCACTAAATTTAAAAAAGAAGAAAAAAAAAAAAAAGCAACCTAAAACACATGAACACAGAGAGCTTAGAAAATAAAGTTCTGCTCGCAGATATTGACGATGGTTTTGCAAACTACAGCGAGTTGATTGACCTTGTATATTTACTCCTTCATCAGAGAAAGATATTGCTATTCCTCCAGCAAAGTCAAGAAAGTTTAAGACATACTCCTAGGAGGGGTAGAAAAAAACCAACAATGCAAGTGCAACATTATGCAACAGCTATATTTTTTATGCCCAGATGCAGAGTTTCAGTCAATTACCAGCTTTTTGTTTGTTTGTTTCAAAGTGTAATCCTTCTATTTTATGGGAGCCTGGTTCTAGGCTTTTTCCCTTTAGTTCAACGTAAAACATACAGACAAGAGATTTGACTTTTTGATTGGGAATTAGGGGTAAATTCTGATGTTAAGAAAAGGTGCTAACATGTCACTTCAATGCCTTGTTCCTTTGCTACAAGAATAATAAGACTGCTTTCTGCTGCTTGGTACACAACTTTTAACATTCACCCATACAAGTTACAATTTTTTTTGTTTTTCAAAGGCACCTTAATTTTTCTTCACCTTTTGTTTTTCTTTACTTCTAGTCTAAAATACGTCAGTAACACTGAAGCTCTGTTCTTATGTCTGGATATTGGACTATGTCTTGGTCAGTTTATATGTACAAAATGTTTTATATGCTAAGTTGTTAGTTTGTGTGTGATGCCCCTAAAAACACTTGCATGAAACAGCTATATCCCGAATCTTGAGGTATTTGATTTGCATGTTTTTAATCTGGTTTGCTTTTTGGTAAAGATCCTGTGTTCTGTCTTATCACTTCTGTAGTATTTAAGTGCATGTACTTTAAATTTATGAACTGAAACGTCTGTTTTTCTCTCTGCGTTTTGGTACTGGGTAAGAAATTATAGAGAAGACACCTTCTACCTATTCTCAAAAGTAGACAGGATTATTTTCCAGATTTTCTAGAAGAGAAATAAATATTGTCTGAATTATTTGGAAGAGCCCAGGTTGATATTCAATAGGTGACTTATCTTTACTGCTATTTTTGGTAGGATATGAAACTTTCAATGTCACATCACTTTTCTGCTGTTAGACAACTTCTCTCTCTCTAACCATTAAGTTTATCCTTGTGCAATTATAGATACCAAAGGAAAGACTGAATATGCTTAGGCTTGCTGACGAAGAATTCATAGATTAGCTATAGATTCATAGAAGAGTTTAGGTAGGAAAGTACCTTAAAAATCATTTCATTCCAACCCATCACCATGGGCAGGGACACTTTCACTAGACCAGGCTGCAAGCAGCTCCATCCAACCTTGCCTTGTACACTTCCAAGGATGGAGCCTCCACAGCCCCCCTGGACAACCTGTTCCAGTGCATCATCACCCTCACCGTAAAGAATGTTTTCCTAATATCTAACCTAAATCTGCCCTCTTTCAGTTTGAAGCCATTCCACCTTGTCCTGTCACTACACCCTCTAGTAAACAGAATCTGTAAAACAACAGATATCTGAATCAGTTCTAAGAAGAAAATATAAAATATTTTACAACCTCTGCTGTTACACTGTCTTCTGTTCTCAGTCAGAACATGAATTCTCATCCAATCCCTAGTACAAACTCTCATAAAGAGGTGTTTCCAAGTAAAGATGGAGTACAGCACATGGCTAATGCCTGTAGATGAAAACTTAGAAGGAATAGGAAAAACTACTAATGGGACTTCCAGACCTGCTGGTTGCAGCTGTACTTGGTAACTACAAATCACTTACGATCTGCTAGAAAAGAACTGGGGGAGAAATTGGTTTTGTTGTTGGGTTTTTTAAATGTTTTTTCTTTGTCTGCCTTGTGCCCTCTATGTGTCATTCTCTATGAGATAGCTTCTCTGGAAAAAACATTTCCTCAGGTGTACTGCTTTGTACATTGGAAGCTTGGCTTATAACAGGGACAGCATAAGAAATAATAGGTCCTTTCTATATTTCACTTCTTATTTAATTTCTTATCTGCTAGACTAACTCTAAGGTGTACCTCTTGACAAGTAGAGAATAACACAAGAGTAGCATTTTTCATAATCTGTTAAAGCTGAAAAGAGTCAATCTGGATCCTGCTAATTACATATGAACAGTGCAATGAATAAGGGGTTTAAAACATCCTTAAGTCTCTGAATTCAAATGTAATATAGCTACAACATTATACATTTTGAAATGCAGCATTTCTTTCTATTTTTGTCCTTTTTTATGAGCAGGGTTGTGATTTACACTCTGCTTTTGTCTATAAATATAATTCCTGGCATTATTTAGACTGAGAATGTATGCTTAATTTCATTTTGTTCTCTGTGGAAATATAGTTTCTGTCAATTGTGAGCAATTGAACTAAAGATGGTTAACAGTTAAGCTGTTCTTAACACATCATCATCATCACACTTGCCAAATGCAAAATGGATACATTTAATCTCTGTTCTTCCAGATATGTTATCAAGGTAAGAAGGATTTCTTGTGTATTTGTTAATTTATTTGCAATTGCATTTACATGCTCATTCTTATTTAGTTGTAACGGAATGACACTAAACCTCCTTATAAACCTGCAGAGACAGATTTATGTGTAACAGCATTGGTATACAATGTTAAATCAAAACCATGCATCTAAAGAAAACATGTCAATAAGCCCAAAGTATAAAAATATCATTTACTTAGGAATGCAGAGAGACATATTAATGTTAGGTGGGAATAAAAAACTAAGTTTTTGTAATTGTTTGTAACATTTCTGGTGCAGTTGTCAGTGAATGAAAACTAAGAAATGGAAAGATCAAGGAAAAGAGAGATCTGGCAACCTTCACATAACTATTACTAAGGTCTTCTTGCAGTGCAGTATTTTTTTACACCATGTAATGTCTTATATCTGCAAATTAACTTTAACAAGGTTTGAACCAGTACTGATGAAAAAGTAACAAACAACTGGCTGACTTGAAAAGGGGAAATCCGCAGAGTAATTTTAGTGAAGTCAAGTAAAGATATCTTTTCTCATTTCTATTTTCACAGTATTATACAGAAATATTTGTTTGTTAAAATCAGAGGTTATCTGTTCTATCAAAAGACTTCTGCTTGCTTGTATTATTACAGCATTATTTTGTAAAAGCACTGTGTCTATTCTAACTGCTAAAGAAATTATAGGTTATTTGAAGAATGGTACCAATAATCCATAAAAATTTGTCTCTATGGTTGTTATAAATTTTCTTCCATAATCATTAAGTAAACCATAGGCAAGTTTTTATACAAAATAGGTGTTTTATTGACATCCTTCTTAGTAATTTAATCTTTTTTGTGTGTAGACTTCTGCATGAATTATGTTCCATTTATAAATGGCACATAATTCCATGTTTATGGATGTTTTCTAGGTAACTATAAACTTCTTTAGTTTATTGTACTAAAATTCACTTGTAGAATCAGAACATTTGTACCCTAAGACAGAGGAGTAGGAGAGCAGATGATTTATAAAAGCAAAAGTATTTTAGCTGATACCAGGATGTGTGCACTCTGGAATACCTGCAACAAATGAAAGACTGGATGTTTGATTCTTTGGAGCCAGCTACTGAACCTTAGCTCTCAAAAACTGCAAAAACAAACAAAAAAAACAAACAGACAAAAAAAACCCCACATGTTTTGGTTTAAATGAGATGCCAGAAACCCAAAGAAGTCAAACAAAATTTTTTGGGTTTTTCTGCCACAAGAGATCAGAGAGGATTTACAACAGAAATCAGGGCATTGTAAGACATTGCTGAAACAGGATGGAGAGTTAAGGGAAATGGTGGTATTGTCAGAGCAGCATCAGATATGAACACTACTGAATGGAATGGAGAGGTGATGCTACTTTTAGAAGAGTAATAGGGTACTGATATGTCAGACATTTTTCTTTTCTTAATGCATGTACTATGAAATATTTTGTGCCTCCTTCCTTTATAAGCAGCCTTATGGTCCTAGTACTATCAATATGCTCCTCCACAGTACTTAGACTGTTTGACATGGGACCCTCTGCTCCTTTCTTACCATCACCTCTCTCTAGTATTTATTGTTATCCTTTATGATTGTAAGAGACCTCTGGAGGTTGTCTTGTCCAACTCAGCCCTGCTCACGAAAGGCCATCTAGAGCTGGTTGCCCAGGACCATGACTAGACAGCTTTTGAGTATCTCCAAGGATGGAGACTCCACAAGCATCTGGAGAACCTGTGCCAGTGTACAGTCGCCCTCACAAGACAAAAGTGTTTAATGATGTTCAGAAGGACCTCTTTCATTGTTTTTCTGGTTCTATCCTCTTTGCAACCTCTCCTTAGGTTTTTGTGCACATTAATCTCCCTGAGCCTTCTCTCCTCTGGTGTAAAGAGCTGCAGCTCTCTCAGCCTTTCCCTATATGTGAGGTGCTCCAGTGCCTTATCATTCTTCTCTGGACTCTCTCCAGTGTGTCCATCTCTCTCTTGTACTGGGGTGCCTACAACTGGGCAGAGAACTCCAGGCATGGCCTCAAAAGCGCTGAGCAGAGAAGAAGGATGCCCTCCCTTGACTTACTGGCAGTATTTTGCCTAATGGCACCATCAGCCTGCTTTGCAGAAAGGGCATGTTGCTGGCTCATGTTCAGTGGAAGCACCAGGTCCTTTTGTGACAAGCTGCTTTCCAGTTGGTCAGCTCCCAGTGTATATTGCTGTGTAGGGCTGTTCCTCCTCATATGCAGGACTTTGCACTTCACCTTGTTGAGCTTCATGAGGTTCCTGTCAGCCATTTCTCCATCCTGTTGGGTCTGTCTGGATGGCAGCATGGTCCATCAGCCACTCCTCCCAGTCTGGTGTCAGCAGCAAACTCTCTGAGGGTACACTCTGCCCTATCATCCAGATTATTAATGAAAATATTCAACAGTATTGTCCCTGATACTCATCCTTGGGATATACTGCTAACAACTGACCTTCAACTAGACTCCATACCTAAGTTCCTAGTACATTCATGGGCATTTCATTTATAAATTATCAACATAACTGATATTCATGTAGGCATTTTAGAAGAATAAAGCTATGATTTTAGATTCAAACTTACACAACTTAGGTAAATACTAAAATTATTTGCTTATGCTGCAGCTATGATGTGGTGCACAACAATCATGATATTTTGCTAAATTATTGTTTTAAAGGCACATATTCCCTTTAATGAAAATTCTGCTTCATTGTGATTATTCAGTGTAGTTTATGACTTTCTTTGGGGTATATTTTTCAAATCCTACTTTTTTACATGTTTCTTAAGGACTTCTGTAGTTCCTAACATTATAATGTTTTCCAAACATTAGCTTGTCCTCTTACTAAGTGTCTGACATGGGGCCATGATATTTAACATTTTCCAAAAACCAGAATTTAAGGCAAAGAGAGAGACTGTGATCAGAAGCACTGCCTAACTCTAGAGATAAGACACAGAGAATCAGACTTCATTTTTACCATTTTTGCTGTTACTGTAGCACATGAAACTGAGTGTTCAGCACTTCTTTATATCAGACCTAGCACTTCAATCAGAAACTTGGAAATAATAAGACATAACAGGAAAGCAACCATGAATGATTTCTGGTTCAAGTAAAGTGTTCAGCATCAAGCAGGTGTAAGTGGCAGAGGACTAGATATGGTCTCATTCAAAGAAGAATGTTTTCATTTGGAAAATGTCTGTTTCCCTCTCCATTCATCTCCATTTCCTTCAGTTTTTCTAGCCACCAAAAAAGACAATATTTTCTTGACAACTGTTGCCAGGCTGTGACTTACCCATAAACCAGTCCATCTTGTGCATTGAGGAAGGGTACTTTCAGAATTGTGTGGAGGGAGATGGAAAATAATAATTATATGCATGTAATAAATGTATTTCTTTTCATATATGCACTACAATAATTTCACTTTGGCTTTGTTTCCATTATACATAATAAATTATTCTGGCCATTGTTAATTTTGGAGCACTTGGGTTTTATTTTTAGGTTTCTGTGTACAATTTTACAGAGATAAAAAATATCAAATGTGGAAGAAGACCATGGAGAAATAGGACCATCACATTCCATACAGGTTCCATACATTGCTAGGTTTGGAGTCTTTACATGCAGCACTGATCAATATTTCATGATCTCACGGGGCTACTAATGTGCTCACATGCTCCACATGGGACAACATGGAGTGGAGAGAATGCCAGTAGGTAGGAGAGACATTTGCCAGTAGCAATATTTAGGAGAATGGGGTCTAATTCCAGATATTTCTTTCTCATCTTTCCTATACCTTTTCGTCTTCCTAAAAATGCAACTGTTGGCTTATGGGATCTCTGCCAAAATTGTAACCAGAAATGGAAAGAAAGGAAAGCATCTCCCCTGTAGTGTGAGTAGTAGATATATAATTTCAGAGGACAAAACTGCTAACCTTGAAGACAGAGATGGCAAAAAGCAACCCTACAGTCCCTGGTAAGGTCTTTATCTCTCTGATTTTTCATATAATGTGCTGCTTTTTTTTTTCCCTCACATCAGCTTTCCTTGTTCAGTATGTGTGAATTTATTTCTTTCTCCACTGTTTCTTCCTTCTTGCTTCTTTATCAGAAATATATTGTTGGTTTTTTCATTTGTTTGTTTGTTTTTTTTTTTCTTTGCTGGTCAAGAAGAATGAGTGCTCCAGTTTCCACTCCTGCTTCTACCACCCTTTCTTTATTTTAATGCTCCTTGACCTAATCTGTCCCCATTGGTAAGCTTCTGTGACTCAAAGGCCAGCTGTACCCTGTGGAGTTTCACATTCTGCCTGCAAAGCATGAAGGTTTTTTCATTCCTGTGAGAAAATTTCAGCAGTATATTTTTTCCTGATTCTCTGAAATTTCAGTATAATTTTGGCTGAAAAAATTTTAAATTATTTCTGCCCCAGGCAGACCATCAATGTAGAAAATTTAATCCTAAATAATTTGTTTGGTAAATTTATAAGTAACTAAAAAAGGACTGTTCTAATGGGAAGTATTAGGCAGTGTTAAAAATAGGTTATGATGCCACCTTGTTTTAAAGTTACTGTCATGTGTATGAATAAGTATATGGTTGAATAAGTGTTTTGCCTTAGATGTCCATATGCTATCAGTGTTCATAGATACTGAATTTTAAGCAGCTGACCATACCAACAGAAACAGGAGTTCATGACAAAGTATGGCTCTTCTAGAGTTAAACCTTACATCCCACAGTCAGTCCAGTTTAAGGATACAAGTGTGACTTGCAGTAACTACGCCAGAATAAATTAATATCTCTCTATTATAAGATAGGTTCACTTCAGCTGAATGAAACCCAAGAAAAAATATAGCAAAATATTTCTCAGAAAAGGGAGTAAGCACACATTCCGGGTCTCTGACCTCCTTTTTCCTGAATTATTCAATTTATTTTCTTGATTTCAGAATTTGGCATAGTTCTCTGTGTGTGCATGTGTAGAATAGACTTTTGTTCATATACACAAATTGTCTTTTATTACCCACTTCATGGTTGCAAATGAGAAAAATGCTAAAAAGAGATGAAGTTTCTACCTAAAGATTCAACACGTAATATTCAGTTCATCATCCAAAAATCTGTCCATCTTACAAAATCTATTTTGCAGCCATATATATGCATTTGCACATATTTGTGTCTCCCTTCATCAGAATTTGTTGGTATTACAAAATTGAAAGTGCAACTTTTATTCTAACATAATCCTTAACGTTCCACTGTGGGATCAAAGCACAGATTTAGTATGTTAGGAGACAGAAGCACAGTTGGTACAGTCAGAAAAGAAAGTTCCATGAACTTTACCTTCAGATCAATGTGAGAGGCTTGCCCAAAATAAATGAATCTGATGGTTCCAGTTTTGCACAAATAAACGTGTAAACTTGTAAGGCAGCACAGATGCCTCAATATCATCAGTTCCACATGGATTACTGGGAACTGCGAAGGTATCTTTATACAGTGTAGTGTCAAATGGTGGTAGAAACAAGGAAGCTTGAGTTAGATTCTCCAGTCTTCTCCTTTCCAGTTAAAGGACTGAGAATGAAAGTCTTTGGAAACCAGGAGCAGATGGGAACATGGCAGTCCTTATTTTTATATTGATACAAGAATGGGAAAGGGAGAAAGAATATTTTAATATTTTTTACAGAGATACAGTATATTTATGAGTCCAAGTACACTGAAAGCCAATGAATTTAATTGCTTTCATTGAAAGATTAAAATCTGTCAGGGTAGATGAATTTTTCAAAACAAAATCATTTTATATATGGCAGTAAAAAGAGATTCCCTCTGCCCCCACCACGTGGCATTTTGCTGCTTTACTTGTCTCTAGCTCGAGACGATATCTTCATGTGCTAGTACAGCATGTTACTGAAATGCTGACTTGCTCATCTGCCAAAAGGTTGTGCTTAGGTGATGGGTCATTTCTGTTCCTACTGATGATTACAAATAAGGGGAAGCAACAGCAGGTGGTTATATGATATCAGTCTTGGTAAGGATCTTGCCTTTTTTAAAAAAAATTGTCTTTTTTCCTGACAGCAGCTAAAAACAAGCAGATTTGTTAACACTGAGCAGCCTAACAACACCCAGTGAGCTACATATTTCTGTATTAGATTTCCCAATAATGGAATAGTTTTCATTATTACCTTCTTCCTCATGCCCAAATACCTTTTTCAGTTCCTGTTTTAAGAGAATTTGGCTTCCCCTTTTGTTTTTTTGAAGACTTTTTTGCAACCAGAGAAAGTCTTTTATGACACTTCTTAGATAGAGCAATACTGACATCCATTGGTTTAATCTTATGTGACTATTTGTTAAATCTCGTCTAACTAATGTACACATAACCCTCCACAGTATCACAATGAAAGGATTGAACTTGATGTGATCCAAGGAGGATTGTGCTAAGTCCAATTTGCTGTATTAGAAACATGAAACCAACACAGATTAACTCAATGAAAAGAAACACATTGCAAAACATGAAGTCCAAATACACACCAAAACAAAAGCAGGCATCACAAGTATCAACTGGAGAAAAATATTAATGGAAAATTAGTAGCGATGCTGATTTTTTTTTTTTTTTTAAGAATCTCTGGAAATGTGAAAATACCTGATTTCATATGCACCTCTCTTGTTTTCAATTAATCATAAGGCAAAATAGTGAGGTGTGAGGAAAAACGTTTCTAATCAAATAGAAAAAGCAGTTCAATTAAGAAAATAATTACTCTGTAGTTTAATCACAACCCTCAAAGGTTTTCCTTTAACTTGGCAGCATATTTGTTAAAATATATCTATATCTTTTATAAACATTGCTCTAAGACCACTGGTGACACAATAAAGTGGTTACATTTAATCAAGAGCAACACACCACAAAAAGTGGAGGTGTTTTCAGCATTCCTTATTACGACAAGCTAAGCAGATGAGGCTTAGACTTCAAAACCAGAGAACCATTCTGGCAGCGAAGGGAGAGCGACAGGCTTTCACAAAAAAAAGCTTTCCGTTTGCTGTACCCTCCCACCGCATTCACTTGCAAATCACTGTGTGCTCGGGAAGCTGCACTTCCCCGGGCTCCAACCTTCCCAGGGTAAGTGCTGCGGCTCCGGCAGCAGCGCCTCTCTCCCGCTCCCCTCCGAGCAGGGAGAGTGAGAGTGTGTGAGTGTGAGAGTGTCTGTGCACGCTGCGGGCGTGTGTGTGTGTCGTGGTGTGTCTTGCCTTTTTTTTTTTTTTTTTTTTTTTAATCAGAAGCTCTGAATGAAAGCCAGTCGGAGGGAGAGCTCCCCCCTTAGCTTTGGTTCCGGACTGTCCAGAGTTAAGCGATGCTGGGAGAAAAAGCCTGAGTTAGAGCCAAGTAGGATCAGTCTTAAAAAAATAACGGGAGAAAACTGACCAAAAAAAGGACTCTAATAGCTCGTTTTTCTGTTTGGTTGGGGTGGACACTATTTCAATTTCTCAGCAGAATAAAAGGTAGGAACCTTTCTTATTTTCTTTCTTTCTCTTGATATTATTACAATCATTATATCAGAGCAGTACGTTGTTTAATGCAATTCATGTGTTTATGCTACTGTGTACAACTTTTTGCATTTTATAAATATGCGTCAGGAGTAATGAGGCAAGGGATAGGAAATAACTGCTGTGCCTGCTCTCCTCGAAGTAAACCGATATCATCATATGTATTCAAGATTGAAACCCTAAGCATTTTTTTTCCTCCTAGTAAGCAGGCTCTCTTTTGAGAAGCAGTTTCCATCTGTATTCAGTTCTTGCAAATTCAGTGTGGGGGGAACAAATCTAATTGAATTGAAAAAAAGCACAATGTTTCATAGTGTAACAGTTATGAATGCAGCATGAAACATACACATATGTGTCCTCACTTTCTGTATACCTGTGCAAGTCTGTTGCAGCTTTCACTGTTATTCGTTCTGCCCTGGATTGAATTTCAGAATAATTATCCACACTCACAGCAAATGCTTCTTATGAAGGAAATCCCTGTGGGGAGGGATAGCAGAGTGGATATAGGCAATATTTCAAATATCTGTACAGAGCTGTATGCACACAAATGGGGAAAATATTGCCTGGTTTGACATTTCAGTAAAGGGGGACTGGGGGGGGAAGGGAAAACGAGGGGGGAAGAAGGGAAAAGGTGGAGGGAGGAAAAATTTAGTCTGCACCTGTGTGAGCATTTATTGTCACTGCTGCAATAAAATCCATATTTGATGTGGTGTTAAATTAATGCAGCACAATACAATTCTAAATCCATGCTCCCAACTACTAACTATTGAGGCATTGTCAGCTGCATAAGAAATTTTGAATAGGCTCATACTGTACATGATACCAGTTGCAGCTGTAAAAATCTAACAGTCCTTCAGCTTAGGAGAATGCATCTACACGTGCAATCAGTGACAAATAGCAACCAGCATTTTAAAATGGACCTATCATCTCTGTTGCTTCCACACAAATGGAGCTGTTGCCTATAATCTTCATCTTTCATTTCGGTAAAAGCCCCTGTATTATCCCAACAGCACTCCCGTTGCTTTGAAGGTATTTTTTAATTTTACAACTTGTTGTGCATGTATGTGAAGATGCATATGTGAGTGTGTGAGTAAGGGCACAGTGCGAGGAAGCAGGTTGCTGTCTTTTTTCCTTCTTTTAAAGGTAGTAGGCTTTAAATTTGCATGGTGATATTACTGGAGGGGAAAAGAGTGGGAGACTGGAGTACACCTCTGAATCTCTAAATTCTTTCCACATGTGCCATTTAATAGGAATATTATGAGTCTGCTACTAGGATTTATTTAGATTTTTCCAGCTACACAAACTTTTATATTAATTGCTTACTGTTTGAATGTAATAGCAGTCTGTGCTGTTTTAGAGGAGGAAATGACAGAAGGAACTTAGGGAACTAAGGAAAGCAAGAAGGAAACACAGGTTATGTGCCTCAAGAGTTGAAAAACAGCTGTTTAGAGTCAATATGGACTTATGTTAAGAGAGAAAGACTTCTTAGATTATCAACTCTTAATCTAGTTTGGGCCTGAGGGAGTATTCTCATATTTTTTTATACTTTGTTACATAAAAGTTTGAATGAATCATATCTGTAGCAGTTTCTGTTAATTTTAATTTAGGCTTATGTCTGTGTTTTTTTATGTATGGTGTCAAGACAATTTCGTGCTCCTAAATATGAACACTGAGATGTTTGAAGAGTGTTGATTATAGTGCATATATTTAAGCTGAAAACGGATCCTGATTATTTGATTTTTTTGTTACTTTGGGTAGCATTGGAAAATATGTCGTGGCTTCTTGCCTTTCCAACTGTTTATATTTACAATAGTTTATAACTGTTTATGGAACAGAAAACAGCAAAATGCATCTTGAAAACACTATATGTAGAACCTTATATATTCTTGAATGATCTTTTTGGCATTGCATTTGAGTAAATGAGTGTAGATAGACGAAAACTTCACACTTGCATGTTCTCAATAGACAAAGGATCTGTGAAGAATGATGAAATACTGAAATGTGCTCACAGTAGACACTGTGGCTACTGTTCTTTTCTGTGCTTAACAGTAGTTGAAAAAGACAGAAGAATAATGTTATATGTGAAGGAAAATGAGCACTAAATTAATTAAATGTAGAGAGATATTCATAAAATACACATCTAGACATGCAAAGCAGTGTACAAATTTCAGCTAAGTAACGTAAGTTTTTTTTTTTTTTTTTGCCTTGTTGAATAATTAAATGTAAAAGTCAGAAGAGGTTAATTTTAAGATAATATCTGGCTCTGATTGTGAGAGAGTAATTTCCTGGTCTCAACGTGATTTCCCAAGGAAAGAAATGAATGAAACAGAGCCTGTCTCATCTGGAGCATTCTGTGCAGGTGACTTAGTTTCTAGGTCTGCTAACCATATTTACAGCCTGATTGAAAAGGAGTATAATTTTATACCCCATCATACCACTAGGTTGCAGCACTGGTATAGGGGGTCAATTAAGATTGAACTACTGTTGAGTAATAGTAATGGGGTGAATATGGGGTTATGGTAATATTATTTTTAATTGATTCATTATTATCACCTGAAATCATATTTGTGAACACCAAGGTGTTTTAGCTGGACTTCACTATATGTCCTTCATGGACTTTAAAAATCCTGCTGTGCAGTCAATTTTTGACATTATTATTAAATATGTGGCAGAGAGAAATGGAAGAAAAACACTGATTATTTGGGCATAATATAAGGGTGTAAGGAGCATTTTATCAACCACATGAATATTTATTCTGTATTACCATTGAGTTTGCTATGGGCTTTTTACTAACATATCATTTGACACATCATTTATTTAAAAGGAGGAAAATTGAAATTAGAAGAATAAAAACTATCTTCTTATGAGCAGTTTAAATATGCCTGAGTAAAACATGATGAAGGGTGACTTCACTGCATGTAAGGATGCCACACCATAGCACACTTCCATTTGCTCTGAAATACATGTATGTATCAAAGAAAGCTCATACAAAACTAAAGCTACAGTTCACTGAAACATTGGGTGATTAAAAACCACACACATGTTACACATCCTGCACCTTCAAATCTAGTAATGTGAACACTTGTTTTTTGAGAAAAAACAGTAATTCCTCTACTGTTCAACTTCTGGAAAAAACTTAAAAGCAAAAACAAAGGAAAGAAGAAGCAATGGCATTCTGAGCTCTAAATGTTCTCCAAATCTCTCTTGAGGCCAAGAGGAGCTCCTTTATTAAAAGTTGCTAGCTTTTTTTTCTCCCTGGATTTACAGCTCTTCAACTTTGAATCCTTGGCATGGTGACTTCCCTAACATGCCTGTTTCTGTGGTTTAATGACTCCACAATAGAGCAAGAGAAAAAAAAAATCAATCATCATCTGTGGGAGCTATGTGTGTTATGGTTACCAGGCTGCGTTACTGCACACAGAAAAAAGAAAATCAACTGGACCTGAACACTGTTTTTTTCTTTGCTCTGTTTTCATCTGGTGGGAAGCCAGAACACCACCCAAACAAAGGCTATTGAGCTGTGTTCTCTCTACTGGCCTCTCAGTCTATTTTTTAATATGTGGGCAATTTTCCAAAAATGTGCCAGTTGAAGCCTTATACACATTTCTTTTTAGATGCAGTCTTCCTGATTATTAAATGTCAGAGACAATTACCTCAAATGTGTGTGTGTCTTTACAGTAGAGGTAAAACAGGGACAACCTTTATCTTAAACAGGGGTTGCATCCTAGCAAGTGAATAATGTAAAATTTATGTCTTAATTTAACTGAGCCTTTCATTATTTTACTTTTTCTGCAAGTCCCACTACCGTTTCTTGCCTTTATTAACTTACATGAAATAGATAATATTTATCATTTTTTTGTTAAAGAAGTGTGTCCAGCAGGAGGCATAAAGCTCTAGTAGCATCTCAGAGGTACTTCCCAGCTTGTCACAGGGCATCTGCTCTGGGATATAAACTCACGTCTGCTGTCTGGAAGTGGGTACCACGTACCAACAGGTTTCATCAGGGAAATACAAAGATTTAGGAAGTTAATTGGCTATAATGAAAAGCAACATGGGAGGTGTCCTTTTTAATATTATTCCCTCATGTACATCATTCTTCACACGATATTTTTATTTGTAACTTTATTATGGCATCTCTTAATTGTGACTCAAAGGGAATGTTGAACCATATTTCAAACAGTAGGGAATCATGTAATGAAGAGAGCATGTGTGTGTGTTTATGTAAAGGTAATGTTTCAAAAAATTAATTGAAAATGGGTTTTTCCAGAATTCTGTTGCTCAAAAGCTACAACTGTGTTTTTCTGGTTTTTAAGAAAACAAAAAAAACCCTCTCCAAATATTTTCTCATGAAGAACTGTGTATGATATGATCTATATGAATGTATGTGCATATATGCTTTATGATTTAACTGTTAATATTCCATCACCTACCACATTATATATTGGATTTATTGTATCACCCTGTGGCACTGCTTTGGATTACAACGTAAAGAATATGACATCACTTATCCAGACCAGATCATGGTCCTTAAAGATGAGTGCAATCCTCACAAACTCTGCAATGCTATAATATCCAGATTTTTTGGACACAAAGAATGTGTACAACTGTAATTTGCAGCACTATTAACGAAATTCAAAACACAGTGTCCTAGAGAATTGTTAATTTTTCTCCCCCAAACTAACATAAAATAAATTTATATAACCTAACTTTTGTTGTGTGCATGTGTCTACCACAATTCAGTAGTTCCAATATTTCCACCTCTTTAATGTATGCAAAAATTATCTTCCTAATTCTCTTGCTATCATCTTAATAACAAACACAAATAAAACAGACATTTACCTGTGTCTAGGAAACTTAGATGCTCTCTATTCTTTCATTGGTTCCTCTAATTATGACAGCCAATTCTTACTTCCTCCTGAATCAAGAGAGTTTTCAACATTTCATGTCTTACACAAAAGGCAAAATACATAGAGTAAATCTATAAATTTTTAAATTATGGTAGAAAAAAGATATAAGAACCCAAAGTATGTGTAATTCTTTGTAGGTAATATTGAGAATAGAGGGAGGGTAGTTAAGCTTCTGACAATTCCAAGAAAAATTGTCGGGTAAGTGTATAAACTCCTTTCTCTTAGAAGTAGTGACCTGCCATTTCCCTGAGGCCATTTCCATGGTGCATGGAACTGGGAGCTATAAATGCACGTCCATTTTATCTCTGTGTCACCAGAAATTAGTTAAAAGTAGACATTTAGATTAAATATTGGGAAGAAATTCTTTACTCATAGGGTGGTGAGGCACTGGAACAAGTTGCCCAGTGAAGCTGTGGATATCCTATCCCTAGAAGTGTTCAAGACCAGGCAGCCTGAACTAGTTGGTGGCACTGTTGCCTATGGTAGGAGGGGTTGGAACTGCATGAGGCTGAAGATCTTTCAGGTCCCTTACAATCCCACCCTTCCTATGACTCCATGATAAAATGTCATTGATTCTCTACATCATGAAAATGATTAGTAATACATTTACTAGAAGTTTACTTGTCCTAATTAGATTGATAAGACATAATTCTTAAGCTGATGTTGTGTGTTTGCTGGCTTGTTTCTTTAATGTAGAGATTATTCAGAATATTATCTAGACTTTCAGTTTTTAGAAATAATTGCAGAACAAACCCCAAGGAAAATAGAAAGAAAAAAGAAAAATCCCAACAGAACATGTTTAAAACCAAATATAAGCAAACATGATGAACTGAAGCAAGAGAATGACAATATTTCAGTTCTTATTCCCTTTCCATCTGTAAGAATTAATTTTAGTAACTAATTATTGAAATATTCTTTCACAAAAAGATCATCATGCTATAGATCATGTTTTTGTTATAGCACATATATCTTCTAATTTTTATATCATTTAGTATAGAGAGGATTTTTACATTTCAATACTGTTGCATGCTATATTATTTTTTGCATTATAATTTTGATCTAGTGACGTAAGGTATGCAGAGCTACTAGCCTGCTCTCATGACTTTCTGTTAAAAATTAAAGCACTGTTAATCTGAATAGTCTTGTATTAAGTGGTAAGTAATAGTGTAGACCTCAATTTACGAACGAGTTAATGGTGTACACCTAATTAGTTTGGAGCAAAATAAAAAAAAAATCCTTGCTTCTGAGTTTGGAGAAGTAAGACATTTCATTATGACATGAAATATATTTCAAGATCTGCTTAAGCATATTACAACTAAGTTCTCTAAATATGGTACTGCTTCCCACTTCCTATGGCCAAGTTTTAAATAGTATTTTTGTCATCTAATTCTGGTTCTCTTAGGGATAGTTTCCACAGGCTTTTGGCAGAAATTTCCAGTGTCAGTAAAAGAGTAGGATGTAGCACACTATCGTGAGAACCATTTTAGGCAAGTGTTATTTTTTCCCCTCTGTTGGACAAAGGTCTTTTTTCTGGCATTAGCGTGCTGAGATGTGCTCTTTCCCTTGAGTAAGAGTATGGTGCTCAGTGAAGATAGCTCTGAAGCTGGCATCTTGATTAAAATGGGTGAACACAGTCCCAGGCATATTAGGTACATTTGGTTCACTCCATTACTTGGGGGCTCTTTATTAAGTTTCTGATTAACAAAAGCAATTGTGCAATGTCTTACTGGAGCTACTTTTTTCTTCTGGTAGTGACAACTGAATGGCACATGAACACATAGAGGTAGATGGATTTTCTCCTCTAATAGTATTCTTTAATAAAATTGCTTATACTATTCCTCCAAATTTCCCTTCTTAAGTGGTTTCAAACCAAGTAGTACACTAATTCTATTAACTAATTTGAGAAAACCTTTCTTAAGATGGAAATGTATTAGAGTTTTTTTTGTTTATATTATTTAGAGAGTCTTTAATCATTCTGTTGACCAGAATAAGCTGATCTCTAAAATTTAAGCATATGTGTGGAATATATGTACAGGATGGAAAATTAAGACAAAATCATACATTTCTTCTTTCTATCCTTGATTAGCAAGGCACCTGAATGACCCTTGAACACATGTGCTATTTGTGAAGATATCCTAATTGTGATTTGGTTTCCTCTGTTTTTTTATTTGAGGTCAAAATAATGAGAATTAGAAAAGGAAAGAGAACTAAGACATACTGCATTATATTAATAATCCCATTAAAGTTTTGATGAGCATAAATCTTCTAGAGAATTTAAGAATCTATAACATGACTAAGAAAGGTCACTAGGCTTGAGATATTCTAAAGTGGATACCTAAAATTTTGTGACAATGAAGGAGATACCAATTACTTAAGCTGTGAATTTAGTAGGGATTTGTTTTAAATAGCAGGATAAATACATTTCACTGTTTTCAAGGGTTTAAATTGTACTTGCTATGTTGTGTTTTAGAATAGTACCTACAAACAGCTTACAAATGAGCTTTTAAGTTTTCACTTCTAACAACAACCACTTAGCTGGAGTTAAAAGCCAATGGTAAAGCTCAAAGTAGTTCAGCCTCCTAAATTACAGGACCAAAACTCCTATGTTAACACAGCAGTGAGTTCTTGTTAAATTTCAGGTTATGTACCTTCAGGAGGGAAAATACATGCCCATTCCTTTCTCCATGGCTGCAGCCATCAATATCCAACCAGTAAGTGCTTGTGTAGGTAGAGTCTGGGTTTGTTTTGCCACCTGGAAAAGTTGTGAAAGTTAGGTCTAATGGGATAAAAGCAGCCTAGGTGGATCAGTACCACAGCTGCCAGTTGAATGGTTCCAGCTGAATCTCAGCAAGAGTACCCAGGCAGTTTTGTCTTAGAGGTATCCATGACTATCACGTCATTTTAGTGATGTGACTGGTTCCCTGTTACTCTGGGTAAGCTCTGGTTGGAGTACATTTCTTCTTTGAGCATATAAAAATCCTTCTTTTCACTAAAAAAAAAAAAAAAGAAAAAAGAACACCACCAAAAAAACTCATGATGCTCTGGCACAAAAAAATTGATTCATGAACAATTTAGAAGCTATTTAGTTATCATTATAGTGGATTAAAACTGGGCTATTAGTTATGAGGAAAATAACATGAAAAAAATGTGGTGTCATAGTGGCATGATGACAGAAAAAAAAGACTAAAGTATTAAATTCAACTCTAAGTAAATAGAATTCATATCAATGATTCTAATGTTTAATCAAGCACTGACTTCTCAAGGCTAATCCATTAGTGTTTTAAAATATATGAGCTAAAATGAAGTGATGTGCAGAAAAAAAGATTGAAGGTAGCTTAATATGTTTCTGAACAATCAGAAATACTGGCAATGAAGATCAGGACAATACTGACTCAAACTTCTTTCTTTTATAATTGTAATATTTTTCTTTAAAGGAAAATGCTATAGTGACTTGAAATTTGCTGTGGAATTAGTAATTTTATTTTCTGAGATACTTAGTTTCTTCCTGCTTGGAAGCTATGAACCATTTTTTAATAGGTGTTTTGCTGGATTTTTTAATAGATAAATGAATTTTTTGACATGAAACAATTGCCAGTGAAGTGATCATGGCTTGAATTTTTTGTTCTCCATGGGGCTGTGAGGTTTTGTTTCAGTTTGGTTTTATGCAGTAAGTCCACTCTGGGCTGTCCATGTTGTATAGTACTATCTTCATAAAGGATGAGAGTTTGCTGCAGGGATAGAAAAGCATTCATTTGACAATATGATATCCTATAAGCTAGAAACAGAGTTTCTTCAGTTTTCATGTTATATACCTCACAGCTTCTTTAAGCGCTCCCTAAATTTGAGATAAACTTTTTTTTCTTTTTTAATTGCAATTGGGAGGGAAAATTGAGTGGAGTAAAGGAATAATTCATAATGCATAAGTTGCTGAGGTTCCCTAAATTTTTGTTAGGGCAAACTATGCATTGGTGATGGTTTTAGAGTTATATTTTCTTGTGTCTGTTCAGATTTTATTAGTATACTCAATATGTTTTTACCTCCCTGTCCTATAGCAGAAATGTATCATTCTAAATGTCCACAGCTTGTTCTTTGCAATTTGTAGGAAACTTAAGCTTTAGTTTAACAATTTTTTTTTTTCTCTGTTAACTCTATGGTAAGTCTCTGCATTTGAAGAGTTTGTCAAAGTAAGCAGAATGTTATTTATAACTTGCTAGGCAAATTGAAAGTCAAATATTAAAGACATTTCTTGTGCCATTCCCTAAAAAGTTTGTTCATTTTTTCAGATGGGAACCTTAGGAATGCAGATATTTTTAATCTTTTGGTGCCATCTCGTGGCAAGAGGATAATTATATGAAACAAAGAATTAGTCTTTTCCTGCACATATTTTTGTTCCTACCAACAATATACTTTGCTTTGTTATACATATATATGTATGATTTTTTATAGACATTGCAAAATAACAAACCAACTCATGCACAGGCCAAAACTGTCTTTGGTTTTTGGATTTTTTTTTTCCTTTTTTAAAAGCCTATAAGTATTGATTTGAGAAATCTCACAAAAACTGACTGTCATTACCACATAGAAATAGATTTTCAGCCTGCTGCATTAGATCTCTGTAGCATACTTAACTGGTTCAAGGCAATTGTCAATAGATTTTTATTGTAGTAGTGCATTATATCTCTGTAGAATACTTTAATGCTTAGCTAGCTCAAGGCAATATTCACTTCAGCATCCTGTAATGTTTAACAGAAAGCCAGGGTCTGTGATAGCATTCTTGTTTTTCATTTTATTTTCTGGTTTTGGCTTGGGAAAATTCATACCAGCCTGCATCCAAAAAAAAAAAAAAAAAAAACAGAGCAAGAACAGCACATAAATGCTCGGTATTTCCCTGGTATTTTCATTGGGATTCAGCAAAATGAGTGGTTTTGGTTCTGTGCTAAATGAATTCTAGTTTAATACCTGGGGGTTTTAACAATAATGCTTTAGATATGCAGATATCTGAAATCAGTACAGATCACATTCTTGCTCAATTTCTGAAGGAGTTATGTAAATGATAGTCCATATTTACTTACTTATTTCTAACTTCCAGTATGATGAAAGTTTCTAGATGCAAATATACTACTCTCTGTAAAGAGCTGGAAAGAGAAACATGATATAAATCCTGCTTTTACTTAAGGCAGGGGTTCTCATTCATTCAAAAGTAAGGATGTTTTTATTTCTTTTTTTTTAATAAGAATTATTATAGGCTTGTTCAAATAACATCCAAATATGCTGTAGCCATTGAAAATAAATGTCAGATTATTACTTTGTGAGTTACTTTAATATCCTCCCAGATGAAGGAGGAAATAATATCAATCAAAACTAGTATCAAATGAGAACACTGTTTTAAGATTTTTTAAGACCTTTTCTTTTAATGTCAGACAATTCCATTACTTTCTGTATGCATAATCAGTAATACCTGGTTGTGTATTATATGCTTTCTATATTTGCATAGAAAATGAAAATATTAGAAGGACAAAAATTCAAGATATATTTTCTAGCAATTAATATATATTAAAATGTTAGTACTAGAATGTGACTTTTAATAAGCAATCGCTAGCTGAGGTACCACTGTGATAAGTACAGTGTACTGTGATAAGTCAGTCAACAGCTGAAGCATTCATTTTGGATGGTTTGAGGTTGTGTGATTTCTCTGATTAGGGTTATCTAGGCATAAAAATCCATTGTGTTTCAGCAAGAATGAAGGGAAGAGTCATGATATTAATGTAATAAGATAGAGGATTTCAACAGATTTGTACAGGCATATGATAATGTGATGTTTTCCTCCTCATTCCAGTAAAACTCTCTTAAAAATTTACATTCAGAATAATTTTTCTCTATCTGACTCCTGTAATAGAATTTGCCTGCAAAATTAAACTGGTAAGTGACTTGACAAAAAGAGTTGTAATTGCTCATTCCAATGAATTGACATGATGTGAATTCCCTTACAAGAAAGACAAATCTAAATATATGTCATAGATTTGATAGAAACACGGACAGACAAATGTGAAACTTAAGGCCTCACAAATTAAATCTGAAAGAGTTTTCCAGAAAGTTATGTACCAAAATTACATCTCAGCTTCTTATTCTGGATTAATACACATTTGTGTATTCATGTGTATGTGTATGTAATTTTCATGCAGTTATCTTTAATGCAAACTGAGTACAGAATGTTTTAAAGAATATAAAAGAGGGGGAAACTGGAATTCTGTTATATGTTTTGAAGGGTTTTTTTTTTACATTTGTTTTAAGGCATTTTCAAAATATATTAACTTCTAAGAGCTTCAGCTAAGACAGGCAGCACGGTTCACCTCAAACATGGAATAAGATAGGCAAGAAACCAAACACAGGGGAAGAAAGATGATGTAGCATGTGATAAGTCACCAAAGAGAAAGTCTCCCATGAGATGAGATTAAGAGAATTTGCAGACAGTGTTATGTGGATAAGAAGGAGGTAAAATCAGTTTAAGGGATAAAAAGAGTATGTAGATAGTTAGGAAAGTGTATTAGAAAGGTGAAATAATTCAATCTATCAATGTCTTTTTTGAAGTTAGGGAGGAAGGAGGAAATATGGTCAATAGAAGTAATTCTTCTTATTTTTGGAGCTTCTGAATGTGAAAAGAGTTAATGGTTTTGTGGTTCTCTTCAGAAAAGCCTGGAAATCAGTATAGGACAATTTCTGAATATGTTTTTGAAAGAATTGTTAGAATGTCCTCATCTCTGTTGTAAAATCCCTTGTATTCCCTCTCTGCAACTAGCACCTGTTGAACAGTAGATTCTGCTCTTTCAATCCCAGTGTGCATAATTTAGTTAGAATTTTAGGTAGGTAAGTAAATACATTATTTATGCTGGAAACTGTTAGATCTTGTGTATAAAGGGGAGACTGAAAAGTGTCTGTCACCAAACTTGTCAAGATGATCAAAAGGAAAAAATGCTTTTTAAAACTGTTTCTGGGGCTAGTCTGTCAGATAAGGTTGATTGCTGATCTGTGGAACTTGTGTATTTAGTGTGCTCTCCTGACTGTCAAAATTATTTATATCTAGTGTGACGACCAGCTAGTCGAAGCAACATATACCTAAGCTGTAGCAGTAAAAGAAAAAATTCATCCTGCTGTACAACTGCAGTAGTAAATAACTGACATGTTTCAGGGCCCATGAGCCTACAGAAATTTTAAACAAGACATAAAGGTCACAAAAGCACAGGTTCCTGACAATCATGTGTGCTGTTCTTACATGCACAATGTAAGAACAATTTAATGTTCCATTTTTCAGAGACCTGCAGAAACAGTCTGAACGAGTTTGTGGCTATGACGCTGTCCTTCAGAGATTGCAAAACTTAGGACAAGCTGGGAAGGGATAGTTAAATAGAAATGAAAACTGCTAAATTAAAAGTAGTGACACTGATATGTCATTTTCGGTATTAGGTTAAAAGATCTTACCTTTGCCAAAGTAAACTTGGATGCTGTCTCGTGAAGATAAACAGAGAAGCCTAGGTATATATTAGCTGCAAATAAGGTGCTTTTTTCCTTCCCTGCCTTTTACAGTGTGGAAATAGTTTCAACTGTCTGAGGTGTGAATACAGAAATGAGACAAAAATTAAAATTATCACTTATTGGACTGATGTGATGAAGTCAACATGCTTCAGAAATAAAACTGCGTTTTCCTGCAATGGATTTATATCCATCCTCTCTGATGTAAAGCACTGTGAAAGACTGTCATGGAGATAACTGTCATTTTTTAGTACTGTCAAGAGAATTCAGGAAAGAAAAGGCAAAAAAAGAAAAAGTAGTTCCTTGAAAATGGGAGTGAAATGTCCTGCCTTAACAAATTTTAAAACATTATATTTCCCTGATTTAACAATATTTTTTTGATAGCCTCACAGTGCCTTGTGCAGGACAGAAACATTTTCGGAGAAACTAAACCCTTATGTGTCTGGAACTCTCTAACACTATTCAGTCAAGTTCTTCTTAGCTAAAGGAAAAAAAACCACCTGTATCTCTAGATTTTCCAGAAGTCTTTATGATAGTTTTAGACCAAGCTACAGCTCATTTCTGGCTCCTTAGGTGTTTGTTACAGCTGATTTACATGAGAAAAGAATGATGGCAATGATTGCCTCTTGTACCTTTTTTTAGTCCACATTGCTATCCACAAGCACTTCACAGTTTTTTGCACTTTGGAAAGGCCATACTAGAGTCTTTCTTGCTACTAATTAAAAAAAAAAAAATCCTATAGGAGAGGAAATAGGAGTTAATCTGCCTCTTTCTGTGTGTTTTGGTACTTTCTGTGAAAGGCAGTTTGGTTAACAGCAGCAGTCAGGTGCTCTTGTCAATTAGTCCATGCTTGAAGTGCTGGGTGCTCGTTCAGGCAGAAGAGTAATGCATGTGAAGAACCAGAAAACTCAGGGCTGGACAGCGCTGCAGAACCTTCTCATTGTTGGTGGATTTCTGATGCCCTCTTTGTAATTAAAGGGATAGAATTTTCCTCCAGGAAGGACTGAAAGCCACATCCTACTATGCATTGCAAACCTAGAGCTTTTACGCAGAAAACTGTGGAAGTTTGGGGGCCAGAGTATGTTGATAAACTCACATGCTTCTGTACAGGGGACATCCCAGCATTTCAAAAATTATTTAAATTTGTGTTTAAGTTTCATTACTGTTGACAGGATTTGATCAGCTATACAATGTTCAGCACATTTATTTTTATTTTATTATTTTCAGATATGTACCCACTTGTGCTTTGGGCAACTTTGTCCTTAAACAAGGCTGTGCAGTGCTCTGAGACTAATTTTCTAGCAGAAAATAAGAATAAAACAACTCTGTATTTCTGAAGTTAACTTTTTCTAACTCCCAGTTAACTGTCAACATTACATATTTGTCTCAGCTAGTGCTTAGTAGCACTGTGTTCAAAACTTAAAATTTTTCAGACACTTCATTGGCTTCCACCTTAATTTTAATAAAAGGGTAATTTTAATTCCTCACATAATTCTTAGAAGGCAATGACTTTTTTTGTCACATTCCAGTGATGTCCAATAAGTATTTTTCAGGTAGTTGATTTAATTGATTTAAGGACCACAATGAGCAGCCTGCTTTAGTAATGAAATGAAGAGGACAGTTGGAATGATTGAATTTTACATAGAATACATGTGATCAGAGCTTATCCTGGAAGAGAAGTGCAAAATGAGATCTTGCGCTGAGCTGATCATTCTTATTGCCTAGGAAGTGCTTAATTGCACTTTTGCTTCAGGGTACATTGAGCAGAAATTTTCACATCCAAAGCAATATACGGAATTATATGTTTAATAAAATATTAATAAGTTATTTCACTGAAATACTACTGTGTTGTAAGTCCAACACTGCCAAATATTTTAGAATTATTAAATTTTCCATATAAGATTATAACATAAAATTATAAGGGAAATCAAATTACAAACTTTTTTAGTACACATATTTTACTCCTAGAATTTTAATGATTGTTGTGTTATCCTTCATGGATTTCTGTTCACAAAATTTCCAAATTATAAGCAGTGTTTTTATAATGTTTCTTATATTCTAATGTAGCCCAACTGTTGTTGATCACCGGAATTCTTTCTGTGTTGTGCAGGTGCTGGTATTTTGAAGCTCCTTTTACGTGTCATGTTCTTTCTTAGGACATACTTCTTGGGTTTATTGCTTCTCACTTCATATTTCCTGTCAATCACGGATGTTTGTCTTTCATTTGTGTGGTATAATATAACAAATTAACAATCAAATGCTTTGAAATCCTGGTGCTTGTGAACAAATGGTTTACTCTGACAGGTTAAAAGGAGTCTGAAGTCCTCTGTGACAAATTTTGTTATGTAGCTACAACATAGAACACTTGTTTTTTAGCATCAAAATATATTAATTTGGGCATACAAAACTTATTTTTCTAGTGGGCTGCTGAGTACTGTCATACCTTGACCAGGTACACTCTTCCTGAGCTGTATCACCAGGATCCACAAAAATTGGTTAAACTTGAAGAGACCTAATTGGTGCAGCAATGCCCTGAAACCATGTAAGAGACCATATGGCACAGTAGCAAGAAGAAGCATTAAGGATTTTTTCAGACATCAACAATCATGTGATAAGTCCTTTTACATCTATCCATAAGAAAAGACAAGGTATCAGTACACACATACAGATAATTTTTGGAGACGCTATGATACTTTGCATTTGCTTACAAATATATTTTTTCTAGTGTTTTTTCAATCTTCTATTAAATTTTAAACATTTTATGGTGTACTTTGGTAATTTTAAGAATATTCAATGCTGTCATGATGCACAGCTATAGTTCCTGGATAATTTTCAGTGTATAAAGGCTGTTATTTATGAAGATTTAATTAACGATAAAGAAAAGTCAGTTTGTATCATATATAAGGTATTAGCTACTAATAGGTGTGTGAAATAGTGGGGGCTATTGAGTTGCAACAGTGTTTGTGCATAGGCACTGAATTCTTATCTATCTGTGCACTGCCTGGTGGTTTGCACAACAATAAAGGCTTCAGAATTGGTGAAAAGCTTCAGGTTGCTTTTTGTCCATTTAATATAATTAAAGAATACAGCCACCACTGCCGCCCCCAAACTATATCCACTCTGCTTCATCTGTAGTCCTATTACCTCCTAGAAATGTGTGTTATATGGATGCTTGGGCAGCACATGGAGGTTATTTAGTGAAATACAAATTAAATCATAATTCCATAACTAGTGGGGCTTTTTTTGTTTTGAACTCTAAAGAAATCTAACAATCAACATTCAGCCTTGAGAGGGAGCCCTGCTATTATCACTGTATAGAAAATAATTCTTAAAATCAAGTCTTCTTGCTTTTTTGGGATTATCAAAAGGTATAGAGTGTAGTTATGAATGTATAGGTATTGAGAACAGCATGCTATCTCAGTTTCATCTTGGGGATTTTTCCTACTAATTGGACTGCTTTACATATAATCTCTGGGGTTCTTTCTTTGTAAACACACCCTGGTGAGATTTGCATATCCTTTTCAAAAACCTTCTATCTTCCTTGAGGTCTTGTACCATAACATTTGCTTGTGGAAGGATTGAGGAAAAAAGTGTTTATGGGGGAGAGAAGAACTAGGATGTTTGAGCTGTGTACTGGGAGATGAAACACATACCCCAGGGTGCATATAATGTACAGTTCTCTGAAGATGTGCAGCTTTACACATTTAACACCACACAGGAGTGAAAAACAAACAAAAACATCTTTCTATAGTGTGTCAGGATTGCGCTTCCAGCACCAAGTAAGACCTCTGTAAACTGCCAAGTCTAGGTGTTTGAATTTTCTTGTACTTTTGGAAGTCTTTCTACAGAATTCTTTGTACGGAAATGTTGTGGCCAGTTAGAAACTGTCACAAAGATAAGGCATTTAAAACTAAGTAGACAAGTATGGGGAATAGATCACAAATAGCCTACCCTAACTTGAGTTCATCCCTATCCACTGGCTATATATTGTATTTGTATGCTTAAGTTAAAAAAAAAAAAAGGCAATATATAATAAAAGAAATATGTGAACTTTCAAATCTGATGAAGTAGTTTGCCAATTCAATAATACGATTTTATTTTTTTAAGGAGTTTTCTGTAAATTAAGCAATATTGATTTGTTTCCTCTGCTTCTTTCCACCACAGTCCCTTTGGAAACATAGCATTTATGTCTGATGCTAAATGACATATCACATTAGAACTAAGTGTGATTTGAAACAGCTGAAATATCTAAAAGAATCAAACATTATATTGGAGATAGGTCATTCTTAATAGCAATGCCATTACAGTTTCCATATGATTTTTCCTCTTTCAGACAGAATTTCTTCTGCATGCTTCAAATCATTCCATCTTTCTTTCCTTGAGGACACAGTGGGTACATAAACATTAACCATTTTGTGTTCAGGCCCTTGAGCTGTTTCCTGTTTCCAGTCAGGTTATAAGGTACTTCTGAAAATCCAGTAGTCCAAAGTGACAACCCTAAAAAAGCAAACATAAGGTGAGATACTACCAAACAAAATATGAGTAGGCATTTAGTTTTTCAAATTGTGTTTCATCCCTAGGCAGCTGTGAAAGCCAGCTTGCAAATATTACTTATTTTATGTTGAATCTATATTAATGGAACACTTTGTTATTTTTGATTTCACAACATAGGGACAGCATGATTAAGATTGGCTCAAAAAACTTGGTTCTCCTTCTTTGTTCAGTAATTGTGTTGGCGTGAATCATATCTGAAAGTACACATTATGTAATAGCCTTTTATTATTTTTTCAGTCTAAATAAAATGAATTTCAGGGTTGGTCTTCTGGGTATAGCACTTCCAAGATTAAGGATGGATAGAGGTGGAAAAGGAAGTTAATCTCCAAGACAGTTTTAAGAGATGAGTTGTACTATATGTTAATGTGTGCTAGTTCTGTCTGCAGATGTGATTATCATAAAAATTACAAAACCAAAATTAATTCACTGGGCTGGGGATTGCACTTTATTTGTTTTGGGTTTTTTTGGTTTTTTTTTTTTCTTTCCAGCTACAAATCATCTTAAACATTTCTTCATGCACATTCAGTGGATATGGATAACATATTATCCTGTGTTCTCTTTATTGAAGTCTTTCATATTTCTAAGATGTAACTTGTTCTCCTCTCTCACACGCTTTTTCTTCTGTAACATAGCAGCATCAGTTTGTTTACTCGTGACATGAGAGTCATGAGAGTTCCTTTTTGACTTCTCCACACCTCTCTTAAGGTGTGGAGTTCAAAATGGATTTATTATTGTAGCTGAGCCCTTCCCATTGTTGCTTCAGTAGAGAAGATACACTTTATTTTTCTTATAGATAGTAACCCTCCTAATATATCAGTTTCTTTTTTTGAATCCAGATGATGCTGTTAAATCATATTCAGTGATCTTTGCCCCACAAACATTAAGATGGTTGACATTTAGTAATTTTTCGCTGTCCACCAGGCATGATAATTATTCAATCATAGGAAGAATTTAGGGAGGAATTGGAGTGGAAAATATATTTTTTTAATCAGAGAATGACTAATTATTCTGAAGCTGCTTCAGCCAATTCATGTTCTATACTAGTAGTAAATTCATTAGGCCCATGCTTTGAAAACCTGTAAATTGCAGTGAACAGTGTGTGGTCCTTGAGAATGCCTGATTCTCATGCTGAGCTGGTTTTATTTTATCAACACATGAATGTGCTGCTGCTGGGTTGCTGGGTTTTCTGAATGTCTTATCGCTGACTCATCCCATAATTTAACAGTTGTCTTGCTTGCAGCTGCACACCTTGTCCAGTGTTGTTCCATCCCCATCAGGGGTAGTTTACATCACTTCCCACCTAGAAATGGTTTATGGATTTCTCCAGTGTCTCATCTCTCTTGGTTGTAAACCATATTGTAATACAGTTAATAGGATTGCAAAGGGTGGCCATTCACATCTAAATTCTTCAATTAATCTTTCCTGTTTAATGCAGAAATCATAATATCTTGCTGCCAATTTAAATTGTATTAGCTATCTGTCCTACACTTATTTTTAAAAAGAATGCTGTGATAACACACTGCATTCTCCAAGTTCCTTCATTCTATTTGTAAACACTGTCCCTCCACTGAGTATTGAATCAAATTTTTCAATCTTGCTTCTGTTCCTATTTCTCTTACAGAATTAATTCATCCTAGATATCTCTGACTTTTCATTTTTATTCCGTGACTTTGTCTATGTTACTTCTTTCTTTGCCTTTTACTCCTTTTTACTCATATTTAGCAATTCAATATATTCTATATTTTTGAGGTGTTTGCTTCCCTATGTTTTGAATGAAATTACAGTGGCTTGGCCAAGTCTATTGTGCATTTTCTATACCACTTTTGCACTACAAAAGCTTTTATTTGTGCCAGATAGTTTCCTTCAAAACTCCTCCTCCTTTGGTCTTCTTGTGAATATTTCCTGCACATAATATTATCATAATCTTCCTGTCCTGCGGGATACTGCACCAGTTCTCTATTATGCTTATTATATGGTTTTGAACTTTTAAAACAAAAAACTCTCTGATTTTCTAGGTTTGCTCACTATGCTTTTTGTATTAACATACAGATGTCAAAGATGATAGATGCCTAATGCAGTACCTTCCACAGTGTGACTTGCTATCACCTGTTCCTTTTATCCTTCTTGCCCCTAGAATATTGTAATTTATTCTATCCTATATTCTTTTTCCTATCTATACCTATCTTGCTTGTTTGTGTTAGCATACCCATGTTTCATCTTTAGAATCCTTTTTACTAAGTTAGTGCATAATTTTTCCTTCCTTATTCCCCTCCAGGTCCCCTAAGAAAAAAAATCTTATTAAACAACTCAGTGAAAAATGTCTCCTAAGTGAGGAAGGCAAAGAATTCCATGTGATACAATCAGCCATGGATTTATTTCCAGAATATTGTTCTATAGAACTGGAGGTTTGTTCCTTATGAGAAGGTTATAAGATAATGAATAAAAGGAGTTTGTTAATGAAAAGTGAAGGATGTTTTTACAGATGTTGATACTGTGGAAAAAGCTTGCATACCTTGGCATGGATGAGCATTTGTAGCAGACCTCAGCAATTTGCATAAATAAAGCTTTAGAGGGGAAATTAAATTGGAAAAGCTTATGGAACAGGATTTGGAAAAAACCCCGAGGCAGAGAGACATGGAAGAGGCTGCTGTCCAATTGCAGATCAGAAGGGTCACATGCAGCACCTGTCCAGCTGAGGATGGAAATGACAGCAGCAATGCTGCTGCTGTGATCTGGTAGCTCTGTGACATGACTTCTTTCTGACCTCATTGTCTGTCAATGGAGTTTGACATCTTACCTCACTAGTTGCCAGTAAGGTGCAAAATTTTCAACGGTGTGAGAGTGACTGTCTGTCATATTCAATGTATGGCAATTTTTTAAGCACCTTTATTTCTCAGAACTTGTGTACTTTTTGTGGTTTTGGTATTTAATTTCTTTGCTGTCATAGAGCTGTCTGTCTAAAAAAGTTCCACTGAGTAATGTGAAGGAGGGATTGCAAATTGAAAGGTTTGTTTATAGGCACTGGAAGAAATTACACTTGAGTTCTTCAATCTTCACTTATATAACAGTTATTAGAGATAAGATATCTGTTTTACTCTAAAATAATGTTTAAAGAAGAGGGAAGTAATCATTGCTTGACATTTTCACTAAGTTTTGTTAATGTGTAAGTATATATTTGGTAACATTGTAGTTCTGTGCTTCTCATCACAGAGGAAAAAATCCCCATAGCTTCTTTCAAAATCATAATACACACTTTAAATACATATCACATTTTCCTCTGAGTAGCATCAGTGAATATCTTTAGCAAGTACACTTCAGTCACTGAAGTAGCTGGCTTTTTGTTGCTGAAACTGAGAACAAATCCTTGACATTCTTGTAGTAACATAAGGATAACACTGTCATTGACATTAGATTCTTATGCTAGTCTGCCTTTCACAAACAGGTGTTTGGAAGAGGAATAAAAGAAATACCAGAGATAAAAAGAAACTGTGGGGAAAAGAAAGAATAGCTGTCAATGTGCCACTGAATGGAAATTGAAAAAGTGAACACAATGAGTCATAAGAATAAAAACATTCAGTGGGATGTATTGCCATTTCATTTATGTGACCATTACAGGCTCTTAAGAATCACTTTTACTGTCTGTTCGGGGCCACTGATCCATTGGACCTTAATAAATTGACATAGGACCTCAAGTGACCTTCCTCCTATGTTTGTCTAAAGACCTAAACTTCTTGTAATTGCTTGCTTTACTGTAAAGCAAGGTATAAATGTAAACAGGAAATATGAAATATTCAGCATTGCTTCTTCCCATGCTGACACTAGCATTGGGTTGATGCATTTTTTTTCTTGGCAGGTGCAACAAATGATGTTTGTAGCAATATGACAGAGATCCAGTCTGGCATAAGCCTTTCAGAAGTGAGAAGCTGGATGCCACCTTGTAAAAATATCAAGGCAGGTTGGATGAAACAGGAATTCTTTATCTACTAGTTAAGTCATGGTATGCTTTGGATGGAAATGGATTTGCTTCCCCTGGAGTGATTTTGGTAACAGATGGTCAACATTTCCTATGTTGATAATTCCTAGACTTTTGTTGTGCCAAAAGTGTCTGAATATATTGTAGTTTGTGTACTCTCGTGGCTGGATCTGTATGGATTTATTTCTTAGCCACCTTTTAGACAATAGCATTAGTAGAAGATGGGAGATTCAGATTTTTGTGATGGCTTTGTAACCCAAGAATTGTAAGGAGAGTTTATCACATATAGACAGACAGACACATCTATGATATTTTGTGATTTCCTGTGGCATTTTCCTCCCTGCAAGTGATTTGAAGAAAAAAAAAATCCACAGATCATCTGGTTCTTGCTATCCTAAAAGTGTAACTTTCTTGAAGATAACTTTCTCTGAGGGAAAAAAAGAAAAAGAAAAAAAAGATTAGTTTTCTGGCTTAAACCTGGTAGGCAGTAAGCACCACACAGCTGCTCTGTCACTTCCCCTGCTGTGGCATAAGTAAGAGAAAGGGAAGGATAAAAGTGAGAAAACTCATAAAACCAGTTTAATAAAGAAAGAAAAAGCTGCTCACACAAGCAAAGCAAATTAAGGTAATTAATTCACTATTTCCCATGGGCAGGCAGATGTTCAGCCCTTCCCAGAAAAGGAGGGATCCATCACATGTGGCAGTGGTGACTTGGGAAGACACACATTGCTCCTGATGTCCCTCACTTCCTTCTTCTTCCCCCAGATTTACTGCTGAACATGTTGTCATGCGACATGGCACATCCCTCTGATTAGTCAGGGTGGACTATCCTGGTTGTTTCCCCTCCTGTGTTCTTGTGCACCCCCAGCCTACTTACTGGAGAGGTGAGGTAAGGACCAGAGAAAGCCTTGACACAGTGTAAGAGCCACTTAGCAATAATGAAAACATCCCTGTGTTAGCCACACTGTTCCCAGCAAAGATCCTGAACACAGTGCAATAGAAGATACTGTAAACAAAGTTAACTCCATCATAGACAAAATCTGGACAGTGAGGAAATGAATTGAGGGATTCTAATATATCCCACTATATCCTAGTGGGGTTAAGTGGTGGGATCTCTTTGCTTTTTACCGTAGTTGAGTAAAAATATAGTTAAATATAAAATATATAAAGCATTGTTTTATAGAAATACTTTGTGTTTGTCCAAGCTGTTAGTTTGTTGTGCCAAGAACTATATGTAAAATATCTCAGTTTCATGCTGCATATATCTCTTTATATTTTACATATCCAAATTTGAATTGGTTTGCCTTCAAATGCACAGAATTATCAAATTTGTGTTGTCCTAAGAAGAACAGCTTTGTTTTGGATAGTTTTTTTAGGTATCTGGGTGGTATATACATCATTATCTTTTCATTTATGGGCCGGGGATGGAAATATGTTTAGAACTGAACAGACACTTTGAGAAAATTGTTGATTCTAAGAATTTGAATAAGAAAATTATTTTTTACAGTCTTCTTGTGGTTACTCATTTGTGATCTATACAAGGGAGATTTCACTTGCTGTTTTAGATGGTTAATATACAAAAGAATACTCTGTAGAGAAAAATGTGTAGATGCTGCCTAGGACAGCTTTCCTCATTCAGAAATTATATCAAAATATTGCCTATTATATTGTACAAGGTAGGAATGAGCCCCTGTAAAAACATTATAACACTTGAAGAAGTCTTTAACTCCAAAGATCAGTATATCATTAATCATTTGTAATTCCTTTCAGTTTGAAAAAAAGACTGTTGTTTAAAAAACAGTAAGTTAAATTATTAGCTATCCATATTATAGTGAAACAGTCCCTTTTTCTAAACAAAAAAAAACAAAAAATCAAAATCCCAGAAACCAGATTATAATTGACAAGCATAAATTATTCTTATATAATACAATCCTTGTATTTCTCTTGTACAATTGTTATTCAATCACATGAAATACAAATAAATAGGATTTTTTCACACAGAAATACGTTTTGAATTCTAATTGACTTCCAATTGCAATTAAACTATAAACATTTGGTTTTCAATTATAATAGTAATTTATTCATCTTCGATCCAAAGTAGAAAAAAGAGAGAGGGGTAATTAGAAACTGTTGTAAATACTGCATGCATCATAAAATAATTAGTTATATAAAACCACAAATTTCACAGTACATCAGATGTGTTGCTATAAACACTGAGTTTTACTGGGATAAATGTAATCCTACAGGAATCTGTTAGGAAAAGTATTGATTTTCTAGCTATCTGTATCTGTGGAAATATAATTTTAATTAAAGCTTGTTGTTGTCTAACAAAGGAAGTAATTGGATAAACCCATAACGTATGAATCTGTTTTCCCTTTGAGCATGATAGTTACCTTGCTATTGTAATAAGATATTCCTAAACTGTCGGGCAGCCTGTTGTGAGCTTGCTAGCTAAATGTGACAACATATGCATTGTTTGGATTTTGTTTTCTGGCTGTTGTGGGTGCAGTTGGACAATCATTGCAACCAAATTTTAAGACTCATTGTCACCTTGGATATGGTGTGGACAGGAAAAACTCTGCCTAGCAGAGCCTCTTGCAGCTTTCTATTTTCAGTTTGGACTAAAAAGAGCTGCCAGCCAAAAAATCATCTTGCTTGATGTGACAAGGGATGTTCAGGGATGGTCGATATTGGTTTAATAGCTAATATTGGTTGCTAATTGATGAATGCCCAGTGGCCATGTAAAAGGATTCTGCAGTGATAGAGAAAAAAAAATGAAAAGAAGAAAGAAAATAAAAAAACCAAACAACAGAACAATTAAGCAGAGTTGATTATAGGGGGCTTATCAGAGAAACAGAATAGAAGTGAGTTTCCTTGAAAGAAAATACTAAAATGAATAAACAATAAAATAGACATTAAAAAGCAAAGCAAAGTCTTGAATTTTGTTAGTATTCTCTTGGTTTCCCTTCACAATATTTCTTTTCTATCTTCATATAATAGTCCAACTGTAATATTTTCTGGATGAGTATCCCTACAGAGGCAAAGTTTATACATGCACATGTATTTACATACACAGAAACAAAACAAACAAGCAACCATACCCAGAACTTCAAGCTTTAAACTTTATCAGCTATCCAACCACCTGTCAGATGGCACCCACAATAAAGTCTTTACTGTCTAAAGAGCTGTAGTATTTTAATCCAAATTCCAAGGCCTTTAATTAAATTATCCCACAGAATTCAGCTAACACTAAAAATCTATCAAAAAATCTAATTCTCTCTTTGCTCAAAATCTGGTTTTGATCTTGACCTTCTTATTTCTAGTTCCTGATTATTTTAACAAATAATTACAGACCATTACTTTGCTTGTATGATTATTTTCTTCATTTCCCCCAATCTTTGATGTTGCCCAAAAGGAAAATTTGTCCTTTCCCTTTTTGAAAAGGATGAGAACTCTCCATTTGATCTTTGTGTTAAAATTACAGTGATAGGGACTCTAGGTGCTGTATGTTACCTGCCAATTGCCAATTCACTCTATTCCAGTGTTCCAACTTAGCAGACTGGTTTGCCAAAAACTGTTGTGTTTGAAAAAGTAACATGTTGTCAAAGTAAACCTTACCTATGTTCACACTTCCAGATCTTTGTTTTATAAATACCACCACTGCCACCAACAAAAGTCGACAATTATTTTTATTGTCTATCTGTCATCTATCCTCCTTCAGGCAATCTCTGCACACCACAAGAAAACACCTCAGATGAATGCGAAGGTCTGGGTAGTTTCCCAGGCATACTGTTGTTTTCTTCCTTTTACAGCTCTTTTAACAACAAGTTTATCTATAATTACATTTTTTAAGTCAAATCACTGTGTCTGTTACTTTCAATGTGCTGGAAGATCTCTACTTTCCATGTTGAAACAAATAAATATGCACACATACCACTCTGGGCTAATCATTCATTTTAATTTGTACCATGAATCAGACTATTTTGCTTGCTACTTGTTCCCTCTCCTTGCAGAAGTCATTACTTTGGAATATCTCCATCCTTTACACCATGGGTGTTGCTACTTTGTCACTTGCTGCTAAGCAAGATTTGGGTGTGGGAAAGGAGATGCAGGGTGCTGATTCTCGACAGTGTTTTGTTTTTCTTCTCACTCTCCACTTTGTCCTGTTTGTCCGTATGTCCATTGTTAAACTATTGATTCTCCAGTTGCTGTGAACCATGCTTAGACCTTCAGAATGCAACCCCTCATGCAGAACTTACAAATGTCCTCCTGAGTTTGCTCTATATCTCACATCTTTTGCAGAAAAGGGCTGCTCAAGCTTACCCACATAACTTCGCTCAATACTCCATCTGACACATAGCTTTCCTCATTTGGTGGAGCAAAGCAGATATTTTCCCTACGGACTAAGGGGATTCTGCTTATTATTCCTTTTTGTGTTGGTCATTAGTCCACACTCAATTATGTCAATGCTCTATTACTTGAGTTATGCAGCTATAATAACTTCAGTGTATTTATAGCTCTCCAGAGCATAGCTTTATCCTATAGGTAGGAGCTTACTATTGTTTTCTTGTCTAGCACACGTCCTCCTCACTGAGAAGGCAAATGATTTCACTTGACTAATAGTAAATCCATTGCTATTCATATATTAATGACCTTGTCGAGCAGGCTTGAAGGAGGGTACACAAGTACAGGATAAAGAATAGAAGCCTCTCAGAACAGAATAAATTAAAGACCACTCAGTATTGTACCTTGAGACTTCAAAAGGTGCAATTTGCTTCCTTGCCTGTCACATACTTGCTCTGCAATCTCAGGTGATCTAGAATATCAGAATAATATTTTATTATTGTGTTCTGTAGAGTAAATAGAAAAGAGTATATTCCTTTTCTGCATCATAGATGAAGCAGTAATGAATGCCATAAAGATTGCTAGTGTTGCTGTAACTGTAATGATCCAAGACGTTACAGATGAGGTATAGCTCTTTTAATACTGTCAAAACATTTTGCTTGCCTGTCTGGCTGTATTTGGAAAAAAGGAAACCACAATACAAAACATTCTTTCAGGCACAGATGCCCTTTTTAACTGAAATAGAAAAAGTGGAGTTTATACAGAAGTTGAAGAAATTTCTCTAATTTTAATTAGATGGCTATCAATATACTAATTCTATAAAGAAAAAAAAATTATATACCTAAATATATAGTTGCCACCAATGAAATAGACTGGTGTGAAAATAGTGTTGTAGAGAATAGCAAGAGATGTTTAGCTCTCAAAGGAAAGAGAGACTCAGTTTATAACCTGCAGACATATAGAGGTTAAAAGGGAAGGGAGAGAGAATGCAATACTCAGTAAAAACAGAAACCCATTTGAGTTCATTGTTTTTGTCTTCTAGATGAATTTTGAAGCTCTGTTCCGGTTTATCTTTGAAAGGTGTTTTGCTGGTCACCCTTGAAAATCAGGATAGAAAGATCAGAGACAAAAATGACTGTTTTTAATAAAATGTCTCTAGTGGCGGCTGGATGTATCTCTTACCAATTACCCATGCAAGGTCATTTCCAGTGCAAAGTGTTTCTGATTTCAACCCATTATTTCTCAAAAAAGCATAGAGCAAAGAGTGTGAAATGTCTTATGCTATGGCCAAAAGAAAAAAAAAAATAGAATTCAGTTATTTAGTTCTCCAGAGGAATGTTCTTGTTGGGAAGAATTTCTCTTCACATTATTGAGGTAGGTAGTACAAGTGTTTTTTCAGCACATTGATTTTTTTCCTGAAATATTTTTTAAGTATTTGTTTTCTCAGTAAGTGTTCTACATAGATGATACCTGGACAGGAAAAGGTAGGCATATCCTCATTTGGCTTTCATCACAAATTCAGTGGCTCTCTTCAGGCTATCTCTGCAACAGTCCTATATTATAACTGTCCCCTCAGATGCTATGCTCAACATCAAAAAACAGCAAGATATAGAAAGCCAGCAAACCAACATATATATATAGATATATATCTGTATATCCATCAAACATGAAAGATCTATCAAAAGAAGTTGTACAGTACAAACCTGTTCTTAAATGTCAACAGATTTGCCCAGTGAATATTTCTGAAATCCACAGGTTTAACTGACTTTTTCTAGCTAAGCTTGGTAGTCCAATAAAATCTATTGCATTGGCCTAACTTCTCTTACCTTGAAGGCTGAGACACAATCAGAGATTGTATAAAGCATAGAAGCTTACCGCAGAAGGCATTCAGAACACACTTGATCCAAGTGTGGAACCCAGGGTCAGACTACCCATAATTTCATTTATCTCCTCAACGTCTACCTCTATTTTCTTATACAGCAGTGTCATACTTATACAGCATATATAGCAGTATATACAGCAGTAAATGTATAAATTGTGTTTTCTGAGCATGAAAAGCATTCTTGAATGCCAGTGTTATTTAAAGTACAGGTGAAGTTTTACAGTACACAGAAATATTTCAAGTGAAAATTTCCCTGCCTTCAAACTTTCTAATTGATCCATGTCCATCAGCAGTTTATCATGCCCATGTGCTAGTTAACAGCAGATATCCTTTTACAATACCAGTCAAGACACATTCTTTTCATTACTGAGATATGCAAAAAAGGGTAAATTTTATTATATATTTGCAGGTCTTTATGGTTAATCCTGCAGTAAAACTAATTTGAAAATATGTCAGATGCAGCCTGCTGTGTACTGTTTTGAGGCAAAAACCATTTGGGAAAAAGGAGCTTTTCTTGCATACCTCATACAACAGATAGTTTTACATTTCATACACAACAGCAAATATAATATTGCCTAAATTGAAAACACTTTATCGTACTGCAATGCACTGTATATGGTCTAATGAAAGGCACAAAAGGCTACAGATTATACATTATACATGTATCTGGTATATTCTTAAGAGGTTTCTCATCATGGTTCGTCATTAATAACAGCTTATGGACAAGTTATAAATGAGGACCTATAATTCTGACTCACTGAAGGTGAAGAAATTATGAACATTTTTTCCAACCACAGCAAACTAGTATAACGAAGGTAAACACTTCCTACATTTTTTCCCCCCATAATATCAGGTCATCCTGGTCCAACAAACTGCAGTTACCCCCACAGGGAGACTTTTACTTTGCTGTATAAACGGAGAGCAATACAAAAACCCATAGCTGAACTTTTTAGTATGCTATAATAATTAAAAATTGAGTGCAAGGTGCACAGGTGAGCACAGGCACTTTAAGACATATTTATAGGAAAAAATTTCAAATGCATTTCAAATGTATCTTGTCATTTAAGACTTTTCTTTCTGCCAAATATGAATTTTATGAAATTTGTCAATAATTAAATGAATTTTTCAATACTTACACTTTTATTCAAATAAATGTGAGAAATAAAATCATCTGCTTTAAGAAACTTCCTTAAAATTTCATTCTCTTGTTAATTTCAACTGTGAATTTTCACGAGAAATGGTTGCTTCCATTCCTTCCTGACTGCTAAGAAAGAATGTAATCCTTCTGCTATCATCTAATTAGCAGGAATGTGACTATCCATGCTGCAGGCACAGGCACTAACACAAGTTTGAGGAGCCACTGTGTAGACATCAATGAACACTTTATTAAATTACACAGTTTTCTAAGCAGGCACAGTCTTTCAATGCCCCAATTCTTTATGCTTTAGTGAACTGGCTCTGCTCTCTGAAGCTGTAAGGTTTCAGCCTGAGCTGAAGATATAAACTCCTGATGAGATTAGAGTAAGTTTTTAGATATTTGGCACGCTTCTGTGCTTATTCTATTTCCCTAATAAGGCTTAGAGTTTGCTGGCAGGTGAAAGCATTGGGTAGCAAAGGCTAGGAGATTTAAAATTCCACCTGCCCTGAAGGAAAAGAATGTCTTTTTCTTAACTGTTCAGCATTATTCATTATAATTCACCCTGTTCAGGAAAACACTTCAGTACTGGGAGAAGGAATATTAAATCACTGGGTCTAGATATTCAATGATATCTCAGGCTTTGTTCTTGGTAAAATTCATATGGAATTTTCTGATATTTTTATTTCCAGAAAAGCCATGGTCTGTCAAGATGAAATGTAAGGAATAAGAAAAAGCAAATAGGTTGTTAACAAAATATTTTCAGCATATTCTCTTGTGCCTAAATTACAATATGATAATGATGAAAGTAGATTTACTTCCACTAATGAATTACTGTTCTCATCCTACTCCATACCTCTTCAAAGAAGAAAACAACTTTCTGGAAGTTGTTTGTTGGTACTTATCAGAACTGGTCATTGTCCTCATCTCCACCATCACTCTCTTCTGCTCTTCACCCAGCCATGCTAAGTATCAGGACAGGTTTGTTTTTTCTTTTTTTTTTTTAATTGTAAGAAATATTTCATGTTTGTTTTGTTTGTTAGGTTTTGGGTTAGGTTTTTGTTTTCTTTTTGAAAAAGGGAAAGGAAAGGAAAGGAAAGGAAAGGAAAGGAAAGGAAAGGAAAGGAAAGGAAAGGAAAGGAAAGGAAAGGAAAGGAAAGGAAAGGAAAGGAAAGAGGAAAGGAAAGGAAAGGAAAGGAAAGGAAAGGAAAGGAAAGGAAAGGAAAGGAAAGGAAAGGAAAGGAAAGGAAAGGAAAGGAAAGGAAAGGAAAGGAAAGGAAAGGAAAATCAAACACTAAAAGCTCTAACTGGTTTGGGATTTCAGCTGGATTTTTTAATATGTAAAGTAGAGGACTACCCTCCTTGTAAAAGAAAAAGTCTGCTAATAATGGAATATGGATGTTTTAGAAGGCAGCAAGGCTATGGGCTAAACACAAACAGAATAATTGTTTAGGACGAAATACATCACATGAATTGATGATGGAGGAGGAAAGGGCTAAATTTCCTATCTGGGAGCATATAACAGGCAATTTATGGGATAAATACAACCAGAAAATCTTGTGGAGCGAAACTCAGAAGACTGGCATGACCTTATCTAAATGGGAGGGAGCCATGTGTCTAGGACTGTATCATTTGATGTGTAAAAGCATGCTGTGCTGGCTGGCAAGCAAGAAAATTTCAATTGCTTTCAACCCACAAAAGTAAATCCAAAGCTGCTTTTGAGATGGATTCAGATAAATGGAAAAGGATGTGGTTGATCTGGAATGAACAATCCGTACTCACATATAGGAGAACAGGGTGGTCACTGGTAACAGTGGTCACTGTTAGGAAGACATAATAAAAAGAAATGATGACATGAAGGGATAAAAGGGAAAAAGAAGGGATAGTTCTGTAGGATGGAGCTTGAAAACATCTTGAGAAATACTCTGGTCATACCAGATTCAGGCAGCCCATTTCTGAAAGCAGTTTGCTCAGACTATTCTTCCAGTCCTTCAGCCACATCTCATTTCAGCTACTGACTACTCCTGCAAATATATAGGAAGTTTTACTTAACGTTTAACCTAAATCACTATGGTTGTAATGGAAGTCAATTGCTTATACTGTCTGTGGTGTGCACTGAGAACAGTTTCTAAAATTCAAGAACTGTTGCTTAAAATGACAACCACAGCCCCTTCTTCCTCTTGTTTTCTTTATGTAGAATGAGTAACTAGGTGTAGTTTTCTTTCCTCAAAAATAATATCTTTTTTCCCTTAATGTTTTGCCATTTTCCTGATGTCTAATAATTTACATGTTATGAATAATTAGATGTGTGCTCAAACATGAACACTGAATTTAAAATGAGGCCGAGTGGAGAGGAAGGATTATTTCATACTTCTTAAGAATAATATTCCTGTCTACATATCTTCCTTTCCCTTTTCTTTATTTATTTTTTTTTTTTTAGGTAAGTATAAAAAAGTCCACCACACTGAGACTCTTCAGAGCTATTATACTCTTTCTCCATTATTTTCTCCAGAACTGTGCCAAGGGAGTTGTTGGGAGGACTGGGTTAAAAGCAGAAGGATGGTGGGGTGGGTGGTAGATTTGCTCAAGTCACCTTGCATCTGGGAATGCCAAGGCCTAGAGAATAACAGTGTGGGAAAGCACATATATTATACCTACTGCTGTTTGTCCTCCATCTGTTTTGAGAAGCAGAATTTCTGTGTAGAGATGGTGTGGTTGTTTTGAGAGACTTGGAGGCACTCTCACAGACATGCTTGAGCTCCCTGTATTGGAAGAGACAAGATCAAAGCAGAGATCCCCAAACCACGGAGGAGATCAGAGCATGGTGGTAAACTACACATGCACAGGTCCATAATAAATGTGTGCAAACAGCAGGGCTGCTGTCCATCAGGATGGACGGAGCCTGACTGTGCCTCTGTTCCCTCCTGGGTGTCTCTGCCGAGTGTTGCCTCAGGTTCCTCTGGTTAGTGAGTAATGAAATAATTTTACTCATTGCATTTCAGACACGGGTTTGTGGTTTTTCTGGCTGCCTGCCTGTGTCGACTCACACAGTAGTTTATTGTTATGTTGGGCAACCTAATATGATCTTTCCACTTTTTTAACAAACTATACCCTGCAAATTTCAGATAGTTTCTTTGATTTTTTTTAATACTTCAATTTTTTTCTTTAATTCAACAGAGAGTGTTTATACACTCTGTAAATTTAATACATAAACTCTATACTTGTTCATCCATATCGTACAGAAAAATACTGGGTAGTTACTCTGTGAAACTTGACTCAGTATACATAAAAAGGTAGGAAAGAGTAATCTACAACATAGAGCAGGGTGGCACAAATAATTAAATGTTCTGAGGACCTCACAAGGTACAGAAGTTGTAAAGATTCAAATAAATTTTGCATGTTCACCAGTCACCTACCATTTTGTCACTTCTGCATGCATAACCTCTCCCCCAAAATTTTAGTGACAGAGGTAAATTTAACTCTCTTTACTACCATAATACTACCATAATAGTGTGGTTCTCTCAATGTCTTACTGTGAAAGAGAGTGTATTCACTGCATATAGAGGGCTAAGAATTATTGTTACCTATCCAGGTAATCTGAGTAATACACAAAATCCCCATTAATAAACAGTCAAAATTGTTATGCAAGAAAACTTACTAATATCTTTTGCCTTTTCTCTGGTCTTCTGTTTATCCTTTGAATGTCCTGCTCTGTCTTAAGCCTGAGGGTTTCACTCTTCCTTAAGAAGGCCAGGGAATGATTTTGGTGAGGCATCCAGAGATTTTAACAGGGTGGAGGACTAAATTCTTCACAAGAGGGGAACTGGGACGAGTGAGTTTTGGTACCTTTTTCCTCTTCAATTTAACATCAGCTTGGAGTTATATATTCCATATTTTTGATTTCTGTTTGCTTAACTACAGTTTTAGATAAACAATTACTGAACTACCAGTGAAACACAGATTGCATCTTTAACCTTCTACTTTGAATTTTGTATAGTGTATATAGGGTTTTTTTTAAATAAAAAATAAGATTTTTAATACATAAATATGCTTAAAAATAGGACATAAGGTATGCCTCTGTATAATCTCTCTGTAGCCCAAAAAATTAACTTTTCTAGCAAAAGCTGTAACATTTAGTATTAGTATTTCCTTTTCCTTCGTTTTCCCTGCATGAATTTTGAAAATATCCAAAACCACTCTTTTGAGTGAAGTAGTTTTGATGATTGGGAAATATGATTAGTATTACAAATCATAATACTTAATCCCTCAAATGTTAGTTGTTGGATGGTTTTTTTTTTTTTTTTTTTAGTTTAGCATTTACCAATATATATTCAACTCCAATTCCTAAGCAGATTAATGGTTGCAGGACTTCATGAAGAGGACCAAACCCTAAAGTTCAAAGTTATAACTGACTACTTTGCAAATTCCTGGTACAATTTAATAACTTGAAGTGTGATCACTGTGGTGTGCAAGGGTTGTGCTGCAGGCTATGAAATAAGCAGCTTATTGACAATTTACTAATTATCTCCTTAGTTCAGAACTAAGCAATTAAATTATGAATTACTTTAGTTTACTTCATTGGGATATAATACATAAAGTAATGAACATAAGTCTATAATACAAGGAATGATGAGGTTAGAATCAATTAAGAATTGATTGTTTGACAGAGCTAATTTGTCTGTTTCAAATATTCCTAAAATTATTCATAAAAATGTATTGTCTTCTTTTCCCTTAAGGGATAACTTACACCAATAAGTTACACATACAGAGAGGAAGATTTGTTGTGTTTTGAGTTATGGTCTCTTGCAAAGGTGTCTTTTTTAAGTACTTGCTTTATCACACTCTGCTCTAAAGCATTAGATTCTTCTGATTTTGATAAAGAAGTAGCAAATAAATTAATACAACTAATTATCTGAGCTGAAAGCTCTCCTGAGACTCAGTGAAAATACAGCTTTTTCTGCACTTAGGTGTCTCGCTACTTCTACTTTTACTAGTTTATTAAACAGTCCTTATTATTTCTAAACCTAGCCAGAGGTTTGAATTTCATTTCTGACACCATAAGCCAGGAATCAGAATTCTAATGAAATAGAAAGTCACCTTAGCAAGTTGCCTAATTCAAGGAAGAACCAAAATGGTAGGAATTATGTCTCATGGCTGATGGCCCCAGGAACTTTGCCTGTAGGCTGAAGGCTGGAAGAGCTATGATAGAAGGTCTGCAGATTGTGGTGGTAACTCTATACCAGAGGCTGGAGAGGGACCAAAAATAATAAAGAATCAGGTGGAATGTAAGAAAAGTTTCTCACTGTGGCTGTACGTAAGAATAACACTATTGGTATCAACTCTGCAGAGCAAGAACAAAATATGTTCTGCTTACTTCCAGTGTAATAAAATTAAATATTGTTCTCCTCGTGAAATTCCAACATACTTTAACCTAATTTTTCAGAAACCATCTCCAGTTCCAAAAATATCTGTCTTTTGTACAAACATAGCAAAAAGAATTGAAAGACAAGATTAGAGCTGTAAATGGCTCCCAACTGAAAAAGAAATGGAGAAAACAGGAACAGCATTGCATAAATATCTTTCCTTAAACAAGCTTTTTGAAATGTCACACAATTAAAATTCAGTTCAAGTTTGACCAAGGTCAAATACAAAACAAAATTCTTAAATTTCAGCTATCCCAAGTACAATATTTTGTTGTTCAAATTTGCTCTTCACAAAAGAAATTTTCTAAAATTTCTTTATTAGAAAAAATTTAACAAACACAAGCTTTTGAGGTGTATTAAAGTTACTATTTTAAACTTAGTTCTGCTGAATTCCAATAGCAACTATACATGAGTGCTAAAAAACAGTAAAAGAGAGGACATAATTTAATACAGAAATAGCATCCCTGGTATAAAAGTTGAGTCTCCTGAACCAGTAAGTGGAACTCTGACATGTGGATGGGTTAAAGGTACTCATGGCCCATATTATACAACTGTTAAATCTTATGAGTTTCAAAGGGCATGAAATATGTTTTAGTATTAGGGTGAGGGGGTTGCATGAATGAAAAGGAATACCTGTTTTGCAAGTTTTCCTAAAAGTACATTTGAAATCACATGAATACAGTCGGAGTGGCATTAAAACATTTTCTTCTAGGTTCTGAGATATATAGAACTGATCAACCTGTGGAAAGTACTGCCTAATGGTTTTTAAATTGTTACCTGAAAGCTAATGGTGATTAACAGTTTCAGTGAAGATTGATCCATTTCCTGCATACTAGAAATTGTTCCAAGAAAACTCATTAAAAATAATACAAAAGCAAAAACCTGTATAAACAAGCGCACAGTTGGGCACAGTTCTGTAGTAATTTTAATGTAATTTAGAAGGATATTACATAGAAATATGGGCATTACACAGAAGGATATTACACAAAAATTGGATATTCCTGATAGATTTTAGAAAGCTAATTTTTTCCCCTAGTTTCTTTTCTATTGTGGCAAAAATTCTAGAAGTGATCTTCTGGAAGAAGACATAGAGAGAGATTTGAAGACAAAGATTGGTGAAATAGTTTCATTTAAAGCTATTTAAAGCTATTTTAAACTCTTAAAATTCGTTTAAATAAAACAGTTGAAGCCAGAAAAACTATTAAAATTCTTCTGAATTCTCAGGCCCTCTCTTAAGATAATTTTTTTGCCGAAATTTAGACTGTTTTCAAACTAGTTTTCCCGGGAATTAAAAAGAAGGAAGGATGGATGGATGGATGGATGGATGGATGGAAGGAAGGAAGGAAGGAAGGAAGGAAGGAAGGAAGGAAGGAACGAACCATGGAAAAACCCAAACAACAAAATCAAACAGATGAAAAATATATCTTCCTCTACTGACTCTTCCAGCACAGAATACAGATCTGCAGCATAATGCAGAACTTGCACCTCTGTTTATTTTCTGTAGCTATGTAGTAAAAGGTTTCTTCATCTAATTCTCTTCAAACTTTTCTTTTACACAGTGCTTTTTATAAGTTTAGTCTGTTTTTTTTTTTTTTTTCTTTTTTGCTAGCTTATTTTTAAAGGTAAATGTTACTGCTTTAGAGTAGACTTCTATCAAACTCGTCACATTTAAAGCAGGAAACTGAACTCCAGCAGGAATCTCAAAGGAGGGAAAAGGCCTTGCTAGTGTGTACATCCATTAAGCAGCTGTACTTGCCAAGTCCATGTACATTAGCTACTTTTGTAAGTTTAACAAATTTCATCTGAGCTTTCATTCTGCTGACCTAATTTAACAAGAAGGAAATTCAATAACAACCCCTAATATTGAAGCATTATTTCCCAAGAGGCATTTAACAACACTTCTACATCAAATAATAATGTGTGGATAATGGAATATATATACTGATAGCAACAAGAAAGTGAAATAAGGACAAAAAAAGGAAAAAAAGGAAAAAAACCCTATACACCAAAAGAAAAAAAAAAAAAGGGAAGAAAATTTTATATTCCCTTTCCAGAAAAGCCCAATATTTTTCCAAATTTTTGGGAAATTGAGAGAAATTATGTAAACTTTTAATTTCTTGTGGTCTTTGAGAAGAAACTTTTCTAATTGTCTTAGTATAAAACTTACCTGTCCTCTCTCACTCAGTATACCTTTGTCTCAAAAGAACACAAGTATGTGTTGTGATAAATAATTTCCAAGGTGGAGGACCACATCTCCAGTTTTTACATGCTGATATTGTTCTGTGCAGTAATCAAAGTTCACAAATCAAGTAAATGTCAATATTTTAGGAGAAAGGAAGAAGTGGTTAATTAAAATGATACATAACTTGGTATATGTTTGGACCAATGAAAATGGATATGTGTGAGTTACTGTGAACAGATTTTGGGCCACAATCCTTAACTGAGAAGTTTTTTAGGCTTCCAAATGCTGGGAGAGAGGGGAAAACATTCTTCTGAGTGAATATATCTTGGAGACAACATCTGGTTCCTGAAAATAATCTGTTCAGTTATTAATAGACCTGCATACACACCTGCACAGAGACACAGAGTTTTTTAACTATGTCACTATATTTCATAGTCTACCCACTTTAAAAATCCTGACATTATATTATAGGCTCTTTTAATCAACACAGGGCGATTGGAAATAGTTTAAGTAGCACATCAATATCAAACTGAAATGCAAGAAGAATTTCTGAAATTTTTACATAGCTTTTTGAAAAATAAATATATTTAAGATGATAGTGAGCTATAGTATAATGTTGCTGAAAGCAGAGCACATATAGTATTGCTGTGTATCAAATCAGCAAAGAGGAGAGAAAAACACCCAAGTTCCTTACTACTTGAGTTTTGTGCCACATGTAGAAGAATATTCAAGGAAATGGAACAACCATCCATGTTCTCTATAGGTATGCTAGAAAGAATAGCAAAACCATCCTGATTAGAATTTGCAGAAACTGCACCCTGTTAAGATGACAAATCATAGGTTTTTATGATTTACTGGAGCAAACAATTACCAAATGATCTCACTTACAAAAACTGTTACTCTTTAAATTCTGGGATAGAAGTAAAGTGAAGAGAACCTGGTTAAATTTTTCCTGCTGAAATAACATGGTTCCTGTAGATGAAGGAAGAAATTAAATAAAGCAAAGCAAAAAAGCAAAAGGGGAGACAAAAAAAAAAGTAGTTGGGAGAGGCTTGCCTTCTCCCTGTGATATTATTTCCCACAATGAGATGAAGTTCAGTATTTTAGGATACTCGAAAAACAAGCCCTCATCCTTTTAAAAATGTTTCCTACAGTTTAAGGCTAAGCTCACATCACTCCATATTGCAAGACCATTTCAAGAACATTTTCTGTTTAAAAGTTTGCTTCTTGTCATGTTGTAGCTCTTCTGATGCATATGATATTTCCTTTTACCATTTAAAATACCCTGGAGACCTAGTGTTTTACCATTTTGTAATTTCTAAAACTACTTTTTGTTAGAGTTTCATGTCTCTTGATAATAAGATTAATAAAACACTGGAATTCTTGTAAATGAAATTGGGTGGAAAACATTTGAAGCAAAGGCAGCACTGTTTAATGTGTAAGTTTCAGCAATATTAATCCACCGGTCTAAATAAAGAACACTCTTAGAAGTTTCTAAACTGAATTTTTTTAAATGGCACTCTCACTTTTATTTTTTAAGAAGTGTTCTGACAGCAGCTACCTAATATATTCAGTGCTTTCCCTATAGGGATAACCTTTATATTCCTGACCAGGTTGCTTCCTATGTCATTATGTTTTGTATATGAAGAGTACAGTAGCAGTGATGTTGGACACTAGGGAGTGAATGCATTTCAACTTATGTTATCTCTTCTCTTTCTACTTTCAGGATTTGGTTACTCTATACGGTTCAGAGATGAGTTGCTGGGAACTTCTTGGCTGCATCAGAAACTAGAAACATAAAAAATAAGCCAAGGAAAACCAAACTTTATTCTTCATTGCCGGCCGGCTTGAGGAGCATCAGCAGTGGAGAACTATGACAATACAGCAAGTCCTATTACTTCTGCTGCTCTGGATGTGGCTGCCACATCCCTGCCATACAGAAATGATGTTCAGAAGGACTCCTGATCTCAGACCCAAGAGCTTTGGAGGACGTGCTTCAGGGAATGATGGGAAAGCAATTCACCGCCAGAAGCGAGGCTGGATGTGGAATCAGTTTTTTCTTTTAGAGGAATACACAGGATCCGATTATCAGTATGTAGGCAAGGTAGGTTTCACATAAGGTTTTCTGTATAATTTTCAAGTGTTCTTATCTTTCCACAGAGCCTTACTTTCTTTGTTTTATTCTAATGTGTAAGAAGTAGATTTCCAAGCGATATATATGTTGTTTCTCCTACTAGAATCACTAAATTAATGTTGCTAGTTAGAGCTATTGAGAAATATTTGAAGGAAACAAAGGAAAATATGTTTGACAGATTTGTTTGTTTCAGCACATCATACCTACAAGCAGCCCACTCAATATGTCCTCATTATCAAAGCATAATATTTTATAAATCATTATAAAATAATTTTCCACCTCTGTCTCTGAATATTTTGTATTTCATACAAGATACTGCATTCTCTTTCTATGCTCATGTTTGGGGAATGCAACCTATTTTGAAGAAAAAATCTTTTTCCTCTTTACCTATCCCTGAAAATCAATAAACTGCAGGGAGTAAAGTTCATTAGAAAACTTGGGACAGAAATGAGGTGTTTAGGTAGTGAACTGCAATAGAAGACAGCAGAATGGTACATGTGACTGCATAGCTTACTAGGGGGTGTACATAAAGGACACTGGAAGTCTCCTTTAAATTATTTTCTGTTGATGTTTAGGATTCCCCATGTGATTTACTGAAAAATATATAATGTATAATGCCACAATAATATTCAAACAAGTACAAGATATTAATTCAAAATGGTAATTTTCTTGAAAATGAAAGTTAGTTTCAGCAGTAATGGATCCAACTTAGCACCAATGGTTAGTTCTAAACACAGAAATTCAATTTTCTATAAAGGAGATTTTAATTTTTACATGGTTTCAAACTTGTAAAATACCACAGTGAGATACTGACTTTTGAAAATCATGGAATCACAGAGCAGCTAAGAATGTAAGGCATGTTTAGAGATCATCTAGTCCAAACCCCATGCTCAAAGCAGGGTAAGCTTGAGCTTCCTCAGGACTATGTCCTGTCAGATTTTAAGTAGCTCAAAAGGTAGACACTCCACAATCTCACTGGGCAAACTATTCAAGTTTTTGACCATCCACTCAGTAAAAGATTTGCTCATATATTTAAAGGGAATTTCTTGTATATCACATGGTGCCTGTTGTCTCTTGTCATGTCACTGAGCATCACTGCAAACAACCTGGGCCTGAATCCCTCACTCCTTCCCAAGAAGTATTTACATACATTAATAAGGTCTGTGCTGAGACACAGCGAGCCTTCTCCAGGTTGAACAATCTCAGGTCTCTCAGCATCTCCTCATATGAAAAATGCCCTAGTCCCCTTATCAACTTGTTGGCTATTTGCTGGATTCCCTCCAGCAGTTCTGTACCTCTCTTCATGTGGGGAGCCCAGACTTTGACACAGAAGTGCAGACATATCTCACCAGGGCAGAGGAGAGAGGAAGGATCATCTGTCTTGATCTCCAGGTGATGCTCTTCCAAATGGAGCCCAGAATACTGATGACCTTTGCAAGGGCTCATTTCTGGCTGCTGGTCAACTTGCTGCTCACAAGGACTGCAAGGTCACTCTGCAAAACTGCTATTCAGCCAGCTGGGCCCCGGCACATACTGGTGTACGGGATTATTATATTATAAAACATTTCTTGGAAGAATTAAGGATGCTGGAGGATTTGAAAAAAGAAATGCATATTAAAACTCATGAAATTTAAATACTAAGTGAAAATTTTAGAGTGCAGGCTTATAAGTGAGTAAGTTTCCATTTTTTATTTGTTGCTTTGAATATGTTATATTAGCACTAGAATTTAAATAATGCAACTGTTTCCAAAGCATGTTGACAGTCTTGTAAATAGTCCCTATATTTATTTCATACACTTCTCAAGTGTACTTATGACTCCCAAGTGTTCTGAAGTAAGTAGGCCAGCTCCTCAGGTCAGGCTGATAGCTTACGAAAATCAACCTTGCCCACAAAATAAGAAGGGTCATTTTATCAAAACACTATGCTATTCTATTAAAAAGTATATTGCACACAGAAGTCCTAGGAAATAAACAGCTTTCCAGGGAACCCCGAATTTCACATTATTTAACATCCTTCAGAAGCCTGCTGATTACTTTTTAGCCATTGTACTGTTTTTTTAATATTTCTCATTTCAAACTGTAGAGTGCAGGTACTGTTACTTAATAATTTTCTTTCAGTCATAAATAAGTGAAGGAAGATTCTTTAGAAGGGAAAGGGTTAAGCTTTTTTAGGCTAACTCATCTTCATTAGAAAAAGAGAGCTGTTGATAACATGGAACTACTTTGGTGGAGAGAAAATAAGTGTTTGTAAGTGTTTGTGAAGTGATAAGTAAAGATGAGTAAAATGACAGATCAAGAATAAGGAACTGAGAAGAAACTTGATGAGCAGTTAAGAAAGGCCTTTCATCTATTTTGCTTTGGTTAAACTAAAAGAGTTGGTAATTTGAGAAAGCAAATTTAAAATTAACCCAAGTATATAAAGTTGCCCTTTTCTGACAAGTCTGGGAAAAAGGTAGAAAACACATATAAAATTAAGAGTATCATAGCATGGTATTTGTTCAGGGAGAGTTTTACACAAAGAAAGTAAATGGAAAGAGGTGTTATACGTGGAATTAAAAATTGATTGTTATATTAATTAAAGCTTTAGTCTTATAGTCCAAATTCTCAAATTATTAGGTAAATAAATAATTACTGATTAAAATTGTTCTAGATAAATTTTACAGTATCCATCACCTTTCCCTTGCTGTTGCACTCACCTTTCCAAGTTGTATAGTCAAAACATTTCTGGATGTTTCCTTCTACCTGATTTTATGCAGAGACAAAATTATTTGGATAGGTGAGTGACATAAAATGCCACTTTCCTATTAATTTCTTTGCAACAAGTTTGGAGATGGTGTTTGGAAATTTTGTAAGGTAATAAGAGCAAAAGTTAGGACTCAATGATTTGTGGCCAAGGACTAGGAGAGAATTTTTGTCATGGAAAGACTTCAGTCAAAAATAAGTACCAAGTATGATTTTTAAAACTGACAATAATAGGTGACAAACATTCCAGTGGAAGAACCAGCAGAATTTCCAAAGCTGAGACTACCAGATTCATCTGGGTTTATGGTTTATACCTGTTGCTTTCTGAGCTCATGACTGATACAATTTTTCTTGTTTCTTAATCTGCATCTATATATCTATCAGGGAAACTTGAAAACTGTTCAATAGCACACCACTCTTGAAAAAAGGGTCTGCAATTCAAAATGCACTTTATGCATTCATTCATTCACTGTTTGGGTTATCTTGAGAATATTCAGCTAGAATAATATGACGGAAATGAGGTTCAATGAGTAAATGGGATATGTAATCCCATAACAACTGAAGTATTCTTTCTTTAAGTCAACTACCCTTGTGAAATGGTGGCACAGTACATATGGACTGGTCTTTAGATCAATATTTATTATTATTATAAGAAAAAGGATTGTAATCCTTTCCTTCATGTAATACATAGTATCCTCAGAGTAGAAATCAAAATTACACACATTTTTTATATGTGGAACCCCAAATAATAATTTCAACTGTATCTCTAGTAAATGTTGCAGTCATAGAAAAGTGCCATGTGCAAAACCAAACCTATATATATATATTATACTATCTGTCTTTGAGATATCTTCACAAAAATATACTAGAAGACAATAATTCAAAGTGTCCTTCCGTGTTTCAGGTAAACAAGGCAGGAATGTTCAAAAAGAATTGTAAAATTCATATCAGAAAACCCACTTTATCAATATTTTTCTCTACAGAAATTCTACATAGGTTCTATGGAAAACAGATACAAAATTTTTATTTCTTTTCTTAGTACACATTTCAAGGCCCATTTATTATTTTTCAAATAAAGTACTGCAATTATAAAGTATTATGCATTTTCAAACTTGTTCTGAAAAGCTTTAATTTACTTTGAGTATATCCAGAAAAAAAAACAAAACATTAAATCTATACTTTATTTCCTAGTAGTTGTTACCACAGTGAAGCACTGCTATGTACCAACAATATCTTGGTATGGAGTAATTAAAAAATAAATTCACAAATAAATTCTTTATCCTCATTAAAGTTCATTTTCCCCTCTTATTATCTCACCAGATCTTGTCAATTGTTTAGGTGTGCAGATGTTTTCCGCACTTAGCTTTCTGAGACAGATATTGACTTTTTCTGGCAATTTTCATTACTGTAGTTTTATTGCGTAAAGGATAAACTGGCACAAATATTTCAGCACTTTGAGAAACTGAAGTTCTTAGTAACACTGCAGCGCTTTTTAGTATCTCAAAGGATAATTTATCATATATTTGCACATAAATGTATATAAAATTTGTGTGTGTCATATTAGAAGTGTTACCAGAAAGGATTATCCTGGCAGTATTCACTTTCACGTGCTTGTAAGTGCAGTCATTATCTTTGATGGTGTAAAGAGCAGAACATGTCAACCTCACTTAGCTCCTTTCACTTCAAGAATCCCAACACAGACATGACTCTGAGGAAAAGACTTAGCAAGCTATGCATACATAACACATTTTCAAGGACAGCAGTTAGAGTTTTAGTAAGTGTCTGTTGAAACTGTGGATAGTATACCACATAACAGTCATAAAGATGTAAGGCAGCAAAGCCTCGGATGTTGCTTGTATTTTTCCTTCTGATGAAGCAACTACCAAAAGTACTGGTTTTGGAGAGGGTAAGACAAAAGATCAGTTTTGTGTTTCAAAGGATTCCTCATAAAGTGTGACACACACACACAATATAAGGTCCCAATGAAACCATGCCATTGTAGTGGTAAAGTGAAGACTTACCAAACCCTTTTAAAAATCTCTGCATTTTGATTTCTGAAGAGTGCTTCTACCATAATTCTTTCTTCTGTAAAGAACCTTTGGTGCTATAAGAGACTAAAGAGTAGGATTTTGAATTGCAAGTGCTCATGTGCAGGGTTAATATTTGGTGTGAAGATCTGACTGAGAGATACAAAATGCTTTTCCTTTCAGGTGAAGATAATCAGCTCGATGGCACTGAAGTTCTGCAGAGGCTGAATTTTCAGCTAGAGCAGATTCTCATGACAGACATCAGTAAAAAAGAATGCAAAGGGAGGGAAGATATTCTGAAAACTGAATAAATGAATAGTGATCTCTCATAGTGAAAGAAGGAAGCTAGTCTGTTTCCACGTGAGGTGTTTTTGGTGTAACTCTACTGGAAGCAAAGTTCAAGTTATTCACAGTTGTGTATCTTCAAAAACCTTATCTTAATGAAGATACTGCAGTGTGGTGGAATTGACATTTGAGACGCAACAACATTAAAAAATTTATTTCTTTCTCAGCAAGACTTAAAACACAGACTGTGAAGAGGGTTATTTAAGGCACCAATTCATTTCAAGCACATGAAAATTGCTTGGGGGTACGTGTGTGGCCTCCTAGATATTTAAGAACAGGTCAAGAGTGTCAGAGTGAAATACTGTTTTACCAAAACATTAGAAACATCAAAAGCTTCCTGTAGGATTGTCCTGAAGGCTGATTGATGAGAATCAGCCACTCAATGAGTGCTGATAAAGATTCATTCTCAAAGTCTGTTGGGATTCAGCTTAGTAGGAAGTTTATAACTGCTTAGATTCATCACTTACTCTAAATTGTTAAGTGTGCAGAGGGTTGATATTTTCTGTTTGCTAAACAATTATTCCTTTGGAAACTTCAGTGTTTGCTGGAGGCTCTGATTTCTTGCTTCATGAAACAGCAGCAGAAGATACTGGTGACAAAGAGATGACCAGGGTGAATACTAAGGTTTTATTCTCATAAATAATGAATTGTTTGTTAGTTACTGTTTTGGATGCACCCTTACAAGACACTGGGTTTTGCTGGATGACACAGGATGGAATTGAGAGTTGGTGAACAATGAAAAAGCTTTGTAGCATCCACAAGTCTTTTAGTGATGACTGAAAAAGCTACAGCTGTGTGTCTGAATTCAAAGCCAGATATATTTTTTTAAAGAATGTGGCTTTGCAGCCCTGGACAGATGTTTGTGTTTATAAGTTTCTTTAAAGCGTTGTCTGCTCAGAAGGAAAGAGGGGTTTAGTCACTTGAGAAGGTCATAGTGAGGACATACTTAACCCAAGTGCTTAAGGGAAGAATTCCCACTGTACAAATTATTTGATGATATTTTTGCTGAGATGTGCTACACACTGTATATGAAAGACCTAATTAAACAATCCAAGTTGCCTCTTAAGACTGGTAAAAGTTTGGAAAGTGTGAAGAAGCACAGAGACCTACAATCAAGCTCCAGTGTTTCACAGTGAAATAGTACTGGAATGGATTATTGTCCTTTTAGACTTTGTTTCATGTGTGCAGGCCACATCCAATAGAGTTGAATGTAGATGTTCCAAAGCAATTTTTCTCTTCTTGGGGAGTCCAGTGCCAGTATTTGTTCTCTCAATGAGAAATGCTGGATGTGTTGAATGTCCCTCTGCTTTAAATTAGTCCTTAAAGGTCTAACAGGCTGATTACTTGGAGTGTGCTTTTTCTCTAAAATGGTAAAGTCAATAGGACTTTATCAGTCCTATCACAATCAGAACCAGCTAAAATTGCAAGAGACATATTTCTTAAAATCCATGGGGCTTCATTAGATGCTGTCAAGAGAGGTATTGGATAGGATAAGAGGAAGGAAGGAAGGAAGGAAGGAAGGAAGGAAGGAAGGAAGGAAGGAAGGAAGGAAGGAAGGAAGGAAGGAAGGAAGGAAGGAAGGAAGGAAGGAAGGAAGGAAGGAAGGAAGGAAGGAAGGAAGGAAGGAAGGAAGGAAGGAAGGAAGGAAGGAAGGAAGGAAGGAAGGAAGGAAACCAAAATTAGAATGAAAAGGAGTAAAAAGGTGAAACAATAGGCTTGTTAACACTGGTGTCATTTAATCTCTACTGTAGCAGAGAAAATCTGGTTTGACAGAACTGAAAAGCAGCATGTCATATATTTTTTTGCTGTATGACGAGGACACAGGGGAAAGACCTCAGGACATGCCAATGCTGCTGGGGGTATTGATAGGGGAAAAAACTTTGGGGCTAACAGTGTTGATCTAGTTTTAATCAAATGGAAATACCTTCTTTACCAACCAGTATCATGAGAAGAGGGAAGGTTTGTGGGTCCATGTTGTAGCTGCATCAAATCTCCACAAGCAATGAAGTTTGTGCCACTTTCAGGCTCACATCACATATCCATCCCTACATATCTAATATATCTATATCTCTATATATCTATATCTCTATCTATCTATATCTATATCTCTATCTATATCTATACATCCCTATATAGCTAATTGCCAGAGGACCTTGTGTCACACTCGTGGCAAGTGATTCATTGGTGAATATAGTGAACCGTGCTCCCAAGATGTAAACCATGCTCTGAGATTCCCAGGCTCCTGTTATGATCCAATTATTGAGAGATATCTCTGGTCAAATTAAGGTGCACATGAGACCATATGCCTATCTTATTTAACAATATAATGTGAGGTAGAAAGATACAAAGAAATAGATAAAGGAAGGTGGGAGGGGGAGAGAGATAAATCAAGTAGAAAATAGTCACCACCTATGGATCCAGTGGCATCCTCTTGGTCATTCTTCACCCTGCACTTCTCGATGATCGGGTTCCAAGGTCAATCAAAACTTTTCAGTATCTTTACATGTCACCAAAGAAAGGAACAAATGCTCATTGGCTACACAGTTCTCCTATTCTATTGGTTAAATGATTCCCTTGCTTCTAATGTTAAGTAGTCCAGATGCTGAGTCCTTCTTTTCTCTTGAGACGGTGAGGTTTTTGAGTTGGTGGGTCATAATCTCCCCCTGCCAGAATCACCTTTTACTAAGCCAGAGCTGATTCAACACAGTTGCTGCTTTGGCTTTCTTTGTGGTCCATAAATTCTGTATTCTTTGTGACCAATATCAGTGATGTGTTCTTCTCTTCAGTTTTGTTAACCTCCCCCTACATTTGAGGTGACAACCAGACAACCACCTTTATCTTATGTCAAGTTCCTGCTGTGGCGGCTTCTCTTACAGTCCAGGTTCTGGGTATCCATGGAAGGATGTTTGGGTGGGCTTAGGTGGTGATTGACGATCAGAGAAGCCATCTGTTCCATAACTTGGGATGGTCTCTCTTTAACCAGTGATATGTGTATGAGCAGTTGCTTTACACAGTTTGCCACAGTGAGAATTTCAGCCCAGATGTGTTAACCAGGATGAGCTAACCAGAGCTCACCTCTGCCAGCCTGGAGTTCATGCCATCCTGTCACTCCCTACTGTGCTTATCTCATGGCAAAGTCTGTGGTCTTAACAGTGTTCAAGACAAGCAGCTGTGCTCTTTAAATCCTTACAATTCCAAAGAGAGAAGCAAGGTAAAATACATAGAGAATACCAAGACACCAAATTGCTTAGGTAGACATAGCTATATCTTAGATAAATGTGCTTATAGACAATAGTTTGAAGTTAAATACTTAGCTTAGTAGAGGATCTTTCTCACTTCCATGGGTAGTTTTAGGCATACTTTGCATAATTTTAAAGGTCATGATAACTCAAGGAGTTGCAATCAATGAAGTGCAATATCTCTAAAATTATATTTGCTCAGCTTTCAAGCAAATACTAATTTTATCATCTGTTCTTATATCTCCTTGGCCTCTATAGGACCATAAGTATTATACTTAATATGTTTAACACTTTTAATGGTCTTTAATTGTAATCTACAATAGACCTAGACAAAATTGAGGTGATTTTAATATTTTTTTCCCCTAAGAAAAACAAACTAAAACTGAATGTAGGAGGTGCAAAGCAGAGGAAGATACTGATAGCAATTTTAAATTCTTCTAAACAAAGTTATTAATCAGTTAAAAATTAAATTACCTTAATAGTTCTTCTTGGCCAAAATGACCTTATGCAGGCATTTTAAAGCTTTCTGTTCCAAGCACAGCTTTTGCATACTAAAACTGTTATGTTTAACTTCTGAGGTAAAGCACTAAAGATAATTTCTTTACTTGCCATCATATGTCACTTCATGTATTTCCAAGTCCATCCCTCTAATTGCTCTCAAGAGCTCTACCCTTATGCAAATATTTTGCAAATCTACTCATAAACTAATACAAATATATGTAGGGACAAGCAGCTGAATGTTGTTTCCTCCTCTTCTGTCAAGTAAATGGAAGCTACACATCTAATGGTATTGCATTTTTCAAGGTGGCATGGTAAATGCAAAATACTGGGAATGTATGAATCATAGAACCACAGAATATCCTGAGCTGGAAGGGACCCACAAGGATGGAGTCCAGCTCCTGGCCCTGCACAGGATGACCCCAAGAATCACACCATGTGCCTGAGTGCATTGTCCAAATGCTCCTTGAATTCTGGCAGGCTTGCTTTACCTAAATGGTTTAAGGAAAACTATCCAGTTTTGATGCAAGAGTGAAGAAAATTACTTGACTATTCCATTTTATTTATTTTGCACATTAATACTTGAGTCCAAGCCATTTATCAGTTTGAAGAGCAGTGGTAAATGCGGCTGAGGGGTCAATAAGATTCTTCTAGTCACTGAGGTAGGTTTCCTGCCCCTGCCTTTCTCAGTATCTGAGAAAACTACTTTAGAATGTTAGATTTTTTATTTTTTTCCTAGTAATCACAGTAGCAGTAGTCTGCCATTTTGAAACCCATTTCTAAGACAGACAATTCTGATCTGTGTAAGAACAAAGTGCAGTAACATCTACCAATTTTCAGGACTATTTAGAAGGAAGTGTAAATAATGGGCACACTTCCGGCAGATATAAAATCACCAATAGGATATATTTTGGTGCCTTTATGAAGAAGAGCTATAGCTCCCTTGGGGGGCTTTCATTCAGAGTTTGTATCTGATTATGCATTGTACTTAAAAGAACATCATGCTTCAAAATAGTATAAGAAACTGCAAAATAGTTTAGCCTGAACTCTCCAGTTCCTTTCAGTTCAATTTATCTTTCGGTTTTAAAATTCTATCTGCTTGTCGCATAAAGATAGACCAAAAGGGAAAGAACTGATAAAACTGAAATTATTTATATTCAAAGCCACAAATCAGGAAAAGTGGAGTCCACTTCATCACAGTCCATTCATTCACTCATGGAATTAAAACACATAATATAAAAGGGAGCTTTAGAAATGTTTGACCTACACCTTATTTGAAATTATAAATGTGTAAACAGCCAATAATTTCAGAAGCAACTCCAAAGCTGATGCTCCTTAGGAGCCTTTTTTTTTCTTCTCTGGAGATTTTTCTTTTTTTAAATCAGATGCAGATGACCTTTTAAAGATCCTGTATACGGAGATAACAAGGAAGAGCTGGGAGTAATACTGCGGAAAAATCGGTGACTTGCAACAAAATACCCATGAGGGAGAGAGTTCTAAGAAGTTAAAAGTTGATGTTTACCCTTTCAAAATGTCTTCCTGCTGGAAGGTTTTCCTTATATTTATAAGAGTGTTTTTGTCTTTGAAGATAATTAAAAATAAGCTGTAGCAAAAAGACTGTAACAGTGAGTTCTTCCAAAGCCTCTAATACCTTCTGTTTTAAAGCAGTAAGTAGCTATGCAGTCAATGTATCTAAAGTCCCTGCAGACAAAGTAGGATTTGGTTGCAGGAGTAAACAAACATCACTGTCCAACCCATCAGTGTTACTTTCTCAGTTATTTCTGTTTCCTGAGTTTTTCAATAGCTGTTTACTTCAGAGCATTAAAGAAGGACTGCTTCACTAAAGGAAAAAATTGTCCTTTAATTTGGCAATATTTTGGTCTGCAGCAATTTTAAATGTATAACCCTAGACAAGTTCCTACATTCTTCAAGTCTGAGAACAGAAGCTGTCTTGTTTCTGTTTCAGAGATTCAATTCACAGGCCATCCAGTTGCCTGAAAGGCAGGTGCAAAGGTGCCTTACACATCTGAACACACTTCAGAGCTCAGCAAATTATTATTGAATAGTTAGGAGGCTTGGCATTCTAAAAAGGCATGCCCAAACAGATTTTTGTAAGGAGGTAGATGGAAAATACAAGCTGAACAAAGCCAGACTATGTCTTGGGATATTCATGGTATTGTACTTTTTACATCTATGGAGTTGCAAAATTGCTGCCTGCACTGTAGACTCAGATAACTGGGCATGCAAAATTTTTGAGGGAAAATATTCTGGATACTTGAAAGAACATGTAAGAGTTGACGAAAACCTTGGTGCTCAACTGCAATTCTGTTAATGTCTTCTGTTCCCGTTATCCAGGTTGTAGAGAAGCCTTGCTTTGTCATATTGGCTTGCACAGATATTCTGTACCTTTCTTCTGTTTACTAGATCTTCAGTCCAGTTATGCTGTCTGGATTTAGAATTACTGTCTTTCACAATGCAAACCCATACCAAATTAACTTTTCTGGTGACATCTTTATTTAGGCAGCAATGTAGTTGCTCTCCCTGTCTCTGAAATTTTATTTCTTCAATCCTGTCTTTCCTTTCAACTTGCCTAAGTATGTATCTCAAAGCAGCTGGGAGGGAAGACATAAGCCTATTAAGCTTACTCTTGGTGTGAAGTTAGGAGTAATCATACTGTGCTTCACTGCCAATATTTTAGTGATCTGAAGTTTTTTTAGGTTTTGGTTGGGATTTTTGTTTTTTTTCCTTAGAGAATGTTTGTCCTTTCAGAATAAATCTCAAACAAATAGCATTTTTTAACACAACAGAAAACAGAGGTTGGACTTGATCTGAAATATTTCTGAGTGAAACTGTGGTGGGAAAAAGAAGCACAAAGACAGACAAAAAACCACAACCCCCCCTACTTTGTAGAAAAATTTGGAAGACTGCATGATACTTTCTCTCTTCCTCATTCAAAAACAGCTGAGTAAAGATACAACTGTTCTTTCTTACCATTTTATTTAGAAACTGGTTATGTTATGAAAGTGCTTTTCTTGGTTTTATTCCTAAAATGTTTTAATAGTTTTCTATTAATTATATGTAATTTCAAAGTACATGTTACAATATAAGGATTAATAGAATAAATTACACTCTATAAGCAGAAACATGAAGTAGTAATACAAATTTCTTCTTTCTATATTAAGAACCCCATCTTCTAATGACGATTTTTGCATATCCCTTTCTGAGGTATGACATTTGCCATAAAGTATGCATAAATTCAAATTTCTGAGTCTCTATGCTGATGATTGTGAATTCTGTTGTAAATAGGATCTTTAGCAATTAGAAATATTTAGGAAATATTATTTTGGCATAAATATAATAATTAATAACTATTACCACCTATGCAATCTTGGGTAGAAACTATATCTCTTAGTATTAATTATTAAAATTATATTCATATTTCAAGTTTTGGCACTGAGAAAATGGACTAATGCAACTCTATAAGACGTGAAGTAAATAGGGAGAAAAAAAGAAGTTCTATTTTTTAAAATTTATGTTTTAACAAGTAAGGATTTAAAGAAATGTCATGAAACAATCCATTTTAAGGAAGGAAACAGGAAAGATAGAGTAAGGCAATGTTCCAGGCCATGTTGCTAAAATTTAAGTAAAAATTTACTGAAGTGAAAGTCCTTGTAAAATGTGAAAATAATTTTGCAAGTAGAATATATGCGCTTCAGTAGAGACTAAATGGGTAGAGCCATATAGGAAATGAATACATCCATGAGCAGATGGAAAGAAACCCAGAAATTTTGTTGATTTAAAATTTTAACAGAAGTCTCCATTCCTGTGGCACTTTTAAAATACCTGTCCCTTGTAAGAACCATTGTGCAGAAATATGGCTGCATTTTTACACATTGTTGCTAATGGAGATACCACAGATGACTTAGAAATACTTCTAGCAATCAGCAGGATTGCTAGAAGTAATCCTTAGGTCATTCAAAAAGGATAATGAGACTGCTATGTAAATAATACAGCTGGAATGTGAAGAAACTACTTAATTATCTCTTTAGTTAGGACAGGTTATTTGACAGACCACTCTCTATGTGTCAGGAGTGGCATGTTGTCTATTAAAAGCCAAGTAAAATAAATAGAATACCTAGAGTTCTGCGGATGGCTGTGACACTGGAAAGAGCTGCACAGGATTAATCAAGGCTTATCATTTAAGAATAATGGAAGAGATTTCAGTAATACTGATTTATTACTTAGGAAAGGATAATGACATACTATAGAAAACAAAGTCATTAAAGGAGTAAGGAATACTATTTTGAGTGCTATGTAAGTCTGTGTACCATAAAAGAGAATTAGGAAGTTTTCTAGGGATAGTGTAGAATTCTTTTTACTATTGACAGAAGAAAGTAGGAGCAAATAATACACAAGGCAAGAGCTAAAGATTCATGAAAATTAGCTAATTCTGGGAAAAAAAATGTGAAAGATTTCTTTTGTTCTATGGACAAAACATAAAACTGCAGACAAAGAAAATGAAATATCAGCAGCATAACTAATATAGCATATTTTATTTGTAATTAGGAAAAGGGAGATTAAGTAAAGGGTGCTTTTGATGTCTTACAAATGTCAGCAAATGTCACAGGAGCTTTATGGAAATACTGACTGGGCCTATCAGCTGATTACCAGAGTTCACATAAATTAGAAATTATTTTTCATCAGTGATGTAGTACACAGAACACGCTTATTGAAACCAGCAATTAACATTGCAAGGGAAAATAATTGCTATGGAGTAAAGTTCTTAATGTGTATCACTCAAGATCAGGATGAGCTTTTTGTGCCCAGTAAAAGTATTTGAAGAATAGAGTTCACTGGGCTGATGATGCTGTCTTTTATGTATACACACATAACATGCAATTCTCTGCATGATTTGTGCCAAGATGTATATCCAAATCTGGTCAATTTTCTATTTTACAGTCTGATAGAGTAATAAAGTATGTTTCTTTATTAGGAAAAGTTGAAATTTAAATTGTAATTATAGCTACCTACACAGTGTTAATAGAAGCATGGTTAAATTCAATTAAATTTCATTATGTGATTGTAATTCCCTGTGTAATTGAGGGGTCCACAAGGGGTCTACAAGGCACCATTGTGGATAAATCCAAAATGTCTCCAGGAACTCAACATGCTGGGATTCCACTCTTAAATGCCTGTGTAGTAAAGCATGAGGTATGGGTAATAATCACTATGAGTTAAAGACCTGCATACAGCTGCAGTGCTGTGATTTTGCTGGGATTACGGATATTTGGTGGAATGATTCCCTTGATTGGTGTGTTGCAATGGAGGGATACAGACCCTTTAGGAAGGATGGGAAGGGAAGACAAAGAGAGGGAGTTGCCCATTATGTGAGAGAGCAGCTGGGGTGGATGGAGCTCTTCTTGGAGATGGAAGAGGAGCTGACGGAGAGTGAATGGATTAGGATTAAAGGGAAGACAGGCAAAGGTGACATAATAATGGGTGCTTGCTATAGGCCACTTGACCAAGAAGAACAAGTGGATGAGGCCCTCTAAGAACAGACAGGAGTGGCCTCACATTCACAGCAAATCAAGGGAGGGCATCCTTCCTCTCTGCTCAGCCACTTTTGAGGCCATGCCTGGAATCCTCTGCCCAGTTCTAGGCACCCTAGTACAAGAGACACATGGACACACTGGAGAGAGTCCAGAGAAGAATGATAAGGCACTGGGGCACCTCACATCTAAGGAAAGGCTGAGAAAGCCAAAGCTCTTTACACGAGGGGAGAGAAGGCTCAGGGAGTCCTTAATGTGCACAAACTCCTGAGGGGAGGCTGCAAAGAGGACAGAGCCAGGCTCTTTTCTGTGTTGCCCAATGACAAGACCAGAGGTGATGGTCACAAACCAAAATGCAAGTGGTTCCTCTGAACATCAGGAAGTGCTTTTGTCCTGTGAGGGTGATGAGCACTGGCACAACCTTTCTGCAATGTAATTGTAGGTAATGATTTAAACTACTTACTAATTTAGTAATTGATGTAGAGATAGGATTTTTCTTGAGAATACTATTCCCTACAATAAAAGATTTCATAATTTACAAAAAGAAGAGACAAACTTGATGGAAAAATAGAAATACAAGTTGCCTTTAAGAGTTTATACATATTCCCCCTCTCTTCTATCACCGATCCACATGTAATACCTTGTCTACAAATTCAGGGTTATAAGATCTTTCTCCTGGATGTATAGTCCCACTGATTTCACTGTGACATAAAGGGAGCCAGGATTGATCCAGGACACCTTTATCCCTCATTGTTGTAATTGCTATGATTAGATATAGTATCAATTCAGACACATCAGAAGTCTCCCGAAACTCATGAAAAAAAATGTCAGCTCTCTCCCTTTCCCTCTCTTCCCTTCCTTGGGATTGAATTTAACAATAATACTATATTATCATGGATATCACTGTTTTGGAGATTATTAAAATGGCTTTTATTCCTTAATTATGATATAGACCTTCTACTTAAGTTGACATTTTCCCCTTCCTGGGATGACAGATATTTTCATTCAGTTCTGTGTGATAAATACAGAGTATAGATGAGGAGAAAATACACGCATGATAAAGGTAGAAAACCTTCAAAGCTCTTACCAATTGACACGTTACAATGATTTCAGATGGAAAAAAAGACAATCTTGTGTGGCATGTTTTTAAATGGCCTCCAGCAGTAGGTGAATTAAACTAAGCATCAATATTTTAAATGTGTTCTTATTTTGTTTTAAAAAATTCAATGCTTTATATACATAGTGCAAATTGTACATTACGATATACAAAAACTAACTCTGTTTTAATGGTTATTTTGTTAATAACTAGGCTGCTTTAGGAAAACATACATCAGCTGTCATAAAATAATTCTTGTTTACCAAAGAAACCCAAACCTACAATGGGTTCTTACAGCCACTTTGTTGCGATTAATGCAGAGACCATAAGAGGTGACTTTCCCTTTAAAAAAAACTAATACTAAACAGACAAACCCCAAAGTTTTCAAATACATGAAGCTATTCTGAATTCAGTAAAAGAAAAGTATGTGCTCTTTTAGCAGATTTGCCTTCCTAGGCATTTCCTTGGTGGAATAGGGAGATTGTTCTGGAAACTACTTAATCCTTTTTACAATATTTTGTACAGATTTTTATTTTAGTCAAAAACCAGCTAAACAACATAACACATAAAAATACGGATATTAAAAAAACTTCCAACCAAATCTGAGGAAAATCTTTCCAGACATGTTTACATCCTGAGACAGCAAATAGTGTAAGGAGACTCTCATAGAAGTAGGAATGTAGGTTTGTGCCATATTGATTTCAGTAGGAGGAGAGCCAAACAATGTTTCTTTGTTCAGCTCAGTGTTTTAATGAATGAGGCCCTGAGCAATTGCCATGGGTCAGGATTTTTTTTTTTCTCTTTAACACAAGAATTCCCTTCTGCTTACTCATACTCAGAAATCTTTTGGAGGTGCCAGGAAGTAAAAGAGCACTTCAGGTCCACTGGCAGTTCTCTGCTTTCTGTCTTCACCTGATGTACTGTCATGGATTGGAGACCGGACATTTGCCAGGAGGATGCACGAAAAGAGGGCAACCAGGCTCCAAGCTTAAAGTTGCAAAAAGTGTTTACCTAACAGAGTTGGAGGATAAATGCAGGCAAAAATAAACTTTTTGTACAGTTTATCCCCCCTCCCTCTTACAAACCTATAATATTCACCCCCTTTTTCCTCCTTTACAATCCACAAGCCAGGTGGGGGGGAGGGTGTGGGGTCTCTTTTCAGTCTGCAGAGCAGATTCTCAAATTTATTCATCACTACAATTCTTCTACATCCAATACTCTTTATCTCTACTTGTTTCTCTCTCTCTCCAGACAGTTTTCTGCTCTCACCCCCAGCCTCTTAAGAAGCAGTCTCTGCACTCACCCCTCTTCTCTCTTTCCAAACCAGCAACACAGACAGGGGGCAGGTTGAGGGGTCCTCTGGTCCAATCAGGAAAAGAGGTTCTCTACTCAGCCAGGGGTCCTTCCCACGAGAGACAGTCCTTTGAGAACTTCTTTGGTGTGGGTCCAATCTCATGAGCAACATTCCCGCCCGAATTCTGCTGCAACATGAGTCTCTTTGTCCATAAGGTGCTGTGCAGACTCTCCCGAGCTGAGGCCAGGCTGCTTCCATGCCAGGAGCAAGGCCTTTCTCTCCCAGTCAAGGCCTTTTGCAGTTTTAACTCTTAGATGAGACTCCCACTGGTTCACAGTCTTTTCCAGGCATCCACCTGCTCCTCTGGAGTGAGCTGTGGGTGGATTTCTGCATCCTTATGGACTCCATGGGCTGCAGGAGAAACTTCTTGCTCCCCCCATAGCTTCCACCATGGCTAGCAGAAAGTTTCAGCTCCGGTGCTGGAAGCACCTCTTTGTCCCCCCTTCTTCACTGACCTTGGCACTCTCCATGCTGTTCTCCCTCACATATTTTCACCTCCACCTCCTCCTCCTCCAACTACAAAGTGAAAGAAGTGCGCGCCTGCTTTGTTTTGAATTTTTCTTAAATATGTATGTTTTCACAGAGGCGTAACCAGCACCTCCAATGGCCCAAACTTGGCCAGCAGCATGTCCATCACCTTCAGAGCCATCAGAGATTGGCTCTGCTGGACTTGATGTAAAAACTTCCAGAACTTGCACTCAGGACACACAGGAGCCATCTTTGTGCCACACCCCACCCCTCAGACACCTCCCCAGGCCTACTACAACAGCTTCTGAGGGGTCCAAATTTCTCCTAGATGTTAAAAACACTTCACTGATGTTCTGGGCCAATCAAAACCACCACATGTACAGATAGTATTTACTACATGAACAATTGGAAGACAATATGCATATTGGCTTATGCAACAACTTTTTGGCGTATGAAATTCAATTAGTCTCTCATCTTAGCTCAATGCTCATGTGTCTCTTGGAGTGGAAGCTACGACAACCTAATGAAGCTGAAACTTTCTTGTTCTAACTCTCTGAACATCAGCTAAAGACCTTGGCTTGAGAAGGGAGTTTGGACATTGGCACATTGACTTAGTGCATCTATGAAAGATCTTTTGCTGATGCCCATATGATGTGTCTCTAAAAAAATAATCCTGCCTTTCTCACATAAAATCCTAGAATATTTTGTCAGTGACAAGACCATCTACCTTCTCTGTACTGTGACTCTTCCCTTTAGAATAAGCTACAGTAACAGGAAAAGATACAAGTCTCATGATGAAAAAATATATTTGCTGTATGATTAGTTTCTGGAAATTGAGAATCTTGAACATGATATCAGTAGTGAAGACTGTAGGGAGCTGTGAAAATAATATTTCTGTTTATGTGATAGATGTTATTTCACCCAGGGATGTGGAAAGAAATGCTAAAATAAAAATTATTAATTATCATTTGTCTCTTACCGTTTTAAAACATCGATAAAAACAAAAAATTTGAACAAGGAACTACTGTCATCTTTATCAATGAAAAATGGTAGAAAATATTTTTATCTTTCCTTTTGAAAATGAATCAAATTAAACAAATACAGTCTGAAAATGCACTGCAGACAGGAGTTTTGCATTTCTGTTTCTTGCAAAAAAATTTCAGAGTACTCTCCATCTTACATTATTCGTTGTGCTTCCATTCTAGTTTGCTCACCCCTTTTCCAGTCTCACAAAGCATTCTTTTTGAAATCTGTCTTTTCCTTTCTGTCCATTTTCTCTTAAATAACACACAATAGCACAGTGCTGGCAAACTGACAATATAACTGAGTGAGAAAATTTAATGTGTGACGTCTCCATAAAACTTAGTGCGAATTACAGAATCACTGAAAAGAGTTGCTTAAAATGTTACCTTTCAGATAAATTTAAATAAGTGAACCTCTTTGGTGGGTAAAATGTGGCTTAAAGCCATGACAGTTAAATCTGCTAACTGAGAGAATAATGCACAGGATATGAGCTTGTCTGAAAACCTTTTAGAGTAAGTGCTGCTAATGTTAAACAACTGCACCATTTAATAGTTCAGTTCATGATGCTTAAAATAAATATCTCCACTGTGGGAATTCTATATCAATTATTTTTTCTGATTTCATGTCAAATTTGCCCACCATTGTGAATATGCAATTGTTACTATTCAACTAAGTATCCAGCCAAGTTGCTAATATGAAATGTGCACTAGAACACAGAGTCAAATGGCAAATGCTTCTGTGGTGTTTTTTGGCTTCACATTGCTAATATAATTACTTAGAAAAATTCTAATAGGTTACAATTTGCCCTGAAATTTGTCCTCAGAATTATGAGACATTCAAGACTTATTTGAATAAAATCCAAAGGATAGAGTAATTCAAGAATGTACTGAGGTCTCGTTACTGTGATACTTGGATTAAATTGAAATATTGACACATTGCAGAAGAAAATAGAAAAAAATGTTCTACATTATACAATTAAAAATTACTCTCACAAAGTAAGAGAGTAAGAGTGCATTTAGTAAGTTAATATTAAAATAGTCTGTCATTTTGCAAAAACCGCAAAAACTTTAAATTGTATTGGAAAGTGTCCCATACATTTTAGCAAATTAAATAAAGATTAAAAACCAACTTGAGCTATATTAATGCCTACAGTAAGTTTTCTAACTAAAGGGAAGTTTCTTAATGCAGTCATATCTGGTGTCTAGTTATCTGAATACCAGTCACTGAAAAATCACAGAAGGACTTCTGAATCTGAAATTCAAATAGAAATAGGTGTGACAAATCTTAAAGTCTTTATCTGGCATTGTCATAAATCATTTTAAATTCCAGAAGTAGCTTGTATGATAAAATAGATCTGACTAACCCAATCATCTCTCTGTTTTTCACAGTAGCATCGTGTCACTTTTTGGTGAAAATAGGATTAACACTTTGTATGCCATTAGAAAAAAAGGCCACATACTTCATATTCCTTTTGGGAGATTTCAGAATAAAGTGGAATTCATGGGGGGAGGCAGGGAGAAACTCCAATATTCTGAGTGAATAGGTTTGAGTTGGATAATTGGAAGTCAATTAACATGGATTTCCTGTGTTGTAATTTTCAAATAATTTTTTAAGCAGAATTATGTTGTTGTTCAACTAAAGTCTTCTGAAAGTATTTTTACAAAGGTGTTTTACTGATCTAAAAAATCTATTGAGCTTAATGTGATTGGGACCTCTTCTCATTTACTCATTTTTTTAATGGTTTCATTTACCTTGAAGGAAGTAATATGTAGATTATTACTTAAATAATAATTAGCATATTACCTCTGGAAATATTATCTTCTGTTTAACAAGACCTTCCTTTTTATTTATATGAAATCATTCTGAATTCAGAAGTTTGTTCAACCAATTTATATTGAAGATATGCAAAAATGTCTTTCATGGTAATAGCAATTACTGGATGATGAAACAGGGCTATATAAAATAACACCAGCTGACGTTCAGATTTCCTACAGAGTGAGAAAAAATATACATAAAATACGTATACCAGTGCAGCTGAAAAGGGAAGTATTTCTGTGGAAGAACAGCAAGAAATTCACTGAAACAGGAGTTTGCAAAATATCAGTGACAGATATGAAAACAAAACCACATCTTCACAGCTGATCATTTTGTGTGATGAAATTGCTAAATGAAACAGATGTCTTTCCATTTCTCAGCTTGGCTGACATGAATCACAGATGCCCATTAGCCAAAATAACTATAGGAAACACTTTATACTAAAAGTAGCAGAGAAATATTTCACAGAACACTTTTTTAGTACTTGAGTAAAATGAAAAAACTCTGCAGTGCTGATTGACACACTGCTCATGCATTTCAGAGCTGGGTAATGATTCACTGTGCAGGGCTGTGTAGCACATTGGGCAGTCTTTAGCAACCTTGATTCCTCTAGTAACATCTGGATTGAATTAAGAAATAAAAAACAATGTGAGAAATATTCTCTTTCCCTGCTTATATATACTACACATTTTCACTCCTTGAATTATGTCTGGAAGCCTTACTAATTTTATCTATAATTTTGGGGTTCCTGATCACCCCAAAAGACCATCTGAAATGTCATTATGAATTTGAAGTTTTTCTACAATAACTCTGGACTTTTATGTGTGTATATATATAATTTAAATTGGATTACCAAGCCAAAGTATAATTATTAGCAGTTTTTTGGACAACACAGTTTTATAGCTCAAAGTGTTGTTCTAAACAATGAAGGTTGGTATTCCTTTTAAACATGTTACTCTGAAGTGCAGCTCTCAGCTCCCTAGAAGTCTCTATGTAGATGTCTCAAAGTCTCGTATTCAGCTCCCTTTCCAGACTTTCGGCTAATATATGTGTGGTAAAAAACAAACAAAAAATAAACAAACAAAAAAATCCCCAAAACACACAAACCAAAAAACCCACACAAGTATAAAGTTTGAATTTAGCAGAGGTAAGAGGGTAATGATTTTGTGGGCACAAAAGTAATTTCCAAATCACTTTCCTTAGATTTACACGTAGCTACAGCAGTGGCAATGGAAAGCCGTCAACAATGATAGTACCTTGCATATTAGACCAATAAGTATGTTAAAAGATCTTTATATGCTGAATTGGATCTAAACATAGTTGGTCAAAAACTTAATATTTTTTAGTTTAGGGATTTACTCAGAGTTCTGATTTAGGTCTCTTCACTACACTGTTCAGGCTTCTAGTGCCAGGTAACATTTTAAGGCACCAGAATATGATTATTTGGATCGCTAAATTATTTTACAAGTTCCTGGCATGATTTTGCTAAATACCATGTTCCAAAACAATTTCCATGCATCATTTGTATGTTAAATTTGGCCAGACACTCTTGCTGGGAACGGTTTGCATGGACTTATGCTATTCTGGAGATAATTTTTTAGAACGTATTTTGCCAGGCTGCTAACTGGTTTCTGAGTAAAAGAACAGGCACTGCAGCACCGATAGACCATTGTCAACTTTTGTGAGAACTGGTAATACCAGACCAGGCTTTGGAAAGCATATGGGAAACCTGCAGTGAACCCATTTAAAGATCCCTGTCAAACAGCACGTGACTTTATCTTTCTGTCACATGTCTAAGGAAGAGCAGCCTCTTATAATGCTCTTCATCACTCTGCTGTGAAAATATTTCATGGAGTGGTCATGGACCAGCAGTGAGTTGCTAGAACCAAAATGCTTTTGAAGATGAAATTATATTCTAGGAAGACATGGAGAAAAAAACACTTAAGGACTTCTTACACTAGATGCCATTTTAATATGGGCCACAGCCTGGAAGACACTGTGGAGTTTCCTTAAAAAAGAGGGTGAAAGGGTTAATTAAAGGTCACAACAAAAGGTCACAATTTCTGTGGGCCATCAAGGGAGGAGCATGTGGGATTAAAGTTCACTTTAAAAATTCAATCCTCAAAAGAGGAGTGAGAATGTCTGGAAACCTTCAGTTTGAAGTCATCAAGAGAAAAAGAAGGAAAAGAAAGATAAATATTTATTTGCAAAAGATTTTTCTTAACATCTACCTTCCTACTCTTTACATTTGGTGGCATTTCCTATTTCTTTATTTATTGTAGAATGAAAAAAAGCAGTAAGAAAATACTAATTTTGTAAAGTAAACATACCTGTGTGCAATGTAAGCAAAGTGTAATAGGTCTAAATGCTTACAGTGTTTCTCAAGGTTTATTTCTGAACTAGGAGAAAATCGAAAAACTTTTATGTAGAAAATCAAAGTCCAGAACATAATAGTATTCAAATTTCTACCATGAAGCCTTTGATCCTGGTGATTCCTGGTGAGTTCTGTCTGTTCCACATATTTCAAGGCTGTGGGAAATATTCAGTGTTTGAAAATTTTTCACAACATATAAATTTACTGTTTGACTTCAGCTTGTCCCACCAGTCCACTCTATATGTTTGGTTTCAGCACAAAAGACCATGCAAGACACATCCAAACCCATAACCATTGAATATTTTACTTCCAATACTTAAAATGGATGCTATGGAAGACAATATGAGGATATCATAGATGAAAAATAGAAAAATGTCTGCATAGCATGGGGGATATTTATACTATACTAACTGTATAATATTTTTCATTATCTGAAATGTAAGTTTAAATTAAAGAAAACTCTTGACATGACTGAAAATAATCTTACTGCAGATCTAATCAATGTTGTTATTATGTGTTCAAATAACTATTTTTAGAAAGAAAAAAATGCCCTAGTTATGTCTTAAACTTTTTGGAATATTCTGATATTTCTTGGGTGTGATTTAAAAAAAAAACTTTTTATATTTGCACTTCATTTTTGTAATAAGAGCTTTACTTGATTTGATCCGTCTGCTGAACTCAAAAATAAGTTTACAAAAAAGAATATATTTCATGGTGAAAATAAATCTGAATGCCAGATTTCTTCAGTTAATTATGAAATCATTTAGATTGGAAGAACCTTTCCAACAAGGTAATGAGAAAAATTATGCTAAGTATGTCCAAAAGATCAAATGAGACATCCACAGTACTGTACAGAAAACAAAATATAATTGAATAATTTTTTTTGTCTAAAGGCAGTCAGAACTGCAAGTTATATATGTGAAGTTAAGCTTTATATAACTTACATAATGAGTATTAAATCAATACTGAATGCTTAATAAATTTGAGGATTTTTTCCTTTAGGCTATTTACATTAGGTGATGAAGTGAAAACGATAATGACTTAATATGAATTGTTCCCCAATTTAGGAGAAAAATAAATAATATGAAATTATATTTTAAAAAAATATTATTTCATAAAACCAGTTGTTCTATTTTCCTTAATTGTCTTGTATTTAGCCATGTTCTTTATCTGCTTAGTGAATTTACGAGAAGCACAGCAGCTGTGAATCTTTAATAGGATCTCTTCAAGGAAAGAAAAGGTCAGTATTAACATAAAAATCTTCTTTAAGAACGGTGGTGTAAAGGTTTCTTAGCAGAGAACAGGTGTTGCTGCAAAAGCAAAATCTGCCAGAAGAGTCAAGGTAAAAGATTCTTGGAGCTAAGTTAGGAAACACTGGCTGTCAATCAGTGCTGAATGAAAATTACTTTCTTAATGGCATTAACCACATTTGTTGCACACAGAATGATTTAACATATAATAATGATTTTTGAAAACCTCTGTTCTTATCATTGCTTCTAAACAAAATGTTCTCTTACATTTCAGCTTCATTCTGACCAGGATAAGGGAGATGGATCCCTCAAATACATTTTATCAGGAGATGGGGCTGGTACTCTTTTTATAATTGATGAAAAAACAGGTGACATTCATGCAACTCGGAGAATTGACAGGGAAGAGAAAGCCTTTTACACCCTGCGTGCCCAAGCTATCAACAGAAGAACTCTGAGACCAGTGGAACCTGAATCTGAGTTTGTCATCAAGATCCATGACATTAATGACAATGAACCAACATTTCCAGAAGAAATTTACACTGCTAGTGTTCCTGAAATGTCAGTAGTAGGTGAGTTTTCTATACTGAGGCACAAATGCCTGTTCTCCACTACTTGACAAATTATTTCTCCATCCTCTAAAAAATCAGTTGAGTGCAGAATTCTGCCTGATGAGTCAAGTAATTTTCATTTTGTTTTGTTTGTTCAAATATTGAAATTGCACCCAGAAACAGATTTTTACATTTCTGAGATACATTTCTACTTGGACTATCCAAATTATTAGCTTTACAGTGTTTTGGTATATAAATATTAATAGATAGTAGGTAATGGTGAATCATCATCCTCCTTAATAACTGTTAGAATAAAATGACTAATTTAGCCTGTTGAAAGCTCAATGAATTTTTTTCTTTCATTTTCACTGGAAGTTCCCAGTGGTGATAAGAACTGAACAGAGAGCTGTCTCCACTTTCACTCTCTCTGTGGCAGAGAAAAATTATATATTGACTCATGTGGTGTTGATGCACTGACTGAAGGTAGACACTGTCTTTATTTTATTTGCTTTCATTTGTTTAATGTATAGAAAAATTCTCTTTTGCTTTCACTTCCTCTCTTAACTCCATCCATGAATGACGTCTTCAAGAATATTAAACAGCTGTCTGAGCTAATCTTTCTTCTCTTTGCAATGTATTTTCAGTTCCTATCTTAACTAGGAAGTTGTGGCTTGGATCATGCCAGCAGGTGAAATTTATAAACAATAACATTTTTGTATATGAGTTATTATTGATATTAGTGCATACAATTATTCAGGAATATTTATGAAAAACTTAAAAATATATCACATTTCTTATGAAAATTAATATTAATTTATTCATTGTATAACTGTAGATACTATAATATTAAATTCTTAAAATTCAGAAAACAAACAAAAAATTCAATACAACTTTTGGCTATTATTACCATTTTAATTACTACCATTGCCTGAACTAGATCAAACAGTGTTTTGAGATGTTTTATATATACAGATATTGAATATTTAGTACTTACTCCCCTGGACCTTGAAAAATGCCGAAAGGATGAGAAAAATACATAATTATTGAAAGAGAATGGCTTCAGCAAATCTGTGCAGCAATGTACAGAAGCCTAATAGTTTTTTTTATTCTTAATATTTCAATCTGCTTTTAGTTTGTGATTGAATCATTTTAAAGGCTCCAGCCTTCAGCAAGCAGTTTTTATTATATAGGAAAATAAATTTTAAAAAAAAGAAAGATAAAGAAGTCTGAAGGACGATTATGTAGGGCTGCACTGAAATCTCATCAAATCAGTCCAAATCAAGAGGAGAATTGAAAGTCTTCTAGCTTGACTGTTCCAAAATCAAACAAAATATAATGCCAATTTACTAATTTACTGGCCAGTTTTCCAAATTTCCATAAACAGATACATCTTTAGGCAGAGCATCTTGAAGGTGCATCCTGAAAGAGCTATGCTGAGGTTTCCAGAGAAGCATATGTCAACATTACAGTAGGGTTTTAAAAGCATCTCTTAGAATTTCCACTTTATTTCTCATGTTCTTCCTACAAATGCCAGAATGCATTGTTTAAAATGTGATTGGAAATATTTATAAAAAATATGCCATTATATAATATTCAGTTATAGTCTATTGATTCCTAATTTTATCAGTCTCTGTTCCATAAATATAATCTTTTTCTTTACGTGGCCTCAAACATTCAAGACATTAATTCAATGTATTCTAAAGTACTGATTCTAATGTATTCTAAAGTACTGATTCTAAAGTATTCAGGCTACATGGTTCCAGTGTATCTACACAGATCATAAGAATTTTGAAATTGCATATATTTTGGCACTACAAAAACAACAACAAAAAAAAAGAGATTAGATTATAAGAAAAACATTTGGAAAAAAACTATGTATAGAAAAACTAACAGCAACAGCAACAAAAAAAAGAAAAGCTTGGGTGCACTTAGTGTTAACCTTGTATCTTGCATAAATAGCTGTGCTGAAACAAACGGGCTTTATTCTGTCAATAAAATTATAATAAGTTAGAGAATTGTAACTCAGTTCAAATCTATCATGTTCCCAGACTGTATAAATGTGGCCATTCATCTGCTAGAGTGACTGACTACCTGATAGGTAGAATTTTCTTTTAGCTTTATTACTTTTCACTTTATGGCTGATCCCTAGAGGTATATGTTCATCTGTGGTCCATTGGAGGATGACGTGATTTTATAAAGTATTAATCAAAGTTGATTCATTTCTTCGTAACACTAATTGAATTCTCTAACTTAAAAAAATCTACTCCGCAGTCTCAAAACTAATGGCTGAATGGAGAAGGGGAGAAATCATCTAAAAGAATAAGCTGCATAAAACTTTTGAGAAAAATATAATTAATTAGAAATTATGAAGTCATTAGGTTAAAATTCTTCATAATTTGCAAAATAATGATATCACATCATTACTTGCAAAATATTTTTAAATCAGTATTTTTTCTGACATCATACAATTCAAAAAAATTTATTACAGAAACTTACATGAGAAATTTATGAAGAAAGAAACAATTATATTTTTTATGATAATTGCACTTCCCCATCCAATGGAAAATAGGAAGAAATTCCTACATGTCTCTATTTTGGTCTCTCTGCCTTTTTTTTTTTTTGTTTTTTTTTTTGTTTTTGTTTTTGTTTTGTTTATAATATTGTAAGCAGCCCATTACTCACTAGTACTGTTGACCATGGGCTAAGAAAGTGTCAGGCTAGATGTAAGGAATGCAGATAGAAATTGCAGTCTTGGATGTAATTGTAGTGTTGCATTGAATGTTTCCTGTAGTGCTCACCTCTGTGAGAATGTAGAAATATTTCAGCTTTCTATAAATGTCTGGAAACATTAGGAAGAGTTTAGGATATAAATATTGTCTCAGTGCTAGGTACTAGAAATTACAAAGCTAAATTACTATGGCTCTTACCAGAGTAGATACGGGTTATATGGTTCTGTAAAAAGGATGCTACTATCAGGACTGTAATATTTGCCTTATCTAACCCAGCATGGTCAACATGGTATGGCACTGTGCCATATATTGGGAGTCTGAGAAAGAGAGACCTTATTGGAACCACACCCTGCCTTTCTTGTATCCGACCTGTTAAGCAGACAGAACACCATGGGAAGGATTCCCTATCCTCACTCTGTTCCACTTCACTGAATGTGGTGACTTAAGCGGTAGGGGAGAATGGTGACAAGTTCCTCCCCAGTCCTGCAGGTTCATCAGTTCTGTGACTGTCTCGCTGTTACGGGTGCCCTTGCATAACAGGCAGGGGAGGTGCTGGTCTCCCCTCTCTGCTGATTTGCAATAGGACATAAGAAAATGGAATGAAACTGTGTCAAGGGAAGCTCAGACTGGACATTAGGAAAAGGTTCTTAATTGAGGGGTTGGTCAGTCATTGGTACAGACTCCACAGGAAAGTGTCAGAGTGTCTTGAATACTTCTTTTAGTCATATGGTTTAGTTTTAGGTAGTCCCGCAAGAAGCAGCAAGTTGGACTTGATGATCCTTATGGATACTTTCCAGTCCAGAATATTATATGATTCTATGATAGAATTATCCACTAAAAATGCATCAATATTTTTATAGAATGCCTTGCACTCCCGTTACTATTGGTACATCCAAGTGTGATAGTTTACTATCAATTAGGTGTGATGGTTGGACCACTAAACAGTCACATAAACATACCCAAACAGTGTTTTTTGAAATTTCAGGTTATTCAAACCAACTACATAGAGAAGGATCCTTTCCTATATAAGTAGGGTTGGTGAGTGGCAATAATGAAATAGGGTGAACAACAAAAGAAAAGACATGTTGCTTTCCCTACCAAATGTGAAAGAGGACCTGCTGCAGATAGGTGGTAACAAAGGTCAGATGTCATGCCTCTTACTGGGGGAAACAACACAGGAACAATTCTCTTTGTTCACTGTTTCCAATTTCTGTAGACTGTTGTCATCCTCTTTTATATATGTATTTTCACCACACAAGTCATGTTTGTTAGATAATAAATATTTGTTCTTTTTTTCCTTTGTTATACTTTAAACCCATATCAGTCTTTAATAGGACTAGTAGCTAATGACTTGTACATGTTCCTTGTATTTATGTTATTCTCAGACTGCATTCTTAAAACCTCTGCTATCACCTGCTGCCTGCACTCTCAATCCTGGTACTGAATATCAGTGTTTCAAATAGGCTTAATCTTACCTCTACTTTAAGAAGTGTCAAAATAAATTTAAAAAAAAAAGTGAGCTATTCTGCACTTTTGCCACACTGTTGTCTGTTTATGCACATCTGTACTGCAGCCACAGTGGTGAGATGTTCCTCTGAACTCTATATTCACTCATCTGAATATCAGAATTAAGACAAACATAGTATCACATCATACTGAGAAAAGAAAAGAAAGAAGTGCTCATGTAGTGAAAACTTGAAATAACTAAAATCTGTGCACCCTTGGAGTACAGGGTTTGCGCCATCCCAAAACACCCTCTATTAGAGGGAGCTATAAGATCAGCAGGAGGTCAGAAAAACACTATTAAGTCTTTATCTACTCCATCTGCCCCGATCCTTGTGCTATCACATCATGATATAGCCAAACACCAGCCTCTTTCAGACCACAAACGGCACTTTTGATTTCTTCCTCAAGGCTGTGGTACTAACCGGATGGATACCTGAGAATGTGGCTATTTCTATTATCAAATAGAGTCTCTTGACAAAGGCCCATAAATTCTTTGTTGTCTTGTTCAGCTTTCTTCTGTTGCTCATTAAACATAGAAAAGGCAGAGATAAGTGGGCTACCTTCAGGATCTTGCAGCTGGGTCACTATCCTAGAAGACAACTTGTTCTCCTGAAGTATTTGTACTGATTTCTGGATATTTTATCTTCTTTCTCTGTTTCCTTTCCTTACTTTAAAAGTTAATTCTTATGGTTTTGACCCAGAATATTCTTATGGTTTTGACGACAGTCTTCTCCTCTGCCCATCATACTTTTCGCCATCTTTTTCTGCTCATTTGAAAGTTTCTTTTCAGAACTGCAGATAGTCTATTTTCCTCTGTATGGATTTTCCTGTGGGTTTTGCCTATTAGTGTATTTTAGAAAAAGAAAAGTTTTGAGAACTTTCTACTTAGACCTTTTATATATAAATATATATATTTAGTTTCACAGCCCATATTTTCCCTAATCATTCCTTATCCTTATTGCATCTTGTAACTTTTCTGCTTCTAAATTAGGAATATCAATACATGCTTCAGAAGATGTAACCTCCCTCTGGGTTTACATGTGAAGTCCAGGTTGGGTGCCCTACAACTGGCCTGTCATCTCTACCTCTTTTTATATGTTTTTCTTTCTGTTCATATAGCAGTTAGAGCTACTGATGCTTAACTTCCTCATTAGTTCACCAATTCCCAATGCTTAGTCCTCTCTGCCATGGCATTTATCTTCTAACACTTCCTTCTGGTTTCCTATTCACAAAGATATCTTAAAACCTTTTATTCATATAGCGTTCTCTAAATAAACCCTTTAGCATCTTCTGGTTTATGGCAGGTTTCAAAAACCAAATTATGATATTTTTAGATTTTCCCTTTAAAGGGACATCTTAAAAGAATTTAGATAATCCACCGCTGTGCTTGTTTACTACTTACTGTTTTCTAAGTTACAGGAGTACCATGTAGTCAATGATTTTCCTGACATTGATGTCTCTGAATATGCAGCCCTTTTCAGTTCTTTCCTGTATTCTGCAGCATGAAAGAGATTATTTCAGGGGAAAACGTGTGTCATTATTTCTGAGGAAAATAGGTGTCATTATTTCCTGACATTTCCACTTTAATAGCAGAAAATTTCTATAAATTTGGCTAGTTGTTCGTATGGATAATTTGCTATGGAGGGTAGTTGCTCTAGTTAAACATCACATAACTCAGCTGGGAGTAAAGAAAACAAAATCTAAAGTCAGAATCCAGCTTTACAATGGATACTGTATGGATTGCTTTACCTAGATAATTATCTTCAGAAATTTTTATCTAATATGTATGCATCATAAACGAATTGTGAGGTCGAAGCCATTAATACTTCATGTTTGAAAATGCTTGGAACAAACATATTAGGAACGGCCAAATATATTAAATCCTGTTATAGTCCTGGACCCTAGGGAGATTCAAACATTATAATTAAAGTTATGTTAAAATATGCCTTCTGAGAACTACAATAATATGACAAAAACTTGTTTAATTCTGGGCCAGGTTTACCACCATTGAATTTTAGTTCACGGTATAATAAAACTGGCGAATGCTCAAGGAGAATATAACAGAATTCACTGGTGTTTTATTAATTAACATAGATCGTGCCATATTTGTAGATTCTTAGAATGGTTTGGGTTGGAAGGGACCTTAAAGATCTTCTAGTTCCAAACCCCCTGTCATGGCAGGGATGCCACCCACTAGACCAGATTGCATAAAGTCCCATCCAGCCTGGCCTTAAACCAGTGTCCCAGCCAAGGATGAGGCATCCACAGCTTCTCTGAACAGCCTGTTCCAGTGGCTCACTACCCTCACAGTAAAGAATTTCTTCCTTAAATCTAATCTAAACCTGGTCTCTTTCAGTTTGAAGCCATTCCCCGTTGTCCTGTCACTACATGCCCTTGTAAAATGTCCTCTCCAGCTCTCCAGTATGTTATCTCTGTCTCCTTTATGCACTCCTATAGAGTTCAGATTAGGTTTTAAGTCCTGAAGGCCAAAGACCACCTTCATCAGAAGCAACTTGTGACTATGTAAAAGACAGAGCAAGGCCTAGACCAAGTGGTGATCACTAAGTGACTCCCGTACCGTAGTTTTTAAGCCCCGGCAAAATTGATCGTCTTCACTGCCTTTGGGTTTCTGGTCCAGGTTTCAGACCAGAACAAAAAATACATTTTTTAATTGAGCATCGGTGGTCTTCAGTGTACTGAAGCAAAGCAAAACCAGCTGGTGATTTGACAGCTGATGTGCACAATGTAACTCATACAGCGATAGCACTACTCCTGTTTGCTCCTTGACATGGCTTCTGTCAGGTTTTTAATAGGAATCACTGATCCTGCTGTGAAAGCTTAGAGAGCACGTCTCTTTTCCTCTCATAGCAAGGGCCAAGATCAAAGAGGTGAGTTCTGCATCCTGAATGGCACTCGGAAGTGTAGTGGTGCCCTTGCACTTCTCCTGCCAGGTACCTGACCCATGGCTGGCCTGTAAAAGCCAAAGAACTGAGGCAACATTAAAAAGTAAAGTTTATCTTTACTGCTTTTGTGTAGTGGGGTGTACATTGTCTTGATCACAACCCACCAACTGCACTGTGTGATAGTGATGAAATTAAGGAGCACAAGTCTCTTTCCACAGACTTTAAAGGGAACAGGTACAAAACTGCAGTTTTCAGAAGTGTCTGGTTTTTTGGAGTGTATATATGCAGCCATGCTCGTTGTAGCTGGAGAGAAGGATAGATTATATAATTTGCCCTTTTTCATGTCCATATGTAGTAAAATGGTATTAATTAATACATGTTCATTATGACACTCATAACTAAGGCATCAGTAACTGTTAGACACATATTACTACATTTTAAATGGAATTATTTTAATGTATTTCAAAGTTATTAAACATGTTCTTCAGTTTCCTTCCAAATTATTCTTCAAAGTGAATTCTCCATGTTTTTTTTAAACTGAAATGAAATAAAAATCTTATACAATTGACCTTTTAATAGGTACCTCTAGTTTGCATATATGAAGGAAACATGAAAATTAGAAAAAAATAAATTATTCTGTTACATGTAATAGAGAAAAAGTATTGCCTTTCAGGGGTTTGTAATGTAGAAGTTTTTGATTAATACATCATGCTGTTGTGACACACGCCTTGCTTATGACTGTTCTCTGTTTTTATGGCTAAGAAATGGATGAGTTGGAAACTTTACTTGCATAATCCCATGTTGGTCAGTGATTTGGGTTTTTTTTACCTTTTTCTTGTTAACTTACAGCAGTTTACTTACTCAACATGATTGTCTTATCCTTCTTTTACAAAATTCTGCTATTTCAGAGAAAATATTCTTAGGAACAAGTATACATTCTTGCACTGCAGTTTGCTATATAGTAGGATGGTCCAAAAATGCATTTTAGAATCAAGGTAACACTCCCCAGAACTTAAATATATTCAACAAAAATGCCTATTCATCATTTAACAGAATAGTTATATAGACATATGTCTACAAATGGAGTTCAGTGTGGCTGAAGACATGAGACATTTGTGAATCATAAAGAGGCAAAGCTTTTAGAACAGATCTATCATCCCTAAATTATTATTTTTAAAAGATGTTCAGATTTTCAAAATCATCCATGTTCTAGAGGGTCACTAAAGCAATCTTTACTATAAAGGAAAGTAATTTTATCTTATTTTCTTCATAATTGTGTAGCAATTTTTATCTTTTTTTATTTTGTTTTGTGTTTGGGGCTTTGTTCTGTTAAATCTGTGATTCATTCCATTTTAGTATGGAATAATATAACCAGGAATATGCCTATTTTTCCTTCTTTATGAGATGAACGTACTTTTGGAGAGTCACTGAAACAAGTCTTTCTATACTCTAGCAGTTTAAAGCTGAACATTTCTGAGAACTCATCTCTGTTTCAACTATTAGGTACATGCTCATTCCCTTGATATTGGTGCTGAGACTGAACAATTTACTTGTGAAAAGCAGATTTGTCATGTCACTAAATCCCAAATAAATGGACAAATAACATTTGCTTCTACTTGTCTTTCTAAGTATGTTAGAATAAATACTTAGTATAGACAGATGATGAGAGGGGATAAATAGTTGTGCCAAGGATCTTGGATTTATAGGGGCTTTATTTCATAATATTTGACAGTATTTGGTGGGAAAAAGAATTTTGAAAGAAGTGGGATAAAAGGAGAAATAACTTTTAAAGTCTTCTTATGCCCAGAGTAGCCCATGGCTAGCCAGTCATAGTTGTGTATATGATGATTTTTCTTCCTTTTTTTTTTTTCAATTCTTTCCTACATACATAAAATAATATCTGCACTTTATGGATGCATAATGGGGGAGATTCTTTGTCAGAGTTTGTTTCTCTGATGGAAGAATTGAACAGGATATAGAAAATATTTTGATTGAGCCAAAACTGTCAGCAGTAATGGCAAATATTTCATGTTTTGAAGGACTGGATTATTCAGCTAAAGTTTGGAGAATGTCTTTAATGGTAGAAAATTTTCTGTAATATAAATAATCAGCATATTTCAAAGTTCATATGGCAACATTTCTTCTAGTGGTGTCTATCTATAGTTATACTTAGAAAGCAGGTAGAACTGATAACTTGTTTGTCACAAGTTCCAATGACCTGTTTAATCATCTTTTGCTGTCATGTTCCTGCATGTGTAGTTTCATATCATCCTGATATCATTGAACAAAAAGAAAAAAAAAAAAAACCAAAAAAAATCCACAAAACACCCAAGCCTGTTCTAGGCAATAGAAAGCAGGTATTTCTTGCAATAAAAACAAATGTCATCTGAAAAGAGGATATGATTACATGAAATTTTTTTAGTTGGCTAAGGATAAGAATTCGGCTCAACCACAGTTCTTGTTTACATTTGGTAATTAAATCTTAATCACCCATGTGGGATTAGGGAAGTTTAGTTTCAATTTATGTAGAAGGAGACCTGAAATGGGAAAGAATGTACCCAATGGTGACTAAGAGATCACAAATATATTTGGAAAATCCAATTGGTATTAGCTGAAATTTTCTTTCATGTCTTTTGGAATGGAAACAGATGCTCTGATACCTCCACATAGTGCCATGTGAAACTAAGTTGATTCTGTATATTTCAGGTACTTCTGTGGTCCAAGTTACAGCTACTGATGCTGATGACCCTTCATATGGAAACAGTGCCAGAATTATTTACAGCATACTTCAAGGGCAGCCATATTTCTCTGTGGAACCAGAAACAGGTCACAAAAATTTTCATTATTTTCATTTCCCATAACTTGTCCTTTCATTTAGATCCCCTAAAAAACTTCATTAAAAAAACCAACCAAAATGGAAGAATATTTCTTTTTTCTCATGATTTATAATTTTTATAATACATATAAAATTCAAGAGTTATGACCACTGAAATTATGAAGTACAAGTAATTTCACAGTGGTACTACTGAGAGCTTAAGATCTGCATAACAACATTTCTGATAAAGGCAAGAATAAAGCTTTATGTCCTAGAAAATATTGTTCTTTTTTCCCTAACGATTCTACTTGGATTAATAAAAGGCATTCTTTCTGCTCCTAAACCATGTGCATAAATATCTTGAATCATTTTTACTATGAAAATGGAAAGGGACCTTTGATGTAGAACTAAGTATTTAACCAAGATATAGACTGTACTGAAGGCTATTATAAGAAGTCTGCTATAAAACTTATGGACCAAAATTTGTACTTTGAAACATTAAATGACTATTTTAGAGATATATTTCAAGACTAGTACAAAAAAAATGCAGCAGATTGCTGCACATAAAAAAGAAATATATTATTAACTATTTTATTTTTCAATTTATTTATTTTAGGCATCATCAGGACTGCTTTGCCAAACATGAACAGAGAAAACAGGGAGCAGTACCAAGTAGTTATCCAGGCAAAGGACATGGGAGGCCAGATGGGTGGATTATCAGGAACCACCACTGTGAACATCACACTGACTGATGTCAACGACAATCCACCTCGCTTCCCCCAGAGTAAGCTGCATTTAATAGTTGACTTGTGCTGTAAGAGTTAAGCAATCACCATCTGGTTTAATTTAGAGTAAATCTAGATTATGGGGCACACATAAACAAAAGGCTTATGTACTGATTATTATTATTAAAGCAGTGTATTAAATGTTACAGCATTTGTTTGTTAGAAAACAGTTACATGATCAAATATAACTGCAGTAAACCTGGAATACCTCCCAGTACTATGGGGAGTGATAGTAGGTGGACTCATAAGAGCATTAGAGCAATGTTTTTTCTTTCCTTACCTATTGCTTAAATCCTACATGCTCTCCCACTGGAGAATTACATGTTGTAATTCTAGATATGCAGAAATGTTTGAATTGTAGTATCTGCTTTAATATTTAATCATGAAGAATGTGGAAAAGAAATTACTTGAAGGGAATCAAACAGATTTGTACTTTTTCAGCTATAGAGCTACAAAACATCATAGAAAATTTAACAAAATAAAGTAAATTGCATTTAACATTTTTAGGGATTTTTACCACTTTGGTGAAGGTTTTTATAATGCTTTTGGCCTTCTGATAATACTGCTGTAAAGATTTTGTATCCTCAAACTAAAATGTAAAATTTTCTTGGTCTCCGTCTAACATTGAAATATTAAACTATGTAACTACAAACTTGTAAAGGTTAAGCATTTTAAATACATTTGAAGCCTTTTGCATAAACTGAAGTTGCAATATTTGCAGGATGATTTGGACTTACTTAATACATAAAGGATTTAGAGTATCCTCACCACACGTTTTATACACTGTATAATTCTACTGAATCCTGTAGTTACTGATGCACTCTTCAGGATCAAAATATCAGAATCAGCTTCAAATTATACTCTGTATTGCACCAGGGCATACATAATTTTGTTCAATTTAATATTGTATTTAATATATACGTGTTTAGCTACGATGTTTTTCAACATATCATTTCATACACACTCTCAAAAAAATCATGCACCATCGAGTAATTAGAGTTTGTGCATTTCCACAAAGGTCCTATTCTGAACAGAATTTATTGTTAATTTATCAATGATGTTCTTTGTTTTTCCACAACTTTTTCAGTTATTATTTTTGTTGTTTTCATTTGTGTACAGAAGATTATGGTATTTCCAGTGCTGTGCAGGAGAGGAATGCTGTATTACTCCTCTCTGGACATACTAAGGAAGACTATTCAAAGAGGTGTCATGTTGAAAGCCTTACAGAAAAAAAAAACCAAAACAAACATTTAAACTTAAGACAGCATAAAAACTTCAAACATGCATATGTATGCTTTTATTTTTCTTCTTTTTTTCTTCTTTCTTAAGCACTGTGTTAAATTAGAAGTTAGAATAATGAAATCAACTTTGTAAACCATTTTTACATTACTTATTTGGCAGTCCAACATCACATCTGAATAACAGGAAGATGTGATGTAGCATTTCTGCATTTTTCCTTAATGTCAGTTTAAATCAGATGTCTCATTTGCTTTAAAGAAAATTAATTTTACTCTCATGGGCTGTTATGTTTCTCTCTACTTTCTGCTGTCTTTGTTAGATAGAAATGTATGTTTCAATGGAAATGAAAATTGAAACATTTATAAAGATTACTCATTATACTAGATATATGAAAGTAAAAATAGCTATTGACTTTTTGAAAAAATCTTTATATTTAATCTCAAAATGCAAATAGACATGATCATGATTAGTGATCTTAACAGAGTTCAATGAGACTGCTGGAATTGAAACTGATCAAGTTAAACTATTCCTATTCTATTCCATTAATAAAAAAACCAGATGTATTAGGTTTATGAGATAATAATATTCATAGCAGATTTATGAATTACCAGGGTAAGTATTAAAATGCCCATTATGTTTTCACAGTACTCAGCATATTGCAGCTATATGTTTCAATAAAATGTTTAATAACAGCTAAAATATCTCCCACAAGAAACTTGTATTAAAATAGTGGTAAATTCTACCTTATGTATTGTATCATACTTTCTCAAAACAACAACAAAAAAAAAAAAAAAAGAAAAAAGAACAAAAGAACCCCTAATTCCTCGTTTCTTTAGATTGTGAAACAAGGATTCTTCAAAATCTTTTTTTCCTCTTGAAGCTATACTAAAACCCACACAGATAACAATGGTGATGAGATTGAAAACTTTTTCAAGGTGCTACAGAAAGGTCATCAAAGACCTCAGACACTGTATCTCTGTTTCAACTTTACTATTTCCAAATGTTCTCGGAAGTAAGGAGATAGTGTTGATCAATGACAAACAGAAAATGTGATTTATGGACTTAGAAGCCTGAGTCTGAGTGAAACTCAGTGCACCTAAATTATGTCAGCCCATGTCTCCTGTGAGACTATAGCCTGTAGTACTTTATAATATTTACCTTTAAATTATATGCCTATTCAAGAGTGAATCAGAAGAAGGGTAAAAGAAAAAAATAAGATTGCTTTTTCATTCTTTATGACTGACTGAAGTATTTGCAATCCCAAGTGTGTAGACTTTAATCTTGCAGCTTATTTCTGCTCTCCTTAGTATAGGGAAAAGTATTTCTTTCCTTGATCCTACCATTCCTTTCCCTGACAGACAAATCAAAGGACATCACTCACTGGAGTAAGTGCACAGAGTAAACTACTCTGCTTGAGAAGAGAGAAATAAGATTGACAGCAGAATTTTGCGAGGATAATTCTAGTTTGATGTAGTTTGTATTCTGATACAGTGTCTAAAGCTGCACTGAATCCCATACTTAGTCATAGCGTGAAATGTCTTCAGTGACAAAAATAATAAAATGAAATGTCTCATACTATGGTGGACGTTTGTGTAAATGGATAGGTTAGATTAAAGATTATATTTCAGATGATAAGTTTCTGGGTTTTTTTCACTCTGTGTTTCTACTACCTCATTGGCAATTCAAGATATGAGCTCTTACCACTTTGTAGAGTAAATTAATGACTTGGGTATTGCACTGGGATAAAGTAGTGTCCACAAAGCATAGCTTGGAATGTAGCTTAAAGCACAAAAGAAGAAAAATATGGGGAATAGCTGACACCTCATAAAAATTATTATAACATATAAATATTAATTGGAGGGGGAGGGAAACAGTCTTTCACCATAGTTTTATATGGTACTGTTTAAGTACTAAAAGGGTGTTAATCTTTCCTTTTGTTTTTTTTTTAACCATTAGGTGATTACAGAGAGATTCTATACTAGTGAAGTATACAGGCTTAGATATTAGAGAAAAGCAGTGAAAATGTTAGAGAAAACGCAGGATAAAGCACTCAATGGAACATCCAAATGCAAAAATAAATACATATAAATAGAATGTGGGGTGTACATAGCAATAATTCATTCTGCTGCTATATGTCAGTTTCATATTTAAAGCTGATTAAGTAATATTACATTAAGAAATTAAATTTCAATATTTTTCATTCAACATTAAAAAGCAAAATAAATGTGAATACATTCATTTTTTAGTTTTCATTTGGGTTTTTTTTAGGTTTGTGAAATGGGAATGTAATACCATAACAGAACAGAAAAAATAAGTCTATAGAAGCAGAAAAAAATCTCAAATGACCCAATGGTAATATGGTATTTTTATAGTGAGTGTCACTCTGTTACTGGCTTGAAATACACCAATAATCCTCAAATGATTCCTGCTTTCCTGAAGATATGATAAAGTCATGTTGCAAGTGACCTTCCCATATAGCTTTGCCACTGCTGCCTCCCCGTGTGTGATCTTGATCACACAAAACTAGTAACTCCATTAATGGATGTTTCTGTACTTATTTGTGGCAGTGTATATAGTTTCTGGGTTGCTTTTTGGGTAGCTTGTTCAGGTTTTACTGTTGTGGTTGCTGGCCTTTACTACTTCCACTTTTGTGCTATTATCAACTAAAGTATACTTCCAACCCATGTAACTTAGGTAGTCTCTAAGTAGAACAGCAAACCTTGGAAAACTTAACTAAGGCGAGAGAAGAAAGTGTTTTCCAATAGAGATTTGATGACTTCACTTTCATCTTTGGAATGACAAGTCTAGATGCATTCATTTTAAAATATTTTTCTGAGAATTCTACATAGCACATTATGTCCCCCACATGTTTTTCTAACATATGTTCTAACAGATGGCACCAAAGATCTCAACCTTTATTTACAGTTTTCACATTAAGGCCAGGACATAAAATACTAAAATGTATGTTAAGATACTTATTTCAATTTACTGCAGCAGGCCTGAATGATGACATTTGATTCCTGTGTATTTTATCAGCTGTATGACACCACAATAAAGAGATATAACCAAGAAAAGTAGCACAAACCAACAACTGTAATATTCCTAAGCCTAATTAAGTATTGAACAACTATAGGCAGACTTTCTGCTTGTAGACTTTAAAAAACCTCCCCCAGCATTAATGTATTATTCAAATTTATTTATTATGATATCTTACTATCTATTTTTGAAAGAAAAAATGTCAGTCTGCTGCATAGAATTGGACAGCAAAATCAAGGAATTCTATTCTTGTTATTGCTTCCATGATAAAATACATGTAAAATGTATCACAAAGATTGCCCTTAGATAATAAGGTGCATTAAAAAAAGAGTGAAACCTGGCAAGAACACAAAGCAGTCTTTCCCGATGATATTTCAGGAATGAAAGAAAAACGAGGACAAGTAAAGTACAAGGAAAAGAAAGGCAAGAAAAGTGCAGACATAGTTGATTCTTCTTTGAGAGAGAATAGACATCCTTCTCAACCCAACTTTTTGATTAATTTGTTTTTCCTACAAATTAGTTTTCAATCTTCTGTATAAAACGTTCCTCTGCATAGTTCTCTGCCTCATATTTTATCCATTCTCTCAGTATTAAATGGCAAAATCTCTGGAATAAAAAAAATACACAAAATTATGTTATCAGCTATTGTGTCACACAGTGTTACTTAGTGCCTGTGTACCAGCTTGTGGGGGTCCTGAATGGCTCTTTGTCTCTTTGACAGGTACCATCCATCTCCGCATCCCTGAGTCCTCCCCAGTTGGGACAGCCATTGGCAGTGTTAAAGCCACAGATGCAGACACTGGAAAAAATGCAGAAGTAGAGTACAGAATTATAGATGGTGATGGAACGGATATGTTTGATATCATGACACAGAAGGACACACAGGAAGGCATCATCACTGTGAGAAAGGTGTCTATTAACAGCATTCACTAAATGTTTTTTATGTCAATGTTATGTCACAAATATTCAGTGCTTAGATCATGTGATGACATGTGCTAACTGCTTAACATTTGCAAGCATCACCTCTCAGTGACTCAAAGGTTCTATTTCCTTTTAAGATGAACTGGAAATACAAGGTGGTGAGCATATCTAAGATGCAGCAAGGTTTAAAGCATTGTCTCCAGCAAAGTATTAAAAAGTGGACCAGCCCCAGTGTGTTAAAACTAATTATCTCTGTGATTTCAAATGCAGACTTCTTTAGTATTCATGTAACCTATTTACTTCAGCAAGCAATCACTCACTACTTCAGCAAGAAATCACTCCCGACAGCAAGCTCACTCGCTACTGAGGGACATATATTTTCCTTCTCTGTGAGATTCTCATCTACTTAGGTGACCAATGTGTGCCAGAACACAGACTTGAGTTGCAAGCTGAATGGTTTTGTTCCTGTTTCCTACATATGAGAGGGTTACCACAGGAGCAACATGTATGTAATGATGGTGTTCCTGCTCCAGAGCTAGCTTTAGTTCCGCCCTCTGTCTTGCATAGTCAGAGCATTTTCAGATGCTTATCGTCTAAGATCTTACACATAGAAGTGCCTCTCTCCTGCTCCTCAACAGTTTCCCCTCCAGAAGTTCCTTGGTCCTTGTCTTTGGGACTTTGTGATGTGTTTCCAAAGAGTTCAGGCATCATTTTCCTCATAAAGCACTGTTTATATTAGCTTTTCAAACAAATGTCCTTAAGCATAGAATAATGAAATAAACAGTGGTATAATATACATTTTCACATTTCTTGATAATGGCAACCAAGGAAAAGATAAGTTCTGCAAAGATAAGAGAGTTCTTTTTTCATTTCTGTGTTCTTCTCTGTTCATAGTCAGTGCAGAATTTATCTGGGAAAAATGAAGAAACAAAGTTTGGGGTCTAATAATTTTGCTTTTTCCTAGAAATTTGTGAAGACTTCTCTTGAGATGCTCTTTTCTTGCTTGCTTCAGATTTTTCACACAGATTACTATTACATTAAATCAACAGAGTCTTAAAAAAAAAGTGTAATAGCTGAATCAAGCATAAAAAAATTATGAGTTATAATAGAGCAGTTCCAAAAATGTCTCCCATAAATACTAATGAACAAGATCTTCTGATTTTGTCATTAACAGTCTGACAGAATTTGCATTTTTCAGGAAGCTTTCTTAGTGATGAATAAATAGTTTATTCAATACCAGAGACAACAGCACTAACAAGCAAGGAAGGAGATGAGAATGCTCAGTTCATTGATTTATTAAAATATTCTTTTTCTTTAATTATTTATCCACATTGATTGTAATTTTCTTTTCAGTGCTGAATAACTACAAATAGCTTGTGTTCCTTTACAGAGCATGTAAGTCATTAAGTCTGAATTCAATATCTGCTGTAAAAGAACTTTTTCTATACAAATTTTTTTATACAATTTCTCAGACAAAATAATTGATTTTCCACAATTTCATCTATTTGGGCAACAGTTTTGTTCATTACTGTTGATGTGCTGAAATGCCTGCATAATCCACAGGTTTCATATCCATGTTTTGCAATGTAGCTGGACAAGATATCCAACGTGGATGTGAATGTTGTAGTAGCAAGTTTACATATTCATGGTGCACATTCTGTCAAATCACACCAGCTCATTAGAAAAAAGCAGGACTAGCTTGTCTTCTTTGCTTCTAGGCTTGAAGCTAGCATCCCTTAACAGCAGAATGATGCACACTGCAGACACACCAATAGCCTCAGATCTAGGTCAAATAGTAGCACTGTGTTGCATTTCTCAATTGTATTCATAGATGTTCCCCCATCTGCTATAATTACTTTTTTAAAACAAGTATCGGGCAGTGAGGAAACATATTCTTTCACCGGACTGCATCTTTCTGATTTTGAATCGTGTATTTAAATATCTAACCTGTCACCTTGGCATCTTTCATGAACATTAATTAGTATTTGAAAGCAGCTAGGCAGAAAAAAAATAAGTTATCAACCACCCATTTTGATGAATGAAAACAACTAGTTCTGTATATCTCTGAAATTCTGTGGGACTTAATAAAGTCTTCTTTTTATTCAGAAAGGTAGATTTTCAGCTTGCTCATTTCCTTAGAATTATTAATTAGCTAACACTTTTCATCTATGACAGCTAGAAAAATTTGAAGGAATAGAATTCTTTTCTATCCAAAATGATTTCTAATTATAACTGTGAACTGCTCCTCCTTCTATTTTAAAAAGGAACTGCTGACAAAAATGTCAAATATATTTAAAAAAACCCCCGTCTGATGTTGGATTCATTAAATTAAATGAAAAGGTACAAGATTAAACCTTACTGTTTCTCTAGATATAGAGAGCTTTGAAACACACACCTTCCTCAACAGACACTTAAAACATTCCTGATATTTAAGGCCAGCTACATAGGCTTGACAATAAGAATACTCTAGCCATTTTGATTATCCAGGATTTTACAGTATTTCCTATGAAATACTAGTGTTAAATACCTTGTTCTGGAATGTTTGTATTTCTAGTCAGTATCTCAAGTATTTTAAATGCTTATATGATTGTTTCAAACCCATATCCTTATGAAAGAGCTGCAAAATTCCCTGAATAACTGGTTAATGTCCACTGAAGATATTTTTGTCATTCATGCTGAGATAATTCAACTAAAATTTAGGAAAAGACAGTTCTTCTAAAAACAATGGTAATTTCTTATTAGACAGAATGAGTCCTGTGGTGGGGAAAATATTAATTATCTTGGTGTTCCCACAATGCAGTGAAGGATCTGATAAGGCTTGAGTCCTTTTCAGTTTCCATTATGTATATAGGTCAACATCTGTCCATATGTAAATCTAATTTAATAAAATTTATCGCAATTTTTGTTTTTAGCCACTGGACTATGAGACAAGACGCCTTTATACTTTGAAAGTAGAAGCTGAAAATACCCATGTGGATCCACGTTTCTATTACCTTGGGCCTTTCAAGGACACAACTATTGTGAAAATCTCTGTGGAAGATGTAGATGAACCTCCTGTTTTCAGCAGATCTTCTTACCTTTTTGAGGTGCATGAAGATATTGAATTGGGGACAATAATAGGAACAGTAATGGCACGGGATCCTGATTCTGCCTCAAGTCCAATAAGGTAATACTTCAGTGTCTCTAAACAAATTATTTGCTAAAGAAATGAAGATAAATAGTAATACAACATGAATTTCACATAGAGGATTTTTCTATTATTTATTAGTGTCCCAGAGATAAACAGAATTGAGAATGGTGTTGTCTGTAAACCTCCAGACTTATCAGGCAACAGCCATTTACTTGCACACAAGAGACATGGAAAATATTTTCCAGCGCTTCAATTCATAGAAAACTTAAAAAATTACACCTTGATTTCAAGTAGGTTCTTCAGGATTGCTTCTTGCTTCACACTGTGAAAAACTTTTAGAGTGCTGATGAAATAAGTTCTAGTCTTCAACATAACTATTACCATATATGAAGTAAAATGAAATGGTCATCATATAGGCGAAGTAGTCTTAAACGTGATTTCTCAACAAAATGGCAGGTTGTCGCTGTTGAGCAGCTAGCAGAGTAATGAAAGCACCAGTTCTCAGTGGCAAGAAGGAATGGCCTTTATTGTTTTGATTTCATCACATATATAGAGTTCTCAAAAGTCACCCAGATTGGTCAGTCAGAAGCCTTCCCCCAGGCCTGATTGGCCAGGCCTGCACTGCCCAAGTTCTGGGACACTGTTCCAACAACATCCAAACTTTATCTTTATTTACAAAACACAAGAAAACTTCTCATGGGAAAAACCTGTGCTAGCCACAGCAGGTTTTTGTTTTATTTTAGTTAACAGTTATAATAGTAAGCTAGCATTAAAAAACCATCATTTGAACAAGTCTTAATTGCACTTTCAGAAGTTTTAGTTGGCTGTTCTAATTTCCTTTTTTTTTTTTTTTAATTCATTTTGGTGCTGACTTGTTTGTTGGGGTTTTATTTTTTTGTCATATATTTACTGTGATGGTGTGTGGTGGAGTGAGCAAACAACAGCCAACAAAAACAGATAGATTTTATTTTCATATCCCATCATTTTTTTATTTGGCTCAATTTAGTTAAGTACTGTAAGTACTTAACTAAACCAGATGCACGTGATGAACTGTTTAGCTCACTCATAATTTTTTATAGCAACATGAACATTTGTTTCTATTGCACTGTACAAGTGTACTATTTAACTTTTGTAAAATAGAATTCTGACACATAGTCTGATAAACAATCTGCATTTGGAAAATCATACATTTAATTCCACATCAAATGTTCAATTCTGTTTTGAAGGCAGTGTTAAATATTAGAAAAAGAAAGGGATGAAAGAGCAATTTTCTGATACTACTCTGGCACGACTATATTGTGTCAGTGGACATCTTGCCTGCAGAAGTATAGCAACTATAGAAACATAGAAGGTCCTTTAACATTGATTCAGGAAAGTGAAAATTCTGCATGTGAACTTATTTTTATAGAGGTTTTTTTTTTAACTTGGTCTCTAGTGAATTAATATGTCCTAAATAATGGAAGCTGAGCTTATATCAATACTTTCAAAGAGCTCATAAATTAGCTGTCAGTCTTAGTCTGAAGAAACAGTGTATCAAAGACAATTTTCCTTTCAGAATTAAAGTAATTATTTAATTCCTATACTGAAATTCTGATTTTTTAAATGACTCTGATATATGCCTATAAAAGCTTCATTTATCAGATATTACAATACTGTATCATATTTTTAAAATTCCTCAAATTATAACTCCTTATTCCATGAAGCTAACTTTCAGAATTTTCAGAAGTGTTTATAGAAACTAAATACATGCTTTTTGAAAACTAATCTTTGTACTGTAACACATAGAATGCAAAGCCTATACTTATGTGAAATATATGCTTTCTTCTACTGGCTATAATTTCCACAATACTTTTTATTTCTTTATCATATTTAGGTTTTCTCTGGATCGTCACACTGACCTTGACAGGATATTTAACATTCATTCTGGAAACGGGTCCATCTATACTTCTAAGCCTCTAGACCGTGAGATATCACAATGGCACAATCTTAGCGTTATAGCAGCTGAGATTAGTAAGAAAATTTGTCTTTTCCTTTTCCTTTCAGTTTTTCTTAGCCTGTGAAGTTACAGCTGCAACTCTGTGAGGAAAAAAGTGCTCCTGTCCTTGCCCCCTGCCCATTTCTGCTAGATGTTCTGGAAATGTGAATTGTGGGTAGCTGACAACAGCTGCCTCCTCATTGCTTTTTTCCTCACCTGCTTCCATCACTGACCTTTAACGTCCAGGTTACTTCAGAAATGTTACCCAATTAAATAATAAGACTGGAGTAATTCTGTTTTATTCCTTTTCTTGGAGAACATTAACATGATTTTGCTGTTAAAATAGCTGAGTTTAGCATGGTAATCTATGTTTTTGTCTCTATTGTTTTCTTCATTTCCTTAGAAATGCTTTCATTATCACTTCCTATGGTATCTACACCTACAGCTCTTTGAATGAATATTTCTGTTCTGTACATATTTGAATGAATATACAAGTTCTGTTCAGTTTGATCCTGAAGCTGTAGCATTTCTAAGACCATTTAAATAAGCTCTCTGTAGATACTTTCATGTTAAGAGTATAAAAAGAACAGCAGATATCCTCTTAAACCTGCTACATTTTTGAGATTAGCTTTAATTAATGGACACAATATTTTCTAAGGGACAAAGGTCTGATCTTTGAAATCAGCTATTAAGAATTACTTCCTTTCAAAGTCACTTATTTTTTAGGGCTACTTCTATATCAGTCAAAAAAAAAAGGAAAAAACACTGATCAGCAGTGAAACGTGGCTGGCAAGAGCTACACTGCAGAGAACTAAATGGAACATTGTGTGCTGCCAGTTAAACATTCTCTGAAAAAAAACCCAACAAAAACAACTGGATTTATTTTTCAAAAACCCTTTTTTCTTCTTGTGATGCATTCTCCTGAGCCTGCAACCATTCAGAGCGCTGTCCAATGTTTTACAAGTACTTTTCAGATTTATGTAATGATGAAACTTAGCATCCTTGTATAACTACATCTTAGTGCTAAACATACTTCCTTGTCAGGAAACTTGAAGCAAATTTACATTTTGGACATATCTGGAGAAGCTAGCATTCTCCAACAAGGTATGTTAGTTTTGGAGTAAAAAGGGAGATTCAGATCTTTAAATATTTTTAAATGTTACCTGTGGAGCATGGTAGAAAGAGAAAGCAGTGTTAGAACTCATTTGGAAAGTTAGTACAAACATGCAGAAAGCTATGAAAAAACATGTCCCAAACCTGGAAGTTTAAACAATTCAGGATGCCAAAAAGATCCACATCATGCTCTTTAGGAACGGTGTTATGGATAGCAAGCAAATATAATTCCAGCTGCTCCTAAATGTCTTTTGTTTTATTTGAAGCAGAGTAAAATGGGGGAAACCAGTAATTTGGAACAATTTCTTTCTGTTGTTACTTATCCAATTCCATTAATATTGTAAACTCATATAATATTTAGCTACCATCCAGCAGAATTCCAAGAAATGGCTGCACTTTTTTTACACTCAGGCATTATTTCATATTTTTGGTATGGCAACAAGATCAGCAAGTGCGAACAGGGAGACTTGTACTCCTGAATTAGCCTACAATAACAAAAGAGTACTCTCAATAATAGTAGGATATTGGCATTTGGCAAGGGGGACGTCATTCTTGTAACTTAAGGTCTGAGAATCTACACTCATATTTTAAAAGGCAATTTAAACACAAAAAATCTTATTCTAATAAACTCTTTATCAAATTTTTGGAGGGTTACTTTCATTTGTTTTGTTGGAATTTCTTTAAAGGGCAAGAGAGGAAAGTCAGACTTGAAATTTTTTCAAAATATATATGCATGTCATCAACTAAATTAATTCTATCCCAGCCAAAACCAACACAATGCACAAAGTCAGTTACATCTTTTCTCTGTAAAACAAACAAGATCAAAAGGAATTTTAAAATTATAGATCAAAAGCCTTACAAAACCTTGAGCCAAACAAATGATAACAAATTTGTTATTGTAGTAGTGGGCATACTTTTCATACACAATATTTGAATACATTATTAACATTTGCAGCCCCTTATCTTCATGAAAATCTTAACTGCTCACTATATCCCAATACTTCATTTTTTTTACTCTACACAAATATTTTCCACATTTTTGAGAAGGCCTGATTCTGACCTGTGACTGGTTTGTATGCTAAATATTGACCAGATTCAAACCTAATCTTGCATCCATATTGCTCATGAAATTTGGAAGAAAACAGAAAACTCTTAATAAGAAAATAACCTCATTTTTCTTCTCTCTTCTGTTGTCAGACAACCCCAAAGATACAACTCGTGTTCCTGTCTATGTAAGAATTTTGGACGTTAATGACAATGCCCCACAGTTTGCTGTATTCTACGATACTTTTGTCTGTGAAAATGCAAGAGCTGGACAGGTATGCCTTTGATAAACACTTCCCCCTATCCAGTTTTGCTACAGCACTCAATTGTAGATTGTTCTTGCCTATTGCTTGGGAAAAATCACATCCAAAATAGCTTTTGAAATGTTAAAAATGAAAGCAAAGTAGTGCTGTAGGTAAAGCTTAGAGTGAAATCCCAATATGTTACAACTGAATCAGTATGTTAGTCATTACTTTTCTTTACCTAACCCTGTACTGATGTTAAATTCTAACTCGATATGTCCAAGAGACATGGTCATAATTTGCCTTGCCATTAATTTCACAAAGTAGAACACTGTAAGTAAATACTAAAAAGTTTGATCTATATTTTCAATACTTCTCTAACGGCAAAATTCAGATATATTTCAATCCATGCTGACAGTGATTACAAAAAATTATATCTGCTATTTTTTTTTTTTTATTGTTAGATTCATCTTTGATTATCACACCAAAAATTTCTCAAAAGGCAATATAAAATGGTGACACTTTTTATTTTTTTTGCTTTTGAGAGGCTACACAATGTGTACTTCAATTTAAGTGAAATGGTTGCACTGTTTAATACCTAATTCCCAATAGGCAGTTGCTTATTAGAACTGTTTAGAAAATGTTTTCCTATTACATGTCCCGGAGCATAATCAGCCAATAATAAAGCCTTTAAAATGTTAACAGTAGTACCTCAGTGCAACCCTTTCAGTACCTTTGAACAGCATGGAATAGAAGTGCCAACTTGTTAACTGTTTGACATCCAAAGCTATAAGATTCAGGTTGTATTACAAATTTCACATTCTGGTTGCCATTCTTCCTTCCAAGGTGGCATCAGTTGGAACTTAGAACAAAGAATTTGAGGCCCAAATTTATAAGGCATAAAATATCTAAAGGTACTGAGCAAGTGTATTTGTCTGCTATGACAGTCGTAAGAGAAGTCAAGCTGTTACATAAAGAAAAATCACTGCCTAAAAATGTAGAATTCTTGACAGTTGAAGTGTCTTCTGTAAGTGCTAAAATAATATTTTACTCATTTTCAATATGACATATGGATTAAGAATTGGAAAAGAAGAGCATCTAATTTTCCTCTTCCAGTTTCACAAGAAAAAAAACTCCAATGTAAAAAAAAAGTACAAATGCATTAATCCACAAATTTTACTCACCTGAGTTTTCAGAATTTTATCTGTGCATAGATAAAATTATAGTTATAGATGGTACAGTTATAGATGGTACAGTTATAGATGGTACAGTTATAGATGGTACAGGAAATGTTAACAGAACAGTTAAATTTTCATATATGTGTTTTTTGAGGAACAGTTTTTTCTGTGCTATCTAGACCATTGAGGTCAGTAAAATTTAAAAGTAAATATAAAAGTTATTTCTACATTCCATTGTTTTTCTGTTTACATTCAGAATAGGCTGTCAGTTAAAAAGTTGAATGAAGTAACACTAATCATTTATAATGAATAAATGAAATGTTAAATAAGTTTACACATCCACAAATGTTTATTTATATTGTAATAGAGCTCAGTAATGTATTTATCAGAAAAAACCTGCCAAATTTATTGAGGGCTGTAAATATAAACATTTTTTAAGAAATCTGAGTTGCAAATGACTGCTTAAAGAAAACAATTCACAGGAGGAGAAAAAATGCAATGCAGGATAACATGAACAATCTATTTGAATGTAATTATATTCTTCTTGTTTACTGGCAGATCATAAATAAGACTTGTTCTTGAATTCAATCTCTCCTGAGAAATCTAATCAATCTAAACTGAACATGGTTCTCCAAGCTTGATTCCTCCCACTTTTCTGCTATTTTTCTTCTCTTTCAGATTTTCATAATTATGTTTGATCCATGAAATTTATATCTTTTGTTAGGTCACTGAAACTCCTGATGCTTCATCAGTCACAAATTCTGTGGTATTCATTTCAGTATTTCCCATCTACTAAAGACAGACATTGTAATGAATATTATACTTTTCCATGCACTTTATTTGTACAGAACCCTAAATTTCATACATATGCATACATATATACACACATGGTTACATATAGACACACACTACATACGATAACTACGGATGTGCACATATATACATATATATGCAAATATACAGCAAGAGAGAAATGTGACTTTTGTCATCTGAAAGACTCAAAGGGCCTGTGATTGTTTTCCTGCTTGCTATTACTGCTGATGACAGGTCGTACCGTGACCTTACAAACATTGCGAATATCCAATCTCAAAAAGCTCAAGCTACATACAAGCAGCACCTCTGGCAGAATGCTATTTTGGTGGCTGCTGTTCTTTTGACCCCCCAAAAATGAGGACAGTCTTGGTGCGATGGCATAAAGAGGACACAGGCACTCATGTGAGCTACACAAGGCTGACTCAGTAGGAGTTCAGGGAAAGAAAGCAGCAAAATGCTCAGACTGCTGCAGCCCTGAAACCAAAGAAGATCAGCTGTCCTCCACCCCCAGGTGAGAGGAGCCAGGAGCTGGGCATCTGGACAGATGGAATCCCACTGGTTTTGTCAGCTCCCAGCTGTCACACGTCTGGCAGCTCAGCTGCCAGTCTCCAAAGATCCTCTAATGTAAAAGACAAGAATCAGGTTAGAAAGTCAGTCCAGCTTTAGAGTGATTTTGCGTGGAAGCCGAGTATGATTTTTTCTATATATTTGTTTTCCCTATAGTAATTGTCAGAAGAGAGGTTCTTCTTCTCTCTTGGTAAATGATCTGCCAAAAGAAAAGAAGGCACAAGTCGACCTCGGTCAGCAGCCAGGTGCTCAGTCAGCCACTTCTTCAGTCTTCCACAGCACAGGGGGAGAAAAGGTGAAAAAGAAAGTGGATTGAGACAAAGACAAACTTACCAATTACAATCACTGAAAAAACAGATTCATGTTGGAGAAAGTTAACTTAATATTCTGTCCATTAAAAAATGGTGTAGGATGGTGAGAGAACTAAAACACCTCCCCTTGCCAGGTTCACCTTTACCCCTTTACTACTGACTTCCTCGGACACTGCCTCCTCACACTTTTCACTGCCCCAGGCGTGAGCACTTCCCATGGACTGCAGTCCTGCAGGATGAATCTGTTCCAGCCTGGACCATCCCCAGGCTCCGCAGGCAATCCCTGTCCCGCCGGTGTCCCTCCCGGGCCGCAGGGCCATCCCTGCCGGGCCTCCCCTCCCTCCCTCCGTCCCTGCTCCGCTCTCCCCTCAGGCTCGCAGGGCTGTTTCCCGCACGGTTCCCCTGGCTCAGCCCCGGCTGCCGGGCAGCGTTTTGCCCTCCCTTGGCCAGGCTTTCCCCGGGGCTGAGGGGCTCAGCCTGCCCTGCCATGGGGCCGATGGAAGGGAATTTGCTGTGTCTGCCATGGGGCCGGGCGGGGCAGACCCGGGACAGCACAGGGACAGCACTGGGACATCTCCACCTGCACAAGTACATGGTGATGTTTAAATGTCTTGTTGCTATCTTGCTGTCATTAACCTTGCTTTTACCAAATTCATGCATGCCCACTCCCTCTTCACGTGGCACAATGTTATGTAAATAGGTCTAGCTCAAAATGGATTCTCTTTCAAAGACAATTTAAAATATGAATGATGCAGTCTATTTTCCTTTTCTCTAAAACTTAATTTGGCATTGATTATATAAACACATTAGATTTCTTGAACCATTTTTTTTTTATGCTGCTGCTCATGTTATCAGCTCATTTGATCCATATAACAATAGTTATCAGGGATGCTTTTCTCACCACTATCTTGCTTAAACGTGGCTTTTGGGATCCTTGTATTTCCAGCAATTTCCTTGTTATATTCCCCAAATGTCTTTCTAAATATAGATAAAATTTATACCTATTGAAAAGCTAAATTCCTTGTATTTGTTTTCTAGCATTCCATTTTCCCTTCTTATCTTTTAGATGTTTTCTATAGAAATTTCTTATATCCTTCCATACTGAAGTGTTATATTATCTTTGTTTATTGCACCTCCCTGATTTCTTTTGACATATGACAATTTGTGGTCAATTTACTTGAAATTCTGTTCTCTTTCAGTTCCCCTGATTCATTCTTACTTCAGTTTCTTCACTATATTTCCACAGATCTTATATCTTCTAGTGGTTTTATGAGTGTCAGAATTCTGCCTTTGCCTTCCTGCCTTACCTTTTTCAACAGCTCTCAAAGGTTTACTTTTTTTTTTTTTTTTTTTAAACCAGGCAAGAGAAAGTTTTAGAACTGCAAATTGGTGTAGGGTTTCTAAAGACTTCTGCTTTCTTAATAGCACATTCTATTTTATTTGTTTGTGTAAGGATTTAAAAGCAAACCTATAGTGTATTCTAGAAAAAAAAAAAATCTACCTAAATAGTTGATAGAACTGATGCTCAAAGTGGTCCTACCAAGCAGTAAAATTAATTTTGTTGAAATAAGCAGACCATACAGCAAACTTGTTTTTACTGGTTTAGCAGTACTTTTGTCACTAACAACCCTCATGACTACCACTGGACCCTTAATTTCCTGACTGTTATCATACAGAGTAACATCCTTGGCTTCTCTGCAGTTAATTCTTTGCAGAATTGCTAGAAAGAAGAAGCAACTTAGAGTGCTATATACCTATTTACCAGGTAATTGTTGTTTCCCATGGCTGACAGGTCTAAGAGAAAAAAACATTGTTTGAAATGACACATAAACCAGGATATATCCCATTAATATAGTAATCAATATTATCAGAAAACAGTTTTCAAACCGCAATGTAATGCTTTCAACTTTATATACTCTTTTTAAACTATGAGTATGGACACTCAGCAAATCAATTAATTTTCATTGGCCTAGCATCTACAACTGACCATATTCGTGGTCACTAGTTGTGAAGTAAAATCTGGTAGTGTTTTCTTGACTTCATTTTGTAAATACCTATGAAGATTTATATGCTAATTTCTCACTAAATAATTAAAATATTCGCTCTTCAAAAACAAATAATATTCTATGATTGTATTATCAGTTTTATTAATTTAGCAAGTTACCGGATTATATAAGAAAACAGATTTAGAGAAAGACAAACTCCTGTCAAAAAAGCAAGGAAGCTGCTATATTAAAAGAAATGCCATCCTCGCCTCATGAAGAAAGTTATTGCTATTTTCTGGATGGACAAGAGAGAAGTTGGGAGTTAGTCATGCATCTGTTTAGACAAACAGGAGTGCAATGGAGTTGTTGATGTTAAAGATGATCAGACCTGACAAAAGCTGTGATATGAAGAGAAATGGCTGTATTTGGAGGAACTGGAAGATGAAAAACAAAACAAGGTTTAACAAGTATGCTACAGGGAATGAGTAGTGTTAAAAATTAAGTGTAATTCCATGGTTGAAAAATGAGTGCAATTTAAAATGATGGATAAGAAATCAACAATAAAAATCATCTAGACTAAAGATTAATTATTTTTGGAAGTTAAACTTAAGGACGTAACTGAACATTCAATCATGCATGCACAGAAACCCAGCCTCAAATTCAGTTTATACGCTATGGTATAAAAAAAGCCCCAGTCTGAAATTAAGCATTGAAGTCAAAAATAAGAGCAAGAAAATCCATTTTGCTTGAGAAACAATATTTTGTCACTCTTAGGTATAGAAACTTCAGTCAAAAAAGCCATATATTTACTTACTTGATAGATAAATAAAGGTTGATAAAGGGCTTGGCATTACTTTCCCAAAAATACCCAAGTTTTTTGCAGGAATTGCAGAAAGTACTGAGTCCGAGTATGGGACTGACTTGGTGCAGTTTACTCTAGGAATTGTGACAGCAGATTCTCATCCCACCCCAAGGTGGTGCATCTCTAGGGTGTGCTACGATGTTTTACTAGACTTAAAATATATATAAAAAATCTAACTGGCATTTTTCATCTCTGGAATCATGTTGGTGTGTTTTGCTGTACTAATAAATAAAAAAATCATGCTTAAGAAGAGATGCTTTAATGTTGAAATCTAATTTGAAACGCTAACTGCGATATTAAAAATATTTTTGATAAAATACCATTTTTATCCCAAAAATAGAAAAATTCATGTGAATTGTGTCTTATGTGTTGATTTGAATATTAAATGATGAAGCATAAAAACTAATGGTTAAAATTAAAAGTATTTTTGGCAAGTTTTCTCCACTATGTAGTTACAAAAATACAGGTGTACATGTACTACCACATGAAAAATATGGATGTTCTTGTTGGAAAAAAACTTATGTAAGATGTTTGTTCAACATTTGGTTAGTTTTTATATTTTAAAGGTTAAATATTAAGTCAATATATATGAATATTAACTTATTTTAATGCTTTTCATCTTCTTTGATCAGACAGCTGTATCAAAAACCTAGGTGTATTTGGGTTTTTTGTTGTTTGTTTGCTTGCTTTTTTTCCTGCAGCTTATTCAAACCATAAGTGCAGTAGACAAAGATGACCCTCTTGGTGGACAAAAATTTTTCTTCAGTTTAGCTGCCGTTAACCCTAACTTCACTGTTCAGGATAACGAAGGTAAAATTCATGCCTGTTCCAAGGAAGGAGTTTTATCTTTGCTGTCTGGCTACATTCCTGAAATAGATTTGCTTTTGATGTCTATCAATATGTAGAGAAGCTATGAAGGTTGCTGCTAGCAAGAATACTTTATCTGAATATTTGAGGTTTAGGATTTCTACATTTTTATCGGTGTAAATGAGGCAAAAATGTGATAAAACAAATTATAAAGAAAATCAGAAAAGTGCTGGCTTGGGGTAAGAGTCAGATGAAATGCTGAACTGCAAGAGAAAAAATGCTTTCAAAAGTGCCTTCAGCTGAGAAGCTGAGATTTTTCACTTTAGCCTTCTGTCACATAGTTCTGTTACCCCTGGCCTTCTACTTTGTTTCCTTCTGACCATTAATGAGAATAATGGTTCTGAGAGCTTTTGCTTTTCTTTTGATCTTTTGGCAATCATTCTTTATCAGACAAAATTTTCAGAAGCTTCTGTTCGGGAAGTGGCCTTCATTATCGGTATGACTAATTGAGAGGACTCTAGATTACAGAAGAAATAAATGAGAGGGGACATGGTATCAGCCATCAAATGTGTCAAAGGCATAAAGGCAATGGTAATAATCCTCTATTCCTGATGAAGATTTCAGGAAGTAATAGACTGCAAGCAACAGCAGAAAAAAGTTCTAGCAGTAGGGAAAGTGAAGTAATTAAATCAAATAGTTGGGTATCTTATAAAATCCCCTGCAGGAGAGGTATTTCAAATTCTAAGACACGGTTTTTTTGATGGTGAGTGAAAACAAATAGTGTTAAAATACACAAAACCAGTGAAGGGAAGCAATAAAAGAAAACTTTGTGTTTCACGTCTTGAAATCTGTGAAAAAATACATGATTTAATATTTTAAACAAAGATTATATTCTGGTGACTAGGTCCCAAGTGCAGAGAGGTATAGATCTAGCTATTTCGTTGCTATCTATAATTATTTTCTTTCTTTTGCACATGGGTTATTTTAGTTCAGCCTGAAGTTGGCTGTCAGGATAGCTAACCACTTAGCTCAAGCAATCCACAGATATGATGACAATTAAATTTTCCTTTTAGTGCACACTAAACCTGTATTTTCTCTCTTTTGGACTAAAAAAGTTAGCAACTCTGGTGTTAGCTGGCACTCCAGTGTTGTGGCTATAGCAGTAGAAGAAATAGTCTCTCTGTGTTATACATTCCTGCTCTTCCTTCCCTTCCCTCTGGCTACTCAGTAAACAGATTTTGGTGCTGAAGTACCCTGCATACAACTAAGATTTGTCTGCTACAGATGCAGTTTAATAAGTTCACTTCTCAAAAATGTGCAGGAATGCCTGCCATCTTTCACATTTTTCTGAATTCCTGAGAGAATTTCTATCCAAAAAAACCTTTACTACATGTGCTAAGGTACATAATTCATTGTTCTACAGTGTGTTGAAAGTGGCTTGTTGTAGCAAATCTCATACTGAGTTGACAGATAGCATTCCTGTGGATGTTGTCACAGATGATCCATAGAAAGAATCTTCCAGAACAGAGTGCTTGTTGAACTGTGCAAAGTGGAAGGTTATTTTTTCCTCAGTTGGCCACTGCATTTCAGGGCTTCAGCCCTGAACTGTAACTGTGTCACACTGAATGCATTAATCTATAAAACATTTTAAGCTTTGAGAAATCCTCTTTTCAAATCACACGCAAAAGTGGTGCAGAGGCACAGAGGAGCAGGCCAGATGTACCTAAATTTATAAATAGCTTTCTGATCAAATGGGAATGTTGTTAGAAAAACAGAGATATCACTATGATATCAGGAACTATTTTTAAGTGGTATAAAATATGATGGTTTGCATCTACTATAAGTGATACAGTTTCTGTTTGTGTAATCTTCAACAGTATATTTTAATTCATCTAGATAACACTGCCAGGATTTTGACAAGAAGGAATGGCTTCAGTCGACATGAAATAAGCACTTACCTTCTACCAGTGGTGATATCAGACAATGACTACCCAATCCAGAGCAGCACAGGCACGCTGACCATCCGGGTGTGCGCCTGTGACAGCCGCGGCAACATGCAGTCCTGCAGCGCCGAGGCTCTGCTCCTCCCTGCCGGCCTCAGCACAGGGGCACTCGTTGCCATCCTCCTCTGCATCATCATCCTGCTAGGTAAGAAGAGGAACGCATCTTCCCCTGCTCAGGAACAAATATTTCAGGCCTGACTAAATTTCACAAAATTACGCAGTTCCATAAAATTAATGACCATGAATTTTGCAAGAAGGATTTAACTTAAAATAAATATTTAGCCTAAAATAAAAAGGAAAAAAAACCCACAAAGGCAAGCCCTGTTTGTCTGCTAACTGAACACTGTAAATAAGAACTCAAGTCCCAGACTGCTAAAACTATCAGTGTGCAACCAGAAGCTCTATTTATGTTCTTTCATTAAGTTGTTCAAAAAACGAAAGTTCCGAGAGGATGAATAGTATAATCAAAAATTGCTTTCATGTGTTTCATTTTATTTTTTAAAGGAAAAGTTTCTTTTTTATTTAAATAACCACTAAAAATCAATATGCAATATATAGTTCACATATAATATAATAGTAAGCAGTAATTTTACAGTATTAAAGCACTATCTATCCAGAGGTTTCAGTGCTGTAATTAAAAAAAAAAAAGGGAAATTTTGTAAAACCTCCATTTTGTAGTTTTCAGAATAACACTTAATGACCTATAATTCAACTCAAACCCAGTTTTTAACAGTATCCTTTCCTTGAAAAAGAGAAAAATTATCTTCACAATAGCCCTGGCTATTTTAAAGCTCATTACAACTACAGAAGGAGCATGCAGACAAGCTCATTGTCCTGTAAAGCAGAGCACACAATTTGTGTGCAAAATAGCTTTTTGACACAGACTTTACAGTGCTACCATTATACAGATAAAGGTGTTTATCCAGTTAGCAAACAAATGAAATGAAGCTGAAATGCAGTTCTTGTACCTGGTGGATTTGCTGCTAAGAAATTGTTAAATAGAGATCTTTACCCATTCTTTGTTTCTCTCTTTAAGTTATAGTGGTGCTATTTGCTGCTCTGAAGAGGCAACGAAAGAAGGAGCCTTTGATCCTCTCTAAAGAGGACATCAGAGACAACATTGTGAGTTATAATGATGAAGGCGGTGGAGAGGAAGACACCCAAGCCTTTGATATTGGCACACTGAGGAATCCTGCAGCTATTGAAGACAAGAAGCTTCGACGAGACATTATCCCTGAAACGTTATTTGTGCCACGGAGGACTCCTTCGGCACCAGACAACACGGATGTCCGAGATTTCATTAACCAAAGGCTAAAAGAGCACGACACTGATCCCTCTGCGCCGCCGTATGACTCGCTTGCAACCTATGCCTATGAGGGAAACGATTCAATAGCTGAATCCTTGAGCTCCTTGGAGTCAGGTACTACCGAAGGAGACCAAAACTATGATTACCTCCGAGAGTGGGGCCCTCGGTTTAATAAGCTAGCTGAGATGTACGGTGGAGGAGAAAGTGACAAGGACACTTCTTAACCTACAGTAGGCTACTTTTTTTTCTTTTGAGCGGAAGTAATTTTACAGACACCTTCTGCACTCAACAGTATTTAACATTCAGGAAAATTTTCCTGCCACTCAGCACAATGGTTTCCTTTTAAAATTTGTTTTAAACTTGTCCATTAATGTCATTCATTCTTTCTAGTATGATGCCACTTGGAATATATACGACATTTTATTTAATCAACTTCCAAGAGCCAAAGCTATGGAAATTCAGTGTTGTACATTTTAGTAAGTAAAATAAACAATATCTTACCTTCAGAAATTTGAACAGGGTGATAATCCCTTAAGCAACCTCATGTACAAGCCGCTTCTGTTAGGTACATGTCCTATCCCTGCAAGTGCAGCTTTTAAGATGGCAAAGAAGAAAAAAATCCAATATGTCCTGTTCTGTACATTAAAATAAAATAAAAAAAAAAAATTACACGTGGTGTTAATAAGTGTAATATGCAGCTGGTTTAAAAAAAGTTTGTGCAACTTCATTTCATCAAATTCTATCTGCCAATGTTTTATATTTATATTTTTGTATTTATTTTTAAAAAATAAACCAGTTTTTACAACTATGTTAATGCTTGCCTGCCTGTTCTGGCCATGATTTTCAAGCGTGAAGAGGACATGAAATTTCTCTTGAAATGACAGCCCAACCAACTGCTAATACTTCTGTGCTACAGTATTCTCCATACATACAATATAGTCAGAAATTCTTGTGATCACTGGGAGAGGAACAAGTTATAGACTTATTTGCTTGCTCAAAAGTGCTACTTTTTCCAGTTCAATGCTTAAGGGATTTTTTGTTATTATTTTTGAACTAAACTAATAATATTCAAGTCTAGAAAGATGAATTACTGTGTTGTCTCAACTTGAATAGCCTTATTCTAAAGACATGCTCGTACAATTTATCTATCCAAACATGTAACATTAGTTTCAAAATCTCAGTTTATTTGTTCTATAGTTCTTCATTTTGATTCATAAGTACATCATCACAGGTGATCCATAATTGTGAGGGATAAAGTGTAAAAAGATGCTCAAACAATCATTTAAGATCTATTTTTCCAAAGACAAATCATTTGATTGCAAACCACTGTGTGTTGTATTTCATCCACCTTTAAAGCTGTCAGTCTGAAGACTGAGAAAGTGTCACAAAAACTAGCATCGCCTTCCCCTCAATTTACTGAGTTTTCTCAAGTCTAGTAGAAAGAAACCTGAGCAACTAGCCAACTGTAACCAAAATTATACTTCAGTTATCACAAAACAAAATAGGTATCCAAAGACATTTTGAAATATCTCTTCTTTTAATCTTTAGTTTACACAAGTTTTGTACTAGACAAGCACTGCAATTTTGAAACGCTGCTGAGATTAAATAATTTCAGAGCCAAAGCAGGATGTCACAAGGTCTGTATTAGCTACTGTGGGAGAAACATATCTGAAGGATTGTCTTCTCTTTCTCTTAGCAACTTATTGGCATAAAAACAAAAGATATTGGAAATATGTTAGTCCTTTGAAAAGCGAAATGCTGCATTCTCATTTAGTTAGATATTTCTTCTCCCTAATGGGCTGATAAAACCCAATGAAGTTGAAAGCTGAATACAACACCATTATGCAATCTGTTTTGGTGCAATGGAGACCAGATTTTTATTGACTTGATATCAAGTTGAACAATTTCATCTATTAAGAATCTGTGAATATTATGGATTTTTCTTCATTTCAATTAATAATACTTCTATTAACTAAGGATTTTTTACATTCCTTAGTAGAACATTTATCTGAGAACATTAAGAAATGCCTTACATAATCAGCATTACAAAGCTTTTTAGAAGTCTTACAGGTGATACAAACAGTTGATCTTCTTTATGATTATCTGGTGAATAGGACCTAATTATATTTTCTTCCAAATCTCCATTAGTCCCTCGAAAGCATTAACAGGAAGAAACAAACAAATAATATACATCCATTAAATATATAAATAGACAAAAGAAACTCTTCCAAAAGTACTTTTTGTCTACAGCGACATTCACATCAGTGACACCCTATGTATTTAACTGAGTATGTACTAGGACAGAAGATAAAATAGGCTGTAAAACATTTGAGTTTTTACCTTTTTGCTAAAGCAAGATTTGGTTAAACAGGTCCAGACAACATTTTACATATAACTCAGTAAAAATATCTGGTTTGTTTCTAGAAAGAAATAACAAATACACACATCTCCCTCGCTCCTCATACATACTAGCCAATTTCATATAATACTCTGTTACTTTGGTTTGCAATACAGCATTAATTTCCAAATAAAAACTATAAGAAAATATTTTTCTATCACTATATTTAAGGAAGTTACTTTATAACTGTCAGCAGACTCTGAACCTGATGTTTAAAATTTAATCTTGTATGTGTTATTAAATAAAATATAAGTATACCTTGTGAAAGTATATAACCATATATAAACATAAAAATAACATTATTATATGAATAGTATAAATAAGAAATTGTTTTACTTGTTGCCATATCCTTGGACCTTTATTTCTCAGTACATATGAGAAAAAGCTAAGCTACAAATTTCATTTCAGCACTATAGATGACATTCCGCCAAGAGAATTTTCCATTACAAATATACATTTTATTGTACAATGCTTCAGCCTAATGGAAGTGGGTAGAGGAACATGCAGTCATGTCTGAGGACAAATCATTACAAAAGCATTCTGGAAGTCATAATTCATTGTTATATCTGATTTATTTTAGGACCTGTATGTATCACTTAAGCAACTGGGTCTGGTCCTTAATATTATATGCAGCCACAGAGTAGTCCACAATGTTCTCCATGGCCTTACACACCATGGAGAACAGCTCACAACAGCTTAGTCAAATGTAAGGCCATATAGGAAAAGATAACCTCCATGAGCATCATATGACAGACAAAGGGACAAGAAAGGAATCAAGGGCACTATCACAATGTCTTCTTACACCCTCAGAATAGTGAGGAATTGGAAAGTGAGACTCCTAGATAATTCACAGAGGAAAACATAAAACAAGGCTGCGTGCTTCCCAAGTAGTACCTTCTAAGCTTAGCCACATGAAATTGCATGAAAATTAACAAAACATAACAGCATGCAGTAAAAATCCTGGTATGGTTTAATCTGAATGAATTTTCTGTATATTCTTAGAACAAAAATACCTCAGGACGACAGAAAACAAAGAAAATACATTAATATTGTATTTCAGGTGGAACTTACCATTTACTTACTACAAGACACATCTTATGAATGTTTAAAAAGTCAGAAGCATATCAAAACTATTACAGCCACTGGACCTGAAGTAGACAGTGAGTTCTTAGAATCTGATTTAAAAAAAAAATACATGGAAGCAGAGGCACACAAGATCTTATGTTAAAGACAACAGTGTAAATAGTAGTATTTCATAGGAGCATCAGGCAAGTGGTTGACAGTCTAAGGTGAGTAAAAAAACCCAGAGAACAAAACAAGGACTTAAACCAACAAAACCCTCGCATAACAAATAATCAGGTCAATGTCCACCAGCTGCCAGCTCTGTACATGCACTCCACTTTTTCCACTCTTTCATTCTTACAAGGTGTCATATTTCCACCATTTCTCCTTCAATCATATATAATACTATTCCAAGGCCAAACTATTTAGAAATTGCATTCTGTCTGTCTGTCTGTTACCCTTCATTCCTCTCACTCATTGGCCAGTGTGACTCTGCTGCCTTTGAATCAGATATTCCTATGACTTTTTAAATTCTTCCTATGCTACCTGTCACACAAAGTTGGAAGAAAGAGAACCAAATTTGCTACATTATTTTCCTTCAAGCCTGCTGTTATCATTGCTCCTACTGGGATAACTACATAAACACTTGTTAATGGCTACAGAGCTGCTCATTGTGCTAATCACAGAATATTCTGAGTTGGAAATGACTAAAAAGAGTCATCGTGAATGATGGAGAAAATTAAATGCAATCCTTTCTCCAGGTTGCTTCAGACTGGTTTCTATCAAAATTAAAATTTTTGTCTGTGTTCCTCTATGTTTATCCAATATTGAGTATAAACTAAATACTCTCTTTTGGCCCATCACTAACTATCAAAAGAAAAAAAAAATCAAATTTTTAGAAAGCTAGTTAGTAACATATAACTGAATATCAAGAGTTTAGGTTTCCTTACTTTTTTGTCAAATAAGTGAACTAGGGGCTAAACAATAAAATTTACCAGAAGCCTTCAGACACTGTGTTATGATTATCAGGCTCACTTGAATAGCACAGAAGTCACCCAACTGATCCAAATCACCTAATCTGTTCATAGCAAGATGCACAGATAGATGTTCAAGCTAAAACAATTTCACTTATCTGTGACAGTGTTATCTGTTATGTTCAAAGCCATCCTATAAATAGTAAACATAAGGAGATAATAGGAAATATAAGGAGGCATGTGAACACAATTTTTATTTTTCCAACAAAATATACTGGGCTTCTCTATTGTCTCTCCAGTTTTTCAGAGGCTTATTCAAACTCTATTCTAATAGAGTTGAGCTGGATGAAAAGTCACTTTCTACATGAGAGAAGATGTAAAATATAGAACTACTAACATGGGAATTCACAAATACGATAAGCCAGACAGGATTTTTAAAATTCTTTTCTCTTTTTTGCAGGTCTTTTTGTTTCCATTTTAAAATAATACAGTCAGCTATGAAATCAAAATGACAGTTTTTAAACTAACATTTTTTTTCTGAATGCCAGTTTCTCTTTTCTTTAAAAAAAAAATCAACACAAGCATTTACTTTTTGAGAAAATTCATTGTCTTTATATTGATGTCAGCTTTAGTCAACAAGGAAAAAAAAACTATTTGAAAAGAAATATGAAATATTCCTTTGTTTTTTGACTACAAGCCAGAAATCGTATATATTTTGAACTTATATTTGGCAAAATAATTTTGTACTTTTCCATTAATGTTTTCAAAATAGTATTTTTATTATTGATTAAGTGTTGGAAAGAAAGCATTTTATAAATGCTTTTGCACCCGCTAGATTCTGTGTGTGGAAACCTCTAGCAAAACTTTTGAGGGAAGAGGACAAATTCTAATTTATTGTATTCATTAAAAGGTGAGAGGAAAGTCAGGAGTTAAATCTAGAAAGTATCTTTTATGGTCCAAACTTGCAACTCTACAGTCACAGAAACTACAGCAAATACAAATTAATTAATCAGTAACACATCAAAAGATTTGGAAGTCATGACACTGTTGGAAAGCTTTAATTTACTGGGGAAGTTGCGTATATTTAACATAAGTGCTTAAAAAATATCTGCATTACATTGCATGTCTCTATTATGTATCTCATCCCATTAATTTCATAACTGTGAAAAATTACAGAAGTGGTAAAATCTTGCAATTTTGGCTGGTTTCTGGATAGTGTGGTAATCTGCATCTTCACAAGGACAGAAATTCAGATTTGGCCACCTACAGGAACTTCATTTCCATGCTATGAATCAAGACAGTCACAATTTTTACATATAGAGGAGGGAACCTCAGATTTCATAGTCTGCTTAGCTTTCCAAAAGGTGTTTGACAAGTTCTAACATCCACATTCCTAAAGAAATTAAGCTAGAAAATCCTCTCTTTGATGAAGTATGGAAAAATCAATGAAAGCAAAAATTCAATAATCCTAGTAGAGGAAGGACTAAAGTGGAATTCTCCATGATCTGATCTTTTGATGTGGAAAAGGAGATGAATAATGGGTAAGAGAAGTTCTCTGAGATTGTTATCAAGACCAGTAAATGAAAAGGCCATTCAAAGGAATGTGAAGTGTTGGAGTGATATGACATGGTTGTTCACAGATGAGATCTTGTAGCTATAATAGCTAATTGTGGGAAAGCCTTAGCTCAATATTAAGTAAATAAAGGAAATAATATATTAAAAATTTTTTGGAAAAGAACAGAAAAAATTATGCTACTGACTGTCATGTCTGTATATTGAAGGTTTTATTGCTGTCATTAGCATGTCATCCCCTAGACAAGGTATTCTCCATCTAGCAAAGATAAAGAAGAGGATAAGGGATGAACAAAGTCAGGAAATGGTTTCTTTATGAAGAAAAATAAGGCAGGCTGAGATTCTCCAGCTGATGGGAGATAGATGTCTATGAAAACATGAATGATATGGAGGATCTTCTATTCACTGCATTTTTCAATAATAGAATTGGGAATCTTCTAATAAAAACAAAAATATCAGGATCAATAAAAAGAGGTTCTTTTCAGATACAAAACATGCTTAAAGACTGTGGAGTTCCTTGCTTCAAGATATTGTAGATGCCAATTACTTAAATGGATTACAAAACTGTTGAAAGAAATGTTTCAAAAAGCTCCTCCATGTAAGTTATAATCAATCAAGAGGCCCTGGAATTTTACACTGTCAGTGATCACAGAAGAAACTTCTCTATGTGATTATCACTACATGCTTACTTTATGCTTTCACTCTTCCTAACCACCCACAGCTTGCCACCATCAAAAACAGGCTTTGATGATTTAGACATCTGGTTTGCTGGTACAATGACTGATATGTTCTCATTTTTATGGCATTCCCTCTGTCCCCAGAAACAAATCCCACACATAAATTCTCAATTTAAATGGATCATCAATCCCAGAAATTCTTTCAATATATCTATAGCTGCTGCTGAATTGCCATGCCAGAAAATATTTTAACAGTATCCAAAAGAGAAGCAAACCAGGAAAATGTCAGATGGTATTGATAGAAAAACTCTATTTATCTTTATTCAGCTAAACTTACCTTCCCTTCACTACCGTTGCACTTTAATATAAGAGTGGTCAAAATATAAATTTATTCAAAGAAAATTTAGTGGGTACATTTTCAAGACATTGCTGGCATAACAGCCAGCAAACATTAGGTTAAATGAGACTATATCTAAATTGCCATTTAAAATATTTCACTCTACATAAAAGTCCATCAGATATAGTCAAGGATATTATTGTTAATTTAGCTGCCCTAAGCATCACTGTATTTAGTAATGGAAGTTGGCAAAACCTGTTTCTAACTCAGAGGTTGATGAAAACTATTATTGAAAGGAAACTGTTGTCCAACTTCTTTCTCTGCCCCAAATTATTCATGTTAGAGAAGTATTTTTTGCTTACAACTCTTTATGTTACATTCAAAGCAAAATATAACCTAAAGAAAATACTATTTCTATATCAATATTCCACATATACATGTATGTATGCATGTTCTAGATAAACATATCACAATATAGATAAACATGTACACAATATGGCATGAAAGGGGAAACAAATATGTTTCATTCCTATTAACAAGACACAATTTTGGAAATGTCACAGTAACCTTTCTAGATGACACTCCCAGCAGAGAAACTTTAGAAAACTGCTATGCACAATTACACCAAAGATGTATAAACCTTCCTGCATCACCAACTCAAAACAGTGACCTGAGCAGCCTTAGTACAAATGAGTCTGGAAGACAGAAATAAGGAAAATCATGAAGGGTGTCTTCTGACCTTTAATTATATCATCCAAAAAACTGTTCTTGTAAAAAAGTGCTCCTTTGTAGCTAAGGGCTCAGTCTGGCCTTCTTCTATACTAGTGCACTGCTGAGAGAGAGAGAAAAATCTTTGTCCTTATCGCAAATTTCCATATACTCCAAGTATTATGGTAACTCCTATGCTCCCCTATTTTAGTTCTTCTTGCTCTATTTTCCTCAGTTTCACACTGGGTAGACTTGTTTTGGGAATAGTTTGAGGCTACTGTATAAAGACTATTTTGTGTAGAGATTTGCCTCATTTCATGCAGAGATTGCCATTTGTAATTAAAATATTCCAACAAAAATACCACTTCCAGGGAAGCAGTTTTCTATTTCTACTTCTACTGGAGAGTCTTAAAATAAAATAAATATTGGTAATCATAACATATATAGTTCTGTATTTCTGAGCTCCAAGCTTGTGGCAAAACCATCACTCCTTCAAACCAAGAATTCACAGCCTCATATCTCAGCTAGAAGGTATTTTCTTACTTCAGTAAGAGAGTTGTTATTTCTCAGCTCTTATTTGTAAAAGATATATAAATAAGCCATTAAGCCATGAGGATTTTTATTACTAAATTAATTGTCAAATACTGGTTTTCTATAGTGGCAAACACAATAGGAGTGCCAGGAAACAAACAAACCAAAACAGAGCAAAATTCTTGATTGACACTTCTAAGCAAAATAAGGCAAATGAAATATTTGGCCACCCATTTGACAAGGTCAGCAGTTACTTATGAAGTGCAGGCTAGCTTTCCTTCAGTAGAGAAAAAAAAACCTGAAAAAAATGCAACATAATTAAAACTCACCCATAACACACACATAAAATAAAGAAATAAGCACAGCCTCAATAACAGCATTTCCTGAGTTACTTTTAAAACCTTAATTTTGTAAACTAATATTGGGTTTGAGTATTCTTCCCATTGGTATGTGATTAAGTTAATCAGACTTTTCTTACAAACTCATTTTTGCCTGTGTTGTAATGTGTAAGGAGGCATTTCATACATAAAATTTGCAAATGTGACTGGTGTAAGCTTCCCTTATAATTTGAGCTTATTTAAAATGTAAGGAAAATTTGTTTGTTTCTTTGTTTACTGTAATTTAGGGCCTACCAGATTATTGTTTCTTGAAAAAATAGAATCTTCTATCAGTATTAATATTAGTAAAACTTCAGTTCTTATCTGTCATATAGCAAAATAGTATAAAATTACAGCAAACCTTCAACTGTAAAATATTAAAAAAGGAAAGCCTTTTCATCAGCAGAAATATAAAAGCAAATTCTATTTCCCTAAAATTCCAGTTCATAGGAAACATATTTTCACAGATTCGTAATTCACAGAATCATAGTGAAATATATAAATATGTAAAAACAGTATTGAATAATAAATTGTAACTATTCCTAAAAGTTGATTTTGCAATTTTTCAGTATTTATTCCTTTCTGATAACACATTAAGAAACCCTCAAATATGAATATGACTTACTCTTGACATTTTATTCGCAGACACATTCTTACCAATACCATAGGCCTTATCCCTTCTCTTAGGAACTGTCAGAATAAAATCAAATATCCACTGTGAAAGTGTTCACATAAGTGTTCTAGTCTTCTACATTTGTTTCAGTATACATTTCTGCTGATGTAAAACATGCTTGCAAACTGAAACTGGATTTTGACTAAGACAGCAAGCAAACAGTTCCGTTATCTGCTTTCTAAATCCAAATCTTTGCACTTCCAGAGCTACAAACCTGCCTATGTGTCATTACAGAAGGATGTTATTTCTTTCAGCCTCAAGTACATCAAGTTACAAAACAAACAAAGCCCATCTATTTCTCAAGAATGCCTTAACACTGTTAAAATGAATGTCAGCAAGCTTCATTGAAGATGCCTAAATCCAGATTTGAAAATAAGTGTGAAGACCTGTAAGAGAAAAACACAGGAAACCTTCTCAAAGTTTTTTTGTAAGGAAAAACAAATCAACCAAAAGAGCTCACAGGAATCTGAACAGTTAAGTTTCAGCTTTGCAGCCATTTGTCAGCTCTGTCCATTTCAATGAAAACAAAATATTTCTGTGATTACGTCCCTTAATTTAATTAATGTAAGTAAAAGCAATAGTAATCAACATTCATATGTGCAGATAAAATCTCTTTAAGCCCACTGAAAATCACTACTCCTGGCCACTGTCAGCTATTTATATATTTCTAAGCCATTTAATGCACAAACAATTATCTTACATAAGATATGAAAGGAAAAACATTTCGTGTTCAAAAGGAAAATGTCAGACAGGAGAGGGGAGCAGTCTACTTTTTGCCTAGCATCCAAATGCTGAGAAATGAATTAGCAGCAATTCATGCTGCCCCTGGAAGTTGAATATAAATTACTTTTTATTTATAAAGTAGTGAAAGTGAAACAATTGTTTTTTGCTGTGTTATTACAGGACAAAATATTAAAATAATGTAGCAATAATATATTGTTTTATTACTTGAAAAAATGGCCAATGTTTCCTTCTATCATTGGTTCAGCTTTATTTCTTCCAGTGCATGTACCTCAAACAGGTTCAGTTCAGTTCTGATTAGCATAAAAGGGCCATTCACAGCTTAACTGAATGATTTTTGGCCTTTGTCCCTCTTGGCACCCTGATATTCCTCTGCTGATGTTAAAGTAGAACCCTAAGTCATAAGACAACTTTAATGTAATTTCAGCAGCATCCAATTTGAGTAAGTCAGGATCATTTACTTTATGACTTCTGAGTGTTTCATCTCTTTCATACCTATAGTGGGGTTTCTCATGCACCATCAATCAAGTAGAACATGCGAAGATAAAAACATATGAATGAATAAAACCTGCTATAAAAATAAATTTGAGAAACTGGTATGTGCAAGGTAAAACCAACTTGTTTATTCATTCTGAAAATCTACCTTTCCTGCATTTGCTCTTCAGTACAGAAGAGCAGTCACATAGTTTTAAAAAGAAAAAGTGGGCTGTGGATTTTTTAATCCTCTTTTTCATCAGAGATGGGCATAAACTGATCTGTGTCCCAAGCATGAGGAGGATTATGTTTGAAAAGAAGGTGTAAAAGATTCAGTTCTGGTACAATTCCAAGGAGAAGCACCATTCATTTACTTTAAAGGCATTAGTCCCAGGTGGATAAGGTGCAAAACAAGATTAGGGAAAAGACAATTTCAAGTCTGTGACCCTTCCCTAATTCATAAAGACAACTACAAGAAATATAAAGTTTGGGTTTTTTTTTTACTTTTTACTTTCAGAAAACTGAGACATAAGATTGTCTGTATCTCTGCCTGGCTTTACGATGACTGGTGATGACCCATATCTCTGCTTGTTATTACCATATTTCAGGAAAATGCCACTGTTCATATTTCATCTTTACTTTGGGAATCAGATATATATGTTGATAGCAGAGCACAGCTATTATTTGATTCTAATATATTTGGTTACAGGTTCTTCTTAACCAGAAGTTTTACCAAGAATGGCAAGAATTATACAAACCTGGTCCATTTTTTGACCTTTGCTGGTGCTCTTCCTGAAATGTACACATTTCAAAAATACCACCGAAGCCACTCAGGAGGGATTCAAGATACAGCTGTCTAAAACACATACAGTGTGACCAAATATTTCTGTCTTTCAGTGAGAAGGTCTATATTTCTAATGTCTCTGCAAGATATCATCTGTTTTCTTCATGATATGCAAAGATCAGCATATTTCAGATATATCATCTTGAGTATACTTAAATGGAAAGCCAAATATTCAGCAGGCAATAATGATGTTTTTACAGCATGAAAAAAATAAAGCTACTTAAAGTTAGGTCTTGTGATATCACCAAGACCTTGTATAAAACTGAACTCCTGACTCCTGTGTTAACTGCAAATTGTGTTTCAGGAAGACACATTTTAAAAATGTACAGGAATATAAGAAATTATTTTTCACAAGTACTAGTATATGTCATAACATTTTCATAACATAGGTATATCATCCCTCTCAGATAAGAGAGCTCTGATCATGTCTCTCTATTGCAACATATCTGGTTCACATTTCAGCACATCATTAGAAGTATCAATTTCACAAAGACGGAAAACCTCGAGAAACATGTCATGTAGATTTCTGACTACACAAGACATACATACTGTTATCTCACTAAGAGACATATAGGAAATGGCTCACGAAGCATTTGAAATCCCTTCTTTAGACATAATCATTTTACAAATACAAAATTAAATATTATTTGAATTAATGAGAATTAATCCTCATGTGAGCAACTTCCCATGTATAACACTTAACTTCAACACTGTTTCATATGAGAAAAGAATGAGTAACATTGATAATTAAAATGTTTATATTAGCTTATTCAAACACTGTTATTGTACATTTTATTAATTTAGTGAAGCTTTGCTTTTTGATAATACCTCAGTGCATGATGAAACATTTCTATTCATTTTCACTATATCTTATGTGCCAACTGAAAAGAAGTAAAATCACAACCAAATCTAATGCTCTATATTTGGAAATGAAAAACCTTTTTTTTTTTTTAATGGGCTTCAAATCCTCCTATTTTGATTTATGTGTCTTTCATCTGCCTTTCCCCATTTACCCCCCCCCTCTAAACAGTACCTTTTTTCAACTGGACTGATGATTCAAGCAGAGGCATATTATGCAAAAATGCTGCCAAATTGCTTTCACCTTAATGTTTTGGACTCAATCACAAAATGATGGCATTAACTGACTCCACATGAAATATTATATTGCTGTAATAATTGTTGTTTCAACTGTATTATATTGTGACTTTTATTTAAATTATACTCAAGACTAGATGTCCTGATGTAATGTTATTAATGCAAAACATAAACACCAGGAAGATTTAGAAAATTTACAAAATCCAGGTGTTTGTTCAGTGGTTTTACATACTAAAGAAATATCTGTTAGAATGTTTTTTCTGGTTTTGGGGTTTTTTTTTTTTTTTGGTTGGTTGGTTTTTTTGTTGGTTTGTTTGTTTTTGGTGGTTTTTTTTCTGTACAAACTAAATAATAATATCTTCATAGGAAAAAAAATCTCATGTCTAAGCCTCATACTGCAACTTCTAGTGAAATTCAATTAAAAACCTTGTTGCAGTGGCCTTGGCTCAGATGAGCTTCAAGGCAGATGAACCTGAGGAGGGGCCCTGGGTCTGAGGAGACCTTTAGTTCAGGGTGACAAAGCAATGCTTGCCCAAGACACCTTGCAACTAGCATCCTTAATATGCATCAGAGAACAAGAGTATTGGATTTTGGATATCTCCTGCTCTTTATCCTATATGGAGTTAATAGCTAGAACGTTCTATTCTGTTCCTTCTAGCCGAGTTTCACCATTGGTTTTCAAAGTTCTGTACCCTCCCTCCTTGTATCCCCATTCCCTGGTGTCCCTGCCAATCCTCCATCACTTGTGTTCCGGTTGGTTCTCCCATGTAAACCCCTCCCCATCCTTCACCCCCTTCTTAACCCCGTGTTCGGCATTGTTCTGGGTTCTTTTCGTGCCAGATCCAGCCGTGTCCCATCCTCTTCGACCCTTCCCGACCCCATGCGCCCTCACCATCCCGCTGCTCTTTAATAAACTACTGGATCCTGACCGGAGAGACTACATCTCTTTGTATCGCCTTGTCTCCTGCTCGGCCTCCGTCTCCGAGGCACTCCGCTCCTGCGCCCACTGCGCTCACTGCAGCGCCTGGTTCGACGCGAGAGGCTCACGGCGTCAGCCTCTTTTCGTGCCGTTTCAAGGCTCGCCGCCTTTCCCAGAGCGAGAAACCGCAGAACCTCTTAATATATTTTATGTAAATTGTAAGTATGGCAAAGAAAGGGTGGCTGTTTAACATCTCTTCTGATGAAGAGATGCTGAAGTCTCAGAACTGTTTTAGCTCTTGTTCAGCTGGCCATGTCATCCTGCTCAAGACTTGATTGCTCATCCTTGGTCAGCCAAAACCTATTTTAGATGTCAGAGCCTATGACTGTTCATTCTTTCCATGGAAAACCTTTGGGAAGGTTCACTTACTGTATAAAAGACCTGTACTGTTTTTAAATAACAAAGTATGAAGATGCAATTGTGTTCTAATCTTTCCTGAAGCCTTATCCCTCTCTCATTAAATGTGAGACATTCTCTATATGGCACTTGCAGTATCAAAGGTAGAATGTATAATTTCTCTAAGGAAGCTACATCAGCTGCTGCAGGCTATGGAACACATATTTTTCAGGCTGATAAAAAATATAATTTTGTATAGCATCTCAGCTTTCCTAAAATGTTTTCCAAAACATGGCAATAAAACACCTGATTTAGCCAATTCAGCTTCTGCTTTCATAACATTTACAGCAGTGAAACTGGTCTCATTTACTTCCATGTAAATTTTGGAGGAAAGCAAGCACATTTCATTTAATTTCCTTGTTTCTTTAACAGGAAGTAATCAAATTTTGACATACTTTTTTTCAGATAAACATTAATGTTTGTTTTTTTTGTTTTTTTTTTTTTCGCTTTAAATGTCCGTTGTTGGCAAAATTCAATGTAGGGGGAAAATAGCCAGAAAATTTATTTCAAAACCGCTGATTGCTATGTCATTTAACCCTTCTGAAAAAGTATTTCACACCTTATTTCTGCAGATGTTATACCTTATGAACTGCTCCTTACTTTCACGCTAATTAGTTATTTCACACATTTTTCACAGATCTTTATTTCCCAGGGACTGTGTGAGGGTTTGCACTATAATGTGAATGGCATGTAAGGGAGGACTTCTCTATGAAAGTCTAAACCTGAATTCTGACTTTCTGAAACACCCGCTGTTGTGCATGTTGTCATGCAGGGCTTGACTATCTGCATGCTGTTTTCCTTTTCTCTAGGCAATTTCACAGATTTTGGATAAGAATTGGACTGTTGTGATCAACTGCACATGGAATCTACTAACATACAATGCTAGCATAGAGAAAAATATAAAATGCTGACATGAAATGTCTTCTCCAAACTATTTTTTGCCAGACCAGAATACTCTTGTACTGTTTTGAGGTTTTCTTTAACTTGTGATTCAGCACAATGTCTCTTAAACATATGGACAAGGAATGCTGGTGACCAGGGGCCTCATGTACCTGTCTGTTATTCTGTGGGAATTCACACATTAATTTTTTTTTTTTCTCTTTTGCCAGGATGAGGGTGGAAAAGCATTTCTAGACAGGAATGTGAAAACTGGGTCATTATTATTTATCCATAAAATATGTATGCTGAGACACAAAACTGTAGACAGGTTTGGTTTTTTGTTTTTTTTTTAAATTGCAAACCAAAACAACAAAACAAATATATGTTTCAACATATGCAGCTGGCAAAGTTTGGAATATATATTTGGAAGACTTTGTACTCTAGGTAAACAAAACTTCATGACCTGCCTAGCGGATAAAGGAAAGATTGTGGATTTAGTCTGTCTAGTGAATGGAATTAAATCCATCTAGCTACCAGTCAAAAGTGGTGTTCCCCAGGGCTCAGTATTGGGGCTGGTCGATGATCTGGATGATGGGATCTAGTGCATCCATGCAGGATGGCACTAAGCTGGATGGCAGTGCTTATCTGCTCTAAGGTAGGAGGGCTCTGCAGAGGCATATGCACATGCTGGATTAACGGGCCAAGGCCAACAGTATGAGGTTCAATGAGAAAAGTGCCAGGACCTACACTTGGTTCAAAACAACCCCATGTAGGACTATAGGTTTGGGGCAGAGTGGCTAAGTGGCCCAGTAGAAAAGGACCTGGGGGTGCTGGTTTACAGCCTGCTGAACGTGAGCCAGCGTGTGCCCAGGTGGCCAGGAAGGCCAATGGCATCCTGGCCTGTGTCAGCCATAGCGTGGCCAGCAGGACCAGGGCAGCGATTGTCTCCCCGTACTCAGCACTGCAGAACCTGCAACTCAAGTCCTATGTCAAGTTCTAGGACCCTCACCAAAAAAAAAAGACATTTTGGTGCTGGAGCTTGTCCAGAGAAGGGTGACAGAGCTGATGAAGGTCTGGAGAGGAAGTCCTATGATGAGCAGCTGAGGGAGCTGGGGTTGTTCAGCGTGTAGAAAAGGAGGCTCAGGGGAGACCTTATCATTCTCTACAACTGCCGGAAAGGAGGTTATAGCCAGGTGGGGGCTGGCCATTTCTCATAGGTAACTAGCAACAGGACAAGCAGAAATGGTCCAAAGCTGTGCCAGGAGGAGGTTCTGGTTGGACATCATTTCTTCACTGGAAGGGTGTTAAAGCATTGGAACAGGTTTCCCAGGGAAGTGGTAGAGCCACCATCCCTGGAGATGTTCAGGAAAAGATTGGACATGGCACTTAGTGCTATGGTTTAGTTGACAATATGGTGTTCAAAAGTTGAACTCAATGATCTTGGAGGTAATTTCCAAACTTAAGGATTCTATGATTCTATTATTTGATTTTATTTATAAGTAAAAATACTCCATCTTTCTTGATTTCTTTTGGGTTTTGTTACTGAATAAAAAGTCATTGATCACTTTGATACAAAGATACCTTATACAAGTATGAAACATAGGTAACTCAGTAATTAAACTGACCAAGTCTGACTTCGTTGTCTTCAAACTGTTCAGATTCCATCTGTGAGTCCTGTCTCTCCAGCCCTTCTTTTCACACAATTCTGCTTTTCCAACTATGAGTAGCCTTTCAGCAGAGAGGGACAGAATTTCACTTACCTATTTAAGGCTAGAAGTGATGGAAAACTGCCATATGGTGATGGTATTCCCATTAGATGTAGCAAGTTAGAGTGCATGTGTTGGTTCACACATGCATTTTGCATAGATTGAAAAAGAAATTATGGTGATAACTTGTGACCCTCTGAAGTATCTCTTCAGCAATTAGAAGAATTGTCTTAGCTCATTTACAGCTGACAACATCTTACTCAAAGGTCCTACAGACAATCCTGACATTCCCTATGAATTTTCTTAGCTCATTATACATTGCTTCTGTTGTCAACTTCATTAGCTCTCCTGTTTGCCTTTGGAAAGTGTCTATCTCTTAATGAGAGGCATAAAAGAAGTATCCTCAAAATTGTCCAAATGCCAACTTAACAGCCTTAAAAATGTCTCTGGAAAATATGAAATAAAGCATTAATAGCTGTTTTAAACGGGACAATAATGTGACAATCCAAAGCTGTGTGGATGATGAGCATTATTACTTTCACTACTGGGACTGCCTAAAATTTTATTAGCTACTTTTCCACTTCCTCTTCATATACAGGCACCTCTGTATAAAAAAAAGTGTATATCTATATGTGTCTGTGAAAATATATATATATACATACATATATATATAAATTAATTTTTGCACTAGACACCTTCATCAAGCAGTTGTACATGATGGGTGATAAACACACTTTTTTTTGGTACATTTTTTGTTGTATCTCTTTGATGAAGGAATAGGTGGACCAGAAGTGTCCTTAAGGTGGTGAATTAAAGCACACAGCTTCAGCTACCATGTGCAATCTCTTAAACACTTTGCCACAGCTTTTATTTAAATAATATTTTTACCCAAGTTTACTGAGGATCTGGATCCCTGTGGACCAGGACAAGACTAGTTTCTACTCTTCTTTCACCTTCACTACTGCCTCAACATTTCTGCTTTTAGTCTCACTCTGGTTAAGATGGCCAGACACAAACAGAAATCAGAACTCTGAGACAAGGTACTGAGTGAGTTGGTGTGTTGAGTTGGCATGTGTTTTCTTCTGTCTGATGAAATCAAAGCTGTATTTATGAGAGACTTTTAAACTCAGAGGTAGAACAAACAAGAAGCCTGAAGCACACCACAGATATTTATTTATGTAAGAGTATTAAAATCATTGTCTGGCAAACAGGGCAATGGATCATTAGTAAAAAATACAGGTGAGTCTATTTAGTAGCTTCCTGACTCCAAAACCAGAGGTTTTATTCTTCACAAGGTTCTCTTGTGCATTTCCTAAAATTCTGCAACATTCTGATACTTCCTACGTGCCACTTCTGACACCTAAACAGACTATTTAGGAATTGAACAAGCAGAGAGTAAATTAATCTCCACAGCCCAACAGAATCTTATTTTTTTCCTATTTGCATCAGAAAAAAAAACGTAGGATCAGTAGAACAATTGGGAAGGTAAAAAGCAGAAAAACAAACATGCTTTGCTTTTCTTGGAAGGCAACTTTAATGGCCACAAGCTGGTATCTGAGAACAGTTATATGAAGATAAAGATGAGCTCAGGACCTGATCTAGTAGCTCACATAAGATGTAATGCAATGCAAAAATATCCAGTTAATGTTTGTGATATGTGTAATAGAATGAGAGTCACTTGAAGGAAATCTGGCTTTTCAAGAAGAATCTCAAAATGAGTCTTGAGCTTGATGTATGTTTTTGAGTATTTAATTTTTCTCTCCAAGTGTAGATAATGCAAAACTTTGCAGAAATATTTAAGCATGAAGAAACAAGGTGAAATGAAATTACAAGAGAAAAGGTGGCAGACAGGATTAGGATGCTCTAACTTAGACCAAGGTCCATCAGAAGAATTAAGAGAAATTTTTGGATGGTTGACGTGTCTGCATCAGCCATTAAAAAACAAGTCATTACCCTTTTTAAGTCTGATAGGGACAACTCTCCTTTTGATATGTAGAAAAGTAGCAGGTGTTAGCTATTTGGATGCAATTTATCTTAAACATTGCTTAATGAACAGCTATACTCTATTTTTAAAACTCTGTTTTTATATGTGTGCATTCACAATATTTCTTTTTTTGTATGTTTGTATATATACATGTACAAGAGAGATTCAAATACTCTGCTATATATAGCATTTATACTTTTTGTGTTGATGACACAATTCCTTTAGAGGCTACTATTTCTGGTCTAATGCACTTTCTTTTCCACTCCACTGACTGCAGGTCTCCACTAAACCATACCACTCCTTCCTATACAGTGTAGATCCAAGAACAGCAATGAGATTATTGTATGACAAAGAACCTTCAGTTTTTCCCTTAAATCCAGTAGTTTAAAATTAGAAGCATCTAAATATTTCCTTGAAGTTTTAATCTGAATATGAACAATATACCTAATTAGAACAGTCAAAAGAGTTTTGAATTTTCATGTGATTGATACACATTATTTGAATGAGAAGGAATCTTAATTTCCCTATTAAATATATGTAATTTTTTTAATAATTTGATATTTTAGTTTCCAAATTTTTACTTGCTTGAAGCTCAGAGTGCCATAGTACACCTTTATGAGGCTATTCTTTGAAATTATATTTTAGGATGTGATTTTTTTCCTACACTTAAATTACTGCATATCAGCATTAAGTCTGCTAATGCAAAAAAAAAAAAAAGAAAAGAAAAGAAACAGTGAAATGTATATAAACCTGTTGGAAGGGAAGTCAGTTTCTTTCAATTTTTTGTATTTGTTTCGTTCTTGTGAACTGGATCTGGAATTTTCCTCTTCACCAAGATTTTTCTATCATTGTACAGAGCAATTTCTAGAACTATAGAAAAAAAAAGAAAAAAAAGCATAGATTTGATAGTGGCAGTCTTAATATTTCTTTTGACTAAGTATTTTCTGCAATAAGTGCACATTATTCTGACCAACAAATAGATAAATAAATTAGAGAAGGGGTTACTGAGCAAAGAAAAGTAGTGTAAGTACTTGCCATCTGATTTTCCAGTTCTATTTAGAAGGACAAAGAATGTGAAAATCTAGATTAATCCATCTTCAATTTTCCAATGTTATGAGAATTGTAAAAGATGGCAAATTTATTAAGATGTGTGTCTATGAACAAACCCACATCCAGAAACAAGGAATTGTACTAGAAGAGCAAAATGAATACACAACCTTCACAATGGGTCAGAACACTGTTCTAACCCATGAAGATCACATCACATCAAATAATATTTTGACAGGATCTAAATGGAATTATATTGACCTAGAATAGATATGAACAAGGCCACAGCTTTTCATGTGGCAAAAGCCTGGGAAATACGACATGCTTACATTTTTTATTGTGAATAATAATTAAATGGAGCAAACAGTCAAGTCAAATATCAAAACACCACTAAAAGTTGAGTTTTCATGTGCATTATTTCAAGCTAGGTTGTTCATTCTGACACATTGTAATTAAGGAGTGGTTTCCATATACTTTGGCCCATTCAATATGTAGGGAGGAAGGAACTGTAAAAATAAAATGCATTAAAATTCTAAATGGATTATCCAGGTAGTGAAAATCTTTCGCTGTCAACCCCACTGAGCATATATAATCCCCCTCAAATGCCTGTTCTTCACAAAAAGACATCAAGTGGGAAAATGAAAAGGTAACAATTATTTTTAGGAGCTGCTTGAGGATCAATACAATTTTCATGAAAGAAAGAAGGAAAGAAAGAAGGAAAGGAAGGAAGGAAGGAAGGAAGGAAGGAAGGAAGGAAGGAAGGAAGGAAGGAAGGAAGGAAGGAAGGAAGGAAGGAAGGAAGGAAAAAGAAAGAAAAAGAAAGAAAGAAAGAAAGAAAGAAAGAAAGAAAGAAAGGACGCCTAACTTTTCATTTATGACATAGGATAGAAATATGACAGTTCCAGCTCAAATGAGATTTCTCCATGTTTTTCCACACTTCCAGAGACATTTACTTTAAAGTCATAATTCTTCCTCTCTTTCTGCCTCCATTCTACCCTCCCTGCACCAGTGAGGAGAGAAGGAGCAAGCTCACAGAATTGATTAGTCTGCCACATGTTCATGGGGTAGCTCCGGGTGACATTATACACACTGTAGGAATACAGATATCTTAAGGCAGTTCTGCACCAGTTCTGTCACAATAAGATAAATGTAACAGTACTGCCCCTAGGGCTTGTACGTATTTCATGGTACCTGAATGATTAATATCAGTTGATTAGCTAGCACAAAGCATTCTAAGTAAAATATGAGGGAAAAAGTAGGCTAAGCTTATACCTTACTTAGGATCATCTCAGCATCTCCTTAAAATTAGATTCATTTATTATCTTCTAAGGCAGTTTCTGCAACTATTCATTCATAGAATCTCTACTGTCCCTTGTCTGACAAAAATATAATTGACATAGTTTGCCAGCGTCAGAATATTAGTATATATGAGTGGGAAGATTACAGTTTCCTTAGTATTATTACAAATTTCATTTTTTAGATTAAAAATCAAATATTCACTGACTTAATCTTCCCAGTACTGTCAGGTAGTTCTCAATTACCTGTAAGCACTTTTCAATATATCTTTATATTCTGTCAACCTGTAGAAGTATGAAATATGAAGTCAGGACAAAATATTCTTCCTCTGTGTGGGATATACTTCTCCACTTCTCATCTCTTCAATGCATATTCCAAAACTTTACATTACGAAAATTCTTTGTATTGATGGTCCATGTGCAATATTGCCTGTAAAGAAGGTGTTGGATATACAGCAACAAAAGTTATGCTGAACTAGTGCCAAAGTTTTCTCAGTGACCATTTTCTAGGGGAAGGACTGTCCCTGGCCAAAGGTGCTGCTTCAAGAAGGCTACCTATTACCTTGGCTTCTGGATAAGCATCACTGGAGGGCTATCCAAACTGGTAAAATATGGCATATTATCCATAAAAATTGCTGCCAATCAACAAAATTTGGCTAGTTTGAGTGCTTCTCTCTGCTGGACATTTTGGGCTTGCCTGGTTTGGAGAAAAAGAGGCTGAATGCTGACCTCAACTCTATCTACAGTTTCCTGAGGAGCGGAAATAGAGAGGAAGGACAGTAATGGTATCTTCTCCCCGATCCAGTGATAGGGTATGCAGGAAAATGGCTGCACCAGGAGAGGTTTAGACTGGATATTAGAAAGCATTCCTTTACCATGAGCATGGTGAAACACTTCAAGACTTTCTAGAGATGTGGTTGATGCACCAAGCCTGTCAATGTTTAAGAGGCGTTTGGGCACTGCACTGAAAAAACATGCTTTAGCTCATTGTCAGCCGTGAAGTGGTCAGGCAGTTTGACTTGATGACCATTCTAAGTTCCCTTCAACTGGAATAATCTATTCTATTCCAGTATTCCAGTATTCCAGTTTTCACTTTCCATTTTCCTTTCATGTTCCATTTAATTGTTAAAATCTAAAGATAGGTCTTTATGTTCTTTAGAGTCAGGATATTACCAATTCCTTCATGTCTGTGAAATATTTTTGGGTACTGGATGACCAGTTATGGTAATCACCTTCCTCAAAAGGGGAAGCCAAGGCTAGAGGGATGGGTTTCTATTGAAAGCTCCCAGTTTGTTGCTCTGAGTCATGCTGAGTACACTGGAGCACAATTAAAATCTTACATAGACAGGCTAGGGGCTCCTGAAATTATTGGAACCCACAGGGATATGCTGGTGAAATACCATAAAGGAATAAAGGTGAATTCCTCTAATAAGGTGACAGCTGAAATGCCTCCAAAATTATGCGTGCAGCATCATCAGCAAATAGGAGTTGGAAGCCACCATGCTGCTAGAAAGCTGTGACCTAGTTACCTTAATTGAAATTTGGTGAGATGAATACAAAGACAAGAGTCTGGCTATCAGTGGCTACAGGCTGTTCTGAAGGGACAGAAGATGAATGAAAGGTTGGGAAGGAGGGAGGGGTTTCCCTCTTCTTCAAGAAACGAACAGTGCAAGAGCTGTCTCTGAAAAACAGCCATGAGCAGGCTGAAAGCTTATGAGTATGAACTAGAGACAGGCAAGAAAGGGAATGCTGTGGTTTGTGTCTATTACAAGCTGTCTGATCAAGAAGAGCCTATTGACAAGGCCTTCTTGCTGCAGCTGTAGGAGGCATCACATTTACAGCCTCTTATCCTGGTGAGAGACTTCAACCATCCTGACATCTGCTGGGAAAACAGCACAATAAGCTGTAGGCAATCCAGGGGACCCCTGAAGTGAATTGAAGATAAATTTTTACGCCAGGTAGTAGACAACCCTGCAAGAGTAGATGCAATACTGGAACTGATGGCTACCAATGCAAATGAGTTGATCAGTGACATCAAGATTTGAGGGAGCTTGAGCTGTGGTGATCAGGCACTGGTGGAGTTCACAGACCTGTGAGTTATAGGGTAGGCAAAGGGTAAAGTCAGGACCCTGAATTTTAGGAAAGCAAACTCTCAGCTGTTTAAGAAGTTAGGCAATGGGACTCCCAGGAAAACCACCCTCAGATATAAGGGAGGAGAACAGGAGATGGCAGATATTTAAGGATCCTTTCCATAATGTGCAAGAGTTCTTGATGCCCAGGGGCAAGAAATCAGAAAAGGAAGGCAAGATACTGGCATGGCTGAGTAAAAACCTGCTGGCCAAATTAAAGGGCAAGAAGTAAAAGCACAGGCAGTGGAAGCAGGAACAGATATGCTGGGAGGATTTTAGGGATGCTGCCCAGCTGTGTAAAGATGGGGTCAGGAAGTCCAAGGCACAGCTAGAGCTCAGGCAAGGACACAAATAATAATAATAATAATAATAATAATAATAACAATAATAGTATTCAACAGGTATGTCAGCCAGAAAATGAAGGTCAAAGACAATGGACAAGGAGAAAAGGAGAAAACTGAGGTACTCAACAACATTTGTGCCTCGGTCTTCATTGGCAACCTCTCTTCCCACATCTGTTGAGTGGATGAACCTCAAGGCAGGGACCAGGGAGCAAAGGTGTTTAAAAGACATATAGATGTGGCACTCACAGACATGGCTTAGTGGTGGACATGTCAGTGCTGGCTTAACTGTTGAACATGATAATCTTAAAGGTCTTTTCCAACCTAAACAAATCTATGAATCTAGGATTTTTTCTCTCTGATTAAGCAGTCTAGATGTGAAGTATATTTACCTAAGCATAACATGGATCTTTATATAGTTTTTAACTTTTTTTGTAGAGTAGGAATTCTTTCAAACTGTTTTTCACTTTTCATAAAAATGTGTCTGCTGTATTTATGGACCAAAATTTTACTTTTAAATTACAGCAATTAATGTAAATTAATTACATTTGTATGTAATGACTGGATGCTAGGACTGTATATTTCAATGGCATATTTGTGTACTTTTCTTAATATTAAAATATTTTAATAGTTATGGATATATTAATAAGAGATATATTATAAATAATCTTTCTAATGATTATCATAATATTAATAACATATCAACAACATTTCTGTAATGGTTGCTGCATTTAAATAAGATACATAGAAGGTGTTTAAAGGATGGAAGTGTACTAAGATCTTTTCTGACTACCTAATAGGCTGTTACAATGAACACTGTATAGTACAGCATTGGGATGTTAGTGATTATGTGTAATAAGGGAGACCCATATAGCATCCTTATAGTTGTTGAATATTTGTACTACAAGATAGCCTAGGTTATTAATTTTAAATAATTTCCTTCATGCATGTTTTATTCATAATAATAAGAAAATATTTTAACATTTTTTCCAGTCTCAAATGCAGCTCTAACTTCTTTTCTGTAAAAAGTAATATGATAGAAAATGCTTTTAATAAAAAAAGAAAGCAAAGAATAAAAGCATGCCTTTAAAAACAAGACTCATGACGAATGAATTGGAAGAAAATAAAAGCAACGGAAAGTGTAATTGCACAATTTACTGTTATTAAGTGTGAGCAATCTAAAAATAAAATATTGAGAAACATTTCACAGTTGTATAAAACCCATTAGTTTACTACAGATTAGAAGTATTTAGATTCCAGGTTTCTACAAGCGAAGTCAATCTTTTGCAATACTACTTTGTAGAAAATGGTAATACAGTATCATATAGTGCAAGAATCTCCCTCACAACCTTATCCTTCCTGAATGGATGTGTAGGAGTCTGTTTCCTGTGCCTCTAGAGGCAAAATGGGTGATTGAATAATGAGTACACAGTTACAAGACTTTTATTAAACAGATTTCCACATTTCACATCCTACATGGCTTTCTTCCTAAGGTTCCTTTTACAATGGGAGGAACAAAGGGATTCCCCTAAGAACAGCACATGTCCTTCCCTTGGATTGGCCAAAACACTTACCTGATGTGTATTCAGGGTATAAACTTGCATTAAAAGCTATCCTCCAAAAGAGCCCTTTTCTCCGGTAATTGTTTCCAAATCCGGATTGTTGATGCAAATACATTTATTTCCATTACACACATTCAGCAAGTATACAACGACAGATTGAAATAATTATGACCAAAGTCTATACAACTAATAAAAGCACAATCAAAGTGTCTTTAAAAAAAAAAAAATTACTTCATACCTATTTATACAATATTTTGCTTCTCTCTGTATTAACCTGTAAGTACACACAGAAATATAATACAAAATAATACATACAACATAGGCTACAGAAATATTCAAGTTCTGTGAGAACTTTGTCTGACACTCAGAGAAGACAAGTGGGTGAGTAGACAGCAGTGGCATGATTTAACAACCTACCACATTATTTACTGCTAGAGACACAAAACCACTGCACTAGAAAATGGTAGACATGAACTTCAAACCTCCAGTACTTGTAAGAAGACACTTGCAGTGTTTGTACTTGTCACGGTTCAGGAATGGCACTTTGCAATTTGGTACCCTGCAACTGAGACTCTCCCAAACCAGATGCTGCTTGCATGCTCTCCACCCATTCTTCTCCACCTTCCCACTCTGGGGATGGAACTGAGAACTGAAGGCTTTAAAATGTGAAAACTAGGGGTTGAGATAAGAACAATTTACTGGAAACTACAATGAGATAGGATAACAAACAGTAACAGCATCAGTGTTAATAACAAAAGGTATAAGAGTAAGAAATCATTTACACAGAAAAACCATGACAAAATGCTGACTGGCTCTTCCCCAGCCTGCCATGCCTTCTCCAACCCAGAGTGGAGTGACATGAGAGGGCATTAAATAATATTTGGGTCTGACCACACCTCTTCCCAGCAACTTTAAAAAAATGTCCATTCTGGCTGAAACTGGGACAGGACTGCACTTCATTTAATAATGTATTACTTTTGATATGGTTTGGTTTTTTTTTTTTAAATTATATTTATGAAAGTTATGATGCAACTGTATAGACTGATGGATAATTAAGGGACTAGATATGATGACACTAGTAATCCTTTCAGTCTGTTATTTTTTTTACTTACTGAAATCCCAGGTAATTTATTTTCCATTCCCATTTATATTACAAACAGCATTTCAAGTAAATATCTTCTAGCTCACACAATTAAGTATTTTCACTGGCAATCTGAGAACTATTTAATTATTTATTATTTAAATTAAAAATAAATAATCAGGAAGAAAACATTGGGAAGATAACTGTTAAGTATAGCTGTAGGTAGTATAATGTACAACCATGTCTCCTGGGAATATTTCAACAATTAAAGAATCCTAATTACTAAACAAGACAGTTGTAGAATGAACATAAATGCACAACATGGTACATCTGACAGCAACTAGTCTTTTAAATTTTCTTGTGACAATGCCTGAAAGAAAGAAGCATTCCACCTGTAATCTCTCAGTTAAAAAAAAAAAAAAAAAGATTCTACATTTCAAAAGCTGTGTTTAGTAATTGCTGGCCATTAGGTCCTTTGCATCTTGTATTGGCTATTAGAAGAATAAAGATCATAATATTAGTAATCACTGCTGAAAATCATGGAGGCTCAGGGTCATGAAATTATTCTCATTAAGTGGAAAGTACCAATCTTATTAAAGCTTCATTTTAACTGACTTCCCATTTGAGAGCAGCTCCAGTACATTTTTTTCCTAACAATAGAGAAGCTGTTGCAAGGGCATATGAAATAATTAAACTTAATTTCCTAGAGATGACAAAATTACCCATAGTTGTCTTCTTCACTTTTGCAGAGACCTTGTCCCTCCTACTTATATTTCCTATATTTGTTCCAGCACCTCTTCCACTCATCAAAGTATCCACATTTTCTTTCCTGATCAAGAGACACCAAGTAACAGGCCAGGCATTTTTCTGGAGGTCACCTAAGCTCTCTCTTTTTTTATTTGTCTTCCAACTGTCTAACTTATATGAAGCTAATTCTATGACTTACATCTTTGAGAATTTTGTTTCTATGTGTTCATGGGCTCAAAAGCTAAAATGGGAACTGAAAGGTAGAAAGCCAACACTGATCTCTTAATTCTTGTTACTTTAGAAAAACATCAAAGATTTCTGATAATAGAGTTCTCCCACCAAAAGTTAATTTGAAACCATTCTAAGCAGAACTTAGAAGAAATACATATCTTTAATGTATGAGTTTAAGTATAATGTATACGTTTAATATTCTGTAAGTCTAAAATATCCAGTTTCTGGATTCAAGTTGCCCTGCATATCTTTCAGAAAATATTTCACACAGAGCATGCTTCTACCTTATTCCTTTCTAAAATAACAATTGTGTTTTCCTAAGTAAAATATGGAAAAACCAAAAAGTTATCTTTATTAAGAGAGCTGTTGACATTCTGGCTTATTTGGTGGGAGAGTTCACTCAATTTGAATAACCTATGATGACAGGAATCCACTTCCCCATCACGAGGGCAACAAGAAATATCACAAGTTTCTAGAGAACTTTGGTATTGTTCATCATACTTCAGTGTATCAAGCAGTAAGACTCACAACTAAATCAGTCCATGGTTTTCCATCCGTTTTGCCATTTCCACCTGCTTGTCACCTTCAGAGTTATTCCTGAAAAACATTAAGTCCAATAGAAACAAGATCTGCATGAAATTGTTTCCAGTGTACATTTCCCAATAGTAAGAGTTGTGACAATCTGACTGCAACTCATTTGGAGCATCTTTTTATCAAACTTTTCAGAGGAAAACATATAAAAACCCCTGACCAAACCCAAATAGGAAGTAGTCATGTTCTAGCATCTACTAATTGTAGAACTAAACTTACACCTCTAAAAATAGTACTTTTTTTCCTCCAGTTATATATCCAGAGCAGGAAAATAAGTAACTTTTGTGAATCTTATTACTGTCATCAGTAACTGATCTATAACCTCAGTTTTGTGTTTCCTAACTAGCCCTATATCATTTATGTCTTATATTGGGCTAAAAATATTACCATCCCCCCAAAACTCTGCTAAATATTCTAGAAAGAGAACAAGTGATGGAAACCCTACTGTTGTTCACCCTGTTATGGCTTGTAATGATTTCTCAAATGCTTTCATTTCATTCACCGGGACAATAAAACAAACCAAAATAAAGACTCTGGCATTCATCTCTAGGAAAAAAATACATTACTGAAATTAAAAACAGTGTTGCTGAAAGGATACTTGTATAAATTGTTTCAAGTAATGAGCACCATTACAGCAAAGAATTTAATGTCACAGCAGAAATATGATGTAATCTGAATGTAATGGGCCTGGTCTGAACTAGAAAACAAATTCAAACCTATCATATTCAAATCCAGGCATAAATGCTTTGCAGTATAAGAAGCACTCTGGGTTCAAATTTAGCTGCAAGACCGATTCTTTAAATACTGAATGGTATTATAGTAAGAATATTTTAAAAGGTAAATGACTGTGGAAAAAAAATAGCAAAAAGGAATTCACATACCAAAATCAAGTCTGGAATATACTCTAAAGCTTCAGTGTAGATCAGCTGTGAAATACAAGTTTAAAAATTAAAATAACCTAATTTCATCTGTCTTCCATAAATACAGATTTTTTCTTTTGTTTTTTTTTTTCCCTTTGCAGTGTAGTTTTATTTTTAGTGTGTCATACACAGAATCAAATAACTAAGGCAATTCATAGATTATAGCAAGAACTATAAAAGGATGGGGCAAAAGAAATAAAAAATTTGAAAAAGGAAGCAATGTTTCTCATTCCTACAAAAATTGTTGACAGTGGCTATATTGGAGAAATGAATCATGAACTAACATTAGTATCCTAAAAAGAACACCAAATTAACACTTGAGGTTATAAAATTACCCCGACTTCTACATGAATGCTATTTAAAATAATTTTAAAAGAATATGTAAGGAATTCAGCAAAAGAACATAAGCCTAAAAATTGAAAATTCAATAATTATTTGGAACTATTTTGTGCCAGTCATTATCCTTATAAGCTTGCGGACATTCTAGCTTATATCAGCATTAGTATGTCTTTTCAGACATTAGTATGTCTGGTAAGTTTTCTTAATTGAACTGATCTACATTTTGGGGTGAAGCAAATGGAAATTGTCATTGCTTTCCAAAAAAACTTTAGTAATATATTATCATTTTCAAGTTTCCTTTCCTTAGTTTCTAAAACAAAATTACTTTCAACATGGCAGAAAGGATGCAGATTAAGCTTCATTATTTGTAATAATCCCTTTTATGATGCATGCATTTATTTTGGAAATAACCTGAGGACTGACCTGCTCCACAAGTTCATTCCAAGCTGGGTATTTTTAGGAGCCATTCAGTCTTTCTGGGGAAGCAGCATAGGTATTACCATAGGGTTGGACACCATTTAGATACAATTGTTGAAATACATCATTTGAAGCCTCCAAACAAAATTTAGTTGACTTTTGAGCTTCAAGAAGTGGTGTACTTTAATTACCTTTCTTGTTGCAAAGAAATAGCAATAATAGAACTATAATAAGTACTCAACACTGAGTGAATTTTCTCAGAATACATAAAGTCTTCAAAGTGCAAAAGTACAAAAAAATATTTTCATTGCACTGCTTGTCTAGGAAATAAGAGAAGACTTAATTTGGTTTGGAACTACTCAGGTATGAAATCCCTTCTTCTCCTTGCTTAGTGAAACTTGATCATGGCACAGAGAGAAATGCAAGATTTATGTGATTTGAACACAATTTTAGTTTGTAACCCACTGCTTACCTTGAGGGGAAGACCTAGATTTTAGTCCCTGGTCCCAGTGGTTATTTACAGTATTCAAATAAAAATCATGTGCACTTCCAAACTTCTGTGCAGATACCGAGGAACTGATTCTATGATTCTATTCTATGTTTTCAGGAGTAGGAGCCTTCCTCCTAGTATGGGCAGTGACCAGCTTCCAACTTTCTTGTTCAAACAGACTCTTGACTCACTGCCTCACAGGGTTCTGAGTCCACCTGTGTCTCCACTTCAGTGGACGTTTGAGACTCCTGAGACTGTAGCATTTCCCAGGATAGCCTGCCTCTCTATCTCACTCATTCTCCTGCTCTGGTTGGAGGCCTCTGACATGGCTGGTGCAGTGACTCCAGCATCTACAGGGGAATGAACTCTGCCAAAACCATAACTGAGAAAGCGTACATTAATGAGACTGGGGATGAAAAGACCTCTTTGTGCTCTTTGTCACAGGAGTCTGGGTCTGGTCACTTCCTCTGTTAGATGCTCCCAGATGGTGAGAGAGGGGCCCTCCCTGCACATCCAGCCTGCACAAAGTGTTGCACAAACTCACTCAAGCTGCTGCACCATGCCCTGTTTGTCTGCTCTGTCCACCAATCCAGGTCACTCACGCTCCCTACGGGCCCCTTATGAGAGAGTGGGAGAAGCCACTGTCATTGCTGGCTCTGCTGACATCAAGACATCACCCTAGGGCAAACTGCTGTCTCCATGTGGGTCCCAGTGCTCTCCTGGATTTTTCCTGGCTCTAGAAATTTACTGTGCTTGCTGTGAAATTCACCTCTACTCTGCTGCAGGATGTGCCTGCACTGGAGCTGTTCAGCTCAGCAAGTGACAGTTCATGGCCTTGTTTAAATGCTAACAAAGGTTAGAAGGTAAATAGAAGCATGCTTTACTTAGTCCACATTTACAACAGAGTCGATAGCTGCTGTGTATGCAGTTGGTAACATTGGTTGAGCACCCTTTCACCAGAATACAGAAGTGACAGGAGCACCTTTGAAAAAACTCTTTGTTTCATGCTTTACTCTGTCAACATATTCTTGTCTGGAGTTGTTTCTCTCACATATTCTCATTCCCCTCTCCTCTGGCTCCAATTGTTCCGATGCAATAACATTTTTCCCTTCTGGAATGTGTTACCACAGAGGTGCTGCCACTGTTGGTGATCAGGTCTTGGCCAGTGGCAGGTCTGTCTTGGAGCCATCTGGCATTGCCTCTGCTGGACATAGGGGAAGCTTCTGGAAGCTTCTCAGAGAAGCCACCCTTCGCTACCAAAATCTGACCACACAAACCCCACAAACCCAATATACACACATAAGGTACTTGCTGGTTTCTTAGGAGTACTGTAAAAATACCTCAGTCCTGTTATTTGAAGAGGTCAGGCAAGCAGCAGTAGAGAAATAAAATGTACCAACTACAGTTTTTGGAACAGAAAAAAAAAATTAAGCTAATAAATTGGGAAGTCTTTTGGTGTCACTTTTCATGAATTAGAAGCACACACAAATAACCTCTAATTTTTGTGGTTTTTTTTCTTGGCTTTTCTTTGTTTGTTTGGGGTTTTTTCTTGTTGTTTTGGTTTTGGGTTTGGATTTGGGTTTGGGTTTGGGTTTGGGTTTGGGTTTGGGTTTGGGTTTGGGTTTGGGTTTGGGTTTGGTTTTGTTCATGTTAGTTAGGCATTTGTTGCTTGGGTTTTTTTTATCTTCCCAGACATAACTAACATACTATTTTTAGCTACATTACTGGACATAAGTTTACAAAAATGTATCCCTACTACACTTTCTGCCTTCTTCAATCAATGAATGTTGTTATTGCATAGGATTCTTTTAACAGAAATTAAGTACACTATATGATATACATAGGTCTAATACACCAGAGCTTCACTGCTCCATGCAGTATGTAAATATTATGTCTGATTGGAGCTGGAAGCATAGGAAGTAATGGTTTCTTAATTTCTGAAAAATTTGCAAAATACAGATCTCATACCTACTCCTGACAATGCATGCCAGTCAGATGTAGAACCATAATGCTGAATTAATCTTCCATCTCAAGAGCTATTCATGTTGTGTATCTTGTTACACATACATACTATTATTCGACATGATGAAATACTCTATTGGAAGGATAAATTTATGAAAAAGATCTGTCACAAAGTATGAAAGGCCTGATTTTTTACCTCTAACTTTCTTGCAAGCTGGACTCCAAATCATTATTGATTTTTGATTTGCCAAATAAATAATTTTAGTGACATTTAAAATCCATTAGAAGTATGGTGGAAAGCAATTATATAGTGACACTTCAGAATAAGTACCATTATTTTCTACCTTTCTTATTAAAATGATTTTAGAAAATATTAAAATTTATTTAGAAATAGTACATCTGATGCTGATGATAGAAATTTTTTGGTAACAGAAAAAATGTGGGGAAATAAAACTAGAGAAACTTGGACTAAAATAATGCAATTTTTAACTTTTTTAAAGATTTTAACAAATTAAAACTTGTAAATAATCACAGGGCATATGTCTATAAAATATGTTAGTCTCATATATATGTGATTATTTAAGGATGTTGGGGTAAAGTTTTAGGATCTATGCTACCATTGGTATTATTATTCCTGGCCTTCTGAGTATCTTTCTGAATACTACAAAAACCATTTTGTTTTACATAATTAAGTGGGAAGCATTGCAAATTTACATTAATCAAAGTATAGTGTAATTAACACAAATTAAACCTAATTATAAAGACTAGATCTCATTCAATGTACAGAGACTGTCTGCAGTTATATAATGTTTTCTGTCCTTCTTATTTGACATGTTCTTGCAAGTTATTTGGAATATTTATGCATTAAAGGATACATAAATTCAAGAGTATATTCAATACTTTTCAGGGAGCACTCAGAGATCCTTATATAATGTCTGATTCTTTTGGCTTTCCTGTGAAATGGATGTATTCATTAACATTTGACTGTGGGAGTCCCACCACCAATCCATTAGTGCCTGGTATACTAAAACCAATCATAACTAATCTGCAAGGCTTTCTTAATTATCACATAAGAACTATGCATTACTCATTGCATAAGAAATCCATATATTATATTCCTGTGTCTTTAAGTAGGATTATATCCCAGACTGTTTTTTTCTTTTTACTCACAATAGATGAGACTTTTAAACAGTGTATATCAGTTCTATATTGATCTATGAAAATCCAGTGGTTTAGCTCAGTATTTGGAGAGCCTAAGATTTAAAGAAATATTAGACATTCTTTCCTCCCCTTCCCCTTACACATATCAAAATCTTTTTGATTCATTCAGGGTAAAAAATTAGGAAGATGTAAATTCATGCCTGATAGGGGGTATAAATCACCTTCCTATGAATGTAAAGATTTTATAGCAACATTTCCAAACGAAAAAGCCTGACATTTATACAGTAATGTATGCATAATTTCCCACTTGTATGTCACATGCTTGAGATGAAAATAATTTAAAAATGCAAGGTTAGAGAAATATCTGCCAATGTCACTAAAAAGTAGAGGAAATATGCATAGAAAGCAATCTAGAATTTTTCTAGTGTGCATAACATTCAGTAACTAATGTTCATTTTCACACAGAATCCGGGAAAGACGTAAAAATGCCTTCTGAAATATGGAGACATATTCTAGGTAGAGAAACTTTTTCCCTGATTTAATGATTACCATTGCTCATTGACCAACAAAACAGTTGGAGCCATTCTCGCAGGACCACAACGTACTGCGTATCTGATAGATGGTGTGACCAGAACAACCTCAGTCACAGCAGGAAAGACATTGAACAAATTGTCAGCACGATTTACACACAGCTTGTCAACAGCATCTGGGTTGCTGAGCAGAAGAATGATGGACAACAGATGTTTCTAGAAATGTTCCCATCTGCCCTATCTGAGCATACATCCCCCATGGAACAGTGGGTTACAGTGGCTACACGAGCTCATCCTGTTCTGATTTTTGAACTTTGATCCTCCTTTGTATGAAATAAAATGTCTCCCAAAGTATAACTTAACCAACATACAATTACTTACTAAATTATTGTTGAGTAATGTTTAGTCTTACTACTACTACAGAAAAATGACATGAACATGCAGAGATGGTTGAATCAAAGCGACCAATAGTGACTACAGTACTTTCAGGGGTTTAAACCATATTTCAAGTGTAACTGTGCTTTTGACCTTTTAACCAAATCCTGTTTAGACTAATAAATGCATAGCAAATACATAGTGAGTGTCCCTAAAAACTAACTCTAAAATATTTCTTAAAAAAATTAATAGAAAAAAAAAATTTTCCTCTCTTCAGAAGAACCAATTTGTGTTTTTCCCAAAATTACGTGTATCTGTTCACATATGCATAAACATATATGCATAGATAAGTATATGTATGGACCTATACACAAAAAGAAAAAAGAATCCAGCTTAAAAAAACTGTGCTGTTACCAGAGTTCATAGTCAGAGTCATAGAGAGAATGCTGAAAAATACATAATGGTGAAAAACACACCAGTCATAAACATTTTTTGACTACTGCCTGTTATGGCCTTATTGCAGTCCTCATAATTGCTTACAGTTTCTCTAAGCTCATTAATATTGCTTACTGCCATGTAACAGATATATAGCATCTGATATATATTTTTATGTATATAGCAAGGTAAAATGTCATGTGATAAAAATATCAAGTATTCAAGAAAGAAAGAACTGAAATTAAGCATTTTGAAAAGATTACCTGGAGATAATAATTTTATGGAGCTAGTTAAATTACATGCTTTCTTTGGCAACAGAGCTGATATTGATAATTGTCTTCACCAGCTATCTGTTTCTGTTCAATCAGGTCCAGTTATAGACAGTTTATGAAGTCCAGTCCATAAAGTGCTGGCAACTTAAACATGAAGGGGAAGGAGGGAGAATGGTATGATTTTGAAAGCTATTGTGTGTAAAAACTGACTATTTTCAGTGGGAGTATCTTTAATGAAGTAAAAGTTGAAAAAAGTAAATAAGCATCACAAAAGCAAGTTATGGCTAATTATCACTGACAAAAAATAGAGTTTTTACTATGTAAAATGATTCCAAGGTTCTACAGAAAACATTAAAATTAGACCATGTCTCTATAATCCTGCTCCACTTAAGGTTTATTTTTTCTTAATATGACTATGTTTACTTGCAGTGGAAGTCCAGATATAAGAAACCTCCCTCTTCTACAGAACATGAGAGCAATACTCAGTACTTAATTTTTCCTTGAGAAATAAATTTGCACTCATAAATTTGTGAAGACAACAGAGAAGTAAAGGAAACATTTCTGTGAAATAATACTGATATCTACTAGACTGCTTTTAGAAGATGATTGTAAAATAGACACAGTTTCAAATGAGGGAATGTTAATGTAAAATAAAGCTGCAAATTTATTAAGGGGATTAGTCTCATACAGTATTAGCTAAGTAGTTATGGTCTTTAAGGAAAGAAGTAAAAATTTTGCTTCTCATAGACTAGAAACAGAGAACAAGTGATAACAATTGTAAATAAAGAACATAAGACAAATGCTTTAATCTCAGAATATAAATAGGATCCTGAGCAATTTGTATGTTAGCTGGTAGGCAAATAATGCCACAGCTAGCAAGGTCAAACAAGAACATAATATGCATTGGAAAATGCATTAGGAAGCTATGTAATAAATGACACTGTTATTTACAAAATCTAATCCTGCATTGCAAAACACATAGCAAGAGTATGATTAATACATTCAAAACAAATTTACATAAAATTACTGAATACTTTACTTGGTAGAAGTAAACAATTTGCGGTTTTCCCCACTGCCTTTAAACACAGCCTTCCTGTTTTTGTCTTCATGGACACTGACTACAGACTAAGTATATAGATACAGCATTTCAGCAAAAAAAGGATGCTCTGTACTGGGTCTGGCTGCAATGGAATTAAGTTTCTCCACAGCAGCCCATATGGTGCTGTGCTTAGTGGCTAAAACTGTTGATAACACACCAGTATTTTGGCTCAACAGCTTTTACACAGCATCAAGGCTTTCTGTGCTCCCACTTTTCTCCCCAAAGCAAGCAGACTTGGGCACAAGAGGTCAGGAAGGGACACAGCCAGGATAGGTGATTCAAATTGTCTAGAAGGATATTCCAAACCATAAGGTGTTGTACTGAGCAGCAAAAGCTCAGGGAAAATGGAAGGAAGGCAGGATTTTCACAGCTCTGCTGTTTTCCCAGGAAAGGTTTACAGGTGCAGTGTCCCTGCTTCCCAGAAGTGGCTGGACATCTGTCTGCTGATGGGAAATAGTGAATCAATTCCTTATTTTGTTTTGCTTTCAAACACAGGTTTTTCTTTCTTTATTAAACTGTCATTATCTCAATCCGTGACCTATCACTTTTCTTAGATTTTTCATCCCAACCAAAGGAGACGAGAGTGATCAGGAGCTGGCAGGGGTGTTTGGCCACTGGCCAAGTTCAACTCACTACTCAGATGAGAATCAGGAAAAATTATAACTTATATTTTTATCCCTCTATTTTTTCATTTCTATTTACTGTATCTTCAACTGAAATTTTTGCAGGGTTTGTCTATTAAATCTACAATCATTAATGGCAAGTGTCTCTCTTTGTTATATCTAAAAATTTCTCCCTGGGATTAAACTAAATTAAACAATTCATGTACATAAAAACAACATGTCACATCTGTGCATTAAAATTTAAAAAAGAGCTTGTGGAGCAGTGTAGAAAAAGTTGTGGGTGTTTCATATTTCCAGGGCTCCACAAAACATATTCATTCAATGTGGATCTAATATAGCAGCTAAGAAAAAATGGAAATCGCTTATTTTTATATTAAAACTGGGATGGCAAGCAGTAATGTCAGCTATAAATTGGATCCTACAGTTGCAGATGAGGGAAAAATGGAGATAAGTGTGTAAAAAATTAGCACTTCCTTCCCAAGATTATTTCACCTCCTCCCGTCAGCTGCATTTCCTGTGAAAACATCTCTTGCTCACTTATTATACACTCAACTACTAGGACAAATCAATGCAAATTGTACTTTTTCTGGCTATACCACTATTTATGATACATCAGAATATTATTCCAGGATTGGGATGACTGTTATACTCATTCAGTTGATGTCATTTTTGGTGCACACTGGTCTACAGATCTTAGACTTACAGGAAGTCTCTTAAGGAGACAGGGAGAACTGACAACAAAAGGAGTTTGATGACAGGATAGGAATGGAGTTCTCTTTTGCTAGCTCTGAACTATCCCTTTGCTGAGCTGTTTCTAAAGCAGCAAAGAAGCAGAAGGTTCCAAGTATTAACTGTTAATACTGACTTGGTGCACATCCATACAAAACGTTGATGACAATGGCTCAGATTCTAGATGGAGTCAGTGATGGCAGGTGTCCCTCAGGAGTGTGTGTTGGGACCAGCGTTATTTAATATCTCCATCAAAGACATAGACAAAGGGACAAAGTGCACCCTCAGCAAATTTGCAGATGACCCCAAGCTGAGTGGTGCAGTTGACACATCTCAAGCAGAGGAATCTGGACAATCTTGAGAATTGTGCCCACGGGAATCTCACGAAGTTCAACTAGGCCAAGTACACGGTGCTGCGCCTTGGTCAGGGCAGCCTCCAGGGTCAGCACAGGCTGGGGTTGAACGACTCCAGAGCAGCTCTGCAAGGATTTAGTGGTGCTGGATGAGAGGCTGGACATGAGCTGGCACTCCCACCCCAGACAGCCAACTGTACCCTGAGCTGCATCCAAAGCAGTGTGGCCAGCAGGGCAATGGAGAGGATTCTGCCCTTCTACCCCACTCTGTTGAGACCCCACCTGCAGTGCTGTGTCCAGCTCTGAGGTCCCCAGCAAGGAGCCTAAAAGAAATCTGAAGAGGAGCTGTCTCTAAGGGCATGTAGGGATAGAACAAGGGCTAGTGGCTTCCAGCTGAGAGTAGGTTTAGACTAGATATTTGAAAAAAGCTCTACATTGTGAGGGTGGTGAGGCACCGGACAGGCTGCCCAGAAAAGCTGTCAATGCCTCATTCCTGGAAGTGTTCAAGGCCAGGTTAGATGGGGCTTTGAGCAACTTGGATCCCCTGCTCACAGCAGAGGAGTTGAAACTAGATGATCTTGGAGGTTCCTTCCAACCCAACCCATTCTGTAATTAATAATTTTAATCAGAATTCATAAACAGAATTCTGCAGTTTTTGACAATATATTCTGCTGATATCAATAAAGATGTAAAATAAAGCAGGAAAGACACAGAAGATTGCAAAGATCTGCCAAATCCATAAAACTGCTGATATAGCTTAAACAGGCATTTTGCTGCATCCTCATATCTCTCAAAAATACATTGTTGATTTTTAGCTTTTTAAAGAAGAGCTAAAATAAATTACTTCTGACTTTTGAAAATGTGGAGTAGAAACATTTCTGACATTTAAATTTACAGATGAAGTAAACCATCATGCACAATATATTTCTGTGTATTGTTAAATTGCTCATTTATGTCCATTTGCTAGACAACAAAATCATTTAAAATGATAAAGCAGCATGTAACATTATTAGGTCAAAAAGCATAATTTTCTAGAGTGCATTTTATATGCAATTTGAAATCTGTCATGCCTTAATTATCAGTGACCTATTCAATAGACTGAAAAATTACATGACTGAGAGTGGCATGGAAAGCTGCACATCTGCATATATAGATTATTATGTCTTTTGATCACTATGCTGAACAGTGCAATAAAATTTATTTACTTTTATTTACAATCAGGTTATCTCAAGTTTGACTGATGAACTTCAAACTGAAAAAAGTACATTGTTCATTTACATTTCAATCCAAAGCAGGGGTAGGGTGGCAGGAGTAAATAATCTTTCAGAAAAGATAATATTAAAAGTGACAGTGCACAGAAATAAGATAAATAAGGCAGAGAGACTTAAAAAAAAAAGGTACATACTATGGCTTAATTTCACAAAAAATTTTATCCCTTTACAGAATCTGACTCTCAAATGTCAGTCTTTCAGCACAACCAAAAAATTTATGTTTATCTACCACTATCTTAAAGTAAATAACAAATTCATAATTTAAAATATTTTTCTGTAAATTCTGGCTACCTCCTACCTCGAAGTATTTTAGGATTGTTCCATTTGCTTTTCTGTTTTTTTTTTAATACAGTCTTGAATTTCTAAATAAGTTTGCATACAGCACTTAAGATTGAAATAGATGATAGTATTCAGACTACCTGCTGAAAGGTACTTAAACTTACTCTTAAATAAGAGCATTAAATAGCAATGCTCCTCAGCACTAGAAACTTTCAGTTTTATCAGATATTTATGAAACCATTCTCTAAAATCTCTATGTACACTGCCCCTGAGAAAAAGCTTCTGCTATAAGTCCATATCTCTACAGTTCTTATTCCTAGAGTGCTTATCATATTTCAAATTCAAACACTGAAGTATTCTCTTTTCAAGCCCTAATGTTATTCTGAACTGATATGAGCAGGACACAATGCTGCTGTGTGAATTTCAGCGTCAGCTCAATTTCAGCTATTAGGGTTTTGCCATTCCATTCTATTCTCCTATAACTCCTTTTATTCCTGAAAAATATTGTAAATTATTCATATTCTTGTTGCAGAGTTCTTCAACTGGTGCTCTATTATTTTATTTTTTATCTGAAGTCAGAGAGTTGAGGTTTCCATACTGAATTTCAACAATTATTTTCATTAGCTTTCACAGGGATAACATTATCAAAATCACTCTTGTACTCTTTCTGGGTTTTTTTCTTCATAGCTTATAAAAGATGCACTCTAAGTAATATGATAAAACCAAACCAATCTTCCTCTGCATATCTGTTCTTAAATCTCCCTTTTAATTCTGCTAGTTATTTCTATTAAGGAGCAGAAAAAAGCACCCCAAACACTAGAAAACAGTGAGGCATCAGCTTTTCATTTACAGTCATACCAAACAGTATTTTAACTTATGCTTCCTGATATTTTTTTTTTTATTTGCTTGCTTAGATTGCCATACCATCAGCCAGGGTGGTTTTGGTTTCACTTTCAGTAAGGTACTACTGAAAGAAACAGCTCTGACTAAATAAAATTGAGCTGAGTAGCTCTTTTTCTCACTGTACCATTGTGAAGTTAAAACCAGGACTCCCTGAAAGATCTTAACATGTTAAAGTCATTTACTGTCATTTCAAAAACACTTGTTAAACATAATATTTAGCAAAATTTTGTATAAAATTTTGCTTGTGCAGCTCCATCAGCTAACACACAGTATTTTGTCATGTGCAAGCTCAATTCTAAGAGCAGAATCATTCAGGCTTTAGTCTGAAGTGTTCTGTTATTTATTGTATGAAAAAATTATTGATGCCATGCTCTGTGTTACATAGTGTATTTTAACACCATGAAAGAAAAACACTCTAACACTTTGTGCATTAATGCTACTCCAAAGTCTCTTTTCTTGTACTGCATTCAAGCTTAAATGAAGAAATCCTTGTGTTTGGTAGTTACTCTCTTGGAAATAGCAAAGACAACAGGATTAGCCTTTAGAGTCATCAGCTATATCCTGGAATAAGCATGGATTTTAAACCATTTTTTGTGAAACTACCCCATTCCATTAAGTTCACATTTATTTTAAATAATTTCTGTTTGTGTGTCAAGTAGAATGCCGAAGAAATGAGTTTCAAAGATGAATGAAACATAGATCATGGCTATTTTTTCATTCTTTAACATTGTCTTTCAGCAGTTTTTACAAGGTTTTACAGGAAGTGCGTCCAGTAATAAATCTTGTAATTTTCCTAGGTCGCAAATACAAACCATAAATTCAAAACACATCAATGTCTTTGAGTAATTTATCTTTGAAACTAATTTCTTCAGCATACTACTTGATATATGAAGAGAAACTGAAAAGCAAACCTTTCCACCAGACACGTTCAAGCATTTACAATCTTACTATTCTTTTCCTGATCAAGTCTTCTACTCATAAGGCTAAAGAACTCAAATTAGTGCGTGCCTACATCAGTTTTCAGAGTTTCTAACTTTCTCCTTTTTTTCCCCCATATTTCCAATGGAATTGTATCTTTGTTGAAAATGATGGGTTATAAATGCATATCATATTCTCCCAGAAAAAGATGATGTTACTAACTTCCTAGAAGAAGATTTGAAATTGAATTCTAACATGACATCCTAAAGTAATTTCAGTTGACTAAAATTAGCACATGGGTTGGTATTTTTTTCATCCAGGAAGAGGTAATTTCATTAATAATTTAATAATAAATAATGTAATGAATAATCTAATTATGATTTATTTAAAAATCAAAATGATTTTTTAAGATTTGTCTAATAGAATAGAATTTTTAAATATTTTTTCCATCAACATTCTAGTCTCTGCCTACGTAAGGAATGCATTTTTACTGTGTAGGCATATTGACTGTATTGCAATTTTATCACAAGGAATTAGCTATGATTGCAGATGTCAAGACAAAACTGTTGTATGTTATACGGCGGATCATGTTTATAAATACCATATTAAAAAGTAGTTGTTTACTGAAATGAACCTGGATATTCATGTGTTAATTATCAGGATAGTATTTATTCAGAACATAAAATGTAAATGGTACCTTTGTACTGCTCCAAGCCTTTTTATGAGCCTAATTGTGTCACAAACACTTATAAGGTCACTCATGTTTCAGATTTATGTGCACGAATAACTCATGGTGCTCCTGAGTAAAAGTTGCAGATATTTGGAGATATTTGCAGATATTTATTATGAAGCATAACTTACGTATGTACTTCTGCAAGCAAGAATACCAAAGAGATTTTGTGGTACTCATGCCCTTTCTAGTAAAAGCCTGATGATTGTTTTTAACCACTAATTTTCATACTTTGAATGTAATTTATTTGTATTAAAAGTTTTATCTTGTTTAGTATTGACTATTTGTGCATTATTATTTAATCTACAAATAAAATCTTCTCTCTCACACATCATATCTGAGTTTATTCCAAACCATGTAGGAAGCTAAATTTTTGCAGTAGTAATAGAAGTACTATAGTCATTTCAATTTTGCTTTGTTATGTTGTATTTATTTCCCCAGTCAAAGCAACCCACTTTCCACATTTTTAAGTGTTCCTTTTACTAAAAATGTCATTGGAGAAACAGTAAGAATATGTTTGCAGTTATTCTTTCAGAGCACTATACATTTTTTCATTTAATGAAAAAAAGATTTGGACTTTCCTTTGTGCAAGGTCAACAAGCCTTTAGCTACTGTGTGTAAAAGTAATTCTTTAATGTGACCTTGCTAGTGTTACATGCTTTATATTTAATGACCATATGAAAGATCATTGAACAAGATCAAAATAAAAAAAGGTTTGTCAACAAGGAGTACATGAAAAAAAAGCTTTAAACCTACACAAAAGAGAGGTTTTATTTTTTAAGTGCCAACACTATTAGAAGACAACTTTTTGTGATAAATTATTGTACTTCCCCCCTTCTAACTGGAAAGCACTTGGCTTTGTCAAAACAAGAGTTTATAATAAGGTATATATTTGCCCTCCTTGAAATTTTTTCCTTCTGCAGCCAATCTGGCTGCCTTCTATGATAAGTTTGTTTTGTAAAAAATACACTTCACATGAAAGTTACAGCAAATGAAGGATATCAGCATTGCACCAAGTTGGCTTGACATAAGTAATGCAGAATTCATACCATTTCATTAGCAATCATGAGACTGAAGCAGGAATCATTAAAATCTGCTGAGAGCTAGAAACCTGCCAGCTCAGAGGGAGCACAGGTGAGTGAGTGATGCATTTCACTCACATCTCAGCTGAAGGAGTGCAAGTAGTCTGGTAAATTATCAGTATGCAGTAAACATTGTAATGACCTTATTCTTGCTGAGAAGAGAGGATCCAGAGAAAAATTAGTCATCACAGTTCAAGAAAATGTATTAATTCCAATAACAGGTACTGAAAGGATTATTCTCTCTTAAGTATGCTAGAAATAAAGTTATTGTTTATGAAGAGTCATTAAATCAAATTAAAATTATGTATCTCATATGAACTGACCTCTAAAATATTACACTAGTTCAAAAAAAAAAAAAAAAAAAAACAGGTAAAAGCCTTAGGTGTTAGTTTGGAATACATCATTTAGGCCTTTGGCTAAGTAGCAGTTCAACAAGCCTCAAAGGCTGTCTTCAGCATCTTTATCATGGAATTGGAAGATGAGGACAGAATCTTTACTTTTTTCTTTTCTTCTGGCAGTAACAAGGGAACATAACTCCAAGTGTAAGTGCTTTGTCACGGAAACACTTCTTTTTGCTTCAAATTTAAAACTGCAAAGATATTTTCAAGTTCTTAATTGCAGTCTTGAGCTTGTTTGTTTGCACCTTTGTAGTACAGTAGGCTATAGCTACTGTTATAGCTATCTTTATCTACTGATTTTTTTTCTCAAGGTGATAATGTAGATAATAAAATATTAAAGAAAAACATCTATGTTCAAGTCACAGCTGAAGGAGGAACATATAAACTCTGAGGCCTTTTCTAAACTACACTAGAAATGACAGTTTAAAAGAGCCCTTTCAAGAATATTTGTGGGCTTTTAGATTTAAGATGCCATGGCTCAAATTACTGAAAATCTTTAAAGTGAAGTTTCATGGCTTTTTAGCATCTTCAAATTTCAAGGAGAAATAAACATCACGTAAAACAAGTAAACCTGGAATTTGAAAATCTGAGTGAATTTTTAGTGAGTGAATGTCATTGTGACGGGGGGTTACATGTATATAATTACTACTAAGAAAACACCTTTGCCACCTGAGATGGGAAAACCTACATTTTAAAATATTTAATTCATTGAAAGCTGTCCTAAATCAGAATTTAAGTTTTACCTTCCTTTCAGTAGTATAATATTGAAATAGTTGATTTTATATCTAGACTCAAACACTTTTTGCAAGCAAAAATAGTTTATTTAACTTTCATATAAAGTTTTTATTTTCACTTTTTCCAGAAGAGTTAAAAGGTCAATGCTTAACCTGGAATCGTTTGCTGCTTAAGAGATTACTAGTTGAAGTGCATACTAAAAAAGTTTTTATCTTTGGACAGAATAAAGAATCATACTGTACATGGGGTCTTATTATACGCAAAATTGACATCAGATTATTTTTTTTCTTATCCATGAATTAAAGCTGTAGTAGCAATGTAATAGTCACTTACCAGTACATACCATGCAGTCTGGATACAGCATCTGCATGAATTAGTTAGATTGGGTAATTTCCATTAGTATATTCCTCACTCATCAAAACATATTTGAATACCTTAGTCTATTGGAATGAAATTTTGTTTTCTTTTAATAATTCAAGAACAATTCCAATGTAACTGACATTTTATTAACCAAGAGCTGAAAACTGTATTCCATTATGATTATTACTAGTAAGGAGACAAAAAAGAACATATCACTGACAATTCTGAGACATTTTATCACTTACGCAACATCTGTGAATTTTAAGTAAAGCAGTGAAATACAATGGCAACAAAAATTAGCAGCAAAGAATCTAAAACACTGATCTAAATTCTTCCAAATGCAGATTCTGCCCAATTTTTTAAGATATTACTGGGAGTATCTATCATAAAAATCATGAGGACTGGGTTACTGGGTTCAAATAGGAAGTTATTGTGTCTGTATAACCTCTTTGCATATTTGATTGAAACATTCTTTTATCCCGTTGCATTCTGACATCAATCTCAAAAGAAATAAATGCTGCCTTGACTTTTAATTTTTAAGTGGTGGACAAGTGATGGATAGATGAATCAATGAATTGTAACAGGCTAGACTATAATTCAGAATTATTTTAGCAATCACAGAACTTTGTTTGTCTGGAACTTCTTTACAGCCCTACAGCATGTTGTTTGTTCGAGGAAGGGTGTCATCCCTTTGCTTCTTTAGTAAGTCTGGGAGGATCGCAACACTGATGAAAGAACTCACTAGAGCATATATATGATCCTTAATAAAATACAGCAGGATAGAACAGTTTTGCAATAAAATACAGCAGGATAGAACAATTTTGCAATAAAATACAGCAGGATAGAACAATTTTGCTTATTAGATTGCATAAGAGATTTCTTTATAACTCTAAAAGCTCACATATTTCATTTTCCAGCTCCTCAAGTACAAATACACTTTCCTTCATTTCTCTCCTACTGTGACATCTGACAGACTCATGCTGTGTCCCAACATCACTAATATCTTCTTCCCTCCAGGCATTTCTCCTAGGCTACTTCACTTCCATGCATATGTTTCCATCGCTTCTTTCTGCTCTATCACACTTCTGATCATCCACTTGTATTAAATTTCAGTTTCTGATCTCTAAATTATTTTTATCTTTTTCTTCCTCTCCCTAAAATCTAGCCTAAATTTCCCTTTTCATTCCATTGAAAAAATCGTACTCTTTTTAGATCTCCATTTCATCTCCTCCCTGTGGTTTTCTCCCAATATTCAAACCTCTGCTTCTTTACATGTGCACCTCTCATGACTAATTTTTTGTTTATTATTTAAAGAATAGAGTTTTTCTTTTCCTCTCATTCCACAGATCTTAAGCAATTTTAAGGAAAGACCTAAGCTAGAAAGGTAGTGAACTGATTGGTCCTTTGATCCTGTCAAAAGAGAGAAGAAAATGAAACTCTTTACAACAGATTGTCAAAAAAACCAAAAAAAAAAACAAACAAACAAACAAAAAAAACAACAAAGCGAAGGAAAATCCCCAGATATTTAAGGTACTTAAGTACTAAAGAATTGTCACAGTTTAGCCCCAGCTGGCAATTAAGCCATCCACTCACTCACTCCCCATCTGGTGGGATGAAGGAGAGAATCAGAAGGTAAAAAGTGAGAAAACTCGTGGGTTGCAATAGAGAGACTTTAATAGGGAAAACAAAAGTTGTGCATGTAACCAAAGCGAAAAGAATTAATTCAATACCTCCCACAGTAAGGCAGGTGTTCAGCCATCCCCAGGAAAACAGGGTTCCTACATGCATAACAGTTATTTGGGAAAACAAACACCATTGCGTTGCGTATCACCCCTTCCTTTTTATTCCTCCAGCTGTATATGCTGAAATCGATGTCATATGGTCTGGAGTATCCCTTGGGTCAGCTGGTGTCAGCTGTCCCAGCTGTCAACCCTCCCAGTCTTCTGCACTCCCAGCCTGCTCACTGGTGGGTGGTGTAAGAGGCAGAAAAGGCCTTAACTCGTGTAGAGTTTAGCTACTGCTCAGCAGTAACAAAAGCATTGCTGTGTTATCAACAGTTTTCAGAATAAATCAAAACCATAGCCCCATGCTATAAATTATATAAGGTATATCCCAGTCAGAGCCAGCACAAGAGCACAGAATCTTTCTGTTCCTTGGTCCAGTTCCCTTCATGGCCATAAATATTTACCAACTTAGAAGAGGAAAAATATCCAACATTTTTCCCTGCAATTGGATCCATAGTCTAATGTAGGATGATTCTCACCAATTCAATAGTTTTCCTTATTTAGTTTTTACAAGAAAAAGAAACATTTAAAATTACACTAAGAAAATGCAGACTGACAAATTCTAAGTAGCAAATATTTTTTCAATAATTTCACCATTAAGAATCCAACAGCCAAATAAAACTCCAGAAGTGCTTTGTCTCATGCTGTAAAGGAGACAAAACCAAGAAATTATAAGTTTATCTCTCAGATGCTCTGAAAATGAGTCAGCTGTTATAAGCAAGTTTTTGTTGCAAGGATCTGCAGATGTTCATCAGAGATTTAGGCATTGTCCTTGGTAAAGAGAGAAAAACGAGGTGGAGTTTCTGACACTGTTTAATTCCATACCACCCCTGTCATCGCTGGGGGTTAGTTTTGGCAGAAAGACATTTGTTACAGGAAGGGGAAGACACCAGAGCCTAAAGGAGGAAGTACACAGTTTTTGCCTGACTTTGGGACAGAAGATCTGAGACCACACTGCTGTTGCTACATTGGAGAGCAGCAGTGGGGCCCAAGCCCTGCCAGACAGTGTGGAGGCAACACTTCACTAAAATGACTCATATTGAGAGAAACTAGCTTCCAGGGTTTGGGTTGTTCCTGCTTCCTGTCGTGTTTGGACAGGCAGGGGGAGAAGTTGAGTCAGTGACGCTTCTCTTTTTACCAATATTGCCTTTGTTGGAGACTACACTGAGCACTGCCTGGGGGAACATTCGGTGGTGAGTACCCTTTTGTGGGTAAAACACCCTCTCTCTCTTCAGTTCACTCTTTCTTATTAATATAGTTGTCATCATTGAGATTTTTAATAAATAGTTACTCCAGTTTATAATCGCTCCTAATGTTCCTCCATTATCAGAAGTGGTGGGGAAAAGTGAGCAGCTGGAGTGGGTTTAATTTTTGAGGCAGGTTTTATGCCACCAAAGGCATCTACTGTTTCCTGTTTTCCATCATTGAACTTGCATGACCTGTCTTCTCTTTTCAGGGGATCAATGGATTTATAAAAGCAGCCAACTTTAATTACAAAGCTTGGATCACAGGTGAGAGAACTGTTCACCTGACAGCTACAGTGAGGCCAAATGAAACAACTCATTAATATATTGGGCTTTTTTGTTTTTCATATGCAAGCCTTTGAAAAGATGAACAACAAAAGAAACTACAGGATGATTATATTCATTGGGACTTTTATGTGCATGCACAAATTGTGTATTCTGCATCAAAAAATTCCTTTGAAACACCTCAACCAAAAAAAGGGAACAGGCACCTGCATAGGAACAAGAATCCTGCCTTATCAAGCACCACTCACTAAAAATTTATTTTATTGAATCTTATATTTACTGTCAATGCAGTACTGCTTATCTGTATTGAGGATCACCTTTCAGAGTGTTTTGAATAGAAAAATCCAACCAGAGATGGAACAGTAAGCAGATGTAAAATGCTTTTCAGTCTGTTCTAGATACAACTCTTTCCCTCCTCCCCCTTGTAATTATCATATTTCAATAACATTTTAGCAACAGTTGAAAATAAATTCCTAAAGAATAAAAATTATTACTACTTTATAGCACCATGCATATGCATAGTACTTACACAGCATTAAAATCTCAAGAAACTCAAAAACAGCTTATCAAGTGCCATGATGTCATTCATAGATAGGCCTGCTGATATTCAGCAGGATAGTCATGTGAAAAAAGGTATGTGGGATTTGGTGCCACATTAAGACATAGAGTTTCTGAGGTTCAATCTGCCAGGACATCAGCTGAAGTAGAGAGACTGCTAAACATTATATGCTTTGATTTACACTTCCAGGTTCGTAAGTGTTTTATTTTAATTTCATGAAATTGGCTGTGATTCTGAAAAAACATAAATTTGGCAGAGACTCATATATCATCTTATACATCTTTGCCTAGCAAACATGATGTTCCACTACACTTCTTGCCTCTGTACTTGGCACATTAAAAAAAAAGTTCCGCAAACTCCTTCTCACCTGAGACAAATAGGAAGTTCTCACAGGCAAGAAAGACCTAAAATCATTGATTTCTGAGAAAGTTCTTTTTTTTTTTTTTTTTTTTTTTTTTTAGAAAAAGCAGAGTTTCTATTTCTATTCATAGTGGTTGCAAAGAAACCCTGTAAAGGCATGAAATGAGCTGTTATTGCTGCAGCTGCTGTCAAAACATGAAAGCCCTGGAATCACTACATAATTTTAATGTTTATAGGAATTGTGATTTGGCTTACATCTGAGAAATGAAGATATGTAATGAACCTCACAGAACTTAAGGATTTCTTGGTTACCCTTGACTCAATCCCTCTTTGAGTTCATGAGGGAGGCATGCTTCTTCCTCATGATGAGGCTGAGGGATCCAGGCACAGGAAGTCTTCCCACCTCAGGATACCACTTCTGTCCCCAGAGAACGGAAAGCTAAAATATCAAGCTGAATTGACTGTGCATCTGAACAGGTTTCTATGGGAACTGAAGAACCACGGTAGACAAAAAACAAAGAAAACAGCATCTGTCAGAGTGAGATGAGTTAATGAGGCAACTGCTGTGACCATGCAGAGATTTAGCCCAGGGACAGAGAGTCCAAGAAGGATTAGGGAGGGGAGAGATTCTTAGGAGACATCCATGTTCAAATAATCATTGCCAAGAAGTCATAAAATATGCTAGGGCATGCAAAGAAATTACTGCAATTACTGAAATTGTGGAAAGCAGAGGCTGAACAGAAAAGCTATTTGCTTAAAGAAGAGATTAATTACAAGTTAGGATGCACAGTCTGTGTACAACTCAGGTTAGGGGAGATGATAACGGCGAGGACAGGAGGAGAAGCAGAATTCAAATAGAGTAAATATAACCAATTCAGAAGGATTGTGTAGTGAACTAATGGCAAGATGTACCAAGTATATTATGAAACATGAATTACTCAAAAGACATGAATTGCAAACAAGAATGAGACTATGCCATTAGGTGTTGTAGATATTTTTTTTATTAAGACTGTCTCGTTGGCAGTCCTAGGCTGGATCAGTGAAGAAAAAAATATCTAAGGACTAAAATAGGTCTCTACCAATATTTCAAGTGAGTGAAAAAGCGTCCAGAGACTTTTTATTCTCCCATCATGGAAAAAATCAACAAAATCTTTATTTTTTTAAATGTCATATATCTGGCAAAAACATTAACTCCTTCTAAATATCAGCAGTTTCAAACATGATCTTGCATTTTTCTAATTAAAAATTTATCTCCTAGAGTAATTCCCTTTGCTCTTCTCCACTTCACCTTTTATTAACAGACAGAAATAGAATAAATTCTCTACAATGAAAGGCATTGGCCCAATGAAACTGGGCTTTATACCAAAACAAGAAAGCAAATTTGTCTCACTGGAGCAGGTTGCTCAGGGAAGCTGTGGATGACCCACTCCTGGAAGTGTTCAAGACCAGGCTGGCTGTAGCTCTGAGCAACCTGGACTGGTGAAACCATGGCAGGGGGGTTGGGACTACATGATTTTAAAGTCCCTTCTTACACAAGCCATTCTAGAATTCTGTAATTTTTGAGGTCCCTTTCAGCCCAAACCAATCTGTGATTATATGATTCCATAAAGATTTAGCATTCTAGACTAACCTGTGTGAAGAACTATGTTATTATTTCTGCTTGAATATGTTTACTCTTTCATTAACCTTCCCTCATTGAAATGCCTCCCCGTCTTTTCCTTTTAACTCCAATACATCTGTGCAGATATCAGTCATGCAGCATAGGAAAACATAGTTTTTAATTCATAAGAATGATCCATCACCAGATATTTAAACCAGAGAAGACTTTTACATTCCTTCTCTTCTTCCAGGATTTTAAGCAGATTAGCAAAATAAAAACTTGCCAGTGTTCCTTTACTCATGGATATCTGGTACTGGTGGTGTTTTCCCCACATGGCAGAGCTATTTTTTTGTCTTCCTTTTTACTGTGTTGCTACTTTAACTTAATGCATGTGCCATTTTTCTTAAACAAGAAGAGAGGTATGGGTAAGGTTCTCTCTAAGATGGTAGTCAAGAGTTCTGATACAACTTTTAAATAAGGAAAGGGTTATTGAAAGAAGACTATATGACCAGTAGCCATTACATGACAAAGTTATTCTGTCAATTGATGATGATTGGCTTTATCCATTACTCTAAGGTTAATTACACTGCCTTTGATGAAATGTAAAAAAAAAGAATTCTAAAGGACATGTTGCTAGCCAGTTACTCAAAATCTATTTCTTCTGCTGAAATGTAAATAACCTTTCAGGACTTGCATTATTTTTATAGAAACAGAGATGGTATCACTTTTGAAGGAATCACTGCTTGATATGTCAATCAAACTATCTTCTGTTATTGTGCATCTAAAAAAAAAAAAAAATTATGAGGTAATTGTGGTTTTGCATTCTAATTCAGTCAAACTTGTTATTAAATTAAAGGAAAAAGCAGAGAAACATTGAAGGTTTCCATAAGGCTTTTGCTGTATATTCCAAGATTTCTCTTAAAATAACAGTTCTAAACCTGGAAAAAAAGTGACATTTCTAGCATGAGAAAAAAAAAAAAAAAGAAAAACAATCTGGCAGAGACTGACTTTTGAAAAAGGTAGTAATTGTAACTGTGCTGGTGAAACAAAAATGGGATATTAATATTAAAACTTGGGTCTAATCATTTCTTTGCAATAAAATATAGGTCATTTAGCAAATGAACCTCTACAGCAGAAAAAAACCCCATATATTGGCGAAAAGCACATGGATTGCAAGTTTAGTAATAAGATTTGGAACGCGTGGGTTATGAGGTCATGAGTTCAAATTGAGTCCAATTTAGAACTGGCCAAGTACAGGCCTTTTTTAACTTGTGTGCAAAATGATATAACAATGTCATTACTTTCTACTGGATATTATAATTTAAAAAACTCCCCACACACACACAAAAACCCCAAACCAACCAAAACCACAAAATCCAAACCTAAAATTTTGCAAATGTCTCTCTCAAAGACTTATGCAATATATAAAACCAGGCAGCCTTCCTGAACACTCCATGATCTAGCTATGCTGTAATTCTCTTTTTGTTTTGAAAAGATCAGCTTCTGAAAAAAAACATTACAGAGGTTATCATTTTAGGGACAGTGTTGCATCAATACCTAGTCCCAATTCTTCACTATCTGATCACCAGCATTCCTATGATGTTATATTCAACATATTAGTCACTGTTGGATTTAAGATCATAGTTGTTGAAATGAGTTAAGCAGGACAAAACTGAAATATGCCAGATGACTGCGAGAGGGTTAAAAAACCCCCCTCCAAACTTTGTCCAGGTACTGAAAAATGGAATTTGATGAATATATAGATTGTAATTCCTATTTTTGAAAAGTAAGATGATTTCTAATACAGAAAGGAAGAAGTGAAATCCAAGTATTACACTGCATTAAAAATTCACTGAAATCCAGCTATGAAGTGATTAATTTTTTGGAATTGCCTGTCTTTATCCATCGATTATGATAGGGCCCAAAGACATCATCACTTCTGTTTTAAGCTCTTAGAAGTTCTCCTGGAAAAAGTGAATTGGTCTTATATATAATTTTAGAGTCTAGATCTCAAGAACAAGCAATCAGCAGCATTATTCTCAATAAAGCTATGTTTTTATTATTCAAATTAGGTTCTGAATAGATTGCTTTTTTAAAGACTTTTTGACATTTAACATTAAATCTGCTAGGTAAACAGCAGATACAGTCACTGCAAAATTACAGAGGTTTGAATGTTTTCTGAGATTCTGGTTAACTTGAAGTTAATATGTGAAGTCCTTACAAGCTCAGAAGGAAAATGCACCTTAAATTATCAATGCAATTTTCACTCAATCTGTCAGTTATGGATCTATTTTTCTTTAATAAGTTGTCTAAAGTATCTTGTGGGCTGTGTTATTCCTCTTTGATGTTACTTCAAGTGAGGAAGATTAAAGTCTAGCTTGAATTTATCACCAATGACATTTCTGTGACTTTGGTCCCTCAATCCTTTACGATGGGAAGATGTCAGAACAAAGTCATCACAAATTATGTAATGTCACTCCACCTAAGCCACAGTGCCAAATAAGCTGATGAAGCACACTGTTGTGGAGTCTATATGCTTCCATACTGCACATTTATAGCTGCATGCCTTTGATTTATAATTCTCCTGAGATGATGAAATTCAGAAGCACCAAACCATTTTGGATTTATCATTCTATATCCTGAGTGATATCTTGATCCTTTAATATACTGAATAACCTCAGTTTCTGAAGTGTAATTCCCCTCTTTGGTCTCTCAAGATTCATTAGATAAGCTGTAGAAACAGGGAGGAATCCAGCAGGAATCAAAGAATAAGTGTTCTCTTTGCAAATTTTATGGGGATGCAGTTGAAATTTTAGCTGTCACTTATAGTCAACAGAGGGCAGTTTATAATCCAAATGGTGAAGAAGGCAAACAATTTTCTACATTCCATCTTAAAACCATCAATAGGGAGACAGCTGTAAATAGATGGCTGTTATCAGAGAGGTGAAGTAATAATTTTCCACAAACAGCATTATACATTTATTCTAATTCCATAGCCTAAATCTCTGCTCAACTCCTCATCAAAGAAGCCCATTTTTTCTCTCAGTGATATAGGATGGTTTGTCGACACTTGTACCTAAATGAGTTACAGAGAATATACAGAGAATATACAGAAAAGTATATATAGAAAAGAATATACAGAAAAATAGAAAAGTATACTTTTCTACTGTGTTTCTGAGCATCAGTGGAAGCAGTTCTTTAGTAGTAGAAGCATGGCAGTGGTTTTCTAGAGATGCAGTGCGGCAGAATGTCACTATGCACCATTGGAAGAAGGCTCTGGGACACAAAACAACTTGGTATAGATCAGAAAAGACCAAAATTAAAGCTAAAGATGCTCATGTGCATGGGCATAAAGAAGAGAAAGACTATTAGAGACTATTGGAGGTTAAAAAAAATAGCAACATAAAAGTTCCACTGGCATTCTGGTTGCCTAGGACTGACATATGACAGATTTATATAAACTGGTCATACATAGATCCTGATTCTATAAGCTATCATACAGGAAGAGCATTGAGTCCTTTTCCAGCAAAATATGGAGGCAGCAACAGGAGGAGCATGGGAAAAGAGAGTTTGACAGAGAAATTTTTGTGTGTCATTATTCATTTCCTCTTTTTCATGAAACAAACTACCTATCAGAGCTGCCAATATAAAGAAAAACCTTCTGGGGACAGGGAGAACTTCTATTTCAAAATGAGCAATCAAATTATCAGAGTCTCTCCACTGTAAAGCTTTAGTGGATGACTAACTGCAGCCTTCTGCTCATTACTTCTCTCAAAAGATGAATTGAGGTCCTTTGTATTTTCTGGTAACTGAAGTTTCCGTTTTGCCTTTTCTATTTTTAAAAAGTAGTTACAGATGAAGAGAAAATGTGCTGTAGTAATAGAACCACATCAGGAAATATCCTCCTCAGCTGCTGTTCAGAAACATTTGAAATGCCTTCTAATAGAATGCTGCTTGTCCCATAACATTTGTAAGTGACTGTGCTTCAAATGCAAATTTCTTCATTACATTGAATTGCATTAAATTTTATAAGTGCTCTCTGCACATATCCCCTAAAAACAATTTGCTGAGAAAATAAGATGATGTGGTACGATGATATGCATCCATTAGATAATACCTGAAAATAGCTTTATAAACATATTTCATTTTAGTTGCTACTTAATGATTTAGTTTTAGTGGGTAGCTTATGGATTCAGCCATTCCAGTGCAATGAACTAGAATCATCTTCAGAGCTAGAAACTTTATTAGTTTGATTAGTATGCCAAATATGATGAGAACATGTAGATTTATAAAACCAGAAAAAAGTTACAGTCCATTGACTATGCCCTTTTTCAGCCTTTAAAGGCATTAACCAGGACATCTCAGCACTGTTAACAGCAGTGCTCTTCCCACAGAGTACCTTACTAATATTTTTGGTTGTGGATAGTACTATGCAGATACTTTTTAACAATATTCAAGTTCTAACTTTGGGATGAGACAACAAAATTTAGACTGAAATCACTCATGCTCATTAAAGGTCCCTTTACAACCAACTCAAAACTCAGAGGTGTTAAAATGGATTATCAAAATCCCAGTTTTGATAATTGGAATAATCATTTGATAACCAAAACACCACTAATTACATCATAATTGTCTAAATTCACTAGAACTGCAAAGAGATAAAGTCATCTTCATGGGTTACTTTAAAACTACTGCGCATTTCTTCTCAATCTCTCATGCCAGCAACTAAACTGCACCTCACTCACAACTTTCCATAAGGCCACTGGTGAGAAATATATTAAGTACATTTAATTCTCAGCTGCATTTTTTTCTTAGACAAGCCTCTGCAATTACACTGCCTTTGAGTTCAAACTTAATTCCCAGTTCAACTAGTCAGTCTTTATATACATACAAGAAAAGATGGATAGCCATTGCATACTTGGACTGCTTGGCAGAGATCATGCTAATCCAATAATAAGAAAAATTATATGGGTTTAAAATTGGAGTTTGAGCAGAAATACTACAGTGGTAGACTCTTTTCCAGTGTTTGCCTAAATCTTGTCTTTAATTAATTTACAAACACCTACACAAGAATTGACCAATCACTCTCATTTTTCTGTTGCAAAAGGGCTTTTAAGAGTCCTCAGTAACAACAGTATTTGTCCTCAAAAGCAAAATTTTGTTCTATTAAAAAAATAAAAGACAAAAAGTAATCACTCAAACCAGCAGCATATTAATATTGCTAGGAAAACAATGAAAAAAACCCCCATTCATCATCTAATTGTGCAGGCTTTTGGGAACTGGAGTATTTTTGCAATGACAACAGTGCTATTTCTACAAGGCTTTGAGTACCCATCTGTACAATAGTGGACAAACATGTCATTTCTTTCAGAGTTGCAACACAACAGGCCTTTCTCAATTCCATGCCCACTGTCTCCTGGAATGTCCTTTCCTCACCCTTCTCCTGTGCCCTAATTCCCAGTTCTCCTTGTTCAGTGCCAAGTCCCTGAAAGCACTGTGAAATAGGCAATAGAACTGAAGCTGAGCCAGAAACTGCAAAGAAACAGTACTATTGCACATCAACTGTTAACATTCATTTCCATATGGACTTTCTTATTCCTAAGCACCTGACCTGTTTCTGTGCAGTGCAGCAATTTCTGTGAACTTGCTAATGCAGTTTTAGCTGATACAGTCTTCTGGAACTGACTCATTTTCCCATGTGTGCACAATAAAAACATTTTATATCTATTTTCTTAGAAAACAAATGAATAAAAATAACGTTTCATATACTGACTTACTCAGTATTTATTGTATAATAGCTGAATTCTTTCACATGTAAATTTTTATCTAGTTACCATGAGACATAATGCCCTAAAAGAATAAAATCCTGGTTGCTGGGGAGTAATCACTCTATTATATAGTAAGTGGCAATTTCTAAAATATCAAGAGAAAATCTGCAACAGATAGCATATGACAAGCAGGTAGAGTTAAGATATTGTTAAGACAAGAGATCTCCTGGATGAGGGTTTATATTTTTTTGACAGACAGATGACAAGCAATGCAATGAAAGAAACAGGTAATGCCTTTTGTGAGGCACTAAAATATTGTCATCCTTAATGCAGGCTAAAATATTGATCCTTGAAGGAGTAAAAGTAAAGAATTACAAAGTGGAAGCTGTCAAAACCTGCAATTACTCCACGCCCTCAAGTATTTGGAAATACTGTGCTATGCACAGGACAATGGTGGAAATGTAATTATTTATATATATTTTTTAAGAATAAATTTTAAAGTCTTTCTCTTTCCAAAGTAGAGTTTAACAAATCAACATGTCCCAAAGTAAGCTTTATGGTATTTTAAACTAAAAATAGACAATGTGCACAAATCCAGTACACAAACATAGCAGGGATAGCTTGTTGAACATTTGAGTGTTTCTTGGCATGCATCTGGGTATTCCAGAAAACCACTCTAGATTTACCCTCAAGGTCAGGGAATAATTCTGACAGAAAAGAGATCAAAGACGTGGTTGCAGTGACAGGGAGGTTGCACATGTTTGCTATCAGTAAACAATAGACATAACTCCTCTTTTTCTCCATTTTTTAGGTTAGTGTTTTTTGTGTTATCCAAAGTACTTATCTTATGCTATAGGACAGCACATAAAAGCAGTCTTTAAAGAGAAGTCTTGCTGAAAAAATTACAGATACTGTGTTATTTTCAGTCTTTTTATATTTTTGCATCATTCAGGTATTACCATCACACATAGAAATTTTACCTGAGAAGAAAAATTTACTGGAGAAACTGAGAATACATGAGCATTTAATTTTGTTTTTACAACTTGCTAATTTTCATCATATTTTAGAGGACTCAAACAAGGTAATATTAGCAACAAATTTGTCACTTTCCACACCATTTTCGACAACGTGCTTTTTAATTTTACTCATGGAAACCAGGTTTAGAGAAAAAGCTGAAAGAACAGACAGCACTTTACTAAGAACTAACTTTAAGAAAAGGCAGTATTCACATGTGGAGGCAGCCCACAAACTGTCTACTGAATGATGTAAAGATATTATGTAAATATTTTGCTCTCTGAAAACCATTAAGTATTTTCTCTGAACATTTTGCTGTTTCTTTTCCTCTGCCCTCTAAAACGTGGTCTGCAATTCTGCTTGAATACAATAATTTTGCACAAAAGCCTGTCAGTACTTCAAAGCACATTCTTTAGACTCCTAGAAGGTATTCTTGGGGAGCCTGTAAACAACATCAATAGTTTCCTGTACCATCACAAAGATCCACAGTTTAGTGATTACAGGAACTGTGTGTTTGGTTATTGGCAGTGAATGGGAAATTATACCTTGGACACAGAAGTACAAAGGAGTTTGCATGGGATATTACTGCACAAAATGGTGGCAACTGTAGCAATCAATATCCATTCCAGCAATATTTCAGTCACAAGGCATTTCTGCAGTTGAAGAGATTCTAGAAGATATGTTCCCTGGCTGCCCTGTTTAAAAAGCTGATGTGAATATTATGTCTAATTCAAAGAGCATTGCAAACCATATGACTGAATTTTTATTAGTGTGTGTGGAATGAATATTGCCAGATACTGATTTTGAAATGCTGGCAATATATTACTTAAATTATCAGTGTAATTTCACGTTCACAGATAAAGGCAATGCCACAGAAGTTTCACAAAAACATGAATTTCAATTTAAAGTTTTATTCTCCTTTCAGAAAAAAAAACAACAGTTTTTCTGTATCCCAAGCTTTGCCTCACTTATTGTCTTTTCCTCACACATATGTACATTTATTCAGTTTTATATTAACTGAACCTAGTTATGCACAAGAAAAGTGGCAAGTGAAGGGGTAAATATATGGTACATTTTCATTAAAAAGAACATTAACGTCGCTTAAGAAATTAAACACCTTTTTTTCCCCATTATATGCAAATATGGGTTTAGATTGACAAACCCCTAAAAGTTAGAATTTTGTATGTAAAACATGTGTAAATTCAGAAGCAATAACTGAAGGCTCCAAAGCAGTTGTATCACCCTGTTTCACCCTGTCATCCTTTGGGGTGCAATGCAAAAAAGTTATTCATTTGAAGATTGTGATATATGGCTTAACTACCTTTCAAAAGTTAGTAAGCAGTTAGTAAACAGTTTCAGAAAGTGACAGAAAACTTGGATTTTCTCTGACTCTTCCCCTGACTACAAGTTATATACACATTTCAGAGAAAGATATTCCTGATGTACTTCAAACAGAGGCTTTTAAGATCTTTGTCTACAAAATACTTGCTACCTTATTTTCATGACTAAATATGGACATTGAGGTCTACGCACAAGCATGCATACACAGCTGGGGTAGTGGAAGAAGTTAGTAGGATAAAGGCAGTGACTAAACTGGGTAATTTGTCCTAAAGGGCTATTAACTTATATGACTAAAACAAAGCTTGCCAAAACCTGCCATCTAGAGGAAAACAGTCACATTCCTGAACAAACCTTCCCATTCAGAACAAACCTTTAAGGCTACAAAAAATCTGCATATCTGTAGTTTCTGTGTATTCCATGAAGTTAAGTGTGTTATATTTTCTCTTTGAGTTACAAGTCCCACATAAGTCTGATTCTACTTTTTCTGTTTCAGTCCAATAAACCTTGCTGTCCTGTGCTGCACCTCAGTAGTGAGTGACCAAGGAAACAGGCAGTGGAACATCTCAAGGGAATAAAGTCTGTCAGTCAGATGGCTGCTGCAGTTAAAGGCAGTTTTGAAATACAGAAGACAACAATTATAGCTCTATAAGAGGGAAAGCGGTGTTTCAAGCTGGGTGAGGCATTTCCAATTAACAAAACATATTTAGAAGTACGTATAGAAAAAAAAAATGTAATGCATTAGAAGTACAAAATAAGTTACTCTTTTCACAAGTACAAAACAAAGTTGAGAATCGTCAAGTTGCTGTTCTCGTGTGCTGGATCATTTGGTCTGAAGACATAACTGTACATATATCTGAGATTTAAGGGGAGAGAGATAAAACAATACTAGGTAAAACAAGGCATTTCATAAATAGATGTGCTGTTCTCTGAGTACGTGAGTAATTTCTTTATAGAGAGACACCATCTCTGGAAGAAGAACTGCAAGTTCCTAAAGGAAGGGAGAATATTTTAGAGAAGTAGCTCTACATGCAGTAACTTCTCCAGCCTGTGTCTGGCAAGAGAACAGAGTAGCTGCCCTGGTGGAAGCAGCTCATAGGCTGTCTCTTGTCTCCATGAGAAGCAAGGCCTGAATCCATTTACATGCTGTTTAGCTGATGGTCTCTCAAAGCTTCAATTAACTGTCAATTAGCTAAAGAACAAGTGTTCTAAATAATTCAGAATGCAGCTGTTTGCCTAGAAATTAGCAGTTTATGCAGTGAAAAAATACCCAAAAAATTTAAATTATGGCACTATGACACATTGTTACATAACACCTCTCATGAACTCCCAAGAATATGAATACAATCTGTTTGGCATATGTATCACCTTTCAACAGCTATCAAAAATAAAAGTCTTCTGGATACAGAAATAAATCACTGCAAAATACAGAAATGGCAAGATATTTCTTATTTCAGTGCTTTTAAGCTCAGAATGCTCTCAAAGAAACTTCTTATTTATAAAACTAAATTGTATTTACTTATAATTAGCCATAAGATAAAATACTACACCATAAAACATTGGGAAAATAAAGAGATCTGGAAATAGACATCAACTATGTTTCAGACTCATTCTCAGAATACCCCAAAACCCCGCTTTGCACTGAAGTCTCTATTTGAAGTAAGGATACAACTGATAGTGTTGGTTTGCAGACACATAATTTACAGAAAACACATACTGCTTTTCAATAACATGCAATATTTTTTCCAATTTTTTTAATTTATTAATGTTATTTACTACATTTATTAATGTTATTTACTACATATGTGAGGTATCTGAGGACCAAAACTCAATTTTTGACTATTAGACAGCCAAAGTTTTTTGATTCCTAATATTATGAGAGTACATAACAACTGCAAACAATAAGACTAAGCTGCGACATATAGTTAAGGCGTGGTTTGGTTCAAAATGTGCTAAATCTAAGGCATTTGAACTAAAGGTTAAAGAGCTGTCAACAGGAATCAGTGAGGGTGTAGGGGCTGGGGAAGATACCACAGCACACTGTAATGTCATTGCCTCCACTCTTGCTGCCTGCAGAAAGACTCCAGTTTCAACAGCTGGTGCAACAATGAGTATCACTGCCAGCTTCCCCTTCACTGGCTCTGGTCTTCTGCTAGCATATAGATCATGCTCCCATGATCTAACTCGATACTCTGTTCTCCACATAATGTGCACCATTTATCTTGGGACTCCACATAATAATGAGGCAGGTTCTTCACAATTACACTTCACTCCTTCACTTGACTCCCTTCTGCATGTGGGTAATTAGCTTTTCCACTTGTCCTCTAAGAAAATATTGAGGCAAATTCAACAACAATTAACAGCTGATCTGTATTCCATTCAGTTACTAGACACAGAAATACTGCTGTGCTACCTATCACATATTTTGCTTTTCTGTTTTTTTTCATTACTCCAATAATTTTCTAATAACAATGCATTTTCATTCTTCGTGCTTTACACTGCAAATCTCCTATGGTGTTCCCTTTGTTTTCCATTAGATAACTTTTTGTTCTTTATTACTGTTCTGTTTCAGATTTCAGCTGCCTCGTGTCTGTCCTCTCACATGTTCTCTTGCAATCTGACCCTGCGTTGTTTAATGTACCACAAACCTGACCTTTTAAATGCTATTTTCCATCTGAATTTTCCTGTCAATATTTCCTTTCTTTCATTGTAAGGACAGTGTTGTTTTTCTCTCTATATGATCTTCATTTACTTTTCTCAGAGGAAAGTACCAGAACTTAGATCTTAATTTTAGTAAAACTGTCTCATGTCATTGTTTGACATATTAACTGCCTTACACAAGGATGTTGTTATGACCACTAATGATTACACAATCAATATATTTTGTCTTTTCAGCTTGTGATAGTCCTTGTTATGCAATACTTGTTTCAAGGGCAAAGGATCCACATTTGCTGACTTAATCCATATAATGCAAGGCTAACATTTTGTCAGCATTCAGGTATGCAACTCTAGTGTGGTTTCTGTTGACTTAAAACAAAGTTTTCCTAAATGGTGGCTCACATGGGGGCCAGAAAAAAACAGCTCATGCTGCCAAAACATCCCATCATTTGGGAGACAGTGAGCTCAGAATGGCACTCTGTCACCAGTGGGGTTCCACAGGGCTCCATCCTCGGCCCTGTGCTCTTCAGCATCTTCATAAATGACTTGGATGCAGAACTGGAAGGGATGTTGAGCAAGATTGCATATGATGCAAAATTGGGAAAAACTGCTGATTCCCTTGAATGCAGAGAGGCCCTGCAGAGAGACCTCAGCAAATGAGAGGGCTGGGCAATCACTAACTGTATAAAGTTCAACAAGGGAAAGAGCTGGATTCTGTACTTGGAATGTGGCAACCCTGGAAGTACGAACAGGCTGGGGAACAGAACTGGGGAAAGCAGCACTGTGGAGAGGGACCTGGGGTCCTGGTCAATGGCAAGTTGGATGTTGCTGTTGAGACAGACTCGACACATACCTATACATGCACAATGACAAAGGAAGGAAAAGAGATATACTTTGTTAGTACAGAGCTTCTTTTATACTACTTCATAGCACTCACGCCACATGTCCATTAGCTCCTGTTACTACATTTCAAAATCATTGGGTAGCTGTAGTTAGCACACTATCTTGCAATAACAGCCTCCTTCAAGCAGATGCAAATTTCTTTCTGAGTTGTTTTTGTTTCTTGCTTGTATTTATGCTAAGATTGTCACGGGTACGAGCGGATTGTATCAGTTCTGTGTCTGTGAGTTGAGGCAGGCCAGCTGTCAGTTTCCACAGGTGAACATGAGTCAGCAGTGCCCTGGCAGCCAGGAGGGCCAAATGTGTCCTAGGGTGCATCAGGCACAGCATTGCCAGCCAGGTATGGGAGGGGATTGTCCTGCTCTGCTCTGCTCTGCTCTGCTCTGCTCTGCTCTGCTCTGCTCTGCTCTGCTCTGCACTGGGGCAGCCTCACCTCCAGTGCTGGGGGGAGCTTTGGGTGCCAAGATGTGAGGAAGACATTAAAGTACTAGAGAGCATCCAGAGGAGGGCTACAAAAATGGTGAAGGGCCTTGAAGGGAAGCTATATGATGAACAGCTGAAATCACTTGGTCTGTTCATCCTGGAGGAGACTGAAGGGAAACCTCATTGCAGTTACAACTTCCTCATGAGGGGAAGAGAAAGGGCAGACACTGATCTCTCCTCCCTGGTGACCAGTGACAGGACCTGAGGGAATGGCCTGGAGTCATGGGAGATTTAGGTTGGTATTAGAAGGTTTCTTCACCCAGAGGGTGGCTGGGCACTGGAACAGGCTTCCCAGGGAAATGGTCAAAGCACTAAGTCTGACAGAGTTCAAGAAGTATTTGGACAATGCTCTCAGGCACATGGTGTGACTCTCAGGGATGGTGCTGTGTAGGGGCAGGAGTTGGACCCAGTGATCCCTGTGAGTCTCTTCCAACTCAGCATATTCTGTGATTCTGCTACAGAAGTTAGAAGAATCAGCAGTGTGGATAATGAGAGACATGAAAGGAATACAGCCTTTTCTTCTTTTCTCTTTTTTTTTTTTTTATCTGACAAAATTTTTTATTTTCTTCATCTGAAAATATTTGATCAACACAGATGCAATTTCAGAGCTTGAATTTCAGGTGTGAATTGTTGGTGCTAATTTTTATAGATGTTACAAATTCAAATTGATTTTCAGATGATGTCTGGTCCCAAACACGCACTTTGTTATATGTAGCAGATTCTGCTAAGCTTCAAAGCAATTAATTGAGACTATTTTAGCCCTAGTCCATTAAACATATTACTAAGTCTGACAGAAAACTTGATAGAGACCTAATTCTCTCTAGGTGAATGCTTGTAAGTTTTGACAGATGCTATAAGAATAATCTAAGTATACCACAACCACTAGGAAAGTCCAACAATGCCATGGACTGTTAAAAACTACACTGGGAACAACGGGTGGTGGGACCTTCAAACATTGGGATACACATTTAGCAAAGGCCACTTGGTTAGTCAACACTAGAGGATCTGCCAGTTGGGTTGGCCCTGCCCAGTCGAAACTGAGAGGGACAGTGACAGAGTTCCTCTAATGCATACTTAAAAAAAATATGCTAGGGAAAACAGTCTGGGTCATTCCTGCCTCAGGCAAAGGCAAATCTATCTGTGGGATTGGTTTTGCTCAAGGACCTGAGTGCACCTGGTGAATAAAGCAGGAGTCCAGTGTATACATCTAGGGAATTTTATTCTGGGTAAGAAGAGACAATGAAGTAAATTGTACATTGTTAATTTCTATATAGTATGTACATTATTACTTCAATCATGACTATGTGCCATACCAAGAGAATTAAAGTGAAAATAACCCAGATGAATGAAGAACAAACTGTCATGAAGATGGAGAGGAACAGTGGTGATGGAATCAGAACTGACTTCCACAAACCCATCTTTCCTGCCCTGAAATGTTATGACTTACGAAGCCCAAATTCATGGACTAAACAAACTCAACAGACTAGAGGGATAACACACAGACTAAGGGAACAATATTGTGTGTATATATTAAAAATCTGGAAAGGTGATAATCATTAACTGGGATGCAGAGAAAGACTGGGACCTGGACATGATGTAAATGGTATAGAATAAGGGATGGATATGGTTCTGATTTCAACTGGGATAGAGTGATTTTTCTTCCTAGCAGCTGGTACAGTGTTGTGCTTTGGATTAGTATGAGAATTATGTTGCTAAATTGTGCTTACACTAAGTTGACACTTTTTTTTTTCTTTCAGTTGGAAAAACAAATATATCAAACTTTTTAAAAACATTTTAACATTTTAAAATGTCCAAATTTTAAAATTTCATATATAAGATTAATTTACACCTCTTCAAAGTGTTCTAACACAAATTACTTCATGTAAAATGCCATCCTTCCCTAATAAATATTAATAAATGGAAATTGTGTGAAAATATAATAAAAATATTACATTGAAATTAGTTAATAAACTAAGCATTTTATAAAGTTCAACTTTTCCTTATGAAAATTTAATTGGGCGATGCATCCTTGTGAATATTAATGTATAACTATTCTACTACTGCATTGTTGAGTATTTTTCAAATGTACATGATGTACTATGTTATAGCTCTCTGTTCAGTTTTGATCAAATACCTAACTCATGTTCTAGAAAATTAGTTTTAAGAGAGATTGTAAAGAATTAACAATGTGTGTAGAATACTGGTATATTGAAAACACTAGGAAATTTTTGGTTTCTAATGCCATTTTTTCTGTCAGGTAGAGACTAATTTTAAATTACTTTTCTCTTTCATATTTGCCATAAATACACTACCAATGATGAAAATGAAAATTCATTTCTAAACAATTCTTTGAAGTCCAACTAATCAAGTACATAAGAATCTGTTTTCAGATGTGATATATGAGAGTGATAGGAAAATATTGATATGCTAAATAATTTCAAATTTTTTAGCAAAAAATTACTGCTTTCAAGAAGAAAGAGAATAATAGTACAGATGAGCAATCAGCACTGCAATGTAAAGAAGAAATTACAACTTCTTCCTCCCACTATTCTATTGAGTTATCTTATTTGATCAGTGGGAGGAATGTGAATTGGCACGAAGAGGAAACACAGATATTCCTTGTAGTCTCAATTTTGAGGTGCCAGGTTTTACACATTGTGCCAGATGCAATGGTATGGATTTTGTATTTGCTTGTAATGCACAAAACCAAGAATTTTATCACACATGTAAGCATGCTGAAGCTGCTCATGTAAATTATCACATTTCTATATAAAACAATTCAAACAGCACAGCATAAAAGAACTTTGAATTGATATGTGGTTTGCCTGGTAATTCCCTGTCCTTTTGCATTCTGCAACAATGATCAAAATGTTTGCATTCCTTTGGCACAGGAAGCAAGATTGACAAAGGGAAGAAAATGCTGTTGTCTTATAGTTTTAATATGCTATTTTTAATGTGGGTTTATGTTATCTTTTAATATTTTAGTTCTCTGATCAAGTAGCAGTCTTACATGTGTAGGCAAAGAAACCTCTCCCCAACTCTTCATCTTGTTCACTGGTCAATTTTCTCCTTTTCCTCATGACAACTCTCCTGTTTCTGTCTTTTCTCATGCTTCTTGTCCAGTTGTTTGAGAGCATTTTTTGTGCAGGTTATCCAAATATCATGTCATATAAAGGAACGTAGAGTATGTCTGGTTTAGAAATCATTATCCAGCATTTTCTGTTCCTTGCTGAACTGTTTGCACTAGCGCTTCGCACAAAGATCCCATGTTCAAGGTTTCTGTATTGATTTTCAAAGCACGACATGCTTTGAATCTTGACTGTTTGAAAGATCCTTGCTCCCTCTCTTGCAATTTCTTTGCTCCACTGAAAAGCAGAATGTGAGGGCAAATATTTTCTGTCATCTGGGGAAAATAGAGTTTTCGTGAGAATTAGGCTAAAAATTCAGAACCCAGCACAAAGAGCAACCCTAACCTAGTCAATCTTCAAAACAAAATGTGAAGCCTGCATCTTTCAATTCAGATGCAACTCTTCATCTTTACACTTTCATTATCACTGTATACCATGTTCAGTGTCTTCTTGCAAGTTTAAAAATGGGGTTTTTGAAAGTGGGATGGTTTTGTTGGTTTTTTTGTTTGGTTGGTTTTTTGAAGGAGAGCTAGACAATTATGAAATCTGGGCTACTCTCATAATAGTAAGAATACTGGAAAGAGTGTTTTGTGCAAGCTAAAAATTAATTAAAATGTTTTATGTGGAATCCTTCTAAAATGCAGTGTTTGATGTATAATGTAGTCAAGTGAACAAATCAACTTCTCGGGGGAAAGCTGCATCCTTCAATCAATGACAGATTCCACAGACCCATGATACAAGTAGATTTTTTCCTCTGGATACACATATTGTTTCAGGTTTAATTAAGCATTGTGGTTCTAAATTCCATATAAACTTCTTGATCAAATTTGCTGACTGATCAGAACTGAGTTTTGATCAGTCAAATTTGCTGAGTGATCAGAACACTGTGAAGAATAGAGATATAGGGAAAGCTGACAGATAGGATAATCTATGTAAAATTTAAGATTAATTGCAGAACTTCTTTTCATATAGTATAATACATAGTCTCTGCTAACTGGTCAAATTTCTGTTAAAGTTATAATCAGATTGGAAAGAAGTTCAGCTAAAATGAGGGCATTAGGTAGTCCTGTAATTATTTCAACATGATGCAGACTATTTAATGCAGTAGATATATTTCATCCCTAGACAATTCTTAAGTGAATTTTTCATGGATATATTCCCATAATCGTAGACTTAACAAGCATACTAAAATTGAAGATTCAAGAATAGAGTAACTTTCATAAGGGGATTAGAGATTTCAGAAAAGCTTTTTGTTATAGATAACACCACTGGTTTGCTCCTATTCAAATTCTGCTGCATTTGCCTAAAGTGAAACTGTCAGATATTAAAGCAATTATTTTTCTCTTGTTCAGCAACATTGGCACTCCAAAAACTATGAAACTTGAAGAAAAAGAAAGCAGTGGGGGAAAATGACAGAAAATCAAAATGCAAAATGTAAGAAAACAGCTGTTGTTACTGGTGGGAATGTGTCAGTCATCCACAAGAGATGAGGTCTCAGAGGATGAAATGTAGATAGCAAATTCACATACAGTTTAAATCAGTGTGCAGATCTTGTCATGCACGCTTTTAAAATATCTTGTAATGTTGTCCACATTCTACTCCTGGGACCTCAGTTTACCAATCATTCATTTAAAACATCCTTAATCAGCTTTTCTTAGTGTTCTACGTTCAATACTACCTATCTTCAACCATTTCTCACTTTTTTTTTCTGATTCAATAGCTGTATTTTGGCATGTCTTAATTTCTTTTCACAGAATCATAAAATCATAGAATGGCTGGGATTGGAAGGGACCTTAAATTTCATCTAGCTCCAGCCTCCCTGCCATGAGCAGGGAGACCTTCCATTAGACTAGGCTGCTCAAAACCCTGTTCAACCTGTCCTTAAACACTCCCAGAGATGGGGCATCCATAGATTCTCTGGGCCAACTATTCCAGTGTCTCACCACCCTCATAGTGAAGAATTTTATCCCAATATCTAATCTAATCCTACTCTCTTTCATATTGAAGCTGTTCCACTTTTTCACTGTCCTGCCACTACATGCTCTTGTAAATAGTCTCTCTCCATCTTTCTGGCAGGCTCTCTTCAGGTACTGGAAGGCCAAAATAAGATCACCCCAAGGCTTTCTCTTCTTTTAAATCCCTGTTCTTTTTAAACTGCTTTCCTCAAGTAAAAGATACACTTTAAAGAAAGACATGTGAAGGTAACTGTCACTTTATGAATGATGAAAGATTTCATTCTTCTGTTCTAAGAAGCAAAAGCCTTAATTTGAAGATTTAATGACTCTGACATGGTAATTGCTCTACATACAATACTTGATTGAGCTACATGTAGGTCAGACAAGATCTCAAAATTTCAAACAATTATACTAGTACCAATTTCTGTTCCATATTATGCATTTATATCAGGTTGCACATAAACAATTCTAGTTGCACACTAGGACATTTTAATCTTCTCTGTCATGACAGCTTTATTTCCCCTTTCCTCATTTAAACAATGTAAAAATTTTGATACTGTGATGTAGGAGTTGCAATTGCTGTTCAAGAAGACAATCAGGTCAATATCTCCATGGAAATTTGAGATAATTGAGTCTCTTCATAGCAGTACAATTATGTGAGTCAATAGATTTAATGCTCAAACTGCTAGTCCATTGAGAGTGTATGCTTTTCATTGTTTTTTCCCCCACCCCAAGCATGGCAAGAGATTTATGGCCAGACATACATTTCAACTAATTAATGTCTTTACAGATCATGAGCAGATGAAGGCATACATAAAGTGCTACACACAAAAATGTCCTAGAAGCGATAGACAAATACTGAATAAGAGTAACAGTTTATTTGTTATTTTAAATATATCAAGATCTTCTTCTCTCAGATTACCAAAGAAAAACTTCCCAAAACTTTCCTTTGTTCTTATCTTTGAGAGACTTATGGAAACATGTTGTGATAAAACTATTGATTAGTTCTGGAAAAATGTAAATCACACACTAGACAGAATATTAAACTGAGTAGAAGTTTTCTTTCTGTCATACACAGAACTTCAAGCTACAGTTTTAGAAAATTAAATGCAAGAAAGAAAAACAAACAAATAATCAAACAAAAACAATTTAAAAAGATAAACACTGACATTATCAGGGTTATTCTGAAGAACATAATCATACATTGGAACTGCTACAACTTCAAGTGCATAATATACAATCACATTGGTTATGGAAGAGGAAAAGTTATTGTAACAGGAAAAACAGAATTGATAAAGATAGCTCTAACTAACAGTATTTTACCAACACAAACTAAGGAGCATTGTCAGTCTTTACTCGTAGGCAATGCCTGGTACTACTAAAAGAAGTGTTTAGTTAGGAGTTTCCAAGGACCTGAAATGCAAACATATCTGTAGTGATCATGATAGATACTGAGTTCCCTAACTCTAACTTACATTGGCATTATAAAATGTATCAATTTTAGTAAGCTTAAATTTAAAATTCCAAAATTAATCCATTGTTTTCAAAGAAGGAGGGAAAGGGGAATAATCAAGAGTTGTCCCCTTGCTATTGAGTCAAACTATGTCCTCCAGAGGAATAATCATTAGTGCACGCAGTGACAAAATGTAGTTTTCACAGTTTTTCTATCAGCATTTGCCACATTATTTGTCTTATGTTCCGTTCTGTGCCAAGGGAAGCACACTTAATTTTTTATTCTTGAGAATCTTAAACATTCTGTAACTGGAAAAAAGAAAGACCTGTAACAGCATGCATTCTCATCATACTACTCTCATTAATTCTCTTCTTTCAAATAAAGCTTGGAAGCTGTGTTTATCCTGCTCACTTGACATTATTAATGCAAGAAAAATGTATTTCATGGAATCGTTCTTCACACCTTCATTTCCTTTTTGACATTCAATGTAATAATGTTTCATTAGTATCTTTCCTATGTCAAGTTTGGCATCTGATTTTTCAGTGCTGGGATAGAAAGAGAAACTAAAAATATGGTTGTGGGGAACAAATAGGATAAAATTAGCTTGAACAAAGAGTAGAAAAATGAGGCCAAAAGAGACCTGTCCAATGATACACTTGAATTACTTTATGATACATTTCTGTATATCATAAGGTTTCAAATACCAAGTTAGCACAGTGTCAAAAGGTGTATCTGATACATGAAGATGTACTGCAGCTACTGCTATCCTAGTCAGTCCTGTGAGCCAAGCCACATGGTCTGTTATTCCAAAAGGGAAAAAAATGTCTTTTCAGGTGTAGAATTTTTTTCATTACGTACCTGCACCTGCTCAGGGTCCCAGAGGGAAGTTAAAGGTCACCTGCTGGAAACAAATGCCATGGGTAAACAATGTTTTTTAGTTATCACTTACTGGAAATCGGGCATGGAAACTTAAGTCTGGTTACTACTGCTTCACATATTTGTTTTTCTTGTGGTAAATAGACATATTTCCCAGGTTAAGTCATGCCATTCTCACACCATCCCACTAGATATTTTATACAAGGAGAATAATGTCATCAAAATTAAATAGAAGGATTATTTGAGGGCAGGGAGGCATGCAAATGTATGCATATAAAAACCTATATATGTTTTGAAACGTATATAGCAATCTGGGGGGGGGGGAAGATTAGAAAAAATAATTTTAAGTTCCAGATTAGCAGTAATATTAAAAGATAACACATCCAGGAATCTCCCTCACAATGGTGAGTTAAAAGCACTCATCCTGTAATGAGCAGACAGAAACGCTTGCAAAGTTTAGTTAAATTTCTGAGCATTCTAATTTTACATGACAGCAGCTTTAAATGAGGACAACTTTACTCAAAACTGGCAGTCACTGAAAGATATGTGAGATATTGTGAGACAGAGTTTCCCTTGTAACTGTATGTTCTGCACCACAGTAAAAAGGGAGATGGCTCAGTATGGCCAGCTACACTAAAATAAATAATTTTTTTGTTTGTATTATTCTCAGTTTATTATTTCAAAAGAAAAAGTTTGAACCTAACCATAAAATGAGGTGATCCTTCCCTCTGTGTTAGAAAAAAACTTGGAGTCAATAAATGCAGGTGAAATAACTTAGGCAGCAAAATTTGGAAATATTAGCCAAAGCACTTCATTCAACTTGTAATTTCCATATTAGTTAAACTATATGATTATGAATATATTCCTAAAAATGAAGTTAATTTTAGAATTAACTTCAGAATAATTTCAGAATTCAGCATGGACAAATAAAGAGAAGGAAAGCACAAAAAATAAATTAGTAGAAAAATAAATCCAACCATTTACCTCGAGAGCCTGATTAAGCAAAATGCATCCTCAGTTTTTGTTAAACTTGGAAAGGTTTGTACAGAGAGTGTGCAGGAGCTGCTCTGTTGAATATCCAAAACCTCTGTGCCATCTGCATACCATGTCAAGCTTCATGATCTTGATTGCATACAGGGGGACAGTGAAAAAATATTGCAAAATGTTTGGTAATGTTGAATTCCATGTAAAGGAAAGGAAAAAAAAAGAAAAAAAATGGTACAGTGGGAATGTCTTAAAAGAAAAAGTATTTGTTAAATAAATGGTGATAAAATTTGAATTCACTTTTCTTCAGCTTAGAGTTAGTCTAGATCTAGACTTAATAATTTTTTCATATAATATCTTTTGGTTCACTGGCATTATTTTGTGTTTGTTTTAAGTTATGACAGTTTGTTTAGTCATAGAAAATGCAGACGAGACAGTTCAGTTGCCAGGACTTTTCATTAGAAAAAGTAAGCTGTGGATGATGATGTCTGCATCCAAGATAGTGCTAGCAGACACCATGTAATTGTGCAAACAACTAAAAAGTGGTATTTGTGCAGCATGAAAATTGTTGCTGGATAAACAAAAATCTTTTCCAGTAAAGTTAGTCATGTTTTTTGCTTTGTTTTGGGGTTGATAGGTGGTGGGAGAGGGAGTAATGCTACTAAAAATTCTGCTGCTTCTTATCTGAATATAATTTATTCTTATTAAGCCATTTCAAAATTGCACTAATTTATCATGAGCAAAAGTCAGCCCTGCATGTATATTATTGCAGAAAGCTTGTAATTCCATATCTATCTGGAGAAAATGTCCTTGAATAATTAAACATTTGAACTCTTTGATTGGAGAAAACAATGTCACAAAGGGAAGGGAAGAAGAACAGGCTTTTCTGAAACAAAGAAAAATACTAATTGGCAAAGGAAAATGTAAGGCTAATCAGAATCTTAAGCACCAAAAATATTCAAAGACATAGGCTTTGGGATTTGAATAGTTTATTTTGCTAAATCAAAACCATCCTTTTTCTAGCTGTCTTGGGATTTGTTCCTGACATGACAGTCTTGAGGCTTCAGCATGCTTGATTTGTCCATATATAATCAAAGATCATATTATATAAATCCCAATGCAGAACCTGACTACTTAATTTAAAGGAACCATTGTCATTGCCTGAATAATGAGCAATAGCCTATAAAGTCAAATTTCTGTTGCTTTTTTTCCCCTTTATCAGGGAAATGCAATCTGAACATCTATCAGAACTAATTGCAACACACATATTATTAGCTGCAAGATCAGCTGCAAGCCTTAAGCAATGCAATTCTACTCAAGTAGCCATTATCTTTTGTTTTTGTTGTTGTTTTAAATAATCAAGATTAGCTGGCAGCAGACACTATCACTGACAACTGTTGAAAAGAAATCAAATTAGAATAGATTCTTTAACTAATGAATTAATTCAAACTGACTTCGATGTAATATTGCCATGAGATCTGCCAGCCTGCAGAATGACTGTAAATTATAGATGTCATGGACACAAAACTAATAAATAAATCACACTAGTAAATCAAACTGAGGTAAGTTTCCAGTAACAAATAGGGGTTTGGGAAAGAAATACTGAGAACTTTGCCAAATATACTTTTCGGGGAATATCTTCAAATCACAGAAATATGTAACAATCTTAAAAAAGAAAATAATCTGCAGACTTCTATGATTAGAAGGAATTGTTTCTAATGGTAGAATAAGAAAAATTAGTCTTACTGAAGTAACTCTTGTTCTTCCAGATGCAGCAATAGTGGATGTTTTTGTAGGTTTACATATATTGTGCATACATGAACACTCTGGTCTCAGGTTTCTTTATGTACCTTTTGAACCTTCATGTTTCTTTTTAGCTGAATGCACACAAGCCCATCCATGAACAGAAAGATATGGTGAATTCTGAAGACAGGGGTAATATGAAAGATGCACAAGGCAGCAACCACTTTGATCACAGTACACAACTTCCTTCTGTCACACAAATAATTTGAAGAAGAGCCCAAACATTAATCAGATATTGGTCTTTTCAGAATTAAGGTATAGGTGCATATGAGTTTCTGGTTATTATTTTTTTGCAACTTTTAGGGATTGGAGTGCCTTATTAAATGAAATCTATATGACAGTTCTGCTGCAACTGTTCAGAGATCACCCATTTTTATTATTGAACCAACAACAAACAAAAAAATAAAATGGGCTTTGCATTGTATGTTGAATGACAATGAACAAAAGAATTTCTGGAGTTAGATATCATCTTAATATAAGAAGGCAAGGGGCAAAGGTAGATCAGGGAACATTGAGGAAAAAAGAGCCAACCATAGACTGAGTACTGAAATGTCCATTACCCTTATTCCTTCTTGTTACTACAGCTATAGCAGGGATGGTATTATATGCCTATGTGAAAGCAGTAAGGGCATATACATTTCAAATATCATAACAAATTGTATTTTATGGGTGAGATGTGCACACTGTCAAAGAAGATATACTTAAGTACTTATAATAGATATAGAAATAAACAAATTATTTCATTTGTTAGTGAAATATATATATACTACCCAGTTTGGAAGATTTAGGAAGAAGTAAAGATTTTATTTTTTTCCTCTGTAAGAAATGAAAATCACTAATAGTGAAGCAGTAGGCAAGGAAATGGACATGAATTTTCCATTAAATACATCAGCAAATAAAAATTGACTCTATACTTTACTTCACACAAATACAGTTTACTGTTTTGTTATCCACTAAGAAAAGAGATGTTCACAGAATATACACAAATTCAGAGATCTACAAAATAACTGAAGATTTGGACATTTTTGCTGTGTATTATACTTTACAATTCTGTCATCTCAATCTTTGAATATTCTGCCATCTTCTAAATTTATTCTTCACCTTACAAGGCTCTTTAAAAATCTTAGCTTTTCAATCACTTCCTCTTCACTAAAGAGAGGCTACTTTTTCTTCATATATTTATTGTCTCCCAGAAAGCCCATGGCTCTTGTAAAATCTCTATATAACTCCAAACTGTCATTGAATTTTGCCACAGTTATATATGAATAGATATTCAGGAAGGAATTTGGAGATCAAGAATACATCCTTATGACTACATTGATTAATCAAAATTGAGAGAAGCAAATGTGATTTGCATTTGAACAAATATCACCTTCCCTGCACTGTTCGATCGGCCCTTCTAACTAGATGTCAAGCAGCTCATTTTCCCAGACTGACTTTAGGTTAAAGGTATTCTCTCATCCAGTCATATAAAATTATGCCTGCAATCTTTATCTCTGCTTTTCTTAATTATATGAAGTAAATATATGGCTAGAAGAAAAAAAAAAAAACCTGAGCCTATGCTGAAAGTCGTCTTTTACCAGACTCCACCAATCAGTGGAATATATTAACATGGATTTTTAAAATAGGCAACACCTCGGGAAAAGAATTATGAATGTTTGATCAAATGACATTGCTAAGAGCCCTTCCAAAAGACACATTCATATGTTGAACCATAAAAGGTTTATGCTTTTATGCAATAATCTGAGAAAGAAATGGCACAGTTTTCTGGTATCATTCTGTAGATTTACGCTGTTAGCAAAACATTTTGAAAGAGTTAAGCAGCTGACAGCTTTTATATCAAAACCTGTATTAGGTCTTTTTTATTACAAATGAAAAAATAGCACTTAGTTTCTTGCTTGCATAATTTTTGTGAACATACTCAAATCTATCACATAAAGTCTTGATTTAGAGGGTTCCAGTTTTGGACTACATTTCCAAAAATCAGACTTAATTTCAAATATACTACTTCAGGCCATCTAAATCCATTTCTTTGTACATAAACAGAAATATTTGCACTTTTTTTTGTTCAAGATTATGCACACACTTTCCTGAAATGTGATTTTGCTTCCTCCCAACACAGGTGAGTACATACCAGTAGGTAGTACCTAAATTCCTCCTTAAACTAGAAAAAAATTAATTTATGCCATTACAAGTATACTAGTGGAGATCAAAACTAAACCTCAAATCCTAGTATTGAGTATCATTCACTGAGAAAATTTTTATCTGAAACAAAATCCCAAATTAACAAAAAAATGCTTTAAACTTTGTTTTGTATAAAAAAAAAAAATCAGAAATTTACAGAATTAGAATTAGATTAGAATTACACTTCAGCTTCAAATGAATCTGTTCTCAATTCTTTTGAAGGGCTATTCAGAAGATTCTGAAAATAAAGAACTCTTGGTTTTGAGCTACTCTCAGGACTCCAGAAACCAAGTTTGATTAAAGACTTTGACACCAAAGTCCCTCCCGATGAAAAGCGCTCAAATAAGTATAATTACATACCTCCAGTGAAGTGCAAAATAACAGCATTTATATTTTAAACTCAGTGTGCCATCAGATAAGATGTCTTCCTTTTTACATCCATCCATGATTCAGTTGGTCCACTCTATACTTTTTTGCAAGTGTCAGTTTGTACTTACAGTATGGTGTTTCTGCTTACCAAGGCACTGACCTTCCCTGTCCCTGGAGCATTTGCTTTCCCTGAAAACAGCATTGATCCCCACTTTTGTCCTCTTCTGAGTTTTCAGGCTGAGCCAGAAGACAGCAGTTGGGGCAGGGCAAAAGGCAGTCTGTCTGCTACCTGTGTTGAGATGTGCCCCTTTCAAAAAAGCACAGCAGACAATGCCCTGGGAGAATTAAACAAACAAATACAGGCCCAGCCATACTCACGAGACTTACATGCAGGTTGGTGTTAGGGCTGGCTTCTCGAAGGCAGGATAACAGGAGCCTTGGCGAATAAAGGAAATGCAGTCTCTCAGCCTTGGGAATCCAGGGTTTATTGGCAGGGATGACGGGGAGGAGAAGGCAGATGGGACCGGGACAGAACGAGGGACGCAGGACGCAGCGGGATTCCAAAGAGCCAAGAGCCCCAAACAGAAGCGAACATCGGGTTAAGAGGGATGGAAAGATGGGAGGGGTGTTGAGAGGATAGCCAACCGGGACGCAGGGGATACAGATTGACAAGGGCTTCAGGGAATGGGGGTACAAGGAGGGAAGATACAGAACTTTTGAAAATCAATAACAACACTGCGGGTAAAGAACTTTCTAGCTATTAACTAGATATGGGATAAGGGAAGGCAGATACACAATCAGATACGCAATAAGGGAAGGCAGATACGCAATCTGTGCCAATCAGACACACTGCTACACTGGGAGAATTAAACAAACAAATACAGGCCCAGCCATACTCACGAGACTTACATGCAGGTTGGTGTTAGGCCTTTGCAGCACTCATTAGACAGAATAATTAGTTGTATTTCAGGATCTCAATATTCAGCAATGCTATGCTGAGTAACTTGTCTAACAGAAGGATACAGACTTCACTGACAATCTTTGCTAATACAGAGGAATCTGAATTGTGTCACTAAGTTGAACATCTCTATCAAATATCTTGTGGAGGGTATCCAAAAGTTCTTTTCAAATATCTATGAAGTTAATAACTATAATTTCATTTTAGTGCAATCTGTTGCCTTAACCATTTTTTTTCCCTACTAATTCTTGAATATTATTTTAAGCACCTGAGGCTCAGTTATTCCATCTGTCCCAATACATATATTTGTGTGTTTAAACAAATTTATACCTAAAGATCACATGATACACCATATCACATCCTAGATCAAACGTGATACTCCTCATCCCTATCACAGCAAATAAGGATCAATAAAACAAGGAAGTACCAGTTTATGAAAAAAGTCTGTCCTTCCACAAAGACATTTTGTTCAAAGTCATGACAACTGTATTAAATGCATCATGGAAAATGGAATGAAGAATTCAAGATAGGTAATATGCTTTTCTTTCTCATTGAGCAGATGGGACTGAGGCTGATTCCATTCACAGTAACTTTTTAGACTTTTTAAATAGTATAGTTTATATATTGAAAGCTATAATATTGGTGATATTTATTGGGGATGTGGAACAAAGCTTCATATTGTAGGGAAGCAATAAAGAGGAGATTGCCACTGTTATACACGGCTATGCTTCCATGAAGTAATGCAGGGCTGTCATGTAAGAATTGAGTCACAGAGTCTTCCCATTTTCAGCTTTTTATTCAAAAATCACCAAATAGTCCTGCTTCATCATCAGGAAACTAGAAAAGAGAACAAAGGTTCTTCAAATATCTTCCTATGAAATGTGACTGTAAACCCAAGTCAGGTGGTCTCACCTGTACATAGGGAGACATCAAGGAGTTCTGAGGTGCTGGTGAGCTCCCTCTTCCCACTTTTCCTTCCTGACTACACCCTTTAGCCAGAAGTACCTATGAATTTCCTCTGCCACATGAATTTTCCCAAACCAGCCCTTTTTTAATGAAATGAATTCTGTACAAATGCTCTCTGTAATTTCTAAGAATCATTATGTTCTTTCAATGTAATAACAATAAAGCCATACCACATATCCCTGAAATGCCTCAACAACAACATGAGATATGAGGACATGTAACAAGAGTAAACCCAAGAGATACGAGGCCCTACATGAAAGACAATTTAGGCCACTAACAAAACGTTATACTGTACTCATCCAATAACAGTCATATAGAAATTTCAACAGTAGTAATTCACTATGTTGTCATTAATTTTTTTTTTCCCTTCTCTATTCCAAGGGAATAATAAGATTTGCTCATCACTGCCTTCTATCTGATTCTTCAAGGTTTGAACTTTTAGGACAAAATGTCCTGCATATAATTAGAACCCATAGGAATATGCTCATTTTAATTGCTATCGTCTTATCACTAATAATAAGACCAGAGCAAATTTCAAAAACATTTCATCTAATTTTATTTAAATTATGCTTTCAGAACTGGCATGGTACACTCAGATAACTGCAGATTTACTTCACTTTTACTTATGTAGGCTGGAAATATTTTTCTCATGAATCATAGTTCCTACTTGCATGGCATATATAATAAACTTGGAAATTAAACCAAATTCCTGAATTGTTTTCTTAGTTCTAAGGCTAATTGTTTTTTAGTTCTGAAAGATTTGACATGACAATACAATAGGGAAAATATAAAGTAAAGAAATAGTTATTTGACTTTAGTTTGATACTGATGCATCTACAGGCAACCTGGAGGCTTATGGATCTGCGTTATGTCTGTCTAAGTAATTCTATTTTAAGAATTATTAGTGGTATGGAAGCTGTATTGAAATGGCATTGGAAGCAATATCTACATAGTGGAATTTGTACAGCACATGGTCCAGTTTGTCATAAGCAGTCTTTCTGTAGGTATTTAACCTCTGAGCAGGGCACATATTCACTTCAAAGGCAATCCCTGTACCTGACTGACAAATACTCCTACTTTCCCTTCCTTGCAAACAAGCTGCTGTCAATACGGACGAAGCATCAGCTGTGGTTGTAAAGGATTATCATAGGCTGAAACAATAAAGACTTGGGAGCCTGATTCCCAGTTAGCTGTTAGCTCCTTTTCATTCCTAACTGAGGAAATTCACTAAATTTTTGGCAGCCAAACCCAAGCAAGATCTTCTTTTAACTGTCCTTCTGAAATTAATTTCTTTCCCCTACTACCCTTTTTTACTTATGCTTAGTCCCAAAGTTTACCAAACTCCTACTCAGAATGGCAGTTCATTATACAATGTGAGGGGAATGGACACTTCATTTTTGACACAATGCTGTCAGAAACTGGTTTTTGTCTGTTATCCAACTTAATCCTCATTAATCCTTATCCTTATTATTCATAGTACTGCTTGTGGTTTTCATCATTGCATTCATTATTTCATCACAGGAAACAGTGTTTGGACTACAGTGTTTTTGCAGTGGTTTCCACATTTCTTTCCTAAGTGATGATAGCAATCAACATGTTGAACATTGGAATTTTTTTATCAATGTGCTTTAAAGTGTAGCCTATTCCACCTATTATTTGGTATCGCCAGTAACTTGGTATCATGGTACCTCTCTGTAAGATTTTATTTTAGCTTTTAATTTCATATCACTTATGAATACACTCAGCTTCAAAATATCCTTTACTACATACAGCTACCCTACATCTCTTGTGGAAAGGGAACAGGTAGTCTTAACATGTTTTTTCACCTGTCTTTCACTATGGTATTAATCCATGACAAAACATACCCTCCTAAGTAAAACAGGTTGACATAGCACAAGAGACACATGTAAGGCTCTTTGAGTAAAATTACCTGAAAAATTCATGTATCTATTTTTAAACAATCTTACAAACACCTAATTGGCTTCCAATGACAATGGCAGTTTTGGGATTCACTGTTTGCTGACTCTTCCTAAATACATGATTACACATTGGGTCAAACAGCTGTATCCTTTATTGAATCTTTATCCTGTGTATAAACCAATCCATTCTGGCCAGTATATCCACCCTTACTGGCTTAACATATTAATATTTTTATTTCTAAAATCTTCTTCTTAAATTCATATGTGGTATCTTCCTCATTACAAGCTTTCTTCTTTTTCAGGATAACTGGCTTGTAACTCATTTGTACTGAAAACCAAAGTTGGACTAATGGCAAAAATTATGCTGAATCAGAAGCCAGACTGACATTTACAGAATCAAAATGGTTTCAGATATGAATGACAAATCCACAATGTATAATGACACTAACATTTAAAATGCTTTATATCAAAAAATTTTGTATGGGAAGTTTCAAAGTTAAGCATTCAAAAGTTCAAAAATTCTAATTTATTCCTACTGCGTGCACATTTTCCTATAGCATTTATTACATGGTATGTGATATTTTGTGGTTTTTTTTTTTCCCAAGGCTCCTGTCTTGTACTGTCTTACTCAGTTTGTTTTATCTTCCACATTCACTGTCCATCTTAAAGTCTTATTTGAAGTATGTCACTGAACAAAAAAAGCATAAAATAACTTCTAAATACTTGCATAATATTATTACTATACCATGAAAATTCTTCATTTACAATACATCTATGTTCACATAACCCTAAAACATAAAGTTATTATATTAACCTTTTCTGTTCCTTGAAAGATGCGTAGGGAGACTATTTAAAAACTCCTTAACAGCAAGAGGAAATCCAAAGAAAACAAGAATAAATTATTCAATGGTAACTAAAATTTGACGATGAATTATCTGAAAGTAAAAAGTGAGGCACTCAGTCTTTCTTTTTCCTTTTATTTTAGTTTTGAAAAAGACTAATTACATGACTAAGAATGAACATTATCAGCACAGCTGAAAGACTTCCTCCCCTGATGACTAGATGAAGTTTTACATTGTCTGGATAAAGGATAGATAGTGTTTTCTCAGTGAATTACTGATTCCAGCCTTTCTTTATTTTCCCACGTGGAAACTTCTCAGAAGAAAATTAATAAACACAAACAAAAGATCTTTGAAGGATGGATTTACCTTCTGAAGATTCAAGAATTGGATTTATACTCATCTACACCAGAGATGAACAGTCAGCTGAAAGGAGTTCATCTGAAGAGGCAGCTGCTCAGCAGTACTTGTACCACTCAAAAACTAATTCTCAGGAATTAGTCTAAATTCCTTCAAATTTCTTAATGGCAAAGAGTCAGCAAGAGAAGTCAAGATTCCAAGGAAATAATGGACTCAAGTTTAGTTCCACTTTAGATATATGTAAGTTTCAGGAGAGATACTTTCATGGTATGTCATAAACAGGTGTCTCAGAGAGAGAAAGAAAAGGGCTCAGACTTTGACAATTTGGATGATGGCTCACAATAGGACAGCGCAAAACTGGAAAGGTCTATGTAAAGGCTGGAACAAAGGGACAGGACCAAAAGCCTTGAAAATAAGGTCTTTTACTTACAAACCTTGTAAAATCTAATACTTAATTTTGGGAAACTGTGACCAAGAGCTTGACTCTGGAATAATATGCTTCATCCATTGGTTAAAGGAAATATATTTAAAAGTGTCCTCTATTACATCGGTCTCTATCTATGACTGAATCTAACTCACAGACATACAGAACAGATGATTGACATGACTGACAGGACTAAAAAAGAAAGGATATAAACCAGAGTATTAAAAGCATGGTGTATAGACTGTTTACATAAAACAAATTTTCTCTGATCAGCTGGAAGCCATGAAAATTGCTAAAAATTACTTTGTAAATCTATGAGACTCTCTCACAGAGAGTCTCACCTTAGTTATCAGCTAAGGTTTAGTACCAACAAAGAGTAAGCCCAGAAGAAGACAAATTTCTACAGTAGAAGGAGAAAAGGACACAAGGCACTATAAACCAGACAGCTTAACAAAATTAATTACTGGAAAACTACTATAGAATGAAATTTGGTGGTTTGAGAAGAAATAGGTGCAGTATATTTCAAATACAAGAAAGATTTCTATCCTATCTTGTGAGAATCTCTCAAGAATATTAGGGTGATACATTTTAAATGAAAACTACTGAAAATGTGGGAACAAAAATGAAGTATGCAAACACTCAAAACTCTGATAAATAATCTTTCTTAACTTGTATGGTTGTATCAGGCAAGGTTCTGCCAGCACAGGTCTTGTAACCACTGGTATTCAATGTATTAATGAAAAGGAAAACGGAGCAGAAAATATTTGCTTTTCCAGATGGAAATTCATAAATTTGAAAGAAAGGAACAAAACAAAAAACTATTTGTTTAAAATAAGATGCAACTATATGTAGATAAGAGCAAATAACGGTAAATAATTAGCTAGGTTTTTTTAAAAAAGAGGATCACAGTTTGAAATTAATTACTCAACTCATCATGAATCAAGACATAGAACTAAATCATATCATCATACATAAAATACAGTGTTATAGAACAAGTTGTCTGAACAACTGTCTTTTGAGAAATTTGTGTAAAGTTCAGAGGACAAACCACTGCTTTGTTAAGGTCTATTTCATAGTTCTTCATCTTTAATTATCTCCACTATAATGATGGGAGTTTAAAAAACAGGATTCCCTGAGAAGGAATGGGGAAGTTGTTGGAATGTCAGAGGAGAATCCTTGTCCCTTACAGAAGCTTTAATGGATCATCCTCAGAGCAGTGCTGGTCAAATAAATCATCTGCTGAAGTCTATCATCTCAGTCGTAAGTAAATGATGCACCTTAGTTTCAACAAAATTTTAAGAATGCTCCATGTAAAAAGGAATTAATTTTCAAAATTAAACTAGGATATAGGATATGAGATTGAAGAGTTTTGCATTCACTTTTTTGTGCCTGCAGATTTATGTACAGATAAAATGAGAATTTCATAGCACAAGAAAAATTTAAAAAACCCACAAAAATATCTTCCAGAGAGAATCCGTTTTCCATTATACAGTTTGCAGAAAGACTTATTTCCCTAGATACTAAAGTTCAGCAAAAATCTATCTTAGCACATGCAAGATGCTTTCTCTAGGGGAAAGAGATATATAACCTTAGTGGTTAGGTATTGGTCTGACAACTCCTTGTCAATGAGCCATTTTGGGAGCTACCACCTTGCTCCATTTGCATAATGCTCAGACTACCCGATTAACCTCTGAAGTAAGAATGAGAAAACTTAATAATATTGGGTGTCCAAGACCTGCAGACTGGAGGAATAGGAGAAAGAAAATTAAATGTAAATATTTGTTCATGAAATCATTATGAGAAATACCTGTGGTAGTCTTTCAAAGTACCTGGTAGCTATTAAAAAGCCTTTAAATCAGATTTAAATGCAGCATATTAAATAATTTCTAATGCTTTTTCAAAATACTTCTCTATACTTTACTCAAGACTTAAATAAAATAATGCAATATGTATGCAATAGTCCCTGTGATTAATTTGCCTCACTCTTCTGTCTACGGATAATTTGAATAACAAAAAGGCATTTAAAAGGTCATTTAAACAATTATTTAATTTCATTGTAATTTTCACTGTTATTTTATGAAACAAAAGAGATTTTCCTAGGTAAAGCTGCTAACCCCAGACATGGTTTCTGAAGTATTTATTTCTCTAAGCAAACTGCAGAAATATTTTTGAACATTCTTTCAGAATACTGAAGTTTCTAAAGACAGAACTCAGTAGTTCCTAATGTACATTTCAGACAATAGTATTTTATAAACATCTAACTCCATTTTATAACAGTTAAAACCCATTATCTTGTTATCTGTCTTGAAAGAACTGAGGTGTTTATGTTACTCTGGGAGACCAAATGATACTCACAAATTATCTTTGATCTAACTAATGCAATGTGGTGTTGGTTTTGTTTTTGTTTTCAAAATCAAACTATTAGTTTTAATTATTCAGATAAGTGAAACATTGTTATGATTAATAACATAAACATTTTATTGATTTTTTTTTTCACTAACCAAAATAAGTTTTCTATATCTGTTACAAAAACTTATCCTTAGTAATTGTAGGGCTTTATCAATTCATACTGAATTATCAGGCTTCATTTCACTGAATGAAAAAAAGACTAAATAGATTATACCAGTAGATAGATTATGCCAGTTTCTACATTTATTATATTTATGATTCTTTCAGTTCTCAAGACTTATTTTTGAGTTAGAATAGTTAAGAGTCACAGATACAATTTTTTTCTTCCAAATTGGGAAAACTCTCTCCTGTATAAAATAAAATAAATATTCCTAGTTTATGTCAAAATAAACAGAAGTGATGTTCTGATACCTCTCTTTTTGATGTTTTATAAAATCTTAATTTACTGATAAGACTAAGATTTGCAAAGCTCTTCCACAGAGAAGCATAATAAAATGTTTCAAATGGACTAGAAAAAGGCATTGATTTTTCAAAGCAAATCAACCTTGGGGACCAAAAAAAAATATTTGCTCCCACTTATTTAACACAAATCTTTGAGGTTGCTGGACCATGGGATGGCACACTTTGAACTTCTTTTGGAAATCATTCTTTTCAGAAAGAAGGTGTCTTCTTAAAGTAATAATGACTATTCTGCCACAGCACAATGAGAATCAGCAGCTATGAAAGAAGTCTAAACGTAAAGCAGTTCAAAATTAATTACAGAAGTCATACTCAATTAATTGAAACTATCTTAAATCTTCTTCTGCCTTTCTACAATGAGCTACCATTCTCAGCATTGTTTGTCTCCAGCCTCTCAAATGCCAGGCATAACTCTCACAACCTGCTCACTCCATTTCTAATTCTTCAGACTCTTGTTATAAATGGTGACATTCTTTCCTGAAGAATTTCCTATCTGATCTCTTATTATATACACTACAGCATGTCAAGCAATCCAAATTTTACGTGATGAAAGGTCAGGTTGACCTTGACCATGAGTCTGATGTTGTACATCTGAACTTTGAGAAACCCAAAAAAATGTGGGGAAAGGTGAGGAGTAAGGAAAATAAGGAAGGCTGAAAAGTGCTCTTTTTAATCTACTGAAAATATTGAAAGATTTTAAAAGAAAATATACATACCACGAGTTAAGAAGCAGGCAATTTGTAGTAGTCATTAGAGCCTGAGACTAAATTTACATCATGCTTTACCTGGTTTTTAAAGGTGATTTGGAGAAAAAATTTTAAGGAAACTGTTGTTTCTCAACTCAGAGGGTACCCTGAGCCACTGGAAACTGCATAGCACACATTCTCGTGCAAAATTTTTAGACTGTCTAAATTCTGAATTTCTGATTTCTGGTCACAATATGAAATGAAATCCTCTTGAAAAAAAGGGGGAGAAATAATTTCTTATATGTACTAAGCTTTTATGAAAGGCATTGCTACCATTATTCATCAGTAGTAATCATATCCTACCTGTAAGAACAGCACCTATGTTTGATTATTCATTCATACTCTGTGAAACAGGAATTGTAGTGTTTCAGATTATAGTAGTTAGTGTGGGGTACCCAGAATAATTTAGAAATACCCTTACTGAACAAGGCATAGATGGCTCTTTACATATCTATAAACACATATATATACAGAGAAAATTAAAAACTCCTCTTTCATATGGCATCTATGAAGACTCCTCTTTTCTTTTTTTCTTTTTCGATTTTTCTTTTTTAACCATGCAATGCCCTCTTTTTGAATTTTAAAGTAGGATCCAAAAATGTTGCTTGGTAATGATAAAGCATATTTTAATTTCATGCAACTCAAGTCCTAAAGAGATTTCTAACAATAAATATTAATTTGGACTTTTACCATTCAAGAACTCAAGAAAACAGTGTTATGGTCTACACAGTCAGGAAAAAAACCTACATATGTGAGGTAGAGCAATATTTTACACAGATATGTTAAAAGTAAGTGTAAGCTGTGTATTTCAGAAGAAAAGACACGGAGCAATATGAGGAATGTGGAACATCACAGGAGAGTCCTGGTGGTTCACACCTTAATTGTTCCTAATAGATGGCAGTCACCAAGATGATCTGGGGCTGCAATATGAGACATAAAAGTATCGATTAGGAGAGCTGGGTTTGTTCAGCCCAAAGAAGGGAAGGCTAACAGAGGGTCTTACTGTTGTCTTCAATTTTAGTGTGTGGCTGCAGAGAAGATGGAATTAGCATTTTGCTAGCAATACACAGCAAAAGAAGGACAATGGGTAAAACTGCAGTGGCTGGTATTTCAGTTAGATGTTAAAAAAAAATAAAAATGACAATGTCTGTTAAACACCAGAACATGTTAGCCATGGAGGTCTGATGAAACCTGATCCACCTGACTAAAATGTCAAATCCAAGATCAAAATCAACCTTTGCAGTGGGGTCTGACTAGATGATTTTGGGAGATACCTTCCAATCTCATCCACTCTGATTCTACTCTATAATACACACATTCCTTTTTCCACTTCCTGCATTCCTTCCCCAAATTTTCTGAATACTACTCCCACATTTTTCTGTTTTCTCACAGAAACCCCAGACATGCCACAACAGCACTAACTGCATCAAAAAGGCCAAATGTCTTGGTTTGAGACAATTTAAAGGAGAACATTCTGGAATGAGTTTCCTCCCTTCATAGCTTCAACCAATCCCTTTCCACCTATAAGAAATGAATACAAGGAAATGTAAGTGAAAAAATAACAGTTTAATAACAAGGGAAATAGCAACAGTCAAGAAATAACAGCAAATAACCACCAGATACAAAACTGCTGAATTTGCCCCAAGGCAGTCTCTCTGAGATTAAAACCCACTGCCTGCACTGCCTTGACTCTATAACAAGAAACCAAGACCCAAACCAAGAGACCAAAGAGAGTTCTGCCTAAGGCAAAGGCCAAAAAATAAGTGAGGCAAAAATCATGCAGCAAAAGAGGGTGAGCTGCCTGTCAGAGCAGATTTTAAAAAGACCAGTGATTCCATCCCTGACCTCACCATTCTGTTTCCTACTGTACTACAGGTCTTTAAAGACACAGTAACAATTTTTGGGCACAAAATGTAAATGGCACACAATGACATTTTGGGTTTCCCCAAGACACCAAAGTAGTACTAAATAGTAAACCTGTGGTGCCTGTGCCTGAGAGGCTGATCAGGAACAGCTGTGATTACTGACTACAGGTAGACAGCAATCCAATACATTTTTCAGATTGAGCTTCTCATCTGTTCTGACACCCTGCACAAAGCAAATTACCTGCAGTATTTCACAGCCTGAAATATGCATGTAAAATGTATACATAACTTAAAAAGTTTTCCAAGCTGTATTAGTATCTTCCCTGGAAACAAGATGAAAAGAATGACAAAAAGGTAGAAAATGTTACTGCTTTTAATTTTATGGGAGTAGTAAATCAATTGCAAATACAGAAACACAGCAGTGCCATATGAAGTTTGAAAAAAATTGAGGACGTATTTCAGAGCTGCTAAGCATAACTTCTTATACATTACATCAGAATCTATAGTTATATGCATACTTTGTACACTGTTTTATAACCATATATAAATATTTATAGAAAAGACCCTATATCTTTCATAAAGAATCATCACAACAGTGGAATTTAGAAATATTTTTGTTAAAAAGTCTACTTTGCAGTTACTGATTGAATCAAATGTTACTTGTCTTTTTAAAACTAATATGTATGTTCTGAGATTGGTTTAACATATCAGGTTATATTAATGTTAAGATTTCTCCAGAAGTTGTGCATTTTCTAACCTCCCACATGGAAATGTTATGCAGATTATTTGTAAATGTGAAAATCTCAGGAGCAGGGCTACATTAGCAGATCCCTTTGCAAAGATATCCTCAATAATTTACAAACCAACAAACGCTGAATTGGATAACTTGTTTCTGGCATAATAAATTTTAAAATAAATGCAGAGAGCACCATCTTCTGGAGCCAATGAAGCACTGACACTCTTTACAGTGAAGGCAGAGTGTTGAGTTTCAGTTAAATAAATGTTTATGCATGCAACAAGCTCAGCAAATTGTTCTGTGAGCAGAGTAACTAATGAAGCACGGTTTCACACAGATTCCTGTGCTGTGTCTCCCAGCACATAATCTTCCTGTCCCTGCCGGCTCCCTCTGCATCACTGGTGCCCACCTCTCTCTGTGGTGCGATACACAGCTCCCTTCACAGAAGCTCCTTCAGAGAAGGGTTTCTTCTCACTGGACAATTGCTACTCACACCCTGGTTAGTTCAGAGCTATGTGCATGGTCAACCAGTACATGTGCTGCTTGGCAAACTGTTGGCTGTTTCTTGGAGAGGCTAAAGGACCGAAAATTTTGCTGGAACTGTCCAACAGATTAAAAAGATACTGGGAGTTTAACAAGGAATTCAGGCTTATGGAATTATATCAGGTGATTAGTCCAGAAACAATTGGCATAAAACAGGTAAGCTGTACCCAATTAAAAAAGAAAGCTGATATAGCAATTAGCGGTTTTGCTGAAAAGGACCTGGGATCCTGGGTACAAGCTAACCATGGGCCAGCACTGTGTCCATGCAGCAAAAGCAGCCAATAGTATCCTGGACTACTCTGGGAGCATTGCTGCCAGTGGGTCACAGGAGGTGATTCCTCCCCTCTGCTTAGTCCTGGTGAGACACATCTGCAGTGCTGTGTCTAGATCTGGGCTGCCTTGCTCCGAACAGAGGGTTTTGGCTAGTGCACTGATTGGGACAGCATTACATCTCTTAATAGCAGTCTATGCAGAGCGAGATTTAGATATGGGGTCAGCACAGTGCTGATAACACACCAGTGTTTAGCTGCTGCTGAGCACTGTTTGCACAGTAATGAGGCTTTCTCTGTTTCTCACTCTGTCCTATCCCCTCTGCCAGTGAGTAGCCTGGGGGTGAGTAAAAGGTTGGAAGGGAACACGGCCAGGACAGCAGACTTGAGCAGACCAGAGGGATATTCCATACAATAACATCTCATGCAGCAATAAAACTATAGGGGTCAGGGTACTTTCTCAAGGCAGCCATTGCTCAGAGGCTGACTGGCTGTATCAGTATGCTGATGGAAGTTGGTGAGTGATGGCCTTTGCATCCCTTTTTAGTTTTCTTTCTTTTTTTTCTTCACCTGTTAAAATATCTGCATTGCAACTCATGAATGTTCTCCTTTTTGCCCTTTCATTTATTTCTCCCATCCTGCTGGTTGTGAAAAGGACTGTGGGCTTAGCTGCCAGCCAGAGTCAACTCCCACAACTAAATAATCTGCAGAGAGGCCTTCAGGTTCCTCAGCTATTCTGTGTTTCTAAAATATCTACACATGGAGATGACTTGCCACACGATTATTCTCTACAATACTATACTGATTTTTGATCTTGAAAACACCATTTAAAAGTGAAAATTGGTACTCCATGCATGTTTTTGTCACCTCCACCATGTTTTAGACCTATGAATTAATGACAAAGGTGGACATCATTCACCAAATGTTGAAGACCCTCCTATGAAGAATCTCTCGCTTAATCTGTCAGTCTAACTCCTGTATTATTTTGTCTTTAACACCACACTAGCCACAGAACTTAAAGTGAAGTTTTCTAGCACAACACTCGGGTACAAGAGCACATAAATTCTCTGTTTCTGTTTCTGTTTCTGTCTCTGTCTAAAATTCTTAAGTTTTAAAACTAGGAACAGATTTTTCAATCTAAAGTAGATTTAAGTTTGCGAAACAAGTCAATTCTTGAACAACTGTTTTCTGGAACAATTTTCTTCACATTCTATCATCCAACATAGTTGCTTTTAAGTGGGTGACAGCATTATCACAGTGTTATTAGTGTGTCTTCTTGCTCTGTTGAGCTATGAACATGCAATTGGCTACAAGGTATTTCAGATTTATGTCCTCCATTAGAGGTCAGCAGAAGACCATTTATCTATACAGGATCTGAATGGTTCCCATTTCCTCTTGAAATTCTAGGTCATTAAGCCATTAAGCCAGTCACAAGAAAAAAATGAATTTGACATTATGGGTCAGAAAAAGCTAAGTCTAAAAGTTCACAATAGCTATTGCCCCTTCCATTTGGAATAGTTTCATTCTAGAATCCTTGTAGACAAATTTAGATCACTTAAAAAAAGTGGAATGTGAACGATTATGCCATGAAAATGAATGGAAACATGAACAAAGAGATTCATGCAGAGTAGACATGCCTGTAAGATCCTTCTTACACAGACAAACTGCAATGGAAAACTCACAATTTTGTTGTCTCTCCTCACACTTTCAGTACCACTGAAAAATCACCTTTACCTAAGAGACCACCTAGATCAGAAGATTCCTCTTCCAGTTTTTTAAGTATCCTTCTTTAAAGAGTGCAGTTCACCTCACTTTCCATGGAAGAATTTCTATAATGACAATGCTTCTCCAAGTATGAAATTAGTCATAACCTTCAGACAGTCACTAAGAAACTTTCATAGGTGTCCAATAAGCAAACATTTAGGATTATGAGTTATTTTTAAATTTAGCTGCTGTTATAGGAACTGTAGTATGCTTCCACTCCTGCACTTAAGCTTAGTCACTGTTTTAATTAGAACTGAGGAATACTTCCAGAATTATTCTGACAAGTATTTGTGAAGGAATTATACACTCATATTCATTAAGTTATTATAGATATTGAGTATTTACTCACAGTAAGCTATTCTCCCAAAGGCCACACTGCCATGAGCTCACCTACAATCAAGACTAAAAAAAGTTCAGACTAATGAGTTCAGGAATACACACAGGAAAACAGTTCTTAGAACACAAAAAACCCTCTGATGGTATCTGAAAAATATGCCATTTGAGAAAAAATTGACAATACTAAAAAAGAAATAATAAACTGAAATATGACGATATAGACACACAAAAATTGTTCCAGTTTTACTTTTTTTTTTTCTTACTTACCCCATGGATTTTTTTCATCAAAAGTAGGCTTATGTATAAACAGATCTCCTACATGAAACTTCCACAGTAGCAGAATTTTTTACTGAAGTTTATTTTTGAAGAATATTAAACAGATGTTCTCTAATGAAAATAATCTAGAACAGAATTTCCTAGTCTGAGAAAAAGAATTATTTTGAGGATTATCAGACTGCTTCAAGAGGTTGCGGCCATAATTACTAGGAAAAAGAGTAATATCCAGGCAATTCCCAAAAAGATTTTATCATTTCTAGAAAATAAATTTCAAAGTAATTTGCCTTTCCTCCTTTAATACAGTCTAATACAAAAATCATCGTCTTCACATGAAATGTTGCATATCTGCTTTTGGTGAGCTATTTCTTCCCTTGATTAAACACAGTAAGCAGTTTCCCTCTGTCTATACATGCATAAAAACATATTGTATAAATAATATTTATAAAATTATTTATTATTTATTAAAATTTATAAAACAAATAAATTGACTAAATAAGCCTAACTGATCACTAAATTTGTGATAAATTTGCACTTTCTGTGATGACTAAAACCTCTTCCTGAGCTCTATTTTCAACATCAAACCAATATGTAAAAAACTAGAAAGACAAAAAAAACTTACCACAGAAAACAACTTCTGTTGTACTCTAAATGTTAATATAGCCAATGATTTTATAGATGCAAAGCCAAGGAGAACAAGATACAAACCTGCATAGATTGGATATGTGATTTATCATTGAACAGCAGGACAAAAAACTGAACCAAACAAACAACCCAAACAGAAACAAACAAACAAAAATACCCCACCAAAGTAACTGTATGTTGCTGAAATTTGTGGGAGAGGAAAGTGTAACTGCCATTCCTTGTTTCAGAATACTGAAAGCAGTCCCCTTCCTTCAACAGAACACTTAAAGACATATTCATAAGTTTTCAGGATGCCCTAGTGTATTGTATTTTCTAGACAGAAGGACATGAAAATACAATAAACTGTAAAATTGCTCTGAAATAATTTAATAGGAGATAGCTTGTTCTTTTTCTCTAGAGGACATCATATTTCAAGAGGGGACACACTAATGTGGAACCATGGAAAAATTCCATTGGATCTTTCCATGATTATAGCGATGTGACTCAGGAGCCTGAAAAAGATCCATGTCACTCGCTTTTTTATAATGAGCACAGAAAACATTTTCAAACTCAAAAGTCAGATTTCACTAGAATGTAAACCAGAACACTAAGCTTTTTAGTTAAACCTAAAGCAACTAGACTAGATAATGGTACACTCAGAATCTTGAGTCTGACAAAAAGAGAAAACACCATATATATGTGAGAAAATCCCAAACGGTAGTCAGCTTAATTAAAGTATTAGTATATTAACAAAACCATAGCAGTTATGAGGGTCCAGTAACACTAATATTCACAGTCCAGCTGCAACAGTAAATCCTCATTAATAATATCCGCTTTACAAACACCATGAAAGAACAACTGCTAATACTGACCTCTTTTTCTTGGTATTAAGATCACCTTTGCAATGTCCTGGGTCCTCCTGTGAGCAGCTACAGACTTCCTCAAACAACAGCCCTGGTGGGGAAGCAGAGGAGGACACACACAAAGTCTTTGTCAGAAGTGGTTCATGGTTAGGGTTTCTTCCTCCTGCTGTCTGGCAGTGTCAGTGATTTCTTCCTCCTCAGCCTTGGACTTGTTTGGGTTTGTATGTGCACCTTCCCTCAGCATACACACTGCAGACCCAGCTCACACTGGGGAGCTGAGAGTCACCCACCCCCAGCAGCTGGGGTGGCCAGCACCACCCAGACCAGGACCAGACTCTGCCCCCACAGGTCCCAGGGCACCACAGGCCTTCTGCTAATGATGACAAAATCATATGCACGCAGATCCCACATCTGCTCCTGATGGAAACAGCTACAACCACAAATACATTCCCACCAGTGGTGCTTTACCCTGACAAGAGCCCTGCTCTCATACACTCTATATTATTATTGCAGGTTCATGAGGGCATCTTATATCATGTTTTGCTTTTCTTCTGCCAGTTATTCTGACTGTTTAGCATTTCAACTGCTCCTGCAGACTTCAGAGAAAGTAATCCTGAGGATTTAACTTTAGAGCAAAATGGATGCCTCTTGCAAATACAACTGAACCATAAAACACAGCCCTTCCCAGAAAAAAAAAAAACAAGCCAAAAAACCACACAACAAAACATAGAGAGAGACTTCCATAAATATATTAGGTTGTGACATTTTCACTCTTGCTCAGGGAAAAAAATGGGGTTTTTACAGACTCACAGACACATACATCAAATGATGAAGTAACTTCTCTTTTGGCCACAAAAAGGGAAGCCTACATTTACTTGCCATCTTCTTAAAGTCAGCAGATGTATTTCCAGTGAAGAAAATAAATTTACAACTTAAATTTATCTTCTGAGAAAAAATAATTGCAACTAACAGAAAAACAGGAAAAACTGAAGGCTAAACTGTAGCCTGATTAATACAGACTAAAATCCATGGTGGAAAGCACCATGCATTTCATGAGGCAAATATGAGGCACTAATTGCTGTGTTTGTGAGATCATAGATGAAAGAGAATTGCTTTTTATATCCATTTCATTTATTTTGTGAAACATGAAATATTTGTTTAGTATTGTTCTATGGTAGATTACATTCTATCATACTACCATATTTCTAGTCTTAGTCTAAAATAATTTGTAGTAGAAAGAAATAAGAAAACAGACAACTCCCTACAAATAATTTCCACTCATCACATAGGGTGGGAAAATACCACAAACAAACTATCAAAATCACATCAAAAGTAAAGGTAAAGATCCAAAGTAATTCATATATTTACCAGAAAGCCTGGTATTTTTGAAAAGCCCATAAAAATTTATAAGAGGACTGTGCTGCCTTTTCAGCACTGACAGAAAATAAAAAGAGTATGTGTGCATGCACTAACATCAGTGATTAGACAGACACCTATGACAACTATTATTTTTTGACACAACAGTAAGTTTCTTTATAACTGCTGCCATCATTTCCTTTCTATTTCTTCTCTATGACCTTTCCCCCTGGTGAAATAAACATGCCGGTTCCCCACACTGATGAAAGTTTTATTTTAGTCTCAATTAAAAAAAAAAAAAAAAAAAGAGAAGTTTCTCAAACTACTATAAAAAACTAGCACTGGTCTGATACAACACAGTACTACTACCAAGTAATTACAGCAAATGCAGCACATGCTAAACCATCGTCATTGTGCATGTTAGCCCGTGTTACATCAGTCTGTCTGCTCACATTCATGTCCCACAGAAAACAGTCCAAATGCCACCTGTTTTATTAGGTTGAATATGCACTACTATGCACTATTCTCTGACAAAGGATTTCTTCAGCAATTTACTGAATGTTTCTCGCTAATTATATTATGAAGAGCACCAATCATCATATTTCTGTTTCACTGCCAGGAAGATAAGTTTCAGACAAGCCTGTCTGGCTGCCAGAATTATTTTCCTTGTTACATTGGGCTTGCTGTAGACTAAAAAAAAAAAAAAAAAAGGAATTTAACCTTTTCTACAATTGTTTGCTTTGAAGCATTAAGAATTTCATGGCCTTACACAGACAGAATTTCCTAAGACTCTGAGATGAATCTTCTGCAACAACTGACTTAATCCCCTGAAAACCATTTTTAAAAATCAGACGCTTTTTCAGACCTGTATTGTACACATCACTCAAACGGCAACACAGAAAACAAACCATAATAGTACCATGAGAGCTGGGTTGGTTCAGTCTCAAGAAGAGAAAAGGGGAGAAGGAGGAGAGGAGGGGCCCTCATTAATGAATATAAATACCTGAAGGAGGGTGTCAAGAGCATGGAGCCAGGCTTTTCTCAGTGGTGGCATGCAACAGAACAGGAGGCAACAGGAAGAAACTGATGCACAGAAAATTCCACCTAAATATGACGAAGAACTTCTATCCCATTTTGGACATTTTTCATTTCATGCATTACCTAAACACAAATAATATGATTACCTTGGCTGAAGACAGAGAAGAAATAGCTATTACAACAGAAACTTCTTTATGTTAGAGTTGTTTTTTCTCTTTTCTAAGGATTCCAAGTGTTACAAATGAAGCTTGGGGTTTCTGAATTAGAGGTTTTTTGTTGTTGGTAGTTGGTTAGTTCTTTTTTCTTTTTAATTGAGTATCCAGTTATAAGGTCATAAGGTAAAGGACTATAGTTTACCTTATTTTTGATAGTTCACCTCAGACAATCATCCAGTCTTCTTTTACAGTTAGTGAATCAAAACCACACATCTAGGACATATTTCTTCATTTTTCATTTGCTCCTTTACCCCATGATGCAATCAATCATGCCAACGAAATAGCTTCCTCTTCAATGACCGTAGGAAAAATACATGTGATTAATTCAGGCATATGTATTTTTTCCTCTGGGAACTTGATTCCTCCCTCAAAAAACTGCATGGTGCCCAACAAGAACAGCTAAGCATGTGTTGCTTCATAACCTCTATAGTGAACTATAAAATTTATAGGCCTTAAAGAATATAGTGTTTCACCACTTCTTTGGCAAGACCCTGAAGGGCAGGCAGAACATTTTGCCTAACTTGCCTTTCTCTCTCTCATGAAATCTATGGGTTTATTTCTGTCATAGCTGTAAATACGAACCTTGCTATAAAATAATACTGTTTTTAAAACTTCACACTAAAAATTCTTTGCAAGCAGATCTGCTGCAAACGAGCAAATGAGCATTGCATTACAAAATAGTGTAGTATCTTGCACATTTTTCTCCTGCTTCCCCGCTCCCCGTGCAGTACATAAATCTACATTATTATTTAGTGCCCTGTGGTGCTGAATATTGTAGGTTGATGGAACATAATGTTGAAAAATTGTCAGAGAAAGTAGAACTAAATGATTCTGTGACCTTTCAGTGACATGCCACCACAAGATGGTGAGAAATTCACATGCAAGCTTAAAGGCTTTTTAAAAGTTTCTCAAATGTATTTATGTGACATAGTTTTATATTTAAATCTACCATTTCCTTTAAAGAATTATTCATTGTCTTTCATGTTACAAAAAAACCCCAAAATACAAAAGGAAAGAACAAAAAAAAACAAAACCCAACCAACCTCTCTTAGGAGGTCTGAATAACAAATGAAAAAAATATTTGAAAACTGTTTCAGAATCAAAATACTGTATTTTTTATCCTTGTTTAATTGTAGCTTGCATTACATTAGAGCAAGAATTAATTTTGATATCTTAAAAGACAGAGGACTTTTGTTTGTTTTTGTTAAAAAAGCTAGTAAACCACTTGTCATTTAAATGAACAAAATAATGAATTGCAAATGGAGAGAACTCAGCGAAGCATGAGACCATTTAGCAAAATATTTATACATCTCACACAGAATCTTCCTGAAAAGGTTATTTGAGTATAAATGTGACATTTTGAAATGTGTGACTGTAGTGAAAACTAAATCAATCATAAGTCATTTATCACTTAGTAATTAAATTTAATGTTTGTCTTCATTTTCATTCTTATTTAAAAAGGTCTTGTCCCTGTAATTATTTGCTTTGAGTCAGATCATCCTACTTCTTCCATACAGTTAACATTTTTCTTCATTGCATCTGACCTGGATAGGGGTCTGTTCCTCTACAATAAAATTATGTCTTAATAAAATTAATAAGCCAGCTTCAGTCATTGATATATCATAGTATTTTTATTTAATTCTACAGCATTTGGCCTATTTACTATATCTTTTTCACTGGCTTTATACCCTTTGCAGCCATTTTAGGTAACCAGACAAACTCTAGTCTTTAGCTTCCCGGTCCCAATCTAAACTTTTGTCCTGCTGGGGCTCTTGCTTTGGAGCATTGATTAGATAAAAACAAAAGCTAATGCTTTCTGTATACTAGCAGAATAGAATATATGTTCACTAATGCAGTTTTCTGTATCTATGTTGTTATGTGATTTGAAGTTTCCCAACTTGTATTCATTTCACTTTTTTATCCATATTACCTCCATATTACATCCATATTACAAATACAAAAGTCTTACAGCTATACTTCAAAAACATTTAAGACATCTTGTTTTGTTATTGCACAGAAACCAATGAAATATTTTCCCTATCCCCACTGTAGCCCACAAAAAAAAAAAAAAAAAGAAAAAAGTCAAAAACACATCAGCATTTGATCAGGAATTTAAAGGTTGTATGTACATACTGGATCAATAATACAAATTATGTCTATATAAACAGAATTAATCTTAACTGCAGTTTTCTCAGTCAGAAGCTGTTCTCTGCTGACTCAGTTGCATGTATTCTTGATTAAACATTTTGTTAAATACGATGCCTCCTTCAGGGCATACATTTTACAAAGGTTTGTCTCACAGACCCTTCTGAAAATAACAGCAATTTTGATGTTGCAGCAAACTGCCTTTTCATCAAATGTAATGATGTTGTGGAAAAACCCACAGAATACAATTTAGATGGGGTGAGGACAGCAGCATTGTGTTACTGCATCTATAGGAGAGAACACAGAGCAGCAGCAATGTGTCACACTGCCGGTATGAATTCTTCCATTATGGGTCAGAGTTTATATACCTTTAGGTTATACAATCCATTCTGCTCCATTGCTGCATCAGACAAGCAGAACATGGTAAATAACAGCAGTGCACAGTACAGTCTGACAGGAATAATCCACCTCTTTCTTAACAAAGTTGTTCTGGTCTTGTTGGCAAGACCATTAGCTGCAAACGTTTCTGAACTAGTGAGATCTGCAAAGGGCCATGGGACCTTCACTCTCTTGCTTCCACAAAGGAAATATGTATTAAAGAATGAAAGAATGGTTTGAGATGGAGGGGGCCTTAAGTGCAGAATTCCTGCATTACTGATCTTTCCGCCAGTAAATAGGAACATCACTGCATAGTTTTGGCTGGTGCCAGGCTTTTAAAATAACTGCATCCTGTGGTCAAGCTTCTATTCCTAAGGCAAGAATGTGCCTTCCATGCAGGTATCATTGATCAATAAAGGAGAGAACATTTCTATTTGATCTAGTAGAAGTCATACAAAACAATAACAAATTTTTTAAAAAGGCAAAAATAAAAAAAAATAGAAAACTCCTGTGCTATTCCCTCTGACAATATACCAGGCTTAACATTAATGTTTGAGTGTTTGAATAACCAGAATTTCTGGTCAGAACAGAAATAAATGATTGACTGTTGGGTTATCTTGCAATGGAAAATTTCTTTTTGCTAATCGTAATTTTCTTACTAAGAACAAAGTTTACTTCTTTAATTTTTTTATGGGAAATAAACTCATTTTCTTTTCATTTCAGTTGAAGTGCCAGTATGAAACTACTGACTGACTCTAAGAATCAGTAATAGCAGGCTGAGGTTTCTTCTGCTACAATTGCAAGGCATGCTTCTTTAACCTGCCTTTTGTAACACAAAATCATCCCTTCACCACACATGCATTTTCTTTCAGATCTGTGAACTACACACAGCATTATAGGAAGGTAGTTAGATGCTCCAAAATCTGCATGTGGAGACTGCTTTGATACAGTGGTGAATAACCCCATAGTCAGCCTCAGGTTCCTTACCCAGATATACACACGACATTTGCTGTATCTTTCTCCTGTTCAGAAGCTGCTCAGTAGTATGTTATGTTATACTGTGCCCTGGTGGCAATTCTCTCTGTGCATTCTTGCAAAAATTTCCTTTGGCACCATTAATACTAACATCCCAATAAATGGTTAAAAAGTGTAGAATCCAGTAGTATAGTTCAGAGAACCAAACATTAAAAGTGAATATGTGAAGACTAAAAAGAAAGTTTCCAAACTGATAATGCTCAGGAAAGTTGGGGTTTATGTACAGACTATAAGACCTCTCGTGGGCAAGGGAGAGGCTGTGCTCACCACACAGGAGCACACACAAACTGCCATGACAGCTTAACAACAGGTGTCCTGCTTCCCTTCTGTTCTTTTGAGCATACTTCCACCTACACAAACAAGACCTGAACTATCTTTGTAATTTGGTACATCATACTTCCCAAGAAGCCAGGTCTGCAAATAAGATAATACTTCAACATAAAAGCATAAGACAAATTCAGGTCTACATGGAAGGATTTCCAATCAAATTATAAGGTGGAGGGGTTTAATATATTTTTCTTGTTTCTAAATCTTATAAACGCATTTACTGAATATCAAGAGGCAAGGCAAATTCATACATGAAAGGAGCATGCAAAAAAGGCAAAATGAAAAGAGACATTATTTGCATTCGGTGGTAAACAAAGTTTTAGGTCAGCATCAAAGTGTCATTGCACATATCAGCTGTTTTAGTGTAGCAACGTGGGATTTTAGGATTCCATGTGCTCCTTTGTCCCTCTGCTTTGTATACCATTGGTTCATTTTGAAATATGCTCTGCTGTACCTCAAAACCTATTGGTGTGTACCCTCCTGCCAATCTTCTCTTCGTCCTCCTGGGACTGCCTCAGAGAGAGCCAGCCCCTGCCCCCTCTCCTTCCCCTTAAAAGGCAGAGCCTGGACCAGCTCGACGTCTTTCCATCTCTGGGCTGCTAGCATCCCCTCACTTCCTTGTCTCCCTTCCCCCTTCTCCTTCCCTGTGACCCTTTTCCCATCACCCCAAATAAACATCCCTAGTAGAACAGAGATGGAGTCCAGTTCTTCCTTAGTCTCACTATATTCCTGCTTGAATTGACGCGGTTAGAAGACTGCCGCCATGCCGCAGAACCTCGGGGGCCGCCCGCCCTGGATCCGGTGGGATTTACAAGAACCAGAGACCCGGCCCGAGGGGCAGCCGGCCTGTGCCACCCTCCCGGACCGTGTTACAACATTTTAGGACAGAGACCATCATCCTGAGAACCTTTCTAGGTTATAGCACACTACAGAGGAGCAGAGAATAAGAATCTGCAAACATACATGTGGCATAATTGTTCCATCAGTAGCTATATACTTGTGGTATCCAGAACTGTTAATCTAGTAACATCATAGAAGAATTTAAGTTGGGAAAGACCCTTAAGATCATCGAGTCCAATCTTTGACTCAGCACTGCCAAGTCCACCACTAAAACATGTTTCACCGAGTACCACGTCTACATATCTTTTAAACAGTTTGACATGGTGACTTAATAACTTCCCTGGGCAGCCAGTCCCAATGCTTAGAAACCCTTTCAGTGAAGAAATTTTTTCCTACCATCCAATCTAAATCTTCCCAGCCCAATTTGAGGCCATTTCCTTACTTGTTACTTCAGAGAAGAGACCAACCCCCATCTTGCTACAATCTCCTTTCAGGTAGAGAGTGATAAACACACTTTGCCTTGCTGGAAAATGTACCTCAATGATCCAGCCTGTCCAGATCCCTCTGCAGAGCCTTCCTACCCTCCAGCAGATCAAAACTCCCAGACAGCTTGGACTCATCTGCAAACTTACCCAGGATGCACTTAATTCCTTCATTTAGGTCATCAGTAAAGCTATCAAACATGATTGGCCCAAATACTGAGACCTGGCGAACACCACTTGTGACCATCCACCAGCTGGTCCATTCACCATCTTCTTTGGCATTGATGGTTCTGCTATTTTTTTTCATTTCTGAAGTCTGAATACCATTAACATAAATCAGTCTTACATAAAACAACAGCAACAACAAAAAAACTTAAAAAAACCAAACGGCAAAAGTACAAAAAGCATAACCACAAACTTCCTCTATCAGCATGGATTGAAAAATTCATGTATATTTGTCTAATGTATTGTTTAAGTGCTGCCATTATTATTTCCTTCACTTTTTATGTCTTTTAATAGGTATTTCGGTGAAAAATAATTACACTATATGTACACACATATGTAAAAAAAATTAAAAAAAACCAAAAAAAAACCATCAAAAGAACCCACCAAAAAAAAAACAAAACAAAAACCCAACCAACCAGGAAACAAAAAATTTATTTTGACATACCTTTCCAATTCTTCTTTTTACTCCAAACTGGGAGGGTTCAGGGATGCTTGGAATGAACATACCACCAATGTTGCTGCAGGCTTTCTAGGACAATAAATTATCAATACCAGTTTGAAATGAATTCATCAATAAAATGTGATTTCTTCTTCACACCTAAAGGGAAATTCTTCTTTTGCCAGGTACACAGACATAAAAATACATTTTACTGTTTCTCCTAGGTTTTATGCCTTCTCTAAAGGTTAGGCATGCTATTACTATCTTGAGGCCAGCAGAAACCAGACCTTCCCTTCTTTCAGCCAGTGTGGTCCCTTCTCAACTCAAGGTTTAAACAGAAACAAACTGGAATATAGGTGCTTCAAGCCTTGCTCACAAAAAAAAGTAGATATTTATGAATGAATCTTATAAATATTTTTCCATAAAATAAAAACGTATGTGTGGACAATCATATACTTCTATAGGGTTGGTTTTGGTTTTTTTTTCTAATTTTAATATAAACAACAAAAGAAAAGATATTTCAGAAATTAATCTAGACTACTCCTTTCTTTCACCACCACACAGGTATTTCTGTCCCTCCACTGTTAAAGCTGATGGCTGCTTGCTTTAAACACATAGCTCTTACTCTGATTCACTCTACTTAAAAAGAAAATGTATAAGTGATTCTGAATATGCATTTAATCTTTAAAGCACTTCTTCAAAACTCCCCTTACTTTATTCACTACTTAAATCCTTCTCTTGTAAATATGCCTTGTGCAATGACATCAATGATCCATGAGTACACTGCAAAATAAACTCCCAATGCAGAAAAAAGATCTCCTTCAAATGCTAGAATTTATTCACTCCTAATTAAAATTTTCTCTTTATTTTTGCAACATTCAAGAATGAGGCAGCATTTTAATCAAGTATATACTGAACTTTGTACTAGCTAGAAGCAATCTTAAATATTTCAATCACACTTCCTTTGCTGCTCTCTTCAAATATATTGCTGTCTTCAAAACAGCCATGTGACCAATCCTGAATTGCTTAAAGTCATGGAAAATACAGATTTGAGATTTATATTGAAATCAGCTATACTTCCTGTAGTGGGTTGATTTTAGCTGGATGCCAGGTGGCCCCCCACCATGTTCTATCACTTCCCCTTCTCACCTGGACAGGGGAGGAAAAGTAAGATGGAAAAAAAAAAATCATAGTTTGAGATAAGGCAGAGTTTACTAAAACAGAAATGAAAGGTTGCATGTGCACAAGCAAAGAAAAAGAAGCAGGTTTTTCTCTCTGTGTCCCATCAGCACACAATGTCAGGCCACTTCCCAGGAAGCAGGGCTCCAACATAGCAATTACTATGGAAGGCAAGCATTGTAAAGAGTGAATGTCTTCACTTTCTTCTCCTTTCCTTAGCTTTTATATTTGTGCCAATTGTCATATGGTACTGAATACCCCTTTGGTCAGTTTGGGCCAGCTGGCCTAGCTGTGCCTCCTCCCAGGGTCTTGCCTACCCCCAGCACCTTGTTGGGGGGAATATTGGATAGACATCACTGATGTTGTGCCAGCACTGCTCAGCAGTACCCGAAGCACTGCTGTGTTATCAACACCTTTCCAGCCACCAGTGCAGAGCACAGCACTCTGAGGGCTGCTATAAGAAAATAAACTCCATCTCAGCCAGACCCAAAAAGACTGCCTTAATTTAACAGGCAAATCAGTATGACAGACAAGGTAATTTTAGAAGCATTAGCTTTGTCAGCCAAGAATTTTGGAATAAAAATTCCAGATGTTTCATAAGCGATAAAATGCCAATCTCAACAATTTTGTCTCCAAATTCTCATTTATATCCTCTTATATTGTATATAAGTCTCTAACACATTCTCTAACATCTCCTCTCTCTCTTTGGAATCAACAATGCTTTTTGAAATAAGAAATTAGACAGGTACTTATGGTCCATTTCTCAGCATAGGAGAAATTTCTAAGCCTTTCACAGAAGCTGAAAGTCAAGTTGTGGAGGGCCATTCGTAAGCGTGTTTCGCCTCAAACATTCTGACTGTTGTGATAGGAAAGTTGTGACTGGAAAAGAGGGTCCTGCAGAGGTTACATTCTGAGCCAACTTCGTGCTCTGCCTTGGGACTTGTTCTCAGCCATATGTGTTTCCCTCAACCTGAGTCACTTCCTGAAAGGCTCAAAAGGGCTGGCTGTGCTGCATCGGGGGAAAGAATGAAGAATATGGGTAGCAGTAAGTTGTAGCAGTGACAGTGTTCTGCTAATTGCAATTAAGGGGTAAGTGACAGTTTAAAAGTTTAAATAATTAAGCACAGAATATCAAGGCAAATTATCAAAGCATATGAGACATCCTTCTACAGGTAAGTAATGATGGCTTTCTTCCTGTCAAGAATTTTAACTCCACATTTCTACAAACAATTACTGGAAAACAGGCAACAGAAATGGTTTACATTTTCAGATTCTAAGAACCTATTCCAAAATACTACCACCTTCCCAACATTTATAATGAAAGGCATTAAAATAATATTTCCATTTCAACTGCATTTAAACTGGCCACCGATTCTGCAGGGGAAATTAATCTCTCAGTTAAGACACTGTTTGAAAATGTAATGAAATAGACAGCATGAGAAACCTGAGATGGCAAAGAGGAGAGAAGGCTACATCTAATTTTTCAGAAGATTGACTAACATCAAGTGTCAAACAGATGTTGAAAAATCTCAAGTCATATTTTCATTCACACACAAAGTACTGGAAAGGTTCACGTTTAAACAAACATGCAAGGAGTTTAGGTAAATAAAGAAAACAGTCCTCAAGAAGTGCTTTCGTCATATACCTACTATTATTAGAACTCCTAATAAGACAAAAAGAAAAGGTAGTCACATCTGGGTCTTAATTTAAAATTTCCTTGGCTGAGATAATGTTAATTGTCACAGTCATTCTTAAATTGTAAAATTTTTAGTATTACTATAAGAGGTCAATCATACAATAAAGCTGAGCTGTGCATGTAAAAATATGCACATTCAGTGCTTCAAATACATCCCATTGAATACAGCATATTCAAAATTTCAAAGAAAGGATATAGAATTAAATGTAGAGATCTTCCAAAGTAGCAAAAATCATTACAAATATAATATAAGGAAATTGGTAATCCTTAACCACAGGGTAGAGAGTCAAGAAGAACACAAAGGAAATTTAGAAAAAGACTAAATTTTGGGTTGCCCATTTGCAAAATGTCTGAAGACAATATTCGCACTCCACAACGGGGATTCATACATTATATTGATAACTACCATTGACAATGAAGACACAGTTTTCTGACAGGCTACATATATTTGTAAGACAGCAAAACGTAAAAAAAATTAATCTGAAGTATTACCATGCATTTTTCCATGTGCATGTTGATTTTTTTTCATTAAGAAAGCTAGTATTCTTCCCAAATGATTAACATTTTTTCAAAGATAAAACAGTGATACTAGCAATCAGAAGGAAGACACAATGCAAAAAAAAATTCTTCAGTGATTCAAGAAGCAGAAGTAGGCAGTTATGCTCTTCACTTTTCATCATTCAATCAGTAGTACTCTTCAGTTTTTCTTACTTCCAAATTTCTGTATTAACTTTATGCTTGCTCTTCTAGATGCTGATATTGCTTTCCTCCTCAATTTATCTCTCTTGTCCTTTACTCTCAGAAAGTCTTTTATTCCACCATATCAAATCAACTGATGGTTACTGATGCGGCAACCAGTTTTCTCCCTCTATTTGACAGATAAAATCGAGACAGTCAGAAAGGAATTACTGTGATGCAAGGACAGAAAAGACATTTTGCTGTCTTGATTTGCTACCAAAGCCCTCTGCACATTTTTTCTGAAGATCAAGTAGTTCATTTTAGAAACAGATTCTGTTTTCATAAGTGTATTTTTCAAAGGCAGTCAGTTGGCATTTACATTGTTTCATGAAGGTTAAAACTTCAAAACACTGTTTATTAGTGGTATTTTATCTCTTAGCTCTTTAAAAATATTAATTTAAATTATGTGTTTATACCTCAATATATCTATATTTTTTTAAGTAGACTCAGAAGTTTTCTTATTTCTTAGAAGGAACATAGTCCTGCCTTATACACATATTGCCATACAGCCTATGGTCATAAGAAGAACAGAAAAGCACAGAAAGGTCAACTGATTACAAGAAAATATTATGGAAAACAGATTTCATCCTTTTGGTCATAAACTTCACCAAAAAATCAGTATTAAGCCCACCTTTTTAAGTAGGAGCAGTAGTCAACTAAAGCTAGCTATTTTAGCAGGGCAGGCTTCAGAACTGACAATGAGACATTAACATGCATAGTTTCAAGTTCTCAGAGCAAAATAATTAGATACCTTAATTTTTTTGTTAGAACAAGTGTACTAGTGACTTAAATATATTTACTCCTAAAATATGCAGGTTTTAACTAAAAGAAAAATAAAGTAAGTTTATAAGCTCCTTAAGAACCCCCTGAAGAAATCAGATTTGTGAAAAGCCTTTGTGAATACACCAAAATTTAATTTACAGCAAACACAAGAAATGTTGAGAAGTACTATACTTTCTCTACTAGCATATCAAGAAAATGTTTTGTCAACGTCCCTGCTGTCACTCAACATGAAGCATTAATGCTTTCTTAAAATGACAATGCTCAGGAATTTGTATGAGTTGTCAGCATTACTAATGACAGATAAAACCCAGAAGTATTTCATGCACACACTGAATAATGTGACAAAGACATACTAATGAAGAGGCAGATGAATATGAAAAGAATCCTTTTTAATCCAGCTGAATTTGATGCTGAACTAATGGACAAAAGAGAATTGAGAATTTTTAAAGCATTTTTTTCTGTTTGTTCATTAAGTTGTGATACTTAACAATAAAGTATTTGACTAAGGGAAGCCTAAGTAAAGCCTTCATTTGAACTTACATGGCAAGGAAAAGACAGCACTGTTAGAAACGATTTGTGTGTTCCCTGTCTTCTCACACATTCCTCCTCTTATCATCTCCCCATGTCATCTAATAAATTTTTCAGTACATTTATCATTCTACATTACTTAAGCACTGAAACTCTCCTGTGTGTGACATAGGCTAAGTGACAGCCCAGGTGGGCAGTGTTCTTCATGAACGAGGGACAGCAGGATGGGAATGGCCTGGCTTGGACTCACCATACAGGGAGCAACATTTTCACCAGACTACAGAGTCCATGAGCCTACAAAGACTCACATAAGCTGCAACAATTTATTATACTTGGCAAAAACATCCAAAGTTATCTCTGGAAAATTCTGAAGTACACCGTGAAAGTGCAGGCATATATGTGTAAAAACAGGGAAAAGAGGGAAGAAGAAAGGACATAATGTCCAAATTTTTCTAACAATTTAAAACTTAGTTTGCAACAACATAGATTTTAAAGGTTCCTGTATTAAAAATGTATTCATATTATGTGCCAGTGCCCAGGTGCTGGTGGCAGTACTGCGGGGTCTGCCAAGGTGGGCTCTGGAAGAGCTGGGGGCTAAATCCCCAGCAGGGATGTCCCTGCAGTCCCTGGTGGGGCAGGTATCTGCACTGGGGCCTGTGGAACACCCCAGGCTGCAGCAGGTGGCTGTTTCCTGAAAGATGCATCCTGAGGAAAGATCCAGTTATTCTGTGTATAGCTAATAATATCCTTCTACAATATTATTTCTCTTAATGAGCCAAGTAGCAAAATCCTGCGTATTTTTTAGAAAATTTTGTGGAAGTTTGTAAAGACTACCATTATACTCTAATAAATAATATTAATTTAAGCCATTTTACTCAGGCCCTGTTGTGAAAAGGTAACAACATGAACCTCTAAGGATTACCCTCTTCTATCCCCCAAAGGCTTAACTATCTACCTGAGTACATTCAGTACTCAGAAAATCATGACAGGCAGTTATGTTTTATCCCAGTAACTAAAGACAATCCCCATCTCTCCAGAGTGGAAGGAATTTTAAAGCATTTATTTTCAACCTTTCATATTGAAGCACTACCTTTAATTATTCTGTTCCAGAACAACTTTGGCTACTTTGCTGTTTTCCACAGTCATGGCACTTTGATTCAAGTTTAGCACACCTCCTGGATTCCAACAGCAACATCAAAGAAAAGCAAATAAATTTTACATTTGCATATGAGGCAGTGAGATTTCAGAGAACAGCTGGCTATACTCACCAGTAAATGGATTATACCCATTTGCAGATGCAAATATTTCCATTTGACTATGAAGCTCAAACTCACAATTTATTCAGGAAAACTAGGTTAACTACAGCAACTCTTATTGAACTCTAAATTTGAAGCGAATGTCTCATAAAATGTGCCTAATGCACAGTGGTTTTTTTTTCCTAAGGTTTGTATGTTTTTTTTACTACAATGCATACATAGACATAAGAAAATTTAAGAACATGACATACAAAGTAGACACACTTCATTAACTTTTAAAATAATTCATAAAAACATCTGAGACCCTTACTTGTTTTTCTTTAAAGGAAACAAATAGAAAAGGTTTTCTTCCCTGCAAATTCCATTAAGGTGTTAAAAAATTAACATTAATCAGAAGACACTACTGAATTATCAACTACAATGTGTTCAAATATCTCCTAAGTCTGAAAATATCTGAAGGGAAAAAGAGTGGAGATACTAGTGTATCAAAGACCAAGAAGTTAGAGGGGTTTGTTTCTATCTGTGCCGTGAAAATACAGCAACTGGATGCATATCTGTTGCAAATTCAAGGTTGAATAAACAACAGCTGCATCAAAAAGAACAATCCCCAGCAGGTACAGATCCTCCACAGATTGTAAAGGCACTTGGCCATCAAAGAGGAAAGAGTGCTGCAATAACAACCTGATTATGCAAACTCTTGTTTTTCCAAGTTCTAGAAAAGAAATGCAGTTACTTCAGTTCAGTATAAGTGAAATCAGGAACATCATATGAAGACTTGTGAATAAATAGGGTAACATAACTAATTATGATAGTGATGAAAATGCTTTGATTAAGATGGCATTGAAGAGATAAAGTAGGCATGTAGTCACGTCTGACAGGTGTGTATTCATAACACTTAAGGGCTGGACTGCTAATGATAAAATATAAGCACAGACTTTGCAACATACAGGGTTGCCCCAATTCTTCATTTAGTGTGATTTTCTGTTCTTAAATGAATGATTTCCAGTGCAATTCATTTTCAAATAATTTGAAGACTTCAAGAAATATTAGCCAGAAATACCCAACAGGAAAAAACTGAATCGCGTAGAAAAGGCTACTACGGTTTATTTTCATTTTTAGATCTATGCAGAAGTACAAACAAGTCATACATGTAGTTCTGATCTTACTGGTCACAATTTTAAAAGTCTTATATGTTTTCCATCTCATAATTAAAATGATTATATAATCTATTTATCCCCTCCCTCTGATCCAATTTGTTTGGTTTTGGTTGGTTTTGTTTTGTTTTGCTTTTTAATATTATACAGACTGGCTATTGTTCTTCCACAGTTCACTTAGAAGCCAAGCTTAGTGATCCTCAGCAGAAATAAAATGAAGACTAAGTGCAGACCACAGTATTTATGTTTGCTCCTACACTTCACATTTGTCTGAGTTCAGGGCAATGAAAATCAATCAGGTCTGTCTGCTCACTGCTTTCTGATGTAATGTTCAGTCACTATTTAATAGTGACTTTCTGTCTTGAGTCCTGACTGTCTTCTCAGTTAAGCATTGTGCACTCCTGGAGGAGAAGCAGATTAAGCAAGATATATTTGACATTTTCTTCTGTATTTGGTTTATGTGGCAAGGTTTTGACAGTGAAGAGGGATGTAAGGGTGACTTCTTTGAGAAGAGGGCAGCTAAAGCTGAGCCAATTAGCAATGGTGGTAACACATTTAAAAAAAAAATATTTTTAAGAAAGAGTAAAAAATTCTGTACAGCTGCTACAAAAGAAGAGTGACAAAAACACGAGAGAAAAAAGCTGTGTTGCTTGGGGAGGGGGAGAGGGGAGAATAGTTAGGAGCAAAGTTGAGCCTGGGAAGAAGGAGGATGGGAAGAGGTGTTTTTAGTCTTGTTTTTGTTTCTCACTACTCTACTATTAACTGGCATTTAATTAAATCAATTTCTTTCCCCAGGTTCAGTCTTTTTAAACCAAGATAGTAATCTCCCTGTCCTTCTGAGAATCCATGAACTTTTTCACTCTATTTTCTCCCCATTTTTAGGAGAGGACATTAAAAGAGCAGGTCAGTGGGCACATTGCAGGCAGCCAAGATTACCCTCAACCACGGCTTTCTTTGAACCAAGGCATAGAAATATGCATAACAGATGACTGTACATAACCTTTTTTTAACACTTATGACACTAAGTATAAACAGCAGGCAACCACAAAAAATCAAAAAGGGAAGTGCAGCATAGTTGTGCAAACAAGGTACAGGAAAACATGCACATAGTAAAATCTGCAAGATCAGAACCAAGGCTGAAAGCAGAAAGAAAAGATACCTGGTAAAACGTTCTGCAGAAGGTATCCTGGTGCAGCCAGAATGATCCTGCAGAACAAAGAAGAAAAATGACTGACAAAACCAGAATGAATACTGCTTCAAAAAGATTAAGATTAACTATGTCAGAAGCAGATAGATTCTCCCTATTTTTCTCTGTGGAGGAAACTGAGGAACATAAACCAATGAAACTGTAAAGGTGGGGAATAAAGTAATAGCCCACAGCAGTTCCCTCACTGAGATCTTTCATGCCTCATTACTTTGACCTCCACAGCTAAACCCACCAACAACCATAGCCATCAGTGTTAACTTTATAACAACTCCCTGAAGTAGTGTACTCTTAGGTAATTGTAGACAAAGTCTTAAAGGACTAATTGTAGTAATGCATGCTGTGTATGAACTGATTATTAGCAGTATGTATTATTAATAAATGACAGTCCAATTTTGTTCTGAAGTTTGAAAATCTCCTGAATTATTAGTCTTTTAAACAATCTAAAGACAGTGACCCTTGACACGTATATAGATAGGTACACATTCAGTTGCAAAAACTGCACAAATTCCAGATTACCTATTTCTGAGAATTAAATAAAAAATTGGTGTGTTCAATGTTACATTATACACGTCAAAGTGTCAAACATTTTGGTGCATATAGAATCAATAATACTTCAGAGAAGATACTCTAAAGGAGAATAATAAGGCCTACCTTTTTCTTTACCACCCCAAAACCCCATAAACCTACCAAATAACAACAAAAAACAACAAAATAAAACTCAAAAAGCTTCTCCAAAACAGCAACAAACACCATCCCACAACAGTCACAACAGCAGCAACCAATTACTGGCTGCACTGCGGGCTGGGGTTAAACCATGACAGTCAGGGTTTCATTTGGAGAAGATCAACCTTGCCCTAAAAGTTAAGGTAGAAAAATCTTCCATTGTTAAACATGACAAAGGTGTCTGGGAACAGAAATGCCAAAGTGGGGTTTTTTTGAGAAAAATAGAAGATCTATATTTTTGTAGATATAATCACAAATAATGCCATACTATTAAAGTAGTTGGTGGGTATTTATGGGAATCCTAGCTAAATCAAAAGAAAACATAATGCTGAAATATTTAGGATATAATTTTATGCAAGATATCTGTACTTCTATTCAGTAAATCTGTGTACATTCTTGTAACAGCAAAGACTAAGAAGTACTGATGTATCTTGTTCCAATATGCAGCAGTTCTTACGCTCCTTCTGCATCTGCCATCGACCATCTAATCAGAGATATCATTAGGAAGGGAAGTGGCCTTATCTTATGTCATGAAAAGAAGTATCCTTATGTTCCTTAAGCTACGTGTCCATCTCTGTCCAAAAAAATCCCCACAAACATTGCCCCCCCAAAAAAAAAAACAAAAAACCCAAACTCACAAACACAGAAAACAGCATAAAAACAGCCCCCAAACCCTGGTAAGTTTAACAAAACTACCACAGTATACAACAAAGATAAGCCTAGTTTGTCTGAAGCTGATTAGCCCACCACTTTTCCAAGTGGCTTTACTGATCCCAAGGGTGCCTAGTATTTTTTCTCCAGTTACAGAGCACAATCTGATGTCTCAGCTGGCAGTCCTTGTAAGTTAAGCACAAACTAGTTACTAGCTGATGAGCACAAATATGATTGGCAGTGCCAGAAAGGAAGAGTGAAACACTAAGTAAAACCAAACAAACACTGACTAAAAAATAAAAGAATGAGTCCAAACAAAATTAGAAAAGGTACCTAACATAAAACTGCCTGAAGTTTGATAGATGCAGAAGTTTGCCCTTAGCTTGGAAACATTATCACTGTCTACTGGTTCAAGTATGAAGCACATAAAAGAAAGTCTTTTCAGCCATAAAAGTTAAGATGAAGAAGTAAAATAGTACTGTAGTTCTGTATGGTTTTGTCTTCAATACTAAAAATAAAGGGGAATTGCACCTTAAAATAAACTAACATTAAAAAGTCCAAATCTCTGAACCACTGATAAAGTCCATTAGAAGTACTCTAAAGTTAAACTTTCACACCACACCCGACAATCCCCCAAGTATTTTAAATGAAGTGTCACTGCCACAGACAAGACTGGAAAGCATTTTTTTTTTGAGGATAGTTTTATCTCATTTTGTCTTACAGTTTTCTTGTCTCAGCCTAGTCATCACTCCTTTCCTTAGCACTGTTGGGGAGTTATTCCAGGAATAATAGGATATAGGAAAAGTTGCATTTCTTATATAATTTTATTATTATACTTAACTTCCAATAAATAAAATGATTTTGTGCTTTGCTGCACTGAAATATCAATTAGTTCTCATGAAGAATGCTGTTATGCCTTACTTTCCAAAATGAAATGCATGTTTTTACATATTGTTTGGCTTGTTGATTAACTTGTCTCCTGTTTAATACAAGTATCAGGCATAGTTAGACTACATGCATCTTCACTGTACCTATCGTGATTATTCAATATATTCCTTCACATACTGCATTCTCTGCAGAAGTTAGTGATCAAGTGCTTATTCAAATACTACCAGAGTCATAGCAAAACAGTTCATTTAATGAAATGCTTTACTGTAATTTCAGACTCACGTCCTCCACTGCATGTTTCCCTTTATGTTCCCCCTTATGATTTACACTTCTTTCTTGATTTATCCATACTGCAAAGGCAAAGTCCCCTCACGATGTCCCTGGGAACTTCCTGAATATGTTGTTGTTCTTTGGAAGCACATACATTAAGGCCCTGTATGAAGTTTCAGAGATTATATTATGAATCCTCTGACTTTATCTCTCAACAGAGGCATGAAGTATTGATGTTAGATGCCTTCTGCTTCTTTGCTCCAATATCTCCAAAATACTGGGATCCAGAGCAATACTAGATAAAATTTTTGACCTTAGCTTGTACTAAATCACACTATTTTGTTTATGAAGCTTTAGAATAGTCACAGATGAATGACATAGATAACAGCTACAACTAAAAAAATAAAGATAACAAGCTAAATTTACACAGAATTTTCATTCAGCTTATAGCAACACCAGACAGCATCAGAACATTTACCAAAATAGAATTTATATCCTAAATACATAAAGTGTCTGCTAAGACAAAGGAAAGCAAATAGGGTTGGCCAGACAAGTCAGAAAACCAAAAGAGTCAGAAAACTAACAAATCAGAGTTTACCATCAAAACCCAGTAACCAAGAAGTATGACCATATGGTAAGGATATTCTGTTAACTAATTTTTAATGAATTAAGTTCAGCAAACAAATTTTCAGGTCCAAAATAATTGGAATAAAAAAAAACCGCAAGAAATTAAAAGTACTGAGAATTCTTATGAGGAAGATTATTTAACAGAAGCCAGATCTGAATTCCCAGGACAGTACAGCAGCAAATTTCTGCCATGGCTAACAACCTAACTGCAGGTAAGAAGCAGAAAGCCACTTGTGATCTACACATGACACATATTAAAACTGGAGGGTCATGGAGAAAGCAAACCCAGCAACTGAAATAGCAAAAAGAAAAAAACAAAAAGGAGTTTGTGCTGAGCTTGAAGAACTTCAAAAAGCTTTGGGTTTTGAACACATGGCCCACTTTCCTACAGAGGATGCTTGAGAGGGATCCTGAGAGGATGAAAAGGTAACGGCTGGCAGAATGATTACTTGGTGGAATGAGGGGATTCTGTCCATTTCTGTACCAAAAAAACCCCAAAACCCAATACTGTAATACAAATAAAGATACCACTCTTGATCACTGCCATTTTCTCATGGGAAGGATCATAGCTGCTTAAGGATGCACATCCAAGGCATAAAATGAACTGAATTAGAAATCATGAGAACATATTTTTGTTTAGCAGCAGAAAATGATGTAAATAGACTCCAGTACTTTCCTTCCAGTTTGGAGGTGAGAAGCTGGAAGACATCTAATGACTCAGAAAACCCTGACCAAGAAATGCTCCAAAAGAGTTGGAAAAAAAATCAAGCACTTGAGCATTCCTGTGGTTTAATAAATTGTCTCTATAAATGTGATTTTTAATTTTTTTTAGGCAATAAGGCATTTATTTAAGCAATCTTAAGATATAATATATTAAATCTTACTAATTTCAGACTAAGAACTAAAGCTCTGAACTTCTGACCTAGTTGAGTCCTGTCATTAAATGATTCATAGGTACCTATTAAATTGCAAATTGTACAAATGCACCTTTTTTTTTTTTTTAATTTCCCAATTTGCTCATTATTTACAAATTACTTACATTAATCCAGGGACCAGAACCTCTTCCATCTTTCTTTATTCAAGCCTATCACAGATGTGAGAAGTGTTTCCATTCTGGATGATTGGGAACAAGCAGTATTTTCTATGTGCCAAAATAAAACCAGGAAATTGATTATTTCTGTGTAATTAAGGTTTGTATTCTCAGTACAAATATTTATAAAGTACTGCTGTACTCCATATTTAAGTTGTGTTCTAAGAAAAAATAGAAAACAGGTGAGGGCACACACAAACCAAACAGAAAAACTGGAGTTTGCAGCACGTATTGCTAAAAATCTGAGTTCAAAGATTCTACTGGCACATTTTCAATAGTAGCTACCAGATGCCTTTGAGCACTTTATTGTACTAACTTGGCTTGTCCTTTCAAACCAGCCCACCATCACCATTATTTCCAGTATATAAAATAGTAACAAATATTCCTCTCATGGCTTGCAAATAAACAATACTATTCCTGAGACTGGCAACTCCATTATTAGCTTGGTGGTTTTGTCATTCAGTTCTTAACAGATGCATTAAAAAGCCCTCTAGAAACCACAACTTAATTTACTCTAACAAAAATTGTGAAACTTTTAGCAATTAATTGCGTAAGCATTGCTTCTTATGAAATTATATAGGACTTTTCTGGACCAAAATATTCTATATAGTGGTATAACCACTCTCTTTCCAGTACTAAACAAGTATTACTTATCTGCTTGACTAAAATTTAACCATGAGTCAAGCAAGAACTGTAAAATATCCACATAAAGCATAGGGATAACTGCAAGTTATCACAACCAAAAAGGGTTGAGGTAGGTACATAAACAGAAGTTTCACAGCTTCCATGTGTGTAAATAGGGTAACACTTCATCACTAAGTTTTACACAAATATATAAAGTGTCAGATTAATCAAACTGCTTACTCAAATACAAAGCACATGTAAGTCACACGATTGCTACATGCTGTTTCCTATAGAAGCTGGTATTTTCCCTGTAGCCTTGACTAAAACAAGTAATTGGTTATAAAAGAAATTCTCATTTTGATGGAGGCAGAAGGACAGCAAGTCCTAAACCAGACTGGGTTTTTGCTTTGCTTTTCAACTAAAAACAATTTACAATTTTCTTCTTTTCTACCATGGCTGTTACAATCGCATTGAAGAGTACAAAAGCATAACTTTTATTCTTATGATGTTAATTTAAAATGAAAGCATGAAAGACTGAATGGAGAGTGGATATGATCAAGAAAACTGAATATTTGATAGAGGTTCTTGACATGGATTTCCTATAACCCTGCAGTAAATATGCATATTGAGATGATAATTCAGAGGTAGTTTTTAGATCACTGCTGTTCAAAAATCCTAACCATTAGAAGTCATTAAAAGCTTAACAGTGTAAGTTGTAGATAGGGGAGATAGGAAGCCAACTTTTCTTTCTGCAGCTAAAAACATAAAAACAAAGCAAAAAAAAGAGGCAGTATAGATTTTTAACTGCAGTTATTTTTGAGAAAAAAATGCAGCATGCCCAACTTTGAAAATGTTAGGTGTGGTTTTAGAGGTACAGACAGAAACCACACCAACACCTCTGACTGTCATCTAGTAAACTGTAGCTTCTCTGAACATCCTTTCAGCCACCAGCCAAGGGCCTTGCAGGTAATCTAATGAAAATTCTGGATAATAATTGGTGTTGAATGATTAAAATGAAATGGGACAAAATTAAAACTGAGTTTTGATGCCATCTACTCTGAAGTGAAAAATACATCACTGAAAAACTGGAATAAATATAAACACAGGGAGGGATGAAATACTGCTGGGAATTCAGTGTGAGAGAAGCTTTGACTAATAAAGATTCAGCTTTCCTACAGTTCTCAAAGGGAAAGAAATCTGAAGAACAACACTATTCAAACTGTGTGATAAAAGGTATCAAGAAATCACCAGAAGTGTTAAAATAGCATAAGTATTTTCAAATTTATTATGGATCAGGAGAAAAAGAAATAAAAAAAATTTCAGGCTACCATAATTATTTTTGCTCTATCCTCGAACTTCCTTTCTGTGTATGACAAATTTAACAGCTTGCTAGGGCTCCAGTGGCCACTAGATGTCAACAAAGTCTAACATTCTAACTCTTGAGTTTAGATTTTAAATGAGGTGCAAAGCAATAGACTTACAGCTATCTTTGTTACACATATTTGTATTGATATATGCTTATGCAAATGTATGCTACTTGGCTCCATACAAAATCCAATCCAATCCAGTCCAAAATCCAATAAACTTAATGTAGTGGCAGAATGGTAATAATCCACATGCATAAGCACTTCCAAGTTCACACAAGCACATGTAGCTAATAGTGTTGTAAATATAATTTTTGAGGTATCATCTAAGCTGCCAGCACATGTCAAAATAAGATGATCTTCCTTGCCTGGATAACTAGTGAACCATTCTGTGTGCTCACATTCAACTGGGAAAAGGCTTGGATATTTCTTTCTCTTCCTGCTTTAAGATCTGTGCAATTTTATGCAGTAGAAGTCAATGAGAAGAGATTTGCCATGACCTACATAGTATATGCAGATGGACATTTTAAGTTTCCATGCTTTCTTTCTTGGGCACCTTGCTTCTTTATGACACATCTGTGTGCTTCCGAGAGATAGAGCTGAAGTTTATTTTTACTTCTGTGCTAATCAGAGAAACTGGGAGGAAGAGAAATAAAATTTTCCCCATGAGAAGAAGAAAAAAAAGCTGAGCACTCCTTCATTGTGACAGGAAAGGGGAGGCTCAAACTTACAATGTGGAGAACTAGAAAATTAATGACCCTTTTTCTCTTTGAAGTTCAGTGGACTAAATATCAAGATGAGCATACACACTGATGACAGTCTCTCACTCACAATTGCACCAATTTTAATCATAACAAACCACTCCAGTTCTACCTGACATTAACAGATGTCACAAGTGTTCACCAATTAAAATAAGGAGGCAACAAAGACCACCCAGTACCTGTCCTATCTCCCTCTACTTTTTAATGATTTTTTTTTTAAATTGTGGAGATTATGAACAAAATTATTCCATCCTATAACAGCTAGCATTCCGGATAGGAAAATTCACCAGTTTTTAATTCAAAGCATTTCTAGAGCCATTTTTAACTATGCAGTTACTAAATAAAAAACCTAAAAGAATTTTGTAATACTTCTAAAACTGGCATTATCATTCTGGTAGTCAACCAAGCATTCATACCACAGCTGTTTCAAAGAAAAGCTGAGTAGAAACTTTGGGATTCAAATTGTCTAAATGCTATCAATTTTGTTCAAAAATTCTGTGGCATATTATGCTTTCTTTTAATTGTGAAAACATTAACATACATATTCTTTACATTTACTACCAAAGAACTCAGTCCTCAATCTTTAAAGACAACTAGGAATGATAGACTGTATAAATGAAAGGGCATATGTAACTTTCAAACAATGAGTGAAAATGTGTGTGGTAGATTTCTTTTTTTCTGGACTTTTGAATAGTCAGATATGGTATCTTATCAGATGCACTTTATATGAGTACACTTCAGAGGAAACTCCTCTCTTGCTTTTATGAGTTGTTTCAGCAACTATTCTGACAATTAAGATTTCTTTGGAGCAGCAGCACACACAAGTATAGAAGAATCCTCACAACTCTAATGCAGATATCAGGAAAAAAACACCCCATAACCTAGAACATACAAAACAAAATAAATTGCTTCAAATCTACTGAGCTATCAGTTTGTTTTCTTCTTTCCTAACAATTATTGGTGAAGTTTAAAACCAGATAAGTCTCACTCATCTGTTCTGGCTTTTACACCTCTAAATTTGCTCCATAGAGCCCAAGAGTATTCAGTTATGTCACCAAAGTTATTTTTTCTGTGATCACCATAGCACAAAAGACAGTCATATTAACTCTCTTCCCCTATACTGATCTGAGCTCACACTAAGGGGTCTTTGCTCTTTGGTCCATTTCAGCTGTGGTAAATTCAAAACAAACAACATTCTTTCTGCTCCCCTCTTAAGACAGAATGATTTGCACCAACATACTACTGATAGGCTTTCAGAGGACACTTCCCTGTACAATTGTTTCAAATTAATGCAAAGCACCAGATTTTGAAAGCTTGGACTAAAATGTTTAAGACAAAAAAACCCCTAAAATTTGAAACTATCTCAGTTATGTACACAATCAATTAATTTAGTACCAGGGTGCCATTTAATGAGCTCAAACCACATTGTGGGACTTTGGTTTCTTCCAGTCAACACTGAAGATGCAGTTTCATGAAAGTTGTACATCAAGAGTAGAAGTACCAAAAGTTATTAGAAAGAAAAAAATAAAAGTTACACTAACACAAAGTAAAATATCTCCAAGATAAAGGGATTTGGAATTTCTCATTGGAGTGCATTTACTTTAGGAACCTTGAGGGTGAAGGTTTCAACAAACAATATCTAAGCAGCTTCTCAGAATACACATTGATTCTAAAAGAGATAACACTGCTAATTATAGCAAAAGAGACTTCCTCCCCTAAAAGGAAATTGGAAAATGTGACAGAGAGGAAGAAAAGCAAAAATAAATCCAAGAAAAACAAAGAAACATACCCAAAAGACTCTTAAAAGAGAACAGTAAGAAGAACGAACCTATTTAAGCAGCTCAAAGGTGATGGCAGAGTCTGGAAGAAGAGAAAAGGAAGCAGTTATGAAAAGCAGTGGTTATTGCAGCAGCTGGTATTTTCCAAAAATGACAAAATATTTATCCCTTTAACGACAATCCTATGATTATAGAGGGTTACCATCAGCATTTCCTACTTGCTGGTGTTTGTACTCCTATGCCAGAAGAAGTCTCTTGTTCTTGCCAAATGGAAGTGCAAATCTGTCAATAATGTAGATTCTGCTTCAGAGGCATCTGTAACATCCAGAAATGAGGGCCATCTTTTTGTCTTGAAATTCAGTTGGTTGTTCTTAGCTCTTCCATTGTAACATAGGTGGTAAGAGCTCTGGAAGGCTGCAAAAGGAAGATGCATTGGTATACAAACATACATATTTGTGTGTGTATGTATATATATGTATATATATACACACACTTACTTGTAGACATATTTTTCCGGTAACACATCTCCTTAGAGCAAAGACCTTATATAGTGTTGATAAACTTACACCCTAAGGCATAATTTCTGTCTCCAAACAGTCACAGACAAAATCACTGTCCTTCTATATATGTTTATACCCAAGGCAAAAAAAGAGAGGATTAAAAATTCCCTCCTACATCCATCAGAAAGGATGAGCTCTGTAAATTCTGTCTGTTGTTTAATTGTCTCTCTCTAAATCACCAGATGTATGTGATTTTGCACTTGCTGTATATAATTTCCGAATGACCAAGGCTGGCAGATCAGCTTTCATTTTTATATGTGCTAACTATTTTATGCATGCATGTGTGCATATCAGTCAAACCATAAAGTACTCAGGACAAAGATGTTATTATTTTAATTATATTGTAAAAGGCTAATTTTATAGTTGTGTAAAACTGCCGGATTTCTCAAACAGCCATACAGAAGTGCATAATCCCTAGCAATTAGTTTCATCAGGCAATAAATCTTTCATCAGCAAAATGGTACACAGTAAATTACACCAGGACTGCAGCACTGGAGAACATATACATGGGATGACATGTACAGTGGGGGAAAAAAAAAAGAAACACATGTATTTCTGGTACAAATTCAAAGCAAGCTCATAAAAATCAAGGCATTTACTCCAGTCTGCCTGAGAACCATCCCATGTAAAATAGATTACAATGGATCACATAGTGAATCTTTTAACATGCACCGTGTCTGTAAACTTCCTGGGTTTTTATTGCTATGGATAATAACAGCAAATATAACTAAGAATACTTAGGTTTTTTCTTCACTTGTGCTCATGGTCCCAGTTCAGGTGAACCGCAAAGTACTGCAGGCAGAATGCCAGAAGGAACTGAAAAAAACCCTGCCTCTTTCCTCTCTGCATTGCTTCTCACTATCAACAAATAGGTCTCAAACAGATCTAGACAGCTTCCAAAGAAGAAAACTTTTGACATCTTACTGCACATCACGTGGAAAGGCAATGCAGTCATACCAGCAGAAAAACATCTGTCAAAAGAAGCCATTTACACTGGTATCAGGTCTGACAGAACTTCCATAACAAGATAATAGAATTCTTAAAGCGTCGTTAAAACTCCTCTTTTCAATTCCTGTTCTTCTCAAATTGTTAGTTTTTAGCCTGAGATTTTTTTTCTTGTAAGGCTGTCTGAAAATTAGCCTATAAAGTTATGCAACTGCTTTACTCTAATAGGTCTCTTGATGAAAAAGTTATACGGACAAAGGAACTCCCCAGCTAGCAAAAGAAAAAATCTTTCCATATTGCAGAGTTATGCTGGACAACTTTGAGTTCAGAGACAGCAGGATAAAGTCATACAATCTGGTTTCATTTGCTTTTCCTATGTTAAAAATCTTAGAAACTTGGGTTGCATAGTCATCACACCTCATTCTTTGTATTCATTGTTTTTAAAGAATAAAACCACACTCCTAGTCCCCACCCTTCTTTTTCTAAAAGCCACAGAAAAAAGTAAGTTTAAGATAAAAGGCAAAAATGACTCGTCGTCAATAATGTCTCTTACTCATTATTTATCTGTTACTGAGAGAATAAACAAGAAACACAGGACTAAAACTGCCCAATCTGACTTGCTAGCTTTTATGTTTATAAAGCACAGTATGAGGAAGTGCAAGCAGAAGGAGCTGTATGTTCTACTACACAGCTCTAGATATATTTAAGGAGATTGCTATCTTAGTGAGACAAAAAAGGACTCAGTAATTCAAAACTACAATAAGCCATACTATGTCTTATTTTTCAAATTTCTTCTAAAGGCATAAACCAATCACCTTCTGAAATGGGCTGGAAGAAAATTTATTTAAGGTAATTATTGATCTTTATTAGCTTTTTTTTTTCCTGCTAAGGAGCTCCATCACAATGGATAGAGAAGGCCGGCCTAAATTGCTACTGATATCACCTGTGGCTTATGTGACCTCATTATGCATATAGTCAGCATGGAATTTTTTCTGAAAACAACAAAATAGTGTAGGTTTTTCCTGCTTGGATTTTGGATGATAAATTTAGGATTGGCCAGCTTAGTAGTATCTGTGACAACTGTGAAATTGACATCAAAGTATTCAAGAAGATGAAATGCAAACAATTTGAAAGGCATAGGATTTTCAGCTACCTTTTAAGAACTCTGCTTTGTTTGCTTTTGACAACTTTACTTACCACTTCGTGTTTAAAGACCAATGCCTAGTACACTTCCATGAAAGATTCTTTATAAAAAGTCAGTGTCTGTGCAGTGTCAATTATAGAAAAGATTTGCAAAGCAGAAAAATGTGGGCAAAAATACTGACAACTGTGAAATTTTTGAGTGTCAATCAAAAGGTAAGTGTATCTATCCCTATGCTGTTAAATATTAATAACCACAAAACTAAGTTACAGGAAGATTATTAATCAAGTTATATCAAAATCATGATGAATACAAATATGCATAGTTTAGCTTATCTCAGGGGAACTAGATTGATTTGTTCATCTTGAGAATCTGTCTCCAAGTACAGAAACCTAAGGATGTCAGAAAATGTTTGTGAATATAAGCCTAAACCTTGGCTGACTCCTTAGTTAGTTCCTTTGATGTAAGAAGCAGATTTAAAAAGCCCCAAACATTTAGATATCAACAATTTGATTTAAATAAGGGATTGCTAAGCAAAACAAAATCAAGAAAGCAAGATACAGGAAGAATTTGGGATTGTTACTCTGAATAATTGGTGATGCTTGTAATGTTCTAGTCAGGATCTCTTGCTGGCTAAGGGCAAGGCTTACTTGACTGAATGTTTTCTTGTAGATTGCTTTGTGCAATCTTGGCATACGGAAGAAAGAATTGTAAAAAAAAACCATGCTAGTTCAAAAATAAATCCAAGTCCTACACTTTCAAGTTATTTAGATATTTGTTCAACCCCTGGGGCAGGAGTACCTGTCCCATCTTGGCTGATACCTGGTGGCTCTGCTGTGGCAGATACACCATGACCCTCTCCTCCTCCCCCTTCCTGTCCCCCAGAGTGGAGGGAGTAAGAAGTGCAGATCCCCTTGGTCAGCAGACTGGACCTCCTGCCAGTGAGAGACCTTAGCCCTGGGAAGTTTCTGGGCCATGACTGTGTACAATAACGAGCCCCAAACTGACCAGGTTATAAATGGTGCCTCTGAGAGAATCCATGTGTGGTTTTCCTTGGAGCAGCAGGTGTGTGATGGGAAACCTACCCTTGGGGCTGGGATGCACCCAAGAGGATTTCCAGGAACTGTGTGTCTTCATCCCTTTGCCAGGTGAGTGACTTTCTACTGGACATCCGTGAGTGATCCTTTGACTTTTCCGGTCAAGTGAACCCACCGTCTGAGTATCCCTGAGTGAGAGGCATGCATGAGGGCAGGTGCACTTTGGTCATCATTCTTATCCTTGCAGGAAGAAAATCCCTGATTTGCCATTCACACTGAACCTGTAACTGCTATGGAGTGTCATCATAGTGTCATCATCACCTTTGATTTGTTAGGTTTGGCCATTGGTTTTGGTTGCGAATTAGAGTTTGTTCGAGAGTGTTATCTTTGTGAAGATCTTTTCGTGGATGTCCATGACAATTCCCCTTATACAATGGGAGAGATGTTTTTAAGGGAACCTGCAGCTGAATATTACATACCTGGAAGTAATGCTTTGAACTTCTTTAGAACCTAAAAGACAAACTACCATGGCAAATTAAACAATGACTACGTGGAAGGGACAAGATTGATTATTTTGTCCCTTGTCTCATAAGGTCACTAAGTTATCACAGGGATAGAGCACATCTCCTATGAGGAAAGGCTGAGAGGATTGGGATTGTTCAGCCTAAAAAAGAGATGGCAGTCTTCCAGTACCTGACAGGGGTCTACGTGAGTCTGGGGAGGATCTTTTTACAAGCATGTAGTGGCAGGACAAGGGGGAAGGGCTTCAAACTGAAAGGCAGTAGTTGAGCTCATGACTGGAGAGTCAGTAGCTTGTCATAGCCAAGATAAGGTGATTTTCCATAGTCAGTTCTTTCCTTACATAATCAGCTAAGTTCTGAAGTGTCTGTATAGAAGAGATCGCTGCTTTAAAGCTCCAGAAACACTGCCGCTGGTGTAGGAGATTATAGGTGTTCTGTTTATTAGTATTTGAAGTCAGGGAATTCTGAAGTATACTTACATGTTAAGTACAAACTGAATAGCTACCTCGGGCTACAAGAAGTTCAAAATGATGTTTAAAGGCAATTTAAAAACACCTTGGAGAGATTAATTCCTAGAATAATTGGGGAATGAAAAACCTAACTTAGAAATGCCAGAGAAGAAAATGCTGCCAGATGTGACTATCCAGCACAGAGGAGCATGCTTTTTGGTTTTTTTCATGCATGCTTCACAGTGCAACTACCCAATGCCCTTGGCCTTGGACTAAGAGGTGGTTGTAGTAACTTTGGGTGGAGAATATCCTGCCAGCCCAAGCTGCTCCAGAGGACCTTAGAATTGACCTTTCCATCATAAAAGCTTTGATGATATAGTACCTGTTGAATGGCACACTTATCCTTCTTATAAAACTGTATAATCTGAATCATACAGATCAGATTATTACCTATTAGGAGCTATTAACCATTTTCCAATGCTAGTGGTGAATTTATTAATTACAAATACAAGCAACAGAAATTCACAGAGCAGCAAATTTCTAATTTGATCATTTTTGTAGTTTAGTCCAGGTTTTGGGTCATTCAGACAATACTAGAAGAAATCTATGTCTGGGTGAACCTGCAAGCCAGATGAAGTTAATTTTCTACTAAGATCCTGGATGGTAATGGAAGAATAATATCCTCAGAACATATAAATTTGTCAGATTTTGTCACTAATCTAAAGGCAAAACTGATTTTCCAGAGGAACCTGCACTTTTTCCACTGATGTTTGATGGACTGAGATATTCAAATTGAAAGCAAAGCAAGCTTTGGATATTGGCACAGGATCCAGAAGTCCAAGGATTTCCCACTTAGTCATGGATGGACTAAGTTGGGTTCAGTAAAAATATAGAACTTATGAAGACAGAAAATGTTATACTAATGTATCCCTTTAAAAAGGATAGGGAAGGAATATGTAATACGGACTTGAACAGAGCACCATACTTCATGCCTTTGCAGCCTACCACACCATTCTTACAAAGAAGGAGGGTATTGAGGTTTGGGAGGGTGACTAGTTATCCATGACTATAATGGACGAGCAGTCCTAATAAACACACCAGACAGGCTGGACATATATTAGATGCTACATCTCATCAGCATGTTGGACTGCTCAGTCAGAAGAGGCACCTGACAAACATAATACTGAGGTCAGAGAATTCACTAAGGTAAATGCAATGGACCTGCTACTGAAGATGTCATTATCATAAAACATTGAGACAAATTGCCAATTCTCAGATTTTTCCCTTTTGGTTTTTTTTTTGTTGCTGTCGTCATGAAGATGCCAGTGAGAAGCAGAAGATGCCATTAATGCAAACTTACCTTTTTGAAAAGGTCATCTTTCCTTTTAAAGTCAATCTCCAAGTCGATTTCTTTGAAATAGTGGTCCAAGAGCAATCATTCCCAGTCATTTCACTGGCATTCCAAGTGGTATTCTAAGTGGCATTCTATTGAGTACTTAATAAAACCTACTTAAAAAAAATAACAAATGAAGTTTAACGAAAGTTCCAGGTGTCAGATTTCCTGTGCAATTCTGAATTTCCATCAAGTATGCAACAGTTCTCCATTTTATTTTATAAACAAATTTTATAAATCCCTTTATTTTCAAAATGTGCATGTATACAACATACCACATTATACAGATTAAAATTAACTTGCCTTGATAAATTAATATTTTCAACCTAATTGTAGATTACTTCATGGCAAACACTCAAACTCAGAATACTAAAGCATCTTTTTTACGATTACACAAAATGAAAAAGTAGACCTTATTACTGAACTTCCTCAATGTTCCCCATTTAAGTTTCCAGTGGAATTTAGGTTCAGGTTTCTTTCTGCTTTACTCCACAATTCTGGCTAGAAGTACTAATAGATTTTTGATACTTATGTTTCCTTCCATCTGAAAGGAATGTGTTAACATAAAGAAAATGGACAAGAAGAAAACCCTACTCTCCCTAAAAAGTTTCTGATGTGCTCAATTCCTTATCTGTTGAAGTCATATTAAGCTGATTGGGAACAGTGGTCCATCTTTCAAAGTGAATATATTTTATTCTTTCAAATTTGTTAATCAAAACGCAGAATACTTAAAGGTAGAGAGAAAATTTATTTCTCAGAAAGAGCAAAAGAAAATTTCTAAAAGGTACTCATTGGTCTAACACCTCTTTGCCCTAGAGAGGTTTAGCTTTTAGAAGTTAACCAGATTGTAGTGATTACATCAAATTAGCACACTTGTATAATCAAGCTAATTATGAACATAAGCTACATTTCCTCTTATTCTATCCAATTTCTAAGAACCAATGATTTTGGACAGAAAATTAAACAAATTTATTTAAAATGTTTAATAATATAAATAAAATGAGTAAGTGGGAACACATGAAATGTGCTCCATGCTGCACATATAACCTACAAAAAAAAGTCTCTATGATCCACTCTGAACAGTACATACAGTGAATAATAGTGTTTTTTAAAGACCTTTAGCACTTAAATGTCTGAAATTTGGAAAGTAAAAATGAAATTTCACAAGACTGTACTGGTATGAATATTTACAAATACTAGCTTTTTATTAGAGTAACATCTGTAGTGAATGCTCTGAACCCATAACAGAAAAAAAAGGGTTTTGTATTGTATCTAAGAATCTTCATTATTGCTTAAAAATCTCAAAAGAATTTGGATCTTCAACTGAACAAATTTTCTAACAGCTAAAACTCAAATAACCCAACTTTTACCCCAGCTTGAAGTTTTTGTCACAGAACTACTAAATTCCTTAGTAAAGTTTGTGAAATGCTAGCTTTCACTTTTACTACTAATATAGACTTCCCACTTTAAACCAGAAATCAGAGTTTTGCAGTCTTGCCCAGTCAGCGACTCAGTAACACTCTGAATTATGCTGCACTCTCTTTTTGCTTCTTCCTTTCTCCTACACACCTATTTAATGGTGTGTGCCAGCCTCTAGGAGACTTGTATACAGACCAATTTTATCTCCATTGCTACAGTAGGGAGGAAGGTAATTATTCACCAAGTGAATATTTTATCATTTTCTAGACAAATAAGCACTATTCTAAGACAGGTAAATGTGTAAATTGGTATTTAAGTAGGCTTGCAATGTTTATACCTCAGTCAAAAATTGCCACTCAACATCTTTTATTGCCATAAGTAACAATAAGCAAAAAAAAGTAAGTTTTGAACTCAGCTTCTCTTTTGATATGTTTACATACCTCAAGGAAGAGCATATCTTAAATAGATAAAAGAACCCCAAACAACAAAACTTATTGTCCTTTCAGTTGAAGTGTAACCAATAAACTTGCAAATGTGTTACCTTTTAAAAATCCTTTCTGATATTAACTTGATTTTTTACCTTTTTTCTATACCTATGATATTGAGAGCGAGGCTCAGAATCTCTAATTGCATCTCAGAGAGAGGAGTGCTGCTGATGGTGCACAAGGCATTGAATATCAGGATTTCTGTGCTCAAAGATTTCACTTAATTATGCCTCAGAAGTACACTAAGGTTGTACAACCCTTCCCAACATATTTCTGACAGATTATTTGCTTGTTAAAACCCACATGAACATATAAGACAATTATGCCCTAATTACAGTCAAACTTCAGTGTATTTTTTTTTACTTTGCAATGTTTCTTTTTCTCCTGTGAAATGTTTTAAAGTCCTCATCTGCTTGCCTGTGTAAATTTTATGTCTCAACAGGTTAACAAAATTTTAATACAAGGTAATCAGATATGGTAATAGATGTCAAAATGAAATATTTAGTTTATAGATAATGAGCTCTCAGCATATATGATAGGCAGATGAAATTAAAAAATGGGAAAATTTGAAAATTATCACTAGTAATGTATATTCTTCAGGCAGCCAGTTGTACACCTAGTTATCAGCAAGGAATAATTCTATGATTACATTCAGAGTTAGAAAATGCCTCGCATATTTTTAATAGGGTCTCCAAAGCTTACCAAGCACCATAATTCCATTGACTTATCTTTTTTTCAAAGTGTTAGGAAAAGATTTCCTTGTCACCTGTACTAGATTTGGTTGGCATAGACTTAAATTTCTTCATAGCAGCTCATATGGGGCTATGTTTTGGATTTTTGAGCTAAAAAGTATTGATAACACACCGGTGTTTTGGCTGTTGCTGAGCACTACTTACACACTGCCAAGATCTTTTCTACTCCTCACACCATCCCACCAACAAGGAGGCTGTAGGTGCACAGCTTGTTCACCTCCACAGCGGGAGGTGAACTTCTTGTGCACTGGAACATCTGATCCTAACTGACCAAAGGGTTATTCCATACTTCATGATGGTGCCCTAGTTTCAGCTGGGATAATTAATTTTCTTCCTAGTTGATGGTACAGTGCTTTGGATTCAGTATAAGAATAATGTTGATAACACACTGATGTTTTGGTTGCATTGATGCTTCATGGTGAAGTAGTGCTTACTCGGGATCAAGGACTTTTCAGCGTCTTGTGCTGTGGATCAAGAAGTGCACATGAAGCTGGGAAGTAACACAGATGGGGTGAGGGAGTCCTCCCTTCCTGGAGCTGCTTGTATACGTGTCTGCTGAAGGGAAGTAGTGAATTAATGCCTTGCTTTGCTCTGCTTGCACATGTGCCTTTTGCTTTCCCTTTTAAACTGCCTCTATCTAAACCCATGAGTTTTCTTACTTTTACCCTTGTGATTGTCTCCACCATCGCACTGGATGGGAGGGAGTGAATTGCTAATGGAGTTAAACCATGACACCAAATTGTCTGTAACTTTTTCTGACATTCAAGCAACTAGAAACTCTATGCTCCTGTGTACTTCACAAATCCTGTGTTTTTTCTGCAGGATCAGAAGCATCACATAGAAATATAAATTTGAATAAGGACATCATTATTTATTCATATTTATTTAACAGTTTTGGTTTACAGTTGATTTTACTCTGATAATCTGGTTGTGCTGCACTTCGTTCTAGACTGCTTAGTAAAACTGTATATCAGATATTAGAATACAACCAAGTATGTCCCAACGGTGTAATATAGCACACATAGTCCAGGAAGTACAGAATGCTGAGACAGCAAAAGCATGAAAGTGAGTTCACTAAAGGATCTGCTACCCCTCAGAACATCCAGAGACAACATCAGCCTCTTGGAGCAATATTATAAACCCTGACCCAACAGTGAGAATTCTGTCTATTATCCTAATCTCTTTTTTCATAAGAGAAATGCCATTACCTTAGTCTCACTTATTTGACTTTAACAAAGACATTCTTGATTAGAATAAGGCTATCTGCTCCTCATTTCTGCTGTACTCAATTCATGTCATATTTGAAGATTTATGATCCTCAAAAAAAACCAGTACCATCTTTTGTCTTTTCAACTCTTCTTTCTTTCACCTGCACTGCTCCTGTCACCTCTAATGCCAATACAAAATGGCTGTTGCAGAATTGCCATGATGAACCTTGCAATTCTTTTTTTTTTTTTTAAATAAGAAGGGACTGCTCATGAAAACCACAGAAATCCAGCAATCGTAGCACCCAAACTGGGGTCCAAGATGGAATAAAGCAGGTACTTAGGCAATCCAAAGAGAATATGGACCTGGAGAGAACACTTCCTTTGGTTTGTAAATGACAGCACACTGTTGCACCTAGGAAAACAGAAACATGGCAAGTTAAAGGCAAGTATTTGAATAAAGATGTCTAACATATTCTGTTGTACTACTAATTAAACTGGCCATTTATATAACAACATGCCCATGTTATTAGTACTAGTGAACTACTAAAACCAAACAAATTTTTAGGTTATTCTCTAAACACTGTTATTTATGAGATAACTTGAGGCTTCCTTTTCTGTTGAATTCTGCTTAATTGTTTTGCCAGCTGATCTTTGCTTATGAGATTTTAAATTGTCTCTTACATAATCTTTATTACAGTTACTTACATAAACAATTGAAGGTTTGAGAGTGCTATAAAATACTCTTAGGGAAGAAAAAGAATAGCTAAAAATATAGCCTAGATAGACCTAGTGAAGAAAAAGTAGCAAAAGGCATTTAGAAATTTAGCATCCATCAAAAGGCTTATGAACAGAAATCAATTTTTTGAGATATATGAGAAAATTTGAATAAACGGGGTTGTTTGTACAAATGATAAAAATACATTTTCTCTGTGGGAATATATTAGTACCTATTGCACATAGCAGTATCAAAGTTAGATCAGCTCTGAATAAAACATACACCTTGAACAAGTTTTCTCCCAACAGGCACTTAAAATTGTTTGAAGTGAAAGCATTTAAAGCGCCATCTGATATTCCCACAAAAGTTCTAAAGCAGAATGGGTATTCAAATGATTTTTCAAATAAAAGTTCAAGAAAAAGATAATTCGAAGGATGAAACTCCAGAAAAATTATTTTTAGATTTGTAGTAATTGTGATATACAGACATAATCAGAATACAAGTGAACTCGCAAAATGCATATTTACACTCAAAGTATACATTTACATCTATAAAAAGGCCCAAAAATAATTTGCTTTAAAATTAGCATGCAAGAGGGAGACTATTTGAGAAATCATTCTATTAAAACACAGAGATTTTTAAACTCAAAACATAAAAATCCCATCCTCTCAAAACATCACACAAAAATCTGGCTGAAGAAATAAATTTCTGGTAAGATCACAACAAATGCTCTTCAAACACACCAACAGCACAGCCTCTGCTGATGCCTTGAGATTTACAAACCTCATTAAGTTCAGCAAGGTCAAGTGCAAGATCCTGGACCTGGGTGAGGGTAATCCCAGACATGAGTACAGATTGAGAGAACTCACTGACAGGAGGCCTGAGCAGAAGACTAAATATTCTTCTTTCTTGATTAGTTCCCATTTTGCTCATTTTAAACATCAAAGAAAATCATTTCTCATACAGATAGTTCTGCAATTATGTGGAATTTTATAGAGAGGATAATATTTTTTTATCTCACTTCACTCACAAACACTTTGTTATCCAAATTGTATCAAGACAAGGTAATTCTAAACTAAGATCTGACACATCATTTGACCAAGTGGTTAAAACTACACTGAACTCTTAAAAGTAGCTATTGTTCAAGAAAACATTAAGATTGATACTTATAATATAATATTCCTTTAAAATATAATCATTACATAAGAAAACAAGCTTATTTTATCTACAACATATGCAATTTATACTTCAAAAGGAAATTAGTCAAAACACTAAAAGGTACATAGGAAAAGCCATCTGCACAGATAAGGATTTTTTCATTTAAGTGATCACAAAAATGACAGCCCCTGAAGTGTCTTTATACACATCAGGAATTATCACAGACATGTTCAATCAGGCTCTGCAATGCTGAACAATATACTTGTTTTTATATGAACCAGTAAGATCTATGGCTTGTGTTTAGTACTCATTTTAAAAGGTACTAAACCAGAGCCAATCATTGTACATAAGATGAAGCGATAGTTTAGGAAGAAAATGTGATGAAATGGTAACAAAAGAGGGCCTTTGCTAACCACAAGGTGATAAGAAAAATACTTCAACAATAAGTAAGATATCAATTTGTCAAAACTAAATTATAAGAGCTGTTGAACTGGAACCTAATACATGGCTGATAGTAAATGTGACAGGGAAAATAGTGTCTTCTATTAAACTGTTAAGAGATATGTCAGAAAATTCACTGCTTATTCAACATTATTGGATGAGTGCAGATAAACAAAATAAATTGCAGAATTTTCTAAGGTTTTCTTAGATTGTTTGCCTATCCCTGCTTCAGTTCATTACACCTACTCAGCACAATCTTTGTAAACTTTTGACCAATGGGATTATTTCACCCAACCTTGACAAACCAATAAAGACCCCAAATAAGAATCAAATTCCCACAGGCTTTGTAGAGACAGAACAAGTCTCTGCAGTGGGAAATGCAAGAAGAACGCAGCTATCACACATTGTTTGTCAACAGACATTGGCCATAAGAACATGCTGATCTACAGTGGCAAAGCCATTCTTGTCCTCTGTCTGATGGCAGATGTTACAAGTTTGAGGAACAGCTAGGATTCAATGAAGAGAAGTGAGAGAAGAAACCCTAGAGGATATAGAGCACATAACCACAGGAAATGGGATGTTATTAGTTGAACTGTTTTAAACGATGTTCTGTCTTCTAGCACGTAAATAAACTACAACCGACCTTGAGAAAGAAAGCTTTGGGGAAGAAAGAATGCTTTGGGGGAGCAGAAGACATGGCATCAAAGTGTAAAACACATGAGAGATTCATATATCCTGAAGCAACACAGTATATCAGATATAAAAAAATAATATATTGCTTACTGCTCCCAACAGTGGAGGAAAAACACATTAAGGGTGAAAAAAATAGTGAAATTTCAGAAATCCTTTTATAGTGTCATTTCATTTGCATTAGTCTCTCACTGTAATTATTAACTTTGATCTTCTGAAACAAGAAGTTCAGTTTGAAAATGATGCCTTAGACAAAAACCAGATTGAAAAAATGAGGGTGAAATCACATGCACCCCAGCAAAAACCCAGATTCTGAGTAGATGAAAACTATTCATTTACAGAGAAAAATATTACACAGTAAACAACTTGAAAAATTGCTTTTAAATCAAGCTGACAATGGAAAAGTTACCATCCTCAGTGTTATAACTATGAAACAGAGATCACCAGCGATGCTGAAGCAAAATACAAAGCCTTTAAAATTAATAAAAATACATAATCTGAATTTTTTAAGCATTTCCTTCCAAATTATCTTTTTCAGTTAAGCAAGAGAACAACCAATTTGGGAGAAGGCAATTTTATCACATAAACCAAAATTCCTTTCTGAGTGGAACTTGCCAAAAAATTATCAGCTGAGTTAATTGATAGGTACTTACCAACTTTCTCCTCCCAGTTTTATCAAGGCCAAGTCTGATAGTAATTTAAATATTTCCTAACATAGAAACTGATCCACTAATTCTAAACACACAAGAATCTCTTGCAGTTTCATCACAGCAGACTGGTACTCTTAATTACATTAGATTACATACAACTGTCTGAACAGTCATGCATTTCAATGTTATATACAGAAATAATTGAAAGAATATTTCTCTGCCTTGCAAATTCATTCACGTTCCAATATATGTAGATGATCCTTTGAAGGAATCTCATTTAATCTCATCTCCCAATTCAGTTTGAAAGAATTTTTCTTTTGATATAGAAGTTTGGGGTCTTTTTCAGTAGGTAGAAGCAACCATTCAGAATCTATCATTATCAACTGCATTATTGCTACTAAGAAGGTCCTTAACTCTGCTGGTGGCTAATTTCCACTTGGCAGGGAAGCAAACAGAGGCTCAGCCTCATTTGACATCCCATTGCCAAGCACAGCTTTTCAAATTTTACCATGGTCCTTGAGACATGTATGTTTAACTCTCTCTTCAGGCCCCTGCTTAAAACTTTCAGCACCCACACAGTGGTTTAGCTACCTGTGTATCAAGGAACCAAAACCCAGCTCTGATGTAAAACCACATGACTCCATCTCAGGTTTCATTGAAAATTTAAATAGTGAGAAAAAACTGTCAAAATGTTCGGAGACAAAAAAAGTTAAAACTCCAGACAGAAGTTAAATTGACTGAAATGAGATCATTAGTAGCTAAAAGATTCAAGAATAAAAGCAAAACCAGGGTATGGTATAAAACAGTTAAAATAAATGGGGAGACTATCTGAGAAACATCTGGCCGAGTCATCAGCATCATGCCTAGTAGCACACATCAACTCAGAAATGGTGAGCACTCTAGAGACAGCCCTTCCACTCCAGAAAAATGTATGAAATAAAAGCCTCTTTGGATAACTTACTGCTGGTGTTGAACCAAACAGTTCATTCAGCAAGGCCAGAAGCAGCAGTGGGCAAAGCCAACCCTCCATAGAAAGGGCTGTGGGGGGAGGGCCGGTGAGGAGAGCATGGCAGAGCAGTTCGCATGGCAGGGTACAGTACCTCTGACAGCTGGATCAGGAAACAATGGCATCCAGCTGGCAGAAAGCTGTGTCCTTCTAAGCTCTGCTCACACAGGTGATGCAGATGTCCAGACAGACCTTGCTGGGAACACACTGGCAGTACCAGCCATTGGGTAATGGCATAAAAGCCTTGCTTTTATGCCATTACCTCAGAGCAGCAGTGAGCACCCCTGTGGGAGTAATGCCCAGGTAGAGGAACACCTTTGATTAGAGCTCCAGAAGTAGGTGAGTGGTTTGAGGGGTTCAAGAGACAGACTGCTGGAATCACACTCTACCTTCCCTGGGACAAGCCCAGCAGACAGGATGTATGATATGGAGAATTCCCTATTCTCTCTTCGCCTAGCTGGACATGGTGAATTATGGAATAGCAGGGAACAGTAATAAGCTCCTGCCTGGTGCAGAAAACACATCTTCTCTGTACCCCAGCTTCCCAAGTGACTTTGCTTGGTAAGTATGAGACTCCGTGAGTGGAAGTAAATGATGACGAGGATCATAGTCCATTTAGGTTGAAGGAGTTGCCAAGGTTATATTGGCCTATCTCCTGTTTAAAAAGCACTGTCATAAGGTAAAAAAGACAGGTCATTATTATAGAAGACTCTTTCCTGAGGGGCACATAAGGCCCAAAGACCTGACTGGACCCACTTCTCAGAGACGTCTTCTGCCTCCCTGGGACATGGGTTAAAGAAGCAATGAGAAAATTTTCTACCATGGCATGGCCCTCACATTATTGTCGATTGTTATTTTTTCGTGCCAAGAAAATGTGTTTTCTCCATCCCTTTCAACTCTCTTGTCCCAGTCAACACACACACCCCTGCTCCTTCAATTTCCAGTTCTGGTCTCTTCAAAAATCAATATTGAAGAGTACTATCGACACCAAAGTTTCAGACTTGGGGAGATCAAAACAGCATATGTAAATCGATGTGTATGTGTCAGAGACCGAAATAGTTCATGTCTCAAACATTGATATAAAGTTTTGCTCATTATAACAAAAAGTGTATAAAGAAGCTACGATCAAAAAAACCTCCCTGAAGATACCTGACTGGGACTTTGGACTGAAAGTCAAACTGCTGAGATTAGATAAAGGGAAACCCTCTTGTTCAGTCATCTCAGGCTGAGGGAAAGGAATGCATTCACAAAGGCCAAAGCCACCAGCTATGCTGAGAATCATCCCTGGCTGAGTTTGGGGTGGGGGCAGAGCACAGCTCACAGAAGCCAGGTTTACACAAACTGGCCCAGCTGTGGAACCCCCAACCCCACAGGCCACATCCACGGGACTCTCACGTGAGAGGCAGCTGAGGGGGAGTCACAATCCATCACAGACCCCCCAAAGCTCTAGGCCTGGCACCACAGGAGTGCATGTGATGCAAGCAGAGTCTGCTGCTAGAGGTTGCCCCTCCCCTGGGAGGACATGCCTGGACATTGCCCCTGGCTTGAGTGTATATTAACCCATGGCATCCTGTGCTTTTGGGGGGACCACCACCACCAAGAAGACCAGCTGGAGAGGATCAACGCAACATCGTTGGGATCTACGGATGGTGATATTTACTCTTTCCCTCTTTCTGTCCCCCCCACCTCTTTTCTTACTTCTCTTTTTCTCTCTTTTTTTCTCTCTCTCTCTCATATTTTCTATCAAATAAAACTCATACTATTGACTGGCATATGGTCTCGTTTGTACCTTAATTCGGGCAGAGGTATTTCTAAAGAACCTTAATAATTGGATCATAACATTATGATGCCAGTATCATGCATGCTAGTTCCCAGAAACAAAATGAAGAAATAATTTTAAAGAAACTCAAAATGGCAAATAAAGTAGGTCATTCAACACTTAAATCTGTCAGAATATGCCAAGACAAGAACCACAATAAAACTCCACTAATAGCCTGGTATCTGTATTAAGAGGCAAGACAGAAGATGCCCTGACTCTTAATGTCTAAAACATATAGACAATAATCAGCTGTATGTAGGACTCCATATATGTTAAAAAAGTCCTTACATACTTAAAAGTTTTCTATTATTTTCCGAGATATATGAGTTAATCATCACAAAGCATTTATTACCTGTTGTTCAACTTGTTTTGCACTGCTAGTGAGTCTTCTAAACAGACATTCTCAAAAGATTCTAATTTGAATTTTTGATGCAGGTTCTGAAGCTGAAGCCTTCTCTCCAGTTCACACAGCTCCCAATTCCCTGAGCATGGGAAAAGCACATTGCAAAGAAAATGTTCTATCCAAATTTCATGCTAATTCATTTCATACCATGTGAAAGAGCAGATCTCAAAGAAATCCAAGCAACTTTCAAGGAAGACTCTCATGATGGGGTATTGAATGTAATGCACACTATGGAGCAAAGAATTGGTAGTCTAGCACATGTTTTAAGAGACTAATAAAAGAAATTATTAGTCTATGTACAACACAACTATACTTCAAGAAATCCTTGATACAATTAATTTTTTTTTCTACAGAATAAAACAACTGCATCTCTACCCCTCTGTTTTGGTGTTTTGCTCACCCTTCAGGGCTCTCTGTCTCCTAACGTGGAGTTTTTCAGTCCCAAGAAACAAGAGTGGAGGTAGTTGTGAAAAGGCATCACCTTCCTCAGATTTCTCCCAGGAGAAAGAGTGTGTTCATTTTTTTGTGAAAGGGATTTCCTCCTTCTTAGCCTTAAGCCTGCATAGGTTTATTTTAAAATAAACTACTTCTCTGATGGTTTTCTGCCTTTGCTCAGAAACCCTTTTCAGTCTTTTCCAGTACTCTGGGCAGCATGGTTGGTGCTTGCTGGTCACCTCCAGCCTCTGGGAAAACCCAGGCTGAGTTGGTCATGCAGCAGTGACTACCATTGTCACACCATCAGCACAACTGGTATTGCACAGCCCCAGCTTGCCAGCTCACCCCAGAGACATAAGAGTCACTTCCAAACAGCCAAGGCAGCCAATGTCTCCACACGGGACTCAGGTCTCACAAGCCCCAGACCCTGCCTGCCAGGGCACTGGGGAATCAGTGGGATTATGCTAGGGATGGCAAAAAATACAACATTGTCTCAGCTCTGTGTGCAGATCCCACATTTCCATTTTGTTATACAGAGCCATCACAGATTCCCTGCAATCTCAGTGGTGTCATAACTTGACAAGAGCACTGTCTGCAGCCATTTCCTGCATGGCATCACAGTCAGCACCTTTTTAAACTGTGCTCTAAAGCTTATTTCCTACTAAATCTTTTCACCAAAACAAAATTCTTGGACTTATTCACAGAAACCTTGTGGAAGGAAAGAGGAAATGAAGTTTTCTCCTTTGAGGCAGACAGAGCAGAAGTAAATATATAGGGGCATTGCTACATTAGGCACAAGATAACCTGAAATATGCCAATACCATTGCTCCTGTGTAATTTTTAACATTTTCAAGACCTTCGAGACCTATTTAATAAGTTTTTTTTTGGTAGTTAAAGGTCCTAATGCAAATAGATTTATATGCTGTAACTAGTAGCTTTCAAGTGTTTTAAGACACCATTTGAGTATTTGAGGGCATTGAAAAAAACAAAGTGTCACTGAATATAGTTTTTGACATATTTAGGGACTCAAAGCTGCTTTTTGGTTGCAAAATCAGGCACAAAATGCATTACTGAGAGTTTAAACCAATGTTCTCTGACCTTACAGTAAATGCAATACCCTTTTATCTCTGGGTAGCTTGTTGAAAATTCATCTGTGACTTCAATACTTCTTACAGGCTCTCTGAACAACCATTACCACAAACCAAATTTGAAACTAGTTCGGAAGGGACCTCAAAAATATCTATTAAATTGATATCAAAACAAATTAAAAAAAAACAAACCACAGTAACTCATAATACTAGAGAGGTGATAGAGGTGATAAGTGAAGAATTTTAACTGTTTTAAAGATGCTTTGTTTACAAAGGTCTTTGTAATGGCTTTTGTAAAAAGAGTCCAGAAGGCTACAGCAAACATTATACAAACAGGACTCATAACATTGATCTTTAATAAAAGATGCTTGACAGACATTGACCACAGTTTTTGAATTACTTTTCAGTGCAGTCCATGGCGATGCACTGTCCCTGTGCTGCCCCGGGTCAGCCCCGCCCGGCCCCACGGCAGACACAGCACATTCCATCGGCCTCATGGCAGGGCAGGCTGAGCCCCTCAGCCCCGGGGAAAGCCTGGCCAAGAGAGGGCAAAACGCTGCCCGGCAGCCGGGGCTGAGCCAGGGGAACCGTGCGGGAAACAGCCCTGCGAGCCTGAGGGGAGAGCGGAGCAGGGACGGAGGGAGGGAGGAGAGGCCCGGCAGGGATGGCCCTGCGGCCCGGGAGGGACACCGGCGGGACAGGGATTGCCTGCGGAGCCTGGGGATGGTCCAGGCTGGAGGAAGGAACATGTGAGGAGGAAGAAAGAGCAGAGAGGAGCTGCTGTGGACTGACTGCCACCTCCAATATCCCACTGCCCTGTGCTACTCACTGGACAGGCCAGAAATGCAGGAGTGAGGCTGAGCCTTGGCAGATGGGAGTACAGTGGGCAAAGATGTTTTATTTTTGGTCTTTGTTTCACACAATCCAGCTCTATTTTAATGGGCAATACATTAAATTATTTTACCCCTAACTGAATCTATTTTATCAGTGATGGTAAATGGTGAGTTTCCTCTCTTTATCTTGCCGTATGACCTTTTCTCTCCTCTGTCTGGTCAAGCAGGAGACTGGGAGAGCTGTTCGGTGAGGTCTTGCAGACAGCCAAGGTCAACTCACCACACCAACAAAGCTGACTGCAAGGCACACACTAAACACTGCCTTGCAGTCCATTCTCATACTCTGGGCTGCCACAAACACACAGAAATTATATAAAGCTAAGTAATATGAACTCTGACCTTTTTCCCTCTCTGATTTCATTAAAAGTTGTAGGATTTGTAATAATTCAAAGCTGATGTATAACATATCTAATTCAGGTACTTTATGAGGCAATGGCTTAAGGGCTATAAAAGATGGGGAACTTTCAAGTTCTCAGCGTTAGCAAGCAATTTCCAGGAGACTATTTCTAGGGAATTTAACAACCACAAAAGAAACTACTTTGATTTTAATGAATCATTTATTCAAGTTAAAACAGACAGCAACAACACAACCTGAAGAAAGAGTAGGGTAAATGGTATCCAAGCAAAGGGAATGAAAATTCTTTATCATCTGTGACACTATAAGGCTTAGAAAACCATCAGAGAAGTAGTTTTCCTTCGTTCTTGAAATAAAAATTAGAAGTAAAGCTATGCAGCAGTACATGAATATCTAACGATAGAACAGGGGAAGAGGAGTGCAGGGTGAAAATTGCCCTGTATGATGCATAGATAAACAGAATAGTTGAAACACATCTGTAAAAGATAACTTTACCAATTTGCTTAATAATAAAAACCTGGAAAGCCTGGAAAAATTCTAGGCTTGTAATTAGCTTGGATTTTTTTTTAAGGTTTTTTTTGTCCTTACTCAACACTGAACTTTATAAGATGCACCTTTCCAAAAGAATTTTAAAACTTTCCATCAGTGAATCGAGTTACTTGGCTAACATAATCTGTAGTTTTACCTGATTTTTAATCATAATATGCCAATATTCAGAGTTCTATAATGGATTGTAAAGCTTTTTAATTAACTTTTTCTGTGGACAATACAGTAATCACGATTTTACTCACTGGCTAAACAATAATTTTATGCTATTAATTATATTAACTCTATTCTTAAGAGAACAGAGGGAAATACTGTCTGATTCTGTTCACTCACTTCTAGCCCTTTATGTGCCTTGTGATTTCTACCTTTAAAAAATTCCATGTGCCCTAGTAAGAGAAAAAAAAGTCAATTGTATAATTCAGATTAGTAACCATTCACTTAAGAAAATGAGACATTGAACATGATGAAGGTAATAGATACTTTTTTCCCTTAAAAGCAAAAGAAACCAAACAACCCCCCCCCAAAAAAAACCCCAAAAAACAAAGAAACAAAAAAACCCCAACCCTCCAAAAAACTGCAACAAAAAAATAGCTGTAGATTGGAATGTTGGATAGCTTACAATGTCAGTAGAAAACAGAAACTATTATAATTTTCAACATGTACTACTTAGTAAAATGCAATTGCCCTGTCATTGGTACCAAAGGGAATATTTCAAAAAAGAACATAAATCAGCTGTATTGGCAGTTGAAAAGTTGGAAAGGGAACATCACAAAGATCATTCCTAGTGACTTGGGAAACAAATGATAATTTTAGAGTATTTATAAACACTTTGGAATAGCAAATGAAAAGAGGTTTTGAAGACTACTGATGGGAATTCATCAAAATGAATTCCTAAGTTATATAATCTACATCTATTCCTCCTGATTTGAAAACACTGCAAGGAAAGGACTTAAGAAAAGACTACGTCTTCAAAAGAGGAAGAAAATGCTGATGGCAGCAAGTATGGGACTGCCAGGCACTTTCAAGTTTTAGTGTCTCACATGCATGGGAGATAATTTAGAAAAGAACATACAGATTATTGCTCATAAAAAAAAGTGTCACAAACAGAAACAAATCCAAAAATTCCAAGTCTGTAAACAGTCTCTAATTTTGCAATGGGCTATCTCTAATTTTGTGATGGGCATAAAGAAAAGTAGTGATTAAAAATGCGTGTTTGAGCTGCTGAGATATGCTTCAGCAGTGTTATTTGGACTAATCTCTAGAGGAAAAAAGCTGGTATTTGCTTCTGATCTTGAAGAAGTCAAGTCATCATTTTCCCATTTTAATTAGTCATTTGCATGTATTTGATTTTCTATCTTGAAAATTATGTTAGGATTAATTGCTACAAAGCACTAGAAGTATTTACATTAAGATTCAAGAGAAAATTATGAAAGATGATATTGGATATCAAAATACTTATGGAAACAAATTATAATCTCTTTGAGTCTCTGAAAAATATAACAGTTATATCTGGATGTTTGTTACTGCAAAATGCAAGAATATTATAATTAAAGACATGTACTAACAGGTGTCAGAAACTAAGGTCTACATTAAGTATTTGAATAGGACTAGACAGACTACTCCTATTTTATTTAATCTTACTGGTGTAAATGAAAACTTCTTACAACTCTAATCTTTAGTTTCTCCTATCACTTCTTCTCCATGCTAGAAAGTTAAGATTAAAGAAAGGACTTTTTTCACCTCTATGAACATTTATATTTTTTCCAGAAAAAGAAAACTAGAAAAAAAAATGTCTGTGACAAGGTAAACAAATGTATTTATTTATTTAAATAATTTCCCTAAGTAATTCCACTTGAACATCCTTGGCATCTCTAATTTTTACCTTTGAGTAGAAAACCACAAAGATATGATTCGCAGTGGATATTTCATAAATATATTTTGATTCTGCACTTGAGAATCAATGACTTGCTGTCTTCTGACATCTGCTGAGACCTAATGTTGTGAGAATCTCTGCTGAACTGCCTCCATCTTTAAGTCCTTCAGATTTGTCCAGTGCTAAAGGAGAAACAGAATCTTTATCTCCCCAGCAACAGGGAAGCCCTGCAACACACACAGCTTATTGTTTATTCACTGACGGCCATCTGTACCGCCGGGGATGCACCAAACAATCTTTGTGCAGAGTATTCAAATGCAAGATGCTAGCAGACATTTAGCTCACATTTATGATGCTATGCTGAAGCAATGAGGATCATGCCCCTAATTTAGAAGAGCTCCACCAAGATTTCTACCTCAGAATAGTGTAGATTTTTTTCCTCCACATGCGCTATGTAATTTACTCCTGACATTAAAGAATTATTTAGAAGATATATTTGTCTTTGTTTTTCAGCTACACTACAAACCCAAAGTAAAGGCCTGTGTCAGTCAACTATACACTCCTAAAGGACACAGTTATTTTGATATCTGATTTAGGCACTCAATTTACTTCAGTACTACCACACAGTGTAAAAAACCTAAAAGAGAGTATAAAAATATTCCAAAATTTTACAAAGATAAAAAATATAAAATTCAGAGAAATCAATTAATAAGTTCAGGGCAAAATGAGATCCACCTAGAAGCTGCCTGAAGCCTCAGGAGACCAGTTGTTATATGCTTTAAGGTGGAAATTTTAAACTTACAGGAGCAGGCCATCTCCATGGCTGAACCTCCAGCTTTGTCTGGGACTCAGTGAGAAAAAGAGTGTATCACCTCTGGAAGAAGGGGCAGACAAGTCAGTCAAACTGCAAGGATTTTGTGAGGTTATGTGGGGAGGAAAATAGAAGGGCCAAAGCCCAGCTAGAATTTAATCTGGCTACTGCTGTAAAAGACAACGAGAAATTTTTATACAAATACATCAGCAACAGAGTGAAGGAAAATCTCCATCCTTTTCTCGTTGTGGGGGGAAATATAGTGATAAAGGATGGGGAAAGGCTGAGGTAGTTGATGCCTTCTTTACCTCAATCTTTAACAGCAAGACCATTTGTCCTCAAGGTACCCAGCCTCCTGAGCTCAGAGTAGAGTGAAACCCCCATCATGCTGGGGCCAATGGCCAGCAACCTGCTAAGCAACTTAAATCTACACAAGTCCATGGGGCTGGATGGATTCACCTGAGACTACTCAGGGGACTGACAAAATCCCAGTTGTCAGGAGGTTAGCAAATGTGATGTCCATCTACAAGAAGGGCCAGAAGGAAAATCCAGGAAATTGAAGTCCTGCTGTCTGATCTCAGTGCTAGGGAAGGTCATGGAGCAGATTGTGTTGAGTGCCATCATGTAATATGTACAGGACAATCAGATGTTCAGGCCCAGCCAGCATGGGTTTGGGAAAGGAAGGTCCTTCTCGACCAAAGCTGATCCCCTTCTAGGACAAAGTGGCCTGCCTAGAGGATGAAGGAAGGGCTGTGGTTGTTGTCTACCTGGACTTTAGTAAAGCTTTTGACACTGTTTTGCACAGCAGTCTTTTTGAGAAACTGTCTTTCCATGGTGCTAGTGGTACTCTTGGCTGGGTAAAAAAATGACTGGATGGCGGAGCCCAGAGAGTCCTGCTGAATGGAATTACATCCATCTGGTGGGGTTCCCCAAGGCTAGGTACTGGGGCCAGTCCTGTTTAACATCTCTGATGGTCTGGACATGGGGAGGTTTAAATGCACCCTCAGTCATTTGCAGGTGACACCAAGTTCAGTGTGTGTGTGTTGATCTGCTGGAGGGTAGGAATGCTCTGCAGAGGGATCTGTACAGGCTGGATTGATGGCTCAAGTCATGTTGTATAAGGTTGAACAAAGTGCCATATCCTGCACTTGTGTTGCAAAAATCCTGTGTGGCACTACAAACTTGGGAAAGAGTGGCTGGCAATCTGTCTGGCAGAAAAGGTGCTGGTTAACAGTGGCTGAACAGGATCCAGCAGTGTGCCCAGGTGGCCAGGAAGGCCAATGGCATCTTGGTCTGGATCAGCAATAGGCTCAGGGGAGACCTTATCACACTTATCTCCTGAAAAAGAGGTTATAGCCAGATGGGGTGTAAATCTCTTCTCGCAGGAAACAAGAGACAGAACAGGAGGAAATAACTTCAAGTTGCACCAGAGGAGGTTTAGATTGGATGCTAGGAAAAATGTCTTCATGGAAAGGATTTTCAAGCAGCAACCTTAAGAAAGAATACTGAGGACATCTACCACCTGTTGCAAAATACAGCTACAGCAAGTACTGAATCCTACTGGGAGTCTCTATGTAAAGAATTGTTTTCTGTTTCCAGAAATCCTTTGGCTTAAGACAGTCAGCATCTCACCAGCATGACAACATTCTATATTAGTAGATGTTTATTATCCTTGACCGAGAGTTTCACCTAAACTGCATCTTGCTCTTTTGATGTCATCTTTAATAAGGGAGTTCTGATAATGCACCTCTCAGATGGAAGCTGTATAATGAAAAAGGAGAGCAAAAATGAATGAAAACATTTAGTTGCCAGTAACAGAGATTAAACTCACGTAAAGTGTGGCTAGTCAATGAAAAATTCTGCCCTTTAAGGTTTGTTTTGCTTTTCTTATTGTCAGTCTGGTTCTACCACTTAATCTGCCAGTCCACTTCTGAAAACCTCCCAATAAAAGAAAACTGAATTAAAAGAATTGAGAAGACTATACTGCATCTTTTTCACTTACTAAATGGAGCTTAAGTGTTCACTTGCACATTTCAGGTCATACTCTCTAAAGCAATGCATTATTTCCCCTCAGAGGTTTCATTCAGAGCTAAATTTGACAGCAGATGTCACAAAGAGAGTTTCTTTGTGAAAAATCTAAACACAGCATAATCCACTTCTGAAAGTCCCCCAAACAACTAAACATTTTTTTCCTTTTGAAAGACAGAATTTCTATTCACTCAAATGATCTCTTTTTCTTTGAAATTCTATTTCTTTTACTAAGGTCATGAATTTCAACAGGTGGAAGATAAATCCATGCATTTAGCACCTGAGTGAGAGTTCCCTTACTCTGCATCAGTAGATGCATGCTTCCATCTGACATGAAGTATGACCTTGTGTCAGAATTACATCCTGACACAATTCACTTACCCAGAGGTTTGATACCCATGTAGACACACCTTGATTTGAGTGTTTATCCTTCATAGTGGTTTGTGCTGGGAGAACTCAGCAGCTTGGAAAAAAAGCCCCAGACCTTCTGACTATACTGAAGTCATCCAGCCAAAATCCAAGAAATTAGGGGTCACCTTTGGAAAATGTGTCCTTAGACTTAAAGCTTCTCAGTTTCAAAAAGCATGAAAAAGGATGAGTAACTATCCCTATAAAAAGTTTGGAGCCCAGTAAAAGTGACTCAAGCCCCTCCAGACTGAGCCAGGCCTCTGTAATACTGTCTGTTGAGTACTGGTCCTGCTTCCCTGGTCAGTCAGAAAAAAAAAGGTGAATTGCCATAACAGAACAAAATAGGCCTCCAAACTGAGGAGAAGGAAAGTGGTGATGCTGAGATCATGCTTTTACCAGCATAGGAAAGGAAGAAAGCCCCACCATGAGTATCACATGTTTTCTGGCAAGGACTTTTGGTACTTCTCCATGCTTCTTCTCAAGGGACTATGAATGATCAGCATGAAAAAAACAGAGGAGGAGTGGCAGGTTGAACATAACAGCAGCAAAGAAACAAACAAACAGAGCCTGTATTATTACTGAGTCTTTTCTGTATTAAATAGATTATTTGGACTATTAAACTGTTAAAAACCAAAACAACTGGCTAACTGTAAATTATTGGCTCTATATGGTGTTTTCCCTTTTGATCATAAGATGATTTTGAGTGAGATGGTTCTTAACAATGAAAACTGCTGGGTGAGCTTTGCTGTGACGAGCATACTTCCACGAAGGTCAAGACGTGTAGAACTGGGGATGAAGCAGTTTTATAATATTGGCTTAATTAAAATTGATATTGTGGCTGTGGATTAGAACTCATCCTCATATAGATAAATAGTCCTCCAAATACTCCAAAGCACTCTTATATCTGCTTCCTTACCAAGGTGTTATCCCCCAAAACATCATTAGCCACCTTTCATGCAGCCTCCATTGCTTTATTTGTCCCACATTCCCATTTTTGAATCAGGATTTCTCATCACAGTTGTCTTGTTAAAATAGATGTTTAATTTTGAATGCTACAATGTTGAATTATCAATGTTAAAAATTCTGCATGTATGATCTGCAACCATATCTTATCTAAGAAATATGCTTAGAGAACTTCAGTGAAACCAGTATATTAAAATGTTCCTATGCAGTTTGCTAATGCTGAAAACATGAATTATTTTTGTACTTAGAATAAGCTGTGATTGTAAATAATGATAAAAGCATAGTCAAGCAAGCAAAACCTCCTTTCACTGATTGCCTAATTAATTTGTACATAATACCTCTTGGGCAAATAGTGCTAAGAAAATGTCCAAAATCCTAGTTTTCCATGTCAGAACTAATTTCAAACCGTTTTTGTTCAGTTAATATATTGCTGCTCTGGTTTTTAGAAGGGTGTGACCCCTATGTCTCCCAAACAGGGTTACAGTATCTCATGAAAGTTTAAAAAATAAAAACTGTTATTTTCTAGTCTCCCCTCAACGTATGAATTATTGAATTAGAGCATATTTTGCAGCCTTTTCATTCACTGGCAATTAAATTATTTTTTCCACCTCAGTTGTTTCTTGCAAACCCCTGCCCACCTCGGCATTACCCCCATCTCCCCAAATTGCAGATTCCATTTCAGAAAAGGGAGCATAGGAGACTTGAGTGTGTAGCAAAATATATCTAAGAAGATAGAAAATACCTTGTGATGAGAAAAGCACAGTAGAAGGAAAGCTGTGAGTCTGTTCTGCTGAATTTTAGATAACCTGAGGGACAAAGTTCTCAGCACAGGCTCATCAAAGATTTCTACTTTTGTATTATTGTTTTCTCAAGTGTGAATTGCAAGCAAAGATGAGAAAAAGGGAGTCTGTGTATCGTGGCTGTGAAACAAAAAGTATTCTCTGTTTGTCTATTTGTTCTAATCCATGACTTACACGATTTGACCTGCAAGATATAATGGTAAATTCTTTTGTTCAACAGAAAGTTAATCTCTAAGGATAACCATGAAGCAGAGTACATATATCAAAACAGACCAGTGGATCACAGTAGACATATCTAGAATAATAAGATTATATCAGAATAGAATAATTTCATTAAACTAAATTTCAGGAAAAATTATTCTAGTTCAGTAACATTTGTATTATATTCCAAGGGAAACAAGTCTTATTCACGCAGCTTAATTTCAAAATTATAAACTGCCAAAAAATTGTAATATGTATTTGATATTCAGTAGGTAAAATAATGTAAAGACTCTGAAAAATGAACTATCCTGTTGTTGTAAATTTATCAAAAACTAGATGGGGACTATAGGAAAATAAAGGAAAATATATTTTTAATATTTTATTGATAAAATACTATTTAATGTTACATCTGAATGTTTGGAGCATTCAAAAGATCTCAAATGTTCCATCTTTACAAAAGGAGGACTGTTGCATAAAACCACTTTGAGAGAATGATGAAGAACAGAAAAACATTCCCATTCAATAATTCAGTTGTCTTTTGTTTTCATTTTAATAGTTCAAAAGTTAAATTACATACAGATTTGTTTTTTTTTCTTGTGTGTGTGTGTGTGTGTGTGTGTGTGTGTGTGTGTGTGTTTTTAGAAACAATATTGGAACAGCCCCAAACACTTTCTAAGAAATAAAAGATAACAAATATGCAGTTCAGTTGAGAGCTAGATCTTTTGACCACATATTTAAGTGCCTTAATAACAGGGCTTATCCATCAAAATATTTGGAGAAGGAGAGAGGGAGAATAGCATTGCAAAATAAAGCTGAATAAATTGGCTAAATTTAAAAAAATAATGAAACACATTAAGAAGAGGTTATATCTGAAATTCCACCTTTATTCCAGGTATGGATGCAAACTGAATTAAATGACTTCTTGAATCTGGAAATCACAGTCCTAATCTCTTCCTATATATTGTTCTTTGGTGAGCATCATCTGACTGAGAGGTTCCTTTCTTTCAAAACAGAAAAGTTCAATGGCTAGGAGCTGATTCATTCAGTTTATATGGTTTTGAAAGTCTAAGGATCAAATATCATGGGGATATTATATGATTTAGTTGTCTATCCAAACAACTGTCTTAGTTGTCTATCCAAACAACTGTCCATCTCTAAAGCTGTGCAATGGAGTACAAGATGCACAAAATCAAAAAAAAAGGCATGATAATACCCCACTATGTGGCACCTTACTTTTTTTTCAATGCTGTATTTTACCTGATAGCACTGTCTGAGAGTTCTTGCATGTAAAATAGGCTAACAGTGCACGATCTAGGGAGTAAACAGGACCCTTTTTCCCTCCAAACCCTCTGCCATCTAGGAGAACTATGGACTGAAACTAATTCAGTGTAGAATAAATAGGAAGGAGTTCATGCAGTTTGTGCCTGAAGGAGTAAGCTTCTTGAGATGACTACCAAAAATTTCTTATTAAATTTAAGAAGACTGTCTTCCTCATTTGCTTTCTGCTCAATGATAAAGTTGCTTCTGGTATTGATTTAGAAATTACTTGGAGAGCTTACATAGTGCTAGAAGAAGGTCTGTATTTCCTGCAGTAAGGCATTGCAGTAGCAACTATCACTCCACATATGTCAGGGAACTTCAAAAAATCCTCTTCAGTAAGAGGACAAAACTCCAATATATCCTTCTTAAAGACATCTCTATGGCTTTAACCATTTATAATTCAGTTCCCGCTATTGAATACTTCTCACATATCTATAAGAGGAAAAATAATGATGAAAAAGAATTTGTGCTGCTGGAAATAAAACCTCATGATTTGACTCAAAAATGTGAGGAAAATCTGACCATATTCAGAAAAGTGCTTTTGATTTTCTGTCAACTTTGAGCAACATCAAGGATCTCTGAAGTTATATTCTCTAGGGATAAGGGGTAAGGAGGATGAAGTGATTTATTTCTTTCATCTCCACACCAGTTAATGACTTTATTTCTTAAAATATCAGTGGTTAAAACAAAAAAAAAATTTTTCTGAAAATTCTGCCACTAAGATGGCATCACAGGGTAAAGTGAGCCATAACATGAAAAACCTCTACCTATCATCATATGGTAATGACAAAGTTGAGACTTTGAATAATGTAGAACACGTTTTTCCTATAAAGAATTAGGATTGTAGCAATCAAAGTGTTATTACACTTTAACCTTTGAATCCAAACTCAAATTAATTCACCATCAGAAGTCTGTCAAGGTCTTAATGCATTTCTTGTAGGTCACAGAGCAGAGAAGCTTTGTCTCAGTCAAAAATTCATTTTTTTTCTGAAGAACTGCATTTTGTTTTCACATTTACCCAGCAAGTACGACATGATACTTGGTATTTCATGTCAGGTTTCATCTGTATGCTGGCTCAGAGATGATCCTGACAGATTCTCACATACTTTTTCTTGTGAGAAAAGTGTTTTAAAGAGTCCCTGTTCTTGCTTCTGTCTTTGAACAGTAACTCACTCTTGCTGAAAATGCCTAGTGTCACACAGTGTTGTACTTAATGTCGTACATAATCCATCCCACGATTAAAATACTTTACTCAAAAAATTTGACATCCAGAAAAGGTCATTGGACTGTTACTGGAAAGAACAGTCCTTACCCAAACTCTGAAAAAACGTCCTCAATTTGAAAAAAGGGGTTTCTTTGCACAGATATTTTAGGCTCATTCTTGTCACTCTTATATCAAAGCATTTATTCCTTAACAAGTTACTCTTGATGCACAACAATCTTGATGCTTTCTATTCTAATATTTAAGCCAAGGAAACTACCAGTTTCTATAGCTGGTTTCCAAACGCTAGTTTGTATTGGTTAATAAGAGCACAAGTCCTTTAACTCTTTTCAGGAAGGAAACAAATAAGATCAGGTAAACAGCAAACCTAGTTAGTAGACAGAGGAGGGAAATGGCATCTTTCAAGTATGCATGCTGTTGCTCTTACTTGAAGGACAGATTCCATAGAAAAAGAGGATTAAAAATCTAAAGTGGGATACAAAAGGGCATTAAAACATGCAAATATGAGAAGTTTATCCCCAAGCACCCTCTAACTCTGTAAAACCAAAGTCTGTGAGCATACAAGTCACTGCTGGTAAAACTCTAGACATAAAATCCTGCTTTACAGGAAGCAGAAGCAGATTGCTAGAAGCAGATTTTTCAGGACTTAAAACATCTTTGTTTTTGATAGAATTTCAAAAACCTCTGTGGACCTGTAAAAGTCAAGGAAAATTAAGCGCATGACCATAGTAAAAAACCTTTTTTGTTTCAGAGAATGACAAAGTTTATTAAAAATATTTGTTGTCTGTGTTTTCTGCATTTGCTTAGGGTGATGCCTGCACTTCAGACTGAACTCTTGTACAGGAAGCCTATGTGCCCCACTAATGGGCTAACATATAGCCTAAAATGATGTCTGCACCTACAGATCCAGCAGTCATTTTTAAGGCCTACAGTGAATGGCCTAAAAGCTCAACATTACTATTGGATACTGCTATCCAGAATCTGATATCCTTGCCCTTTATTTCTACTGGGTCAAAAAATGCAATTTCTCCTCTCAAACTCCACTACATGCTTATGTAACCTCATTTCTACTGTCACTCCTATTTTCAAGATTTAAAGGTCAGAGGTTTTAAAGTCTCTGGACTTTTGTTAATGAAAATATTTAATTCCCAATCTCCTAAAAGGCAGAAGATGACCTAACAGAGAATGACAAAAACAGACAGGCTCTCTTATGAAATAAGACTACATTGTTATCATAGGGAATTCTGTATATACATACACATCCAGTACTATCCAGGTCATACCAGTAATTATGTGACATTTCAAACTAGGAGTTTCCAAAAGCTACTCCCTTGTTCAAATCCTCTTCAAAATTTATTCTGCCAGAGGTTAAGAAAAATCCTGATCAAACCCTTGCAGGAAGTCAGCTCATCTCAAGGATGAGCTTCAAGGTTATGATCTGTATCAAAAGCACCACAACCAATTCAAAAGCTGCTTTTGTTATTATGAAAAGACATCCTTCCTGTTCAATGTCAGGCTTCTGTGAAAAGATTCCATGCCAGGTATGGGCAAAGAACCATGTGGCTCCAACACACATAAAGTCCTGAGTATTACGAAAAATCATAGGGTTACACTGAAATCTTTGGGAGTGCTCTAACCTTGCTCCAAGACAAGATTCTGTCCCCTCCTGTGGATTAATACTTTTAGTGTTCAACTGCATTAGAGATAAATGGAAGAATGTTTATTTACAGACAATTTGCAGCACTCCTAGACCATATTATTTCAACTTGCAACTCTCATTCAAGCATTCAGCATAAGCCTCTCTTCAGCTGCAGGTGCCACTTGGCAAAGAGTACTTCACGCCTCAATAGCAAGTTACAACAGAAGTGCCAGCAATCTTCATATTGCCACTTTCCTTCCTACTTGATTCAGAAATCACTCATTGTAGAACAGCTGACCTGCCTTCACTTCATGTGTACTGAATCCAGACCTGACAGTTATCTTCAAACCCTGTGTGCAGAGCCAGCCCCAAATTCCTTCCAAAATAATTATGCTAATGAAAATAACATTAAATAATGTCAGAATTCTGATTGACATGGAAACAGAGGGGAAAAATTTTTAATATTGCCTCCTCTATATGTTGAACATGTATTCAGATGCTATTCTAGAATTTTAAGATAGTGATGCCTGATTTGAGAATTCATACAGTACAAACTAGCAAACAAACTTGGGAAATCAGGCATTTGGCCAGCCACAGCCACATGCAAATACTTGAACTGTAATTGCACTTATGACATTTTCATGCATATAATTATATACATACAGATATCACTGAAAATCATTCACTATTTTCACGATCAGATTTCCCAAATTAAGCTCACTGACATCTGGTCATTAAAGTAGATGTTCTAACAGAAACTCAGCAGAGTCAAGTGATTTGAAAGATTTCTGCTTTGTGGGGTTTATAGTAAGATAAAATCCCCCTAAAGAATGAAAAGGCACTATGTCATTAGTGATGATGCATCTCAAATGAGATTTAAGTGCAAGTCTTTCAGATCCTTTTGCTGCTAAAACCCCCACGTCATCATTTTCAGGAGTTATAAAGCTCTGGCTCCCTGCACAAACTCCCTCTGTTCCATTAATTTACATTTGTATAAAATTTCCTCTGCTTTTCAATTACATGTAAAACTCATTGCTTTTCTTAAAAGCATGAATAACGTTGCAGTCAGCAATTGCTCCACTCTATTGTCAGAGGCAGCTCTCCTGCAGAGGTAAATGAAATGGTATTTGTCTGTAACACCATTAGGATCATTTGGGAGGCAAAATACTAAAACACATTGCTATCCTCCTCTCATAATTTATGAAAGACATATTTTCACATTTACACTACTTCAAATTATATTCCCTACTCATTAACCATTGTAAATCCAACTTGCATATTTAAAAGGGAAAAAATATGTGGAGCACAATACAGTATTCACTAAATGTAACACAGAAATTAATAATTACCATTTCTCATTAATTTTAAGAATTTGCTGTACCAGAAAACAATATGCAACTGTGTATGGAAATACCATTTTTCTCCATGTTTAGCTAAATGTCTGTATTAATTTTCTGAGCTATTTTAATTTAATATTTTCTACTCAGTCTTACTTCATGGCAAAGGAAGAACTAATTTAGAAGAAGGCAATGATTATTTCCAACAGTTTCCTTGGAGGCAAAGAAATGTTTACAGTATCACCTGAGAAGGTCGATGATCTTGTGGTTGAGGCAAACTAGTGGCACACTCTAGCTGAGGAAAATACCTAAGGGAAAATCCTCCACTTGAACTGGACTCAGATATTGGCATTAGCATTGCCTGGAATTTGTCTGATACAGATGTCACCTCATGAACTTCTGGGAATGGGCAGGAAAACTCATCCAGTTGGAGGTCCTGTTCTTGCATTTTTAATGTGGGAAATGTTAAATTATCTCAGGAAAGTGAAGAAAATTTACATACAATGAATGGGACTTCACTGGGTTGCTCTGACTTAACTGATCTTTGTAGCACTTGGGCAGTAAATTCCCTGTGGAGGTACTGATTTCTTCCTAAACTATAAATCTGAGTGGAATGACTAACATTGTCTTGGGTTTGGCTTTTCTATGTCTTCAGTGTATACAGCTGCAATTCATCCCTTCAAATTATGAAGAGAAATTTCTGTTCCTAAGTTCAGAAGGATCACATAGCAGCACTATTTTCCCACAGACCCCAAAAGGAGCCTCTAGCGATCAGCTCAGATGTGCACAACTAACATTTCATCTGACAATTCCCACCATAGGAATCAATATTCTCTCATTGTTTTAAGCATTGACATCTCTCATCTAATTCCATTTTCTGATTATCAGAGAACTGGGTCCATTGAAAAACGAGTGTGTTCACATGTTTGTGTTTGGCTTGTGCATCATCCTCTCAACAGCATTCCCAGAGAAACAGCAACTGTTCTTAACACTATCCAAAAAAGCACATACATATTTTCTCAATGGAGCTATGTGTCTTGCTTTTCTCAAATACCTAAAGAACCAGGTAATATTTTTGATACGTAATCACCAATACTCTAAATACAGAATTCATACAATTACTTGCATTATTAATGAATGGATACAGGATAGCTCACATACATTCTCTATTGCTCTGTTCCCACAGACTATAGAGAAAATACCTTTTCATCCTCTTTTCCCATAAAAATTCCAATATATGTATAACTAATTTAATTGCAATTATTGCAAGTAGCTGGTTCTTTGGGGCTAAAATAATGTGTAAAGCCATCAGAAGTTTAAAAAAAACATTCTCCTTAAAATAAAAATCACATTTGTTTATTTATAGCTATCAACAACCAATAAAATTGGTGGTTCACCTGTGGTTGTAAAGTTTTCTACTTATATGTAAGATTAGCAGCTCTTCTGGGTAATTTACTTGATTATAACAAATAGGTAAATAGTAAAACTATTTCAGAGATATTTAATTCCCAAATATTGAGAGAGGAACTCACTGGAATGTCCATGATGGATCAAAGTGAGGCTGTGTGTCTTTCTCATGAAAAACATTTCTCAGACATTCACAGATTCTAGTCAGCAGCTGATTTACCTGTATTCTGGCTTTTTGACCAAGTGCACCCTACTACTTGGGTGGGCCATTTATCTTGTTCAAAATCTCAAAATGAATTCTCACTGTGAGTTGTTTATGACTCTTGTCAGTCCAAGTAAAATTCTTTTTAAAAAAAAACACTGGCTCAATATCCATTATCTTTGGAGTAAATTAGAGCTGCTGTACCTTATGAACATTGTGAGATTTGTTAGACTCAATATTTCTGCCAAAAATAAGTTAAAACAAGAGTCCCCCACACACCCAAACAAAAAAAAAAAAACACCCAAACACACACCCCAACACCAACCACACCAACACAAACCAAAAAAAACAAAACAAAAACACCCCCACAAACCCCCAACCCACCCAACAACATTGCCCTGCACATTCAATCAGGCCACCACATTGCATATTGCCAGAAAAGCACTTAGAGAGTGGTAACTGCAGAACCAGAACTTCACCACTCAAGTGAACCCATTTTCCAATTTTATTTGCAGTGCTGGATGGGGATAGTGGGTGGACATCAAATCCTGTTCTGTGACAAATACACCCTCTCTGCACTGACCACATTCACCAAAACCAGCGTCTCTAGTCCATTTATGATTGGTATCATAGACTCAGGGAAACGAGACTCAGCTGGTCAACATGTCCAGGTCTTGGCTGATGGGTGTAAAGCGACAATTTTGTCTGTCCTTTTTTGTTACTTTTCTATGCCTACCCAAACTGTTACAGAAGGGTGGATGTAGGCTGTGTATTTTGGGTGAGCTACACATGATGCTAATTCATGAGTTCCTGAAAAAAAGGATGAATTAATAAATGATTAAGCATAAAGGAGCAGAAAACTGTATTACCCAACAGGTGTCTCTATAATGCATATACATTCAAATGTCACATTTAAAGGGCATCCCCTCTAAAGCATAAATGATTCTATACCTATCCAACCCTTGATAAAGGCAATTCACTAAAGAGGAAAACCTGAATGACTCATGTTTTTCATCACTGTCATGATTATAATTCATTTTAATTCTTTCTGCCTTTTACCACCTTTCCTGGAAAGAAAAAAGGTCTGAAATTGGCAACTTCAAAACTCCTTTTAGAGATGAGAAGCACTACATTTGGAGGTAGCTGTTATTTAATTTATAAGTTGAATGAGCAGAAGACCACTTTTTGTTGCAAAATAAATCAAACTAAATTTACCTTATATTCCATATAGATAATCTTCTCTGTAAAAACAGCCTGCTTTTTGCTTGTAATTTTGCTTTAATTCTTACATTCTTCCATCCAAAAGTAGCAAGAGACCTTGAATTTATGTGTATTATGTGAGGATTTGGTGAATGTCACCCATTTCCTTTCAGTGTATGCAACCAGTGAAATACTAATGAGGCAGCAAGTTATACCTAACAATATATATAGAGACTGTATCAAATGAAGGTTAAAGAAATGATGAATAAAATATCTCTGAGCTTAATATTCTTGTAGTGCCCCTTGAAGCAACAATTGCCAAATACATTTAAATATGCAGTATCAACCAGCTGCCTTCTGGGATCCATGAAGTGCTCATGTTCTGCACAGGCTGCCATCACACATCAATTGCCTTATATGGCATTTGGTCTTTACATCTTGTAAATGTAAAATATAACTGGCCCTATATGAAAAGCTATTTCTGTAATTCCAAGACATTTGTATTCCAATGCAAAGTGCCTGTTCAATACAGAAAGGACGTGTATGCCATTATGCACCAGCTGTCTCATCTAGCTGTTTGCAATTGCAAAATATAAAAAAGCTCTTTATTAGACATGCAAAAATGAGATTAGAATCTGGACAGTTTTATGATGAAAAAGAATCTTTCTCGTAACTGCAGAACAGCCATGTACTTTTAAGGATTTCTATCCAGAGCATTGACTGGAAAGGTCATTTTTAGAGGTCTCTGCTTGCCTTGAAACATAAATGCTCTCTGTTCTGGTGCCTATATTAGATATTTTGTATATGGCCAGGGAAACAAAATGTGCTGAGAGAGAATTATTGCACCTGGAGAAAAGAAAGATAGAAGGGCAAGAAAAGACTTATGGCACCAACAAACATTAAACCATGAACCCAAAGCCTTTTCTTTCCTCAAGCTGGGGAGCGCAAGGCAATAAGAAAGATAATACATAGAATAGGTGTATAGAAATTCAATGCAGGTGTGAAAGGACTAAATGTCATTGAATTATAAATTATTATTACATTATACTGTAACTATACAATCCTAATACCAAACTTTATGTTTTAGTCCACCATGTGGTGTCATATAGTTTTAGCATCTGGTCATTCCTCACTTTATTACAGGAATTCATGATGTAATCCGTAATACCCAAATTCATATTTATTTGACGAGAGTATGTGATGCCTAAACAGATGTTGTGGATTAATATAGAATGTAGAAATAAACATTAGTTTGCAAACATGATGTGTTTCTGGAGGTCTAACACAATTGCAGATTTATAAATAGGCACTTGCACTTTGCTATCAGCTGCTGGGTGCTACCACCTTTGGATGGTGAGTGATGACCTATAGGACATGATCATGAGCAGTGCAGTTAAAATATTATTCACATAATGATAGCAACTATTATTTAAAAATATGAAGACATGCTACAAGATGATTTCTGACTCTTTTAATCACCAAGATTTTTATATTCTGTCTTAATGCACTAGGAGTAGTATTTGTGGGGCACATATGCAGTTAAGACTTCCCTGAGCGGACTGATTTCTTAAATGAAGCAGTATAGCTCAGCATGAAGTCTGATCAAAGGGTAAGAAACAAATCTCCTTCAGGTGAGGAAAAGAACACCATCTAGTGAGCATTCACGGGTTTCACCTGGTAAAATATTGAGGCAGTGCAACGACAAGCAAACAAAAATATTTTATTGTAAATAATTCAGCACTGAAGTAAATTTAAGCTGAGAAAGAAAGGAAGTTTAACATGCTCTGCAACTGGAAAGCTCTTTTACATCAAAAATATTAAATTTTGCAACACCAGTTGTGGGTTATGCTGCTCCATTTTGAAATAAATTCAATATGGCATTATGAGCTTTTGTTTTTATAAACACAGAAAAAAAAGTAAAACGTTGGCTTGAATAACTGATAAAGAAATGTTTATAGTTGTCCTGCAAAGGTGTTTGTTCCCAGAAATTACCTGAGGAAGATGGGACAAGCACAGAAATTGACACAAAACAATCCCTAATGAAGACTATCACAATATGTTAAGTTATTTGTATTGTGTTAAATACAACTGCTTAACTATTATTACATACAAGGAGACAGATACCCAGCACCAAATATAATTTGATATTCTATTTATTTTTATATGCACAAATTTGATATTATATGTATTTTTATAGATGTATTTATGTACATGTCATTAGATGACCAGCATGAAAAAGCAAGCAGATAAGCAGCATTTTACAGAAATAACTGCTACCAGACATCCCTATCAGAACCAATACATAGTGTATTGAAAAATATGCATTAGTTCAATATTAAATATATATATATATGTCCCATGAATTTTTGGTGATATTTCGAAATTTTGAAAATATAGTGTTCACATTATACTGCCTTGTGAAGAAAGCTACTGATTAGTTCCAGTAATACACACTTCAAGATTTATGTCTCCTCTAGGCTAATACTACTACTTATGCCATGCAATTATTACATTTCATCTTCATTTAAGACTTTCAAAAAATTTTACTCAATGTCTTAATACTCATAGTTAAAGTGGTATCTTGGAAAACTATTTATACCACAAAATGTTGGCTTTTACTCAAAAAGAACTAAAGAGATTTTTGGCAAAGGAATTAAAACAACATAAGCAAAAACTGATTTTTCTCAAATAATTTAATCTTTCTCAAATAATTTCATCTTTCCATTAATTTCAAAGCATTTTATAATTGCAATGCAAATATCAACTATATCCTCAGCTGCCCTGGTGATATCAGCCCACATTGGTATAATTTCAAAGGTGTAATTTCAAAGCACCTTTTCCATTATTTCTCCTGTGTAGCTCTCTAATTTTGGAAGATTTCCTTCTTATAAATTGACTCATTATCCCCTCTATCATCTTTTCTCTAATGCCAGTAGAAATTTTGGCAACAATTACACTGCTGAAATATTCAGCTTAAAATCTTTGATGATGACTAATGCTATCAGAGAGTGCCTTTAACCTCTCTCATTCACATATATCTTCTGTTCTGTGTATCTCTTTATCTCTGTTCGTGTATGTCTGTATCACGGCTGCAAGTTCTCTGGAGCAGCTTGTTTAGCATGAAAGGCACAGCAAAATAGGATTGTGGTCAGGAATGGTGTTTCTTGAGGCTCTGACTCTGCACATACACAGGAATACTTCCATTCCTGTGTTGCAAGACAGCAAGCTTTTCCTACGTTTTCTCTTCCTCTTCAACCATCTGCCATCTTCCTCTCTCAAAATTTGCAATCAATTCCACCTTCTTCCCTAACTGTTTATCACATCTTTTATATTTGTATTTTGATATTATCTTTCATATCTTTTATATGTGACCCTGAAACAGAAGCTTGACTAGAAGCAGGCAGATAAAAGTCAATGTGAGGTGCTGCTAACTGGGAAAATCCTTTGGTCCCGTGGACTTTAGAAAAAAAAAAAAAGAATAATCAAGATGATAAGCTGAGCTTTATTATTTATTATTTATTATTTTTATGGAGCTTTATTAACTGAGGTTAAAAAGAAGTACTAATATTCCTCAAAATCCATGAGCAGTTTCTACTGAAATACTGCAACAGCACCACCAGAAAATGTCATTATTCCTTCCCAGCTTTGATGTTAGCAGAAATCCCTGCAAGAACTATTAGATTTCTGTTGGCTATCAGGCTATATTGAAATTATCAGATACCAATAGTAATTATATCTTTCCCCCAGGATTACTTCGAATCAGTCATGTCAAATTGATAACTAGAAAATTGTTTGTTTCAGCAGAAATCAAAGGACAAAAATTAACACTTCATTTCTGTGATTAAGGAAGCACTGTTAAAAAGGCAAATCTTTCTAAAACCAAGGCTGGCAGAGAAACTGTTTGCAAATGGTCTTAACAATGAAGCCATCTTTGAGAAGCCTTTTTAAAATTAATCATCACATTTACACAATTATTTTTATATATGTCCCATAACATATTTAATGTGCCTTAGTCTACTGACTAAAACATCTGTCAGTCCACATTTATTGTATTATTAAGATGCAATTACCTGGAAAATATTTTGATACTTTAGTTTTAATTGACATAGCTCCTCACAAATGTCTTATCAGTTCTAATCACCCTTCTACCACAGACACCAAATTATCTCATCACTGGATTCCAATTCCCTAATTTCAGTCAATTAACAGAAATTAATTGTGTTCTTCTCTGTCAAAGACAAATCTTTCCAGATCTTGCTAAAGCTAAATTATTCATAGTCAGTATTTAACTACACAGAGAGGGTTTGGGGCCATTCTCTTTGAATGAACCAACATTGTCTTCAAAATGTGATAAGATTTACAGGCTCCAAAAAAGCTCTCTGTAAAATAATTTTGCAATCCTGGGGTAGTTTTGTTCCTGAATAAAATGAGGAACATGACTGTCAAAAGCAGAAGGGTACAATGAGAGTCTTTCAATCTCAATATTTGACACTGGATGTCTGCCACCCAAAAGAACTGCAGGCAGCATGAAGTTACCTCTCATGTACTTTTTTCCAGGTCACTTAAGAAAGCTCAGTTTCCAAAATTTAATATGAAAATTATAAGAAAATTTGGATGGAAGCTATATACTCCAGAATTCTGCTCAATTCCTCTCACCCCTTATAAAGGTCTGGGTAATTACACTGACAAATCCAAGTAAGACTTCTAGAGCTGTCATTGAATAAATCAGGAAATATTATCTTTCACAAGGGCTTGCTAACAAAAACAAGGGCTTGCTGACAAAACAGCTGGATGTGGAAAAGGGACTAAAAGGCCAATCTATTTGTAAAAGACACTTTGCTGGTGCAAGGTGATTGGCCCACATTTTTGGAAATTTTTTTTTTACATAAAGAAATAAATGCAAATTCAGTTGAGGCTGTGTAGGCTCATAATAATGTAACAAAAAACCCCAGCCATGCTACAGACTGCTACAGACACTGTGGTTTTGATAACACAAAACAGATCGAAACCCAAGCTGCCTAAACAGCAACTCCAAATAGACCATGTGGGAATTTTGGCTTGTGCAAATGCATGGTGTTGTGTGCCTTGGCTGCTTGCATTCAGAGCCATCTGTGAAGCAGGCAGAAAGCCTTATTGCCACTCAGCATGCCAGTGTCACAGGCTCTCCGGTGCCAGGCTAAGAGAGCTTTAGTTAGGCAGTCTGTATGGCTACCCTAAATACTGTCTATTCTGCACAAAGAAACTCTTTTGTCTTCTGTAGTCTAGATAAAGCAACGAATAGACTTAGGGTGAGCATTCCTATAAATGGTATGCAAATGAATTGGAATGGGATGATACTAACTGGGATGGTATGGGCTGGATGGTGCACACATATTTTCCAATATACACAGTATACATATATGGCGTGTTTGATCACACCTGAAAAGCATACATATTGGTATGATCAAGGAATATTTTTAAATTTTAAGGTCAGTTGAGCAACTAAGAAAATCTTCCTTCTAGTTATCATGCAGAATATTAGTATATATGCCAGAAGTTACCACCATCACACCGCTTATGTGTGGTTTTGAGTAGGTAAAAAAAATTCTTGGTGCAAATCTCAGGATATGGTTATCTGTAAATATCATAATTGACATATGACTTAAAACATGTTTATCATACATGATATCATATCATATGAAAACCTTAGGTCTCTTGCAAGTGCTGCCAGAATTTTTCCTTCCTCAAAAGTATGCTTGTGCACTACAGTTGACAGAATGAAAATGCATTATAGAAAATATCACTAATCATGTAGTTTTAACTATGTGCTAAATCACAAATTAGGCTAAATTTATACTGTATTTTAATGAGAAAGTATTCTGTTCTTTTATGTGTTTACTATTTGGAAAACATGGTGTGCTGCTTTTGGCTGTATTAATTTTCTTCATAGTAGCTGAAATACCAGATTAAGTTTTAGCTCAGTGTTTTAATAACAAATCTCCCAGGTAAAATAGCAGTAATCACAGAAAAATGCAAAAACCACCATCAGTCTTTAACTCTTACAACAGAAAAAGAGCATGACACAGATCAGATGAACTGATATTAAGAACAGATGAATCAATATTTTGACCTGCAGCTCTTAACAGACATAAATACCTTTCAATACTCTCTGGTCAATACGTTGTTATCATAAACTCCTCAAGCCCCACATTGGACAGTCCGAAAAGGACTGTCATGGCTTAATTCCAGCTGGCAACTGAGTCCCACACAGCCACTCAGTCACTCCCTCCCAGTGGGATGAGGGAGAGAATCAGAAAAGTGAGAAAACCCATGGGTTGAGATATGGACAGTTTGATAAGGAAAGTAAAATAAATGCACACACAAGCAAAGCAAAACACGGAATTCATTCATCACTTCCCATGGGCAGACAGGTGTTCAGAGGTCTCCAGGAAAGCAGGGATTCATGATGCACAGTGTTTACTTGGCAATAAAACCACCATCAGTTCAAATGCCCCCCCCCCTTCTTCTTCTTCCCCCACCTCCCCTCCCAGCCCCTTGTGCACCCCAAGCCTCCACACTGGGGAGGTGCTGTGAGGGGCAGAAAAGACCTTGACTCTGTGTAAGCCCTGCTCTGCAATAATGGAAAGATCTGTGCTATCAATGCTGTTTTCAGCACAAATTGAAAATTGAGCCCCATACTCAGCCACTATAAAGAAAATTTATCCCAGCAAAAACCATCATATGTAGTTTATACATTCGTTCCAGCTCTTATATTAAACAAAATATTCAGGATTATGAAAGAAACTCCTGGGAAAGGTCTATATTAAGCTAAGAAAATTAGCATGAGACTTTTTTTTCATAACCTCTCATACTTAAAAGACTATCACTTTTTTCTTGTCCATTGATCTATATGGTATCACTTAGTTGTACATCTTAGATACAATGTTATAACTGTTTCATTTGGCTTTTTTTAAACAAATGCTGATGATATTTGCGTCACATCAGACATTCTTACAGTGAAACAATTTTTGTGAGTTTATTTGAAACTTCATTTCAGCAACATAAATAGAAAGGAGTGACAAAATGATAGCTACTTAATACTGTTGTTAGCTGTTAGAAGTCACACAGAAGGAAAACTAGAGTTGTATCAAGCAGTACACCTTTTTGAATTGGCCGTTTGTATGACTAATTTCTCTATTTGCAATATTACTAACCCCACCCAAAGGAGCAGTTCTACAGGTCTGCTTGCAGAGTGGATATCTGTCTCCTTATACTGTCCCAGGGGGGTTATCTGATTGTTGATTATGCAGGACGTGAGCCATATTTTTGCCTGTAGTATTGTGGGAGATCTATATTCAGGAAGAAGGAAGGTAACAGGCAGTTTGATGGTAGAAACAAAATCATCTGTAAAAAGCACATTCATTTGTCAGGAGAATTGCTGAGGGCTTGAGTTAGAGTCAAGGGCACTGTGAGGCACAGGCTGAAAATGATGCTGAGTTGGAGGCTGAGGTTCAGGGGAGGGACAGCAGCAGTCTACCAGGAGGAGGTAAGCTGGCTAATGAGTTAACATTTGTTCTACAACTTAGCTGTACAGTCTAGGCAAGGGAGAAATCAGGCACAAGGCCAGCTGGGAGAGAACTGATTTGTTGACCAGGGGGACTAAAAGACGTAGGGGAATTAGAGAAAGCTGCTTCTGGAATCAGGAGAGATTAAAACAGAAAAAATAAAAATTAAAAAAAACCCAAAAAACAAACAAAAACAAACAAACAAACAAACAGCCCTAGAATGTTTACACGATTTCCACTGTTCAATTAAACTGTTGGCAGGTGAGCTCTAGCTTTTTAAATTATAACTTGGTTTATCCTACTCTAGTAAAGAAAACATTTCTCATTTATTTTTTGTCTTTGCTTTCCTTGATTTCTAACTAAATAAACCAAATGGAATAACATTTGACATGGATAAAATAAGGTCTCAATCTGGAAAATATGACACATTTTATGCATTAAGCAGCAGTATATTGCTTACAAAATCCTTCTGCCCCAGGTATATGGCCTTTTCAATAAATGTGCCAGTAAATGCCAGCAAAATGGTACCAGCATAGTAGCATCTCTTTTACTTCTCCTGTCTTGATAAGCTGTATTTATTTAAAGCATTATATGTTTAAGTGGTCTATCCATTAGCAAATGCTGCAGATGACTTCACTGCTTGCTATTCCAAATGATAATGCACAAAGTTATAACTTTTTTTAACTATGCTCACATAAGGATATATAAGCTGGATAAAATATGTGATATTCAGGACCAGTCATTCAGAGGGGACGGAGTAGTTGCAACCCTTGATCTAACAGTTTCTAGTTCTCTATAGATTTGTGTCACATGGTTACTGAGTTTGGTGTCTCAGAAAGGCCTCAGCTATGAATGAAGCTGTTCCCCAGGTTTAAGCATGTAAAAGAGCATGCTGTTATTTTTTGTGGATTCTTTTTCATCTCTTAACACTACATCCTCAAACTGCAATCTTTCCTTTACTCAGCTTTCCAATTTAACAAAATGTTAAAGAGTAATTTCCAAGATTTTGGCACTCTTGAAAAGTGTTGACTTCTTCCAGTGTGTTCAAAAGGTACAAAAAAATCTTTCCCAGCATACGTAAAGGTGTACAGTGATTACCTTGTTCTTGTATTTAGAGAAAAGGAGCATGCACACACATTCTGAATGAGAAGCTGCCCTCAAAAACCTACAATGTTTAAAATTTATGCTTGCAGTAATATTTGGATTGGTTCAATAATAGACAACATTTAAAAGTTTTAAACTGTCTGCAGGAAAAACCTTTCATCCTAATTTGTAGGATGAACATTTTCATTGTAAAAGAATAAATAAATAAATTGCCTTCATGGTTATTTAAATGCTGAAGTGAACTTTAGTATTCAGTAGGCTTAAAAAACCTACCTACTACCTTGCACATTTCCTGCCAGCCTGACACCTCTCAGCGTTTCAGCCTGATAAATTACTGTTTTGCTATTTGTGATATCACAGCTGAGTGTCTTGGACTAAACCCTGCACTTGAGAAGCTCTTCAGACTGTAACATTCAGGTCAGCATTGTTGGAGGCAGCTGCAGTGAGGGTGGCACTTACAGCAGCAGCCACAAGTGGAGGGAAGGGCTGTAGTAGTGTCTGGTGCGCTTGCAAAGATGCAGTATGGAAGGAATGGGCCGGTGGGAATGGGTCATGCTGTTTGCAGTGTGGTTTGGGAGCATGGTGACAAGGAGCTGGTCAGCTGGCAGGACTAGGCAGGGTGCCTTGGAGGCTGCTGGTTCTGCTGTCTGTGATTGCTGCTCTCAGTTTGGATAGAAACTGCAGGCTCTGCTGCCAGTTCTGCTGGGCTTTGCCTGATGTGCAGGCTGCTGCTGGGGATTGAGCAGGGCCACATGGAAACAGTGCAGTGATGGTCTTAGCGTGCCACAAGACACAAGTTCCAGTGCTGACTGATGCTAATGGCCCTGACACAGAGAAGGCTTTGGCTGCTGCTTGGATTTCATGCTACAAAGATGGCCTGGAGCCTCTTCTATGGGAGGTGTGCTCTGACCAAGGCACTGAGCTGCAGTGAAGGAGCAGTGGGGAGAGCTGAGAGACTGCACAGCATCAGGGACTTTGAAGAGGGTATTGCAGGACTCTTTGCAGGAAAGCTGCAGAGACAAGAGCCTGCTCCATGCAAGGCAAGAAGAGAGCAGAAGCAGCTGAAAATCAGGTTCAAACAGGTTAAGGAGATAGGCTGTTTCAGATAGAGTAGGCTGTGGCTTCTGGCAACAGGAGAAAACGTGCTCCATCTGCAGATCTGCAACTTGAACATATGTACAGTGCTCTGGGCATTGGTTAAGGATGCTCCAGACCCACTGGAGGCTCTTTCAGACCAAGCTGAGCCTAAATAGGTTTAAAAAGGCATGCGGAAGCTATAAGAGACCCCTTCCTGGGGGGATTAAAGCAGCTGTCTGTCAACATGACCGGATTTTTCAGGATGTTTCTTGCTTACCAGTGCCTCAGATCTGAGAGGCTGCAGAAGAGAGGTCGAGGCTTAGCTGGCCTTTGGACCAACAGCCTCTGGACCTTTTTCCAGGGTGATATCAAGGGTGACCCAAACTGCACCAAGGGCTCTTCAGAGCCCACAGAATGCTGTGAAAGGTGAGGCAGGCAGGTGATGACTCTGCCCTTCCCATAAAGGGGACAGGCTCCAGCAGAAGGTTGCTGCTTCAGCAGGTCAACACAGGCCTGATGGTGCAAGCAATGCTTTGGTTTCTATGAGCGCATTTCTCTATGAGCAATCAGCACTACTGTGTATGGATGGGCTATCTGGCAGTGAGGCTGGAGTGTCTTTGCCAACAAACTTGCTAATGTAGTGACAAATACTTTAAACTATGTATGTCATGTGGTGTTTTCCTAAATTGAAGTGAGGGCGTGAGGGGCAAATACATGTATCTCAGCAGCAATATTACAGGGGATGGTCTTACACCTGGAGAGACATGGACTATGACTTGAGGCCCAAGTCAAATACCTGTATAAAAGTTGATGTAGTATAGAGAAGAAGCAGGATGAATAAGAATTCTAAGCAAAGTTGCAGAGCTGTAACATCATTGGGATTATGAAGACGTGATTGGGGATCTCTCTATAGTGAAGTGCTGCAATAAATGGACAGAGGTTGGAAGGCAAGGAGGAGGTTGTGCTTCACATCAAGGACTGGCTCAAATGCAAAAAGTTGTTTTGGAGCCAGAGAGAAAGCATTAGAGAACTAGTGAGTAGGAGTCAAGGATCAGAAGACAGACTAGCACAGGTGATGTAACAGGTGTCTGCTAAGACCACTGGATCAAGAGGAGATGGTTGAGGCCTGCTTTAGACAGCTGGAGGAAACCTTACCATCCCAGGCCCTGGTACTCATGGTGCGCTTAAATCTTCCTAATATCTGCTGTAAGGGGACTAGAGCTGGTACAAGCTATCTGGGAGAATTCCAGAATGTGTTGAAGAGAATTTTTTACGCAGATGATAAATATACTAATTAGAGAAGGTGCTCTGTGAGACCTGCTGCTCACAAACTGAAGACGCACTGAGTAAAGTCAAGGGCGCAAAGTTGGCTGCCACAACCATGGGACTAGAGTTTAAGGTCCTGAGAGACATAAGGAAGAGACACAGCAGAATTTCTGGACTTCAGGAGAACAGAGATTCAGGAACCTTCTTGGTACAATCCCAAGAGAATTTATCCTGAAGAGAAAGAGGCTAGGAGACCTGTTTGATTTTTCAAGGAGAGTGTCTTCAAAGCAAAAGGATTATTTTTACACAATTGTACAACTCTAATTATGAAAATCCAATCAGATTTTTTTTTACCTGGAAATAGGAACAGGAATCATTTCTCTAATCTACCATACCTACTCAATCCTTTTCCTGGCTTCATTAGAGAGCACAAAACTTCTTTCCTTTTATCACAGTTTAAAGTCTTTTGATATTAGGGAAATTTATTCTTCCTTTCATTGTTATACCCATCCTGTAGTGTAATGTCTGTCCTGCTTTATATTTACATTTCTTGAGTTCACACAAAACCATCTTTGAATATGTAAATTCAACAGTACAAATGGAAGTCTGCATGACGTTAATATGCTAACCACTAAAATAACATTTTATTATACAAGTAAAACAGGGTAAACAGCCACAGATACATGCTAAGTTTAGCAGTGGCCTGACTGTTACATAAAAAAATTGATTCAGTTTAAATTATTTATGACCTGATTTTTCTGTTAACAAGTCCTCCTGCTTACTTCTTTTTGGGTTTTGTTGGTTTGTTTGTTTAATGCTGCTAGTGTGAGAAGTTTTTGGCTTCTTAGATTCTAACAAGCTTTAATGTGAGAAAGGTGTATTCTCACAAAGATAACAATTCCAGTTCTAATAGTGATGGTCAAATTATTCCAAATATTTTGAAGACAATAATGTTTATTTCTGTAACCCTATTCCTACAGCTTATATATCTTAAGAGCTTAGAGAAGATATTCCATGTCCTGAAAAATTTTACTACAGGACAGAACAAGGTGCTTTTACATCTGGCTGTTTGGGAAATGGATCTACATAAAAGACTTTAATACATCTCTATAGCTGAAGAACACTAATCTCAAGTAGTCATCATCTTTTTCATTTTCCCATCCATAAAAAGACCATTAGTAAACCCAAAGATATTATAAGCTAGCACACTTGTTATCGTTTTTCCCCCTCTTCTCTTTTACAGCCTGAGAAAGCAGACATAACAGCTCAGACAGAACTCAGCAACAGACAACTGATGTTTTACTTACTGCACACAAAGCTAGGCAAGCGACCTTCTTATTACCCAGATAGAAGTTTGAAGATATACTCATAATAAGGAGTGGGATATTACCTGGTACATTTTATTCTTGCAAAGTCTTATACTCAGCAAGTATATTCAATTTATTATCTTCCACCACTTTCAGCAAATTGGAGAGAATTACGTCTTTCAAAATAAGCCATTTCTAAGGCTGTGGTTCTGCACAAATTATTTAACAATTCCTTGAAGCTCTGGAAGTCTTTGCTAACCCAGCCAAAGACCTGAAATACAGATTTTCTTATCCAGTGTGAAATATAGCCTAATGCTTAAAATATGATCCATACATAATCATGCATGTATTGGAAACAAAATTACAGCAAATTGTCTCTTTATTAAAACTCCAATTATGCAAATCCATAATATAGATGAGAAATAAAAACATGCCTGTGAATATTTGTAATCCCCAAAAATGTGCCGAGTTTTCTAAGGTTCACAATCATGTAATAATACTTGAGCTAGCACATGAATGAAAATTAAGAGATTTAAAAAAGAAGAAACAAAACCAATCAACACAACAAAAATACTCCCTGAAACTGTGTTATATCCATGATCATCATTTTAAAACATAAATGAGAATTCTGAGTTTACTGAAATTTTTCGTGATAAATCCATCTTCTGGCAGCCTTCCTGCCACTCTGTAATGGATTAACCCTGGCTGGATGCCAGGTGACCACCAAAGTTACTTTGTCACTCCCCTCTTCAGCTGGGCAGGGGAGAGAAATTATAATGGAGAGTTCATGGGCTGAGATAAGGACAGGCAGAGATGATTCAGCCATTACCATCATGGGCAAAATAGACTTGACTTGGGAAAATTAGTTTAATTTATTATCAACCAAATCAGAGTAGGATAATGAAAAATAAAAGCTAAATATTAAAACATCTGTCCCCCTCCCTACTCTTCTTCCCAGGCTTAATTTCACTCATGAATTCACTACCTCTGCCCCTGCAGTGGTGTAGGGTGATGGGGAATGGGAATTGTGGTCCATTCATCACACACTGTCTGCTGCTACTTCCTCTTCAGGGGGAGGACTCTTCACAGTCTTCCCCTGCTCCAGTGCGACATCCCTCTCATCAAAGACAGTCCTCCACAAACTTCTCCAACATGAGTCCTTCCCACAGTCTGCAATTCTTCATTAACTGCTCCAGTGTGATTCCCTTCCCTGTGGAGCAGTTTTTCAAAGAAAGGCTGCACCAGTGTGTGTCCCCCATGGGGTCACAAGTCCTGCCAACAAACCTGCTCCAGGGTGGGCTCCTCTCTCCATGGGGCCAGGATTCCCACGGGGTCAGAGCCTCCTCTGGGCATCTACCTGCTCCACTGTGAACCTCCATGGGCTGCAGGGGCACAGCTGCTTCAACATGGTCATCACCAAGAGCTTCAGGACAATCTCAGCTCCAGCCCCTGGAGCACCTCCTGCCCCTCCTTTTGCACTGACCTTGGTGTCAGCAGAACTGCTTTTCTCACATATTCTCACTCCTCTCCCTAGCTGCCATTGTATAGGTTTTATATTGCCTCTTAAATAAGTTATCCTAGAGGTGCTTCCACTGTCAGTGATGGGCTTGGCTTTGGCCAGTGGCAGATTCTTCTTGGAGCCAGCTGGTATTGGCTCTGGCAGACACACACAAAGCTTCTAGCAGCTCCAGGGTATGAATATATCTATATATATGTCTATCTATATCATCTGTCTATCTATCTATCTATCTGTCTGTCTATTTATCATCTTTTCAACTATATATAAGACTTAACGATATGCATCTGATCACTACATTTTATGTTATTTTACAGAGAGTCTGGAAAAGGAAAAAAGTAAGGATATGGCTTACCAGGTATTAGGACAGAGGTAATACCTTATTTAAACCAGAAAATATAAGTGGAAAAATCAAAGAAGTTTTCAGGGACCCTAATTTTTCCTCAGGTTTAAAATAGATTCAGATTTTGAGCCTAGGTACAATCTGTGTACTCTTTAGTTCAGCACCTCTGAAACAAAATATACTAGATATATCTATGACTGTAAGAAAAAGAACTGGAGGAGAATGCAAGAAAGAGATAGAGAGAGAAGGTTTTGGAGAGATGATTAGTAGTTATCTCTCAGGGGAACGAGAAAAGTAGTTCATAAACTGTGGAATACAAGAGATTAATGGGTTTGAGATTTTATGAGGACTATGACAATGTGCTACAAGACTATTATCTATACTGAAGTTGTAGGGATGGGTAACCAGTAGACCTATGAATTTTAATTTTAAAGTTTATTTTTATAAGGAGTTTTGGGTTTTAGAAGCAAGGCCAAGAGATCAGAGATTGAACTGTCTTATGAGAAACTTCCTGTTCTGGAAGCTGAGTAGGTTTTATTCTTCACTGATTATCTGTCCAGATGTACTCCTGTAGAGAGTGATGTCTTAGTTTTACCTCTAGAGTTACTCTGAGATAACTGTTCACAAAATGAGGCATATTGGATTCCTAGAAGTACAAGTATAGAAATGTGTCAGTTCTGTTGTGGATGGTCGACTGTCATCTTCTCACAGTGCTAAATTTATGCATCTCAGGGAGGAATGTCCTTTGTTTTTTCAGTATATTTAAAAGTGGAAGGATTGAATTCTGATGGTGAATGGGGACTGGACACTCTGGAAGCAGTGATGTAAGTTATACAGAGAGGGATTTATGCAGCCCAACCATTGTTTTATATAGACACCTTTCAATTAAATATACTATGCAACTTCCTATACAGTTACATAATTTCAATATACTTGGAATGAGAGCAACCAGTCCAAATGACAATGTATGAAAAATAGAAAAAAGGGGTCATTTTGGGCAAGCATGAGATTAACTTTAGTGTCAATAATGTAGTTTTCAATGTTTTGAGAAGTTATCAAAATCAAGTGAATGACTAGGCTATTCTTGGAATGAAAAACCTGGGGTATTTCTAATGATAGATATGTAAAATTATAATTTAACTGACTGAAAAAAACAATTTAAACAGTGATTCAGCCATTGATTATCATTAGCAATAGATTATTCATCTCAAAATATTTTACAAAATACAGTATATAACTTGCCATTTTTTCTAAAACAATCTCTGCAAAAGAAATAGACTGGGAAAAAAAAAAAAACCCAACCAAACCACCGAACAATTCCAATTAAAAAAAAAAATACACTTAAACTTAAAAAAACCCTCAAACTGTATATTGCTTAAACAGATATTTTCTGCTGGAATATAGATTAGAGTAATATAGAAAAGAGTAATTTATCAGAAACACAAATTCATTTTTACTAGAAAAGACAATTGCATGAAAGATAAAAAAATTAAAGAAACTTAAAATTTTCTTTATAAACCTTTAAAAAGGGCTATTTCACATTTGTCATTTTCAGAACAAATTGAAAAGTTTTTCAATGGATTGTTCAATAATACTATCTCTTATAAATATTGCTGACATTTTACATTAGAGATTTTGTTACCATTTGCTGAAAACTAAGTTTTTTAGACCTTAGGGATAAATTTTCATCTATCTCAAATACACCTATTATAAAAGCTAAACATTTTAATACTATATGAGGAAAAAGTCAAGGAAATACTTAGGTGAGTGCATTCATGTGTAAAATAAACTCTGAAAATTTTTTCTGACCACAGTTATAAAATTCTGCTTTGCAACAGCACCTGGCATTTGGGACATTAATCAAACATAGCCACATATTCCTGCGAGGAATACAATCCCTGTGAAAATCCCTGTGAATTCAATCAGCATAAAAACCCTTTATGCTCAGCAGATACTTTTCAGAGCTTAACAAAGAAAAGTGCTGAGTCACATGGGAATTTTACAGTGACCGAGCCCATGTCAACCCAAAGCTGGAAGGACAGCCTTGAAGTTTCCTGTAACAATTGTTCTTGGTCTGTGGAGATTGAAGTAAAACACAGAAGTAGTCTAAATATTTTCTTTGCCTGCAGTCAGGAAGCAATGCAAGAGTGCAGAAAGATCAGCTCTAATTAGGACACAGAAGGAATGATACAGATATCTGAACAGAAGAATCTAATGCTATTGTAGATGCTATGAACTGGTGCTATTGATGTTCAGCTATCATTTCAGAAGGTCATGTCTCCTGTAGATCCTGCATTGTGTCTGCCAGTCCCATGCAGATAGGTCAGATACTGCAGAATTTCTAAAGAGCTATGTTTTGACACCTGAAATTCTGCCAGAATCGGATAAAAACAGAAAATAGAAGAATGGGGAAGAAATTCTGGAAATGGGACAAAGGCACACAAAATTTCTTGAAGCTGTAATCGTTTATTTCATAGTGCACAAAGAATAGTCAATAGTAGGAGTGGAGTGAAAAATATTGGGAAATTAGAGAAAGAAGTTGGGAAACTGCAAAAGATAGAAGTCTGCCAGAACAGAATTAAAAAAAAAATAAATAAAACCCCCAAAAAAACAAATAAACAAAAAAAATCCCTAGGAATAAGGGTTCCAGATTGTGATTAGAAGCCTACAAAATTAAAAAAAAAAAAAGGAAAAAAAAGAAAACCAATATGATAAGCAGTATGCAAGACAGAGGGAAGCTGAGGAGCCTGAGGTTAACAGTATGGATAAAATATGAGGAATCAAAGATCTAAGCTACAAGGCAAATGTTATAATCAGGCAGCAATATGTAGGGAAGTTTTGCAGTGGAATTTGTAAAGAGTGGGGAAGAAATTGACAATATGTGTTGTGAGATGTGAGTTGAAGAGAGATTGTGTCCAGGAGATACATGTCCCGAATGTGTTTCCCATCAAAATATAGTGATATAGTGACGTCTTGCTTACCTGGAATAAACAGAAATATTACAGTTTGAGGTTTAACTTTGTTACACTGGATGAGAATCACATTGGGGAGAAAATACTTCACTGGTGATAAGGTGCAAATAATCTCCACATGATTAAGGCCCAATCCAGTGACAATTCTTTATAGAATTTCAACAGTTAACTGTGAGTTGTTTTGATAGTAGAGAGTTTAATGCTATTTTCTATATGAAGGGAGACTTCCATTTATTCTTTGTACCCAAAAATGGCAGGCATACTACATTTACGCTATTAGCACAAAAAAATGTTGTTCACAAACTGAATTTCAAAATTATTTGAAACAAAAACATATTTGCAAGATGTTTTAGGCAATTTTAGACATGGTGGTCATTGCTACCTCTGCACTCATGAATTTCCAGTTTTGAATTAAAAATAATCTAACACTATATTGTGTTTTTTAAATTTTGATATTCTACTCAGTCCTGAAGATATTTAAGAACGTTTTCCCTGCATCTGAAGGATAAGAATAGACAGGAGAATCTGAAAATTTTGCTTAATAACATCCCAAAACTTGGTCGTTTGCTGCCATAATTTTTTTTTTGTTATTTTTAGCTTAAGTTACTTCAACTTACTGAGAAACACAGCTACTTTTAAAGTCAATATTTAAAAAAATATTTTTTAAAATAGAACATTCTTTACCTGATAAAATTAAAGTTCATTACTTGTATAAAGAATGGAAATTCTTTTTATATTTTCAAACTGCTTGCCTATACCCGTCATAAAATTAAGGATGATAAATGCATATCCTGAGATACGAACACAGAGATGAAGAATTAGAACCCATCTGAAATAATATCCTCATTTCTTTGCAGTGATTTATGCTTTTTAATTATTCCATTGTAATGCTTTCTTTTAAACAGGTTACATTTTTGAGACAGTTCTAGTCTCTAAAATTTTACTCTAAACTTACAAATTGAAAGTGTTTTGGTTGATGTCATTTACACCACACATTTCATATAAATAGATTAGCTGTTATGCAGAAATTGTTTACCCAGAGTGTAGTGAGGCACTGGAGTATTTTGTCCAGAGAAATTGTAGAAGTTGGCTGTCCCATCCCTTGAAGTCTTCACAGCCAGGTTGGATGAGCAACCTCGACTAGTGGGTGGCATCCCTGCCCAGGGTGGGTGAGCTAACTATCTGATTTATGTTTAGCTGCCTTCTGGAGATTTTCATCATTCTCCTCACACACAGTATCCTGCATTTTATATTTGCCACGCTGAAAAATGACTGCAAAATTAAGTTTTTAAGAAGCTCATAGTGGCTTTTTATGTGGAGATAAAATAGAAGGCTGACATAAATGCTATTAATTATAACATTGATTTATTCTAACATTTAAAATATTAAATATTTTGGTGTATTTTCAAAATAAGATATTAGCAATGAAATTTCAATGAAGTTCAACAATGTGTCTGGAATATCTAATTTTTGAAGACGCTTTCATTAAAATGAAATTACTGCCTAAAACAATGCTGCAATTCAATGTTAAGGTCATCTTAGAATAATGTACAAGTTATCATTAATTTTTATTTTCAAGGATAATTTCTTGCAGAGACCTTACATTTGAAAATTATTTTTTTCTTGCATTTTTGAAAAGAAAATAAAAGCTTATTTTGTTTAATCATATTTTAAATATTGTTAATATAATTAATCTCACAAATATAGGGGCCTGTAGGTAAACACTTATGATATATTTTAAAATTAAAAAAAATTGCTTCTTCATTTATTATTTTAAGAAACTATCAACAGTTCATCATCAGCGAGTAAATTTACACTATCTAAAGTGTTAATCATATAGAAATTTTAGAAATTCCAAATTTCTTAAGCATGCCTGAAGTTAGATACTGTATATACAGTCATATTATTTCCTCCCATAACTGGCATATGAAAGTTAGAATATCATTACAGCAATCTCATTCCTCATTTCTAAGGTATGTAGTATGGGGTCAGTATGAGGAAAAGGATACAGTTCAGAGAGACTCAACATTGTATAAGACACTAAACCTCCTCTCAGAGGTGTTGAAAGACAAGTCTCATGTTTACCATCACAATAATCTAATAGTGATATCAAATCACAACGAGCCTTCAGAGAAAGAAGATATTTAGTGATGAACTTTTCAGGCAGATCAGATCTGCCACCTCTTTGTGCTTGAGTCAGTAAATCCACCGTTTGATAGACACAAACCCTGTGGAGAATATATGTCTTGTAGTACTTCAAGATCTACTAATTTAAAAATAATTTGAATTTATCAATAAATTTTCCCTTGCCAGAGCCCATAAAAAACATCTGACTTAACAGCTACTGTCTCACTCTTTTTGATTTCTAAATTGTGGAGGATCACCAAGGTTCTATATGCTATTTTCATACAACTTAGTTAACACCTTTGCTATAAACTCTCATTGATTTTCCTTACACTTTCCTATGGATGAATCAATTAATATTTTTTAGCTGCAAACTAAATGACATTCTAAAAACCAGAGATCATAGATAAATAAAATTAACAGCAAAGAATGCTGAAAATTTTCTTAATGGAATGCTGTCAAGGTATTTCTAATAAAAATAAATAAATGAAGTAAAATATTCCCATAGAACCCAAACCAAATGTGCATGATAGAAGACTGATCTACAGTGGTAATTATCTCATTATTTCAGGGCCCAACAGCCAAACATAATGATGTGAAACCAAGTATGTAAAAAATTTCAGACTATGTTATTTAAAAAATTGCTTCTGTTAAGGTTGAACTAATTCCAAGGTGAATTCCGAAGATTAGGTGACATTCACAGCTCTTCCATAGGTAAGAGTCATGAAACAGTAAACACACAAATCTAGTCTCTTAAACCTAAGAGAGACTAAGAGACTGAGATTTTCATCTCTTCTCTTTGAAACAGAACTTGCTAGCAAAACAAACCAAAGTGCCTGTAAGTTTTATTAAAATAAATTGCATTGACTACATATAGATATTTATTATGAATAATTCTTTCTTAGCCAGAAGAAATAGTCTTTCCAGATTATATCTGTGCATCAAAAGCTCTGCTGAGTAATAAACCAGATAATGATAGTTTTTATAGTATACAAAAGCACATTGCCAGGTAAATAATTCTTGCTGATTATATGGTTTCTTATAAATTGAATTAGCATTCCAAGATCTCAGTTTTGTTTTCTCCATTAAATATAATTTGCATCAGGGTTTATTGGCTATTGTTAAGTAGTTGCTGAAGCTTAATGTAAAATGATATAATCATGTCATCAGAGGATAAAACAATGATATTCAGTATGAGTCAGTGTGGCACTACAAATAGAAAAGAACAAATGAATGTTGGTCTAAACAGTCTAAAATGTTATCTAGGGTAATAGCATACCATCTCAACTAATGTAGTGACCAATTTTTACCAAGGCATCTACATAAAACAGCAAAAAACGCTATTTAAGTATGAAGAGAAATTACTAAAGTGTGGATAAAAAATTTAAGTGGTAGCTGATATATATAATTTACATAAACAGAAATGGCTAAATAATGTGTGGTTCAGGAAAAACATTTTTCTGGAAAAATTTGGAGTTTTTCAACAGTGCAAATAGAATAGCATAGATATTTAAATTCAACAAAATATTATTATTATCACAAAAAGAAAAAATCGTTTAAAAAACCACAAAGATCACAAAAATTAAGCTTCTAGAGTGAATATTGACTGGTAAAAATTATACCAATAGCAGTAACACCTATAAAAAAATTGAATTACAGGAAATTGGAATAGTTTTGTGGTAAAAGAGTTACAGCCCAACATTCAGATATTTTTTAAATGTACAAAGTTGTTTACATTGCATAAGTGCTAAAAAGGCTTCCATCCAGATCAGCTGAATTGAAGCTGAAAAGCACACCATGAGAAGTGTTTCCCAATTTGGTGAAATACCAAAATTAATCACAACATATAAGCCATAAAGATTTAACTTTTTTTCTTTATCCTCATCTCTTCCCATATCAGTCAGTTTGGAGCCTGGTTTTCATCTATAACAGCAGTACTTAGGAAGGAAGTGAATCTTGTATTGCTAAATTTACCTAAATGATTTACTGGGATACGAAGATGTGTAACCAAGTCCAGGCAGTGCTTCTGCAACTTGGCAAAAGAGGACAGTTGAGGAAATTCACAACGCTCTGAGTTTCACTGGTCCAAAGGACTCATCCAAAGATAACACTGTGCCCTGCTTCCTGCCAGCCTGCCTTAGCAGTGTGACCATGGAATCCACTGCAAACCTTGTCAGCAAGTTTAGCCCAGTATCAGGGAATTACTGGATTTCTTGGGGTTTTTGACTCAGATAATTGTACTACTGAAATTACTTGGTTAATTATACTACTGACTTGTCTTTCTTACTGTATTTCTATTTAGAATTTTTTTTTTTGCCCTAAAGCTGTTAGTCCAATGTCTGTTACCCTATCCAAAACCTATGGCTTGGCAAGGCTATGCTAATTCTTTACTTGTCCTCAGGATCTCCTAAGGAAAACACAGGAATTCTAACCACTTGATTTTGATTTTCTAAAGTTTAGCCATTAAATTAATGGTGCCACTGTTACAGCAAGCTATGCTTCCAGCTTTCCTTCTGAAGTCCACAGAAAAGTCATCAGCCTAAATGTTTTATTAAGACAGAATAGATAATATGATGTATAAAGCTTAATTTGAATATAGCTACAGGTGAAGTCATCCATCTAGAAACAAGACTCATAGACCAGATCTACAGTAGAAGTAATATAAATGTAACTTTGTAAAGGTAGGGGTAAAGGTGTTCTTAAATAATTGAACAGGATTTCTCAGTGACATGGTCTGGTCAAGACAGCTTATATTGTTCATATTGCTGGCAAATGAATGCAGTCTTGGAACAATCTTAAAACATGTTTATGCAATTTACACACTTGATATGTAAATATGGAGGCACTGTCACCAGTTTAAGTATTCAGACTTCAAAGGGATGTTATAATATTCAACATTTAGGAAAGAGATAGAATTAATTGAAATACAGAGACAAAAAAAAAAAAAAAAAGTTGTGCCCTTAACAATTTAAAACATTCTATATACTGAATTTATCCAAAAGGGAAATTTGTAGGGAGAATTTATGGAAGGGTTTCTGATACGTACAAACTTATATGTTAAAAAAAAAAAAAAATCATAACAAGATCTTGTGACAGAGAAACTGCAGCTAGAAAAAAAATATGTTTGCATTTGCTCTTAATGACAGTGATACTAAAGAACACTTGTCCCTTCCAAAACCTTGTATTCTTCCTTCCTTAAAGCAATTTATTTTTTCTCTTTTTTGAAAAGGTTTTTCACTCAAGCAAAAATTGGACACAATGTGAACGTTCTCAAGTTTAGATCTATAATTTGTTTTATACACAAAAAATTTTAGACAATTACTAATTATTCTGCTGTGTTTATTTTGCAAATAAAATTTGAAATAAGTATACAAATAGAGCAGGCAGTTTAAAATGCAACAGAAGGCATTTTTTCCCCAAGAATTCAGGCTCAGATCAAAGCTCTTAAATGGATCTCAAACAGGCATCTAAACACCAGACAACAAAGGTAATAATTAAAAAAAAAAACAACACCTTAATCTAGTTTTAACTTGGAAGATATGAAAGAAACAAAGAGTAATTCCTGCATTTTTCAATGGGTTGTAATATGCCTAGATGTTTTGGCATTATCTCATGTGTTTGCTTGGGGTTTTTTAAAATGCACTAGTTAATATATGGTATACAACATACACTCATGGTATAGGAGATAGGCATTTAAAAAACCTTATTCTTATAACTGTCTATTAAAAGAAACAACAAAATTTATTTCAAATAACAGCTTTGATTTTTTTCAAATCTTTATTTTCTAGTGGAAAACTCCTATGATTTAGAGCAAACATAGCTTTTGTTAGTTTAAATCAAAATTGTATGCATTCAGACATTCATTATTTCAATTAATTTATTTTGATGCTCAGATACCACAACTATATTATTATCCCCCACAATGAATTGGAGAAACACAAATGAATTTATTTATTGAAACCCCTACTTAAAATAGTTGTCTCGAGTTCCACAAAACATAGCCCAGAAGGGCCTTCAAAGCAAAGAGATTGGGAAGATAATTCACATTTGGCAATATTCAAAGAAGAATGTGTTTCTAATTATGCCACTTAACTCAGTCGGAATACACAAACTTGAATTCATTATGCTTGGGCAACTAGAAGTAGAATTTTAGTTAAGAGGACTAATTAAGACCAAAATTGAGTGTAATTCAATGCAGTGGAAGTGAAGCCAATATTATGTACTTACAGAGAATACTATGCAGCAAGAAAAGTGCATTAAATATTATAGATGCCTATTGCCTATCAACCTCCACAATAGAGTCTTTATATAATTATTGTTCAACTTCAGCAAAGACTATTAAATTGACTTGGACGTCTTAAGAAATAAGCTAACTTTCCACCCCTGCTCCAGGATATAATTTTGACTTAAAGGCATTATAGTGATGTTGCCAAAGATCAATCATTATTATTCAAGCAACAAAAGAAGTCTTTCTTTTACATCTTGTTACATTTTTCTTAATAGAATTTATGAAAAGGAGTGTGTCAAACTTCTCTTCTAGGCTACCTGCAATTCTCTGTAATTAGTTGAAGAATGAGTACAATGAATCCTTTATCTTTGGACAAACACAGTTTTCTTTCAGAACTGTTGGAATTGTAGAGAAGAAAAACAATCAAATTTGGGTTTTAACATACTAAAAATTATTAATAAACATATCAAAACATATCTAACGCTAGCTGCAGCTCAGATTTTATGGAATTGTGGACTGATAACCAACTACTGCAGAAATGAAACACAGTACCCTGGGGAGGCCAATGTTAATGACTCTAAGAAGACAATGTCTAGCTCAGGCTCCCATTTATCTTGCTGGCATAGTGCAGTCACAAATATGGCCTCTGGGTGCCTCCTAAATAGAAAACACCTTACAACGGCCTTCTGCTACAACACACATGGGAGGTCTTCAACATATTTTCAATTTTAATTTTGACTAGAGATCAAACATTTACTTCAAGCTGTATGCATCTAGAAGTGTTGTGTGTAATTTAGCTGTTGACTCAAGCATTGCAGGCTTGACTCTATAACCCACAAAAACTGGAAATAAAATACGTGAACAAAAAAAGCACTGTAAAATCTAGCCTGCAAAAAAGGCTACCAAAATATTCATGTCCTCAATTGCCAAAGACTAAGTACTTCTGTCATCTGACAGCACTCCTGGAGCTCTTGTAAAAACATAATTGTACCAGATATAAAGCAGATGAAATATGTATTTTCATCAATTTAACAAAATAGAGAATAAAAATGTAATAGCTTTTACTCTTTTTTTTTTTTTTTCCCAGCATTGATCAAAGCCAGTAACAGCTTGGCAAAAAAAGAGAAAAAGACAGATGATTTTGTTCTTCCTGTGTACTGTTTTCACATTAAGGAATATTTCTGCATGTCTCCTTATTTTCAACTTTCATGAAATCACATTAATTCAGTTCATACTATGTCCTTACTATAATTAGCTAGAAAGTCAAGGTCCATTTTTATATGTAATTTCATAGTTAATTTTTGGGGTTTGTTTTGGTTCTTTTTTCATTTCAGTGCTTACCATGTTAAATGACACACAAAAAAACACCACCACAAAAAAACCAACACACAAAAACCAAAACACCCAACACAAACCCCCCCACCACCCACCCACCCAAACACCCAACAACACAAACAAAAAACACAAAAAACCAAAAAACCCACCACATTATGTGGCATATCTTCTGCTTCTGGGATGTTACTATGATTAGTTTCTCTTAGTTTTGTATTGTTTCTTTGCTACCTATAAAGTTCAGATGGCTTCATTCTTAAACTTATTTTGAGGCTAAAAGCAAAAGAAAGGCAGGGAGACTCAGTGAAAGGAGTGCCACAGAGTTAAATCTTATAGTCAAACGCAAGAATATTCCCAGATGAATATGATAAAACCCAGTTAGATCTCACAAGTACCTCCTTTCTTCTCAATGCTGTTGACTGAATCTAAAGTCCAGTTGCCTATGTTCATCCGTAGAACACATGGATCTCATGATCTCAATTTTTCAAGTCTGTTCAAAACAAAATAAGATGCAAAGTTAATTAATAGGAGAAATACAGCAGCCTATGAAGCCCAGAAGAAGATCATTAATAGATATAGTAATAGGCACAGAAGAATTCTGTAACCAAGAGATACTGTAAAAATTGAATGATTGAAGATACATTAATAACTCCTTTCTAATCTTCTTTCATACTAAACTGCTTGCTAACAGAACAGACATTACAATCAATAAAAATTGTTTGAATATTAAATCCTGGTGTGGTTATCATCTTATTACCCTGCTAATTTTGAGTAGTAAAAAGAATCACTGCAATTAATAATTATTATTTTAGGTATTAATACTTATGAAATGTATTTCACAAGTTATTAGACAGTTATTGATATTAATATAAAAGTGTTCTATGGCAAAACAATGTCCAATTTCACCCCAGGCACTAGGGAACATATGTACCACATGCACAAATAACAGGATAACAAGGGATTTTAGGACTTACTCAGAACTATAATCCTAGTGTTAGCATATGGAATCTATGCTAGGAAACAAAAAAAAATTGCAGTTTTTAAGGGTAAAGCTTTTGGATCAAGTACAATGGGATACCAAGTAACAAGTCATTATAGAAGGAGGAAAAAAAACCAGCAAAAAAACTCCCCGAAACCAACCCAAAAAATAAGGACAAGCCAGACGATAGATGGGATATTGCAAAAAGGTCAGTACTGAATTAAGTGTGCAAACTCAAATTTGTATCTTGAAAATTTTGTCATGATTTGTCTCAAGTCAGAGTGTGTATGAAACAGGGTATGGTAAAACTGTAAAATGAACAGTAATAAGAACAAGGTATCATATTTAAAGGAATTCCTAAGGAATTCAAAGAAAGGCTAGTGAAGGAAATAGTAGTGGTCTGTAACTTCTAGCTATGGTGTGCATATTTAGTCTACAGGGCAATCTAAGTATGACAGAACTGGAGAATGGAAAATATGGAAATTCCTTTAAAGAGCTACCTGCAAAACCACAAACAAGTAAGACTGATGTACATCTTATGATGTGAGGCAAGTTTGCAGAAACTAAGAGAAACATAATTAGTGGACTATGACAAGCTGAAGAATGGTCAACATGATTTCTTTACAGAATAACCCTGAAGTTCTTTAGTTGAATCTCCTGCTCACAGCAGGATCAGCTGTGTAGGTCGGACCAGGGAATTCAGCCAGTGAGTTCATGGACAAGGTAGGGTCATTTGATATAGTCTTTGATTTTATCAAGGAACTTATCAAGTTCACTTATCAGTTTACTAAAGAAAGAGCTGCAAGATGAAAGATCTTGCAGAGGATATGTAATTAGTTCAGAGCTTGATATGGATGGTACAGGCTGATGGTCAATTTTTATAAAAGGGTGTTTACAGCTCTATGTGTCACAACCAATACTTATATTAAATATTTTTATGAATCTCCTGGTAAGCAAGACAAGTGCTGAGGTGATGCTGATGGTCTCAAATTGTTCAGTTTAGTAAATATGAGAGCCAGCAGTAGGTCCAGACAGACTCAGAAGATCCTTCTTTTTGACAGCTGGTGCCTGCTACACTGAAAATATAAGATGTAATGAATAGCTCTGCCACTTTCTGGATACTTTCTTATGCCTTTCAAAAAGAAATTTTGCTGAAAAGGTGACAAAAAAATGAAAATTATTTCCTGATTTCTATTTTTACCTAGCCTAAGACAAGATGGACGAGGTAAAGACAGAGACCAAAACGGTCTAACTTATTTGGAGAAGAATAGGTTTTATGGCAACAAAGATAAAGTTCTTCTCTCTCAAGTATGAATGAATCTCTCCAAAATTATCACTCAATGAGCTATAATGCAACTCATTGAAGTATTTCCTTTGCAACTTATTTCAAGCCTAAGGACCATTATGTTCTGAATTAGCCAGAGAAGGTAAGAGGTTCATTACCTGCAGGGCTGTAGGAGAGCACTTTCTGAAGTCTGCTCATTTGTTATCACTGCTGCTAAGTTCTCTGAACTTCATATTTACTCCATAAAACCTCACTCAGGACAAAGACATAGAAAATTTGCCTATGTATGTCCTTTTCATTGTGACACTAAACGTCCCATCCTACAAAGGAGAGACCAATCAAGCTGATTCATCCTCTGATAAAAGAGATGAAGTACGTGGTCCATGAATTCCCTCCTGGTGCATGCCCCCAGATTATCTGTTTTCCTCCTGCCTTTTGCATGGAAAAAGGTGGTGAGTTAAGAAAAATGAGGCCATAATGACTGTGCTGAGGTAATTTGTAACTGAAGTGGCAACTTCTGCATGGAAAGAACGGTTTGATTTTTGATTGTTTTTTTTCCCCTGACAAGCTCTCAGGGCTCTATGGTGTTTTACATGCTTTACTGGCTATGACTATCCTCCCCTGCAGCCTCCCTGCAGCCCTGCCCATGGCCCAGGAGCCCATTTAAGCTCAACTGAACTATGTTGTAGATATCCCTGTCTGTGCTCTGCTTCTAAACCACTGCTTGGATTTCCTGGATTGGCCTAGGACACGGCTTGCAACCTTGCTTCACATGATACTCACTGGACACTTCATAGGATCTGTTGCTGTCACCACCCAACCTCTCATGCAGCTCAGGTGCATTGGGATAGTGCAGGGACTGCCTGGCCTGTGCTGGGGTCAGCCTGGCTCCCACCTCACTTTTTAGGGAGCAACTCTTGCAGCTTCCTGACACAAATAGTGATACTTGCCTTTTCTAACTTCTGAAGGTATTTCACTTGCTGAAAATAACTTCAGGGAAAAAAAAAATAAAAGAAGGGGGTAGGTGATGTTTCCTCTGCCTGTTAGGAGCAATTCAAGGATCAAAATGGTCACTGCTGCCTTTCCTGTTGACAGATAGTTCTTTGAAATTTAAGGCTGCAATCAATAGGGGAAAAAAGCCATGGCAGTCTCATAACTAATCACATCACTTCTTACACTGGTTTAGTTTAATCCTTCAGCTCCTAAGGAATGTCATGGTATTAGTTCTCACAAGCAGAGGACTATGTGCTCTTTATCAATATAAGTGTTCTTAGAGCAAGAGATGCATGCACAAAAAGAATTGTATTTATGCAAATAAAAAAAGTCCTAAAACAGAGAAACAGGCTTAAGGTTGAATATGCCACATTAATTACAATCAAAAGCAATCATTTAATGCATTGTCTTTAAGCTCTATAATACAGATACTTACATTTGAGGATCCAGAAGGTCCTCCTAAAAGGTTCTAGCAAAGTCCTGCTATTTAAAAGTCCTGTGTCAAACACCAAGATCAGTTATGCTGTTTATAATCAAGTTGTTCTTCCCCTTCTTTCAGTGTAAAAGACACTGCCCAGTTCCCCCTTGTTTGCTTCAAAATTTAACACATCAATATTATTTTTTCAGCCTTTCTTTTGAGAAGCTATAATATCCCCTTCTGTTAAGGAAAGAGTGATGTACTTTACTCACAAGAGAGAAGCAACCATATATTTTACAGATATAAGATATGAGTTGAATGGCAAATTGGGTAATGGTTTAATAAGATTCAGTGGCAAGGTAGACTTGATTATTTACTTCATAGAAGACAAGGTCAGACAAAACTGTCAGGGAGACCCACCTGTCGAGCCATGAGGTTCAGAAAGGACACCCTTGAGTTCTAAACTCCTTCCCACAGTGAAGTTTAGGTGCAGTTGAATCCAGACCTAATTCCTGTTGGGGCAATGGTTTATATCTAAAGGACTATGTATGTGAAATCAATCCTTTATATCACTTTGCTAAGATTTCAAAGTTTCAGTGCACTTATTCCCATGTTACTTACTGAGTATCTGACAAAATAAGGATTTTCTGAACCTCAAGGAGTAACCTAGAGAGACAACCCTACTCCAGGGGAGATGCTGGCATGCAGACTGCTGGGCTGTTCATTCTTTATGGAGCAAGATGATTGACTTACAGTCACATTTGCATGCCAGCTGTATTTTGAATGGTGCTTGCTAAATCAGCCCTCAGCATTAGAGCAAGATTTATAGCCCTCAGCTTTATCTGTCTCCCCAGAGTCCAGCTGAAGGCTGCTGCAGACATCATGACCAGCATGACTCCTCCTTAAGCAGAGAGGGGGGTTGGGGAGAACACCACCACACCTCCTCATCTCTATATAAGAGCGGGTTTTTTTCACCTAATAATTCTTTTGAGTACTTGTTTCTGTTTGAATGGTCTTGGTGAAAAAGAACTGCAGTATAATGGAACCTGATGAAGTTTATAGAAAGGTTATACTTCTGAAAGTGATCAGATTAATATCTCAGTAGGTACAATTCATAAAATCATATTACACTTTATTTAGAGGTCACTATACGGCATATTTTGTGCATACTGCATTTAATATCCTTCATCAGAAATCCACCTTGCTAGGAGCAGTGTTACTAAGCCTGAAGATTCACATCACATTTTCCTGGGGGGGTTGAGGGGAAAGAAGAGCTGACTGCCACTCACTGTTTATACAGGTGCATCAAGAATTGGTATCTTGTAGGGTCAATAGTGTCTGAAGAGGAAGTGGATGAAAGGAGAGCAAGAATGCATGAGAAAGTATCTAGAGGAAAGGAGGAAACAACAAATGAAATAAGTTAGAAAAGGTGGACATGTCAAGAGCAAGAACAGAAGTTTTGTAATGGAAATTTGAATGAGCTAAAGGAAGACATTTTGTCCCAGCTACTTTTACACAAAAGGTCAATAAAGCCGAGTTCTTTTGCTCTTCCCCAGGGCTCCCCTTCCTTCACAATAGAAGAATTTGGGGCTGAATAAAAAACTCTTCTCAAGCACTATGGACAGAAAATCTGCTCTAAAGATTTGTATCAGCAAAAGAACCATCACATATTCTAATCTGTTTCAGTGGATCAAGTAGCTTCTCCCCCCAATTCCATCATTGTGATTAGTATATTTTAAGAAGTGAGATGCAATGTTAACCTGTTTCCAACACAATTAGTTTTTGTGTTCTTTTTTTCTTTAATTCACGTCACTGTCAGTTACATCTCTTCCTACAAATGGATCAAAAATTACTGCAGTTGATGACTATTCACCTAGCTACAATTTTACATTTTTTATCTTTGTGCAGAATTGTTCATATTCCTTGCCATTTACACCTTAGACTTTACCAAAACTGAATTTTGGAAGATTTTGTCTTGGCAGACTATTTAGTATTCTCCAATTACACTAGACGTGATTGGTTTAACAGCAAAACTTTTTTTTTTCTTTTTTAAAGAAACATTGCTTTCCAGCTTTGCTATCAGGAAGAGACGTTACATTTGGTTAATTACAAAGAAACTTACTGATGGAGCTGAGAAGATGAAACACTAAAGAATATTCTCAATTGTGAAAGAATGATGAAAGAAATACAGCTCAATATCAAAATTTGACAGAATTTCTTAAACTGGAGCAGAAAGAGCTGAAATGACAGCATGATATTTTTTTCCTGAATTAATACTCTAAAATATTCTTCCACTGTACTTGGCACTGCTGAAGCCTCACCTCAAGAACTTTTTCCAGTTCAGGGCTTTGTTTGAGAAAGACATTGAGTGAGTCCAGAAAAGGGCAAAGAAGCCAGTGAAGGGCTTGGAGAGTGAGGAGCAGCTGAGGGAGCTGGGGTTGTTTAGCCTGGAGAGAAGGACGCTCAGGAGTGACCTTATCACTCTCTACAACTGTCTGAAAGGAGGATGTAAGCAGATGACAGTGATCTCCTCTCCCTGGCAACCAGCCAGGATGAGAGGACCAGAGATACTCAAGCTGCATCAGAGGAGGTTGAGATAGGATATCAGGAGGAATTTCTTCACAGAAAGGCTTGTTAAACATTGGGGTGGACTGGCCCTGGAGATGTTCAAGGAATGAATGAATGTGATATTTAGTGCCATAGTCAAGTTGACAAGGCGGTGTTCAGTCAAGGGTTGGACTAGATGATATCAGAAGTCTTTTCCAACCTGATTGATTCCATGATTCTGTAAAAATCTCTTTCTCTTCTTATTACCATGACTATTTTTTTCCAATTTTCAATGGTGATACATAGATGTTGCATTTGAAGGAAAATTGCGTAATATACATAAAGGTAAAACCAGCTTAATCTATTTTAGAGTTTGTCTCAATAAGCAGCACAAGACAAAAGGAACATTCATCTGTACCTGTAACATTCAGAGTTACCATGCTCACACAATATGTGACATTCTAATATTGTTGTTGAGGAGCTGAGCTTTCAAACAGTGAGAAGTCCAACTGTACCAAGTCTGGAGAATGAATTAAGGACAAGTCTGCATATATTTGAGCTACACTGCCTGTTTAGGAATCTTCATTAATGCAGGAGTAGCTGCTCAGCAAAAAGAAATTACTTTCTTTTTGTGTGTGAGAACCTGCATTTGTGATATGTTTGATTTAAAATAAGCATTGATTTTCTTAAACAAGAAAGTTGTTAAAAAGCCAATAAATTCAAATTGTTGAAGGCATTTTTTTTGTTTCAACGTTTCAATTATCACTAAATAAACCCTCATTATTCATGCAGTTGTATAGTATATCCATGACATTAAGTAAAAGGCCAAGCTGCTATTTTCTCTGTCTTTCACCATCACTAACAGTTCACTTGTTTGTGGCAACTTTAATGATGTTGCCAGTAAATCAAGACTGACAAAAGCGTAGGGTCAGCATTACTCTACTGGCAGCACAATGTTCACTATCGCACAGCTTAGGTATTTGGATTGATTGTATCAAGAAACTAAGAAACCAAAAGACAAAACACTTGTGTATTACTCACATAATAGAAAATTAAAGGTTGATGTGGTTTGGTTGCTGAAGAATTAGTTGAATAAATGAAGTTTTGCATCATAAATTTATCACACTTTTGTAAATCAGTTTCTAAAGAAAATGGTAAAAACAGATCCTGAAAACAAATACTCATAATTCTAAAATTAAGTTGTGTTCAAATGATACAAAAGGAAAATAATTAGGCAATCACTTCATATGTCTCTTGTTATCAGCATTTTAGTGTTTTACAAAAATCTTCACAATTAAAGCTTATCAAAAGGCACTGCCAAATCAACAGAAAACTCTATTCTGTATTATCTACTACAGAAAACTAATGAGGCAAAATTAATTCTTTCTTTCTCTCATTTGCACTGGGGCATATAGCAAAGGCTTACTTATTGGGTCTTTTGCTCTTCAAACCTAAAGGAAGAGATCACAAAACTGGGGAGATTATAAGACAGAAATACAGACTAGATATTTAGAAACTGCATAGACACATGTTCCACTTTGAAACGTACATTCCTCTCTTTTTTTTTTTTAAGTCATCAGTATAAAATGCTGAAAAATATCTTGCTGACATGTAATCTTAAATATTTTATTTCATGATGTCAGAATGACATTGTTACTGTTAAAAGTCACAAACACGTTTACTCACTCTCAGATTATAAATGATGAGGTAATTCTCAGGGAATGGGAAGACTGTTTATTCCTTTTTGTTTTTCCAGCTTTCTTTTGCTTGATTGATTCCTGCCATCAGAATCAGTTCTTTCCATTTTTGAACAAAAACTCTACTGAACTCCTCCATGATAAATGATATCCTGAACTCCCACTTGTCTCCCTGCATGATATCAAATTTCCTCCCTCAAAACTCACTAAACTTACTGTTTCTAAGAACTGCCTCAAATTCCTCTTCTCCAACTCAATCTAAATAGTTCAGCAGCTCACACATGTATGACCTATAAAAATGTAGCCATGTAACAATACTGCAACAAAATACGAAAGGCCAGGAGGGTTGTGCTGAAAATTCCTCAGCTGTGCCAGGGTCACTGTCTTTCATGCAACTTATATTTGGCAGACTATCATTTCTGGTTGTATCTCCTGACAAAGTTTCATATAATAATAATAAGTGCAGGTAGAAACATACATCAAGTGCTTCTTAGTACAAAAAATTAAAAAGTACATTATGATTAAAGCCAACCTATCATAATTTTGGATGTTATGGTCTTCAATTTCACATTTTACACGAAGAAGTTAGAATATTACTTTTCAGTTCAGAATTCTGTAATAAAAGTAATCTCTGTCCTGCAGCCAGGCCACCCTCAACTCCCTCTTTTTTAAAAGAAACTAAATGTCAGATTTTACAGAACTACTGGAAAAAGGACTGGGATTGAAACTCAGGGAGCCTCTGTGAAAATACACAGCCAAGTCTATCAACCAGAAGGCTTTTTAGCAAACCTGCTACTGCCCCAGCAATGCCATTCTGCCAAACAAAACCTAAAAATCCTGATACCTCTCACATTTCTCTCGAACAACTATGCAATCTATGGTAACAGTGCATTTAGTCACCTTCCAAAATCTGCTTCACAAAAATTCAAGCCCCTGAATTTCCACACTTTTGTTATCTTTTCCTGGCCATTCCTACAGGCCTCCAAGTTTAGCAGCACCTTTATTCCATAAACACCACCCATGCCTCCCTGTGCTCCTGCTAATCCTCCCTCCCAGTCAGGCTCTCTGTACTAAATGGTATGAGCTCTAACTGTGCAGTTCTGTGGTACAGCGAAAAGAAGGACACAGATACTCACTGTCTACATACATTCCTCATCTCCATGATCTTCTTCTTTAAATTATCACAATCCTAAATGACGTGACTGAGAAAAATCAGGAGCTGTATTTCAACTTGTAGTAATTTCTACATAAGGGTGCTCTCGGGACTGGGAAGCTCATACTGCTCCACTCAAAATCTCACCCTTCACTTACCTAAGTAAACCAGATGTATTTTTACTGGCAACTTTTGTTGGGCAAACACAATGGTTTTTAAAGTACCACCGTACTGCTGGAACTGAGCCCCCTGTAAGCATTTTTCCTTTTATACCAGTGTGATATCATGAACATAACCAACACAGCTCTGTGTCATACTAATTTCTAAATAACTCTTATCACTTATAATTAGGATATATTTCCGTCACTTGAAATCTTTAAACTATGGCTGGATAGTAACATATATGTTATAGGCATACCAGAAGTTGCAACTACTTTCAGCCAAATATGATATTAGGATCCAAAGTACAAATCTGCAAATGATAGAAAACTGGGAAGGCTGATTGAAACACCAGATGATTGTGCTTCCATTCTGAGGAACACCACAAAGCTGGAGGAATGGGCCAACAGCACCCTCATGTTGTTCAGCAAGGGGAAATACCAAGTCCTGTACCCTGGGTGTCAGGGTTTAATAAATCCATGTGAGACGGGTACGACATAACACCAATGTGATGCAGAATGTCTTCCAAATTTATTCTTCAGCAGTGCTTCTTTTAAAGCTTTTTACCTTCTGTACACACAACACGGAACTTCTACATATGGTTTGTGCACACGCCATGAGATTATACAATTGGTTATAGGTGATAAACAAAGCTAAGCATGCACTGTATGATTGTTATATGCAGATTTACTAATTTGGGCAATATTTCCTATATTCCTTGGCCAGCAAGGAATTCCCTACTTTGGGCAATATTTCCTGTTTTCTTTGGCCAACAAGTCATCTTCTACTTTTGGCCAAGATCCGGTTTTCTCTGCCCAGCTGCTTGCTGTCTTGCAGCATCAGCAAAATACTTCCCCTTATCTATCTTCAAAGACCTTCATAGGTCTGTTAAGGCAGACCAGCTGTTAAGACAGGCCAGACCCCAACACCTGGGGAATAACACCTTGCACCAGTTCATGCTGGAGGTTAACAAACTGGGAAGCAGCTTGGCAGGAAAAGACCTGCCAATGGAGTGGGTTGCGCAGAGAGATGGTGAGTCTCCATCTTTGAAGATATTCAAAACCCACCTAGACAACCTGGACTAAATAATCTACAGAGGTTCCTTCCAACCTCAGTTAATCTGTGAAATCACAGAGAAAGAAATTTCTCAGGGAGTGATCAGAGAGTCCCTAGAAACCAAAGGGCTCGATGAACCCTATTTGTTTCTTCTCCACATGAGTTTTCTTATCTAATATAAGCATGCAGTAATATAAATAAAAATACATAAATTATCATCCAACCCCCTAAACAGCAAGCTATGTAGGATAGAAGTGCATCACATTGGTTAGTAGAAAAGAATGTGATCAGATACTTTGGCGAGGAGTATGGCATGAAAATCTACCTAAACCAGAGTTTAATCCCTTTCCCTTAATTCTATTTGATTTTAAAAATAAAGATGGAGGTGAGGAAATTATTTCCAACAGATGTTCCTAAATGCATTTATCATTAAAATGTCATCAGATTTTGCTTCATGCCTTTATAAAAATTAGGCTGTGACAATACAAAGGCAAAGGATCCCAAACAAAAACATTTACTTTGAAATCTTGACAGAAGTAATGTTTTTACTGATGAGGATTTGTTAAGAAACGCTGAACTCTTCAAAGCAATGCTTCCAGAAAAAAAAGAGAAATTTCCTTTTATTCACATTGAAGAATGCTCATTGCATACTCTCATAACCTGGATTGTGCAGCCAGGTCCAATAATCAATCAAAACAAACTGTTGTACTTAAGACTGTTATTTGTAATTTCAAGGCTTCTTTTGTTTCAGGGTTTTTCCTCTGAAAGTAGTTCAGATTTCCCTTCTGAAAGAGAAACACTGCCTGGAGGGTGCATTGACATCTTGATTTTATACATGTTTGCTCACTGTTAGTTATCTAAGATAGATATAAGAAACACAAGGGTAGGCAGACTTGATATGTTTACAAAGATATGATTAGCAAGTAATTTCATGAGTTAAATGGAAGTGCAGTGATATATCTCTAAGGATTCCTGATGCATATAAATAAAGTAAACAGTAAAGAAGACACAATGCAAAACAACAGGAAAGCAGCATATATGAAAATATTTATGGCTTATTCAGAATAATACAGAGTCAAAATTCTGTATAAACACGAAGCTTGAAAGAAAATGTATTCCTCTGCTTCTCTTTTCTGTACCATAAATAATAAAACCAGAATTTAAAGACTGATATGTGTCCTCAATGGAAAAAAGATGTATGTTATAAGGTTTTATTTTTTAAAAAAATATATTCCTTTAAAGATTTACCAGTACAGTCATCTTCAGTGGATATTTTCAGGAAAGAGCTTTTAAAAGAAAATTTGTACATTTTAATTTTTATTTCAGTGATCCATCCAATATTATTTTAAATGAAAGCAGCTGACTACATTTTATTCACAGGGGCTGAATTCAGGGGGAGAGGGGAGAACCAGAGAGGAAAATATAATTACACTTCTCCAAGCTCAGCATACAAAATATTCTTCATGTGATTGGAGTAGCAAATTTCTACAGTTAATTGTGCAGATGTTAAAAATATTATTAATTTTAATTTTATCAAGATATTAAAAAACCCTAAACAAAACAAGAAGATACTGTATTTCTCTTTTGTTTCCAGGCAGTTCCAAAGCAATTTTTCTTCCTCCTGTTTGTGCTTTAATGAAACTAAGCCCTATCAAATAGGACTAATAAATTCTGGTATTTGTTTTTATGGGATAATTTGTGCCTCCTTCACATCATGCATAAGCTAATGGTGGTTTTCTTAGCTAGGTCTCATTGCTCTGCATATATTTTGTTGAGAGCATTATCATCTTATCTATCTGACCTTTATTAAACTGTTATGGGGTAAGACTTACCAGCCTGTCAGAGCACTTTAGGAAGATTTTGTTTTTTGCCATGTTATTCTCATGTCCCTGGATATTTCCAGTCCATTGCATTCAAATAGATTTATGAGTGCTATGCCTGTTTAGTTTTAGCATCTCTGTTGCAGGCTAGTTGTGGGTGCTCAGGCATGCCCACTTCTCTTTGTACACATCAGTGGATAAATTTTTGATCCCTCCTGTTGTAATAACATCACTTTGAAACTGAAATTTCTTTACTCCTGAAATAAGAAATGTTTTCTTCACCAAGCTAACATGATTTCAGACTTCCTCCTTGTCATTGTCAGTACAGAGAAAGGCTGTGCTTTACAACTTTATCACCTGACCTCTTCATTGCTACACTCCCTATTTTGATTACAACACCATAATATAGGATAGTTTATAAATTAAAACATTAAGAATTTGATGTTCAGCTAGTGTAATAAATGTTCTAGAAACACTTCAGAGGGATCATATTTAAATCTATCAAAACATATGTAGGTCCTATAGGTAGTTTAGGAAGATGGGATTTTGTCTTTATCTAGTATTTCCACATTTATTTTTAATAATTCTCCCACTTTCTCGCTCTCCAAGTGTTATCTATGTCCTGCCTCTGCTGACAGATTATAAACCTCTGGACTGACTCTTGCTGTTCTAGAACCAGTATGGACTCACTGTAAGTTTAATGACATAGTCATTAGCACAGGAAGGCTAATCAGTATAGCCATCACCTGTCTTGCCTTTAAGCCATCCTGGCAGTGACAAAGCAGTCCCTTTTCTTTTCCTGGCTGATCACCACACTCTCACAAGAGTGAGAGTGAGTGACAAGCTTGTCCTCACAAAAGCTGGGGAAGATGATTAGGGGCCTATTTAGCTGAAAAAATAATCCAACTGTACTCTGTTCTCTGTGTTGTCTCAGCTCCCTGATACAGCCAATAAAGAGTCAGCCTTGGCACTATTAAAAGAAGTGGGAAGTGGGCAGGGAGCAGTAACGGGACAGAGTCAGCCAGGAACTGCGGGTTTTGGCAGACTGCTGTGTAAATGCAAGTCAGGTGGCATTTTGGAGAGTAGTTACTATGGAAACCAAAAAAGTGTTACTTTCCTGAAGTTTTATCACTTGGAGTTATGCATTTGTATCTTCACCGATATCTCCCTCCTCATCTTTGTGGAGAAAAGCAAGCACCATTAAAAATAGATTTACTGAATGTAACAGTGAATCAATTCTGAACATGGCTGTTTGCACAGAGTTCCCACTCAGAGACAGACTGTAAATTATTTCTCTGAAGAATACATTAGTGTTTTGTGACTAATAGGCTATTTAATTTTTTACTTCTACTGGAGGAGTCACAGCCATGAATTTTTGTGTGTAATGTACTTGGTTGTAGACATAACCAGGCTAAAACCTGTATTTACATATCAATTCTTCCTCAAACCGTACACTCCTCATCCTCAGCTCTGATGAGTAAATATGGCTGTTCTCATCACTCCTGGGCCACGCAGGTCTCACTGGGGCACTGGGCCGCCAGCCCACAGGCCACCTGTGCAGCCTCCACACCCGTAGGGTCACAGGGCCAATGCCTGGTGACACTGGCAGCACATGGCGGGAGGGACTCTCATCTCCCAGGGGTGAGCCAAGGCTGTGTGGTGCCCTCGGTGGCACGGGACATGCTCAGAGGATATGCAGAGGTAAACGTGAGCCAGCCCAGGGCTCAGGAAGAAAAACCTCCTGACACCAAAAGGCTTTGGTTTGCTGGTGCCTTGGGGCAGCCACAGCCACCTGCCCCTGGAGAGGAGCACAGGATGTATCCCTGTGAGGGTGAGCATCCTGCCAGGGGAGAGGGGAAGTGACTGAAGGGCAGGAAAATAACAATCTAAACTCTGTATTCAGTGAGGCTTTTCAAAGGATTGATTGGGCTAACAAAGTTTTTAGTACTCTCTCCAGATATATGTACACAAAGGTGGACATATAGAAATGTATGTACTTTATGCACACAAAAGCATCTATTAATGATATACATGTGATTTCTTTCCTTTATCCCATTTTAAGATTGTTTCATTCACTAGAACTTCTGGCTCAAGCCAGATTGTCATTTTGCACCTGGAAGCCCCGTGCAGTTCTCACTCCTGATGTCCTTCTGAAGGCTTGAGACACGAGAGAAAAAGAATAAAAAAGTTGCCAATAACCACACTCCACTTTTTTTTTCTTATTGATGTAGTCATGGTGAAGAATACGTCCTTGTAAATGTAGTCTTAACAATACAGCAAGAAATAATAAAAATCATCTATAGATGTGCTTACCCTACCTGTGTCCTAAACCTTCATAGGAACAGATGCTTTATGTGTATTAGTCCTTTCTTGCTCCTCATATGTTCAATTCCATGGGAAGAAAATCTTGTTGCCTGTTCCATGAGAGAGACACAGAACACTGTCAACATCTGGATATTTGGAAACAAAAATTTGGCAATGTGTTAGAGCGTGTCATCTCAGGTCAGCCTAAGCACATAAAAAATTAATGTATCTAATAGAGTAGATGTTGTCTCTGGGAGAGATACAACTCCACAGTGTTAGAAATACAGCCTTTCTAAACATCTTTAAAATGTAGTTTGATTATCAAAAGAATTTGTTACTTCTTTATTGTTGTAAATAATTTTCTTAGGCTGTGCCTCTACAGTATGAAGTCGAAGAAGAAATTGCTGGAACCTAGACAAAATTGCAACCTGTTTCTCATTGCCTCCTGTTTTTGTACAGGTCATCACCACTCTGCATATTCCACCTTTCTTCTGGATCTCAGGGGGAAGACCCATGGCCTTAGAAAAATGACTTTTTTTTGCTATTTCTATTGCAAGAGCTTGAAATTCTAGAGTATAATCCTGTCATCATTATATTAAATAGCATTTAGAAGTTGTATTCTGTCCCTTGGGACTTGGTGTGAGAAGGTTTTGAGGCTGGAAAACCTGCTGAGAGTATTGGAGAAATGTGACAGGACAGAGCTAAACACAGTGTGGCTACGTTCATGTTGTCTATAGACAGCAATACCTGGACCAGATTGTCCCCCAAAACTGTGATCAGATTTGTCTTGTAAGAAACTATTTGGTTAGTTCTGAAAGATAACTTTGAAAAAATGTGTATGCAGATTCATAATAAGCACACCAAGAGAATCTGGCAAGGTAAAATATCGGGAAAAAAAATTGCACAACTTAAAAATAAATGTTTTCATTTCCCAAATTGCCAAACTAAAAGCAAGAAAAAATAATAGCTGAGTCCTGAGTATCAAAACTGCAGCCTTTCATCAGAAGTTATAAAGAACTAAAGGTCTGAGGTAGGAGATATCACTGATGGTGCAGAGACCACTGAAAGCATGATGAGAAGAAATCATATATATTCAGCGAGATTATTATATTTTACAGACATGTAAAAATTAAATTGTAAGAATCCCTATTACTAATATAACATTGTATATTTCCTATTTCTTATGCACTCCAGTAGAAGGTATTTTTTAAAACACTGATGCAGTTTGGCTTGGGTTAAACATCGCATACAAAGGTAACTGCAAAGAGAATTGGTTTAAAACCACCAACCGAGTAACATATTAAGTAGTACTATGGAGTAGACATAGTATGTGAAATTATAGTTGTAATTATATACATCTTTAGAGCAAGTCTTTAAATATATTTTTAGAACTGTTTGATTTTTAATTAATATTATAAAAAACCTGTCACAGTAATTTTCAATTAAATGTTCTTATGACATATTCAACAAACTGTTTTCAAACGAAAGGGTATTAAAAGGAAAACATGTGACACTCTTGAAAGTCTAATTTGACTGGTATACACACTTTCTGTCTTGTTGCAACAGGAATGAGAGGCAAATTAATTGTTTTGTCACTTTATTTTGAAATATAGATGCACTTGATACTTGATACCTTACTAAATACTTGATACTTGATACTAAATACTAGATACTTGATATCTTAATCACAAGTTAGATCAATCTGAAATTTAATTTTCCTACTAGTTTTATTATATTATGTTATTATATATTTTTATTATATTATTACTATTAATATTTCCACTAAGAAGAGGCTGTCTTCTATTAATCTGTGGCTCTATATTCAAAAGAGCAGAGGTAAAGAAAATAAATATCAAAACTGATGTTTAAGGTGTATTAAGATGCACCTGAGAGAAATTTAGAGAGTGGAGGGTATTACAGTCTCTCCTCTATAAAGCTGAGAAAACTCTGGTTTTCTGAAATTCCACAAATGAGACTGTTACTGCAAGATATTCCATATTTGAAAGTACTGATTCGGCTGCCTTAAAAAAACCCAAAAAAACAGCAGTAATCACCATAATTAAGTAAATAAATGTGTTAAACAGAAAAGCACAGCTGGTCTTTGAAAATGTGATCTGAATTTTTCAGGGCTGCAGTCTCAATCTTCCAAAGTTTTCTTTTTACCATGTGTTTAATTAACACTGTAGTCATGGAAACTTCAAGCACCTGTAGTTGTTCTTCAGAACCCTGTTTAATAGTCTGGAAAAGGGATTTCATGATCCTTAATTTCTAATCTACTCTGAATTTCACCAATATTCTTCTTGGCTAGTGTGTCCCCCTGCCTCCCCTTTGCTCTGCAGCCCATGACCTGTGAAACTGGTGTTCACAGCAACAGCTGCTTCAAGCTTCCTTGGAGCAAGTTCCTGTCAATACTAACTTCTGACTCCAAAGTTAAAGTCTTCTTCCATTCCTTTTCCATTCACTGCCTGTGGCATCTGTGCCATAGAAATAAATTCCTTTTCTCTCTTACCTGGAAAGTTTTCCCTTATCTGTTTTGATTTTCCAAATATTTTCTGAAATTTTGCAAGAATATACAGTACACTGACTGTCACAGGGCCCCACAAAATGTAGCCTTATTGTTTAAATAGTGAAGAACCTCACTGTGGGGTTTTAAACAGCAAAGAAGGGAACAGAAGGTGGTCAGACCTTCTTTCAGTATATCCTTTCTCGTGGAAATACACAGAGGAAAATAGATTGACTCCAAGATGTTTAGTGAAGGATGTGAACTGTGCTTACAGACATTCCCTTTAAGAATAAAAAAAGATAAGCCAGAAAGCATCTGTATACCTGTAGGCAGTACTAGTATTGGGGATGACTCCTTTACAAAATGAAATGGCCTAATTAAGGGAACTCCAGTTGGCATTAAGTTAGAGGTAAGTTTTTTCCAGATCTGTTATGTTAGATAGAGCTACTCTGTTAGCTGAGAAATAAGGAATGGATGACCTCCATGCAGGTGAGGGAGCATGGGGCTGCTAATGGACATCGCTGTAGACTAGATCTACTAGACTCTGTAGGTAGCTCTCAAGAGACATTTGTAGTTTGGGTTTAGAATTCTATCCCCTTCATGGGGGAAGGAAAAACAAGTCCCTTTGCTCCTTAAATCTATGATTTCAATAAGCAACTTCAGAATATTATGTGTTAGAGAAAGCTTATAATTTTCTTCCTTCAGATTTCCCTGCTTTTAGGCTTTTCTACAGGTATCCAGCTCAGTTTGATGCAAAAGAACTATCTCCCTTGTATCACAAATCACACATTATTCTCAAGCTCCTTCATGGTTATTTTTCTTTAGAGAAAACATGCTGTTAGTTTTGTTCAAGGAACAGTTGCTAAATGATTATTATTTCCTACAGATTACATAGTCTCTTAACAGCAAATTGTTTCTTTACAACAAGTTAATAAAATGCAAAAGAAGACATCCAAGTCCCATTTAAAATAAATGGTGAATCTATTAAAATCCAAAAAGGCTTTAAAAAGTATCAGTAGTCTCATCTGTCAAAAGGGATGGTGCATCTGATCCACTGATAAGTTTTAACCCTGCCACAAAGGTTTGCTGCATTTGAAAGCTTAATGTGATGCAAAAGGGCAAGGACTAATTGGAGCATCACTCCTTTCAGTAGAAATTGATGCTTTATCACCATGCTTGTAAAATTCTTAGAAATGTTGTGATCCTGAAAACAGCCTCTTCATATTGATTATACTTCAATCAAAGCTGCTTCCTCTGAATTCTGTAACATGAAAAAACATAATTTCCTTCTCGAAAAAGTTTGTCTTTCCCCAAAAATTTGATGATGATTTGTAGTCATAGAGTCTTCATTGTTTTTTTCTATGAAACTATTCACTTCATGGCAAACTGAGAGCCTTTGTTGGAGGATCATTGGTGTGTTTGTAGGTGTGGAAAAATAACCCTACAATGAAATGATTTTTAGAGATAATGTGTTAGGATAATGAAATGCATTTCTTATAGAAACTTAAAATGCTTTTTCTATTTATGAAGTATTGCTGTTGTACTAGAGATTCAGGGCCAGTATGTAGAAAGAACAAGGCACAACACTATAATAGAACACAAGTGGGAAGAACAATGTGGAGACATGAGCTACAAGAGACATTCTCCAATACACATCTCTCCTGTGGTTGATACACAAATGCTCAGACCACTGTGACTCCCACACTACATTTTACATAGATAGTGTCAAGCCTTTGTAGATATGAAAGTCAGTTTCTGATTTCTGTCATTGTGATACCAATCCAAGACAGATATACTAATTTTCATGCAATTTCTTAATATTCAGGACACTAACACTAGAAGTTAAATTATTGCATAAAGGTGAATGATTTTTGCTCAAGATTTTAATTTTACTTACTTACCAATTCTGAATGTGGCAGACACTTAAAGGCAGGAGGAGGGAAAGATTTTTTTTTACTCTTAAATGTAGTTAGGATACACCATATTGTCTCTAAAATAGTTCAAAAATATGAACTCCACGGATGTGTTAACTCCCCCATAAAGTCAATATGCTTTGAGACATTAAGTCAATATGCTTTGGGATTAGTGGGTAACAAATAAGTTATGAAACTATTTCCCCCAAGCATTCTTTGCACTTTTCCATATAGCTTTATGTACAGGTGGTCACAGAATGAACTGTCCAAGATAAACAGTCTGTGAAGGACTGAGTCACAGGTTTGTGTGGATCAAAAGCTACTTCCCAAGTTAATGATGCAATGTACTATCCTATACAATTCCCACCCCAAAAGAAACTGCAGTCTACCTACTGAGCACCTGTGTCTTATGCCCTTGGAAACCCCCAGTTCAGTTTCTTGGAGGTAAACTCAAGGTTGCTTTTTCACAATGTTTCAGAAAATTTCCAGCAACACTATAAGTAAACAAATTAAAACCAGTTTTGTACAGACATTTCCCTGCCCACAAGGCCATTTCTTCATCCTAACCTCAACTCATTTGTGCTGACTAATAGCTCAAAGGTCTTTTTTACTAAGCAAAAATTAATTCCTTCTAAGGGAGGCGGATCATATTCAGCCTCCCACAATGTCATATTCAATAGTGGACAGCTATAAGCTAGCAGAATGTAATTATGTTACTCCCTTAAAAGTGGGAGTCTTTCTCTAAAAATCAAGACAATGGATGTGCAGAGCAGATCATCTCTAGCTGACAGTGAATGTATATAGACTCCTTTAAAAATACACCTCTGTACAAAGAGCTAATTCATTTCCCTTAAGCTTATGTAAGAGGTTTTTTTTGGTGGTGGAGACTTTGTGCTTAGCCTCAGCAGATCCCCTGACATAAATAAAGTTCTGAGTAATGTTGCCTTTAAAGGCTTGCAGTTAGGTGGGGAAATTGTACTGTATTATGAGAACAAGATTATATCTATAAAGTAGGAAGCAGTAGCACTAGCATGGAACTAAATGGCGAAGCTGTAGCAAATAAAGAATAAATACAGTTTTGCTAAGCACTATCACAGAACCACTTAGGCTGCTCAGTGGAAATAAATGTTTTTAAAGTCCAAGCTGCAGGAATGCAAGAGAGGTTGACTGGAGATGGCAGACTCCTGTGACAAACCAAGAAGGGAACAAATAAATAGGCACATATCAGAGGCTGTGTTTTAGTCACAAGTGGAGATTCTGCTTCCTACCACCCAGGACTTCTATTTGTGTAGATGCAGCAGAAAGAGAAATAGAAAAATTATGTGAAAAAACCCAGTCAAAGACAAAAAGGTCAATGCTTTCTTAGCTTAAAAATATATGATTGTGTGTATGTAAAATATGTGTGTGTACGTACTTGAGGGACATAGTGATTTGCCTGAAAAATAATGAAGGTTAACATAGGACACTCCTAGAAGTTTTTTCATGTTTTTGTTTGAGAGGTAAATACAACTACAAAAGAAGAGAAAACAGTAGGATTTGTATCTGGCTTTAATTACAAATTTCAACACTTTAACTTTTAGCTTGCTGAGATGCCTTCTTAATCCCCAGTTAAAAAGCAATGCTTGCCAGGTACTCAGCAGAAAGATAAGGATATGGGAAGTTTAGAAGTTCTAGAACATTCTAGAACTTCACTCACTTTATATGAGGTCTGAGATGTTTTTCATTTAATGCCAGGTAATAAATAACAGAATTGTGAACCATCTAATTTTTAAGTTGTTTTATTTTTCCTAGGAATATAGTAAAGTCAGCCATGGAAAATCTTCTATGTAAACAGAAGAAAATTCTGTCTTTTAAACATATCTATATCTTGAACTACATGTATAAGATGGCAATTATCTTTAGCATTCAATTCATTTAAGTATATACTTGAAAGAAGCATGTCATGAAAGATGAGGATGCAAGAATTTTATCTCATATAGAAATAAGGAAATGGACTGTACAGGATATTCCAAAGTGATCTGGATAAATCACCATTCCACAGAACTTTGGTGGGGAAGTAAACATATGAAAAGGACTTGCTTTTCCTTGAACAGTGACTATTACTACCAGAATAATTCAGGCCATATTGTCACTTGGGAAAAAAGTAATCTATGGGAGGAAATCCCACCTGCTCAGAGCAAGTCTAACACAAAGAGGAGTAGTAGGACCATGTGTTTAAGCAAACTGTACTGCAGGTAATACAACTGCATAGAAGATAATCAGCTGCTACTATAGTAGTATAGAATCAAGTCATGAGCATGAAGCACTGGGAAAGCTTTATAACTAGAGACGTGCTACAGCACAAACAATATATCATAATGCTGTTTGCTATTTTGAGACTGGGTCTATTTAACTGATTCCAGTCTTTAACACATGAATCCCAGCTGTGCACAGCAAGTCTTTATATCATCAAATGAAAAGATTTTGACAAGTTCTGTCTTGCTAGTAATAGCACAGAATGATCATGGAATGATGCAGCTTGACTTGTACTTGGTATTATATTGGTTCTCACCTAGATAACCCACAGAGCATTTGAAGGATACATGAAAACAAAATTTTAAAATAATTGCATTCTAGGTTGTTACATTCATAAGGGATCAAAGGCTAATCCTGCCTTTAGCTCCTTAGAATAAAACCAAGATCCAAATGTCAAATGTCTTCACATTTGAGAGCAGCAGTATGTCTTTCACATTTGCAAAAATCCTAACTTGTATATTCCATTATTTAAGCCACACTTCTTTTAAGTGGTAATTCTTGATAACAAAAAGCCTGTGGTAAAACTTTCATGTACAAATGAATCCCATTAATAAGGAAACTGCCTATTTGGCGTGACAAGATGAGACATGTAATGTGTAAGATCTGGTTCCCACATGGCAAGCTTTATCACACAGTCTGACTCTAAGCAGTTGCATTATTTTCTATGTCACTAAAGTTAAATAAAAATGTTCAGAAAAGCTGCTAACTGTGAAAACAAATCAAAATAAAAAATTAAGCACCCATACATGATTTACTGTATCATGTGGCAGAACATTATTAGAATAATGAGAAAGCAGTCTGTCTGATAATTTATTTTATACTGTGAACATATGTAATGGAATTCCTCGGTAAGAGCAGTCAACTTTCTCTTTTTTCATATCTTCAACAAAACCCCCACCAAAAAAATGAAATCATATCAATGTTTAAAAGGACCTGAGAAATCAGAAAAATTGAACATTTTTAAAGTCAGATGCATTGTCATCAGTGTTTCCTATGCTGAGTATATTAACTGGTATTCACTCGATTTTAGCTAAAAAGTGCATCTTGTTCATGTGAGAAAAGGTGCAGTGAAATAGGAGTAGAACTGCATGGGTGAGATGGCACTAATTTAAGAAATGAAGCATATATATGAAATTGTAGAATATCCATAACAAATATATTTTTTATTTTCATCCCTGTATGATGTGCTTACAGTAAGACTGTGGTCTTATCCAAATTATCACAAGCCAATGCTGTCTAACCTAGGCATAAGGAATAGATAATCTTTCAAATATACTGAAATCAGAGATGAATGTCAAGTGCATAAGCTTACTTTTAATGTTATTAAAGTTCACCAACAATTGTATGTCACTTTGCACTGCATGTATAAATGACTGTGCTGAGTATTTTCATAAATTGAGTAATTGATTCATGCAAATCAAGTACTACCACTACTACTGCTTTAGTCATATTTTGCAATATTTTTTCTGCTTTATTTTTTTTGTGATGAAGAAATAGTTTGTTCATTGAGAAAATATTTTTGCTTCTTTTCTGTTTATCATGTTGAAGATTCTGAGTGTAAAGCAGAACTGAAAAGATTTGGCCACTGATTCTCAAATGCAAGACTTGTAGAGAAGAAGTCGTTCTCTATCAACACACATCCTTCAGAGATGCCTGCAAAGATACTATGATATTACCTGATGGAATGTATCCTCTTCAGTGACTTAGCATGCTAAGCCATAGAATAGATACCTTGGCATGTCTGAGACTGCCCATGAGCTTGAGAGTGAGAAGAGGTCACAGTTTAGCTTCCAGAATTATTTGCAAACAAAGCAGTATCGGTCAAGAAAGGGTAGTCTTGTTCTTCAAATGATCACAATTATCTGGCATGGACATAAGAAGAAAATAACGGATGTGAATTCTGCTAAAAGTACAAGTGACTTCTCCTTTTTCTCTGCTTAGCTCCTGCTTTTTTTTTCCCCCTGCAGTAAGGAAGAAGCTGGATATTATTAAACCTTGCAATATGTGTCCATTCTGTCCTCTACCAAGAAAAGCAATAAAAAGATGCCTGTCTAACCGTTTCTGTCTTGAGATGAATCTTTTCTTTACTACCTTTGCCATGAGAGATCCAATAACAGCATAAATTCTTCAGGCACTGTTCCTTTCTAATGATCAAAGCAGTTTTTCCAAAACTTTGTTTTTTCCACTTGGAAAGGGCAAATGGAATTGGGATTCAGAGAAAAGTTCACGAACTGCAGGTTAAAATATTGCTTTTTCCTCCTGCTCTAAACTACTTTTATCATTTGCATCTGTGCAGAATGAGTACAAAGCGTTACTGCTCTGATGATATTCTTTCCCCATACATGCAAAATGATCCATAGAAGTACCAGGAATAGGTCAGTTCTTAATCCAGTTGTCAGGAAGTTAGAAGGCTTTTCTTTTTCCTAGGTCTAGAAGTATCCACCATGCTCATTATCGCTGTAGGTGAAACCTGCTGTCCCCTCACATTTAATGTGAAAATTGAGTCCTGTCTTTCAGGTGCAGTAGGAAAATGTGGAGTATGTTGTATACACTGATTGTTATACTTCACATCTAAATATTTTAGGATTTATTTATATGTTATTTAAGATTTATTTATATAATTTTGGAGAATGACCAGATGCTAAAAATTACATCAATGAAGAAACGATTAAAGCAAAACTGCTAGAAATAAATTGGTACATTAGCCTTAGTAAGTGACCTGAGAAAAGAAGGGACTATTATGAAAACTGGTATGTGGCTGTCTGGCCCAGTGACTATGTGCAATCCTTCTCTTCTGTGAATTATAGCTAAAGTGATTAGATCTTTTCTAGAGGATAACTTCAAGGACATAGATCATTCTTCCCTGTGAAGTGAAATACAGAGTACGATGAAGCATTTTTTGTCATCTTAGGTAGCTGAAATCCAGGCTTTTATTAATGTCCAGTGAGACTTATTTTGCTTTCTAAATTTTTAATGTACCTAGAGTCAGTAAAACATCAATAGTTTATTGTCCTCCGTATTTCAATCGCGCGTTGAGATTTGCCAGTTCTAACCCACCATGTGAATTCCAGCATAGAATATGCATAAGCACTGACATGGTTCTTAGCTTTGTGTATATCCAGTATATTTACAATACTAAATATTTCTAGAATTTGTTGCACTTTCAAGTCATGCAAAGCATTCTGCAATTTGATCCCCTCCATGTTTCCAGAAAAGTACATAATCAGGGCAGAATGACACCCAACCACACTGGTAAACAGCCCTATAAAAGCTGTAGGTATCTGTAAACATTGCTTTTAACAGCACGGGCAACATTGATCCAATTAAATTTTCTCTCATTAAATTGCTCACTGTTCGTCCATTGTGTTCATTCACAATCTTTCTCTGGCAATAAACTTTTTGTGAAATAATAGGACATCTTCATTGTTCCTGTTCTTCTTTGGTGTAATTTTAAGCAATGTTGCACTGGATGACAGATTCTTCTGAAGAAATTTTCTTCAACCTTCCACTCTCTATTACAGCAAGGCCACACTCTATAGCACTGCCTCAACTGTGCTATTATTCTTTAATGTGAATTCAGCTATGTGATTACTTCACAACACTGCAGAAAAGAGAGGATTTTCCTCAATTTTCTGTGTTAGTAGGAAATAGTTAGCTATACGTATCAGAAAAGAAAAAAAAAATCATTAGTTTCCCTATAATATTGATGTCAAAATAAACTATTGGATGATTACTTGTTTCGAAAACAACTAATATTCATCAGTTAAGCAGCTGGTAAAAAGAGCTAGTCCTTTTTCTATCAGAATAATTGAGATTTCTCTATATACACTTTTTTACCATTGAGTAAAATTATTGAGTGACTTGACAGCTCAGTGTTTTCCTTTATGTGTGACTTTTATTTATGACCTAAAACGTATTCTGAAGGAGTAAAAGTTTTTCTCACTGCTATTTCTTTCCTATCCCAAATTATACATAGGAGTATTCAAAACTAAACTTTAAGGTACTAAGTTTCATCTGATATCCTGGGTTTGCATAATGTGTTTTTTGATGAGATGCTATATAAGTTTTCTTATTATGTTATGTGCCTCTTGCCTTATCACTCTAAGTTCATTAATTTCATTGCAGCTGTTCCCACACAAGAGAAAGTAATCTTGAGCATGATATAGTTTCCAAGCAGTCATCACTTTGATTTCTAATCATGTAGTTAAATTCTACATAACCACTTCTGTGATAGTGTCTAAGAAATCAGGCATCACTAGCATATACCACACCATCATATTGGAACCTGATACAGTCTGCTTTTAAATCAGGGGAAGAAAACCAGGGCAGTTTGTATAGGAAAGTTTTAAATTGGCCCTTCTGTGTTTGTGTCTGTGTGTATGTACTTTCTACTGTATTGTAAATTCAGTGTATTTTGGTTGTAATGAAATGTACACCACCAAAGCTCCTTCAGGTAAGGGAAGAAATTATCTTATGTCTTAATCAAACAGCCTCACTATTCTGTGTTTTCTATGGCAAAAGACTCCAGATTTAAATTTAAAACCATTACTCTGTGTTTGGAAAGTATTAGTTTGACAATATCCCAGTCTTAATCAGGTCACAATAGGTTGTATTAGCTGGAAATCAGAACAAAATACCTATTTGTGTTGTTCATAGTTAAAAATTTGATTTAAACCATGTTCTGTTTCTTGAACTAAAAATTTGAAGAGAATATCAATATTTCCACATATCAAATTGTGGCAAACATTTAAAAATATCTGCTTTATATCTTCAGAAATCTTATATATAATTTTTCCAAAATTTAGACTCCTCCAACTTCTTTACCCATAAAAGAAAAAAAAAAAAAGGAAAAAAATATGGTCCTGGGAAATAAGGTATTTAAAATGTTGAATAATGTCTAACCACAATGGATCTCACAGACATTTAATTCTCTGCACAGTCATTTACAGGAAATGTGCATTTATGTTACGTTTCTTAAATGATGATCTTTTCTGCAGCAGTTAATGAAGGCAATGCTATAGGCATGATTCATTTTCACACTGAGGTAACTGACTCAGGAGAATGATTTAGAAATCAATTTTTTTCCCCTAATTTCCTGAAAAACATTAAATGGCTATTATAAAAGCAGAACACAACGAAAAGTATAGAAAAAAAGACACAGCCCTGTTATTACCTAACAACCTACTGCTTGCTCCATGGAATGATAAAAAGTATGATAAAATGTATCTACATATTAGTGGTTTCTACTAAAACCTAGTTTTAAATGTCAAAATATTTAAAACTAATCTACATCTGATAGCAGACTACACTTTTCTTCTGTGTCTGCATTTGAGTAATTAAATTTTACAGCTTTTTATTCAGTAGCATCTGCTTCATATTTTTGCACTGTAGTTAAGCTATCAATTTTTGGCAGTGTAATAACCCTGTTGAGTCAATAGCTACTGTTTGCTCTGACATTATTGACTCAGCAGCAAGTTCATTGTTTTGCTTGTTTTGACAGTACATGCAATTCATACACATGATCACTTTTAGCTGTTAGAGCATATTAATAAAAGATATACTTCACTGGATCTAGCAGAGAGCCCAGTGTCTCCACTGAGTGGAGACCCTAGGAAAAAGTTTTTTATAGTACCATAACTTTAGATAGCTTTAAAGTATATCAAGTGATACAGCACTGCTGCACTATCTTCCAGTATACCTAGGACTTGAATATGTCTTTAAACCGTCCTTACACTGTCAAGGAGTGGGCATCCATAACTTCTCTGGGCATCCTCTTCCATTGTCTCACCACCCTCATTGTAAAATATTCTTTCCTATATCTTATCTAAATCTACCCTTTTTCGATATAAAATCATTATTCCTTGTCCTATTGATACAAGTCCTGATAAAAAGTTCTCCCTATCTTCCATGTATCCCCCCCTTAGGTACTGGAAGGCAGCTATAACATCTCCCCTGAACATTCTCTTCTCCAAGCTGAACAACTCCAATTCTCTCAGCCTGTCTTCCCAGGGGAGGGTTCCCTCCCTCTTATCGCTGTTGTAGCTCTCCTCTGGACTTGCTCCAACAGGACCCCATCATTCTTATACTGGGGACGCTGGAGCAGGATGCAGCACTCCAGGTTGGGTCATACCAGGGCAGAGGGGCAGAATCTCAGCATGCTGGCCACACTGCTTTTGATGAAGCCCAAGATAGATTTGGCTTTCTGAGCTGCAAATGCACATTGCCAGTCAGTGTCCAATTTTTCATCACCACCACACCGAAGTCCTCTGCAGGCCTAGTCTCAATCCCTTCACCCCTCAGCCTCTGTTGATAACAGGGATTTTCCTGTCCTGGCTGCTGGACTTTGCTCCAGGCCTTGTCAAATTTTATGAGGTTCATATGAGTTAACTCCTCAAGTCTATCAAGATCCCTCTGGATGGCATCCCTTCCTTCAGGCAAATGGAAGTCAGTAGGTGACATCAGCTCTTCTCATAGCCAACAGTCAGTCCATCATTAGAAAACACCAGCAAAAAAAGACTGACCCTTTGTGAAGCCATACTGGCTGTCTCTAATCGCCTCCCTGTAATCTATGTGCCCTGGCATAGCTTCCAGGAGGATCTGTTCCATGTTCTTTCTGAGGCTGACAGGTTTGTTTTTCCTAGAATCCTCCTTTCTAATCCTGATCAGAAAACAGAGTCAGAGTGATATTGTGTAATTGGCTTCAGATTTCATGCCTTTAAGTGCAGTGATTTCTCCCTGCTATTGTATCTTGCTGAGCAATGTACATAGAGCTAATAAAAAATCCACAATACAATGGTATCTTGCTCCACAAATAGACATCTAAAATTTGCACTCAGCATGTCAAAGCACAATGGTGTCTTGTTTGAGTTACAGGAAAATCAGTGCAAGTGAGAGGCATCTCTGTGAGGAAGATATGCTGTGTTATTCAAATTATTCAGAGGGAAGAGAAGCAAAGCCATATATTTTCTTTAATTTCAGTTCAATTCTTTAAGCAATAAATTGCATATTTCCTGCAGGTTAAATAAAACACTATTACACTCCTCTGGCAGTAAATTAAACTAATGGAGCTTACCATACAAGAATATGTGAAATTACAATCCATATTTTAACAGAAGACAAAACCAGAACTACCAACTGGACAAAAAATACATAAAAATCTTTGACATATATAAAAATTATTTTTGCTTCTGAATAAATGCTTATAGTTACTGAGAGATAGTCACGGTTACAGAGAACATGGGAAAAGGAAAATGTTGTTACTATGCTAAGCATTATTTGTTTTGCATTTGGCAGAGCTACTGAGCAGTTTCTGATCTGTCTTAGGTAGAGAAGGCAAAAGAAAGGAAGAAAGAACAGACATAGAGTGTTTGCTCCCCTGCATATCTAGGTCAAGTTCTTGCTGCCTAGGCTCCCAAGTGTTTTGAAAGATGTTATAGCACCATTAATTTCACTAATCACACAAAAGATAAATGGGTCAGATACAGGTGGCCCACAGGCCCTGGCCAGCTGTCCATGGCTAGCATTTGGGACAACGTGCTTTAGGTCTTGCTCAGTTTATATTTCCACAACACATATGGGAAAACATCCTATTCATCTTCCTTCTTTCCAGACACAATCCCTCCAGGATCGACTAACAGGGCTTTGTTAGCTCCATCTTTCCTCAGCAGCAAAATTACAGTGTAAGATTATGGCCAGACTGCTAGAACTGCAAACTGCAGATTGCAAAACAAATTAGCACTGATCAGAGTTACATTAATACATAAATGACTAGAAAATTTTGTGTAGCGTTATCTGAAATCTAGATATGAAAGAAAATAGAATGCAGCCCATGGTATTAAAGGACACACTGTATTTTTAATCTGAGTCAAGATTTTGGAGTTTAAGTCTTTTTCTTATTTGCAGTTGTACTTGAACAGAAGTGAAATACTGTGGATATTTTTTGTTGGAAGTTTTTCTGCAAATTCTGTAACAAATTAACAAATGGTCAATGTATCCACTACAGGTTTGTGTTTTGAATGCTTCAAAATTACTTTCTTTTGTGATCAGTGTCTCTGATTCAGAACGGTGTATTTCTAATAAGACATGTCTCAATGTCAAAGCTATTAATGTAAAGGAAATTATAGGCTATTTTAGACAACTAGAAAACAAAATCCGAAACTTTCCTGCAGTTAGCAAACAGTACCTCTCCTACCTCCACTCAGCTTCAGTTTTGCCTGAAGTTAGTACAACCTAATTGTTTCAGACAACCACCTCTATCAAACTTGGAAAAATTAAGTAAATGATTCTGAAATCTTTGGGAATGACAGAGGAGACTGGCTAAGGCTAAGTGACAGACACACTGAGGAAACCAGTTTAAGAAAAGCTAAATACAAGTCTCAGAATTTAGCAGTAATAGCATTTTATATAAGCAGGTTATTAAATACAAATCACTTCTCAGGAGGTTTCTTTTAGAAATAAACACTGATGCTGGCTCTAACAAAGAGCTTAAAAGATTAAAAGTATATCCAGATCTGTATTAAGGAGATTGCAGTTTAAATGGAATTCTTTGTAGACTTCAGCTTGTTAATGTGGACTTAATACAGTTTTGCATTGAATAATCATGCCTTAATGCAAAAAGCAAAAAAAATGTGTTTCATATTAAATTATGTTTAATGAGAAGACTATGTCTTGTCAAACACTGAAATTGGTGGATCACATGCCCAAAAAAATGCATAATATGGAAAGGAATATTTTTCAGTGTGAGATCGACAATACTTAGGGGTGCTTTTTGTGGCAAGAGAGAAAGATTAGCATAGCATTTTCTACATCTACTTAGCACAGAATTAATCAGATAAGCACAGTAAAGCTGCAAATTTCTTCTCTGGTTTTGTTATGAAACCGAAAATTTATCGTGATCCTAGGCTTCAGAGATTTTTGAGAGCCAACTCAAGATATTAAAAAAATAAAATAAACTAATTGCTTACACTTGATATTAAAGGAGTGTAGAGTATGTTGGTCATAATGAAATAAGAAAGGGCTTGCTGATAATAGAACCTAAATTTTATTTTTAATTGCTACCTTTTAATCCCTTTGTCCCACCTAGATTGATTTTTAATTGGATAATCCATTTATGTGTAAAATACACAGGGCAACCATTTTGTCTGTGTGGCTGCCCTAAAGTTACATACAGGTGCAAAAACATTTCCCAGTCAAGAGAACTTTTGATTAGAACAGATTTCTTAATGACTTTATTTCAGATTTGTTCCACTAAAACACAAAGGATGGTTATTAGACTACTCTTCAAATACAGTTTTCTTCTTTAAGTTTGTGTGATTGCCTTCAAATGTCTCTTTAATATTTTCCTACATTTTTTAACAAGTTCTTGCTTTTTAGCTTGGATTTTAGATAAACATTGCTAGTTTTGGTGAGAAGGAAATACTACTTCTTATTACTTTCAGTGAAATCTTAATAATATAATGCAGACCTCTGATTCTTTTGCAGTATATATAAAACTTTACCTTCCCTGAAGTAGAATTATGGTGTCACCATTGCTGTTAGAACCATTTGATTGACTATTATGAAAAATACAATAATAATGCAAAAATTTCTACTGTAACATGTAACTTGTCCCAAAAGAACTTGCAGAGTTTTTAAAATAGTATACAATTCAAAATCATTTCCAGTATTGGCAAAGTACATTGCACACAGTTGTTTTGTTTTGTATTGCCTTGTATTCCTTTGTATTCTAGAGTGCTAATAGATTTTAAAACATGATCTCAAGTGATTCTTCAGAAACTGCATTAAAACCCAATTGCATACTTGTTACGGCCCAAGCAGCTGAGATAGAACTCAGTGCCCTTGAGAATGTGGAGGATTGGGATGAAATGGGAGAAGTGCCAGAAGAAAGTGAAGAAGAGATGGATTATCCCAGCAACCTCCCAGAAAAGTATTACAGATAGTATAGGCCCGTTATCTCTCTCCAACCACTCGACGCATGCATATCTCAGAGTTAGACATTGGTAAATTTAGACTGTAAATTACTTGTATTCACTTTTCTATTTGTCCTGAAAACTTGTAAACCCGCCTAGTTATGTGTCCTTATAAACTGTTGTAGAGCCTTTGTTCGGGGCTCTTCAGATGTCTCTCCAAACTCTCCTATCCCCTATGTAACCCCCAATAAAGCTGAAGAGACCTCATCTCGTTCTCTCGCCTGAGTCGACTTCCAGAAGCCCAAATTCATCTCCTGTGTAGCTCAAAACAGCCCTTCTCCCCACTGAAAGAACTTTCCTGTGGCATTTAAAGCACTTCTGGTTATGACTTCAGAAGTAGCCGCCGCACATACTCTGTCTCTCTGGTATGTAAAACAAAGCCTAAATATCTCTGTCTCTCTAGTGTTCAAGAGCAATATATTTATTGCCGATTACATGTGTGCAACCAGCTTTCCCTTTTGGTTAATGGACCTACTCATTTATTAGTTCACATGGTCAATATTGATGGCTCATGGATTTGTCATGATTAGCAAGCAGTTGTTTGTGGTTTTATTACCGTTTATGAATGAATTTGCACAATTCTTTGGCCATAAGGTATTCTGTAGAATAAAAGTATTATTTACAATTATAATTCCAGAATGTCGATGGTACATAGCAATTCTGCTTCACATAAAGACCATGATGGTTGCTATCAATTCTACAGTTAATTGTAATATCCATATTATTTTCAGATCATTTAAATTATTTCCTTGTTTACTTCATCCAAATAAATTAGGAAGCATTCCAAATAGGCCAATTATGAAAGGATAGTTTATTATATAAGTAGATGAGAAGATCAAGCACAAGTATTTCTTTAGGTCATAAATTTTAAAAAGAAAATACAGAAATACTTTAAATTTTTTTTTAAGTGCTAGATAAATATCAGCAGAACTTTGCGTCATTTACAGAGCTGTATATAGAATATATAGATATATATAGATATATATAGACATATATAGATATATATAAATATATATAGATATATATTGATAGATATGTATAGATACATATAGAATATGTAGCTTCTATAAAATGTATAGATTCTATAGAATATAGAATGGGAATCGTTAGCAAAATTGAAACATCATGCTATCATTCTGCTTTGCTTAAGAACTGCAAGTACTCAAATGCTTGTGTTAATACATGGATAACACAGGTTTATTTTCCAATCTGTAATGATTTGAAAATTATCTTTTTTTCAAAAAATATTTCATCATTTACAGATTAAGTAGTATGCTTCAGTCTTTAGGAATAATTTGCATTTAAATTCTTTTACATTTTCTTATTCTCCATTTGTTTTCTTAATTTCATCGGAGGCAGGGGTGTTCAATGTTCTCAACACCATGTAATGCAGCATCATCAATCTTACTATTGCGACAACCTCTTTTGCTATCCTGGTTTCTCTCGAGCTTCTGGAGTACTGTGTTCACAGCACAACCTTTGTGCAACCTGCAGCCTTCTGTGTCATGTAGGCTGTGCAATTTTCATGCTACAGCATCAAGACATAATTCCTAGTGAAAGAAAAGGGACACAGCAGTAGGGTTATTTCAAAATTTAAGGCTGTATGTAGCATCAAACTTTCCTACCATCACTCTTTGCCCTAAATGTTGATAAAAACTTGGGAAGTGAGAGATTGAGTAAAATTCAAACACTTCTGGAACAATAAAATGAGAAAACGTGCAGAACCCTAAGGGACCCTAGGAGTATTAGCTGAAAATGTGGGGATATCTTCTCATCAATTTGTACAAGGTTGAATATGTCTGAACCTTACCAAGATGGAAATTCTGTAAAAGGCCCAAATCAGGAACATGGTGCCTGACAGAACAGAATAAAATTGCCATGTAATTTTCAGTGCACTCCTAAAATGTTGTTTTGCGTATGCTGGCAAAGAAGAAACACAACATCAGCTCTTGTGACAGGTTATGTAAAAATAGAATTAAAACAAATACACTATGATTTCCAATTTTAAAGTGATTAAGTGTCAATGGATGGAACATCTTCTTTTAAAAGCTACTTGATGTTATCTCTATTTTTTTTCATTGGAAAAAATAGTACTAGCTTCCAGATAAATTATATCTAAGAATTGTAATTTATTGATTCCCCCCCTTGATAATGGCTTTTTTTCTGTCACAGAAACTTAAACCAACATACTTTTTTTGCCAATGCCTGATAAAAGCACATACCAGTATTTACAACAGAATATTCACAATAGAAGGGAAGATTAAAACTGTGGTTTAATTTTCTGACGCAAGTGTCAAATTTGAAGGTGTATTTCAAATATCAGTTAAATAAAACAAATAAGAGCTCTTTTTGATTTTCTTTTTTCAATCAATCCTATCAAGAGTTATACAAAAAATGTGTCCCATCTTTACACTTGGATCTGATACTAACTAATGAACTTCCAACAACTAAATCTTCTCAGGTTAAGTTCTCAGGGTAACCTAGATCTACTTCTTCAAATATTCTGAAACTAATAGCCTGTTCCTCAGTAAATACCAACCAATCTGGTAAGAACCTAAAGCATAATGTGAGAACAAACTCTTTTGCAGTTGTTTTATTTCCTTTCCAACACAAGCCATTTGCAGTAAATATAGTAGCACAGAGATGGCCTAATTAATTTATGCCGACACAGTGGTATTACCTTTGGTTACCATCAAATAACACTAAAAGGCTAAGTCCCTGCAGTGTTTCACCACCTGCAATGTGAGCTCTAAAACAGGCCTATTTTACAAGAATATTGTGGTTTCTGAAAAGTGCAGAGGAAATAAAAAAGAAAATACACAGGGAAGGGCATAAAGGGCAATGTGATTTTTAAATTTGTAAGGTGCTTTCTTCCAGTTTTATGTTAAAATAAGATGCCAGATGAAGTTACTAGTAGCAAATATGACATGAGAAACCCAAATTGAAAAGTAATTTAAACCTGAAGTAAATTGTCCCAGTGGAATAAACAGTACTTTCTGTTAGACTGCAAAAAAACCCTCGGCACCTAAAAGGTATTCTAAGGCTGTTAACAGTAATAAGTGTCTGAGGTCACCTTCATGTTAATCTTGCTGTGACTTTCCTTGGCAAAATGTTGAGAGAAACCTAGAGTACCCAAAAGAAGAAATGCTGCAAAATTTGCTCAGTTGATATTCTTTATTTCTTTGGGAGAAATGTGTCAAATGCTATGAACAAAATGAGGGTATTTCCCTTATTAATAAAGATACTATCAGTAGTTCTGGAGTTGTTTTTTTTTATTCCATGACACTAAACTTGGCAATCAGTGGTTATAATTGCCCACCATGAAGTTTAGCAAGGACACCAGGCTGCTCTTTGCAGGAGCAGCTGCTGAGGTTCATAAGCAGTAAAAGATGTGTGGAGTAGACCCAAGAAAAATGCAGTGTTTAGTAATGGCTTCTCAGTAGTTAAAGGTGTGGCTATAACGGCAAAGCTAAAATACTGTAAAAACATGGCACCCACGGAGATTTTTGAAATCAGAAAGATTTATGTGATTTTATTCCTATATTGGTTTAATTTAATCTGCTCTATCAACCCAATCAATATTCCAGTGGTAGTGATAAAAAATACGCCAAGCAAATGAGTCATAAACCATTACATCAAACACACAAACCTGTTAAATAATAGCAAAATATAAGTGAAAAATGGTGGCCCCTGAAAAGGAAGGAAGGAAGGAAGGAAGGAAGGAAGGAAGGAAGGAAGGAAGGAAGGAAGGAAGGAAGGAAGGAAGGAAGGAAGGAAGGAAGGAAGGAAGGAAGGAAGGAAGGAAGGAAGGAAGGAAGGAATGCCAAATAATTTTGGGCATTCACTGTGTAGAGGAGAAGCAGCCTTGGATTTGATTACAAAATGGCTATTGAAAAGTACAATCAGTTGCTTTTGACAGCTTTAAATAGCCAATGGCAGAGTGCCAAAACATGAAAAGCTTCTTAGAGAAGTGTTACTGTACAATATAAACATTTGTTTCCCTCTCATTACTACTGTACCTTTTTTGTACTGTGTCTTTAGAGCGTTGTTTCAGTTTTACCCTTTCTGTCACTTATCTTGTAATAGCATAATATTGTGTGATACATAAACAATATTTAAATACAATACATATAATATTTCCCATAAATATCCCCATTATAACATAATGGAAACTGAAGCGGAATGATCATGTTTCATGTAGAGATGCTGGGCTTGGGGGGTTCTTTTTGCAAAAGGGATTTTCTGATTTTCGGTTCCATTTTAGGTTTAAGAAGGTTTCTGAAACTCCATCTTAAAAAAGTCTCTCCGCAAGCATCAGAGACTACTGTTTCTGTTTAAATTGAGAATGCTAGTCAGGTCTGGATTGATGAACAAGTCACGGATTGGGATTTGCCTGGCACTTGCCTGAACCTGATTACCAGCATCAACATACCCTTTTTGTCTCATCCATGTGCTGTGGGATGGGAATGTTCCAGGTGAGGGGTCTGCTTCTCTCCATCCTGCTGTCACACTCATCTCCTTTCTCCCCTTTTCTCAGGGAGCAGCTGCTCTTGCTGTCACTTTACAGGACTATGCTCTACAGACTGTCAATGAGAGGATATTTGAGACTCCTTACTTACTAAGATCCTTCAAACAAGGCAATGCTTATATGGAGAATCAGATCTCTGTCTGGGTGGTGACAGGAATTTCCATTGTAAGGAGCTTTGCAGTGAAGTCTTCAGCTGGATCAGGAAAGCCTTCCCAAAATATATATTTGCTGAATTCTTACATTCAGTTTTGCGTCCTATGGAGACCAGTACATCTCAAGCTCTTTCTAGTGGAGATTTTTGCTATTGGAAGTTTCAACTGCTCTTGCTACATTTAATTGGCTGCATAAGAAAAGACCAAGTTGACTAACACGGGCCATAGAACGAGGTGCTTGTTGAGAAATGGGATTGTTTCTGGCCTGTGTGTTAACAGTGATTTTTGCTATAACGTCAAAGTCCTTGTGAAAATAACTACTTTGGGGAGGAAGTAAAGATGAATCACTGAAAGATTTTACCCATCTTCCCTACAATTTTCCTTAAAATATTGTCACAGGTGTCCATCACAAATGTATATACACTAACTTTTTTTTTTTTTTAATTTTTTCAGTGGGAAAAGAAATATAGGGTTTTTCAAACATCTCTGTGTCAAAGAGACAACATTTTGTTTTGCTTCCTGTCAAGGAAACCGAACAAAAAAACCCCGTATTTTTTGAAAGGAAAGAAATACTGAACCACCTTCAAAGGAGGCATTATTTTCACCAGAAGAGAAATAAAAGTTGTAGCAGTCCCACAGTCCATTCTCTTTTATTCCTCTCACACAGATGAGTCATGTTCTCATTGTCAGCATGCTTAAAAAATCCTCACACCTCCACAAGTCTCTTAATGGCCTTCCTTCATAATACATTGTATAAGGTAATCTAACATGTCTTTTCATAAAAACAGGTATCCAGACCTTTTGAAAACATTCTCATCTAGTCCAGTGGGAAAGGTTCCTTCTTGAAAAAGGGCCAACAGAGTCAAAACTACTCTCCAAATCTAACCCATAGAGAAATGACAGAATGAGCAACATTTTCAGCCCATTTTTCCACTGTTTCTCTCTCTGTCCTCCACTTCGTCAGTCCCAAATGAAAACCTTTTTCATGGCTTTTAGAAGCTATGGAGTATTCCACGACATATCAGGAAAAACTACATGAAAGCTGTAGCAGTCAGCTTCTAGTAAGCAGTCTGAAAAGTTTCTGGGGTAATTATTAATGAAGGCAGAAAGAAAGCTAAGAATGGGAAGTCTGAACTACTTGGAGCTAATCTATTACTTGAAAGTGTCAGCAGCAGCAGCAGCAAAAGTCTTATCTACTGTTTGCAGCAGGACTGTGGATACATGTCATGCCTGAATTCCTGCTTTACCTACCCTAGGACTCCTCTCAAGGGATGGGAACCATTTGGCTTTATTACTGTGATTAAATCAGTGTACTTTAAAGGATTTAGATCTTTCATTTCTGGCCACCATAGTCAGAATTGGTCCTATGCTCTCAGAAGACTAGGAGAAACTGAATTTTGCAGTCAGAACGAGAAAGACAATATGAATTTTGGGAGGAGAATGATAACTGATAAATCTTTCTCCTTTCTGCCATCGAAAGGGACAAAGATTTCTTTTTCCCTGGAAGAGGTATTCATTAGGGCTATACCAACAATAGTCTGCAGGGCTGAGAGATTCAAAACCCAATGTATTCACACCAATTCCACGGATATGTTTCTGTGCTTAGTGTCCTAGTAGTACATTTCTATTCTGGGGAAATCCAAACTTCTGTCAAAAAAGTGGTGCAAGGCTGTTTGCAATGGCAGCAGGACTGACAGGAATGCCTGATAATGAGGGTTTTTTCTTACCCTCAGCAATCTACCTGGGACAAGTTTTTTTCTGTTGCAATAATGCCAGCCTAGTTTCAGTCAAAAGGAGCAAGAATTTTTTGCTATTCAAGCTGAACAGCTAAATCAGTTTTAACTGTGTTAATGAATTTCCTGGAAGACAAGAAGTAAATTATTAGGTGAATTTAAGAGCGTAATAATTACATCTTTCTTTTTACTCAATTTCTTAATGAGGTAAAATGGTTTATATTTATGGGTAATCAATTTTTAAATGTATTAATTTAATTGCTGTTTCAACACCATTTTGTTTTTACTTGTACAACCTTATTCAAAGCAGTTAAAAGAAAAGTTAAAAAATCTATAGCACAATTATAGTTCTAAAAATAAAGCTGAAGACCATGTGTCATTCAGTTTGAGGCTAAGACAAGTAAATTTAAGTTTCGACAGTCTGGATTGCCCAAGTGTGCCCAAGGTCTCTAAACTCATCTGTTCCTGACATTCCTGGGCCCAATTTGTCTTTTTAAATATTACCGTCTGATGAGATTTCATAGTTTATCTTAGACATCTCCCCCAGGATAAGTATGATACAGGTGCAGATCATAAGGGAGGTTCACATCATCCTGCTACAGCAGACAGACACAGACAAGACACTTTACAAGAGCTGAAGTAGCACCTCTGCAGCCACTGACAACTGTCCTGAGAAAGCTGCGTGAAAGGACTGGAGATATAGTCCCATGGGGGTTTGATCAAAGAAATGGTCATGAGTTTCAGAGTGCATGTGGGAATGAAATGGGAAAAAAATACTTGCTGACTAGGTGGAACACTTCCTCTACATGGCTGTGGAGCATTCCAAATTGGATAAAGGGGTACAGAGGGTTGGACTGCTGGGTAAGGGGCTTAAACAGAAGACATGATGTGACAGAAACTTGATAAAGTGCTAAAATGGTAAATACTGAGTCCTGTGTCGTGAACATAATAACCAAACCACCCCACTGTTGGCCAGACATCAAGTGAACAGAAAGCAGTTTGGTAAAAGAGAGCTGGGGGTCCTAGTAGGCAGCAAATTCAGTGTAAGCCACCAGAGTATCCTTGCAGCAAAGGGCAGCAGCACCTTGGGCTGCGTTAGGAGGAGTGCTGCAAGCAGATCCAGGGAAAGGATTGATTCTTTGCCTCTCCTTGGCACTTGTGGCACTACACCTGAAATACTGTACCCAGTCTTGGTCTCCTTACCACAAGAAAGATATTGATGTGCTGGAGCAGATCAAGCAAAGGTTTACCAAAGTAATTAGAGCACTTGACTTATGATATGTGAGGTGGGGCTAACAGATGAGTTTGGTTTTAGCAAGAGAGGCTAAGAGAGAGGTCTCATAAATACCTTTAACAAGCTAGTGGAAGCATACAGTGGAAACAGAACCAGTATGTCCTAGAATGGACACAGTTTATAACATAGTAAAGTCTAAATATATAATAGGAAATATATTTTCATTATGAGGGTGGTTAAATTGGCTTCCCAGAGAGCTTGCAGAATGTCTGTCTGTGAATTTATTCAAAACTTGACAGGACAAAGCCTTAATTTCCATGGTGTAAATTGGCTCATTTTGATCAAGAATTTGGACAAGATGACCTCCAGAGGCTTCTTCCAGCCTAAGTTATTTTGTATTTAATGATTCTGTGAGAAAAAAAAAAAAAAGAAAAAAATAGAAAAAAAAAGTGAAATGTGTAGTAATGTCATAAAATCCCAACTTTTTTGTTTGTCTATGGATAAGGAAAGAATAGTTTCCAAACAGTTCAAACTGCAATATTATAATGGTACGAAGTGTTTGAGATTAACATTTGAGAATTTTTTCCAATGCACCTTTATTTATTTATTTATTTATTAATTTTAAATGTTCTTGATGGGTTATCTTCAGAATTACAGTAGATTCCAGACCTTGCAATAAGTAGGCAGACTTTTACAGGAAGCCAACCCAGAGAGAGTGTGAAATGTTAGTAGCAGTCTTGTCAGTTTGTTTTGTGGGACTGGTCTGTCATTGCTGTATTGCATAGGTAAACAACTCTGTGTATGTGAGCATAATGAATATAAATTCAGTGTAATTTTGTTCTATACATGTAGAGAGCAGGGATAACTTAATGAAATATTAATTAAATAAACTGTTCCCTCTGCATTTGCTATTTTTATACAAAGACTACTATATTTAATGAAATGCTTTTTAAAATTAGCAAGTATCTCAAAACCAAGAAAAATTGCATTTTCCCCATCTGTTGTACCTATTTAAATCGATCAAGTAGATAGATTTGCATTTTGCAAGATGAAAAGAACAGAGAAACACTCCGTCAAGCACAGTCCATAATAGATGGGGATTACACAACTATTAATCGAGTTGGCAAGGATATATTTAGAAAATATCCTGAACTTTTCAAAGGAATACAGCTTCATCTTCACTAAAATGCAAAAGGGGAAAAGGGCTTAGGAGAGAAATACAGGTAAAAAAGGCTTCAGCAATGTCTCACCAAAAGCAGAGATCAACATACATATGAAAAATGTTCTGAATTGCTGATAAGTGACATGTGTTGATCTATTTCAAGTTATCTGGTCTGATCATCACTACTTTCTTGCATAACTTGTTTTGGACCTCTCCCTCTTTACCAAGCTTAGCTGACACACAACTATATTGTCACAAATAAAAATACATTCATATACTAGCACAGTTCATCTCTCTAAGCAATCCTGATCTCTTCTTTATTATAAATTGACAAAATAAAAATATTGAAATGGGGTACTTGCCTCCATATAAAAAAATATATTGTGTAAGTTAAGAGAACTTGGTGTTTCTGTCAGTTTTAAAGAACCCTGACTTTGATATAACACTAGTTATGTATGTAAAGGCAAACATATTTGTCTTAGTTAAGTGATAGTTTTAAAAATACCTCCTTAACAGAAATTCTTAAAATTCCCAGGATTCTTCATTTCTGTCCATATAAAATTCTTTGCATTTTAGGAAGACAAGTGTCAATAAGATTTTTTATATCTCTTCAAAGAATTTGTGCAGAGTTACAAATTGCTTTTATCTTTACAGAATTTACAAATTGCACGTTTTTTCACACCTTGCAATTTCTCTTTCCATTTACTAAAAATCTCATTGCTCTTACTAAGAAACAATTTATTAAGAATTTTACTACATCTTGTAAATAATTTTGCAGCCTTATCTTATGGCACTTTTATTCCTGATCTAAATAGATTATGTATCTCCTCCCATAAAGAATTAAGACATTAAAGTGGCTGAAATTTGTCATAGATCCTAAGCAAAATGAAGTATATACACAACTAGGAGACTGTTGCATGTTAGGTTGTTGCAGAGAGAGAGATACATTCTATTGTTCTCATGAAGGACCAAAACAAAGTCATGGGGCTTTTGAAACAAAATGTTAATATTGTGTAAATGCAGATAAGAATTTCAGCAGGCAGTAGATTGCATGCTGTCAGAAGGAATGTGAAAAAGGCCTTGCTTTTATCCAACTCAAATTGGAACCAAAAAAAAGTAGAGTAATTTTCAGTGTTACTTAGCAAAGGCTATTCTGGGAGATGATAAAGGCAAAGCTTGAAGCCACACATTATATTTCCACAGCTTTACTCCACTGAATATAAATTGTGTTTAATGGCTTTATTTCACACATATTCCATTTGACTTAGGGGCATGCCCTGCAAACAAAATGGCAGTACTGACTTTATAGTCTTGCATTTCATGCTCCTCTTAGCTACCAGGACTCATTTTAATCATCTCACCTCATTGTTCAAGAGAAATATTATCAGACACAGAAAAAATTGCTGTCGAGGCTACACACTGAAGATCAGTATTCATCACAGTAAGCAGAATGCTAAGACCAGCTCCAAGAGAAAATTTCAGCACTCCAAATTAATTTGCAATGAGTTTTTAGATACAGGCCAGAGATACTATTGGCTCCCCTAAGTCAGAGTTTTGAAGAGGAAAAATATATTTGCCAAGACAGACTTACTGATTGGTTAGCTAAAGTTAGAGAACTCACTGAATATGAAAGGCTGTCTATACATGGCATAAAATTACCTAGGCATTGTTTGCAAAAGGAAATTTTTCTTTTCAATTTCCTGCAGGCAATTTTGAGACATAGATACTACATGATTTCTGACATGGAATATATGCATAACATGTATGGTATGTTATACATTTTAAAAACAGTATTTATGTGGAAACAAAAAAAAAAGAGAATAACTAAAATTACTAGCTTGTTTAAAGAAAATTAAAACCTTGCTTCTGAAGGAGATATTCCAAAGTTAATTTTAGTGAATTAATTTAATTTGACATGCTCAATAGCTTAAACTTAGTAAATAATATGTATGTGGGGGAAAAATGGTAATTTCTCAAAAATTATGTTTTCTAGTTGAACTGGCAGTATATTTCATTTATGAAACTATTATACCGTTTCTGGACTATTACCCAACAACTAAGTTTCTCTAAGAACCTTTCCACACAGCTATAAAGGTCTCTAGAATACACTCACAAATTATAAAAGTACATTCTATAACCAGCAAAAAATGGAACTTAATATAAGCAAAAAAACCCCAAAAAACCAAGAACCAAAAACCAAACCAAAACAAAAAACCCACTGAAATTAATTTTAATTAATTTGTGAATTAAAATCTGTTTACTCAAGCATAAGCAGAAACCTATAGTTTTATGATCATTTCTGCTTCCTGCCAACCTCCTAGGGAAGTTGTCCATAGAGTGGAAGAACTATGATCCCAGCTGCAAGAAATCAGGCAAGCAAGGCAAGAGACCAACCTGTCTGAATTGGCACATGCTGGTCAAACTAACAGGCCAAAAGCAAATGCACAGGTAGTGAGAGAAAGGACATGTACTCTGGGAAGAGTATAGGGATGCAGTCCAGTTTTGTAGGGATGAGGCAAGGAAAGGAAAAACGAAGCTAGAGCTGAACCTGGCAAGGGATAAAGAGATTAACAAGGAGGGTTTCTATAACTATGTCAGGTAGCAAAGGAAGGTCAAAGAAGGTGTACCCCCACAATAAACAAGGCTGCCAATCTGGTAACTACAGATAAGAAGGCTGAGGTACTCAACAACTTTTTTGGTTCAGTCTTCAATGCAAGTCTCTCTTTCCATACTTTTTGAGTGAATGGACACGAGACAAGGAGAGGGGAGCAGAATGCTTCCCACGGTAAGTGAATTTCAGGTTTGATATCAGTGGAGAACCTGAGTGTACAAAAGTCCATGGACCTAAAGGAGATGCATTCCAGGAATTGGCTGATGTAGATGTCAAGCCACTCTCCTCTGTATTTGAAAAGTCGTGGCAGTCAGATAAAGTCCCAGGTGACTAGAAAAAGGGAAACATTGTATCCATCTTTAAAAAGGGTGGAAGGCAGGGAACTGCCAGCCTGTCAGTTTCACTTCTGTGCCTGGGAAGATCGTGGAACAGATGCTATCCTAAGGCACAGTGGAGGATAGGGAGGTGATTCAAAACAGTCAGCATGGCTTCAGCAAGGACAAGTGTTACCTGACAAGTTTAGTGGCCTCCTATGATGGGAATTTCATCTATCTAGAGTTCTGTAAGGCCTTTGGCATGGTCCCCACAACATCCTACTCTCTGTTGGAGAGAGATGGATTTTATGGGTGAACTGTCTGGTGGAAAAGGAATTGGTCGGATAGTTACACCCAGAAGGTAGCAGTCAATTGCTCTATGTCCAGATGGAGACTTGTGACAAGCGGTGCTCCTCAGGAATCTGTGCTAAGAACAGTATTGAATAATATTTTCACCAATGACAGATAAGAGGATCAAGTGTATTCTCAGCAAATTTGCAGATGACACCAAGCTGAGTGCTTCAGTTGACATTCCTACCATCCAGAGGGCCTCTGTGAACTTGAAAAGTGTACCCGTGGGAATCTCAAAAAATTTGACAAGTACGAGGAGCTGCACCTGAGTCAAGACAACCCCCAGGATCAACACAGGCTGGGTGATGAACGGATTGAGAGCAGCTCTGCCAGGAAGAACTTGGAGGATGTTGGTGGATGAGAGGCTGAACATGACCTGGCAACGTGCACTTGCAGCCCAGAAAGCAAAATATATCCTGGGCTGCATCCAAAGCAGCATGGCCAGCAGGACAAGGGAGGAGATTCTGCCCCTCTGCTCTGCTCTGGTGAGACCCCACTTGGAACACTGCATCCAGATCTGGGGTCCCAGCACAAGGATGCTGACCAGTTTCCATGAGACCAGAGAAGGGTCACAGATGATTAGAGTGATGGAGCACCTCTCCTATGAAGAAAGGGGCTGTTCCACATGGAAAAGTGAAGATTCTGAGGAGACCTTTTAACAGCCTTTCAGTACCTAAAGGGAGCATATAGGAAAGATGGAGACACTTTTTACAAGAACATATACTGACAGGACAAGGAGGAATGTCTTCAGCCTGAAAAAGAGTAGATTAGGGTGGCAAGACACTGTAAAAATTCTCGCAGAGAAGTTGTGGATTCCCCTCCTTTAAAGTGCTCAAGGCCAGGCTGGATGGGGCTTTGAGCTGCCTGTTCTAGTGGAAGGTGTCTCTGCCCACAGCAGAAGGTTTTGAACCCAGGTTATGATTCTATGATTCATTCTGACTTCATCATGAATTAGAGTTCCAGAACTTGTGTAAGAATTAAATGTACAAGAACTCAAAGCAAGAGGTTGTGGAACAGACATTTTGTTTTAAAGTAAAATGTTTTCAGTCATTCCCATTCATTCCCTCATATGTTTTTCTTATTCATTCTTTCATACTGTATACCAAGAGGTGTCTATTCAATCAATTAGGTCACCATTATTTGTGGTAATGTGGAAGGTAAGTTTGCCACCTATTGAGTCACATTGTTTGTAAGTTTGTTTGTAAGTTTGCCACCTATTGAGTCTTAGTTTATTCTTGACTGGTGACAATGAACTGATTTTTGGCTAAAACATTTTGTGTTTCTTATGAGTCATCACTTTGTGTAGCCTGATATTTCATCCTCAAGGTCTTCTGTGCCCTTCTTTGCTCCCTATAAATCCCTAGGCAAGGTTGCTGCCCATTGCCTTATTTTCCATTCCTAATGGTTAAAGCCTTTTTTTGAGTTGAAATTACAAGAAGAGGGATTACACTTGCATGATTTCCATCCATCTGCTGTAATAGTGTAGATCATCTACTGAAAAGTTATCTGTACTGTAGTCTTGTTGCAAACATATCTGCTTCAGTGCTCACCAGCTTTTCATGGTCAGTCATGTCTTGTTTCTAAATACATGCAATTTTTTTCTCTGTTATTTCTTCTCATACTTAAATACCTATGCATTCCTATTCAAACTTCCCTCATGCTGGAATTTACAGGTCTCTCTGGAACCTGTTTGCTTCATGCACAGATTTTCAGACAAGCACAGGTGTAAGTAACATGATAATGCATGAAGAGAATTATGGCCTTTTTTACTTCGCACAAGTTTATTCTACACAGGAAGTATTTTGAACACAGTTAAAGTACATGACATCTTAACCAGAGAATTGTTGGCTCAAAAAATGTGTTAGGAATCTACCAGTTGTATTCTTCTGGGTGTTTTGAATATAATTAAATTATGATAAAAAGCAGGTCTGCTTCATAGTTTTAGCCTCTTAAAACCACAGACATGCAAAACAGGAGAATACTCAAATAATATACTGCTTCCATGTGCATAAATTTTTATCATCTAAGTCTATTCTGATGCCTGTCTCTTCCAGTATTAGCTTCCTAATACTTCTGTCTTTCTTGATCCAGACTTTACAAAATTCATTTTTATTTTCTTGTGATATGCTGCGGACCAATCAGTACTATTTCTTTCTAACACTCAATGGATCACGTTCTCCTCACTGTTAGCACACTATTGGGAAATTGAACTAAGGGAAAAAATTGAGAGAGCTATACTTCAAAGCTCTAATTGACCCCAAACAGTTTTGCTACAACCATCTAAGCATTTTGGAAGATATGTATACCTTCATTCTTCTAGTTTATTTTCTTTTTTTTTAAAGAAAAACAAACAAAGCCAGTTACCTTTTTGTACCTCACAGCATTTTCTATTTTGTCATTTTTCTGTGCTTTTTTTCTCCTCAGCTATTCTTTTACACGTTTTTCATATGTACTAAAGGGAATGTGACATTAGCAAAACTAACAAGAGGGGAATAATTTCATTACTTAAAAGCTAAAGTACATCCCATAACTGAGCTTTATATTTGACTTTTTCTTTTCCTTTTTTATAATATTGTATCATTGATGTGATTTAGAGTCCTTTAAAGCTATAGACAGATATTTTCTATTTTTGTGTCTCTCAATCTTATTTTACCTCCTGCTTTATATTATAATGCTTTTTTTTCTTTTTAACTTGATCTCACTAAATTGGAGTCAAGAGTGACTTTGACAAGCTGATTCCGATCTGTCTTTGAAAGTGTTTACTCTTTTTCTGGTTTGGTGAGGTCTGCAAAATGTCAAAGAGCATTTCACACTCTGTTGTCTGAATCATTCACAAAAGCAGCGATTTGAACTGGGTACATCCAAAGCCTTTGCAGGGATCTCCTATCATATGTTCACGCAGCCTGAATGAATTTCAAATATGTGTTAGCTGAATATGACCTGTTGTGCACACATCTTACAGTGTTTTTTATCTAGGCTGTAGAACTTCTTTTATTGCACTGAAAAATGCTGGAGAGCAGCACATCTTTAGAGAACAGATAGATGTTGAGTGGCTGCACTTTCTTCAAGGGACTGGATATCATGAGTGGTTCTACTCTATTTTTTCTTCAGTGCTTGTAAAGGCATTGCCCTTATCATGCATATTTTTTCATGTCTTTTAATGTTTTTTATATCTATGTGATAAACTGACACCCTCTGACATTTCCCTTCTTTACCTGCTCCAGTACTTTTCCTTATACCTTGTGTAGTTCTATAAGCTATAACAACCAGTCAAGTACATCCTCTAACAAAAGGTTATCTACTGAATTTAACTTCAAAACTTGCTTATAAAAACAGTGCTTGAACCACAGTACCTATTTTTTCAAAGCTCGATTTCAGTGCTGTCCTTTCTTTGGTAACCCAAGTTACTTGGGTTAGTCTCAAATTAAGGATAGTGAGGTTCATACATCTATGTATGTGCATAATTCTGTGTACATATGCATATATTTATAGAACATTTGCATGTACATGTGTGCATGTACTGATACGTATCACAGAATCACGGAATAACAGAATATTCTGTGTTGGAAGGGACTCACTAGGTTTATCAAGATACTCCAAGAATCACACCATGTGCCTCAGAACATTCTTGAAATGCTTGAGTCTTGAACTCTGCAAGGTTTAGTGCTGTGACCACTTCCCTGGGGAGTATGTTCCAGTGCCCAACCACCCTCTGGGTGAAAAACCTTTTTCTTTCATTATTCCAACCTAAAATTCCCCTGACACAACTCCAGACCATTCCCTCAGGTGCTGTCACTGGTCACCACAGAGAAGAAATCAGTGTCTGCCTCTCCTCTTCACCTCACAAGGAAGTTGTAACTGCAATGAGGTCTCCCGTTAGTCTTCTCTTCTCCAGGATGAACAGATCAAGTGAGCTCAGCTGCTCCTCATACAGCTCCCCCTCAAGGCTCTTCACCATCTCTATTGACCTCTTTTGGATCCTCTCTAAGAGCTTAATTAATGTCTTTCTTTATATTGTGTCACCCAGCACTGCCCCCAGCACTGGAGGTGAGGCTGCGCCAGTGCAGAGCAGAGCAGGACAATCCCCTCCCTTGCCCAGCTGGCAATGCTGTGCCTGATGCACCCCAGGACACATTTGGCTCTCCTGGCTGCCAGGGCACTGCAGGCTCATATTTAACTTGCCATCAACAAGAACACCCAGGTCCCTTTCTCTGGCACTGCTTTCCAGGTCTCATTTCCTGGTCTGTCCATACATCCACGGTCGCCCTATCCGAGGTGTAGAATCCAGCACTTTCCCTTGTTAGACTTCATATGGTTGCTGATTTCTCTTGTCTCTAATTTTTTGAGGTCTCTCTGTAGGACCTCCCTGCCTTCAAGGGAGACAACAGCTCCTCCCAGTTTTGCATCATCTCCAAACTTATCTGGTATCACTTCAAGTCCTACATCCAGGTTGTTTAGGTAAATTACACATATATATGTATACAAACAGACATACATACTGTTTGTATGGCTAAGGGTAATCTTTTCCTGACCAAATTTTAATGAGAGTATTTCCTTTTCAAACACTTAGGCTTTTTATTAACAGCACAACTAAATTTCAAAGTAGAAAACCAATATTTAAGACAATAAATAATTACAAATAATAAAAAAGTCAGAAAGTTGGGCAAAACTATACTTTTGTCAGATGTCAGGAAAACCAGTGTCTTACTTGTGTGAAGTTTTAGTTTCAAAATTTCATTGATAAGGACAGAATATCACATTCTACCATATCTGATATTTTTAACTCACCACATGTTCTGATTCTGTTTTCTCCCTCTGTCCTGGCTGACTGTCTTCTATTCATGACACCAAACTCTGGTGATTAGCCTGCTCAGGAGAACACTAGTGTCTTTGGTCTCTTGTTAAATTATTTATATTTGACTTAAATAACTATAACTAGCAATTTATCAGGCACATTTCTTGGCCTGTTTTTTTGAATAGGCTATGGTTTGATAAGTTCTGCCCCATGTGATTGTTGATCAAAATTGTTATTATCTGTTGCTGTAATAATAATTCACACTATAACCCAGAGGGCTGCTGCAACATGCATGGTAGATCACTTCTTCCATCAGTTATTCTCCTGCCATAAAATAATTATGAAACCTTTAAAGTCATATGACATTAAATTGGCTGGTGGGAGCCAGTGTTCTAGAGTTTTTCAATATTCAGAAGGATATGTGTATTGCATGTGTAAGTGGAGGAATCTTCTCTTTTGGATTATCATTCTGAAGTTACATTAATGGTTGGCCACTGGGGTGATCACAATTGGCTGTTACCACATCACACTGTGCCCTTCAAATTGTGACTTATGATCCCATGAATGACATGGCAAGTTCAGATTGGATTTTATCTTATTATGGATAGATTCTTGGCTGAGGTCATGCAAGCATCATTTTGTGTAACAATTAATAAAAAAATTGGGTGTTATTTTTTATGATACATCAAAAAATTCATGCCAACCTCTTTGTAATTATAAGTAAAATGCATTTTCTAACAACAGCTTCAGTTCAGCCTAAATTCAAAACCTGCAATAAACAAACACCTTCACTGAAATCAGAGGACATAAACAGAAAAAAGTTTAGTGGTTGAGCTCAGGAAGGCCTAGACCTCGTTTTTACTTTTGTACTGTGTTGTGCAGTAATTTCATCCCTTGTGTTAGCATGTATTACAGGTCCTCAATATTGTTTAAATCTTTTGTTCAAGCTGGGCCTATAGGGCTGTATTTTTCTGACTTCCCTACGAGGTCTCATGCGGCGCTGTGTGAAAAGCTTTATTAAAGTAAAGTGATCTCATCTCCTACTTCCTTCTTATCCATTATACTGAAAGTTACTCTGTCGAAGGAGGAAATTAGATTGTTTTGACATGATTTACTCTTGAGAGAGCCGTGTTGGCTGGTTTTCATCACCTTTTTATTTTCCTGTAAAGTGGTTATAAATTGGCTGTTTAATAACTTCTCCTAGTATCTTTCAGCATACTGAAAGTCTTGTGACTGGTCAGTGGTTTCTCAAGTCTTCCCTTTCCTAGCAGAATGTAATGGCTTGCCCTTCTTCAGTCCCCCAAGATTTCTCTCTTCTACAAGATCTCAAAAGTAACAACTTGTGATTCAGATACTGCTTTGATTATTTTATTAAGTGCTCAAGGTTTTATTCTTTTCCTCCACCCTTTTCCTGGCCCATCTAATTATATCAAATATATTTGAATACCTTTTACCATAATATTTTATTTTGAAATTCAGTATTAGAGTTAATTATACTTGCTGTCTGGTCACAAAGACAAGGATAATATAGCAATGAAAACTACATCATTCTTGAAATCACATCCTTTCTTCTGCTCCCTTCCCAGTCTAACAAAAGTCCTGATTCAGGTATATTTTATTTTTTTGTACAGTTTTCTGCTGTTTCTCCATTTCTAGGAATTTATATTTATTCTTAATAATTGTGAGTTATTTGGTAGGGTATTGTTCCATGGTAAGTCAAATCTTGGTATGTCATTCATCTGATCCCAAAATAGATGGAAACTTCTGGGGAAAAAAAAAATATATATATATATATTGTTATTATTTCAGGGCCTTCCTTCCTCTGTTTTTCTTCACAATTTTGAACCTAAACCTCCTGTGATTATCACTAGTATCTTACACCTTCTAATCCTCAGCTACGTCCTGTCAGTTGCAATTGAGACTGAAGACAGTTGTTTCCTAAACTACCTCCTGTTTCACATTCTCCCCAGTGTATTCTCTAACTTCTGTCAGAAGTTGTGTCTGTGTTCCTTTCTAACAGGTATTGGATAATTAATGCTTCCCTTTATCACTGGCTCTCACTTTTTCTGTTGCCAAAAATATTTTATTTCCTACCCCTGGTACAGTAGTTTAAAAGTCTCTTTCCTTCCTTTTCATGGAAGAAAGTCTGTTGTCAAGAGTCTTTGCTCTTTCTTTTCTATAGTCATTAGAAAGACCCCAGAAAACAAAAACAAAAACAAAAACAAAACAAAACAAAACAAAAAACCCAAAACAAAAAAAAAAAAACCAGTTATTCTATCGCTGAGGTTTTGGAAAAAAAAATAAATATATATATATATTTCTTAATATTTAACATTTCCGCCATTTTTAGTTCTGTATTTTTCCTTTTAAATTCTAATCTGGGATGTGTTTTCATAATGTAGAAAAAAATCTTCATAATAATTCCACAGAAATACCTCATCATTGTAAAAGTAAAAAATAACATTTCTTCTCCTCTCCTCTCCTCTCCTCTCCTCTCCTCTCCTCTCCTCTCCTCTCCTCTCCTCTCCTCTCCTCTCCTCTCCTCTCCTCTCCTCTCCTCTCCTCTCCTCCCCTCCTCCCCTCCCCCCCCTCCCTCCTCTCCTCTCCCTCTCCCTCCTCCCCCCCTCTCCCTCCCCCCCCCCCCTCTCCTCTCCTCTCCTCTCCTCTCCTCTCCTCTCCTCTCCTCTCCTCTCCTCTCTTTCTTCTTTTCCTTTGGGATAGTTGTCATTAGGAAGAGTCTACTGCATTAAACAATCTAACAGGAAAACTTTTCTCTTAAAATTAGTAGTATCTGAAGAACAGATTCCCATCTCAGTGCTCTGTCTATATGAACAGCATGTGTGTATTGGCTCATGAAACTTATTATAATTAGAGTAAATCCATCATTCAATTTAATATAAACAGACAACTGGGGAATATAAAATTAGGGGTAAAATCATGTGCTTCTCTTAGTGTATCAGAACCAAATTGATTACAACATAATCAAATACAATTTAAAATAAAGTTGAATTAACAAATTACTCTTTCTGGTCATTAATCTTCATTTTGATTAAAACATAATAGTCATGTCATTTTAAAATAAATGTCTAATAGTAAGCGCCAGCATTATCAGCATTGTCATTAGTAAAGCAAAATATACACAACTCACAACAAGAAATTCCATTTCCTATGGGGGATCTAGCAAACATGAACATATGTTTCAGGTAAGTCCTTCTGAAGCCACCTGAACTTTATTTTGTTACCTTAAGAAGACTCTGTACATATTTTAAAACCATGACAATACTTGACTCCAGACCCTATTAAAAGTACATCTTTCACTTGGAAAAACTGCAAAGAGTGCATGCTTTTGAAATATGCTGTCTGGATACATTTTTATGGAAAAGTGCCCAAGTAGCCATTCAGCGTATTTTCCCCTTTGTTTTCCCACTGTAAGATTAACTTTATTAATGTGATAAATTATGCAATCTGGTGACACCTGGCCCAGTGCATTTCTTCCTGTGTTCCCTGGGCCCTGCTGTGACATTGGTGTAGCAAGCCCCAGTCTAGGTCTGACAAACCCAAAGATGTCCAAGGCAAAGTAAGGCTTGCACTGGGAGACAGCAGGTAATGGCCTACTTGCTGTTGCCTGAAGAATTCAGTAATGGAGTTGCTGATAACGTTTAAAACTCAGGGACATAAGCAAGAGAGCAGTGGGAAGAGGTCTTGGTGGAGGGGAACAACTTCATCAAGGAATGCTTAGTGGTGCAGGTGTAGGCAGTTCCTACAGGAACTGGATGCAGAAAGCAGCACAGGCAGTGCTTGGCTACAGCAAGGCTGGGGAAGAAGTAGGCAAGTGTGTGTGCTTCAAACCACTAAATACATTGATCTGATACAGCAGAAAGTTACAAATCTACGGATGAATTAAATATGACTACATATAACTCAGCAGCATGAGTAGATACTTAGAGAAAAAAACCCAGAATTTAACTTAGAACACTTACAAGAAGTCTGTCTAGCACAAAAGGCAAATATTAAGACAGAAGAAAGGTCTAATGAGGATTCCTGCATGTGGCAGCCTGATAGCAACCATTTGTGGGAAAAGAAAAGTTTAGAGATGTTTTCTTCTGAAATCTAGAAGTTTGGGGATTTCTTCAGCCCTTCTATTGCATCTAATATGCAATGTTATTGCTGTCATTCTTGAATTTGATTATGCAGTATCTTTTAAGATACGATAAAATAGGATCAAATTTACTTGTTTGGTAAGAACCTGCTGTGACAGTGAAAGTAATTGTATTTTTTATGAAAAAAAAGCTTTTTGCTGTACAAGCTATCCTAAGCGGGAAGTAGCTCAGGTATTTTCAATTTGAGTCACATCGTTGAAATATTAGCATTTTTGCTGAAGTTCATCTTAATATATATGTAAGAAACTATTGGAGATGGAATTTCAGGAGTTCTTTATCTCCACTGAAGTTCACAGGCAGTTTATTTCTCAGCTGAAGTACATTAAACTCTACATTGAGACACAAAGATCTAGACCATGTTGCATTTCATTAGCATACACTTTAGTCTATTAAGACATGGTTAAACCCAATTATGTTAAAGGTTTTCTCCAATCTAAATGGTTCTGTGATTCTATGTTTCCATGATTTTGTGACTCAGTTCCAGGTCCAGGAGCTGGAGTGCACAGTGACTGTGCACCAAGCCTGCTGCCTCATTGCATCACTCTGGAATGCATATTAGTGACATAGAGAGGAACTTGGACTACTAGGAAGGACCAAGATAATTACACAGTGTGTTTTATTGGTGCTGTATCATACACAGTCATCTTAGATAATCTGCAATCATCTATTCAGATCTGTACAGTTATATCTGTATACTCTTATGTGCAGTAAAATCTAACATGTCATTTTTTTTTTCACACTAAAATAATTGGATACTTAGTATTGAGAAAACACTGAAGTTTAGGTCCTAATCTGGGTAATACCTTCAGATTAGGAAACACTTGATCCTCTTTCTGCCAATTTTCATCCTTCTTCTGTATGTATTTCCCCTCTCTGTGAAATTACACTTAAAAAATTCTTATTCTGACAAGAATATCCATATATATGTATATGTAGATATATACAACCCTATATACTCTTCTGTATAATAATACTCTTTTATTTTAACTTTCCAGCTTTAGGACTTAAATATTTTATCTGGTTGTATTGGCAAAAGAAACTACATCCTTATAACTACCTCACCTTTTGTTACATTGGGAAGTGATAAGAATTTGACCAGTAGTATTCTGTACAATCTGTACAATTCTGTATGGGATTTAGCTATAAGATGAAGCATCTACAGAAGAAATATTAGTGTTTCAGAAAGACTAATGGATATCTGTGAAAATACAGCCTCATTAACTAGTGACAGACTTGAAATTATTAAAAATCCAACAAAGACAAGAACCTGCAGTCAAGCCTTGCCACTTGTGCTTCCCTCTAGATGGTTAAATAAAAATATTCTATGTTATAGTAGTGCAGGAGCAAGTAAACCCACACTGCATTGTTTATGGACTGCCAAAGAAATGTTATTTGGTGTAATAAGTCTCTGTGTATAGCTTTGAAAGTATTGAGAACAAGTAGACTCAATTGAACCATGAAGAAACTTGCATCTTGTTTTATGAAGAATTTGTCATATAGAGTGATTCAGTGGCACTCTATGACGTAGAAGGTTATTATAGGATGCTTTCAATAAAAAAAATATTGTACTTACACAGAGGATATCTAGGAGAGTAGAGTGTGTAATAGACACTAGAACTTTAGCAGCTATTCTAGGCTATTTAATACAGAGGTGGATGTATAGCAGAAGAGCAATCAGTCTACAGAAGGGGTGCAGAGATATAAGCTCAGCTTTCAATCTAATTGGCAGCTAGCCTTGAGCTGTGATTACTTTTAAAGGTTTCCAGTAAAAATGGGCAAATTAAGTACAGAAAAATTACTTGAAAAATCAATGAGAAAGTTATCCAGGCCAGTGGTATTACCTGCACATTTTCTTGCCACAATCACTGATTTTTGCACCAATAAGTCTTATATCAAATATGATTTTCTATGCTGACCTTCATCAGAAGATTTTTACAGGCTATTCTTTCACTAAGAGAGTCTACAGCCTTTGAAAAATAATTTTAAATATAATTAATGAATAAATTTAATGTAAAAATTGGTATTAAAGAACAAAATGGTCAAGGTGTTTTGGTGCCTCATGCTGACCACATTCAAAAGCAGCTTAGTACCTATGTGGAAGTGTTGTACAGGTACCTTCAAACTCAGAGTAAATGGGAAGCCAGTCACTTAATGCAACTCCCTTGTAAAATTGATCCCCAGATGAGTTTAGTTTGCAAAATCTACCCATAAAATAGACACATGTTATATTTTACCCTTAGAAAACCTGGTATCAAAATCATACATAAAGAAATCTGAAGCAGATTTTTGCTGCTTGAGAGCTATGCTACTGTCAGTACCCAAACCAGCTTGTTTAGACATTCATCTTGGAATTTACCTTACAGCCTGTAACGTCAAAACCCTAGAATTTAGATGAGGCCCCAGCCTTACAACACTATGAACTAAATGGTGCATTTTCTAGGTCTCCTCATCCTTATTCTGAAACATAATCTTGGAAATTCTCACCTATGAGCAAACTGACTAATCAATAAACAACCTATCTGAAAACAGAAGTAAAAACAACTAAATTGCATAGATTCTACTGATAACTACTCCTCTATTCATACATACAACAAATATTAGACACTTTAAAATTATGGCAATACATTTTATATTTGCTTGAAGAACTGATAGCATTTGTAGTCCTATAGCAAAATTATGATCTTCTGTCGTATAATGCAAAAATTCACAGTGCCATGCCTATGCATATTGAACAGAAAAATTCATGGCAATAGTAAGTGTTTTGTTACCAACCATTGTCTGTCATACCAGTATCCCATATTGAAATGAAAATCTCATGACTTTTGTATGAAATAACTGTTCCTAGACAAAGCCACGAGATTCTATATATATATCTGTTTTATTCATTCACATAAGCACAAGCATAAATAGTAATTACTTTATAACTGAATTGTGGCTAAAACTAGCAGTTTACTATGACCACAGGGCTTTAAACATGGGTGCTGTCTCTTCTCTTAAAAAAACAGCACAACTTGGTGCTATCTTACCACAGTATAGCAGAAAGCCCAACAGTAAAGACGGAAGAAGGAACTAACTTGATGTTCTTTTATGTTACTGGTATAATAAGCAAAAGCTGTTTTAACTCAAAAGTGTGCTGGATATTAAAAAATCATTATTTTTGCAGACCAGATTGTGACTTATAGCAAATGATATATGATATGTATTGATAGTGGTGGTATAATATTTGCTGACATAAAGAAAGTACACTACTAAACCATCCCTTGGGAAGTACAGCACAGCAGCCAGCACTAATCCCTCAGTTACAGGCTGCCTTCTTTCTTCTACTCTGAAAATAATTTACTAAAGCATCTGCCTGATACAGCAGTGGAAATGACATTACATATAATTGAACTAAAAGCTTTTGACTGCTGAAGTGGTGAGGAATTTCAGTGTCTACACCATCAGTTGATTGAGTCCTGCAATTACAGCCACTTGAACGGTCATGTTTGATCTCAAAATACATGCCCCATCTTTTAAGTGTTAAACCCGGGGACTCAGATATGAGTATTTGCCTTCACACGTGTGGAGTTACCCTTCAGCCATTTCACATTCACAGAGCAACATTAATGTGACTGCAGGTAACATGACTCTTCTTGGATACTCTCACTTTCTCACCAGGTCTGAATGTATTTTCTTTCTTACTTTAGGGGACCCTAGGCAGGAATTCTGTTAAGGCCACTCCAGATGGAGGTGGCACCGTTTAGATACATTCCTATTCTTGACTCTTCCCACACCTACTAGAGCCCTGCCTTGTCCTTGATGTGAGATTAACCTTTGCAGCCTTAAAATGCCTCGCCCTCTGTATACCAGGATCCTTACTAAACTAGTAGAACAGCACCTCCCTCCCATTTTAGATTTTATTGCACAGTTTTCTAGTTTTATTATTTTTCAATAGCACAGTGAGATTTTATTGCATGTCCTGCTTGCAATTCATATGTTAATTGGCTTTCAAATTGCCTCTTGTCAGAGGAATCTGCTGCTTTGCCAGAATTGTTGATTTGAGTTCAGTCTAAGGCCAGTGCTTTGCTGTGTTGTATTTATGAGATTGTTTTCCATAACCCATTCCCCCAGTTTCCTTGCAAAGCTCTCAGATTTGCAGATGCATTTACTCCTTCAGATATTTTGATAGTTCTAATTAGCATACATCGTTGACATTCTGTAATTGTCCTCAATTATCTGTTTCAGTTTTAGAAGTCTTTAAATTGCCCCTATTAAAGTGCACTGACAACAGAGACCAGCAATAAAGTTAATCCTGAGAAAAGCAGGCCCCAAAATGCATGGCGACGGGGTTTGTTAATTACTGAAGTGGAATTAGAGTGTATAATTAAGATAAAATTATCCAATTCATAGACTGAGAAAAGAATGTCAGAATGTGATCCTTCAAATACATCATGCATCTATTCTGTAATTCTTTTCTTCTAATTTTATAGCATATTAATTGGCTCAGTAAATATCACCTGTGAGCTGAAAACTTTTTTACCTGAAGAAATGATTTATAAAAACGAAAGTGGTTTCTGTTATGGTAGTTAAATTCCCTAGAAATAGTCTGGAAATTGCTTGCTAATGCTGAGAACACTCAAAAGGTTTCAGTCTTTTAGAGCCATTAGTGATATTGCCTTATTAACTACCTAACCTCACACAGGTGTGAATGAGCTATGTTACACATCAGCTTTGAATCACTGTACATTCTAAAACTTTATTCAATATTGGAGAGAAAAAAGATTTTTCAAATTACATAGTGTAACAAAATTTATCTTGTGAATTTTGATAGCCCAGATTATGACAATGGACTGTAATACTTTGTTTTTCGCAAAATGCAAAAATATTGCTGCCCTCCACCACTGGCAGCTGACTGTTGATGTGGTGGGTTGATCTTGGCCATCTTCAAGGCCCCACTCATCTGCTCCCTCAGTCCCACTCCTCTAGGGAGAACCAGGGAAATGGAAAAGCTTGTTGGTCAAGATGAGGACAGAGACATCACTGGCCAGTTATTGTGATGGGGCAAAACATTCAGTTTGGGAAAAAGCAATTCAATATATCACCCATTAAAATAGAGTTGGATGTGCCAAAAAAAATTCACAACTGTCCTTTACTGACCATGGAGAGAGGCTGGGATGCGAAGAATAGAAATACAAGAGTAATTTGATTCATGTGCATGAGATGTCCTATTCATATTGGATATTACGTCACTGCAAAGCCTTCTCTTTTCCAGGTTGAAAAATCACAGTTCTCTCAGCCTTTCTTCATAGGAGACATGCTCCATCCCTCTAATCCCCTTGGTGGTCCCTCATCTGGACTTGCTCCAACAGGTGAATGTCCCTCGTGTTCTGGGACCCCAGAGCTGATGCAGCACTGCAGGTGGGATCTCACCAGAGCAGAGCAGAGGGGCAGAATTTCATCGCTTGTCCTACTGCCCATGCTGCTTTGGATGCAGCCCAGGACACATTTGGCTTTCTGGGCTGTGAGTGCACATTGCTGGGCTGTGTCCAGCCTCTCATCCACCAGTACCACCAAGTCCTTCTCTGCAGGGCTGCTCTTGATCTGTTTATCTTCCAGCCAGAGGTTGCCCTGACCGAGGTAGAGCCCCTTGCATTTGGCCTTGCTAAAGTGCATGAGCTTCCCATGGGCACATTTCTCAAGTTTTTCCAGGTTTTTTCAGATAGCCCATCCTTCAGGTGTGTCAACTGCAGCACTCAGCTTCCTGTCATCTGCAAACTTGCTGAGGATGCACTCTATCCCTGTGTGCCTGCATCACTGGTACAGGTATTAAAGAGCACCAGTCCCAAGACAGATCCCCGGGGGACATCACTCATCACTGGTCTCTACCTGAAGATAGAACCTTTGAGAACTCTCTGTCTATGTCTATACAGGCAATACTTTAACCACCAAATAGCCCACCCTTCAAATCCAAGTCTCTCTCAAATATGTGGGACCATGTGAAAAGCCTTATAGAAGTTCAGATTACCTTAGCAATGCTTCCCTTTTTGATCATTGTAGTCACTCAATTGTAGAAGGTCACTGTATCGGTCAGGTATGATTTTCCCTTAGTGAAGCCCAGCTGTTGTTTTGGATCCCTTTTCATATTGCTTGTGCCTAAGCTTATCTCCTACAAGCATGTGCTTATGATCTTCATGATCTTCCCTGGCACAGAGGTGAAGCTCACCAGTCTGTAGTTCCCACACGGTTTCCTTTCTTCCCTTTTCAAATAAGGAGTGATGTTGCCTATTTTTTTTTTTTTAGTTACTGAGAAATTTGCCTAACCACCATGACTTTTGAAATATGATGAAATGTAGATTGGCAAGAAAATCAGCCAGTTTCCTCAGCACCCTGGTATGCATTTTATCAGGCCCCATAGACTTGTGGCTATTCATTTTCAGCAAATGATCTTGAACATGCAGTTCACTTGCGGTGGGAGGAACTTTGCTCTCCCAACACCCTCCTAGAGATTCTGGGATTTGAGAGACATGGGAAGCCTGGTTGCCAGTGAAGACTGAGGCAAAAATCCCATTAAGCACCTCAGCCTTCTCCATATCAATTGTCATCTGTTTTCCCCTCTCCTTTAGTGGAGGATGGGGTACAATTTGGTTGGCCTTTCTTCTCTGACCCATGTGCTTATAGAATCCCTTCTTGTTATTCCACATATCCACTGCCAATTTCCGTTCCATCTGTGTCTCGGCTACCCTGATCCCATTCCTACACATCCAAACTGTATTCTTGCACTTCCCACAGGTAACCTGCCTCTGCTTCCACTGACATGCCTTTCTTTCTTACTCTGCAGTAGAGGAGCAGGTTCTTGCTTAGCCATTTCAGTTTCCTGCCTGCCTTGTTCGGTTTCTTACATATGGGGATGGAGAGCTCTTGCACTCTAAGAAGTGTCCTTAATTTTAATTGTGTCCTTATTTGTAATAAAAGTTATATAACATGAAACACTTTGCACATTGATAATTTTCCTTTTCATTCTTTATCTGTACATCTTCTTCCCCTTGCATAGTGGTAGGTAAAACTGAGCTCACCACATGGTATGTAAGAAGTGTAGACAGTGTTACTGATTTCAGTGGGACAGCTTATCTCTGTAAAATACGTTTTATGTATAAACTTTTGAGATTTGAGTCCAAGTATTTATATTTGGATTCCACATAGAAAAAAAATGAAGGACAGGAAAATTGATTATTTTTTTAATATTTCCACAGTTTGTTATAAAATGAGGTTTTTGAAATGCATACAATGAAATCATAATGACAGGAGTTCCTCAAGCACATAAACCATGTCTCCTTAAACTTGCACCGTGTAATTGTCATAATTATGAAATAACTCTTACCAATGATTCTTGTATCTAATCAACAAATTTTACCATAATACTATGGTTTATCATGTGATTGATGCTTTAGGAGAGGTGTTCAGAAGTGGAAATATAAACACTGGGATACATAAAATTACTCTGTACGATCAGTTCTCTCATTTTTTGTGTCAGATCTTAGTGAAGATTGTAGCTGCATTCGTTACAAACATAGTCTGTAACATTTTTGTCTGAAAATTAAAAATTAAAATTTTGTAGATGTCTCAACTGAGTTTTAAAAAGGTCTCATTAAGTGGATGGTTATACACTTTGGGTTTACACTTTGGGAATCCATCTTTCCTGACAGATTGCAAACACAATTTATCAACCCAAGAGGTGTTTAAAATATCTGTAGTAATTACCATCAGTTGAAAGACTCAGCAGTGCTTCATGGATAAACTTGTTTCCCTTCTGTATTTTAATTGTGCACTAATAATGTGTTAGTTTCTAATTTGAGGATAATTTCCATAATTGACTTTTTAGAGTTGCCACCATTCTACATCAAAAACATCAGATGCTTTTAGGAAAAAAAAATATAATTACAAGAAGATCTTCTGCACCATACTTGACTTTTCTTAAACAATCAAATGATAATCAGATAATGTTTAAGCTTTATTGGGTGATTTTCGCCCCAGTAATCTTTCAGTGCTCATCAACAATAAATTACTTTATGGATAAAATGCTATTTGGATTGATAGTGGCTTTAATCCTTATTTTGTAAGCCAAATTACTTATTTTACCTTTTTGCACTAGGCAATATACTTCAAAATGCAGAGATCTCTATAATTTACTAAGTTAATGGCTTTCTCAACTCTACTCCACATGATTTTCTGTGGAAAATAGCAGACCTTAAGTGTGGCATCTGACGATGCTGCCTTAATTTGCAGATAGTCTGCTCTCAAATCTGAATTTTTGAAGATCAATTACATCCTCTTTATGAAATCATCCTGCACAGCATGACTAACCCCTTGTTTTTTTATTTTCCTGTGGAAAACTGCATAAGGAAAAGAGTATCCTGTTCAAGTATCTGCCTATTTTTGAGCCAGTAGTCAGCTAAGAATATATTTCCAAGGTCTGAAGACAAGGACTTGTTGAAAAATTGAAAGGCACATATAAACATCAGTTGTGACATTCAGCTTTTTTGCACAATTCAGTGATCTTCTCCAGCTGCTCTGCTCTTTGGGAGCTGTGTAACATATGAATTCTGTAACAGTCATAATAAAAGGAAACAGTGCATGTCTGTACACTTGCTCTGGGCTTTTTATTCACCGAAGATGGATTTGAGAGGTGATGGCTGGTTGGCCTAAAAGGTAAGGCCTTTTCTACAGCACTGTCTAGATGCTGCAAAAGACATGGAGCCAAAACATGGGTATACCAGAAGAAAAAAATATGAGAAGAGGTTCTGTGAAGAGAGAGGGAAATCAAATGAACAAAACCATTTAAAACCTCATTTTAAATGTGAAGTTTTAAATACAACTGCCCAGAGACAATTACATTGCAATTACTTGTTTCAGCTTGGCTGGAACACATAACTCCTAAAGATTACCTAAACAATTATTTAACTGTAATAGTCACTCAGATGTAGACATAGAATTTCTTGCAGCAGAATTCCAAAACTGCTCGAAATAGAAGTTTTGAGAGGAAGGATCCAGGTTATTTTTGCCCTGGATTTCACCTCATTGTTAAATGTTGTTAGTTTCAAAGGAAAGCAATTCCAGAACAATTGTGTTGTAAGGAATGTTAACCTTTCTATTTCTAGATATGTAACAAAATATATCTATTTTAATAATAAATGTAAGTATAGCAACTTTCCCAAATCAATATCCAGCTAACATGTCTCATGAGCAGAACATTGATCTTTGTCTTTCTGTGTCTTACTGGAAGAAAAGTAAATATTGACCTCCCAGTCAATGCCTGTAAGCCAGTAAATGCTCCATGGAACACTGTATCACTGCCACCAGCCAGCAAAACTAGCAGTACAGAATCTTGGAAAAACATCTCTATCACCATTTTCAAATATCCATTTCATATTGAGTAATGTATTTTTGTGTATAGGAAAGTCTGTATTTCATATTTCATCTGCCTGTTTGGGGAAGTGTATTTAAGTGGCAAAAATTCTGCCTGCTATTTTTAATAAAACCATTTTTTTTCCTGAGAACTAAGGTTTTTTAAAAGTCATATGTGCTAAAGAATTAAACTTTTGTAACTTCTGAGTTGTTCCCAAATGCTGTTTCAAGTAAAAATCTCTGGTTTAGATATAAAATACACAGGAGAAATATGTCATCATCTTTGTTACTGTTGAATATAAATAAAGAAACAAACAAATCAGCCTGAAAAGGGTTGTAATGACCTGAACTATAGGCAAGTTATATAATTAGAGGTGTCTTTGCATTTGGAAGTAAGTTTGGATTTTGAGTAAACAATCTCAAAAGTTCACACCTGCAAAAGAAACCCCAGCCAAAATCCTAACTCATTTTTTGCAAAGCCTCAGTCAATAAATGACTGCATCCTGAAATTCACTATACCAGGCACATTTCCAGTTTCATACAAGTGTGAAAGGTATATATAGCAGAATCCTAGTCTGTGAGAACTACACCTGACTGAAGTTCCACAATCTCTAAAAAGTATCATTTTGCATCTTGTCTGTTCTAGAGTTTTTATTCTGAGAAAGACAGTTTGTGCACTTTGAAGTATGATTTCTACAACTATAATTTTGCTGCTGGAAGTTTGATGAGATACATGTTTCTTCAAATGGGCAGAACACTAAATAACTGATTTCCGTAGAGAAGAGCCCTGGCCAGTTTACTTGAATGTGATTCCTGATTTTCTTTGATGTATTTTTATGGTAGTTATCTTTGGCTAGTAATCCACTTTAAAACTGCTTTGCAGAAACACTACTCTTATCATAAAGTTAAGTTTTTCAAATCTCTGTAGTGTATGGCTTTATTTTTTAAAGAAATTAACCTTAAAGATGTTTTTTAATATTTTAATTTTTGATTTCATAATTACTTTGAACATTTTTGTCATTTTTGGCTTAATTTTATAGTACCCATATTTAACTTCTTTATTAAATCAGCCCTACCCTGCTGTCCGAGAAGTTTTCATGTCATTCTTTAAGCCATGCAACTGACTGTTGTGCTCCAGAGTCATTTGGCTCCGCTGGAGAAATGAATATTATTGGGATCTTACTGACTGCACATTATTAATTGAACATCCTGGATTGTGAAGTGCATTCATTAAGCATGGTTTCTGAAAGACTACTCAGAGTTTAGTAATATTTTATTATAATTAAACTGAAATCTTTGCCAGTGTGCTGAGTGTTGTATGAATATGAATACTACAAATTGTGATTGACACCAATTGTTCCTTGCTGTTAGGTGTTGGAAAATGGATATTAGAATTCTCATTAAATATATTGGGAAAATGAAGAAGATGCAATGGTTGAAAGTAACATTTTTAAGGATGAGTTCCTTTGAGGATGGTCCCTTGTAAGAAACAACAGTAGTATGGGTATTGCATCATGGAGTTGTGGCGTTTTTGTGGTTCTTTTCCTTTAATGGGACAGGATAGAGTTTTTATTAAAGAGGTCTTGACTCTGCCTTCAGTGAGTACCATGGGAAATTTTTTTGAATGGAGTTAATGAGAATCAAGATGGAAAAATAAAATCTACTAGTGTTTTTCCTTCTGGTTCACTTAGCTAGGTGATGTTTTTACCAGAAATGAAGCAAATAATATGTTTTCATGCCACATATGTCACTTTGAAATTACTGTTACTGACTCATTTTAGAGGAAAAGGCTGGTCTGTATTGAAAACTGCATTCCTTTGGAACAATTGGGGCTTTTTTGCATATAAAAAAAACAATGTAGCTGAAGTTTGGCAAGAAAATATGTAAAACAAAGACTTGTCAATGAGTAATACATATATTTCTCCTTTAGACTTAAGAAAACCCCACCAATGTACTGTAAAAACCTTACATTAAATGCAAGAGAAGTCTTAATCATAAAAGAGTGTTCTTATACCAGAATGAGTATTTTTTGTGTGGCACATTGAATTTCTGAGCAATCGATTTGGCAAGTTGAAGTCCCTTGAAAATATTTTCACAGTTGAAGTGCTGACGTAATCTTAACTACAGCAATGTGATCATACAATAATTAAACTTTAAAAAAAATTAAATAATAGATCTCAACAAAACAAAAAAAAGTGAAAAGCATGTATCTGTACTTGCATTTTCTGAACAGATATCTAAGTTGTTGGGTGCTGCCAAAGTGCACTATTTTTCTTGAGATTTACTCTCCATAAAGGAAATTGAAGATTTTTTTCTTGTTTTCACCAATGGTGCTCAGTTTCTACTAAGCATTTTATATTAGCCTCTCAAGAAAAACCATCACCTAGCAGCTCCAGATGTATTTCTAACATTCTCTTATGGGTTCCTACTAATCTGTATATGACTTTAAGACAGACCATTCTGATGTAGTCATGTCTGTCTGTGTGTGCCTGCCTGTGCACTGCACAATTATGTTTCTGAGTGTATATCAGACTTTTGATTTCATGAGTAACACAGAAATTTACATATAAAGTGGGCTTCTTTCCTGCTCACCTTGGTGATAAGTGTTATGTTTTTAACACATAGCAGTTTGTTTAAAATTCGGTTCCAGTTCTCAGGATACATTTTCCTGCAAGGTATGTCATTTCTTCAGATGAAGAAGGAAAAGAGGGTGTATGTGCTGAGTATTTTAGAACTACTTTTTCTAAGTCATTGATTTTGTTTACCATTACATTTTTCCCTATTTCTGTTTGGAACTGAAGGAATTCTCCCTTACATTCTGACATAAGGATGTATGCTTTTGAAGTAGGATAACCAGATCTCAGGCAAGAATCATGCAGTTGCAAACACAGCAGCATTTAAAAGCACAGTGGTTTGAACAATGCAGAATTATACTTTATTGTAGGTAATCACAGTGGAAGGATTAAACTGAAATCTGCTGTTTTCTTGGGATGTTTGGTGTTCAAGCTGTTAATAAATCATTATGTCTTCTTTCTAATGTCTGGGGTTTCAGTCGCTAAGAAATAGTAGTAGAAGCAAAATTTCTACCAAATCAATGGTAAAAATTATTGCCTTTATGAAAAAAGGTTTTCCAGATGAACTTCACAAAAGAAAGTCAGATGATTTAAATAACAATTTGAAATTGCTGAGAAAAGCTAATAGAATAACTGAGTTCTGTGTGGTGACATTTGTCCACACACTGAGAGTATTACAGGTGTTTGATGTACTCAGGTGAAAGAGAAGGAAAATAAGGGAGCTGGTGTGTTCATTATACTATATACTGAAGCAAAACATCAGTGATTCATTTATTCATTGTACATGCATGCATATATATTTCCTTTTCGTGTAGTCTGCTGGGGGGGTGAGCTGTAAAATCATTCAAATTTCCACAACTGAAGTATAATCTCCAAGACTTAAATATGAAAAAGGTTTTCTAGGCTGATAACTATTGTGATAATAGCTGCAAGTTCCCCACACCCCTTTCTTAACGACTGTACTTGTCACCTATTGTCCTGCCTTCCCTACTCCACACAGTCCTAGCCACGCCCCCAGTTTTCCCTATTGGTTCCTGTACCCTAACCCCACGTGGCCCTGGCCACTCCCTCGGGTTTCCCCTATTGGTTCCTGTACTCCTAACTCCGCCCCTGTACCTCCCCTGTACCCAGAGGTCACTGGGCCTGTGTGCTGTCCCTGCCCCTCTCTGTTTCCCTATAAAACCCCTTACCCTCCGCCATCTTGCTGTCTATGCTCCACGTGTGTTTATGCTCCACATGTGGCTGTGCATGTGAGGCCTTCGCCCTCGAGGCATCTCTGCCTCGGGGAGGTCGTTGGCCTCTGCTGCACCATGCGAATAAACATCTTCCATGGACACAACGCATAGACCCTCCTCGCCTCCTTTATCACCGCCGGTTGTGGAAGCAGACGAACCAGAGCTAGCCTTATGGCTCCCCGGCCGGTGAGAGCGCAGTGTCCAGCCCTGGGACAGAGGGTTTGGAGCACTGAGGCACTGAACCGGGCTGGGTAGAGAAGCTCTAGGGTAAAGTCTGCTGCAACATCCTTTAAACCGCAACAGATAACAACTTAAAGCCATCTTTAGGCAGCTGTAATTCTAGTATATATCGTAGGAAAATTGTGCTAAGATGAATTCCACAACAGTGTTCTGGAAAATAGCAGAGAAAAAGCATAGTGGAAAGCTTTTAGGACATGTTTTTGGAGACAGTGTCCATCTGCTAATGAAGGTTCTCAGAAAATAATTGTAAGAATGGATATAGGAGTGATTTCATTTGATGAAAATGGCTTTTTAATTAGAATATAATAATGTCATTTCATTCACATTCCAAATAGTCAAGTTCCTATTTGGAAGTTCCTTTATGCAGCAAACTGATAACTTGGGCAAACATCATATGACATGAGAAGCCCTATTCAGGTATGTAATTGTATAAAAATTGCAAGTACCATACACTTGGAATAAACCTTCTATAAGTTGAAATTTTGAGAAACTACAGTGTTGTCAGATCAGATCTCAGTGGGAATGATGAAAAGCCTGTCTTTGATATGTGACAAATTCAGGTCTCTGAATAGAGAGAGGGAGACATCAGAACTCTTCCTCTGCTCCGCTGGCTTATATTTCACCATGAAACATCACCAAATGGAATCAACACCATTAAATAGGAACAGGCAAACGGCTGTCACGGTAATTAGCACTGTGTTACTACTGCTGTAAAGTGTCACTCCACATTTAGTATTGATGCATGTCACAGGATGGTACAGTGGTCTAGTACCTGCCTCAAAAATACATATTCAAAGGAAAGAAATTTGAATACCTATAACTTCAAACAGAAAATTTACATCTTTTTTTCCTTTTCAGTTCTTTGACTGACAAACTTCCCATTTTCTGAAATGTAGATTTCACTCTAACTAGCACAGAAAGACGAAACAGAATATAGGCTTTAGAAATATATCATTAGAGCTAAAAATATAAAATAATGTTACCTTTTCATCACTCTTACACTCACATAATAATAATTTAATATCTGAATTATATTATCACCTTCTTGCCCAGTCATGTCATGCCTTGCATCTTTCCCTAAAACAACAGTACAGATAATTCTGAATAAGCTTTTGCATTTCTTGAAACGAAAATCCTTTCACTTTACAGGCCAGAAAAAGCTTTTCCTGTTCAAGGTTTGCAAAAGTGGAAAATATATTGCATTGTCCTCTAAAAGTTTAAAACACCTACATTTTTAATATAACTGTAACTTCTGCTTAAAATCTTGATGAATAGAACTGAAAAATAAGTTTCTTTCCAATGAATTTCAACCAAAGCCTATCTTGAAGACTTATGTACATGATGTACACTAGCAGAGAACTATGCCACTTTTTTCTGTTCAATTGTCTGGAAAATGAATTCAAGGAATGTAAAAAATGCAAAGAAAAAGACCATGACAGACTGTGATTTGTAAAAGTAACAGCTGATGACTGTCATCCACAAAAATAACCCTAAAGTAATAAGTAAAGGAATCAGAAAAGACAAAAGACATTATAATAAAGTCTCTATTGTCAGGTTTCATGTTTGTTTGGGTTTTTTTCTCCAAACATTACAGTTCAAAAGCTAGTCTGAATTGTCCTTCTTGACATTTTAAACCACAACTTCATCATTAACATTATGTAACATGTTCTAGGCAGTACTCTTGCTGTGTCCAATACATGAAAATAAGCTCGTTTACTCTCTGCTTACCATTTACTTTGTGTGTTACCTAATTTTCAGAGAGAAATGTGACAAAGAAACTAGATGAAGGGGCTGAAATGTCTGACCATACATGAGGTCTCTGACATACTATTCAACATACTATTCTCTGACATACTATTCACAAGTCAAGCAGACTTGTGGAAGGACAATATTGTCATTTTCACACTGAAATCCAAAATGCACAAGAAATTAACAGTAAATTGTGTTGGTCACAAATTAGTACTTTAAGGTAAAGAGAGCTAGAATCAAATAAATGAAATAACAATCCCAGCAAGTAAAGCAGACTCTGCATACAGTGCATCTTCAGACACTCATTTATTGCCATATGCAAAGACACATAGAGAGGAAGAAAGAGAAACTAAAGCATGGTGAAGACTCTACTTTCTCCCCTTCCCTCTTCCTCTGCTAGATGCATGGGCCAAACAAAATTCCAGGGTGTGATATAGTGGAAAAAGTTTTAAATGAGGTGATTATTTGTTTCATGGAACGGCTGCATAAGGAGCTTTCAAAAGGAGGTGTGACCTGTGATTTGATGCCAAGCAATGTCCAGGGTCTGGGTAAAGATTTTATTGATGACGAGTAACTGTTTAATAATGATTGTCATCATATTTAGCATCCTCACAGGATTTATAAAAGTCAATAAGTCCACTGAAAAGTAACCTGGGTAAAAATAAAGACACTTTTAAGGAAGAGCAAAGCTAAGAGAATTAAATAATGAAAGGTTTTATGGCTATTACTGAAGGATACCTTCCAAAAAGTGAAGCACTTAGGAATACAAAAAAAGGTGGTTTAGCCAGATGATAAGAACAATCATTAGAAATAAGAAACCATCTCTAAAAAGCTGAAGACTGCTTTTTCAGAAAGAAAGTAGAAAATATGTGGAACATTTGCAAAAGAAAAAAAAAATTAAAATGAAATTAATCCAAGGGACTTTGAAAAGCAACTGACATCGTAATCAACATAAACAACAAGACCTTCTTCAGACAGGAAAAAAAAATTAGAAAGTCTGCTCAGCTAGTTGCAGATCAGCTTGCTATAGAGAGCTTAGAGAAGGCAAGACCTTTACAGAAAAGCGAAAATTGTTCAAGAGGTTACACTATGAAAGAATGACAGCAATTCCCATGCTAGGACTCATCATAACAGGTGGCTCAGCAGAGGATAAGTCTGAAATTGAAGAGGATATGGAACAAGTTGATAGCACGAACACTCACAAGTCAGCAGGACTGGAATGGCATTTACTTTCTAACTGGACTTAGGGATAGACCAGATAAATTACTAATAATATTTTTAAGCAGGAGTTTATAAGTTTCCTAGCTACCCTAAGCTAGGGTAGAAAATGTAGCACTGACTTGAAAAATAAAATTTCTAGAAAGATATAGTAAATTACAGATCTATTAGCCTGGCATCAGTATTAAACCTGAAATCAGTATCAAATAAAAAGTATTAAAGTATTAATTAAGTTAAATAAACATTATATTAATTAGCCAGCATCTCAGTTTGCAGAGTCTATTTGAGAATGGATTTTTTTTGAAGAAGAAGAAGACATTCTTACTTTCTTATCTTAAAAGTTTCCTGAAGGAATTAGCAAAGATGAAGATAGGATTGACTGGTATATCCCCAGATTGATTTTTCAAACAATTTTAAAAAACATCTCTCAAAGCTTGTTTAGCCACTTCTTTATAACACTTGCTTTATAACACCATTGCTTTTAAAAGATATCTTAAATAGTGACAGCTAAAGTAACGATAACTTTAAAATTATCTCAACAAATGTAAATCTAGAGAAAATAAACTACGAGGAATATTCAGCTCTTTCATCTTTTCATAATGCATTACAAAGATTTAGAGGTATTACCTCCAAATTTTCAGACATGAAGAAAGTTAGAACTTAAACCCATTTCTCCTTCTAGATTCTATCTTGGGTTTGGTTCTGCTGGTTTTTGTTGTTTTTTTTTTTTTTTTCCAATGTAAATAGGTTTCTGCTTATTTCTTAAATAGAAGTATCAAGGTCTGTTTGGACCTATTGTTATACAAAAACACTAACATATTTGAGAAAAGTCTACTTTCTTTAGAAATCCTTCTGAGAAGGAAAACTCTCCAGTATGGCAACAGTAAGTATACAGACAATTATTGCAGTCTTAATAGAGGATATCATTCCAGAATGCATATTCTCAAAATGAGGAGCTTGGGTATCCTTAAGATGCCTATTGTTTGTCTTGAAAATGGCTTTTCAGAAGCCTTTCCTGTCTTTTATGTGTGCAATTGCAGTAACTCAATGGAAATATACAAATGCTAAATTTTGTGCTTGCTATGTTGGTTTTTTCGTTGGGGGGTTGCTTGTTTGGTTTGGGTTTATTTTTTTTTTTTTAAGAAATCTCACATCTTTAAATAAAATTTGTAAAATAAATGACATTTTTTTTAGCTGCACATTAAATTAAATTTGCAATGCAGGAGTATTTAGGTCACCTCAACAGGTGAAAGTAAGCTGCTGGAGCCAAGAACATAATTTAATCAGACTGTACACTGTTGATAGATTATGTTTAACTGCATTTTTCTGATGAAGAAAAATCTTTGGATAGATTTTTGAAACCTATTTTAGTGAAGATTAAAGTGCCTCATTATATTAGAATAATTAGAGATTCCAGCTGTTAGTAAACCAAGAGTGAATCCCACTAACTTTCAGTGCAACAGTTGGTATTTCCTTTGGCTTTGTTTCCAGTTAAAGAATGTTCATTATTGCATACAGATGTTCAGCCTTCATAACTTCCTTTTTCTGATAAAATAAGCTTATAAGTTTATTATTATCTTATTGATGATAGTTTATTTCAAAATATTTGTCATGGGTATTGTAATAGAAAGCCTAGCTGTATTTTCTTGTTTTCCTACTGCATGGTGTTGATCACATCAACTCTTGGTTCCTACAGTCTATCATATTTTATGCCATGAGGGTATTAAGAAAACATTTGAATATGCCCTCCTTCAGACTATCAGTCCTTTTGTTCTGTGCATTATCAAAGTCCACAGCAGTACTTTAAAGTCATGCCTGCAAAATCACTGTGTTATGGAAGTTGTAGATATTAGACATTGGCATCAGAGGCATCAGCTTCCACAGTGATTTTAAGGTGCTGCACTGTTTCTCAGACATCAGTTAAGCCTGGTTGAATGAGGATTTGAAGTGATATATATATTTTTCTGTTATGAGCTCTGTATTGAGAAAATGTCCTGTAACAGGACGAATCGTGTAAGAGTCATCAACTTCTGTCAGTGCTTGCTATAATTTTATAAGTTTTAAGTGTCAGAATTTTATAACTGTCTTCTCCTACTGTTTAAAAATAAGCAAGGAAAAATGCAGGTGTATTGGTTTGACCTGGCCTGGTTTTGGTAGCAGGGGATGAGGGGAGGGCTTCTGTCAGAAACTGCTAGAAGCCTCTTCTCTATCCTACAGAGCCAATCCCTAGTGGCTCCAAAAATGGATGTGCCACTGGTCAAGGCTGGGCCAATTAGAAATGGTGGTAATGTTTCTGTGATAACAGATTTAAGAGGAAATCAAAACAAAAAGTTGTTGTACAGTTTTAACTGCAGCCAGAGAAGAGCTGTGTGGGAACATGTGAGAAGAACTAATCTGCAGACACCAAGGTCAAAGGAGAAGGAGGGGCAGGAGGTGCTCCAGGTGCCAGAACTGAGATTCCCCTGCAGCCCATGGTGCACAGCATGGTGAGACAGCCTTGCCACTGCAGCCCATGGTGGTTCACCAGGATGCAGAGATCCACCTGCAGCCCCTGGAGGAGCACAGCACCAGAGTGGGTGGATGCCTAAAAGTAGGCTGTGACCCTGTAGGAGACCTGCGGAGAGAAGGGCCCTTCTCCCATGCTGGAGCAGCCTGGCCTTGGAGGACTGCAGCCCATGGAAGAGTGAGCCATGCTGCAGCAGTCTGAGGGGTAATGTTGCCCATGGGATGGACTCACATTGCAGCACTTTGCAGGGAGTTGCTGCTCAAGAGATGGAGCCATGTCAGAGAAGTTCTTGGAGAGCTGTCTCCCATGGGAGTGACTCTGTGGTGCAGCAGGGGAACAACTCCTCTCCCTGAGCAGCAGGAGAAGCTTTGGGTGATGAACTGGCCATAAGCATCATTCCGTCTTCCCTTGTGCCACTGGGGTGTGAAGTAGGGTTTGGAAGGAGGGAGGGGTGGAGAGAAGGTGTTTTTAAGGACTTACTTTACTTCTTGTTGTCCTGCTCTGATTTTGTTAGCAATAAATTCACTTTATATCTCTAAGCTGAGCCTGTTTTGCCCATGACAATATTTGGCTAGTGATGTCTCTCCTGTTCCTTATCTCAACCCTTGAATTCTTCATTAAATTTCCTCTCCTCTGTCCAGCTGTTAAAAGGAAGTGGGTGAGTGGCTTTAGTGGGTGCCTGGCATTGGGCCAGCATCAACCCACTACAACAGGCTGTTCAGATATTTAGTTAACATATTGTATAATTTGCAGGTGTTGTGAGCATGAATATATCCTTCACTGGAAATGAGTCTATATCTCTTTAATGTAATTTTTGTGACATGAGATTGCAATCAAAATAACTTTTATACCTGTCCTGGTTTCAGCTATGCACACACATGCAGCTTCAATTTGCGAGGTAGCTTTAAGTTGTCTGGCTCACTGGATAAAATGGTCACTTCTGAACTATGCAACTAAACTTTATAATCTCTGAAAAGAAAGAGATGTTCAAAGATTAAGATTGATCTTAATCTAAAGAAAATACTTGAATGAGGTTATAAGATTCATCTCTTAAAATTATGAATTTCATTGTATTGACTGAAAAACAGAAGCAGCTCTCTCAGATGCAGACTCATACACAGTTGATACTGAAATCCTGAGGAGATGAATCCCAATACCAGACAATCAGTTTTCTGACATTCTGTTTTGAGCACAGTATTTCAACTGCAGATCTTGTGAATGAACTATTTCAAAATGTTGAGCCACAGTTACTCTCCAGCTGTTCTCTATTTGGACATTAAATATACTTCTCAAATAGAAGAAAACAAAGAATTTGCCCCTTGTCATGTGATAAAGTGTTCCTATAGTAAAACTGCCCAGAGTCAATGAGGATTATGTATGCTTAATGAAATGCTTAAGTATTCATATGGACTCTCCAATCCATTTTTTAAAGTGTTATGAATACCAGTAACTAGTAGGACTTTCTGAAAATGAGAACTGTTATATAAAGGATAGCTTACACTTTGGAATTCTTACTAACTGTTGCACAATACATTTACAAGGGTACTAATGAAATAGAAAGCAATTAATAAAAAAAACCTAAATATTTAATTTCTTTACACAATACTAATTCTTTTCTGGCATTCATTGCTGCAAGCTATGACTAACTCAAAGTCTGTAGTATTAAAGGATTAATTCTTTATATTTCTGAGGATATACCCTCAGATAAGATAAATCCCCTCAGGAAGGGGAGATAAAATCTAAATGTTTCAAAGCATAAGGAAGAGATTTCCTGTGTGGTTGGATTACATTTCCAGGCAGGTTTGCCTGCCACTTAGCTAACATGATGATAAAGACTGCTTCCTACCTTTGCTGACACCTAAATTTTGATTAATGTCATATTAGAGAATTTTTTCTATAACTTTAGTCCCTACCTAATTTTATCTTATTGTTTACCAAGCACAGGGAGCTTCTTTGTTTTTCTTTGAATAATTTATGACCACTTGGTGTTGAACAAAATCCTCAACAGCTGGGTCATCCGATCTCGCATGGAGATTATCAGACTTTCAACAGAGTAACTCAAACTGTGCCAAAAACTGTAAGAGGTGCAATCTTTAGAACAAAACCTGCCTGGGTTTACTTCTGATTGAAGCTTCTCTGTTGGAAAACGTAGTTTTCCAGCAAAACTCATGCTAACTGAGCAGGGCTGAGCAAAGCTTCAGTATGGTCAGGCCTCAGTAAAATTCCAACAAGCTGCAGTGGTTTGTTTGCCTGAGAATGTTCTGTGGGAAGAATGCCATGAGAAAGATTAGGAGTCAGAAGTGTTATGAGAAAGGAATAAGGGAGTTAACAGGAGGATCCCTGAATGTGTGAGAACAGCTGCAGGTGTGTGTGTGTATCTATAATTAGAAATATCTGTAACAGTATATAAGTCTCTTGTTTGGTGAAATAAAATGGAGCTTACTTTATATCTCATATTGAGACTGCCTGTGAGTTCCCTCTCGTCGTTTCTCTTTACTTCTCTGTGATCTTTATTTAATTAATTAACTTGAATTTAAGATACTGTACTTTAGCCCTTTAAGAAAATCCAAACACTTAGCTTTTTGCAGGCTGGTAACTTATAAGTCTCATAAGCTGTATTTAAATTTCAGGGTGTTGGGGATTTTTTCTGCTGAAAACTAGGTATTATTGTTTAATCAGAGGTTTTATTAGTATTTTATCAGTGTCATGTCATTATTTTTAAAAAGTTTCAAAAAGTGTCACTGAAAATCCCCCACAGTATTATTTCTCACCTCTTGGTTTTTTGTATGTCACATGTAGTTGATGAAATTAAGCTTCTGCTCATTTTGTGAGCCTTCACGTTCTTCCTTTGGAAGCAAACAGAACACCTGACAGCAAGCATCACACAGCTGAATGATCAAAGATGATAGTTGTTGATAAGCAAAAACCAAGGAGGATTAAAGAGAGCTGAAAACATGTTAGAGTGTAATTTTATTTTTAAATTAATACAAATATATGCAAAGTGAACTTTACAATGGCTTTTAAACCTGAAATAACTTGTAAGCTTGACACAGTCTGATCTGAAACTTGTGCACTTAAATCTAAGATATGTAACAGTTGCTTTTTTGCTTCAGAATTAATGGTTTGGGACTTTTTTACCTGTATCTTTTTCTTGGTTAATTTACTTTGCAAAGTATGACATACATGAATCCTAACATCAACAAATAGATGCATATCCGCATGGTCTTTCAAAATATTATAATGACAGGATGACTGCAACTTTTGTGGCAATTATTTTTGGCAATTCCACGGGACCATAGGAACAAGAAGGAATATATTCACTGAAGATATCAGGTTCTCTGAAATGAATCTCCTTTCAGTGAATTTGTCATATTTTTTTTTCCTATAGATAACAAACATAAGATAAAAGGATAGCCAAAAGTCAGAAATGCTGTAAGACAAAGATTTGTTTTTATTTAAACCATGAAAAACCATAAACATTTTTGAGAATAATATCTACAATCAGTTTTCTTGCTTTGATGTCAACATGAAAGTTAGCATCACTGTGAGATATTCAAGTATCTGTCATCTGTGAGCTTGGAGAACTTTGATTTGGCTTACTGGAAAAATCTCGACAGATTCAGCATTTCTACAATGCATTTCACTAAGTAGGTCTGATTTATCCTGAATTTCACAGTGAATGTTTTGGGTTTGGGTAGGGTTTTCTCCTGGGTTTTCTGTTTGGTTTTGGGGTTTTTTGCTTCATATTATAGTTCCTATATGCTGACTTGATTTATCAGAGCATTGGAGACACATGGATACACTCGCAATGCTTCATGTAATTGCTCAGCGGTTGAGAGATTGATCAAACTGTTTTACCACAGTATAAATGCTTTCATTAAGCTATAAAAAGACTTTACACTACTGTTATGTAAGTTACTTTGGATTTATACAGAACTTGCAGAGTCATGAAGGATGAAGTAATGTTCAGTGTTTGAGGTTTTTTCAAGCTTTTTGGTTGAACCTCAATAAGGTGCATTTGACTTGTCAGTATTTATATATATTCACACATCAGCTTTGATAAGGTGAGTTATCTTTTAACAGGTTCCTGTTATATTTGTTCACCTCTGCATATATATGAAATAGATTTTTTGGGTAATATTAAAACATTAATACTATATGACTGTTCTCCCATTAAGTATTCAAACAACATCCAAAATGCAACAGATTTTTTAAAGACTGCCACAATTTGAAAAAACCCTGGAGATTAGGAACAAGATAGGATGCATTTCCAATTTCCACAATGTGCAAAAACATAAGAATATGACTCAATAGTAGTTTATACCATGACTGCAGCTTAAGGAAGTTTTGGTGTATGTTTAGTTCATTAGTTAGGGACATGGGACAAACACTAAGAGAGAAAAGTTTGCAGGTGATAATAAAGAAGGTTATTAAAGCTGAAAGAAAAATAAGGAAGCTGAGGGGGTAAATTAAGCCAATGTGTACTAGGATATGGAAAGAAATTAAGTGTTTATGAAGGCAATGCAGTTGGAGGAGGAGGTGATACCCTGTAACCATAAAACTGCTACAGATTTCAAAATTAAATGCACCCACTTCTGACAGTGATCTAGTTACTAAAGCGGAAAACTCACTATAGGTTGATCAATGAGCAATTTCAGTTCAAAAGTAAAAACAAAATGCTTAATAAGGACATTAAGTCTGTAACTGTGCTATTGATATGAGAAGCAATATAGGATATCTCATTTCAGAGGTCTCTCAGTTTGCTCTGAAAGACTCAATATGGATATGGCAAGCAGTGGCTGAGGTAGTGTTTATATTTTTTAATCCAGGGAAGGAGATGTATACGAAACAGCATGATAAAAATGTAAAGTCAGTAACAGCTTAGAGAAGTTAAATTGGATGGAGGATATAAGAGCAATAGGGTGACAATCTGCTATTCAGTTTACAGGTTACTTCCTTTATTTATCTAAAATTGCATCTTTAAATTCGGGATGCTTGTGCATTCATGCAGATTTTAAATTTTGTAGGTGTTGCAATGTGAACTTAATTGAGCTGTAAAGGAGCATAGGGACAGAATTTGAGAGAGCTATAGAGGTATTTAAGGTGTGAACGATGCAGGCATGAATTAAAACTCAAACAGCTGGAAGTAAAAAGCACAAGTAGAATTTTGGTTGGATCAGAGTGTGAGTACTTCTATTAGCATACATACAGGTTTGGCCAGCAGGGCTCTCAATTTATAGATGTCATGCAGGTCCAAGCTCTTAACCAGGGACCATTTTCAGACATTTTACTTCATGGTATGCATTTGAGCTAACAGTCACATTCCAAGCAAGCAGGCTGTGGCAGAATTCACACAAAAACTGAACAGGCTGACTGGGAGATATGTACACTCCAGTCAAGAGTTCCTTTAAGATATCTGGCCAGTAAACAAGAAAACAACTTTAAATCTGCATGAATGGAGTATTTTGTCTTTGAAATAACCTGATCACTCATCTGTATTTTGTGTACTGTGTCACTCTATAGATTGGTTAACTGTAAAATAATTTCTCCAGAATAAAATTCAACATGCCATAGAATGACATTTGAGTTTAATGTGAAAATCAGTTGATTACTAGTCTGGAGAAAACAGTACATTTATGTTCAATTAATTCCACAAGCTCTTCATCGGCTTTCCAGAAAAACCTGCTTTTTCATCTCAGAATTGTTGCGCAGTTAGTAAGAGTAATCAAAACCCATGGCTGAATTTAAAAGTTATATTTCTCTTAACCCCTCTCCAGTCACAAACAAATTCAACAGAATGCTCCTCCTCCTTTTTAAATATGTTTTAAAGTTTAATTTATCACAGATCATTGATACTGTTTGCCAGCCATGAACATTGGACCATCATTTTCTTCTTGCTATGCACCATTGGTTTATATGCTTTCTAAAATGCAAAGCCAAATTAAGAACTGTTGAAACACCACATGAAAAGGAAAGATTTTATGAATAACAGAATAAAGGAAATTATTAAACAGACTAGAATTTTAGCATCATATTTCTATCTTGTAGCTCAATAATTCAAGCTGTAATAAAACGCCCCCATCTTTAATGCCTAGAAACACTTGTAACAGCATCTGTTGTTCATGTATTAGTAACAAATTGAAATTTTGCTTTAAAACATAAGATCTAGATGTGCCTGAAATGTGGAAAGAAACCAGCCTCAGTTAAAGCAAAGCTGTTCTGTGGGCTGCACATTTCTGCCCCTCCCCAAAAAAAGAAGTTTGAAAGTAGTAGAAATAAGTAAAAGGTTTGACTTGATGATAGTCAGGATCATCAGTTTGTTTGTTTGTGTTGTAAAACATTTTCAGATGGGTAAATAATTTCACTTTTAAAAACAATATTTTACCATTTGGTGCTGAGACAGTTGTTAATCTCAGTTGGATTTCTTTTTCTGTTGAATCTTCAGTGTGGCTTTCAAGGAGTACAGCAAAAAAGAATATATATACACCGACCAATTTTGTCTTCGCTTGTTCTCCTTTCACTGGGTCCTGACATTCATATGCATTTGTTTTTGTTCTGCATGGAAACTTCATTTCTGTTCTCTTTATGATGTGAAAGATAGCATGTGATCTGAGTCAAACTTTGACATACAATCCATTTTACATCTCATTATGACTACAGAGTTATAAAAAATCAAAAAAAAGCTTCAGATCAATCAAACTTTTGTAGTTAAAAGGTTAAGTATGTTCTTCTTACTTATAGAGCAAAATGTGAATCATCTTACTGGAACCACGAATTTCATTTTACGGATGGCATAAATCGGTACTGTGCCAACTTCTGTGCCATTGCTCTCTCACTATCAATTGCATTCACTCTCTTTTTGCATTTAAATTTTAGTGAAAGTACACAACAGAAATAAGGGGACTAGTTAAAAGAGCAATGAAACCGTTATCAGTATTGTCTTTTAAACATTTGGCACATCAAAGTTTCATATGTCATACACCACTCCTCTGAAAGCTTGTCCTCAACACATAGAAAAAGCTGCTAAAGATTACCTACAACTGCACACTCATAAAATTTACTTCAATTATTTTTTTTGCTGAAACAGATATTTTCATGTAATGCACATTCACTTATATCTTCTTCTGAATTTTAACAAAGATTTGATCCCTCTATTTTCCCTGATGCAGGGATTATTTTGTCCTAGGGGTATTAACTTATGCATAGACTATTAAGAACAGACTTCATTTTCTTCATCTGTGTGTCAAAATAAGGTTAAATGGCATCATTCTACAAGGTGATGCAGAGCATTAAGCAGCTTTTCAGAGTAAGCTTTCCTGTGAGCAGTCTCGCCATTATCTCTTGGTTATAAGCTAGCCTTGAGCATGTAAGTGCATAAATGACAGTAAAAATGCCTTCTATTTCCTTATACAGATACTGGACTAAGACTTATTTTACCAGAAAAAAGTCTTTAAAAATCAAAAGCAACTATCCATAAGATACAAATAAATTATTTTTTAATCTCTCAGAGGAACAAAGTTGTTGGTATAGATTTGTCAAATCATTTTAATTGATTCAAGATACAGTTGGAGAGGTAACAGCATAAAACTTTCCTTACTTGAAATAGCAGAGAGGAAGTGAGGAGAGGAAATAACTGATAATGTATTTCTTCATGCCAGATACTAATTTGTACACTCTTCTGATAAAATCTAGTGAAGTGAATTATGTTTCCGTCTTACTATATGAAATAATTCTGATTTTTTTTTCAGTTTAAGAATTAAAAGATACTTTAAAGCACTAACTACATCTTACCAATTGCATGCTTCTTCCCTACCTATGGCATAAAGACTAGTCAGACATTTTTAGGTTGCTTTTACATTATTGCTCTATTTCTGTGAACAGTGGGAAAGCATTATTGATATTAAATACTGAACAAGATGGTTGTTTTCTGGGTTTGGGTAGGATTTGTTTGTTTTTCATGGGTGTAAGGAGAGACTATATAATTAATTTGCCACTGAAGTCAACATAATATTTTCAGGAATTGCCACTTTTTGCAGTTTACCCAGCCTTAAATCCCGCATCTTAAATTTACAGTAAGATGCTTCTGAAACACACTTAGATTCAAAATTCCATTGCCAGGAAAAAAGTGAAGAAGCTACTTTCAGAAATCAGTGATTCCTTAGCTGTCCGTTTAACAATGTTTCAGCTGCCTTTGACATCGAGTCAAGTTGCATAATCACATGGAAATATATTTAAAGCAGTAGGAGAGTTCTTGTGTTTAAGGAAAATACCATCATACATGTTGCTTCAGATGACATTATTATTATAAAGGCTGTACTAATTTAGCCCAACTAGTATTCAAAGGTGTAATTTGAGCTCTATAACTGTGCTGTATCCAGTAAGACATGCATATAGATCCCTGAGAAATGGTCTGATATTAATTTTCTTTTTATCTCCCAAGAGATACAATGTCAGATGTTAATTCTAAGAGAGCTACAGACCCATCAGTATCACCACTTCATATGGCTGGTGATTGCCCAGCCCTCTAGTTTGTCCAGGTGTCTCTGCAGGGCCTCCCTGCCCTCGCGGGAGTCAACAGCTCCAAGTCATTTATGAAGCTGTTGAAGAGTACAGGCCCAAGTTTTGAGCCCTGCAGAACCCCATTAGTGACAGTTGTGATGTCACCCCATTCACTGTAACCCTTTGTGCCCACTCTGTGAGCCAGCTGCTCACCCAGTGAATGATGTATTTATCCAGATGTGTGCTGGACATTGTGCCCAGAAGGAGCTGTGAGAGATGGAATGGAAGATGGCTTTACTGAAATTCAAAAGGGAATGTATCAACTGAGACTTCCTTGTCTCTAAATTGAAGAGACATGGATTTGATGGCTGAACCACTCAGTAGATAAAGAATTGGCTGAATGATTATACCAAAAAAAGTTGTAGTTAGCTGCTCGATGTCCAGGTGGAGACCAGTGACAATGGTGCTCTCTCAGGGACATGGACAGTGGGATTGAGGAAGAAATTCTTTACTGTGAGACCCTGGAAGGGGTTTCCCAGGGAAGTTGTGGATGTCTCATCTCTAGAAGTGTTCAAGGACAGGTTGAGTGAGGCTTTGAGCAATCTGATCTATTGGAAGGTTCCTGGTCTGTGGCAGTGGGGATGGAAGTAGATGATCTGTAAGGTCCCTTCAAAGCCAAACCACTTTATGATTCTTTGATTCTTGATTCATGAATGTAATATTTGTAGAAACAGGAAGACTACTACATAGGAGTCAGAGGTACCATATAATCAGCTTTATCAGAGAGATTTGGGGGGATGGAGAAGATAGTTGATAATTATGTCATGGTATTCAATTATTATAATTACGTTCCTTATATAGCAAGTTAATGCTCCCTATGAAAAAGCTGCTTATTTATGACTTCAGTCTGTTTTGGAGAGTGATGGAGTAAGAGCAGGACAGACACAATCCTGTGCTTAGATTTCTGACGCATTTTCTGATGGACTTGAATAGTAATATCTTTCAAAAATGGAAGCAATACAGTTGAGCTAGGTGGGATTACAAAATCACATCTAAAGCAAATTGATATGATCCACAGAAAAGTGACACGAAAAGTCAACATATTTAGTCCCCATTACAGGGAAGGATAATTTAATCATCATCTTTGTAGCCTATGTAGGCTCTTTTTGCCTTGCACAGTTCAGCATTACTTCACTACACAGATGTTCATTTTACGCTACAAGTTTTGTGGCAGTCAGTCAGGATTAGTGACGAACAAGCATTTTTCCCAGAAAATGTTTTTTTCACTGGGAACTCAGTAGAAAACATCCAACTACACTATGCCCAAAGATTTGCAAATAGCTGGTTTGTGTTCAGACAGGGCAATAGCACACGAGTACAGATTTGCCTGTGTAATAATAGAGTCTTTACATCCAGTGGGTTTACTGTGCTTAATTTGCAAATGCTTTTGGTGTATATTTGATTGTTGTTCCCAACAGTATCACAAATATAACAAGCAAACTCTCCTGAGTCCTATTATAAATAAGAAAGCTCTTACTTAAAGACCTCTCTAAGAATAAGACTTGTTCTGGGGGCTTCAGGCCCTTGTATAATGCTCCGAAGACATTCTGCTGAGCATCCACTAACTTGATCTGCCTCCTCTTTCCACTTTAGTCTTGGGAGAAATTACTATGTGCTCAGGGTCATAGGTAAGGGTGGCGGGTTGACCTTGAATGCTCATATTCCCACCCAGACCATCTTGCAAGGAAATGTTTTAATGAAGAATTAATACTTACCAAAGTTCTATAGAATTATGCTGGGTAGACAGTGGGCAGATGCCAGATCCCCATCCAGCCACTCTCTCATTTTCATTCTTACACATGGGAAGGAAAAAGATGCAGGACAACTACCATCACGGACAAAGCGGACTCAGCTTTGGGAAAATTAATTTCATTTGTTTCTAGTTAAAAACAGATTTGGACTGTGAGAAAAGAGTGAAGAATCTTGTCTCCATCCCTCCTTCTTCCTAGGCTTACCTTCACTATTTCATCCCCCACTCCCTGGGTTGTGTAGCAGGGTGGGGAATCGAGGGGCTGCGGTCAGCCTACCTATCCGACCTCCTCACACTTTCCTTTCTCCAGCCTGGACCGTCCCCAGGCTCCGCAGGCAATCCCTGTCCCGCCAGTGTCCCTCCCGGGCCGCAGGGCCATCCCTGCCGGGCCTCTCCTCCCTCCCTCCGTCCCTGCTCCGCTCTCCCCTCAGGCTCGCAGGGCTGTTTCCCGCACAGTTCCCCTGGCTCAGCCCCGGCTGCCGGGCAGCGTTTTGCCCTCCCTTGGCCAGGCTTTCCCCGGGGCTGAGGGGCTCAGCCTGCCCTGCCATGGGGCCGATGGAATGTGCTGTGTCTGCCATGAGGCCGGGCGGGGCTGACCCGGCACAGCCGTATGGTGAGCACGTAGCAAATTGCCTTTGTTTACCTTCTTAAAAAGTAAATATTTAAAAGTGTATAAATATTTTGCCTCATGGTTTTGTGCATGTGCACCTTTTCCTGCGGAATATTTGTCTAAATGGAAAGAGCTGCGGACCAGCTGTACTCGGTATCACTGTGCCACCCCAAATGCTCAGAGCACAGAGATAACATTCTGCAGTACTCATACTTGGTCATACAGTATAGATGAAACAAATGCTGAGGATTAAAAGCTCTCTGTCTGGCCTCCATCAGCGGGGAATTCCCCTGAGAGCTCATGATCTGTCCCATGGGTTCAGTCTGCTCGCTTCCACAAAGCGCTGTGGAAACTATTAGAAAAGTGCCATGAGGTGAGCCACAGTTTCTTGATAATACTTATCAGACAGAATTCAGGTCACGAGCTTTCATTGATTTCTTTCTGTGTGCCTCAAAACCTATTATGAATTTTGATGTAGTTATTTAGAAGCTAGATAGAGTTATTAACATACAGGGATGGTAGAATTAGTGGGCTCAATAAAGCGTAAATGTTTTCCAGAAGCTTTTTGTAAGTCCTTTTAAACTGCACTCTTGTCTTAGGGAAACTGAGACAAAACTGAGAAGAATTATTGACAAGTTCAATTAAAAAATAAAAAAGGAATTTCCTGTACAGAATACCAAATGTGTACTGGCTGTGTAGAATAAACATTAACTTTCAATAAATGTTTGTTTAAGCAGCATAACATTTCATGCCTGCATTGCAAAAAGCCTATGCTTCACAAACTTTTAAAAAACATTTTGAACTTTAATAGAAACAAGTGTGCTAGTGAGGTTTTAATAAACAAAGAGATGTTGGAGGTTAAGATAAGAGTGTAGTATGCTTTTCATTATGATCAGTGACTTATTTTTTCAATCAAAAAAAGCCATAAAAGTTTCATGTAGTCTGTTACTGTGTCAGTTTTTTGGTCGTCTCATACATTTTAAAAGTCACTGAGACTAATATCAAACCTTGACCTTACATTGTGGTAGAAGCTGAATGCTACAGTTACATACAGTTCCAAAAATATAATTAGCTTTATAATATACAGGTAGTGAATGTTTGTTCTTTTGAATTTGTTTCATTCTGAGATTCTCTAGGGAATGACTCCATAACAAAAGGCATAGTCTCCAATTTGAGGTCTTTGTGACTGTCACAGTCCTCTGGATTAAAGCTGTGTGGGGCAGTGTATGCCTATGTTAACTCTAAAAAAAATTGGTGCAGACAGCTGTGTCTGCCTACAGCAGATTTTTGTCCAAAGGAATAATCTCTATGAAAAGATGTAGTTTATACCATCAGAAGTCCATCAAGACCCTTGTCAGTTCTCCACTGTAAAGAACATTTAGCTCCTATGTAGTTAAGGGCTATGAAGAGGAGTACGTAGCTGGATGAGTTCTCCTGCAACACCAGATGAATCTTTTGTGGGTTCATTACAGGTCTTCTCATCCCTTTTGGCTCTGTGTACTTACTGACTACTTAATGCCTGCTAAATATTAAATGTAGAAGACAGTGCCAGGGTCTGCTCGTATTTCAAAAAAATGTGACATATGTGTGGGATGGAGGACAAATACTTTATTTGTGTCAGATGGGAAAGAGTTCTCAGGGGCCTTGCTTTCCACACTTCAAAGCACACTTCTTCTTTTATTATGATAAAAATGGAAGTTACTTGCCTATTATTTTTTTTTTCTGCCTTTCAGGATTTGTCTTTGTTTTTTTATCAAGCACTCAATGAGTACAGGGGTGAGGACAAAATAATTTTCTCACCTTATGGCTGCCCAAGTACTTGTACTGGCATAAAAGAATGAGTGTAAAATGTGGACTTAGGATATTGTACTGCTTTTGGCTGGGAGAGAGTTACATTTCTTCATAGTAGCTTGTTTGGGGCTGTGTCTTGCTGAAAAAGGTGTTGATAACTCAGTGGTTGATAGCCCACTGGTTTTGTTACTGCTGAGCAGAGCTTACACAGCACCAAAGCCTTTTCTGCTCCTCAACCCCAGCAGGTTGGCTGGGGGTGCAGGGAAGACAGGAGGGGACAGCTGACCCCAACTGACGAAAAGGATGTCAAGTTTGGCTTATAAAATTGTGGGGCAGGTTGGGGAGTGGGTAGTGTTCAGGAATTAGTTGGGCATTGTTCCGTTGGTGGTAAGACGTTATTTGCATTTGCATCACTTTCTCAGGTTTTATTTTCCTCTCTTTGATATTTTTTTCCCTGTTTTCCTTACTTTTTTTTTCTTTTTTTTTTCTCTTTTTTTTAAAAATTTTTTAAAAATTATTAAGCTTAAGCTCTTTTCATTACAACTCCGGAATTTTCTCACTTTTATCCTGATTCTATCGCCCATTCTACTTTGGGGTTAAGGGGGACAGTGAGTGGGGGGCTTTGTGGTGTTTAGTTGCCATCCGTAACTAAACCGTGACAGGTCATTTAAAAAATATATGAAACTTTGGCTTTCTTGCTGCCAGATGCATTTTCAAGGATGATTTAGTCTTCTTGGATTCAGAAGTCTTTTGAGATTAAAATGCAATTTCAAAAATGCACTGTAGCCCTGATCAGATTTTTTGCAACCAGATTGTTTGGGGTTTTAAATTGGTACTGCTCATATCAACTCAGTTAAGTCAGTTTTATTTTGCCACAAGAAAAAACATGATTGAGCACAATATGTACTTTGGTTGCTGATCAATTCCCAAACAGGCAAAGGAGCTAATATAACTGTGGGTATTTTTCTGTTTCATATGTGGATATTTGAGTCAACTTCTGTTAATTCCAGGTGTTGCTCAGATTTGTTGAGGTTTTAAGTTTATTGTCTGGACCACATCAATGGAACTGATTAAAATATACATAGCACTGTGCTGTTGAAGTTAAAAGACTTTAACATAAGAAATGAAAATTAATAAATAGTTGAGGGATTTTGCTGGGTTTTTTTTGAGACACATGTAAGTGAAAAAAACAATCCTTGTGTGCTGAAAAAAGCCCCATAAACAAAACAACAAAGCAAACCTCTGACAAATTTATTTTGCGACAATTTTTAATGTGTATTTCAAAACACAGATATATATATATAACCACTTGAGTTTTGCAAAGATGCCTGTTTACCTCTGTAACAAAATACATTTGACTGTATACAGAGGACCAGATTTTATCCATGGCTATATTTCAAACAAATTACATGATTACATAAAATTTTCTATTTAATTACCTGTCCCTCACATCATTAATATAACAGCTTCCTTATTAAAATAATAGCTATTATTCCTTGGTGATAAGATTAATAGCAAAACTTAGAAAGAAGTTGAGCCTGATCAGAGTTTGGAAATTTTAATTTGGAGTGGCTTTGACCATCATTCTGAGTCCTTTGAAATTAGAGAAATTTCAGCTTCTTTCATTTACTTTGTTAGATATGTGAGTTATCAACATCAATAAGAAATATTTAGTGGTGATCTAACTGGAGCATGTGATACTTCAATACAAATGATTTGCTAACTCTTCATTTCCTCCTGTAGCTTTATGAACTCAAACAAGTTCACTGCTGCCCTCTAAGCCTTGCAAGAGCTGGGCCTTTTGGTTCTTCAATGCATTTTTCAGTTGCAGATCACTAAAAATATCAATTTTCTTATCAACTACATGATAATAATAACTAAAAAAGAGAAATCAGGAAATAATAAAGAAATGTTAAAAGTAACAAGTATCCTCCTTTAAATTCTGTCTTTTTATATTCTTCCATTTTGTTTTCACTTTAATACCTGTGATCAATTTTTTCTAAATTTGATTTAGCATTTTTTATTATATGTTGAATGTAAGATATTTCAGTGAAGTCCTTGTGTTTTCTGCCACCCAAATTTTATGACATTCAACCTATAGATATGAATTAGTTGCGTGATATTGAAAGTGAACCCACATATACAATACAATAACTTAAAAACTCTGAAAAGAAAGTACCTCTGAAGACTACTTTCTGAGGCAAAGGCTGGGCTTTATGATACCAGAAACAGAACCGTCTTCACACATTTAAAACCTTGCCTTTTGTTTCCTTCCCATATCTACTCTAAGCTAATAAGAACTGAATTTTATTCTGACCCTATTATTAGTTGCATTTTTTGACAGCATGTGCATGCAGGCATAGGTTTGCTCAAAGATAATCCATTAGTATATCACAAATAGGTCTTTTGTAGATTACATACTCAAAGCCTTAGGACAAGGTTGGAAGAATCACAATGCCCTTAGGAATTTATTGTAATGGAGGACACTGATTTCAGTTCACATCTTGCCTTGTTAATTTCTATTTTGGTTTTATGACAATGCAAAGTTGACTTGCAGGCAACGTTCTAGCTACAAGCAGAGTACTCTGTAGAGGGACACAGAATTTTATTAGCAGAAGTTTTTATAAATCAATCTGAAAAAGGAAAATTCACAAACCCACTATCAAACATAAAGGAACAATGTCCTGCCTGAAAATTTTCATTTGTTGACTGTCTGCATTTCTGGGAAGTGTCTCATGATGGTAAATGTGACACAGTTGACAAAGTAACACTCACTTTTCAGTACTTTCCATTACATTGCTCTCAAGATAATCCAAATATGAGAGAGAATTTCAGTTTTTAAATGGATATTTTTCTCTCCAAGAAAGAAGTATATTAATGGAGATTAGTATTTATCGTTTCACCAGCTGTATCTTAGATTGGGAAAAATTGAATGGTATATATCAAATTTTAGAAAATATAATGGCCTAAGTTGTAACTACATAATATTTTACATGAGGTAAAAGTAGAATATGGGGAAATGCCCTCAGACTGCACCGGTGTAGGTTCAGGGTTGGGTATTAGGAAAATTTCTTCACTGAAGAGTGCTTAAGTATTGGAACTGGCTCCCCACTCAAGTGGTGGAATCACCATCTCTGGAAGTGTTCAAAAAATGAGTAGATGTGACACTTCATGATATAGTTTAGTGGGCATGGTGGAACTTGATTGCAGGTTAGACTTGATCTTGAAGGTCTTTTCCAACCTTAATGATTCTATGATTCTGTGTTTTCTGATAAACCTCACACAACGGGGAAAAATCTCACTGAAGTAACTTTAATTTTTCAGTTCCGTTTTCAGTGAAATTTTCCCACTGGATTGATTTTTAAACTTTGTATGCTGGAATTGCCTATGAGACATTAATACTCTCATGGCACAAACATAAATTTTGACAAGAACAGGTATACACATGGTGAAGAAAATCCTCTGATGCATTTATTCGGTCATTCCATATCCACAAATCCTGTTCACTTGCATTTTATGACCCTTATTCCACATTTATTTCCAATCACATGCTCAGCTCTCCACCTATTTACTTCCCTTGTCCCACAAGTAATTTTGTCCCACCATGTGCCTTACCAAACTGAGATGGTTGGTAAGATTTCTTCTGCTATGCTGATAACAAAAGATCCATTTTGCCCAACCTATGAAGGTAAATAGAGGCCATAAACGATAAAGTCAGACTAGGGCTGAAGTGGAATTCTGCTAAAGAAAGTTGGTGGCACCAATTTCAGCAAACAGATTTGTGCCAATAAAACTGCAACGTTACATGCATTGTGCAAAGCCTACAAATTGAACTGTCTGAGATTTACATAGATTTGCCTTATATATGTGTGCCTGGAAGCAACCCTTAACTGGTTACATGAATGGATCTGCAAATTTCATGTCAAAATTAAGTGTATTTATAATTGGGTTGGTCCTCTGTCAATTTAAAGGAGTGGTATTCCAGTGACTTTGTAAAGAAGTATTAATCAGATGCTACTTAAGTTGATATAGTGACAAAATTCAGCAATTGCAAAACTCAGGACTGCTCCTATACTTTTAAAATTAATTCATTTTTATTTTGTGTATTCATCTTTTGTGTTTGCTTTATATGAACAACAAGTGTTTTGCTTGCATAAATATTCTCAGAAAAAACACTTTACCCAAATTCTCTGAAGGCACAGCACATATCAACACAATCCATCAATAAAATTGTGACGAAAATGAAATGCTAGTAAGTAATTGAGTTTGAGCCATCCCTTATTATTCAGCTATATGTTATTTCTTGCAGAACATTTAAAGTATTTGGAGTATTTTTTAAAGCATCCTCCTGCTTAAAGAATGACAAGTAATCAAACTTTCTATTGGAATAGTTCAGGGGATGTTTTGTCATGATAAGTACATTTTTAGGGCTTAGAATAACAGAATAAACTACATATTTATTAGTTTATCTGTAATAAGTCTCAAACATTTTTTAAAAAATTATTTCTGAGAAGCACTGTGTATCCTAAGCCTGGTCTGGTAAAAGTAATAGCTCTCTAAAGAAACTACTGAACTCCTAAAAAGATGAGGAGCAGCAAACCCAAAAATGTGTAGGGATTGGATGCTTATACTCATAAACAGATCAATATTTAATGCAACTTTCAGAACATTCACATTATTCTGAAGAAAAAAACTTGTTAGGCTCAACACATGTATTATGGTTTAGTACGGAGTGTCCTAGACCTTCTACAATTATTATGTTTTAAATGGAATTCTGTCATTGTTCTGTACAGTATCTGGTTGAAAAATAGTCCCATTGTCAGCATGGGTGAAATCCTGACTATCCAATTTAACGCAGCTCTGCGTGAGGCTGAATTAGAAGCCTTGTTAGAGTGTGCTTGGAACACAGGCTTGTGCCTTTGTCATACGTGCTGTGCGCCTAAGGTTAGGCAGCAAGGTGAGTAGCTGTAGAGTGCAACTGGAAAGTCTACTGAACTACTGTTAAGGATCCTGATCTGCAAAAATTGGATAGAAATAGGGATTTTGATTGGTTGGAAGAGAATCACTGTAACTAGAAACATATTTTTTCAGTTTTAACAAAAGTTATGTACCTGGAAACTTTTGATCCAACCATGGATTTGGATATCAAATACCTCTGAAGTCCAGTTGTATTTAGATCTAGAAATATTTTACCTGTCTCTTGCTCTTAAAAGTTTCTTTGTAGGTATTTTACAACTTTAAATCTGACATGTTTTCTGTGTCCATTTTCATGATTTTCACGAAGAGGTTTTTGCTATTATATTAAAAATGATTATGTTAAATCTTAAATTCTACTCTAAGTAAAACATTTTATGGTTTCTCAGAAGGAATCTGGTCACTTGTGATACCTAAAGGATGTGAACAGACAATACAGAATGGTAACAGAAGAACAGTGGAAAGGAACTGATAGATAATGTTGAACACAAATTCTTTGTCTTTATCTGGTTTGATAGCTGAATTTGACCTTGTTTTTAAGAATTTGACTGGAGATAGGTCAGCACTGAAAAAAAAAAGTAAGATATGAGGAAGATCATTTGGCGGCTGAGAGATCATTCAGCTTATAAATTCATGGAAGCTGTTTCATTTGGGAAGTGAGATGCTTGCCAAGGAAGCAAATATCTAGAAAATAAAAATCTGTCAGAGGCAAATCTCAGTGTTAGGATTTAGAAGTTATTTAGAGCCTGAAGAAAAATCCGATGTGGTTGATGAAGGACTGAAAGAGAACTCAGGAGAAGAGAACTCAAAAATGCAATAAAAGGGAAGATTTCCTTAGTAGGGAAACAAATTATCTGCATGCCTGAAATACAGTTACTGTAGCCTTTTGTCATGGTGTTGGTACTCTTGTCACAAGCAGTGTTGTATTTTTTTTGGTTTGTTTTTAAGTAAAGGGTTTGCTTAAAAAAGGCTCTTCCAGATTGTTTGGGACTGACTTTATTAGGGCACACGTGCCAGCCTCTACACATTGTGATGAGGAATGATAGAATGCTTTCAAGTGGAACTGAGTGTATCAGGCTTTGACTTGCACCATCTACATAAAAGTTATTTGATTGGAGAGTCAGTAAATCAAAACTGAAAACACAGGCTATGGAGACATATGTCTTGAGCTACCTGGTTTTATAAAATCAGACACAGATATTTTAAATGCTGTTTCAGTTTAGGAAATAAATCCATTCATGATAATAATTTCCAGATTACTTACATGATACATAATGGTGTATAAATGCCTCTGTTGAAGATGCACTTGGTAAATATGAGGAGTTCATAAATTCCAGAAGTTTGTATTTCACATAATCACAGCTTACACAGATCCATTCAAAAAGTCTGCTCAGGCCAGTTCTGCTGACTTTTGGTAAATTTTTTCACTATTTTCACTATTCCAAAACTACTAGTTCTTTCTTATTCAAGTAAAGAAAGAAAGACCTAAAATCCAGCAGATACATTTGTTTACTTCTGGTGGAATAAGGATGTTCGTAAAAGTATTCAGAAAAGTTGTCTTTATGTGTAATATTCTTTGGCCTTTCTTCAGCATCCCTATTCTGTCAGTGGTCCAGTTCAGAACCTATCATCTTGTTAGTTGATAGGTTCAATGAACATCATATGAAGAAAAAATGTATTTTAACATAAATGTACCTAGAGATGTGACAACATTTATTGTCTTCCATGACAAAGTATTAATCCTAGATAATCCTTCAAAATCAAACACCTAATAATCTATCCTGATTTGCAGTTTTTTCTAACAATACCAGTAAAGCTTTTATCTTCATACTACTGAACTTCAAAGATAACAGCATAAATCAGAAGATAAATATTTGTAGGGTACTTTCATCATTCCCAGTGATTATCTTAGCCTGTGATGGATGCAAATACATTGATTTTAAAAGAATATATCTCTGTAAGAATGAATAAATTACCTGATACAGTGACTGGAAAAAAACCCAAGCCTGCTTAATTTCTTTTTTCAAGTGAATATGTAACTCCTCCCATTTACTTTCCAAAAGCAGTTTTCTTGAAATATCTATTTTCAGTCAGATGAATAGATCATATAGTCAAGACCTTATTTCCTTATTCACTGAATTTGTATGAGTGTAATTATTCTATTCTATATCAGTATAAGCTAACATGAAGTGAGCATAAAGCTTTCACTCAGGTGCACATTAGAATGTGGATGAACATGTACAGAACATGGCAAACAGCACCGCTTACATTAAACGGGTTGATATATATTACGTGATTAGAACATTATTTCACTGCCAATATATGTAACTTTCTCAAAGGCTTCAATCTGGCAGGGTAATTTGGCTAAAGACAAAACAGGTACATTTGATTAGAGAAACATTTTTGGTGTGTGTCAACTGAACTGTTAGTGATTTTTATTTCTTTCATAGGATACATTAATCTGTCACTTACCTCAAAAGCCCTTAATTATTACTTGGTCTGACTCTTGCTTTTGCTTAATTTTTCTGAATTTTGTTAGGTACACTTCCTTATCTAAAGTGCTGAAAGAGCAGATAAAAGAAATTACGGCCAGATTCTCATACTTAACACTTTTTCCAAGGTGAGGTTTCATCCGTTTCAATGGAATTACTCCAGGAAAAAAGAACTAATAAAATCTGAGAATGTGAAGCACCTGTAATAAATCTGAAAGTGACTTCCTAACAGTGATCTGTGTCATTGTTGTGCCTTACAGAATAACAAAACAAATTGCCATCTGTTACTGAAGTAAAGGGTACATATATATATATATATATATATGTATACATATCTATAATACCATACAATCTGCTACTAGAATAGGATATGTCCCTCCTAACCCCGCTTCTTGGTATCAGTAAGCAGCAGTGGGTGGAGTGTACAGAACAGATAAAATATAAGGTATTTGATGATTATGATATTAATATATTCAGAAACGTGGTAAAATCTGAAAAGTTACCTAATAGAGGTTTATTTTTCTTAATAACATGATTTTCTCCAAGTGAAATTGCAATATAATTTCCATACTTTCTGAAAAGCTCACACTTAAAATGTTGAGACAGGCATGAATTAGCAGATGGACGTAACAGGATCTCCTCTGATCAGGTCCCTGGCCTGATTATGCTTTATCAGAGCCTTTGTGGAATCTCATTCCACAGGCATCCATTTTCTTCTGCTGCTTTAAAGTTTGTCCTTGACAAACCAGGGAGGCTTTAACCCATAGGCTTATTATGGCATGCAAGCTTAGGAAAATCATCATTGTAGTATCAATTAATGAAATAAGATGGAAGCCAGTTCTAATTTAGTCAGCTCAGAAAACAAGATATGTTGATTGAACACATTTACTTAAAGGTGCCTCAGAGAAGAAAATAGGGTCTGTGCCCTTTTTTCATTATGTAATATGAGCAAGGCCAGAAAGTTTGTTATTTGTCTTTAAATAAATGTTGTTTATATTCACACTGAATATTAAAAAAAAAATTAATCTCTTTTGTGGAACATTTTGCAGGCAAACTGATTTATACCTTTGAGTAGCAGGCAGCATTTTTTAATGTCAAACATCATGTAAGGAAGAGTAAAAAATGTTCTCATATCACTGACATGAGTCACGCATAGGCACGAGTAGTGGCCAGTTTTTGCCTGATGCTTTTGCAGATAAACTCAACCTAACTGTAACTGTTCTTACATTGGTTGTACAATATTTTTAAGCAGAACCTGGCAATCATATTGATCATGGAAAAAAGCCTGACAGTGAATAAGAGGCATTTCTTCTGTGATCATGTGTCGCTGTTGAGCCACTAGCAGAGAAAAAGACCCAGATTCTCAGTGTGGCATAGAAAAGAGAACTTTATTATTTTGATTCCAACTTATATAGACTTTTCAGAGGTCACCCAGATTGGTCAGCCAGAAACCTCCCCCTAGGCCTGATTGGCCAAGCCTGAACTGTCCAAATCTCGAGACACTGTTTTAACAACATCCAAACTTTACCTTTGTTTATAAAACACAGGAGAAAATTCTCATGGGAAAGACCTGTGCTAGCCACAATCCTAGTTCAGGGTAGAGTGCTAATGTGGTGACTTGGTTGCCATTTGGTTGTCACGTGGTTGTCAGTCAAATATAGTAATCATAGGTTGATGTAGCATTTACCACTATGTTATTTATCACATTACCTAACATAGTATCTATATTAGAGCTCAAATTTTATAAAGCGAAGAATTTTAGACATGGTTGTAGATATACATGGGATACACATAGCCACACAGATTTGCTGAATTTAAATAAAATGTCATATGCCACTCATTGAAAAATTATATCTAGTTTTCTTTTAATAAATTTTAAAAAGACACCATATTTTTAAGTTATTTGTACAGCTTTACAAAAACCTATACATAAAAGGTCTGAAGTTCCTCAAAAATTGAAATGAAACTTCAAACTTCCCATTTGATCATAGTGCTGAAGACATAATTCAGTTAGCAATGACAAGTTAAAAACCTGGGGTATAGGTGGGTTACCTTTCAGTGTTTGCAGCCAGCCAGGAAACTGGTCCATAGCTGGTCTAATAATTTACATGCTTGCTTCTCAGCTAACCTGAAAGCATTTCCAATTGATTTTAGAGTGTTCAAGTCTATGTCCTCATTATTCTCTGTGCTATCAACATCCAAAGCATTTCTGGAGTAGGAGCAATAATGGTACTGTTGCCATATTTTATGAGGCAATAATAATGACCCTAGTGAAGTTAAAATGAAGAAATGTAATAAAAGGAAGGATATATGCCCAGGAGTGTAATCATGTCCATTTTTTCCCTTATCCTGACTGAAGGAATATCTTTCTGTGAGCAGACAGATTTAGAAACAGTTCCTATGAAAGAGGAAGGTAAAGAAAAGGGCAGTGTGTGATAACAACTTCTCTCTAGCTCTAAAGTGAACATTCTCAGCTGGATGGAAAAGGTGAAGATTACCATGTCATAAATTCTTAAAGACTCTCATTTTCTCCAGTGTTGTCACAAAACTCTCTCTGTTTGTTGAATAAGGAAATTACAACTTAAAGTAGCTGGAAGCTGTCACTGCCAGCAAGGATGCCAGTTACATTTTTGGAACACTCTCTTACTGCACCATCTGGATGCCTTTAGTACAAAGTCCAAACACAAAATCACATGGGACCACAATTGTCACAGACATACTTATCTGAGAATAGGAAACATTTTGCAATATTTATGTAGTTCTTTTTTTTTCTCACCATACAGAAATACTCAACTAAATCCTTAATGTGAAAAATAAACTGTATTTCTCATCTTTTCATAACTCTGTTTTTCATCTGCTCTTTCTTAGAGGTTTTTAATAGTGCATGGGATATAGACGATGGGCTGTTGTGTTGTGGCTTTAACATGCACTGTACAACATTGTGAGGTGTGGAGAGAGTGGCTGGGGATCACTTCCTTGTTTTTTCCAGTGTGACAGCTCTACTCTGTACGCTGCAGTCTTATTGTTCATATTGCACAAATGTTAAGTATTTTACTGCCTGGTAATAAATTGTTTTCTTACATTTTCACAACACACCCTTTTCTTCTAGAGGTACATAATGGAAATACATGATCTAACCAAATATTTAATTTAAAAATTTTTGCTCAAACCTTACCAATTCTTTTCAAAGTGTCAAAGTGCTAAAGAAAAGTAAGAATCTGATGTCGCTGTTGAGCAGCTAGCAGAGTAATGAAGGCACCAGTTCTCAGTGGCAAGAAGGAATGAACTTTATTGTTTTGATTTCATCATATATATAGAGTATTCAAAAGTCACCCAGATTGGTCGGTCAGAAGCCTTCCCCCAGGCCTGACCGGCCAGGCCTGCACCGTCCAAGTACTGAGACACTGTTCCAATGACATCCAAACTTTATCTTTATTTACAAAACACAAGAAAATTCTCATGGGAAATACCTGTGCTAGCCACAATCTGAGACTATGAATTATTGAAGACATTAGTTTCCAAAGTAGTTGAATACTTGATGACTGAGACTTATATCTGTTACAATCACATGTCACAACAGCAGTTTTTGCAACAACTTATAGCCAGTGCACATTCCATGCTCAGCATCTGTTCTGAGGTTAGGCTAAATAGTTGTGAATGTTAATCCACTGTCATGGGACATTACTGCTGAATTTTCAGTTACGTAAGCTCAATCCCAGTTTTTCTGAAATCTATCCCTTACCTGTAGTCTTTCCTTATGTAAAACCAGAAAGAATAAGACAATATAAACTTACTTACACTGTTTATCTTCATTATAATTTCCAAATTGACTCTCACAAAGGTAAATAGTTCTACTATGAAGGGTTTAAGTCAGCATAAAACTTTGAAGAGACCTCAGATTTTTCTGTGTGTTTCTATGTCATATAAAATACTTGGTGGCTAATACAAATTGATTAGGCCTGTAAACAGAAATCATTTCTACCTCCTAGATGTTTTCATTGCTGTAACTATAATCAAAGAATTATTTATGTTTGTGCCTTTTGCTTGGGGAAATACAATCTTAAAAATATATGAGGCTTTAGATAAGACATAGTTCACTAATAGGGCCTGGAAATAAAATCACATACAGGCTATCTTAAACCAGAAGACGTTAGGCTTTCTGGAAGACATATTAGCTCTGGGTTGTTTTCTGATTGTTTCAGCTTTTCTTGTTTCAAATAATAGAAAGTCAGCGCATAACATGGTGTGTAGTTTTTTGTACAGACTTAAATGTTACCTTCAAATGTGATCCAATGCTATGTACAGCAGGACAGTCTGTTCTTTTGCTAAATCCTCAGTTCACAAAAGGTAATACTTCAATCTGTGCATTCCCTTAGCTGTAGTTCCTTTGAAATCAATGTACTTGTATCCTTGTAGATAATTAGACAAAAAGAGAAATTCTGTAGCTTCTTGTAATGTGACAGGATGCTTTATGAAGCAATAGGATAAAGCAATATGTTACTCAAGGAAAGATATTTCCGTGGCTAATTCTGACAAAACCAGAATATATGAGATTTGCAGATTTGTGCTTTAACAGAAATGTAGTTTTGTTTTAGAATCACAATCTTGAATTGCCAGTGCATCCTGCTGTGCCAGTAGAATTTCAGTTTTACTGAAATTGCACTTTAGGAAAAATATAGGAACCTGAAAAATTGTGTTTTCATGCAGTCAACATTATTTATCACTAGAAAAAAAGGAACAGCATATTTGTTTATGTTTTGCTACATGGATATTGAACTTAGAAGTGAATATTTTGTGTAAGGAATGGAAAATAAATTCTTGGCTTTCATCTCCTCTAGCTCCTCCCTTTGTTCTTCTTTTGCTTTAGACTACATTATCATTTCAGATCATGAGAAACAACAGAGAAGTACATCCCTTCCCCCTTTATCAACTTTGTTATGGTGACTGAGCACTAGTGGGGTCTGGATGTATCAGTTATGTACTAAGAATAAGATTATGTAATCAAAATGTTTAAAATAAATGGAATGCATTTTGAGAATTGCGATCATTTTGATTGCATATGTAACATATTTCTATGTCTTCTGTTTTTTTTAGTTCTTACTAATTTCTAAGCCCTATACCTCCTGTATAAGCATTGTTTGCTATACTGCATTAAACATTTCTTGGACAGATAAGAAAATGTGTGTTTCCAAATAAAAAAAAAAAAAAAAAAAAAAAAGAAGAAAGGAAAAGAAAGGCTTAATTATGCTTTTATGTTTTACTCCCTGTTTCTGAATGCTGCAGGATCTATCAGTTACCAACCGGAAATAAAAAGATAAGTTCTCTGTTAATTTCAATGTTTTCAAACCTCATATTTTGGCAAAATAAGCTTTAAAAATATGTAAGAATCTTTATCTTAAGTCAGGAAATTTATTAAAAATCACATTTTCAAAGTCCTTAAGTTACAGACAAAAAAATAATGACCTGTGGTTTGCAATGCCAAATAAAATGAATGGGTAGGACAACCAGATGTTAACCACTTCTGAAAAATCAGTCTATTAATCTCAGTGTGCATTGTCTTCCAGCAAGGTAAAACAGGAATAACAGAAATGCCTGACAAGTTGGTGGACTTATGCATAATTCACTGAAATTTCTAAGATGTTCAGATACTATGGTGATGAATACTTGCAGCTACAATGGTAAATAATAGAAATAACAGAATTAATTATTAATTTATGTGATGTTATTTCTCTTTTCGCTTGTCTCTGCTGAAAAGGACTAAAAATTAGGTGATTTTAAACAGCAAAATAACTGGTATTTTTCTTCTTGAAAATGCAGTATCCAGAATTTAAAAGCTAACTTTAAAGTGTTTGTGACTATGCCAAAAAGAAATTTTGTCTGTATCAATGTGCAGACACCTTCAGTTAATGTACTGATAGCTGTGAATTTCAATTATTAGATATACATTAACAAAATAAATGTACATGCAATTAATTTTTAATTTTAATTTTAGTCTCCAATTTTATGTTGCGCAAAAGGCGGAAGCTGAAGAGATTTACTTCTGGTTTAGCACCTGTTTTGACGTTGTGCAGCATCAAATCCAAATCTTGTGTTTTCTTGTCCAGGAGAAATCCACAGTGTTATTTGGAAGACATTCTCTCAGTGGTTTCACTTTCTATGCCACCTTTTCACATTTGTTTCTTCAGTGAAAATGGTTTTAGAAGAATTGTAGCATGGAAGAGTAGAGCTCCCATCCCCACCAAAAAAAGGCTTTGAAATACCACACTGTCACTGAAGAGTACAAGGGTGGACTTGGTAATAAGGCATGTTTGTAATACATAGGGCATACCTAAACAAAACATCCCAGTCCTGGAGTAAAGTGGTAGAGTACTTGAGTGTGAGATGTGGACCAGATACACAGGAAAGGCTTGTGTCCTTCTTCACCTCGTCTACATGAAGTGCCACTTTCACATTATGTACTAGTCACAAAAACAGGGGGTTTGTGCTTCCAACACTTCTTGTCTGGAGTATCCTTCATCCTTCCTCTTGAACACTACATAGACATTCTGTCTTACAGCCTTGGACAAATTAAATCATCTTACCTGCAACAACATAGATGACTTGCACTAGTTGAAATGGAATTAATCAGATTGCTGGGGCAGTTTTAGTTGACTTTCACAGCTTTCAGCTTCTCCTCTCCTCTCACGGTATAACCGGCCCATTAATCAACTTTCCTCTCGGCTAATAAGTTGATATTGAATAAAAAGTGCAGAATTCTTTGGCTGAATAATCTGGCAACAGCTTCAGTATTTTAGTGTGAAAGGTCAGATACTCTTGATTTTGGACTGTGGGGTATTTCTGTTTATCTTTGGCTTCAGCTATAGCTGGCTTCCTTGTTTAGTTGTGGCACAGTATATCAAATTTGTAGCACTTTAATTGTCGGTAACTATATTATCACTAATCATGTAAATAAAGTGAAAATATTCTGTCTGTACACAATGAAGGAACAAAGATCTCAGTAAATGTACTCTTTAGAATAGTAGCCATCATTCTGTAAGGGATATTTGCAAGCCTGAAACATTTTAGAGCAATTATAATATGTTAAAAAACATTAGATTTTATATGTGGGAAAGACATCCAAAGCTCTCTACTCATTCTGGGTAACTGTCTCCTCTGGGAGGTACTCCACACTGGAGAAGGGCAAGGAGTCCTCTCCCTGTGCAGTGGCAGCAACAACATGTGTTGAACTGACCATAACGCCCATTCCCCTGTCTCTCTCCACTGCTGGTGGGGAGGAGGTAGATCTGGGAAGGAGGGAGGAGTGGGGGAGAAGATTTTTAGGATTTATTTTCTTCTCATTATCCTGCTCTGATTTTGTTGATAATAAATTCAATATTATACCCATGTTTAGCCTGTTCTGGCTGTGACAGTAATCAATGAGTGATTTTCCTGTCCTTATTTCCACTCACGAAACTTTTGACAGCATTTTCTGTCCCCTGTCCAATTGCAGAGGGAGGTGATAGAGCAGCTTTTGTGGGCACTTGGCATCCAGCCAGGGTCAGCACACCACAGTTTTTTGGTGCTGAAGACTGGGAATGAACCAGGGACCTTTATGGACCTTCAATTTTTAGTCTGTCCAGATATTCTAATAACAAATACAATATTTGTCATTTATGTCTTGTGTTAACAGTAAGACAAATTTCATTGACACTGTTTGTAAAGTTTAGTTAGATTGGTCTCTAAATATACCATTGTTAGGCATTTTCTTTTTGTGTCTGTCTTCCTCTGTTTGTCTGTCTCCCAAATCCATATGTTATTTTACTTCTTCCAAAAGAATTAACTTCTAAGAGCCCTTAGGTTTGTCAGCTAAATTTCACAGACAGTTTAACAAGCTACTTATTACAAATCTTCTTAGGGAAAATCTTGTTTAAAATTACATAGTTTGCATTTGAATTTATAATGCTGAAGTAACATTGGTTTACAGGTTTATAGGAATAAGAATAATAATAAAAAATAAAAGTAAGCTGTGCAAGGAATATCCCTTCATTTTGTCTGAAGAAAAAGCTGCAGTTTAACGATCAACTCGTGACAGAAACATGGTTTCTGATCAAACAGCTGGAGGAAATCCTGAGTTGAAAGATGTCTTTAGTTCAGCATCTTACAAGAAATATCCGTACACTTGCATACTAATCCAAGTTACTGATCTTCAAAAAGACATGACAACAGAACACATGGGCTGTAACTTGTTAAAATGCCCATAAATCATTATGACATGAATAATGAACTTAGCTAAATGCATGGTTGTCAATTCTATAGGATTAAAAAGTTCATTTGAATGGTTTAATTTAAAAGGTTCATATAAATATCCCTAAGGCCTCACATAAATGCACAAGATATTCTACAAATTTGCTTTTTAAATTGCCACTGACAGCAAAAAGAGAATTTATTTTTTCCTTTGGATAAAACCTTTACACAAATGCCATACATCCTTCATGCCATGGTGACTAAGACTAGAGCTAATGAAGAAATAAACCACCTACAATGTCTTAATGGTTAACCCCTCCTCACTAAAAAAGTCCAGAAAGAGGTACCAAGTATGCTTCAAATAAATAGGGCATTCATATTCCACAGCATTTATTTGAAAATCTAGACGTTCATCAAGGAATTTTGGTTAACTTCCATTCATTCTAAAACTCCAGCATGAGAGGATGATAGGAAAATTGATCGGATAATGTTGCTCAGGGCTTTATCCAGTTGAACCTTGAAAATCATAGATGATAGAGACAGCACAGCCTCTCTGAACTGCCTCTTCAACTGCTTAGATGTCTTCAGGGTGAAAAACGGTTTCCTTACAAAATAGTGTTTTCCCCTCTGCTTGCTGTCTTTTATTTCCCCACTGCACCCAGCAAAGGTGACTCCATCTTGTCAATAAACTATTCAGAGGTACCAGAAGGCTGTGTTTATTTCCACCCAAGGCCATTTCTCCTCCAGGCTGAACAAGCCCTGGTCCCTCGGCCTCTCCTCACAGGATAAGTGTCACAGACTTCAGTCAACATGAGGGCCTTCCCACCTTCCTGTGCTGAAGGGATCCCACAGCTTGGACTACACAAATGGAAACTTAGGAATGCTGAGCAGAGGGGGATAATCCCTCCCCTTGATGTCCTGGCTGTGTCTCTGTGAATAACTCCCAGGGTGCTCTTGGCCATCTCAGCACCTGGGCACACGGCTTGCTCTTGCTTAGCTGGTGTTTTCCAAGGCCTCCAGGTTCTTTCCATCTGCCTTTACCAATGCTTGCTCTCCAAGGGAAACACTGACTTTTTTGAATGTCATAAATTTCAGTTCTATGAACTGGATGAAATAATAAACCTGGTACTATTTCTCGAAAGACTGAGAATGAAAATAAAATCATTAAAAACCCAAAGGAACCAGCAATGAACCACCATACAGATGAACCAGCAATCCATCACTAGCTAGATGTTCTAGCTAGCAGAGTATTGAACTGCAGTCACATACTTTTTGAATTTTTAGTGTGGTGCCCTAATTCTGTCAAAATCCCATTTAAGGTTAATATATCTTTTACTAAATTAGTGCTAGCTTCTAAACATACGGTCTTACAGAAGAACATTTGCTAGACCCTGGTGTGTTCAAACTTATTCTGTCACTATACTGCTCTTAGTTTGAATCCAGTCTTCTAGGATGTTTTCTTTGTTGTTGCTTTATGGTTTTGCTTGTCTAACAGTGTTGGTTTTCCTCAGACAGTTTCCTGGCAAGGCATATCACTCTGGTCAACCTCAGCTATCAATAAACTAGGGTGAAGCCTTTTTGCATCCACTCTAAAAGCAAAGTACACTGCTGGGATTTAGCCTTCCACAGGAAATTTATTTCTGGAGTTACCCAGAAATGAACAGATAAATATACTGCTACTCTTCAAAGTAATGAAAAAAGCAGAAAATTTATTAATTTTCATAACCAGTTTTAAAGCAAATATTAGGAAAAAGATGGGCTTTCAAAAGGAATCTAAAATGTTTCTCTGCTGAAATTAAAATAATCTGGCTGTTATTGTGTTCAAATAGTGTACAATGGAAGTTAAACTAAAATTCCCTAAATCTGTAGAAATCTGGTAGTAAAAATTGAGTATCTCTCTTCTAATGACTAATAGAATGTTGAACTGTGGCTTTGGTATTTTATTAATGTTTGCTCTAAGATGTCTTTAGAGGCTGAGCAGGTTTTTTTACTTAAAACCTAATTTGGGAGCTGTAATAACATTCAAGTAAGTTTGGGGTTTTTTACAGGTTTTGTTGTTTTGTTTGGGTTCTTCAAGGTGAAAGTAAATATTCCAGGCTCTTCTCCAAGAGGACTTTACGAAGAAAAGAAAGATGTAATAAAATGAAATGCTGGCATCAGAAAATGCCATGATGAAGTCTTTGATCATTATTTTTAGCAGTTTTTCCTTCTCTTCCTGCCATCTACAGAAAAACCCCAGACATTTTTAGGGAATTTGTTGTATCTCATACTGAAAATCACAAATGGTAAACTGGTCCAGCATTTTCCAAGCAAAACAGACATTTCAGTACTTGCCTTTTTTATGTCAAATACTTTTTTTTTTTTAATTGACTGCATCTGACAATTCCTGAGCTCATGATACTACATGAAACAATTGAAACATTATCAAAGTCAAGATTTGTAGAATTGTCAGAAAAAATGGCCAGATTTTTGTCACTACTCTTTTTATGATGATATTTTCGTTATAGAACTGGAATATTAAAAATCAGTATAATGTGGAATACTCAAATAGTCTAGGTCACATGAGGAAAAATTATAAACAAAGAAAAAGGAATTTGAACGTTCAAATAAAAAGAACCTAGGAAGTCATTAAATGAATGGCATATGCAGATTAAAAAGGACATGAAAGAAATCCTTCAAAAAAAAGAAAACCTCCAAATTACAGTGGTCTAAATGTTTTTCCAAAGTAGGTCAGGAGAGTATTTTTACTGAAGTATTTGATATTGTTGTACATTAATGTAAAAACAATGAAAAATCTTTTCAGTTTCTGATGCCAAGTCCACAAAGAATACATATGATTCTTGTATGTGCTTTTTTAGATGTGCTGGTTTAACCAAGAAAATCAGTGTCTAATTGTTTTACTTTTTTTCCAATAGGTTCCTCAGCTGATAAACCACCACTTCTTATTCGCCTGTGCTTTGGATTTGATATATATTGTTGATGTGAAACTTGGTTGGGTTTTTTTTTTCAGCCAGTGTATATACAGGAAAAAGTATTTCCATATTTTTCTTACAGAAGTTTAAGTTGTTAATTTGTTACCTTTTTATTTGCTTATCTGTGTTCATTCGAGCAAAGTTGGTCAGTAGGTTTGGGATATTTTTCCCCCTAGTTCAAACTCTTGTCAAATTAAAATTCTGTAATCACATTAAGATATGCTAATATGATATTCTTCTCCCTGCTCTCCTACCAAATCTAACATTAAACCTTTATGCTTAAATGTGAAACCGGTTTACTAAATCCTATTACAAGCATTCTGATTAGAAATGCATTTTTTCCTTAGTATAATTATTTATGATGAGAATCTGAAGAGGTAATTTCAAACAGAAAAAAAGCCAACTAAACAACCAAAAAATTAATTTAAAAATAGAGATTCTTTAATAAAGAAACAAAGGCAACACCTTGGCTCTTATATAGCTGGTTTTAAAATGGTACAGGCAAATGCCCAACCTATTCAATACTGAGTCAGGCATCACAACCAAAACTTTTACAAATATTTAAAAGTTGGTTTTGCTCTGTTGTACTAAAGCAATCTTTCAGTGCTATAGCAGTTATTAGACAAAACAGAAAAGTAATTTAAAATTTAACTGCTTATGCAGGTTAGAATCTGCCACAAATACAAAAATATACTTTGATGTCTCTGATGTTACTATATTGCTGCCAAGAAGAAAGAAGAAGTGCTGCCAAGAAAAATTATTCCTGTTGAAGATGTGCTGTGACTTTTTGATGTGGCACTCTGCCTTTTTTCTTCTTTTTTTACCTTGGAAACACTGGTGTTGGACTGAATATATGATGGCTGAACAGACAGTCAAAAGATTAATGACAGGACTGTGGGTGATCAAGAGCATGAGAATGTAAGACTGTCTATTCAAATTAAGAGCAATACTGCTACACTTTTTATAGTGACATTGAAGCTGAAAAAAATTATTCTTTTCAGCTACTTCATTTGATTCACATATCACCAGCTGTTACTTTTCATTGACTCAACACTTCTGTGGATAGCTGTTGCTTCTGCTTAATGTCATGAACTTGAAATTTGCTACTATATATGAAATGAGTAGTATTTGTTCTTAAATTTTATAATCACACGTTCTTTATCATGGGAACATGTCATAACACCTTTAAAAAGCATTTAATTCTTCCTTTCATTCAGTGTAGTCTCTGAGATATCTGTTGATCTTCACTGAATTTTCACAAGAATTTAAATTCAGTTTCAAATTAATCCAAAGCCTATATTTTGTACAGATGCTAAAGCTCTTTGAATAATATTTTCATGTTTAAATGGATCTTAATTATATTTTTTAGTACAGAGTGATTATCAAAAACCATGATGCCATTTTTTGCTTGGTATTCTGAGGTATCATGTTCTTACCTTTTCAGTATATTAAGGACGGTCAGACAATTGAAAAATTCTTTACTTAACACAGGTAAGTGTAATATTTCAATGTCTTGCCATGTAAGTAACCTGCAGTGATGTCACAGAGAACAAAAGTACACTGAAGGAAAGAATAAATAATTTTTGAAAGTCAACAAGGTTTTGTTCCTAGAAAAAACTATTTTCTTTGAGAAGTTTTCAAAATAGAAAATTTATTAATTTTATAACTAAAGGGTGTTGTAAAAACAACAAGCTTGTTATAAAACCAAGCAACCTCTCCCACTAAATTAGTTTTCTTTGTGGGGTTTGCAAACACTTCTTGTAAGGTCAGACTTGGTACATAAGACTTTGGCCTGAACTTTTAAATCACGTCCCTGTGGGGTTTGTCGGATTAATTGATTTTGCATCTGGTGGTTTCTTACTGGTTTTTTTTCCTGTTTCTCTTTCACTTGTTCTTTTTCACAAAACTGGTTCTTTTTCACTTATATCTATTTGAATGCCTTCCTTGGTGGAAAAGAATTGGTTGAAACTAAAGGGGCGTAACTCGTTTTAGACCGTCCACCTCTTAAATCATCTTTAGACCGAGACAAGCATATGGTTACTTCTGTTGAATCACTTGATTTTTTCAGGGAAAAAATGATTATAAAAATGAAGTTTATATGGTTATAGTTTTCTTAGCTTCACTGTTACATTAATTTCTCTTTAAAAGTCTCATTTTGGGGTTTTTTTTGCAGTGTCAGATACTTTGACAGGACTGTTATAAACTTTTGTCTCCATTCCCTTTTACGCATTACAGGATTTCTGGACATGTCTCCTTGTATGACAAAGAAGGAAGTAATTCTCCAGTGAGTTACACATGAGAGGTCTGATGTCCCCTGTGAAGGAATCCATTTTTGTAATTCCATTTCCTGCCCTGGGCAGTTAATGAGGGAAGACAAGACCTTATTTTAGATGAAACAGATCATCCAAATTGACAGTATAATTTATTCTAACAAATAAGTCTTGTCCCGCAACCCACCTCAGAACCAGCAACTCCTCCTTTTTTGTGTTCACAAAGGAAAAAAACCAAAGAGGTTACCGTGTTTGTACATGACTTTCAGATAAAATGAGTATAAATATCATCTTAAGGAGTCATATAGACTGACAGCACTAGGATGAGTAGTGATCAGTACCTGTATTTCCTTACACGGCACACTCTTATGATTTCAAGGATTTCTTGTTGGTAGTGTTTCTGTCATCAATCACCTTTTTTACTGCCATATTCTCTGTCTCATTACAGCTGGCCTTCTTACATCCTTTATATAGTGCTTGGTTTTATTTTCTCTAATATTAAATTAAGCCTTATGTATCTGTCATGCCCAATCAGCTTCATAATTTCTGAAAAAATTTCTCTGTATGTATTGCCTGAAGTGAGCATGAGAAATGGGTAGAATTTTAGAAGATATGTAATGTCTCCCACATTTGAAAAATGTGCTTATTTACTCTCATATTGTATGCCACAGAGAAATACTAATTAATTTTTTTCCCTGCATGCTGTGAACTGTGCAGGCTGTCTTTGTTCAAACTACTCATTTTGCATGTTGTGTTGTCATCGCTGAGTCTGTAAAATATGAATTTAGGAAGGAAGTTTACTTTTTGTATATAAATTGTTAGAATGCCTATTGTCACTTCTTCTGGGAATGTTTGCAAAAATAATTGTAAACAGAAACAAACAAACAAAAACAAACCAGAGCAAAAAAACCCAAAAAAACAAAAAGAAGCCAACCAACAAACAAACAAAGAAAGCAAACAAACAAAAACATTAAACTTGTATTTCTGCCACTCTCCTACTCTTCCATTCATGATATGGTGAACAGCTAATTCCTGATTCTCTTCGGTAACCTCAGAGGCTGAACTACAGGTCAAACCATGTTGGTATCGTTACAAAGAATACATGCATCTCACCTTAAGATACATCAAACACCTTAAGATCACCCAGATATAACTTAAGTATCACATTAACATGGTAGGGAGGATGTAATTAGTTTAACAACTATCCCTACATCGTACTTGCATATTATTTTCCAACTAAATTAAAGTGTAATTTATGAAGGAGACCAAACTATTTTTGATACCTACTAGGTTTCATAATGCTAATAGTGTCAGAAAACTGCTTATGTTTCTGGTGTTTGAAATACACATTGTTTTCAAAACTGATAATGTCTTTCAGCTTACTGTTCTGCAAACCGGGTTTCTACTCTCCTTTTCCCCAGCACAGTGTCATTAGCAGCAGGATTAGTGCTTCCTACAGTGTTTTAGTCAACTGCATCTCCAGAGAGGCTTTGCAAATGTCCAAGTCGCTTTAATTAGCCACATCACCTCTTTGAAGTGATATCAAATGGCAGAGAACTGAGAATTGCCAATATTTTGCAGACACACCTCCATGTCCCTGTGTGCTTACCAGAAATGTAATGCTAAAATAAGATTGTTTTTAAAAAATCTCACTTAAGAAATTATTTAAAATCCAATATCTAAGCTCATTCAACAGAACTTCTCTGGTTCAACCTGAGTACAGTTTGCAGGCAAAGCTGAGATTTGTCAGACACTGTTCTGTCAAATGATGTGCACTGTAGAGAAGGAACAAGAAAGTTATCTGCAGTTGCAGGCTGACAGACTGCATAGACAGCCCTAGCTATCCTGGCATTTTAGTCCAGTGCTGTGTGCTGACATGGCAGAAAAGAGAACAACGGATAAAACCCCTGTAACATAAATGTATTTGCTATTTTAAATTGAGTAATTTAATTCTATATAATATAAACATATTTGTTACTTTAAATCAGGCAATTTAAATCTGTATACACTTCAGTACACTTGGTTTTATAGAAATTTGCTGTGTGAGCACTTATTGCACTCTGAGACCCCACAGCAACCAAAGCATTGAGGTAGAATTTCATATTTTCCTTTAAGTAAGGACACCGAGAGATATCAGAAAACTTTTCATATTTAATGACATTATATTGCAGCATATTTCATATTGAAATTAATTTTGAATTAAAAAGAAATCAGTTTTGCCAGTAGATACAGGTTCTGAAAGTTATTTCCTCCCTCTGCCTCAGTCTTACACATCGTAACTGGGAAATTTATCACCTCAAACTTGTTCTCATTTGTCAAGAGCCAAGGGCATCCTAGGCTGGTAAAGACTTCACACAGTCATCACTGAGTCTTTAGGAAAGTCTGTTTGTTTTTCTCTTATCACACCAAAGTTTGACTTACAGCTGCCCGTCTGCCACCTTAGAAAATTTCTGTCTCTCATGGGCAGTGGTCTCCCTGCCTGTCTGGGGTTTGAAGTTGTCAACTGCTCTCCAAGAAAAAATCAGTGTCATTCCACCTCCTCATAGTTGTGCCTTACCTAGTATGCAGCAGCAAGAACATGGTACAGTCAGTCTTTCTACCTGGTTTCAATCAAATATAACACAAAGTTAACATTGAGTCAACCAAATTATTATCTTGATCATAGGAAGCAAGCCTGCTGAACATCCCAGGTGTACAGTTACCACCTGCCAGCTAATTTACTTTTAGGAAACTTCTGAACTTCATTAGGGAGTTTGACCTTAATGTTGCTATGAGGTAGCACAAAAGACAGCTCCTCCTAACAGAAGTGTATTCCTAAAAGTTAAGATAAATTGAAATAGTTTAAAAGTCTGCGTACATGCGCTGTCACGTCTGCTTTACATACCCCACAAAAGATCAGTCTTTATATAGAATATACTCAGAATATCCATTATTTTTTGGGCATCAAGCAATAGCTTCCTTCTTATTCCTGGCAATCTGAATCCATGTCAGAGTACATCCGTTGGAAGCTTTAGATTGTCCTCATCACGAGAAAAACCTCAGACACTCAATTTTTGCAAACCATAGTTTTTTCTGTAATTGGAGTTCATGCTAACAAAACTGATTAAGGTATTTAGATATAAGCAATTATTTTGAGCTTTCTGCAATGCTAATTCACTGAAAAGAAAAGCCATGCCATCTGCATAATATTTAACAAAAGTATGTCCTTGCATACCAAAACATTCTAGTGTCAGGTTGTTCAGGTCCTATTCAAAAATTAGTTGTGAAATGAGGTGTGGCTTTCACCAGAGAATTCCCCATGGAAACCAATCCCAAGGGTCTTGGGGAAGTATTATGAATAAGCAGTGAATTTTTGTAAGAGATACTCAGGTATTCTAAGCTATAATTAAGGCTAGAGAAAATAACAAATGGCTCTTCTGTACTTCTTTGTCCTCCTTTCCTTTTATCAAAGATTAAATGCAGCACTTTCCAAACAGAAAATTAGCTTGCAAAATGCATTCATTCCCAACTCTGATTTTTGTCTTCAAAATTTTGTTCCCTGGTGCTGGGCCTAGCTGAGTTTGGCCACATCCCTTTACTCTGGAGGTGTACTTCAACTCTTTTGCTCATGCGGATGGTATAAGCCAGATAGAATAATGTTGAAGTTTATAATTTGCATATATTGGAAAGCACTGTTGTGTATTCCATAATTGAAACTGTTACTTTGTCCTAAATATCTTGCAAACCTTTTGTATGTGCAGCCATAGTTATCCATTTTCTGTAAAACATTATCCACAAAGGTTTAGAAAGTTTCATTAGGGTTGCTATAAAAGTCAGCTATACCATGTTTTATGTCTTCTCTTAAGCTGAAGTATCTTGCACCTAATAGAAAACACTTTGTAGACCACTCGCTAAGTAAGTGTGCAGCAGAAAAACAGTGTAGGTGATTCATTTTTACATGGAGTTATAATATTAGAAGAGTGAAAAGCTAATATATCTTTAGGTAATGATTTTTCTTTTGTTTTCAGCACATGAAGCAGTAGTTCATCCATATTTTTCTATTTCTGTGCCCTAGTTTTGGCTGAGAGAGAGTTAATTTTCTTCTAAGTCGCTGGTCCAGTTCTGTCTGTTGGAGTTTGTATGAGAATAATGTGGATAGCACACTGCCATTTTAATTGTTGCTAAGCAGTGCTTTGTGTGATTCCCCTGAATCAAAGGACTTTCCAGTTTCCCATGCTCTGACAGTGAAGAGTTCCACAAGAAACTGGGAGGGAGCACAGCTGGGACAGCTGATCCAAACCGGTCAAGGAGTTAATCCATACATTGTCCATTAATCCTTACAGAATGTTGTGCCCAGTACCTAAGATCATCCATGAGGGAAACATTGCTGCTTGGTGATGGGCTGGGCATCAATCATTGGGTGGTGACCAGTTGTATTGTGCATCACTTGTTTTTCTTGGCTTCTCACTCTCTCTATCTACTTGCAATGCAATTAAGAATAGTAGTTGTAACAGTAGTAGCTGTAGTAATAATATATTTTACTTTATTTCAATTATGAAACTGTTCTTGACCCATGAGTTTTACCCTTTCTCTGTCCTCCTACTCATTCCACAGGGTGGGGAGGGTAGTGAGTAAGCATCTGTGTGGTACTTGACAGCTGGGGTTAAACCACTACCATCTTTCTTGGTGCCTAGTGTGGGGTGATACAGTAACAGAAGTTTTTGAGAAAAGGAAGAATAGTCCTAAATCTTTCTGAAAGTTGATTTTGCCATAAACCAAACGAAGATCAAGGGAGATCTTACTGCCCAGGAGATCCAGCTTTTACGAATAAAGTGGCAAGATGGATGTTATCAGATCCCAGTAGATGTGAAGAACAAGATAACAGCAGTGCCTCCACCAACTAACAAGAAAGGAATCCAAGCTTTTTTAGGCATTTTGGGCTTTTGGAGAATGCATATTTCAAATTACAGTCTGATTGTAAGCCCTCTCTATCAAATGACCCAGAAGAAAAATTATTTCAAATTAAGCCCTCAGCAATGAAAAGCCTTTGAACAAATCAGGCATGGGTTGGTTCATTCAGTAGCCATTGGGTTAGTCAGGACAGGGCAAGACATAAAAAACGCTCCCTACACTGCACCTGGAAATAATGGTCCTATCTGGACCCTCTAGCAGAAAGCACCAGGAAAGACTTGATGTTTGCCCCTAGTCTTTTGGAGTCAGGGATACAGAAGATCTGAAGCCATAATACTCTGAGAAGCAGATACTGACAGCTTACAAAGGGGTTTGAGCTGCTTCTGAAGTGATTAGTTCTTAAGCACACCTCCTCCTGGCACCCCGTATGCCAATGCTGGGCTGGATGTCCAAAGGGAGGGTCTCCTGTGCATATCATGTAACTGATGCTGCATGAATTGGGTGAGTTGCACTGATCAAACAATAAGCTCAAATAGTAATTCCCAATCATACAGAAATCCTGGAAGCGGTCTGTCGGGCCAGGAGGCAAAGACTTGGGAATGTCACCAGAGGATGGAATGATATGTGTTGAAGAGGCCCCACTGTATAATAAATTACCAAAAGTGAGAAGCAATCTGCTTTGATGGGTCCTGCTGTACTGTAGGAAAGCATCGGAGGTTGAAGGTGGTTGTATGGAGTAACCCATGACAAGTCATAGAAACTGCTGAAGGAGAAGGTGAATCAAGTCAGTTTTCAGGGGTGAAAGCCATCCATCTGGCTTTAGACATTACTGACCAAGAAAAATGGTTAGTATTCTATCTCTGTACTGGTGCATGGATGTTGGCAAATGCCCTGTGGGAGTGGTTACAGAAATGGAAGCAGAGCAATTGGCAGCGCAGAGCAATTGGCAGCACAGAGCTAAACCCATCTCAGCTAAACCCATCTCAGTGCCAAAATATTGCTGCTTGGGTGAAGAAGAACCTGTTTGTGAAAGTACATCATGTAGGTGCTCATGTAGATGCTCACTCAAGAGTCGGACAACTGAAGAACATCAAAACAACCAGCAGGTAGATCAGGTTGCTAAGATTGAAGTGACTCAGGTAGGTCTGGTCTGTCAACATGAGTAACTTATTTCTGGCTCAGTGGGCCCATGACACCCCAGGCCATCAAGGAAGAGATGAAACATCTACATGGGCTGGTGATCAAGGGGCAGACTTTCACAGAATTACAGAAAATTCTGAGTTGGAAGGGATCCACGAGGATCATCAAGTCCAGCTCTGAAGTGGACAGCCCATGCAGGGATCAAACCTGTAACCTTGATGTTGTCAGCATCATGCTCTGACCAACGGAGCTAATTATACTTAAGCATGCACACTATGGAACAGGTTATCCATGAATGTGAGATGTTCTGCAATAAAGCAGGCCAAGTGGTAAAAGCCTCCCCAGTCTGAAGGACAATGTCTGAAACATGAATATGGGGACGCCTGGCAGATTGACTCTATCACACTCCCCCAAACCTGTGACATCAAGCACTATGTGCTTCCAATGGTGGAAGCAACCACCAGATGGCTGGAAGCATATGCTGTGCCACATGCCACTGCCTAGAACCACCCCAGGCCTTAAAAAGCAAGCCTTATGGTGCCATGTAAGCCAGAAAGAACTGAGTCAGACAACAGGGCTCGTTTTTGAAACAGCCAAAAACAGACATGTGGGCCAAAGAGCATGGCATTGAGTGGGTGGGTATGTTTCATTCCCTATCAGGCACCAGCCTCTGGAAAAATTGAACAATGCAGTGCACTATTAAAGGCTACTCTGAGAGTAATGGGTAGTGGGACATCCAAACATTGGGATATACATTTAACAAAAGCCACCTGGTTACTCAACAACAGAAGATCAAAACTTTTGTGTACAGTAGAAAGCAATAACATTTCTGTAGTGGACATTTAAAATATGCCAAGGAAAACAGACTGAGTTTTTCCTACCTCAGAGAAAGAAAAAAACTATGCTTGGGATTGCTTTCACTCAAGGACCCGAGTGCACTTTGTGGGCAATGCAGGAGGATGGGGAGGTCCAGCGTGTACCTCAAGGGATTTGATTTTGGGTGAGAATAGCCAATGAATTAAGTTATACATTGTTACTTGCTATATTACACTATATATCCTCACCTCTAACCTGGACAGGAGTCCATCACTGTACCGGATGTCTCACAGTGCCTGTCTCTGCCGCTCCAGATTTGAGAATCTGAATCTGACTCTCTTTTAATTGTCACAATAATGAAGACTGGACCTTGATTAAACCAGGCAAGTCCAGCAGTAAAGGAATCAGAACTGGCTTCAGCTTTCAAAAATCCAACACCATTTTTTCCTATTCTGAAAGACTGTTACACTTGTATCTAGTAGAAAACACTTTACAGACTATTTGTTAAATAAGTGCAGCAGAGAAGTAGTATAGGTGATCCATTTTTATATGGAATGATGAGAAGACTTGTAAGCTAATACATCCTCAGCTAATGATTTTTCTTTTTTTTCAGCACATGAAACATTATTTCATGTGCATATTTCTGTCTCTGCAAAGCATCTAAATCTGCATTTGGACTGAGCTTCTTTTTATTGAATAAGTGAAATTTATTCTTCCATGTACAAGTTTTTCTGAGAAACAATGGAGATGGATTGAAAATTAAAAATTTAGAGATAAGAAATACTTAGCTCACTTAATTTTTCCCATACATCATGCAAAGGACCTTAAAGGTAGGTTATGGCTTGCAGAGTAGAAAACTAATACTGGACAATAGAGGTAGGTCACAAGATGTACAATTCTATGAGGGATATAGTGACACATTTTTCTTTTCTGGGGTAGATATTATGAGTCAATCAGATGTAAGAGGACTCTAGTTCACTAAATAGCAATACAAAGGACCTATGAGGTGCCCATGAAGATTTTTCATCACAGGAAATGTGATTTTGATCCTGCTGTAATTCCTGCTTTTGTGAGTGCTGAAACCACTTGAACTTTCTCATGCCCTGCTCTGAGTGATATTCCAGTATGTTAAATGAACTACAGTTACTTTGGTGATAAGCTATAAAGTAATAGAATTTTGAATAATTTTCCTTTTTTTTTTCAAGCACTAATCAAAGATTTCATATGTGACAGGTAGAAGTGGAAAGAGGAGAAAGAGGAAATGGCACGCAAGAAAAAGTGTTGAAAATCTTAGGATTAAAAGCAGGACTAGACAGCTAGCTTGAAGCCACCATTCACGAGTTCATACAGGGATATTGACTTCAATGTAGCACATCCCTCTCTTGGCCACTATCTTTTTCTATTCCTTTGACAGTCATGGTTTTACCACAACTAGCAGCCAAGCCCCCTGCAGACACTCACTCCCTCCCCCACCAGCAGGATGAGAGAGAGAATAGCAAGGGTAAAAAGTAGAAAACTCGTGGGTTGAGATAAAGACAGTTTAACAGGGAAAGAAAAAGTTGTGCACACAAGTAAAGCAAAGCAAGGAATTAATTCACTGCTTCCCATGGACAGGCAGGTGTTCAGCTGCCTCCAGGAGAGCAGGGCTCCATCAGGACTAACTGTGACTTGGGAAAACAAACACCATCACTCCAAATGTCCCCCACTTCCTCATACTTCCCCTCACTTTATATACTGAGCATGATGTCATACGGTCTGGAATATCCCTTTGGTCAGTTTGGGTCACCTGTCCTGGCTGTGTCTGCTCACAATCTTCCAAGCTCCTCCAAAGTCCTCACCAGCATGGCAGAATGAAAAACCAGAAAAGGTCTTGGCTCTGTGTGAGCCCTGCTCAGCAATAACAAAAAGATCTATTACTAACCCTGTGTTCAGCACAGATCCAAAACACAGCACCTTACCAACCACTCTGAAGAATATTAACTCTACCCCAGCCAAAACCCAGCACATTCTACTCATTGTGTCCTGTCAGGCTAATCTCAGCCTCCAATACAGTCCGTTTTTTGGATCCCTCTGTCACTACAGGCATGTCACTGATCAGTACAGGAACAGTACTGTGTTCATTGATAATTTTTGAAAATCCTGTCCTGCCTAGTAAAATTAATTTTCAGTTATTTGGGTTCAAGACCAATAGATAAATAAATACACCTTTTTTTTGGTAGGAATATAATGCTGAAATTCATGATTCCCATTAAATGATAACTTCTGTTTCACTCAGAAATAAAAATGTATCTTGGTAGGATGGAGATTTGAAAGTATATGGAAGAGAAGAAAGGATATCCTGCAATAGAACTTTATTCTGTTAGCTCTCGAAGAAAAAGTAAATAATGTTTTAATATTAAGCTGCTGTTGGCCCAGATAGAATTTTTTAACAAACCTTATATCTGTTTTCAAAATCAGCAATTTTTCTTGAAATATTTAGTTTAGTGAAAAAACCTGCCCAACTCTGGTCTTAATGGAGTAGCATTTTTTTAGTATTTGTAGTATTTTGATAGCACAAAGTTTTCCAGTGGATCAGTTTAATCCTGTAAATTCTCAATATAGACAAGGCCTATTTCAGTACAAGTGTACACTGCTGTGTTAGCACAGTTGCAGTGAAGGCTGCTTTAGGTAGAGCAAATAACCTCCCTAGAGCAGCAAAGAAAACCTGAATTATAAAATAATTTTCCTAACATTCGTGAACAGAGTTTTGGGATCCCCTTCAAAGAGCTTTTCATCCCTCACCTGACACCCTGCACAAAAACTTTAATCTTGTTCAGGAGTAATAGGTAATTTGGCACCAAATGACCTTATTAAATTTTATCAAAGGGAAAAGCAATACAACCAGATTCCCCCAAGTAATTTCTTGGAAGCACTTTTAATATAATGTTCAACCAGGGATTTTTTTATCACTTTCTTTTAGGACAACTTTATCTGGAAACATGTTAAACTGATGCTAGAACACTTTCATCTACTATAACTCAAGCATTCACTTTTTCACTTAAACATGCCATGTTCTATTTTTGAAAAACCTTTAGAAATGTATATAGAGCATTTCTGCTCTTTGTACACCTTCTTTGATTTGTATATAGGAGTACCTGAAAGCAGACATGAGGGAATATATGAGGGAAATTGTGCTTAACTAACATGATTGCCTTCTATGATGGGACAATGGCAGGATAGACAAGGGAAGAACAGTGGATATTGTCTGCCTTGTTTTCAGCAAGGCTTTTGACACTGTCTGCTACAATATCCTCATAGACAAGCTGAGAAGATGAGCTGGATGACAGACAGTGAAATGGATGAAGAACCAGCCACATGGCAGATCTCAGAGGGTTGTGATCAGTGGCACAGAGTCTGGCTGGGGAACTGTCATTAGTGGTAACCCCCAATGTTTACTACAGGGCCCAATTATTGTTTAACTTATTCATCAGTGAAGTGAGAGATGTCAGACAGGATATCAAACCTCAAACGTTTCAATAACTTTAGAATATTAAGGAAGACTTCCAAATGAAAAAAAGATTATAGTGGAAGGCTGTGCCCAATATACTTGTGCAAGCTGTTAGCAGGTTTGTTCATTAAAAATCAGATGAACTTGTTTTGCTTATTTTTCATAGCCCTTTGCATAGAGCTCTTGGTGACAAGACTGTAATATTAACTTGCACTTAAGTTAACCTATTCATCATTTCAGTCAACTGAACATCATTCCTGTTGTTTTTGTTTTGGTTTTTTTTTCAGTTAAAGTGATGGAAGGGAAATAGCATGTACTTGAGCAAATCTGAAGTTTTGTGGAAAGGAAACTAGACATGTAACAGTGGGGATGGGAGTATGTGTTTATCCAACTCTTCTAAAGGAATGACTAAAGAATTTTTACAGGACTATGAATGAGGTAAAGATAGAATTACAGAAAAAAGTTTGGATAGCTGTGCGGATAGCTGTGGATGAAGTTAAGTAACTTCTAGTTATTAGAATAGTCTTCTATAATGCTTTAAGTAAGGATAGCTGAGGATCTTTTTTCCTGAATATATATTCATGTTACTTGGTTTTAAATGTTGAGTTCAAAAACAGAATGTTAAACAGAAATATTTTCATAAAAACCTTAAAAAATTTGACACCAACATGAATTATGCATTAGTTAAAGAACACAGCCTGTCTTTATTTATATAAATGGAGACTATTACATATTTTTATTCTGCTGTCTTCTGTAAATTGTATAAACTTCAGGGATGTTTACTAAACTAAAAAGCCATAATTCATCAGTGTTTTGGATCAATGGAGCTAGTTGAAATGTTTGTTTCAATAAATAACATCATATTTGGTATGATCAGATATAACATCACATTCTGTACAGAAATCAGAAGGCAAGTATCAAAACAAATACAGGAAAAGCTATTACTGTATGAATTCTCTCATGTTTAGGTTCCCACACCCACAGAGTGATACACACTTAACAACCCAGTCTCTGGTCAAAATCCTTTGCATTAGATTGCAGAAATTAAACTGAATTTCTCATGCAGTCTTTGATAATAGGCCCTCTTTCATAAGAGCAATGTACAAGAGAGGACCAACTCAATAGGTGAGAAGAAATTAAACTGCAGGTAAAAATGAACAACTAATGAACACAACATTTTTGAGATATTTTGAGCAAAAATATAATTAACAACCTAGTTTGGATTCAGAGTATTTTGGTCCTGAACTCTTGGAAATAAAGAAATAAGGAAAGTAGGAGAATTGAACAAACCTGAGCAGGTGCTTGCATGATGATTTATTGTTGATAAGTAGAACACTTACTTTAAAAGTGTAACATTTGCACCTATAAATGTAGGAATCTCAGCTAAAAGTTGTTATCCCACTTCATCAAGTGTTGCATACAGAATTTCTGGGATATTTATTTGGAAGATGCTAAAAACCTGGACTGTTTTCCAAAGCAAGCTGTAGTAATTATCAGTGTTAATAAGTCTTGAGGACTGATTGAAATAAATTAAACAAAGTTAAAAACTAGTGATGTTTTTTTGGCCTGTTGAATCTGTAAATTCCAATTTTATTTTGTAAAATTATTCACATATAAATGGTTATTAAATAGATTTATTCATGCTTAAACTGATCATAGATCCACATTGCTCTCTAAAATTAACTGGCAAAAAATCATACTGTTATTGCAAAGAACACACAAAAACACAGACTGTGCTTCTGTTACTCACTAGAATGTGCTTTCAGAAAAAAAGCATAAAGATGGTTTCATTAGGGTTTATAAAGTTACTCCACATAGAAACTAGGATTGTATTAATGAATTCAAGTTATGGGTATGTTAGTTTTTGGAGAACAGCCCACTGCATTCAATATAGAACAAATGAAAAATCCTGGCAACAGATAGATGTGTCTTTTGCACACAGTTTATGCACAAATACATATATAATTATATATACACTTGTATCAACATATAGCAGCCTGTATATATATGTAAATAGTTATAGGTGTACAGGTGTATATATGCCTACATTAAAGGGAATTAATAACAGAAATAAAAGTAAGGCAGAGAAAGAAGAACATATACCTGACATATGTTGTAGTTTGTATCATTTAAAAAGCTTGGAAGGTAAAGACCTAGCTTTACTAGAATTAAAGCAAAGCTCCCTCACTCCCTAATGGAATCAAAATTCCACCCCTTATGCTTACATTCCTTATGTAATAGCATTCAGACCAGTCATTACAAAATTAACCCTTGATATAACTCAATTGAAGAAAAGGAACTATGGTATGGGATGTATTTTCTTCTGATTTTTGCTAGTTCCTTACAGCATGTATGTAACTCAAGATTACAAAGATGTCTTAAGATTGATCTCTTATTCATTGGTGAAACAGCTGATAAAAGAAAGCTGAAACATTTCTCATGCTTTCCTTCCTGGAATGACTAACTTGGCCATACGTCATACTTATATAAGTAGGATTATGAATCAGGAAAACATTAGCAATCATGTATTCTAACTTGTGTGGAAAAATACCACACCTAATAATTAATTAGATTGTAAACTGAATACCCTTTGAGATCAATACCCAGATGAAAGTGATCACGTTACTGAAAATAAGGATTGAGAATAAATGCGAGCAGAAGTGTGGCATATAAGACAAAAGAGTAAAACTGACTTTTAATGAGAAGGAAGTTATTAGCTCATTATAGAAACAATGCAGGAGGGACTGAGTTACCATATAACTATTATGAGTCAAATGGGATGAATAAATTGCAGCTGTCAGTAGGTGACTGTAACAGAATAGCGGATAAGACTAAGTAAAATTGAGATTTAAATTCGTGTAGGAATTGTCCATCATAGAAAAACATTTTAGAAGGCAGTATCCATACTCTTCAAAAGTACTGCTATTATGATCAAATAAAAGCTTTAAATTTTGTCATTTTGAACACATGGTCATTATAAGTAGAGATTCCTAAGCAAAAGGACTCCATTTGTTACTGAGCTTCATATGCAGTGGTGGAAACTGATACCCTGAAAATATAATTTTGTTATTCTAGTAAGGGGCTTAACCCCACAGCACATCCAAGTTATAAATTAGAAAACCTGACTGAGGTTTTTTAACTCTCCTTTTTTTTTTTTTTCTCATGGGTGAAAGCTACAAAACTCCGCAAGAATTATTAAAATAAGCATAACTCTTATCTTGTCCCCTATTCTTTACTGAGAGAGAGTGGTGAGGCACCAGAACAGGTTTCCCAGTGATGTCTGATGGGTTTTTGTCCTTTTTCATTATACTTTTATACTGTTTTTGTATATATCCTTTTACCCTTTCCCATTCCTGTACTTTTTACTTCCTGTATCTCAACCCTACATGTTTATAACCTTGCACCCTTGCCCTGCTCAGAATTCTTTGGAGAAGACAAAACATACCCCACAATCTCAAGAGCATGAGGCACCAACCTTGAACAGAGCCCCATCAGTGAGACATGTTTTTGTAAACTAAGTTGTAACCTTTCCGGGGGGAGGTAATTTTAATAAGGGGGAAATTACTTCATTTGTTAGACTTCTTATTGGAGACTTTCAGATAGGTATGCTAATCTAGGCTGTCCATAATTTGTATACAGGGATATCGTAGCGGGGCTTGGTCGTCGGTGTGCATCTGGGATCCTATTAAACCAAAGTAATACCCTTTTCCTATACTGCATGTCTGCGTCTCAAAATTTTTAGCAGTGATTTAAGGCATCACCAGAGATGTGGATGTCCCATTCCTTGAAGTGTTCAAGGTCAGGTTGGAATGGGTTTTGAGCAACCTGGTCTCGTGGAAGGTGTCTAGATGGTCTTTAAGGTCCTTTCCAATGCCATTTACTCTATGACTTACATGGGTTTGGATACATTACTGTGATTAACTTAACCTCAAATATTTTCCTTAACCTCAATTGCCCATTGTCCAGTGGATTCCTAGCTATTACTCTCACACATTTTTTAACATCTTCTCAGTGTGCAAATTAATTCAGTAATATTAGAAAACTTCATGTGGAAAAAGAGTTCTTTTTACCTGAAATGATATTATTATAATTGACAGTTGTCAGGACCCATCACGTGTGTCACTTTTTTTCCAAACAGAATAGATAGCACTCTGGAGTACCATGCAAAATAATTTGCTTCTAAAAATGCTACAAAAAGATCAGCATGAGAAATATTAATAAGGTACAAACCTTCATTTATCTAACAAAAGTAGGGGAGAGAATTGAAAAATTAGATCATTGTGGAATTTTTAATCAAATGTAATGTATTTACCTCTGCCAGCCTGTCAAAGTACTTGTATTTTACTAGCATATTTATTCTGAGAAAAATTATTTCACTCAGAATTTTATTACATAAAAATTGAACATGGTGTAGGTGGGGTAAGAAGTCTTGGCTGCTGTGGAACTATTTTATTACCTTCCTCATTGTTTCGGTTTCCAGCATACCATATCCTCCATAAAATGAAACCTGCCTATAGACATGACATACTTTATTATTCTCAGAGTTTACAGGAATTTTTTAGTTTCTTCATTTTCAAAAAAATCAGCAGCTTTAGAACATTTTCAAAACCACATCTTGTAACTGATGGCCATATAAATATAAAGCAAGGTTATATGTGGGCTAATAGAACATATGTGGAACAGAACCCTCTGAATATTTGAGATTATTAATGGGAAGAAATTACAGCATAAATAGCCTCTGACTGAGGTCATGCTACTGATATAAAAATTAAAGACCTGGTTTACCATTAGTGTTACTCTAGTTTTTCATTGGCACATCCCAATGAAATCAATTGCCTAAAGTTGATAAATGCTCTCTCCATTTAGTTTAGAAACATTTTAAATACTGGTTTTTTTCTTTTTTTTCCCAGTGTACAGAAAATTCTGTCACTTCTATTTCTTCTAGCCTTATTAAAGCCCACTAACTATTTTGCCAATAAACTAATAGGCTGCAAGTTTTAATCCAGTGTTTTAAATGAAGTAGTCTTAAACACTTTCTTGCTAAAACTGTTTTTACCTGTGCTGGTTTTGGCTGGGGTAGAACTAATGTTTATCACTGGTAGCTGGCTGGTGTGCTACTGCATTTTGGAGTTGTGCTGGAAACAGCACTGGTAATAGAGAGATGGTTTTGTGTAAGCACTGCTGAGCTATGCTTAGACAAAATCAAGGCCTTTTCTGCTTTTCTGCTTTTCCACCAGACAGGAGGCTTGTGGGGGGCATGAAAAGTTGGTGGGGACACTGCTGGGACAGCTGACCCCAACTGCCCTAAGGGCAGTATGTACCATATGACATCCTGCCCAGGATACAAAGCTAGGGGAGGAGTAAGGAAGTGGGAAGCATGTTCAGAGAGATGGCATCATGTTGGAGAGATGGCATTTGTCCTCCCAAGACACATGATGGGGCCCTGCTTTCCTGGGATCACTGAACACCTGCCTGTCCATGGGAAGTGACGAATTTATTCCTTGTTGATTTTGCTTGTGCACATGGCTTTTGATTTCACTGTTAAACTGTCTTTATTTCAACCCATGAGCTGTCTCACTTTTACTCCTCCAATACTCTTCCCCATCCCACCCGTGATGAGTGAGTGAGTGGCTGCATGGGGCTTAGTCGTTGGATGGGGTTAAACCACAGCATTATTTTACAGCACTGTAATACACCAAGGTTGTACACCCAAACAGAAGAGTACAGGTAGTACTACCCTTCCTCAGATGCTGTCGACCAACTGTCTGTGATCAAATCTTATAATTAATTATCTGGCACAATTCGCAAACTGACTAGCTGAAGAGTGGTGCTTATGGTGTCAGGTTTGGCACCACAGTAAAGTAATTTGACATCTACCAGACCCCAGCTGCCTGACAGAAGCACTCTTCCAAATAATAGGCCTTTTTTGCTACAGGCCAATGTTTCATTCTGAAGAGAATAATACCAAGCATACTCAAAGGATGAAGAAATAGGTCAAATTATGGGATAAGCAACATGATCATATACTTTTTTAAAAAAATTCAGGTATCCATCCAGCTTACTGAATGAATTAGAGGTTAAGCAGAAAAAATAGGATTCATTACATAGTGCAATATTGCATATAGTACTCTTTGCAATAAATAAGGGCAAAAGAATTAAGGGGTGGTTGCACATTATACTTTTTCTGGGTCATAAGTACATAAGACCAATCATATCAGTTCAGACCAGATGTGCAGAAGCCCTCAATCCTATTTTCAAGAGTGAACAATAAATAGATACTTAGGAAAGAGAACTAGGACAAATAAATTATATAATAGCACTCTTTTAGACACCAATGTTTTTTATCTTAGGAACTTCTTGAACTGGAACTGCTATCTGTATGTAAATAGTCCTTGATTTTTTTTTTTTTTAATGTATTTATTATAAGGTTTCATCTAATTGGTTTTGCAGTTTTCAGAGTTCACAATAACTCATGGTAGGGAGTTCCATGGCTTTATTAGATTCTCTGTGAAGAATCACATCTTTCAGTGTGTTTTGGATGTTACTTGGATTCGTGTAGTAACCTCTAGCATTATTATTAGGCATGGAAGATAAAGTCACCTGCAACTCTCACAGTTTTCTAGACTGCTGTCTCTTCCTACCTGAGTTATCCTTTTTTCCTCTACATGGCAGAACTTTAGCCTATCCACTGCACAAACATCAGCTGTTTCATCCCTGTGGTTATCATTATTACTTTCTTTGAGAATGTCCCAGTTTTAGTACACTCTTTCTGAGGGGGAAGCATGAAAAAAGGAAAGAGCTGTCCAAGATGAAAGTTGATACACCACTGTGTCCAAGCCCAGGTTGGATGGGGATCTGAGCAACCTGGTCAAGTGGAAGGTGTCCCTGACTACAACAGGGAGGTTGGAACTAGATGATCTTCAAGGTCACTTCCAATCAAAACCAAAAATGAAGAATGGCATTTTTTTTCTCTTTTGTCCTCTATTCCAGGATGGTTTCTGACATTTGTTCACCTTCTGCCCAAGTTTTCCTTTATGAGTGGTGTTCTCCAGCTCAGATGCAATCTGTTGTTCCATAAAATTAAGGTTCTCATTTTGGGGGTATGGCATTTCACATCCATCTCTGTTAAAATTATTTTTCCATTTTATTACAGAATTTGCCATATTATGAGATCCCTTTGCAAATTTGTCATGTTTGGATAACATCTTTTTTACCTTGGACTCAATAGTCAGCAGACATTATTATCTCAGTAATTCTAATGTTTCCAGCCTATTCTTACTGATGCACTTAGTACAGACATTTGACTTGATGGCTTGGCATCTCATAAAGCTGTCTAGGATCTTTTCCAATAATTGACAACCCATCATCTGTCTTAGTGTAGGACAGCACTTGGCAGTTTGGAGAGGAATTTGATATGAAGTCAGTATTTCAGGTATTTTGTTCTTTGGGAGTTTTTGCTGATCATATTCTGATCCTTGTGATTTATTACAGTTCTCACTAGCTTTTATTGAGTATCCTTTATCAGCAAGTTTTTAATTTAAGACAGAACTTCCCAAGGGCCACCCATGTTCTGACATGAGCATTTCGTTTTCTGTTTCCCTTGTATTGTAAAAAAATTTCTTATTATTTTTCCAACTTTTGGAAGCTGGTCTTCCTTTTCTTGTTCATGCTTATCTCTTCTGTATTCTGTATAAGAAAACAACTTCGTCTTTAGACCTACTGCTTAAAGCAACATAGAAACAAGAATAAAATATTTATCAAATGTATTTAGCTGATTCTTAGTTTTCCCTTTTTTCTGATCCCAAAATTCCTCTGTAGTCAAGTGTCTTTCCTTACCCTTACCATTTCTCACAAGCATGCTCAGGCTCCCAAGTGTAACCTGCTTCTAAGCATCTAGTCTTCTCCAGAAAGGCTCAGACTTTTTATTACAACTTTTGGTGATAGTTTTCCCCCCAGAAAATATCATTTGAAGATTTGTCTGCTGAGCTGTTATAGGATCTTCATCATATGTGCATTCAAATCTTTCTCTTACACTAACAAATAGGAAAAAAAAAAAAGAAAAAAAAGTGATGTGAATTTGAATGTTTGAATTTGTAAGCAATTGGAAATAGAATCATTTCATGGTATTTGGTGGCCAACATTTTTGTTAATTATGAAATGAAGCTTTAAATGAAAGAGACTGTGTGTCTCCCGACTAAATAACCATCATGGATGGGATAGAAAAAAAAAGAGAGAAAAAAAACCACAGAAAAGAAATATTTATGTTGCTTGAAAACTTCATTGCAGTTTTCTGGATTGCTTGTGAATTTTATGTTTAATGATCATACTGTGAACTACGAGTGATTTAGATTAGAAATCTGATCATAATATGCACATCTTTTGTTACTGGCTAAACCTTAATCTAGGGATTGTCTTCCTGGCAGAAATGTATGTTTTGACTTTGGAATTTGTCTTACAAAAATATTTCATGATATTCCTGTCGGTAAACTTCCTTCATTAGAATTATTCTAAAAGTAATCAAAATGGGGATCACACAGACTTAAAATTAGGTTGTTTTAAAAATATCAGTGTTTACCTAGCTGCAATCATGCACTGTTTACACTTGTTTCATTGTCCCTTTATCTATACACAGCTACAAATCAATAAACAAATCCCAAAATCAAAACTTGGACCCCTCATGACACGACTGTACCAGCAAACCTCAACACTAGTAAGACCCACTTCTGAGTAGCAAAATGCAAATTAAGAGACAGCTGAGGACCAATTAATATCTAATGTTAATTATAGCTTCTGGATTTAGGAATACTCAGGAGTTTGAGTTGTACTCTCACACATAAATATTTATGATGTTACTTTAATTTAAATTGTGTACATGGGATACAAGTGAAGATATTAATTTCTTTCTTACCTGTTGATAGCATGTTTGTCAAACCTTCATTTTTTGTAAGAAGGGACCCCAAAATACAGAAATCACAGAAACTGTCAGGTTGGAAGAGGGCACAGTGGGTCTTCTGGTCCTACCTCCCTGCTGAAGCAGGGTCATCTTTAATATCTCCATTGAGGGGGATTCCACCACCTCTCTGGGCAATCTGCTCCAGTGCTTGTTCACTAGCACAGTAAAGAAGTTCTCCCTTGTATTCAGGTGGAACTTCCTGTGCACCAGTTCCTGCCCATTGCCTCGTGTCTTAGAGGCTGGCACCACCAAGAAGAGCCTGGGTCCATCTTCTTGGCATTCCCAACTTTAGATATTTATACATAGAGTCCTTTCTCAGTTGTTTCTTCAACAGGCACAACTCCCCCAGGCTTTCCTTATAAGAGAAATGCTCCTTCCCCTCCCATCATCCTTGTTGCCCTTCACTGCACCTTCTCCAGGAGCTACATGTCTCTCTTGTACTGAGGAACTCAGAACTGGACACAGCACTCCAGATGTGGCCTCACTAGGGCTGAGTAGAGGGGATTTCTTAATATATTGTCTCTCTGTGATTTCTGCTTTCTTATTTTCTTATTTATTACAGTTTCACATTGGAGTTGTTGCTGTACCGGTCAAAGCCACAGAATTTTATCAGTGATCCATAAAAATCTCCTAGCAGAGTCTGCCTATGCATCAAAAAGAAGTGTTTTCTTTTACAACTACTGTTTATGTACAGAGTTTCTTTGTGTAGGTACTTACAAGAGAGAAACTGTATTACTCATAGAGCTAAAATAAACACAGAAAAACATTTGGAATATAGTACCTAACACCATTTGTATGAGAAACAGAAAGGAAGAAAGGAAAACCAGTTGCTTCAAGGACATTGGTAATATTTTTGGTTTTGACACATTTCTCTGTGTATTTGCTTTGGCTAAGGAAAAGTTTGTTTAATCTTTGATTTCAGTACTCTGTCTCTGCTCTTTATAAATGAGATGAACATTATGAGAAGTTAAGAATGAAGCTGACACAGAGTTATATTCCTAAATTAGGCCAGTGAGAGGCGAGGACAAAGTTGAAGTGGAAGAGGCCTCCCAATGCTCACAATCTACCAACACTTTGGTAGATGGATAACTTTATCTGTTTTGGTAAAAGCACACAACTTGGGAAAATGGCATGTAGGTGTCCCATATAATTGAGGTGCATGTAGTCTGTTGGCAGTCTGGATGATTTGCACTGTCTTTTTCCCTGAAAAATATATGGATTTGTGTTGTAGGTTTGGTTTTAATTCCTTTAAGATATAAAGTTATTTTAAAATTGTTTTGTGTTTTTTGTTCTGTTTTTAAATAAATATGTGCAATAGAAACTGGAAAATATTTTAAATCTGTAAAGTATACAACTGATTTTTGAGCGGTGCAGTAACATTAATACAGGGTTTTGGTCACAGACTAACTTTTTCATTTATAATACCATTTTTCTCTCTTTCACTTGTTTAGACAAATTCTTAATAACAGCCTTTGTTTTTCCTCTATTCTTGTCAATATAATTGGGATGAACATCACTGACTGCTTTCTCCCTAAACACAGCAAAAACAATGCTGCTGGTTCTGAGTTACATTGTTTTGGTAGCAATAATGACTGATTTGCCTGGGGGAAAACTGTCAACTCTCTTTGTAAATTATTAACAAACATATTTCTGTATTATTTATAAGACATTGAAAATATGGCTTAATGATCATTTAAAATGATGGCTTTAGAAAACAATTGTTTCTTTACAGTTCTTATTGACACAGTTTTTCATTTTATATCAGGGAATATTGCATAGAGTAGCAAAGAAAAGCACAAGTTTAATAGCATGATTTCTGCCTTTATCTCAATATTTTCTACCCTTTTATAAAGTGAACTTTTATTGTAATAGACAGGAAAAGTTTGAGGAGAGAGCAGAGATTCACTCAGTGTGAAATTAGATGGTTTTGTGAATGTAGCTGTAACATATTTTAATATTTGCAATTTAATCATGTTAAATTGTTCCTTCTTCATGAAAATCATGAAGAAGACACACATGTGTTACAACTATTTGTCAAGTTCAAAAAAAGCCCTGGGAAGTACTGTGCTAAGTTTCAGGTGCTGCACAACAGAAGCTATGTAAAACACAATAGGCTTCTCTGCTGGAAATCAGAGAAAGAGAGGATGGTCTCATAGTCAGGAACAATCTCTTCCACAGATTCCCACGCGGGGCTTGGATGAATAAATAACCCTCTGTGTGCCTTTATGTTTGAGACTTAAATTAATTGTGTTGATAACGTCTCTGCACACATAAGGTGATGTCAGCGTGTATTTACTAACTGTATGTCACTGTACCCCTCTTAATGGGATCACTGATGTATTTTCACGGAAGCACAGCCTGACTCTCATCTGGGACAAGACATTTGCATGAGTTTTTCTGAGAAAACTGGCTATAAAATTTTGGTAACAAGAACCAAAAATTACCTTATTTATCTTAAAAACTTTTTCACTCAAGCTTTGTAGTTTTACTCTGAATTTTTTCAAAATTTTAACTTCTTTTTCCTGTTTGTGTGTGAGTGCCCTAGGCTTACAAGGAGGCTTCCTGACTTTGAGAGCTAAAATTAAACTAGTAACTCTGATACACTCACTCCTGAGAGCAATAAGGTCAGATGTCTTAATTGTAAGGCGTGAAAAGAAGATCTTTTGTTGTTTAATGGTTTGTTGGACATTGTTGAGGGTGTAATTATTTAGAGGAAACATTTTATGTTAGTTATTTCTTTAGATACAACTTTGCTTATGAATTATATAACAATTCAAGGGTATATATAGTGAAAGCAGTATTTAGTGTCATCTATATTTATTTTTAGAAGTTTTTCTCTTGCATCTTTTTCTCCATTAACAGCCATTGGAAGGTGAAGAGAAAAACTGTCTCTCTCAAACAACAAAGCACCAGGTACTGTTTTGTCAATCATTAATCTCTTTTGAAACATGGAGGGGGTATTTATTTTTTTTAAGCAGAATTTGGATTTTGGAAAAAAGAATTGATTGCCTGGAGCAATATCAGCTCTTTCCTCCAAACTGTTTGGTCTTAATGAACACTCATGTAGCTGTTTCGAAGCCAATATAGGAAATCCTTCTTTATTCATCTACATCAAGAAGAAGTGTTCAGAGTCTTTATATTACTTCCATTCTTTTGTTACTATTCCTGCACATTTTCTAATGGGATTTTTTCAAATAATGGGCTGGCACAGACAGCGTTGATTGTAATATAATGAGATAACATCCTTAAACCAGATTGTGTCTACTGATGATCAGGGTGGTGTAGAAAAAGGGTTTATAGTGCCCTTATTTACATCCATCCGTACATGTTTTTTCAGAGCTGATTTTGTACACAAAAGGACATGGCCAGAGCCCAGAATTTTGAAACAATTTTCTGGCAGGGTATTTTGGGTAGCAGAGCATGTTATGACATTCTTTGGGCTGTACATCTTACACTCGGAGCAGAGGTATAAAAATACCCTGAAAATAAGCAGCAATTTAACAGTATGCTACTTCATTGCCTTATGCCATACTTCATTCTTCTTTTAAATGCAAGGACACAATGCACGAAAGCCAGACTGATGGGCAGAACTATTAATCAAATATTTGTAAGCATTTCTGCTGGGTTTCCCTTCCCTCCATTAGACAAGTTATTTAAGAGAGAGTTTCAGAAGAAAAAGTCAATTAATTCACTAAGATGAAATTTCAGCCATTTGCACCTAGGACTGAATCTGAAGGCTTACAGGCTCTTGGAAAAGATATATACAAATGATTACACTGACTTTTTTTAATACTAATGAGGTGAACAGAGTTATGAGAGAAGCTAATAAAAATATTTTTAATCCATTTGCTTGAAAGGTAATAAAAATTCTTGTTCCTTGATGGAACAAAAGTGTAATACAGCTATTAAAGAATTTGCAGGGAGAGGGAGATCTACATAAAGCTGAGACATCACATTTAGTATAAGGCTTAATGGCATATAGAAGTCTCAAAATGTTATAAGGCTGAGAGAAAGTATATATTGGCATAAGTTTTATTCAAGTGTTAGATGAAATACAGTGTCATCAAAACTGAGATGAAGAAAAGGTCTAAAATGTTAGGATAAGTAGAGGAGATAATTACATAAAAAATGTATTACTATGTTAAATTTAAACCATGGTCATATATAATGGAAGGCTTTGTTGCAATGCATCTGTGGCGCCTTTTGATGCATTAGGACAGGATAAGCATAAGGATGCTTTGAGCAGCCAAAGAAGACACCCTGCTAAGAAGTAGATTTATCCCTATGCTAAAAATAGCTGTTACATTTAATTCATTAAAACTCACCACTTCGGAGAGGAGTGGTATATGGAAAATTTCACTTACAGGCATCTTTGATTCTGGCTTTATGACAGTGAGAAGATGAACATAAATGTTTTCCTTTAAAGGTGATCCTTCAATGTGGAGATGTCCCTCAACAGAAAAATGCTGGAAAACACTCCTACTCACCTTGCTCTGGTCAGAAATTAGGCGCTATGAAATTTTAAGTTAGGTTAAACCTTTTGAGCTGTATGGGAAGCAAAAATCTCCCTGGTTAAAGAAAAGGAAATGGTCTTAGAAAAAAGTCATTAAAGAGTAACTAAAGTACTTTCAGGAAGTACAGATTAGTGAATGCCTCAAAGTAGAAAATATGTAATTTTACATAACAGTATTACTAGGTCTGATGATAAAAAGATAATGCAAACTCCTAATGCAAATCTTATAGTCTGTTATAAAAAAATCCCTAAACAGTTTTCATCAGAGTCTTCAGGCTGTCTCAGATTTCTAGATTAATGGATGCTTCTTTAAATTCTAACTGTGGTGCTTAAAAGCAAAAGATGAGCAAATATTTTAACAAATGCATTTATGTAGTATTCATACCAACATAAGTTTTAACAAATTGTGGTGAGTTGACCATGCCCAAATGCCAAATCCCCATTGAGCCACTCCACGTATAAACTACCTTCTGGGGAGTAACAAAGATGTAATTTGGGAATGGGTACAGTCTCTTTGCTGAAAGTAGAAAGTCAAGTTATAAAATTACAGAAACACAGAATATGCTGAGTTGGAAGAGACCCACATGGATTATTGAGTACAACTCCTGACCCTGTGCAGGACACCCGAAGAATCACACCATGTACCCGAGAGTATTTTCCAAATGCTTCTCGATCTCTGTCAGTATTGGTGCTATGACCTCTTTCCTGAGGAAGCTGTTCCAGTGCCCAACCACACCCTGGGTGAAAAACCTTTTTCTAATATCCAGCCTAGACCTCCCCTGACACAACTCCAGGCCATTCCCTTGAGTCCTGTCACTGGTCACCACAAAAAAATGTCAGTGCCTCCACCTCATCTTCCCTTCACGAAGAAGTTGTAACTTCAATGAGGTCTCCTCTCAGCCTCATCTAGGATGAACAAAGTGCCCTCAGTCACTCCTCGTACAGCTTCCACTCAAGGCACTTCACTTTTGTTGCCCTCCTTTGGATGCTCTTTAATACTTCTTTGTCTTCTTTATACTGTGGCACCCAGCACTGGAGGAGAGGCTGCCCCAGAGCAGAGCAGAGCAGAGCAGGACTATCCCCTCCCTTGCCTGGCTGGCAATGCTGTGCCTGATGCTCCCCAGGACACGCTTGGCCCTCCTGGCTGCCAGGGCACTGCTGACTCATGTTCAACTTGCCATTGACCAGGACCACCAGGTCCCTTTCCACAGTGCTGCTTTCCAGCGTCTCATTCCCCAGTCTCTCTGTGCATCCAAGGTTGCCAGATGCAGAATCTGTTACTTTCTCCCTTTGAACTTCATATGGTTGGTTATTGCCCAGCACTCTGATTTGTTGAGGACTTTTCAGGGCCTCCCTGTCTTGGAGGGAGTCAGCAGCTCATCCCAGTTTTATACCATCTGCAAACTTCTTCAGTATCCCTTCCAGACTTTTTTCCAAGTTATTTATGAGGATGTTGAAAAGCACAGGGCTGAGGATGGAGCCCTGCAGAACCCCACTAGTGTCAGGTCACCAATCTGATGTCGCCTAATCCCTATAACCCTTTGCACTCAACACATTAATCTGAGCACACACGCCGATGTTGGGAAGACCCCAAGCCTATGCACTATGCATTGGTATTACATGGAAAAATCCTCCAGTTCTTTCCATAATAAATAATAAAAGTGCTATTAAATTCATAGATATTGACCATAGAAAATTGGTGTATTAATATTCATGTAGGTGAATGCTTGCATGTTTGTGGTAATAAGCTTACAAAGCAAGAGTTTTACCTTAATGGTAAAGATGTGTCTTGGAGATGACCCATTATCGTATCCATTTCCATTCACATATGCCAACATTAATTTTTTTTCATGTAAATGACCATTGCTAGGCATCAAAATATCAGGAGAACAAGTCTAGCTGTATTTTTTTAGTATCAGTTTTTACTGTGTGTATAGAGTTCTTGGCTCTTTATGGGTACGTTGGAAGAAAACTTTTCTGCCAGTTACCACTAAAGTAGTTATACTTGACCTAACCTTCTGATGAAAACTTTTATAAGATACTGTTGAATCTTATTTGCTACTAAAGCAGCTATAAAAATGTTTCTTTCTCAGAGCTAAATGCATGCTGTTCCTATTTGACAACTCAAACTTTCATTATCTCTGTGCTTTTAGGTTCTCTTTCTCACCATCCTTATTTCATTTTAAGAAATCAGATTTGGCAGACTATTACAACCCTTAGGTATTGTGGTTTACTTCTTCACTCATTTTGCCTTCTGTATTTCATTATGCAAGTATTTCTTTTTGCTGCCCTGAAGGATTTCTTTTTCATTATCTAGACCAGAATTTGCTTATGTGTCCACATGTTGTTTGTATCAAAAATTTTTGTAAAAGTATTTGTAAATAAGAACAAACCATATAGTTCATCTCTGGAAACAGCACAGTGATGCTCTGCACAAACACTGAAACATAAGAGAGATAAAAATGAGAATTTAATGTAATCACTGGTATATAGGAAAGCATGGGATTAATTGGCAAAACACCTGGGAAGTGACTTAATAACATGATTTTTAATATAAGAAGGAAAAGGCCTTAATATCACAGCTTTTTCCAGATAACATGCAGGATACAGCAGTCTGTCACTATAATGGAGTATGCTAATTGCCAAGCTAAACGGCCAGCCCATCCCAACCCACACATGACTTTTGAAAAGCTTTTAAGCCCTGGACAAAATTACCTTCAGAAGATTTCCACACACAAAGTAGAAACAAATATGATGGTCTGGCTGTTGCTCACTCTCTTTTTATATATATATTAAATTGTCTGTTGAATCTTTTGCATCTCAGTAAAATTCCCTGCCTGGAGATTAGAAAAGGAAATATGAAATTATGTTTTTTCTTTTATATATACTGCATATTTATCCTTCTGTCTTTTATTGTGATCCATACTGACAGTATTGGTTTTTTCTCTTGAATATGCCAGTCCTTCTCAAGTCTATTTTTTCCATATGTCTCCATATCAATTTCTTCAAATATACAATGCTTGACATTCCATGAGGTTTTGGAAACTGTTCTGCTCAGGAAACAGAGGAGGTCAGCCAAACATGCTCTTCTCATTTGATATTCGATTAAAAGGCAGACACACCACATAGAGTAGCAGCAGGTCGGCAATCCCACAGCTGACACCTAAACCGTGATTATAAGGCAGGCATTTGGCTAAAAGAGCTCCAAGATAATCAATAAGGGTGGCTTCCTAGACTCATTCCTGAGCCCACCCCTGTTGGAGACCCACTTAGCAAGTTTCCCCTGAAAGATAATGCTCCTGGTCTAATTGCATCAGACCCAGATCCACATTACTGGGTCCTGCTTTAAAAGAGCTCCATGTTTCCCAGCAGATGTTATTTCCACGCTGGTCACTCTGAGCAGGGTAGAATGTTCCAAAGGGGTAGGATGGGGTGAGATCCTGTGGGCAGAAGGTATACCCAGGGAGAGGCAAGGTCCAGGTTGTTCATGGGGATCGGGCACCAAGATATCTATAGTGACAGGAAGACAGGCTTCTTTGGAAAAAGAAGGGGTTGAGCAACAGCAAAGTCTTTTCTGCCACCGAGCCTGGGGGGAAAAAATGTCTGCATCCTTTTTGCTTCTTGTCGCCAAGACTAGGATCTGTGACCTGAATCATACTGACACTCGTTTTGATAATTTATTTACTTTGAATTCGGGCAAAAAGCAAAAGAGAAACTCTGCATGGATTTTAGTAAAACTGCTATAATCCAGACCCCAATGTTAACGATGCCAGCAGGTGCCTAAGACTCTTGGAAACTGGTCACTGGAAACCCATTTGTGTCAGCTCAGTGTTGTGCAGGGGAGCAATCAGCTTCCTGATGTGTGGATGCTCCTACATAATTTAGACTGTAAAAAATTCCTTTCTCAGTTTATTCAACTTTTCAGTTTGACGTCCTCGGAAGCCAGTGGGATGCCACTTACTATGAAGCCTTTTTCTGTGCTGAATTTCTCTAAATCTGTGCTTATTTTGGCAATTTTATCCCATGCTACTTTTCATACAGTCATTTAATATTATTAATATTTTAGAGGATGACAACAGGCTCACTCTGGTATTGCAAAAAAAATAAGAAGAAAACAAAGCTTGGAGAATAAATGCTTTCTTGTTACTTGATGATTTCTGTTTGTTTATGATGTTTTCAAAACTACTGGTTTTGGGACTCACAGCAAAAAGGAAAAAGTGACAGGGGAAGGGAGAAGTATACAGATGATGACTTAAATTCTTTTTCTGACAAAGCTATAAGAGTGCCAGAGATGATTTCCAGGCTGTTTGTTATACTGGGTCCATCCTAATGCCTCGTAATTACATTAGTGAGAGCTTGAGACTCTTGTACAATATGAGATTAAATTACAAACAAGTACCAGTGATCTCAAGTCCAGTTCTTTGTCACTCTGATCTTCCCTTCCTTAACTTGTAGGAAAGAATGATAGCTGAAGAGAGGGAAGGCCTTTCAATGGAGGCTTATAGCATATATTGGTTAGAGAAAGAAAGGTCACAAAGGCAAAATCATATCTGTATACACAGCTGCCTGACTTGACACAGGATTATCCCTGTTTCTTGCACCAGTCAGACTCCGAAGTTCATCAGTTGATAACAGCCTTTGGGCTGCAGGAGCTTTGGTTCTCTATCAGCAGGACAGGTAAGAGTGGCACGATCATTACCATAATCCATGGTCATCAAAATCCTATATATTGTTCTAGGAAATTGCCACAGAAGGAGTTAAAGCATGGCATACGTGATTATGTAATAGTTAACAGAAGTTTTGAGTTTATACACACAATGCCTTGGGAGAGCAGTTTGTCCCTAGCTGGGGAAAATTCCTGTGATTGATAGCCAGCTCTCTCTCTCTCTCTCTCTCTCTCTCTGGGCACAAATACTTCTTTATCCAGTTGGTGCCCAGGTTCTTTATGAGGGGTAGCTCACTTTTCGTTTCACTTAGTATCATCATAACATACTGAGATGGTCGGCATTTCCTGCAGAGCGGATTGCGCACAGCAGCCTGTAACTCGTGAGCAAAGCAGGGCTCCCTCCCACATAACAGGAGCTTGGGAAGGCAAATGTTCTAATTCCAAATGCCCCCTGCTTCCTTCTTCTTCCACCACCTCATGTGCTGAGCATGATGCCCCATGGTATGGAGGTTTGGTCAGTTGGGACCAGCTTTCCTGGCTGTGTGCCCTCCCAGATTCTTGTGTACAAACAGCCTGTTGGCTACTGTTGTAGTGTGAAAAGCAGAAAAGGCCTTGATGCTGTGCAAGCACTTCTCAGCAATAACAAAGACATCCCTGTGTTATCAACACTGTTCTCAGCACAAATCTAAAATATACTCCCAAGCTGACTATTATGATGAAAATTATCCTAGCCAAACCAGGTACATTAATGTACGTACAGACAGCCCAAATACTAGCAGTCCACTCAGGCTGCAAAATTTGTGGGCAGTACCTGGTCTATGGTACAGATCTGCTACATAAGTGCTAAATTTAAAAACACCTAATTTCTGGTATAAACGAAGTAAATTATCAAATAGTAGGCAATTAAAAAAAAAAATGAAAAAAGCTCTCCATCTAAATTAATTGTGCACCAAAAAACATTATTGTACAAAATTAGAATGATTCACCAGACATCATCCTTAAGCAGTATAAGCATTTGAAGAATATCTGAACTTTGTCAATATCCATATATTTGAAAATATGTGATTCTTCTGTTCAGAAATGCACTCTCTTTTCAAACAGTCCTTCATTGTAATGTTGCATGACTCAGAATACGTGCAAGAATGAGGCTAATCTTGCTGTAAAAATCATGCCTCACACCCAACATGAGCTCCTGAATGGATCTTTTATGGAACAAAAAACAATCAGTGAAGAGGGAAAGTTAACAGCTAACTGCTGGCTTCAGTAGATTTGAAGTAGCAAAGAAGAGGAATATGTGTATTTCAAGATCACAGAAAATTAACTACCTTCAGAAAGCAGGACTAAAAATATGTTAAATATGCTGTAGTATAACAGCTACTTTAATATAAGCAGAAAGTATAATGATGTCACCTTCTCTTTCACAGTTTTATTGGCTTTTTTGTCATTTGGTCAAAGAGACAACTGCCTGTGTGGTTTGAGAAGTGAGTCATAGCACAAATGTATATGAAATTAATAATGTTTAAAGTGTTATGGAGTGGAGATCATGAATATTCACTGCTTAATTTCACAACGTCCAATTAGAATACTATAATTATACTGAAGAAGATACACCTTGCAAATGCAAGTTTGTAATGGCACCCTATTTTTCCTGCAATGACTGTTTTTGAACAAGCTTAATGAAATATAAGAAATTGCTAAAGCTCTCACAGCCTTCACACTTGTCAATGTCCTTTTCATTCCATATGAGTAAGACCAAAAGATGAATGAGCTGTAAGTCACTAAAGTCCACACTAAAGGTAAAATGAAACTACCACTGAAAAACCAACCTACAAATAACTTTCACACTAGCTAAATTGCACCACATGGCAATGCCAGATTTTCTGTCTTAAAAAATCCAATAAAAACCACACACAGAAGACAACCTACATTTTTCAACTATTCACAATGAGTCAATACAAATGTCTCAGACCTTATCTCAAAATCAGTAATTACAAAAGTACTTCACTTTACACTAGCATATGTCTGCAAGAACTGAGAAAAAAATTGGATTTCTTTTGTATTATATATAACCACCTGCAAATATACAAAATGCATGGTAAATGATAATTTAGGTCAATGTCAGTTAGGAAACACTGACGTGATAGACACACTCTTGAAGTGACCGCATGGTGTGAATGTATCAGCTTGGCAGTGAATTGTGGGTCTTCAAAGGTGGGGAGTAGGAGGATGTTTATTCCCCCATTTCCCAGTGTTTTCTTCAAATATGTAGCTGGCAACTTCATTATTTTGGGTGTGAAACGAACCCATGCAGCCTTGAGTGGGTGCTTTTGCAAATAAAAATGTATTCAGACATGCCTTTGAAAATACCGAGGTTCAAATCTTCAAAGCTTAAAATCAAAGAGGTTATGAAAAAATGACAAAGATAATGATTCAGAAATTAAACCAAAGACCTATTTCCTGTTCTTCACACCAAAATGTGAATACTTAACTAGTGAGGAAGGATTTGTAGTCCTTTTGCAAGAGACATATATTCTAGGCAGGCCGTGTGAAGGGCCAGGCCTTAGGCCAGTATGGCAGGGGAGAGTGTGGACAAAGTCCTGGAGGAAGAGACTTACTTCATGCACAGAGCACCTCTTGAGCAAGGCTGGCCAAAGCATGCCAAACCCAAGGCATTAAAGGAAACATGAGGGAAAAAATATTGGGGAACTAGCGTCATCAACATTCCTATTTTTTTTACATTCCTGTTTGTGGTAAGCTCTAACAGAGATTGTGCTAGTTATTTTTTTCATCTGGCTTGGAAATAACCCCAAATTTAGTATGACAATTTTGTAGTGAACTCCCCTACACTGATCTATAAAACAGATTATAATTTCTGTAATCTGAATAAATACAGTTAAATCTCGTTCTCATAAAAACCATAGGGTCAGTTTAAAAAAAAAAAAGGAAACAGCAACCAAAAATCAAGAGCTCAAAAATTCCCCAAATATGCTAACGTTAACACCAGGTAAGCTTTAAAGTAGCTGTTCTGAGACAGGTCCATTGAATCATAAAAATTCTTGTATGGTGAATTGAAGCCTTCTATTTACTTTCTACACTGTAGGCTAGATCATGAATTCAGTTATGCACAATTGAAACAATTTCCTGTTTTGAAACTGCTAACCTCTTCAATGCAAAAGCCATTTCATTACCCACTAAAATAAGAGTAACAAATAAATATAGCTTCACGGTAGTACTAATAGTTGTTTGTTGACTGTTCACAATAAATTCCTGGTGCGAGTGAAATTTGTACTAAAAGATTACTTTCCCTGATGCTTATCAACTTGGCTGCTTCTGACAGTATTTATCACAGGTCTTTTGCCTCTATGAGTTAAGTTTAAAACAGGAACAAAGAAGAATGTGAGGGAGTGAGTGACCTAATCTATTTAGGAAGGTTTTGTAATTCCTTCTTCCATAAACTACTTAGAAAAAAGAGCATGCATTCTCAGTGTGTTATTTCCTATTACAACTGAATGGACAGCTTACTTCCATCAAGAGATCTCATCCCCAAATTCCAGATTGCAGATGTTTTTTTTCTCCTAGTCACTCTCATAAACCAATTCTGAAGCTTATGTGAACAAAAAGTAGTTAATTGAATTTTCTAAATTGGGAAATTACAAGCATGTACTCCTTAAAACAGAAAAGTCCTTTTTCCTGAGTTGGTTTTCTGCAATTTTACTGACTCGATCAGGTAAGCTTCAAGTCAGGATAAAATCAGCAAAAGAGTAGAGTAAGAGGACAAATGATTTCTGTCTTTCAGAAGCAAGTTGTTAATTTGTTTCCACTCATAAGAAGGAAACTCTATTCCTTTTCTAACTAACTTTTAACTTCAGCTATCTTCAGATATCAATATGTGGTCAGATTAATGATTATACAGTATATGCCTACTTGCTGCTATTTCCAGTATAAATTTCTTAAATTTTCCTAATATTTTGCTTTTATATTTAATGACAGATGTCTTTCTGAGAAATTTATTTTTCTGAACAGGAATTTGAACTCCTCTCAAATTTCAGAAAGGTTTCCGTAAAAAACACATAAAAATGTTGGACTGTGGGAAATTATTTTTTTTTTTAATAACTTGATTTCTAAAAAGCTAAAATGAAAGAAATAAGATGGTTTTTTTTTTGAAGAACTTTTCAACTTGACTTTTCTTATCTATGAGTTAGTTATGGAAAGTCATTAAGCATTGATGCCAAAATGATTTCTTTAATTGGTAGTGGTAGTTTTCCATGGAGAAATGTGTCCTATTTATTTTCATCACATTTAAAATAACTGCATTATATAGAAGGAATTTAATTTTCTAATACCTTATTAACCTAGGTAATTATTGTTAGAAATAATAATCACACACTTTAAAGTGTGTTTGTCATCTTCTTTTACCAAAAAGCTTGTGTGCTTTTGGACATATATTTGACAGAAGATCTTCCAAAATTTCTCCAATTGCAAGTGTCTAGATTAAAATGTGAAGGTTTTCTGTAAGTGTTTGTAGAAAAAACAAACAAATGCTTCATAGAAGAAAAACCTTAGCCCTATTTCCCTGCTCTCCTTGCAAGGGGGGAGGAAAAAAGTGGAGGGAAAATGGGGGCAGGGGAGGAAAGCCCATTTAGGGACAATGGCTTAAGACTCATACAATGCAAACATCCTGAACAAAAATTATCCATTCAGAAGGCTTCCAGTCTCTTTTAAAGCACTCTTTTATAACCCTATTTGTCTTAAAATTACTTTAGTGTAGAGAAAAAGATTACATCTGTGCTAAACTGCTTTCAGTTTAGTTTATTTTATTCTTCTTCAAAAGGCCATGTTCTGAAAGGAGATGCACACACTGATTGCTACTGTGTTGACAAAATAACTTGTCTTTAAAATGTTTTGGTTTTTATATTCATATGGTAGGTACGTAATTTTTAAAAATTGTTAGAAGTTTTACCCAAAGACTAACTGAAAAACATTTTTAAAAGATTAAATTATGACAGTAGAGATTAAAGCTTCACTGTAGAGTGCTTCTAACACATTTGCTTTTTTATAGTCATGAATGTTGTTTCTGTTAATAGCTGAGACTCATCCTAGTGTTGCAGAAAGGAAAATTCTCAGAGAATTCTTCTGAATAATTGGAATACATAACTTGATCAGATGACCAGTCGTAACATTAATATATGGTTGACTTCAAATATTTTGAGTACAAAGATAATTTTAAATGCTCCAAAATGAATTTCATTCATTTTAGGACACTTAAACAAAATGTTTACGTTTATGTTTAACATTATTACAGTATAATAGTTTTATCTGTTACTCTATCTTGATTAACAGCAAGGTTTTGAGTGGCACCAGGTTAATTTTCAATTTTCTGTCTCTAAACCAAAGTCTGACTTTCAGAGATGTTGAGCATGAAAAAAATCTTCTTGTTTTTGTAGGGCTACAAATGCTCAACCATTCCTTCAACACAGTAATCCAACTAAATTTGCCAGTGCTGAGGCAACCAGAAAGAAAGATCCTGTGGAAACTGAGGTATTGAATTCCTTTTTGTCCTCTTTTATAATAAGCAACACAAGTGTTTCCTAGGGAATTTACAAGGTTCTATTAATTAAAGCCTATTCATTTACTTAAAATCCCGAAGAGAAGATGTTATGTAATTGCAAAATATTTTTATTCCTCCTTCAAAGTATGAACTTCATTCCTCATTTTAGAAGTGGAATATTCTGTCTGCTTTTCTACTGGCTAAGTGCCAAAGTGGGAAGACTTTTAATTACCTGCTAGAGTGACAGGGGCCATTAGGCAGCTTAGGGTGCAGATTCTCATTGAGAAACCGGTGCTTCCAGCCTACAGAGGATTATGTGTGCCATCTACTGCACAGGAGTCAATTAAAAATCTGAAATGTCAACTAAAGAAGAGAAGGAAGAGCTGTGATGAGATTATGCTAATTGATTCCTGCAGTTGTACTGAAGTGAGTCATAGCGCAATATTATAGAATTAGTGATTCAGACAGATTGGAATCATGGAATGGTTTAGGTTGGAAAAGACCTTTAAGATCATTGAGTCCAATTGTTAACCCATACTGTCAAATGCACCACTAAACCACATCCGTAAGTGTCACATCCACAAGTCCTTTCAAAATATTAGATGAGTACCATTTCCAGTAAAGCTCATTTTGTTTATCTAACCTTTGATTAATGTTTATTGAAGTGTTGCCATTTCCTGCCAGGTATTGATTACTTTAATTGAAAAGTGCTCTAGTATCTTAGAAAGAGCACAAAAATCAGACATTCATCTGAGCATGTTTCGTGTAGAAACAGAAACATTCATCATGATACTCATATTGACAAATATTTCTGTTATTATTCTAGAACATATGCTTTCTGTCTTAGCTTCCTGCTACACCAAAACTATCTGCATTTGAATTGCTTTTTACTTTGTGCTCACCAATACCCAAGAAAGTCAGAAATAAGGAGAGAAAACATTTCTTACCTCGATTTTTGGATATTTTCTCTGTATTTTTTTTTAGCATTGATTCATGTTTAAACATGCAGTATTGGTAAAAAAAAATCTGAAATTGTGATGTTCTAAAGGATGAAGAATGTTTACTGTCTGGCCTACATGATATTGTGTAGTAAGAACTGCGTGTATTATTGTAACTCATGAAATATTCTTGTACCTATTTTACAGACTGGAGAGAATTTCTGGTTAAACAGCGACTCCATTGACTCTGTGCAATATTCCAATATACTCTGTTATGACTTGGTCAGGTAGAAATATTCGTTGTGAATTAACTGACATTGGGCATGCTTAGACAATAATGAGTCATTTAAATCACATTGATTTATATGTATCTTTTCAAATATTCCTCACAGCTATGAAGGAGGACGAATAGGATGTGAATAGAATAATTAATCAAATTTTCTTGAGTAAACTGTCAATTATAGAAAGGATAGCATTAAACAGAGGTTATCACAACTGTATTTATAAAATGCAGATGCTAAGATGGGAACTCCACAAACAACAAAGCCAGCCTTTCCAAGAAACCTAGTAAATCTTTCAGGTTTATGATAAACTTTAGCATAAACATGCCAAATACTTAGGTGTGTCATTGCTATTTACTAGCCAGCTAAAATTTATAGAATCCTTCTTAAGTGGAACAGTACTTGAGTTGCATTTTGGCAATAGGTGAAGCAGTGGATGATCTTAAAAAAAACTGAGAATGATACTTAACCATAGAACAGAACTGCGCCATGCAGAGATAATTTCAATGAGAACATAAACTACAGAACAGGGTGAGCTCATGACTGCCAGAAACTCCTGTCCTTAATTAATTATTCCTGGCTATTTTTCCTGTGGTGCTCCCCCTCTGGAGCCTGCACTAAAAGGCAGGATCTTCCACTGCCAGAGATTCTGCAAGGTGAGTATTTCTCCTTTCTCCTTTGCCCCAGTGCAGCCCCCTTCATCCATTGGTCCTGCCTCCTATGGACTCTTTTTGTGTGTGCATCCTTTTCCTTTAAAATGATTGTTCATCCTCCCACTTTCTTTCAACCTTGGGATACTTCTCACTTGGCTGAAACTCCACTAAAAATAAAAGAGCTTTCTATTTGGAGAAAGGGGCTTTTCATAGTGGTACAAGGTGGAGGCTAGGGAAAAGAAAACTCTGACCTATTTTCTCTGACCTAGCTATTTGAGAATGAGTGCTGCTGGTCACCACAGCATGATATTAGACTTTGATTGGAGCTTGTACCTATTAATAGGACGCAAAATAAAGTTTGTCACAGCTCAAGGTGTATGATGCAGTCATTCTCTGGTAAGAGGAAGAAATAAAGCAAAGGATGCTTTTCTTTAATTCTTTTTGTTTAGTTGGTTTCGTTTGTTAGTTTGTTGAGGATTTTTTTCTTAGTTTTGTTACACCGTTCCTTGGACCGCTATAAGCTATTCTGATATTTTATTTCTGGTGTAGCTGGAGGTGTCTATTTATATTTGAAGGGCAGAACACTGCAGCTATAGATTCACATAACACAGACCAACCATACATTCATTTCAACAGGACCTGGCAGGATATTCAGCAGGCACATCCTTGTGGTTTTTAGAGGAAACTAACCAGTCAGCCTGGTTGCACAAAAAAGCCACACATAAGAATTATTAGAAGGATTGTACACTGAGTGATTGTTATTTCTTAAAATATGGGCATAAATTCTTATCTCTTATTGAGAGATTGAGGAACTATTTGAATATGGTCATGTCACAGCTCACCTTCTCCATGGCCAGATCACCCTTTGTAGCCATTTTCACCTCAAAAAATGTGTAAACAGATCCTAAAAACTTTCTATCTAACAGGGTAGGCTAGCTAGTAGGAGGAACCTGACAACATTTACCTGTACTGTCTGCATGCCATTAATCCTGCCACTCAAGAGCTAAATTTTAAAATAAATTAGTATTTAATTAAATAACATCTCTCTTTGGTTTAATCTAACAATCCTGATAATTGACTTAGTGGTGCCTAATAAATTATTACATGGGAACAATCTTGTCTGGTTCAGGTGTATTCAGTCTGTCACAGGAGATCTTTCTCTTCTGGACATCTGTATTTTCTAGATGGTAAGCATAGTGTTAGCAGCCCATTGATTGCTACAGATGTTCTTAATCCAGCCAATAGCAGGTAAAGCACAAAAGCAGGAGGAAGCTCCACAGGAAAGCTTTGTCTACTTTGTGTTGAGATGGATGCAGTATGTGTGTGGGGAGAAAGCTTCTTTTTGGTTTTATGCTTGGGGGTTTTTGCTGTTGTTTTTAACCTCAGACAGCTGTTTGCTTTTGAAAGCACATTTGCAGGTCAATTTTGTCTACCTAGCTTCACTGTCACCAATCTCCACAGTTAGTGAGTCCCATCTGGATCTCGGTAGGAGATCTAAATATTTTATTTTATATTGTTTTCTTGAATAACAAATGATCTTACTTCTGGAGTGACTCAACATTTGTATCACTGTCCTTTCCTGCCTGCCATGTCTTTTACAAAATGTTTTCAATTCACCTTTGCCTTTTGCTACTATCCTAATTTTGCTGCTCACATATAATACTAAGAAATTCTTCACCAAGTTGGCAAACGGTATAAAAATCAAGGTAGGAAAGAGATTTTAGTGGGTAGATAGATTTCTGTGATAGAAGAGAAATAAGAATGAGGGAACATTTTTTTTTGTTGTTCATTCCCATCTGTTTTGAAACAAAAGCCATGCAGCCTTTGTAAGTGTACAAGAGAAGTGACTGTAAAGGACATACAACATTTTTGACCCCCCCCCACAAAAAAAAATCAATTTATTTCCCTGCACAGGAGCTGTTAATGGCAATAGTTAGCACCTACATGTAATCCTATTATTCTTCTTTTCAGGCATACTGAACCACATTTTGACAGGAAATAAATAGCTGAGTTAGGAAATAGCTGCTATGGAGATTGTTGACTGGGTAGATGAGGCTTCTCTCTATATGAAAAAATGACGTGTCTGTCATTATACATTTCATTCTATCTGTACTGAATTATTTTAGATGTATTTAATTAAGAGTGAGGCTGCTTGTCTCCAGCCATTTTTACGTGATAAATGGTCTTTCTTTTGGAATGGAAATAACTTTGTGGTCTCCTAAAGGAATCTTACTTTGCAAAAGTTAGCTAGTACAAAATCTGCCTCTTGGTCCTAAGTTGATTCTATATGAGTTAAGTATGGAAAGTAGAACATAAATCTTTTAGTGAAAAGACCAGATAGATGAAGCAAGTAATTCTGCATTGGTATTTTCTAACATTTTTACGTACATGTCATAGCAAAAACAGAAAAAAAGGGGAAAAAAGAATATTTTAAAATATATTTGCAGAGTCAATAAATACTATAATTGTTTGTTTAGCCAGTTACAAAAATGTGTTAAACAATCTGCCCTGAAAAGTAATATCATCTTTGCTATAGACAGAGATTACTCACTGCATTATAAAACATAATGCTTGATATTTTTCTGCCTGTAATTTGCATGGAATTTATATTCTTTAGGATTCTTTTGATATCATGCTGTTGCCATGTTCGGGATTGGCGTAACTGGAACATTCAAGACCCCATTTGAAACTGGCATTTTGACACTCCGTCTCATCATGACAGCAAGCACTGAAGTGCTTGATATGGACATAATGCAGCAATATATTTCAGTTTAAAAATGCTGTGTTTTGTTAGCCCAGGGTCTTTTGCTGCTATTAGTATGTTTAAATGTTTTGCTGACCCACCTGGCCCACACTCACTCATGCGTGTAAAAGCCATTAAAGATTTTCTTGCCCCATATTGTTTTCTGCCCTTGGCAAACACCTGTTTGTCCATATGGCAAAATAGGCCCCATCAGGATTACTGTTTCCTAGCAATCATTACTCAACTCATTTAATGCCCTCCTTCCCAAACCAAATGCCCTCCCCCCACAGACTTAGTTAAATGATTAAATTTGGGGTAAAAATAATTTGGAGGTTTTTTTATCTGATTTTTTTTTTTCCCTAGAATCTTTTCCAACATTTGGAGCAATTCTTTGCAGCAATTGATAAATCCATTTGCCTTTACAAGAAGACAGGTTTAAGTCTATCCTGAAGGACCTGATTTTTTTGCAGTGCTCAAGAGTAGCTCTTACAATGTTCTCTTAGCTACCTATATGCCTTGTGAATTTTTAATTTAATTCCAAAGATTACACTGGTTCTTAACCGTAAACTTCTTTCAATGTTGAAGAGCATTTACATGACAAATAAACATTTAATGAGGTTAGAAAAGACCTTGCTTGACTGGCACTGATTGTTCTTAGCTTTGCAGACCTTAGCTTATCTCTAGTATGGCACTGCTTGCACCACAGCTATCGCCTGTAATGTGCTGGGACCTACAACTAATCTCTTACTGCCACATGTGCAGCGAGCCAATTGCTTTCTGGCATTTCTGGATTTACACAGCAAGATCTGTGTACAGGCTGCAGTATGGCTCAGTCTGTGAAATCCTTGGGAAAGACAGCAGCTCAGTGGGGGCTACTGCTGCCTGAGCACTTCAAGCAGTCTGCTGCAGCCAGGCTGAAATGAGCAACTCAGATTGGTGCTCAGGTCACAGCAAATTCTCCTTGAGGCTTACACAAACCTCTCTCTGCATCTAGAAGCTGTGTTTGGAGCATCTGGGAAATGGAGGAAAGTTTGAACTAAATGGGTACTTTATGCAAACATCTTTAGGTCAAATTAACTATCTCTGGTAATGATAAAACATTAACTATATAGGCTACTTCCACCACAGAGTATAACGAAGAGGTAATAGCTGGTGTGCAGATGTAAATATCACTTTAGAGAGTTATAAAGTATAGAAGGTAAGGTGATACCAGCCCTATATTTCAACTGAAGCAAAAAAAGCTAGTCAGAGTCCATAAGAACTTTTTTTAACTTTTCTTTTAGCAAAAAAAGGTCCTTATGATTACCCCTGCTTGATATCTAAAGCTTTCTCATGCTTAATCTTTATGACAGTCTCCTGTTCCCTCTAATACAAGAAGTCTATTGGGGTTTAATCTGACATAGTGCTCAGGGGAGTAGGGGGAAGAAAAGTGTGAAGCTCTTCACTGGAAGCCTTTGCCTGGTAAACCCTTCCCAGAAGGCCAGGTAAACTGGGACAGGCTCAGGAAATCCGAAGGGTGATGAAGAGCTAAAAAGGAGTATGTAAGGACATCAGACTCTGTTCCTTTGTGACTGTTACACTTTATTGAGAAGGGACAGAAAAAAAAAGCCAGAAAGTTATAAATAACTTGTGTAAAACTGCTTCTAGGTGGTACTGTATTGATTTCACAAAAAAAAAATATTCTAGTTGTAAAGTAGCAGATTTTAATGAAGGTTCTATCTTAAATCACAGTATACTATGGAATTGCTTCATATGCGTTGCTAAGAAACTTTCTATGAGTAGTTCCTGAGTTCATAGCTATGGGATATATCACTTGGTACTATCCATAAATTATCTAGAGCCAAATGTGTAAAGAGGTAATGCTGGAATTATATCATTGGACTACTGCAGGCATTATTAACACTAACCAGAGTAATAAGAACACTATCTGTGTCCCTGATTAACAACCTAGCTTAATAGAGTTCTAAGTATTTCTGGCAAAGCTCATCTGTCACATCAATTCAGAATGATAGTGGTCCTGTCACTGTGGAGAGCTAAAACACTGCCAGTGCTCAGCAGTGCCCTGACTCTATCATTCATGAGCCTGACAGGGTTTAGAACATTTATTTACAGTTATGGTGAAGCACCAGGGTCTCAGATGGCTGCAGTCTTTGGAAGACTGACTACAAGAGCTGTTCAGTGAAGAAGGCATGGTGTGTCTGATACCCAGTTCTGAGAAAGCAGAAGCACAAATAGGAAGGCTAAAGAATGAATTGTCTTTGTTTGTGGAACTGCCATACACTGACAGTCTTCCCTTTATCCTTTCCACCTTGAAGAAGAAATTAGTAGGAAAATGAGCCTGTTTTTCACCATAGAGTTCCTGACTCCGCAGTTCTCAAGGAGCAGAGGGTCAGTTGCCAGAGGGACCAGGCTGGTCCTGGTGGCAATTATCACCCTGACTGCCTGGGGGTGGGTGGCTCTCACTCACCTGGGACTGTGTGATACCATCTGCTCTAGAGGTAAGAGCAGCCATGGAGTGACAAAACCCTGCCCTGGGTGTCCCTAGGGTGGTGGCCAGCCAGTGAGTGCTAACCACACTGCCCTGGCTGCCTAGGCAAGGCAGTGGTGGGTATTGAGGAAACATGAAAAACAATTGCAAGTATACCCCAGTATTAAAAGGGAAGAAACTTCTACCATGAACACCAGATTCTGGTTGACAAAGACATCAGGATGCTGATGGTTGTTGCAATAAGCCACTGATAGTCAAGAAGCTGCACAGAAAAGCATACATAAGACTATGTATATATAATAGTGTAAATAAAAATTTCTTCTGTGCTATTAATTTCCTTAAATTGCAGAAAGCTAGGCACTGTTGTAATTTTGGTGAATTCTGTATTCAGTCTGCTCATTAGCACACACCTAACACCTGCTTTTGTTCAATTGATTAATTGTAATTAGTTCCCCTATAAACAGTACTTCTCATCGAAGCACTTTGCAGAAGAGGTCGGTGTCATTAACTGCACTTTGTTTGCAGACAGTGAAACTGAAGCATAGAAAGTGATGGCTGTGGGTCTAGTCTGCTGGAGCCACAACTAATCCATACTGCTTAATCTTTTGGACACATGTTGTGATTGAAAAATAAATAAAAATCTTGCCACAAAAAGAAAAATCTTTTTTAAAAAAAACCAAAATAATTAACAAGTTTATTAAGAATTATGTCCTGTTTACTAACTAAACTGTTAGTAAATTGACTCTGAAACTAGAAAGGTATAATAAAATCCAGGAGCATTAAGTACAAGTGGTGTTCAGCCTTTAAAATTGTATTTGGCAAGCAGCAAATCTTTGCGTTAAAAGCCAAATTTTGATAGTTTGCTGTCAACCATCCTAACAGTGCCAGCTAGTTACATAAACCAAAGTATTCAAAGTTGATTCAACTTACAAAAAGAAAATACAAGTAATTTTGAACTAGAATTGCATATACAAGAGCAGTTTTCTTCTTAATGTTATAGAATATATACCTGCATAGCTTTGCTTACTGCTATAGACGACCTTGCCCATCACATCTTCTTTAAAGAGAATTTGATTGTAGCATTGAAACCTTCATGATTCTAGACTTAATGAGGGATTCTTTTTCTTAGTGCTTAGTCCAATCTTATTTGAGTTGGTGAAAAATGGGAGAGAGAGAATGACTGTGGATCTCACTAAAAATCTGCAATTTTCAGATTTTTTTGAGGTAATTCATTTATAGAAAAGAAAAGAAAAGTCCATCTTCACAGCAGTTTCCCTAAGAAGATTTTTGGTTTTGTTGCAGTGAAATTGTTTGGTCTTTTTCAGCTGGAGACATTTTTTTCCACTCCTTAGTGGTAGAGACAGCTGATGAACTAAAGTTATATAGCTAGAAGGAGGAAAAAAAGATATGGAAAAGTGACTGATTTGTTTAGCTGTATCTCGAGGTAAATAAAGAGGAAAGGACTTCCATCATTAGGACTTTAGCTTGAGTCTTTACGTTCTTCACTTTTGGAACACTCACAGTTTCTCATTGAGCAAAGCATTTAATCACTTCTCCTTTAGTTCTGTTTTTAAAATAGAGATACTAACATTTGTCTACATCAGATACTAACAGAGAAATAAACTGCCATTAATATACTACTATTTAACCATGTTTATATCACTATTTAATTACATTTATATATATCACTATTAAGCCTCATAGAAGCATCAAAAGACATATAGGCATGTCAATATGTGTGGAAAAAACACCACACATTGAGTATCTTCATTCTTGCCAAAAGTAGTATTTACATAGATGTAGAATTAATGGAAAGAATGTTGATCTAAAAATTTCTATGCTTTTCATTCCTAGCTCCTTTTTTTACTCCTAATCCATTCATAGACACAAAGCTAACATACAAAGGCAATCATATCAGTGTTTAGAATATAAGCTAAGTGTATGCAGAAAAATTCAATAAATGGTATTCTCAACAAAATGTCTGGGCATTATCACAGAAAAGAAATCGTATTTTTTATTTTATCATAGAATCATGGAATAGAAGAGTGTGTAGCAGTTGAAATGGACCTTAAAGGTCATCTAGTCACATTTCCCAGCCATGTGCAGACACCTCCCTCTAGAGCAGGTTGCTTAAGGTCATCCTACCTGGCTTTGAACACTACCAGGTTTGGGGCAGTGCATAAGTATGTTTTTCCATGCATAGTTTAGGTTAAGAAAAGAGAAGAATTTTGTGTTCAAATGTAGTTAAAATCATATGCTAAAATTTTGTAATTTTATCTTTTTTGTTGTCTCTGATGTGTCCTGTAAATCCATGGGAAGTGTCTTTAAACCCAATGGAAAACGCTTTGTATGTGTAATTAAGTACTGGTTACAAAATTTTAATAATCCTATTTTCTTTTTTCCTCTTTTCATAACTTCAAGTGTAATTCAGAATGGTAGTGCTTTTATTTTGCTCTCTTATTTGATTTCTTTTTTTTTTAAATTAATCTAGTAATGTATAGGTTGTGGGGTTTTTCTTCTTTCAGACTAGGGTAAGAGCAAAAGGGCAAATGTATAAACAAAGATTTTTCACAGCATGACCTATAAGTACTGTGGCAGAGACTCTTCAAAAGCGATGCCCTGCACTAAGATGCATTTCTGAAACATCAAGGTAATCTGTACCTTTTCAGAGTAACCTGCAGGGAGTAGCATCATAAAACCACTGAAGTGCATCACATGACAGTTATTTGTACTGTGGAGCAACAGATTAATCCCAGATAACTGGCTCTAGATGCACGTCATATTACTAAGCCACCTGTAGAGAACAATCAGACAAGGTCAAAGAGATTTCAATAACAGTGGGAACAGTGAAAAAGTTAACAAGAGGAAGATATTGAGTTAACTCTTGGCACCTGTTTGTTCCCTTGTATTACAGCACCATTTCTGTCTGTTTATCTGGTGTGGGAAAGAAAAAACATGTTAATCCTAGCCTAAACTAGGGTAATGCAGACATGGTGTCGAGCAAATCGGTTGCATCCTGGCACTTAGTTGGTATGTTTTAAAACATGTAAGAAATAGAAGATAAAGGGAATCTTTCTTGCCAATTTCTCTGTGGTCATTGCTTTAACGGCACAGATGGGTGTGGAGAAGTAGTCCATGTGGCTAGCACAGACCTTTCTCATGGGAACTTTTTCTCTTTTCTTCCTGTGTTTTATAAACAAAGATAAAGTTTGGATGTTATTAAAAACAGTTTCTCGGATGTGGACAGTTCAGGCCTGGCCAATCAGGCCTAGGGGGAGGCTTCGAACTGACCAATCCGGGTGACCTCTGAAAAATCTATATAAGTAGAAATTAAATAATAAAAGCTCTCTTTTTTATGCCAGACTGAGAATCTGGGCCTCTTTCTCTGCTAGCGGCTCAACAGCAACATGTCCACACTAATAAGCTCCCATATTTTAATTTTACACCAAGCCAGTAGACTAAAATTTGAACCACAGTTACTAGGTTTACTCTTGTGACTGAGATCCAGAACAGATATTTTAATTTTCCCAGAGTTTAAGCAATAGCATGAGATGAGTAAAAAAAAAAAAAATAGGGAAAAGGGCTGTACAAGAAGTTCAAATAGTAAAAGCTGCTTCTGGCAGCAAGTCAAATCTTGATTAATCAGGACTTTAGCACAGGCAGAGTCAGGAGTGAACAAGCACACGGCAGGTTTGTTTTGCCTGACAGGAAATCACAGCGTGATATACTCAAGTGCTTATTTTCCCTAAGGCAAGCGATAGCCTTGTCAAGTCTTGATTCATGCCTGGTCTTCATCTGAAACATAATAATATTGACAACATTTATTTTAAAGTTTTTTTATAATTTTAGAATGTATTTCCTGAGCTCCTAGAACTTCCCAAGTAAAGTAACCACTTTCCTCATTTTTTTTTTTCTTTTTCCTTTTTTTCTTTTTTTTTTGATGGAACACTGGTAAACCTATACCCAAAACTTTTATGCATTTTCTGAAGTGCATTTTAATTTCTTAAAGGTACCTTTTTGTATGTTTTTTTTTTCTAAACAGTTTAATTTCTTTTCATTGAATTAATAAATACAAGAAATGTTGAAAAATACCTAAAAATTATTTTCATATCTATCTGAATAGATATGGAAAAACTGGATAAATACTTTTTTAGATCATATCTTTGTATTGAAAATTTCTAACCATAAATATCAGAGAAAAGCTAATATTGTGGGGTTTTTTTCTATTTTTCCTTTTGCCTGCAGTGTTCATCCTTTTTATTTGTGTTTCACTAATCCAATTTCTTTAAACTGCTTTCAGCATTCAAGTGCACTCCCCCAAACCTCACAATGAAAGCTTCAATCCACCTTGAAGGAACTTGTAATTTCCTACTAGGTAATCTGATCCCAAGACTTACTTAAAAAAAATCCCCCAGAGCTGCTGGACTAATTGTATAAGACTTCCTACAGACGTCCTATGAGAACTTCCCTGAAACACTGTTCTGTGGCTTGATTAATTTCCCTCCTTCCTCATGAAGTATTTAAAAATTACTGTAAATTTGAAGAAAGAAAAGTCGTATGATAGTCCAAAGATGGCCCACAGCCATCTAGGATCTCATGAAATGAATGAATTTAAGTATGATCAGGGAGCTCTAAGGAAAGCCTCATTCAATAATCCCTATTCTATATAGGGAAAGTAACCTATTTGTCTGCTTTATAGACAACACTTTCAAAGAAGTTTTGTCCTAAAATGGAGTGTGACAGAAGTAGCTAAATGCCTTTCTCCATCCCATTCCATGTATTAGCTTATATGCTCTAGCTGTCATATCTACTATTTAGGAACAGCTTCAAAATTTATTCTGAAAAGAAGAAAAAAATAGAAGTAGCAAAGTAATTTTTTCTGTACTCAGCTTTCAGTCACTGCTCAACTGCCAGTCACTGTTTCTCAAATCTTACATCATGTTTCAATTCCTCTTGTTATCTCAAATGTCTTCTAGACAAAATAGGTGGAAAGAATCTTTTAAGCGCATCTGATATCATCTGGTTTGGTTTTTTCATCTGCTATTCTGCTGCTTGATTAAGGACATAGTGCTGTAAGATCCTTTTTCTGATCATAGATAAGAACCAGTCTTTTGTAAAGTGATCATGACTTGTCCCTGAAAAAATGCAAGTCCAGGCTGGGGCCCTGAGCAACCTGGTCTAGTGGAAGGTGTCCTTGCCCATGGCAGAAGGGCTGGAATTAAATGGTCTTTGAAATCCATTCCAACCCAAACCATTCTACGATTCTATGATTAGCTTGTTGCTACAGCACAAGTTAGCTGTTTTACATGAGAGACTGGGCCAATAAATTACAAACAAGCATGGCAGGAAAACACTAGAAAGAATTTTCTCATCAAAGAGAAACTAGTCAGAGGCAGTCTTGTCTAGGCTGACCCATTTGTGTAGCCTAAATTGAGGCTGACGTTTTATACATATATAAAAATAAATAAAACTGTTAGCTCATTTTTTGTTAAAGAAAATTTCTAAATAACAGCTACAAATGGACTGAGGTTTGTCCTCTGCATTAGGCAATATAGGGGTCTTCAGTATATGTACAAAATAATTTACATGTTGCAAAGGATTGGGACGTTACTATAAAAATGTTTCTTGAAGGGAAATCTATGGTAGAAAGGAATACTCCATTCAAAAGAATTATTATAGATAATTTTATTCTGACTTTCATAGACTGTGCACTTGTCAGACAGTAAAAGGAGAGGCTAAGGCATATAATTAGGCAGTTTATTGGTGTGGCAGAGAGTCACCCAGCAGAAGTTCTTTTAAGGGGCAGCTGTGCAGTCATTTATAAGAAGATTTCCTGTCTGAAGTCAATAGGAGGTCTGAGTCCATCAGGGATTCAGAACAAGCTCATGTAGGACAGAGAAGAGACAGGAAGTCAAGTGTCTGTTGTTTGCTCACCAAGAAAGACCTAAGGGCAGGGAAGATCAATACAACTGAAGAACTGGAGTTAAGAGGAAGATTTATGAATTATTTCTCAGACTCTTCATCTTTGAAAGAAGAGAGAGAAAGAAAGTGTCCAATTTTCTTGTCTGAAGGTTTTTTTCTTTCTTCTAGCAAATATCAAACATGTAGGTAGCATTTTATTGATGCTAAAGTTAAGAACTTGAGGAATTTTCAGAAGTATAGTTTTTACTAAGCTCTTTAATCTCTCATCTTTTTTTCTCTCTTCTTTTTTCTACCCCCAAACCAGCTCAAGGTCAAAAACTTAATCACACCTTTTTTTTACCCAGTCAAACTTAAACCTAGGGATTCTTCCAAGGATCATTAAACATAAAAGTCCCCCCACCCCCCTTTTAAATATATATAAAATAATTCAGACTTACTCAGTATATTAAAAATTAACTTCGGTGAACTTCTCTAAACACATCTTCAACATGCAATGTGTAGTGTGCCAGAATCTTGTATGTATATATATATTTATCTGTCTTGAGTGTGTATACTTGTGTGTATTTAAAGAGATAAACATTGCTGATATACTTTGGTTATTTGAGGTCACCTAAAGGTATAAGGTGTTTGCAAGTTTAGCATATTTTAAAAACGTCAAGAAATTTAATTGAAAAGAAAAAGTCTGTTTTCAGTGATTTTTAGACTTCCAAGCTAAGATTATTTTACTCTGCTTTGGCATCTTAGTAGTCAGTGAAAATAGGAAGATATATACTCTGTAAATGCCTGGTTTTGTTTATAGGAGGAGCTTGGATGAACTGCCTAGACAAAACATTTAAGTTTTATAGGGCATATTAGTACTTTTGCAATTGCATTCATCTTGAAAATGGGACTACACATTTTTAAAATATGACATATTTATTTTTAACATTAGTAGTTGCATAGGCAATAAAACACACTCTATTATGAGTTACAAAATAATAGGTTTCCTTTGTACATTGTTGTTGTTAATGCATTATCTCTACAATTGTAAACTCACATTTTATGTTATGCACCAGTTCTAACTTTAGAACACTTGCACTTGTCATTTAAGGAAAAGAGAAGAGGATAAAAAAGAAATCTTGGACTAAAGGAAAAATGCCAAGGAAAGGATTGATGTTAAGCAAGTCCTTTAAAAATCTCTCAATTTATTAAATATTGGAGTCTGACAATGAGTTAAAGAAAATATTATTTAACTTTAATGATTTTAATACCTCTCTATACTTCAGCAGAAGAAAGAAAAATAGAAGTTAACATTGAACATACCTTTGCTACTTTCTAAACAATAAGTGAGAGTGCACTTTCTATGTTTTTCTATAATTATAATAGAAAAAAAGTTTAGTTACATTGCTAGGAGCAAGTAACTCCCTCTGCCCCATTAATAGAGGGGTTCTTGACAGGTATTTTTATGCAGCTCAATGAAATTATTGTCCTAAGCCTGTTTCAAAGGGCATGAACTACATGGTTTTTAAGGAAAATAATTATTGAATTAATTAACTCTTGAATTACTCTGGTTTTAAGTAAAACAATATTTCCCACAGTTCTAATGTGCATCTTATTCTACTTTTATTTTTTACTTCAAATATTATTGTCACCTTATTTTTGTATTGTAAACTTGCATTGTTAAATTTGCGCTTTCATTTCCTCTATGACAGTTCATAATATAAGAAAATACTGATAGCTATATACAAAACCAAGTGTGAATGCAAGTTCTGCTCCCCTTGAAAGCAAAGTTCTCCTTAGTTTTCTTTTCATGGCTAGATCTACACTTTTGTCCTCACTTTAAAGGATTATCTGAAGCAGTGTCTCTTGGGAAGCACCTGTTGAAGCTGATGCATCTCAGATAACCCCAAGGCACTATTCCTATCTTTTGTATCTAGTTTCTATCTTCCTAGTTAATGGTGTTGAGTGAATGTTGCCTTATAAATGTATTTTACCTGTGCTCCTGAAGTTGTTATGCCTCAGCTCACAAATGGGATGTAGCAGGAGGAGTAAGATGACAAAACAATTCAGCTGATATGGAGTATCTTGCAAACAGGATCTAGGATGTTTGGAAACTGCATTTGGTTATTGCCTCTGTCTGATTTTGTTTATTTGTTTGTTGGTATAGAGTGGGATTGCTGTGAGAGTGTTGTGGGAACAGCTAGTGAAATAGAAAAGAAATCAAAACTTACATTTTTGCAGAAGAGCCTGTGAAATGGCAGGAAAGCCAGGTGCATCAGCAGTTTTGCCCAGTTGAAATAGTAGAAGTCCAAAAATTTAGGAATTGAATCATAGCCTCCTAATCCCCCGTCATGCTTATGTTTCTTTATTAAAAATTGTTTGTGAGTAGGGAAAATTAGTTCTATGTCCACAATAAAGTCCAGATTAATTTCACCATGATGTGGCAGACCTAATCTCTGTTTTATTAGTGACTCCTTTAATTTGACCATGAGCTATATTTCTGCAATACCTATATTTCTTATTAGAAGCTTATACATAAAAATGTATGTGATGGTATAGAGTCCTTCCAGATTTCCTTGCAGAAAAATATGGTAGCAGGTCCTAAAGTATAACAAAAGGAAAATAACTTTCCAATTTTGTGTAATATTGAACACAGCAGAGCTATTCTTGCATCTCCAAATTATCTGCTACATTCTGGATGCAAATGCATGCATGTAGCTCTTTTCAATTTCACTAGAGCCTGACTCATTTAAGAAATGAGTATTATCCTGTGTACCAAATTTAGAGGCATTGGTGCAGTGAACTGAATACTAAACAAGCATTGAATCCTGGCAATTTCTGCATGCAAAGTGCCTGTAAAAATACTTTTCATATGTCTGAATAATAAAGGCAAATTTTTAAATGAAGAAAATTATCACTTATGTTAAAGTCTTATTCTAATAAAGAGATTTGTAGAATATCTCAAATAATACAATAAATGAGATATTAATCTTGACATTTATGCTCAGAAAACCATTCCTATATTATTTAACCTGGCTAGTTTGAATGCTCGCATTTTCCTGTTTTCCTGCATTGTCACTAATTCACTCTCTCATAGTCAAGACTTCTGGCCCTCATCCACTATCCTATTCATATTTGCCTTTATAATGCATCAATTTCAAAGGCACCTATGTGCCAGCATTGCTCACATTCAGTCTGACCACCACTTTGGCTCACCATCAGCTGCAGAGCAGATCCTATGTGGCTCCTCATCATTCTAGCAAAATATAGTTGCTTACCATTCAGTTGCTGATAGAAAAAGTCTGGCTCTATTGAAGATTTGTACATTTTCTGTGTAGCTTTTGTGGGTTTGGCTCATTGTTTTTAGGTGGAAATATTTTTTCTCAGAGGTTTTGCTCAAAGACTACTGGATTTTTGGGATATTTTTATCAGATCACAAAAACCCAGTTTTGTTATTCTGAGTTAGCACTTGGATTTTCATCATTCCCCCCAGCCTGAAATGTAAACTATCCAGTTAGGAATTATAGCAGCCTAGTTAGGTAATTCTTCCTGATTATGCAAATTATGACTATTTTTTATATAGACATGAAAAGACAGGATTATAACTTCAGTGGAATTATTTAGCAACCAAATTTTATTGATTAATTAATATCTTTTTTTAATATTGTTTCATCTACCTCTTTGAGTCACCTTTGTGTAAATATCCGTGCTTACCCTTGCCCACATTCACAATTTTTTCTCTCTAGTGCATTACATAAAGCTGTATTCCTAATTTGTATTCGGACATTTTTGGTGTTTTTTATTTACGTACTTTGAATGAATTCTGTTTTTGAGAGGTCACATCTGCACTTTTGAAGTAATAAATGCTGAAGGATGAAAACATAGGACATTTGAACTTACAACACGTCATTAAAAGAAGGAATGCTGTTTAAACATCAAGAAAGTTCTGTATTTCCCTCTGAAATTTTCTACACTTCTCAGTTCTGAACACAGGAAGGATTCTAGTGATATTTCTGCAGAAATAAGAATTATTACCATCAACATTTTGGGGAACACTACTACCTGCAAAACAGTGAAGTTTCTGTGTGAAAAGAAGATCCCTATTGATATGTTCAGCAAAGACTAGACCCAAAGTACTTGATATCAGAACTGACTGACCAACTCAAAGCAAGAGGAAAACAGAGGATTTGAAGGAAGGGAAGGAAATTAATTTCATTAATTGCTCACTTCTAATTGGTCTGAGATGCTACCACAAAAATACAGCCACTGAAGAATCCAGAAGAGGTCCAGATATAGTCCTCCAAAACTGTCTTTTTATGCAAAATTATAAAAAAAGGTCACTAGCACTAAGACTTGTTCAACTGTCAGTACCATATAAACATGGCTCAGATTATATGATTTATTATCAAAATCATTTTGATCCTTAATTGTCTTTCGATTGCAAAGTAAAATATATGCAGCACTGCATTTCTAGTACCAGAAATGTCTATATGTATTTAGTTAGTTTTTAAACACATTTGTACTTTTGATGCTTGTCTTCCACCCAGATTCTAGGGAAGATGGAAGAATTGTAAGGTTCAGGATGACTGAAAAATTATAGACAAGTGCAATCCTCTACATCTGTGATACCCAATTTAATATCAAATTGATTGAATAAGAGGCAACAAATGCATAGTCTCTTCTGTTCCTAGGTTTAGGATTAAGTAGATGACTTGTTGCATTCTTTTGTCCAATCCCATTGTAGAATTACAATGAAATAAATAAGCAGAATTAACAAGAGCTAATCCTACAATTTGAGTTCTGCCATGCCAAGTTTTTGTCTAGCAGCTTAGTAATCATACATTTTCCATCCTATTTTATAGCTACAGCAATTGAATCACAGCTAGAAAGAATCAATCCATGGGTTTAGGGAGAAAACCTATTAGGAAGACAAAACACTGTAGGGAAATGGAAGAGTAGGGTTTGCATAATGAAACAATACAATTTAATATGTTTTATCATTATATCCATTGCATTCTGCAGTGTAAATAGAATAGAGAATCTCTATGTGATTGTCTTGAAACACAATGTGAAAACTGATTCCTTTAAATCCTGTCATCAAAGAACAGAAAGTCAGAGGTCATGGCTGTTTCTGAAATATCTTGACTAGCATGATGAACTTTAGTTTGGACCCCTCTATGTGAGAACAAAAAATATGATCTAATAGTATGTAATTCTTTTTCCAAGTTGAATTGTTCATTGATTATTAATTGCCTTGTTCCTTGCATTTCTAAAGTAACAACTACAGCATGACTGAAAATCTTCCTGTACCTTTTTGCCACAGATTGTCAAATTCCAAAATACATGACAATACAACTTCAATACACAACAATATAGATTCCATTACAAAATAATATGGATACCAAGGCTCTTTGTAATTTTCTAGCCCCCTTCCTACTGCCTCAATAAAAACAACAGAGGCACTTTGGAATAGGGAAAAGTTTTCCTGTTCGATCTCTTGTTGTATTTATGAACATGAAAAAAAGGATTTCTATCAATCATGCTTGTTTGAAAATCATGAAACATCCCTAAAACAGAACCTTACCTCACATTCTTCTCCAGTTTAAAAGAGAAAAAAATCCCCCGCTCCATTTATTAACGTCCTCAAAGTCATTGAAGTAATCCTGATGCTGCAGCCAGCTTCATTGGTCTTGGTAGATTAAATGTATTTATATCAGCTTAAATGACAACTGAATCTGACTGTATGTTCATTGCTCATAAAACTTTCACTTTTATGAAGATAAAACTATCCCATGCATAAATATATGAAATAGTACTGAAATATATTAAATAGTACTGAAATGCATTTTCAAATTGGGCTTAAAATATACACCCATTTTATACCAAGGTCTGATTGGTTTAAAAAAGTACACAATATTAAGGAATGAAAGAATGGCTGTGCCTCATTAAAGAAAAGCTTTTTTGGTAACTGCCACAGTATTTCTAGCAATACTGGATAACATTATTATCCCCTAATGAAAATTGATTTTGTTTATGTACAGTCATAATGGATATGGCCACATAATTACTATGTGTTGACTGCTACTTATTAATTAATTATATTTTCTTCTATAATTTATTTATCAGGGAAAAAAAAAAAAGTCAAGTTTAAAGCAGCATCTGTTTTCCAGTGAAGTTCTGCTTTGACTTAATTTTACAGCTGAACAGGAAGGTGAACAAGGAGCTTGAGTAACTTGCCCAAGGTCACCAAGACTGCAATCTGCCTTCATTAGAGCCAAGTGCAAATTATTTTTCATTCTTGTGTTCTAGACAGCACACAAGGTGGGTGATGTGGTTTTAGTTTTCAGCAGCTGTTGCTGAAGTTGCCAAGAGGGGCTACAACTGTAGATTATTACATCAACCACTTTATATGTATGGCGGCAAGGAGAGCAGGAATTCTCCCCTGAAAACCTTAGTGTAAAAGAAGAGCAGTTTTAATGTAAAGAGAAAAGAAGTATCACATTTTCACTGTCTCCCTTTCCTTTCCTTTCCTTTCCTTTCCTTTCCTTTCCTTTCCTTTCCTTTCCTTTCCTTTCCTTTCCTTTCCTTTCCTTTCCTTTCCTTTCCTTTCCTTTCCTTTCCTTTCCTTTCCTTTCCTTTCCCTTTCCTTTCCTTTCCTTCCCTTTCCTTTCCTTTCCTTTCCTTTCCTTTCCTTCCCTTCCCTTCCTTCCTTCCTTCCCTTCCCTTCCTTCCCTTCCCTTCCTTCCCTTCCCTTCCCTTCCCTTCCCCTTCCTTCCCTTCCTTCCCTTCCCTTCCCTTCCCTTCCCTTCCCTTCCCTTCCCTTCCCTTCCCTTCCCTTCCCTTCCTTCCCTTCCCTTCCTTCCCTTCCCTTCCCTTCCCTTCCCTTCCCTTCCTTTTTTCCATTTCTTCTTTTTTTTTTCTTTTTATTGGTCTTTTTATCCTTTTCTCTCTCTCTTTTTTGGTTTTTTTTTTTTTTTTTTGTGTTTGTGTGTGTGTGTGTAGAAAGAGGGTTGGGATAACAGTAATGCCTGTCACAGAATTGCCACAGTAGATTAAAATCCATCATGTGGCTGCAGATTTAGAATCAGTACCATCCATTCTGTTTCTGTGATGCATATCCTTGCTATTAAGGTAGGCATAGCTCCTGTACTACTGCATCAGTTCCTGCAGCATCACAGTTTTCAGCCAGATATATCAAAACAGAGAAAAATTATTTGTTTTGCCTTGATGTGTCAGGCTGCAGAGGTTTGGCAACCTATCTGTGAGCTGATCATATGTCCTAGGTATTGTCCTGTGGTGGCATGGTGAAGCTACTTTACTCCTTAATCATCTGCTTAATGCTGAGGGCTTCTGCGCCTTTAAGACAGACCCGGGGTGGGGGGGAGGGAAACGGGGTCATGAAGATGAAAAATGTTGCTAAGCAAATGGGTTCTAAATTGCTTCAAGACACCATAGTGACCCAATGGAAAAAAACAAACAAAAATTGATCTTAGAACTGTTTAGAGTTAGAGAAATTTGTTGGAGATGTAGGGATAATATGCATACTTTGAAGACATAACTGCAAAGATTTTTGTTTTGGAAAACTAAGTCTATTAAAGTATATGTTTACAGTGGTACCAGGGTAATAGATTTTAAGAGTGTGCCTTAAAATGTAGTAAAAGAGAAAAAATAAAATTGGGCAGTACAAGGAATTACAGTAAAACATGCATTTTTTGTGGGTTCATGAAGCTCAGAATTCTCTAGAAACCAACTAAGAATAATTTTAAAATGTATTTTCCTCTATAGAAGGAAGACAGCCACAGTAGCAATGGATATCATGCAGTATGACTGCACAAACAAAAAAAAACATTTATCTTTTGGGGATGACGACTCCAGATTCCACCTAAAGCTGACACAGTGTAATAACTGAAGCGTTACTTGAAAAGTTCAGGTACTGCTGTGCCTAACACTGCTATCGTGTGGGAGGAAAACTAAAAGATATTTCTAAGCAAGCAAAAGCATCATGCTTCCAGAGGAATCAGGGTTAAGTTCTGTTTTACTTAAAATATTTCTTAAGCGTTTTGATGACAAAATATATCACAAAAGTACTTTTCATACTACTAAATACAGCAGTCTCATATTCTGGCTATGGTGTAAAAATAATGCAAATACAAAGACAGAAAATAGAAATTAAAATAGAAATTCATGATATTGTGGTGGCTAGATGACATGGACTGGAACCACAAGACGAGGAATAGAGAGATGTTCCTATGAACAACCTGAGATTAAATTTGGCATACCATTTAATTACACAGAGAGGTAAAGGCATTTATCTTTCAAGTACCTGCTTCAAAGCATCAACAGTTTCTTATATAGAAGGTGTGAAATATGTTGGAAAATACTAATACCAAAAAAGTCCAAGTTGAAGGAGTATGTGTAAAAATCAAAATATGAATTTTTGGTTGGTACAGAAAAAAGGAGTAATCTAGTATTCATAACTATAATGTATTCTATAGAAGTTATGAAATATCCATTGTCTTGAATCTATCACCCTTACGTATGCACCCTTCTTTGTCTATATTTGATCTTTCTGAAAGAAATTGTGTATGTAAGAGCACCTAGTGTTTGTACAAGCTAGGACAGCTAAATGAGAAATAATGCAAGACACTATGTTTGCCTAAATCTGTTGGAAGATTCAAGCAAGGAAAGAAAAAAAAAAAGAAAATACTGTTAGAGAGTCGGGTGACTGACTTGTGAGGGAACATTTTGCAAGAGGATTGCATGTGTGTGTAATGACTGAAAGAAAACATGACATATTGTCGTAACAAAATGTTAACTCCAAGGAGTAACAAACAGTATTTAGCGTAAAACTTTAAGAAAGAGGCAGGCATGGTAAAGTGAAACCAGGTAGTGATTGCTGAGAGAAAAATTGTCACAGCTGTAGGATATTTGGAGTAGTCTCCAAAGGCATCGATTGTGGTTTTCGAATAAAATATAGTAAAAACTCTATAAAAATCCATACTTTCATGAACCATATCTACTTTTTCAGCAATTAATAGTCTAAAATATTTTCCAGTTATAACACATCATGCAGACATATACAGGCATAAAGATGCACTGGCACAAAGCAGGAGCAACAGGAAAAGCACACTACTAAATCCTTTCTGACAACTATCATATTCCATCATCTACATCTGCCACTTAAATAAATCCATGAGGGTCAGACTGTTATCTCTTGTTGGTGAAGGGTGAGGAAAAGATACTGTGAAAAAGTAAATGGAGCTTTTTTAGACAGATTTTATATCTCTCCTCCTCTGCAATCTGGTCCTTCCATTACTGGCCTCCATTCTTAGAACGTAGGAGGATGAATTTAAAGGCCTCACTAAAATAACTAAATTAATCTCCCAGGATTGAGGATAGTTTTGAGGTCCATCATCTTTCGAGCTCCATGGGATTTATCCAGATGTTGAATTGTGGATTCCAGGCAACATTTTTTACAAATTTTAGGTTTAAAATTATTCTCCTAAATATGTATTTCAGGATCAAGATTAAGTTGCCCTTTTTTCTCACCAAGACTTAAGAAAAAAATAATCAGATATTTTGATCCTAGGGCTGATGCTGTACTTCTGATATTCTTGTTGTTACTTATTTAGTGCTAGCAGCTGTGGTGCAATGTTGCTGTAGTCACAAGAGTCACCAGATTTTTCCAGCTGGGGACTATGTCCCTTGGCACTAAAACTATCCCTTGGCAGCTCTGCATTGGTATAAAACTTGGGGAGTTTTCTTTTTTTTTTTTTTTTTTTGGTTGCAAGTGTCGCTGAATGAACACTAAAGAAAGCAAAACTCATAGCTAAAGTAATTTATTTTTCTTTTTTCTGACTCATTTGGTTACTGAATTCAGTACCCAAGGGTCAGATCAGCTCACCTAACCTGTTGGGTAGGTGTACACAAGGGACAGCACAGTCCAATATCTACATTGTTTTCAAGCTGCTACTGGCAAGCAGATTGCCATTCGAATTCATGCAGTCAGCTGCTGCTACTGACTACTGTCATTAATACCATGGCTTTCAGCATTGTTTCACTGTTGCAATGTTTCTTAAATTAGCTTTTCTCCCTTCTGCTGTGGTCCTTTAAAAACAGCCGCAGTGGATCTTATTGGGAGTTTTGAGAGCAGCCAGCCTCCACGGCATTTATTAGTGGCAGGAAGCAGCAGAGTTTTGTGGGCTCCGACAGAGAAGTTAAATAGCTTCAAACATTTTCTATCAGCTTAAAGCAGTGTGCTCAATGGTGCAAGCACAGACTTGGCTTCCTTCGCCTTAAAATCACCCTGGGACATCCACTCTGAAAGCAGATTTGAATGAACTTGAAAATTCAAGATAGGGTTCATTGCCAATCTGTCAACAGACCTTAAAAACAATAAAAAAAATAAAACAAACTAAAATCAAGTGACAACTCAGAAAAGGAAACTGCTTGGCATACTCCTCACTCCATGCCCCGTTTTGTCCCTTCTGACTGTCAACTATCAATATTTATATTCAGTGGGGTAAACCTGGCCAAATTAGAGACATAAGAAGGCACTGCTGAAATCAAAATTCTGTCACAACTAACAGTTGGTCTTGACTTTTGTTTCATTAAAAATTTAATTGGAATCAAACTGTGCAGTCACAAAGCTCATCAGTGCTTCCTGTTCACAGCACTAAAGAATCAGATGCTCAAACATAGCAAATTAGTGAAGAGCATGTTTACACTCTGCTCCCTTATTACTGAAAATGATTATTTGATAAACAAAGAGGCACAGCGAGGAAGAAGCCAGTCTGTGTTGACAGAATCAGCAGGCCTTGGTGACTGCACCTACTACCTCTGTGTGGATCAAGAATGGTGCTTCAATGAGTAGTCTTGAAGAACTGATAAATAAAAGAGAGCCTCTGAGCTCCATATTAACCACAAGACAGAAATGGTAGGGGACTCTGACTCCATGCAGTACTGGCAGTGTTGCTCTAAACAAGTGAGCTTACGGACGAGCATGAAAGGGAAGCTTGTTTGCAACACACAGAAAGAGCTCAGAGGACAACACACTGTTGTAGACAGGATCTTTACTGTGTTCACTGAGTGTTGTTTCTCACTCTGAGAGAATCACTCACAGGTGGAGCAGATGTTCCATTGCAGGAAGCTATCTGATATCACCATAACCTTCCCATTGCAAAGCTTACCCAGTCCAGACATTCTGTGTGGCTGTCCAGTGAAAATTAACTCGAGAATTTTTTTCAGTTCAAGAACAACAAAACAAATCTACATTTCTGTAAATGGGTGAGATTAAGACCTCTATATGTGAAATTTCAACTCAGGCAAAACTTAAATAAACATGGCTAAATAAAATAAGGGAAGAATAACAGTATTTTTATAATCATCTGTGGAATTAATAACTGGGAATTCATTATATTATGTATTTTAATAAGAAAATGTTAATTTATAGGGATTAAAATTAATTAAAACCCTGCTAGTTTTATTGCCAGTGGGATTGCCATGAAACTGTTGTACGCTAAAAAATATACTTAAAGATACTTGGAAAGTCTTTTGTATTTAATTGAAAAGTCCTTAAATCTACTTAATTGGGTCCACTGAATCACACAGGGAATAGACTTAAACCCAGAGATAGTGGGAAACAATTGCAATTTATGTGGCTTCTATTTCATCTTAAATAGGATTTAAATTATTTTAGTAATCCCTGTCTGCAGGTTGCACTTCAACTACCCCTGCATCAGAGCAGCCACAGACTGCCTGCTAGGAAGCCTGGTCAGAGCCACAAGTGTCTCCTGCTGGCTACTTTGCATAGATGTCTCCATATTGATGTGTTCCCGGTCTCCAGCTCTGTCCTCTTGATCTTATTGCTTGGTCTGAGCAAGTGTTGGGTTGGTTATTCTTCCACTCTCCTTTATCACTCTGTCAGTCCTTGGGACAACCTGTGATTTTTAAAAAATTAATTAATTCTTATTAATTCTATTAAAATGTTCCATTAAGTCATCTCTCACCCACCCACCCAACTTTAACAATTTTGTAGCTTTTCTATTTTCCTGGTGTTGGAATCAGTATTTTTATTGTCATTTAATTATTCATTACTTCAGTAACATCTACATTGGCAAGAGTGTTCTGTTACTCAATGCATTGTCTACAACACTTACTTTTACTTTTTTTTAGAGAACTGTTATGAGAGAAGTTATCTGAAACTGGCCATACAGGATACTTCTCTATTAAAATAAACCAACGGGACTGGAATTGCTTTTGTCCTGATGCAAACAAGAGGTAATTATACTGGAGAAGTATCATGTCTGTTTTGCCACCATAAAGCAGCTTCAGCATTAGCCTCTTACTGTGCTCCACAGCCTATCATGGTTTTGTGCGTGTGTGAAATGTATTCTAAAAGGTGGTTTAGAAGCATATCTACATTTCATTGCACAATGTACAGTAATTTAGATTTAGCCTTTGAATCCACAAAAAAATCTTGCACTTGCATAACAAAACAGAAGTTCTGTCTTCCAATTGTACTGAACAGCTAAAGCCTTATGCAGCCAGGTTATTTCCCAAAGTGCTAATTACATGCTTCACACTCAGCTCATCTCTATGTATCTGTGATGTTATTGCTGCTGGAGGTAAAGTGAACAAAACTAAATTACTGAGTACAGCGTTGAAAAGCAAATATGGTCGTGTAACACCTTTATATTCTCCTTCTTCAGAAATAAACGGAAGTGTTGTGCAGCGCGGCGCAGATGTCCTGGTGTGACAGCAGCGCTGTGCTGTGCCGGGTCTGCCCCGCCCGGCCCCACGGCAGACACAGCAAATTCCCTTCCATCGGCCCCATGGCAGGGCAGGCTGAGCCCCTCAGCCCCGGGGAAAGCCTGGCCAAGGGAGGGCAAAACGCTGCCCGGCAGCCGGGGCTGAGCCAGGGGAACCGTGCGGAAAACAGCCCTGCGAGCCTGAGGGGAGAGCGGAGCAGGGACGGAGGGAGGGAGGAGAGGCCCGGCAGGGATGGCCCTGCGGCCCGGGAGGGACACCGGCGGGACAGCTTTTGATACCATCTCTCACAGATCCTTCTGGACACAGCGTCCAGCACACACCTGGATAAACACATCATCAGCTGGCTCGCGGGTCGAGCGCAAAGGGTTATAGAGAATGGGGTGGCATCACCTGTGACCTGACACCTAGTGGGGTTCTGCAGGGGTCCGTCCTCAGCCCTGTGATCTTCAACATCTTCGTAAATGATTTGGATGCAGAACTGGAAGGGATACTGAGCAAGTTTGCAGATGATACAAAATTGGGAGGAGCTGTTGACTCCGTCGAGGGCTGCTCACTTCCTGCAGGGACCCCGCGACGAGTGCTGGGCAATCACCAAATGTGTGAAATTTAACAAAGACAAATGCTGGATTCTGCACCTGGGATGGGGCAACCCTGGATGTACAGCCAGACCAGGAAATGAGATGCTGGAAAGCAGTCCCATGGAAAGGGACCTGGGGGTCCTGGTTGATGGCAAGTTGAACACGAGTCAGCAGTGCCCTGGCAGCCAGGAGGGCCAAGTGTGTCCTGGGGTGCATGAGGCACAGCATTGCCAGCCGGGCAAGGGAGGGGATTGTCCTGCTCTGCTCTGCACTGTGGCAGCATCACCTCCAGTGCTGGGGGCAGTGCTGGGTGCTGCAATGTAAGGAAGCCAATAAACTGTTAGCACCGAAGGAGGGCCATGAGGGTATCGAAGGGCCTTGAGGAGAAGCTGTATGAGGAGCAGCTGAGGTCATTTGGTCTGTTTATCCTGGAGAAAAGGAGTCTGCAACTTCCTTGTGAGGGGAAGAAGAGGTGCAGACACTGCTCTCTTCTTGTGGTGACCAATGTCAGGACCCAAGGGAATGGCCTTAGATTGTGTCAGTGGGGATTTAGGTTGAATTTTAGAACAAGGTTCTTCACCAAGAGGCTGGCTGGGCACTGGAACAGCTCCCCAGGGAAGTGGTCACAGCACCAGCCTGACAGAGTTCAAGAAGCATTTGAACAATGATCTCAGGCACATGGTGTGATTCTCAGGGATGGTGCTGTGCAGGGCCAGGAGTCGGACTCAGTGATCCTTGTGGGTCCCTTCCAACTCAGCATATTCTGTGATCCTATGATTTTCTAATCTCAACTCATGAGCTTTTCCATGTTATTTCTGTCCCATGTCCTGTTGAGGACAATGAGTAAGAGAGCAGCTGAATGGGTGTGTGGCAGCTAGTCAAGGTCCACCCATGACTTTAACTAAAGAAAATTAAGTCTAAATTTTTCTTTTAAACTCTTTACCTTGGGAAAAAAAAAAAAAAGACATTATTGAGAACTATGCAGCATACCAAATCTTGATGTGGTGTCAGCTTGTGTAGTTCCACATCTGTCACAAAGAAAAAAGTGGTGCAACTGCCTGCAGACACTAAAATAATGAACTTAATTTGTGCTCTTATCAAATCTTTATTTGTGGCTGAGAAAAATATATAAAATGTAAACCAGTGAATATTAGAGAAACTGAATCCTGATTTTCCATATTTCTGCTGCTGTGGTCAGTGTCTGCAGGACTGACCAGTCTATAGCCAAACCAATGTACCAACACACCGTGTGGTTGTATGCAGAGTAACCTCCCTGATTTATCACCTCCTAAGGATGTCTACTGCCAGCAGCTCAAAGAGCCATTCCCATACAGGATTTCCCAGCAAAAGCTGATTCCTCTGTGGTCCTGTCCTGTCTCTCTCATGAAGAATGCAGATGAACAATGCGGATGAAATTAAAGAGAAATAATTCTTCACCTTCAAAGCACCTTCTTCACCTCTTCCAAGGTGCTTTGCTTGGAGAAAAAAAGGAAGAAGGAAGCCAAATTCAAATTTTTCAAAATTTAGAAGGTTTATTTTTTTCTTAGTAACTGGCATACTATTTTGTTTGAAAACATTCTTCTTTAAAGAATTGATTCCTTCCCTCAGTCTTTTCAAGTCTCTAAACAGAAGTAGGATGGAGTTAATCTGCCTTACTCCACCATGGGAATAATCCAAGGGGTTTAAATTAAGAGATGCCAAAGGTTAGCATATCTAGAATTTGTGTACTTTAACGGACAGCCTAATCACTACCAATATATGAATGAAATGGTAAATTATCTCCTCACAGACTTTATCCAGTTAGGTGACCTATCATCAGATAAGGACAACATTTTTCAAAAATAGTATGGTGCTAAACCTATAAAGTCATAATTTTACAGGGTTTTTAAACTTTCCACTCAGAAAACTGCATTAAGTCCAAGTTTACAGGGTCGACTTATTTCCACAGTTTTATAATGATCATACTCCTTGAATAACAGATATTTTATTGCAATTTCAAATGAAAGGGGAATTGTTCCCTGTTTTAGTTAATTACGTTGCTATAGCAGAAACCTGGTTTACTATTCTTTCATGCCCATCAGCTTAATAGAATATTAAATAGTTATTGACTTTGAAAGAGGTGAACCATCATGATTTATTGAGCTGAGAGGTAAATATTCATCAAGCAACTACAATTAAGCTTCTGCTTGTGCTCTTCATTTACAGAAAGTGTAGGTGGTAAAGAGAGGCTTGTGAAATGCGAAAATAACTACATCATTAAAGCTCAATTAGGAACTGATCTAAAGAGGATCTGAAGAACTGTAATTTATAAGTCAACAAAATAAAACTGACTTTTAACAAAAAAAAATAATAAAAAGCACTTTTTTTCCCCCATCTTTGCTATCTCTGATAATGTACTTGTAATTCCTGATGGACTTAAGGAGCATAAGGAAAATGGTGAAAAGATGAATAGACTCCCTTCTTAAAACATCAAGATACTGTTTACTGTTTAATGTTGTTAAGCTGAAGCAATCAATTATTGCAAAGTTGATATCTTAAATTTAGCAGTTTTGTTGGTTGGCATTTTTCTATCACCCCTAATTCATTAAATGAGAAACTGCCAACATTTGTTTCTGTTTTACAACTTTGTGAAAGTACAGAAATAATATATCACACCACTGCCATCCTTCCTATGTATGTATTCAGAAACAGCCAGTGCTGTTAGAGAGTTTGGATACAAGAGAGGTAATTGTCTACTAATTTAGATTTAAACTAAAGCTGCAACATTATTGCAACCATCACCATTTCTGATGACATAGAATGATCTGTCAACACACCTACAGAGCTAATGTTAAGTGTAATTTGAACTGAAAGAGACTCATTTGAGTCTTGCCTTTACGTAATTATCAGCTTAATGAAAGGATGAGTGTAAAGGAAATCATATTAGTTACTTACAAGAAATTTGTGACTCATTTTACTGCTTATCATGTTGTTACAGAAATGCAGAAAGTAATTTAACCTCTACTAAAAAAAAAAAACCAAAAAAAACCCAAAAAAACCCCCCAAAAACTAAGAAATTAGGCTGGTAGGAGGACTGAATTGGCTATACCAGAGGGCAGGTATGCCCCATAGTATGACTATCTATGTCCTGATCCTGCAAATGTGTGACAGGCAGTGGACACCTGTCATGCCCAGCCCCCTTTTACTGGAAGGTCCTTTGATTCACTCTGGGCCATGTGTAGGAGAAACAACAAAATTCTCAGAAATTCTCAATAACAAAGTTTTACTTTCAAAGTTTAGGATGTTAAGGTAGAATAAGGTACTTGGCAAATTTTAAAACAACATCCAGACAAGATAAGGGACTTCACGAACTTAAACTTAGCAAACTTAATCTTGGCCAACTTTAACTCATACAGACACAACAAAGAACTTACTAAAGGCATTGACTGGAATTTTTTTGTCTGGTTTACAATATATTTCGAGAAGAAGTTAGGAGAAGAAAGAGAGAAAGAAAGAGAAAGAAAGGATAAAAGCAGAAAGACAGCACCACCTGTAGATCCAAGGACAAGACTTGATTCCTGCAATTTAGATATTCATTGGTGGAAGTGATGAATCTTGACAGTCTTGATCTGTCGTGGGTGGGGGAAGCCCATAAAACACAAAATTGGGCGGGTAATATATGTTCAGGTTTCCATGGGAACATCCAGGGGATGTTGAAACACTGTGGATCACATGCAGTCCTCTGGTGGAAGGCTTCAGCAAGGAGTATGGCCCATTCTAAGACATTCTAAGACATGATGCTCCCTCTCACATCAGCTCACTGGAGCTGAGCCTGTTATGCCCTTTCAGAAGGAATTAATACCTTCAGGTTTGTGTGTGAATGCCCCACTACCTCTCCTGGGGCGGGAGAGTTTTACAACTGAGAGAGTTGCCTAAGAGAGGATATCAGCATAATAAAAAGCACTATCCCACCTTGCAGGATCTGCTTCTTATTGTGCTCCTCCCTTGTCTGGCTCAAAACCCAGCTTGTTGCTAAATAAAAGTTGATTTGTCATGGTCATCCTCTGGTGCTCATCCCCTCTGCACCTGGGCTGTTCCCTTGCACACTGTCACCAAAGCACCTGCTGTTTTTGCAAATGGCCAATTGAGTTATTAACCATTAACATTTCAGTCTCGCAGCGACACAATAGCTTCCTCCCTGCCCATGCACATTTTTTCCTCCAAAGGTTGGGAGCTACACTAGCTTAGCACAGTTCCAAAATTAAGTTGAAACCAACCCAGGTGCTAGGAGGTACTCTTGAATTCTTTTCTGAAGCAGGCAGGGTTTTCTCAAGTTAGAATATTTTTTTTAACTCATATAGAAGTGGCAGCTACTGTTTCTTCTACAGTAAGAATTTTTACTTCCGTGGACAAACTTTGCCACAGAGCAAAGTGGCATAGGTTGTGAGCTTCAAATCAGGCAAATCACCCAGTGGTTTTCTTGCTGCTGAAATTCCTTTGAATCACAACTTTGATTATTTTAAGCAGAAGCAAGCACAACCATGAATTCGTTATTATAGTTCCTCTGACACTTCATTTTAATTATCTGATTCTGAATGTTTCATTGAATGTGTAGAAATGTTGTTGAAATTCCTATGGCAGTAATGACTTTATGGCACATTAATGCTAGAGTGTAATACAATTTCTGGTACAGAAGACGTATGTGTCAAGAACTTCTATAATAAAATTGTTTCATTTTTGACATAATAACCATACATTTTAAATGCACTTAGAATGGACAGATTAATATTATAAAAATTTAATAGTGTTAATGCAAATGCTCTTTACCATGCTTAAAGGTTCATGCATATTAAGTTAAAAATCTTTCTTTAATGAGAAAAAAACATTTGTGGGAAATTTTTGAGCTAGATAATTACAGAGGTGTACACCTTCTCCAAAGACCAGGTTGTTTGTTTTCCTCAAAAGAGCCAGACAGGAAGTCAGGTTTTTAGAGTATTTTATTTGGAAATGTAATAAATGACTAATCCTTTCCTAAATATATCCTTTTATAATTCAGGGAATATTTTCCACTCCCTGTTGCCTACAAAGTTCTAGGCCAGTGCATATTTTTTTGTCTCTGACTTAGAGGGAAAAAAAAAATAAAACCAAAAACACCAACAACAAAAAGAAAGAAATAATCCCAACTACAACAAAGACAGACCAACCAAACCTCCCTCAATGGTGAGTCTTGGTATCTTATTCTACTCTGGCCACTGTACCCACATGAGTCTTGTGTTAATGCTGAAGCGAGTTACCCACAAAGGGAGCACAGTAAAAAGCTTTCTGAGAAGGAAACTGCTCAGACATTATTAAGTACACATGCTTGAATATTCCACATGAGTTATTAAACTTTAGTCCCAGCCAGTTCTACCTTCCCTGAACCTGCCATCCTCAGCAACTGCAGAGGAAATTAATTTATTTACATAAATAAGGGGGATAATTGTTAGCTAAATACAAGAACAAATAACCTCTTTTGTGTTCCTTTGCTGCAGTGTTAATGCGGCTTCATAATATTAAGATGAGTTATCAGTCCCCTGGTAACATCCGTATTCTCAGGCTTTATTGAAAGAAATCTGAATAAGTGTGGTATGAAGGTAATTCTTCTGCTGATCCATTGCTACAGTTTCATGATATGACAGACAACTCTGCACTGCTAGTTGGTACTGTGGGCTGTGAAGGGACATCCAGGCATTAAATAGCTGCGATTTCCACATGATTAAATAAATAGCACCTCTAGGTCAAGTGCAAAGCACCATTAAATAGTGGAACTGAGCAGAAGTCTTTCAATGGAATTCTGCTAAATTAAATGCAGTGTAAAAGAAATTGTCCTTACTCCCCCTCAAGTCACAGAGAACAGACCATTTGCATATAAATTTCAATGCTGCAGCTTTTGCATAATGAAGAAAATGCACCCATTCAAGGCTTGTTCGAAATATACAGTGTGGATGCCTAAAGAACCTGGCTTTATAGATAATTGTATTTATTGGATATAGCATTTTATCTTGGTTAGTATGAAACAGAAAATTGCACATCTCTAAATTTACTATGATTTCTTATGACCCATGACTCACAGATTTTTGATTTTTTTCTGAAGTTCCCCTGCTAGGTTTTTTTTTAAGGATCAAAATAGTTCCAGATGTAGCACTCTTAGCATGGTGGCCTCTTTTGCATCCCCTCAATTATAATTGTGCTACTAACCCTCATGCATTTAATAATAAAAGTTCTTTCTTGATGTGTCTTAATTTAGCATGATTCAAAATATGATACTAATAAATTATACGATATGAAAAATTAAAACCAGAAAGCAGTGTCAGCTGCTGCAAAAAATGCATTGTAGACTTTTTGAGAGATTTGCAAGAATAGAGACTGAATAGGACAAACCTTGAAGGAGCTTACACATGATAAATGAAAAAAAAAACCAGCTGTAATCAACCTACTTACCTTTGATCAGATTGTTTTCAAAGCTTTTTTTCTTCCCTGAAAATAATTATGAATTGTAAATTGCTGTATTCATATTTTACTTGATATTTTTCACTTTGTTGTTGTACAAACAACATCTGAAAAACCTACTTGCAGCTGTTTATTTTTATAAATATTATGGCAACTAAGACAAAATCAAGCACCTTAATAAGCGTAAGGAAATATAATTATTAAATACGTGCATCCTAAATAGTAAAATTTAATAGTAAATTTAATTAGATTTGTAATTTCATCCCCCACTTCAAAATTTAGTGGGCACGTTTTTCTGAAGATGTAAACACTATGCTTTCATAGACAGACCAGATATTTTAAGGACAAGTCCTTAACAAGTTTATAAAAATCGGTTGGTGTTAAGCTTTCCACAGAAAGCTATTGAGACTCAAATTGCTCTTTTCATTATATCTGTTCATAGGTTCCTATATGCAGAATAAATATTGGTTTTTTTTGCTTATCCTTTTCTTTTGCTGGCCAAAGCTGAGAATCAGTAGGGGGAAAAAAAAAAAAGACAGAAGAAAAGAAGTAGGTGCTACATGTTCTCCTTATTTAGGCTCTGGTTTACTCCTCTGCCTTCAGTCTTGTAGTATCTGAAATTCTTTATTGTAGCTGCTGTGTCAGGATGCTGTTTGTTCTATAAGCACAGGTACAAAAAGTGGCAAATCCTAATCTCATAGTACTTCAAATCTATATTTTTTAAGACTCTGGTCTGGTTCTTCAGTTTTACATTTGTCAAATTCTTCCTTTTTTTTTTTTTTTTTAATTTGTTTGTTGCTTGGGTTTTATTGGCTTTTTTGCTTTTTTTTTTTTTTTTGTGTTATTGCTAAGAAGTCATAGAATCATAGAATGGTTCAGATCAGAAGGGACCTTAAAGATCATCTTGCTCCAGCCCCGCCTTGGGGTTAACACCTTCCACTAGTCCAGGTTGCTCAGAGGTCCATCCAACCTGGCCTTGAACACTTCCAGGGCTGAGGCATCCACAGCTTTCCTGGGCAACCTGTTCCAGTGCCTCACTGCCCTTACATCAAATAATTTCTTCCTAATAGCTAATCTAAACCTATCCTGTTTCCAAATCACTCCCCGTTGTCTTAACAGTACTCTCAAGCTTTTCTGTAGGCTCTCTTCAGGCACTGGAAGGCTGCTATGAGGCCTCTGCAGAGCCTTTTCTTTTCCAGTCTGTACAATCCCAGCTCTCTCAGCTTCTTATTACTGAAGAGGTGCTCCAGCTTTCTGATCATCTTCCTGACTCGCCTTCCTCCTGCATTTCATTTCTTGTATAATCTCAAATACTTGCTCTTATTGCTACCATACAGTTTCCCAGTTTGGTACCTAAGCCTTAGTGGCTGAAAACTTGTGGCAGATTCTGGAGATTTTCAGGGGTGCTGTTGCAAATTAAGGTGTCATCTGAAAGTCTTCCTTTTTGCCCATACTTGCTACTCACAGGTACAGATGGACCTGTGAGAACCTGGACAGTTTTCTTACATATTTTCAAAAGGCTTCCTCAGCAGTGATATGTTCAGCTGTTCAGCTCTTCCATGCTAGGTATTTTTTTTCCTGGTACAACTCTTCCTTCCACCTGAAGCCAGAAATTCTGCTACCAGTCTGTTTTATTTAGCATTCAAGTTCCCATGGCATAAGATCAGTCTGTTCCTTTTACCACTGCTTTGAAACAGCTTATAACAAATTCTTTCATGTGTTAGGGAATTGTTGTCATTAATTCTCCTCTTTGTAACTTTCATATTTTCTTTCTTTCCTTAAAAAAAATCTAAAGAATGATGCTTCCTCTGTCCTCACATAGCTCAATCACTTCCTAGTCCTCTGACTGGAAAGTTGTTTTCAGTATTCAGTTATTCAGTTTTGGTCCTTCTTCAGTTCTCCTTTTTTTTTTTTTTTTTTTTTTTTTTTTTTTTTTTTTAAAATTACTCAGCCCAGCAGCAATACTCTGGTTCTAAGAGTCTCACTGCTGCTGTGGAAAGATGAGTAGGTGCATCTCCTTCATGCAGATTGTGCTTCTTATTGCATGTTTTGTATTGAAGAGTTTATTAAGTGAATAGCACTTAAATAGCCAGACAAATCCTGAGGAAATGTTTCCTGAGAAAACCTGCTGCTTTGTAAAAGAGGTTGAAAACCTAAGGGATATAGCAACCCTAATTAAAGCTCAGGAGAATTTTGAAGTCAGGAAGACTTAGAGCAGCAATAAAAGGCTACTGAAGTTTGTGGTCATAAAGTCTAACATTAACTATTTCAATCTGAAGTGAAGCATAAAATGAGAAATGTCAATGCCTGATTTTAACAATGCCTGATTCTCAGGAGAGAACTAAAACAGAAGACATAGAGGCACCTAAGAAATCTCTCTTGTATGGCAGTGACTGTTCATTTTTGTTAGTTCTACTAATAAATTCCAAAGCTCAAGCTTTGTAACTCTTCAGAGAAGTTCAGTTTAACTGCTTAAAAGAGATGTTAAATCAATTTATGAAACAGTTTTTTAAGTAACATAGTGTCAAGCATAAGTACATAAATCAGTTGTTCAGTAGCCGTATTCAGCTACCCCAAGGGTCAAGTGAAAGTGCCCAAAATGAGGCATTATTGATGGATCAGATAATGCAGAATAGTTTTATTACACCATGCCCCAAATTCGTATTTCTGGCACATTGCCTTTTACAGATATAGCTCCAGGGGAGTTTAAGAATGGCTGGTAGTGTGCCATGTGTATAGCAGCTAACAAATACTTCCTCTGCAACAGTATATGATCAGCTAATAGGATGTAAAAGCCATCATATTCATCTCTAAATACCCTTTAAGAAAAGAGTCCCAGACCAGAATTCTCATTACTGAAAAAAATGAAGCAGGGATAGGTGAAGTAAGTTGACATGCACTAGATAATCTCTATTTTTCTGTGATTACTTAATGAAATAATACTGACTTGCTAACTGTCCAACAGTGGTAGGTGGACATCACCTGTGTTTTTTTACATCAATGAACCTATCATTGTACCTATCATGTGCCTGTTTTGTGTGCTATTGTTACGTAAATCTCATGAGGTTTTTTTATCTGAATGAAAATAGATGATAACCCTCACATTTCTTCTTATTTATTATTTCTTTTATATAATCCTATGTTAAATTATAGGCATACTATTTCTCAAAATCAACTCTTTCCAGTTGATTGTAACATGTTAATGAGACTGTCATTCATTCAAAGTCAGTTTTTTAGATTAAATAGCAGGAGTCATACTGAGATGCTAAAATGAATACATTACAATAATTGAGCTTTCAATTTACTGAGAGCAAACAGCATGAGTGATGGCCAACAACTAGATCATCAGAAACTTTCTCTTGCTGCTTTATGCATTTGATTAGTTTTTTCACAGCTTTGACACAATTTTCACCACCATGAACTGACTGACTTATTGACTTCTGTAATCTCCTTTCTCTCTGCTCAATCTTTTCACTATAGTTTCATGCCTTCATTTTTCACGCTCTTTTTTCTTCTTCTTACCTGCTTCCTCCCATTGAATTGTTTTTGTTCATGACAAGGTTTATGAAAGCAATGTCATGAAGTCGCAAGCAAATAGCTGCTTAAATGTTCATCCAGTCCAGTACATGTCTCTAACAAGATTTTTCAAAAGCTGCCAAAATATTTTGGTAGCTGAAATTGTGAACTCACTGATAGCTTTGTTTTGTAGACTCACATCTGTGATCCTTTTTCCATCTTCTTTCTAATCTCCTGCATTGAGATGTCAGTTCATTAAGGGAAAGTGTTAATAAAGAAGATAAAGATAAATTTGACTCTAAAGGTTTCCTAGAGTGAAACTTTAATAAAAAAAAATTTTAGGCACCTGTGCATGAAAACATTATGTGTAATGATCAATATCTAATTATAATGTAATTATGGTTTTCAAATGAATGTAGATAGTTTTATCCTAAAATACAATTAGAAAAGTAGATATGGAGATGTTTTTAACATGTCCCAATATAGTCATTATTTTAGTATTATTTTTCCTGTAAATGGGCCTGGCTTTGTGTCCCATTTGCACATGAGAGATACATGGTTCTAATATTATAGTAGTAAATGTTAAATTGCAACCAGAGATAGCATCTATTTGGTTTTGCATTTTCAAACTATGTCTCTACATCTGTGATCATTATGTGTTTAACCCAATTTGTAGCATTATCTACAATTTACATCCTATTATTTTAAGAGGAGTGAACTTTGGCCTGGTGACAATATGAACAATTTGTGTTTAAGAGAGAAACGTACAACATAGGCTGCTTTCTCTATTCCCCTAATTAAACTGGAAGTACTGTATTATTGGTAACCTGTGACTAGGGATGCCAGATGATTTTCTACGTTATTTGTGCTTACTGATCCAGCATATTCATTAGAAGTCCTTAGTGAATTTTGAACACCTTTTCCTTCGAGCTTTTATTTCTGTCCTCTAGATTTAGCATTTAGCATGATTAAAAGAAAAGTTAAGTACTCCAGGAACTGCGTAGGTTGGACAGAAACTAGATGTAGCTTCTCCTCTTTTTTTCAATAAAACCACACAGAAATAGAAGACAAAGTTCACTGAAAATCAGATCAATAATTACACATGCAAACATACTAAATCAGTTTTCTCTTTACCACGTGAATGTTCACATGCTTGCATATTTCATGTCTTGCAGGTTATTTCTCCAAAAGTGGTTTTCATTTGCTGTTAAGAGGCACAGGAATAAGGTCTCTGCATTGTCACTTAAACTTTTACATTTTATACCAAGGGCTAATGTGGAATTTTCCAATTTCAACACCTTATATCTCTCACCATATAGGTAGGTGAAAACTGGAAGGGTTTTTCTGAGTTTCTTTTTGGTGGAGAAGCTTGCATGACATCATATGAACATGAAGGCAATTATTCTGTAATTGTATACACCCACACATATCTGCCTTCTGGATTAAGGGCAAAATGTTGCATACTGCTTTTCGAGAGGAATAGAATTGCATTGTTCTGATCACACAGTCCAAGTAGGAAAAATAACATCACATATATTAAAACAACATTTGTGTGAAAAACATGAGGCACTTGCTTCCTAAGCAGTGGGCTCATTACAGCGTATTTGACCTTTTTGCCCTGATACAACGGAGCTGTTTAAGCCCAACAGGTCTTGTGATCCTTTCAAGCATTCTTTCTCTCCACCGCCTGATTTACTGCTTGCAGGAGCAAGAAGCCCAAGAGAGAATCCATTTAAAACAGACCACAGAAATAAATAAAACAGATGGAGAAATTAACTCTGGCTTGTTTACTGCAAAACCCACTCTGCTTCTCTACATCAATTAGTAATAGACAAAAATGGTAATGTCACTGCTCTGCTTCTGTGAATAAAGGTTCTGTGCTACAGGTAGATGAAAATAAAAGCTTCACAATGAAAAAGAGCTTAAATAAACAAGAAATAATTTTTGAAGCATTGGATAACACTCGGCACTATTCTCATAATACTTTGATAAACCTTGCTATTTGGGTCAGCTTATTGTTTTCCAAAAGCAAACTTTCAGCTTTTCAGAAGTAGCTTCATACGATAAGAAAAAAATCACGGTTGGCATGGATGGCTTACAGTGTCCAGAGGGGGCACTCTGCACTGCCAGAGGCAAGAAAGCCTCTCTTCCTTCCTTTCTTTTTTTCAAATACTGCTTCTTAGTATAGTTAATAATTCCTTTTATACAGTAAAACTGTTGCATTCAGCGGGATATTTAGCTCTTGTCCCTTGAAAAGATTATTTTCTTCTTATTTATTTGGCTATTCTTACAGAAATTAGATGACTACAGGATTTTTTATTTCTGAATTACTGCTGCTGGGGTTTTTTTGGTTTTCTTTTTTCTTTTTCTTTCTTTTTTTTTATTTTTAAAGAGATCCTGTGAATTAGGACTTGTATAAAACTTTGTTGACTCTGACAGAGCTGGAACAAGACCCCAAAAAAATTCTAGCTGTTGCTTGGCAGTATTGTCAAAATAAACAGATTTGTTTGTAGAACACAAATATTCAGTGTTAGAAGTATTTACTGCATGTCTGCTTCTGTTCTAGGTTTTAAGTAAACACTGTAGCACTCGAATTTGGATCTGTGTAGCAATCTGGAGATTACTCTCTTCCACCTTGTGTAATATATAATTCTCTGTTCTTGAGACAGAGAAATCCCTGAGCAAAAGTAGAGAGTCTTGGGAGGGGGTGGGTATTGTTCTAGACCCTGTTAGAGACGTGTGGGTATTTTACAGTGGGGAGATGATCTCTGCATGCATTCTGCATTCTTGCCCAATGATAAAGTGGTCTTCAATACTTCTGCTGTTTTTTGCTGTTTGATGAAGGTGTTAAAAGGAGTAGAGCATTGTTACGTGACAAAGTGACATTATTTTTCCTTGTAGGTATTGTGCTTGTTAACTGGCTCTTTGTGCTGGACAGACATGCTACTTGAGAGTTTCAGGAATCTGAAAACTTACAGGACTTATGACAGTTTGCTATTAGGGTGTTTGCAGACTTTCAGAGTGTAGTGTATTTGTAAACTTTGTAACCTTACTTGGAGACTCACAGTACTTTCCTGTATTTTAATAGATTTTGATAAAGCACATGAAAGTGACTGGAAATGTTCAAATTATATTTCCTTTTTTTTCCTTTTTTTTTTTCCTTTTTTCTTTTCCTGTCAAATCTCTTATTGTACCAACAGTGTATCAATAACCTAGTTTCTTAACATAGGCAGAAAATTACTGCAGTACTGCCTCAATGGTAATTTGTGTGAGGAGGAAGCATGGTCAAACTGAAGCAGCCTTCATTTTATGCTAAAAATGCAGGCAAAGGCAAGATCATTCCTTGAAAAGTTAGTCTGTAAGTCCCTGTATCATCCCAAAACCAGAAAATATGGAGTGGGAGGCAGAGACACAGTTTTACACAGAGATTTCCCTGCTCCACACTTTAGCAGTGCTAGAGATTTAATTCAAATACTGCACAAAATCGTTTTAATTAATTCTAACAAAGGCCCTTGAAATTCAGAGCATAGTGTAAATACAGCCAAATTAGGGCAAAAAAGGGCAGTCAGCACTCTGCCCAGATTCTTCATCTGTCCATGCTAGGCAAATCTTCATGACATTAAATAAGGACTGTTTAATTCCTCAAATACTGCAGAAGTCAAATGAGAAAGTTAGGCTGATACTGAACTTAAGCAACCTATTGGACCAAATGAAAGATGAAGAAGTGATCTATTGCACTTCCATTTTTTTGACAGTAGCTCTGAGACTCACAGCTCTCTGTTATAGGCTAGTGCAACACTTGGCCTGTAGCATGAAGGAATATATGCTTGGAGAAAAGGATTAGTCTGGAACTAGTTGTTTGTTAAGGTAGAGACGAGAAGGAGAAACAGAAACTCATATTCTAGTGATGGTTTGCTGGGTCATTTCCTCTCATCGGAGTCTTGACAGGAAAATAAGAAAGTTAAAGTCTATGTCTAAATGTGAAGGTTTAGGCACAGATAACTTTTCCAAGGTCTTTCACAGTGTGTAGTCCATCATCACTAGAGGTTTATTTTACCCAGGCCTTCAGTTTAACAGTATTCTTAACTCCCTGTACAACTTATTTGGCCAATTAAACATATTGATTTGGTAAGTTACTGCCTTAATAAAATTGATTTTAAAGGCCTAATGAAATAAACCTGGAAAGCTTTAATTTATCTGACAATACTTATGACTAATTAGGACTAAATCAACAGTAAGCTAAAAAGAGCAAGTAATAAAGAGCAGGCACTGGGATTTATCTTCCAGTTTGCAGAGATAAAGCAGGCAAAGTGACCACCAAAATGATGTTGTTGATTTCGTGGAAGCGCCAGGAGAGCAGATGATGAAAAATTGTAGGTACATAAAGCTGTTGCTATGGCGTTAAATTCTCGCACCACTGTGACTGGATTTAGTGCCTTAGACTGAAGCCTTAGACTGAATTACAAAATCATATATTCCAAATGCTGCTTATCATTTCAACAGAGCTTAGTAATAAATGACAGGAAATGCATTACCCATCTGAGATATGTACCAGTGGATGAGCAAAGATTGAATTCAGGCATTCTAAAATGCTCACTTTTTTTTTTTTTTTTTTTTTTTTTTAAACTACCATTTGTCTCGCCTAACATATACATCCAGTTTGTAATTCCAAGGCACGAGGTGGTGTTTGAATACCAGATTCAGAGGCTGTGAGCACTTAGGGACAGTGAGAACATAAAGAAGGAAGGATGCACTACACATTTGTATATCTAATCAAAATCCAGAGGGGACAAAAGAAAGCAATTAGAAATTTAAAGTTTAAATATCTCTGTGATATTGCAGGTTTATTTCAGCACAGCCATATATGCAGTGTGGTATCACAGAGGACATTGCTAACAAAAGAGATTGTCAAATGGACTTTTGGAGAGCCAGAATGGCAGCTGCTCTGAGACAGGGAAATGGGGACCAGGAAAGGGAACAAATGATGATGCCAACACCATTCCTTCACTTTCTCTGACTTTCCCTCCTTTCCGACTTAGTTTTTTAATTTTCTTGATATTGACATGTTTTGCATTCCCTACTTTTCCCCTTTCCTGGAATCTTACATTATCTGGTTTCTTGACCTCCCTTATTATTACTTTTATTCGTTCCACTTTTGACTTCAGTTATCTCCTTTTCCTGCTCTCTGGTTCTTTTCCCTCAGTCTCCTCTGGCCTTTTTCTCATCTTATAGTCTTTCCACATTTTGAAACAAATCAAAATCCAGGGCAAGTTTCAATATCTTATGTTTTAACAAGAGCTTCATCCTCCAGAGTGGCCTTCAAAAACCATCTTAACCCATCCAAGTAACTTGAGAGTACTTTTGCAGAGCTGATGTTTAAATGTTGTCATTTTATTTAGGTCACTTTTTCTCCTGATCCCTTCTCAGGGATTCCCCAGTTTTTGTTTCATCCAGCCTACACAATATCTCTTTAAATCAGCTGTCCCAAACAGAGTTTAATGCAATAGTGACTCCCTGTCCCAAAACTCACAAGGACACAGAGACATTCTGTGTGCACATTAGATGTGAAAAATTGGAAGAAAAGCAGGAAAAGCTTTTTTCTGCTGTCCATGTTTTTTTTTTTTTCTGTCCATGCATACATGGTTTTCCCTTTAAAACACAGGCACATTTTCAAAATGTTTGGAGCTATGTCAAATGCAGGTTCATGACCCCAGTATGGTTTTGGACTGTGTGAAAATGTTACCTTAATCTTTGAATAAAACAAGAATAAATTAGTTTCTTCTGTCATGCGCTTTTAACGGGATCTCTCTCTTCTGCACAGTGGACATGATCAAGGCAGCAAACTAAAGGAAGTTTCACACTGGAAAGTAGAAATAAAGATTTTACCTAAAGCGTTTTGAAAAGACAAAACCTTAAAAGTCTAATCACAAATAAAAAAAACCTCCTGAGATCTGAAAAGACATAATGTAATTTGAAGATAAACTGATTTAACAATGTAGCTTAAAAATATTAGATTTTATCTGGCAAGTTATACTTACAGCTAGTGGCTTAGAAAACAGCATAATCAAATATGATATCATATCTCAATCCACTTTAATACCATGATTGTCTTTGTAAATACTTGTTTGGAGATTTTGTTGAACTATGATTTTTGTGTTTAATTGTACCAAAAAATATTAAATTAACTATGCCCTGATTGTCTGTACAGTTCAAACAATCTCTCTATCCTTTCTTCAAGAATCTAAAACTTGAGACACGTATCAGTTCCTTTGCCTCGGTGAATGAAACTTACCCATTTCTATGTGTAGTAATGAATTGTTAGTTTTATAAAGGAACAACAGGGAAATAAAAGTAAGGTAATAAAGAGGCAAGAAAATAAGAAGTGTGGAAAAAAGGTGAAACATTTTCTTATATATCAGGGCATACTCAATATTTTGCTAAGGTAAATTAAAAGTGCCATAGAATTTTGTCTAATTTTGCTCAGAAGTATGGATTAAGTGATTGCTGTTTTCATAAAAATTTTGACAATATAGTAAAAACATGTAAAGGCACTTGCATTAAGCAGAATAGTGGCAGAATATTTTCAGAAATACCTGGAGATTTGTTTAATTTGAAGAGTATATTGAGGTTTCAATTTGCTAAGAGAAACACTATTGCTTCACAGTTTTACATTTTACTAGGGATTTTCCACCTAGTGCAATAACACATGATGTCGCAGCAAAAGTGAATTATTTTTTGCTATTTATTTTTGTAATCTAAGCAGCCTAGAAGTGCTGACAGTGTCTCAGTTTACATGATGAGAAGGTGGGAGGAATCCCTGGAGAGCAGCTTTTATGTGCACATTTGCACATTCTTCTGTAGCTTTAGGTTTCATGAGAGGAACATTCAACACAAGGTAGTTCCATGTGATTGTAGAGATAGGAGATGTTCAGCACTGATACTATGCCATGGTTCTGAGGAAGATTATTATAGCAGGGGACATGAAGCATCAAAAAACTCTCATCAGGAAAGGAACTCTGGCAGTTCAGAAATAAGTTGCAATTGGGATGGGGGAGTCTTCAGCTTCACAGTCCTGCAGGTTGCCTAAAAAAACTAAATTATTCAAATTAATTTTTTTACATTAAATCTGTCCAAAAATTAAAGTTTTGCAAGTCAGTGAAAAGGGGTTCTGGAATCAACTTTTAGGCAAATTTTGATGCTGTTAAGTCAAATTGGATACTGATGTTATGTGTGAAGTCAGAAAATGCTTGAAAATGATGCAGTGACTTTGTTTTTCACTCATGAGCTCATAAGCTCAACCCAAGAAGACAGTCAACTTGCATTATTTTCTTGATCTATGTTCAAGGCAAGTGTTGGTGCCACAGCAGTATCTTTACTGTATGAGTGGTGCCATGCAACTGATCTGAAGTTTAACTAATGAGATATGTCTATATTCTTTCTCTTTTTTACAATGTACTCTCCAGTGCTCTGACTTAGAGACAACATGTGAAATTAAAGCTCTTCACAGAACACAATTTAGCTAGGAAGATTGCATTGGCAGGGTAACAGGTTTTGGTACAGTAGGATAGAAGCTACCCACACAACTGCTTAGATGTTGTTAAAGACTAATGCCATCCATATTATCACTGCAGATTTTCTGTGCAAAAATTCTGTACGTGAGGATTTTCCTCAGTCGAAACCAAAGAAATTCATCTGTCTTTTGCTCCTGTCAGAATCCCAAGGGTGTTGTCACTCTCTTCTCATTTGGTAATGGGGATGCCTGGGCTCAGGGTGTATTTCAGTTGTCTGCCCTTGAGACATCCCAGCAGGGGCCTCCTCCTGGGCTCAAGAGAGTTTTCAGAACCCTGCCCATTAGCTCTTTCCCTGCCCCAGCCACAGACATCACTGCCTTGATCCACTGCTCCTTGGCCTGCTATGCCAAGGAACTTTGTGATGATATGTTAAGAAAATTTAAAGTGTTACAGAACACAGTGCTGTGCAGAGCTTGTCAATCCCAAAACTAAGTGGGAAGAGATTGCTTACTGGAGGCATATTAATCTGTAGTTCAGAAAATTCATTGATTTTTGAAAGCTGGGAGAGTATATTGAGAAGAAAATTTACAACGTTTGACCTGTTTTTATATCTTTCTCTAGCTATTCTTTTTTGAAAGTGTTACATATAAAGTGGGATGTATCTTTCAGTTTGACCCAGTATTGGCTTTTCTCTGTACTGTAGTACAGGAGGGAATCTCAGTGCACTGCTGCTGATCATGTGGAAGTTCAGAGACTGACTAACAGAATGAAGATGAGTTCCTAAATTCATGTCTCTAAACATTCCATGTTTCTTTGCCTTACTCTGATGGTACTTCAAGTGTGGCCATTCTCTACTTTTCGTTAGGTTATCCAGTACCAGCTCTGATAGATCATGTCTCAGATATTCCTTGTTTCCATGACGATTTGCTCTAAGAATCTCACTGTTATATGATAAAGTTCTTTTCTCCCTTATGCTTGTCTCATTCCACAAGCAGCAAAGGTGGGAAAGAAACCTCATGAAAGTAGATTGTGATCTTGGGCTTAGAACTGCACCAACAAAATTTAGTGTTTCCAAAACCTAGAATTTTGTTGACATCAGAAATGACTCATAATTCTGAGGTGATATTAATCACAAGAATGTTAGAGACATCATTCATAAAGGTGATCATTCTGCTTCAGTGCCACTGTTTATTTTTTTGGCAAAGTTGGCAACATGTGAAAGAACACACATTTATACGACAACTCCATAGTGTCACGCTGGCTGACCTCAGTCAGTTCTATCACTCTTTTCTGTTCTGTAGTTTGATCCTGTCCTTACACAACTTTATGTCAAGGTTGTCTTTGTCTCTCCCTCACCTCCTTTAGCTTTAGTTCCTAAAGCTAAAATACCAATCATTTTTACTCAGAAGTTCCTGAACATTTTATTATAACATTTCAGTGGGACATCTGTGCAAGCCAGATATTGGTCTACTACCAGAGAGTTTAAATGTTTCTCCCTGAGCCATAATACATGAGAGCATAACCAGAATCTGAGGTAATTCTTAATTCTTTATTAATTCATGTTCAAGTGAAATATTTTAGAGCTCCTTGACTAAACAGCCAAAAAAAGGGCTGCTGAAGAAAGCCTTAAATGGAAGAGATTTGCACATTAAACAAAAGCTTCCACTATGTGGAGGTTAACTGAGAAACAAGTATCCAGAAAAGCTGGATGAAGAAAGAGGATTATCAACACTTTGTGATCCACACAAATAAGTTTTTAAAATATCCTCAATACAAAGTAATCTGCCCTTAAAACCAAAAGCTAGCAAAAAAAGAAAGAAAGAAACAAACAAAAAAACCCCAAAACCACAAACAAACCAAAAAAACCCCCACCTGAATTCTCTCAGTGTGAACAAGCACATGTTGTTTCAAAGCATGGGAACATAAGACTTCTTTTCCAAAAAGTGTGTAAACCTGGGCTAAGAGCCAGGTCAGAACTGAAGGCAAATTTGAGTGATGAAATGCTCTAAGTGGCACGTGGCCCTGCATCTTATTTTCAGGACCAGTTTCAGCATATCCTAATGTGCTTATGTCAAATTACAATGAATGAGATTTAGACTTTTTCCTCATTAAATAACCATAGAAGACTGTCAGGAACTCATTCAGCAATCTACTTGGTTAGTACCCTGTCCCTGTTTGTGTGTAGTGCAGTTTATTTCAACTTGCTAGATCCTGCTGTCAGTGATTTTATATCTCAAGCATTCTGTAAACAGATGAAGATGATAGGTCAATGTGGCCACTAAATAAAAATAGAAGGCAAAGGTTTGTGCGAAATATAGAGCCTCATAACTGCAAATGCTGAGAAGAGGTGTGCATTCTAGACACAATTCCAAAGGCTTTCCATTCAGCTTGTGAGATGCACCTGTCTTTCTCAGTGGTCTTGAAACAAAGTCAAACTAGCTGTCTTGAGGTAACCTCTGACATTTTCTTCAACATCTGAACACATTAATTATGCCATTTGGTTTTGGCAAACCAGGATTAGAATGCATAAACTTCTGTGGCTAGTTACACTGTTAGACTTGAAAAGTTGTTCTTAGTAAACTTATTTGTCTCAATTCATGGTTCAGTGGCAGTACCCTGGAGGGGCACAGGGCTGTACCATGACAGGCAAAGGGGCATTTATAGATGCTAAAATTCTGCAAGAACTGTTTGATTCCTACTTTCAAAATACAATAGTTGAAACCCTTATATAACTATTATATAAACCATTTAATAATTGACATTATTAAGTATCTGTTTTAACATTGTTTTAATTTTGTAAAAATATGGAACTGATAAAAACAAGCAGTTAAAACACTTCAAACTGGAAGACTGTTATTTTTGAAATGACATTTTATTTTTCTGTTTGTTTCAATAACTATTTTAAGATGGAGCTCTCATTTGTTAAAAAGAAAATGTCCAAATTGATTCAAGCCAAGTTATAAGACAAAAATTGTCTTGGGAGTTTTGCTTTGATTCAGGATAATATTTTATTATCATGGAGATATGAACTCAACTGGACAACTGTAACTGCCCTAATGCTATTTCCCGTTGCTATTCTAGTGGTAAACTATAGCAGGATGAGACAAAAACTTAAATAAGTTCCCTGCTTGAGCAAGGGGTAGGACCAGATGGTCTTGAGAGGTTTCTTCTTACCTAAAAGTTTTTTGATTCTATGAAGTTTTAACAAATGTTTTGTGGACTCATAGCTGGTACTGTGTAGTAACTGCCATTATAATTAATCCTGTTGTTCAAAGATTAGATGTTACTCGCTTGTGGATGGGAAACCACATTTTTTCTTATGATTTCACAGGACAGATATGAAGCTTCTGCTAATGTGCATTTACATTTCCTACTTATTTGGGTTTTTTTCTTTTTTGGTCTATAGTCTAAACAGAGAGATTGTGTCTGGTCAAGCAGCTTTTATTAATATCTGGTAGATTTTTTTTTTGAGAGGTAAGTCAGATGCTTCCCTTTTTTCCCACAGCTACCATTGGTGGTGATAAAATGCATGTGTTCATTAGGAAACCGGGAGAATCATAAGGAATATGGAATCTTCTGAAAATGGGGAAGACATGATATTTTTAGGACCTTAGCGTCTGTTGGGCAAAACTTACTTTCAATCCATATTTGAACCAGGGCCCATCACTTGAATTTTGTTTTGTAGAGAACTCTAGCCATGTCAAACCTCTCAAAATCTGGATTGCAGCCAGTTTAGTACTAATTAGAACTTCAGAGGTGTCTGGAATCTAAACAGAGTTTTATATTGCGTGCAGAGATACCATCAATCATTCAGCAGAGATTGCACTCAGTTCTACTGCAGCAGATATTCATACTCCAGCAGGCTTGCTGTTAATAGATGCCTGTATATGTGAATCTCTCAGTAGGAGAGTCATAGAATCATAGAATATTTTGAGTTGGAAGGAACCCACAAGGAACATGGAAGTCCAACTCCCTACCCTCCACAGAACAGCCCCAAGGCCCACACCATGTGCCTGAGAGCATTGTTCAAAAGCTTCTTGAACTCTGTCAGGCTTGGTGCCATGACCACTTCTCTGGGGAGCCTGTTCCAGTACTCAACCACCCTCTGGGGGAAAAAATATTTTCCTAATATCCAGTCTAAATCTCCCCCAGCACAGCGTCAAGCGATTCCCTCGGGTCCTGTCACTGGTCACCACAGAGAAGAGATCAGTGTCTGCCCCTCCTCTTCCCCTCATCAGGAAGCTGTAACTGCAGTCAGGTCTCCCCTCAGTCTCCTCCAGGCTGAGCAGATCAAGTGACCTCAGCTGCTCCCCATACACTTCCTCCTCAATGTCCCTCACCATCTTTTTAACCTACCTTTGGACTCTCTACAAAAGCTTTATTTCTTTCTTACATTGTGTCACCCAAAACTGCACACAGGACTCGAGGTGAGGCTGCACCAGCACTGCAGTGGAGCAGGACAATCACAAGTAATGATCTACAAGGTCACCTCTTCAAAGCTACTGTCTGTTTTCTTGCTTTAAGTAATGCAAACCTTTTTGTTATGCATTGTTAGCTTGCATTTCTATTTATCTATGCTATTGTGCATCTTTGCTTGTTTGTTTTTTAATTTCCCCTGCAGGCATTTTTTCTTGCCTCAAGGTGGTTCCTGGATAAGTTCATTTTACCACACTGGTGGCATATCTAGTGTTTTGCATCCTCAAGCACTTGATGTTTGTGTTTGGAAGTGTCAATCATTTAGTACATTTTTATGGGTGTATTCAGCATCTGAGAGTCCCTTACTTTCCCACTCTTTCCTTCTTACATATACCCACAAAACAAGGATGTAGAAATATGAACCATACCCACTCATTTGATAGTACAGAGGGATCTTCTAATTGAACACACATGACTTTTGCAGTGGCCAGTGAGAACTTTTAGGGCAAGTTTAAGTTATGAACACACTTTTCTTCTAAGATCATATAAGAGTCATGTAGAAATTGGGCACAAGGGAAGGGGCTGCCCACAGATTTTCATCAAAACTAGTGAATGACAATTTTTTAAAGTTTTCCTTTTCTGATAACACATTTTTCTCATTAAAAAGCCAAAATTATCCTTTCCTTCCAAAACAAATAAAATAACTTTAGAGTAATAAAATCTCCCTCTTCATTCACTTTACTCATGCGAGCCATCCCATAATGTTCAGTTTAGCCTACTACAGTGAGTTGTTTGCTCTAAACATACAGCAGAAATACAGGTTATTTGAAGCAAGATCCTTGAGCAAAAATGTTACTGTAAGAAAATATTCGTACTAAAAAGGGTCCCTAGCAAAAATTAACCAGATAACTTTCAGATATAATTTAAGTGATTGCACGTTCCTCCACCCTCATAGCGCATCAACATGTTCCTTAACATAAACACAGTTCAACTATATGTAAAATTTACCTAAACTATTAAACTGTTTCAACTGCTGTTTATCAGCAGATTGTGAAAAGTACGTCTGTGGTATTCTGTCCTGGCCTCCAGCAATATGTAATTCAAAGTCAAGTTGAACCAGAGGCAGAATTTGAATTTAACAATCTTTGTCAGATTATTTCTTTAAGAGCTTTCCTAATCATTCTTATTTTCCAAAATAGTTGTCTGTTCTTGTATATTTGTACGTTCTTCTTTTCCTGTTTAGGTCTTTAAAAATTAATGATTAAAAAAAAGTAAACTCCTCTGAGATGTATAATTTTAAGAACATATAACTGGGGTGGAGTTTTTTAAAATTTAACTACTGTTCTTTTTACCTTTCTCCCTGTTCTATCCTCAACAAAATTATAAGTAGCAGAAAGGCTGTTATGTTTGCTGAGACCTAACAAAAAACTATTCATGTAGATGAGACTTAACAGGAATCAAACAGTGTAGATGCATATTTAACTACAAGTGCTCAAATGACATTTGTCCTGAAAAACAAAAGTCAAGTCAATGTACTTTAAAATGCAATACATGCACTCATTATGGATTCAGCTAATCCATCACACTCTCTATTTCTGTCTCTATCCTTTTTTTTTTTTTTTTTTTTGTCTCAAGAGATTTACATGCTTGGGTTTGGTTTTACTTTATAATGTAGTTCAGAAGGTCATCTTTTACTGCAGATGAAACTGGGTTCCTTTTCACCTAGAGATTACCAACATAGCTGCCTTTATATTAGGTGCCAGTTACAGAGATAACCAAGGCATACAGAAGTTCACACAGATGGGTGCATATGTTTTTCTGTGTTGCACTAATTTTGTCAAACAGAATGATTTAGTGAGACTAGATTAAAAGATCACCATGACAACTAATTTTTCCATATCAATCTGAATGTATTTATGTGTATATCTTTTATTTAATATGCCAGACAATTAATTCATACCTTGTCTGACATCACTGCAAGGACAAAGACCTATGTTGTAGGGCTGGAAAAATTCAGTTTCATCTATGCTTTCAAAAAATGCTAAGCCAGCACTGTACTTTCAGTGATGTTTTAAGACCATTAATTAAATGTGACAGATATCTGATTATGGCTTTGTTTCTCTCATGTTGGCCTATAGATAAGCCTACATCACTTAAATTTGTTTTATCTTCTATTTTTTTAGATATATATAACATTTTTCTTGATTCCCTTAATTTCCTATCGCAAGCTACACAGACTGTGATCAGACATGTTGATTACAGAGAACATCCGTGACATATAGAAATTCATATTACAGTGACACTGGGCTCTTAAGATATTAATTAGCATGGCAGTTCCAAGATTTGAACTTTTTATGAAAAATCTTGTAATTTTATGTTAACCTTTAACCAGGTTACTACACTATGTTTTAATGACAATTGCAGCTATTTACTTGCATTTTTCCCCAAAGTAATCCTTTCCACTGCAGCTCCATTTCAGTCTTTAGTTTTCCACATTTAATCACCTTTACTGAGTTTTAGTGGTGACTATGAGGTGAATAATTTATCATACTCTAAACAGAGGAAAAGAAGCAGAGTAAATGATCCTTCACAATTACATTTAGAAGGTGACTTTAAAATCTTAGGGGATTGCCCAATATATTAAAAGTAGCCAATTTAAAAATTTAATTAAAAAGGTAGAGCCTGGTTTTGTGTGTTATACGTGTACTTTAAGCTCACCCTGAAGAAGATTTCATTAACATTTGCTCATTTCTGTACATTCGTGGTTTTAAGATTTTCTTCTTTATAATGGATCTGCTGCTTCCCTTTTTAGATGGACACAAGACTAAATACACTCAGGCAAAACAAATACAAAGCCATTAGTGAAAGGGCACATTTTTGGCAGTCAATTAGCATAGTCTGGTCTATTTAAATTATAGCAAATTTATTTTCCTTACACATTTAATTCATTAGAACAAGTTAGAGAAGTTGAGGGCTCTAGATAACAATCTTCTGAGTCTTTTTCCTTACAGAGATAATCTCACAGAGATGACCTTAAATCTTGCACTGTGGTATACAAACACATTGCTATTGTAGTTGAAAGAAAATAATGTAAGATTATTCTACTCAGATCCTAGATGTTTTGTATTGTTTTAAAGGTATCATGTCTCTCTTCAATATATATTAAAAAAAGTCAAATGGCAAATATTGCCTTACTGCATATTTTTTTAATAAGAGTTTGAAAGCATGATGGTAGTTTAGTGGTGGTTTTTGACAATAAATATCAAGCGATTTAATAAGTTGTTTGTATGGCAAATCTGTACCCATTTAGATAGAATCCTACAATCTCAAAATGAAACAACCCCAGCTCCCTCAGCTGCTCTTCACCAGACTTGTGCTGCAGACTGTTCCCCAGCTCTGTTGCCCTTCTCTGGACACACTCCACCCCCTCAATGTCATTCTTGTAGGGTGGGGTTCAGAACAGAACACAGGATTTGAGATGCAGCCTCACCAATGCGGAGAGACAAAACTGCCCTGGTCCAGCCAGCACAATGTTGCTTCTTGGACATCTGGGCACACACTGGCTCATGTTTAGCTGGCTATTGGCCAACACTCACAGGTCTGTTCCTAGCAGGCAGCTTTCTAGTCACTCTTCCCCAAGCCTGTTGCATGGGCTGGTTGTGGCCCTAGTGCAGAACCTGCTGCTTCACCTTGTTGAACTTCATACAATTGGCCTGGGTCCATGGATCCAGCCTATCCAGATCCCTCTGCAGAATGTTCCTATCCTCTAAACGATCAACACTTCTACCCTACTTGGTGTGGTCTGCAAACTGACTGAGAGTGGGCTTGATCCCCTGGTCCAGGTCATCGATGAATATATTAAACAGGATTGTCCACAATCCTGAGCCTTAGGGAGCACCAGCAGTAACCAGCTGTCATATTGTGCCATTCACCACCACTCTTTAGGCTCAGCCATCCAGACAGACAATTTTCTATCCAGCCAAGAGCACTCTCATCCAAGCCATGAGCAGACAGTGTCTCCAGAACAATCCTGTGGGAAATGGTGTCAAATGCTTTATTACATTTGACTAGGGAGAAAACATCCACAGCCTTTCCCTCATCTACCATGGATGTCACCTTGTCACAGTAGGGGATCTGGTCAGTCAAGCAGGACCTGCCTTTCATATACCCAGGCTGGGCTTGATCCTGTGTACTGTGCTGTGTGATGATACTCAAGGTGACCCGTTCCATGACATTCCTGAGCACTGATGTCAGACTGACAGGCCTGTAGATGGGTATCACATTTTCTTACCTCCACTCAGCTGGGACCTCCCCTATCAGGATGGTTGATAATTGATGGAAAATGGCTCAGTAAGCCCTTCCAACAGCTACCTCAGTACCCTCGGGTGGATGCTCTCTGGCCCTAGAGACTTGTGAGTGTCTAAGTGATGTAGCGGATTGCTGATTTTTTTTTTTTTTTTGGCAGGGATTATTGGGACTTCATTCTGCTCCCCATCCCTGTCTTCCAGCTCAGGGCCCAGGTATCCTGTTAACAATTGATTTTACTTTCAAAGACTGAGGCAAAGAAAGTATTAAATACCTTAGCCTTTTCCTCATCCTTTGTTATTATGTTTCTGACTACATCCAATAAAAGACTGAGATTCTACTTAGCTTTCCTTATGTTGCTGATGTGTTTATATAAACATTTTTCATCACTTTTTACGGCAGTAACCGTATTAAGTTACAGCTAAGTTTTGGCTCTTCTACTTTTTTTTCTGCACAGCTTTGTCACATCCTTGTAGTCCTCCAGTTGCCTGCTCCTTCTTCCAGTGTAAGTTTCTGGTGTAATTTCTGTGGATAAATATTCTATGGCATACCTGGAATGTCATTATTTAATCTGTTTTCAATTTGACTTGAAATACTTTTATCTTGATTAACACAGAAAGGGTCAGTGGTTTTGCTTTGTTCGTTTTTTTCTCCCTACACCCATAAAAAGCCTTTGAATTTCACCTTTTGAAGATGACATCAGACCTACCATTTTTTTCTTAACTATCTTTAGAACTAGGAGAAGATTGATTCCTTCAGTGTCAGGCATTATACTGAGGTTATCAGTTTGGGAGAGTTGCAATATTAAATAGCTTTTCTTTAGAAATAATATACACACCTTCACAGTGTTTCTAAAATTATATTTTTGCTTATTTAGAAAGGATAATTGAGGCCATTTATACCTTCATCGCAGTAACATTGCCAGTAAAGCTGACTTTTGTTTGGGAGAAAACCTTATTTTTAGAAGCTAAACTCAATCAAATTTGTTTTATAAGCCATCTTACCCTAGAATTCAATAACAATTTAAATAAATGGGAACAATAATAATTGCTTTTACCAGGAAATTTTATGATTTTCTTTCAGGAAGAAAAGCAAAATACCTGTGCTCTGAAAGAAATAATTAATTGCAGCTCCATAGGATATTATTTTCATGTTTTTTAGCTCAAGGTTGAAGGTATCCCTTTAGGGACGGGTATGCTTCATTACCAATTATGAATCATGTTTAAAACATCTTATTTGAATGAAGCGTGTAGCACTAAGAGTGAGATATTGGAACCTTTTGAAAGTTATATAAAAATATTCCTTGACTTCTGCTAGATCTAAAATTTTAGACAAAGTCTAACCTAACATTTATCCCCAGTTGAGTAAGTTCTATTGAAGCTAGTAACAGAAAGTTTTCTACAGGAATCCTGTGGGAAGATATCAGATGTCAGATGTCCACATTAATGAAATTATGTAAGTGTCCACAGATTTGTGTGTTTATGTATTGTAGGATATCTTTGTGATACAATAAAATAACATTGATTCTTTTTTTGCCATTAAAAATTTTGAGGCAAAAACCCCATGTGGTACTAAACCATTTTAAAAACTCAGAATAGTTTCTTAAAATGGCCTAATATGTTTTCTCACATGACTAAACTAAAGAAAATAAATGGAGTTACACCAGTATATGTCAAGTGTTTTATATTCTATATTCATGTGATTTTAAGAGTGTGAAAGACTACACAAACACAAAATCAATCATACGCTCTGAGCAACTGAGATAAAAAAGAAATAAATTTATTACAAGTTCAGTTGATAAAAATAATTCAAGGCATGTTATAGCACTTTAAAAGCATTACCTGCCATGTGAATGTGTAATGATTACTTTGTCTTCCAAAACTGCAGCTAAACTAAAATCAGCAAATGTGATGAATGTGTGAGTCAGTTTGTTAAAGCATCAAGAGTCTTCTCAGCACTTTAGTATTCTCCTTGTGGGATCTCTGTGGACATAGTGCAATGGCTTCTTTCCCTAACATGTTGTGGTTTGTTATTTTGGGTTTGTGTTTTTGATTTTCAATGTGAAGGAGAAGGGATGCATGAAAGAAAAAATGCAGGCCGAAAGAAAATATAATTGCAACAGCTGAAATAAATTATCATCAGTCAGAATGGCTTGGAGGGTGCAGACATGGGAAGATCTATTCCAAGGCTGTGATAGATTTTGAGGACAGAGCAGCTAGAGCCTTTCCCATTGTGGAAACAATTTTAATATATTTTAATAAAGTTTTGAATTTTTCAGTATTCAGTGGAGTAAACAGATTAATTAACCTTTCTTATCTGTAAAATTAAAGTTTTCATACACCCAGAGGAAAACAGAGGCGGTACCTGTATGTTACACAGGTTATACAAGTACTCCTGACTAACCCAAGACACAGAATTATTGCAGCAGAAGAGATTAGTTTTAATATGCCAGCTGTACTGTTCAACTAAAACTACTGGGCTAACTTATTATGGCAGTATTTTTATTTTAAAAAAATATACTGGGGTTATATGCCAGCACTGTGCTACTTTACTATAACAAACAACCCTAAATAATGTTCTGTCACTTGTGAATAGATTCAATTATTTCATCATCATTGAAGTCAACTGCCATTGTTGGTTTTTAATGTAAAATGCAGTTTGCTGATGCCTATCTAGCAGGCCATACCTAAATTTATGAATACTGATTGCTCATTATTAGCATAAGTTTGTTTATTATGTGTGAAAAAAATGCCAGGTTTGCTGAGGAGAATTTTTGACCCTGGTTGAGCAAGAATGTGAGCCAAGCCCCTTGCTGATCCGCTCACCTGCTTGAGCAAGGGCTGATAGCTGAACCAGGCCTGGGGTGAAGCAGAGACTCCACAGCCTGATGGTGTCTCAGTGAGGCACAGAAGAGCATCTCTGTACCAACCAATAGCCTCACTCCCCCTTCACCGGGCATAGCAGCTCTTGGTAGATGTATAAATCTGGTCCTTTGAGGAGATAATCACAGAACATTCTGAGTTGGATGGGACCCAGAAGGATCATCAAGCCCAGCTCTGAACTGAATGGTGCCTATGGGGGTTGAACCCACGACCTTGGCATTATCAGCATCCTGCTCTAAGTGGCTGATGTGCAGTTCTACCATGATGGGAGGGTACAGACTATTGGCAAAGGTCAGATAGCCTTTACTGCTGCCTCAGACATGTGGAGGAGGGAGTGATACTGACATATCACATGTCTATTCTGCCCCTTATTCAACCATAAAATTCAGCCTGACCAAAAATAACCCAAACCCTCATTACCCCCCACTTACACATGACAAAATACACCCAACCAATATAAAAATGAGAAAGTGACTGTCCCCCACCATCTCTAATGGCAGCAACAAATAACCAATTATATCTCTCTGACTGCATCAGAGCACTCCCAAGTAAAACCAAGCCTAATTAGCAATGAAGGTAAGCTTAGTGAAAAGCTGAATTTATTTATTTAGCTTGACTTGCTAACTTAATTTAGTTAATCATTAGCTAGCCTTAGTATATCAAGTGCTCAAGCATAAAGTGCATTTATTAACAATACTTCCAAATCTTAATTTTTGTTTCTTCAATAAATTGGACTATTTGTGAATCTGTGATAGTGAAAGTTCTTGTTGACTGCAGTCAGACTTATAGACTTATAGTGGTGAATTGGCTATAATAAGAAACTATGCCCAGCCTCACTCAGCCCTCTGAGGACCAGTTGGAATGAAAAGGAATTTACTTTCTGCCAAATTTCTTTACCCTTAAGACAACAATATTGGGGAACTGTGTGTCTGGAAAACTCTGTAACTCATAAAAGTGTGCTACACTCATACACATGAAAGTATACTTCAGGAATGAGACTGAAACTTTTGAATTTTAAACTTTGCAAAACAGGGACAAAGAAATAGAAAACCTCTTTTTAGAGACTGAAGTTATATTTGCATTTGCAGTTCAGGTAAATAATATTTTATCATTTCACAGGCAAATACTGCATTTTTATCTTTATTTCCCAGTAAAGTAAATACTGAATTTAATATGAAGCTACCATTGTGACAAGGTAAAGATGCTTACAGCAAAATTAGATTGTAACACAGTCTGTGATTCAAACCTAGATCTGTGATTACTTTGGTGAAATTCAGTGATGCTAGAAGCCTGCATGGGGTCTGAAGTTGTAACCCCAGATATTGGCCTTGAGTATTTTATAATACAAACCATGCCTCTAGCACCACGTAAGGCTGCACATAACTTCTACAGATATCCTATATTTCTTTATACCTGCTTGCTTAGAATATAATCTTAGGAGACAAGTATTTTATTTATTGCTTTGGAGCTTTTCCTTCCCCCCCTTTTTTTTTACTGCTTTTAAATGAAACATACTTCAAAGCATAGAGGAAATTGAAGTGACTAAGTAACTTAACTTCAACTTTTTCCCATGATTATATTTGAACTATGACTTTCATCTATAAAGAAAACTTTTATTTCTAATTTGATAAAGGCTTGCTTTAGGAATAAACCTGTGCATTCTAGTGAATAATGGGAAAATATGGCTATTTTGTGTGAAAGGAAACACAATTACATTTTCTGCTAAACTCTGGCTAGACCCAGTATAGTAGTTCTAATTTGAACACGATTCTGTATCTCAAAAATAAGTCTTGATATTAATTGAGGAAGAGGATATTAATTCTGAGAAATAAAGTGCATTATTAGTGAAATACGTATATAATGAGCATTTTTCTTGGTTTCTTCGGTAACCTTTTTGCAATTGATGATGTACTTGATGAAATAATGCTGGCTATAGTAATTTAGTACTCCACATCAATGCCAGAACATAGCAGCCTTCCTTGGGGCAGTGAAACCCTGATTGCATAAGTGGATGTGTTACTCAAGGAATTTGCCTTAGACCACACTAAGCAAGGGAAACGTGCCATTACAGATAAATCCAGGTTACTTTATCTGTTCCCGTATTTTTTAAAAGCCATGTATACATACAGCATAGAGAAAACCTTTACAAAGAACAAGGTAAAAATTAAATTGTTTTACTTTTTCTCTTGACAGCATCTCATTTATTTATTATCTATTCATTTGCTCTCTCTCACTAATTATAAAAGTGCCTGTAATAAGAAGCTGATATCCTTCTTGTCAGGAAGCAGGGTCTAAATGAAGCCTAATTTTAAAGCAGCAGCATAATTGATCTTCTCAGATGACAGTTTCTTGAAGATATGAAAACAATTGCAACTTATCTTGAAGGCAAGTGATTTTCTACTTGATAATCATTGTATGTTCATATTTTTAAGTGAGATTTTGTTTCACAATAAGATGGCCAACTTCATAATCTCTTCATCCTAATATGCAGAGAGTGAGCAGAGATTTCTTCCAGCTGTCAGATAACAGAAAAATTGATTTGACAGGGTGTTGAACATGGATTTTAGTAGAATATTCAGGATCGTCCTTGTACTTTCTTAAGACGGTCCCAACTGCATAACACTGGTTATAATCAAAAATACAAGGGCCAAAGTTCTCTAGGTGGGTTTTCTGTAGTAACTTGGTCATCCTGGCAAAGATTTTTAGCCATCTTAATTTTAGTCTTCTCCCAGTAGCTGACGTTCAGAAACCCCAGGAATGACTACTTCCTGCCTCCACAACTCCACACAAAATTTGCTTTTATCAGGTTCTTCACTCATCTCCTTACCCAGAGATACTCAATAAAGGGAGAAATAGGAAGTCATAGTGCTCTTTTCCTGGTGTCACAGACATTAAAGGTGAACCAAACCATGTGAACTATGCCTCCCTCTTCCTCCACTAAGAATTGGAATATTTCAGTAGAAATGGTGATTCAAATACGGATGCTTTGGATGTACTATTCCTGTGTTAATGGGCATAGCATTCAAAACAGATATTAACAACATAAATTGGTAAACTTAATTCTTTACAAATATTGAAATGAAAATGCGCTTCCCTAACTGTCTGCTGGGTCCTCTGTACACAAACTTGGATTAAACAAAGCATAAAATATTCCCCCTGCCCCCGCAGAATAAAATAAATTTATCCCTGAGAAAGGACTGACAATGAAGAGGAAGTCTGGAGTATTTGCTTGCATCAAAAATATAAAATATGTGTATTTTAAATTATGTTACTTTTCTAATTTAAATACTGCGACTACATCAAAGTTTTATGCACTTTTAGCTTTAGTTTTAAGACATTCTCCAGCCCATATCAAGCAGTAGGAAATAGGAACAAACAACATGGGCTTCCTAGGTAAATAGTAGACTAGGTAAACAGTACACACTATTGTGGTTTTAATGTTTCAAACTGAATTGGAATATATAATTTTATACTGAATCTACTGCTGGTTGCCACAATCACTGTGTAGATTACTGTGACATACCTACCATTGTAGCATATCACAAGTCAGATTAAGTTCTGTACATTTTTTATGATCATTTCTAGTAACAAAGCAAAGCCCATAGTGAGTCAGGAAGACAAATCTTTAAGACTTAAGCAACTAAAGATATGTTGGAACAGTTTGGTGTCTGATTTGTGATGAAAGATTCAGATTTCAGGATGAGATCACTCACTTAAAAATATTAGCTTAATAAATCTTGTCACAGATTATTCTTTGTGTGATGTACACTGTCATAACCTTTCATCTTCCTAGAGGTTTCACAGGGGAGTTTTTTGTGAGATCTATAGAATATTGCTAGTTTAATTACAGTTCCTACTTCTTTGAGCCCGCCAAACTTTCTCTTTGATTTCTGTTACATGATTTAGTTACCAATCTAGACATTAATGAAATTCAATTATTTATTAGGGTGTGATCTGAAATCTTGAATTTAGAAGATAGGAGAGTAAAAATCCTGGCAGTAACTCAGTATCTTATCTACCATAACTAGTTTTCCATTGTGTATTTATAGGACAAGGCATTATGGCAACAACCGAGTTTTCAGGGCGATGGCAGACTGGGCACAAGAACCAGACTTGCTTGAAATTTAAATGTGCCAGCTGAGAGATACTCTTTATAAAACAGCAAAAAATTTAGATTAGACACTTCTATTACACAGGAATTGTGAAACACTAATAAGCCAGGATCTATGTGTTTGATGGAATTTACTATCAAAATAATAACAATTCATAGTTTTGTTTAACTTATACTAAAGTAACACAAAATTATTGTCTATTCTAAGAGAATTTCTTCCAACATACATTCCTATGGACTGATTAGACAGAGGCTATCTTACCAAACAGAAAATTTTATGGAGAGCTACTGTATTTTTAGATACAAAATTTCATATAACATTAATCTTTAGATTCTCATGGAAAAATGTTTATGTAATTAGAAGACTTGGAAAAAAACACTGATACAGTAGTAGTGGATATGAATAAAGAGCAGAAAGGAATTTTTAGAACATCAGCTCATTTTAGTAAGAGAGAAGAAACAAGAAATGGCAAGCCTTGCTATTCATTGTTGCAGTAGCCATTTCTTCTATTTTAGCCAAGCATACTTTACAACATTTGGAAAATGTGATCATTAAAAACAATCAAAATATTACATTAGTAATTATGCACTATTAACTTTTCCCTTGGCTTCCCTAAACATCCAGTGGTAACAATTACTTCCAGTTTTCATACAGTTTCATTTGGATTGTTTAGTGCCTGGTTTTTCAATTCTGCCAATTCTGAAATAATTTCTAAAATATGACACTGTGCACTGATGTGAGCCTTGATTTCAAAGATGGGAGAAAGATTAGGGTTTAGCTTTTGATGTGACAAGTCCAGCTATTAAGATACCATACCGTTCTTTTTATTGTGTTAAAATACTTTCTGTCAGGGAATACAGAAGACATATATGTGGGATCCACACATACAATAATCTGTTTATGAAAATTGTTTGGGGAACTCTAACTTATGAAAGCAGTAGTTCATATGAGAGGAATATCTGCAAATGGTCTGGATTTATTTCCTGCCATTTTTATTTTAAAATCTCAGTTTTCATTTTGAATCCAGTCATTATTTGGGTATTTTTGAGTTACAAGAACAACTGTTCTTTGGCTACATGCCCAATGTCAGTGTCCACAGTGAAGCTTTTGGGATTATTAGCAGAGAATTATCAACAGCTGGACTCTAAAAAGACTGGAATAAGTTCAAACTAAGTGTTTACAGTATGCAGTGTAAGCTCTCACAGCACCAAGGTCAGGCAAGATAAAACTGAAACAATAAAAATAAATCAGAGGGTTACTAGCAGATGTCAAGGATGCCCCAGAGTAGAATCTGTTAGAGCTATCCATAATGCATTTCACTGCAGCAGACCCCAGATTTAAACTACCAAAGTTAAGGAAAGTATCTTTACTTGTATGCAATGGTAAAAGACCTCCTAAGGGGGCCATTTTTACTGTGAGCTTTTCCAGTTATTCTGTTTGTCAGGGAATTGGTCATAATGAAAAAAGTAGCACACCCATGGTGGGAAGCTACAGGCAAGAATCTGCTAATCAGCATCAATTTTACTGAAAAATGGTAGAGGAGAAAGAGAAATCCTAATGCCAAAGTATGTAATTTCCATGCTGGCACAGTGTGAGGGAGACCTCCAAAGATCCCTTGGGTTGGATGGAATAAATAAATTTAAAAAACCCAAACCAACAAAACCCACCACCACCAACAAATAGAACTGAAAACACCAATAGCAGCTGAGAACAAACCCAGTAGAGCTACTGTACATTTATTCAGTCAAAGAGGGGAGACTTGTAAGTATCATGAAAGAAGTAGTCTCTAGGAAAGAAAATAATGAAAAAGAAGGTAGTAAATTCTTACTAAGATTCTTCTGTGATCCTTCATTTATGTGAGCACTATCATTTAATCTAAAATTGTAAAATCAGATTCTCATTCATGAGACAGTGGATGGCAAGGGCAATCATATTAGGCTGTGTCTCTATTAAATGTACTCTTCGCTTAACTAAAATAGCACATTCAAGGTGAGAAAACAAAGTCATGTCTATTTTTAATTCTGATGTAAAATGTAGTCTGGTTTCAACATGCATAGAAATAGGAGGTTATAAACCAAAACTTTCCTTCTTTGGAGAGAAGTGGTTTCTATGCATGCATGTATATGTATATATATGTATGTACGTATGTATTTTCAGACTCAATATATTATTAAAGCAGCAATATGTTTCCATCTCATAAGTAGTAAACACAAATTAGATATTGTTTTTAAAGTTCTAAATGCGTGAACATAGGAAAAGGCAAAGTAATTCAGTGGAGTATAATAGATTTGTGTTGGTTTTGCTCTGGACTGCAATCAGGTACTTTCGAAGAAAAGAGTAGAAGGTACAAGAGCAGTGTCTTGCATAGAGTTGTTGAGGTACAGAGAATTTTTTGTGGTTAGTAACTATTTCAAAGCTCTCCAGGACACAAATTAAGGTTTCCTGTGTAGCTGAATATGGCCCTGGTCTTTTATGTACTAGTCAGTACTTCAAATATGAAAAGCTTAGAAATTGGACATGGCACAGGCAAAAATAATAAGTGATATTTATAGTGATTTCAAACAAGTTGTCTTAGTTTTGTTTGACTTTTAGCCTTGGAAGCTTTAGAGCACATTTGAGTTACATTTGTCCTTCCTTTCTCCAAAGCTGTGAGAGCTAGAAACTTCTAAAATGAAGCATAGATTTTCTTCTAATTCCATGCCTGGAGGAACTGGAGATTAAAGTTCATACAACATGGGAATTGCAATAAAATTAGGAGTCGACAAGTGTGTATTACATAGAAGAGATATTATTCCAAAACCAGAATCGTGACACGAGAAAACCTGATAAGCTTTTGAAATGCTTGGCCCACAAGCATGCTAGCAGTAAAGATGGAATGGTAGCATCCCTGCAGGACCAGACCTATAGTGAAACCCACTGACAACAGCATTTTTTTTCCACCTATCTCATCTGAATATAAAACTCTATGCTTGCCTTCTCATGCTCTCTTTTAACTTTCTCATATTTACATTTTATGGAGGTTTTCATCTTTCTTTTCTACTGGAAATATAAAGTATGTTTTTCTTACTCTCAAGTTAAGGATTTCACTATAGAGGCAGTTTTGCATTTATGTCATCATACTGCAGAATGTCATCATACACAAGTACAGGACGTGACTGTATTTGGGGATGAAGTGTTAGGCATGTTTAAAGGCACAACAGGGAATGGCAGGCAGCATCAGCTGTTCTAATGCAGATGTAGAATTCCATGTTTTCAGAGCCTTCCACTCAAATGTCATGAGGTTTGAGAAGTCTCATAACATATGAATAATTGTTTTTAATGGTGATACACCCACCCTTGTATGATGCCTGATCAACCTACATGGATTTAGTTAATGAGATCTGGATGTGGTGAGCTTCCATATGGAGATGGCCACGTGTTTCTGAACGAAGAGTGTAATTGTCACCTATCTATGTTGAAGTATTATAAAGTAGTTCTGGGGTAAATTCTATCAGGTATCCAGGAAAGAAAATATTAATCTGAAATTCCAAGGTCACTTGGCTATCCCCCAGGCCTGCAGTAGCCTCAGTCTCCCCTCACTCATTGTTTTGCAGCTCACAAAATACAATGATAAAGAGATGCGATCAAATGAAAAAGTCTTGCAAATGGAATGGGAAATCACGTCTGACTACTGTTCATTGTGGCCTTTTTGGTACTTAAAAGGAGATGATAAAAAAGATGGAGACAGACTTTTCACATGGGCAGATAGTGATAGGACGAGGGGAAAATTTTAAAACTTATAGAGGGAAGAATTAGATTAGATGTAAGGAGGAAAATCTCTACCTAAGAGGGTGTTGAGAAACTGCAACAAGTTGCCCAGAAAAGTTGAAAGTGCCCTGTTTATGGAAGTATTCAAGGCCAGGTTGGATGAGGTCCTGGGAAACCTGACCCAGTGGGTAGCATCCCTGTCCATGGCGGCAGGAGGGTGTTTGGAACTACATGATCTTTAAGGTCCCTTCCAACCCAAACCATTCTATATCATTCCAACCCAGAACAGTTCTATAAATCTGTTCTTGCCAAAACAGCAGCAGGTGCCATTGTCTAAGTCACCTAACAGCAACTTGCCCAAAACCTTTGTGAGCCACTGTGTTTTGTGATGCCCTGAATCAGTGGCTGAATTAAAGTAAATTAACTTGAAAATTAAAATTGAAAATTGCACATCTCACCTCCAGAAAACATGGCTCACTGTACAGAAATAAAAGGTATGTCAGGGTCTTGCATTACCCTCAGGTTCCTGACCTGCAGTTGCCTCAGATCTAGTCTCTGTTGCTAAGGACTTCCATGGTATATATACAGTAAGCCCTGTCTGTAAAAAAGTAAAAAATATGTAGAAATTCGGTTTAAATTTTTTCCTTGATAAACCTCCCCTTTTGACACCTGAGCTGTTATTTCACTGTGAAGCTGCTTTACTCAGCTTCTGAGAACAGGCTTTTTAATTTCTTTATGTGCTGAGAAAAATCTCTTAAGGCCATCATGATGAAAAATACACACTGCTTCACTTATTAGAAGATTTTAGTACTGAATGCCTTGTATTTTTAGCAAGCATATTCAGAGCAGTTTTGCACAGTGGGTAATATTCCATGTATTTATTTCAGTCTGATGCTGGTCTTGATTGTCAATGGGATTAAAGCTGTCATCAGTTGCTGGTGTCATATAATGTATTAATAAATTGTGACACCTTGACCTTGCAACCTAACTTGTTCCTAATGTTATCTGAGGCTACTCTAAATTATCTAATATTGTATTTACTTTTTTGACCATACTGTCAGGGGTCCCAAAAGTACACCTTTACAAGTCTTACCCCTGTGCCTTGATGTAAAATGGAGACTGAGAATTTTTGTAAAGAACTTACTCTTTCTTCTAAATGAATATACCTTTGAAATGCATTCTTAATGTCTTCAGAAATTACAGGGTACCCTCCCTCATCGCATACATTCTAGCATCTTTATAGTCTAATTATCCCTAGTGAAAATCTTAGTTCAAGGTTATTTAAATTACATCTAACCTGCTTAAATGGCATTGGGAAAAAGATGCAAAAATAAACTTGCTGGTGTAAAATTAAGATATAGTGCTAGTTACAAGAATATACTAAAATGATTAAATACAAATTTAATAGGAAAAAATAGACAGGAAAGGAAACCTCTGTTTCAGCTAGGTTAATGTAAATTGGTTTCTAAAACAAAATATTTAAATAGACCTATTTTGAGAAAGAATGCTTTGTTACTACTTTTTACACATGAAGTCCCGTTAAAAGCAAAAAACCTACACTTTATGCAAGAAAATAGGATTTTATAGTCAGACTAATCAAAAGGTAACAAAGTTACTATTTTTCTAGTTAAGTGATAAAATGTTGATTAGTATTACAATTAAGATTTATATACACATACCTCCTTGTATCTGTGCCTTTTCTTTAACACTGTGCTTCCTCTTCCAATATCCTTTTTGTTCCTGAGGTCAAATTTACTAGTCTTTCTCAAGGAGGAATGTCAAGAGGTTATGATAAGACACTACCATCACCAGCCTCAAATTCTTCATCAGCTAACATTTAATGCTACCAAGGGAAGAAGGAGACATGGTAATCTTCCTTGTTCTGAGCCACTTAATGTTTGGGGTTTTTTTTCAAGTTTCTTTACCAGTCTATTTTTTTACACAGGAGCCTTCTTAAACTCCCATTAAGACAAAACCTGTCAGGGTTCTGAGTTTCTTAATTGATCCTAATTACCCTGACTGGCCTCGTCTGTGACAGACCCTTACCCTATCCTTTCCCTGTAGTGCCATGACATTTATTTAAGATTAGACTTGGACACCTATTTTTTTCTTAAGGTAAATTAAAGTGTTCTGTTTTAAGTCTTGCCTTTAATCCCAGCTTGGATCTTCACCTATGGGAAGAGGTATGAAAAACTAACAGAACTGAATTATTTAAACAGTTCTGGTTTTGCATCCATATGTACTTTAATCAATGATATATAGAATTTGATATGGTTAAACTTAACGAAGACACTATGAGTAATGATAAGTGAGAGCAAATATATTTAATCAGGGAATTATGAAAAATAACTGAGCATAACTAATAAAACATTTTTCTAAAATCAGAACTATTGTGATAACACTCAACTGTTTAAAGCAGAATGTTCACTAGTTTGTGTAAAGAGAATGTCAATAGGAAATGTTAATTTTTCATCTCAAATTTTCAATTGATCATTGTGCTGGTTTTGTCTGGGGAAGAGTTAATTTTGTTCATGATAGCTAGTATGGGGCTGTGTTCTGGATTTGTGCAGAAAACAGTGTTGATAATACAGAGATGACTTTATTGCTGCTGAGCAGTTCTTACATAGCATCAAGGTCATTTCTGTTTCTCCTACTACCCTGACAGTGACGGGGCTGGGTTGCCAAGAATTTGGGAGGGGACTGAGCAGGGACAGCCAAGCCCATATGACCAAAGGGATATTCCAGATCATGTGGCATCATGCTCAGGATATAAGATGGGGGCAGAACAAGAAAATGGAAGAAATTTTGAGTGATGGCATTTGCCATTCAGAGTCACTTTGCGTATACTGGAGCCTTGCTTTTCTGGGGATGGCTGATCACCTACCTGATGATGGGAAGCAGTAAATTAATTCCTTGTTTTGTTTGTATGTGCAGCTTTTGCTTTACACATTAAACTGCCTTTATCTCAAGCCATGAGTTTTCTTACTTTTACTTTTCATCTCTCTACCCCATCCCACTTAGGGGAGTGAGCTGTGCTGCTGCTTAGCTGCTAGCTGGGGTTAAACCATGATAATCATGAAACTGTTTTTTACAGTCAATAAGTGGGTTTTAACATTTCGAAAAATCTTCCATTTGTAAAACTACAATGGAAAGTGGCCGGTTTCTCATCATGCGCTTTCAACTTCTTTGGTGATCCAGCTACATGGAGATATTGGCTCTGGAGAGAACCATAAATAATTTGAGCATTTCACTTTGCAGGAGGAACAGTTTTACATATTGCTTTTTAGAAGTCTGTTTCCTATCATACTTCATGAGCACAGGTGAAAAAAAATCTGAAGAGCAAGCAGACACGATACGCATGATAAGTTTGCTGACTGTCAAGTGTGGAAACCCAAGGGAAGTGTGCTTCTCTGTACTGATGCAGAGTCTTTGATCAACTGCTTAACTACTCAGTCTCAAGATTACAATGAATATCTTGTGTGTATTCATTTTAGAATGCATTTAAAATTATATTTAATGAGGAAGTGCAATTAGACTCTTAATCTAATTGCTAGTGGGATGATTATGAGTCGGTATTCATCTTGAACTCGAATTTTATGTCATTCAAAAGGGACTGTTTAGGTTTTCCTAATATTTTGCTCTTGCCATACTTGCCAGTATGCAGGGTTGAGGTCTTCATTCCAACACTTATGTATTACCACCTGAATAGTTTCACATTATGACAGTATCTGATGCTTATAAACCACTCTGGATTCCCAACTCTTTTGATTTTTCTGGACTTCAAAGTGTTTAGGACCAGTGGTGATAAGGTGTCCAAATCATGTAAACTAAATGGATTGATAATGCATCTTCTTAAAATGACCCTTACCAACTTGTTTGGGAAGTTACCTAAAAAGTCATCTTTATACATCATTATAGCAATTTCACACTATTGGTGAGGGACATGAGAAATTATGGGAGAATTGTTGTGGATAAATATACCCCTCAATGTAAAAGTCTAATACAATTACTTAGAATCATAAAATATCCTGAATTAGAAGGAACCCACAAGGATCATCTAATGCCAGGGCCTGGCTCTGCCATGACCACTTCCCTGGGTAGCCTGTTCCAGTGCTCAGCCACCCTCTGGGTTAAAACCATTTTCCTAATATCCAACCTAAACCTCCCCTGACTCAGCTCCAGGCCATTCCCTCAGATCCTGTCACTGGACACTACATAGTTCAGTGTCTGCAACTCCTCTTCCCCTAAAGAGGAAGTTGTAGACTACCATGAGATGTTCCCTCAAGTCTCCTCCAGTCTCCATGAACAGACCAAGTGACCTCAGCTACTCCTCATATGGCTTCCCCACAAGGCACTTCACCAACCTTGTGGCCCTCTTTGGGACAATCTCTAATACTTTATTATCTTTTTAATATTGTGGCACCCAAAGCTGCCCCCAGCACTGGAGGTGAGGCTGCCCCAGTGCAGAGCAGAGCAGGACAATCCCCTCCCTTGCCCAGCTGGCAATGCTGTGCCTGATGCACCCCAGGACAGAGTTGGCCCTCCTGGCTGCTAGGGCACTGCTGACTTCAACTTGCCATCAATCAGGATTCCCAGGTCCCTTTCCATGGTGCTGCTTTCCACCATCTCATTTCCCAGTCTGTCTGTACATCCAGGGTTGCTCCATCTCAGGTGCAGAATCCAGCACTTTCTCCTGTTGAACTTCATATGGTTGGTGACTGCCCAGTCCTCTAGTTAGTCTAGGTCTTACTGTAGGGCCTCTCTGAAGGGCCTCACTGCTTTCAAGGGAGTCAACAGCTCCTCCCAATTTCGTATCATCTGCAAACCTGCTTAGTATCCCTTCAAGTACTATGTCCAAATTGTGTATGAAGATGTTGAAGGGCACAGACCTGATGATGGAGCCCCACTAGCAGAACCCAACTACTGTCAGGTCACCAGATCTGATGCCACCCCATTCATTATAACCCTTTGTGCCCAAGCTGTGAGCCAGTTGCTTACCCATCATATGATGTGTTTATCCAACTGTGTGCTGGACATTGTGTCCAGAAGGATCTTGTGAGAGACGGTAAAGATTTCTTTACTGAAATCCAAAGATATTAACTCATCTGGCTTCCATTGCTACTTGCATTAACTTATTACAACCTTCAAGTGTTGCTATGACATTCATTATTTTCCCTACTCTTCCAAGAACACATCCAGGTCCCTCAAAACCATCAAGATACAGCACAGTTAGACTCCATTACAATGTCATAGACATGCCAAACCTCCTGCCCCCAAATGATGGCTGTCGGTTCTATTTTAACTGCAAGCATATTTGCAAAAACTATTGATGGTCTTGCTCTCTGCCCACCACACTCTCAGCTTTTGAGGTAAAGTTTTCAAGCTTTCTTTTTTCTCTTTTTACCTGGTTATATCAGGGTATGCTTTTCAGCATTCTGTCCAGGCAGGCTTTTTTAAATTAAAATTTCCCCTCAATGTTTTTAAAAGCAGTTAAGTGAACTCTGAAGAGCTTATGTAGTAGTTATAATCTTGTGTATATCCTGAGTGCCTGAAGTAGTGAAAGTGAGGCCTAGCATGAGAACAAAACTATGTTAGATAGCTGACAAATATTACAGCCAGAGAGTCTATTTTTTCTCTCAGACAATACAGATACCTACATGTCAGTAGGAATAATAAGACAATTAATAGTGGAAGACTGCCAGAAGCTAGAATTTGGACACAACTAGTGGCAGCTTTGTTACAGCTCAAAACAATGCTAAACCAAATTTGGGCTTCTATTCAAAGCAAGAACAAACAACTTGTTAAACTGATGCCAGAAAACCTTTAAACCTTATCTCCAGATATTAGAAATAACCAGTTAGTACAATGGTGGGAACCAATTCTGAAATAAACCATTATGGAACAACTTTCATTTGAGTTTGTCGTCTGAACTCTAATATTTTGTTCGCCTATCATCTTTACATTGTTCCTTATTGAACTATTTTCAGTAGACATATCTTTTTTTCTTAAATGCAGCAGTGTATCTAAGTCATAACATAACATGACAGAATCAGGAATCAAATATCTGCATGTAGGAGCACTTGTCAATCACCTCCTCTATAAAGTATTAAAATTATGAATGCATTGCTCTTTATAAATAATATTTACTGATTTAAGACATCCTTTCCCCCCAGAATTGTTGAACAAATGACTACTGTTTTAATGAATGAGCAGTGTACCCTAACTGCCCCTGCAGAGTTGCTACTGTGATTGTGTATTTTGCTTGGAAGTGTATTTTGCTATTTCTCTTTGCAGAGAAAGGAAAACATTTTTCACAAGAGTGTTACAGTGCATGTGACCAGGGATAGTTGTGTGATGGATGAAGTAAGTGTTGTGGAAGCATTAAAGCATTTTAATAATACCTAATTAATATAGTTGGCTGTTTGATAACATAGGAAAATAACCAGAAAGAGCAATATCCAAGAATTATTTGGGGTGAAAACTTAAATCTAGAATGTCTTGTAAGGCAAGAAAAGACACCATGAAAATAAAAGCATTTACTTCATTAGAATCTGTTTTCTTCCTATGGGTATCAAATATAGGTTTCCTGTCTCACTGTGTGCGCTTTGCTGAAGATTTAATGCCAACAAATAGGTGGGATCCCATCTTTTTCAGAAAAAGAGCATTTTGGCTTCTTACAAAATGTCTTTTTATTGGTTATAAACCCCTTTCTCCTCCAGTTTACAAGCTAGGGGTACTAGGTCATCTGTTGCAAAGAACAATATTGTTTTCTGAATGACTTCAGAGACCTAGTGGCTTTTCTCTTCCAGAACCCAGGTAGAAGATCCTGCTCTGGTTTAGAATCAGAAAATAGACACATCATTGTACTTAGGTGGCTGAAGAATAATGTGCCTTTACAAATGCCTTGGAGAAGGACTCAAGGTGTTGGTAATTTCTTTCAGGAACACACAAAAGTAAGCTTGATCTGTGTTTGTACTTTCCCCCAAAAACTGACTGAGAATTGAATATGTGATCACCAGTATTTTCTGCCTCTTAAGTACTAAAATGACAAATACTGAAGGCCAATTTAAATGTTAATGTCACACATACTGTGGTGATCAGTACAGAAGCTGTGTGGGAGTATAGGTGTCATCTAAATATACAGTAGAAATTATAAATAATTCAGATATTAAACATGGGACTGTAATATCTGTCTTATATGTAATATTCAGTCTCTCTGAATTTGGGTGTCACAGTTGTGGACTGTTGTTAACTACTTGAAAAAACCGTCAAAGAGATGTTTATCTATAATCTGTTTGCAAATTCTGGTGAGCTCAGATTATCTCTTAGGTTTTTTTTCCCAGAATGATTTTTCAGGTGTGACCTCTTGGAATTAATATATCCTCTTGGAATCACATATATCTGTAATGGTAATTACTGTACATACACCAATGTAGCAATTCTACTCATATTGCTACAAATATAATTTGGTATATAGCATTCATTTAAAACATACTTAGTTACGAATATTCAATTACATAATTAATGAATGCAACTTTGAAAAAAATTAAATGATAAAGAATTAGCTTGACATTTTACCTATTAAATCCCAGGGAAGTTTAAATCAAGCAGCTTAACTGTACAGATTTTCCAAAGAGCGTGTTAATAGCGATAAAAGACAGTCTGAGGTGATAGACTGATTTAAAGCTACAAGTTAATTAGTAAGAACCTGGTAAGAACCACAGGACCTAATGATTTGATAAGGCTGTCTTGCAAAGCATCGATCTGTAACTTTTTGTTGAAACTTTACAAATAGTTCTTGCTAAGTGCTAGTAACACGTCTGAAATTAAACATCTGGATTCCTGGACTGCAGTCAGACCACCCACTACAAAAGCCAAAAATTTTGCTCATCACTGAAGTTATTGGTGAAACAAGGGGGAACAACAATGCTTAGTTACACCCCTACACATCAAAAGTGTACATAGTATGTTTTGGGAGAACAGAATTGTCTGGAACACTAGTTAAGCAACAATTATGGATGGTTCACTGCTGTTACTCTGCTATTGATTTATCATTGATCCTTTTTTGTGGTTTGAATTGAGGTTCCTATTTTTTGTTTGTTCTTTTTACCTGTTCCTGAGATGAATGTAGGATGTGTAGGTGAGAATTCTCTAGTGCTTTCTACTGTGCATTTAGTTTTCTCTAGTTCCAGGGGCAATATATAATGATAAACATCTTGCCAAAAGTGTAAACTCAGAATTATTGTGGGATGGAGTAAACACTTGTGCACATATAAAAAAGGAACACAACTTTCTTAAAAGGCTCATTTATTTATTTTTATGGTATATTTCAGCTTTCTGTCTATATATTTGTAAAAACTTGAACTACCAAGTGAAGGAAACAGCTGATGTCAGTACTTCTCTTCCTACAGTATAGTCACATGGATGGAAAAGATAGGAATAGTAGCTCAAAATGTCTTTTATTAATTCCAAAGACATGAAATATTGAATTTACTTCACTCTCCCGGGAAATTCCCTACCTTTCCTTTGAACCAATGAGATATCACTTTATTATCTATGGAGAATGGCCTAACCAATAAGCTGAAATGATTCTCTTGCTGGTTCATGAAGTAATTAATAAATGCACAAAGCAGAAAACCCTTAAAGTTCCTGCTCTGCCATCTTCCCAACTATTGAGTGACTCAGAACCATGGATAACAGTGCTGGATGATAAGCCCCATGTGAAACATTTGAGGTGAGCAGAAATGAGGATATAACCCCTCCTCTTTCAGAACTGCAGTATTTTTACACAATTGCACTTCCAGAGGTTGATGGCTTTATTGTAGATTGTCTCTGAGAATTTAACTTTCTTAAACAAACTAATCTTGTTCCACTTGTTTTTACTGTAAAAACTTGAAATATTGTGGGGTTTTGCTGGGTTGGGGTTTTTTTTGTTGGTTTTTTTTTGGTTTTTTTGGTTGTTGTTTGGTTTTTTCCTCCCTGATCTCTAAACTTAAAAGAAAATAAAAAGAATTAATTTTGAATATGATGATATTAGTATAATACCTCTATTTTAACTCATCCTCTGACAAATGCAGATTCGCACCTTAAGACATTTTAGATAAGTTTTCAAATGAAAGATAAGTCCATAATGTACAATCTCAAGTATTCTCTGTGTAGAATAACGTGTACAGTGCAATCCTGAAATAAAATATATCCTAATCCTAAAATAAAATATATATGTTCAGTATTCTATAGATTTCCCAAATCTCAGCCCTCTCACCAATGTTTAGCTGCCAGCAAGCTCTGTTACCCTGAAGATGCTTCCCTCCTACTGTGGTTTCTTTGTCTTGCTTCTCTTGGCATGTTGGTGTTTGCCAAGCAATAAGCATAGCTTAACTGGGAAGAAGGTAGATATGAGGCAAGAATCTTCCTGCTGGCATTGCCTGAAATGATAAACAGCTCCTGTGTTCCATGGTGTGCTCTTTTTAAGCAGCTGCACTGCATCCTCTTTACCCAACTCTGGCTGTACAGCTGAAACATAACAGTGCTGGCAAACACAACAACCCATCTGAGAGGAGATGTGGCAGCCTGATCTGCCAGCTCTTGCCGTGACACCTGTGGCAAGAGCTATTTTCTATCCCCAGAATGCATTTCCAGCTGGGACCTTTGTTTTAGACTGGGGCCATGGTGTGTGAGCATACAATGGGTCTGTGATGCTGTTATGGCACAGTACAAACCGGGAAGGCACTGGCAGCATGTGCAGGAGTGTCTGTGATGCCTGTAGAGATACTTCAGGTAACTGCAGCTAAACCAATATATCTCTGTGGCTTTATGTTGTGCAAAGCAGGAAAACTGAGATATGGGAAGGGGTACAAAAACAAAGCATAGCATTGTTCTGTGCCTGGGATATTTCCATCTGGGATTCAGCCCCATAAAAATGTTACATAGATGAAGTTTTATTCTGAAATTTGAGCTAATTTGGAAACCCTTTGAAAAATCTTTATAAATTGCATTATACAGATTGGTTAGGTAATATGCATATATCAGGAGATTTTTATGAGGCTGTGATATCTAGAGTATATGTCCTTTAAGCCAAAAACACAAAAAAATCCATGAAAGAATCTAAGCAAGCTTGTTTAAAAACACAACATCCCACATCAAAGCAGTTATACCTTTTTTGTCTGTTTTGATCACAGTTAATCATCTGTTTTGTTTGTCTTAAGTATGTTCTTATAACAAAATGCCCAAAACTGCTAACTTTATTTACTGAATGGCATAGAATTTAAAGGAAAACAAATATAATTCTGAGCTTTTTGAATGCCTTGTTTTTGGTTTTGTGTTTTGGTTTTTTTTTAAGTGAAATCTAAATGACGTCTTTGGGAATAGTATTGAGAAAGTGTCAGCATGAAGCAGGATATACTTAAGGATCTTGAAATACTCATTTGAAGTGCTAGGTCTGGATGTGTAATTTATCTTTAAATTTGTGCATGTGAATCAAAGCAAAGACAAAATAAAAATGATCAGAAACTCTAGGAAGTTATGTGCAAAATACATATTGAGGCAAACCCCAAACTGTATAACAAACAATTTGTTTTAAACATAAAATGCAGTCATAAATCTTATCCAAAGAACTCAGAACGAAAAGAGCTGGCAAAGACTGTGTAAAGCTAAATGATGATGAAGGCTTAAAAAAGAGGACTTAAAGGCTGAAACCACAGCAGAGAAATTATGTGAGGGGCAAGAGGGAGTTCTGTTTGTTTGGTTTGGTTTTTTGCATTGTTATTCATCACTGAAAAGATTGAGGACTTCCTGCATAGAAGTCCTGAGGTTAGCCTGTTAGGGAATCTGTTAAATTGTTTGGTTGAAAAAGTATGGAACATGTAGAGAAAACAAATAGGCATTGTGATGATCAGATTACATTGTCCACAGAGTCCTAAAATAACTTAGATGTAACTGCTTAACACAATTCATAGCTCAGCTATCTCCAGCGTAAAATGACTGTGGTGTTAGAGGCCACAAAGTGGCAGAAGTGGCACCAGTGGGGTTTTTTTAAGGTTTCAAGGGTGATCTAGGTGACTACAGACTAGTGATTCTTCTGTCTGTGCAGAGCTAATTAATGGAAACACTTCCAAAAAGTAAAGTTAGTAAACACGGATTAATAGAATATACTAGAGTGAATATAATTTTATAAAGAGAAACTTCTTGCCTCAGGGGCTCAAAAAATGATGAGGAAAACAAAGAAATGTTGCTTGTAGATATCCCTTTGTTCCTTGATGTCTGAGCCGCAAACTGCTAGAATCATTAAGTGTGTGTATTCTCCTTGCTTCCTGTTCATCCTCTGCTGGACATGGTAGAAGGGAAAAGGTTCAACTATACTCACATTTCATGACACTTCTTGCGATCATCTTCTTCATGGTGAAATCTGATGGTGAAAAAGGGTGGTGTGTTGTGATTTAGACTGCACTTGAAAGTAAACTGACCGTAAATTAATAACAAATAATGGTCTGTCATCCTTAAAATTGAGGAGTTAGACAAACATTGCTATGGAAATGGGTTGTAGAAACTGGCAAATAGTTTGATACTGACTGCTAGAAATAAGCTACAGTGCAAGGTATGCTGTATGGGGAACCTGATCAGCAATGGCAGCTACACAGCTGCTAGTTTTACACAGATAGGTCTGCAAAGATATATGGATTCACCACGACTCCAGTAAACATCCACCATGACTTGCACAATGTAAATTGTAGGTCCTACAGTGCATTTGAATAATGTATTGTGAGTTATTTGGAAAGTTTCATTCGATGTAGGCACATGCCTGTATCTTTCAAATCTTGTCTGGTGAATTCCAAGCTAATATCCCAAAAGATTACTCATTTTTCCTGGCCTCAGGAAATGGGAATATTCTGATAACAATGTTTCTATGCATTTTGACTCTAGCCAAGCTTGTTTCCATCTGTCTCTACACTGTGTGTGTGTGTGTGTGTGTGTGTGTGTGTGTGTAAAATGAGCATTTGAGAATGCTATGAGAAATTGCTACAGCCAGTTGAACTTGTACAAAAGTAATACAAAGACAGAACTCCTAATACGAACATTAGTAAGATATTTTGAATTTGTATTTTATGTCCTTTGTATTGCTTGGTTTCTTATACTTCATATTTCAAACTGATTTAATTGGCTAGATCATCCAGAGGAACAGTGAACAGATACCATGGTTTTGTTATTCTTGGTATTTGAGAAGGAATTTTTGCATCAACATGAAACTTTCATCAAGGCAGAATCCACAATGCCAGTAGTTATGGCCAGTTTTAAACTTCTCTGAAATTCTGCTGCCAACACACCCTTCAATTATTATTCCATGCTATAAGAAGCTTAAGAAAATATTTATCAGCTTTTTAATCTACTCCTCATGTGTCACTTTGCGCTATTTTCTTTTTTCATATTTTTTCAATTGAAATAATATGCTACAATGAGTTGGTAAGCAAGAGTTTAAATAAATAACAGGAAATAGATCCTGTTGAACTTGCCAGGTATATCTTTATCAAAATTATTACTGAGCTTTTCTCCTCTCATTAATTACACTTTAATCCTTTAATTCTTTAGCACTTGAACTAACTTTTTATTAATAGTCTTGTGTCAGCCATTTAATATTTCACCCAGGATCAATATCAGTCTTACAAGCTGTTACCACACAGATCCTCTCATTTACCTTTTTATGTATGCAAAACTTGAGCTGTCTTCCACTTGAAATTTCATTACTGTGCCAAGTTCTGATGAACCTTAGTATTTCTTGTCCAACCTCCCCCTGGAAGGAGGCTGTATTGGCGCATGGAATCTGGAAGCAATTTCCCAACATCTGAGTTGCAGTTGTATATCCATCCTCTGATACAACATCAGCTCTCTTTCCAGCTTGCAAAAACAAAATCAACAAATAAAAACCCACTGGAAATTAAGCTATCATTTACTTGAAATGCATCTATAGTTTCTATCTAGAGAAGCACTTAAAGTATGTTGATTAATTTTATTTCTAAGTCCTCAAATAAACACAAGATTCTCTGCCCCCATCCTGTTTATTAACATTGATAATAATTTATTTCTATAGTGTCCTTTGCTTCCTTTAAATCCACCTCCTTGTTTTATAACTTCATTCGTATTCACTGCACTCAGCCACTATATATGTATACTGGATTTTATGAGTGCTTTTTTTCCCCATGAGCAACGTACTAATTTTTCTTAAATTCATGAAATTTTATTCAGTCATAGGATTCTGATTTCTAGAGCATCTAGCTAAGTAATGCTAAATAACTTCCATTATTATTCTGTTCCATTAATATTTTATCAAATTGCTTTTATCAGATAGTTTGAAGGTCTTTCAGTTATAAAATAAAGAATGTGGCATTTGTGGCAAAACACAAACGTATAGCTTTTAAAAAAGTGAAAGAACCTAACTACAAAAATGTTTAATTTACTTTTTATTACTTCTCCTTAAACAGAAACTAGTTTAATGATGGTGGACGCATCTCATAAATTCTGCACAATTTAGGCCTTCTGGGTTTAAGTTCATGCAAAAACTCCAAACTGTAGATAAAGTTGCAATCTTTTGGTTGAAAGAGACTCCTATTTATCTTCTAAGTATTTGAGGATGATTATATAAAAAATTCTGGCTCCCAGTTGCAAATGATTACAAATTTTCCCAGTAAACAAGATGCACATTTATGCTGTGTCCCTAGTCCCCTACTCCTTACTGTGGCTGCAGGGAAACAGATCCTGGGAAGCCTTGTGTGGGTTGAATTTGGAATAAAATGGAAGCTGTTGACCTGGTATTTTGTCAGGGTCTGCTTCTCTACTGCACATATGTGCTGGTACTTGAGTGAAAGATGTTAGCATACAGCATGTGGATGTAATCCTGTTCAGAACTTTCAACAGAATATTCCTGGGAAGTAATTGTGTCTCTGGTATCATCACTTTAAGAGGCTGAGGCAAAGTAAAAGTTCTCAAGTTCAAGACAGTACTTGTCTCAGCTGGTATGCACAGCAATTGCAGCAGAAAACTGCATGGCACAGCATTTTCTTCAGAATTAAGAATGTGCCTATATTCCAAAAGAACCTGCAAGGCAATATGTAACAGCATCATACACAATGTAATGAATTAGTCATGTGAAACTATTAATCATACTCTTTTCACCACTTGCTCCTCTATTAATCCATTCCTGTCAGAAATTTAACATTACAAATTCTTCAGATGTCTCATACACCTACCACTGTTTAAATTAATGTTCAGCTTCCTCAAGTCTCATTTCCCTTCAAAATACCTGTTTTTCCCAAGGAACGAGATGGTACAATTCCCATAGGAAGTTAGTTGTTATAAGTGCTGTGAGAGTCAGTTCTGAAATTAAAAAGCTAGAATTATTTCATGCTTAGCAACGCATGACGACAATAGTTGAGCTTTGTAAAATTTTTTGCTAACTGCAAAAAAAAAGAAAAAAGGAAAGAAACCAAAGTTTCTTTATTTTATGGATGAGTGGTTGCAGCACAAAATTGTGACATCCTCAGTACTTTGCAAGAATCTGAATGTAAGTCAGGAGCAGGAAATAAGATACCTGTGTAAGAATAATACCAGGTGATATTTAAAATACTTTGCTGACCTTTGAAGAAATGGAATATGAGCCAGGAGAAGGATGCTGGTGATATACTTTATCTGTTTTAAGCATTGATTAGAAGCTATTTTAGGATGGTATTGAAACATCAACACAGCAGAAATGTTTCTTCAGAGTCTGATGCCTTTGGAAGGTGATTTGAGTTTTGGTGGTGTGACTGATGTTTCGGGGGTTATATTTTTTTGGCAGTGCTCCATATGGAAAAATGGAAGTGCTTTTAGAAATTGAATATGGTAACAGCATTACAAGATCATAGGACAGGGACATATAAAATCCTTCAGGTTGGAAGGAACCTCAGGAGGTCTCTAATCCAACCTGCTGCTTTAATCAGGGTCAGCTTGTGATAGGATGCTTTGCCTTGGAATGTGGTCAAACAACTCACACAATGCCCTGTTTGCAAGCTATCAAGGGTGGATTGAGAGAGAGGTCATGTGCTGCTTTTGGTGTCAATCCTATAAAAGTCCAGTCCACTTCCATGAACTAGGTTCCTCTAACATATTCCTTCTTGGAGTGTATGTCTGAAGTTTCCTCCTCGAGGCTGAGTGAAAGTGATGTGCCCATGAGCATTGGTGTGGTGAGTTTACAACAATCTCTGCTTAATAATTAGGACTTTTTCTAGATTTAATTTAATAGCTTTGATAGAGTGTATTATACCACTACTCTCTGAAATCAGTCTTTCAGACAGGTTTTTACCTGTCTGCTTTTTCACTCTTGTAGACTATAATGTCTTAATTTGTTTCCAAGAATGTTGTGAGGGACTGCTATGTGAGAGTAGCTCAGTTGGTCAGAGCATGGTGCTAATAACACCAAGGTTTTGAATTCAATGCCTGTATGGGCCATTCTCTGAAGAGTTGAACTTGCTGACCCTAGGGGGTCCCTTCAAACTCAGAATATTCTGTGATGTGTGACTTCTGTGATCTTAAACTGACCAACACTGTTCTCCCCCTGTCCACAAATATACTAATTCTATCACTTTTTTTATATCTAATGAATTACGGGGTAAAAGTGAAAACTTGGGCCTTCTATTTGGCAGAAATTTTTGGAAATAAATACAAAAATTATCAGAGCAGTATTTACAACTCTCTGCAAATATTGATGAAGCAAGCAAGCAGAACTGACACATGGAACACAAAGAGGAATGCATTAAATAGCCAAAAAACCCTCAAAAAACACCACTGGGGCTATACTTCTGTCCTCCTTGGAGAAATAAGAAAGGTGAAAAAGGAGCCTATGAATTAGAAAAAATAATTTACAGTGGTTTTATTACACTGAATGTTTTAACTGAAGGGATTGGGATTAAATCTGTTGCAAAAAAAAAAGAAGGCAAATGAGTCTGTGTTTCTTAGGATAAAAATTACTGTCAGTGTATTTAACTCAGCCGGAAGTACCTATAGCAGTTAATTTTTCTGGTCTTCTTTTTTCACTAATAAGCTCGAGGCAACATTTAAAATTCCTGTCCTGCTTTAGGCGCCTGATTTATGATGAAATTATGACTCAGATACAATAGGCCATATTGATCTCTGATGTCTATAAAAGGAGATTAGCTTAAGAATACATCATGGTCAGATGGGGGGATTTGTTGTGCTTTGAAACATCGCACAGTAGGGCACTCCAGTAAGTTCTGCAGCTGATATTAGGGTTGTCCATCGGAGGAAGATTTAAGTATATGTGACTGCTGTAATTTTATCACTGTCATTCAGATTTGGGGTTGACTCCCAATGCAACTTTAAAAGTTTTGGTTTCATACATTCCAGCGTGCCACCATTCTGACTATCAGGAAACGTTTTTGTGCCACATGTTTTGAGGGGAGAGCATGAGAGGGAGCTACCACAGACTGACAGACAACAGGACAGCAGTAAAAATAGATTTCCATGCTTAAGCAAACTCAGCAGTGACAAAATACTGAAAACATTGAAAAATACAGGCTTTTAATGTCTTCTCATTCAACGTTAGTCTAACTCATGGCTTTAAAATGTGACTGTTTGGTGCAGAATCAGCCCATGATCTGCTTTACACTAGCAGGAAAAGTCAATCTCCACAGTGAGTGTTAGGAGTTATAGTTTTATATGAACACTAATAATCAATAGAGTGACATCATGATAATGAGACCTAATTGTACTTCCTCCCACCCTTCCCCATCAACAGTAGAATTCTCTAAACAGTCATAATTTGTTATAGCATTGTCTTACCAGTTCAATGGGTAAATTCTAAGGGTCTGAAAAGCCTCAAAGAAAAAATGTAGTTGATCATTGTTTGCTTAATTCACTAAGTAAATTAGAAGTTGAATTGACTTCATGATGCATAATTGATTTATCTAAATAGCTAACTGAGCACTGGAAGTAGTATGATAAATTAATGGAATGTTCAACAGTAATTATGGCAGGCTCATGCACCTCCAGAATTCTTTCTTCATTTTTACAACTTATTCCCTGAATTCTTTATTTTTTCTGCTCATAAATATCCCTATATTTAAAGGATATATTGCAATTTTCCTTACCACCACAAAATGATAACCTGTGTAGTGGTTCAACTGAAGGTAGTGGAATACTGTACATATCCATTACTGTGAACATTATCATATATATGGGTAACCCCTTATTTTATTTCACAATTGTTTGTTCTATGAAATTGTTCAGCACAACACAATAAAAAAGAATAGGTTTGGGATAAGTAAGTTTACACATGATTCAAACTTGGGAGGAGATGTTGACTCCCTTCAAGGCAGGGAGACCCTGTAGAGAGACCTGGACATACTAGAGGGCTGGACAATCACCAACAATATGAAGTTCAACAGGAGAAAGTGCTGGATGCTGCTCCTGGGATGGGGCAACCCTGGATGTACAGACAGACTAGGGAATGAGATGCTGGAAAGCAGTGCCATGGAAAGGGACCTGGGAATCCTGACTGATGGCAAGTTGAAGTCAGCAGTGCCCTGGCAGCCAGAAGGGCCGAGTGTGTCCTGGGAGGCATCATGGCCAGCCGGGCAAGGGAGGGGATTGTCCTGCTCTGTTCCGTGCTGGGGCAGCCTCACTTGGAGTGCTGGGGGCAGTTTTTGGTGCCACAATATAAACAAGATGTTGAGCTATTATAGAGTGTCCCAAAGAGGGCCACAAGGATATTGCAGGGCCTTGAGATGAAGCCATATGAGGAGCAGCTGAGGTCACTTAGTCTGTTCAGCCTGGAGGAGACTGAGGGTAGATTTCATTGCAGTCTATTGATCTTCCTCTCAACAGTGAGAGGAAGAGGAGGGGCAGACACTGATCCCTTTTCTGTGGTGACCAGTGACAGGACCTGGTGGAATGGCCTGAAGTTGTGTGAGGGGATGTTTAGGTTAATATTTCAAAAAGGTTTTCACCCAGAGAGTTTCTGGGCACTGGAACAGGCTCCCCAGGGAAGTGGTCACAGCACTAAGACTTGCAGCGTTCAAGAAGCATTTGGACAATGCTCCTGAGCCCATGGTGTGGCTCTTGATGTGTTCGGTGCCAGGCCAAGTGTTGGACTGGGATGATTTTTTTGGGTGCCTTCCAACCTAGAGTATTTTGTGATTCTTTGATTCTTTGTGCTTTCTGATATGTCTTTCTTTTAATTTTTATTCAAGTATACAAGTAACTCTACTCTTTTTTAACTAAAAAGCAACATTTTACACCTAAGAAAAATTAATTTAAAAGTAACTTCTGTTTTCTGCTTCTGCAGTGAGCTAGTCACAAGAATTAGGTTTCCACTATTTACAATTTTTTTTTTTTGTTGCATATTCACATGGGTTTTCACAATAGCTAGAATAACTTGTTATCTTATAGTCCTTAGACTGTACTGCAAAAACATTTTATGAGCCATCCTCAGATATTGAAATCACTCTGTCTTTTAAGTGGCAGGATATTTTATTTGCAAAGCTTTTAGGAGTACAGCAAAATCCATTCCAGAAGCAACAGGAGTTTAAGTACACAACAGTTTAGTGTTTTGTTTTGGAATTAGATGTTTACAGTAGCAGCATTTCCATAGCTTTATGGTGAAACTTAAGAGCTGTGACCTTACATTAGGTCTCCTGGTTCCCTTACTGACATTAGCATACACTTATGTTGCTCTCCCAACCTTACAGCTGAAGTCTATATCTATAAAACTGAACTATTTAAAGACAATACAATTGGATAACTATAAAGTAAAAAAAAAAAAAAAAATTCTATACAGAATATGTGAACTCACCTGCTATATTACAAGTGATTGACAAACTAATTTGCAAAATGTTGAGTATCTTATTTGGAGTTTATCCTAGGTAAATTCAGGTAAGTACAGGATCTATCCAGGTGGAATATCTTGTTATTTAGCAACACAAATTGTCAGCGTGTTGACAATTTGGAAGAAGAGCTGATAAACTGTTGTAATTGTAGGTTTTTCTTGTCTCCATTAGCCAATCTGTCTGAAAGATCTTTATTGAAGTATTTGTCACCTTTTTTTTCCTAGTATAATATCTTCTGTTTGATTAAACTTTGACATATTTCCTCTTTATACATGTTCTCTTATACCCAAAAATGTCGGGGCGATATGACTTATGTACCAACTTATTTGGCTTCGAGTCACATATTTTAAAGTTAAATTTTTAGAATTTTTACAGCAATGATTGGAGCTTTTAATATGTTTCTAGGAGTTCCATTATTTTCCAGCTTCTTGATGTAAGATTTTCTTCAAAATGTGGTAGTGTTGCAGTTAAAGATTTCTTTAATTTTTAACATTTTCTTCACCTTTCAATCTTCAATTATAACTTTGTTGTCTTTGTAATCACCTTGGCTAAGAATTTAATTGAATACGTTAATTTTATACTAATTTTATTCAAATATAGTAGATGTTACATTTTCTCTTTGGAAAAAAAAAGTGAAATAAAGGGTGAAACAAAAATAAGATGATAAAAAATTGACATCTGGATGACTGTGGGGAAAGGGGAAAGGTAGAGCAAGGGGAAGATATGAAAAGATAATAATAATAATAGGGGAAATTTAATATAGTAAGAACAGGTAGTTGGGTTCACAGTACACTAATAAGAAAACAAAATCAAGATCATATCTAAAAAAAGTTTTTTTTTTTTTCCAAAGGAAAAATATTGTATGAAAATAAAATTCAAAGTAATCTGTTGGTTGAGAATCTGCTGATCCCAAACCAAATGCCTTCCACAAGACAATGTTTTATATATCAATTAACTTGTCTGAAATTCTTTGAATCCCAAAGGCCAGGTCATAATGCTCTAAAAAGTGTTCTCCTACCTGGATGATGCCATTTGAGATACAGAGCTGTCTCAAGTAGCACAGTGTGAATTTCTGTCCAAAGGGCTGTGATACATTTTACAATTTTAAGCAATGCAATCAAATTGCGATATCAAATGCAATCATGACCTGAAAGATGTCTGAATAATAGACTAGAATTGCGTGGCAACATTTTATGGCAAAGACTCTCTACAACGTACTTGGCTGACAACCCAAAAGACCTGTGGCAAGGTTTGCTGTTCCCTCTGCCCTGCTTGCTATGCAAGGTCACCCATGGACTGGGAAGTTCAGCTGTTTTCTTTCCCATTTGGCCACCCTCAGCAGTCAACACTTTTCTTCTTTCATGCTCAAGGAGACTTCACCTCATACCTCTAGTCCTAGTAATATGGGTTTTTTTTAATGCATAGCGAGAAGAAACAAACAAAACACACAGCTGAAAAGGAGCTCATGTCTAGGGTTTTAGAGTCAAACTTGGAACAGAACTAATAATACCAGTAAGCCTTCATTTAGAGGGAGCACAGTCACAGTGACCAAACTGTTCACCTTCTGTTTGCTCTGCTATAAAAGCATTCTGTGTGTTAGCTTGTATTAGCACAGTTTCTATGGCAAAGTATATGCTTTATTAAACCTCTAAATATGGGAGCTAACAATTGTAATATCATAATCATGTTGAAATTGCTTGATTTACTTTCAATGTTTGGGTACTGGGATGAGGAAGAAGGGACTATTGTGGGACATGGAATCAATTATCACATTCAAGTAAGAAAAGGTCAAAATTAATAGTAATGTAAATGATACTTGGCTTTAATTCATACGCAAATTCAATTTATCTGAAGAAAATATACAGCAACACCCCGTTTTCAAAGCCACTCTTGATATGATCCTCTGCATTTTCTTTCTTGCTCTGTGAAAAGACTTTCTTCAAGCCTGTGTGTCTGAAGAATTACAGCACATTATTTTTCATGTAATCTTAGAGTTGAAGTCTTAGCCTTCGTGTTTTACAAACTATTTCCTTATAAAAAACCTCTTTTTTGTCTCATTGGTCCAAGGTTATATACAGCTTACTGCAATCCAGATGACTACCAAGGTCTGCAAATTAAGACTCCAAAGCCTATTTTAAAGCTCTCTGATCTTGTTTAATCAGCAGCATAAGAGTAGGCAATTCCCTTGTGTGCTCCAGTTAACTGAATGTTATTGCTTAGATAAACAGTACACCTATTCTGATTAGGTTCATGTTTATTCATTGAGTCAAAGAAATAAGGGGTGGAATCACCTCTGAGGTCATTTTGTCCAATACCTTGTAGGAGTAGGATTGTTCCCAATAGGAATAGAAGTTTTGTGCACTCCAGCTTTAACCAGTTCCAGTGAGAATTGTTAATCAATTTAACAGACTTAACTGACTTAAGCACTTCTAACACTCTTTAGAAAAGTTGATGACACTGTTTGCATTTGATTTTGAGTTTCTGGCTGTTATAAAGAATATGGTTCAAGCAAAGATCCATCTGCCATACACAGTGTTTTCAAGTAATGCTAGGCCTTTATGAAAGTCTTATTTCTTAGGTGATGAAAAAAAGACTTTTTAAAGCTATCTCCTAGTGGTTTTGATGTGTCAGGTTTTTTCTCTGTTAAACATTCTTATAATTCTGAAATTTTTATTTCAATAAAATTTCTTCTTCAGCTGTCTTACTGAAAACTTAAGTGGTAGCCTAGAGGTTTTTTTGGGGAGTGTGGGCCTATTTTTTTTCAGGGGGGCAGGTAGGTAGATGTGGAGGTGTCTTGTTTACTTGGTGTTTAAAATATTTACATCATTATCCTTTTTGCTTCTTATCAAGCTTTTTACAAGAAGCATTTCTGAAATGCCTCAAAACTTTTCTCTAGTTAAGTCTGCTTTCTTTGCTACAGAATGTATTTTTAAAAGGGGGGAAAATATTTCACAAATTCAGCAAACAAGTTTATGTACATTTGAATGGGTTCCATTTGAAATATGTGTTTGCAAAATAGACTCAAATTAACTTTGACTTCATAGCTGAAAGTTTATGTATCAGTATTTACAGATGGCTACAGATTTTGTCAGGTGGAAGAAAGGTACTTGAGGGACTGCTTAAAAATTCATTGGATTAGCAGTTTTCTAAGGCCTTATTCTAGAGCACTCTAGGTGCTATTCTTTTCTTAGAAACTGTGTGTCTTCCTCCAGGCACAGAGCTCTTTGCCCTAACAATCTTCTACATCAATGTTGTATCAACCCCTCCATGGCCTTTACTTGTGAAGCAATTAGGAATGCTACAGAAACTTTATGCCTCACATAAACTCACGTGGAGGGGCAGAGCAGTTAAATCAGCAGACAACATGCCATACTATTCAGCTTGTCCATATCCACAGAGCTCAACCCTGGTTGTAAGCCTGGAATTCCTTTCTACTGCCTCGTGATCCAAAGTGCTATCCATCCTCAGCTAGTACTGGGAAGCCATCATTTAGTAAAAGAGAGAACAGTGTGGGCCTCTGTCGTGTCAATGTGTAGGGCTTTGGGACTAGAACGGTTGGGAGTGCTTTAGTACATAACACCTGTGCCACTGTACAGTAGCTGAATGCACACTCAGTATTTGAATATCTTCCCAGAAATCAACTTAATAAATATCTGTCAAAACAAATGCCACCTTTCATTGCTTATATGTATACCATGAGTTTTTAAAACATCTCTCCCTTCTTACTGGGGTGGATATGTATGTTAAATCTCAGCCTGTGTGATTCAATAAATACGTTTATGAGGGGTGGATTTTGGTATAAAATCTTATCAGCTCTATGTCTTTTACTGAGGTGACTTAGCTCGGGTGTATATTTAGCACTATAAATAAATTAAGTGCACAGATATAAATGGGAAATGAAAAAAGAAAAATCAAACTGTTTACCTCTAGAAGGATAGCATAATCCCTTCTCTCAAGAATCAATTTTTATGGGTTTTCATTTTGATACAATAAGGTCCGTTAGACATAATAATCTTTAGCTTCCAACTCACTAGTATCTGCTGCAGTGAAATAAAACCTGCAAACTCTCATTTTATGCAGGAGGTGAAACAGAATTACCATAATGGTGCCTCAAGGTCTAAATGCTCTGAATTGAGCACAGGGAGCTGCATTGGTGGATCAATGGACAGGACTTCTTGGGAATCCCTCTGTTTTACAGTGGCAAATTTTGTATTTTCAGGTGGTGATGGGGTAGCTGACTGCTCTCTAAGGTGCAGCCGCATTTCCAGCAGTGTCCTCAACCAGAGCCTGTGCAGCATGAGTGTGATTCAAAAAAGTTTGCCAGGGCATAGGGGGAATAAAGGTGAGAAGATGAAGGTCCTCTCTGAATAACCATCAGTGTTACTACCTGAATATTTGCCTGAAAAAGAGGCAGTGGTTGCTCAGAAGTTATGAACTGCTCTTAAATAGGTCTCCGCAGCCAGACTTTCTATCCCTTACCCCTATCCCCTTGTTTTAGGATAATCCAAATGTGGTCCCACATTATATAGCAAAGACAGACAGTTAAATAATACACACATTCCTCCTCACTGTTCAGAGTACCGGTGCTCCTGGTAGTCAGAGAGACAAATCCTCACAGAAATATTTCCATCAAAGCTTTGGCCCTGGCCCTTTATTAATGGAACATGGTGATGCATAATGACCCAGAAGCTCTTGGCCTTGACTAACAATGCTGAGTACCACCTGGAAAAAAATCTCAAGCAGTAAAACATGGTTGTATGCTTTTAAAAAGCAGCTGGGCTCAGGTTTATCATCATCTGAGTTCTGATACAGGAATGGAAAGAAAAAAGCTGCAGTTCACTATTAAAATATAGTTAAAAATAATTGAGGATGAAGACTAAAGGCTGAATCAAGAGCTCCATAGCTGGGGTTGCATCTTTCTTTTCTAGCCCCTTAGTGGCAGGTATTTTGAAAGAATCTAGAAAATAGAATCCATTTATTTTGCTTTTACCACTTTCTGCTACTCTTAGTTTTCTTACATTGTTTACATCAGTTGTGCTCTATGTACTTTAATAATGTGTGATCAAACAGAACAGAATTGAGTGTATCTGTATTGAAATTTGGAGAAAATAATTTTTGCCTAATGCAGCCTACAATGAAACCAAGTGGAATAAAATGCAATAAAATGTCAGAAAACACAACAATCTGAAAAAAGCAATGACGGCTCTTGCTTAGACTCCATAGCTTTTATTCATCTGAGGAAATAGGTCTGTAGGCTGTCTAGTATGCATAAATTCTGAATACGGATAAAGGCTGCAAAACTAACATTAATAAAAAAAAAAAAAAGAAAAATTAATTAGTCCAATGAAATCCACAGATTTACTTTGTGAAAGGAAAACTAATACAAAAACATAATAATGGAATTCATTAACAAAAGCAAACACAATTGTGAACAGGAAACTGATTATATGCACTTATAAATAAGCAATGGGCAGAGGAAATGGGGAACTCAGCAGTATATTTTCCTGGAAAATAAGGCGAATTAGGTTGCAATAAATTACCCCCAAATGTATAGTTTTGTAAGAAAAAAAAAAATCCTTTTAATAGAGTTGAATCATATCACATTAGGGATAAAATGGGGAGGCAACAAATTCATTTGGTCCTATCTGCTATGAGCGAATGGATTAAATGCAACAGTGTGAATGCAGAAAATAAGGAACCAAGGAACCTACCTAACTAAAGTGGAACCTACTGCCTTCAGCTTCCAAGGGAAATATAAAAGCTTTATGCTGTTTCTGCCAGCATTTGAGCATTTGGATACAGTGCAAAAGCATTTCCAGAAACAGTAAATTGGCAATGCAAATGAGAAAAACATTAATGTGCTACTGTACTATAAAAATTTCTTTTTATTTTTTAGTATGTGAGGCATCACAGGCTTATGTACATTGGCTGACAATGAACCAAAATGTAATAGATGAGTTGTAAGAGGAACGAAAAATATCAAAAAGCATAGCCTTGGACTGACAGTGAAATAAGTGGCTGTTTTAGGGCAGCTGTATGAGAGGCTATTAACTCTTCTCCTCCACTAAGTTTTGCTGTATTCATATGTAAAGTAGAGCATGAACAGCAGATTAACATTATAACAAACTAATCAAATTATTGCTGGTGAAAGCAGACCCTGGCACATTAAGTAATCTCCTTTTTTCTTATGATACTTGTCACTTCAGGGATTTTCTGTTTAGCATAAGGAAAGAACTTATAAAATCCATTCCTATTCATGGTACTTCTAGATGTAGTACTTCAAGAGCTGGACAAATGGGGCAGTAATCTTCTGTTGATTACATTTTTCACTGCAGAAATGAAAAATACCATCAACATAATGTAACTGACCTTCTTAAGGTTTGTATTGCTGATCCCTTGCAGGGGTCAGCACTAATACAACAACTGTATTTTCATTCCAAAATATTTTTATCTTCTTTATTTTGGCAATACTTTGATTTAGTAAGGTACCTACAATTTTTCTTCTGCTCAGATCCTAGCGATCCCTGATGCTAAGACCAGAGACCACTGAACTGACTTCCTGGAGCTCCAGTCCTCTTAGTAGACAGCAGTTATGATCCTGCCTACCAGACAATACTGTCATAAGATGCTTTAGTGTATTGGGAGAGCAATATTGTTATTGTCCATGTACTGATTAATCACTGAAACTCTGATGGTATCCTGGAACTTTCTATACTTAACCAGAAGTGGTAGTACTCCCTAAAGCTGAAATCCAGCTGTTCTGCAGTCTTCCAAAATCGGTATTTTTGTGATCACCTTTCCAAATTACATTGTTCTCTTGAACTGGGCAGAGACTAATGAACAAATCTGTCCAATGATAACAGGGGTCTAACTCATGTTACTGAATTTAAATCCAAATGCTGATAAACTTCTGAATTGGGGCACTTATACCAATTTCAAGACTGGCATTTTATTTCAATTGCATTAACTTTTTAGAGGTGTAACACTGAAAATATCAAAAGAACTGTTCTTCCTTTAGACCAGTAGGAGGGAAGAGAGCACTACCATCTACTCTTGCTTTTTAGAGTATGCCATTTGTTTTTTTAAAACCATGTACTTAGTCTATATTTCTAACTATGTTTTATCCTTTACTAAGCAATTGGAAGTGTTAACATTGAAAATATGCTTTAAACATAAAGGTACATTTAACAAAGCTCAGTATGACTTTCCCCTGGCATCCTGTTAATTTTTCATCACTGGGGAGTATATCTTCTTGCATAATAAAAGCAGATAATGCATTGATGTTTAAGGGTATTCTTGAAGAGTTGGAATAGAGTATTTTGAAGTGGCTTTATTGCTCTGAAATGCCTGTGGTTTAGAAAATTTCCAAGGCATTTCAAACCAAACAAGCAAGCTCTACTCCTGAATCATTTGATGTGAAGGGATACTCATCCTAAGGTTTTACAGCTGATGACTGAAATGGGCATTGCTTAGCACAGAACAGGAGGCTAAACCTGTGAGGTGGGATGATGCAAGGGTCCCATTCTGCATGTGAGGTTTTCCATTTATATCAGCTCTATGATGCTCCTACCTGTACCTGGCCTGCACCCTCCTTGGGTTGCCCCTGTCAGCCCTTTTTGTTGTACTATGGATGGAGAAAGAAGTGGAGACCCTGCTTAAAGCGTTGTCCTGTCCTCCTGGACAATTCAAAGATGTGCTTAAAAACTTAGGGCCATCGTGGGAGATGCAGTAACTACCAGCAGTCCCTGCAGCTGGCACCTGCCTGGGGCCTGTGTGCTATGCTTACTCCAGCTGAGCACCGTGGTGGAATCCAGGCTGTGAATGCCAGGGGGTTGATGAGCAAAAGGGAGCTGGGAGAGGCCCTGGTAACAGCCTCCACTATGCTCAGGAGTCACCACAGCATCCTGGACCTCCCTGCCTTGATCTCTCAGCCCACCTCAGTAGCCATCTCCAGCCCTATCCCCATTTCCTCACCAGGAAGGCAGGAAGAGAGGACATAACCCCACCAGCCTGCAAGTACCTGCTGGCCCTATTCAGGTGTTTTGAAACGTGGAACAGTCCTACAAAAACTTGAAGAGCTGCCTTGTATATAAGACTGGTTTACAGAAGTTAGGGCTTCCTCTAAGCGTAAAATAGTAAATAATCAAATGTCTTCAGTAATAGAAAATTATTTTCCTACAAGTGCTTTGAATAAAGTTAGCACTGCAATTTTCTTTATAGCTTTTAATTTGCTTGTTGTTTGATCTGTGGAGCTGACTTTAAATGCTGTTATCATTTAGTCCATAATTTCTTCAGTTTAAATGGCGTGTTATGCATCTAAATATAAGCTGTAATGCAAGAATTCAGTTTGTCTCTTTTCTTAATTAATCAGCTCAGAGTGACCTTTCAAAGGTATTCCAGAATCCCAAAAATCCAACAATTCCCTAAGAGAGAAAAATAGCTTCTATATGCTGATGATATGATCTCCTCATAACAGTTACACAGGCCACTGGGATTGCTATCTTTCTTGTAATTATGCTTCAATGTTTTGTTAGTACATGTGCAGAATATATCTTCCCCATTTATCTTGCTTACTTTTCTGTGGTTATTAATGATTAGTACTTTTACTAATAAATTCTTTCTTTGACAGTTTTTCAAAAAATAAATATTATAAGTAGGGAATCCTTACATCTGGACTTGGATTATTTTATTGAAGTAAACAGCTTTTTCTAAGACATTTCTGTCAGGACATATCATAACTACTTGTTTAGGAGCACTCAAGGATGAGAGATTCAGGAAAAATAGAAGGAGAGCAAACACAGGTTTGTGGTTCAGAATATGGAATAATCTTGCTTTATGAAATAGAAAACAAATGTGGTAAGAATATGAAATCTTCAGGCATCATTTTATCCCCAGTGCTCTTCAAACAGCAACCAAGGAATAGAAAACTGCCATGCTGTTTCTCAAGATTGCTTTCTATTTAAATATACAATAGCTTCCTGAGTAACTCTGTCACTGTCAGAAAATTGCAGATGAGTGCAGTTGAGAGAAACAAAACCACTTAGCTAATACTCTTTTGAATAAAGATGTACTTAGCAACAGCTGAGAGATGTGCAGGAACCCAACAGGATCCTGCAGCCCCAGCTGGTGAGGCTGACATGAGGGCACTACCAGAGCCACCATGCAAGATTTAAATTGCTCCTGGGAACGCAAACCATACAGAATGCAACACATAGCCATGGTAGGCAGCAAGATGTCCATGAGCCAGCAGTGTATCCTGAGGGCCGAGAGGGCCAGTGGGATCCTGGGGTGCATTAGGAATGGCATTACTAGCAGGTCAAGGGAGGTTGCCCCTCTGCTCAGCCATGGTGAGGCCATATCTGTCTGGAGTGCTGTGTCCAGTTCTGGGCTGCTCAGGACAAGAGAGACATGGAGCTCCTGGAGCAGGTCTAGCAGAAGGTGACAAAGATGATTAAGGGACAAGAGCATATCTCTCACAGGGAAAGGCTGAGGGAGTTTGGCTTGTCTAGCCTTCAGAAAAGGCAACTGAAAGAGGACCTCATGAATGGATATAAGTATTTGAAGGGACAGCATCCAGAAGATGTGTCCAGGCTCTGCTTTGTGGTGCCAAGCAATAGGACAAGAGTGAATGGGCAAAAACTGGCGCACAGGAAGTTCCACCTGAACATGAGGACAACGTTCATTGCTGTGTGGGTGCCTGTGCCCTGGAGCAGATTGCCCAGAGAAGTTATGGAGTCTCCCTCACTGGAGATATTCAAGAGCCATCTGGATGCAATCCTGCGCCGTGTGCTCTAGGATGACCCTACTTGAGCAGGGAGGTTGGACCAGATGACCCACTGTGGTCCCGTCCAAACTTACCCATTTTGTGATTCTGTATTGTATTTGTGTACTGTTCTCCAAATTCAGACTTAACAGTGAGGCATAACAATTTATCTTACTTTGTCTCTCAGTTCCACAATATGTTTGAATTTCCATTAGGCTTTGGCAACCTGTTCTTAAACGTAGCACATACTTTGCTCAGTGATTATGATGATAAATTCTTTGTAGAGGGAATCTGCAGGATGAGACATAGTGTGAGACTGCTTATGAATCTCCTGGCAAACAGGCAGGGCTCTTCCCTGTTTCTCACAGAGCTGTCAAAGAAACAATTAATGTGTTAGTGTGATCTTACACTGTAAAGCATCTTATGCTGCTGGCAATAATTATGTGCCCCTGCTGAGTAACTTTTTTTTTCTAAAGAGAATGAGATACCAGATAAATTGCAGCTAGTGAAATCAATAGCTTTTTATGCAAGGTCTGAAAGACCATTTTCTTATTTTTTCCCACTTCTGTGGAGAACAGGCATCAAAGTAGCTGAAATATGTCTGCAATAAATACATTCATTTCTGTAGTTTTGATATGGGCAACAATCTTATGCTTTGCTAGGAAAACAGCAGGTCTGCTTTTTCTATTCCTTTTTTACCAGATTTTCTTTTACCTTGCATTGGGAAGCATAACCTCTCAGGAAAGAGGGCTGATATATGGAGACACATGAAACTTGGGAGCAGTTATAACATATTCAAGGACAGAATAACCATACTGATGCTAACTTTTCATGACACTGCTCCTGTATTCTGCATGCTAAAAAGACAGCACTATAAAATGTTTGAAGTCAACCCAACACTATCGTTTCATGCCTAGATGGAAAAAGGAAGCATGATTTTCTTGTGAAATTTACTGATCAGATAATGTAATAAGTTTTCCTCTGCTATTTAAACTAAGTAGTTAAAACTATTCCTCAGTTTCTGAATTAAAATTAAAAATCAAATGCTTGTGATACAGCATTTGTTGGGAGACTAAACATAATGACTAGTTTCAAAGATATGATGCTTGATGAGAAATTGGGATGAGCAGATCTCCAGCCATTATCTCCAGAGAGCTCTGTCAGCTGACTGGGGATGTGTTAGAGTAACTTATGGTATTGGGGCACTTTTTATTTCAAATATGACAATGGTAATAATGCAGTCACAAAGCCTGAGAAACTGCTTGGGGTTAACTGCTGGAAATAGCTTGGGGTTAATCTTGTAGTTGCTTAGCATTGCTAGAATTAGAATCTTACTGATGTGTTTGCTGATAACTAGGATTAATAATCTGAAATTTTTATATTACTCTGATATCAGAATACTGATAAATTTATAGAAACCAAATATCTAATGGAATGATGTCACAAGGCATGACAAGAAAGGCACCAAAGGTCTTTGGGTTAATCCCCTGTTGTTGCAAATTAGTCATGCTGCGTGTCTAAATCCTCTCTAAATTAATTTTCATATCTATATCCTTCTACTATTGTTCAGATTTGCTCAGTTCCAAACAGTAAGAGATTGCAAATTCCTTCTTCTAAACACAATTCCATTCCCAGAAGTCAGTTTTTCGAAGCCGACCATGCAGTTCTAGCCCTCTTCTACTTGAGTGTAATGAGACCTATACAGCTTTACCAACTACCTCTGTCAGTCATATTTCCCTGTAGTAATTTTGGAAAACACTGGTTAATTTTGGAAATGGTTTAAAAAGGGTATAGTTTCTAAAATTTTATTTTCAAAGATTCCTACATATTTTTTGAGAAGGATAGCTGAGTAGAGCAGAGATGCAAACCAGTGACCTCTGCTGAGAGGAAAAAAAAGATATGAGTTCCCAATACACCTGGAGAGGCTCATCAGAGTGTGCATATATCTTTGGTCTTCTTGAAGTGTTCATCTCTCTTTGCCTGCTGGAGTTTTCTTGGAGAATGGATTTGATTCATTTGAGGTACAGAAGGAGGATATGGTATAGAGTAGGACTACTAAGGACAGAAATGCGTATGTCTGAGTGTTAATGGCACTCAACAAAACCCAAAAAAACTTTCTATAAAAGCTTTCTTTCAAGCATTAGTTTTGCCTTTCCCATGAAATCTTACCTAAATGGTCAGGTAAAAAGTGCATCACTGGCAATGTTCTCTTTTGTTGTTTTCTTTTTTTGTAATAAAGATGAGTTAGAATGAGCAGTCTTCTCCTGTTCCTGAGCCATGCTTAGAGTAATTTGTCTTCTGAGGCTTGTGACTAATGGCTTAAACATGACAGCATTCACAAGCATTTATTTCCATTTTGCAGATTTATAAGGGAACTAAATCTGTTCTATGTAAACAAAGCAAGATGAAATCCATGTTCATCATCTATGCATAAAAATGTAAGAAGGAAAAAAATGAAAGAAAGCTAATAAAATTGTCTTAGGGCCATAGAACTTTCACTTTGGAAACAAGAATAAAGTCTGGAAGTTAAAAGCTTGCCTCAGGCATAGTGCAGAACATCATGAGGCAAATTCAGAAGATGGAAACCCCAGTCATGTGTCTTTTTTATATGTGGAGTCAGTCTAATATGGCAGCAGTGTCCTCTTTCCTAACAAAGTAAGTCGTATTGAACACAGGTTAACTGAGAATGGTGTCTATTTTCATGCATCTTGATCTTTCCCAAGATAGAAATGAAAGCTTAAATAAGGAAGCTCAGAGTAACAGCACCAGCAGAACTTCAGCAGAATACAAACTAAGGAAAACCAGTCACCACTCATCACTGTTTCAGCTGCTTAGTCATTAAATCTAAAGAAAGTATTAAATGAAAAAAAGAAGATACCTTTGGAAGAATTACTGGGACACATGTATTCCTGAATAATTTTGGAATAAACATGAATATATAATTTTATACCGTAAGAATGTCATCCCACCTTTAAAAATCACAGAAGTAATGATCTTTATGGCTTAGGTTTAGATCATACAAACTAATTGCACAGCATAAAACAAATTATATCAACATCTCCTTTTCAGTTTTCCACCACTCTTTGAAGCTTTTTGTCGGTGTCTTTTTCCTAAACTTTAATACAAATTAATAAAAGTACCTTTTAACTTGAATTTAAATTCATGTTGATTATTTCTTAATTAAACAAGAGAACAGAAAATATACCTTATCTCTTCAAAATATAAGCCAACTTGCAATCATTTTCTGTAGAATGATTGTCTCCCATTTCCTGCTACAAATACAAATTTTGGGCTGTATTCTATTAATGCACTGACAGTACAATTTGAAACTAATGTGCCCTTTGGAAAGTAAGAGAATTTTTGCTCTGAAAGATAGGAGAAAGAAGTGCACTGTCCTTGAAATAGCAAGTCCCAGTCATTGGGGTGTGTCAAAATCGCAGATGGGAATACTATAGGGTCTGTGTAATTTTTCCTCTGAACAGTCAGTATAGTGAAATCACATGAATTAATTGATCATTTTGATTACAAGTAAATATTTGATCAATCTAAACTGGTTCATCTGCTCAAGTATTAAAATAGTTCAAAGCAGAATGCAGCTGAAGTTTCCTTTCACAAAGCTAACACACTGAGTAATGGTTTCTTAATGGATCCTGGGAACTTAACAACAAATTTGATCCATTTCCTTTATATTGCAAACTTCATTCTAACAGTTCTTTAGCAGAAAAAAATAATAGTAGTAATTTAACCTTAGATAAGTTGTGAAGCTGAATGAGAAGGTAATGTGTCTTCTGTCCTCCCCAGAGAAAACTTCTGCATGTTAACTCTAGTTGTGATTTTTCTCTTGGAGCATAATTTTATTAATTTCACAATTGTTTTTGTCATTTATTAATAACGGTGTAGATAATTGGTGGGTCTGTACTTATTTATAAAGTTCAAAAATATATACTGTCTTTGTGTAGTGTTATAACAAGTTTATTCAGAGTGAAAGTTGTACCAGTATCAGAAAATGGTGGATTTTTTTGTTTCTTTTAAGGTAGTGGGAGGAAATAATGACTTATGTTACTGTTCTGAACTAAAGGCCTGGTGGCTAAAAGCATTATGTGTTTGTTTGCTTTAGAATTCATTATCAGAGCTTCACAATCTTAAATTAATCTCCATAAGCCTGCTGATAATTACTGTGGCAGGTTTGTGGGTGTAGAGAGAATGAGGCAGAGCACTTGATCCAGCTTCCATGGTTGCTAGGGCAAGAATCTCATTGTCCCTAGAATGTGATTCTGTGAAAGTAAAACTGTGCATAATTGCATTTTAATAGCAATGCAAACAAGCAGCTCACCTGAAGGTACTGGGAGGAAGGGTGGTTGCTGTCTGCTCTATTCACGTAGTCCCTCCCAGCGGAGGTCAGTCAGCTCCAACAGTTATTGCTGCACAGGCTCTATAGCTCTTTGGTGGCTGTTCCTACTAATGCTTAAAAAATCCCAAGCAAACAAAAAACAAAACAAACAAACAAAGATACAACACCCCCCAAAAGGCAGCAAAAAAAGCCCCCACACATGTTCCCTGCTGGCCGCTGCTTGGGGAAAAAGGCCCCTACACTTATTCCCGGATGAACACTGCTTGGAAAAGAGTTTGAAAGATTTTGATGGATACACCAGTGTATCATGGATACCTTAATAGATACTGCAGCAGGAGTAGTTATGTGTAGTTACTGGCTTTGAGTGAATAAATATCAATTTGCATGCCCATTATGAGGTTTAGCAGGCATAATGTGTGCAAAAGCACTTTTGCCAGGCACAGTGAGTATGCCTATAAATCTTGAAAGCAAATGTTAAGAACAAAGACATGTTTGAAGTGCTGAGTATATATAGGGAAGCAGGTTGCTTAATGAGTAGCACAGGGCTTGAATGCTTGCAACACTATTTCCTTTAGGTTTCTGTACTGCTGTTGTCACAGTGTTTGAACTTTTCAGATCGTATCCTAAGTGAAATAGCTGCCATTTCTAACAGATGTGTTTTCCCTTTCTTTCATCTCCCTCTCGGAAGGAAGAAGGGGGATTAGATGTGCATTTTAACTTTTGTTTTTTAATCTGTTGCTGAACATGAGAAAGCCAGTTCCTCCATGATTCATAATTTGTGGATATTCAATTAACCTGTCTTCCCAGGTGATCATTTCTGTCCCCGTGCTGTGCTCTCCATTCCCAAGGCAGAACTGTTTGTGGAGCTGTAAAATGATCTGAAGGAGAGAACAAGTGTGGATTAAAAAGAAAAAAAAATACTGTTTAAATGTAGATTAGTTCCCATATCACATAATGGTGATTCCTTCTCCCACTATACAGATACATGAATATAATTGAAGGACAAGAAACTATGTGACGAAGTACATCTTTCTCTCAGAGGTGGTTTCACTCTTAAATGTTTGTTTCACTGTAAAATGTCATCTTGCAGAAGGATTCGTGAGAATTGTGCATATCCGTGCCCTGTGACTCCTAAGACTGTACACAAACACGGGGATACCTAGTCACCACTTTTTCAATAAATAGATTTCTGATAAAAAGTATGAATGCAGACAAAAATAACCTTATATTTACCTTAAGGTTTAACAAGGATTTGCAGCCATTGAACCTATATGAAAAACATATATGAATGTAACAACGTATAAATACCATGTTTTTAAAAAAAAATAAAAATCTGGCAGCTGAATTAATTGTTGTCATTTATATCAAGCTGAATTTGGCAGACCATCTGAGGGAAAATTACAGTGACCAATAAGTATCGTAATGAAAACATGAGTAAAGATTATTGTAATATTCTAATTAAAAATATGTGATGGCACTGCAATATTTCTAGAATAAAAGCCTACTCTAAAACAGAAACCATGGCAAAAGGACTTCACTTAGTAGAGTCTTCTTTTTTTTTTTTTTTAAGGCTTGCCCTAAGCATAATAGGTGGTTAAATTAAATTAAATTCTGTAGCATGTATAACCATAATAATTCCAACCTGAGCAAAAACACTTAAACATCATAAATCCTTTAATCAACTAGAAATGTTTGAAATGTGAAACAGCATACTTACAAAAATACAGAAATCACATCATAATAGTTTTAGGTGACTAAATATTCTACTAATTGTTAAGGAACTCTTGAGACTTAAATCAGAATTGTTAGCCCTCAGAAAGAAATTAGAGTACTAAGCGCTTTTAAATCCTAAGATCCTGCAAGTGTGCAAGGATCTTAAATGCACTGTGATGTGTTTCACAAACAAACAATGCAGTATTCAGAATTCTGAACATTTAACCTCCCACAAATATATGAATTGATGAAAAAGTAAAATGGTCATAACTAAATTTTCTTACAGACAGCACTTTTGGCTAAGAATTTCCAGGTTAAAGCAGATCAAGATGTGCAATAGTAAGCCAGAGCATTATGTCAGGTCCTGGCACCATTTCATAGGGCAACAGTGGAAACTTCTGAGTAATCTGGTATAGTAATTGGGCTGTTCTTCCTTGTCTGCTGGGATACTGTGGAGAAAAAAGATAGGAGACATGTTAACTATTTCAGCTTACATTCTTGCTTGATAACACACTTGGTTGAAGAATTCTCCACTGATTTATTCTTTTTTTCTATGTATTTTCTGTCATCACAGAAAATGACAGATAGAATTCAGCATATTGCCTCATGTGACCAAAGTTAGCATTTCTTAATAAATATCATTGACAATACCACAAACACTTAATTTTTGTCAGGTCCTAGATATCAGCTTTAAATTGATGTTAGGTATTTCAGAGTTTTCACCTTAACATTTCCCATCTCTCTGCTGGTTTTTTAGCTCTTGTTTTGTATCTGATAAACTGTAAAATACTGCAGAAGGCTACATGAAAGCACAAGTGAGTATATGACACTTGACCTGAAGTCCTGCAACTATTGTTAAAAAGTCAGTGCTGTGATGTGGCTGTCCCATTGAGTTTTCCACAGTTCATTTGGCCTCATGACATGCTGAAAGTAAGCAAACCCTTCCTGAATGGTCTCTTTTGCTCCCTTGAAATCCAGGCAGCAGGGCTTATAGTAGTTAGTATCTCCCTTCACATTTGGGAAATAGCAGGGGATATTTTTAGGGACAAGGAGCTTCTGGGAATAAGCTCCATTAGGCCTCAGCTGGTTAGGCAGCTCACTGTATGCTATAGGGGGAAGTAGATGTGTTTCCTTGATGATGGCAAACAGAATGAAGGCAGATGGGTTTTCTCTCCCACGTCTTTCAAAACTTTTCAAGGAAGTGTAGAGGTTATCCAATGCTTTCAGTGCCCTCCTGTTCCCCTTGATATGATTAACCACCTTTCCAAAGCTCCGTGACTCTCATGAGCCCCTGTTTACAGGATCTGAAAGGTGTCTTTTGTTTCCTAATGGAGCTGATTTTAGGACTTTCTAACAAAGCAGCACTTGTAATGTTGGTTTCTGTGCTCTATTTGCTTCAAGTAAGTTATAAATAAGGCAGTCTCAGAGATATCTGAGATGGAGCTGGGGAACTCTGTGTCTTTGAGGAAAAATAAAGGATACTTGGAGATGTGGTAGTGGCAAAAGCATGCAGAATTCATCCAACACCAGTGGAATAAGTCACAGTGAACCTGTCCCACAGCACTGATTGCATTACAAAAGCTCTGCAGCTTCTCTCTAGATTGAGTAAATTGTCTGGTATCTGAGAAAACAAAGTGTGTGACCAGTCCCCATTGCTGAGCCAAGAAAACAGTTCAAGTTTCCTTCTGTTCATTTTTCCTTCTAGGTATCTGATCAATGGAAGAAGGACTGTGACATGAGAAAATATATTTCTAATATCTAGAGCTGCATGTGAGCTATTACTGAATTCATAGGAGCTGTCTGTCACACTGCCCACGCAGTCCTAGTCATTATCAAGTCAACAGTTTTCAAAGCATCCTGTGACTCAAAACACAAACATAGAAATGTTAAAAGCAATTTAACAAGATGCCTTAACATGATGTATCATAAACAAGACACATGATTTTAGTTAGATTCATAATCTTAAATATGTGTAGAATTGTGTTCAATGGGATTTTTTGTTCGTTCACAGGAAGAACAGAATTATCTCATACAAAAGACAGTGTTGCTTTTAGACAAAGCTGACGCTCTTAGCTCTTGGAAATGTTAAAGATTTCCTCTTACTTAATGCTGGATTAAAAACGTGGTTATAGATTTGAAATTTGGATAGATCTGATAGAGACTATTAAAAGTCTGAATCAGTTTGTAGCATGGCAGCACTCAACAAAACAGTGCATTTTCACAAAAAGATCACATATGTTTGGGAAACTATCATGTTAAAGGGCCTCAAGGAGTTTCAAGGGACCATATGTGCTTTAAATGTGATCTCAAACAACACAGATAAGTATTTGACAACTCAAAACAAACAGAAAAATGCCTCCAAACACAATTTTGCACATATTTAAGCTTATGAATCTAACTAAAATAATGTTTCTTGTTTCTGATCCATTATGTTAATACATCTCATTAAATTGTTTTTAAAATTTCTTTTCTATGTTTATGTTTTCAGCTTGAGTATAAATTGCAAAATCACTGTGTCTATGCAATTATTTGTAGATTTCCTCTTAATATCTCTCTCATTTTAAACATCACTATTTGTATTTCTAAAAGTATGCATGGCTATAAAGGAAACTATACTGCTTAGGGTAATGATAGGTTCCCGTTTTCCAAATTGCTTTTCCCATGACAAAACCATTACTGTAGAATTTGTATTGCTGCTTTCTGTATAGGAACAAATTGTACTCGTGTCAGGAGTATGCATAAGTGGCTTTTTTCTCTTTGTATACAAAATGACTAGTTTTTTCATTTTCTATTTATCATCCCTAAAAGCAAAACCACTTTCATGTTAGTGCAGCAAGATAACCAGTAGAGAACCAAACATATTAGGATTTTCCAAGTACCCACCTGACTCAGGGCCTTTAGTTCTGCAAAGCCTTCTCCAAGGAGAGATGAAAGTCACCCTGTGGTTTCTACTGGTCTTACTGTTTAATATTTTTATTCAATCTCTTCTCAGAGAAGAGGAAATAAATATTAAGTGTTAAAATACATTGTAATTCAAGAAAAGATCTATGTCTGGCTTGTATTAGTGCCTTTCAAAAATTGTGGTCCAGTGTGATAAAGCTGCTCCTGAGTGAGACTTACACACATGGAATTCCACAGGAACAACCTAAACTGCTTTAACATCATATTTACATAATTAATGTTTTCAGTGACTTGTTGTGGAATTAAATGTAAACTTGAAACTTGAGAAAGTTAAAAGGTTTCGAATCATTAAGATCACCTTTTTTAAGCCCTCTAAAAATTGAAGGAAATATAAATTTCCTAAGCATGGACCACAGAGATGGCTCAAGCCATAGATGGCAGTTGTTGACTGATCTGAATTTTGAAAAGTAGCATAACCCATTTCTGTAAAACTCAGGTTTTTGACAGCTGCTTAGCATCTTCCCAGTTCAATAGTTCGGAAGATCTCAGTGACAATCAGTTTGCAAAGATCAGTGATGTTTGGGGCGGCTCTTGGTGGATGTTTAAGGGACTTTCCCCAGTTCCTCACAGACTTCAAGGAAATTAAACTTCTTGGGCTCTGAAGCTGTTCACTCAGGGGTTCAGCACAGGCACATGAGAGAATTCCCTGTCCTTTGTAGGATTTAAAAAGCTATACAAAGCAGGTCAGTATTAGGATGCAGAAATTAAGATTGTGGTTGCACACAGTGATGAACCACATGACAAGGATGAGCTAGGAAGGGAGGATGAGGAGAATGTTGGGTTGTGGAAGGCAAGGAGCTGAGGCATGACATAATCAGAATTGTCCGAATGGTGCAACCAGAGGGCAGTAGTCAATGCCTAATGACCAGATGATCAGTGACAAGGGGTCTGCAGGGGTCCACACTGGGACCAGTACTGATTAATATCTTCATAAATGGCATAGACAAGAGGGCTGAGCACACCTTCAGCCAGGTGAAACCCAAGATGAGTGGTGCAGTTGACACACCTGAAGGATGGGATGCCATCCAGAGAGACCTGGACAAGATCAAAAAGTGGGCACACGTGAACATCACGAGGTTCAACAAGGCCAAGTGCAAGGTGCTACCCCTGGGTCAGGGTGACCCTGCTATCAACACAGGCTGGGGGATGAAGAGATTGAGAGCAACCCTGTTGAGAAGGACTTGGGGGTGTTGATGGACATGATCTTTCAGTGTGCACTCGCAGCCCAGAAATCCAGTTGTATCCTGGGCTGCATCCAAAGCAGAGTGGCCAGCAGGGAGAAGATTCTGCCCCTCTATTCCACTCTGGTGAGACCTTACCTGCAGTGCTGCATCCTGCTCTGGGGTCCCTAGCACACAAATTACAAAGATCTCTTGGAGGGAGTTAGAGGAGAATGGAATACTTCTCCTATGAAGACAGTCTGAGAGAGACAGAACTGCTCAGCCTGGAAAAGAAAAGGTGCTGGGGAGACCTTCCAGTACCTAAAAGGGACTTACAAGAAAGATGGAGAGAGACTGTTCAGCAGGGCCTGCTGTGATAGGGCAAGGGGTAATGGTTTTAAATTAAAAGAGGGCAGATTCAGACTATATAGAAGAAATTTTTTACAAATGAGGGTAGTAAAACACTGCCCAGGGAGGTGGTGGATGCCCCTGGAAACATTCAAGGTCAGGTTGGATGGGCTTTGAGTAACCTCGTTTGGTTGAAGATGTCACTGCTCTTTGCAGGGGGGTTGGACTACGTGACTTTCAAGGGTCATTTTCAACCCAAACCAATCTGTGACTGATCTTTGAGGGCCTGCAGGAGGGGGAAATCCACTGAACATCTCTTTTCCATGCCTCTTTCTTTCCTGTGCTGAACACCAGTTTTGACCATGCCCTTATAACAAGGTGGTATTTTCAGTGTCACTGAAATTAATGTCTGAAGTCAGAAAAAATTTTATATCTGAAACTCCACTGAAATCACACTGACTGAAAAGTTGGGCCAGTATGTTAACATTGGAAAAAATGGTGAGGAAAATCAGTATATCCAGACAAGTAGGGTATATCTCCAGTCATCCTTTCTATGAATTTTTTCTGTGATAAAAGGCAAATTTGTTTTCTAGCTGCTTTGCATAGCCTACACTTTTTTTTTATTTTTTAGGAAAATATGGAATTTACTGATTTTCTGAAAAGCTGATTACATAGTCATGAAGTATTGTCAGAAAGGTGGGAGGCAAATGTATGACTGCTGGGCTTAATTGGAAGAAATCACTTAAAAAAGAAAACCACTTTAAATAATGACCACTAAAGCAATAATACTTCTGAAATACTGTGTTTTGTGAATGAAGAAGAAAGACAGCCAGACTAAACTCACACAAGTTAACCACTGAATGAAAAAACCCACAAAAGAAGCAGTATTTTTTCTCATTATGATGTAAAGATCTCTCTAGTTTAATGCAAAAAGTATGATCTAATTGTAACATCAAGGTCAAGTTCAGTAAAGCTTACCTTCAAAGGACTGGCCAAGTAGTCAGTTTGTCAGCTGAAACTGGTGTGCAACAATGGTCTTTGCTCCTAAGATATTTCTGATGTCTAAAATGATTATGCATCTGGCTTATTTAGTGTTATTATGTATAGAGAACTATTTTGCCTTATATTATGAGATTTTTAAACTCTATATGCCTTTTTGCATGTGGTCCACTGTCACAATTTAAAAATAATTGGTTTTCACAGAGAAACAAATTTTCCCCAAAAATTATTTGTTCACAAAGAATTTGTTCTTTCTGTAAGAAAAGGTTACTTCTGGAAAAAAAATCCAAGACTGAAACCAATTTTTTTCACTTTCACATCCACAGATTCATAAACATCTGTGGCAGAAAACTTTGCATCTTGATAATGCCAACATGCAATGTTATTTCATTGTTCTTCCATAGGCCAACTTTCTCAATATCTATAAATCATACATATTCCTGCCTTGCACCACAAAATTATGGTCAATGCAGTACTGAAATATGTGTCTACATGCTCATACGTGTAAAATCCACAGTCTATTATCACCTTGTAAGAATTACTGAAGAGGAAAAGAAAAAAGCATGTCCTGAAGAGGAAAAGAAAAAAACAATCCCTGTTAAAAAAAAAAAATCTAATATATTGAGGGTTTTAGCCTTTTTCATGTGGAGAATGTGAGTGCAAATGGAAAAAGCAACTTTGTATTTATACAAAACATGCAACGAATGTGAAACCTCTAGAAATTTAAGGAAATGGTTGGGTTTATTTTCCTGGTGAATGATGTTTTTGCTTCAGGAATTACTCACATCTCATTGGTAAACCTGGGAGCAGATGAGTTTGACTTAGTCTACTGTCAGTTCAATGACTTTAGTAACACTTTAAAGGCTTTAATGTGACTGCACTGAACTGCACAGACTTTAATAGCAGCTTTCAAAAGCAGTGATGGGTTGGTCTCAAGCCTGACTTGTCACTTAGCACTGGAGTTCTTGTAAACAAGTTTAGCACACGTCTGTGTAATCACTTCATTCATATAATTTACTTTACAGAAGTACTTGTTTCTCCTCAGAAAGGCTGAAAACAGATTATTTGTTTCTGTGTGGGCATGTAGCAATCTCACATGGAAGAACACTACATTTGACACAGCATTTGAAACAAAAATTGTATTGTCCTGATGATAAAACAATAAAAGGAATTTTAAGATATAAATTATGTTTCTAAAATGTATTATATACTTCTCTTCCATGCAGTTCTGTAGAGACCCCTGGAAATGGAGGTATTAGTACTCATTCAATTTCTTTTAAGTTCAGTGGCCATGTCTTAATCAGCACAGATCAGAGGGCAATTAAAATGTGTAACAAGTCTCTTGTGATAGGTTTTTTTATTTATACCAGAAGTACTTTTAACTGCCGCAAAGTCAGTGGTATGGAAAAAAGAAAAGAGAAATAAAGAAATTTAGTAAGAATGTTGCAGTGATTTTAAGATCTTAATGTGCTACACATTCATCTTCCTTTGTACTACGAGTCCCTCCCAAGAAGTATTAATGTAAGGCAGTAAATCAGGATATTAGAAAGCTTAGCTCTACTGCATGGTAGTGATGATAGACTTTTTCTCAATTGGTTTCTCTGATAGTTTTTTTTATTTATACCAAAAGTACTTTGCATTTAATAGTGGGTGAAGAGGAACTCCACAACAGATTATGGCTTGGAAATTCTAAGGTGGAGGGCGGGGGTTTTTTGAGGGTGAAGAATTATGTGCATTAAAATGCCTGCAAGTTTTTGGGGGATTTCAAAGACTGTTTTGGCAGCAGGACAGCTGCGTAACACAGACTCTGGGAGGCACTGCCAGCACAGCTCGGTAGAAAGGTGCAGGGCTGCAAAGAGCAAGCCCCTAGCATTGCTAAGGTTGAGGTACCAAGGTACTAACTACAGCCATCTCAAGTCTTTTCTGACATAGAGACATTACTGGGTTATACAGCACTTTGGGCAGCACAGGATGTGATCATGGCACTCTTTGACATCTCCTGCCACATAGCGCCAGCAGCCTTAAGCAAATTGAATGTATGTGGAGAGGATTCATCAGAAGAGCTTTAGGACAGAGGAGACTTCATTCCAATTATTTCTGTCAGTATTTTCTGACAGTCATGTCTTTTCTGATTCTGAGTTAGCATTGCTGCCTTGCCAACACCTAGTTAAAATAGAAAACTTTAATTTGTGAGAACTTCCTTTAAGAAGAAAATCATAATTGGTTGGATAAATCAATCTCCTTCCTTCTTTGAATTTGGATTGCATCCTATGTCTTCCAAAACTTTCAATACTCAAGTGCTTCTGTAATACTTTCTTGTTTATCCTATTCCCATTTGCACCACATTTGAATCTGTCTAACCTGTGTTCCACGTAAGTACTTTATGACAGTGCTCTGGGAAAGAGGGGCTCCTCTGAAGTACAGAAAAAGAAAAATAAATTTGTCTTAGAATTTCAGGGATGCAGCTTTGTTATTACCTCAGCCTCTTCTGGAAGCTGGAAGAGAGAGCTTTTTGCTGAAGGTGCCTGTATGGTGGAGGTAGGTTCAGGGTAATATAAATGTAGACAACAAATTTATATCTATAGCATTTGGACTAGCCAGCCCTAGGATGTTTCCATGTTCATAGATATATTTTTCTCTCTCCTACACTCTTGTCAGACATAATGAAATAAATCATGTTCAAACACCAAAATCACACATAAAGTACTGTTTCTTTTTGTAATCTGGGTTGGTTTTGTTTGTTTGTTTTCTGAAATAGTGTGGATTTTGTTTTTGGTGATTCTTGTTTTGGGGGGTATTGGAAGGGAAGGGGAATTTTTTTTGTTCCAGTAGTCTTGCTTCTGGAACAGCCAACTAACTAAATGTGAAATAAAAAAAATCTCAAAGAAAAGCAAGCATTTGAAAATAGGGGGTATTAGTGATTTTTTTTTGTTGTTGTTTTGTTCTCTGAATATGCTCTCACACCACCATTTTTCTAATCTGCATCTTGATGTATAAAAGAATAAAAAAGGGGTTGGACTGTGCTCTTTTGGGGTTTAACTTCTCTCTTCTCTCACTTCCTGCCATCTGTACTGACACTCAAGTTTTGGATCACTCTTTAGAGCAGGAGAGAAAAATCTCATTAGAGAAAATTTAAAAGGGATAGAGTGATCTAGGTATGATGTTTTCAATAGTCTGCACTTTTACTGCAGTGTTTTTATTAATATTTTTAACTCAGTGAAGACTAGTGCTTTGTACCAGAATTTGCAAGATGAGTTGCAAGTATATATGTGGCTGGTACTGAGGTTTTTCTGCTCTTAAGAAGATAAGGATCCTCATGCATTCCCTGTGAAGAGCACAGCCCCTCCAGCTCTTGAAAATTCAGCTTTTCCACTTCACAAGGACAGCATGACAATGGCAGAGAAGTCACTGCATCCATGTTTCACTTTAACCAGCAGGGCACACTGCAGCATGCAGAGGCCTGGCCATCATTTTGTCTCCTCAGTCCTGCTGTCTGAAACAGCCATTTGTCACTGCTTCTGTTACAGCCCTTGGGGCCATACTTTGTAAAGGGCTGAATGGTTTTAATTGCCTCTGAATTCACTCAGCAGCTCTTTCGAGATATCCCAGGCTTGCTAATCCCTTTTCATCATCACCTTCTCTTTTTTCATGAACCATAAAGATTACAGGTCATACCAGCTTTTACTCCTTGAATCCAGTCCCCACACATACTGTCAAGATAAAGGTGAGACCTCTGCATGCTACCATCAATGGTCTTGAGCCTTTGAGTCCCCTGAGCTTTTCTGTGTTTAGACTGTTACAGAGAGAATATAATAATTAAAATTGTGTGAATAAGCTATAATGAATAATTTATCATACAAATTCCTCTATTTTGTCTCTCAGGAATATCTCAAAGTAAATTGACTTCTGTTTGTTTTTTGAGTGGTTCATTGTCCAAGGAAGCATTCTGCTTTTGTGATTAATAGTTAACACTATCTTTCATCTGGTTCTGTTTCGACTGTTTTTTAGTCTTGATTGGCCAAACAAGTCACACTGGGATTTGCCTTTATTCTAGAATAAATAAAAAATACTTCCATAAATATTTTACAGTGCCATTGCAAAATCTCTAAGTAAGATAATTAATATTTTTTTCTTGTTCTAAGTGATTGACTGAGGTATGTTTTTCATGTAAAAGCCTCCAAACAACTAAGCCACTAAAGATACACATGTAGCTGATGTCATGGGTTTACCAGAATACAGGTTGCATTATTTAGACAATGCCCTCAGCTATCCAGGTTATTTAAAATGTGTCACACATGCAAACACACACACTTTGAAAATGTACATGAAAATTTTTAGTTCAGCCTTAATGCAAAAGAAACTTGTATAAAAATACTGTAACACTAATTGGGAGATTTTTGGTGCAGCTTTAAGTAAAATTTCAGTTTAATTTATTTGTTTCCTGTTAAATCTGTTGTGCAGCCAGTGATTTTTCTCCGCTTCTTACTTTGAAATCAGGGTCTTAGCCTATAAAATCAACATGCAACTGCTAACTGCAGTGGAAGCGTCTGGTACATTGACAGGAGTTGCCAATTTGTATGCTCAACCTCCATATATTAGAAAATTAGTACCTATGGGAGGATATATCCTGAACAAGTGTATGGACATTGGAGGCATTACCTTAAAAGACATCACCAAATCAGTTATATGAAGGAATGTTATAATGTACCCAGTGCTATGATTACTGCACCTGTCTCTTGCCGTGCCTGGAGTAGTGCCTTAAGTTCCTAATCCATCATTGTATATCAGGGTATAATTAGATCCACAACTTTAACAATAGCTGTATAAAATAGCATAATTTAGTTGAAATCAAAGGATTTTCTGAGCTAGGTGTTTTATTTATAGTGCTCTTTCTAACTTTTTTCTGGGATGCTTTTTTTCTTCTGTCATATTTTCTCCTTTGGATTATACAGTGTTCATGTATAAAGACCCAGTATCTTCATAGTTGCAGAATCCAATAATTTGCCTTACAGACAAAACTAGTGCATGATATCTATTAATTTCCTATAAAAAATAATCCCAAAATGAGCCTGAAAATGTCTTCCAAATACCTTTAAAAAAATCATCTTCCCTCCCCTAATCATAGCCAGGGTGTAATATGTTATTATGGTAATTTAATGCTTTTTGTTAGAGAAAAGTACTTTGAAGCACAATGGTAATATCTGAAGGCATGCTTTTTCATTAATTTTTTTGTTCCTGTTGTTATTTAAGTCTAACTTATAAGAGAGTTCTCAGCAGGATCTTAAGAAATGTTTTTAGAGGGAGTGGAAGGACTGAAATGGTTTTAAGTTTAGAGCAGAGATGCTGTAAAAAACTGCTGAAGTGATAAACATTGCTGTCTGTACCATATTTTAATTTCTGTGCATGGGCATGAATATAAGTGTATGTCTCTTCCTCCTTCCCACTGCCTTGAAAATGCAGACATCCTCTGTTTTTATATTGTTTTGAGTAATATGTGATAAGATTGAAGGAAATTATGAAAACACAGGAGAATTATAAGTGTAGACTGGAACAGATGTTTCAAATATGGCAAATGTTATTTTAGGATCATTATATCTTCTTTTTGTGCATTTTGAGATGGTAAGACCTGAAATGTCAAAAAGCCAGGGGTTTTTTTTGGGTCTTTATGTAGGATTTTTATTACTACAATTAAATTGATGAATTTGATACTTTCTTTAATTTGATACATGCCTTTCATGTCCCTCTTATATTTGCACATATACAAAGATGCTAAAAATAGGAAATGTTTTATGGCATGTATTTTTTCATATTTTTAAAAGGCATAGTGCTTGTGACTATTTGATATTCTTCACACATGAATTCATTTCCCACATACAAATAATTTAACAAGGTTTTCATGGGAGCCCCGTGCTACTGCATGGATAAGTTATTCACTGAAAGCTGATACTGCTAGATCTAAAAGCAGTGGCAAAAAAATATTTGCCTGGAGTACATTGAAGCATGAAGGCCACATTTAAACTGGTCCTGGAGGTTGCTCCAAAGGGCACCCTGAGGAATTTCTTATGGACAGGATAAGCGACATGGCTTGTGCATATGATCATGTAGGGAGGTAATGTAGTTTTGCTGTTTATAAGTAAGTTCTCAGAAAAGATTTTATGTGTTGAAGAGATCATGCCTTTTATGGGTGTAAAATTTTAGTAGTATTTATGGCAGTCAGCAGATATACTTTACAGTGAGTTTATTTTGCTATAATGCATAATAATCTATATAGTTCAGTTGGATGACAGCAGTTTAGTTTGTTGCTAGGAATAAAAAAAAAAAAAAATTCCTAAGAAAAAGACATGCCTAATCTTTCATCACTGGTCTCTCACTAACTACAGATTCAGACTTCCAATCAAGATGGGAGAGAAATCAGGCTGCTTCTGTGCTAAGATATGTGTCCAATTCTTGGACATCTAGTCCCCTATAGAGACTTGAAGCCATTCTAAAGCAGGCTATGGCTGTAATTTAAGCAATGTTCATCAAATCACTGAATGGGATTCAGCCAAGCATTTTGGCTCCAACCATATTGCAAAGTAGACAAATTCTCCTGCACAGAACCTCTGACATGCCAGAATGATCCAGTCTACTCTGAGCTGCGCTGATGTGTACTAACGAGTTGAAATAAAAACCTGGACACCCAGGGCTGCTCTTGTTGCCACTGGCTGCAAACCTGCAGTGTCTGAGGTGAAGGGTGTGAGTGGGACACAGACACAAACACAGCCACCACTGTGGGATGTGACCTGCACTTACAAGTTCTGCTTGTCTGTATCAGCTAAAATACAGCCTGATGTATGCACATGGGAAATGGCTGAAGAACTGAGAAACACCTAAGGCCTTGACTCCTGTGTTTTTTAAAGCGTGGCTGGCTGTATTTTCTTCAGGTTTTTTGGAGCAGATTTATTGCACCATGTAGCAAGCACAATAAGCACCATGTAGCAAGGCTGTGCTTGCAGAAGACAGAGCTGCAGTTGCAGTACTGTTGGAGAAACAAAGTGCAACACATTTCAAAAATGCCTCGTGCCTTCTAATCAGAAAGGGCTTCTGCACAGTAAAATGATACCATGATTTCTTGTCTAATACTGAGTTGACTGTCCCTGGAACCTGTGATATAAATAAAACCAACTCGTAGTAAAACCATGCCAGTGTGGGTGTCACCCCTTGAAGCTTTAGTCCTTCCTATATGCCAGAGGAAACCCCATAATTTAGCGGCAGAATGTTTCAACTAAGCTGGTTGGTTCTATCACAGCATTAGGCTAGAATAGCTCCCTTGCTCTTTGGCAGGGAACATTCATTTCTGAATGGAATTTACCATTTAAACAAGTGCTATACCAGCACCTCACTTAATTTTTATGCCAGCGTGATTTGCATCACCTTAACTATGTATTGTCTGAAGTGCTGATTATATGTACTTGTGTTGGATTGGATAATGCTCTATGAGCATTATCTGGTTGATTCATTGTATTATTACGCTCTTTATCTGAAACTCAGCTTTTAGTAACTGCAGACCTTCATCAGTTTAAAGTAGGCTTAGATTCCCTGCTTCTAACAGAACAAGTTGTTTATTTTTATAGCTTATTTTTATTGGGGGATTTTTTTTTCCTTTAGATTATTATTGTTATGACTGTTATTTTGGTGCAGGAAGGCAGACTTCTCCTCTGACATTCTTTGAATCCAGATGGAGAAAGTGAGGGACCAGACAAAAGTTGCTTCATGTTGATGCTTCACCTGTGCAGTCAACTTACCTGTGTATATGTATTACACAGGCTTGGTGTAAAGGGGCATTAGCAACTCCAGCTATGCTGCACAACTCCTTCATCCTTGTAAGTATTGTGTTATTTTATAAGGGAATATCTTCAAATATGACGTAGCATTGATACCCAGAAAGGTGAAGGGAGACTGGCACATTTATTGAGAAATACAGACTCACCCACAAGAATCTAAGACAGGTCTTGGCAACATTTACTCCACATCTGCACTAGTATACTGAGTTGTCCATCATATTTATTCCTTTAAAACCTTCATTGATATTTTATTTTCAGAAATAAACAACTTTCCAGAAGCAGACTGGGAGAAGAGTTGGTAAAACACAAGACATGAGAGATGTCTGAATACAGAAAAAAGACAATAAATTTCAGTTTTGCTGTGGTCTATCAGGTACCGAAAAATATAACTGAATCCTTCCAGCTTTCTGATGTTGATGAATATCAGTAAAGCAAAAATGAATTTTTTACTTTGCTTGACACAGGCCAGCAGCTAGTTTGCTTTCAATATTCTTGAAAGTAACCTGAAGACTTCTAAATTATATCTGACTTCCCCTTAAAGGCCTAGAGCTAGGGATTTTTTGAAGAATTATGGCAGCATGGCTCCTTTTTTTACTCCCAGCTGTCTGTTCTAAAAGGAATACAATATAGACCCAAAGGCTTTATATGTGCTAGTATCCCCTGGTGCTGGAGAAATAGCCAAGTACTTTGAAGTAGTTACTGTCTTTTATTTTTTTTCATCACATGAAAACCTCTGCATTTACTGAAATAGTTTCTGAGGTAGATAAATAACAATAGTTAATAAGATATACACTCCTGCTTTGAAATTGTTCTTACAGTGTTCAGCTCTTTAGCAGTTTCTTCTGTGCATAGAGCATGTTGGTGAAAACAAGAGAGGTAGCTAGAGATCAAAACTTTGCTGAACTCAAATTTTTAACCCTCTTCCTTCAGAAAAGGTTTTAAATCTTTTGTTGTTGGTTTTGCACTCTTTTTCCTTTGACATTATTGCAGAAATTATGTACACAAATGTTTTCAGAATATATGAGTTTTGTATTGCTCCAGCAATTATGCCATATTGCAGAGTACTTATGCTAATGCTGTACTACTTCTGCATGCAAATAGTTGAAATGAGAGCACTGAAATGCAGCTTCTTATAACTAGATCCCCACTACTAGTTTTCCACTACATAATGGGTGTTCATCTTTCCATGTACATGATTCTCCTTCTCTTGTATTTGCCTACCTCTGTTTCACTGCCTGTGTGCCTGTGATTATGGTGTAAGCATGTACATGTCTGTCTGTGGGCTTCTGTCTAAGCATGGAGGGGTTTTTTATGAGTTTCTAAGGACTTACAATAGCAGAAGCAAGTAATACGTTATATAAATGTAGTTTCTTTGCTTTTTTTGGTAGAAATTCCACACTCTCTCTGAAAAATCTATCATTTACGTACAAAAGACAAAACAATGAGAATCACCACATAGCTACTTAATACAGAAAAGTAACCAAATTTACAGTACCTTGAAGAAATATTTTGAGTATAGTAAAAAAAATTACAAGTTAACTTCCAAAAAGAATTAGTCTTAACATCTACAAGTCCTAATATGGAAAACACTTGATGTAAATATTCTGTTGTCAAATATCATATAATACAGTGATAATGCCTTATCACAATACTGTGGATTATATTAATAGCTATATCATAGTGTTATATACATGATAGAATTAGGCAATGTTACATGTATGGCATGGGTGCTACAATAACAAAAATTGTTTCCCTGGTCCCCATCTTTTCTTTGAATTTCAGGCATTTACCACTACTGTTTTTGATTCATTACCTCCAGTGAAGTAAAATACTCCAGTTTTATTTACGGCACTAGACAAGTTTAAACACAGGCTTGGATATAAAAATAAAACAGAATAAAAGTACAAAACAAGCAAATATCTGGTATCCCTGTCTTTAGTTATCAGTTAGGCTTTATCTAAGGTAGTCTGAGCTGTGGGAGTTAAACAACCACCTTAATATTATTTTATAATTGCTTTCCAGATGAGTGGCTGTGGCTTGGTACAAAGGAATCTAATTTAAGGAAACACGTTATACTTTAAGTTTGATTATTTTCAGGGGATTTTAGGAAAGGAAATGTATCATCATCTAGGCTTGTCAAAAACTTTAGGTTTTGTTTCTTTGTGATTTGTTTTTTTTCAGTTCCAGGTGGTGGGACTGCAAGCCCCTGTAATTAAGAAAAAAAAAAAAAAGGCAGGGGGCAGAATATATTAACATCTAAGACTTGAAAAGTTTCACATATACTAATATTAAAACCCTAATAATCTACAACCTGTCAATAAGATGCAAAAAAAATCAGGCCTAAAGGGTTTTTCCTTGATCTGATTTTTTAGTACTATTTTCATGCTCTTCTCTCATTAATAAAACATAATTGCCTAATAATATAACCAAATATGTGCCTGCATTGGCGTAATACTTTATTTAAGCCCACAGGATTTAAGAAGAGGCTGTTAGTGTTCCACCACCCCATTTATACCCTAATCTGGTTGCAGCACTTAGCAAAATAATCACATCCATTACAGAGTGATCTATTAATTATATAACCAATATTTTGCAATTTTTTACTAAGGACTTGTCATATCATAGTTTAAAATTTAGGACTCTCTCTCCCAGGCAAGTGGTCTAGCTACCAAAAGCCATTGTCACCATCCTTTTATTTGTCCCAAATGATACTTAATTATCTTTAAAAAAAGACAGCGGCAATGAGGTCATAAATTACCTCCCATTGCAAGTGTTTGGTTGGTGGCTAAGACGTTACTGTAGGGCAGATAAAACAGTGTTTCAAATATTTCCTGGCAAAGGAAAGGAATTAATTACATTCAGGGTGACTACCCACATTCTATTAGATGAAACTGTGCCAGCATCTGCTCCTCCTCCTTTGGCTGTCCTTTGATAGGAAAGAAGAATGCTTTCATGTTTTTTAAAAGGTGCCAAACTCTGGGTGATTACTCAGAGCTGTGACTCCCAAGTGAAGGGCAACCAGCGTAAAGGATCTAATTGCTCCTGAAAGGCAGAAGGTTTAAAAGCCCTGTCATGAATGCTTTGTGTTACATTGGGTAGTTCTCTCTCCACCCATCAGCTCTGGAAAATGGCATTTCTTCTTCTCTGCATTTTACATAAGGAGATAAGAAAGAAGCTGTTACTTACATTGTGTCTGAAATCCTACCAATTGGGGGATATAGACACAGATTACTTGTGAAATTAACTTAGTCATGTAAATCATGTGGTTCAGAGATGTGGATAATACCAATACCTTTAGAAGGAATACATTGAAAGCCAAGGACTGAAATCCTTCATGGCTTGGAACCATCGAAATTTAGTAAATTTTACTTTTTCCTCTGGCTTTTATAGTTGTTCTTTCTGCACAGGCAGTGGAACCAATGATTCTTGTGAGGAATATTGAGGCAGTGTCTGGGTGGGGATGGGATTAGGAAATCCAAGGCATGTTTGGAATTGAATTTGGGAAGAGATGCTAGGAATAATAAGACCCAGTGGAAGAAAAACATGGGTCTGTCAGAATGGTTTCAGAGGAGGTCCATAAATGTCATCAGATGTCTGGAACCTCTCTCCTATGAAGACAGCCTGGGAGATTTTGGCTTGTACAGCCTGAAGAAGAGAAGCCTCCATGGAGATTTTTCAATACTTAAAGGGAGTTGTAAGAAAGACAGGCACTCTTTACCAACAACTTTTGTATCAGGAAAAGGGGCAGCAGTTCTTAAATAAAAAGAAAGGTAGATTTATATTAGAAGTAAGGAAGACATTTTTTATGGTGGATATTGAGAGAGGATATCCAAAGAAATGGTGGATATCCCTTGGAAGCATCCAAAGTCATGTTGGACAGGGCTTTGAGCAACCTGATCTAGTGAATTATGTCCCTGCTCATGGCAGGGGCTTTGGAGAAGCTGATCTTCAAAGGTTCCTTCCAACCCAAGCCATCCTGTGATTCTATGATTTTGATCATAGGATCCTAAACCACAATCAACAGAAGTTTTCTACAATAATATAATTCCTGCAAACACCTGAAAGACGACTTCAGTGTCATTTACATTCAAACTTATTCACAGCAGCAACTACTATTCACAGATTTCCATTGAACTGATGAAGTTTTAAGTAATTTTTTTGGATATGTATAGTTATATGGCCATCAAAAGGAGGAAAATGACCATGAAAAATCTCTATTCCCACAGAATAGGCACAGTAGTAGTCCAATGCTTTCCCAGATATGGTCCATCTTTAAGAAAATTCAATATTTGTGTTGTAGACTGTCTTCCTGCAATCTGTTCTGTCCTGTGCAATGCAGGAGTGTCAGGAATGGTTGCAGAAATGCCTGCTGAAGAAGGGGGAAATCGCAGTTCCTTCCCTGGCCTTGGTCCTGAAACTCAGGGAGGGGAAGAATGAGGGCTGCTGCTGTTTAATACCTAAAATGAGTGCCTACCACAGAAGATTCCCAACTGTTTGCCTTCAAGAGTAGCAATTGCACTAGACATGTCACCTCTGTGTCACTCAAGGATTAAACTAATGTGAAAAGGATTTCAGCTGCCTTCTCTGTGCCTTTTGTGCTGTTGGATTTTGCAAAGTTTACTTGTGTAGTCAGGAAACCAAATGTCAGATTTGCACAACAGGGAAATGATAACAGTGTTTCAAAGAGAAGAAAATCTTGCCTACAAAAGAAATGGAAATTGTACTAATTTCTGAGGCACTGAAATTTGACTAATTCACAATGATCTCAGGTCTCTTGGTCTTGTTTGTATTTCTTTGTATGTATCATATGTAAAGAATTCTCATTTCAAAATACACCTACAGTAATAATATGGGGGGGTATTATATTCAGCATGTGAATTTCCATTTGCTTCTTTTATCTTCCATGATTCAAGTTTGTGAAAAACACGCTTCACTCTCCTGTTGAAATTTAAAGGGTTTAATAAAAGACAATAGGGGACACCAATAAAGCAAAGAAACAGCCCTGGGTGCTTGGCTCCAAGCCAAGAAGCACACCTGCCAGTGAGGGAGTCGTCTTAAATACTCTTTGTATTGCATCAGCCTTATGCGTATTCAAATTTTTCTCAAAACTGCTTTGCATGTTCCAAGAACTACTTTACATGGCTCCTCCTTGGTCCCGCCTTTTTAGAGCATGCGCTTTTTCATCTGTGGTTTCTTCCAGTCTTGGTTATTGCCTCCCAGTTTGGGTTTGGTTCAGTAGTTCTTGCATCTGGTTACAGGCTGATAATCAGGTATCAGTGGCATGTCTTTTTTTTGGGTGTTATCCAGTCAAGCAGGTGGTGTGGTTAGTAAAGAAAAGTTCTTTAAACTACTTTTATTAGTTTTCATCATAATATTGAAATCTAGTTCATAACAGAAATTAAAACATTGGTTATATACCTCTATCTTTATGACAAGACTACTTCTGTAAAGAGAATAAAACCATACACACAATGGATATCTGCGAAAAGCCAACGCTATATTAGGATATATTTATAACAAGTTTAAAATGTGTTGTAGTGGGGCAATAGTAGCAATAAGCGCTGTTCGAAATGCTGTATAGAGATTTGAGCAAGGTACAGAACAAAGTACTGGAAACTCCAAACTTTTATTCCACACCTCTGTTTTTGGATAAGCAACTTCTCTATGTTTCTTCCATGTTACCACCTGGGGAGAGTAACTCTTACAAGCCTCACCAGGTTGTTGTCAGCATTAATTATAATGTTTGCAAAGTGCTTTGAAGATAAAAAGTGCTGGGTAAGTGCTAAGTAGTATTTTTATTCCACTGGAGTCAGAGTAATGTCAAAGAGAATGTCAGCTTCAAAGACTTTGCTGTCAGATATAGAGTGCTCACAGAATAGATGAAGGTTATTTAATGTTACCTACACACACTGAAAAATTAATGGTCAATATAATACTTTCTTTAATCCAAGTAATACTGAGATGCTTGTATTTTATAAACCTATTTAATATAATAATAAATTTTTCTTACATGATTATTACGAAATGGGTGGATTTCCAAAATCTGCCAATTAGAGCCAGAGTTAAATAATACACAAGACACACGCTGGAGAGAAAGCAAATGCTGTTTAAGTTTTAAGAACATTCTTAAGGAGTCTTCTCAGTCTGACCATTCACGGGACTCTGGCAGTCACACTCTCAAGGCCAGAGGGTTCCACAGCTGGGATGGAAGCCCCTTTACAGTGGCAGCTCCAGTGATCCAGCAGGTGCCCTGCTTGACTCCCCGCACACCCCACTCTCACACAGTCAGACCAGGTTTCCCAACTGGTTTGACCTCAAGTTTCCCATGGCAGAGACTCAGATGTCTGATTCCATAAAGCCATTTATTCATGGTACAGTAAGACAAGAACAGCCCAAGCTGGTGCTCCTGAGGAGCACACCCAACGGGAGCCCTGGGCTTTTATCCTCTCACCACCCAAAAAGTCTTGATCTTTTACCAGACTCTTGCCCCCTCTTTGTGTCTATCCATCCTATTGGTCACATCTCCTTTGTTGTCCAAACAGTCAGCAATTCCCAGCTCCTGCTCTGTCTCTGTGTGCATTCACCTGGCTGGTGTCACCCATCTTCATGCCCTTTGTTATCCCAAAGTTTGGCAGCTCACAGCCCCTTGTCTGGGGCTCTTACCCAGAGCTCAACCTGCATTTCAATCTGCATCTCAATGAGCAGCTTGCAGCCAAGCTCCCTGGACCAGATGTATTCCTCCACAACACAGGGCTTTCTTTTGGAGGGAGGGAGGATGGAAGAATGTCTCAAAGGAGTTGTTTTAACTATGTTTTAAAGAAATGCTAAGTACAGGTGAAGAAAGAAGTGAAAACCAGCAGACAAAATTTTGAATGGAGCTTAAACTTGGTCAAGATCTATGCTTTGTACAACCCCTTAAACAAGTCAGAGATTATTAGTGTTTATTCTTTATATTAAAGCACTGTAGTATTATGCTCTCCTTACAAATTTTAAAAAATATGGGTTTTAATTTTACTTGATTTAGTTTTGGCTTTTATTTTAGTTTCATTAAAGATTTTTGCTTTAATTTGATTTCTTTTTAAAATTCATACAAGTTTGTTAAAAGTAATACTTCTCTTAGTCACCTTGAAACTTAGAGTTGTGAAGATGAAGTTGTGGCTCATGGACTTTATAAGTTTTGACATTTCTGCAAGCTTGAGCTTTCACATCTTGCTTCATGATCCCTGGCAGGTTGAGAAGTGTTTCAAAAACCTTAGCCCCCAAAATCATGACCCTTCAGTTTTAAAATCATCTCAACCTTTAAAGGAACTTGAGTTTGGACTTTAGTCAAGTAATTACATATTTTAAGAACTGAAAAGACATTTTTTTTTTCAAATAAATTACTTCATTCAGAAATACATCTTCACTTCTATTATATAACCCTATTTTGTATCTTTGTTTTTCTTTCTTTCTCTTTCATTTTACTTTTCTATTTTCTTTCATATGACTGTTATTCAGAAGAAAAGCAGTAAAAATACTGATTTTAGCATTTAAGCCTGCGTGGTACAGGACCCTTATTTTCTTCATTGATTTGCCTTGGGGGTGGGAGGTCTCATAATTTCATGGAATTCACGAATAAATATATGAGAAATAAATTTATGAGAATAAATATATTCAAGAATATATATATATGAGTAATATTCATATTACTGTTATGTAATTAGCTGCTGGGACAAGGCTGATCTTGCTTGGAGTTACAGATGCACAACCAACCTCAGTCTAGTGATGAACTGAGACCTGTTATTCAAGGGGAGAAAATCCTCAGTTTCAGAGCTCTGCCTGTGCCTGGTGTTCAGTGCTGTGTGGTACAAAGAGAAAATTTTGTTGGTTCTCCAGTATGAAGATTTTGCTGCATAGCTCATTTCCTTGTCTGGGTAACGAAGAATCAAGAATTATCTCTCAGAAGTCAGGTTTAGAGAAGTACCAACTCCTCACCTGATCTTTTTTCATACCGTCAGAAAGAAATCCTTTCTCTTACCTACCTTACACCAGCAGCTGCTAGTTCACAGGCAGGTCTGTTCTATACCTTCCCACATATGCTCTTGCCTCCCTCTACTGCACACTGTCTCCTTTGGTTAGAACAAGTTTTAAAATGCAGCAATTAATCTTTGAGGGTTACAAAGCTGGTTGCACTTGGTAAATAGATGTATCCCCTGAACAAGTATTTTTACTTTAGCTTAAGCACACTGCATTCAGTATAGTCTGTTTTTAATATTCGATTTACATGAAGAGCTGATTTATTTACACTCTACATCCTTATATGTAAGAGCATTTTTATTTTAAAGAAGCTTTTTCAAACAATTGTTTTCACCTCCCCCTCTTTATGAGTTCATTTTGCATTCAAATAACCAATAAATTGACTACCATGAGTTGGAAGGGACCTATGATGATCATTGAGTCCAACTCCTGACTTTACACAGGGCAACCTAAAAGTTAAACCATGTGTCTGAGAGTGTTGTCCAAATGCCTCTTGAACACTGACAAGCCTTGTGCCACCACTGCTTCCCTGGGGAGCTTGTTCCTGGTATTCAGGCATTCTTTCAGTGCAGAGCTTTTTTATAACTGCTGGAATAAGAGGAAATTAAACCATTTGTCTCTCTTTATTAGAGCATGGTGCTAACAACACCAAGGCTGTGGGTTCGATATAGGCCATTCATAAGAGTTGGATTTGATAATCTTTGTGGGTCCCTTGCATCTCAGAATATTCTGTGGTTATCTGTGATTACCTACATACTGTTTCTGAGTTAGCCTCCTTATGTGTGTCCTGTTAGGGTTATAAAGTGATTCTGCATTAGACTTTCTTTCGTTTCTATCTCAAATCGAGTGCTCAAACTGGTAGACAGGGCTCATGCCCTGTTTTAAATTCCAGGCTTCCTGCAGCCCACAGACTAGGCTTCGAGATATAATGTCAATGTTTTGTGTACTCAGAACATGATGGTACAAGCAGATTTGGGGATTTTTGGTTTTGTCTGAATGTCATTGCAGAGAGAAGTGACCTTCTTTCTGTGCACTGTCTGTGCCAGGCTGAAGAATACTTGTGCTGTTTTTTTCTGTGATCATGGAGCAGCTGCATTTGCAGTGCCATGACCAGCATAACTGATTTAGTCATTGAAGATTGACAGAAGAAATACATTTAGAAATTGTGTCGCAGGTGAAAATCTCTCTTTGTTTGTACCTTTGACTTGCCTTGTGAGTCTCTTCATCATCTCTCTTGGATTTCCAGCTAACAGAAGTAGAAGGTGCTGCTTCCAGCACAGTCTCTGCTGTGTGAATTTTCTGCAGGCAGCACAAGTTAGCAGTAAATCTTGTCCATGCTCAGAGCAAATACCAGCTGTCCTTGCCTGCACCACTTGGAACCAGCTGGATGCAAGCCAAGTCTAAACTGGAAGCCATGTAGCTGTGTTAGCACGGCGCTGAGCCGGAGTGTCACACGAGCCTGAAAGCACTGTCTCTCAGCAAGGCTTATTAGCTCAAACTCAGTGCCACGTTAATTGTACCTCAGCATCTTCTGGTCTGCTGCTGGCTCACATTCAGCCTGCCTGGAGTGCAGACAAATCCAGTCACAACTGCCTCTGAAACACCAGGTAGTTGCAACCTGTGTTTCTTCCCACAGCAGTCAGTCTTCCTTTCCCTAAACCCTCTTTAAAATTGGACTGCAAATAAGTATTAGAAGCCTTGTGCTTAGAGGCTTATCCCTCTAAGGAAGTGGCTCTTAAAATGTCTGGAGCCGAGTAGGGAGTATGCTTTGATAAATATAATGTTGATAAACAACCCCAGCTGTTTCTTCAAGAACTCTTATCTGTCATTGCCTTTCTTGTTTGATGCTGTAACTGTTTTTCTCTAGTCATTTGGATTCAGGTGAAAAAATATACCCTTGGTATATACGAGTTGAATTAATATTAAATGTCAAACAAACTCCAAAACTATATTTAAACTTCTGTGCTTTCCAGAGATATAATTTAAACTATTTAAATGCTCTGGAACATATTATATCATACTGCATTTAATGGTATAACATTTCTTAATTATCTCCTGTGTTGCAGAAGATCTCCTAGCAGCAATTTTCAGGTATTGTGTAGTTTGTTGTAGCTATAAAATTTATTGTTTGCATATTAAAAGAAGGCAGGAAACCTAACTAATAGCTGCTTTAAGGGGATTTTTTAAGTGTAGTATTACAAAGATTATTCAAGTGAAAAAGTCTGTTCAGAACTTGAACTGTAATTTGCATTGAAAACTTTCCTGCACAGTGAGTGAACTCATAATTTTAAACGTTTGTTTTTGCATTTCAAACAGCATAGTTTACTATACTCACAAAGTAGCCACAAGGTAATTTTTACATTTCAGCAATGGAGATCTTATCATAATACCCAAAAGGCACATACGCTGCTTCCATCTGTTTATTTTTTTTTATTAAACTAAATGTGAGATCGAACCTTTTAAAAAATATGTTATTTAAAATATTTATCATCACCAAGCATCTGTGCATGGTAAATATGGAATTATTTTTAGCTTATAAAAATGTTTTTCTTAAAAAAAATTATAATTATGTTTTATACTCCCTTTCTTAATCCTTAAACACAATGAGCTTTGCTCTTTTTTTTTTTTTTTTTAATAAAAACTGCTTTTGGTTTTAATTTGGTTTATTTGCCAGGATCCAGCACATGTTGTAAAGTGGGGGTAAAACACACACACACACACACACACACACACACACACACACACACACACATACACACACACAAAACCAGAAAGAAACAACCACAAAAAACTACCAAATGTCAAGGAGAGAATAAATGAAGGCTTATGAAAGAGGGGAGAAAAACCTGTAGAACCTCAGACAGAGTAACACCTTCATTCATCATGGACTTCTGCTAGCAGAAAAGGAAGGATTGAATATTTATAAATGTGATGACGGACAAAAAGGCCAACAAACCTGACTTGTTTCAAATCATGTTTGTGGAAATCAGTCCATCAGAACTTCTCCAGTGAACCGACATTTTAGTTTCCAAACCTTCTAGCCACATCTGAGGATTTTTTTGAGAACATATTATTTGTATCTGGTGCTCAATGAATACCTCAAAAAATGTGTTTTCTCCATCACTCTAAAAGGATAATTTCTCCTTCACCTCCATTTTTCTTGGTACACAAAGTTATTTTAAACCTTATGAGAAGACAAATTTATGATTTACCGTTGTGTCAACTCCTTGAACAAAGAATAGTTTTCCTTTGTCAGATAGCTAGAGACTCAGTGAAAGGTGCAGAAAGGTATCTGTTCCCAAGGGTTGATTTTCTGACTTACTGCTGGAAAATATACTTTGATTTCATTACACAGCTCTGTGGTTTGTTCTGCCTTTTGTATAAAGGTCCCACAGTAAAAAGAAAAATAATCCCAACATTGATAAGCTAGGTACCTGGCTGCACTGCAAAGTGAGGCTGGGACTATCAATTTCTGGAAGAGGCTTGGTTTTGGTGCACAGCCAAAATTGGGAATCTGTAAGTGAAATGAGCAGTGTGCATGTGTCTTATTATTGCTAAGCCACATAAAGCATTCTTAGATTTACTTCAGATTGTCTGCTGTGTCTATGTAAGACAGTAGAATACCATGCCTAACCCTTTACTAAGAAACACATAGAAAATTATACTAAACACCTTAACATTACTTCCAGAATGATAGCAGGTTTTTCTTACAGATAGCTTTTTTTTTTTTTTTTTTTAATTTCTATTCCAGATCAGGTTATTTGCATGTCCTGCTTCATAGGAGCTTCTGCTTATATCAAGCAGGTGAGACGTAGGACTTAAAGGAAACTGTATGAAAGAGCAAGTGGAGATAGAGCTGTATTCTGTGCTCCTTGAATGGTTCTAAGTGCTAACTAGTAGTGTAGGCATCTGAATTGCATTCCTGATGACCAAGTGCATGATAAGCTCTTGGCTGCTAATAGGAATGGTCAAAGTTGATTGTGAATACTGATTTTCAGGAATTTACAAAATTCCCTGCTCCCTCTGCCTTTTTGATCTCTGTTTTCTCTGTAGTAAGAACTTCACCTTTTCCTTACATCAACACATATTTTTCTTCCCTTTTATCAAAAGAAAAATGGGGATATAGATACAAAACCTAATGAATGCTAGCAGATTATATGCAGGTAATTCCAGAAACCAGTTTCTACCCCTGGAAGGGACAGGTTACATGTTGTAACAACCTGTACCTTAATTCAACATAAGTTTTCAGAAGCTTGTGTTTTGGTGAAGCTGATCATCTGGAAGGGCACAACATATCTGGCAACAGCATAAAATAGCTTCCTTAGAGGCTTAATCAATAACTTTATGTGTTGTAAATGATACAGATTTTTGAAATGACAGTTTTTAATTTCGAGGTCTCTGATAACATCAGGCATGGAACAGGAGGTGTTGGAATAGACAATCTCTAGAGGTCCCAGCTGCCTAATGATAATTACTGAAAACAATGGTCATCATGCAGGAAAGATCATCACAGTGGCATTCCAGTTTTCCCACTCTCTCCATATTTAAAATCTTGCTCTTATGGCATTATTTTCTTATTTTTTTTTCCCATTTTGTGCTTTCATAAAGCTTTGCATTCTTCTCCAAAGTTCATGAAACTATATTATACAGCACCACTTGACGTAACAAGAACCATTCAGCAAACTCTGTCATCCCTTTCAGCTTTGTTCTGTCATTAGAAACAAAATCATATTGAAATTTACTCACAATATTATGCTTTCAATTAATATAAACAAATAATACCTTCCCCCCATATGAAAGCATGAGGAAGTCAGATTTACTTACAAACTAATTATACTTTTTAACTATCAGATTAAAAAAAACCAAAACTGCAAATCTTTAGCAGTGTCATAAAACGTTTCTCATTTGAGATTTTATTTTAACAAAAGGCAATAAATAAAACAATTTAAGTGATGTTCTTTCATACAGAAACTCCCTCCATACAGTAGATTATTCTAAATTACCACATACACCTTCTCAGTCTTTATGTTTCTTTCCAAAGCTTATAAAACTGGGACCTGGAAAAATAATGCAAATGTTGAACAGTCATATTTTCTTTACATTTAATGCAAAGAAAAGCATAAAAATATTTTATAATCTTGAACAGTTTACTCAGATACAATACATCCTTCCCCAATGCAGAACTGCTTCCTAAAAAATTGAGACAATTGCTTCTACAGATATAAATTTATATAATATTTAGGAAATCACAATACAAGGAATATTTGGGAAAAAAAAAACACCCCCCCAAAAAAGGAATGAAATTAAATTTTGTGAGCTTTCATTACTGAATGCTTTATTACTTACTGTATGCTTCATGACTGATGTAGATACAGAGCTGTTGAATCAATTTGTGATTTTAGAGGAAGAACTGGTTAAAAACAATGAGGATTAAACGACTGTTAACTGGAGAAGAAGCTATTAAGGCTGACACAGCCAAAACTGACTAAAGAAAACAGATTTCCAACCTTTTTCTTTAACTCTGAAAGTATTAGGTCCCTAGATGTTTTGACCCTGACCATATATGCCACAGAATAAGGATATTATTTCCTCTAAGTAATTGTATCCAAGGGAATGCAGACAGGCGTGGAAACCTCATGAGAACCTTGAAGACTGAAGAGCTCTAGAGCAGACTAGTCAGGACCTTATCCACAGTTAAGAAACCATCCAGGTCCATGATGGGAGACCCTAATGAGTGAATAACCATAGTAATTCTTCCAAGCATCCTCCATAATTCCTTAAAAACGAACTGATGAAATGAGGAAAGAAGTTTTAAATTTTTTTACAGTGAAAGGTGGTAAAACAAGTATCCTAGCTGCTGCTAATTGGAGCCATGATCCTATGGATATAGGAACCAGGTATAGAGTTCCAGCTACAATTCAGTAATTTCCTGAATCATAGATATTTAGAACCGTGGAGGCTATAACTGGAAGGTATTTCTATATGATTATTATTTTTTATATACCTTTTCCTGAATGTTTACTTTTGTCTGCTCTTATAGATAAAATGCTGGGCTAAATGAGTCTTTGCTCTGATCCAGTACAACAGGTCATACTAAGCAAGTGGATATTTAATAAGATCTTAAAACAGTAAGGACTTATCAACCCTTATTTTAACAAAACTGGCATTTTGTCATACCATTGTTTGCATTCTGCTGAAATCCACAGGAAAGAAATTGCTTTACTCTTGTCCCCCACTTGGAATGCTAATAAATAAACAATACATTTGGCAGTGAGCATTCTCTTAATCTCAGTGACTGGTGGTAAAATAAGAGGTGGCCTGCAATCAGGAAGGTATTTTTAGTTAAAAGAATGCAGCGTGAAGTGTGATGTTTCAGCGCTAAAGTGTCAGAAGCAAATCCTTATTAATTCTGACCTCTCTACATTATGCATGTTTCTGATCAACTCTCTGATAGTGCTGCTCTGTCAGACAATGGAGTTTGCAATTCAGAGTAAATAGACCTGCCAGAGCAGCTTTCCACTGTGATTGGATCAGAGCCTGGAAGTCATTCTACAGTTTCTTCACCATAAAATTTTTCTCAGTATATGCTCAGCCTTGCAAAAGGAAGTGAAACGTATCCTGCTATGCAGCAATATTACAGTTTTACTTTTTGCTTAATGTTTTCACTGATGCTTTCTTCATCATCCTCTGGGCACAAACACTTTAGTATTTTAAACCATCTGTTAAATTAACATACTTTTTAAGAAAAAGATGCTTTCATAGCTCCTGTTCAGCTTCTTTTAGAAAGTGCACATTTGCAAGTTGTGTAGTGTCTATGGTGGCTGCTCTGAAAGCCCCACCAATTAAGATCTGTGAATATTGAACAATTTGGTTCTTATGATTCTGCAGATATGAAATTAAGATTACATTCTTAAAACAGAAGTGACGTCACTTTCTTTCAGTTTCAGAGAAATTTTATATTCAAGCTTAAGGACCATTTTGCATTTAAAAGACATGTGTGTGGCGGTTATTCAAAATGCCATCCCTCTCAAAAAACCAGTCTGGATTAATTCATTTGGTCTCCAAGACAACAGCCATGGCTTTCTTATGCCAAACAAAGGTTCTTATTAATGTCATCTAGGTATCTGCAGGCATCATTGATGATCTATGTTTTTTTGTGTCTGATCTATCTGAAAAATGTCTGTGTTCCATGAACAAAGGGATGTCCCTGGTGTGAAAATAAGTGAACAGATGAAAGTGATAATAATTAAAAAAACTTTTTAAAAAGCCTGATAGTGATTTTTTTTTTGTCCTCTTCCTACTTGTGTTGAAATGTGAAAATGGATCCTTTACACTCCTGTATATCAGTTTCTGTTCTTCTATATAGTGCTGAATGACCATTATGTTTGATTTTCTAGGAGTTTTATTAGGTTTTTGAAGGAACCACTGTTTCCATGCTCAGCTTCTTCTGAAGGAGCTTCAGTATCAACATCTGGAGTGCATAGCCAGAATATTTCCATTGTTTCCTTCCTTGTGTGCAGCAGGAAATTGATGTTGTGGGTTTCTTTTTAATTTTGATTGCTTTGTGGAACTTTGTAGGGAATGCCTAGAGAGTCTGGTGGTGGTGTTTGTTTTTTTGGGGGTTAGGAGTTGGGGTTTTTCTTTGGTTTGTTGGTCAGTTTGTTTTGTTGGGGGGTTGTTTTATTGTTTTGCTTTGTTGGAGTTTTTTTAGTTGGTTTTGGTTTTGATTTGGTTGGGTTTGGTTTTCTTTTGTTGTTTTAGCATGCTTTGATTGCCTGGCAACATTATTTGAATTTTCTGCTTTCACATCCTTCTTGAATAAGCAAATAAGTGTGATGGTTGCTTTTACCTGGTTTTTGGTTTGGTTTTGTTTTCGTTTGGTTTTTTTCCTCACTTATCCTATTATTTTATAGTTAAGTTCATTGTAGAGAAAGATAGTTTGGCTTTCTATGCTGTGACATTGTGATGTTTTGTTTGGATGGTGTGGGCACTCAAGAAGGTAATTCAGTGGAGTATGCTGGTATGGCAATGCAGCATTGCTGTACTTTACAATCTTAAGTTTTCTCACACATTCTCAGTCATAGAAGGCCTGAATTGAGAGTATCAGTTTTATCTCCTTTGAGAAACACTTTCTGTGCTATGACTCTCAGCGAAGACCAGTGTGTTAAGAGTACAGAGATTTGGGAGAATATAAACCCCCTTGTTTTCCAGCTGGTCCTAAGGAATCAGAGGGGCTGGATGCAACTGGGCTTAATTTCTGACTAGAACTAGTTCAGAAGTGTAAGTCTGGTTGTGTTCATTAAGATCTCAGATGCATAAATAATAAATTTACTGCACATGAAAAATATAAGTGTATAGCACCATGAGCAAGAGTTGCTGGGTATACTCCAATGCAGTTGAATGTGCAAATCTTATCACAGAGGTGTCCTTGCTTTGGGGAGGAAAGAGGAACAAGCTTTGTCAGCTTGCATGGAAAGTCATATTCTCATCCTCTACCACTGAGGATTTCAAGTGCCAATTTATACTTTTGGGATAAATGGAGGTGAGAATGTAGTGAAATGTTCTGTTCTGCCATCATAAATGGAAGGGGAAGGCAATTTATGCATAAATGAGGGATATAATGTTTAAGAAGGAAGATTGCAAAGACTGTGGGTCTTGCGCAAGGGCAGAAAGGAACTGGGACATCTTAGTATCTCCCACCTGGCTGTTTGCAGTGAAAAAGGATATCTGACTCCTGCCTGACAACCTGTCACCACCTCAGCAGGACATCATGTCCACAGAAATCCCATCACCACATATGTCATAGCATATCTCATGGAAATTCTCTTACAATGTATGTCATTACATATATCATGGCTGTAGGCCTCATTCCCACACAGCGTCATAAATCACATTTAGAGACCTCTGGAAGAGAGATATTTACCAGTCCCAAAATGTACAGCTTATTTGGACAACTGATCTTTGAAGATGAAGGAAGAGGAAGAAACTACATATGGATGTCAGCAGCGCAGCTCTTCAAGTAGAGGAAGGAAGATGAAAAAATTCCCAATAAATTGATTGATTATTTTTTTCACACAAATACAATATTTGAAGGCCACTTCAAGGCATAATGATTATCATGATTCTGGATGCCATAAAATAATTTCAGACTAGGGAGATGAAGGATGCAGCACAGTTCAGGATGTGGTGGTAATTTGGCACAGATGGTAGTTTGCTAGGGCATTGGGAGAGTTGTGAGCTTCACTTTTATTCACATATCTAGAAAAGTGCAATGAACAGGCAATTCAAAATATTATCCAGCATAAGCCATACAGAAAATCTCAGTTTACTCCTTTGAATGTGTCTAAGCATGAAATTCCATTAAAAATGGACAAGAAAATACTAGAGTTAATTTCTATTTCTGAAGGGTCCCTTTTCCCTTTGTGCTTGCTTACTTGTTTCTTTTTTGAGGCAAAATAGTGGATTCTATTAGTTGATGCTTTTAACTGCTCTCCACTCTCCTCCCTCCGGTGAGGCCATGCATTTCCATACAGGAGGGCTTTGCCTCTTTATTACTTGCTCTGATATGAGCAGCAGCCCATGGAAAGGACTACAGTGAACCATATAACATCATTACTATTAATGGGCTCAGAAAGCACAGTCCATGAAAATACACTAGTTCAAGCCTGGGAAAAAAAAAAATATAAACTAGAGGTTTTACCTCATCTCATTCAAATGATGAATGAAAATGCTGAACCATTTCTACAAGACAGATGAACACTCTGAACTGGGGAAGGCTGTTCAGGCAGACTGCATGTGTGAAACCTATGGTTATGAAAGATGACTGCAGCATCTTTCTGTATCAGTATTAATGATGCTTATAATGCATTCCTGAATATACACATCTGCTTACAGATATAGATAGATCTGAAGGCATGTCATGCCTTGTGGCTTTTTTCTTTAGCTAATAGATTAGTGCAAAAGGCTGCCATAGTTCAGCTTCATAACTTCACTAATGTAAGTTGAAAAAAGTTTGGTTATCATTTGACAAATGTTCCTGTCTACATCAAATCCTCTGAATCATGTAAATTTTTATCTAGAGATGTGCCAAAGTACTTGAGGATAATTAGGGCAGCTGGTGAACTGTTACCCACTAGTTCACAGACAGAACTTTCACCCCTTCCTTTCCACTCCTAGGAATTTGGCTAGAAAAATTGTTAGCACAGTGGGGGAGACTTGGCTTCACAAAAATATTTTATTTATCTTTTAACTTGCTTTTCTACTGTAGTCAAAAGTGTGTTGACATATTTAAATGGCATGCCATGGAACTGCTGAGATGGTAATACAAAATGGATGATACTACTTTTAGCTGATTAAACTGGTGATGAACTGATCTATGTCAGCCGTGCTCTAGTGTTCTCTGAGTAGACCAGTCCAGGGTGACTTTTTGGATTGTAGACTTTCTGAACTACCAGAAATACTATGAAAAGCTGGGAGCTTGGGAAGCAAACACAAGAGATGCAGTGAAAAGTTTCCCATTCCATGTCCTAACAGCATTCCCAGACCTTGACCTGGAAGAACTGTTGCAGTTACCAATGCATAGGAAGCTGAGAGTAAGTTCAGTAGTTCTTCACTAGGGAAAGAAAGGCTTTGGGTGGTGAAATTTGCACAGTGAGCATTAAATTCACAGCTCTCTCAACTCTGAGCCTCATACCTTCTGCCTGATAGTGCTGTAATTTCTTGTGTAGTATGTATGGGAGTACTGTGGCTTAGGCATGTAATTTTATTATAGCTACCTTTTAACATACTGTTATTTCATTGGATACTGTCAGATGAAGATTTTATAGATGCAAATATTTATAATAAATACACCAACAAAAAATGTCTTATCTCCAATTAGTTCTTATGAGGCCAGAATAGTTACATTCTGATTAGAATTTCCAGTTGAGTCACAACACATTTATATTTAGAAAAAAATCAAGAATATATGCTATAATTGTCAGTCATTTGGGCTTGAAGTCATTTGACGTAAATTGTGACAGACACATCTTGTGGAAACAATTTTTGAACTGTCATATTACCTTCAAACAATTAGCCTTAAATTGAAGAATATTTATTAAATTAAGTTTATGCTTTCAAAATAACCTATAAATTCAGAAGAGAGTTGCATGAAGAAATATCTAGAGTAAATTATGTTGGTACTGTCCACTTCTTCAGCAAAGTATGTCAGGCTCAAACAAACAGATGAAATTATCCAGCCTTACAACAAACTGAGAGTAATTCTTCATGGATGGAAAACAGAGGCAGCAGAGATTCTTCCAAGAATAAAATTATATAGTGACTGCATAGGTGGAGCTGCTGCATATGACAGGATTCTTTACAATGGTACTACTTCAAGATTGTATATAACACAAAATACTTTGCTGAAAAAAAATGCTAAGTGTAGGCAGTAGTGGCTGTCTATATATCAAGAGAAGTTTGAAATACTATATGATGTCCAGCCATGAATAGTGGAAACAAGTGTTAGGTCTCTAAGCAGAATCTGACATACCCAGAAGGTAAATTGTAGAGCAAGCGAAGTCCATTAATTTCCCCACTAAACTGGGGTCAAATCTCACACAAAATTAATTAATTTAGCAGGAAATGTTACTCATTAAGACAGTAGAAATAGCTCCAACCTGTAAAAACAAATACATGAAAATTAGCAGTCATCATAAAAAAGCTGCAATACAAACCATACGATAGAGAAGAAAATAACTATCATGAAATGTCAGGTGAAACAGAAAACAGCTAAAAGCTCATTGTTTAGGAAGAATTAATTCCAATAAATCTCTTAGCAGTCATTCAAATATTTCCTGTTAACTTCTTACAATATACATAGACAAATTAATTAAAAAAATATTATTTATACTGAAAATAATTTAAAAGTTAGTGAATTAAATGAGAACTGTAATGCAACAGAATATTTTAGTCAGCTTTGTCAAATTTGCCATGCCCTATTTCATATCTGAATTGCATATGAATGTGTGAATTCTAGGGCTAGAACAAACAAATGCCTTTCTAGTAGAAATTACACAATTGGGAATTCTTTTATCATATCCAGTCATTTGTGGTCATGCAAGTTTATAAATTTATCTAGCCTTAATTTAAAAATGTAAAGTGGTGGCAAAGTCACAATATTCCATTGCAGTTTTTTCTGTAGTTAACTCAACCGTAAAAATGTGTTTCTGATTCCCTTTTGTTATTATGTTCTGACTAAACAGATGGAAGCTCCCTCTAAAATTTTTTGTCTATTTCTTGTATCAGTGTTTACAGACCATGATCAGTATTTATATTAACCTTTCATGAATTTGATAAGATAAATGGATTGATCTCCTTGCATCCTTCACTCTGTGATGGCAATGTTTGAATATAAAATGCAAGTGGCAGCTAAAATATTGTTGATTAGAGTCAGCCTCAAAATTTTTTGCCAGACACTGCTGACAATGTTATTTCTATAAGACATGAGAACAAGCTCATGGAGTTCTTGATTTTTTGAGTGATCAACTTTTAACGTTGTTTTCTCTATGATGCACATACGCATCTTCATCTCAAAATTTGCAGATGACTCCAAGCTGAGTAGTGCAGTTGACACACCTGAAGGATGGGATGCCATGCAGAGGGACCTGGACAAGCTCAAGAAGTGGGCACATGTGAATGTCATGAGGTTCAACAAGGCCAAGTGCAAGGTGCTACCCCTGGGTCAGTCCAACCCTTGATATCAGCACAGGCTTGGGGATGAAGAGATTGAGAACAACCCTGTCGAGAAGGACTTGGGGGTGCTGGTGGATGAGAGGCTGGACACAACCCAGCAATGTGCTCTTGCATCCCAGAAAGCCAATGGTGTCCTGGGCTGCATCCAAAGCAGCATGGGCAGCAGGGAGAGGGAGGGAATTCTGCCCCTCTGATCTGCTCTGGTGAGACCCACCTGTAGTGCTGCATCAGCTCTGGGGTCCCAGAAGAGGAAGGGTGGGGACCTTTTGGAGTGAGCCTGGAGGAGGGACACCAAAGCGATTAGAGGGATGGAACACTTCTCATAAGAGGAAAGGCTGAGAGAGTTTGCTTTGTTCAGCCTTGAAAAGAGAATGCTTTGGGGTGATTCTGGTCTTCCAGTACCTCAAGGGAACCTATAAGAAAGATGGAGAAGTACTTTTACAAGACCAGGTAGTGACAAGGCAAGGGGGAATGGCTTCAAACTGAAAGAGAGTAGATTTAGATCAGATATTAGAAAAAAAATTCTTTACTCTGAGCTTAGTAGGGCACTGGAACTGGTTGTCCAGAGCAGTCATGGATGCCCCCGATTCCTGGAAGTGTTCTAGGCCAGGCTGGATGGGCCTCTGAGAAGTGTAGTCTTATAGAAGGTGTCTCTGTCCACGGCAGGGGAATTGCAACTGGATGATTGTTAAGGTCCCTTCCAATGCAAATTATTCTATGATTCTATGATCCTCTGAATATTTTCACCAAAATCCAGATGCCATATGGAATGAATTTATTCATTTTTTAGTAAAATATTTATTCTACTTCTGTAGTTGTCCAAGCAAACAGAAGATACTTAGCCACTTTAATATCTTATTTGTGTGTCCATCCACTTGTCATCTCCACTAAAAGACAAAATAAATAGCTAAAAGTTCTTAGGTACTGTATGCAAGTTGATCTCATCATAGAGATCGCTTCCTGTTTACTCTTCAACTCTATAAAAATGACAAACCATTTTCTTTTACAGACATTTCTTTTTCAGAACACTGTCTTGCATCTGCTTAATATTTAGTATCAATATGAGATCTGTGAGTGGAACAGCTCCAGGCCACAGCCTGAATTTTATCTTAGTTCTTCATCCCAATTTTCTCATATGCAAAATGCTTGTGTTATTTCTTTGCATATTGTTAACTGTTAATGTTTATGGCCTAGTGATAGTTTTTGGTCAAGGTGTCTCTATCTTACCTTGATTGTGCACTTTTAATCTCCTGGGTCTCTCTGTTAAGGAGTTGACAACTGAGAAAATAGAGTCATACAGCTCGACATTGTTGTTGTTTATACTGATAAAACATTTAAATTGCCTGAAGACAAAATAAAAAAAAAAAAAAAGAACCTGAGGCAGGATACAAAGACAGAATATCAGGTCATGGAAGCCTCGAGTCTGAGTTTGCTTCATGGATACTCCAGAAGGTGTAATGAGATAGCTACTTACTTCCAAGGCACCTGGGAGTCAGAGAGGGAGTGCTGGTAAGTCCAAGGTTAAATTATCCTTGATGCTTTGGCTAATTAAGTTTCCAAAGAAAATTTTGTAAAGTATGAAAAGAAAGGGTGGTAATTCTGCACTGATAAAAGCACATTCTTTGAGGAAGCATTTATAACAAGTGTAAAGGTTGAATCAGCATCAAAGGTATATGATTTTATGCTGAATGCTTTTTGGATAGATGTATGTGACACTTAAGAAGTACAAAACAGAGCTACAGGAATAAATGTCTGTGAGATAATTCTGCCATCCTGAAAAAAAAAAAAAAAAAATCCTGGAACCTGTTTTTGGCACAACGAAGACTGATCAAGATCTAAAACTAGATACACAGTCCTATTTCTACATACTCTCCTTTTGCAATTATTACTTTTGCTAAAAATCTGTTAAGGTGGCTTGTTATTGGTAGCTGAAACTCTGTGACTTGTCCCAGAAATATCTTCATTTATTTTTAATTAGTATGTTTACTGCTTTTTGTAATACTTGTTATTTTGGAGGTTAGGTGATTTTTAAATTGAGGCAAAACTATGAAGCCATTGGCTTTTTATACAGAGAACAGGTGTGCTACATTTTGCAACACAATATGAATACGCACTACATGAATTAAAAGCTTAAATTTCATAGGTGAATTTTACATTGGGCCATCTCACCTATATGGTAATTCTCTGCAGAAAAATTCTCAGAAGACAGAATATATGGAAAACCATTCTACTTTTAACAAAATTGTATACCATTGTGGATAGTTAGCTTAGGAAGGCTTCCCACAGAATGCTTAAATTTACAGTGTATAGAATTTCCATACTCTCTTTGTGATTGTTAATGTTGTATTCCATATTGATTGTCATACATGTAGTACTCTTAGGTGATGTGCAGTGAGAAGTGCTAAATTTTGTGAATGAATCCTTAATAGAATGAAAAGTAATCTTAAAACATTAAACAAAAAAATGTGGAAGAGTAAAGAGAGAAAAGTTTCATACTTCTCAATAATTTCTTTGAATATAACATTTTCTTAACTCCCATCACTCATATCACTTAACTCTCTCTGGTGAACCAAAACATTCTAAAGACGCTGTGTTACAGTTCAAGAAATGAAAATAATTTTCTTGCATATTTCACTTCCAAGTGGAAAAATACAAAGTTAACCATCATATACACTGGTTTACAATCCAAGTCTATCTATATTCCGATAAACAGAAAGGACCAGAAGTAGTCCCTGATTCTAGAGTTGAGTAGCCCAGACTGGCTCACATCCCCTTGGGGCTTGCAGTCCCTAGAATAGACTGGCCATGTCCTCATTGCACAACACAACTGTGTCAGGAAGTTCTGCTGTAGCCCTAAAACCGATATTCTGGTATATTTGTGTGAATTAATTGTGTCTAAATAAATGTGAAGCTTGTGTTATTGCGCACCACTATTGCGTTCTGCAAAACACATTGGTGGTGTGCTATAAACCTCAGATATAGCATGAAGACATGCAGAAGGGTTGAAGGCACAAGCGGTGCAGAGCTGTAAGACAGTACACGTTGAAAAGAGTCAAAACTTACGTAGTCTTATTTATTCTGCTTATTGAATCATTCTCTGTTATGCACAATCTCTGTTGGTGGGATTCAGAACAGAGCTAGGGAGCAAGCTGTTAATTAACAGTCAGGAACCCTATGCTTGGATTCATTCTTTGGTCTTTTAGAAGTGTGCATATGCACAAGTGACCTCTGAACTGGCTTCCTTTACCTCATATATCTCTGAAAACATTTGTGCATTAAGTTCAATATTGCTTTGCGTGTTTTTTTTTCCATTGAACAGCTCAGCCTTTTTCAGTTTCTGGAATTTAAATTCCGAGTCTATTTTTCTATTTCTTTTCCTCTAGAATAAATGGAAGGCTGAAGGCTTGCTCCTTAATTATCACTCAAAAAATGAAACTTGCAAGAAATATCTATCATGGCTGCCTTATTCCTGATTATGTCTGTGGACACTGTCTTATGGTTAGAAATGCTTTTCATCTTTTAATTTTCATACGGTTTCTTGGAGGTTTTGTTTGTGTTTGTCTGGGGGCCTGAATCTCTTTTTATATATAGGAGGAACTTAAAAGAACCTTTTTTTAAAATCCTGTGGTTATTTAGTCAAATGCAGAATTGACAGCAATGTGTTTAAAATCATAAATTTTGCAAAATATTTGAGCTTCTTACAAATTAGTTATGAACCACTGTCTCTCAGTACTGCAATTCCTATATTCCAGTAGTGCTATCTATGGAAAGTAGCTATAACTACTAAGAATTAATATTTTCCAAAAACTATTTCATCCAAGAATCTAAAACTCTGACTACCACTGCTGGCTGTTTGTACCAGAACTTTCTCATTTGATATTTCCTAATCTCTCTTCTATAAACTATCAGCTACAGTGAATAGAATGTTGTTCTTAGTATAATAGGTTTTTTAAAGCATCTACTTCACCAACCCTTACTTTAAAGTTTTAGTAAGGGTCAGTGAACCCACCTTGACTGAAGTGGCATGTATGTAAAAGTGTTTACTCTTCATAATTTTTTAGTGTATCTAGAGTTCTACGACTAATATCACTTTTGACATTAAAAGAGATGTTGATCAGTCCAGTAGTTTCTTCCCTTTCTCTTTTTTTTTTAATCCTTTTTAATCAATCAAATTTGTCATTAAAATTTTTATTGCCAGCATTTTTTTGATGCTTCTGTGACAGTAAAATTGAATTCTGTCAACTGAATTTTATATTCTGTTGTCAGGCTTCCTTGTGCTAGTAAATGCATCCTGGAATCAATCTTTAGCATTTCACTGCCTTTCTACATGAATGGTCCCAGAATTAGATTTAATATTTGACATGTTTTTGATTCACTGTAACCAGTCCATTTCCTGCAAAAGCTACAGATGTCAACATTTTAGGTTTTAGCTTCACCTTTGCTTGTCTCACATACTCTGCAGTACAAAGGGTACCCATCAGCTGAGCTAAAGCTTTCCTGTATATTTGGGGAAAATAATGCTATGGAACTTCGGCTGTCATACTGACCTGCAGTGAATGGTTTACAATTACCCAGAGTTCAGTTCTGTCGAATATATTAAGAAGGTACCTCTTTCTCATGAACATTTTTCTGATTGTACACTATGTGGAATCTGCATGACACCTTTCATTTTTAAGTCTTTCCATGTGCTTTTACAAAATTGTTTTAATTACGTGTTTTTCCATGTGCTTTTACAAAATTGTTTTAGCCTTTGCAAACTACAGCCCTATTTCCATGGCAAAATACTGCTCAAGTCTGTTAAATTCCATATTAAGAGTATTTTTTCCCTGAAAATCTAGTTTGTCTGCATTATGAAAAATCTATGGAAATACTAATGAAATTTCTCTGCTTCTCTGTGTTATTATATATCTTTGTTATTTATATCTGATTCCAGTTGATATTTTTTTGTCTTCCTAACAAACTTGTAATATGGCACAACACTACTCTACAGCTTGTAAAATTTTAATTTCTTTATATAAAATCTTCTGGCAGTTTTCTTCTCAGTCTGATGATGCCAGCTAGGACCTGAATATAAATTAGGATTTCAGAAGCCATCTATTTACATCTGTGATTAGTTGATCTAAATGCTGATATAACTAGCTGTGAAGTTTTTCTCCATTTTGAAATTACATGCAAAATAGTATATTAAGTTCATTTTGTTCTTTACATCTCTGTAGGACCGCCTGAAAATTGTGTCAAAATTTTTAACTTGACTTTCACTACTTTATTGAGGAAGAGTGAGGAGAGAATAAGGTACTGTGTTTCCAAACAAGTCAGACTTTTAGAGTTTTCTTAGAAAATCTGGAAGAAAGTTCAAATATTTGAAATCGGAAAAAAAAAAAGCAGGTTTTTCTTGAGACATTTAATTGTAGACTGTTGAATTTATGCCAGAAAACCAACCATGCACTTTCTTCCTAGTGATGGTTTCTTGCTGTACTTACTTTTTAGTGGTTCCAGGTATCTACATGAACAGATTTCATACTTGTTTAAATCATTTCTTGTTGTCTGTTGACTTCCTTGAGAGCTCCAGTTGTACATAAGTGTTCCTCTTAGATATTATTACCTGTCATTTGCACCTTTTTGCTTCATGAAGCACTATTCTTTTTTCACATGAGCTTCTGCTCTCTTGCAGGTACAAGTACATTCTTAGATGGCTTTTAATGGGGAGCTTGTATTTGAGCTCTTAAGCATGATAAGCCTTTATCTCTCAAACCCAGGAAGCTTTAAAGAAACAGAAAGAGAAAGAGAGCAAGAACTATGTATCTCTCACAGCTTAATAACAAAATAACCAATTACCTACTTTATAATAAAAATTAGCATACCAGAAGTTTTCCATGACTTGCATTATACTCTGTTGCATAAAATATACATATGACAGCTTTAGCTGGCTCAAAGAAAACTACTATTATGATTCAGTATAGACAAAATGAAGTTTAAGAATATACAGTTGAAGACTTTTGATGTGGGTATTTCAGTGAAAGGTAATATTAAGCTCTTGCTGAGAGATAACATAGTCCCACAAAAAAACAGTCACAGCAAAAAGTGTTTTCATGAATCAGCCATTTTGTTAAAAGGGTGTTTTGCAGAGTGATGTTGACAAGATCCATTTCAGCTGAGTGAGAATATCAGGTTGCTTTTACTGATTGATCAACTAGCTATCATGATATAATAAATCTGTGAGCAACAGGATGGCAATGACTGACCCTACACTACGTCTATGAAAATACATAACTTATTTTCTACATTATTAATAGCATAAGGCATGACACCAGGTGGGTCAGGAATCCTTTCTTAGCATTTATCTGGAAATATAACTGGATGGAACATCTTGTGATAGGAGAGAGCAGGGGAAAATGATGTATGAATTCCACAAACAGGATCATAAGCTGTCAGGCAATGATAGCAGTGTGCAATATTAATATATGCATCTCGCATGGGGAGTTGATGAATGAGACAGCCCTGTGACAAATTGCATAGACATGTAATAAATAAGTTTACCACATAACTCTGCGATTTATCAGATGTCTTTTGCCATTACCTGCCCAATAATCCATCTCTCGGGGATTTATTTTCACAATCCAGATTTCCTCAGCAGCTTGAAACACCCTACTTCTTTTAAAGTTCAACCTGTCAAAAAAACTTTTCCCCTGTTGTCCCTACAGTAAGTGTGCTAGAAGCACACAATGTGCTCACCCGGGTTGTTGAATATTAACAGCTTTGCTATGTGTGAAGTTATCCTCCAACTCTAACATACATTAATTCTGAAAATCTTAGATTCCTACACTTTTCCATGGGCCATGTAAGTCTTTATGATAATAAAATCTGTTGCATATATTTTTTGAACCTATTTTACTTTTCTGTGTGTTTTTGCTTCCTACTGCAGCTAGCCCTGTACTGCTTCAGCTGTATTTTTGTGGATTTAAAATTAACACAACATTCCACTTCTTAAGGAATATGGCCAATTGCTTTGCCTGCTAAATTAATCTCCCCGAATTTATTACACCCCTTCATATCCCAATTAGTCTGAAACACCAACTCTTTCTAATAATAAATATACTTCCATCTTTCACCCTTGTTTTCTTTTCACTGAGGAATTGCTTCTAGAAAAGCTCAAAGCCACAAGCCTGTGTGGATTACTGACTTCAAATGTTGCCTCATAATTATTACAAGTGAATATCATTTAGCAGGTAAGGACATACTTGAACAGGAGCTGATTTAAACATGCTTAGCCAAATTATAATTTTTTTTTTTTCATTTATAAGGGATGTGATTTTGTGGGCATGGTTTCTTTTTCACAAAAGTGCAGCTCTTTTTCAAGGTGACATTTTGGGTGGTGGTCTACAAGCATTTAAGAAATTTCTCAAAGTATGGATTTTTTTTTTCACTTTGAATTTTCCCATTTTATTCACTTAGAAGATTCCTAGGAAGTCTGTTATAGTGCCCTTACTGGGTGCACAATGGTTCTCTCCTGTTTGTTTTGGCTTTTTCATAAATAATATTGTCAAAATTGATGTAATTTTTGAAATTTCTGATAAATGTTCCAGTGTCATATTTTAAGAACCAATAGCTCCAATTTAATATCTAATCAGCTCCACTGCCTCAAACAAAATTTATTTTCTTCAGATTTGATGCTGTGAAAATATTTTAAATCTTACATGGTTATCCTCATTTGGGATTAAATGAAGCTCTAAAAACTGATAAAAGTTTTGGTGTCTATGAAAGAGATAAAAATGAAATTTTTATTATTAACTTATTTCCCCAAAAATGGTTAAGAAACCCCATAGTACTTAAAGTTTTTATGGTTTTGGACTTTATTGTCTTAATTTTGTAAAGCAGAGATATACAGATAAAGTTATTTGAAGTCACTTGCTAGTGTTTTTTTGTCTGCTTTTCAACCCTATATGATCAGATTAGAGGAATTTCTTTATTTTGATTTTATGCAAAAAATATCTTAAAGGAAAAATTGAAAAAAAGCACATGAACAAAAATAAGTTTGGACAGGACTGCCAATATTAGTTTCTCTCACTCTTTTAAAATTTTGAAACCTATTCAAGTTCATACCGATTTGTGTTTTCTGAAATCCCCTACCCATATATTTAGGAATTAATTTCTAGATTTCTTCACATGTCTCTAACTGGACCAATGTAGTAATGGTAAGAACTCTTTAAAGGAACTTGCCATCTCCTGATAATATGAGTTACAAATTATGATAGTTTTTTTACTTGGTTTACTGCCTTAGAAATCACTTATACTTGGCTTTTTGGGCAGCCATGAGTCATCCTTCAGGATAACCAACAGTAACTACCCAGAAACTGTGTGTGTCCATGTGTCTCATGTTCATGAAGATCAGAAACTGCAATAATGTGTATCAGGTAAATACTTGTAAGTTACTTGTCCTGAAACATGTCACCCAAGCAGTATTGAAATCTTGAATCTCAGTGGATGTTTGGTTTCTGTAATAAGAACTGTGTGCTATTTCTTGATGAAAGGTGCGCTGTGTCCAAATGACAGCCCATGACTGGGATATGGAGATCTCTCTGGCTCCTCTTTGGCAGAGTTTGCAATATATAGGCATTCAGCCAGCACAATGTTAAAAGGTCATATAATGGGAATCAATTAGGTTTATGCAAGAGTGGGTTATTCCAAATGTCAGTCTAAAGCTTGGCAAGATTCTTGACATACTTTTCCTCTTGTGTCCCATTAGGCTAGACCACTGTACTGTAGGCATTTTTTACTCATAGCAGTATCAAAATACCTTCTTCTGGCCAGATACAAGCTAAATAAAACCAGGTGTTTGAACTAACTCATTCAAAGGTGGTTTTTTTTTGTGCTTACATAGTTCCTTTTAATATGTAATTTCTAGAATCAATATTCCAAACACAGCTAACTTCAGTGAGAAGTGGGCTCCAACAAGCTTTTTAAATTCTGTTTGTAGGGATTCAAAGTCTACAGTGTTCATAATTCATGAGATGTAGCTGTTGAAATAATATTCTCTTTTTTAAGTCTACTGAACATTCATAGAGGTGCGGGCTGCATGTGGTCTGAAGACCTGGCCCCTTTGTGAACTCTGGGACTGTGGGCTCCTCTCCTACTTCATACATGGATTTTCTACTTTGAAATCAATGTATGGGAGAGGAGAGATGGATTTCATGGAAATATACTGCAGAAAACATCTGAGTTCTGTACTCAGAAAGGGAACAGAGTTACACTTCTGTGCCTCTGGTTTAGCTCAGCCAAACACCACATGAATAGCTTGTCTTTTACAAGGAGTATTAGTATGGGAAGGGTCAGGAAACCAAACCTACGTCTCTTGTGTCCTAGGCTGTAGTAACTATATCATCTTTATTCTTTGTTTTTTCAGTTGTAAGTAGTGAAAGCTTTCCATGTCCCAGAGAACAGCTTGGGTTTCTGTCTCCTTCTTAAGATTTTGGTTTATATGCTGGGGCAGAATTTAAATAACATGAAGCATGATCTTGAAAATAACTTATTATAGATTTCTGTTAGTGCTACCAGTGTGAGGGAGGAAAGTAATGTCTTTTTCTTAGTGTGCCATTTATCAGTGAGCACAGTGGCTCAGAGCAATTTTGTGCTCTTCTCATGTCCCAGGCGTCCTCATATGGATTTTTCCTCCTGCTAGCAGGATGGAACCCCTAAACACAACCTTGATGTTTTTTCTTGGTGAGTGCTATTTATTGACTGCATAGGTATTTTTTCTTACAGCGCAGGGGTAAAGACAAAGTTATGTCATACAAAGCCATCCTTATGCTTTTTAGTTTCTTTCAATATCGCATCAGCAGAAGTTAAAACTTTTTGATTAAGAGCATTTCATTATTGATCAAGAATCTATCTAAACAGGCAGAGCATTAACCATAGAGTTTGCTGAGAATTGTGATTTCTGAGGATACTGGACGGTAGTAAAGAGAATTTTCTTGCACACCCTAAAATCATTAGCAAACTTGGAAAGAGCTTCCACAGCTTATTCTGTAATAAATATAATAATTTGTGTGGAGAAGAAAGCATGAAGGGTATTTTTATTCAGACCAATCAAGTTTTAGTATCTGTGGCAACCAGTAAAATGTTATTAGTGGCATTTCAAAATATGTCAGAGGTATCAGAACCTGTTGCTTTGTGTCATGAAAGATGGCACCAGCTTCTTCTGAGATTTTCATGAGATTTCAGAAATCAATGGTTTTCCATGTGCTTTTATTAGTTTTTGTGTTATCTGCAGATACTGGAAGGGGCATGACTTCGGAAATGAAACATATTTACATTGCTTAGCTGCTGTAAACATGAAGTACATTGAGAGAAAAACAAAGCAATTCCTTCTTGGTTTTTACTCTTTTCCTTAAACTATCACTGTTTAAATTGGGACATAGAGAGTACCCTTCTTATTTTCTTGTTATTTTTTATTGAGTTGGCCAAGTTTCACCATTGCAGCAGGCTTCTGATGGGGGGTGGGGAAAGAGAAGCAAAATTATTTTAACTAAGATAATTTCTACTTCTACATTTCATAGCCATGCATTCCAAACAAAAGTTCTCTGAGCACTTTGATTCAAGTTTTTTGTATCTATGTTTGTAACAAATATTATTCTTGCAGTTTCATCTAAAAGAATAATGCAACTGATTCACTTAATATGTGGACATCTGTAGTCTATAACTCATGTATGTTTTTCTGATTTGGACTTTGGAGCATACATTTGCATATCTTATGTATTTCTCTGCTTCTGAACTAATCTATATACATTACGATCTGGATTTTTATGTAAAAAATATTTGAACCATATTATTTTTTCTTTGTTGCCATCTTTTACCTTTGTTCTGTTTCCATTTTTTGCCTTTGTTCTGTTAAACACCTCTAATTGAAAAAGTGATCAATGCCATTAACTTGCAAAAAAAAGCACCTCTTCCTGTAGTGAAATGTGTCAGCATATGAAGGGATCTTTTCTGGTGTTGCTCCATTGAGTTTTAATATCCCCGTGGCTTTATATTTCATTTGGTATGTATATTGTAAATCAAATAGAAGAAGATGCTTATACCATATTTTATGTGTTCTTACTTCTTTTTTTAGTAGTACTGTAAGAGATAGGGAATAAATCTGATGCATTCTGAAAGTAATTAAAGGTAATGAAGAGTTCTGGAAAATACAAATCACTGTCTGAGTGCTTACCCTTTTAAATGCTATTTGTATGCAGTACACTTTGCTAATATTTTGTTTATAATAACTTAAAGAACTCTATTTTGCTGCCAGGGCGCATGGAATCAGACTTAGCATTTTTTAAAGCTACACTTCACTTTTATGAGAAGGAAAATAATGTATATGTACATTAATGCATATTTTTTTTTGGGAGCAGGGGGAGAGGGGAGTAGAAGAATATTTTTTTTAGTTCCAAATATATCGATTTGGATATGGAATCATTTGTTTAGCTCTATAAACCAATTTTTTTTCCTGTCCAATCACGTGCATAGAAGCATCATTTGTAGTGGAAAACACAAAAAAATGATAGCTTGTGAAGGAACATATTGACATCTCCTTTCTTCTCCTATTAGTAAAATGTCTCTGTAGATGAGATTAGTGTGGTATTGGTATGTTTGGGTGATATAAGGAGATATATCTCCTGTAATAACCTTTTTTTATCTACTCATGGGGTAGAGTAGTAGTGGTGCAGTCACTGTCACTCCAAATAAAATGCTAGAAAGAATTATTTTCACAAAAGAAGAGATTGGTGGCATCATGTGCTGCTGGAAGGTGTAAAGATGACATTAGCTGTGACAAAAAAATGACCATGACACTTTGAAAGTGAAACTGGTTTGTGTTGGGTATTGGCATGTCCATTTGAATCTGTCAAACAGGAACAAGGAGCTAGTTGTAAGGTTCCCTGTGAAAGAGCTGATTTTTTACCACATTCTCCCATAACAAAGAAATAAAATAACAAAAAAAAAGCACTATGGTTGTTCTGTAAAAAGAAATGGCATTAAGAACCGTTTAGATGAGGAGGTAAATGAATTTACATAGAATATTTGTTTTGTGAAAATATGATTCAGTTGGAAGAAAAGAGTGCATGACAAGTTTTGCTGAAATTTTTCTCTCACTGGCTGTTGATGGAGAAAATATCTCCTTGAGCATTATAGCAATCCTTTCATATTTTTTTCCAGAAAAAATAATGTACTTTCTCATAAGATAAAAGTACATTCATTACTTTTGACTGATAAATGTCATTTAAAGATTACAGTTGTAGTTAACATGGAAATTTGATGTAGAATCTCTTAAGTAGCTGTAAGGGATACACCACTTCTGTTCTGAACAAAATTACTTCGGAAATGCCTTCTCTGTGAGAGTGGATCAACAGAAGTACCAAGTCACTGTTACTTTCCATACCCATCTGAATTCATTATAGATGATCTTATCTCTCAGGGTCATCTTGTATTAATCTCTACTCAAAATGAAATCTACTAAGCTGAGGGTGTTGCTATCAAAGTTTAGTGTTAGGGCGTGGAGACAACACCACTGCACTGAACCTTTCTGAAGACAGTGAGAAGATCCTCCTTAGTCTTTTCTTGACTGAAGAAAGCCAGCTCCCACCACCTTACCTCATGTCCTTAAGCCCCCTTTTACCACATTGCAAGCCCTCTCTTGTAATCACTCCCTTTTTCCAATTTTCTTAATACCTTGGAGCCCAAAACGACATAGTATTCAGGACGTGGTCCTGTGGTGTCAAAAACAGGGAAAGTGAGGGCAACACTTGTGCTGATACAACCCAGTATGCTGTTATTTCATCATTGCAAGATATTATTTGATACTTGCACAATTTCTAAAATTATATCTCTCAACAACAAAGTGGTACATGGTGCTCGTCTTTCTATAGGCACATGAGCCATACTTCAGGATAGTCCAGCCCTTCTTCCTTCAATTTAATCTGGCCCATAGAGGTGGATGTCTTTTGACCAATTGCTCTCTAATTTATTTGTGCCAGTGCAAGAAGTAAACCAGGCTTCCTATTGTGTCTGCAAACAACTATGTATTTAGAGTTGGAAGATTTCACATTTGCATGAGGAGAAGAAGAAATTAAATGACACCTGCTGTGTCTGAGGATGGCAGGACACAAAGAAGCAGTGAGTTTTATGTTTGCATGGGCTAGTAGGAGAGAAGTAGAAAATCACATTCACTAAAAAATTGCTGAACTCCCTTGCATTAATGTAAGCCTGTGTATAAAATAGGACCTGTGACTTCTCCCTCAGCGTCAGGCGGCCAGCCCTGAAGTCACACGGAAGCAGGCAAGCTGCCGCGACCCACACGCGCTGGACCGGGTGCTGCATGGAGTGCCACCAGCCCAGCAGGAGATGGGGCAATGTGATAGAGATGCAGGCTCTAGTTCTCAGAATCCAGGGTTTATTGATAGGAACGCTGGGGTGGAGAAGGCAGATGGAACCAGGAAAGGACGCGGGGGAGGAAGCGGCTGGATTCAGAGCGCAGAGAGCCCGAATGTCCCCGTTCCAGGGGTTAAGAGGGGCCGCAGGATGGGAGGGGTTTACACAGGAGAACCAGTAGGAGCACGAAGGGTACAGGGTTGACAGGGACTCCAGGGAATGGGGACACGAGGAGGGAAGGTACAGATCTCCAAAAACCAATAATAAACTGCGGGTAGAGGAACATTCTAGCTATTAACTCTAGAAGGATGAAGGGGAGGAGAGGTTCAAAACCCAATGCTTTCATTCCCAGATCCATATTTATGACGCTAGTTTCAAGGTGTCTTGGGGGAACACTTTTCTGTCACCCTGTCCTGAAGGTTTCTTCAGACTCAGGGGTGTTCGTTGGCTATTTCAGCCTCCAAGCTCATCTGCATTGACCTCACTGCTACAAGGACCTACTTATGGGCAACTGCTATCATTTCTAAAGAAAAAAAAAAATACAGTTTTTCAGTGAGAATGCTTGGGGATGTAGCTGATAATACCCTTCAGGTACTGATGGACTCACATATTATTTTCTTTTAGCAACATTTTCATAATGCCAAAATACTTTTTACAAGTTCCATAACATCTTAGATTTATAACAGTTAATTTCTGACATTTTGACAAGCTAAGCACATTAGTCCTTGACTGTAGAGATCACAGTGTGAAAAAAAAAAAAAGTGTGATACTTCTAATAGTGGGTGGATTATAGTGTTAATTCTGAGACCAAGTTTTAGTATGTGCTGCAAGATAACACACAAGGATCCTCCTAATCAGTACAAGGAGAGATCATTCCAAACCTGTCAGAAAAAAATGGTACACAGTCCTTTTGGTTAGTCTGTTTTTTAAGGATGCTGTGCTGATGGGAAAGAGGGAGGAGAAGGCATGGAAATCATGTAAAAAATCCCTACACAAGGAATAAATAATACAGAATATTAATGTATCTATTTCAGTTAAAGACAGCTTCTTTTTTTCTTTTCCTCCCAAGATCTGCAAAAGAAATTACAAGTTTTCTTTCAGGTTTCTAATAATCTTCCACTTGCAAAGAAATACAACTGTATTCTCCCTCAGACCTATTCAGGAAGTGCACTGATGTCAGACAAATATTCACTCATAGTTTGCATTATTTATGTAAGATATGCGAATATTTTGCAGTAATGTAGTCTCTAGAAATAAGTATGTTGGTTTTAAATACATTAAGTTCCTTTAAGCAGTGTTATAATAGTAACTTTCTGTAGCAGGAGAGGTACTGATTAATGTCTTCATCAGTCTTGTATATTGAGCCATTGTTCTAGCTACCTTTATAATATGAAACTCATGGTATAATTAGTGACTTAGTAAACAACCAGTAAATTTATTTTACTAAATTCAATTTAGTAAAATAATTAGTGAATTAAAAAGAAAAAACCAAACAGGCAATTTGATTATTAGCAGACAAAACAAACAGCTGTGCTTGTGAGACCTTTGTTTAGTATTTGTGTGGTTGTCAGAAAGTTAAAAAAATTAAATGTTGCATCTGCTCTATTTTGCAGTATTGATGGATTTTGTGGACACTAGTGGTAGAATCCTATTGGTTTTTATGATTCCTAAGAAGTAGAAGGAGAGAAAAGCAGCTGTTCCTTGAAATCAAGAGAGGTGAAAAGGTGGTATATAAATTGATTTCTGGGTGTTCTTTTTGTGGGCTGTAGTTAATTTGCTGGCTCCTGAAGCCAAGGCTGTGAAGAAACAACAGTGTGGTATGAAGTCCTGGGTAATTAGTAAGAGGCTATAATAGTGCAGCTTGCTCTGAAAGGAAGGGAGTATATTTTATCAGCTAATAACAGATCATTGCATTTTTATGATTAAATTTTTACGTGCTTAGACAATATTTGGTTAAAACACCATCCTTTGGAATTTTTGTTTTGGGATGGTTCCCCTTTTCTCAGCTATTGCAGAAAGCTGAATTTATATTCTCTAACAGAATTGTGGGCTTTTGCCCTGCTTTTTTATTGCCATTAATGCTATTTGTTTGGGTTTTTTGTGTTATTTGCTTAGATAAACCTTGTCATCAAGTTGTTTGTTTTGATTCTGACTTTTTTTGAAATGAAGAACTTTATCTGTAAAGATGCCAGCAGACAATTGGGCTTTCTGTGATGCCGAAAAGCTGTAAAGAATAGGCTGCTTTTAAAACCATAATAAGTGGAAATATGTATTTTACTTTGGGTACAGACATTTGGATGATGCTTTGACCTGAGGGCTTTGGATTATTATGGGCAGAAGCTCTAGCTAATATTAAGGAACACTGCTTTGAGAACACAGCTCCTTGTATCATTAATGTGAGTGATGCTTTATTGCAGTACTATTAGGCAAGTTGTAATAGAGCTGCACACCTAGTAAGGCATGGAAAAGAAACCTGTAATTTGGTCACGTTCCCACTCTGCTTTGGGTAGAATGACCCTTTATTTGACTATCATTTTAAGTTGCTTCAGAATATTGCTTTGTTCCACAGAGGCTGTAAATATGGCACTGAATGACCACACATCAGGAGGAGACTTTTACCTTCCCACCCTGAAGTCCATGATTGCATCCTTATTGTCTCCTGCCTTAAAAAAAGAAACTTATTCCTCCCTAAATTGTGTGCTATGCAAATCACAGCCCTCCAGCTTCCCACACAATTGGGCTATTATGACTGCTCTGTTTACAGATTATTTTGTCTGTTTTCTGTTAGCTTTTTACTGGCCCTCAATAGAAAAAAATCCATGCCTTAGATATTTGAAACACAGATTGCATTTTTGCAGTAATTCTTGTTGCATGTATTCTTTCAACATTGAAAAGAATCCAACCTTAATATACATGCAAAATTTGTTTGTTATAACCCCAAAAGAACCAAATTTTAACTGTTAGATAAGTAATCTAGTACATTTCTCCACATGAAAATTTGAACAGCTGTACAGAAACTATTTGACAGCTGTTTGTTTTGCCTATTAAAAAATTCCTTATCATTTATTTACTTTACATTATGCGTGAGTCTCTTTGGAGTTGTTTTGATTTCTGACAGTACATCTGGAAGGCCTTTCTTCCTTTTTCACTTAACTGCTTCTTTTTCTATCATTAAGGTGAATTTGAATGTCTCTTAATGAAGAACAGGCTAATGGAGGAAGTGTGAATTGTTTAATTTCTTTAGAAGAGATCCACTGAGAAAAATCATGTAGTTAAAAATTTCTGAAAAAAAATAAATGGTATATACATATGGGGAAATCTCTCTTCAAAAAACCAGCAATTCACCTCTATTTCAAAACAATTTATACAATTCTTAGCTTTAGACTTGGACCATTCATCTACACTCTTCTTTCAAAAGTCTTTTCAGACATGTTCTACCTCTTTTTAGTGTGTTTAAACCAAAAAAATTCATGTATTTTATTCTTTTTGTGTTTTACCCAATTGGCAAAACCAGTTTTAATCTTTCTTCCATTTAAATGCATCCCTCTGCCTTAGTCTTTTTATTTCCAATGTAGAGAAAAGTGGGAACATCCCTTTATTCCATGCCATCTCTCAGCTTTGAAGCACTGCCAAACTTGTACTTCAAAGCTGTTTTCAAGGCTTCAGCTTTGTCAGAAAACCATCATGTGCAAAGCTTTTACCAGCCCACACAACAGTTTAGTTTTTGAAGTGTGCCTTTATTACTGAAGAGTGCTTAACTCTGGTGATTCTGTAAATTATCTCTGCAAGTATAAACTTTTTTCCAATATATGGAAAATAAATTTGGACAATACTGTTGAATGGAAAATGATTAATTATGAAATTTAGTTACAAAAAATTGACTGTGTTATATCCTGAAAATTATTTTTATCATGTATATTTCCATTTAATAGTATTCTGTTTCTAAATATCTGAAAGTGATTTTGAAGTTCTCAATAGATACCCTAAAAATTCAGTGATGTTGAGCTAAAAATGTTTACTAATTTTAGATTTTTAAACTCATAAATTTTTTTTCATATTTAGATTCTGACATATATAAGGAGATCACATATATCAGGTTTAAAATATTCAAATTAGGTTTTATAAACATATTCATAATAAGGTTAATATGGAGGGAAAAAAAAATCGTCTTTCTGGTGCAGATACATCCATGTAGGTAGATGGACTGACTGTGATCAGTTCACCCTTGCTGGAGTAGGAATCCTTCATGAAGGAAACATTTATGTTCACATAAAGAGATTCTACAGAGACCATTAAACTGATCAGGGCCTGACTTAGAGGTCTGAACGCCTTACATTGCATACCCAGGTGGCATAACCTGTAGCTTGGCTCTGGAAGGCTTTTCCTAGTAAAAAACCCCAGCTTGGTTTTGACCACAGACATACTCTCAACACTCAAAACAAAACTAGATAAGATAGTCTCTGATCTGACCGGGTCAGAAAAAGAGTTGAAAATTAAGAAAAAGTAGGATTCTTGATTGGGATGGTTATGGTTCTTTAGCGGGTTGCTTAGTTATCTTTTTGGAAGTTGAATCAATTTTCTAATTTCCATCAATTAAGTGGTCTGTCTTGTGGCTTTTTTAGAAATTTAATGAAAAAGAGAAAATAAAGAAATGATGAAAAATGCATCTTCCAGGATAATACGGTATTAATTGCAAAAGTCTTACTCCTGCTTATAGTACTTGAAATAAACTGTATTGGTCAGGTCCATAAAGCTATTTTCTCTAGCACTGAGTTAATGCATTCTGGGTTACTACAGTGGGTCTGCTAACATAAAATGAATGAATGTTACAGATTTATATGAAGTCTGGCACTACCTGTCTAATGCTGAATGACCTTCTGTGGCTGATTAATTAGGCAGATTATTAGGAAAGTAAATGGATAATTTTCACTTTGCAATTACATTAAGTGAGTTATGTACAGGTTAAATCACACACTAAATAGTCATTGTCTTTACCTGCCTTGACCTAGTAAATGAATCCAAATTTAAGGATAGTGTCAAGTCTCTCATAAAATGGAAAAAAATGTGCAACCCAAGTGCTGTGTAGTTTATTTTTTCTTTTTTTTTTCCCAAGTGCACTAAGGTATAAACTGTTACCAATTTCATCATTATAAATTTGTAAAGTGTGTTACAAACTTCTAACTAATTACTGAAATTTAATTTGTGAACACTTGTGTCAAAGCAATGGATAGAGGAAACTTTGTGACCAGATAAGTTTAGTACAAGCTCTTCCAATGTGACATTAAAGAGAATTGCAAATTCAGTGAAGCTAAATAACTGTCTAAATTGGGTGGTAAAGAAAATAATGAAGAATGCTTTCAGATCTATTAGCAGCTAATGGAAAAATCAAAAAACAACTTCAGTCTATGTGCCTGATGTGGCAGGAAGCAGTAAAACATGCTGACTACAGTGCAAAATATAAAGGACTGCTTAGTAGAAAGCAGGAAAATCGGAGAAGTGTTCCAAATAAATCAGTTGCCAACTATATCTATGCAACAGGATTAACTGGACACTTAGGACAGAAAAGAGCCAAGCCATTATCTGGAGGAATACCCATTATCCAAAGGTCACAGTATTTCCAAAAGTGGAGGACTTCTACTTGGTTTAGACTCACAGGAATAATATCTAGATCTAATGTTCTTTTTCCAGATTGCTGTTAAACTAGAAAAACACAAAAATTCCACTTTTAAATGAAAGATAATTGCAGTGAAATGTTAGCAGTTCTGATCCTCTGAGATATAAGAAATAATGCTCAATGGTTATAGTAAATGATTAAAAGTAGATAGAAAATAAATTATACTTAAAAAAAAAAAAAACAGTTTTCTGCAGCTACATTTAATACAACATTTTAGTTTAAAAAAAAAGTGCATTGAGCAAAAAACCCACAAAATTGCCTAGAATTTATTTCTGCATAAATTTTTCAAAAATAGGTCTTGTATATGGAAAAAATCCATTTTAAATGTGTCATACTTTTAAACTAAAAAGGTCAAAATCAATTTTCTCCATTCATAGTGTATTCCTAGGAAACTCTTAATTCAAAACATAGTTCAGAATGTAAACACAATCATAGACCTGTGAGGCTACTTCGACTTTTCACCCTTATTAGAGAACAAGGAATTCTGAAATGCAGTAATTTCCTTCAGGATATAAATATTTTTTCAACTGTAGTAAAATGCAGGATAGACTATATGCCTCACTCACTCGTTTGATGGGTAGGCTGTTTGGAAGGGCTGTTCATAATTCAGCACTATGCTGTTTGCATAATGAGTTGGAAAGGTCGTAGAATAATTGCATTTGGCTAATGAACAACACATAGGTCTATGCACCTCAGCTCTGGTGCTTTTTTGGACCCAGATATCTTCCTTTCTCTTCATTTTTTTTCTTAATGTGACACTCTGCGTGAAGTGTAATACTTCATACAGGATGCATGACAACTTTAAACTTAATGCTGACATTTTAGGTTCTTGTTGCCCAAGAGCTACTAATTTAATTAGAAACTGCTATGCTGGAATTAACAGGGAAGTAAAATATCCCTTCAGAGAAATTTCATTGAAGAAGATTAAGAGAACAAGTAGAAAAAGAAAAATTACATACACAAGCCTGTTTCTTACCACTGACTACAAAAGGAGTTAAGTATGACTAGGAGAGCTGGACATGTCTATTTGTAGACATCTGATTTTAGCTGAGGTGATCTCCATTTTCTTCATTTAAATATTAATCTTTAGTCTCCCTAGTGGATACCATTTGATTTTTCATTGTAGATGCTTCCAAATTTTCTTTTTTTTTTCTTTCTTTTTCTTTCTTTTTTTTTTTCCCCTTTGGTGTTTGGGGTTTTTTGTTAATTTTGCAGTGTTTTTTGTTCTTCTTTCTCTTTTGATAAAAAATGCTTTAATTCATTGGGACACCTAATTTATTTATTTCCTCTACTCTTTTTCATCAGTAGTGAGATCTACCTGCATGATATCTAATTGAAAGTAACCCTCAAAGTCACATTTGTGATAGTTAGAAATTTGGCTTTCTACTAGTGTGCCAGAAAACCTGCCCAAGAAATTGTTAGAAACTTTTAAGTACTCATCAAATTTTAGAACAAAATAACATATTCTGTAGTTCACTATTATTGTTCTAGTTTTGATTACTCTGTGAAAACCATTTGTATTTAAGTTACAATGTTAGAATTAATATTGGTGACTAATACTGCTTGATTGGTGTGAACAAGTATAATTATGATGTTTCTTAATCAGTAAGATTAGTAGCTGAAAATAAAGAAAAAATTTCTGGTCTATCTGGTAACTTTATTTTGATCTAATTTTTAATTTTTTTTTAAATACTGTGAATTTGCTTTAACTCCACCAAAGTACTGTACTAGGGCAAAAGGATTAGACTCAATATCCTAGGTTTCATGTTCCAGGAGAACTGTTTTGGATGTGGTGGGACTTAGGTAATTTCTCTTGAAAAGCTATCTGAAGCTTGAAATATTACTCTGTTTCCTGTTTATCAAGAAGAAAATAAACCTTATTAATTTGGCAACCAGATGCTGATTCAGATTATTATATTTTTTCATAAAAAGTAAGTATCTACAATAACTTTGTCATAGATGCATGCAAAACCAATTTAAATAGCTGAAGCTACTTAAATTTTTCCAGTGGTCTCACCAGATCCTTTCTAATTGTCTTGATGAAATTAGGTTACCCCAATTAAACCCATTATATGTATCAAAGAATAATGCTTTTAGTCATGCATATGCAATAGGTAAGTAAATTGTAATATATTTAACATTTTAATAACTAGCCTTTTATCTCTCTAAGTATGCAAATCAGATAGCTGAACTGTCACAACCTCAATTCTCCAGCTACAGATGGTCTTTGTGTTGTCAGATCAGCAGGTCAGGAACTTCTTCCTCACCCCACCAGTGACCTACAACTGACCTGCAGTAAATTGCTAAATCAATGTGTATTTTATTGCAGGTTCACTGGAGATTCCTATCCTTAGGCAAAACCTTTACACACCGTAAATAGATTCTGAGAACCTCTTTCTTCTTGTCTCTGAACCAACTGCAGCTGTTGGAGATAATGTATAGGCTAAGGAGAAGCCGTGTTTGAACCCCTCCAACTGCTGGCAGCTTGGGCACGGCAGTGCAGAGCTCCTGATGGTGCTGCTGGTGAATTGTTGCAGGCTGTGCTGTCGCTGCAGATGCACTGACAACAGTGTCGTACCTGGTTTAAATTTAGCTGAGGCACATGGACCTGAGGTGCATACATAACATGAACTGCATTGTATGTGTGTGTAAGGCAAGGCTGCCAAGCCAGTGGCAGCCCACCCACAGGATAATTTTATATATCCTTAGCCAGTGCTTTAGGAGAGCCACTGCTGTCAACATCTAAGTGATGTTTACCAGTGAAAGGGCAGGCACAGTGCCACTGTGTCCGGGCTGGGCTCAGCGCCAAAAGGCAGGAGTTAGCCTAGCACACAGCCCGTGGCCTATTATTAACAATTATCATGCTGTGTTTACTGGCCTGCAGGATTCTTATGGCAGTATATCTGAGCTGATCAACACAGCAAAGGGCAGCTCCTGGCTTCTCCAGTGAAGTTCATTCTCACTTGGTCAGTTTCGAGTGCCAGCAGCATTAAAGTCTGGTCATGTTATGTCTGTTTTGCTGTGCATCATCCTGATGGCAGCATTGACTAACAATTGTGAGAGTTCATAGAATCATAGAGTGGTCTGGATTGGAAGGCATCTTGAAGGTCACTCAGTTCCAACTCTCCTCCCATGGGCAGGGACACCTTCCATCAGACCAGGTTGCTCAGAGCTCCATGCAATTTAGCCTTGAACACTTCCAGGGAAGGATGGGGTGTCCATAACTACTCCTGGGAAACCTGTTCCAGTGCCTCACCCTCACACTAAAATATTTTATGCATATAATCTAAACCTATTCTTTTCATTTGAAGCCATTCCCCCATGTCCTGTCAACTACATGCCCTCATAAACAGTCTCTCTACATTGTGCAGGTTCCCTTCAGGTACTGAAAGGCCAGAACTAGGTCACCACTAAACCTTTCTTTTTTCTATGCTGAACAAACCAAATTCTCTAAGCCTTTCCTCATAGGAGAGATGCTCCATCCCTCTAATCAAAAGTTAGCAAAACTTTCATCACTGAAAGAACTTGTTTATGATAATGTACCCTGAGTGCATAAAAGCAACAAGATGGTGTACGAAAATGTAATCAGAGATATGTAGAGTGCCTGATTTTTCCAGCTTCCCTAAGCTCAAAGGTGCTGACTTTCTTTTGCAGAAATCAGGGGTTTTCTGCACAGAACCATTTGCTGTATTAGAGCTTGCATTTGGATAGCACTTAAAAAAATCAATTTAAAGAATATATTTTGTCAGTGTCAGGAATTGACAATGGTATTGTTTTTGGTAGTTTCATAGAGCACCTGTCCAGTCATGAGTAGTTATGTGGTGCTGGCATGGAGCTGTAATAGCAATTTACAGATTTTTTCAAGAGACATTATATATATCAAACATAGGGAAGCTGACATGAAAAGTGATTATGACTGATCAGTTGACAAGCCCAGAGCAAAGTGCATCTAAGATACAGGTTTAGTGCTTTATATTTTATTTTAAGAGAGTCTGCTTTCCAGAGGATAGAAGAAGGATCAGCTTTGCACTCTTTAAAGCTTTTAGATTGATACATAGACTGGGAGAGAGTGTAAGCTGCCTATAACTTCTTATATTTCTGTGCTCCAAGTATGGACTGGTTCCAAAAGGAACAAAGCGTAAAAATGTCTTTGAACATTGGATAATGTTATCTAAATGGGCTGCACAAAGAAACACCATGTCCCTTTTCTGAGGAAATTCAGGGTCACTTTGAATAAATAATTGCAAAAGGGAAGCACTTGGCTCCAGAAGCTCATTGTCATCTATGCCTTAAGTGTAATGGAGTCATTAGCTATTTATTCTTAAGAAATTAACAAATTTGTCCTTCTGTCAGCAAAGAGTTTGAAGGATGTATACAGAGATGAGAATTTTACTCCTGTTTAAAATCATGCAAAATATACTGAAAGACTGAAGGGGAATAAAGCAGAGCAAGGTACAGTGGAGGAAAGGTGATATTTCTACTAAAGATACAGAGAAATGAAAGGACAGAGAAGTTTACTGAGGGATAGGAAGAGCAGAGAATTTCAAATTGTAAAACAGAGCTCACAAGGATTCAGGAATCTATTATTCTGTCTTTCACATCCCCATGCTGACTTTTCATAATTCTGAGGCTGAATTGTCACAAGGAACTTGAATGAAAAACTATTTTTTTTTCCTTTATATATTTCTGAGACCAGCTAGGCTCATACTTGGCTGTCATAGCCTTATCTGTAAATTTGACATGGACAGTGCTGGCAACTACAAAATCTCTAGGGAACCTGAACAGAAAATATCCTTGGAGAACTTCAGTTCAATTTATGCAAAATAGATTGTTTGGCACCAGCTACTGAAAACTGAGTTTAAGCACATTGCGAGACAGATTGTTTTCCAAAATTTTGCCTTTTGAAGCAGGGCCAGCACTTATTATTGGAACTGCTATAATTCATGAGATGATCTGAAGCAGTTTCTTCTATATGGGGGAGATTTCAGAAAGACGTCTGAGAATTCATGTTCTCTCCTCTCCAAGTCACTGGTGAGAACAACAGAATCTCATCCAAATACTTTTGCTGTCAATGGGACTCTATTATCTTCACTCGACACCACAAGGAGCTCTCAGTCTCACATAAGCTTTTGCAAATAAATTAAAAATAGGTTGGTAAATTAGTGATACTGTGTAGTTGTGGTAGTCTTTTGGAGTATATTAAAAATACAAAATTTATATATTCAATAAAATAATGTTCTTTGTTTTGTCTTATGCATGCAAAAGTAGATGACCTAAGTCTTGTGTAAACCGCTACTAAGACATAGTGTTAATGCAACTCAAAATAAAAAAAAAAATCTACTGCAGCAATGAAATTATATAGAATGTACAATTTGTTTAAAAGAAATAAGTATGCTTCTTTTAAAATTATTTTAAATCATTAGTTTTCAATATTCTCAAATTTTACTCCAATTGAAGATGAAAACAAAACCATAAAAAATTCACATTTCAAAGGAATATAAGTATCAAAATTCTTGTGCTTTCCTAGTTCTACTTTCCTTTATGAATATGACAGTTATAAGGAAGCAAGTTTCAATAAAAAATTACATATAATGGCCCACAAACATAGCTCAGCTTCATATATAAACTGTTAAATTTTTGAAAACTAATACAATCTAAGTACAATGGCAATAACTGACATATTGTGTATTTTAAATTCTAATCAACAGTGATTTTTTTCCATATACAGAAAAAAATTCTAGAATTTATGTGGAGTTTCTTGTAAATCTGCTCTGGATTTTTGCTGGTGGTGGTTTTGGGTTTTCTTTCTTTCTTTCTTAAAGGTCTGTTTCAAGTTCATTGATACAAATTGAAAGTTCCTTTTGTTTTAAAAGGCTATTGGAATTGAGCACTCTCTCCCTTAAATTACTTACTGTATCTAAAATGCATTGTGACAGATAGGCAGTAAAGTGTTCAAGATGCAGCACATCCTAAAGTATGTTTCCTACTGAAATCTATGCTGATAGTTTAATGTGATACTTGTGCCCTTATGTTCTATCCTGAATCACATAAATGTCTTCAGCTGCCAGACTCTTTCTCACTGCAAAGTTTAACTGGGCTTTTAAATGAGTCCTATTCACTTATGAAAAATCTCATCTAAATGTATTATTGCCTTCATACTGGCTTATCTTGGACTAAGAGCAAGCATACAAGTTCAACTTTTGCACTTTTCTGATAACACCACGCTTTTCAGGGAAATTGGAGTTTAAACCACTGTGATGCAGATAACAGTCCTTTAGTATATACCTGCCAAGATCTTCAAACCCATCCTACAAAAATCCAGTAGAAGGGAATTGAGGAGTAATTCGGCTTTTTACAGTCAAATTAATCATAGGATACTCTCCTGTGAGGCCTGAGAAAAAGCACAAGTGAATGCAGTACAAGCAGATTTGGAGAATGGGAAATGCCCTTTTTAACACTTTGCTTAGGAATGTGTCTTGCTGATATAGATTACAGGATAATTTTATTTATGGCAACTATATGGCAACTCAGTGCCATATAGGTAATTGTTCCAAGTGTTGGCTGTCAGTCATAGTGTGATCTGCTACCATTTAATATGTAAATATCTGGTGGGGTACATTGCCATGAAAATGGAACAGACATTAAAAGACCATGCAATATGTAATTTCTTTCTTCCCCACCTTGATAGTTTTTATCAATAGTGTAAGTGCATTGTTGAGCAGATCATATTCACCCCATAGAAATAGGGAAATCTATTAAGTACAGCTTTCATGTCTAGTGATAGGGACAAGAAACAGCAGTAACATGCCTAAAACTTTTCCTCATACATCCACACAGTTATGACTGTCTAATCTATATGTGAATCCAGGGTGAAAAAGGTACAACACAAGACTGGGACTCGTACTTGATAAAGAATGCAGCTTTTGATCAGATTTGGCTCTGATAAAATGTAGTCCTAAAAGGTACAGGGCAAATGGAAAATTCATAGTTATTCTATCTGACTTTCCAGTCTGATGGGAAATCTTGTGAAAGATTTCAGCAAGGAATGGATGTGGAAATAATGTTCAGTAAAAATTAAAGTCTATATGGTTATGCTACATTTTCTGTGTTTGTTCCTAGGTGAGTTTGGTTTTTCTGGGTAAAAAAAAAAAAAGGAGATGAAAAAAGCTTCTTTTATATCCAAACCAGTTCTTGAATATAGCTTTTTACATTCCTCCTTTCTTCTCTTGACCTGTCCCTTACATTCCCTCTGTATAGAACTAAGTAGAGATATTGAAGATGGTTGTTTTGATATGTTTCAAGATGGATCCAAGGTACACCATAGCAATTTGTTTATTAGGAAAGGGCATGGTCATATATCCTTGTCTTACAGTTCTGTTTGAAGAGACATGCACCGGGTAAAATTAACTATTGTAATACCGTCAAAATCAGGCATTGGTTAAAAAAGTCTAATACCTGATCTGATGGATATGTTGTGCTTACTGATCACCCTAATCCATAATCCGTTTTGCATGTGCATTGACTCAAATGCAGCTTATTTAGTTTATTGTTTTTTTGAGAAGGTTTTAGCCTTTAGCTAATTATTCACAAGTCTATTGCACACTGCCAGACTGTGAAGGAACTGGTAGACGTGTGCAAATTCTATATTCAAGGAAAGATTTAAAGGATCATCAAAGCAGAGAGCACACAATATGCTGAATTTCTCAGACAATAAACAAATCAGAAAATATGGGCAGAAAGCCCTTTAAAATGTCCCCAGGATGTGGTGATGATTTCTTTCATACAAGAATTGCAAAATTAATATTAGATCTAGAGAGAGGGAGAAGACGCAGAAGGGAGAAACAAGGAACACACAAAAAGAATCCCAAAGGAGACCCCCCCAAAAGGAGAGGGTTTTGTTCTAGACCCTTTGGCTGATTCATCTCTGTGTTGTCCTCAGAAGTGGTACAGACATCTTTTAAGTTGTATTTTGGTTTTTTTTGGGTTTTTTTTTTTATTTTATTTAGTTCATGCAGCATTGCATTGTAAATACAATGAAACACTGCCACTTTTAACTGACAGTTACTTTGAGTTTGGAGATGTCTTTGTTGTGTATTGATGGAAGGAAATATTTTAGAAAAAATTCTGAGTGAGTTTATATTGAAGACTGCTTGTATGCAGAATGGTCAAACTGAAGTATAAAATTCAAGGGTACTAAGTTGGGAAAAATATACCCAAGCCCATCAGGCTGTTGCTGCAGCTGCTCCCATTACTCCAACAAAACAGAAATTGAAGCTGGAACGAGTTGTAAGAAGAAGAGAAAAGCCAACATATGTTCACAGGTAGGATAGAGAGCTAGGAGGAGATGGCAGTGTGTAGTGGTTTTTGGTCTGCCTTTTAGTGCCACCTACAAGCTGACAATGGCTTCAGTCTTTTCTTCGTACGTCTGATTTATCACAACTCACTGTGATTTTTGTCCCTATTTGGGTGTCTTATGTCCCCTACTCTGTTCATTAACTTCATTTCGGCATCTCTTAGAGTTTAATCTTTTATTTAATCTGAGTGTTGGGTTTTCCTGGTTTTAATTTGCCATCCATTTCCTAACTATGTTCCAAGGTGTTCTGGGACGTTGATAACTTTTTCGTCTGGGTGCCATCAATACATGCAATTCTAATGGATTGTCCTCTCCAGTTTGTTCCTTACAGTTTTTCCACATGCAGACATTCCCATTCATTCTCCATATATACCAATTTTAGAATTTCTATTGCATTTCTTTCCAATAGCTCTCCAGCTTCTTCTGTTGTTGGGATATTGCACTTCAGAGTCAAAAATACAATATGACCTCCAGGCAAAGGAAGTTAAAATCAAGAGGATCAGCTTTAGGGATTACAGTAATCCTACATAAGAACACATCCGCACTAGCACAAACCACTTACTATGCTGGCAGAAATCTGGAGAACTAGAAATTTAGAAAATTTGACATTTTATATTCTGTTGCAATTTAACCCCAGCTGGCAACAAAGTACCACTCATTTTCTACTTATTGTGGAATGGAATATACTTTTGGCCACTTCAGGTCAGCTGTCCTGGCCATGCTCCCTCCCAGCTTCTTGTGCAGCTCCTCCCTGGTAGCACTGATAACATCAGTGTTATCAACATCATTCACACACTGAATCCAAACTAAAGCACTGTACCAGATACCAAAGACAGAATTAATTCTTTCCCAGCCAATACAAACACTTCTGATTAGACTACATATCTTTAATTCTCAAAAACATATTCTATCATAAATTCTTTCTCTGTAAGTCTCCCATCTCAAATGAGAGGTAGCATTTGAGCAATGAAGTTTACATTCAGCATGACTGAAAATATCAGAATCTACACCTCACTGAAAAAGAAAAGTTTAAAACATGAAGGAATATCTTTGACACTAAAATAAAATTAGAACGTTGCCTGAAAACAAAATAAAAGAAAATGTGATTTTGACACTGTAAAAGACAGCAGTGATCAAGACAACATTTGAAATAGAGTGTGCAGTTCTTAGCTGCTCATTATGATAGAGGTATTAAGGAAATGAGGCAATAAAGGAAAGGGCAGGAAAGAGCATTTACAATTGAGACTCAAGGAGATCAGTTATTCAGAAAGTTAGATAATGAAGGTTCAAATACTCTAGAAAAAGCAGATTAAGGAAATACCTTAACCATTGATACAGTGAAAAGACTGCAGATGATAATTTATAGAAGATAATTCAAGCTGGTGTCACTTTAAAGAATCAGGTGGCAGAAGCTCAACATCATCTCTTTTGCATCTAGAGTAACTAATACATTAAACAGAAATAGAAGCCACTTTTTGTACAGTACCACCATGTGTGGTGCTTTCATAGTTACTCTGCTTAATGGATTCATTGAAAGCACTTTCTTAAAATAAATAGAACACAAATAAACAGAATCCTTTCTTTTTTGCACAGAAAGGATAGTAATTTTTAGGAAGCAGGGAAAGAAAGATAATATAAAAGATATTTTTGCTTCACAAGGTTCCACAGAGTCTCTACATATAGACAAAAGATTCATTGCTCTCTGTGATTTCTCACTCTGACCCTTTTCCTGCTCTTATTAACCTGGAAAAAAAATATACTTGTTTTATCTTTCAGTTTTATCATGTCTTGTTATGTTCAATTTTATGCTGTAGAATCTAGCAGTTAGTATCTTTTACCAACATAGTAAACCTTCCAAATGGTAAAGTCAAAAGATGACCTGTGTTATAGGTTTTGGAAACTTACTTAGTTTGTTTTGGTTATTTTTTAGTTACTATTATGAATCTTGGGAGGTTTTACTAAGAATTTCTGTACACTAAGAATTTGCAAGAATACAAAAATTTTGTTAATTTTTGTCACATACCACTCAGTGGGAAAAAAAAGCAGGTTATTTTAATTCTGTGGAGTAACAGGAGGGATAATAATTTTTATCCTCTGGTCTTTGCAAATATAACAATATTTATTAGCAAAAACTGAACAGATTTGAATTTGAGACTGAGCAAAACTTGCAACCAACACCATCAAAACAACATATATTTGCCCTCATAGAAGAGAAGGAGAAAAGAAAAAGAAAGATACCACCCTTGGTTCCAGCAATGCTGGTCAGTCTAACATGGTTGTAATCCAGGGGTGGGCATGCACCCCTCCCCCTGAGACTCAGTCTTTTAAAGTTTTTGGCACCCAGTTTTTAGTCCTTTCTAGTTAGAGGTGCAGACCTGGCCTCAGAAAAGCATCACCCTGCTTTTGCAAGCTGCCAGGTGTTTGGGCCATTAAGCTTTTCAACTTTTCTTTCACAATTTTTGATTAGGAAATACAACTGAAGTATATAATTTATAGTGACCTGTGCATGTGAAACCAGCCATGGTGTTTGAAGCACTAGTGAAGCACATAGTGGAGAACTGCTAGATCCTCAACAGCTCCCTTACTCCTTTTATGCTCAGTGAGGGTTTCAGTTCTTTATTCTTTGACTCTGTAGAGCTTCTGTTATCTCTGTCTCCTTGCGTTGTTCAGAGGTCATTCAGCACCAAAGAATCTGGTGGAAGGTGGCTTCCTTCAGTTCTTCTTTCTTACTGATGCAATGAGTAAGATAAACCTCTGACCTTGAAGATCTTGCACAGAGCTATCAGTCACAAGTACTTATTTCCATGTACAGGTGTTTCTTTTTAACCACTGTATTTGGAGATGGCACATTTTCCTTGTCTGTTATCCACATAAGCTCTCATTGTCTAGACTATATGAAAAAGTGCCCAAAATTACTCTAGATATAAGCATCAAATTCTTCCTACATATTCTTCAATATTTCTGTCAGGAACTTCTTGTGAACTACAAGGGCATTCAGTCTGAGGCATCTGGAACACTTTGGAAGTCTTCATACTTGTACTTCATTTGTAATGGATGTGTGTGGGAGTTCCATATGTCCTTCAGCTAATCACAGAAACTGTTTTCTGCCAAATTTTATGTCATACATGTACTTCAGGAAAATATCTGAAATCTTATTTCTTTTTTTCCTTCCTCGCAGGACAAAACTGTAGGAAAGAGAAATGTTGTTTGTGAAAACTAGGATATTTTGTAACCCTGACATATACAAAGAAGGGGTCAGTTAGCATTTTAATGCTTCATACATGGTAAGGTAGATCTTATGGGCTAAATTATTTTAGTATTTAATTACAGAAAGGATTGCCCCTATTTCTTGGATTCATTTGGCCCTAATAAAATTGTAAAATTGTAAATCATATGTGTAAAACATCAGCCAGACTTCTATCTATGTTATATCTAGATAATATAGCATGTAGAATAATTCATCCAAAATTAAGGAAGTTTTTTTATTATTTAAAGTTTTTTTCCACGCCATTGTATTGCATGGAAGTCTTGTGGAAGCTATGTATTGTTATCTGGCTTTCTGTGATAGATCCTGAGGTACTTCACTACTATAAAATAAGATGTGCAACTCAACAATTTAACATCTTTTGACTTTGTTCTTCATTAACAACTCAGCCAAGAGAAACTTTCTCAGTACTGTTTGAAACTATTCAGATTTGGTTTCTCTAATTCACATTTCCCATATTCATACCACTGATGTTCACTGAGTTTTTTTTTTTTTACTGGTGGTTAACATAGCAAACATTAAACTATCCTTTAAAAAATAGAGAAGTCTAAATTCATTACCATATTGAACAAAATAGACTATAAAAAATACTTGAGGAAGATAAGCTGAGAGAGTTGAGGTTGTTCAACCTGGACAAGACACCATGGGGATGTTATATCAGCTTTCCAGTACCTTATGGGGGCCTAGAAGAAAGCTGGAGTGAGACTTTTTTTTTGTAAGAGAACCTGATAAGAAAATGGCTAAAAAAATTAAACTGAAAAAGAGTAGATTTGAATTCAATATTAACAAGTTATTTTTTGTTAAGGTGGTGAGACACTGGAAGAGGTTACCCAGAGAAGTTGTGGATGCCCCATCCCTGCATATGGGCAAAGCAAGGTTGGATGGACCTCTGAGCAACCTGGTCTAGCAGAAGGTGTCCCTGTCCATGGCAAGGAAGATGGAATGAGCTGATCTTTAAGGTTCGTTTTAACCTAAACCATTCTATAATTCTATGTGATTGCCATTAAACCAATAGTTCTTCAATAATTAGATATAGTGGGAATTAATGCTGGGTAGTCCAAACCCTCTTGCAAGTGACGTACCTTCAGTAATGTTACAAGGACCTCCCCTGCACAGTCCTGACTTGGTTCTTCAATTAAGTAATTAATAGGATTTTGGAGAAGGGGAGGTGGACCCTGATCTTTTAACTAGATTGTCAAATTGCAATAATGTACCACAGTTTTATCTCTTTTTATTTTTTTAAATTTGTATTTGTAAATACAGACTATGATACTAATTATTCATGTGAGCTTACATGGGAAGTCATAGAATGTTCTGATTGCAAAGATATTCTGGAAGTAATTTATTCCCACCTTCTACCTAGAGCAAAATATTATCTGATCGCTCAGGGCCTTCCTATATGTGATGTTTTCCCTCTGTATATGTATATAAGCCAATTGCCAAATATTTCAAATTTGTTACAACTTTTGTATTTATTAATTTGCTGGGCCAGCTGTGGGGTTCTTAATATTCTTCTAGCTGGACTGCTGCTTGTACTTCTTTTAAAGCTCTAATAATTTTTTAACTAGTTACAGAATTCTTTATCTGGCATCAGATAAAGAGAGATACATTCGGGAGCTCCATTGATTCAAGGTCTTATACTGGTTCCTGCAAATTGTTTTAATCTTTTTAGTATCATATTTCTGAATGTTAGTCACTTATTAAGATGAGATTTTGTTGCTGACAGTGTTAGAGCATCATATTTTTTTGTGTTTGCAATATTGTTAATATCTTTTAAATACTTAGCACTCAATACTTAAAATCAGTGAAAGTAATAATCCAGATTTAAAAGGCACCACATGAACTCAGTACTGTGTGCACAAAAATAACTATTATAAGAACAAAAGTATTGATTTTATGATTGTGAATGTAAGGGAGAGCCTGTAAAATCTTTCTTAGACCAACTCTGGTGCCAATGAAGATCTTTCAAAATATTAGATCATTCCTTCTACCGACATTTTTTAGCGAATTTTTAAACAGTCAATCCACTTATTGCTGGTGGCATCTGTAGACAAGAACAGTCATTTAGGGCTTGTCATTGTCATGTATCTAGCATGCTCTGAGAAATTAAGAGCAACTAGGCATTTTTTTGTTTTTCGTTTTTTCTTTACATACTGAATTGTTAGCTATTCTTGACCAAACTCTTCAAAACCCTACATGACAAAATCAAAAATTACTAATCAAACCCCTGTCTTTTCATAATTATTGAAACCACTCCAGCCAGATAGAATAGACTTATACTCCCTTTTCCCAAGATCTAGAGTTGTAGAACAGATGTTCTCCTGCTGTTTCTTTTGATTCTAGGAGGCATTAAACAATGTATTTGGTTTTCTCTGTGAGATCTCATAGTAAATGTAGTAGCTACACACTCACTGCAATTCTTTTCACTCGACTGAGATGCCAGGAGAAAGAACAGCCTGCTAATATCCAGGTACTTTTCTAACTTCTTGAAAGGAAAAGAAATTCAGTGAATTTGTAGAGGACGTTTGACAGAAATAATGATCAATGGTTCCTGAAAAAAATTATTTTGCCATTAAAAAAAAAATTACTTTTTTTTTTTTTAAATGTATTATGTCATAAACTCTGATGATCAAAACTGGCATAGGTGTTACAGTAGCTGGGATATTGGAGTGCTTAGATAAAAATATGAATTCCCAGACTGCAAATCATCTCTAAGTGACAATTTTAGAAGGCTGCATTCAGATCAAACGTTATATTAAAGTTTTATCTGCCTGATTCAGGAGCTTGCAAAGGATGGCAAAACTCTCACAACAAAATTCACACTGAATAGGACTATATGCAAGTTGCCCTGAGTGACATTTCCTTTTTTTGTCTCTCGGAAGTGGAATTACAGGTTAATTGACACTAACACAAGTGCTTGCTGCAGAACAAAATAATGCTGAGTTCACAAAGGCATTTGCAATTGCTTTTTGGAAACATAATGCATTCCTGTAGAAAATGCTGTTTTAATGTAGCATAAAAATACAATTTAATCTCTAAGCAGGTGTGACTGTAAATGGGGAGAAAGTATAGTTACTGTTCTTTGTTATCAGCAATTCCTCTAATTATTTTGCCTCATCATAGGAATTATAGTTTTTATAGTGTCAGAGCTAATTCATGTACCTAAAATGGATGATGATATTTATCTTTTTATGCAGAAGTAATAATTACACATTCTACATTAACAAGAAACACTAGTGGTAAGAATTTTCATTTCTGAAGTTAAATAGCTAATATGTTAGATGTGAGATAGGACAGATGGTTAAGTGGGTAGAACATCAAGTTACTTGGCCATGACGGTGATGCAATACTTACACAGGAAATGTTCCTCAATCTGGTCACCTATGAGCACACATACTCCTTCTTTTGCCTTTTTTTTGGAAAGCAAAGACTATTATTTGCAATTATATGCTTATAAACCATTTCAGTTTTTTTCTTTATCTTCAATTCTTTGAAGCTTCAGAAATAAGAGAATTAAAATGTGCTCCCAAACGTTTTTTTATCTTGATGTAAATTAATTGCAGGAATGCATAATGGTTTTATTCTTACAGAGAATTTATTTAATTTATCTCCTAAACTTTTCTTTATATGTTATATTATTGTCATTATCTATAGGTGTAATTTAGTTGATCTTATCCATATCTACAGCAGTAGAAAATTTATTACTGCAGTGAACATACTACATGGATTATCAACAGAGATTTCTCTCCTTTGTACCTAAAAATTTGTGAATTTTCATGGATACCTGAAAGATAAATTGTTATTATTAGTAATCTAGAGAACTCTTGGAGAACCAAGAAACAAATATTATGCAAAAAAAAAAAAGTCAGAAATACGTGCTGATATTGAGAAAACAATTTCAATACATTAGTATCTAGTTTTTCAAAATTCTTTCTATCCTTTTAAAACAATTACCTGTTACATCAGTTTGAGGAAACTTTATACAGGCCACAGTTGCCATTACAAGTATATAGTATTATCTATGACGGGCAAATCAATGGTAAACATACAATTATTGTCTTCCTGAAAATGTATTTATGACTTTTAGCTATTTAGATGTTTAAACCTTATCAATGAGAAATCAGTGAGAATTAGACTGGAAGTTAGGTTTTTAATTTTAAGGATCTAGCATAAGTATTAAATCAGTATTACTCTGGGCCTTGTGTTAGGGAGGGAGGGAAAATCTGCTAATTCAGGATCATACTCAACTTCGCTAATGTGTTTTTTCCTGAAATGTTCTGCCTCATTCAACACAAACTTTACAGTATCTACAACACATGAAGCACAGGTCTAAAATAGACACTTTCTATGTGTGGTTTTGTTTCGTTTTGTTTTTTAATGGAAACTAGTTTAATGAAGTAGCAGATACCACTGGGAAATAGAATTAAATCTGTAAATATATGATAATATAGTCACAAAGTGATGGAAATAAAGTTGCTTTAATTTTGGTGAGCATTACTTCATCCGCTTAATACTGTTGTAACATCAATTTTCAATGTAGAGTATGTGTTAATGCTCTTTGATTCCAAGACTTATTATTTGGGCTACCACAGTACATTGAAACATAAGGCATGAGATCTGCAGGGGCTAAGATTTCTGAAGTGATGACCAGGACAAGGCTTAATATAAAAAAAACTAATTTAAACTGTCTGCTCTTTGCAGGGGATGAGTTAAAATTGATTCTTCTGGCCCGGTTTTTAAGGAGTGCCATGCTCCCTTCCTTGTGCTCCAATGTCCACTTACACTGTCATTTCTCTGGAGAGATGAAAATTGAAAGTGATAAAAGGGTCAACAGGATGAAAATATTATTCCGGTTTGGAAAAATTGGAGTTTGTGACATGAAGAGATAAAGTGAATGGTTTAGATTTTTAGAAGAAATCTGTTGTAAAGCCAGAAATAGGAAACCAGATCCATTAATTTCCAAAATGCAAGAATTTAATCTATATAGTACAGGTATTATCATACTTTGCATGACATGAATTCTTCATTTTCCACTGAAAAAATAGAATCATTTTCTCATTTATGACTTCTTTCTTAATAGAAACCTAGGAGATGTTCTATAAGTTTGAGGCTGTTCATCTTCTTGGTGACAGGATTAGTTAAATGTGGAATCTTCTGTGATGTTGTCTCAACCCCTGATACAACTCCAGTGAATTCACAGCAACTATGCTACAAAATTAATATAATGAGTCTTTTATATTCACTGATAGGATTTTTTTTCAAAGAATTATAAAAACAGTCAAAAAAAGCCCACACTCCAAAACCTGAAATCCTGCCTGTATATGTTCTGAGTCTCTATGCAGATTTGGAACTCAAAACCTTTGAGCATCATTCTCCAAACTGAGCAAAACTAGTGGCAAGTAACAGCAGATTATTATTCTTAGAGTGAGCAAAAGGCATGAAGAGAATGTGATGCCCCTCTGAGCAAACAAGCTCAGAGTCATGAGACAAGCAAGACAACTCTAGGAAGCATGATTTTGACTGATATTCCTTATGCTGGAGAGGGGAAAAATGCTTATACCCAATACAACAGCTGTTAATGCATTCAGCTTTGCTCAGTTGTTCGTAAGTAGCACAGACAAGAGCATAACACGGTGCACTCAGCCTCAAAGTCAGTGGAGGTTTCTTTATATCTATGTTATACATTCTAAAAGTGCAAAATATGATATTTGCCATCCTCCTAGCACAGTTCTCTGAAACAGCATTGTGTAATACAGACAGTAAAGAGAATGACATAGGAAAACTTCCTCTGCTTCTCAGCCCTAGACATTATTATTTCCATCAATCTATTAGAGAGAATAGAAAAATATATTACATACTGTTTTATAATCAAATTCCCATTGGCATCAGCTGAAACTAGTGATTTTTCCCCAGAGACTTCACAGAAAAAATTAGGTTGGAAAAAGACCTCTGAGATAATTGAATCCAACCTATGGCCTAGCGCTGCCATGTCAATTGATCATGACACTATGTGCCATGTCCAGTCTTTTCTTAAATACCTCCAAGGATGGTGACTCCACCACCACCCTGTGAAGCCCATTCCAGAATCTATTTACCTTTCCTGTGAAGAATTTCTTCCTGATGTCCTACCTGAACACCCCACAGTGCATCTTAAGACTCTGTCCTCTTGTCCTGTCACTGGTTGCCTGGGAGAAGAGACTTATCACCACCTGGCTACAACCTCCTTTCATGTAGTTCCAGAGTGTGATGAGCTCTCTCCTGAGCCTCCTCTTCTCCAGGCTAAACACACCCCCTACCTCAGCTGCTCCTCACTGGACCTGTGCTCCAGACCCTTCAGCAGCTCCATTGACCTTTTCTGCACACTTTCCAGCATATCAATGTCCTTCTGAATTGACGGCCCCAGAAATGAACACAGTCCTTGAGGTGCAGCCTCACCAGTGCTGAGTATGGGGGTTCAATCAGCACCCTGGTCCTGCTGGCCACACTATTTCTGATATAAGCCAGGATGCCATTGGCCTTCTTGGCCACCTGGGCACACTGCTGGCTCATATTCAGCTGCAGGGGACCAGTGTTGCCAGGTCCTTTTCTACTGGGCAGCTTTCCAACCACTCTGCCCTCAGTCAATAGCCCTGCATGGGGTTTTTGTGGCCCAAATGTAGGACCTGGCACTTGGTTTTGTTGAAGCTTGTGCTGCTGCCTTGGCCCATCGATCTAGCCTGTCCAGGTTACTCTTGCAGGGCCTTCCTATATTCCAGAAGATTGACTGACTTAGCTTGGTGTCACCTGCAACTTTGCTAATGGTCGACTCAATCCTTTCATCCAGATCATCAATAACGATATTAAACAGGACTGGGCCTAACACTGATCCCTGGGGGACACTACTGTTGACTGGCCACACACTGGATACAGCACCATTCATCACGATTCTCAGGGCCTGGCTGTCCAGCCAGGTCCTAACCCAATGAAGACCACACCTGTCCAAGCCATGGGCTGCCAGCTTTTCCAGGAGAATGCCACAGGAGACGACTCATGCCAGTGTCAAAAGCTTTGTTGAAGTCCAGGTAGACTACATCAATTTGTACATAAATGTAATAAGCTTAGGTGTGTGTTTCTTCTCCTCAAGACACTCTGCTGCCTGTGGAATCATTACAGCTCATTTCTGTTCATCCTATATTTGGAAATTTCATATTCTATATTCTATTTCTATTCTGTTCAATTTCTAAACAACATTTTTATAGAGAATGGCAGAACACAGCAGCCTTTTCCACTATATAAGATTTCCAAAATTGCACTGGGAGAAGAATAGGAAGAGAAAATAGTTATGGTCATGAAAGGAAGAATAAAAGCATTACCTTTCTTAAAATTATGTTGGTATGTGATGGATTTTCACCTCACTCTTTCATACTGATTAATTCCATACTAAACAAATGAGAATAGTGACATATATTGTTTCACTGATAATTGGTGCTTCCAAATAGAAATGTTTCAGTGTTTAACTTAATTTCCGACAATGGGAACAAGTATGTGAATTTGTTAAGGTTTTGTGAAAGTTTTATACCTTTAGTAGAATTCCATTTATACAAAAGTGGTGATACTCAAATATTCAAGGTTACTATCCAGAGTTCTACTAGCATGGTCAGGTATTCACAGAATTTTGTGCTCATCATGGGATGAATCATACTACAGAAACACGAACAACTGACTCACTGTGGCTATAATTTGATGTATATTTAAGAATTTGTTCACTTCATCATGTGAACAATCCAGTTAATTTCAATTATACTACTAAGTACGATAAAATGTGTGAGTTTAAGTAGCTGTGTGGTTTTGTTCTGTAGTAAGAGAAAACCTCACATAAAAATATGGAGAATAGTGTTCAAATAGTTGAAGTTATTTATGGATGTTTATGAAAGATACAACAAATAATGGTATCTGGAGAACTTTTTGACATGGATCCCTTTATGTGTAGCCATGACATAAATCTTTCTTAACACCTGTGGAGTTGTCTCACTGAAGTGAATGAGTTTGCACTGCTATGAAATTACTAAAGACATCGAGAGAATAAAGCCCTATTCCTGTCCTTGAAATATCTGATAAGTATGCTGTTCAGCATACTTGTTATTTGATTTGCCCAGCCCTAATAACAAGTCCCATCTGTTTTGTGAGGCCTATGAGTCATAGTGCCTCCTGCATAAGTCATCTCTCTGAGCATCTCTCATTTTTATTTTTAACTATAAAAGAAGCCACAGCAATAAAATGTAATAAATATATTTTGTATTTCTTGTTTATTAGAATTGCCTGAAAATAATTTTTATATCATAACAATGTAATAATTTCTCATACTATTTTATTAAATTGAAAGAGTAATCAGGCAAAATGCATAAATTGACATTAGACCTTCAGAGTCCCATGTAATTTTTTTCTCTGTATAAAATAGACCAGATTAATGTCTCCTTACCTTTTCCATTATTCAGTTACAGATATTCAAGAATATCTATGTTGCAGGAATTCTGCTTCTCTGGGGTGATGGGATGTTTATTTTATTAGTATTCTTATCTCTAGGCAGGTTGTCATTTGTCAGATGTTTGTCATTCTGTAGTAACAAAACCTGGTGACTCATCCAACACAGAAACAAACTTCCAAGCTGATCCCAAACTCTTTTGCTGAAACTGAAAACCCAGGTAATTTAATGCATTTAAAATCCCAGCAAGGGATCCATGTACTTTCTTGCATGTACCATTGCCCTTGAAATGATAGCAATAAGCCTAACTAAAGGCCACCTATGTAGCCATGTAACAAGAAGAGCTAGAAAGAAGCAGATTCTGTACATTGAGTCCATTTTGAGTAAATACCATTTCCACCTGTAATGTTAATGGAGCAGAAAGAGCAAAGATTTTTTTAGAGACAGCAAAAGGATTTGCTGGAGCCCCAAAATCGGCTGCATGATGGGGGAGGAGAGCAAGTGCTGGAAAAAGCTCCTTCATGCTCTCCTTTTCCCCTCAAGCAAAACATTTTATCATTTTCTCTAGTAGCAAAATAATTGGCAATATACCACTAATATTTTCTAGTGTGATAATTTAAAAACTGCAAGAGCGTAGTCCTGGGTTTTCAAAATCCATTTTTTAACTGACATTTTTCATGTAATGTTTTTGGTGAGTTTGGGTTTTGTTTTTTGGAATACAAGCATTTCTATAACTTAGGGAAGATGTTACCTGTTTGCAGTGTAAATGTATGCTTATATGTATGTTTCATGTAGACATCTGTCTTTTCTACCACACACTTCTGTAATATAAAGAATAACAACCCTATCCTATTTATTAATTAATAGGATGACTTCCCATTTGTTGCCAAGAATTTCTGTTAGGGGCAAAATTTGTTTATATCTTCCATATGTCTTGTTTAGGAGAAAACAGATTGTGAAATTTAATGGGAAGGGCTTTCTGAGTGTTTTCTTACAATCTCTAAAGCTTTCTTCTCAAGGTAAAATTCCTCAGGTTTGAATTTGCAAATTCAGAGTCCATTTTACTTTTTATCTTTTGAAGGGTGGAAAAAAATCAGTATTTTTGCCATCTTTTGTGAGCTGTGATGGATCCTCAGTGAGCTTAGTTTATGTGTGCTCAGAGTCACAGAGAACATCATGATAAACTGCAAATACTTTCTCTGGGAAGAAGTAGGCAATGACTGTTGAAATTGCACCTGCCTTTCCATGCCTGTCTGGGAGCCCAAAGCTTCTGTTTCTGCCAGAGAATTCTAATTCAATAAAGAAGAGAGGTAAGAAATATACTTCTTGCCTGTGTGCATGAATCTGTCATTGGAGGAGCTGAGGTTCTAGCTGATAGAAAAGGGAAAGAGTGCTTTGTTTAAAGTATGCTTGCTTCTTTGAGCATATTTATGTGCACACAGGTGTGGAGATTGGATAATGAGGGAAGGAAAAAGGTTTTTATTCGTACATAGTCTAATAGAGCTCAAAACAGATCTCAGCTGCTGTTGCTGCTGAGATTTACCAGGATAAGATTTCCTGTATAAACCTTTAATACCATTTATAGTATTAAAAGCATCTGGCTTTTATATTTTCTTCTGTTGCTGCTCAGTTCTAATACTGTTTATCTTCAAATCATAGAATGGTTTGTGTTGGGAGGGACCATGAAGATCATCTAGTTCCAACACCCTTGTGGGGGGTAGAGACACTTTCCCCTAGACCAGGTTGCCCACCGAGCACAGTCTTGAATGCATTAGAGGCTTAAATACAGGCAACCCACTGGCATAATTCTACTATTTTTCAAAGCCTGTATGCAAATGGCAACAGTCTTAAACTGAAAGAGGGTAGATTTAGATTGGACATAAGGATGAAGTTTTTTCATGATGGTGATCATGGGAGACTGGACCAGGTTGTTCAGAGTTGTGGATGCCCCATCACTGGAAGTGTGCAAGGTCAGGTTGCTTAGGACTTCGACCAATCTGATAGATATTGATAGATGTCCCTGTTCCTGGCAGGAGGGTAGACTACACGATCTTTAGAAGTCCATTCTAACCCAAACCATTCAATAATCTAAATTTTTATGGTTTCTCATTTCCACAGAATAAAAGACATTGGGAAGGAAGGGAAGAAATGTGGAGAGCTTTAAAAATTTGGAAATAAAACTGTTTACAGACTCCACAAATAACTAAAGCATGGATCCCATCCCTATAGCTGTCTGGAATAAAGCTGCACTGGGTATTTGCGGACTAGAGGCAAAGTTAAATATCAACAAGATAATCAATGCATGTTTCATCAAACAAGCTTACCAGAGAAAGTGTATTGAATGAAATTACCTGTGCCTTCCTGCAAACAAGTTTATATGTACTTACCTATCTTTTCATCACTCTATAAATATTTTAATTTGAAAAAAATTTGACTGAGCCAATTCTATATTTCAGAGTGCTGAAAAACACAAGACTTTGGTTCTGAGCCAAAAGAAAGTTGTTTGCCTCAGCTGAATGTTTATTTATGTAATGTCTACGGCCAAAAATAAAAAGCAAAATACAAAAGAACTTTTTTGGATGCTAGCACTCTACATTTACTCTTCTCTGTATGTTGGCTGATAGTGGTCCTATTATTTCCATTGCAAGAGATCCATTGCATCTTATGGCTTTTATTAATAGGAGGAATAAATTATTCTCATTTTTCACATGGTCAGGTTTATTGATGAGTACTATTTTATTGTCTCTTTAGTTTTGAAATTGCTCTTTTATTTTTTTAGATGGGGGTAATCCAATAAAATTTTTGAGTGAAACAAACGAACACATTTTTCATTAACTGATGACTTACAATGTTTTGTCAGATTCCTACAATAATTACTGTAATGAAACTCATATATAAGCAAGTAAAATGCATTATAGCTAATTAAAACCTTGCAAAACATATATGTACACTGCATTGAATTGAATACAACAAATAACAAAAAATCATTAGAGACAAAACTAACATCTATTTAAGCATAATTACATTTTGGCTCTCATTGCTTGCTAATGCCCTCTCTACTTGAGGTTATTTTTATCCTAATATTTTACTCATTTTAAATAAATCTAGTTTGAGACAGTTTTCATCATTCCTTATGGCACAACATAGAAATAAGCCAAAAGATTGGCATTCTATATTTGCCTTCCAACCCTTCCTATAGTCTGAATGAAATCAAATGCAGAACAATAATTTTGGTTTCATTCTTGCTTACATTCAGTGCCAAAATACAGGCTCTGTGCTGAGTAGTAAAAAGAATAGCTACAGTCCTTGAGGTGCATATGAGTCCCATTTTTGCATCTCCCTGCCTGCCCACTCAACAAATTTTATGAAGAAATGGACACTCATCTCCTCCCCAGCTTGTATCTCCTGCTGGCAGCCTTCAAGGCTGTACCAGGAAGGTCAGCATTAATACAGCTCTTGACTTTCATGGCAAAGTCAAGAAGCACCTGAAAAAGCTCCTGCTCCTCCTCTGGCTCTTTGTCATTGCCACAACAGTTGTGTAAGCATTACTCTGTGTAGGCTGTGTTATACACCATATTACTGAAAAGGTCCATCTAAAATATAACTCCAAAGGTGGGTTATTTAATTGCAAAAATTACCCTTTCCCCCCCGCCCCCCGAGTATCACCTCATTAACAGCTGTACCAGCACAGAGGATGAGGTGTAAATATGATTTGGTAGAGGAAATTTTAAACTGCCTTTGAAGCAATCTATACCATGAGTCACAAGACTAACATGTTTTTTCCATTATCAGGTTACATTAAGCTTTTCAGAGACTATACCAATGCAATGTAGAATCTGTTTAGTACTCCTTAAAATGGACTTTTGAAACTTCATTCATTATTTTGGTATTCAGAGTTTTGGATAAGAGCAAGGAATTTTGCCAGAAAACGTTACTACAAGTTACAGGATTTTGTGTTTTCTTCATGGTTTTCCTTTTTTGGTTTTTACTTTTATTTTTCTTCTTTGATTATTTATATAGTTATTACCCAGAAGTCCCTTTTAAGCCTTCAGCTCTAGAAGTGTGTATCAAAGCAAGTATCTTTCTGATAGCACGTGTTAGAGCATCATGCTAGGCTAGGTTAGATTATGTTCATCAGGAAGCATAAAATTTCCAGGTGGAGTTGGATTACTAGAAATAGCAGGGGACTGTTTTTTCTGCTCTGAGTCACTGATGCAAACCCCAAATAAACTGTCAAAGTCAATTTTGGCCATTTGTAAAGTCAAAAAAAGAACTACAAAGATTTACACTGAAAATAATTTTGAAGATATGTGGTAGTTTAATTCCAGACCAAAATTAAACTCCAAATAAGCCACTTCCCTCCCTCCCCCACCTTTAGAGCAGAATGCTGTGACATTTCAGGGCATCTAGGGGTTTTATTAGGAGTTGCCAACTAAAACCAAACCAGTTTCCTACTGGAGGAATTCCCTTTTTGTTGCCAACTACTCATTCAGTAGGTAACATTTTTGATCTGCCTCTTGGATGAACAGCACTGTGCTACGGCAAAGGTTTTTCAAGCAGAGTGAAATTTACAAACCACTGAATTGTAACAGAGAAGCTGACTTCTAGGGAAAAGAAAAAAGCAAACATTAAAACCTGCCATGAATATGGTTCCAGAGATGTTGAAAGTCTAAGGAACAGGAAAATTGCCTAATAAAAGCCAGAAATATGAGCAGTCATTTTTATGGACAAAAAAGAATGATAGTAAGTGCTGTAAATATTAATTATTCTTATGAACATGTTATAATTCACTTTATAACTTAAGTCCAGCCATCTATTTATAGCTTTATTTTTGTAATTGCAAAAATACACATTTTGACACTTTTCAGATAATAAATGTATTTCTTGAGTATACATTCACATATTATATGACTTTGCACACTAAAAAGAATAAATTTTCAAAGAATCTAAAAAAAAATAAAAAAAGCCATCAAAACAGAAAAAAGCAATTTGGAAGAACCAAAGACTTTTATAAGAACTCAAAAACCCATAAACTATACCTGTTGGGAAAAACAAACAAAGCCATCTCTGGGATAAAAGTGATAAAAGTTAAACCATTAACCAGTACACAGTTTTAAATTACATGAATGAAGGCAGTCGTAAGTATCCTTTAAATGCATATATGGACAAATTCATATCTTGTTTAAGCATCTGTATTTTTACTTTGAAGAATGACTTATGAAGTAAGGAGTTTAAAGACAGAGAGACATCCTCAAAATAATAATTTTATTTCAATGAGAAAATTTATTTGCGATAATAGAAAAAATATTGCAAATTATCCTTATGTCTTTTTAGATATTGCAAATTATGATCTTATATCACTCATTCACTCTTGTTCAAATTAGATTCTTTAGTATCACCTAGTGCCAGTAAAAGATTACAATTTCAATCCATTTTCTCAACTTCATGATCCATTAATATGCAGGTTACTTTCTGAATAAATCAGTAAATTCAAACCTATATTTTTTTGATATTGCACACAACAATATAAGTTTGTTTTTTTTCTTCTTATTTATTTGTGTCTAGGAAACAGCAACAGTAGATCACTGAACTATTTTATTAGGCCACTCTCCCAAAGAGTACAAGTTTCCATTTTTTCTTAGATTGTTGACATATGTTCTGTTTCCAAAACCTGTGCACTTGACAATCTATAACCTGAATATCATTTTACAAGTGTAGGTTTTTTTCCCAGCTGCCTCCACTCATCTAGGTCGATCTGAGAAGAGTGCTTCGGAACACTTTTTCATATTCAGCAGTATACAATGTGTTTAGATATGAGAGAGGATGGGATTAGGCACTCAATGTGCTCTCAATTCCTTTTCTTTCTTTCAAAAACAAACAATAAAAGCCTGCAATTGGGGCTCAATTATGTGGTCTGGTCTATTAGTGGATAAGTGTAAAGAAGGTGGCACAGCTAAGTCATTGATGTCTAGAGTGGGAGGTTTTGCTTATGTCATGTATTTGTTCATGTTAGAAAAGCTTTTTGAGAAGTGTTGTCTAGTGCTTTGTTCTCAAAGTACTGGGGAGCAGCAAGCACTAGGATTTTTTTATCTCAGTACCTGAAATATCAGGAATGGAAATATTCCAAAGACTTTTTTAATTTTATCACTCAGAATGAACAGATCTCTCCACAGTTTAGCGTAACTGCTGTGACAGAATAGAATCAGTTGGTAAGGGCTGGCTTTTTAAACAGTCAGGCAGGTATTTTTTATTTTTATTCTAAGCCTGGCAAATTGAAGAGCATCAAGTGAAAATACAGTGGAGTAAAAGTTATCCTGTGGTTATTGAAAATACTGTTATCATTAAATTCATCTGTTCTAGTGCTTGATCTTCACAGAAACAGTTTACTTAAGAAAAAGAGAAGCACTATCTGATGTAGTTGTAATCATTATGTTTATTGGAAGCAATGCATTGATTAAATAGACACTGTGAATTAAATAACTTAGCAGTTTTGACCTATCTTCTTCCTGCTCCCAAAGTATGATGTTGCAATAACATGATCTTTATTACAAACCACCTCATTCCATGATCCATTCCAACAACTATTTTACTTATATTGATAACTATTCTGTCAAGGTCACATATCTCTTTTGGTGAATGCTATGCACACTCATCATTTTTAGATTCAGTGAAGTTTCTGGACATGTACTTATTAGTTAGTAAAGAACTGGTATTTCTGTAATTTTCAGTTTGCAGGGACTTACCAAAATACCTGCAACAATGACAATTATCATGCATGTTTTGTCACTGTAAACACTGAAGATATTTTATCTCAGTTACAATACTGTGGGAATGGCAAAACTTTTTCTACCATCCAGTTCAAAGGTAAAGATGTTTTCATAAATGCCTTGGTATTCCATTCAGTCCATCTCTAGAGAATCCTACTTTGGTAAATGTCTCCATGATATCTCTGCTGCGAGGAGATTTTAAAATATTCTTGAAGGAAAAGACAACATTAAGATTGATGTTGTGTGTGTATCCATAAATGTGTGTTATGGATATTAGATTCTCTGAAAATTTTTTGATAATGGCGTTACCTCAGTTATAATTGCACCCATTCCGAGTAAGAACTGGTGGTTAAAAAAAGTAACTGGCTAAGAACCCCTAATTTAGTTCTCTGCTAGTCCATAGATTCTCTGCATGACTGAGAAAGTGCTTAAAACAGCCTTGTGAAAATATTCAAGGCAGTTAGGAGAAGCTTCACAAATGCAAAGTTGACCATATTTTGATAATTCAGAAAGTACACTTTAACTCTCACTGTTTTATTAGCCCACAGTACCAGTAAAAGTACCTCTTTAAACATTTTTCTTTCTTATTTACTGTGTATAAATATTCTTGCACTTTATTTGTTAGCTATTTGAAGGCTTCAAGGGATTCTCATATATACTCACACAGTCTGGAGAAACCGTTGGCTATTTCCCTCAATTAATGGACTTTCTTCAAATCTCTTCCACTCAGCTTTTCTTTAGTGGTTCTCAGTTTCTCTGGCTGGAGGCTCTCTGAAGTCAACAGGTGCCCCTTTTGGGGGCACATAGTGTATATTAAGGCTGAAAAAATCATAAAAATTCACTTCAGTCCAAAGGGTGATTGAAAGTCCCACTGACATCCATTAAAAGCTATCAAATACAGATACCCCCTTTGTAGGAATGCTTCCCCATCCATAAATTGTGTCAGGTTAGTAGTAATAATAACAACAACTAAGTAATAACAATAACTAAGCATATAAATATTTCATTATTTGCATCTCAAGACATCCAGCCTGAATGTTAGGTAGAGCTCTAGCCTGTTCAGTAATTACATCTCGTCATTATTTCAGGCAGTCAACTGCAAGTGCTTGAAGTTCTGGACAGAAACTTCCCCTTTTCCTGGATTGCTACTTCCTTCTTCAGCAACATATAGCTTTTCCAAGCATTATATTTACAAATCTAAACAAGAGGAGGGGAAAGAAAATGAAAAAATGTCTAGATATCCATTTGTTTTTGCTTGATATTCTTGGTTTTATATTCTTAAATCAGCTTCAGCCTGTCTTCTTCCAGGATAGTATTCAAATCTTGGCAGTCACTTAAGAGTGAAGACTGGTTGAGGTGTGGATATCCTGTGGTTGTCCATAGTCCTGGGTTGCCTTTTCTTTATTTTTCTTTCTCTTACAGGATAAGATCATCATCTATAATCTCAGATGTCTCAGGTTCTTGTGTTTTCCCAGAGAAACTTCATAGTGGATTCATGTTCTGTGATACCTATGAAGAAGGCATGAGGAAAATTGACACAGCATGTGGAAAATCCCAGAACTCATTTAGTGTCACAAGCACTGTGAATGATGCTGCCATGGATAAATCAGGAAGTATGTCTTAATGGAGATTCTCTGTTTATTTAAAAGTTGTCTTGCTATTACAAATCCTCTGATGAGTGTTGTGATAGTCTCAAGGGATGAAACATGCTTCTTCCTCACTGGTTTGTCTGCACATTTTGTTGATTCTCCCTGTGAATTTACTGAGAGGATATATTCTCCCCACATTATTTTAGAAAGCTGAACACAAACCACAGTGATGTCCTCCTTCTTCCAGCACCTTGGTGTGCCAGCTGCTATAAATTCAATGCAGCTGTTATGTACTCAATGCAGAAAGGTGTCTTGTTCAGTGAGATTTTACCAACAGCCTGAATGTATCCACCCACCAGAGAAAGGTTTCATTGTATGTCTCCTAACCTTTAGTCACAATCTTCCAGGCTGTTAGAGCTTCATTCTATTGGAATTACATTACTGCTGGCTTTACAATGTGACTGAAATGGGTCATTGATCCAATAGTATGATTGTAAATATGGCAGCTGGATGGTTGGCAGCTTCTTTATTGTGCAGTGTGCATATTGGAGACATCTGTATCTGAGGTATGTATTTACTATATATGTAGCTTTTTAAATTTCTTTTAATTTGCTTTCTTGTTCAGTTGTTGGACATTCTTCCTTTATGTTTTGTGTCTCTTTCTGTGTTCTTGAATGTGTTTTCCATCCTGCCTTCTACACTTTATATCAGTAGCTACAAAAACTTATGCTTAGGCAGCACAGTAGCACAGATATCATTGAACTGTCATTAAACTTGTACCCAATGTAGATTAATAGGATAGAGGTTATACAGGCCTGAGAAGTTACCCAGATTTCATGATATTTTTCAAGAATGCATCGAGCTTTATATTGCAATGTCTTTACTGGTATGTCTCTCATTTAAAACTAACCTTATTGCTTTTTTTTATGATGATGATGATTCCGTTTCTCTTGTTTTTTTGGAAGAAAATTCCTTATTGTTATTCTGTTTGATTACTTTCTCAGAGACGTTGCCACTATAAGATGATGAGTCTGTCTCTATTTAAGAAATCTGTATCATTACAGAATATTTTTATGAAGGTCAGATTTAATCTAGTCCATTTTTGTTTTGATTCTTGGTTTAAAATGAAAAATTTCATCTCATTCTCTTGAGAGTTATATTACTCATTATACACCTTTACCAGGTGTAAATATGTTTTTCAGGCTTATTTCTTGCATCAGTTTTACCCATTTCTCATTGCTTCTTCAGTGAAACAGGAAAAAAATCCACTCATCTTTTATGCAGACTCATTTCTTGGTAACATTTACAATGGGTTTTTTCCCTTTCTTTCTTTATCTGGAAATCTGATTTCCCATCTAGGCTGAGTTATTCTGTTCTCTACTCTCAGTTTCTAAATGCTGTGTAGTTTGACTGTTAATTGTTTTATTTATTTTAGTAGATCTCATTGTTTGTGTCTCTCAATACCGTGTTTCACTCATTATGTGCTGGTAAATAACTACATCAAACTAGAGGTTTCATTTTTTTTTTTATTTTTAGAGCTTTTCCTGCCAAAATGTGACTATTACAAGTCAGAACAGTATGTGCACTCATTTTCACTCTCAAGCAACCTCTGCTCTTCCATGCCAGTTCCACGTCATTAGCCAATCCTGAAAAGAAAGAGAGAAAATTACTCTATAGAGTATGGATGTATGGATTTTACTTACTACTTTGGACTCCTAATTCCAAAGTATTACAAGATGTGAACAGGAATCAGCCTTTGCATTAAGATCAGTGAAGTATGTGGTTACATAAAACAGAACCTCATAGAAGAGCCCAAATCTGGAAAAGCCTAAGAATCTATTTTCTTTATAATGTTTAGTTTGCAGATTAAAGCTAAGGTCAGAAACATAGTGTTTTCTGGATAATTTTCTAGCTCACAGTGTCTTTGTTTCATGCTAATAGAAGCAGCCACTGTGTATACTGTTTTTCCTAAGATAAAATCAGAAACAGAAACATTAAGTGGAAAATTTAGGGGGAGAGAATGAGAAATGCAACTGAAATTAATGTCTTACTGCTGTACTTGTTTAGGCCTTAATTCAGAGCTAAACGTCAGCTTTGTTCCACTTTATTCCCTCGTATCTTTCCATTAATGGGGGAATTACTCTATTGCAGAGGTAAGGTGTATCTAGCACCCCACTTACAATATATTTAATTACATGAACAGAGAACGAAAATAATTTAGAGTGAAAACAGATACTGAAATTGGAACAGAGCCAGCATGTCTGGTTCTGCCGTGTCCTGAATGAAAAGTCTTTGAAGTGTATTTGTCTCTCCTTCTTTTTATTTTATCATTTTCTGGTAATTGCTTTTGATTCTTTCAGGATCAGTGCAGAAATAGATTCTGTAAATCCATCCAAAGACTTGGTTTCAGCCAGTGTTAAAAGAAGTAAATAGACAGGTGGGTTTTTTTCTCTCTCTAAACAGGAATTCAATGCAATATATCTAACATTTATATTGAGTCTTCTTTGCACTGAATTCTCATCAAATTGAATTTCTATAGAACTGATCCTTTTTGGGCTCAAAGGTATCTGCATGGCATTAACCCAGAGAGAAAAGTGTTATCTTCAGTGGCCCTGTTGTGCAAGGTATTGCAGTGCATGTTTCTTCTCACCAGGTTTTTCTGGTGCCACCTGCGGTATTCAGGACAACAGAAAACAAAGAAAAAAACCCAAAATATGTATTTTGATTGTCTTTCCTTTGTGTTTATAAGTACAGTCTTCAAGAGACATTTATAAGGACCTATTTGCTTTCATTTAATCAAATTTTTTGATTAATAATTTCACAAAGAATGCAAGGATAGACCTTTAAAATTGTGTTTAGGTTAGGAATCCAACTTTATGTTAAGCTCTTTTTAGGCTTTGACAGTGTTTATTTCCTTCCTGCTTTACAACTTTTGTTGGAAATGCTGAAATACCATGAAAAAGGCTTGGACAAATTTGATAGTTTCATATCCAGACCTAGAGCTTCAGTGTACTCTTGACTGTAGAAATGCCTCTCCCAAATTACTAGCCTTCTGTTTATGTACTGAAAGGGAAGAGAATTCCTATCCTATATCTCATTAAAGACTTCATGCTCTGACTTTCCACTTTCCTCTGTTCCCATTATTCTGCATTGTCATATTGTTTGGCATCTGTCTTTTGTTGCACTCTGCTATGACAGTATTGATTGTTTCCACACCATCTTACTATGTGGCCAGTGTACAAAGGGCTTCATGGACAGAATATTCTGGTCATTATCTCTTAAAAGGAAAGCTTCCTCAGTTCATAATGTGATTTTACATGAAAGGGATTGGAGAATTCTATTTTATAGATTGTATACATTACAAAATATTACAATGATGGAATGCTGTTAAGAATGTCAGAGATACCAAGATTTTTAATTGAAATAAAGTTGACAATGTTAAATGTCAAGTAAAAAATTCAATGTCAATGCCAATGTATTCATAATTCATGCTTCACAGCATACTATAAGACAGAAAAACAAATATTTTTGCCCATCCTGAATTCTTTAGAAAATCATCTGTTCACACTATGTTGGAACTAATATTTCTGTTTGTACTGTGTTTGCATGACAGTTTTTGGTAGGAGAGGGCCTACATGGGTGGCTTCTGTGAGAAGCTGCCAGAAGCTTTCTCCATGTCTGGCAGAGCCAATGCCTGCAGCTCCAAAGATGGATGTGTCACTGGTCAAGGCTGGGCCAATTAGAAATGGTGGTAATGCCTCTGCCATAACAGATTCAGGAGGAAAAAAAACAAAAGTTATAGGGCAGATGTAACTGTGCCCAGAGAAGTGCAGGATAAGAATATGTAAGAGGAACAACTGCATACACAAATATCAGCTCAGAAGGAGGGACAGGAGGTGGTTCAGGCACTGGAGATTCCCCTGGAGCCAGTGGTGTAGACCATGGTGAAACAGCTGTGGCCCTACGGCCCATGGAGAACTGCTGGAATGCAGAAGTCCACCTGCAGCCCATGGAGGAGACCCATGCCAGAGAAGGTGGATGCCTGAGAAGAGCCTGGGAGCATATGGGAGGCCTGTGTGGGAGCAGGCTCCTGGCAGGGACCTGCAGAACCATGGAGAGAGGTGCCCATGCTGGAGCAGAAATGGGATCATAACATGAGGAATCTGGCAGAAGTGCTTTCTGAGCAACTTTCCATTTCCCAGCAGTCTTGGCTGACTGGGGAGTACTCTCCTAGTCCCCTGGAAGTTACCAAATGTCACTCTCATCTACAAGAAGGGTCAGAAAGAGTATCCAGAGAACTATAGGTCTGTCAGTCTAACCCCAGTGATGGGGAAGATCGTGGAGTAGATCATCTTGATTGCCATCACCCAGCATGTGCAGGACAACCATGGGATCAGGCCCAGCCAGTGCAGGTTTATGAAAGGCAAGTCCTGCTTGACTGACCGAATCTCCTCCAATGACAAGGTGTCCCACTTAATGGATGAGGGAAAGGCTGTGGACGTTGTTTACCTGGACTGTAGTAAAGCTTTTGACACCATTTCCCTCTTAATTCTCCTGGAGAAACTGTCTGCTCATGGCTTGGACAGGTCCACTCTTTGCTGGTTTAAAAACTGACTGGATGGCTGAGCCCAGAGAGTGCTGATGAATGAAATTATATCCGGCTGGCAGCCAGTCACAAGTGGGTTCCCCAGGGCTCAATATTGTGTCTAGTCCTGTTTGATATCTTTGCCGATGATCTGGATGAGGAGATTGAGTGCACCCTCAGTCATTTGCAGGTGACACCAAATTCAGTGTGAGTGTTGATCTGCTGGAGGGATACTGAAGGATCTGGACAGGCTGGATTGATGGGCCAAGGCTAGTGGTGTGAGGTTCAACAAGACCAAGTGCTGCATCCTGCACTTGGGTCACAACAACCCCATGCAGTGCTACAGGCAACGGGCAGAGTGGTTGGAAAGCTGCCCAGTGGAAAAGGACAGGGGGTGCTGGTCAACAGTGACTGAACATGATCCAGCTGTGCCCAGGTGCCCAGGTGGCCAATGGCATTCTAGCCTGGATCAGCAATAGTGTGACCAGCAGGACAAGGGAAGTGACTTTCCTCTTGTACTCAGTACTAGTGAGGCTGTACCTCAAATCCTGCATCCAGTTTTGGTCCCATCACTACAAGAAAGAAATTTGAGGTGCTGGAGCATGTCCAGAGAAGAGCAGCAGAGCTGGTGAAGGGTCTGGAGCACAAGTCATATGTGGGGTGTCTAAGGGTGCTGGGGTTGTTTAATCTGGAGTAAAGGCATCACATGGGAGACCTTATTGCTCCCTGGAACTACCCAAAAGGAGGCTGTACTGAGGTGGGTGTTGATTTCTTTTCCCATATAACAAGTGATAGAATGAGAGGAAATGGTCTCACAATGTGTTGAGGGAGGTTTAGAGTGGATATTAGGGTCAATTTCTTCACGGACAGGGTTTTTAACCACTGGAACAGGCTGCCCAGTCACTATCCCTGGAGGTATTTAAAAGACCCATAGATGTGGTGCTTGGGACACTGGTGTGGTGGTCATCTTGGCAGTGTTAGGTTCATGGCCAGACTTGATGATCTTAAAGGTCTTTTTTTCATTGTTTTGTTTAATTGGTTTTCATTTAAAATGTTTATTTTGAACAAAGTTCACATAGTGGTGTTTGCAAAAGAACAAACACACCACAGGCTTGGACTAAGTAATATTCCTGTTCCCTCAGTTCTGTACCCTCAACTCCTCTTAACACCTGTTCATGCTGTGAAATGATATTCAGTATGTTCATCTTCTTCACATCCCTCTGGCCTTTCCAATACCAAAATTAATACAGTAACAAACCAAACCAGCATGACATCTGCAGTGACAAAGTCTTGGTTTTTGTTTCTCTTGCTTTACAGTTTCTGAGAATACCAAATGCCCGTATTTTAAGAGACCTTTACTTTAAAGACTGCACAACATCTGGTGTAACGTAGGTCAGATAGATAGGGTGCCGGATTAAGAGGAGGTGGAATACTTTTAAGTATAAGAAAAAGGCTCAGACCTTAGTATTAGAAGAGTAGAAGCAATATGAAATGATGGAGAGCCATGATGGTACCACAGAAAAGGAATGAAAAGAAAAGGGTGTTGCAATGACTGAGCAGAATGCAATTCATGGATATAAGAACTGTCAGTTTTTATCATTCAGTCATAGATTTCAAAGCTGACACTACTTTTTACCTCTCATACATTCTAAAACCCTTCTGCAAATACAGTATCCACAAGGTTTTGATAACCTCAGCTCTCCAGATACTTACAATTGCCTTTTTGGGATCAGATAATTATTGTTTGAGTGTCTATTTGAGGCTCAGTGTGAATAGGACCTCCTGTGGCAGTACAGCTCCTTTGAACTCAAACACAGGGTTGCCATTACATCCTAAATCACAAGAGAAAATAATTGTTCAGTGCAGCTCTGATCTGCTGCCTCTAAATTCCAAAGCTAAATTTGAATAACACCTCTGAGTTGGTAGAGAAAGTGTTTTTCTTTACTGATATGGTACACAAGTGCTTGTTAAATGTAGAAGAGACCTTAATTTACCTAGAGCTGAATTGACCAAAGAGCTAAATTAGAAAACCATTAAGTCCATTTAGGGAGATCAATAGGAAAAGAATATGCAATTCCTGACAAGTTGAATTTCAAACTTGACCTACAAATAGAATAGTATGCATTCATCCTTACTTCTGATTTTAATTTCTTTTGATTGTTCCTTTTCATTTGGCTTTGGCTACTAGACTCCAGAGACTTACAGTGTCCAGCATGTCTTTGTGAAGGCAGTTGTATGCTGAAACTTAATTACTTCTCAATTTCTATCTAATTTAATTTTGTAATAAGCCACATGTACTGAGTTTTCCTACACTACATTTTCCTGTACAAAATATTTCTTGCAAATCCTGAAAAGCTTTTAAGCTTTTTGTTTTAAGCTTTCATTATGTGCCCTTTCAGTTTTTTGACATTTTATTTGGGAATGTAAGCAATAAAATCGTAGTTAGAATTACCTTTACTGATATCACAGAGACATAAACATACCTACTTACTTAATCTCTTTACCAGGACATCAGTATAGTGTTCAGCACTGTTTCCTATGGCCTCTCCTCGACAAACTGGAAAGATACAGATTGAATGGGTTGTGTATGAGAAGTGTAGGAAATTGGCTAACATTTCGCACCCAGAAGGTGGTAATCAATGGCTTTTACCACTGATTGTTACCAGTGAGGTCCCTAAGGGATTGATACTGTCCCCGTGCTGTCCCACATGTTCATAAATTACACGGGTGATGTGTTTGAAAGCAGCCTCACCAAGGTTGCTGATGGTGCCAAACTTGGTGGTGAGGTGAACACATCAGAAAGACAAGCCATCCCACGGAGAGGCCTGGCAGAATGGAAGGTGAGCTAGCCAAAACAGTATGGAGTTTATAAAAGACAAGTGCTAAATCCTACACCTGGGGTGAAATAACCAAAACCCCACTAAAAGTGAGCATGTTGGTGGCTGGCAAGCAGCCTTGCTGAAAGGGACTGGGGGTCCTGGTGGGCAACAAGCTGGACATGAGTCAGCAGCAGCAATGACAAGTCTGTTCCTGGGCTGCATCTACCGAGGAATTATATTGCTTTAAAATTACTCCATGTGGTCTATTTTGCTGTGGTTTAATTTGTTGTATTTCGGGTGGACTTTTTCCAGTGATTTCATATTTTATATATATATATAAAAGTATTTTTAGGAAAATCTATAATTAACATTCTTCATCTAAACTATAATAATGCTATTTACAGAAGGAATAGGAAACAGAGATGACTATTGTGGTAAATCAGATATAGCTGATCAAAATTTTAGGTCAAGATATTAATTTAAAATAACATGGTTGATTTGATACTCTGCTCAGTGCTTATGCAGGCAAACTAGAGAAAGATCTTTAGAATAATATGCAGCTGCCAAAGCAAAAAGGAATTGGAAAAAAAATACAATATTTACTTATTCTGTAAGTATTTTCTAACTCCTAAAATTCCTCCCGATAAACATGTGGACAAAAAGGATGAAGAGCTTTTTGCAGCTCTTTGTAGCTTAGGCAATCTACCAAATATTTTCCCAGACATAAAAAAGATAGAGAGATACTTGAATACACTCCATGAAAGTGCCCCCCAGGGAGTCCTACTGATGTTACAGAGACATTTACAAGTGCAAAGATCTGTCAGAATTATTTCCAGATCTGGAGTTTAGCTTGTAGGTTTTATAGATAATGACTTGGTAAAATATATCTTAGTTATCTTATTGTAATTTCTTTTAAGCAAATGGTAAAATTGTGAGTAATAAAAGATGATGAAACGTTTGTATCTATGTTAGTGTTGAAGATCACAGGCAGTAAGTGCTTGAAAATCTCATCAGTTATAATTATCCATTACTTTTGTTCCTAGTGCAGCACAATATGTATTATGCATACCTGCTGGTCAGAGGGACCTTTTCTTCATCTGGTTTTGAGTGTTGAAAACAGTATGAAGAAGTAAAAATCTTACAAGAAATTTTCATTAGGCAAACAAAAAAAATTAAATTATTTTCTTTCCTTTTTTTTGTCCCAAGGCTCACAGGCATTTCCAAAGTGCAACATGATTTCAAGGTTGGCTGTCATTCCCACCCTCCAGTTCCTTACATATAAAATGAACAAGTATGGACTATCCATCAGCATGAGACTGTGTGAGGTAAGGAAGTATAATGACAGGATGTAAATTTTTCCATTAAAAATTTCAGTACAGTGACTATAATGGATGGGTTTTTCTTTTTAGTTTAGTACTATTGCTGTGATGCAGCCAAAGAGCAGCTGCTGTTAGGAATGCTGGGAACTGCAGAGATTTCACAGTGGAATTAAACAAATGCTCTGACCCACTGTGATTCCAAGGGAATGGTACAAACCTTCTCACAGGGAAGCTGTACTATTTTTGATTAGCACAGCGTTCCAAAAACCTTTAAGATGCAATGCATCTCGCACCGTGTATGAACTGTGAATTGCATTTGAAAATACTTATTTTTTCTGTGAAATTCAGCATTTTTATCATTATGTTTGTGGCTACTGCTCTATTCTTTTGTCAGTTATGACTGTTTTGACTGCCTTCTTGTGATGGCCATCTAAATGGTGGCACATGCAGGTGAGGGAATGACAGAGGTTGAAATCTACTGCCTGAAAGAGTGTAAGAGCCATCCTCTTACATACAGTGACCAACAGTCACACAGGTCGAGATTTGGATAGCCACCATTCTCTTACCTTTCCCTCAGTTACTCACACTGTGTTTTTAGCAGCTCTCTCCTCCCTCTTGCTGACCAATGCAAGTGGAACTCTCTAGATGGTATCTTACCTGTCTCTCTCTCCCTTACCTTGAATCCTCAGTGGGGTCTAGGAAGCCTTCCTTCTTCAGATGATGACTATGGAAAATGACTATGGAAAAGTTGAAAAAAAAAAAAATTGGAGAGAAATAGCTATGGACTGAGAGTTTTGTGGGATCCAGCAGTTTGCTTTAGTGATTGCATAATTAGGTCTGAGAATTGGGAGGGAAGATCTTAGAAGAGGAATAACTTGTATGATAGGGACAGTGTCAAGGACACTCAAGGTAAATATTCAAAGCTGGGAATGGATCCAAGAATCCTTTGCTCGAAGGAATATCTAGGGAGACGAGTAGGTTGGTGTTCAGGGGAGGGATGTGAATCCAGACCATTGAGCATGAATTTAACCACAGATTAGTTACAGGCTTATGATAAAATTGGCAATTTGTGTAAAATTTCAGATAAATACCATTTTCAGATAAATACCATTCACCAGTGAAAAATAGAATGGCCAACAAGCAGAGGGGCTGCAGTAAGGAATACTTGTTATGATGAAAATTCCTATGGCCTCTTATCTTGACAATTTTATTTTTTTAATGTAGGATTTAAAGTATATTTATGAAAAATAAAAAGTGAGGGAGAACACATTAAAAATATATATACATTGGGAGAAAAAAGAGAGAGGAGAGCTGAATAAGTGGAAGAAATAGCAATGGTCTTCAGAATACCTAGGTCCTTAAAAGGCACAGAAGAATTGAGCAGGCTGTAACAGCTCTTGACAGCATTTGAGATACTGGTAAGGTGCTCTGCCTTCTGGGACCTAATTTAGCAGCAGCACATCATCTGTGATATATCATCTGAATACAGAAACAAATGGCTGGATAGGATACATGTCAAGCTCCACAGTGGAATTCCTTAAAGCCTTTCTATAGGCCTGATGGTGCTCAGCAGAATGACAGTCATAGATAATCTTCTGGGGTGAGTTGAGATAATGATGCATCAAAGTGTATCAATGCCTGATTTAATGATTTTCTAGAAACCAAGCCTAAGTTGTGGCTAAAGTAGTAGTCTCAGGTAGTTACTGACTAAAAATTTGCAGAATTATTGTTGAACAAATAACAGAGGATCTCTTGTTGATGAGACAGCCTTGCATACCCAAATAATGATGCAGAACAGGAAGGGCTGTTCTGAAGCCATGTCTGTATTCTAAACACCGTAACCTTAAACCATACTACTTTAATCTTGTTGGAATACACTCATATTACATTTTCTAGGTGCCATTTTTACTTCTCTTTAATGCTTGGTTTAAGATATTTCTACTGACGTAGTCATCTCTTCATTTTACTTTACCCTACCACTTTGCCTGTTACAGAGCTTAACATTATGTATTTCTATTGAAGTAATCTCTCTCTCCTTCAAAATACACATCAGTCCCAGCCATTTGGACTCTCACACTCTAACTTCTCCTTTTTAGAATTGTTGATTTTTGCCTACAGCCTTTGTGAGACAAATTACTTCATAGCACAGAAGGACTCTTAGTTACACCTCAGGAAAAAACATCCAATTTGTAAAATGCCATACATACCAGCGACTTACAGATCTCTAAGCCTTACAGAAGAGTTCACCATATAGAATGCATTGGTGTCCATGGAAAGAAAGAAACCAAATACTTCACTGTATTTGAACAACTTTTCCCTATATTTCAATTCAAACCTATTCATGTGAGCTTTTGCCCCGTTTTTCAAAAAAAACAAATTCAATAATGAAAAATAACAGTTAAGGATCTTACAGAACACTCTAAAGCCATCACAGATGCACTTAAAATGTGCTTAAATTCCTTCAGTTTGGAATAAACCTCTTGATCAATGCTCATAGAGTATTGATCCTAATTCCCTTAACAAGAGACTTTTCAAGAAAACTATTTTTACCTCCTTTTCTAGAGCTGTTGATTTTATTATAGGGGTTAAATAATGGCCAATACATTACCAGACATCCATAAGTTGTTGTTTTTATCAACTGTATTACAAGTGTGAATACATGAAGAGTAAAATGCCCTTCCATCTTTACTGTTAGTTTTGCTTATTCACTGCATATTTTGAGTCATTCACCTCTCGATTATCTCCTATTAGTCACTACCTTGGACTTTGTTTCACATATCCATAAAATTTTTTGATTCTTATGATTTCTGTTTGTGAAAGGTTTGTTAAATTGCATTCATTCCTTTGTTAATTCTTCTAGCCTAATAAATACTTCTGAAGGGATCTAGGCTCTGTACAAACATAAGCAACATTTCTGTTGAATTAGTAAGTGTCCCTAGGGACTCCTCAAAAAGGACAAATAAAAATCTCCATGTTATATTGTCAGTGCCTACAAACCATCTCTGTCTAATCAAAATAATAATTGTTACAAATCATACCTTCTTAATAATTACCCCTAAAAATTAACACCTAATACAACTTTTTTCAGATGCATTCGTTGCTTCAAATTTTTAATGGCTCTCTGTTGTCTGCAATGTAACTACTTCTCATCTGTGTTAACACCACAGATTTTAATACCTATGTTATTTTCACTGGTGTAAATATAGGCATAGTCATATCTACTATGTAATATAGCTCATATCATAAAGAGTTACACTAGTGGGAACAATCTTCTGATTTGTAAAGGCACCTGGTACTTTACATAATCATAATATGCTGCAAAACCTGCAAGACAATGATTTAGACAAAAAATGATAACTCCAAATTAAAAAAAAAAAAGTTTGTTTAATTTTTTCACTAATCATGCAAACAGAATTGAGGAAATAATGTATTTATATAATATTAAGATCTGTGTTATTAAAAATATTATTTTTAATGTGTGCAAATATATATAATCCAGTATTAATTTTATTGGTCCACCACTTCTTTTGCATATTACAAAGATTAGCATGCTGTCACAAATATTTTAAAGGTTTGTGTCATCAAATATTTCAAAGGTCAGAAGTGATGCACCTATTAATTATGTCCAAGATTTCCAGTAGATGACTTCCAAGTGGCATCTGTTTCTCCAAAGATACAGTATTTTAAATTAAGCTTTAATAGTAACAGCTTCAGTGTAAGGATTTTTCTGAACTGTTTAGCTTCTATATGCAACTTTTAAAACACTACAAGTTCTAATCATTTTAAGGAAAGAAAGTCTCCTGAAGTGTAGCCTGTGCCACTCTGGTCAAATATTTTTATCTGGGATAAACCATATTGCCAAACATGCTTTCTCTCTTAGAAGTTCTTTTGCTCTTACTAAAATAATTACATCCAAAAAAATAACTTGAGTTGAATTTAACTCCAAAGCAAAAATTATTATTAAAAAAAAAAAAACATATAACCAAGTTTAGAAAATATATATTCTAGATTATATATTGAAGAAAAAATATTCTGGTAGAAATTCAGTCAATTTTTTCTATACTTTGCAATTTCAAAACATAAGGATCATTATATGAAGAACTAAAAACATCTAACTCACATATATGCCCACACACACAAAAGGAAAGCTGAAATACCAGACATGGATAAATTGGTCTTCCTTTGTTAAACTGGAATTATTAGCTCATTGCACAACTAAAAGGCTGTGCTAATTTGAAGGAGTGAGAAGTCAGCTAAGGCAATTGTTTTAGTACTTGTCACTAGAATTGTTCTTCTTTTGTCAGAACAGTATTCATTTAATATTTTTTCCTATATTAAGGTCATATCTTACATGGCTGGCATATGCATAAAAGACTTTTGGAAAGCACAATTCAATTTTCGTTTCCTTTATTTCTCTTGGATATTGTGCCTTCAAAGTCTTTTGTCCCTGAGTGTAATTAGCATGATTTTTTTCTAATTCTCAAATCCCTCTTCTCACTATGTGCTTGATGTGTATCAAACATAATGCTGACAAACCTTTGAATTATTTTATAATTTCAAACTCTGATTTTTTTCCCCCACATATAGAAATACTGGGGAAGTTTTATTAAGTAAAGACATCTATGAAAAATAGCTTAAAAGGACTTCTTCATAGTAGGTGGAGTTCTACAATAAAACCTTGCTGTCAGATCTAGAAAATCCTGGGCTTTGTGTAGGGACGATTCACTACTAACAGTGACTCATTTTCTCCTCAACTTAGCCCTTCATTTCAAGCAACAGGAATAGTATGAAATACAATAAATGTAATATTCAGATTAGGAAAGCAAATTTAGTGATTCAGACCTAGCTCACCACATTAATACCTCAAAAAGGTGTCTGCTGTGGTAAGTTCTGTTAATGTTCAAAACACTATAATTGCAACCTTCCCTGAAATGCATTTTCTTTAGACTTATTCCCTTTTGTAGCAACTGAGGATGCCTGCAGGTCTTCAGATGTAGTTCTGCCTGCATTGGGAATGCCTTTGTGGAAGATACCTACCTATGACTTTTTAAATTACACTTCCTCTTCCTTGGTACTCTCAGTTAACACATATTTCTGTATCTCCTAGGAAGCATCTGGAACGTAACATCAAATGGGTTTAAAGGTTGCTGAGTTGAATGGGCTAAGTTAATACTGTGATAAGTGTTTTATTTTGTACTAAATCTTTCACCAGAGTTCCTTGATTTTCTGTATTTTGCCAGTAACCTTTCGTGTAAATTTTACCTCATGAGAATATCTGGTTGGTATCTCTCCCTTGCCTACTCAGAGCAGAGGAACCTTGGTTCATCCCCATACATTTAAGTGTCCAGGTTACAACAGGTCTAGTGACAATAACCATGGTGGTTGTGTGACCAGAGCACTGCTCAGCAGATGCAGGATGCTCTACAGGTGGGGAAAAGGACCCCTGAAAGACCCTGGCCTTTGCTCTCAGGCTCTGGCATTCCCTTCCTGCAGGAAGTCGATCCCCAATCCAGGCTGAGCTTCCAGAGTTCTGTGGTGGCCTCAGGGCTCTGGCTGTTAGCTGAGAGAGGAAAAACAATGATCAACCTAAAGGGGAGAAATGTATAAAATAAATTCACATGACAAAAGTGTTTGCAGAGATCCTGATTTTGATGTAAGATGTTTACCTTGGTGGCAGGCAATTTGGAGCATTAAGCTGTGTAAACTTTTTATCTTCCAACAATAATTAACTTCTTCAGCATTTTCATAGCACTTAATCATAGGTTCCTCCCTTCCCATGTTCACTTCAAACCTGAAAAATGTGTTTACTTTTGTAACGAGTAAGTTGCATGAATGCTTATAATATATGAATGATACAGCACTGTAGTCACTGTATCTCTTTTTGTTTAAGTTTTAAAAAGAAAACTACCTCCCAGTGTTAGCCTTATTTATTCTAAAAAAAAAGAAAAAAGCAACTTTTGCCACTAACCAGAATTTTTTTATTGATGTGTGGTTGGGGTGATTGCTGTAATTACAAAGGAATGTAAAAAATGAATGTCTTATGTTTTTAATCGAACACTTTCAAATAGTAACCAAAATATAATCACTATTTAGGTTTCTTTTTAATGTGATTGTGTGTTAATTCTTCTTTATTATCTTTATCTTTTTTCTTGCTTTTCACATTTTATTTCATATTGAGGGACATCTGAACCCAAGACAACATGCCCCGTTAAGAGAGAGACTCTGATTTTGGAAAATTAATTCAAGTCATAGGCCAAATTTAGTCACATTTTCCATTTAATTTTTCAAAATGTTTTGGAACCATCCTGCCACATTAGGTAACCTGCAGTCTTCACTTTTTTAAGCTCTTGATCAAACTATTTCAGAATATGCTTGATACTTAGATCATGCTAAATTCCATGTACTTTCCTAAGTACTTAAGAACAGCTAAATACATGCTGAATGACTGCAATAGTAATTTAAAATTTTTCTAGGATCTATTTATACTTGAAAACAAGACCTGTGAAGTCGATTATTTTTAATCACTTTCCAAAGTTTTCATGAAAACGATAGAGCATTTATTATTTAAATTATATATTTTTTATTAATTTAGTGTACTATTAGTGGAAAAAAATGCACCTAAATATTACTTGATGAAAGGGAGCACTACCTCAGTTTTTCTTGCTGTTAATATTTCTTTCTCCCTGGAATTCTAATACTGCAAACTTCATACATTCTTAATAGGTTCTTAGCTAGTTTGCTGAACATTGAAAATATCCAAGTTTCAGGGCATTTTTATCACTAGAATCAAGCGGTAGCACACAACAGGATTTGAATCTCATGTGAGACACAACTCCACATCCAGTCTCCTGCACTGAATTGGATCTTGTGTTTCATAGTTTCAATGAAACATGGATGTCCTATGAAATCACACCTATCACCCTGGAGTCTTACTGTTATTGGTATAACTAATTCAGATTACTCAATTATCTCAGCAAGTTCACCAGAAAATTTCCTATGTGAGGTGTTAGGAGAGATCAAATGGTTTAAAAGGCTTTCGGGACTAACTGTGGCTTTAATAGGAAAATGCATTTCATTTCATCATCCCTGCTACATGGAATGCAAGCTAATGCAACACATTTGCATTCATCTCCTTGACCTTCCCTTGTACAGAAGAAATCAGGAGAAAATATCACCAATACAATTAGTTTTTACAAGAGTTTTTCTGGCTGTCATTTGGACTCCATAATAGAGGTGGGCTTTTTCCCTTTTTTGCATATTCATTCAAGTTCTCAGTGAAATGGCACTGCTCTGAATTTACATTGGCTAATCAGAAGATTTTCGCAGTTTTGACTACCGTGCATAATACAACAGGCAAGATGCTTACCATATCTCTACTAAAAACCCTGTAGCATGAGTTTAATCATGCTATTTAATTGCTAGGCTTAATTTGAAAATAATTGTTCACAGCAATTAAGTAAATGCCCCAATTTCATTAACAGACTTCCTAATTAGAAAGTACAACATAAAAGTGCTAATGTTGCTTCATTAGGCTTGAATTACTGGTTCTAATACTACTTTTTTACTGTCTATACAATTTCTCTCTGCAGTAGAATATCAGCCTAATAACTGGTACTAGATTAGTTACAAGTCTCCTGTTGTAGCACGTTCGTGTCCTAGCCAAATGTGTAATGTTTTATTACAAAGGAGATTCAAGTCTATATTTTAAACTTTAAGTATAGTCTGAAATTTAAAGAAATATGAGATATAGCAATATCTGATCGAATGTGTAGGAGTTAATTGCTTTGAAGAACAATACAAGTTTTTTCAAAATTTAATGTCCCAATACATGCTGTCTTAGAACAGCTGTATGAGAAACCTGCTATATTAGAAACTATATATGAGAACTAAATGAGAAGTAAAAAGATAGTAAATGTGGCTGCTAATAGAATATAGTGATGACCGAAATAATTATGGCACTGGCACAAGATGTCATTATAGATGCCAAGTGAGATGTCACTAATGTCTTTAACTATCAGGGCAATTAGTTTCTTTACAACATTGAAGAATCTTTTCACATTTTATCATATTGCTGTAAATGTATGTAAAACAGAAGGAAGATATTTCTATTTCAATCAAGATGATTCCTTTCTGCATATTAAAAACATCAGTATTCAGTAGTTTCATCATGCCATGGAGTGGAGAAAGGAAAATTTAAAAGAAAAAGTTGCACATAAGAAAAAAAAAATTAAAAGTTTGTAAAACTACATAAAAGCACAAAATAAAATAGCCCTTTCTTGTTTCTACATTATGTTCAAGCTTTCACTTAATTTCCTTTATTATTTCTCATACCATCTCTTGCTTAAAATATAAGGATGATTAAAAATAGGTTAGCAAGAAAAACATATTGATGTATTTCTTGTGAAATCTTGCCAGCTCTCTCATGTGCTGATCCTTAGTAGATAAATGTAGCATTGACAACATTTATGTAATTATGGATTTTAATATTTGTGAAAATATGCATATAGTTGGAGTGTGGGATCTTTAGTTTTGGATTGCAACATCTTGTCTTGTTCATGCATGCATATATATATATATATACAAATGGTAAAGCTCATAAATGGGAAAAGAATCATTTTGATATACTACTCTCCATCTAAAAATACAAAGTCTTGATTATATGTATGGAATATGGCTATGGAAAAAAAGTTACAAATATGTAGAAATATTGCAAATAGACCATGGTATTCATCTCGTGGATCAAGAGGAGATCGAGAGAATTTTCCCTATTGAAAGACAGAACCAAACTCTTCTTGGTACTGAAAGACAAAGATTTAATGTCTTAGTCTGGATTACTCCCCATGATATCCAGCCTTTCTATATTTTTGCCTAGGACCAGTGTAAGCCTGCACACAGGCAATAGTTGTGAGAGCAATTAAGTCTGTATTCACTTTTTAAAAATGCTAACAGACTTAGTTATGTGTGTGTATACACTTATGCATATACTTGCTGAAATGAGTTCACCCTGGTTCAACAGAGCAACAAAACCTATCTTTATTTCTTTCCTGATTGCCACAACTCAGCAAAGTACTTCAGAATTTACTCTTACCTTCTCTCTCTTGGTCTACAGTATTTAGCCAGAATTTTTCATTTTTTTTCAAAAGACCATCAAGTATAAATGGGTACAATTTTAAGTAATGCATTGTCTAGACAGGAGCTGATTTTATACAAGGACTATCTGTAACTGTAGTTTAGTCAGATGTGATTCCAGCTTCCAGAAGTGGCAAACTAACCTGTATTTTAATTAGTTGCTACAAGTGATTCGACTTATTCTTCTCTCTCTTCTAGCCTAGACAAAGAAAAAAACCACAACGCATACTAAAACAAGTTTTCAATGCTGTAGTCCATCTTCTGTAACATACAATAGTAAAAACAGAAAACTGCACAATTCATTCTTATGTTGTTGACTTTTAACAGCCTTTGACATTTCTGGAGGTCCTAAAGTGCTGCAATTATATTGTATCTGTTTGCTATTAGCCATATCATGCAAGGAATTTCTTTTAGAAGTCCATCAGCCAGAGTTTTGTTTTATCCATGTATTTAATGAAATATTTATATCATGACAGAAAAATGATGAGAGTTAGCATAGCTGAAATTGTCTGTCTTTCAGACCCCATTTTTGTGCATTTTCTTTTACTTACTCATTATTTCCTTGTGAATCTGTTAAAATATGGGTCTTACTGTGTCTATGTAGTTGTTTTGTGATTGCAGCTAAGATTCCTTATAAACAGACACCTCTACAGTAACCCTTTCAGTGACCCCTACAGAACTAAAATTACAGCTTTTATCTTTCCTTTAGACAGTTTGAAAAGTGGTTTTCTCCCTTCTTCTCTTACCCCTGAGCCCACAGATTCTTTCTGATGCGATTAAAATTAGATGCATAAGGGAGAAGTTCTAGAATCAGACCTTGTATCTGTGTACATGAACTCACGTGTTGAGCTTAAATTGCTTTTTTCTCTGTATTTGTTGATAATTCCATCAAGGTGAGCAACACTGCAAGATAAAGAAAGGGAAATAATAAAATAAGCCAGATGGTACTTCAATTTCAAATGGGAAATGTAGAGTTTAATGTTTTCCTCTGTTTATGAATAAAAAAAAAAAAAGAAAGAACCTTTTTTGAAAAATGATGCTGATAGGATATTGAGTAATATTTAAGCATATAGTCATAGGAAATGGATCAGAATGTAATCAGCTTTTGCTACTTATTATCAGATTTCAATTGGGATGCCAGAAAGATATTTTATGATAACAATTTTTTATGGTTTGTGTTATTTATCATCTGTCTTACAGAGTGTTCTTTCTTTTTTTTCATCATTTAAATCTGATATTTCTAAATGAGAAATTTTGGAGGGAAGAACACCTTAATAAACCTTTGGAAAGTTGCAAAGTTAGTAATTTTTAAGAGGTTTTTTTTAAATGGAAATGAAAGCTAATTTAAAAATAATGTCTGTGCTTCCAGTGAAATCAGTGAAAAACTATTGAACATGAATATGTTTTCTGCAGCAGGGGGGACATTCATATGTGCTTATATGTTAAATATAAAGTCAGTAGGCTCTCTTGGCCCCCTCTTCTCCCTCATAATCATAATCCATGAAATTCCTCCAAGTAGGTCCCTGGGCAGTCCAAAGCCTGCTCTTATGAAATCTGGGATTGTGATTCTGTTTTGTTTTTTTTTGTTTTGTTTTGTTTTGTTTTGGTTTTTTGTCTTGTTGCCTTCTCTTGGGATCTTAAATGCCAGCATCTCACTGCTGTCAAGACTATCCCTGACGTTCCCATTCCCAGCCAGTTCTTTCTTGTTTGTAAGTATCATATAAACTTGTCAGTGATCTACGTCAGAATGTCATCATCAGTGCATGCATCATGGATGGATTGTGCCCTGCTGTGTTGCCCCTTCAACTGATCCTGGAACAACAAAGCTGATTTGATTTCAGAATTATATGAGATATTTTGGCAGCCTGACAAAAGCTGAGATTTTTTCATTCTTTCCTGTGATGCACCATGGGAAGCATAATATGAGCCAGACAGTTACGTGACTTTTCAGTCACATACTTCATCAACAGCTCGGCAGGCAGAAGGTGCTATTTGCAAATCATGACTATCAAACCTAAAGAAAAAGTATTCAATGCCACAAAATTTTCATGATAGGAAGCAGTTCATGAGAGCAGAATCATGGCATCTTCACTTGCCTTCACACCAGAAATTACCGTTGTACTATCAAATAGTTTTTACAGCAGCTTCTGTAGACATCCTGGTAACTGACCTGGCAGTATTACTAGTAGCAGAATGAGAAGGACTTGCTCTTCACGGGTCAAATTCCTCTAGATTAAGTGCTACTGGTGTGAGAAGACTGCTGCAGACTTTGGTTATCCAGCAATTGGTGTGCAGTGTCAGGATGACAGAGAGTTTACTTGAGAATTTATCTGATGCATCAACATCAAAGCTGTATTGAAATTTCTATTCCCCTGTTTACTAGCACACAGAAACAAGATTTGACTTTGCTGTATAGAGTAATGGCCTGAAATGATGAGAAAATCATTACTTTTAAAGAAATGGTGAGGAACAGATTACATAATTTGCCATGTGCAGGTTGTGCAGTACTTCGCTCACATAGGTTTCCCAAATATACTCAAAGGAGGAAGCCTGGTTCCTGTTGTTCATCCTCCCCTTCAGCAGTGTTTATAAACAGTGTTTGCTCTGATTGTGCATATATTGTGGAACTCTCATCTTTACATTTATTTGATTCTTTGTTTAGTCCTGTAAGTATTAATGGTGTTGGTACTCTGTAGCCTTGGCTGACGAAATCTTACCCTGAGCACTAAGCATTGCTGTAAATAATTACCTAATTGTTTGGAAGAAAAAATTCTAAAGCATGCATTTGGAAGAAAACATGGTGGCATTTCCATGTACCATACCAGAATTTTCTGTGTAGTCTATACCCTGAGTTATATTTGAATATTATGTTTTCCTCTCTACCTTAAAGATGGAAGAGTTAGTGAGAAATCTGAGATCTCTCAGAAGTTTCCCTATATGCAAAATTTCAGGATAGGCAGCTGGATATCACCCTCAAGATCTTACTCGTTCAATTTATGGGTGCCAGTATTCCTACCTTCAAGACAGGGTGCACTGTTATTTTTATCTTGCATATTAATGAACTTACAAGGTATGGTATTTTGCATCTAGGAGTTTTGACTTTGTACAACATTAAATAAAATTTTCTTACCACAGTTCTTCTACAGTTTAATAAATTCAATAAAAAATTAAATACATCTTACAGGAAAATGTGAATTATTTAAGGTAGTACATTTCAAAACCAGAAATTTTTGAAGAAAGGATTGCAGCATGAATGAAACAGGTTTGGAAACCTGTCTTGCCTCTAAAATTTTGTCTTTTTGATTGGTTGAGTAAATATGTATGTGTGGGTTTCTGCATGGTTACTCTTGTAATGAGTAGATTGAGATGCCTGTTGCAAAACCACCCTAGGAGGTGGACGATGGAGTTGTAGAACTACTTGCTCTTACAAGCCACTGTATTGGTAAATAGGGGACAATAATGTTGTTCATTTAACACTATCACTTTATGCCACTTTCAATGCTCTTCTACCCAATGGTAATTTAAACAAGCTGTTTTCATCAGATATTTTTTGTCCTCTAAATTTGTTGCTGAGTTGCGTTTTGGAGTGTTTTTCCTTACTAAGTCATATCAAGACTGTTCAGCCAAAATCTTCAGATCATTTAAATACTCTACCCTTCTTTTCAAACCAAAGAAATCCCTTCCAACCATTCCTAGCCTCACTTTAAGTTCTCCAAACATAACCTTTTTGCCTTCCTTATTTCCTTTTTGTATTTGGCAGGTGTTGGAAGACTGCTAAGGATTCTATTATTGATGGTCACCCTAGGAAATATGGTGGGCCTGTAAGCAGTGCAGAAAAAAGCCCAGAAGTTATTGGGGATATTTTGTTTAGTTTCCATGGAAACAAATACCAAAATAAATCATCATTTTTGAGCTTCCTTTCTTCTGATTTCCTCCTACTACCAGGGAAACTATATGAATGTTACCCCTCTTGCTTCTATATTTTGACCCTACTTCTTTGTCTAATGCCTGAGTTAATTTTTTGGACTTTGCCTGGGAAGCTTGGCTGCAGAGCACCTTTGAATGATGCAGAAGTGCTCTGACTGCAGGGATCTTGGATGAGCAAGGATAGGGACTGCAGTTCTGCAAGAACATCTTATGTCAGAGGACTTGGAACTGATTTGTGAGGAAAGAAAGCAGAAAATAAATCAGGAAAAAGTGAGTATGCATTAGCAGGATATAGAGAAATATTATGTTACAAGTACTACTGGACTGCAAATATACCTGGTAGAGAGCAGCTCTATCATGTAAGAACCAAAACAGAAAAACTCTGTGCTTGAAATCATTGTACAGTACATTGCCTGGCACAAAAAGATATACTGTACAGAAAGTTCAATTTCGCAATTATTTTCTTCAGAATAATGAGAGTTAGAATTGTTCTTCATGCCTTCTATCTCTGTTTCTGTGTTTATATATTTGTAGGCAACTGAATGCCGTGAAATGTGCCCTAAATGTTTACTGCTAAAATGCTATTCATGCTATCTGATAAAGTGGCTACATAAAATTTTATCAAGTATATCTTATAAAATACCACAATAAAAAGCTGTGGAATATACCTCACACAGTGATGATACAATGCTATGAAATTTACCTCATAAAGACCTGGGAAACCTACATCTAGGGCACTGATCAAGCTGTGAAACAAATTAATTTGAATGGGATCTAGTTTTGCAGTACACAAATATATTTACTTGGAAACTAGCGTAATTCTGATCTCCCAGTTGGAAGGCAAAGAGGAAGGACAGCTCAAAGTCACTATTTTGAGCACATTAAGAGAAGAAAAGGCATGACAGGGTGCTTGTCTAGGAGTGAGCTGGACCAGGAACTAAAAATAGATAGGCAGAGTCAGACAACACTATAAAACACATTGTTCTTCTGACAATATAAATAAGTTCCTCAGACTGACTTAAATGCAGTTTGTTCTGTCCAGGCAGGAGGAAAATAACCTTAAAAATACTGGTGTGTATCACTATGTCATGGATATTTCATTTGGAAAAAAACTACAGGTTAACCTGTTATACATTTTTATTACTATTACACACAAACAGTAAAAATTAGGTTTAACTTAACAGAAAAGACACTATTTTGGATTGTAGCTTCCTGTAGAGTCTGTTTTCAGAATCTGAAGTCAAGAAAAAATTAGGACTTTTAAGAGACATCTCATTGTCAGAATGATAATGGTCGTCTTGTCTGTGGCTTTTGTTATTCCTCTGTGCACTGCTCATAGTAAAGTACAGCTTGGTGATTGCATTTCCAGTCAGAATTCATCCTTGCTTCTTTTTCTATAGACATGTGATATAAGCATCACCCTGAGGTCCAAATTTAATGCTGTCTTCTAAGGAACTTTCTCTCCCTTGCTAGGATACTGCCAGGTATCCTAGGTGTCACTCCTCTATACTCTGCCTGAGTGCCATCATTATTCCAGCAGTTACTTGCAGAGGTTTTCTAAACATTTTTCTCTCCCTGAAAGGTGACCCAGGGTCTCTGCTGACCTCCAAAGACTTATATGATGTATGGCAAAAACATAATATTACCACTCTAATAGGGAAAAACTCCTCTGTTCATTTGATTTGTGCTAAATCAGAGTTGAAGCATTTATGGGCAACATGTAATTAATCAATAATGAGAGATCTGCACCTTCAGGATCAATGCCAGCAATTCAACAGATAGACCACATTAATACATATTTATGAAGTGTTTGTAAAGCCCTACAGAATTGTAAAAACACCTCAATACCATATTCCCCCCAAACCATCCCATGCAGAGAGCATTGCAGCATGCCCCCTGTGGTGGGTAATTAACACAATCTGGCCTCGATGGTAGTTGATCCCAACGGTCTGTGCACAACCACTGGAGTGCTGAACATTTGTTGGATCATCACTTAGGTCCAAAGGGAGACCTTCCCATGCTAGTGGTTTGTTACATATTTATTATAATCCCATAAGGATATATAAACTATAGTAGTATTTAAGCCTGTTAGCCAAAGTAAGCAAATTTCACTTAACTGTCTGCATGAACACAGTAATTAACCTACAGCCACAAAAGCTTTCAGCCTAAAAGCCTAACCTAGTCAGATTCCCCAGGCTTTGAACATGCAGGATAAAGTATGGCTTTGTAGTATTTTATACTGAAGACAAAAAGACTATAATATGTAGAGAACTAGGAAGCTTATAGGCAATATCAAGAAATACATCAAGTCAAACACCAAGAATGCATTTACATAATACTTAGATTTAATTTGATGATTGCCTGGGTTATCTTAGGAAGGTTTATGCATTTTGTTTTCTCTTCATTGAATTTACTGTTTCAAAAGGAACAGCTTTAGGAAAGCTGGAGAATTAAATCCCTTTATCTGTCCATTGAATTAACTCAACTGTGGGAGCAGTTGTATTTATCTGTTGGACTTTAACCAAGAGCTATTCAACAGAGAAGGTGCTTCTGTCTGCTGAGACCACTGACAAGAATGCCAACAGGGATACAACTTTCTGAGCCAGTAACTTCAAAGAGAACTGTGCTTTCATTTCAGCACAAGTTAACTATGTATAGCCAGCAATTTTGAGAAAAAGTCTGTGCCTTGGCATTATTTTAAACTATCTCCTGCCAAATGTTGTCAGCAGCAAAAAGGTTATAACGTGTAAGGAGTTCTTTAAGCAATAAAGAGATGTTTCTGGCACAATTTCCCACCTATAAATCTGAAAAAACCCTACTTGCTTCCCTTGAGGGTCCTTATAAGGCTAGGCTTCTAAACTCGGAAGTGCTGAATCTATGTACAACACCAAAAATCAACTGTCTGTCAGAAAGAAATACAGAATAGACTTGCGTAAGCTCATAAACTACATCAAACTGTCATCTGAAGATGAGGGAGCATATGATAACAAAGAAATTTGTGTGTGATTTGCAGCAATATGGTATGGAATTGCAGTCCTGCTAAAAGAATAGATAACATAGATTTAAGGCTGTCCACTTCGAATGAAAGATCGGATGATACCAGGCAATGAAATATGTCTGTGCAGTTAATTTCCTTAGTGGATGAAGTTCTCTAAAATGCTACTGCCCCCAAACTCTTGTTACTTATCTGTTATTTCTCTGAAGATGGACTGTAGAAAGCCTTTTGTGCTTGAAATCTTTTGCCTTTTTTCCCCTAACTGTATCAGTGTGTCTATGTAAAAGATTCTTGTCTCCCAAACAACTTTGTCTTTTGTATCACCATAATACTTAAATAATCAATCAGCAATCAAGACACCATTGTGCCAGGCAAAAAATGGAAGAAAATCTATGCCGTGAAGAGCAATTCTCTGGATACAGGAGTGATCTTATTCTGTGTCAGGACGTAAAATTCATTATTCATTATTGTAAATGTTATCTATAGCAGTCATTGAAAAACCTGCTTTTTCCATGGTCAAACTTTTTACCTTGTTTTCTTCTCTCCTCAAATAACGTGAAATTTAAATCAGATCATCCATACAGGCTCTAGGTCTACAATCTCAAGCGAAGATCTATGGATGTGAAAAAGTCCAAGGTTAGAGATGCATAAGCAGTACAGCAACAGTTTCGCTTTATGCATAAATTAGATGCTTTAACAGTGCCAAATGTATATATATATAAAATATGATAAATTTTTGCAAATTGAAACACATTTTAATCTATGAAACCGTGTTCCAAGTGAAAAATGCATTTCAGAATGCTGTACCTGAAATAAATTAATAGAATGTTGAAACAGAAATGCAGTCATGCTGTTAGTTTTTGTGTGTACATGACAAAAAGCCATACATATTAATGTCCAACAAAATTATATTCTATTGATAAGTAGCAGAATATGTTTGACATATTGAAGAATGAGAAGAAAAAGGAAATTGTAACAATTCACATTGCTCAATGCGTGACTAATCATCATTTATTCTTTTATTGTTAATAAGTATAGCCTCACAAATTCATTATCAAACAACTTTTCATTAATTTAATGAAAAAAATTTAAAATTACAGATTTTAGATAAATGGCTGAGTTCTTATCTGAATAAGGAATGGCAAAATATAATTTCTTAGCCTACTGTCTTATCTTAAGAAATTGCCTGGAGTCTAAGGGGCCCTCTCATGGAGTGCCAGGTCAACGGTGCATGTATGATTCTGGAGCTCTAACATGAATTTTTAAGTGTAATGAAAGCAAATTTAACAGAATATAGCCTAAAAATCTACTCTGGTGGACCAAATGTACAAGCACAAGCACACTGTCAGTGTTTTCTGAAATGGTAGAAGCTGGAATTTAAATATGTGATAAGAGCCAGTTTGTTGCCGTCAAAGCAAACTGGCTTTTTACTTCAGGTTTCTGGATAAGTTTACTGGGTATTACTTAGATAACTTCATTTATATAAAATCTAGTATCAAAGTGGATCATAGCTTGTCTTATGTGAGAGTGAAGCCTATATCTGGTCAGCGATTTAACTTTATTCCCAAGAATATTTACATATAAGTTAAACTGTATACACTTATCATTGACTCATGAATCAAAACTCACTGCAAAACCTCAGCATAACAGGGAAAATTAATGACTTTTCGAGTTGCAGTGGGATTTAGACAGTAGTAAGTAATAAAAAGAATGTACAGATAAATAATTATGTTGATTTCAGGCAAAATAATGCAAATCAGTTTTACTCAAGTAGGGTCTCAAAATGCAAACAATAAACCCAAGAAAGTTATCATGAATGCTACACTGCTTAAAACTAAATAATATGAAACCCATTATATTCTTCAGAGAAAAAAATTGATTTATTTCACTCATACACCTGATATGGTAAATGGGATTCCTGTGCTGTTCTTACAGGTGTTGGAAAAGTAGGAGTTCTGATTCAATAAGAACTCTCCTCAACTTCCCCGTGCTGTGTCACCTCACACACACCCTCACACCCACCCAAGCTGAGTGAGAAGTGCCACATGACAATGGGCAGTAGGTGTCTGCATGGCTCCTCCATTCTGCATCTCAAGCTTCAGCATCATGGAAGACTCTAAAGCTTATGTGGCCTTCTGCACTTCTGCTTTCACTCCTGAGTGAAAGGAAGGGGTGGAATTTACTCATCATGCAGGGAAAACTGTTAGACAAAACCAGAAAAAAACTGATAGACAAAACCAGAACTAAGGCATTAACAAACTGTAGCAGATTATGAAAAAGTAAAAGCTGAAATAATTATGATTAGTGGCTGATACTGTGAGAAGCAATTAAGAAAATCAAAGCTGTCCTCAATCCATTCCCTCTAGCCGACTTGGTATCAAATATACAGAAATAACTATAAAGCTATGGTCAGTGCATCCTAGTTGGGAATGGTAGAGGCTAACAGAAAATACACAACGTTAGATTTATCCAAGTATTGGTGGCCTGACTGATCCCCAAATACCTGAAAGCATTTAATCCTGGCATGAACAAAAGGTGGATGGCTGATGATGCACTACAGCAAGTCTATGTTGTGGGGGATCCATATTGTTTTTCTGCACCCACACCCCAAACATCCAAAGTTTCATCACTGTTGTTCTTCCCTAAAACCATGACAAGACTGCTAGAACTAGAAGGAAATAGTGAGTCTCTCCTTCCAGAAGAAAGAGATGTATTTGGAAACAGAAAACACATGCACAGGATATGGTTAAACAGGAAGATGTCAGTGAATTGCAAAGAAAAGCACTTAAGACAAAAGAAAATGGTGTTCCTGACATATATTGGAAGCTGAATGATTCTGAAGCCAGTAAGTTTTGCTAATTTTTAGGGAAATATAGCTTTTAATTTTATTTTCATTTCAAGGAAACAAAATCTGGTTATCTAATATTTGAGTGAGGACTCCTGTTCAAAGAACTATGAACTTCCTTGGAAGTGACTATGAATATAAAATTGAAGATCTGAGTCGAAGAAACACAGAATATACATATTTGAATACACATTATAATAAAATTAATAATATATATATAAATTTTCATCAAGAAAGAGCAGACGGCTAGGTCAAAACATGACATTGCCTCTGGGAAAGCAGAACATGTTCAGGGGCCTAATAAAAGTGTTAGCAATAGTCTCCAAAGCTGCCAGCAATAGTCCCTTTATAGAGTCATTAATGGTGTTATAATTACTCTGAAAAATTTTCACAATTCTAGTGTTCACTCAAAAAAAAAAACTAATGGCTGTGGTGACTGATATTTGTAAAGCACTGAGCTGTAACATTAACTTCTAAAATCAAATATTAATCCTGATTTTCACCATGTATCCATTATTAAAACATTAAAGCATTCTTAAAATGCTTCATATGCATGTTTTCTTTACCTTTCTTTTGTCTGAATCTGGAACTCTTGCCGTATTCTTTCACAGTGAGTGTCTGAACAAGTGGTTTAAGTGCTTCTTGTCTTTCTTTCTGTCTTTTCTTTAGAAGTGACTCCTGTGTTCTTTACTCTGCTTCATTCTGTAAGTTTCTCATACCTCACCACTTGTCTCCACCTTTTTCCTCTAAATGTCTTCGATCCTCTATTAACTTCTTTCAGGGCTAAATCCTGATTATGAAGTGAATCAATGCTTGCATGTGTCAGAAATTGAGGATGCAGATATGTCCAAGCCTAGATTTTCATTGCCTAATGCCTAAGGCACACCTATTTTTGTAGGCAGTACAAGTGGGCAGCAGATCACCCAAATTTACATCCACTGGGCTTTGGTACTCCAGACTAATAATGGAATACTCTACTGGATGTCCACCCACGAAAGATAACCTTCAATATGGGCTGAGAGGAGAGACTGATGAGCTTTGTCATTCGACTTCTGGTGGAATTTGCACTACAGCTATGACTCTAATAGTGTTCAGACTTTATTTTAATGGAAAAAAAAAAAGTTATGTTAGAAGAATGAAACTTCAGTTGCTGCATCCTCTCTAAAAAATAGCAAATCACATACATTCAACTTGGCAGTGAGAGGGAAGGCAGGTAAAGAACAGGCCAAAAGAGAGGTTTGGGCTAGTCTAGACATAGATAACAGAGAAACATCTAGGCCAGCTCCATTCCGTTGTGTTTATAAGGTAACCTATCCCTGCATATACCCAAAAGAATAGCATATTTCTGGATTAATATAAAACTTTAAACAGCAGACTATTAACTGCATCTCGTTCCCCCCAGTCCCATTTCTAAAGCAGCTATCAGAGACTGACAAATATCAGCAGTCAGGGCACCAATTGTTGCCTCAGATTTCACAGCTGTGCAGGGGAAGGTATTGTTGCACAGCTGTGCCAAATCAGACATGCTTAGGGAAATCAGGCAACTCCATAAAATTTTCTCCCAGAAAAGGCATAAGAGAGGGAAATATTTTTGTTTATGGAGTGGAGTCTTTTCTCTGGTAAGCTGGGGGGTTTTTTTGTTTCTTTTTGCAAGTGTTTGCTTGGTGGTGTTGTTAGTGTTTCCAGTTTGGTTTTTTTTTTTTGGTCTGATGATATTAAGTGCCTTTCTCAACAGGGCTACCTGTATTTCTGTCTTCTGTTTAAAATTTGGTTTGATTGCAGAAAGCAGTGAAGGATGATGCATATTCGTGGTTTTGGTTGGGTTTTTTTTCCATTGTTTAGCAAAGCAGGCTAGTAATATTATTTGGCTATAAAGGCCTTGAAATGTGTTTGTAGTCTGGTAGGTTAATAACTGAATGTAATTATATAATTATATGGTCCAAATAGTTTTCCTGGCGAAAAAGGATATTTCCTGGGGAAAAAAAAAAACACAATTACTTGCTTCAGGGCGATGTGTAAGTTAAGGCTTTTGCTGGAAAAGATTATTTTATAGCCAAAGGTATCAAAGATCTTAACTATAAAATCTAAGGGAGCAGAGGAGGAAACTAGGTTTTTGCACAAGGTTTAACTTGAATCCTACTTTGGGTGTCCTTGATCTCCTGAAAGACAAGACAATGGATGCCTGAATTTCCTTTTAAGAACTACCAGCTTCAACTTGCTGCAAAGCCTAAACGTTCCAGGAATGATTGTATGAAATAGGAGGTTCTTCCTTGTTTGTTTATTTGTCATGCTGAGGATTTGAAGCCCTTTTGACTGAAATTTATCTGTATGATAGTTATGAAAACTTGTTGGATGTTCTTTCTGATACTTTATAGTATTACTACAGATGGTGAGACTAAAGTACTAAATGGGCAATAAATGTCTGCTGATCTATACAGCCAAATTCCTGAAAATTGAAAAGAAGAAAAGGTAGATGGGAGAAATTGTTTTCTTTCACAATTTCCCTGTGCAGTGTTTTTATTTAGTTGATGCTCTCTATAGTAAATCTATGAAAGATGTGCTAGAATTTCTAAGGGAAAGTTTGATAGTGTTATCACTGACTGATTTACAGACTTTTTTGTCAGGGTGTTTATATATATCTAAGAACTAGGGGGGTTTCCTTGGTTTTTTTGGGGTTTTTCATTTTAAAATATATCTAGATACCTATAAGGAATTAAGCTTTTAGATGCATTTCAGTATCTCCTTAGGCTTTGCTTGTATGTATAACTGGAAAAATCTGCTTTTAGTCTGTGTGTGCTGAGATTAACCTCCTTGGTAAAAGAAGATAAAGCTGGGGCCTAAAGAGCTGAGAAGATTGCTTATAAATAATTGTAGACTTTTGGTTTTTTTGTTTTTTTTTTTTTTTACTCAGTCTTTTCCTGGAGGTGTATGAGATGTGGACCCCTTTAACTGTGGAGTAGCAAATGGCCTAAATATAGCTGTTGCCTAGAAACCCCATTATACCCAGGTAACATAGCAGAAAACCTAAATTCTATCTGACATTAGTGTAATCATGTCTGTCCTGTGCAAACACAAGAAAACTGAAAGATGCTAGTGCTTAAAGTATGAAATGTCTTTTGTATTTGTATTTTCAATGTATGCTTTCTCACTGTGTGAGTAAATTATAATAACTGTACAGTTAGTCTCCATCCACTTACAATATTCTTGTCGAAACACCTTATTTCTCTTTTTGATTTGTGCTGTCTGTAATAGTAGTAATTTTCTATTTTTTTTTTTTTTAAGAAGTGGTATTGTTCCCTTTCTTCTGACACTCAAGGTATTTATGCTTTGCACTTTTTCCCTAGAAGCAGAAAAGGCAGGAAGATGTATTTATACCTATTCAGAGGACAAGGTGGAAAATAACTGAAACAGTGAAAGGATTCTTCCTGCCTCAGCATTTCCCTTATATGACCTTTTATAAGGAAGAGTTCTCCTTTCTAGAACCCTGTCTAGAAACTGTTATAGAATGACAGGACACAATTATTACCTAACACAGTCTGTGTCTTATACATAATCACTAAAAAAATAAAAAAAAATTAAAAATACTGTTTTACGGGGTCATGGTGCAAAATATTTTTTTATGTACTCTTTTGGATGCTCGTTAAATAAACTGCTTAACATGTTCATTGGAATAAGCTATCTAAGGTTTTATTTCTGCTTATTAATCAGCTTTTGCATATTTATTTAGCACTTACAGCAGCTTAACAAGTCTTCCTGCTTGTCTTACTGTTTTCTGGGGTAAAAAATGAGTAACTTTAATGTCTTGATGTCTTTTGTTTATTAAGGGGTTGGTATCTTCAGCAGAGAGGATTTTGCTGGTTGAATTGTAATAATCTTTCTTTATATATAAGGAAAAAAACCAAGAAGACTGCAGACCAAACACTTAAAAAGTTTGACTGAAAATTCAGTTGAAAGCAACCATGGATACTCTGTCATAAACATAGCTCGACTAAATTCCTTTCAGAATTTTTTGTAACGCAGATTTATGGTATTTTTAGCAACCCCAAATTTTTTACTGTTAAGTCTGAAAAATTATCTGGACCATCTAGGCTCCATTCTCTCTTTCTAGGTAAATGCATGGCTTGTTTTCTGAAATTGTTAATGTTACGTAACTGCATAACGTAATTTTTCATGGGGCGTGTGCGATTTTGTCATGCTTTGGTTTTGTTTTTTCCTCCATGTGCTACACCTATACAGAGTATAAGCAACACTTGGGAAGACTGGTTTATGTAGTAGAGACCTACAAACTAAAGGGAAAGCTTGAAATTTTTTTGTTACTTTTTCACTTTTAAGCTACTGAAACTTGAACAAAAGTATAAGGACTAATCATCCTATAATTAAATCTTAATTCCTGCCTGAGTCATAACTGATTGTTGAAGATCACTGGAGAAGCTCTAGATTCAGGCCTAATTTAGACATTGAAGGTAGAATTGAACTAGTTTAATATTTAAGTTCCTGTGATTGTCTTCAATACTTGAGAATCAAGCTTAAATATAGTATTGTGAATACCCTCTAGAGCTGTTGCAAAACTCCAAGTCTTTTATTTTTTGGTATTGCTAGAAATGCAGAGAATTTATTTTTGCCAAAGAAATTTAATCCACCTTTTTTTTGAAAAAAATCATTTTCATGTGGAGTTGCTCCTTTAAGATTTCAGTTCCTGTTTACTCATTTCAGTAAACACTGTATTACGAAAAGTGTTATGAAATTACTGACTGTGCTACTTCGTAACCTATTTAACAAGCTGCAAATTTTAGATTTTTTTTTTTTTTTTTCAGTGCTGGACTCTTCTGAAAACATGCCCTAATACTAATACTGAATCTTTCAGAAAATACGATTTTAGTTTTTTAGTAAGTGTAGTAATTTTTTAGTAATTTCATCTGCACTTTTGCCTGTCTTCATCACTGCTTTAACTTGATTTGGGTCAAAATCTTTTTTTTCCCTTTAAAAATACTGCATTAGGGTTTTTCTTGGGAGTAAGTTTTTTTGTTTTTTTTTTTTCTTATCTGTTTAATGTGGCTCTTGAAGCAGAGGCAAAACTACATCTCTTTCAAGGCAGTCATATCAACACATCAAAAACAGCAGCAAAGGGAAGCACTCCAATATTTTTTCTCTATATAAGCCATATGCTATCAAGATGAATTTAAGTATATGTACTATCCTATGGAAACTCAAATTTTCTCAATATTGACAAAGCTTTCCAGCTATGCTTAACACAAAAACCTGACTATTGTTACACAGTGCTGGCTATGATGGCACAGTGTTTACCTGGTGGGAAATCCCTTCTGATGTAAAAATAAATATGATTTTTGGCACAGCAGGTCCCTTAGTATTAGTAAGGTTGAAGCTCTTTATTAAAGCAGCAATGAAGCTGCTTGAGGTAGAGTTTTCCAGGGCCTCTGTGGCACCGTCTCTCTTTCATTCCTCTCATGTTGTTAATCCCAGACTGCTGGTCTTGTGCTCTGTGCCTGCAAACCCTGATAGTATTGTTGTGGCAGGTTCATGAGGCAAGTGACTGCTACTGATATGAAATTCATCTTTCTCCTCTCTAGTTATATTTTTGTGTTTTGTAGATTTGAGTTTGTACTCTTTAGTGTATATGAGACTGGACTATTAAAGATTAATGACTCAAAACACTCACCCAATTGTTGAAATGTCAGGGTATCTTGCCAAAGCCAGATTTGCAACCCTGGAGGGAGAAGGGAGTTTTTGGGTGTGTAATGGCCAGCCTGCATAAGACAGAGGACGAAGCTACAGGCCAGGCCTTGAGGCATTTAAGAGGTAAATTTTGCAAGGTGAGATGGTGCTTCTTATCATGCTAATTGTCCTCCCTTCATGGGCTTTTTAACCTTGAATGTATGTAACTTTTCTCAGGTTTATTTTAAAGGTATGGTTTTCTTTTAGTTGATTGCCCATTCCTTTAATACAGACATGCTCTTACTTTTTGCTGGTTTAGAGCACTTGAAAAGGCAAAAAGCTAATTATAGTAGTTATTACAGTATGAATGAATGCTCAACATTTTTAGTCATTAAGGTTAATAGGGCAAACAAAAACAAAGTATTTCAAATTATTAAGACATATGAGTTATCCAAGCTGACCATGTATGTTTTCAAGGAAATAATGGTTTATTAAGAGAGTATAAGAAGAAAATATTAACAGGAAAATGAAGCACAGAAAATTGAATTATAGGTTAATGCTGTTCAATTGAAAGAAGAGCTGGAAAATCTACTGATTAGATGGAGTTGTGAATTCAAGGTTGAGCTTTAGAAGAAATATAGGAAGTTTAAAAGGAATATCAGAAAGACAGCCTCCACGATCTGTAGTGTGCTGCTTCACTAAAAACTTAGTATGTAAATCACAGGGAATTGTTTTCTAAAACATTAAACTTTTCAGGATGAAAATCCTCATTAACATTTCAGAATTGCTTGGAAACTATGACCAATATTTAGAAGCTTATATGAGGCATCTTGAAATAAACCTCTGGAAACAGCCCTACACTATTGGTTCATAATACTGTATACTAATTTGATTGATAGTCCATTGATATATTCATCAGCACTTATTTCCAGATAGGAAGAGTGAGAATTTTTTTTTTCCCAATTCATATACAAATAGTAGAGCATATAGCTGTAATTGGCCACCATTGAAATGTATTAAATGCACACTTTTTTCCTATACTTCTCATTCTACTAGATCGTTTCCCTCCCCTTACAGTGATTTTTACTCCAAACACTTCTCACTAAATATTCACCTGAAACTATAGAGCAAAACATGTCTGCTGAAGGGAGACAGTGTGCATTAAACTATTATTGTTAGTCAGATTTAGAGGCTGGAGGTAGAAGCCTAGAAAGATAAAAATTAATTCTTGTCATGACTGTTTTGGCTTCAAGAAATTTTATTGTTGTTACTTCTCAGTCAGTGGGGAGAAAAGAATGCTACTTTAAAAGACTGCACATAGGTGAATACACTACACTGCTTCAACTGGAAGATGGTATACAAAGGTACAAATATTTTTTAAATGGTGTATTAAAAAATCACGGAATCCAATAAGGAACTGTTTCCTATTTCTGCTTTCAGGTGGCTCCCATAAGGGGAGTAATACAGCTTCAAATTACTCTGAAAAGGAGAGAGACTCATTAGTATTTAACACTATATATACATATATAGGCTAATTGGCATATATGTTACTTAAACACCCTGTTGTTCTGGAAATCCCAGCATTATGGAAGTAGTCAATACTTGAAGATGCTTTAGGGTCTGCATTTAGGTGGGATTCTCCAGTTATTTAAACAAGTCTTTGTGCAACGGTATCCTTAAGCAGTTCAGTCCCTTTAAAATATATCGTTCAGGAAACTGGGTCTCTCTTACGCTGTTTCTATCATCTATCCTAAAATGACTGTGCTGTCTTCTTTAGGATTAATCAATAGGTATCTCATAGAGTTGTAAAGGGGTACCTTTTTCCTAGGTGAAATTTTGCTAGAATGAAATATGATTCTTGCAAGCACTTGTAGGTCAGGGATTTCTTCCCCTGTGCTGAAGTCGAAAACTAATTCTAAAATTGAGATTCACTTCATGAAATGCAGCAGGTTCACAATTCTGACCTCTTTCTTTCCTTGCTTAAATTTTTATAAATACCCTTAGAAATGTCTGAATCTTAGGCTATGTAAAGGACTTCATTTAGTCATCTGGGTGATGCCAAAATTTTGTTGACATCTGATTTTTTTGTGTATTTACGTTTGTGCTTTGAGAAGTATTGTTTTGGGATGTTATGCTTATGCCTATATTGGTAAATTATATAAGTCCATCAGTATGTCATGAGTACAGCTGTACTGTGTCAGCTAGCCTTTATGCCAGAACACTTAAATCTCAGTCTTTAAAAATATAATTGCTGTTTCTACATTGGCATTTGGGAGTAGTTTCTGAGCATTGCCAATTCCTGAATTGGGCCCAAGAATAGTCTGGGAGAGCACTGTTTAGTCCAGGCCGAAAATTATGCCAGACAGGATTGTTGTAACAATTAAAAGGACAGATAATTGAATTCCAATGCTGTGGAACATTTCCTAGTAGTTCTAATGAAATAGTACATGTCTAGCAAACATAATAAGCTAAAAGGTATTTTGGTTTTGTACATTTCAATGTGTCGGTTAACTCTGGAATTGACACTTGTGGGGCACACACAAACTACCTTAATAGGGAAACGTGTAATGAGTTCAAGGCTGTGTCAATTATTTTGTCCACAGTTTAAACAGTTCAGTAGTTCACTCGTGTGGCAAATCAACTCATGATTTTGTAAGATAGCATGTTTTCTTTTCTTTTTTCATTTGTCTTTCATTTGTGTTCTGTTAATGTTCTGTTTCACCACCTTACCTGCTGGATAAGACTGTTTCAAATGTCAGAGTGCTAAGAGCTGGAGAAAAGTACCTTTAGACTCAGGCTTAACCAGCGGAGAAGTAAACTTCCTACATATTGGTCTCACCCTCTTAAGTCTGTAGGTTTTTTGAGCATCTTCAGTAAGAGCAGAAACCGAAGTTGGAATTTCTGTCTTTCAGCTACCAACATATGACAATATAGGTCTTCTGTAAAGTAGTGATAGAGTATGTTTCCCACTGCCGTACAAATTTCAAGTATTTCTGTAGCATGCATTCATGTTCAGCCCTTAAATTTTCATCATTGTTTCTTGAGCACCTAATTGGTGCAATTATAGGAAGAATTTTATAGCAAATAGTCAACTGCTATAACTGATGCACTGCTATCATATGGATTTTGTTAAAAAATAGAAAATGTTAACCTTGCTGTGGAACCTTTTCTTCACCTATTTGTACCCCAGAAGCTTATCATCCCTGCTCTCTATATTATACACACATTCAGTTTTGTGTTTTTAAGGGGAAGACATGAGATTATTGTCTTGAATTTTTCTGAATATTTGAAGTACTTTAAAGTCCCAAAAATTCTGGGAAGAGCTTACAAACAAGCACGGTCTAAAAGTAATGTGGACTGATAAACGTGTGACTTTCAATAAAGTCTTCAATGGATCATCAACTACAAGAGGCAGAATATTTTGAGGGAAGGTGAATTTATAGTGCAATGAAAGCCTTAGCCACCAATATTGTTTTCTAACAAAAGATTTCTCAAGTGATAAAGAACCACTTTGGGGAAAAAAATCTATTTAAGAGAGGCAGTAGAGAAAGTAAAGATTTGGGTACGGTTTTATGAATGATTCAAATATACTGTTACAAAATGCAGTCAATCACATTTCTAGTGTCAGCACCAGCACTCCTTGGTCTGACTGCAAGCTAGCTGTGTGAAATAAACAAAGCTTGAGCTGTTTCTCTTGACCAGAAGCAATAGTACAAGGGATAGTACTAGGAGCCTCCTTTGCACAAGAAAGGAGATTTGGAAAAATTAGACCATGAGTGAGCTTGAGGAGAAAGCTGGGGGCCTCTGTTTACAATGGCAATTCTAATTGGTTTGTGAAACCGCACTTCTTTGACACTGATTTGAAAAATGTGGAATCTGCCAGAAACAGCCTGCTGCAGAGCTGCCTTTTTTTTTTTTTTTTTTTTTAACAAAGCAAAGAAAACAAACAACAAAAAAACCCTCAGGCACTTAGAAAAACTTACTTTGCATGTATAGATCAATCCATATATTTGGAGCAAGAGCTCTTTATTACAGACTTTTGTATGCACTTGTCATGTATCAGTACTTCCCTGGTTGCTGTCAGGATGTTTTTAATCTTAAACTGGATGGCTTGACCCCAGGATGCTTTTCCTCTGTATTCCAAATGCATAGATACTGCTTAACCACAGCTGAATTCCTCTCCAGAGGCTGATAGAAAGGTGAGGGAAGGGAAAGCATCTTAGAAAACAAACAGATCTGCTTGACACCCACGATTCACAGCATAATTCTACATGAAAGCTACATCAGAGACTACCTGGCAGGAGTATTCAAGAAGATACTCACAGCAAGTGTCTGAAGCAATAACTTCTAACCTATCCCCTCAAAGGAGTTGTAGTATTGCATCAACATCCTGTGGAGAAGTACAGAAAAAGTCCAGAGAAATTGCTTCAGGATTTTTACATTACAAATAGCTTATGTGCAACAACAGCAGATAAATGCCCAATTATTTTACAGGTGGTGGGCTCTTATTTAGCAGAATTGGGCAGTCTCTACGAAGCTTGGAATTCAACAAGCAGGAAAGAGATGACAAAAGAAATGCTCTCTTTCAGCATTGTTGTTTTGAAACTTTAAAGTGCATGCAGTACTGAAACAGTAAGTTATTACATATTGGCAAGTAGTAATGCAGTTTAATACTGCATATCCTGTTTAAAGCATGTTGGCAGTTTCGTTGTCAGACTTGGCAGTAAGATATTCCACACTTCATGTGAAGCCTTCATTTTATCAGAGTATAACATAATGATTTAAGGAGTTATGACATTCAACATTACTGATTGTGAGATCACTTCAATAATTCTCTTTATGTCATGGTAGGAAATTTGTTAAGTTTATTAATACCTTATCTTGCATGTCCTTCCTCATGAGCTGACATTTTGTGCAAAGTAATTCATTAAAATTCCCCATTTTCATTTTTTTTCTCTTCTGGGTGTATTAAATATAAAGTTTAAAATCATACTTATAACAGTGGAGGTTTGTTAAATTAGAAATGCATTTAAGATTCTGTTCATTTGTGCCTTGATAGCCTACTGTTTTTTTTTCAGGTAACTCTATTTCTTCTTCCAGCAGTCAGTAGATGAGGATAAATAGACTAAAAGCCCAACAGAATAAATTATGTTCAAATGAAATAATCTTGTGCCAGAAGAATGAAGGGTGATGTCTTGATTTATAATGTGAATTCTTTCTATTAGAGAGTGTGAGGTAACAGAAATATAGTATTTGATAGTCCAAGCTGTCTTTGATTTGTAGTGGTGTCATGGCTAACCCCAGCAAGCAACCAAGCACCATGCAGGTGCTCACCCAGTAGGATGGGGGAAGGAATAGGAAGAGCAAATGAAAACTCATGGTTTGAGATAAGACAGTTTAATAGGTAAAGAAAAAGCCACATGCACACAAGCAAAGCAAACCAAGGAATTAATTGATCACTTCCCATGGGCAGGCAGGTGTTCAGACATCTCCAGGAGAGCAGGGCTCTATCATATGTAGTAATGGTGACTTTTGAAGACATACGTCCTCATGTCAAGTGTGTCCATTTCCTTCTCCCCCCAGCTTCATAAACTGACTATGATGTCCAATCACATGGAACATCTCTTTGGTCCGTTGGTGTCACCCATCCCATCTGTGTCCTCTTCCAACTCCTTGTGAACCCCAACCCCCTTGCCAGCATGGCAGTGCTAAAAGCAGAAAAAGCCTCAAAAAAACCCAGCAAAAACAACAAACCTGTCTTACCAACGTTTCCAGCACAAACCCAAGACACAGCCCTGTACTGGCTATGGTGAAGAAAATTAGCTCTACACCAGCTAGAACAAGGACAAATTGCTAGCTTTAGGCTCACTCAGACTTATTCTCTAGTATGAGAGTGTGATGGTATTTTTGCCTAGACATGCATTATCTAACAACCCATGTAGAACAGGTCATATAAATTATATAGACTATTTTATCATCAATTTGAAATAACTGAGAAGCTATTCATACTTCATTTTCTGAGTAATGAAGCACAGTTAGTCTATTACTTTGATAAGATAAAACTTAAAAGTTCTCTCTTCTTTCATTACAATTCTGGGCTTTGTTAAGGAGTGAAATAGAGCACAGGATAGTATTCTATCCACATCAAACCTCTTAAAATGCATTGACTCTCCTTCAGCCATTTGTTTTTCATGGGATGTGGAGTGGGTGGGGAAGGGCTGGGGAGTTGGAGGCATTTTCATGTAGGATAGTGTTTGACTGAAGTTTAATATAATACTTGATCCCAATTTAAGCCTTCAGATTTATCACGTGTTGTGCTACTAAAACTGAAACAGGTTCCATTAAGAGCACAAATCCTGTGCTGTTCTTCAGGGAGCAGAGGGTAAATGGTGAATGTATCTTGCTGGTTACAACAGCTCTTGCAAGAGGAAAAAAGTATTACATCTTTGAAGCTTATAACAGTAAGATTTTTCTGCATGCCAGTCTTGTCAGTTTTTCCCCTCTGCAGTAAGAAATGAGCTTGGAGGAAATTATCCTTGCTGTGGAGACCCAAACAAGTACGTCTAAGGGGTAAAGAAGTGAAGTAAAAAGAATGCATGACAGAGGAACATCTCTTAATTTGAAACATCTCAGTCTTCCCTCATAGTACAATATTGCATTGTAACTGCAAGTGCTACAAGTCCTGCTACAAGCATGACAAGTGATGCCACCCAAAATGTTGCAGTAAAAATTTGCTCTGCATTTGAAGGAGCTCGGCACTTGTATGTCATTAAAAAATGAAAGTTATTCACAGTATGCAGAAAATACACAATATTGCTTCAGTCATTCTGGCTTTCTGTTTTCTTTTTTAAAGACTTCTCCCATGATAAATGGATCTTGTACATTAATTTCTCATTGCAACATAGTTGCTGTATTCTGTGCTTTACCTGTAACAACTTTTTTGCAGTATTAGGGTTCATTTTGAAAAAAAGTAATTTGCTTTCCTGTATTCTATATAACCCAGTGGGAGTAAAATTCCCACTGGTATTACTGAATGCTTGTAACACGATAGGTGGAGGAAGAACGTGGAAAAAAAGCAAACTGTCCGCAACCAGATGCTGGAGAGAATGCAGGAAGCCTGCCTTTGAGAAACCTTTACTAATTCTTACTATAGTAACCAGTCCATACGTTTAATTGCCAACTCAACAGCAGGAAGAGGGGGCTGAAAAAGCAATAGGCTTTGTCAAGCAGCATACCTTACCAGAATGGCTGGTTGCTATCTCATTAAATATGGGTAAAGGAGATGGTCTGCAGCCTTAGAAACCTTTCCTTTTAATTTTAAACAAAAAGGAAAAAATCTAAATACACTGTTATCTGCAGGTTGTAAGATGACACATTTGTCAATCCATTTTCTATTCAGACTACCATTGTGGAACAAAAGACTGTGTACAAGTGGTTTGACATGTTAAATTGCAAAGCCAGCAGGAATTGAATTCTCAACAACTGAAATTATTTTCTAGCACAGAATTTTCCTTAGCCATATTCTAATGTCTGTTAGGGAGTTATTTTGGCCCTCAAAAATCGTCAGACAAGTAAAAATCGTCCTTAGGACAGAATTAGCAATAAGTCTGTAGATACAGGAGGAATATATTCTCGTGTGTCACAGAATCAATTAGGTTGGAAAAGACCTCTAAGGTCAAGTCCAACCTGTGACCTAGCACCACCTCATCAACTAAACCTTGGTACTGAGTACCACATCCAGTCTTGTTTAAACACCTCCAGGGACAGTGACTCCACCACCCCCCTGAGCAGCCCATTCCAATGCCCAGTCATCGTTTCTGTGAAGAATTTCTTTCTAATGTCCAACATCAACCTCCCCTGGTGCAGCTTAAGGCTGTGTCCTCTTGTTCTGTCACTGATTACCTGGAAAAGAGACTTATCCCCACCTGGCTACAGCCTCCTTTCAGGCAGTTGTAGAGAGCGATAAAGTCACCCCTGAGACTCTTTTTCTTCAGGTTAAACAACTCCAGCTCCCTCAGCTGCTCCTAACCATATACCAGCTTTGTTGCCCTTCTCTGGAAATGCTCCAGCACCTCAATGTCCTTCCTAAATTAAGAGACCCAAAACTGAACATGGAATTAGACGTGCAGCCTCACTAGTACTGAGTACAAGGGAATGATCACTGTCTTTGTCCTGCTGGCCACACTATTCCTGATACAGGCCTGGTTGCTGTTGGCCTTCTTGGCCACCGGGGCACACTGCTGGCTCATGTGTCCAGTAAATCTGCAATCTGTCTTCCTGAAACTCTGCAGTTTAAGTAATCATTCAGACCTTTTCCCATTGTTTTCACTGAATTTTGCTTGGAGGTAAATTAATTTTATTTCTGATCAGTTTTGTTTGTCTTTCCCATTCTTATCCAGTAAAGTTCATATATGACAAAAAGCAAAATTCAATGTCAAAGCAGACTATGATATCAGTCTTATAAGGAAATCCAAATAGATTTGAACAAATTAACAGGAAACGAACCAATTAAGAGGAAAATAAAATATGCTAGCTGTGCTTGAGACACACAGTGAAGGCTTTGAGCTACAAAGGCAATCATACACTGGATTTAAGATCGTGAATGAAGAAGCACCATTGTCTGTCTCCTGGAATCAAATTTTAAAAGTTCTGAAATAGTTAACTAACAGGAGAAAGCAGTAGTAACTTTCTAAAATTCATATCATAGATTTATAGACTTTGTAGATACTGGGAAACTGCATTGGTGATTTACATTTTGGAGTGATTTTCACCTCTTTGAACTGAGTGTGGATGTGAATTTACCATAACAAAAGGGGAAGAGAAAACATTGAAGACAGTAAAATATCAAATTCTGTAATGTACTAAAACACCTCAACAATGCCTACCTTTCTTGGTATGATGTGACTGTCCTGGACGACTAAGGACAATCAAGTTGCTTGTCCATGACACAAATTCCTCCCCCGCTCCCATTCACAGCTCGGCCGAATTTGAATTTGGGTTTGTTATTAGTGTGTTTCATCTTGTTTAAATGTAACCACTAAAGGAAGGTACTGTTTCTAACTGAATTTGCCTGGTGATCACCAATCTCCCATTGGTAACTTTTTGGTTTTATGATAATGGGGGCTAGAGAGTGGGGGGATGTTATTTTGGCTTAAACCGAAGGACTGAGGAAAATCTGAAATCTTGAAGAAAAAATCTGAAAATCTGGTATAAGAGCTATTATTCGCATAGCGCATCAAACAAAAATCTGAGAATGTTTATTGCATTACAAAGTGGAGAAGAACAAAAAAAATCAAGAAAAATGTGTTAGTTAGAATAGGAACAGTGAGGGTTATGCTGCCAGACTTTGTGTTTCTCAGTGGGTGATCTCTCTGTATTCAGCATATAAATTTTTTTTTGTTTCAGTTTGGGTCATTATACCTGAAAGTTTTTATAACAAGAACTGTAAGGAAGTTCTGCATAAAGGAGGAATAATCCAATGAATGTGGCTAAATTTTCTCAATAACTTGAGAATAATCTAAAGAGAATCCGTATGACAAAGGTCAGTGTTTTCGCAAACTTAGTTCTTTGAGTTGCTGCTTGTCATGCATTCTTAGACTTTACGTAGTTGGTCAAGTCTGTAATTGGGATCTCATTGTACTCTACTCCTATGGAAATCCATGAGTCTTACAAAAATTCTTAGTTTTTGCTGTCTTGAGCTCTAGAGAAATCTTTCTTGGGCATCTTGCGGGGGCTTCCTTCTCAAATCCATTTCTGATGTTTCTTTATCGGGTAACTGTTGCAACACAGTGCCACAGCCATACTCATCCATTGCGAACACAAGCAGCATCTGAAAAAAATTTTGGAGGATGTTTAGTGCATTTAGAATGAATTTTGAAAAAGTTCAGAGACTCTTGTAAGATGATGCCTTTTATACCTCCTGTTATTCCAGCCATTGAGGGAAAGAAACGTGCTCCAAATAGTACACTTGCCTTGTTTTGACACTGCAGCTTTAATATACTAAAGTTTGACATTTAGTTCCTGAAATTAAATTGTTATTGATATCCAATAATAAGATTAATATCTGAAATTAAATTGTCATTGGTATCCAGTCATAAAACAATCTTTAAGCCATTAAATCGAAAACTGATTGTGAAGTGCAGCTTTTTTAATATGTGCTATACTTGCAGTGAAGTTATAGGTTTATCCATAGAAAACTTTTGAGGAAATATTTACAACATAATACTTTTGTACATTATTGCAAACACATTAGTACAGCCCATTTTGGCCATTTGATTATGTAATGCATGAGCAGTGCCTTCATTACCAGCTCAAATCGGGAAATTAAAGTATTTGACAATTGACTGTTCTTTGTAATACAAATATTGTGAAATATCTTGTGGCGGGAGTAATGCAACTTGGAAGTATTTCAATTGTAATAAAAGCTTGTGCAAATGAGTTCTAGCCCTTCATTTGGGCTAGACAGTGACCAAAACTTCCCTTAGTTTGGTCATTTGAATAGCTTTAAGCCTCCTGATTTCTCCTGTAAGTTACTACTTACTTTATTAAATATTAGAACTTAGATTTTTGTCTGCTTTATATTCATAGTTCAACAAATCTTCTGCGTCCTGAGATGAAGGTAAATTTATGAAACCCTTTGGCATTACAGTGAGGAAAGCTACTCGAGTACACAAACCAGTAATGTTTCTCAAGTAGACAAGAACCAGGCCACTGCTTTGTATTTTTTGTCTAAGAAATAGTTGTTATAATCTCAGAGAGGGACAAGGAGAGAAAACAATGCTTGTTGAATAGTGAAGGCAATATTTCTCTTCTTGCTTCATGGGAAGAAATTCTTAACTTTTGAATTGAGCAATTTACCTTTGCAGCTGGTGAGTTCAACTATCTTCCAGTGTTGTCATGTTCTGTTTAGTACAAAGAGAGAAAATAGAATTCTGTTGATCAAATAAGAAAGAAAAAACATTGTATTGTAGAAGGGAAAGATTGAAATAGAAAATGTTCCTGCACAGTGGTCATCAATTTAATTTGATGCATAGTCATTTCATGTGACTCTGTATTAAAATTCAAGATAAGTTTAGGCAAAGGGAATTAAATAATTGAAAAAAAAAAACCAAAACAAAACAAAAGCTACATAGTAAAGGCTAAAATTAATGGACTTTGAAAGGGAGAAAAGATGAATATTATTTGGTTAATGGGGAAAAGTGATAGGTGCTTACAAACAAAAACCTCCACTACCAAGGAAAAAGAAAAAGCACACGTACACTCCTCCCAAAAGACAGACTGGTTTATGCAGAGAAACAAGATTAGATGAGGCAGATGGTCAGCTTTGTGTGCCACCTACTATCTCCAAGGAACATCATTATTAAAAATGTTGTATTGACTGAAATGCTATCTTTTGACAGCATCTTGGACTTGTAATATGGTCAAAATATTAACATCTAACACTCATTTTTTTTCCCAGTCTCTGTATTGGCAGTAATCAGCCCAATATCTCTGACATGCCATATGAAAGATAAGAGATATGTGGAAATTAGTCAGCTGAAAAGTCCAGTAGGGTGACTTACATGGGATATCTGAATTCTGATAGCACAAGTGACACCAGGTAGTCTGTTAGACTTGTGACACTCACTTGATGCTGCTTCAACACACATTTAAGCAACATCGAAGTATTTTCTAGTTCAGTCTTAACTATAGGCACTCATGAATACTCTCCTAGCAAAAAAAAAAAAAACCCACACAAAAAAACTGCTAGCCAGCCAACTAAAACTCCAAAAACCCCCACAAAAGAGAAACCCAAATACCAGACTGAAAGACTGAATTAAGAATGCGTAAGATTTTAACATTACCAAAGGAGGAAAAAAAACAAACATATTTTGATAAATTATGCATGTAATTGATCTTATCTAGGACTGATTTTAAACATTAAGGTTTGAGCACTGATGCAACTTACTGTTCCCTGATACTTTGATTTCATCAGAGCTTTGCAAATGGTCTGGGTGACTCGATGCAGAATAAAATGTGGTGTCACTGAACTGACACTCGACACTTGAGAATTAAAATTGTTGAAATTGAAGTTACTGGGAAAAAAATAGGATGCAAAATTTGTGAGGAGATACATTAAAGCAGAAATTTTAAAATTGTTCAGTTATAAGATATCAAACAAATGTTCAGGTGGCAGCTATTTCTAAAAGCTCAATAATGGATCTTTAACTGAGCCATAACCCAGGGATATCCTGCTGTTCTGGGAAAAAAAAAAGTAAGTACTATATTCTGGTATAAGTGAGTTTACATTCTGTAAGGCCTTTTGAAGTAATCTTCTCTACCAAATACTACGAGGATCTTGGCTTCTGTCCAGTTCTGAGCTTTACACAGCACAACTGGAGAATGCTCAGAGGGGATAATAAGGGTGATCATAGGTCAACTAAACATGGCTTACAACAAAGATATGATTCAATTCATGTTATTTTGTTTAAGAAGATAGTCTTAAATATGTAGAACACTATTGCAAAGAGAACTGGAATAATTTTTTTCCATGTGCATGAGAAGATAAAAGATTATTAATTCATGAAAGGGTAAGAAAGATAAAGGTTAGATATTTTAACTTTTTTTCAAAATGCTTAAGTAGGTAAGCACTGAAATGAATTGCCTGTATGTAGCTTCTAACTGTGGAGGACAAGCAAATAAGCTGGTCACACAAATTATGTAGATAAAATTATGCCTTAATGTAAGGCAATAGACTTAAATGATAAAGCAACATGTCTTTAAACCCCGTAATTTCATGGTAAATGAGGAATAAATATGTCAATCCTTTAGCCTTAAATAATAGAAAAGCTTTCAATTATCTTCCTCTCACATTTTTGTCAGGGGTATGGAATCCTGCACCTTTCTTTTCTCTCCCTCTGTAGCTGCTTGTAACCTTCTCTGGCTGTTCCTGTACTCTCGATCTCCTATTTTCCTTGTCTGTAACAAGGTAGTACTCAGAATATTTCAGTCTTGCTCCTGTTTTTTTTATCTGGGGATTCAGGCATTAGCAAGGATATCCCTTGCTATCACAGCAGAGAAATTACCCTTGGATGTTGCCCACTGAAGAAGGTAAGGTTGTTTTGTTTTTTGTTTTTTTTTCCCCAGGCTTTGTGTTTGCTTTTTCCCACTGATAATTTTATATTCTCCTTGATCGTGAAGTTAGGATGAACATGTATGCATGGTAGTCATTCATTTGGTTCACCCAACTCTTTCGTTCACACACTAGTAAATATTTGTGACATATTTTAAGGATTTAAAAACGTGGTGGTTTTTAACACCAGGTCATCATCTTTCTTATCCAGAAATAGTTCTCTGCTAGTAATAGTGTCCATCCTATTGATTTGAGAAATTCAGCTGGAATGTGCAGAAGATAATTGAGTTTCTAATGGAGAAGGTGCTGCTTGTCAAGAGATATATAGTCTCATCAGTCCAGATGATCTAATTTATCTGATGCTTTTCAAGAAATCTGATTGTCTTGACCAGGCTAATATTTAGCTACTTTTCAATTGACATAGGTATTGCTGCATTTGCTCTTTTATTTGAGTACTGTTTTCGACAGTACCATAGAGCTGTATATCAGAAACACAACAAATCTTCTTAAGATCTGGAAAGCATTAAAGGTTCAATATAATTGCAATAGGAAACAAATTTAACACTTCCTAAGGATCTGATAGCTCATACTTACCAGTTACACCATCTGTGGTCTTTACATAACAAAGGCTGCAATTCTGTCACTGAAAGGTACTGAGTCATGCTTAATTGTGCAAATATTTCTGCTGACTTTCTCACAATTCCTTTGGTTTGTAAAATTCACAGAAGATTAAATTCTCTTATGCCCTCTTGTCTTCTACTTTTATAAAACTTGGTTTAGTTTGGCCATTGCAAACATTAACTCCTGAATGAATAATGACCAAAACACTATTTTTAATACCTACTTACAGTGAAATGAGGCTTTAAAAATGATGCTTATTTTCTAGTAGATTTGAGGTACTTCACAGTATTTGAAATACCTTTTCAGCCCTGAGATGAAGATAATCATGAGCAATCATCATGATTACTGAGGATCTATGCTCATATGTTAAAGTATGTGTATGCTAGGGACACCTGATTCCAGTCTCTCTCGGTTCTCAAAAAAGTTTTTCCTCTAAGTTTTAGTTACTTGCAGCTAAGTCCAAAAAACTGATTGAAAATTTTAATTTTCACATAACTGATTTTATCCCAGTAATTTTTTGTTTTGGTTTTTGTTGTTTTTGATTTTTTTGGTTTTTTTAGAGATTATTTAGAGAGTAGAATTGCTCTGGTTTTGATTAGCTGGGAAAGCATTAGACTTGCGTTCCCTACTTTTTTGTTTCATGGAGAACACTACCACCAATGCTAGATTTCATCTTGCCAGTTATACATCCTTATTCGCAGCAATAACATTTATATTCCAGGCAGTGTGTGGGATGTGTTGCTATTTGTAAACCATTCTAATTAACTTATTCTCCAGCTTAAGTATAATATTAGGTAAACAAAAACTAATTATCATCTGGTTGTAACAGAATTAATCTCACTTCTTTCATTGACTCCTCATCACTGCTTCATTACTCTGAAGGAAGAGCACTTGTTTTTCTTTCAGACTGCAAAGATATTCCAGTAAATATCAATCTCCAGATTTTTTTAAAATAAAATATGATTAAACACCTTGTTAAGTACACAGCTCTATGAAAAAGACAACCTAAGCATTTCATTGCTTCTAACTTCAGCTTCTTTTCTCCCAGGAGATGTGTAACACATTTACATTTATACAAAATGTGTGTCATAAATATTGAGATATAATTGTGAGTTTTAATAGTTAGATTATTTGTACTGTGATTAATAACAGAGATCGGTATGCACATTAGGTGGCCTTTAAGTGATGTTTTTCTGTGTAGATATTATAACATACCTGCACACACCATGTTTCAAAGACTTCAATTGACTTTGCTTTAGAAACAGAGTATTTCCTATCTTTCCACAGTGACTTTGCAAATGGCCAGAGAGTAAAATACATTTGTAATTTTGCAGTGTAAGAAATAGTCTCTTCCAGAATGTGAGCATAGGAAGAATAAATGGGCTGAAATACAGACTTAATAGTGTAAGTGAATGGGATCCATATTTCTGCCTGAAACAATTTTTAAAATATTCTTAGATGTTCCATTTATCCCTGGTTGCAAAGTGAGAGACTAAGGCACTTAAAACTGACTTTCCATTTATGAAGGAAGCATCACTAAGCTGTGTCCCAAATGGCCTTACTGGTAACCTGCACTGGAGCCCATGAACTGTGACAAGAAAAGTACTTCTGTATCTTGTGGTCTTTGCCAGCCCTAGCATTTACCACATTTCTGCCACTGTAGTGGCATTTGAAGGTCAAGTTCAGATCACAGGTCTGTATTTCATCTCTTGCTCCCCCGTGTCAACTTTCCTACAGACAGGACCCCATGCTATAAGCTCATCTTTGTATTCTTCTTCAGGGAGGACAGAAACAGGAAACAAAGTTATTCTCATCAACCTGCATCTTGGCAGTGTGCAGTTGCCAAAGAAAAAAAGAAAGTAAAAATAGTATCTGCAGCTCTGAAACTACTCTGGAGAACTAGTGTGGATCTGTCTGTCTCCAGTCTTGCACACTGTTGCAAAACATTGAGAAGGCATATTTTTCAGCATGATATTCTGTTTATGGAATTGTTTGTTTTGGTTTTTTTTTAAAGATCTCTAAGAGCATCAGGTTTAACTGTTAATCCATCACTGTCAAGTCCACTATTAAACTTTGTCCCTAAATGCCCCATCTATGTGCCTTTAAAACACCTCCAGGGATGGTGACTCGACCACTTCCAGGGGCAGCTTGTTCCAGTGTCAGAGAATATTTAATGTGAAGAACTTTTTTTATAATCCCTAATCTAAACCTCCCCTGGAACAAACTGAGGCTGTTTCCTCTTGTCCTTTTTCTTGCAACTTGGGAGAAGAGGCTAACCCACACCTGGCTATAACTTCCTGTCAGGTAGTTGGAGAGTGACATAAGGTTCCTCTTCAGCCTCCTTTTCTCCAGCTTAAACAACCCCCAATCGCTTTCCTGCTTCTGAAGCCCTGTGACCTATCAAGTCTTACGCTCCAGACCCTCGACCAGCTCCATTGCCCTTCTCTGGACAAGCTCCAGCACCTCAATGTCCTCCTTCCTGTGAGGGGTCCCAAACTGAACACAGGATTTGAGGTGTGGCCTCACAAGTACAGAGGGACAATCCCTGCCCTGGTGCTGCTGGCCACGCTATTGCTGATACAGGCCAGGATGCCATTGGCCTTCTTGGCCACCTGGGCACAACTGCTTCATGTTCAGCTGCTGTCAACCAGCATCCCCAGGTCCTTTCCCATGGGCCCCTTCCCAACCACTCTTCCCCCAGGAGTGCTGTCTGGGGTTGTTGTGACCCAAGTGTGGAATCAGGCATTTGGTCTTGTTGAGCCTCACACCACAGGCCTCAGCCCATCAATCCAGCCTGTCCTGATCCCTCTGCAGAGCCTTCCTAACCTCCAGAGGATCAATACTCCCACCCAATTTAGTGGAATGCATGAAATTATAATACAACACTAGTGTCATAATGTTGGTGTAGTGTTTCAGAACTGTTCTTTTTTATTGTTTATTGTTCATGATACCTCAATCACACTGAGGGTTATGGGGGATGGAGGTGTGGAAATTACTGTCAACACCAACTGTGTTAGAAAACCTGTATTGTTTATAGTGATTTCAGCATCACTTCATATATGAGATTTTTGAAGTGCGATTGTGCAATATTGCAGATCACTTTTGTTTTGTTTTTTTTTTTCTGGAATTCCTATGCTTTTGGAACTGATTGCTCAGCCAAAGAAAGGGAATTAATATTACGCAATTTATTTATGTGGAACAGCAAAGGAACTAAATAATCGTATTTATACTCCTACTTCTCTGAAAGTGTTTCAGTCTCTCCTGAATCCCCTTCTGAAATTATGCAAATGTTTGAATGCAATAGTGTCTGATACCTGGATGTTTTATTCAGAGAAGCATATGAAACATAATCATTGGTTCACTTCAGACTTTCCAGTTTTTTATTTGCTGTTACTTTTCTCTTATATCCTGGATATGTATACCTGCCTTCCTGTTCTGCATATAACACTCAAATTATGTCCCTACAAAACAATTGGTAAGTGTTGCATCTCATTCTTTTGACGGTGCTTCAGGTTATCAGAATAATTTACCTGTGGAAAAGGTTTTCTTGGTTTTATTTTGGTGAGTTTTATTTTCTTTACTCCTCTTTGCTCTTCTTCTTTCCCTTTCTCCCCTGCCCCCACCTACAATTTAATTCATACTATAAATATGCCTGCACGGCTAAAAAACAGTTCATGAAGTTTCAGAAGTGTGTGGTCAGAATTGTTGCATCCTGAAAAGACTTGTAATTAAGAAGGAAAAGTTTAGGAGGAAAGAAGAATCATGTTCATTGTGAACTGGAGGATTGAAACACAAGAGTCAAGTATACATATTCATGTACAGCAATCAGTGACTGGCAGGGTAGGCATTTAAACCAAGATCTTCAGAGAATTGGAAGTCTCTCTCCTTTTACTGTTACAAACCATTAAACTGCACACAAAAATTCAAATGCAAATTATATAATCTTTTCTAAATTGGCAAATACAAATTCCTCACTATCCATGAGTGATTTGATGAATGCTGAAGATTTTACCTTTAATATCTGGATAGTTAGAAAACATTTTTGGAAAATAAACCCATAAAAATAGCACACTGTATTAAGTAGTGTTTATTAATCTTGAAAATGTTAAAAATGCAAAGAAGGAACAACTGCAGGTGAGAAATTATCACTTGTTAGCACTGCCCTCTGGCTAGATATGAAATGCCAAGTATGCCTATGCAGACACCTGAGCTGTGTGTCTGAGATCTGTTACTAAGCCCCATAAGAAGCTCTGATCTTTGCAAATAAAACCAGTAGTGACAGTAAACCCTCCTTAGACAAAAGCTACAGCCTTGCTCTACAGTTACCAATTTATTTATTGTGTATCTAACTTGAGACTTCGTGTGAAGAGTAGGAAAGCATGTCTGTTTTCAGCCTTTTCATGATCTATTGGTGACATATTTGAGATCAAGAGACTTTATCACATCCTTCTTCAACAAGTGACTTTTCAACTGAAGCTCATTTCGTGATGAAATCACAATCTAGGTACCATAGAATTAAATGTAAAGTTGAGTATGAAATTGTCATCTCACTAATTAATATTTCTTAAAACATGAATTCCTTGAATATGCAGTATTGTAGCTGTATATTTTGTGCTGTCTTGCAAGGGTTTTTCCTGTGATAAAAGGTAGTTAAAATAATTGAGTCTTATGAAATTAAATTCATCATATTAAGCACTATCAAAGGTAAGGTTACTGATACAAGTTGTCTTTATGATCCTTCCATGAGACCACCTCTTGTTCTGTTGGCTTGAAGTCAGAATAAGCACCAACTATTTACTATTAATTTCAAAACAGATACTATTTTAGGACAAGGCAGGGCTTTGTATCAACAGGTATCCTTTTTTTGCTAGAAATCCTAGGGGTTTTTGAAAAGGATTGCGAATTGATTTTCAAACATGCATTATTTTTATTAGCCTTTTGATGGAACTTTGGAACTTTAGGCAATTACTTCCCAGCAAGCAATATTTTCAAATAGGTTTGAAAAACTTGCCCAGGCTGAAAAAGGAATTTTAAAAATGGAAACATCTAAGTGGTAGTAATAAAGCTTCTGATGCATGCTGCTGTTATCTTAAAATAAAGTCAGTGTATAAACACTATTATACTTAACACTACCGTAACAAATAAATTTACTGGTTTTTAGTTCAACTCTCTACTAGAAATTTACTCCCTGTGGCAAAATTAATGGTCCGTGTTGTTTACTAGAAGAAAATGGTGTAGTGATATTCTTCATGTAAAAGAGAAGCTGAGGATCAGTAACCCCAAATTCAATTGCACACCACCTACTTTTTACTGGTAATGATCTAGTAATAATTACTTAATATGCTTGCACAGTTTTTAATGCCTCAGTCAGTTGATGGAGAGTATACCAGTGTTACATGTGTTCTCTCTAAAGCAGTACAAGCAACTATCAAAAGGAACAGAATTTTACCCTATTTTAAAGTAAGGATTGTCTATTGTAATCCAGGAGGGGAATTGCCAATACTAGAAAATCTTTTTTTGTAACTAAAGCACTCTCTCTCTTTAATTAAGAGTGGACCAGACTATGTTGCAAAAGGAAGGAAAAATTGGTTTGGAGTGAAGGACTTAATCTGCAAGGAGCCCTAGGTAGGGGAATTCAAGAGAAAGCTCACCTCTAGAAATAACATCATTGTTAATGCCACCACCATCCAGGAGATCTGAGAAGGGAGTTCCTTTGCAATTTCTTGTAATTTTCTAGTTATCCATCTAAATATATTTACTTTTTATGAAGTATATGAATATAAGATGTGAAGAATGGAGTATATCTTAAAATACATTCAGTACAATCCTACATTATTTTTTCATTTTCCTAAGTGGACCATATTTCTTTTTCCTGACAATGATCTTTCTTTTGTCGTAGTGAAGTCTAATATGATCATATTCAAAATGCATAAAAACACAAGAACTGCATCTCTGAACTGAACTTGGGGTTCATTTGCTGATTGCTGCCTTCAGTAGTGCTCAACAAAGGACAAAAGAGCTTGTAATTGCAATTAGATAGGACATGGTGAATGAAGCCTGAATCATCAGATATAGCAGCTCTTCTAATCTGCTTTGAATTATTAAGAGTACTTTGTCTTTTTTCAGTATTGGCTCACTTTTTTGAAGTTCTATGACAATCATGGCTTTGTTCTGCCATCCTGTGACAATGTGCAATAAGGTGGTCATACAAGATGGTCATACACAGTGCAGAAGGAAATAGAAAAATGCAGTCAATTAATCTAAATTTACAAGCCCTTACTTGCAGATTAGGACTACCTAATAATCTCTACCCCATTCTTAAAAGTCAGGGAAGTAGCAAATGTGTCCTTGTAATAATTATTTTAGTCCTCAGCATTGCCAGTTGTGGTTAGGAGTTATGATAAGAGCTTCTAAAGAGTTACACACCCAGGTTTCATCGGTACATGGTTTGAGTGCTTGGATATCTGAAAAACATTTATAGGTCTGAGATTCAAATATTTTGACTGCACTAGGACTTGGTAGTGACAGGTAGTTCTCTGTCATCAATATCAAGTGTTTACCTACATTAGAAATTCTGACTGAAATAATCAAACTCTTAGCTAACTGTAACCACCTAAGTAAATGATGATGATAGAATATGATCTAATCTCATATTAATGAAAAAAGTTCCCCAGTGTCAGCCTTATCTTTGCTTTTTAACTACTGTAGTAATAATAATTTCCATTTTTTAGTAATCAAAAATTACTGTGCTGAATAAACAGCTTTTTTAATTGGTTAATTAAAGAGGTCTGAGTGAACAAAGTTTAAATATTGAGATTTACACCTTTTGAGACATAAGAAGCAAATATTTTTATTTTTATTACTATATTTAGTACTTCGTTAGATAGGATCATTACTAAAGTTTAATTTTGAAGTAAACAAGATCTCATCAAGACACAAATGATATAGAAACCTGCTGCAGTGAAAGAAGTTATTCCCTGTTGAATTATAGAGTCAATGAAGTAGGAAAATCCTGACATTTAATATCTTAAATGAAAGCCTCTTTAGGGAATGTTTCAGCACTTTAAACTAGTGTCTAATAATTTTTTCTCACCTGTCTAATCCAGTATCCCAGTACAGATGTCAACTTTTCAAACTCCAAATTTCTGGTACTGCTATCAGATTTAGAGAGAAAAAGACGATAAGACAATCTGCAATAATAAATGTGATATTTATAGGTATTTCTAATCATGACGTTTTTATGAGCCATAATATTTATGCAGTTTAAAAAGCCATTCATTTAAGCATATTGTAATATGAATACTACTCCAGTTAGAGTTGCACAGCTTTTCCATTTCTTTGATAGTGATGAAATATAAAAGAAGGTGAAATTTTTGTGCTGTATCCAAATAAACTCTTTCTGTAGGACATATATGATGGCGATTTTGGGAGGATTGCTAAACTCACAGGAAAAATTTCACCAGAAATCAAAATTATTGAATTTTAAAACTTAGTTCTATAATCTACCTAGACCTCAAAAAGGGCCACATTTTTTTTCTATGTAAAATGTCCCATTACTTATTTTGAAAAGCGGATTAGTCTTATTCCACCAACCATTAAACCTGACATGTTTCAAAGGACTGGGTCTTGCTCTTGGGTCACAACAACCCCAGGCAGCTCTGCATGCTGGGGGCAGAGTGGTTGGAAAGCTGTCCTGTGGAAGAGGACATGGGGGTGTTGATTGACAGCAGCTGAATGTAAGCCAGCAGTGCCCAGGTGGCCAAGAAGTCCAATGGCATCCTGGCCTGTGTGAGGAATGGTGTGGCCAGCAGGATGAGGGAAGATTGTCCCTCTGTACTCAGCACTGGTGGAGCTGCCCTAGAATTCAGTTTTGGGCCCCTCACATCAAGAAAGACATGGAGATGCTGGAGCATGTCCAGAGAAGGGCAACAAAAAAAAGCTGAGGGGTCTGGAGTGCAAGTCCTATGAGGAGTTGCTGAGGGAGCTGGGATTGTGTAGCCTGGAGAGGAAGAGGATCAGGGAAGACCTTTTAGCTCTCTCCAATTACCTGAAAGCAGTCTGTAGAGAGGTGGGGGTTGCTGTTTTCTCCAGAGGAGCAAGTGACAGAACCAGAGTAAGTGGCTTTAAGTTATGCCAGGGGAGGTTTATGTTAGATATTGGGAAAATTTTCTTCACTGAGATTGTTGTCAAGCCTTTATACTGGCTGCTCAAGGAAGTGGTGGAATCTCCATCCCTGGAAATGTTCAAAAAACATGTGGATATGACACCTGGCAACATGATTTAGTGGTGAAAATGGAAGTGCTAGCTTGATGGTTGAACTCAAGGGTCTTAGAGGACCTTTCCAACCCTAAGGATTCTATGATTCTTTATACTTTTTTGTTTACTGCAAGAGCGTATAAATTATGGGGGGGAAAAATTCTATGTCAGGTTTCATTTGGTTGGTGTTTATGCACTGAGACAGCTTTATAGATAATAATTAGTAAAAGCTAGTGGCTTGGAAGCCCCTTTACACTCACAAACAGACAAGGCAAGCAGGTATATTATGAGATCATGGAGCCTGGGTATCTTTGCATCTTTGACTAACATGATTATGTACTTGGACATTTGAGTGTGGCAGGGTAACTTTTTGCATCAAATTTACTGTAAAAAAAATAGGATAAGCTCTATTTCAAAATTAGGGGAAAATAGTAAATGGATGCATTAAAAATAGCTGTCTTTGTTTCTCTATGCTAGGATAAGAAGAAAATACCTCAGATATGAATGGTGAGAGCTCTAGCATATCAGTATCAGAATACATAATGGTATTCTTGTCCCACTCCACAATTTCATAAATGTACAAATTTTGTTGGAATGTTTCCCCAAGTATATGTCTCCATACCAAACTAATGGAACATGCTTTATCTCAGACACTAAGAGAAGTTTAGATATGACAATGGAGCAATAAAGTAACCTGCAATCATGTTTTATTTGCTCCGAATATTTATTATATTCCCTAATTTATTATGTGTTGAACTGTCAAGATTTTACATTTCTTTAACTTGTTACTGATAAAGGCTTAATGCTTCTTTTCAATGAAAACAGTAAATAATCATGAGTCAAAGTTTTAGGGAAAAATTACAGAAGAAACATGGGTTACGGGAGTTGAAATGGCCAAAATCCAAGGTGTTGTCCTAAGATTCCTCAGGATTAGTACAAAGAAAGGTAACTCTAAGAGGCAAATCTACAAAGGCATGTTTTTTCCATGTACATACATTGCTTCAAATTGCAGTCCAATTCAGAACTTCTCACAACTATTTTTTTTGTTTTATTTTTAGCAGTATTTCCCAGTTCATATTTTCTAATGTGATTAGGCTTAACATGCTTACTTATCTTCCATGGGAAAAACAAAGCCACCATCTACTGTAATTGGGGCAGGTAGAATGTGGTGCAAATACTCAGATTGTTTTTGGTCTGAAGGGAAAGATACCTCAAAAGTGTTTTTATGCGCATTTACTTGATCCAAAGAGGATAAGGCTAGATTTCAATGATTCATACTGTACTCTGAATCTAGCTAAGACCAATACAGGTTTAGAAGCTTGCTTATATCTAATTTATAGGCAGAAAAAAACAGCGTAAGCTGTTGGGGAGAGAGGATTAAGGGCCAGGGAACACAGTGTGGAGTAGTATCTTGTATGTGCAACTAAATATCTATAAAACTGAGAGGTTATGTGGGAGATCTCCCTAGCAAAGAGTCAAGCTGGAGTGCAGAGGGAGAAAGCAGCAGGTCTAGGAGAACACTGGTTATGCTGCTGTCAATTGGTATGAAAATCAATGCACCAACTGATGGTTTTGATCACTACAAAGGTAATTATATTCTTTTTTTTAAAGGCCTTTTAACTGAAAATTTTAGTCTAGAAGATCTTCATGACGATACCTTCATATTAATGAATCACATGTGCTTAGCTCTGAAATTTTTATCATCTTTCCAGCGATTAATATTCATTGTGCTGGGGTTTATATTTGTAGACCACATTATTATTAATAAAACATTAATTGCCAAGCTGAACAGCAGGCACATTCTGTAGCAGAGTAGGGTATGGTAGCCTGTGGGGGAAGGGACTGGCCCTGACCTGGGGAAATGGCAGGCAGTGCTGAGACCTGCAAGGGACTGGCAGCTCTCAGGGGAGGGACTGATGAAACTGTGTGTGGGGCCAGGAATGATGGTGTCACCCCCAAGCTCACAAAGGGCAGCCCTGGGGAGCACAAGTGACTAAGAGCAGAGTGGCCTGGGTGCTCAGAACAAGACAGGGTATGTCAGCCAGGGCATGATGAGGCATCTTGCACAGGAGGACATGCTTGTAGGGTGCTGCTTTGAACGAGGAGCAGTCCACTGGCCACGCGGAGAGACTTGCCCCAGTATCTGCTGTAAATTCCTGGGATGCATTGACGGTAGCTTCCTTCTCCATGTGATCATGGAGCCAAGGAGGAGAGGTGCAATGGTGAGCCCTGTTCTCACCAAGGAGGTGCTGTGGGGAACATGCAGCTGGTTACAGCTGCTGTAACCATGAAATGGCAGAGTTCAAGATGCTGAAGGCAGGGAGGAGGGTGCACAGCACACTCGTTACCCTGGACTTTCGAAGAGCAAACTTTGGCCTCCCCAGGAGACTTTTTGGTAGAATACCACGGAATAAAACCCTGGAGGGGAGCCCAAGCAAGCTGGTTGATATTCAAGGATCACCTCCACCAAGTTCAGGAGTGATGCATCCCAACAAAGAGGAAGATGGACAAAATAACCAGGAGGCTCATGGACAGGAAAAAAGATCTTCTGGACAAACACAAAAAGCAAGCCTGCAGAGGGTGGAAGCAGGGGTAGTCTGGGAAGGATATAAAGAGATTGTCTGAACAGCCAGGGATCTGGTTAGGAAAGCCTGGCAGAATTAAAGCTTGGCCAGGTGTGTCACTGGCAAGAAGTAAAGCTCCTATGGGTATGTCTGTGATAAAATGAGGACTAGGAAAAATATGGCACACTCCATAAGGTAATGGGAGACCTGGTTTTCTGGGATTTGGAGAAGGTAGAAATACTTAACTTGTTTATCTCAGTTTTCACTGGCAAGTGCTCCAGCCACACTGCCTGAGTCACACACATAGAAAGCAAAAAAGGGACTGAGAGAATGAAGAACCACCTGCTGCAGTAGAAGATAAAGTCTGAGGCCATCTAAGATACAAGAAAATGCACAAATTCATGGGACCTGATAAAGCAAATCTGTGGGTCCTGAGGGAACTGGTGGAGGAAGTGGCTAAGCTGTTGTCCATATTTGAGAAGTCATAGCAGTTAGATGGAGTTCCCACTGACTAGTAGTTACCCCTTCAAAAATAGGAGTTACCTCTTCAAAAATGAGGGTGGTAAGGCACTGGAACAAGTGGCCCAGAGAACCTGTGGATGCCCCATCCCTGGACATGTTCAAAGTCAGGTTGGGTGGGATTTGTGCAACTTGGTCTAGTGGAAGGTGTCCCTGGAAGGGGGTTATAACTAGTTGATATTTGAGTTGTCTTCCAAATCAAATAATTCTATGCTTCAATGGTTTAAAGAATGTTAAGACAAGAATCAGAGTATTTTAAAAACTGTGAATTACTATAAATAAAGGGAAACTGTGGCAAGGAATTTGTTCCTGGATGGTGAAGAAAGGCTAGAAAACATTATTTTGCTCTTCATGAAGGCAGAAACTAACCACCTTTCAGCTCTTCATCTCCTCAGCTGTTTGTTCAGTGAGAAATTTTGTTTAACAGGAAAAAAGAGCTTTTCTTCTGCTGTGACATCAAACCACAAGAAGCTGTATAGAAGGGTTTTCTGGATGATTTTACTTTCTTGATAGCAAGACTTCCAGACTTCTATTCATGCATCACTTGAAGATTTAGGAAAAACAATTCAGTGCTTCTTCTTTGAAAAGTTGCAATACAGAATAAAGCTAAATACAAAGGTCTTCTAAAGTTGACTTCCACTAGCTCTTAAATACTTACAACTCCATGAAAAAATCTTCAGTCTTTCATTATTTGGGAGTTCTCAGAAATTATATAGGCTAGTATAAGTGTTAAATGTGGAGCATATGTATGTTCTGCAACAATTATCTTGTTATTCAAATAGACAGTTTTGGGAGGGCAAAGGAATATTTTGTAACTCACACATGGAAGGCATAACCAAGATCTTAGACCAGGATCCAGATATTGACTTGCATCTAGCTTTGCTTTAGAGTGTTCCCATTCACTTTATATTATTTTAATAACTATCACCATTACAATATAAATTGATGTTCCATTTGATCAGGGGAGAATAACCTGACAGTATTTCATAACACTTTCTTTGCCTTGTCAGGCACCTCCAGATATTAAAGGACTTACTGACATAGTAAGTATATTAACAGCTTTTTGTTTTAATTAACTTCTAATGGCTCACCCATTAATACATGTAAAGAACAATCACAATTCGAGAGATAGCTGACATTCCATGGCAGCACAGCTAATCAATATAAAAGCAGCTGAGACAACACAGCTCTGGCACTGTAATAAACTCAATCCTTTAGGTGTACAGGTCCCCTGTAAACAGTCAGATGCCAAATTTTCACTTCTAATTAAAAGTAAACATGGCGACCCAATCATATACATCTCAAATATTGACATTTCTTTCTCTAAAAAAAAAAAAATCTGGTTTGAAACTTTCTTCTGTATGATTCTTCTTGCATAGTTATAAAGATCACAATGGTATTAAAAGAAAAACCCACACAAATAATCCATTCTACTTTTAGGCCTGCATATACATATTAATAAAAATTGGATTAAACATACTTGCTCTTGCATTCATAAACTGGACAATCCCCTAAATTTCTAGTTTATTACTAAAATGTGAAAACTAACCAACCTGATAAAATGTAATTGAGAGATGCTTTTGTGAGAAAGTAATGACTTGTTTACCTTTCAGTCTACCCTCACCTTACAGCTATTGTTACATCTGTATATCTTTTCTTTTTCTAACTTCGATTTTTGGTTGAAGTGAAGCTTTTGGATATCTTTCGGTTGCTTAAACTTTCAATCATAAACACTTCAAAGTGCTTGTAGGAGACCTAAATGAGGCTTTCATTTACTTCCTTCTTGTATCACAACTTTGATATCTGTTTTCAATATTAGAATAAAGTCTTGTTTTTGAAAGAAATTTCTGAGCATTTATTGTTTCTGCTATAAATGACTATTCAAATCTATGCTATGTCCAACAGGGTGAGGATGCATTAGAGTAAACCTGGCCTGTCTATTTATGTAGAACAAGAGGTTGGCGCATCAAGCACCTCAATTTATTTAAATGCTGCTTAGCAGAGCATAGGCTTAATCTTAAGAAACAGCATAAACAAGGCTTGATCTACGTGCTGGAATGCTTCCTAAAATTTAGACAGAATTATGGAGGTTAAACGTAGAGCACCATAACCTTACCTTGAAAATACTCAGGAATGGAGATTACAAATAATTTAAACACCTAACTTCCATTTAATTTCACTAGTGTTTGGGCTCCACAGTGACATAACGACTGGAGCTTTAGAAAACCATCTATGTTTAAAAATGGGTCATGAAGGTGACTGTGGATCCCTCTAATGTACAGAATTATCTGTTTAGATAAAATTCTGCAGATTGCAGTATTGAATAAAATAGTGTTCTCTTTCTTAAGAGAAAGATGAAGGAGAAAGAGGAAAGTAAGCCATGAGAATGTTTTCTTCCACTAGAATACAGTTAATGAAGGTGAACAAAGTTAATAAAGATTAATATCCTTAAGCTTGAAAAATTGATTTTGATGTCAGAGACTGTGGATGTGTTCACTCTTCAAAGTTTAGCAATTTAACTTCAGGAACTTATAAAGGGCATAGGTATCTTGTTTAAAAATTAATGGCTATGGAAAAGCCTTTGAAATAGGTGAATGATTTGGAAAAGAAATCTCACACAGGTGGGACACCTGTGTAATGTCATGAAGGAGCTTAAATTTTTTGTGTTCTTATTTCAAGTGGTTAAAGCTGACTCTGTGTATCCTTTCTTCCCCATGTATATTACATTCTGATCTCATATTCTGTATGTTGGTCATATAACTTGAGTTGTGACTGTAGTAAAAATGATCCCTCCCCTGAGAAAAACACAAGACCTTCATCTCTTCTGTAGACATTAATCTTTTCTGTGTTATGCATGGCCACACTTTCTTCAAAGTGCACTCTGTTAGTGTACATCATTCAAAGCACTGCAAGGAATTAATGGTCCTCTTAAGCAAAGCACTTAATACCTCTACTTCATTTACAGCTAGGGTAGTCTAAAAGAACAAATAGGATCTTCTATCTCCGTAAACTGAGGGTAATAGGTACCTTGGTTCCTTAGAAGTTACTTTAGAATTTTAAAACATGTTTGTTTCTGTTTAAGATCTTTGGAAGACGATTTGATGTCGATTCTAAGTCAGCTGAGAATTAAATTATCTTTAAACCATGACACTTCAGACATGCTTATGACAGAATAAAAAGTCAGGAGAAAGTGAATAATTTTAATTAATTTTTATTTGTACTATCTTAATTTTCACAGGTCTCATACATTGAATGATAATAATAATACTTAAAACTTCATATGAAGGTTCCTGTGGATAGTTCAGCTCCTCTGGGAAAATAGGATGGGAATAAATATTTGGAAATTTATATTAACATGTGAACAGGATTGCATAAGAAAATGGGTGTTTGGGATTTTTTCCATTTGGAAGTTTGATTTTTCAAAGCCCAAGTCCTTTAATACCTCATTTTGGACAAAAGATTTCTTCAAAATGTACAATAAAATAGGATAATAATATTTAAAGTACTAAGATACAAATCTTCTGTAAAAAACATGGAAGGAGAAAAATTATTCAACTAGGCAGCATATCCTTGTTCTTTCAAGTGGCTGATTGTAAAAAACAGGTTGTTTTGAAAATTGCTGGTTTTATTCTCACACTATTACATCTAAATATATCTTGAATAAATAACTTGACCTCCAAGTGCTGAAATATTTAGATATGTTCAAGTACCCTAGAAATATTTTAAGAAATATTTGTCTCCAAACATTTGGAAAAATATGTATTTGAAAGTAAATAGCAAATAATATTCTATAACAAACTAATACTTCAAACTCTGCTTGCATACATTACAGTAATATTTTTTCACATGCAAAGGTAAAAAGCTCTTATGGACCTGTTTGCATTGCAGAATATCTAAAGAGATTTTTTTGGTTTTTTTAATAACACTAGGAATAACAGTACTTGTGAGTACTGTTCTATAATAGTTACTGTAGATAAAATCTCTGAAATATTCTCCAACAGGTATATAAATAGATTCTGCTGTTATGGTCTGGTTTAAATTTGTAAGGGGTTTTTTTTGTTTGTTTTTTGTTTGGTTTTTTTTACCCCTCAGATTTAATTGACAAGCAAGTAAAAAACTCTCTTTAATTCATAAAATTATGATTATAAGACTAAGTCTTTCCTCATTCCTCTTTCCTCTTTTTTCCCTTCCTCCTTCTTCTTTCTTCTTTCTTTTTTTTTTTTTTTTTTTGGGGGGGGATTTGTTTGTTGTTTTTTTCTTTGTTTGGTTGTTTGTTTTGTTTTGTTTTGTTTTGTTTTGTTTTCAGAGGAGAAAAATAGTAGGATGTATAAAGATGCAGGACCAAAGATCAGTTTGAATATAAGCAACTCTCACCTTTTACTATGTTGCCCTACCTGTCATCTGAGCTAAGAGGATTAGTTCACTGAGAGCTAAATAGCCTACCTGATTGATACAGTTTTGTAAACCTTTGCCTCAGGTTTGTGGAGCTCTGATCATGAAAATACAATCTATATTCTGTACCACCATAGTATTTCCCTTCTTTGATTCCTAGTTTTAGACTTGTTATCTGAGTATCAACCACTAAACAACACACCAGTATGGGACTTTGGGACTGTCAGTCCCCAGGCTCATGCTCTTTGCAATGCAATTGCCCAAAGCCTGTCAGTGATGTTACTAGGCACTGTCCTACTTGGAATAACACAGCACCACTTTAGCACTTAAGAGTACTCTAAGAGTGAAGCATCCTTATTGATAGAGAGCCCAGCACAAGTGGCATGAAGTGGCTCTATTTAGTTCCCTGTAATTTTGACTTTTTCTTTGGCAATGTGGAAAAGACTATTGCTGACTTTTAAATGCTGTTTTGTGCTGTAGGTATGCTGTTCATCAGCCTGCTAGCTGTTTTTTTGCTGTTTTTTTTTTTTTTTAAGCCTGATAGAATTGCCCTAGTGCTGGCTCAGAGATCAAACAAAAGAGGCATTGCTCCCACTTCATGTTCCAAGGCCTCACATGTTCAATCAAGTTTTCCTTTCAGTTTACAGAAGCTTTTGGAACAGGGCTCTCTGTGTGTTTGTAATGCCATACACGTTTCATGTTACAGGATGGAGTAGGCAGAAACCTAGTCATTAAGTTATTATTCAAGTCAATAGAGAATCACAGAATTGCAGAATCAATTCGTCTGGAAAAGACCTCTGAGATAAACATGTCCAACCTATGACCAAACACCTCCTTGTCCATTAGATCATACAGTCATTCCTTAAATACCTCCAGGGATGGTGGCTCCACCACCTCCTGGTCAGATGCACTACCTAACCACCCTTTCTGTGAATAATTTCTTCCCAAATAAGAGAGAGATGGTCTCTGGAATCCATCATCTTTTGGATTAGTCTCTCAAGTGGATGAGCTTTAGTCTTCGGATGGCTTGGTAAACATGAACGTATGCAACATGGGCTTGCTCTTTTGCTTATGAAAATAAATGAAATCACTTTTTTTTTTTTTTTTTAATGAGAGACTCTGGTCTTCTTCATTATGATAATTAGTCCTCTGACATAAAATTAATTATTGGAACCAATGCTGAGGAAAGTGAAACTGTCATCAACAGGAAGTATTTAATACACAACCCAGTGTACTGAATAATGTAAATTTTAAAACATAAAAGGTAAAACAGAATTACTAATATACAAACAATTACCTTGGTATTTAAAAAAAATGCAAGAAAAATGTGAAAGGGACTAAATACTCTTTTGTGTGGGATGTTGACAACATACCACTACATTACTTGCATGACCATTGAACAGCTGCTTCATTTTTTTCCTTTTTTTTTTTCCTCCAACAATGAACTGGAAATTAGGGGTGTTTGCCTGTATGTTATGTTTTTCTTTCTGTTAGTGGAATCTTTTCCACTGAACTAAAAAAAAAATATTGAACACTGGTTGGTGAGTTACCTGGCTGTAGTAATCCATAGGAAAGGGATAAAGATATCTTTCAAAAGCTCCCTTGGCTCAAGAGCAAATGCGAATAAAAGTTGCTGTTCCTATTGAAACAGGATCATGTAAAAATGGTATTGCTATGAAATCTGCTATATAAATAAACCAACAAGCAATAATCTGCAAAGGTGTTGAATTGTTTTTTGATCATTTATGCTTGTGCATATTTTGCAACTATCTATGAAGATATAGCATAATAATGACATTGAAAGATGTAAGATAATACTTATCTATATTTTCCATGTCAAGGAACACAGAAAAGAATTCTATTATGAAAATTCCAGTAAGCACAAATTATCCTTTTCTATTTTTAAAGCAAATTAGAGTTTGGTATATTTAAGAAAAGTAGCTCCTTTAAAATGCGAAGGAAACAATCTCATTATCATGCTTGTCATGATATCATTCTTTTTCATGTTTTAGTAAGTGCATTACTGAAAATGCTCAATAAAAAAAAGCAAACAAGATGACTAGTACTGCAAGATGTTATATTTTACTGCATTGCTATAGAAATCTGCTGTGTCACTTTAAAATGGCTTGGCGGTTGTAAGGTACAGAATGGTTGTTACATGGATAGGTCCTTATATAAATGGCCATGAAAACCAAATGCCTCTCCTTTACTCAGCTCTGGAACTATCCTACAAAATTGCTTTAAATATTTGGATGGCTTTGTCAACATTTAATGAGTTCTGGCCATCATAAATCTCAGATGCCCTCCCTGAGTAAAACCCAAAATTATCACAGTTTCATAGCCTAAGCTGCCCTTGCCATATGGTGAGTGCAAATGTTTCTAAAGCAGCAAATGTTCTGTCAAGAGTTCCCAGTGTTGTTTTGATTGGATTGCTCTATTATCTGAACAAGTCTGCCAAAAGAAAGCACCTGCACAATGAAAAGTGTGCAGGAGCTGCCAGTCTGTAGCAAGGGAAGGAAAGTGAAGCATGTAGTGACAAGTTACCTGTCATCAGAGGATATGCTGCATAGTTTACAGTAGATTCTACAGCACACCTGATCTCACAAAATATCTCTTGCAAAAGAAGGAAGATGGGAGGCATGTGTGTGTGAAAGAACTAGCCTAGCTCCAGTAAACTTCTGCCCCTGAAGGTGCCAAGTCATAGTGTAATGTGCTGTAACAGCTTACAAAACAGTAAACTCCTCAGTGGCTTTTTAGACAGACCTTTTCAGAGAGGTTATCAAACAATAACTCCAGAGAGGGTAAGTTCATTCCTTTTCCATATTCAGTTTTGTTTCTGTTCTAAGATGCCAGTGTTGTATGCAGATTTTTATTCTCTTGAACAATCTGGCCTGGAGCATATCATTCACTGGTTATAATTGATAGCTGAATATGCAAATGCATTGAAGAACTGACAGAAGTAAAATTATTTTTGCTCTTCTGAGGAGGAATACTTAATGAGATCCCTTTGCTATAGTCCACTTTTCTGGACTGTATGTCATCTTTAAGTAAATTAAAGTTATATTTTGCATAAAAAAGTTTCACATGAACGTGTGACAGATACTATCAGTTATGTATGTAGGTTTACAGTTCATTACAATTTGTGTCAATGAGAAGGATGTGCAGCTATAGTGCACCTGTTGTTCTCAAGAAATCATAAAATTTAATCTTGCTAGTAGCCAGAAGGGCGTGAAGTGTTACTAGGACATGATCTCTGTGTAAATCCCTCGACTCGGCCTTTGTACTATAAATTTTGCTGCGTACTCTGTCATGGAACTGAGAGAAGGGAAGTGGTCCAGAGAGGGAATTATAGATCAGGGGAACAGAAATAGACCTTGTCAGAATGGAAAAAAAGAAAAGAAAAAGGCAACTGGATGGTGGGAGTAGGGTGGGGGTTGGGAGATTTCTCTTTCTGTAAGGTAGATTAGACCTGAGTGGGAGTACAGTAAAAATCCAGGGCATGGGGGATATGGGGGGAGAATGTACAGGCATTGGTATTAACAGTTTTATGAGGACCTTTTGGGATAGAATTTTTATTCTATCCCCTCTGTAGAAAAGGATCAGTTCATCTGTTAATGGATTTTAAAATTCCAGTTTAAGGTTTATAAAATGTAATTGTCCTTCCAGACATACCTTTGGATATTGCAGTACTAAATTTTTCCCACAGTAAAATTTCATCAAAAAAAAAAGGGAGAACTGGAGTCTGATGGGTGAGTTGCCTCAGTAAAGCATTCTCTCAGCATACCTGATCTCCTAACACTCACAGGGTCAATGCAGATCTTACACAGACACTGCATCAAGCATCAGCTGTGCATTGTCTAAATGCCACATGTGTAGATGTTTTGAAAGACTTATGTTCTAGAACATGCTGTAACAAACCTTGTTGAACATGGCATTGGTCTTGGGACTTGTAATGTTCTAGCCCTCAGTAAAGCATTCTGTTAAAGAAGCTAGTTCAAAATTCCTGGAGGTTGTGTCTCATTCTTTAAAATTCTGACTCAGAATAATAGCAAATGTGAGAAAAAATTGTGTTGTCTTTTGGGATCTGTCTGATAGAGGCCGAGTGATCTCTGCTACCAGCATTTCCATAATTCATGGAGTGTTGAAGTGATATTCTCACTTTCCCTCCCCCAAAATCTGCTTTGGGTATTTAAAGACTACCCATTTTGACTTTTCTTTATTCTACTCTCTATATCCTTTCATAATTCACCTGAGTTTGAAGTCGACAAAATAGGAGAAAAAGCATAATGCTGTCTTACAAAACCTTTTACATTCTGTCACCTTACCATCAGTCCACATTTGCCTGATGGTTTTCTTCTTTTCTCTCACAGTGTACTACTATCCAAACCAAATCACAATCCAATGAGACACTAATGCAAAGTTGTATTCTCACATCAATGATGTGTCCTGTACACTATAATTATTTTCTCTAAGTTTTTCTCCACCTTTAAAATTGTAATTTTTTCTTCATGGATGCTAAGTATGATTTAGGGTTTTCAGAATGCTTAAGGCAGTAGAACTGAATATTATTTGGATCTTAACCCTATTTAATATTGGAATTCTTAACTGTTTTTTGCTTCCTTTTCATTATTGCCCTACTTAAAGTAAGAGCCTTTGTAAAATAAAAGGGCTCAGCAATAGGGGGAAAAGAGTTCTGTGATTACAGTGTCTCAAATGTTGAGAACATGCAAGCAGATCTCTAAAGACTATCTTGTACACAGAGTACCTCTCAGTTATCCCAGCATAATTTTGCTCTAAGGATATGAATGATAGGAATACAATTGGTAGGAATACCTATCAAATAAAGTACTAAGATTATGCTTTCTTCTGAAAGATCACTTTGAAAAGCAAGAAAAATAAAGTTGATTGATGGAAATGCATTATTTAAAAATGTGCTGTCATTTAACTTTCAGGCATTTTCTAGAAGTGGTTTTTTTTTTTAGCTGCATATATTTGGGCACATTGGGAAGTATATATGCACCATGGTCTGGTAAGCAACAAACATACCTGCATAATAAGTAAGAAAATACCTATGACAGTGTAAATGGATTTATTCATTTGGTAGTCTTGGCATTTTATATGAAGAAGTAGAAGTTAGCTACTGAATTAATAAAACAGATTTTTTTTTTTTAATATGAGTGCCTAAGATGAAAAATATTTGTTTTGTTTACACATGGATATTAGTTTTAATGACATGGAATTAATACTTAGACTAGTCTAGGTATGGGAGACTGTAATTCTTATAAGCCACTGCACCACAGGCATTTCTTAATGTATGTTTTGAAGAGGAAAGTGCTTAAAGAAGCTATTTTATAAATGAAATTAAACACTTCACTTGCAACTGTTGCTGGCAGATCACAAACCTGGTACACCTGCATGACAAGTATTGCATCCTAGTGATGACAAAATAAGAAAGAAATCTAGGCACCTGGTGGCTGGCCACTTTGTTGTTAGACTTAGACACATCCATCAACCAGCAGGTTTATATTGGATCCATTAAGCAAAAAAAAAAAAAATAGGATGTTTTTCTAAAAATCTCAGGCAACTTGCTATGCTTTCTTTTTGTGAAAACAATATGCAGAACAAGAAAAAGGTTATTTCACTCTCCGACTCTTTAATTCAATTATATCCTAAAACTCATTGTGTGCTTCAAAAATAAATTAACTCGAGATGTTATTCCACTCTCCATCTGCTGCATTCCTTTAAATGTATTACTTCCACTCCTAGATCAGCCCAAGTGATTTTTTTCCCCATCAAATCCATAAGCATATTTTCTCTCTCTTTTTTTTTTTTTTTTTTTTTTAATGCCGCTGTTCCAGAAATTGCCTCATAAACCATGTGACTCTAGTTTACTCTTTTTTTTTCCCTTGCGTGAAAAGCAGCCAGTAAAATGCAGCTAATTGTTGGTCTGGATCTACACTGCTGTAGCCTGAGTAACAGCATGCTTTGTGTTTTCCATCTGTGGTCTGTGTCTCACCCACAGAAGAGGGTGTAATTGCAGAGCAAATGATCAGAGTACATTTGCATTGTTGCCCCTTGATAGAGAGGCAGCAAATGGCAGAAGAGGCTACTTGAGATAACCAGATCTTGTTTTCCTCACTCACGGATGTTCCATTCCAAAGCATTTCTGCTTTAGCTTGATCAGCTGATACTGCTACTCAAGATTTCCACAGTAATATTAGTCATGCTAAATAAAAGATGTAAAATGTCTTCATAACAGAGAATGTTTCCTCTCTGCTCTTCATGGTGTAAGTACAGCTTTAAGATCAGTGAAGGAGTAGAATAAACTTGTGCAGTTTTCTCCCAAATATTAAATGAAACCTGAATTAGTATCACAGCTAAATGTTTATGGTGAGCTAATAAATCACAATTATACCTGGTTGACAGGAGCTCAAGGACAAACATTGTTTCACTGATTACAAAATGGAGACTGGTAAAAAAAACTGCAGCACTTTTCCTAAAAAATTTAAATACTCTAAGATATAATAGCACTGTCCAACTTTGAAATCTCTATGTACATTTACATTCAGATTATTATACATTGAAGTCAGCCATACTTTCATTGGATTAAGAGTAACCTGTCTGAGGCTTTGTCCAGGAGGCCAAGGATGTTGGTAGAATTTTTAAAAATATATGATTTGAGACTAGGCAAACCACTTAATTCTTGCATCTGTTTTTCTCTTTGTGAAATACATGTAATTCTTGTATACCTTAAACTCTTTTTATTATGTGCAATTTGCATTTTTAAAATTGCTTGGCATCCTTAAATGAAGATTTATTAAGAAACACAGAAATTAACAAATCTTCAAGATAGATATATGTGCAGTTGAACAGATGTCTCTCTTGATACCTTTATGCCAATCTAATACTACCTTCATAGAGACAAAAATTGAACAGCTGTTGAGTTTTCAAATGAATATAGTGAAATTAAGGATTCATGTCATGCTGATAGCAATCCTAACAACAAAAAAGACCATTTCAAAGTTTCATGCCACTGCTCTAGTTCTCTAGTAGTTAGTACAATGTCTTAAGAAGTCCTATGTAATTGATTTATCTAACTGTGTTAGCTGAGGTTTCAAGCTTTTAATAACTGATTCAAGTCTTACCTCCTTCCCAGAAAAGCCCATCACTTTTAGAAACCTGTTTCACATTTTTCATTGCTTGTTGTACATGGGTCTGATGGTTTTGTCTAGGGTAGAATTCAATTTCTTCACAGTAGCTGGTATGGGGGCTTTATCTTGGACTTATGTTGAAAGCGGGATTAATAACACAGGAGTGCTTCCACCACAGCTGAGCTAGGTTTGCCCAGAGCCAAGGGCTTTTCTGCCCCTCATCCCACCCTCCACCAGTGAGGAGGCTGGGGGTTCACACAACAGGGGACAGGAGAAGGCTGGGACAGCTTATCCCACTGACCAAAGGGATGTTCCATACCATATGGCGTCATGCTTAGCATATGTATCAGGGGAAGAAGGAAGGGATGGGACACATTCAGAGTGATGATGTTTGTCTTCCCAAGTAACTGTAACATGGGATGGAGCCCTGTTGTCCTGTGGTTGAACATCTGACTGCTGAACACCATGGCAAGTGGTGAATTATTTCCTTGCTTTGCTTTGCTTGTGCGTGAAGATTCTACTTTGCCTGTTAAACAGTCTTTATCTCAACCCACGATACTTTTCCTATTCCTTCCCACATTCCACAAAGGAAGAGCAAATGAGAGGCTGTGTGGGGCTTAGTTGCCTGCTGGGATTAAAACACGACAATGGCTTATGAGATTCAGAGGTTTCTAGATGAGTTACAAAGGAGACTGGGACACAAAGATTGTATCTGAAACACATACACTATTCAACTTTTCTTTAGGCTGTGTCAGTATTTTCTAAATCAGAGTGAGAAACACTCTGTAACTGTAAAGGGCAGAAATCTAATCTGATTTGAATCATATCTCTTTCTGCACAGACTGCACATCCTAAGGGGTGATTCACCATTTTTTCATATCAACCGGGCCAATTTTCTGAGAAAGGTGGCTCCTATTGTCCTATTCTGTTCTCACTTTGCCTGGGATGTTCTGTATCTCACTGATATTTAATGAATCCCAAAGGATCCTCCACAAAAGAGAAAATATTGGGAATTTTCAATCTTTTTCTTTTGGGAAAGAAGTTTCCTTGTTCAAACAGGAAGTGAACTTAGAGGCAGCAGTGATTTTTTTCAATTTATCCTAACAACATTTAATTTTCTCAAGGGAAATGATTTCCAGCTCAGAAGGTGAATCTTGTGATGGAGGTATTAAGAAATCATTTATTATCATCTTAGATTCTTATTTCTAAAGAGCCACATGTTATTAAACCTTTGTAAGCATTGAGCTACTGTGTATGAGCAGGTGGAAGGAAACTAATAGATGTTAGCTGTCAGTGAGATGTAAGAAAGAATACAGAAAAAATAGAACATAGAGTAGAAAATACAAAAAAACCCTCTTCATCTTTAGTGACCAAATGATTCAGTCCCCTGAAAGATTAATCTAAGTGTAATGGTGACCTTTCATCATAGTTTTTTTTTATTCTAATCTATCTTCTAAGACTACATTTCTGAGTTTAGTGATGTATGTGCTGTTTCTAATTTTCATAAAATGCAAAAATGGACACAGAAACCATTTATTTCTTGATTTAGTATGTAGGCCACTAACCCCATGGATTAAGGTAGTTGGGCCAAGGTGTTTTTAAAGACACTCCACTCTGCTCAGATTAACAACTATCTTGTTCAAGGACTCTATTTCAATTGAAGTCCTAAATATGTGACTTCTGTTGCAGATGATAACCAGAGGTATTTTCTCCTTCTTTGATTCTGAGGAATAATTCTTCTCCTACTTATTTCTGCCTAATATTTTCTTCCAAATTCTTCTCAAACACAACCTCTGAAAATGAAAATATTTCCTTTCTAAAGCTTTACTGCCAATAATGTGATAACTCCCAGTAAGAGTGTAAGAGTAGATCACTTTTTCTCAAATAGATGGATGTGAAAAACTTGGTAGCTAAAAATTCTGTAACTGAATAAGTTATCAATAACATGTTATGAAATGATTGTGTTTTACTAGGAAAATACATCAGCATTTCTAGAGGTACTTTTGATGTTGTTAAAACTAGGAATAGCTGATTAGACACCAACACAAAATTACCCCAGTTAACTGATTCATATTCCATTACAATGCATGGAAAATACTAGTTAACATACTTACAGTATTTATAGATTTTCATGTATTGCAACATTCAATGACAGAAATCAATAAATATTGAGAAGTTATAGACAAGTGTAAATAATGAAACATTTTTGCACTGCCAGAAATATGTGAGGACTAGAATACAGCAAATTCTTCTAGTATTATTACTGAGGAAACCATGTAAGTCTGCAGGTGAGTCAGCTGATCTGGTGACAGCAATGTGAATAAGAAATTTTAAACTGTACAATCTCATCATGACATTGTTAGTTCTTTCTAGCCAGGAGATCTCACAGTTTTCAGACCAAGAGGTCAGTAGTCTCTCTGTTTTATGTGTTGGGGAAACTAAGGTACAAAGAATAATTGGATATTCTGGGCACTTGTCATGCTGTAGTAGTGTCTACCACAGCAGAGTGGAAATACAGCTTGCATTTCCTGAGTTATCTCTCTTGATTCATTGGAAGGAAATAATTCCTGTTTTACAGCTTAAGAAGTCAATTCATGCTGTTGAGTAAACTTACTGATCCTACTAAAATTCTGAAAGACTTCACATTAGCTGAGGCTGAGTTTCATGCAGTCAAAGTACATGTCAGTAATCATGTGATTTGCATTAACTTATCACAAATTATACTTGATATTCATTGGTCTACTTACACATATATGAAAGTTATTCTGAGAAGTTACTATTAGGTCATCAAGGCAAAAACTTTCCATCTCTAGCTTGACATTTAAAACCCAGAGTTAGGAATGTATTGGCTCAGTATGATAGATTTGTATACCTATGAAAAACTCTGGTATCTGTGATGAGAAATCAGGCAGGACTATATCAAAAGGTATTTTTAATACTCTTCTGAACGTAGATGTCTCATAATAATTAGGAAGCAGTTGGAAAGCAAATTTTCACTCCATGTGCTTTTGGGCCACGTGGAAAAACAATCTGATCCTAATAGACTATTATGGAGAAAGTAAAATTCTAAGTGGTGGGGCTAATCCAGACTTTCTGCAGAACTCAAGAATCATGGAGAATGCCTTGCAATTTTCCTGTGCTTCTGTCTCTAGTTGAGCATAAGAGCAAATTGTCTTGAAACAAAGTGAAAATACTGGAGGATTAGGTACTCATCCAGTTTCAAGTGTTGAGTCCTAAATTATACCAAGAATCTGTGAAGGAGAATGAAAAACATTGTGTGTCCAAATCATCATGTCCAAGAAGCTGTGGGATAAAGTCCATATACAGGAAGTGGATAGCATCCTGCTGCAGTGAATTGAGAGCCACATAAAGCAGCTATAGACATGAAAAAGGAAGGAAAAGGTGAATCACTTCTTATTATTGAGATATCTTCCAGATGTTATCTCTCATAGGCACGTCCACTGGAGTTGTTGGGGGGCAGAAATGCAGCAACTCAGGAGCTATGAAACTGATGGAGACACCTTCATTAGCCATGGCAGTTAAACTGTGAAGGAAATGGAATGACATATTCTATAAAAAGTTGTATGTAGGTGGGATGGTACATTAGCACAATTAACACATTTTTTGCCACAAGATCAAGAATGTCTGATACACCATTTTCCTACGTAAGTAAATCAATATGATGTTTTGTATACACTGTATGCCCTCTTTCCCCATCCCCCAGACAATAAATTTGCATCCACACACATTCAGCATGGAAAAAAAAATTAGTATCTTCTCCTAAACTGACAAGAAATGTGCAATAATCATGCAAAGGAGACGTTTTCATCCAGAGAATGACATTCCTAGTAGCAGAGGTGATCAGAAAATCCCGTGTTTAAGAATCTTTAAGCAGCTCAAGATGATGGGATTAACACAGTAGTTTAATAGAGGATGAGAAGAGGGAACATAAGCAAAGAACTTTTCAAATCCTAGCAAACAAAATAATAAGCAGACAGTAATTTATAGGCTGAGGAAATTTTATTGTGAAGAAATTATTTTTAAAGCTATCAAAACGGAAAATTTGTGCCACAAAATGTCATTTCTCTAGTGCCAGTCTGAGGAGTGCTTAAATGGACTACTGTCCATTAACAGAGCTTACAGTTATTGTAACAGTAAAATAAACGTTAATTGTTGGCAGACGTAGGAATTTTAGAGATCTCTTGTGTAGCCCTGCATTTCCCAATAATGCACTGTTTTTCTTACAACTTACACCACCTTCTGCACTGCAGTAGTTAATAAGTCCCTTCATGGATGTTGAATGTTTTTAGCACTTTCTCTACATAGTTTTGTGACCAACCTCCCACACAACCAGCAGATCTTTTCACAACCAAAGGAAGAGAGCAACTGAAGTCCATATAACAACAAGCCTTTTGGGTGGCATCTGTGTGTAACATCTCCACTTGAAGTTTTAATCTATTGATTTGTTTTCTTCCATCAGTAAATGAAAATTTTGTTGGTTTTATGTCACTGAGGAAAAATTTAGTTACTTGTCATATCATTTTGTGTTTTATTGTAGCAGTGTAAATTAAAGATAAAGGTCACACAGTAATTCTGTAGACAAATCCCATATGAAGCAATCAAAACACAGTTAGATATAACAGGAATACCCACCCCGCAAAAAAATAAATGCAAGCCAACTGAGAGATATTGATGTTAAAGTAAAACCCCTTTGCAACAGGAGTTGCCAAAATGTCTGACATACCTACTGTCAGTATCATCTTTTTGAGGTAAATCAAACAATACATTGAAAACTCTATTTAGAGTAATGTGTAAAAGTTTTTGACAAATCGTCTTCTCAGTAAAAGGAAAACCATGACTGAATTAAGTAGATATTCCTCTTAACATATGCAGACACAAATGGGCAGCATTAGTGGTGTTTGTTTTCTTAAGAAAGATAACTGAATATTTATTGGCTGTGGAATGGAGTATGTGACAAAGCAAACAATCCTGGAGTTAATGAAAGAGCAGTTACTGGACAGCATCCATCACTGAGTGAAAAAAAGAATAAAATTAGTTGTATTTTTTTTTTCTCCTAAGGCCTTTTCATAGAAAAGGATAACCACATATCTATGTGGATATATAGATGGATAAATAGACCTCAATTTCTATGACTAGAAACATGTCTGAAAATTACAGTTTAATTAATTTCGGTATTACTCCTAATTAAAACATCTATTAGGATTCCAAGAGCATTTTTGAATAAATAATTGCTAACATAATATTGTTTCTCTATATTTTCTTACTATGCTATGCATTTCCTATCATTATGTCTACATGTGTCAAAATTATTGAAAGCTGATCATTATGGAAGTAGGCTATTAAAGGACATACACAATGAAAAAGTGTTTACAATTTTTAAAAGTTTATTTATTTATTTATTTATTTATTTTATTTAAACACCAAATATACAGACTTGGTAACTTATTCCTTTGGTTTCAGGGGGGAACAATCTTTGGTTTTGGTTAATGCTGTCCAGTGGGAATTAGAAGGTCTTGATATCTGTTGCACGTCTTTGTCCCCTGATGTCACAAAGTACTGTGTAATCCAGGTAACCTTTGCTTTGAATAACAGGTTTATCATCTTTCTTCAGTTTGTCTTGTTTGTTTAAATTTTAAAAAAAATGTATTCTACTGGTTTCCTTTTGTTCTACAGTTGTGCAATGTTTACAAGATTACTCTAGTCTCAGTGGGAGTTTTAGATGTTACAGGAATACAGACATTTTTTTCCTGAAATGTATTCCACCATCCCAGAGGAAAGCATTTTGAGATAATTTTTGGCCTCTTCCTAGAAGAGTAACTATAGAAGTGCCTGTAAAATAAAAGTGAGTATATCATGGACAAAACTTGCTAATAGAGATACCTGACTTTATTTGGTGCTTAAGAGTTTATCAATTCCTGGCATTCTGTCCTCAAATCACAAGACTTACAGAGTCACACTGCATCTTATTTGAAGGCAGCAGAAACCTAATTTACTGAAGCCTAATTCTAAATGATTGACTTGTTTGTCAACCTTACGGTAGAGCTAACATCAACAGTGTTCTGTTTTATAACACCAAACAGTGCAGGTTGAGTGGATTACAGTCGTCAGTTAAACTGCATTTACAGCTATTCTGTTTTGCCAAAATAGCATTAAAGTAGCTGAAGTACATTCTCAAATATCTCTCTACCTCTTTACTGTCACTCCCTCATTTTTCTTCCACAACATCTCTCACAAAGACACTGTGTATTCCTTTCCAATATTGTTAACATATACATTGCTATATCCATCCTTTTCCTCTATTCATCTGTTCTTATTTAACACTCTGACAGCAGTCTTGGGGAAAAAAGGAGAAAACACATTTTGAAGTCACCCTCCCAAGGACTGGGAAGAGTAAAAGGTCTTTAGTGACTACAGATATGCACTGGTGTGCCGAGAGGTACTTTCTACTGGCCTGGATATGTGAGGGAGATGGGCAAACAAAATAATTGTTCTGGAACTTGAAGGTGTTCAAACCACTCCATGAACCAGGTGACAAAATGATACAATGTGGGAGTGAAGTAGCCGAACCCTATTTCTGTCTATATATGCATTGTCACATGCACAAGTTATATGTATGCCTATTTGGCAGTGTTTCTAAGTCTTAGACTATTTGGGTGGAAAAAGGAAAGTGCTCAGTCAAGTTGAATGCAGTGGAGAGTTACTGAAAATAAATAGTTTTACTTATACAGCCATATTGCACTGCTAGATATTTGCAGCTTAATTTATCTAGGTTTAGAGGAATTACACAAAATTTGTGTTCCAAGAAATGTGCAAGTTTCTTTCTGAAGTGATTGGTGCATCTCATTGCTCTCAATGGCACTGAAACAAACTGTCACCTTCCAAAAATATCCTGTCTCTTGTTATTCCCTCTGAGGAATAAAAGCTAAGAGATATTCGAGCATCTTACACTGCCAGGAGTCACAGTCAAATTGATAAGAGTGTGAGGTAGAAGCTATTTTGCAAGTGGATACTCCTTTATGGAGTTTCCCTTTTAGAAAGAACCCAAGGGTGTTCAGTCCCAAACCTTCAAAACACAGAGAACAAGCTATTAATTTAAAAGATAATTAAGAAAAATATTAATTAAAATTGAAAAATATTCAAAAAAGGTCTTCAAATGTTTCAGTGTACAGTTTTTAAGAGTGTATGCACTTCATTCTTTAGGGGGAAGAGTCAAGAGAACTGCACAAAGCACTGCTTTTTGTCTAAACTGTGTTGTATTTAAAGGATTTATCTGTAAATGGATATACTTTTCAGTGAACACCTTTTTGAATGAAAATAGGCATACGATGAAATCTCCCCGGACCTCATAAGAGGCGCAGAGTCAGCACTGCTTTATCTTATTACCTGAATGTTGCATCTACATATTTACTATATGGGATATATTCTGGGTGCACACTGCAGCACTGCACCCGTCATTTCACTGTTGGGTTTGGTTTTCCTCAGCACCTACTTTGGTATGAAACTGCATTCTCAGGCACTGGATTTCTGCAGGTGCACGTGTGTATGTGGTCGTTCAAGAGATGCTCTGTGGCCAGGGAGACCAAGGCCTGATGGGGTATTATAAACTCATGAATCTTCCCAAGAAGCAATTTGTGATTAGTTTTGTGTGCTTCACGGAAGATTGCTCTTAGAGGTTAGGTGTTTTTTTATTTCTCTTCTGTACTGAAAAATTATGAAGAATTATTTTTAAGACCAAACAGGCTTCCATTTCCAGAATATGTTTGTTTATTTTTTTATTCCTCCAAATTCATCTGAGTACTTTCATTTCACTTTTTCTCCCATGGAGTGACAAATGACTTTTCATAACACAGGAAACTGTAGTGTATTAGCACATGACTGCATGGATTGAAAAGTATGTATAGTCTCTTGATAGAAAATATTGAAAGCTCTCATTAAAGATATAGTTAGTGATATTTATTGATACACCTATGATGACATTTTGGTTTATGTAACTTGGCATTATATATTCACCGTTGCCTAGTTTTCTATTTAATGATCAGGAAGAAATATTTTCTATATAGGCATTGTTTTGTATTATGGCTGAATATTTCCTACCTTTTTTTTTACCTGATGCTCCTTACATTTCTTGGTTTTAATTAGAAAAAAAAAAAATCTTTTGCATAGAGAAGTGAAAAATTCGGTGATCTGAAATGCATAAGGTTATTGACTTGATACCCATTGTGTCCTTAGTATTCTTGGGATGGGTATCTCTTACTTGACTATGTTCAGAAGATATGAAGCATGGTTCTTGCGCCAGTAGATCCACGATGATCAGTATGAACAGGTAATTTTTCAACTTCTGCCTAGAGCAAGTGCTGTACCTAACAAAAACAGACTTGGTGAGCCAGAGGCCAAGTCAGATGGCAGCTCTGTTCAAGCTGCTTAGATGAAAAGCATGGTATTTCCATTCTTTAACAAAGGGAACAACACAGTCTTTTGCATTGCTCCTAGTAGGGTACAGCAGATAAATTTTGCCATAGATGCCCAAAACAGGTAAAAGGAATTAAAAATTAAAATAATCCTAAAATGTGAGAGGACTCTTTTGTAACTGAACCTCATTTTGGACATACAACTTGCAGTATTAAACTAGTTCTATGTGACAAAGGAAGGTGCTTCTAGTTTACTAGCTCTAAGAGTCAAATGACATTGTTTCCTCCTCAAAATTCTCTTTGGAAGGACTTCCTCTATTTCAAATATTACAAAAGGTGATGGGACTATGTTGTTGTTGTGGCAATCCTGTCTAATGAAAGCTTTATGTCTCCCTGGCCAATTGGCCCTGCACAGCTGACATCAAGAGGTGGCTGTTTCTAAAGCAGACTGGTGAATCCATGCTGAATACCACCAGTGGGACAGTTGTGGATGACAAATAGGTTACAGACACCTTTGTTTGTATTCTTCCATCAACTTTTCTAGCATGTGTAACATATACACTTCTCTAGTTTGTCCATACATCATTCATTAAAATTGAGCTGAGCCCTGAGTACCACCAGTAATTTGTTACCACTCATGATAGTTGTGACAACATAGCACGGTTTTCTGTTCCTTCTGCTGAGACCTCTGCCTTAGCTGCTTTCATTTACCACGTCCGTGATGCAAGAGACTTTCCTCCAGTTTCAAGCTGGGGAACCTAACTTTTCAGGATGATGGTAGACATACTGTTGTAAAATGGGTATAGCCTGCAGGAAGTGATACCCCCCAGGCCTACCACAGTAGGAGAAACAAATTATAAATATGTGATGAGCTGTTACTCACCATGTGTTAGCAGTGAAACCATCTGGGTCATCTCCTACAAACATCCTTCTGTTGTTCAGAAGCTGCTGATCAGGGAGGCAATACCCACAGGTGGGACAGGGCAGTAGTCTGCACCTGAGATGATAGCTGTCATGTGGAAAATATAAAGTACACACATGTGGATTTCTCCCTAAAGGTGCTTTGTTCTTGCTACAGAGCACAAGCTCACTTTCTTGGATTTAATGCATTAGTAAAGAGGTTGCCATCAGCAGCCTTTTAATATTTGTGCTCTTTTAAAAATAACAAAATAGAAACCAGAACTGTCTGAATCCCTCCTTTCATCTACAGATGGGATACAATTCCAGCTCCCACACTAGCTGTGGCACAAACTAGGAGACTGACAAAGCAATCTCTATGCCTGGTAATCTGTCCTGAAATGAATGAACATATATGAAAATATTAATTAAAAAAAAAAAGCATTTTCTCATAAAATTTCTCATAATCTGTTGTATGAAGTGATGAGTCTAGTGTTATTTATTCTTCTAAGGAGATATGCTGCTGCACCAGGATGAGGATTCATTTACATGTCATGGAATGTGCTGCACCCCAGAGGGACACAGCCTTGTAACCTTCAGCATCAGGTACAGCAGGTTCATTTGGTTAAGCTCAGAAACTCATGAAAACTCACTGAGGCTGAAGATTTATGAAATAAGAAAAGTTTAATTAAATAAAAGGAAGTCAGTAAAGACTCATTATTGGAGGCCATAATAACAGCGCTTGGCCTAACTCCTTAATCCTAGCTGTCTTTTTATGTGAATTAGCTAACAAATGATTTCTTCCTTGAACTTAGATGGTATTTACTGTTCTCTCAAAATTTAGGAATTTTTTCTTCCTCAGAAGAGATGGTCTGCATTTTCAGAAACAGGTGACCAATATCAGATATCAAGACAAATTTTTTAGTAAACCTTTAGTAAACCTGATTGACTTCTTAACCCTCCAATTCAATTCTTATATTTTAAATGTCTTTTCTTCCTTCACATTCCTCAAAAAACACATCTTTAGTGTTAAATTTTTAGTTGTTGATTTTAAGTAAGCCAGTGCACTTGGTTTAAAGATTGAATCAAATCATAGTCAGAAAGCAGAGAATTTTTAAAGTTTTAGATACATGGACCTGGCAGTCAGCCAGCCAGTCAGTCCTATGACTTTGTTCCCTCAAAAGCCTCACTCTGTCTTTATTTAAACTTTGTTTCGGTAGGTTTTGCAGTGGTGAAAACTTTTTCCACAGACTTATTATTCTTGCTTTTCTGGGGGATGTTTTCTGCCCTGTTTGCACCTGAGGGATGCTGAGCAGGCAGGATTGCTGCTGGCCATGCACTGTGCTGTGAGCCCCTCTGTGGCTGTGGGGCTGAGTGTGCTCTGGTGCATGGCTGCAGCTCCAAGCTGGCCACCTTGTGCAGCAAGGAGAGATCCCGGGGGAAACCCTCAGCCAGGCTTTGCAGGGCAGTGAAAGATATGCAACAGCTGGAAACCACTTATGGAAATTAATAATTTCCTAATTATCCTCCATCTTAGAACAGACTTGCTGCCTTCTTGTGTTCTGAGCTATTATTGACACTTGAAGCAGTCTTACGTGCCACTGCTCTGATACCATGAACATTTTCAGTTCGTTCTGGACAGACACACATGATTCCACAAAGGAAGGGGTAAATCAAACTCTAATTCTGCATGTCTGATGTTGTTCTTTCAGCCTGAATTTCTTCTAATCCAGTTGAAGTGAGAGAAAAAAATTAGGCTTTGTTATATTTTGTCTTCAGAGGTTCCCTCATTTTCATGGGATTAGCAGGTCAGCCAGTGTATGTGGCTCGCTTATTCTGCTGCTTTATTAGACTACTCAGTACTGCAATATTATAGCAGAAACAATTGGCACAGTGCATTCAAAATTTACAATAGGTGTTTTTTAAATATTATCAGTCTTTTAGGAAGGAGGATGTTTAGAGCTGTTTCATAGAAAAGGGAAATAGATTACCTTAATTAAGTATTTGGCTCTAAAATTTAAAATGTTCAGAAATGACCTATACTGTTTTTTACTGCAGAAGTGAATATTTGGGGGAAATAAAAGTAGATCAAAACCAGGAACTTACAAATGAAACCCTTTTGAAGGTCTGCTGCATTTGCTGGTAGCATGGACTGTTTTGCTTACACATGCATATTTATAATTTTCTTCTCCTGAAGCCCAGCACAAAGCAGAAAATTTCTTTTTATCTGATCTTATTGAAAGTGATAACCCTTACTGATATCACTGTGCTTTCTAAATGCAATGTTTCCTCCCAGGCCTTGTCTGAGAGAACTATATATAACCAACATATGGATATAAAATAATTCTGATGTTTTCTTTGTAAACATGCATCTGTGTATATATGAACACAGACCCACTATCAATATATGTAGTCTATACAAGTGCAGAAAATGGAAAGTAAAATTCATTTCTAAGGGTTTTTTTTCCATTTGCAGATCCTATGGCTATGTTACCTAGCCTAATACTCTCAGCAGATTCTGTGAAGAGATTCACAAAATTTATGTAGTGTTTTGCATGCAGGAACTCTATAAAATTATGTAGGCATCTGTTCCTGCAGATGCTTTTGGAGATGTGTTGAGCTCTCAGATTGAATGCTGTTACAGTATGCACATTATAAAAATTATGAATGTGTTAAATCTTCTTTAGATTAGAGCTAAAAACTGATGTTTCATTTTTTTTGTAAGACATACATACATGTATATATATATGTGTGTGTGTGTGGGTATACACATATAGAACATAGAACTAGAGACTGCTGCTTTTGAGACAATAAGCTAACATTTTTTTCATTGCTCTGTTACTGAATACTGGGCTGCTGACTTTTCGTTCTTGCATGAATAAAAATAGAATATAGAAACTATTAAAATAACTGCCCCCTTTTCTAGCTCCAGGTAGATGGGAGTCTATCAAAGACCAGGTGTTTTTGAAGCAGTAAAGATACTGAATTTCTGTTGTTTTTTCAATTCTTACAACAAGGTTTGTTTTCAGACAAATGGGACAGGCACTCTTTTTTTTTTTAAACTCATTAATCCTGTTGAAAATACAAGCACAACTTTATTGATTAGCTACTGTGGTTTTGGAACATTTTAGAATATATAGTTGATAATATATCTCACCTATAAAATCACAAGCCAGTTCCATTTCAGATTACGAACACGGAAATAGAATTAGGAGTTGAAAGTATAGGCATTGATTTAACATGTGGAAATATTGTGCAGCTGGTTAAAAAAGTAATAAATCCAAAGAATGGGAAGAAATACAGAAAGAAATAATACTGAAAGACATAAAATTGAAATTGGATAGTGCATTTACAAGGGATTTTAATATCACCAGTTTCAAAAAAATAAAATTGTGATTTTTAGCTGCTCACACCAATGGTATGAATTGGAGAAGAAATAATTTTTTTTTTAAGCCTCAAAACTTCTCTTGCAAGTGTATTGTTGCCATAAATTTTTTATGATATCTTAGCAGAATACTATTCATAGGATTCAGGTTCAGATAAGAGCAATGAAAGTTATTGGGAAGGAGAAAGAAAAAATACCTGGAAGAAGAAAAACAAGCAACAAACAACGTGGAGAAGTGTTGCAATTTTAACAAACTTGTACATATATTAATGATCTGATCAATTATATAATAATGTAATTAGCATATATAATTCAAATATTCAGATGTTTTAGCAGAGGAAAAATTGTTACAAGTAATCTATCTTTTGTCATAGAAGTGTGTGTGCAGAGGATCTGTAGTACCATTTATTTCTACAGGAATTGTGACTCCATGGAAAGAACAATGTTCTAAGAGTGATTTGAAGTTGAATTTAATTTTATGCCATCATTCATTCTCTACTGCCATGTCATATTTTACTTCATTTCATCTCTCTATTGAACTGCCTATGAAATAATAGGTGGGCTTTTCCTTGCAAGCCTTTATTCATCTTGAAAATTCCTCTCCCGGAGAGAGATGAAAAATTATGTCTGTTTGACAGGTGGAGAAATGGCACAAGATAAGGTGAAAATTATTCAAAGCATCCAGTGATTTTGAATCTTATTCTGAAATGACAAAAGCTCTTTTTTTTTCATTTAATTTACCATTTGAATAATATTTAATAATTTTGAGCCATTTTTGTGATAGTCATGGGTACCCACTATGCTCTGTCAATAAATTTTGTATTTTGGTCATTTAAAGAGATGAAAAATCAAAATGATGGTCAGTTATGAAAGATATTACAGGGACAAAAGGTTGTAAACTGTTGCACAGAAATTTTGAAAAACAGGACAGCACCCACTTCTATGGGGAAAAAAGGCTCTAATGCATTTTCTCTGTTTTGGAAGAGTTTTTTTGCATCTTCCCACAGTAAATAAATACCTCAATGTGCAGTCATTGTTTTGTTCCTTGAAGGTGCCTAGTTCTATGTATAGAACAAGAAAAATCAGCAGATAATTGACTATTGAATCCTAAGAAAATTGCCCATTCGAATTGGACAGGCAATTTTAATTCCAGCCTTATAAAATGTTGTGATCCTTGGTTTTGTGATGTTTTTCGTCCATGTTCTAAAAAGGGTCAGGAAAATTATGCCTTTCAAAACTTAGACCACTACAAGAACTGTAAAATTTGTGAGACTGACAGCTACTGACCTGACTGGTGGGCAATACTGATGTTCACAGATCGCAATTCTTAGTTTGGAGTCAGACCTTTTTGCGTTTCGGAGTAATATTCTTTGCAGTCTGTTTCCACCACCTCTAACATTCATTTTTGCAAGAGTGCACAGAGTGCCTGGGAGGGTGGGACCATGTGCTCTCCTGGCAGCCTCAGCTGCACCAGCGAGCAGGCAGGTATTATCCTCCAGAGGAATGAGAAATGGTATGTCCCTGACAGACTGACAGCTGTGTGTTAAAATTCAAACTAGTACAGCACCAGCAATGCAAAATAAGTGCAAAGGAAAATGTGAACTAGCAAAACAACAACAAAAAGTGTAAATAATGTTTCTTTATTATAATTATGACAATAGTTTCTTTTTGTTGCTACTTTAAAAATAAATAATGAAGCATTATATGATGAGGTAAATATCTACGACAGAAAGTTTCAACCTTCGTGTATGAAGTTTAACAAAATTATAACAATCTGAAAATGGATCCAAGTATTGGAAAATGATGTCCAGGATTAAGTATAAGCTAGCTAATATTTATAAGACGAGCAGTGATCCAGAGAGAGAGAGATATTCTGCAGAAGAAGATGAACTTTAAAAACTAGGGAGGATGATATATCTACATCTTTTGAAGAAAAAGAAGAATATTCATATAATAATAGAGTTATTTGGGTTGGAAGTGACCTTTAAAATCATCCCATTTCAAGCCCCTGCCAGGGCACAGACACCTTCCAATAGACCAGTTTGCTAAAGTCCCCACTGAACACTTCCAGGAATGAGGGATCTGTATCCTCTTTGGGCAACCTGCTTCAGTGTCTCACCACTCTCACAGCAAAGACTTTCTTCCTAATAACTACTTTAAACCTACTTTCTTTCAGTTTGTTTCTTGTCCTATCACTACATGCACCTTGTAGGATTATCTATTTTATATCAAGTCATATGTTAAGATTAAATTATTGAGAGATACCCCTGTCCAAGTTAAGGTGCAGACAAGATAACATACCAAAGTCAGAAATACAGATTTTGTTTAACAATGAATGTGAAGTAGAGAGATAGAAAGAAATAAAAAAAAAAAAAAAAAAGAGAGAAGAGAAAGAGATCAAGCAGAAGATAATCACCACCTGTGGATCCAGTGATGTCTTGATGCTTTTTTCTTCACCCTGAGCTTCTCAGTGGTGGGGAACTTGAGGCTGTTCAAAACTTTTCACCATGTACACAGTTTAGCAAACAAAGGAATTAATGCTCATGACTACATAGTTCTCGTATTCTATTGGTTAAATTACTCCCTCACTTCTACTGCTGATTAGTCCACATGCTCAGTCTTTCTCTTTGTTTCAGTTGGTGGGTTTCTTGAGTTGGTAGGTCAAAATCTCCCCCTGCCAGAATTATGTAGTACCCAATTGGAACTGATTCAGCATGTTTGCTGAGCTGGCTTCCCTTGTGTTTCCTAAATTCTGCATTCTTTGTGTCCATTATCAGTGATACATTGTTCTCCCCCAGTTTTTTAACCTCCCCCTAGGTCTGAAATAACCACCAGTCAATAGTACCACCTTTATCTTATCTCAAGGTCCTGATAGGGGTCCTTCTCTTACAGTCCAAGTCTGTGCAGGGATGTTCTGGGGGGCTTTGTTGTTTATTGGTGGTCACAGATGCCATCTGTTCCATAACTTGGGATGGTTTCTGTTTAACCAGTGATATGTGTATGAGCAGTTGCTTTACACAGTTTGCCACAGTGGGAATTTCAGCCCAGACGTGTTAATCAGGATGAGCTAACCAGAGCTCACCTCTGCCAGCCTGGAGTTCATGCCATCCTGTCACTCCTTCTGTGCTTATCTCATGGCAAAGTCCTTCTGTGCCCTTAACTCCTTACAGCATACAACACTATTTTGACCTTCTGAGTGAGTCTGTGACACAATTCTTGCAACTCTTTTAAAATAAACCAGTAATACATGAGGCCTTACAAACAGTACATAGAGAAATCCAGCATTGTTCTGTTTTGGCTTTCGTACATTTCTAATACTTCCAGATGTAATATTATCCTAAGTGACTTTAGGAGCCAATTGCTGTTTCTGGGGCATGGCACAATGTATGAACTACCTCTCCAGTACTCTATGCATCTGGAATTGCTTTGGGAATGGTTCATGTAATCAGATTCATGATACGTCAGAAAAAGTGTTTTAAAGACTAATCGTGATATTAGTCCAAATTTCTTCCTGGGAGACCTTAAATGACTAAATTAGTAGTTATCAGAAACCTTCAAACTCTCTAGGCTTCTGATGTAAAAATTGTTTATTATGGGCAAAGGGCTTCATTGTTGATCTACTTTTATAGAAGTCTAGAAGGACTAGAAGGCATTAAGGAAATAACAAACAGAATTCTCTTCTGAGTTGTGTCAATATAAACATGTTTCAGAAGCCCCATGCTAGTTTAAGTGTTGCAATTTTTTTTGTTAACAATGTCACAGCATGTCACTGAAACCTTTAATTGTGTATACTGTATTCCCACATCTGCAATTATCTCCTTTCACTAGCATGAAACTGCATTAATATAGAGTATCTCACGCTGTCGTGTTCTGAACACCAAGCAGTGAGGGAGAGGTTGCAGTCGAGAACCTGAAGCCTTGAACTTTGGTTCATTTGTGGCAATTTGTCAATATATCACCTAAAGGTTTTGTTCTGTTCATAGTGTGAGGTTATGACTGTCAAGAGGATTTCTATAAAATGAAATTTTGCCTTCTTCTAGGTGTATCTTGAGCTGAAGAAAGATCAAGACTGGTATATTTATAGCTCGACATAAGAACACCTTTGGTCATCACTGTCAATATATGTAAAACTTGCATGGAACAGCATGAAAAGGCTGTTAAAAAAATAAAGAAGTAGGCATGCTGCAGACACAGCTACCAATAAAACCCCTTAGCACACAGAGCCACTCAGTGGTTTTCATTATGTCTCAAAAATCCTATGTTCAACCAACATGTCCATCCTATTTCGATACTAGCATTCATTGCATGGCCAGTTGGATTTTTTTTTTTTAATATTTGTTGCAATTGACAGAAGAGTTGAAATCTTGTGTCCATTGGTGCTTAAAGATGATTATCATTTTACAAGGCTACTCTTTGAATAGTTAAGGATTTTTGTGACCTGATAAAAATACATGATCTTTGCCCCAGAGACCACATATTACTGGTAGAGACAGATATTGCTTAACCATATGTGCCAGAAATAATCTCATAAATTTTGGATTAAATGGTCAGTGGTCACAAATTCAAAAACATTGTTCTCCAGCACTGCAGCATCACAAACGTATATTTATGCAACAGAACAGTAGTCACTGGTTTCTTGTTTCTCCCACACAGAGTAATGTCAATCCTCCTAAAGCAGAGTTTTCTTATTTCATTTGTTAATCACAGCATTTTTCTTTTGAAATTTGGTATAATTTGATGACAACTGAAATCACCATTTTACATTTTTCTTCCCCAAATTAGACTGACATGCTAGGTAGAATGATTGCAATTAATTTTCTCTTCAAATTTATCAAGTAGGAATGTCTATCATAATTCTTGACTATGTGACTGTAAGAGATTTTCTTGTTTTTCAACTGTCAATTTTCCATGAAATTGAATTAAGATATTTCTTACAACTAGCAAAATTGCACTGACGTTGCATTGACTTTTATTGCCTAGAAGCAGTGCATTAGATCTTTATCTGATTAGAGTAATGGCTACCTTATTGATCACATCACTATTATCCTTCTCTGAGAGTTGTGGAAAAATCATCATCTTACAGAAATAACTTACTAACTATGGAAATTATTAGTATGCTGGCCACTGGCTGGCTGAGTCAGACCATGCCCAAGTTAGTAAGGCTTCCTTTTATTCAAGCTTGTTCTCCTTTGTACTGTCAGAAAGTTCAAATAAGATACTTTTCACCAGATTCTTCAGAAACTCTGTCTTCTGTAAATTTGAATTGCCTTCTTGATCACATATAAGAGCATCTGACAGGCATAATAGAGATGAAACTTGCAGTGTCACTTTTGATTATTTAAAATTTAAATTCGTTTGTTCAAATATACTGTGAATAGTTGTGGATACCATTAGAATTTTCTCTTGCCATTTTAGAAGTTTCAATGTAGTGTATTCCTGTATTATGTATTTTCTAATTTAAGCTTAATAATTGTATTTTTAAATAACTTTCTATAAATAGAATTTCTAAATAATCATTTTGCTACATATAGAAAAACATTCCTAGCTACTGCTATTCTCAGAATCTTGACTTTCAGGTGTCTTACATGACAAGTGAATGCTGCAAAAATCTTAGAATACGATTTTGAGAGGAATCAGTGGAGAATACTTAAATAGATGTTCTGTAATCCTTGCAGTTAGTGAACCTGTCACCTCGGACTAGATACCATATTTCAGAGCAAGGGATCATGGGTCAGAGGATACTGAGCTGTCACTTACAGGCATAATTATTCACAAAAAATAGAGTTTTATTTTTAAACCTAGAAACATAGCAACAGGTTTGTCCTTAATACTTCTTTAGAAATGTATACTTCAGAACTTCAGAATTACCAAGGTAAGAATTACTGATGAAACAGGACTTATTTTTTGTGCTTGAAGTAATACCAACATAAACTATAGCAATTATCCAAATTCATTCCACAAACAATGTGTCAGATAGCCCAAGAATTATATTGCAAGCATAGTACTTCCAGCTAGTGCCTTAAAAAATTAATAATATTTGTACACACTCGTCTTCTTTCCAAAGTAAACCGAACTAGGAATTTTAAAAGTGTATAATGGATGATAATTATTCTTTCACTAGATTAAAGTTCCTTAAAAAAAACAAACTAGCGAACAAATAAAACCCCTTACACTTTAAGTAGGCACGTCAGATGAAAAGTGAGATAGAGTCACAGCAGACACTGCAGTTATTCTATCACCACTATTTTTATTTACTTTGAAGATGAAGGCGTTAAGCTGGGGAACTCAACACACGAGTGGGAGAGTGAAGGAGCAGTAGGAAAAATGTGAAGGAAGAGAGTCTGTAAACAGCCACAAAATTGGGGGTTTATAGGTCCATTTCTTTTAATAAGTTCCTCCTATATTTTATAAAATCCGTGCTTCCTGCTTCAGCAGAGCATTTATTTTATAATATGCATCTGGTTGTCTTATGGTTTCCCTCAATGACCTTTGGTGAAACAGGGATATTCAACAGTTAGGTCCTTCCCTTAGAAACTTGCAGTGCAGAAGTAATGTTATGAATATTTTCTGATTCCTTTTCAATGCAATAAGTTTTCTTTACCTATCTTTATCTGTAGACTGTTTTGTGATACCTTGAGAGAAACTCACAAGTCATACTTTCTCTTTCCTATTTTTGTCAATATTCATCATTGTACAATCAATAATTTATCAGCTGCTTTCCTTCAGCAACACAAACTAGTGACACAAAACCAGCTAAAGAACATCTGTGTTATTCATGGCTGCCTCAGTTGGCTCACTGTTATTGTGACATCTCAGCAGTGTCTATTTATGCATTTATCATGCTGCTACCATGGACCTTTGGCCCAAAGCTGTTCTGTAAGTCACTGGTGCCTGTTTTGTGCAATTCATTTTACTAAGTAGATACACTATGTCCTGGGAGAAGTGCATTACAGCAATGAGTAACAGGGCAGAATCTTGAAGAAAAAAACGTTTTTTATTGTAAGCAGAAGTTGTCAAACTTGTGCATCATTTATTCTTGATCTCATTCTGGTGTTTTTATAGCAGGTGTTACCTTGCTGTATGAATGGTCTGAAATGAGATACAATAAGACTATTACCAGCATAGAAGAGACATGACAACACTCCTATTCATAGGAGGATGAGTTGCTCTGGGAGAGGAATGCACTCCCAGAGGAATTGAAGTCTATTGTAAACATTATATCTTTCACCGAAACAGATAACTTGATTTAGAGATGAGGGCATCTCCTTGGTTGTGCTTTCTCTTGGGCTGTATTAGCAAGTATTCAGAAAGCCAAGGGAAGTAATCCTTCCCCTCTGGCATTTATAAGCCTGTGTCTGGAGTACCACATCTACTTTTGAGCTCCATAGTACAAGCTGTTCTGTGACACGGTCACAGAAGGCTGAGAGGAGTGCTAATTTCTCTATAGAGGTACCTCATGGGAGGGTACAAAAAAACCAGAATCAGCCTTCCCTAGAAGATGTACAGCAGTAGGACAAGAGACAGCAAAACCAACTTGGAGTTACTAATGGCTGATTAGATATTAAGGGAAAAGGAATTGACACTGACATAGGTGGTCCAACACTGACACAGGTTGTCCACAGAGACTGTTGTATCTCTATCATGGACATATTCAAAGCAAAACAATATCAGGCCCTAAGCAACCTGGGCTAATTGAACCTGTTTAGAGCAGGAGGCTGATCTGGATAACCTTCTCAAGTACTTTTCAACATGTAAGCCTTATATATCAAGGATTCTATGGCAGAAAACCAAACCACAGCCTAAAGAAATGTTTTACAATATGAAAGGAAAGAGATGAAGAGAACACTATAGAATTTTATATCCAGATTTTCTAATCTGTGAAGCAGATGCCAATATTTGGATCACCAGGGGAAATATAAAACCATTAAAATATGTAAAAGTATAATAGTATACATGTTTACCAAAATTCTTGATTATTATCAAAGTAGCTAGGGAAATAATATCACATATTTAGTGCATTTTAGATGTTTTTATTGTAATTGTGCTTGTCATTGCAGTACATTTACATTGTAATTGATACTCTTGGCTTAAGGTGCTCTTTGGCTGCTCTACTGGCATAGTATTTTATCTTATTTGTCAGCTACAGCTTGTGTTATGTTATGACATGACATAAAGCTGTGCAACATAAAAAAGGGGGGAAAAAAGGCAAGTAATCCATGCTGACATAATTTATCTAGTGCAAAACAATTTTTTTATTCTAATTCAAGCCTCAGAACAAAATACGTCATATCAGTTGTCAATCATTATGTGTGTTAATGGAAATATATTAGCTCCAAAAAGAAAAATAAGGCTTCAGAGATACTATTTTTATTTTGTTATAAACTGTTATTTCCTCAGGTTTTATTATATAAGGCGATTAGACTTCCCACATAAAGCACATTAAAAGTGCGCTTCCAAAACTGTCTTTGTTTTAACAGCATACTTTTTTAATTACTGTGCACATTTCTTTTCCATCGTTATGGCTACTATGATAGTAGAAGGTAAAAGTATATGTTAAATCCTAAAACTAGCAGATCAAGTTGCATTAATTTGAATCAAAACAAATCCTGGGAAAAGAATGGAATTGGAAGCAGTTTCTCTAAAAACAAAAAATATCCTTTGAAGAAATAATTTCAGTATATTTCCTCTTATAATGTTCATGACTATAGCATCTCCCTCCCATATGTCAATAAATTTATCGTCACATGCACATTTTCAAAAAGAATTGTAATACATGTTGTTTTTCCACTTCTTGACAGCCTATCCTCAATCTACTGCAGTTCTTAAGTTCATAGTTACAGTAGCTACAGGATTTTAATATTTCTGGAAAGAATGTATATTTGTATCCTCACACATAGATTATATAACTTCTAATGATTTCTTGAACACACATTATTTTAAGGACTTTATTGACAAAAACTTTAATGCCTTTTCAAGTATGTAGCTGATAGATTTATAGTGTTTTCAAGGAAATTAGCTCTTATGTTTAAAAGATAATGCTTCTGGTAATATAAGAATGACTGTCTCTGTAATACACATAATGTGCAATCAGTTGGTCATTTGCATACCCAGTTTCCTATGCTTAGATTTTTGTCTTTAGATATAACTGTAGCACTAGTCAAAAGGAGAAAGAAATACTTGGATTAGCACAGACAATCTCAAACCACAATGACAAAGAATATCAGAGAGAAGAAGAAATTGTCAGCTATCTCCTCTGGATGACTTCATAATGCATGCAACCTAAGGTTACATGCATGAATGTTTAAATGGCTCTTCTATTCAAAAATCAAGTATGGGCATAATAGAAGATTGGTATCATTCTATATAGGATTTTAAATTTGAAGAGCTTTTCTTAAATCAAGACTCAAACTAGTTCTATCAAGTAACCCAGGTGATTTTCTAAGCCGAGAAAGTATTGTTCTCAGATTTGTCTTGGATAGGTTTAAAGAATCATAATTTGTGTTATAAATTCTTGTAAGCTCGCAGTGCTTACTCTCTGTTAAATGTGCATATATACCTTTATAACAAATAGATGAGAAATTGAATCCTTTTATGGTAATCCAGTCTTTGCTACTTGTATTTTCCACCATGAAATTATGTACTTTGATTTAAGTATACTTCAATGAGAGTATCAGGGGCTTTATAACACAACAAGACACTGAGTTTCCCTGATATAAATACAATATCAGTAGTGTGTACTGTACTCTTATTTGACATGCCCTATATAAGATAAGTTCTAAGAAGCCTGGCATAACAAGGTTTTATTTTTGTGGTTTTAAAATGGTTATTTTTTGTATTAAACAGTCTGGAAAATCTACCCTATATATATGTATATATATATATATTTTTTTTTTTACATGACTTTATTTTTCTATAATAAAAATGTTTGATTACCTTTCTATAGAAAAAATGCACGTTAAAGGCAGGAAACCTTTCCTCTCATTTTTCCTTTAACATCCTCTTTTTTCTCTTGGAAATTTCTGTGAAACTAGAAGTCTCTCTCTGTCATTTCTTCCTTTGACTTTTGAATGATTCATTATGATCAAGATTAAAATACAGCAAAGGACAAAATTACATCTAATTTTTTATTCATTGAAGGTTTTATCTTCTAATTTATGTTCTGAGTTTTCCAGGTGGAGTTTCAGCATTTAGACTTGAGTTTAGTAAGCTCTGTTTCTTACAATCCTGTGTCCCCTTACCTGGAAGAGTTTGAGAGACCTGGCTCATTCCTGGTCATGTCTGAGTAAAGTCTGGAGCCCATTGACTCAGCAGATATTCCACTCTCTAATTTAAGAACATTCATCCAAGTAGACCAAAAAATTCCATGGGTAGTTTTGGGGCAAGACATCTGTGTTGTTCTGCTCTTACACTACAGGACTTTCTAATCATCTGCAATGGCACACCTACAGTAAAAATTCCTCTTCTTTTAAGATTTAGTCTTCAAAGGATCATCATTCCGGAATGATCCCATTAGGTAATTCAAAAAGGAAAATAATGTTGCTTGTAAAAATGTTAGCAGGGAAAACTGAGACATCCCTACAAATAATGTCAGGGATGAGAATTATTTACAAGACTGATTCCCAAAGTTATGATTATTAATGTAAGACAACTTTTTCTAAAGAAATAATAAATAAGAAAAAAGGAGCAATGAAAATAAGGCAGGTTGACCTCAGCTGGCTGCCACATGCTGCTATCTCATTCCCCCTCCTCAACAGGATGGGGCAGAAATTATAAAAAACACATGGATTAGGAAAAAAAGGGCAGTATAATGAAGGAAAACAAAGAAAAGAAAGAAAGCAGAGCAAAATTAATTATTCTCTTGTTCCTCACCAGCAGGTAGAGTGCAGCCACTTCCCAAGAAGTGAGAATCAAGTAGGTGTTACAGTTACTTTGGAAGAAAAATATCTCTATAACAAATGCCCCCTCCAGGCCTTCCTCCTTTCTCTCAGATTTATTAATGAACATTACATCATATGGTGTGGAATATCCCTTTGATCAGTTTGGATCAGTTGTCCTGACTGTGCCCCTTCTCAACCTCTTGCTGTTCTGCAACCTCCTGGTCTTGGAGAAGGGGTTGGAGAGTCAGACCTGATGCTGTGCCAGCACTGCTCAGAACTAGGAGAAGCACTGGTGTATCATCAACACCTTTCTACCTGCCAATACAAACAGCCTATGAAGGTTGTTATGGTGAAGGTTAACTCCATTCCAGACATGCTCAGTACAGAAAGTTTGGGTATTTGGCAGTTATTCACTGTTTATAGAGAAAATGAGAGCGAGCCTAATACACCAGGAGGTCAGCTTATGTATCAATGACTTTTACAAGTTCATCTCTTATGTAGACAAATACAATCGTTCTTCATGTCTATCCACTGAGGGCTGATACCATATAATTTTATAACCAATTGTATTTCATCATGTTATTCTTCTCTGTCCATGCATTTTCTGGTTCACTTTCTTTATATTGTAAATATAAGTGCAATCTTATCACTGTCACTCTGAGGTCAATTAGTCCATCTTCCACCCATCCTGTCATCTCTAATTCATGATCACAAATATTAGTGCAGACCACCAGTCTGTGGTGGCTTCCATCATGTTCCTCAGACAAGCACAACCAGGCTTTTTCTACTGCTTCCCATCAACCTGCCTATAAATAAATGAGCAGTTTTAAATTTTTTTCTCTTCAAATTCTCCTTAAGTTTTTCTTGTCGTGTGTTGCATATATGAAGTTTCTAATAGCCTAAAACTTTTGTGCTCTTCTCTACTACAATTCTTCCTGTAATTTCATTGTTTAAATTTCCTTTAGGACAATTTTCAATCTTTCTTTGTACAGCATGAAGCTCAATGGAGTGAGTAGTGGTCTCTGAACAGGACCATGTGTTACCCTGATAGCATACTGATAAAAGAAAACCCACAGGATTCACAACCAAAGGCTGGTAGTGAGTTGTTTTTTCCTCCTGTTCAACTACTTGTGACTTATCATTAGGAGATTTAGACAGTTTCTAAGTTAATGAATTAATAAATGGAATTAAAGGCATTTTTTTTATAATGATGAATGTTTACAGATTTGTACTAGAAATTAATAAAGAAAATAATAAAGAAAGATGTAAGTACTACTCAGTGGTTTTGTATTCAGTTTAAATCAGAGATAAGGGAAACATTTTAATTAATAAATCATTCAGTGTACAGTTTGTTCCTGCTTGTTTTGGTAGAGCCTGGTTCTATTGCCACACTGGGTTGCCTATACATACAATACATTATTGCACAGTGTGGTGTGTGAGCCAGTAAGGGGGAGAAGTTTGAAGTGATGGTTGTTTGGAATATCTGTTTTTGTTAGTCAAGTCTTGCAAACTGGCTTTTCTGCAGAGATTTCAAAACCTGCTATTAACAACTGTATTCTCTCCACTGCTCATGTACTGAGGGAATGTAGTCAGTTTGCATATTTTATAAATGGAAGGAAAAATAAACAAAAGAAAAAAAAATCAGGAAGCAGTAGATATTTCTAAAGGCATTGCCAAAGGGTTTCCAGCCTGAAGACTGTTTAAAAGAAAACAAACCAACAAGTCAAAACAACTTTTGAGACATTTTAATCTCAGTATAACATGTCCATTATCTGCCTGAGGAATGCCTAGTGAGAGATTAAGTATGTTTACTAACTTGAGATCTAATTAAAAAGCTCTGTGACGAAAGAAATTAAGGAACACATTTCCTATAAAAAAAAAAATTCTCTGAATTAAATTCTAGCTGCTGAGAGAACTTGGACTGAGAATAAAGCTGAGGAGTTATACTTGCTTCAATACAATGTTCCTGTTGAAGACAGACACATAGCAATGTTCCAGTCTGCGACAGATGCATAAAATGTATTCATTTAAATGAAAATACACGTCGAAATTTTCTCTTATGCCTTACCCAGGTCCAGCAGAATAGACAAGTATTTGGATTTTTGAAAACAAGAAATTTTTTAAGAAATACCTTTATACTCAAAAACTGTCATGTTTGCTGTTGAAGTATTTGAAAAGGCAATTGAGGGCTTTCACGAGATTATCAGCATTTTAATGAGTCAAAAATTTGCCTTTTGCTAATACATTAGAATAATGTGCCTGATTTCTTAAAATTTCCAACTTAAAAACTTTTCAGTGAAATAATCAGAAGTAAATTGGGAGGCAGATAGAGGACCTAAGTTCTTAGAGAAAAAAAAAAAAAAGAAAAGGTTCTTGGGGCACAGGCACAAGTTTTCCCTGAGTTTATTTACACCTGCAAGTGTATCATTAGGCTATGTCTCCCTCGATTTTAGTTTGACATTCGCTGGAGTAATTCTGGCTCATTGCAAAAATTGTTACAAAGGTAACAATGTCATGGTATCAAAGAGTGTGTTTAAGGTTGGTAAGTGCTAGTGAGAAAGCTGCCTGAAGCACTTGCTTCAATTTTTTTTTTTCTAATCTCACTTGAATGATCATTTTAACTATTTTCCCCCCCAAATTCTACCTATTTACTCATTTTTCAAAGACTGCTGATTTTTTGTTTCTCTTAGGTGTGTTTTAAGCAGAAAATATTCAAGATTTTAGACTTTACCCAGACAGATTACTCAAAGAGTGATAAGAATACTATCTTTAAGAAAGAAGTTTGTCAGCTGTTATATATTGATTTTAATGTGTCATTTTAAATGTCCCAATATTATTAAATTTTAAGCAAAGACTTACAGGAAAACCTGTGTAATGTAGGTCTAAATGGTAAGAGAATTTTAGCTTAACTACATAAATGAATATATTTTTTTATTTATTCAGCTATTTTCAAAGCACCTATTGTTCTTGGAAAATTTAATAGTGGGACTAAAAGTTTGAATATACGACACCAGTGATTCCATATTCTGGAAAGAAATAGAAACATGGTCACAGGAAGAAAAAGGCACATGCCTGCAACATTTCTCAGAACTTCTGCTTGTGTTGAAAGGGACAGGAATAAAGCTATTAATGACACCACTGGTCAAAAACATTATTCATTAATTTGGAGACTGGAAAGATTTGGGTTGGATAGATTTACTTGGTATTCTTTGTGTCTTCTTCTGAATCTTTTTTTGAGGCAGGAAAATATTCAGGTTGTATAAAGAGGTTCCTTTAATAACATGGTGGAAAGAACAAAGCTTGTCTGTTTTAGATCATTCCAAATATTTTATAGCTTGTGGAGGATAGTGGTTGTCTGGAGTGCTGAACATAGTTTTTAATCCTAATTTATTTGTTTAAAAAGTATATTCAATGAAAAAATTTCCTTAAAGTCTATACTTCATCAGTCAGTATCTACTTTCTAAAACATCTCATCTCTGAAATGAACTTAAAGATCATCCACTGGAAAGATTGGGTCATTTAACAAATAGAAAACTGTTGGTGACTTCAAAATTTTGCTAACTGACATCTAATCCATATTGCTGCTATTTTCTTCATAAGTGTCTGATAGCTGATACTGAGGCCGAACTGAAGAATAGATCTTTAATGTATTTGAGAATTTACAGATATTCAAACTGAATCAGAGTTAAAGTGCTTCTCAATTTTCTACTGCAATGACTTTAAAGTTTTGAAGAGCCACTGTAGCTTGGATACATGACCAAAAGTAGAAAAGATGGAAAATGTTAATATCCCATGGCAGAGGTACTTAAATATTACCACTTAACATTTTATGAAATATAATAGCCTATGGTGCCCAGGTGGCTTCCTCCCCTGGTATCTTGATTAAATATTTACTTTGTTTAAGAGTCAACACAGGACAAAGAAAGCTCAGAAAATGCATTTTTAAACATTCTCTAAAGGTTCATATTAAAAAGGAATTTTAAGCAGAACTCTGTAAAATTTATTTTATTTGCATTAAAAGAAAATATTTCATATCATGTTTCTTGAACATTTAGACAGTTGCACAAGCTTGGATTTTGAATTATTCATTTACAGATATTTGCTATGTACAGACATAGAGGGGGAAAAAAAAACACCAACCAAAAAAAAGAAAAAAAAAACCAAATCCTGTTTCAGATATCTTAAATGCCAATAAACACTTACAAATAAATTACATCAAGCATGGCTACATGAGTTCATCAGAATCCCATGAAAGAAACTAATGCTCTTTACTTTGGACAGGTGTTCTGAGTAACCTGATGTAGTTGAAAATGTCCCTACTCATTGCATGGGCATTGGACTACATGACCTTTAAAGGTCCCTTCCAACCCAAAATATTCTATAATTCTATGATCTGCAATTTATTATTTTAAAAAAATGACATGAAAGTTTTGGGGAAGGAATTTTTGTGAAGGAAGACTATGAAAAGGAATATTATTGCAAAATTGCAGTAGCATCTAGATCAACATACAATAGTTTATGTTCCTTTTTGCCGAGTTATTCCCAAACACAGATGGTGTTTCAAAATTCTAAGGAATTTCAAAGAATGGAAGAGATTAAGTATCCACCTTTATTTAGATGGAAAATACAGACATAAGTAAGACTTGTCAAAAAATAGACAAGTTGTCCGTGGCTAAGTCATAAGAGAAAACCTGTTCTTTCTCTGGAGGATTTGCTCAATAACTACTATCAAAACACAATCTTTCTTACTACTATGGCAAAATAAAGCACCAGCTGTAATCTGAATGCATCATTTATTAGAGGTTATCATGCCACTTGATCTCTTTTTTGGAATGACTAGAAGGCAAGATTTCCTTTTGCATCAGTTTTGTTTGTACTAATGTGATAAACAAATAAATGTGGTAGGAATCACACTGAAATAACCAGATTAATTTTTCACAAGCTACAGAAGGATGGTAAGATATATTTCCAGCATGGCACCACTGTCAGTCTTAATCAAAGATTGTTAGTTTCCAAAGAATGTATGAATGGACCTAAACCTCATGAGATTAGACATATAAGACAATCTTGTTAGCCCTAAAATTTTATGTTTCTAGCATAAATTTTTGTTCCATTTAAAAATTATAAGAATTGGAAAACTACTGTTTGAGCTACATCTTTAAAAGTCAAATTCATTATAGACAGTGAAAAAAAACCAAAAAAACCCAACATGATTCAAAGCAGAACAGGAGATTAAAATATCCATCATGAAACCATGAGGGAAGCCTTTCCATGTGAAAGATACAGAAGATAAAGCTTGGAAATGTGCCTCAGGTGAGCACTATGTTGTCAGCACAGACAGTTTTGCCCACAGAGGAGCAAAACATTGCTTACTGGTTTTCTTAGCTGTGTCACTGGTCTCCTACCAATTCACAAAAACCTAAGCAACCCAAAAATAACCCTCAAACAAATGAACAAACCATCAAATAAACAAAAGCAAAAACAGAGTCAAAGTTCACTGTCAAAAAAAACTTTCCCAGTCAATCCTGGCACAGAAGTTAAGGTGAATCAAACCAATAGGCAACTTCAAAGACTCATAGCTCTTAGGGGTTTGCTTACCCAGCAAAAAAATGTGATTAATAAAATGGAGTTGCTCTGTGAGCAGTTTTTAATGTCTGAAAGCTGGTAAAATTGCTGAGCTTAAGAAAGAAAAAAAATATTTTTGACAAGTTAACATGAGCTCTTGCAGTCCAGTGTTATGCATTGAAATATATTTGCCAACAAGTCACTGTCACTTATTTCTCTTGCTGTTTTGAAGGTCCTGTTATTAAAGCATTATTCCTAGTGCAATTTGTATTTGTTCAGGTCTGGCATATATAAGTACAATGTGCTGATGGAACAATGTGTTTTTTGAAAAAACAAGCAGAATCACACTTTCCAGAAAAATAACAAAGACTACTTTAGAGATAACAAAGCTATCATGAAAAAGTTGAAAGGTTTTTAACTATATACCTGGCATAATCAGGTTTTTGCTTATTTATTCCTTTATAGTCATTTGCTTCATGATCTTATTCATAGTTGATGTAATAATACCCTTTAAATTTATTACAAAGAAAGCCCTGGCTCTTTTAAATGCTTGGGTATTGAAAAAATACATTTTGTATTGAAATGTACAGTTTCTCTTGAAATTTACAGCTTTTCTTTTTTGTGTTTTTTGTTTGTTGTTGTTTATTTCAGAAGACAGGGTGTCTTCCAGTTCTGCCTTTCAATAATACATAGGATCAGAAGGGTTTCTTATGGAATACTTAATATGTATTAAAATGCACAAATACATTTTGTTGATCTGGATGTTTCTATTTTATCATTCTGTCACCACTTTTATGGACTTGACAAACCAATGCTGCAAACAACTTTCACTGAGGTTTCCTTAGTTGTGAAGCAGTTGATATATCAGAGTCATAGTTGTCTTTCTGTAGAAGCAAATTTCAAAAAAGAACCTAAAAGGAAGAAAAAATAGCAGAAAAAATTGACAATGATTTTAGAATCCAACAGAATTTCTGTTGCTGTACTGCACAAACCTTTTTTTATGTTTGGAGGTTTTTTGATTTGGTTTGGTTGTTTTGTTTTTTGGTTGGGGTTTTTTTTTTTGTTGTTTTGTTTTTTGGTGTGGGGTTTTTTTTGCTTGTTTTTTTTTTAGTTTTGGGTTTGTTTTTTGTTTTGTTTTGTTTTTTTGGTTTTGTTTCTGGTTTTTTTTGTAAAGATGCACAAGCTGAAATTGTGATTACCATGAATGTAGTTGTGGAATTAATCTTGTGTGCTAAAAGCAACAGTAAACATAAAGAAAACCAAACCAAACCAAAACAGCAGTATTTTTATTTGAGAAAGAGCTAGTTCTAGAATCATTATGTAGCAGGAAGGATGGAATATAGAAAAGTTTTTCCTCTTCTATCAGATAGTAAAAAAAAAAAGAATGAAAACTATAAAAATGAGTAGACTTTCAGTGTTGGAACAAGCAAACAAACACAAAGGGAATTTGGTAAATGAAACCATATGAACTAAAAATCCATGCTGAGGACTTGGTTACTAGTGAGATTTAATTAACAACTCAGTACTGGCAGAAGAACCAATTATAGGAGCACAGAGGTTTAACTAGGGAGGTTGAATCCTCAACTGCATCTTTTAAAAAGGATCTTGTTTAGAGACAGAGGAGGTTTTTGCTATCTTGTTTGTTTTCAAACAGTAGCCAAACCACTGAAAATAATTCCAGGAAAGATTAGAAATTAATTTTATTTTGGATTGTCATCCAAATTTTAGAAGAATTTCCAAATGTATTTTAACATGGTAAAGTTAAAAACCTTAATAAAACCTGGTTCTCCCCACACATCTTTTCTATACATGTTATGGCTGTTTCATATTTGAGACAGAGTAGCATGCTGATCTTTCTCTATGTACAGACCCAGGGAAACCAGAAAACATGAAAACTCATCCACTATAAAATCATTAATAATTATTCTTTATTTTTTAACACATACTCTCACTTTCAAATTTTCCACAAATATGTTTCTTTTCCTTTTTTATTACTAGATGATGCTTATTGTTAAAGCAGATCCTTTTTATTGGACTATAGTATACTACTTGATCAGTGAAAAGAAGGTTATTGGTTGCTTTGTATTTAATATTTTGATCAGTAAAGCTTATTAAAATTTTAATTTACAGGCTTTCACTTAATTCTGAAATGCACATGGCTATAAATAGTTACAAAGCTAATTTGTAGCACAAGTATCTGCTTAAGTGTCTACATTAATTTCATCCTCAAATCTCTGCATTGTCAATGGATACAATACTAAATTAAATATTGTTCAGTAATCATCAAACTCCTTAGTCATGATGATCAAGTTTATACCTTAGATATACTGCCATGCACTAGAATTATCTCAGGTGTTCCCAAAGACAAGCAAGCATTGAGTATGTGATACTTCTAGGACAAGAACTAGAAGTTCTACAGAATCTGAATTTTCTGCAGTTTTCCATCTGTGAAGTCAATGTCCAATTGAGTTCTGAGTTCTGCAGACTATATTGTGTTTAATTCCAGATAATCAGGTTGGATCACTTTGTTCTCAACTACTGTCCTTACATTGCTATAACCTGGTACACAGAAAAAGCAAGATGAATTAAAACTCAGACATACAAAATTAGCAAGAGGAAAAGGTTCAGAGCTCTTCATACCCAATAAGTAATGCTCACCCCCACCTTTTGTATGTGCCAATGATCCAATTTTGTATGTGGTTTATGGCAGCAACCACATTCATGGTCTGATGGAGATGCTGTTTAGAGGAGGGTCTGGAGTTGGGAAAGGTGAAGACTCATGTTTTTTCCCTCAACACATGTTCTAGACAAAGAAAGGCCTTTTTATGCATTTTGCTCCTATGATGAATCCACCCCTATCAGTGTGTGCATCTCATCAAAAAAGTTGGTGCTGTCTGCTGTTAATTAAAAATCTTGATTAACCAACAGCATGTCTGTTTAAATCCTGTTTTGGTCTGACTTGCTGACTAGAAGCAAAACATTGGTTTTCAATACGAATCCTCAAATATCTTAGATTTTTTAACATCTTGTTGAAGCTGCAATTTTTTTCTTGGCCAGCCTGTATCTTCCAGAAAGTCATCAATTAATGTGTATTTACTGAGTTAATGATACTCATTATCATGATCATACAAGCCAGTGACACAAGAGAAACAGACATTTTGGATACCTGTATCTAAAGAGTTCTGATTATGATGAAATCTATGTGAATAATATAATCTGATTTGGTATCTGAACTATAGAAAACCATAGTTATTTGGGATTAATACCAGTATCAGTTGTTTTCAGTATGAAACAAAACATTGTGCTTCATTGTGAAATTAATGAGTAAACCCCAACAGTTATTTGAAAAAGCAAACTCTCACACTTGAAATCTGAAAGATTTATCTGAAACAATGATATTTGTCTTTATTATATTTATCCCCATTTTATTCTGCCAAAATTGTTTGTTGAATTCTGTGTGGATTTCCTGTCATTAATTCTAGTTTAGTTGTTGTTTCACTTTGTGGGCATGTCCCAATGGTAGCAGTCATATTATGAGAAAAGTTCTGAAATTCCGTTTGGTCCAAGAAGTTCTGTAGTGCAGACATCAGTTTCCAAGGAGGACAGCATTGGATGCTTAGCACAACAGGCAATAAAATTTAGCAGTTTTCTAAGAAGCAGATTTTTAAATACTCATTGTTAATTCCACAACATATACATCAACAAAGCCCAACTTTGAGATTTAGGTGTTTTGTTCCCTGAAAACTACTGTCTGTCTAGAGCTAAAAATGGCTGTTCACCTTGTAAGGTATTATAAAAGTCCCCATTGCTTTTCTAAGTAAATTATTTTTCTTGTAGCCTGAAGCTGCTAACAGTACTTGAAGAATTAATAATGGTTTCAGAACAGGTCAGCATGTATCCTGCCAGCTCTCTCTCTCTCCCACTGAGCACACTAAGAATACAGGACTTGTAACGCTAGTGGGGTTTATTACATTTGCTTATAGTGAAGACAGTAGCAATCTTAAGTGTCTAGCAAAACAAGAGGGCCCTAAAAAGTTATTGCTGAAATACAATACCAAAATAAATGGATTTTTTCTGGACTCCATCAAAAATCTCTTGGAAGAACTGAGGTTATCAGATACTGCATCAGTGCTCCACTGAGGAAGTTTCACTTCTTCCTGTGACAACATGGCAAAATTAACTGATTTTTAGACAGACCTGACATTTTATACAGGAGTTTGAAAATCAAAATAGCAAAATCTGGTGTCAATTCATAGATGTCATTTGGTTAGCTGCTGGTTTATCAGTGCACGAAATAATCATCTTTCTATTGGGTTTGGAAAGTCAAGTGATGTTCCAGTACAATTAATGGGACCAGGGAGGTTGTGTTTTCTTTAGGTTTCCTTGTAAGGGTTCACGAAGCTGCTCTAGATTTAGTTTAAGAAAGTTTGATTAATAGGGCTGAGCACTTTTTGATTACGATTGGTTTTACTTTTCTTTCCTGGTATGAAAATGAGGCCAGAGCAGGATCCCATTATAGAAGTCACTAAGCAAACGTATAATAAAATGCTAATCCCTGTCACAGAGACCTCACAACCTAAATAACTGCCTGACATTTCAACAATGCTTATCAAACTATATAAGTGAAATTTTATTCTCATTACAAAATAGTATTTAAGCTTTAAGAAATATGAATGAATATGAATACAACTTGCCTCAGAAATTTATATATTTTAAATTATAATTTTAATAAAGAGATGTAATTCTGAAATAATGGATGTTGTGTTATGGCAAGATGTCACGTTTATTAATTTAAGAAGTAAATTTTTGCAAATATTCTTTTTTAGAGAACATAAGAGAAACTTTTATAGAAACAACCAGATTATTTTCCATACAAAAAGACGTTAAAAATTCTCCTTTTGGTGAGATCTTATATAAGCTTGGCACTGGATTTTTTCAATCATGAGTTAAATTACAGTATTGTTAATTGTGATGATCAAATCAAATCTCATACACATACCAAGAAGAGTTTGTTTGATCACTGCCTTCATTTCTGTTCTATCCAAATTGAAATAATGACTTTTATTTTGCAAAAGCTATTCTGTCTCAGTTTAGACATGTCATCCTAATTTTAGTGACACTACCAGAATACCTGTAGGCAGTCCGAGCTCCCAAGAAGGATCTGTAATACATGAAAGCAGTGCTCACCCACAGTGATGTGTGCTGACAGCAGGTGGTGCTGCACTTTAAATTAAGGAAAACTGCAGCTTCCCCACCACATCTGCTTGGATAGAAAAGCATGGTTCAAGCTTCATCTGCCCTCCTCGGTATGAGGGCACATGAAACTTGAAGCATACCTTTATTTTTTTTTTTTAATTTTGGTGGTTTGTTTTTTTTTTTTTTTTTAGATCTGTATGGATTCACATAAATATGTGTTTATATATGTGGTACATGCTACTTCTGGTTTTCCAGTTTAGAAGCCCTTGTGGGAATTGTCCTTTTTGTGAGGCTTTGCAGAGGTAGCAGTCAGATGGTTAGTGTTCCAGTTAGAATTAATCTTCTCAGATATGACACTCTTTTTATAGAGAAGAAACCTCCTGGTTATTTGTTTAATGTTTTAAAGCCTGAGGTGGATAAAGCATATGGAGCTACCTACAGTGGAACAGCTCACATCTGCGACAGGCTTTTCTGTGGTCGTCATTGCTGTTTTCAAGTGCCTTGAATTCATTATTTACTTTTCTTTTTTTTTTTTAAATGCCAGATCTACCAAAGGGACAGCAAGGCATAGCTGTATTATTTGATTTTCCTGGGAAAATGTTGGGCTTCTCTCCTCAGACAAGTACAACTCCTGCTCCTGCTGTATGGTTATTTAAGGGATAGATCTGTAGATGGTGGTGAGGACTCTCTATGTAGAACTGAAGGTGAATTTAAATGTCTCTGACAGCAGTAGTCCAAGTAAGTAGTAAATTACAACAAATTACCACATTCCTAGAGGTTCTTGTGAAGATATCCCAGTGAAGAGCTTGTTATAAGAAATATAAAACAATTCATTTAACCTGTTTCAAGGCAGGGCTAACAGTCATGGTAATCAAATGCACAGGATGTTATAAATCTCTTGAGATTTATCCTTCCATAATAATTTTTATATACAAAGTTTCCTTCTGTATTCATTGAACTCCACTGGCAAACAAGAGGTTCAAATGGAATATCGCATTTAGGAAAAAAGACCTACATGCAGTGTATGAAAAAGTCCACAGCCCTTTATGAAACTTAATATGCAAATTCTGTGATCTACTGGGTTAAAACATAGAGACTAAATCTAGGCACTTCCTGGTTGTGCAATGTTATGAATGAAGCATGAAATGGACTTGCTAATTAAAATCCAGCTGAGCGTTATAAATGTATCACTACCACTGCATTGACTACATCTACAGAGACTTCTGTTTATTACGGGAAAAAAAAAAAAAAAAAAAAAAAGGCTAGTCTTAGATCCTGATGGTACTTAAAATAAACTACCAAAGTAACTTACTGAATGCCTATTTAAATACTTGCCTGTTAAAACACATGAAAAAATTAAAACACATGAAAACCACAGCATTTATTGTGTTCAATTTACAGTCAAATGGATTTAAGGAATAACATTATTGACAACCTAACTATCACTTGGAGCTGGATGTGTGATACATTTATTCTGGAAACTTAGAGAGCTTTCACTTCTATTGATACAGCAACAAAGAGTGATGAATTCTTTCAATAAAAGCAGTTGTTAATATTAGGGTTAAACTGCATACTGTATTATTGTTGTTTTGCAATTCAAATAAAATAAATACTTGTTAATAAGAGACTAGTCTAATTACTTTTAACATAAATGAAGAAATGCAGCTTTCTAATATATGCTAATTATAAAATGTGTTTTGATTATGTAACTGTTTTCAGGACTGCTGTTCATGTTGAGGGTTTTTTCTTAGGTAGCATTAAAAATTAGGAGAAACAAAAATGAATACAACTTTTTTTTTTTCTTTTTTTTTGCCTTGCTGTGCATAGGTAAGTTTTAATTTGACATTTTTATATGAATCGATTAAGACCCTACTGTTTCTCATCCTGTGAGGTATGGTAGGTACTAACAGAAGAGCTGGGTTAGTATCTCATAAAGCATTTCATTGCTTTTAAAAGGTTTCTCTTAAGGATATATGATTTACATGTGCTTAAATTGTTATTTAATTTTTGGATAAAAAATATTTTCCTTTTTTTATTACATCTCAATATGCATAATTTTTGTTCAAAGTGAGTGTTACTACAGAAAGATGTATACTGGAAAAATATTCTGAGTTTGCTGGTGCTAAATTCATAAATTTTGCAAAAGACTAATTAAAAAAGCCAAAACAACAAACAAACAAGCATGCGATATGCAAGCTCAATTTTGCCTCCTTTTAATAATGTTCTTTTCATCATATGCTAGACCTTGTTTAAAGTTAAACATTTACCTAACTCCTTCTTTGGTGGTGACGTTTTATTAATCACCTTACAGATGATCAATAAAATATTATTCCATTAAAATTTCAGAAAATATTTGGAATAATTTCATGCTTGCCATAAATGTCACTGAAGTTCACTGCAGTTCTTTTGGAACAAAGTTGAAACAGTCATTAGCAGGGAAACCCAGAAATAGCTTGTACAGCTTTAAAAGTATGCCTGTCTAGACAGCAGATGAATGGAGAAGAAATTCTTCCTGCATTGGCCTTGAGCAAACTCTACACAAAATCACAAGCACTTATATAAGCCAAGACTGCAGTGACCAGACAGGAGAATTTAAAATCCTCACACTAGATTATATTTTATGCAATCATTACTTGTTTACGTGTTATAGATGAACGCATATCTTATGTGTTAGGTACTCTGCAACAGTACAATATGTGGTTCATGGAACTCCAATGTTAAAAATTTATACATAGAAAGAAATAACCCTAGAGAAGGAGTAGTGATAGTATTCTTCCATCTCTCATTGTGAGCTATTCTTGGCAGAAAAAATAAGCTGCAGGACAGAGCCATTAATCTGATCTTTGGTACACTCAGAAACATTTGTAGTGGTCCTGCAGGCTGACAAGAACTGTGAGCCTTCCCCAGTGAATTCCTTGTACTTGCTTCCACAGTGTAGACCAAAAGGCTCAGTTCTTTTACAGGGAAGCCCCCCTCTTCCTCCAAGGAGTTTCTGACAACCTAAATAGACTATGAAACGTAGTGAGCAAAGAGACATGGAAACTCCCAACACTTGGCTCTGTCGTGCAGTCACCAAGAAACACAGTAAAGTTGGCTTATGGCTGCCACTTCCTAGGGGCAAGGGAGCTCTTGCTCAAATGTTCCCTCCCTTCCCTCTTCATTAATATGGAGGCAAATATTTACTCTGGTAGATGTTTGCACTTACAGTCAAAATATGGCATGAACTGAACTGAGAGCATATATCTGCACTCTTAATTCATATATAGTATAGCTTAACCCATAGTGAAAGAGTTCAGATAAATCACGTTACTTCACAATTGTTGCAAGCTAAGAACATACAGTATATGTGAAAAGTAGCTCAGCAGATGCTTGGTAAGCCACAGTAACTTGATTCATTATCTATTCCCCGAGAAGCAAGGCCACAAATCATATAAAGTTGCATAGGTTAAACTCTCAAGAGATTTTCACAGATTCCTGGCATAATGTACTCGATATATGACTGTCAACATATTGACATTTGCGAGTTTTAGCTGAACTCTCTTTAAAATATCTTCAAAAAAGAAATTCTGCTCATGACTTATTATTCTAAATGATAAAAAGGGTACAGCAGATATTGGAAGCATGAGAGTATGGGGTCAAACCTCAGGAATCAGGCAAGGAAGATGTAATCAACACAGTCTCTAAGTGTTGGAATGGACTTGATAAAAGCCTCGGGGGAAAGGAAGGAAAGACAGCAGCTTGAGCAGCTGTTTTCATAGTGTGCCAACATACCCTCAATGGGAAGTAAAAACTGGACAGAGTGGATGGATCTCGTGCCGTCAGCGCAGAACTTGGACAGGTTCCCCTAAGTCAGCACACAAACAGGCGCTGGTGCCATTCCAAAAAGTCCTTCATATGAGCTGTGAGGATAAGCAATTAAGAATGATGGTAAGGAGCTCAGAGCAGCAGTGATCTCACTGAGCCATCTCTGCCACTCAGCTCTGGCTCTGGCGGATCAAAAACTAAATAGCGACACGTTTTAACTGGAGGAAGCTTAATAAAAAACACACATGTACTCAACCCTGCTTAATGAACCTCTTAGTCTAAAGACAATGGCAGAAAAAAAGGCATTTTCAAACATAGCATACTTCACGTTTTACTGATGCCTGAGCTTACATTGTTTCCCATTTGCATAGTTAATACAGAGGTAAAATACGTGGAATTTCCTTGCTTTGCAGCACGCTGGGATGAGCTTGGTGGAGCGGTTACTTTCCAGATTGTATTAGAGGGCTAAATGACTAGTTTCTTCAATCATCCCAGCACTGATTGCCAAAATTTTGTTTGATCTTTTCCCAACTGAGAAAATACTAACTTTTCCATGTTCACCATGTGAGACTCCGTACATTTTCACATTCACATTTCTCTGTTTTGAGGAACTTTTCCACATCTCACTGATGGGAAGCGAGAAGAGTTAGTAAAACTTGGTCAGCAAGCAAAAATTTCCTGAGGTTTCCATTTACATTTTGTACGTTTGCTAAATTCATTAAGTCATTCAGAGCAGTCACCCAAGAGTCACTTTAGGGAGCTGGACTTTACTGGCAAAATGGAAAGTAAGCTTGATTATTACCTTTATTAATAAAACAAATAAAATTTCAGAGGAATTAATGGTTGCAGCCCTGATAGGACAGGCACAAAATGAGGAAGTATTAATATAAAACTTTAGGGAACAGTTAAAGAAAAATCATTGGTTTTGTTTCCTTTCCAAATCAGAAAATGTTCATGGGTATTACTTCTCTGTACATAATATATGGAACCTGGCAGTAAATTCGGGATAGCACACTTGGTTATTTTATCATGTTAATTTGAATCCATACAAAAAAAAAAAATACATGTCTTTTTAACTACCTTAACAAATAATATTTCCTTTTTCTAAGGAAGTAAATCTACAAACCATTTTTCTCTGAAGTCATTAATGAGCCTCAGACCTAAAACCCAATTGGATTTTCTTCTACCAGACACCTTGCTTCTCTTGCTAATGTTAACAAAGCTCTTAATTTTATTTTATTTTTCCATTGTCAGGAAAAAGGTGAATAGCAGCTCTCACTCACAGCCTTCTCCCTAAGACTTCTGTAGTCCCAATTTCCCCAGAACAGGCAGAGACAAGCTGGCAGTCAGCCTGGAGGAGGAGGAGGGGTGACAGTCAGGGCACTCAGGCTCCAACAACTTGCCAGAGAAGTGCATGCCAATTTTACTTTCCCCCTGCAGTGAGAAAATTAGTTGGATAAAAGCCTTTCAGACAGGCAACAGGCAAACTATTTTTTTCCCATTTGTACGCCCAGTATGGGATTTTTCTAGAACTCATCCTGTCTCTTTCTTCTCATCTCACTAATTTTAAAAAAAATTACCTTTATCCTAATTTGCACCATCAAAAATACCTACAAAAAGCATGGAAAGAGAAACAGATGGAGGCAGATAATGCTGGAGAGGAGACTGAGGGCTGAATAGCTCTGTATGGTTAATTGGCTGGTTAATAGCTCATATCACTTACACTATTACACAGTAGCTGGAAGATGCCTGGAGTTGGTTGAAGGAAGTGCAGCACAGGGTTTCAGAGGTCCAGTGGACTTACAGAAAAAAAGGTGCCCAGTAGCAAAAATAAAGAATGTTTAGAAGAATAGCCACATTGTATGGCTGTTGTAATCCTTGATCTAACCTGATTATTTGCTAAAACATGTCAATTAACGTATTCAGTTAAACTTTCATGTGTAGTGCATAGATATAGTGAGTGCAAAAAACATCTTTGAAGGCCAAAAAATAGGCTGTAGGAAAGGAAAAAGCATTCAGCAGCTGTATGCTTAAATAGTACAGAGGAAGACACTGCATTCTATCTTCTGTAATTGCTAGTTACAGAGCTTCTGGAATTTATAGACCCCAGTGCGCTACTGTGGTTTCTTCCAAAGCAAGACCCTGAAGAGGTTTTAAATAAATGTTTACAGTTCATCATAAACTTGGAACATGTAGTGCAGTTGCATATACTTAGGTTGTTGCAGCAAGACAACATTTTAAGTTCATATTCCTTGAAGAACAGAGTAAGGACTCCAAGCTACTTCAGTAGAAGCATGCAAAATGTTGTGTCCTCCCATGCTTCTTCATGAGTGATGATTAGGACATTTTCGTAACTTCCATTATTGACTATAAAAGGTAATTCTACATGGAAAGATTGCAAAAATTTAAGAAAATAGCATTGTTTTATTTCCAGGATATTACTGTTAGTTGTGTATTTTATTTAAACCATGCCCTCTCCTCCTGGACTCATTTTCTTGGAATTTTTCTCGTTTTTACATAGGTTATTTTCTTGGAAAATGTATTGCTGGTTTTTAATTTACTTTTAGGCACTGAAGTGTCTTATAATCAATTGAAAATATAACTAAAATGTATCCTGAATTTTCATTTAGGTTTGTAGGGGTTATTTTAAGAACAAAATCATCAGGGATTTTGGAAGGAAAGCTGACACTGAATTCTCAAAGCTGCTAATGCTGTGATAACAAACATGTGACTACATTAGCAAAAAGAAAAATTCAAGCAGTGTGTCACATTATTTTGACCAATTGTGGATGAGGGAATTTAAAATTTAATTATTGACTTTTTACAGAAGTATGTTGGATTCCATGCTAGTCATAGACAGGAGGCTCACATGACAGACAGGAAAGTACATTTGTTTTTACTTAAGGAATTAGGAGAGGTGACACAGGTCTGGCTGTAGCTGCTAAACCTCTGGCCTTGCTGAGGACTGCTCTGGACAGGCATGAGCCAGTAAATTGCAGAGGTACCAGCACCACAAAAGGCTCACAGAGGATTCAATGTTTACTGTTTCTTTGCTATGAAAAATGTGATGTTTAAAACTTGGGCTGAGGAAAAGATGAGATACAACTTGTGGTTTTGGTATTAGATCACTGAAATTGCTGGTTTCTCCAGAACACCTTACAGAAAACAATACACTGGATAGACTTCTTTCTAGTGCAGCTATTCACTCATTGCTGAGCTTTAAGAGTTGTGCCAATGATTATCAATCAAAGATCTCCTTGACTAGGAAATATGGAACTACAAGAAATCAAAATTAGCCCTTAAGCCATATCATGAGAACTTTGTGGGTAATTCTCTCTGTTTTTTCCTTAGGTCTGTGTTTTTTTACTTTCATGGTATTTCTTAACTGGACAAGTGAACTGTTGAAGAGGGAGAAATAAAGAATAACACAGTGTTGATTTATGAGACATAATGTTAAACTTTCACCAAATGTTATTAGATAGTAATGTTTTAAATTCTCAGAATTAACAACTCCATCAAGTGTACAGTACAGCCAAGAGGGCAGCTGGGCACAATTGTATGGTGGTGTTTCATGGACTACCCCTCATGGGTGGATTGTGCTCAGCAAAAAGAGGGACTGAAAAGTGTTTTTGAGGAAAGAGTAGATCTGTGAACTTCGTTATTTCTGGCATCTGAAACCAAAAGACAGTTTTCTATATCAAAAGGTGCACCTGTTGTAAACTTGTGATTTCTGAAAAGGAGCAAAGCCCCTCCTAAAGGTGTGACTTTAACACTCTCTGGAACTGCCTGAAAGGAGGTTGTAGCCAGGTGGGAGTCAGTCTCTTCTCCCCAGTAACAAGCAACAGGACAAGAGGAAACAGCCTCAAGTTGCACCAGGAAAGGTTTAGACTGGATATTTGGAAAAAATTTCTTCGCTGAAATGCTGCTGAAATAGTGAAACAGGCTGGCCAGGGAAGTGGTGGAGTCACCATCCCTGGAGGTGTTTAAAAGATGTATAGACATGGGTTAGTGGTGAACTTGGTGGTATTGGGTTGATGTCAGCTGGACTCAATGATCCCAAAGGTTTTTTTAAACCTAAATAACTCTGTGATTCTATGTACTTTTTGTACAGTGGTTTAGCAAACAAACATCTACATGTATCTTTCTTCTCTATCTGAAATTATTCCTCTTCTGTTTGACTGAGAAATTCACCTGATTTGGAAGCTCTAGCTATAAATCTATAGTATTGGCAGAAGGCTATTCATAAAACATGGGGATTTCACTGTAAGTTCTGGAGGAAAGTCAATGTTGCAAAGTGAAGTGTAAAATTATTCCTGTCTCACTGTTATTTTTGAGTCATATATCTCTGCCTTTTATGAACAGCAGGCGTATTTGGAAGAATTATGTCTGAGTCATAAATCCCTATTTGCCTGGGACATGACTAATAGGTGTCTTTAACACAGTAAGATGACATTACTGTCTTAGCTTGCAATTTTTTTTCAACCTCTGAAGCACATACAACAGACGAAGTTTAAACAGTACAATGACGTTAATCTATGATTTGTCAGGATGTTGTTACCACCCTCCTCTTCTGGTCCATTGATTCCAGCCAGCAGATGCTGTAATTTATATGAGTCCCAAAATTTATTATTTTAATATTTAGCAAGCACAATCAGCATGGTTGCTTTCAGAACCTGCTGAGTGTCATAGTCTGTGGGAGAAAAGGAGTGAGCGAGTCGAGGCAGGGAAGGAGGGAGGAGATCATTGTTCGTGCACTCCCTCACGCTGCGTTGGCTGAGCTGTGACCAGGGAAAACAAAAGTCTGCTTAAATGAATCATGTTGCAGATCTTCCTGCTGTAGCTACCAGTGGGGGCCGGTCTGTTTGTAGGCAATTACCAACCCCTTGGGTTTTGAATAGCTATGCATCTTGAGTGCGAAAAAAAAATCTCCACTAGCTGGTTTCTGTCATCCTCATTGTCTTGTAGAAAAGACAGAGAACAATTCTACTAACACATCTTAGCATTAATATTTCATATTTGTGAATATCTCTGCTAGTCTAAAGTCTGCCAAGCATTGCTTATAAATAGGTTCTGAATTTTACAGAAGAGCTTATTATTTCAGTGGAAACAACACCTTCTCTACGTGCCTTTGATAGCTGCCTATTTGTCAGTATCACGATTATTAGCTATTTATTTATTTGTTTTAGGTCAGACTGTGCACTCCTGCACAGCACTATGTATGGTTACACAGTTGCCCCAAACTCACTCCCTTTAAAAGCCAAAGTCTCTTCATAAGTATGTATACATGCACAATGAATTACATGACACACTGATAAATTTTGCAGCACATAACAGGAACGAACAATATTTGGTGTTTCCTAAATATCCTTAATTGTTCCTGAAAGTGTGTTACCTGCAATACTAATTTATCTTGGCTATGCAATGTGAAAATACTATTGAGAAGTTTTTGTGGGAATTTTTGTTTTTTTAATGTTGAAGTTTGCACTTTAATATTCCTGGTACAAAATTTCTCCCTTAAATCACATGGTATTGTATTTGCTCAGTCAATTAGATGGCCTAAATTCCTAGAAGAAAATAACTGCTGAGGAATAATGAATGAGGAATAATATATAATACATCATTAATATGGAAATTAATCACAATTTATGCAGAAACTCACAAGCCCTTCAGCAATTATCAGCATTTTTTTATAAATAAAATGGTAGCTGTCAAAGTATTTACAAACAAATAACATGCCCTATCACTATTATGGGCCTAACTGATTAGATATATATGCTAAAGCATCAACAAATTATGGCTTTGCTGTTCGATCAGTTCTAATTAATTCTAGATGTTCCTCAAGGGACATCCTGTTCAAATGAACTGATTATTAGCAGTGATGAGAGCTGGATGGTGACAAATGTATCCTTTTCTACAGCCTTCAGGAATGTGATAGCATTTGCTTGGATATGAAATAAGGCCATGATCTGTGTATTTAAATATGACACATAAAAGAGATTTTCTTCTTCTGGAAGAAAAGACCATCAGAGGCTTTGTGTATTTATTTCTTCCCACAGCCTTTTAGCCAGAAACAAATAGTGCAAGAGAACACTCCAACACCCTAAACCAGAAGGTGACTGACTGTGGTTAGGATTCAGCTCACTAGCACCTACCTCCAGATAAAGCACGCTGGTGGGTTATTTAGGTAGGTATTTATATTGTACCAGGTAGGAATTTATATTCTTTACATTGGAGGATGGCTTTCTGAGCTTTGGGCTCTGCTTGAAGTAGAAATGTCATCTTGAGGTACCAAAAGGTACACGTTTAAAACAAACAGCTGAAATGACAGCAGCTGTTGCCCCCAGGCTGATCAAGCTGAGCACTGAAAAGGATGATTTTATGCCTGTGCTGTGGAGACTGTCACTTTCTGATGCAAACAACTAACACGCAGCATTTCTTCTTATAATTGTAGGCAACGTGCCACAAATGAAAGAGAAACTGTGCTGCTGCATCTGCCAGCCCTTGAAGGCTACAAGTGGTGACACTGGCTCAAAAATTTAGACAATTTGGATTCATTTTAATTTAATTATACTAAATTGTTTTAGTGGAAGAATAATAAAAATTAAAAATAAAAAAGAGCAGCTGTGAGAAAACTGCAAGGACCAAGTTGATCATTTTGCTTTGTCTCCAAAGTAAAAACTTCTATGTTATTGTGCTTAATTTTAAATACACATTTAGACATGTTTTAAATGTGGATTTCTAGCTTCAGAGATCTAGCTTCCTCAGACACCAGTGCTTAATGGGTAGAATTATCATATGCATCCAATTTCTTTGTGATTGAATTTTCTTCATTATTAAAATTTCATACTGTTTTTCTACGACTGTAATGTCCTTTGTAATTATTTCATGTTCTTACCGTAATATATTTCTTTCTCACAGAGTCCCACAGTTTACATATTTTTCAGGTCTTCATAGAGCTTATAACTATTTTATGTCTTGTGTAGTCAAAAATGGGCTTTGGCTAAAGCAAGAAGATAGAATTAATCAGTGCTTGAAATATACCTTCATTGGAAAGCTAATTTCCTATGTTAAGAGAAATTAAACTCCTGGCGTGACTGCAGATGTTGCTTTATGCTACTTTTAATTAAGGATATTTGTTTAAGACTGAAAATACCTTTTAAATAGACATTACTTGTCAAATATTTTCCTTTTTTATTAAAAAGGTTAATTTTATTTCAGAAAGTTATAATTTATGATCTCATTTCTGAAAATTTGTTGCAATCCATTTACCAAAGAACTCCCAGACTGTAGCCTCTGTTCATAACCAAACAGAGTTTCAAGCAAACTGTGTTACTGAGGACATAGATCACGAACTTCACTACCAGGCTCCCAGGCTGCTGAAACCCTCCTTCAGGAAGTTTATTATTTTGATTTTATGTGTAATCACAAAGAAAAACAACAAAAAAACCTGTGGAAAATTTAGCTTAAATACAATTTCCAGATTCTTAATAGAAATGTTCTTCAAGAGCAATCAAAAGCAATATATCATGTAAGGTTTATGAAGAAGCACTGATATATTCAAAGTGCTTTTTCCAAGTTTAAGATATGATCTTATTACCATACTACTGAGGTAACAAGAAAAAGTATTCAAATTCAAATGTTTGAGTTCAAGTGGAGAGAGAGCAAATAACGTTCCAGAGAATTTGAAAAAATTATCTTTTCATTTTGACATATGCTGTGTAGAATATTGGCTCAGTGACCTGCAAGAGAGAGAAAAAAGAAGAAAAATACCCACTTTAGTTGAAGTGTGATTGTTTATATACTACTGAGTAGGTGAAATTTCATAATCTTGCCAACACTAGCTCTCTGTTGGCAATATATGTGCTGGGTTGTTTTGACAGAAGTTTATATGGGACCACTGCACTAAAGAAAGTACAAAGCTTTGTGCCTTACATGTTATTAAAGATCTTTATAAGATCATATGGTAGTAATGTAAGAATTGGAAGAGAAATGTAACTGTGATTTCAGATTTTTATTTTGGCTGGCATATAAAATTATCATTTTGGGACCCATAAATATCACAGCAGGCCACTAAAGAAGAAAATCTCTGAACTCCCATATGGTTTTGTTATAGCATTCTTACTAATTCAAATTGATCAGCTGAAATTAACTCTGCAACAGAGCTAATACCAGGAAAAACCATCATTATTTGTTTTCACAATGGAAGAAATCAAATGCATTTTTTTTAGTGAGGATTCAACTCTGAAACAAATTCCTTTGGAGGTTAGCAGTCTCATATAAGACTACTCCTCCTCTGTAGTAATTCCAGTGGAATACCTATGGACATACACTCTATTAAGTCACTATTGTTTTATTCATTGCTGATCAAGCCTGCTAAATCTACCATTGCTTTCCCTCCATAGGTTTTCTTTATATTCAGTCAAATTTTATCGGAATGTGTCTGCCCCACATCTCTAGCAAGCATGGCAGCATGATATTTCTAAAGTATTTCTGTCTTCCTAGGATAGAAAAGTCCAGTCCCAGAATATTCCCTTTTATTTTTTCTTTCTGAAAAACTGGTATATTTTCACCTTCCTAAGAATGTGGCAGTGAATACAGAGGAAGAGATTTAGAAGCTGGATTAGAAGATGAGTATTTTTCTGGCAATGGATAGTTTTGATCGTTTGAAAAAGCACTGATGCTTACCCAAATAAAATGTTTCTGAAGTTCTCCTTTGTTAGATTTATGTTTGAATCTTCTGTTTGTAGATCCATTTCTACCTGCTTACTACACATTGCCGTGGTGTGGGTGGCTTATTTGTATCCATGATAGCTCCTTTATACTTCCACTTTCAAAATTTAAAGACATATTTCTACTGAGAGTAATAAAACACAATCAAAAATCTGCTCAAGAGCTACTGCATTTCCTCTGTCTTAGAAACAAAGGATAGCTGATGGATATATAGTCCCTAGCGAGCTTTTACATGCATCTTGGACTAGACTTTTAGCAGAATCTAGCCTTGTTCTGCAGAGAGACATAAGTCTTGCTTCTTTACCTCTTGCAAGAAGGACATCCTCCATTATCATCGGCGTATTTCTAGATACAAATTTATTTGCCTTATAAAGATGGTGTTAGTCACACAAATCTTAGTAGGCTTTTGTACTTTACCGTGTTCCTCTCCAGATTCAGTAAAGTGCACAGTGAACTCCCCAAATCAGTATGATTTCACTGATTAAACATATATTTCACTAGATGGATGTAGCTAAGAATTACTGGCAACCGTTTTTCCAAGATTTATCTCAGCTTCAAGCTTCATTAAAACACTGTGAATATAATGACATTAGAATTTTATCTCAGACATCTAATTTAATCAGAATTATTTCTGGCTCTTTTTTTCAGCTCTATAAGCTTGACTTATGCAAGTTATTCTTAATGTTTTTTAGTTGCAGTGCAATCAAAATCAAAGCTTTCTAAATGAAACAGAACTGATGGATATTCTTGTATTTTAAATGATATTGCTTTCCTTTTTTTTTTTTTTATTTTACTTTAATATTCTTTGTGCTATTTTCTGGGTGGTTGGTTGATTGGTTTTGGTTTTGTTTTTTGGTTTGTTGGGCTTTTTTGTCCTGAAAACAGTCTCCCTGGTATTTATTTGAATAGGTAATGTGCTAAAACATATGAGAAATTAAAAATAAAATATTGCTGTTTTCACCCAAGTGAATTTCCACAGTCCATACATGCTTCCAGACATGCATTATTTACATGCTAGTTTCAGTTTTTCAGGTATTACTTACACAATGTTATCATTACCTGGCACTAGCAAATGAATACTTTTTAGTAGAGTCTGTCTTTATCTTCTGCTCACTTGTTCTCATTACTTAAAGGCTATGTCTCAAAGAAAATTAGAATAAACCAAAAGAGAGTAGAAGGGAACAGATGATATTGAGACAGTCTACCTGTCCAGCTGGGGAAAGAGGAAAAACAAATGGTTCACATGTTCAAAAATCAGATATTCTGTGATTTTCTCTGTATAGTAACAACCTTTCTAGAAATAAGTAAATAAGGTAGCAGTTCCTTGCAAAAAGATGGATTGACATCCACTGAGATACCGTTCAAACAAATCCAAGAGTATCAAGTCTTACCTTTCTCTCAAGCATGGAGCAACATCCATATGTAAGGGGGATTACAAAATTAGTTGCACATACTATTTCCTTCATCTTCATAGCATCTGTTCTAACCCATTTCTGGAAGCAGGTACCAGATTTTAGGCAATGTACTTTAATTGCTACTGGTATCATAGGATTATAAAATAATATTTTGACATCCTTTACTACCTTGTGTGTAAGTTCTTTTAGTTTCTGTCATGAAAAAAGAAGTCTGCAATAACTTTCAGTGTTCTGAAGCAAAACAACAGGCCTGTTCAATGTTCTAAAGCAGAACAACAAGTCTGCATTTATTAACAGATTAAAATTCTCTTTAATGTTTTCACATAAAGCAATTATTTCACATTTCCTTGGAAGTGTCTACACATAGCATTAGACCTCAGGAAAAAACCTAACAAACTAGTGTGTGTGTGGAGGGGCTTGTCAATAAAAAAATAACTGTCTGCTTCAAAACTTTGTTTCCATTTTCCTGACTTATCTACTTAAAAACAACATAAGGATATTTCCTTTGGTCCTCATTGTGGGTGTGACATAAAAGAAAGGAGTGGTTAGGACCCATTCTGTCCCAAGCAGAGACAACTTGTTTTGGTAGTGGTGGTGCCATGTGTTGTCTCCTCAAAGTTATTTTGAAATTGCAGCATTGGAAAAAATGACAAATATTTCAAGATGTCTAACCTAAATCTTGGACCATTTTTCAGTATTCTCTTGGAAAAACAAGATGTTCAAGAATAATTTTAATTAAAAGATGGAATGAGAAAATCAACCATTTTCTAATGTTTGACACAGATATCAATCTTGCTTATTTTGTTTCTATAGTGTGAGTGGAAAAAGAAAGAGCCAGTGAGAGGACAGTATGCAGCATTTCAGCAACACAAAAAAATCACAGGTATTTCTTTGATTTCTTAGTTATATGTAAAATTAAGAGAATATGTATTAGTTTCTTATCTGCAGCTTTCAACAGAACTTGCTCTAATCTTCTACAGACAGCTGTATTTTTATGTTGCAACTTGCACCTAGAACATGTCTGTATAAGCCACTGGCTGAATTTTTGTTCCATCTTAGTTTTGGTGCCCTTTCTGCTAATGCACTTGGAAGCTAGAGTGAGCAGTCAGTGTAAATACACAAAATTTGTGTGAACAGTGCTGCAAGTTTGTTGAAACAAATTCTGTAAAGCATTAAAAAATTGTAAATATGTAACTTTAGAGATAGCAATTTCCACATGCTACAATGCTATAAGATGCAATTAAAGTTGAAAAAAATAGATAATTGTTTCCATCAGTGCTTTCAGTAATTATTATTTGGTTCTCTTGTAAGCCTGATAAATGTTCATTATTTATTTTTGGCAGGGACTGTGAAGGATCACTTGTGCTTTTTTCCCCAACCTACTACTTTTTTTCATCTAGTAGTGGTTACCGGTTTTCAGCAAGATGGATGGATGCACTGGCCTATGTACATCAGCAGTAACCAAGGTACAGAATCAAAGAAATAACTCCCAACTAATAGATGTTTTGTGGACTGCAAACATATGTTCTGTGAACACAGGGGTTGGAGGTCCCTTGATGCTTCTCGGGCATCTTTGTGGAGAATACTGAATGAAATATTACTATACTATATACTGTATTTACTTATCCAGTGGCTGATAAATCTTGCCACCTCCAAAAGCCTTAGGAGAAGAGGGTAATGTATTTCAGGGTGATGTAGAGGTACACACTGGAAACAAAAGGAGGGCACTGTCTTGTTCAAACTGACTGATGTTAGAGCACAAACTGGATGTGAATAGACTACAGGACACAGGAACTCAGTTGAATTGCTCCCCCTGAAAGATAATGACAAAATACCTTCTAAGGCAACACTTCATCGCTGTGTACATATGCTCAGACTCAATGGGTTTTTCTTAACCTGACTGCCAGGAAAAAACCTCTTTTCAGTGCCTCTGTACCTAGTGCTTCACTATGAAACATATCCAATCACCTCCCAGAACAGTTTCTATGTTATTGAAAGTGTCTGTATTCACATTTCACACATTAGTATAACAAAAAACACAAATGAGGGAACTTGTTAAAAGTTGAAAAAAACTTGTAAACACAGTATGTTGATTTTTGAGGTCAGAATAATTCCATCCTGTTTCTTCAGTAGATATTAAAACACTTTAAATAGGTACATGTAAAATTCATGCTGTTCTTTTTGGAGGACTTGCAAACAAGTACATGCCATGCCTTTTTTAAGTCTGCCACACTGTTCCAGTTCTGTGATTTACCACTTATCTATCCTTTGTTTATAGAAAATACAGCCTCGAATTATCTCGTTCTTTATTATTTGCTTGTGAAAATGGTGCTGCTACTACTATGAAAACTAATTTTGGATCAACATGTATAAAATTGTTATTCAAATGTAACGTATCTGATGTCAACACTTGATGGAGATGAGTACATAGTGTATACAGCATAGTTGCAAACTTAGCCAGGCAGAAACATTTTAACAAGTATAAAGCACTACTATTTATCTGGAAACTTATTTAAGTTTATTGTGTTTCTTGAGAGAATCTTTGCCTGTATGTATCACCTAGATAAATATATAAAATGACAACAGACTTTCAATAGTTTCCTTAGATATTAAAATAACAATAACAAAATACAACATTGTTTTAAAGGTAATGTCTATTGCTTAGAGAAGGTATTGTACTGGGATTTAGGACTTTCTGAGTTGCAGGAAAATAAATTTACCTCTCAGTGAAATAAATTCACTGTCTTGTTAGAGATGCAGTAAAATAACAAATGACTAAAAATGGATTACATTAATATGTATATATTTATAATTGCACTCCTGTGAAAAAGCTTGCAAGAATCTAAGGTTAGTGATAACAATTTATGGAGATGTACTTATCCCCAGAAGAAAACAGTGATAACTTGCTAGAACACAACAGTTTCAACAATACTATCAAAATACATAATGTAGAAACTTACCATTTAGGAAATGTAGGTCAATACAATACATTATTTAAAAGCAAAGTTTGTATTGAAATAAAAAAATATATATTTTATGAAATACTGTCTGTGTACCTTAGGGCTGATTTCCATTCTATGATAACTACACATAGTTCTCATCTGTGCTACTGACCTAGCTTTGTATTTCTTAATAACTACTATAGCCTTTGCTGTCCCTCTCATGTTGATAATCCATTTGGTGATGGTGATGCTAATGAAGTTCACACAGAGCCAGGTTTAGTTTGCATCAATTTGACATTCTTCATAACTGTATGAGGTAGATACTGTATTCTATTTGACTTACTGCTTTTGTGAATGCATCACAACATTACTGTTTTACTGGGAAGTGAGATGAGTAGTCACTTGTGTGTGTTGACAATGGTGGTAGAGAGCAAAGCTACCTGAATTAGTAGGCAGGTTTTAAACAGGGATACGCCTCAACAGAAGGATGAAGAAGATTGTCCTGATGCTTTGTTTCATGTTTTCAGCAGTAGGCCAGGCAAAAAGTGACTCAGTGCTGGAATCACCAGCAAGGAACACTATTCAGCTGGTGAAATCTGCTCTCGCCTTTTTAGTAGTCATTACCTCATTGTGTAAGATAAAAGAGTAAAAAAAACAACAAATCCACAGAACACATTCTAAGAAGTAGTATTAATTGTGAAGTTGAAAAAAATCCAGGTAAATAAATATTTTATATTAAAAATTTTGCAAATTAAATGTGGTATATGTTAGGTTTTGTGTCTAAATGTGCATCTTCCAATGGGTAGATGGATAGAAAGCACTACAATTTGCAGACATATAGACATTGTGGAAAGTAGGCAGCTGGATGAGACAAAGATAGTGATAGTGATTGACATACTGAATACTGACATACTGACATAGTGATTGACAAACTGAAAGCTTTGTGGAAGGATGTAATAAGAAATAGGAGGAGTTTGAAATGCCTCATGCAAATACTATTACATCCTGTTTCTCCTCTCATTTCCTGTGTTGACGATGATAATTAAACAGTCATGACTGCACTGTTCAGTTCATAGTGTCCTGCTGCCTTGATTGCATCTGAGAGTTGTCTCTCATGTTTTGTTTAAAGTTTAAGTTCTTTAGAGAAGGGACTGATTATTAGGATGACAGCATGACAAAGAGAAGAATGGTATTGACCCTGCATAAAGACAGCGCTCAAATTTGAAAGCATTACCTTTCTAATAATTCTCAGGATGTGCCTTACCAGCACAGAGCACAGCAGCCCTATTGTATCCAGTATTAGACATTTAATTTTAGGAAACAGGAAATCTGTTGAATAGAGAAGAGAGCAGAATAAAAAGAATGATCAGAATCTAGGAAGCAAAAAGTCCTGTGAAGAGAGATGGAAGGAATGGGGATTGTTAGAAATGATATATCTGTATTTAATATCTGCATGATATGAAATATCATAGCAAAAAGGAAGAGAATAATACACATTATGCTAAACCAGAGTATATGTAGAGCAAAACCCAGGGGACTTAAATCTCAACCAGGCAGTTTCATGTTAAGCACCTGGAAAATCTTTCACTTGTAAATGTAGCTAAAATGTGGAAGAGGCTAGTTGAGAGACTATGAATTTTCTGTCCTCAGAGGCTTCTAGGGACAGATTAGACATCATCTAGAAATGACACCTGTTGCTGACTCTGCTTGTGACCTTAGGGAGGGATTTCAAACATTATCCAGCTCTACTTAGGATAATGCTGGATCTCTGGTTGGTTTCTCTAGGTGTCACTATAGCAATCTGTATTAATAACTACAGTAAAAACAGAAGTCTGATGGCTGCATGGATAACAGAGGAACAAGGTGGGAAACCACTTAAGAGGCAGGTTACCACTTTATTAATGTAATAAACTGGTTTAAGTTTAGGGAGATCTAGCTGCAGAAGTTTCAGAAATTGTAGAAGACACCATAGGTTCCTAGTAAGTGTACCTATAAAATTAGGCTTTCTATTTGAATCTTGTCTAGAATAAGGCTGCCCAAATAAAAGGAAGCTCTCAGGCAAAGACTGTTTGCCTGATCTTTTATGTATATATATATATGTAAATATTTATAAATTTTAAAAGTTCACAAGGGAAATGTCAGATCCCTTTTACCTATTGTGCAATACTTTGCTTTTAGTCCATTTTTTACATGTGTAGATGAGTGAATTCTCCATAGAAATGGCTAAACCTTAAATTCCACCACCCACAAGTCAGGTGAGGAAGTAGATGCATAAATAAATTCAGTTATTTTGATAAATGTGCTTCCATGATGCTGCAAGGCTAAAAATCTCAGACTTTATTTTGGCTGAAGTTGGAAATCTTTCTTTTAGACCCTGTAAAGGGTCTAAAGGGTGTTTTTGCAGCCTGCATTTTATTAACAGAGGTCTTTGAAGGATCCTAGGAGGACTCTGCACATCTAGTAAGAGAAAGAAGAGACTTGAGTTATCTGGACCAATTTTAAAAGCATTTGTATGGATATAGGGGCAAAATTCAATCATGTTTACTTCTACTGGCATTCAAGGACCTTTTCAGAAAGGAGGAATTCCAGTTCTTCTGCATGCATTTTCTTTCATGCTACATACATTTTCAACTTTAATGAGTATTCTCTCATAAATAAGTAGCCCTATCTCCCCTTTAGAGTGACACTAAGAAATGAGCTATTCATGCTTCAGTGTTTTCTAAAAAAAATAATTTTTAAAAACAAATGGAATTTTAAAACACACACATACTTCTTTATGACAGATAGCAAAATTGGAGGCTAAAATTAGCAATTTAACTTCATGGCTTTGCAAAGACTCATATGCTCCTTTGTAAATGATACTGGTCTCTTTTCAAAGGTTTCTTTCGAACTTTCAATTGTCAAACTTTAAATCAAACCGTAAAGCGAAAATAAAGATAATTTAAAGCAAGCTTTTAAGTGTTGCAGGAGTTTTGCAGCTTGTAGGAGCTTTCTTATTGGTATACTCCGTTATAAGGGAATAATTAGACTGAACTTTTTACAGCCACTTCTATGCTATCATTAAAGGAAATGCAATAACAATGTTTTCCTTGTCATCAGTTCATACGATTGACAAAGATGAAAGTTATACTTGCTGATGATCTCCTAGATTTAAAATATGGAATATCCTCAACTCTTCTGCAGTCACTACACCTCTAAATTGCAATGATTGGAAGACACTTTCATGGCTTGTTCACATGATGGACAAAAAAGAAATTATTTCATTTGCTAAGTCCCTAGTAGTTATTTCAATGTCATGATGCTCACAGCTTTTCCCACAACAAAGATAGGACTCTAGTAGTTGTCTTTCTGAAGAACATTGCAACAGAGGGAGATAGTAGCTTTGGGAATATATACAAATGTCTCTTAGGGCATGAGATCTTTCTGCTTAGCTATCAACATTTTCACATGCAACACAGTAACTGACTGTTTTGGGGAAGCTGGACTTTGATGAATAGCTCATGTATTAGTTTTGAGTGCACATGATATCTAAAAGGGATGAGAGAGAGCTACAAGACAGGACTGCTGCTGCTGGACTGAGTGGGTTGGCCAAACTGCAGAGGAGGCCATTTCCCTACCATCAGTATCATAATCTTTCATCCTGATGGTCTTGGTGCTCACTGGGAGAAGGTTTTGATTTTGTCATGCTCATTTAGCTATGTATGCAAAATCACAGTATAAAAAGCCAGTGTCCATAAAGGAGACAGAGGAGTCCTGTAACTTCATCTGAATAAAGGGAGAGAGTCTTTGTTGCAATGTGGAGTTTTAGGATTCCATGTGCTCCTTTGTCCCTCTGCTTTGTATACCATTGGTTCATTTTGAAATATGCTCTGCTGTACCCCAAAATCTATTGGTGGGTTCCCTATGCCTGTCTTCCCTTCAGACTCCCTGGGACTGGCTCTAGGGGAGACAGTCCCTCCTCTTCCTTTCCCTTTATAAGGCGATGTCCAGATCTGCTCGAGGTCTGCATCTCTGAGCTGGCAGCCCTTATCCTTTCCCTGCCTGTCCTCCCCCCTTCTCCTCCCCTGCAACCCCCTTTTCCCCCATTACCCCAAATAAACCAATCTGCCAGAACAGAGATGAAGTCCAGTTCTTCCTTCGTCTCACTATATTCCTGCTTGAATTGACGTGGTTGGAAGACTCATGCCATGCCGCAGAACCTCGGGGGCCGCCCACCCCAGATCCAGTGGGATTTGCGAGGACAAGGGACCCGGTCCGGGGGGGAGCCGGCCTGTGCCACCCTACCGGACCGTGATACAAGTCTCCTGGGGCACATCCCCGCAGGGTTTTCTCTCTCGAGTTTTCAGAGGATGCAGCATCCCTTTATCCTAAGCTCCCAGCCACATATTGCCCTCATCCTTTCCCCTTTGACTGAGGTGCTAGGAAGGTACAGCCTTCCCGAACTGAGTACCACACATTTGGGGTAAAATGAAGCTCTCATTTTACCTCAAAGTTCAGAAAGTCGGGCTTCTGCAGACCCACTTGTCTGTTTCAGGATTCAGGCTTCCTGGGCTCTGTAACAAACCTGCTGCTTGAAATTAATAGAGATATTAAGACTCATTTCAAAGACATTAACACTCATCCCCTCACCCATGGAATTGTTTGTAGAGACATCAGCACACATCTTTCCTATCAGCTACATAATAACTCACAAGCTATTAATTATGGAAGAAGAAATGCACTTTTTTCATGTTATCTAGGAATTTGGTTTTAGCAAGTTACACAGCTACATGCAGTTTGATTTCAGTTGTAAAATCTGTGTCTGGCATGGGCAAAGACAGAGAATCTTGTCATAGCTTAGCCTAACATCTGTGGTTTTATGACTTTCTGTCTTGCTGGAAAGCCCACCTACCTACTGCAACTGGATGACAAAATGAGGCCTTTTTTACAATATAGCCAGTTGTGCATGTGTGTGTACTTATATAGATGCCCAATATGATCAGTCTGGAAATGTCTCTTGTGCTTCTGAACTTTATGATGTAGGTATGCCTTAGATATACTGCATACTTTTCATTTCTTGCTGCACATATCCTGCATACTTACTACTCTCCGCAGAACGTTCTCTGACTTGATCTGAGAAGCACACACGAGCAGACTGATAAAGACTTTTTAAGGCTTCTCCAGTGATAAACCATTGACCAGGTGGATTTTTCTACTGCAGGTACCATGCTCAGAACTGGAATCACATTGGGAAAGCAATTCTCTAAATGTCAGGGAGCTTGAAGCTGTCTTGCAGCAACTACCAGAACAGCTCAGCACACCCTACCCTCTTCCACAAGTTACTTTTGGAAAAGAGGGCTGCTGAAACTGAGACTAGAGGTCATACAAATTATCCTAACATGCTGCAAATGGCCCATGAGCCAGAAGCCTAACCATCCTGAACTGTCTTTGTAATGCAGAAAGTGGTACTTATTTTCACTGAGAGGGAAGCCTTACCTCATATGTGATAGCTGCTTTGTGTTTCCCAGAGTAGTTAGGGCTCTTTCCCCATTTGACTAAAATTAATGAAGTTGCTGTCTGCTACATTAAAATCCATGCCTGTATCTGTAATTTATTTGCCTGTCTCTGTCAAATGAACATTATGTTATATATAGTGCTGCACTTTTTTCAAGTTAATTGAGGGAAGCCCAAGTGTGTTTTCACTAGGCAGGCTATCTAATATACAGGTACAAACTTCAGATTATCTAAATGCTATGAAGACTGTATTGTCCACACAAAAGAGGAAGTGCTAATCTCTTACATTATTGACTTACCTCTGTGTTTGTGTATTTTAGCCAGGTTTCTTTCATTCAAAATTTAAGTCATTTTAAAATCCTCTAGTTTTGCAGTAAGTCATGTAGCATGCCTTTTACTTTAAGTCCGAGAAACAGGCTCTCAGGTTTAACCTATTTTAAAACAGTTCTTACCTGCAAATGAACACCAAGAAACAAACAAAAAGGTGACATATTTACTATAAGGGTCTAGAAATACAGCTATAAGGGTCTGAAAGTAATTTCTTTTAATGTAAAGCAGTCAATGTCCCTGATGAAATGAAACAGTCATATCCACTAAATAAATTTCTGGACTGGCCAGGATAAAAATCTCTCTTCTGTAGGTACATTATTGTGACGGTATATGCCACTATTTAAGGGGTTTTTTCCTGGTTGATTGAAGTACAGGCATGTTTCGTGGTCAGAAATATGGGAAGTCTGTGGGGAGAAAAAATAATTATGTCTGGATGATAGATTGGATGCCAGGTTTTTTTGGGTTTTTTTTTGGAGGGGGTGGTTTGATGGTTTGGTTTTTTGTTGTTTTTCTTTTTTTTTTTTTTTTGCTTCTGTCATGGGCTATATCTGCTAGATTGCATACACGTCATCCTCCCAGTCAGTTGATTGCCATGTCACGTATTTTAGTTTTCTCACTGAATTTTACCCAGCTTTAAAGAGTCCAGGTGGGTATACTTTGGACAGCCAGAGCTTCTGTTAAGGTAAAAACAAAAAAAAAGGAGATTATCCAGAGCTCCAAAAGCGCAGGGTGGTTTTCATGCAAGGGGTTAAAACTACTTTTCACAACTCCCAAAATTTCAAATGCAGACAGTGTATTTTTGTGGGAGGGGGTTGCCGAAAGGGAATCCTCAATACCAATTGGCTGCTCTCTATCAGCTGCAGCTGAGCTCAGGCTGCTGCTGAAGTGCAGTATTGATCTGAAGGGTAAATGTGTAGGGAGCCTCAGAGAGCGATCCAGTCATATCTGAGAAAGGAACCAACCTCTTCCAGTAAGAAAGTGGTTTCTACCTGCCTTTGCTGCCCGTGAGATCCTTTGTGAATGAAGGGGAGCACGAGAAAGGGCAGTTTGTTGCTACAGTGATTGAGAGAGAGAGCGAGGTGCTGCCGCTGTGCTCACTGCTGCTGCTGCTGCTCTGGCTGGTGCTGCTGCAGCTCCATGTAGCAGGTAAGGCGGCTTTTCCTGGGAACGGGGAGGAGGAGAGGGTGGGATGGCACGCCGGTGGCCGGGGCTGTGGTGTGGGAGCCTCTGGAGCAGGGCACTAAGGGACAAAGCTGCCTCGGCGGAGGAGCTGCAGGGGCACGGGCGAGAATCCCGACCGTGTGCGTTGGGCAGCCTGTATTCCCTGCTCATCCCGCTTTGGAATTGCGAAACTTCAATAAGTTCCCAACAAAGTGTGCGAGTCCGCAGTGCCCAAAGAAAAGAGGGAGCAGCGGAGAGGGAGGAAGGAGCTGCCCCTTCTCCTTGTCTCTTTGCAGGCGTGCAGCCCCCCGGGAGCGGGGCAGTGGCTCCGGGAGGCACAGGGGCAGGGGTGGCACCAAGGTGTGTGTGCAGCCACTGGGGCTGTGCTGCCTGCCCAGATCAGCGCTGATCAAAGGGAAAGCACAGCGTGCCAGGCTGGCCACTCAGTTACACGGGAAAATAGCTAAGAGATGGTGTGAAACTCGTGGGAATGGAAATGTATTTGTCATTTTTTATGTCCTTTTTGTGATTTTTTTTTTTTTTTTTTTTTTTTTTTAAGCGCTCAATTCTGTCTGTGTGTGAATACGGGGGGGGAGGTGGGGGGTGATTTCTGCAGCATTGACGTTTAAAGCAATAAGGTTCAATTAAGGGAAAGAAGGTAAGGAATGTGAATTTGACTTGAAAGAACTTTGAAAACACCTGAGCAGCCTCCTTCCTTAAAATAATAAAAAAACCCACAGAAAACCAAAAAAAACCCCAACAAAAACAACAAAAAAGGCACTGCAGAAAAAATTTAATAGTGAGAAATAAAATTTAGCCCTGACACAAGATTTTCAAATGTGAGCCATGATTTATCACTATATGTTTCAAACTACATTGAAAACACTGATCTTCTACAAATTAGTCATGTGATGAACAGTATGAGATACATAATCTTTATACAAACGTTTTAATAGTGGGTTTTGCTCTGAATTGCAAATCATGCTGCAAGTGTGCCTATAACAGAGATGTGTGAAGGTACTTAGCTTGAATATTTCACGTAATTTTTAATGTGAATGGCTCTGTGGCTTTGGTATTTCAATTCTTAATATTTAATCTAGAGTAAGGAGGATGTATCTTTTAAATACTCATGTCAAACCATGCCATGGTGTAGTGGTGATTATGGACTTGGTGTAAATTTCTGTGTTTATTGAGTGATGGTTAACTGGGGTTATTTTCTGTATCTGCAAATATCTCTACAGAGCTAAATAGGATGCTGGATAGCATCAATGAATGGTTGAGGTTACTGGTATTTTTCCCCTATTTTCAAATTCAAATATCAATAGCAAAAACCGAACAATTCAGGAATACTAAGTAGGTCTTATTATAATGCACCTTTTGCTGTGTATGTGATTGCATTTCAGATTCAAAATAAATCAGTATTAAAATATTCCCATGAAACCATGCTTTTGGGAAATTAACAAATTTGTCAGGACATCTTCATTTTGGTTTTCTGCACATGTTAAACCTTGCATTGATCACAGTGTGTTTTCAAGAGGTTTCGAGGCTTCTTACAAAATATTTTCCCAGATCGGAAAGCCAGATGGTTACATTGCAGAAGTCATAAGCAGTTAATTTCTAAACTGATCTGAGTGCTCCAGAACATACCAGCATGCAGACCAAAGGCTTCCAATGCAACTGATCAAACTAGTTACGTGATGTTGGTCTTTTCAGGGATTGGGGCCCCTGTGAGAGACAGTAGGGAAAAGAGATTCTCCTTTGGGGAAGCAATAAACAAAACAATTTATTTTGAAAAGACTGTTTTAAAAGCTAATTTATTTTGCCTTTCTTGCATCTGTCACATTCATCACATTCATCCTCAAGTTTGCTTTATTCCAGTTAATTGTACCTGTTGTGCCCCCTCCCTCGCAACTGTTCTGAATGTCAGGTTTATGGTATTTGTTTACTGTGCTGGAGGGATCTCCCACAATTTCTATTCATAAACAGAATTCCCTCAAAGTGTTCGATACTTCACAATTTTTCTTCCGAATATATAAGAAAATATAATATTTCAGTTGCAAAGACATGCAATAGAGAATAGATAACAACAACAAGTATAAATGTTACAGTTGTCTTGCTATATGCAGTTTCTCATTTTGTAACCATCAGTTGTAGTTTTGTTCTTCTGAAGAAAAACTTGACTTGTAATCAGTATTCAGAAGAAAAACAAATGCTTATTTTGCTTTCTTTCAACATTAAATAACCCATCAGTTCAATAGTAGTGCTTGAGATGATTTAAAAATTTGATAGGTTAGCAAATTCCTAAATTGCTTTTCTTTAAGTGTGTTTTAGACTGACAGCTTTATCAGTATTCAGGTTATTTTAAATATTTTTATATAAGAGAATGTTTTAGAAATTGACACCTGTGTAATAGGAAAATGTCATAATGTTTTTGTCTTTATCTGGATGCTATTATCACACCATCTTAAAGGTATGGTTAAAAATGTTTCATAGAAGGTTACACAGTTGTGTTTAAATAAGTATTTAAAGAGTTATCACAGAATTAGAGAAGGGAGTAACTTAGATGTAACTGTGCAAGTCATCATTATCGAATTTTTCATATATTCTTCTAATCACCCACAGCTCAGGTAAATTGCCTTTAATATGCTCAGAGGATCTGCTAGTCTCATATTAACTTTTCTAAACTATTCTGATGTGCCCATGCAATGTGAAGTCTTACAGTAAAACAGAGCAGATAAAGTCAGGGTGGAAAATTGTTCTGTCTTCGTGCAATGAAGCACAGAGGCTTGGGGGTTGGCATGCAGCCTGGCACTGGCTGTACCTGAGAGCCACTGAAGTACATGAAACCACCCTTGGTGGGGAGTGGGGCTCTCCTTACCATGTGCCCTGCTGTAAGACTGGGAAAACACTCATCATTTCCTATGCCATGACTGATTCTTAAATTGTAACAACAAAGATTGTTTGGAGCACGGTTTTCTCAACAGGCATAACATCATAAACACCAACTTTCTTGAGAAAGGCATATAATGGGAATTTCTGCACATACAGTTCTTCACGGCAATGTCTGCCTACAGGGATCTCATACCTTTTGTTCTGGAATGTATTGCTTTTACTTATCCTTATGCTTTTAAAGATTATGAAAGAGTGCATGTGCTCATTACATCTCTATTCCTTATTTTCTAGCTATAATAAAATTATCTGAAACAACAAAGAAAAATAATGTGAGTTTGGATATATTTATTTTAAAACCTTTATTTTTGTCTTATATGGTACTTCTGATTCCAAGAATATATACTGATTTTTATATAAAAATATACAAAGTTTACTAAAACCCTTGCCTCTATTAATTATACTTCATTACCAGGCAACATAATTAGTCGTATAAATATTATACTGAGTATTGTGTGACATCATGTTGTGATGACAAAATGCATTGCATTTTGATTAATCTACCAGAATTGCCCAATTCACAATCATAAGGCTTGCAAAATGATCATGTGTGTATGTATTGCTGTTGAGCATCCCTCCTTTTAGGAATAACAATCTTTTCAGAATATTTACAAACAGTGATACATATGTGTGTGTGTGTGTGTGTGTGTGTGTGTGTGTGTGTGTGTGTGTGTGTGTACTGAACTATATGTGTGTGCAGAGAAGGTCAATGAAGCTGGTGAAGGGTCTGCAGCACAAGTTTTATGAGGAGCAGCTGAGGGAGCTGAAGCTGTTTAGCCTGGAGAAAAGGAGTCTCAGGGGAGACCTTACCACTCTCTACCACTGCCTGAAAGGAGGTTGTATCCACGTGGGGTTGGTCTACTCTCCCAATTAACAAGTGGCAGGAGAAGAGGAGACAGCTTCTATCTGCACCAGCTGAGATTTAGATTGGATATTAGGGAAAGTTTCTTCACTAATAGCATGGTCAGGCATTGAGATAGGCTGCCCAAGGAAGCGGTGGAGTAGTCATCCCTGGATAAGTTATGAAGGCAGGTGGATCTGTCACATTCCAACATGGTTGGGTAGTGAACACAGCAACACTATGTTAATGGTTGGACTTAACGATCTTAGATGTCTCTTCCAACTTTAACAATTCTGTGATAAACTATAAATGCAAAGACAAATATAAACAAATTGATGACAGTTCTGCTGGAGTTGTTCAACATTTTGTTAAAGGCTAGAGAAGAAACATAGTTCAATTTTGGTGTGAATTATTTTAAACAATAACATATACTGGTTTTTTTCCCAGTATGTTGTGGAGTGGAACAGCCATATTTTAATCTTATTTCCACATTGTGATTAATTTCTGACTGATTATGCATTTCAATATATGCATTACAGACTGTTAATGAAAAGGTGCAGGACAGACGCAGAACAAGAGAAGATTAAAACTGATGCCATATTGTCTCTGATTTTTCTTGATTTAACCATGGCTTTCTATTAAAGTTTTAAGAGAAGAAGCTCTTAATACCTCTGCATTTGTCCACTCCCATTCAAGTCATATGTACTTACCCACAGCATCAGTATCTGTGTTGGTTTTGAGGCTTTTCATTTGCAAAGCACTTCGAGGGATCTTGAATGTGAAAATTGTTATATGAAGCCAAGTACTGTTCTGCTTTTAGGTGACTCATAAAAATGCCTCCACTTAAAGCATTTTTATGTATGTGTCAGTTTGGGTGTGTTTACCCATACCCTTTAAATGAAGCCATTTTTATAAGGCATTTTAAAAGGTGAACATGATTTGAGTTTGTATAACACATTGAGCTGAAAGTATCACAAAGAAATGAGTTATGGCTCAGGGTGGCAACAGAGACTTAATAGACAAATGCTACTAAGAAGGTATGTTATCTGAAGTATTATGCTTTATTACACTACATTATGTAAAATATTGTGTGATTTTTGCTTTTTCTTTGGCACTTGACTGTTCACTGAAGGAATTGGAATATAAGGTCTATAATAAAAGGTGGTACGCATTTTCTCACTTTTCTGAAAACCTTTGATGTGGATGGAGGTCTTGGGTCTGCTGTGTACATTGGTTTCTCTCAACGTACTCACTCCTACTGGCATACAGTTAGGATCTGTATGATACTTATAAGTGGTTGCATCATAGTAGTTGGAGTATGTCTTCATATACGTGGTTTTTTTGTATTGTAATACTGTCAAAATTCAGAGAGTAAACCTGACAGTGTGCTTACTTCTTCAGGTAAAAATGAGGCTAAAAGGGTACAGATTCTGTCATCCCTCATTAATACAAGTTGCTGTTCAGAGACTTAGATTTCAGAAGGATGGTTAATTCTGTCTCTTTTCAGGATACCACTTAAGAGTCTGCCTAATATTAAGAGATAATTCCCATATATGCCAGTATGGTTCTAAAAAGCTGTCTGCTAAAGAAAGTGCTCTTTTTCCCTGAGACATAGTACAAGATATTAATCATCTCTCATTACTGAAAAACTTACATTGCTATCAAATAAAACAGGGCTAAGACATACTATCTTGGGCTCTTTGTTTTAAAAGATCCTCTTTCCTAATATCAATGTTCTTTATTGCTTTTTCTTGACTGTTTTCTTCTATTTAGTGAAACCAATTGTGAGGGACTCTGAAATTGCTACTTTGCTAAACACCAGAAAGGGATTGCATTTCCCTGACAGATGAAGTGGACTTTGTCATAGCTTGTTATACCTACCTCCTTCTTGAAATCTCGTAACAAATATTTTACTGTTTTTTTTTTTTCCCTTTATGTTCCTTCTCTGCTTTCTCTCAGTGCATAGATCTTCCTATCTGCATCAAAATTTAGTTATAAACTGAATTTTGGGATGCCCTGACCACTGCTTCAATGTAGACAACCCTGTTGAACTTACTGTATTTTAATTCCCGCTGTCAGTTTTTTTTTCCTCCCAAACATCTGTCCTCTAGTAGCAGAGTCAGAGGTGGTAGACTGTGCAACACCTTCACTCACAGGAGCAGTCTCTTTTTTCAGTTCTGTTCTGTACATTATGTGTCTTTCTTATAAAGCACTGAAAACTTTGGTAAAAGCATGAAATACAATGGGACTTGTGTGGAATTAGAGCTGAACCATGAAAATTACTTCAGCCAAAGGAAAACACTTCAAAATAACAAATTGAGTCTCATGGATAATGTGTTAATGATCTGATGGAGTGAACTGCATAATAAAAACTAATGATGGTGGATAGGGAAATAGTAGAACTTGGTTTAAAATATCAAGGTGGAAGAAGAGAAATAAAAACTATCTAAAGTTAAATAAAAGCTCTGCTTCAACTTTCCTGTCATTGATGGAAATAGCCCTAGTTCTGGTCTTTGTCAGAGAAATGGAACTGGATGATTCACTGAAAAGACAGCTCAATGAACAAGTATGACAGGCTTGATTCATCAGGATCTTTTAATTTTTATTCCAGTAGTAATTATTTATTCCTGTAGAAATTTGCTTTGAGGTTAGGATTTTGGCTAGGTTGATTATAGCCTCGTTAGGAGCTTATAGTAGGAATAAATCTGGCTTAACCTTGACTGGAGATTCCCTCAATCCCAAAGGTGGTACTATTCTGTGGCTGACAAATAGCAAGCCTTTGGCCAGGCAGAGAGATTATGGCCATCATGTTTCTACCCTGCTTATTACATACCTACTGGTGGAGCTTCTTCTGGGAGCTGTTGTTAATATGAGTTAGGGAAGCCCTGAAACTGAAGCTGGTGCTCTTTAATATCTTTATCAATGACATTAACAGTGAAATCAAGTGCACCGTTAGCAAGTTTGCAGATGGCTCCAAGCTGAGTGGAGCAGTTGACCCTGAAGGACAGGATGCCATCGAAGCAGACCTGGACAAGCTCAAGAAGTGGGCTCATGAGGACCTCGTGGTTCAATGAGTCCAAGAGCAAGGTGTTGCACTAGAGTCAGGGCAATCCCAAACATGAGTTCAGACTGGGAGCTGAACTCACTGAAAGCAGCCCTGTGAAAAGGACTTGGGCTATTGGTGGGTGAAAAGCTTGACAATAATGTGTGCTTGCAGCCCAGCAGATCAAATGCATCTTGGGCTGCATCAAAAAAGAAGTGTGGGCAGCAGGCTGAGAGTGCTGATTGTCCCTCTCTACTCTGCTCTCGTGAGACCCAATTTTGTATATTGTGTCCAGCTGTGGAGTCCTCAGCACAGAAAACACCTAGACCGGTTGAAGTGGGTCCAGAGGAGGGCCAAGATGATCAAAGGGCTGGAGCATCTCTCCTTCAAAGACAGGCTGAGAGTTGGGGTTGCTCAGCTTGGAGAGGAGAAGACTCCATGTGGATATTTTAGCAGGTTTTCAGTACTTTAATGGGGCTTATAAAAAGAGGGAGAGCAACTGTTTTCATGGCAAGATACTGATAGGAAAAGGGAGGATGTTTATAAACTTCAAGAAGAGAGGTTTAGATTATATGTTAGGAAGAAATTCTTGGAGAATAGTGAGAAACTGGCACAGATTGTCCAGAGAGGCTGTGGGTGCCCCATCCTTCAAAGTACTTGAGGCCAGGTTGAATGGGGCTTTGAGCAATCTGATCTAGCAGGTGACATCCCTGCCCATGGCAGGGGGTTTGGATCTAGATAATTTTTTAAGGTCCCTTTCAATCTTAATCATTCTATGTTTCTATGAAATATTGGTATTCATTCTCTATTTCTTTTGAGAGCAAGGTATCTCAGTGCTAGGAGCAAAGGCTAATTCTATCTATTTATAAAAAAATGTCACTATAAAAGGAAAAAATCAGCAAGATTCTGCAAATGTTTGATTCCAAAAGCTCATCCAGATGTCATGAGACAAGAATGAATATTTCAGGACAATGTAATTATTATTTCTACAGTGTGCAACTCAAAAGAAAATAAATTAAATGTCAGTGTCATTTGATTGGCTATGACAGAGAGAGAGATGATCAAAGAATAGGTTGCAGCTTTTTTTGTCCTGTGTTTCTAATTTGTCATAAGCAATTGTGTTGATTTCTATACATTCTTCCCAAATTTATTAGTTGCCTTTTTAGACTGAGAAAATGGATTTTTATTTAATTACTAGTTCAAATACAAATCGAGAAGAACTCATCAGTGGCCTGAATACAATCCTAACAGTTTAAGGGTAAAAACTTTTACCTATAAAAGCTGATATGCTATTTATATTTTAGAGACAATCATAGATATCATCAGGGAGGTTCCAGAAATACAAGTGTAAGTCAGACTTCAAAGTTAGAGGAGGGTCTGATACAGTAGCTTACTCAAGCATCTAACATTCTGCAAAAGCTGTATGTGGTTCATAGGGACTTCGTTGTTTTGCACAGGAAAGGCATTTCACTGGATTTTTTTCCCACAGCTGTAGAGTGAACTGAATTGTTTAAACATGAATATGAATGTCTTTCTTGAAGCTTCGACTGGAGAAAAAAAAAATTGCATACCCTTATACTTGGCTCTTGTCAGTAAAAGCAGTATCCTCCAATGAATTTCAGTCCAGCAGGGAAAAGTGTCAGAGGGTCTTGAGGAAGTATGCTGGAAACAAGTATATAATTTCAGACTATCAAAAGAAAATATGTCCCAACAATGAAATTAACAATACAACAGTAAATAACAGTGTACAGTAAGTTATTCAGGTAAACCTTTAGAAATGTAACCAAAATTATTCTATGTGCATGCCCTGGAATTCAGAGACAGTGCTACAAGACACAGCCCCTTAAAACGCCTTACATATTCTCAGAACAGCTGTTTAACACAGTCATACGGTAAATGGTCACAGATATTTTTTAATTTTTCAAGGTAAAAGTAAAGAAAGTAGAAGGTAACCATATGTCCTTCCTAGAAGGAAATAGAAGTACTTTCAGGTGATTACCAATTTCTCATTGTTTTTCAAGTTCTTTTGCATATGCTCCTCCCAAGTTACCCATGCAGTTCCTGGAGATCTCCTCTTCTCAATTGTGGAGCCCATTCCTACCTCTTTCAGAAAAAACTGGTTTGATAGTTTGTAATGATTTGATTAAGAGACTCATTTATTTCCCTCTTTATTGCAAAGAATTGATGTAAGCTTTATAGCTATGAAAACAAAAGATTTTTTTTTTAAGAACAAATATATAATTCTTGATTTAATCTTGATTTCAGGAATATTTAGGGGGAAAATAATTCTTTCTTCATTTATGGTTCAGCACTCTCAAAGGATGATGTCCATATTTCCTTGTTGCATCCATATTTGAATAAAGCTGCCAGGATGCACTAAGAAAAGGAGAGTGGTGGGAGTCCTCGAAAGGTTTGTCTTAACTGGTTTTGAAGCTCAGTCCTGTTATCTAAACTGAACAGTGAAGAACTGGTATTAACACCTGAACTTATGTCTATGCAAAATCCAGAGTTCCTGAAGTAGCAATTAATTGGCTTAATGTTGAAAACCTGCTGTGCTGAATTTTGAAGTTCTTTTCTGAAGGACAGCGTTAATTTGTCATGTAGTGCTGATACAGAAAAACTAGAAGTGCATTAATTTTCACACAGTCCCAAAGTCTTAACTCCTTGCACTATGAATGTTTGTGAGGAATTTAAAAAAAAAATCTCAATTAGTGATAATTTTCTTCCTTCTTGAAGACAAAACTAAAATTGAGGTACTTAAAAATAGCTTTCCATATATGTGCAAATAACTGTTTCAATGGAGTATTTTAAATTATTCTCATAGAAATCTTAGGTTTTCCCTTCATTGCTACCTATCCTTTAGGTACACACTTAGAATCTCTGGTGTACTTGGGCTGTGTGCTCTAATAGAATATAAGACCTTGGAGCATTAACAAATCTCTCAGCTTTTAAATAGACTGTGACCTATTCATTTACGGGGCTACTTCAATAAAGAAATAGCTCACTTAGGTTAATGATGGATCATGGTGTGATTCGATTTGCAGAGTGCAGACTTGCCCATTATCCCCTAATGTTTGTAAGGGTCATGTTATCACATCCAAATAATGATTCATGCCACCCCTTGTTCCTGAAGATACCACAGTGATTACAGGAAAGCTCAGCATGCTAGTAAAAGAAAGCCTTTAGGGTTCTGTTGGATGCTGTTGAATTATTATTTTTGGCTAGAGCATGATAAAGCAGGGAAGTCTCAGGTTTCTCTGTGACACCTTCCTCTTGTGATTCAATTGGCCATCTGGCTGAGCAGACGGGCTGGACATTTGCAGAAATCAGATCTGTCTCTCCCCGTCTTTTGCTTTTTTCTTTTTCCTTCCTTTTGGTGAGGAAAGTTAGCCTGCCCTGACCTGTTGTGACAGTTTATTTACAAGTCAAGTGCCTTATGACTTTCCCCCTCTACCTTCTCACAGCTTGAGTTTCTAACATGAACATGGAGCAATTTCCAACAGGAAGAAAACATCAATACGTTGTCCTCCTATAGTTATCCCACAGGAGAGACTCAGGCTGGTAGCCACACTGAGAAGGGAAAAAAATGATATATTTTCTAGTTGTGAATATGCTTTGAGTACCAACGTAATTTCTCTTCCCTGTGTTGCCACATTGTCATTTACACTGAAGAATTGTTGTCACTTAGCCATAGCAATGTAAGGCAGTCTAAGTGATAAGATGAGAAGAGATTTTAGCTGTGATTCTAAATGTTTGTACTATGCTCTTAAGGTTTATTTTTACTTCTCATTTTTGGGAATTATCTCGATTTTCTCACCCTACCACTGTGTTTATGCTCAATGACCATCAGGCTGCTCACTGGTTCAGTTGTTGACAAACAATGAGTCATGATAAATGCTTCCAATAAAACTGTCATAAACCTCACTAGCTCTAAACTCTCCCAGACATAAAACACTTTTAGTTAATATATAGTACAGCTAAAACATGAATGGGTAGAGGAATAGTTTACTTGGTTTTTTTATACAAAGATATAAGACTTACGGAAATTAAAAAAAAATGAACTTTGTTTTCTACCAAGTGCACATGCAACCTGGATACAAAAGAAATTGCCATAAGAAATAATGCTGATCTTCAAGTGAATTAGTTTTCTTACAGATGAATTTAAAGATCTTCTAACAGGTTCTGTCACTAAGGAGATAAATTAGTTTCACTCAGTTAAAGAATATTTTTCTAAGGAAAGCCACTGACAGTGAAAAAAATCTAACTTGAAGGTACGTGTTAATATTATTTCTTCTCCTTTCTGTGCTTCTACACTTTGGCAAACAGAGCCACACTCAATGATGTCAAGTAGTGATAAAATATTTAAGAATATGCTTCTTTTTAACCCCTTTAACTTTTTCTCATCAACCCATAAAAACATTTCTAAGAGAGTTGGAATACTATAGAGGGAGTTTGTTGTTTAAATCAGGCATTAGAAATAGATTTGTGATTGAAATAGTATTGCTGTGTTGACCTGTTGGGCATGGAATGTGGTAAAGAGATGGGCACTTAAAATATTTCATATATTTGGCTCTCATTATATAACATTTTTATTTTTCTTTAGAAGTATTATACAAGGACCTCCCCAGAAATAGTGCCAAGGATCTCAAAACCGTAAGCAGATTTCAAACCTAAATTAGGTTTCCCAGCTGCTTAGTGGCACATACTCACATTCAAATAGTGGAAAATGGCTTTTGAAATGTGTACTACGTTAGAGCTCTGAAAAGTTTTACATATTTTAATTTGCTGAGTGTTGCAGCAAATTTAAGACATGAAAGTCCCTTGTGATAGCTGCCTGAAGCATGTATAGAGACATTTTCCTCTTTTTCCCTCCCCTTGCATCAACAGTATAATGATTTTTGAGGATCAATATTGTATTCCTGTGTTTGGAAGCTCAGACTCATGCAATTTTATTTCTGTCCAATGCTTTACCTCCTTAAGAATGTAGGGCTTATTGAAATTTGAAAGGATATTCAAACTCACCATTTCCAAAGACCAAAATCCAAGGTCATTCTCTCTCCTTTCCAGATAACATTTCCAGTGATAAATTAATCAAAAAATCCTGGTGTTGTAATTGTACCTAAGAAACATACAGACTTCATTTATAATCTGAATACAGTGACCCATCTTTCAAGCTCAATGGACAAACAGCAGGGAACATGTGACTTTGGGCATTTTTTGCAAGCAAAGCAAAGATTTTCATTCAAACCATAACCATAGCTGTAACTATTACCTACTAATTTTACAGCAGAGTGATTTTTGTAATGAAACATAATGACACTTCAAGATTTCTGGGTTTGTGTTAATGCTGATAATTGTAGATTAAGCTGGCTGCCAGGTATAATGCAAAAGCATAGGATTTTCCCATTTTGTTTTTATTTTTAGCTTTATCTTCAGTATGTAAATATAATGTGGCATATCTGTATCACTGTATCCTTATTTTCTTTACATTGAAAACAGTGAAAAAGATGTCCTGAAACAAACGGTTTGTTCTATTGTTACTTTTCATCTAGGCTGGTGGAATCTATCTCTGGAAAGAAGAAATTGTAAATGTCACCACTATAAAGTGTCTACATAGGAATTTGTGAACTTGTTTATTTACCATTTGAAAATATGTACATACTTAAACCATTATTTTTTATTGTCTTTGAGATGACAAAATTAGGGTTCTTGTTTTTTGTCCTGATTTTTTAAATGGGAAAAGAAGATCCTTAGAGAATTTAGAGCCATAATATTCTCTGTTGTATTCTAGCTCTCAAGTAGGAACTAAGCTCAGATTTTTTGAGGGTTTAAGTTAAAATATTGTATAGAGACTGAACCCCCATAAGAAGCAATGCAAAGCAAGAAATGATGCTTTTTATCTCAAGTACAAAGAGAAAAGCTTTGCTTTGGAAGCTGTCAAGTATTTCTTGCCTGTGTCTTACCTAAATACCCACAGACATGTAGACTTACCCCTGTTATGGGAAGCTCATTAAATCCTACTCTTAGACAGAATACCTGACAGAAGAAGAATCTTCCTCTCACAGCTTCTGCTGGAATTTTCTTTATGTCATGAGCTTTTTCCTCTATGAAGAATAGACTTTTCAAACTTTTGTGGACTCAGTTTAAAATTATAACATTGGGCTTTCTCGTCCAATTAATTTAGAATTACAAGGAAAATGTTATTTCTGACTCATATATAATTTAACAGTTCCAAGAAAGACTTGGTGTCTTGGCATGTTGGTAAAAAGAATGAATAAGAGAGAAAAAAATGGCCTTATTTTGGTAACAACAGTGGTTTTCTGATGGCCACTGTAGTTATATTGTTTCAACTCAATTTACTCATTTATTTACGTAATATGTGAGACTAGTCAGCAGTAATGCTGTAGGAAATGCAAATTAATTTCTGTGGATCAGCTTATTTTTGATGTTAGGCATCTAGTCCCGACATACTGTACTTCCATATTGTATGTGGCAATTTCTTATTATGAAACTTTCCTTCCCCAGTTAGGGTTAAGTCACCCTGTTGCAACAATAGATGTTGGCATAATGAGATCGTTATTTAATAAAAAAATGGGAAATTTTACCAGTGGAATCATAAAATCATGGTAGTTTGAATGTTATCTAATACTAAGTAAATGTACAGATGTGATGGTTCAGTTTTCATACATGGGGAACTGAAAAGAGAATTACTTTGTGAGTTCCTGAGAATGTGTCAGTGTTGTCAGTCTTGGGCTGAGCTGTAGAGGTCCTGGTCAAAACCTTCCTGGAAGAAGTATTTTTCTGTTGAGAATTTGATTTGTAGCTGATAAAATAATTTTACAAACAGAATTTGCTTTCCTGGAGAAAAAATTAAAGGAAATAAATAAATAATGATTGAAACCAAATATTCTGCAGAAAAACACATGAAAATTGAGAGCATTTAATTAAGAAACATTGCATGATGTTGTAGTTGTTGCCTCATGTGCCTTACTGAAAAGCAACACTGCTTTTCCCTCCATGTAATGCTTCACAGGCCTGTCAGTGTTATTCACTAAGAAAGGTGGTGATCTGTGGAACAGAATGGAGAACACAATAAATAGGAAGAGTCCCATTAAAAAAGAGTAAGACTAAATCTGAACTCTCTCTGTCATTTAACATCAATAAATTATTCCAACTGGACATTTTGGCTAAAATTATATTTTAGATTTTGACCCTTCTTTTATCTAAAAAGAAAATCCCTTAATTTTAAACATTCCTGAACTGTGTTATTTAATATTACCTTACTCCACATTCTATGCATAAGATTTAAGTCCCCAAAGTATATTTTATCCATTGCTTCTGAACTTAATAATGTGGAAAGTTGTGTTTATCCATCTTCTTTATAGAGGTTTTCACCTCTAGTTTATTCAGCACTATGTTTATTCTATTGCTTCTTCACTCCAGATCAAGACTTGGAGGAGTACGAGTGACACCATAGACTAAATTGTAGAAGCTTAAGAGCTTGAAAGAATTATTAGGCCCTGGTTGGTGTCTGACAACCTAAATAATTATCTTAACATCAAGGCTTGACCCTCTTCTACACTTAGTGGAAAGACTGCATGCTGTTTCTGCAATCTTCTAACAGCTAAGGCAGATCATTTTCCATCTTTCCTTGAGGATATTTATCAGATAGGTAGCTTAATGTTGTTACCTTATGATTTCTTGACAGCTGGCCATAAAACCTGACAAATGCTCCTGCCAACAAAACAACACGTGGGTTCCAAAAAAAGTTTGCAGTTTTTAATAAGGTAGATTATTTGATTGATGTGCAGTATGCATTCTAATTACAAAAAAAAAATGAGGAAGAGGAAATTTGTCACTTCCCCATTCATTATTCCTTAATTAGACTACAACTAATCAGGATTTATGATTGGCTAAAATAACCTCAGATTTCATTTACTGCACTGTCATTACACACAGATAAAAAGAAATAATGAATTATATCTTGCTGCCAAGACAGCACAAAAGAACAAGAAAATAAGATGAACCTTGAAATATGGTAAACAGGACTCTGTCTGCAATCTCTCATATTGGTAATTTATTACAACAAATGAAATGCTTCTCTTGTGAAATGACACAGTGAATTTTTTTCAATATTCAATATTTATGTATATCTTGAGTACCAGAATAGATCAGTACTGCACATGAGACCAATGCATTTATTTTGGTTTTGGCTTGTGTAAAAGCATTTTGCATACTTTACTTAACATCAAAATATGTCAAATGGACCAAGTGAGTGGTGATAATAACACAGCTTTGACATTGTTACAGCTTCCTTGTGGAGCCTAAATGTAGAATGCAAACTTCTATCTAGATGGGTTTTTTTCCATAAGTCAGCTTTATTTTATCAGTTTAGCTTTGCTGCAGTGTCTGTTGTGTATTTCCACTACCTGCATTGCTGGTCTATGTTTTAATGTGTGTATATTAGGGGAAGAAGATAGGACAAAAAGAGAGTAAATTTTCTTTATTATGTTCTCATTCATGCTTTATTCTTGCATGGTGACATCAAGCTTACTTGTATCTCCATGGTACATATATGTGCACATGAAAACAATATATTTCTTTGTTTATGGGAATCTGCTAACTAGGCAGGCAAACACACCAGGTGCCTGGGGTTCAAGGGGTGGGAAATTCTGATTAGTCAAATTCTTCTACTGAACTACTGTCATTGTTTTGTATGCCCAGTAGAGAAGAGAGAGATAGAAAGAAAGATTTCAAAACAGAAGTCAGCACCATGGTTAGTGGTACGGAATACTTTTGGGCTATAAGAAAATAAAGTTTAAATCCTTTTTTGCTTTAGCTCTAACCCAGGTCTCATTTTAAGTAAGTAACTTCACCTCCATATTTTACAGCCTGAGTCTCTCCAAGGAAGTTATTTTAATTTTTATGAAAAATTAAAAGATCATTGGTAGGGACAGGAATTGTAAATTACTCAGTAGCACAGTGGGTGGGTTACCCACTCTTTCGGAGGCAGGTTGGGTTTCTGTTATGAATTGATCCAGGCAGAGGCTTCAAACCTTAGTCTCCCTAAATCTCAGATGAGTTACCTTCCACAATATTAGCTGGTCCAAAATTTAACTTTAGGCTCTTTTTAGATGATTCAATATGGCCTGTTAGGAGTGCTGCCACTTGAAATCTGAAAAAGTGTATAAGGGACAAAAGGTACGTATTAACTACTACTTCATCCAAACTATTTTTTAAAAAAAAAATTGAATGAGTTCTAATCTAGGGGATGTGTTTTGGCTGCATTTATTTTCTCTTCTATTGGTATAGATCCAAAGTGCCTCAAAAGTACAGGCAGACAGTGAGAAACAGTAATCTGAAGATCTGTAATCCTGAATTTCACAGCACAAAAACTCTCAAGGTCCTGGCTACAATATAACCAAATCATTGAAGACACTTATCTCATTGTAATGCAGCTGCACACAAAAACAGCTGTTGTGACTCACTGTGGGCTCAAGGAACAAGCCACAGGGTCATTTTTGTTGCCTTTCATTCTATGTCTTGTAATTAAGTAAGTGCAATGCGTAAGATTGAGTCATGTACAGTCAACCAGTGGTTCTTACTGCTTCAAATAGCATATAAAAATTATCAGTTCACTAGACTGTCATTGACAAGGAATCACTGAAAATGGCAGAAAGCTGTGTACTTGTCTCTGTTTCTGCAGAATCTTGCCTTGTTTTTAGGCAGAGCTTGTCCATGACGTGCAGGGCATCTTTTCTGTGTATGTGTGCGCAAGTGAGATCTCAGCATCCTGCTAGTGTTGCTGCTGTCCCTATTATCCCTTTTTCTTCTTTTTTTTTTTTCTTCTAGGATTTTATATTCTTTTCATTATTTTACTTTTTATTTCTCCAGCATATTTCTTCTCCTCTAGTAATTTCTGCCTCTCCTCGTCTTTCAGTATTTTCCCTTCTCCCATTCGAAAGAGGTAATGTAGTTCAATAATGCTGCTGTATTAGATTCAAGGAACCTTCTGTTTCATGCCAAGAGAGCTGGGTCACATCTGCAGCAAACAATAGTTCTCAAATGCATCAGAAACAGAGAAAGAAGCCTGAGGCTTTATGTAGCACAAAAAGAGTTGGAATATTTTTGTAGTGATCTTCATTTGCATCATGCTTGTACCTTAGAAGACACCTTCTATTTGATTGCATATCTATTTTTACTTCTGTACTTTGTAGCAATACACAATTGCACTATGGAATTGAGGATGTGAAGATACAGCCACTCTGTCTAAACATTTGTCTGTAAAGACAAGAAAATATGCATATATTTAATGGACATTACGATGTACATATATATTATGGACTGATCAATGAGAAAATTAATTAAAGGAACAAGCTGGAAACTACTAGGTAATCAATACCCTTGGAATTTCTGCAAAAGTTCTGATAGCATTTTATTGTGCAAAGCTGTATCTCAATTCTGATTATTATTAAAGCATTATGCATTAGAAGGTCTTCTTCACTACAAAAGAAATACTTTCCTAATGATTTTTTTTTTAATTGAGGCCCTTGAATAATTAAGCAAACAGCAAAGAAGAAATGGGACAGTCTATTTAGGCTAAACCTAGGCTCTTATGCTTTTTAAAAGGTGAAGAATTATTTTTATCATGTTCATTTACTTCAGACACTTCCTGTCTGACCTTGGCAAGACCTGCAGTGAGGACTTCTACAATATGATTTCAAGGAAAATGGATGTATTTGAAATTTCCACATGGATTCAGATATCTCAGCAATATTTAAAAACTGCCCAGTGTTTTATCTGTTGAAGAATTTAACTTATTTCTGTTAAACATACAGACTGGATTTCTCTTCTTTGATGGTAACCTTTGAATGCTTTCCAGGTGCTGTTGTGTCTCTTGGAAAACTGAAACAATAGCTTTGCAAGTGATGCCATCTGCCTGCATCCTTTGAAATATGTTAACTGAAAACAAGTAGCCTTGGAAGAGGATTAACTGTTTCAGTGCTGACCATATTGCAGCTGGACCCTTAATACTGTGAAAACCTTGGCTGTAACTGGCACTGCAGAGCCACACAGGAGCCTCTGTGTCACATCACTGAGACAGTGATTGGCACAGCAGGTGGATTCCAAGGTGGTCTGTGGCCTTCTCATCCAGGAAATTCTGTCTACCAAACAGTGCATAGCTAACAAATTGTTTTGGTAGGTTGAATGTTTCCTTGTTTCTTAGTTTAGGGAGGGTTTGCACAGGTGAACAAATAAATGCTGTTTCCCATATTGCCAGATAGGATGGGGCAAGAAAGTTCTAAAAAGGGAAGATGGAGAAGGAGAATCTAGTTTTAGACACTCGGCTATGTGAATGGAGACTGCACAAAAGTTAGTTGACAGGTTTAAAACTGGTAATGGAATGTTGTAGCTGATACTTCAATTACAATTTTTCCCCAAGGAAAATTATACTGCATTTTTTCTTAAGTCCTTTTTCTGAATGTGGCTTGATCATCGTATGGAATACGTTAATATTTTGACCTGTATAATATTTTGTTTGCTTATATGGCTGAAACCCTTGGCCAGTAACTTCAAATGTAAGGCTTTAGTGAGACAAAGAAGGAGCATAATTTTACTGGTGATATCTTAAAAAGAGCTGGAAAGCATTTTCCAAAATGTATTTGACTGTACATTATGTATTAAAAGAAATGTGTAAGACTTATCTAATAATTACGCCTGACATAATTGCTTTGGCATAATTAATCTTACTGTTTATCCATATGATGAAATTCAGATATTGCCCTGTTTCAGTTTAATCAAAAGGTTGCAGTTGATTAACTCCCTTTTGTCTGAGTTCTTCCATAATGGAGTCCCCACGACACCAAACAAAAATAACTAATTGATCAGCTGCCACTTACCATTTCTTCCTTTACACTGGCTTTTTCTGAAAATGCTTCTCCTTAGCCTGAGGCATAATCCTGAGACATGCACACAGTTAGGGATGATAAAGCTGCAGGACAGGGTGATCAAGCCATAGAGCTGTGCACAGTGACAAAAAAAATAGGTCCCCTGTGTTCTTTATGTGGCTTGATTTTGTTAAGATCTTATTTACACACTGCAGGGGGTAAGTAAAGAGTAAAACAATGCAGGCAAGGTGTCATGAGCATGGATGGATACAGATATTACATGCATGGTATATATATATTAGAAAGCTAAAATAATGGAAAAACACAGCATTGGTGATATTATCAAATGGTTTGTTTACTAGGGATTGTGCATGATATCATATATCTATATTTTGTAGAATGTGTTCTTCCTGAAAAGTGGTATGGCTGGCAGCATCCTAAATCAGAGCTTGTGACAGCCTGAGGGTGAGAGTCTATGTGGAACCTGAGAGTTCAAGGACGAAGGAGAGCTATCTTGGAGGACTTTGTCATTGTATTCATTAGTAGAGAAATGCACTGCCCTAAATAGAGCAAGCAGATCTATTTTATAATTTATTATTATATAATCTGTGCTTCTGAAAATAAAGCAAATTTATTATTTCAAGCTGTCTTGTTTCTTACTCTTCCCTTGGCTTTTTCTGGTCTTGATGAATTGAAAGAGTGTTGTTTTTATCCTCTGAGAACTAAAAAATATGTTATTCCAAGTATTCTTTCAGAAGTGAATATCATCCACCAGCTTTAATGAGACCTGACTTGGTGATTTCTTCCTTGTTTTGAGAACAGATTTCTTGATACCTTTTTGTACCTAAAAGTTTAATAGTAATTTCCACCTTTCCTTGCTTACTTGTGCACTTAATTCTCCCCAAACACACTTTTCCCCATCTTAACAGTTTCCTGTTTCCATTTTCCATTCAGTTCATTCATTATATGTTGGATTTGATTAGATCATCTTAGCTTCTAAAAAAACATTATCCCTTCTGTAAGGAATGCATTTAAGATGACCTTCCTTATTCCCTCCCACTTAACTTGTTGATGTTATAGGTGGTAGAGTTACCCTCTTTGGAGCAGAAGAAGACTTTCATAGGTCAATAAGTCTGTGTTGCCATGAAAATGTGCAGGTTTTTAAAATAACTTTCTCTAGAAGGCTTTTTATTAGCAGTAGGCAAACTGAAATTCTATCTTTGGTACCTGTTATCATATTTGCTATAATTCTCTTCTGTCTAAGAGGGGCCAAGTGCTGTGAAAAAAGAGAGGTAGCAATGAAACAGAGCAGATGGTGAGGCAGCAAGAGAGTAACCAGGAGGGTTCTGCAAGGATAATATCTCAGTTAGCAAATACTTTACCACAGCTATCCCCAAACCAGTGTTTGCCTCTGTGTCCCTTGGAGCTTTACATCTAAAAGGGCAGTGGCAAAATAAAGACAGGGAGAGATGATAATGAACCAACAGTGAAAGCGCTGCTTCTACAAAAGTTCCTGCTCCCTCAAGCTCACTTGGACGTGCAAGCCTTGCTGAGCAGAATGAATGAAAAGAGGACAAAATTGTCATTATTTTATTGTCTTTCAGAATCTTTCTGTTCAAGCTGTACTAATGGTTAAATTACCTTGCTAGGGCTCTTATAGCTGGAATGTTGACAATTTGGATTTTAATACTCAGTTATTAGGGAACTTGTTATAGGCAGGATTGAGATGAATTTTAGTCCTTTGAACATAACCTCTGCAAAGAAGAGGAACCTCTACATTCACTCAGTGCATTTGTGCAATATTGTTTCTCTTATAAAAAAGACCAGTTTTATCATGAAAATTAAAACATTTGAAGGCAATTTACCACACAACTAATAAGAACTCCTCCCATTTTTGGAGAAGTGCTTTCTAAAAATTATCAGGTCAGAAAGCAAGGATTCATAAAAGGAAGTGGTAGCTGCTCTTAACCTACAGACCATCAATATATTACACAAAATAATTTTCTTACAGTATAATTAACTACTACACATCTCACCAAGCAGATCTGCTTCTTCTACAAGCAGAAACTTTTTGCATATATTTAGATGTCCAAGATTGTCTTTCTCACACATTTGAGAGTGCTTAAAATGCAGCTAATTTGCAGCTGAAATATTCAGTTGTTTTTCAGACTATGTGTTGTTAGTATGGGCATATTCTGTTACTTAGCATTTCATAATTTAGGATTTGTGGATTGCTAAATTGTAGTAATAGAACTGGTACAGAATTTGCCATAGAACTGTGATGGAATTTATACTGTTGCTTGGGCAGAGAAGAAATAAAATATATCTGTCATTGCACTGCGCAGATAAAAGTAACCACTGCTCAGTGATATTACAGAATCAGAAAAAAATATCTATCTCTAAAATTATTTTCTAGCATTACATGTTATTTCTAACTTCATTAGATCATCTTACCTGAATTTCACTTACCTTGAAATAAATGCTGCAAAGTGACCACTGAAGCTTAGCTTTATTAGAGGTCATGGTTTTGAAAGCTTTTGGATGGATGAAAATAACAGCTTTTGATTCTAAACTTGTTTCCATTAGTTTTTCAGTAGTGTCACCTGATGGTTATAAGCAAGTAAGTTTTTGAGTTTGGGCAGAGCAAATGACAGCAAAACCAGCCTGAGGTCATTCTTACTTTGCATGTAACTGGTTTAAAAAAAAGGAAAAATAAAAATCTTCATCACACAAGCAAGAAGGGCTGTGTTTTACTCCGCTAGCAATTCCCAGCATAAGAAGTTGATACGTCATCTGCTAGCCCTACAGTAAAGCCCATAATCCACAAGCAGGGAAAGAGGACATATAAAAAGTTTTTTCGCTCAATTTAGACCTGTCTTTTCTACCGAGATAACAAAGGTGAAATACGATGTCTATGTACACTTTCATTAAGATCTTAAAACACCTGAATGCCTGTGTCTCACACTTATACCTCTCACTTCCCTTGGTTCTCCTTAGAAAGGTGCTCAAGAAGAGGAATAATAACCCTACAAAACTGTCTAAAACAGTTGGCATACAATTTTTCATACAGGAACATCTCTGTACACTGATACCCACACACCCATTGCTGAGGTGCAAATGAATTTCAAGTGGCAGCTAGTATGTGGTGTGTTCGTTTATCAATACTAGTCTGCTGGGCTTTGGCTTATTTAATGTGTAACTTTTAGAATCAGCTGTGAAACTGCTGCTGGTTTTATATCTCTGAATCACACCTTTTTCTAGGTACACATTTGTGATACCCAAACTCTGAGAATTTGCTTGGTATAAATGCTACTTTTTCAGTAGTGTTTTCAGTTTCTTGTATTTCCCCCTGTTGACCTATTCTGTAGAAATTTCCCTCAGTTTCTTCTTCAAATTAAGCAATATTTTTCCTGTTTTCCCAAAGATCTCTATCAGTTTCTGAGCTACACATAGTTGAACTTCCTAATTTTTGATATGATATATATTTTTCAAGATGTTTTTACTTATATATATGTATATTTATGTATAGGACAGGGACCAAGTGACCTGGGAGACCTCAAGAGAAAGAGAAACTAAGGAAGGTTTATACTGTAATGAGTAAGAAAATAAGAAAGGAAAGCAGAACAAATTGTTTCTTCAACTGAAGAAATTATTAAAGATGGTTTGGGGGCAACTGCACTAAGTTTTCACTGTCACAGATTCTTGGCAGTAGCTGCCCTAGTTTCAAACAGCATGAAGTGTCTGAATTTATAGCTGGTGTGAAATTATGCTCTGGTATCAGCAAACAGAAATACTGAGTTCAGATCATTTCTATGTGCTTCAAATTCTAGAGCTCTGAAATAGATGTTTAAGTATCTAATTTTAGGCAGTCTGATTTGAAACTGGACCTATTATTTGTATATGTTTTGAAGACCAGCTGACAGTTTATCTCATCACTTTAAATCTCCAACATTTCAGACAGTTTCACAGTGCTAGAAGGTATGATATTTGAAAGGCACTTTACTGTGTAGCAAAGCATTCATTCTTACTTCAATGAAAGCTGCAATAAATTTGATGGAAGTAAACAGATTTGAAATGGAATAGACAGACAGTTCACTAGTTATATCTGAAATATCTGACCATGAACAGTCTAAATTTCAAATCGGTTTTTCAGTGTCAGAGAATGTATTTGGGTTTTAGCTGAAGGACAACTAAATGGTTCTATTTCCTGCTTAGATCAAACTCCATTATTTTCTGGCATGGTAAGGACCAGCATGAAAGTCAGTACTAAATAAATTTTCAGATAAACAGCAATAACACCAGTAAATGTTATTGACTTATGTTAAAAATTGATAATTGTCTCAACTACAACATTTAAGAGTAGGAACCATCAAAATGGGTCTTTTCAGTTTTAATAATTATACCAACATTGAGGCTGTGAGATCATGAATAAACTTGGAGCATTTTGAGAAACAGAGGAGAACTTGCAGCTCACAAAGATCAGTCATATTGCAAAAATTTGAAGACTTCATGTTAGACACTAAAATTTCAATCAAATACTTTAATAGTAAAGATAAATTCAGCTGTAAATTTAAAAATTATAGTAAATTATTTATAATTTAGTCAAAATTACAACTTTCCAAAAACAGTTATATTTTGAAATTGTTTCAAGAAAGGGGTCAAGCTGACAGGTGTTTTTATGGTTTTGTTGTTTTTAAAAAAAAATCAGCTTTTTTGTACAACTGTAAGTAAAAGATTAATAAATGGGACCTTTGACAGCTGGGATTTTGTGTGTGCAAGAATTTTGTTATAAGGGATAGTGACACCAAATTTTGAAGTGGACTTTTCAGTAGCCTTTGAACAAGTGAGCCATTTGCACAGGTGAGCAGGCACAAATAAATTACCTCACTTGCTGATTTGGTCTAGCAAAACCCTTGTTAGCTGTCCTAAGTTCTTGCACTTAGATTGGTTTGCAATGAAGTTACTGAAGAGGGATGTGTACACCACAATTGTGGGTTGAAACAAAGATTTTTTTGTAACTCCATAATGAATTGCAGAGTTGAGGTTGATGTAATATTGCAAACAACGCTGTTTTGCAGAGCCTTGTGTACTGACTCTCTAATTGCATATATAAATATTGGTTTAAAAGCAGTAATCTTATTAAGAAAAAGCAATGGCATTTAAGAAGAATCCTAGAAATGTCAAGGCAAAGGCAGTCTTGAGGAAAAATTAATCTCCTCTTGATTGTTGAAGTCACAAATGAAATTATTAGATTGGAAAATAATTAATATTAGCTGATTGGTTTCATGGATGTTTAATGTGTGAATAGTATCAGAGCTTTTGGCAGAGTGGCTAAACTGAGAAGATATTTTGATTAGAAAAACATAGTCACATGGCCAAAGTCCTTTCCTTGTGTGCTTGTGAAGTTCTTTCTGTCCGTATGTGCATACAAAATCTTTTTTTTTTTTGCATAAAATACTTGCAATAAGACTACATAGCTGGTAAGAAAATGCTGGTATGGATTGAGTTTTTAATTTTTTTCCCCCAGAAAAAAACTAGGTTGTATTTCAACAAGAATTTTCTCAGGAACTATTGTCAGCTTAAGCATAGCCTACAAATGTTACAGTACAGGCTGTGTGTGGATGTCTGTGAGAATAGAATCATATGCAGGAACCAAAATGTTCACCTCTGATGCATAAATGGCAGAAATGGCAGCGCATCTCAGTTGAAATCTCAGTTCTCTTCTCTTGAAATATCAGTTCTCCATTGGCAGAACAGGGATTTCAATTTGTGTTAAAGTCTTGAAATAGAAGACTTGCGAGGGAGAAATGCAAAAATCATAAAACAGAGAGATTTTCTTTACAAGAGGCAATATTTAATTATTTTTAAAAGTTGCAATAGCATATAATATTAAACAAGGCATTTGCTTCCAAGCTCTGTGGTCACAGACCTTATAGTGTATAAAATAAAAAAATTACATCCTCTAGGTTTTAAAAGCAGACATTCACCTGTGTCTTCTGCGGCCCAGGTGACTGATCTGACCACTGTGTCCTCAGCAATACAGGGACAAGGCAACACCTTTGCCAACAGGAAACATTGGATTGTATTTTTGGGACAAAGCAAGTGTGACTGTAGGACCTCCTGAAATCATTTTCTATTTCATCCCAAAATAACTCTAAAATCTTACCATTCCTATGAAACATCCTTTATTTTGGTCAGTTGTACTCAAGAGTTTCTGTTTATCTCCTCCAAGTATTACTGTGAGAGAGTTGTTCCAGATTCAAATAATTTTCCTGTATTAAAAAAAAAAAAAAAAAAAAAAAAAAAGGGAAAATACACTTAAAATTGCTTTTTTTCTGATCTTAGTCATCAGTGGGTTGCAGATCTGTGCTAAATCCCATTGAATTCAATGAGGTGGCCAGCTTAAAGATGCCATTATGGCATATTAGCACATCGATTTTTAAAACAGAAGAGAACTTACACAGATATTTCAATAAGAATATTAATACACTTGACATATTCAAATCAAAAGATCCTTTATAATTGGTAAGAAAATATAACCCAAAAAGAAATTTCCAATAAATACTCTATATACAATCTTGCTCATCCAATGGACCTTGTTTAATTATTGCACTACTAATAAAGCTACACTCAGCTTTAATTTTTTACTCTTGTTTATTTTGGGACAATCAATAATTCTACATTTGTATTAGCTGTCTAACATACTTGTGAAAATAAAAGAACCTATTGAGTACTTCGCCAAAAGCCAGTGTTTGTCATTTGGTTGATCTATGGAAGATTAAATCAGTTTTTTTCACTTTTGCTATTTTCTTCTTTTAGTTTTTGATGGGCACATAAATCAGGTGACACTGTTTCAGCTTCCTCATTATGGAACTGAAGTTATTTAGAGGGAAAAATAGTAAAAAAAAAAAATCAGTAAATTCTTTAGTTTGTATGTGTATGCACTCATTTTTCACATGTCTTTGGTGGGAAATACTGTCAGTGCTCATGCATTTCATGTAGAATTATTATAAATAAGATGACAGAGAAGGGAAAACAAATCATATCCTGTCATGTGTGGCAAGTTTTTTAAGCAGGAATTTTCCATCTGCTTTTCTTCTATGGAAGAAAAAAAATTCAATGTTTACTAATAGAATAGAATAAACTCACATCTGTCTCAGGGAAGGCCTGGTGAACAAACTATTGAAGAATGGGATGATATTATTGTGAAAAAACACTAGATGTTTGCCATGATCTTCCACTCTTGCATTTTGACTTGAATGAAGAAGGAAAACTGCAAACTTCTTAACAGCTTGTTCCTCAAGCCTTCTGAAAGTAATTTCTCCTCCAACAAATATTGTGGCAAAGGTAGTATTTTGGGGCTTTGTGTTCAACCAGACCAAATCAACATGCCAATCCTATGTGGCACCTGGAATTCACAGAGATTGTCCTAAGAAAACTGTTTGATGTTTATTTGCACTACTACAAGAAGCATTGGGAAGTATTTTAACTTGTTAGGTTGGCTGTTTGTCTGTCTTCATCTTTATATGACTATTTGTTCTCTGTGCACCATCTTAAATCATGTGTTCAAAGTGGGTTTGTTAAGTTCTTATGTTTTTTTATTCTGAAATAATACATAATAATAAAAAATGTTGCTGTTGCCACTGATGACCTCCTCATTAATCAGGACTGGAGATGGAATGCACTGAAATGTTTCACTGTCAATGATTTTCAGAGTATGGCTCTGGTAATAAGACATTAATTGTCAATTTTTGTCCAAATTCTTAGATAAGTGCCACTGATAATGCCTTTGGATTAAGTTGGCAGTACTCTTAATTCATCCTTAAATATGTATTGTGCAGCATCATTGGCATCTTTTCAAATGCTGCAAATCTGCCCTATTGAAATGAAAATAAGTTTTAGTGTCTACTGACAAAAGGCACTAAAGGTAACAAAAATGTAAAAGAACTGGAAATAAATACTATAAAAATCCCTTTTTAAAGTAAGGGCATTTTTACTTTTAAAACCCAAGAATGGCACTTTTAAAGTTAGGATTAACTTGTGTATGGTTTTCTCAATACATTTCATTGGCAATACAATAAAAAGTAAGTTAAACTTTCAAATATTTAATACTTTAATTTTGTTTTGTTCCTTGCTTACAAATGTATGTGCTTTTCCTCTCTTCCTTCCCTCTAATGACATCTGGATCTCACAGATCATGGCTGAAGTACAATGCCCTGTAATAGGGTTATGAAACTATTTTGAGATAGAAAAGAAACCCTATTAGTAAGATATATATACGTTTGCAGTTCTAGCCACACATGAAGTATACATGTCCTGCTATGGGAAGATATGAAAGTTGCATTAAAGAAGCTTTTCTTCTGTGGTCTTAGTATTTTCTTAATCTAGGACTGTTTTTTTGACTTTGACATTCACTTGACATCTGATTTGCTTTTATTTTCGTCTTTTCTGGATCACTCATGTTTATGATACACTATTTTATTTGTTTTTCTCTCTTGTAATCTAAATTCCAGCTCCTGTTCTATCTTCTTCCTTAAAAGATCAAGCTCAACAATGGAAGCTGTGGGTAATGTGTCCATTGGGATTGTTCTTTTATTACTTCTGGTTGAACTAGGGCATATGGCATGAAAGGTCAGTGACACCTAACTGAAACATTGACTAAAATACTAAAAATCATCTCTGGACAGATATGTTCCCTCTTAAAAATCAAGTGAACAGGCTGTCATTAAGGTGTCTTGTTCCATTCTACTATCTGAACCATTTGTTAACCCCCTAATACTTTAAAATAGGTTATATTAGATTGAAATTTAGATTTAAAGAAACAAATACCAAGAGTCAGTTCTCTGAGGTTGTGCCTGGTCCACAATCTCTTTCATGTACTGCAGTCAGAATTTTATGAAGATGGTCTCTTCAGCCAACAGAATTATCTGGACTAATATTGTTATACTCACATTGCAGTTTAGCACATTTATGTGCTACAGAATTTGAATTTGTGTCCTTTACAATAATCATAAATGTGATCATTTTTTTCCCCTTGAGGATTCTGGGAAAATCATCATAAGAGCCTTGAGAGCATGATTTGTTTAGTGTTTTCAGAAGGCAACATAGTAGTTTCAAGTGTTCATTAAAGATTAAGGTAGGACCAAAAAATAAGGGCTATGTAAGTATCAGGAGAATTGAAGTAGTATGTTTTAGCATTTTTTTTCCTTCATGATTAAAGCTAATTTGGAAGGATTATTTTGCAATCTTCCTAATTCTTCCCTAACTGTGGAAAACTGATATGCGGACATTAATTTTCCAACTTATATCTCCATTTTCCAGTTTGATTTAAGATATAGTATTTTTTAATAAAATCTCCTAATAATTTTTCATTATTAGTCAGAGAGATAATTTTAGAATTACTTATCACAAATTCACTGAGTTTTTTAGATTTTTTGGTTTCTGAGGGCTGCTTGGTAAAAATTCTATATTTTTCAGTGATTTCTTCCCATCCCTCTCCATTAACATTTGCTCACTCTATATGTTCTTGGTTATTTTTCTTCCTAGAATATATTCTGTAAATGACAATATTGGAAGGCCACAAAGATATCCTTTTATCATGCAATACTCTTCCTGGTTACTGTGTCTTCTTTTTTTTACTATTTTAATAATTGTCTTCTCCAGTGACAGTCTCCATTTTAATGTACCGTTCATGCTTGCCTTCACATGTAGAGTATGATGAGTCTTTTGAAAGGAGTATTAAACTGAAGTGTGTCAAATAGAATAATTTATGCTAGCTGATTAAAACAGGGTTTTTGGTGGGAGGTGGGTGAATGTAACAATCAATTCTGTTACAAAAACTTAGTGAGTCTGATGCTTATAACAGGCTGCCTAAACAGAGGCCAAGACAAATTAGGAGTATTAAAAGCAGACAAATGTATTCAAGGCCTTCAAGGTACATTTGGGCAAGCAGTTCCACCCAAAGGGACTACACCCAAAATGGACTCTGGGTCACAAGCTCTTCACCTTTTACAAGTTCTGTCCTATTAGCATATTGGTCCCTAATTCCCCAATCACACCTTCAGGTGATGATATTGACTGCCCCAGGCCCTGTTTCCCCCCTTTCCACCATTGTTTACATGGTTTTGGGCCCTAGGGCAACTAATGTGTCCTTGAATCTCTATCCAGAGAGCTTTGTTTTGGCTAAAGCTGCTAGGAACAAAGGTTTTTAGCATTTTGTAAGAAGCGCAGAACTACACCAAGTTACAGATACATGAAGAGTTAAAAAAACCAGAAATTGTTAAGGCATCAAGTCCATCAAATCTGTGGGGAAGGCAGGTTCTCACACATCTGAAATGACCAAAATCTCTAGAATCTGGTTCTCTCTGAAATGACAAAAAGCTATGGAATCCTTCTCGTTCTCTGCCCTGCCTTTCAAAAACTAGATGGAGAGAGGCATGCTTTTTGGAACAGCTTGCAGCATACTCATTGTGATAGAAATACGGAGTGTGAGATGGTGGTAGAATGGCTGGCAGATTTTAGAAATCCTTACCACTCCTCTGATTGTGTTAATCACCAAAATATCTGCCTTTTAGTGATTATTAAAAGCTCAAGCATTCTTTTCCTGGAATGGGGTGACTATTATTTATGTTTTCCCAGTCATCTTTTTTTTGGTTTCTTCCACCTATTTAAGTGTTTTTAAAAACCTCCATGGTCCAGAAATGACGCTTAAGTTTCTTCTATTTTCAATAATTATTCTGAGGTATTTATACCAAATACACGAATTCCATTTTCTTCTCATCACTTCCTTACTCTTATAAAATACCAGTCATGAGTAGTACAGCTGCTTTCACTAGTATCATTCACCCTTATTCATGAAGTTAACTATGTACTTTCATTTATTTATATTTACCTGTGTGTCTGCCAGAAAGAAGTACATTCATACAGTCTATACAAGACCTTTGTAGTAAAATTAATGCTAAGTTCAGCTGGGTCTTCTATCAGGAAGGAGCATTCCAGAGGCAATGGTGCAGCGCAGTAGCTCCTGAGTATAGGAAGGATGAGTTTCTGCCTCATCTGAGATTTTCTGAGAGCTTTCGGTAGAAAGCCTGATGAGAAAGGATTAAATGAGAGAAAACTTCCAGCACAAACCAAAATCAGCCTCAGGCTGGGCAAAATCTTGAGGTGGTGTGCTAACAAATACTATCTCTTCCTTCCTGGTACTTCCTGATACACCAGGACAGAGACAGGAACTCTCAAAAAATAGCTCGTGGAAACCTGTTTGCAGGTGCTGCAACAGCCCCTTTAAAAGTTGGCCTCAGCAATGTCTAGCTGGTGCTCCAATGGCTATTGATTCCAGCATACCACAGCACACCACACTGATCCCCCAGTAGAGCAGTGGCACAACCTCAGGGGCAGTGGGGAGGTAGCTAAGAAACCCTTTGTGATTACAGAAAACATGTTTTTAAGACATGAAGGGCAGAAGGAGCTATTCAATTGACTGGTCTGATTTGAGTTCATAAGCAAACTGGAATGAAGGACTTCCTCAGATTAATTATTATTTCCTATCAAGAATCATTCTTGATTTACTGATTTGTATTGATCCAAATTCCTGGTTTGGATAGTTCTCTGCAGTGCTTGGCCAGTAGATCCAATGGCTAATTACTGCCATTTTGGAAACAAGAACTGTGCTTTATTTTCAGGATACAATTGGCTAACGTTAGCTTACAGAAATGAGTTGTTGATTTTTCATCTTTTGATAATGTTACCTGGTAGAGTGCATATTCTTCCATTGCTAAATAATGAACAGAATGGTATCAGAGAACCAAGTCAGTAGTAAAATAAAGCAGTAAGATAATAAAATCTGGTCCAGTGGAATATAAAATACTATGTGTGGTAACATTTTTTAAGATTATTTCCTCTATTAATCTCCTTAATTTTATGCACATTTTAACAGTGCAGCTATAAATATGATAGTATTAGCTAAATTTATAAAATATTTTAATGAGAAGGGTAAAGGAGGGTTAAATGACTATGTAAAACACCTGTTAATCAAAATGAAATTGGAAAACCAAAATAGATTAACAGATTTTGTTTGGAATTGGGGAATATAATTTTAGTTGCATCTTGTCCTTGACTGCCATAGACTAGAATAGTCAAAATAGAACATGTAAAGATGACATTTTTAAAGAAGCTAAACCAAGAGAGATTCTTTGGACTTGGAGTATTGCTTCCCCCTTCCCCTTCTCCAGAAACATAGGAGTGTCTTAACATTGGCTGGTACTTAGGAATATAAACAACATATATATTAGAAACCATCTGGCTGTGAAGGTACATCTTAGATAAAAATCATATTAGAGATTTTTAAATATTAACAATATTTTATTTCTTGTAGGATGTGACTTATAGTCTTACAAAAATCAGGGATATTATAAAATCAAACCCATAAAATTTTGTGCCAAGCATAAAATTAAATTCTTGGAATAATTTAAATTTTTTAAAAGGTTCATTAATTTTTGTTTCACCAAATATGAAATTCATCCTCTTTTCTGGAATTGAACTCAATTGCACAATATAAATTTCCAATATAGGTCCTCAGTACTTTGTGTTGCTACATCATTCCCTTACTCTTCCCTCCCCAATCTCCCCCATTAGTTACAGAGTAATTTTTCTGCATATGAAGTCACATGCAAACTCTCTCTGCTGCTGTCCTCCTGTCTAAGCTTTCTGTAATCTTAAATTCATGAAATCCTCAGTGACAGTGCTTTGCTGTGCTTTGCAGCTAGAGCATCTGGCATATCCAAGTGGCCTCATGCATAAGCCAGGGACAGAAGATACTCTAGTCTCTCTCTCTCAGGCTTTGGTATTCATACAGCCCTGGTTGTCATAGTTCAATCTATTTACACTCTCTAATGAATTCATACAAGATTCCTTTCAGATACGGAGGATGTACTGCTGTTCACATTTTACAGGTGGGTGTTAAAGCACCACAAAAAGCGTGTGATGCCTTTTGAAAAAGAATGAATTGTTTTTTCTTTTGCTTTATATGACTTTCAACACTGAAATCTCTGAAGTCAAAATTGAAATGAAACTGCTAATTCCAACTGATCCTTAATGACTGGCTGGGAAGTTGTGTAACAGAAAAATTGATGGGGCTGGTGGTCCCATCTGGTTTGGTAAAAGCTCATAGTCTCGATTACTCCAATTCTGTCCTCATTATTCTACCTCAATCACTCTCTGTCTGGAAGGAAATGTGACTCATCAGAGAACAGAACTTCCTATTTGGCAAGAGTTGCCCTGACTTTAAATAATAGCTTTCTAGACCATGCATTTCTTTATGGACTCCTCTCCTGTATTTAGACCTTTGTCTTCTTGATGGACTGAGATCTGGCTCTTTAACGGTGCACTTAGCCAGATTTTCTTTTCCTTATTTCCTTTTTTTTAATTTTTTTTTTTTTTAAATTTTTGCCTAGCTCCTAAAAATATTAGAATTTGAGTGAAATTCTGCTCATTCGTGCACAGGTGACTTAAGGAGATATTTTACACTGTTAAAGAGATGTTTTACTAAATTGCTAAAATTTTGTGAAGTTGAGCATTGAAATGCTTTAAACAATCTGGCAGCATGTATCTTTCCCAAGATCAAAAAGGAGTGTTCTCTCATATTTCAAATTTGCCGTCAAGATTTTGTCTCTTTCCCATTTTATGCATCCATAGCTGGAATGCTATGGAATATATGGAATCAAAACCACCAGTGTATTCATTTGTTTTTCATTGCAAGAAAAGAATTCTTACAAGATGGGGTACTGAAAATAAATTACCTCTCTCACCAAACACAGATGTTTTGAGTCTCTGATGAGGTTCTGAAATGTAAGTCTATATTTTCTCCTTAATTTCACACTCCAGTTTTCCTAAAATTACCTATTAAGAGTGAATTAGGGTGAATTGCAAAGAATTTAATAAAAAGATTTTTTGTTAAAAAATATTTCTGCTGCAGGAACCTGATTTCTTAGCATGCCTAATATATCCTCTTCGATGTCCAAAAAAAAAAAAAGAAAGTTGTTTTAGAATGGATGGCGAATCTTAAGTTTTGGTTGTTTGTTGTTTTGAAGAAAACAAAACAAAATATATACCCAGGATTTGTATTAATTACTTCATTTGGTTAAATTATAACTGGTTAGTTTTTAATTTATGTGAATTCATTAACTAGTTTTAACACTGAAGAACTTCCATGGGGGAAATGTTTTCAAAATTTTTCAAATTTTTTATGTGCTCTGTTTATCCTTACACAGTACTAAGTACTGACTTTTAATTTGATACACAAGATGAGACTTTCATGCTGACAAAAATTAATTAATTCCTAGAAATAAGAGAGGGTAAAAAATATGTCTGAGTGCCTTAAGGAAACCTGAATATCTTTCTGCTATAGGCAGAACCTGGAGTGAAATGATTGCCAGAATGGGGAGCTGTGAGAGTCCTGTGTGTGCTGTAGGGGAAGCACGAAAGTTGCCATGGTTTGTTTAAGAGTTATAGCCCCCTTCCCTCTAAGCCTGAGGATCATGTTTTTATTTCCAGTAATACCAAGGGTTCAAATGTATTCCGTTTCTTTTCATGATTCTTACTGTACTTGTGAGAGAACTCTCTAAATTGGATTTTGAAGGTTCTAGACCAATCCTGGCAGTTAAGCCAACAGCCTTCTTAAATTATTAAATAATGTAAAGAATTATCAGATTCATACATAATTTATAGAGTATATCATTAGTTTAGCCAGACATATCCATTTTCCTGTAGAGGTTAATCTATCCTTTATATGAATTAAATTTTATTTTATTTGAATAATGGTTTTTGTTGTTACATGGGGACCTATTTATTCAATATAAAGGCAATTATCAGAGTTGTTGAAGGAAATATTAAGGACCTATTTGGTATGTTAGAAAATAATAAAAAAATTCAGATTGTTCTGAATTTTAATCAATTTCAATGTCTTGCATTTGGTAGACTTAATAGAAATGAAACATTATAATGTCATTTTTCATTCTCAAGCAGTATCTGCCTCCTTCCTGCATTTTCAATGGTTTGCTCCTGTTCAAGCTGCTGGATGAGAACCCAAACTCTGTTAGAGGTCAGCCTGGTGCATGAGATACCAGTAGATAAAGCAGATGGATATATCTCACCTGAAATGAGGCATTATCTTTCCTGTTCATGTGTGAGTATTTATCTCCACAGACATTATAGCTACTGGTAACAGCAATGAATCTGTTCGAAGAAATCATCCAGCTAAGAAAAAAAAAAAAAAGGAGTGAGAAAAAACTGTGCCCCCACACCTAAAAACCTGCTTATATAGCTCATGTCAGTGAAACAGTTGGACATTTAAGTATCTGTCCATTTAAAACAATTACTTAAGAGTTTTGCTCAATTTAGACTTCAAAAAGGGTGACTAAAACAACTCTTACCTATTGACTTTCACTCAGTTTTAGAAAATGTAGTTTTACCTTTAGGAATCATTTTTGTGGAGGGTAATAATGCCAGTAAGATGCTAATGTCTGCACTACCATTACTGTCATTGCAGAATTGGCAGAACTGTGAATTTCTGAGTCAAAAAAGAAAAAAAAAGGTATCACTTTTATGTATGCAAGAGCACAGAAGAGAGAACAGTACCGGATGTAATTCTGAGAAATGAGATTTGCATAAGATCTTGGTTCATAACATTTGCAGATGTTGTGGCAAGGACAAAATAAATTATTTAGATGTGTCAAGGTAGGGAGAGGATCCACATTTATATCAGAATACTTGTCATAGAGGACAGGAAACCCAACAAGGGAAAAAAAGAAGGTGCTTTTTCCATGCAAGAGAGTCTAAATATGAAAAAAGAAGTACAATAGTGGCTAAGGAGGGAAAAGGCAATGAAAGGAAGAAAATACTTTTGAGTGGGTGGGGAACAGCTATTTAAATACAGAATCTGAAAAGTATAAGGGCTTTCTTAATTTATGAGAGCAAATTGAAATTACAAAATGTGGTACTGCAAAGAAGAAACAGGAATCCAATATGATATCGAATTCAGCAGTAGAGTTAAAATACCAAGGAAAAAAAAGAAAAGAAAATTCTATAAAGGAGAAACCATTGCATGAATACTATTACTACTACTAGTACTGCTGTTACTAAAGGTAAATTAATTTAAAAATTCCTCTAAATCATAAATTTCCCTTAGTAATTTTGAAAACAAGATATCTGAAGCACCAGCAGACTGTAAATGGAACAGCCTTTAAAATGGGAACTGGTCCAAAAATGACAAAGCCAATTCAGGATGGTAACATTGCTCTGTTAGAATGCAGTGATTAGCTATTGAGATTTCACCTACTTAATGTTTTGTACTTTCTTGAGGATACAATAGTATAATTTCATGGTCTCAGAATGCTGATTACTGGACTGGTTAAAATTAGCCATGATAGTCATGACTAAGACTTGTACTTGTTTAGCCTCATATTGTAAACCTGTAAGGGCTCTCCAGAAGAGAATCTGAACTCAATCTCTGTATGGTGCAGGATTGTGAAAGCATTTGTGATGAACTCAGGCTGCATCTGGCAGCTTGATGCCAACTTACAGTTTCCAGTCTTAGGTTATAGGTTTTATATGCCTCTACCTAAGATGGGTATAACTTATACTATCCTAGAATGAGCTAAGTTGGAAAGGACCCACAAGGTCCTGGACTTGCAACCCTCTTCCAGGGTCTAAACAACCTCTGAGAGAAAAACTTTTTCCTGATACCCATCCTAAATGGCCCTTGACTCACCTTCATGCCATTTCCTTGAGTACTGTATGAATGAAGAGGTCAGTGTCTGCCCCTTCTCTTCCACTCCTGAGGAAGTTGTTGACTGCAATGGGGATGCCTCTCAATCTCTTCTCCAGGCTGAACAGACCAAGTGACCTCAGCCACACCTCATACAGCTTCCCCTCCAGACCCTTCACCATTCTCATGGCCCTCCTTTGGGTTGTCTCTAATAGTTTAATACCTTTCCTATATTGTGGCACCCAGCACTGGAGGTGAGACTGCCTCAGTGCAGAGCAGAGCAGAACAATCCCCTCCCTTGCCCAGCTGGCAATGCTGTGCCTGATACCCCCCAGGACACATTTGGCCCTCCTGGCTGCCAGGGCCCTGCTGACTCGTGTTTACCTTGCCATGGACCAGGATCCCCAGGGCCCTTTTTACGCTGCTTTCCAGCCTGTCATTCCCCAGTCTAGACACACAACCTGGGATGCCCCATCCCAGACGCAGAATATGGAACTTGCCCTTGTTAAACTTCATACAGTAGGTGATTGCCCATCACTGTAATTTCTAGAGGTCTCTCTGCAGGGCCTCTCTGCCCCAAGGGAGCCTCTGTGTTTGATCACATCAACAGTTGCAGAAATACAGTAAATATTTGAATGCAAATTTGAATGCATATAATTTGAGTAATTTAGAATGGTATTATATTCATTCATTATGTGATTTTTAGTTGAGATGAGATTAACAACTTTACAGGTGAAATACTTGTTCCATTGAAAAGAACGGACAGAATGAAGGACAATAAATTTTAATAAAAGACTGAGAAGTAAGATATTGAAGTATTAAAATTTTCTGGCCAAGAATTGCATAATATTCCAGATTAATCTCAGTCTCCTATCCCTTTTAACTGAGAAGAAATGTATATTGACAGAAAAAAGATTCATAGGTTAGCCTGGAGCAAAATGTTCTTATTTTTCTGAATCTTCCACTGCATTTGAGAAACTGCCAGTAGTATGGTTTATATTTTTATGACATCTCCACTTTTCTCTTTTGCCTAAAGCAGAATGAAAGTGTAGGCAAGAAGGAGCTGTAGAATCCTCCTTTAAAAAAATGCTGAAAGTCTGCTGCTCCTCAAAGTGGAATTTTTCAGAGGACAATTAAGAGTTTCTGACTCCTGACTAAAATCTTATTTAAATCTGAATCAAGATTTAACCTAGAAGTTTTGACTGCTGCCTTTTAAGGGTTGGAGAGTGTAGTAGTGCAGCAGCCCGAGGCTGCTGATCCCGAGTCCCAAAATATCGAGTTGCATCCCGTACAAGTGGATGCCTCTCCTGACAACATCTCATGGGACTCGGAGGAGGCCGGGCTGTAGGCTGCACTCTCCCTCCCTCCAAAAGTTTGTATTAAGTTTATTGGTTCTAAGTTTGCTGTCCCCTCCCCTGCTCCTCCCCTGTTGCCGCCTACCCCCAGAATGTTCTGTTGCTGCCCCGCTCCCATTGGTTCTATGTACTCCCCTCCCAGTTATACCTGATTTGCCCCCTATGATGTAATCCCTTCCCCGGTTGGTCCCGCCCCTGATCTCCGCCCCGAGAAACCCCGTAGCCCCCCTTAAAAGGTCGTGTCCTGCCCGTGCTCGGGGCTGCTCAGCTCAGCAACCCTGTTGCTAGGGAACCCCCTCTCGTGCCCTGCACCGGGACTCCCTGCCGAGTTGCCTCGAGGGCTCGAGTGACGCACCTCCCCCGCCTGCCATCCCTCAAATAAACTGGTGCCTTGCTCGCCTTCACCTGTCTGGGACTGTTTTACTCTGAGGGCATCCGGCCCAATTCGCCTTGCTCGCGCGGCTGGCACTGGCCATTGCGCCAGGGTCTCCTCGACCAATTGGGCGACCCTGAGGCAAACCCCCACTGCCGCCCGGCTGCGGCTCGAAGGATCCGGACCGCTTGCCCGGAGAGCCTGCGGGGTCCTTCCTGACCGTGCAGGAGCTCCGAAAGCCCGTACAGGGCTAGGCGCACGAAGCGGACACTCCCAAACTCTTTAGGAGAGCTCTACTGAACAGAGTGAAACAGACTTCCACATTTTTAAAATATTAAAGTTTCATATAGATAAAAGGAGATGCATTAATTCCTGTCTAAACAACTCAGTTATACAATATTACTGACACACAGGAAAATTCAGAAGTGTGCTGATAATCCTTACACCACGATTCACAGAATTTCACATTTTTTCTTTGCAGAATAGCTGTTTTCTTTTTTAAAAAATATGTCAAATATTTCACATGAGCTATGTGAATGAAGCAGAGGTACTGAGATGATACAAAAGAGTATTAAAAAGAAATAATAATAAATAAAAAAATTTCATCCAGATAATTTTTTTTAATTTTTGTGGTTAGGATTTGTACATTTTTTGCATTTCAGACTTGTGTCAAAATGTATTGCAAGGTTTGCAAGGATGGGTCTGATAAAAATACATCTAGTTTCTAAATAAGATTAAAATCTCTGTGCATACGAAAAACCCAACCCAAAACTTATTGAACAAAACCAGTAATGGCGTAAACTTATGTTGAATTTCCTTCCTTCCAATCAAAGAGCCTCACAAATTGCACTATGTGTTCATTCAATCAACTAACATAAACTCTATGTGGAAATAATGATTTTTCAGCATTTAAGATAGTCTGTCAAAAGGGATTTGAGTTTTAAATTAAGAGATGAAACATTTATTACAAGTGGAATGTTATCTGAGGTATTCTGGTATATTAATCAGGAAAAGTTCCCTGCAAGCTTTTCCGGATAGAATTGATAAAAGTTTATCTGAAGGATGTTATTTGCTTCAGTATGGTGCTTCTCCCACACTCAGCTGTGGGAAGTGCAGTACAGTTTACAAGATGTTCTTTCATCTGAATTACCAGCACAATTTGCTAGATGTTCCAGGGATTCTTCCCTCATTCAAGCATTTCCTCATCTGGAGTTCCTTATCTTTCAACTAGGATAAAAGGATATGACTGCGAGCCAAGGCAAAAGAAACATACAGATCCAGGAAGCACTGGATTTAGGCTCAATACCTTAGGCATACATGTTCAGTGAAATTGCAAACACCTGAGATACAGATGTAATTTCAATATATACTTTATTAGGACACTAAGTGGCAATACTCAGTCTATTCAGCTTTTGTGAATAGCAGTTATAAAAATTTTGCCAATTTCTGATAAATTGAATATACAAATGGTTTTGCTTTAGTACTGGTACTTATCATTTGTTTATTATGTTCTGTTCCAGGAACTGCATGTAGTTCATTTATTCTATTCGTTTCCAAAATGAAGTTATTTCACAAGACTATTATCTGACAGCTTAAAGGAAATGAAAAAGCCTGATAGAACTAGTATTAATCAGGCTGCATCCTATCTAAACCTGTGCACACACACATGTCAGCATAATTTACGTGTATATATGGTATGCATGTTGGTGTATAGTATGTACATTTGGTTATAGACACATATATTACATATATATCTTCAAATGCAATAACTGTAGACGAGTAAATTGAGCAATAAAGGCTATTTCTCTACAAAGTGTTGAGCTTTAGACATTAAAGTAGCTTCCTGATAGCTAAATTATTCTAATATTGCAAACTTTCAAAAAGGCTTGTTCTTTTCTCCCTAGTGATGTGCCAGTTTCCTAGCTTAGGTAAAATTTATAGGCAAGAGTTGTAACTCTTCCATTTATAAGTTTACTTGACCTGAGCTTGAGTGTCAAATTTACCAGTTATCTTTTTACTTCTCTAGTAAAAAGTCCTTCCATCTTTGTGATCTTCCATTATCTGCTGGGAGAAAAGAGGAAAACCTTTGGGAGCTTAGGTGATTTCAGATTTGTCAGTCTATACTTATTATTTCTACTGACCCTGTGAGCAGCATATCGAGGTTTTTGTAATACCAAGAGCCACAAGGCATAGTTCATATCATGTAGATAGGCAGAAGAGAAATACATGGGTAGTCCTGAGAAAGGAGGTAACTGGTTTCCCAGGGCCAGCTTTACTCTGCTGAGGAAGCAGATGTGATTGGATTCTTCTAGACACTAAGTGCAAGTATTTAGCCTACAGCCAGGGCAACAAACAGTTTGGATATCAGCAGTCACTGCTGGCTCATTTCCCTCACAGATGGATGTCCTAGTTTCCTTTTGCCCATACATCACCTTTCTTGACTGATGGTGTAGCCTTGGCACATAACTGCGCTGCTTGAGTTGACTGCAGTCAACAGCCACTGGATATTCACCTCTGAGATTAAAGGAGAAAAGCTTTCCATGGGCACAGCTGCTTTTCAGAGCAGCTGTATCTGGGAAGATTAAACGTTGATCCAACATGGTCTGTCATCTCTTACACTGGCCAAAAGTTGTAGCCTACAATAGTGTAAATGAGGCTCCCATATAGAATCAAACAGGATGATTGAGGCTGAAGACACTTCTGGAGAAAAACCAGGACCAATCTCTCGTCTCAGAGTTGACCAATCTCTCGTCTCAAAGCAAGTTGCTCCAGATTGTGTCTCAGTGAGTTTTGAATATCTCCAAGAATGGAGGCTTCTAAACTTTTCTGTGTAACCTGTTTCAGTGTTTGACCATAATCATAGTCCATGTTTTCATTTGTTTTCATTTTGTGAGGTGGGTTTATTTTTTTTTTTTTTTCTTTTTAAGCTTTGAATGGAATAATTTTATGCCCATCATCTCTTGTCCTGTCACTGGATAATACTGAGGAGAGTTTACCTCTTTCTTCTTAACTCCTCCCATTAGGTATACACGTTGATAAGATCCCCCTGAGCCTTCTCTTCTCAGGACTGAGCAGTCCCAGCTCTCTCTTGGCATGTCCTTCTATGTCAGATGCCCCAGTCCCTTAATCATCTTCATGGTCTTTGCTGGAGTTGCTCCAGAAAATCCATATCTGTCTTTACTGGGAAGCCCAAACCTGGACACAATGTTCTAGGTCTGTCTCATCCAGGCTGAGCAGAGGGGAAGGATCACCTGCCTTGAGCTGGAGTGAGAGGTCTTCCATATACTGCCCAGATGCTCTTCCATATACTGCTCATCTTCTTTACTTCAAGCACGCAATTGATGGTTCATGGTCAACTTGCTGTCCACCAGGTCCCCCAGGTCTGCCAGAAAACACTTCTTTCTGGAAAGCTGTCCTCCAGTGTGTACTGATGTGGGGTGTTGTTCCACCCACGTGCAATTTCCATTACTGAACTTCATGAGCCTCCTGTCCACCCATGCCTTCAGCCTGCTGAGGTCCCTGTGAATGGCAGCATGATGCTCTGGCATAGCAAACACTCCTCCCAGTTTTGTATCTTCTCCAAACTTGTGCCATTGCCCAGGTCACTGGAGAAGTGATGATAGACAATTGTTTGTTGTGCTATCAGCCCCTGGGGCACATGCTGCTCCGTCCTCAAGGTTCAGCTCACTGACTTCCTGAGGAGTATGTTCTTTCCATAAATTTAGTACTTCTGTATGTATGAATTTGTCTGTAACGAACTTTTCCTCACCTCTTTTAAGAGAGATATTTGCTAGCAGGGTAACTTGCCTGGATGACTCTCAGGATTTCAGACCTGTCAACACAAAACCACAGGAGGGTCAGTAGGGTGCTTTGAATTCCCAACAGCCATGTTATTTTCTTCTAAGAGACACTTGGATATGGAACTTTTAAAATTTATTTAGTGACAGACCTCACACAGTCACATTTGGTAAATTTATTACAGTTTCTGCTCATAAAGTGGAAATATGAGAGCTTAGATATCTCAGCATATCTTTTGACAAATACTGTCACAAATAGCAACTATGGTTAATTTATGAGTCCTGTTGTTAGCTTTTACAAATGATTGGAGCAAATTTATATAAAATTTGCATTTTAAATCTACCAGTTGTGAAGAAAATTGCCTCTGAAAATCAGAAAAAATTACAATCATTCACTAATTATAAAATTGCTTGGTTTGTGTTTAGCTGATGCTTCTTCCAAGAGACTGACAAATCAATAGAAATTGAAATCAGTTTGTTGGCTGAATAATTTTGAAGCTCCGATTTCAGCTAAATGGTCTAAGTGGAATTAAGTTTATCAGATTTTTAAAAATTGATTGACGTGTGAGGGAAAAATCCATTACAGTAGTAGAGTACATGAACACTTTGAAATGTATAAGAAGCACATCTCTGATAAATATGGATGACTGTAATGACTTGTGGGAATTCTTTTTAAAATTTTGCCAAGGATATCAAAACCAAAGTGATAGTAAGAAATTACAACTGTAAACATTATTATAGAATGGTCATAATTTTTCTATAAATTAAAAATTATCTGGAAAAGGTACTTTTTCCCATTATTTTCTGCATTTTTATCAGCTTTTTGTTTAATCAGTGAGCATTTTTCAGAAATATGGTAATACTACACTTTTTGTAGAAGGCTGGCTCCTTTGTTTATTCCTGTTTAAAAAAAAAAAAAAAATATATATATACACTTGTCGCTTTGTGAACGTGATGCTGTATTACTGAATTTTGCATTATTACTGAAATACTTTGAATTTGACTTCGTGGGTTTGAAATTGTACTCCATGAGGAAAAACTCTCCTTTTGGGAGTTTTTGTAGGTAGAGACAGAGGCAAGTGATAGGGACAGTCTAACTTGAGAGCCTTTTAAAAAATACTGGCAGAAAGCTACTAGTTTCACACACTTGTTCTCATTTTCATGATATTATAGTGATGATTTGGAATGCCTTTCCCATGACAGTGATACACTGTATGCAACAATAACACAAATCAGAATTTGTTCACAATATCTCAACCTTCCCTTTTTTCAAACGAAGGTAAATCATATGGTTAGATCATAATATTCTGTGATCGACAATGTGAGGCTGATCTGTCTGAGTTCCACATTGAAAAGTCACACTTGCCCACTCCTTTGACACCAAATAAGGTACAAATTGATGTTATTATCTTTTATCTTCTATTATCTATCTCCTGAAAAGCTGAGATAGATGAAAAAATCTAAATATCTTTATATCTAGAAGAGGAAACAAAGTTTTTAAGCTAATAATTTTCCTGTTGTCAAGCAATGTTGCAGTGTTTTGTAAACCAAATTATGCTTGTTTTACATTTACATTACTTGCAATAATAATAAATTGCTGAAACTCAGCAAAGTGTGTTTTGTTTGTCAGTTAATGTACAATTCAAGTGTGTTGTATGGCTGAATGTTTTTACCACCTGAAGTTTGTATTAATAGGCTAATAAAAATGCCCCGGAACACCTTACTACTATTACTCTATGTCTCTTCAAGCACCAGTTAATTTATTTAAACTATCTTTCTAAAACATTTTATTTCTTAAGATTACTTCTTTCCACGTAAAATTAAAATCCTTCTAGCAGTAAAATGATGAAATAGGAAAGACACTATTTTATTGTCATAGTATTTTTATCATTCATTACATATTATTTTATTTTTGTGTATTTTCATCCTTATTCCCTGTCCTGTATTACATTTGAATCTTACTGTCTTTTTCCTTTCTTTGCAGCTTAGCTCTGCTTTCTCCTTTCATTGTTTTTCCAATTCTTCACAGATGTGTTTTCCTTCACATTACAGCAAATATTCCTCTATCTGATGCACAAGTTTCACTGTTTTCTTTTGTTTTTACCAGCAACTGCAATTACCCTTATATTTTAAGCTACTGAATTGCTTAAGAGCTGTCCTAAGCATTTCAGAACTTGTAGGGTTTGTTTGAGATGCTTCATCAAAATGCCCTAAATAAAAATGGTAGTTATAGAAAGATGGAAACTCGTGCTGAATCTTATATAGACAACTGTTTTACTTGTGGGTTGTCAGGTCCCTCATGGGTTGAACAGATATGCTGGTTATTTTAAGCCCTCACAGACCATATGAGCTGTGCCCTTTAAATTCTGTGAAAGTCAATTGTAAAAATGTATAATGTATCCAGGAAAAATATTCCACTTAGGAAATTGTTATGCAGCAGAATTCTGGTGTGTCTGACCTTTTCCTTAGTTGTGTAGATGTCACCGTACAGATATAATGAAGTGCAAGCTGCCAGCTACTTTAAACAAAGCAATGATACAGAGCAAATTTAAATCATAGCATATTTCACAGAAGCCCTGAATTTTTTAATAATTTCTACAGAATCATTGCCAATTAAAATAAGACCATCCACTTTTTACAAATAGTTTCTGTTGTCTTCTGTTAGATACTGTGTGGTCACTTGTGGATGGCAATTGAGGTATTGTAAAAATTTAAAAAATTGGGCATCTCTACCATGTGTGTCAGAAAACTTCGTGATTGCCATTTAAGAATATTAAAGCCTTTTAAAGTCCAGCTACAGCTTCAAGACCTAAGTTGGGAGCTTCCATTTATCTTTCTACATGAAATCAAAATAGAAACTAAATCATTTCAACATGTCTGAAATGCTAATGAGATGAGCAGCCAAGCTTCAAAGAAAATTGTCATCTAATTCTGGAGTCCACCAGTTACATTTCCTCTCAGTCAGCTCAATGCTGAAAGGCCTGCCTTTCACCACAGAGGTAAATTAGCTCTCTCTGAAGTGCTACAGCCAGGTAGGAAGGGCAGTTTCTCTTTGAAGTTCGGCCACTAGCACTTCTTTCTCAAGGAACTGAACTTCAAAGAGAAATATTGTTTCTTTTCTTTTTTGGATGTTGTATTCAGTAGTATATGAGACACAGCTGGTCTTTGTGTGGTGGGGGGGGAAGGTCTTTTAAACAATATTTCTGCATACAAATTAAATTGAAGCTTCAGATTAGTTTCTCTGTGATAGGATAAGCTGAATAGTGGTTAGGAAGAGCTACTAGGGACTTATAACTTTCTAATTTACAGGATTTTCAAAAGAAGTACAAAGAATGGGTATGAAAGAGAGAAAATATCAAAATGGTGATTTTTTCTTACTAGTATTCAATTTTATTTACAGGAGGGACCAACCCTTTGCCAAAGAAGCACCCAAATCCAATGACTGGGCACCTGGTTTAACTTTTATGCTTTACTGGACAAAATTTAGGAGTTTGTCATAGAAATGGTGGTTAGAAGTACCTATGAAAGCCATCCAAACTCCTGCTCTCAGCAAGATTATCGGCAATAGATCACATCAGCTATGGTCTGGTCTAACGAAGTTTTACACGTTGCCAATGATGGAGGCTTTGCTGCCTCCCTAGGTGACCTGTTCACAGCTGCAACAGCCTCCAAACATCTAATCTGAACCTCTCAGGCAGGTGATTTCAGCAGTTTCCCCTTTGTTGTCTGATACCTCTAGGGAGAGTTAGGCTCAGTGGTCTTTGCACCTTTCCTTCAAGCACGCTAGTTTTCCCTTTGACCTTGGCTTTTCCAGATGAAATAAGCACATCTTGCTCAACCTCTCTTAAAGGTCATGACCTTTGTTAAAACAAGTCACAGTATTGCAGATTTTGGTCCACTGTCACTGAGCAGAGCGGGATAAGTGGTCTGGTGGTCGTAGTCTTCATAGTGTAATTCAGCGCACTGATTGCTTTACTTGTGATGAGAAAACACTGCTGGACTATATTAAGTTTTGTGTCAACTGTAATATCCCCTTTCTTTTCAGCTAGTTTCCATGGAGCAGTAAAACTATCATAACTGCAGCTGGTCTGATTCATACCAAGCAGCCCCAATAATATGCTATGGCAGTCAGAGAAAGAGGAGTGTGTCATTAATACAGCTATCTGGAACATTTCCATTTAGACAAAGCTTAAGTGATGCTGCTCATAAGCTCCACACTTTTCCCGTCCATGGGAGTGTTTCTTGCACATTAATAATACCCTAAAATTCGGAAGAATGAACATCAGTTATAATGATGATCACTAGTGTCTTCTAGACATCATGAATTATCTTTAGAACTTCTTTCTCTCATGATTAAGCACTTATAATCTACACTTAGAAGAAACAGACTTACATGCTTGAAATATTTAAGGGTTTTGTATAGAGCAGATGAGCTGTAAAATTACATAAAAGCCTTTCACAACTGACCATTTTCAATTAACTTCATGGAGGGATGTTAGGAGTAACTTGAAATTTTAGTATGTGCTGTAGCAGTTAGGAACATCAATGGATTGACTTCAATAGGTCTGGAGAGAAAGCTAAAATTCTGATACATTCTATTGCAAATGAAGAAGTAGAACGGCGTAGTCCCAAGTCTCACCACTTCTTTCAAGATTAATATGATACAAAGCCAAAACAATAGCAACCCATTTCAAATACTGAAATAAAATGTAACTAAATTGTGTTCTATTGTGCCGAGGAGAGACTTACAACTGTGCTATATTTCTGTAGTCTCCAATATCAATTAAGAATCCCTTTAATTTCTGTCGTTCTTGATCACGTTTTCTTCCCGGGTGTTTCAGGTTTTGTTTGATTTTACTTAATTTTATTAATCTTAATTTACAGAAACATTTTGATCTTAGCCTAGGTGCTTTAGAATTTCACTGTTGTGTATAGGAGAGAGAGAAGTTGCATTGTTTGGCCTCAGAATTGCGCTGAAGTCTTTCATAGCAAAAGATGCCAGTCAGATTTTCTGATAACAATTTCTTTAAATTGTATTTTATTGTTTGTGTATGCAAGTTTCTTTGGTCTATTTTTTAATTCTAAATACGCCGGTGTTGTAGAGAAAGAAACCTAGACAAAAGAAGTAAACAAAATGTTCTGTAAGCCTGATCATTTTGCTATAGCATGAGTCAAATATTGTACTTTGTTTTCTTCCAGTGCTTAGACTTTGTATGCATTGTTTCATGACAGAGAGTTCTGGCTCACTACTTCTCTTATGGAGATGTATGTGGTTCCATGAGGTAATTGCTGATACAGGAATAGTTTCTTGTGGCACTCTTCAGTTTTTTCTGTACATCATCCCTGTAAACAGAACTGTAGAATTTCTCAGCGAACTGAAAGGATTCTGAATTCACACTTTCACCTACTGGAGTGAATAATTTAAATGAAAGAGCTCATTGATCTAGCAACACAGTAGTTTGTTGGAAAAAAAAAACCAAAAAACCAACCATGTGCAATCCATCAAATTAAAATGTTATTGGCCCACCAGTGTATAAGAAAAACAAAACAGCGGAGATTGCTTTTCTGTTAGATGAAGCTGTAAAGATAAATGTAGGGAGGTATACATGAAGTTTATCCAAGGTATTGTAAGATTGTGGTGGGTAAGTCTTGGCTATCAGTCAAATCCCCACACAGCTGTTTGCTCACTCCCCTTATGAGGGGAGAGAGTAAAATGAGAAACATTATGGGTTGAGGCAAAGGTAGGGAGATTGCTTAGTTACTATTACAGGCAAAAAAGGCTCTATATGGGGGAAATAAAACTATTGTCAATTTAAATAGACTTGAGTGGTGAGCAACAAAAGACAAAAAATAAAGCAACACCTTTTCTAATGAGTTTGTGAAGCCCAATATCACTGGTCCACTGCCAAGCCCTCCCCAAACAGCAGTGGAAATTATGGGTGAAGAAGGCGTGTTATCTTCAACTTTTATTTATTTTAGCTATCATGTCAGCTGCAGAAGACAGATGATACCTGGTTTGACAATATGGGTGGATTTTTTTCCAAATTATTTAAACAGCAGATTAAATGTTTACTAAATAAATGCTTTGTATGATATAATCCACATTTTTTATTTTAACCTAAACTTAAATCATACAACACTACTATCCTGAATCTTCTGGAAGCTATATACCAATCTACCCCTCAACTCTCAGGGAATGCTGGTGCAAAATATAAACTCTTCATATATATACACTGGTAATCTGATTTCTAATGACACATTTAGACAATATTTTTAAGTTCTTCTTCATTACGTTGCATTTGATTGCTTTACCATTTCTGAAGGAAGGGCACTATTTTGAAATATTTCCACTAAAAAATACTCAAAGGTAGCTGAATTTACTACTAGTAATGTCAATTGGTGTTTTATTACTGGTGTAGTACATTTTATCATTCCATCAAGTGCTTTGAGAAATAAAGCAATGTACTGTAACAGAGGTGTTGCTTGAGAAGGGTCAGTTCTCTACAGTAGGTGGTTTGAAATGTATGCCAAGTAGCATGGAAAAACAAACCAGAACAAAACAACTCTTCATAAACCTGTGCTTCCCTGTATGAACTTTACAGCTCTGGCAGTCTGGGTTTTCATTGCCAGTAATCTTATATGGAAACAGTCTCTGTCTTGTAACACTGAAGTTGTTTTTCAGAAGTTCTCTCTCATTAATTCTCGCTTGAAGCTATATAATTAAAACCTCACAAGGTGTTTCTTGGTAAAAGATGAGTACTTTTTACATGAAGATAGAACACAAATCCCACTCTTAATACAATGGACCTTCTAACCTGGCACTCTCATAAAACCAAGATGTTGCCAAGTAAATTGGCTGCGAGTGCTATCAGCGCCCTGCAGTGCTTTTGTTAATTTTATTGCCATAGTGCCTGACGCAGATAGCAATCTTTCCGAAAGAGCAGGCAGATTTAAAGAGGCAGAATTAATTAAAATTGATTTGTGCAGTCTGTCATGTTGAGCTCTGCTGGGAGAATTTTCCTTCCCCTTCTCTCTCTAATTCCTGCTGTAGTAGTACATGAAAGAGGTAGTTGCCTCACCTTGGAGTACTAATTATGGTGAATGAATGGGATTTGTCTGCCCTGATAGGTTATACACAGAATTAGAAGATATCAAAATTTTCTCCATTGGAGTACCATGCAGAGAGAATACCTTTTTCTTCCAACTTTCTGGGTGCATATGAAAGGGGACTAAAAAAGAAAATTTCCAAGGTCACAATTTTTACAGCTGAGACTGTAGCTTGCTTTAGTATGTCCAAAGATACAGGGCTATAAACCTTTTTTGCAGATAAGATAGAAAATGGCAATGCAAGGCTAGCACAAGAATGAAAATACTCCAACATTATACAGAGAAATCCCACAGTGAACAGTGAATTTATTTCCTGTGTATGAGGTTCATTGTCAAGGAACACTGCTCACTAATTCTTGAGCTCCTTTATCCAGTTCAAATTTTATATAGAATTCTTCTCATATTTAAAAAACTAAAAAAATTGTGCGTTATAAATAAACTTGAAGAAAATGTCAGCTTTTTCTTTTATAGAAATTTGCCTATCCTACTGGCAAATAATGGGCATATGCGGGAAAAATTCATGCTCTTTAACTATTTAAATCAAGTCCCTCCAAGCCGGTTGTTCAAGAACTTGCTTTTTTTGAAAAATCCTTAACTTTAAATATTTTAAATTTAGTATATGGTTTGCAGTCAGTTTTTTTCAACTGTGATTTATGTGTATAAGTGTAATTTTTTTCATTTGGCAAGATGAGATAGGGATATGATGAAGGTATAAACTATAAAACCAAGTTTCTCCTTATATTAAACACTTTTTTTCAATGAAATGAAGAAAAAGTGTATTTAAAATAAGAGCTAAAGTTTATTTATTAATGAAGGGCTTATCACACAGGACATTCAGTTGTTTTTTTTTTTAATTCTTTCCTGGATTTTTTTAACTGCCTGGGTTTCTGGTGCTGATGTTACCTGTTGAAAAAGATATCTTGATCTAACTTTGAAAAAGGATTACAATTTGCGTTTACTGTGAGAATTTGGATGAGTGTTTTAAGCAAAAAATTGCTTTCATGCAACTCTCTACTGAATCAAAATTTGAAAAAATGTATTTAAGGTGCCCACAACTATTGAAAACTGGGAGAGCAACTGTTTTTCTTTTGGCTTCTTGAATTCTTATAGTCCTCCAAATGGATTAAAAACTAGGGCAAAATCAGGCTCAACATGCTTTGATTATTATTTCCATTTCCATATTTAAGTCTAAGAAACATGCTGTTTCCATTGAAACCAGCTACTCAAGAGCAGAATTTCCTTCATGTTGCATCACATTTCTAGAAATTCTGCTGGGAAAAAGGGCAGAAGGAGAAAACTGTTGTCAGCATAAGAAAAAGAGGCAAACACAGTAAAAAAGTGGAAAGAAGCTAGATAGCAAGCTAACTATGCCAATATAGCCAAGATATCCTTGCAAAGGTCAGTGTTTCTTTCAGGTGTATTTCTTTCACCACTATGCTTTGAGCCTGGCAGTTCAGCCAGCTTTCAGTCCATTTCAATCTGTGTTTATCTAGTCTGTACTTCATCAGTTTGTCTATCAGGATGATACAGGAGACACTGCTGAAAGCTTTACTAAAGTGCTTTCCCCTGAATTAGTATCTTGACATGGTGGTTTTCTATTACTACTTTTAAGTAAATGGTGCTATGTAAGATGTAACACGAGTGCTTAAGGTAACTTTTAACCCAAAAATCAGTGAAGACTATTGGTAAGCCAGGAAAATATTACCGTATTTAATAATAATTGGGATGCTTAAAATTTATCTTCTTTTGCAGTGCCATATTTTAACTGAGGTCAGGCAATCTCTGATGATTTTAAGTATATTCACCATCTCCCCAAGGTTTATAAACTTTATTCAAAAATTAAGTTTTAAGTCTTTTTTGAGACTAAAAAGGTCTTCTCTGAAAGTCTTTCAGTCATGTTGATAAGTGTTTCATATCTGAAAAAAAAGTTCAATTCCTGCTATAACCCAATGAAACTAATGAGGAATCTTAAACAGTAAACTGAATGGAATAATGAATTAAACCTCAAAAGAAAATAAAAAATACTTCTTACCATATCAAAAATTTGAAGTCACAGCACCACTACTTTTGTAGTAGATTGGCTGTACAGAATGGCATCCAATGACAGTACTGGGATAATGCAAATCCAAGTTTCTCATTTTATTCATGTTATTTAACTGTCTTCTATAAGAAGAGACGATTTTTGTTTTCTAGTGACAGATGGAATTAAAACAAACCTTCTACAAAAATAACTGAATTGATATGAAGGTAGAACTCAGCAGATGTAAATACTTCGATGGGATAAAACTTAATACCACAGAGCTATGAAAATAGATTGTCTTGAACTTCTTTATTTGAATAAAATATTTTTATCATGATGAATTAAAATATTTTTTGTATTTTAAGTGGAGCCAATCTGATTGTTTAAATAGGGATGAGGAAAAGAGGTTTCACAGCAAGTCTGCTATTGAGTAGGTGTTACTTTGTGTCATTTGTATCTAATACACAGTGCTTTCCGGTGAAGCTAATTTCCAGGCTTCCAAGGAGTCCTTTAATTATTTTTGTTTTGAGTTAGAGCAAGCAGATGTGAAGTTAAAACAGTAGGGAAAAAAAAAAAAAAAAAAAAGTGTTTTAAATTATCTTAACAAGAAGCTGCAAGCTACTCTAATAGAAGGGATTAAAGCAGAAAATGAAAGCTGTACTATCTCTCTGGTAATAGAATATAGAAAATCAACCAAACTTTTCAGGTGATGTAAACCAGTATTCCTCATTTAAAATCAGTAGTTACAGTGATCTACATCATCTGAGAGCTAGGATTTCTTTATATTTAGGAAAATACCACTGAGATACCATTATTAAACATATGACACTTATATAGATCCCAGGTCAGCAGCAGGTTTTCAACAAACCTTGATGAGATTAGTTTTGAGAAACATGTACTGTATATCATTGCTGACAGTTAGGAAAAAGCTAAGAATCAAACAGGAAAGGAATGATGTCCTGAGAGTTTCAGGTATGAGAAACTATACTGGAGTTTTCTCATTCCCTAGCAGATCTAGAAGCTGAATCCAAACCTAGTGAGTGACTTGGGACAAATCAATTCTGCCATCTATGCTTCAGTTTTCCCTTCTGCCCTTGCTTCTCTCCTTTATTCACATTCATCCTTTTTGAACATGACTTATTTCTGGCAAGGAATTTTCAGTTGTTGCAATATGAAATAATTGCTGGGAAAAAGAGACCTTTGATTCTTTAAGGTGATCCTCAGATGAGAATGTCCGATGATCATGACAGCCCCTTCGCTAGGAATGGGGCATCTAAGATGAGGAAAGCAGCTTTAAAGCCATGCTCTTGGCTAAATTTACCCATCTGTGTTTCTAAATAGAACACACATTTTTTAATATATTCATGTATATATATGATTTTTTTAATATATACATGTATATTAGAGACAAAAAAGAAAAAAAAAAATGTAATCCTAATGGATCTAATTTACAATGACATTCCAGGCATATTGGTCCCTTCAGATTTAACAGACTTTCTTGCTCTGCACGAATGGCATCAAAGTGGCAAAGAAATAACAAACATATATTAAAATTATAATTTTTTCTTAATAGAGAAATAAATAAAAATCAAGACACAAAGAAGCAGTGAGCAATTGTTCCATACTGAGATCTCTTGATCACAATTTCATATTAATATCTCTGAACTTGATTAGAATTATGTCTGGGACATATCCCATATGACATCAATTAAATTAAGATGTCACACATGTATTTATAAATTGTCTTGAGGACAATATGACTTCCAGAAGTCCCTTCCAAACTATACCATTCTGTGGTTGTGTGATTTTCTGAAATCGCCAACAAAATTTAAAAATTACTTCATTTAAGTATTTAAGAGAATAATGAATCCCATTTCTTCCTGTATGGAACCTTACAATGCAGTTAATTTACCTTAACTCTGTTCTGTGAAAACTAGTACAAAAATCCATCAATTCACTTTAAAGAGCTATCTTTAACAATATCAACAACAACAAAAAAAGAAAAACTGGTATTAAGATTTCTGCATTCCAGAATGAAACTTAATATTGCTTTTAGCTAATGAAGCTTGAGTTTTTAAATATCTCTTTATGAATATACAGTGGTAACAACCTGGTGCTTCAACAGAAGAAGCTATTAAGTGGTAAATACAATGACTTTGAGATTTGTTACAGGAAAAATTCAAGCTTAGTCTTCCGCAATGCTTTTATATACATCCTTTCTGTAGTGATGGCAGTCTGTGCTCTGCTCCCTCACACATAAAATGGGCTAAAGTAGATTAGTGATTCTTAAGTTATCAGTAATTCTGTCAAACTTCAAATTATCACATATTAATGTTGACGTTGGTATGTTAAAAAAACTTTCAAGTAGTGAAAGTATTGAGAGATCCATTAATGGTAAAAGGATCATTAATAGTAACCAATCTGGGTCACGGGGAATAATATTTTTTAAGAGATCTGAAAATTGAATCATTTTCTTTTCCTATATTGGTCTTTGTGATCTTTAAGAGTTTGCTCCTATGGCTTTTTTTCTTTTTGACAGATGGTACCCAGAATTGTAAAGGGCAATGGTCTGAAGTGCAGTTCACCCTTAGAGTTCTGTGCAATAAAAAAAAGTAAAAAATAAAAAGAGAAAAAACCCTCAAAAGCTATCTTAACTTTTAGGTACACTTTTATAACCCCAAATAAAAATATATGAAGCATTAAACCAGTATAGAACTCTAAAAGCTGAACTTCCAGTTCTATGCTATGGACTTTAAGGTGATATGTGCAAGTTTACAACCCAGCAAGGGGTGTATACCTGGATGCGTTTTATGGCTGTGTTTATTGAAGGAGAACTGAGATTTACCTTAAAGCAGTCTTACTTAATTAGTCTGAACTCTTTATTTAATGTAATGAGCAACCAAAGACATGAACATGTGAATTATATGTTCTTCCAGAATCATGTCTGTGGGAGGAAGCGTCTCCTATAAATGAACAAAAGCAAAGATGATTTTACAATGCATAATATAACTTTCGCCCCTCTTTATGGAATTTTATTACACCAAATTACACCACATTGTCCTGCTGCAGACTTTGATACCAGACTCGTGCTTTTAAAATCTGGTTTTTTTCAGATTTCTTGTGTTTTAATAATATTGAGCAGTAGGGTAGAGGCTTGTACTTTGAATTCAGGCAGTTTCAATTAATTCCTGAATATCTAAAAGTTTAATGATGTAAAAAGTCATCTGGTGAAAACTCAGGGTTTCTTTTTGCAAGCTATTTTCTGAGCTACATGACCAGATCTATTAGTTCACACCCTGAAGCAGATTCAAAATCTCACAATCAAATTGTCCTTTGGGAAAGAAAGTCCACAGAAATAAGTGTGTGTATTCTTTAGTCCTTGTTAATTATTATTCAATGTGATTTGCCATGAGCTTCTGCAAGTCTCCTGCTTGAAGACCATCTAAAATAATCATTTAGACCACTGGTCATTCACACTAAAATTTGAACTCAGAACTGCTGAAGTCCTTGAGTAGCTTATGAGTGCAGTGCTCTTCAAAAGTATTGCACAAAGTCCCAAAAGTGCTGTCACGACACTTCTGTGGTGCTGCCCAGTATGTATTGGCTACAACTCTCACAGTAGTCAACATGGTTATTCTGCTTACAGCTCTGCATTCAACCCTTCACAATTTTCTGCAGATTGTATAACATACACATACATTATGCTGTTGAATTATTTGAAGGGGAAAGAAAACTACCCTGAGCAGCACTGTTTGCATTGGTAATCTGTCTTACATCCTCATCCATTTCATCAAACGCATAGAGTGATTTCCCAGACCAGCTAAAGTTGAGGTATGTTTGCTAACCCTAGCAGCATTCTGCAGTGTTTAAATGCCTTGGATACTTAATACTTTCCAGGCTAGCACTCTTATTATTCACCAGTCTTGCTTCAATGAATAAAGAGAAGGTTGGTTAGTAGAGAGTATTCCCTGAATATTCTTCCTAGGAAAACACTATTCTTCTTCCTATAGTAACATGGAAAATTTCTAAAAGTAGATTGAATTTTAAGGCAAAGACAGTTGTAGTTTTAAATTCCTAGATATGATTATTAAATATCCTGATTGGAAATACAAGAGGATCCATATATGGAACAGTATTCTCCATGTCACTTTTGTTCTGGAGAGTTGGAAAATAAAATCTTGGATGTGAACACATTTAATTTTGTAAGAATCCCTATTAGCTATATAGATCAACTTTGTCCTTTTTCCCTTTACCTTTTCCTTGAAATAAGCTTTTATACTACCATGATTTATACTATTATCTAATGTAAATATTGTCCTATATATAGAGAGGACAGTTTTTGCTACTTTTTAAAAATCTAAAAACATGTCACAGCGAATGTGTTATTAAAAGTCCTTTTCTATGTACTAAGGAAATATTTAGTGTTTAATGGAAAGTGTTTTTTAGTTCTTAAGCGGTGTTTTAAAAGGAAAAATATATTACTGCATACTACAGAGTTTTTCTATTGTTTTGTCTTGTATTTTGAAGCAATTGCTGAACATTTTCTTTTCCCCTTCCCAAATTTAAATAATTTGTGGCAGAAAATACAGCTGGTTGCTTTTACTGAAAAATATTTCTAATTAGCTCTTAAAGTCATCTTCTCTGAAAGGTGTTAGGACTCTCTCACAGATCACTTGTTGCTTTATTTCTCCAATCCATCTTCTTCAGGCATTTTGACATTTTAGAGTGCATTATTTTTTACACACTTTAAACTGAGGCTCTTAACCTGATCCTAGAAAAAGTATTTTTCACTGAGGAGGGAAAGAAAGACTTTTGCTTTTGATCAGACAATCTCTGGGCCACCTGCCTTAGTGGTACATGAACAACTGCTGTGCTATACTTCTGTTCAAGTCTGTGTCTAAAGAAAACGCCACATAGGCTTACATTTATTTAAAAAACTGACAAGTTTTTATTGGTGCTTGTTAATGAAAAGACAAGGTGACCTTATTATTTTCTTCTTTTAAATTTTTTTGTTGTTTTGGGACTGGGGCTAGAGATAATTGGCATACTTCTTAACAGTCTCTAAAGACCAATTAACAACAGGGAGCCATGTACTCTGCCAGTCTGAGTTTCAATTAAATGTCTGCTCCAGGAGGAGATAAACTAACACACAGCTATTGAACAGCAGTTACACTATTGATATAGCTGAGTCCACCACAGAGGACAAAGGCTCTTGCTTCACGACAGATGGCCTAATGCTCTGGCAATTAATACATTTTTATGACTTTTAAATCTTTCTGACCTTTTACTTTTCTGTCTGAATTAGTAGAGCACAGTTTTATTAGTGGAATGGAAGTTTAAGAACATGTTTATGTAACATCCTATCAGGAACTCCTTTTTTTAAAAATGAAAAATAGGTTCTGTTGGCAAGATTTAGCAGTCCGATTTTTAATCAGTCAGAACTGCAATGTACTTATTCTGACTGTAGGGAAGGTGGCAATTTCTGGTGAGATCCTGTTGTTTTAGTATAGCTGGGTTGGCAAGGTAGTTAGTGATTAGAGAAGAGTAACTATTAGTAAATGTTATTAAGAAGATAGTGATGAACATACATGTAAGGGAATTTGATACTTCTATCCTAACTCATCCTGTCCTAGAGTTGTATATTGAAAATATAGTTTTCCAAAAATCAGAAATTTAAAAATCAAATCAGCATGGCATATATTACAATGTAAAATTCTTTCAGATTTCAAATTATAATTTAGAAGTATCTACAAGTTTTGGTTAGCTAATACAATAAGTTGGAATCTAAGAAAATGATCCCCCAGAATGCGACCCATATAATGTTAAAATAATAACAATAGTAGTTAAAAAGGAAAATAATACATTTCTCTCAGCCATATTTTATCCTGAGTCAGTTTTTCAAGTATGGCCAGAAGGAAATTATAAATGCTTGGTATTCGTGAAATGAACAAACACACATCTAAAACCACTGAAAAAATTATAAAAGACACAAATTATTAGGTGCCTAGCACATACTGAGAGTGTTTTTAAGCATTACTTAATTATTACTCCTCTAATTTTTTAATAGAAAAAGGATTGGACTTTTTGTCTATGCATAAAATGTAATATTACAATAAGATTTTATATTACATTTTTTCACTATTTCTATCAAATATACATCATCTGAGCAATGAAATCACTTGAAAGAAAACAAAGAACACTCAAAGTTATGCATTAACTTTATTTATGGACTACAGAGATATTACTAGTTTGTTAAAATTTATATTGGTGTTCTAAGGCAAAGTATTTTCATTTAAATCCATTTATTTGTTAATGGTTTTCCCTAAAGTCTAATTAATAAGATGATCTGTAATGAATTTCTTGTAAGAATGCATAAAAAGTTTTTGATATTATTTTGACTACAGATAACTTAAACAACATGCATGTGCTAGTGATAACAAAGTAGTAACACTCAGAAAAAACAATAATAAATTTTTGTTCCATAAAATATTAATTAGTTTTTAAAAAATCATGAATGTCGCTCTCCACCCCCATCCCCAAATACACACACATATTCTTAGAAATGAAGATTTTATTCCTCCCCAGATTTGTTGAAAATCTTGAGAGACTCAGGTGTTAAACTTCTGTCGTCCATATCAACCTCTTGGGGATGTCATATGTGCTTGCTTCTGACATCACCAGAAAATTAGACAACTCAGTCAAGCTCCTAGCTAAAGCAGCCATAAAGTTTGGGAACTAGTCAGTTGACCAAACTCACGTGTGCTCTCTGAAATTCACTAATTTTCATTGATTACAACTTTCATCGGCTGATTAAAGTTTCCACACCTAAACTGCACACAAAGATTTTAATGTGTAAATTTTTGTATCCAGAAGTGTATCTGCTTTCTATCTGAAATGGAGAGTAAGATTCATTTTGATACTTTCTAGGTTTACTTCTCTTCCAGTGTTTTCACTGTGTGTGCAGAACTTTAATTGTTCAGACAAGAATCTAGTAAGATTTTGTCTGAGGAAGCTAAAACTTAAAAGAACAGGATTAAATCTTCTGTTCTCCATATTTTTAAGATGGGCAAGGTGAACTCAGAATCTATTTTTTTTATTTCTAAGAGACTTTTCAGTGTCAAAGTCTGTGCTAAACATGGAAACTGGTTATTAGTTGAAGGTGATCTAAATAAATAAATAAATAAAATCACCATCAAACTTCTAAAAGATTGACTAAAGAGATTGTTGTTCTATTTGTATTTTGTTGGGCATATATAAGGCCCCTCAGTTCCCAAGCAGGACTTTTCCAAACTAACCCACCATTCACAAGGGAAGGAGGAGCACCAGATGAAAAATATCAGGACCCTTTTTGATATAGCAACACATTAAGTGTGGATGAATATTTGGCCATGTAGAGATAAATCAAAGGCTGCCCAAGCAAACAGCACCTTACATCTGCAGTTAGGAAAATGGGATTTATTTGAAAGTAAAAGAGGTTGGTTCATTGTCTTCAGAAACTTCAGGTACACTGTAAAACCTGTAATTATTCCTGCCTTATACAAAATGTTTCTGTTTTCAGCACACAGCTTTACAAGTCAACCTAATATTCATGTCTCATCCCATGTGGACGAAGTTTTCTCTTATTTGGAAAAGTTTGCTTTGTTCTTATGCCTGTGCAAATGTATTGTGGTTGAATTTCCTTTTTTTTTTTCTCTTCAGTACTGTTAGATAAGGAACCTGTAAATGAGTAGAAACTTTTAAGTTTTGTCTTTGAAATAGTGTTTTTCTACCATTTCTATTAGTCTGTAGTGATAGCTTTGTTCACATATAAGTCTGTTATCTCCTTTTTACAAAGTAACTTCTAACCTTGGCTTTTATCTTTCATAGACTTTTAGTTTGGGAGATTTATGGGCATGTGAGAAGCCATGTGCAAAATTTGCATTTTACTTTCCACCTAGGTATTTGCTGTTCTTAGCAAGTGATTATTGAATGGAAGAAATGAAAATCAGTTTTTATTAATAGCTTGGTTATAATTTTATTGCTCACAAAGCACCCCAAGCTGGCAGCACTCTAGAATGCTATCAGTTGCTTAGCTGGGTGTAAGTACAGGATCATTAAATCCATGCATTTGATAGTCCTATTTAGTGAAACTCCATCTCCACTTAGGTGTGTGATACCTTTGGGACAAAGTTTATAACCATTCTTAAAGCTAGTTCAAAGTGTGTGAAGATCTGCCTCTACAGTGCATGGTTTGTATTGAGAGGATTTTATCTTCTTTCTGCCTTCTTCTTTCAGTCTTCCTTTCTCACTTCTTGCTGCCTTCTTCTGCACATCCCCTTTTCCTTTCTCTTCCCTTTGACTCCTAAAACAAACCCCATCCCACAGTGGACTTTTCACCATTTCCTGCTATGTTAATGAAATAAAATGAATCTGCAAACCAGTGTTAACTGCAGCTCCTTGAAAAATTATGGAGAAGATCACACCCCACAATTTAAGAAGGATGTGAAGGTCCTTCAGTGTGACCAGAGTAAGGTAACAAGCTGATGAGAGGGCTGGAAGGAATATCCTATTAAGAACAGCTAAGGACTTTGTGCTTGTCTAGTTCGGTGAGAAGAAGGCTGAGGGGAGACTTCCTCTCTCTCTATGCATCCCCTGAGGAGGGGAAATAAGAAAGAAAAGTCCTGATCTATTCTCCCTGGTATTCAGTGAAATGAATGGCATGGGAATGTTGGATGGCATGGGAATGTTTCATAAATGCACTGGAAGAGGCTTATACTAGACATTAGAAAACATTTCTTTCCCAAGAGGGCTGTTAAAAACTGGAACAGGATTCCTGGAGAGGTGGCTGGTGCCCCATGACTGTTAGTGTTTAAGTATTTGGACTTGACAACTTGGTCAGCTCTGACATGGTCAGACAGTTGGACTAGAGGATTGTTTTAGGTCTATTTCAACTGAAACAGTCTATTCTAGTGTGTTCTATTCTTAGTCTGTATGCTTATAGGGAGATTCATTAAAAAAAATTGACAGATAACTAATTATGTATACAAAAACCTTTCCTCTTAAAATAGAAGGTATCAAACAGATACATGCTTTTAAATAATAGTGAATAAAATACCAACTTCAGAGGCATTTGAATATCCCAGTTTTGAATTTGTTCCTACTCCAGTATTGTTTTTGAAGCTGCACTTGCTTTTGAGGTTTAAAAATGTTGACCATGATAAGCTCAAGTATTCAAAAGCTACATCTGTTCAAAGCTTACAGATGGTCTTTTGTGTTATCTCTGGGCACTGTATAATTATATGTGACACTGTGCTTCTCAGGGAGGTGTTGCAATGTACAGATATATTACAATTGAAATGTTCCAAGGGGTTTTCCTTAATACTTATCATTATCTATTCCTCAGTGTATTCATCATAACTTCAAGACCAAAGATTAAGTTCTTGTGCATTGATTTGTTCTTGTTGCAGAATCCCTGCAGCTGAAAATGACTGTATTTTTAGGTTAAAAATACTGAAAAGCTTTCCTTCTCTTTCTACATAACCTAAGAGAGAAAAAACCACATTTTTAAGTTTTTTAAACCATGCTACAGAACAATAGCATTTTGATATTTACATAAAATGTATAAAATAAATATTAAAAAATTACTTTCCAGTAATATCAATGTAAACCTTTTGGTTCATGTGTGCATCTTTTTTATTCTTAGACTTGCAAGCTTCTGTCCTCAGTGACAATGCCTGCTTTCTTCCTTCTCATGTAGGTTAGCAGTCTTAGATATGTTTCTTCTATTTGACTCTCAGAATCTCCCTGGTTTACCTCATGGAATAAAAATGAAAGGGTTAAATACCGCAATGTGAATATGAAGTTGATTGAAGAACCATGTGAAAATTCTAATGGATGAGACATGTACACCTGAGTATTGAAACAAAAAGGAAGAGAACTGTCTTGAATTATTTATTCTCCTAGATTCTTGCAGCTCTTTTTTTCAAAAAACAGAAGATATTTTCTGTTGAATAAACAACAAATTCCCAAAGGTATACCTGCTACAGTTGAATCTTATTAATCCTAATATGAAGGACAGGGAGACTGCTAAACAACCAAAAAAGCATGCAATATATGAGACAGAAGTAGCAATATTGTAGATAATTTTTGTAGAGCAAAAGAATAGAAAAGCTGTAAAATATTTCTAGAAGTGTATTAAACATTTTATACTTTCAAATCTCTTGATGCATAGCTTGAATATTGCTAGGTTTTCTATTCCTAATAAATCTTTGTACTGCAAGGAGTATGGAAGCACCATTGTATCAACACAATTATTTTGTCTGTATTGTAAATTAGAAGAGCAGGTAAGAACAGGATAATTAGATAACTGCTGCTGCTTTCTACAACAGGCCTTGCAAACAAGTGTATAATCTGCTGGTGGTCTACTTTTTCCATTTGCAGTACCTCCAGACACTGTAATAAGAGTCTTCTGCATCAGGATGAGAGCTGAGTAGATTTTATGTTCATTATTTATAAAGCTTGCTGCAACCTCATCTGTACAGAATTTTGCCCACTTGAAAGTATAGGATAAGCAAATATTGGCCAAATCATGATATTCTTGCTATTTTCTGCTGAGTTTTAGTTTAGTCCTTACTATGCACTTCTTGTGTGGATTCTGAGTTCCTAGTCATATTTTAGAGCAGCTCAGCTCCACTGGAGCTATGCATAGTATTCATTGTGGCAGAATTGGAATCATGAACTCACTAATTAAAACTGCTGTTTTCAGAAAAAAAAGGTCTTTTAATTGTATTTTTAAGTGTAAACATTTTTTCAACAGTCTGTATCCAGGAAAATCATTACTGCAGACTTTGGTGATATCCTGGGTATTCAAAACCAAAATAACAGTTGAGTTGAACAGTTCATCCTATGCCATGGAAATATTTTTACTTTAATAAATGTTTCTTTTAGTTTTTTCATTAGAACCATTGCAATACAATGAAAGAAAAAAAGAAAAAAAAAAACAGCATTTGCTGAAGGTTTTAATTTGATATTTAACTTCATTTATGTTTCAGAATGTGAATCACCATAAATGTGTATTTATGTCAAGCAACAGATGGTATTAAGAGAAACCCCTCCATGCATACCTATTAAGTGCATTTTTTGTTTTATAGAGCCATGAAATGTGCAATTAAGAGGACCAATGCACACTTAGGTAAAAATTACTTGTACAGGATTACTTTAATTCAGGTAAAGAGCCCCAGCTTTTTGACTCAAAGTGTGCAGTTCTTTAAAGCACAATACTTTTTCCTATTAATTTCTGTTCAACAAGTGTTTCTGTAGAGTTGCATAAAGTTTTGCAGGACCTAAAAGTGGTATTGACTTTTGGAACTGGACAGAGTGAATGTTCCTATTGTTTCTAATTACTTAAAATAAGCAAACTTCCATGGCAAGAAGCAGTATTAATAACTGATTAATTACTAATAATTACAGAGAGAAAATATACTAATTTAAAGTGTTGTTCAGGCAGTTATAAAACATGTTCCGAGAAAATAAACCAACAAACAAGAGAGTAAAACAAATAAATAAAACGTTGATTTTTGAAAATTTATTTCTGACACCTATTGGATATGAAAACTCAGTTGTCAGTAAAAGATAAAGCAGCAAGAAAAAGTGTTTTGCATTTTGTCCCACTTCCCTTGACAAGACAATATTTTAAATGGAAAATGTTAGAATCAAATCAGATTTTTAGGAGCACTGATGGCATGTGGGCATTATTTTTTCCTCTTGCATGCTCTTCTATCAATTGAGCTAGAAATTTCAACTTTTTCTTCGTAGGCAGACCTCATTACCACAATTTATTCAATTGCCGTCTTTTAACCAACTTCTGTAGTATGTTGTAAATGGTAATATGATAAAATATAAATATAAAATCTTAATAAACTGAAATGCTATTGCCTGGTTCCATATATATATATTACATAAATTATTTAAGAATGTAGTTTGCTTTTAAAATCCAAATTTCCAGATAAATAACCACAATTACATTGAGTTTCCACTCTAAGAACTATTTGTCTTCTCATTCAGTGGCTGAGATGAGCCAGAGAATGTCATTTCCAGAGGATTTTCAATATATGTGGGAGGACAACCTTGTTTTCCCTTCAGTAGTCCTGTAAGCAAGCAAAAAATCATGGGAAAGATAGAGTCTTAAAACTGACCAGTTGACAGCCAGTCAAGGTTGAATCTTTTAAGCAGCTTGATGAGTTAGGCAAATATCCAATACTCATATCACATATTAGCATAAACAAAATTAGATTACTTTATATCTTACCTGAAAAAGAAATATTTACCCAATCCACAACCATGTGGAAATAGACCACTTACTGCAGAAATACCCAAACGGGGGAAGATACACGAGAAACATAAAAGTACCAGCAATGCATTGCAGAAATACCTTCCCAGAAATATCTCATGCCTTTATAGATTATCTGGAAGGGAAAATAAACTGTTTATCAGTGAAATTGCGTATCACGCTAGGGGAGAACTGTCAGCATTAGTCAAAAAAGAGGAACAGGAAACTAAAGGGTATTCAAACATGAACAAAAATAAGATGAAAGCCATCCTGGGGAGAGAAACAGCTAATATAACCAAGGAAAACAAACTAGCATGCTCACTGTCAGCTGGAAGGCAGAAACACCTGAAAGAACATGGTTTACTGTCATCACAGGGGACAGCTAATTTTCCATGAGTACATCAGGAAAAAGCAAAGACTAATGCAATGTTGGGATTTTTGCACAACAGAATGTGTGTAATGACAATAATAGACCCTTATAAATGTGGTCCAAGTGTGACCACGTTGTGCTACGTTACTTGGATTGATTGGAGTTATTTGTGCTGTTATTATAACATGGTTCAATGAAATAATATGGAAAGAAACATATAAAGGTAAAAAGCATTTAATTGTAAACATAATTGTTCTTCTGTTTAAGTGGGAATCTTTTTTCCCCTCTAGAAGTAGTAAAGTATGCATCCCCTTAAACACTGAAACCCTTAAAATACCTGCGTAGATCAGTTTTTCTTAGCCTGAGAAGAGGGACTATTTAGTGGATGTTTTCCATTTCACATTTGGATGTTTCTAGGAAGAGGACATAGCTACTTCGTCATACATACTTGAAGTGTGTCTTCATTCTGTATGTCCATGCCTATGGAACAGCTAGGTTTCCAGCATCCTAAAGAAGCAATTTTCCTGTATTACTATGCCACCATATCTGCTATAGGAATACCCTGGCTGGCCAAGCAGCATGTCCATTGGCACAGTGACATATGACTGCAAGTAGGAATTATCTGGTTATTCTGTGACTGATGCTGCACACTAAAAAGAATTCATAAAACCCAAAATGCTGGGAAACTTTTCCATTTCTGGCAGCATTCATTCTTGGCTTTGTATTGACATTTTTGTAAAAGCATTTGTCTAAACTGTACATTACAATGTCCTTTCAAGGATGAATATTGAATCTTTAACATTGTTATTTTGCTTCAAGCAATTTTTATGTGCCTCATCCAACTCATATTCAAACCAAAGATATGTGTCATGCAAGCTGAGTTTTAAATCACCTCTCCATAGCTTGTCATATCCCAAAGGCAGTTCTGGACTTAAGTCTGTGCTCATAACCAGTTTAAACAAAAGAGAAAATATTGCCACTTCTATATGAGTGACTACACTTGGACAAGGCATTGTTTGAGGAATAAAATCCAGAGAGAACAAATATTCAATCACTAAAAGAATGAAAACACAGGATCAGAATAGCAAACTGTAAGCAAGTTTAACGTTGCTACCAGTAGTACTGCTGTAAGACTGCTTTTTTGTTAACTTTTAAACTTTTCCATGAAATAAGTATCTCCTACCTGTAATGAAAGCATAATACAATTACAAGTAATGCCCTACAGGTCACACTTTAAGACTCACAGATTGCCTGAAGCAGTAGACAATAAGTACAGAAGAAAGTTGTTCTTATTTTGATACTTTCAGAGTGCTTTTCTGCCTTTAAGACAATTTGAAATAATTTTATGAGTTTCTTTTGGCTGAGAGTGATCAGTCATTAATAAATAATTCTTAGAAAGAATAATTCCTCAGAAATATAAAAAAAATCTTTTACATTTAGCTGTAGTAAGTGACATGGGGACTACTATCTGTGACCCCGAACTGGCATCCATGAGTATAGGAAGAATAATGCCAGAGACATTTTTAGTAGGTTAGAGAATGACTATATATTATTTTGGTATGTTAGGGATATCTGCTTCCACAGGCTTGTGTAATGAATTGACACAGCTTTTCAGCAGTGAATTCTTTGATCTGATCCTATGCAGAATATCATCACTACCACCATTTAAATTATATCATGGATTTGTGTAAAGATATTTAAAACTTTAAGGTGCAATTTGGATACGCAGAATTATAATTTTAAATACAAGAAAATGCAAAGAATTTTTCCCGGGGTGTATTGCAATGATCAGAAGTACTACACATAGTCAAAGCAGGAAAGAGACTGCAGGGAAAGCATATGGTCTCCCAGCTGTGGCAATAAAGGTTGATAAGCCAGTAATAATTTAATAAAAAAAAAAAAAAAATCTGTATACCACATTGCACAACCATTCATCATGCACACAGAGATTTAGGGGCAAAATAATACATAAATTATCTGTTAAAATTGTAGGAGACAGAAACCTCAAGCTTAAATAAAATAATCCAAGTTTGTCATGTGCGTATCATGCTTCCTTCCTCTTTCCAGATCTCCAGAAAATTTCTGGATGGAAGGGATGAGATATTGCATTATTACCCTCTGATCACCTCAGTGGACTGCTAATTATCCTCCTCTGAATCACACAGTTCCTGTAGCACTGATAATCCTTTTAACTCAGGATGGCACCACTGAAAAAAATGAGTGAGCCTCTTTGAGCCTACAATTTTATTAGGTCTTTATGTTCTTTACATTTCAGTTTGTATTTCTCTTTAGGCTTTTGGGATATCAAGAAACCATTTTTTCAAGAAACTCTCAAGCCTGAGAATATCTTCATTATAAAGAAATGATATGAGTTTCTGAGGAAAGGGCAGATGGTCATCTATGAAAAGAGATATCTCATTATCTATCTATGAAACACATCTTTATCTGTCTCCCCCTGTGCCAAAGCTTCCCTGCAGTAGCATTCAGCTGATTTGTCAGCAAAAGTCAGACTAGAGCCACAGTCCAAAGCAACCTGCAGCACCTCAAGGCTATGGGTGGATGAGGGCAAGTTCATGACCTAAATTAACATAGATAGTAAACACAGCCTGGGACCACCATCCCTCTGGACTTGAATGAAAGCCAAATTTCAAAATATTTGAGAACACCTATAAGAAAGGTTACCTTTTTATTTTAAACAATATTGGCGTATATGGTATGTTGAAAGGGACTACAACAGAAAATATGACCAACATCTTAAGTTAATATCTAAATCAAAATTAGCTCTCCAGCCTCAGGAAAAGAAGAGAAAAAATCAGTCTAAATTGCAATTTATCATATGTTCAACTTTTATAATAGGATGTAGTCTTGATCTTCAGGCTGTAGAAAAATGAAAGATATAAGTAGTCAGGTATAGTATAAGTCAAGTATCATAATTGAACAGATAATAATAAGATCTTCTTTAAGTGTAGGTACCCGTGCACTGGAACAGGTTGCCCAGAGAGGCTGTGGAGCCTCCCTCACTGATATTGAAGAACCATCTGGGCACAATTCTGTGCCATGTGCTTTAGGATGACCCTGCTTGAGTGGGAGGTTTGACCAGACAACCCACTGGAGTACCTTCCAGCCAGACCCAGCCTGTGATTCTGTGAAAGTTTTCAGTAGTCTCATGTACAGTAAGGTTGAACAGGCATATGAACATTTCAGAACATTGTGATCTGTGCCTTCTGACAAACATAGAGTTTTAAAAGACAATGGGTATTTTCTAAAGAATACACTTCAAATATTTTTTAAAACAAATCCCAAATTATAAAATTACTTTAAAATTACCATGTGGAAAACCTAACACATTCATACTAAAGAGAAAAGAGTACATCCTTGTGCTTTTTTTTTCTTTTGCTTTTTGTTGTTGTTTGTTTGTTGGGGTGGTTTTTTGGCTGCTTTTGGTTAGTTAATGGGTTGGTTGGTTTTTAGAACTTAAAGTGTAGATATTTAGAAGAACAAAGCAGGTCATTTTTCTAGCAAAGTCAATTGGCTTTAATATATATTTTAAATAGTTCTCTGCAGCTGAAGGTCTGCTATCTTAATTTGTGGTGCTTTCTCTAGAGAAACAAACAGGTATTTCTCCTGTACATCTAATGATCAATAACAAAATAGTCTGTTTTCCTGGCTTTCTATTACGTTTGTTGCTTAAATTTCATTTTCTTATCATACCAAAATGAGGTAGAGATTAAGACAGTGCTGAGCCTATGTAAAAGAAAAAACATCTTGCTGAAGTTAATGGTTCTAAGGTGTTTGCAATTTACGTTACACTGATTCTATTTATCTCATGTGAGTTTATTTATAAATATACCTTAGTCTGGCTCTATTTATCTTGATAGTAACTGAGAAAACTAATAAGTGATTTTTTTTTTTTCTGAATGCTTAGTTACCTAGAATTATTGTATCATTATCATGGTATCATTATCATTACTCAGCTTAGGTAAAATTAATATGTTGAACTTGGTAAAACATCTTGTACATTGATATATGTGGCACTAAACCAATGGAATAATTTAATCTATGCCAGAAGCAGAAGCACAGGTTTACAAAGCCCAACCACAGTGATTGCTCATGCAATTGCATGCACATACATCCAACAATATTCAATCTTTGTTCTTTGGACAGTTAAATTAGAAGCAGTTATTATAATGCCTCCCATAAACATAAGGGATATAATCCATATGGATTCATTATAACCAGTTACTGGTTTGCATGGCTGTCACAGTTTCTGCTCCTCAAACTGACTTGAGGTCTGGATAACTTCTACTTTCACTGTACAAAGAGATGAACCAAGATGTTTTCCTCCATAATTTTATGATTTAGTTTCTTACTGCTTTTTGTTTGCTTGCTCTGTTTTGTTTTCCTTTTGTTTGTCCTGGATTATATCTAAACATTTTACCATCTCAAATTCAGTGTGTTCATTTATTTTCTCCTGTAGGGTTTTAAATGCAAATAAGAGGCATGGATTAACTTAAATCAGGATTGGGTGAACGTAATTTAAATTTCCTCTTGGGGGAATTAGTTTTGAACATCCACATACATTTTAAGTTCTAAATTTTATTTTAAAAATCAGATAATTAATTTTAGACTAAAAAAATTAGGCAAAATAAAAGAGAGATTTCTTAAGCTTATTATTAAACTAAATAATAAGAACTGTATACTTTTTTACTCAGTGTAGATAAACAGCATTGTCTACTTACAATTGTCTACTTACAATTAGTAAACCCTTGTGAATGTTTATCAATAATACATTTATTCATATTCCTGATGTTTTCTCTTTAAATATATGTGGCATATTTTCCCAGCCCTTAGAGTCAATCACAAAATTCCTAGTCAGATATTGCTCAGGAAAAAAAGGCCTCATGAATATCTAGGAATTTTGATCTAAAGGTTGAATGAAGATATTTGATTTGCTTCTGCAGAAACCAGAATTACCTACACAAATAAATGTATATTTGCATTCAAGGTCTGTAGATTTCACAGAAAGTATAATTTCTATGGTGGATCTAATCCAGGGAACAAGCAGATGCCCAAACTAACAGTGCTTTGCATTCTCCCTAGCAAGGAATATTTTAGAGCTTATTCTAAGATATTGGGTGTGCTTTAACCTTTTGTTTTATTGCTGGAGTGTATTCTATTAACAAAAGCTTTTATTTTGCAACAGGAATTACACCTTTCTTCCCACGCCATTTTTTTATATGTCATTATATATCTCTTTAGTTTCTAAAGAAAGATTTGACCAAAAGATATTTGCCAGTGTCTAACAGGTATGAAAGAATTTGTTGACATTTAAATACTGTCCATATAACATCTCCAGCTGTAACAATTTTCTCAAAGAGAAAATTTGATGGAGAAACATCATTGCATGACATGATTATAGTGTTTCAGCTACAGCTTTTACAATGAGATAATAACTTTTAAACATAAAATCTGAAAATGGGAAAGTCTTTTCATGTATCCTATCTCCTTATAAGATCCAGTTGTTGAATGCACTTTATACATTTCAAGATTGAACATTTTAGAGTTATATTGGACATCTAAACTCTCGTTTTCAAATTTCCTCTACAAGAGAATGCTTCTAGCTTTCAATATTTCTAAGAAAGCCTAAGTAAAAACTTAGAGGTAATTGATGAAAACTACCCATTTTGGCAGAGATCATATATTCTAAAACAATTCAGACGTCCTTCCGAAATTAGCTTTCTCTAGGGAGTTATGATTAAAACACAGTATTTCTTTTATTTCCATCATTATGTCCCAATCATTTTAGCTGGTGGAAAGAAAAAGGAACCATTTATGGCATGTAATCACAGGAAACTAACAGGGCTGTTTCTGAAAAGGGAACATATTTACCTGCTGAAAGATAAAAAAGTTACAATAAGACAATGCACAAATAATCAATGATGATAATAATAATAATCTCATCTCTGATCTTTGTGTAAGGCTGGTAACAAATTAGCAGTGAATGATAGAGTGCAATGAGTCAAAGTAAATACCCTACATCCATCATTAGAAAAAAAAAACCCTAGTTCTTATCTGCTAAACTGTCTTTCTGACTTATTAACCAAAATATCCTTTTGAAAGATCTAGATTTTTTTCTCTATTTACAATGCCTTTCCCACTATAATAACAATTAAAAAAAAAAAAAAGAAAAGTGGAGGAAGGAACAGCTTTCCAATATTTTCCACAACTGAACAATAAGGGAAAATGCAATGGTGGTTTTAGTCAGGCTTAAAGCAAATAAAACCAATCGCATTTTTGAAGGTGCAAGATTAAAAGTAGTTTTGATTGCCCTGGAATGTTATCAAGGCTAAAAGGATGTTTAGAGTAGCCATGCAGCAGTGACAAACAGCTAATGTCACCCAGACACAATCTCATTTTCTGGCATATACATAAATATTTGATTATGTCTCTCAAGGAATTAGTATTTTCTGTGCTTTTTCTTCTGCTCCTTCCTGCAGTGTCTCATGTTCATCCTTCTTAGGAATTCAGGCTACTCAGACCTTTCATATGGGCAATTACGGCCATTTTTATGTTCACATTATTCCAGCTTTGCTTTATGTCTGGTTTCATTTAGCTCTTTTCCACCACTTATGAACTCCATTGGAGCCTGGACATCCGTAACGTCCTTTCCCGTTGTTAGATTCAGCATCTTCCTTCTCAATGTGTCCCATTTCTTTCTTTCTTTCTTTTTTCTTAGCCCTTTCTCCTAGCATGTGGGGAGGGCATTTGCATCCTTGCCTCTTTTCAGCTTTTTAGCATGGTATAAGATGCTCTGAAAATGCTTTTGGCTGAGCTTTTTCTCATCTCCTTCATGTAGGGGTTAAGCTGAGAAAAGTCTGTAGAGCTGTGTGGCATGCGGGAATTATAACAAAGGTCTGTATAGCAGTGTGGCCTGTGGGAAATATAACAAGGGTATCCAAGGATGCCAGCTTCGTGGAACTGAATTCGAGGAGTTGCTAAAACACTGCAGTATTTTCAGGTTTGATTAGGCCCAGAAGTACTTTGGTATCACAGGTACTGCCTTGAGACAGAACAGGCAAAGTCATTTCAGGTTGTTTGCTGCTCAGCAGCTGTGCAGTGGGATAGGCACAGAGACAAGGGACAGCCACTGGCAGAGTGTAGCAATCCAGTCAGAGAGGTGAGGCTGACAGCAGCTGCAAGTGCAACTCTCAGACTACATAAAATATAAGAAAAATCTCTGAAGCTTTAACAAAAACTGAGGCAAAATACCAAATTAATTTCATGTGAAGTACAAGAGTATTTTTTTCCAGTTTGACAGTTTCTTCTTTCCTCTAAGTTACCTTCTAAGTTATTTAAGCTCTCATATAATAGGAAATATATATGCATGGAGAAATTAATCTGCAGCGTTTACAGAGAAGAATGGTATTTTTTTCTAGAAGAATAGTATTTTTTTCTGTGTTTCTATTTATGAACCTTGAAGTAGTTCTGGAGGCCAGCAAGGGTCATGTTTTGCTTTTTAAACAAGCAGTAATTAAAAAAGTAGAACACAAAAAGTTTTGTTATATGGGTAATTTCTGAGGGGATTAACAAGCATTTGAGTGCCTAGGGGACAGGAATTTTTGTTTCCTACTAAATTTCAAGCTTTGTCTATTTTACTTGCTAAACCTAACATATATTTCATTATTTAAAGTTGTTAATTCTTCATTTTTTTAGAAGCTTTGGCAATAAATGAATCCCCTACTGATGAAATTTTGGAAAATGCATATTGTGTCCAGGCTTCAGAAACTCCAAACAAGACACAATTAGATGAATTTTGGCTGGAGGTGGAGATACAGGAAAGGGTTTAGACAGGAGACAAAATGAAGAGCTATGGAGTGGGGAGGAGAGAAGAAGATATTCTGCAGTGGGAAAAGATGCAAAACTTTTATTATTGTTAGAGACTTCTGGGAAAGGTTGTCACTGTTGGTATCTCATGAAAGAGGGTCCTGGACAGTATTCCTTTCTCTCTGAGACTCAAGATTCCTGCTAAGGCCTATGAGAGAAGTGATCATAATGCACAGGACAGCTGTCCCCTCTCCTCTCTCCCACTATCTCCTTTTACAAATTAGCTTAGTACCCCTTATGTTTTGATTATTGTGATTTATTTTCTGTTCCTTGTCTCCCCTTATGTTTTCCTCACTTATTTTGATTTCTGTCTACTGACTCTGGATTCTTTTATCTTTTTTTACTAGCATTCTCCTGAATATCCTTTTTAATGCATTTTATATTACAGTTTGATTTAGCCATATAATCAGTTTATAGGCAAAAATTTTGTCCTGGTGGGTTTTCTTGGTGCTTTTTTTGGGGGTTTTTTTTGTTTTTTGTTTTTTGGGTATTTTTTTGTTTGGTTTGGTTTTTGTTTCTGTTTTTGTTTTTGTTGTTGTTTGTTTTTTCTTCCTTTCCTTTTCCAGAAGTTGAAATTGAATATGATTATGATGCAGGTCTTCTAAACAACCAAATTTGTTCCGAGCCAAATAAAGTACTTTCCAAAATCAGCCAGCAGATCATTTCTCAGCCTGTCATTACTTTCACATCTGCTGCTGCTGATAGAATTTTCTGCATTGAAAATTCATGCTTGAAATAAGCCCTGCGCACAAATGACAGGACATAAAGAAATATAATGAGTGTAAACGAACAATAAAACCCACTTTCCAATGCCATTTATTGGCTCAATCTTTGAAGCTGCTTGGAGGTTTCAGAGAATATAAAGGGTGATCTGTACCTCTGAGGAAGTAGTCAGGATCTTACTGGACAAAGATCTGTAAAATTGTGACCTTCCCTGCAAAATTAACTGTAAGAAAAAAATCTTCTTACTGCCAAGATGGAGGTCTGACAGAAGAGAGGAAAAGCATGCAGGCTTATTGTGATTTTAAAAATACAGCTCTATCCTACTAAAATTCAGCAATTCATTGGAAAGGTCAGCCACCTACTGCTGACATTTCAAATGCCATTTTTAATTTCTAAAATAGTAAAAAGTGGATTTTTGACTCTCAAACTGATTTATGAACAAAATATAAATCAGTGGACAAGCCTGTCACTAAAACCAAAGCTTTGTAAAAAATTTCAATTCTATCAGAAGTCCAAAATTGTATCTTATAATGTGCAGACATTTCTTGTCGCAAAAGCAGTGTGGTACCATAGTTGTACCATTCCCTGCTGGAAGGAGAGTGGGTCACTATTCTGGACTATTTGTTTCTCTTCTTCACAGCTGGTGTATCTCTGCTTATCTACTTCCCATGCTGTATTTTTTTTTATCTATCGTATTCTTCACTGTGGTGTCAAACTATGAATACAGCTTATTTGTATGTTTTCTGTCATAGCACTAGCTGGTTCATAAATCATGATAATAACAGGCATATCAATATTTAATTCTGCATTAGTTTTTCTGTCATAAGTCTTTGCTTCTTTCTGCATTTAGTATTGCCAGAATTTAACTGCTGGGGATACACACTCCATGTTTGCTGTCTGCTTCAGGCTTACTTTATGTGCAACAAGTCTTAGGACTGAAGTTTCACAAATACGTGAAGAAAAAAAAAAAACTGAATATGATTTACCCACCAAATTCCATAGCTTTTTGGTGTTGTCAGCTGATTTTTGAATGAGGCCAAATTGCAATGTTTTCCAACATAATGGTCTATAAAGAGCACCGTCTTTTTGTCCAAAAGACAATACCCATCTCTGAAAAATAAGAATTTCAATATTTTTATCAGTTATATTATAAGGACATAATTCTTCTAAAATCATTTTCTAAATGGATTGCAGGTGCCAGTTTTGTTCCATATACAGTAAATATTTTCAGATATCAGACTTCTAGAAACTTCTTGAAGAGATCTCTAATGCACATCCTCTCACTCCCTCCTTCTTCCCTCTCTCTCTCCCCCCCTACCCCCCCAATTTCTAATTAACCTGACTGAAGTCTAATTAATTCAGAAACAAAGGTTGGGCCTTTTTTTAATATGACTATGAATGTGTTTGCACTGTCAATAACTCCATGGGATCCTTTTAAAGGAAATTATCGGGATCAGAAATTCTCTGCCTGTATTGTAAGCAATTATTTACATAGCACTAAAAGGTCTTTCAGGCTTAATTATTGTATGTCTGACAAAACTTCTCAGTGCTACCATTCAGTATTGATTCAAACGATAGAATTCTGTATAGGCTACTTAAAAAGTCTGTTGGGTGGAAGAAGATGAGTGTCAGAGAACAAGATGTTGAACCCTGGAAATATGTGAAGGAGTGATACTGATGCCTAAAACAGGCTGCCTGAAACAGAGGCCAAGACAAATTAGGAGTATTAAAAGCAGACAAATGTATTCAAGGCCTTCAAGGTACACTCGGGCAAGCAAAGTCCCCCTCAAAGGGACTACACCCAAAATGGACTCTGGGTCACAAGCTCTTCACCTTTTATAAGTTCTGTCCTGTTCACATATTGGTCCCTAATTCCTCAATCACACCTTCAGGTGATGATGTTGACCACCCCAGGCCAGGCCCCCCTTTCCACCATTGTTTACATGGTTTTGGGCCATAGGGCAACTAATGTGTCCTTGAATCTCTATCCAGAGAGCTTTGTTTTGGCTAAAGGTGCTGGGAACAGAGGTTTTTAGCATTTTGTAAGAAGTGCAGAAATACATCAAGTAACAGATACATGAAGAGTAAGAAAAACAGAAATTGTTGAGGCATCAATGTTGGAAAAAAAGTGTTTTTCTGTGAAGAGTGCTCTGCCTTGTGCCAAAGGCAAAGCTCCATCCTTGGCTCTATTCCTGAGCTACCATCCAAAAAGGAATAATCCATAAACAAAGGGAGAAACCTAGACAAGCAATCTTTAGACTAGTATTTTCATATTTCTGTACTTGAGTTGTATTGTTTTCATTCCTTTAATATATCATAAAGCCTATTTGGATAACTTGAAAGACTATTTTTTCATTTTTATTAACAACAGAAGGACTCATTTAGGAGTGGTGATACCTCGTTATCAAATTATAAGCAAAACAATGTGATGGAGGGGTCTATATCCTCCATCCTGTCCTTCTTTGTTACTGAAAATTTAGAGGTTCATTTAAAAGTAAAGCCAGCAGGAGTCAGACCAAGATTGTGAGCTTTAAATTACAGTGAACAAGAATAAAAAGAACAAAACAGAAATAAGCTTTGGAAAATAAATAATGTCTCTCCAGAGGCAGTGATGGTATCTCTAATTAGTAATACTGGTGATGGCACTTATTATTAGGGAAGGGCACATGCTGGTTGTATCCCTATTCAGCATAATAAAAGAGAAGGAAACTAGGATTTTATTAGTCACTTATTGTAACTCAGAATTATTTATGAATGCTAACCGTTGTTGACTGGCGGAATATCAATAGCAGGAAAAAGTATCAGCATGTGGCTGCCAGGGAATATCCTTCTCTTAGACCTCTTTATAAAGGAATGTGCATGAAAAATGTGTGCAAGCAATAGAGGAATGCACTCAAAAGATCCCAACAGTAAATGGTTGGGCTACCATTTTGAATGACCACCCTCTACTTTCTCCTTCATGCCTATGAATTGCCAGAGATTTCCAATGCAAATTTGGCTTTCCATGAAATACAGTTTTACTGTGCTAATGCACAAGATGGCTGAACTCAGGCTGCACAGAACATCTCAGTTCTGGGATTCCCTGCCTTATCTATGGCAAATTTAAAAACCTTTGAAGTCCCAGTATGCTGTTCTACAATAGTTCATATACAGAAAACAAACAAGCTTTCCTTCTTGCGTTCATCAGTCTAGGCTGTTATGTAGACTGACCTCTGAATAGGTTACTTATCAGGTAGCCAAGAGGGAATTTAGCCAGTACTTTTTGTGGTTTAGAGTAACAGACTCACAGACCTTACAGATTTCTGCTAGAATATATGTACTGTTAATTATAGATGCTGTTTCTAGCCCTTTCCCCTCACTCTAACCTTTTGCTACTCTAAACTCTAACTCCTGGTTCTTCACCTTTTCTGTACTGTTGCATTTACTTCTTACTAGAGGCTCCCTCATGCCTGCATCACAACATGGACAGTTCTGAGAAAAAACACACAGTGTAACAGGCTAGTATCTGGTTATTGCCCATACTTATCTGTCACATGGACTTAAATGTAAACAGTGCCTGGAAAGTTTCTCTTTGTAGCTTCAAAATGAGACAGGAGGTACTACTGCTGAAATACCATGAAACTGTCTTTTTTTTTTTTTTTTTGGTATTCACACTTATGAACTCTGTATTGTTAAATATTGCCCAGTTGCATAATGAAACAGATTTTCCCCAGAAAGTTTACTGTATATGATATGACTTATGCAGATTTTCAGACCTTAGATCTTGGAAGATAATGAAAGACAACATCTCAAGTCTAAGATACCTAAATAAGGTTCTCAGTGCTTTGGCTTTCCTCACAATTTTGCAAATAGATGACCTGTAACATTATGTTGTCTTCCCATTCTGAAATATGAATTTTATTCATCTTTTTCAATTCCTTGCTTCCTGCTAAAGACATACTCTTGCCTAGCTCATTACCAGTAGATATAGCCCTTAATTTCTAAAAGCAAAAATCAGAATTGATTCTGATCCTAAACAGGGAATGACAAAAGGAAATAAACCACCATACCATGTAAGCTTGAAACTGCTTGCCTGTAGTCTCTATGTCTTTACTGTTTTTCTTGTCACATATTTTTTAAATAAAACTGCCTTTCTTCATGTTTGTATTTACAACCTCAGTTCACACTTTAAGTATTTTCTCTTCCTGCTGCCATCTATTCCAACAAAAACATTATCATATAATTCCAAGGAAAACAATGTGGTACTAATCCTTTTTCAGAAAAGGCAATGCTTTACAGACTGAAGTGGGATGTACAGATTGATGTGCATCCCACATCCCACTTCAGCCTGTAAAGGATTTCCTTGTATGAAAATGTGACTGATTCAAAATAGATTCCAATATACAGAAGATTTATACCAACTAAAATTCTTTGTTCTTTCCCAGCTAATGCTGCCTTCTAAACTCATAGAAGTCTTTCAATAAGAAAAAATCAATGCAAATTGTAATATTTTTAAGGAGGGGAAAAAGAAAGACCTTGGGAGCTACAGGATGGTCAGTCTCATCTCTGTGCCTGGTGAGATCACTGATCCTGGAAACTGTGCTAAAGCATTCGAAAAACAGCACGGTGGTTGGTGACAGCCAGAATGACTTTGCTAAGGGCAAACCATGCCTGAAAAATTTGGTGGCCTTCTATAACAGGTATTGGTGAACGAGGGAAGAGCAAATGACATCATCTACCTGGATTTGTGCAAAACATTTAATGATGTCCCACATGACAGTCTTGTCTCTAAAATGGAGAGACACAGAGTTGATGGGCAGACCAGTCAGTAGATAAGGAATTGGCTGGATGATCTCACACTCAAAATGTTGTATTCAATGGCTCCATGTCCAAATGGAGACCAGTGATAAACAGCATCCTTAGGGTTCTATACTGGGACCAGTATTATTTAATATCTTTTTTGGGAACATGGACAGCAGGATTAAGTACACAACCATTGTGCACTCAGTTGTGGATGATGCCTAGCTGTGTGGTGTGGTTGACATGCTGGAGGAAAGAGGTGCTTGACAGGCAGAGGGATCTTGAAAGGCTTGAGAGATGGGCCAGTGAGAACCTCATGAAGTTCAATAAGGCCAAATGCAAGGTTTTGCGCCTGGAGCAGGGCAATCCCAAACATGGATACAGGCTGGACAGCAAGTGGATTGAGAGCAGCCCTATAGAGCGGACTTGGGGATTATTAGTAGATGAAAAGCTCGACATGAGCCTCAATGTGTGCTTGCAGCTGAGAGCTTACTGCTTCCTGGACTGCATCAAAAGCAACGTGATCAGCAGGGAGAGGGGGGGGGATTCTCCATCTCCACTATTGAGTGTCCTCTCAAAAGACTCCTTCTGGAGTGCTGCATCTATCTCTGGGGTCCCCAACATGAAAAGGATCCAGACTTGTTGGATAGAATCCAGGGGAGGACCATGAAGATGCTCAGATGGATGGAGCACTCCTATGAAGACAGGCTGAGAGAGGTGGGGTTAGGCAGCATGGAGAAGGTAAGGCTTCAGGGAGACCTTCTAGCAGCATTCCAGAACCTATAGGGGCTTACAAGAAAGCTGGAGAAGGGTTTTTGACAAGGACATGGAGTGATAAGGCAAGGGGTGATGGCTTTAAACTGAAAGAGGGTCTGTTTAAATTAGATAAGTTGTTCTTTACTGTGAAGATGGTGAGACACTGACAGAGGTTGCCCAGAGAAGTTGTGGATGCCCCATCCCTGTAAGTGATCAAGGCAAGGTTTTATGGGACAACCTGGTGCAGTGGAAGGTGTCCCTACCCACAGCAGGGGGCTGGAACAAATGATCTTTAATGTTCCTTCCAACCCAAACTATCCTATGATTGTATGATTCATTGTCTAGCTGATTTGTTAACAAGTAGATTCCTCTCACAGTTTTGAAATTCAATTTGGAAGAACAGTCTTGTGTGTTACACTTCTCAGCAATTGATAGTCTATTTGAGATACTGAATAATAAATAACAAAGCTGTTTAAAAATATAAACATTAAAAAATAAATGAGTCATCTTTGCATTTTGCTTGATTGTTCTTTCCTACTCCTGTTAACAAGCAGATGGTTATCCTGACAGTATAGCAGCAGGTTCCATATAGATTTACCAGCTGGAGGTACACCAATGTGTTTCACCTAGAGTTACAGCCAATTGTCCTGTGCTGATGTGTGTACATATCGAATCTAACTTCTTGAGTTTAGATTAATTTGGCCTAATTTAGTTCAATGTTCACAGAATCACAGATTGGTTTAGGTAGGGAAAGGGCTCTAAGATCATTGAGACCAACCTTTGACTGAACACCACCACATCAACTAAACCACAGTGCTAAATGCCACATCCAGTCTTTTCTTGAGCACTTACAGGGATGGTGACTCCACCAGCTCTCTGGGCAGCTTGTTCCAATGCTGGGCAACCCTTTCCATGAAGAAATACTTCGTGGTGCCCCGGCACAGCTTGAGACTATATCCTCTATGCTGCCACTAGTGGCGTGGGAGAAGAGACTGACCCCTACCTTGCTACAACTTCCTTTCAAGGTACCTGTAAGGAACAATAAGGTCACCCCTGAGCCTCCTCTTCTCCAGGCTAAACAGCACCAGCTCCCTCAGCTGCTCCTCATATGAGTTACTCTCTAGACCCTTCACCAGCTTTGTTCCCTCTGTGTACACCCCCCAGCCCCTCAATGTCTGCCTTGCTGTGAGTGACCCAGAACTGAACACAGGACTCAAGGTGTGGCCTCACCAGCGCTGAGTACAGAGGGACAATCACTGCCCTGGTCCTGCTGGACACACTATTGCTGACAAAGGCCAGGATGCCATTGGCCTCCTTGGCCACCTGGGCACAGCTGGTTCATGTTCAGCTGGCTGCCAACCAGCATCTGCAGATCCTTCTCCACTCCACAAGAGTGATTTTGAGTCACTCTTCCCCCAGTCTGTAGCACTGCCTGGGGACCTGCCACTTTGCCTTATAGAACCTCATGCCTTTGGCCTCATCCCATCAATCCAGCCTGTCCAGATCCATTTGCAGAGCCTTCTGAGAGAGACCAAATTGATTTTTGTTTATGCCCCAACATATGCTACACATGAGGTGAAAAATTACTATAGGGAGGCTGTACATGTGCTGGGAGCCCTGTCCCTGGGGAGGTTTCACCTGGCAGCAGATCAGCACATGCACTCCACTTGCTGAACACACACCTACAGGGTGCCCCGGGGAGCAGCACTAATGTTGTCCCTGTCTTTTGTTTCTCTCTCAATCTCTCTTTTTCCCCTCTCTGCTCCCTTTTCTATCCCACTTCTGCAGGAACACTTTCTTTATTAACAAACAGTTCTCAGATACAATATTGCTATGTTTGGCTTTATTTTTGTCCAAGAAATATATCAAAAAGAATCCTCCCTAACTCCCCTTTTACAGCAGGATGGGACAACTTCCTACCCTCCAGCAGATCAACAGTCACAGCCAACTTAGTATTGGTGAGGGTGCACTGAATCCCTTCATCCAGATCACCAGTAAAGATATTAAACAGGACTGAGCCCAATATTGAACCCTGGGGAACTCCAAGAGTAACCAGACACCCAATGAATGCAGCAGCATTCTCCACCACTCTCTGGCCTGGCTATCCAGCCATTTTTCAAGACAGTAAAGAGAGAACCTGTCCAAGCCATGGTCTGCCAGCTTCTCCAGGAGAATGCCGTGGAAAACATTATCCAAGGCTTTGCTGAAGTCCGGGTATTGTTGTTATGTTTACTTGAATTTCATTTTGGTTTGATATGGTTTGGTTTGCTTTAATCTCAGTCTAGCTTTCATTAAAAGAGAAGCAAGCAGATAGGTGATATCAGATTAATAACTGTCTTGAAAGATATTAAGATTAAGCAGACAATGGAAAAAGGGAATGATTAGAAAGGGAAAAAGGAAATTAAGTCTGTGTTTTAGAGCTCAGTAATGAATAAAGTAAGACCTGCCAAAAGTCAGGTTTGCGGAGGAATTAAAATGAGACGTATAATTTCTCCAAATGTAGGCATAAAATAAGATAAAGAATAAAAATAGTGGGATGGCCATGTAGTGGGGATTAGGCAGAAATTAAAGAAAATCCTTGTTTGCCGTTATTTTTAATAAAGATAATAATGGAGAGCATAGAATCAAACTAAAATGGCCCATAAGGCTGAGAGAACAAAGGCAAAATGAAGACATAAGACAAAACCAAAACCAAACAATTTCAAGGTGGATGGATCATTAAAAAAAATATAAAAGTTTGTCCTGCCTAGAGAATAAAGGGCTTCAGGGGAACCTAAAATCATCTTCCTTTTGCTTCTATGGGTTTACTGAGAATACAGAGGTGGGCTCTTTACAGAAGTGCACAGCCAGAGGAGAAGATTAACCTGGTCTGACCTCAGAGCTGACCCTGGTCGGAGCAGAGAAAGGACTACAGACCTGCAAGGGGTTCCTTCCAGCCTGAATGAATCTATGAAGTGGTGAACAACAAGGAAAATATCGCCCCAAAATAAAACAAGGCCTGGGAGAAGAACACAATCACTGTCTTTACTTATATCGTGAGATGGGACTGAATAGAAGGAAGAAATGTAAAGAGAATTACTGCCCCGAGAGCAAATAAATGTGCATATATTGACTTTGAGTAATTCAGTCTGGAATGAAAAGATTTCTACCTGTTAGGGTCATGAGGATTTTGGAACCGCCTTCCAAATGACAATAGTGAGGCACAAGACCAAACTTGTTTTGTCTTGGAAATTGATTCCACTACAGAAAGAATTATTGTAGTGTCTTCTTGCTACAGCATGTCATTCCAGGTCTGTGGCTAGGAAGATCTTTGCAAGGCACATTTTTTTCCTAAGAAAACTCCTTTGTTGCAACCAACTCTTAAATACCCAGGGGTCTCTACAGTTTGTTTTTAAGATCTTGACACAACAGATTTGAAACATCTTCCCTCTGTAGGCAATCAATTGCAGATGTTATTAGGAGGTAAGCAGAAGAAACCCATGCATTTACCAAACAGGGAAATGAATCTTTTTTCTGCCAGTCATCTTCTGTTCATGCTCATCATGCTCAGTTGAGTTAGTCTTTGAGATATACATTGCAGGGTTTACTGCTCCATTGTAGTTGGTGTTCAAGGATTCATTCCTGTTTGGTGATAGTAAACAGATTTGTTTTAATGTCCTTCCTTTATAATTGAAATTGAGTATGATAATTTCATGAGAGTTCTTTCATGAAATACTGTTGTGTTTTCTTCCTGCTGATAAATCTGCTTTTTAGGCTCTTAAATTCAGTTCTGCAAAAAAGAAAAGTTGTATGTAAACACTTCCAGAGTTCTAGATCATTTAAAGCGAGAGTTTCAAAACTTGAGATAAATGCCATCAAAAGATACGGGGAGAGAGAGATTGAGGGCAAATTTGAGTTTTTCTATAGAATTATTCTTTTCATATTTCTGTGGTGTACTTACATTTGGAGCAAATTTTTTAAAGAGCAAACCTAAACCATCTGGTAGCATAATACTTGGTTGATGCTTCATATCTAGGCACTGGATACACAGAAAAGCTTTGATTTACACAATGTCTTTCTAAGGCAAATGAGATACACAATGCATAATTCATGACAGTACATCTTGGCATTGGATGGCAGTCTTGATTCTGATGTTAGAACCGTTTTCTTTTTGGAAGACTGTGACTGTAGGAGCGTGATTACAGTTAAGTGCACTGATGAGTGTCAGATATAATGAGAGGTTGTATCTCTGTCTTATGTCTCTGTTCTGAGTACATTGTTTTAAAGCAGCCACAAGCTGCAGGCCCTCATGCCAGGAATGAAGCATGGATGACTGGCATAACCAGTATGCCTGGAGAAAAACAATGAAATTTGAGAGGAGTTTGTTCTGATGCTTTGGCTAATTCTTAAGAAAAAAAAAAAAAAAAGCTTTAATTGAGGTAAAAAAACCAACAAAACATAACTTCAAAGATTTTAGAAAATCATGGCAAGTGTTAACCATATTATTTTATAGATGGGTCATGCACCTGCTTTATGCCACTCAATAACCCTTACATTCCCTTTAGTCTGAAAACATATATGGGACTTGGAATGGTTGCAGAGATGTATTTTAGTGCCTCTTGGCTGGCAGATCAGTAGAGGCAATGATTCCCGTCAGTGTGCTTTTGGGCTGATCCTAAGGCTAACGTCAGTGACTGTTGACATAATGCTGAAACACTTGTCCCATCTGTTCAAAAAGTGTGATGCCCTTCACTGCAGAGGGAAGAGAACGTTTTCCCCTCACATGCATTTCTAGGACTATGCATTTTCTCAGTGAATCTCATTGTATCTCCTATCTTGATTTCTCTCCTCTCTACATTCATTTTTATAATGTGTGTTCACCCAGTGATAGAAACATCTTCTGTAACAAATGTTCTGCTTGTGCATTCTCTTGGATTATTAATGGAGTTGTTTCATAAAACAAATCCAACTTCTGAAAAATGCAGTAGTCTAGCAAATAAATATCCAGACTCAATATATAGCAATGCCCTTCAATATCTTTTGTCATCAGCTGCAATGACATGGTTTTCATTAGTTCCTAATTGTCCATAACATTTCCTTGTATTTTTCTCATTAAAGCTAGCTTTAAAAAGCAGTCCAATGGCTGAGATGGTTCAGAATCATCAGTAGTGTAACCTTCTTCTGGAAAGGTTGTACAATGACAACACTGTAAATCCTTAATTTAAGTAAAGGGAAATATGACACAAGCAGCAGTAAAATTGTTTTTGTCCCAGCCCTATTCCCACCTTCCAGATATGAACATCCTTGAGGGGCAATTCCCCAAGCCTATTTAGTCTTTGGCTTCTCTTATGAAATTACTTACAAGACTGCAAATTAGATTGCTAATAATAGTGAAGCAGACAGCTTGTACATGAATTCATAAATACCTTTTCCATTTATTAATAAAAACCTCTGAAGCCATCAAAGTTAGATAAGACATAACCTTGTGCTTTTAACACTAACATTTTTTAATATTAGCTGTCTCCCTTTTAATGCAGTACTCAAATACTATTATGTGTCCTTATTTTCCATTTTTATTTGTGGCAATCCTGTGTACATATTTTTTTCCAATTTCTACAGCATTTAGAAAAATGAGTCTCAGGACGTTGGCTGGGATTTCTCTTCTAGTAGAAGAGATTTCACAGCATGCAATATGTAATTACTTTTCTAAGATGCATCAAAGAAAAAAAGTTGTACATTATATGGCAAATATGAAAGAATATTCCCAAAAGGCACCATCTCTTTCATCCTCTTGCCTCAACTATTCTTGACAGTTATTTCAAATCCTGGTAAATATCTCCAGTGATGGAAATCTCACATCCTCAATTTAATTTAGTGCTTAACTGTCTTTACTGTTAAAAGTTTTACTAATGGATAATCATACTTAAGGCTTCAATTTAAGCCTCTTGCTACATGTTCTATCCCCAGTGGACATTAACAACAAGTTATTTATTCCTTATGTGCAACATCTATGTAAATGTACAAGGCAGTGAATCCTGCTCTTACTGTAAGCCATCCAAAGTGGCCTTTCTCTTCATATACTGCTTTGTCTGTAATTAGTCTCTTTCTCATCAAATGTTTATAGATTTTGGACAATGAAGACGTGGTCTCCTAAATTGCCTGTACATGTAATTTTGACATTTGACAACTTAATTAACATATTAATTCTAAACTCTTAATTTTTATTATGAGTATCTAAAGCTTGAAATTGTTAGTAGTTATCGAATGTCCTTGCTTTCTTCACCTTTCAATTTATGAAATTTTTTATGAATATCTAAATCTTGAATTTGTTAATAATTATTAGTAAATCTGGAATGTCCTTGCTTTTTTTCTCCCTTCAAATTATGATTACTCTGAATGAGATTAAGTTGTCTTGAGAGGAAATTCTAGTTTTAAAATTCTGGAAGTCAAGCACTCTGAGGTTACTTGGATTAGCAAATGGATCTATTAGCTAAACTTGTGTACAACCCATCCCACTGGTAGATTTATCTTTGTTTAATGAGATCAGAATCTTGAAAAGAGTTTTACCAGAACTTCTTTTTTACTTCAATTAAACAACTTTATGACTTCAATTAATGTTAAGTTAGCCACTATAATGAGAATTGGGTATTTGTCAATAAATCTAAATTCAGTGGACTATTAAATATTAATATCTGTAAAACAACTGCCTAACGTTGGTAGACATCCATGCCACTTACATTAACTGTCCTTGTCCCTTGTCCAGGGAAACACTGACTGTGCACTAAATTGACTTAAAAATTTATATTTACTTAATGGAACATTAATATATCTGCTTACAACCCACAAAATCTATAAATTTAAAATGTTTTTTCTTACTTGAACATTAATGAGGTACATGGAATTAAGTAGATCAGTGTGACTTTTTAGGTATGAAGAAAGCAGGCCCAGTTATTTAACCCAGTCAAAGCTTAGAAAATCTGTATTAAACCAGAACTTACCAAGTTTAGTACCTCACAGCTTTGTGGATGTCACTTAATGCTAAGGAAGGCACATGTGGATACTGAGTCCACTTTTAGGGTCCATGCTCTCACAACAGTAATAGACTCGAGTGGATTCAGCCGGGTGGAGTCTGGAGCACTTGTCCCATGAGGAGATGCTGAGGGATCAGGGTTGTTCAGCCTAGAGGGATGGCTTCAGGATGACCTAGAGCAATACCCCACCCCAATCCCTGTGAGAAGATGTACCTGGGATCTTCATAGCAAAGAAGGTGAAATAAGAGGGGATCAGACTGGCTATATAAGAGGTGGAAATCACCCTGAGGACAGTCCAAAAGTGGAACACCTTTCCCAGAAATGTTGTTCAGTCTCTGTCCTTGGAGTTTTTCGAGACAAAACTGGATAAGTACCTGAGCAATCTGATCTGACCCCATGTCTAACCCTGCTCTGACATCCCTTTCAGCCTGAATTATTCTGTGAATACAAACTATAGATAATTTAGTTACGATTATTTTTTAGCTTATTCGAAATTATTATGGAAGTGAAGTTGCTCAGTGGCATCGGTGTTTGTTTTCTTCATTTACTTGAGGTTAACTTTAAGTATTCCTTATTACTGGGTTTTTTTTGGTTTTTTTTTTTTTTTTGGACAATGGTGCAATCACTTGCAGCGTCTTCTTTAGAGATTAGTAAGATTCTTGGCCATGTTAAGGAGTTTATTGCAACATTTCAGCACCTTTCCTGAGATGGTGAAAGATAAATTGTTAAAGCCATCATAAAAAATTGTATTTTCTTTCCATCTCAGTAAGTGATTCTTTGTATGATTCTGAAAAACTTAGCTGAATGAGTCTTTTAACAGCTGGCTATCTTTCATTTCAGAATACTTAAATTGACTGATTTTCAGAAGCCCTGGGACATAAAACCTGAAGTTAATCAGAACTGTTTTAAACCTTTGAGTTTATTATGAGGAATGTTCTGTAAAAACATACATTTGATGGTATTTACCAGATACTTCTGACAATTTTCTCAGTAGTAAAATGAAGTCCTATGTCCATGTCACATTACAGAAAAGTTGATATCAGTGTTTCACTTTCGCATGAAACTTTGAAGAAATAAAAAGGCATATGGAGCAAGTCTTCATTGGATTCATTGGATGAGACAGGGACGTTGTGGAAAACAGCTTTACATCTCAATGTCACAGTGTGTGCAAAGTGGGTAATAGTGAATCCACATGCTCTGCTCTTACTATTTATTTTTGCAGTCTTAATATTTTTGAATTAGTTTAGTATCATTTGTTATTACATTATATTATAAAAGAAGTTATTTGAGGCTGTATTACATGGTTTAAGTAAAAATTCTTTATATGATGAAAACATGGGAAAATCAAACATACTTTTAGGAAACTGGTATCTGGATTGTACAAGAGAGACTTAGTCTATTGTCACAGCATCGAAAGAGAGCTTCCTAATAACCACATTCAAAACTTCTTTTTCCTTTGCTTTCTATTTTGGCTTCTTTCACACAAGGGGAGATTCAGGGGCTCACACCTCATTGATATCCACATCACTATTTTGCAAGTGAATTCATTGCATTATCTTTCACTTCAGTGCACAACTCATATATTTCTCCAGCAGAATACACAACCCTCTCTTAAGCAGAATGGCAGAGCATAGAAAAAAACCCACAAGCAACAGAAGCCATCGCTAGCCACGCATCACAGGTCATTGTTACTGTTGCTTTGCTATCATCTTGTTTGTCTTGTCTCTCCTCCTGGGTGGAGAAAGCACATCTGGCTATAAACCCGGATTTTTTTTTCTTTACTGAGGAAAACATTTCTGTATTAGATATTCTTGTGATGCTTTTTGCCCCCAGTTATGAACCAACAACCATCTGTCCAACAGTGGGAAAAGGCATGCTTGAAACGATATCCTTGAGGGTATATAATTTGCAGAAAGTGTTTTCTAGAAAAGCCAATTTAAAGAAGAGATATGTATAATCTGCATATATATAATCTGCTACACTTCCATTCTCATACCTAACACAAAACTTTTACAATAATTAGTATAACTGAGCTATTTTGTGTTGCTTCATACTTTTGGTCAACATGGTTTCATTACTAGAAATGAAGGCTTTGAAATTCTGTAGCAAATTAACCAAACATTTTTGAATGTTGTTTATATAAGCAAGCAGAATTCAAACTCAGTGTCTCTTGGCCTAGATATGCATATTAGTAAATGTATTTTGAGGCTGTGCTACCAAATAAGCTTAGTAATCCTTTAATTTTTCAAAGGAGTGTTGCCACCCAGTGTAGCAGTCAAAACTCATTTTCTATCAGAAACTTGCTTTCTCTACATTTACAAAATCTGTCTCTAGCTTTAAATGAACCAGTAAGAGTATGCACTTAGACTATTTACATTGTGTCACCTTGAATCTCTTCTCCCTGACAATTTAATGCAATATGCTTTTCAGTTTCTCGTGGAAAGGAGTGCCAGACAAATACATTCACTCAGTGATAGGTTTCTCTGTAATGTTTACTGAGTAGTAATATTCCCTCCAAAGTGCAATGCTAGTTTAACCTCTTTCCATTACCGAATTCACCAATTACCTAGGAAGCAATTCCAGGCTAACGTAAAGTGTTAGCACTAATCTTGTTAATTTGAGTTTATGTAGATATAAGTCAGGGGGGCTGACCCTACACCAATATTGAGAATAAGTCATAGAAGTCACAGTTTGCAACTCATTAGTGTGCCTAGGCTGTGCAATTATCCCTTCTCAGTAGTTTTTTGAGAACAGCCACTCCCAAAGATGACTAGAGGTGTAATTCCTATTGCTGTTCCTTCCTGTGCTGAAGGCTGATGCATGATGTGTAAACATTCACGTGGCAAAATCAGGTGAAAGAAAAACAAAAAAAGAGAAAACCCCCATAACATGATATGTCACTTGCTGGGGAGGACACAGTATTTCTTTAAGGCATGTGTTATTTGAGGTTTTCAGATGAGTCAAGAGACAATGACAGCGGATGAACAGACATTCTTCAGTTCTCATAACACCTTTCTTGTCATATGCCAATAAAAGCTATTCAATAGTTGGCAGCATAAAGCTAAAAGCAATTTGTCCCAAAGACAGTGGAAGGGAAAGAAGTAAACCGAATTAAAACATATTGTGCAACTGGTTTTGTAATAGATTTTTTTTAAGTAGGTAAATTTCTAAAATATATTTCAACATGTTTAACATTGTAGCAAAGTGTACAGTAAAAAAAAAAGGAATGATAGGGAACTTTGTGATACATTTGTTTGTCCTTCAGGACTTCTTCTCAGTTGTCTGAAATAATATCACTGAGATAATTCTAGTGCTTTCCCATGCAATTGAGATCCAATTACTGAGATGCCTTCTTTATTTCTGAAACATGGTACAAACCAGTAAAAAACATTTTCTGCTGATATCTTCCCATCTTTATTCTTCTTCATCATCTCACTCCCATTAATTAAAGCTCTTTTATAATGAAATATTATTTCATAAGAATGGAATATTCCATAATATTGGAAAAATATTTTTTTATAATCTTTCATGGTGTTTCTATTTTCTTTGCAATGTTGCTTGAAATTATAGTATACCTAATTATTATACCAGTAATATCTCGACTTTCTCACCTCTTTAAACTAATTTCTACTTAGCTAGTAATTATTGTTAAAAAATATATAACTTTACATAGGTATTATAATGCATATTGAAACCTTTTTAATCACACTGAAGACAAACCACTATTGTGATCAGTCATGTTAGTATTATGCATGAAAGGTTCACAGTTAATTCTTTAAGGAACATCCACTAGTTTTATTTAGTAATGTTATACATGAATATATTTGTATATTTATCAAGAAGAAAATCAGAGTTCACAGTGAGAGGAATGTCTAGAAGACTGATGCCATGGGCTAATTTAATTCTTGAAAACTGAAGTTTCTAACTTCTTTCATTAACAGCAGACTTACTAGAGATTAATTCATACTGAATAGAACAGAACAGAACAGAATACAATGCAATATTTCAGTTAGAAAGGTCCTACAGGAGTCATCGCATCCAACTGCCTGACAATTTCATGCCTGAACAAAAGCTAAAGTGTTACTAATGGCATTGTCCAAACATCTCACAAGCACTGTCAGTCATGGGGCATCAAACACCTTTCCAGGAAGCTTGCTCCAATGTTTGAACAGCCTCTTTGTAAAGAAGTGTTTCTTAATGTCCACCTGCCCTAGTGCAGCTTTCCCCACATCCTGTCAATGGATAGAAGAGCTCAACACATCCCTCTCCCCTTCCCCTCCTCAAGAAGTTGTAACAAGCAATGAGGTCACCTCACAGCCTCTTTCTCTCCAAATTAGACAAGCACAAAGTCCTCAGCAGCTCCTCACAGCATATTCCTTCCAGCCCTTTCACCAGCTTTGTTAGCCTTTTGCAGGCACATTCACAGATCTTCCCACACTTTTTAAAAGGGGGGGCCCAGATCTGCACACAGAAAATAACCTATAAAGTAATTCCATGTGCCATGTGACTTAAGATGAGGCCACAACAACCTTGAACACAACAGGATAACCACCTCTTTTGACCACCAGGTGATGCCATGTTTGATGCACCCCAGGATGTGTTTTGCCCTCTGGACTGCCAAGGCACACACTGCTGACTCACACTGAGCATCAATGTGATGCATCCCAGGTGCCTTTCTGCAGGGCTGCTCTCCAGCCACTGTTCTCCTCATTTATACTTGTCCCCAGCATTTTTCTGTCCTGGATTCAGATTCCAGTGTTTTAACTTGTCAAGTTTCATCCCATTAATCACAGCACAAAGCTTCAGTCTGTCTAGATCCTTCTGCAAGTGTCCTGTCCCTCAAGACAGTCAACAGCACCTCCCAGTTTGGGATCGTCAGCAAACTTGTTAATGATGCATTTAACAGCTACATCCAGATCACTGATAAACAGATTGAACAGGACTGGCCTCAGAATTGCACCTGAGGAACACCGCTGGTGACCTTCAGTCAGTTCTTCTCCCAACACACTGTGAATCCACACATCCCATAGCTGGACAACTTGTCCAGAAGGATGCTGTGGGGGTCAGTATCAAAAGCTTTACTAAAATCCAGGAAAACTACATCCACCACTTTCCCTTCATCCACTAGGGGTGTGACCTTATCCTAGAAGGATATCAGGTTAGTGAAACAGGACTTTCCGCTTGTGAACCCATGTTGACTCTGCCTGGTGACTGCATTATTCTTTAAATGCCTTCCATTATTATTCAATATGACCTCTGTCATTTTTCCAGGAGGTGAGGTTAGATTTAACGGGTTGGTAGTTCCTTGGATCTTCCATCATGTTCTTCTTGTAAATTGGAATAGCCTTGGCCAGCTTCCAGTCAGTAGGGATCTTCCCAGATTCCCAAAACCTTTGGTAGAAGGTCAAGAGTGTCCTTCCATTACATTCTTCAGTAACCTGGGATGAATCCCCATGGACTTGTAAACATTCAGAAGATAAGCCGGTCCTTGATAATTTAAATATCCACAATTACATCCAGTGACAAGTGGTGTTCCTCAGAGGTTGGTATTTGGATAGGCACTAGAGACATTAGTTTGTGCATGACACCAAGCTGAGTGGCGTGTTTCATACCCTAGAGGGAAAGGATGCCTTCCAGAGAGACTTTAGGGATCCACAGGGCTTTGGAGTTGGCCTGTGTACTCTGGGAGATGATGCGCCTGTTTGTAGTTCCTCGTGCTTTTCCTACTTTCTTTCTGGCAAATTTGTGTTACTTGGACGTCTCCTTTGGGCAACTACAACCATCTTTGCCCCTTTTGGTGGTTACATTGCACATGGAATTACTTAATAAGTTATTTTCTGTGTTCCATGGATACTTCTCTGTTTTCTTACCCCTAGAGAAGGTTTTGCTGATCTCCCAAGGTTACATCCTAATAATGGCATGTAATGCTTTTCGATGAATCATTCATAGCTCTTCGTTTCATCCTGTGCTGGCACTCACAAGGTTATGCTGTCATCCTATGCCTCTACTCAAACCACATTGCTATGCTAGTGTGGCCATTCATACTACACTGAGTAATTGCACACTATCATAACTTACTGCCTTCCAAAACATATAAAAATTATTGCAACAGGCATAACATGCAATTTTTCAAAGCTAACCAAAACTGAAATAAATTAGGCAATAATAATCTGATTGCTTGGTGAATGCTAATAAAGCAAAACAAGCTGAAACAAAGAACTTGGGAAACCTGAGGAAACTCAGACAAACCAAGACAAACAGGTTCTGGTCTGAGGTCTTACAGAGCTATTGCTGCATTAATACATTCTATTAATGATGGTAGTAATTTTTTACTGAGGTACAGGGCAACACATTTCTTAAAAGATAGATTTAATTTCATGCTTGTAGCTGATGAACTGCATAATCAATAGGGAAAATAGTTTAAACAATATATTTAATGCTAAATATTTTATATAAGAACTGACATATTAATGAAAACATTGCACTTTTCAGAAGGAGGAAAGAAAAGAGATATTGGATATTCAAAATACTGCCTTTATTCTGGTTTTATCCAACTATATAATATAAAACCTGAAACATAGTATAACTGGTGAACAGAGATGATTTACAAGGCTGGGTGCAGCTCTGTGTGTAAATAGAATGGTGGGAAAGGAATTTGTTTCTGTTGTGTGATCCCAGATTCGCAATGATTTACTGGTAGGGGTCTTTGTAAGAAAGTTACCACAGAAGGTAACTGAAAAGGAAAGACAGCAACAAAATGGCAAATGGTACAAACTGATTTTACACATATAGATATACACACATATATATGTATAAACACACATATATCTGTATAACCAGAGCAGAAAGTCATATATTGTCATTCTTCTGAGAGAATTCTTAAATCTTCCATCAATTTGCCTCTGCCATAAGTCTCTGTTTCTCAGGTAATTGTATTTACGTATTTCCTTCTTAGCCCATGCAATTAAAAACGACCAAATTTAGGTACATTCACATGTATTCTTACATTAATACAATAATAGCTAAAAATTCACTGGTTGAGACATATGTCTGGCAAGTCTCTGCATATAGAAATATAAAACACTTTCATATACAGAAAGTGTCATATGACTAGTAAGATTATTTATTAAGATAAGGACTAGAAGATTTATGCGTTACAGTAACAGTGTTTTGTTGTCTTACAAGCTGATTGATTTTATTCAGTATGTTTGAATTTCAAAAGTACAATTAAGTTTCTAAGAAAGTTGATTGAGTAAAAAAAAAACCTTACAAAGGAACTTAAAAATAAATCCAGGATTTGAGGCAAGAACTGAATCTGTCTTTAGAAAGCCAAGAACTGTATCTATCTTTAGATCTTTAAGAATAAAACTGTAGCTTTGAGTGAATCTGAAGTACAAAACCCACATTTACAGTAAGACAGGTTGTCTCAGCAAAGAAAATATAGGTGTTTGCTAAGGCAGATAGTATCTGTTCCTAAGATACCATAAACTGTTCATCCCAGTGAAGTATCTATATATAAAAATGTACTGACTGTGTGATAATCAGCGACCCTCAAAGGCTACAGGGTTTGAGGCTGATCATTGTACAGGTGGGTTGTACAAAAAACAGGCTTTCCACAAAGCCTTACCATAGCTGCAGTGTGTCTGTGCTTTGGTGCAGTTGCCCAATTGAAGATGTTAATGTATAAAAATACTCGGCCTTAACACAGCCTGGAGTTTTCTGCCATTTCTCAGGTATTGAAATGATCAATATTAATTTTTCATATTGATGAACTACAGATCTGCTGCTATTCTCTTGTTTGAGAGGAGGGTTTGGGAAAGTAGGAAAAGGCAAATTTTGTAATATTTTACATTTTATAGAATAATTTAAAATACTTGGTAAGGTTGAGAAACCTTCAGAAACACTGCATAGTAGCTGTAGGCCAGACTGGAAGCTGAGGTGATGGACTGGGTGGGAAGGGAAAAGGAGTCAAAAAGGGGAATTGGACTGAGGGACAGGTGGCTTCCAGGGTGCTCATCAGGTCTGGGTTCCCCACTGCCCTGAGATTTGGCAGGGGCTCCCTGACACCTAAGCATGAGCAGAAAAAGGAAAAAAGGGAGAAATGCAGGGAGCTATTCCTCAGTGAGGTCAGCTGGAGTTTTCATCAAATTTAGAATGAGATTTCATCTGTTGCTGTGCTGTCTGCCCTGATGGACTCAGATCTTATCAACAGTTACCTGTCTCGTTAAGGTAATACCAGTCTATAAGGAAACATCCTGAAATGATGTTCAGAAATATTTTCTTCAGAAGAAAAGGAAGAATTGGAAAAATATATAAGTGTATATTTTAAAAAGAATCTCGGAACACTTCTGTTCAGAACATCTCAATTTTCTGTAACACTGTCTGAAATTAATACTTTCTATGTACATCCATTGCCTTCAAACACAGGGAAGCTAAGAAACTGTGGAAGGCAGCCCCATTTTACCTTTCCTTCCCATTCTTCTTTGTCTGCTTTCTCAAGAAAAAGAAATAGACTGAAAATTAATAGACCTGGAAAATAAACTAATAGTCCAAAATCACCATCTGAAATATTTTTGTTTCCTAAGAAAATTATATTAGTTCAAGTAAAATGCAACTTTTCATTTTAATTTGGAGCACAAAATAATAACTTTAAAGTTATTATAGGCAGTAAGGAAACCAACATTATCAACATATTTCAAGCTTTGAAATTATTGTTACATTTATTTTTTCTCAAAAAAATTCCTAGATGTCTTATTCCAATCAGACATATAGAACTATAAATAAAAGCAATCTCTTCAAAAACTTGTAGTGGAAGGTGATCATAATTTTTTTTCTCTTATATTTACATACATGAGATCTAACTGTAGCTAATTCAAGTAACAGTGTAGTATTACAAACATTCATATTCTGAAACATGGAGAATTTATAAGGAAAAGGGGATTTTAATTCCTTAATCTTCAGCATCATTTTGATAAATGAAGACACAGTATCAGATTTTATTATCCATACTGCTCAAATTCCTTTTTATATTGTTTAGGAAATGGCAATTCAGTAAAGTAATACCACAGGTTTTTATTTTTTGTGCAGTGAACATTGAGAATGTTGAGGAGATGTTTTTTGGTTTTCTGATTTTTTTTTTCCATGTACAAATGAAATGCATGAATAAGGGAACTTATTTATTTCAGTTTATTGCCTCTCTCTCACCTTACTAGATTACATTTGTGCTAACCAAAGTCACTGTTTACACTTATTTAACAGCATTGACTGAAGTAACACTGAATCTCTTTCAGTAAGGGCTGATTTAGCTACAAATCACTGTTCCACCTCCAAGATCATTAATCAGCCTCAAGCTAGATCCATTACATGGATATTCAGCATAGAGAAAATATTAACAGCTCCACAGAAGAAATGTTACCATCAGATTAGCTCTGACTCCCTGCTGGAGCAGCAAATTGCTTCGAAGTAATAATTATAATACATTAGTAGAGGTTTAATTTCCAGTAAGTGCTGTCTGTTTAAGGGATGGCAATATCACCATACCTCAGAGAACAATAGATCATGGTATCAGCAAGACAAATCTACATGGAATTAAAAAAAAAAAAAAAAGACAATAAAAAGTTCATTACAGTCTCCAAATAGGAACAAAAAGTCCACAGAACTTTCCTAGCCAGAGCTTTGTGGAAAATCCCCTATTATTCTGTTTGCTAAAACTTTCCCATTATGAGTGAGCAAAGAAATATGTTTTACCTGTAAATAAGGCCTGATTATGCAAACTCCAGCCTTCTTTTAAGCAGTCATTTCTGGACCATCCTGACGTCTGGTTTAGGGTATACATAAAGCAAGAAGAAAGAAAAATGTGCTGTGTCTCAAGTATTTAGTTTGATTAAGCATAGCATGATGATTTTGATGGAGTTTACCATAGCTCAGGATCTGGACTTCTGTGTATATCCTTAAACCTGCCTATGAAAGGATTTGATTAATCTGCATGGAGCCACTGCACACCAAAGCACAGAGTTTTTCTTGGGAGCTCACTGTCTTCAGTAACAGCTAAAATATATTTTAGTGTCTTTTTTGGTTAATTTCTTGTAGCTCTCTGCAGATATTCAATACTTTAAAACTTTTCAAGTCAGAAGTCTGTGCTTAAAAACGTTTCAAGTCCACATGTTGGTATTCTGAGGAAGCAATACAAACATCACATGGTGGCTTTGAAATATTCAGTGAAGTTCTGGACAATGCTGTTGTCTAAAATGTATCATAAACTTAGAAAATACTCAATATCTGGTATCTACAGAGGTGTTCCAGGAATTACCTGGTGCAGTGTATTAATTTTCTGTTCTCTGTGTTTGTTTGATTGCGAAGTTTGGGGGTAAAAAGTAGGAATGGGAAAAACAAAGATGCTAGACTGCAAGGAAAGAGGGGCAACATGACTTTTATAATGTGAAGATTAAAATATTTAGCTATGAGATATGTCCTACTGTACATTTAGCTGCAAGAATTGTATCCTGTCTTGCCATTTTGTTCATCAATTCAGTTCCTTTGCACAATCAGAAAAATATTAAGTTTCTGGGTCCTGGGGTGGAGTAAAGCTGATGAGAGTAAATATTACAGAATCAAGATAAATAACCTCAACCAGCCATTTCATGACTGCCATCTTTGCCTCAGTTGGGACTAGAAATGGCAGGAGAGACAGTTTTGAGTAACATGAGTCAGATTTGCTGCCTCAGCAGAGGAATACATCTGCTTCCCTGCATATGAAGAGACTGGCAAAAATTGTGGCCTAAAATATATTTTTAGACAGGGAGTCAAGGTAAAACAGCATGGAAAAAGCCACTGTAAATGGGTTCCCCGACTATCAGTCTAGAACAGGGATAATCATTCTGATTTATCTAGCTCTATTTTGAAATGAGAATTTTTTTAATGGTTATTTTGTAGCAAAAATATCTGTACAGATACTTCTTCAAGGATACATAATCTTTAAATTCAAACCCTGTTTAACTCAGGCTTAATTTTTCCTGCAGACAAGCTGATTTTGAAGGCAAATCTGATGCCTTCAGGGTTAGTGAGTTCAAGAGCTTCTTCTTCTCTTTCTGTCCATTGCATTGACATTTAAGTTTTTTCATATTATTTGTATCCCATCATGTATTCTGAGAATTGCTCTCCATTTTCGCTCAGACCTTGATTTAGGGGATTCTTTGTGGCTCCATTATAACAGTAAAGAGATTAATATATTTTAATTCAGTGGATTTCTGATTTGATTTATATCTCTCAATAATGTATACACTTGAAGGTTTTTCCTGTATTTTTTTTTTCACTTTGACAACATTTAAAGCCATATTGGCAAATACAGAATAAATACAAGCTGTAGTGTCTGGATTTAAGCTTCCATAGCAGAATTTAAAATATAATGATTTTGGGTCCAGATCACTAAGTTCTGCAGAGTTTGCATTGTAGAATTGAATTAATTTCATTCAGAAAAGGAATAGGCTTCTCAGTTCCACTGAAACAGAGATTTCTGAGATTTAAAAATAGTTGAGCATTCCAATTGCCTTTCCATACTGTCAAACTTCCAAACTAGGCAATGAACTGGAACGGACTATCACAACACATCAAGAAATGAAGTTTTCTTTGTATATGTGATCAAATCAGAATTATTCTTTGAACCATTTACGCTCTAATTAATTCTTACATAGTCTAATAGCCCTGTTATATCAGGAGAAAGTCTTCAGCTTTAAAATGTTTATGTGAGACTCCAATTTGGAGGCTTTGGCTTAAATCATCAAAACTGCATTCATATCTATCATACTGCCCCATGCAGGAACAAGGATATTTGCACATAAATAGAGATTCTGTAAATAGCTGAAATAGTAGAATAAACAGAACATTCTATGAGTTGAAAATAGACATGGACAACTCTAGAAAATATTTCTTAAAATCCAGTAGCTATGTAGCACTTTGGCATATTTCTGCACCTATGTCATCCAGAATGAGTCCATCACCACTGATTTCCTGTGTAGCTATGACTTTGACATTCATTAGATCAAAATAAAAATAGATTTATAGATTATGCATTTGATTACAAAGAGAGCACAAAATTATAATAAGCTTTACTTGCTCTCCTGCAGTAGTAGATAGCAACCAAATTCTGCATAACAGATCATGCACTTCAAATATTTTTACAGAGAATCCTATTTAACTCCTTTTAAGTCTCAGTATATTTCAATGCAAAATTATAAACCTGTGCAATCACAGAAGTGTATATTATCATAAATGTGACAGCATATAACTGCACTCGGAAATGCATGATGTATAGCATATGTAGATACTTAGCAAAATCATTGTTATTGCAAAGTATTAAACTGTGAATTCATATAAACTAATAGATTGCAAGTATTTTACTCTGTAACTTCAGGAAAACTATATTTTATTTCTCATATTAGTAGGTCTTTTCCTACCTGAATTTTGTTGACTGAACTTAGGTACTCTTTGCATGAATATATGCAATGCTGAATCCATGCACATACTTTTCATGAAAATGAGCCATGGTAACTTCTTTACTGAGTCCCTTGCAGCTAGAACAGGATGAATGACCACAGTCTGAGAAGAATTTCATGTAAAAGAAAGTATTGGAAACAAATAAGATATGTTCTTATAATATGTTATATTTTAAAAATTGTATCTTTTTGTGGCCTTCCTATTTTTTTCTGTCCATATCTTTATTGAGAAAGGAAGAAAAAGAGAAACAAAAAGAGGAAGAAAAGAAATCCTCTTTCTCCCACCACACTCCTCACCTTCAAAGACTAGAGAAAACAAACATTTTTGGTATCAAAGAATTGTTTTGTAGGCTTCCACTGCATTTTAGCTACAAAAAAGTCTGTATGAGAAAAGGTGATTTTTACTATCCCTGAAATGTAATATATCTTAAGGTTGAATCTCAAATCCCCATCACAAATAGAATTTATTTTCAAGAATCTATACAGTTCTGTTCAGGGGAGTGGTAAAAAGTTAAAAAAATCAATTACAGCTCCTAGGACTCTGAGTCTTGATTCCAAAGCTATTGATCTCATCTCGTGGTACACTCATCAGATTTACTACCTCAGCCAACTGTTTTGGAGACTACAAGTTGAATTTTATAGTTTATTGCACACTTGCCCTGATTTAAGACAAATGGACAAAAGTGAGTAAGAAAACTCTCATGCTCACTTTCTATTCTGTCCTCAGAGTAAAGGCAGAGGATTATGGTCTCTCCAGTTTAATAGTATAATCTAAAAGATAATTCCAGGCATATGCACCCTTTCCTTCAAATAGCTGGAATTCTCCCATCCTTTTCTCTTTCTGTTATAGGTGATACTAAGTAGCTGCCAGTCTGAGAAGTATGCCACCAGGTTTTTCAGCATTTCATCTGCACACTGATAAAAATTTGTTTCTGTAAGTTTCTGAAGTAGTTTCTTGTAGAAATCCAATTCAATATTCATTTTCATTTTGCTAGGAAATACATTCCGTAAATAGTAGGTGAAACTGCAAAAATGGTTCCATTCTTTTACATTCTCACAGATTTTTATTCCAGATTAAAGATCACTGGTAAAAATATGAGATGAGACAAAGCTAACCAAAAAAGAAAATAAAGAACATCTTTTGAAATTCACTTTTCATCTACTGAAAACTAAAGAATGACATTTTTTTATTGCTATTTTTAAACTTTAAAATAATTTGGAAGATTTTCAAATTTTTAGGTTGAGCTTTTTTTTTTTTCGTTTTTGATCTATAAAAATCTTAAAACCATCGGATGATTCTAATGAAATCTGCTTATGCTACAGGTATAAGCATGATAATAGGTCATTGAAATCAATCTGATTTTAACCGACTACAGCAAGTTCCAAGATCAGGAACTGTAATTCCAAGGTATAGAAAAGTCCTATTTTACTACCACAAGCACAGTGTTTCAAAAGACTTTGAGAAAACACTTCCAAACAATCACAACAATTAGAAATCAAAATTATATTCCAAATTTTAAACCCAAAAATATTTCAAAATGTTTTCTATTATAAAAATAACTGGGTTCACACAAGCACTGTTTTTTTTTTTAACTTTTACACACAAACTTTTTAAACTTCTCATGTTTACTAGACCTTTGGTTAGAACTTTCTCTGTCCTCAGGAGAAAACTATCTTCTGAAACCTTCCAGCATTTTTTATCCTTTTAAACCTTTAGGAGTACCCCAAAAACACTGATTCCTCTTCAAGTTGTTGATATGAGAATAGACTAGTTGCCTGATCTGTTATAGACATTGGGAATTGTCATGCATTTCATTATTTTTCTCCACCAAAAAGGGAAAACAACTATGTAAGGGCCCCAAGAGAGACACAGGCATGTGGAGCAGAGAGATCTTTTAAAATTTTAATTAGTACTAAGCATCCTAATAAGAGGTTCAACCACCACAACACCGGGTAAACAATTAATCAATGTCAACAGCAGGAAAAATATGACTAGGCTTAGAGCTATTTATTTTTTGTCTCACTGACTTTGATATAGTCATCTATTTGCAAATTATAACACTACTAAAATTCGTTTGTTTCATTTTTTGACTTTATTAGTTGGGATATTCTTTCATTTATATTACAAAGCAGAGAAGATGATGGCACCCATTGGTAAGGTACAAAAAGTCTAATTTTTTATTTTTTTTGTTGTTCTCATAGAACAAAACATTTTCCTTGGTAAATTACTGGTGAACCTATTAGCCATAATGAAGTCAGATAAAACTCTTTGTCATGTATGGTGGAACTTACTACTCATAAACTGCATAAGTGTTCTGAGGGCCTCTATGATGGCTTCAGGACTTCATGTACACAGAGTTTACAAGAGCCTAAAACAGCCTTTCTACTAATTTCTGATTGTCAGAGTAAAATGCTGCTTCCCTCCAATTCAGGGAGCATTACCTATGGACTGTAAATTTTGAGACCCACCAGGCAAGGTGCTCTGCAGACTTTCAATTACCTAACCAAACTATTTGAACTGATTTATTTCTCCGGAGCCAAAATTATTTGGTGTGCCTTTGCATCAGAGCAGAGAAGAGAGATGATAATCAGAAGTGAATATTTGCATGAGCATGAGATGTGAAAATCACACCTATATGGTGAAAGTCCTCATGAAGATGGAATATTGACAGACAGTATGTTCAGCTATTTGAAGAACTGCTGCTATACCTTCTGTATCTGGAAAGGTATCACCTGAAAGAGTTATCATGAATTGGAACATCAATATTGGGCTGCTTATGGTGCCAATTTACCTAAAGATCAGATGTCCTACAAAATGGGACTACTTAATAACCTTTCTAGGGTGGTTGTAGAGTAAGTAGAAACACTTCATCAGTGAGAACTGAGTCTCATGGGAGTTCCCAGGATCAAAAAGTATGCAAGGAATAAATAGTCATATACTAAAAATATCTTAATTGGCATTGATTTGGATTATACTTAATAAGTATATTGTTCTTTAGAAAATAACTATATTTTTGGTTGGTATGAGTGTGGAAACCCAAACTATCAAGAAATCTGCTGTAAGTTCCATATTGCCATGATTTAATGCCAGCTGGCAACGAAGCTACAGCAGCCACTCGCTCACTCCCCTCACTGGGATGAGGGAAAGAATCAGGGGAGTAAAAGTGATAGAACTCCTGGGTTGAGATAAAGACAGTTCAAAATGGAAAGCAAACACTGCGCACACAAGCAAAGCAAAACAAGGAACTAATTCACCACTTCCCATGGGCAGGCAGGTGTTCAGTCATCTCCAGGAGAGCTGGGCCCCATCACATGTAGCAGTGACTTGGAAAGACAAACACCATCACTCCAAGTATCCACCCCTTCCTCCTTTCCCCCTTCCTTCATCTCCAAACTTTATATCTGGAGCATGACGACATAAGGTATGGAATATCCTTCTGGTCAGTTGGGGTCAGCTGTCCTAGCTGTACCCTCAGAACCTTTCATGCACCCCTGGCCTGCTTGCTGCTGGGGTGCTGTGAGGAGCAGAAAAGGGGTTGACTCTGTGCAAACCCTGCTCAGCAATCACAAAATCATCCCTGTCTTATCAGCATTGTTACATAGCCCTGCTCTAGATACTGAGATGAAAATAAACTCCATCACAGACAAAACCAGTGCACAAGCAAACTCTTTGTTTCTTGATTTGTACTCTTGGCTTATCCCCTTTAATAGCCACAAATAAAGTTAGAGATATTATAGTGGAGTAAATTTAAGTCAAGCAGACTTGGTAGATCTTCATTGTAATGTATGAGTGTGTTTAAAATATACTTCTTTCTACACACACACACGCACACCCACATATATATGTATACTAACGTTTTAAGAGGTTGCTCTCTTTATCAGAAGAATCAGTCTGTTCTAACAGTGGAAGGTATTATATCCCCAAATCAGAAACAACTGTGGCAAACAATAAACGAGATGCAAAGTGCTCTTGACTGACAGATTTTATTTCATACTTCTGTTATCCCATTTTACTCCATGTATTCATTATACTTGTAGTGTAGCTTTAACCCACAGAAAGCACAGAATGTTGTATTTTGTTAGGTGATACAACTGTATTCCTACACACAACAAAGTGACCTTGCATTGTGTTTATGTAAGCTTCCTCTATTTTTTTCTTTGGGGGATTGAAAAGGAACTATTTTTAACAGATGTGGATGTACCTACTTTATATTTTCACACCATCTTATTTTAAGTATATGCTTGACTTCCCTCTTACTGCAAAAATTGCTTTTCTTTATTTAGCCAAAAGAAATTCTGATTTAGAGTTCGTCAAATATCAGTTTTCCTTGGTATAGTCTCTGGTCTAATCAAAGCAATTAAGTTTTCCATTTTAAACAAATTTTTGTTCTTCATGTCCCTTCACCCCCTCCCTCTGAAAAAGCTTATTTTTACTTTCCAAAAACTTTATCCTTGTTTTTTTTAAATCTTAACTAGCATTCTTATAAATAGGCAACATCATAGAGAATAAGGGCATAGACTTACACTCCCAGGGACATTTTAAAATTAAATTCCTTCTTGAATACCTTTCTTTTAGTGAAAACCAGGTGGAATAAGTATAGCCGAAAATTTCACTTCTGAGCCTAGTGAATCAAAGCAGCACACCTTATGTGATAGGTAAGAAGAAAGCAATTAGCTGTTCGTTAACCTGCATGGGGGAAACATCTGGGAGCAATGTGAGAGGGACTACTATATGAGGAAGTGGCAGGGAGGTGGTTTGGATGTGTTTAAATATGCTGAGGGTATTATGGATGCTCCTGGAATATTCTGTATGTTGCTGAGCAGTGTTCTGGTGAGTTGTGGCCAAAGCAAGTTCTGTGTAATTGTTTCTAAAGTCTTATGTCGCAGAAGCAGTTGGGCTGGTAGGGGGATTTGGGATCACTTGGTTTCTGTGTGACTCAGGTTTTGTTGGAAGAGTTTCTTACTGTAGCACTGACTTGGAACAAACAAAATTATATTACTGAGCAGCATGATTGTAGTTGGTTTTGTCTGGTAGGCTTTCAGGGAGTATAAAAAGTGTGATCTTGAGAATTTGATTCTTCAAACTTTTGGTTGAAACCCTTGAGCAAAGAATATTCACAAAGCCATGTGGTTAGTTCATAGGAGCTGGTTGTTATGTTTGTGATATGAATTCTCTTTTGATATTTTCCTACTACCAACAAGTTCTCTTATCAGATTTTATGTAATTCTTACAGATTTAAAGACGGATAAAAAGTTACAGGTTTGGGCCTTGGATAATTACTATAATTTCATGGATATGATATTTCAAACGCTTATGTTTCTCTTCTTGTTTTGAATATTAGCATTATTGAATATAGCACAACGTACTTTAGATCTATTCAGCCTTATTTTTTTAAGGAGACTGAACACCTCACAGTGCATCAGTCCTAAAGGCTGTTACTCTGATGTGCACAAGCGGCTGTTTGATGTTTTAGAAAACACTGTGTTAAAAACCAACAAAACAAACCCCAAACCAAAAAGCAAACAACCCCCTTTTTTTTAAACAAAATAATTATTCAAACCATAAGTTGTAAGGCTAGGACTCAGATATCTGTATATCTAAAAAACCTGTGTGAACTTCCTGTCATGAATGGTATTTCAATCAGATATTTTAAGTGTTTGATTAAATCTTATTGATCTCAAAAATAAACATATGCTGAAGTATCTTGATGACTAAAGCTTTATTTAAAAAAAGAAAAATCTGTATAATATTAGTAGTTTGGCAGCATTAATAGGATGATATTAAGAAGAGCGAGCATGTATGTATGTATCTGTAAATATCTCTTCAAATAGCTTTTTGCATTCATGAAGTATTCCCTCACTTGGCCTTTTTGGCTGAGTTCTGGGAAATGTTTTTGTGTTAGCCTAGTAGATACTCTGGAAAAAAATTTAGTCTCTTTTGAAAACTCGGGCTTTTCTTGTATGCCTAGTTTCAGACTTCACTGTGGCTCACAAAGAGAAACTGGTGTTCTAAAGCTTTGGCACACTGAGTAAGAAATGCATTAGGGATTCTTTTAAGTTACTTCATGTTTGTTTTTTCTCATCTGCTTTGGTGCATTCAGTACCTGCAACAACATATCAAACCCTGTAATATTTTGAGATTTTGTTTTGCTCTTCTTTATGTTAAATAATATTCAAAATTGTAGTATAAGTAGAATATAAATGTGCTGCATTCTAAATTTTAGTATTTAATTTTAGCTGATGGAAAAAAAAATGCTGTCCTGTTACTATTTTGTACTTTTTTATTGCTTATGTTCTTAAATTGCTGGGTTCATAAATACATATATCATATGCAGATCTTGTTAACTAATTTGTTACTTTATTGTTAATTCAGTTTCATGCTGTGCAGTCATGAACAGAATACAGTCCAATTTCTTAGGGTTTTTTTTTAAATTTTAAAATTTTCCTAGAAATTTTACGAAACCACATCAATCTGGAATGCTACTAGAAGAGAACAGGCCCTCTCACAAGAGTTAGATATAATTAATTAATGACAGCCTAGTCCCGAAGTGTAATGGGCTCTTGCTACATGAGAAAGAAGGGTAATTCATTCTAAGGGGAATGGAGATCCCAATGTGCAGACTGGACCAAACTCACAGGGAAGTCTGCTGTCTCCCACGGGCTCAGATAAGGGACATCACCAGAAAACTTCCCAGTCTCTAGTAAGGTCCTCTGATTACTATCTGTTATTGGCTGTTTAAGATGGCAGCATCAAAATAACAAAGTCCAAGGGCAATCAAAAGAGACTTCAGGGCCCTGAGAGAATCAGTAGAGGGTTCAGGGGCATGGGTTGTGATTTCCTCAATTCTTTCAGTAACAACAAATAATATTAATAGGAATAGGCAGGTACACTGGGTCAATGTGTGGTTCCAAGGTTGGTGTCAGCAGAATAATTTTGTTTCCTGACCATGGGATGTTCCACTCAATGTGTGGTCTACTGACACCTGATCAGATGTGCCCTTCTCAGATGGGAAGAAGAGTTCTAGCACAGTAGCAGAACTCACTGACAGAGCTTTCAACTACCTTGAAAGGGGAAAAGGGACCAAACTTGCCATTCATGAGCATGGGATAGTACGCTAAAACTTGAGGAAATGAGTGCTAATGGGATCTCTCAATATGTTTCGGGAGGTGTCGGCTACAAAGTACCACACCTGGAATGTTTCTGTACTAATGCACAAAGCATGAGGAAGCTTGGGTCTTTGATCCAGTCCCAGAGATTTGACATCACTGGTAACAGTGAAACCTGGTAGGATGAGTCCTGCGATTGGAATGCCCTGTTGGATGGTTACAGGCTCTTCAGGAGAGACAGACAGGGCAGAAGATGTGGAGGAGTGGCATTGTATGTCATAGAAGGGTTAGAATATAGGGAGCTCACAGCTGGCACTGGCACAGTTGAGAGCCTCCAGGTAAGAATCAAGGGGCAAACAAAAAATGTGTGTGTCTTTGTGGGAGTCTACTACAGAATTCCTCACCAGAACAATGACACTGATGAATTACCTTTTGAGGAACCAAGGGATGCTTCCAAGGCAATTGCCTTTGCCTTTATGGGGGACTTCAACTTGGCAGAAATCTACTGGGAGCATCATGCAGCTGGTGCAACCCAGGCGAGAAGATTCTTAAAAAGCCTGGATGATAACTTTATGGAAGAAGACCTGAGGGAGCCAACTCAGAAAGGTGCCCTCCTTGATCTGCTGCTTGTCAACTGAGAACCTCCTGTGAGGGAAGTGGTGATTTAACTATTAAAATGGAGGTTTAGCTACTAAAATTATTGCTTTCTTTGCTTCCAAAATAATTGTTTAAGCAGATATTATCAAATATCACTGAGTTTTTTTCTCATTGTTCTGTTTTTTTTCTTCATCCTATGCCCACTCTGTCTTCTTTTCTTTGTCTTTCAGAAGTAACATTTTCTGGGTAACGATGGGTAATTAGCAGTATAGCAGTATAAGAATTTCTTTGCTTCTGCCAAACAAATTTTTTAAGCTCTTTTGGTACATCTTAGTTTTGTTACTTAAATTATGTGATCCTGGGAGCTGAGCTTTGATACAGACAGCTAAATTAGCATGTGATAAGACCCAGGCTTTAGAATTGTTCATAAACAGATAAGTGTTTTGTTAAAGCTTTGCTGGATGTCATCCCTGTTGATTAATACCTGTAAAAGAATAATCATAAAGGGGTAATTAGGAAGGAGAAGATACATAATTTCATTAGATATCCTAAGTTTTCATCTCATTAATACAGATTCCCCCTATTTCTATGTAAAAGAAAAAAGTCCAGGGGATAAGTACCGGTTTTCTTGTGTGTTGTTGAGCCTAGAAAAATTGCTTTCAATAGGAGCAAGTCATACCTCCAAACGTTTTGTGAATGCACAGGGAAGCAGACACATGTAGTGAGTCATTAAATATTAATTAATTTCATCACCTAGCTGGCTAACCTACACTTTAGACAACATCTGTCAATCTTCATTTTCCATGGGCTTTGTGGCATTTCCTACTGATTGACTTTTGTGTTCAAGACCTGACTTTTTCTGAAGGAGAGCCATTAAGAGCTTCTCCTGAGCATCTTGTAGTGCAATTCCAATTCATGCTCCAACATTAATCTGCTGCACTTATAGCTTCCTGTAACTTTAAAGTTTAGTCAATACATAATTTCTTGTCAGACCTAAAGTAGAGAGCACTTGGCTTACATTTTTAAAGAACTCAGGAGTTTAGAGTTTTTGTTCTCTGCCTCAACTTTTCTATAATACCACAGCCTTAGAAGGTAGTATGTGTTGTTATGGTTGGGTGTGTTGTTGTTGTTTTTCTTTGTGTGATTTCTTTTTTTAAATTAATATATTCCAGAGAAATGCAAGCAGCTGGGAGCACTTAATTATTTCCATATTTCACCTGTAATTAAATTCTTGGGGATCGTTTTGATTCATAGGATGCCGTGATAGATTTGTTGCATTTCCAAAAGAAGAGATTTTTGGATCATGCTGATGCTTATACATTTTCACTGCCCTAGCATCTAGTTAGATCAGCTGCATCCTTAACTACTGTTGTACTGTGTGATGTTGCATAATCAGAATATGATGCTGCTACAGCGACAGGCCTTTCAGTATTGTTGCTGCTGAATGACTGCATTCAGTATTCTGTATTCCACTCTAGGGAGTACAGCAGACATCCTTTCCACAGATTCTGAAGCCCCGTTAAAAACACTTGAATTTTCCTTCCATTCAATGTGGGCTTTAACTGGTTGCATATATAAGTGATAAGCATTGCATCAAACAAATTTTATAGAGATTCTGATCTATCAACATGAATATGAACAATTTTGAAGAGTGTCTAGAATGTGCTGAAAGTGCCAAAGCAATACTGGATTTTTTTCTTTAATATGCTTATTTACCCTACTCAGCATTAGATGAGACTAAGTAGAGGAATGTGAGATATATGAAAGCAATCCTCTGGTTTTATTTAATCAGCAGTTTGGGTGAGGCTGCCAACCTTGTAGAAACTTTGAGACTAACTCAGAAATCAATGGCTGTGTCATATTAGCAACAGGTATTCTCACTTCTATCAAGCTGGGATGTGTAGTCTAGGAGAAGGCAAGGCTCCTGACCTGTCCATCTTGCTTCTGTCCAATTAGTGCTGTCATATGATGGACTTGTTTTGGGGGTGGGGATTTGACTTCACTCTCCTAATGCAGATTTACCATTTTTCCCCCCCAAATCACCTAATGATTTAAAAAGTGAAGCAACTTCATATCTGAAAAGGAGACAGAAAAGAGAGTTTTATTCAACTCTTAAGATTGTGGGGAATCTTAAGGCATTGTTCTTGGATGCCTTCAGTAAGCACTGGAGGCTTTTATGTCTGTTCTTTTTTGTTCCTCTGTCTGGTTACCTCATGCAGAGTTTTGTAAACTTCTGACCTGTGCTTCTCTCTTTACCCATCTTCCTATTTTGTCTTCTGCAGTAAATGTTTCTTGGGTTTGTGTGTTCTCAGAGGATGTGAAGGCACCTCACCCGAGTCACTTGGTGTTGTGTAGAAACAGAGTAGAGTAACAGGCCTTTGGAAATGCAGCATTAACTACTCTCTTTAAATAATTCAAATTTCAATATTAATAAAGCAAAATAGTTCGCTGATGGTTAGGACTGTATTATGGTCTGATACTGTAGATTATTTGAATCATTAAAGGGAATTCAGCTCACTGGTTTTTAAAAAAATTGCAGATGCTACTAAATTATACATAATATTTCCCAGACAAATCAGTGTGGTTTTATAAGAAAAAGAAGAATCTAGTTGCATACACTGAAGTAAGATTTTTCATTTTGTTAATATGAAATTGTGAAAAGAGTGGGAAATGAGAGCTGACTACTCTTGTAGTAGATGGTTTCAGCTCAGCTGAGATTTTTGTAGTATAGGTCGATTCAGTTCATCTCTCATCAGTCTTCCCATAAATCTTGATTCTAATTGGTGTTTCCATTTGGAAATTACTTGATAAACTATGGTAAGCTGCACATTGTTTGAGATTATGGTGTTTATGTATGAAGCATGATTGTTATAATTCAAGTGGGTTTACACAGTGATCTGTTTAAAAACTAGGGTTTGGGAAATACTATATTCTTATCTGTTAAAAAAAGTACTACTGTGATCCTTTAAATGGATCTCTCTTTTAAGCATTTTTGAAACAACACTTTTTTCCCCCAGGAACATGTCTGCATGGCAAAATTTACTGTTAGCTCACACTGGCTAATTTTAGCTAAGTGTTTGGTTCAGAATGTCAGATTTTGTCAAACCGGAGTTTAAATCTGCTTTTTTTCCCTCCAGTGAGCAAAAGAGATAAGTTGATGTTTGCCATTAAAGATCATCATTTAATCCACTAGCTATTGACAGCAACAGCCAGGATAATCAGATTTTTTTGAATGACTTCAGTGTGAGGAAAGATTAAGTAATGAAATCTTTAACTTGAGGAAGAGACAAATGGGCTAATGGTTTATAAAATGATGAATTACTGTGAATTAATCATTTTATACTCCTTTTTCATATTTCATGATGCAAGAATGAAGGACATAGACTAATAAAACAGAAGGTATAGAACAAACAGAAATATGAATTTATCATACAAAATACAAATAAACTGTGGGGATCTTCTTGATCCCCAGTCACCATGGTAAAGCAAAGTGTAACAGCCTAGAAGATTTAGACAAACTTGCAAGTTCTTCAACAGCTGTGAAACACCAAGGTGAAGACACTAATTTAAAGAGTCCAGAAAATGTAGATTAATATATCTCAGAAAGGGGTGTTTCCATGTCTTGTCTTCTTGAGCACAGAGTATTCTTTGGTATAGCTCCTGGGTTCCTTAGACTGGATGTATCCTACTAGGTCAAGAAAACGAAAATTCTCTCTGAGATTGCAGAAAATGAAGAAGTGTGTACTACAGAAGATAAAGTGGGTGTAGGGGGAAGGGGATGGGTGTGAGGGGAGAGCAAAAGTGTGTCCAAAAAACCACATGAACTCTGAATGAGGTAAGCAGGTATGGGAACTAAAAAATATAGCAGACCTAAAAACATCCAGTACTTGCTGAAGGCATCCAAGAAGCCAATACTCTTTGCATAGAGGCAGAAATATACAGGGAAAAGTAGAACTGTGAATATTTGGGATTTTTCTGACAAGCTGCAAGCAATTTTTAATGAAGAGCCAATTCCATAATTCTATTTTGGTATTGAATTTTTATGTTTGTTCCTGGTGCTAATTGTTGACACAGATAGCTTGTTTAATCTTAATGCAGTTCCAAGTTTGTTTGAACACATGATATTGCTTCACTTCCAGCACAGGCTAGTTTAGCTTTCCTGGAAAATTGTTTATCCTGGATGTTTTTGTCTTCATTTCATCATGATTCTGATGTGCCTTGTATATTAAGGCCTTCTTTGGAGCTAAATATGCCTTAAATAAGAAATCCTTTCTCTTAGGTTTTCTTGCTTGCTCATCCTTATGTGTCTGTTAGGGGCTTGTGCTCTTGTGGCTTTCCTGGTTGCTTGAACATCCATCCCCCTCAATTTCTTTTAAATAAATTAAAAATAAACGATAACAAAAGTCAAGGGGAAAAGGAGGATAGCTGTGAGTCTTGAAATACTAAAAACCTGAAGTAACTGAAAGGGGGTGAAAGCAAACCTTCCCCAGCAGTACACTTTGATCCCAAAGGTATCTGGACAGATGAAGCCCCAGGGATCTAAGTACAGAAACAGATTCCACCTTACCTTCCTCTTGCTGAATATCCCTGTGACTATCTGGGCCAAAGTAGAAAATGGGTTCGAGGAAAAGCTCCTGTAACTTGCTGTGGTCTTCAGGAGTGACAATTTATGAATTGTGGAAGCAGATCCTGCTGAGCTGTGAGAGGAAAGCAGCATCCCAGTGAGTGCTGTGTGAAATGTACATGTCCAAGGTGCTTGCACCCAGTGCTCAAGAGCAGCAGTTACCAGAGCTGAGCCTAACCCTCAGGGCTGCTCAGAGCTGCCAAATTGTTTGCAAGGTATTGTCTGTGTTTGGCGGGAGACACAGGGAATTCTTATTTGTTGAAAGCATTTGTGGCTCCCCCCAGCCCCATCTGTAAGAAAATTCTACCCACCATAACCTGATGTTTCTGCTTGTTGGCTGGTTATTTCTCCAAATTTGGTAAGTCTTGTGATTTGACTCTTTGAAGAGTTACCCTTCCTGCTTCCTCACTACACCCAGAAATTAATTACTATGCTGCATTCCTGCTCTTTTTGGTTGATGCAGAGGAGAGGAATTACTCTGACACCCAGAGTATTTGGTTGACAGTAGCAACATCTCCAGATTATTTGGAGCCTATTTCCCCCTTTGTTATCTCTCACCAGTATCTATATTAGTTTTGGAATAATACTCTTTTTCCTGCTTCATAGCAGCATCTGTGAACAGACAAAATATTGATGTAGAGACTGCTAACCTTTCAATTCTCTGGATGCCTAGTTTTTGTATGTTTAATAAGGGTGATCATCTTAAATTTAATTTGTGGTTTTGAAGATATTGGATCATTGTTCTGACATTTTTGCTTATATTTGCCTGTACCCAATATACCAAAGCATTCTGTTTGCATTCCTAATATCCAACAGCCAAACTCATCAACTTGTCTATGGTGAAGTCCAAGATTCATGTTAAAAACAAAAAAAAAAATCCCTGAGAAATTCAAGAATAACTATGGAGTATTCTTATCCTCTGTTCACTGGGAACAACTTCACATATTTTAATAGTCAAGTCACATTTTATGTGCTATCAACTTGCTTGTTTTGTAACAGAAGCAGTGTGGTGTCACTGGGATCTGTAATCCATTTGCTAGCTGTTTCCGTTTTAAAATCATTAACTGCATAGGCCCATGAGATTTTTCTATTTAAAAATAGCTGTGGTTGTTTTGAGGAATAACTTTTAAACTTTATTTCCGATTGCTTAATTAGTTTCTAAATCAAGATATTTGCCCCTCAGAAAGCTACCTAGTACACAGCTGGTGACATAAAGCTAAATAATTGATATCCTAATGTGTAATTACAAAGAAATTAATACTCCTTTAGGAAAGATCTAATTATATTATTTTTGAAAACTCAAGTTAATTAAGCCCATCTTCATCCACTCCCTTTCCTTCCCCCTGCCCCCCTATTCTGTGTATACCTGCAAAAAGTAGCTCTATTGGGTTAAAGGAGCAAAAATTCTTTCTCTTCTACCCTTTATCTCCTTACTGGAGCCATGCTGGCTTGAGTCTATCAAATTATATTTATCCAACTGTTCTGCCATCCTATCTTTAATTAGATTCTCTATCAGTTTACTCAGTAATGGGACAAATCTCACCAGGCTGTAAATTTTAGATTCTTTTTTAGCAGCATTATTTAAAAATAGGTACTGCATTATTTTCCCCACTATTCATCAGCAATTTAAGTGTTCCTGTAAGGACATTCTGCAGATTTCTGTTTCAGCATTTTTTTTAAAATATTCTTTTGTTTGATGCTGTGATTTGTTCTCAGCTTTTTCTAAAGTACCACCCAATCTTTAATTCTCTTCCCCTGTAGATAAAAGTTGTTTGTCTGACGTCAAGTCACTGGTTTTAAAGCAGTGAAGACTAACATGTACATCTAAAAGGGATACTTCAGAAAAAATGTCTTTACTGACCAGGATCTAAATTTCCAGTGGAAGGCTTAATATTTTATTGCAGAAACATGGTGAACCTACACTCCAGTAAAGCTCTTAACAACAACTGGTTTCAGCAATTTCTCTCTTTTTCTGGTCTTTGCACTTAATAGCTAATTGTGGATTTAGAGTATGCATCCATTTGGAAAACTAAATGCCATGTGAATACAGTCAAATAAAGATGAAATAGAGGGCAATTAAGTTCAAGACCAAAATTTTCACACTTGCACCCACAAGGAGCAATGCAAGATGATCTGATTTACTTAACTTTAGTCATATATATCCTCATGCATGTGCATAGTAGAAAAAATGTTTTACATTGACTCGTAACCACTTTCACACTAGCTCCTTATTAAAATTTTATTTGAAAAGTAATTTTTACAAATTAATCTTGAAGCAATATTTTTATTAAAAGAAAAAAAGGGTGATGTGTTCTGGTAGAGTTAGCATTTCAGCTTGGTTTGAACTGAAGTTTTTCCCATTGCTCTACCACAAGTATGTTTTTACTGCTATTTATGTTAAAGCTAACACATCTATATCATACACGTTTTTTTGCTGGAAATTAATGTCTTTTAACTTAATGACATTGCTGATAATATTTGATTTTTGTATTGATCATATTTAGTGTAATTTGCATATATAGAGCTAAACATTAACAGCACCTTAATATGTGGTACGTGATACTTGTTAGAAAGGGGATTAGCTGCAATCAAAGGCAAAAGAAATAGGAGGGAGATGACTTGGGTTTTACTTATACATAGACCAGAAGTCTTGAATTTTAGGATCCCTAGCTATGTCCAACACATGATGATCAATCAGAATATCTTTATTCTCTCCTATGATTCTAGAAGAAACAAAATAAATGTTTTGGACTGTAATGATGACCTGAATCTGAACATCCTACTGTGGTGGGTAGAAACTTGGTGGCTGCTAGATGCCCACCCACTTGCTCTCTCACTCCCCCACTGGGAGGAGAACTTGTGATGGAAAAGCCTGTGGCTTTTAGGTGAAACAGACTTGGAGAGAAGTTGTGTTGGCATTTTAAATAGATTTGGGTTGTAAGAAACAAAGACAAAGTAAAACAACACTTTTTGCTCCCCTGCCCTTTCCTGGGCTGAACTTCACTTCAAGCTCTTTTGCATACCCCCAGGTGGCCCTGTGGCAGAGGTCAGTCCAGAAGAGATCCTCTGCCTCTCCTTTCTCCTCACACTTCTCCCTGCTCCACCTGCATACCATCCTGGGGCAACAGAGAGGTCTTCACTCCAACTCTTGGAGCCCCTCCTCCCTGTCTCCCCTCAGGGCTTGAGGTACTGCTTCCATTCTCCCTTGTTATGCATAAACTGATTCATGGTTGGTTTCTTTTTTTTTTTTGTTAGAGAAGATAACATTTCCTCCTTTCAGACATTGAGTTTTAGGATTTTGGAGCACTTTTACTGTAGAGAAGGAGGAAGCAGTTGAACTCTTTACCTGCTTTCTGACACCACCTGTGTCAAGGACTACAAACAAATAAAAAGGAGGGCTTGGATTTCTGTGTCTCACTTCTGCCTCTTGGGAGTTTCTTTTAATCTTTGTTTGTTTTGGTCAGATTTATTGTTTGGGTTTTCTTTTGAACTGTTGGTCTGTTTTTAAAACAGCTCACTTTGCAATTATGCAACTTTGAATTCAAGGTCTCTTCAATGAAAATGTTGTTTTTACTCTGTAGGTGATAAAGCCTTTTTCCTTTCTTAAAAAAAATCACTTTAGGACTAAAGAGCTTGTATCAAATTGCAATTAGAGAAGTAAAAACCTAGATGTAGCTTAATGAGTAAATGAAGAGTTGGATAATGGTGGTCCCTTGTAAGAGTCTTTAATGTGGAAAATGCTCTTTAATCATCTGATGATTATAGAAGAAGAGCCATAATCTGTGCCACTTTGATGCCCTGGCAAGGTAATTTACTGTATTTTACTTTCTTGCTGTGAAACTGAATAGCCTCATTCTGTGCCCACACAGCAATCTGAAACATCTGGAGTCTGCCGTATTCAGAAGCCTTTTTTTTTTTTTTTTTTTTTGTGTTCATCCTAAATTGAGTGAATGCAGAGTGGGTGCTTTCTGCTGCTGATGCACGGAAACCTACAGGGGCTGCAGATGTGGTTAGGTGTAGGATTATTGCAAGGTACGTTTTGTAAGCATTTTCCTTTTCAGAGAATCTTTATACTTATATCTGAAAGCTGTTTCTTCTAGGGAGTGATCCAAATGCTGCGACTGGCTGTCTCAAAATGAAAAGCAACACCCCCCACCAAATGCTTATCTGCTGCCACAGTGCATGAACATGCCTTTAAAACGAAAGGCTCTGAAATGTTGTGGCATTTTCTTCACATAGTAAAATACAGAAGGGGTGAAGCCTATAGACTCTCTCTTCCATATCTAAGTGACAAACGTAGGATAGGCAAAGCACCAATTTGTGTGCAATCAACACCTTGTTTCTTACAGAGGGAAGGGAATGGAAAAGAGAATTCTGACCTTTGCTCCACCACTAAAGAATTTCCTCTTCATAGTATGAACCTACTCTCAGTTTAAAAACATTATCCCTTGTTCTATCATTACGTGCCCTTGTAAAAAGTTCCTCTCTAGCTTTTTGTAGGCCCCTTGAGATACTGAAAGGCCACAATTGGTCACCCCTGAACCTTCTCTTCTCCATACTGAACAACCCCAACTTTCTCAGCCTTTCTTCATAGGAGAGGTCCTACAACCCTCTTCACAGCCTTCTTCTAGACTTGCTCCAACAGGTCCATTGTTGCGGTTTGGAGGATGTTACAGCAGACTTTACCCTAGAGCTTCTCTACCCGGCCCAGTTCAGCGCCTCAGTGCTCTAAACCCTCTGTCCCAGGTCTGGACACTGCGCTCTCACCGGCCAGGGAGCCATAAGGCTAGCTCTGGTTCGTCTGCTTCCACAACCGGCGGTGATAAAGGAGGCGAGGAGGGTCTATGCGTTGTGTCCATGGAAGATGTTTATTCGCATGGTGCAGCAGAGGCCAACGACCTCCCCGAGGCAGAGATGCCTCGAGGGCGAAGGCCTCACATGCACAGCCACATGTGGAGCATAAACACACGTGGAGCATAGACAGCAAGATGGCGGAGGGTAAGGGGTTTTATAGGGAAACAGAGAGGGGCAGGGACAGCACACAGGCCCAGTGACCTCTGGGTACAGGGGAGGTACAGGGGCGGAGTTAGGAACAAACCAAAAAACCAACCACCACAGTACAGGAACCAATAGGGAAAACTGGGGGCGTGGCTAGGACTATGTGGAGTAGGGAAGGCAGGACAATAGGTGACAAGTACAGTCGTTAAGAAAGGGGTGTGGGGAACTTGCAGCCATTATCACAATAGTCCATGTCCTTCCTATGCTGGGACCTCAGAGGTGGATGCAGCACTGCAAGTGGGGTCTGAGCAGAGCAGAGGAGCAGAATCCTCTCCCTTGCCCTGCTGCCCACACTGCTTTGGATGCAGCCCAGGCCATGTTCGGCTTTCTGGTCTGCGAGAGGACATGGCCAGCTCTTGACCAGCCTCTCCTCCACCAGCACCCCCAAATCCTTCTTGAAAGGGTTGCTCTCATCTGTTCATCCCCAGCCTGTGTTGAAAGTGTGGATTGCCTCAAGCCAGGTGCAGCACCTTGCACCTGGCTGTGTTAAATTTCACGATGTTCCCATGGGCCCATTTCTCAAGTTTGTCCAGGTCCCTCTGGATGGCAGCTCATTGTCCAGATGTGTCAGCTGCACCACTCAGCTTGGTGTCATGTGCAAAATTGCTGAAGGCGAGCTTCATCTTGGTTATGATGCCAGTGAGTTAGAAATATATATATAAATATATATATCTGTCTCCAATTAATCTCTAAGTATTGTCCAGCTGCTCTGTTATTTTTAAGTTTTGTTGGTGTAAAATCTTATGTTATGATGCTATGACACTTCTACTGCAATGTAAGTGGTTACTTAGTATGTATAATACTCTAGTCTTACAGCTGCTAATTGCTATTGTAGAATTCTTCTACTTCTAATAGAACCTACTAAAAAAAAACAAACCAAAAAACAAAACCAACAAAAAAAAACCAATGCCCTAAACCATCTCTGTTTAAGAATACCTGTTACCAGGCTCCCTGAAAACATGTGAAGCATACTTTTATATTGTGACGATGAGATAAAGTCAAAGCCTAATTAGATGGTTATCATGTATGTTAAGTCAAAATAAGTGCTCTGATGCACTGATTGGACTTTTACTATTTATTTCATTATCACAACTACTTCTAGAATAGTATGTAGATGGTGGATTTGCTGAAACACTCTTTTTTTTAAAAAAAAAGGAAAATAAGAAAAGTGAAAGCAGAGACTTCACAAAGCTATGGATTCAAACATCTGTGGTTTTGTTTTTGGTTTTGGTTTTTTTTTTTTTCCTTTTTCCCTGTGTGCTTTGAGGAAAACAATGGCTGTGCAGAGTTTTGGTTGAAAAAGCAAAAGCTGTGTGATGAGATTACTACAACTATCACAGTGCAATTCCATTGTACTGCTGTGTCTGTGTCCCACTTTTCCAATAAATCATAATAACCAGCTGACAATGCAAATATCGCAGCATGTTGTCTGGGAATTATTCTGATTAGTTTGTAACTTGCAAAGGCTCCACTCACTCTTGAGCAATGAGTTCTTCTCCCATAGTTGCTATTTTTCCCTGATATTTTGTGTCATAAGAGGTACTGAAATTGCAGTGGCCATAATTCTGGTTCAAAGGTGCTTGCAATAGATTGTGTTGGTTACATTTCAGGGCTTTGGGGTGTATGCTGTTAATTCAGGAGTATTTTTTTGCTGTTTTTTCCTGCAGACTATCTATAACTAGATTTTTTAAATCCCTATATAGAGCCTTGGTTTTAAATCTCACACAAAGATAAAAATGTATATTAAACCACTGTAGGAGCATATAGTCTGCATATATTTGTAACATGCCTGGAATTTTATAATCTCTGTAAGAGGCAAAAACATTGTTAAATTGTAATCCTTATATAATTTTTTTTCTTTTTATTCTTCTCACAGAAATAGCCAAATTCCTGCTCTAGAAAGTATAGATTTTTTTTTTTTTAAACCTGTAACATATTTGTGTCTCTTACTGCCATAATGATTTCTGTGTAATAAATCATGGTGGTCTTTTCCATGAATTTATTCTACTGTGTGCTGAAGTCCTGTATGCTCTGATGTGATGAAAATATGAGACATTGACTCCAACATCAAGCTTGGAAATATGTGCTAGGGTTGTGCAAAAACGAACAGAGAAGGATTTAAGTATGCAAATGTTTACACTGATGCGGTTTTTTATTTGTTTGTTTGGGTTTTTTTTTGGTTTGTTTTTTTTTGTATAGTCTACCTTAAAGTTTTACAGGAATTACAATGTTTCAAGTCATCACAGCATCTTGTAGGTGGCCAAAGTGAGAGACCTATTAATGCTTCTAGAATTGTTGTCTATTGCAGAAAACCTTAGACTTGAGACACAGTAACCAGCTCTTATTTGTCATGTAGTCATGTTAACTTTCTGTCTTCCTTCTCTTTAGATGTTCAGTCTCAAATGTTTGAAAACACACAAACATTTAATTTTTCAAAATAGTTTATCCAGATAAACCTGTGCCATTTGTGGTCTTGTATACATCAATAATATTTATTGCATATATTTTAGCTGGGAACCCAAGTTAAGCATCTAGACTCAATTCCTTGATCTGCCACAAATTTCTCAAGTTGTCCTAAGTAATATAGCTTTCCTATAGCTCAATTTTCAATATAATTATTTCAATTTATGATTATTTCAATATAATAGATTATTATTTAATATATATTCTTCCCATTGTGAGAGAATATACACGATACGTGTAGAAATAAACTTATGACGAATTCCAAAGTGCTTAGGAAGTGTTGAATGGATCCACATACCTGAGATGGATGTGAAAAGAAGCAGTTATTTCCCCCAGTGTGGCAAATGAGTTCAACCAAACAGCCTTGTCTCAGAGTATATTTTAAATGTATGGAGAGTTATATTAGCTTCTTATTAATTGTAGAACCCTTGCAGCATTAATAGAGTAGGCTTTGGTTTTAAGGAAAAATGTAAACTGTAGTTTTTTCAGAGGATTATCACCTTCTTCTCATCATGAATGACATTTTAGTTTACAAGAATATACTTTGTAGGGGAAGACAATTTTTTCTTAAAACTGTGGATGTGAAATAAGGGGAAACTGCTCAAATTCACTATATTGTAAGCCATAGAATCACAGAATAGTTTGGGTTAGAAAAGACTTTTAAAGATCATGTAGTCTGACCTCCTTGGCATGAGCAGGGACATTTTTGACTAGATTTGATTGCTTAGAGCCCTGTCCAGCCTGGCTTGAGTGTTTCCAGTGGTGGGGCACCTACCACTGCCCTGTACAACCTGTTCCAGTGCTTCACCACCCTCATTATAGAAAATATCTTCCTTAAATATACTGTGAATTTGCCCTCTTTTAGTTTAAAACTATTACCCTGTGTCCCACCAGAAGAGAACCTGCTAAAAATCTCACCATAATGTTATTTTCTCATGGAAGTGTATTTGGTTTGTTAACACAAAAAAAGAAGGATTATTAGAGCATAAATGAAAATCCCATTCCTGGGTAAATTTTTTTTTTTTTCTACTGCTTTTCTCAAGATGCAGTCCTGGCAACAAAGAGATAAAATTATTTGAAAAATCTACAAAGACCAACTGCTTCACTACTAAAATATAAAAAGAAATTCAGCAGAAAAAGCAATTTAATTGAGAGAGAACTAGTGGGAAAAGAACTGGAAAGAAGCCCCCATGCTTCAAGTTTTCTCTGAAGAAATGCATATAAATAGACTTTTTTTTAGAAAGTGTCTCGGGCACATCTGAACATTTTAGATAAATGTTTTATTGGATGAATCCCATTCTAGTGCCATATGCTGGCAGCAGGGGTTATGACTGAGCTACAGCACATGCTAAGATTCAGTTAAATATGTTTCAGAATGGCTAGGCTGGACTCTAATCACCTACTGTAAAAATAACAAATTGTCATGCCTGGTGTTGTTTAAACCCAGACAGCAGCTAAACACCAGACTCACTCACCCTCCACCCTGGTGTGTGATCGGAGAGAGAATTGTAAGAGTAAAACTGAGAGCTCATGGGGTGGGACAAAGACAGTTTAACAGGGAAAACAAAAGCCACGTTGTCCTGGCTCTGGCCAGGATAGGGTTAGTTTGTGCAGCAGTGAGGAAGTGACATGTCTAGGATGTGGTAGTTACTCTGTTCCGCCTCACATCATTTTCTGGGGTTGGGAGAAGGGGGTCCCTTCTGGGTTGGGGTGGCATGGTGGTAAGTGGGTTGGGCTCCATGGTGAGAATTTTCGTGTGGATTGCTTGCTTCTCTCTGGAACACTCGTTATTAATATTGTGGCTGATAGTGTTCATTTTCTGGTCTCATTGCTGTTTCCACTATACTGTACTTATCTCAACCCTTGATTTTTACCTTTTGTGCCTCCAATCTCCACTCCGACACACTGGAGGGTGAAGGGAGGGGAAGTGAGTGAGTGGTGCATGGTTGCAGTGGGAACAGTAAATTGCAGAATACCATTCCTAAACCGCAACACACGCGTGAGTGAAACAAGGAATTCATTCCCTATTTCCCATGGGCAGGCATCTCTTCAGCCATGATGCACAGGGCAAGGGCCCATCACCCCCAGCAGTTATTTGGGAAGACAAATGCCATCACTTCTCCCCCTTTCCTCCTTCTTCCCCCCTGCTTTATATATTAAGCACGAAGTATCTCTGTGGTCAGTTGGAATCTGCTGTCCTGGCTGTGTGCCCTCCTAACCTCTTGTGCACCTCCAGCCTCCTCGCTGCTGGTGTGAGAAGCAGAAAAGGTCTTGATGCTGTGTGAGCTCTGCTCAGCAGTAAGGAAAGCATCCCTGTTATCAACACTTTCCACCACAAAAACATAGCTCCATACCAGCTACTGTGGAGAAAATTTTACTCTATCCTAGCCCAAACCAGTGTACCTGCTGACAATGGAAGAAACAGCATCAGGAATTTGTACCTTGAACACAGCAGAGTATCCAAGAGGCTCATGTATGTGCTGCCTCACCTGCTGCTCACTGTAACATCTTGTTCTACTTCTTTGAAGGGCAATATTTCATTCTAAAATAGGCCAATAAAAACAAGGAAATGTATTGCTATTTAATATGTAGATGCTTGTATTAGAAGAACTTTCATATTAACAAGCATTATTTCATGCATCTAAAAAATTGATTTTTTTTTTCTAATTTTTTTTCTTTATTGTTAATTTGTTTTTCTCCTCCTTTGTTGCTGGATTATTGACAGTAAAATTCTAGTCAATGTTAGTATTGTATTCCATCTGTGGTTAGAGAGTCCAGACATGGTCAACTGTCTATGTCTAAAGGATTATATAGATGTAATTCAGCCTTTATATGACTTTGACCCACAGGATTAAGGAGGGGCAAAACAGAGATATTTGTATTAATATGATAAATTACGTACTTAAATTGATAATGATAATAGATTAAAATCGTTTGATCAGAATTATTTGCTACACAGTATAGTTTTAACTACTACTGTAGCAAACTAATTTTTGAAGCAATATTGAAGCAATGGTGTTAAAAGCTAGCAAAATGGTTATTAATTAGAGATTGATGTCATTCAGCCATACCAACAACTGTGGGCAAATCTTTTTCACGCAGCCTCCAGGAGCATCCTTGAGGGGCATCTACCCTCAAGAGAGGGCTCTCCCCACCCACTCCTGGAAGGGATGTGCTAGAAGTCCTGGCTGTTCAAGGGTGAGGCTGGGCTTTTATAGTATAAAGTGATTGGCTGTCAGTCATACATTTCTAGGCTGCTGTGTCAACTCAGCAACTTTAGATAAGTTATCAGTACTATCACTTGATGATTCCTTTATCAGAGACTTTGTCTGCCACATCCTCACTTGTGCCAGATTCTCTCAGGAAACATTATTTTTCACATCCTCAAAATGTCTATCTTTGGGATCGACGAGTCTGGCTGATCTCAGCATTCTACAAAAACAGTGTGACCCCAGTCTCCATGCATCAATGACGCTCTTGCAAACAAGGTAAAGTTTGAGCTGTTTTACCCCCACTTTAGCAGAGCATCCTTCTACATCTGGATATCTGTATCAATAAGCACAAAATTCCTACATCTATAGTATATTGTTCAATAGCTATTACAAGATCTGTTCACAATGCTGTTTGGATTTTGCACAGCATAGATCTTTACATTTCTAGAGTTGCTTATTCTTGATTCACAGGTAGAAAGTTTTATACTTTATTTGCTAAATATTATTTAAATTGAAACATGCAGAATGATCTTTGAAAATATTAAATGAAAATATTTCAGGGTGAAATAATTTTGGAGCTGAAATTGAATGAGCTGGAAGTAGCAGCAGGTAGCTGAAACTTCTGAAAGAACTACAAGACTATTGGTGTTGTTAGAACTTCCATAAAATCTTCAAGTCAGAACCGGCATCACACTTCCTTCATCTCATTTACTGTGGTACATGTACAGAGTTAAAAAGTTGTTTCTATTATGTACAACCTTTGGTTTTGATTGATGAGCAAAATACAAATTAAGGTTAGAGGGTTTTTATTCTGTGCCCTTACTATTGAGTTACACACTGTTATGCTTTCTCAAATGAGAACATGTACACAAAACCTAGGGAATAAAGCTATCTTGGTAAGGTTGTTCTTTACTCTTATGAAGAACCACATATGGATATGTTAAAGTTAATTGGCACTTTAGAGCAAATGTGCTTTGCCTTTTAACTCTGGGCACAATTTTAGCATGAATCCTTGCTTTTGACATAGTGTGGTTTCCTTTACTTGTTAGTCACATTAGGATGGATTTTCTCTTGGAAATACTTTTGTAGTCTAGTACACTAGATAATACAAAAACTTCTTCAAGTTGTTTGTGCTTTCAGGTTTGGTGTTTTTTTACCTAATAAAAACTTAATTGTTTTATATTAAATAATTGAAGCATAATTTTACTAGAAATTCCTGAAAACAGGTATGTGTATACTCTACTACTGCAAATATTAGAGTGAGTAAGTTACTTTGTTGTTAAAGAACATATGTTTGTGGTCTACAATAGTTTGAGCATCTCTGTGCTCCTCTGAGTTTGTGGAGATGTGCCTGTGATGGGCAGATGGCTCCTGGGATGGGTCTGAGTGCAGCTGAGTGCTCCTATTCCTGCCGTTATGTCTCTGAGCTCCTCTGCGCTTTTGGGGATTAGGTTTATCACACAAACTCACAGTAATGAATGCAGTATAATGCCTTATGAGTAATAGGCTGTGTTTGCTAGTTAGTTATAATGGAGAATTACTGTTACACAAGTTGCAATGTGTGCAAGTCTCCAGAGGGGAAGACATCCATAGTTGAAATAAATCTAAGATTGTTTTCTAAGATATTATGTTGTTTGCTTTTGCCTTGTCCTTAAAATACTCTTCATGACTGATCCTCATGACTTTTGTTTTTAAGGACATTTCTTCAGAATACTCAAATTGTAGATTGTCTTTCACAGATAGGTTTGTAAAAGGGTAATTAAATTTACTTTGTTCTCTTTACTCTTCCCTAGCTATCTGTCATGCTGGTTATTTATGAGGTCATGCTGTGTTTTACTAATTGTTGAGTTATTCTGGCATGACAGTATTGTTTCATGTAGAAGTTTTGCCTGGGATAATGTCAACAGGAAAACAAGTTTAGACAGTCCTATGATTCAGAGTTTACAAGGGATCAGTCTCTAGTGCACAAAACTGCCTGTCACTGTTAGAGCAAGATGAAGCTGAATGGGCCATGAGAGAGACGGATAAATGTTCTTTATCAGAGAATTGAGACCTTTCTGAAAGGTGTCAACCAACTGGGGAAATGCAGCACAAGGATGTATGCCCTGCAGATGCAACTTTTCTTTCTGAGTTTTGTTTGATTTCTGACATCAATGAGAGGGTGATAGTCACTGGATCATTAGTTAAATGCCCTTTTGGCTAATGTAATATTTTAAAAAGAAATTATGTTTCTAGACTCAGAGAAGCTAAAACAGCTGGTGTGGTGTCACAGGATTGTAACTCATTTTCTCTTGTCTGTTTGAGATGGGCATAAGAATTTATCTCCTGGTTGGTGAGTGTTTGGCTGAAAGAAAGCATATAATTTTGTAAGCAGGTAGATATAGGACAAAGGAAGTTCTCATAAGTGCTTACTGGAAGGTCTTTATGCGTTAACCTTGAGTAATTATATTTAGCTTGTTGTGGGGAAGCAGAGATGTGAAACTTTCACTGGTGGATGTCAGTCTCTGGGATATGTGTCGAAGATTTAAACATGCGTGGAACTGACATTTCTCAGACACTGTTTTGTCATTAGTGTGAGAAGCCATGGTGAAAATCTTGATGAAAACCAGCCTATAACTGAAGTAAATCTGTTTGTAATTGGGTTTCCCAGCTCTCCTCTCCTACAAGGTATTATGGAGTTTAAAATCTGCACAGATGATGCAATTTAGTACTTTTCAATGTTTTTTCACAGTCTCATGTCAACCAAAAGTTGGAGTCTTGGTGTAATTTTAACATTCATATATTCTGGTAGCTGCTTATTAACAGGCTTCTTTTTGACCATCTTACAGCAATTCATCAACAAACAGGGATGAGAGGTAGTGATAGGTGTTGCAGAATAAGGATATGAACAAAGAGCTCAGTGTTCATATCAAAGGATTTTTATGTAAATGTATCTCATTCAGGCTTAACTGACTGAAAATTAGCAATTTTTCCAGCATCTTTATAGGTTGAATTTTTAGCATTTTATCTCATAAATGGGCAATCTGTGACTACCCATACGGTATACAGACAGTTATTTTTCTTCAACTTGATGGTTATAGTGCTGCTGTCTTCTTTTTAAAAAGTCATCAGATTGTCTTTTGAAGTTATGTTTAATTATCCGAGTTTAGCTTCACTAAAGTGTATTTCAGTGTTGGGTTAAAATGCGATTTCTATGTGACTATGGAACCAGCCTGGCCAATAGGAAGCATTTCTAGATTTGAGTGAGTTACTGTTCTAAAAAGAGGTCTGACAGTTTTGCTGTGTATTTGATGTAATATATATACCAATGGCTATAGATGCAACTTCTATTAGCTGTTTCATGTGCAGATGCAGTGTTTTCAGAATCTCTGCTTATAAGATGGCAGTTCTGCAGTCTTACAAATATTAAATGAGTAAAAATAAATCCAGTCTTTCAAAACATCAGTTAGAAGGGCTGAAATGGTGCCTTCTGAACACATTCCAACTACTAGTGGTTTTACAAAAATCGCAAGTTGTAAAATTCCTATAGTACTTAACTTTACAGAGAACATTATTATAAGTATTTAGCTAGTTTGTTGGAGTTTTCTGAAAATTGTTTAAATCAAAACATACTTCCATCAGCTTAAAATTATAGCACTCTAAAATACCTTCTTTTCTTTCTCATATATCCTTAAATACTTCAAAAGGTTTTCAGAAACTCACTTGATGATATCATACCTATAATGAAAAAAAGTGCCCTGTAGATAGAGATGTCTTGAAGAGATGTCAAAAAGTCATGTTGTCAACTTCCCTGCTCATTTAAATCAGGATGTTGAGTTGTGTTTGGATATTCAAACCACCACTTGCAGCATACGGATGTTCTTTCTGTAGAAATCTTGGATTAACTATGCACTGTAAGATGCAAAGTCCAATAATTAGTGTTAATAAACTTCAAAGATAGCAGCACAGGAAAGCACGTAGTACAAATGTAATTACAAGCTGTTATGATAGTTTACAAAATTTTTATGTGCTTTATGTCGCTTTCTGCTTTGATTCTTGTATGGAGGTTAAAACAAATAAAATGGTCTCCAGAGAATATTCTTTCTCTTGCTGCTGAGGAAGCACATCTCATACCTGGTATGCAGCTTTCTCCACTGTTTGCCTTCCCTTGGGTATGAGCTTTTATCCTGTAAGAATGGAGGTTTAACATTTTGAGTCTTAAACGTTAAAACAGTTCTGCCTGTTACCTTTCTTCCCCCAGTGTATTTTATGCACCAAGTGGCTTGTAACACAGTGTGGCTTATTTTTCCAGCACCAGCTGGAATCCAGCACTTTCAGAAATAAGCTATGCTCTATGAGGGACAGCTGCAGTTGTGCCAGTGTTTGCTATTTACAACCAATGCTGGGAAAAAAGAAATATTCTTGCCTTCCCTGAGGTAAACAAAAAGAGTGGCAAAGTAATGTTGTGTTTGAATATGAAGCAGTCATAAAAGGCAGGCCTCTGCAGTTAATAAGATTCACCTTATCAGTCCATGGAAATAACTCTTGTATTAAGGTTAGCAAAACTGAAGTACGCAAAATACACAAATCTTCAGTGCTAGGGAGTGTACAGGATTGGATAGGATCATCTATTATGATTTGTCCAGCTTTTCATAGCTGTAATTTTACAGATAAAATTCCCACTACCGCTATTATTGATGTATTCTGTTAAAAAAATTATTTATTCCAAAACATGAATTAGAATAAATTTTCTCTTTCCCTATGCAATTATTTATTCTTTTCTCAGGTAAGAGAAATACTAAATAATACTTTGAGGTTTTTTTGGTGAGGGGTTTGTTGTTTTTTTGCATAGCATGTCTAGTTAGACTTGGCTGGCTTAGTTTTATGTCAACAATTTTGCCAAAGAAACAATTCCATGATGTGATGAGATACAGCTGGTCATGCTATCAGATATGTTGATGAGTGGCAAATGATATTCAGATTCAGAACAAGGCTGTTTTTTTTTTCTCTTAACCCTTGTCTGTCACATGTTATAATGGCTTAGCCCATCTAGAATATGCATAATGGTTGGGGGGTTTTTTGCCTTTTTTTAATTTTTTTTAATTATTCTTTTTAGTCTATGCAAAACCAGAAACTTTATTTTTCAAGGGTTTTTTTGACTCATAAATGATGGGTGTATTAAGGGGTTATGGACATACCTACATTGTTCTCCAGCTGTAGAATAAAAATGCCATCACCAGTAACTGAAGGAGGTCAGGAAGCAGAGTATACTACAGAGTATTCTACAGAAATGTTGTTGAGACCTGAATAAACAAAAAGGAGTTTAAACTAGAATCACTGAGTGGTTTGGGTTGGAAGGGACCTTAGTGATCATCTAGCTCCAACCTGCCTGACATGGCAGGGACATCTCTCACTTGGGTAGGTTGCTCAATGTTCTGCCCAACCAAGACTCAAACGCTTACAGGGATGGGGCATCCACAGGTCCTCTGGTCAGTCTGTCCAGTGTCTCACCACCCTCACTGTGTAAAACTAAAAAAGCAAGCAAAAATTAACAAAGTGCCCCAAAACTCCCATTACACAAAATATTTTTTTTCCTTATACCCAATCTAAATCTACCCAAAATCTATCATCTTTCAGTTCAAAATTGTTGCCCCCATGTCCTGTTTCCACAGGCCTTCATAAAGAGTCTCTTTCAGTCTGTCATATAAGCCTACAGACACTAAAAGGCCACAATAATGTCTCCTTGGAACCTTCCCTTCTCCAGGCTGAGCAGCCCCAACTCTCTCAGCCTGTTCTCATAGGAGAGGTGTTCCACCTCTCTGACCATTAATAGATTTATGGATACATTATGTACGAAGAAATAGTTAATGAAGACTTATTAAATTACTGTCTTGAAAGTACAACAAAGACTATAAATATGCTTCATTACTATGTAAGTTATCAGGAGGCTCAATTAGTCACACAATCACAGAAAGTATCTTTATTGTCTGGGCACATGTGCATCATGAAAGACAAGAACATTTTTTTTCCTGTTTCTTTAGATATCTTTCTCAGCAGCACAAAATATTTCTAAATTAAATTATGTTAATGGTAATTTTATTTCTTTTTTTTAATTATTATTTGGAAAAAGATAATCTAATCAGGTTACAAGATCAATTGATAAGCAACAGAAACTCATCTGCTGAGAAGATTTGTGTTAAAGTGGCACAAAGTACACATATATGCAAGTTCTTACTGCCTTGATTCAGATTTAGAGTCCAGGCAAGCATATCAAAACAACCAAAAAGTTGTTCAAGTGAGGATTTCTTCTGTATAGTTCATTCAGAAGCATTAACCCATTTCAAAGTTGTGGATGATGCCAGCTATAGAAATGTAATTTTTGTTAAGATACTAGTTTGCTAAATACTTCTATTGCTGTTCAGGAAACAATTGTTTTCCTAAGAACTGTTCAACACAAATATTAATTTTAGTGGTCTAAGCCATACTGGAGACTTAAGCAGCCACCTCTTTCTTATGTCGTTTTCCTTAAACACTTTGTATAATTCTCATTGAAACCTAAATTTTGGGAAGTGCATTAATACTGCTGACTGTCCAGTTCCTAAGTGACTATTTGTCCAACAGCATCCTGGAAGTACCATGAGGAGTCAATAATTCTAATAATGGGTGGCTAGAATTTTTTTCAAGTGAAGCCCTAGTATAAATTAATGTTGGCATTAATTTCATGAATCTGTTCATAATGGTGTGTTTCAAATTACACCATTAATGTGTTAGCACGACATAATGGTCTGGTCACTCTCTCTCTGTAATTATGATACCTCTTTAAAAATTCTGAATGCTCCAGAAAATTGATACCAAATTCCTGGGAACCATTACTGAGTCAATGAATTGTTCCAAGAAACCAGTTGATACAACATGCAGTAGCAAACCAACATTTTTCACGGGGTATGTTCATAGGATTGCTTCTAATGTAAAAGTTCTTATAATGCTTTTATTAGAAACAGATAATGTAAAAATAATTTTCTCTTTTGCTGATGATAGATCTGCTTTTTTGAAGCTGGATATTAAACCTGAAATGAAAAGTTTTCTTGGAAAAATGTGGATTTTTTTTTCCCTCTTGATTTCTTTGTTTCCATTCAACAGTCTGCAGTTTGTAAGCATTATGAAAATAGTTCATAAACATGAAAGCAGTACATGACAGGCACTGAAACAGCTCTACCTGGAAAAAGAAAATACATAAACTGGTAGGAGTCCAAACTTTTTTCCCATTTTCAATAAACATAATGCAACAGTGCATTAAGAAAACAACCCTGAATTTCCATGAAGAGATACCTAGAATAACAACTATTATATACAACTGAGAAAAAGCTATTGATTGTCAAAGGGAAAAAAAGTAGATATGTCATAATTAAGAAACTGTTCCAGGCATATATATAAACTATGTGAGGTGAGAAGAAGGTGTTTTACAGAAATTTGTGAGGATTATGAGCACAAAAAGTTGTGGATGCTTACACAAAAAAGTATAAAACTAAACTGAGGATGGTACAAAGCTGACCCTTAGGCTGTTAAAGAGAACATATCTTTTTCTTGCACTTTCTTACCTACTAATGTACCTAAGACTTTTTTTTCCTTTTCAGTTTTTTCTTTGAAATATGATTTTGTTCTGGGGTTTTTTTGGTGTTCTGTAGGCACTAGTGAGACAGGATAGATGAGTTTGACTTCCTGACAAATCAGTACTGCTTCTCACAAATCTATTTTGGCATTTCACTGCTGTTATTTTATGAGATCTCTGTCTACTTAGTATCAGGATGAGGTTGTAGCTATAGCTTTAGGGAGACTAACTGTCAGCTGCCTTCTTGACATATGACTTGCTCCTAATATTTTATTTTGACTGTAAATGAGAAAAGGTTTGTTTTTTTCTCAATTTTGACCCTGTAATAGAAAATGGAAGAAATCAAATTCGGTGTTTCTTATATTGGTAGACTTAGATAAATCTGGCATTGATCCCTTGTACTGAAGAAAAATCTTGTGCTGTAAAATAAAACAATATCATGTTTATGTCTTTTGTCCAATAGTAATTCTCTCTTTTATCAGTGAAGCATGCACAGTTTGACAGCTTTACTTATTCAATGTCCTCCTTACAGACCTTCCCTGTAATAAAGACTTTTTACCCCAGTTACTTTCTGGGATTGGTTTATTTAATTTGAGAGCTCTTGTAGCACATAACTTCATGCTTCACAACCAGGGTTCCAAACCTTGTTTTACTGCTGAGAAGGTACCTTCCTTGTTATTGATAAGGATGCTCCTTTGAAATTATAATTCAACATAAGGAATTCCATTCTTGCCACTACTCATATCTACACATGGGCTAATTCCATGTGGAATGAAGTACTATTTTTTATTATTTTCCCCAAGAGTCTCAAGGGATATAGATAAGTTAATCTGGTATTGTAGTTGTACTAATATCTGCTCTGTTGAACTCCAACCTAAATGAATGTCTACTTTTGTCTAACAGCAAAATTGCCTGTAATTTCTCATGACTCTGGAGCTGAAAATGAACAGCAAATTAATATGTATGCTTTATTAGAATGCTCAAATTAGGTTTAGTTTGAAGTATGTCTGTGTCTGAGCATAACAGCATACTCTGAAGTTTGAAAATGGAATAGATATTAAAAATAACGATTGAATTGTTAGTGAAAATTGAACTTGTTTTCACTTTTTAAATTAATTGGCTCAGTATCCTGATTATCACTAATTGACTCAGTATTCTTGGCCTGAACTTCGTGCCTGAGTATCACCCCTCTTCATATGAACTTAATTAACCAACTTGCTTTAATGACAGTCCTGTAAACAGCCTGATAAAGTGACTGGTGCTTCAACAAATTCATCCCCTTCAATAATGGAGAAACAGTGTGTCTGTACTGCTATATTATTGTATCCTGTCGTTGTTGAGAAATAGACTTGAATACCTGCAACTGGGAAAAAACATGAGAGAGAATTAAGCCCACAGTAAAAACATAACAGCTCATGTGACTGCATTTCAAACTCTAGTAGATATCTGTGTGCATCTACATAAGTTTAAAGAAAGCAGTTAAACTAAAAAGAACAAAATCTGTTTGTATTTTAGCAGCACTGCACAGGGAGCCAGTTGAGATTCCAGTCACATGTTCTGTTTGTCGTGAAGTTTTTCTTTTATTTTCTATGGTTCTTGAACAGAGACAGTTTGTAACAGGAGTCTGCTGTCTGCTACAAGTCTTCGGATTAGTCAAGACAACCACTGAAATCAGAGGTTTATTTCTTCCAAAATACATGTATATAATTCTGCATTACAATTATAGAGTAATTGGGTTCAAAGGGGCCTTGGGAGGTCCCCTAGTCTGACTTCTTGCTCAAAGCAGGATCAACACAGAGTCAAGACTGGATCTTAAAATTCTACAATGATGGAAACTGCGCAACCTCTTTGGAGAACTTGTTCTACTGCCTAATTATCCCCACAGTGATTTTCCTGCTCCCCGCCACAAGTCCTTTCCCCCTTATATCAAATTGCAATCTGGTTTTTCTTGGTGTGTTTTTTTTTTTTTTAGTTCATGTTCATTCTGTCTCATCTTCCAGCCCAGTGCAAAGAGCTCCTTCCCAAAGGGCAAGAGTATGGCATAGCATCCCCCCTCCCCCCATTGAATATTTCTCATTTGTTCAACACCTGCTTTGTACTGAGGGTCCAAAACTGGACACAGTAATCAAATGTTGTCTCACTGGCACTGCGTAGGGGATACTAATCCTCCCTTCAGCCTCGTGGCTGTGCTGCTGTTAGTACAGACCAGGATGCTGCTGGCATTCCTTGAAGCCAGGATACACTGCTGATTCAGGCTGAAATATAAATATACTTCCCTGCTTGTCTCTTGAGAATATAAAGTTTGCCATGCAAGGTTGAAATTGTTTCTTTGGAATTCACCTGTGTGCAGCATTTCAGATGAAAGTAGGAAGTGTCATGATGTTCTAAATTGGAGCACAATAAATTCTCTGATCAATTTGCTGTCTGATGCATGGGTGTTCTGACTAATCTCTACATTGTTCTAAAAATAAAAAAGCTCTTTTTGGCTATATGAGTGTTAGCATTGACTTTCACAGCTCTTTTACCAAGGACAAAGTGATACTGGCTTGCATAAACTGAAACTTTTACTTTTTTTCATCGCTATCAAAAAATATGCTTTGTACTTCTTTCTTCCTTAGGTATTAAATACAGTCAAAATATATGCTGAGGGTTTTTGTTTTTCTTTTCTTCAAAGAAAAGCCAAAAGGTTGCTCAGGCAAGTATTTAACTATTTGTGTTGAATTATATCTTTAAGGCATATGATGCATCTTCTTTTGAAGTTATATTCATACTTGGCAATACTTATTTACTTCAAATTTCTTCAACCTCGTGGAAAGGTCCTCTAAGATTTAATCAGATTCAGGTTCTTTGCTTTAGGAATCTGATGAAAAAGTAGTTTGTTCCTGACGATTTTTTAATTGTTCTGCTACAGAATAAAGAACAATATTCTTCAGTAACTTTCTGTAGAATATGCTAAAATCAAAGTTCTATTTAAAGACCCTTTTCATATAGATATAATCAGCAGGAAAACACCTTATGCTACTTTTGAGGCTGCTTGTCCACTTTCAGGTTAGTGCTTGTAACACATTTCATCTGTCATCAAAAAAGAAATTCAACCAAAGGCAGAAATAACAGGAAGAAGAATTTTATGTATCGTTTTGTGGCTTTTGTCTTATTAGCTCAGCCTACAGATGTACCATGTCAATTGAATTTGTCTCTGAATTATTTTGAGCCCAAAACAAGTACAGTTACAATGAGGAATTTATAAAAGGTTATCTTTAAAATTGAAAGGACAACTTATTACTCTAGAAATTTGCTAAAGAATAAAATGTTATATGCACAGCAATAGTTTAATCTGAATTGAAGTTTGATGTTAGGTGTTGAGCCAAATACCCTCTTCATGAATTTCAGTGATAACTGAAGGAAAAGACACTAAATCTACTTGTAAAAGTTTTTAGTTTTGCATTTAATTTCTCTTCATAAATCCATACATTGATATTGACTTCTTTTGACAGTTGAATTTATGTTAGCATGCCTTATTCTTATTAATTTTATCTCATTTTGACCTTTTTATGGCTCTTGTCTATTTCCAACCAGTAATTATAAATCATTAAGTGGTGGAAGAATTGTTATCCTTTATCAGGGTGTTAACTGATTTTTACATAACTATGTCTAAGGGACAAATGTTTTCTACCTTGGACTTCCAAAAGAGCCAAAACCTGTTTACAGTCAATTTTGGTAGTTTACCTTGAATCTTCAACTACTATTTTTCCTTTTTTTTTTTTTTTTTTTTAATTTCATCTAAATGAGATGTTTTTGTCAGAATAGAAGAGAGCAGCAAATAAGACTTAATTCTACAGTATCTATTCTAATAATTTGCCTTTCATAGAGACCTAACTTTGAAATCCTGCACTAATTATACTCGTTTGTCTGAAACTTTCAATGTAGGTGACCTTAAATTTGGTTTCAAGGGAAAGAAAGAAAATAAGAGGCAGCATTGATTTTTGTCTGTGTTTTGCTCTCTATGTGCAGCCTTTTATTTTGTATAATTTTAGCCCTGCAATCTGCTTGCGTTTTTCTGTCTCACTCTGTCAAGGCTTTTATACTTCAGGCTTGGTTTCCTCCAGCATATCTGTCTACCTTCACCTGTTGTAAAGAGGCAAATATAAGAGAAAACTACAAGAGGAACTTGTGATAAAACATAAAATAAATGACTGAATTTCTCTGTGCAATCATGCCCTTATATAAAGGAACTGTTCATTGTATAGGCTTCTCTTCCCCTTCAACCTTTCCTTGTTGCTCACATAAAGCAATCCCTAAATACTTCACAACTTCTATAAAGATACAACTAGCAATTAGCCACTCTGATCTGTAATGTAAGAAAACACCTAAGAATGTAGAGCATAGTGGTAATATTGAAGCCCAAGTGGATAGAGGGGTAAACTAAAGTCAAAATTATGGAACTAGTTTAGGAATATGGTTTTTGGAACAAACTTCAGATACTTTCTAGGCTTTAAGGGCCTAGAAACTCCTCAAGGGTTTGCATTTTAAGAGGTTTTTTTTAGCATTGAGGCTTTGTTGGTTGGTTCTTGTTTTGTAAGGTTTTTTTTCTTCCAACAAGTTGGATTTTTTTTTTTTTGTAAGCTTACATTTTTTTTAATGACAGATTATTCCTACTAACAGTTGTGCTGGCTCATGTTTCCTTGCAAATCGCTGTTTTATTCAACTCAATGTTAGTTTTTAACCTAACCAGTTGGGTGCCATTCATTGTCCTTATGGTCTCTAATTAAAAAGAAAAAAAAATTCCAACACCTGATGACTGCTTCAGGAAGTGTATTTGTAAATCACATAAGGTGGTTTTATGTGACTCCAAAACACTGCTCAAGGTAGTTCCAATGCAGCCAAACTCTAATTTGGAAAATTTCCCCAAGTTCAGGAATGATGTCTAATGATGGCGCTGCAACTAGAAATACCATGTCAAGTTACACCACTTGCTCATACTCATGTTATTATTATGAGTATTATATTACTTAACAAATTCATTTTTTGTTTAACTAGTTTCCTGTTTTGTCTGCACCTATAAATGTTTTCTACTGATAATCCCATGCTGCATATGCTTTTTTCACACATTCCCTTGTCAAAGGCTGCTTTATATTCAGCCTTGTGCTGGTTGCAATTGCTAAGGCCCAGTTCTGCTCCAGTGTCCCTGACAGCTGACAGAAATGATGGAGAATTCATGCAGTGTTGATGCCTATTCCCGTGGGAGTCTGTGAGCCATGCTACAGCACTCTGACCAGCACTGCCTCTGTCTTTGCTGGGGTGCTGCTTACTCACAGGTGTGATGACTACAGAGTTGGCAAGCTATTTTCTTTCTCTACTACTAAACTACCAAAATAACCTATTGCTGTGATTACATGGCAAAGTGTTAAAATAAGTTTCATGAGCATGAACTGAATCCAAAAAAGCTGCATTGTATGAGTCAAGAAACTGTAGTGTTAGATTATTTAATGTGTTTTGGACTTCAGGACACTACAGTATTTTCTCTTGCTTTTGCTTTTGAGGTAAGGAATATTTTTGAAAATCATATGTGAATTAAAACAAAATCATTTGGCAGAAGATACTAGCATGTTTTTGGCTTTGTAAGTGACTTGTTCTCTTAATCTATATACTTATCAATACGGTTGAAGGCTGATGTAGGAAACTTTATGATGGATGAAATTGAAGAGGAGTTTTTCAGCATGTTTACTTGCTTATGTAGGCACTACTACATACTGAACTATGAAGATCATAGTTCAAGACAAGGAATTCTATCATCTGCAAAAAGGTCAGAGAAAATAAAGGAGTTGAATGAGCAATGGAAAAGCCAGCTTAGTTTATGTAATTATTGTAAAAGTGCTAATAATTATGCAGAGCCAAAAGCAATGCCTAATGAAGTGTAACAGTGACAATAAGTAATATTTCATCTTCACAATAGTAATAAATACAAATGTATTGGATTTCTTGTTTATGAAGTAAACATGGGGCAAACTGATGGCTGCTGGAATTAACACAAAGAAAGAGAAAATAATTAAGCTATTTGTACAAAGAATTAGAATATTCCCGTTTCTGCATAATAATAGGAATTAAGATTAATCTATATGTAGAAAAGAAATTCTGCTAATTTGCATGATCATCACCATGCCTGGTTTATCCATCTACAGGTGCTGATAATATGCATGAGAACATTACTAAAAATAATGTCTTTATACCTGTATTATAATGTGCACACGTACCAAAGAATTTATATGCTTGTTTCAAGATGTGCACTAGGTAAAATTAAATGCCATATGTTTCATTTTGCAAGGAAAAAAATCACATTCTCTGACATTTCCAGTGTGTGCCTACATGCTTCATGACAACCTTGCAAAATTGTTGTGAAATATACAGCTCAAGAAGAAAATTTTAGCATCAGGCATTTAACTCGTTATAAATAAGAAGAAAACAAATTCTGCCGCGTCTTACCATTTTAAAAGATTGCTTTAAAGTGGGTGGAATTTTTCAATGTGTTGGTGAGGGAAATGTTGCAGAGTAAGTTGTATAAATGTGTTTGAAGGCTTGACAGATATCAGATAACAGTCAGTCTTCAAAATCATGCAATCAGTGTTCATCCAATACACTTTTTTTAATGTTATGCAGAGCAGATTGTTTTTCATGCTTTGTTTTGTTTAACTATATGTACCAGCCTTTTCTTGTGAATGGCTTCTGGGAAATATATGTGGAGTTTTATTCAAAATAGCCAGTGAACACTAATTCAAAAGCATCACCTTTGTTTACTTTACTTCCTTATGGTAGGAAATAGCTTTAATAAGTCATTTTCCACTGTATGGAGATCAAAAGGCAAGGTAAGCTTTTTTTTTTTTTTTTTAAAGTAGTTCTCAGGAGGGACCTAATAGGTGATTGGAGAACATTGTAAGGTACTGTGATAGAGCAACTATATGCATATCCTAAGTGGGGGAAAAAAAGCTCCTTGATGTTGGTATTTGTACTATGAACCTATTATTCACAGTCAGACCTCTAATGCAAAACAACCCTGTAAATTACATCACTTCTGCTTACAGATCCAATAATATAAAGCCTATCCAAAGCCTGTCTAGACATACATTAGGTAAGATACCTGTGGTGTGTTACTATAGCTAGAATATATTAAAAGTCAATGTCTGTCACATTTGTGAGCATGTTGCTGTGGATGACAACTTTCAGCATTCGTTTATTACACTTTTTCTCCTAATAAATATTTTTCCATGTTTTCCATGCTAGCTTCAACAGAGATGATCCAAAAGATAATCTTTCATCAAAAATCTCTCAGCTGATTATAGAACCTACCCCCTCAATTCTTTTGAGTAATGAAAAAAGTCCTGTTCTCTTATCTTGATACATTCAGCATATTAGTGTTTTTAAATAGTTGCATAATATCTAGCAGGTCAGAGTATTTTATCATATTGTGGCTGCACTACAGAGCTATTCCATTTGAACAGGGTGTCACACAGCTTGGGTGACACAGCTCTGCTCTTCTTGTCCTACTTGGTGGCAAAAGAACACGAAAGATATGTTTGCACTGACAGCAAAGGAGAACTCTGGCTGTTGCAAGACTCATGAACCTTTGGTTGTAGTTGTGGTATTGACATTTTTATGCTTTTGGAATATTGCTGAATAATTAGAGCCTGAATAACTAATGCAAGAAGGATTCGTTGTCCGTCAGCTTTCCTAACTGGCTTCTTAAGTGTGCACACACATTTATTGATGTGTATATTTTTAAATGTGAGAATATACATGTATTATCTATTTATTAAACCCACTCTTTATTTCTTACATTTAAAATACTAGATTTGTATCATTGTGCTAGCTGGCATTGCAGACAGCTGACTTTTACAAGATATCTACTTTTGGGTTTTTTTCCCTGAATTTACAAGCTGAGGAAACAGGCAATTTCATAACTATAGACAGCACATCTGTGCTGGTACCCATAGGATTAAATATTTTGCCAGTTGTGATAGATGGTTTGTTTAAGGCTAAGGAAGTTCTGAGCAAAAGGGAAAATATTCTCTGCAGGAAAATGTATAAAGAAGTGAAAGTTTTGAGTACCTTATAAAGGACTGCTATATCTAGCTTTGCTCATAAGCACCCTAATCTTTTTCTCAAGTACTTTAGTATGACTGGATTCTCTCTTTGCCAGAGTGCAGTACAGGTTGCATACATTGGTTCAGCAGGCTGTGTCAGTGTTTCCAGTGTCACATAAACCTAATTTTTCTGAGGATGAGCCCATATGGCTGAGCAATGTAATAATGCTGATTTCCACATGTCACAGCACAATGCAGTGGCTGCCTGGTTTTTGCCTGGCAAAAACCTGTTATTTGGCTATGCCAGATCATGATCTGGTGTTATGTTAAAGTCACAAAGCAAGTGACCCACGATTCTTTTGAACAAGGTGCTGTCTATACTCATACATATGTATACATACATGCATGTAAACTTTTCCTTTGTCTCTCCATCTCATATCATTATGACCAATTCTCTATCTTTTTTCCTTGGGTAAAAGAGGTTAAAAATCCCTTTTATGTGTAATGTTTCAAATAGGAGAATTGATTTCTCTGTTTATTTCTTGCTCATTACTTGATACTAGTCATTATTAAAAATAGAAGACTATTCAAATCTGTGTTATGTAGTTTGGAATATGATTTGTATTAACAGTTAAAAGAGTTATTTAGGCAGCCTATCTGCTTATTAATTTATACATCTGTGGACTTGCAGCACATGGAATCTATGTGCAATAGAGTGTGGTGTTGGCTTTCTGATCTGAGAAGTTCAGGAAATTGTACTGATTTCTGCAGTTGAGTTACCAGGCTGTGCTGAAGTTATCCTGGACGTAATGGTGAACAGCCTATGTCTGTAAAAATTGTCATGGTTTGAACTGGGCTTTTTTCTTCTTGCCTTGCTCCTTCTTTACCCAATGTGGCTGGTTGGCTGCTGATCCATGGGAAGATGTTGATAATAAAGCACTGGGCTTCCTGTGGGAAGATTACTTGTCTTACATTTGCCATTCATGTGTAATTCCACTATCATGTAATGCTGGCAGCCTAAATGTTCATGTCTAATATAAGTTGTGTATCTGCACCTCCTCTTAAGTCACATGTGTTGCAGTAAGGACTATCCCAGTCCTTACTGTAGGAAGTAGGAAGACTTGTCCTTTTGGCTATGCTTCTCTTTCTCCAGACTGAAGACCTCTGGGGTAAGCTAAGATGGAAAGCTGAGCTGTGACAAGCCAGCTCAAGTGAGCCCTACTGACCTTAACTTGTCGTGTAGGAAAGGACCAGATGCAGCCATGTCAGCTGGCTGGATTTCTTAGATGCAGAGTGAACCCCTGACTGCGAATTAAACCATCATGATACTCTTGCCAAACCAGAGGGAGCAATCGGCTAGCTTCTTAGCCTTTCTTTCTAGTACCCTATGCCAATACAGCAGGAGAAATTTCTGCTACCAGACATTGCAAGGACATAGAAGTGTTAGTAATTCCTTCAAAGCTGTAGCTTCTTAAAATTTTACTAGTTCTTTTAAAATTGTGTTTATGCAATTTTGCCAGCTTTACCAGCTGCTGTCAGACCTAAACCTAGAAGGTTCTTCTTTGAGATAGTTGGGCTGTTGCACATATCATCAGTTCTGCTTCACTGCTTTGATCTGTTTTTTTGGAGCAGATAGCAAGACCAGGGTCTAAGGGGAGAAAGCTGAAAGGGGAAAATGTTCTCAAGTGATGCTGCCTCTCATGTAGTACGTGAAAAGCTTTTGTTAGTACCAGACATTTCTTCAGAGGATTATTTGTCTCTGTCTCATGGTGTTAGACAAAAAACTAGCAAAGAATTAATGATTAGGTGTTGTGATATTTCTTGACTTCTGTGTTTCTTCTATCTTGTGCTGTCTGTCTCAGCCCAAGCCAAAGTGGTGAGTGTCCATTATTTTTATTTTGCTTTCTCCTCCTCCAGATTATTGACTCTGCTTTGATAAAAGCCAGTTTATAATAAGTGGTAAGATTTTATGAAATTAATCTAGGCTCTGAAAAAAGAAACAGCAAATTAAAAATTATTAAATGCCTTTAAATTTCTGAAGATACTATGTATTGTTGCTGACATCTCCTATGAATGCCATCTTCCAGTCTAAGAAATTAGTAGGAGTCCAAGAAATCACAAATTGGATAAACAAGACAAATTAAAGAAGCTGAATCTATATATAGACACCCCACTCATGAAAACCCCACTCCCAAAATGAAAATGTTGTATGTTGTTTAATCCCATTCTATATATATAACTTCTCTGAGCCAAAAAATGTTAGGTGGTATCCTTTTGAAAACTCCTCCAGTAATATGTGTTTCAGTGATTACATCTCCAAGACAAAAAAAAAAAAATTATTAGACAAAAATTATTTTATCATTCTATTATTGTAATTGGCTTTTAAGGCAGACAAAAGACTGTGTAGAAAAAATGTTGGTGTTTGAAGAAGAGGCTTACAATTGTATTTTAGAAGATGCAGTTTGGAGATATTTTTCTGATTGTGTGGTGAGCAACTCTTACAATACAGTAATTTATCCTTATAAATAAAACAGTTGCAAGTTCAGGAGATCAATGTTAAAATCTAAAGTTGCCTTAATGTGGTTGAGTCATCCCTATGTCAATCATAATTCTGTAAAAAGAAGTTAGAGAAGTATTTGACAGACTTCTAAGCAGGAAAAACTGTTAACATAGTTTAGCACCAAATGGAGAGTATTCCATGAGTAATTAGTTTATTCTATTATTTCAAAGGTTTATTTTCCTTTTTCCTTTGTCTGCATTTTAATATTGCTTTTAAATTATGTTAACTAGATTTATTTTTGAATGGTTGTATACCGCTTTTGGTGACTGCATCTTGCAGTTGTTTTCTACTAGTAAATCTCTTCACTCTTTAAGAAGTTACAGTTTGAAAAAGAGAATGGGAAAGTTCAAAATATATAAGCTTTGTGTAATGAACCAATGCTTCTATATTTTTGGTACACATTTAAATATGCTGATGTAGCTGTTTTGAAAATGCATTGTCAGCCAAGGAAATGACTTATAATTCTGTTGTGTTTGAACACAAGGAAACAGAAGCTGGAACGCAGTAGATGCACTAAAGCAATATAAAAAAAAATTAATATACTTTTTGTGGTTGCTTGGCCAAACCCTGAAGTCAGAGTAGGACTATATTTTCTGGCACCACTAAATTTGCTAAACTAGTTTTAAGAAACTTCAGGAGGCACTGTTGATATAGAGAGAAAAGCATTCAAGGCAGTTTTGTCTGAAGTGTTACCTACCTGGTACCTGTTAATTCCCTGAATCATTCTCTGAATTTAATGATAGCTTTTTAACTCTGGAATTAATTTAGTAATTGATTCACATAGCCTTAATTACAATGTGAAGTAATGGAACTCTGATTGTATATGAGCCAGACTATAATCAGTGATGCAAGCACTCAGGAAGAAAAATCCTGTCAGAAGTGCATGACCTTTGTGGGCTGTGGATATTTAAAAGTACAGCTTGAAAAACCCCCCACCCTCAAATAAATAGTCATTATCTTCATTTCTGTAACTAATGGAAATCCAGTTTAAGAGAATTCTGTCTTTTGTGTATATATATATATATATAAGGAAATTCAGCATAGTTTTAATGATTTACTGGCTTTCTGATAGAGCCACAATGTCTGTGTCTGTCAGTAATATGATAGCTCTTTAATCTATTGGCCAGTTCATCTTAACTTTGTCAGGTGGTAGAAGCCTGCAGGCAGTGAAGGAGTTCCTGTAGGTCCTGTGAAATTCTGTGGTAGGAGTCTGTGCCACTGTACCTGCTGAGGGAAGGCTGGCAGAGAGCAGTGCTGGAGGGAGGGCAGCTGGGTGGCTTGGCTCCTGGCGTGTGCCAAGGCAGGAACATGGCACCTCCTGGAGCTTTGACAGGGATAGGACTTCTATTTTAGCTGTCTAGCCAAAAAGGCAAAGGAGGAGTGGGAGGAAGGAAAATGAAAGGTTTCAGATGGCACAGAGGAAAAGGATGAAAATAAGAACTGTGGGAAAGGATGAGGGGAAGTGAGGCATGGGCTTGTAGTAAATGAAGTTACAGCTACATGGACAGAGGACCCTTCTTACTGAAAGGTCCACAAATTGTTCAGAAGACTTAAAGATGCATTTATGGTTGATCTACAGCTGTATATAGAAAAATCAGGAAGCTCTGTCACTCATTAATTATGTACAGAGATTGTATGCCAAATCTTGACCTGCATACATCAGGTATCTGCCCTACCTAATGCAAATTCAGACCAAAACAGTATTTCTGGGAATACATTTGTAAAAATTAGTTGCTTATGGGAAAGAAGTTTGTAGAAGATGGATAACTGCTGACAGTTTTGCACACACAAATGTTGTATTATCTGTGGTAGCTCTAGGAGATAAATAGGTAAGAAATTTAGACCTGCCCTGCTTGCGACCTTTTCAGCTATTCGTTTGAATATCCTGCAGGGTAGAAAAGTATCTGTCTCAGTCTGTCCTTTCAACAGATCTAGGAAGTATTTGTGAAATGTGAACAGGTGCTGGAGACAGTCTGAAAAAGTGTCCATATATATATATATCTTAAAGCACTTGGACCACTTGAGAGAATGAAAAGCAGTATAACAATATATTAATCTGAATCCCGCTAAAAATCCATATCATTAAATACTGCTTACTAGAACTCCTTAAAGACATTTTTGAACTTGTTTGCTCTGAATAAAATTAATGTCCAGAGAAAAGAAATTGCAAAGAAAAATAAATCTGATTGCAGAAAACTTGCTTTCTGCTGTCTGATTGCCTAGTACCTACAAAATCTGAATATGACATATTTTCAAGGATAATTTATATGTTCAAGGAATACATTAGATACTGTATTTCAAAAGACAGGCAGCAGTCACCTTGACAGAAAAGGTTACAGTGACAGTGCTACTCTGTTGCTAGTAGCAGCATCTGTGTTAAATGTGCTTTGAGTTTTGAAGTATATTGCTGTCACAGTACTTGGTGACATTTTGTGAAAACGAGGTGGGAATATTAACACAGCTCATCAGCCAGGTAGTCTCTGCCCATTGCTCGCTTCACCAGCTTCAAGAGATGTCATATCTACTTTCATTAGGAGAAAGGGGACATTCTGCTGAAAGATCTCTAATGGAGAGGGGTAGAAAATTCTGGGGTCAATTAATGCTCTATTCAGACACACAAGTCAGGTTCACTTAAATACCTTCACGAATTAACTCCAGTGCACAACTCACAAACTTCTATCTTTGAAGATAGAATCCAGTGAATTCATATGGCTTCATCTTTTCCTACTACGTTTACAAAGTTACACATTGCTTAAATTGTCATCTTACCACAGAGTTCAACCTGGCTCACTGTTTGAGATTCTCCTAGTTATTAGAAGCTCAGCTAGAAAAAGTAACAAGGATTACTGGAGCAGGGTGTGCCTGAAGGACTGTACGCTGTGGTAAGAGACCCACGTTGTAATAGTTTGTGGAGAGCCATAGCCTGTAGGAAGGACTCAAGCTGGAGAAGTTCATGCAGGAATGTCTCCCATGGGAGGCAACCCAAGTTGAAGCAGGGGAAGGACTCCTTTCCTTGAGCAGCGGCAGAAAAAATGTGTGATGAAATGACCATACCTCCCATTCCCTGTCTCCTTGTGCCACTGGGGCAAGAAGGTAGAGCCCATGGAGGGAAAAGGAGAAGGAAGAAGGTGTTTTTAAGATTTGCTTTAATTCTTGTTATCCTGCGCTGATTTTGATTGGTAATAAAGTCAATTAATATCCCCAAGTCAAGTCTGTTCTGCCTGTGACAGTAATCAATGAGTAATCTCTCTCTGTCCTCATTAGCCTTTCGTTATAATTGTTTTCCTCTATCCAGTTGCAGAGGTGAGTGATAGAGCACTTGGATACCTTGGCATCCAGGCAGGATCAAACGACCACGCTTAGGGTATTCTGTGATGACCTGTTTATGGGTGGGGGGGGGGGGGGGAACTGCTGGTAAATTAAAGCTGCAATGCTCTGTTGTTTTTTGGTGGTGCTGGGTTCTTTTTTTTTTTTTTGCTGTTGTGTTTTTGGTGAGGTTTTTCTGGTATTTTAGTGGAAAGTTTGTGAGGGTTAATCTTTCAGCTTTCATTGGTTTAATATACAAGCATCAGAAATGCTGAATGAATGTATGTACTTAATAAAACGCAAGATTGAAACTTTGAACTCTTCCAGTTCCATTATCGGAACTGCATGTATATTTTAAAGTTTTAATACCGGTGCATTTGATTTACATTTGATATAGTAGCTTATTTTGGGGTATAGGTGCATGAGACAAGAGTAAGATTAATAGGGTTCCTTCATGCAAAGCTGCAAAAAAAAAGTAAAAAATTACTGTAAATTCTAAGTAGAAATTGGAGAAATACACTTAATCATACTGTTTAAAGAGCTTTCAGTTTTCTACTTAATCATTGTAATAGAGTAACCTGTTACTTTTTTCTACGGAGTATAGTGCTCTTTGCTAAAGGTGAAGGGGAAGTTTGGGGTTACAGAACATTACTCTAATTGTTATTATTTACGTGGTTGTTGGCAGTGAGGCTTGTAGTATAAGCATGAGGTTGATTTGAACTTTTGCAGATTTATTTGTGGTTTTGTTTGCTCTTTTCTATTACAACTTGGATGACTGGATATATGAGATGAAGCATATTGATGAATAGTGCTGCAAGTTCATACGTGTTGCAAATGTTGAAAAAATTTGGATATCTTATTGCTAATTCTTGTGTTGTTTTAGCATAGCACTTTTCATTTGTTTTCAATGAGGTAGATTTAAATCTGATTTTTGTTCACCCAATATATAACCAGTTACTTTCCTATGTCATCACTACAAAACCATATGCATGTACAGAGAGAAATCATTCGTATACCAGTATTATTCAATAATGCAATTCTTTAATGTATATTGCCATTATTCTCTAATAAATGCATTTTCCGTACTTGAAATGCAGGACCAATTTTTTCTGTTGTCATTGATTTGGTGTAAAAATAGCAGTTTTTAAAAAGCAGTCCAAATTTTAAAATTACATTTTGCATCTTTTTCTGTCCTCGGTGGAGGAGGAAGAACTTAGTTTCTGTACTGATATTTTTGTTGCTATATTACTTAAGAAAATTATTAGAAATATAAAAGCCCATTTATAGATTTGGCTTAATTATGATGATTAAAAACCATATGGGAAAACAATTCTAAATGAACTTGAATTTCAAGTTCTCAGAAAACAAAAGAGCCCTGAAAGCTCAGTATCAGTCTGAACAAAGCAATTCATTACCAGACTGTTGAAACATTGGCTTTATTTTAATAGAAATTGTGGATGCAATCCACAACTGGGAAGTGCTATTTGAAATAAATAGATACATTTTGTTTTAAAGCTGCCAAAATTATAGTAGATACTAATGTGAGTCATTAGTTTAATGGCTGAAATGCCTTCATCAAGCCTGTGAAGGGTAATGTGAGCTCCCTTTGCCGTGTCTGCCACCAGCTGGATCTGTGGTAGGATAAATCTCATTTCTTGCAGGTACCAAGGTGGAGATCTTGCAAAGGTGCTCCCAGGAATGCTGTGTGCTGGCCAGATTAATGACTTGGTCTTTCAATTTACCACACATCTGAGCAATTGTTACTCATAAGTGAAAAGCATTCACAAGGCTCCCTGCATCCATTTCTTTGTCTGCAGGCCACAGGTGGCAGCAGGGTTCTGCATGAAGTGTGTGTTACTGTGATATATGATAATGGGTTATCAATGAAATGGAAGTAAACCAGGTCAATAATCTATAAAAGGCAAACTTATTGCAATTACTGCAAGAACTGGATAATCAGTTTAGAGAAAAAAAACTCAAGTACTTGCTTTATGAAGAGCCTCAATAACTGTACTCTGTGGAATTTTTATTGTCTGTTTGACAAATAATAAATATTGAACAGAGCAAGTTATGCATCTATAAAACACCTACATGCAAAAAGTATTTAAGTGAAGCTAAACAGCGTAGATTGCAACTTGAATATAAATTGGCAGCAGAGGATGAATGCCACATATAGCTCAGAATTGTGTTTCACTGCTTGTGCATGTTAAGACCAGTGGACTTTGGAATGGATGGCAGTTCTCAGAGCCAGCCAGGAGGGCCTGCCATCCCTACTAAATGCCAGGCTGCTGCTTTTTCTGTTCCTCCTGTCCCTAATACACCATACCCCCTCACACACACACTGTGAGCATGGCTGACCATAAGAACATGACCTCCAGCTGTTCAGGTGCCCCATACCTACAAACAGCCCTCATATAAGCCAGAACTGTACATGTGTAAATCCTGTTCTTACTCACTGGCTAAATATGTTCAAACTCACGCAGTAAAGTCCCTCTGGTAGCTCCCCTTTGACCTACATTCATATCCAGATGCGGATTTACAGTCTCTTATGTTCCTTTCCTTGTTGCCTAGTTAAGTTTGATATTTGCAAGCATCTCTCTTGCTCAAACACACTCAAATAGACAACACATTCCTGAAGGAAGTGAGTTTGGAGTTTAAAAAGAAGATAGGAAGGAGTGCCATGTTCAGGCACCAGACTTGCGCCTGCCTGCATTCAACCAGCTGCTTTCATCCCTGCTTCTGTCCTCCTTGCTGTGCATGCTTCTGAATCACCTTAATCACTCTGTTTTTCATCCTCTCTTCACCGATAACCTGCTCAAATTTACTCTTATCTTTTAGGGCCACTATTACTACAGAGTAATTCTCCATTTTGGTATTTCTGGTGTTACCTCCTTGTGTCTTAAGATGTTTGCCAAAGTTCTGTTGCTTTTACAAGACTCCCAAAAATGTTTCAGTGCTCCCCATTCAGTTATCCATGCAACGTATCTTTCTCCCATATCCACCCCCTTGAACCACTTAGTGAAACCCAGCACTTTGTCACAGCAACAGGTGTAATTCTTATTCATTTCTCTCTAAAACATGTGTTGTGTCCAGCAGATTCTTACATGATGTTCAGGAGTTTCTCTCACCCCGTCTCATAACCTTAATTCAGAGCCCAGTCATGGACTGACATCCCTCAATATTGCATTTGTTCTCTTTTCTTCCTGATCCTGAATTTAACCTGGTCTTCAGTCCAGCTTGCTGGAGTAGTCTCTTCTTAGACTCAGAGACAGTCAATCTAACATTGAAAGAAGTAATTTTAATTTTTTAATTTTATTTTTCCATACTGAGTGATTGTACTATTAAGCATCCTCGTATAAAATAAATATCTCACTCTTTTGCTTATGCTGCATATGAATACACATGAACTGAAAGTCTGATTTGGTGCAAGGTGCAGTAGAAGATTGACTTTTTTAGAAATAAGGAATCAGGAAAACATCTGCAATTGGCAGTTTCTCTGAATGCACAAGAAGCGGATCCCTTCTTTTGTTTGCAAGCAGGCATGAACTTAAATTTCCTCTGCAAGTCATCATTCTTGTTGTCAATACTCATGAATTTCTCCAAAATAACTGTAAATGAATTAAGGTTAGAGGTCACCAGCAATGTTGATAAATGTTCCAGATATTTCTGAGATTTTAGCTTTGCATGGGAAAAAAAGAGTCTGACTTAATTTGCCTACTTGACTTTGATAAATTGAAATGACGTTATGATAAAATAAGTACCAGTTAGGACATCAGAAAGCTTATACAATATTTTCAGTAAACAAACGAAAAATAGATAAATCTAGAAACTCATGACTCATCATTCCTACTCTTTCCTTACTCAACATCAGATGGAATTGAGAATTTCTGAAGAAATACTTGACAGTGGGCTCTGCAGATTTTGCATCAGTCAGTAACTGGCAGATAATGTCCCACTATTAAGACAGACTCAAGCTTCCCTAACTTTGTCACACAATAATGGTACCAATGTAATCCAGGCATAACAACTCTTTATATGCCATAACTTAGGCAATTCTTCAGGAGTACCTTGCCTTTCTGGAATATGATGATTGGCACTGTGATACATGTAGAAAACATTTAAAAGTTAAATAAGAGTATCTCATTCTTTCACATAACCCACAACTAATTTTCTCAAGTAATGATTGTCTCTTGCCACTTGTCTAGGCTCCATTTAAGTAACAATGATTTTTCCCCAGTGTTCCTGGTACTGTTTTATGTTTTACTGTTTTTCTTGTTTTTTATATTTTAGTCAATCTGTGATGTAATTTACCACTAAATGAAAAGGAATTATGTTGTAGTTGAGGAATATGAATGGCAGAACCATATGCTACTAATTTAGTACCATGTTTACCACACTGTAGTTGGTAGAAAATCAATAATTACTGAGCCCATAAGGCAAACGGTAAACCATGATGTGTGACTCCTTGCAAGGTGTGAGATTATTCAGGCAGTGGCTTCTCCTTTAACAATGTAAAATTTATTACGAAGTTAAATATTGGAGCTGTGAACCCTGAAACAGTAATGCAGCTTTTAGCAGTGGGATTTTCCTTAGACTTGAAGATCTAGCTCAAGATTAGCTATCCTCAGCAATGATATGATATACTAGTCAGGGTGCCCCCTGAGAGGAAAGACAATTAAAGTCTTCCACATTCATGGTATTTGTCACATAAAAAGAAACAAAAAAAAAAAAAAAAAAGAAAGAAATTTTAGTAATATTGATTATTCACAGTAGTGGAAAGGAAATTGAAATGTTAAATTCTGCCAATGTGAAGATTAATCTTATTTATAAGTTCTCAGTGCCTGATTTTAAGAGCTATGGATTATATTAACAAAACTTGAAGAAAGCTAGTTATCGAGGGCCTGAGAAGGTACAGTGTAACAAGAGTAAACATCAAAACCTAACAGTGGAAAGATTCTTTCACAATGCTTGTACTTTGATCCTCGAAAGTGCAATAGTGGAATTGATGTTTAAGTGCTCACAGCCCCTTCCCTTTTGTGCAGAACAGTGAAAGTGCTCTGTGGGTGCCTCACCCTTGCATTCAAAGTACTTTGTGCAAAAGAGAATGCATCACTGATATGCACTGGCTGTGCAGATCTTAACTGCAGTCATAATAAAGTCTACATGTGAAACCCAGTTTTTATTAGTCTATTTGCAATAATAATATTTTTAGTCCAAAATAGTGCAGGACAGCCTTATTAATATTACCTTTAAAATGATTACACAGGAACTTGATAGCACCTAATCCTGTTTGTCAGTGTTATGTCCAGTGTTCCTACGTCTCTTTGGACTTCCTGTAGCAGAGCAGTGCTGAGGTGTTGAAGCACATCGTCAGCGAGTGTGAAATGTGGTGTCAGCCACTTATTCCACAGTCTAAGGGTCTGTGTGGGGTTATTTTATACTGGAGGGATCATATTTGAATCTCCTGAAAGGTTTCTGAATGATCTCTTTTAAAAACTTCTGGGTCTAAGCATTCATGAGAATGGAGGAGAATTGAAAGAAGTTTGGAGGTACTGTGAGATAATAATGCCAGTGGCACTTACAAGCGTGTGATATTTCCCAGTCTTTAAAAGATTATTGTTTCATTAAGCACTCGTTTCTGTCCTACTTGCTGGCAGAGAATATGTTGTTTGTAGCTAATTATTTGGAGCTGGCCTTACAAAACCAAGCTTTCATATGTAGAGTAAAGGTTAGCTCTTATTTATGACTTACAAACTTTATGTATTTTACTGGAAGCAGACGAGTGAAACAAATTCTCAAATTGTTGCATAACATCTTAATTAGGAGTTTGAAAAGAGTTTTCATAATTATGGAATTTCTATCATGGACTTTTCACTTGACCCAGCTCTTTCTGAGTCTCTTATACAGTTTTAGTGAGACTACACACTGGAGTTATAGGAAATTTATAAGAAAAGGTGATTCAAAGAAAGATACAGCTTTCTCTTCAACCCTCTCCCACCACCAGCCCCTCCTGCCCATGTTTATTGTTCAGAGTAAAATTCTTCTCTTTAGACCTATGGGTGGTAGTCTTCTGAAAATTGGAAAGTAGGACATGGAGAGGTTTTTTATACTTTTGTTCTTAAAAGAAGCTTCTTTGGGTCATGGGTAGTGCAAAGGTCATCACACCTGATGATTTTAATTGTAAGATTTGCTGTAGATGTAGCTGTTTTTCTGAAACCTAGGCTTCTGATATAAAGGAACAAGTGAATCTTGGGTTTCATTTAAGAAAAAGCATTCTTCTGATGTCTGTAGTTGAGGAGAAAAGTTTGAAAATATGTTCTGTGTTGCAGGATTATAAAGACAATCTCAGAAAAAAGTCTTTACTCTTCCCCTTTCTTAAAAACATGGTCTCTTGGTAATCAGGCTGTATTGCATTCATAGCTCAGAATTTCATTACTGTGGTATCTCTGGAAGCTTAGACTACTGCTATCCTTTTAATAGAATTGGTGGGTGAAACAGCTTCATACCTGGAAATTATTAACTTTCTGGTTTTGTTTTTTAATTTTTTTTTTTTTTTTATTTTAGGACCGCAACTATATTAAAATATTGGGGAAAAAACCTGCCTTTCAAAATATCCCTAAGTATCTTCTTTTTTTTTTTTATTTTTGGCTTATACTGTTATGCATATTTATTTTTATAAATTCTAGGTAAGCTCTAAATGTCTGTTTCAATACTGAGAAAGATAAAGTGAATTTACCTTGCAATTCCTGTATTGGTATCATTATCCATGGAGTTGGATTGGGTAGTGGTGTTGTAGGATGCAGTTCAAAGTTCACGTTTCTGTGGGCACGACTTTTAGCAAATGTTCATTGCTACTCTACGTATTTTTGACAATGTCTGAATCTGAGAGAATCTTGGAGTAGTTGTGTTGGCATGTTTAAAATAAATGCACTGAAAATACAGAAAAGCTTCTAGCTGAGGTTTAATGAAACATTAACCAGAGGAAAGCGTATCTTTTGAAAGAAATTAAAATTCAACTTTTAACACCTGGAAATGGCAGGAACTGTTTTACGCACTCTGTCTGCAAATTTCTTCTGTGCTCTGTTGCTGTTTCTGCCCATCTCACCTTGCACTCCAGGAAGCTTTCTCCAGTTGAACATCCTCATTTGCCTTCAAGGCCATCTCTCCACCCATCCAACATGTCCCTCCTAACACAGTGCACAAGCACAGCAATTCTTGGGCTAATGAATCCTTTAAAAAAAAAAAAAAACAAAAAACTGAGTGTGCATTAGAAGATGACAACCAGAAAAAAAAAAACATACTTTCCTTCAGAACATGTGAAATGGACAGACAAGACAGTAGTCAAGTCCAAAAACTTGCTCATCTCACTTGCAGAAGTTAACGGTAACATTGTTGAAATGTCATGTGATTTGGCATGGCTTTCTCCCTCTGACAAATCTGCGTAGGAGGTGTGAAGTTAGATAACATGCTAATATCCTTTTCGATGAGACGAAATGCTGAAGAAAACATCAGACAATAATGTTACAGGAGAAATTGTTTAGGTTAACATTTTCATAAATATTTTTAAGTCATACCACCTTAATTTTTTTTTTTTTTTTAAAACTAAGATGGTAAATGCTTTGGCTTCATAGGGCATTGTACATATTTTGTTCAGCAAAACTAGCTTTACTGATGTAAGTACATCCTCCATTTATATATAAGTATGTTAAGAGCACTTGGAAACAGGCTATGCCTCCTGGCAGGCATTGGCAAGTGTCTGACAGTTATCTGAAAATACGTGTACAAACTTGTGATGTTTTATGGCCTGTCGTTATCTTCCCGCTGCAGAGTATCTGTGTCATAACTCGCTGAAACTCTGCTACATGGAATATAAATCATCAAGGAAGACCAATACAATATTTTGAACAATATTTTCATTTTATAAACCAGTATGTCCTATGAAAATAAAGTTACGATTTTAGGCTGTGATGAGACTTCAGTCCTTTCCTTCAGAAGAGAACATAGTAACTGGGAAGATTTTCTAGTCTTTCTGCATTGAAGCTTCTTATTTGTTTGACCCTTGCCAGTGGTCATGTACCATTAAGTGCTACTATGGGCAGTCTGACTTTGCTACTGCTTTTGCAATACAAACAAATCAAAAATGAGATGTTTGTCAAAATAGACTGACCCAGCCATCTGTGATAAAGACACAGGATACCACAATCAAACTGGTGACTGGGGATTAGCATGGAGCCAAGCTTTCTTGCTGTGAGGTATCCCCATGCTCACATCCTAAGCTCTTCTTAAAACTAACATGTCTCGTAAGGTCAGACATCCAAGACAGGAACAGGTATACCTTGCTTGTGGATATTAATATAAGTTACCACAAGAAAAAAAAAAAAGCCCAAATTGAGATGCAATTAGTTTTCATAGATATACATGGGGGTTTTTTTGTTTATGTTCTTGAGAGGTTAAGTACAGAAACTTTCAGGTGCTGCCTTTTAATTCTTAGCTCAGGTGCAAATCCAGAAGACTGACAAAAAACTCTTGTGAAATGTGATTGTATTAAATAAGGTTTAAAGTTCTGCTGCTGCATATAGTTTGAAATGTTTAGAGATATTTTTAAATGCATGCAGAGGAGATAAGAACTTAGAAGTGGAATCAGGCATGTGATTACATGAGAAAAATGAGTGTGTAATTGAAGATTTAATTTGTGCCAAATGCTATTGTGCATTACTATTTTGCATTTCCACTTTCTAGGTAGCTAGCTGACTGTAATAAATTGAGTACATAGGTGCACACATAAGTGAGGGTCTGAATGTTATGCTAGATAGAGCTGATTAAGACCTTAAATCATGTCAGAATGTTGATTTTCAAAGACTGGAAACTATATTCCCTCCCTAGGTAAAGTACTTATCCTGCAAGTAATTATTTTTTTCCATGCACGTATGAACAGTAACTGCAAAAATTAACTGTGTTTTACTATCATGGAAATTCCACCCTACAGGATGATCCTAATCAAGTTACATAAAGAATTACTCATAAATATTATCAGGAGGGTAACTGAACCAGCACAGTAATATGGTTCTAAAGGAGTTCCAGCAATTGGATTGTTGGCTTTGTTACATTGTGAACAGTAAGATGTTGCAGAATAGAAAATTAAAACTTTTGTGTTCCTAAATTCTGAGATGATTTAATGTCTTTTACTCTGTCCAATTTTTCAATCTTTACTTACAGTGTAAAATCCACTTTAGGAAAGTAAAGATATTCCAAGAGTTCTAAACCCTGTTATTTTACGCTGCTCTAATAAGAAAGTGCACAGGAACATGAAATACAAGCCACATTCTGTGATCCTCTGACTGTTGACGTGTGGTATATACAAATTACAGCTGTCCAGCCTTGGGGTGATAAAGGGGTCCCAGACCCGCAAACTCAGTTCGGGATCGGGTAGGCTGCATAAGCGGAGCCCGGCGAGGCAGCTCGCTCTCGGGCGGCAGCGGGGCGGCCCGGAGCTCGGCAGAGCTCCCGGAGGAGCAGTGCAAATCAGGGATCGAAAGCAGACACAGGAGATGCAGGCAGTCAGCCCGGCGGCCCAGGGGATTTATTAAAGGGCAACGGGAGATGGAGGGAGGAACTGAGGGGACTGGATCGGCGAGCTAAAAGCGGGGTTTCTGCGTTGTGTAGCGGCTTATAAAGCGGGGGAAAAAGGGAGGGGAGAAACTGAAAGGACCAATGGGGTACATAGAACTCTGGATTGACAATAACTTGATCTTATGGGGGAACAAGGGGGGAGGATACAGAACTTTAAATTTTCCAATCAGAGAACACGGCAAAGGCAGACAAAGGAGAACATTCTAGAATCAATCTTTATATGTAATGTGGGAGGGGAGATGAGATGGGCCAATAGCTTTACTTCAAGGCTCTCTGGGAGCACACCCTTTAGGGTTGCTTTATTCCCATGACTCGTCCCGTGGGGCAATGCCACTGCTAGGGATGCTCAGCTGAGCTAAAGCCACTGCAACAGGGTACTCCAGCCAGGATTCACTGATAGAAAGTTAGTAATTTTTAAATTTTAAGCAATTCATTCTTTATCATCACAACTTTTCATTTACTCAATATAAATACTGTAATATTAATTTGCATTAATGTTAAAATATTGTAGGATCATGGCTTCACTTAAGCACTGTACAGCTATAGAGCCCCGTGTTTTGGCAACAGACAAGTTTGCACAATGTGCTTAAGTTTTTAACAAGGAGTTAATTTTATTTAAAATGTCTTTTAAATGTACAAACACACTCTCAAAAACATTTTATCTGTTTTCTGTACAGCACCTCGCTCTTTTCAGGCTTTAAAAAATGCCTGAGGGTTTGGTTGTTTTGTAGTGCTGTAGTGAGGGCTTTTTTGGGGTTTTGTTTTTGTTTTTGTTGGGTTTGTTTTGTTCTGTTTTGTTTTGTTTGTTCATTTGGTCTTTAATTTAGAGGGGTATAGATTCAATCTTACTGAGACAGTCTACTTTTGGTCAAGACATGGACAAAAGTACCCAGAATGGTAGTAAAAATTTATTTTGATGTACTTCCTTATAAAAAATCTTTCAGATATTTCTATTTTTGTGACATTAGGAGAGCACCTTAAGACTGGACTATGACAGAAAGACATAAAGTTTCAGATGTATGTGCAATGTGACATTTCTACTGACTGGTTTGACATGAAAGTCAGAATCTTATGGAGTAATGATCAGTGTTGTTACACGCAACATGAGTATGGAATGCTCAGCATTCCTTTATGGGATTTCTTTTTGTTTTTTTTAAACTTCCATGGTTTTCTGTGGATAAATTTCCGCCTCTCTGTTTTCAGTCTTGCTTAACTGTGGTGTTCAGCACAGGAGAAGGCAGATACTGTGTTGAGTTGTTGGGTGCCTAAGACAGCTCAGGCTGGATCATGGCTGCGTGTGCCCAGTTTTTTTCTGTAAGGCTCATCCTCTTACAGCTCTGGTTGTTCCTGCTGTAGTATTTCCTCTAACATACAACTCAAATCAAGGGTTATTTTTCCCTAACATCAAATCTCCTTGAGATTCACACTTTATTTCCTCACCAAGCGCACCAATGTCCTCTGCAGTCTCATGAATGTGTTTGCCAGCGGGAGGAGCAACCCAGTTGGTTCACAACCCCAGTCAGTGTCACATGTGGACTATGGTGACCAATCTCCTTTCAAAGTGTGCAGGAGCTTTGCTTGGGCAGGGCCGGGTCAGTTGGCCTCTAATGCTTTATTAGCATAAATGAAGTGCCTTCTGCTAAACTTACTGAGGATACAGATAATTCAAGATTTTGAAAAAGAGATAAAACCATTAGCTTGGACATGATTTTGCTATGCTGCTTTGAATGTGCAGGCAGATCAGATTTGCAGTACTTTTCTCTTTTCAGAGTATTCCTTGTGACTCCTTATCAATTGTTGCCATAATCCTGCAGAAAAACAATTCTACGAAGAAAGAAGGCTTTTTTTTTGGTAAGCAGTTGAAAGTTCTTTAGTGGTTCTTAAGGTAGTTTTCAAGGCTGAATGAAGTCAAAGGGAACATGCACAGCCATGTGACCTGGAGCACGTATGTCTTACTCTTTGATTATAGACTTCTAAATCCCTCTGATAAGTCTCAAATTTAATTTACCATCTGTAAAGCCAAACTTTAAAACATTTGGGTTTTTTTTTGTTTTTTTTTTTTTAAATTAAAGTTTTTGGCACCTGCCTTTTGAGAATGTTAAATATTTTGTAATAGTTCTGAGGAGACATCCAAGGACTCCTTTAACTAGAGGGCTTTTCTCCAGACAGGAAACTGAACAATGAACTTTCACACATGTATTTTTACCAGAAAAAAAGAGACACTGAGCATCTTAAATCTTAGTATTTGCTCCACAGATATGGGGGTTTCTTTGCATACACCAAATATGGGCTTCTTTGCATACACCAAATACAAAGTGCATTCTTCAGTTCACTAATTTCGGCAAAAATCTTTGGAAGAATCTGAGCCAGGTAGAATGGGAAATTGCTCAAGGCAGCTTGATGTATTTTCTTTGACTTTTCAAAGCAGAAGAGAGGCAACACTTGAGGGTGTAGCAATATCTGGGAACTTGTACACTCAGCTGTATTATTAGGCATCATTTAACTTATCAGGAAGTATGTAGAGACAGATTTCTGCCAGCAAACTGAAAATGGCATTGCCTAATTTTTGTCGTCATTCAAAAATATCCAGTAGGTGGCACAAGTACACAAGTAATTTGTACAATTATTTTCTTATCGGAGTTCTTTTATATTTGATTGATTAATTTCAAGGACTCTGATTAAAATGTAATTATTTAGCTTTTCACTTTCTTTACTCTGCTGCTCTTTACTCTTCTCACTCTTTACTCTGCAACTTGCTGCTACAATTTTCAGGTAACCGTTTGTATTTTGTGTAATAGGAAGTTACTACTTTGGAACTCATAACAAACTGCTGTCCTTTTTCTGGCAAAAGCTCTGAAAGCTTCATCCATGTATAAGTCACACATGAGGCTGATCTGAGGCTTGGGGAATGATGAGGAGGTTTTCACTTCCACTTTTACTATAATTTCATCTTTTGTAGCAAAATGTCTGCACTCTGAGTATATACTTTTTCTCATTGTCTTCCTTACCAGTTTCCCTGACAAAACTAAAGTACTTAGTTTTCTGTGAAAACATAGAAGATACACAGGAAGGAATTTGGGTTATAATTTTACTTGTCATGATCACAGATGTATCACATTAATTATGAGGAACAGAGAAAAATCTTTTAGTGTCTTATTGCGAATATACAGTCAAGGCATATTGTCTTTCTACTGATTTAATATTTATCAGTTATTTGTATAATTATCTGCTTTTCTCAGATTACTAAAATAAGAAAAAAACAATTATTCCCTAAGTATTATGCAATTGGTAAAGCTCTGAGAAAGAACAGTGCACTTTTAGGTCAGCTTGTCTCAACGATGTAAGTGCACCATATTTACACTGCATTTACATTATCCAGGTCTACTTACTCCAGCAGTTTATTTATCTCAGAATATATTAATAGTTCCCATTCTTCATGCAAAGAGACACTCAGATATGGTAGCTGTAATTCATCATTTTACATAAGGAAAGAGAACTAATCTAGTTCTAAGGAAGCCAGACATTATGAGATAAAATAGATCCAAGAAGATCACTGAAGAGTTGCTCTTTAAATTCTTCTATGAGAAGACTTTATTATATGGGTAAACTCCATGGAGTCCTGTTGTACTTGGAAATCTTCAGAGACGAGGCAGTACATGGAGCTTCTGTTGCCCCCCTTGAGCTGCAAAGGCACAAGGACTACTCAGTTTAATCACAGCAGCAGGCTTGTAAAAATGTGTTGCTAAAACAGAGCCCAATCTCAAATATCATGTTGCTTGGCTTGTAAAAATGTGAAGACAGCTATCATACTGTTTTTAATTTACTCCCTTGGCCTGTAACTATGATAGATCCTGTAACATTGTGTCAGTAGTGCTTCCTTTCAGAATATCAATTTAAGATACCACTGTGGTGACAGTGGCTGCTTCTGCTGCTGTATTTTTCCTTTATTTTCTTTTCTTTACTGGTATCTGAATGCCAAATGATGGGTTTCTTGGAGAGCATACCTGAAACTATATCTATAGTTGAACTTACATTACTGGATGAAAGCTCCTCCTTTAATAATTAGTGCCTGAATATAAAATTTGTTGGTGTATTTTTTGGTTTTGTTGTTTGGTTCTTTTGGTTTTTGGTTTTTTTTTTTTTGGGAGAGGGGAGTGTTTGTTTGTTTTTCAAAGAGCAATACAGCTCTTTGAGCAACAAGAAACTACCTCCAGGTAATCACAGAATCGCATTAAATATTCTAAACTTCAACTTTGTTTCCTTGTTAATTTTGCTGCTAAATAAGAAAACAGTCACACAGTTGATTACAATAGGTTTTTTTACATAATTTGTATTTGCCTTAAACTCCTAAAATAATCTTCATTAAAATAAGAAAATACAGTTATGTGATCCGTGCATTAGCAATTATAAACCTCAGCTTCACAAAAGTGAAACCATATGATAGCAGCTAATAACTTTAACTTCTTACACGATGCCTGCTAGAATGATGAAATTAGTTCATAACTTGTCTACTAAAATAATGCTGAAAACAAAACACTTCTACACCCAGAAATGTTTTGTGGTGGAGTTTGTTTAGGGTTTGTTGTATTATTGGTTTGAAATATTGTATATTTGAAATATAAGAAAATTGGAATCTGAAAGGTAAAGTAACACAGATCTTTATTTTAGTTTAATGCTCGGATGTTTATTGAGTTATTTAATGTGTCTTCGGTATGGAAAGACTTGTGAATACGGAAATAGTTTAGTATTATCAAGAGCTTTAATTGAAAAATACATATAAAATGATGAATTTTTACTTGAAGTGTTTTCTATGCTCAAAGATTAAAACCCCAACTAGAGAAAATTTTACTAAACTAAACCTTGTTAAATTGATAAGTATTGTAAAAAATGTATATAAAATTGCTAGATTATGTCAATATATTTAAAACTCTTTTTTTATTCATGTCTTGAAATGGCTCCCAAAATTGCTTGTTGTTTGGCAAGAGAACATGAAGGAAAAACATGTGATGGTAATTGTTATCCATCCTGATCACTCTTTCAGAAAATAAGTAGTTGCTTGGATTTTTTTACAGGCTCCAGGAAAGTGTTTTTACCACTTACTAACAAACATTTCAGATAGATCTCTTCCTAACACAAGGATTAATTACAGCTAAATTATATCTTACAAGAAAACAAAATTATTAAGCGTTAAATTTACTACTTTCCCCATCATACAATGAAATGTCCCACCTGGCAGTGCAGCTGCACAAAGCTTTGACAGTTATCTAAAAAATCTTATTTACAGCCCCCAAACTTTGTTGTTTTGTTTTATGTATGTTTGTTCTTAATGCTAGGATTGGTAACATTTCAAATCTTCATTTTCAGCCCTTCTGTTTGTGTGTGTTTCTATAAAACATTGCTCTCCTGGATAGCCACTGTAATTAAGAATCAATGTAGTCCTAGGGAACTGGGGACTTTCAGGGGGTCTTTTTCATGTCATCTTACAGAGAGGGGCCAAAAATAACTTGAACAGTAGAATGTAAGTGTTAAGAAATGCCAACTAAGTTCTACAGATAGTAGCACTGAACCTTAGTCTAATGTGCATCTTAACAGTATATTGTATGTAAACAAATGTTTTTGTAGTCAAAACATTTAGTTGTCCGTAGGACAATCTGATTTGCAAGCTCCATTTGTATCTGAGGAAATGCCTATCAAATAGAATTTTTTTTTTTTTTTAATTAGTAGTTTTGGTTTTAATTGACTTTTCTCAACTAGCTTTTCAAAGAAGTAATGAATGAAATGAGTGAGTTCTCCCAATAATTTTCATGTCAGCATGCTGAATATGGTGTCTTTGTCACTGTGCAGACAAACTAACTCAGGTCAGTATTACCCCAGGACTGTTTAATGCAGATTTTTGCCCTTTACTTTTTCTGGTGACCAACAGCAGGAACTGTCTGATAACTGAGAACATTCCTGTGGTGCCTGAATGCTGATGTGAGGAATATGGTGGAAACCTCATCCTCTCACACCAGCTAGCCACTAGCCACTCTGTTACATCAGTTTCGTCCAATATGATGGCAGAAGCTTCAGCCAATGTCAGGTTCTTCCTAGTGCCATCTTTGTGAGCTAAAAATAGGAGAAGAAATTGATTAAAATAATTAGAATTAGATGGAATAGATTTATTGTAGGCAAATAAAACCTTTGCTTGTGCAAAATAATCAGATTTCACAGATGAAGCATTGGCTATCATTTTCTTATTGATTGTAAGCTTACTAAATGTGCCAAGAAAAACTCATTGCATAGTGTGACAATGCCATTTCTCAATATTTTTTCAATAAACAAGACTGAAAGGATTTTAAAAAATTATATATATATTAAAAGAAAAAAGTATTCCAGGGGACTTCTAGAGGTTTTGTAGTTTTAGAGGAGGTTTTTGTTCCATCAAGTGATGACAAAATAATGATAGGTTTGTTTGATCAAAGATGATTTCATATGGCATGCATCATAGCGATACAGTGACTTTCCATCCCTTTCCATCACTCATAACAGGAAATTAAGATATAATAGTAATACACTCAGACAAAATGACCATGATTAGGTTGAAATCCAGCCCCCTAATTTTGTTCTTTTTGATTGCAAAGTGGATGGTGTATGTGAATTAGGCTACTTGGGACCAAACCCATGTGGCCATCCAGGTAGATTAATAAGAACACACCCTGAATCCTGAGAAGGCTCATAGTGAAATGCACATAAATAAAGTGAGCAAATGTTGCTTTGCCTATTAGGAGGTGAAGGAGAAGGTTGTGTTTATGTTCTGTAGTTAGATTACGATAAAGATTGCATAACCATACATTAAAAACAAGATTAAAAGACTGGTAGCTTAACTGAAGAAAATAGAACTTGTGTTCACCCTGCAATAAAAGTTACTAGTGAAGAAGTACAAGCTAATACCTTTAAATAACGTGAATGCATCAAGAAGGAACTTGCAGGTCAAGTGCTGGAGGATTTCCAGTACCAAGGATGGATCCCTGTAGGTCATGCACTGTGTAGTGTAAGCTGTGTAGGGTTCACACATATTCAATTATACAGTTACATATCACTTTGATGTAAAAATTAGGGTTACACCTAGCTGCTAACTGGGAGTAACAGTTAGAAATAAAAATGGTATTCCCAGATAATCCGTAATTGTCTACCCACTGTTGGCCAAAATGCATCCATTTCTGGCTTGTGTGTTCTGAATCATTAGTGAATTATGGAGTTGCCAATCTCGGTGTCAAAGGTGCATTGCTTCTGTTTATCTGTCTAAGAGGTCTGATTTGACAGAACAAAGTATATCATGGCACAGAGAAGAGAAAAGAATCAGAAATAGGGTTCTTTGTCTTTTCTCAGATGCACACTCCTGAAGCTAAAAGCATTAGAGGACCATCACCTCCTCCCCCTGTCATGGATGCTGTGAGCATTGCTAGTGGGTGCATCTCTCAGAACTCAGAAGAAACTTGGGTCAGTAGCTGCATTTTAATAGAACTGCAAAGACATGTCTAGTGTTTCATTAAGCACTTCAGTTTGACTTCCTAGCCTCAGACAATGCTGTTAGTGACACTGATGCTTGCTCCAGTGAACTAGGAAAACAGAGAAGAGAACGATTTGCATTGTTTGTTTGTTCTACTGTTCCAGCTGGATTAAGCTAAATTATTCTCATCTCAGTGACTTGCTGCAGACATAAAGGATCGTGGTTCTTACTCTGTTGAGAAACAAGAACATTGCCTCTGCTCCAAAATCTCTCTTTTTTCTCTTCTTTCTCCCCTTATGTATAATGTGTTCCTCCAATGTTTGGTAGTTAAGTGAATCATAAACTTTTCATGCTCTGCAGTGGGTATATTCATATGTTAAATTACTACTATGCTTGGCATGAAATTGTAATAGGGCATAGCACTTATCACAGCTGTGGACTTTTCCCCAACCATCTGAATCTCCAGGTGTGCCCTTGAATCGACAATAACAAGGTGACGTGCTAGTGTTCTAACTTTGCTGTATTTTATAATGTCACTGCCTGGAAAAAGAGTTTCATCAGAAAGAGTTAATATAGATTCCTGTTTCTAACATTTTTCCACTATTTACATGTTTTTACATGTTAGGGATTTCATGTCAAAACACATAAAGCATAGGTGCATAAAAGATATATAAAGCTTCATTAAGTTTATGGATTAAAATGGTAAATTTCAAGAAAGTAATAAGATCTTTTATAGTTCAGATTAATAAAAATATTCTGTAAAATTAAAAGTGAAGGTTTTATATTGTTGAGCATAGTTTCTTGCTGTTTAGACATTTCTGTGTCAGTGCAAATCAGAACACTTGAATTCCACTCTCTTTGCAAGAAAGGAATGAATGACAAATAAAACTTTTCTGCCTTATGGAAAATTCACATACATCTGGGGGTTTCTTTGTTTCACACCTTGACTTCCCCTTCCCCCCTGGTCCCTCCAGCTTGGAATTCCACTATCTTTGTTTAATATTTCTCAAAAGAGTCATAAAGGGTGGAATTAATCTTACACAGATCATCAGCAGAAAGCCCTTTATTGCCACTGCATTTTTCATGTAGTTAGAGAAGGAACATAGACAAAAGGAGTCTTGGGTTATATTAGAATTGCCTATTCTCTCTCTGCTACATCTGTGTAGTTGCGGTTGTTGGCATCACAGTTAAATGCCACTGCCACTTTTTCAGATCCTCCAGAGGACATTTGGGCTACTCAATGAATTCCAAATACCATTATCTTGCTGGAATAATTTAATAGGATTTTATCTTCACAGGTGTTTTTTCAGAAACATTATGTTTTATATAAACTCCAGAACAGAAGAAAGTAATTTGAAAGAAATAAATGGATTGTGAGGTGTTTTTTGTTACTTGATTTCTATTAGTCTGCTTAGGCATTGGATGTTTTCAGAGATGTTAGGGGTTTTCAGTATACTGACAAGTAATATTGCAGGTGATGCAGTGAACCTCTTTATTAACTATTCAAATTGCATGTTTATTGTCACTATGTCACATTTGTACATGTCGTACAACTTTTAAATATTTCTTAAGGAAATTAATAATAAAAAATGTTTTAATTTATAGGATAGACATCTTGGAGACACACACACACTTTCTATGATATCCTGTTTTCTGATCAGAGAAGGGAAGAATCTGTTTTCTCTCATTTTTTATTAAAATTGGACATACTTATCTGTAATCTGCAAAGAATTAAGTATAGAAACGTTGTTTGTTAATAAACTACTGTCCTACCTGCAGTTGCTATTCCTGCACTTGAGGATAAGAGAGTTTGCATTTTTGAGACCAGGTTTAGGTGTTGACTCTGCAGAGTTTTGGTTCCTATGTTACTTACATCCACAGGCTTAACCACAGAACTTTAGTACACAGCCTCTTCAAAATAAGATCTTGTCATACCTGCACATGGTATTGCATGTAAAAACTGTGCATTGCATAGGCCTCTTGGGCTTAGCATTTATTTGTAGACCACAGCATCTTTGCTTTACCTTAAATTACTACAATACTTACTTATAAAGCAGCTAATGCCTAAATCACGTAAAATCTGAATCTTATAGAATACACTGTGAATCACTGATATGCAATGAAGTGCATTTTGCCTGGGAATGTGGGATTTTAAGCTATGATATTTAGCGATGCATTTTTTCTTTTAAACAATTAAATTTCAATACTATTGAGGAATCAATTTAGTTGTCAAAATGTAAAATCTTTTTGAGATTTTTGCCCCTTCTTTTATTTATAGTTTCCTATGTTTAGCAGAAAATCTTGTCCTTAAAACTTGAAAATTACTGTTGTTATATATTTAGGTTTACAATTGTTTTCCCTTTTCTCTAGAAATAACTTCAGAAATAAATTTACCAAAATATTTTACTCTGTTTGAAATTATACTTGCCAAAAGCAACCACATAAAATTTTAAGCTGGAATGTCTGTTGTGGAAAGCCTTATAAAAAAGAAATGAGGCCTAGAACCCCCAGGAACAGTCATGACCAGTGAAGCTGTGCATGTAATGGGGGAATAAAACACTATTAACACTGTCATTATGTTTAATAGAAGTGCTTAGATCAGTTCTCACCACAGAGATGAAAGGGAATGAAATAACCTAGTTATAAGACATAACTGATAACTGGATACTTTGAACAGTGATTTCATGATATTTTTTCAATTTTAAAATTGAAACGCATAATTGAAAATCATAATTGAAAGCTGTTGTGAAGCTAACTTAATTTTCAGCACTGGAGTCTAATCCAAGACATGTAAATGGACAGATAACACACATTTTTGAACATTCAGACAGGTTCAAGACCACAGCTAGTAAAAACCCCTGTGTTCTGATAATATCAAAGAAAGACAGTAGCTTCCAAGAAAAGAACGTAAAAGGCAGTGCACTGAAAAGAACCTACTATGTTTGGCTGTGGTTTTCAGAAGAAAGCAAGCAATTTTGGTTTCCTCAAGCCATAAAGTGATAATAAAAATGATCTCAAATCCTGAGAGGTTTGCAAAACTGAACACAAAATTGCCTTTGTACAGGTGTTTAACTTCTGTTCAGAGAGCTTGTTTCTGTACATGAGTAGACACATCATCATGGCTCCAGATGCCTTGCTGGAACTGAGGCAGACTGTTTGCTTGTTCCTTCAAACTTCTATGGAATAGTTCTGAGGACAGTACAAAATTGCATCGTCATGCTGTTTTCAAAATGGTATTTGCTACTGTTAATGTAAAAAGAAAAATATTTGGGATGGGTAGTATTTAAATGTGCTAGATAATGGCCACCTTATGAATTCATCTTGGATCTGTTATGTTAGACTAACAAGAGGAATTAGTCCTCTTTTAGGACTAATTTCCCTTTTAGGAAAAGCATGGTAATGTCCCATATCAAATGAGAACATATGGGCTTCAGTACATTATATTTCTTTTAATGGTATTCAATTTTTACATTGCCCATGTGCTTAATGGAAGTACCATTAGAGTAATAGTAGAAGCAATATTTTTTTCATTTTAATTCAGATTTTTAATATTTTTTATCAAATAAATCAGAGTCACTAGAAAAAAACAGCAATGGAAAACACGTCAAATTTAGAAGAAAACATAATAAAAATTGTTACCTTGTAGAAAGAAATTATACTTGTGCACTGATGAGTCTGAGTAAGTAGATTCTTACAGAGGGAATGGAGAGAAACTAAGGAAATACCCATTTGTTTTTCCACTTAGACAAATTATCTTTCTTCAGCCGTTAACCAAGTAGACATATGGCATGATTTCACAGAAGAATTTATGTACAGCAAAATTATTCATCAATTCCCTGTTGTTCCTGAAACATGCATTCAGCACAAGTGTTGTGTGAGCTATTCCAAAAGAAAAAGATGTAAAAATATTTTGAGAGTCCATGATGATTTATTCTAAGTAAACTAGATATATTTAGAAGAAATCTTAAAATTCTTCTCTGAGATTTTTAGTAGAAGATTTAAGAGAATTTCTTCTTTCTCATGAAGCATATATGTGATATAAAAGGACATAAGGAAGATCAAAAACTAGCTAAGAAAATCATTAAACTTTTGGTCTGGAGACAGCAATAAATTGTTGGCTAGTATCACAAGTAGTCTAGCATGATCTTAGGCAATCCTGCCATGCTTATCCTTCTACTAAATTATATCTTAATTGGGGAAGGAGATTAGGGCAGATAGACTGGAGTCAGAAGGCCAGGTATAGACTCTTTCTATGTATTTCAAGAATTCTGTGGAAATTTTGACTGCCTAATTGTAAGACCAAGTACTTTTAGATTCCATATTGCGCTCTGAGTGAAGCCATATGAATTCCTGTCTGAAAATTCAAACAAAATACAGATATTTAAGAGACCATGAAATAATATTTAGTGTAGGGACAGATTTTTTTGTCTTAATTCCTAGATAAATCTTGAACAGTCAATATTTTTATTTTTTAGGAATATTTATAATAGTAATTTCATTATGGTTTTCTTGACTCAATTCTGCGAAGAAGCAGCTGTAGGATGGAAGTAAATGTCACAGCCAAAGGCTCATTTGATTAAACTGTGGCAACAGCATTAATCTTCAAAAGGAAATTAAGATAATAGAGGGGTCTGGATGGACCAGGAGATTGATAATTGGTTATAAAGCTTCTGACCTTTGAGCCAGTAGTTCAGATTCAAGCTAAGTCCATAGTGACTGAAAATCATTACTCCCTGATAGCAGTGCAATTGCTGTGTGAAATGGGTGATTGGTTTCATTCCAGTTGCTAGTGAACTGGTACTCACATTGCAAAAATAGCTACTCCCATTGTCATGGGTTTAAGGAAGAAAAGGATGAGAAAACTTCTTTACTTGCTTGCCTTAGGAAGTATTTTGGGAGGTGAGACGTAGGAGAAGCTGCAGTCCATTGGCACATTGAAACTATTAACACCTACCATTAGGCTCTTGTTAAGGAATTAAAACCTCCTGTTTTGTCCGTATGACATTTCTCATTGACTTTAATAAAAGCAAAAGTTTTATATGAGATGCAATTCTGTATGCTTTTACAAATGTATTTCTCATTCTCATGGATTGTTGTCACCATTTTTAGTAGGAAAGAATGTGTGGCAATAGATAAAGGTCTGTTTTTATTGTTTGGTTTTTTTTCATTTGTAATTCACAGAAAAAAATGTTATTCAAGTAGTTTATATGAATCTACTTGACCTTGGAGTTGTGCTTGACCTGTTTTGAGTCAATGGATGACTCATACCTGAATTGAGTTGCTCAAGATTTATAACTGCTTGTCTGTGTTGGATTGTGTTCTTCCTCCTTAATTGGATGACCTGACGTTAATAATTAATGCCACTTGAAACCAGCACCATTTAATTCTGTAAGAAATCATTTAGGTTGCTGGCAATCTCGAAAACCACAGTCATATTAAAATCTTCAAGCATTACAAACTTGGTCGTGCTAGGTTAATAGCTGGACTTGATAATCTTAAAGTTCTTTTCCAACCTAAACAATTCTATGATTTGTCCTCCTCCTACTCTTCTGAGTAAAACTTAGTTATATTTGTCATCTCCTTAACAACCCATTACCTTTCATTCTTTTTAATTGTGAAGAATGTGCCAATGTTGCTCACTCAGGCACTCTTCTGACTTCCTTTTGGTTTGTTTCTTCAGTCTGTTTTCTGAGTCCTCTGCAAACCAGGAGGATGTTTTATTGCTTCAGCGTGATTATATTGCCATGTATTTTATTTGTTTTATGCTTAGTTTAATTATATCTCTATTCTTGCCTATTTCTCTATCACCTTTTCTTTTGAATGCCTTTAAATTTATAGTTTGACTGTCTGCTATGCATTGACACTGTAAGGTATTATGATCCTTTTCTTTCAAATGCAGCCACCCTTCCTCACCTGGAACGCCCCCCAAGCCCCCAGAATTTAAAGTGTGATTAATCCCTGTCTCATTTTTCTGCAGCTAGTCCCAGTAGTAGACTTGACTAGTAGAGATTTTTATGTGGTGTTTAGTTCAACAGTAAAAAAACCCCAAAAACCAGCACCACAGGAGAGAATAAAAATAACATTGTACCACTTAAAACTTAATTAATGCTCATGTTGTTTTCACAAAAATTATATTAAAAGACATTGATTCTGAGGTTGCTACATTCTTCCTTCCATGGGGAGAAAGCTGGCTTAGAAACCCACTGGACTTCTGTAGGATCTTTTGGAATCCTTTCAGATATGTCTTTGTAAAACACCAAGTGCTAAAAGGATGAAGAAAAACTATAATTTTATAGCAAATGCTATTGGTTGTTTTAGTGTAATGAATGGGTCTTGTGGCAGTGTAGACTGCCAGCAATGTCAGGAAACAGCCTCCATCTACTGCTTGCAGAAGAAACACAGGGGTGGATGCAAAGACTTACCCTGAAGTGCTGCAATTCATGAAAGCTTTATTACTGAATTCTATCACAGGAATCTCAGAGTTCAGCAAAGGAGTCAATGCTGCTTGTTTTAATATTGACTTGCGAATGAGTAAACATGAAAGCATTATTAGCTGTACATTGTTGCATAATTGTGTTGGAAACATATTTATCAAATAAGCCCAGAAGGAATTGTTGTTCTTTACAAAATTGACTATTATGGTTTTGAAGAGTGTGTTTGACTGCCAGATTTCTGTAAACACACTAGTGCAGTAAAATGTAAAACTAAGAATATTGAAAAGTACAGGGAGAAGTGAGGCCTTTCAGTCTATGATTAAGTTCCTTCTGAATGACCTTGTGTGTGGGGAGTTTCTTGCCCAAAAACCTTTTGTTTCTGAAAAATAAATGTTGATGTAAAGGGCGTGTGAAAAAAAACCCTAAAGTGGGCCCAGATGCCAACTTCACAAAGGATGAATCATCACTTTGATTAGCAGTTGTGATCCCACTCTCCCCAGTGGGAAAAAGGGAGCACAGACAGAAAAGCACTATAAAATTCAGTCCACCTGCAAAACCAAATGAGTAAGGAACCATAACTTCATGCAGCACAATTTAGGTTACTACCAGTTAAATATTATACTGTGAAAAATATCTGTAAATGAAAGTGAATGATATTTCACCAAATATGCACATTCTATATCACTTGGTACTTTCTGCAGTTTCACAGATGATAACAATCCTGACAGCTTTAACTTTGTTTTGTATATGTGTTCAAAATGTTCTCTGAATGTGAATATATTCCAAGGTACTGAATGGCACCATAGTTGCCAGTCAGTCTCCTCAGGTTAGATGATTAATGCAAGCTGTATATTACAGTTTTCATGCTGTACTTTTCCTCCAGCTAAGTAAACTAGATTATTTGCAGAAAAGATTTTTCAAATTTAATCAATGCCACTGAGAAAAAAATCGATAAGGTTTACAGAACCACTCCAGTCCTTATTTGCAGTAAGAGTCATTGTGGTCTCTCTCATTGCCAATGTTTTTGGTAAGAGGTGCCAAGCAATAAATAACAAGGGCTGTATACTGCATTTTAAGAATATTTTAAGGGAAACATGAACTTGCAGTGCTAACGCTAAAAAGCTGTATTTTTTTTCTTGGCTTTTATGAACTTTATTTCTACATCAGCAGACTCTAGAGTCCTGGGATGTGTGTAGTTCTGGACGCATGTTTCAGCTGCTCTTTTGAACTGATATCAAGTGTTATTGATCCATTAAGTTAATATTGTTGCTATCAAATCCAATAATGTGAAGAACTAACACAGAAAGAGCAAGTTGTTTTATTTCAGACTTCTGTTAGGGGTTTCTGCAACGAAAGAAGCTTGGACAGTGTTGGGATACTTCTCCTTTTGGAGTACATCTTTTTGTTTGTGAGTTTGGTTTTTGGCAATTCAATTTTTAGTGTAAAGACCACAAGTAAATTCTTCAAAAGAAAAGGGAATGTGGCTGGTTTGGTAAGCTTGGAGTAAATCATGTGATTCAAATCCTGCTCACCTTAGCAAGAAAGTTAAAAATAATTCTCCTTTTAAGTTAGTAGGTTTTCTTCTGGTCCTGCCTTCCTCACAAATGTGGTGACATTAAAGAGTAAAGTAGATCACCATGTCCATGTGAACTGAGCATTTTTTAATAGTACCAGCCACTGTAATTGGAGTCAATTGCTTCCACAGTAAATTCATTCTCAGTGAACACAATGTCTTGGGCATAAAAGGTTTGTAGTTGAATAGTATTTATAATTTCCAAATTTAATTCAACTAATTATTTAATTCAATTAATTCTTGACTAATTACTCCTTCCACTGAACTTAAAGAAAATTCTATGATTCTCTCCTCCTCACCCCACACCCTCAACAAGATATTGAAAGTTCTGAAGGTACCAAAAGTGGTTTTGTGTTAATTCAGTAGAGGGGTGTAGAATTACTGTAAAACAAGTGATACATTTATAAATATGTAGTCTATGTTGTAGTATACTATTAGCTTTTCTTTTAATGTTTCCTTGAAGTATAGAGACTTGGGTTATTAATGTCTTTAAAATGGTTTATCCTGTTCTGCAGACATAGGTCACCTGCAACTCCCAAGTTTGTACATTTCTAAAGCCTTAATTTAATACAATGTAATGGTTTGTCTCAGAGTGGGTATTACGCCTCTCCTTAGTATCCTCTTCTCTTGGTTGAGAACACTGCCTGGGACGTTAAAGAAGACAAAGAGTCACCAGCTCAGCTGTTTGTCTTTCCTTGAGTTTTCTCTTGTTTTATAGTTTTGTATCTGGATGCCATCTCTCTCTTAATATCCTTCCAGGTTTAGGTTTGGAATCTCACATTTTTAATTTCCTTTTTCTCTTTGCTCCTATTCATTTAGCTTTCTGTCCATCAGCATTCAAAAATTCCAATATGCAAAGAACTGGACAACAAACAAAAGCAGCAAAGAACCCTCCAAGGTTTCATCCTTCAGAACTAATAGAAAATATTTTCCAGTATTTTTTGTTTGCTTCCTCTCATCCCCATCATCTAAACATTAGATTGAGGTTCAAATAACAATGTGTCTCAGAGCTATAATAGGAACCAGATCAGGACAGCCTAGTTATAGAAGTTGCTTCTGTGAGGTACAGAATTGCACTTATGAGAAAAATTACCACCCTGCCACCTATGTGTTGGAGGTTGAGAGAATTTTCCCCCACTTTGTTGTTAGGGAGCCATTACGACTGAACACTTAAGAGACAAAAGATGTAGCCAGGGTGTGCTGAGGGAAGGGGAGCAGCTGGCCACTGGTAAGGTCACTTGCTCCCTGGATACCGGAGGGGGAACAGTGAAGCTGCTGTCTCCCTTTCGCTGAGACCGTGGAAAAGCCCAGCTCTGCACTGTCTTTTCTTCCTTGCTGGGTGAGCTCTCGTATGGGAAAAAGCACCGGATTCTGATCCTTTTCCCCTCCCGGAGCGTGCTGCACTCGCGGCTGCTGCTGAGGTGCTCCACGCCCCTCCACCTGCCTGAAGGCAACTGCGGAGTTTCTGCCCCCTTTCGCTTGCTGGCCTGGGTGAGGCAGCGCTGCAGTTCCAGCTCACTTCTCTAAGCTCCCCACACCCCGTCCTGCCGTCAGGCCCGCCCGCCATTACCCACTGAGGCAGAGCTGAGCTCGCGCCACAGCGCCCCCTGCGGCTGTGCAGGGTCATCGCACCGCCCTTGCCATCTGGGACCCAACAGCGCCCCTGCTGGCTGTGACGGTAACTGCACCAAAAGGATGGTGCCTGGCAGCCCAGAGTGAGCTGCCACCAAATTTCTGGTTTTGTTTGTTGTTGCTTGTTGGCCTCCTCATATATACTAGTAAAGAACGGTTGTTCCTTTTCCCATATCTTTCCCTGAAAGCCCTTTTTTTCAAAGGTATAATAATTCAGAAGGAAGGGGGGGTCACTTTCTCTATTCTAAGGGAGGGTTCCACCTTCCTTAGCAGACAGCTGTCTTCCAAACCAAGACGATATTAAACTGAATTATACCATTACGGTTGTGACAAAATTGGCTGTAAAACCATTGTGAAAAGAACAAATCATTATATGTGATGTCCCTAGCTCGTATTATCGCTTCTCTATCCTTTACAAAAAATTCTTTGTATGTTTATTTTCATGCTGTGATGAATGATAGCTGACACAAAGAAAACCCAACCAAGGCAATGCATACAAATCAGAATTATAATATGATGTTTTGCAACAATATCTACTGGCAGTAAAATCCCCCAAGTTTTAGACAGCTATAAGGAATGTGAGCAGTTTTATTCTGAATACTTGCTCTGTGGGTCCATCAGCTTCAAGGGGTGTCTGTGTCCTGCCCCTCACCTTGCCATATTCACACAAGAGGCACAGAAAAAGTGCTGTGTGGTGATCTGTTAATACTTTTTTTATGCTAGATTGAATTTTCTAATAGCACAAATCATTGTGCTTTGGCTGTTATTCTTTTTGTTTTCATGAGAAATAATTGTTGACAGTAACAATTTTTTTATGGCTTTTGCAGACTGCAGTGATCCAATCAATTGAGGACTGTAGTGAATAAGGCCAGCCAAAATCTGAACTTTATTTTTATAAGGTCTTGGAAGATGTGGTATCATATTCACAGGTAGACTTTTAAAAAGATGTCTCTGTCATCTAAATGAAATCTGTAATAATTGCAATGAACTTACTGTGTTAAACTTGGTGGATTCAGTTCTCTTTTCAGTTCAACTTTTTAGTTGTTGATTTTTTTTTTACTTATTTGTTTGTTTGTTTTTATTCACAAATTAAACAGAATTTCGTTTTAGGCCCACTTAACTGAGCTCAAGAAATTCAGGATTCTAATTATCCTTCCTGCAGATCTCAACAAAAATACTTGATACAATTTAGAGATTTCACTGCTACAGACCAGTTCACTATTAACAAAGAGTTGTGCTGTATGTTATATTGTTCAGACTATTTCAATTTAGATGTAGATTGGAGAAAATAAAAGTACCTTTACAGTCTATTCTATACCTCTTAAAGGACAAAAACTAATTTTCTCTCTGAGCTTTATTTTTATGTTGCTTTTTTTGGTAATTGCATGGTGTTATTTTTGTCAAATGGTATTTGTCTGCTTTCAAAGGCATACCTTGGCAGAACCTCTTTCACAGGAGGAAAAAACAATGTCATAGACTTCCTCATGTTTATTTAATACACAATTGTCTACTTCAGGTGTTGCATATGGAGTTTGTACTGTAAACTAGTTTTACTGTACTCTGGACAACAATTTAATGCTGGGGATGACCAAAAAAATCAATTAGTTACAAAAGTATGAATTCTATAATTTTAAAGTTAATTACAATGTATTTTGAGGTAAAAGCCTTAATTAATTTAAAGCACAGTCTCCAAAAGATGGCAAAAGTTTGTGAATTTTTTGGGCTATATATTTTTTTTTTAGTAATTTGCTCTTTAAAGTACGGCTAAAAGTGTCTGGATCCTAGTTTTTCGCTTTAGTCTGTCTTTGCAGTCTTTGGGACAAAGAGCACAAGGCAATTTTCTGTTATGCATTTTCTCTTACAAAACTCTGGGCTTCTGACTAGTCAAAAGAAATTAGGAAATTGAGATTATATCTCAGTGACTCTGACAAATAAATGAAAAGAATTTCTCTGATGTCAATGTGATCAGCACTTGCTGTGTTGAATAGGCTTGCTGGAACTGTGCCAAAAGAGCTTGGGATGTGACTATCATTTCTGCTTAGTAAAATGGTTTGGATGATATATATTTCCATGCACTTGCCTTTAAAACATTATTTTTTTGACACCTGGAATTTAATTTAAATTACATCTTGTTTCGGAACACTCAGGTTGACAGTATGAAAACATAATGAGAATGATAATAGAGAACAAGTAATGTGGAATTATTTTATTAAATTTTATTTGAAATTTAATGACATCAGCACTTAGTAGACTGTCTTCTAAGAATGCCTGTGTGTGGACAAAGATGAACCTTGGCATACTTGGCATATGATTTGTTATCGATAATGAGTTTATATTCTCGCTGCATTTATTAGGAAATAAAATATTAAACTGCAAGATTAGAAAATACGGCACATAATTTAAAATTTGGCTCACCTTTTTCTGTGGCTTAGATAACCTTGCAAGTGTTTGATAAATTTATATTGATACGAGCATACAAATAGAGATGTGGAAATCAGCATGTTAGTGAAAATATAATAGAGAGATATTAGAATTACAGAAAGCTATATATTTACCTCACTCAAAATGGTTTTAAATGCTCAGATGTTTGGTTTAGCTACATATATTTCTGGAGGAGGAAAATAATCTCCAGATTTGTGAATTGTGAACTTTGAAGAGCTTAGTGGATAAAACAAACATGTACCTGTCTGCTCTGTCCCTCGCAGCCCATTCCCTCCCCTTCTTTTACTGTGAGTTTTTACAGTGGAACATGCTGGTTGAAAGTGTGAAGAGCAGGCGCTCATCAGGGTTGTCATAGTGTCACCCAGTCTGGAAAACCAAGAGTGATAAACAAGGGGGAAAAAAGCCTTTTGCTGTTATCAAAGAAATACTGCGAGAGATCAGGAGGCAGCTTGGTTGTGGGACAACAATCCATAATTTACTTTGCAGATATCTCTGTAATTTACGCACCAGGCAGAGCAACCGCACAGTTGTAGATGCTCTGGGGAAAGGATATCCAGAGCCCCATAAATCATGGTAAGGATTAAAAGCAATGAACATTCATCTTCTTAACCACCTAAAAGCAGTATTGCAAAGCCAAGGATTACAACTTACTGTGCATGTAATCTTTGTTCAGGGATAAAAGGTGTCAAATTTTTAAAATGCTTCTCTCAATTAACACTCACACCTACCTTTTCAAAGGGAAAATAGATGTCTTAAAAGAGATCTTAGAAGAATTTCTGCTGTTAAACACTTAGCATTTCCCACAAAAGAATGGAAAAAAATACTGATTCTCGCTGAGCCCTTTGTTTCTAAGCCCTGATCTGTTTTTAAGTTAAAATTTACAAATACGTTTGAAAACCTAGCTTAATAGGAACAAGACAAAAAAGATATTTACCTTTCTCATTTTAAAATGGTGGACTCCTGAACAGCCCATTGCCATTGAATTGCCTTTGCCTTTGCTTGAATCCAGATACTTTTTCAAATATAAATACTCAACTCAAATACAGATGGTGATTAAAGAATAAACTTGCAATGACAAAAACATAGCACGTATTCAGTCTGCTAAATAAGCACTGTACAGCCTGAATTTATCTGTTTGGTGTGTAAATGTTGCCAGTACACCTGGAAATAAGTTTTAACTTATCCACCAATGAATTGAAAATATTTAACTTCCCTACTCAGAATGCCAGTAGAGGGACTGAAAACATTTGCAAGAGAAATGAATGTATGTGATGTCATAAGGACCCCCTTTCACAGCCCTGTAAACCAAGAAAACTGGGGAAGCAAGAACTTTTTTTTTTCTTAAATCTAATATGTGACTCAAAATTCTAGTAAATTCTGTCAGGGAAAGAAATACAGGAATATAATGTTCAGCAGAGTCCTGTATACTGCATGAGTGACAATGGTGGTGATGAGCTTCCAAAATGTACTATGATGAAAGCAAAGCTTTAAAACCTCCAAAGGTCTAATCCATTGCATAGATTAGCACAAGAAACCAAGAAAGATGGAGACAGACTTTTTATATGAACATGTACTGACAGGGCAAGGGGGCATGGCATCAAACTGAAAGAGGTTTAGATTAGATTTAAGGAAAAACTAATCCTTTACTGTAAGGGTGGTGAGGCACTGGAACCAGTTGCTGAGAGAAGTTGTGGATGCCCTAACCCTAGAAGTGTGTAAAGCAAGGTTGGATGTGGGGCCCTGAGACATCTGGTCTAGTGGAAGGTGTCCATGGTCCCACAGTAAGGGTATTGGAAATAGATGGTCTTTATCTTTCACCTTTAGATCACAGAATCATATAATGGCCTGGATTGGAAGGGACCTTAGAGTTGGACCACAATTTTACATATTGAAAATTAAAATAAAAAAAAAAGTATGTGTGTGTAGTTTGAGTCTTCTTGATAATTCAAACCTTTGGATTGTCAGAGGCAAACATGTTGTTAGGATCTTTACATTTAGTCATTATGTACAGAGTGTTTCCTGAGCACTGTCAGAAGATCACAATCAGGAGAGTATTGGTTTGTCAACTGCTTCAGGCCAGACCATTTGATAGCTACTTAAACAATGCTGTAAAGTTTTACAGGCCCCCAGGAAGACTTTCTGTCATCTCTTCAGGATAGCTGTTTCCTCTGATTATCTCATAAAGATTGTAGTGGAAATGTCTTCCTAGGCAGATTTTCTGTGGTGATTTTTCTTCTAATTCATCTATTTTCCTTTCTCTGCCTTTTTCCTATTTTGATGATGTGGAAGTTCATTTAGTTTCTAGTATTCCATTGGGATGTTTGATTACTCTAGAAATGTAGCCAATAAAACAGATGATGCAGGAAGACAGAGTTTGCTTATACATCTACCATGCTAGGCAGGAATGATGTTGTTACTATGAAATAAAACAGTGGCCTTGAATGCTATTTGTACGTAGATTTTTTTTCTTTCTCTGATTTGATGTAAAATTGAAAATTACTTCTCTGTGATCAATATTCTGTTTCATACCATAAGTGTGAGCTACATGCACAGTTTCTTATCCTCATAAAAAACATCATACTGCAGTCATGAGTCTTGGAATGGATCACAGATTAAGAGTCCATGATTCATGAGAACCAATGAAGTAAAACCATGAAGCTGGCTATTTAGTAAGCTGGCAGAAACTGCTCTTTGTTTAGGAAGTTCAATTTGCCCTAATGTAAATGTCTTTGTATTCTTTTTAATAAAGCCTTCTATAATTTGTACTACGCATGACAGCCATAGAACATGCTTTGTTCTATATCTGTCATGTTTTGAGAAAGTAGGATGGTCAGGTTACAAATGCATAGCTGAGACACATTTTTGTAATCTCATATGCAAACACACACACCTTTCAATACCAGTTGTTAATTTGGAGTTCTCCAGATTTTAGTGTCAACTTGAGATAATTTTAAAAAACATTAATTTTCTGAGCATACGTCAGAAACAAGCTGATTGAAAAAATATTCAGGTTTCAAAGACTATACCTGATGAAATGATGACTTCAAAAAATGAGGACTAAATCTTACCCAAGGCAATCAAGTTCTTTAGAAATTTACGTGTTTGTTTCACATAGTTGAAATGAAAGAGCTAAATTAAACCAGAAATCTGCAATATTCTCATTCACCTGAAACATGTAATTGAAAATGGCAAATTGTTGTTGCAATGCCGTAGAAATAACCTCTAAAGAAATTGCTTATAACATCTTACAAGGGAAATAGAGTGTTTTGGAGATGAGAAGTTTTCTGAGGAGTAAAGATTAAGTTACAAAAAGAGAGGGGTTTAATTTTTTTTTTTTTTTTAATTTTTTTGCTTAGCAATGGGAATTTGCATGAAAGTGCTCATCCTACTACTGATTCTGGTTATTTTAAATATGTCTGAAAAATGATGGTGTCTTTAAAGCCCAAAATGAATGAGTTGGTCATAGCGAAACCCCCTGGAAACTATTGATTTAGTTAAAAGAAGGATTAGGAAATTTAAATATGTCTAAGTCTCAACTGTTTCAGAAAGTGGTTTATGGTACTGGAAACTCTTGGGTTGCTGTACTTGGACACATGTTATCCTGCCATCTTACCAGTACAACAGCATGCCAAAAATAATTAGTTCTGATGAAAAAGACTTATTAGCAATGGGGTAGCACTGCGCTGTCACAATGATTTGTCTTCAGCTTCTCACTGGGTGCCCTTATATAGTACTGTGCTGATTATGTGAGCATCTGCTTGCATTCTGCTCACTGCAGCAGGCATGCCTTCAGAAACGAGGGAGGGAGAAGGAGTAATGAGATATGCAGGATAAAGTATGACATCCTTACAGTGATAGGAACCAAAATACCAAGCTTGCTCTCTTGAGAAGGTGTTCAAAGAGTCAGTGTAATTCGCTTAGAAAAATCCCAAACTGTTTACAGCATGAAGGACTTGCTCTTTTACAGTCAAAATTAGCACAAATTCTTCCCAGTCTTAATGTCATATTTAGATGAATGTTATACAATATAAAACAGGAGTACATTTCACACAACTTTTGCCTCTCCAAGGAGTCTGTCATTAATCGGAATCTGTACTGAGGCAGTTTTCTTCATCCTAGCTTTTGAAATGTTTTCCTTGTTTTCCAGGTAGCAAAGCAATAATGTATCTGATAATGCTTTGCTGTGCTGGTTGCATATGGTCTGAACATGGAATTGATATTGAATCCTGTAAATCAGCCAAGATCAATTTGGGTATTTCCTCCTATTCTTCAGTGTTGACAGCTTGTAGGTTCAGAACCAGTGAGTCCATGAAGGTCTGTAGGGATTTCTGTATTTTCTATACAACCGCTGTAGGCTTTAAAAGAATAACAATGATGTTTCAAATATATGTTTTTGTTGGTGTATGAGAGTCCTTAAAGGTGTTGAAAGTTGTTTCCAGATTTTTTTTTTTCTTCAAACTGTACTTTACCTAGGGAATAAGATTTGGTAATAGATGCCAAGGCTAAATTTATTTATCTGATTTTTTATTTATTACATATGGACATCACTAGTAAGCATATGGGACCCTCTACAGGGCCAGGTTCCTCTTATCAATGCAAATAAAAACTTTTATTTGCATTGGTAAGCCTGGCACTTAACTCATGATGCTTAGTGGTATTCTTCACATAAGTATAAGCTTTGAAAGGCATGGAGCTGAGATTTTGAATTACAACACATTATATCCTTTTAAGAATTATTTAAATCTGTATTTCAAGGATGGGATATTACAAAAATTATGATTATTACAGTCCACTGGGTACATACAATATGCTAGAAACATTTCATGGAGGAAAAACAGCTGTCTGAAATGCTATGAAATAGTCAAGTCCTTATTGTACAAACAACATCAGGAATATCTGTCACCTCTAACATGAAGTACAACCTATTAAGAAAATATGTTATTATATGGGGAAATGAGGCACATAGAGACTATAGCCATTTAGTGTATTATCACAGAATCACAGAACCAACTAAGATGGAAAAGACCTCTGAGGTCATTGATTCCAGCCTTTGACTGACCACCACCTCGTCAAATAAACTATGGTGGTAAGTGCCATGCCTGGTCAATTCTCCAGCACCTAAAGGGGTGGTGACCCCACTACCTTCCTGGGCAGTCTATTCCAATGTTTAAGAGCTGTTTCTGTGAAGAAATTCCTACTGTCCATTATGCATGACTCATTCCTAAAATCAGGGAGTTTTCAACAATATTGATTAAAACTCAGTGGCAACAGGGTAGAATTCTTTATTTTCACTACACCTTAGAGATATATATTATTCTGATGTAAATCTTATGTTTAGCTGAAGTAAAAATAAGGCATTTCAATATGAAAATCCAGTCAAAATGTACTCAACTTTTCTTAAACAGGTTCATATATTTTTAGATAAAATATTTTATCATAAATGCAGTGACTCTAAATGCTACTTTTTATATCAAGAATATTTTGCTAGAAATTAAAAAAAAAGCCAAATTGATGTATTTTATACAAATTGCTTGCAAGTAATAATGGTGCCTCTATTTTTGCTTATCCATCTTGTGTCATCATGCTGCCATCTATATCTCAAATTATTGTTTGGTTAGCTGCTGTTGCAACACAAGCCTATTGAATTTCTTTGACAGTGACTAGGTCAAAAACTAGGAAATCTAAATTGCCTAGTGATGTAAAACAACAAAAATCCGTCACCTTAGTTCATTTCTTTATCGACCATTCACCTGACCAACCCAAAAATCTTTAATTCTAAGACCCTGCTGTAAAAGTTATAGATGGAATCAATGCAACTGTTACATAGTTCTAATACTAAAACATAATGGCTCTAGTTTGCTGATAAGTGATCTAACTTATAAAGTATTGCCTTTGGGCAACTAGAAATAAGAGCTAAAAATAAATTAAATGGTAGAAATGCATATATTTTGAATAAATTATGTTAAAGCTCTCTAATCTTGTAGTTTTATGGAGAGGGGAGAAAACAGCAGGTGTCTTAAATCCTAGGAATTTTAGTATTGTTTCACTTGATATTTTAATCTGTGTTTGATCTAGATGCATCAACAAAGAGAAAGCACAAAGTTGGTTGTAGAACTGGTTTTTATACTGAAAATATATCTTATGTTCAGAGTGAAATTGTGGTCATAAGGATTTTGTTATGGGCTTAGACCTGGCTTTTTTCAATATTATCAGTAACCTGATGGGTGATGAAATTTAAACCTGTATTTCTTATCAGTTTTATGGATAAATTTGCCATCTACAAAACTGAGGAGAATTAAGAGGGTGTAGACTCTGCATTCAAAATAACCTCAAGAAATGGAGAAGTAACCACTAAAAAATGTGGTGAAACTTATACAAATGGAACATCCTTGCACAGAAATCACCCGAGACAAAATACAGACTGAGTTATTACATAAATTGGTTAGGTAACTACTCAGGGGAAGGAAGAAAGAGAGGAGGGATTGCAAATTGAACATGATGCGATAAAATTATTTCAAGATAAAGCATGAAAAAATTTGGGACATGATCTGATGACTGGAGAAAGGCAAATTTTGCACACATCTTCCAAAAAAGGCCCAAAAGATAATACAGGAAACTACTGCATAGACATCTCATGTTAGTTTCTGAGGAAATCATGGAATTATCCTAAACTTCACATCTGGGCTCATGAAGAAGGCTGTGATTGGGAACAGTCACGCTGCGATTCATGCCTGGCCAACCTGGTTGATTTCTGCTTTGTGAGCATGGAGAAAGCAATGGGTAATATTTGCCTTGACTTTAATAAGGCTTACATTGTTAGTGTTGAACATTGCACTCTGGATGGTAGAAAACTAGATGGCTAAAAATCTGGTTGGATGGCTGAGACAAGAGTATACTGATGAATGGTCATGTGCTACTTGAAGGCCTGTGGTAAATTAAGTTTTTCAGGAGTCTAACCACAGCCAGCAGAGGTGGTGTCCGGGCTGTATTCACAGGGGAACAGAAAGTACATTAAGGGAAAAGGATTATCCTTCTGCTTGCTTATGGGAGCTTATGAGACCTCATCCAGCTACTGCTTGCAGTTTTGGTTTCCCCAAAACAAGAGAGACATCAACTAGCTGAAGTGAGACGTGCAGATGATCCCCAAGCTGGTCAGGAGCTGGAGCATTTGTTTTTTGAGGATAGAATGGAGGATCAGGGTTTGTTCACCCTGAAGAGCATACTGGTTTGGGAGAATGTGTCATCAGCTTGCCTATGCCACCAAGGGAGTTAGCAAAAAAAAAGAGCTGGGCTCTTCATGGGCATGCATCAGAGAGAATGAAAGGCTGCAGGTGTAAACTGAAACAAGTGGGGTCAAGCTGGATATATGGAAAGACCTTGTAAGTCTTAGGGCAGTCAAACTGTGGAACAGGTTTTTTAGAGAGACTGTTTAGTCTCTCTGTTCTTGGGCATATTCAAGACTGGACTGAATAAAGCCCTGAGGACAGTGGTCTGACCCTTACTCCTGCTCTGAGTTGAAAATTGGACAAAAGATATCCTGATGTCTCTCCAGTCTGAATAATTCTGTGATTCTATCTATAGTTTAGATGACAATTTTTCATCTCTATTCAACTCCAGTAATGCTTTTGTAGTACTTTTGACATTATACTTTGAGATATCTGATTGCTTAAAAAAAATACACATTGCATGAGACAACCTTTGAACAATTACATCTTCAAAGTAAAGAGAAGATGGAAAAATTAGATATCTTAATCTGCCAGAAGTTCCTGAAAGAGGGGAGAATAACCTGTTTTCCCAGGACAAATAGGACAAGAATTAAGTGCTTTTTTACTTTATGGCAAGAGAGACTTTGATTACTTAGAATTAAAAATCTTATTATGGAAAATGTAATTGAAATAGACTGTGTAGGAGAACTGTGAATTCTTCATTATTAGAGATATTTAGGAATATAAATATCTGTCAGAAAAACAGTGATTTCTGAGAGAAGAAAATGAAAGATTTGAATATATTTTATATTGTGCATGCAAAGACTATGCTAAAATGATTTAAAGCTTCCCTGACCTCTATTGTTTGCAGTATAACTGGGAGGTAATTTTTTTAAAAAACCTTCAGACACTGAGTATGTCAGGATTTCTTCAAAGACTGACTTAGCTGTCGGTTTCACTACTTTTCACTGTAAGATTTATGTCAAATCATGTTAAAATATAACAGTACATTTTTACACGCATCTATGTAAAAAACACGCAATCTTCTTAGAGTTTGGGCTGCTGTAATTTAAGCATTCACAGTGTGGATCCTTAAATGCTTCTAGTAAAATACTTATATGATGCCTTTTTTTTTTTTCCCTGCAGCTCATTAAAAGAGTGAAATGCAAGCCATTAAGCCATTATCATCTTACAAAGTTTAGTTATCTGAGATATGAATAACAGCTGACCCAGGAAGAGGTGATCCAGTTCATTTCAGAAGTTTTGGAAGCATAACTGTTCATTTTCCACCATGAAGGCAGAGTGAGATAGCATTGTCTGAAGTATGAGTTTCTTGTGCTTCTTTTTCAGGTCCCTTTAACTCTGTTTTTTGCTGGAATGCAGACAAGCTAGAGATGAGATTTAGGGTAGGCTGCTAGTCTGCCTATATGGAGATGAGGCTGAGGACTCTAATTCTTGTAAGATTAAAGGCTTTAACTGAAATGAATTGTAAAGCAAATAATCTCATTCCTATATTGTCAAGGTTGATAACTACTCTAAAGGTCGAACCTCTATTTTAGTCTGAGTGGTCTCTGAAGCAGACATATTATCTTAAGCAAGGACTGACTCATGGACCAAGTAATTTTAGAGCAGGATAAACAAAGAAAAGAAATGAAATTTTATTACAATATGCCCTCTACACTGTGTTTAAAAAACTGCTGTTTTGCAGTTTATGAACTAATTAGCAAAAAACCCTCTCTTTAATTGTAGACTGTGTGAGTTACAGCGGTATTTCACCCAACCCGTCAGATGACAGAGAGGGGCAACAGGAAAAAAAGGTAAAATACTGGCTTGGTTTAGTTTAGTTTGTTGTGATATTCCTTTGAATAACTTCGTGGAGTATAATGGGCGTATGCCTGAAAGACATCTGAGCTATCTCAGGTGGTTTCTCTGAACATTCAGGTTTGTACTGAGTTGTGATACTGAGTACTGAGTACTGTGTACTGAGTTGTGTACTGTGTTTGAATTGTGATACTGCCTGTGGGGTGACACCATGTGTTTAACGTCTGATGTCACTAGACTATAAATGTATTTTGATTGACTTGCTTATACTTCAGTGTCAATATTGTGTTTAATGCTGTGACTCTCATGAGATCTCATGAGTCTGAGGTTTTGCCCTCACCATTGGCAGTATTACATAAATATAATCTGTAGGGAGAGCTTCACTTTCTATTCTGGTTGCCTGATCTATTTGCCATTCTTGTTAGACCAAGCTAAGAATTTTCCATTTTTTTACTGAAGTTATGGTATTTTCATCTGACATGTTAAATGTTGAGTTTGTGCTACAAATCAAATTTCTGGTGTTTTTATTGCTCACTGATTTAAGTAGCATTTTTCATTGATTTATTTATATTAATAAAGACGGTAGTGGTTCCTTTAATATTACTGCTCTATATATTATTATATGAAATACTTTAATAGGATAGTATACAATTCATGAATTTTATAACTAAGGTTGGTGTGGTAACAAGTATGTTACAGAAAACTGAGAAGATTGACAAACCAGTAAGAATGTTAGTTTGGATTGATTCTGGTTGTTATCCCACCTACCAAGGGCTTTGAAATCTGCAGTTCATTTTGTGTCCTATAACTTATGATATCAAGATCAGATGGGCTTGTTGACTTTATGAGCTAGACAAGTGGGGTACAATGAAATATTATTATCTGAAGCTCACTTAGCATCACCTGACATATGGTGATGTGCATAAGATCTTCTATGCTGAACCTATGGGTGCTTAATTTTGTAGTAAAGGTTTCCTCATAGTGTTTGCATTTTTTCTGGTAGTGAAGGTGTATGGCTTCTTTCTGCACATTGTCATACCTACACCATGCTGAGCAAAGTGTGCGCTCACAAGTGTTACAAGTATTTGAGAGAAGTGGAGAACAACCCCTCAGTCTGGTTTTGGGGTGTTGCTAGTGAGAATAATTCTCAGATACTTCTCCTTGGCTCTCCTGTCATTTCAAATGGAAGGCTCAAAGAGGCATATAGAAAAGCTTTTTCTTTTTTGCTACTTTATAAAATTAAAATAAAGAAAAGGAATATTGAAACTGTGTAACATATTAGGTGGAAATACCTTGTACAAAATGTCGAGTTAGAGTTCATGTCTTGAGTTTGTGAGAAGAGTGAAATGTTGTTAAAATTCAGAAGTTATCTAAAATTTCAGAATAACAGATCAGACTGGGTGGGGAAATCTTGAGTGAATAAAAATTGTCACAGTAGAAAATTAATCTTTCTGGAGTCAGGGGCACTCACCAAGTAATGTAATAACTGATTATGAAACAAAGGAAAGATGATGAAATCGGAAAGTGGAATATAGAAGAACCTATATTGATGTTCAATTTTCCCAACACTTCCTTAGCTGGAAATAAGGAATGGACTAGGGAGGCACACTGAGAATGAGAAACAAAATATAAAGTACCTTTTTGCCCCAATCATTTTCTATTAGGAACGAAAGATTTGTTCTGTGACTGAAGAAAGGGCTGGGTTAGAAAAGGTAAATATTTAACTATCTGAAAGTGCTAATACTCTGGGCAGTTCTATGAAAAAATATTGAATAAATAATACAGTAAGTGCCAGCTTTGTCTCCTTCTGGATCCTGGCTGATTAGTAAGAATATTAAGATTTTTTTGGGAATAAACATGGAAGCTTGAGAAAAAGTTGTGCATAATTGCATAATCAGCTGTTGGTATGAATAAATGTAGCTGACCTCTGTGGATGAAAATGGGTATTACAGACCTGAAAGTAAGGCAAGAAGATAGCCTGCAAAAGGAATACTTTATTGTAAACTGTAGTGAAGGAGGACTCCTCTTATGATATTATGTGTTTTTCTCACTAATGTGTATTTCTGCTGTCCTTACCCCCCCTGCATGCTCAGACCAGTTACAAGGTGCTTCAGTGTATCACTTACAGATGAGTTTTGATAAATGTTGATGTATTTCAATATCATTTTCAATAAATTCATTACATTTTATAATTTTTTTGTACAATATTCAACTCTGTTTAAGGAAAGAAAGCATTTTTGTTACCGTGGTGGGAATGGAGATAATAAATCTGCATAAGTTTTAAGAAATTGAGATGGCTAGGATTTGAGGATAAGTATCTTCTTTCATAATACTAGACATCTGAAGTATTTCTCTGAATCTCTCACAATCTCTTTACAAATGTCCTAAATAAAACGTTTTTGTGAATTTTCCAGATTTAAAGACAGCCTCTGTTTTTTTTGAACACTTATCTTAAGAAAATTATTAATTAAATTAAGATAATTTTGTTCCTTGAACAAAAAGCTTGTAGGACTACTCTGTGAAATCTCTTTCCTGTCTTATGTTTTTTTTTTTGCTATGGTGTATTTTAGACAAGTGAGTGGGTGGGTAGATGTCAGGGTAGGGCCAATATTTTAGTATATATGAATATGTATTCAAGACTGAAAAATTAAAATATTTCCTCTAATTCGGAGATATCTTTTAGCAGATGGTTATAAAAAGAGTTGAGAAGTCTTCTTGTATAAGTTTCAAGGTCACATATATATGGGTGATGCATGGGATTTTTTTGTTAACCTTGAAGTGTTATTTGGTGACAGAAAGTTAAGTCATGATCTTTGTCATTAATTGTAGATATTATTATTATATTTTTATGCTGCACTTTCACAGATTTTTTGTTAGTAACAAGCCAGTTTTCTATAGTTGCACATTTTAATAATAAGAGTTTTAAAGTGTTCCTTAAAGCTGTAGTAGTTTTTGTATGATCTGTTACATTTAAATGACTTTTTACAGTTGTTCATGATGATTTGAAAAGCCACTACTACACAAAGTATGATAAGCTTTGTTACAATTACTGATAATGCAAAATAATCTCTAGTCAACATATAAAGTGTAAAATTATTTTTCTTTCCATTGGCTTTTTGATCATCATAGTTATTTTTCTGACCTATGTAAGGAGAGAAGCTAATGTACAGAAATTACAAAAGTAATTCTTAGGTCATGGTCACTACAATTTTTCTCAGTATGGGATGACTGTAGGTTCCAGAATATGAAGTCAGTATTTAGCGCCTGCTAAAATTATACTGTAAAGTCATTGACTCATAAGTAGATATAAATGCCATGAGTCTGACTATAGAAAATGCTCTTACTGAAAAAGAGTGGGTTTAGATTAGATCTCCCATAAGGAATCTTGGTAGTCAGGATTTCCCTTGTATTTTAGTAACAGCTGAAGTAGGTAAATATATGTCATCATGTTTTTTTAACTTACAGCTGAAAAAAAAAGTAAATTTAGTTTTGTTTGACAAGGTAAAACTGGCTTTTATTCTGTCAGTAATTTCTAGTTTTTGGGTTTATTTTTCCTGTTCTGACCATATTTTTTAGATTACAAGTACTGTTTCCTGTTTTATTTAAAGGAGACCACCCTATAATTTTCTGGATAGTCTGTTAGTCTCTAAAAACCTCATCCTGTATTGAGTTTAAAGGGAATACTTTTGTTTTTTTATCTTTTCCATTTCATGACTCTCAAAATATCCTCCACAGTTCACTCAATAGCTTAAAAAACACCAAATAGCTTAGCACAGAAAAAGCAAGAAGTGAAATCCTGCTTTACCTAGTGCTCACTGAGCCTGAATGAAAATTTCAGGAATGGTCTGTCAATACTTCCATGCATAAACTTCTAGACGCTACCAAAACTAATGGAGTTGGCGTATGTTCCAAAGCCATGATCTCCACGTAATGCTCAGAGGGCCTTTTCACTAAAATATACTTTTGCCTTTGTACAAGTAGCCTTTTCTGTCAATGTAATTGGGTTTTCTAATGACACTTTTCATGTATGGATTGCACTTATAAAACAGACGTCCAGGATTTACAGGAAGGATAAAATTTTAAATATAGTCTCATATTTTTTGTTTATTGTAGTACAGGCTTATATTAATCTGTTTGTCTGTGTTGTTTTGTGTTTGTAATTTTTTTAATGGCCACATTTCTTCAGATATTCTACACCAAATAAAAATTTAAATAGCAATTATAGAGGTTGTTGAGTAGTAAGTTACTTTTTCCTCTATTTATGTGACAAAATAATTATAAGACTTTCTTAAAGAATTTTTTTTTCCTCTCCACAGCACTGTGTGGAGCTGTATTGTATAAGCAGAAGGAAGAGGGAAATAAATTAAAAAACTGTAATTCTCATGCAATCAATTCATTCAGAAATCATTGTAGTGAAAGACTTTTAGGGAGAAGGGATTTCATTTTAATTTGTTCATGAAGTGAGGGAGTGCAGTCAGAGGTTTTGGGGGAGGGAAGGGAGACTACATAAGCATTATCTGCTATGTTGATACTGGAAGAAATGTTTTTCACTATCACTTTATTTCATCCTAAAGTTCAGTGTGGAGCAGGACCTGGTTATGTGTTCTAGATTGAGATGAAAGTAGTCTCACTGTTAAATGATTAAAGACTTATCAGATTATAAGTACAGATATGCTGGAGAGGAGAAAAGCTAGAGGAATAAAAAGGGAAATATAAAAGCCTGTCTCTTTTTCTGAAATCTGTATGTTGCATTATACAATAATAATAGTAAATTGACAAAATCTTGCTGCCATTTAGGAAAATATGTGAAAGATGTGGGGTGGCCATAAAAATGGGGAGGTCTGCTGTGTGTTTATTGCTAGCTTTTAGTAGAATAGATCTTTGGTGGTCAAAATCTTGTTTCAAAGAAAATACATCTGCAGCTCACTGATCCAGCCTAGGTATACAGAGTTCTGGAAGTATGGAAGTAAAATTAAATGGAAAGAATTGGTAATAGAATGGTAAATTGAATTCTTATTTGGTAAAGTCTTTGTGTGAAAGTATTTTCAGAAAAGATATTTTAAAAGTAGGCAACTAGAACTATTTGCTATCTACAATTACACAAACTGGTTTGTTTTTTTTTACACTCTGAGATTTTTTGATAATTCTTTTTAAATCTTAGAAAAATACTGAGTAGGTGTAAATTGCACTCCATGCTCATGTTCAGGTATTTTACCAAGCCTTTTATATTGCTTAACACATAGTCCTTAGACTAGGGTTTAGAAGACAGATTTCCATTACTGTAAGGGCTTTGCTAGGTCTTTCTACCCCCAAAAAGAAAGATAGACATTGCTCTGTCAGTGGCTTGTCCTGGTTCTGGCTCAGATCAGCAGAAAAGGGCATGGCCAAGACATTGGGTTATTTGATACTATGTGGTGTCATTGCCAGGGGCAGGGAACAGGGATGCTCTCTTCCAGGAAAGAGGGTCATACTTTTCCAGAGGAACAAGTGTGGATAACGCAGCGGTGGGATAATGTTGGTCCTGACCAGAGAGAGCAGCATGGGTGGAATGGCTGCAGCCAGACTGGGCTCTACACTCTCGTTCTTGTACAATTTTGTTATTAATATTGATGCTGTAACTGGTTATTTTCTTATCTCATTGATGTTTCCAGTGAATTATTCCTATCTCAACCCATGATCTTTGCCTGTTGTGCCTTCAACTCTTGTCTCTCCACCCGTGGACAAAAGTGGGCAGGAGAGCGGAAGCGAGTGAGCAGCACAGGCTTTTGGTGTCATGGGATCTGTGTGTGTGGGCCACTAAACGGGGGACTACCATTCCTAAACCACAGCATGTCTAAAAGAAAATTATTTTGTTCTGCAGAATTTAAAATTCAAAACTTGAAAGCTGTTTTTATAATATAGCCTAGGCATAAGGCATTTTGCTACGCTGAAACTACCCAGGCGAAGAAAAAAGTTACATCCATATTTCACATGGGGTTTTTTTGCAAGCTATTTGTCATTAGCTCAATGTATAAAGGGGGCAGCATCATTGTTCATTTTTGTGAGTCTAAATGAAAGCTGATATAATTGCTATATTTGTGTGGAATTCATTCTCTAAATGTGAGTATAATTCATTATCTTAAGGAGTCTTCAGTTGAAGATGGACACTAAGCCATCCAGAGAATTTGAGGCTATTTGATATGAGCACAGAGGCACTCAGGAAACAATCTTTCTGATTTGGGTTGTTGGGACTTATGCTTGAACTGGAGGATAAGGCTGCTTAACTTGAGAGCTCTTTCTAAATGCTTTTTTGTTTCTTAATTTTTTGCTAAACTTTGTGTTATTTCTGTATTTCCAAAAGGGAGATTGTAGCATTCTTTACATTGCTGCAATGTGTCTATGTATCGTACTGATGTTTGTAAAGGGAAATCAAAACTTTCATATGTGGCTGTCAGAAGCACCTTTATTAACTTTGGCAGTCATTTCACATGGGCTTTAGTTTAGCATCTGCCACTGACATATCCTGTATTTTATCTTTTTCTTATTCAATTCCAAGATCATTTAGCTTACTGCAATGATTCTCAGCTGCTTGTTTTATTGGCTAGTACACTATACTCAGTCAAATATAATTTTAAGCTGCTCTTGGAGCCCACTTCCTATCTTGCTCTAGGGACACATGTATTTGCATGACACCTTTTTGTTTTGTCTATTGTAGCTGGTTTTTATTATCGCCTCAAAGGAAGAAGTACACATAAGATGTGTTAGATAAAGAAGGGAAGAATGGGAAGGAGAACAGAAGAAAGGGAAGTTTCAGGAGCAAAAGGGGAAATGAAGAAAAGGATGGAATAAGCAGTGAAAGCATTATTTGGGACGCATGCACACAAGGAGAGTTCACAGAGGCGGGAAAATACACTCAACACTTGCTGAAGCATTTTGGCTTTTGCATTTGGAAACATTCTACTCAAATAACCTCCAGCGTGAAATCACACCTTAATAAACACTTTAAATGGGTGTAATAATCATCTTATAATATGTGACTCAAAGAGGGACTCTTAATTATTAGCTAAGATTTTTTTGCCGTGAATTGATATGAAGTTGTTATTCCAGGCAAAAACCTCAAACTAATATAAGTGAAGTAAAAAACCATTTTCTATCTCTCCTTTATTTGTAGGTGCTTCACTAATATGGCCTTCACTCTGAGGGTGGGTATAGGGATAGGTATGGGTGTTCCTTATTTGACTTCAGTAGCAAGGAGGTTTTTTTAAGTTTGCTGCATTAGAGGTATCTTTTGGTGTATCAAATATGTGAGGCCTTCTTTCCTGGCTTTTGTTGGTTGGGTTTTTTTGGGGAGAAGTGGTGTTCATTTGTTTGGGTTTAATAAAAAAAAAAACAAACAACAGAGTGAGAGAGTCAAAATGGTAGATTAACTGGTTTTGTAATTAATTAATTACATGATGATGTGGGCATTTTGAGCTTTTAATTGTAACATTAGAGAAAACACACTGAAAAGCAGATAATTTCAGTGCATATGTTTATAGATATTTTTTCTGTTTCTTTTGATATGGTTTTCTTCCCAAGCCATTGCCTTCTTTTAGAAAACATAAAATTTATAGTATTATTATGATTCACTGCAAAGCCAGTTGTGAAGACACAGGACCTATATTGAGACAGCAGATCAGGAAACTAATGTATTAAAATAACAATTCATGAACATATACAGTGGATTTATAGGGTAGACTATGTATCTGATTTTATTCGACTTTCTCCTGGTCCATAAATGAACATCAAAGAAACAGTTTTTTGCTTATATTTCTAATAATTTCACTATGTGTAAACACACAGTCATACTGTATTTCTAGTATATGTTACAGTTTACTCATTTCTCTCATAGTAAGTAATCTCTTGGGTTCTTTTTGTTAGAAACATTTACTCCTCATTTTATTATTTCTACCTCTGGTTTACATCTATCACCAAATAATTCTTTAGAAAGAAAGAGAGGTTTTTTGAAAGGATGCATTTTAGCATGAATAAATAGATGATTTTGTTGTTCTCTATTTCTACAATTTCATAGAAATCACTTGTTTTCCACCTTGTCATTGAATATTCTTATTGACAGAAAACAGAATTAGGTGCAATTTCATTAAAAATTTTTTTGGGTAGCACTACAAACCAAACACCTAAACTAAAAATCTCCCAAACAAAGAACATCAACAAAAAAAAAACCAACACAACCTTTTTTCGAAAGCATAATTTCTATTCCTAGGGCATTGTATTAGTTTAAGGACAAAAGCTAAGCAGGAGTGCAGACTTTCAAAGCAATTGTAATGGCAAGAAAAATCCATTTGCTATCTTTATCAGAGAAATGATAATTGTGATATCTGAATCAAATATTTTTTATATTCAAAATAATCTATTCAGACCTCTATTCTTTCTTGTGACTTTTCATATGCTTGCTTTATTTGAATTTCCATAGTACACTACAAAATATGTTTAGCATTGAGTTCTTTGAGCTGTGTTCAAGGGAGCATTATACTATTGCAGAGAGTTTTAAACCTACCATTTTATGAAAGCCTGGGGGAAATGGGCAAAAAACACTCGAAATCACATTCTCCTCCTAAAAACCTAAAATAAAATGTTATGCACAAATAAAGTTTGATAATGATCAAAACATGGAATACAAAAGGATGAAAGCTTTGTAACTTGTGCCATAAACCAGCAGTGCTATAAACCACAGTTGGATTAACAAGGAGTTCAGAGTTTTAGCACGTAGTTGAAGGTCTTTTCTAGAAACTGGCAGTTCGTCAGTCTGAAGTAACTTGAATTGTGGAAGTTATTTTCCAGTCCCAAATTACAGAATTCAGATACAACCAGAGAAGATCTTTTAAACTGCGCTTATCCCTTGAGAAAACATTTTAAAGGAAAATAATGTCACCCACACCTCCTCTGGAAATCAACACAAAGGTGCATCCATACTTACAGGCGTCTAATGAAAAAGCAGGGTTTTCTGCCCTAGGGCATTTTCATTTTCTCTGTAGATCCAAGAAATACAAGGCATAAAATCAGCACTGATTGCAACCTCTGGATAAACAGCAACAAGGAATCAACATTATTTCATATTAGATTTCATACCAGACTGTATACAGATGCCATATGTAGCTAATCATATCAGAAAACCAAAGCCTGCATGGATCTGAATTTGTCAGGGGGTGTAGGAAGAAACAGAAGATTTTGCAAGTGCATAAACAAAAGGAATTGTAAGGAAAAGGTGTTTGTCCACCTTGTTGTTAAATACATATATTGACAGGAAACAGAATTAGGTGCAGTTCTATAAAGAATTTTTTGGGGTAGTACTGCAAACCAAAAACCTAAATAAAAAAATCACCCAAACTAAGAACATCAAAGGTGGGTCTGCTGCTGAATGCATCTGAAAAACTGCTGAGAAAGAATGTGTCAAAGGTAGGGATGCTTAATGTGTTTTCCTGATCAGTCTTTACTGGTAAATCAGCCTTCAGGAACTATAAGAAACAAGGCATATAGAAGGCCATGGATCTTGATGGGTGGCACTCATGAGAGCCAAGGGAGCTGGTTGATGTCACTGTGGGGCCACTCGTTTATTTTGAAAAGTCGTGGCAATCAGGAGCAATTCCTGAACATTGTAAGAGAGCAAATGTCACTCTTATATTCAAGAAAGTAAAGAATAAAGATCTGGGAACTACTATTGGTCAGCCTCACCTTAGTGCCTGGGAGGGCAATGAAGCAACTAATCCTGGAAACCACTTTTAAACATTTATGAAGCAGGTGAACATTTATGAATGAGAAGCAGGTGCTCAGGAGTAGTCAGTGTTGACTTATGAATGAGAAATCATGCTTAACCACTCTGATCATCTTCTACAATGAGGTGACTGACCTGGTAGACAAAGGGAAAACAGTAGATGTTTCTTACCTTAGCTTTAGTAAATTCATTGACACTGTTTCCCATAACACCCTTAAATAAAACTAAATAGGTATGCATTGGATAAATAGACAGCAAGGTGGATTGAAAATTGAGTAAATGTCTGGTCCTAGAGGATGATGATCAGTGACAAAAAGTCCAGTTGGAGGGAAGTCACTAGTGAAGAAGACTTGGGGTCAAGGGTGGAGTTACTTTTTAATGTCTTCCTTAATGAGCTGGATGATAAGGCACAATGTATGCTCAGCTAGTTTCCAGACAATAAAAAGCTGTCAGAAGTAGCTGATAAATCAGTTGGGTGTGATTGACGAAGTTCAACCCAACTTCAGTGATGGGCTGGGAAAATGGAAAGGGAAAAATCTCATAACATTCAACAGTGGGAAACTCCAAGTTCTGCATTTGGGAAGGAGTAATCCCAGGCACCAGTACCAACTGGGGTTGACCAGCTTTAAAGCAGTTCTGGGTCCAGTTCTGGTTCCCCCAGTTCAGGAAAGATATGGACTTAATTAGAATGCATCCATGGAAGGGCTGCAAAGTTGTATAAGCAGCTAAAGCATCTGTGATACAAGGAGAGGCTGAGAGGGAGCTGGGACTGTTCAGCATGAGTCAAAGAAGGCTCTAGGGGATTTTATCAATTTGGAAAAGTACCTGATAGGAAGGGAATGAAGGAGAGCTCTTGTCAATGGTACCCAGTGACAGGAAAATAAGCAATGGATGCAAATTTAAAAATATGAAAATATGTCTGAACACAAGAAATTTGATGACTCTGTAAAAACAGCATACAGACCTAGGAAAGGAATAGAAAATCCTTCCTATGCAGGCAGTTCATCATACCATTATTGCTTTAATTTAATCCAAAACAGCAGTCTTCTATACACAGCAAATAAGAACTCAGTGGGCTCTGATACAGTGTAAGACTAAAAGTCATTGACATGAAGAACCACAATCTATGTTTCATCATTTATTACTGTAATAAATGGATGGTTTATGACAGCAATAAAAGATGGAACCATTGCTCCATCTACACGTTGATAAAAGGGGAAAAGCTGAAATATGAATAACCCTATTTATGCTTCATGGTATTCTTGCCACAGAAACCTGGTCAAGGCTTCAATCAGTCCTTCAATCTGTACATAGCAAATCAACCAAAGGTTTATCCTTCTCTGGTCTTGTTAGGGTAAAGATCCTGTTGTCAGGAGTAGTCTAAAATGAAGGATAGGATTTACCTGTAATTACCTGTAATTACACTGTAATTACCTCAGTGGTAATTACATAATATGGGATATATATTTTTCCTTGAGGTTTTTTTTTCATAGAGCATACATACAGGCCATAGTCATGAAAGAGATTAGTTTTTGTTTTGTTTTTTTTTAATAGTGGGTAAGAGTCCATAATTCCTTTACAATATTGTTCTTGCCACAGCCTTCAATGACAATTTTATCTTGAAGCTTCATTGAAGCAAAACTAAGGAAAAATGTTTTCACTTCTAATATTCAGTGTGTAGGATTTAGAACACTTCCAAAGGATCTGAGAATGTAATGTAATCTTCAGCAAATTACAAGCAAAGAATGAAAAAATGAAAGAACTGCAAGATGAGAGCATGAGAATAAATCAGAATTAATTACATGAACAACTGAATGAATTGACTAAATTTAAAGACACAATTATATGACAAATTATGCTGAAAATTAAATTGCTCACTGAAATAGAAGCAGCTCCCTGGAGGCTGCGTATGTTGTGCAATAGTATCCTGAAAAGCGCCAATGTAAAATGGCTTTGGCATTCTCAATAGATTTATGTATATGGAGAACCAGTTTGGTTATTTTACTGACTGAACTTTTGGCAATTTTTGTGGTTTGTTTCTTGGTACTCAAATGTCAACACACAACTTTGGGAAGATAGATTGGATCATTATCAGAATTCTTAACTAAATTCAGATTAATTTGGTGAAACTCGCTGTTAAAGATCATCAGCATAAATGCCCAGGATGCCTTAACTTCTTTCGTGGCTCTGCTAAACATGCACATTTCATATTGCATAGTCCTTTTAAGAAACAAAGAAATGCCAATGAAGTTGCCAAACATTCTGAAATATAAAATATTATTTGTCTACTCTGCTAGATTTAGTAATACAGTCTAATGCTACTTTGGAGTACGTTTGTATGCTTGCATATGTAGAGAGGCTTAGAAACTTTCTGACAGAACATATTTATTGATGAATTGAAAAAGTAATTAAAGAACAATGAATCATAAACTGTGTCCTTTTGTTGCATGGCTGTTTCTGTCAATGGCTGATTATTTTTCCTCCTTAAGTATCTTACTATGCATAAATGTGTAGTATTTATTTATATGTGTATCTGCATCTGTGTATCTTTGTTGCATAAAAATAAAAATAAAGAAGAAAGTATTTAAAAACATCAGGATAGTTTTGATCTGTAAGTATAACAAATAAAATGAAAACAAAACAAAACTGAAGCTTAATGATTTTGAAGTGGTAATAAGGTTTGAAATGAAGCAAAGTCCTCTTGACTGTCATTATGAGAAACAGGAGAAGAAAAATCAATAGTAGAGAATAATGTGTAGATAAAACCTCGAGGAAAGAATGTGGTTTTGAGCTTCTAAGGGAGTATACTGTAAATAGCTATGAACAACAAAATCTGAAGCTGTTAAGCAGTAGCTGAATTTTCCTCTAACACTTAGTTCCCTGGTTATTTTTAAGTGAATTATATCTTATGAGAATGCTGTGTCTCAGAAACTGGGGAACAGCAGAATAAACAGAGAAGGATTCATGTTCTGAAAGACAGAGTTCAGGTTTCTACAGAATAGAAACAATCCCTTTAGCATCTTCTAAATTGTTTTCCTCTTCCAACATAACACTTCTTTTGCTCTGGCTATCAGATTCTACCTGTCCTTTTAGGTAATATAACAGAAAAGACAGAACTAAAGCATGAGAAGGGCAGGCAGGAGGAAGACCTGCAGGAGGAAAGTCTGCTGTTGTTTTAAGGACTATCTGATGGTATAATGAAGGGTTGAAGGAGATGGTACCAAACTGTCCTTTGGGCCTTTCAGGAGACAAGGTTTGGCAGTGCAGACAAGATGATAGAGCTCTTCCCTCCCTTCACAAATGTTCTCTTTTTCCTTGTGTCAAGGCCCTAGAGGAAAGAAGTTCATGAGCGATCAAATAAAAATGATCGAAAAAGAAATAATTCAGATATTTTAATATTGTTGTAGGCAAGGACTGTAGTGTTTTCAGAACCATGGTTTGGATTTTAATTAATAATGAGTACAGGTGAAACTCAGATGTAGCTATATTACTTGTCCTATGTTTGAAAACTAATAGAATTACAATTGTAAGAAATAAAAGTTTTGTTCCAAGTCTTGCGTAATTGGCAAATGGAAGTTACTCGGCTATGCAATGTCCTTTAAAATGTCCTGTGACCAAGCTACCTCTACTAGAGGCATTAAGGTAGGCATTGTTAGTAAAAGTGGCGTATAATTCTAGAGATTGAAGCATGATCCTTGACAGTTTTTCTGCTCTGGTCTCTGGTTCTTCTTATCTGACATGAGGAAGATGAGCTAGGCTATGAGTCACTTCTGAGGAATGATTCAGAATTCAGATTCAAAATGCATGGGCTCTGTTGCAGGAGTGAGTAATAAATCTCTATCTAAAAATTCTCAATAAGGACTTTTATGACACCTAGGTAGTACAATTCATTGACCTTACTCAGAAGCTGAAGTTTGGATGCATCTGATTATACCAGAGGAGGAATAAATTGACATAAGAATGGTGAGGAAGAAAAGCACTGAGCCCCAATTAAGATAGTTCCTTTTCTTGTAGCTCAATAGCTTGGAATATCCAAGATTTTCATGTTTCAGTTCACTGACATAAGAGTGAGAAAAACCTTTGTTATTCCTGGCTAATAAGATCTCATAACTCTGACCTTGCTAACTGTTCCTGTGTCTTCCAGATGAAATCAACACAGAATTGAAGTAAAACTCAGTGAACCAAAAGAAAATTAATTAAATTCCATGAACAAACCTTTGCTCACTTTGTTGTTTAGGAGCTGCAGATGACACTGGGAATAAGGCTTCTTTCTGTTATAGGAAATAGCTCAGTCTTTACAATCAGTAGTATGACGTATATGAAATAAAATGCTGTGTAATGGTATAACTGTATGTAGTGACAGCAGCCATGATTTTGCAATGATTCAGCCATTTCATAATGGTACTTCTGTGTGGATTAAGTGCTTTGCAATTCTGAAAAATTTATGTTAATGCAAGCAAACACATCAGTTTCCTTCCTGGGTCATAATCAAAGGAACCATATATAAGAGGAATGCGTAATACAACTTGGAACTTGGCAAGGAGTTGATATCTGAGTTCCTTTCTATTTATATGCCACCTGTAAAAAGGGGGTCATAACAAAGATTATGGTCTTGCTCAGTTTTCTCTTTGATTAACATATAGCTGGTGAGTTCTAGTTCTGAAAGCAATCTATGCCTCTTCAAATGATGTTGTACTGAACACAGGATGTGACCTTTGCGTGAAGTACCACATGTGAAAAAATATTCTATTTGTTGTCACTTGATTCTGTTTCAAACTTCTCCCTAGGATGTTGTAGTGTTTTAACGTCACCACTTGGGCTTAAATTCAAAATATTCACCTTTGAGTTTATGGTCTGGTTGCTTCAATACTTAGTTGGATATGTTGAATGTTAGAGAGAAGGCTAAGTGGTATATTCGGTATCAAAAATTGTTCTGAAATTGAAAATGAAGCCATGTAAGGCAATGAACTTACACACACGTAAGGTTGTTTTCTTTGCTGTGGGTTTTGGTGGTTTTCTTTGTGTCTGGCTCTTTGAGTTTTTTTTCTGGTGGGGAGGCCAGGGATTGGAAAGGAAAGAATACAATTGGGCACAACTTCTCTGGTGTTGAGTTGTACAGATCACTCAGGTCAAATACCAAAAAACTCATTAAATTCTTCTTGTCTTCCTGAAGTAGATATATTTAAGGTAATATATTCTCACACATGAAGAGAAAAAAGCTTGGGTTTCTGGTTTTATTTATGGATGCTTTAACCTATGTAAATAATTATCAGGAAGAGTAATATCCAGAATGCCCATGAGGTGTTTGTCTCAGAAGTAGACTAAAAAAGTCTCTTTACTGCAATTAACTTAGTATCTATGCAAACAAGTCACTGGTCATCACAATAGTAACAGCTTTTTAGGAAAAATAAAGAAATTATGTAATATTTTGACAACATGTCAACCAACACAAGGTAGGTGGCTTAATAAACAATGATGCAAAATATTTTGGGCAGAAAAATACATAGGTTGTTGAAGCATCCTGTTAGAGTGCAGGCTTTTATAAGACTGAAACATTCTGGAATCTTCCATACCTAATATCGTAATGATATAAAAACACTGATTAGAGAAGTTTTTTATTCCGTACTGGATAACTTCAGAAGTTTCATTAACTTGTTAGTTTGGGGAAACTACTAGATTGAGCTTTTTAGTTAATGAGTAAGACAGTACAAATGAATCTATCATCTTCTCTCTGAAAAATATCAAATCAGGCAATGAAAACTGGGTTTCCCTGTAAACCATCTTGGAACTACAATGCAGCTTCTAATGCCAGTTGAAGTGATGCATATTTGATGGTTCAAAAAATGCAATTAATCATTATTTTTATACTTCAAAACAAACCAAACACAACAAAAAAAAAAAAAAAAAACAAAAAACACACAAACAAACAACCAACACCCAACACCAAACCAACAACTTCATAATTTGCCCTGTGCTTAGTAAACAAAAGTTAAAGTCACAGAAATGCCTTTCTATGGTCTACATTTATATCTGGGGCAGAGTGTATTTTTCCACAGTGATCTATGTGTCCAACATAGACATATATGTAAGTTTACCTTTGCTAGATTTTTTACTGGATTTTCTACATAATTACTGCACCTTAATGTCATTTATATAGGTTCACCTTTTCAAGCATATGTCTAATTACTTTCTTCATGCCTTCTAAACATTGGAAATAACAAGAGGAAATCTTTTTGGAGCAATGGTCCATTAGCCACTGTTATTTAGGATATCTTTACTGATTTCACTCATATATTGCCCATGATTTGAGTTTTGAGTCCACATAGTATTTCTTGAAAGAAATGAAGTGGTATAATTTATGCTGAAATTATTTGAGAAGTGTAAACGGGACAAGCATACCTCTGAATAGAGGTTTGGGTCTCTTCCTTTTTTAAAAAACAAAAACCAAAAAACCCTAACAAAAAAATGTATGCAAATCATTAGAAAATGTGGAGGAGGTTTGGGGGGAAAAAAGAGTCTGTTCTGTTCTGATAATTATAACAGCAACAGATAATGAGTAACCCTAATATAAAGCAAGTCCTGAAGAAAATCTCAGTACAGCAAGGGCACATACCTCAGAGGCACCATGGTGTTTATTGTTTCAGGCTCCCATATCAAATTTTACTAAATCACTTCTGCCCTTTGAGTGGCATTCTTGTGCAGTTGCCTGGTAAAAACTTACCTGATATAGACTGGGAAAGATAGCTGGTATGGTTTTTCTCAGTGCCTTCTAAGGGGCATAGTCTCATTGCTAAAAGTGATTTTACATTATTGAGAAAAGTCAGCAAAAGGAACTAAATTGCAGGGAACATTTCAGCCTTTAGTGACAGAGTTGTTTTCCACTGGGGACCTTCCACTTTCTCAGATGCAGTACCTGGAACAGAGAAGAACTTAATTCTACTGCTAAGGTTGCAGTTAATAATACAGGTAATAATGACAGCAGTGAAGTTAATGATCTCATTTTGTGCAGCCCTAGATACTGTAAAATGCTGCTGTTACCTGGATACATGAGATACTTGGTAATAGAATTTCCTTAAGCTTGTCTCAGGTAGACAGAAACACTGAATATAAACTTCTTAGATTTTTACTACAAGAATTGTATTATGACTATAAAAGTGAAGTCTCGGGGACAATAATGTTTTTCCATTTATACCTGTAATTGCAGGCTAAGTATCTTCACAAAGACCTGTCTTGGTCCTTTTTTTGAAAAACAGAATAGAATTGAGACGAGTTATGCCAGTTTTTTGAAAATAGTGTCCTAATTTCATTGTCTTCATTTTAGAGCATGAAATTTCTTAAAAAACTCTGTTTTATCCAGGAGGGTAATTTAGCCAATATTCACACATCTCTCTCTTTTTTTTTTTTTTTCATTTTTCGTTGCTTAATCTGATTCTTATTATCAGGATCTCCCAGAAGTTCACAAGCAATGTTCAAGGATCAATATCAATATAGATAAGCATATGAAATGCTACATTATTTAGTTGTCTTTAATATTAAAAAATAATTTTGAGATCATGAGAAATGCCTGTCCTGACATGCACCAGAACTTTTTGGATGTGATTATTTGAGGGAAAAAAGGTAATTTGGAATACTGTGGTTTCCATATGGATAAACAAGACCAGAATCCTGCCTACCTCATTATGTTACTGCCAAAGTCAAGCTCTCGAAACAATGAATCTGGCTGGAAAAACCATAGATTAAATTAAAAATCAGAAGACAGAAAGTAGAAGAATTAAATAGACATTGTATATGCTCATATATATGTGTGGCTGCGTGTACATATGGTATACATTATATATTATATGTAATTATATACACACAATATACACATACAATATATATAATATATACAATATACATTATATATTTTTGTATATAGGTATACATTATTAAATGTTACATATTCCCTAAAATACATTTTAGAGTTTGTTACAATTAGTCTTTAGTTTTTGGAATGAAATTTAAACTTCTAAACATTTTTTTCCCCAAGTGATTCTTCTGAAACTCTTAAAAAACCCCCAAAACAACAACAAAGTTTTGTTGACAAAAGTAATCAGATGCCTTAGTAAGTTTTCTCAAACAATATAGTAAACAAGCAATGTAGTAAGCAGGAAAATATGTTCTGAATTTCACCAGAGACAAAAATAAAAAATTGTCATTTTTAGCTTCACACATTTATCTTATGTATGGTGAAAAAATTCTTTCCAAATGAATATATGTTAATATACTGTAGGCTTTAGGTTCAGTAAAGTGACTTTGTCCATGTTTAAGTCCTACTAAAATAAATATGAATTCTCTCTGTTAAACTGATCCTTCTGGTGCCTGAACAGAGGCACCAGGCATGAGGAGAAGCAGCAGAAAGTTGAAGTGAACTGGTCAAGGGTAAACAGCTAGGCAGAAGTGGAACAAAATCCCTTATAATCTTAAAGTTTTATTCTGTACTGTGACTTGAACCATGTACCTATTCCCTCCAAAGTGAGAGGTCGCGGAGCAAATCAGTGCCTTCACCTGAAAATAATAGAATAAAAAAGTAAAAAGTCAGAAAGGAAGACATTCAGTCCTAAGAACTGAAGAAAAAATATTTCTAGCAGACCTAGGCCTAGATTTCTGTTGAAAGATTATACCTTTTTTTCTTAAGAATTTTTAAATTACATTCTGAATTGTAGCAAGACAAGAATTTAGACAATAACCAGAAATGCCAGATGCATAACAAACACGCTACATAGTCTCAGTCCACATATTAAAGTCTAATGCTTTTGTACCTAACAATTATTGTCTGAGACAATTGAGTCAATATGGGTTAACCTGAGGTGCTATTGGGTGTGTGGGGCTCCAGGAAATTTGCCACTTTTTCTAAAAAATCTTGAATATGAGAGTTTTTATTCTTAAATATTTTTATTGTAGTTTTCCGAAGGGTTATTATGGCATATGCATATTTATTTCAGGAAATATGCTTATTGGAAATGTCTTTCCAGGAGAGGTGGGAAAGTATTCAACAGTTTTTTTGACAAAGATTTATTGAACCATGTTATTTACTTATACATATTTGTGTGCATATGTACATGTAGGATAAGTACAGGTAATGTGCGTGTATAGGATACAACATTCCTGTTGTGCCAGGTGCAGGTCCCACGTGAAGACAGGAGCAGTGAGGGGCTCTGGGGCTGTGAGGAGAGGTTGGCACTGCCCAGTTCTGTACATGCTGGCTCCAAGACAAGGCCCAGGCTGAAGCAGAGAAGAGTATGAGGAGGAGGAAGCAACAGAGAGGAGCTGTTATGGACTGGCTGCAGCACCTAATCCCCCATCCCTCTAAACTGCTCAGGGAGGAGAAGGAGGTAGAGGAATTGGGAGTGTAGGGGTTCAGGTCAACCTGGGGAGAAGTTGAGGAGGGGAAGGTATTTTAGATTTTGTCTTTGATCCTCAACTTCAAATTGTGTAGTATGGGCAATGCATTAAATTAATTTTTCCGAAATCAGGACTGTTTTGCATATGGTGGTAATTGACCCACAATGTCCCTGTCTTTATCTCAACCTACAAGCTCTTCTGTCTTATTTTTCCCACAATCATGTTGAAGGGAGTGAGAGATTGGCTGGTTGAGCATCTGGTAGCTTGCCAAAGTCAACCCATCACTTCTTTGTAATGAAACCTAGTAATGGGAACGTAAATATCAACCTAGCAAATGTTTTACAGGCTCATTTTAAAAGGCTAATTTCAATAGCGCATTGAATATACATGTTTTAAGTGAAGATCCTAGGTCATCTATGAATATACATGTTTTAAGTAAAGATCCTAGGTCATCTATTTGCTGACCAGTATCTTCCAGTCTTCTGGTTGTCTCTGTGTACAGAGCAACAACAGAACTTGCCATTTTGTGGAAAGCTAGAGAGGTCACAGCAGAATAAACAACATTCCCACCTGGAATGATTGTGTTAAAATGACTCGTGCCTTTGGACAGTGCTTTTCCAGTGATACTGGGGTCATTTGACAGTTAAAGGCAGTCTTGTTCAGAAAAGCTGTGGTGGTGTTGTTATTGTTGAGGCACCTTCAGATTAAATACTCATGTTGTCTTCCATTAGCTCTGTTGCTGAATACTTTGTTGAGTAGGCAATAAGTTGTATATAAATCCCAACAAGGCTGTATGTCATGGGGAAATACAAACCACAAAATTATGGAAAGAACAGGGAAATTATAAAAGCACTTGTTCATACTGTGTAATTTATGCATTTATCCTTTTTCTTACAGTATATTACCAAAACCTCTGCAAACAATCTTCCAAGTTATTACTGATGAGCTCTTAAATAAAACTACCCGAATACTAGAGGGATAACCAGTTAAGTTACTCAATAAAATATTACATGGTTTTTATAATTATTAAGAACATATTGCATTCATTAATTATATGACATTTTAATCAGAATCAGTGCTGTATATTGTGACAGCTAAGTGCACATACATTTTAACAAAGAAAAGTCCCTGGCAGTAAAATCAGAGCTAAGCTAAGAAATTAACACAGCCCTATTAACCTGCTGATCTCTTGAAAATTATTGTTTTCCTTTGTACAAATCAAGAGACTAATCTATAAACCTGCACATTACAAATACGACAAATGTTTCCTTTCTGTCTTTTTCCTTTTGTCTTTGTCATGAGTAGACTTGGCAGTAGATATCCAAGACCCACTCCTGCCCACTGTCGTTATTGGATAAAATTTTACAGCTAGAAATAGAATAGGAGAAGAGAAACAGGCCTCCATTTTAAAAAAGGGGAGAAAGGAAGATCCAAGGACCTATGGAGTGGTGAGCCTCACCTCTGTGTCTGGGAAGATCATGGGACAGATGCACCTAGATGTGGCAAAGCACATAAAAGACAAGGAGATGATCTGAGACAACTGGCATGGCAGTTGGAGTGACAGAAATTCTTGATAAGGGAAGATTGACCAATGTCATCTACTTAGACTTCTGTAGGGCCTCTGATATGGTCCCACATGACATCATTATTTCCAAATGAGAGAGACATGGATTTGAGCAGTGAACTATTTAATGCATAAGGAGTTGGCTGGATGGACACAGCCAGAGAGGTGTGGTCAATGGCTCTATGTCCAAGTAGGGGCTGGTGACAAGAGTGTCCTTCAAGACACCTGTCTTGGGGCCTGTGTTCTTTCATATTTTTATCAATTATTATAGACAGTGAGATCAAGTGCACCCTCAGCAAGTTTGCAGATGGCACACCTGACAGATGGGATGCCACCAAAAGGGTCCTGGACAAACTTGAGAATTGGGTCCATGAGAACCTCATGAGGTTCAGCAAGGCCAAGTGCAAGGTGCTGTACTTGATTTTGGGCAGTCCCAGACCTGAGTCTGGGAGAGGAAGTCATTGAGAGCTGCCCTGTGGAGAAGAACTTAAGGTTGCTGGTGGATGAGAGGCAGGACATGACCCAGCAATGTGCACTCACAGCCCAGAACACCAGTGGTGTCCTGGGCTGCACCCAAAGCAGTGTGATCAGAAGGTCAAGGGAAGGGTTCTGCCACTCTGCTCTGCACTTGTGACACCTCCCCTGCAGTGCTGCATCCAGCTCTGGGGCCCCCAACATACAGGGACCTGTTGGAGCAAGCCCAGAGTAGAGCTATGAAGATGAAGGGTTGGACAACCTTCTCTACTGGGGCAGGCTGAGGCAGTTAAGGTTCAGTATGGAGAAGAGATGGCTTTTTGGAAGAGCTTGTAGCAACCTTTAAGAACCTTAAAGGGGCTTTAAAAAAGGAGGGAGAAGAACTTTTTAGATGGGCAGATAGTGACAGGAGAAAGGGCAATGGTTTTAAACTGAAAGAGTGCAGATTTAGATTAGAGGTTAGGAAAAAATTCTTTAGTTTTCTTCAGGAAGAAGGATTTTTTTGGGTGGTGAAGCACTGGCACAGGATGCCCTGAGAGGTAGTGGCTGACCCACCCCTGGAAGTATTCAAGGCCAGTTTGTACAGGGCCCTGAGCAACCTAATGTAGTAAATAGCATCCATACCCATGCCAGCGTGTGGAATTAGATGATCTTTAAGGTCCCTTGCAACCCAAACCATTCTGTGGGTCTATAAGTAACACATCGGTGCTGATCCTTACCTATAGGACACTTAAAAAATATAGTAATAGTGATCATAATGGCTAGCATAGAAAATGCAGGAACCTCAGAAACAGTAATTTAATGAGTGCCATACTTACTAGAAAATTTGTCTGCAGGGAAGAGTAATTTTACATTTTCATTAAAAAAAAGCATGAATCGTTGTAGACACCACATATTTTTCACTTGCAGACTCTAGCACAATATGTGTACTTCATATGCATTTATATATATATATAATCTATATCTGTATCTATATATCTGTATCAAAATAATTCAATCCAGTGAGCGTATATATATATGTGTGTGTGTATATGTGTGTGTGTCTATGTGTGCGTGTGTTTAGTCTCACTAGGTTGCATTCTTTTAATTTTAGCTCACAAGGTGCTGTCTAGTTAACCTGTTGACTCCCTGAAAACTATTTCTGTTTCTTGAAGTATGTCAGAAAATATTTTGTTTTCACAGAAAAAAAAAATTGAAAACAGAAGTTATTGTATTTTAAAGGAAATCAAGTAAATACTAGCATTCAAAGATCTTTGGGGATAAAAATATCTGGCAGTCATTTAGCAGAAATTTCATCACATTGTTAGATATAAATTAGATGGTTATTTTGCAAGGTTGCTAAATCAAATTCATCAAAGGAATTTAATAACTTTTTAATAAGTAGTTACTAAGTCTGGCATTCCTGATTGAACAATATTTTAAGGTAAAAGATTGTTGTTATTTTTTTCAAAGAGTTGTCATAATTCTGGTAGGAGTTTTGCAGTTTAATTTCATAGCAGGTGATTCTGTTGCAGGATTTGTAATTCAGTGATGCAAAGACATTCATGCTTTGAAACATATTTTGCAGCCAAGGTTGAAAATACAATTAATAAAATACCAGATACAGGGAGAAAAGAGGATTATTTTTAATTTTTTTTTTAATCATATTAATACTACTAATATGTTAAGTGTTGGGTGGGTTTTCTTTCCCTCCCATTGTTAAAAATACCTAGAACTAATTAATCCCATTGCAGTGAATGTCAAATGTACACTTTCTTTTGTTTGAGGAACCCTGACATTACAATAAAGACTCTAGACAGGAGAAATTATTGTCTGTGCATTATGTTAAAGCTTATGCACCACCTGGTGGTTTTGAGAGGTGGTTCTTTGCCACACAAGTTACATCTGAACAGCTGGTTCCTCAGGTCAGTGACAGTCCAGCTCTAAAAAGCCACAGTAGCAGTGCAGAATGTGTCTGTGTGTCTGGCACTGCTTGATGGACAGGAAAGATCAGATGAGCTCTGAATTCACACAGGGGCATTAAGTCTAGTGGTTTTGCAAATATTTTTCTTTTTTTCTGGAGTTCCTATTGTTTACAGGTGACATAATCATTCACTGACCTTTCCTCCTTCTCCTCAATCTCCTTTCCCCAATTGCACATGTCCAAGATCGATTAAGTTAATAATCTCAACCAGACTTATTCCACTAGCGTCTTATCTGTGAACCCTTGTGTGGAATTGTGGTTTATCACCCAAAGGCTATTATTCTCACTGATTATTCTCTCTGCTTTTCCACTCAGTATCTGGTTATATTTATTTCTAAGATATGCCCTATTTCGTTTCCCAATTATCTGCTAAGTGAGTAAGAGGACATGGATGACAGTCTTACCATGCAATAAGATGACCTGGAGCCATCACCTTACTTTTACATATGCTAAGTAATCAGCAAAAAGCAACTTACAATACCATCCTCAGTCAAATACACACAGAGAATTGTTGTTTTCCCTTCTCTAAGACTACATTGGAAATGTCTGCTTGTTTATTCCTCACAGTAAACCTCATTTTCCTCCCTCTTCTTGTCCTCCAGCTCCACTTTCAGTATTCCACATTAGAGTCTTTTTACCCAATTTTCCTTCCACACCTCCAGACAAAGTCTGGATTGTTTGGGTTTTTATTTTTGTTTGTTTGGTTTGGTTTGGTTTTTGGAACTGAAGGAAAGCATTTTTACAAATCATTCAAAAAAGAAAAAAAGAAAAAAAAATTCTTCCCTAAGCACATAAAAATTCTAAATTAAAATTGAAAAAACTGTAGGATGAAATCTTCAAAAATATTTCTCCAGCTTAGACTGTGTAAAAATGCTGAACTAGAAGGGCAAAGGTAAAGACAGATAGAATGTGTTTGACACAGACCTGTATATAAATCAGAAGTTACCAGAATATATTAATAGGCTAGCTATGTGGCAGATGCTAAAGCAAGAAACAAACTCAAATTAACCTGCACATGCTCTTCAGGGAAATCCATTGAAAATTAATTCAGAGAAGTGTAGAACCCAATCAGCAATGACTCAATAATTTCAAATCCTTGATTTCTTTTATTCTCTTGTTCTGGATTATAATGTTTTTTAAGTGCTCACCCAGAGACTTGTATTTCAGCTTACTTGTGCTTTGCATTCAGAATCAAAACAGTATTTCTTTGACTTTTAGGTGCTTTTTTTTTTTTCTGGAATGGAAAAAATGAACTCAGAACTAGTTTCACTGCAAAGCATTCATAGTTATTGCCTTCATATGTTTCATGCAGGGTTGCTGACTGTTAAAATCTCAGGAAACATAGAAATATATAAAAGATACTGTTCTAAGCCAAACCATAAGGCCATATATTATTCTAACAGTTTCTTTTTGGAGCCACAAACCATTTCAAAATAAGGCTATTAAATTGTTTTATAACATCCTTGCAATTTATTTCAAGATTGAAAGAAGATACATGAAAAATTTTGTGTCATGCTGGTTTTTTGTATTCTATACTTTAGTAAAATAAATAAATAAACAAACAGTGGGCTGGTATACAACAAATCTTCTATGCTACAGGGTTCTTTTGTTTGATTGTTTGTTGGTTTAGTTTTTTGTGTTTGGTTTTTGATTTTTTTTTAATGACAAATCAAATCTATTCTAGTGGCAAACAACTTCCTGTGGACATTTGCAAGGTTAGTGTGACTTTTACTCTCCTGTATGGTGTCCCAGATACCACAAGATACCACATGGGAAAAAAGGCAGAGGGTAGATATAGAAGCAATGCTCAGATGATGCTATTTACATGAGCCACAGGGCCTCAGTTAAGGTTCTAACAATTCTTTCAGATAAAAAGGTATGAGGGTGAAGAAGAAAAGTGGATACTTTTCCATTCTCTAAATTTTTGGGTACCAGGGTACCAGGAGATGTTGAGTGATTTGCCTGCCTAGTAACATTTGATAATATACCATTTTCCATTCACAGCGGTCTTTAGCAAGGAGTCCTGTTGAAGAACTACTTACTTTGAGTCTGGCTGCTACTGCCCTTATTGGAGGTAAACAATAGTCTTTTTTTTTTTCCTTTTTTCATAGGATGTGGCAGAATATAGATTTATACCATGGCAGGATGATCTTAGATATTTCCTCTGCTCTTTTGCTCCCCATTCCTATCAGGGATTTACTTTTTTTGTACATCTTCTGATGAAACTCTCCGAACACCCAACTGATCCTCGTTATGTTAAACTAGAGTTCATTGTTTTATTTGTGGAAGTAGATTTATTTTTCATCATGTGCACCTTTATTAATCTATAATGTTTTTCATGTCTCATTTTGTCATTCCATTGTTTGGGCCCCTAAGAGCCTTCAACAATTCTTTTCAGTTTTCCTTGTTCTCTTAAACAACTTCATCAGCAAACCAGTTCACCTTGCTGCTTTCCTATTGGCCAGGTTATTGATGAGGATGTCAGACAACACAGGGGCCAGAACTAGTTCTAGAAGAGGCTCTGGAGGGTTTCCATTAATAACAACCCCTGCCACCACCTCTCCATTACATGAAATAGCTCTTTATTCCTTCAGCCTGAATTCGTATCTTTAAATGCAGTGGCTGCTTATTCTTCTTAAAAGCCTAGAGCAGGAAAATTTATGAAAAGCCTTTTGGAAACTTAAGGAAGACACAGGAACTTGGTCACTCTTATCCAAATGTGCTGAAAATTCAGGTGACTCTACAAGTTTTGCTACATCAGGTTCTGTAAAAGAAAGGAATGTTGCCCCTCCCTAAGTACATTATTTACCCAGATGTACACAATTTTTTTATTCTTATTCTTTTTTCTTTGTATTTTTAATACCTATTAACGAGTCTGAAGTTCATTAAATCCTTTTGAAACCTTTTGTGAAAGGTAACATTCTCATTTTCCTGCCTTCAGTCCTGAGGTATCAAGTAATTTTCATGGAGAGGTTATACATCACCATTAGCATTCATATTTTTCTTTCCTTGAGTTCTTAAATCCTTAACTGCATATTATCTGATCTCCTTCATGGTTGTTGCATGACTTATATATGATATTAAATGTATTACATTCCCTCAAAAGGCCAATATATACATGTTGCATCCATTTACCCATAGGTCAAGGACAGAGATCCTTTTTAGCTTATATGGCCTTGTAAGGATTTCAGGGCTGTTATATCCTTGAGGGAAGTGGGGAATGATGTTAGGATGAAGTAGCCTCTCCCTATACACACACAGACACCCAGGCATTGAGAGGGAAAGAAAAGATGCAATGCTCTGCTCACTCATGTGTTTATTGTAGCTCTCTAATCTGTGTACTGCGTGCTAGATGCTGTCAGTTATTTTTAATTACATAAGAGTTGACATAGTAGAAAACCAGTTTGAGGGTCTAGCTATAGCTGAAAGAGCTCATATTGGTGTGTGGGGATAAGTTCGTTTTCTATGCACTGTACCTTTCTTTGATGGAATCATTTATTGTATTCTGGTGTAATTTTCTGCCTTCAGGTGTAATTTAAGCAGTGAACATGTTTCTTTATACACACACCCACACTATATAGATTTTTTTTGTAGTTAAAGAGATGAGAAGCAGAGAATTAAGTGAAATGGTAGTATTGGATCCAATCCATTCTGCATTTAAATGTAAAAGAGAAATGAAATTGCTCTATCTATTGTAAGTGGATTGTCTTCACAATCTCATAAAGATGAATTCACTATTTTATTTGTACTTTGTGCAAAAAAGCATGAAAAGCTTCAACTGATTTCTGAGTCACAATAACAAAAAAAAAGAGGAAAAAAATCTAGTTTATCCAACATTTTACTGAAACCTTTATTTCCAAAATACAAGAATACAAAATGTATTGGTTTTCCTAATTGAAATAATTTTGGGGATAGGGAGGAAAAATAAATTTTACAACAGTGACTAGCCAACAATAAACTTCCTCCTTTGTGTCACTAATGTGTTACAAAATGAGTTTTCTCACCACTTGTTTTTCTGAAGATGCCCTATCTAGAAATAACAAAATTTCATAGGACACTGGATGATTTATAATCACATATAGTTGTTCTGAATTATTTTTTTAATTTATTCCATGACTTTAGGAATCAGTTTATTAGGAGTCACTTCAGAGGTAGCTTTTCACTCATTAAGCATAGAATACTTAAATCTGGTAGCTCATTTCATGTTCAAAGTACTCCATTTTCCAAAGCAAGTAGAGAGTGAATAGGTAAATCTCTCAGTAATCCTGAAGGCCAAGTTTGACACATTAATTATATAACAATTGATGTAAAACTGCTGCAGGTAGCAGCTCTGAAAGAAACAGCATAATGGGCGTAACTAATATAAAGTAAAACTTAGAGCTGTAAAATCCTTGAAGCAGTGCTTTCTTTTTTTCATGTCAAATCTTTTTTCAACATGAAACACAGTGGCTTTCAACCTGTGAATCATTGTACATATATGTACAAGCATATGTATCCCTGTATATATATATATATATATACACATATTTTTTTCATTTTTTAAATTGAATACATGCAGTAATCCCAAAATTAAGGAGTAAGGTTTGAAAGCTGCAAAAAACCATTTTGACAGTACTTGTTTTCATGCTTTGTTAACCACATATATGTTTCGAAAGTTATACCAGTTGAGTATCATATTCAAAGAAAGAAGCTGCAGAGTGAGTTTATTAACCTCTATTGCATGAACATATGATTGCTTACAAGATTAACTAATGTTTCTAGTAAGAAAAGAAGTAAAGTTAAAAATTAATTTCCATGGCAATCCAAAGTTTGATAACATCTTTTGAAAGCCAGGAAGTATATTGAATAACTTATAAATCTTAACCTATAATATTTAATTTTTAACTTTGAAACTTTTGTGTTGGGACTTGTCCTTTTTTTCCAGATTTGTACAGTGCCAAGCAAAATAAAATTTGACTGGGATATCATTATTAGGAAATAGCATTAGTGCCATAGATATCCTTCTTGATCAACTGAGAAATGTATGAATGTGCTCCTTGTTTGCATAATGTTGTTTGTTAACTAAGCTGTAAAGATACTTGTTCTATCTGTTAGAAATATTTTACAAAATAAAATTACTTCTATCACAAATCCATTTTTTAGCATTAAAGGGGAATATTTCTATCAAAATAGTTTATAATTTTCTGTTTGTTTATGTTCAGTGACAGAAAACAAAAAGGATATATTTACTTGCAGTTTTCTCAAGTAAAATTCTTAAATATGCATAAGTATTTTTGAAAGAAATTGAATAAATAATGACCCAATATAGGGCTTTGGACTTGCCAAAATCCTATGGAAAATTAAGTTTTGAGGAAAAGTTCGTGGTCATGACTAACACAAGAAAATACTTGTTCAGATTCAGCAATACTGTATTCAACATCAAAATTCAGGGCATTTGTGCCTATCTATATCTACTAAAAATATAGCCTGGGGTTCTATACATAAAGAAAAGATCAGAGAGAAAAGTTGTCTTGCACTTTGCAGCTTCTGAAAAGAGATAAAGATTGCTGACCACTCATACTTTGGTCTGAAACATTCTCTTGTCTGTACGAATAAAACAAAGAACATTACAAAATATGTTAAACAGCTGATTATTTGTCTCTCTCTTTGTCATTTCTCTTTTCTGAAACAACTTTTATGTCCCTATATAGTAGATTATTTTTAAAGCTGTAGGGTTTTTTACATGCATAAGAGGACAGGAAAAAAAATCTTTTAAAATTGTCCAGGTACCTCTTTTTCCTTTTAAAATGTTTTCTTTTCTTCTCCATCATCTATCAGAACACTCAGAAGACAAATTGGATTTTAGGATTAAAGGAAAATGAAGGGTCAGAAATAATGCTGTGTGCATAATCTGACTACTTATGTAGCCCAAGCTGAGTAAACAAATCAGCAAATTCAAAGTCTTTGAAGAAAAAAACCCAACAGTGCCTGAATATATAGTGTATTTAGTTGGACAACTCAGTTATAAAGAACTATTGTATGTCCAGCACACACGTAAGAACAAAAATGAAAATGAAATTAATTTAAAATTCAATTCAATGCTTTCTGGGTAGATTGGTTTGTTTATGGACAGGACAGGTAGCTCAGTGAGACTGTTATTTAAGACAGACCACTGGCTTGGGGTCCAGTCAGGTAATTCTTTCCAGCAAGACACACCAATGCCAATGATATATTGCATGTTAAACAGTAATCACCATTCTCAAGCCGCCAGGAAAAGGCAGTTTCATTCCTCAAACCTAGGGGGCAAGAGGGGAGACACCATGCAGGAGCAAACCTGGCAGGGGTGCAGGGAGGAGGTGAAGATGGCAACAGCGAATTAATTAAAAGACAACCTTGGGCATCAAAGCAACACTTTATCTCACATCAAGAGATTTAGCTCAAAAAGAGTACCGTAGCACAGAAATTAAACCCTTTGACTGGGGAATTATTTGGGAGTGCTGTTTAGTAGCTGCTGTTCAGATTTAGTGCTTCCAAAATGCAATTACTGATAAACTAGAGTCTCTGCCAAATCAGTGTGTAACAAATATGTCATTAGAAGTTTCAAACAGCCCAATCACTTTGTTCCTAGAAAAAGATGATTCATCTTTGAGCAGTTGACATTCTTGTTTAGCTATTATAAGAGTGGCAAAAACTGACATGCTATAGCCATTTAAATGCGAAAGAGAAATTAAAGCTTGTTTCTTTATAAAAAATAAATGTGATTGAACTTTCTCTTCTTCTCACTAATGTATCACATCTGTTTCCTTTATCTATTTTATTAATTCCTGCTATCAATGTTTTTTTGTTTTCACAAAATATAGCAAGTGGTTATTTTTCACGATCTGTGATAGCACCCCATAATTCATTTCTAGTTGTGTTCTCAGTGAATTGTTGGTTTATTTTCTGTTTAAAATTCAGAGAGGACTGAGGCCTAATGAAAATTTTGGTACTCAATCACAGGTTTATGCGTTCAGGCTGTCTTTTTTTAGATATAAATTCTTCAGGCACCATATTCTGTATAACTCATCTACCAGGTTTTCAGCTATTCTGCACGCTGTATGAGCTTTTTCCGTAGGACAAACCTATTTTCCCCTTAGCAGTTCCATAGTGGTTCTGTGGCATTTTCTACAGTCTCTATCATGGGAAAAGAAAGTGTACTTACTCAGTTGTAGCAGGTTCCTTTGGGGTTTGTGTTTTGTTTGTTTGTGCGTTGTTTGGTTCTTTTTGTTTTTTTGGGGTTTTTTTGGTGAAATATGGCTGAAATTAGGAAATCTTTAATCATCTGCTGCATGTGCCACAGCAAATCTCAGTCTGAGACCTGTCTAATTCATCCTTTTACAGGCACTCACCCTCATCAGAATGCCAGAGTTCACACTCTGATCTTTTTGTACCATATCTATTTTATTTTCAACTTAAAGGTAAACTTATCTCATTTCCAGTTGTACCTCCAGTTGTACTGGTTTCTGCACACATCTCTGCCTGTCTTCATGTTTTCCCCAAAATCTGCACAATAGCACTTTTAATTCTCTGACATACAATGAAAGAAAAACTCAGCATTAAAAAAAAAAAAATCTTTCAGTAATTTTTTTCATAGATGTTACCTGTTATTAACTAAAATTAAAACCAAAATCAATAAAGCTAAAGTGCCAGTAGATTAGCACACGCAAACAAGCCTTTAAATAACTCCAAAAAACAAAAATCTGTAGTAGGAAATTAATAGGTAGGATTTCTAAGTACTATTATTTTGCAAATTAGGCCTGTTCACCATGAGAAAAAGGACTTCCAGAATTCAATTTGGTCCGGAAAGCAGTTGTGAGCTGACATCATGCATTTAAAATGGGAAGAAGTTATAGCAACCACAAAAAGAAGCAATACTAACGAAAAGAGATAATTAGTGTGAAATATCGAGTTAGGGTACACTTCTGCACAATTTTCAAGCTTTAAAATGTGCTACATTAAGAAACATGAATCAGCTTTTAAGAAAGGACCCATTTTTTTTCTGACTAGTGCAAAAGATGAACATTTAAAGTAAAGCTTAAACAATAAGTAAAATAACAATAGCAAAATACTTTAGGTGAACAATTTTTGTTGGTTTTTTGCAACGTGTGAACAAAAGAATATTAAAAAAACCCTCAAAAATTCGTAATCTCTTATTAGCTACATTAGGAAATAGCAACATTTTAGTCACACCTGTTGCTCTTTAGCATCATATTTAGGGAAAAGAAAAAGAACAAAGAAAAAAATATTTTACCATCATGATTTCAAGGCACAGCTCATCATCCACATAATTTTTATTACTAAGTTCTAGAAGTGTGCAGGTGACAGTATTTACTTCAGCAATGGTCTAAGAAATAGGTCTAGGCTTCACCATAAAAACCAAAGGAAGTTGTTTTGTTTTTCCTAGAGGCAACAGCAAGAAGAGTGTTAAGATAAGCAAATCCAGAATTCTTCTCCCATTTTTCTTTTCCTTCAAGTATTATACCTGTTTCTGTAATTTACTGCCAATTCTGAATCCAGATAGTGGAGATAGGTCTAAGATTTTTTTTTTCCCAAACATTATTCTGTTATTTTTACATCCAAATCTTTGAAACAGTTATATTAAGTAGATAGATAATCTTATTCAAAGTTAAAAGGAAGAAAATTACTATTTATGCAACTGAGCTAGAACACAGCATTGCATGTTATAACATTCTGTACTCACCTGCCCTCCCTTTCAAATGAAGGACTCATTTACTTTTTCCATTGCCCCAGCTTGGGGCTTTTTGTTCTTGGGGTTTTTTGTTCTTGGGGTTTTTTTTTTGGGTTGTTTTTTTTTTTTTTTTGGGTTGTTGTTGTTTGGTTTTTTTTAGTAGCTTGTATGAGGTGGGTTTTTTTAATATCTGTAGGGAAATTACTTAGGAAGACATATCAATATGGAGTATTTATTGTTAACTTAAAACATTACATGCTTTTTTCATGGTTTATATTATATTTATATCAGACAAAGAGTCATTCCAGGCCTTTACAAATCTTTCCAGAAAAATGAGTGATCTTTCAAAATTTACCACTGAACAGCAAACTGGTGTTCATATTATCATTGTTCTTACTATGAACAGAATGGTAAAGCCCTTTCTACAGTGTGGTTAGACAGAAACTCATTCAAGACTGCAACAGAAGCCAATCCTGATCGTGAAAGAAGAAGGTAAAACATATCCATCACTTTTTGGAACAAACTGTAGTTTTGTATTTAAAGAAACTGTATCATATTTTCTATAGTTGCATGTTTGAATGGGAACACCTGTATGCCTGTGATTGTTGACAACATGTGGAGTGTCACAAAATGATAAGACATTTAAAATTTAAAATTCTTCTGATTAGAAATCAGTGTTTGGTTTAGGCATATATTACATGTTTCAGAGACACCACTGGAGAGTATTTAATATCAACCATTTCATAAATGATCCATTAGGGTCAGACTTGATGATGACTCCTGGGAGAAGTATGTGTTTATATCTTTGCCGTTTACTCATTCAGCTTTCTATCCTGTTGGGAATTAAGAGCTGTAAATTCTCCAGATAGCTGTTTTTAGTCAATGAGAACCTGAGATTACTGCAATACAATGCTGGCTGCTGCAATTTCCAGCTTGTCCACTGCAGGAGGACACCACTCCCTCAGTTTTGATTGTGGAATGACTGTTTTGGGAAGAAAAGGGGGAATTGTACTAAACCATGTTTATCCTCATTTTGGCATCAGACCCTTTCTAAAATTTTTATTTTTGTAAGTAATTAGCATTTTGCCTCTTCCAGACTACCTGATGTCCCATACCAGAGCCATCTTCTGTCATCTTTACTGATAATTTGTTACCTTCAGGGTGATATTTTTGCTAATGATGAATTAAACCACATAATCTTCCAAACAATTTCAAGCTGCAGAAAAGTTCATACTGAGAGCCAAATTTGAAGTGTGACATTTGTGGCTACTTCTTGAAGAGCCTGGCATTTCCTGTAGGACAAGCTGCTCTTTAGAGCCTGGTTGATAAATGTGATATCAGTCAATTAAAGAAAAAATAAGAGAGATGTGTAATCACAGAAATAACAATGTAATCATGCAATCAAGAGTATTCTAGATGAGAAAAATATTAACTATTAAAATTACATTCAAAATTACATTCTATGACAGAAACAATCTAGTACGGTATTGGATGTATAACTGTTTAAGTAAACATAATTTTTTCAACTAAGTAACATATTTAACAGAAAAGAAACAAGGATAAACCTGTTAACAGTTTACAAATGTTTTGGAAACAATCAATCAAACGGAGATCAAAGCCCACTGATGTTGATGTCAAAAGGAGATGAAATTATCCATGTCAAAATAAGGATGACATAATTTTTAGCTTGTTTTGCCATTTTCAGCTTGTACTTATTTGTCTTTATTAATTTATCACATTGTTTAAAGGAGCTTTTTGTTTTAGTGCTGTTTGTGCCAAACCATGTACCTGTACATGAAAATCTCTCTGATTTTCTCATTAGAGGAATTAGGAGGAGTTTTCTTAGTATTTCACTATGGAACACATTTCCAGTACCTTGGATCATCCTCATGGGCAGGTGCAGCTGCAGAATTTACCATATTGTATAAATGACCTTGCTAATAGCTTTATACAGGTCATATTTCCTGTGAAATTTTAGCAGATCTTAACTTTACTCAGGTACACCTGAGACAAGTTGGTTTTTGAATTAGTTCATTATACCATATGCAAGAATCATCTGGTTATCCTCTCTTAAATACTTCCCAGAGAGTTTAGAGCACTCAGTCTTTTTCTCCACTAGTTTGACATGTATTCTTGATTTATACATATGGGGTATAGCAAATGATGTAAGCATGTATGTGTCTCAAGTGTACTTAGTTTACCTAAGAGCCTTTATTTCTTTGTAAAATGGCCTCCATTTAGAATTAATATGTCAGTGACTTTGTGTCATCTGAAATTATAAAAAAAATCTTTTTTTTCCAGATAGGTCATGTAAATATGCATAAATATGTGTAGAATATAGATTTTTATTTCCCCTGCAGGACCATATGAAAATATTTCAAGTGAATTATTCTTCCTTTGCTAATACATTTTGAGGTCTATCAATGGGAACATAGCAGTCTTGTCATAGGCTGAAACAGAAACAGTAAGCTCTGTCAATGATATTATTTTTAATTTGGTGTTTAACCCAAATGGCTCTAGATACTTCAGGAAAGCTAAAAAGAGGAAAAATCGGTTTACATTTTCCTGTCCATTAGAGACGGAAGACATCAGCAATCTACATATCCTCTAAGCAGGAAATCTAAGAGACAAAGATGTCATATACAGGGTGCTGTTACTTTTATCATAATTGCATTATTCTGCATAGGAATTATTCCTTAATAATTAAAATAAATCAAGTACTCCTGCCTCTTTCTACAGGGAATTGAGAAGAGCCATCAGCTTTCTTTATTTTAAAGATAAAATAATAGTTGATGAAGAACAGCACAGAAACTTGGATAGATTATTATTGATCCAGCTTTATAGGTCAGCTGATATGGATGTTATTTTCAGACTACAGCTATGACAATGTCTCTGGTTTAAAGATCTTACAGACTGCATTAGAATGCAAGCTTCTATGCTGGCATGGACTCAGCCTCAGCAATTTCATTGATTGCTCATTGTCATTTAAAATGCAGTTCTAAGATAAAAAAGTAATGATTTCTTTTGTCCTTTCAAAGACTTATAAAGCCAGAAAAAAACAAATCTCTAATCAGTTTATGCCATTTTTAGATGTATGCATTTTTGCTGCTTCCCCTCCAGACCTAGAACTGTAAGATTGCTTTGCTTTGTTGTACCTTTATCAATTGGTGTGCACAGGTCACACATAAACATGTTAATTATTGATCTCCATGAAAACATTCCATTACCTTTCTAAGCCTAAAATAGTTTATCAAATTGAGTAATCTCAGTAGGGTTTTTTGACTACATGATCCAATAACTGGGCTACATAGTGAGAAAGAATATAGCAATTCTATTATTAACTTACGAAGAGGAAACAAGTGTGAAACTGAATGCATTTACAGCAGATCAGAACACTGTATTATTTACCAGGGTGTCTAATCAATCATGGTTGATCACATAAAGCAAGAATTGCCAAAACATTTAAAGAAAGATAAAGGAGGATTTAAGAACAGAATCTTTATGTTGATCTCCTTCTATAACATGAGCTGGTTTTGGTTGACTGGGTAGATGGTACAACAATTGAAATTATTGTGTGCATCTCACACTCAACAAGATGCTCCTTCAATGGACATAGAGGAAAATTTTAAGAAAGTGTAAAGATTTGACTATTCCCTTAATTAAGAAACTTTTCATTCACTATGTACTTTTTTATATATTTCAGTGAATATAACATTTATAATTGCATTCTACATTATGGTAAACAGTTGCCTCCATCAAAAAATAGGATGTGTCCCCCTAGATTTGCCAGAATTATATTGTTTTCCTGAATTGTTTTGACTTTACTAAAAGTGCTGATGAACCCAAACTATAATAAGCAGCACTATCTTTAAGCTGACATTTGATAAAAAAGGTGCTGTGGTAAAACAGTGGCGTTGAAAAGATGATGTCTGTAGGGATGGTAGCCAAATAGGTTACATTTTGCATTTTGCAATGTGACATTGCATGACAGTTTCTGTTACTTTGTTAGATGCTGATATAATTTGTTCAGTTTTCAAAGCTGCAGTTTGATCCAGTGACTTTGCTTAGTTAGAGAGCACTACACAGAACTGCTATTTTAATAAATACTTTTACTGTACCTGTTCTTTTCCTGAAGCATTCAGGAAAATCCATTACCTTTTCCACTGTACTAATAGCCTGTACTTTAGTGAACTGGACTAGCCAATGTTAGTTGCAAATGAGAACACCTTAAATGTCTTGCTTTACCATTAAACTTTACAGAGCGTGAACAAAAGCTGCACTAGTGTGGCAGTGACAGTTTTTTCCAAAAATGAGTGCCGCAGAAATTGCTCACTATCACTAGTCTGAAACATTTTTAATTGAAAAGAAGAAGTAAGAAGGAAGTTAAAAAAGTAATAGAGCCACACAGACTTGTACATAATGGAATAAGCAAGCCTAGGAGGTGTTATTGATCATAATATTGCTTGCATCAAATTGTTTTGGCTCAGCCTGCCTCTAAAAGCAGTTGTCACATTGAATTCTCATCTGTCTCTGTCACTTTTCTTCATTTCATTAAGGCACTGCCTGCAAGCTAAGGACAGGGTAAGAATACTGCACTGCAGTTTGGTTCCTTAATTCCTTTACAGCCAGAATCACTAGCTCTTTGATAGTGGGCTCTTACTGGACTGTCATGCCCTGACATTAGCAGGGAACCTTCCATCTTGGAGGTATAGATCACAGAAAGGATCAAAATGCACTGTGAGTATTACAAGCTCCAGTGATGAATGCAAGTGAAAAAACAAACTGTAATTTGCTGTCTTCTATTTGCAACACCTATTGCTTGGAAATATGCATAAACTTGGGGGTCTTATGTACTTGGAATAGACAGATATTTAGAAATAGATGGTTTCCAGTAAGTCAGGTGTTTCTCTCAAGTAATAATGACTGGGAAATTTTCAATTAATGCTCAATTGTCAGACATAGTTTGACAAATTTTGGCCTTTTGCCACATATCTATTAATAAATGTGGCTTTTCATTCATTTATAAGCCTTGTGAGGCACATAATTGTGCAATTAAAGCAAAAGGTTGAATAGAATATATAGCAGTTTCTACCTAACAAAATATCTTCAATGTATAGTTTAGCAAATGAAAGACAGAAGTTACTCATATATTACTCTTCATCAAATACTTTCAGACTGCATGTTTGTTATTCAGACCAGATTAACCATTTTGCTCTGCTTTTTTACATAAGGGATTCACTCATACTGCAATTATGCGAATAGGACTTCAATTTCATTAGAGGTTAGTTATATATAAAGAACTTCTGATAAATATGTTGCATGTCAATAAATATGTTGAAACACTATGTCTACAAAGACAGGAAGGATTGTCAAGATAAACGTAAAGAGGTAGAAATATACATAATCTTTTTTTATTCCTGAATTAAATAATGCTGTAAAGTCCAATCTTCATATTTCCTTATTCATTGTGGCAAAATGCACAACTGATTTACTGCCAATGTGCTAATTTTCCCCCTCTCCTGTTACCACCTTTGTTGTATCACTTATCTGAATTGTTGATCACCTTTGATTCTGCTCTATCTCACTTCTAGTTTTCTTTGACTCTCTTTCACTTTACGTAATACATGACAAAAGTAATCAGGAATTAAACCATAAAAATGGTCTTATATAGTGCTTGTTGAAGCTGGATTTGATGTACTGGAGTTCTGTCTGTGATACAGAAAAATGAAAAAAACTGAGCCTGGTTATTTATTATCTGACAAATATTAACAAAAAGTAGTCTCTTTACTACCTTTCTATAAAATTACAGTTGAGGTTTAATCAAGCAAAGCTCTTTCTGAGTCAACTAACATGAAAGAGTGCAAATTTAAATCAAGTTTGGAGTTAATAATTAGCATGAATATAAATAATATTCTTAATAAATATCCTGTTTTTTGCTGTAACCACTCAATTGTTTCAAAGTCAGAAGTGAATATTACTTCTACCACCGAAACATTGAGTGATACTTAACAACTGTTACAATAAGCACAGTAACTATGACATGTGAAGATATTATCATATCTGGGTCAAAAAAAAAGGAAGAAATAGGAAGGCTTGGTGGGCAATACTTTAGGTGTGAAAGCATAATATTTTGTCATTAAATTTGAGCCAGATCATATAGTTATTATTCAGTAATGTTCGTATCTTCTCTCACGTGAGAATAACATTTGATCTGCTTTCTTTGTGTGACATCCCTTTAAAAATCAGATCTAGAATAAAGCCCATTTTCTTAGTCAAAATAAGCTCTTTTTAGAAGCCCAGCATAAATGCTGTGTTCTGATTCTAAATAAGCCACAAGGAGAGTAGCACCCTTATTCCTTGATTTTTTAAGAGTTATCTTGTCATTATCAGCAGTTTTCTGCCCATGTCAGCCTATTTCCTGAGTTTCCTTACAAAACAATGATGACTGTAGTTTCCTGTTGTACAACAGTGCTTGAAAATAGAAAGAAGAGGTAATTCTTTATTTTTAGCACCTCCATGTTTCCCTCGTAATTTTTTTTAAATACAAAGGCCATATGAAAAGGTTCACGATAAGAAAATTCATCCAAGCTCCTAATTTGGTGGTGTGTATTTGATGTCTCTCTAGTGGAAAAGAAAATTTAGTTTTAATTGTAGTTTGTATTTCTATTTCAGACTAGAAGACAGAAAAAACTTATTTTACAGTGGACTTCATAAGGCTGTGCTAGGTGTAAATTATTCAGGAATAACTCTTGGCACCAGTGATGTCAAGAACCAATTACTCCTAACTTCTGCAAGGAGGAACAGCTTTTAAACTATAATAAACAGTGATATTTATGACATGCTATATATAATTTTGCGGGAGTTGAATACATGGATCCTGAGCTTTGGGAGGTGATACTGCTGGAAACCTCCATCTCCTGAACATGGTACTCTGGTACTCTGTATCATGAGTAAAATTCCTAATGGCTCAGAAAAACACTGACATAAACACGCTGTGTCAGCATCTAACCTGGTTTCTAGCCAAACTCTTAGGGCAAATCTGTCAGAATGGACATTAAAGAGCTTTAATTATTTGTGCAATAGTTGTGTTCATTCGCTCTCATTAGAAAAAGAGGTTATGGCTGCTTGAATCGGATAGTCCTGTCCCTGAAATGGCCATGACTACATCACACATATCTTAAAAACAGCCTGTCTGGGTGAGCTCAAGCACTGAGTAGAAATCATCTATATACAACCTGCAAGTATGGCCTTGCATGCTCTGCATGCACTCAGTGTAGGCACATTCCCACATTCCCCACCTGCAGCTGGCCTCTCCATTGTTTGCCTCGATGTGTGGAGCACCTGGATCAAGATGGTCTCACATGAGCAAGACTCTTTGAAAGGGCTGGTTCCTACCTGTGGAACTTTTTTCTTTTTTAACTTCTTTATTTCAGCTCAAAGTGATGTCAGTCTGTTGCTTTTCAAAACCAAACCATCTCTTTTCATCTGTGAAAACAAGGCTGGGCTGAAAGGAGTAAGGGCATTCATGCAAGGATTCAGCATCCCAATGGCAAATTTTAATTTGGCAATTAAAGATACAGCCATTGATGCCTTAGGCAGACAGATTATTACTACATGAGCCTAAAAACCAATATTTTAGACATGTTTTAGCAAGGATTTTCTTAAAAAAACAAGTGATTTTCAAATGAGTTCAAAAGCTTTTTCACATTTTTTTACAGATCTATCAAAAGAGTTTTTCCAGTGTTGATACATCAATGAAAAAATGTTATGGTCTTCTAACTATCTTAGCAACATTTTAGTTAAACATAAAAACTGATTCTAACACTGGCATGACTTTGTTTGATTTTTTTCCCTAATGATTTGGGTGAATGAGATTCTACAGAGAATGGCAATGAGATCATAACCCTACAAAGTCTTAGTGGGAAGGAGTTCCACTAGTCCCTGTGATATCGTAAATTTCACAACTTAATCATACGTTATTTATATTATAATGTCATTGAAATGTACACATATCTTGATTGTTTGGGGCTTTTTTCTAAATCTGGTGTATTTCTAAGAACTAGACATTAGTTTACTATCTGACTATGTGTGTCCACTATATTTCAACAGAGATGAGCAAAGAACAAAGTTATTTTCTATCCAAACCGTAACCTTTTTTAAAAATTACCTTCTTAATCTTGGTGCATTAGAAACAGAAGAAAAAATATGGGGGGAAAGGCTTAATGTTTGTATTTCTTTTATCCATGTGCTCAGCCCTTAACGTTGTTTCTGTGTACTCAGAAAATAAGTAGGTTACTTCAAATTACAGCATTATAAACATTTTCTGCTTTACTGATTACCACAAGTGTAAAATCCCTGTTTATCATGGGTGCTATTCTGAAAGCAATCAAAACCCTGTCATTGTCAGGGTCCATGACTAGAGGACAGAGACTGTGGGATGGAAATATGTAATGCTGCATCTTCCAGTGTAAACAGGAATTAATCTTTGATGTATTGAGCATATTAATCATTATCCAAATAGCAATTCCACAGTAATGCAGCTGGAAGAGGCCTGAAGAAAGGAGTCCATCTACCATTAAAGTGGTTATTGATTGAAGGTTAATGTTGTGTGTCTGGGAGATCACTCTGCATCCTTCTTTTAATCAAATAAGTGCAGAACTGAATGACTGACTAAACTGCTTGGCTAGCTGTTCATCTTATTCAATATGGGATATCAGCATTGATTGCTTAAAGTAATCCAGTGCCTAAAAATCTACTGCTTTATGTCAATTGGAAATAGTTATACATTCACTTATACTTACCAGAAAAAAATTGGTACTTTTTTAAACTTGTTTACATTCAAGCTGTGAACATCTATTGCTTATTCCATTCTGAAAAAGGTTTCACCATTTTTTTTTTCCCCCGTGAACAGAATAATTTATATTCTGTTAGGTGGTACTGTACATTTCTGTATGGTATTCATATGGTATTCATACTAAAGAGAATTATGAGGTTGTATAAATGCTCCTGAGGGATGGAGAGATGGAGGTAGCCTAGGGAGTGTGCTCAAAGAAAGGTTCAAGGGATCTTGGGCTGCTGGCAGCAGCTATGCAGAGCCTTGGGGCAAGAGCCAAGCCAAGCAGTGAGCACACAGCACAGGAGGGACAGGAAAGCTGCTAAAAACAGGCAGTGGAAATAGAGCTAAGTTCCCAGAGTGACAAAATCAAGAAATTTTCTTAGGAACACAGACGGTGCACAGATAGCTGCAGCCCAGGAAAATGACTGAGTTGCTGAAATGAAGCTGGGGGTGAGGCTGGGGAAGAGCTTACACTGCTACGGCACAGTGGGAAAGGTTTCCCTTTTATTTCTCTTCTGCCTTACTAGTCAGTCAGAGTTTTCTGTTCTTTCAAAATTGAAAGGGATGATGAAGAGCTAAAATCTAAGCACGTAAATTAAATGGCTTAGTCCCTGAATGCTCAAGTATTACACAGGAGTTAACACGGCATTTCAGAGCACATAAATGAAAAGCCCAATTAAAGTCTGCATAAAAGTAGGTTGTGTAAATATCATACCAGTCTAGGACTTGACAGTGTCAACTTGTCAGCTGATATTTCCTCTGCCCTGGTACATTCTCAGTGGATTGACGATTCATTTCTCTGTTTTTCTAGCTTAGGCCTGACCTTTATTCTTCAAGGGCCAAAATGAATCATGGTGCAATCTTCTAGAAACATCAGTAGTGAATGCCTTGTGTGTTACTGTTAACATATAAAGAAATCCATGCAAAGAAGTCATTCTAAATGAGTATTTTGGTGCCGTTTTTTTGTTGTGTGGTCTGAATTTGAGCTTTAAAGCTGTTTTATACTAAAGTCAGTGACAGGTTAAAAATTGCAACAAACATTTTTTGGCCTCCTTTCCTTTGTGGCAATAATAAATAGTCTGTATAATATGAATGTCATATGCTGTGTATCTTTTAATAAGTTTAATTGTTGCATGACATAACTCATAGAACACTAAACATTAGTCAGTCTGAGTAAAGGACCTATTTCTATTTACATGGTAATGAAACCTTCTCTCAAATAATTAACAAGCTGATGAGACTTTCTGAATGACTGGGGACTATATGTTGGTTTTTCTTGATATTTAGATCAAACACTGCTGATAAATAAAGCAGAAATCCTTAATTGAATGTAAACATTCAAATAAGAAAAGAGAGAAGAAATTAGTCTAAGCCAAAAATGAAAGGAAAAAGACAAAGGAGTTCTGAATGGAAGTTACTCCAACCAAGATGATTGTAGAGGAGGCAGAAATGTGCTGCATTAATGTCTATTGATTCAGGCACAATGAAGTTTCTCCCTCATTGGTTAGTGAGCTATTATAAAGGCTTTCCAATGAACAAAACAGCAACATTTTTCCCTAAAAGTGTCTGCATTCAACATCATCTCTCCTTTTCTGTACCAGCTTGGTCAAATCTCTGGTGTCAGATACAAAGAGCCTCAGAGATTCCCTTGCTTTCAGATCTCCTGTAAAGAAGGTTTTGCAATGTTCTTCATAAGAGAGCAGCATTTTAAGACCAGGAAAGACTCCAAGGAACATGTATGATATCTGAGTGTATTTTCCCAGATAGGTGCTAAGTTATATGTTTATATTATGCTTCTTTTTTATTTACGTGCCTCTATAATGTAGCAAGAGTGCAGTTTCTAAAGGAAAAAAACAGAAAGAAAATTACATTTGAAAATATGGACACTAACCCTGAAGCCCTGAACTTGTCCACTCCATTCTCCTTGATACCTCTAGTGACTGGCTGCAGGGGCTTCCTGCTTTTCCACATGGCCTATATTTTCACACATTTCCTTTTTCTTTTTATCATTGACAGTTATCCCTTGTTCTTCCTCATATTCAGGGCAATTATGTCATGCTGTCTGTCCTGCTTTTGTGTGAGCTCACTCAAAATGGGGAAAACAATTATCCTAGCAAATGGCTGATTGGTTCTGCAGCTGAATGTATATGAGAACAGAGAGGAGCAGAAACTGAAGAGAGAATGTTTATGATGATACCTAGAAACTCCAGACAAAGAGCATTCTCATATAGAAAATACTAGCATCACATCTTAATTTAGAGAAATTTTTAATTTCTTTACCAATATGATGACTTTGTTGTAGGAATGCTTCATTAGCAAATCTCAGCAAATTAGATTTTTGATTCATAGAATAAATAGGACAAAAGTCCATTGTTTGATATTTTTTCTTAAATTTTAAAGGAAGCAATAACTAGTCTTAACATACATTTGTCAGTGTGTTGACCTACATTTGTGTTTTCTTCTCTGGACAAAATTTCCCTTTTACACAGCTTTAAAACGAAGTTTCTTGTATTTTATGCATGCAAGCTTCTGCCAGCTACATGTATATATTTTGCACAATGGTGTGCTACTCATTTCTCAAGACACTGTAGGGTATTATATATCAACATAAAGGTTTGGTCATTACCTTGATACATGAGATTCATTTTGCTGGTTCTGAGTGGTGTGGTTGCTATAGTGGCATGAATCAAGAGCAGATTTTAAACAAGAACATAAAAAGTTAATTTTTTTTAATACAGAAGTGTTATCCTGTGGCCATTTGTCTGTGTTCTTGAGCAGTCTCATTAAACATGTGGTGCATTAGTCAGTTGAGCAGAAATGTGATTGGTTTTCCTCAGCAAAGGTAGAAGTGTCTGTTTAGGCACACCAGGCACAGGAAAGACATGGACCTGTTGGAGCATGTCCAGAGGAGGGCCATGAAAATGATCAGAGGCATGGAAAACCTCTCCTATGAGGAAAGGCTGAATGAGTTGGAACTGTTCAGCCTGTAGAAGAGAAAGCTCCATTGAGGGCATATAGCAGCTTTCGAGTACCTAAAGGGGGCTTATAAAAAAGATGGGAGCAAATTTTTTAGCAGGGGCTGTTATGACAGGACAAGGGGTAATGGTTTGATCTGAAAGAGGGCAAGACTAGATATAAGGAAGATTTTCTTTTACAATGAAGGTGGTGAAACAGTGGGACAAGCTGCCCAGAGAAATTGTGGATGTCCCACCTCTGGAAGTGTTCAAGACCAGGTTGGATGCAGCTCTAAGCAACGTGATCCAGTTGAAGATGTCCCTGCACATTGCAGGGGCAGTTTGATTAGATGACCTTTAAAGGTCTCTTCTAACCCAAAATGTTCTATGATTCTATGTTATAAGAACACCTTCTCAGCAGACAATGAGTAGCATCTTGCACATGCCTTGTGTATGGACAGAGCTCTGGGCTGATGGAAGTGCACTTCCCAGAGAAAGGATGGAGAAAAAACACCATGAAATGCTGAGTCTTTGGCCTGTAAACTCTACTGCCGAATTTGAAACTGACAAATTTTAACCTCTCTTACTATGTAAATAAACACATCCTGCTCCAAAGACAGTTTTGAAAATTATTTATGTGGAAGAGCTTTCTGATGCGTCACACTCCTTCTGAATCTTCTGTATGATACAGAGGCATTGGTCACAATCTCAGTAGCTGAGTTGTTGCCAAGAGGAAAATTCTGAGTAGATAATGACTCACTGTGTCCATAACTTACATACTGCCTGTACCATCTTAGGAAAAAGTGATTGTGAGAAGACAAAACAAGGAATTAAACTCAACATGTAATTAATATAATTTGTGTTCTGGCTTTTCTTAGACAGTGGAAGTTGTTCTGTTTGTAAGATCAAAAGCACTACAGAACTATCCATATTTAGTTTTTTATTTAATTATTGCAAAAAAGTCATTAGGCAGGGTAGAAGAAGGGAACAAAATGAATGGAAAGCCAAAACAGTCAAAAGCAGCTGTTCAGGGTTTTTTTGGTGAGTTGTTTCTTTCTTTTTTAATTTTTTTTTCTTTTTTTTTTTTTGTAGTTTTCTGGGATTTTTAAGGGTTTTTGGTTGATTGGTTTGGTTTTGAGTTTTTTTTGTTTGTTTGTTTGTTTTTCACTTGTTTTCTCCTTTTAAAATTTTCATAGTTAAAACATCTTTCGCTATCACTTGTGACTCTCACTCACCTACATCATCATTAACTGTATTGTTGCTGTGGTGTTCAGATTTGTTATCACAAAAAAAGTTTTGATAGTTCACTCAAGGAAAGTATCAAGACCATGTAATGCATTATTAAAGAACTTTTTCTGAGAGGAAAAGGAGATACTATAATGCATGTTGTACTACAAGGCTATTTTTCAAGAATATTGGTAGAACATACAAGAGCCTGAACAACTTTATTTTTCTTTGAAATTAGTTGTACTTTAGCAAGAGTTTGGACAGATGTTTTTTAGCCCAAACTATATTTTTCTATGGAAAAGACTTGATATGTATGGAGATAATATTTATGTATTTACGGAAGTAAGAAGTTTCTTTTGCTACATCTGTCTTTGTCTTTCAAGACAAATGTTCTGTCCTTCATCAGCATTAATAACCTTCCTACTGTAAATTCCCTAATGGGTAGAATGATATTTAGCTCTTAAAATCCTCAAGTGAATATTCTCTTCCAAAATCTAAATCTACAAGACTTCTGAAGACATGAGTCGAGTAAATATGTGTCTTGATAAGATTCCTGATTTTGCATGAAGGGTGTATTTAGGGGCAATGTTTGAAATCCACTGAAGTTGGTAGGTCATTCAGCTAATTTGGACTCTGAAGTCAGTAAATATTTTGCTGAAATTTTGGTACTTTGTCTATCTTTTTGTGAATTCTTTATTGAGTGTTATGGTTCCTGCTGCTCCTGCTCTCCTCAGCTGGTTAAAAAGGAAAAACCTGGAATCCTGCAGAATGTATTCAGTTTCTTGTAGCAGTGACTGTTCAGTTGACTAATGACTCTGTTTCACAAATAAATCCTGTTCTCTCTAGATGATTTTATGCCAGTGAGATGCCTAATGAAACAGAATAAGAAATGTATTGATAAATGTTTGGAGGAGGAAAAAAATGTGAAGCATATTTTGTTTTGAAAATAAAGTATTTGAAATACATCGGTAGGAACAGGCAAGAAAGAAGAATAGTACTGGATTAAAGTGAATTGCTTGAAAGTTACTTGTAAGTGTTAACACTAAACTTGTTCTTGACTTAGTTGGATACTTCTTCTTTTTTACTACTGTGCTTGGAATTGCCTTTACTGCTTAACATTAATTTGTCTGTACTATATTGTTGTTATATATTTCTATTAAGAGTCCTGCAGAATTAATGGTACAGAGACCTTTAGTGAAACTACCTGTTAGAATCCTAAAATGGGGGAAACATCTCACAGCCCATCACTTACAATTCCTGTCTTTCCATATTAATGAGTCTCAGACAACATTAATGCACCTGGAGGACATGGGTCTCAAAAGCCCTAGTGCAGCATAAAGGAAATGGACATTCATTTGAGTCTTAGAGCCCTGTGGGACCTTACAGATATAAATTCGGCTATAAATTGACAAGCAACCTTTCTTGCCCTCAGGCTGTCTGAAATCTATGAGAAGAGAATTTTGTAGTGTTTTGTGGGGGCGGGGAGAAGCACTCTAATGGATTGCCATTTGTTTGAACTCCAGCTGTGGCACTGTGTTCTGTGTACATACTCGGTCTTGTTATGGTATGCAAGGTGAATTTAAGCACACTGGCTATAGATTTTCATAGCAAGTCAACCATGCTTCTACACTGCTCAGTATTGACCAAAATATATCAAACAGTTACTAGTGTGGCCTTTTTAGAGTAAGAATAATAAATAACCATGCAAAACCTTTCCAGAATAAGACTGAATTAAGATGGTTTAAATGTTTTGTTTTACTGCAGAACATAAGGAGTCCCAAAGAGTTTACCACTGTCTCTTTTGGAAAAAAGAAAAAAAAAGTACTTAGAACGCAGACTGAGGGATTTGTCTTGAGTGCTCAGATAAGTACTCTACTATAACCCTCAATTAGCTTGCAAATGTTGACAAGCTTCTTCCTTAGGATTAAACCATTGTTTAGTAGTCATGTAGTACTGAATTAGCAAGGACCATCCAGAAAGAAAAATCTTTTCAATGTTGATGCTTTCATGTATTAGCTTCCTTTTTTATTTTGGTTTTCCTCTGTTGACTTGCTGCACTTTTGTCCTCTGCCAGAAGCTAATCAGAAGCTATTCCAGTTGACAGTAAGTCTGATGGCATATCAATAAAGAACAAAGACACAGGAGATTTCAGGTAAAAGTAGATTGTTCCCATTCAGATAATTATCACTTGTCCATCAGAGCAAAACCTGCCCTGTTTTTATGTTTCTTGAGTAGGGCATTGGAGTGGGATACTGTTCCATTGACTTTTTCATCTGTTTTGGGTAGGTCACTCCCTTATTATCATGAATGACAGACATAAGTGCACCTAACTTCCTTTTAAGAGATTGGTAAAGAGAAAGTGCTATGTAGCTGTTTAGTTTTATTTTTAGATTTGAACCTTAAACCTCCTTTAAAATAGTTTTATATTGTATGTAACTTACACAAAGTATGGGTATTTTTTTGGAAACTGTCACAGAATTTGACCTATAATCTTAATACAGCCAGTATATATGATTGCAGATATAAGTAGATGATTGTTTTAAGTAGATGATTGGTTTGATTTTTCTCTCTTTCTTTTCCCTTGGAAGACCAGTTGAATTGGTAAATCAAGTAAGCAGGCAACCAGGATCAACATCAACAGAGATCCTGCACATTACAGCTGGATCTCTAACAATGAGACTTTTGAAATGTCTCTTTCACATTCTGTTTAAGGCACTGATTTGTAACTTGATTGGCTTTGGTTTGGCTCTGCTACACAGGTTTTGTGTCAGTTTTGACAAGTTGTTTGGTTATACTTTGCACGTGTTACATAGTTTACGTCTGTAAAACCATGACAAAGATGATTATTTTTCTACTTGGTGTACAACCCTTGTACAGCAAGACACAGTGCTTGTAAATAAGAGATGTGCTTGTGAAGGACACTCTTCTGAATGGAAATAGTGCAAGTAAATATAATCATGAGATTTCAGGAACCTGCTTTCTACCAGATTGTAAGGCAGGAGTGATTATAAAATATTTCTCCCGGAAAAGAGCATTCACACCATAAATAAACCACAGAATCTATTTTTCAGATTTCATAAAGCTTTTCCTTTTTAGAAAGGTTTTTGTGGAAAGTTTCACAGATTGTATTTCCTCTATATAGCCTATCTGTCCTAACTGAGATGTAGAAATGTAGAATATCAGTCAGATTATGCTGTAACTGGTTCTAGGTTTCTCTGCATTTTTCTCAAGGAAAATTTCTCTATAACCATGAACTCTTGAAAGATTTACATAGAAAACCAAAAATAGTTTCTAGAACAAACACAAAAATTTTCCTGTTGTGAATGTCTCTTAAGCTCTACTAAAGAAGTTAAAAACCTGCAATTTTAGGACTGCTGGTCCTAATGTAGTCCTAGGAGATTGGCATAAATGAGCACTATGAATATTTTCTAGGCCAGGATGAAGAAAATTGTTACAAAATTAGTCTAAACTGCTGTCATTTCCCTCAAAATAATCCAATGGCTAGAAAAAACCAGAACTCTAATAGTCTGGTTTCCTGGGAAAGACATACTGTAAGCTAACAATAGAGAAAAAAAATACAGATGCAGGATAATCTCCATGTTTCCACATTAACACTAGGTAATGTGGTTGACTAAGTAATGAGAAAGGGTTTTCACTTGTTGTGTCTAACACCGTGTTTATTCAAACGAACCTGTACTATATGGGATGTGCAGCCCATAGTATAAAAGGCAGAGGAGGTTCGTATATTGTTCCCTTTGTATCCATCACCTTCATAGTTTCTTTGGCCTTAGTACACAAATTCCCTTTTAAATGTTTGTCATTTACCTTCTAATACATGCAAAAGCTTGACTTCCTATTGCACTGGCAGTTTTAAGTTGCTGTAACACTGGTGAAAGTAATGGTGGCATTGCCTCTGAGGAAATGGAGGAACTCAGTAGTAACTCATACTCCTAGTCTTACCTTTTTTCTTTGAAATTTTGTCCAGCTTGAGCTGTGCATAGTGATTTTGACCATCAAAATAAAACAGATAGATGTAGGAGCCACCTCCAACATTTTGCATTCTAAGAGTGAGATTTATGGCTTTTTTCCCATTCAAATGAGCAAAGTCACAATTAGTCTTTTTTATCCAGAGAAAAAACAAATGGTGAATCATAGCTTCATCTCCTAGAGTGTTGTTATATAATACATATTGAATTTCATTTGTATGCTGTATGCATATGTTTATTATGCTGAAAGCTGATTACCCAATTTCTTCTAAAGTCTTTGAAGGCACTGTGCAAGCCCTTCCTAAAGTTTGCAAGCATATTGGCCTTGACAGTCGGGAGAGTTTGAGATTTCTGTATTAATTACTCTGTTTACATAAAAATGAGCTTTATATCATTTGTGTATTCCTATTATACATATTTTAGAAATTACAGAGTAATTACAGCAATTGCTTAAACTGCATGTGGTGTCTAATTTAATTTAATAAGATGCAGCTACATCATTTTTCACATCTCATAAAACTAAATATGTGAGACAGTGAAGTCATAATGAAGTGTTGTGACAGTATATAACACATAGAGTTCTAAAACCATTATTCATTTACTTAATAGTAGTTATTCATATAGTTAAGAAATATTGGTATATTTGTCTCCATATGTAATGTATAAAGTCTGTAAAGGATTACTGCTTCTCACTTTGTTACTTTATACAAAGAAATGCATGTTACCTTTTCTCTCCTATGTAGGGCATAGTCTTTACCAGTTTCAGTCCAGTAATGCATTTTAGTAAGACAAAAGGGATGGCCATTTATCAGACTTGACAAGTGGTGGTTGAATAATAACTTTCCTGTAATGCAGATGCTTTCCTGAATGTTTAAGTGCTGATGGTTTGAACATTACGGCTCACCAAATTTTAATTGATTTGAGGTTCACTGATTCACTGACCTCTAAGTAAGTGCCAGAACACACTGGGGTTTTATTTTCTTTTAGTTGTCTATCTAGATGAATTCACAGTCAAGTATCTGATCCTCTAATGTCCTATAGGTACCCCAGAAATGTGCATTCTGCTCAGATATGTAAAGCCTTCTCTGCACAAGAGACACGCAATCCATACATCCAAACATACTGGTTTTAGTCTTGTGTGAAGTATGGGAAATGTAAACATTGCTTAGGGAGGGAAGTGCTTGAACAATGAGACATAATGTTTCTCAAGGCTTGGTTGCGTGGCTTAGAAGTGTAGGTTTCTGAGCTAGACAGTTGCAGAATAAGGATGAGATTAGAGAATCTGGCATATGATTGAGCTAATTCTACCTAATTATTGCCAAAGTTTAACTGGAAGCCTGAGCAATGTTTTCATTTTCCTCTCATGCCTCATAGCCATAATTCAAGAGTTTGTGACAGAGGCATGGAAACTTGAAGTTATGTCCTTTAGTTACTGAACCAAGAAGTTTAATTTCTGGGGTTTTTTTTGTTTTTCTTTTTTTGGAAAGCTTTCGGGTTTATATGCACACAAATCTCCAAAATATTCTGGTTTATTTTCAGCTTCTTGTTTTTTTTCCTCATTTTGACTTCAAGACATGTAGACATCTCTCTTAACTTCAAGGAGAAATGAGAATAAAAGCTCTTTTGTGCTTTGTGAGCAAATAGGAAGCACTGTAGTGACAAATACTTCCTATTGATCAAAAATATGAGCAAAAAAAGACGTTTTGTTTTCTGTTTCAGAACAATCATTCAAAAATGTGCTGCTTTCTTCAAAGACATTCATGAAGGATGAAAAAATCATACAAAATAAATGAATTACTATATTTATATTTTCTTGTTGTAAAATCTTGATTTCCTTGTATACCATCCTTTATGTTTGGAAAAGGCATTTAATATAACATTTTCAGCTTAAATTCAAGTGATCTATAGGGCTTTTTCTGGAGGTTTCTGGACTTTGTTCTCCACATGAGACACCTCAACGTCAATAATAGGCATGTGGGCAATAAGTGAGGGGCTTAAAATGTTATCATTTCATTCATCTAAGGAGGCAAATAAAGGAAGTATGGCAAAATAATATCAATTTTGCATTTTATCTTTACAGAACAGGTGATATAATAGTTTTAGAAATTGTTTGAAGAAACAGATTCAAACAGTAATAGATAAGAAGTATTCACTGTATTAGCTTTTCATAGCTGCTTTCTGGAGAACAGAGCAGTCTTGTCTTCTTCTCCAGATCTTCAAAGGAGGAGGACATATGTATGAGGATCAGCCATTTACACAGAAAATTCTTAAACTGATTAGTAAGAAATGGTTACAATGGCGAGTACCCAAAATAAAACAAAACTGTAACTTAGACATTTAATTATTCCTGCAGTGTGTGAAACTTTTCCTAGCTGCATAAAAATGTTGTTTTACTTAACAAAACTACTTTAGTTATTTCTGTCTGCTTTGCCAGTTGCTCATGCTGCTTAGTGAGTTAATGTTTACACTCATGACATTTATCATTAATGAAAGCAATCACTATAGAATACATATATTTATATATGTGTAATGGAACAGGCAAGCTGTAATAGCTTTTCTACCTCTTTGCAAGTTATATGCATTTCAGATATGAAAAAAAGACTTTCATATTCTTCTTGACCTATGCATTAATGTACTTTGGCTTGAATTTTAGTGGATTTTAGCTGCTTTTCTTTTTGACAGTGACTGAATGCTGTGTGTGCTGACTTAAACATTGTGTACTAAAATTCACACAGGACTGGAGTAGTTAAACAGTGAACTTCATGATACAATAAGTCATAATTAAAGTCTATTTGATATTTACCTACCACTGGAGAAGGGTCCAAGGAAGGCAGTTTCAGCGTTCCTTGTCTTTCAGCAAGGGGCTCACGGATGAGTTGAATCTCTGTAATGTGGAGCTGGCTCACAATTGGAAGATAAATAGAATTATTAATATGATGTTCATTCTTATTAAATAAATGTACACTGTGGTTTTCACGTTTTTATACAAAAAATATACCAAAGAGAAAAAGAAATATGTGATGGAAAAAATGCATGTTTTATTACAGCAAAAGGTTTTTGCTGATTTTCTAAACTGTTAGTAAGCTAGATAAATAGTGAAAAATTCTAAGTATATTACTAAATATATGTTTAGAGATCTGTTTCCAATTATCTCGTTTTAAGCTACCTGATCTAGCCCAGTCCTAAAGACCATCCATTTTATCTAGGTAAATAAAATATTTTCAAAAATAGAGTGAGGTCCAGGGATGTAAACCTGAGTATTTTATTTTATTTTATTTTATTTAACTTATATTAACCAATATAATCTCTATATACTATACGGAATCTAAACTCCAATAGGGAAAATTTCTGATAAATTCTTCTTTACCTTTGTACTCACTTCTTGTTCTAAACTGTAAAATGGCATGCAGGCTATAGGTGCTTCAAAATTATTTTACATCTATGGTTTGTGCTATTACATATTGTGTTTTAATCTTATGTGAGACAGGTGCCAAAATAACACAGGTCTGTATTGGTAATGAGCTTAAGCATGTGTTTTTATAATTTATCTGTGATTTCCTATTGCTTATTTTGGTAACATATTAACTTGTAGGTTCTATTCTGCTTTAAACCTGTATATATGTGCATGTATATGTACGATATATGTGTATGTATCCTGTAATATACAGATAGTATTGTTTATAATTTTCATATATATACCTATGCACACTTACAGATATAAAACAGTTTCCATTATTAGCAGGGAGATGTGTTATTATTTATACTGGGATAAATCATCAGTTCCCGAATCAGGAAAATTTTGACAGTGAAATCTGACTTAATGAGTCTTTACTTTGAAGATTCCCCTATGTATTTAGACAAATATTATTGCAGTTTTCTAAGACTCTTGAAAACATGTAAAAGTCCTGACTAAATGGTAGAATGGGAAAAATGTTAGTGTTGTTAAGTTTTATTCCTTTCAATATATGTGAAATAATTTTCTTCTGTCCTTGAGAAAACAGATTGCCTAAGTTTGTTTCACATGCTAGAAGTTCAGAAGAGGAATCATTAACACTTTATTTTGAGAAAGATGGTAACACCAAATTCAACTTTTCCAACGGGAATGCTATCCTGCTATCTTTTTCAGACTGATTTAATGAGTTCAAGCACGATTTTTCATGCTTAGTCTTGAGTTCAGATTCTGTTTCATCTGTGAAAACTGGTAGTTTGTGTAGCAAATAAAATTGTGAATAATTTCATACCCCAGCTTTCCTTTTTTGTCATAACAATGTCAAACAGTGCACTGAGAGGAATGTCCAGTCAGTTCTTAGAAGCATGAATGAAAATTCCATAACAAACTCCTTTTTTTCCGACCTTTCAGAAGCTTTTTATATTGCTTTTCCTGTAGCTTTTTATATACCTTTATTCTATAAATGATACATTTAAGTATGGAAAAAAAAAACAAGGGAGAGTTTAATATACTCCCTGAAAATTAAGTTGGAAGGCTATGATTTCTGCTTTTTTCCAAACTACAACTAGTCCAAAATATTTTGTCTTACTGTTAGGGAATTAAGAAGAAAAAAAAAATCACTAAAATTAAAAATAGCTATAGTCTCATGCAAATTACATTTTCTGAAGTTGTATGTGTGATAACTCTCCCTCCATAACTATATCTTATTCTCTTGGTGAATCGTGCCTCATATGAGATTGAAAAAGAAGACCAATGAGGTCTCTTCTCTCACTCAACTGTGAAAATGCCTCAGGAAGATGATGCACATTCTTATATGCACTTCTTGCTCTTCCCCTGACATGCCTTCATACTAGGATGAGGAGATCCTTACTGCACAGTGTTTTGATTAACCACTTAATTCTGAACCCCTTCTGAGGATGTCTTTATTAATTTGCAATCTGGTATGCAAAGCCCGAGCCCTTCTTCTCTTCTATTCCTCCCTCAGAGTATCTTTTAGGGGTCAGGCTGTTCCTTTCCATGAAACTGCTAGGAGATTTTTCACAGAAAATCTGTCTGTCTTAGCTCTGCAGTGTTGTCAAAGATTAGGACATCATGAAAAAAAAGGGTGAGATCTCACTGAATTGTTTAGATGGTGTTCAGCTTGCTGGGATACTCTTTTTGAGTTCCTTTCTGGAGATTAGATAATTCTACAGACCCAGGCATGATTTGGTAACAGTTATGCTGCTTCTAAACTCCAGCTGCTTGATAATATAGGAAGAAAAGCTATGTATCTGACTTCAACAAAGAGTTAAAGTAATGTTTTAAAAAAGTAAGTACTGTTACAAAACCTCTTTGATTAGACAATTATGTCACTTCTTGGAACCAGATTTATCCTGTGTTGTTTAGTAGTGAAAAGAGGAAGACCTAGTGAAGGCTGTCAAAGTTCACCTCAGGGAGGCTGGTGAAATTCCCTCTCAGAATTCTTTTATTTGCATCAGCCTGATTCCCTGGTACAAATCAGAAACCTCCTGTGTATCAATGGAAGCTGGAGAAGACTCTTTGATTCTTCTACATCATCCATGACATAATTTTCATTGATTCCACACAGAGCTTTGTGTTAGCATCCATCTAATATTTTATCTTTAACACACAATAAGCCCCTACAGCATGCTACCAAGAAAAGGAATTTTTTTTAGGTTTCAATTAGCTAGTGAGGTTTCATGGACTTACCATTAGAAATAAGTGACAGATCCCGGTGCAATCTCGGCATGAATTCAGTAATTTCTTCTCTAAGCAGTTGTCAAAGCAGAGGAAGGCTTGCATAGTCTAAGAAGTTTCCTGAAGTTAACTTGGGTTAGTTCTCACTCTCTGTTAAGAAAATAACATATTAGTTTAGCTAACTCCACTCAAGTAGGCTTCTTTGCCCTTCTCCATTTTGAAGTGGAATGACCACGTAATCTAGACCTCAAACAGACCCCTTCTTAGTCACTGATTTTATAAATACCACTTACAGTGTTAGAATTTAACATCCTACTAAGACTAAAAAAGATTTGTTTAGGCAATAGTATGGAAATAGTCAAAATTTTATTTTTAGAATAAGAATAGAACCAGTCTGTAGGTTTTGGATGAAACAGCTCCACTGATGATAGTCCTATTAGGCGGCAGTCTCACTCACGCTGTCTTTATCTGAATATAACACTGAATGTCAACATCCTCAGATGAGATGACAGCTTGACTTTGGGTGGTGGGTAGACAATGTGTGTTTCTACCAGATTTTTTTCTCAATGTTCAGCTAAACTCCCAGAGAGAAATCTTTGAAAAGCAAAGAACAAAACATAAGGATTCTTGACTGTAGAGGTTAGGTTTGTTTTTATGCTCTCAAGATGCTAGCAAGATGCATATGCTTTGAAAAATCATTACCGGCTGGGAGAAAAAATGCTCTTTTCATCTCTTTGTGTGAGCCACCTTTTTTGTTTTGAGGCATAGAAGTATGAGACTAATGGAGAGCAGGGCGAGGTCTGGCATGGGTATTTAAGGCCATCAGTGTCACAAGTTAGCAGATCATAAGAGCTAGAATTATGACCACACAGGAATAATTGTAAAAGGTTTTTTGCCTTCTTTCCCCTTTTCCCAAACTAATCACAGAATCAGTCTTCCTTATTGTAATCTGCATATAAAAAACAGTAAAAAAGCTGAAGACAGGAAAAAGCTGTCTTAGCTTATTAATGTGACGATTTTCAGCTATAGATGTACATGAAAAATTGAACTATAACTACCATGAAATATCTGTATTAGTTGACAGTAGTTTCAAGAGACTATATACGAGGTTGGTTCTATGGTGAATACCAGATATGCAAATTGATTAATTGCAGGTGTTTGTTGGCTTGTTTTTTTGGTTTTTTTAACTTAATATATTTACATTATTATTTCTATTTATATGACTTTTTTTAAACTATTTTCTTTTTTACATCCTCTTTATTTCTATAGAAATGTTGATACCATTTTAAAAGTGTGCCAAAGGAAGCAATAACAAGAATGTAATTTCTTGTAGATAATTTCCTTTTTGTTGTTTTGTTATTGTTTATCTAGGAAAACGAGAAGAAATAAAATTCTTTCGCATAAATATAATGGAGCTGATAAGTATATACCATTTAATATAGCAGTTGTACATTCAGGACAAGCAGGTTTAAAGGATGAATGTCTAATGCAGCATCATTTCAGAATGAGATCAGGAAACTGGAATGCAGGGTTTCTGCAAGTGTCTTTCTCGGAGATATTGGATGAACCACTTAAACTTGCATAATTCTGTAAGTTTACAAACTGTTAACATGGATCAAAATGATATTTTGCTGACTATTGAGAGAGGTATGTAATCATTTGAGATCTTAAGATGGAAGTCTTCCCTCCTCCCTCTACCCTCATCTCCCCACAAGTTATTGAGAGAATCATTCTCTCTCTCAAAAATAGTTAGTGATTACTCTTTTTTTACATGCCTTAAAGAAGTCTGATATTCATGAAAACTTGCTCCTTTCTTTCATCTTAATTTGTATAAATTTAGCACATGGTCCAACAGGAGTGCCCTGATCTAAAGGCTGGTTTTTAGAAACATTATTTATCCTGTTCATTTCTGCCTTTCACACACTTATAACTAAGATTGTGCTTGTTGCACTTTCACATGCTGATGGATGGTTGAATTGACCTGGGGTGAATTAGACCTCTAAGATGTCATATATAATTTTGGAGGCTGAAACAGTTAACAAACAGCTTCCAGTTAACAAATAAGCTATTAAAAACCTCGCTTGAAAGTAGATGTTGTTTTTTTGAAGACAGTGGGGAAAACACGTGTGTTTCAGTGTGGTTCTTCTGTCTAAATTAAAGTGCTTGATGTGCTCTTTGATCTCATCTGTTTGTTCAGTTGGGTATAATGGCCTTCTCTTTATTACATTCAAAAACAAGGTAATCTACCAATGGCAGCAAGATGAATATTATATATTCCATTCCTAGCACTGGACTCAGATGAATGAAAATGGATTCAGACTTTACAGCTTCTGACAAGGAACTCTGTATTGTCGTTTCCAGAATCTAGAGAAAAGACAACTCTTACTCTGTCTTTTTTTCGCTTAGTGATAAATGGTTAAAAATAATGAAAATATTTTGTAGTGATACTTACGTTCTTGTTTTTATTTTTTTTTTTTTTTATGACTGGGAATTGTGAAAAACTGTAGCTCTTGCAAGAATAAGTGTAACTTGAAAACTGAGAGCAGCTCTGAAAAAGTCTATCTGCAAGATGTAGCCTGTTGAAGATCCAGTTGCGTCACAGAAGTAATGCTCATGATGGATGTATTCAAAACAATGAAAGAAACTTTTTCTGTATATGGGACATTGGAGAGGGAAAAAAATCTAAGTATTTTAAAATTTGATATTAGGTAAAATCTTGGATTCCTTACTTAGTGGTTTGGAATTTACTTGAAATTTACTTGGAATTTTTCCTAAATGAAAACAAAAGGCAAGAACTTTACCTGATGTAAACTGGCATGGCTCCACTGAAGCCAAAAAACACAGTGCTTGAAGCAGCTGAGGAACTGACTGCTGCTTTCAGAATGGAGGCTGGTCTTTATTCTGCCACTTCATCTATCTATTTGTTTGTTAGTTAGTTTTAATTTATGCAGATCTATCACCCTATTTATTGGAACTAGAATGCCTAACTCATTTATTACCTAAAGTGTTTTGTGGTCAAAGGGAACAGAGGACTGCAGTTTTCTGTGCAGATGGCAGAAGTACTGTACAGTGGAGTGGAGTGTATCTATTAATCTCATCTAAAGAAGCAGACAGTGAAGAGGTTCAGTTCTGTGACAGCTTAACCATTAACAGCATCCCAAACTTGATTTTATTTCTTCACTTTTTTGGACTGAAAACACTGTGGCTGAGATTTATTATGTCATTGTCGTCTCTGCCTTTCCCCTGTCTCATCTGTATTCTTTACAGAGCCTATAAACATGGGCTGTCAGCAAGCTAAACCTGTCAGATTTCCATTCCCCCCCTCCTCCGTCTGCTACTATGCTGCCCGAGAAACAGCCCTGCACACTGCACCCTCACTATGATTCTCATGATCACATCTCATTCATCACTTTGACTCCAAACTCAGCTCAACACATTAGAAAAAAAGGTCAGGGATATGAAAGGAAAAGAGAAATAAACAAGTACCCAGCGGAAGGCGGTTGAGCTACAGGAGACGTGGGAGGTAAGATCGGAGCCAAATTCTCTGCCAGCAGCTGTACTGGGCATAAAGTACTTGCTATACAAGTTCTAAGTGTTTTAAACTGGAGGGTTGTGAAGGCGTTTTCTGCAGCTCCTGGTTTATTTCCCAGCACAGAAGCATAGTGACAGGATAGAAAACCTTAGTTAAAGGTGGGAAGGTGATAAAACTTTTTATAACTGGAGTAAAGGTGACAGATTGGTTGCTGAGTGACTAGAAACCTGAGAGTGTGCAAGATCTGGGCTCAAGAGTTCAATAAACAGTGATGAAGGGACAAGTCCTACGTTGACTTTCTGTGCCTAACTTTAAGATGCTTTTGTTTTGTATTGGGGAAAATTTTGTATGGATGGAACAGAAATTATTTTATATGAAGCAGTAATAGTCTGTTAAATGGGGTCTGTTTCCTCCTATGTGCTACTCTAGGTAGAATATATTTTAAAATTATTCTGGTTTAGTGATATCCCTTCTCTATTCTCCTCACTACTACTTCAGTCATTTATACTCAGCAGGTTTGTTTTCTTGATCAGGAATTATGTTATTTGCCTTTATGCAATTATTTTTTTTCCAATTCCTTAGCACTTTTCATCATAAACAGAAATATCTGTTAACTATTTCATTATTTGCATTTTGCAAATCTTTATTTTAAATATTAATGTGATACAATGCCAATAATTTCTTTCTCTCTAGCAAATAAGGGAAAGGAAAAAAAAAGAGAAAGTGCAGAGCCTAAAATAAATAGTTTGTAAAACTCTGTTCGGTAGAGTTTTTTCTCACAAATGGTAGTAAAATTCTCAGGATTTTAGTTTACACTTTTATTTATGCATGCAATAATTGGTTAAGAATTTGTTATGGTCCCTGATAATAACATATTTCACAGCAAGTGAGGTGACTTTGATCAAAAAGTCACAGCTGTCATTACTATCGAGTAATGACATGACTGTGGTTTATGTGAGCATAGGTAGTTTGTCTCCTAACCTTTTTTAACATGTTTCTGTCCAACTTGTGTTACAAGCTTGTTTTTATGATTTATATCTTAGGCAAAAAAAAAAAAAAAAAGAAAAAAGAAAGTAAATTGATTATTTGATAATTCTCTTTGAACAAAGGAAAAAAAAAAAGGCAGAAGGCCTCTTTTGCAATTATCAGGCAAATGATAAAAGCAAAAGCATCCAATGATTAAGCAGGAAAAAGTCTGTTTCATAGAAAATGGTTCCCATGATGTCCATGAAGTGCAATACTTTGGATGCAACCTTCAAATTTGTTACTCATGTGCCACTGACTCATGAAAAGTGAGGAGAAATATTACCCTGTGTTTTTACTCTATTTCTCATTCTTTTTGAAGCATTTGCTATCATGCCAAAGCTGAAGACAAAATGCTGGAGTTTGTGGCTCAAAACACAATAGCACATTTTACAGTCACTTGTGAGAAGAATCTAGCAGAATGTGGGGAGAAACTTCTTAAAATTCATAAAAGGAACTTTTGCATAAAAATAAAATTGAGGACTGTAATATCCCTTACTTCTGTGCAAGAGTTTGTGTTTTCTTCAGTAAATGTAATTGCTCTCAGTGTCCATTAGGAAGATCTTTTCTGTATGTTCATAATACTCCATGAAATGGTAGTATGAAAATTCATCAATTTTAAACCATGAAATGGTAGTATGAAAATTCATCAATTTTAAACATACTGCACATCCTAGCTTTAGTGGGTAGGGGAAGTTAAGATTCCTCTAACTAGGTAACTGCATTAATGCATTGTGTGCACAATAACGCAGCAACTGAAAAAGAAAAAATGCTGAGCATGTGGAGTTATGATATTAAGGAAAAAGTTCAAAGTTGAGCTGAGAATAGATAAATTCTTGATTAATGTGAACTGTGAGGAGTACAATAAATTGTGTAGAATAAGAACCAGAGGTGAAAACATTAGAAAAGAGAAGCACATTTGAGTTCCTACCAACTACTGTATATGAATGCAACACTGTGATACAGCAGAGCTCTGTTCTGACATGACTCATACTCCAAAATAAGGAAAGAAAGCCTGCTAGAAATTTGAAATTTGTGAGGAAAGAGGTGTGAAAAACACCCGGCAGTAAACCTATAAAAGAGGCTATAACTGCAGAACAATTAAGAAATAAATGTGAGTTGCTCTCCATGAACTACATTGAACTGCAATAATAACAGTGCTGGCAGTATGAAAATTATGATCCTACTAAAGAAAAACAAAATAGAGGGTAAGATCAGAATAATAAAGTAAGTTGTGGTAAGAAAATGGGACTACATTAGAAAATAAAGGTATGAGAAAGAAATATTTTTTTAGAGTGTAACTTGTAAAAAATTATAAACAATGTTGTTATCTACCACATTACTGAAAAAAAAAAAAAAAATTGATTGGGTGGAGGATGAAAGGAGGAAGGAGAAAAGTCCAGAATCCAGTACTTCCCTCTTTATTGTTATACTAGGAAAAAGTCAACTCCTAGCCAATTTATCTTCTGGCATCAAATGAGATTGCTTCAGTTATCTTGATCAATACCAGATGAGAATGAGGTGTAAACCAAAGATGATTTTGCACTGAGATATCAAATATTCTTTTATGTTTCTCTGCTAAAGTAAACTATTGAACTTGGCAGACTGAGCCTGACAAGTACTTCAAATTTGAAGTAATGTCTTAGAAAAATAAATGGGTATCTCACTTTTCCCTCTTGAATAATACAATAAAGTTTGCATTACATAATGCACTGCTGTCCAGATAGATGCTGGAAGGCTACATTAAGCTATGAAAAATTGTCTTTAACTGATGTATGAAAGGTAGCTATTTTAAAATAATAGGGCTAAGGACTGAAAGGCAATTTGGAAAGTGAGCACTTTCAAGTGACAAATTCATCCCACCAAGCAAAATTTGTGTTAGAATTCACCATATATAGTAAATATCACGAATGTTATGACAGAACTAGCCTACTCTTAGTTGCTTGCAATCACCAAATTAGACTTGATTTGCCAGACTGTAACTCAGATGCCTGTAATACACACATGTATGGGTTGGGTTTTCTACTCCTGTATTTCTTAAGTAGGATTGGTTTAGTCTCACAGACTTCATTATCCAAGCTTAGCAGCTCAGCTGGCTGCAATCAATAGTGTGTAGACCAAGACAGATTCACAAAATGAGCAAAATTTTACCTTCATTAAAGACTTAACTGTGACTGATAGAGGTCAGGTCTGTCTATTGGCTATGACAGCTATAATGCTTGCAGTGCACTCAAGCCAGTGTTCGAAACATAAAAGAATGCACAACACTAAGGACTGACATGACCACTGACCCCTTTTTAATTTTCTGGCAATGTTTACTTCCCATTTGACAAGGTCTTAAAAAACATTATTTACTATATGGAATTAGGAAAAATATTGAAACACATTCAGATTTCTCTTCAGAAGCAGCTACTACTCTTATTTCTCAGATAGAAGCCTCTTTCTGGGAGTTCTAACTACTCCGTTCTTCTATTCCAGACTTGGTGGCTTTATTTAGACCTCTTGAAAATGTGAAGAGAAGAGCGTACATTTGTATGCTTAAGAAGTGTTTAGTCTTGATTAGTGGTGCATAGGAAATCAAGTAGGGTCTTGTTTTTACCACAATTTATTCATTCAGTGTTATCTATAACGCTATTTATTTAATAGGTATAGTGCTAGTCAAACCACTGAGTATATTTGAACATAGAATTTTATTTTTGCTTCCACTTTTCCCTACAAGATTTCCATGATTCAAAAAGACTTATCAGTTCTCTTGCATGTCTCTGTAATGAAAATCACTCTCTAATATCATCAGGGAATGCATCCTCTGAGTGTGCTGCTTCACTTCTTTACCCCCTCCAGCGAAGGCAAACCAAACACTTAAACAAGATTAGCCTGTTTCAAACCTCTTGCACAAATATGAACCAAGTTATAGTTTAGGAAATAATATGTTCTCTTTAAAGTTATTTTACTTATTTTTTTTTATGTCAATGTTTGAAATGGTTTAAAGTCATTCAAGAGTGACCAGAATACAGTATCAAGTGTAGTTTTTTTCCACTTTCTTTCATATGTTGCCATATGAGTATGTATACTGGTGCTTGCCATTTTAATTTCTTCAGGACACAGACTTTAAATTTTTTTTTCCCCAAATACTATATTTAAAAAATGAAAAAAAAAAAGGTAAGTATTTTATAAAAAGCCCAGAAATTAATTAGAATTGAAAAATTCTACAGATATTTTACGGAAGAGAGAGAGAATAAATAGAGCAATTTTTAAAATGTAGTCAGATAATTTTATGGTTAGTCTTACAAGAATTATGCCAAGCAGTTGGAATTCAAACTACTCCCTACATTGTGCATTATATTCATTACTGGTACTGTAGTTAATATGTTCTTGGCATTCTGTTGCCTATTACAATAATGGGAAATAATGAGGTCTCTTTTTTAGTGCACAAGGTGTAAAAAGTATATTATTCAGGATTTCTCAGGCAACCACTGGAATCTAGTCAGCAGTGACATATACTTGCTAGTAACCTGAGGCAGTCTGCACCCTGGCGTGTAAGAGTTCTGGGTTAAGCCCAGCCAGTAGCCAAGCCCCACACAGATGCTCAATCACTGTCCCCAGTGAATGGGAAGGGTAGAAGTGAGGAAACTCATGGGTTGAGATAAAGGCAGTTTAATAGGGAAAGCAAAACTTGTGTACACAAGCATAAAAAACCAAGGAATTCATTTGCCACTTCCCATGTGCAGGCAGATGTTCAGCCTCCTTGAGGAGTGGAGGGCTCCATCTCATGTAGCGGAGACTTGGGAAGACAAAAGCCATTACTCTGCAAATCCTCTGCTTCCTTCTCCTTCCCCCAGCATGAAATCCTGAGCATGATGCCATGTGGTGTGGAATTTCCCTTTGATCAACTGAGATCAGCTGTCCTGACTGTCCCCTGCCAGTTTCTTGTTCACCCCCAGCCGCCCTGCTGTTGGGGCAGACTGAGAGCAGAAATGGCCTTGATGCTGTGCAAGCACTGCTCTGCAATAAATAAACATCCCCATGTTATAAAGGCTGTTTACAGCACAAATCCAAGACATAATCCCACACAAGCAGCTATGAAGAAACTTAACTTTACCCCAGCTGAAATTTACCTACTTATGAGGTCCAACTTACAGTCCAGCTTACAAGGTTTCTATGGGAAACCTTTTATCACATGCCATGGAGAAAAGGTACAATTAAGGTGAACTTATTGGTCACTCAAAGAGAACATCCCACCTACTGTATGTCTTGGCTTGATGTTTTTAGCAGCAAAGAGCCTGAGAAGCAGCATGGGCACAACCTTTGTAGGAAATTAGAATTTTTCCCTTTTCTTTCATAAGGGCTTTGAATGTTTACATTATGGCACCTGTATGTCCAGGAAAGGAAAAAAAAATATTCTTGTTAGCTCTCTCTGTTCAAATATAGCTGAATGTGAATATTAACTCTCCTTCTGCTGCATTTCATAGGGGAGATGAGAAAGAAATAGATCTGAGTCAATACAGTGATATACTGCTAGCTGTGATCTGGTCAAGAAAGATTGTCTTTTAATTAAAAAAAACATAAAAAACTTGTCATATCCAAATTAATACAGGTTTTGTTTTGACTGTGCAGAGCAGGAATCAATTCTTGATATACCATGTCGATATGGCACCAACCTTACCAACATTATTTCCAGTGGATATCTAGTGACAAAACGACTTTGTAAAACACAAGCTCCATTTACAAACATTTTTCTCAGTAAATTCTTTGCCAAGCAACTTCTCTTTCCCTCAAAACTTGTCTATTATTATTTACGACATAAGGGCTGTAAAACGTAACGATTTGGATATATCAGCTTATTTAAAATATCTTTTTTTCAATCTTTCGGTTTAAGAACCATCCCTAAACATTTCTAAGAATTATTTTAATTTTACTGAACAATTTATTTTTACTTTTCCTTTGTGATACTGTGGCAGCCCTAGATTAGTATGCAAAAAACCAGGAAACAGTACTAAAAATTGTAGCAACCCTTAATGGTATCTCACAGTATTACTTCTCCAGAGACAGTCTGAAAAAATAAATTAAAATAAAATCCACCATTGTACAAAGTCTGTTTATTTGTATGTATCTAAAGTGCTTCATTAGTGATAAATTGTTTCTGAAATTGCTTTTTACTACCTTTTTTTGTCTAAGTATCCAAGGTAAATACAACAAAAATAACTTGTACTCAAATATCGCAATATCAGTAGAAGCATTCTCTGTTTTCATTCCAATTTCATTTTTACTTAGAGCAGTTTGCGAAATAACAGGGAAAATTCCCTTCCAAGAAACTTCTCCAGATTTTCTTTTTGAATTTTCAGCTATTAATGAAAGGAAAGTCTAAAACAAGAAATATAAAAGATCTATAACCCTTGAAATTTAAAATTCTGTAACATAACTACTTAGAAGGTAGTGATATAAGAAGCTGAAAAAAGTAATAAATTTTCCAAATTTGTGCTTTATAGCATGCTTTCAAGAAGTTCAGGATAGGGAATATAATTTGATGCATTCCTTAGGAATATTTAGATAATATTTATCCATTCCACTTGAGATAGGAAAAAGAAATGACACCCCAGTTTTATTTTAAACTGTTTCTCTGAATGGAGTAGTTGTTAACAGTGCTTTAAACTTCAGAGACTGACATGACTTAGAGAATCTTTTACTAAAGAATACATGGATGGAAAAATCCACCTGGATTTTAGAGTTTAAATCAAGATTTCATAGTTGGAAAAATCACTATTTCGTAACGTAAAAAAAAAACCCTAAAATTGAAATATAAAGAGAATATCAGGGCCAAGTTTTTAAAATTTCATTGTAATAAAATGTCTAGAAATAAGAAATTTAAAGAATTAAATATTTTATTAAATTTCCTTTAAATAATAAAGAATTAATAAAATTGCTACCTATTTCAATTTTTTTAATATCATATTTGTGTGGATTTAGATTCTAGAAATGTGCTTCTATTCTCTAGATTGACTTTCATTGTGATTGGCCTACAGAATGGTATTAATTTACCCACTTCTTTTCCCCTATGCTTTTCCAAGTTTTTCATTTTCTATGAAACCATGCTAATGAATGTGTCTTCACTGAGTATCATAATCTTATTTAAGGATTTCTTTCTTTTTTTTTTTTTTTTTTCTGGTTAACATCCTTCAACCGTCTTTATAGTTAGAGTCTGAATTTCCCCCTTATTAGACCAAGACAAATACAAATGAAAGCATTAGACATAGCCATTTTTACTATCAATGTTCAAATTAAATTCTGTGAGGCTCAACCATTCTCTTGTTTCTTACTCCTGCTTCCAAAGAGATGAATTTTGGGTTTCTCTTCATTTACTTATTTTTATTTCTTCTTTTTTCCTTTTTCATCCTATACCAATTTTATATTAAATAATCCCAACATTAAACCCAGGGTACACCAGTTTGTTTTTTATTGGTATTGCAATCAGAAGCCTGCTTTTTATTTTAGAATTTTTGCAGGAAATTGCCCTACATTATATGTGTTCATAAAATATTACCAGGTTACTCTGTTTAGTTCAGATGAAAATACCTGTATGTTTCTCAGTTGTTTTAATAATTGCTTAATCAGAGACAAGACTTGTTCTGGGATTAAAAATATATGAGTTCAACTCTCCAGTCTATGAGAAATTCTAAGTTATTCTTTATTCTATGTGAGAAAGGGGAATTTTATTTCTTGCCTCATAAAGATACTGAGAGCAATAATTCCCTACAGATTATAGAACATTTAAATGCTGTCAGAAAATAAAGACCTGGACAGATAAATGTCTATCGATAGACCTAGATAATGTGCCAGCTATTCTCAAAAACTTCTTAGGTGGTGAAATGCCTGATACTCACTGGAATTCAAATAAAAGCATGCACATTTTTATCAAAGAAGGATGTCTTGAACTTTGGTCTCATGCTTTATTGTAATATAATGGTGAAATAGTATAATTATTCTAGTTAGAAAGAAAAAAAAGGCACATGGAAAATGCTGTAAATGGCTGATGTGAAGAGGAGAATATTGAGAAGGCATTGTGGAAGGAGACAGACAGATGTATCTACCAGACAGTGCTCCCATGTTTCTACTGTTATTCTTCACATAAACTCCATGGATAGCAACTCAAGATTTCTGCATTGTTTGGTTTATTTCTGCCCGCAGCTGAAATACCAGAAAATTATCTTTTCAGGAGACTTCAGCGCCTTTATCTAAATAAACATATGGGACTTGTATCTTTATGTCATACCCTGGAAGGCTTCCTCTACTGCTGCCTCAACACACAGCTTTCCACAGAGTGTGAAAATATTATGTATGAGCCACAGAGTAGTTATTAAGAGATATCCTCTGCATGGAGCTAGGTAGGAACTGCTGAGTGAAACTGTTCAACAGACACTTCTCAAGTTTTCACAGGACTAATAAGGAGAATTTCAGGTTAAGGAGTTGCTGATGTTACTATTTTTCAATGGATAGTACATTTGATTTCTTTCAATGAGCTCAAAACAATAAAAAGGAGAAAGCAAGGATATTGGTCTTCATAGCATTTTTAGTCTATAAGGAGTTTGTTAGTTTTATAATTGATGAACATAGTTTGAAAAATATCTGAGTTTGTTAATGCAAATCAAAATTCTTCAAGTTTTACATTGTGAAAATGGCAGAGTTTTAATTAAGTTAGTTGTTAATATTTAATATCACTCATCCTTCCATGAGAAACAGAATGTAATGAGATTCATCTTATAGAAGTGGTTTCTATTTAGGAATCTGGTGGTGAAGAAGTACTTAATCTAGCAGTCTAGTCGTTCTTGATTAAGTTGAAGATATTTATTTGTATGAAAATATATGGACAAGGTGTTGTGAGCCCTGGCTTTGATCCAATAAGTCACTTCTTTGACAAATAGGTAACTTTTCAGCTTATCCAAATTTACTAAAAGTTTTGTTTAATCACACATAGCATACTCTGCCTATAAATTACTAACTTAATTGGAATTGACAGTGAAAAAAATCAATTCTTCTTTGTAGTACAGATAATCTGTTCATAAACTCAGTGTTACTATCTGAATTTTACCAGCATAACCATACCAAATGAGTAATTTATAAATCTATCAGCCTATTGCATCAACATTGCCAAATTAATAATTGTAAGAGAAACAATGATTCATATTTCAAAATCACTACACTTTTCTACTTTTTAACTCTGTGGAAAGCACAGGTAGCTCCGTTCTGGCCTAGGGGATAAGTAATCATACAGATGCTATTATAAAATGTTTTTGATCTTTTTCTCTTAATATCTGTGGTTTTCTTCTCATTTTTGCCCCGTATCTCTCCTTGAGGATCCTGCACATCTTACTAGAATAGAAACCTATCCAAAATTTAGATCTCTGTAATTTTGAAATTTAATGCTTCTCCGTATATTTGCAGTTCTATACAAATGTATGTAGTATAGTACACATATAATTAATCCAATAATTCATTATGCCATGACTGATCCATTCTAAATGCTCTCTGCATTGCTACAAACATTGCCTGCTGCACAGAACTGATGACTAACACTGTCTGACAAGTTGCACTACAGTTTCTGGAGAGACTAGAGTAGCAAATATATAATGTGGGTTGTGTTAATGTTCTTGAAATGATTGATAAGTTTTTTAATTATAAATCAAATTTTAATTTAGTTACTCTGTTCAGCCAAGTATATCTTATGAAATTTAATGTATGTAATATTAATGCATGATATAATTGAGTTTCCAGTGCTGGTAGATTTGGTTGCTTGAGAATGCAGAGTAGATCTTTACATAATGACTAGTTTTATGATTTGGAACTTAGTCCCATAAAAATAATGCAGGAAACTACCTTTTTTAATGGTATTTCTTGCACTGGAATGGTGACATGAAGAAAAGTTACTGTCTGAGGTCTTGATAGACATTTTTTTTCCATCTGTGACCTAGCCTTTATAGCAGTGAAATATAACATTTTTGTACAAATATTGTAATGCTGTCTCTTCTCTTAGGCACTGTGAATCATACATAACTTTATGGAAGGGTATGGTCAAAGGCAGTTCATAACAGCCAGTCAAGGACACTTTCATGTTATTTTAATTTCCTTACTAAATATAGGTAATAGATCATGTTTTCCCTGATGCACTTTTCAGGTTCAAAACACTTGGCATGCATTCAGTTTGATTTCTGCAGTCAGTCTTCCCTGGGTTTAACAACATGCATGTGTTTTCATGGTTGGTAGATTGCATTTATTCCTGACTTTCTCTGGAAGAATGGAAATTGTCAAGACTCTTCCATATATTGTTGCTTATATTTAACTTTCCCTTCTTTTCTTAAATTTCTCTAGTATTAATTTCAAAAATTCCCACAAAGCTCATGAGTCTGCTAGACTTCATGTCTTCAGTAGTTTAACCTATGGTGCATTTACATTTTTAATGACGTTTGTACCCTGTTGATCAAAGTAACTGTAGGCAAGCCATTTCAATAAATACAATATGTTGAATAGTATATCATAAAAGAAAAATTAAGTTCTCTTGGAACAACTCCTATGTTATTCAAGTTGTCTTGGAACAACTCCTATTATAAAATATTTCAAAATACTTATGATTTTCATAAGTCAAATACACTGTCTGTAGGTTTCAATGTTTAAATAAAAATTATCATTAAAGGAAACTGAGTACCCAAATAGTACTATGACTTTTCTTTGTGTTTATTCTTTTGCATTGAATTAAGGATCTCATTTTTTAAAAGACTTTTAATTGGAAAAATGTAGGGCCAAACTTTGTTGACCATAAATAAACATTTGTTATTCCATACTTTGCTAAAACTGATAAATTCAGAGTCTGAGAAAGAATAAAAGTTTATCATCTTGGTATTTAAACAGTGCTACCTTAGTAGTAGCACAGGCAGCAAAAGCAAATTTGCATTTCTTCACTTGAACTCCCCAGAACTGGATATGTTTAGTTTGACTAAAAACTTACTTTTGATCTTCTGTCTACTCGGGATAGTTTACTTTTTTTTGCAGTTTTTTCTTATTGCAGCCTAATAGTATAGGAATGCCAATGGCGATTCGATATTTGGATTTTTAAAGAGATTACTTCAAAATGTTTCTCCTCACTGTATTAAGTAACTTTGAGAATGATTAATTTGGCTCTATATACCTGTGACTTTTAAAAATAATTTATACATTTTAAGTTAATATTAATGAATATCTCTTCATTTTATTGATGAACTTCTAGTTATTTCTTGTTTGCTACTGAAAATATAACTCTGGTTTTCTGCTTCTACTTTTTTGCCATAATTCAAGGTAATGATTAAAGGCTCAGACTTCCAGTCACTACTTCCAGTAATATTAGAAAAAATTCCACATACATATTATTCATAGGAAGCTGTGTAGTTAAAAATAATATATACCTGCATTTGGGCTGGAGGAAAATTATGGTTCCTAATGTTGCTTACAGAGATGCTGGTTCTCCAAGAACAGGAAATTATTAGTATGTCTTGCAACATTGACAATAAAAGTAACTTTATATCAAATTAAATTAGCACCATAGAATCCTAATAATCCTAAATACTTCCTTGGACACTATTATTGGACAAAATGTACAACCCATAACACTTAATGTACCAGTGATGATACAGATGTAGCAGAAGCTGTAATTGGAATAATCCTTCAGCTCTCCTTTCTCACACTCTCATCTTCTATACTTTTATTCCCTAATGTTTATACTGGTATTTGTAAAAATAAACGTTATTGCTGTGACCCTGTAAAGTTCATAAAAATCCTGTTGGAGTAAATATTCAGATAATCAAATCTCAGATTTCTAAAATGTCAAATACCTTTAGTATTCTTATTTTGGGACTCCTAGCAGATGTAAATTTTCAGGGAAAATATTAGAAAATAAAGTTCATATCCCAATAATTTTCAAATAGAACTTTAAGGAGAAAATATACCACACTGCTTTTTAAAGTAAACAAATATGCAAGTCCATTTCTAGCTCTTAACTGTTCCTACTTCTACGTACTTTTTAGGTGCTGTTTCTCTTTATATTCTCAGTCATGGTCAATGCAGAACTCTGACAGGTATTTTGGGAAAGTGTGCAGTAGAAAACATGTAGCATGAAATATTGTGACAAACTTATTTTTTTTAAGCTGCCTCCAGGCAGGGATAAACCTTTCTTCTTTCCAGAAGATTCCTCCTAGTGTATATTTTCAATATCGTTTGGGTCTTTTTTATATTTTTTGGTAAAATAGAGAAAGCAAGAGAGAGAGAGAATGTTTTCTAGCAGGTAAGAAATTTCTACCTGGTAGAAGGCTTCTGTGTGCAACTCTGGTAGAAAGCTTGTGTGTGGGGGGCTGCATTTAACAGATTGTTCCTTCTTTAAAACAAAACCACCAGTTTTTAAATTTTTTATTCATTAAGCATTACCTATAGATTTCAAAAGAAAAAAACAAACAAACAAACAAAAAAAAGGCAACAAACTAGTAGTACTCTTTTTTTCAACAAAGCAATTCCCACTGTGTCTTAGACATATATTTTGAAAAACTTTCCTCTTTATGAGGTTCTCATTGCGGTGCCTATCTCAGCCCTAACTGAATCTCACGGGGCCAGGGCTGTGCACAGGGTTTTCAGAGTGCCATTTTTAGTGCCACTCTGAAAGCAGAACACTCTGGGCCACGCTTTGAAATATCATTCAGTGCCTGTTTGATGACACTGGAATAATTATTGAATTTATCATTCCCTAAACACTAAATACATTTTGAATCCCTAATTCTGGTTTTATCAGAACAGAAACTAGAAGCATGAACTTTTAAAAGCACAAAGCTTAGATAATGACATAAAACCAAGATGGTTTGTGAAAAGAAATTTCTCCTGTCTCTTTTGTCTTTTCAGAATTCTCTTGTCTTCCAGGCATGCTATCAATCCAGGTTCTGAGACTGGATTAGTACAAATGAATATTGTTGATCCCTTGAAAGTGGCTGACTCCCATTTTGGAGGCGTGTACGTTTGAAAATACCCTTTTCTTCCCCATTGTATGCTCTCCCAAGGCAGCATTTTTCCTGTCCCATGAGTCCCTTGCTTGCCTGCACATCAGAGAACCTCTCTGGAACCTAGGCATTCTTGCTACTTGCAGGAAGGAATAGTGTCCCCTTCCTCCCAAGGCTCCTACTGATCCAAGACAAAAATCAACGTTCGTCTCCCTCATGCCTGGATCTGGGCCTTTAAAGAAGTAGGGCATGATGGTTCACTAGAGTTAACTTTTTGGTGGTTCACTAAAGGTTCACCTTTTGAAATTGAAGGTCAGAGGCGCCCGAAAACAGGTTTGCCAGAAACAGGTTTACTCAGCAGGTTTGTATTGTAACATGAATGGATAGGAAGGAAAGCTAAATATTATTCAGTTCTAATGTGGCTGTGTAGTGAAGTGACATAATTTATGTTGCTACCTCTGTCTTTCTAAAAGGAAAATCTCTCTGCCTTTGTGTTTTCTAAATGGCATTTCATTATGTTTGGCCAGTAAATTATATTGAGTTGATGATTTTCATGCTGGAAATGTATGCAATGCCTACAGAAATGTCTTAAGTAGAGAGCAATACCATCAAGAAGAAGGCTTGTAGCAGTTAATTAACATTTGTGCTGCCATTTAAGATGTTTTCACTGGTCTCTGGGAGACAAGTCTGAACAAGGTTTTTTAGGGAAGACTTTCTAGAGTCTAAGCAATTGCATGGATAGAAAGCAGCATTCACATAGCCTGTGCTTTTCCATGCTTCAGACTCCTTGTTTTGATCTTCTGGACCCCTGCCATGATGTAGCCTTGTGCATTAATTCCAAATGCAAAGTGCTTGGTCTGACTTTCTTAACATGTTCCAGAATGACTGCTAATTATATTGGATCTGGCCTGCCACTGCTGTCCTGCTTGTATGTTCCAGTTTGTCTCTTGTGCTGTTATTTGCTCCCTGTCTTCTTTGCCTGAAATGAAAGGACTGATTTAATTGAATGTATTTACCTGAAGAATTATGGTTTGGTCCCTCGGCTGTAAGGCTGGTTGGAGGCATTTGGCACGGAATCAGTTTCAGTGGATTGTGGCTGCCTGTTCTTATTGTATGAGGTTGCCAGTTGTAGTTTATAGTCTGCGTGGAGCAGCTAATCTCTCTCTGGTGTAAAGGACAGAGCTGGGTTGCTGTATACTATACATTACATCTCCTGCCAGCTGGAAAGATTGCTAGGCACTCTAGAAGATTTTTTTTTTTCCTAAAGTAAGGACTTTTACTTAGTTTCTACATGTAGTTTTTTTCTTCTCTTGATTATCTCTTAGCAACAGGCTTGAACCGTGTTAAGAAGATTAAATGAATAAATGAAAAAGGAGACTGGTGGGAATTCTTTTGAACTCACTACAGAATAGGACAGAACAAATGGAAACAGATGTAGCATTGATCTACATCTGACCATCACTGCATCCCACAACTAACCCATAAAGGATGGAAAAACAGCAGATGTGTTTTATTGACATTTACCACAACTGTGTGGCTGTAGAATTGTTTAGAAATACATGGTGGGATGGAAGAAAATCCCCACTGGGTCTTTTCCTTAGCTGATTAAATATGAATTCAAAAGAAAAATCAGAGCTGTGCTAAGTGAAAGTTATAAGAGGAGCAAGTGAACTACAGATTTAATCTATTTGTTGAAGATGAAAATGACACAGTTAATGCAATGCTTTCTTGGTAGATTGAAACTAATCCAAAATGAAAAAATAAGAAGAGTTAATGAAATAGTGAAAGTTAGCCCTTCTCCATGTGTTATCTTCCCATGCAATGTTTGGAATAGATGAAAAGTAGTTCATTGCTATTTTAGGTTCATGCACACTTACAGTGAAATATAAGAATGGCTATACTGTCACATGTCTGCATAACCTAATGTTCTATCTCAGACAGTAATCAAATGTGAAGGCCTAGAAAAGACGCAATTCACAAAGTGATTGTCCCATCTACTTGTCACTGGTGAGGCCACAACTCAAATCCTGTGCCCATTTCTGGGCCCGTCACTACAAGAAGGACGTTGAGATGCTGGGTCATGTCCAGAGAAGGGCAATGGAGCTGGGGAAGAGTTTGGAGCACAAGTCTGATGAGGAGCAGCTGAGGGAGCTGGGGATGTTTCACCCGGAGAAAAGGAGGCTCAGCGGTGATAAGGAGGCTCAGAGGCTTATCAGTCGCTACAAGTTCCTGAAAGGAGGGTGCAGCCAGGTGAGGATCAGTCTCTTCTACCCAAGTAACAAACAATAGCACAAGAGGAAGTGGCCTCAAATTACACTAAGGGAGGTTTAGTTTGGCTGTTAGGAAAAATATGCTCACTAAAAGGGTTCTCAAGCATTCTCATTCAAAAGGCATGTAGATGTGACACTCAGAAACATGGTTTAGTGGTGTACTTGGCATCATTTGCTTTACAGTTGGACTCAGTGATCTTAAAGGTCTTTTTTCAACTTCAATGGTTCTATGATTCTGTTGTATTCTTACATTATGTCTTTCCAGCCTTCCTCTATTTTCAGGTCATGGACTCTTGATATGAATGAACATCTTATCTGGGTATTTAGCAGCCTTCTGTGGATCAGTTGTCCATAACCTTTTCAAGTTTCCCCTGGGCCTCTTTTGAAACAAGCACTCAAATTTGGTTTGGCAAGAAGTTTCATAATTCAACCATCTGTTTTGAGCCTGACTCCTCCTGGCTTAGCCTACTATCTCCTATCTTTTTTTGAAATACACTATTTATTCAAAGCCTGTCTACCTCTTTTTACTTGTTATTTAATTTTATAAAATTTTACCACATCTCCCAGCCTTTTTTTTTTTCTCCAGGCTTCAGAGATCAAATTCACTCAGGCATTCAGTGTAGGTAAGACACTCCATCTCTTTGCCTGTCTCTAAGCTCTTCAGATGTAGAAGGAGGGAAGCATCAGAACTATACACAATATTAAAGAGGCAGTTGTACCATGGATTTGTACATTGGCGTGGTTGTATCAAAGTCGGGTGTATTTTCAGGATTATCTATATATTTCAGAGATCTCCCAATAGGTTTGTGAGTTGATGAAGGCACAATTTCTCCTCTAGCAACAGATTCAGAGCAGGATCCTGTTTCACCCATGGGAATTGCAAACTAGGAGATTATGCTGAATGTCTTGTTTTGTGGTTCAGTCCAAAGAAACTAGCTTTGGTTCACCAAACTTGAGCCCAAAAGCAAAGGAGTGATTTTGCATGTGTATGTGTTTGTGATCTTTAGACTAAAGCCAGGTCTACATATAAATGAAGTAATATAAAATCAGTTATGCAGACACCATCTTTGAGTCCAATTATTTCTCCCTCATTTTGAAGATTTTCAGTAAAGGAAAAAAAGAAGGTCATCTGCCCCCATGACAGAGAAATTATTTGATAGCAAAAATATTGCAGGTAAACACACACACCATGCTTTTAATTTTGTTTAGTGATTGCCATAACTTTATTAATTTTACTGGGATCTAAGGCCTTTTGCATTGTTTGAAGACCTGGGTCAATAAAGACAAGTTAAGTTGAGTTTGTAGCAGTAAAATTACTACTAAAGTAGTAGTTATTAATGGTTCTGCAAAGACATTTTCAGACTGCACAGAACAGGAAGAGTTTGAGCCTAGAGTGTATTTGTTAGTGTATGTGTAATTACAACCAAAAGTAGAGCAATTTAAAATTGTTGGAATTAAATTAATTAGGAATTGCTTTGTCCGAAAGTGAGCTAATTGAACAGTTGACAATGCTATGGTTAAAGAAGACAGCAATAAATTGCTCTTTTTAAGGAAGCATTTCCAATGAAGCAAATAAAGGGCTCAATGTTCTTAACACTAGAAGATGATTTTGATCTTAAGTTGACAGACAGGTAAAACAAAAGCTGAACAAAGTCCTGTTGTTTCAGAACAAGATCTGAGAAAGGGTCAGTTAGAGTGGAAAGCATTCTTCAAGCTTTTGAAGGGCCTTTGTCCATTCAACTCTTGTACATCCAGTGCTATATGTATTTTTGTGTTTTCTTTGCTTTTTTATTTCTTTTCTAGAACAAAACTCTTCTTTAAAGCTGGTGGTAGCTACTTAGTACATTTAAGGAACATTCTTTATTTCTATTTATTGCTTTTGCTCTTAATTGGCAGCATGCACATGAACACATTCACAAGTCACTGTAGCATGTACTATGTCATGTTTCTGTTCCTTCTGATGTCATATCTTATTTTAGTTTTTCAATTATATCATACTTTGGATGAATATTGTTGTTCAGAGAATATCTTATACGCAAAAAACCAACTCAGGTCTACAATCGACCTTTCAAATGAGTGAAAGTATCTAAATGAGGAGCAGTAGAATGGAAAGTTGATCAGAAGGCAAAGTGATTTCCATCCCATTTTTAACTTGACTTTCATGACTGTATTTTTTTAAAAGCCAAAGCCCATAATTGGGAGTATAATGTTGTTCATGGAAATTTTCTGCTTGCTTATTAACAATTAAACAATTGCCTGATTTTAAGTTTAGATATAAGAGGATTCTAAATTCAGTAGTATACTTAAGATGATCTCAAGGACTGAGCACAGGCTTAAATGTTAGCTACTTGGAATAAAGAATAAAATAAAAAGGGCATAGAGCAGGAGTTTTTATAATAATAATTAACCAAAGGACATGTCTTCACAAGTTAAATGCTATTCTGCTAATTTATGAAGAGATAAGTTAGCAGTAGAGATTAGTAAAACAGTACATTCAGCATATAAATATGCTTCAAGTACATTTTAAAAAATATAGCCTGTTGAAATCCCTAAAATCCTTTAAAGCAATTCACTTCCTAGTCAGAGATTAATAAGACCATAATGTTATTTGTATTGTTACACTTCTTAATTAAGCAGCACACAATGAGTTTACACAGGCACTGAAAAATCCCTTCTTAAAAAGATTTTATGAAACCATTTGTAAACATCCACAGCAAAGTAAAGCTCAGTGGATCCATCAGCACAATATTAGCTCTATTTGAATGTCATAAAAATACAGGTACTTGTTTAGTGGCACCTGATAACTTTTATAAAAGAACAGGGGAGATATAATTAGAAAAGAAAGGACAACTAGACTGTTGGGGATTTATCAGCACTGCAAAGTTACTGTGACTGGTTGCTGTGAGAAGCTTTAATTAACCATCAATCACACTGAATATTTAAATGATCACATAGGTATTGTGGTGTACAACATGCAGAACTGCTTGAGGCATCACAAAAAAACCTGTGTAGAAACCAGTGTCAAATGTCCCATTTGTTACAATAACTGCTCTTTGACTACATTTATTATTTAATGTAGGGATATGGGATTTATGAAGCCAACTGTGATTAAAATGTGAAGTACTTTCCAGGTTATGGAAATGCTGGAATGACTTTAAACCTTCAGCCTAAAATGGTAAGTTTTAATAGTGGAAAACAAATGAGAGAACCAATGAGAAATAAAACAGCAATAACGCTTTTTATATTATTATTACTCAAAATAATTTTATTATTACTTCTTCTCATTTCCTTAGAGAAGGTGGGATATTTGCAAAAGAGCCTAGCCAGGAAGGTACTAATCTGAAAGAAGGCCTTGACTTATTAACCCTTAATATAAGGGTTAGCTCATTGGCTTGGAGTGTCTTGAAACGAAGGTAATTATATTTCTCTGTTAGCTTAACATTCCAGATGATCTATTATTATAATTATTTTCCATCACTAATTCAATATTTTAGCCCTTGAAGGAGTTGAGATTCTAACACAGATCAAAGGTTTAATATGTATGTATAACGTCTAGATTTAAACATCTGGATAAGAATTCAGTCGGGTCTAGTTTAGTAGATTCCTAAAATTGACTGCTAAAGAAAGGGAAGTACTCTGAATTAATATCTCTAATAAATACTGATGGTTTTATACCTCTCTAACTTCATTAGGAGATTAGCTTGGTAAATTAGCCAGCTAATTCAGTTGTTTGAAATGCAGTTAAATTAATAGTCCCTTAGCCTTCTATTTGGGTTGGTGTGGTGTATAGCCTGGCTGTGACAAAATTGGTTTTTTACAATTTCAGGTTTCTTATAATGTTTCAAGCCTCTACCTAAGATATAGCAATTGCACAAGAATAATGTACTCATCCACAAAGAAGCAAATGAGACCAAGTTCTTAATTGGTGTTATGTGAAAGAGCTCAAAAATGTCTTAAATGTTTATAACTCATCAGATGTCCTACCAGTCATTCTTGATGTTTCAGTAACAATTCTAGTAAGCTATTTTATTATTCTGTATTCTTCACTCTTGCTCTTGCACAAATGTATTCTAAGACAGTAGAACCCTATGTGTTTCACTCATCCTCTGCAAGTGTTTTGAAAGCAGATTAGGTTACTATTCATCTACTATCAAATATACTTTTAGATTTTGTGATGTTATCTCTGTTATCTCTATTGTGAGATGGCAGTCTTAGATAAGATATTACAGCTTAGTGAGCTGTCTATAAAATAAAACAAAATAATGGAAATATGGCACATGGCCTACTGTTTTTGTTATTTTTACATGTAAAATAAGCCAATATTTAGGCTTTCTAAATTCTTGTGTCTATCTGTTAAAAATATAACTATACACAAGAAAATATAACTACACACACATACCCAGTATTCTTTCCATTGAGAATAAAAAATCCCAAAGAGATAAACTTTCTCTTGAGTGATGTACAGTGTTTACCATCTGTACTTTGGTGTTATTTTCCAGACTTGTATGTCTTACCTTAGTTCAGAAAAACAGTTGACAGTGTTCAAAGCTGCATTGATTTGAGGTGTTGCTGAAGGTGAAGAAGGATGACAAAATACAATTTCAGCTCTGTGCTTCACAGGACTTGGTATGGGCATCCTTATATTGTAACTTGGAACATACGAATTCCCTCAGCAAACACATTTAATATAATAAATTTAAGCTGAAATCTACAGGGTTTTGCAGACTGTATCTAAGACCCTTACTTATTTTGACATTTATCCATCATTGTCTTTATCTTTGTGGGATTTCACTGTTTAATTTTTCCTCTTTTATTGTATTTAAGTGTATTTTATCTAGGAAAATATGTTTACTTTTGATTCATTGAACATCTGATTTGTTGGGTATAGGAAAAGTTTAAAAAATAGCATTTTAATTGAGTATAACTTGCATGCTAGTGAACTGTGAATTGATATTCAGCAGCAAAAGAGTATGATATTTACAGATAACTTATAGCATATATTTTCTAAATTTGATAAGACTGGAACATTGACATTTTGAAAGGTGGTGAAGGTGTACAGGGAGAATGGCAAATGGTTTCCAAGGAAAAACAGGAAAGAGTATTTATTATGGACAGTGGGCCTGATGAACTAATGAACAGTTTAAAAGCTGCATGACCAGGTATGATAAAACAGTGTTTGTTCTGCCTAGCAGAAAGCAAGGAGATAATAATTTGGGCACTTTTTCATCTTCTGAGTTGATTTGATTCAGAAGCCAAATGGTAATTGGATGAATTTAATATTATCCAAGACTAAAATAGCCTCTCATTTTTGCTATTCAGCCAAGTGCTCCTGGGCTACAGGTACAGAAAGGGTCAGAGGAACCAGAGATTATTGCTCTATCTTAAGGTTACTTTCCTTCAGGAAATTCTCAGTAGGTATCTTAGGTCATCCATAAATTTCTAATATATGTTATATATTTCTTTCTGAACCTTTTAGGGTCCCATATTAGACTGCAGCAGACCTGACATTCAGAGTATATATCATTATGTGCTGATTTTGGCTAGGGTAGAGTTAATTTTCTTCAGTAGCACTGGCAAGTATCTATATTTTGAATTTGTACTGAAAGCAAGGTTGATAGTACAGAAACTTTTTTTTTTTTTTTTTATTTCTGAGTAGTCCTTATGTACAGTCAATGCCTTTTCTGCTTTTCTTCCTGCCCTGCCAGTGAGTAGGAATTTTTGAAGGGGACACAGCCAGGGAAGCTGATCCCAAGTGACCAAAGGGATACTCTAGACCTTTATGGCATCATGCTCAGTATATAAAGCTGAGGCCAGAAGGAAGGTGGGGGATGTTAAGGGTGATGGTATTTGCTTTCACAAGTAACTGCTGTGCATCAGGGAGCCTTACTTTTCATGGAAATAGTCTGACCATGGGAAATGGTGAATTAATTCCTTGTTTTGCTTTGCTTGTGGGTGTGGTTCTTGCTTTTCCTAGGAAAGTGCCTATATCTCAACCAAGGACTTCTCTGACTTCACGCTTTCTGATTCTCTTCCCCATCTCACCAGAGAGAGGTGACCAAGGAGCTCTGTGGTGCTTTGTTGCCAGCTGGAGTTATTGTATAACACATTAAGACCCAGTTTAATGGATTTAAAAAAAAAAAAAACAAAAAAAAACACCAAACAAAACTCACACATCAACTACAAAACTGCCTTCTCTTCATTAGGATTTTAACTAGTTTAGTTGCAAAACAAGCAACGCATCTTTTCTCCTCAAAGGAAGACAAGGCTACTAAGAATAAATGTTTCATATCTTTCCTCCTTTATGCTGGCTCTTTGTGGTAATTTCAGAATAACCTTGCCTGTCCCACAGAGCACAGAGGTGTTACATGTCATACTCTGACTATAATTCTGTTTCTCCATGGATAATAAGTGTGAGTCTGCATGGTACTTACCTTCTTGGTGTCTGTTTTTTTTTTAGAATTGAGGATCCTTTAAATTCTTTAAAGAACTAAAAGTGTTCCTGTAACTGTTCAATCCATATGATAAAATAAATTATATCTGGTTACCAGGTATTAAGATTTTTTTTTTTATTCAGTCCCAGTTTTATGGACTAGAATATGCCTTTTCTGCATTATTGTTTTTCCTACAAAATTTTCCAGGCGAGTGGATTGGGGAAATAGAACTGCCTTTAGTAGTGGTGTCCATGTTGCTGACTCCGACCACACGTCTCCTAAAGAAACATCCTTTTCAACTGATGTGTGCACTTTTGAGTGTTGCTCCTGCTAGAAAATGGGTTTGGAATAGAAAGGATGGAAGACAGTTTCTGCTGAGAGAAAGAGGAGTGAAGCTTTTGACTATCACAAATGAGCTGTAATGAGAGTTCCTGCTCTGATCACCTAGAAGCAGGACACTGCCTCCTGCTCCAATTGTCCATCACAAGTCCAACACTTGCCTGTTTCTCTCCTTCTGACAAGTTTCAGACCTCCCTTGCATGTGTGCAGTTGTAGACTTGTGCACGAGATTGTGTGGGACAATAGGAGTGTTAGCTTCAGAACAGCACAGCCAGTATCCCACATGTGAGCAAATAGCTGGAGAGGAAGGAGTACCTTCACTTTGGTCTCCAGAAAACATGACTGGAACATTTTCATGGACAGACTGTATCTTCTTATTCTTGCTAATTAAAGCCTACAGTTGAGCAATAAATCTTCCTGTGCCTGGAATGATGAATCTCCAGGACCCACAGAATGACACTTAAACCAGATCATAACATATCTATATCACCACTGTCTTTATAATTCTTGGTCAGGTGTCATATAACTGTCAGAGTCATACCTTGTGTTAGTTTTGATGGGAGGAGGCCAGAAGACCCAGACTATGAACATTTCTCTATTTTTCAGAGGATATCTTTCCAACTAACAAATCTTGAAATTAAAGTCCTCAATTGAAAGTCTTATTAAGTTGTCATACATGTCTTGCAACTGTTTTTTATAAGACAAACATTTTTAGGACAAAGAATGACTTACATAGTATCTGCTAATTAAATATTCCCATAAATCACAGCAAGAAAAAATTTACAGTACACAGGACAGGATAAATTGAAACTTGCAATGGAACATTGATCTATAGCCAAATGAAAATCTTTTAAATGTAAAGCCTTCATTTAATTTAGGCAAAATAAGAAATAACGTCAATGGACCTGTTACAATTCTCCCAAGACCTTGTCCGGAAACATAATGCAATTTTCATGCTGTCCAATGATGGATTCAGTTAATGGAATAACCTTATAAACTTTGATGTTTTTATTCATATTCAGGGGCAATATAAATATCATCTGTAATTCCCTTGGGCTGTAGAACATTAGGCTAACACAGTTCCTCAAGGCTCAATGTGCTGTGGTTGCTCCATCTGTCTGATGCATTGATTATTTTAAAATAAATGGTGTTATTTTAGGCATAGAAGATTTCTTTAGTAGAGCTGCAATGTAAACTGCACTTAAAATTAAAAAAACTGACTGTTCCAGAGATGTACCAGACCAAGAGAAAAAAATATTATTTATTTATTCAAGGAATTCTCCCGAGCAGATTTGTTACCTCCAGTGTTTCCTCATGTGGGGATGTCTGAATTAGAGTTGAGGTAATCGTACCCTTTATTTTCATTTAATGAGTGCTCTAGCTTTTCCAGAAATCGTCCTTGTGCTGTAATCTTCTATGAGTCTGTTTCCTAAAACCTATGAAAAGTGAACATAAAATACGAATTTGCACACCTTTTGATTTACCGTCTTCAGATTTCATATGATTCATATTTTATTCATTTATTAACATGGTAGACTAAATTAGATTATCCTCCGGGTGGAGGTCTGAGGTGTACTTGGCTTCATGGGACGCCTGAAGGGGTCAGCACTTGTGTTCTTTAGTTCATAGCTCCAGTCTGTGGGCAGAAGGGCTACTAAACACCTGCAGCCTAGCAAGTATGGGGAGGTTCAGCTGTGAGTTCAACTAAGGGTTATAGTAAACTTTTTAAAAAATTAACCCCAGACACACATTTTTATTAAGTAGGCCTCCATTGCTACATTGTCCTCTCAGAAATGCCTAGGCAAGTATACCCAGCTCAGGTTTAATAGAGATAAGCAGGTCTGTCATTTCTTACACACAGCTGTCTGGCTGGCTTATGTGTATTCCTACAGCTATGATGATGCAGGAAGAGACAGGCATGAAAATTGGGCAGAATGATAAGCTTGAGCCAAGCCAAGGGAAAACTCTTAGCCATCATACCATGTTTTGGAAAAAGAAGCCATTAATTGTTAAATCAGAAAAGAAATTAATTTCAATGGAGAATTTTGAAATAAGAGGGCTGAACTCCAGGCAGAATTTCAGGAAGCAATGAAATGTGGGATATGGAGAATAGAAAGCTGCAAAGGGAGACAAGATGCATAGTACATTTGCATGGCAATTAAGATAAAGCAAGGTTCAGTCTTACACTGAGGCTAAGTCTTCCTTAGAAGGTTCTATTTCATACATGCATAAAAGAAAGTACTGATGGTGGAAGAAAAGGCCTCTGTTTTTTCCTTCACCCAGCCTTCTCATACCACCTGGTGCATAGCTCAAACCAGAGGATTCTAAACATCCAAAGGAAACTCTTGCTGTTGAAGGGAGAGAAATGAGAGGAAAGAGACAAAAGAGGAAGGGGATGATATGATGCTTGTTAATGAAGGGAGGGTTTTTTTGGATACAGGGATTGCTATGCAGTCACTTCTTTTCCCATGATCTGTGAAATTTATGGGGAACCTCCAGTTATTTGCAGATAAAACATTTAATTATGTGTAAGTAAACATATTAATGTGTGAGGGTCAATGTATATTAATTTAGAAAGTTTTCCTATCTTATTCAAAGAAACTTCCTGAGAAACATTCTAAGAAAAGACTCACTTGCATATTGATTCACTGGGATGACGCTTTGTTTCAGGTAAAGCATAAACCCAGAAGATTTGAAGCAGTACTCCTCCATGTTTCTTCTAGAACCAGCGAGTATACGGCAGCCAAACAGACAGCACTGCAGTAGTGAGTGCATTACTAGATATGTAATGTTCACAGCCTTTCAGGACCATCAAGCTTTAATAGTTGCTGGTGCATGTAGTGCATAAGGTAAGGTACATGGCCATGGTTCTGTGCACATCTCAAATATACGCCTGCTACCTTCACGCACATTAAAATAGAGAGGAGAAAGGGAAGGTAATGACCTGGCAAGCTTTCTTTTGGGTGGCTAACAGAGAGGGCACAATCTAAAATCACAGGTTTAGAATTAGGTGCCGGAGCAATTTGTGCCTCCATCCTCAGCTGACAGTCATCCTTACCCTGAAAGTGCTTGTTTTTGCATTCCCAGACCTGTTAAATGTCTGTAGTTGTGCTTAAGCTTCTAAACTGAAGTCAGTAGGATCACTCACAGGCTTGAAGGATTAGACTACTTATGAGATTTACTGGATTGAAAACCAGGGTTCATTGCTTTGCAAGATTTAACTATTCTTTGTTTCTCAGGCGTGCCATATAAAATGAACTTTCTGTTGATATCAGCAAAAATAATCTTTCTGACACTGTCCAATAACATGTTAAGTAGCCTGCTGCAGCTCTAATGGTAAAGCTGAGATGATTTGGTTTATTTACAGTCAGGATAGACTTCACCTCTCCATACCCTTCTAAAAAGAACTAAAGGGCTATGAGAAATAATTAGCTGATGCCTGTCATATTCTTTGAAGATGAAAAATACTCTCCAAGAGCTACTGTGGTCACCATAACAGACCTTACCTTTGAAAATGACTGCATGTAATCAAAATGTTAGAACCATGAACAGCGCCATGGTAACTGAATTGTATTGGCAGAGAAAATACAAGGTTGTATGATGATAACGGTTGCTGACATGGTCTTTGCCATCTCTTCTCAATTCATTATCAGCAGCAAAATGCATGAAGCACATGAGTAGTTATCTTTCCCTCTGCATTCCTAATAAAAATGTTAGGTGACTGAGAGGGATAGAGAAGACTAGTACTCAGTGTCTTCTGAATTTTTCTTATAATGGAGCACTTTGGGAGTGAGCTTTGGGGCCCTGAAAAAAATGACCACAGTCTAGAAAGATTAATTATCCTGTTGTCAATTAGCCTTCTTATTTTAACTTTTCCCAAGGTAAACTGCATTTACCATGACATATCAACAGAGCTAGCATCTCAGGGACAGTGGATTTATTTATGAGCTTTTGTTCTGATATCCTGGCTCTGTTAGTTCTCTCTTTGTGCAACTTCAGCTATTGCTGAACCCCAAACACTGCAGTGTTTGCTCAAACTCAAACACTGCAGAGAAATATTCGTAGAAAACAAACTGAGGAAAAATGTGAGAGATCTTTGCAGCATCAGGATCGTGGCAAGTTGACCTTCACACCTGTCATGGTTTAATCCCAGTCAGCAAACAAGCCCCATGCAATTGCTCACTGTCTCCTTCACCAGTGGGATTGGGAAGAGAATCGGAAGAGTAAAAGGTGGAAAAATCATGGATTGACATAAAGACTGTTTAACAGGAAAAGCAAAAGCTGTGCATGCAAGCAAAGCCAAACAAGGATTTAATTCACTGCTTCCCAAGGGCAGGCAGGTGCTCAGCCATCTCCAGGAGAGCAGGGCCACATCACATATAAAAGTGATGTGGGATGACAATTGTCATCATTTCAAATGTCCTGCCCTCTCTCCTCCTTCCTGCCACTTTGTATACTTAATATGATGTCATATAATATGGAATATCTCTTTGATCAGTTTGAGTCACCTGTACCAGCTGTGTCTCCTCCCAGTCTCCCACGCATCCCCAACTTCCTTGCCAGCATGGCAAGGCAAAGGCCTTCTTTACAAAGGCGAGGCAAAGGTCTTGACTATGCCTATTTCCTGCTCAGCCATAACAAAAACATCTCTGGACTTTCAGCCCTGTGTCCAGCAGAAGTTCAAAACACAGCCCCATACTTGCCTCATACTTACCACTGTGAAGAAAATTAGCTCCACTCCAACCAGAACCAGCATATCACCTCTTGCTGAAATTTTAAAAATATATCCATGGTAGAGTATCAAGCAAAATTGTGCAAAGTGAGAGGACACAGTCTTGACATTCTCTTGTTGCCAATTTAGAGCAGTAGTAATAAGCAAAAGAAAAAACACATGTTGAATGCAAAGGAGTGCTAGGTCACTATTTAAATGGTTATTGTCATATTCTGAGAAGGGCTGGAATTTGCATATGTATTTCATTTCCCATGCATTCCTCAATCTAGGTATCTGAGACTAAATAGTGTGTGGAAAGAGATTTCACTTTCAAGTAATAATTTAAAAATATTTAAAATGTAAAAAGGGTGGTGTTTCTGCCTTCTTATGTAGCCATAAAAGGCAGTCCAACAGGCAAGATCTGTAGGACCATTTGTAGCTGTAGACTAAGCTGAATGTTACCTGGGATGATAAAAATATAGTATGATGATTCTTTGCTGTGGCAGCACTCCCCAAAGACATTTTTCCCATCCCTGCTGTGAAAGAAAAGGGATGGGGCAGTTAGATGGTCCTTTTAATTAGGACTCTCCCTCTCCTTTGAAGCTTCACAGGTCCAAAACTGACTCCATAGGATTCTTTTTGTGCTGAGTAGCTTTCTCTTGAATTTGACTCTACTGCTTATTAGCTGGGTTTCTTTGTAGTTCATGATGTAAAAATCAGTTTTACTTAAACTGGTGAAAATTCTTGAACAAGGTCTGAAAGCACTTATGTTTTTTCTCTTGCCTTAGTAACAAAAGAAAAATGCAAAGCCAAGAGTAGTTAATGGCCTTGGTTTTATGTACAAATAATAATAAGCTAATCCTATATTAGACTTTAATCCCCAAAGGATTAAGGTTTAGAAAAATCTGCCATTACGGTGTGTCTAGCTGTACAGAATATAATTGTTAGTTGAATGTTACCTCCCTTTCTACGTGGACGTTGTGTTTCTCATCTCTTTAGACTGGCAAGGGCTTGACTTTCAAAAATCAGATGCAGCAAATGATGCATTATTAGAAAAGAATGTTTTGGAAAAATATATTTTCTCAGTCTTCTAGCTTTTAAAATAAATTATTGATATGTTTTATGAATTTATTAACTGGAGAATAAACAACCAACCACACACACACTGTTTCAGTAGACCATGTAGGTCCTTTTATAATTAATTTGACAGCACATTCATAATTGTTTTGTTTCTGTGCTTAATCAGTATTATTTTCAAGGCTCTGAAATGTAGAATTGATGAAAGAATGTTCCTAAGTAATCTACTGTTCTAATATTTTATAGTTTCTGCTAGTGTATGTACTATTTCTTTTTGATGGGTTTGCGCAAAGATTAAAACAAATTTATTCAAAATTTTATCTAAGAGCTATCATAGAATTGTGGAGCAGCCTAGGTTGGAAAATACCTTGAAAGGCCATAAAGACCAACCTTTCATGGCAAAGAGGGCATACATGAGATTATCTAGTACTATTTCCAATCAAATAATGAAAACTTCAGTGATGTGTCTACCATGTCTCTGGGGAGGTTGTTCCATCATACACATGGGTTGCTTGGGAAAAGAAACATCATCACTCCAAACGCCCTCCACCCTCTTCCTCCTTCTTCTCCACACTTTGTACACTGAGTATAATGTCATGTAGTCTGGAATATCTTTGGTCAGTTGGGCTAAACTGTCCTGGCTCTCTCTCATCCCAGCTTCTTGTGTACTCTCAGCCCCCTTTCCAGCACGGCAGTACAAAAAGCAGAAAAGGCTCTGATGCAAGCACTTCTCAGCCGTAACTAAAACATCCCTGTATTATCAAAACTGTTTTCACCTGAGATCCAAAACTCAGCCCAATAAGAGCTGCTGTGAAGCAAAATCAACTCTACCTCAGCCAAAAACAGTACACATGTGAATAAAGTATTATTTTGGAGCCGATATTTTCTGGTGGTAGCATGATCCATAAAAATGTGCTCTAAGTACTATACAAAATGTTGAAACTTAATTGCTTTTAACTCTGATCTAATGTTTTAAATCCTGCAGTTATATGGATAATTATTCTTTCTAGTATAAAGATAAATGGAAATAAGGATGTGATGAACATTGCAGCATTGAAAATCTAGTACAAAAATTTTATTTCAAATTTCAAACTATACAGCTCTTTTTATCCATTTGCCAGTTTTTGAAAGGTTAGCCCAGTTATCTTATTATACAGGCTAAGAATTTGAATATCTAAATATATCTATCTGAATATCATCTTAAGTTACACAAAATGAAAGTACATCATGGATGATTTTTAGAATTTTGCTCTTTATTCTGTAATTCAAGTTCATCATCTTGGAAGTATGGGAGAAATATGTTTTTGTTTTGTTTGGAGTTTTCTTTTTTAATCAATATTTAGATTATTAAAGGTTTTCCACAGCCTAGCAAGCAAGCAGACCCCACAAGTCTTTATGCATTTTGCAATTCTTATACGAAATGGAAGCTGAAAGTGCTACACATTAATTTACAGATCACTAATCAGAAACAGTACCTATGTTATGTGTTGTCTTACATGCAGGTAAATCTGTTTCTATGCATGAATAAATCTTGCATTCAGAATCCAAATCTGTTGTCAAATTTCACCTTTGCATTATCTCAAGAAGCATGTAGGTTGGACAATACAGAGGTAATATTATTAAGTTCTTGTTGAATTATGGTTTATTTTGGTTGTTCATTTTGGTTCATTTTATCTTTTGAACAGATAAGCAAGTTAAAGATGTAAAATATAGCAAAGTCTGCCAAGGTTGGTGTTTTGGTTGAATAGAGGTGGTATGTCATAGGGATACATTGATAAAGGACATGAGCCAAAGATATTCTATCTGGGAATCTTACTTAAATATGACCAGTGAAAGCTGGAAAAATAACTGATCTTTTGATTCCTATTGTTTTCTCAACACTGAAAAAATATATTGAAAAGTAAGTAGTAAAAAGAAGTCAAAATTTTTCATTAACTGAAATGTCAGTTACCTATAAGTCAAATAAAATACTTGTGTGTTTTGGTTTTGTTTTTTTTTTACTCAAAGACAAATACTTTTTATAGATTTCATCTGTTATTTTTGAATCAGATGATTTAGGGTTTTTTTAATTAAAAAAATCCAGACAATTTGTAATGCAGATCACTTTCACCTCTTGGAAATACTGCAGTGCTACTTTTAACTTTGAACTGATCAAATTAGTTGGCAAGCTATCTCCAATTTAATTTCCTTTCCCTGTTTTATGATGTCCAGATGGTTACAGAACATGTCCTGAATGCTGTCAGTATTTGGACTTGTCGAGGAACTTCATGGAGATCAGTAACTGCTTTGCTGTACCTTTTTGAGACTCTGCAGTCAGAGTGATAAAATGGTTATATAGTAGAATTCAGTAAACATGCTATTTAAATGCAATCTTTTTCCAACAGCTCAACACAATGCTTCTGTATCAGTATACTCTGGTATCTCTCCTGAGATAGATTTTGACAATCCTGAGGAAATTTCTGCGTTGTTGGGTCACAGGGCAGAATTGGTCTGGAAATAGTAATCCCTATTAAGTCATGCAATATTGTATTAATGCAGGATTTATAAGTCCAGAACTTGTTATTTCCCATCAAATGCTTCAGGCATGAAGGAGAGAGCTCGTGTATGCTTTCTGTGGGCATAGTCTGTGTCACTTCACTACCTGTTTTAGGTGATTAGTGTGCTATTGTTTCAACTATACTTGATTTTATTAAATCTTATTGTAACCAAAAGAAGTTTAGAGAGGCAGTATTTTGTGTTTCTCCTTCTGGGCAGTGTTTAGAGCTCCTTCTTGGATTTGTGTCCTCTGTGCTTAAAACCTCAAAGCTGCTTGAAAACTATAATAGTATTTTTTCCTTGCAAATTTTTAACCCCTTTCAGTTCTGCCCCAGGAAATATTTCTGGTCACCTTACTATATGAGTGCACAATTTTCTTGCATTAAAAAATGCGTGAAAAGTGTTTGCTTAGCCTTGTAGCCACAGTTGAGGAGAGTCTTCACTCTGAGGATTTGGGGACTAAGACATTTAGATGCTTCCATTTCCCCAAACTGCTAACTTCATTTTACTGGAATTTGAATGAGGGTTGATGAACAGTTCTACTACATTGGCTTTTCTCTAGGTCTTCACTGATTTCACTAAAGCCTACAGACTTTCCACCATGAAACATATGACAAGAATTGGGATGAAAACAGTAATTTTCATTTTCATTGGTTTCTTTGTGGGTTTTTTTTTGTTTGTTTGTTTGTGTTTTTTTGCTTGTTTTAGTTCGTTTCTTTGTTTTTGGTTTTTTTTTTTTGTTATTTTGGTTTTTGTGGGATTTTTTGTGGTTTTTTAATAGAGAAACAGTAGCTTGTCAGTGATGGACAGAATTTTTCAAAAACTCTATTCTTTTACAGTTCTTCAAAGGAAAGTGATTCTCATTTTCTACGACTTCAAATGTCATTTATTCCCAGGAAGTTCCAGAGTTCCAGAAGACTTCTAAGTGTAGCATGAGTAAGTGAAAACTGGACATGAAGTAATCATATGATTCAGTGTGATAGTACATATCAGCAGTTTAAAACCTTGGGTAGTCAGGCAAGAAAACAAGGAATGAAATCTGGTAAGAGTGCTCTCAACATATTTTTTCATCTGAAACTTCTTGTATAAGTCCATAGGTAGTCATTTCTGTTTGACTAATCAAATATAACTTCCTGTGATATAATCTCATTAGTGCATCACTTTTTATTTTCAAGAGCCACTTCTGTTCCTTCCTGATGTCAGTCCTTAATCTAGATATAAAGTGATTAGAGATTTTTATCTTTACAACTTCTTTTAATTGCACACTCCTCTGGGTAGTCTTTCCCAATACCTGACAACTGTTTTGATGAAGACATTTTTTCTAACATCCAATCTAGACCTCCTCTGGTGCAACTTGAAGCCATTTCCTCTGCTCTTGTTGCAGAGGAGAAGAGGCTGATGCCCACCGTGTTACAACCTCTTTCAGGTAGTTGTAGAAAGTGATAAGGTCTTCCCTGAGCCTCTTTTTTTTTTTCCAGGATAAACATACCCAGCTCCTTCAGCTGCTCCTCATAAGTTTTCTGCCCCAGAACCTTCAGCAGCTCTGTTACCCTTCTCCAGACATGCTCCAGTTCTTCCATGTCTGTCTTTTAGTAAGGGACTGAGAACTAAATACATGACTCTAGATATGTCCTCGCCAGCGCTGAGTACAGGGGGACAATCCCTGCCCTGGTCCTTCTGGCCACACTATTCCTGACACAGGCTAGGATGCCATTGGCCTTCTTGGCTTCCTGGGCACATGGCTCAGATCCACATGGCTGAGTACCAGCACCCCCAGGTCCTTTTCTGCTGGGCAGGTTTCCCTCTGCCCCCAGCCTGTAGCACTGCAGGGAGTTGCTGCCACCCAGGTGAAGGACTCTGCACTTGGCCTTGTTGAACCTCATACAATTGCTCTTGGCCCATTGATCCAGCCTGTCCCGATCCCTCTGCAGAGCCTTCCTACCCTCCAGCTGATCAATACTGCTGCCTAACTTGGTGCCACCTGCAAACTGACTGAGGGTGCACTTGATGCCCTTGCCCAGGTCATCAGTGAAGATATTAAACATGACTGGCCCCAATAGTGAGCCCTCAGGAAGACCACTTGTGAGTGGTCACTAGCTGGAGGTAACCCCATTCACCAGCACTCTTCAGGTTCAGCCATCAAACTGATTTTCTACCCAGCAAATAGTAAGCTTCTCTAAGTCCTGAGCAGCCAGTTTCTCCAGGAGAATTGCTGTAGGAGACTGTGTCAAAGGATTTACTTAAGTCCAAGTAGAAAACATCCAGAGCTTTTTTCTTGTCTACTTAAGTGTGTCACTGTGTCATAGAAGAAGATCAGTTTGGTCAAGCAGGACCTGCCTTTTCTGAACCCATACTGACTGGGCTGAACGTTTGGTTTTCCTGCATGTTCTGACTCTTGCAGATGGGTGTCACATATGGTGATCTGAAGTCAACTGGCACCTCCCTAGTTAGCCAGGACTGCTGGTAAATGGTGGAAAGTGGTTTAGCAAGCTCTTCTGCCAGCTCCATTAGGACTCTTGGATGGATCCCATCTGTCCCCATAGACTTGTGCATGTCTAAGCAGGTTGCTGACCATTTCCCTTTAGATTATGGAGCTTTCTTTCTCGTTCCCTTCTCTGTCTTCCAGCTCAGGGGGCTGAGTAAAACTGTTCTTGCTGTTAAAGACTGAGGCAAAGAAGGCATTAGTACCTCAGCCTTTTCCTCAATCTTTGTTACTGTTTCCCCCTGTATTCAATAAATTATGGAAATTATCTTTAACCCTCCTTTTGTTGCTGATGTATTTGTAAAAAAATTTTTTTACTATCCTTTACAGCAGTTGTCAGATTAAGTTCTAGTTGGGCTTTGGCCTTTCTGATTTTCTCCCTGCACAACCTGATGACATTCTTGGAGTCCTCCTGACTAGCAAAAACTTTAATAATGCATGCATTTGCATAATGCTGTGGGATATGTATTGACCTCTATTGGTTGCTGACATACATTTGAACATGGGAGGATTAATAATACAACTCCCTCTGCTCCACTGACATGTCTGTTCTGAACCTCAGAGGAGGCTGCTTTTTCTGTAATAAGGATTATTCATAACCCGGTTATATTGAACAGCCATATATTCTCAACCTGCAGTACAGCTTATTAATCAACCATACAGTCCAGGAATTTGAACTAAAATATTAATATAGTATATTATTCACTCAGGACAATTCATGTCACCACAACTGAACAGGTTCAATTGCTGCATAATAAATTTTGTTTTTTAATAAAATTGAACACCACATCAAGCTCACTGTTGTCATGCAGGATGTTGTCACCTTGTCAATGTTTTTTTTTTTTTCCTGTGATTAATAGGCTCCAAGTTTCAGAGCATGATATTTTAGATTGCCTTTCTTTTATACCTTTACGTCCTATAGTGTGAAATCTGACATTTCAAAGGAACTTGAGTCTCCTGAAGTCATTACCATCTATTCCTAAGTGAAAACATTCTAAGTCTGAACAGAATATGATATGTTGCTTTTATGTAATATACATATTAAATATATGTTAAATATATATATATTACATATATATACAATGGAATGCCATATTTTTAATTTAATCATATATATTCAAATAATATTAATTTAATGGGATTTACTACTGAGCAATAGTCTATGGAGTGTGAAAAGGCAAGTTTCTTTAATGACTTGTCATATTGCAGTGTGTTGCAGGAATCTAGAGCAGAAGCACAGAATATAAAGACTCAAGATGTCAGAGATCAAGTAAACAGATAGTCGTGAGTCTATGCACAATTTCTCCTATAGAAAAGCCCAAAAATATTGAAATAATTTTATCTCTTGGGCTATAATCTCATTATATTGATGCTTTCCCAGTCACAAACTGAGCAGCTACAGTGTGTGACCCAGGTAGTCGTGCCTATGTGATATTATAAATATGGATAATTCTTTCAGGCTTTGAAATCTAAAGATGAATTTAGGAAGGAAAGTGTCAGTAGAGATATCCCAGTACATCAGATGATTTTATTTTGACACACTGCTTATTCTGCAGAATTATTATCTTCTATTCTCCAGAGCTGATTTCTCCTTAGTTATTATACTGTTTGTGATCTGCATAGCAATATCCCACAGCCTTACTGAGATTTTTCGCTCTAATCTAAGATGTAGAACTAGGCCTTGAGCATTTGTAATCATTAAAGACTTTTTGGCACTTCTTAAAGAAAGAAAAGGTGTCACCAGCTGAAAATTGCCTTGCTCTGCAAGCCCCAGCCTAGTTTGGGTAATTCATGACATTGTTCTTAAAAAGAAAGCAGAATGACAAGGCTGCCTGTCCTGTAACTGTCATAAAATTAGTGGTCAACTTGTAATAATCACCATGTTTTCCTCAAATATAATTAGTCCCCAGTTAGGGCAGACAAGTTTTATGTCCCTATGCACTATTAATTACAATCTCTTATGCTGTAGTGATAGTGCCACTTAAGTTTTACAACAATACCTTTATTTTGACTGATGGATTGAGGGAACTGTTTTGGAATATCTTGTAACTCTGATTTGGGAATCTGGACTAAAAATTGACATATCACTTGGAAGGGAAAGTTAAGTGTTGCCATGGGATTTTATATATTGGAGTAGGAGGTAGAGAGGAGGGTTGATATTCAGTTAGTTGCATTAAAACATACTGAAAGTATTTCTGAGTTACAGTTTAATCAAAGATTAATGATAACTTGTAAAAAATACGTCTTGTTTTCTTTTTTTTCTTTAAACATTTATTTATGTACATAGTGCAAAGAGTACTTGAGCTTCCACCTTACCCACATAAGAGGCAATTGTGAGAAAATATGGATTTCTTCAGCATATTTTAGTTTTAATAGATTGAAGGACTTTTAATTATGTGTTTGGAACAGAAGTGTCTTCATCAGATCATCATGCTGACTTTTACAAGGATTTTGTTTTTCATGGTACCTAAATTTGGCTTCAAGATCAAGAGCAAATCAGCAAAGACATCAGTGTTGTTTAGACCATATTAAAACAATCAAGACGTTTCCTCCCAAAGAGGAATTGTGTTATGAGCTCCTGCATTTATGACTACTTTTATAGGATTGATTGGTTTCTTTGTACATCCCTTGGGTCTGCCAGCTCATGGGAAGAGCAAGTTTCTCTCTAGAAGCGTTGCCTCTGATGCTGTTTTCTGCTGTTTGTGTACTTTAGAATCTTTTCATTGGGTCAGGATCTCTAAATCTAGAAACTTACACTGAGTTCCCTTAGGGTAGATATTGTTTTTATGTTGTTTTTTTCCTGCCTTTTTCCTTGCTAAGGGACCTAAGAGCTCTTAGAAGAGAGAAGGAGCTAGGAAATTGTATAGTTAGTTCATCAATTTACCTTTTTTTTTTTTTTTTTTTCAAATCAATTTACTTTCTGTAATTCCAGAGGGATATAATGAAACACCAGTTACTATCCTGGAAGCTGCAAAATCTTTCATTTGCAGGCACATGGTACTTTTTATGTTTGCTTAAAAGGTAGTAATTTAAAAAGTAGTAGCCTCTTCATGTCATTAATCCTAGCCTGTGCAGACTGACTAGTCCTGGAGAATATACTGCCGGTAGACAAGTCTACTGCTTAGGCATAATTCCCAGCAGTAAAGCTGGCATTTGGCCTGCAGGAGTAGATTACTATGGATTGTTTCTATGAATTATGTCCTTTGGCACCTGAACCATATCTTTGGGAATACCCTCCTCATGACTTTTAAAATTCAGTCTTTATCTTCACTATGGACTTAACTTTCAGCGGAGTGCTTGTAATTCACCCCAAATCATTCCATGTCAGACCCACTTGCTACAGTTGCAAACTTATGCAAAACTGTCAGTCCGGGAAGGAACAATTGGGACCTGTGATTGAGTGTTTTGGCCTTGGAGTGGAAGAAGTAAGCGTGGTATTTAACACTTTAAGGATTCTTACTTATTGTCCCCATCATTCATCTGAAATTACTCTCTGCCTACGCTTTCTTATAATATCAATTACACATCTATGTTTAGAATTTGTGAATTTTTTTAATTTTCTTTTTATTTTTAATTTTTAAATTTTTCCTCTGTGATAAGACCTGTGTAACGAGTTTGTTAAATTCTTGTAGGGAAATGTATCATTATGTTTTCAGGTGTGTGAGCATTCTGTCAGACTTTTGCTGCAATTTACAGAAGCTTTTGAGCTGTCCCATCGTTCAGCCAAATATTTATGCTTGAATTCATTAATTTAACAATGCATTAACATTAAGGATATTTTTTGAGTGCTTTGGTGAATTAATATTTCAATTTTCAAAATACAGGCTTTGCTTCTGGTAGGGATCTTTGCTTATTTACAGTGATAATAATAAAGGTGTAATATTTTGAGAAAGTTTACAGTCATGGTTTGATTGGTCTAGTTGCTTCTAGACAAAAGAAAAGAGTTTCTGCTCCACTCTGGCATCTCTAATAGATAGGAAAAATAAGCAGGAGCAAAAATAGTGTCATCTGTGTTATGTTTTTGTGAAACTGCCTTTCAAAGAATTTTATCAATCTGTACAAATGACCAAGAAAACATACAGAACAATAGAAATTACTCCTTACCTTCACAATCTTCAGCCCTGAGCTATCTGCTTATTTTCCCATTTAACTGCTGTTACATTGCTAAAAGACAGAATGTTCCTTTTTCCTTAATTAATTGATAGCTGAAAGACACAAATCACTTTTACATATAATAGAACTTGTCTTTGATGTACTTTGTGAGATTTCCTGCAATTGTAAAATTTGGAATGACTGCTTAGGGGTGCTAAATGTTAAAATCCATATTCAGTCTTCAGCCTAATAAAAAACATCTTCTCTTTAACAATCTCAAACAACATTGTCAAAATTCCCCCCCAAGTGTCTGGTTAGATGGAAGTTACAGCTGTGTCCATCCTGCTCTTCACATTGATGTTTGTATTTGTCCATCTGACTGAATGCCACCTGCTGCAAGGGCAGGAGGGTGGGATCACCCATGTCTGAACAATGTCTCTCTGCCAACAGAAGGTTAGTCAATTAGGCAATCACTTCTGCTTAATGCTGGGTGGGAGGATGTCAGCCACCTGCACTCTCTCTCCCTTGCTTCCCACTTCCTGGGGACAGCAGTCTTTTCTGTCCCTGGGGAGGAGGCAAAGGTTCTCAATCTGTTCCCTTTTTGCATTAGCTCCTGACTGCAATTATTAGAATCTGACATTTGTTTTGTTTCCTGACTGGGGCTATATGCAGTGCAGACACTTTGTAGAAATATTAATAAGCATTTGATAATATATTTATATTTTAGCACTCCTTCCTGCTCTAGTGTGCTGAATTTTTCTCTTGCTTCCCTTGACCTGGTGCTAACAAATTTCATGCTTTAAGGCATTACTCCAGGATCACTAAGGAAAGAGAATTCTTAAATGTAATGGCACTACAAGGCTTTCCCTGCAATTTTGTGTTTATGTTTTTGGTTTTTTTCCTAAAAGTCTGTTTGTATTGTTGATTTTACTTCAATTACTCCAGCTTGAAGAAATAGAACCAGTGTTTATTGCTGTGGTTAGACTTGCTTTACAAGCAGATAATTTTGTGCTCTCTTTCTTTATTAATTTAATGGATGTGTGGCTTTGTGACTTTCCTGGGTGCTCCCTGCACTTTACATAATGGACCTCATTCTGTGGAAAAAAAAAAAAGAAAAAAGAAAAAAGAAGAATAAAACCCAAAGGGATGCAGAATATCATCTTTGTCTTAGAGACAAATAGACACTCTACTTTATACCCTTTCTAAAAACTTTGTAAATTCTTCAATAATATGTCAAACAGCCATCTACTCTGAAGTTTATTTCAATAAATGTCAACTCTTATATCCATATCAGATTACATAATAATTTCCTGAAATGTATAATATTTATGGCATCCTGAAATATTTTCATGAATCTGGAAAATTGTACTCCAAGTGTGGCTATCAGAACAAAATTGAGTTTCATTCAATCCTCATGTGTCTGAGACCCTGTTGAAACCAAGTGCCATACTGCTGAATTTGAAGTAATTCCATTTGGTTTTAAGTGCACTGAAGATAAGATTGAGTCTGTCAGATCTTATTTTAGGTGAAGAGCATAACTCAAATTATTTTTCTGCTCTGGTAGTCCTTAACTTTTTTATTTTTTCTATTGATACACTCTTCTATTCTCTCAAATACTTTGTTTATGTAGCCCCTGTGTGTCATTCTGTTAAGCAACCTTTATTAATGTTTTGCTGGTTTTAAAGCATATTTTTTCAGTAGAAATTATTTTACCCCCTAATGACTAAACAGATTTGATAACAACGCACACATTTCTGAAATAACAGAAAATTATAAAATGTACACAGTTCCATAAAGAAGGAGGTAATTTAACTCTTTTCCCTCCACTTTCAATGGAGGGACACTCTGCAAGATTTCGGTTTCCTAATTATCGTTAAAATTTCAAATAAATATGTCCTATATTTAATTAACAATTAATTGTAAAATTCATTTATTTTTCAGGCCTCTCTGTAGTCAGTAAATGTTCTAAACTCTGTCTGTGCCTTCTGCCTAGAAGACAACAGAAACAGAGATCACAGTGGGGTTGTTACTAGTGAATCCACAGGGCTGTATCCCCATTAGCAGAGATTTTTTCCCTTTGACTGCCCTTAGATTGAGACCACAATATGGTTTAGTGCTTTGGAATAAAGCAGTCTGTTGAACAATTGCTGCAGTATTTAGGGTTCTTATATTTCACAGGATGTACCACTTTGAAGGCTGGGCAAAGCTGAATTCCTGTTGATTTACCAGTTTTGTTGCTCCTAAAAAGGTATCTAAACTATAGTTGGCCAGTTTTAATTAGATAAATAGTCTGTCTTCTTGTTTACCATGAAAGTAATAATGCTGCTTTCAGCATTATTACATCCAGTGTACTTAATAAACATGGCCAACACATTTTTCATGTAAATAAATTGAGGCAGAAAAGAAGATACTCAGGTTTTTTTATTAGCCAGTTACAAACTGTAATAATAGAGTTAATATCGCCACACTAGAGAAGGAGGAACAGGACATTAGAAAGTGTTCTCAACTTTATTTAAATCTTTTTTCGTCTCTCTGAGCATCATAAATATATAAAGTTAAATATTTTTGTTAATATTATGTATAATCCTAATAAATGCCAAGTAAAAATATACAGAAAGTGAAGCAAAACCATTTCTCCAAGTGAAAAATGGTGATCTAAACAGTCTTGGACAAATGAGAATAGTGAAGATGAGCAGATGACTGAGATTAATATAAAAACTCAAAAGCTGAAAATCTGTGAATACCCATGAGTACAAATACATTCACACATCTCATCATTCAAGACTGTCATACACATAACTTTCCAAACTGACAGAAGCCAAGATAGGTGATAATTCAGCCACCTAATCAGCCAGTATTGCTTAGCTTTTTGTGTTGCAATGAGGAAAAAATGTGTTATTTCTAATAGATTAGGTCCACTGATCTTTCTCTAAGCCAGTGAGATTAGTTTTCAAGAAAGTTTTAAAAGAGGAAATGAAATAAAGATTTTAAAAAATAGCAAAAGGGGAATGAAATAAATCTTTCCCCAACCAAATAAAGCTTCTCTATAACATATGATCTCATAAGTATTTTGTCTAAAAATTATGAATGCACAAAAAGATTTGAGGGAAAGGGAATAGCAGAATCCTACAAACAGGGAAGATGAAGGAGAAACTTAATTCCATGTGAATAAACTGAAGGTAGCTTGGAAATGAAAATAACTATATGCAACTATCAAGTTGAAACAGGTCTGGAAAAAATATTGTAGTAAAACAGAGCAGTTCAGTCACTGCAGAATTAGACACTATAGCACTCATTTTGTTTTCAATACAGAGCATGACTTGAAAAATATGTTTCCAGACCACACTACATTGTAGATGTTCCATTTTCAGCTAGACTGGTGCATTTCATGTCTGATGACTTTGCACCATAATTACATCTGTGAGGTAACACAGAGCTGATTTTTGCTTCTTCAATTGTGTTGTACAACAGGATTGCACTGCTTCAAGGTGCTTAAGATACCATTTAATTCTCATTCTGGAAAAAAAAAAAATTGTCCAAAGGCATGCAGTTACTGCCAAACCATCCTATGTAAATTTTTGCTGGAAGGAAGTTTGACCCCTTGAAAGACTCTTGACAAATATTCCTTCGTTACTAGAAATTATTAATATGGGTCAACTCTGTATTCAAGACAAGTATTTTCTCAGTTGAAATAAAGATGAAAAGCCTTGCTGTCTGTCAGTTATGATTGCTGAATTAGGTCAAGGATATTATTAAACCCATTGCAGTAGTACAAGGGCTTGTCTTCCTAGCACTTATGGAATATTGGTGTGCATCGGTTTAGAAAATGAGAAAATTACACTTGGAACAAGCATTTATTTGACATCTACATTTGTACAATAATGCTGTGTGCTGACAGATGTAAATTGGACTGATTTAAAATATCTGTTTTTACTTTTCTAAAGCAGGAGTTCTCATGGAGATCCTAATGGGCCTATTGTCCACACAAAGTCTACAAGTACAGTCTGAAGGATAAATCCATTTATACTTTTCTGAGTGTATAAAACCCAGCAAGCCCAGAGATTTTCAGCCAGGTAGCATGCTGACAGTCAAGGGCAGACTGGCCACAGCTGTGTGATTGGAACAAAAGCGGTGGAGCATTTTGTGCTAAAGCTTCCTTTGGAAAATTGCACCTTCACAGCAGGACAGACGTAATATATGGGTCAGGTCTTTAATTCATACAAGCAGTGTTCTATAATAGAATTAGCCTTTAAATGGAGATGTCAGCTGTAGGGATCACAAGGTCGTTGATTATGCATGTAAATTTATGTATCTACGTATATGCATATATACGTATATAGGTACATATATGTATATATTTATATGTAAAGTTGGTAATATACAATTTAGATTGAAGGTTGAGTTAGTTCAAAATGCAAAGCCATAAAAATCTTGTTTCTGGCACAGATGAGTACATGGCCAACAGTGTTTAGCTTTAAACAGGTAAATCTCTGTTTTGATTTATACTTGCAGCACTCAAAATGGCAGAATCAATTTGCTTGAAAATTGGTAAAACAAATTTGTTGTGTGCTATGACCTTGTATGCTGAACTTCATCCCAGAAGGATTTTTTTTCTTTATGTTTGAATTATAAATCTTGGAAATGCAGTTTTTTATTGCAGAAATATTGACAGAGCTTTAACTATAATGGTGTGGCTATATTTCCTTAAACAGTAGGTATGTGTTTTGCCAGCAGTTAACTAATATTTTTCAAATAGTAGTAGATATTGAACAGAGAGGCCAAATTAAAAATGCAGTGGCAAAAACCAGTAAGTCATTGATGTGAAGAATTAATAAAATGGAAAAAATAGCTACTATAAGAATGACCAAGGATGGAAATTGACAGCTGAAATTGCTAAGAGTATGTGTGGAGATAATCAGACATGGACCTTTATGGGATATACATTGTATTTACTGTATATTTTAAGGCGCAGTTTTGTTAAGGGTATACAAGACAAAGATTTATAAAATTATAGAAGACAATAAAAGCAATTATTGTCATTAACTGCCAAATGACTTAAAATAACATCTGGGTGTAATTTTACTATGTACTACACTGTATTTGTGCTTGAAAAAGCCTATTGACCGTTTTTTGTAGGAAACATAGGCATTGCTGGTTTTCTCATGTAGGATACAGATGTAAAGATGCCTGATCCTGAATCATTTGTTTAAGGCAAATACTTGTTTTCACCTGCGGTGCACTCCTTTAAGATTCACAGATTTTATTGGATGTCATTTAGTTCAGATTTAAAAACATTGAAACCTGTTGAGATTTGTGTTTCTTTTATGTCTTCATTACGTCACTCTTGTTCATTTAAAATTTAGGCTAAAAAATAAATAAATAGGCTAAATTTACTACCAAGGGCACATAATTACTGAATGAAGTACCTCTGTGATGATCAGATAAATTCTCCACAAACTTTTGTACTAGGTGATGTCATTAAGATCTGTGCTGACATAAAACATATCTTTTTCCATGGCCCTACATTTTAAATGAAATGTGAAAGTGTGAAATTCTATAAAAACATAGGGAAGAAACAAACATCTGCATTGAGATTATTCCCTTTGGTAATGTCAAATATGCAAGCTGGTAAGCATTCCAAGGTCATGATTTTATTGAGTGATATTTGATACCTGAAAATAGGAAGACAACATGTTAGAGAAAAAGTTTCTTTCACTGGAAATCTAAGACTAAATAAATTAAAAGATTTTATGGTTTTTCATCATTTCAAAAGTACTAGAATATTATGAAGGGTAAGGAAAAAGCCACAGATGTGACTCTGGTGCCAGCTTTCTGTGTTAGCCACCCCCTTAGTTTAACGTGCAATCACAGGCTTGTCCTGAGTATAGGCTCCATATATTTTCAAGAAATAGAGTAGCTAAGATGAAAGTTTGATAAAACTGGTTTTTGTTTCAAGCTGGGTCCACTTCTGTTTTGCTTTGTTGTTTTTTTTTTCCATGACCATCTTTTTCCAAAGTGGGCAAATTTTAAAATCTAAAAGTCTGACATCTCTGTATATTTGAAGTATATGGACTTCTGAGGGAGTATATATTTAGGAAGCGTACTGGGTGAATTGTTCTGTGAATAGCCACAACTTGCTAACATCTGCAAAACACCCTCTCAGTTGCTGGTTTTCTGCTCTTTCCCTGGATCTGCACTTTCTTGATTCTAGTCAGGAGTGGAGCTGGAAGGTCTGCTATGGTGAAAAATCTCTATATTTATATTTCTGTACATGTTTCAGCAAATGCTGACCTGTTTAGCCTTTAGACCATATCAAATTCTACCCTAACATTTTACCCTTCTTTTTGTGGTGTCTCATAGCAGCTCAGTAAAACTATTTTTGTAGCCTTCCTGACACCTTCTCCTCTGCATGACTCCTTTCTCTCGAATAATTTCCATTATTTTTTGTTCCCATGGTCTTCTGGCCTTGCTATTGACCTTGTACAGCAGAACACAAAGAGAATTCTTGAGCTTTTCCTGCCCTTAGTGGCCATTAAATGTTGAAAAGAGAACTCTCATGTCCTGTGTTGATAACACAGCAAGATAACAAATCTTTTAAATCACAGCTCTAAGGTTCCATTGGTCTGGGAAGTGAGTGTCCTACAACATTTAAGTACAATCTTACGGCATCATGAGCTCCACAGAATTCTCTGCTTGAGGCAGTTTGGTATGTTCTGTCAGCTCAGCAGCATATTGTTTTGCATGCTCATCAGTGCAAATCTAATGGGGATTAATGGCAGCAACCTTGAGAGCACTCAGGGCCTTGTTCACCCTGCTTTGACACCAAGCAGCTCCCTGGAATGCTGAGGAAAGTGCTCCAGTTTAAGTTTGTCATAATGTTTCAGCCGATTCAATAAGAAATACCTGTTTTAGGGAACCAAAATTGCAGGACAAAAAAAGGCCTTGCTAAGTGTGAAGACACTTTGTATGTCTTTCTAGTGCCTAGTGAAATTCTGTCAAAATTCTGTCCCTGGCATCCGAAAATAGAATAATTTATTCTATTTTGGAGACTGTCCTTCTTCTCCAAAGGTCTGAAAATTCCATGTGGATAATCAGTTAGAAATCTTGGGTGTTTTATTTCTTATAATTTTCAGAGAAGTATAGCAACAAGAAATAGATCTTAATGAAAATTGGTTTGAGAAAAAAAAAGATTTTTTTTTCTTTTTTTTTTAGTTTTAGTAAAATGAGAAGCTTATTCTTCCAGTCCAGAATGTATTTTAACTTTAATAAGAATCCTTACTAGGAATGTAATTCCAGAATCTTTATTTTTAGGTCAATGTCTAAAGCGGACAGCAAGTACTGCATCCCGAAATACAGTGTTCTTTTCTCCCTTTCCCCTCTTCCAGTGTAGATTATACAGCTTTAATTTACAAAGCTGGAATTCAGTTTTAATTCCCAAGTTCAGTTGTTAGTGCTTTTATAGAGGTTCTGCACTAATTGTGTTAGTGCAGAAGAATATCCCCAAAGTAATTCAAATCACACATGACAGAGTAAGAAAAACACCCCCTTGTGTATTCAAGTCTGGTACCTGAATGCAGGAAGGTTCAAATGTTTAGGCAACTTTCAAAAAGAAGCAACTTTCTCTAAAAGTCAATTTTTATCTCCTATAAACTGTCCACTAGTAAAATGAAATTGATTGCAATCAGTTCTTTCATTGCAAAACAATACTCCTAATTATAAATATATGTTATGGTGCTACTTCTCAGAAGATTTTAATTAGTGCATGTTCTTTACCACTCTTATGTTTGAGAAATCATACCAAAAGGTTCACTACATATCATAATATGCTAAATTATAGTAGAAGCCCATAGAAAGGGAAGTTTTTCTCACTCTAGTTGGCAAGTCTGTGTTTTTTATCTACTTTAATGCTTGCTCAAGTGGACTTTATTTTATGATGACATTTGTAGTATTTATTTTTCCTTCACCTATGGTAAATTATTTTAAAAGTGTCTGCTCTGGAAATCATGAAGAAGGAGATGGATCGACACAGAGTGAATGCTTTTTAGACTTGTTACATTAAAATACTACACTTGTGCTTATACATCACATTCAATTGTGTAATCTTGAAGTATCACCAATATTGAAGAGAATACCAAACAGTGTAACTCAGTTTCTGAAGCATGAGTTCCTACTTTTTACATACGAAAACATTTAACACGAATGAGTCATTGGATCAGTTAAACAGTTGATGTCTCCCTGTCTCTCTTTTAAGTTTCTTTTTTTTTTTGTTGTTGTTGTTTTGTTTTGTTAATAAATATACATTTGTGAGTTTTGCATGCTTTTTCTTCTTGGAAAATATGTTTTTCATCAAAGCAAAATCATTTTCATGCCAGTATACATATTTTGAGAATTTTTCTGAAATCCAGGTAGCAGTATTTTGATTAAAAAGAGAAAAGCTTCACTCTCCTACTCTGTGGGAGATGAAAATCAGGTTCTCTTTTCAATTGTTGATAGTCATAATGATTCAATATCAGATTCTCTTATCAATTGTTATTAAATATAATGATACGCTTTTGAAAAGAGATATTTTTATACTGATGCATCCAATTTTAAGTGACTCAGAAATGGTTTGCTGTATGAATAGAATGATCTAAACAGCATCAGTGGGACCATTGGGAGATTCTGACACCAAAATATTCCAAAGTGGCTTTAAGGGAGTTCTCATTTAGCATGTGAAAGACCAATAAATTGAGGTATCTGAAGCTGATATTTGCGTCATACAAGGTGAGTATCCTCATCTTGTCTATAATGAAGATTCCTCTCCTCTGACTCTCTGTTTCATTCTTTTTTTTTCTTTTCTTTTTTTTCCTTTTTTTTTCCCCCAGAAAATCATATAAAAGGCTTTTGGTTTCATTTCAGCAAATATTTCATATTTTTGATACCTCAGGAAGAGTTGTGTTATGAAGAAAGGTTTCAGGCACTTTAAAATGAAACACCTTCTTTCAATGTTATTTCAAACATTAATGTTAGCAGATATTAAATACATTTTACAGAATGCTTTTGAAAATTAGATACATCTTTCATTTCTCATCTGTTCAATCTCCAAAGTTATATGTAAATACACTAACTGAATTCTAGTAAAACTTCACCTTGCAAGAGAAGCTGCCTCTAAGTCAAATAAGGACAAATACTAAAATTTATTTTGTCATAAGAGCAGAAATTGAACAATTTTCCAAACTAAGTTTTAGTTCCTCAGTCAATGGGTGGCAATCCATAGCAATCCAGATCATCTTTATATAAGAGACCAGGATCATCTCCAATCTGTTTCTGTGCTATATGGCACAGGTTGGCCAGGCCATCATCTCACGAGCAACCAGTCACCAGCTTTTGCTGGTGTTCACAGGTAAACTGTGTTCACAGATAAACTATGTTCAGAGGTATACTGGATGAAACTCAAAGCATGTGAAAGATACAAATCTACTTTCTAATCTCAACATATGTGATCTTAGAGAAGACTGTGGATGGTAAGAATTGTTCTGAGTGCTTTCATATCTCGCTATTGATGTGTTTCCTTGCCAAGTTCCATTTTATGGAACTGCATGCCATGATTTACTGTTTTTGTTTAAGCTTAAGAAAACAAGGAGTTGGGTCTGCATACAAGCAATGAAAAGTAGATGTAAGAATAATATTTTCTACAGCATCTGCTTAGACTATCTGATCAGTTTTTCTAGTTTGGGGGGCATATTCAGTTGCCAAGAGAGGTTAAGACTTGGAAGGACTTTTCAGAGTAAGGTTTTATGAACATGGGTTGATCCATAGAAAAAGATAGGAAGCAGTTCAGCCTCTTTACCTATTCTTGAAATTCTCAGGAGCAGCTTAGAAAAGCGTCTGATAATTTGGTGATATGTGTGTCTGGACCTAATAACTATCCAACTGGTTAATAGGTTTTGCTTGAATCGCTGTGGTGTGGATGCCTGTGTTAAGTATCTTGGGAATAATCACCAGTGAAGATCACGTTGAAGAGATAGTAGGATTCTGCGGAAACCTGGAGGATTTGAGGTTCTGCTATGAATATATTTTTTTTGTGTGTGTGAATGAATGGGTTATTTCTTACTGTCTGGCCCAGCTGCTCAGAAATACAGAACCTATTAGGATTCAGTTCTCAGATAATGGAGAAAGCAAAAGTCCCACCTACATGCAATGAGTATGAAATTAGCATCAAATTCCAGTAGTTAATGTAACAGAAAATAATTAAAATTATTTTGAAATAAATAACAGTTTTGTTTGAAAGAAAACTGTGAATCAAATATGCTACTGTGTTTGGAAAAAAAAAGATAAAAATATCAGAAAAAAAAAAATTAGGCTGATTTATGTACATCATTCAAAGCCTACTTGTTACCAGATTTCTAAAAAGACAACTTTTAGCATAATTTTTGTGTTTCAGTTTAAGTGAAGCATTTTCTGTCAGTTGCCAGAATAGATGACAGGATGTTTACATATTATTACAAAGGAATTCAGTGTTCATAAGTATTTCAAATTGTATATTTCTGGTTGAAGAGGCCTGAGTGACTATAGAATGAGTTACATTTTATATTCATCTGGTTGGTGTATGGAGATGGAGTGAAACATGAAGAATTAAAAAATGAACAATTAAACTAGGCTTTTTAAATGTAGTAGTAAAGAGATAAATCTTGTTTGAAGTATACAAATAACATGATTTGTCTTGCAAGACTGACATGTGAATAATTGCAGCTCCCCATTTCCATGGTGAAATAAATTCCACATACATATCATGCTGTTGTGCTCTGCAACTCAGCTCTTTTTCACACTTTCACCATCTAGCACTAACCAGCACACATCAATGTGCAGAAAAAAATTTCCCATCAAAGCAAGTCATCCACACAAACAGCCTTATTTGAAAGACTCAGAGGACGATTAGTTCCTTGGGCTATATTCCTATTTAAAAAGGTACAGAGAAGAATAATGATAGTCAGCAGCATGCATGAAAATTATAAATAGTGAATTTGATTTAATCTCAACACACATATTAGGCCCTCTGTAAAAAGTATATTAAGTATATTAATTTATCCACATTCGTTTACACTTTGAATTTATATAATTTAAAAAAGTATTTTCCATTTAAGCCAGAAGCCATATGCAAACCTCCCAAAGATGCATTTTCTTCTTAGTATTATATCTTTATTGATTAACCAAAAGCAAAAAAGGAAATGAAAAAACCTTAAAACTCTCTGTGAACCCTAAGGAGCAGTTATGGTCAGAAAATTGATTGACTGTAAAAGAGTTGTTTTTATGATAGCTTTGAATAGACTCTAATTACCTTGTTAGTTGAAACAGACTTGTATTGTTTGCACATATTCATATGGTACTCTGCACGAAGGATGTTTTGCATCTTGCTTTGTTTTTTCTTGTTATCTTAGATTATTTAATGAAGATGGAGAGAGGCCAGGGAAATAATAAAGCCATCAGAACTGAAATAGTAGCAGGCCATGGGATAGTAGCCACACAGGATCAGCAGTGTCTGAGGTAGCCAGCCTTGTCACGCTATGTGCCACTTACTGAGGTCACGTAAAGCACTGCAGCAGAATCCAGAAACCAATGGCTTTTTATTTCATTTAACTTTCTAACTATTTTTTCAGGGATTATTTCCTTATATGGTTAGTTTTTGGTCACACTGTGCTTTATTCAACCCACAGAATTTCACAGTAATATTTTCTGTAAAAAAATGAGCTGAAGTAATGACATTGCTTGTCCTAATGTTCATTGGCACTGTAACCAAGACATTTGTATTTCTAATTTGAAATGAGATATGTCTTTTTTTAAGAAATCTGTATGCAAACTTGCAGTATTTGAACATGCCGTCTTGCCCAAGTCTAGAAACAAAAAAGCTAACTCAGTTAAAAAATTATTCAAAAATAGAAAACGTTCTGTACCATGAAATAATTTGCTATAGAAATTATAATCTTTCTAATTTAAATGGGCTTATTTTCTCAAAAATAATGAACACTTCTTTAAAGTGCTTTGATAAGTGTTAAGTTCCTTTTGAAAAACAAAGTTTCCATACAAAGGTAGATTTTCAACTCAGTTTCTTTCATTAATCTCTAAAAGGGGTTTTGTGAGAAATGATAGTTCTGTGATATGTCTGAAGTAGTTCTTATTATATTAACTGAGAGAATTTGGACTGCTCTTACATAGCATATTAAAATATTCATAGTTCATTAATCAAACCTGAGTTATCAAACGACAACAAATTTCCAGGATGTGACTGCATGTAGGTTGGCCTGTTGTTGAACTAAAACCAGATTCTGATGTCCATGTTCTCCTTCTGCAATAGTTTATTTCTTGATATTTTTGCTAGATAGCATTCCAAGTGGCGAAAAGAGTCAGAAACTCAGAGCAAAACCCCACTAATAATTTTTATATTTCGTTCACAATTAAAGTGAAGATTATTCTTTGTTTGTACTTTTTAATATGGAAAAATAGGAACAGAATTATTTATGTTGCTTGCATGTTGTCAAAACAATTTGAAATAGATATATTCTTTGCAACTTCATATGTCTTGCTTGTTCTCAGAATAGGAACTTTTAAAACAGCTTTTTAAAAATGAGTGAGCTTTTTAAAAGTTCATTGACAGAAATTAACATAGATCAGAAGAAGCAAATGATTAAGAACTGAACAAGAGATGGATTTACTAACAGTCTACTACAAGTTTTCTAAGAGTTAGAGGGAAATTCTTTAAACTCAAAAAAGCAAATGACTGGGTCCAGAACAGGATACCATATCATGCACAGAGATCTATTTATTAAATTATCCTAAGCTTCTTATGTAGGATCCTGTTCTTGTCTCACTTTCTTTGTCCTCTTCCTTGAAGTGGATAAAAAAAAAAATACACACGAATGGTAGACCTTTAAGGTTCATCTTTCTCTTTGTTGACCTGGTATTTAATCAGTCTCTCTGGGTCTTTACTGTCAATGTAGTTTGATTATGAGGCAGATTTTATGAGGAAAGCTTCCAAGTATTTTCCACAGCTGTAAGTTTCTAGGCATGGTGCACTGTGTTTCCACAGTGCTGACAAGGAAATGAAAGCTTACATGGGCCAGCTTTCATGTGCTGCGACTACGTCTCTACTGGATTTTGATATGCAAAATGCTGCAATGGTTTGTTTTCATTAAAAAACACTCTGAAATGGAGAATGATGGAACTCTAACACAGTTTAGCAATTATCAATTCCAGTGAATTTCATAACACATTACCAAATTTTCATTTGCATTCAGCAAAGATTTTTATTTATTCATTCTTTGTACACTAATGCTACAACTACTTTCATTCTGCTCTCATTCTTGTCTCTGCACCTCACTGCCAGCTCTCCAAGACAGTGGGACCCTGACACCAAATAAATGGAATTTAGCCATTGGCAGCAGAAGCCTCGTGGGGCCTGGCACTGGCATGAGTGGCTCTGGCTGACCCTCTGTCCGTGGCTGAGTGACTGTCACTCCCTGGGGAGAACCTAGGGAGTTCCATCAGGGAAACAGTGGGAACAGTGCCATCAGGGTGTGGGATGTACTGAGCGAATGTATGGCAATCAACTCAAGCTGACCCAAGTCTGGGGAGGTAGAAACCCCCTTCAGGAACATGGCAATTTGCCATCAGGCCCCTACCTCCCACCCTCCCTCCTATCTGTGCTTGCACATGAGTAGAGTCTGGGGTGCCCAGGAGACATATGAAGACAGAGAATAGGAGGAGCTAGGAGGGGTGTGAGTTTTATAACAATTTCTACTGGATCATTATTGAGGTTTTGCATTTGAGAATGTGGACTGTAAAAACCATGAGCACATCATCTACATCAGCAGTGCTTTGTTAGTACTCCAGGCACAAAAACATCCCTTTTGCCCATGACAGTCTTTTGAGGGTAACCAGTGGTGAAAAAGGTGGACAAACCCCCCAGTGACCCCAGGCATGCTGATATGGTGACCTACCTTCTGCAAATGTGTCTCTGCAGGGGACACCAAGGTGATGGAAGGAGACTAGAAAGGCAGAGCTTGTGTCAAGTATGTCAGCTGATTGTGACATTTTACATTTATTTTGTTTTGTTTCACTTTATTTTATTTCATTTCATTGTATAAGCAGTTCAGATGGTGAAGGCTCACAAAAAACATGAGGAAAAGGGAAGAGAATTTTTTTTTTGTCTTGGTTTAACTGTCAGGCTGCAACTTGAACTGGGAAAAACTTTGGTTTGAAGAGGAGGCAGCAGAGGTGCTGGTGTCTCACAATGTTAGCCTCTGAAGAAGTCTGAGAAAATGTGGGATCCGAGTCAAAATCTCAGGATTGCTGCAATGTGCTTTCAGTCTCTGGTCATAGTCTGAGGAGATCAGAGATCTCTGTTTCCTGTTATTTTTTGTGAACTGGTTGAATCCAGGTGTTTGGTCTTCTTGCCAGGTTTGCCTGTGAACTGGTGGAAAGGGCAAAAGGCCAGGCACTTCTATAGGGAAGACAAGGAAGAGGAAAAGAGCAAATTTTCCCACTCTCTTGACCCCATGCTAGATGCCTGTTCTGCTGCTACATGAGTTCTCAAGGCTGAGCTGAGTAAAGGGGTACCAAAGCCCTGGGGCTGGGCTTCCGGCACAGGGATTCTTGCAGAGTAACTCTCCAGAGCTTCCTCTGGGAAAATTGACATCCAAAGAGGAGAGAGAAGTAAAAAGACCACCGTGGGGAAAAAAAAAAATAGAAAAAAGAAAGAGCATTGTAAAAAGCTTTAAAACACACAATTATTGTCTAAGTGCTCTCTATACTTAAGTAGCTGTCAGTGAAGTGAAGCAGAGCTAACTGCATAGGCCAGAATATAAACCTGTAAGGGATGATTGCAATTGATGCATTCAAAAAGACATTTATTTTGAAAGGAAAGAAGAAAAAGAGAGAGGTAAAACTTTAAGTACAAGTGCTTGATTTTTTTTAGAGTTAAAATATTGAGTTTTATGTGTTTGTTCTAAAAAAGAGATGAAACCCAGGCGTAAGAAGTAAGGCTGTTTGATCACTGAACACTTCCTTAAGCACACAAAGTAAAATGTTCTTACCTAGTAGTAAAATCATTCATAAAAGATACTGCAAAATGTATTGTCAAAATAACAATTGTGCTAATTAGCTGGAATATCACCAGAACGTCCTCTGGAAGGAGATGCTTTGGTTGGAACTGACAAAGATAGTTATTCACAGTCCTGGTTGTAAGTTCTTTGTGGGTTTTGTTTGTTTGTTTATATGGTATTTTCTGCCTTTAGGTAGAAAAGAAGGGTGAATAACCAATTTCAGTCCTATGGGCATTGTTAGCTGTGTAATGCACAGCTTTGACTGGTTTGGATTTTGGTTTTATTTGGGTTTGATTTGATTTGAGTTGAGATGTTGCCATATCTCAACATGGGAAAAACAAAAGTTAGGATAGTTTTCTCTTGAAGTCAGTTGCCACGGCTGAAGTTAAAAACATAAGAAAATAGGGACCTAGATAAAAAGAGAATGTAGGTACAGTTTAAAGTGTTGTTTTTTTTCTTTATTAATTTGAATTAGAAGTGTTAATGTAATTAGACTAATATGTGTTTGCTAGGATCCCTATTCATAGGAAATTCTTTTTCCAATATCACTACTTTGAATGTATCAGCCCTGAGACAGGTGTGTGGAGCTCCATCTTCTCTGCCTGTGAGACAGTTTTATCTAGATTATAATAAGACTGCTAGTTCTGGACATCCCAAACCAGTCTGAAAGCAAAGTAGATTATACTTTGCATGAATTCAGCTGAAAATTAGATCCATGTCAAAGTTAGTTATACGCTGAAACGCAGTGGGTCACTTTGTGGGCTACTTAGTTCTCATGAATGGATTCGCTAGAGAGCTAAAGTAGCTTTCCATGGCCTGTTTTTACTGCGTGGGTTTGCATTTATCTGATATTGGATGATTAGTGTGAGCTTTGACTTCACAGTATCCTCTCAGCTGAGGCTCTATTGAATGTTACTCTGATACGTTCCATGAACTGGGGGAAAGCTAAGGGTGCAACTTACATGCATTTTAAATCTATTTGAACTTCTACATATCTCTGAACTTTGCTGTGTTCTTATGGAAGGATCCATCTCTTCATTATCCTCAACTGAATGAAGTTGTGTTCTCCTTCTATACAGATACACAATATATACACATGAAGTTCCATAAACTTCATGTACACTTTTGCAAATTTTGTTCACTTTTTTTTAGATAGCCTCACTCTGTGTTCCATATCTGTACTTTTGATCATCTTCCATGAGTAAGCACTTACACGGGCAGGTAGAAGGTTTTTGTAAAGACAAAAAGAGGTAATAAAATCTGTGAGGGTGTTGAAAGGCCAGGGAGGGAAACAAATACTTGCACAGGTTATATCGACTCATTTCTTCTGTCATCTGATGGGAATCTCAAAAAAACAAACATACATTAAAAAAAAAAAAAAAATCCACATTTCACTGTCTGCATGTCATGATTTGTCCACCTCCCACTGCATTCAAACTTGGTCTGTCTGTAAATATATTTTTTTTTCTTCTTTGGGGTTTTGAAGTAGTCTTAATTTGATTTTTGTTCAAAACAAATATCCAGAGCTGCACACATTTAACAGATTATTTAAAGGTAAGATTACTCAAGGGCTGGTATCTTTACTGCTCATTCTTCAGACTTGCACATTTTCTTCAAATTCTTATCAGTGCTTGAATACAGTCACCGTGTACTTCATCCTCTAGACTTTGCAAATGCCTTTAGAATAAAAGCCTATAAGAGCAAAAGGAACTACTGTATTTATTTAGGGGTTTGCTTTTATCCCTTGCTTTTCCATGGCTCTATCAGCCTAATATGTCTTCTTATTGAATCCTTTTAAGAAGCTCTGAAATGACAAAGGTGATCCTACATCTTGTGTTTTGTCAAATCCAATTGATCACAGTGCTAATACTTTCATCTCTCCATACGAACATCCTTGTAATGCTTTCCTGGTACAGTTGTAGGTTTGTTTCACAGGCATGATGGGTAAGATTTTAAATGGTTACTTTGAAAAAGAGTGTACTTCATTGAGGAGGTTAATATGATCCCATAATTTTCATAATATGAATAGTAAGGCTGACTGACATTGGAGGTAAAATGAAATAATACAGTTCTTTTTATTGGATAAGTTTTGTTTTTGGTATAACACTCAGACTTTTAGTTGTATCCCAAAGGGGAAGTTTTATATGCATGAAAAATTTTAAGGCTTCACTGTTTATGGTTTAAGGGTTTGTTTTACATTTTCTCATTTTGGATGTTTTTAGGAGCACTAAATTCCAGAATACAATTCTGCCCTTTGAGGGAAATTTTGATCACCATAGGCACTCTGCTTAGTGGCCTAAAAATCATTACTTACTACTGGTTTATGAAGCTTTTAGGTCTATTTTTCATTTGAGAGATTACTTCCAAGCTATTAAAATATCTGGAGATTTATTAAGAATTTTGGAAACAAATATTTTATTTTGATTTAAAAATATATCATTTACAAATGCTTTTGGCTCATTGCATCCAGGCCAAAAATGATGCAAACATGTAATTCAGTCCTTTTCTGAATCATAGGTCTGGTAAATCTCTGAGATAGAATAGAAATGTCTTTCTTCTATCTATAGTACTGCATATGCAAATTATGAGTAAAATTCAGTCTTCACATTTATTTCATTTGAGATTTTTGCCAAGAGCAGAAGGATAAGATATAACCATGAGAAGAAATCTATGCTGTGTGTTCCTTGCTTAGTTTCTAAATTTGATTTTTACCTTTCCTTTCAGATCAGAAAGGGTCTGAACAGGTTCCTGTAGCAGGAAGCATTAGAATTACCAGACTCCACATCAGCTCTAGACTCTCCATGTCTGGCTTTTAGTCAGGCACAGTAAGAATGAATTTTAAATGCATCAGGGACAGACTTTGGTTAGGAATCTTTCCCTGAATAGGGCATGTGTCTGTGTAGATTAGAAAGATTCATCTTTAATTTAACCTTTTTCTGTATCTGCTCAATTTAAGATATTTTAATTCAAGAAATATATATCTGAGTAATTTTTTATTTATGTTTTTTTCCACTTGTATTATTTTGTTTTGTGCATAACAGTTGATTCTGTGAGCTGTGCAGTTGAAAATGGTGTTTCAGGAAAATTTGTGACATTGGCCATTGAGATTGAACAAGGCTCAATTAAAATTAAGCTGTAATTTTGTAGCAGAGGGCAGCATATTCTTAAAGTTCACATTTTGCATAAAATTCTTATTATTTCTTTTACATTAGAAATGTTTCTGTCTGTTTGTTTTTTTTGAGTTTTTTTCCCCTCTTTGTCTTGATAAATATTTTAAACTAAGTTATCAGTAGGGAGGGGAATATCATCAAAGAAAAAGATTTCAGAAAGCTTAGCAAACTAATTTGCCTGACATTATGTGGATGTTGTGGTTTGGAAATAAAGCTGTTGCTGTAAAACTACAACTCTATACGTATATCCCTAGGGACACACAAAGAGGAGGGTTTTTTTCTATAAACTGTTGGTGTGATGCTCTCATGAATTTCCTGAAAATAATCAACAGGCTGTTGATAGTGTTTCCCATAGAAGATTGGCTATTTTGGTAGTCAGTGAACCTGAACAGGGTGTCAGCTGTTCAAAGTGCAGCCTGACTCCAAAGCAGCAGTTAGAGATGTTACTTTTAGACCGACAGGGAGAATAATGCTTTGAGTATGGAATCCAAATGGGTGATAGCAGTCACTCATACTAGTATTTCTTTCTTTTTTTTTTTTTCCCCCAGGAATCTTTTCTGTTAGTTGGAAGATTCTTGTCAAGAGTTAAAGATTGAAGTAGCTGTATTTTTTAATATTCTCATGAAAAGCAATTTATTGTTTATAAGATGCAAAAATCAATAAAGACCATAATACAAAACTACTTCTATATATCAAATAAACCCAACCATATAAACAATTTAATTAATTTATTTTATTTTAAAAATTATATGTATTTCTTTTACAAGATATTAATTATAGTGAAAAAAATGAGTCAAATATATAAAAATAGCTCACCCAAATTATCTAAGAAGGCAATAGGAGGTCCAGGAATAGGATCTGACTTTTTAGAAGTCTGGTTCTGAAAAATAAACCATTCTATGTCACAGTTAGGAAGTTTTTTAAAAATCACTTTTTGCAGAAAAAAAAATCTATTGGAATGAATTTGCCACTGAGGATTTTGAATATGCATACTGCTTTTCATTTAGAGAAATCTAAATTACATGTTGCCTTCTGACCAGTTAATTTAAACAAGATTATTTAATTCTGTTCTCTCTCTTTATGTGAGATGTATGTATGTATGTATGTGTGCTCCTGATTGCTTGATCTATATACTATATACGGTTATATACTATAACTATAACTTGGTTACAGTTAAAAAGGTAAGGACATTAAAAAGTTTTTGTAAAATTTAAGGGGGGATAAAATATAGTATCAAGGTACACTTAAATCAGAGGGAAGTTTTTCATATTAAGAAACTTCAGAAAGTTGAAGTTTGTTAGATACAGAAGTTTTGTTTCATGTTTCACAAAATGGAACTTTCTTTCTCTGTCTTGGTAGAAAAGATAAATGTTGACAGGTAGTACTTCCTATGCCACAGAAATAATGAGATTTGCATAACTTTAATTCTAGTATATCTGTTACTTTAGAAGGTTAAAAGGCTTTTGTGAAATGAATCCATATTTATACACCCAGGAAGACCCAAGAAATTTCTTGAAGGAGGTGGAAGTGTGTACAAAAAAACATGTTCATCATGAAATATTGTTTCCTTGAATTGTTTTGCATTAAAATGTTTTCAAGATAGAAAATGCAAAGTATTAGTTTTACTAGCAATTTTCCAGCATTAATGTAGTACTTATTTAAGTACTTTCTGATGTCAAGGACATGGCTGCAACCACAAACTCTAAGCAATGGTTTTTACAGGAAGTGATGTTCCCAAATAACTAAGATGAGCAAACAGCATTGGAACAGTTTTTGGTGCAAACGCAGCAGCTAATCTAAAGTTCTGTGATAACTACTGTTTCAATGATGCATCTGGTTATTTCCTATCTTGGAGAAGTTAGCAAATAGTGAATACGTCTTGGCTGTTGACACTTCATTGTATTCTTAACTTGCTTTGGATCACATCCAAAATCAATTCCTATCAATGGCAGTTTTCTGACCTATGTTAAGGAGAGCTGGATCTGGGTCTTAATGATCTAAAGAAGTTTTATCATTTTCCATAACACTCTCTGCCACAAGGAAACACTAAACACTTTCAGGGTTTTCTGCTTTTCTCTGTTTAAGAGACATGGCATCTCTATTGACTAATGGGATGGAAATCACTAATAATAGCAGTTTACAAGTAAGAAACATTCTTTGAAGATGTCAAACCATCAACAACAAACAAACAAAGAGAGGAAATCGATCTTTTTAATAATTTTCCCCTAAATGACTAACAGACACCTGACTTGCCATCCATAAAATAGATTTTTTGGTGAATAGGGAGGGGAAAAAAAACAAACAAAAACCAACCAAAAACCCCTCATAACATTCCTCTGTGGAAATGAACTATTCTGGGAACTGACATCTCAATGGTACCTCTTCACTTGTCTATATGGAAGACAAATGCAGGATTTGGCAGCCCTGAGCCATTGTATTTTGAGGATGTCTACTTCCAGAAAACCAGTCAAAACTGGACATTATTAATGTAAAAAGTGCCTGAAAAGTATAAAGAGCTCTTCAGCAGCTCAAGAATGCATGCATGACATATGATGTGAATGATACAAATCTTTTGTTTTTCCTTTGTAATTTAAATGTCAGTCTTCTATTGTCCGGGAGATTTCTTATGTTAAACACTCTGCAAATTGCTACTTACTACAAGGATTTAGATTTTCAATCATGATGGCTTGCATCTTTGTCTACTGGTGGTGGCTTTTATGTTTAGGATTGCTAAGAATTAAAATCTTTTGAATTTGTCTCTCTGTCTTCCTGAGTAACACTAAGGCTTTAGATATGTGTCTGATTGACAGCACTGAAAGGCAGAGGGCTTTTGCATTTTATTCTAAGTTTATGTAACATAGATAATGCATTCTCCCTGATAGCTTCCTTTTGCCTAACTTGAAATCCTGAAGGGACATCAATAGGAGGAGTCTTCCTTCTGTATCTTGGTCACTTTGGCTGTGTCTGAATCAAGAAATGAAACACACCAGGGTCATTATGATGTGGGTGGTGAAACACTGCCACAGGTTTTCCAAAGAGGTAGTAGATTCTCCATCCTTGGAAACACTCAAGGCCAGTAGTATGGGGCTGTGAACATCCTGATCTAGTTGAAAGTGTCCCTGCTCATTGCAGGGAAGTTGGAACGGATGACCTTTAAAGATCCCTTCCATCTCAAACCATCCCATAATTCCATGATTCCCTGACACTGAGGCTAAAAGGCAGAGAACAGCAAAGTAAGTAAAGTCTCTTAACTTCCAAGATAAGATAGTTTTATATAAACTCCCTGTTTGTCTTTGCTACCTCCTAAGATATTCCCACAGGAATTAATAACTTGCAAGAAAACACTGATGCTGCAAGTGCACTGCACATTATTATAATAATTTTGCAGCATGAATGACTGAGCCCAGTGCCCAGGAACATTCACAGACACTGGTTAATTTAATAACATAGACATATTTTTTGTGGCTGCTGAAGGTTTGAAGTTAATTGCAAGTGCTTACTATATATTTAAATTGTAGGATTCCATTTAATGTACAGGCTGGAAAACTGTCAGGACACTTCCCTGTCTGGATCATCAGTGGACTCCAGCTACAGGTGTAACATGACAGAGTGCTCTTCTGTCTCCTCATCTAGAAGTAAAGATGCCAGATTGAAACTGAGATCAATGTTAATACTAGAAGTAGCATCAAGGCTGTTGATTCCACCAAAGATGAAGTGTAGGACAATTAAAACTATATTAAGTAATAAAGTTAAGTTAGTTCTTGCTCCTGAGCCCACTTAGGTGAGATGCAGAAAAGTATGCTTGTCTTTATATGGAAAGCTGAGCCATAGTCTCTTTCCAGCTCAGACATGCAAATGCATCTCTTGACAATTGAATGAAATCTAGCTCTGAGCTCACTGTGTGAGATGCTGAAAGTATTATAACTGCAGAACTACAGAGCTCAGTTTAGCCAGCTTACTTCTTTGTCTGTCCTGTGAATTTCTCTTAAGAAAGTCAAAAAAGGAAAAGAAAGGCTTGATGCTGACTATTTGATAGATTATTGGGTGTTGCAGCAAATACAGACTGTACAGAATCAAATATTTTTGTATTATACATGGACAGAGTTTGTAGGACACACATATTTTTTGGGTTTTGATTTCTACACAATTTTTTGAAAGATAACAAAACAACACAGTAAAACTGCAAGAGACTTGGCACAGACATCCTATTTTCTGTTAGAAATAATGCTTTTGGAGTGTATTGAATATGTGTTCAAGCATCTTGTCCTTGTTTTTTGTTTTTGCTGCCTTAAGACATAAACTAGTCCTGTGTTTGAATGCTTTATGCTTGCCACTTTTACAGTTCTATTAAATATGTCATATTGTCATTTCTTGCTACGGCAGAAAGTCACAAATCTGAATGATGTAATTCAGGTATTGTTCCCAGACCATAGCTGGGAGAATCTTCATTATTTAATCTTCATCCAGCTCCTTATATTCTAACCATGCTGCATTTTAGCTTTGAAAGAAATGCCTGCTCCATGGATATATGAACAAAAAACTCTTTGGTTATATAGTACTAAGGTTAGCAGAATTTTTAAATGTAGATTTTCAGTGTGCTTTTTTGCATTCAACCTTGCAGGGATATTTTTGGTAATTGCTGTATCCCTTTGTTGCAACTGACTGCATTGGTATGAAATGCACTTGTCAAATCTCAGTCTTTATAGAACCAAAACCTGAGATCCTTCATTCTGTCAAAATCAACATTAAATGAAACTAAGAATTTAAAGAATTAAATGAAGAATTTTTTTGTGCATGTGTGTCACTGATATTTCAGTTCCTTGATCATATCTGTGGCCCTTCACTGATTTTCTCCAACAGCACCATGTTATACCTGAGCTGGGGAATCTGCAACCGGACACAGCACTCCAGGTGTGGTCTTACCAGTGCTGAGTAGAGGGGAGGGATCAAGTTCTTCTACCTGCTAGCAATACTTAATGTAAAACATCACAGGATCGTATTATTCATCCCAGCAGCAAAGGGCATATTGCTAGTTCATGTGTCCCTTGGTGTCCACCAGGATCCCCAGGCTCTCTTCTGTAAAGCTGCTTTCCCCAGCTGTCCTTTCTGCAAAGCTGGTTGCTACAATCATATATAAAAGGTGCCTGGGGTTGTTCCTCTGGCCCTTGCCTCGACTGAACTTTGCAATGTTCCCGTCTGCTCATTTCTCCAGCCAGCCCAGGTCCCTCTGGATGATAATATGACCCTCCGGTGTATCAAACACTCCTTCCAGTTTTGTGTCATCTGCAAACTTGCTAACAGTACAGAACATGAGCAAATGTGTTGATCAGGATGGGAGCCCAAATTGATCTCTGTGTACACTGCTAGTTACTGGCCTCCAACAAGGATTTGTGCCACTGGCCACCACCCTTCATGCTGGCTGTTCATCAGGTTTCTAATCCTCCTCTCCATCCGCTCATCCAGCCCTCAGTTCAACAGCTTCTCTGTGATGATCTTTTAGGAATCTTTTCTGAAGTCAAGGTAGACAATATCCACTTCTCTCCTCTCATCTGTCAAGGCACTCATGTCAACACAGATGTCTATCAAGTTGATAAAGCATGACTTCCCCTTTTTAAATCCCTGCTAGCTGTACCTGATGACCTACCTGTCCTTCATGTGCCTGGAATTGGAACATCGGGAATTGGAAACCAAGTTATCAGTATTAAGGGGTTTAAATAAGGGATGATATTATATATCTGTTGCTTCACACATTGCACAGTGACAGATGGGTAGATTAGAGTTAGGTTTTAGTGGGAGGTGTTTGCTCTATTTTTAATTTACTCATAGTATGTGAATTTATTTATTACAGTAAGAAGAAAAATAAATTGCAACTGGATATGGACATATGATTAAATTCCTTAAATTGAATTGGGGTGGGTTGTCTTAGCACAATATGCCATTAACATTACAATCACTGCTATGAGAATGTTGTTCCATACTCTGCTCTCATTATAACCTTTTTATTTCCACATAACCATACTGAATTGTTGGGGTAAACAATACCAAACCGTGTTAATGCCATTTCCATCTCTCTTTATTTCCACTGACTTCATTTGTCCAGTGCCTCGTGCTTACAGTGAAGGGCATAGAAAAATAAAATAGCATAAGTATGAGGTGAAAGTCTGACCTTATTCAAGTGAAGGGGAAATTAGCCACGGGTGTCTTAATAGTTGAAATTGTTTCTGTTATTTCAGGGTAATGCAGATATGAAGGGAAGAATCCTAAATGAAATTGAGAACCATTTTGATTTCATATTATATTACTTAGGAATTAATAAATCAGACAAACTTTTAAATTATTTTTAAAGTAAACTCTAAAAGACCCCAAACCAACTTTATCTTGATTTCAATTTCCTAAATTTTTTATCATTGGAATTAAAGTACAGTAAGGAACAAAACATCAAATATATATAAATAATTAATAATATTAGGATGGGAATATTTAAGATTCAGGTACACTTTTAACTTGTAAACTAAAATCTCTAGGATGACAACATTTACTTTTTAAAATAACATAAAAATAAAATTATGTTGGTTTCAGAAAAGGTAACAGCTGATATAATGACAAACCAGGCACTTATTTTCTAGGCTGCTTTTTCACATAGCTGGCATGTATAATTTGCTCAGAAAATAAGATATTGACAAGATCTTTTTTAAACAGCTCTTCCCCTGTCTTTGCTAGCTGGCCTTGTCCATCTCTCTCTGTTCTTGAGTAATGAAGAAATATGCCATGGTCCTCAGTTTTTTCACACAGAGGCTCTGCATTATTTCTTTGCTGAGCATTTCTTTACATATTCAGGAAGAATTACTTGCCTTTAAATAAAAAACAACAAAACCTATCAAATTTGTGATATTTCTTTCTCCTATTTATAAATCTTATATTGACAACAGTAAATAATGAAGTTATAGACCAGATTTCTTCCTTCTAACTGTATGATAAGGTCCATAATCTATACCTAAAAGTGTCTGTAGTTTGAATTACCATTCCATGTTTTAAATCAATTTGTAGATGCTCATAAACTCTGTGTAACAAATAATTTTCATTTAGGTAGCTTCTCAATATTTATCTTACAATCTAAAGGCTAAATACATTAAATGATTATTTATAGAAGCTGCACTATATACGAAGTTGAGGAAAAGATACAGCATGATTTAAAAATTGAACATGGAATTCCCATATTGTTTGCAGGACAAGCTCATACATCTACATCTGATTGATGCGGACTCTTACCTGTGAAACTGTGATAGCTGTATTTCCAGCCCTTCTCTCATTTATGAAATGAGCAGACTTATCCTATAATGGTATTGACATACAAGCCTCTTTTTGTTAAGTAACATGTCAACTTACTCAGGGTGAGTTGATCTGATGAGTCCTAACTTTCAGTTGACCTTATCCAGAGCAGAACTTCAGGCTGTTTAGAGGCAGAAATTGTAGGGACTTAATGGGCAATTTCTTAACACTGAAAATGTACCCTGTAAAAATAAGAGAAAACATTTAATTGATGAGTAAGTGGCCTGTTTTCTACCCAGAACTGGAGTGGGTGTGGCCAAGGCATTATGTCCTTCAATACCACCTCGTGTCATCATCAGGGGTGGGTAAAAAGGGACTCTCTCTTCTGAAAAGAATGTTGTTCTTTTCGAATGGAATCAGTGTGACACACAGAGCAGTGCACTAACACTGGCCATGACTGGGCAGTTTGGATGGCATGGCTGCAGTCAGATTGAGCTTTGCATTCTCTCTTTTGTGCACTTTTGTTATTAATATTGTTGCTGTTACTGTTCCTTTTCTTATCTCCTTGATTTTTCCAGCAAATTGTTCTTATCATGGCCCGTGATGTTTCCCTTTTGTGTCTGCAATTCTCCTACCCAGCCACCCATGGGTGGAACAGGGAGGAGGGGAAGCAAGTGAGTGGTGTGTGGTTTTGGAATATTGGGGAGAGGGCAGCACTAAACAGGGAGTATAATTCCTAAACCACAACGGTGAGGTAGCATATCTCAGTGAAAGGAAATTTACGCAATTTTATTCCTCATCTTTTACTCTTTCCCCCAGCGTGAATCACAGATGGAAAATGTTTACAAAATATTTACAAAATAATAAAAAAATCTGGATAAGATTTTGATTAAAACAAAGAAAAGTTACAAAAGCTTGACAGGGAAAGACAAAGCTCTTACCAAAATACATCTTTACAAAAAAATAAGCTTTCTTCTTATCCATGTTTACTAAAGTAAGCTTCTGGCAAGAAATGGTGGGATTCTACTCAGATAATATTAATTGGTTAGAATTTTGGCATCTGATCTTAGAAAATTGTCTATGATGCTTTCATAATTGAAGGGGTAAGAGTTAGATGCCAAACAACTAATGATAAATCTCATTTTGAAAAAGATGTCTGTGTTCAGATAAAAGAAAACATGCTGGCATTCTATTCTAATAATGGACTATCACAAAACCTAAATTAGAGTGCAAACTCAATTAAATAAACCACTCATGAGAGGCTTGAGTTACAATGCTATTGCAAGACATACAAATGTTGCAGTAGTCTTTAAAATGTCTTTCACTTTTAGTTGTGAAAATATTGAAATTCTGAAAACTTTAGTTTTAGCTAGGATTTTGTATACCACCTTTTCTTCTTATGAATAATTCCATCTCAGTGTACACACGTGTCAAGATTTAACCCCAGCCAGCTCACCTCCTTACCACATAGGTCAGGGAGGACATTGGAAGGGTAAAAGGAAGAGAACTTGTGGGTTGGGATAAAGACAGTTTAAGAGGGAAAGCAAAAGCTGTGCACACAAGCAAAGAAAAACAAGGAGCTAATTCACTGCTTCCCATGGGCAGGCAGCTGCTCAGCCATCTCCAGCAGAGCAGGGCTCCATCAGGACTAACTGTGACTTGGGAAGACAAACTCCATCACTTCAAACATCCTTCCCCTTCCTCCTCCTTCTTCCTCACACTTTATACACTGAGCATGATGTTACATGGTCTGGAATATCTCTTTGGTCAGTTTGGGTCACCTGTCCTGGCTGTGTCTCCTCCCAACCTCCCAAGCACCCCCAACTTCCTCACCAGCCCGGCAGTGCAAAAAAGTAGAAGAGTCCTTGGCTCTGTGCAAACCCTGCTTAGCAACAACAAAAACATCTCTGTATTATCAACCATGTGCTCAGCACAAATCCAAAACACAGCCCCATACCAGGCACCATGAAGAAAATGAACTCCACTACAGCTGAAACCAGAACAATGTGTATATCACATATTTTAGCAATGCATTTTTAAGATGTTTCTCAAGTTAATTATGTGTGTGTATATATTAACAAATGCCTTTTTTGCTCGTCTCTTACTTGCACAAATTAGAGCAGTGTCTTGCAGATATGCATGCAAGGTCTGGTCCACAATCTATTGGGTTACGAATTTCATGTAAATAATCTCACTTGGTTCACTGGAACCCCTTTCTGTGAGAACACAGTGATAAAATTGGATGCATGGGATGGGTTTTTCAAATGAAACATGAGGGATATGTCACGTGTTGTTCCTTTGGTCTCTCAAACTTACTGTTTTCTGGGCATGATATTGTAAAGAACATATTTGGGCATCTTGCCTTCAGTTTCTCACTGTGCCCTGCTATGCTGCTACTGGTATTTGAGCTAATTAGGACTAACTCAGATATGTCTGTGTGAGCTTCAACCATTCCCAGTCTGCTTGCTGTTGAGGATAAAATCACTCATAAGCTCTGGAACATGAATATTTGTTTCTGATGTTTTACAAAATGTGATACTCCTGAGCTTTGTGTTTGGGGACTTGCATGAAAAGATTGTTAATGTATACAATACCAAGTGGAAGTGAAGCGACTGGAAATATGCCTGTTAGTATTGAGAATGAGGCATAGAAAGAGACAGCATTGTGCTACAAATTAAAGGGTACAGACGTCATCTCTGTTGCCATAGCTTTCCTGTATGCTTCAAAAAACAGTTTGGAAAAAAGATACATACAAAAAGGAAAATAATTTGCTATGTGAGCCAGTGTAAAGGATGAAAAGTTGAGGTGAAGGTAGACATAAACCCAATAGAAAACCCTAATCAATTGAAAAATGGGCAACTATTTAGAAAGGCCACTTCCACAGATATTTTAACTATGGTGAGAGTGACCAAAATACTGGAACAAAAAGCTGGAATTACAATGTAAACTTACTTTTAGAAATTCCCAGTTGCAGTCAAAATTGCCTATGAATTTCTGTTGTGGTAAATCCATAGTTATACACAAGACTTTTTCCTGGCCCATCCTACCCATTAATTCATTATTCTTTTTTTTCATGCTTTGGAAAAATTATTCAGGGTTTTGGAGAAGTGTTATGAGTGGATTTATCATTAATTTCACACATATATTTTCCTGAATTAGGAAATAAATTATCCAAAGTACAGACACTTTCTTTTATTTTCTTTTCAGGTGTTGGTTATGAATTCTAAACTTTTCATATCTTTTGCTTATATAGAACTTTCTTTCTGAAAAAGCAGCTTTTTCAGAGTTAGTGGTCAATGATACAGTACAATAAATTACTCCAGCATTGCTACACACTTCTTGTGCAAGTTCTTACTTAGAGGTTGTTCCAAGACATGTAATTTACCACTATTTATAAGACAGTAAGTTCTTTTCTATGAGCATATGCCTGTATTTAATTATTTTCCAAACCAAATTAAAGCAGTTTCATTCTGTATCATGTTCATGGAGATCAGGATTATTTATTATTAATACAGTGTTTTCTTCAACAAATTAATATTTTATTCTTAATATCATCGTAAATAAATAATTTGAGCCTTTTTTATCATTAATGACATAGGACAAGTATGCTTTTGGTTGATTACAAATGTGCTGCTGTGCAAATGTCAATGAGATAGAGAGAGTTTATTTTATGCCATTTTCTATAGTTTTAATTAAGCAATAAAAGAAGACATCCAAAATAATTGCATGCAGTTTCCTGGTGTAAGAATATAAAACTAAAGCCTATGCAAACAAAAAGAGTGCTAGAGAAAGAAAACTGACACTTTCCTGCTTAGCCTAGAATAACCTTAGGTACTTCAAAATATTAGCATCAGCAACATTCAGAATATATCAACAAATTTTAATTAAAGATGAGCTGATATGTAAAGCTAGTTTACTTGTAGCTCCCAACATCTAAGAACCAGTATTTGCCTTACCTTCATAAACATTCATTTAACTTATAGCATTGAACTACACATCACTGCCTAGTTTTTGACACAGATTTAGGTTAAATAAATAATAATCATTGTTTAAAAGAACACGGTTCCTAAAACAGTAATTAGGTTCCTATCAACAGCACTTTTGACCTCCATCCTTGTTGAACATCATCCAAACACAATTATGGAGACAGGTAAACAAAATCCACATCTTTCTTTTAGAGCTGAAATATGTTGAAGAAGGGGAACACAAAATGAAGCAGCAGCAACTTATGTGTAACCCAGCAGCACCTGGGAAGAAACTCAGGACTTTCTTCTCACTGAGGAAGAAACTCAGGACTTCTGGTCTGAATCCTTGACATCTTTATGTCTATTGCGTAAACAAAACTTGCCTTCTCCACATTGGTAACATTACAGCTGAGCCAGGCACTTTTCTTTCTTTGCCCCTTTTCCTATCTGCTAAAAGTCCTTTCTGCACAGTGCTCTGCATTTTGGTGAGAGTGATCTGTGGCCTTACTCCAACAGGCTGACCTAAGCAAAACAAACCTGACTAAACTTCACATACAAAATGCAGCATTTGTTGGTGTCATGATATGCTCATGTCATCACCAAACATCCTTCTCAAGAGTCCTGTACCTACGTATGTGATCTGTTATGAAAGTTTTGTGATCATTACCTTTTTATAATAATATAAACCCCATTCTATCATAGGAGCTAATCAAAAATTTAATCACTGTATGAAATCACAAATTCAATAGTTTCATCCTGGTTACAATGTGCTGTAGGAGCTCTTCCCAGTCAATTTTTTTCTTACTGCTACAGAATTTTGAGGTCACAAGTGGTAAGTTGCTTGCAGTTGTCAGTGATGGGATTGATAATCATGTGTCTCCATTGTCTGCAAAGCTTGCAAATGATGAAGCCATAATTGTGTTATTAATACTAAAATAGTGTCAATAAAGGCTTTTTTCCACCTTGTCATTTCCAGAAAATCTTTTCCTGAATATGCATCTTAAATAAAGTTTAAGGAGAGAATTAATTTTAAGAGGATGTAGAACCCAGAGAGAGAGAAAGCAATTAACTTTACATTCAAATTCTTGCAGAAGCAAAATATATTTTTTATTATTCTTTTTTTGAAATAACAGTTTGGATGTTTTTCACTCAAGTTCTAAGAGCTTGGGAAGCAGATTATTTTCCAAGGCACAGTATAGGTGTATCAGTTCTGTATCTTAGAAAATTATCTGCTTCCCAAAGTCTAAGAACCTGAGAAGGTGTAGCTATTCTGTAGGTAATTAAATTTCATTTTAAGGGCATCTCCAGACAAGGGGATAACTAGTGAGAGAAATGCACAGAGTACAGGAGTGAGAGTTCCCCTTTTAGTGCTGAATGTTACAGCAGTGTTTAAAATTGTCAGGGACCTTTTTACATCCCTCCTCACTCCTCTTCATTTTCATTGGGGCTTTCAGTGCTCTTGGATTGTTTACCCACTAGTCAGTGAGCTGCAGTATTGTATACAAAATGCAAATGTCTGTATAAAGTGCAACTGGAACAAATATTTAACATACCAATGGAGCAGAAAGCAAAACTTCTCAGAGAGGGGTAAAAGTGATCTCAATTTGACCCCATTGTATATCTGCTAGATTTTGTACAGCTTTTAGTGAGGTTTTTTTTGTACTTTGGTCCCAGTCTGCATGGAGCATAAAGTACTTTGAATATTTGTGTAATCATTTGGAGTTTTTGATTTGGATAGGTATGTGTATGGTACTTGCTAGATTCAAACACAATTCAAAACCAATCTCCAGGTTTGTATCAGCTGTGACACAGAGAATAACTTTTGCTCTTAAATAATTTGCTTCCTGGTTTTAGCTTGGATACCTCACATCCCCAGTCACTGTCCTAAATTCCAGGCAGTGATATATCTCTTACAGCCTTAAGGGAAAGGTTTCCCTGACAGCAGTATCATACAATACTGTTATCCCATGTTGTTCTGTAGTCCTAATGTAGAAATGTCTCTTTCTGGAATCATTTAGGATTGTAAACAAAGCAAAATCAAACTAAAGTAAAGTGGAAAAAAATTATTAAACAGAAGTTAGTTGGAGAGCAGAAAGCCAAGGCTTAAGAGGGAAGTTTAGTCATCTATTTTTTTACATACAGTTAGAACTAAATGGGTGAGCTAGATCTAGTTTTATAAGCAGTATGTTTTCTTTCAGACTCCTCAGATGCAAAATGAGCCAGGCATCGAAATCCTAGTGTCACTAGCTTTGGGCAGTCTTTGCATTTAGTTGATCCAATTTAGTTGATACAATTTTGAGTACATATAACCCTACATCAAATGAGATACCAAAAAAAAAAAGAATTTTCTAATTTCCTGACCCTAGTCTGGGCTCATGATTATTTTTAAGATTCTTGCCAGTATCTAAAAACAGGCTGTATCTGATTTTTAAAAAATTATGAAAGTGCAATAAGTTTTATTTTTTCAGTCTTTTTTGGTTTTAAATTTTTTTTATTCATGGATCCTTCGGCATGCTGAGTGGCTGTATAACACACAGTAGGACTAGCACTGCCTGCCCTCCGGTGGTATGTTAAATTCTTCACTGGAATCTCATGATTATTTGCTGAACAATCACCATAATTGTCCCATCTGCCTCCATTTCGTTCTAGTTATAAGCATTTTTTCCTTTAGTCTTTTCCCCTTTCTCTTCTCTCCATGGCCTCAGGCAGGTCACTTGCCCTCTCTGCTAAAGCTTCTCCATCTGTAAAATGGGAGTAATGTGAGCTGTTGGAAAGATTAATTAGTGAATTAATATTTGTAAAGCACTTGAAAGATGAGAAGCACTAGATAAAGGCTAAGTAGTGTAATTATTATTCTCAGAAGTGCCTTCATGAATAGGGGGAAAGAAAAGATCTGGGTTTTTGGCAAACTGATTAATATCAGTATAGGTGCTTCTGGAGACAGATGAACACAGGCTAGTTGGCTTTGCTAGTAAAGACACAAATTAACATGAATGCATATGTAGTGGTTGCGGGTTTTATCCACAATTTTTAACAGACACTATTAATATTACATGTTTTCACATCAATTACAGCTTGCAAGCATGAGAGAAATGCAACTGTGTATTTAGGAAGTGAGGCTCTGCGCCTTCCAGCTTTGACATTCTTCTATTCTCATTCCATATATTTGAGTTTCTTTTAAACGTGCTACTTATAACTGATGCAAATGGAACTGAGAGAGTAACAGAGAATAAATATTTTAAGGTAATATCATTCGATCTCAACTTTGTATTGTGATTATAAGACCATTTTCTCTACCCCCAACCAAAAGGCAAGTAATTTCCTAGTGTTATAATTAAGCTATCTTTCATTCCTCCATATTCAGAAAAAGGGGAAATAGAGCCTAATGGCTCAAAATGGGTATGATCACATAATAATACTTCCTGTCCAGAAAAGATATAGTTATTACCCTGAACATTTTTTTTAATGTGTCATATGATTAATCTGCCATATGTGGCTAGAGAATTCTCTTCTCTTTAATTGGTGGAGGCCAAATTTTATTACTTAGCCACTGTCTCAAACCATGCCATATTTAAAAAAGGTAAGAGGTGGTTGTGCTTTGTGGAAGCAAGTTCTCTTCCAACATGTTTCCAAGGCAAGATCGTACTAAAGAAACTGTTCCAGCATGCTCTGTACTGTTTTTTGGCAGCAAGCTGCAGTAACGTAGAGTTTAAGATGCCACTGCTTAATTCCCTCTGCAGGATACAATGCCCAAGTTTATGACAGACCATGGTCTCTGCTTCCCTGAGTGAAGAGGCAGCAGCTGAGACATGGCTTTTGCTTGGGCTGCCTGAGCTAAGGAGTCTGTGTTTTTGCTCCAATCTCCTCCTGCCACCTTCAGTTTCCTGCTGGCTAGAACTGAGTGCCACATTTTGTATTATGATCTGATTGTCTGCCTTCTGAGCTTTTAAAATAATGGCATTAATATACGCAGTTGGAAATAATGACTACAGGATGGAAAAGTAAAGAAGATATCTTTGTATATTTTTGCCTTTTCATTCTTTTTTCAGCTGATCGTCTAAGGTAAACCTTAGGAAATAAGATAACCACAAAGGCTTATGGGACTTCTGAAGTGCAGGATACAATCAAAAAGCAGGGAAATGAGAAATAACATGCAAGTCTGCAAAAGAAAGCAGTATTTTTTTCTGAATTTTGACTATAGATAAGCAAGCTAATGCAGGAGCAACACGTAGCATGTGGTTTGTAGCATATCCCTGTAATATGAGGGTGTTAGAGGGGGTAATGATGTGAGTGGCACAAACAAGTGAAAAACTCAACAGGATTAGGCCCTGCAAATCAGTGCCAGTGTCTTTGTACTAGATTCAAATCTTCATGCTCCTTGGTATCTAAAAATAAGATTTATATACAGTGCACACTTTATGTCATAGAAGCCACTTAGACAATTGGACGCAGTGCAGTGCTTTTGGGAGTAATAATCTTGCCGTTAGGCACATGGGAGGCACTAAATAACTTCTATTCCTGATAGCCTCTGAAGAAGCTGGGATGAGGGACTGCCTTACCCTCCTGTTCACTGTCACGCTCATGTGGTGTAGCTTGAGTATTCCCACAACAAATTTAACCAAGTGCTAACCAGCATGGTTCCACATGAAGGGAGAGTGCTGACCCCAAATAAGGGTTTGGCTTACTGGCTGCTCTTCCCATCAGCCTGCCCTTTCAGGACTTGGCACAATAATGTTGCAGGTACTCTTTATTTTATAGTCCAGCCTTCTTCAGGAAGTTGTCCTTCACAGTCAATGGGCTGGTGTCTGTTATCTGAGGGAAAACTTGCTTCAGACTATTGAGAATGAGACTGTATGAGGAATTAAAATGTTTCCAGTCATACTCCCTTGCAGCATTTCCAGGTCCTCCTGAATAGTAGTTGAGGAAATGTAATGATAAAAGCAATTTTGTTAGCACTTGATTCCTTTTCCTACATTAGATTTTTTTTTAATGTGTATCTGGAAAAATGCAGTTATTATTCTCCCTGTTCTTTCCCTCTGTACCTATGCATGCTAATACTGCCAAGAAAAGGCAGAACGCTTCTTCTAAGACTGGCAAAACAGAGAGCAAGAAAACAAGGAAGGAAGAATATGTAAAAGTTTGAAAATTAAAAAAAAACAGGTTAAAAGATTAATCTGAAATGGACAAACTGAAAAACAGAAGAGCAATATCATATAAGAAAAACAGTCAAGGGTGAAATACAAATAAAAACAAACCAAAACAATAAAAAAAAAAGAAAGAAAGAAACCAAAATTCCCCATAGCTAGAAGACTAAAATCTAGTCAGACAGATGCAAGTTAGGATTTCTGGAAAGTTCATTTTAATTAGTGTTTATTTTTGGTACTGTATTTATCTGAGCTTTTCCAGAAACCAGTAACATCTGAAAAATCTCAGGTGGAGATATTGTCACATCCTAAGATCTGATTTTTTCTATTATTGTAAAAGCCCTGTGGTTACCCTGAAAAATGGACAGATATGATGCTTTATGACACTGAAAATGTGGCCCTTAAAGTGTGCTAGATTTATAGTATTAGTCTGAGCAAGTAGCAGATGGACTTCAGCTATAAAAATGCCAGGGAGAATCCCGAGACTAAATTGCAGTTCAGTTTTGTCCCCTTCAAGGGGACAAGCAACCCCTCCTTATTCAGAGAGACAGGAACAGGAAGGCTAATGGATGGGTGTAAGATATTTATGCAGTTACAAGCAATACATTGCATCCCTGCACATGACTTTCTGCACTATCCTCTCCCTGCTGTCCCTGCATGCTGAAGCAAGTTGATGGCAAAAGGGAGTGAGCAGAGAGATTTTACTGGGAAGTTGTAAATTGCTGCTAAGACAGATCATACCACAAATCACACTGTTCCCTTCACCTGAACAAGAAGGATGTGAGGGAGGAATTGTACTTTAGAAAGGATGTCCCTGAGTCATTCTGTTTCCCACACTGCTTCTATGGAGCAAATTGCAGGGTGCTCCTATTTTTGCTGTTGTGCCTAAAGGAGGTTTATAGCCCACAGCAAAATGTAGACCCAGACCAGAAATTGCAAACTTTGCTGCAAAACCACACTCTTTGGTTACAACTGTTTAATTTCTTTTCCAGCTGAGCTGCATAGGTGTATTGCTGACAGAAATTTTCAGTAGAGATTAACACACTTTGAATATAAAGTTTCCTTTGTCTTGTAGAGTACATTCTAGTAGTGCCAAGATTCTCAATTTGTACATAATGACACACCAAGCAGACTGAACAGAATTTTGATTCCATTATTTAACAAAAACACCTTTATAATATGTATGTGTAAATAAAATAGGATTGCAGTCACATATCACTGTCAAAAAACTGTCCATTCTGTTTCCTTATTTCAAATTATGGACAACAATAATTTACTTGGTGCTTGAACATGAATGGTATTCCTCTGTGATACATTTCTTCAGTGTAGTTCTTTTAGATAGTAATAAAACTGAAGATGTATAATTGAAATAGTGGTGGCCTGTTTCAATTTCACATCTTTTTTCTGCCTTTATTTTAATTTCCTCATTATTAGACCTGAAAATATCTTTAAAAATATTATCCCTCTATGTTTCCTTCCACTCACAGGGCTATGTACCCTCTCCACCCATAAGTTCCCTACTCTTGCAAAGCATAATGTTCATAAATTTTTCCCAAAACTGAATGATAAAATATTTAGTCACCACTTGCTTTTCCACTGTCTTCATGATTTTGGTACTGCTCCACTGTGGTATCAGTATGCTCCAAAACTTTCATTTGTTTATGCATTCTGTGGACCTTTACTTAAATCCAGGGTTACCTGGGCCTCCTAAATCCCTTCAAAATTATGAGAATGCCTCCAAGGAAACAGAGATCACTACCATTGAAATGTGTCAGCCTACAAGGCTGGCTTAAGAAAAGCATACAACGAAATTCAAACTGCACTTAACCTTAAAAAGAGTGTCTTAAAACAATATGCTGTGCTACTTTCCTTATATTTGGAAGTCTAGCCTAAGTAAAAAGAGTGGGTCTTGTTAAACTGGGAGTGAGAACAGTGAGCAGATGAGATAAAGCACTTTGGATTTGTCTGAGCCCCTTGAGGTACCACAAGGGGAAACCCGATGAAGTCAGCAATTTTCCACTGGGTATGACAAGCATTCAGCTGTCTCCTTCCATCCAGATCACATCTTTACCTTAACATCAAGAACCTGTTGAATAAGGTGCTGAACTAAAGCACTGAATGCTCAAGATTAAACTCTTTGTTGCAAAGAAATTTCCGGCGCTGTCGTTATTCACTGTGGCCAAAAAGTTTGGAAATAAATTATCCATATCAAAAATTAAATATTGGATGATGCTGCAGGAAAGTTTATCTTTGAAACCTGCTGTAGTATTCATTGATGACCAATTATATTGCTTTTATATGAGATCTTGCTAATTTATAAATCTGCTGTAGAGTTCCACTTAAATCATTGCAGCTATGCTGATATAGGCCAGATGAGAGTTCAGAGTTGCATTTCCTCAGCTGGTACTTTTGAAATTAATGAGGATGAGAGTAAAATTTCAGAGCTACAGTGCATGGCAGTTAAGTGTTACTAAGAGTTAACTAGTCTCATTGTTTATGGAGGCCATGGGGAAAAAATGGTTACCAAAATATGGAAAATATGATGGTTGTGAAAGTTTGAATGGCTGAAATGCTTTTCTGCAAAGCATTTTTAATGTCATAGCTTATTATTTCTGTTTTTCTCTGAAGAGATGAAGGATAAATATAGTTTTTTTTTAATCTCTTCTATGTATTCTGCTGGGTTTGCTACTATCCTAGAGTACTTGCACACCTTATTTCTAGTTTCTGTGTTTCCAGCCAAAATGAAACAGACAATACCTCTTTTTTGTTATTTACTTATTAGAAAAGAAGAAATTACTGAGAAAATTGACACTCTTAATACATCCTTTATAGTAATTTTTTTTTCATAGCAAAGGATCTTTTTAGGTGTAGGAAAACAATAATTCTGTGTGTTGAAGCTATGGATATAGACACAATTTTCTTCTAGTTCTTTCTATTCCTGAGCATCAACAGAGCTGATACAGATGACTCTGTATGTTATTTGGGCCAGCAGAAAAGTTGTGACTGTATTAGCACTTTTCTTACTGTTCCTCTATCACCTGTCGTTGAATTTACATTAATGCCTGATAAAGTAGTCTGTGTCTTTGAACCAAAGGTTTTTATGAGAATATTAAGAAACTCACACTAGTATTGCTTTCTGAATTAATTTTGGCATTCAGTCTATTTAAATGACCAATGTTGGAAATACAGCTTTTTAAAAAAGGCTATTCATCTTTTAAAAAATCTCTTAGAAGCATGAATATCCAATGGCCTTTGACAGTAAAAATACCATGGATTATTCAATGATACTGTAAAGGTCTTCTAAATTTTGCTACTAAATCATATTAGTTGGTCAGGGATTTTTTCCCCATGATTGATATCTTATCTTGCCCATGAGGAAATGTTTTTGCATCTCATTGAAGAACAACACTGAATAAAGAAATTTTTCTCAGGTAACCATTTTAAATTCTGTTATGATATTAAAATACTCTCACATGTATATATTAATTCTTTTCTAAAACCCTTGCTTGGGGCAGTGAATTCAAAAGGTTAATTAGAGTTTGCATAGAATTTTTTTCTTTCTGTTTTTTGGTTTTTTTTTTTTTTTTTTTCTTTTACTGCTTTAATATACTGCCCTCTTTTTGTAAGAATGATGTGCTGGGAAAGGTGCTTAATTTTTTAATCTATATAAGTAACTATATGATCTCCTATTGAAATAATTACTTTTCTGATCTCCTTGTTCAGAAAAATCTCTGTCCCTTTATTGAGATGACTCATAGGAACTGAATTCAAAATTTTAAGTTATATTTAGGATTGGGAATAGGACCCAAGGCGCCAGACTTTGCTTCTGCTATTTAGGCTGTAGCAATTCATGAGTGATTCAAATTATTGTTTTCTTTTGTTAACACTGAATTTAAAATGTCAGTGTCTTACCTAATAGTCCAAGACTACAGTAAGTCCCAGTTGTTTCTGCACAAACTGAAATCATTCTGTCACTTCAGTTTTTTTTCCTTCATGCTTCAGTCCCTTTTCTGGATCTGCTGTTATTTTTTCCAGACCTTTATTTGTGGTGAGAAACAATTAAAATAATTCTGTTTTGTACTATGAACTTCTGATGAATGTTGACCTTTAAACCTTAAAAAGACAATCAGAACACTGAGTGAGAAATATTGCCATTTAAATTATTAGAACATAATTGTTTAGTATAAAATTACTGAAAGATATTTGAAAAGGGGGTGAAAACAGGAAATGAATTTCTGTTATGGAGATCTCATAGGCTGGAATAGCAGTTTAAAAGAAGTTTTGAAATTTCTAGGGCTGGTGAGAGCTAAGATTCAACTAGACAAAGCAGCATGAAACTTGAAATTGGGAGCTTACAGGAATGGCAAGTAAATTGTCTTAACAAGATCTTTTTCATATTTAATTTTTTCATTGTATTTAAAATCATAAATAATACAATGTGTGTCTGTGGATTACATGTTTCATGAGAGATGCCATGTCAAAGCAGATAAGATTGTGAGTGTTGGGATGATTTCCACCCACTCACAGGTAGAAATATATAGGTAAAGGAAGCAGCCTCTTTTTCAGTGGGGGTTGTAACAGGAAATCACCTTAGTCTTGACCCATGAAACCCTTTACTCTAGAGCGTTTATGTTTCATATTAATGTGTGTAAAAGCCTTCTTATTTTATTAATTAGTTGATTAATTATTGCTTTGTTACAATTAGTCCCAGGGTAAGCATTCAATAAATTGCAAAGAAAGTAACCTACATTCTAAAAACTTTCCTGTCTGAATATGAAATACTGCCAATCTTATTATCCAGATTTTGCACAAGGAGGAGCTTTTGATGAGAGGGATGAAAGTGGCACTTCCAGAGGAGGAGCCTGACTATTATATGGCTAACAGTGCCAGAGTAGAAAAGTTGACCTCTTCCTACTGATTGTGTAGTGAAAATATGGGGCACTTAGATTTATTTCCTGTTTCTCAGGCATTAAAATCAGGGTGAAAAATCATTGTTTTCTGTCTTGCTAAATAAATTGGAGATTCAAGCTTTCATGGTTACTTCGAGTGGTCTAAAACACATGATACTCTTTTCTCTGTAATAATGAGCTTTCTGATGTAAATGCCTTCAGAAAGTAAACATATAATCCATTTTCTCTGCCACTTGCTTAACAACTTAAAAATTGCTTTTCTTACTAAAACACAATTACACAAATTTAACTGAAAAATGTATAAAAGCAGACTTAAAGTAAATAAATGTGGTTAAGAATTTCAGTATATGTTTATTATTAGCTCTGTTTCAGCATTCATAGAGTAACTTATAATAACTACATATGAACTACCATTTGTACTAAAGGTTCCAAATCTTCTTCACTAGTTGCTATCAAAATATCCATTTCCCATGTTATATTATTTGCTTCGGATCACCAACACTTAATATATTATTCTGTGAACAAAGTTATTCTTAGTGACAAACTGATATTTTCATAGATAAATCCGAATGGAAAATCTGAACCGTGTCAACTGGCTAGTGCCACAATTATCATCCAGGAACAGGAAAATAGCAGATGAGGACAGTCATAAAAGTTGACACACTTTAGCTTGACTCCTTTGACCATATAAGCCTGAATATTTGGTACACTGAAGTCTAGTTTCCATAATACCCTTGAACCAAAACCAAGTAATGAATACACCTCATTCTTCTTCCACTCTTCTTTTTTTTTTTTTTTTTTTTTTTCTGGTCTAAATTTAAACTGTCATCTTTAATAGATTTATTTGTATCAGTATAAGTGAAAGGCAAATTAGATCTTTTAAATGCATTCCTTGTTGGTTTTTTCCCTCTGCTGTAAGAGAGGGAAGAACTTGCATTGTTGTATTGTTGTTCTTTTCTACTGATTTATCTCCATGTTGAAGAGTCTGTTCTGTACTAATTTGAAATTCTTTATCCACATTTTGTTTAAATTGCTGCATACATTTGTTAAATAATTCTAGCCTGTTTGGGTTTTGTTGCTCTTTTCTTTTTTCTTTCCATGGTGACTGATTGCCATCTGGGGGCTAACATGAGCCCACCATACTAATTTCACTTATTCTACCCATTAACTGCTATTGTCTCCAGGGTCATAGACAAATGTATGAATCCACTTTATCTCTCAGCTTACAGAACATCTCATACAGTGAGCCTTGTATTACGAAATGGCTACATCAGCCTCTAATTACTCAGCTCTACCCTGCCTTGAATGCTGGTGTACCTTGAGAAACAGCATGCAAAAGCACATTTGTTTAAGTCCTCATATGGTTAACATTGTGCGTAACCTCCTCACAAATTACAGCCTCAGCTGCAGCACATCCATTAGTCTGGAAGAATGAAGATTCCCAAGCGGCCCTGGTGCCTTTCCCAATTCCCTCGCGACCCACCAATCCTCTCAGCGCTTTCTCTGCATGCAGGGAGTGTTCAGAGCTAATCAGGTCAATGATCATCTCACGGCTCAGGGGACATGACAGGAGCCTATCACAGCAGCTACAGGATCCTCCAGACCTGAGCGCGCTCGCTGAGAATCTCGTGTTAAGAAACATTGCCTTGGTGCCTCTTCTCTCACTCCCTACGAGCCTCTGAGGATTTCAGCTGATCTCTCTCTCTCTCTCCTCTAGACAGTGAGGAGTTCAGCGAAAAAAAGGCAGAGCAGCATGCGGCTACCCGGAGGGTGTTGATTGAAAGTTAGATTCTCCCCGATCACTGTTGATTGGACTGATGCTCCAGCATTAGCAGAGAAAAGATTTCAATTAAGGTAAGTGCTGCTTTATCTGGCTGCCTGCATCGCGCCGAATTTCTGCATGGAAAGTTGGAGCGGAGTGAAGTGCAGCCTGCACTGCAGCAAGGGAGGCGCGCCGCGCCGCGGGAGCGGGCTGGGGGCAGAGCGAGTGTCCCAGCCAGGAACACCTCTCCGGAGGGATTCCAGTCTTAAGCAGCATCTTATGAATGGCTGCAGTTTTTTCCGATCCGGTGATTCCCTGAAGCTTGCGAAAAAAAAACCCAAAAAACAAAAAAAAAATCCAAAAAACCAAACCAACGAACAAAAAAACATACAGACAGAAAAAGAACAAAAAAAAAAAAAAAAACCACAAAAAAACCCACAAAAATCCAAAACTTAGACGCATGCAGGGGTATGAGAAGGGAGGAGGAAAGGCAAGTGCACTTTCCCCCTTGTACATGTATTTGAGGAAGCACAGCAGATAGAAAGCAAAAGTACATTATGGTAAAACATAATCCTGAATGAGGAGCGTCATTCCTTCACCAGCAGGAAATCATAGATGCAAGGCTTCAAAGTCCCGTGGCATTTAAATGAGACAGTAAGGGATTCTTGAAATGTGAGTCAAGAATATGCATGCAGCTTTCCAGGCTACCGTCAGACTGAGAACTGTGACTGGCATGTGGAAGGAATGTTATACTCGGAGGCTGAGAGGATTCGGATAGTTGCTATCGTAGGATTAGCATTTCTCCTGTGTGTGTTGAGGGGGGGAAGGCTGAGTAGGGCTGCTGTTTCAATAAAAGTGGCCAGAAAATTAAATTGGTTGCTAGGGGGTGAGAGTAGTGTTTGACTGAAGACAGAGAGGATGTATTTTTTTCATGGGCTGATAGAAAGTGAGGCATATCAAAAGGAACAGACTGATGCTTGAAGATCTTTATCGGTAAGGAGAAAAGAGAGTAGATGAGGGAGGCTGTCTTGAAAGATTAAATGAGTAATAAGAAAATGTCAGAGATTTTTACACAGTCTGGAGTTAGCTAACCTTGTACCTACGGTGTGTCCACCCTGAAATGTCTAAAATGAACTGACTTGGATGGTCTCAGTCATGTCCACGTTTGATAGCTGTGCTATCAGGGGATGTAATTAAGGAGCTTGTAAAGAGGCCAAACTTTTTAATACTGTAAGGGAAAATATTAAGATCTGTTGTATCAAACATGTCAATGTTCTCTCTGTTGCCCACAAAAGTTAATACATTGTGTTTAAAACTTCATGATAATAGGAAGAAAACATTAATGGAAAGTTAAATAATTTCAAATCTTCATAGCTTAGACAGATGTGTAACTTCTAGGCAGTTTACAAAAGTGTGAATTAATTGCACTGCCTGTTTTCAGCCAATGCTCTTTATTGTCATTAAATATCTGTATTGTTGGTTATCATTTATGGTTGGAAGTACAATTCGTAACACTATATCCTGCGTTAAAAACTGAGCTAATCAATATAGAGATATACCTCTCAAGCCTCTGCCCTGCTTCACTCCTCCTCTCCACCTCACCACTTCACAACCTGCCCCCACCTTGCTCCCAAAAGAAAAGGCAAAAAAAAAAAGGGAAAGAATGATTTACATAAATGTTGGGTACCTGCAGGTTACTTATTCCATTAGCCTTTTCGGTGAAAAATGCAGTTTTCTTTCTTGCAAAAACATTAGCACAGGGGAAAATGACCCAAGGTTTTGGGGACATGTTCGAAGAATTCTGACTGTTTTAACTGTTTATCTGTATATTCTCCTTCTTGAAAATTCTTTTTGAAAGTAATATTTTTTATAATGGCAACTCAATATGTCCACTGTTTTCTAGGAAAGAAAGCTGGTTTTGAAGTGGTTACATGCACTGATCCTCATTTGGTGTAGCATATGGCTCACATCTTTTTTGATGTTATATTTAGATGACATTTACTAAATTTTGTGCTTCTTCCACCCAGAGATGCAAGTCTTGACCAGGGTAGAAATATTTCAATGCACATATGGGAATCCATTATATATGTCTTCACTTTTTTCTTTTGTGACTAATCAATGGGTTTTCCGTATAGTATTCATTCATATTAATCAGAGTATTCATTATAAAAAAAATCAAAATACAGTAACTTAATGCACTGCAAGGGAAAAGAATTCAAGTGTGAAACAACTGCTGCTGGAGACATCCAGGTTACATACAAATAGCAGGAAGTTCCTTTCCAGTCTTTCACGAGGTCTGACTACAAACGTTGTTTGACATGATGGCTTTGTTCTCCTTTTGTTTCACAAAGCTGTTGCTGTAAGTAAAAAATAAATAAATCACACTTTCATGGCAGTGTGTCTGTGGGTTTCTAAACAAGTCTTACAAATACACTTACATCTCTATTATTATTTCACAAGATCACATGTTCTAGCTGCTTGTAAGTGAGGAGCTCTTACTTTCTGGTGTGCCAGCCTCAGAGGTTTTATGACATGACAGCCTACCTACCACTGGGAAATTCTGGCTTTTCTCATGTTTTGATATTATTGACAATAATGCCATAATTATATCCTGATATTTTCCATAAGTGGGTTGTGGGCTTCTTCACACATAGTTATGGTCCTAAAAGTGACCTCAGCAGTATGGGAAATAACATTCCTCATTAAACAAATTAATTGGGGCATCTGACTTACTGAAGCTTTTCAGACTTGTTAAACACAGTCAGACAGATTACACAGGAAGGCAGTATAGCCTAGTTCCCTCTCTTGAAGTTTTTTTCTTTACTCTAAAGCTGTATCAAATACTATTAAATATATAGCTGTATGCATAGTTCAACTTTATTTCAGATATTTCAAGTTCTTTGAATGAGGTCAGTTTTAATTTTTTTTTGCCTCAAGCTACATCTCCTTATTACTGACAGACGAGTACAATTACTATCTGGCCCAACTCCATTGAAAATTAGTGTTTGATACTAATGCTTTAATGTTTTAGGAGCTTTTTGGGGAAATTCATTAAAACGAGGTATTGAAACAAGAGCTCTATGAAAACTGACATAAAATTAACCATAGACCAGTGAGGAACAGTCCCACTAAAACAGGGATAGTGACATGTGAGAAAGGAAACAACTGTAAATGACTATAAATCATAATCCAGATATTGTAAAATAAAGTGATATACTAAATGATATATAATTTCAAGAGTATGTTGTGACAGTGAGATAGAACAAGCCTCAGGAGTTAATGTGGTTGCACAGTTTCCTTTCTTGAAGATATGAGGAAATTGCTTTACTTGAAAAGAAGGCTTTTTAACTTCTTGCACCTCTGGGTAGCACCTTCCTCTTCATATAAGCTCATGTTCTTCCTAATGGTAGGTGTTTCTCTTCATTCTTTTCCTCTTAGCATTCTCCCTCATTCTTTTGTTTCCTTTTCTTCATCTATCATGATTCTCTTCAGTCCTTTGATGCTGCAGGGACACCACTTTTCACATTTGGTTCCTCTTTGTAAATTTTTCATTTTTAATGGAAACAGAAAAAAACCCACCGAAGACACTCCAGTGCTCACACAAATGGGGCATGTGTGCTCCAAAACTCCACCATCTCCTTATCCCCTTATTCTCTATGTTTTTTAATTGTTTTTGATTCTACAGTCTTTGTGTCAGGGGCTGTATCTCACTGTACAGTAAGTAGCTAGCACAGTAAGAGGTGGTTCTGCTTCCAGCCTTGGAGTCCCTGTGTGTATCTAGACTGTGGAAATCACATGCTCTAAACTGGTTCGTGCAAACACTGCAAGGTTTAAGTCATCTGCCTCAGGATATCGTTGTTCTTGCAAAAGCATAAATTACTGTTAAAAAGAAGCAGAGATTACAATGTGTACATTATGCCTTTAAATGAGTAAGCTTTGAGCATATTTTCAGGGGTTGCTATTTTCCAGCCACTGTGGAAGTTTCACCTCCTGAATGATTTCTCAGACTCTAACAGGTTGATATAGAGACTAATGTACTCTCTGCTACTACTTTTTCCTGATTTCTCTTTTTTTGTGGTTTGCCATAGGTGCATCATGTTAAAGAATGACTTTCAAACCTTATCTTCTTTTTTATTAATAGAGCCTTTCACAAAGGTCCAGTTGTTTTGTACAGGTGTAACTCATTGAAGGCACTAGGTTTGGCATATGTTGCTGAACATTTGTTGAGGGAATTATTTTGTTGCAAAGCTTTGAAGGTGTTCTTTTCTGAAGGACAAAACTTCAGGCTGTTTTCTTGTTGAGCCTTCAAGCCTGGTGGTTTGGGAGGAGGAAAGATTTCCAGGTAGAAAAATTCTGCATCAATATGAAATCCAAACCTACCTTGCCATAGTGATTACTGGAATTTGTATTTAGCAGAGAAGTCAAAATCACAGGTTTTACAAGGCTAATATTGCAATGGATCATTTAAAAGTCTCTTCTTCTTATCACCAATGAGAACTAAGAGAGTTCACATCATGAGACTTGGTCAGATTCCTTTAGGAGCAGCTGTGGTTCAGTTTCTGTCAACTGTATAGCTTCAGGTTTGAGGGTGTAGAGCCTTCCTGCAAAGATCAGACTAGTTGATGTACACCAGACAGTTCTGTGCTGAAGGACCATCTTTCTGCTGCAGATGTCCCAGCTGCCAATATTTTTCAAGGCAATGACTGCATTGTTTTTGATAAGTATAATGTGAGCTTTGTTTACTGTCCTGTGTTGCAGTGAAGTGTGCTTTGGGGTCTGTGGATGCTGAAGTCCATCTCTGTGCAGTGGTACTGAATGACCCAGACCTGGAACCACAGCTCAGATGCAAATCTTTATGGGGATACTCATGAGAAACTTAAAGGTCTGATACTAAAAATAAGAAAGTATTTGAGCACCTAACTGCACCAGAATTACGGTGTCCATCAGCTTTCAGAGTACAGTATATTTGTAGCAGTCATCCAAACTGATGATAAATACTCAGTTAAATTACTTGGACAAGTAGTTTTTATTTCCAAATTCAGATCAGATTTAGTATTCTTTTCATGCATGCATTTACTCACTGACTGCATTAATACTTTGTCCAGCACACCAAACACACTTGCAAAATAGCTTAGTGACTGACTTGGTTAGTAAAATGCTTGACTTTTTTTCCCCAGTAAAAGTGAATAGGTATGCAAACCCATTCCTTTTCCAGGAAACAGACAAGACTTTTGACCTTTCTTGATCAACAATGTACTCTTGCACTGATCCCATAATCCAGCTTTTTGAACTGGGTCTTTTGACCTCAACTGTATAAGCATTAGGTTGGTTCCCAGCTTCTATTATTTGAAGGCTGCCAGCAAGCTCTAAGTGTAATTGTAAATGCAGACACACATTTGCTAAACACTTGTCTGTGGTCATTTATTCATTTCACAATAATTTTAGTTTGTTTAAAAGGTCAACCACTACTCACAGGACTTGGTTTGAACTGGAGACCTAGATTCTGACTTCCTTTATCTTTCTCTTATGTTTGTTCTTCAGTCCCCTCGGAGCACTTATATATGTGTCTGTGTATATATATATATATATATATATATATATGTATGCATTAATTTATTTATTTATACTGCAGTATTTCTGTATATGGAATTGAGATGATAGTTTCAGCAGCTCTCTTAAAAGTCAGTATGAAGACCACAAATTAAACTTATTGAGAAGAACCTTCTTGGCATTCCATCCTCAGGCATACTGAATATGTCTGTGTGCTACACACTTTCATATATCCATTTTATACTTAGTTTAATGAATAATCTAGAAGAAGAAAAAAAAATACTCCATCCATGGTACATTTTTCTTATTTAAGAAAATGCTGCAAATAAAAACAATATCAGTAAATGGAAAATTTAATTACAGATTTCTAAGAATAATTGTAGCATGAACAAAAACTAGAAACTAGTATTTCTTTACTAGATTTTCATTGTCTTGAACAGTCTGAGAAGAATTGTACTCAATACTTCTACTAGGGATTTGATGATGAAGTCATTCTGCCAAATCTGAGTTCATTTAAATTTATCGCAACAAGCTTTCTTTGAAAACTCTTCTAGTTCAAGTAATATTTCATTCATTAAGCTGGAGTAATAATTATATAACAAAATGAAAAGCCATTGCCTTTCCATTTAGGAAACTTGTACATTTGCTTGTTACGTGTCCTTTCAATTCTCTCTAAAATATTAATAGCAGTCATGGTATTTGGCTGCCATAATTTTAAATATATAACTACATCTCTTTAAAAAGGTTTTGTTGCCTGTCACAAGGAGCACTTTTCTTTTGCTACATAAATAGTAACAATTTTGAGCATAAGTAAACATACCCAGTGTAGATCTATCTCACTGTAACTCTAAACAGACCTTACAGAAGTCCTGATTTACACTATTATAAGAAAAGAAGGACAAAAGAAGCACAATGCCTTTCAGTTGAGAGCAGACCCCTCAATAGGGCTGTGTTTCATGTTTTCATAACGAAATAGCCTGTTGTTTTTTGGTTTATTATTTTTTTTTTTCTTTTTAAAATCTGACCTCCTAGGTAGTGACACTCAAGTTTTCTATAAACCAGAGCTTTTTGTGATTTGGCCCTTCCACCTCTGAACTGCTGCTTGAAGGAGAATGTGTCAAAAAAAAAAAAAGAAAATGTGATACACCTGGCTTCTACTTGAAAAAGTGCATATGTCAGAATAAATACAGAGTGTGAGAGGTGGTGTTGAAAAGGTAAGTGCAGATGAGGAAAGCACTCAAATTAATTTGCTAATTAAAATGCTTTTTAAAGAGCATCACTTGCCTCCGTTGTTTTTGTGATTCAGTGTAAAGATTTCTGTCCCATTTTTTGGTACTCACTGCATATGAATCTAATAAAATTTTCAGACACCATCACTTTCTTCTGTATTTGTCCTCATGTCTCCTCATTTCGTTCCTATCCTCCTCTTTTTTATCATTATTTGGAAACCTCCTTTGTTAATGCACAGAATGCATAAGCACCTATTTCAGGTGCATCAATGGACTTCAATCCCACTCTGCATTACCCATCAGATGCAGCACATAATAATTACCTGTCACTCTTTCTCACCCTGAGAGCCAAAATTTATCTGTCAAGGACATATTTGAGTTCCAGCAGCCAAGAATATGAGTAATCCTAGGCTAGGTGTAGAGGAGATACTATGGATGGCAGGATGGAGCAGAGTCATGAGGGCAAGCAATTGGATGATTTTAATAGTTAAAGAGAAAAGCAAACAAACAAAAAAAAAAATCCCAAACCTCCCCCCCGCCCAGGAAATATTAAAAAGTAGCCGTCTTTTGTTTTGTTTTTTTGTTTCAGTTTGGGGTTTTTTTGTGTCTGGTAGAAGTATTTTTCTCCAAGCTTGTTATTTAAACTGGGTGAGTTTGTTTGTTTGTTTGACTTGATTTTTTTTTTACTCTGCCTGGAGCTCCCTGAAGCATTATCTCCCAAAAAACAATGGGCTTTTTTTGCAAATGTTTTCTAAAGGTCATTCTTTTTTAATCAACTCACTTTTTCTGTAATGATTGTATGACAATTTTTTTGCCCTATTTGTGGTCAAAGAGCATGAATATTTTAAATAGAAGACTCAAGTACTTAACTGTCTTTCTAAATGTTGGTGTTACAGTTCTGTGCAGGGGTTGGAAGAGGAATGCTGAACAACCAGAATTACCATTCACTTCTCATTACCTAGTGGTTATACAATCCTTTTGGTGATACATGCCTAGGGATGGTAATTCAGGTAAAAATGGCAAGATGCTATGTTTAAATTTTCTCTTGAGTGGAAAGTCTCTCTCTCTCTAAATTTAGAAATTTAGCAATTTCTAAATATATGTGCATGTCTTCTGTCCAGTCAAGGTATGATCGCTGTTCATGTTGTTCACATACCTAGTGACAGATTTTAACTAAGAGCTGAGATTTAATAAATCTAACTTGATATAATCTCACTTGTTTGATAAAGAACAGCTGGAGCTGGTCGCCATGCACCCTACCTCAGTTGTTTCTCTCAGTGCAGGTTCTACCAGCCAAAACACAAGCAGCTCTACCTAAAGAATTTTGAATGCAGTTTAGGTGCATCAGACATTTCTTTTTCCACCAGCTGTTCCCTAGGTTTTCTTTAAACCAATACCATAGTAGAGACATATTTTATTATAATTTCAAATCATACATTGGGATATATCATTCTTAGACTCTCAGCCTCTAACTTTGTGCCTGTGTTTCTTGTGCAAAAATTATTAAGGAAATAGAGGTATTGTCCATCTAAAGTTTTAAAACATACAAGTGCCAGAGGTTATATGTATGTGTCTTGTGTGGCTTACCTGTCCATCTTGTTTTCAAATTTTAATTTTGAAGAAAAATAATGCTATATTACTGATGTCCATAGTTAAACTAGCCATTTTAGGAATCATTCTTCTAAAGTTTCTGATAGGATATTTCCTCCTTCCCAGTAAAAGTAAACAACAGTATTTGTTCTGGAAAATGTCTCCTTCATACTCCTTTAGTGCTAATCTCCTCAGATAGAAATTACCTTTCTTGCAAAGAAACAAAACTTGCGTCAGATGGGTTTAGTTTTCACAGGATATGCAGATATATTTTTTAAAGTGCACCTCATAGGGCATAAATATGATGTTTTAAATAGCTTGTCAGAAAATAGAAGTGATTTTTAATGCAGATATATGAAATAGATGCTCTTTAGTAGTATCAATACCCCTGAAGGCAAACATTTGAAAAGGCAGAGAGAACCATAACACCAAGATAAATGTTGTGAGTAGGATAGAAGGCAAAATTCAATACAAGTAAATAGAGAAACATTTCCTATCAAAAAAAGAAAGTATTAGTAATCAAAATTATTGTTCTATTTTGCAAATATCTAGTGAGTCATTGGTGTTATTTTAATATTAAGGGTTTTTTTTTTTTGCCTTTAATGACTTTTGAAACATTTAAATATCTTTTTTTATTCTGAAAATAATTAGGAATACAAATGAAATGCATAATACTTATTTTCTTTATTACACATAATTCTGTAGCTCTGTAACTGAAAGAAACCACAGCTACAGGAATGAAAACTAATTCCAAGTAATCATTTGAAGTATCACTTTATAATTCTGTAAATAATTCTCTATAATTCTGAGAATATAATCCCACGTATGTTGGAATTTGATATTCTAAAACTGTAAAAATTCTCAAGCTCTCTGTGAAACTAAATGTTATTTGATAATCTTTGGGAAGAGGCTTGTAATTGGATAATCTTATTCATCCCTCTTTGAGACATTAAAGTGTTTTATATGGAAGGTATTGTGAAAGAAGCGCTGCTGTGGTAAAGCTATAACCTGGCTTTAATTTAATTAAAAAGGATATCATGTTCACCAACCACACAGTGGAAAAAAGTTTTAGAGTCTGCTCAGTACATTGCCTCATAGTTAAAAAACCTACAGCAGCAGAAGTATCTGGCAAACTGTTTTACAGAGGAGGCAAAAAATTATGCAGAAGAGTCAAACCTGGAGGGAGAATGAATTTAACTTTCTATTACTTCATCAGGAGCTCGATCAGGATATGGCTGTGAAGTACACTGGATATGATTGATAGAATTAGAAAATCTAACTGATCGGGTATATTTGATAAGCACTCATGAGCATTTGAAGTTTCATGGAATGTCTAAACAAGAAAGAGTCTTAGAACTATGAAGTCTTGATTTCTGCTGTCCTCTTATGTGTGAGGTTGAAACATCATTCAGTGGCTAGGATGTTGAGCAATAGAAAAGTTCCTGCTTCAATTATTAAACCAAAGAAGTGCCAAGTGTGGGACAGTGCAACAGCTCTGACTGTTTGAGATTAGGTGTGAAAGTGATTACTTTTGTGATCCCATCAACAGTTTTTGAGCTTTTTCTCTTGGACAAATTGAAGTTTATAAGTACTCGTGATAGGTTGATCTTGGCTGGATGCCAAGTGCCCACCAGGCCACTCTATTACTCCCCAGATGGACAGGGAAGAGGAAATAAGATAAAAAAAAAAACCAACCTCATAGGTTGAGATAAAACAGTTTGCTAAAACAAAAGTAAAAGTTTGCATGTGCACAAGCAAAGAGGAAGAAAAAGTTTATTGTCTACTTCCTGTCAGCAAGTCATGTTCAGGCCACTGTCAACCCATGTAGCAGTTGCTCTGGAAAGCAAACACTGAAAATAACAAATCCCCCTGCTTCCTCCTCCTTTCCTTAGCTTTTATATCTGGGCTGACTTCATATGGTATGGAATATCCCTTTGGTTATTTTGGGTCAGCTGGCCTGGTTGAGCCCCCTCCCAGGATCTTGCCCCTTGATGGTGTGAATGCTGAGAGACAGCACCAATGCTGTGCCAGCCCTGCTCAGCAGTACCCAAAGCACTGCTGTGTTATCAACACCTTTCCAGCCACCAATGCAGAGCACAGCACTCTGAGGGCTGCATTGGGAAAATGAACTTCAGCTCAGCCAGACTCAATCCAGTACTGAAATTATTGTTGTTCTCTCCCAAAATTCCTTTGCCTTTAAATAAAACAAAAAGGAAAGACAGACTTGGTTGCTCTCCTTTTCCCCACCCAAGCTGCCCACAAAGTGATTTCTGCTTCCAGCTTTTGGAAAGTACTCCATCTCCCCAACATAAAAGTCGAGACTGTTTCTTTTTTTCATTTAATCCCTACCCAGCAAACCAAGGGTAGTGGGTGAGTATAACTGCTTTTTGGAAGTCATGCTTCCCTCCCCAGGGCCTTAGCATCATGTTGCCTTTCTTGTTCCTAAGGAAATGAGTCACTGTCTCAAGACCTAACTCAACCTTTTACAAGAGATTGGCTTGTGATCACAAATTGTCATGATGTCAGATACTAACCCCAAGGATTATCATAGCCATAAATAGAAGTATTTGTAGTTTGGATTAAGGAATTGGTGGGGAAAAAGGGATTGAGGCTATACATCTTCTTGAATATGGAAGCAGTATATTTATTTTCAATAACAGTGGCAGACAGTAATTACAGCCTTTGCTCATTCTCCTGCCTCAGGGGAACTGAACTGCTCTGGCTCAGGGGAGGCTGAGCTGATACTGGCTGCTGCCATTTAACACTTAGGGGCCTTTGAACCAGTTTGTGAAATACTTCTTTGTTTTTCTTGTTTCTTTGATTTCCCTGATAAATATGTTCCTGAAACACCCTTTAAAGAAAGTTCGAATATCTGTGTGAATAATATGCTTTAAATACCTGGAGGAGACTAGCAAACATAAATCTTTAGTTCAAGAAAGTCTGTCTTTAGCTAACTCCCTCTCTTTCCCATAACTGGATGGATTTTATTAAACAGAAGCTAATACATACTTATATATTATGAATCTTACTATTATTCCTGCACAGCTATAATGTTTCTTCTCTATTTTTCTCAGTCTTCCTAATGCCAAAGAATGAAAATTTAACTAGTGTTGACTTTTACTGGCAGATAAGAGAGTTCCTATTGTGTTTATACATTAGTAAATATAGCTGAGAAAAAAAAAAAAAAGGGGACATTTCTGTGTGCTTGCACATACATCTTAATTTTGTATATTACTGTCAGATTGAGCACTGTTTAGTGTAATACCCAAAACATGAGATTTTGACATATTCATCCACTCTTTACACACTTTGTATGCCCCTCAAGCTCTGAATAGACATTACCTAATGATTTTCAATTTTTAATTTTTCATTTCCTATTATTTCTTCTCTCTAAAATCTGACTATCTGCTATTCTTTCCAAGTACTAATGTTGCCATTTTCCCATTACAAACTTCCTACTTAAAAGGCTCTTCCTTTACCGTCAGCTATATTCCTTTGCTTAACAGTTACTCCTCAGCACCCACTTTAGAAAAGACACAAAGTCAAAGGAATAAAAGAGGACATATCAGATGAGCTCAATTTAAAGATCTTTTATATTACACTCTATCAATGTATGTTCACATACTATTCTTAAAAATCTTTGTTCATTCTTGTACATGGTTTTTCCTCCGGTGTGGCTATTATAAAGGGATCCATATAATGGGCCAATAGAACGAATGAAAAAAACCAGTCTAATTGCACACTATAACTTTTTTAAGTCATGGTGAAACAAGCCCTTTAAAATGTCATTTATATCATCTGCAAAATACATTTTTACTCCACTGTTTAGAAGGCTGATGGATTTGCAGGACCCAAAGAAATAAGACCTTTGCAGAATAGTCCAAAAGAGAATGTAATGGTACAATATAAGGATTAATTGTGAAAGTAATCATGTTAGTTTTCTAATTATTCAAATCTTAATTACAACTGTGTTGGCCCAATTAGTTCAAAACACAAGGCTAATGTTAGGGTTGGGTGGATACTCAGCATCTGTGCATAAGTAAGAGGCATCTGTTGCCAAGTGGTGGAGCGATAGAAAGTATCAACTCACCAGCTGTGAAGTCAACAAAGCTCTTAAAAACCAAATTTGAGCCAACACAATGATTTAGCACCCTTGGGAGGGTGTAAAGCTTATCACACATGGACACTTTAGCTAGTTGTTGTCACCTAGTGGGACTGAAATCTAGAGCAACTGTGCACATTTAAGTCTTTGCCTGCTTTTTGAACAATGCCCTGCCTGACAAGGATCTGCACTGGGGAATCTGACAGTGGCATTTCTGCCCATCAGTGCTGCAGCAGTGTTTGGGGTTTTTTTTCTTGAACAAACTAGAGAACAAAATATTGCTAAGTTTTACAGAATATGCAGCGCCTTAAGATCTTATGGCATTTTACAAGTATTTTATACAGAAAAAAGGACAGAAAATAGTGACATGTTAAGAGGAATATCTTGTTTAAAAGGTGCTGTCTTTTGTTTCCTGACACCAGTTTTGCAGGAAGATGTGGCCATATTAAATATCCATTGTACCTTGTAGTTTTTTTATTGCTACCAATTCCAGAAAGAAAGGATTTTATGATTCTGACTAGCGGTCCTGATCTTAGTAATTTCTAGTATTGCCTACAGAGACTGAGGATATTAATAGTGTTGCTAACTTTACAATGGTATGTTTAATATTTATGCATTATTAACATTTAATGGTAACGTGTAAACTTTACTGAAAGATAATCAATTGGCAGCAAGAACAAGAGAAGAAGGTGAACATTAAAACCTAAGATGGAATTATATTGAACACTAATGCATTCACTTATGACCTAGTTCTGAATGTTATGGATCCTTTGTCAGTGACTTCATTTGCATTACTTTCAAGTTTTTATTTATTCACATATCACAAAGTACAGATGGAGGAGTGTTTAGATTCATTGTAGTCTGATAATGTTGCTAATTTACATGAAATGCATAGAGTTTGGTATTCTACTGCAGTGTAATAGAAAATGAGCTCAACTTTCAAGAATGCCTTCACAAGACTTTTCAATTACATTAAAATAAAATTGAAATGAGTTATAGGGCATTTCAAGCATTCTGGGACCAGGTTTCTTTATTTGCAAATTACAAGGAGAGAAATGTTTTGATTTCCTTTCTGTTTGAGCAAGTAGCCTTTTTAAGGTATGCTTTGTGCTTTAATACAGAGCCTTCCACTTTAAAAAAAAAAAACAAAACAAAAAGTCTATGCCTGTATATCAATACTTGATCTATTCGTTCAAAGCAGCAATCTGACTGGACTGCAAAAGCCAAACAACTCAACCTACTTGTGTAAAAATATCTATAAATAAACACAACAACTTCTGAAGAGATGTAATGAAGTGTAAACTTTACTGGTTGTAAACTGAGCACTTTGGTGACTTGGAAAGCATTTTTTCATACTCACGATTAATTTAGGTGCTCCAACATCTGCATAGTCGCAAAACAAATGCAGCAGTTCTTCACATTATACTGAAATTTGTATATAATTGTGTTTGCAGTGATGTAATGAAACAGAAAGTAGTTGTACATTACATTTAGCTCAGATTAGCTGACCAATTTTGCTTCATCAGAAGCTCCTGGAAGATCTAATGCTGCCACCTCCACTAGTGAGTCACCAGGACCATGCGTCTGTAGTATTGTTGTAAATGGGAAGGAGAAGGAACATAGTGAGATATGCAACAGTTAATTACATGTGCTCTAGTGCTTTGGATTTCAGCTTCCTGTTGCATTTGTGGCTGTATTTCACCTGGAAAATGTTCTTTCCTTTTAAATCATATTGACAATGTGAGTAGCATGTGTACACTTTAACTAAACAACTTACCAATTCAAGTGGGCTGCCTCAGCTGTAAGGCAGGAACTCAGAAGTGATAAAGCATGGCACTGCTTCAGTAAAATGGAATAAGAAATCATTTTGACAGAGCTTAGATCTTGGTCTGGGCTGTTGAATGGGTTTGGTGGTGGGATTTATTATTTCCCCCCCCGCCTGCCCCTTTCCTTTCAAGGTCAATGTTCCTTATTTTTTGTAGAGCACATCTTACATGACAGTACAGAAAGAAATGCAACCTGGCTGGGTTAATGCTTTTGGGGTCAAAGTGGACTCCTGAATGCAGGGAAACAGCACCTGAGAAATAATGTTCGCAGTCACGCCATGAAGAAAAACAGTGACTGAACATCAGATGATCACACTGTATATTTTTACTAGGGGCATGTTATGAAACATTTTGAAAGCAAATATTTCAGTCTATAAGTAAAGGAAATACTTTCTCTTTTGTATAACTCAACTCCGTGGAATTAAAGGAGAGTGGAAACTGTTGCTGTGATCAGAGAATACTAAGTTTTGTCTGAAAACTGATTCATTTTTATTAGGTCTGCAGACACCTTTAGAATAGCAAATTCAGGCAATAAAAATTAGAAATAATACTTTTTTTTGTTGCTGTTTATTTCCCATCCTATCGTTTACTAATGCAGGAAACATCGTAAAAGTGAGCAGCAATGATTCTTTTGAAGATGACTTGACATCTGCCTATGATAAGAACAGAATTTTAAAATGTCTAATCTACAATATTGCAGATGACTGACTGTAGAGTGTCTGTAAGACTAGTTCATCTTTTTTGAAGCTCTCTTGGGTCCTGAAAGAAGCAAACCTATGCTTCTTTGATCACAGAGGGAGATAATGTTTCCTTTGCTGCTCTTCCATCCTGAATGCTAAAACAATGGTAAAGCATCAGTCTCATGTAAACTAGACTAGAATAACTCTTTGTCTAACCCTCCACCCTTTACAGCTTCTTGTGATGTATACATGTACATATACACCACATTTTTGGGTAAAAATTGTGGCAAGTTAGAACTTGTCTCAAAATCAAACTCCAATGTGTATCAACTATTTAAAATTTTTCTTTGTGATGAAATGCTGATTTTTACCTAAAACTGATGAGGTACAATAGAGTAGAGAGATTATTTAATCTGATAGAATAATTTCAGTAAAGTGGTGTTTTTTTAAAATCATTCCTGCCCACACCAAAATATTGCTCTCTTGTCATTTTATCCTGTTATATTCAAATTTTCATTTTTTTTTTCAGGACTTTCTCTATGAAGACCACTTAGGTTACATTAGCAGTTGCAGTTTGAAAGTGCACCTTGAAACTGCATGCAGCATACAAACTCTTCTCTCAATAAATACAATTTATCATGTCTCAAATATACCAACTAAATCAAGTGACTTCAATGAGGTTATTCCATAATGTTACAAGCTCCTATAAGAACAGCTAATGTCAGTATCTGTCTGGTAGAATCACATTGGCATTTTCTACTACTTCAAAATTGAATTGTTATGGTAAGGTAAATGAAAGAAATTATAAAATGTGATATGCCTGGGTGTCTAGACATGCTATTTATAAATCATCACTAAAAGCTGTTCACAGTGAGGTCAATGACACATTTGCTGGGACAATTCTTAAAATAAGTTTTATCAAGGGTACTGACTCTGCAGTAGCTATTTAATTTTGCATTATACCGTAAAAAATGTTATCAGATTTTGATGCAGTGAAACATTTGTTATATTGATTTCAGTGATACTTGATCAAGATCTGATGCTCTCTCTTTCAAAAAAGAAAGTAGAACCAAGTCTTAAGAACCCAGGAGGAGCTGTTTTTGTAGCATATCTTGACAACATCTCACTCCTTATTGTGTTCATCAATGTCACTTTCGCTCCTGTGAAGCAAAAAACAGCCATAAAATACCTACTATGGATTCTTGAAAATTTAAAGGTATTAGGAAGCTGTGTTCTTTCTTTGTTTATGACAACGTCTTGAATTGCTTTGCAACTGAGTTTTTCCACTAAAAACCTTGAGATATGAGCACACTAATACAGAAAGCATACAGTGTTAAAGACAGCATGAAGCTTTTCATGTAAAAGGTAATTTTCCTGGGGAAAAAAGATATGCTAATCATACGCTGCTCTTTTAATTGGTGGAGACTACTTGATGTCTATTAACTTCAACTTCTACAATGCATGATCACTAAGAAGGAGCTGGTTTTATATTGTCCTGCATAAAAGTTGAGTAGCTGTGTAATCCTCGTGTAATCTGTATTAAAATATAAAAAGTGTTCAGGAAACTGAGTAGAAGTGAGGTAGTGATTTACCCATAGGGCAAGGATGAAGACAATGTAAACCTGTCATCCTGTATGCCATGCCCCAGCAAAGATTTTCTTTGGACTTTGTCTTTACTGAGTTGCAGTTTTTTCTTCAGACTCCTTCAGGACAGGAATAAGTCAGACATAAGATAGCATTAATCCAGTTTTGCAGAGGAAGAAAATTACAGTACTTTCTCTCTGAGACTCATTATATTCCAGGAGACATGGGGAAGCAGGCACTATTCCTGCCTGTACAAAAATCAAGTTCTGAATATAGTATGAAGGACACTGGTATTTTTTTATACTCTTATAACTTTTAACACATTAACTCAAGACTCTCGGTCCTACCTGTATGATTATAACTGCACTAACTTTAATCTTGATTTGAATTCATTATGTGAAGCTGTTTTTGCAAGAGACCTTTCTTAACCTTTTAAGGAGTTCTATAAAAATAACATACTGACATCAATCTGTTTATTCCACAGTTCCTATAAACATTCAAATTTAATTTGAATAGTTTATTGATACTGCAAATCAAATGTTTTATATGATACTTGTGCTAATCAATGGCCATAATTTTCTCTGTGTTGTTATTAATACAAGCCCTCATAATTTATAATATCTCTTCAGTTTCTAACTTCTTCACCTACTTGCTTAGAGTAACTTCAGGATAAATTCTAGAGAATTCCTATTGCTAGTTCTAACTTGCCCACACTTATAAGGATTCTGTTTGAATTGTAAACTGAGCATAAGAACTGTACCATCAGCTGGATTTTCTTCTGTGTATTTAGGACTAATTCAAGTCCTAGTGATGTGAACCTGAGTTTTCTTATTGACTTCCCAGTGAAGTAGATTGAGCCCTTGGGCAGTGCTTCTGACTCTAGTTCTCTAATGTCTAATGCAGTAACTAGGAAGAACTAAAGCACATCTCAGTTATCAAACATGTCAACACCAGAGTTGGAGTAACTGCAAAAGTATCATTGAAGAGAGAAGAGATAGTAATTACAGCTCATGGTTCCCCCTTCCATAATGAAAAAGAAACAAATTCTTAAATTATTAAAATTGGCAAATAAGGTAGCATTACTCATCCCCTATTATCATATGAAATTCTATAATGAAAATTATTGGTCACCATAATAGAGAAATTGAAGTAATCAAAGTACAAACCCATATTCCTTCATACTATTCATCTTCAAGTCCTTTTCTTAATTTTAGACCCTCTAAACTTGAAATCCCTAATGTTCCGTTATTTTGATGTAACAGAAACTTTCTGTCATCCTAATAATTCCTGTCAGTTATGGTGTTCTTTCTGCTTCATGAGAATGAGAGAGAAAGAGATGAGTAAGGTTCTTAATGAAATTACTCTATGTCACTTCCATGCTCACAGCTCAAACTTTGTCTTGAAGGTAGCAAGGAAATGATCCCTACTCAACCACAAGTGCAGATTGCAGTGAAAAATTCAGAGTTAAAAGAAGAAAACAAATGGGAAGAATAGGGTAATACATTAGCTGTTGCTGCAGTTTTAGCAGTAAGCAAATGTGAATTTCCTTAGTGCATTCAACCTTACAAATTCAAATCTAAAAGATGACACCATGGTTCTCCCATCCTTAAGGAATATAAAATAACGGACTGTATGAAGTGACTAGTGCACCAGCTGCCTGTGGTAAACAAAGATCAGGCTTCAGTGATCTTTGTGTACATTAAAGAGGTATATTTGAAGTGCAGTCTGATAACAAAATTCACTTCTTATGTCACACTTAAATTTGCAAGGCTATTACCAAAATTTTGAATGCAGAAAGCTGAAGCTTATCCTATGAAAGGGGTGATGATTCAATTCAGATTTAGAAAAGCAAACAAAGCAGTTATATAAGCTGCCCCCCAATACCTCTGTGGCTTTACTCAAGGCTTCTTCTGTAGTCCCATGTCTTCTTCAAGAAACATACAGAGGAAATAAAAAATAATTATTTTTCTTTTATTCACCAGTTAAGCGTTATGTTAAGGTGGATGCATTAATAAGTTTCCTGTATAATCTCAAGGGAACAGACGGAAGATCAGATCTACATCCCAATCTTTGATTGGAGAATTCTAGGTTTTCATAAGCACAAAGTTAAGAGACAAAATTAGGTCTCTGTATTTCTGAAACATGTAGTACCAATTGCCTGTATAGTTTTGGAACACTTCATCTGAAAGAGACTAGACAAGAAAGAAAAAGTTTTTTTCCTGTGTGAGAAATGCCATATAAGTTTCCAACTGCATTTTGGTTGGAAAATTCAGGAACTTGAAGTTTTCCAGAGCTTAATAGAGACTTTCTGTCACAGGTATCTCAAATGGGAGAGGCAGGACAATGGAGATTTCCAGAGATGATGTGCTGCTGTGAAAAATATGGACTACACTGGTGCCCCTGCCTGAAAATAGTGTTGAGCATTTGGAGTCTAAGCAGGGTCTCTGAGACAAACTCCGAATAGAAGCCAAATTTTTGGGTTGGCCAAGTGTTCCACAATCTTCTGTTTGACTTTTCCAATTCCTGAATCTGGAAGATTTTTTGGGGTAGAAGTGTAGCTGCATAGAAAAGCTAGCCAAGAACATATCCATACCTTTCGAAAAGAAGACAAAATACGTGAGCTTGTAAGAAAAGGAACACTTACATATGTACCTTAAATGAGAGATCTTTTTTAGATTTGATGCATGTAAGGAAATTCATTAAATACAGGGCTCTTTGAAATAAGTCAATACATTTAACAAACAAAAAGATTGATGCTATTACATTTGGTTTCATGAACATTTGAATATCTTTAGATTGCTGATGATTCATCAGCTCTGTAATACAATTTTAAAATTATGTTTTGTCAAAAGTATTGTGTCCAAACACAGACATTTGTCAAGAGACAAAACATATTAAAGTAGAAAAACTATTAAATGAAAACCTTCTTAAAAAAGACTAACAATTATTTAATTTCAGTTTGCCTATAAAAGATTCTCTGAGATTCTTTTTGCATTTAATTTGCATTTCAGGCTTTAAAAAACATTAAACTATCATGATGAGAGCTGTAGATTTGAGACTACCAGAGATATTTTTTTCTGAAAATATGGAAATAAGTAGCATGCTATCCATCATCTGGTAGGCATCAAGAAATGATGCAAGTGGAAATGATAGAATCAGAATCATTCAGGTTGGAAAAGACCTTTAAGATCATCAAATCGAACCGGAAACCTTACACTGCCAAGTCCACCACTAAATCATGGCCCAAAGTGACACATCTACACGTGTTTAAACTCCTCCAGTTTAAACTCCTCCATCACTTCCCTGGGTAACCTGTTCTAGTGCTTGACAACACTTTCTATGAAGAAATTTTTCCTATTATCCATACAAGTCGTCCCCTAATGCAACTTGAGGCCATTTCCTCTTGCCCTACCACTTGTCACTCGGGAGAAGAGACCAACCCTCATTTCACAACAACCTCCTTCAGGTAGTTATAAAGAGTGGTATGTCTCCAACTGATCCTTCTTTCCTCTGGGGTAAGCAACCCCAGTTCCCTCAGCCACTCCTCATAAGTTTTGTGGCCCAAACCCTCCGCCAGCTCCGTTGCCCTTCTCTGGACACACTCCAGAGCCTCAATGTCTTTGTTGCTGTGAGGGTTGTTGCCAGAACTGAACACAGGATTTAAAGTGTGGCCTCACTAGTGCTGAATACAGAGGAGCAATCACTGTCCCTGTCCTGCTGTACACACTGTTGCTCATCCAGGCCAGGATGTCATTGGCCTTCCTGGCCACCCAGGCACACTGCTGGCTCAAATTCAGCGGGTGGTCAACCAGAACCCCCAAGTCCTTTTCTGCTGGGCAGGTTTCCAGCCACTCTGACCCCAGCCCGTAGTGCTGCAGGCGGTTTTTGTAGCCAAGTGAAGGACCCTGCACTTGGCCTTGTTGAACCTCATACAATTGCTCTTGGCCCATTGATCCAGCCTGTCCAGATCCCTCTGCAGAGCCTCCCTACCCTCCAGCAGATCAACACTGCTGCCTAACTTGGTGTCACCTGCAAATGACTGAGGGTGCACTTGATCCCCTCATCCACATGGTTGATGAAGATATTAAACAGGACTAGCCCCAAAACTGAGCCCTCAGGAACCCCACTAGTGATCTGAGCACCAGCTGGATGTAACACCATTCACCAACATTTTTCAGGCTCAGCCATGAATCCGATTTTCAACTCAGTAAATAATGGTCTTGTCCAAGTCCTAAGCAGCCAGTTTCTCTAGGAGAATGCTGTGGGAGACTGTGTCAAGGGATTTATTTAAGTCCAGGTAGAAAACATACAGAGTCTTTCCCTCATCCACTAAGGGGGTTGAATTGTCTTGGAAAGGAGATCAGTTTGGTCAAGTAGGACCTGCTTTTCCTAAACCCATGCTGACTATGCCTGAGCATCTGGTTGTCCTGCACATCCCATTTCATGGGATAATGCTCAACTATCTGCTCCATACCTTTTCCTGACACTGAAGTCAGACTGACAGGCCTGTAGTTCCCCAGGTCCTCCTTTTGACCCTTCTTATAGATAGGCATCACTGTGACCAAACTGCAGTCCACTGGGATCTCTCCAGTTAGCCAACAGTGATGGTAAATGATGGGAAGTGGCTTGGTGAGCATTTCTGCCAGCTTCCTGAGTATTCTTGGGCAGATTCCACCCAACTTCTCAGACATGTGTGTGACTGAGTGGTATAGAGGGTCACTGACCATTTCCCTGTGTATTGTGGGGGCTTCATTCTGGTCCCCATGTCTATCTTCCAGCTCAGGGGACTGGGTACCCTAAGTACAACTGGTCTAACCATTAAAAACTGAGGCAAAGAAGTACTGTTAAGTACCTCAGACATTTACTCATCTTTTGTCATTGTCTCCTCTTCCACCCAATAAACAATGGAGATTCTCCTTAGCCCTCCCTTTGTTGCTGATATATTTAAAGAAACATTTTTCACTGTCTTTTTCAGCAGTAGCCAGATTTAAGTACTAGGTGAGTTTTGACTGTTCTAATTTTCTCCCTGAAGAGTCTCGCAGCATCCTAGTAGTCCTACAGAATTGCCTGCCTTTTTCCAAAGTTTATAAACCTAGAATTCTTCAAATTCTCATATGGTTAATCAAGAGCCATGATAAGCCCAGATCAGCAGTTTCTATTAGAGGTATGATAGTTTTTGGTAGTAATTAAGCTACAGTTCACTGTCAAACTTTATTATGTTGTGATGGAAGATTCCGATTTTTTTTCATTTATTATTAACAAATCTTTGTGTTGGTATGATTGTGTGTGTGTGCAACTGCTTGAATAGCAAATGCAATTAAGAGCATCTAGTGGTGTACAGACTGAAAGGTAGAATTGAATTAGAATTGAGAAAGCATAGATCACTAAGACTTGAAATTGTGTTCTAATGTAAATTTTGATTTTTTTTTTAATCAGAAGTTGTATTACTTCTTTATTTTATCCACAAAACCTTTAAATTACAGGGCCACAGATTGTTCAGAAACTACTACTTCTGCTTGTCATTGTAACATATTTAGGTTCTTTAACCAAAAAAATTTCCAAGCCTGTTTAAGCATGTGACTAATACTGATGAGTACAGTAAGATTTCTGACATGCTTAACTTAAAGCCACACATAAGTGATTTGCTAGTAAGAAGTATGGAGAATATGGAGCTGTATAGTTTTCCAGTTCACTATTTTGATATGAAGCTGCTCTCAAAAAGGCGTGTTCCCTGTTAACAAAAAAAGAAAAGGTCTAAAAATATTTCCTTTTCTACATTGTGCCATCACAGCAGGACTCCAACAGGTGGTGAGCAGCTGCACCTTTCTCTAAAGTCTGTTTTGTAACTCTAAGCACTACATATTTTTTTGTATCAGTGCTTTTTTATTTCCTGCTTTTGTCTTTTTCTTCTCAAAAGTTATTGTAAAGTTAGCCTGTGTAAAATAGCTGCAAAATTCACGAAAAAATGGCCCAAGTTGTAAAATCAAAGATTGATCTGATTTCTGGTATTTTTAATTATTTGCTATAGAAAGGAAAAGTTGGGAAATGGACAACGAATATGCAGAATTTCATGCAAAATTTTGGCTAAGAATTCATACCTTTATTTTTTACCAGTCTGACTGAATTTAACTTAATTTACTCAAGACCATAATAAATCTCTGTACCCAAATGCATTACTAGGCTGAGTGAGCAGTTGTGATTTTTGCTGTACACTGGGGAGATAAATTCCTACATCTGTAATTTTTGAGGGACATATTAGTTACTCAGTAATAGGTTTCTGGAAATGGTTGAAAAGGATCCATGACACAGAAGGGTTTAACCTCTTTTTTCCCATTAGCATTGGCAAGTGCTCTTTTGGCTCTGTGTTATGTGATAGCATCTCTGTGACCTCCAAGTCTTTCCCAGGCCTCATACCCTAATTTAAACTTCAACAGACATTGATTTTTTCAGAGGTGCTTCCAGCTACCTAAAGGCAAAGCCCTAAATTTTAACCTAGTTGACAAGTGTACATAAAGTTTTTTTTAAGAAGGGAGGGAGGGAGGGAGGGAGGGAGGGAGGAAGGAAGGAAGGAAGGAAGGAAGGAAGGAAGGCAGGAAGGAAGGAAGGAAGGAAGGAAGGAAGGAAGGAAGGAAGGAAGGAAGGAAGGAAGGAAGGAAGGAAGGAAGGAAGGAAGGATCCTTTGCATCAGGTATGAGAACTGCATGAGAACTGCTCAGTTGATTCTCTCCATGTATATTTAATTGATCTACCTAAGCTGAGCTGTGGTGATTAAGGCACCTATATAAATTGATGGAAAAGGAAAATAAGTCTGCAAAGAACTTACCAAAATATAATCATTAGTTTTGCTCTGATGTGAATTCTCTTTGGAGAGGCTGCAAATGTTTATGAACATACGTTTTTGGTGCCATGTTTTACACTCAGTGAGTACCTTTTTTCTCATTAAGTTTTTGCCACTGAATTGCATACTAATTTTAAGATACACAATTGAATTGTAACCCAAATAACATTTTTCCCTTTATAATTTTTTTAAATCGATTTTTGTTTTCATCAAGCAACTGTGTTACTTTTATTGTCTAAATGTTTTGATACAATTATGGCTTAATTAAATTACAGAGGGATGGTCACAAACATAAATTATTTAGAGAGTTGTATAAATAAAAGAGATGAAGAGGAAACTATAGGTAAAATTTCATGGATTATTACCCACGTGTGTTGTGTAAAAACATTTTTTTAGGTCTTTATTACAATAGGAGTTAAAAAAAAAAGTGAATGAACCTTAACAAGGTTCATAAAGATTTAGAATAAATAATTTACTGATCAGATGAAGACCTTCTTGAGAGTAGCTTTCAAAAGGTATGAAAAGGCAAAGTACATTTGAAGTTTTCAGATGAAGCGAGAGAGTACAATCCAAACCAGATTGTTTAGAATCCAAACCAGGTTGTTTAGAAAGGGACTTTTTTTTTTTCCCAGGAGCAACTACTGGATTTCATTCAAACTGTCCCCTCTACAGCAGAGTACCATCTTTTCAATTTATTCTGTAGCCAATATAGAATATCAGGGGGTGGAAATTTTAGTGACATCCTTCTCTCTTAATAGTTCTACATAATACAGGAGCACACTGGAAAGAAAATACTCAGTTCTGTGTGTACAATTTTCTGCTTAATAAGTCCATGATTTTACACCTGATCAGCAAACATTGAAAGTTCTTTTGGATGTTTCTCTCTACCTTTATTTCTGCAGAACAGAACAGGAACTTAGTTTTTACCTTTCAGTTAGTGGTAAATCCTCCAATAACTCAACTAAAAGATGATGGTAAGGTAATTCACCCTGTGAATTACTGAGCTACCAGTGAGATTAGGTTATTTAATCTAGAAGCTGTTGCTGGCAGTGAATTTTTCACTCCAGTGAAGTTTCATTTTAATGTGTTTTATTGGAGGTCTGTTTTAACTGTCCAGAGAACTAAGCATGATGAGATTCCTCTCACTGACTACAGAGGTATCTTCTAAATAGATAAAATTTGAAGATTCAGCTCAAACACCACAGTATATATCTTGGATACTACACTTCTAGCTTGGGAAGATTGCTGGAATGTTGTGCAGATGTGCTGAATTTGATGTGAAACACAGATTGGCCTGGGTAAGACAACAAAATGATATTAGAAATTACTTTGAGACCATGAGGTTAATTTATTTGTGTATAGATATTATTTGGGGATCATCAGAGGTAGACTTTATATAACTTCCTAAATATGTAACATGATATCTTTATTCCCAGTTAAGATAAGCTATGGAGTCTTTTTAGTAATGACACACTGCAGCTTGCTTGTCCCTCAGACACTAAGACTCATGGAAATTAGTCCTTATGTTATAAATATTGCATGTATTTAGGTAGCAACAAAATATGAGTTACTTAGAAAATGCCTATAACAATCTTTCATTTTCATACTTCTGTACATCTATTAAAAAAAAAAAAAAAAGTGGTAATAATTTACCAAGCATCTTCTCTGATACAAATGTTTGACTCCACTCTCCAGTTTTCTCTTCCCTATCCATACTCTGCAATATCTTTTTAAATTAGTTAATCCAGACAGGTATCTCAGAAGAATTTCTCTTATTACTTGCATTTAAGCTTTAATGTCAATCTTAGTATTGACTTCCGAAAACTATTTTCACATGAAGAAATCAGTGGTGCAATGTGTTGTCTACCTTAAGAACACTAACTCTTTACCAAGATGAAAGAGTTACCCCAGTACTGTATTTCTCTTTCTCCTCTCTCTTATTATGGTGGAATACATATTTGGAATAAATAAACAAGTAAAGATGTTTATATGTAAGAGGAAAATGCACTTTCCTGTGAAGACCGTGTGTTAATTGCCTTTATAAAGTGTTTTTTGTCACATTCTCATGATTCCCTTCATAAATTCTCTTAAGACTGCATCTTAAACTGTAGATCTCCAAGTGTTTGGCAATTTATATGTACACAGCATAGAGTGTATGTCTACATGTATGTTTAGACCATTTCTCTCTCTCCTCTTCCCCACTGAGACATTAAGATGCAATGTATTAGAATGAAATAATCCAGTTTTCTGGGTGGTCACCTTACTTTTCCATCAATCATACCAAAAATATCATCTCGAGAAACTGAAGCATTGTGTATCTGTGTCAGTTACTGGTTATATTCTTCTGCCCTCAGGCTGAATTTAGTAGGAAAATCTTCTTATTCTTTGTGGGAATAAGACAGGAAAAACAGAACATGAGGATATTTTTAGAACTTTTTATATATTTTTAGTTGATTTTCTATGTTTTAAACTGGTTGCTTATGGGGTATAGATCAAGGTTACACTAGACCTTTATTTAGGATGATCTGTACAAGTTACTCATGGCTTCACACAGAACTTCATAAAACACAATACTGAAAACTCTTAGAAACTAAAAGTTACATTTGTCAAACAGATGGTTTGAACACCAATAATGTGAAATCTTGAGGGAAAGATTAACAAAATGGCCTAATGACAACTATGGATCATCATCTTCCAAATGGATCTGCACTAGCCGTCTCTTTTTAGGTACATTTTTACAGGTGCAGTTTCTTGTCCTTTACTCACAAGTGTATGTATTCAATTCGGGGACATATCTTGTATATTCTCTTGGGAAAAAATGAAAAAAGCTTCTATATTTATCTGTCTGTACAATATTTTCATGAAACAGACAATACCTTCACAGTTACATATCTCCAAAAACAATCTCTACGAAGTGGGATTGATGAGAGTTAGGAAAATGATTACCAGTAAAAGGTGAAGCAGTGGAAAGATTGTGTATTTAACATAAAAATAGCTTTTTGTTTTTGAGTCTGAAACTCATTTTCAAATGAGGGTTAGGGTATCATAATTTTTTCCCTGAGCAAGTCTTCAGTTTCACCTTGTGTGTTTTAGTTTTATTTCTGTAATGCATTTTACATTAATTTTTCTTGATGCTTGTTTTGTTTGAATAAGCATGTTTACTGAACTCAGTATGAGGTTGTTGTGAGGTTAGGAGGTAATACAGATTTTGAAGATTCACTAGGAGCATAAGTTTACTGACCTGTGTTTAATGATCAGGAGCAATGATTTATTGTAACAGACCTCAGTGATGGCCGTAAAGGCTTTTTTAATGGTAGGGATTCAATGCAAAATCATGCTTCTGGCATTCAGCACTCACTCTCTGTCCTGGTTTGCTTTTGTGAGGTCACTCAATGTCACTGCGGTTCCTCTTATCACTGGGACCAAGTACCCTGAGGATAATATTCCCGACTTATCTTCTGACATTCTTGTTTCAGAATTCTCAGCATACACAGGCACTTGTGGAATATGAAGTGAAACCCTCAAACATGTTGACTCACCAACCACACAAGCACGCTGCAAAATTATGCATTAGCTTACACTGATTAAAATTGGTCTCATCTAAACAAATTAAGGGGTCTGATCTCTCATCCATATGCATGGCTAGTTCTCATTAATGCTAATAGAGGCTATGTGCATACATGGATGAGAGAACACACCTCTGAGGTGTAGAGGCTAACTGTACAGTTTTGGTTTGGTTTATTCCTGCAACAACAATGAAACATTCAGTGTTAGGTATTTCAATAATTTAGAGAAAGATCAAAGTTGAGAAAGCTCAATACAGTACCTTTCTGTGGGTAAATAAATAAAACAATATGTCTTATCTCTCTAAGTTGGGGGACAACTAGTACTTTCTATCTGCTACTGGCTTTGATGTGTAGCATCACTTTTTATCACATGCAATGCTCTGGTTAAAGGCCTCAGGAATGAGTCTGGGGAGAACTCTGGGTGTCTTTGATGGTTTATGACACCTCCTCATCTGCCTCTCATGTGAATGTCCCATAGATATGGCCTTCCCACAGCAGGGGGTGGTTTACAACTGAGACAGTTTGTGTGTGGGAGGGTAGGTGTTAACTCCTGACCAGAGGTTGCATCACACACCCAAAAACTCTCTCACCATACTCCCTGCTCCCAAATCCAGACATAGATGAATTGCAGGACAGACACTGGATTTGACTTTCTTTGTTGATACATTCTTCTATCTCAGCCTTATTTTCTTCTCCCTAAACCTGAGATAAATGGACGATAGTGGCACCTTTATCTTATTTCAAGTTCCTTTAGGTGGTTTAGCTTGCAGTCCAAAGTTCCAGTAAGGAGTTATATATGGGGAGGGTTAGGCTTTGGTGGTTGCAGCTTCTTTACACAGTTTACTATAATGGGCAAAAAGGTTCTTCATAACAATGTTTAAACCATTAGCCATAATATTTCAGTCTTTCACAGCATTAAGTGTCTTATTGCCATCTTCATAATTTTACAAACTATAAATACCATTTATTGTATTTGAGCATGTCCTTGTGCTAAATACAGTATATCAGCAGTAATATCATCTAAAGAATTCCCATGATTTAGTCCTTTCATATTTAGTTAAGTGTTCTCAGAACATATTCTGTCAAAACATTTTAAATATTTGTATAATACTGTAAAAATAGTGTTGTGCATATATAATCAGACAGTAAGAGATTAATTGGCATTCTTTACAGCCTGAGCTACACTGGGATAGAAGAGGTGCACATTACAAGGTCTGATACCTCAAGGGAATTTGTTCTCTGCATAGAAGGGCTTTAAAGCAAGCCCCACGGTGAGAGGCTGGTTTGGATTTTTTTAATTGTAAGAAATGTTAAGTAAAAGTTAATTGATTCGTGATTACTAAAACACACCAAGCAGAGAGTTTTGGCCATGCTTATACATTTAGCTGCTTTCATAAATCTCAGGATCTGTTTTGGGCTGGAAATTCCTTGATGAGAGATTGCAAAAAAATGGCCACATGCATTTCTTTTCTTCTGGGCATAATTTGAAGCATCTCTGTGTGTGCTACTGACTTTCTAAGCCTAAGATTCTAGTGGAAAAACAAGTCACTGGATATGATGGAGGATTACAAAACTGAGTATTTTAGGTAATTGTCATGGATGAGGTAGACACAGGAGCAGAACCATACTGCTTAGTGACATAATGTAAAAGGTATTTGTAAGTACAACGGGAGCACTGTGCAAGAATGTCCTCCATGAAGGGCTGTTATTATCACTGTTTGTTGCATTCTAACACAGCTGACTGATGTAAGCCACCGATGTTTTCATTGGTGACATCACCACTTTCTTTTACTTTCTCCATAGCTATAGCCACCTGGACATTGCTACCTAGGTTGCTATAACCTCCTGGCTTCCTGCTCCAAAATGTCTTACCTGGGCACAAATTTGTTATGAGTTCATCTTTGTGTCTTTTCTGTGCATACCCAATCATCAGAGCAGCTCAGGTATAGCCCAGAGCTTTGAGAGAAGCCTCTCCATAGAAGCTGTTCGTGCTTGGTTTGCTTTTGTAGCGTATACCAGAATCATGTAACAGTTCAGGCTGAGCACAGGGCAAATTCAGTCAAGGTCTCAGTCACTTCAGTGATACTGTGGTGATTTAACAACAGCTGGAAATTAAATTATAAATAAGCCTCTCCCCTTCCCCTTGCCCCTTCAAGTCTGGGAGGGGACAGAGGCAGAGCCTATGAGTTGAGATAATAATTTACTGAAAACAAAACGCAATGGAATAAGAAAACCACAGTAAGAGCAGCAATAGCATTAACAAAAGTATACAAAAATAGAAGGTGCTTTACCCACAAAGAAGGTGTTCACCACCTCAAGTTAGTTCTGTCTGGCTGCCAGGACAAAGACAAGATGTCCTGGAGGAACCAGAGGGATGGATGGTGACAGATGCATGAGGTCTGCAGGGCTGGTGTTGAGTGTTGATAACCTTCCCACTGGAGAAAGGGAGGCAAAATAACAAAATTTCCAGTGTGTACTTGCATTTTCTTCCCCTCTCCCTGCAGCCAGGGCAGATGCTTTCAGATAGGTTTGACCCTTTAGCAATGGGTTTTACCCTTTGACAATTACCATACTTTAGAATATATTCTGAACTTGCTGATGAGGGAGGAGGCTTTTCATGTATTTCTGTTCAAAAAGATGCACAATTGAAGAGATACTTCTTCACTTGCCTGCTTCTTTTAACTTAGACCAACTTGTAACTTGAAACAATATCATTTGTTATACACCCGAGTCATACAGACACTTTTGAAAGACTTGGGATTTTGAGTTCTTAATTAATGTGAGGAACAGAGTTTGGATTTTTTTGTTTTACATTAATCTACAAAGGCATCAACTCCCATAAATTAACAGAAGTAATAATGTGTCTGAGTAGAAGTGAAGGCTTTGAAGTAGAGTTCTGTTCTGTAGAGTGCTTCATGGTCACTCAAGGAGGTCACTGTCGAACTTAATAATTTTAAAAACTGAAATTAAATCCTTTGTGCAGTAAGAGGCAACTAATATGGATTTGAAACACGGTAAATAATTGCATCCACAGTGCATGATCCAAAAATAAAGCAGTTACTTTTCCACAGCAGTTAAGAATGTGTTCTGCCAGAGGAAAGACAAAAAAAAAAAAAAAAAAAAAATCTGTTACTTTGGTAGGATTTGAATATCATGTTGGAAAATATTTACGTTAAGAAAAAAAATGAATAAAATTGGATCTTTTGTAATGTGTGTTTCCTGCAAATGTGTCAGACCTAGTTGCAACTTCAACCACAGATCTTTGAAGCAATTTAGTTTTACCAAGAACTAAATGACACAGAGAAAGAGAACATGACAGAGTTTGTTTTACAAGGTCAGCCAGTCGCTGACTTTTGCAGCGGAGGAAGGAGGTTACCAAAGTAATTAAGGCATAAAAATTAAAACCAAAATTAATTACTTAAGATGAAGAAGAGACACTAAGTACTTCCATTTGCTTTGTGAATGAGATGTGTTCTGTGGTGCTGAACCTGCACATGTGGGATGCGTCATCTTCTGTCTCAGGGATATCTCAGGAGAATTGCCTCTGATTTAACATGCCTAATGGGCTCTCAACATATTCCCTCACTTCATACATCTGGGCTGGTTTTAGGTAGTTCCAGCTCTTTGCTATCATATTCCTGCAGGTTGCTTCTAGCCAGCCTCTGCAGATTTCCATTTATGATTACAGAAAGAGTATGGTAGAGCTGATTTTTTCTGGGAATTAGAGAGCAGAAGAGAATTAAAACTGAGTTATACTGTAAATACACATATAAGTCCTTTTCTAATGCTGAAAAAACCCCAAACCAAGAAAAAAAAAAACAAACAACAAACAAAACAAACCAAAATGAGCATTATGTTTTATTTTTCCTTTTCATTATATAGTCTTTTTGTCATATTCTAATTCTCTTCTCAGACATTTGTGTGTATACAGTGAAAACCTGTCTTCCAGGAATTTATGTCAGGCAAAATTGTGAATGTGCTGTAGATTCTAGAGAAATGAAGTCCTATCCAACTATTCATATAATTTAGTAAAACAACTTCACTTAATCTTATCTCTTACAACAAATATTCATGCTTCATTAATTGACCAAAATAAACTAGTGGCAGAAGTGTCGCTTTTGCAATTTTCGTTTAATAAGGAGAAAACAAGGACAAACAAAAACAGAATGCGAGAGGCTCATGTGGGAGATTGTAAATTGATTTTCTTTTGAGATAGAACATAAGGGTTCTATTTCTGTTCAGTGCTGGCTCATTTGAGTATTTGTGCTGGTACAAGAAGAACATGATGCTAACAAGACGAGTTACAGAATGTTTAGTAGTCATTCTTACCCACCATAGTAATGTGAGATGTCATTGAAGAATATGAAGAATTCAAGAACACAACATTTATGGTTGGTTTTGTTACAATGAAGATGGATATATAGATCAATGTGAAGACTTGTGACAGGCTTAATATTTTGCTTATACTTTTAAATGAGAGAAAGACCTTAGAAAGTCAGGAGAGAGGGTTTTCAGTTTTGTGGTTTTTTCAACAATATTTTCCCTGGAATATGCAATGATTTAGGTTAAATGGAAATTTTATAATTTCCCAATCTTACATTAATGGTATAATTACCATTTTGTAATCTGATGCATAAATTCCTTCTGGTCACATAGAAGAAGATAAGCTTCAGTTTTCTTAGAGGTAGTACAAAAATACATTCATAAAAACCTCTTTTGTGGCATTAGATCATTTTGTTACAGTACTTCTGAAGATGTCGGTTTTCATACACTGTAAGCCTGCTTTTTCTTCTCAGTGATGCTTAGGCAAAGCAAATTTTTTCACAGATGTGGTTAAGGTTAGAGGTGTTCATTAGCAGCTGAATTTCCTGCTGCTTCACTGATGGTAATAGGATGAGCTTTTTAAATGGTAAGGTTATTTTTCATTCAGCATTATTCCCTTAGTTCCTTATATAAAAAAAAAAAGAAAAACCCACAAAAATACCACTGAACAGAATAATTCAGCTTGTGATTGGCACACAGTCTAGAAGCCAATATATCTTTCTTCTCCTCAGTCTAAAATGTCCTTCATTGTGAGGATATCATTTGTCATATCTACTTCTTTCTAAGTAATACAAATTGGACTGCCTACATTTTGGTACTTAAGTATTTATAAATGAGGTAGTCAATAATCTTATTCTTTAATGTGCCATTTGAAAAAGGTGGACAGGAAAACTTTTGTGTACGGGCATGTTTTATGAAGTTTTAAAGGGAATGTGAAATCTTCATACAAAGTTCAAAGTTATATTTTGTTATAATGAACATGAATTTTTGAAAGAGATAATACAGAATCTTCACAATAACATTATGGGTGATTTCGTGGATTTATAACTGACTCCTTAGTTCAAATGGCTAAATTCTAGCTTTAACTTACCTATATGGATAATCAGAAAAATGGAGCAAGCAGTTCCTGAAAATTTCTACTTACATGGGAATTTTCTTTTCCCTGGTTCCAGAAAGAGAGAAAAGAAGATAAATGTTTTCAGTTCCCATCAGCTATTCTACTGTATTGTTTTGGTTTCTTAGAAAATGCAATAACTTGCAATTTATTTCTTAAAATTTCCTGTTGTTGTTTGATTTTATAGATTTAATGACTTATTTGAAGTGACATGTAACAAGCAAGTGTTTTAGGTCACTCAAGGATATCAGCAAAAGTAGGTTTGGTACTAAAGCAAAAGCATGACAAAGTTTGTTGGCAAGGTTCACTCTACTACTTAATAGATTGTTAAAGTACACAGAGAAAAATCATATTAAAATCTAAAATCTACCAAAAATAGTCTATGTGGAGGCTTGGGATGGAAAAGGGGTAAGAATAGGAAATGATAAGAATAATAAGAAAAAGGGAGACTCTCCTATTAAGTCACAACGTTGAGAGCGAATCCCCTTGCCAAATTTAGCCCCAGACTTGACAAATGGATCAAGCCTGGAGGTTTTAAGAACACTTAAACTTAACAGCACTTAACTGATAACTGATATTGAAACAATTTATCCAAAGATTCTGTAGAACTTACTGTAGCATAACAGTAACTCACTTATAGGCCTTACTTACTTATGAATCTAATATATTTAAGAATCTAAGAGAGCACCATTCACAGTATGTTTGCTATGGCATGTTTGCACACACACAGAACTAAAGGGGTATGTACAAGGTATATTTCAGTGGAAAAAAATCCCCTTGAATTCAGTGTAATACTCATGTTGGATGCCTTTGCATATTCTCAGTGGTCAAGAGGTTGAGTCGAGGAGTGGGGGGTATCAGCCCAGGCTCTGTCATTACCATTTGGTGATCCTCCAGGTATAGCAAACTTGAGAGTTCACTGGCTCTGAGAGACCCCACGCAGAGGGAGGTTGTTGATTGCAGCGCACTGTGGTCCTGGAGAGTTCACAAGGTCTCACTTAGGACAGCTGTTTATAGGGTTGCAAGACAGTTGGCTTTAGTCATAGTAATTTTTCATCATGGCTGCAGTTCAGGTCAGTAATTTCTTTGAAAGTTTGATAACAAAAACGTTGTTCCACTTGAGTTGATATTCAGGCAAAAAATTAAGTTTTTAAGGATGTTCATTGAAAAAAAAGAAGCTCTAGGCTTTGCTAGGCAGTGCTAGTTCCTGGGAGAACTTGTTTTTGACAAGCTCAAGAGGAGCTAAACCCTGGTGTTCACCAGGGGTGATGGCTGCCACGCGTTTCTGATATCATAGTGCAGTCTGTGGAAGAGGAGCAGGTAGTGGGGAAGAAATACCATGTAATGCTTGAAGCATATTTTTTAAATGATTCTTGAATTAGCTAAGCAAATTTTTTTTCTGTATGAGAAGCTGGGAGTCTCCTAGCAGTACACTGACTTATGGTCTTACATCTATCAGGCAGGGATGAAGACCAGACATTTGAAAAGGAAAGTAAATCAAAGCAGGCTGCTTTAGTCTAAACTAATGTTGAGTTGGAAGCAGTGGAAGTCTAGTAATTTTGATGAAGGGTTCATGCGTTTTTTGTTAAGTACTAGAAATAAATGACATTTTCTCAAAATCTTACTGCAGGCCTTAGTTGAAGAGGATAACTGGAATTTGCCTGAAATGAGTGCTTTATTTGGTAAGCAGAATGCCACCCTTTGGAATGGAGGCCACAAAAGCTTCTCATCCAAGATCAATCTTCTAGTCACTGCAGTCCTACTTGGCAGATCTCATTTTCCTACTCATGAGACAAAATGGCATTTGCCATTTTGCTGGGAGCTCCAAACACAGTTGTTTCTATGGGAGGTCTTTATTACTTCCCTTCCTCCTTTCACTCTTTTTTTCAATTTTGTAGTAAAATACCCCATAGCTCAATCATATCTGAGGATTAATTTGCTTCCTTATTTTGCTGTAACTTTCCTAATTTTTGTATATGTAAAATACAGAAGCCTTGCTTTAAACACCCCAGAACAGGATATTGCTGCATAAAACATTTGTTTGTTTTCTGGTCACCCTGGTGACTTCTTCAGGGCAGGCAGATTTCACAGTTTTAGTGGAATTTAATATATAACCAGCTATGGGATGCGCAGCAGATCCGTTAGATGTGATCCTGATGGATTCATGAATGTACCTGTGCATTTCTAAAGTTAAAATATATAAAAATGTTAAAAGATTAAGAACAACAGCAACAATATCTATCAAACCAAGAAACAAAACCCAGTGAGATCTGAGCAGGAGAGTGGCCATATGGCTCCACAGGATGTTTCCAAGGTCTCTGTGGGCTTGAAAGCATTAGGAAACTTGGCGATGACCTCTCTGAAAGCCCCCATTCTCCAAACCTGCTGTGCCTTTGTCATGAGCTGCTGCTCCTGCCGTCACAGGAGTCTGACTTGTTCCTGATGGGAGAAGAGCTGTGGCAGGATTGTGCTTTTGGAGCATCATCCTGCTCCTTCAGTGCACCCCCCTGTGCCAGGTCTGGGGCTGGCTCACATCAATGGCACTGCTCCCGTGCTTGAAGTAAGGGCTGGGACAGACGCACATTGCTGAATCAGAGGCTTGGCATGCTGATTGATGGCTGTTCATCATAACTCCATTCTACAAAGCTTTCTCTGTCACTTTCAGTTTGTTAATTCGTTACTGTAGTCCTTTACCAGTGTTCCAAATATCTCTTGTACCTTACATTTCAGTGATGGAAGTATGTGTCTGAAGAGTGATAACATTAAGAATGGCCAGTTTCTTGGGACATAGATGCCATAGATCAAAGCTGAGCTTTCACTGTAAATCTAAGGGAAATTAAATTTTCAATGACTTATGGCTCTGTTTTCAACTCCAAATACTCAAGCAGGATTTCAAATTAATCTGTTTCAGCATTCATGCAGTCAGATGATTGCATAATACAAGAGCAAAAATTTAATCCCTAGAAATTTTTTCGTTCCTTTGTGATTTTACTTTTTAATTTATTCAGATATCAGAAGTTTAAGACAGAAGGCTTTTATTTTGTTTTGTAATGAAACAACAGAAAAAGCAACACAAACCTATGGCTGAAGGCAAAGTCTGTTTCACTAACAAAGCTTACTAACAAGGGAAGGTATAGAATTGAATGGTACATTCTCTAACAGAAAAAAATAAATAAATCCCAATTTCCTGAGACTTGGTAACTAATGAGCCTTAGATAGTGGTGTTGGGCTATTTAATGTACGCAATAAAATTAAACTTAAAAGTTAAAAATATTATGAAAATATCTAGTTAGCTATAGTTATGCAACATACAATTACAGAGGGAACTGAGATTTGTTTCATGCAAAAATGTACAAAGAAAATCAGCTGTAAAAAATGAAAAACATGGAAAAGAAAAAAACAGAAACTTATCAAAGTGTTTTTGTGCTTCACGTTTTCAGGAAGAGAGTGTTGTAATATATATAATTTGAAGGGGAATAGGCAGTCTGATGAGTTTAAATTATTTTTATTGAAACCAAGGGGATTAATTTGAATTCTTAATACTAATTTCCATTTTGTTCCATTGGTTAATGCTGCATGAACTATTCTGTGTGTTTTCTGTCTCTGCTAAAGCTTCTTTGCTCCTTCTCAGAAGTTTCATTTTTATGTTGAAGAGTGGGTGTTCCACCAGAGCAGCATTTTTTTATGAAAGAAAAAGTTATCAGCACTATTCATATCAATAATGACAACCTCGACGCAGAAATATGTGTCAGATGCAATCCAGAGATCCATGGCTCTGGGAAGAATGAATGACAGTTGACTTTCAGTTTTAAGACTGGCTAGACATTTCTCTATAGTTCTTCTGAAAGAGCTGTGTACAGCCAGAAAGAGCAGTAGTGATCACATGAACTGAAGTGAAGCCTAATTAAAGCCACTGCTGTCAACAATTCATCTCTACCAGGACATTTTCTCTATTCTTTTGAAGTTAGAGGTCTCACCTAAGTGAAACTAACCATTACGCTACATATGTTAGGTGCATTTGGTTTTCATTATTCTCAAACTATTTCTATAATGTAAAGATACATATGTCATACATGTATACACTACTAAATAGATGCACAGTCTTCAAAATGATATTTAGATTGGGGTTCTGCTGAACTAGAAGGTGTTAGAAAAAATGGCTTCCCATATATGTGAAGCAGAATGGTTAGAGTACAGTAGATCCAGCATTTCTGAAGTCCTCTGAATGTGCCCTCAACCTTCTGCCCCTCCAAAATGCAGCACAGTGGATGGAAACATACCCTATATTTCAAGGGCTGAAAGTAAATTTTTGAAGCTTCTTGTAGAATGGGTGAAACAAATTGTGTGTAGATTGGGAGTCCCTTCTCATTCACTAAAATGTCCAATCTCATACTTTAGTTATTTTCTATGGTCTATTTCATTTATCAACTAAGAGTTGGTTGAGAGGACATCAGAAGCCACTAGTACTCCCTTCCGAGAAAAGTGAAATAAGATGTGATCCTGGCAATTACAGCTGAGTAAGCAAAACATTCTGGAAGGTGATGATTTTTATTTCTCTGCTTTTTTTATGAAATCTTATGAAGGTAGATTCACAAAAATTTAAAAAAAATATTTAAATAATTCTCTCTTTTTTTTTCTTTTTTTTCTTTTTTTTTTTTCAATCAGTTTCCATCACAGATCCAGGGTCCAAAGTATAGAAGGTTGGAGATGCATAGAACTGATTAAGAGCACTGGAAATGTAATGGGTACTAAATTAAGTGCTGCTTATTTTTAGATTAAATTTAGTAAGCTCTGTTTCTGTCCTTCTCATCTCTTTTCAATGTATTCACTTTGGAGGAAAATTTGGGTCTTAAGAAGGTGTGCAGTTCAAAGAGGGTAAAAGTTTTACACACTGTATTAGCCAGTTGCTACATAGCTAATTAACTAGAAATTAGCTACCTACTGTGAGTTGATATCAGACAGAGTTTTATCTTTAGTGTCTTAATAGGATAACCATGCTGAACATGTATATATGCTTTTGTTTAACATTTCTGTTAAAAGAGATTATCTGTTGAAAACAAAATTTATGTTCTCTTTTGAGCAGGAGAGGTAATAGTGAAAACTGAGCTGCTGTTGCATCCTGGTTGTTTGTAAACCTGTCTCTTTGTGAGGGCACAGTTTGGTATTTATACCCTACAGCCCCAATTGTTTTTCAGAAAAATTATTTGACCCTCGAAATGTAATAAATAATCTCTGGAAAAACATATAGACAACTTCCTAGCAACTTCTTATATTCACACTTGCATCCACATGTATATTTTAATGTCCTTACCATTTCTGTTTTCTACGAAATGTGAGTCATAATGTAATATTTATCTTTTTTTCAGCCAGTGGATTCTGAGGTGCTTGCTCTTTATGCTCATCTCATCTTCCTGATAGCGTTTCTCTGCTTTATCGTATATAATGTGAAGACCTATATATTTATTAAGGGTACAAATCAAAGCAATAGCACCCCCTGTAGGAACAGACATGTCCAAAAGGTGTTGTCCCTCTTTACTCAGTGGCCCCTTAGACGTGAGCAGTGCTGACTGCATTGTCATGGTGACCTGTTCCTTATGGACTTTTCCTCTGCATCTTCTTCTTGCCTCTCCAGTGGCAGCAGCACATCCATCATGTGGCAGGTTGAGGTTTAGTTTTACACACAAAATTTTGTCAATTTTTTTGGGTATCCAATCAGGTAAGCAGACACATCATCTGCATATCCATCAAGTGAAGGACATGTCAACCTGATTGTTTTGTCTTATGAAGTTGGTTTTCTCATCAAGTAAAAGATCGGGAATTATTTCCTTGAATGTTAGCATAAGAGGCTATGTGGCTTCCCAAACATATAAAGGTTTGCTTGTGAGAAATTTTGCAGCTAAATCTAACATGGATAATGGAGAAAACATTATAAAACATGAAAAAAATCTGAAAAAATAATTCAGCTCATGATTGTATAATTTAGTAGTGTATATAAAAGAAGTTGAATACCTCAAATTGAAATTTGAATCTTCTTACTGAATTCATTTGTAATTAAATCCAGGACTGAAGCTTTTTGTTTTAATGTCACCTTCCTATCAACATGTATTTACAAACATTTTCAGGCATAGTCTGTCTAGTCATATATCATCTGATTTATGATCTGTAACTTCAGAGACTGATACAAAACTAGGTGAATTTTCAATAGGTATGATATTGTGAAAGAAAAGTGTTTGAGATAGATGCCATGTTATGATACTGACTGCTCAAATCCCGCAAAGTAGATTCTTACTACAGACAAATGAGATAAAACATGAACATGTGGAAATCTGTTCTGCTCCATTTGCATCTGACTTTGGACTGGTAGCTTCAACTAAAAATTTAACAGAATGAAAAGTAGAAACTACTTATGATCAATTATTCGAATTTGTGTTATTGTTGCATCTCAATTCACCAAAGGCAGCCAAAAAGAGTAATAGCCTGACCTTTTCTGAGACAGAAAAAGACTCTCACCTGAAGTTCCTTTTCCATGTCCTTGAATCAGTCTTATGTTACCAGATCTATGGCAAAACTTGAAAAATGTCATGTTTGGTTCTGTTTTTAAATATATGACTTCAAGGCCCAAGAGGCTGGGATGGATTAGTTCCAATTTAAATGAATCCATAACTGTATGGAAGAGATACAAAAAAATAAGCCAGGCTCTTTGAAATGCTATCTAAACTTATTAAATACATGTGCCACAGTGCTCTGCTTGGATTTCAAAACATTCCTGTCACTTGTTCCTCGAGTGTTCCTATAGGCTGTTTTGCATAGTCTGGCTATATGCACATGGCCATGAGATTCATTACATTTTTTTAGAAAAGGTGAAAATTCTAGGTCAGAAACCAGCAAACAGAATTCAGGACACTACCAAAAAGTGGAGGCAAGATACATGAGGCAGAAGTATGAACACAGTTCAGAACTGGAAGTAATAAATGCCTAGCATTTAGTCTACAGACATGAGTAAATACAAGCCTGTCTGGAAAACAAAGTAAGCACTATAATAGCTTGCTGCTTTGCAAAGGTTGGTGGTGTTTAGAATCTGGAAAAAGGGGAATACTTTGACAAGATACAAGTTCTGGTGAGCTGCAACTCATTATGAATATTACAGCTAAAAAGGAATGGATTATCTACATAAGGAAAGCGCTTAATAATTTCAGACTGGGCACTTCTACATCAGAAACAATGAAATAGTTACCAAGCAGGTGACAAGGGAGTAATAAAGTAAAATTCACCATATGTAGTGGCAATTTTATCCACGTTATTTACGTATTTGAACTGCATATGTAGGTTAATAAAGTGGAAAAAGAGTCACAGCTTGTAATATTGTCTTGGTAAAAGACCTGGGCTTGACAAGACACTGTTCTTGGTACATTTTAGGAGATGTCAGGTACTTCATAGTTATGAGTCAGAAAAAGATTCCAAACTTACCTAAAACTCATGTAACTAAAAGGTTCCCCTTCTCCTTGGGAAAATTGAAATTCCATACCTTTTTTTTTTTTTAATACGAGCAAATGAGATATAGTAAGTATAAACTCCAACAAACAAGACCAACTACCAAATTACCTGTACCTCCAAAACAAAATTATAATTGAATTCTTTCTGTATAGAGACAAATAATTAAAGAAACAGGAATAAGGAGGATCTTTTCTTGCTAAGAAAGAAATTCTAGGAGAAATGTTTTTTTCAATGCTTCTATTAAAACAAAAAATAATTTCCAGTTTCTTCTTGAATTGCTTTTAGTATCTAGGATATCTTCTGAGAAAGAAGATTTTTTTGATATCATAGAATCATAGAATGTCTTGGGTTAGAAGGGACCTGAAAGATCGTCTAGTTTTCATGCCCCTGCCATGGGCAGGGACACCTTCCATTAGATGAAATTTCTCAGAGTCCCAGCCAACCTGACCTTGAATATTTCCATGGATGTGTGATGTGATATAGAACATATTGGACATTTCATCTGAGGGGAACAAATGAAAGAGGATGACCCAAGAGTCTGAGCAGCACTGGAAAGAGCTAAAAATTTAGAGCATAAGAAACACAAAAATGGGAAGTAGGGGTAAGAGTAAATAGGAAAATATTAACCGGGGAGAGTAGAAGAAAATATAATAAGGAAAATAGTAAAGAAAACATTTAAGTCCACCTCAAAAATACGTGCCTTAGCATTGTATGGGTACAACATATCCATGTTTGGTAAATACAGGGGAAATTCCTGCTCCCCTGTTTGTTGTTTTTTTTTTACTCTGGAAGATACATAAAACATAACTTTCAGTATTTTGAGAAACTGAAGGAGTTTCTGTTAGAGAGGTGAAGCCCTCAAATATTTTTATAGGAAGCAAACAACCTGATTTGTGTGATTTTTCCAAGCAGGATATTGGCACGTATATTTTGCCTGGTATTTTGCAGTAACAGCATCAAAGAGAAGCCTTTCCTTTGGTAATTAAAATGTGAACAAAAGCTGAAAAGAAACATTTTTAAAATGAGAAAGGTGTTTCATCCATGATGATGAGAATGTATAGAAATGTAATTTTATAAAAGGATATTGAGGATTGCTGAAATTGACTGTTATTGATCTTTCTACTAGTAATTTGGTGAACAGACCTTTCAGAGTATGAGATTTTGCACAAATCATTGAGACCACTCTTTACAACACTTTAGATGTTCATGGAGGAAAGGCAGGAAACTGATTACAGAGCTGTCATTCAGTACAGTGTGCTCCAGCAGCAACTGAGCATGAGACACTGCAGGTTTTAGTTAAGTTATTGGAGCCTGGGAATTTACATACATTCGGTTTCAAAGTTACCCCATTTGCTGCCATTACTACAAACTAGGATTTTAAACAAAGGCAGTGGACTTGTGACACTGTGTCACTGCAGAGAAACATATTTTCTAACAGTGCATGAAGGTTACTTGACTTTAGGAAAATGTTGTAAAGTGTGTCCTTCCTGTCCCTGACCCCGCCCCCCTGACCCCTTCTGACTGGATGTGAGTCAGGACCGCCCCCCATCCCTAGAGATAAAAACCCCAGCCAGGTCCGGAACAGCCTCTTTGGTTCTGGACTCATATGGAACCTGTACCCTCCCTCGCCTTCCCTTCCCCCTCCTCAGTCTCCCCACTCCTCCCCTGTTTTCCACAATAAAAACACCATGCAGACCAGGAACCAAACAGCTGCCTTTCTAAACCTGCACCGCTTCTACAAGAACCGTGTCTGACCAGCCCCACAGCTCGTGGCCATGGAATGACCATCCTGCGTGTTCCGGTTCTAGGGCAGCCCTCCCCCGCAGCAGGGGAGAGCTGCCTTTTGGTTTTGCTCTGCAGGAAAATAAGAGTTTGACCCATTTATATGAACCTCAGCTCCACAAGGAAATAGAACAAGCTCTGAAAGCCTGTTGCATAGCCCAACAGTGCAAGCTATAGATTACAGAGCCTAAAGTGGTGGTTAGTAAAGCAAATAGTGCACTCACTCAGCAATTGTAATATTCCTTGCTTCCAAAGGAGCAATGACTGTCTTAAATTTGTGAAAAATATTCCTTGCCAACATGCTGGAAACCTTTTCACTTTCATTCATGGTAAAGAAGAATCATTCTGTAATGAGATCTCATAAAAGACAAGATATAGTATTTTCTTTATCCCTCTCACAAACAGAGAATCAAAGTGTAGAAAGATATCTGACAACCTGCAAGGAAGGAGAGTCTTGCACAGTTCTCAGCTGCTGCCCTGTACTGTCATATACTGAATTAGCAAAATGACAGATTGCCAATAACACTGAAATAATCACATTCTAGGACAGCATGAGCAATATGAGTAAAGATGTACTCCATTTGCTGGACCCTTCTGCTTGTAATGGAAAATGTGTAAATGGCTGACTCCAAATTAAAAAAAAAAAAAAAAAAAAAAAAAAGGAGGCAGCTAACTGGTTATATTTTATAATAATATTTACAATAATATGACCTTAATTTAGCATCTGTGCTGGTCATGCCCAGATAGATAAGAATAGATTATAGAAATCTGAGTACTTTGAAAGGCTGATGCAAAGACGACAGGAAAGTAGCACTGAAAATGTAGGATTTAAATCACCACCATCTCCATCTGAAAAAATTACTCTCACTCTCTGTGTTGGTTGAACTCCAGAGAACAACCAAGCACCACACAGCTGCTCTCTTGCACACCCCACAGTAACATAAGGGAAGAGAATCGGAATGGCAAAAGCAAGAAAACTCATGAGCTTAGATTAGAACAATTTAATAATGAAAATAGAGTAATAAGAACAACAACAACAACTTTAATTTTAATGAAAAAGAAAGTAATAACAGGAAACAAATAAAACCCAGGAAGACAAAGTGATGCAAGTGAAAACATTTGCTCACCCCCAACTAGCCAATGCCCACCCAGTCCCTGAACAGCAGCCCTATGGCCAACCTTCCCCTTAATTTATTTTTGATCATGATGCCATATGGTCTAGAATATCCCTTTGGTCATTTGGGATCAGCTATTTTGGTTGTGTTTCCTCTCAAATTCTTGTGCATCCCTACGTATTTGCTGTTGGGGTGTTGTAAGAAGCAGAAAAGGCCTTGACCTTCTGTGAGCCCTGATCAGCAGCAGCCAAGACATCCCTGAGTTATCAAAATTCTTTCCAGCACAAATCCAAGCTACAGTCCCACACTACCTACTATGGAGAAAAAATACTTCAGCCCAGCCAAAACCAGCATGTGTTCCTCTATTGCTATGATAATTTCCTTTTAATAACATAAGGATGAAAAAAACTTAATTCACACCAAAATTAAATAGATGGTGATCTGCAGCATGCACAATTGGAGGCAAAAAATCCTGGTCTGCTTATCATTGTACAGGTTTAGTAAAGTTTGAGTTATGAGAAGATGTTGATAGTGGCTTAGAAAAAGACACTGAAGATCAGTCACCTGAGAATGACTGATTACCACCGTGATTTCTCTTAATACTAGTAATGAGCTACATATCTGTACAACAGCAAAATGTTTGTCAGTTGCGATTTGTAATATAGAAGAAAAAATAGAAAATTAGTAGTGTTTATTGATTGTATATCACAATAAAATGTATCAGTGGTTCACCAAGGGAAGAGAGAAGATGGCTGTTCTCTCTAAGTAAAATAATGTTAATTGGTCAGTCAAGCACAGGATATAATAAACACACATATCTAAGGAAGTAGAAAAGTGCTTATTTTACACAAATAGCAGAGTCAGTTGATTTTCTCTGTATGTACCCAATATAGTAATTTTCCAAGAGAAAGGATGATGCTTCCTCGGTGCATTGGGAGATTTGATGGGAGAACATGGCTACAGGAATATAACATTTTGCCAAAATGTAATGATTTTTGATGGAGGCAGTAAAGCAGAGGTTCTCTGTGAAAGTGCTCTCTGGGGTACAAAGTAAGGAAAATATTATAAATGCTTCTTCCATCTTCCCTGAAAGAGCATACCAGCTATATCTGGTTTTTGAGAGGAGAAAGAACATTCTTGTTCAACCTTAGCTTGAGAGCCCATTTAAAAGTATTAGAGTTTAAGAGAGAAAAAAAAAAATGAAAGGGAGGGGCATATGCATTTTATTTTAACTTGGATTCAATTAAGGTGATTTTTAAATGTGTTGATAACTGATTACCACCAACATATTATGAACATAATAAAAGGAACCTAAGCATTATATCTCCAGGAGGGTTTGGAGCATATAAAAATGTGAGTCTCCATTTCATCTCTATATATCAGACACAATAAAGAGGAGCAAAAGAGGCATGAAAAACAAGAAACTTACTTTGGTGCCTTCAAATAATTTTGTTATTTTTCTTTCAGCTGTGTATACTTCCTAGTGATTATCATGTTATTGATAGTTAAAATACTCAGAGTGTAAGGTCAGCTTGAGCACTGTAAAACTGTAGATAGTTTGTGAATTGAATAAGAAAAAAAAATTTGATCAATATATAGGAATCAAATTCAAGTTGATGCTTACTATCATGGATAAGTAATACCAAAAAATATAGTCAATTCATCTTGAAAATAATGGTACATTTCAGCAAGGTGCTGTAGAGCAAAAGAGCAGCATATATTTAGCAAAAGCAGAAAATTCTTCACAGGGCTATTGAGATGTAATTATTATAAACAAAGGTTTTATAGAGAATGGTCATCTGTCTCTGTGGGGGAGAGAAGAGATCAATAATATTAATGACACAGTGCACTTGAGTAATCAAATTTCTTAATCTTTTTTACACAAAATAACTTCCCTTTGAACATTACACAATTTAGAACAGCCACAAATTGTAACTCAACAAATAAATTGGTGTGCATTTTCCATGGATTGAAATCAGCCTGAAAATTTGCAATGAAGCTTTTCTTTTTTTATTAATTTTCTTTTTCTTTCTTTTTTTTTTTTTTTTTCTGTGAATGGCTTTCCTTCATCAAAAACTCATTGGTTTGTGCTCTCATGGAGTTTCTAAGATATTAAGGAAACTGCTTGTGTTTTGGATGCTCCATTTATCATTAAGTGTGGGCATTTCAAGTGTACACATGTGCTAGATTGTAAAACCAAAAGCATGTTGCATGCTCTGTGCATGTGACTTGCTGCAACATGAAGGCATTGACAAGTCACTCTTAAAAGAGTAATCTAGGGAGCTGAGGAAAGCACTTGCTGTGCCAGGTCGTGTAGCATTTAAGTAACACTGAAATCTATGAAACAAATTTTGCATTCTCAGAATGTAGTTTTTAGAAGTGGCATAACCTTTTATATAAGAACCATTTGGCATTTCAATCTATCACTTATAGCCAAGAAGGACTAAGTGAATGTTGAAGACACATGGTTGGATTTAGCTCAAATCCTAGCTCTGCTTGTCTCAATGGGTTTTTTCAAATCACTTTTCTCTATATTCAGTTCCTTCTTTGTAAAATATACTGGCTGGTGTTCATATGCTGTGAGGATCTATCAAGATGTTTTATTCATTAGAGCCTAGAAAGTCACGTGCTAGACTCTGAACATTTATTTATATGATATATATGGATTATAAATGAACATTCCTACATTATACACTACTCATTATTATTTTTATCACTATTTAGTTTTTTTGGTCTTTGGAAGATTATGAAAGCAACTTTTCATGTAGTAAATACACTTTTTATTTAATGTCTAAAAGGTTTTATGTATTCTTTTTTCACCACCATGAAATTATGCTGTAAATAACCATACTTCAACATTATAAACTCTTTATTAGTTCTAACTTCCACCAGTGTGTTTTTGTTTGTGAGGCCATTTGTTTTTTCTTCCCAAACAGCATGGAAAAAAATTTGAAAGCCAAGTTTTGTTGCTTTGTAATGTATATTTTTCTTGGTTTTCTTGCAATAAGGTTGCTATGCTGTGTCAATTGTTTGTTTGGTTCCCCCCCCCCCCGAAACATTCAGGATTAAAGTTAAGGATAATGGTAGGAAGATATATATTAAAATTGTAGCTGTAAATCATTAAACAGAATTTCACTTGTGCCAGTATTCTCTGAATGTGCATACTAAGTGTGTCAGATGCAGGGGACACAGATGCTTTCCTTTACAAAGGAAACTCTACAAAAAAAAAAACAAACTTAAATGATAAATGTTAACCTGGTTTTAAAGAACAGCATTTTGAGGAGATCCATGGAAGGACATTATACCACACAGAAAAGAAAGCATAGCAAACTCAAAATGTGAAACATTAAATAGTGTTACCTACATCACCTTCAATGCAAAACTGAATGGAGTGTTATCAACTTTTGTTTCTTCAACTGTAAACAGGTAGTAGAAAAATTTTCCTTTATTATACTTGTAGTGGATGCAAAAGACCATAGTGTGAAGGTCAAAGAATGCAGTTTTAGTTATCTTGTTTTTTAGAAGAACATTTTAACCTTTTCTTTCTCCCTTCCCTCTTCCCTTCTCTTCCCTTTTACTTGTCTTTCTCCTGGTTGACTCTAGAGCCCAGAAAACACTGTTTCCAGTGTTTCAACTTCTGAACTGAGAAATAATTTTGTGGAGTGAATGAACACATGCTTTTGAACACAGAAATGAGCTGGACCAAAAGCACCACCAGGAAAAATGGTCCGTAATGACCAAAGGAATGTCATGCTGTTTACCCAGGGCAATGTGTGCTCACATCCCACTGTGCTTTGCAGATATTCTGAATAGAAGAAACACTGGCTGTTCTAAAATATGTTATCTACAGTGACCATATGCAGAAAAAGGAGTCATAGGAAATTTAGGCTTTGTGAGAAGCACTCACAGAATTGCAACTGCAATATATCCTAGAAATAGATTTCCCCCAAATTCGTCTTAAAATTATGGAAATTTGCAGCACTGAGTGTGTATAATGTTTTTCAGGGTTTTTAGTATAAAACTGAGGAAAGTCTAGTATCAGTTTTTCAGGACATTAGGGGCTTGAGTTTATTTCAGGTGGAACCAATGTATACTGATTTTTTTTTTTTTAATCTTCCCTGCAAACCACATTTTCTTCTTCTGAAATGCCATTTTAAAATGCCTGCAGGTCCTGTGAGCACAAAGGTTTGTTTTGCCATCCATATCATTGCTTTAAAATGCATTCCACAAAAGTGGAAAGAAAAGTGGTAAATTATTTGTTGAATTTTTTAAGCACCATTTTCACAAACCTTTCCCCTCTCTTCTCTCTTTTCTTTTTCCTGATAAGCTTTAGCAAAATAAAAGCAGGCCAAAAGACTCAGAGAAATTAATTATAAGATGACATGTTGTTGATTTCATGCCTTATGCGGATGCAAAAAAATTTAGATTTTTCATTAGCACCCAGGCCTCTCTGTTCTTTTTCATGATGTTTGCCTTTCCTTTTTCTTTTTTTATGCTGGCTTGGTTTGTTTTTTATGGGGGGGATGTTCTTGCAGGCTTTGTGAATGTTACACTTTTCAGCTGTATGTTTCTAAGCTCTTTAATAAGCCTAAGCAGATTTTTGTGTCAGTTACATTGACACAAACCTGCCACAGTGCCTTCCTTGTCTTTGGTGCTTGTCTAGGTGTCTATCTGTGTACTTGAAATACAGAATCTTTCATCCTTTATTTATTTTTAAGGTCTGATCATTGCTTAGGAGAAAATGGCTTGTCAACTCCTGTAGGAAACTTTGCTGCATCCCAAATTCAGTTTGCTTTGTGCTTGCTTAACAATGAAGTGTAAGGTCTGCTGCTGTTTTTGGAGTTAAATGGTGTTACCAAAAAATAAAAAAACAAAACCAAAAACCAACAATACACCAGAAAAGAACAGCAAAATAATCATTTTCTGTCTGTCTCATTCCCCACATTAATTTTATTTTCTTCGAGCTTGAAATTTTCTGTGCGAAGGCAAAAAGCACATCTGCCTCCTTGAGAGGATTTTGTTTCAAGCAATGTCATAACCCACCCAGGCTGTTAAAATGACACACAAGACTTTCCTTACCCTTTCTCTTCCTCTTTGAAATATTTTAGTGTGGAAGAGAAAGTGTTTAGATCCTCCGGGTGATTTCTGCTCAGCCAAGCTAATTCCATTATCCGTTAGTCATGTTTACATCAGGCTAACAGCTAATAACTCATGTGGAACTCTGTAACCATCTTTAATCTTGTTCTTCATCCAGGAGCCTGGCTTTCCCGGATTATTAATGGTGATGGGTAAGCGCCCTGTCAGGCTTCTGCTCATGGAATCACAAAGCAGCACAAGGTCAGCCCTTTCAGAGCAGCTCTCCGGTGTGACATATGGTAATCACATGTACCCCTCCTCCTAAGGAAAAGAGCTGACTGTCTCACACAGAGTCTCAAAACAGTAATTGTTCTTGTGCAACCCATTAAAGAGTTGGATTTTCTCTTCTAAAAAAGTTGGCGATAGCAGCTGAGAGAATTGTGACTGATGAAGTCAGCTGTCAGTTTGGTGGCATGTTGTTTGTATCCAAGTGAGTCTTTCTTGCAGTAAAATTATCTTACAGAGGATTTCAGAATCCCAGTAGGCTTACAGGAGGCAAAGGATGCCCTCAGAATTAAATAAAGCATGGATGACACACTGTGAAGAAATTACTTTTTAATTCTTTTCTGATTGACTTAAACAATTCAGAGTACCAACAGTATTATAGATCAATCATAATTTTCTATTAAGTTGGCAAAATGTTTAGGTATGAGTACTTGGATATATGAATAGTTTCTATAACTTTCATGCATGTTTGTGTAGGCAGCAAAAAACCCCTTAATTTAAGTACAGTAATGTCAAATCAAAGCTTTAACCTTAGACTCTGTTGGATAAGTGAAACTGAAATAGGATGAAGAACTTGTTTAAGCTGTTTCTATTCAACAGGGCAAATCTGCTCTATTGTTGCAATCAGAATGAGTGAGTGTAAACAACATCAGGGTAAGTGATCATGCTTTTCATCCTAGACAGTGCTCAAGAAGCCTGTCTTTGTCTATTGAATGCAGATGATGTGCAAGTATCCTGCCAAGTTTCAGTTTGTGAAAACTAAATGAGGCCAAGAACAGACCTTGCTAAGGAACCTGTAATTTATGCAGCCCTGAAATGCTAAATATTCTTACAGGGGTGTTACAACTTCTGTGATTAAAAAAACCAAACAAACAAAACCAAAAGCAAACAAAACCAAACAAACAACCCCAACCACCCACCAAAATTATTTGGTCACGTAAATCTGTCAGGAATGAAAAATAGTTTAGGATGTACTATGCTCTGCAAGTCTCTTTTATTCATCCCAGTGTAAAATCTTTCAGCTTGAAATAGGCAGCCAAATCTTTATCTTAACAATTATCTGCAAGCAGATAATATTTATTAAATAAAATGGAAAACATATGGATGTAATGTGAAATTGTGGATGGTCTCTTTATGGAAATGGAAAGCAATCTGCTAACTCAGTTAAAATTTGACTGCATCACATTATTCTAAAGAACAATTAAAAATATGTATGAATAGGCATGATGGACTTTAAAACACTTTCATATATTTGATTTGATCATTTAAATATAAAATCTCTTTTCTTCCCCCTTTTCTTTTAAAACTATTCATAGACTCATAGAATCATAGAATCATAGAGTCACAGAATGTTTTGAGTGGGAAGTGACACTAAAGATCAACTAATTCCCACCCCCTGCCATGAGCTACCAGACCAACCTGTCCAACCTGGCCTTGAACAATTCCAGGAATGAGGCATCCACACCTTCTTTGGGCAACCTCTGCCAGTGCATCACCATCCTCTGAGTAAAGAAATTCTTCCAAATCCAATCTAAGTCTCACCTCTTTTACTTTAAAATCTTTCCCCCTTGTCCTGTCTGCTACTGTAAAAAGTTTCTCTGGATCTTTCCTATAAGGTCCCTTTAAGCACTGGAGGGCTACTAATCAGGTGTCTCTGGAGCCTTCTCTTTCCAGGCTGAACAACTCTTGCTCTCTCAGCTTGTCTTCAAATGAAAGATGCTCCATCCCTCTGATCATCTTCATGGCCTCCTCTGGACTTTCTCCAACAGGTCTATGCCCTCCTTGTGCTGGGACCCCAGAGCTGGATGCAGCATTCCAGGTGTGGTCTCACCAGAGCAGAGCAGAGGGCAGAATCCCCTCCCTTGCCTTGCTGGCAACGCTACATGATATGGCTGGCTTTCTGGGTGCAAGAACACACTGTAGGCTCATGTCCGGCTTTTTGTACACAAGAACCTCCAAGTCCTTCTCTGAAGACCTCTTTCAATTAGTTATTTTTCAGTCACGTCTGGGATTGCTCTGACCCAGGCGCAGCACCTTGCACTTGACCTTGTTGAACCTCATGAGTTTCTTGCCATCACACTTCTCAGGTTTGGTCAGGTCCCCCTGGATAGCTTCCCATCCTTCAGGTATGTCAACTGCATCGCTCAGCTTGGTGTCATCTGCAAACTTGCTGAGAGTGCACTCTATCTCGCTATGTCATTGATGAAGATATTAAAGAACATTGGTTTTAAGAGAGAGCTCTGTGGGAAAAAATAGTATAAAGTATTTATTTAAAAAAAAAAAACAAACCCAAAAACCCAAAGCTAAATGCAATGCAGATTAAAATCTGTTAAGCATTTTTCACTATATATATTTTTTTTACAGAATGAAATGTAATACACTTAACCTAATTTTGTTTATTATTTCCCTTTCTTAAATCAGAAGCACCAGAGTTTGGGGAGCAGTGATTGGGTAAGAGAGAAATCTGAATTGATTTGGTGGCCTTTGACTCAAAGCAAGGAGTTGCTGTTGCTATATTTATTGGGGAAAGAGGGGAGGGGAACACAAGCAGCACAAGTGACTGCAGAAAGGAAAGCAAAGCTAAGCTCAGAGGCCCCATGGAGGTTGGTTTGCAATCCTTGAGAGCTTGAGCAGGTGCAAGCAAACAGGCCTGCCAGGCACCTCTGTGTTGACAGAAGGATGGAAATTCATGCAAATAAGTCTTTCTTGTCACAACTAAGCATTTGATAGATGAAAATTATGCTGATTTTATAGAATTAAACTGTCATTTTATGGAGAGAAATATTTAGAACTGCTGTGTTATAATACTCAACCATGTGAACATAAGTAAATGCTGCCTTCAAAATCTTTACCTCTGACTCCTCGCTCTTCCTGCTGCATTCCAGGAATGCTGTGGCCTCCTGTGCATAAGTCTTTCTGTGGCTAAATCTCTTGTGCTTGTAGCTGCCAGATTTCTGTAGTCTCCAACACATAAAGTCATTGTCTATCATGGGGTTATAGATTTTACCTTTCTGCTAATATGACGTGTTAAACCATCTGAGCAGACTTCTGGCTTGTGTTCTATGTTGAAAATTACTTTTATAGTTTCCTGTCTCTGCTTTATAGGATGGCACCTTGTAATCTTCTCTTTTTCTGTTCTGCTTCTACCTCCCACAACTGATACCTCCAATTGGAATGTACTCCATTTAATTTATGATAGCAGTGGTTTCAGGGTAAAGGGCTACTGCTGTACTCAGGTTTATTTATTTTTTTTTTTTTTTCATGTCTTTGTTGGTGTTTTTGTTCATAAAGATCCACAGAGTTTCTGTTATTAAAAGACAAGGGGAAACAATTGCTATACAACACTTCAATATGCTGTTTTAATGAGAGGCTTTACCTTAGAATGCTTCATTGTATGGAAAACAGGTTTTTTTTTTTATTTTTTCCTTTTCTGTTAAAAAAAACCTTTTTAAACAAATCTTTTTAAAATTGTTCTTGATTTTAAATTAGGATTGATCTAAAAAGATGATAATTCAAAAAGGGAAGGAATCTGTGTTTCAGTTTGTTTGTTTAATTATGGATAGAGTTCAGCTGAAAAAGAGAAGATGACATTTCAAAAAAATTTATGAAATGAAATCGTAATTTTTTTTGTTTTTTAGTTTTGACTCAATAGTCTTTGTTCACTATTGACTATTTTAATTTCAAAATATTTTCATTCCAAATAGCATTTTATGTCTGAAAAAACTACTTTAAAATAGTCTGAAATTAAAATTAGTTTTCAAACATATTTCCTCATTTTGTTTCCGAAATAGTTTTTCTATAGTTTCACATGGTTTGACATAGTTTAGCCAACAATACAATTTATGGTAGAGGTTTTTTCACATGAGTTATCAGTCCTATTTACCTTTCATTAAGCAATGGAAAGACAATTCAAATCTAAAAGTGTAAAAAAGAAAGAATTTTCCATCTTACAAAGTTTCCCTCTTCATATAATTGTAATCTAAATCTAGTTCCATTATCTTTCCTAGGGTATGCATGTCTGTTTTACTTTATTTCTGTTTCTTATAAGCTAAAAAGGAAAACTAAAGCAGTATCAGAAGGGAAAATGTCACAGTAGAGTTTAGGAAAAGATTAGACATTCAAAACTGTTACTTGTCTTTTATACTTCTGTCACATTTTCCTTTGAAGTTCTCATCTTCTTTAAATCTCAGCAAGTGTCCAATTCTGTTTTTCATGGCTTGAAAGTTTTCTGGCCTTCTTGGTTGTGCTGTCCTTTTTGAGTGCTACAGTAAGAATTTGGTAAACAAAGACTATTTTTTTTTATTGTTACCTTACTTTGAAAGAAATCAAAATGTATTCTAGCATCTAGTGTGTTTGCAATTTATCAATTTAGTCTTAAATTTTCATCATGTTATTCCTGCTGCACTGCCCTCTGTAACCTCAAGAAGCTTTTGGACTCATAGAGGATTAATTTTATTTCTTTTTCCAAAATTAAGTGTAAAGTTCCAGTTTTGACAAGAGAAAATTTGAAAAACAAAGTATGGAATGCAAAAATGCTGCAGCAAGCACTTTCAATTTGAAAAATAAATGTCACTGGTACACAGTCAAAATAATAAAAATGCATTTGAGTTTTGTACAGGGAGATTATACTCTTTGGGATAATGTATTATATTTGCGTTTGTTTGTTTTTTTTTAGTGGAAGAACACATTTAATTTTCTTGTTTTCACTTCTAAGCACTGGACCACTGCGCTTAGTAGAAAGTGGAAGATGTATCAAGTGTCTACTTTGTTTCTTTTTTTTAGCGGCACAGAGCAACTCTGCTGCTGAGCATTATTTTTGGGTTCTATATGGTATAGGAAGGGAAATTGCACCTTAAAAACATCTGAAGAAGTCATATTTTCGGCAGTGTCCATCAGATATGTTTTTTCTTCATGTAAACTAGGAGTGGAAAGGATCTGTACTCTGTATTGGGAAGGTTAATTTATGTAATTCAGCAGCAAATATATTTGGTGTTTTTCTGAGAATTTATCACTCTTAGGCATGCCTGTAAGGAATATTCCTTCATTTTCCTTAGGTGTATATAAATGTGTCTCTGTGTCTTACTATTTATGCATCCATATACATATAGAAAGAATGCAAAATAAAGGGATATTTGCTGTCCAGAATTTTTTGACCCAAAGCCCTAAGCAAATGTTGTTGTCATGAAAGCTTTGTTTTGGTATCATAAGAATGACTGAAAATTATATTATTTTTCAAATAAGTTGAAGAAAATTAGAAACCTGAGAGTTTTGCCTTGATTTCCTAGGAGAAAAAAAAAAATCAATAAGAGCTTTTTAGAGGAAATTGTAGAGACAAAGACTTTACTTTGTCTTTGCTCTGAGAAAAACTTACTTTTCTTTTTATTTTTTCCTTTTTTTTTTTTTTTATTTTTCTTTAGGTGGTGGAATGTTTAATCTTTGCAATACAAAAGGGATATCTGGGAGGTGAAACTTTGCTACCTCCCAGAAGGTGAAAGGCACATCAACTCTGAAAGTCATTTAAAAAAATTGACTTACTTTTGCTGCGAATAATTGAAAAAAATAATGTTCTTCAAAATCGGATTGGTCACAGTTTGGTCTCTCTTTTTCAAAGATCCCATCAAACAGGAAACATTAACTAAATCATAGAGACTGCTGTAATTTTTTTCCACTACTCACACAAGCAAACAAATTCTGCATCTTAACATGGCATATAGTCCGACTTCCTACACAAAGTGATCATGAAATGTGCCCTATACTTATATGTATCTAAAAGCTTGCCCTAATTTTCCAAAGTACTCTGCACACATGACCTCTGAAGCAGACCTCTTCAATTCATGTGTCTAACTACAAGCTTAATGACTTGTGTTAAAATGCTGTTGCATTTTAGTAACAAAGACATTCCCATCTCCTCTCTCTTCCCTTTTCCCTCTTCTAAATACTGTTTCTAAAATTCAGAAAGAGAAAAAACAGCAGCAAAGAGAGGGAAGGTGATTAGTAAGTGAGCAGTAAAGGCATGACTTGATCGAAGTGTCAAGTCATGCTGGAACGCTGATGCAGGAGTTTGTTCTTAATTTTTATAATTTGAGCCAGTATGACAACTGGGGTGTTGCACAGTTGCTGACACACATCTGTGTATTTATGGGGCAATAAACAATTGCCTGCACCTCATCTGCAGGTTCTTACATAACGGTGGTGTGATTATTTCTCAGTAAAATATTAAAGTCTCTGTAACCTGACTGAAAACTCTTATTTGCATAACTATTATTCAGCTTGTTTCTGAACAAGGGCTGAGTAAGTCAATCTTTTTCATTGATTAGCTGAGAGCCATTTTAGCCACCCTATTAAGAAATAATCACAACAATTCTTTCTGCTCTGATTGTCTGCTGCTGCCCAGCCAGGCTGCCAACTATTGCCCCAGATGTTAACTAGTTAAATATTTAATTATAATTAGTGATGCTTGAATACCATTATGATGGCTAAACACAGTTAATAGAGAACTACAGCCTTTTCTACTGAACTGGGAAGAGCATAGTACTTTCTGGTTTTGGGGGTTAAGTATCCTAGCGAATTAGTTGCTTATTCTCTGCTACTGACAAACCTGAATCTTGGACCCTTGTTTTGCCCTTTCATTTCCTTTGAGGACAGTAGATTTGTTTCTGCACCTTCCATTATTATGCAAATAAGTTCAGCAGAAACCTCAAGATATTTACTCATATGAAATGACAAGGATATCCCCCTTCCTCAGCATCATCAAAATATTATTAACGGTCTCAAGCAGGTGACCTTAGTGCCAGTCCAGGTTTTGAACTGCTCAACAGAGATCCTATTTCACACACATCAGATGAGAGGTGTGTCTGAGGGGCTCCTGTCTAGTCTCTCGCTCTCTTCCTTTGGTCATTACCTGAAATTCTGTCTCTGTGTTTGAATGAAGCTTGAAGGTAAATAGGTGGAAATGCATCTGGTGGTTTAGCAGATGCTGAGACATACAGAGCTGCAAGTGGTGAATCAATGGAAAATTCTCAGTCACAGGAGTTTGCTACATTATGCTCTTTCTGCAAAACCAAAGGACTAGTAAAGCCAATGATGGTTGATGTCATCTAAAAAGTACAACTTTAATCAGTTTCTAAGTTGCAGGGTTTGGGTTTAAATGCTCTTTAATGCCACACACCATATAAAAATGTGCATGTGTATCAAAAGGGGCAAAACCAAAGAATTGTTTCAGTTCTTTTTGAAATGGAAAGTAAGACTCTTCCTGGGGATAAAACCCTCCCAGGAATTTCAAAAGCTCTAACATCAGAGAAGGTTTTAGCTAAAGTGAGGTAGTCATAAAAACATTTCAGTTGGAATTTTCCTAAGCAATAAGATTTTACTGCCTTTCATATCATCAATTGCTTTTAACTGCTTAATAATACTCAGCAAAGCAAATACTTGATTTTATGGTGACTTAATTGTTCACTTTATATATCTGAATGATATGTCATAAAATTATAAGAAATAATTTTACCATCTCTGTTAGAGAAATATAGGAAGTTGGATAAATTTTTAAAGAGTATTGGAGATATAAGGAAATTAATTTAAATATATATATATTTAAAGTTCTCTTAGTGCAAAGTTCTCTTAGTGCTTAGAGTTCTCTTAGCTCAGTGCAAACTGAACTCTCTCTACTTACATATGAAAGTTTTCCAGGTATCAATTCTGTCACTGAACAGGATTTGTTCATTAAAAAACCAAAAAGTTTGTTCATCATGATAAAATGCAACCCCAAACCATTAAAATTTAGATCTTTATGTGAAAAAAAATCATATAAATATTTTAGGGATCACAGGTGAGGAAATATTTTTGTCCATTGCATTAAAATGCTGTCTTTCAAATTGCTTTTATTTAGCATATTTAATATCAATTAAGTATCTGCATGTTTATTACTATTTGTTTGCAATTCTTAAGAGTACAGAGTATAACTTTTTTCTTGAAAGCATTCTAAAGATTTCACCAGGCATTTGAAGTCTATAGCATTTCTGAAAAATCAAAATACTTTATTTAGGAGCATAGAATATAGGCCTATGTTTTGGACTTCCATGTTAACAAATGTAATACCTAATAATAATAAAAAGAGACTAATTAATTTTAACGGAGAAATTAGGAATTTAACTGAAAAATTAACTATAATCTTCTCTAGAAGTCCTTGGGACTTTCAAAGACTCATTTCCTTGAAGGAAGCGAAGAAGGTTTGAAAAATGAGAGAGTTTATTTTGGCTCACTTACTGGCTTAGTGTAAAACACCAGAAGTTATCTTCATGAAGAGACTTGGTCATAGTGCTTGTGGGTGAGGCTTTGAAATTCCACGAAAAAAGGAAGTGACTGCTTCTAATGTATAGAGCAAAGAAGATTTGCCCTCAGTGAAGGAGAGCCAGATTGGGAGCACTTTAGCAATAGGTACATACATGATTCTTCGGGGCCTGAGGTGTCAACCTCATGAGAGACCTTGGGAAAGTAATAAAGTCCTGGAAACCTGAAAACCATTTCCAAAAACATGAAGGATGAGAAAGTGGCTGAGAGAAGTCAGTATGGATTTATAAAGGAGAAATCATGCTTAACCAACCCGGTAGCTTTCTATAATGAGGCAACTGGCTTGGTGGATGAGGGGAGTGTGGTGGATGTAGTTTACCTCAACTTTTAAACAGTTTTTCACATCAGCTGCCAAATAATGTCATAGAAAAACTGGTGAAGTTAAGTAGACAGTGAGGTGGATCAAAAACTGGCAGAATGGCCAGGCTGTTGAAACAGGTCACCCAAAATGGTTGTGTAGTCTCCACATCTAGAAAATACCTGTTTTGTCCATGTAGCTACAGCTGCTTGTTGTAGCTGACCCTGACTGAGCTGGAGGTTTGGACCAGATGAACTCCAGAAGTCCCATCAGCCTCAGCCATTCTGTGTTTCTGTGATTCTGCTATAAGAGGAACCACACAGTGTGTCACACTTAAACACAGATCAGAAGTTGCATGGAGAGAAACACAGGTTTATTTCCACCCAAAGCAATAGCTCCCTCTGTGGTTTTTTTTTCAGTGCAGGGTATTAGCCTTTCTTCCAGCATAGTGTTTGGCCCAGAACTCCATTTATAACAGGAAAAAAAATATGTGTCTTTGGGCTGTGTCCTCTAGTAAGGTTAATTCACTAATCTTAGGGAAATATTTGATTTAGGTTGCTCCAGACTAAATGTGTCAATCTTTCTACCTTGAGACCTGAAGGTATTTTTTTAGTACAATAGGACAGTGCCCTTAGTGATTACGATATGTCTGATTGATTGGTGCAATCTATAATACTGCAGGTATGACATTATCCTCTTGCCATAATGCTGTTCTTTGTGAGTTCAGCTGAGGTGCAATTTCATCAGGACTATTTCAGCACTTTGTTTCACTGAGCTCAACCTTAGAAAGACATTATTGATTTCCTATCTAAACCATAGTTTTGCAGACTGAAATAACTAGACAAATTTATGTTTATTATAGAAAAATAAAATATGCAATATATACAATAAACAAGCTGTTCATCACATGTCTTGAGGTAAGTTATATAAATCATAAACCACCAAGCCACTATACAGTTGCATTTTTACTGTAGCATGGAAGGAGCTCAGACAAAAATAAAGGAAAAATCTTGCTTAAATTCCAAGCACAAAAAAAAAAGTAACCACTGCCTGCCTTTTCTGAAGAATGAGAATGTTGACTGTAACAGTTTATAAAAATATGTGCTTTATTTTAATTAATACTAATTTAATTATTGAAATAATTCAAGACAGGGTTTTAAGGGTGAAAAATAGTAAGATAATATGGTTTCTATTCTAAGTTAAATCAGTGCTAACTGAAAATGGCTTATGATTCTTTACGGACATTTGTATTTAGAAAAAAAAGCCATTTTGAAATTGTAAGTAAGCTTACAAAGATTGATGAGATTTTTGCATTTCACATTTAAATTTCTCTATTTTCTGTATATTCTGTGATTCTGTGAGATGGGGCATGTATGTATGTATATATGAAGAAAAAATTGAGACAAAATAATATTTGTCTTTAATTTATTAAATAAAACAGATACTTTTGTGAATGACATTATGAAAATATATTCACACCAGTTAATAAAGACCCACAGGTGTACCACATGAGAAAAGAAAGGATCAGTGAGAGGAAGCCCCCAATAATCTATATTTCCAAGTGCAAGTGTTAAACAGATGACAAAACCTCTCTCTTTTCTAATACATTATTTTCTTGTCCTTTTAATTTGAAATTTAGAAAGGTACCAAAGAATCTAAAAAGAAAACTATTTTCACTGATAAGATTTGCATTTATTTCTCTAGACAAGACAGATAAGGCTGGAGTACTGAATGCCACTGAAATAAGCCCTTTATTTCCTCCTGCACCACCTCATCTATTGCCCGTGTTTGCCATAATTGCTAAAATTCACAGAAGGCATCTGTTGCAAAATTACTCAATTCATTACTCTTGAATTTGGGAAATGAACAATCATACACAGGAGACACGAGGATTTATAATGATGAAAGCGAGGCACAAATAATATTTAATCTTTTTTTAGAACCTGTACACAAAATGTCTCCTGGCATCTCTGAGTTTAATCACTGACTTAGTTTGGGAGCACTTCCACATTGACTGGAGAGTAAAAGGTTTTACTTGAGTGAAGGGTTTCTTGATGAGAGACATAGAGCTGTTCAAACACAGTTTGATATTTGGTGAGTCTTCACAAAACACATCTGGTTCTGCACAACAAAATACAAATGAGGATTACTTTGGCTGAAGTTATTTGTAGATGTCTGTACTCTCTATTTAGAATAGCTGTTGCCATTCTAACTAGAGCCTGCCTCAGTTTCTCTAATGACCTTAAATTCCTATGCAGTAATGGTAAGCAAGACAAAGAAAACTGTTCTAAAGAATAAAAACAGAAGACTTAGCATTACTATTTCTGATATTTTAAAATCCATGAAGCCTTTTTTCCCCCTCAGTTCATTGATGATCAGAAAAGAGTCACAGTCCTACCAGCAAATGTATGTAGGGTGAGAACATGTCAAAATGAGTTGTGAAAAGAGATAAATTACTAAGCATAGGAGGTATTTATTACTGAGTATTGGAAGAAGCCCAGAAAAAAGTAGGTGATTCCAGTATACTGAGAGGTCTGAGCTGATGTTCTCACAGTTCAGAAAATTTGATGGGTTATCTCTCACTTCTGTTGTGTTGAGGACTACCTTTTAAAATTCACAGGATTAATTGCTAGAAACCCATTGGGCACAACTGCTGTCTGTCATTTTTTCCTGAGAATAGTATCATCCTCTGAAATTACGTGATTAAGTGCTGTTAGAACAAATCTATTAACTTTCAGAAGACGGAAAATCTAAAAGTTCTACTATATCTACTATATATGATCTACTCTGGAAAGGAATATTGGGGATTAAATACTTTTTAATACCCTGTTGACGGAGACAGAGACAATTAAATCTACTTTACAGAAGTTTCAATAATTGGCAATAGGAGACCCATATTTTCAAGTGCCTAAGGTTATATATCAAGTTTATGTTAAGCAATAATTGCACCATTATATATACAATACACAAACAAATATCTGCTCACAGACATTTGAACTCGCTTCAAAATATCTATCTTTGAGTTAGTTTTGTAATTTAGCATTTTTTTAGAGTCCTTCTAACACAAGAAACTATAATAAATTGTTTCAGATTTCTAATAATCAGGTTTGGACCCATGGTAGAAAATCTTTTAATAAGGAGATCTTAAGTAAAATATGTTTGCAATGTGAAGTACTTGATAGAATTCTTTACAGGTTCAGAAAAACAGAAATATCCTAAGGAATAAGAAAATTATGTTACAGAGCACATTAAAATGTGCTCTCATTCATTTCCATATCTAGTATTACATACAAAATTATAAATATATTTGAGCCGCAGCCTCAGGTTTGTCAATTCTTCCTTTACAGGTATTGTTAATGTGCTGAAATGTTTTGATATATTTGCCTTTCTCGCCTTTCCCCTATCTCATGTATTTATTCTATAAGCACAGGAGGACAGTAGCATGAAGGATGGTTTCCTGATTGTCCATGCTTTAACATGTCATTTTATGTAAATATCATCTGATATTGACAGATTTCTAGCAGAAATGAAAATGTTTGTAGTTGATAAAAAATAAAGATTCTAGATCATTGACAAAGTCAGTATAGATTCAACATAGGACTTTTTTGCGAGAAACATGACATAAGACAGAATAAAAATGAAATTGATGATACTAGTTCATCATCTGACCATCTTTGTAAAGGAAACTTCATTCTATTCTGAAACAGTTTGTTTCTTTCTTTAAACTGATGATTAAACTGTAGGGCTGCATTATGTATTTACAGAGTAGTACTGGCCTGGATTTGAATCTCAGCAAGATAAACATTAATTATTAATGTGGGGTGAAATTTCATTTTACCTGAGTTAGCTTTCAAGGGTTCAATGAACCATGGAGACTTGTGCATTTACTGATGTATTTGCATTTTATAATGAAAGTTTCAGTCCTTTTTTAATTTTTTTTTTCAACAATTATTTCCCTGATATTCTTATGCATTTTTATGGATCAGAAATTATAATTTCCCAGGTATAGGATGATAGCTCAGTCATAAATGATCTCCTGTAAGTATTGCTAATGATGACAAAGCTGACACAATATGTATAAATAGTTTCAACAAACCAAACACCAAACACACCCCAAAAAAGCCTCAGCATTGTAGAGCTACACCATTTTTGGAAGTATCTAGCATTTGATTTTGTTATGTTACCAAACCCCCTAAAGTCATCACTTTTCTGTATGCTAGAAAGCCAATTATTAAAGCATATCTGTGAAGCTATAATACTTTTATTATTGCAAGGCTTAAAAATGCCAGCAATAATTAGACTCCTCTCCAATGTTAGGCACTTCATAAATATGTTTCCTGGGTATTGATAGAGTATATCACATGTTTTTTGTGCTCTAATACATCTTTGTGGCAACCTTCCTATGAATGTGCTTACAAGGGCAATCGAACTCAAAGATGGGGGACATCATTCTCATCTCACTTTGGTTTTATGCCAGTAAAAACTCAATAGAGTAGTCCAGATTCATAACTGGCATCACTCTGTAGTCACTACTAACATTAGAATTGATCTCTTAACTAGTATAGAAAATAAAACTGCACAGAACAATTGAATAGAGGAAGTGGCTCTGGCAGTCAAATCCAAAAATCATAGCCTTAATAACACTGATATTATTCTTGCCGAGTTGAATTATATACTTCATAACAAGGAAAATATTTGACATGAAAAAGGAGAATTTGCAGGCTTTTGTAATAGAATTTAACAATAAGAGTGCTAAAGTCTCCTTATTGCAGGAGAAAGGCATCATCTTGTTGTTTAGTAGTTTGCAGAGTAAGGTTCTCATCCCTATGATGATTTATGTCTTCCAGAAATACCAAGATTCAGATTCCTTTTGTATATTTTCTACATATATTTTTCACATTCAATCAGAATGCTCTCATCACTAATCTACAGAATATTTGGGTTTGGCTCAGGGGATTTGGTTTCTGTTCCCACCTTCATCAGCAACTTCATATAAATAAGCTCTGAAATAGTGGAACTCAGATTCAGATTTTCAACTTTGTGAGGATTCAAGCTAAACAGCCAGAGAGCCACCCTAGGCTTCTGTACTGGTTTTGGCTGGGACAGAGTTAGTTCTCTTCATAGTTGCTGGTATGGGGCTGTGTTTTTTGATTTGTGCTGGAAACAGCATTGATAAGACAGGAATATTTTATTACTGAACCGTGCTTAGACAGAGTCAAGGCCTTTTCTGCTTCTCACATCACTCCACCAGCACAAAGGTGGGGATGGACAAGAGTCTGGGAGGGGACACAGCCAGGACAGCTGATCCCAACTGACCAAAGAAATGTTCTGTAACATACAGAGCCATGCACAGCAATAAATTAGAGGAAAAGTTGGTTGTGGAGCTGCAGCTTGTGGGCTGGCTGGGTATCAATTCACTGATGTTGAGCAATTATTTTCATTTGCATCACTTGTATTTCTTGAGGGTTTTTTCTCTCAATCAGTTATATTACTTTTAACTGTAATATTATTATTGCTATGATTATAATTATATTTCAATTATTAAGCTTTTCTTATCTGAACACACAGGTTTTCTCACTTTTATTCTTCTAATTCTCTTGGCCCTATCATCCTGGCTGAGGGAGTGAGTGAGCAGCTGTGTGGTCTTTGGTTGCTGACAGATGCTAAACTAGGACAGTTTATACAGCTTATTGAATCTTACACAAAGGGAGATATAGAGTAACTGGTTTGGATCATGTTAAGACTCCAGCGGGTAGAAACACTGTTTTTTTTTTCCCTATGACAGTTACCTGGCATGGATTCCAGATGTTATCCTCGCCAAGTTTCTGTAGCTGCAGAGGTGGGACCTGCTCAATCTGTGGAAAGTATTCTGACTTGTAGGATGGACAGACTGAGAATTAAACTCCTTGGTAGTTTCAGCCTTGTAATCTGCTTACTTGCAATCTCCCTCCTAACCCAACATTTGATATTCTCAAGTATTTCCTACCCTAACTAAAAAAGTCCAAGTGGAAAAAGGGAAGAATTACTTTTATTTGCAAAATGTCTATGTAGGTTATGAAGCTCAAGAAAGTCAAACTCACAAAGAGATATAGTCATTTAGAGTCTAATCAAATGGTATTTCTTTAAACACATCCTTTGAGGACATCCACCTAACTGATTTGCCTAATTTCAGAGAAAGATTTACCATATCCTTTCACCTGTTCTTTAACCAGAAGATATATCATCTCAAATGCTTCAGCAGTTAATTTTAATAGGTAGCAAGAACATAGACTCATTTTCCTGTTGTTTTATTTTCTCATTTCAAGATATTGCAGAGAATCAAGTTTACATGTTCAGCTATTACAACATATCCTTAGTTAGGGATCTTATCTGGCTTTTCTTCTGGCATGATCTACCATTTTACAATATCGACAAGATTTTTCAAACCTCTTTATGGGTAAGGAAGGTGGCTGCTCTACATTAGCTCTTATTTCACATAAGCAAAAGCATTTTCTATGCTGATAGATTTATGGTTAAGGTGGCTGCACAAATGTTCCTACCATCATTGCATAATGGATACTTTGTCAGTAAGCAATTTGCCTCCATTCATGGAAGTGCAATTACCAGCCTTGCTGGACTAATGACAGTTTTGAGGGCATCATGGAGCTTTAGTGTTTCCTGCTTGTCTGCATGTGACAGTAGTGCATCTGTGATCTGATCCATGTAGATACACCTTACAGATCTGTACTGGTTTTGGCTGGGATAGCATTAATTTTTTCATCAAAGCCAGTATGGTGCTGTGCTCTAAATTTGTCCTGAAAAGAGTGTAGATAACATGGGGATGCTTTAGCTATTGCTGAGCAGTGCTTATGCAGTCAAGGTCTTTTCTGGGCCTCACCCCACCTCAGCAGTGAGGAGGCTGGGGGTGCACAAGTTGGGAGGGGAGACAGCCAGGACAGCTGACCCAAGCTGACTAAAGGGATATTCCAGACCATATGGCACCATGGTCAGCATGTAGAGGTGGGGGCAGAGAAGGAGAAGGACTCCTCAGTTGGAATGTTTGGAGTGATAGCATTTGACTTCCCAAGTCACCACTATGTATTACAGAGTTCTGCTTTCCTGAGGATGACTGAACCTCTGCCTGCTAATGTTAAAGGAGTAAATTAACTTCTTGTTTTCCTTTCCTTGCATTTACAGCTTTTGCTTTGTCTGTTAAACTGTCTTTATCTCAACCCATGAATTTTCTCACTTTTATCCTTTTGATTCTCTTCCTCATCCCAATTGGGAGCGAGTGAGCGGGGAGCTGGGTGGGGCTGAGTTGCTGGCTGGGATTAAATCATGACAAGACCAAAAATAATTTAGAGTTTCTTTTCAATTACTTCTCTACATGAGGCCTTATGTGCATACTAGGGATTGCAGAGGATCTGTGGCTGTCCTCTCTACAAGGGGTAACATTTGCTAAGATTGGTGAGGTGGTCTGTGTCTGCAGTACCATGATTCCCATTGACTAAGGGTTGCAGCAGCAATGGCATGCATCAGTTTTGTATTCCAAAAGCATTCCTTTGCTCAGGCTGTTTAGATTAACGGCAGTATAGTCCAGGTCAGAATAAAATTCATGCAACACCACCATTTCTACTGTATATTGTAATTCTCAATAAATAATTTTACTAATGATATTTTATTCATCATGTGCATTTCTTGAGCTTCTAAGCCTCCAGTTTGGGGGGACACAGTAAATGTGATCAAGATTTCTTAATAATCAGGTATTAACAGACTGTCCATGCTTGCTGCTGGGTCATTTCATTTTATCAGACTGAGGAAATGAATACATGTGAGCTCAGTGTTTGAAAGCATGTGTGGGGCTAAGTTCATACAGGGTCTTCCTCTGTAGCTCTCTTTATGGGTTAATTAGGTCATTCATAATGGTACTTAAATCCATACATGATAGTCTGAAAAATGAATAGCAACAACTAATATTGAAAAAAACCCCAAGATCTAAGAAAAATCTGTACTTTTGTAATACATAGGATAGAGGTGCATTGAGGGTGCATGTCTGCACACAACTCTCACTAGATAAGTATTTCTTTATGATCATCACAGGAAATAATACCCTAAACATGTAGGAAATATAATATCTTTCTTATGGTTAATTGTTCTGGTTGGATTTCTAAATACTTGCCTCCTACTTGTCTTAGTAGTTTTCTGGTCAGAGGTACATAAGGGACTAATGAGTGTTTGTCAATATAAAAGACAGGTTTTGAAATTCATAACTTAAAAAGAAAATGCAAAACTCTAAGCACAGACTAAAATAAATATTAGCCTTTGAATTACTGTACATATTCCAATGGTGCTGAAAAATATATTCTATCAGACCAGATATCCTCCCAAGCCAGCAATGAAATTATGAGGAAGAAGAAGCAGCTGGGGCAGAATCTTCTGCCTCAGTTTCCTATGGCACAAGTGTTAGAGAAGAGCAAGTTGGAGTTATCCTTTCAAGTGCCAAAGCATGACATTCTCAATTATTTGCCTTGCTGACCTTTAAATTAAAAGAAAAAAAAAAGGAAGAAATTCTTCATGTTGAACTCTTTTGCAGCTGATGAGGGCATCTGTGTTGCAATCCTGTACTGCGACATCCGTTAGCCTCCCATTTTTCTCTGACCCTCCCATTCATCAGCTTTTTGAAGCTGTAGGAAATAAAGCAAGCATTGGCATTGCTCTTTCCTCACTGTGCAGCAGGTATTCTGGGATGCTGCCTGGGAGACCAACAGAGAAGGGGTTAAAGTGCTCTGTGTCTTGCACTTGGTTACTAACCTTCCAGCCAAGGGGGAATTGCTCTCCTTTCTTTGAAGTCTTTCAATCTCTTTGCATTACTTTTGGTGCTGTATAACATTTTAAAAGCTCCCTGACTGATGGACATGGCCAGAGGCAGAGCTCTGCTGGGAGAACTGTAATGTACAGAGTCTTCTCAGCAAAGAGAAGTGGTATAGCAATTAAATTGACTACTACATGATTTTGGCATCTCTGAAGCAGTGCAGATTATCCCACCACTTTTTTATATTTGTTTCCACCTCCCATCTGTGTCTGGGCTTCAAAAGGATATGTTGAGTTGTTTGGTTTTATTTTTTGCTGTGTTTCATTATTATTATGATTTTGCCATAAAAAAAAGGCATGCACTTTGCAACCATGGATCGAGAGAGACACAAACGTTTGGATATCTTGGAACTGAATTATGGATCAACATAGTCTGACTGTGATGTTATATACCATTGAATGCACTGAAAAGAGCAGCAGAAAACCACATGTGAACTGTTGAATAAAAAATAAATACATACCAAATATATTAATATTGAGTACAGATCCTATGGTGGTTGGGTCCTGTCTGAAAGTTTCTTTGCTGGAATAAAATCTATAGACTACAAATGATGGTGCAAGTAAGAAGTTTGTACCCATTGCACAAAAGAATATTTTGCTGTAGATGAAAAACATTGAAATGTCTTGAACATAACTTAGAAAAACTTTTATTTAAAGGATTTTGACAAGATGGGAGTTCTTTCCTCATCTTTCATCCTTTCTGAAGATAGAATTAAAACACTCACTTGCACTAGATACCTTTCACCAGGTTTTTGACTTTCTTCTTTATTAAGACCTAAAACATTGCCTTTCAAATCAGAACAGGAAATCTTGCCCTAAATTTAGCATGGGAAGTGCAGTTATTCTTCTAGGGTGTTTTTTTTACTTCTGTAAGACTTGTGAAATTTTCCAGGTTCCTGGTTATAAATCCTTTCTATTTAAATACTTCAGCATGTACCTAAGAAATAAGAAAATCTATGTTATATATTGTTATGGATAGTAATAATATTATTCATAAGGAAAATATAACCTTTGGCAGTATTTGAAAATGAAAAATATATATGGTTAAGTACTTTATTATTCTTCTTTTTTGAGGTCCGTATCATGTCATTGATTTTTAAGAACTCTATTGATTTCCTAGAAGCCTATGCTTAAAAATCAATGACACAATATGGCCCTAACAAAATGGTGAATTCCATAGTGCTATAAATTGTATTTTTGTTTTTAAAATGTAAAATGCATCTATCTTAAGTCTTACAGACAGTTATTTTTTATACTTGACAAGCAGCACACTGCAGAGAAGACTTCATGAGGCTTTTCTAGCAGAGAAAGTGAGCACAGGAGTCCTGCTCTGGACAGTAGGGTGGAAGAGTAGTTTTGCTGATCTCCAGTATTTTGTTTGTAAATATGGAGTAAACATTTGTGATATCACAAATGGGAAACAGTTTTGTTTGATAACTGATCCTAAAGCAAAGGCTACAAGCCTCTGTCAGAAAGACACAAAGGCAATGCTCTTAGACAGACTAAAGGTAATTCCAAGCAAGAATGAGATATTCCTGTAATAACTGTACAATGTTCTAAAGCAGCTCAGTGCTAAAATGAAAATAGAAATCTCTTTTAAACTGTGATTCCTAATCTTTTTCTCTGTCTCTAGAAACTAAGTAGGTGTGAGAATTTTGATGAACGCTTCAGTGTAATCCTATGTAATTTGATGTTGCATGTAAATCTCTTTTATAGGTCCCTTTAGATGGAATTTATTGCGGCAAATACCTTGTCATCAGAAGGATTAATGCCTGCATTAGCATTTCTGCAATAAAATCAGAAGCTAAGTGGTGAAGGCCACAGACACCTCAAACCTGGATTCCTCTGCTCTGCATTAAGTGCTGGAGTTTTTATTACTTGCAGTAGTGAAGCCATTGCCAATGCTTACAAGGAACTGCTTATCCCTGCTTCTCTGGGTCCTGTTTGATGGAGGTCTTCTAACGCCACTGCATCCACAACCACAAGAGATTTTAGATGCACAGCCAAGAGAAAATGTTGTCCCAGTGCCAGGGAGGAGGTCATCTGCCCAGCGAGTCAAACGAGGCTGGGTGTGGAATCAATTTTTTGTGCTGGAGGAGTACATGGGCTCTGAACCTCAGTATGTGGGAAAGGTAATTTTTTATTATTTCTTTAAAAAAAATGAATTATATAGACAAATATTAAAATGTATTTTAAATGTGTACCTGTTTCTGGTGGAGCAAATCTTCAACTGGCAGTGGTTCCCTTTGCACATTACTTTTACCATCCAGTCTTTCTATAGTCACTTCATACTTTCTGCCTTGGTATGTTTATCTTATTTCCGCATTCTTGGTTTTGGAATTAAAAACCACAACAAAAACAAGCAAACAAACAAAAACAGAGAGTTCTGCAATAAATATGTGTTTCACAACTAACCGAATTTACTGTAAAAGCATATTTGATTTTTAGCAACAAATATTGGTCTGATATCAAGAGATAAGATTTAAATCTTAAATCTGTAGCCCAGACTGCAGTCATTTCTGTGATTGATATGGTTATTCCAAATCAATTTTCAGCTAATGAAGACCCCTTTTTTTGGTCTGTTGTCTTGTGTCTCAGAACAATTTACTTTTACTTCTGATTTTTCAGATTTTTTTCAAGTATTTCTAATATGTTTTATTGATTCATAGTTCAAACTCTTGCATTATAGCTTTTATGCTCTGTGCAGACTTTTACAACCATACATGCAGAGAATTTTTGCAATTCCCTCTCATCATATGACCACTCTTCTCTAACAGGGCATAAGTAATTGATAGACAATTGTTTGAGGGGTGTGGGGGTGGTAAATTTAAATCATAGGGTTTTCAGATAGGAAAGCTGAAAAGGACACCTGAAAAAAATATCTTAGCAGCATATATAATTGATTGCTGTGTTTAATTTTCAGTTTAAGTAAACGACTTTACTCAATGAAAATAAGAAGTCAGGGATTTGTTTCCTGAGCCCCCAAATGCCACTTCCCTTGACAGCAAGGTTTCAAATTCACCTACCATAAAAATTAGTCATTGTGCTTCAGTTTTTACTTTAATACCATTTTGTACCTTTTTTTTTTAAATGTACACTCTGGGAAATATATATTTTTTTTTCCCTCTCAAATATAAATAAAATTAACAGCAAATTAATTTTTCCTCCTACCCTTCCAGGAAACTGAGGATGCATAAATAAAACCCTAGATTATTTAGCAAAGCAGCCAAAAATGTAATTGGGTATTACACATGTAGGCATTTATGTTAAGCACTAAAATATATTGGTCAAAGCAATTTGCAAACAGTGGATATGTATCACAAAGGTAATGTAAAGATCTTGTTTTACAGTCTGAAGAAAGGGGGAACCACATAACAAAAAAAAATGCATATTTGTGATATCCAGTTGATAGAAATTACACTTTCTTTATCACATATCTTTTTTCTGGCAAGTCACTGAAGATGCTGACTAGGATTCTCATCACATTTGATGCTGTAGCACAGGCAATGTAAATGCTATGCTTTTAACATCAAAAGACAGAGATGCTACTGCTCCACCACCATATTTTCATTAGTCTCTATGCCTTTATGTAAGTTTTTCCTGGTAGTCTTTTAGGATCAGTTATAGATAGCCAAAAAAAAATTAATTTTTCACAAAATGCACTAGTATCAATGTACTGAGGGATCAGCTTCTTCCTTCATCCTGTTTGTGCTCCACTGACTTTGTTTATAAACAACTTTAGAACTAATGGGATATTTTCATTAAGAGTAACACATCACAAATTTATCAGGCATATTTTTACTTCTTAAGACTTTTTTGAACCTTTACAAATTGTAGGAAAGACACTTTTCAAGTATGAGGAAAGTCAAAAAGTCAAGCCCCTTTTTTTACATCAAAACACCTGCTTCTAGAATAGAGCAATTAGTTGTTAACTTCATGCAACAATGTTTATTTTGATGTTTATCATAACTTTTTATATTTATTATTCATTTGATTCAATATATCTAAAAAAAACCCCAAAAAGTCTTGCAAGTTTTTGCATGTCATCTTTGCTGAATCTCTTACAAAAACACAACACACACAAAGGTCTCAAAGAAGGTAAAACACTGAAAGAGAGAAGTCCCTTAGAGAAATTGTGCTTTTAAATACAGATAGCAATAGCCAAGCTTCATATAAATTCAAATCATTGTCAACATACCAAAGTATACTCATCAGTGGCTAATCAATATCTTTAGATCTTACACAATTTTTTAAAATCACATAAAATTTTTAAGGTGTAAATGCAATTGTGTTCTTGATTGATTGCAGGACTAAATCTGCAGAAGTAATTTATTCACTATAATTAAAGGTTTATTCCAAAAGCATATCTTTTCAATATAATTTTTTTTTATAACGTTACTATTCTATATTTTACAGTGGTAATAAATGTATGACAAAGTGCAGGGTATTTCATGTAACCTGAAATCACAGGGGTTTTATCTTCTTCCAGACATGATATCGGGACACCTGTGCATAGGCATTTATATACTTATTATAGAACTACTGCACCAATAATGTCACAATAATTTATAAATAGGAGTTTAATGTATCTATTAAGTCAGCTGACAATTTCACTAAACAGTTAAGAAAGACTAGCTAATTTTGCAAACCATCTGCAAGAGAACACAGTTTTACAGTAATAATGGCTTCTGTCATCAGCCAATGCACATAATGCCTTTCTTGTCTGTTTTTAGAAAAATGTCTCAAGAAATGTCAGATTGCAAATCAAAATATATTTTAGAAACTGCTAGAGATTAGCTTACAGGTGGTGATTTTGAAATAATGCTTGAAGCTTACACGTTAAAAGCATGTAACCTGAATATTAAAATTGGAAACCTGCTTGTGTAATCTGGAAGAAGAATAAAAATCCATCAGATTGCTAAAGAGAATATAACCCTCTTTGCTCCTTTGATCATTAAGCAGATCCATTCTAAAAAGCAAAATTAGAGTAGGGTGTTACCATGCGACCCATGAAAATGGACAGGGTGCTGGGAGTAAAACAAGGCTTGCTCATTTACTTTGCAGTACTTTACTTGTTTTCCTGGCACTCTGAAGCTCCAGAAGGCCAGGCAGGTGTGGATGAAAACAGAAAAGTTCATGATTCTTTTTCTTTGTGCAAAAGCTCAGATCTCAGTGAATGGTGACAGAATTCACCAGAGTATCAGGTCCTCAAGTTTGAACAAGTCCCAGCACAGTTTATAACCACAAACTAGGAAGTAGTTTTAATTGTCCTTATGCAAGGATAGCTGAAGCAGGTGCAGCCCACCAGAACAATACAAATATGTCTGTAATCTTTCCTCATTCCTGTGATCAACTCTGTTGTGCACAGGTAGCAAAATGTACTGGAAGTTTAAGAGAAAAAAAGATAGACAAGAGCAACATTAGTTCTTCCTGGTCAAGAGAATACCAGAAATGGTTTTAGTTGTGCTGCATGTGGCATGCTTCCCTTTATATGCATCTTTGCATTCCTAGTGCGTAAATGCATTGCATCTTTCTTGTGTTGTACACCTGCACAGTCGCTTTTAGTAAGAATTTTTGCTGTCTGTCCTCAAGTTTTCAGAGACAGGCATATAGTAGCTTGTTCTGGATGCAGACTGGGTTCATAGGAGGACATTGCAAAGTCCTCTTCAGTGTAATGGCCATTTCACTTCTGTTTTCCAGTGTGCAAAAAAAATCCCAAAAAGTGCCAGAACCTCAGCTTGCCAGATATTTTTTTGCCAATGAATAAACCTATGCTTTACAACAGTTTGTTTTGTAAACCTCTGTTACATTAATGCATGATTACATACAAACTAATGCAGATATTTTTTGTTAAGAAAAAGATGCTGAAATTTTAATACTCACAAGTGCTCTATGGCAGTATAGGATTGTGTAACAATATGGTATTTTTGATCTGAATCAGTCCTGAGAAAGCCTCATCATCTTCAAAGGTTTGCCCATATATCAAGGCAGAAAGAGTGCTGATTTGGAGGAAGCAGAGCTCTATATCTGTGCCCAGAACAGATATGTGCTGTTTTGAAACCTAATAATTTATCCTCTGCATCTGAAATATGAGCATAGAATTCATTTATGCATTTATAGTGGATAGTTTTTAATATATACAAATTAATGTTGACCACCTTTCGTCAGGCTTAAATCAACATGTACTTCTGAGTATACACTCTCCTTTTACAGTTATTTTCCCTCTTGGGTGAGTGTCTGGATGACAGGGCAGCCTGTAAAGGAAATTTTACACTGCTTGTTTTGAATCTGTTCAGACAAACAATTTTACAGTGCAGTGGCTATCATTTTGGCATTATTCATAAGCACTGAGTTAACTTGAAAGGAAAAATAAAATTTAAGGAAAAGAAATACGTGCAGTGAATGTGAAAGCTACTGGCCTTTGAAGAAAAAAAAAAAAGCTTGTCTACAGTTCATAACTGTACCACGATTAAACTTATATTTTTAAATTATATTTCTACTAGATTTCTAGTAAGATGATCACAATAATATTTCATTTAAAATTTTCAAAAGGGTTTGGTAACTTATCAGATTCTATTCCCACAACTGAAGTAACAATATTAGACATAGATGAGTATTATTTCCATTAGACATTTGCACAGTGTCATCATCAAGGAGATGAAAATTGTTTCAGGGACTGCTGCTAGTAATGTATTAATTGACTCCCATGATGCAGCACATCACAGTTACTCATTTCTGGGTGATTTTAATATGAAAGCTATGCTATGTTTAAGAATGAGCTTGTTCAGTACACCAAACATATACTCACCTCTATCTGCTGACATCAGAGTGAAATCTTGTTGGGCCTTAGTGGTCTTTAGATAATAATTTAAACTACAATCAAGCATGATTACATTAACCTGGCTTACTAAATCGGCTTACTGAGTTTATGCCATGCACATTATTAAGTAAAAGCAGTAACAAATTATTACAGATAAGGAAATTGATGAGGAGAAATGAAATGGTAAAAAAGGTGGAAGAGGAATCAGAACGGGTATTAAAACTCTGGATTTTTTATTTTGCTCTGCTGAGCTGAGACCTTTGTCTCTCCCACTTATGTCTCTCTGGTGAAAAAAATGATGACTTTAAAAGCTTTGCATCCTGTATATTGCATAGAGTCTGTAAGACACAAAGTAATTTTGACAGTTGCACGTGAAAGTGTGAGAAGGAAATGGAACCATGGAAACACAAAACCCCCATGAGCAAGTCAGACTTACATTTAATGTTTACTCCTGAAAGCTTACCTTTTTACAAGGTGTATAAAGACAGGTGGCAGAGATGAACAACTTGCAACAGAGTGTTTCTTATTGATCTCGTGGCTTCACTTTGTTTATTGATTTACTTAGGTAGCTCACAGCAGGAAAATTAGGAGCATAGTATTAGTAAGACCTCTTGCCTGTGGTCCTTGCATCAATGAAAATTATATGTTGTATTTGGTGCTGTAAAAAAAGAACTGTTTTCACTGATTGCGTGAGAGAGGAGAAAGAGTGAGCTCAGGACAAAGAGAGATCAAAACAAAAAGGAAGGATCGACTTCTTGAGCTGTCATCCACATTTTAGAGGATGTAAAAGGTTTAGGTTATTGTTCTGAACAGCTAAGGAGGTCACAGACTGGAATATTTCAAACTCTAAAATTTAGCAGGCTGTATTATGCAAGAATTCAGTGCTCACTGTAGGAGATGGAGAGCCTGTGGAAATAGTCCTGTTAGGATGAACAACTGGGTCTCACAAGAGCTCTGAACACAGCTGAGTGCATGGTGCTAATGGTGCTCACGTGTGTCTGAAGTTTATGTTGCCAACACAGATGTAGAAATACAAATGAGCCTGTGGAAATTAAACTGCTAAAGAAAAATCTTATACCTGTTGTAGTCTGATTTGGAATGCTTCTGCATAAATGGCTTTGTGTGGGCAGGAGGTTTATATAAACAGGGAGATATGTGAAAGGATAGTTTAAAAGTATAGATTCTTTGCAGGACTCAAAGAGAACAGACAAAAACATAGTCTCCTCTTTTAAACCAAGAAACTCTGAAGATTTGAAATTAATTTAATCTAAATCTTGAGTTTGGCTGAGAATTTCTGATTCACCTGGTAGACTTGGACATAGTGTTATTGATAGTCAGATCAGACAGGGACATGTATTCTGTATGTCAGCAATGCAAGCTGAATTTATAACTAGTGAAACATTAGACCATCAATTAAAATTCAGCTGGCATCATGAGATCTCCTTTCTGGAAGAGCACCAGAATGCCAAGTAAGAAATTAAATTTTATTTGTCAGTGAGCAAAATATGGGAAAGTATTAAATACCTGTAGCTATTTCTTTATCTGGGAAACAATGTGTAAACCAAAATAACAAGAAGGTTCAGAAATGGAATAAAAGTTATGGTTGCTGCAACCTTCAACATGTTAAAAAAAAGGCGATAGCATAATGTCTCACTTAAACATGCTACAAAAGTATAAATTCTCAGCAGGAAAACAAAAAAAAACCCAGAAATAATAAAGAATTGCTAAGTGACAGAAGACTAGATTAAAGCTCAGGATTTCATATCTGTGAGATGGATTGCTTTTTTGAAATGGACTTTTTTTGTTTCTTTTGCCTTTTGTAGAAAAATGTAGATTTGGTATTGAAACAGTTACTGGAAAGAGATTTAAAACACCAAGTTTCAGAAATATGAATAATTCATAATTCTGCTTAAATAGTGGCTAAAATGGGAATATTTATATAATTTGGATATTTTTACAGTTTAGACTGGGAAGCAGTGTTGTGGAAAGGGCCCTGGTGGTCCTGGTCAATGGCAAGCTGAATCTGAGCCAGCAGTGCCCTGGCAGCCAGGAGGGCCAACTGTGTCCTGGGGGGCATCAGGCACAGCATTGCCAGCTGGGCAAGGGAGGGGATTGTCCTGCTCTACTCTGCAGTGGGGCAGCATCACCTTGAGTGCTGGGGGCAGCTTTGGGTTACAAAATATAATAAAGACAATAAAGTATTAGACTACATCCAGAGGAGGGCAACAAAGATGGTGAATGCCTTGAGGGGTATGAGGAGCAGCTGAGGTAATTTGGTCTATTCAGCCTGGAGGAGACTGAAGGGAGACCTCACTGCAGTTACACCTTTCTCATGAGTGGAAGAGGAGGGGCAGACACTGATCTCTTCTCTGTAGTGGCCAGGGACAAGACCTGAGGGAATGGCTTGGAGTTGTGTCAGGGGAAGTTTAGGTTGGATATTGGGGAAAGGTTCTTCACCTGGGGGGTGGTTGGGCACTGGAACAGGCTCCCTAGAGAAGTGGTCATATCATCAAGCCTGACAGAGTTCAATAAATATTTGGACAATGCTCTCAGGTACATGGTGTGACTCTTGGGGCTGTTTTGTGCAGGGCAAGCACTCAATGATTCTTTTGGACCCCTTCGAACTCAGAATATTCTGTGATTAAAATTGCTTCAATAAAATGTAAACATTTATTTACTAATATATGAAAACATAGCATGAAAAATCACCACTGAAATTCAAAACTAATGTATGAGTGTAAAATAGAATTTCAAAAACTTAAAACTTGAATAATTTTTTAAAACAAAATTATAGATATCCTCAAACAACACACACACACAAACAAAATAACAACTAGAATCAATCAGTCAATTATTAATGAAGCATCATAGACAAGAAAAAGAAAGAAAAAATTCCAATTAGGTTTCCAGCACCAATTTATAGGATAAGCTAATGAGCTAGGTTATCTCATCCTCAGTCCCTGCAGTTAATAGCCTTTCGTGCAAGTCATAAACAGAAATGGTTGAGATTGGCAGCGTCATCAAGTGCTGCCATAACACAGCATGGTTTGTGAGTCAGGGCCTTGAAAGTGTTTTCATAGGCGATGTCCTAAAGTGCAAAAACCCTCTGTTCTTCTGAAAGTGATTTATCAAACCACATTTTCTGTTATCTAACATAGAAAGCAACGGATTTGTTTTATGGCAGTGACCATTTCCCTCTCTCTCAGAAACACTTCATGTCCCACAGGTTCTAAATCACCTGTCTTTCCTCTCCCTCTAGAGATAACCATCCCCTAATCCTTCTTTCTGTCTCCCTCTATCTGACATCTACTCCACTCTGCTGCAAAAGTTACAATCACTTTAATTCTTGCCCAGGATCTGTTACATATCCTGTTAAATTCTGACGAATGAACCCAGTTAATAATGGCTTGAACTCCACAGCTTCTCTTCCAGTTTCCCGTAGACCTTGTGCACCCAAAACCTTGCTTGTATTTTCCACGTGTTGGTGAAATGAACTGTTTTTCATAAATGAACCTTGTCTTTACTTCATAATAATTAGTTCATAAAACAGAGTAGGTTACATATTTTTCTACCTGAGAAAAAAAAAATGTAGAAAACTCAACATGAAAAGTCAAAAAAGGTCTTAACAAAGAAAAATAGAATGTGACAAGACTAAAACTGAGGAAATAATAATAATGCATAAAGATAACCAAATAGTATTTAGATGCCCCAGAAGTGGAAAATTATTTTGTAATAGGAACACTATTGCATGGTTTTCTCTCTTGTCACTTGCTCATGATCATTTAGTCAATCTAATCAGAGATTATAAAACCCCAAATGATAAAATAACCTTCTAGAGGCATTTGCAGACTGATGATGCTGTTTCCATTGATTGAAGATGATCTAAAGCACAAGAACAATCTGTTGTAAAATTGCTTTTTTTTCCAGTAACCACAGAGGATTTTTTTAAACTGATAAGTTCCTTGGTGTAGATCACTGTGTGGTACCAGATGTGTGTGTTCTACGACCTCTGCACGGCAGTGATACATGTGCTCTATAGGCAGGAGAGGGTGACTAAGGAGAAAGTTGATTACGCCCACAGTGCTGGGTGACATGTACCTCTTGCTTCCAGCCCAGGGTCTGATCTCATATAAAATGAAAAAGGGTGCAGAAAAGCTGAAAGACATACCAATGAGTGAAGACAATGTCCACCAGGATTGGCACATGCTAAAATAAGAACTAATGTAGTTTTAATTGTTAGTAACTAGCTTAAATTTAATTTTCCTCTGGAGAAGGTTTTGTTTCATAAATACATAATTACAAAAGGCTTTGTCTAAACAGCTGTGAGCAGTAGTTATTCTTGTATTTACAACAAGAGAAAAAAGTATCTGTAAACCACAAAGCAAACTTTGAAAAAACTCCTGTCTTCTAGCACCGTCTGTAATTATAGAAATTACTACCTTGTATGCATTGTATTTATTTTGGCTGTCAGTCCCTGAACATGTAAGTTAGAGTTATTATTGATTCTGTTATCAATGATAGATACTGTAATGCCATTAAAACCTTGCTACTGCTTGCTAAAAAAATAGATTTTCAGTAACAGATGGATTATTCACTCCTATTGTTGTGAAAATACCTAACTGACCACTGAAAAAATGTTACTATGTTTCATCCTGGAAACTGTGATGCTATATTTGATATCAGTAAGGATTTAGGTTGGGGCCTATGTTGTTTAATGTCATAAATTATCTTAGAAAGTGTGAAAGTATCCACGGGAGTGTTTGCTCTTCTAATTAAGCTACTGGAGTTACTAAAGACAAAGGCTAAATGGAAAAGAATCTTATGAAATAGGACTAAAATAAGACATGAAATCTGATATGAAGCTATACATACTGTAGGAGGTGGAGAATAATTCGAATTTTATTAATAAATTGTTATGCTCTGTGGAAATGATAATCTCTCTCAAATGAGATCTTGTTTCATAATAGCTGTATGCACATTTGCTTAGTGTGCCGTGAGTGCCAAAAAAAGCAAATAGGATGTTCGAAGTTCTTAGCAGCAGCAGAAGGAAATAGAAGTCATTAATACAGCTTTGTATCTAAATTTCTGGTGAGCCTGTATCTTCCACACTGTGGGAATTATTTCTCTCTAGTCTCAAAGAGGACATGTGTCCCAAAGAACTGGGAAAAGTGCAGAGAAGGATAAAAGGTTAATCAGGACTTTTGGACTGACTCCTCAGTGAGGAATAACTGAGTAAGATAGGTTTCCTTATCCTGGAAAAGAAACAAAGAGAAGGAGATATGATAGGTCTCAAAAATATCTAGAACACAGGGCTGAGACTAAAGGGGGAAGATTCCCTCCTCCACCAATGCAAGATGTGGGACAGCAAATGAAGCCAACAGGTGGCACATTCAGAGAAAAGAAAATTAAGTAATTCCTCACAAAATGAATCAATCCAAAATGGGTAGCTCCATCATACAAGTTACTGCGGAGATAACAGAATTTTTCTTGTATATGAGAAGAGAATGAAGAAATTAATGAAAAATCAGTTTTCCAAAGGCACTGCTATGTGCGCAAACTACTGAACACTTGGAACTTATGTGGTGAACTGTGCTTTCTCTAACTTTCACCTTTGCCAGAGACAGAGTTCTGTGTTGGAACGTCACTTGCATTCAGTGCAGCACATCATAGTTAGGGGACCAACCATAGCAACAGATATTCTCCTCCACCACGGATAAAAGAATGATAAGTGTATATATTAGTCATGATCCCAAAAGCAATTCATTTAACTTTGTTGAAAGTGGTTTGGACAATTTAACGGGCAAGGAATTTCATCAAGTAAGAAATCAGCTGTAAACAGTAAAATGCATTATACTAAATAGCATTTCTCCTAGTGAAGAATATAAACATTTGTAGTTATATGTAAAATTCAAACATCTGCAGTACTTCATGTAGCAATTTACTAATTGTCTTGTCAATGTGGCTATGTAACTAATAATATTAGATTCCAAAAATATAAGACAACAGTGCAGGTCACTACACTAGCGTAATGCTGAGAAAAATGTCCGGTTAGCAAAAGGCTTGGGATGTTGCTGCAAAGCTTCATGCCTTTCAATATCTCATAGCACCAGACATTACACTAACTGCTTACTTAGTTTTCTAGTCTGTGTCACTGGCAGAGAATCTTCCTTAAAAAGATCCTTAAAAGGAGCTGAGCCTCTTCAGGCATCCTACAAGTCCCTCAGATGATCCCTTCTATCTGAAGCTGGCCTAAGCCCAAAACACCTCCACTACGCTGAGGATGGAGCCCACACACTCAGTTTGTGATTTGCTTTTCTCTCTGACTCTAAGCGAGAGGGAACTAGCTCAGTCTGTGCTCAGGCCATCTTGGGAATGTGAGGGGACTTGATCAGGTGTCCTGAAATCTCCCAGGCAAGCACATCTACCACATGCAGCATGAATGTGACAACCTTGAACCACAGTGGGAGTTGCACACAAACTCAAGCATGCTTGCAAAAGACAGACAGAGACAAAGCACAAATATTCCTGTATATCTTCTTCCTGGGATGTTTTTATCCTCTTATGCAAATCTTGTGGCATTTTTATAAAATGCAGTAGGTGATTTAAATTATACTTTGCAATCTGTTTCATGAAAATAAAATGACCTCTTAAAGGGGATAAGAGTTGTGATCATATCTTGTTAGCCTGACTGCCTGATAAGCTGAAAATCAAAAAGTAAATGAAAGGATTTTTTTTATTTTCTGTGGAAGAATTCCTTGTTTGTCATGCAATCCTAAAAACCTTCCAAGTTCTCTACGTGTTTGCATTTCCTCTTTATATACAAAATGAATCCCACGTACATTGAAGGAGAGTAGATGTTTTGTGTGCAGGTTGAATAGGAATTTAGGCCTGTCAGGAGTGTGTATACCAGCCTTTTGATTTTTCTTTAGTGTTTGAGTCTTCAAAAGTGCTTTTCTGGTGTTCAGTTCAAGTTGCCCTTTAAAGAAGCTTGAGGTGAGACAAGATGTGAGAATCTTCTGTTCCAATATCCTAGAGGATAATGTTTATAAATGAGTTTTAATTAGGAAAGCCTTTTCTCTGTCACTATGGCAGTGTGTAAAACATAGTCCCTGATGATGATTCTGTGCCATTAAACAGAGGTTGTTCTATTCAAATTTTTCTCCTAGCATTGGTTTTCAGGGATGATGTCTGAGTAAGTTGTTGATCACAGCTGATTCTGAATCTTTCATGTTTTCTTGCACCTTGGTGTCAGTGTAGAATTACTACATTGAAGACAGTACAGTTTTTTAGTGTTTCATAATGCAGGAGCCAAAGACATTTTCTTTACTGTGTCAAGTTGCAGATTGGGATAGTTAACAAGAGTTGTGTCAAAATCCATCAGCCTATAAATATTTATGTATTGTTGCTGATGTGAATTAAGGATTATATTAAAAGAGTGAGATAGGACAGTCTAATTGCTGTAACAATGTTTTGTCTGTTTTTTTCTTTCTGTGAGAGCTGAAGCATAAACTGTGGAGGAAAAAGCCAAGAAAAAAAGTCTTATTGACATTATTAGTGCAGTATATATTTTCTAGAAACCAAGAGTACTTTCCAGCACTGTATATAAGCCAATTAATAGCTTCTGCTTGTCAAATCCAGCTGTATCAGCCCAACAGCAGGTAACTGTTTCTAGTTTAATTGATGCCAGTTGTAGAGTCCAAGAAAAATAATCAATGAGTGTTTGCAGGATCAGGAGATTCCTGCATAAGCCTAATGAATTCTGGCAGATAGCATTTGTGCAGATTAAGAACCACAACAAAGATGCTGAAAACTTGAAAAACTGACCAGTACAACTGAAAATTTCTTTTCAGTAAAGGTATGTATTGCTGTGGTATTTTTAAAAAGTAAAATATTTAAGTTTTGAGTAATTTATATTCAAATAGACTAATTTGATATTATCCAGAAGTAAAAAAGGCAGTAACAGGTAGATGATTTATATTAGAAACAATAACTTGAGCTGCTTTTTTTTGTATAACAAAATACAGAACCAAAAATAAGTCATTCTTTCATTTGGATGAAAACAAGATTGGGTCTGGTTCCTTTTTATGTGCTATTTTATTTACTCTATTCACCATTTTGACATGTTTATTGCACCGTCATATCTGAAAGCTATGGTAAGGCTTGGTTCTGAACTGCACTTGATCATTCCTTCTTCAACAAGCTAAATCTTCTGCCAGATGAGTCTGGTAGCAAATAGAGCATAAATTTATTATATTATCCAGGGTAATTAATTATAAGAATTATATTATATTACCCAGGGTAGCAGAATTATATATATTAGCAATTAAATAAATTAATGCCTGGCCCATTATTTTGTTGGGGAACAATACTTTTTTAAAAGAAATTTTAATTGATCCTACAAATAAAAGGTTTGTTATGTCCTCTTTGATTATTATCCTTCTATGAATCAGAGTGATTCAAAGAAATGCTTTTATGGGCTTCATCACTGAGGCATCTGAACTTTTCAATGACTATCCTTGCTGTGACTCCGTGTGAGGCAAGGAAGTATCAGCTCCCTTCCCTAAGTAGAGAGGTGAAGCGCAGGAAGACTGAATTACTTGCCTGAGCAATTATCAAATGAAACTGAAACCTTAAAAACTAGAAAGTCCGTCCTTCTGATTTTTTTAAAAATTCTTGATACGTGTGGGGGTTTTTTAGATAAATACTGGTCTAAAGTTTGATATTGTCTGAACTGATAAGTAGGGACTTGTGTCTCTGGGAAAGGACACAGTAAGAGAGAGCTGGGCAGATCTGCCTACCTGGAAATGAAATAAAGGGTTACTGATTAAATTTCCCTACATCCAGCACTGCAGTGCTCTTTAGATTAAATAGTTAGCTTCCAAGTCCATTCCTAGTCTTGACGTTAATAATGTCAAATTTGTAACTGCAAGATAAAAAGTAAGGTAAAGTAAGCTCAAGGGGAAGAGGAAAGAGGATTAAAGGTCAGTGCTGCCAAGTCCTCACGAGCCTACTGTGGATCTACTCATGGATCATCAAACTAGATGACAAAATTATTAAAATAACCAAGAAAACAGGCGACCAAGGGAGTACTGTGCTCATTACAGTCTGTCTGCATTGCGCTTTATGGGTCTTCACTTGTGTTCCTTGTAGTAGGTTGTTAACATGTTTCTTTGGGGAGCCCAGCCCCAGAGACTGATTCTGAAGTAATGGCTTCCTCAGCGTATTAAATAATTCTGACAGGCTGCTCATTTTCTTTAATTATCTCCAAGTATCAGTGGTTAAAAACTTGTAAAAAATAATGGTATAAGTAATTAGCCTATTGACATTACTTTTCCTATAGGTTATACAAGATAATAAGAAATATGTACTGAATTTGATCACATTTTATGCATTATACAGATAATTTTGTATTATTGGGGAAAATATAAAATGATATTTTTTGAGAGGAAAAAGGGACGTGAAATCCCTCTTCCCAGTATCTAGTGCAGAAACCAAAGAGTCTTTCATTGTGTGTGTTCGTGGCAAGTCTACTGTTTGTAAATGATGGACAGTCCATATGCTGAGTTAAATAAAAAGGCAGAAATTATTTGTTTCAGTAGTTTATCTCCAGTTTTACTTTCCATTAATGTAACTCAAATTGCAGGAAAAAAGTAAAGTACAAAGATAAATATGGGTAAATTTATTCAAGGGCTTTGCAAAGCCATTGATATTCTATCATGGCAATGTCTTAAAAAAAACCTGAAAGTCATTTATAGTTTTAATGTTCATTCATATTACACACTAAAGAACAAGATGAGCCTAAAACAATGCCTACAAATTTAATAATGACATTTGTCTAAATATTGCCAATACCCCACACATTTTGACGGAATTTATTAACAAAAACATATTTTCTGAAAAGTGTTTTTCAGATTCAGGGATTTAAAAGTAAATTTTCATTTTATCCTGTTAAATTCCAGTTCACTTCACTTTATGCCACCACAAATTTTATAACCAGCTAATGACAGCTCTATATCTTTATTTAAAGATACAATGCAGACATAAGGTAAAGTCCTCTTCCATTTTGGGCTGTGTTAAAAAAATAAATGGGACCTTTCTTAAAAAATACTTTTTTATTCTTTCAAAATTAAAAAGTGATACCATACTTCTCAAATTCTGAAGTCATAGCCACCTTTCAGAATTGTTACCAGATAGGTGACAAATCTTCATGAGTGTTTTCATTACAATTTAAAGTGCACTTTTGAGGCAAATCTCTTGATCATTCAGAATGACTGTAGTTTTGTTCACATCAGGAGAGGTCTTCGAGAGTACAAGCTAGATCACTTCTGGATAAAAAAAGCTGAGAGGATGCACTACATGAATTGGCACTTAGTCCACCGAACCAGATGAGATTTTGTTCTCAGCAAAAGACCCTGAGGTGCATTTATTGCCTGCATCATTCCTCTCCATCAGCTGCCTCATTCTACAGAACACTCTCACTGGTTCACATTACTTGCTAACATAGGTACAGCTTGTGTCTAATAAAAAATAGATACAGAGACACTACCCAAGGATAGGTGAGTCCTGGCATATTTAGTCAGCCATCTTTCCCTAAATTTCAATTAAATTTGCCAGTATTTTTAAGAACTACTGAGCAGAAGTGATTTATAGTGTCTAGTGTGCAAAGGTGGGGAAGAAATTATGCAGAATAGTAGTATAAAACATGAGAGTATAATCTCAGTTTGGGAGTAACTCTTAGCAATATTTATGTTACATGCCTGCATATGTAAAAATTTCATGCTTGCAGTGTATATGTTTCATGACATACAATTCTTGAAAAATCTAGGTACTAAAAATAAGTTTTTACATGGTTTGTATAAAATCATATTGATTTAGAAGATATTAACTTCCAGGTTTGGTGCCTGCATGTCTGTGTGTCTATGTATCTGTGTGTGATCTGTAAGTAGAAGTTACATTTTACCATGTCTACTTTTTTTAATTAGTTCTGTGTTGGAATATGTTCAGCCATTACTTTTCATTTTGTGAAAAACAACCATGCAAAGAACAATAAAAATAATGAGGTAGATGAGATGTTGAAGTCACCAAGATATTTCAATTTCAATAAATTTTGATTTGATCTTAATTGATTTTTAAGACAAAGCATGAAACAGGCAATGCAAAGTTATAAAAAAACTGCCAGAGAAATGAAAATTTGTTGTTATATTTAGTTTATAATAGGTAGTCTATTTAAATAGTTTTTTTGACTGCAATAATGAAAGTTAAAATTAAGTATAGTTCAATAATTTTTATTAAATGGAAAGAAAGATAGAATAGTCCCACTGAAAACTGAATTTTTCAAGATCAAAATTTTGGTGTGAAAAGATGATGCATAGTGTTATGAAGAGCAGAAGTAATTTTCTAAATACGTTTTTATACTCTAATCATTATTTTTATTTCTCTGAAGGCTGGTGCTTCTGAATATGTGGTCCTGAAAATATTCATTGTAATATTTTCTAAACTACAAAAATTAATATTTAAAAACATTTTTTATATATAAAAGACATGAGAAAGGATGTATACATAATTCACAATCTGAGATAGAGAAATCTTGTATGTAGAACGCAGTCTAAAATGCCATCTGTTTTTTCCTTTAAAGTTCTCATAAAATGTGTATTTTTAAAATACTTGGCTATGTAAAATTCATTTGCCCTTTCTTTTGGAAACATTTGCTAGCTGTTTTGCAACATCCTTTAGTAATGCATATGATTTACACCTTTGAATATAATCTTTTTTTTTTTCCCCTTCTTTTCTCTTTTTTTCCTGTTTCTCCTCCCTGTTAACCAGGAAAAGAACTACTCTAAAACAAGCATATGGACAATCTGTGGGTGTGTGTTTGTGTGTGTAAAACCTGCACTTGGGGAAATTTCATTTGATTATTTACTTTAGAGCTGGTAAATGAACCAAATTTTCCTCCTCATATGTCCTCTGGCTTCACAGTCTTGACCTTCAGTGGTTTTGACCTCAAACCTCCATCGAACTGACCCAGTTTGATATGGAAGGGAAACAAGTTGGCTTTAGTTGGTGTTTTCTGTAGAGTTGATGTTTCTCTGTTCTCTCTCTTGCTCTCTCTCGCTAACTCAGCTGGAATTACTAAGATCTATAATTTCTTAGGTGTTCCTGGTTATTTTTCTAAAAAATTAGTCTATTCTGCTTCATTTCTCTGACCTTTGACGTTCTATGGCTTGAATGAAAAGCAAACTTAACTCATCTACAGCTATTGTGCTGGAAGGCAGCTGAACAATTGGGTACTGCCATTAAAGTAGCTACACTTTCACTGAATTCTGTTTACAATTTGTACCAATGAGCTTGTTTGTACCATTCTTCCTCTGTTTCCCTTCCTCTAAGTAGGGGTTATAATGCTCTCTGAAAATTGATGCAAAGTTATCATCTGTAGCTCTCACACGAATATGGGTTTGTAGAATCTGAACATCATTAACTTTGCTTTGTCAAAGTCCATAATACCTCTGGGACTCTGACAGTGTGTCACTCCAAAAATCCTATATACACCCTGCAGTGCTGATATGTGCTGCTAATTTGCTGTTGCCATGACTAGTTTATTATTTCGCCTGTCCACAGGGAAAAGTGCTTTTCCATTCTTTTCACAGCTAGCTGTACTGCTAGGCCAGGAAATGTAGGAGTTCTTGCCGATTAAGTAGAGAAAGAGCTGATATCTGCTGCCCTGGCATGGCATTGGCACATACCTCTCCTGTGGGACAGAGGTGGGTGTAGCAGCAGGATCAGCCCGCAAAACATATTCAGTAATGCTGGGAAAACAGTGCTTCACTTGCCCTTTTGGGAAGTCATCTGGAAGCATCCTATAACCTTCCCTTAATGATTCTGGTGTGTCTGTGTTGCTGTGCTGAGGAGGGATTTATGTTAGAAAGTTGCACTGCACTCATGGGGAGAAATATCGTTTAGGTGAGATACATAACCTCTCTTTTATAACCTCTTTATAGACAGGCATGTGTCTCTTCTTAGCTGTGCTTTGTACAGCCCAGCCTGGCTGAAGCACCTATTCATCTGCCCACCAAAATCACAACATTCACAGATCACAGGCAAGTTGGAGAAATACTCTGTATATTTTTTTTCTGTCTTCCAAAAATATTTCTTGTTGCTCCTTCTTAAAAGTGAAAACAGTGCCTTTTGAGGGCAAACTTCCTTAAGCACAGTGGGCATGTGCCAGAATTTTTTTGACAGGGAAGTTAATCAGCATTAAATCAATTTTTTATTTATGTGCTGAAGACACACCTTCAGATTGTCCCATTCCTTTTTCTTCTAAAATGCAGTTTTCATTTCACATTCATCTCACACTTAAGAATGAATTTGTGTATGTTTATCTCTTCAGGGATAAAGATTTGAGTTCTTACTGGAAATAAAAAAAATCCCAAGGAATTACATGGTCCATGGTCAGTCACATGGTGCTGATAACAAAGGAGTCCTACAAGCCCCCAGATTGTTTCCAGGGGAGCACAGTACTAATCCAGTTCGCAAAATAGATGCTTCAGGAAGTCAGAAATGCTACACAGCTACTAGCTGCAGCTGGTGTATCAAAATATGAAGAAAGTATATTACTATTCCTCCAGGTACCAGATGTTCCAGTAATGGAAGCACCACTACTTAGAAGTATTATTTAAAACAAAATATTTAAGATTATTCTTCTTTTATAGCAGATTGGTATTATACTGGCTTGTTAATCAAGCTAAGCCCAGTCTAATTATATTATTAAGTTTACAAACAAATTACCAAAGAAATCTTGATGTATTTATGAATTTCAAAATCTTTTTTGGGTTGTCTTACTAGTTTTATAAATTAAAAAAAGAATATTTATAGAAAATTTAGTATTCAGTTGAACTCTTACAGAAGAACATTATCCTGATAAGACTGTAAGTGTTCTGGGATGTAGTTTATTCATGATTTTATAGCATGAATTTTTTTTGTGACAGGTGTTTGACATCCCAAAGCACCAATTCATGTTTCTGGTAAATGTATCATTAAGATGAAAAATATGCACATTTAAGGCACACATATAGTAAATCAAAAACTTGGTCTTACTTAATTTTTTTTTTTCTGTCAGTGCTATATGATTTTTCAAAGAAAATTTTGCAGTACTCAAAACAAGGCCAGCTGGATGCCAACGAGAGATGAATCTACTCTGAAAGCTTAAAAAGTCTCTCTACAAGTGAATGCCATATTCTTCTCATCCTGCTAAGCCAGCCTCTCAAAAAACTTAGTTTTAGGGTAAAGGATGTAGCTCTAAATTGGATCTCATAGCAGCTCAACAAGGATGGCTATTTCCCTGTGCAGGTGTGGAAGGTCAGGGTAGGAATGTGGGAAGCTCTGTGCATAAACACTTTTGCTCTTGGTGAGTCAAACAAAACTCAATTACTCAAAAACAATGTTCCTTTAATAGAACCAGCTCTGTGGGGCACGTGGCTGTTATAAATAGACCTGTGCCCTGCTGTGGATATGGGCATTGGCAATTACATGTTATTCCCTTTTCATAAATAAAGTGCATTGCTACAGAGTACATCCTTGCATGGGTTTCCATGAGTGGCTTGCAGACTGTCTTTTTAGAGGCTGTACCTGCTATGTTCCTATAGTCAGTCACATATTATGATCATAGCTCAGTAGTTAGATCTTGCCTTCTGAAGAAGATAAGGAAATACAACTTGCCTCAATGCTAGAGTGCATTACTCTTCAATTATTGTAAGCACTACTCACAAGAGTGTATGCTCATAAGGCGGTTTTCACATTGAATCTATTCTGATTCATTACGTAAGTAATGCAAAAGATCAATCATCATCAGATATCCTTGAAAGAAGTGAAATTTTCTAACAAATAACTTTGCATTGAAAACAAATATTTTGATTCAATTTGCTTATTCAATTTGTTAATAGAATTAGAAACAGCGACTTTCAACATTTTGGGTAATTTGTATATGTATTTTCCCCTTAAAAAAGTGTGAACACCAGAAATAACTACTGTTTTCTGGATTACTCATTTTTGGCAAATTCATTAGTAAATAAGTGTAATTACCTGTTCCTTCTCTGATTTGTTTTAAGCAAATGATCTATATTTTTTACCTCTCTGGATGAATTTGATGCAGTAATGGATTTCTCTCCCCATGTAAATTAGGCTACAATCTCCCTTGTTAAACTTAGTTCAATTTATGGTACAAATATTGTTAGACTGAAAGCTTAATTAACAAACAGATGCCATTTAATTTGATCTGATCTAATTCTAAATAGCTGCCATTGTTCTGCATTCTCATTAACAAATATGTAGTTTCCGTACATATGTCTTTCAGTCATAATCAAAATTAACGTCGCTAGGTTGTATGTTTTCTTAAAATTCCCTTTTCACTACAGGGATCTTCTGATATTCTGTGAATAAAAATATTTACATAGTCTTTTTGAAGATGCACAAATGCTTTTCTCAGTCTTCGTTACTGCATTTCAAACAAGTGTCATAAGATTATGAAATCTGTAAAAACTTAAAGGCAGACAGCAAAGGAAAGATGATGTTTGATGCTCAGAAGGTCTACAGCCAGTGAATGTATTATTATTTAAAAGATAAGTTTGTTCTTATGTTCAAAAAGGATGTGTGTCATTTATCAAACCAAAGGAATATTTTTAGGGAAATTGCTAAAATGGTTTCCCTTTGTGAATATCACTTCCTGGATCATAATTAACAGCTACTGCAAATATAGGTGAATTTAGCTATCAATAGCTGCAACATTTGTCAGTGAAAGAAGCCTGACTTCTGTAAATATTTGTAAATGGATAAAAGCCCTGCCACATCACAACTAATTCCTGCACCAGTGAAAGGATTTCGCAGTAATTTCTGTCTAATGAAGGTTACTGTTAAAATTGCAAAAGAGTTTTTTTTTTTTTTTTTAATAAAGTTTATCCTACCCCTGAATTTTGAAGCTATCAAATATTATTATTTGAGGTTCTGGAAGATGAAAGAGTGGGGATGGGGAGAGAGTGAGATAGTGAATGATTTTCACATAAGAAAAGACTTTCGTTGTTTCCATTTTGAGATCTTTAGTATGGTAAACTTAAGGGTGAAAAGAAAATTTCCCTAAGTGTGTGAACTTAAACAAAAGAAAATGTTTACTTTCAGTCTGCAGGAGAGAACCCTGCTAATACTCTGCAGGAGAGTACTCTGCTAGTACTTGCAATGTCCTAATTATTCCTGAATAAAATTGGAGACAATGGGAGTTTTTCCATTGACTTTCTCAAGTCCAAGATTTAGGCTTTATGGACACAGTTATGCTACCCTGGAACCTGAAGAGATTTTGTCCCTGTAAATTAATTTCCCCAGGACTTCTAGAAGAACCATATGCAGGAGGATTAGGAACAAATTAACATCTCTTGTTTCATTGAGCAGTTTTGTCTGAAAAAAATGGAATACAAACTCATCCAGACACAGTTGTTCTACTGTTCACTTTCTGCTTCTTCCAAGTTCTCAGTAGGAATGACCTTCCCACCCTCTTGTCTCTGGGGTAAAATGACTCTAAGCTCTTCTCTTCCTTCTCCAGCCCTAACAGCAGCAGCAGAGGTGGCTGTTCTTCCATCTCATCAGTATAAAACATAAGTACAGCCACAGCTATAGAAAACCGAGGTCTTACAGCAGCCGTACAATAATTTCTGTTCCAAATTATAAAGCTTTCTAATTTATTTATCTATTGTATTGTACTCTCGACTGATTCTTAGGAACATCTTTCTTTATTGATTAAAAACATGAGTAAGTCTTGCAAGTGAATGCTATAACTAGCATATAACTACATGTAAACTTAACACGTTTTTCTTAAATTGCATTGGGAAAATCCAGCAGAGACAATCATATTCAGATTTATAATTAAACTGCTCCATTTGAGCAGAAATGATTTAGCCTTGAGTTGTGGCAGATATTTTCCTTTTGCTTGTTAGTACATAGGTGTGACATTTTTATTAAAAAGAAGGCTTACCAATATTCTCACACAGCGTATCTTAATGGTATGTGAAATATTAATGTATCCATAACTTAGAATAGATACAGGATTTCTGGGATTTGATTCAGTTCTGCATAGAGCCATGTAAATTCTGCTTCTTTTAAATAAACCAAGTTTGAAGAACAAACTCTATCTGATGCTCCACATGTGTCTTAAGAACCTGTTTTTCTCCCATGCAAATGTTGATTAGTTAAAAGACTCCACTGAAACAGAATGTTTACTTATTTTTGCAAAACCTCCAACCTCAAACCTAAAAAATAAATCTGCGTTACAAGCTAGAAAAAAATGCAAACTATGCAGCATGTCACTTATCTGTACTGCTTCAGCAAAATGAAAGAAATACATCCAACACAACCCTTTCCTATGCTGATTCTGGAAGCTGAGGAAATCAACACTGCTATAATACAGCCTTTAAAAATATTAATCTGAGGAAATCTTGCAGCTGGAACATTATTCATGTGGTTGTGCTTCTTTAGAATTGATGCATAGGACACAGAAAACTATTTCAGTTTCTTTGTTGTACCTTCTATTCCTATATCTCTTGCACATTAAGCATTATTTGTTCATTATTGCTGGATTATTTTACAATTTTTTTCTGTGTCTTTTAGTGTGCATGTTTGCCTGAGTTTTTTGGGCAAATTTAAGACAAAGAGATTAAAGATTCCGAAGATATTCTGTTTCACTCCTAAAATTCTGTGCCTGTAAATCCCTTAACTTTATCCCTCTAATATATGTGTTAAAATTTATATTTTTCACCTCTATGATGTAACTGAGATTTTTTTTTTTTTTCCTGTTTAGAAAAGATTGCTGGTCAAACAGTTTATGATAGTAAGCCTTGTCACAGTGATAGACAGGTTGAGGAAAAATCTTTCTACTCTGCCATTCCCTGCCAGTTCTGGTATATCATTATCAAACAAAAAGAGACACCTTAACTGACAGAGCTTTACAGCAAGTGCGATTTATGGAACAAGTTTTTTGTACTTGACATTAAATTTAAATACACGAGGAAGGGAGTTTCTATATTCATTTGCTATGCAGTCAATAAAGAAAAATATTTGTAAAAAAGCAAAAAAAAATGTATTAAGGGAAAGATAAAAATGAAGAAAGTTTCATCAGCAAAGCAGAATTTAGCAGGCCTTTACTCTAAACCCTACCAAGTTCAAGTTGGAGGTAAAGAGCACACTGATATAAATAAGAAAATAGTAGAAGATGTATTTGCTAAATAAGGCTCCAATCAGTATAAAATTAAGCATCAACTTTTATAATCAGTTTATAAACTTTTACCTTTCTAAATGCAAAGGATTTAAAGTGATACTTGTACATCATACATTTCCAGGGTAGCATTTGCTACAGCTCTAGTCTTTCTTTTTACATTCTAACTACAAGAACCTGTCATTTTTGGTTTATGACAGAGTGCCTGTTCAAAGTACTTAAAAGTTGTGTATTTATCAGAGATGATGTTGTTGTTATTATCGTTATTAATAAATTCTTTTATTAATAATAGTAACAGAAAAAAATCAGCATAGGTAGACAAATGGGTAATGCAATCTGTGTCCTTTCATGCCTCTGCATGTCATAGAATTGTGACTTGCTGAAGTAAACACAATGTAGGGAGCCTTAATTAGGGTACACTTCTAGGAACTACAGTGAACCCTTAGCTTTACAGAGAAGCTGTCTCTGGGTATTTTTCACAGCTGAGTCAGGGAGCCAGAGTCAAGCTTGGGATTCACTTTGTGTGTGGTCATGTACACCATTTCTGTGACTGTGGAGGTCAGCTGACCCTAACTAGGGTTTTCTGTGTTAGGGACTGATGGGCAGTAGGAGATTACTACTTCATGACTACTATGCCTTAGATGTTTATGACTGCATAGCTGGAGCTGTATTTCTTCTCCTAGTTGCAGCTGTGGTGTGGAAATGTATGCTGCCTCACAGCTACTCTCCCTCATACAGGTTGTTGCCTCCTCAGAAGAGCAACTCCAGCAGGAAATTTGAGTTTCCCATAATGAATTTCAAAAGAGCCAGGCTTACAAAGCCAGCTATTCCTTTCCTCTAACTAGATGGGACAGTATGATATAAAGAATTTCAGGGTAATTCAATTAGCTCCAGATGTTTAGGGTGGAGAAGTGAATATCACCAAGGAAGAGGGTGGGAAGCTGCTCGGAGCTAAGATCTTTTCCAGCAGCATGGCAGTTGTCAACGTGCAGCTGTCTTTTTGTCTGTCCCTTCAGAAACTGAACGGAATACCCCACACTTTCTTCCCTTTGACACAAGGTATTCCCACTGGCATCAGTAGGGCAATTCCTGTGAGAGCAAAAAGGTCATGCAACTGACTGGCTGTAGCTACAGCTTCCATGACAAATTGGATCTCAAATAAAAAACAAGTCCGTAATGTCAAAAGAACTTGAGGAATCAAGCATGTGTCCTCTGATGATAATAGTATTTTCTATGCGGAAAAGTCCAAGTAACCAACCAGAATTTTATACCTTGTAGCTTAATAGATCTATAGATTATAATTCTACAGAAAATGGATTACATTCACACACCCTAGAAAGAGAGCAGATTTTGTCATTTCACTTTGCAAGTATAAACACCTCATTCTAGACCAAAAATTTCTAACCTTGGCAACAGCTTAATTTTAGTGACACTTTGCAATATAAAGTTCCTGCTTGTTCTCAGCTTTTTAGCAGTGGTTATCTGGTGATATTCAGAGAGACTATCTTCATAAATATAAGTAGGTAGTCATTAGAAATTATAAACTCTCTTCTTATAGTTGTCTTAGAAATTTTGGGTTAGATGTAACAAATTTTGCATAAAGACTTTCTAAGTCTCTAGTGTCTATTTTTATTATATTTATTCATACAGCATAATTCATATTTTCATGCACTGATCTTTTATATATGTTGTAGAAGAGATACAGCAGGGAACCTAGTGCAATATAATGTATTCCTGTCAGTATGTATTATCTAGAGAGATGCAGGTCTGTTTGATATTCTTACAGTGATTCCTCTTTCAAAAAGGAAATAGTGCAATCACATATACTACCTCAGAAGATCACCACCCCTTCATACTTACCATTTTAATTGATTACAGCAACACCATTGAGCATTTTTCGTATCTTGCACAATGAAATAGAAAGAATTAAAATTTGATTGTAGTGCTCTCTTCTTCATTTAGTTTTCAGAATCAGTAAATAAGTATTGTCTTGAAGAGGAATACAAATATCTCCTGCCTAAAGCTGGGATGATATTTTTCCCATTACAGCTTTGTTTGTGGCAAATGCCCTTCCTTCATTTCTGAGTTTTGGACATCAACATAGCCACTCTGACTTAGCCACAGGGACTCCAGCCAGGTGTGTGTACAGAGGGAGCAGCAGTGCTTTCACAGGTGTAGATCAAAGCAGCTCTACTGGTGCCAGCTCAAATGCATTCATTAGTAAAAGGTGATGTCTTCCACAGGCTCCTTCAAGCCAGAAGATTATTTACCACAGATTTTGAGTGCACAGTAGTGAAAAGGCCATATCCATGTATGAGGATATATGGCACAAACTCACTTTTCCCATCTGATGCATTAACAGTTTTGGATTGTAAGGGTTTCAGATTCAATCCCCTGCTCAGTTCCTGATAACTACTTTGAAAAAACTTTAAAATTACACAAATTTAATAATATGGTAAAATCATGTTCAACTCAGATGTCATCAGCAGGTGCATGCTCCATAGTAGCTCATATTACTTCAGCAGGATATATAAAATTGCATTGGGTAAAGAGCAAATTGGAAGCTGATAAATTTCCTCAAATTTTGACTCCTATTGCTCTCTAATGGCCAATACTGGAATTTGGTGTTGGAACCTGGGATTGTGTTGTTACTTTTCAATGGTTATGCCTAGAGACCTCAGCAGACCGATGGTCCCATCAGCTGTCACCCTTCTGCAGAATATTTTCCTCCAATGATATTCAACGTAACTGTGAACTTAAACCATCACCATATGTACACAGAGCACATGGTAACATGGAGTTATATGAGATCAGTAAGAGTAATTTAATTTTAAAAATTACTTCTACTCTTGATTCTTGTGTTAAGGTTTAAGAGGGAGGACCAGAACACAGTGTTTTTATATGTATCAACTCCAGCTTAAAAAGTGATGCAGAAATAATCATCATAAATATATGCAACTTGTAACTTACATATATAAGTACTTCTATAATTAAATTATATTCAGACATTATTGAGAAATTTTTATTCTTTCAGTGTTTTACTAGTGCCTAACTTTTTTTCATTGGCCAATATTTTTTATGGTTATGATATTCCATGAAAGCAATGTTGGGTTTTCTTTCACTGTGATTTTACAAGTCTTATTATTGAATTCTACATAATGCAACAAAAATATTAATGTAGAGAAGAATTAGAAAAATAACATTCCCTAACCCCTCAAGTGCATGATTTTGATAGAGATGAAGATTTGTCTGAACTGACCAGGTCAGGTACTGTTTTTGTTCCTTTCTATTGACTTTTTTGCCATCATCTTACTACCTGACAACCATACTCATTATTAAAAAAGTGTTCTGACTTAGTGTGCTTATACTACGTCCCCATGACAGAAGAAGATAATGTTTTATTTAATTGGATAATCAGTGTTTTAATCTAAATAAAGCTCAACTTTATTTGCCAAACAAGAATCATTAGAAAAAGTGTAGAAATTCTTTTTACCTAATTCCTTTTGAATAAGATTGTATTGTAATCTAATTTGAACAGAAAGATACTTCAAAATGCAGAGCCATGTTGTCTGTTACTATTTTTACAAAAAGTAGTCACAAGAATGCCAAGTTTTGGAATCAGATATTGTGCTACACATGAAAAAAGAAGACAGAGAAATACCACACAAAGAAAATTTATCATGATGATAAGATATGCCCAGCTTACTAATTCAAATAATATCTTTTAATTTTTTTTATATATATGTATACAAACACACACACACACATACACATCCTTTAATTGAAATTTTTAATTATTGTTTGAAATTCTCATAGAACTAAGAAAGCCTACTCACAGATAGGATTCTCTTATAAAAGCCCTCTACAAAGTTGGTACAAAGACACCTCTTTCTATTGCAAATAATTTTCAGCTTCAAAAGGAAGCAAAACCTTCTTTTCCAAATGACCTTTAAAAAAATCATTCTTTTCTCCTTTTGTTCACCTTTCTTTTACCTCATGATTTTGCATTTGGACTCAACTATCTTAAAGGTCTTTTTTAACCTAAAGGGTCCTCTGATTCTGTGATTTTAGTTGCTCCTTGTTTCCATATACTTTTTGTCATTCATCTGACCCACTTTTAGTAATGTCCTAACTCCTCTGAACACAAGTTTTAGTCTGCAGTCTTGTTTGACTAATGTATTTTAAATTGTTGTGGAGAAGACCCTAGGAAATCCAAATTCACAGGATCAGGGAACATTTGCACTGACTATGTTGTAAGCAGATTTTACCTCTTGCCTACATGTCCTCTGCATGGGTGTGTATGTGTGTGTGATGGGAGAGGGAAAGAAAGAAAAACTATTTTATTGGGTTTGATTAGCAACAATTACACTGTTGTTTTTATTTTGCAATGTCCTGAATGAAAGTCTCTGAAACCCCCACACCCCTTTTTATTTTGGGAAAATTTTCAGGGTTTATATATTTTTAGAAGGAAGGAATAAATACATTTGTGTAAAAGCAGTACATTAGGTTCTAATTATCAGCTTTTAAAAGAAACTATGCAATCTGTGTAGACCATAGAGTTCTTGCCGATAGAAAATACGTGTAGAATAACTATATTTTTAAAGGGCAGTCTTCCAAACAGAAAGTCTCCAGGCTCATTTACACCCTCCTCTCCTGTAGTAGATATTCCTGTTCCAACACACAGACTTTTGCAGTGGAGATGTGCCAAAATAGATCTGCCTGTGTCTTTGCTTATTGCACAAAAATGGCCTTTTTTCCTTTCCTCAGCTCAAGACATCATTCAGTATTTGCAATCTTAGGTAATGCTGGAGTTGAATGGATGTTCTAATCTCACAAATATTTTTCATTGCACATCTTACCCAAGAAAGGGGGGAAGGAGGAGCTGGTGGCTATAGAATAAGTGGTGATACCTGAGAGTAGATGCAGGAAGAGGAGAGAACAGAATAAAGCCATGAAATATATTCCATAGAGAAAAATGAAGTAAGGATACAGATGTGGGTTGGATAACTAATATTGTTGTACAGGCAAGGAATGCTTAATAGACTGCAACATTTACCACCTTTTTCAGTCCAGATATGCACTGCAATATAGCATTCAAATTGATTTACTAGTAACAAATAAATTGGACAGGGATTTTTATTTTTCAGCCCGTGAACTTGGCAGTGGAATAAGACATAGAATCTCAGAGTGCATCACAGGGTGAATATATCAATTTAGTAATGTTGAGCATTTCTTGACATTTAAAACTTTTTTACTTCGTTCTCTACCTTTTTTTCCATTTTATGTGGATGGGAAATGAAGAAAGGAAAATTGTTAACTCATACAACAACTTTCCAGTGTCTGTATCGCTGTGAAATTAAGATCACAGCAATCCTAGCAGATGTCACAGCTCTTGTTCTTGCATGATTTGTGGGAATATAGTGATTGCTTTGCTTTAAAAGTAGACTATCTTGCAATTTGTTAAGTTTCCTTTGCTTCCAATTTCTTTACCTATGTATGTGAACTTACATTTGACTTTTGAAATTATTGCATTAAGAGAAGCCTCTGAAGTATTTAAGAAAAGAGAAGGTGAACATTTAAGGGTTAGATGAACAGGACACTGAGGAGAAAATCAGCACCATAGGGTACTCAGGAACAGATACATCTGATCCATACTTCAGTAATGCTCAATTTACCTAGGAGGATAGAGCTGTTCTTGAAGTACATCGTCTAATGCATTTCCTGGTTTTTCATATTATTTCAAATCATTTGTGCAGGCGTATGAATTCTTGAAGTGACACAGAGCTGATAAAACTGAGTTATTGAAGCAGTAAGGTTTTAATTTATTGCTAAAATACAAACAGTCATACTTCTAGTCAGGAATGGGACTTATCTGTCAGAAGAACTGAATAAATAATCTCTCCCAGATGTTCTGGTAGTGAGTTGTTACCAACTTTCCATCCTCTTTGAGGGAAACTCACTTTCAACTTGCTACAGGCTGAAGCAGATTGCTAGATCACATGGACTTGCAGACTGATTCAGTCTGACATCTGGTACTGGATATGATTCAAAAACACTGCCATAATTTTCACAAAGTTTTATACAATGAATTTCACAATAGTCTCCATCTTATTATTCATACTTTATTTTTTTTTAATCAGTCATTCCCTTTGCCATATATGTTGTTGTTTGCACACATTAGCAAGAATTATGAAATGATATGTCTTTTTCTGCCATCACAGAAAAATATTCCTAATATTCCACACTAACAGAGTTTGCTGCAAGAAATTATTAGTTTTACACTTGGGGCAGATTTGCCCAAAGATCTGACTCTAAATTCTGTTACTTACGTAGTGAAAATAAAAGTGTAGATTTGAGCAATGGTAAAAAAGGAATCCCTCACATTTCCAAGCCTTTGCTGCATTTTTAATATTCAGGATTTATAGGGAAAATATAAAATTAAGACAATTTCTGTGGATACAATCATTTGTACAACCTTGTTGCAGTAAATTCAGGTGATTCTGGAGTGTAAATACATTGTGGGGAGGGAAGTAGGTAAGATCTGAGCACTTGTTCTCTTGCCCTGTAGTTTTGTGGAAACAGCAGAAGGCCAAGAATTAGAAAATAACTACAAGTAATAAGGAGAAATACAAAGAAATACAAACCCAAAAGCTTCTGTGAACACAGTGTCAGAAAAGCTAGTCTCTCACAAATCTTCTGTATGTTTTTCAGCACAAAAACATAAAAGTTTTTTCTTCCAGTGCAATACAGTTTGTAGCACATAAATCAAGACACAGTAGCAAGTACTTATTCTTTAGCCCAAACTGCTTTCTGGAAAATTTCCGACATTGGAAGTCAGGATTATTTCCTAGTGTTGTGTAGGTAAAGCTAATGCTAGCTTCTTGCTCCTCATCCTTGCATTTGAATCTAAGTTTTACATTCCTTTTATGGTTGGAGAATTTAGTTCATATTAAATTAAATCAATCAACTATTCCCCTTCAGTAATTAGGCACTGTGTAATGTTGATTTGCCCCACAAATTGCATAACTCAGTGTGGATTACAAATAAGCATGCATTTGCACATTGTCCAGCAATGGCATCTAGGAAGCCTGCATCAAAATCAGCAGATTAGCGTTATTGGGTGAATAAACACAATGTGACACATTCCAGTTAATGCAGAGCAATGCAGCTCTGCTTAAATAGGTGGAATGGCTCCTAGGTTATACCAGCTGAGTGATGCTTGTGAAGCCCAGTGAACACATCTGTAACTGTAGGATTGTTAATCCTGCCACTTAAAAAGCTTTTTTCTCTCCAATACATTCAGAAAAAAAAGCTATGTTTAGTCGTTTTGTATTTCAGTCTTCCTTTGTCTTGGGAGCCTTTGCTTTTCCTGCTTTTTCTCTAGCTAGGAAAATCAACTATAATTGTTTCTAGTATGATCCAAGGGTTCAGATAAGACATGCAAGGCAGCCTGATTTGTTACTATTTGAACATAAAATTTACAGCTGGCAATCAGAAACACACTCAACCATCTCAGATTTAGTGCCAAATCTGATGACAAGAGATGGGAGTAGAAACAGCAATCTTGTCATGCTTCCCTGTTTACAAATTCCTCCTTCATAACCACATGCTTTTGCTCCATGATATTCTTACTTCCAAGAGTATGAATCAAGGTAGTCTTCACAATGAAGCGCAAACAAATTTTATTTAATAAAGGGAAACTACTAAAACAATTGCCCGGTCCCTTCTAAAAAGTTCTAACTTTTTTTTTCTTCAAACTTTCTCATAATTTTGATTTTTTTTCCCTCTCAGTTGTGTGTCTGTAGGCCTCTATATGATAATGGAAGGAAAATACCAAGTTTTTACTGAGCAGAGTATAATGAAACAGCAGGAAATTTTGAACCACTTAAATTGAAATGATGAGGAAGAAATAGACATTAATTATCTCAGACTGCATTATCTTTTCATTTTGCAAGCAAGGAAATATTTAACACCTCAGAAGCAAAATGCTTTACTTTGGACTGGAGAGATAATTTAAAATCACATGTGGGGGGCAGCGAGATCAGAATTTAGTATATTCACTGAACAAGAATGATGAGATGAAAAAGAAGACAAAGAAGAGACTATGTTCATGTTCGCTCTATGCTACAAACCACGACCTCTTCCACAGTCACAAGGACCTATTTTCAATTTCAAGTCAATAGCTATAAATGTTAATAATGGCCTTTACGTCTTTCTCTGCAGCTTAGCTTCTTGCCCCATTACCAAAACCATTTAGTTTCTCAGTAATTCAATTTCTACATAATCTCCTTTCATGTCCCATGTTTCCTCTATTGTGTTTCACCTTGGGCAGTACATCATGTAAATAAAGCCTATATCCATAATCGCTTTACGATTCAGCTTAAGGAAATTCACTCTTGAAAACTCCATTCTGACCAGTGTCCATTATAGTGGATCTTTTTAATCCTCATTAGATGGGAAAAGTGGGCGAATATTTTAAAAACTATTTCAGCATCAGTGATATAACCTTGAATATCCTGGTAAAGCTTTTAGATGTATTTAAAGGATAAGTATGAAGCAGGTAAAGGCATCTGAGAAAGAAATTCATCATACTGTGTTTAGATTTAAAAAGTTCCTGCATTTAAAATAAAGTTTAAGGCCACATTATTGTAGAATGAACACTGATTAAAGATACAAAAACATCCAAGAAGTTAAATTATTTTTTTTTTAAATTATAACTAGAGATTCATCATATCAATACATGGAAAAATGTGTATATTGGTATTTAAGGCAAAAAAAAGATTGAGTTTTGGACTCTTTCAGCAAGAAACTCCTAGGTTCACAGTCTGTAGTGTGATTATCTTGGAAAAGACAAAAGCAAGGGATCAAATATTTGTGTAAAAGGTAGTATTTTTAGTTCTGTTAATCATTTACTGTAATTACAAGGTGTATATTTTCTTTTTTTTTGACCAAGTTTGACTTGGAGTTTTGGATGCCATCAAGCTCTTGCTCTTGAAATAAAAATTAGAGATTTCCCTTCTACTTCTCTGAAAGCCAAATGCTTGTGAAAGCTTTTTACACACTCTCATGTCATCTAACATTTGTTTGATGTGGCTATGGGTGATTTTATGTCCTCGGTCCTTAATTTTAGTTTATAACAAATGTGAAGCCCTGCTTCATCACAGTTTTAGTTGCTGAACTGCTGTCTGTGCTGTACTAGATGGGGTAAAAGTCTTACATAACATGCTACCCACAATTTTTCCATGCACTTTGTGGCAGTTAAGGAGTTAGGAAATTTGTTCCTCCAATGCCTTTTATTGCATTAAAGAAAAAAAGAAATTAAAATAATAGTTACCATCTAGCCTAGGAAAAGCCATTAATGTTTTTTGTCCTCCCTTTTGTTTTTCTTTTTCTTGTCAAGCTTCATTCTGACTTGGACAAGGGAGTTGGCACTGTTAAATATACCCTTTCAGGAGATGGTGCTGGCACGGTTTTTACTATTGACGAGACCACGGGAGACATTCATGCCATAAAGAGCCTAGATCGAGAAGAAAAACCTTTCTACACACTCCGGGCTCAGGCTGTGGATGTTGACACCAAGAAACCACTAGAGCCTGAATCAGAGTTCATCATCAAAGTGCAGGACATTAATGATAATGAGCCAAAGTTTCTGGATGGGCCTTATGTTGCCAGTGTCCCAGAAATGTCTCCAGTGGGTGAGTAAGAAACTGTAAATGCTTGATAACTAATTGCATATTGCTTAATTATCTCAATGTACAATCTCGCTGAGGAAAGAATGAGAAGGGTGAAATGAAAAAACAACATCTAAAACTTACTATTAGAAATGTTTCTAATATTCTGTGCTTAGAAATACACAGATTACAGGTTTGTTTTACCTTGTTTAGAAACTTATTCTCCTGCAATATGAGTGTCCATGAAGTTAAGTCTCTGAGGGTAGGATGAGGAAAGAAACCCCGATATTCAAGGTGGATATGCTAAGGCCCAGGGGCTCTCTGTAGTCCCAAACCTGCTATGTCACATGATGTGGTGCATTCCCCTCTCTTCCTAGTTTACATTAACTGTTTGCTGTACAGAATTAGATTATCTGTTTACTGCAAAGCATCTTGACATTTAAGTGATCTTGTCTTTATGGCTGTTAAACTCCTACAGCACTTGCATGATCTCCCAATTATGCATTAGAGGACAATTCTTTATTCGAGTCTTGGTATACTGTGTGGGCTCAAAGGAATTATTGCCCTTCCCTTGGTCACAATGCAAGAATGAGAGCTGGAGGACTGGCTCAAGATGTCAAAAACCTAATGTCTGAGAAAATCTCTAGTGCATCAGACCCTTAAAAAAAAAAATTGCCTGGGAACATGGTAAGTTTTCAAAAACCTAGTGTACAGAAGAGAGAATAATTTTCTTTTCATAGAAAGGTGGCCTGCAGGAAGGATACTGAGGCACTGGAATAGGATTTTTCTTGAAGAATTTTCACAACATGAGAGATATTTGCCAGGAATGACATAAAGAGTGTTGATCCTGCTTTGGAGCAGGACAATAGACTAAATGGACCCTTTGGGTCTCTTCCTGATGGCTGATTCTGCAGTGGTCCTGAGCAGTGTGTTTGCAACATAAGCACACTGTTTGTGTCCTGCTGCCAGATGGCATTTTGGGTTTCCCTGCAGGCACCAGAAATTAATTTGTTCTGGGCTGGGAGTCCTTTAACTTCCCAGTGCTAGCTCCAGCTTATTGCCTTTTTCTCTCCTAAACTGTCTTTTCCCAGTACTTCACAAGCCAGTCCCAGTCATTTAATACTCCCGGTAGCTGTTCACAGTTTTGGAAGTTTTCTGAGTTTGAAATGGCAGAGGGATACTGCTCCCCTTCAGCTATGCACCTTAGATGTTGATGTTTTTAAAGTCAGTCTGGCAGGCAAATAGCTATCTACATGAGTCGCTACGTAGAATTAATGGGGTTGTATTTCAAATTTTGTGATACGGAGTTGTAGAATGTGATAAAATGTCATGTAAGGAGACATGTGGAGATAATCACATTAATCTTGTATAAAGAAGCATTCACTGTACTCACATGCAATGGTTTGTCTGTAGATTCACTACATAGGTGCACTATTTTTTCCCCTAATGAGATGCATAATAATATTACTGACAGTTGAATTATTTATAGATGAAAACCGTTTGTTATATTTTGATGTCTGTGTCTGTGGCAAATTCAGAACAAAATTTCCCACCAGTGAACATATGGTTGGTTGTGAAATTGTTTTTAAAACCTGATCAGAAAGAAGAAATGAAAATTAGTGATGCTGTTTGTACAGAAGAACACAGTGCCTGAATTCATTGTCTCACTCTGTTGTTCTTCCCCATCTTCCTTTGTTGTTTTCTTAAATATGTGTGTGCAGTAAAAGATTAAATGTTAACAGAGCTTTTACTTCATATGAAGTACTCTTCAAGGTGTGCCATACATTGTGGCTTTTACATGGATGAGAAGTTGCAAGACTAAATAAGCTACAACTGAGCATGCTTTGTCATGCATACAGCATTTTAAAGAAATGCTTTTCAATTTATTCTCCTTTAGAACAGCAGTAGATGCAATGGCAAAAATGGATCTTCTTGGTCTTCTCTTTATTGGGCCATACTCACTATATCTAGAAGATTTATTCAAAACAGTTGCTATTTTCCTCTATGAAAAAAAAATGGATGGAAATTGATCAGAAAGCAGAAAGAACAAGACAAGGAAAGAGTTCCCTAAGTGGAGGCCTAAACTTCAATTAGTGGTTACTAAAGCAGATAACAATTTCTGCTGTTAGGTTGTCTTGCAGCAAAAGTATCCAGAAATGCTTTATCCTCTGTAATGTGCTGGGAGATTGTGCCTTCTCTGATGTAGGTCTTGCCACTCTGTTGTTCTCTCTTATCTATGCTTTTCCTTCCTTATGCAAGAACAGATTTCTCAGAGGATCTAAAACTAACTCCTTTCTATCAGCAGTACCATTTAGTTGCACCTATGGAGATGCTTAGACCTACCAGTGCCTGAGGCTGACATTGAAAATCACTTTGATTTTTCAGCTGGTGCAGCATATGGTTGTCTTGGCTTTGGAAAAAACCCAGATAGACTCTTCATCTCATCTATTTTTTTTTTTACATTTTCATTTTCTACTTGCCACTTTTTAATTACCAAATGTTCTATATTTCACTTACTATTGTTTTACAACAGTATTGATTATAAACTTCACACATGCACATATTTCTGTGTGGGAAATGCACTGAAACATTATTTTCTTGACTCTTACTAGTCTCTTACTTGAGCCTGACAAGCTTTTGTGACTAGTGACTTACAGTTTTTTACTGTTACATGATGTTTGTGTACAAAGGTTTACTGTGTTTCGTACTTTTATCCCAATATTACTGGTAATATTATTAGTACATTTTAGAAATTGTCATGGCTACATGGTTCTCAGTTTTTTAATGTCTCTGGACATCATACTAATTGCTGTTGCTGAATCTGGGATGGCTAAAATAATGCCATACTGTTCAACTCTGGAATCGGTATTGAAGTTACAGTGTTATAAAAAAATTGTGTGTCAACTGGACCTTCGCAATTTTTTTATTGGAAAAAGTGCAAAAAAATGAAAATTCATAGCATCCTCAAGATCTGGCTTTCTGCACAGAGTTATTACTTAGACACACCTGTCATAGCCAAGTTTTTCCTGGTAGATTTTCTTAGAACTTGTGTTATTTTCCATGCACGTTGTAGGTGGCAATTTACTTTTCCCTTCAAATTTACATTGAGGGCAAATTGAAATTTCTTCTACAGTTTCTGTACTCTATGGTTGTTTTTTTTTTTCTTTTAATCAATACCACTCAGTAAAAAAGATAGTGATACTGCATATCTTTTAGTTTTTACTGAAGAGATAGTTTTAGGATTGCTGTTTTTCCTTTGCAATGCATTCCTTACCAGGAGCCAAATTCCTTCATATGCTCTTAAGGAGAAATGTTAGAAGGATGTTTACCCCCGACAAGCTCGGATGCAAAGCTATTTCATGCCAAAGCTTCAATGACCAGCCAGGCTTGCTTCTTCCATGCATGCAGTGCTCTTGTATGATGGAAAGTCAATCACAGACATAAACAAGAAAGATCTTTTCTTGAAAAGCCCCCTGGGCTACCAAGTGCTGTAACATGCAGATTGCTGTACCCATCTGTCACTTCCAGTGTTTCTGACAGTTTCAAAGTGGGCACATTGTTGTGGAAGGATGTTGGTACCCCCAAAGTTGACATTGTATTGCTCACATAATAAATGGGGTGCAGAATACTTTATGGTGAAGAATTTATTTTGTAAAAGACAATTATTTGAAATTCCCAGCAGAAAAACTCAGCAGATGGAATCAGATTACAATGCAGAACTAATATTTTAAGAACTAATATTTTAAGAACAGAGATTGCTATGCTGTTATCTTATGCCTAGTAAGAGACTTATAAAAGCTTAAGAGCTGGATTCCTAATGTTGGGGGGCTTTATTTCTGATACTGAATTGGTTTTATCAATATCTTTATTTGAAAATATTTTCTTGATTTAATACGGGTTTCAAAATGTAGAATGAACCAGAAACGGGGATTTATCTATGAGAACTGAAAAGGATGCCCTAATATCCCCATTTGTAAGTTTGTATTAGCAAAATATGTTCTCCTTAAGTATAGTTTAATCAACTGTGTTGTTGCTTCTGGCAGCTGTGCCAGCTTCTGTTGCAATATAGTTGACGTAAGCATGCAAATATAGCTGAGTTTAAACCAAGGTTATCCCCTTATTAAAGCTATCAGTCCAGATGACTGAGAATGGGGGCAAAGCAGCATTAAGCACATATTCAAGGAAAGATCTTATTATATATTTTTATATATTTTTACATAAAATGGGCACAGAAATGCATTTGCTTTCGTATGCATTCCTTTCACTGAATATGCTGATTTTAACGGCAAATTTGTAACTTTTATTGTCGTAGTCTTCTAATTGTTTTCTAAAGTCTTTGAATTATTCCTCTATGGTTATACATAGACCAGCTAGGTCTGTACTAAACCCATCAATTACATAATATATAGATGCCATATGTTCTTTCCTACGCAATTTCATTTCATGCTTTTCCACTACATTAACTCTTTATTGATTAGAGGGCACTCTACAAACTCCACATCACTGTGGCAGACTAAAATGGTCAATGATAATAGAAAGTTGATATCAGGTTATTTTTACTGTGTTCCTCAGTGGTGCAAAGAAGCTACCTGAAGAGTGTTATGGATTTGCTTCCCGTGGTACTGTCAGTGTGAAAATAGTCTCTATAAATTTTCTGGCAGTTTTCCTTCCGAAATGAATACTTAATTCACTTTTATTTAAACATTGGCTTATATTTGAACACTGACAATTGAGCATATATACACATCCACAAATGGAACATAGGTTTAATCTATCCATCTACGTCGTTTCATGCGCAAGAATTACATGTGCAGAAAACTAACCTGATGAAGCAGTAAATAGTACCCTGCAATCTGGCTTGGCTCAGCTTAGTACTGTGTGCCTGACTTTAGCCTGAAGCTTACAGTGAGCAGAGGCTGGGAAAGAGGGACTATAAGGTATTGGAGCAAATGCTGAATGATTCTTCCTTTGATATAGATTCCTAGCTGTTGGCGATATATTTTTAAGGGCTTCCAAGAGCTTACCCAGGCTGTTGTGGAAGATATTACTTTGGGAATCCATTGAGACCATAGATATTTTTTTGAATGGCATTATGCATGCTCATGGACAGATAACTGACAGCATAATCTGTTTGCAGCCCCTCTAGCTCCAACCTGCTCTCTACTATTTTTTCTGGTATTATCAAGTCCTTAGAGACAATAATGGGACTTGTATGTCATATTCAAAATACAAACATCTTTAGTATGCTTTATTTTTACCCAATTTTCCTTGTTGAATTATTTCCATTGATCATTTTCCTTTTTTTGTCTGCTGTTGATTATTGAGATGAAAACTTTGGAGGATTTTGCACAGTGATCCCAAGATCAAGAATTAATAGGTAACAGAGATACAACCCACCTCTGAGGAAGTACTGATAAGTTACTTTTTCCCATGCCTCTTTGTGTTTCTCCATGTGAAGTTCTGTATTCTCAGTTTCATGCTATGTTAAGATTCCCCTGTAGCACTTTGCAGCGAAGCTTTCATTTTGTCAAGCTGTCACCTGTTCATATATTCTCTTTTACTGGCAACCTATGAGTTCAGATCCAAGAGAGATGCCAGTGGCAACCCTTCTCTCATATAAAGACTGGCAATTTATTCCTACCGTTTTAGATCTCTTTTTATTTGGATTATTTTAGGAAAAGCTGCTGTGTCTTAAACTTCCTTTTTTTGTTTTTTTTAAGAGTCTTTGCATAGGAACCTTGCTGAAAGTTTTTTTAAAATTTAGATACTCTTATTCTATGCCAGTAATCTGGAGCTATATACTCACTGATGCACCCAATAGTTTTAATAGGTTTTGTGAAGAGCAACTTCCCTTCACAAAGCTGTACTGAGTTCGACCTTACAGAGTCATATCCACTAGTCCTCTAATTTGGTACTTTATTACACTGTACAAATTTCGTCCATCCCATGGGTCAGACCTGATGCCCTGGGTCATTCAGGCCTTGTTTCAGAAAGATTCATGTCCCATTACTGTTATTTCATTCTTTTTCCTGGGGTTATGTCAGGTGGCGGTTTACTCACCACAACTGATATTTCAGTGGTTTCCCACTAAGAACAGTTTGTTGCTTTTTTCTTTTTTTAATTTTAGTTCTTATCTTTCTGATTATCTTTTTCTTTTTATTTTGAAAATATGCATCTGCTTCATCTACTTCACTGATCATCAGACTTTTATAGCCATTGTATAGAGAGGTGAGTTTTAAGGAAGAAGCAGAAGGAAAGGCAGGTTAGGGCTGCTTAGCCTTTTCTCAGTGGTTTTTCCCCCATACAGGACATTGCATAAAAAATAAACCAAAAATAAAATGAAAAAAAACTCAACGCTGAGATGCTGGGAGAATATTACAAGTAGGCAGTTAAAGTTTTTGAAACAGAAGTGTTTCTTTATTTATGATAGATCACTGGGCAACATAGGCAGCTTCAGTTATTGGGGGGAGTGAGGAGGGCGCAGAAAAATACATTTTAGATCAAAAGGGAAGGAGGAAACAGTACAGAAAATCACGACTTGCTTAGTTAAAGGATAATGGTTATTGTCATACTTTGAGTTTCTTTTCATACACTCTGGTTGTTGGATGTTGTCAGCAAAACTATGAAATTTGGCAAATGCTGTCAGGTGGGAGAATCTCTGTAAAATGAAAGCTGTGACAGACAGGACTATACAAACATGTGAACAGCAAAATTCTCAGCAAAGCTGAGAAGCTTTGGCTGTTAAAAAGAGATAGGTGCTGGATAGCTGTTTTCTGCTAGCTGTTTTCTGCTAGCTGTTTTTACAGTCCCAAAATGTCAGTATAACTGCTGAATCCATTTAAAGAATTTGATTCTTACTTCACTTATAACCAAGTCTAGAGTGCTTATTTTCTACCATGACTTCAGCAGGGCTTTCAACACTGTCTCTCATTATATCCTCATAAGCAAATTCAGGAGATGGGAATTAGATAAGTGGACAGTGAAGTGGATTGAGAACTGGCTGAATGGCATATCCCAGAGGGTGATAATCAATAGCACAGGTCCTGGTTGGAAGCCTGTCGTTAGTGGTGTCCGCCAGCACTCAATACTAGGTCCAAAAGTGTTTAACTTCATCATCAATAACTTGGATGGAGGGGCAGAGGCCTCTTCAGCAAGTTCACTGATGGCACAAAGCTGGGAGAGTGGTCGATACCCCAGATGGCTGTGCAGCCCTTCAGAAGGACCTTGGCACGTTGAAGAGATGGGCAAAGAACTGTCTGAGATCCAACAAAGGAAAATGCAAGATCCTGCACCTGGGGAGGAATAACCCCATGGACCAGGACAGGCTGGGGACTGATCTGCAGGAAAGCAGCTCTGTAGAGAAGGACCTGGAGGTCCTGGTGGACAACAAGTTGTCCATGAGCCAGCAGGGTGTCCTGGTGGCCAAGAGGGCCAATGGTATCCTGGGATGCATTAGGAATATCATTACCCACAGGTTGAGGGACAAGATCCTGTCCTCGGGGAGGCACAGCTGGAGTGCTGTATCCAGTTCTGGATTCCTCCATACCACAGAGACATGGAGCTGGTCCAGTGGAGGGTAAGAGATGATTATGGGACTTGAAAATCTCTCTTATGAGGAAAGGCTAAGGGATCTGGGCCTGTTCAGCCTCAAGAAGAGACAACAGAGAAGGAACCTAATCAGTGTCGGTAAGCAGTGTGTCAAGAGGATGGAGCCAGGCTCTTCTTGGTGGGGCCAAGTAGTAGGGCAAGAGGCAACAGGGAGAAATGGATGCACAGAAAGTTCCACCTGAATATGAGGTGACCAAGGTCTGGAACAGGTTGCCCAGAGAGGTGGTGGAGCCTGCCTCACTGGAGATATTCAAGAGCCATCTGGACATAATCCTGTGCAATGTGCTCTAGGACGACCCTGCTTGAGTAGGGAGGTTGGAGCAAATGGCCCACTGTGGTCCCTTCCAGCCTTACCCATTCTGTGATTCTCTGTGTGATTGTGTTTAACTGTATGTGGGCAAAGCTTAGAACTCACGTCACAGCAGTTAAAACCACTCTGTTTCTATCCACACACTGACTTTACTGCAGCCCAGTTGCATAAATCAAATAATACTACATTTTATCATATGTGTCTTTTGATGCAATCTAACCCCTTTTATATTGCCAAATGCTTTCATTATTAAAACTAAACTATTGGGTTTACTCTAAATGTATATGTTGATCATTTCAATGGTGTTGGGTATTAGTTCTTTTTGTATATAAGGAGAAGCTTTGTAATTATTTTGAAGGCTTTATAAAGTCTTGCTGTTTGCATAAACATCTTTAGGTTCACGATATATTGCATTAGAGTTATTGGGATTATGTGCTATTTTTTTTTGTTAATTATACACTTGATGAGGGAAAGATATTGACACATTTAAGTGCAGCATTGAAAGGTGCAGAAATTATTTTATTCAGGCATGTTATATCTGTAAACATAAAATATGTTGTATTGATAGTTGTTTTGGTAGCCACAGATCAGTTATAAACGATAAAAATTAACAAGTTGCTTTTTTCTTGTCACAAAATGACTCTGAACATTAAATATCTGTTCAGTAAGAGCTGTTCTTTTGGCCACCAAATGGTTTTAAACAAACATATTTTTAAAGCATTACTGTTCTCAGCCACTGAGAGACTGTAAACATTAAATATGTTTTATAAAAGCTGCTTTTCAAGCTACTGCCTGCATGGCTATGAATATAATTTTTCTTTAAAGTTGCTTTTCATCCACTGAGCTATTTTTTTTTCTTATACACTCAGTTCTATTTATAATTTTTCAGAGAAAAAACAAGCGCAAGTTTCCACTGGCACAAGGCAGCTCTTCATTTATGACAAGTAATCATGTCCTACCCATCTTCTCATAAAAACACTGAAGGTAATAATAGCAAGACAAATTTTAAATGGATTTTAATGGATATTTTGCGTGTAAACTGAGTCATATTTAGTGTTCTAGTCACTAATTTTTGTGTTTTACTCTTCAGTAAACCAAAATAATAAAAGCAGACATGACTGATATTCTGTAATAAAAAATCTAAGAAGTCTAAGAAATCAGTCACTAATGGATTGTATGAATCAATCAAGTCATCATCAGCCCTAGAGGAGGGCAAAACAGAATCCAAAATAGTGTCAAGATTGCTAAACAAATGGGAGTCAGTAAACCAAATATTATTAAAGGCTTTAATTCTGTGTGCAGAAAGAATCTATGTGGCAAATTAGATGTAATCCTAGGAAGACCTGGAGTGATAAAAAAGTGTTCATGAGAATCTGGCTTAACAAGAGCTAAGAGAAAAATCACTGATCACAAATATAGTGTTAAGGACAAATTATTCTGTTTAGAGAATCCCATAAGGCTTAAAGTCTACAGCAAAGACACTGCAGATAGAAATAATACCTTAGGAAAAGAAAATCTACATAAACCAGAGGTCTAAAAATATCTGCAGACTGAGGAATAGCATATACAAGAATATCTTTAAATGGAATGTCAGCCAATTAGTAGGTGTATCTGTCTGCCAACCTTGGATTTAATGAGTCCTAGGTACTTAACATTTCTCCTTGTTTGTAGTAAGGAATAGCATAGATGGGCAATCCAGTCCAATATCTGTCCTGTACAATGTAGGTTTTTCCTAACTAAGGAACCTTTACAGCTCTTGTGGGAACAGGAATCTGACATCCCTCCAGCCTTTGCTCAACAAGGATCCTGATAGAGCTGACTGAAACCTTTCCACAAGAGATATTTTTGCTAGGTTTCTGCACAACTGAAAGGTGCAAACATGTAATACTCTTAAAACTTTTTATTAAAAACCAGGTGGCTGCCTAGTGAGCCATCCTACAGGTTAGCTGGTGAGTGGAAAATTAAACAGGTGGCTCCTGTACTAGTAGAGAAGCATTCTTTATATCAGCCTGACAAGCCAAGCACTGTCTGGCTTGGAACCCATAGGCCAGGCAGTATTCTCTGAAGTTGGGAACATGGTGGGTTGCCTGTTCCCTGATTTCTCTTCTATACAGTTGATGACAAGACAGGTTGTCTTGCTTTCCAGACAAGATAGTCATCCTCCAAGCTAAACAGGTCATAACTAAGTAGGAAGAAGACCAATGGAAATGAAAGAAACTGTTGTCTTTGCTAAAAACTTGGCAGTATCAGTATTGTTTTCTGGACTGCATTTTTTTTCCTGGAATATTGCAAGATGAAGTGAAAATCCAAAACTATGTGAAATGTCACAGTAAAGTAAAATTTCACTGTCTAGACATCCTTAGTTGCCAGTTATGTCTGAGCACCTTTTGTGCAGAAGCCAGCAGTAAATGTGAGATCACTGAGGATTAGTGAGGCAAAGACTGGAAATAGAAGGGGAGTTGACTTTAGACAGGTGTGAAAGTAAAGGATGGCAGCAGAAGAAGAGAAAAATCTTTACAGACTGTTCTGCTTTCACTTCAAGAGCTATTGGAGAGAAATCAACACCTTTAATACTGCCTTGGACCTGATTTAGGTTGACACTGCTAAAGAGACAGCTGTCATTTCTGTTAACAAACCTCAGAACTGTCCTTTTTATTTTCATAAAAAGCCTAAAGGATGTTAATGCATAAGCACTCAAGATACCAGTATTGCTATGGAGCAGTCTTGAGGCAACAAGGAAACAGCAAATAGTATGCAAGAGAACTTCCAGCAAAGGATTGCCTGACACACCATTCTGCACCAGGATTGATGCAGAATGTTGCTGCTGGTACTCTCAGAGGTGTAATTTTAGCTCATCATTCACATCTTTGTACACATTGTTAACAACTGATGATTTTCACTGGAAATAATTTGTTCACTGCTAGTGATCCCTCTGAGGTTGGCATGATGCTTTGGGAATAGATATTCTGAATGGTAAAGGATAATATGAATCCTAACAGACAAGCCAATAACAAGCAGGTCAAGAAGCCTACAGCTGGAGATTATCTCCTGAATCATATCTTTCATCTTCCATCTGTGTTTATTGCTGTTAGTACAGCAAACATAAATTTTATCATTTGTTCTGATCTGAAGGAGTATCCTAACTGATCTGAAATACAAGATAATTATGTAGCTAAGATTCCCATTTTGTAGAAACATCACCTTAGTAACCTGCCTATCCTCCTGTCTCTGTAAATTTCCAGAACTAGTGCCTGGGAGTAGGCTAAACACACATTTAGGCAGATTATAATGTCACAGCCTATTTGGGACTAAGTTTTATCCAAGCACAATTTACTGCTTCTCTGTCTCTTAAAAAGGATTGTTGTTTGGGTTCACATACATGTCAAATATTTTTCTAATCCCCATTTTGTCAGGTCTAGTGGCTGTATATTGCCTAAATTGATCATGTCAGTCTACAAAACATTTTCTTGGTCTATTTTTAACATTTTTGACTTTCAGTGTGGAAGATAAAACGTGTATAGGAACAGATGATTTAGCTTTAGTACAGTCCTATCTTCTGAATACATCTCTATCATGCCACATTTTTTTGTCTCCTTTCTAAATTAAACAGATTAAATCTTTAAAGTTCTATGTGGAAAACTTTTCAAGTCTCAATCCCTTTCACTACTTGCTTTTGAGCCCTTGTTACTTTTGCTGTCCTTTTAGCGATAAGGCAGCAGTAATCAATATTTTCAACAGCCTTGAGAGAATTCAGATGAGAAAGATGCCTCAAGGGCAGGTTCAAATGCTCAAGGCTGCAATTTATGGTCTTGCAAGAGATGATACAGACACAGATGCTCAAATTATCAGCCCTACTTGCCACTTCTCTGGTTCAGTAGCTCCAAATTCATCCACTTTTTCTTGCTGCTTTGACTCCATAACACCTTATGCTTGAATACAAACCAAACCCTTTCAGACAGTTTTCAACAGATGCTTGATAGTCCTGGGATTCTTTTGTGATCCTTCCATGTGATTCTGAATGAATCTTTTGTTCACAGATTTTAAGTCCTAAACCAATATTAATCACTGAGCATAATTCGGTGAGACATAGTGCCTTGCTGTTCAAACAGTGGATGATCCTGTGTGCCTTCCAAATATCATCCTGTTGCTAATATAGCAGGGAGGGAAGGAAATATTATCCTGCTTGAGTAGTAAAAACAACTTTACTATGATATATTAAAGAACAGTTTTTGATAGTTTTATTTGCAATACTGGTGCGGGAATCAGGCTGGGGACTCAACATTTGTGGAGGGAGAGGCAGTGATTGAACACACGTAAACAGCTGCTTTTATTTCACACAACAAAGATTCAGACACTGGTGTACTAGGAACTTCTGCAACATAATAATGTTGGATAACCAGTTCCTACATCAGCTTTTCTTTGTAACAACTAAGCAAAAGCAAATCCTAGGCTTTTTTTCTGAAGAAAATCTTACATAAATGACCTGAAAGGCACCAAGATGTCAGACTGTCTGCCTGAATCAAAAGATCGTAGCAAGGCATCAGCTCCTTAAATTCCAAAATCCATATGAGGCTAGTAATTGAACTGGCAAGCTGTAAAGAAGGAATCCTCTCTTTGGGCCACTGCACAGCAGTAAGAGATCTTTGAACGGCTGATTTAAAGGAAAGATAAGGGATAAGAACTGCACCAGCACATCCTACTGATTTATTGGAGAGCTGAAGTTGTGGCAGTTCAGTAATACCCATACTGCAATCTGGATGTTTTATTTTTTAGCCACCTTTATCGATTTACCTTGGTTAGCACAAGGGGACAGTAACAGTGATGACAGGACAGGTTTTACAGCAGCATAGTACAAGAGGTTTTGTGACACTAACTCACCAGCTCCCTTGCAGAAATGGCCAGATGGTTCATTTCCAGTGCTGCTGTTGCCCAGACTGCTCATATTAAAGACTACATGAGGCTGCACTTCTCACACTGCAAATGTGTTCTTACTTGTGGACACATTGTGCACCATGTTGGTACTGCTCTTATCAGCAGTAGAGGTTTTAGACTCTTTAGAGGGGTCTTGTTCATGAAAGCTTTTCATCAGCACATTCTCAGGACAGATTTTTAAAGATAACTTGGCACTGAGAGTTTTCAAGCATCTTGTGGGTAGATTTTTTTTCTTGATATGACTAATTGTAGGGTGTGTAAATGGTTTTGAAAACCCTAGTCAGCCTTTAGACTCACAAATATATTTTAATAGCTTGGGCTGTACCACTAGGTTCCTCAAGCTATACTGAGAATCCCTTATCTATAGGCACCTAACTTTTGCTGACCTACATTATAAATATGAGTCAACATGTCCTCAAAATTTGGACAGGTACTTGGAGCAATGTCTCTGGAGCCCAATCACATCAGACACAAATCAAGTTCAGCACTACTACAGTGAGCATGCCATGCAGGCTTAGATATCCACATGCATTTATTTGTCTGATTCCACATGAAGTATCTTAGCACCTGCCTAAAAGTGCAAAAAAGTAAGATTCCATGAATTTTTTTCCACTGGTACCTAAAATGTCAGCTAAGTCTGTCCCCAAACTGCTTCCACACAGAACCATCTGAACTTTACACTGCTGAGCAGCTAGAAGCCAATTAATGCATAAGCACTGTCAGAAGTCATAAAGTAGATATACCTAATTCTCTTTCGGAAGCCAGTCAGTGACATTTTCAGAGTTCAGAGTTACATCCCATGCAAAATGTGGCTGGAGGAGAGGTTACATGTGTTTCATTTTGTGGTGAGATAGATAGAAAACTCACATAAGATGCTGCAGATGCAGCTTTATTATTTCCCTTTCTTTGAATACTGCCTCCCCCCCCCTTATGTTTTAACTACCAGAGTCTTTGTAGTTTTTCTTCCTTCTCCATTTTTTTGGCCTGATGAATATTTAATGACCCTACATAAAACAGATCAGCTTCCTTCTTTTTTCAAGAGAATGATGCTCTTGAGAGAGCATTCACTTAGGAGGTAGAAAATAAGCATTCAACCACCACATAACAGGAGAGTGACTTAAAATAATCTGTAGCTCATGTACCCACTGAGCAGTCAGGGGGGCAACATCATCTGCTTCTGCATTTTGTCACAATAAGGTTGCTTTAAAGTCTTAACACAGAAAAGGGTTCAAAATTTTTATCCTCAGTAAATAATTTCTGAAAAGGAAGGTATCCAGGATACAACTTTTCTCACTGGTATTTCTTACAGGCTACAACACCTTTTCACTAATAAGCTCACTTGTATGGATCTCTTTGTTAGGCATCTCAATAACACTGAAAAGAAAGAACTGCATCTGGGCTTATTGCATTTCACAGTGGCTCTTTTTATGATTCATGCCCTCGGTGTCTCTGCGCTGTAGTTGTTGTGCATGAAAGCACCATGTAATGTCACTTCTCTGTTTTATAGGTGTAGTCTTGAAGTTGGTGAAAACTGAGAAGGAATTTTAATTGCAGAGCTTGAGTCTTAATGCTTATCTGTTACCAGAACTGACAAAACACAGATGGGGTGTGTGTGCAAGGGAACTGGGAGAAATTACCTTAAAAACCAGTATGTCTTTTTAAATGTGCTTGTGAAGGTATCAAGGAAAACAAAATGTTTGATGAATAGAACGGGGAAAAAAATCTTGATGAATAAGAAAAAAAAAAATGCAGTAAAAAGTTAGGAAAGCGGATGAATAATAGAACAAGATTTTAATGCTCATTTAAAAAATATGAGCATGATTAGTTTAGTGAGTGAAGATGATAACCATGATGTCTGTTTTTATATATGGGAGAAGGACTGTGCATGGACTATTTAAAATGAAGGTCTGACTATGTATTTTTTTCCTTTTTTTTTTTTTAATTGTATTTGAGACTTTTTGTTTTATTTGGGATTTTGTTTTTGTTTTTGTTTTGTTTTTTTATTTAGGATTAGGATAGAATTTCCTTTTGCTATTTTTACTACTATTGAACTTTGGACAAAATAATACCTTGGATTGTATTTTATTTAGAAATTTTAAGGAGAAGATGAGAGTCCTTGAATACTGAATACATTCAAATTTTAGAGAGTCAATATTTAGGCCTGGATTTGATTTTTAATAGATATAGCTTAATCTCTAAAATGATAACACAGCAAATTTTAAGCAAATATTTTCCTCTGAAATGTAGAACTCGTTTTTATGAGTTAATCAAGATATCTAGGCCATATTTAGGTGCGTTTAATTTTAGCTTTGGTGTTTCTCAAGTTCAGAATTTTATGAATATAAAGTCCTGCTTACCTCACAGGTTTTACAAGTTATGAATAAACATAAAGATGATGGGGGGTGGCATAGTAAGGCAAATTTCTAAAAAAGAATCTTCACTAGCTGAAGAAGGGTCAGACTACACTTCAGCCTGGACAACAAGCAGATATGCTCTGTCTTTACCACTTTAATTTTATCTTTACTTATTCTGACTCTGATTCTTTTTTTTATTTTTTTTTGGCCAGTGGTGTCAACTTAAACATTGCTTTTTATCTCGTCTCCAGAGACAAGTGATTTTGATCATCAAAATAGAGGGAGAAATGCAAATCGGGGGCAAAAAATCCCAGAGTAGGCTCAGAATAACTCTAATGAGTAAATGGTTTAAACTCCTGTATGCAAATTGTAGAGTTTCTGCCTTAACCATTTTAACAGTGAGAAGTACAGAGGCCTTTTTGCATCACCCTTAACTAGAATTTTCTGTATCCTAGGTGTACCATATAAGTATTGAAGTACTTGTATTCATGCATTTAGGTATGGTCACAATTTATTTGCATATTGTTCTTGTCTTTTTTTTTTTGCTTGTGTCTTGTTTAAAGCACATAACACATTGCATAAAATTAAGGCATTAAAGAAGCCTTCAAATAAGAAATGAAACTGAAATTATAAAAGAATGCTGCACCCTTCCTACAGAGACAGTTCAGCATCGTTGTTAGATTTTACTCCTTTTTTTCAAAGTTCAGGTATTTTAATAAAGGAAACATCATTTTTTTCAACACATTTCTTTATAAAACTAACAGATTACCAGTGAAATATTTGCAAAATATATATATATATCTAGGTATGGCTATGTACAGTCTCAATCACATCAGGAGAAGGCTGTGCTGCAGGGGTGATGGCTCAGAACTCTAAAATAAGAGAAAGCCTTCTCAAAGGAGATGCAACTGTTGTAATAAAGATTTGTCAGTCCATAGTGCCATTACAGCAGAGGAAGGCAAACAAATGTTTTCTGCTTGCCTTTTGCAGCTGGGAAATTAGGCAGATAAGGAAAGTTTGATCTTAGATTTTTCCTCAGAGCCTTCTGATTACCAGTTATGCCCCTGAAGTTTTGGCTATTGATAAGGAGCAGAAGAACCTGATTAACAAATGACCATGGAGAAAGAAATGAAACTGCATACTGTATTACCATATATCCTTCAATTATTCCAATAATAAGTCCCAATTACTTTAAAATATAATTATTTGATCTCACTGGCTTCAGTACCTTTTAAAGGGTTCTTTAAATGAAACATATGCCAAATGATGTGCTGAGTAGTTATGTTCTTAAAGGTTTTGCTTACAGTCAGGCTTTCATTCACATTTTAGATGAATCCAAGGCTATGCTTACCCAAGATATTTGGTCCATGGATAGTAATAGGATTGAAGAGTGGAAATCCTGATCTGGCCTGTTATTCATTATTTACCCAGGGATAACTCTCCATGAAGAGAGAATAACTTCTACTGCCACTGTTTGATCAGTATAAGCTTTTCACAACACTCACATGACAGGCAAGGGAGGAGGAAGGGTAAGCCACCCTGGGTGGCAGGGGGAACTCAGGACAGTGAGGAAGAAGCTGAGGGAAGTCCCAGAAAAAAACATCTTGAAGTCCTTCCTGCAGGTGAGTTTCACTGCTGAGCTCTACTAAAGGTGCTCAGAAATCCTCTGACTAAATACCTGGGCAAGTGAGATGTTTTGAACATATATAATTTCTGGACCAGAATGGGGATACACCATTGGTGAGGATTGTGTAGATGTGGAGTGAGACTATCTCACAGGCTTTCTAAATGGTGATTTTCAACACTACCTTTTAAATACTCAAATAATAAGGCAGAAATTCTCAATTTTGGGTTTTTTCTTTGACACAGGGTAGAGTTAATGGGCCCCTATATTTCTGATATTGTGCACACATCTGTCTCAGGTGATAACAGGCAGATGTACACAGGACCATGGCAGCCTTCCTTGGAGGCCACACTAAGTTTCACAGATCACGCACACTTGTTTTTGCTCTTCACACATATTTCTAGCAAATACTTAATCCCTGTCATAAAGTTTATCTGATAAAAAAATAACAAATACAGTTTTCAGTGTTATAAATACCTTCATTTTTATCACCAGGAAGATAAACACCTTTAAAATCTGATCTGTACTGTATGCTCATCGATGTTGCACTCTGTCTCATCCAAACTAGACAAATGAAATGTCCTATTGAATTATTTCTCTAACATGGAGGAAAAAATGGGGCCCCTGATTGTTTGATTTTTTTTCCATAGGTACCTGAACTACACACAGGTAGCACTGTATTCCAATTTGCAAAACACCAATTATTGTACACTGAAAATCTGCTGGGATTAGCTAATATATTCCATTAAAATTTTCAGGTCTTTTCATTCAAAAGAAAATCTGACAGAATTTCAGTTTTAGTGTAAAACAATATCAGAGTTTTAGAACTACAACTTCATTCCTGCATGCAGAAATAGGTAACTCAAGTTCTTAGATAGATTTATGTATCTGAGCAACTCAGAACCTCATTCTTCTCCTCAGTGTTTTTCTCCCCTAATCTCCCATCTCCATTTAGGGACTCCCTTCTGACAATGAAGTAGTACTGCAATATGAGAAATGTGCCCTAGCCAGAACTTGCAGGCCCATATTAATTTTGTTTATTTATGTTGTTTACTATTTCATGTTTTGTTTCTCCAGTTCCACATGGGACATATGATATTTGTACATTAGCAAATACACTTTTTTTTTTACTTACCTATGGGTGGAAAAAAAAATCCAATTTTCTGAAAAATCTCACGTGATTTTTAGAAGGAATAGGAATCTTCCAATCCAGAGAATTTTGTCAGACTAGCTCTTTTAAAACCAAGAGGAATACTCCATGCAACAGTATATTCTGAAAATACAATTGAAAAAGTTATGAAAGCCATATCTTTCACTAGGTTAATGAATTCCCACGATCTTTTATTTTTACAAATGTTCACATCCGTTCTGAACGTTTTTCCACTGTATTTGTAAATGAGTTCTACATTCCAGTAAATTCCCAGGTATTCCTACAGACCTTATGCCCCAGTAGGGAAAAGCAGTGTATCTGATCTTAGGCTTAATTTCAAGCATTGTGAAAGAGTTCTCTAAAATATATTTAAAGCACTCAGTTTTAATTTTAAACTACTGTTGGTGTAATGTGTCCATTTTTTATGTAGACTAGCAAACGACCCACACTGATAATATGCTCACGAAATGAAAAATACTGAGGAAAATTTCCCTAGTAGAATTTAAGATAACAGGAAAACAATATAATAATGTATGGCATTTGCTGAAAGTTTTATCTTAGGGCATATTTTCTCACCTGTAATTTAGTAGAATGGTGACATACAACATTCAGTGATGTTCTTTCTTGTTTGGCCAGAGGCCATAGGAAAGACTGATGACCTTTAAAGATGCCTTTTTTCCATACACTTGTTGGGTTTTTTCCTAAGAAGATGCTCACTGTGCCTTTCTTTTACATTCGTACCATAGAAAATGGCATGTCACACCTTGGTAACTTACAATGTGTTTGCTTTCGCCACTGGTTCCTTTCATTGAGCAGATCTTTAATTTGTGAGCAGAAATTTCATTTTCCTTTCTTGTGCATTTTTCATCTGGGGAACCACAATGACATAGTATTTTCTTGTTTCACAAATCTATGCTTATGTTTTGAAGAACATATGGTGCTGCCCTGGAGAATCTTCAGGACCTAATCTTATTGGGGAGCCAAAGATGTATGGAAAAGCTATTTGCCTTTCTTTTAATATTTCCTTTTGTGACATGCCGATAAAGAGTTTTGACATGCAAGTAGTCTGTACAAGTAACTGCTTTTTCTTAGTTCACTGACCTGAAAGATTAGGGCCACCTAAAAAAATTACTTGTTTTGTAATCAAAGCTTGAAATATCCAAACCAAAATGATTTTGCCTTTCTTATTATTATTGCAGAGAAGATTGTGGTAAAGCTGTTCAGCACAAATATAGAAATACATTTGATTAAGCTGAACCTCAGTTTTTCCGTTATTTTTATACATCAGAAATTAAAACAGTGTTTAAGATTAGGTTCCCAAGGGGAAAAAAACATTGAAAATCCTTGTAAAGACTTCTAAACATATGAAATGTTTATAACTAAGGTTTTCACTGAAAATCAATTATTTTTTGCAGCATGGCTATTGCAAAGTTGTGTGTAGATTCCGTTGGGCTCTAAGAAATGGATCCAAGATGAGCTTGGTGACTGCTTTATACTCTTGTGCATATCAAGGTGATTTTAACAATAGAGTTCCCACCACGACAGCATGCAAGAGGAATGTAATTCCAGATCTTTCAACATAGTTAAAATTTTCATAAATATTAAATGTTTCAGGATTATTGAGGGTTTTACATCGATATTTCCTAGTATTTTTATCCTCTCTCATGTGACAAGTATCAGCACAGGGTTTCTTTTTCTCTAGAACAGGTTTAACATTGCATCCTTTATTCCATGCACCTTGAGTATTTCAAAAGAATAAGCAGAACTAGGTCATGTTCAGGTCACTCATGATTTCATCTCTCCACCTCCAATCCCAGCTGGTTTAATCCATTCCTGTCCTTGCCATTAGACTGTTGAGCTCTGATCACCCTGATATTGCCTGGGTGCACTGCACAGTCAAAGCTGAGGCTACTGATCTCCAACCATCCTCAAATTTACTACAGTGGCTTTCACTAATGCACAGATTCATTAAGCTACCAGGAAGAACCTGACAAATCATCTTTCTATGCTTGAAAACCCCACTGAGCCTTTAAAAGCCAGGTGAAAATACTGAGAGGCTGCACTAAATTCTAAAAGAAATTGGACTAACCTGAAGGAAGGATATATTTTTATGCCTAAGAATATAATTTATATTATATTCTATACTATAAACAACCAATAGTTGTAGGTGAAAACAGCATTGATGTTTGCAATCCCATATAGATTATATTACACTGTATTCAGATAATTTCTGGGAAAATTATAATCATAGAAAGCAAAATATTTAAGGTAAGGTAAGCTGAGTGATTCTCTGGCCAAGGGAGTGGCAACTGGCCATTTACAGAGGTCCTTATTCAGCTGTCCCCATCTACTGTCAGCACCAAAGGTGAGTATCTGAAGGTGTCTATTCACATCTGGCTCCAGGCACAAGTAGAAGCTAAAGCTCAGGAGTGTTTGGGAGCTAGGCTGTGAAGGGTCTCACAGTCAGGCAGCTCCTTAAAGTTGTTGTTGTTCCTGCTGCTGTGCAAAGCAGGGCAATCTGGAGTGAGGACTCTGAGACACAAAAGTTAGCCTGAAAGACCCAAGAAAGGACAGGTATTTTGAAAGCAAAACATAACTGAAATAGCTCACGGAGCAGGTATAACCTTTATGACATACCTGTTATGATTTGTGTTTTTAAAACCATAGCCTTATTTTAACAAGATGTCAGAGCTGATGGTGGCTCTTTTGAGAGCATTGGTGAGGGTGACCAGAGAGCTCTGAAGCTGCCACTGTTCCCTAAACCATGAGCCAGCTCATGCCATGTGTGTGGCTGTTCCAAGTGAGACTCCACCAGAGCACAGATCTTTCCTCCTTATTGCAAGCTCTATGAAGTGAAGCTTTGGGATCAATATCACTATTAAAAGGTTAAAAAAGAATCAAGTTCACTTACAAAGAGCAGTTTTGCATAAATGCATCTCCAGTACAAGTGACGTTTCTTCAGCTTTTTAGAGTTATCATGAGTTATCTAAAGATTCAGGGCTTGTGTTTCAGTCAGCAGAAAGCACTAAGTGCTAGGCTAGGCAAGAGTGATACCTTTGCAGAAAAAAGCCAGAAAAATGGAATTTTTTTTTTTCTTGATGCTATACTGCAATTTGTTTAATCTCTGAAATTTATCTTTAAGGAGATTTTTGGCTAGAGTGTGGGAAACTAAAAAGAGATCAGTGTTAAATTTCAGCTGAATATGATTTGAAATTGAGGTGATATTAAAACCTGAATGGTTTCAAAATTAGAAAAAAAAAGAAGCTGCCTCAAGGAAAAGGGGAAAAAAAAGAGAAGGAAAAAATCCATATCACATCAGTCTAAACTGAGGTGCATCAGAAGTATCAGTATGGGACTGCATGTATTTACTACATCTCAGTGTGCTGTTCCAATGTCTTTGTATTTGATGCTCTGTGTGATCATCGCTCCCTGTTGGATTCCATGTAAATTCCAAGTGCAAGCAATACTTATTTCTTCTGGAAGCATTTCGCTCTACAAAACTACTGCACAAGGTGATACAATATTCCCATTGCTCAGTGGTCCCTTTTCTCATGCAGCCTTATCTTTCAGCCCTTAGGGAGTGAATCTGCATCTGCTGTGGAGCTGTTTCTGTAATAGCTCTCTGAGAGCCTATTCCAGGTAGTCTCTAATTAGACACACCCAGATGGTGGGCACCGAGCAGATGTCCTGCCAGCTTGGGGTAGATATGGAAGAAAGTTTTCTCTTGTCTCCCCGTAGTTTGTCTTTCTAATGTTTTTTTTCCCTCCATTTTTCTTCACAGTGAGCATTTGAAGTGTTTGCTCACCGTTTCTAACATATGAAGCAAACTCGAGCACTGTAATCTAAGGTACTAAACATTCACAGTGTTTGGTGTAATCTGAAGCCTAGACATATTGAACTCACGTTACCCAAATGCTGTCAAGAACAAAACTGCTCACTTGCGCTTTGATACACAATCTTTATCAGCAATTAAGATTTTATTCTTGGAAACTAATTAACAATTATGTTCATACTGCCAGAGACATTAGTAAGCACACTCAATCATGTCTGTGTAGCCAGCCTTGCAAATTAAATGAATGCAGCTAGTTGGAACAGAGTCTGATGTTTTTAGTCACACGTGTAAACATAAGAAGCAGATCTCCAAAGTACAAAACACTTATTTTCTGACAGCTTCTTTTCACAGTAGAACTATACTTTAAATGTTTCGGCACATCTGACATTGAAGGTGTTTTGAGGCAGAATATTTACTTACCCAGCAATTTCACCATCGTGTTCACAGTGCTGTGTTTCATGCTCCATTTGCCATAAATGTTGACGTGTTTTTCACAGCATTTGAAGCAATGGCAATTTTAATTAAAAAGTTCCCATATTTTTCCTCCACCTTTCTAAATGTGATCATATGCAGAATAACAACAACAACAACAAAAAAAAACCAAAAAAAAACCACCAAAACAAAAGCTCAAATGGATTTGCAGTAAAGTGTCCTGTAATAACTTTGAGATTTAACAAAGTCAGTCCTCAGATATCTTTCTATTGTATTGTCTTTTTTTTTTAAATACAATGATTTAATTTATTTAAAATCAGTGATCACAAAATGGCTGTGCACCAGACAATAGTTTATGATGTAAAGATTTGTAAAATACATAACTTGGGAACTTGTGCTGGTTTTGGCTGAGGTAGAGTTAATTTTTTTCTCAATGGCTGCTGTGGGGCTGTGTTTTAGATTTGTGCTGAAAGCAGGGTTGAAAATAAAGAGGTTTTTTTTTTGTTTGTTTGTTTGGGTATTTTTAATTGCTGAGCGGGGCTTACACAGAGCCAAGGCCTTTTCTGCTTTACAGACTGCCAAGCTGGTGAAGAAGCTGGGGGTGCTTGGGATGTTCAGAGGAGGCACAGCCAGGACAGGTGACCCAAACTGACCAAAGGCATATTCCAGACCATGTCACATGCTGCTCAATATATAAATTGCAGGGAAGAAGGCGGGAAGGGGGTGACCTTGGGAGTGATGGTGTTTGTCTTCCCAAGTCATGGTTCTGCATCATGTGGCCCTGCACTCCTGGGTATGGATGAACACCTGCCCGAACACGGGGAGCAGTGAATTCATTCCTTGTTTTGCTTTGCTTGTGTTTGTAGCTTTTGCTTTTCCTATTAAACTGTCTTTATCTCAACCCTCAAGTTTTCTACCTTTTGTCCTTCTGATTCTTTCCCAAGTTGTACTCATGGGGGAGTGAGGGAGAAGCTGTGTAGGGCTTGGTGGCTGGCTGGGATTAAACAACAAGAGTCTTTTTAAAACAAAACCCAAAACTTTCTTTATAATATCAGCCCTGTGTTCAGCACAAATCCAGAACATAGCCTCGTACAAGCAACTGTGAAGAAAACTAAATCAACCTCAGCCAAAACCAGCACAGAACTGAAGATAAATTTGAAACTTGGAAGGCTGTCTTTGTGAATCAGAATGCTTTTCTTGAGGAGGTTTTGAACACAGCTTTACAAATGTCCCTGCCAAGAAACACAACTAAAACATGTTTAAGTCATTATTTTGGGATATTTGTGTGATATTAGATTTTCACAATCCATTTTCTTGCACACTACTTTCTGTTTCGGCATTTCTTGGAAGCAATTTTTTCAGGCTCTGTTACCTTTAAATATCTTGTTATCTTTAAATGTCTTTGAAAGAATTACACTGGTTTTTAGTTGATGAATACATAGGTTTTCCACTAATAACTTCTTAATCATGCTACAGAGAGCTGAAAAGCAGGAAAACAACCGAGGTCTGTGGCAGAGAAATGTTTTTTAGAGCTCATCCTTTAAAGAAAAGTTGGGGGGAGGGGGTGGGGAGGAAGGAAGGAAGGAAGGAAGGAAGGAAGGAAGGAAGGAAGGAAGGAAGGAAGGAAGGAAGGAAGGAAGGAAGGAAGGAAGGAAGGAAGGAAGGAAGGAAGGAAACCCCTAACCAATAACATAATCTGCAAGTACTAAATTTTTCAAGCTAAACAAGGAGAAGTGTCTCCATTTTTTCTTCTGACCATTGTGGAGTTGTTGAGACCATCTGAAAATATAAATGCAGGCATTTTTATAGCAATATTTTCACTAACTGTGTTGTTTTTAGTTGTACTTTAAATTTAGGTAAAGAAAATCAATTCAGTGAAAAATACACATTCTTCTAAAACATCTCAAGAATCAATCCAATTTTGACATTTCAAAGAAGTTCTGCAATAAATCTTTGTTTTCCACTATTTAATATTTTTTTAATGTATCTTCAACTCATTTTCTAATTGAGAGGGCTTGTCAAAATTTCTGAGAAGTCATAAGGAGGAGTGTTTTGCAGTTTTTCCTGGCCAATTGCAGACTCTTAGAAGACTACTTGAAAGGTGTCTTCCTCCGCAGTCTTTCAAATTCAATTTTACAGACTCAACAGAGCTAGAAAAAAGGAATAACTTTCAGACTCCCAAGCTTTTACCCAACTGTAATCAGAACACTGAAATCCTTGAAATGTACTCATGACTAGTGAAAATGTATTATTATACACAGCTACAATATATACAGCAAAAAGCTTTTAATATTTTTAATGCTGACATCCAGGTCAGTGATGCTAACCACTGAAAATAGAGTTTAGTGAAATTAATAAACAGAGATAAAACACAATGGTTTGATATATTCTGGACAGCCAAAGCAATTGTGCTTCTGATAGCATTTTTTGAAATGTGTGTGAAAGGCCATAATCAGGCAATTGCTGCAAAAATAATTATGTTAATTGAAAATGTTGCTGTGTCTCAATAGTACCATCCTTACATTTGAGCAAGCAGAAATAATGGCATATTAAGTCCTTATCTGTTTTAGGGGCAAAACATCTGTCTTAGTTTGAACATTTACTGAAGGCTGCTCAAGCCAGGCTGGAGAATATTGCACTGGGTTCAGGTGCAGAGAGCTCACAGCCAATGTTCTGGCCTCTTGGCTGCACAAAATCTGACCTAGAGAAGATGATAAATGCAGGTATAGCAGAGCACAGCAGTAAGCAGCCAAGGATGCTACACCTCCTGTTTACAGGGTACAAGAGCAGACACACAGCTCTGCAGCCTGTACCATTCACTCTGTAGCAGAAAGTGGTGGCAGTGTGGTGCAGTGGTTGCTTGGCTGTGATATAAAACAATCTTAAGAAACTAGTATGGACATTAAAAGTAATTTAACCGAAACAGTGTGCTCCCTTGCTGGGATGGCTTATGTTGGCATTGGGACCTTTTTGCTCTGTCAACCTAACCAAGCTCTTGTCCATCTCAATGCAGCAAGACATTAAATATACAGACCTAACTAGGTAATTTTAGATAGCTTAGTTCAGGGGTAGAGGAGATTGTGGTGCAATGAATGTAATCTCTCTGCATCACTGCTTCTACTGTTATTTCTACTGTTGGTGGGATTATACTCTTTTTTGTGTTTTAGCGGACCTTCTGTCTCTCTGTTCTGTGAGTATTTAGTACCTTCCAAAAATAGAAAAAGTGAAAACTTGAAAGCCAGCATGGTCTTTATAAATGTAATTATAACTAAACATAATTTTCCCTTTGTCTTTTAAATGAAACTGATGAAACAAGTACATAGTCATTGATCTTAAATTAATGTTAACTCACAAAATCAGAGGAAGAAGAGAATGTTCATAATAAGCCTTAGTTATGTCTATGTTATTAAATTATCTTTGCTAGTCAGCCTATTATTTTGTGCTCTGAGTCCTTTCTCTTCCTGCCCTTCCTCTCATTCTTATCTGCTTTCCCTGAGAATAAGTTATATATCTGATTAAATGCTAATTAGTGACTTCAGTGGGGCTGCATGTGTGCAACTGAGAACGGAATTTTGCCTAAAGAATTTTTAAAATCAAATGTGTAATAATTAAAGGGAACTGAAGTGGTGTATGGTTTTTAATATGATGACCTAAATATCCAAGTAATTGAAAGCAAGCTTTCTGGGAAAAAAAAAAAAAAAAAAAAGTATTTTCAAAGCATGTGAAGTAAGGGCAGGAAAGGGCACAGTACGTATCATGTTTGGTAGGCTGTCCTTTCATATTTACTTTTAATTTTATAAAAATCAGATGTGCGCAGATTAAAGAGAAATTAAAAATACAGTCATGTGCAGAAGTACATCTTTAATATAAAATTAAATTCATACTCTTATAATTTCTTTGCTCTTTTTCAATTAAACCTTACAGCATATTCATAATATAATTATTTTTAGTGCAATATTTAGGTAGCATGATTCTTATTATTTTAAGTGACTTTAGAGGGCTGGGAAAAGACACCAGACCTGCCTGGGTTCTGAAAAGACATCTGAAAAGACATCTTTATTTAGTCAGCCAGGTAGCCAGATGTTGTATCGCGGTCCGGGAGGGTGGCACAGGCTGGCTCCCCCCCGGACCGGGTCTCTGGTTCTTGTAAATCCCACCGGATCCGGGGCGGGCGGCCCCCGAGGTTCTGTGGCATGGCGGCAGTCTTCTAACCGCGTCAATTCAAGCAGGAAAATAGTGATACGAAGGAAGAACTGGACTCCATCTGTGTTCTACTAGGGATGTTTATTTGGGGTAACGGGAAAAGGGGTGCAGGGAAGGAGAAGGGGAAAGGGACACAAGGCAGGGAGGGGATGCTAGCAGCCCAGAGATGGAAAAGACCACGACGTCATCTGGACATCGCCTTATAAAGGGAAAGGAAGGGGAGGGACTGTCTCCCCTTGAGCCAGTCCCGGGGAGTCTGAAGGGAAGACAGGCATAGGGAACCCACCAATAGATTTTGGGGTACAGCAGAGCATATTTCAAAATGAACCAATGGTATACAAAGCAGAGGGACAAAGGAGCACATGGAATCCTAAAACCCACGTTGCTACAGCCAGATGCCTGCAAGTTGAATTCCTGTGTTGCTTGGGAGGCCGGTGCAGGTGCCACCCAATAAAGCCCACAGAGGAAGAGCAGAGGACAGAACTTGGATTGGGCAGCAAATGCACCAGGTTACAGCCATGGCTGTATCACTCCTCATGCTCTGGGGCCCTGACCAACTGCCTGTTTTTCTGTCCCAGAGGGTCTCTGATAAGGTGCTGATAACTACCTCTCATCAGTTCCAGAGCTTTATCCCTGGGAAGTGAATGGAAGTAATGGGGAATTGCATCTATGTAGGTACATACTAAAAAGGAGGGATAAAAGGCTTCCCAGCCTTTCCTCAGCCTTGATATCTATTATAGAGGCTTTTCTTTTTCCTATGGTAAAAAAGGATGGAAGTTTGTCTTTAAATATACTTACATGGAGGTGTGATTTGGTAAGTCTTTCTCAAATGCCATATGGTGACCATATACCATTAGCCTGCCAAGGATAAATCACTAGCTTTCTCTGCTTTATACCAAACAAAATACAGCAAACGTGCCAGCAATCAGTCATAGAGATAACTGCATGAGTTTTGGCTTTACCAAACCCTGGGTCCACAGAAACTACAATAAATTATGTAGAGCAGAACTTCTGACTTCATGTTTAGTGAAGAGGTATTGCTTCTGTAGAAAAATCCAGAAGTTTATCAAAAGGAAGAAATCTTTAGGTTGCTTGTTACCATTCAATTAAATTAGTTTTATGAAAATATGGATGAACTGTAATGCATTCACAAAGGTAGGAGTGAACTACACAAAATCTTTGGAGCAAGAACTGGTCTATTTAGTGCTGTTGCCCCTGAGCAGTGGTATTCACATTTTTTATCTTGCAAAAACTTCGTAGTTAAAGGCCCTATGTTGTATAAGGAAGTAAATTCAATTCCTGTGTTTCATATATAAGGGGACAAGGATTTGAAAGCTCATCATTTTCATACTTCTGTTTTCTAGCTAAGCCTCAGTTCTGATTAGAAGTGTTTTTCCATATACTGTATGACTTACATGCTACTTATGAGAAAACACCTGTCATTTTCAGCTCTTTCCTTTTAGGAGCTTGCACCTGGCATGGCAAGGTGCATTTCCAGCCCAGAAAGACAACCATGTCCTGGGCTGCAGCCAAAGCAGTGTGGCCAGCAGGGCAAGGGAGGGAATTGTGCCCCTCTACTCTGTCCTTGTGAGACCCATCTGGACTGCTGCAACCAGCTCTGGGGTCCCAGCACAGGATGGACATGGACCTGGGTGAACAAGTCCAGAGGAGGGCCCTGAAGATGATCAGAGAGCTGGAGCACCTCTCATATCAAAACAGGCTGAGGGAGTTAGGGTTGTTCAGCATGGAGAGGAGAAGGCTCTGGGAAGACCTTAGACCACCTTCCAGTACCTAAAGGGAGTCTGCGAGAAAGCTGGAGAGGGACTTTTCACAAGGGCATGAAGTGATAGGACAAGGGGTGAAGGCTTCAAATGGAAGGAAGGTAGATCTAGACTGGGCAATAGGAAGAAATTTGGAAGAAATTCTTTACTGTGAGGCTGGTGAGACACTGGAACAGGTTGCCCAGACAAACTGTGGATTTGAACCTGGGAGAGTTCAAGGCTGGATAGGACTTTGAGCAATTTGGCTTAGTGAAAGTTGACCCTACCTACAACAGGGGTGTTGGAAATAAATGATCTTTAAGGTCCCTTCCAACTCAAAGCATTCTATCATTCTACACAGAACTCTGTCCTGCTGTGACATAGCTTAAAGAAAAAGGATAATATGATGTATTACATAGTTTCTTATACAGAAGGGCACAAATTTCTTGTTGCCAGGGGATGAGGGAAGACAAAGGATAAATAATTATACATGTTTCAGTATTTCCTTGTAATGATAGGAATACAAATGAATCTTTCAGTGCATTATAATCAGGAAGTGCAAGGGATGAAAAATGAGATACTATTAGTATGATGTCTTTCTAATGGTCACATATTGTTAAATCCAAGTAAGAATAAAAAGTGTACAAATACTGAAAAGAAAAGAGTTTAAATAAACATACAATTTCCGATATTTACTTACAATGACATTGAAAGATTTATCTGTTTAAGTGAATCCTGCCCCACATCATCAGTAAAGGGTGTATGGAGTCCTTAGTCTGTGGTTTGCTGCCAGAAAAATTCCTTGGTGATTTGTGCAACAGTCGCCATAAACATCATTCATTAGTTATAACCAAAAAAAGTCATGTAGTCCAAAAAGTGCAGAAATAGTTAACTTTAATAGCTTTATTTTGGTCTAAACCACTGAATTTTTGTGTATTTAAGGAACTCCAGATGAAGATCCGCTTATCTTGACACAAGGGCACTGGTGTACATGAAAAAAGTATGTCCCAAAGTTACAGAGTCTGGCTCAGAATATCACACTGAAGTTAATTCCTTAAGTCAAGCTATTTGACATCTTTCATTCCTTCTGTGTTGACAAAGGACTTACTGCAAGGGTGCTTCTGCTTAACCTTACTTGCACTGCCACTGTACTTTACTTAGATGCATTCCCCCAGTGAAAAAGAGGAATAATGAGTGAATAAGTCAGCCTTTGCAACACAGTCTAGGAGCCTCAACTAATTTCAGTGAAGGCAAATTTAAAAATAAAAATTCTTTGAATGCATTCCCACACTCTGCAATACAGAAAAGAACCACAGTCAATAAGAACAAGTATGTTGGAGGTAGAAGTCAGATTCTGTCAAATTTTGGATTAGTGCCATGACACCAGTATCAATTTTTTAACACCATTGTGACTCCAGTCATATTAGTTCAATTTCAGAAGATGAGCTGTTCTATAAGTGTGCTAATACAATCCTTTATAGAACCGGCACTGACCTTAAAAAAATTGGTCAGGTTCAGCAGATTTGGCTGGATCCCCAGCTACCTAGGAACTAGCATGACTAACCTTTCTTATTAAATAGTTTTTTTTTTAAATGAAATTTGAAGTGATTATCAATCTTCACTCTTCTGACTAGGGAATTATTACCCTAAAAAAGCTAAGAAACTGTTACAGAATGCTTCTTTAGCAATGGTATGATTCACTATTTACAATCTTGACACTGTGTAGTTTTTATATGAAAGCCTGTTATTACACCATCAGTTTAAAAAAAACAAGCAAACACAAGCCCCAGGAAATTTGATAGGGTATGAAATCCTGCTAATAATAAATGTTACAAGGTTTAACTTTCTCAGGCCAGTAACAAATACATATATACACACACACAGAGAAGCAGCTATGTATGCTATATTCAGGCCACAAACCCAATTTGTAAGCACTTACATATGCAAAATTAGGATGTTCAAGTCTGGAGACAATCTTAACTACATTTGGTTTAAGGAAAAATACATAGAGAAAATAAATAAACTGAGAGCCAGTCAAAAGAAAGTAAAAGCTTAGGTGTTCTGTGAATGCATTAGGCAGGGAACATGCTTATAAAGATAAGATTTCTGCCAAAATCCATTACCGTTGTCCTGAGTAAAGTGTGAGAGACTCCAGGTTTAAATAGGAAAGTCATTTTGAGCAAGGAGGCACTTTGATTCCTCAGAGGAATCTACTTTCAGGGCTTTCCAGAGTTGTGATAGAACTGAAACTGGACATTACATGAAGATGTTTTTTTTTTTTTTTTGCCTCAATGTATAAATTTATTGCATTAAATAGAGAAATGTTTGGTTTGGATTCACTCAGAGTTTTTATGCACTGGTGCAAAGTCCCTGGGAACGCACTGTGAGAAGCAGCTTTGCTCCCAGGGCTGCCTGTGCTCGTTAGCACATGTCTCAGCAGAGACTGACATGCCCTGTATCTCAGGTGGATGGATGAGCTTTGCTATGCCTGTGAGGCTTTTTGCCCTGTGTTGGCACACAGCCATACAGGAAAGTGTCCAGATTTAACACCAAACCATTTAGTCTGTGTTTAATCTGCTTTTAGCCTGTGTTTTTTCAGTGAGTACAGTGTTTGCTTCTAAATATGTGCCCTGTTTCTCTGGCACCTCAAATTTTCTTGCTTACAGTTCCAGATATGTTTGGTCTGCTGTCATTTCTGTTCTGGGAGCAGTAAGCACAGGCAGCCTGTGGAGTGGGTTGTGGGAGTCACTTCTGGTGAATGGAGGCAGACAAAGACTCCCTCTTTGACGAGTGCTGACATTAAGCCTGATGAAAGAAATCATGTGTTTTCATTAATTCAAGGCCAGGTAAGGATGTAGGACCCTGTGCAATGGACTTCTGTTGTATTCAAAAGAAGGATTGGGCAAAACTGAACACTACTTAAGATATGGTATGAAGATAAAAAGAGGGTAAGGTTCTTGCTAAAATGAGAATTTGGACTTGTATTTGTTGTTTAAAGCCTAGGATTGATAATAGAACAATAGGTATAAAAACATTTCTTTAAGAAGTATTAATTATTTGACATGACATTTTAAAGTAAATCAGAAAAGCCTGTGTATTTATTTAATAGATGGACTTAGCTCCAGCTTGTGTCAAATCTAGAGATCAAAATTTTTAAAAAGACAAATATATTAGCCAATGGTAAAACATTCTGACCAGTTATGGAAGACAAAAATTAGTTGCTTCTTACTGAGGGAAAAAAAGTAGGGGGCTGAAGTAGAAGGTTTTGCTTTTCTTTTAACCTTTTTTTATTTTCTGTGATTAAATGCAAGTTTTACATTAGTCACAGAATCACAAGAGTGGGTAAGGTTGGAAGGGACCACAGTGGGTCACCTGGTCCAACCTCCCTGCTCAAGCAGGGCCATCCTACAGCCCATAGCACAGTATTGTGTCCAGATGATTCTGGAATATCTCCAGTGAGGGAAACTCCACAACCTCTCTGGGCAATCTGCTCCAGTGCTTGGTCACCTCATGTTCTGGTGGAATTTCCCGCCCATCTGTTTCTGCCTGTTTCCTCTTGTCCTATGGAGCCTAGCTCCATCCTGTAGACACCCTTCCTCCAGACGCTTATAAGTTAGGTACCTGATCAGTTGTCCTTCTCCAGACTAAACAGGTCCAGTGCTCCCAGCCTTTCCTCTTAAGAGAGATGCCCAACTCTCTGTGTCATTTTTGTCACCTTCTGCTTGACCTGCTCCAGGAGGTCATGTGTCTCTTGTACTGAGGAGCCCAGAACTGGACACAGCACCCCAGATGTGGCTTCACCAGGGCTGAGCAGAGGGGCAGGATCACCTCCCTGACCTGCTGGCAATGTTCTTCCTAATGCACCCCAGGATACCCTTGGCCTTCTTGGCCACCAGGACACACTGCTGGATGATGGACAGTTTGTTGTCCACCAGGACTCCCAGGTCCTTCTCCACAGAGCTGCTTTCCAGCACATCAGCTCCCAGCCTGCCCTGGTGCTTAGGGTTATTCCTTCTCAGGTGCAGTACCCTGCAATTGTCTTTGTTGAACTTCAGAAGGTTCTGCTCTGCCCATCTCTCCAACCTGTCAAGGTCCTTCTGAAGGGCTCCACAGCACTCTGGGGTATTGGCCACTCCTCCCAGCTTTGTGTTTTGCTCTTCTCTGTAAAACAAAAAACAACAAACAAAACCAAAATTGAAAACTGTTCCTGATTAACATGTTGGGTCATCTCTGCCCACCTACCCTTCCTTGGGAAAAAGATGCTCTGATAAGTTTAGGTCTTTAGATAAAAATCAGCATAACATTCATAAATTCATAGGACACTGAAAAATGGAGAAAAAGTATATACTGATTATTAAAGATTATCTATAAATAAGAAATTGAAAGCTTTCATGGACCAAATTCCTCATATGGCTAAGTGAATGGCACCATCTGGTGGATCCATCCTTTGGAGAATTTTTCCTGGAAGGTGAAGTGCTAATTTAGAGGTTGTTCCTACCATAAAACTGAATATTTTGCAAGAAGAGTTAAAAATTAAATAAAATGAGAAGAAAAGTCACAGTTATTAACAACATAATTGTCACCATTTTTCATTTTGGAAAGTAACCATTATTTCTTTCACAATAAATGCCATGTCAATAATTAAGAGAACAAAGAAACTCTGTCAGAAACAGTTTATTAAGTGTTTACTTGAACTCTCTGCTCATAGCTATGAGCATCTATTAAAGAACCTATTCTATAATTCTATGAAATAAAATTTTCTGAACATGGTAATGGAATACAGGAAATTCAGATAATATATAGATTTGGGGATTTTTTTGAGGGGTACACATGCCCTCATTTACTCTTTCGTTACATTGCAACTCAGTTGATTTGAGGACTTCTGTAGTAGTAATTTTTGTTTTTCATATACAACAACAGACATTGGTAAATGCATTCTGCACTCCAATGCACCAGTGGCATTGGAAATCTCGATTTTCCAGTCAATTGTTCCCATGCAGGTAACACAGGTGACATTAACCATGAGAATCTTTGATGACAACATGTTCTGGCACCTTCTGCCCATCGTATTTGCTCTTCTACATGGCACTACCTGTAACTTGTCTGGTAACTGTATGAACTGGGTACACTCCCAGAGCTCATTTCTGCCAAAGAGCATGCAGTTTATAGGATCCCTTGCTCCCGCATGGTTGTCCATGAGAAGAATATTTTGGAACCATGTAATCCTTATTTATAGAGTCAAGGAAAATACCGCAGAGGACTTTTCCAAAAATCTGCAATTATCTTAAATAAACAAGTAGTATTCAAGGCAATTTAAATTAATAAGTATAACCAAGTAGGATCTTTCTTTGTGTGGCCTTAACCAGCATCTGATGTGGGCTTATGAGTTTTCAGTGAGAAAATATTAGAATTACTTAAAGACAGTAATTTTCAGCTGTAAAACTCAGTCACCGTTGGGAACCCCAGTAGTCCCAAGCATGTAATAGAAACATATTGGAAGTGACAAAGGAAAATTAATTAGACATTTTTATAAAATGGTCAAAGAGCACATTCCCTCATTCAGTGCAGCCTTCACATGCCTACTGAATTTTAAGAAAATCAGACTGTATTCTGCATTATATTTAGCTGTGATAACAAAGAAATGAATGAGCCTGTTTTCTCAACTGTCTTCCTATACATTTCTCTTCAACTGCTCCCCATTAACATACTATTATTTCCTTTTTCTTTTAATTTTTGGTGATTAAAAAAAAACATAGAGGCCTACAGAGTAAGGAAAATGAATAAATTAAAAACCAGAAAATCATAAGTGTCCTGACACTGCTTAGATTTCTCATTAAATTTCTCATTAAAATGTCCATATTGTTTAGTTAGCATATTTTTGTCAGTATCTTTACAAGTCTGTTGTTGGCACTTGGTGCAATGGGGCCAGGAATAATCTTGTGATGCAGTGCGAATAATTTCATTTGCAATACTTTTCCAGAAAGTACAATTTCACATTTATTTATCCCATAATTGATTAAAAAGATTGAAGTGTGTCAAAAATAGTTATTTTGAGTGTCATTTTATTTTATAAAATAGAATTAAAAAGAATATGAAAACCAGAGAAGTAGACTGGTTAGTGTTGAAGAATGAAAAATGACTGAGTGACTGAAACGTGCTACATCCAGAAGCTTTGTGGGAAGGAGGCACACTATGAAAGGGCTTTTTTTTTTTTTTCTGTAGAGAAAAATCTAGAGAAGACAGGACCTGCCTCAGGAACATTTTATCAAGCTAGGTCTTGGCAAGATTTGAGAGTAGAAGACCCAGAGGAGAAAGAAACAGGCACAAGGGAGATGGTTGCATAACAGGCACAGGTACATGTCAGGAGAAACAGGGAGGAAAGCGAATGTAGTCAGTAACTATGGGAAACTGCAGATTAGACTGGATGAATTTCCTCTGTGTGGCTCACTAGATGGAGGCTGTGGGAATGAGAATAGGAATATGGCTGGAATTTACAAAAGGTAAGAGTCTTGTCAGCAGCCAACAAGAAGAGCTGCAGTCAGTCGAGGTAAAATATCACCATTCTCTAAAGAGATATTACTTCTAGCAGCTCAATGGATGACTTGGCATTTTTATTGTTTTGGATTGATTATGCCACTAGATTGCCATCTTGTCCTATGACTACAGGCCTTAATAAATTTGAGAGCAAAATTGTGTACTTACTGCTCTCAGATGCTGGAAGTTTGAGCACCTAAATGTGGCTTTGCAGATACATGTGCTCCACTTTATCTAAAGGATTCCAGAGTTGCAGAAAAATTAAAGAGCACAATCAAACAAACAAACAAAAAACCCAAACAACAAAACAAAACAAAAAATACAACAAACCAAAGTAAACCAACCAACCAAACCAAAAAAAACTCAACAAAAAACCACAAACAAACAAAAAGTTGTTCTGCTGCAGGAATACCAGGCTGTTCAACTCGACTTCAGTATCATCTTATGATCTCATTTGCCATAGGTCTCTAGTAGTTAATAAACCAAAAATGAATGCTAAAAACAACTGCTGTCTTATGCCTGAGGCTCGATACTAATTTTATCCCTGTTGAATAATTTGGATCCCATTTCAGGGATCAGTTAAGTTGACAAATGTGATTGTGGCTCTTGGGGAAGATAATTATGTCAAAAATGCTAAGATTTGGGAAATAAATGATAATTTATTAAAGGCTGGGGTTTTTTGTCTCTCTAGCATCTGTGACATAGAGATTGATGTAAATTTCTATAAACTTTTGACAATTGTCTGAGCCAGATTCAAGTGAATTAGGTAAAAGAACCTTGACTACCATATTTTCATAAGTGCTAAAATCTTCAAAGTGATCTAGTAAGTCAGAAATTGTTCCTGTAGTAAGAAAACACGCATAAGATCTTAAATTATTTGGAATCTAAACAGACCTTTTTTGAAGATTTTAAATGTCTCTTTGAAAAAAGGACCAAAATGTTTTGGATTTCTTGTATGTATCTGTGATAGGTGACACAAAGTTTTGTATTTTAAGAGTTTTCGGAGTTCAGTCACGTATTGGGGATACAGAATGCATTGTCAGTTAATGATTAGAAGAAAGGAATACTTACAGAATCATTCAAACAATGCTTTGAGCCAGTATTTCCACCAGATTGATTGCTCAAAACCAATTGATGGCTCACAAAGTCAAGTCTGAAACTTTTATTTTTTGTCCATTTTCTCTCAATAATTATCAACCTGATGGGAAACATCTGGTTTTCCCTAGAGTGATAGGGCTAGATAGATTTCAAATTTCAAAACAAAAGGGGTATGTAAACATATGGTCCTTTGCTATCCAAGGTAATAACAGCTGTGTTGTTAATTATAGGATAAGCAGGATCTCACCCTTCCCAAACAGGACTTTACAATGGGAAGTGCAGCATAAAATGATCTGATATATTCTTAATTGTTTAAAATATAAGGATTATAATTACACTTTGCCAGATGATACACTTTTTGACCAGCTATAAGAACAGGGTTTTTTTCAGCTATGGCTAAAAGAAGAACTGTTGAGAGTGTAGGCCTGGGCTTACCTCTGGCATATGGGGAAGAGAGGTACATATCTGAATACAGCCTTTAATATCACCTGAAATAACCCAAGGACCACTGCCTGGCTCTTCATCTGATCTGGCACCATTCCAGTCAGAAGATTTGCAGCCAAACCCATGCAGTCAGTATAACATGGTCTATCCCCTGAAGGTTCTGTCTTCTTTTTAGATAACAGATGAATGAAAATTTAATTGATAAATGAAGTCTGCCTGTATTTTGGGATGGGCAGGTACATTAACTTTTAGAGTGTTGAGATTGAAGTCTTTAGTGCCTGAAGTTAGACAGTAAAACTTCAGTACCCACGATTAGGACACACTGACGAAAAAAATATTAATTTTGAAATAGAGCAATCTTTGAGTTATAGTCTTCTCTAAAGAGAGGACAAGGGTGTTTTGTCCCATACTTCAAACTTCCTCCCCATAATCTCCATCATATTTCTAATTTGCCACAGCATTGCCTTGTATCTCTTTTAAGAGATTAAAACTGAGCCACAAAGGGAAAGAATGCTACTGAAGTCAATTTGGTGTCAGTGAAGGGTTCACTCACTTAAAAGCTTTATTAGAGATGTCTTGATTCTGTTTTCCAGTTAGCTAATTATGCATACATAAAAATGTTTTAGGGAATTTTTTTAATGCAACAGTCCAATTTATGTAGAAGACTAAACTTTTTTTTTTTCCTACCAACAGTGGTCTTATTCCACCTATCGTATATAAATTTATGCCTTTCAGGCTCACTTGATAATATTGTTCCATGTTTTTGGAAACATTGATTGTCATTGATCAGGAGTGTTCACAAAGAAAGAACTGAGGGGAACAAAATGAAAGAAAGAGTAACATTGCATGAGAATCAGGAAGCTGTCTTAGAAAACAGGCATATAACCTTGTGAATGATTAAATTAAATAGAAAAGTATATAAGCAGTTACATGTATGAAATTTTCTAGAAAGATGGGCAGTACAAATTTGAACTTCTTCAGGCAAAAAAAGCATCTGAACTGAGAACTCCCACAGCATAGCTGAGTGTCTTTTTCTCCTAATGCAACCCTGCAAACAAAAGCTTTTTTACTCTTGCCTGTTTACCATGCTCAAAACTGAAATGCTTTTCATGTATTTGTATGCTTAATGCTAACTTAAAATCACATTTTTGCTTCACGTTTTTTTTATTCCAAAAGCCACACTATTGTTCATTTTTTTAACAACCCAGCCAAACAAAAAGAATATTGGGTATGTGCACAGCCACGGGTTTCAAGATACCTTCCTATATCATAAAATATCTCTATCATAAAATATTGTTAGAAATAAGCAACATTTTGTAAATCTGTCAGCTGTTGAGATTATTTGACTGCTTCTTGACTTTAGTCCATAATTCTTTCAAAGATATGAATTACAGGAATTTGAAAAATAAGATATGCTCCTTTATGTCTTATTTTGGGTTGGTCTGGTGCTCTGCCCAAGGATACATTTCCAGCTTATGTATATTATAATGTCATGACCAATGATGTAACAGAAGACATCTCTATTTCCATCACACTACAGAGCGCCAAAAATCACTCCACATAAAACTGTCTTAGAACACTGTCTACCACTGTAAGTGTGAAGGTTCCTGTTTTCATTTTTTCATGGAGAACCTAAGAAATTGTAAAACACTTTGTTGAGCAACAGTCTGGTATTGAATTGAGAACAGACAAGATCTCTCTGTTTCCAACTTCTGCTTCAGTCTTTCTCCATGCAGAGAAAATCTCTGCATGCAGTATCTTGAAATTGAGTTGTGCTTAGTAAAGCAGAAAAAACTGAAAAGCATGTTTCTGTGACCTTTTGACAAAGAACATCCTCCCAGTTATGCCTGGGTAGTACATTCCTCTGGTGAAACACTGACATTTTCTTTGGCTTGCTGGACTTTTCCTAACAAAACTGAATGTAAGTCCCTAGTCTGGCAGCACACAGTCCAGAAATTTGCCTGCTGAGAAGGATGCTTGATGTTTTGCTTAATAAAACTGTATTATCAAAGCATTATATTGATCCAAACTATGAAGTAAATACAAAATTGTATTTGCTGTTCAGATCAACAAAAAATCAGACTGGTACACCAGAAGGTTTTAATATGATATTATGAAAAAAATATCAAAAATTAATGCGAGGACATGAAAAGGAGGGAGTTGTCACACTAATATAAGATCTTAGGAGAGTCATGCTTAAGGCTAGTTTTAAGTGTATATATTTAAATCTTCCATATGTGGAACATGACCTTGTGGTTTGAATTTCTTCTCTCTCCTAATCACTAAAATATTCTCTTTTCAGTGCTATGAAATTGGTTAAATATGTTTAGTTGTACTACCATAGCATTTCCCATCTGCAGTTAAAACTTTATAGATTTTTGCTAATTAAGTTGCAACTGTTCCTGATGTGAAATACTAATGATACTTATCTATTGCTATAGTATCTAAAGGGTCTGAAAATAATGTGATGTCATACTAGGCAGTAACATGGTGCAATAGAAAAAGAGTTGTGTGATGAAACAGTGCATGATGAGAACTTGGTATACTGAGTATATCTACCCTCATGGTTTCAAATAAGCTCTTTAAACTACCTATTAACAGCAGAATTTCATCAAGTGCACACCTACCTTCCAGCTTAGTTTTAACCCAAAGTTATCCAGTTTGCACACTGAAAGAGTGAACTGAGGGCAAGTGAAAGATCTGCTTCAATAGTGCACTCCTGAAGCAAATTAAAGCACTTCTATCATAGCCATAAGAGCAAGGACACAGTAGCTCTCTGAAGGGAAGTCTGTTTATGCACTACATGTCATCACAGAGCTGGGGTCAGAAGGGATCCCAGATTCACTTCATGCATTTCCATGAGGATCACCATATATACGTCACTCCTAATGGATGCCTAATCTGTTCTCGAGGACTTCCAAAGATAGTGACATTACAATCCCTCTGGTAAAAGAACAAAGTAGAATTAATTATGTGCTTACTGTTTACATGAGGGCTCTGTTTAAAGTCTGTCCACTCATAATCTTAATGTCTGCATGGTTTTCTGCTGCCAGTTGTTTGTTCCCACTCTCTCTCAAGAGTCTCTGCTGCAAGGATGATTCAGCTGCATGCTCAAAGTCCACCAACTGCTGTGAATTATTAAGGAAATCTGAATTTGACCTCAGTTTGTACCTTTATAAGTCACTGGGTCATTCCTACAACAGGGACAGGGTTTCTGAGAGGGAGCATAAAGCCCACACGAGGAGAAAAGTCACCTCAGTCAGCCCTGTGCTAGCTGTCCCTGTTCATCTATCACAAATCTCTGACTCCTTTTGGTTCCTTGCACTGTTCCTGTAGAAAAGGAAATTAGTTAATTAGCTTTGTTTTAGGAATAATTTGCCTAGTTATTGTGGTGAAAGGTAAAGGGTATTTAGAAAAGCTATGCTTAATGGTGTAAATCAGTCAGTGGTAGGAATCAGATCAGAACTTACACAGGACCGTGATATCCTGAGTTTTTTCAGATACTGGAATTCTTCCCCTTTTTTTTCTGAAATGCCATTTGTGATGGAGGATGTGCCTGATGTCACTTAGAGTAACAATCCCTCTTTTTCCATTTTTCTTATTACTGTGAATGAGTTTGCATGAGGGGAACCTCTTGTCAAACCTGAGGATATCAGTGCTGTTCCATGTTCTGAAGCCCCTACAGTCATACCCCTATCATGGGTGTCTGAGATTTCTGTCTCCTCTCATCACAGAAGGTTAATGTCATTGGATATTGATGTAGAGAGCTGTGTAGAATAGTATTGACATTATGTATTAAGTCAATGAATGGATTAGATTACATTTTAAATTTTAATGCAAATGTATAGAGTAAAATTCTGTGGATTCTTCAGTACTTTGATCTTCAAGTAGCAGGAAGGTCTTCAAAGCAATATTCTGATTAAATAATTAAAGTCAGCATCTTTTACAGAGAATTTCATTGCATACTAGATTGTGTAGAAATCACTGATATATTCTGAAGTTCTTCTTGCATATTATCATGACTCTGCCTAATCCAAATTTGCCCTCAGGATATTTGTAGATTTTGAGGAGGAAAAAAGAGGTAAATGCAAAAAAATACGAAGGAAAAAATGTTCATGCAGACTCCTCTGCCCCCTTCTTAAGAGATTTAACCACAAAATTTTAAGTAAGTATGAAGACATGTGGTCCTGGCAATGCAAACTTTAAAAGTTCTCAGCCATCAACATCTTCAAATGTCTTTTTCTTGAAATATGACCACATAAGTATGTAATTCAGTTACCAATATTTGATCCTAAGTGCATGACTCTAAATATAACTGGGAAAAAGGCTTTGATAAACCTCTTTCTTTCATTCAAAAGTTAAAAATATTTTTTTCATGAAATTCTGGTGTGGAGAATTACTTTGCTTGGCTAAAGATACCTGGGTGAACATAGACTTAAATTATTTATAAACAGATCTAATACCTAGTAAAAAATAGTGAAATAACCCAGCCTTCATATAGCAGTAGAACATCTACTGAGATTCAAAACCAGGTCCCTTTAGTAGAAATGAACTATGAATGACATTCATTTCACACTAATTTTTTCTTGTATCCTCTGTAAAGCTCGAGTTTTCTTATGACTACATTCTGAATAAATCATTTGACATTTGAAGAATTGATGTGTGAAACTCCAGCTCATGAAAACTTCAAACAGTGAAATAATGGAAGTAACACTGTGACTTGCTTTCTCTTGAGTTCTTTATGTGATGGCCACGTTTTCTGGCATACTTTCTTTTATTTTGGGGGCTGTCAGGAGGAGTGTAACAATTTCAAGGTCTTTGCCAAAAAAGTTCTTAGGAACACTTCCATGAGAAAAGTGAATGTTGTTTCTTGGATTGCTTACAAATTCTTTTGGTAGTACTCTTTCATCTGGCATGAGAAGGATCTATGTTGTTGAAAGTACATGCAGATGATATCAACAAGTGCTGCACAGGTAAATATCATGACAACCATCAGGTTGCATCAGGTTGGAATCAGTTCCAGTGTATCACTTTCCTTGCTCAACTTGAACTTAATACTTAGTCTTTTCTTTGAACATTTGCATCTGAAAAATACTTTGATCACACTGAAACAAGTTTACAGTTGTTAATCAATAAATTATTAACAACTCTTTGTGCTGTTATGCTAGGGCTGACTCATTTTTCCTCAGGCTTTTAAGATTTCAGTGCATTGAGTAGGGCTAAAATTTATTATTTTTCAATTCCATTCAAGAAGATATTTCCCAGGACACATCCAGTTTCCCACAGTGTTTTTGGAAAAGTTGTCTGGTTCAGATATAGCATTTGATATCATAAAGGTCCTTTCCTCTAATACAGCTTAAACCACCTCCCTGCAAAACATAAACTAAGGCAGCAAAAGCATGTTTTTATCAGCACAGAAATATCTATAGTAGGAGATTTGCCAGCACAGCTATCACGATTAGAGAGTTTACTAGTTATTTTTATCTCACCTATCCTAGTCATGAAGGTATACTGGCAGAGTTAAGTCCCTGTTGAGCCATGGCCTGAAAACTAATCAAGTTGTCAAGACGATGAAAGCAGAAGTCAAAGCTAAATTTTTTTATTTGCTAAATTTCATATATATGAGAGAAACTTCTGTCATATTGGTAAGACGAAAACAATCTTGAAAACAGAACTGAAAAATCACTCGCAGAAGGTGTATTTCTCAAGCAGATAGATATTAAGCTTAGTATTTGCTAATTGTCTCCTCTGCCATTCTCCTTATGCAGCAGTTCCAGCAGTTACTTTACCAGGCCACTCCTTTATGTGCATATTGGGTATAGACTATTAGCTGCTATTTCAAGCTCCTCATTTTCTTCAGAAGTGTAACCTCTGTAAACATTATCACAGCCTTGAGATTGTGTAAGCAGCTGAATGTATTTATAAATAAATGAATAGCCTAAATTAATAAAAATAAATAAATTAAATAAATATGCAATGAATAACAGGCATTATTAGCTTGGCCAGATGGAGTGGTTTAACTCTGGTTGACCCCAACAGATGATGGTACCAAAAAAAAAAAAAAAAAGAAAAAAAGGAAAGGGAAAAGAAAATAATTGCTTTGTTGATTTCTAAACTAAATAATTAGCTAAAACCCCCATGTTAGTAGGTTTCCCCTGTTTACCCTCATCCTCCATAAGGGAACTAGGGATGATCAGTCGGAAAAAAAAAGCCAGCTTCCATGCTCCCTGGATTGTTGCCAATGTAAATCAAATGTTATTCTAGACTTACTAGAAATATGCTTGATTATACACTAAATGCTGAGACTTGCAACATCTGCTTTTAGCTTACCAGCACAGCAAAACTATTAGCAAAAGCCTGCCATTCTTCATCAATTACAAAAGGAATAGCAGTATTGCTTTTGTGGCCATGGCTGTTTCTGACAGCTGAGAAAAATATATATGTTCAGGGTGATGTCTGGAATGCAAAACAGGAGAAAAGTATGCTCCCCTGATTTAGTCTAGTATTTGAGATATTGATGGAGCCAGCAAGCTTGTGTTATTATCAGGGCTGCACAGCCATGAATACATAAACTGGAAACTGACTTTTCCAGGTAAAATATGCCTTTCTCACATTACTTTTGTGGGAGTCAGCGTCCAGAGTATATATTCAAAACTTATTATTGGTAATTTTTCTATAAAAGATAAGCCCCAAAAGGGCAATGTCAGCATCTCTCTTTACAAATGCACATGTCTTCCCAGTACTGGAGCTTTGCTAAAACTACTAGTGGCAGGTCAGGGGAATATTTATTGAGACACAGAATCTCCTGATCTGAATTGCAATGTAGTGCTGCAGTGAGCCATAAATTCACTGTCTTTTTTTTCTTCAACTTAAAAAAACCCCATACCCACAACTATGAAATGTGTTGATTAGATTTTTACTTGAATTCTGATAAGAAGATGGATGCTGTTTGGGTTGCCATGGAGCTATTTTTAGAATTGTTAGAAAGAATATTGCACAAAGTAGTTCATTTCTATGCCAGCAGCTGTGCTCTTCCTCTTCCCTCCCCATAAAAATAAATTTTCATAATCATCTAATTTCTTTCAAAAGTACCAAATCATACATGTGGAAGGGGAGAGGCTGTGCAGCAAGATGATGACAGCTCTTCTGAATCTACAAGAAAACCATGTCTTCACTCACCATAAAGTAGATGAAACTACTTTGGTAGTCCAGTACAAAAAGTAATTCCATGAAAATTCATGTGCAAAAGTTAAATACTCATTTCCTACTCAAAAAAGACAGGAAAAAGGTGAACAAGAAAAATGGCAAAATCAGAGCCCTGAATTTCCAAAGGGAAGAGTTGAGGAAGGAATCTGCTTGACAGGATCCCATAGGAGCATTCAAAGTAGGGGTATCGTTGTTATTGGAGAAATTCAAAATTTGGCATGAGGGCCTGAGTCACCTTCTCCGACTGAATCTCTGATCTCTGCAGAGTGGAGAGAGGCTCCAGCTATAGCCCATGGAGCCCTTGAAGTCCTGCTGACGGGGTGATTTCAGCATCCCTTCCTTTTTCAATTAACTTTTAAAACTTACTGCTCCCACCCAGCCTTCTCTTGTTTCTTCAAACCCTCAAAGCAGGCCACCCTCGCTTTCTGTGCAAAACAATGCACTGCTACCACTTAACTGAATCTTGGCATTTGTAACCAAACTTAATGGGATTTGCAGGCATAGTGAAAGCTGTTCTTAATGAGAAAAGACATGACATATCAGCATCTCCTTTGTAGTTTGTCTTTGCAGTTCTAATGACTATGCATTATTTTTGTCAGGTGTTGTGTCTGAATAAGTCTGCTGTATTATTCTCATAGCATTGAATCATCTCATTTTTCTTTACAATGAAATAAACATTTCATCTAGTCCCAGTTGAGTTTTGTGTATTCTTTGTCATGATCTTCAGGTCAGCAAACTAAACATAAGAAACTCAGATTTCTTGCTTGATTACTTTGAAAGACAACAATAGCTCCACAGAGAGCAAGATACCCCACCTACACTCTGGTGAAGGTAAACTTGTTTCCAGGTTGAAGTAGTACAAAGGGTCAATATTTTAATATTTATGAGAAAAAAATCAGGAAATAAAATCAATTAATTAAACATTCTGTTTCAAAATTTGGGAGGGTCTAAACTTTATTTTTTCAAACAAACTTTGACTAGTCATTCATAACCAATTTGAAAATCTCAAACAGGGTATTAGAATATTTTGAAATTTCTTTCTAGTACTCCTTGGATAGGAAGAGATTTCATCAAGATTGTTCTTCTTTCAAAGAATTTTTTTTATTTTGGCAAAGTAGTATTTTTACCAATGAGAGACTGTTAAAAGAAAAATAGTAATTGTTCTAGAAGTCAAATCAATATTTCATAAACATTTCTGTTACAGAATAAACTTAGATGTCCTACAGTTCCTTCCAGTTATTTTGATATAAACTACAAGGCTTTTATTAATGTTATTTCTGTCAGTTTCACCAACAAGTTATAATCTTGTGCTCCAATCTATTTTCACTTTTTGATGAATCTCCTTTAGTTTTAGCCAGAGTAAAGTTCAGATAAGTATGTTTGCTGCGATTAAAACAATGTTTTATTGGGGTATGTTAGTCCTCAATACCACTTGTATTGGTTCAAAGAAAACACAGTCTTTAAAATTCCATACTATTTCTTGAGCTGTGTGAATTGTTTAACATTATTTTTTTCTCTTTTTAAAACACAAATAACTAAAGCACACCATTCAATTTTTCTGCATTTTATAATGCCTTACATCAAATATGTGTTTATTGTATATCAAAATTAAAAACATTTAAATGTTGACCATAATATAAGGTATTTCCAAAACCCAAATAATATTGTATCTTTTTTTTGGCCATTTCACTACTCCATGTAGTAATGTAAGTATATATTTTAATTAAAATGTCATGAACTATAGTTAATGTGATCCCTCATCACTACCTTTGTGCATTAAAGATTTACAGCTGTAGCGCCCTGCATTATTGCCTGGAAAAAAATAATTACATTTTAGAGCCTACTTGAAGAAACACATTGGTTTCTTGCTTTGCAATAAAATAGAAAGCTTGTTAGATACAAAGAGCAATGATTGATAATACTGAAAGGATGAGAAACCAATTTCAAAAAACCTATTTAGAACATTAAGTGTGCATTTAAATAAGTAAGTGACTGGAGGCATATAAAAAAAAAAAACAAAACAACCCAACATGCCAGACCTCTCACAAAAATGTAAGCTCTACATATTATATCTTAGCTGAATAAGATCTGATAGATGAGTTAATACAGCTGAAAATACTGTCAATGTAAAATGGATTATTTTTCATATTCAGCGCCTGCTATTTTTCAGTCTAAAATATGACTTTGCATGTCTTCCTTAATAAAACTTAGTTTGTAAATCAACACTTCTTCCTCCTTTTGTGTAATAAGGTTGGAGTACCTGGAGCATGTACCTAGGAATACACACACTAGTAATCAGTATGGGCAGGAATCATCAGGCACCTCGGTCTGTGGCAGAATTTTCAGGCGGTTTGATTGCCACTGCCTGCTTCCTTCACGTTGCAGAGTCACATTTTTGACTGAAAAGTTATAGATATGGGTTCAGCTGTTGTGCTTACTTTCATTCATTAACACATTATTTACTAATATTTTCTTTCTTTTAGAAGCTGATTTTACTGAAACTTGCCCTCAGCTTAAGAACATGATCAGCCCATTAACTGCAAAAGTGATTGCTAATCAAATAACACATTTCTGTGTTTTCTACAGGAGATAGAAAGAATATCTCTTGGGATACCTTTTCATTTTCCATTGCTCAATAAACAGTAACAAGAGAAGGCTGATGATGCCATCATGCAGAAATGTTTTTACAATGTTAGTACCAAACCCTTCAGCACCTCTGTCAGTCCTCATATGAAGAGACTACAGGGGCCAGGCACTGAACAATTAAGCCTCCAAACAATTAACCTCTTCTGTTACTTTCCTGCCTAAGTCTTAGGGCCTTTCATATGGAACATCTGAGAGTGAGGCACTCCAAGAACTAAACTTTGACAGGTCTATTAAGGTTCATTTCAGATTCTGAACATTCTTTAAAACTTGCCAATTTTCATTTCAGAAAAGTAGCAATCCTAAAGCTCTTGAAGTATTTATTCCATGAATATTCTTGAGAAAATGTCAAATGACCTCCAAATACTCAATGGTTCTTAAAACAGGAAGGGTGGAGATAATCCACGTCCCTGTGCTCTTTCTCATGTAGGCAACCTTCAGTCCAAATCAGCACTGCAAATTCCAACATTGAATTAAACAGAAGATCATAGGAAACAATTTTTCAAAGCTGATGGGAAAACCTAAAAATGTGGCAATTTGTTTTGGTAACGATTATAGTTTGAAAACTATTTTAATTATGGGGCAGTGAGGAAATGCAAGTAAATAGGTTAGAAACAAGCCAGAGGAACAAGACATTTCTGCAGACTTTTGTGATTTACAGTGACTTTTCTGCTTTCACGTGCATTTCTTTTGCTCCATTTGCCCCTTATAAGTTGGAATAGGTCTGGTCTATAGTTATGGCTGAAAACAGAGAGACAAGGAGAACTTCCTCCACAGTACTTCTATTTCTTACTGGGTTGTATTGGAAAGGCAAAGGTACTCAAGTTTGGATTTTGAAGACAACTACCTGAACTAAGCACCTAATTTCATTCTACAATTGGAATATTAATTCCACCTTTAGGAGACTGCAGTGCAGTTTTTTAATGTACTTAGAGCTTAGCTCACTTGGTCTTACTGAAGATTCAGGAGCTGATTGACCAAACACTTGTTTTAAAGGCAACTCCCATATTTTACTTTCATGGTTGTCTATTTTTTCACAAAGTTGTGGGGTATAATCCATTTTCAAAAATTAATATAGAGTTTTCCCAAACCTCCATCGTATATATTATATAAAAAGTTTTTACAAATAATGCATGCATCATAAACTATTTATAAGTATCTTCTGACAGTGGATTCCTTTCCCCTTCTTCCCCATTATGCCTCAGCTATTACCTAGATGTTTGCTAGCATGGAGATGAAGAACTAACTGTTTTATTCTCACCTTTATTTCCAGAGGAACAAGAGTTGCAACAGAATCCATTAGCAACCAGACTAATGTGCCTGAAATATCCCTGATCCCTGCTCTATGCCAAAAACGTGATTACCTGTGTTTCTTTGCAGGAGCATATGTGCTTCAAGTAAAGGCGACAGATGCTGATGATCCCACTTATGGAAACAGTGCTAGAGTGGTTTACAGCATTCTTCAGGGGCAACCATATTTCTCCATTGATCCCAAGACAGGTAAATAGTTTATCAGCAACAGTGGAAGAGTCAAACTTTGCTTTGTTGATTCATGTGGGAAATATCAATGAATAAATATGGACTTGGTTTATATGGCCAAAATCCAGGAGTGCAATTTTCCACGTGATTCAGTTTTGAGTATAGACTAGTTTTTATTAATTGCAATGTGTTGTAGAAACAAAAGGAACATGGTCCTCCAATCAGTCCTGGAATATCTAACTATGTCTACACTGAATGTTTATTTTTTCAATGCTTTACCATTTCTCTATAGATAAAACTTCATGTGCTACATGCATCCTGATTTTTTTTTTTTTTCTGATGATTGCACTTTGTAACTTTGGTCTTCTCAGCATTTTTACTTGCTGAACTTACAGTCAGAAATTCTCCAGCAATTATTGTTTTGCTATATTGAGCTAATTTGGGACTGTGGAACAGCTAATGATCTCCTCCTCTCCTCTTTTCCTGGGGCATGCTATCTTTGTCTGGGGTTACTGGATGTGTGAGCAGGAAAAGATAATATGTTTAAAGAGACAAGTATTTGGGAGGTTGGTAGACATGTTAATTGGGTGGCTTGTCCTATATTTCTAAATGTCATTCTTGATTCTATATTTAGTATTTTAGTTAAGGAAGTGATAACCTACATGGTGAATGACATAGACTGTGGCATCCTGAGTGTGTTTCAGTGAATGTTGTTTCAGTGAATGTTCAGCAAATAATTTTGCCTTCCAATGAAGCTGTACTTGAATGCTAGGTTCAGGACCTTTAGCCCTGATGGTGGAGCCTTGTAAGGCTGTTATCACACCATCTCCAATGGACACACTCCTTTGTTCCATGCTCCATTTAGCAGGAGATAATATGGCAATTTGCAGCAAGCAATTTTACTTTTCAAACTTAAATGGGACTTCTTCAGGTGTCTGGGGAAAATACTTTATACTTAATGCCTTTATACTTACTTTTTCATTTCGGTTTTGTAAAGAATGGGTGTGAATTCAATGGCAAGAAAAAACTTTACTGGAGCCAAAATTGGTGTTTTAGTACAAGTTTCACAAGAAAAAAAAAGTAGTTAGTGGTACTTGGAAGAAGAACTATTTTTCCCACGGCACTTTAAATGTCTGTGTCAGATGTTCTCATCTGTTACTCAGCAGTGAGTCAGCCTTAGGTGGTGACCTGTACCCTACTAGCCCTGGAACATCATACAAACCTGTTTATTATCTTTAATGACTTACTCATGTGCTAAAAGAATGGACACAGCTGTAGAGGAAGTTCGATGAAACCCAGTGTAGTTTTAAATCCTATACCGGAAAAAAGGCATATAGATTCATGCTTCTACAAGCATCAATAATATGCTGTAACCTGTCTTACGCTAGAAAGCTCACATTATGAGAGTTACTCATGGGTCTAGCAATGACTGTAGAGGTAAATCGTAAGTGAATAACACCGCACAGGATGGTGCTTCATGATTTGCTCTAAAATCCAGAAGTCTGGGGTAGTACTACAGATCTGGTCTTTCCAATTTCTTATTTTATAACTGACGAGTTTATACAGTAGTTTTTCACTGCAGAGTTTTGCTGCCAGAAATCTGCTCTGAGTGCTTTTGACAGGAAAGGGGAAGAAAGCCATTTGGTAATAAATGACAAACTCAGAACTGCAGGCAGATGAATAAGCATTTTTTGCGTTGTTGCTGGCTTGCGTTGCCCTCTCTCACATCCCAGTAACAATTTTGAGACACAAACTTATAGTTATTTAAAGAACCTAAGAACATCCATACTAAGTTTCTGCCCTGTATCTGGCTTGCAAAAATGATGGCTTGGCTCTACTGAATGATGAAGAATAATTGTGTAGTGATGCACTCCTGGAATACACTTCTAGTCTTCAAAGAACTTGTCCTTACTAAGCTCCTGGGTGACTAGTAGTGTCAAAGTAACTAAAATTCTAAAAGTACTTCTCCTTCACAGCTTTTCCACTTCCCAATATGTTTGACTTGTCCAGGAGTGCAGTATCTGTGTACGCACTGACTAGAAATTCCACAGCAAAAGTTTATTTGGTTAAAAGCCAGCTCATTTTTCCTCTATTTTTGAAAGAGGAGCATCTCTTAACTTGTTTTGTACCTTACACATTGCACAAGACACTGAACAGTTAATATCTATTTATAGTCTCCCTGAACCTCCTCTTTTCTAGATTGAAAATGTCTTTTAACAGAAGCCATTCCATAAAAATAATTATCCTTCTCCTCCTCGGGGTGGGAAAGTACACACAGTATTCAGGAAGGCAGCTGATATGGATGGGTGTATACAGTTGTTTAACCACAACACTTCTGTTCCCTCTTCCCCTCCAAACAGTTCCAAATATTGTTTGTTTCTTTAGCTTCTACCACACAGAAGTTGATATGTTTGTGGAAATGTCTGTTACTATCTCAAGATCTCGTTGCAAAGTAGTAACAGTGAGACCACTGACCGTGAATTTACATGTGAAATAAGGATTGTGCTTGTCGAGCACATGACTTTACACTTACTCCTTTCTCAAATCACTCCTAATAGGTGTTACACATTTACTCTGACATGAAACTAGTTCACTTAAATAGTTTTTAACCTCTGTGGGTCTGAATGTCATATCTTCCCCTTTTATTCCTTGTCTTTAGTGACCTCCTAACCTTTTTCCATCTTCTTGTTGGAGATAAGCAAATCATGTGGAAGTGGGACAGTTGCCTTTTATTGCTGTTCCAGGCAGGTTAAATGCAACATAGTAACTTCTGGAAAGCAACTGTTTGACAGGCACATTCTGAGGCTTCAAATCTTATATGTGGGGGTACTTTTAAATGCTATAAAATTACTCTTCTGATTTTAGTGTGAATTTTTTTTAACATGAGAACTTCTCTTAAAGCAGATGACCTCTCTTACCTATCCTATGTATTCTCTCTTCTCGTACGAAAATGTCCATTCCACCACTAAAATGTCCTTTCCACCCAATTTTCTGATGTGTTAATGAGGTCAATATTCTTCTTTAGGGTTAGATGTCTCCAGTTTTTGTTAGAATCGGGATTCTAGTCCATCTTTAGACTTCAGTTATATTATTGAAATCCAAATTGGTGCCAGCAGGAGTATTGATGTTAATATTTATTGAGGAGATTTTTTCTTGGAACCTGGATTTTCTCTTCCACAAAACTGAATGATCTCCTGCGGAATTACAGGTCAATAACTTTGAAAAGCAAATCTGGCCCAAGTCCCATATATACTATTTTCAGTTTTCAGCGATGTCATGGAGATCACACTTTTCTGCACATTTAATATTGATGACATCTGGAAATAGAAAAAGGAAAATCAAAGTTACTCAATTCTGGAGTTGAACAGTCTTTATTGAAAAATCTTAAGGTGGAAGGATTCACAAAAGCTCAAAACACCATTATATGCACATAAGGTTTCTACATTATAAAAACCGTTTGATTTAAATTTAGATATTCTTTGTGACACTGAAGTTGAAATACCAACATTTGTAGCCCTTTCCTTCCCATGAATTCTTACCTCTATCTTATTCTCCTGTTTTGCTGGTAAGACAACTCTAATTCTCATTTGTTCTGTCCATATGAACTGATATTTGAAGAAAAAAATATTTCTTGTAGTTTTGTCTAAGCCTTTGAAATAAAGTAGGCAGAAAGATGACAACTGCCCATGCATTCCTAGACATGAAAATTATTCCCATTGATTTTCTTTTTTTTTTTCCCTGAAGATGAAGTTTTTTCCCACAAAAATACATGGAATGACCGTACACTTCCAGACAGGAATAAACAGTGGGTGATTTGGAACTTTACTACAAGAGTGATAGCCCATTCTTCATTTTCTGAAAAACTCCTGGAACATTTCTGAAAAAGCTACTTAGTTGTACCCAGAATACTTATTTCAACCAGATAAACTGTATTTTCTCCTCACAACCCACTGTGTGCTCATGCTCAGTTTTTTCTGTAATATTTTTCTGTAATCTTTTTGGACTTCAGCAAAGCTTTTGATACTATCTCTCACAGGATCCTTCTGGAAAAAATGTCCATCACACATGTGAGCAACTGGCTCACAGGTCAGGCACAAAGTGTTACAGGGAATGGAGTGACATCAGAATGGCGACCTGACACTAGTGGGGTTCCATGGGGCTTCATCCTTGGCCCCGTGCTCTTCAACATCTTCAAAAATGACTTGCATGCAGGACTGCAAGGAGTACTATGTAAGTTTGCTGATGACACTAAACTGGGAGGAGCTATCAACTCCCTTGAGGGCAAGGAGGCTCTGCAGATTTTTGACAAAATAGAGAGCTGGGCAATCACCAAACATATGAAGTTTGACAAGGACAAGTACCAGATTCTGCAGCTGGAATGAGGCAACCCTGGTTTTGTATGGACTGGGAAATGAGGGGCTGGAAAACAGTGTTGTGGAAAGGGACCTGGTAGTCCTGGTCAGTGACGAGTTGAATCTGAGCCAGCAGTGCCCTGACAGCCAGGAGGGCCAAGTGTGTCCTGGGGTGCATCAGGCACAGCATTGCCAGCTGGGCAAGGGAGGGGATTGTCCTGCTCTGCTCTGCTCTGCTCTGCTCTGGGGCAGCCTCAAATCCAGTGCTGGGGACAGTGCTGGGTGCCACAATATAAAGAAGACATTAAACTATCAGGGAGCATCCAAAGAAGATGGTGAAGGGCCTCGAGGGGAAGCCATATGAGATGCACCTGAAGTCACTTGGTTTGTTCAGCCTGGAGGACACTGAGGGGAGACCTCACTGTGATCTTCAACATCCTCAAGAGGGAAAGAGAAGGGGTGGGTACTGATCTCTTCTCTCTCAGTGACAGAACTCAAGAAAATGTCATGAAGCTGAGGCAGGGGAGGTTTAGGTTTGATATCAGAGAAAGGTTTTTCACTGAGAGGGTGGATTGGCACTGGAACAGGCTTCCCTGGGGAAGTGGTAATAGCTCTAGCCTGATAGAGTTCAAGAAGCATTTAAACAAACACTCTCAAGCACATGGTGTGACTCTTGGGATGTCCTGAGCAGAGCCAGGAGTTGCACTAGATGATCCTGATGGGTCCCTTCCAACTGAGCATATTCTATGATTCTGTAATTCTATGCTATTTAATTTTGTTAGTATAATGCAGGAGGTCCTTCATTCTCACAGGTCATTTCTCCTTGGAGTGAATATACCAAGGATGTTGTAAAATATTTTGGAACATATTGTCGCCATAATGCCAAATAAACCATTAATTAACATTAAGAGATTTTAGAGGAAACCTAATAAAGTTCATCCCGTATGCAATTTTTTTTTTTTCTGAATCTCACCTGAATATGAATATTTTTTTTTGCAGCTTTATTATTCAAGTTTTTGGTTTGGAGCAAACTGTGTGCAGTATGGTATATGCCATCCTGAGACAGGAAAATGGTGATTCCTATTAATGTTGTCATTATCATCATGTTAAAGTGGAGAGAAAGGAAATTGTTATAGAGTTTGATTCAATGGAAATTTTAATAGGTGCCAGGAATAGCAGATTTAGGTCAAAGTTATTTCTAGACTCTGAAAAAGTATTACAAGCTAGTGGTTCCTATTGCAACTTGTTAAGACAGTAGTGGTTAGTTGCTAAAGATAAGAGTTGTCCTAAAGTTTGTTTCTTGCCATTCCAGACCCATTATAACACCAGGTAAAAAACCTGCTTTTAACATCAAATTGTTTAATACTAGAAAAAATACTTTCTAAACCAATAATAACAAGGAAAAATCATACTTACAGTTGGTTTATTTTTCAGTTTTGCATGTTTTCCACACCAATGTGCACCTAGGCATTTTCTGATAACTGTTGTTGAATATATAGCATTTTGCAATGCTATTCACACTTGTAAAATTTTGACAAAGACATGTATTTTCTCCTACATATTTAATTTAATGAAAAAGCCTTTAGTACCCCAAAACCTTACAGCTTTATACAACCTCATCAGCTAATTTGTGTGTTCAATAGTAACTCACCCTTTCTCTCCCCCTCTTTCTCTCTCCAAGTCTTCCTTTTATCCTATATATTCTTAACATATTAGAAGGGACATTACGGCATATCTACTTAGATATAAGCTGTGAAGACTAAAAGCCATTGGGGTAATGTCTTACTGTGATATTTAAATTATTTTTTAAAGGAAATTCCTCAAATTTTCACTTCACCTTTGTGCTATATCAAGAAAACTCTCTCAAGCAAAGGAAAAGTCTTCTAATAAAGACCTTCTTTTGTACAGAGGAATATTGTCTTGGCCTACATTTATTGGCAAGTGAATGGCTGGAAAAAATTGAAGATGCAGGCTCTGCAATGCAATGCCAACTCTTCCTACATATCCTGACCTTGTACAAGGCAGTGTTCCTCATCCCTGATGTGGCAAACCTATGATCACAACATTCACATCCTTAGTGGAAATGCATCATTCTCTTTCATCCATTCATGTCCTGATTGAAAAGACAAAACAGTCATTTTGAGTGGTTGAATAGCTGACAAACACACCTTAGAAAAGCCTGAGTGATTTACATGTTTCTGGGTGAACTCCTCTCATAAACCTGTTCAGAAGAATTCTGTTCAAGAAATCCAGTATTAAATTGTAAGAGTAGGCAATCACAGCCCTTTGTTTATTTGCTCCTTCTCTTTCCCATTTCTTCTCATAGGTGTCATAAGAACAGCTTTGCCAAATATGGACAGAGAAGTGAAAGAACAATATCAAGTTCTAATCCAAGCCAAGGACATGGGAGGACAGCTGGGAGGACTAGCTGGTACTACCACTGTAAACATTACTCTCACGGATGTCAACGACAACCCACCCAGATTTCCTAAGAGTATGTAGTATTCCAAAGCACTGATTTTCAAATAAGCATGACTGAAAGTATTCATTTGGAAAAGTTCTTTAGATAAAAAACTGAGATCCTGCAAGAAGAACAGTATATGATCAAAAATATCAGATATCCTGGGTTTTGGGTTTTTTTTTTTTTTAATACAAAGCTTAATTTAAAAGCATGAGTTGAATGTTTAAGAGGAAATATACTGTCATTCCACAAGACCAAACTGAGCCTAAGAGTTCATTTCATTTACACTATAAAAATTATTTGGGAAATACTAATTTGTAAAGGGAAACAGCATGGACCCCTTCAAATTACAAAAGGTTACAACCTCGGACTTCCAGGTACCAAAGGCAGAGCTAGCTAATGCTAAGTATTACTGTTATGATATTCAGGAACAGATTTTTATGTGTCTTGCCCCAGAAGATTATATCTGTCCTTGAAAATGCTTACAGCCTCAAAACAGTGATCATCCACTGATAATTTATTATGTTTCACAACAGTTAGTTTAAATGAAGCTTTTCAGAAGTATGCTAATTTAAAGAGTTTCACAGTCTGCGTATGATTAGGAGGATTGTCACTTGTCTCTATAAATTTACTGAAGTTCTGTATATTCCATACCTTCAAAATGCAGAAACTAATCAGGCATAAATCTTGATAACTATGCCAAAATAATTAGCTGCTAAAATTTGTTAGTAAGGCAAATTCATATTAGAATATATTGCATGAATCTGCAGTAAGATCATAGCAGCTTTTTACTTTACATCTCTTTCTTTTCTCATGAATTGAAATCCCAATATATGTATTATGAATGCTCCATAGGTACAAAACCGCATCTGCAACTGTGATGTTTCCTCTCATATAAAAATTCTTCTTCTTTTACTCAGTCTGAAAATGTATTGTGTTTCTGCAGGCATGTAAGAAAGATCATGCTAAGAGAAGGATCCATCTGGTCCTTCCTTCTCTCTGTTATATTCACATGTAGATGGTATTCATAAAACAGGCCAAGCAATACTTCATAAAACTTCCTCACTTTCTAATTATATTTAGTTCTAATGGTGTCTATTTAACCACCCTCAATGTATTTTTCTTGCAGCAAGTTGTCCTGTTGCTTTGAAATTTATGTAAAATTTCAGAGTCCCTGTCCTTTGTCAGAGGTATACAGATTTATCATATATCACACAACAAACAGCCTCCCCTCATTTGTTTTGAATCCATCCTTACGTAATTGCTTGGATGTTAACCTCTTCAAAGAATTCAGAAAGCACTGTAAAATATGAGCTTTATTTAGAGAAGCTGTGTTGATTTCTCTTTTTTCAATATGGGAAATTCTCTCTGAGTTCAGTAAATCTGCTCCTACTCTTTTGCCTGTACATGTCAGTCATATCCATCCTTCGCTCCCCTAGACTCCCTGGAGAACTTTTGGGGGAAAAAAATCAGTGTTATATTATACCTCCAAGCCTTCTTGTGCCACAGTGGTTTGAAGCAAAATATTGCACATCATAATAGTTCCCTTATTTCATTCTTCAGCCTCTTGGGCATGTAACAGCTAATCCAAATGATTTGTTACTGTTGTGTCTGTATGTTCCACAACTGCTTCTATAGCTAATTTAACCTTCTCCTGAGTCCCCTATAAAGTTCTAGGACAGAAAAAATCCCCAGTTTTTCTACAATAACAACAAAGGAAAAAAATGTAATAAGTTTTACATTTGTAATCTTATCTTCTCTGAGCACTCCTACATCTCAATTTTGGTCTAGCTTTACAGTTCTTCTCAGGCTTTTGCCTCCAGTTTTATTAAAAGACAATTATTATTAGCTTGTTTGCAGAGATTTATTCAAACTCATTTTTCATCTTCTTTATTGTGGTTTCATAGATAAAGCAGATTTTATGGTTCTTTCTATTGTCCTCCCTGAGACACAACTTCATTTTTTTGAAAGATGTGTTCTTGCTTTTATTGGCTATGTTGTTTGCCCTTATAGATTTGCTTTTTAATGGATATGTGCATTTGCTTTGGGTCTTCTAAATTATATCCCTAGACAGAATCCACACCACCCACAGTGATTTCAATGTCAGCTATCCCATTCACAATGCCTATAGTAATATATCTCAGTTTTATTTATTTCCACTTTCTTGTTATTATTATTTATTTAAGTGAACACAACCATCTTGTAATTTTGGCTTCTATTGCTCCTGCAAAAATATTGCATTTAAACCAATTACAGTGGCTGTAAAGCTAAGGAGCTTTTCCTGACTAGCTGATATTAATACTGTTCTCTTCTTTAAGTCTTAGTTGACAGAGGTTCCTTTAACAACCATCATTATTCCTCCACTGATAAAGTCTGCTGTGAGTTTCCTGTGTATTTTGCTCCTTGATACTATGCTGCCTGGCTGATTTTCTTCTTTTCCACATATATTGAACATGGGTATTATGCTGGTGTTCTTGTTTCGCATTAGGCATTAAAGTTACCTACGCTAGTTCCCATTTTAACCCTTGGCTTTATATTATGTCTCTCTTTCTCTTCTTTACTAGTCCCTATTTTGCTTCTGTATGAACTACCACTTCTGCATTTCCTCCTGGGCTATCATCTTTTTCTGTAGCATTCTCCAGTGCAGAATGCAGAATTCTCATCACTGCACCCTTTGACTGAACTGCATACCTTTGCATTTTTTAAAACTGCATTCTTTCCAACACCTGAAAATTCTCCTGAACCTTTCACTAGGTATCACATGGTCACAGAAAAGTTTTTAAACTTTCAGAAGCCTATTTTTATATGGCCAAAATGAATTTTACATTTTCCCTATTCTTTAACAAGTGCCCCAACATTCTGATATTGCGACTCACTTCTTTTCACCACTTTTTTCAGCCAGGTATTTAAAGTTTTGCCTTTCAGTGTTTTTCTCCTGATTGTACGTGGTGAGAGACTGTGCTACTGTCAATGTTCTTAAATTCAGGGTTCATTTGCTAGCCTAAATTTTAATCTTAAGGCTTCTTTATTTTGGCAGAGCTCACATGGTGTCTCCTTTAGTTTCATGACATGCTGTCAAAGCACTTGTAGGATGCTCCAAACCTGATCAATAACCAAATCATCCCAGAGAGCCTCTTTGTACCAGCAGTCCTGCTGTCTTTGTCCTCAGTGCTTGTTAAACTGCCCAGCCTTGCAGTCTGCTGCTTCCTTTCAGCTGGAACCCCTGCTGTTGGAAGGGGTTACCAGAGGAAATGATGTAACTTTCTGGAAACCCAAAACTCAGTATGTTGCCAAGCTTCATGTGCCCAGTGCTTATTCCCAATCTGGTTTCCAGTTGTATATTTTACTTCCTTTTCTGTTAGGGGCCTTAGTATTTTACATTTTATTATATGCTTTCATTTGCTGTGGTGGTACAAAAATCCACAAGTTTCACATAATGTCAGATGGTTTTCGTGACAAAGAGAAATCATGAAATATATCATCCTCTTTGAAGCAGATAGCCTCGAGGTCTCATTTAATGCATGAACTGCAGTTATGACATCTTTGCCCAATTGTTGCTATGAAGGAGCAAAAAACACACACACAAGAGACCAGGCTTGTCCTGTGCTTTGCATGCTAGTAAGGTTGAAAACCTTTTTGTTCTATTAAATCAACTGTCACAAAAGACAAATTACAGCAGTGAGTCTCAACAAAACAGAAGAGAATAAGATTGGAGGTTCGTGTTGATATTGAAAATAACAAACACTTAACATGGCTTACAAGCTAAAATGTCAATGTGGAGACTCCAGTGTATTGGAACAAACTTGGTCAAGCCTTTAATTTTTGCATGTGTTACAGGCACCAGTCTTGATCAATGGGGATTTACTTAGCCAACTCTGTTTTGTTAAGCAGTATGGGAGGTGATGTGTACTGTGCCTGAAATTCACAGAGACACAAGACTAATTATGGCTAAACAAGAGAACTAAGTGGAAAAAAAAAAGTAGAATATGAGTTATATTTCTGACATAGGAACTGTATTTTTCAGGGTTTTTTTCCCTGAAAATATTGCAATGATTCAGAGTAATTACCTGCCAGGAAATGGAGTTTGCCATTCTCTTGACTACCGTAGCTAAAAGGATATTCGTGAAGATTTTTAGTTTATGTGAAAAATAAGTCTTTAAAATTAGGTCTGTGTAGGTGCCACATTCAGGCCTGGCAAGAGGTCAGGACCCTTAAGTGTTGCTAGCAGTTGAGACCTACAGTATCCCATTACTCATGCTTGGTCAACAAAGGCAGGAAGTACAGACTGAAATAAAGGACTAAAGGTCCTTTAATGCAAACTGCTGCAAGGTTAATGTTTTTGCACCACATAATCAGGACCACAGTTTTGCAAAGGGCTTATTCCAGACCTATGCTATAGATTACCTAATCAAATAAGACAATAGTAAATTTCACAGGATAAAGTTTAAATTTATTTTCTGAACTTAGTAAAGCTGGAAAAAAAGAGATTTCACAGCAGACGTAGGAGAACATATATTATTCATATTTGGAAGAAGCTACATTGATAAATAATACATTAAAAGATTGCAAAAAAAAGGTATCACGGAACACCTTCATCTCATCGAGGGTCCTTTAAGGAGACAGGCAGGTTTGGATGGGTTATCAGCATCCAGTGATGAAAAAGCCCTGACTATCCTGCTGAACACAGAATTTTTTATTTAGAACCTGTGCTTTTGAATGTATTCAGTGGGGAACTCCCACCTTGCATGTCTCCTAGTAATGAGGAGTGTAACAGAGAGGAAACCCCTAAATGTATATTTCTGTCAGAGTTGTTTGACCTGCAGGTATCTATTGGCCCATATTTCAGAAAACTGACACTTCAGAAAATGGATATTTTCCTTAAACCTAGTAGGAAAAAAATTAATCTGTATTATTTTATTAGTAAAAATTTATTTCCAGAAGTGTTTTCTTTCTTCTCTGACTCTTCATTAGTACAGCAACTTTCTGCATTGCTCTGCATGTTTCATTGTTAAAGATAGAACTTTTTTGTAAATACTAAAATAAATATTTCATACCAAAGTTTGATTTTTACCAAAACCAAAGAAAGAAAAAGTAAAGCAAAGGCTGAAAAGGTAAGTAATTTTCCTATCATAACAACAATGTTCTCGTAATTGAAGAAAAATTTGGTATAATACAACATTGCCTTTGAACATAGAAAAGTGGACAAAAGCTGCACATATGTAGGCCTGCATGTTGGTCCAGAGGAAACTGATGGCCTTTCTCTCTCAGCTACTTAGGTACATGATAGCTGGCTAAGTAAAAAGATAGTTCAGCACATCCTTCCTAAAAGCTAATGGACTAACCCTTAACTCATCAGCAGTGGACCAGTCTGAGCAAGCTGCCAGGACAGCAGTGGCTTATTTCCAATTCTTAAAATAAGCTTCAAGAAAAAATGGATGGGTTATATTTACTTCAACATTTAAATGACAAAAACTGTATAATTAGTTGATATAAATTATGCTTTATGGAACCAAACCAATTAAGGGAAGTGGTGGATTCATATTTTGCAAGGTTATTGTGCTTCAGTTTCCCTGTCTCCTCCTTTTGTTCACTTCTGACAGAGTGTGAAAGCAATTTAGAGAAATAAAACCTTATATGCTGAGCAATAAAAGCAAACGTGAATCATTTTAGTCAAAGGAATTGTATGTCTTTTTATTTTAGTATGACATAAATATGCTTTTAGAGAATAAGGCCCTGACATAGAAGAAATGTGATTGAATTTTAAAATATATACAGTTTTTATTCTGATATTAGGAAATAAAAGACCATTTGAAGTTTCTAGTGAAGTCAGAGGTGTTTGGCTTATTTTTAAGTTGTGTATTTTTAAGGTGACACTCCCTGAATTTCCTTTTTTTTAATCAAAAGAACTATTTGGCTAAAGCTATGTTTTATCACATCATTTCCAGCTAACAGAAGTCAATTTTATGAGAGAATGATTAAAAGCTGTTTCTTATAGAAGGGAAATTAATTAAGGTTTGAACCCAATATTTGAATTTTGTCTACTTGTGCATGTCTTAGCTTTAAAAAAATGCATCTCTGATGGTCAGCAACCATTATCTAAGGGCTGCTTTTCAACCACGTTTAAAACGTTCAGAGAGCTGTAGAGCAATGCCTTGGCATCACCAGGACCTTTTTTGGTTTTTTGCTGTCATTGGTCTTTCCAAAAGCATCTCACTGAAATCCATCAAGATAGTTTGCATAAAAGAGCATGGCAAATTGCCAGAAATGCTAATACATTTGGAAGCAGAAACACAACTATTCATCTTTCTGCTAGTGACACCTTCAATAAAGCAAGGTTGAAGGATCATTGCTAGGGCCTTGCTCATCAGTCCATACTGTAGGAGTTTGCAGGTAATTGGATTTGGATTTCACGAGTGGGCAGTACAGTGCATTCCACAGAATATATTAAATCCTCCATTGCAGACAGCAGAGGAAACCATAACCTTAGAGAGCAAAGTTCACAAAATAGACAACTCAGAAACAAACCAAAAAAATCTTTCATTTATGCAATTTCAGGAATTTCATTGTAAGTAAAAAAGACCTTTATGATCACGAACTAGCCCTTTATTCTCTTAGTTATATAACCTTGGCATGGCACTTCAATGATCTATTAACTGGATGATCTATTATATAGATGTATTATATATTAGGAATAGGCTTTGCATATTATTACCCTTTAGATTGCACCTATTTTCCATGATTATTTATTGGTTCATAACTTGTTTTAATAGGTGTACTGTCAGGTACTACAATCTGTAAAAATATTTTTTAAAAAAGAACAACGAAGAGCTGAACCCAGAATAGCCTGCCTATATATATGCTTATGCATACACACTTTGTAGATCAAAAACTCTTATCAAAATCATTTTTTTATATATCACTGGAAGCTTAGTACATCACAAATTGCACAAACATTAATTACTTTAAGTTTTACTACAAAAGAGCTAGTCAGTTGTTAACTCAGTAAGTTAATGTGGCTGATTCCATTCAAGTGGCTTAGAACAAGTCTAGCTCAGATTATATTGCAAAATTGTTTCAGAAGCAGACTGCAAGCAAGAGGTCTTCTGGTCCACATGAGATAGAAAAGAAAATATTTTAGTCCATTGCTTTGGATGAGTGGCTTATTAGAGAGAAGTTCCTCAGATAATGGTATCTACTTTTAAAGATTTTGGAAGAGCACAACACAACTCCCACCCAGTAGTGCATTAGAAATCTACAGAAAAAGATTGTGTGATTAATAAATTATTCTGGTCACTAATCTGGAAAATTTAAATAATGAAAGCAGAGGTTTGATTTAAAAATAAGCAATGATGATTTATCCCCTCCTTACTTTGACAATTTGCTAGAAAACTTACTCAGGATTAAGGTTCTGATCTGCCTAATTAAGCATTTTAACAAGTTTCTGGGAAGTTATTCTACTCCCTCTAATTTAGATATGGAAGTATGCCTTCTCTCGGTATTTCTGTTAAAAGTAGTTGTGCTTTATATACAGCACTTGCATCTTCATTGGCTCTCAGAATGAAAATTAGTCCATCTTTCATTGATTAAAGAATTTGCCTGGCAGACAAGATGCCCTAATTCAGTTCCAGCAACTAATTATTTATTTTATACCAATTGGGAGACACTCGCACAGGACAGGTGGACAGATTCCTTGCAGACCAGCCTGCAGGCAGAGATTAGTTGGGAGACTGACCCAGAGCTTGCTTTGAATTAGAAAGGAAGGGAAGGTCAAATCCTTATTTTTTCCATCTTTGTTAATTTTGTAATGTCTATGAAGTAAAACATAAAACGAAAAAAGCACAAGCTTAATTTTTTAAACAAACCTTATATTGTTCAATGTCAGAAAATGTTATACAAGTCTGATTTTCATTTACCTGTTAGTTGTGTGTAAATTAAAACTGCATTTTTTAGTTGAACAAATACTTTAACCAACCACTTGAAACAGCAGTAGAAGACAGGAATGAAAAGACTCCAGAAATGGGCTCATGCAATTGCAAGCCAATCATGAAAACAGCACTCATGCAGAGGTCAGTACAATTTTGGATTGTAATATTTTTGACTCACTTAACTACAGCTTTATCATCAGTAAAACTATAGTTAAATCAATACAATAATAAATATCAGCTGACTGGTATTTGTACAGGGCTCTTACAGGAAACAGAGGAGTAGCTAGGTTGTCTCACACCTCCGTACTATTTGCATTTCTGTCTCGCCTGTCTCACCCTCCTTTGGCCTCTCTTATTCCTCATCCTGTATATCCTTACTTCCAGCATGCACTCTTGTCTCACCTCTCCTGTGAGAGACACAAATTTATGCTTGATCTCATTTTCATCTTGTTAATAGAGTGTGGCCATCTTCTCCTTCAACTTCACAAGTGCTTTTTTTTTTTTTTTTTTTCCCCAGTGGTAGCACTCCTAAAACAATTTATACTTTGCTGAGTCACTTCCAGCTCTGAGTTTCTCCATATCTTGCTATAGTGAAATAATGAGTCTTCACCATCCCAGCTAAGCTCTTTACATCTTCATCTTATTTGTTTTGGCCACTACACTGTCACATAGCTCAGCGACCCTTGCCTGCTGTTTCTATTTCACCCACTTGAGCTACACATTTGATAGGTAGTCATATAAAAGCCTCTGTATTTTTCTTTTCCCTGCATCACCATTAATCAGTGCAATTATAGACAATTTACATAGACTAAAAGTAGGCATATAATGGCCTATCATGTTTTGCTCTTCAAAACGAAAAAAAGGAGAGTATCTGGGAAAGTTCATGAAGATTTATGTTGTCTGTACTGTTAGTCTTAGAATAGTCCAGGGCACGGTTTCAACCAACCCACAGCAAAGTTTTCTCAGCGAAATTCAGGGCATGTGGAGAAATTAGTACAGATCAGGAACTATTTTCTGCAGTCGCTTTCCATAAAATTGACCTATTTTGGTGTGGGTAAAAGAATTTAATAACATGGAATTAGGCCATTCTCTATTGGCTGGATTCTGGGCCACAGAGTATGGCTGGTACATGAAATTTCTTTGTACATTTGTAGTTTATTTGAGCCTATGCTTTGCAATCCAGGCCACACAGCCCTCTTTGGGTAGCAGTACTCCATCGTTAGGGAGCCTTCTGTCATTATTTGTGTGTGTGCAACATAAAGAAGTTAAAACAAAACTTAACCTCTATAGAAATTTCTATTTACTATTTCTCTTACTTTTTTCTTATTTCTTTCCATATCAGAATTCTTCAAGCACTTTTAATAAGAACTGATTTGCCTCCAAAGGTGCATGTAGCCTTAGTAAAAACTCCCTCGAAATTTCTTCTCTTTTTTATAGTTGTCACTGTTTTGTGCTCTTAATCATAAAGCATCTTGAAGAGTGAATAATTTTATCTAGACTGAATAACTAAATTCCCAACCAAAGCATACTAATAGGAAGAAAACTGAGAAATAAACTGGAGGGGGAGATACCCAATTACCATAGATTCTCAAAACACTAAATGTTTGGTAAACTCTTTGTCTGCTGCACTTATATTGCTTTTAAACTCTCTCAAGAATGCATATGTAGCAAAGGTTATCTGAGGTCTGTTTGGACTACTGATTGAACGAAACAAAAAACTTGTTTAAAGGTCTAAACTGAGAGAGACTGAACCCTTACCTGCAAAACAGAGCAGAAACCCAAATATAGCTATTTCTGTATACTACTCCATAGCCAATGAAAAATATAGGTAATTTCTCACTAGCTAAAATGAAATGCTCTGGTTGCACTGTAAACAATAGTGCAGGAAATACAAATGAACACAATAGGATTCAGAAGTTAAATGCTATCTCTTTGTCATAACATTCTGTTGTTAATTAATTTTCTTCCTATCATCATCTCTAAATGGTAATTGATCATTAACAGAAAGATTAGGTAAATTGTTTTTAAACACTATAATTATCATCATAGTAGATTATTATCATTAATAATTGTATTTTACATCTGCTACCTTATGTAGAGAAAGTGCAAATAAATACAGTTCATAGAAATTCAACAACCTTTGACAAGAATCGTGTCATTCATTCCACTACAATGTGTTTTCTGTGGGGATGAAGAAATTACTCATTCAAAACACAGAGAGTATTTAGATTGGATGCATGAAATTACCCACAGTAACCTTGGGATGTCTTAAAAGCCCCATGCATCTCCGCCTACTCTGATATTGAAAAGTAGCTAAAGCTATAGATTTAACAGCATGGGGTTGCCTTGCAGTGCTTTGAGAATTGGTTCCAAAGTGCCTCACTGACAATAGTGTCACTTGCTGTGTCACTGTCAGTTCTGGCAGCATCTGCCTTTTTCCCTGAGGTCTTCCATCCAAGTAAGAAATCAACATATCCTTTCTGCTTCTAACCATGGTGAGCTTACTTTCAAAAAAATTTAGAGACTACAGGGCAACATAAAGTGAAACACACCATATGTAATTATCTAATTAAAATCACAACAGTTTAGGCTCATGATTTTCAAAAATATCTAAGACCTGGCATTTTATTCAGATTTTCAGGAGTGCTCCACTCCTTGTAAAAGCATTAAATGGGATACCTAAATGTTTGCAAAAATCCAGATGTTCCTAATGACAGCAATAGGAGCTGAGCTGAAGATACCAAGCAGTTTGCAACTTTCTTCTGTAAGTCCAGAATACACCTTTAGTTGAATATTCGCATAAATAAAGCTATAAAAAAGAAAAATAAAATTACAGAAATATTGTAAAATATGTCTTTTAAGTTCATGGCAATTATTTTATTCTCAGTGGCTTCTATGGAAAAGTTGTTGAATTTGTAAATGTGATTGCCAGTGCTCACAAGAGAAAGAACTGTACTTAAGCACTCACTGCTTTTGCATTTCATTGTAAATAAAGTAGTATTTTTTTATAGACAGCTCACTTTAAACACTCACATTGGAAAAGATAAACATCACTTGTGATGAGTTGAGCATACTTGTTGTAAAGTATACGAGAATACAAATGAAAAATACTCAATTGCTATCTTATTGTATCACTATTTTCTTATCTACATCATGCACTAAATCACAAGTATTTAAGGAAACTGCATAGAGTAACCCAAAACTTAAAAAAAAAGTATAATAATCTATTATGAATTTGTACTTGAAGATTTCACAATATTATCTTTAAAAGTAATATTTTTTGACCTCAGCCTGTGCCTACATGGTGAAGAAAATTAATATGGAGGCTAAGGAAAAGCATTTACATCAAATGTACCCAATAATATGTAAAAATCAAGGCTTCACAAGGAGTTTTTTGAGTAACACACACGTTGACCATGCTTTGTTTAGGTGATTTTAGGGATGCAATTGAGGTGTGACTTAGAGGACTTTAAGATAGGAACCTAATTTCCTTAGTCGATGGAGAGAAAAATTATTCTTCCAATACAGATGATTTAGAGCACCTAGCTTAGATCCTAAAGTAAATGGTTTGACCATATTCTTAAGAGTGAAGAAATTGTAGTAAAAATTGTGTTATTATATCTTGTGCCAGGGTGATAAAGAAAATATGAAAAGTCTCTGGCAAGATATTTAAGAAGCAGAGATGTTAAGCAGAGCATTACAAACTCTATGTCCCATCCCTGACAATATACTTTTTATCATGTTAATGTTTCACATGTATCTTTCAATTTAAATTTTATAGAGGGAATAAGTGTACTGATTTACTTCATGGTGACAGTGTGATCACTGGAATATTACCAACCGACCTACCTGATAAATGCCAATTACATGCTGCCTGGGATTCTGAAAAAGGAAAGACATCTTCTCCTGGAAACTTTTTCTATCCATAAGGCATGCTACACCTTGATAACTCTTTAAAACTGCTGTATAATTTACTTAAAAAACAATTGATTCAAGCTTTTAGACTATACCCTCCACAAATCATTTCTTTGTTATGATATTGTTTGGTAGCAAATTCTAATCAGTAGGCTGGATATTAGCAGAACAATGCTTCATTTGTTATGATACATAACAAGCTGCTCATATGGAACTGGTTTTCCACATAAGCTCTCAGAGTTGCAAAAAAGCCACACTGTCTAACACATGAATTGCATTGGCAAAGTCAGATTTTCTACAAAAAGGGGAAGTGATAAAGGTAGACTCTTTCATATACAACAATAACATCAGGATTAAATCAGTTACTCAGGAACTTGATTAATTCTCTTCAGAGTGTTGGTATTCAACTCCATATCATCTTTATAACTTTGAGGAATTTCTAGGACTGAGCATTTTCTTCCCCTCTTGGTAAAACTATGCTACCACAAAAAAGTATTTAGGATCTTCAAAGAAGATTAAGTATTATTCTTGCCTGAGTATTAGGACACACACATCTGAGTGTGCAGGGCTCCAAACAACTGTTTCTATGATTATTTCTACTTTATGCTATTAAACAGATTTTTATCTGATACAGCACATATTCTCTATGCAAAAACCAGCACACTTTGGAGGCAGAAGCTGTGGGATTGACTATCTTGACTATCTTAGAAAATGAATTGTTATTTCCCATTTCCTGAACCCTTGCTCCAACAAGAGGGATATTCATCTCAGTGAAATTATTCTCTGACATGCAATGGGGAGGTTTATTTCTAGAAAGCTGTAAGACAACAATACCTTATCAGTAGGAAAAAACCAGAAAATGGTTATACTTAATATTTCAGTATACAAAAAGGGTACCAGTATGATGAACCTAATTTTCCCTTTAGGAAGGAGGAAGGAGGATGGCCTCAAAAACACAGTCTGCTAGCTTACCTCAGGGGATGATAGAGTTCTGGCTCAGAAACTGCCAGCTCTGGGGAAGCTCCATCATGTGGATTATCCAAAACTAGGGTAGGATCAAACTCAAAATGTTTGGGTTTTTTTCTGCTCATTTTCCCTTAAAGAACTGGCAACCCTTGGACATCTATGACCTCTGCAGTATTGGGAAATGTATTTTTCAAAGTGTAGACTTTGGAATCCACAGAAGAGAACCAGAAACTTTTAAGCATGGTTATGTTATATCTAATGAGGCCATAACCCCTTACTCAGAGCACTGGGTTAGAGGCTGGAAGGAGCCTTTCCATAGCTGAAATTTTACAAGCTCATCCCAGGTAATGCGTGACCTACATCAGACACATGGTAACAAAGCCTGGCTATTTTTCACCACTCAATGTCCCAGCCCCTCTGCAGGGCACAGAGCCACATCTAGGAGAGGCATGAATGCATCTCACTGCTGTGCTAAATCACATCTCCCTAGGTGTAGGAGCATATGCATCAAAGAATGCTATTTATTAGGCAGATTAGCTGTAGCTGATGTACCAGGTTTAATACATTGAGTATATGCCTGTCTATTTACATTATCCTTTCCTTTGCCACTTACACTTACACTGTAATTAAAAGACCAGTGAGAAAATATGAAGTGTTGTCTTATCATTCCTCCTAAAAAGAAGGAAATCAGTGCCATTACAGCCTGGGTCAGGATAAAAATTAAAATGCCTTGGTAATTTAAGACAACAAGAATATTACAATACATTATCTATTGGGTTTGAGTTTTGTTGTTTGTTTGTTTGTTTTTTTTCCTGAGGAACATTAAAAATTTAGATGACAAATAAATTATTTTATTTCAATGTTTTTGCCTTTAAGAATCATGCTATCGTGATCCACTGCAATGCAATACTTCTGCAATTGCCAGAAAGCAGAAAAAAGTACAGACAAAGAAAATTCAGGAGAGGATAATCTTGCATACACACAGTACAAGTATGGTGACAGATTGGAAAAAAAAAACATTCAAATAGCATTTACAGCCATTTGATTGAAGGCCATTATGCATTTAGCTTAAATCCTTTGATGCTAACCTGGATTATTTCTTAACGTTTTTTTTGCTGATGAGAAGTAATGATGGTTTTCTTTTGCTATTCCTATCAGACCTGAAAGGCTTTTTGGTAAATGATGGTGTAAATTGCAAGTGTGGAGAAACAACAACAATAAAGCCCTCTTTGTAAGCAAAAAAAAAAACCAAACAAGAAAACACCTAACCTCTTTGTAAGTAAAAATCAAACCCCAGAACAGCTTTTGAGCCTTAAAAACTAAAACTAATCTGATCGCGCCAGAGGAACTGTAAATGTGTGCTGTATTTCAGTCAATATGACTGATTACCTGTCACTTACTCAGCTCTGATTTCTTCCCGCTGTGCGCTTTGGATCCATCTTTGTTTTAGAAACTCAGAGGCAGCATGTATGAATTGTTAGCTCACCTCTGCCTCATTTTCCTGAATGCTTTTGGGGCTAAGCAATTAGCCCTGTCAGTTATTTCAGCTTAAAAGCTTCAACAGCATCATCACTCATTTATTTTTATCATCTTCATTGATGCCGCTCAACCTGAAACAAAAAATCCTGACCAGGCAATATTTATTGCTACCAGCTTTCCTATACGTGAAAATATCCCAGCTTGCATGCAACATATGTGCCTAAAATAAGCAAAGGAGGAACTAGTTGCGGTAAACACATTTAAAAGAGATTTATGCAAGTAGAAGAAAGATTTTTGTTGGGAGAGAAGTCACATCAACAAAATATGACAGAGCAGTACAACCAGCTGCTGCGTAAGTTTGTCTGAGCTGCTTGTTCCATAATTCCTGGAAGCTGAAGAGAACAATGTTTTTAGGACCTTTGGGAGTAAAAGGCTATTACTCAGGCCTGTTTCAATATACCTCTATAGCAAATGGAGGTAGTAGCGTATACAGGCAAAACAGACAATAAAAAATTAATAATGCTAAACTGTCACAACAAGTCCACAGCAAGTAATGTCTGCTGGAAACAGAAAAATAAACATCTACAAAGCTGTCTTTCTATCTCATTTTGTGTACAGCATATATTCATCATTTCAAATGTCCTCTGTACAAAGACTGAGCCTGCCTGAGTCCAAGAAGCATTTAGACAACACTCTCAGGCACATGGTGTGGTTCTCAGGGTGTCCTGGGCAGGGTCAGGAGTTGCTGTCAGTCTTCCTGATGTGTCCCTTCCAGCTCAGCATATTCTATGATTCTATTATTTGAGGGATGGGAAGGAAGGACTGAGGGTTTCATGCTATATAGTATATTCTCTTGAAGTTTTTCTCTGAGCTGGCATATACATTATTTGTTTTCATTTATTTTATTCTGAAAGTATGTTGTCACAGTAGAACCATTAACAGCTTCCATATGCTGTGAAGATCATATTACAGGAGGACAATGGCACTGTAATTGCATACTACATCTTCAGAAATTTGACTCTTGCAGGGTCAAAGATTGCTTCAGAGTTCCAAAATCATCTTGATGACCCCATCTTTATTGCTCTTGAATTTCTGGAAATGATGAAATGCCAAGTCATTGAAAATAACTGATAAAAGCATAAACAATCAGAAATGAGTAATGTACTCTTTCTTTGACTTCATCTAAGTCCCATATGCTTTACAGCCAGGTACAATATTTTATAGGCAAATATTTGGTTTGTTTTAACGAATCTGAGTGATCTTCATATCACTAAAAACAGATCAATTTGGCGGAGATGGAAAAATCTATTATCATATGCTCTTACATATCATGCTCACTAAAATTTTGGATGTAAACAGCAAACGTTGCAGCAATGATTTTGTTATTTGATGCAAATGCCTATGAAAGACCTGGATATCAGGGCTGGAACTATGCTGTGGAAACATAATATAAGATTCAAGTGTAGGCAAAAGCCTTTTCTGTCTCTTTTCTGCATAATTTGCACACCAGAGACCCAGTAATATAGGTGTTTGTAAGTGACATTAAATAACAGGAGGTTTTATGATTCTACCATGGATACAATGTCAAAATTTGATTCTTTGCTCAGTCACTGAGTACAGGTAAGAAATAGCTGAGACTACCTTGTCATGATACCACTTTGGGTCATTGCACTCCTTTCCTGCTGTTAGAACAACACTAAGAAGTACAACATCCTTTAGTATTTTCCCTTGGAAAAAAAAAGAAAATAGTGAAATGATAATTGCTCAATCTTTAGTAGCTCAGTCAATGGGTAATACAAAGCTCTACATGATGATGTCCAGAAAAGAATGCTGACACAAGCTGACTTTAGTTATGATGATTTTCTCTAACAAAAAAAGCAAATTTTACCTTCAGGTATACTTTGCATGCTGATGGGCAGAGGGGGGAAGCAAACAAAAGAGATTTTCTCAGAGGCAATCAAACAGGCAATCATATAGGTACCATAGCCCAAATGACTAGCTCACAAAAGAGTAAGCTTGTTCCTAATCCAGCAGAGCTAATGTCATTTTGTTCCTCACCTGAAAATATCGTAAAGCTGAAAAAGCTGACACAGCATGCATTGTAAGGAGATAACTACAGGGAACAATGTCTGCTGTTTAATTCAGCGGCTGAATGTGAAAGTCATCTATCCTGCTGTTATATAATATACAGCCTCTCAGAGCCTCATTTTGTGATGTGTGCCTGAACCACTGCTGGGTGGAAATCTCTGAGACATCCCCCTAATGTGCCTCCCGATAGTCACAGTTGCCTGTCCTGTTATACTATTGAAAAAGAGGTGCAAATTTCCTCCTGCATGCTCACATGTAGCAGAGCTCAGCAGGCCACTGCCAATGTTTGCTGAAGGAGCTGCTCTGTGAGAGCTGCAGTACACTGACCCACGGAAACAAAATGGACCCAGGAAAACAAAATAATGGAGCTAGCTTTTTTGAGAGACAGGATGAGGTGAATCAAATATCCTGGGCTAAAAAACAGCTCCAAAAGTTGCTGGCAGTTTTAACAGCAAAGGCTGCGGCATGAAGAAAGGCAAGTGCTGCCTGCCCTTTGTGGATACTGATCATGGTAGTGTTCACTGGCGGCTGTGCAAAGGAGCATCTTGAGAGGTGCAGCTAAACAGGGGATGGAGCACTTCAGGAGCAGTGAAATAGGTCAGGGAACCATGTTACAAACCCAGGCCTGCTGATACTGCTGTTGCTAAAATCAAGGCTGCCTCAAAGTACTTTGGACTTTTTCTTTTAGCTCTATTAACAATTATGTTTAGCATTTTTCAACATAGCTGTTCCCCTGAATGAAACCATTTTCTCCTCACATGTCAGTAGCAATACTTATTTTAAAGGTGTGTAATTTTTTGGTGGTTTGTTTTTAATTTTTTATTACTACTTGTAGTAAATCATCTGAAAGTAAAAATGTTCTAAGCTAAAAGTTGTTTAGCTCGGAAATTTTAGTAAGAGCACCCTCTGGTGGCTCATGTATAAACAAGACTGTATCTTCCTTCTATAAAGAGTTGTATATATATTTATAATACTGAATTTTAAAGAAATGGGTAAAAACCTTTCCCACTGTATCTTTCTTTTCAGCTACTATGAAAGTCATAAATTTATTTTCTACAAAAAAATCAGAAAAAGGAGGAAAATGCTTATAAACATGTACTGTCTCTAAGTACAGTTTAATTCAAAAGAGAATCAACCACATGTGAAAAATTAAAGATTGAAATATAGATAGATATCTCAAGAAACATAGGTACTAAGGCCTTTACTGTTTCAATGGACAAAATCCAGAATCTAGGGCAAATCAATGGGTAAAACGTTCATATATTTTTAAAACCTTTGTTGTTTTGATCACCTAATTTTAATTAGATTATTTAAATATTTTTATTTTGCACAGAGTCCATGATTTTAATCAGAAATCCTGTGTTAATTACCAAGAAATCTGAAGAATGACTGTCTACCACTTTGTCACAGGTATCTTCCATTTAAAAGTACCTGAGTCCTCTCACGTTGGTTCTGCTATTGGACGGATCAGAGCTGTGGATCCTGATTTTGGGAAAAATGCAGAAATTGAGTACAACATAGTTCCAGGAGATGGTGGAAACTTGTTTGACATCACAACAGATGAGTACACACAGGAAGGAGTCATTAAACTGAAAAAGGTATGTGGCACCAATGAGTGAGTGTGCCTGTGATTCAAGTGAGAAATGGTAAGAGAATGAAATTTTGTAATACATTACACAACCATACAGGTTGTGTAATTTTACCTCAGTAGTAGTGGTACATAAATAGTTTATATCTCTATTTGAATCCACAGTTGTGAACACTTCACAGGGGTCTGGGAAGGAAAGAGTTCTGGACATGTATATTATGATAAACTTTAGGAAAAGTGAAACCTTAATTCCAACAAAATTTAGAGTGTAGATACTTAACTTCCCTCAGCTCTGACCATAGATCTATATTTGCATCATATTCGTTCTAATAATGGAAGTCCTGGCTTCAACCTCCTGACCTGGGAAGTAGCAAATTATCCATGGGTGCATTAAAGGACAAGATGATGTCAAGTCACTGACTCTTCTAGTTTTAATGACATAAATGGAAGCCACTAAACTCACAGGAAATAATACCAACTCTTTGTCCTTTTTAACCCCCTCCTTCTGTTCTGACTAAAAGCTTGAGTGTGCTGTTTCCTCCTAAAGGGAATTCGTAGATTTGGTTTCATTTTTAAACACCTTCTGATCACCTTTTTCCCTTTATGCAGATGACTCAAAAATGGGTCCATCTGGAGCTGTCAGGCAGAGCAGCTGCATGCCCCTCCATATGCAATTCCAGGCAGAAATTGCAGGGTGGGAGCCATTGAAAAATTAATATTTTATCATCAAGAGCAGGTTTTTGATAGAATTCAGATCTCCTCACATTAGTCCTAAGCCTCATCTATGCTGCTTGTTTCTATACACAATAATAGAATTTTCCACACCTGTGGTTAAGTGTATATATTACCTACTGCTGGCTGTCCAGGCTGGCAGTGATGGTGTTGATAACAAGAGTACCAGAGTAATTAAAACGGGCTTCAAGTCTCTGGGTCGACTGGTTGATGGGGCAGGAGTAGAGGCAGTGTTCTCCTCAGTTCCTTCAGCAGCAGGGAATAATGATGAAAGGAACAGGAAAGCCCATATCATCTATAAGGGGTTTAGACCTGGTGCCATCAGCACAAGTTTGTTTGTTTTGGTCATGGGGCAACTTTTACATCACCAGGCCTGCTAGAGTCAAATGGTCTCCATCTATCTAACAAGGGAACAATAATTCTAGCCCATGAGTTGGCAGGGCTGATTGAGAGGGCTTTAAACTAGGTTTGAAGGGGGAAGGGGTTGAAACCAGGATCTCGAGAGATGAGCCTAAGGGGTGTAAGCCAGAGTCAGGGGTGAAATCAGCCCAGCTGGAGTGCAGGTACACCAATCACCCAGCATGGGCAACAAACAAGAGGAGCTGGAAGGCATGGTAGAGAAGGAAAGCTATGACACAGTCACCATCAGGGAAATGTGGTGGGATGACTCACATGACTGGGGTGCTGCAATGGGTGGCTACAAATGGGACAGGTGAGGAAGGACAGGAGGAGGGGTGGATCTGTCCACTGGGTAAGGACCAGGGGGAAGGCCAACAAGGATGACATCCTGGTGGGAGTCTGTCATAGACCACCCAACCAGGATTAAGAGGTCATTACATTATTCTATAAGCATCTGGAGGATGTTTCAAGGTCACCAGCCAGGGGTGGGGCTCTGCTAGACCTTCTGTTTACAAACAGAGAAGGGCTGGTAGGAGATGTGGTGGTCAGAGGCCACCTGGGGTACAGTGACCCTGAAATAATAGAGATTTCAATGTTCAGTGAAACAAGGATTGGCATCAACAATACTTTTGCACTGGACATCTGGAAGGCAAACTTCAGCCTATTCAGGATGCTGATCAGAGAGTACCTTGGGAAACAGCCCATAAAACAAAGGGGTCCAGGAAGGACAGACATATTTCAAGAAAAAAATCTTGAAGGTGCAAGTGCAGGCTGTCCCTATGTGGCAAAAGACTAGCTAGCAGGGAAAACCTGTCTGGAGCTTCTGAAGCAACTGATGGGAAAAAAAGGGGTGCTCCATCTTTGGAAAAATGGGCATGCAACTCAGGAAATGTTTGAGGATGTCATTAGGGCATGCAGAAAGAAAATTAAAGAGGGAAAAGAAAAAATAAAATTGAAACAACCAAGTCTATATCCAGATACTTTAGAGTTGGTCATTGTATATTGCAACATTTATTTAGTCTTTTCAGACACAAGAATGGGCATAATCTGAACTAGGGAACTTCTACAACAACAGAATTTTAGTCAGTGTTGCCAAACGTAAATGACAGATCACTGTCTCTGAACATGGGAGAGGGGAAAGATATAATCCTAATACCTTCCTAATCTTCTTCATTGTAGTGAGAGGGCACAGTCAGAGAATGTGAAGATCAGGAAATACCAGCTTTGTTCTATGCAAAAGTGTGGAAAGAAGATGAACCAAACACGCAGGGCCTCCAGCAAAGAATGCTTTTATACTGACCCTACACATTGTCTTTCACATAAATTTTCTCAGTTGGGAAGGGAAAAGATCCCTTTCAAAAAATTTTAAATCATCCAAGTGTTTTCAGAAATTTGGAATCATGCAAAATCAATCCACTTAGGTTCTTTGCTAGATCCCAGGTTAAACAAGAACAGTCAGGATTCTTTAAGATATTGTTCACTTAGTTGTCTTTTTACATCTTCTACACTTGTAGTAATACAAGTGTGTTTTCATGGGTTGCAGCTTTCTGATATACAGAATTGCTGGGTGTTCAAAATTCTGTAGATACCTATTAAAATGCATGCTACCTATACAGTACAAGCTTACAACAGCAGTATTCATTTGCCTGCAGAGAAGCAATTTTACATTCCATGATGTTCAAAACACTGATTTGACCTTTTGGGATTATACAAATATTTAAGTAAAGTATGCATTGAAGCCTTTTTTTAAATGAAAATGGGTGAATGAATAGGACTGACACATTCAATTATGAATTATAAACGACTGAACTTAGTGAAAGTCACTAATAAAAAGTGCTATATGCTTTAAAAACAGATTTGCACTTTCTTCTCCATTAGAGCATATTCGTATGCTGTAAGTGCTGCAGTAATTCATTGCTAAGCCATTCCAAAACCATTTATAAAATTTGCTGTTATTTTCCCTAAGTTTTTTTTCAGGCAGAAACTGTCTGTCACTGCATAGATGCTTTTTTGTTCTGTTGTTATGCAAAAAAAAAAAAAAACAAAGAGATTTCTATATCAAAATTGACAAAAATGAAGCCTTCCTGGACTGCCTTTATTTTTGGTGGAAAATACAGTTGAGGAGAAAAAAATTGCCCAGGCTAAACTGTTCCTTTTAGCACACTAAGTGTGTCAATGGATGCAAAAAGGACATTCTCAGCTTCTAGGATGCTAAATGAGGAAGAACAGCTACAGCTGGACAAGTTGCAGATCTTAAATAATCTGTTTTGTTTGCTCATTTATTTTTGTGCTGTTACCCAGTATAAGTCTGATTACTACTACTCTTTTGCTAATTACATATATTAAAAATGAAGTATCTTTTCATATATTCTGCTAAATAAATCATCCAAATGCCATTTAGCACCACTGTGTGGTTAGTCCTGTACTATTTTTTTTTCTCTCAAAATAAAAAATAAAGCAAAATAGTATCCACCAAAAAAGGGGGAAAAATCTGGCTTAGGGATAGTGCTGTATACAGTTCTCTGTAAAAGTAAGAAATATTACTATGTTAGGAATAGAATAAAATTTCCTCCATTTTCTGGTGCTGTTCAATGCAGTGTTTATTGCATTTGATATTTATATAGCATCTGTTATCCTACCTGAATATTCAGCAAACTACAGTGTGGGTAAGCAATAAGAAACACAGTGACAGAAGTGACCATTTCCTTCACACCAGAGCATAGTGGCCTCAGATGTGCCAGTCCAGGCAAAGGATTGATTTTTAAATCTTTAATGACCAGAAACAACAGTAAAGGAAAATAGAATGTTCTAATCTTTGCTGGAGAATTGGCACTAAATTTATTAAACCAAGGATGAGTTTACACGATAAGCCCATTTTGTGCAGAAGCCTTTTAATTGGCTCTGCACGTGCTAATCCAGAAACTGAGTAGGGCTCAAACACTGAACTTGTTCTGCTTGAAGACATCACTTCAGTAATTGTGATTACTAAATTGCAATGTCTCATTGAAACCTGGGAAAACAACCATTTCTAGACATCACCTGGTATGATCCTACATATGCTCCACTATACTGGGTGAATTTCTCCACATGATTCCATGGAAGCTCAGGGAACAACCACATCTTGTTTTTTTTTTTTTTAAGTTGTGCACCACTACTAAAACTAACTGATAAGATGACAAAGTTGTGGCCGTGAAATCCCAACAACATGTCATAGTGTTGCCCAATGACAAACAGTAACTTTAGTGATAATAAAATAGCAGAAATGGGGGGACAATGAACAGAACCAGTAGCTGCAGAGAAGTATTAGGACTTTGTGCTTCCTTTTGACCTCAGGAGCCACTTTTTAGAAGCCTTTCAATGCAGTCAGCAAGTAGTGTTTTGACTGCCAGTTAAGCTAGGTTGTCTTGCCATGGACAGCACATATATGTAGCTCTGGAACATTGCTATAACTTAAGAGCAGTCTGGGAATACCTCTCCCTAAACTAGGCTTTCCCCCTTTTTTTAGGAATTCTATTTTCCTTTATTTTTTATTTTGAGAGAAAAAAATTATCACAGACTAACCACATAACAGTGAGCGTAAGTCAGACTTATGGCATCTTTCAGTGAGAACTGCATTAAAGCTACTCCTTGCTTTTACTACCAAAACAGTACAGACTGCTCTTCACACCCCACCCCACCCCTTCTTCCTCCAAAGGCAGTGAATTTCCTCAGCAAGTGTGAGCACAGGCACTGTCTGTAATCATAATTCATGAGTTTGTGGGAGTAGGAATAGTGGTTGTGCATTTGGAGCAGGAAGAACAGGCAATATTAAGTCCTTCAGTACAGGCAGAAAGTGGTGAGCTCTGTGCAGATAAAAATCACAAAAAACAGGAAAAGTGAGGAAGAGGAGATGTCCAGTCTTTGTGGACAGAACTGTTTGGTTGGGTTTTCTCCTGGAACAGGGAAAGGCACCTTCAGAACTAGGTGAGATGCTTGAGAGTAGCGAACAGCAGAGCCCCTGACACTGGTTGGCTTCTCCCCTTCTCCAGACACAGAACATACATATATTTTGCCCATTTCCCATCAAATTTTTAAATACTCACTTCAGATCTAGTCAAAGCTACGGCACTTGCTGTAAATTTGGCCTACAGATCTCATTTTCTCCTGTGCATTCTCAGCTCTAATTAATGAATGCTCCTGGTTGATCTAGAGCTTATTTTAATGAACCTGCTCTATAGTACCAGTTATTTCCTTATACTATTTAAAATCTGGCTCAGAAGTGCTGTTACTGAAACATAACTGCACGTACAGAAATGATGTCAATGCACAGCAAATTGTCTTATGCCAATATTTCACAAAATGTGTAGATGTTCAACCCATTTGAAGGGGCAAATGTTGGTGGCTTTTGAGGTCACACATGTGACCCAGAGTTATTCTGCAACTGCACAATGCTAGTATGAAGTCAAGCCTAAGTAAATATGCATCTACTCTCAACCCAGTCCTATTATCCGTAACTATCCATATGTCCTGGGACTTAACAGTCTCACCCCAAAATACGAGTTTTCCATCCTTTTAGGTGGCAGACTCTATCAGAAACAATACTCTTGTATTTCTAATGTGTGGATAAAAAGCAGAAATTCCTGGAGTTTCCAGTCCTGCCTCTTTGTGAAGCAGAACAAACTGACCGGGCAGGTTTTTTTTTTCCCACCCTTGTTGCGCTTATCATGCAAATTCATTGTATTTTTCAGACCATTTCTTTTTCTTTCAGTTCTTTAATTCTCTGTCTCTCTCTTTCTCTCTGTCTATCTAATATACAATTATATATAGATATATATAATATCTATATACAATCTAATCTATATCTAATATACAATTAGATATAGATGCATCCATATAGCAGCATTTCTTAACTTCTGCCTTGAATATGAAAAACAGTAATGTTTCAAATTATGTTTATTTCTAATACAGAGCTGGTTTTGTGCTCTCCTAGTATACTAAATAAGTCCATTCATGGTACTTAGAGAGTTGCAAGGTAAAGTGATTTGTCAGTGTGTGTTATTTGATTTGGGGATTTCTGGAATGGCTTTGCTGTGCACAGGTGTGTATATGCTGATAGCACTTCACTAGGCAACTATACAGAGCAGCTTGTAACCTCAGCATAGGAGAAAGCAGATGAGGACAATTTGAGGGGGCCAAATTTCTGTCACTGGTACTAAGAATATCAATTAGAAATACTCCTCCAGTTGTTGAATAATTCACTGTTAATAAGACATCACCTTAATATGAGCCAAAAATTCAGTATACTGTGGAAAAGAATAGCAACTTCTGCAAAATAAAAGCCTTATTCAAACTTACATCATGCAGGTAATTACTTTTATAGGAGAAATAAACATTTCTCTTTGTTATTTAAAAAAATGTATGAAGTTATTCCATTAAAGTCTACTTAATTGAAAGACATTTCCCCAGTTTCCCCCAGGGTTGATTTGGGTGTTTTTTGTACAATTCAAACATTCTACTATGCTTGCATCCTTAGCAGCATTCCAGGTTAGAAATGAGAATGAGACTGAGCATTCTCAGACATTTCTTATATAACAGCAAAACACAGTGATGGGCTTCATTTGTTTTGTTGTTTTGGGTTCTTTTTTTTTAATACAGTTAGAATATTGTGTGCACCACTCATTTCCTTGACAGATTTTACTGATATCTACTAAAAAAGAGAAATAAAATAAAATGTTTTTATAACATGTTTTAAACCAAAAAGCAAAAAATCCAAATGGTTTTGCCTGAGATCAATGCAGACATTGAATTCTACTGTTTTCAGGCAGATTCTGCACAATTCACACAAATGCCAAAACTTGAAACTGTAAGTGGTGTCTATATGGCTCAACTGTTTGAGCTGGGGAAAAACAGAACTGATCAGGAGATTGTAGCATGGGCTCCACATGCACACAAGGCAGTAAAACCATACTCTTGTTGCAGGATATATGTTGTATAATTTTTTTTTTTTCTATTTGAAATTTATCCAAGGCTTACCACTTGCAAAATTTACCATTTATCCATACATTTCAGTTGCAGCTCAACCTTGCTTAGGCTAAAGGCTGAATTCTGCTATTGTGTGGAAGTCTGACACTGATTTCTTTCTGTCACGATGGCTCATCACTTTCAGCCTGTCTCTTCTTATTTTGACCGCCATTTGTGCTTTGCATTGGCCTCATATTGCTTAACCTCTAACTATGTTTATCATCAGACACTTAGAAGGACAGATAGGATGAATTGCTTTGAGGATACAGTGGAAAAGTATTATCCCTTCTTGGGTTCACACTGTCTCTTCAAAAATAGTATTTTCCCATAATTCTGGGAGGTAGAGAAGTAATGCAGCCACTTTATCTGTTTCCTGGGTACCAATGCAGTGAAATATATCAGTGTGAACATACCAGTAGACAGAATTGCTTGAAATCTTACTGCTTTCTGTTCCACTTCCATTATGAAATGGTGTGACTGGGCACTGGCCATGCACCATGATCTGGTATAACTTCCTTGAAGAGTGATTTGGTGAAAGACAGACTGCAAGGCCTGAATGAATTATGGCTCTTGCCATTAATACCTCTCTCTGCAAATATGCTGATGTATTACAGGAGCCAATCTGAACAGTTTTAATGCAATTTAGGTGGTATGAAAGTGATACAAGGTATTACTCAGAATTACTATCTATGTGGGGGCTTAGATTTCTTGCTTTCTGTGACTTAATCATTTAGCTCTAGCTTAATCCCTGACTTTTTCCTCTCCAGACTAAGTCCTTAAACTTCAGATTTCTCCTCTTATTATATTTTTGAAAATATGTTAGCAATTTATATAAATATCTGGAGAAGAATTGGGGGTTTGTTTTTCAGGGCAATTTTTTTTTGGCAATGCATAACAGTGTGCCTGAGTAGTATAGAAAATGAAAACACTGGATTTGGATAATGGAGCAATGTGTCTATTTTTAGTGAAGGCAACATCTTCACTAGATCCCACTGCGGCATGGGATCTATCAGATTTATCTTTCTCTGTTTCTTCTCAGGCTTAGTCTTTTCTTCTTTATGTCAGTCCAGACATGAAGGTGCTGCTCATACTGACTTTTCTGGGATTTTTTTCTGTAGGAGAATGGTTGAGTGTGGTAGTGGATTACTTTCCAGCCTGATTAATTCCATGGCATTTAGATTTAGATAGCTAATTTTAAGTCCCCAGCTCAAAAAAATGACTGAACATCTAGACTACTAAAATTATGAAGTCTTTCACAAGGATTTATAATTATTATGGTAGCTGTTCAGTTCATGCAGGTCAGGGTAACTCAATTGACTTTAATGGAGCTACTTCAATCTGCACCAGTCTGTCATCTGGCCAATTATGTCCTGTTGTGATAAGGACAGAAAATGGAAGAATTTAAATCTATCCTGGCTGTGAAAACAGACTGAAAACACTGGGGAAAAAACACAGGCATTGAAATACTCTTATTCATACACATGTTAACCTGTTCTTTTTTCCAGATAGCATATTCTTTCCCACAGAAAATTTCCAGCTTGACAATTGTAGGCAGAAACCACTAGGTGCCAGTGTTACCCAGACATCAAGAAAAGGCTTTGTTAGAAACATTAAAAACAACATGAAAGCCAATGCAGATAAACCCTTTAAATGAAAATAAAGCTTTTGCATATTTTCAACTAAATAAGGCTGCATTAAGGGTTTTTAGATGATTACTTTTCTAGAAGTAAAGGCACTAAATTGATATGCATTGACAGAAACCCACATCAAAACAGCCTGATAGCAGGATACATTCTTTTAAAACCCCAGATAACCACACAAAAGCTACTCTGTCATCTTCGGGACCTTATGAATTGCACCTAGGATCATAAGACAGAGCCAAAGTCTGCATTTTGCAAAATACACACACCTCAAACATATGGCATGAATAGCAGTTCACTGCTCAGATAGACATTTTACAGGAAAAGCTTAGTTCAGATGAAGGTATAATTTACATTCCAAATCATACCTGAAGTTTGGTTTGACCCATTGGTATATATCAGAGTTTTCATTTGGGCTCATCTCCATCACTGTCATGGTCTTCTGAAAGCTTTTCCTTCCAAAAAAAAAAAAAAAAAAAGAGAAATCTTCTATTTAAGGAGCTGGATCAGCTAGAGACAGCTGATTGCCTGTGCATGGGAGTTGTGAATGCAAATCTCTGACTAACCTGCACTCAGCTCATTTGCAAGAGATGAATCTCACTCATTTAACTTCAGACATTTACAGTGTAACTGTTTACATCTATGCCAGTCATCCTGATTTTTTTGATGTGGAGAAGCAGTAATTTCCTGACTATGATTCATCTGGCCTATTTCAGAAACCACCTTAGCATGAGATGAACTTCAAAACAAACTTAAATGATTGATTAGCTTAGGAGATGAGTTTTACACTAAAGACATCTTAAGTTTTGACAGATTAATTCAACCAAAATGATTTTGCAATGTCTAATTTTAAGTCAAATCTGATGTTTTGCCTCTGTTCTTTCTACAGCCATTAGACTTTGAAACGAAAAAGGCATACACCTTTAAGGTGGAGGCCTCCAATCTCCATCTTGACCATCGATTTCACTCAGTGGGTCCATTCAAAGATACTGCCACTGTGAAGATAAATGTGTTGGACATGGATGAACCTCCTGTGTTCAGCAAGCCCTTGTACACGATGGAAGTCTATGAGGATACACCCGTGGGGACCATTATAGGTGCAGTGACAGCACAAGACCTTGATGCTGGCAGCAGCTCAGTTAGGTAAGAGAGCTTTTCCTCCTTCACTAACTCTCTGACAACCCAAGGTGCTGCTGAAAGTTGGATGCACTGGCAAAGAACTTAGTAGGAAGATATAAAATATACCAAGTCTGTCACTGTGACAGATATCTGATGCTCTGAAAAATATTGGAAAGAGATACTCATTTGGGTGAATTATCTGGAAAAATACATTAAGTGCTCACAGCTTCTTATCATACTGATCATGTACTTTACAACACGCTAACATGACTTCAGAGATAGTGTGTTATGACTAAGGGACAACGTGACATCTGGGTGTCACAACCCTCTGGCAGAGGACGTGATGTTTGCAATAAATTCTCCTCAGCCTGAATAAAGACAAGTGTCAGGGAACTCTCAGACTTTTATTTTACAGTTGCCATAACTCTGACCCACAAAGTGTTGGCTAACAACCCATTAAATTTTTGCAGTGTACTTCCACAAGAATGGATGCCCTTAATTTTGATATGTATGTATGTATGTATACACTTATATGAAGTGTATCATATAAGTATGATATACTTCAATAAGTTCTCAATCTCCACAACAAACACTTTAAAATGTGCTGGCTCACAAGCCACAACACACCTGCACAAACTCCCCACTCCCGTAACAAATTTCAATATGGAGTATGGGCTAGAATAGGATAGCCACATTTTGCCCAGGCAAAGCAAGGGAATAAAACAAGACAGATAAGAGAGAGAGAACAAAGAATATCACCAATCCTTAGGTTCCTCATTCGTCCTGCCAGTATGGATGGTCCAGAGCTGGGGTAAACAATGAGAGCAAAAGACAGGAAAACAGAGAGCAAGAGGGCCCAATCTGTGTCCTTTTACAGCTAACCTGGTGCACACCTCTTATTATGTAAGCTTTTTCACACTGTTTTGTTCGCATATGCACAGCCTGCCCTTCTCCAGGAAATGAGTTGGCATGGGGAAGCTCAGAATGAATCTCAAGGTGGAGCAGGGAGCTGGCTCAGAACAGCCCTGCCCCACCTCTGCAGGATTCTCTCCTCTGATAGCACTTTTCCTGTAGCAGTGCTCAGAATGTTTGAGACAAGATGTTCTTAGGTCTGGTCCTCTACCCTGGGTCTTCCACAAAAATGTCTCTGAAGTACAATAGTGAAAAAGGAGGTTGTACATGCTATGTCTGTCTGAGTAAGGCCTCAATGGATGAGGGCAAGCACTGCCCCTTTCACAAGAACCACTTACTCCCTACATCTGCCAAAAAAACAAATGCTCTGATAAATAATTTTCACATGTCTTGGGTGAGGCTGAGGGGACCTGATTGCTGACCAACATGGCTGTGTTCAGCACAAGGAAACTCCTGCCAGGCAAGCCTCTCATTTATTGTTAAAGCTTATTTTCATGAAATAAAAAGGAGGGCGAAGCTGGTATACAAATATAATACATTGACTTTGATGACCTATTTACAGCAACATTAGAAAGATTAAAGCAAACCAAAGTCATGTACCAATAAAGAAGCTCCTCAGAGCTTAGACATGATCTGAGATATAGAAAGTCATTAGGCATACTCCCAGTACCATTTTGTGTTGGCCCTACCTGACTTCCAGAAACATTTTTATCCCCAGATTTTCATAAGAAATATTGCAGACACAATGTATGTCATCAATCTTTAAATATCAATGTTTTTCAAATGGGACTGTGACAGAACAGGCAAATGTCACTAAGTGTCTACCAAGTGCATACACATTCATGCATATTTGATTACAAATTGAATTTGAACTTTTTTTAATCCATGTTTATCTATTATGTGTATTTTGGCTCAGCTCGTCTATTCTCAAAATGTATAATAAACATTGTAATCATATGCAAAAATTGAATAGACAACAGTGACTCTTTATCTCCTGCTTTATCAAGTCACTGTTAATTTTTGCATAAATTATTATTATTGTTGTTTGTTTAACTTCTTTTTAAATAGAATCATCATTTTTTTAACACAGAAATTTACTTGTTCCTGAGTCTGTGACACATTCCTTCCCTGACAAAGGATCAAAACCTTCACTAAGAAAGACTGAAGTGAGAATCTTTTTCTCTGGTGGTAGCCTATGAAAATAGCCCCAGTGAAGTCAATATTCTATTGAAAATCATACTCTCTTGCAACAAGATAGAAAGCCTTTAATCATATTTTTGAGCAGTTTTTCATATGACAGGGAAATCATTTGCATGTATAAACATTCCTCAGCGAGAGTTTTTTGCTTCACAAACCCTCCTAGGAGACTCGAGTGTTTTTTTACTGGTTCTGCATTTGCAGCTACACAGGAAAAATAATTGTTTCATGATGGTTTATCCATATACTGTGTTCACTGGAATATTGAATCCTAAGCCATTTGAAAATTTCTATGTCTATGTTCTTTAATGCTGAAATCACTACTTGAGTGTCCAAATGCCCATCTACAGTTAATACCTGTGTATTTTACTCTCACTGCTCTACTTGCTGACCCTTACACCAACAAACTGCAGAAGTGTTCCCAGGATCACATTTATGAGCTGATTCATCTGGTTCATGGCCACAGGAAAACATGAACTATGTCCCAGAATGTTCTGGTGTTCTTCGATGGCATGACTTTTGGGCATATGTACGTTCAGAGTCGTGTTTTCTAGCCCTGCAGCGATGTCCTGCCCCAGTGCAGCAGCCCAGGCGGGTTTATCCCTGGGCTGCCAACTGATCCTCTTCCACTCCTGCAGCCACTCCCACAGGGCATTAGCCACCATCCAGGAGTCAGTGAAGAGATACAGTAGGGGGAACTTTTCTCATTCGGGACTCTCTAGGGCTAGTTGGATGGCTTTCACTTCTGCAAATTGGCTTGACTCTCCTTTTCCTTCAGTAGTTGTTGTGTAGGACTCCACACAGCAGCTTTCCAGCTCCGATGGTTTCCTACCATGCAGTAAGGTCCATCAGTAAATAGAGAACAGCCTCTTTTGTTCTCTGATAACTCATTATATGATGGTGCTTCTTGGGCACTTTGAGCCACCTTCCTCCACATGGCCTTTGTGCAAGGGGCATCCCCTGGATTTTTAGGGACTTTATCCCTTTTTAGTTTACTATGGATGACTTCCAGGACTTCTAATTCTCTCAGGTACAGTATACTTTCAACTGCAGTGATCAACTTTCCTGGGGAATTCACATGATCTTCCTTAAACGGATATTGTGCCCTCACACTTTAAAGAAGCCGTCTCCAGAGATTGGAAATTGCTCCTTCTTTTCTTATTCCTCTTTCAATTTCCCCACGTCTAGCAAGGGATTTCAGCTGTTGCGGCTTCATGACCTTCTAATTGCTGACTGTCAGCACTGTTATCCCAGCACCACCTGGCTGGCAGCTATAATCTTTACGCAAGTCTCAAGGTTCTAATGAGGTCGGGGAACAGGTAACTCCAGGTTCCTGTTTGATTTGTCTCACTCCTTCAAATTTCATTGTTAAAGGACCAGCGTCCTCATCTGACCCCTCCTCTCTTGATTGCCCTCCTTCTTCTGCTTTGTCTTCTTCCTCCCTTTCAGATCAATGATATGGACCTGTAGCTTGCCTTTTCCACTTTTTTTTTTGTTTTCACTGCTGGTGCAAATACTGTAGCTGCTGTGCTTTGAGTCAGCCATAGTGTCCTCAAACACAGTTTGGGTTCCTGCCTAAAATACAGCCCTCTGAGAGTACTGAACAATGTCTTGTCAGACACAGGCTAGGCCCCAGCACAGGGATAGGAGCTGTTGGTTTTCACTGATATGGGGAAAGCACCCTTCCATCAGTCGATGGGCCAGTTTGCCAGGGTTAGTAACCTGTTCAGATGTAAAGTCACAGGTAACTGGAGGTAATAACCACCCTAGGAACCTGCCCAAATCCTTCCACACACCCTGCCACCCAGGAACTGGTCACCTCAGGGCACATTTCAATATCTCCATTCTTAAAGTTTGTTTTCTCTTACACCAGAATGACACCAGATTCCACAAATCCCACAGTGTGCCAATGGTATTAGATAATATTATTAACAGTATTAAGCGACTTAAATAAGGATGAGCAATAACCATGGGAGCCTGCACTTTAAACCCATTCACATCAATCTTGGGCAGGGAGAGGGAGGGGTATTCCCTCATCATCCACAGAAGACAGCTCCCCCAGTATAACAAGGCTGTCTTGTAAGGGCAAAGCACAGAGCCACTGTTTGTGTTAATGTGTTCCCAAACTCAGCAAAACAGACAGACAAGCAGTGCAGCTGACAAACCTGTCCCACACGGGAGACTTCTACTCAATAATTCTACTCTATCTATACATGCTCAGTATAGGTAGATAGATATAGATAGATAGATAGATAGATAGATAGATGATAGATAGGGTGATAGATAGATGATAGATAGATAGGTATAACTGCCTTTGTCTCATCCCTGCTCCGGTTCCAAAAAGGACTATGATGGGTTTACTTTAGATGGACGCCACATACCCACCAAGCCACTCTATCACTCCCCAGCTGGATAGAGGAGAGAAAATAGGATGGAAAGCAATTTGATAAGGCAGTTTACTAAAGCAAAAATAAAATTTTGTGCACATATAAGCAAAGGGGGAAAAAAAGGTTTATTCTCTACTTCTCATCAGCAAGTGAGAATGACGTTCAGCCATTTCCCAGAAAGCAGGGCTTCAGCACATGTAATGGTTTCTCTGGAAGGCAAACAATGTAAATGACAAATGTCGCCCCTTCCTCTTCTTTTCCTTAGCTTTCATATGTGGGCTGTCATCATGTGGTATGGAATATCCCTCTGGTTAATTTAACTGGCATAGTTGTGTCCCTCTCTCAGGATCCTGCCCACCCTCAGCCCTTGATGGGGGGAATATTGGAGAGACAGCACTGATGCTGTGCCAGCACTGCTCAGCAGTACCCAAAGCACTGGTGAGTTATCAACACCTTTCCAGGCACCAGTGCAGAGCACAGCACTCTGAGGCATGCTGTAGGAAAATGAACTCCAGCTCAGCCAGACCCAATACACGGATGTTTTTGTATTCAATATTCCATAAGTTTTATATCCTCTAAATTAAAAAAAAAAAAAAAAAAAACCCCCAAAAAAACCCTAAAAAAATCAAAAAACACAAAAAACCAAAAATTAAACATGATCATAAGTCAGAAAAGTGTAAATTAGTTTGAAAGAGTTGAACATGTTTGCAAGTTCTTAATGTATCTTAATCAATTGTACTCTGTTAACTGCTTGAAATCTAGATCGTCTCATAGACCTAAAGAATTATTTCACCCATTTCATCATCTTGCAAAGGAGTTCAATCAGCTTCTGAGTAAATTTGCCCTCTAAACAAATGGGTAAAAGCAAATCATGCTATTTGAAGGCTCAGCCTATACAAATTACTGGGTAGTACTGAGTAGAACTAAAACTAACAGTTGTAGTGTCTCTACAAATTCATTCACTTTCTCTGAAATGTTTTCCTGGAATTGTTTGGCCATTAAAAAGTTCGTAACAGAAAAAAAACTTAGTCAACAGTCTGCCAAATAATAAAGGCTGGGATAAAATCAGCACTGCGTGCAACAGAAGGCAAAACTCCAGAGAGCAGGGCAAGCTAGAACAGCTCACATGAAAGGAAACAGTGTTAGTTCCAGCAACTAAATCCATGTTATCAGACAAAAAATTTAGGTCTGTTATGTTAGGCATATCAGGAAGGGGAAGATAACGGGTAAGAATGAAGTTTGGATTCAGCTGTTAAATATTTTGTTGGAGAAAATTGAAAATGGCAAGGCTTATATTATTTTTCTCTTTTGTTATTAGTATGAAATTTTTGGACAAATCAGGAGTCTTAAAAAGTTTGTTTTGTAGGAAGTTATTTGCTAGAGATATTGGAGGGAAATGGCACAGAGCATACAACCAGTAATGAATAGGAAATTAAGCACAAGGAGAAAAGGAGCTTCAGATATTCAACACCTGCAAGGGTGACTGGCTTTGCAGCTGTTTTGGAACATTACCTCAGGGCACCTAATTTTCAAACTGTGTTAAATCTGGAGCTTATGTGTCTCAGGTGATCTCTTTTGTGTATTCCCATTTTATCCATAGTGCTTCAAGAAATGCTCAGCATACATGCTCAGGTGAAGTCTTACGTAGTTTTTGGCCATTAAAAGTCCCAAAGCACTTGTAAAAACAGCTCTGATCTCATTTTCTTCTCAGACTCCTTTAGTTTACTACAGCTTGAAGATGACTGGGAGGAAAAAAAAAAACCAGCCGTCTTGTAGTGTGTTACAAAGTATGTAATTTGTAACTGTGCAAGTTTTTAGTAAAGATCCTCTTCAGGTACAAGGGGTTTTAGGACTTCCTAAAAATCGCTGGTTTATGTGTCCATGCAGCATGAATGTTATAGACAGAGCTGTCTAAATAACAAGAAAGCGGAAAGGGAGTACAAGACTGAATTACCTGCAGTACTTCCTAGTGAGCTCTGTCTAACAGTGTGTGAGAAGTTCAACAGCTTTGCACTGACATGTCTGAAGTTGTCAGATTTCCATGGAGATGATCTTCTGGCATAAAGTATAAGAGGATTTTTTTTCCCTGATGTGAATCCCACACATGACTCTAATTAACAATGAGTTTCATATTCTGAGCCACAACACTGTCCTTCAGATCTTCTCTGCTTGACTCAGAAGTTTTGCTTTATGAACCAAAAGACCACTCAAAGCAGGAAAGCTGTGGGGACTGTGCACTTCCTTGATCAAGTCCAGAGTCAAGAAACCATGATTTTAAAGTAAAAAGCCATATGTACTAGTCATAGGTCAGTCCTGCCCTCAGTATCTTGGGGATAAGACTGTAATCCCTGCATGTGCTTCCAAAGGAAAAGCCTTTTTTATTTTCTGAACTAGTTCACAATGGCCAATAAACTTTTATGAACAGGTTTTGTTTTCCCAGGGAAATACTTTGTCATGTTAATATCAAGAAAATAAAAATGGTAGGTTTCCTTCTGAATCCTTGAAAACCGTATCTTCATGTACAAGCATAAACAAGATGAATTAAAATATGTAAGTTTGACTTTTCAATCCTACAATTCCTCGGACTTTTTTTGTGCCTGCACTTTTTGAATTTTCTTATTCTTCAGAAAAAAAAAAATCTGCCCTGTGACATCAAGATGTATCTTACAGTTGTATACATATATAGAATGTCTGGGACACCTACTTCCAACACCTCAAGCCTCTTAATTTAATAACAGCTTAGGTGACAGCTGTTTTTCTGTGTATGGTATCATGCTGCAGAGAAACTTTTGTACAGATAAGAGATGTGGAGAATTAGGAATTTTGGCTCCTTTTTAGCTGCTCTGGTGGTTTTTGCACACTTCTTGCACTGTTGCCTCCTGTCGGTTTGTGTTGCAATTTTAGCTATACTCTATCCCTTGCATTTTATGAAATGCCTGTCACCCACCCCACTTTTAAAACCTCTATTCCAAGTTCTAATTTATTCAAAATATCTAATTCAGATACCTGCAGAACTACTTCACAGTTTCTGCTTCAGAAACCTTGCTATCTCTTTCTGTCCTCCTACCAGCCCTCTGTTTTGTTACATCTCTTATGCTCTGTCAGTCTAATAGTAGCCTTCTGTTCCACAGTCTTTCTCCCACAGCTAGTTTCTGTATTTTCACTCCTGAACCATGTCTCATTAGTTTCATTGGTGTCCTGCTCTACCCTCTTCCTTTCTTCTGCTGAGGACAGACATCATTTGTGATCTCAGTGTCTTGATGTGCTTTTTTCTCTTCATTTCAGTTACTTTATCGTCTTACTAGAACTATAGAAACTGGGCTTCTATCCAACATTTTCTGTGAATACCAAGGTGTATATTTGGCAGACACATCTGCTCTTTCCTCACCATCCTCTCTACTTTTCACCCTCATTTGGCTCAGTGAGCACTGAGCTATCATGCATGCAAGATCCCCATCTACCTACCTTCAGGCAATGGTGGATATGATACAGGATACTGAACTCCTACTTCCTGATCCCATTTCTCCCCACTTTCAGGCTCTTCTCCTTTTCTCCATTTTCTGGCTCCTAAACTTGTCTTCATGACCTCAGGCAATCTCATCCTCCACTCCACCTCCCTTACCCTGTAATTTTTCCCCCGTATGATCCCATACACTGCCCTGCCATTCTCTAGGTTTGAATGACCTGTCTTCCTCCTCAGCGACTGGGTGGTTTTAGGGAACTGGACAGAAAAGTGACTTCTCTTCAAACAGAAGGCAGAAAAAGATTTTTCTTCTGTCTATAAATTGTCCTCCAAAAGGAACTGTTTTCTAGCAGTCACAGCACTGCTATGGTCTCTGTTTTACCTTTACCAGGAAACAAGATGTGAATGACAAATTGTTATGCTAGTCCCCTTCATGGTATTTTAAATTAATACTTTTTTTTTTTTTTTTTTTTACACTTGCAATGGATTAGATGCACGCAGACTGTTATCACAGTTCAGCTGAAATGTGGCTCAGTTGTATCAGTTCAGGGTCTGTGGTACCTTGATTCCAGTGATCAGCTTGGAGATACTAAGAGAAGATACTACCAAAAAGAGTGAATTTGTCTTAACCTTAATCTTAAATCCATATACTTAAGGCTGAAGAGATCACACATGATCAGTAGGGGAGGTAAGTGTAGTCACTCGTTAGCCCTCTCTGATGCTGCAGCAGGTTCAATGGAAACAGATGGAGTCATGCGTTAAAAATCCTTCTTTGCATTTCTGGGACACATGCAGACTGACATTTTGATCTGTGTGGGTTTTCTCAAGACTGGCAGGAACATGGAGGAAAGGTAAGTACTTTCTGGAACAAGTCAGAAAGACTGTGCTAGAGAAAAATTAGACCTTCCCAAATAAAAGATTGGTGGGATTAATTTGACATGCATAAATTTTCTTTGATCGAATCCTGGATGCATTTGAAGCATGAAATACTCTTTCCTAAGTCCAGCAAGTCAAAAGCAACTGAAAACAGAGTCTGAAACTGAGAGAGGCCAGTAACCTTTATTTACAGTCAGTAATTCATCAACTTACTGAAGCTTGTGAAAAACAGCAAGTGATCTTCACTTGGCATATGCAGTCATATTGCGCTATAAAATGTCAGTCAGGAGATTGAACTGAAATAGATGTGTAGACCCAAGAAGTTTATGGACTACAGCTTTCAGTGAATGGCCTGTTTGTGAAGGAAGTGGATGCTGAACATCAAGAATTGTGCATTCAGATCCAAGGCAAAGAACAACTTGGCAGGGAAAGCTTCTAAATTAATTGAGAACAGTTAAGAAGCCAAAGTGAAGAGAAAGGAACAATATAATCATAATAGTTCATAATAATTTCTGGTTTACTTCACAGCACTTGTACCACCTGGTGATGTGATTTTACAAAACCAGTTCTCATCCCAGAGGCACACATTGTAATTTTACCTCAAATAATAGTCTTGCTGATTTTTCATCAAGGACTCTTATTCCAAATTTCTCCAGCAATGGATTTCTCAAGGATTCTAGAAAGCAATTGTGAGATTAAAACAGAGATTTAATGGCTGCAACCATTATCATATCATCTCAATCGGTGAACCTCTCAGGGCTTGACACAGAATTATAAGGTCTCAGGACTTAAAACTATGTCTAAGAAAAACTTACATGCCACAGGGAAGTGTGTTGGTTGATATTTTGAACATTGGTACACCAAGTCGATCTTGAAATTCTCTCACTAGTATAGAATAATAAATAAGCTTCCCAATATTTTTAATTTAAGGTCTGTCATGCCTTTTCACAAGGATAACTATTTTAACCATTGCAGCCTAGTCAGATTCCAAGTCCTTTCAATGTGAATTTATCCTTCAGGTCTTTAAGCATTGACTTTACTTTCTTGTCCTAAAATATTCACATCTATTATGATGTTTAAATAGTTATTGCATAAAGAGCTTATATATTTTGCGCTTTGCTTTTTTGTTTGTTTGTTTGTTTGTTTTCAGGCTTGTTAATAAAGTTTAAAAAACAGGGGTTTTGAGAGTTCTACACTTTTTGGGATCTCTGTGTTTGGAAGTTTCAGTCACCTTCTGACTAGATGCAAACATCTCAGATATTTCTACTTTTACAGTATTCTTATTCTTGGCTTCTCAGTACAAGAAAGACATGGGCATACTGGAGGGAGTCCAGCAAAGGGCCATGAAGATGATGAAGGAACTGGAATATTCTTTCTATGAGCAAAGGCTGACAGAGCTGGGAATGTTCAGCCCAGGGAAGAGAAGACTCGAGAGTCTTAACAGTGCATATCAATGCACTTAGTGCACATAATAGCACCTAAAAGGAGGGTGCAAAAAGGATGGAGACCACTTCTTCTCAGTGGTGTCTAAGTGCAGGACAAGAGACAGTGGGCACAAACTGAAATACAGGTTTTCTCTGAATATCAGGAACAGGAAACATTTTGTGCTGTGAAGTTCACCAAGCACTGGCACAGATTACCTCAGGGAGGTGGTGGAGTGAGAGCTGTGGAGATATTAAGAAAATATTTAGGTTTGGTCCTGGGCGAGTGTCTCTAGGTGCCCCTGCTTAAGCAGAAGTTTGGGCCAGATGACCTCTAGAGGTTCCTACCCGCCTCCACCCTTCTGTGATTCTGTGACATCCATCTTTAATAAGCTGGAGCAAAGTCTGTGGTAAATAATGGCAGGGAATCATCTATGATGGCTAAAAAGACTGCTGCCAGCATTCATTGAAATGGTAAGTCTACAGATCTGTAAAAATAGATTATTTTAGAAAATAAATTTGAAAATAGTGTGAAGGAAACACAGCACAGAAATCTGTCTCAGATAGGAGGAGAGAGGAGCCAATTTCAGAAGTAAGTGAGAGGACCTGATTTTGCTCAGGTCAGACCATCAGCATGCAAATAGGAGCAAGGAGATGCTTATCCAGCAACTTTTGCCTGGTGCCCTCATGAAATTCATAAAACCTTTGAAAAGGTGACTTCATACATATACTGACCTCTGCAGATGCTGCATTCCTTGATACATCAGAGGCTTGGAGAGGAGAAACAAAAGAGGAAAATGCAGCAGCTCTGCAGCATCAGAGCTGTTCCGTATAATCTCTTATTTTATAAGCACTTCACCAGACCAGCTTCAAAGCAGTACAGTGAAGCTTCCAATTCTTGACTTTACTGTTTCCTCTTGTAGATCCAGCTGGCAATCCAAGTGAGTCCCAACTGATGATCTAAGCAAGCAATAAATCTTTTACTGTGTGCTGCAGTTTTCTCTAGAGTCAGCATGATTACTTTATTTGCTTTTCCTTTGATTGTCTCAACATCAGCATTTTACTTCAGCTTTTTCAATGGAAAAATATGTAAGATATTTGTTCAGATTTTAGTTCCAAAAGACATAGAACAGAGCTAATATTTACATATTTAAAATGATGCAAAAGAAAACAATCAAAGATTGTTTATATCCCTATTGAATAGATGCCAGTAGGCCAGCTCTCCTCTATAGTATTTATGATATTTAATGTCTTAGCACTCGAGCAGGAGACAAAGCATTCCAGGCCAGGCATGGGAACAGCAGCCTAGGAAGCATTTCTGTTTTATCCTTTGGTGTTTAGGTCAGATGCACCCAAGGCTGACTATCTGATGGAGTCATCACACCTGTTTCCCTCCTCTCATCTTTCTTAAAGGTTGAGGTATCCACTCAGACTTACTTGCTCCATTTCTCTACACTCTGCCCATTTGCAGAGATACTCATAAACATCCAGACACCCATGCCAGCATGCTTTTTCCCCACCTAAAATCATCAAAGCAGGAGCTCCCCCCGCAAAGCTGTCTTTTCACCAAGTGTGAGATGTGCCCTCTGGTGCCTTGGGTAATGCAGGTGGCTTCTTCTTCCTGATATGGGCAGGATAAAGGTGGAAAGAACAGACCATGGACAGCAGAGCAAAGGGCAAATGTACACCTTTCAAAATCAGGGTAAAATGGTGTTCAGGGCCTATACTGTGTGGTACTGGTAGAGAAAGTGCTCTACTGCTTTCCCACCATAGCAGCATTGGCTGCTAAGCCGGGAGTGACAATGTTAAGTCCAATGTGCCTTCTGCTGCCGCTCACAGTCCAAAAACTGAGACTTAATTAAACTGCAGGACAAAGTTTTCCCTCTGCCTGTCTTGCAGTTCTGCCTGCTCAATGAAGCAGGAAAAATGATGTTGAGACTGAATAAAAACAATGCATTTTCCAAATGACAACAGCTTTTGATAAGATACTCAGCTGGTAACGAGAAATGCAGAGCAGACTGGAGTGGAGCTGACTGGAGGGTCAGATAAGAAAATGAACAAAGCCTTTAAAGGCAGAGGGAGGAGAAAACACAGGAAGTTGTAGACAGGCAGAATTGGCAGTTTGAAAGGGCTGATAACTGAACTGCAGCACATTTTAATTCTTATATTACCTAGCATGTTTTACTAAAATTCTTATGTAAGATTTATAAGGGTTATGAAAAGTTTAACAGCTTCCCTCGCTTGACTCTGACCCATCATTAGTTTGGCTGTCTGCAGCCACTGCTTTCCTGTCAATTAATTTGGCATAATGGTTTATTTTCTCCAAAGGAGCAAAATATAATTTATTTGCACTGATACTACTTTTTCCAGACCAGATAAGCTGCTGACTGCTAATATCACCAAAACTTCAACCTCCTGATTAAAATCACACAAGTAGGGAGCCATGTAGAAAGAACCCAGTCAAGTTGTATGCTGAAGAGTCAAACTGTTTTTTCCTTGTGGGAGATGAAGTGTTACATGAAAAGCATGAAAACGATAGGCATGGAACACTGTCAAGAAACATTCATGCCTTCTCCCAAAGTGTAGCAATTCCTTTGTCCTTCTCTTAAGCATCACTACCTGCTGGGCAGAATAGATCACACTCATTGTGTGAATGCTCACAGGATATCAGTCTGAGAAATTACACTGCTGAACTCCTTCGGAAGTGGGTACAGAGGCAACAACCTATTTGGGCTTCTGTCAAAATAATCCCAGAATTCTCTGCTTTTTAAGCCAAAAATTAAGTAATGCAAAACTATCCTTCCTAAAAGATTCTATACATTACCTCAGTGGGATCTTCAAAAACACTCAGCCTGGACTATTATAAAAGCTTTACATCAGTGATAGGCACATTTGAAAATGTCTACAATACCATAAAGAAATAAGGGTTTTTGTGAAATGCTGAAACAAAATTCATAGTAAAACTGACAGAAATATTTTAGCTTGATAGTAAACTTGGGGGTGTATTTATTTTTAGGTGTGTCAAGTGTGATGTGGTATAAAGGCAATTCTGCTGCTTTGTAGCATCACCCACACAGGTATCTCTAGTTTTTGATACCTTGGAAAAAAGCAATGCCACTGAGACCTTTCTTCCCCTTGTTGGTTGTGTGTTATTATACGACAGTAAAGGCACTTAGAGCAAGTTAGACTGAAGACATTGGCTGCTCATTTTTGGTTGCATTTTAATATGCAAACTTAGAATCACACTTGAGGTGGTTTTTGACATCAGTTCTGCAGTGCAACTGAGAAGTGACCCCTTTGTGACACTGGTTAGGTAGGTCAAACAGCTGCTGAAACCAAACTACATTTTTACAAACTGTCCCTTTTTGTTTGAAAAGGAAATTGCATTTGGCAGAACCACAGGACTGATGTTGACTGGAAGTGGGAAGGGAGGTCAGGACAGGACATGACTACTTAACCTGGAGCAGCAGCAGAAGCCTTTCTGTGACTGACTTTGGAGAAATGTCACGTTAAGATTTAATGGCACTAGTCATATAGTAGTGAATGGCAGTGCTGGTTCTTTTTCACACTTCAGATAGAACTGGGTTTTGTCCATTGAGGGCTTTTTATTGTTTGTTGTTGTTTACCCTCCATTTCTAGTATTCCCCCTAAAAACAAACAAACAAAAAACAAACACAAAACCCAGCAAAAACAATACATTTGAGATTATTATGTATTGGCATGGGTGGGGTTCTTCTGGGTTCTTCCTCGTATTCATGAGGTTACCAAAGGAATATGATCTGTCAGCAGACCAACCCAAGTTTCCTTTAGTTTGACCTCTAATGCCTCAGAAGTGTTCTGAAGAATTTCAGCAAAGGTAGAGAAAGTTTCCACTGCCATTAAGGGAGATGGCTTAATAAATTATTTAAAGCATATAAACAAAATAAACCCCTGCAACCTAGTGCAATAGCATCTGCCAGCCATGAACATCCTTTACATTTTTTGGTTAATGACAGAAAAATTTTACAAAAAAAATCAATGTTATTTTGCTGATATTAGCATTAGATTTTTTAAATAACCCTTAGCATGGATATATAAGGTGACACTTTTATGTGACAATAGGTAAGTTTGATTGCATTTATTCCTTCAAGCATAATATCACAATATTAAACCCAGGGTGTTAAAACTGGCAGTTCTGCAGTTTAAGAGGACTTAAGAGAAGTCCTATCTACTTTCAATATATTAAGAAATGTATTTCTTACAATATTTTATATTAACAGAAATTATTCAATAACTAGTACTTTTATTTTTTAAAATATCCAATATTTTGCATATATAATAGTGTGTATGCATACAGCACAATTGCTGCTGGGTTGTACAGGGCACTTCAAAAATATTGTGATCTTATTTGCACAGGAAAACATGAATGATATGCAAAACCAGTCTGCTACTCTTGAACTAGTAGTACATTACACTTTATTTCATATTTCCATGCTGCACAGACAAGAAAAAAGATTCTTTAGCATTTCTGCTCCTGGAAAACTGCGTGCAACAACATTTTCAGGTTAATAGAAAACCACAAGAAAGAGAGTCAAGGGTAATCTTTAAATCAAAAGAAGTAATGGAAAAGAAACTAAATTAATATAATACTAATTCAAGAGTTGTTGCCCTAAGAATAGAAATTTAACTATCCTACTTTGTCCTAAAAGCAAATAACTCAGATGACTGTACCATTTAACACAGGAAAATAAAATGTTTTGCTACATTTATTTGAACTGTTTGAACTTAATGACTTTTTTAAGCATGCATGGGTTACAGGAACAAGCAGAAATCTGTCATTGTTGAGAAACTTGCCGAAGCAGACGAATGCTTGGCAGACTGTGCTGACAAATTCTTGCAGCTGATGAGTCTCCATGCCCTTGTGATGCAGCAGCTCACACAGAACGAGTTCTCCAGCAGCTCTTTGTTCCATGGGTGGCTGGGACTCTGAGGGCAGGGACCCATGTACTTTTGTACTGGCTTTTTGCAATAAAAGGACTGATCAGCAATTGGAAAAGCTTATGCTGGAGCATTTGACTTAATATTTTTACACCGGAGGCTCATTTCAAAAATTCTTGACTGCACCTTTAGCAAAATCATGGAAATCACTCCTCAGTGTTAACTGGAATGGGAGATACTTCCAGTAACCAGCAGAAGAATTTAGCACTTATCTTTGAGAAGAGCAATAAAGTTCTGACTTAGAGTTTCTCATATTTATGCATGTAAATATGGTGACCAGATTTGTTTGAGTTTTACACAATGATAACTCAGTGAATGGATTTAGAACTGCAGGATGGATATTTTAGTGTCAGGGTGGGATTTTGGAGGACACGTGGCTTGTATACTTCAACACATTGCATTCTCAACTTTTAAATTTCTTTCAGGCTTGACTTGAAATCTCAATTTCTTGTTTCTCATTGTACGAGTGATTTTTCTGTTTCCCTACATTTTAATAACAGCAATCTTAAAAAGACCCAAAACCCATTATATTTTAAACTATGTGAAACTGCACCTTAAGATGAGTATGATTGGTATGATGATACTGTTTCCTATTAAGCAGAGTTTAGCATTTCAGAGACTTTAAGGATTATTTGTTCCATCTTTCTAGAAATTTCCTTTACTACACAGTTTCTGTTACATTTCCCAGCTTGCATTTTCAGTACCAAGCAACAGCACTCATGTCATTCCTCCTGTGCGCAGCAAAATGTACATCACTGACAGTAAGATTTTGCTACAAAACATAAATTTTCCCTGATGAGTTTTGCCCCTTCACTTTTCTGTGTTGATCAAATTCTACCCTCCCCTTTTCAGTGTGGAATCTCTTCAGTTATCTGCAGGCCATTATCCTGTCTCGCTTTTCTCATCTCTTATCCAAGCTAAGCATATGTTAGTTCTTTTAATATTTCCTTATAACTTGGAACTCCTAAACCCAAGACAGTTTTCCTTGCTTTTCTGTAAGCTTCCTCTAATTTTTTTTTTCATATTTATCTAGTGAAATAATACCTAGGACAAAATTCTGTTGTAGATGTGTCATATTTTCAATATCCAGTTGTATGCAGAGATCTAATATTTTCAAGCTGCAGCACACGATCATTCTACTAATGAAAATTTCTTTGGGCTTTCAGGTAGTCTCATCACACCTAGAATCTCATTTGTATTCTTCCAGTCCCTCACCCCTTTTGCCACTCCTGCTTTAATGTTTCTTTCATCTATTTAATTATGTATGTATAGGAATTACAAAAAAACTTAACTGATCACAATACCCAATTGCATCTTAGGTTTCATCTATGTTCCTAAGGTTTTAAGTTACAGCTTATTATTTCTGATATGATGGCTGGTATTTAACTATCCCAAGTTGTCATGGACTCTGAATTTCATTTATCTGCAGTTCAATATTTAAATAAAACTTAAAGTGAATGCAGTTTAAACAATTTAAGGTCATATACACAAATAGTGATCTATCGCATTACAGAAAATTGATACTTCATCCCTCACCTTTCTTTGCAATATTTTTGTTTAAAAAGCCTGTGTTCTAAGTTACTGGGTACTAGAGTAAGCAATGTGCTTTACATCAGCAAATTGTGAGTTGAGAAAAGTTGAGGTATTTTTATAAAGCTCCTCTATCACCAGGTTATTTTTCCCTCTCATACTAAACAAGTCAATAGGAATTTTTGAGGAAATATTTGTTGACCACAAAGGCACAATGATTAGAAGACATTAACTTTCAAATGCCTAATTTTGGTTGTGCTGAGATTACATTGCCAGTGCCTTTTTTAACTTGAGGATACTCTTTGCAACGAGATACCAAGTAATTTAAAAAGAAAAAGAGGAATCACTAAAGCCCATATATTCTGAAGTCAGTCTCTTAGCTGCCTCTGAGGATCTTGGCCAATAGATCTGATGTTTTGTATGATCTTCACTTAGAGGAGAGAAATTACCAGTACATTTATCCTTTGAAGATCAGCTTTAACTTACCTTATTGTTCCCATTTCTTCCCTTGAACTTTCTCTTTCAAAGCAGAAAAAGTCTGGTTTTCTGTAAATTCTTTCATTCACTTAATCATGTAAGGTTCATAGTCCAGAGTACCTAATTTGCAAATACTACATTTAACACATATTACTCATTTTCTCCTTATTATTACTTTCAGCAGCAATTCTCTCAAAGCAGCCAATCTGAAACCTCTCAAGGGGAAAATATGAAACCACATTCAAGCTCCAAAATACACTAATAATTCAGCCTGGACTGAGAAAGTTGCCTTTACCTCAGCTATTGAGTTGCTGGAATTGAGACCTGCATCACAACCATCGCCTCAAATGTCTTCAGGGTGACAGGCACAGCCCCTGAGGGCTGAAGGCACCTCCTCCTCCCACCCCTGACCAGTCACAGGAGCTTTCCACAGTGACTGGGCAAGGATAAAGTTCCTAGGGAAGATCAGAAGGGACTGGCAACTCAACAGAAATTAAATTAAACTTAAGAAGAGCCCAGCCATTCAAGAAACTACAGAAAGGAATGATTTTTCCTCTTTCCAATTTGATTAATTTACAGGGAAAGGTATTAAGTAAATACTTGAAGTTGGAAAGAAATAATGGGTGGAAAAGTATAATTGAGAGCATACTTTCTCTTAGAAATAATACTTCTTTTTATCTCATTTCATCAAGAATTTTCTTAGATAAAAATGCTTTATTCCAGTTCTTGGCTTTGAGAAATTGTAGCTGAAGTAATGTTTTCTAAACTTGGATCGACAGCCAAGACATTCAGAATGTACACAGAAAATTTATGATTTGAGTTTTGTTAGATTCACCATTTGGATCTGCTTAAGGTACAATTTCACAATAACATTTAAAATAAAGACAAGAATATTTATGCTGGTTCACAGCAGATGATGGGGGACAACTCTATTAAATATAAAAATTGAAGAAATATCCCCTCTATTTTCTTTTTCATTTTCTTCTTTTAGGAAGCCAGTACTGATCCCTATTTATTGTACCATAAAACAATGGGGAAAGCCAGTAATTAAATGTTAAATGTGTCAATGTTCACTGAATTGTATGATTCCCTTTCATTTTCAGGCCAGTTCCAATAGAAGAATGCGCTTTACTCCTTCAGATTTTTGTATGCATTCTATTGCTGCAAGAGTAAGTTTGCACTGAGTTCCTTTAGCCAAAGTGTCTCCAGGGACATGATCCGTGCTTCCTTTCCCTGCTTGCTATACAAGCAGGGTGTCTTTGCTGTTACTGTGAGCACCTTGGGCAGGTCAGAGCTCTTCTCATGCTTACCATAACTGTACCTTATTTATTTTCTGTGTTTTAGCACTCTTTAAGGTCAATCCCTGAGTTTTACTTTGTCATTTGTCCTTAATCCTCCCCTTGCAGCTTTGAAGCAATCCTCTCTTCCTCTAAAACACATACACTTTTATATGTCTTACCTTGCTCATTTCCTGGCTTAAATTACGCAATCATAATATTAATAACAAGGTTTAAGAACTGCATATTCCATTACACCATTACATATTCCATTAGCCATGATACCAAGGGCTCCATCTTTTCATCTTTCAGGTCCAGTATCAGAAAGAAAACTTCTGGAAATCAATATTTTCTCTCCAGACTCATAAGTCACCTCATGTGTCTCACTGGCAGTGAGATAGCAGAGCTACAAGAGACTGTCCCTGCTTGCATTCTTACTTTTAAGGAGGTATGAGTGTTTCTGGGCAAAGTATCTTTAGTCTGTCCAGTTTTTTAGACTCTGAGACCTTTCAGAGACCTTTCAGCCTAAAATTATGTCAAAGTATCTTGTCTGAAACGTGGATGCATGTAGCTGTCAGCTACATGAGCACTTAAGCAAGATACACTGGGGTGCTTCTGGGGTAGAAATGCACAAGAGAGCACTTAGAGCTTGATATGACTCAGCTTTCACCATATCAACATTGTGCAATTGAAATTTTTCTGGTACCTCTTGATACCCTAAAAGTTTTCTTTTTCTTTGCTCATGACATTCTCTTCAGAAGAAGATCTGAGAGTATTGGGAACAGCTGGGGAAATTCCCACAAAGGGCCAATGCATTGACACACAGATGCATACTTTGTGTTCTGTTTAAGCATCAACCAAAAAAAAAAAAAAAAAAAAAATACTTCCAAGTCTTAAGCTTCAGAGCTTCCTTAGCATCCTGCCACCTCCCATCCCATCTGAGCCTGCTGTCATGTAGGTTTCTCTAGCAGCACAGGACAGCTGTCCAGTTCTTTTAGTCATGGCATAACAGTCTGAAGCACCTACAGTTTTCTGCTCGATGGCTCAGAGTTCCTGTTATCCCCACAAGGATGATCTGCTGTCACTCATGTAGTCTATAGCACTCCATCAAGCACTCTGACACCTTCAGTGCTGCAGTGAGAGTCAGCTCAATCTTCCTCCTTTTCCTTCTCTCTTTGCAAGGGGTTGAACCCTCTCCCATGGGAGTGTTCTGTGAGACATCCTGAGGGATACACAGCCTCACTGTTTAGCCAGGGTGAATGCCTATAATTCTTGGAGCTCCTAAGAAGACAGTGTGGACTCTGGGTGAGTCCTACAGGCTTAACATTTCTTAAATCTTAACATTTTATAAACCAAATATTTCCATTCTCTCTCTTCTATAGTACATAATGTAGAAATACAGCTATTCTTGAGAAAACTCAGGCAATGTTAGCAAAGATATGTCCTTCCACACACTCCCTGCCTTCAATAACATAATCTGGAATATTCCTCCACTGGGAAGAATATTCAGGGAGACATATGAGTTAAAATTTCTTCCCTGTCAGTGGATATGGACTATATAAATGTCAGGTACTGAGAGCTGCCAGGAAAGCCTCTTCAGGGGCTTCTGAAAAATAATACTGCTTTGTCCTATGCCAACAAGTAAGTTCTCCCTAACTTTTCAAGGAGGGAAATGCCTCTTAGGATTAGTGCACTTATCCATGGTCTGTCTTGCAGGCACTCTGAGCAGTCAAATAAACCAACCTCAGTTACTTCAAACTGCTAGACCATGACTGGAAGATCTAGACAGCTGTCCTAACACCAGTATTTCAACAGTGTTCCTCTGTGTATCCCATTCTAACAAGAAATGTCGGGCTTTATGTCCCAGATACCATTATATCTGGGAAGTTACAGATTTTTCTGGTTGGAGACCTTTTTCTCATTTCTTCTCTTCCTCAAAGCATTTTTTCCATCATTAGGGACAGAGCTCAGGCAACACTATTGGCCTTAGAAAGAGACTAGCTGTTGCTTTCCTATTTACAAATAAATCAAGTGTGTGAAAGAGTGCTTTTTGGCAATAAAACGAAACTATGGATTTTTGCCAAAAGTTGCCTCTCCTTGAGCTCTCCCAAAAAATTTCCATTTCAAGACCAGATAGATGGGGTCCCATTCACTTTTTCTTAAGCTTTATAGACTTACTGAAGTATCTGGGAGAAATTCTGCGTCCAGAAGATCTGCCTGTAAGAGGATTTTCTGCTAGATATGTTTTCATGGGTACTATACACAGAGAACCAATAAAAGGAAGAAGAATGGATGCTTGGTTGCAGCTTTTCCTGTAAATTTATATGATTTGGGCATTACATCTCCAATAACGCCTCCTATACTTCTGATGTTTCTCTCTGCGGGAGGGTGGCAGGAGGCAGCGGCCTCACAAGTCGAGGTCCCTGGGGCGCGTATCTCCACTAAGTCTGGGCCGGGCAGCCCCCGGGGTGCGCTTAGCATGGCGTGAGTCTCCGGCCACAGAAATTCTAGCAGGAAACATAGTGAGATGAAAGAATGAACTGGATGCCATTACTGTTCTGCTAGGGAGGTTTATTTGGAGTACGGGGAAAGGGTTGCAGGGAAGGAGAAGGGGGAAGGGAGACAGGGCAGGTAGCAGGTGCTAGCAGCACAGAGATGGAAGACCTCTCTCTGACACAGACACTGGCTTTTAAGGGGAAAGGAAGGGGCAGGACCTTCTCCCTTAGAGCCAGTCTCAGGAGGAGGAGGGGAAAATTGACAGGGGGGAACACACCAATAGGTTTTCAGGTACAGCAGAGTGGGTATTTCAAAATGAACCAATAGCATACAGAGCAGGGAAACAATGGAAGAACATGGAATCCTAAAAACCCACATTGCTACATACCTCTTCCTTCTGTAGTCTAATTGAATATGTAGATTCTTAAAATAAAAGGAGCTGAAACAACAGGCTCTTACATGCCTAATTTAAGCTTATGTGCAGCACATGGAGAGAAAATGAAGGGAGGCCTTTAAAGATAATGCCAAAATTAAAATAAGTAAATAAAAATACTCACAATGCTAACAGCGATAACATAATAGATTCCACATTTTTAACAAAGGTGAAGGCAATGAATTTGGAAGAACTGCTGCAGTTCTGTTTTTATCAAACAGTTCAATTCCCATGTCCACAGAAGCCATGAGGAATTCTGCCATAGGTATCAGCAGGAGTAGTGCTAGTCTTGCAGTGCTTGCTGTGAACTTTGATTCTGTTGATACTTATGTTTAGGAATAGGCATACTGTGCATGAAGTTAATCACCTGTGTGAATGCTTCCAGACAGACTATCAGTTTCTGATCCTACAAATATTCATGCTTGAACTTCACTTCAAGCACAACAGTGTTCATACTTAATATGTTTTCTGTAGTTTCAAAGCCTCCTGCTGAAGGAAGCCATCACCTACACTGTGTTTTGAATTCAGGCCTGTACTTTTCTTCCCTGGCTCACACTGTGATGTGTGGGGAACTCAAAGTTAGTCTTCCTAAGGGGAAATAAAAGCCAAGTTACTTTTTCATGCTTTGAACTTATTTATTTGTGTGTTGCTGCATATTTAATTTTAGAAGAAATTATAATTTATTAAACATGCAAAGCCTGAAAGAGTAATTTTGCTGCTCCTAAGGGAGTATCTGAGGGTAATGATATTTCTAATAAATGGCTTATATATTTTTCATACTTTTTATGTCAAGCAAATTTTGAACAAAGAAATTGAAATTACAAATGTAGGTAGACAATAATATCGTATTCAAGAAAATGTGCCTGCTCAACTGTGTAAAAAGATACATGCTGCCTTTAGCAACCCATTTCTGAGGCTTTTCAATTAAAGCTGTAAACTGGTAATGATGCCTGTCAATTGATGAAATAAACTATTTCATCTACAGATCATGTTTTTCTTGTGATTTTGATTGAACAAAATACCTCCAAATGAGCAAGTGACCTTATTTGTGGCTTTTTTACTCTTTGAGTGTTCGTGGGCTATTGGCATTCTTAGTACCAAGCAGAAATATTTTCTCTGGGAATATGACACATCCACCTTTCAACAATTGCTTCCTTCCACAGAAGTAAAGAAACAGAGTGTTTATCATTCCATTCCCTATATATTAAATACATAAATAACTCTAATCAGAGAAGGAAATAGCAGTTTTTATTTATATTCTCACTGGTTTACTTGCAACAAGCTGTTATAGAAGTGGTTCTCTAGGCTTTATGATCTTCTAAATGTACTTCTTGTTGAGTGCCATTTTGTTCTTATTACCTTCTGCTCATGAATGTCTTTCTCAATTTCATCCTGTATAGTTTTTGAGAAACACTGTCAAGGTATGAAGAGACTAACAATGAAAAGGAAATTAGTAGCTGGCAGCAATTGCATCAGAAAAAATACTATTCTGTTATGACTACAAACAGTAGCATCAAATGTGAAAATAGACTTGCAAATTAATTAGCATTTAAGGGAAATAGGTTTGGGATAGTTAACATATTGCTTTTAAGCATCTATGTTTGCCAGTGCATCTCTTCTTTCTCTTCCTCACTAGAGAAAAATAAGGAATAAGTAAACATTTCTAGTGTTAAATCTGTTCTATGTTCATACTTCTTGAAGTATAAAGGCTCAGGAAAACACAACAAAACAAAACAAAAAACAAAACAAAACCATGGCATTGTCCTGTTCCTCACAGGTCCAGTGAAAGCTACCTATTATTCACAAAGGCAAAGAGCTCTTTATTGATCTTATATATGTGTGGGAATAAGCATACTCTTCTCCATATTCCTTGTTGTTACTGTACCAAAATCCTTTAGAACACCTCTTTGTAAGCCAGAGAGGCTGTGTCCAGCCTACTGCAGCTACAAATGGATGTAAAGAGAGCAGATCTGCTACATTCTCCATCACCATCCATACCTCAATCCCTGTTTCACATATCTTTTCTCTTTTTCCGTGTAAGCCAAGGTAGTGCTTTCCAAATTGGCTGGCACAAGTAATCAGGGTCACAGATGATGTGCATCAACTTCTTGGAACTTCAAGGTTTTCAGATAATCTGAACAACAGAAGTACTAAATCTTTTGTTATATCCCATTTCCCCTTGAGCATTCCAACTCGGCAAAAAAAGAAATAAACAAGTCATTCTTTATTGTCTTCTTCCTGCAAGGATGGTAATAGCTGTGAAGAGAAAAATAACAAAACTTGAGGCAGCTACGCTGCTGCTATGATAAATGAGAAATCTTTGTACATTTGCATCTACTTTCTTTAATATTTTTCATATACAGATACTTCATTGATTGGAAGAATGATGTGGACAGCTACTTTACAATAGATGCTACTGAAGGAACCATTGCTACTAATGAATTACTGGACAGAGAAAGCACAGCACAATACAATTTCTCTATAATTGCAAGTAAAGTTAGTAAGTATGACACAAACTGAATTAATATGTTAATGTGGTATTTTTCTCTGACTGTAATGCTCAGGTATAAATATTATCTGAAGAGTGCTTGAATTGCCAAGAATTTGTTTAAGAATGTCCAATAAAAATAATTTTGCCAGACTCACTGTTAGGATAAGTGTGATGTTCAGTCAGCCCTGTATAGTAAGGTTTTGCTTGTAGACATGAGGTAGACACAGCTCCCTCAGAAGCTGAAAAGCATTTAGTCATCATTAAGTGCATGAGGAGCTATATGGAGGCCTTCCAGTTCTGATTTCTGATTTTGTAGTTCATTCTATATGAAATTAGGTTAGTCAAATAACAGGTCGGTTGTTATGCTTTTTGAAGGCAGAAAAAATTAATGAGTCATTTGATTCTCAGATAAAAAGTACACTAAAATTAAGCCAAGATTTTATGCACTAAATGAACTAATCTGTGTGCTGCATGTCTGCTCTTGTGTCTTCTCTCTGTCCAAGATTTTATGCCAAACCTCTTGTTTTCTTTTCCTGTGTGATTTGTGGTGGAATAATTTAATTTCTTGTATTTGTGTCTTCTACATTGACTTTTTTTAAAAGAAGTCCCTTCTTCCCACCTTCCAGCTTTCTTCATTGCCATCCATCTGTGTGGCATTTCTCATTCATGGTCTTGTCAAACTGTAACTCTCATAGGTATATCCCACCCTTTGAATACAAGTCTTTTGGTCACTTAGCAGTTGTGCAAAGGCCACAGATTTTTTCTGTCAACATCAACAAGCTGTAAAAGTGGATCTTGTTGTATTTCTTATTCTTTCTCTGTTGTTTACGTGTCTGAAAATGCAAGTTTCTGTAGTAAATACCATGTTTTCCTCAATGATTGCTTGGCTGAATCTTCAGAAGTTAATATATGCTACTAATTGGAATAGGGAGATTTGGGAAGCAGAGAAGATATATATTATTTCAGATTAAAAAAATAAATTATTAGCAGTAGTTATCTCAAAAAGAATGATGGCCTCACTCCTTGGAACCTGAAAATATAAAGAGAACACCAGTCAAATGAACACTTGACTTTTATCCATAGATTGGAAAAGACATACACTAACAGAGAAGACTAAACTGTCAGAAGTGATTGAGTTCATGGAGATACATGTGCATGTGTATATTCACAGAAAATCCAGCAGAACTGTAATTTGTTTCCACAGAAACTGAAAGGCAGGTAGATGCAATAAGAAGGTCTCATCATGGTCTATGTTTCACTAAAGCTTAACTATTTTGACTTAGTGATGGACAAAGGACCAAATCATAAATTTGTGATTTGTAAATTTCTTTCCTGCAGTACAGAAGCACTTTCAGTTAATTTGATTTAAATCTATTATTCCCAAGAGTAATTAAATCTGTCTAAAATCCTGAAGTTTGTCTGTGCACATATACATAACACTGTCGTATTTAAGCAAAGCTGTAGGAAGTAGTATATATTTTGAAATCCCTGATTTTATCAATTGCCTTGTTAAAAATCTGCACCTAAAACATATCTGTGCTTCATTGCAGCATACCTCAAAATGTTTATACATTGAACATTTTCTGCAGCATTAAAAACAATTGCCATATCTCCACCATGGCAGTAATTGGCAAAAATTGGGAGGATTTGAGATATAGTAACTGTGAAAACATTACGTGCAGCTGTCTGACTAGGAGCACAGAAATAAAGTCTGAGGCTTGAGGGATGACACACTGCACAAAAGAAAATAATAATGAATAGAGAGGAAAAAAATTGAAGAAAACGACTGAGGGGAAATTACTACATTTGAAGAATTATTGATACAAAATTTGCGGTCCAGTGCTGACATAGAAACTGAAAATGTCATCCCTTATCATGGAAAAAAACACAATGAGCAGTGCCTTGACACACACAGGACTATGTAAGGAAGGTGGCCCAATATTGAAATTAGCTGCATAAACTTTCTACAGGAAAGGACAGACAGTATTGTTATTGAAGTGTTTTCACTTCCTGGTGACCTTATCTCTATAAGTATATGTATATATATAAAATATAAATATATCCTTATAAAATAAGAATAAATAAGTAAACTCATAACTAGTAGCAGTCAGATTATGTTATTTAAAAACTTTATTGCTAAATTTTTGTTTTCTCACTGTAAGAGAATAGCAACAACAACCCCTCCCACACTTTTTATTCACATCCTAAAGGTCATTCTGTAAACTACCTTTTCTTGAATTGGCCAATTATAAACAAAGCCAATCAGCTTTATCCCAATCAAGTCAGAAAGAAAAATAAATTAAACTGGCTTTGCTGTCATTCCCCTAAATGTGGAAAGTGATGTGAAGGTCATCAGCAGGCTTGCATGGACTCCCTGCATGTGAATCAGAGACGATTTGTGGGGGTTCCGTCCATGGGTGCCCCACCACCCCGGAGTTCGGGGAAGGGAGAGACTGCGGGAGAGGGCGGGGCCCCGAGGGAGCGCAGGTGCTGTCAGCAGGTCGGCGAAACAAACAGGAGATGCAGTCCAGATTGTCGGTGCTCCAAGAAGGGTTTATTAAGGTAAGGGGTGAGGGGAGTTGGAGGGGTCTCGGGGCATCGACAAAATGGCCCCTCTTGTACAGTAACTTTTATAGGGGGAGGGGAAAGGGAAGGAGGAGATTTGGGGAGCAAATGGGGAAAGGGGATTTTTGAGCGACAAATTATATAACCAAAGAAATGACAATACCATAAAAAGAAAACCAACCAAATAACTGCTTAAACATGAACAAAGAAGAACATTCTGGAATCATAACCATATAGGGAACCGGGGGAGCGGGAGAGGAGTGGCTGTCACCTTGTCAAGCCTGTGTACCTTCCAACTGGCCTGGAGAGCAGGGGGTCCTGGGAGTGTACCAAGCCCAGGATCCATCCCCATCTCTCTCCCAGGGGGTTGGGGCACCCAGGTGAGCCATAGCCACCGCAACAACGATTCTTGTATTATATTACTTTTCTTAAAGACACTAAAGTCTTAAAACAGTATTATGAATTTTGAGCAATAAAGTTACCTTTCAAGCAGTGGCATAAATGGCAGTTTAGATAACTAAAGATAGCAGCAAGCATGTAAATTAGATACAGATGTACCATTTAGACTTTTCTTAGACGCTGATGTGGTTATTATTAGCATTAAAGCACCAGAAGGTGCAATTTTTAAAGAAGTTGATTTCGAAAATGACGTCAAATATATTTACCTTGTATTTATTAAAGTTACCTTTGCTGACATTGCCTATTACTGGGTAGGTGGGGGAAGCCTTGTTCAAAAGCCTGGTTGTTTGGGAATTTGTGAATGGTTTCATGTCCAGTGTCCTCGTTCTGCTTTTTGACACACACAATTATTTATATATCCATATACATACGATCACAATATTCTTCCCTAAACTCTATGCCTTGCCCCTTCATCCCTACTTATAGCATACATGGGGCAGGTTGGCAGCTTGAAGTGAGACAGAAGTTGGCTCCCTAGTAAAGAACAATTATGAAATCAGCTTTTTTCAGGCATGCTTTTGTCAAGGCACACTCGCAGCCAGGGATAATGGCATAAAAAAATCACAGTCCAGTGCTCAAAAGGTTCCTCCATGAGCTGCCTAATTACCTAGTATGGAAGTGGTTTTTCCATTTTACAAAAATGAGATAGATAAAATGCATAAGATCTTCTGCTTTCCTGTCCTCAAGACATAAGTTAAGGTTAAAAATAAAGTAATAATTCTTCCTGTACAAACCATCTTCCTAACTCACATATGTCTAGGCCCAAATTTTGAGAATGTTAAGGAAACCTCTCCTTAAATCTCAAAATGGAGTTAATCTTCTCCTGCATACCATAATTGGGATTAAGGAATCAGCAACTCTCCCCATTAGTAAGTATCTATTTTCTCAGATATCTTGGATTTTCACAAGTTCATTATTCAAAGAATTTTACTTGTTTTCTACTGCTCTAAAATCCTTGAACCATTAAGATGTTGACAAATGATGGTAATCAAGAAAAAAAGGAAGTAGGATTGTCACTGTCTTACGGACAGGAAAAATGAGGAAAGACGAAGTCAACTAATTAATTAAATTGATGAAATGAAGTTTATCAAGTTAATTAATTTTCCCATATTTTACAGGCCGAATTAAAACACAAAATCAATTTCTTAATTCCTAGGCTCATGATTTAACCAGTTAGTCTTCTCATCTGTGTAATCTGGGTTTAAAAGTCATAAGCAGATATTTTTAGTGACTCACTCACTGATACCAGCATATTTGTCAGTGTTGTGATCACAGGGTGAAAATATACTTGATTTTGAGAGATACAGCAACCAAAAACCAGAGAGAGTGGAGGTCAAGTCTGCAAAGTAGTATTTTAAAGGCAATTCTTCGTGCTTGTTCACATCGAATATTACAGGTCTTTGTAATTATATATGAATTCAAATCTGTACACAATCTTCTTGCAGTCTGTATTTATATACACAAGCAGTTAAATTGATATCAGTGCAAACCAGAAAGAAAATCATATAAACAAAATGAAAACACGAAATAGGTCCATCTTAGGCTTTGGTAATTCTGTTTTCTTTTGTGTTTGACTTTTCCAGACCATTTCTGCAAGGTAAAGTTCCACTTTGCTGAAGTACTTAGGAACAGAATATTTTAGCCTCTAATATGTCTTTCAAAGAATCACAAAAAATAAATCACAGACCACCAGTGAGAAATAAATAAATAAATATAAATATAAATATAAATATAAATATAAATATATACTCATGTTCATGTATATTTCCAGAACATGCTATGCTGTGATTTTTACGGGGGGGACAAAATGCTGAATCCTTCAGTTACTTTAAAAAATATGTCACATACTACTGTAACTGTTGCAAAAAGAAGGAAAAGTCATTTATATAAGTTACTTCACTAAAATATGACCTAAAGGATTTCTTAAAGATTACTGTCCAACAGAAGTTATCAAAACCAGCTGATAGTTTCCATGAAGAATAAATTTTGTATACATTCATTGTTTCATTGGAAAGGCATTGTGAACATACTTCTAAAAGGAAATGAACATCTATGCCTGTACTTTGGTGGTGATGCATTAATTCCTAATCTGTTTGAAAAATGTCTTCTGAACCACTGTTGCTCAGTGTTGTACCTTAAAGCAAACACATCAAAACTAGGGAAAAACCTGAGTTACTCCATGTGAGTTGATATGTTCTTTTCAATGAGTACTGCTAGTAGGGAAGTTTTAAGTTATATTTTTTCTGGCAGTAACTGTGTGAACATAACCTGTACAGGTATTTTCTGATCTCTCTATAGAGGACCTGCCTCCTACTGCATAAAATAACTTCTTAGTATATTATTGTTTCCTATTATAGAAAGGCAGAAATTCAACTGTGAACAAGTGATCTAGATTTCTTCCAGCCCTTTGGGCATCTAAAGAATCCGTGTCTAGTTCCCAGTTGATAGGCTAAACTCTGTGTTCATCTGTACTGCACAATGCCTTTCTCCACAGAGATATGGTGCAAGTAGGGATGATGCTAAATTGGAAATTAATGAGCATTCAATAAGATGTTATTATGTATGTTCTCTATTAAATATCTATATTCATAGGTTAGGACGACAAATGTTGTGTGGTCTGGGTAGTGGATTTTTGTTTTTTTCTAGATTCCAAGATGTGTTTATAACAGTCAATTTATCTATTACTTGTAAATAAGTAAAGCAAGACTCATCTTAGAGCTAGTCCTATGTAAATAGGAAATCTTTGGGGAATACCTTTGATTTTGACAGAGGTCTCCTGAAAACACTGTATTTAGTAGTTCCTAAGAATAATGAAGAAATCATGCAAATTTGTTACAATGACCACGTGAAGAGACTTTTTGAGTTAGTTTTAAACAAAAAAAAATGCCAATGATTATACAAACTGCCAAGGAAACACCTAATGCAAATAACTTGAAGGGTCCATTGAGGGCCATGAAGATGATCAGAGGGCTGGAGCACATCTCCTGTGAAGACAGGCTGAGAGAGCTTGGCTTATACAGCATGGAGAAGATAAATGAGAAGGCTCTGGGATGACCTAATTGTGGCCTTCCTGTACCTGAAGGGAACCTACAAGAAAGCTGGACTTTTGACAGCAGCACATGGTGACAGAACAAGAGGGAATGGCTTCAAACTGAAAGAGGGTAGATTTGGATTGGATATGAGGAAGAAATCCTGTACTGTGAGGATGGTGAGACACTGAAATTGGTTGCCCAGAGGAGCTGTGGATGCCACATCCCTGGAAATGTTCAAGGCCAGGTTGGATGGGGCTTTGAGCAATCCCGTCTAGTGGAAGGCATCTCAGCATGCAGCAGTGGGAGTGGGACTAGATGATGTTTAAAGTTCCTTCCCACTCAAGCCATTCTATGATTCTATGATTTATTCCTGAAGATTCAAGGCAACTTCTCTTGCACTTAAACATGGCCCCATGCTGTCATACCCATACCACCCTGATTTATAGAACAGATTTCTTGAGTAGTTAACTGTTTTTGCCACTCAAATGAAAAAGGATAAAATAATTATACTTTTGACTCACCAGCTATACTATTTTTCATTTATTTGCTACCTTGCAGGAAGTTTCAGCATAAAGTAAAAGAAAATATTGTCTGTTTTATATTGAAATAGTGTCTCTGTTTGGTCAGATGTTGTATTTGCAAGTAAACTTGTTTATAAAATGCATCTAGTGACTGATGAAGATTATCTGTAGAGGAAGGACAGTGGAAAGAAACATGATGTGCACTGTTCTTTAACATTTCTTTTGCACAAAAGTATTTGCTGCCTGCAAGCACTTTTGCAGTTAAAGAAATACCTTTTACGGCGTGGCCAAATAGTTGAATGCTAGCTGTGCATTTTTCACTGCTAATTTTAATACTGACACTGTCTGGCTTTCAGCAAGATTTTTTTCTTTCATATCTTTCTGTCTTAATTTCTCCGTCTTCTAAATTGGTATGCTCTGCTTGCCTCCTTAATATCTTGAAGATGTAAACAAAGGCTAGGCAATAAATATTGATTTTCTGCATTTGGAAATATGGAAAACAGAATTCAGTTTTAATATTGGAAGTGTTTTCCACAGGCTTAATAAAAAGTGATCTGAGAAAAGTTTGCATCTTTAATAAGAGGTACAATTTCACTTTGTTTCCATTTATGCTCTGATAAACATAATCATGCTGATTGATTCCCTAACCCATGAAGAGTAATGGATCAAAGTCTGGTGCAAATTGTTAAGAAGTTTGCTTCTGTTTTCTTCTTAGTACAAATCAGAAATAAACTGAAGTCAAGGACTTTTGGGAGTCACAGTACTGAGATCTCAAGTTTATGACAGGTTATGGAGATGGGTGATGACAACAAACATAACACTCTTCTTCTGAAATTATTTATAGGTAACCCACTATTAACCAGCAAAGTCAATGTTATAATAAATGTCCTGGATGTCAACGAGTTTCCTCCTGAAATTTCAGTTCCATATGAGACATCTGTATGTGAAAATGCCAAACCAGGACAGGTATTTCAAATTTGGAATGCTTGCTATTTTGCTTTTCTTTCCTTATTATCTATAGCAGTAGAAATTTCTGGGTTTAAAAATGGCATCATGGTCAGAATTCTTTTGCAAACAAAATAGCAAAATGTCATTGTTTGAAATATGCATTGGGATTCTGTTTGTTAACTTTTATGGTCTATTTACAGTATATGTATTTTTTTTTTAATTTTTTCTGATTATATGGGCTTGAGCCACCTTTTACTGTGCATTTAATAGTTATGAGAGGATAAATAGCAATGAGAGGAGAAAGCATCTCTTTCTTAAAGAGTTGTAAGTGTGACAGAAACAGTAGCAGATAAGGTGAAGCATAATCATTCAACTGAAAGCAATCACTAGCATTTTAATTCAAACAATAAATATTAAATACCATCAATATAGAGTAAATCTTTCTGATTTTCATCAGATATGTCAAAGCAAGGCCTTCTGAGACATCATGAGTTCTCTGGTGGTTAGAGTTTTCAGACTTCTTGCCTCCACTGTCCAGGGCATTAAGGGAATGACAGTAATCTAGCAGGATTTCACTTTCAATAGTTTCATCTGATGTTCACTTTGCACTTCTACAAAACTGCTTCTTTTAGGAGAGTGAACTGACTTCGGAATTAATCTGGTTTCAGGTGATACAGATCATCACTGCAGTAGACAAAGATTTGTCACCAGCTGGGCAAAGGTTTTCCTTCAAATTGTCATCTGAGGCTTCCAACAAACCAAATTTCACAGTCCATGACTACAGAAGTAAGTTGGTTACCCATATCTCTGTTTCAGAGCAGCAGACTGTGGTTACAATGACAAATATGTTTACTTTGAATTACAGTTGTGTCTACAGACCTAACTTTTTTTATTTGACTTTTCTAATTGCTAAACTCTCTGGGACCTATATTAATATAAATTCAGGTCTTGCACCTTTTCTTATTTTTAGGGGCAGGAATTGTCAGAACACCAAAGGCTGAGATTTCCCAACAGGCCTTCAAAAACACTGCTACCTGTTTTATTTTCTTCCTTTTATCATTCAGTATCTCAGGAAGAATCCATATGCCAATGCAGGTATACCTTTAAACAAGGCACTATTGCTGTCTTGTTTAAATACTATGACTTTGCTAACCATTTTCAAAGTACCCAGATATTGTGCTTTCTTGAGGATGCGTAGTCCTGCAGAACCGTTAGTTTTAAATATGGACAGTGCTGCTGAAGTACAACACCCTTAATAGATTGGAGATTTATACAATGACATTACTGATTTTTCTTCCACTTTTTTTCATAACTGAATATTTTTTTTTCCCCTTATTAACTTGAACTCTTTTGTTAGATGGCAAAGAACAAACCGAGACAAAAAAAATTGATCTTTTTTTCCACTGTAAGCATCTTCAAGGATGTAGTCTTTTAAACAGACACAGTTAAAACATAATAAATCATGGTAAATTTTTTACACTAACTACTTAATTCAAATAAGAAAAAAGAAAGTATTTCTGCTATTAGATGTAAATAACTGTGATAAGATTTTAATATAAAAGGATTTATATTACACTTCAAAGAAAGAACACCTAAAGCCATCCAGCAAACTTCAAAAACACTCTACTGTGCAGATTATAAGTATCATTATTAAAAAAGCATATAATTATTAATTATTAAAACTTAATGATTGCATAGATTGCTGTTTTCAATTTAAAATTGAGATTACACCAATTGCGATATGTTCCTTTCTTGAAAATTAAGTATTCCAAGGCCTTAAATTGCTAGAAATTAATAATAAACCAATTGAAATAAAATTGCAAAAACCATTTTTTAGGCTTTAAAAATATGTATTTAAATTATGCATATGGCCCACATTACTTTTGAAGCCATGTACTATTGACATTGCTATGCAATAGAAAATTAAAGCCAACAAAATAAGATAACAGCTATTAATCCTGAAAAAAGTTCAGGAAGAAATAAATTTGAAAAAACAAACTGTGCTTATTTTCTCTTTATGCATGGCTCTCCTGTGAAGCTGATACAATGAAAATGGTTGATTCCTAAACTTACTAGTGACTTTTATCTTTGTGTGTTACAGATGGTTAAAAAGATTGAATACATGAGCAAAGAATTTCACTTAACGATTTGCAAACAGAGTATATATTGAGAACATTCATAGTATTGCAGACATGAATAATAGTATCTTATGAAACCAAAACTATGTAGATTTAAAGCATTTTGTCAGAGGGCATTCAAACAGTTTTCTTGAGACACAGCTCAATGAATATGAAGGACAAGCTTACAATGGATTCAAGTTCCTTTTCTTCTGTTCTTGGAAGAATACGACATTACTCATCTCTGGAACATATATCAAGGCCCATATGGGAAGTATCTTCACAATTACATAGTCTTAGAACATGAATACTATGTATTTCTAAAGACCTTTGTGGTTTTGTTTTTTTTTAAGATTTCTTTAAAGTAAGACCTTTAATTTCTTTTTTTCTCATGTTTCCTAAAATATCCTTTAACTTCACCAAGGTGTTTTTTTTCAAAGTAATTCAAATTTTTGCTTTAAATAGAAGGTCTTCTTAGGTAATTTTAACAGATTTAATTAATCAAAAGAATCTTTAAACTTAGTAAGTCTATACAGTAATTATAGCTTTTGTAAAGTGTGCTTAGCATATGAGTTTGGTGAGGAAATTGTTCAAATATTATTAGAGGATTCAATTTCCCTGTTTAAACCAGTAATGTTGACACTGACATGACTTTGGATCTCAGTGATCTGTTAATGAAGTTTCACTACTGTATAAAAAAAAAGTGCAATATTCTGATAAAAAGCAGAAAACACCAAGATACACACTCTTAAAAGCATTTCTTAATACTTAGATAAAAACAAAAAAAGAAGAAAGAAGTATGCTATTTATAACAATATAAAGAAAAAAAAAATAATGAAAACCTTTCTTCATTATCAATGATTTACAGGGCTATTAGGAAAAAATCTGTCCAAACAGAAACCCTGTTTTGCAATATCTTCTGCCTTTTGTTTGCCACAAAGGTGGAGGAAGGTCTGCACAGTTTAGAGGTATAATAACACAACCTTATTTTTGTTACAGAAACCTTTTAAATACAAGTACTATTTTCTTTTTAATTAGCAATTATATTAGTAACAAGCAGGTACTTTGTGAAAGGAATTTTTCCTAAATTTTGAGGATACGGTCTTGTTCACTGTGCTACAGTTAATGCTTTTAGAAGTAAAGATGGCATTTAACATTTTTAAATACATCAAGAAGCCCTAATCCCAGTGTTATTCTATACAACTAAAAATCATGGGTGGTCTAATACTTCAGCAGGTATAGCAGCAGGTGCACCCAAGAGAATCCAGGCCCATACTTCAGAATATAACTTAATGAGAACTGGAGCATGACAGAAGCTCAAGAATGTCTTTCAGCAGTGCTGAGACCAATCCACCATGTTAATATAAGTGATGCCCTGGCAGAGCTGGAGTGCTCCCAAAGGGACTGCACATCTCCCTTTCTGCTTTGCTGGCCTCACTGCTCTCTGGAGAGCAGCTTCCATGGGAAGAACACTCCATTTCTCATGTAAGAGACAGAATTTCCTTTTCTCACACATATCCTATAAATTAATTTATTGCCTACAGACTTAAGCACCAGAAGCTATCTCAGCTTCTCCAGACTCTTCTGTGTAGAGTTCAAACACCTGCCTGTGTTCATATTCTCAAAAGAACTTGGAACAATTGCAAGGGGTCATAAAAGAGCAATTAAAAGTGTTCAAAATCAAGGAGTTAAGAGGTTGAACTGATTGATTCTTCTCAAAGGAGGATGGGAAGTCATTTAGTTACATTGTAAGCTATTAAAGTGATCTTCAGTTTTGCAATTGGAAGAAAAAAGTAAAAGAATATAAATAATTCTAATAATAGAAATATGGAAAATATAATAGAAATAAGATTAAACTGAATGTCTTCAAATTAATTCTTACACTTTTTATATAGTGCAGGTGATTAATCACAGAGAAAAAGAAAAAGCTGAAGATGGAACCTGGTTTGATTCAAATTATTTTGAGGTGTTTTTCCTTTTCAAAACTAAGTGTAACTGAACTTGATCTATCCATGCTTGAGTTTGATAAAAAGGAGCTGCCTGAAGTATTTTTTAGTCATGAGCCTTATCAATGATGCCTGATGATAACATACTTAATTTGGGATATTTAGGATTTCTTCTTATTGTCCTTAATCAGAGCTCCATTTGAGTGTGAAATTCAGAGCCCTTAATGCAAGGAATGAAAGCCATCCTGTGTCATACCCTAAAAAATATAATAATGAATATGGCTGAGATGCAAAAATGGTAACTGTTGCAGGTTATCTTCATTTAGATCTGTCATCTCATTAGTTCCCTGCTAAATTAATTTTGGTTTTGCTTTTAATGTAATTCTTTTAATTTTTACATCATTTCTTCACTACTTTGTTTGATTCAGGAAAAGCAGCAGTAACTGAATATCTTCTGGGAAGAAATGGCAAATTCTAGAAGTGGACTAATTGATAGAAACTATACTGATTTTCAAGTACTCAGTTCATTTCTCTAGTTATTTTTAATGGGGCAGGAATGCCAAAGTGATTACATATTACCCAGATATATTACTTTGAATTTTAAGGCAATTACTTAATTGATGGAGATATGATTCTAAATCCATATACAGTCAAGATCCTTTGGACCACAGGTTTGGAATGGAAAGAGACAAAGGAAAAAGAAAAACTGCAAAGTCTTCTGAATCATACTTGTAATGTTTTGTTTGTTTTTCTTTTAATTATTATCTTATTTGAAATTTCAGCTGTTAGCAGGTTTACAAGGAATGGAATATTGTTTATGACTCTGCAAAAAAGAACTGTACCAGTCAGAATACAATACATTCTGTAATGACAAAGCAAGGTGATTACATAATGCACGTCATGCACCAAGTTTCATATCTGCAATACCAGCCTGTTTCTAAAGGTGATACAAGCTACAATATGAAATGAAGTGCACAATAAAAATCTGCTAATGACTGCAATGTTTTACAGACAACACAGCTGGGATTGAAACCAGGAGGAATGGCTACAGCAGAAGGCAGCAAGAGCTGTATTTTCTTCCAATAGTAATAGAAGACAGCAGTTACCCTGTCCAGAGCAGCACAAACACTTTGACTATCCGTGTTTGCAGATGTGATTCGGATGGCACCATCCAGTCCTGCAATGTGGAAGCAATCTTCTTACCAGTCGGCCTCAGCACCGGAGCTCTGATTGCAATCTTGTTGTGTATTGTTATCCTTCTAGGTTAGTTCTCATGAAGCCCTGCAAAATGCATTACTCTGCTTAATTGTTAGCTTAGCCTGGTGTTTAACAGAAGCCATTGAATATGTGTGGCAGTTTAGGTCTTGAAAAATATCACAAAGTGCAGACCATGACCACAAATCTGCTAATCCATGCAATATTTCTTATTTCATGAAGAGAACTAGTTTTCAGTGGAACCCAAATCATATTTTTTTCTCTCAAATGGTTTTAAATATCTGTAATGAAAGATTAAATTTTTATATTATTAAGAAGGTAGAGAAGTTGTACAATAACAGCAGTAAAGACATACTAAGAGCCTTTATTTAATTCCTCATGCCCACTTGAGCAAAAGGATAATGAAGAAATGGAAGAGGAGAAAATAATGTGATGTAGACTGTTACTGGCCATATCCATAAAAAGCTTCACAGGAAGATTTTTTATTTCAGGCAGGCATGGATTTCATAAGATGACATCGTTACATGTTCTACCTTATATTTAAACACTGTCTTATTTACAGCCTGTTCAAAGCAGTCAATACTCATGTGCCTCTTACTTGCAATATAACCCTAATCAACTGCTAATTAAATAAAATCCACCTTATAGCTTACAGAGGCACAATGTGGGCTGCAGAAGTCACACTGAGATTTACAGATGCCGGCCTATGCCTCTTCTTGATACTAGTTGGCTTCCTAGATCCCATGATAGGTCTAATGCATATCCAGAAATAGCTCCTGACACAGAATGTAACATATGGATACCTCCTTGCATTTGGATGATGCCGTGGCTTAGCACTTAAATAAATTACTGGAGGTTCAGGGTTACACAAATACATTCAGAGTAGCAGTGGGTAAAAGTCAGAATTTCTGCTGCATGTCAAAAAATTATGTTGTGAGAAAAATGTTTTTTCAAATCAAAACAAGAATGATAAATGGTCACACTTGTCATGGAGTAGCAGTTAAAATCACAAATACACTCGTTCTGAAGAATTTACAAAAACCAAAAAATCAACTAAATAAAACAACTTAGGTCAGTTTTTTTGAAGCCAGAAGAATGTTGTCTCCTTTGCCACAATTCCTGTTAGAGCAGGATTGATACCTCACAATTTGTCTGGGCAACATAATCCACTGCTTGACATCCTGGTAATAAAGAAGCTTTCTTTTCTTACATTTTAATGGAATTTACTGCATTTCAATTTGTGCCCATTGCCTCTGTGACAGGACACCACTTAGAAAATCCTGGCCCCATCTTTACTTCCATCCATCAGATATTCATTCACATTGATAAGATCCTCCTGAGCCTTCTCTTCTCCAGATTGAACAGACCTGGCTCTCTTGGCGTCTCCTTGTATGGCAGATGCTCCAATGCCTTAATCATCTTTGTGGCTCTACATTGGACTCACTCCAAGAAGTCCATGTCTGTCTTGTAATGAGGAGCCCAGAACTGGACCCAGAACTTAAGTGTGCACAATCAGAGCTGAGCAGAAGGCACTGGTCATCTCACTAGACCTGCCAACAATGTTTCTCCTAACGCAGTCCCAAATTCTGTTGATCTTCTTTGACACAAGGGCACACTGATGGCTCATGGTGAACTTGTTGTCCACAGGACTGCAAGGCCTTGTCTATCAAGCTGCTGTCTGGTCAGTTGGCCAATGGAACCTACAGTATGCAGTTATTCCTCTCCATGTGTGGAACTTGGAATTTCTGTTTGTTGAAAATCACAGAGCTCCTTTTGGCCCACTCCCTCAGCCTGGTGAGATCCCTTTGAATGGTGGCACAATTGCTCCTATTTATTGCCTGCAAACTTGCTGAGGGTGTATTGAGTCCCATGATCCAGGCTACTTATGGAACTATTAAAAAAAAGTAGTTCCAGTATCAAATCCTGGGGTACTTTACTAGTGACTGGCCTCCATCTGGACTTTGAGAAGTTGATCACAACTTCTACAGTCTGGCAGTTTGGCAGCTTTGCAATCCACCTCATCATCTGCTTGTATAGTTCACACTTGCTCAGGTTTTCTGAGAACATTGTTATGAAAGATAACATCAAAAGTGTTTTGCAAAAGTTAGGATAAAATTAACACACTTTTCTCCCTTCATCCACCAGACACCTCATTGTAGAAGGCTATCAAGTGTGTTAAGAACAATTTCACTTTCATAAATCCATGTCTACCAGTCTTACCCTGTCTTAGGTTCCAGAATTATTTTCTGCATCACTTTCCTCAGAATCAAGGTGAGGCTGGCTGGTAGTTCTCTAGCTCATTCTTCTTGCCCTGCTTGATGATAGGAGTGACATTTGCTTCAGTCCTCAGAAACCTCTCCCAGTCCCCATGACTTTTCAAAAATGATCACAAGTAGCCTCACGATGATCTCAGCCCCCTACTTTATCACTGATGTGTGGATCTCATCAGGTCCTATGTACTTGTGTGCCCAGTCTGTTTAAGTATTCCCTGACCTGATCCTCTTCCACCGAGGATAAGTCTTTCTTGTTCCAGACTTACCCTCTTGTCTCAGAGACCTGGAAAAATTGAAGGACAACTTTACCAAAAAGGACAGAGGCAAAGAAGCTGCTGACACTTTTTCATGCCATTTGGCAACAGCTCCCCTGCCCCATTCAGCAGTGGGCTCACCTTTACTCTATCATTCTACCTTTTTTTTTTTTTTCTGTCTTACTGTACAATCCCTTCTTGCTGCCCTTCACGTCCCTCATAAGACAGTACCACACCAGCTTTGTCTTTCCTAACTGCATTCCTGCATGTTCAGACTGTCACTGAATATTCCTCCTGGCTCACCTGTCTGTGTTTTCAGCTCTTAGAAGCCTCTTTTTTATCCCTGAGTTTAGTCAAGAGCTTCTTATTCATCAATGCAGGCCTCCTGCTGTTTTTACTTGATTTCCTGCTCCTCAGGTTGGACCGCTGTTGAGTTTGAAAGAGGTGATACTTGAAAATCAACCAGCCCTCCTGGACCCCTCTTCTCTCCAGAACCTTATAACACGTGATTTTTTTGAAGCAGATCCCTGAAGAGGCCAAAGTGTACTGTAAAAAAGCTAAAGCAGAGTTATTTTTTTGTATTTAAAAAAAATCCAAATTTAATATTATTAAAATTATTTATTATTCAAAATTCCATTTTTCCGCTTTTTAATACCCTGTGGCTTGGTTTTGGGGTTTTTTTTTTGGTTTTTTTTTTTATTCTCGTCTTCAATGTGTAAATTTAAGGCTCTTTTCTCTATTTTTCTATGGAAGATATTTAAAAAAAAAATCCACATCTGTCTCTGTGAACTAAAAAGCTGAAGTCCTGTTCAATTCTATTTGTTTGCAAAGCAGGCAGTAGGAAAATTATTTGATACTTTCTCCAGCAGTACAGCAAGCACTTAGGAAAGTTTGACTCATATGTCAAACAGCAAATGATTTTTTATTTGCTAGAGCACTGCTAAGTACTGCTCTTATCTAAGGACAAAAGTCCCTTTGATTGCTTGTGATTTTCAAAGAAAGATCTAATGATATGTCATCAGAGCACTAAATTATTTCTGTGCATGTCTTTAACTTCACTTGTCTCTCATTTCAGTCATTGTGGTACTGTACGTAGCACTACGGAGGCAGAAGAAAAAGGACACCCTGATGACCTCTAAAGAAGACATCAGAGATAATGTTATCCATTATGATGATGAAGGAGGTGGAGAAGAGGACACCCAGGCTTTTGACATAGGTGCCCTGAGGAATCCCAAAGTGATTGAAGATAACAAAATACGCAGGGACATAAAACCAGACACCTTGCGTTTTCCGCGCCACAGACCACCAGCCGAAGATAACACAGACATAAGAGATTTCATTAATCAAAGGCTGAAGGAAAATGATGTAGATCCATCTGCACCCCCTTATGACTCTTTGGCAACGTATGCTTATGAAGGAAATGGATCTGTTGCAGAGTCTCTCAGCTCTATAGACTCCCTTACTACAGAGGCAGATGAGGATTATGACTATCTGAGTGACTGGGGACCTCGCTTTAAGATCTTGGCAGACATGTTTGGAGAAGAAGAAAGTTATAACCCTGACAAAGTCACTTAAGAATGACTACAAAAGTGAAATAAAAAGAAAAGCAAACCAACAACCAATTTAAAAGATAAACCTAAGCTTTATATAGGACAAAATTCCTTTGATTATAAAAGACAGCAATTGTTTCCAGCAAGTTACATTTATCATATCGTCAATTTTGGTTTGATTTGCAAAAGAATGATGAATCCTGTAATATACACAGGTTTTTGTTGTTGTTATTTTGTTACTCTGGAATTACACTGAGACAAGCTCAGGCCTACAAGGTGCAGTTTACTGACCTGACATAGAAAGAAGGTAGCTTTCTGGCATCACGGTGGAAGAGTGGTAGCTTTTTCGTAATTCCACTAAAGTGCCTATTGAAACTTTTATCATTTAAGTGGTAAAATGTCTGCTGTGATGGTGTTACAAAACTGAATGCTAAATCAGACACGAACTTTAAGACAAGAAGCAATAGCAACATGCTGACTTCTTTTAGAAAAAAAGGGAAATCACTTCCTGGAGTATATCTAATGACTAGAACTGCGGGGGAGGAGGGGAGTGTGTACATTGTGTTTGGGGGTTATGTTTTTTGTCTTTTTTTAAAGAAAACAGTAAGTCAAGACATCATATTTCTTCTTCCAAAGTTTCACTGAAAATTTAAATTTAAAATGCTATTGCTCACTCTGAAGATGTAAAGCCCAAATTAAAAAGGAAAAGTTCTTTGCATACATCAATGAATATTTAAAATGTTCGTACAAATATTACATTTTTCGAAAATAATAAAAAGATGAAAGCAGCTATTCCTTTATGTGAAGGAAATTTCCCTTGGCTCTCCCTCTTCTTTTGAAATGATACTATTATTGGAATGTAAAAGTGGAGAGGGTTTTTAAAGACTATTATTGTATTTTTAGTACCAAGACACCTTTTCCCTTGCAAGTATCAGTAAAGAAGTACATGTAAAGAACTCTGCACCACTTTTCTTTGCAATTAGATTGTTACTCTGTAGGCACCATGCACATATATATTAGAAATATAGATATTTTTCCACTGATTGTCTGCTACAGTTCAGCATATCACTGTATTTCACTGCCACACCCACAGGAAACATTTTAGTAAACCTTTTGAGTTTGGAGACTTTATTAATTTTGTTCTTGACAAAATTTAAACAGAGGCAGAATAAAAGTATAAACCAGCATGTTTGTCCACTCTTTATGTACATACCCATGCCTGAATATAACTGGGCAGATGACAGAAGTTCAGATATGCAGAAGGCATCATTCCTTGGGAGATCTCTTCCAAAACTGTTTTATGGGACTTTTTCTGATGATCTAAGGCACAGACATTTCATAAGACAATGGTTTATGTCCCCCGAAGTGCATACATTCTTATATTCTCCTTCCAAAGTCTCTGCAGTGCTATACAACCTGCTTGAGCTCTACTCATGATTAATGGCACTGCCAAGGTCAACCTGAGTCTTTCTTGAGCCAGAAGTTTTTTATTCACCTCAGGTCTATAGCTTACTTTTTGTTTAGCTAAAGAATTAATAACTACCAGATATACTTAGCTCACAAGTCTGATATTAACGTGCACAAGTTTCCCTTTACTCTCTTGGGGAAATGTAAAGATATTTCAACATTATAGAAATTAATCTCACAATGAGACTTTGAAAGGTGCATATTTGGAATGAGTTTGGGATCATTCAGTACAATTGGGCTGGGGTGCACAAAAAGCATGATTGACATAGGCTCTACCAGCAGTGTGCTGAGGAAGGGACACAGCATATAGCAATAAGGAAGTTTTGTGGTTTCTACTGTTATCAGGAAACGCATCCTGTGTTCCCTGACAGACAGACTAAACCAATAAATCTCTCTCCTCACAGGACAGGGAAGCAGATGAAGTGATGGAGCCCATTTGACAGCACAGAAATTTTCCTGTGGAAGATTCTGTTTTAAATTTTCACACATCTTGACAGTATATCAAAACCAACTTGAGACTGCAATGTGGGCCTAAAACAGAGCATTGGGGAATAAAGGAAATACTTATATTTTCTACTAGTCACAACTGAGACTTGATTCATACAAGATTCACCCTTCTGGAAGCAATTATCAATGCTTCCTCATGTAGCATATGCATGGCAATACTTCCTACCCTGTTACCACAACTAAAACAAACATCTCACACTGCTCAGTTACAGATGTTCAGTCCTGTAGCCAAACTCTGCTCTTGGCAACTTTAAATGCATTTCACTAGGAAAGTCAACATAAGTGAGAGCAGTGCTTGAATTTTTGACATCATGTGGCATGCTTGCTCCTGAGGAAATTCTCTGTATTTGTAGTGAATACTGGGTGAACACTGGTTAACTTGAATGTGTAGGCATTTGTTCTAAGCCGGATAGTCTGTATGTGAACCTGACATCCAAAATGAGTAGACAGAAAATGTGGTCTTTAACATGCTGCTACACACAATGTCTATGATGTGAGACTGAGTTGTTGTATGTTAAATTAACACCATATTGAATATCAAGTGTGTATTTTTGACATTTAAGAGGTTTGTAGCTGAGATGATTCTATCACATAACTAATACACAATCAGGAAGATTTTAGAAAAAAAATTTGTATGCAATTACTAACAAAACAGTCCTAAAAATATATAATTAAAATATTGTAAGAGCATTTTTGAAGGTGATCAAACAATTTTAATTTAATAGGGGTATTTTTTTGTAACAGCTCTGTAGAACTAAGGAAAATAATTGCTTTTCATTTATGCATAAGCTGGGATCCAGGAAATTTGTATTTAATTCCGTCTTCTTTCACTCCCTTTCTAAAATCTGCTTGTCAGGTTTTGTTTTGTTATTTTATAAAAGGTAATTTAGATAAATATGAAATTTACAATAATTCAAATATGTCAAGGCATCTGAGATGACACGAAGTCAATAGGATTAGAGAACCCCAGTGCACATGCAAATTTTATCAATTAATTACTTCTGGTTTTACACATTGTATCTTAAAAAAATCTCTACAAACACTGTCACAGTCAAGATGTTAAAGTGGATGTCTCTCTTTCTGCAAAACCTCAAATGCTATCAGAGTGTCAAGGAACTAAGATAATGTTAAAAAGGTATAGAATTGAGAGAACCTTTTTGTTTGAATTTCCAAAAATAGGGTACTGGTGCACACACATTTAGCATCATCTCAATAGTCCAAACATTCTGTAAAACACTTTCTGCACATGAAGTCATTGAAATACTTCACTGGCACAAACAATTGCACTTTTTAAGTTAAATATTTATGACATACATTATTGGTGCTGAAATAAAAATACTAGTGTAAAGCTTTGAGCTAAGAGTAGAAGTACTTAAGGAAATTGAACTATTAAACTTACATCATAGACATACAGAACTGAAGACAAATTTATAACAGAATATCTGAAAAGAATTTCAGGGAAGAAGATACAAGTCTTCTCTGTCCTCTCAAGGAAACTGAACATGCCAATATTTAGAGAAGTTCATACAATTTTTCCGTGGCATCAGAATATAAAAGGTGGCTAATATTTGGACCTAAGATCTCTACCACCCAAATCTGAAATTACTGCTATTCTTGTAACATAGATATACAAAAATGTCAGTGTGTCAAAGAGCAAGGATTTGGAAAGCAATGACAGTAGATTATGTCTCCTGCAGAAAGATAGGGTTGAATATTTTACACTTTCAGGATTTTTACTTATTTTATAAATTAGTTAAATTTTGCTGTTCAAAATACATTCACAGTTACTGAGAACTTCCTCTAGGTTTTGAAAGTAGAGTTCATTATAGAGCAAAGACTGAACAGATTACCAATAATATTATTCTAGAGATTACCTTCAAAATATACTTGCCTAAACAATTAGATTTCCATATCCACATAAAGCCAACCTATCCTTTACACTGCTAAAAATGTGGATCTGCAGATGCTATATTCATACTAGATTTACCTCCATTATTGATATGTGTTATTAAGATTGTGTTGCAATGGAATAACAGATCTCTGCTGAATGAATGCAGGAAGAAAAGCTACTAATTAATTGGGTTAAAGGCATTTAATATTACATTAATGACTGTATTTTACTTGCTGAGAATTGGGGTTGTACTTTTATTGCAGTTTTATTATTATTATTAGCATAGGCATTCAAATTCTGTGTGTGAAAACATCTTTGAGCTTTGCAAAACTCCATGAAAGCAAATAATGAAATTACCCTTAATAATAACCCTACTGAAGTACATTTAAGTGTGAATGAAATTTAAAGTTTATATTACACTCATTCACAACCTTTTTGTAATGGAAAATGTATAATAATCTGAGTTTTTTCTTATTTAAATCAAGAATCAGATAAGTTGCCAGAACACCAGCAAAGATTGCTATTTTGAGCAAAACTAAGATCAGTTCCTGGAGTTTTTTGGTGAGTCTTTGAGGGGTTTTTTTAACATATTTATTTAATTCATAGACTTGCTTTATTCAACTTTAGTTTGCAACTAAATATTTTTTTGTTTGGTTGGTTTTTTTTAAATCCTATTTTCATTGCTGTCTTCCCAATCAAATTGCTTTTCAGGATTCAGGGAAATCTTATCAATGATGTATATACACCTGATGGATGGAGGTAAAATACCTGATATATAAATATCTGATGGATGGAAGTAAACTAAGTGGAGCAAAGTTTTTGTCAGTGGTGCCCAGTGACTCAATGGACTCAAACAGAAATGCATGAAATTCCATTAAAATGCAAGAAAAAAGGTTCTTTACCCTCAGGCTGTTGTGCAGGTAATCACGTTGCCCAGAGAAGTTGTAATATATCCAACCTTGGAAATGTTCAAAACCCAACTCGATTTTTTCCTGAGAAACCCGCTGTAATTGACCCTGCTGTAAGCAGGGAGGCTGGACTAGATGACCTTTAGAAGAATCTTCCAACCTCCTCCATTCTGTGCCTCATGATAAAGCCACCCTGTGTACTTAGGCTCCACAGCTGCAATGAGCTCAATGGCATTAGGGACCTAACCACACAAGCAGAGCAGAATCATGGAATCACACAACAGTTTGCATTGGAAGGGACTTTAAAGATCACAGAGTTCCAACCCCGCTGCCATGGGCAGGGACACCTCCCACTAGACCAGGTTTCTCAAAGCTCTATCCATGGTAACTAAGAGTTGTTCTAGTTAGATAGCTGAGGTAGGAGTGAAGGAATAGAGTAACAATCTGTACAATTACTAGCAATGCGGATAGGGTGGAGAAGGATAAATTATTTGCTGTAATTTCCAGTACAAGAAGTAAGTGGCATCACATGAAACTAGTAGATGTAAGGGTGAAATTTACAAAAAAATAGATGTGGTTCTTCACATGATCACTAACTGAGGTAGTTACGGAGGCTCAGAGATCACACAGATCAAAAAAGAGGCTGGACAAACTCCTGAAAAACTGATAGTTTGTGGGTTGCTTAGTACAGAAGAATCACATCTGGCTGAATGTGATCTTGAATAGTTCTTGATTAGCATCTGGGGAAGTCACATAACCTGGTCAGTTTCTAGGCATTTCACTGGGATCTCAGCTTCTGCCAGAAATATAAAAGTTTACAACACAATTTTGACTGACCTTATTCTCTTATTATGACTTTATTGTAAATTTACTTGATCTCCAAATCAACATTCCCTCAGTTCTAATTTTCCAGATTGCATAGATAAAACCAATTTTTTCTTATTTATTAAATATCACATGCTTATATGCTTGAATATTTTGTCATTTCCCTCATATTTTAACCATTGTAATTGCCATATTTCTTTCAATTCTGCATACCTTTATATAGACCTTCAATTCTGCATACCTTTATATACACCACAAAAGAGTGTACTCTTTTGTCTTTAACACGGACCTCAACACTGATTGCTGCTAGGGCTGATGACACAGTTTGGCTTAGTCTACATGTTCTTGAAAAAAATTTCATCACTGCAAGATGATAACCTCTACAATACATTTCATCTTTTGCATGTGTTTCACTTTGTTAGCTGTCGTGGTTACTGCCCTGAGTTCCAAGAACACCTGAAGAAAGAAAGAGGAGAATGAAGTGACTGGCTGGAAAAGGGGCCAGTGTTAGTCCGCTATTCAAGAATGCAGGCCACTGCTCCCCTGCTATGTTTCTAATGTTAGAGGTGATTTATTGTTTTCAAATGTTGACCATTCTGCACTTACTACCAAATTCATGTTTTTCTTCTGTATGTCTCTGTCAGAAAGGACAATTCTAGAAGCATACACATAAAGGTGTATGAGGAAGAAATGAAATCACATTAAGAGGATTCACAAATAAATATGCCTTAAAAGCTTGTCTTATATAATTTGGTCACATGACTGCAGTAAATAGTTATATTTCTATTTTTTTATTTTTAGTTTTTATTTTTAGTTTTAATTTTTAGTCCTTGGAACTCATTTTCTCACTGCAGTAAGTGAAGTCAGGGCATACATTTAATATTATTCAAATGCTCCCATTGCCTTTAGCTCCCGCTGCTTTAGGTTGTTTGGGTTACTTTGAAGTTTGATCTTCATCCCCCTGTGTATTCATTACGTTCCCAGCTGTGAGTCTTGCTGCATAAATGATTACAACTGAAGTTTTACAGTAGAAACATCTGACCAAAAAGTACCTGACACAGGAGGACAGGTGCAGCACTGTAGTTCTGGTTTGCATAACATGTTTTAGAATGAACACACATCAACTTAATGTTCTGCAGACTGACATAGCAAAAATCATGAACAAAATTTATGAACACAAAAATGAAGCAAAAATTTATGAACATAAAAAAGAAAAAACTAACTGCAATATCAAAAAAAAAAAAAATGTAATATATTTTCTCCTGTTCCACTGCAGTATGTAAAATACCTGCTCTCTATGAAGGGAAGGAGAAATAAAGAGCAGGAGATGAAGGACTCTGGGGTTGTTATGTCCTCTTTTTTTCCTGTTATTTGTATTTATCATCCTTTTGTATATATAAATACCACGTTAACATTTCTTAGCTCAATTTTGTTTCTTAGTCTTAAATTTAGAAATATATATTCTATGAAATAAAGAGGGATTTGTCAATGACAAGGGAAATACAAATGTTTCAAATGCAGTAGAGCAAGACATTAATCTTCAATTCATAAAAGGAGAAATTTGAGAACAGAAATTCAGTTTTTCTTTTTTCAGGTTTGCTGAATTTAACTCACCAATGAATGATTATTGCTTCTAGTAATGCTCGCCCACATTTGGTAAGTACTGAATTTTTCTTTCTAGGGCTTTTATAATTGCAATTCTGTTTATTTAAATCAAATTTTTGTATCAAATACATTGGTTTCTTTGCTTGATCCAAATAATGTGATTGAAAATGTTTAATATCATATGTAGTTAAGAGAACATGCTAAGTAAATTCAGAAAAATGATATAAGGAAGCTATTTGCTGACCAGAGATATTCAAGGACAGATACTGAGCACAGTGATTTGTCTGAATTGTTGCCTATCTAGAATATAATGCTTTGTTACCCAAGATGACAGCACTGCTTTAGTTCTGTCTTGGTGGTCAGGGAGAGGAGAATGTCCTCACAGGGCTCAGATTTTGTGAATCAGTGCCTTGACTTGACAACTCATCTAGGCAATTGCTGTAGAAAACAGTTGCTGTGACCAGAGACCCCCATTTCAAACACTCAGCAGCAGAGGAAACTCTAGTATGTGGGAAAAGCTAAGCAGGACCATTCTTCCCATTGAAATGATCTGTAAAGGACTGTAAGCCTTAGAAATAGCCACCACTGCTGTTCTGTGATTCAGAAACCGTGTCTGTATTTGCACTAAAGCACTGCAGGATTAAATGAAAGAGCATAACATGGATCAGAAAAATATTGCAAACCATCTTTGTCCTCTCCCTTTTGTTAGAAGTCCCTGAGCTGACCAGGCTCCATCATGCATATTATTTTCTTTGTCTGGAGAAATCTGTCCTTTTTTCTGCACGTGACAGTGTCCATGTGGTGGATTGGCTCCAGTCAGTAGCTCGGCACTACACAGCCACTCACTCACTCCCTACCCCCACACCCTGGGGGACAAAATAGGCAGAGTGAAAGTCAGATAACTCATGGAAAAATATTAAGACAGCTTAAAACCTAACTCCATCCCAGCTAGACCCAGCACAGCCTCCCAAGGATCAGTGAAGAGCAAGTAATCTGAAACTTCTCCCAGACACCCATATACCACTCATGACCCCATTTACACACAATTGAAAACATGCTCTGAAAGGTATTTTTCCTCCCAAGACTGTGCCAGGTTCTTAGAGAAGAAGTTGTCCATAGGCTTTCTTTACTGACCAGGTTAAGTTTTCTGTGGACAATTTTCAGGTAAGGTAGAAAGCCAACAACAGTGCCAACATATCTACATTCTGCTGAAATGCGGGAGAAATCCTCCCTTTTCTAAATTGTCAGTTGGACTCCGATGTACCACAGCTCTAGTGTATCACACAGGCTGCAAAAGTCACTTTTTAGAAATCAATCAAATCAGAAGAAAACACTAAACTTGCCAATGACAAGAAACTCCCCTCTCTCCCATGTGGTAGCTCAGCAGTTAAAGCATGCACGCAAAATTAAGAGCTCAGTTTTAACACGCTCCAAAGGTTACAGCAAGGAAAGCATCTCGCTTCTCACAATAGCACATTCAGGTCATTTTTGTGCCACTCACACTATCTGCTAAAACTGTATAAAAATCGTGTGCAAAAGAGTAGATAATTTATCAATCCAAACCCATGAAACATTTCCCATATGCTCCATAGGAATGGTTAGGCTCACAAACAAGGCACTCTGCCCTCTGAGTTCTTCTCCCACAGCTAATCCTTGCCTTTTACAGGCTCAAATCCCTAGCAAACTCTGCTTCCCTGTGTGCATAAAGAATAACATTTCATTCCTTTAATTCCTTCCAGGAACTTTTCTTCCTTCATCAAGAAGATTGAAATATCTATTTTATAAGAAGATTGGACTCGATTAATCAAGAGTAAGTACAGGCTGGTATCTGAATACTTCTTAGGACAGGGACAACTCCAGTTGATGAGGACAGAAGAGAACAGCACAACCTTGAAGAAATAGATAAAGGATGTAACTTAAGGAAACAGGATGCCAGCTCAGCTCTGCAAAGCTGACAAAGCAGGAGTCATGCAAAACAACAGTTTTGTGCTTACTCAAGAGCTGGAGTCAAGGAATGGCCATCTCAAACATTATGACACCAGACACTGAAGATCACCGAAGACAATCCCAAAAGACCATTAAGGACTTCTGACAAGGGGTGTTACTATGTAAAATAAATTAATACATATACATCAAGTAAGAAAGGATGGCTAATCAATATGTAATCAGTGTGCATGATAAGAACTCTGTTCACCTGACACTGGGACACTCCATTAGAGGAAGGATCCCCAGAGTGCTGCAATCCAGAATGCCTGCTTTCTAATATTCAAAACTGTGTTAGAAAATGTCTATGTGGCTGATTTCATATCACAGAGAGATCTAGCCAGCTACCTGCTGATTTAATTTTTGATACCTCAGTGATTGCCCAATGCATGGGCTGCTCTAACTCACCTTTCTGAAGCATGCAGAGAACCTAGGCACAGCTAACCTTGATGTACAATGTTGAATTTTTTCTGGCCTAGAGTTGCTTTCCATGACCGTCCACTAAAAGAAAGTAAAAAAGTTTTTTCTAAGTGTGCAACAACTCTTTTTGTCTGTACTGCCCTTGCTGAATCTGCAATATTTAACATAACTGAAGAACTTTGTTATATTTATGAAATGAGAAAAACTTGTAAAAGAGACTACTCCACATAATAATTATTAAAAATATGCAGAGGAAACTTTCCTTTCTCCTGCAATGCTCAGATTCCAAGAGCTTGAGAAGTAAAATTTAGAACAAAAAAGTATATCTTAATGAAAAATCCATATGAAAACAGTGGGCAATTTTTAATGAGTTATGAGAACACTATTTTCCCTGTATGGGATGGGACATCTGGGTAGTCTACATAACTACTTAAAGGTTCAAACATTTTTAAACAATAAAACTTAATAACATTTTTTTCTTATATATATTTTTCATATGATGTGTTTTGAATGCTTGACTTTGGATGTCTTGGATTTTTTGCAGTAATGTAACACCTTGAACTCTACTGGAAATACTCCTGAATTGCATTGACACAATCCTTGTAAACGAAAATAAGGGCTATTTTGAGTTGCAAAGTGTGTTCTGGCATACAGAACAAGTCTTCACTGAAAACATGTATATTTTATGTTAGTTATTGTTTTTTTATTCATGAAATTTCATTTAAAAATTTTATAAAAATGTAGTAGGTTTGTTTGTCTTCTCAAAATACTACAGCAGGAAATATACTTTCAACAGGAAATATGTTTAAAGCTAATACATGAACTTCCTCAACCATGGCTTTAAAGACTTTCAGAAAGTTTTGGTACAATTCACACAATAAACAGAAGACAAGCCACTGAAATAAAAGAGGTACAACATAATAGAAAAAAATTGACAGTAATTATTTTTTGCTAGTCAACATCTTTTAAAATAAATCCCATTAAAAATAGAAAAATGCAATGAAAATTTTAAAGAATATAGTGTGTCCCGACAATAATACCCCTTTTTCTAACCCCAGATTTCTTACATTGATATGATTTTTTTTTTTCACTTTGTATTCCAGCTGATACCTTTACTACATAGAAACAAACTTCATATATCTGGATGTGGTTGTGTGCAATTTTTTATCACATTGTATTTTAACAGTTTGTTGATTTTTTACTTCCACCCAGTCATCAAGAAGTTATTAAAAAAAAAAAATTATCAAATTTGGTAATATTTTAATTCTAAATTACTAAGTTTAAAACCAAATATTTACCATTTTCAATACTTACTGACAGTAAGTAAATTGAAGCAATTTTTTAAAATGAATAATATATTTCAATAGATTGATTTCTAAGCATATGAAGGAAATTAGGCAAATGAGTTCATCATCAATCTGGCAATTATCATAGGATGACTCATTCTAGTATAAAGATACAGACTGAGATTACTCAGTTTGGCAAAATGCTGCAAAATCAATAATTCTGTGTTGGAAACAACCTCTGAAAATAAGGTTAAAAGAAATGAGAAGGAATTTGCAAAGACCTCAAAGCTTTTGTTGGTTTAAAACCTCTGATAGCAGCACAGAGGAATCTATCACTGAATATTTTCACAGGAGTCAGGCATAGCATCTTCCAGCCTGCAATGCTTCTCTGTCTGAGTCAGCATGACAGACTGAAATATGTTATACTGCTAAGAAATGATGGTAGTGGCATGCAAACAGGTTGGAAAATAAACACAGGTGTAGCATTAATATACAGCTAGAGTTAGTTTGATCTTCCAGACCTAAGGTGCAGTTTATTTCACTAACCTATTTAAAGTCTCCCCTCTAGAATAATTTGCACTTTTACAGCAATTGGACAATGGATCATTTAGGTACCAAAGTTCTTGTGATCTATGGAGAGTGCTATGTCATCATCTCTATAGGAGGGGGCCACAGACATACTGAATTACTATTATATTGATCTGTTATGAAGTGTAAGATTACTCCTCTCCTGGAACTCTAGATCACCTGGAGGAGATCATGAAGTCATTCTCTCTCAGATATACCTTCCACACCCCAAGACATATCAGTAATTTCTTGCCTGTCCACTAACTCACATTTTTGGCAACAATTTGCTGAAGCACTCCCAACAGTCCTGCAATCCTTACAAAACTTGATGTACAATGATTATTCTCCTTAGCACCATTGTTTTGTCTGTACTCTACTTATGCTGCAGCTACTCACAGGCATGCCATTCAGCTCTACTTGCCCTGCTTGAACATCACTGTCACAGTAACTGAGTAAAAAGTTTATATTAACATTAGGAAAAATAAAAAACGCAATGCTTAACTCTCATTTCTACCAGGATAACAACGGAATACTAAGAAGGTGACCACCATGATTTGTTTCATTGGCTGTGTGAAATAGGATCAAGTTTTATCCCTGAAAAAGCTCAGATTCTCCTACTTTAAAGGCTCAGGTAATGTTCATATTCGTCAGCACTAAGATTTCAGAAAATCTATCCTGGTTAACAACTGGTGAGTGAAAAAACTTGAACATGTGAATTTCATCAACATTTTAGCAACAGCTGCATAGGATCAGTGCCATATCAACCACAGAGCTGGTAGATTTTAGGATCTTAATTTGCAACAAAATCTTTACATTTCAGAGAATTTGACAGAAATCTTGACTCGTTTCACTGTGTAGGTGCTAAGTGTTCTGTTAAGTACAAACTAAGACGACTGCAGGCCATTCATGCTTATTAATCTGTATTTTATACATTCCTATTTCCTGTTAAGTTCATTCTCTATTAAGTAGAACACTAGAAAGTAAAAGTACAGAAATTTGAAATGTATACTCCGGCCATTTAAGCTAAGCTTGTATTGACAAGGCAATAGATGGTGGGGGGCTCTCAACTCAGATTAGCTGAAGTTTCCATTGAGTGAATATATAGAGTATCAAAACAATTATAACAATCAGGGTATTCAGATGTTTTTAATCAATGCAACAGAAAAAGTAGCTGTGAAAATGAGCATCAAAGTGATTCAAAAGAATAAACAGTACTCAAAAGAAAAAAAATATTACTAAAGCAGTGCACCACAGGAAAAAAATTCCATATTTTGTACCTTAGGAACAAAGGAGAAGAGGTCTGGATTTAATGGCATGATTCAGCTCTTCTCATCCGGAGTGTGGATAAAACAGGCTTTGTAAATCTGCTTTGGGATTCCAAAGTCATGTTGGAGGTTCCTATTGAAAGCTGTTGAACCTTCCTCATGGCAAGAGAGTGCCATCAACTACATCCAGTGATTTCTAAAAGACTGCAATGATGGACTTTCTACCATCATTATCATGATCTTCTTAAAATTTATCTGGGAAAAGTAAAGGGAAGTAGGAGAATCAAGAAGCCACTCGGGCATGCTCGGTTCTGTCAATGGCTCGAGCAGCCCTCCCTAGACTTTGGGTCTTTGCTGCCCTCATGTGGCTCCACAGGTTTAGGAGTCCTTCCAAGGCACGAAAGGGGCCTGGCTGTGTCCACGCTGGACAGGTGCGCATTTGTTACAGCACATCCAAACTTTGCAGGAGCCGATGGGATGCGGCTGCTCTTAGAAACAGTACACTGCATACGGAAACAAATTATACCAGGTAGGATTAGGGATTCCTATTTGACTTCTTTCTTATATTTGCTAAGATCTATTTCCATGATATAGCATGCATGCATGTTTATTTTTTTATGTGTTTTTATCATAAAAACAATATCGGATGTTGCAAATTAATCCTGAATTAGTAAAGCTAATTGCTACTACCAGTTAGAAAAAATTCTTATGTATATTTAGAAAAAATATATAAAAATGACAACATAACAAGAGCTACATTACTTTTTCTTCTTATTTTTTAAAATCTGAATAAAAAGTCACAGAAACAAAAGCTGAAATGCAGATTACCTTACACTCAACAATGACATTTCCAGAAACTCTAGAAGATAGATAGATAGATATAGATATAGATATAGATATAGATATAGATATAGATGATATAGATATAGATATAGATTAGATATAGATATAGATATAGATATAGATATAGATATAGATATAGATATATACAGATTAGATATAGATATAGGTATACATAGATATATAGCTATAGATTATATAGATACAGGTATAGAAACATATATATAGATACATAAATGCTAACATCAGAGATAATGGCGCCTTCTATAATAGTCATTTCAGCTTGAAAATTTCACAGAAACAAGAATAAAACAATTTGACAATTAACTGCAAGCTAGCAGAAATCAACAGGCTTGGATCTCTTTTTACAAGTATCACTGACTACAAGGAGAAGCTTGAATACCACCAAAACAACATAGTCTGATGCATATTGACACTGTAGAGGGTTTTGTACACTTCAAAAACATAAATTAATAGCAAGTACCCTAAAATGGCTCTTCACAATTCCTGTATTTAGTGTAATGCTTCTCCTGCTAAGTGCTCGCAACTTTATTAAGAGCAATGAACTGAATTCAGCTAAGGAAAAAAAATGCTGAACATTCCAAGCCAGCAAGAGCTGTGACAACTTACTTATGAGCTGGATTTAACCATACACTTATTGGGTTTGATGGACAGGTTTTGGTAGCTGGGGCACTCCAGTGGGAGTTTCTGTGAGAAGCTGCTATAAACTTCCCCATGCCTGGCAGAGCCAATGCCTGCCAGATCCGAGACAGAGCTGCTCTGGCCAAGGCCAAGCCCATCAGCAGCAGTGATGGCATCTCTTCCATAGCACATTCAGGAATGGAATATGTTATTGCACAGCAGCAACTGCAGCCAGAGAGGAGTGAGAGTTTGTGAGGGGAACAGCCTTGCAGACACCAAAGTCAGCAGAGACAGAGGTGGAGGAGGTGCTCCAGGCAGCAGAGCAGAGATTCCTCTGTAGCTCATGGAGGTCCATGGGGGAACACAGATCCACCTGCAGCCCATGGGTGATCCCATGCCAGAGCGGATGGATGTCTGAGGGACGCTGTGGGAAATCTGTGCTGGAGCAGGCTGCTGGCAGCACCTGTGAACCAGAGGAGAGACAATCCTGTAGCGGAGCAGGTTTGCTGACAGGGGACCTGCACTGGAGCAGGCTGTTCCTGAGGGACTGCACCCCATGGAAAGGGACCCACACTAGGGCAGGTTATGAAGAGCTGAAGCCTGTGGGAGGGATCCCAGGCTGGAGCAGGTGAAGAGTGAGGAGTCCTGCCCCACAAGGAAGGAAAGGCAGAGAGAACATGTGACAAACTGAGCGTGGTCTTCATTCCCTGTCTCCATGCCCCTCTGCAGGAGATGAGGTAGAGAATACTGGAATAAAGTTTACCCTGGGAAGAAGGGAGGGGAAAACATATTTTTAAGTTTGAGGTTTATTTCTCATTGCTGCACTGGCTTGATTGATAATAAATTCGAATAATTTTCCCAGATCAAGTCTTTTTTGCCCCTGACTGCAACGGGTGAGTGATCTCTCCCCATCCTTTCCAGCTTCCAGCTGAGGAGGGGAATGATAGAATGGCCCTGATGGGCACCTAGTATCCAGCCAGGGTAAAATCACTACAACTACTTGTGGCACATGATTCAGTTTGGAGTTCCAACCGCTAGAGTTCTTTGAGTTGGAACCGATTTTCTATTCAGACATAGAGGACACAGACCTTTTAGTTATAAACTACAATGCAATTTATGGACAGCTCTCATAATACTTTATTCTGAATTGAAGGAACTTAAAAAAATTATGTTTTTAAATCCTAAGGGAAACTTTTGTTAATTGAGAAAAGGGCAAAACATTTGATTTTATAAAAAGGGAAAACAAAAAATATAGGAAAAGATTATTTTACAATGATATCCTCTACACAGCAATGTCAAACACAGTCTGTCCCTCTCACCCACCCTCTCACCCTATCACTCACAGAAAAGGGAGTGCCTTTCACTTTTCCGCTAATTAAATGGAACGTTTCGGTGTCATTTTCCTCAAAAATATTTCATAAACCTAATGAATAAATATGTGAAGACATTTAAAATGTCCTTAAATTATTAATATGTTATGCTGAAATAATAACATTTATTGAATTTCATGAAATGGACACAAAACCAGTTAAAATTCTGTGTATTTTGTAGTGTGTTAGCACAGGAAAATTGAATTGCATCATAACTCCTACTAGAGAAATATGAATATGAAGAAATTCCAAGAGAAATAATTACAATATTTACATTAGTAATATTGCCAGTATGTGATGATAATTTTTAATCTTAAAGCTTTATATCTATAAAAGAACCTAAATGAGCAGTGAGTCACTGCAGAATATTTTTTCACTGTTTCTTGAAAAGTGGCAAGGAAAAGCCATCCAATGATTTTGATAACTCCTGTTACTTGCTCCGTAATTTTTTCTACTATGAACAAACAAAGCATCTAGTCTAAGCAGTTTTGATGCATTTATAAAGTGTCTAAAAAAAATCCCAAAAATCATTATCAAACAATTTTTGTAAATGTAACCAGTTGCAGCAACACGGTGTCTGCTGCTCATATGGGATTTTGTAGATGTTCATGACCTTGGTTTGAGTGCCCTCTGCTTTGGCCAAAATCCATGAAAATGTGATTTGTTTTGGTTCATCATGGATCTGAGCTTAAGAACGCTACGTCAGAATTTGTCTGGGAAGCAAAGAAAAGTCAGTGGATGTATCAGTGCACAAGTTTTATGTACCCTCTAATAGGAACTCAGGTTTCCAGGCAGGTATATCCTTCTCCACCTCTGACTTCCTACTGGGTCATTTTATGTAGCTGCTAATAATATATCTCAATAGTTGGCAGTGAGAAAGAGATGGTTGCCGTTGGTCCCTTCTACTGAAATAATAATGATTTGTAAGAGCAAAGAAGAAAAGCTTTTGTAAACTTTCATTTTGGCTTGATTTTGTACAGTGCTTTCACACAAAATTTATAGGCACATCAGTATTCTCTTCAATTCTTCAAGACAATATCCTGTTGTTAAAGGCAGGAATTTGTCCATACTGAACTGAAGCCATTAATGGATGCCAAACACAGATCAAAATGACCTTTCTCAACTCTCACATATTTTAACTGTTTTCTATTTACCCGACTGATAAGTTGGGTTCCATTTTAGAAGTCCCACTGACTACTGTGACACTATGCACAATAGATCAGCAATCAGTGGCTCCATGTGGGAAGACAAGCTTTTGACAGATTTTAGTATGTCAGAAAATTTCTCCTGCTGCCTGTTTTAACATGAAGGACAGGGAACTATAAGGATTAACTGCCTGAATTGAAATACAGAGATTTTTTTGAACACTCTAGGCAGAAAGAATCCAGTTGTATAAACCAGCTGGATTTTTCACCATTGTGCAAGCAATTATCAATGAGTCTGAATCTTTCTGCATCAGAAAAGACTAAAATGAGTAAGTGTGAAGAAAGAAGAATATTCTATTTGCTGCACCATAATAAACACTTAAAATTTGTAAAAGAACTGTTGTGCATATGTTATAAAACTGTATTCATATAAGCATTTCTATCTTTTTCTCCTTGTTAAAGTACAGTTTCATTCCCTACCTCAGAAATTACTGAATCCTTGACAAAACTGTTTCTCAGTGGAAAACAAGCTCATTAACATGCCAAAATGATGACTAAAGAATAATGACCTGCAGACTTTATAGGCATAGAAGTTGGATGAGGGTAAAAAAAAGGAGTATTTAATTACACATATGGCTTTTCTCTATATTCTGGTTTCTCAGCACGATTTAGTCTCCTCTATTCTGAAGTAAGTCAGGATCCTCCAGTGAGTAATGCAGCCTCGTCTTAGTTCAGCTGTTCTCATTGATTATGGAAGGAATCTGAAGTGAGTAGGTGTGTATCTTAGGTGTCACAGCTCAGTGTTTTAAGATAAGTGGAGTAATTCTAGATTTCTGGGGATATTGTCAATGGTTCATTAGCAGCTAAACAGCAACACCCAAAAGAAATGTCAATTGCCTTAATCCCTCTTAAAATTCTCTGTCTGTTACAATTCCCTCACCAGTATGACAGAAGCAATCCCACTACATCTCAGAGTATTTTTAATTGTTTTTAATTTACTAGTATGAGTATGCATAGTGCCCCCCACCATATGTGCCAATCTGACAGCCCCAGTTCTACAGCAGCAACCATGAAATTCATATAATCCATTCAATAATGCAAATCTCTCAGAAATTTTTTCTCCTACCAAGCTGAGAAAAATAATGGCATCTTACTTCAGAGGAAGAATGAAATATGTATTAATTTTTAGGAAGCACTTAGCTTTTGAAATGAGTGAAACAAACTGAAACTACAACTCATCAATGGAAGTATATCTTTCAAATTTATTTTGCTTTCGCTTTTCCTGACCAGCATTCTCTATTTTTAATATAAATTATTGAATCAATTCTTTAAACAAACTAAAAATATTAACTCAAAATAAGTATTATCCAATTAAAAAAACAAAAAAATTGTTTCCAAACAAATTATTTGTTTGGAATTGCTTAATTGCAATTGTGATTGTGCTCCATCCTTCCTGCAGACTGTCAAGGTTCATATAAACAGCCTTTTTTTTTTTTTTCCAGAGTTTTCAGATAAACCTTCTAGGCAAACAAGCACAAAATTTCTTTTTCAAGCAACTGAGATATTTTTAAAAGCAGGGTTCCTACAACATACACAGGCTATTTGGCTCTGCATGAAAGCAAAAAGTACATATGTAGTTACACATGCAAAAACCATAAAATACTTGTTTTGATGAATTCAGGAAAGAATATCACATGTCTGATGGGCTTAATCTAGGCTAACTTAACTCAGTACATAGCTAAAAAATACATCAGTCTAGAAAAACTTTTACTAGCTCAGATTTCAGCCTACTGCCAAAAAACTTAAACATTTTTGAAAGCTTACAAAGTGATTTTAAATGTTCTTCTGAAGAAAGACAAAAGGGTACAATTACAAAATGTTCTAGTTATACTGCAATTTCTCTAAGAAAGAGAGCTTCGGCTTTCAATATTTCTACAAGAATGAGAAAGGATCTGTTTTGCTTGCAGTTTGTATTTTGTTTCTCTAAGCTTGTTAATTGGAGAAATCTTTTTTCTCTTCATTAAGTGTTAATTCAATCACAGGTGTTGATACCATGACTCACTTAAATATGTACATCTTTAACAGGAAAATTTTAGCAGTGAGAAATAGATAGCAAAATATTGTGTCTGCATTATTTTCAATTCCTTTAGCATGTTTTTAATATGTTCTATTAACTTAAAGGGTGAAGGCCAGTAGAGGAAAAGGTGAAAATGTTTCAACTTCAGAAACTATTCAGCAGTAGGTCCTTACAGTCACAATATATTTGAGAATAAATGTTTAAGATATATATGAAAGGTAAGCAGTTTCTTTAACTGAGTTTAAGGATTATTGATTGGTTTAATTTGTATACAGAAATTCCTTGTGCATTTTAGATATAAACCCATTTCTTGGTTCATAGTGAAGTGATGAAGACTGGGATATCTATATTCTATAGTAGGGTTTCATTTATGTACTTAATTTCTGCACATACTGATGAGCCTACCTTAAGAGGCACATAGGTAGTACTAGCAATATTACCCTTTGATGATGCCATGAAATAACCACCATAAATTAAAAAAAAAAAAAAAGGAAAAATTAACAAGCCTGGAATGTTTGATTTAAGGAGAATCACCCAGTCATTTGCTTACTCTGTCCCTCAGCATCTTGGAAAGGTTCTTAAAGTGCCTCTACTGATTTTTTTTTTTTTTTTAAGTTACTGAAGAAAGCAATATGGATTTGGAGTGTTCCTACCATGATTAAAATACGCTTTATCATTTGTTGATTACAGGCAGAATTGCAGGCAAAATAATTAAACCAACACTGTTTTAACTGTGCTACTTTCATTCTTCTTGCCAACTTTCCTTATGAGCCAGATCCCAGCCTGGATTCAGGACAATCTTTTCAAGATCTCCCATCCTTAATTACCTTTTTTGAGAGTTTTACAAAGCAGTGTCCTGCCTTTCCCCAGTGTAAGCTTTTGGGGACTATAAGTAAAGAGTATATACATAATCCTTTCCCACATTTCTCCAATCTGTTTGAAGAGTCTGTGGAGATACCTGACAGATGACAAACCTTGCTTTTGGGATTGTTCTAGCCTGTCATAGGGACAGTGCACCTTGATGGTGAGCCTGAAGAATGACAGGTACATTTTTCTCCCTTGTCCCCAGATTCCCATTAGCATTTTTCAAATGTATCACTGAGGGCAGCAGGATATCATACAAGGATATAAAGTCCTAAGTGAATATATTATACTGCTTCTAATAAAGAACTGTGAAAGGTGACAGTCCCATGTAAACTACCCCATTACTTCAGAGAACTGACCTTTAAGCAAGATCTGCAGTTATCTGTCAAAGATAAAAATGCTAGTATTCGTCTTGGGGAGATGGGAGCTTCTATCTACAAAAAAATTTTGTATTCAGTTCTAGTCACCATTTAAACCAATAATTATTCATTTTACTACTACCACTTTAGATAAAGATAATTGGATGTTTGTTCAACTAATAATCCAAGGCAAGGTACTTAAACTGAAGAATGCAGCACTAAATTATTCTCAATTATTCTCGATAGAAGAAGCAAAAGTCATTCACCTCTGCTAGAATGAATAGACTTTCTGAGGGAAAGACGTTGAGAAAACTAACAGCTTAGAGGTGTGTAGTTATACAGCCCCATAACAGAAGACCTAATCCCATTTACCAGCTAACCTTCAGTCTGCAGTTATTGATTTGACTGCTGAGGTGCACTGTGTTATTCCTTTAGGGATTAATCAACCTTGTCCCAACAATAATATGGTAAACTTCACTTAAAAAAGAGGCTGAATAACGAAGCAGATCACAGCAAGATATTCAGCAAAACGGAAGGGAGAAAAGTATAAACTCAACGCAACTTTCACATTTACAGAATGTTGATCTAAACAAACAATTAATTGAAAAAGTTAGTAATTCTTTTCAAACATACTTATCTTGGAATTTACTATCTGCTTTATTTGTCATCATTCTTAAGACAGAACTTGGCATAGATTTTTAAGAGAGTGTAAAAAAAGAGGAAAGAAAATTTCCCTATTCTCTGCAAGCTCTGAAAATTATTCTCATCTTAAATTGGTGGGAGTAGTTTAAAATTTTTATAAGGGTTCCTTGACATTAACAATAATTAATTCAGGAAAGAAACCTGAAAACTTTCCTTTGTTTCTTTTAAGTTACTGAAATTTGTTACAACAATATGTTACAGATAAATTACATTTTCTAAACAAAAATTATTTTTTAGTGAAAAAGGAAAAAATAAAATTAATGTCAAAAGCAACTTTTGCAACCGTATGAAAGCAGTGGTTGCCAACTAAACGCTGAATTGACTATTCTCAAAAATTGGTTTCAGAATATATGTTCCAAGATAACCAAAACAAGTACAGGAATCTGGCAGTGGGGGGCAAAGTGACATTCCCCACAATATCTCAAACAGATCCAACTAGGAGTTAGTAAACTGATACCTTTGCCAAAGTTATGTAAAACTTTGTGGAATAGAAATTTAGCTGAGTGGCAAATCGATTCTTCAAGATACTGTGGGAATTGAATAGAAGAACAAGTGTCACAGCAGAAGTCCCATGGTGAGCAGTGAGGTTTGCACCAGCTACAGTGGGAAATGAAACCCTGCATGCATCTCCTTTTGCAAGCCAGGGGAAAAAAAAAAAAAAAACATGATTAATGGATGGAAAATGTAATTATACTTCTTACTCTCCTGGTGCTCTCCCAGCTGGAAACTGAGCCCCACACAGCTGTTCACTCTCTCCTCCCTGGTGGGATGGGAGAGAGAATTGGAAGGGTAAAGACAGAAAACTTGTGGCTGAGATAAAGGTGGTTTAATAGGGAAAGCAAAAGCTACACACACAAACAGAGCAAAACAAGGAATTAATTCACAGCTTCCCATGGGCAGGCACTGTTCAGCCATCCCCAGGAGGGCAGGGCCCCATCATGTGTAACAGTGACTCAGGAAGACAAATGCCATACTTCAAACACCTCCCTTTCATTCTTTGTTCCCTAGGTATATATGCTGAGAAAGATGCTGTACAGGCTGGAATATCCTTTTGGCCAGATGGGATCAGCTGTCCCTAGTGTCCCCTCTCAACTTCTTGTGCACCCTCAGCCTTCTCGCTGATGGGATGGTGTGGTGGGCAGAAGAGGTCTTGGTGCTGTGTAATCTCTCCTCAGCAATAATGAAAACGCTGTTTCCAGCACAAATCCAAGTCATAATCCCATACAAGCTATTTTGAAGACAATAAATTCTATCCTGGCATAGGCCTGCATACATTTAAAGGAAATATTATCCTTAAATATAGCATTCATGAATCGCCTCATCGGAATTAATCACAGTCCCTGTCTTAATGCCTTTAAAAACCACCAAACAAAACCTCAATTTCGACAATACTTTAGTGAAACATTTCTTAACTTAAGGCTCCTGTCACCATTTTGTTGTGAAGACAGATGATGTCTGGAAAGGGGTATTTAAAACTAGAAAAGTACAAGAAAGAAAGCTGGTTCTTTCCTATTCTCATGGGATACCACAGCAAGCACATGAGAAAGGGAAAGGCCAGATCACTGCCCCATTCACTTTGTAGCATTATTCTCATTGCTTGAGAGATCATGTATGGGGAGGACACAGCAGGCATGCCACCACTGGGTACCTGGGCACAGCCAGAGACAAATGGATCGGGGAAAACAGAGCCACTTACTCCTTGCTACTGTTAAATCAGCACCAGGTTGGACTCAAAGCAATGATGCAACAAGTGCACTATGCAGACAAATCAACTGTCTATGAGCTGCTTTCTAGATTGCCTCTGTGAAAAATGTTTTTTTTTTAATCTCCATCCAAAAATATTTAAGCAGAGAGATTTAGCAGGATGAGGTAACTCTATGCATAAATTGTCTTAAGGCAACGATTTTCAATAACATTTCTCAGGTGGATAAAAATCCCAACTGAAATTCCAACATTTTGTGTCCATGTAAATTTATGTAGTTCCGTAGTAATCTGTAGTTTCAACAATTGCAGAAATGACAGCCTGAAGCCAAGTAAGGCTTTCCCTCATGCCTCAGACTTCAAGCTGAAGATTTCATTTATGTGACACAACTTGCTATGAAAAATACTGTTCTGGCATTAAAAACAAAATCACCTTTAATATTGTTTTATAGATTACTTAGCAGGAAAGAGTTTATGGCACACTCTCATTCTGAATTGTCACTCCATTGCCAGAACAATGGTATGGATAACTAGCTGGCTAGCTTTGTGATGTACTTCATAACCAATCCAGTCTGTATTCTTAATTATATAAAGAACTTGATCAAGCCAGATGACACCTTTTATTTTATTTTTGTTATCTAGACCAATCTTTTATTCTATGATCTTATTAAGGATAATGTAATAAAATGCTACTTCTGATGAAAACCCAGGACCTTTGCCCCTCACATGCCCTGCATCTGATCTGAAGGCCACAGTACTCAAGACAGTTTTTCCAGATTGTACCTTTAATTTCTGCAAAACAAAGCAATGTAGCTACATTAATTTATATCTACAGTAAATTATACAATTTACCAAAATTAACTACACTGCTATTTAGGGAGAAAGAGCTTCTAGTGTTAGGATTACAAAATTAAATTTGCAGGTAAAGCTGTGCAAATAACTGATTTTGTTGATATGTCTGCTGCACCAAAACAATGAAAAAAAGTTAGTATTTAGGGCAGATAGAAAAAGAAAGAATTTCTGTTTACTTACATTCACACTATCCCTTCAAAACATAATTCTCACTCAAAGTTTCCACTATTGGAGCTAAAAAAATTAATTTTGTTTTGTTTTCTTCTTGTTGGCCCTTTTTTTGGGGGGGGTTATTTTGGTTATTGGGTTTTGTTTGTTTTTTAATGTGAAGAGATTTGGGAGTGAGAATTTATTTTGAAACAGGAAGTTGAAATGTCAGATTGAAGCATTTTGGGGTTTCATACACATGGAGAGTCACACCCTGATCTCTTCCTTCTTCCCATCATTCTTCTGCCTGCCCTCATCACAGATTGCTCAGTGAGCCTGGCCATAACTCAAGGGGTGAGCTTTGTCCCAGACCCAAATCTCAGACTGTAAAGGCAAGTCAAACAAACCAAGTCCATAATCTTCACCTTTTTTCTTTTTTTTTTCCCATTTTTTAGGCTGAAAACTGGTATGTTACTCCATAATAATTCCCATTAAAATTGCCACAAATGCATGACTGCATGCACAGAGGTGCTGTCAGAGCACCTCACCCTTCCTTCCATCAGAGTCAGAGCACCCTCCCTTCCATCCTGTTAAAGGCAGCTTTCTGAAGAGTTGTTATATCAGTGCACCAACTCTGCAGCCAGAAATGGAATGAAGAAGAATGTCTGGAACAGTATCTATATGAGAGTGCAAAGTCCAAAAGACAAACCTTATCTTCTGGAAAAAAAAAAGAAGATAAATATAAAAGGGATAATTTACCCATAAAATAGCAGAGAAACAAAATTTTAAATGAACATTAATTTGTGAAATTATACCATATGTATATTCTGTCTCAAATTCAGCCAGTTTATTACCTTCTGTTTTTTCCACCAGCTTTCAACCTTTCTTCTCTTTCTTCATGCTGCGTTTGAGTGTGTAGCAATTTAAGTGCTCTAAGTACAAAAATTTAGTATAGACATTTGTTACATACTAGGTGTGCAACATTAACGGTTGCATCATTAAAGCTTTTCTATAAAGTGTATAGATCAAAAGCAAAAAACAGCTTGGAAATACTTAAACTCTTATAACTGAACTAACCTGATTCCTGAGAACCGAAGGAGTGTTAAACATTGTATAGGATCTTTAATATTAAATAATTAAAAATTCCACTTTAAAAAGTCCCTAATGTTTTTGTACTCTAGTTACAGATTTGTACTCTGGCCTTGCTGAATCCTGAACCCTGTTCACATAATTGGCTGTGACACCAAGGTCATTTTGCAGTGTTTGTGTTTAAAGCATAAGAGAAAAGCTAGTGTAGAAATCACACCCCAGTGAGAAATGCTCACTTGTAAAACATTCACCAGTATTTGCAGGGGTGCCATTTGCAGTGCTGTGTTTTGAAGTGTTACATAACACTTTCTATCCAGCAAGTTAGAAAGAGTAGGTCCTTCTTGTGCTTTGCTTCTCCCATCCATTTGGCCCTTCCAGGAAGAGAGGAAAGGTAGCACCAGTGGTTCCCCAGATATCTTGATTTTCTTTCAAACTGAAAGCAGATAAATGTGGGGGGAAACTGCCTACATCTGCCTGCACAAGAAGCAATAAAGAACTTGATATCCTGGTCTAGGTCATGCCAAACAATATAGAGGACCAAATAAAAGGGCATTTTCTTCCCCAATTTGTCCATTTGGTTTTAGGCTATTGTGTTCAGCTGTGATATCAATTAAAGCCAGGGCTGCTTTGAATCATTATAGGTTGTGGGATTATTTTTTTTTCTCTAAGTGTTCTCCACCTCAAGTCTTCTTGGCACACAACATATTTGTTTTGTCTATTTTGCTTAACCAAATACATCTTCAGTTATCTTTCCTTATCCTTGTTACCACATATTGCAGTGAGAACTTACTGCCTTATGAATATTGTCCATAAATATTTCTTAGCTATGAAGAGAGTTTCCTGCCAGGACATTCATAAGTTCCTTGCAAATGTCATTTCTAAATGAAAGAAGAAACAAAGGAGCTTGTTTTGCTTTGCTATGAGCTTTTATAATTGCACTGACTTTTCAAGAAGCATACCCGATAAGGACCAGCCTACCTCAGGAGGTAAAAGATGAAAATAAATCATTAGAAACTCATCAAGAGAGTAGTGAAGGAATATTGTGAGTAGCAAAAGCAGAAAGTCCATCTTAGTGAATTTTGTCAAATATACTTTACCATTTCTATATTTAGAATTGTCACCAAGTTATTAAATACTGCACACTGTCATCCAATGTTATTAATGTTCCTGCATATCTGAGTAAAGAGATTTTAGCATTGTCCTGTAACACAGTGCAGGATTTGCTACATCTGGTGAAAATAGGAGACAGAATTTTTTTTTGGAAGAACAGGGGGATTTACACATTTGCTTTTATTCTTCCACAGTTTGAAAGCAATCTAAGAAAGCACCCAGGTATTAAAAACTTCCATGCATTTCTAGACACTCTGTTTTGAAAAATTATGATACAATCTGATCTTGAGAATGCTTGTAAAGAGTTTTATAAGGAATTTTAGATGAATTCTTTTGTTATTAATACAATACTTCTTTGGAAAACAAACCACAGAGATACAACAAAGAAACACATCTCTCTCTTTTAACCTAAGAATATACTAATCCCCTATGTAAAAGTTTAAAAAAATATTTGTATTTTTCTCTTAAATTTAGTTCCTAGTTCTATATTGATAGTTGAGAAATCTAGTTTCTGCCTCTCCCATTGTGTCAGGATTTGAACCTCGGATTTAAATGGGTAATCATCCTTAGCTTAGCCCATCCAAACATGATGTGGGTGAAACACATGGCTATTTAGGATCTTAGAATACACTTTAATATTAACCTCATCACCTGAACCAATTTTCTTCTCAGAATCATTGTTTCTTTCTTCAGGTCATCAAACCCCCTTTCCTTAGGCTAAATCATGCTTATCCACGAAGTTGGCCTGAAAAGAGTCTCTTCCAGCCTTAGTTTCACAAATAATCTTTCCTCAGTTTGCCCAGTAATTCCAAATTTGTGCCAGCAGGATACTGGACCCAGGCTCTACCTCTTCTCTGTGAATTGCCTAATGATGCTTGTGAGACACTAAACAAATCCCTACAGTGTAGTAGTTGTTTGCAGCCATAAAGCCTTTTCTGCTCCATAAAGAATGATGTGATTCCACACAGCCCTTAGTATTTGCTGTCCTGAAGTGACACTGCTGAGCCATTTGTGCACAGCAAGAAGTATGAATCTGTCTAAATGACTGTTATTAAAAGTACAATGCTGTTTCATGAAAACAGTAGTTTCACTCCACATGAAAACAGGTCTTAACAACAGAAAGAAAAATAAAATTAAAAGGGACCATTAATGGGGTGAAAAACACTCTGATCCTTTCTCTCTTAGCTATGTAAAGCCAAATTATCCTATCACAATAAAAACATGATGCTATTTGCAATAAACATGCAATTTCAAAATTACCCCACACCTGTAGACTAGTTTAACATCACATTTATGACTACACATTTTCTCCTTTCTTTTCCCATGTAATGTCAGATTCTATTGAAAAAAACAACAAAAAACCAAAAACCCCTCAAGTATTTACAAATCAGAATTATCAGTCTTTAACTTTTTTTCCGCATACAAAATGAAAGTTTTGGTCACACTATCCCATGTAATAAATGCCCTAGGTTAATTCTGCCAACAGGACAGTTTTGCCTGGCACCATACAGGATTTTTTAGGCACAAATTCATTTCTACACATGCTTCTCACTCTAATAATTTAAAAATGCTCTATGAAATGTTTGCAACCTGCATTTTCGTCCTGCCAGAAATTAATTTCCCATCTTTCTCCTGTCAGACATCACATAAACATAAACTAGTCATCCACCACGGAAAAATTTTGTTCCACAGCACAGACTGAAGTAGATTACACAAATTATAATAAAAGACTACAAATATTGTAATGAAAAATAATGAATGTTGTGATGAAGCAAAATGAATGAAATTCCTAATAACAAAAATCTAGTAGCACACTATTAGAGAAAGGAAAAGCATTTTTTAGAAAGTTTTTGCTGCGCATTGTTGTGTCATATCATTTAACAACTTTGTCTTAATTATTCCTGGCAGGGTTGGTTTTTTTTTTTGTTTGTTTTTTTTTAAGGATTGCTTACAGTTCTTATAGTACAAATCTGTGTCGTACTTTATAGAAAAAAAATCAATATATATTTGTATTTCTTTAAACAAAATCACAGAACCATTTAGGGTGGAAGTGACCTCTTGAGGTAACGTAGTCAAATCCTGCTGCTCAGGCAGGGTCAGCTACAGGAGGTTGTCCAAGTCTTTGTCCAGGCAGATTTTTAGTATCTCCACAGACAGAGATGCCACAAAAATTCAGGACAACATGATCTAGTGCTACCTGAGGCTTTGACCTATTTCTGATCCCCAGCTACCACAGAATCCAAATCACAAAATGGATCAAGTTGGAAGGGATCACAGGGGGTCGTATGGTCTAATCTCCCTGCTCCAGCAGGGTCATCCTAGAGCACACAGCACAGGATTGCATCCAGATGGTTCTTATATATCTCCAGTGAGGGAGACTCCACAACCTCTCCAGGTATTCTGTTCAGTGCCAGTTTGCACACACAGTGAAGTTCTTCCTCATAATCACGTGGAGCTTCCTGTGCATCAGTTTCTGCCCATTGCCTCTCGTGCTGTTGCTTGGCACCACAAAGAAGAGACTGACTCCATTCTCTTAGCTTGGCAGCTATGAACATTTTGTTTTCTTGCTGCTTTCCCAGACCCAACATAACTAACAAACTTTACTTCACTTTATTCCATTCTCACTTACGTACAAAACATGTTTATACCATCAATGAGTATCACTAACAGGGTTGCAGTCTGCATTGTTTTATATATATGCTGCAACAAAATTCTCAGTTTGAAAAAACCTATTTTCAACATGAGCAAATTGAGACTGAACCGTATAAAGATATTTTAAAGTATTTCCTTGCACTTTATGTAAAAATGCACAGAATATTGTGAGAGACAGGGTGGGAAACTTTGCAACTTTAATTTCACTCATAACAATGTTGTATTTTCCTCTATGTCAGAACAAGATCTACCCATCACTGACATTCTTTACATGGAAATGCATCTTGGGAAACCTAAAAGTAAATTCTTTATTTATCTAAGGCTCTACAAAAATGTGGGGTTCTTTTTCTCTTCCAACCTTTTGTTTCTTCCATTAAAAAGAATTCTATTTTATTGTACCACGGTTTATTATTGGTGGAAGAATAGAGCAGTAAAATAATAGGCTGATACACAAGTTGTATTCTGTAGGCAGCTGTATAATTGTTATCCTTGAACAAGTGTAACAATTTTAAATGTCTAAGCTAGACTTTCTTAACACTACAGCTGATGTTCTCTCAGACAATTGTTATGGCATGGTACAAAGACAATAAAGACACTTGGTGCTTTCTCACCCAGGTATTATATGAGATTTTCCATTTGCTCTGTGCTTTCTTTTGTTTAAATTTGAATTCTTGCCTACTGAAAACACAAGAGTAAGTGGAAACAATACTGCACATCTTTGGCAACCTTCCATAGGTAAGAAATAAAAAAGGAAAAGAGGCAGGAAGAAGATAATAGGCTAACATGCAACCTAAGTCTCATGACTCTCTTCTGCTTTCTGATGAACACAAAAACAAGATCTCTTTTCACACTGTTTTCTCATGGCTAATACAGTAAGAATCTTTGAATGTTTTTAATTACAGCACTGAACTTACACTTGTCCTTTCATCCATATGCCGTCATTTGTTTCAGGGCTTATGATCTCTCTTTCCCCTTCTTTGGCCTACAGAGATGACTTGCAAGAAGTGTATCTGAATACTTTCTGGTTATTTTTTTCTGATACCTCTGATTCTAGCTGGAATGTTTGTACAAATATGGTTCTGCGGGTTAAAGTGTGTAAGATAAGTTTTATAAATTTTACATTTTTAATACTGATAATTTCATAAAATATGTATTTTAACAAATAGCAGCATTTTTGAGGTTATGATGGATGAACTGTGGATCACAAGCAAGACTTGTGACTCTCTAACAGAGATTCTAGGACATGTCAGGAGACACAAGTGGCAAGGATTTGAAGCAGTTAATACTCCACTATTTAAGCACAAGGCTTAAAAAATGTTTATCATTTTAAAAATAATCTAAATTTATGTATGTTATAAATGTTAATTCACTACAGAATCCAGTTATTTGCAGTTATACCTCAACTGTGATTTCTTATTTTTCATTTTTGCCAGAAAACTGCCAGGTGAAATTCACCAGAGAAATGAACACCATAGAACTGAAATATGAAGATGATTTTTGCAATGCAATTTTAGGTTCCCTAAGCATGCAAGGTACGTGTTGAGCCAAAATCTCTTATCAGAGTACTTTAGAAGGTCTCATTTCCAAGGACAAATATTACTGAACACAGAGTCAGGTCCAGCTGACAGTACTGCCAGTAAATCTGGAATTTATCTGTTTAAATAGCTGGAGCTGTTCTGCAGTTGCACCTTCTCATTTCACAGCAGCATCTGGCACTGTAATATACAATAAGTCTGGGTTCTGTTTGTTTTAAACTTCATTGCACTTTTCCACATATAAAGAACTACTTCATATTATTCATCCTGCATTTAAACTAGAATCATCCTTGACTTCTCAAACTTAAATAGAATATTTCCCTGACTTTGAAGAAGCCGACATTTTCTCACTCTGTGAAATTAATGACTGGAAATTGTTGTTGGTTTTGATTTCCTAGGGAAGATAATGAATCAGAATGGAAAATACCATTTAGAAAAATCTTTAAAGGAATTAATATTTCATGCTCAATAACATAAAATAAAGTTCAAATACCTGCAACAGAGAAGAAATATAAAATACAGATACTCTTTAGTGGATGAAGAGACCCTTGTTTGTCTCAGTCATTGCACATGGAAGCATGCTGTGCACTGCTAATTAGGAACCTGAGACTTCAAAAGCAAGTCAGAACAAGCTGGTTATCAAACCAAACTTGTTTCCACCCTTTAACTGATGAGTCTCTTGATGAAAGAAGTCCAGCGTTGTTGATACAGCAGGGTTTTTTACATTATTCAGAAGTTTCCATATAAATATAAATTCAATTTTTAATTGACACTACTTTGGGACTCAAAGCAGTAGGTACCATACAATTTCAGTTTTGTGGAGGTTGTCAATCCTGGCTGGACACAAGATGTCCACCAAAAGTGTTCTATCACTCTCCTCCACAGCTAGACAGGGGAGAAAAAGTATAAGAACTTATGGATCGAGATAAGGACAGGGAGGCATCCCTCACCAATTATTATCATGGGCAAAACCGACTTGATTTGGGGAAATTAACCAAATTTGCTACCAATCAAATCAGAGTAGGGTAATGAAAAATAAAAAAAAATCTTAAAATGCCTTCTCCCCACCTCTCCTTTCTTCCTAGATTTAACTATATTCCTGGATTCTCCACCATCGCTCCCACAGAGGCAGAGCAGGTTGTGGGACTGGGATTTTGGTCAGTGCCTCATCATGCATTGTCTCGGCCACTCCTTCCTTCCTAGGGGCAAGAGGACTTCTCACACTCTTACCCTGTCCCATGGGAGACAGTATTCCATGAACTTCTCTCCTGTGAGTCCATCCCATGGGCTACAGATCCTCACAAACTACACCAGTGTTGGTCCCTTCCAAGGGTACATCCTTCAGGCACAGCCTGCTCTAATGTGGGTTCCCCACAGGGCCACATATCCTGCTAGAAAAATTGCTTCAACGTGAGCTCCTCCCTCCATGGGTCCATAGATCCTGCCAGTAGCCTGCTTTAGCTCAGCTTCATCCATGGTCACAGCCTTCTTTGAGCATCCACCTTGGCTTGGCATCTTCCACAGGCTTCAGGTGGGTCTCTGCTCCCCCATGGATCTCCATGGGCTGCAGGGGCACAGCTGCCTCACCATGGTCTCCACCAAGGGCTGCGGGGGAATCTCAGCTCTGGCACCTGGTTCACCTCTTTCCTATCCTCCTCCACTGCCCTTGGTGTCTGCAGAGTTGATTCTCCCACATATTTTCACTCCTCTGGCTTCAGTTGCACAATTTTTGCCCTATTCTAAAATATGCTAACCCAGGGTTGCCACCATTGTTGCTGATGGCCTTGGCCTTGGCCAGTGGTGGGTCCATCCTGGGCCAGGCTGGCATTTCATCAGACAGGCAGAAGCTTCCAGCAACTTCTCACAGAAGCCACCCCTGAAGCTCGTCTGCTACCCTGACCTGACCACACAAACCAGGTCCAGTGAATTAAGAGAGCACTACTAGACATGGGCATCCCAAAGAAGTAGATCTCTGCAGAACTGCAATGCTCTTTGTGCAGATATTACAGCTTGTCTGAAGGTAAGTTTAGCATCAGTGTACCAGGCAAGTGTGTCCCACGACTACATTTATTAGTTTATCAGTTCTGTAACATATACTTACCAAGATATTGAAAGTATATTTTGCTAATTTCAGAAAACTGAGTAGTTTCCCCACAACAATGTATATTTTGGCTGTGTTTAGTTAATCTATTTTTTAATCTTCATAACTTGGACTCAAGAATGTAAAAACCAATGCAAGCTAATGGAATAAATTTAGACACGTAGTAGTTGAGCATTTCTGGCTTTGCAGTAAAGAGTTACTAATTTAGGGGTCTCTTAATTTATCTGGCAATGTATTGGTTTCCAATTGCTAATAAATTCAAGGCTGTAATTGACTTTTCTATGCCACACAAATCTGTAAAACTGCTTCAAAGTGCTTCAGCTAGATGATAAAGCTCAAAAATGAGAAAGATGTGCCCATCTAATAAGTTCTCAAAGGCTCATAAGGCTTATCTACAGGTTCCTAGAAAATACATGTTCAATTTTTTTCGAAATGATTTTTCACTTGCATTCCCCAAGGTCAGCAAAACTCTTAGAATGCAATTGCCTAGTATAAATGAAACACTTTGAGCAACTTTCCATTATGCTGATTCACATTTCAAAATTTACATTCCACCTTCCCAGCAAAAGAAGTGACAGGATATACCAGAGGTTAAGCATGAAGTTAACTACAAAATGACAATTATGGTTATGAAAGGGAAGGCATGCATCTGATTTGTAGAGGTCAAGTCATGATTTGTGTGGGCATCTCAACTGGCAGCTAAGGCTCTACACTGCTCCCATAGGAACACACCTTGCTGCCCTATTTTCAGAGCTTCTGATAAGTCTGCAACTAAAGTGGATGTCTTTTATACATTTAAAATTTCTTCCTCCAATTTAATTTTAAAGAATATTAATATTTACAAACTGATTTAAAAATCTTGACAGGAAATGTCAGCATTAATGAACTTTCTCCAAATGCTGAGTGTAGCATTCCCTCAAAAATGTAAGGATCAAAAAGTTTGATGAAAAAGTACCTTCATCTTCCGAGTTATTTCCTTATTAATAAAATTTATCATTATACAAATTTGGCTTGCATTCTTCAATTCATATAAATAGTAACTGAGCTGATGCATGGTCCAATACCAGAATGTGTTAAACCTCAAACTAGCCTCATCAAATTCCTCACAGTCAGAGCAAGAATATTCCTCAGTTTCCAAGAGAAGTTGCTTGTGGATATCAGCTAGTCAAACTGGTTGCCAATTCCTTAACATAACATGAATAGCTCAGTATTTTGGTATACGCATGTTTCAGCAACCAATGGATATTCACCAAGGATATGGCATAGCATTTAAATCTAATTCTTCTGACTATGCTATTCTATCAGAGACTTCTGCTCCTTGCTTGCAGGGAGCTGTTGCTCTGTGTGCAACAGTATTGAAAAGAATGATGCAATTTATACAGAAAATCTGTAGGTCATGGAAGATACCATTGGCATGTTAATCTATAAACACCAATTAAAGACATACATCACAAAATGCAAACCAAAACCTACTAACTAATCAACTCTTTCAGATAATGAAGACAGGAACTTTCCTTTTGTACATTAGGGCTTTCAGTTATTCTCTCCACTACTCTATGAAGTTTTCCTAATAACATCAGGATGAGCTTAAGGCTTTATTTTCCCTGTCAGACTGTAGTCTTCCCATGCCTGCATTACTGGAGTGTTAATAATGATTTAAGAATTATACTAGAGCAATCACTAGCTGTCTTTGCAATTGAAATCAGAAGTAAAACATATTTGAAGAAAAACTGCAGTACATCTCAAGACCACATGGATTATACCTTCAAAAATTCCTGTCCTCTGAGTGAGGTTAATCTAAATCCTAAAATCCTAACCTCCAAATCTTGGGAAAGTAAATGACTAAAACCTGCCACTCTAGTATCACCACACCGGTTTCCCTAAGGAGAGGCAATGAATTGCTAGTTACTCTCAAGCCTGGGAAACATGGAAATCTTACAACTAAATCAAGTTACAAAGATTTTCCCACTGAACAGAGGGTAAAGAGAAACCAATAATATGATCCTGCAACAGTGAGACTTAAAGAGACTCCAAAAGTTTAATTGTGGTAAATCAAATTAAAGGATTAAAGGTGTTAGAGGAACTTAAATATCTTTATTTTTGTGTCAAAAATTATCTCTCGGAGGGTCTCCATGATAAGTACTTTAACATAAATACTATATTCTAGTGACAGTAGTAAAATAATGACCTTTTATAACCACTGAAATGGCTTCTTATGTTAACTACCCACATCAAAAGGGGCATTAGACCTTTCCCAATTTTTATTTCCCTTCTGAGTTTTACAAAGAGCAAAGTATAATGGAGTCTTAATAAGATATTAGACTCAATGCTCTTATTAATAGCAATGCAATTTCCCATCTATCCTTATCCTATCCTTATCCTTATCAAATACCCCAGTTTTCTCTTGACTTCTTTTGATTGGATTAAGTGGGAAATTGTTACATTAAGATTCTAGAAATTGGGCAGAAAATAAACCCCCTTACATTCCAGTTGGTCCTCGGAGACTAGAGGTGCTGGGTGCAGCTGGCCTTTATTTTCAGTTAGAGCCAATTTGGAGTTATAAATCTGGTTGCACTCAATTAGACCCCAGATGCATAAATAATGTGGGTTACACTATACATCTGGTCTCATTCATGCCTACAAATTCACAAAAAGTGCAAGTAATCAGAGAAACAGATTATGAATTCTTTTAGATTTTGCCAGTGATAACATTTACCAGACCTGCAAACTAAAAGTGTAGCACTATGTACAAGTATTCCTGGGTGTAACCTGATACAGCTGGAGGCACAAATTTTACCAAAGAGACATCCCTGCTTTGGGGACGAGAGAGGAGCAAGCATGTCAACTTGTCTACAAGGTGGTCATATTCCCATTGTCTACCACTGAATATTTCAAGTGCCAATTTGTATTTTTGGGAGAAATAAAGAACTCAAATATTCTGTTACTGCCATCAGAAATATGGTGGGCAAGAAACCTACTTACACATAGATGAGGGGTAATGAGATTCACATAGAGAGAGATTACAAAGGCTGTGGGTCTTACACAAGGGTGGAACAGAGCTGAGATACCAGTGTCACTCCCTCTTCCACCTAGCTTATTGCAGCAATAAGGGTCATCTGGCCTCTGCCTGATAACTTGTCACCCCCTCAACATGCTCTCATGCCCATGGAAATGCCATCACCACACATCTCACGGTATATCCTAAGGAACTCCCTTCACCACATATCTCATGGCTGTAGGCCTCATTGCTATAGAAATGCATACTGAAAAATTACCAAATAGACAGCATTGCGTTTTGGTTTATATTTTTTTTTCTATGAAGAAGCAATACGTTGGTGTTAGGAACCATAAAAGACTTTTCTTTGCATGGATAATTTTCAAATGGAAGAACAGGCAAATGCCAATATGCCCTATTAGCTCTTTGAATAAAACTCACTTTTCATTAACATCTACAAACCTGTTCAATTTTAAGACACAGGAATGAACTACCAAGTCTCATATAAAGCTCATACATGGGCCTCTTGAAAAAATTCTGAAAGCTAAAGTATTTCACATAGATTTGGCCCTGTCTCTTCAAAAACACCCCTATGGTACAACCAATAGGGGAAAAGACTGGGGCAGCATATTGCTGTCATGGGCCAGAAACAAATTACTAATGTTTTGAAGAAATATCATTGTGCCCATTCCAAACTTATGCAGTATATCAGAGCTCTTAAGTGAAATTTCTGACATAGCTACCTCATTTTAATTTAATGTTAAAACTTCCTTTTTAAAAGATAGGAAAATATGGAGATAATGGAAAGAATAAAAGAGCAAAGCAGAAGACAACTGGACAGCTAGAAATGGTAGAAAACAGAGAGAAGAAAAAGATAAAAATGCTGTGTCTCCCACAAGTACTAATGATGTTACGAGAATATTTTGTGCTGATAATCTCCATCATTCAGGCTCCAGGATGAACTGTTTTTCTTGCACATGTCAGATGGCAACAGATCAACTCACAGTGCCTGGTACTGGAACAAATTCCATGTATGACCTTAAACCCATTGTCAGATTGATCATGAGGTTATCTGACTTCTATAGTGGATGAGTTACACTCAGTTTTTAGACCAAGATCTTAATTTCTGAGATGTCACTTTCCTACTTTTCAGATCTCTGGGATTTCACTTTTCCCCATACTTCATTGAATCTTACCTCTTTATACTACATCTCAGGTAGTAATTAATTCTTACTGTAATGCAGAAAGGATAAAGTACTGCAAAAGCTGAGCAATAATTGCTCAAACTCTCTTCTATAATACAGATAAGAAAAGATATTACATTCTAATATTTCTGTACATAATTTCCTTCTAAAAATCTGAAAAGGTTTTAATCGTATCATTTCTGCCCATACCAAAAGATAGTTACATAATAACAGACATTAAAAAACCAAGTCAGATAAGGAGTTTCAAGTTTTTCCCACAGATTTTGCATCTGCTATACTTACAGCATTGAAACATAAACAGTGTTTATGACAAGAAACTGGTTAGACCCAAATCTGGTGGAAAATTAAAAGAAAGAAGCTTGTTATGGAATTCAGTGTGTCATCTTTTTTCCTCTCATCTTCTGAATGCCTCAAAATCAACTCTTGGTTTGGTTTGCTTTCTTTATTTTTTCCTGCTTTTTGCTGTTCTTTTCATATTAGCTTCCCCATTATTCAAGAGAAAGTAATAAAATTATTATTTGTCACTTCTGATATTTTTTTTCTACTCTGCTTCCGAACTTCTCCAATGCTAAATGGAAGAAAAATGGAAGACTAATCCTGTTAAAAGGCTCAACAGTACTCCCCTCATTCATAAAAAGTAAAACGTCTAAATTTTAAAGCTCTCATTTCCTTTCTGCTTAGGGGAAAATATAAGAAGGGTTTCCAGTGGTTTTCTGATAATTAGATTTTATAAAATAATTAAAAGACAATATACGATTGGACAATATTTTAGCAATTATTCAGGTCAGGGTGATCTAGAGTGTTTTTAGAACACCATATTTAAGTGAATAAAAGGCATTTGTTTGATGAATGTGGACTGTATTTATCTAATACAAAATGGATCAATATTCCATTTAATTTCTAAGTTTCTATTTTAGTTAAATTTTATTCTCTGGCATTTCAGAATAAATCCAAGATAGTTTCCTTTCTTTGGGCAGGATATTAAGTTTATGGGGTTAAATGAAGGAGGAACATAGCCGGCTGTGATACTCTGTAAGATATGCTCTATATTCAACAAAATGACAACAAAAAGAGGTTTTGTTGGGTTATTTTTTTTCCTCCCTGATAGCATGTCAGAATATATGTCTGTCTGTCTGTGTGAGTGTATGAAAACTAAAAAAAAATAAAAAAATAACAAAAAAATTCTACCTGCTAATGAAAGAATTAACCCAGATCTAAAATGCATTCTCTAACAACCAATTAGAGCATTTTTCTCTAAATACTGTCTACCAGAACAAGTGTTGAAGTCAATGAATTTATACCACAGATCTGTATGATACATAATATTGGAATAAAAAGATAGTTCAATATTGCAAGACAGAAACAAACAAGCAAACAAACAACAGCCACAAAAAATTACTGCCGAAAGATTAACTGGAACAGCAATCTTCAATCATCAATGAAAACCAAAACATGTAAAGCAATATATGTTTTTGATGTGATTTTTGCCATTTTGAATTGGTGTCTGTTCCTTCTGATCTGGCTTGGGCACTTGAGAAAAGTACTTTTCTGGTTATAGAAATAAAAGATAAGTATTCAAACAAAAACTGTCTGGTCATCTAAACTCTAGCAAGAAATAGAAGCTACCAAGCTAAAACAAAAATTACAATGAGTCTATCCAATCTGACTGACAAAGAGGGTCAAATTTTCTTTTGGGGATAAACAGAGCCTTGTATAACCAGGTAAGTATTATTAAAAACATTCTACTTTAATCTGGGATAAAAAACAAACAAAAAGCTCTGAGGACCAGTATCCTACTGACATCTACATAGTTGTTTCTAAGAAAATATGAAGAACCATATGAGTGAAATTAAACTCATGCTGCAAAACACTGACAAAAAAGTAGCACCTTCTAGCATAAGCTAATGTAGTCTTCATACTCCTAGAGAAGAAAATAACCTGACAGTCTGTCAAAAGTGTTGTTTTTACCACTCTGCTGCCTTTGCCCCTCTTGAGTTTTATCTCAGGCTGTTTGTAGATCTACTGCTTCTAGAAATGCAAACAATGCTGGTGCCAGAAAGTGGCTTCATTATCTCATGATATTGAAGATATTATACGCATTTTAGGACTGCTCAATAACTAGAATAATGTCTGTATTTATTTCCAAATCATGTCACCTGGAGGTTGACTATGGATCCATGTCTATATGGACCACTGAAGAATATCACTGAAGATTCTTCAAGCTACATCCGAGGGATGAGCACAAAAGAGCACAGTACTGCTTTGAACCCAGAATGCAGAACATAGACATTAGCCTGGCACAGGGGCAGTTAGTAAGTCAGTCTCAAGAGAAATTAGTCCAGGCTCAGCACCATGTAGTCGCAGCATCTTTGTAATGCTGTGCAAACATTCTCTTTTCAGCACAGAAATATTAACTGTGAAACAAGAAAGACCATAGAGAACCAACTGTTCTCACACCCAGCTCTATGACCTGTTAGTCACAGGTCACATATGAGCTTACATGACAGAATGCCTTAATAAAAAAAAGCCCAAATATCCTGGCACTTGAACAGGACCCCAAAAAGTTGTGAGGTATCAATAATTCAAAAAAGGACTGGAACACTGAAAAATACTGGAGGACCAGCATGTCTCAGAAATGAGATGTTTAGGAGGAGAAAATGCAAATGTGAAAAATGCCACAGCATATTTCAGCTGTGTCCTGGATATAGATGACTAAGGACACAGAATTTCCAGGTACCTGTTTAGAGCAAATACAACCCTCTGAAAATCTGAAAAATGAATGTATACACAGAATTTTCCCAGCTTTTATTTCAGCATCTCATCTGGTCTACTAAAAGCCATTCCTTCTCTCCGGAAGCTTTATCCATCTTTTGTGAGTACATAAAAGACAGGACCAAGAGAACTAGCAGTGGCATAAGCTCAAAGCATACAAAGTCTCAATATGGACACGTAGCTCAAAAACCCAAAGTGAGATTCATAAAGATTCTCCTCAGGGAATTAGAGGATGAGGACTGGGAGTGAATTTGTAAAACGCAGACTGATACATTATTGCTTTCTGCAAGAGCAGCAGACTGCATTTTATAGCCCAGAGATAGAAGGACTGTGCTATACAACATTCTGCCAAAACTTCTTTTCCAGGATCAAACACATGGATACGCTTGTATACCTAGAAGAGATCACTCAACTCACATTCTTTTGTTTTCAGGGAAAGGCATCACATCTAAATTTCTGTGGAAGTCTTTCAGTATAAAAGATGGCAAAATACTCATCTGTTCCCTTTTTTTTTTAATAGGTAACAACCAGCATAGAGACAAAAAACTCTTTAAAGCAATTTAAACCAGTTGAACAGGAAATAGTTTTATTTCTCAAAAAAATGGAGATGACCTTTTTTGCATTAAAAGGACAGAATGTCATTGATGTTAAATAATGTATGGATTTAAAGAATTTTGAAGCAGATAATAGGTTTAAGAATGCTCTTTCAAAATATATATCTATTAGAAAATCTTTTTAATGGCAGCTTCAGAAAGATCAAAAGGAAAAGACTTGCCATTTTTCTATGGTTCTGCAGTTTTTTCTGTGAAGAAGAGAAATATTTCAGTACTGAAGTATCTAAATTTAGTTATTGTATTTTTTCACCAAAAAAAGTTATTAGTAGATGACAATATGATTTGCAGTATGTCACACTTACATATTCCTGTGTGACTATTACTTCCTTTCATCTACTGAAGAATGGGCAAAAATAAAACATGTAGTTTAATTTTTCTCTGACCAGAAATGGTGAAACAGATCATTGAATTTTTTCCCCACCCTTCAGATTATGTGATGGTTCATCAACCCTTATACTACCCTTGTACAGTGGCTATAATTGTGAATGTGAATGTGAATATGATATAAAGATTGACTAGAAGAGAAAGTAGAGACCTCCATTCAGGTAATACAATGAGTAAATTAAAATAATTTTGACCCTGAAAAATGCTAGGAATATTTAAACTCATATATGTCATCCAAAATCATTCAGTACCCTATATAAATCATATAGATATGATTATTTAAAAGAATTCTCATGCAACTTATGTAATCTTTTCATAAAATAATAAGCTATAATAAAAATTAAAACCTGATTTTTTTCCCTAATTTCAGTGGTAGCAATCTGAAACAGACCTCTTGTAATCTCTGAGAGATTCTTAAGCAGAAAGCAAGAATATGGTATAACTCAGTGGCTGACTTGGTTGTATTGCAGGTAAAAATGGAGTAACTTGGAGTTAACTTAAATATGTTTATTTCAGAACTGGTATGGCTAAGAGCTAAATTTCAAAAGGACTAAAGGACAAAATTTCCAGCTATGACTACAGCTCACTTCTAATAAGCCAAGCAACACCTCATAAATTATCATTTCAGTCAAAACATTTATCAAACATCCTGGGTAACAAACACACACAGGTATTCATGTATAAGTACATGCACATATGTAAACAGAAACTGCGGCGTTAAACAAATGATCTCCACAATGGTGTGGTGAAGACACTTAATTACAAAGTCCAGGGTTCTTAAACTGTTAGTTTGTTATGAGTTTACATACTTGTGAGGCACAAATGTGCTTAACCAACTACCATAGGCCACAGTAGGAGCAGGCAACAGGTGTAACCACTCACCAGCCCCACGGTGCGAGCACTTACTGGTTCTAATAATTGTTTTACAATTATGTAACTTGTGTGTCACCTCTAGTTCAGCTGAGTCATTCCCAGAATGCTTTCTGGGTTAGCCAAAGTAACAGAAGTGAATAAGGATTTTACAGGGGAAACAAGGCCCTCACTTTGCAAGGCCTTTCTGCTCCACAACAAGAAAGCTTCTCTTTTCCCTACTGCTTATGTGTGACTTAAGAAGTCACTCAATTTGCTCATACTTACTCATCACTCAACGCAGAAAGCAGTAGAATGTAAACATGTATATATGTCTGACTAAGAGTTAACCTGAAACCAAATCCTTCGTATGAGCACAGAAAGTAATATCACCGAATCACTGAATATTCTGAGTTGGAAGGAAAACTTTAAATTAGCTCATTAAAAATCAGCTAATTATCCAGACTTGAAGCAAGGGCCAAAACATTCTGTCACTGGAATATTTTTGTAGTGTATGGGTCACTTTAAATCATTACCAAAGTAAAATGATGCTTTTGGGACTAGATGCAATGCAAAATTACTTTTTTATTTGGGACCATTTCCTATGGATTCTTAAAATGGACATAAGTATAGAGGCTTCTAGTCTTGAAAGTTGTAGAACAGAATGACGTATTAAACTCCACCCAAACAATCAAATATCCAACATAAATCAAAGAGAAGCTTATTTTTCTTTGTCATTTGAGCCACAACTATTAAAAAAAAAATTCATAGGGAAACCTATACTGAAAAAAGTACACATTGCTCAAACTTAGAATTGCTAAAATATCAAATGATTATTATTTATTTTTATAATGTTCATCGTTTAAACTCACTGGTCTGACAACTATAATCAGTTAATAGTCTTTCAGCTGAAATCTTGCAGGTCTTGCTAAGATTTTAGAATGATTCATAATAAACTGAATTGAACGAATAATTAAACAAATCAAAGGTCACTTAGAGCACAGCTACTAGACTCTGTATGTATTAAACACAAAGAATAGAAAAATAGTCTTTGATAGCCTAATAGACATGTAATAACTGGAAAGAGACAATTGTGGAAAACCATAAAATATTCCTGTGAAGTTTTTTTGAAAAAGGGCATGTTATTCATGAGTCACACAGAGCCAGGAAGTTCAGCCAGGACTTCCATCATCCTAATATTTGCTGGAAGCACATTTGGGCTGAGCACATATATCCAGGAGATATACCGAGTGTCCTGACAATATGTCCTGAACATAGGTCTTGACATATGTGACCTATAAACCAAATTCAGGAGATACTCTGCTGAACTGGATAATCCTACAGGAAGAAAAACTGGTCAAGTTTTTCACTGGTCAAGTGAAAGCCAGCAGCAAATGTCAAGAGCAGTGATGAAGGACTTAAAGCCCTGAAAGAGGGTAACAACACAAATAATGGAGTAGTATCCACCAGAATGATCCAACTGCAGAACTGAAGCTTTCCAGAAAACTACACATTTTGTTTTAGGCCTTTTGCTATTTCAGTCTTTTAATTCCACTCTCCAGCCTTTTCTTATTTATATTTTAAGGCTAGATAAGAAATAGCTTGCCCCTCCTCTAACTAACTGAGATGTCAACATACAATTGGAAAAAAGTTTGTCAACTTCGTGGAGAAAAGAAAACAAACCGTTTTCTTTTACTCCCAAACCTGTTAGTCCTGCTGTTAGAAAGCTCATCTGAGTTACAAAAGGCCCATCAGCTTACATAACTGCTCTGTCACACTGAAAGCCAGGCTTTGAAAAGCAAGTCCTCAGCTACTCCGCTGACCCACTGCAATTTCTAGATTACTGCCTTAGACTCTCCCACATATGGGTCTAGTTTGTGCTAAAATTATTCACTGAATCCAGTAGAGATGACAGGGATGGCTGAAGGACCTGATGGTGAGGCAATGATATGATACCAGGCCAAGGATTTAAATACTAAGCACCCGAAGTATAGACTTCAGTACTTAACTATCACATGACTGTTCTGCAAAAGGGCTTTTTGTTATCTATGATTTTGATCTCTGTTGAATCCCAGGAATCTTTCTCTGGTTAAGTTCTGTTCAAAGTAGTATACCCATGTGAAAAGCCTTTCTGAGCACAACTAACTGAATAAAAGATTCTAGGGCTTGAAATATTTGGGGGAATTATTTGGTGGTTTTGTGTTGTTTTGGTTTTTTTTTAGTTGGTTGCTTTTTCATTTGTTTTTGCTTTTTTTTGGTTTTTTTATTTTTTGGTAGTTTTTGTTTACTTGTTTTGGTTTTGATTTTTTTTTTTTTAAATAAAATTTTTAAGGGGGCATCTACAAGGTGATCTCTGTAATCTTGACCCAAAAATAGCATTTAAAACACTGGCTTTTCTTCAGACCTAGGAATGTCTTATGATAGTATTTACATACTTAGGAAGATGCTTTCTTGGTTGACCAAACTCAAAGCAGTTAAATTTTGCACTCAGAAGTGTGCCGGGTGTCTTCTATAGGTAGTAGCTGCCATGCTGGGAATGTCACATAGGATTTCTTGGCAAAATTGAGTTGTCTTAGAACACAGAGAAAAAAATAACAGTAAGTGCCAAATGATGCAACAAAGACAAAAGATCAAGTAAAGATTAATGAAAGAAAAATTACTGGCATTTTCACTGAAATTCTTGTATAAATATATGTAACCTATTTGAATCTTCATTACAATAGGCAACTGTTTTCAGAACTTTTTTATTAATATCAGAGCAGTTTTCCACTCAAAATTTCTATTTACTGCTTAGTTAAACATGTACTTAGGTTTGGAAACATATATCAAGAGGAAATATATCATCAAAATAACATTCCCATACATAAAACATCATAGTTTATATGTCAGCTTACTTAGCTATTACAACATTTAGGGAGTTTACAGCACAAAAATTTTAAGTTTCCCACTTAAGGCATTTCACATTTAACACATTATTTTGCATAGTTGTAAACTCTGTTTCAAATTGGCCCAATAGAAAATAAATCTAAAGAAAGCTTGTATTTTTAAAGATGTATAAGACTGTAAAATTTCCCATAAGAAAGACATAAAGGCTGGTTTTTTTTTAAATAATCTATATTAAATTTAAAAGTTTGAATATATTTAAGGCCAACAGTGTTTTGGCAAGAGTCCTCTAGTTCAATGCTTTGAATTTCAATTTCTCTGGATAACTAGAATAGAAGAGAAAAGGAAAAGAAGAAAAAAACCAACAAATAGAGGCCCCCTGTGGAATCATGCTGTTTATCTAAAAACATCTGAGTTCTTAGGAATAGTCACAAGTTTCCCATTATAAAAGTAACAAGCTAATATGCTTTAGCTGCTGCTATTTGAAGGGAATTTTTTTCATAATGAGAAATTCATGTGTTGCTTCATGTTTTCATACAGAAAATAGATCATTCAAATTACTTCCAAAATATGTCTGTGTTATAGGGCTTAATGTGTCACTATCTATTTTTTTACTGACTAAATAAATGTTAATCATTTGCCTACAGCTTTCATTCTCTTTTCAGTATAAATTAGTGCAGTCTTCAAGTTTTTTGTTACTCATATAAAACAAATGGTTCAAATGATGTACATAATTTTCCTTTTCTAGAACACAAGATTATTGAGGTTAAGAACAGTCTTTCACAGGGTCTGTTTTACACTATGTTTGGAAATCACACAGGGCCATAAGGATGCCTGCAGAAGAAGGCAGAAGAGAATTACATCCATAATTCCAGAAAATTTTTTGAAAAATGTAGTAAGTGTTGACATGAGTACTATTTTAACCAAATTCTTTTCATAACTAGAACAATTATGAAAATTTTTTTTATTTGTTTTTCAAGAAAAATAACTTTAAAAACAAGTAGACCATACTACTAGTGTAAATTGAATGACTTGTGGATTTATTAAAGCTAATAGAATATGAGCTGTACTTAACAAAGGTGCTATTTTAATTATTAGATACTTTCAAACTGAGATAACAATGAAACAAATATTAACCTGCTATTGGAAAACAACCCAGAAATTATCTAAATGCATGCTTGATATATAATTTACTATCAAATTCATTCTGCTGATAGAAAGTAAATAGGGTTTCTGTATTCCAACGGAAATAAATCCTTTCAAAAACAAAGCCTAATATATAGGATAATTTAAAAAGATCAAATGCTTCTGTTTAAATATACAGAATTATTCAGTCTATGTATCCTAACTGTAAAGGGATTTTATTTTTTTTTTCTTTATGATCTTGGTTATGGTATTAATGTAACTAAGCACATATTGTATTTTAGAGAATCCACCAACAGTTCATCAAAATGACAATATTACATTTTGCGTACATTTGCCTTGATCCATTTTATGTTGTCCTTGAACCTCAATCAAAAATGTTAACAAGAAGATGTTGTCTTCCACAGCACATACTTATGCACAATGCAGAGTCAGCTAACTAACAAAAGGAGTGATGCTACAAACTCACAATATAGCTACAAATACTCTTGCTTTCCCTTTTGATTCTCTAGAAGACTGTACCCTAGAAGACAGAACAGAATAGTGAAATTTAGTGAAAATCAAAACAATTAAGCCTTTTCATTAGTCTGCAGAAAAAAAATCTCTTTTTGTAAATGTTGGAAGACACTTTCTGTGAGATTTAACTAGAGAGACTACCACTAAAAAGTATTATTTTCTTTTGAATTTATGATATGTTTGAAAATAATTAATGAGAAGCCATTAAAATATTAATAACTACAAATTATTTCAAAATAACTTTATTCATATGCAGTCACTGGGAGAAACTAAGTTATTTACCTGCATTACACAGACTGGTTTAGGTTGCATATAATTAAATGTACAATTTTTGCACCTTTTCATCAATTCTGAGATCCCTATATGTCTTCTTTAAATAATATTATGTTAACCACGACAATAAATGCAGTAGTGCAACTTCATGCATAATGATAAACATGTCTCACTGACACTTTTCCATTCTATTTTTAATATTCTAAATGCTGTGTCAAACTCCAATACCACCACTTTGAATGACAAATTGTTCGCAGCCCTCAGAAGTTAGTTACAGAAAAAAAATTGTATGTCTTTCTCCTATATTTTCTCTACACCTCACTTGTAGGAAATTAAATCAAGTGTATTTTTCTCTTTAAAGTCATGGTTAAACAAGGAGGTGGTTACTGGTATCACCGAATTTCAATGGGCAGATACAGCTGCTGAGTCCTTAACAGCTGTAAAACCATGTGTTGGTTTCTGCTTGGGTAGAGTTAATTTTCTTCCCAGTGGCTGGTATGGGGCTTGGACGTTTTGGATTTAGCAATCCAAACCCTGAACACAGGGTTGCTAACAGAGAGACGGTTTTGTCATTGCTGAGCAGGTCTTACATAGAGGCAAGGTCTTTTCTGCTGCTTACATAGAGGCAAGGTCTTTTCTGCTTTTCGCACTGCCATGATGGTGAGGAGGCTGGGGGTGCTTGTGAGGCTGGGAGGAGACACAGCTGGGAAAGGTGACCCAAACTGACCAAAGAGATATTCCAGACTGTGTAAAGTGGTGGGAAGAAGGAGGAAGGGGTGGAGAACCTTTGGAGTGATGGTGTTTGTCTTCCCAAGTCACCATTACACATGTAATACATACTGGAGAGGTCTGAACACCTGCCTGCCCTTTGAAAGTGGAGAATGAATTTCCTGTTTTTCTTTGCTTGTGTGCACAGCTTTTGCTTTTCCTACGGTACTGTCTTTATCTCAATCCATGAGTTTTCTACCTTTTACCCTTCCAATTCTCTCCCTGATCCCAGTGCTGGGAAGTGAATGAGTCGCTGCTGGCTGACGTTAAACCATGAGAGATCATAAACATAATTCCCAATAATATTATTGCATTTATCCACTTCTGGCTAAAATTGGCCTACAAAATGTCAGAAAACATGTTTCGGCAGTCCATAATGATTCAGGAAGGAAATACAAGTAGATAGTAAATTCTTAAAGCAGCCTTCCAATACCTAAAGTGGGCTTACAAGGAAGATGAAGAGGGACTTTTTACAAGTGTCTGTAGGGACAGGACAAGGGGCAGTGGCTTTAAACAGGAGAAGGGTAGGTTTATGTTGTGCTGGCCCTCCTACAGTTAAGCCTGGGCGACCAACCACATGGGTCAGTGACAGTCAAAGAAGAATCATGGGTATGAGCTGAAAGCTGTTACTGTTGAAGTTAGGGTGACTGTCTAGTGGCAGCCCAGAAGACTCTGTGGCTGGAAGAATTAGTATGCATCAAGTAATAAGTTTATTGGCCCCACACACTTCCCCGCCTCTACCCTATTTATGGTTTTGTTCTAGTATGTTCTCCCCAGTTCAGCATCCCATTGGTTTATAAGTTTTGTATCCTCCCCTGTTATGTTGTGATTGGTCTGCACCCATTATCTCCTCCCCTTTGTCTTTCCCTGATTGGCTCTTCAGAGTCAACCACTCCCCTTTTCCTTCCCCTTTGAAGCTCATGCAATCCTTTGTTCTGGGCTCTTGAGCTCCGGACTCCTTGTCCTCCTGCTGCCCTCTGCTCTCCTTCCCTCCTCACCGTCCTTTGTCCTTCACCTACGAACCTTAATAAGTCCTTTCAGAATCCCCAGCAGGAGATTCTGCATCTCCTTCATCTCTACCTGGTTTCTTCTCGAGCTTCTGTCCCCCGAGCTCCGCAGCTTGCCCCCGTGCTTCATGACCACTGTGCACCCAGCGTGCTTCCAGCCCAGCCGATCGCCTTTCCGTGTGGCTTTGGGGCTTTCGGCTGTAGAGGGGACACAACGCCACAGGTTTAGAGTAGATATCAGGAAGAAACTTTACTGTGTGGGTTGTGATGCATCAGAACATGTTGCCCAGTGAAGTTGGGATGTCCATTCTCTGAAGTGCTTTGAGCCACCTGGTCTAGTAAAAGGTGTCCTTGGCCATGGCAGGGAGGATAGAACTAGATGACCTTAGAGTCCCTTCCAACCCAACTCATTCTGTGCTTCTCTAAAACAGCTCTGAAATCCAGATGGCTAAACTGTACCTTTGGCTTGAATATTTGCTTTACATTGTTTAACTGCTCTCTACTTTTGCATATTCTAGCACCGGATGCCTGAACAAGCAGATAGTGCCAAATCTAAAGAAAACATGCATCATCTCCAATCTCAAAAAGAAGATTTTAATCCTGTGGTCTTGTCCAGCAAACATCAAACTGGATGACTGCAGCAGCTTTAGACTGAACTGCATAACACAAGACAAACACTGGAAAATAAGACAACAAACAAAAGATAAAATGGTTACCAGGGGATACAAACTAAAAGCTTACAAAACACAAAACAAGCCACAAAGATAGAAAATAAATTTAAATAAAATATATTGTAGGAAATTGTGAATTGATGCTAAATTTATTTGTATTACACAACTTCTAGTTGTTTGGGTTATTTTTCAATTTGGGATTTTGCTGTTGATGTTTTTGTTGGTTTTTTTTGTTTTTTCAGTAATTAGCAATTGTCGTATAACTCATTTGCAGTGAATAAAATCTATTGAAAAGCCACAATTTCAGTATCATTATATGCACATTCACTCTGTGACACAAAACATAGTTAAATGTTTCCCCTATATCTACAAAACAGTAATATCTCTCTGTTGAACAATTTCTGAATTATGATAATACTATCAATGCCAAATTCTTTCCATTTATCACTGAATCTGCAGGTTTTCATTATAAAACTGTGTATTGGGATATGGAGATTTGCCAAAAAGTCAGTATATTAGAAATTATATCAGATATAAACATGTAACTTATGGGCAAAAGAATTAGATTTTAAGAAAACTTAACAGTGAGTAAAGCAGTACATATTCTATTTTTTTGTATGCTTATTCAAACCCAGAATTCTGAAACTGTAAAGACTTTTCATTACTGGGCCTTAGCTTTCAGAATTGTTAGTTACACATTTCCCTCTAACAGAGTCTGTTGCAGAAATAAGCTTGTTTATGTTATGCAGAATCATATTCAAATCATGTAAGCAACAATTCTTGCCTTCATTAGGCAGTACTCATTTATTCCTAGAACAAAGGAACAAATGCAAAATTTCGACTAATAAAAAACCCTCTGTTGCATTTTAAAAGCCACACAGCTTAATAAAAAAACTTTGTAAGTGAGGTGTTGCACTACACAGTGTAATGCTCCTGCTAGAATACAAGAAATGAGAACACATTATTAGGGACAGAAATTCAGCATAATAGAAACGTTGCACCAGAGAAGTTACATGATCATTGAAAGTCATGTCACTTTTTGCTTGTCTTGTGAAGCCAGAAAGAATGTCAGAAATTGATAATAGCTTCATTAGGTATAAAAGAAGGTACACATCCCAGCTATGCATCTATGGTGAGAAGTGCAAGAATAGAACATCTAGAAGAGAACCCTCCAGCATAGGATTTGTCTTTGGGACACAAAGTGCTGATGAAGTTTCAGGTGACTAATTCAAGTACTTATAAATGCTATCTTGAAAGCCTCATGTATAAAAAGGATTAACTACTGTATTATGGAAGTGCATTATCATCTTCACAGCTGCAGTTGCACTGAAGGATTTTTTCACAGCTACCACAGATATTTTGCATAACTCCTCACAAGTGCTTGTTAAGAACTAAGAATGTTTTTGGAAAATGGTTGCCATAAGAAATGCTTAACTGTTAGGATAACCTGAAGATCAAGAACAATTATCACTTGCTAGGAAGCCAAATGAAAGATGGAAGCCAAATGAAAGATGGAATAAGAGACTTCATGTTCTAAATATTTTCAATGATTAACATAGCTATTTTGACCACTGTTAAAGCACAACCTTAGGTATTTAATTCTAGGGCTTCAATAACCCTTGTATTTTTTTTCTTCTGCTTGCTTCCTAACAAATCATTAAACTTTTTTGAATCCACTTGAGAATAGTGGAGTCCTCGAAATGCATGTGCATGTGCTTCAAACAATTTCCATCCTCACTCAAATATCTAGAGACTATACAGAATTTTGAACGACTGATTTACTTCAGCGCTTTTTTAAAAAGCAGTAAATCAATAGGAAGACAGAGATAAGCTATAAATGAAGTAGTATTTGGTACTCTCGTCTCTGGAATCTCACTGTCAGCTCTCCAAGTGATTTCTTATAAATGTCTAAAAGCAATTGCTCTCCTTTGTTAGAAGAATACTATTCATTACCTCTTCCTAAAACACAACCATGAAAAATCAGCAGAGCTGTACAGGTTAGCAGTCCCATTCATCCCTATCAAAATATGCAGTTAACTGAACACAACATGTTCCATCTGAAGAGACCATCAGATCTAATGGAAACATTCAGCTAAATAACCATCACAGCCTGCTGCCATTCCTAAGATGGTGTAGACTCAAGCTCGCATGGAAAAGGATCAAGTTCCACATTTTGCATTTAAAGTTCCAGACTTGCCCAGCTATGCATTTCTCCACAGAGCTTTAACAGATGGGAATTTCATTGGAAAATGCTTCACTATTAAGAGAAAATTTTCCAAGCGCTGACTGTGCAAACAGCAATTTGATCACTGTCAGAATTTTGCACTGAAATAAAAATATTTGAAGTACTGAAAAAAAGAAATAGAAAGTAGGAGGAAAAAGCATATTTTCAAGAAATGGATTCAAATTTCTAGAAATCTTAATTTTACTCAAAACAATATTCTAGTTTAAATCTTGGTAAGAAAGATTGACCAACTCTAATCTCATGGAAAAACCTCTGTTTCGTGTGTATTTTTAACATAATGAGAGAAATCTTCAAGCAAACACTTTTGTTAGTATTTTTCTCTGCTTGTCCAGTTGAGGAAGGGAAGTACTAGAATGGCTTTTTTAGGATCAGTTGTCCAGCAAAGGTCAACCTCTAAATAATGGACGTTACAAAGCTTTAATAAGCAGAGATACTCCTCATCATACTATTTCAACATATCTAAAAGGTGATTAATAGGATAGGTGATATATGCCTCAGATGATATATGTGAGCTAGATTAAGAGTTGGTATCACTTGCATCACTGGCAGAAGAGGAGAAAGATACCTTTCAATTGTCACTAGAAAAAAATTTGCATGCACTGAGTTGGTGAGGAGCTCACCTAAGGCCTTGGAAAATAGCTGTTTCATATCAGTGGATGATAGCAAAAATTCCTCTAGCAGTGTCATATCAATAATTTTCACTTCAGCAACAGGAATTTTGCAAATACAGTCACTAAGTGTACTCTTCCTCTGAGAAAATATGTTTTTATAAAAAAAGTGCTGTGTCTTAATGATCACTCTGTCATAGCCACGGTCCTTCTGTTCATGTATTTGAACTGAGAATAAGTCAGCTAGATAAGGGTGCTCATCTGGCTTTTCCCCATCCTCTGGTATACACAAATAAGGTAGGGTAAACATGCTGTGATATGAAAGTCACTGGAACCATTCAAAAGTGTGCTATTTTTGGGAGTTTAGGACCCACAATAAAAGTTACCTTTCTTATTTTCAGGGACATACTGCAGTGTGGGGAATTTTTAGGATCACTTACGGATACTTTCAGGAATTGGTATGAAGATTTGTGGAGGCACACTTTAAGCATGTACAAATGGAACAAGAAAAGTAATGACTGAGAAAGAAATTCAGTTTTAATCCATGGAAACAGAATTATAGTAATACTTCATTATTTATAAAGTTTACTAGCACTTCAGAAAACAAAACATTAAATTATATTTTATAAAAGCACCATCAGTCAGCAATGAGACCTAGGTCTCCTGAACTCCAACATAATATGTTATCAATAGGAAAATACTGATTCTCATTATGTACTGAAATGGTGCATAGCAGTTTAGTATTCTGAAAAAGAAAAGAAGAAAGTATTTTTCTAATAGAATATCAATTATGACAATGACACAGAGACATTGTCCACAGTCATAGCAAAAAAAAAAAAATCATTCAAAGCAATTCAGTGGCAGATTCTCAAATAATGTGCTATTTTATCACCCTTTAGACCAAGCTGCATCTCTAACAATGTAGTTGCACAGTGCATATTCCATTTTTATTCACAACTACAAGAAGAGCCAGCCCTTCCCCCAAAACTTAATGCCTGAATGTCTGATTCAAAATAATGGAAATCCTGAAAAAGATATTTGGGGAAAAAAAGCAAAATATTTGATCTATTGCATCTGACATCACAAATGATGAGCCTTAGTAAACAACTAATATCTTCTCATATTTATGGGTACTTATCCCAAAACACTGAAACTTGAAGTATCTTAATATAGTCAGTTAGGCCTAATGCTGTTTTTCATCAGCTGAAATCTTAGATATTTACATCATTTTCTTGTCACTTCTTCATGGATTTTGGGAACTTCATGAACATTATTTTTATGAGCAGCCCACTAGGCAGTATTTGTTGCATTTGCCTTGCACTCATTATTTCTGGAACAGAACTAATGGTAATATTGTTGATTAGTTTTCCTTTCTCACCCTTTTGATCATGTTGATTAGTTTTCCTTTCTCACCCTTTTGATCAACATGTCAAAGGCAGGAGCATTAACTGGTATATTTCAATAACTTTATGAAAGTATTCATCATATCACTATGTTTCTGGACCCTTAGTTTTCTCTGATGAAAGGTAGAGCTTTTATTCTTCTTCCCTTGCAGATCCATCAAAATATTAACTCTAATTAGCCCTTTGTTATCTCTGTCAATACATAGATGCATATATAAATATGCATAAAGTATATATGTAGTATATATAAATATGTATCAATATATACATATACAAATGTAAAATCTGCAAGAATAAAAGGGTTAACCAATGGCAGAACAAACCCATACTGAGTAAATGGCAAAGCTGCCAAGGTGAATTTAACCTAAAATTTTGTGAAAAATAAATAAGATCCAGAAATAATTTCTACTTCTTGTCCATCTTCTAGTCTGTACAGAAAAGAGTTGCATGTTCTGCTAAGATCTTGCAGGAATCCTTCTACTGAAAATAAAATGTTATATTTTTTCATGAAAATTTACAGGACTTATATTATGATAGAAATAATTTTAAAGGAAAAATTACTAACCATCTGATATCTGCATAGTTTGATTTTTAGCTGTACTACTATGGTCTTATTTTTCCTTCTCCTGAGCTGGCAGATGGGTCTTAACCTTGGCTCAGTCTGTTTTTCTGTTAAATCACTTGAGTCAGAGACTGAGGGCTCTCTCTTCACCAGCTAGCACCTTACACCATCAGCTTTTAAGAACACTTCCCAACCATCTACATGTAAAATCTTGAGTTTTAGCTTAGATTTCTTTTTTTTTTTTTAACATTTTCAGATAATTTTTCTTTGAAGAAAACAGAAGGTGCTCTTAGGTGGAAAGGAACAAGGACAGCCCATGAGTCAGTGTTCATATTGAAACAGAGCCAAATCCAACCTTGACCTTTTGAAACAATAATGAGCTGCTTAGCTCTATTCAGTGCACATCTGACTATATTTTCAATTACTCCCTTGAAACTTCTCCCTGATATCTGACTTCATTCCTCTCTGTAATAATTTCACCCCTTCACTGAAAGTGTTGTCAAGCACTGGAACTTGCTGCCGAGGGAAGTGGTTGAGTCACCATCCCTGGAGGTATTTAAAAGACCTGTAGATGTGGTGCTTACAGACATGGTTTAGTTTTGGACTGACAGTACTGAGTTAATGGTCAGACTTTAGGGTAATCTTAAAGATCTTTTCCAATCTAAGGAATTCTGTTATTCTAATTTTATGGTACTAGCTCCCCCCTTTGTAAGTTTTGTTAAATAAAATAATGTGATAAGCATGAAGTAGTCAGATGAAGTGATGATGAGGGCAATGTTAATACATAAATAAACAGGATGCATTGTACAGCCTCTATTTGGGGTAATGAATACTTGCCAACACAAGTCGTTCATATTTTAATAAATTCTTATGTCAAACAGACCTTTCACCCACTACTGTTATACATACCAGCAGCAGTAAAAACCCTCATTATAGACCTAATGTACTAAAGAAACTACAGACTGCAGTTAAGTAGAAATCTCAAAGAGCGGAGGAAAAACAGTAATTTAGAATTCTGTATCAGTTTACGCTTTAACTGACCCCTTTGGATGAAACACTAGAAAAGCACTGTACCAAAAGATTCTCTAGAAAGGACTGTACCTCACAGGGGGTTGGGCTACATTATTCATCAGTGAATCCTGCATTGAATATTAGACAAGCTTAAATATGAAACAGTTTTATTAGTTAAGTCAATTAAGTCCAATTAAATTTTCTTGTATGCAAGATTCCCAAGACATTTGAGATTCCTTCTTAAAACAATAGAGAATATTTTGAGTACAAGCAGTAACATCTTTTAAAGACATTTATTTATACATTTATGATATATTAATGTGACAGTGGTGACCAAATTAGACATGTAAATCAAAGACAATGTGCCAAATGGGTACTTATATATAATTTTTTTACATTGGTAAAGTATTACCAATTTATTACTCAATGTTTTGAAAGATACTGTGCAGCACCTCTGACACGAACATTCAGAACCCAAATGAGGAGAGGTAAGAACTTAACAGCCCCTTCACCTTGTAAGAGGAGACAGAAAATCAAAGAGCTAATAAAAATAATCCTGACAGAATTAAACTTGATTTCTGTTGTGATAAAAATAAATTCTGGGAATGGAACATCAGATTGACACTTTTTTTTTTTAAAAACTGCAAAGCTTCTGAAAATAGGAAATGCACGTAACCAGAGACAGATGTTAGAAACTAAATTTTCCACACTTTCCTTGAGAAATCTGATAGTGTTTACAATAGGTCAGATTCCTTAATCCTAAATCAAGAGGACAATATAAACAACTAGACATTTAGAACCCAAAAGGTGTCGCAATTAATAAAATGGGGACTGGATGAGAAGGGCTGGTGGGTGAAAGGCTGGACATGAGCCAGTGATGTGTGCTTGAAGCCCAGGAAGCAAATCATACACATCCTGGGCCATCTCAGAAGCATGGCCAGAAGGAGGAAGGAACTGATTCTCCCCCTATTCTCCAGTCTGGTGAGATCCCACCTGGAATAGTGTGTCCAGCTCTGAGGTCCTGAGCACAAGGGAGGACATGGGCTTGTTGGAATTGGTCCAGATGAGGGCCACAAAAATGACCAGCAGGATGGAGCACCTCTTCTGTGATGACAGGCTGAGAGAGATGGGGTTGCTCAGCCTGGAAAAAGAGAAGGTTCCAGGGAGACCTCATTGTGAGGTCTTTCACTTCTTGAAGGGGCCCTATAAGAAAGATGGGGACAAACTTTTGAACAAAGCCTGTTGCAATAGGACAGAAGGTAAGGGTTTGAAACCAAAGGAAGGTCAATTTAGAATAGGTATAAGAATGAAGTTTTTTTATAATGAGGGTGGTGAAACACCAGAACAGATTTCCCAGAGTGGTGATCAATGCCCCATCCCTGGCAATATTTAAGGCCAGGTTGGACAGAGTTCTGAGCAACCTGATCTAGGTAGGATGTCCCTTGCTGGTTGTAGGAGAGGCTGAAACTAGATGGTCTTTAAGGTGCCTTCTAACACAAACCATTCTATGATTCTATTATTTGGATGAAGGGATAGAATTCTGGGGTTAACTTTCTTCACAGCAATCCCTCCACTCTGCTTTGGGGCCAATAGGGTTCTGGTAACCTACCAGTGTTCCACCTATTGCTGAGCTGTGCTTGCTCTTCCACACCTGCTCAAAGTGAGTAGGCTGGGGTTATACAGGAGGTTGGAAGGGGACACCACCTGGGAGGCTGACTCCAGCTGCCCAGAGGGATGGTGTACACATTGTCACTCATGGGAGTCAGGAGGGAAGGTTCAAGGTGAAGGTGATCCTGGGAAGAAGAGCTGACAGACAGAGAGAAAGTATTGATGGGTTTTTTTTTGGTCTCTGTTTCTCACCATCCTATTCTTATTTTCAATAGGCAATAAGTTAAATTAATTTTGCACAAGTCGAATCTGTTTTGCATGTGATAGTAATGGATCTGCTTATCTTTATCTTGACCCACAAGCTTTTCCATCCTATTTTCTCCACCTGTCCTGGTGAGGATGGAGAAAAAGAGCATGGTTGTGTGGGTGCCTGGCAGCCAGGCATGGTCAACCCACCAGAAAGACAAGCACAGATAGCTGTAGATTATGCAATTTGAGAACAAAATAGATCTGAATATCCTTTTGCATTTTTGGCTGACATATATCAAGTCTGTGATGTGTGATCAGCATTTCAAGGAGAATAAAAAACAGGAAAAGTGAGAATTGTGATACTGCTCCCCCTGTCAAAGATCTCAGAAGCACAATACAGGAATCAGAAAAAGAATTAAAAATCCAGTTTGTTTCTTGGGTCTGGATACTATTCAGATGGTTTCCTCTCACTCCCATCAATGCAATTTCTCTGGTTCTTGTGTTGCACTGGTGTAATTTGCAATCTGGTATGAGCACAGCATGCTATTTACATAATATATGGCAAAATATTGTTGATATTCTCCTTTAATCAAAATATGCTCCAAAATATGCCCTTCAGTTGTACCTATCTCTTCACCAACTGATTTTTTTATTTTATGGATAACAGGAGCACATTGTTTGTACGTGGAATTGTAGAAAGTCATCTATCCCACATATGTATATGCTTTTCTTGAACACAGTAGTGGAGACAGGAGGATGGTTATCTTAACTCAGATTGTGTCTAAGCACCATTTATAGAGTACAGTATTGCTACAATGAACAACACAATATTCTCAAAAGCATATTATTCAGAGACTGCTAATTGACCCTAACCAGAATATATGTATAACCTTAAAAATAAATTACTCAAATACATTGAATATTCCTTCCTATGTTAAATAGTGGTAACATTTTTTAAAAGGATTTTATGTTTAACATTTTTCCTCATTTGGTTTAACTGAAAAAGCTTTCTTTCTGTCATGATTCCTACAGTTATTCAATACTAATGCAAACATATTATCTTCTGCCTTTCATCAGCTGAAAATGTCATCACTGAAATAAACATTCTTTGACCATTAGCTCGTTTAAAGCATTTGATCTTATCTCCTCTTTTAAATACAAAATCCAAAGGCATGACTCATCTCCTAACTCTCTGAAACAGCAGGGGGAGCTTTCAGCTTGTTTAGAATTCCACAGTGTATTTAATTTATCATTCAGGAAAGTGTATCTGAGCTGTGTTACATTGTAGAATAGATTTTTAGAAAGATTAGACGATTTTTGATTTCATTCCCAGGGCCAACACCATACCTGATCGATAAATAAACAAGAAAAAAACCCAAATCCACACACACACAAAAAGCCAAACTTGCTTACATTTTTAGTGGCAGTTTGGTCTTCTAGGGAAAAGGCAAGAATTCAAGTCCCTTGACTGGCACTTTATTATGACTCTTGTATCACAGTTGAATGCATTTTGCGTGTCACAAAGGTGTTTTAATAGTCATAAAGCATTTAACAACAGTCTGAAACATATAAAATTGTTTAAACTCGAGTGCATACCAGCTGATACACAAAGGGACATGACCATATGAGTCTGAAAAAATGTAACACATTTCTTGTCTCCAAAAAAAACCTGTTTCTGATTCTGAGTATAGTAACTGCTTTTCCAGGTGGTTTCCATGGGAATCCAAAAATTGAAGTGTGAATTTGTATTCTTTGTAAACAAGGTATTGATGTATTTATTAATTATTCTCAATTGACCTCTTCCAGGACTGGTGCATAACAATGTACTTTCTAGTACCATGCATTTTTTCCTCATCTAATTAACACTAGAAAACAATACTGAAACACAAAAGAATAGAGAAGAAAAATCTAAAACCACAACATTAATTGATAATTTGTAATTTGCCCTTACATTTGTAGTACACCATCACAGGAGTTAGTCAAACAGACAGAAGTTGCACTTAACTATGCTCATTTATTTGCATTTTGACTAGCAAGTAAAATTGCATACATACAACCACAGTACTAGTTCCTGACCTTAGAAACTTTTGGCAAGATAGGCTTTTCTTTTCCTTTTGTATTCAATTGAGTGGTTTAATTATTTCTTCCAAGTAATTTCTACTTATTTCATGCATACATATAGAAAAAATCCTATCTTTATCAGATATTTACTAGTATTTATTTAGGTCTTTGAACAGTAATATATACATCTGGCTGCAGCTAGAATTTCTGCAGCATCCTATAATTCCAGATTCCTGACTTTATTAATTTTTAATATGTTGAGCAATGAAATTTGAGTTAATTTTCAAGAGTTTCAGGAATGGCAGTTAAAATTAGCCAATTCAGGAAGTCCGATATGCTTTTTTTACATCCTCGGATGATGCAACAACTCTTAACTTCATGACTACAAAACAGCTAAATCAGGTCTCCGAGGTGTGAAACTGAAAACAGGAGAGCAAAGATAAAAACTCTATGTTCCTAAATGTCTCAATTTTTAGTTCTTTTTCATACTTCTTACCTGTTAGAGCCATTTTCTTCCAGATACATCTCAACTATGCTAAATCATTTGACTCTATCACCTCAATCTGTGTGCTGTACTTCATAACATCTATTGAAATATTTCTGCGTCATATGTTCTCTTCATTTGTCACCAAATTTCATTTCTCCTTCAACTCTGACTTTCAGCTTCAACATTTTGTGTTCTTCAGCCAGTCTTCTTTCCACCTTAATTAAAATTTACAGTGGGAAACAATATTACCTAAGGAAGAAAAACTGATACCCACAGCACATATATCTTTATTGTTATTATGCTGGAATATATTAATGTTTGTTAATAAATCATATATTACCACAAAGATGGGCAAAGTAATCCTGAAAAAGAGCTGTGATCTAACTGTTAAGTATTTTTTATTCACATCATGATATTAACTTCACGGTCACTAATACAAGAATAGTTTTAGACTCCCTGACCATCACTACAGCTGATTTTCTGTTAAAATAGCTGTCACAGGCTGAATAAGCAGCTTGAAATGAATAGTTAGGATTAACTTTGTTAACACTGTTGACAGAACTGAAAGCTAGTTTGCTCTGACATCTTTCTAAGTCATGTCAGGACTTTGTATATCCCAAAATCTCTTCCCTTGTTTATTTTTTACATCATCTGTTCTGTCTCTAACTTTTAGAGACATAATTAATACTAATGTAAAAAAATCCATGGTCTCATTCATTATGAAATCCAAACCCTTTGATTTCTACTGGAAGTACTCATGGTGATTAGAAAATGACAGTAAGTCAAAGAAGTACTCAAAATAAATCGTTGTTATACTTTGTAGTTATGAGCAAATTATTTAAATTCTTTGGTCTCCCAGTGACTCATCTCCAATAAGTGTAATTTTTTCTCTTAAGGATTTGCAGTTGTTGAAATTATAAAATCTGTAGGAGAAGGAAAATACACAAAGGAACATTATTAAACATAATGTGGGGCAAAGATCTTCAGTACATACAAATCTGTGAGTCCCCTGAATAAAATTAAATTTAATGATTTATAAAGTTATAATGATGGATGTCTTGGGTTTCCTGACTTTTGCAAGGACTTTTGAAGTGACTCATTGAAATTAAGATTTTCATTAAACTATAATCATAAACCAGTTTATTAACACAGAGTTCCAAGAACAGAGAAAGCACAATGAGCCATCTGGAAAAAAATTTAATGACACTTCATTTTTTTTTTACAATGTTCTGTATGATGTCTAACACATTTGAATGTTCAGAAAAAAGACAATACACACAGAGGAGGACATGTGGGGCTGAAGATCTATCAGTTTATAGCATGGAAAACTTTCACCATGTTGATAAGATAATATTGACTTTTTAGAAGGCCACATATCTAAATTAGATACAAACAGATTGAGACACATCCAACACCTTTGTCCTAGGACAGTGGAAAAATATATAAAATGTCCTTCAGCATCTGGTAAGCGTTACAAACATAAACAGGTAAAGGGGACTATGATGTAGCCAGACACTAAAAAATGCACTAGTATAAGCTTCAAAATTACTTTTCAAGGCCTCCAAGTACAATACAGTACAGAAGAACCAACACACAGCAGGCTTGTCTAACCACCAGGCATGTAAAAAGACTAAGCTAAACTTTGATGCAGCTCAAGCAAACCAAGGGCATGGTGCTGGGCTTTCATGCCTTATGCAAATGCTCCAGAGGGTAAGCTGTTACTGTACCTCTGAAGAGCTTCACACTGTAGATTAGGAAGGTTCTTTGTGTTTCATCTAGGATTTATAAAATTAATTTAAGAGCTGCAGGGGGAAACAAAAAAAAAAAAAAAATTCCCTACTTTGGTAATAGTTTAATGAAACCACTGTTCTGAAAAACTATTCATAAAGCTGACAGTCACTGCTCTACGGGTCTCCTTTCATGCCTGAAAAATGTATATTCTGAAGAGAATTCCATTTACAAAAAGAAAGAAATAGCTTCTGCACTTATAGAAAAGGGCTTGCTCCAGGACTTGTAATAGAATTTAAGCAGAACACATTACTGCCTTTACAGAGAAGTCAAGTACTTAACAACAACAAAAGAATGTGAACAGTATGTGGCTGGACTTAAGCTTCCCGAATTAATTAATCTCCCACCCTTTAAAAGGATGAATAGAAAAAGCAGAATGTGACAATGTTATACTCAACATGAAAATACCAAGCGTACAGATGTGTATTAAAACTGCACTTTGGTTCACCTTTCCTTGCAACACTGAAGGCGTTAGGCATATAAGCTGTCGTCCTTTCTTCCCACTGGAAGAAAAAAATATATAACAACTTCTTTTTCTATTTCTGAGTCCTTTGGAGATTCTACAGTAGTAAGGGCCAGAAAAACAGAAGTTTCTTCATCTTTTAACCAGAGCTTCCATGGTTAAGGCTACCTATTGCCTTCCTATACTCAAAGAGTTATCACTTAGAGTTGTTGAACTGCAGTACAAAAACAGCTAATGCAGAAGTAAAACCAGTCAAATAGGCTGTTTACATTTTAAAAAAAGTTATTTCTGTACAGTCTTACATAGCTTATACACTTCCAGCAGCCCAGCATGATCAATAGAAGCTCAAGCAACCAAACAGCAGAAGGCGCTGCTCCAAGTTTCTGCTGAGTTTCCAAATACCCTTGATGTGGAGGTACTCCACATTTCAGAAGCAGTTTGGTTTAGCATTAATCTATAATAAAAAGAAAATCTCAGACAAGTGCATAATCCTTTTGATCCCTCAGGTTGCTCTCAGTATAAAATGCAGTTTAGTGAAGGAATTACATTGCCCCATGGAATGTTATACTCTGATGAAAAAACAGAGCTTATCTTTATTGGAGTGACTGCCATGATATTACTCAAGGCCATAGCTAATTCGACTAAATCTTTCTTCAGAATACCAGGTACTTCTGCATTATGAATGACATTATTTATTCTATTCAGAGATTAAGACAAGGTACAATACTTTGTTAAATGTAATGGGTTCAGACTTACTTGGGAGAGCAATGGGGGGGGCAATAGATAGTTTTTTTAATTACAAAGGTCTGGAGAAAAAGCTATTTGCTTAACTTAATATCTAGGACCTTGTCATTTGCACAATTGGTAACCTACAATTGGATAAATATACTCCTAGTTTTTGGAAAAAATACATATTTTTTTCATTTGAGATTCTTGCTACAGTACTTTTCAGCACATTTCCAAGAAGTTGTAATTAAATAGAAGGAAATGTCACAATTCACAACATTTCAAATAATTTTCTCTAGGTCTACGTAGTAAGCAACATTGTCACACACACACACACACACACACACACACACACACACACACACAAAATTTGGAAACAGAAAACATTTGATTGCAACTACTGAGCCCAATACACATGCTTTGTCCCTAAGGCAATAAACCTAATCATAAGACATGTTTGCATGTATAATGAGTTCCAATGGTATAAAACCCCTTGTTTATTAGTGGTAGATAAGAACAAAATCCAACAGTTTAGGGATTCATCCTCATTTTAATATATAATTTTGAAATCAGATTTCTCACTTTTTGAATATTCACTATGATTACATGAATTAATTCTCAACTTTTGAATGTTTTTATTCTCATATCAAAATTCAAATAAACATTCCATTTTTAATTTATATTTTAAATTTAAATATATGGGTTGATAACAATATGTAATCAAATCTGACATGTTTTCAAAGTGTATTCATTACAGTAGTAACATGACTTTTTGTCAGAATACCACCCTGACAGTAGATTTTTCACCAAATTTGTAAAGTGTGCAAAGTAACTAGATGGTAACATATCAAAGAAAGTTTGCTAAATGATACTATTTTTTTCTCTAGTTATGTATGAAGTATATATGTTCTACCCACATGCAGAAATGTTCTACATTTTATCTTATTTCTTCGTTCACATAAATAGACCTCCCTACACCAATTTTGGATATTAAAGAACTGGATTTCAGGTGGAGTATACTAAATGCAATTGTATACTAAAGGCAATTGTCTTCTCTGATAATTTCTCTATGAGGGCTGCTAAAAATCAACTGAAAAATATGCATAATAAGCACTTAACTGTTAGTAGTAATTGCTATCAAAATTAAACTTAAAAGCCCACACTTTTTTCATTTCAAAAAAATTTCAGAGACCAGGCAAAGGAGGATCTATTTCATACTAAGCAACATTCTTCTACAGACAGTAAACCAATCTAATTCAGTAAATTGGTAAAAACAGCTCTTTAATACTTTAAAGACTTATGCCTTACAAAGGGCAAAACCCTGGAACAACATTGCAGTCATTCAACAGACAGTAAGAACCACGTTTTTATAGAAATCACAAGAAACTAAAGATTTACCCCAGAGTACTGGGTCTAATTCTGTTCAACACCTTCATTCATGACCTAGATGATGAGACAGAACAAGCACTCAGCAAGTTTGCAGATGTCTGGGATGAGTGGCTGACACACTGGGGTGTTGTGCTTCTATCCAGCAGTGATCTTGAACCTGGAGAAAATGTCTGATAGGAACCTCATGAAGTTCAGCAAGGGAAGGGAAAGCTAAAGTGCAGAATAGGACTTGGGGGTCCTGGTGGACACTGAGCTGAACATGAGCCAGCACTGATCTCTCGCAGCAAAAACACCCAGGTCAGTCTTTTCTCCCAAGTGAAAAGTGATTGGACAAGTGGAAAAGGCCTCACCAGGGGAGGTTTGGACTGGATATTAGAAAAAACATCTTTACTGAAAGGTTTGCCAACCATTAGAATGGGTTGCCCAGGTAACTGGGGGAGTCACCATCACTGAAGGTTTTGACAAAATGGATAAATGTGGAGCTCAGGGACATGGTTTAAAGGTGAATTTGGACTTGAAAATCCTGAGACTCTTTTCCAACCTACATGATTCTGTGCTTCTATCTAGACTAAAGTTCCATCAGCAACACAGAACAAACCATCAGTTTGCGTGAAACTTTGCTTTAGTAAAGTCCATGCAGATACTGATAGGGACATACTTGTGGCAAGGGTAAGATATTCAAGGGTATATTACCAGACCATAGCAAAAATTTATATGTGGATGTCAATAAAGGAATACAATTTAAAAGCCTAAAAACCAAAACCCTAACAATTTTATGTGGGAACTCCCTGACATAATGGAACATAATCAGAACAAATGAAAATTTCCTTCATTTACCAGAAACCGGATGTTGCAATAGCTCAGTACACCTCAAAGTTAGAGAGAAAATTGACATAAGTGTATCCATTTAATAGCAAGCATCGAAAACATTAATTATGCACCACTTAACAAACTGAAGTTCCTTGAGCATTATGATTTTGTCAAAATTAATCTTATGGACTGAACACTATCAGAACTTGTTCATAAAGGTCCTAACAAGGACAGCTTAGTTGAAAACACCAACATACTGTTCCTCTTCACACAATAGCATATTTCACAGTGAAGTAATAAATAGTTTCTCTCAAGAATATGAGCTATTAAAGGAAACTTTATCCTCTTCATTTTCAGATCTGGGTCCTCTTTCAACATTCTTGTTAACTATGTTCGTGGAAGAAATGTTGGTCAGCAAGAATATAAAAGTGAAATTGTCTCCAATTTTTCCTTGAAGTAGGCAAACCAGGACTATTTCCAGCTACTAAAGCAGCACAAGATTAAAAGGCTGCAGCATTAAAACATTTGTATATTTTTTTATCTTTATGTATGCGGATCACTTGTAAGGATTATGACTTAATTTTTTTAGGAACTCTTTTTCACCAAACTCCCTTTTGTTTTTTCCTCTCTGATGAATCGTACAATGCACAGAAAATGGAATTCGTAAGAGGCAAAGAGAGTTATAGATCTATAGTAATCTTGCCAGGACAAATTTCTCTTATAATAAAAACACTTAAAAAGATATCCACTGGTGCCTTACACCCTGTGATGCTTTGCTCTCCCCTCCCCATGCCATGATGCCAACATGACCTTTATTTCCCATAAGTCCAGTGGCTATCATGGATGTGTCTGCTCATTTTGGCTGTAGCTGACTGACTCAGCGTGGATTTGGGGGAGACAGATAACAACCCCAGAGCCAAGAGCATCTGCACAAGTCAGGAACACACCTGCCTAACAGTGCTGGTCAATGGTCTAACTCAAGGCAAGTTTGGAATAAATTTACATCTATAGTCAGTATGCAAATATGACTCTAAGTCAGTTATTTTATGCCATAAATGCTGGATAACCCAGGGCCTGCTGAGCTTTCCTGCATGGTAGAGGGCTACGTGCCAGGATCTCCCCTTGGGCAGAGATGCCTCTCAAGGTTACTTATTCAGACTCAGAGATTCCTTAACACAGCAGATCCTTGGTGAGTAATTCATATTGAAATGTTTGTTAAGTGACATAAAGGATTGATTATGAATATATAATACTTTACACATAAAACATTGTCCGAGTTCAGGATTAAATCTGTATCCAGCTTCACCTAAACTCCCCTCTGAGAAGGAGTTTAGAATATAAGTGTGTCCTTTCTGAAACTCAGAACTGTATGGGAGGGTTTCCCTGATAGTTTGGTCTGACCCTGTCCTCTATGCAGTAAATAGTTAACTGTAACTTGTCAACAAATCTTGGAAAACCACTGTAGCATTTGTTATCGAACTTTGCTAAATTGCTAGTTTATATCAATATTGCTATTTCTGTCTTAAGAGTGAAGTGTGTCATTCCATCCACCACACACACCCAGAGGTCAATTTAATGATGCATAAGAGCTACATTACCTGTTTTGATTTTCTTCAGTTGGAGAAAATTAACTTACTTCCAGTTAATGATTGCTGGCACTTCTATGCCTTGTAATCCCTAGCTTCAAGAAGCCATCTCATTATCTGTTTGGGAACTCAAATGCTTGAAAAACAGCATCTTTTATTCTTGCATTTCATCTGCAGAATAATTCAAACAGATTCTTTAACCACTCTAGCATTACTTTAAGGATGAGCTATTATTAGTAATCCCAGGCAAGAGATGCAGGTTTTATCCTGTGATTAACTCAGATTTATTGGACAGAGGGTAAGTGACATTATAGCTTAAGAGCTGAATTTTAAGTAATGTCTGTATTAAAAACGCCTGAACATAAAATAATCCCAAGGGCATAACATAAGGGGAACAATAAAAGCATGCATTCACAGCAGCACATACAAGCTTATTTTCTACTGTATTGCATTATTGGTTCACTGTAGATGAAATACTGCAAGAAATTTATTTAAGAGGAGTGTTCATTGAAATATTCTATTTGCCTTCTGTGTGATACACAAATGTCAGCATTATCTTCTAACTCCTTTGTGTAATCTAGATTTTCTGCTGATCTGAATGTTTCTGAAGTGAAAAAATTGTGGTTCTTCCATTTGCAAATGCATGCAAATACATCCAGAGGATGTCATTCCCTAGTGATGGGCATTTTATAGATATCACAGTGGTCAACAGAAAAATATAAAATACTTTGGGGACACTTCAGCACAAAATTATTTCTTCACAAAGATCTGACATACCCTTTAAGGCTCAAGAAAGTAACTGTTGGGCCTCCTCAGCCACAGGTATGTGGCCAAGTGAATATATTTTCAGTAATCTCAGTAGTCTCTGGGAATGATAAGTCTGATAAGTCCATGATAAGTCTGACATGCTTCCTTCAGAGAACTATCAACACTGTTCAACATAAAATTTGGAGGATGAAGGACAAGAGTAATTTTCGATGCTCTATGCTGTAAGGGTGAGTGGGTCGCCAGCACCTAAGGCTATGCTATGAACACCAGATTCTCTGAAAAAAACCCATTTATAAAAAAAAAAAAAACCTAAAGTAATACAGTCATGATAGACAGTTTGGTTGTTTCAGTGTTTTTTTTACCAAAATCAAATATTTCACACATTGTGGTTTCAAAAATTTACATTAATTTGTCCCGATGATCCAATTCAGGGTTATCAGTTTCAGGGTTTCAGCAGAAAATGCAGTGTCTTGAAACCGTAATGATTTCTGTACCAATAGTAACTCTATTACACATTTTTACTGAAAGTCTACCTCCTGATTTTCCTCTTAAATGCCTCACACTTGCAAAGCATTCAGCCTGCAGTCAATAACATATCTGAGTGCCAGGATTTGCCACCAGGTGAGAGCCCCCACAGGCTGATAGATCAAAGCTGCTCTAAGAATAGTCTCCAATGGAGACTGACCTGCAACAATTAGTTCTATAACTCAATAGATAATACTTGGTAAGACTTGGCCTCGAGTTGCTTGAATCTCTAGCCCCTAAATGGTCAAAATTAGGAACAACTAAAAACTCGTCCAAAATTTTAAGACATCACTAGGTCAGCAATTCAATTATTCCCTGAATCAAAAATACTTCTTTGAGAAGAAATGATAATTTTATCAGGTACTGCATACTGAAGAAATACAAGATAGGTATCCAAGAGTAAGTTCATAAAGCAAGTTGGTGTTTGTCATACCCTTGACTACCAGAGACAGAACTTGTAAACTGAAGCTGAGACAGATGCTTTTGAAATGTTACTTTCAGAATCTTAACTTTCTTTCAGTAATGCAAAGTAATTCTTCCTTCACTGATCGTTTTCACATATGGGAATTTATCCTTGCCACAACTACAAAGCTTTTAGTACTTCATGCATGAGCACACAGCACTACTGACACAGTTCTTGCAATGAATTATCCAAAAGCCATCATCACAAAGTGCTCTTGGATAACTATTAATATTATATATCCTTCTTTGCCCATTTTCTCCAGGCACATGCTATGTGGTTCTTCTAAAAAGTTCACATTTGTACTCATACAGAAAAAACTCTCAAAAACTTTTCAAAACTACTTTGAAAGAAGTTATATTTTATCCTTTCCTGCTAAAGCTTTAAAACTGCTTTGGTCTCATGTAAGTGCCACTTTTATTAATTTTATAATTTTTCAGTGTAATTTACTGAATAAACTTCACAGTAACTTCCCATTGAAGGAGTAAGCTTTGCAGTCTGCAGGAGATCATAGCATATTGAGCTGGAACACAGGAAAGGCAGAGATATTTCCTACTCAACCAGGAATAAAAAAAAGAAAAAATCCAACCCTATTTAATGTGGGCTGTACATACCATAGCATAAGTAGCCTCTTTTTCTTTAAAAAAATGTTATTGAGCTTTCCATGCACAAATTCAATAGGTAGCTTCTTTTTCTTCCTAATGCCTTATAGCATGCATCTGAATGCTGCAACAAACATTTTTGTTTAGAGACTAGCAGTGTAATGACCAAAAATCTGTGTGCATCACAGGACTGAACTGAAATCAGTCTTATTTCAGGCACTCATTTCTAAGAGATAGAAACTGACTCCTGAACCCCAGGCAGAGCAATGTCTTACTCCACTGTTGTTCAGAAGGGCTAAAAAGTGATGGATTCAGTATTATGTCACAGTTCTGCTGAAGAAAAATGCAACTGGCCAATCAGCTGACACACAAAATTGAAATAAAAAAACACAGTCACAAACACATAAAGACTCTATTAACCATATGCAGATTTTTTTTAATGTTTTCTCTTGAATTTTTCACTCATCTTCAGGCTCCTTGGAATTCTTCTACATTGCAGTAAACTCACTTTCTCAGATCCTATCCAGTACCTGAGAAATATTCCCAAGACACTAAGGCCAGTGAATATTTAATTTTAAAAGCACTTTTATTCCTAGAAGGTTGCATCCAGATCCATCTAACAAGGCCTGCTGTTCAGAAGCCTTTTAAAATCATAACTTCCCATAATCAGCCGTTTAAGCATATACCACTGTAGTTATTAAAAATTTAGAGCTATATATGAAAAATGAAATAGAAATTCTTTGAATATATTATCAATAATTATCATAGGGATTAATTTGAATATGTAGGTCACCATTTTGAAATGCTATGAACATGGTACAGGAACAAAATCTATCAATAAATGTAAGACTATTCCACAGCTAGTACCTATAAATGCAATCACAGAACTTGAAAACACCTAAATATACTAAAAATAATTCACAATAAACATTTTGGTCCCAACCACTCCATTCCCCTAAAACCTACAAGGGAAAAAATGGGTGTGAAGAGTTACTAAAATAATTGGTCTAGACTTTATTCCATTACATGAAAACTTGTGATTTTCTCTTGGGAAAATACTGAGATCTAGGTCCCTGTACAAATATTTAATCTTAAAATTATTTATTCCTTCATGTTCATAAAACATAACACCTTAATACAATATTTACAATGTGCCACAGTATTGTGCAAAATATGTTTGGAGTATTTCAGCTTAAAAGACTAGAATTTATTCAAGAACATATCTGCTAAAGAGCATAGAATTGGCTTGAATTTTTAAACACTGTTCATAATGTAACTCTGAGACTAGCTCAGTTGGTCAGAGCATAGTGCTAATAATGCCAAGGTCGTGGCTTTGGCTCCCATTCACTTTTTCATTTTAATAGAAGAAAGTTAAAAAAAGACCACAACATGACACTAAGGAAACATGTAAAAAAAAATGTTTTGCTTACATTTTCATGGGGATTACAATTTAGGAGGCTAGGAAAAAGAGAAAAGGGAAAAAAAAAAAAACAAAAAAAACCCCAAACCAAAACAAAAAGGAAAAAATCCCCTGCTGCTCTGCAACACCAGGGATGGTGACTGCCAATCTCACCCACACACAACCAGAGCAAACAGGATGCAGTTGGCTGCTTATATGTTTTATATATTCTCCTGATCATTTTCCACATCTGGTTTTACAGAAACACAATAAGCATATATATTTGTTAGGACATGACAGCATTTGTGATTTCTTCTGCTGACCTGAATCATGAACTTTACTCATGAGTTTTTAATTTTATTATTCTACTTACAAATCTCTAGCTCTATTTTGATGCAGAGAAGAGTCTAGTACACTATAGTAAGAGTCTTTATCTAAAAGAGCACTGGGCAAACATTTATGAAAACACTCCAATTTTAGCTGTCTAAATACATAATTTAACATTAAATATCTTCATCCAAATTCCCGATTAACAGTGCTGTTCATAGGAGTTGTATACTTTTGTATATAAAAACAATTTAGGGGAGGCTGAGAGTTCAAACTGGAATTATGTGAGGACAGAGCACTAGTTCAGCTGCATACTAAAGCACAATTTACAACTTTTGAAACACAAAACCAAAGAGAAAAATTTTCCAGCATAGACAAGAAATTCTCAAAGCTTTCACTAAAACCTTGCAAAGACTTTGAACAGGTAATGGTAAAGACTTTGTGATAGTGAACAATCTTGCTCATCTCAATACATTAATTCAAACATCTAATCTCATAAGCACCTGCCTATGAGGCCATCTTAACTCTACCAGAAGCCTTAGACCTGTGAAATATCTCTATTTCTCATTCAGATTCCCACAGGAAACTCACATGCTGTGGACTCTGCCCTAAGGAATATCATTCTCTGCTCACAGAAAATAGAAATTTCTGAACGCATTCATGTAAAGCCTTTTTTCTGACATACCTGTAAGCCATGTGTAAACTTTAATTAACATACACATGCTGTTCACAGCACATCGGGGAGTAAGTGCATGCAACCTTAACAAAACTGTTAGGAAGGCATTTGAATCATCAGGGGAATTTGAAATAACTGTCCCTGTGAATTCTGTAAAAGTCAGGGTTAATTCTGTGAAAGTAATAGAATCTGCACAGAAAATTTTGCTGAAATAAGTACTTTAGATTCCAAACATTATAAATCCAAAGATTTCCAAATGCAAAAATAAAGTGTTCTTTTGTTATTCAAAGTAATTTTTTTTGTTGAACTACTTTTTGTGCTATCAGTACATGAAATGTCTGGATTTTTTCCCTTTAACCATGGAAGATTACTTAAATCAGAAGCACTCTGAAAATCTGCATAGTCTACTTCAATTGATATTTAATCATAATGTTTCAAGGAGGCAAAAGTTAGTGCAGACATAAAACTTGAATAAGCAACAGCATTTTTTTCCATCCCTAATGTGATTTTTACTATCCAATCTCCTTTAGATCCAGTACCAACTTTCCATAGAATACTTTGTGCTGCCAGAACATATAAAAAGAAAAAAAAAAAGACCACTAATGCTCTACCATAAAACTGGAGCTTTTAAACTCAGTGTCTGCAGTACAAAACAACATCCTACTTTATGCTCAAAGCTCAACTGCTGTTACTAATTTGTTGATCTGAATCACTTTCTGGTTTGCTTGAATTCACATCAGTTTGTTACATTCATGTGTTTTCAAGAGCAAGCCTTCCTGCTGCACAGCTACAATACTGATGGTTTCTTTGTTTCTCCTTTGTCACTATAACACATTTTGAGTCATTTTAAATATATTTGCTAATGATCCACTGTTCCATTGCTGTTTTTCCTCAGCAACTGTGGTTTGCAACTCCACACTGCACCCAGATTTACTACAGTCTGTGTTGCTTAGTTTGGTGTCCTAGGTTGCAATATAGATGTATTTAAGTATTCTATTACCACCAGCTGTGGGCCGTTAGCTGCTATCACCTGCTAATGACCCACTCTGGATGACAGACAATGGGCCATCAGGGACCCACTGCATGACTCATGGATTTATCCTGTTGTGAGATGCTCTGCCCAGGAGGGAGGAACCAAGCATTCCTACCCAGATATAACCTGGCTTTGGAACTGCCCAAGGTAGCCCTGTCTGCTGGGTTCCCAGAGGGCAAGAGCTACCACTGGACCTTCAGCTGGAGACCAGACCTTCACAGGATCACTGCTTCAACTAAAATATTTCAGTTGGACTGCTACCACCACCCTAATTGGGTGTCAGGTTGTATCTGACCTTGTCAGTGCTTTTTCCTTGTATTATTTCACTTATTGTTAATTTTTCCTATTAATTTTAATATTGACTTGTGATGTCCCACTGGTTTGTTTTCAAACCAATACACTAGGATACTTGCTCTTTGCTCGCTTTGTTATCCCTAAAACTGGTTTTGCCCAGTTTCCAAGGCAGTATTCCACTTCTGAACCACTGCTGGCCATTTATGAGTTGTTTATAGCCTTGTGGCTATCATCTTCACCTGCACATTGTGGGCTTCTGCTGTCATCCCATAGTGATCCCTATGCACTACGTTCTGTTCTAAGGCTATAAATTTTTTATTATTTTTTGCAGAAAAAATATTTGTCATTGTGGCCTAGTAGTTACAAGCACATAATTGCAATTACTGTTATTACACGCAGCAGTACAAGGCTAAACAAAAAATTAAATCGAGAGGTAGTAGTTACCTGGTCATTACACACAGGTGTTACAGCAAAACAAGCTGAAAATGGTCCATGAACAGGCCAATCCCAGATAAATCCTGACAGGTCTGAAGGCTGGGGCAGTCAGCATAACTGGCACCAAGCCTTGGGGCTCTTACCAGCAGTGGAACAACCTAATTCCTAATCTGGAAGGGGCTGCACTGTAAATAAATGAAACCTTCTGAGAGCAGGGAAAATCCAAGCCAGTCGAGCTCATTCTTCTGCTAACAAAGAGCTACACAGGTGTTGTTGTAAATACAAGGTATTAGTTTTTGATTCATCGCATTTACTAGGAAAGAGGTGCTGTACCAATAACTAGAAGTAAATACGCCAGTGCAACAGCTCCTGAAGAAGAGCAGAGGAGATAAATATCAATATGAAAGGTGTTGTGCATCTACACATTCCTCACATAATTGGTAGTTTTGATAAGGCATAGGCTGCTTTATGATGGCCTGATATCTCTCTCAGCCCCCATCTGTTGTCCATAAAGCATAAGCAGTAGCACCTGAAGGCTGCCAAAGGGTGATTAGAGAGCTTAAATAAAATGATCATTAGGACGTTTTTCTTTTTGTCCTCTGAATGACTTTTCAAGAACATTTGGTCCTCTGCACTGACAATTGATTGAATGTTAAGAAATATGCTTAGAATAGAACTAACTTGCTAAAGTACACAGCTCAAGCTATTGTTTCTGAGACTTGAATTAGATATAATTGCTCAGTGATGTAGTTTAGCCACAGTATGGAATGAAACATTTGCTGATTTCTTCTCCCCCTTACACACACGTTCATGAGAGAATAACACTTAAGAGGTTGACGTGCTCTTGTATTGAGACAAAAACAAAATATGAAGAACAAATTCTAATCCATTATTTACATAACCATACTGTTGTCAAATCAACATTTTCAGTGAAATTACATATCATCACCCAAAACTCGCAGATGGCCTCTGTCTGCTTAATATCTTTGAACTTAGTATGGTATTGTTGCCAAGTTAGGGACTCTAAATACAGGCACGGGAGCTGATTTAAAAAGGCTACATTGTTTATTCAGCACAGGGTGACGGGTGGAAGTTTTTCCAAAAATCAAACACACCTAGTCTCAAAATTTACACTACAGATACAAACAAACAAAAAAAATTAACAGTTTGTTTGTTACAAGTTACTAAGTTCTCTTATAATAAGTATCTTGCAAATCTTCTATTTGTTAAGTTATTCTCTTGCTTCTCATATTAATTAGGCCACATGGTCAATCTTTCTTTCCTTTTTGAGTGCATGGGTTTCTTCAGTTAGTGGTCCATGAGTCAGTGGTCACTATCTCCTGCTGCCAGACTCCAGAGGCCATGAAATGGCACTGATCCCTTGCTTTAGATAGGCATGACCCTGTTTCACACCCACCTTCTCATTCTCTGTAACTCCTTGGGAAAACTGTTAACTATTTCTGGCTCTTAAGATGTCAGCATCATTCCTTTTTTTGATTAATTTCCTCAATGTATTTCTCTGCATGACTCATCACCCCTGAAATCCTCTCTGAAAATCACCATAATTTGTCCTATTGTTTACTCTTCTGGAAGTAAATTAGTTTCAAGGGAGATCTTACGTATATCATAGGCAGCAGAACAAGTATTTTGTTTCTATTTTGTGTGTGTGTGTGTATTCTTTGTGCATTTTCTTTTTGTATGTGCATTGATCAATGTGGTTTAAAGTACTTTTGGCCTTGTGATTCATCCAAATTATATCTATCAGGTGGAAGTATTGTATCAAACATCCCATGCAATCCATGTGGAATAAATACACTTTACATGTAAATGTATTGATGCTCTAATTAAAATATTAAACTATCAACAATGTGTCCGAAGAGTCAGTTGTTATCTTTAAAAAAGACTTCCCAAATCCTCAAACTATTGTTCTCAACAATAAGACTAGAAATCTTTTATACATGTTTCACTGTATTGACCCTTCTCTGTTGCTATGATCCCCAAACTTATGCTCCTCAGGGACAGATGTGGATATTACTAGGGTGAGTTGTCAATGTTCTAAATTCTTCACTGGCATGGGCATCTTCACACAGCCCACTGTTTGCAAATAGACTGAATAACAACAGGGGTAGGATTAGAACAAGCGTACACAGTATTCGTACACAGATCAAATGCACAAAGCTTGGGAGAGTGCTTGCCCAAAACTGATCATATAAATGACATGGCTAGGAACCAACTGCCTCCTGTGGTGTTAAAGAGGGAGACAAACATCAGCCAGAAGAGCAGTATATGGGAACATTCAAACATACTTTGGACAGAAATTAAAACCTCACCTAAGAAACCCAGAAGAAACAAAAACTTCTAACAAGGGAGAGGAAGATACCTTAGAGTAGGAGCAGCAGCACTCATCCTGATGGCACCATAACCTCTGCCCATGCTAAAGAGCACAACCTCGCCATGGGAGGCCATGAGCAGCTAGCATCCAGACTGTGTCCCAATATGGTTAGAATTTTGGGTATTCAGTTGTAGAAACCTGTTTATTGACAACCTGTTATAACCTAAATAACCTGTTTATTAAAAATGCTCAGGATTCTGCCTTGTCTGTTGTACAACAGATATTAATCCCAAATGGATAAATCAATGATAGCTGGTTAATACAAGTTCATAATAAATTTATGCTTTGATTCCAGTTTATAATTAAGCTAGGTGAACTGAACCATGTTTCCCTTGTAAGAGTTGGCAGATTTGTTATGTTGAAAGCATTTGTTATTCCTTCCTCATATTGTAGATTATTTTTATGTACTCTAGAGCATGTACTATACCTTATTGGTCAGCAATTCTGTGTTATACTTGGCTTAATGTATATGACATGTTTTACATATGCTAAATAGTTATTCTGTGTTTTCTTTGTTAGCTCTGAAGCCATTTTTCCCACTTCAGCACTGCATGTGTTTAGTGATCAGTAATTGACTACAGATCATTTGCTCATAGCCCTTGACCTCTGGTTTCATCACATGCCCCCATGTTCATTCTATCTGCCCACAACTGTATCCCTCTAAGATGCATTTTTATTCTATCATCATCTATAACTCACTCCATACATAAGAACTACTTATCATTACCATCTATCACAGCATCCTGGTGCAGTCAGGGCCCCAACACCAGCTATTTAGCAATGCCAAATGCCCATTCTCTATTTTTGTCTGTCTTTACTACATATAGTATCTCTCAGTCTCCAACTTAGTTGCAAATATTCAACTCTTTTTGTTGCCTTTTTTAATGTCTTTTTAACAAGCTTTTCCCCTTTTCAAAACTGTCTTGTAACTTTTGGTTTATTACTTTTGCAAAAATGTTTAATTTTAAACACATTATGCTTCTCTCACAATGTGACTCCTATAGCAGGAAAACTCCATGAAAGGCTCTTTCTCCCATTGCTATTTCCCCACGAAATAGTGACAACTCACGTCTAAGCAGCTGGATCCAGAAGCATGGCATGCATCTATCTAGGCAGCAGTGGAGCTTGCTTAAAGACTGATGAACAGAGCTTTTGGTGTGCTTTGCCTACCATGTTTTAATCTCTTCCCATAACACCTTTTCCGGGAGAAGCCACAAATCAAGGCACTCTTGGTGCTCTGATATTATATTTAAAGAAACATACACAAATCATGCAAACAGAAATACTGAAATTATGGATATTTTTCTATATTATTATCTTTCAGAATTTTCTCTCAATTGAAATATTTTCCCTTTATCTCCTGACTTTTCAAATTATATTTTTTAAATTTCTGCTCAATTTTTTATAATGATTTTGAGTCCAGTGATATTATGCCTTTAAGCTGAGTTTGCTTTAGTTTCTCCTGGTATTGAAACATATCAAGATTTCATTACCATTTTTCCTTCTGATTTTCATGCTATTTGAAGCATTAATAATTTAGCTTTTTCAAAATATGACCTATTTTCCCAATGTAGACAAGCCTATAACATTAGCTATCTATGAAGAAAAATAAGTGGATTCAGTTATGCAAATAGTTAGCAAAAGAAAAAGAGGATTGAGTTTCTCTGCAATATGACTTTCATTTCTAAGAACTTGTAAAAGATAAAGTATAATGGAAATATGAGAGAGAATAATGAGAGGAGCCTTTATAAAGGAAAAGTCTGTCTCAGCTATCTACCAATATTCTTTGGAGAAGGCAGCACGCACAAAGATAAGCAACACAGCAATCCATCCAAAGGGCATCTCTTTTTACAAAATCTCTGCAGCTGACTTTGAAGTCTAGCACCACCATGGCATTTTAAACAAACCACAGAAGTAATGCCCTGTCTACAGATTGTTATGCACCTTATAATTAAAATGCAGCTTCTCTTAGCTTGTCTTCTTTCTTTCTTTCTTTCTCTCTTTCTCTCTTTCTCTCTTTCTCTCTTTCTCTCTTTCTCTCTTTCTCTCTTTCTTTCTCTCTCTCTTTCTCTCTTTCTCTCTTTCCTTCTTTCCTTCTTTCCTTCTTTCCTTCTTTCCTTCTCTCCTTTCCACAGGTACATAGAATGGCACTATTTATTTTGGTCATTCCTACCAAGCAACAACACTATCTGTATTTTAAGTTTTGTTAATTGTCATTGCTAAAGAAGTGGAGATGTAAATCAATGCAAATAACTCCAAAATATTATCAGACAGCTAGTCATCAAAATGCAAGAGGAAGATAGAAAAGGCTGAGGAGAAGGGGAGGGAGACTGAGTAGTTTCACATTCTTTAGTCTCTGACAACCAAGGGAAGAAACAGCTGATTCAAGGAGAGCATTTAAATATTACCATTTAATAGGAATTAAGATCATCAAATGCAGTTGAGCTGCAGTCAAAGAGGGTAATTGGAATCATATGAGCTACTAGAAAAGGTATAAATTCAAAACCGTAATGTGCATAAATTCATATCTCCCGTGTTTTGAATATTGCAATTATAATCCTCAGTCTCAAAAGAAGATAAGAAAAAAAGATTTAGTTATAGAATACCTGTGAAAAAAGAAATGACTGAAGGGATATCTGGCCACCTACCTCAAAATCATCCATAGTCTGGTCATACCACTTCGTGTTGGTAAGTTTCCGAGTGTGTGTTTCAACACCTTCTCTAAATCAAGCAAAACCACCACACTCACTGAAGTAACTGAATCAAAATTCTGTCTTGATAAAACCAAATGCCACATGATTTGCAACAGTGATTCGCACAAAAATTTCTAGATCTCTGGCAATAAATACAGTGATAAAAATTCTACCTCTGACAGGGAAGCACAAAAAAACAATGGAATGCTAAACTCTTGCAGTTGCTATAGTCTCCACTATGACTCCCTTATCTGACAGTGTAAGAAAACAGGTTTGATTATCTCAGTACAATCTTTCTTACATCAGCACAATTTAATGGAAAGACTAAAATCAGAAATTTAAATAGGGTTCATACAAGAATCTAAAGTCTTAATTACGCACAATCTTATTCTGTTCTATAGATCAAGTAATAGTCTGTTGGATAACTACAAAGAGCCACATTGACACAAGCTGTTATTTAAGGTCAAAAAGAGTTGGAAAAATATTTGTTTTGCATGCTGCTGTGTGATGCTGATGCTCTAAACAGAGCTTACTTATACCAGGAGGCCACAAATTAACTTGAAATTTGGGACTGGCAGAGGGAGTAAACATCTAAAGACCACTCACTGAGTAGATCAACAATAGAAATGGCCAGACTTAGATAGGTATTCAGAGTTCTAAACTGGAGTATAACTTTTATTATCTGGATGCCACTCCCTTATCTTTGAAGCTCAAAATTAAAACACTGAGGTAAAATAATTAAAAAATACCCAGAGAGTGTGCAAAAAGGATGGAACTTACTTTGGTGTAGGAAACCAGGGAAAATTTATATTCTTGTCTGGAAGTATTACAAGTCTTGCGTGTTTTTTGTTACTAGAATGTCCCACATGAGGGTAGAAGGATCATGCTGACACTTAGGAATGAGGGCAAGTAACTGGAAGTTGTCTTAGAATTTGTATCCTTAGGATGTAGATGGACTACAAACTTATGAAAGATTTCAATGCTGTCTATGCTAAATTTGCTCTTGTAGGTTGACATTTGTTTAGTGCTTAGCCTTAGGTTCTCTACACTGAAATATAGCCACAGAAGAAAGTCTAGAATGAGTACAACAGCTGTGCCAGAGGCACCCCCTGATCCTTTCCAGTGCTTCCTGCTTCAAAATGGGATGATTTAAAAAGCAAAGTATGGAGATACACTCTCTCCTCACCTTATTACTTAACTTTGAAGACAACACCACAATGCTGTCCAAAATAAGGCAGTGATGGATACAAGTTCCCTTTGAAGGAATGCACAGTTACTTTTTCTGTACTGAAATCATAATCCCAGAATGCTTAGCCATCAATGTATGACCCAAGAATGGTGCAAAATATCTGTCCTTTCACCCAATCTTCCAGCCCACACTTCTCCCACCCTTGTGCTTAGCTTCCTCTCTGTTAGTAGTAACTCTCTCAGAGAAAGAAGTGTTGCAGAAGCACCACACCCCTTGCCGAAGGCTTTGCTGAATCTAATTTTCTTCCTTTTGAAAGCAAACCGGCAGAAAGAAAACAGCTAAGACTTCTACAATGATACAGTGCTATCATTTTGATTAAATTCTCATAACACAAGCAGACTTCTCTCTTTTGAGACTTAACAGTCTTGTATGATAGATTGCACAACTTTTTGTTGGAAATCAGCAATAAAAACTCACTACAGACAATATTTTAGAGAATTAAACCCCTTGACTTAGTTTATATAAAAGGCCACACTTTTAAAAGATCTGGATACTTACAGTGGTTTTGTGGTTTTGTTAGTTTGTTCATTTTAGTAACACGCGGAAAGGGACAAAAGAAAAAGTATTGTAAACATGTAAGACATAATCATCCAAAAGATTTTTCTATTGTTTTTATTTAAGATAATCTTAGAAGAAAATCCTTTAGTATTTCATCTAGAAAAAAAGAAATACACTACAACATTGATTTCCATTTAGGCTTTTTGTTAATAACAATACTCATTCTTCTTTTTTCCAGATCTTTCCAGATGCTTCTGCATACAAAAAGTAGCTATGTGAATCCATAATTTTAATGAGAGGAGGGGACACAAATGTCAGATATTTGAAAAGGTACATGAGAGCTACACTCAGTGGCATCCAGACCTCTGGTTTCCTGTACCAGTATATAAGTAAAAGTAATAAATAATAGTATATAAGTGAAAGTAATATATAATAGGAAATATGCTAAGTAAAAGTAATATATAACAGTAAATTTACTAACAAATAAGAAACGCACATCCCTGCAATACCTCAAGATCTTGCCAATAAAACCCACATTTTTCCAGTATTTTCTTTTCCCTACTAATTGCCTGGAGAGATAGCACAATGAATCTAAATGTTGCATAGAGTCTTCGCTTTCCCTACCTCATCACAAACTCCTGCTTCTGCTGTTGTCCTAAATTCCCCTGGGAACAAAAGAGAAAAGCTACAGTAACCAATTTATTAATTATTTCTGGTGAAATACAATCTTTGAACTTTTTGAGCTTGTCTGTCTTTTATATTTTATATTTTATATTGTTTAACCATTCAATTTCCTAACATCACAAAATTTATAAAATCACCCTGACTGCAGATGACATATTTATATAAAAAGTTTTAAACTAGCAGAGCTGGTGTAAAGAGACAGCTACTAGAGCAGGGCTGCCACAGAGCTATTATGTGGGAGGTAGAGACATATGGAAATCAAGTGGCCAAGAACAGACCTAGTTCTCATCACAGGTAGGCTACTTTGCTTCCTATCATTTACACAAATGCAAATTCCCCCAAATGAGGACACTTTTACCTTTTTAACTGTATGTTAAAAAAAAATAATTTTTACAGTACTGAACTGCAGCTTTTCCTCATTCCAGGCATTTTTTGCCAAAATAAGAGAATAATCATAAAGACTGTAAAAATACTTGAGGAAAGGGTGTCAGGTCTAATATACTAGTAGATCAAGAGAGAAAAATAACTTTGACATACATACATGAAACCCATAAATGACTCCCTTATCTGACAATGTTAGAAAACAGATTTGATTAACCCAGTACAATCTTTCTTACATCAGCATAATTTTATGGAATGACTAAAATCAGAAGTTTAAATAGGGCTCATACTTAATATTTAAATTTCTTCCTAAATCTTCTTCTAAACTGGGTACTATAATATAGCTAAGTACCAGCAGTGTGTCATGACTATCCTGTTGTACGCCATAAGAAAAAATGTTTGGGATTTTTGTCTGTTTTAATTTTACATTTTGAGAAGATTAAGAAAGACAAAGCTCAAATCAAAGTTTCAGAAAAACTATAAAAGTACTGATATTAATATGATGAAGAAAATAAAATGTAGTTTTAGAGCTCTGCAATTTTTATCACCTTTACATTCATCCTTTTGTTTCATTTATATTCCAAGACCTAGACACAGAACTGACACTGTTTCACCTTGTTATCAAAGAAAAGGTATATTCCATTAGGAAACTGATCAACATTTTATGGAATTAAGCTTTGTATTTATAACAAATGTCTCCAGTTATACACTACTAATATAACCGTACTCCAAAACTCCCTCAGAGCATGATACCAGTAATGCATTTTCTCCTGGAAAAACTGATGAATTAAATGTGAGGCTGTAAACAGAAATTACATTAATCCATCTTGTAGCTTACAGTAATGTAAATTTCCTAACCTTCTCGTTCATATTGCTACAAACATGTCATCAATCTGTTACGCCCTGAACTTCTGTTCTTTATACTGCATAAGAGCAGTGGAGTAGATAAACTATGGGCAGTGTATCAAGAGGAAGGAGCAAATTATAGTTTTGACACTTACTAAGTGATTTCCCCATTTTCTTTCTATGTATTTCTTCTGCAAGTTATCGCTTAGGTACTAACACTTCCATTAAACTTTCAAATGGGCTTTCTCTCTGTATAGAACTTGTGGAAATGCAGTAAATTATCTGTTTCTTTGTTCAGAATGGCTGCATGAAAATGCTGTGCCTGGTTTTGTGCTGGTGTTTTCAATTCTGGAAGAGGAACTTCTGCAACATACTTCTTTTCTCCTCAGCACTGTGATCATGAGACAGCTGCAAACAGTAAAATAATATGTACTTATAGAAATTTATCTGAATATTAACAACATTTATAAAAGAGCGTGTTGACAAAACCACTAGAAAGATTATTAGACTTTGCACTGCATTTTTTTATTATTTAGTCTCTGACTAGTAAATGGTAAAGTGACATGTCCTGTGACTGTGTATTGGGTTTGAATGGACAAGTTTTGGTAGTGGGGGAAGGCTAAAGGGGTGGCTTCTGTGAGGAGCTGCTGGAAGCTTCTGCCACGTCCAGCAAAGCCAAACCCTGGCAGCTCCAAAGACAGATGTGCCACTAGTCAGGGCTGGGCCAATTAGAAATGGTGATGGTGACTCTGTGATAACAGATTTAAGAGGGGAGGAAAAAAAATTATTGCACAGTTGTAATTGCAGCCAGAGAAAAGTGGGCTGCAATTACAACTGCAGACACCAAGGTCAGTGCAGAAGGAGGGGAAGGAGGTGCTCCAGGCACCAGAGCTGAGATTCCCCTGCAGCCCATGGTGCAGACCATGGTGAAGCAGCTGTGCCCCTGCAGCCCATGGAGGTCCATAGGAAAGCAGAAATCCACCTGCAGCCCCTGGAGAAGACATCCACCCTGGAGCAGGTGGGTGGCTGAGAGGAGGCTGTGACCCTATGGGAGGCCCATGGAGAGAGGAGCCCACGCTGCAGCAGGCGGTACCTGAAGGATTGCACCCCATGGAAGACTGACCCACTCTAATAAAGTGTAAGATTTCCAGCAACTTTCTGTTTACAAATATAAGTACAAATTGATTTTAAATTAGTAATGGAATGAAGCTGTAACACTTTGAATATCAATGTATTTCCTCAGCAATATAAAATACTCTATCATTCCTATGTTTTTGACTCACCAAATAGAAAAAACACTCACAATCATGTGCTATTGCTTCTGTTAGTGTCACACTCTGCTTTCCTGAAAGACATTTATGTGTGCCTAAATTACTACAACCTAAGGTCTCCTCATACCTCTTGTTCCATTTCTTTTTTTCCAGAAATATTTGACAGTCACATATTTTTATTGACAAATGAACTATCATTTTTTTCTGAAGTCAGTTATTCTAAATTTTCACCTCTTTAATTTCTTCCCTGATATACGTACTTAAATTTCTTACCCACCTCACAGTACCACAGATGTTATTCTTTTGATCCTTTCTCTCTGCACTCTGTGAATAACGTCAGACTATAATCTTAGCAAGTCTAACATCCACTCTTGAAATTTCATTTAAATTCCTTCCTAACAAACTCTTCTCTACCCTTCCAACTTTTCCCAGTCTTTTCTGAAATTTCTGTGTCAGTTCTCATCAGAAAATTCCATGTGAGCTATGGCAGAAAAGGTTGCTCTTCTGAAATTCTTTGACTTTACTGAACGTGATCTGGCAACAGGGGAATTATTTTTTTTATTTTCCTTTTACAGGCAAACATAGGTTGTGTCAGAAAAATATACTAGTTTTCTATCCATGTTGACATCATTCAATCTAGAACAGAAAATAAAAGCTCAATTTAAATTCCTGATTAATATTTTGAATGTACTTTCTTCCTAAACATAAAATTCCATCCAGGTTTCATGCTCCACATGATCCACTGTCAGATGTAAAAGGCACTGAGAAATATTTTGGAAACAATAATTGAGAGATAAGTACCTATATTCCACAAAATTTTCAGCATTTCTATCTTTTAGGATTTCACAAAGCTAATTGAAGCTGGCAACTTGATTAAAAATTATTTTCATTAGGGGTGGAGGGAATATTTGGGTTTTTTCTTAACTGCTTTCAACACTACATGGGAAAATTAATTGGCAGTACTCTCTATGATGCAAGGCCTGATTTAGAAACAATTATGCAAAGTGATATATCCATTCTTGTCAATAGCTGGATTAATGAGAAATGTCTGAAATAATAAGGTATTTTTACTTTTTTTTTTTTGAAAGAGCTTGTCTGTTATTTAATGATCCAATCACTTAAAAAAGATAAAAGAGAAGAAATGAAAGACCTTACTTGCGTTTTAGAAATGTGTTCCTTTCACACAAATTAGTTTTCTGCAAAACACTGCCAGCCTAGCACATACAAGGCTTATGTGGTATCAATCTGCATCAGTCTATAGGTCTGGATATTCTCATCTCCTGGTTGTGTAACTCACAGTCTACTCACTTGTGCAAAGAGTCTCATGTAAAAACATAATCACTGACTAATTTCTCGAGCTCAAATTAACATTAGTCTTGACAAAATCACTTGGAAGTTTTGCTCTGCTGTGTCTCCAACAAATTCCAGGTGAGTATGTTCTTATTTGTCAACTATGCTTTGGAATTTTAAATATGGCTCTGATATTCTATTGTTCCCTAAAATTTCTGTTGTTTCTGTTTCACCCACTGAAAGTGAAAGAAAATAACAGAAAATGAATAAGACAGAACTACTTATCTCTAAGAATCTAATAGAGCCTTAACAAAATATTAGTTTCCTATTGTTAAATCTGGCCAATCAAATTTTGTCTTAAAAGCATATCTCCAAAACTTTAATTGAACTTCCTCATGACAGTGGCCTTGAACTCTGAGAGAATTTTTCAGGGTCTGATTCTTTCTGCTCTGTAAAAGTTTTGCTGTCCAAATTAATTGCTCACAGATCCAAAGTTAAGTTCCATTCCACATTTACAAGCTCAATATGATATGGAATCAGTAAAAAATTCTGTCCTTGGGTTAATCAGTGCTTATATGAGTGGATTTTGTAACTTTCTTCCCAGTATGAAATCTGTACCAAAAAAGCCTATTTCTGGCCCCAGAACTCTGGATCTGCCACTAAAGCAGTAGGACCTCACACATGCCAATGCTCCCAGCCAAATTGTTAATGTACTGACCAATCTGCCGGCTGTCACACAGATCTGAATCAAATGAAAACATGCATCACGAGGTGAATCCCAAAGTAGACCTTAATTATTTCTAGCACCATTGATTAGCACTGCCTGACAAGGAGTGTTAATTACACCCTAGGTTTCTGGAATTTAACCCTTGACATTTTATGTCCGGTTTCTTGCCATAAGCTGGATTTTTGAGATATGCAACCATTTCATTTTAGCCATTTTTTGAAAAAATAACAAAAAATATTGCTGTACATGTTATTTTTGGGAGTGTTTTTCTGCCTGAATCTCTATCCATTAGCTCAGCTGTTCAGCTGTCTTCAATCCAGTGTCTACATTTGATGTATCAAGCTGCATGACCTTGGGTCAGGTTTACCACTAAAAGTCTTAGGCTTTGAAAAAGAATACATAAGGAACTGCATAACCTAGAGTCATACAGGATAAGAAAAGTAAAACAGAGATAAGTAACAACTTAGGGATTCAGGAGGAAAACTACCGGTATGAAACAGTAGATAATGGTAAGAAAAACAAACAAAAGGAAACTGAAACAGTAAAACTATAATGCTAAGCATTAATTGATGTTGAACACTGGCCCATTCCAGGGAGCAACACAGGCCAATGATTCCTAATCTAAGACTGACTGGCCAGCAAAGACTCATTATGAGTGTATTAATGGGCACATTAGCCAGGCAAAGCTGTAGGGACTCATTAGTTCTGACTATGTGCTCTATGTGTATAAGCCAACATGTAATCACTTGTTCTCTTCAGTTGTATATGCCTTATTTACAGAATTTCCTCCACAGGCTAAAATTTGCCAAATCTAAAATAACCAAAATAGGGAAGATGCATGCTTTGGAACAAGCTCACTAAATCAGAAAACATGACATTTTTCTGGTTTTGTTACTTGTAATAAGAAGTCAAGGGGCATTTTTTGAACACATTTTTGAAATTACTAACTATACAAAATAACAGAAACTTTACAAGCACTGGTTAAAGACCTACAGATGTCATAAAGACCATCACAGAGTCCTAATGCTAACTGTAGTGCACTTGTGCCATTCTCACCTTCTAAAAATCCTCACACATTGCTCCAACCTTCAGGAAGCTGTGTATGGCCAGACTGAGATATCAGCAGAACTTCCAAACATGTTGTCTATAGACTCTGTCTACTGAGTGTAAAATGAAGTTTTGATCATGTATTTGACGATTGTCATCATTGTACTAAAATAAAATTTGGGTGGAATGTGACAGCTCCTGACTTGAACATTTTGTTCTCTGATGATTACATTATCGTAATACTATTTTTTTTTTTACCCGAACACCCTAAAGCAGAAACAAAAACTAACAAACAAAAAATCCAACAGTGTTTAGATTTCTCTCTTTGAATGTGGTATTTTTTTCTTTTTGTGTTTAAAGTTTAGGAAGGTTTTGAGGATGCAAGAAATAAGGAAAGAAAAAGTGGAAAAATCTTTGTTGTTCTGGAAGTTCTGAGATACTCTGAATCATCAAAGAGTGCATTTCAATGTTAACAATTTTAAAAGGAGCTAGATAGTCTTGTGCACTTCCCTGCTATATTATTAAAATCTGCACTCTGTTTAAAGTTTAATTTTAAAAATAATTGTCCCTTATTAAAATCTCCCACATTACATTACTGCTGGTCATGCAGAAAATTACTTTGCTTCAGGAGAAAAAAACATCCAATAAAATAATTTCTGTCCTATAGATGAAAGAAAATTGGTATAATCACAGCGCAAAATCTTGGAAGTGCTTTGTTTACTAAACTGAGCTGTGAGCTTCAAGAAGAGGACTTAGTGCTTTATGGCTCTCATGCACTTCTCACTATTTTCTTTAAACTAGGAAATGACCTCCCAGGTTCTTCTGGCATTGTTTATTTAGCATTGGTCTGAATGAAATGGAAAATAAACATTTACAAGTGACAACTATCAAAACTCTTGGAAAAAGTGAATGTAATGATGCCATTTACAATAAGCATTTTCAATACGTCCATTTATGCATTTTTTTCAGAAGGTAGTGTGTTGACAGTACAGCTAAAATTGGACAAAATTAGGGGTTTTTTTTCTCTTTTCTTCCTACAGGTTTGATCAAAAGAAGAAAGAGCATGAAACGCATCTCAGGGAAGAAAATGAAAATTATAAAGTTAAACTGAATTTTTTATAATTTATCAATCTGAGAATTGCTTGTAGTGCTAGCAATACATGCAGCAGTAGAAGCACTAATATGACGTCAATAAACTGAAAATAATGCTATTATACAACAGGTTTGTTTACTTTTTTCCAAGAGAAAGTAATTTTTATGATGGCAAGGTTGAATTTTCCTTTTATTCTTATTTATTCTTATCTTATTCAACCAAAATAGAAAGGCTGGAATTCTCCATGTACCTATCTCTCCTCTACATTGACCTAATTCAGAGGCTGGAGGAGAATTTGGTTGGAAATATATAAGCCCTAGTGAACAGAGATTCTAAATATGCCATGACAGATGCCTGATTTGGACACACATATTCACGCTGTGAAATGATTAAACAAACCATGCACCAAACAGCAGCAGTGAGGCTGCTCCACAAGGGCTGCAGGAGCAGCAGATGCTGACAGCACAAGCCATGCTCTCCCTGACAGGGCACAGTCTGGACGGACCCCAGCAGGGCTGGAAGGGGGATGGCAATCCCCTGGATGGCAATCCCAGGCAAGGGGAGGGGATGAGTCAGGACTGAGCCCCACCCAGAGAGTTTGTTCAGGAAGAGGAGAAGACTGAACACAGGGACAACCACAGCTCAGCACAGGCCTGAGCCTGACCAGGACTCCTGGACCTGGCAGAGAGCATTTGGGTGGAGACCCCAGTGAGGCTGGAAAGGGCAAGGAAGGTGCAGTGGTGGAACCAGGATCATGACACCAGCAGGGTGAGCTTGCTAGGATGGATGTGCTGGAATTGAGACCTCACACACACACTTCTCAGTGCATGTTTTCTCCAGCTAATTTTGGTTTATGAAGCATGAGGGCAATATTGCAGAACCACGTCCATTTAACATTTTTATCAGGCTCTTGAAAAAAGCATCAGAGCTCACTCTCAAAGCTTACAGCACGGCACCAAATGCAGAGAAGCTGATTAGTAACTCTCAAGTGAAGGGGTACTGTTCATACATATCTAATCAACCTGGAGGAACAGGTCAGCAGGAAACGTAAGATATTCAGCGAGGACAAATGCAAGCGCTGCCCCTGTGCATGAGGCACCAGTGCAAGGACACAGGTAAGTGCCTGTCTGTGTGGGAGCCACTTACACAGTACCTGATAAGTCTCTAGTGTGTTTGGGTTGTTTTGCTTTGTTTTTAATCCCCATAGCTTGATCTAAGTTTACTTAGTTGAAAATAAGAAGTACATTAACTGCCTGATGGTTAATGAAAATCTTTAACCTATACTATGTGGATTGATTCATAGATACTACAAGTCCATTGAATTCTACGAAAATTCAACACAAGAACTTCTTAGTTGCTGACAGTACAGTGGCTTTCTCATGCCTTGGAATAAAATTCACTACATAAAGCACTAATGCTCCTTCAGGAAGGATTATGAAAGAATTTCGGATTTTATGGTTTGCATAACTCTAACTTATCCTTTATCTCAGCACTTTTAGGCTTTCTGTGTCAGTTGCTGCTAACTAATGGAAAACCACTGGTGAATTATGGGTTGACCACACAGCAGTGATATGTGAGAAAGCAAGATGCCTACATACTTTGATCCACTGGCAAAGGTAATTTGTATCAAACTGCCTTTTAGATATATTACTGCTTCCAAATATATATACTCAAAGGGTGAGACCATTAAATGTAGCAATGTGGGGTTTTGGGATTCCATGTGCTCCTTTGTCCCTCTGCTTTGTATACCATGGGTTCATTTTGAAATATGCATTCTGCTGTACCCAAAATCTATTGGTGGGTTCCCTATGCCTGTCTTCCCTTCAGACTCCCTGGGACTGGCTCTGGGGGAGACAAGCCCTCCCCTTCCTTTCCCTTTATAAGTCAATGTCCGGATAAGCTCGAGGTCTCTGCATTTCTGGGCTGGCAGCCCTTATCCTTTCCCTGCTTGTCCTCCCCCCTTCTCCTCCCCTGCAACCCTCTTTTCCCCGTTACCCCAAATAAACCTCCCTGCCAGAACAGAGATGGAGTCCAGTTCTTTTCTTCATTTCACTATATTCCTGCTTGAATTGACGTGGTTTGGAGACTGACGCCATGCCGCGGAACCTCGGGGGCCGGGCGCATCAGATCTGGTGGGATTACACAGACCAGGGACCCTGGACCAGGGGGGAGCCGGCTTGTGCAGCCCCCCTGGACCCTGTTACATCAATTAAATAGATTATTATGCAAAGGTAAGTTGTAGTAACCCCTCTAAGACATTTAAGTATAGGATTGGTAATAAAACATAATGATAAATTATAGTTTTAATAGATCTGGAAGAATATGTTCCAATAAAATTTTAGAGGTTCAGTAAAATGTGATACCTATCCCTCAGTAAAATACTGCTAGACTTTATGTATTAGTGCATAATGGTACAAGGTTTTAGTAATTTCAAGGGAAAGTTAATATTTTATTTGAATATTGAAATATTTGACACATTATTAGAAAGATGGAGACTAAAATCTCTTGTTACTAAGTGACTGATTAGAATTTTACTCATTTGCATTGGTTCTAAAAGTCATTCTTAATTTGGCCCATGCTAGAGGACTAAACTAATCTTAAAAAAAAAAAAGTCACTACTTCATTCTGTGTTTTTCATGACTTATTTTACACTTATATTTGCTACTTAAGGAGAATGATTACTTACTGAGAGCTCAGATCACCTCTCCTCATCATTAAAGTTTTGTCCTTCCTACAACCATCAGCAAGTAATAGTTTATCATCACACAATAGGCAGGGCATTTCTGTACTGGATAATATGGTACATGTTCATTCTTGCTAAAAATTATGTTCAAGATTGAATAAATTAGTAAAAAACATTCTAAAAGAAAATAGTGTTTCTCACAAATGAGACTCATTTACAGCAAGTTTTTTTTTTATTCACAAAACACCTCACGGTATTTTTTTTTAATATATTGAGGATTTTTAATAAAAAAGTATAAATTAGCATAATAAGTGTCTTAGTAGATAACTACTTCTTGCAGACTAACTACGGTTGCCAAAGTTGTGATTTACCTTGCTATTTTGTGATGGAGGTTATAAATCTGTATTATTTCCAATGGAATTAATATTGATTGTACTTGGCTGTATTAGTACATTCCTGTAATTACAGTCACCACTCATATAATATAAGCAATTGGTCTAGCAAGGCATCCAAATACATCCTAGCAGAAAAAAAGAGTTAGATTTTTGTGAAAAATTATCAAGCTCCCAACAGACCATGTTGAAATGAGAACTAGCTCTTATAAGGAGCCAGTGGAACAATTTACATTTTTTGATAGGTCAAAATTTTAAAGGCACTCCATGCAAATGAGGCCAAAACCAAAAATTTTCATGTTTTCTATGAATCAAAATCCCTACAGAAGCAGAAACATATGTTCCTTGTAAGATCAGGCAGATGCTGTCCAAAACTCACCTTGGTTTTATCAGTTAGTTGCTGGTCAGTACAAAGCAGCAGTAAAGAACCAAGTAAAAATCATGCTCTTTTTAGTCTGAGAGGCTCACAGCTCTGTCAAATCTGTCCCTGGAGGTCACGAAAGTACTGGGCAATAAGGTATTTCCTGAGTAGTCCTGAATGCAAGCTTTTCTAGCAATATGTGAATGGTGATAATGTGACTTCAGAAGCCTTAAATTAGATTTCCAGAATTTTCCTGCCAAACTCTTTGCTAGATAGTTCTACCAGATTTTTCATCAAAATATTAATTCTATTATGACATGTTGCATAATTGGAAAGCTGTTGTCTAAGTGGGGAACAAGAATATCCATTCTCTCCACAGATAAAAAGTATCTACACTTTTTATCAGAACATATATAAAAGGATATTTAATACTCATTTATTAGTAATGCAATCTGAGCACAACCCCCAGACATCTTTAAAAGATTTCTTATGTAGAAAAGAAAAGGAGGGAAAAATTATGAAAAAGAATACTGTGTTACCAATTGACACAAAAATGAGAAAATGGGCCTATGACTTTTCTGAGTCATTGTCTTAGAGAAACCTAGGAACAAGGTTATGGAAAGCAGCTAGTCTGCTACTGTGTTTAACACTTTTAACACTTTTCTTCTAACTATTGGTTTTTAAGATTTGCAAAATATATTTAAAAATAATCAATCTGTGAATCTTCTTAATTATTTTGAGTGATCAATAAGTTTCCTCAATTTTTCATATAGAAAATAGAGTGCCTGCATGGCAGAGCCTGTGTTAAAGAACTAAAATAAAATTCCAAAACATTTAAAGTCATGCTGAAAAGCTATGTAACACTGGAGAAGTTAACTTTGCACTTAAGTGTACTCAGAAAATTGATACAGTATGTGATGCTATCTATTTTTCCATTTAAAATTAAGTGCCTCAAGCTGTAGATCATCAAAACTCATTTTCCAGAAAACCAGCAAAATACAGTTTGACAGATTGATTCTTGTTAACAGTGAAAAGGTATTGCACATACTGACCTGAATTGATTTTAGTTTTTTTCTTATATAAGAACTAGATCATCACTTTTTATCTCCCAGCATATTGATATCAGAAGATTTATGCAATTTGACATTGTCAAAGAGTTTAACTAACAGAATGCACGATTTCTGGCTCAATCTGAATTATTTTTTTAAACAAATATGTAAATTAAAATAAAAAACAAAATAAATTAGCCGGAAATGAAAACTACTTCTGGAGAAAAGAAATTGCACGTGATTATCATCAATATTATACATAAATGTTCTTCACTGTATAGCTCTGATCACCTACACCTCACTACTCTGCCCTAGGTTACACCAAGTATCACTATCATATTTTCTGTGCTCTGCCTTGGCTGAGTAGTTTTCGGTTTTATCCTCATCTCTGCTAGTCACTAGAAAAACAAACTAAAATAACATATTAACCAGTAGGTCAGTGAAAGTCGTGAGTATTATCAGCACTGCTGCAGTTCGAACCATCATTTTCCTCAATAAATACTGCAATGCAGGGACTGAAAGGATCATGCTCTTGCCTTAAAAAGGGTACAATGGGAATGGATGATTCATGGGGATTGATTACATCTCCCATTATGCTTTCTCCAGAAGCAAACCATCACAGAAGTCAATCTTCATTCTTTAAAATATCACCAGAAATTATTAAATGTGTTTTGGAAAATTAATAATTCTATCAGACTGCTCACATGCATGTTAAAGCCTGCATAGATAGTATGCATGAGTAGCGTTGAGTTCAAACTAGAAGCCTGATTCTAGTTACTGAAACATAGCATGTGATGGAAGCAATTAGGAAAAATATTTTATTAAAAAAAATAATCACCTGATTTCCACTGTGAAATATTTCCCTGTAGTTATAAAGTTATAAAGGAATGAAGTATAGGAAGGTGGTTTTTCAAACAAGAGTCATTAACTGATCATCTACAATTGATTGTAATTTCAGTTGCTATCTTATGGACATAGAGACATTATTGACTTCTAAGATTTTAAACCCAAATAGTTGAATTCAGGTAAATACTTGTGTAGGTGTTCAAGTATAAAAATACTCTACCTGGATTTATGTTTACTTCTAAAGTGAATTCAATCTGTTTTGAATAGAAAAGGCAATGTTTAATGTATAATGAAGTTTAAGTAACTTGTTCTAATTAAATTCACATTCATTTTCCTGAATGTTCTAATTTATAAAATTGTTGAAGGAAGGACTGTTGATCTTAATGATAGGAAAGTTGGTGTTCAAGATTCCAGCATAGGGAAAACACTCTACAGAAGGAAGCACTATTTCTGGAAAGAGAGATTATAATTTAAAATTATCTTTGATTTGTAAGAGTCTACTTCTAAAAATAGAACCCATTAAAGTAAATAACATTTCCCAACATTTAAGTAGGATAAATTCAGCTAAATAAAACATGCATCCTTACCTGGCAACTTCCAATAGTGCTCACATAAAAACTCATATATTTACTTATGCAAAATAGCATGTACATAACAACGGCTCCCTTAAAATCCTTAGCCTCCCACTGACTTTCTGTGCAGCAAAATAATTGAAGCTTAAGGGGAAAAATAATTCCATGCAGCTACTTTGTGTAAAACCAAACTGATCTCAAACTATAACAATACAAAATTTCTGCTCTGTAAGGGGATAGGTAGGAGAAAAAGAATGAAGGAATTCAAACTAATTAGTCTATGTAAATGTTAGGTGCACTGCTTAGAGCAATGATAAAATTGTGTCTCTTAGGTAAGCAAGCATGGTTGTCAGAGATGTTTAATACTTGCTCTCTTTCTTACTCTGAAAATGGGAACAATAAATACTGAACTGCCATGTTGGCAGAGATAAGACAATAAACATCTCTCAGCAATATCCAGTATTATTACAAAAAGAAAAAGAGAACAAAGGCTGTTCTAACCGTATAAAACATTGTAATGCAACTATTAACTCTGTTCTCAGTGTACTAGGTATGTTCAGATTCCCAAAGGGGAAATATTTTGCAAAATGAGTGCACTGCCCTCCACTGAGACAGCAAAGGATTTGTACTGTGAAGATACACTTACCCAGCTTCAGGCTAGGGACAGGTTGCGCACCTTGATTACAATGTTACTTCATTAATTTCATCAGCTACTCGTGGACACAATAATAGGAGAGTTTCTTACATGTCCACTTTTCAGAAGATGATTTAAGTGTTCATTTCTGGGAGAATTCATCATCTATTGAGGACTACAGAAGTGAAAGCAAATAAAAAAAAAGTGGCAGAGTCTGAGGTACCTGTTAAATAGAGATTTAGTTCTGAAAAGCCAGTGAAATACCTTTTTCAAACCTTCTCCAAGTACACGTCTACTGAACATATGAGAATATCTTCCCACCAAAGGAAGACTCAGAAGTCACAATGATAATTTGACTAAGGACAGCAGGAAAGCCTGGGGATATTGTCAACATCCAAAGGAACTTGGCATTAGCAAGAAGAGTGTTAAATAAAATCCATATACTTACATACAGTTTTAAAGAGTAAAATAAAGCAATAACATTATATGGTATTGAAGCTGGTGTTTAAGCTACTGCATGTGTTTTAACACTGGACAAGAGTAAAATGCAGAATCTAAATGCTTATAACAGAAGTGTTTTCATCTTGCTGCACCACATGGGAAACTTCACCTGTATCACCTGATGGGTTAGAGCAGTAATATTTTGCCCTTGCATTCTTGTGCCACTTGTGTTACAGCTCTTAGTGAGACTTCAAAGTTGAGAAGTTTAGTCTTTAAGACCTTTCCAGAAGCACTCTAGATATACAGTATTTCTAGGTAAATTAAATACTTTTCTCATTCTATAAGATAAAAGAAAAAACAAATGACACAGATTCAAGTATAGCATTCAAAATTATTAACAAGACATTTCTGCGCAAATGTAGATTTTTGTAAAAGCAGAAATTACTCTCACTCTAGCACTGGAAAGTAATAAATAATACCTCCTCCCTGCCCCTACCAGCAACGCCTATCCTTGACTGATCTACTTCTTTCTCAATCAGTTAAAGTTTTGACTGGGTCTTGTGGACAGTCCAATCAGAATACAATACTTGGTAGGAAAAAGGATGGCGTTTTCCAAGTGAGAGAAAGACTATTCATTCCCAGAATTTAAGAACTGTACTAGAGACTGCCACCAAGACTAAATCACTTGAATAGTGAACCTATTTATAGTAGGTAACAGTTCTTTGGTTCCCTTCCTGTATATAAAACCTTCCTGATTTTAGACCAGTGCTAAATTCAGAGGTTTTCTGCTACTATGGGATTGATTAATCTTACTGTTTTATTATCTGGAGTAATCCTTTCCAATGTCCCTAACTTTTTAACACAGCTAATTGCAATTTTAGAGTTAATGAACAATCTTGTCCAGTACTTCTACAAAGAAGCCTTTCAACTATCATCCAAAGACTAAAAATCTAAGAAGAGAATGCATTTCCTAGCAGAATTTTCATATGGCTTCTATAGGACTGTATAACCATAATATTTCCTGATCATTTAGTATCTACATCCCTTTCAGATCACTTTTGTCGTTATGTAGATAATGCTAAGTCGAAGTCTCAGATACTTTTGCTGAAGATTAACTGATATCAGGTGGCTTGTTATTGTCACATACAAAACTACATACACAGAGAGCATTTGGAGATTGAAGTCCATGAAGTTAAGAACCCTCTTTTCAATTTGAAAAAAAACCACAAAACAACACCAACCAACCAAACAACAGAACCTCAAACCAAACCAGAAAACCATGGAAGAAGTCTGGGAACCTTATATGTAATTTTATGCTTCATACTTACCATTGGCTATGCCAAGGTTATATCCTTCTCAGTATAAGCATTATTTCAGACTCCTAACAAAGTTGTATCTTGTGCTATACAGCAGCCCCACTAATATAAACAGCTTCCCTTGTAGGCATATATGCTTCAGCTCCTCATTTGCAATTATCAGTGACCTTAAGCATACACAGGCCTTATTACTTTTATTCTGGAAGCAAATTCCAGCAGCAAAAAAACAGCCATTCAATTGGGGTGACCTAGGAATCGCTCATCCTTCTCTAAACTATTGTCATTCTTTGGTATGATGAGAATAAATCATGCAGCTGTCTGTTTGGCATGTACCCAGGAAGAAAGTATGGCATTCACCTTCCTCTCTTTCTACAACACTCAGAGAAGAGAATTCTAAAAACTCATATACTATTAACAGCAAAACTCTTTCCTGATCAAAAGTGTAGGGAATAATGCATTGAAAAAAAAAAAAAGTGTAAAAACCCACTCCATAAACAGACAAAACTATTTTACCAATATGATAAAATTATCCACAAAGCAATTTTGATTCTCTATATTCCTCAAATAATACACACTTACCAAAGTGTTGAGGAAACAAATACTTGTTAGTTTCATTGAAGACCTAAACCATATGTGCTCATAACATTGCAACTCTGAGTAATGAAACTTGTTTTCATTAGGATGCAAACCTCAGTGGAAAAAAACAGAGAAAGGACAGTATATTTTCTTGTGATGTTGAAATAGTACCATTCCTGTTTTAAAAATGGTAAAATGGAAGAATAAATCCTTATGCACAGAAAGGAGCACTGGGATTACATAATATTGTATTTCTATCACATAATTAAATAAACTAACCTTAGAACAGGGTTCTTCAAGAGCAAGATACACTTAAAAAATTAAATCTTGCATTAAGATACTTTTACACCAAAGGCTTCTATGAACCAGAAAAATGTATTTAAGAAGCTGTACTTGTTAATTATAAATATAAGCAAGTTTCATATCGTCTGTATTCCAACATGACCTGTATTTCAATGGGGAAAAAAGGGAAAAAAAAGGGAAAAAAATATTCAGGAAGTGGTTTGTTTTGAATTTGTGCAGATTTCATTGTAAACTGCACCAGGAATCTTCATTAGTCTGTGATTAGCAATGTGCTCTGGCAGCCAGGAGGGCCGAGCATGTCCTGGGAGGCATCAGGCACAGCATCTCCAGCTGTGCAAGGGAGGGGATTGTCCTCTCTGCTCTGCACTGAGGCAACCTCACCTCGAGTCCTGGGGACAGTTTTGAGTGACACAATAGAAAAAAGACTGAAGTATTAGAGAATGTCCAAAGGTGGACAATGAGGATGGTGAATGATCTAGAGGGGAAGCTTTGTGAGGAGCAGCTGAGGTCACTTGGTCTGTTCAGCCTGGAGGAGACTGAGGGGAAACATCACTGCAGTCTGTAACTGGCTCATGAGAGGAAGTGGAGGGGCAGAAATGGATGTCTTCTCTCTGGTGACCAGTGTCAGGATCCGAGGGAGTGGTCTGAGTCTGGGAGGAGGCTTAGGTTGGATACTAGAAAGATAACTCATCCAGAGATGTTTGGGCACTGGAACAGGCTCCTCCAAGGAAGTGGTCACAGCCCCAAGCCTGGCAGAGTTCAAGAAGTGTTTGGACACACTTCTCAGGCACATGGTGTGACTCTCAGGGATGGTCCTGGTTCAGGTTATTCACTGAAAATAATGACGAGGATGGTCTCTGGGTTGAGATTGTCAACAAGGCATCTATGTATACTTGGAGGACTCTTTCCATCTGAGAGGAACTTTTTTGCTGCCGAAACATAACTAAGGGGATACCTCAGAATAGCTGAAACCCACAACTCATCTTTCTTTAATCCATCAAGTTCCTGCTGCAAGGTATTCTAAGCCAACAAATTATTTCACTCAGTGTATAGCAATGTCTTTGCACCTAATATATGAAAGGAATTATTATTAATGAGATTATTATGCTTAGCAGTTCTCACACAACACACTGATCGTTAATTCACTCTGAAAAGAGAAAGAGTAAGCTATAGAACTGTCAAAATATGTGCCATGCCTGCTGAATTGATGAAGTACTGAATAAAGAAGGAACCTGCCTCTGAATCTTTATCAGGTTGTATTTTCTAATAAACTGTGACAGGGGATGTAAGACTCTTCTCTGTGCTTTTTCTCTGAATCACTTACAGCACTACAAAATGGCTCAAACATAGCAAACGTTGTTCATGAGTAGTAATGGAACAGACCCAGGACAGAGACTAATGCCCAGGTATGTTCTTACTTTCTGTTTGCATACCAGGCCCATGGTAAGAGGGCAAAGGAGAGAAGCTGTGGATTTTATAATCCTGATTGACTCTGCTTTGACATTTCCTTCTCTTCCTAGGCAAGAAAATATCAAAGAAGCACACTGAGGGGAATATGTCCACAGGGAATTCTACCTTGTTTTTGCAAGGCAGAGTAGTTACTTGACCAGTGGTTGGGAAGTCTCACAGCAAAGCAACAAAGTTAAACTCTTTGCACAAGTCTGAAGACAAAAACAGTCTAAGGAAGCCCAACAGATGGAGGACTGTTGAAGGATTCAGGTGAGTCAGGCTGCCTTCAGAGACAGTGCTAAAGCAACCACTTCAGACTTCCTAGCCTCTGACATTCAGCTGGAAATCACAGTAAACCTAATCCCAGTGTTCTGTTTCATTTTACAGTGACATAAAGACCTATAAATCTAATGTGGCAATTGAAAATACTGCATTTATCTTAAATGCCTCAGCAAATTGCAGACAAGGTTTGTGTAATTTAAAGGGTGAAACATCAAAGAGAATCATCAGAACAGTGAACAGAAACAAGCATACCACACAAGCAACCCAATCTGATTTCTAAACCCCACTATGGTATAATTTACATAAAATTCAACTGATTTTCAGCAAAACTGGATGAGAGCAAAAAGAAATGCCCAGCCCCGTAAACACTGACATCAGTGAGATCTACTGTGGAGCAGTGACTGATCTTCAAACCACCATATTTCCCGTATGGCAGCATACATAGTCAATACAGAGCACTCCATTTAACTTTTGCATTGTAAACATGACATTTTGAAAAATATAAACTCTATGGGAAACAGAAAAAAAAAGATAATAATGTAAAGTATTCTCACTCTTCCATCCCAAGTTGTTCTGTGTAGTTTAGACAACAGACTATTTGTAAAGTTTGTAAAACAAAGTTTTGAGATACATATATATATATATACATATATATGTATACAAAAAGTCAGTTTAGGTTTACTGCAACTTTAACAATTCCCAACCAGCAATCTGTAGGAGTCTGTAACATTATGCTCTCTCTTCTCTATTTAGACAATTATTCTTCCTTAAAGTACCAACAGTGTGTGTTTATAAATGGTATATTTAGCCATAAAATTCATTGAATTTAGTATTTTTTGCTCTTACACACTTCAGTAGCTTTAATGTATCGCAGATTTAGAGAGCTGTGCTGCTTTTTTAATGTACTTTTTATTTTTACAAGAACATAAAATCTTTTAATAGATCTTAGAGTATTTTATGTACCAATGGCTACAATTTAAAATATTTTTCTAAGCATTCTATTTCAGTGAAACCTTCACAATCAGTCATTTATTTCCCAGACAGATCTCCTAAAGAATATACATTACTTTATATCTCATTTAGTCAAGTTCAAAAGCATTAGTATAGTGTTTTGTTTCACATTGCACCATATGTTTATTTATTGTGACTTAAATTTTATTAAGGCACTTCACTTAGGCACTGATATCTTTAAATACTCTATTCTGCATGTACCTGTCTGTGTAGTTTTACTACAAATATTTGGTTTAATTGTGCTTAGTCCTAAAATACTTATTTTAGCTTTTAACCTGAAAATGGGTACTAAAACTATATTGATATTTTCCTGTATGTTTGCCAGTTTGCTAAAGCTACCTGTAACCTGATGTTAAAAAGTTCTTCACATCCATAAAGCAGAAAACTGAAAGTGTATAGTTTCTCTATTCCCGTGAAAGTGAACACAAAAGTGCAATGCAAAGCAGAAACTCCAGACTGCTGCCTTTAACCACCTACCATGTCCACCAATATCTGAGTTGATCCATTTGCCTCCTTGCAGATACAACACTCTCAAGAGATTGGAGCGGGTGAAGACTCTTCCTCCAAAGTAGAATTTCAGGATAGTTTCTTAGTACTTCTAAAATATAATAAATGCCTTGTAGTGCGTAAAATTGTCCCTGATGCCAGGAACTGATGGAAGCTTTATACTGCCCTCAGGAACTGGCAACTCACTGCAGTCTCCTGGAAACTGCTTACAAGATGCTGAGTAAGCATCAGGGCACCGATGACATAGGGGTTACTTCCTATACAACCTTCTGACATGTAAAGCAATGTATCTAGACCACAGAGTTTTCAAAACATGTTTTTCAGCTCAATGGCTCTCCAAGAAAATGTTGATAAAATAAATTTTGAAATCTACAAATATCCACCTTATAGTTCTGATGTAAATGTAGCTGAACAAACCACATTACTACCCCCTTTGTTAAGCAGATTTAATTCTCAAAGTTTTCTCTGGAAGTTAACCTGACAGGACCAATTTATTACTGACCTGATTGTATTGGTTATAAGCAATTAAAGGACTAATTGAGAATCAGTCTTCTATGTCAGTATTCTCAACTTACATTTAAAGAGTCCATATACCAAAATTGTACCCTAAGAAACAGCTACATTGACAGAATCATAACACAGGAATGCACTACCATAATCTGAGTAATTTTTGCACAACAGAATTCCTGTAGCTGTAGGAAGAAACCTGTCATGTAGTTATATATTCATATATGTACACAGAGAAGATTCAGGGGCACGTGTAACAGTGCACCCTCTGTGGCCAACCAGCTCCCCAGAACAATTCACAAATCCCACTTCCATGAAGAAAGTTGGATACCACTCTTTCAATAAGATCCAGATACCAGAAACTCCTGTAAGACATAGCAGTGTATTAGAATTTGACAGAAATATAGAGAACCTATAGTATACGTGGTAAATTTGTTGCTCAGACAAAAGGACACTTCATCATTTCTGTCAGCTTGATTTAGGATAAATAGAATCATTATTATTATTAAACAACTACTCAATGTATAATAAATTGAGAGGGGCAGAAGGAAGGAGAGGACTATATGATTGCTGATATCTTTCCTTAGGATGTGTATTTCCTAAACTTAAATAAATACCACATTTTGCAATCACTAAAAGACCCCTATTGAGCTAAACATATGCAGCAAAAGTAGTAGGATGTTGTTGTTGAGTGCGGCAATCTATTAAAATGAAATTGTTTATAAAATTCATTTTCAGGAGAAAATGAAATATGCTTATACACCTTTTCAAGATTTTGAAAGCATTACTTAAGTGAGGCAAAGTAAAGGTATGAGGTGTGCTTTGTAAATATCAACAATTTATGCTTAGAGACAATATTTGAATATTATTCCTTGAGCAAATTCTTCCAGCATCTCAAGTGTTTCTTGAAGAAATAGCTTTGCATGCAGATGACCTAAACAAATGGTAGTAGCACTTGTTATATTTGCACATAATTTCTGGTAAAATCTTTTTATAAAAGGATTTCAGTGCATACCAGATTAGTTTCTGTGGATATTAAAAAAATCAAAAAATTATTTGGCCTACATGATATGAGAATTTTTGTCATACATTGCTCTGTGTAGAATTGAAGGACCTACATAGTATCTGAATGTATAAATAATTTTAATTGAAATTTCTATCTACAAGTATAAATGAAGAATTACACTTCCCAAAGCCAGAAGTGTGTGGAATTAATTTCTATTTTCTGCTTTTGTATTCTGAAAATAATGTTCACACTGTGTGGCAGGACATTAGCTATTTTGTCACAGCTCTGGCTGCACTCTTCTGTTTTCATCAGTTTAATGAAAATATTGTTTGTCATACTACTTTTTGTCTGACTTAAGGATTTCTTTTAACCTAGCTTTGCTATACAGCATGAAATTGAATTTAAAAGCACAACGCATCTTGGTTAAACTATGGAAAACAATCAGCAAACTTGGTGGAATTTTATTTCAATGGATTTTCTGCTAGTTAACCATGAAATCAAAAATTATCAAGGCCAGACAGAAAGTTTCAGTTTATCTTAATTTTTTCCCACAAGATGAAATAATTTGATTTCTTTGTTCCATCAACAGCTCTTGCATCCATTCACAGTACTTATGAGGTGTTTGGATGGCTTCAATTCCAAGAATGAACCATTCTCACTGGTATTTTTATTATGAACTCAGATATCTAAATTTCCATTTCCTTCTGTAACAATCATTATCGATAAGCTTGTATTGCTGAGTTTTTCCTCGTCAGAAATTCAATCATTCTTCATGATTCTTTTTATGCTGCATACCTTGTTCCTATGTTCATAATCATCATAGCTTGTTAAGCTAAAACTTTTACTTCCAATGTTTAAATTACATCTAGTTCATTGTATCATTAAACAGAATGTTTTGAACTTTAAATTATATGATTCAGCATAGAAAAGTAAAGATTGTTATGTCTGTTGAAGACTTTTGGAAAGTTACTTTATATACAGGAATATAATTAAGAGTAATATAGAGAGTAACAATATAAATGAATACATACACTAGTTATATATTTTGATTCGATAAAGATATGGGGTACACATACTGATTGACCTTTACAGATATAGATAAAGAAAGGAGAAGAGCCATATTGATCAGGTGATTAGAACTGAATTTTCATTTTCAACATAACACATACCCTTAAACAGCTTCACCCAGTAAAAATAGTTTTATAATCCCTTGCAAAGAGAAAGATCATCATCAGATGGTCCATCTGTATAGGGAATAAGAGCATGAAGTCCTTACAACAGTGAGTAAGAATGCTATTTCCTTATGACAGGTACTAGTTCTGTGCATCCCTTTTAGTGCTTGGTGTCCCCCTTTATTTTGGGGTGAGAAAAGCTGTCAGAGTGGTGTTGTAATGTTAGAGAGTGATAGTGACCCCACTGCAGCACATCACTGCTGTTTTTTCCAGTCAAGATGAGACACTGGGCCAGGTGTGGTCACACTACCATATTTGCATGCATATCTAAAGGAATTTCAAATATTGTCTTAAAAACTTCATGGAACTTTATCTTTGGCTAAATCACATGAAGGGAGAAAAAATTCCTCTTTCCCATGTCTCAAAATAAAAAAGTAAACACTCGTTGCTACTCCAAGGTCATATGATTTCAGAATTTCATTGTTGTTATAAAAATACACAACAGTACAGTTATTACTTTATCCTGAAATTATGTTAGGGAAATATTGTTATAATATTTGCACTAAACAGAAGGGTGCCTTTTTGTGGTTTCTTTTCCATTTGAACTTTTCAACAATAGAATTCTACTTGCAAAAAGAATCATGCTAAATGACATTCAAGCCTGCACAACTTTTACAAGGCATCCATGGCATGACAACAAAGTTGCAGAAAGGCAGCTGCAACCACTTAAAACTTGTATTGCATACACCTGGCTTTTGGTGAAAGGAGGTACTTCAAACTGGTGGGTGGTTTAGCTCCTAATATTCATACAAATTATCCACTTTTAGGAAGACACGTAATCTTAAGATTCTACTTTAAACTTCCTAATGGGAATGTTTCCTGAGTTTTAAGACTTTTTTTGCCATGTTGTAAAAATGTGATATCCAACCCAAAAGGCCACTTAGTCACTTCATCACTAAGGACACAGCTATGTCCTGTACATTTAGGTTGTTACTGATGCTGTCTGGGAACTGCTCCTTGGGCACTGCCAATCCTGCTTCCTCTTTCCCAAGAGCACAGGCTCCTTCCCAGCAAAGCCTCCTCAAATACTGGTGTCCTGTCCTGCTGTGAAAGGGGAGCTGGGAAGGATTGTTTTTGATAGATTTCTCGGATGAAGATAAAGCACAAATGCTGCAATATTATATCTGAGAATTGCTTATTGATTTCCCTGGCATTTTCTCCCAGCCATCCAAGGATCTGCCCCACCAGCAAGGGCAGGTCACTTGCAGCCTGATCATGGAAGTTTTCTCTGTCCTGATCGGCTGCCAGGCGAAGCCTCCCCAGGGACAGAGCTCACAGCACCTGTAGAGCCCCTGGAGTAATTTTTAACCTCATGTAAAACATATGTTGAGGTTTAAGTGAAAATCACATTGGTCCCTTTCAACTGAATATTGCAAAGACCTCTGAGCTCGATGGCTCTGGGGTCCCCAAGCCTCCCTTGGTGCCGTGGGTTCTCACACAGCCTGCCCAGACCAGTTACAGCAGTAAAGGGAAGCATGCAGAATCCCCTAAGAGGAGAATAAAATGGGTGTCATCTGCCATGGGACCAAAGCTAAAGGGCTGCCTGGAGCACCTGAGGGATGAGAGCTGGGAGTAGGATCAGATAGCTTTTGCTTAGTCTGCTCATCCTTTTGCATTAATGCTGCTGTGCCACTAGTGTGATTTATAAGTAATAATGCCCATCAAAAGGAAATTGCTGTTGTTGCTGGCCATGCATAACTTGTCAAAATTAAATACACACTTTGCACTAGGGATGCTGTCACCTCTGCTGCACCTCATTAGGCAGATTGAATTCATAAAATCTTAAATACTGTTGGGCCTGAGCTTCCCTCAACCACAAAATTCAAGTCACCAAATTACTCTAATTATCCTCCTGCAGCTGGGTTATTTTTTGCTAGGAGTGTATTTGAGAACTCATCCAGTGTCACTGCATGGTGTCTACTCATGACTGCCTTGCTGTGGAGATGTGGGGCACCGTGCTGCCTTTGCTCTCATCCCATGAGACCTGCAAGCCTGGCCTGGCTTTGAACATCCCATGGAGCTGCAGGTGAACATCTTTGCCCCTGGAGGTGGTGTTTTTTTCAAAAAAAATCAAGATGCCAAATCATCTATATGCATTGTTTTGGTGGCGTGATGGTAACAATGATGCCCATGGTGAAACCCCCATGCTTAAGGAAAAAAATGTCTCTGTGCAGTATATTTAGATACAGATACAGACATAGGTTGATATAGGCATTGATATAAATATTTAGATACATGCAGATATATATGCTTAGTCTATCCTAAAAATATATAATTTCAAATTACAAACTTTACTTCTAAAAAGGTAGTCTTTCATATGTATTGGCATGAAACTGTCAGGACAAGCCCCACTACACTAGTATGGTTAGAAAACCAGAGTAATTTAGAATGAGAAAAAAAGCATGGAAGCATGCTTTTAAAAGCATGTGGGAGTTCTCATACTAAATATGTTAAAAACATGAGTTATGATGCTGGTTTGTGTAGACATTAAACACAGTGTTTATAATGGTCACTTTTTTCTTTCATAAAGTGGTTGAAATAGAAAATAGAGGTAGGGAAAATTAACTCTACCCAAACCAAAACCAGCACAAATGACCACAAAGAGAAATACAGAAAATTACATCTAAAAATGAAAAAAGTTTGTTGTTTTTTTTTTTTACTGTGAGAGCGGTCAAATACTGGAACAGGCTGCTCAGCAAGATTGTGAAGTTTTCACCCCTGGAAATATTCAGCACTTGACTAGACCATGTCTGGGACAAACTGTTCTAGTTGGCACTGCTTGAGGAGGATGATTGGACTAGGTGACGTCCAGGATGTGACAATGACTAATTGGGAGGACAAACTGAAAGCTTTCAGGAGCCCTAAAATGAGCTCCCAAGATACTATGACTATGTTTTCATTTTTATAAAAAGGGTGCTGTTTCACCTAAGTTTTATCTTATTTCCCTCCATTCTCATATTCTTTCTTAACTGGAAACTGAAAGGATATTGTTCTAGAAATCTGTTTCATAAAAAAATATTTCCTAAGTTACCAGTGTCACAGTTTGAACAATGTTCTCCCTCACTCCCAAATGATAAAATCATATCTGTAAGAACTAGGACAAATCAATGTTATTTGTATTAACATCATTGGATTTGACTTCCTGTGAATGTTGAAGACACTGAGTAGACAAATTACTAGACTAAAATAAATTTATTGACTTGCCTTTGAGAAAGTTTAATAACTAGAAATATTAATAATTACCAATAGCTGTCAGCCAGGTCATCTTTACACATTTCCCATGGTCATTTCCACAGTCAGCGTTTGATTAATGTGAATTCATTGACCCTAAGGCAATTACCCAGTCATTATCAGACAACAAAATTAACTTCAATAATAACTACCAATGAATATAACCACTAATGCAGTATGGATCACAATAATGATCCAACATTCAGACTTGAGTTTGCTTAATATCCAGGTTCAATAATCTTTGTCTGTGTGCTTCAGAATACCATATTCATAAAGGGATGTTTAGATTAAATAGCTATTCTTTTAAATGTCAGTCCTTTGTAGATGACATATTAGATTTTTCCCACTTTGCATTTGTATCTCAAAATTTGTGTTGGCAAATGTCCAACAATGGAAATTAAGAAAGCACAAGCAAGAAGATCTAAAATTCAGTATACATTCACACTTACTCTCAAGCATCCTTCTGGTATCATTCCGTGGCCAGAGAGTGTGATTAATGATATTTCAGACTCTATCAAATCAATAGAACTACTGACTTATGGATAAAGACAACTAACCATTTCATACAGGAATTCTTGAACACCCAATTTTTACAAGTTGTGAAAAACCTTCTCATGCAAAACATTTCCTGGCTTATCACTAAAATGTGCTTCATATAACTTGACATTCTTGAATAAAGCTGATCTTTCCTCCCCAATGACGCTTCTTCAAACTGAGATACAGTTAACACCATGTTTCTTCTACCTGATTTCTCCAAGAACTGCAAATATGTCCCCTCTTGGCTCTAGAAAATGTTAAGCTATTTAAGATCCATAGACTTTATGGGATTTTGTATTCATATGGTCAAAATGCTGTAACTGTCTAATGGAATTTTACTTAATAGTTCTGAGGGTGGTTGTCAATGAAGTTTAAAAACTTTGTTATCTAAAATATTTCTAATGTTCTTTAAATTATGTTAAAGCTACATACCACCCTTTGTATGCATGTAGCTTATATAATGAAATAGTTGATTATGAAAACTTACTTACTTATGCTTACATTTTCTACTTAATATTTCTTATATTCAGTATTTTCCAGTTAAAATTTTTAAAGTAATTTTGTATAGGAAATGGTCTTAATTATACTGTCTCTGGGCTTACAGTAATTTTCACACTGCCTCTGACAAAAAACATTAACATTTTCTCTGGCTTCCCGTTTTTGCACTACTCTAACTCTTTTTCATATATTATCTAAAGTAATTATTTTCAACTGATTGTTAGTGAAGTCATTACTTATAAAAACTGCTTGTCTAAAGCAGTTGAGCCATCACTTGAATCCAAAAGTTTATTTTTTTTACATTTCAATTTTATTTTAAATCATGACTCCTAACACAAATACATCTGAAAATGCTACTAAAAATACCCTCAGTTTATGCTTAAGAAACCAGTGTTCCTAAAACTTATTTAATAAGGTTTGGATTTTAATCTTATATTTAAAAATAAAAAAAACATTTCTCTATTTCTCTTAAATGTATGGTCTTAATAGTACTACCCATGATGATAAAAGATTTCAGAACAACCATGACCTTGTAGATGCTTTCAGGATGAGGGATTTCTTTTTGAATGCTAGATCTTTGGTATTGAAACATGTGGAATTTGAAAAACTCAAAAAATAGGAAGTGTTTTAATTATGCCTGCCAGAAAATACACACATGAAAAATACATTTGTTTCATTTAGGCAATCATAGAATACAAATACTGAGAAAATTAGCAGCCTTTAATAAAAAACAAATAGCAAAACAGTAAGTTTAATAAAAGATACTTAAAGGGGGGAGATATGAGTTTTTTAATTTTTTGAAGCTCTATCAAATTATTTATATTTGAATTAATTTTGTTGATTAAAATTATAAAATAACTTTCATTCTTTGTTTTTAAAATTCTCTTACTTTGCATCCTGAATCATAGTTCAATTTGCCTTAGAAAATATATTTCAATATAAGTTATTGCAACACCTTTTAAAGGCAATTTCTATACACTTTTAATAAATTTGCAAGCCTCATTTTTTCTATGTATTTATTACATTTTATTTCTCAAGCCTACATGGAGTGAAAATTGCCTTCCAGATGTATGAAAGTCATTTGAGGAAAACAATTTCTACTATTTTCTAGACAGTGCTCCCTGTGCTGGTGAAAATTCACAACCAATCAGATGCTGAACTAGAAATGAAGAATCTGTTACCCAGCTGAATTGTCCTGAAGATAAATTGCTATTCCAGAGCCCTGTGGTGCTTTGTCAGGCAGCTGCAGGGCAGGAAGTCAGTGTGCCAAGGGCAGGGATAAGTGACAGCAGGGTCACAGGTGCCACAGGAGACACCTGGCAGGGCAGCAGCACAGACCAGCAGCACCACATCAGCATCTCTGGTGGGCCTTGGAGGATGTCTGGGGAGAACCCTTCATGCAGGGACAACACTGTGCTGCTCTCAAACCCACAAACTCGTGTGTTCCCCAGAGGTGGCTCCTGCTGAGCCTCAGCAGGGAGAGGAAGAGCTCAGCACCCAGAGAATATTCCTATCATTCTGGTGATGCCACGGCTGCAGGTGCTGGAGCACCACTGCCAGCTCACTGGTGACTGCTCGGACACTGCAGTCAGGGCTGTGCTAGGAAACCACCTCTCTTCTCAACAGGAGGCATGAGTCAGCAGTTCCCACATCCCTGGAGAGATGCAATTTTAGTAATCAGCAAGGACAGCGAGAAAATGATTCGGAAATAGCTTGCAGCCAGAGGAGGTATGGGCATGGGGAACATAACCCTTGGATGAGCTCCCATGGGCATTCTGAGGGACATGATTTGTTCCCAGGATTGTCCTAATAAGATGGGAATACAATTAAGAAAGATTAGAAACAGCAGAGATCTTAACTTAAGATTCTATGATTTTGAGTAAGACTCATTATTTTTACATTATATTGGACTTGCAAAGCAAATGCTCTAATAGAGCATAATAACCACGGTGTTTAAATGGTTTGATAAAACATGAAATGTAAAATATATCTCCTTGAACAAAAACATTTTCTCAGCACCTCAGTATCAAATTTTTCTTCATTTGTAATCAGTACCTTTCCAGACACGAAACAGTGAAAAGTCTCTTGTTTCAGTAATCACCTGTGAAAATAAAAAAAAAAAAAAAAGAAGCTCCTTTTAATTTTTTTAATTGTGAAATATATTACAGAATTTCCACTATTTTTAAACACTTTTGGTTTTAATCCATTTCATTTACATGAAAACAATTGCATTATACCACAAAAATCTTCTAACCACTCCTAAAGAGAAAGTATCTGACAAGGATGTGCAGTTTTGAAAGAGTGATTTTAAGCCTGAAACAGAAGTTGTACTCACAATTTCTAATATATTTCTAATTGTTTTTTATACAGTAAACCTCACTTTAAACAATGCAGTATGTCGAGTACCATTATCTCCAAAATTAATCAGTTGCAAATTGCAACAAAGTTAAAATAGGAGCCGGATAGCTTGTGGTAATATTAAAAAGGCCCCTTTTGTTTTTGGAAAGATGTGCTGTTCATGTAGGGTCTTTATATTACCAGAATAAGCAATATAATCATTCTGGAGGCAAAAATTTACTTCTCTCAGTGAAGTGCTTGGTTAACTTGTACTAGCACTCCTTATATCCCCCACCAATAGCATGAGGTAAGTATGTTACATACATCTCACCAGGATTATGTTCACTAGGAGTAACACTATTTCTTTCTCAGCACAGATGAATTTCTTTTAATTCATCTCCCACCTTTCATTTTCAAATTGCAAAACCCTCAAACACAACCCCCAAAACCCCACAGCTTCATTTAGCAAACTGCAATGAAGGTTAAATGGCATAATTAAATTATATTTGTATACCCACATCAACCTCAAATACAATTTAACATGAATTTTGTCCCTATTCACTAGCATATCAGACTATTTGTTAACAAAGAAGAGCTTCTTATTGCTCCTTCTGGTTCTCCTGTTGTGTCTCAATAGGCTTAAAAGAGCCTATATCCATTATGTTTACTTGAGATCTATTTTATCTGATTAGTACAATCACTTGCCCTCAGTCAGAAACAGAAAATAAACTGACTCTGGTACAGATGCTGAAGGACAGTACAGACAAAAAGAAAAATAGACCTGTCTGCTGGAATCTGTAATCCTGCCATCAGTATAGAGCTAAGAAGCCAAAATGCATGTACAGAGGCCAAGATTTTCCTATCCAGACAGCCATAAAAGAAATTAATTTAAGGTCATGGTATTGGATTCATAATAAGGAGGCAGCAATCCAATTCCTGAGGCTTCAACAGGCTTCCTGTGAGACTGTGATAAAGCCATTTATTTCATAGTTTTGGGAATGTGTTCCCAGACTTAGACACCAAATTTTTCTTAACAGTAACACATACAGTGAAGCAAATTGCTTAAAGATAGGTCTGAAGTACTAAAATATTTTACTGAATCAAGATTTTTAACCTACAGTTTTCCAAAAGAAGAGGCCACTACTCTTTTTTCCCTCATCAGGCCTCCACAGACCTGTTACCTATGTGCCCACTTTTACTTCTGTGAAAAATCTCCTTTAGTGCAGATAAATCATTTAGCACAATTAATCCTGAGCTTGATTGGGTTGTACTTGTCTTTTAGAACAAAAAGTAGTGGTGTATCTTTTCCATTCTTTATGATACAGTAAACTTGCGCTCATAAAAAAGTGCCAGATTTACCATGAAATTTTGTTAGAAGACACTGTCCCAAAGTCTTATGTAGCCTGTGAGATAGGAGGGAACAAGTGAGGAGTAGGTTAGATGATAAAGAAGTAATAATCTCATTGTCCCTGACAGAGAAGGCTTTGAATTCAGTGTGGGAACAGACACAAGCAAAAATCTATTTTATAGCATCCCTTGCAGTAATAAAAATTGCTGTTTGAGGCCACCTTCTGTGATATTGCTAAAATAATTTCCTGTGATCTTTGAAGGTTGTTTCTGTACAGATATATATATATATACACATACAAATGGTCTGCTACTGGAGGACAAAGCAATAAAAGAACAAAAAAAGTCTTTGAAGTTTAAATCCTATATCGAGAATTCAAAACCACTATTCACTTTTCCAGCAAAGAACTGTCCTAAAAAAACCCCAGTCATACCAGACACCCATCTTCCTTCAGAAATATAAAAGGAATAATGAATTGCACAGATATTTTATACTCAGTAAGTAGTTCAGACAAATAAGAAATGACATAAACCTTAAAAATTGTTTGATTAAGCCATTAAGATGGAAATCATCGCACTGAAATATCTCATCCATGAAACTGAGCATAAAAATTATTCTGAAATTATTCTAGGAGGAAAATGTGTGTTTTTTTCCCAGTGACTTGCAGTTAAATTATCTCATATTAGGTTTTAGCACTTAAAGTAGCATGGAGGCAAGACTACAAAAGGCATGCAAGGAGGTTTTTTGTTTGTTAATTATGTTAAAATAACCAAAGGTATTTATTTCCTGGGAATGTCAGAAAGAGCAGTCTGAGTCTGCCCACAATAGCAATTTTTCTTTCTGATCTGCCAGCAGCCTTCAGTCCTGCCAGACCATCCCATGTGTAGGGGAGAATTCAGTACTTTTGTCTGCCGTTGTTTTGCCAGGCAAATCTGGGCAGACTGCCTGCAAGGTAGGTTATGCATACGGTCAGTAGTCAGAGACAAAGCGTTGGTTGCCAGTGTTCATGGCTACTCCAAAACTACAGTTTAGAAAGTAGAAGTAGCAAAAATACATAAAAATCTCCAAACCCCAATATAGGTGCTCTAGTGAAATGGCTGATGTCATAACAGAAACATGGTGTATAACTACTGCTGCTGTGAGTCCTGTGGAGACACAGATCCCCAAACAGGACTTGGGAGACTTAAGAGTATGCCAGGTGTGGTCTTTAAACAGGGCGTTCCCGTGTGAAATCCATTTGTTATCTCCTTGAAGGGGCATGTTTGTCAGCACACTGAACAGAGCAGAACAGCCACCAAGTTGGTGGGGCTGAGAACTCAGCACTCCATTCCTCAACCTGAGAAGGCTCTTCTTCCACCGCCTTCCTCCAGCCTTTCTTGGTACACACACCATGCCCTAGTCACTCCTGACAAAATCATAGTGACTGTGTCCCCCTTTCCTACAGTTTTCAGGGAGCAGAAAGAGCTTGGCCTGTCCCACATGGAGGGGGACACAAGAACTAAGGGTGACCAGACACAGGCAGCATCCTTCACCAGCAGGTGACATCCCACAGTACCTAATCATGGAAGGCAGTCAGGTGCAAGTATTGGACATCAACAGCACAGCAAACAACAGACAAGGGCTGGGGTCCTTCCAGTGGGGTCAGTCAGGAGCAAGATAGGATGGGGCCAAGAGGCAGGACGGGAGCTACAGCACAAGTCTGGGAGATCCAACCAGAAAACAAGGGTGGAGTCAGCCTGCTTACAGCACAGATCCAATGCCCTGCCATGAAGTATTGCCGTAGACAGGACTGGAGACAGGCACACCTACAGCTCAGCTCAGGGAAGAGCTAGAGGCCCAGAGATGCACTGAAATTAAGTTCCCAGGCCCATGGGCAGAGGGTATGGGTGGAGGTCCTAAGTGAGGCTGGGCTGGATTAGAATGACCTGTTAGTGTCCTGAGGGCATTGGCAGCAGTACCAGAGTGGCTAGGAAAATGACCCAAGAAGGTAAAATCTTCTCAAAAACTGGAGTAATACATTAAGCATTGTTACATATTTCTTCAGAGTGGTGGATCAACTTTGGTTTTGCTGTTCCTCTTTAAATTTGTGTTCTTTGCAGAAATAGTAAGCAAACCCCAGTAAAAAAGACACTGTTAGGGCTGAAGGGAGATTAATTCTTCTTTCTCAACCCAGTCACACTTTCAGTGAATTAACATAAAGCCTCAGGTGTTTCAGTCTGAACCAAGATATGGCTTTGACCTCACCAGGGTTGAAAATAATCTGTTCAGTCTTGACCTTGCCCACCCTGAATTCACACTCCAGACAAGGACATTTTGTGCCATGTAACCCTTCCACCTACACAAGATCACATTGACCCGTGTGAATTCTTTAGTCCACACAGACCAAGCTTCAGAGCTGAATTACTCCCACAACCTATTCCTAGTCTTGGTACCAGGGCCCTGGAATCGAGGTTATGCATAACAATCCATAAGGTGTATCTCAGGAGCTTTTGCCACCCCACTGTATAACTTAGACGTAGAGAGAGGGATGAATAAGGGGAGGAACATCATACTGTGGCTTACTCTACTGTGAGTGCTCAGTAGTTTCCAAAATTCAGGGAAATTTATTGAAGGAAATTGAATAAAATCTGGCATTCTATAACACACTTTGTAAATCCCTGAAGGGTTTATTTCATGACTACAAATTTAAATAAGGTTACATTCATATGTTATTTAATGGTACTAATTTCAATTAATGTTTTCCATACATCTCAGTGTGTTACAAAATCACATAGAAACTGTTCATCTGCCCTCCTTGCTGCCTTTAATCTACAGTTTTTTGCATTTGGACAGCAGCCTGTGGTAAATTTGTCTGCATTTAGTAACATGACAGTATCTTCAGTCTGAGTTAGTACCTTGACTTTATGATCTGAATTGCATAAGCAGTAGTCAAATTTTTATGGTTTTCTTGATTACATCTTTCCATTTCACACTTAATATACCATTGCTATAAAGGGTCACATTACATCTTCCAGAGCCATTTTTTCAAACTATTTGCAGAATAGAGCACTGCATCTGTTCCTATGCAGTTGGCATTTGGATGTTTTGGCAGTAGAAGAATATATCTCTTGCTGTTTGCATCTGTATTGCTGAAGACAAAAAAGCCTACTAATGCAGATGAAATCTCTAGGCATGTAGAGATCTATTCTCCAAATGAAAGAAGTATCAACATTTTTGATTTAAATAAAGACTAGATTCTGGCAAAAAATTCGTGGAAACAGCAGGTTTCCATGACAAAACTGCAATCATAAAACATACCAAACCCTAATATTGGGTAGCATTTTAGCAAAGAGAAAAAAGGCAATGATAGATTTTGTCCCTGAAATTCAAACTTCTCTGTGTATAACATGAGCAGAATCAAAATTTGCTTTCAATTTCAGCTCTTAGTCTGTCTTGGCTTAATAGAGTCCTGTATTACTGATCACCCAGACCATCAAGCGTAGCATCTACACCTTGACAGGATGACTCGAGCTGTTGAAGCAGGGCAGTAATAAAGTATGGGTTCTGAATACCAATAAAGGCATTTACAAAGTACGTGTTCAGACGAATAATTATTTTTTACAGTATTCAAGAAAGTTTTGAGTCTCAGGTTCATTTTGGCAGTAAATATGACGGGGCCAGCATGGACCATGTGCTCAGCAGGTGCCTGCAGATCCATGCCCTACAGCTGCCCTCGGAGGTTTTTTTTTTGGTAACTTCTGAACCACTGTTATTTATCCAAGATACCTCTTGGTTCTCTTTTGAGGTACCTAGTACTTCTGAATTTCTCTCCTCAAGTTTTTGTTGCCTCTGGTGTTTCTAGAACATGTTCTTTGTGTTTATGAAAGAAAGAAAGCTTATGTCTCACCAGGTTGTCCAACCATTGCCAATCCTCACCAGAGCAGAAAGTGTTCAGCATGCATTGCTCTCACATCTGGGATTTTGAAAGAGTCCACCTTTCTTTTGTGTAAGGATTGTCTCAAATCAGAAATACAGAAACAAAGCTGTAAAGAAAATAATAATCAAGATCTTCAGGCAGCCTACTGTCCTCACCTTTTTTTGTTTTTCTTTTGTGTGCTTGTATGGAATGTGTGCGAATGGGTGATAGAAGCAGATAATCAATAAAGCTTACACTGGTGTGTTTTTAGCTCTTACTGGAAATAGTTCTGTGTGAAGCTGACATGAAACTTTGAAGGCTTATGAAACAAGTCGTGTATATACACCAAATTCAAAACATTTTCTTTTGACACTTCAGTCCCTTCCATATCATGTGGTGAGCATAAGCTTTAAAATTTGGCATCTGCTATGTTCCTCAACGGCTTCAGCAAAAGACAAGTTCTTCACTACACTTTCCATAAACACAGGTGGGGAAAACTTATAAAAGACAAATCATTCTGTTTTTCAAATATAACAGAAGGGAATTTCTTATTGTGGACACATGCAAACTTGCAGATAAATTATGAAGTCATGCTGCATTACAGTGGTGTATATTCAGCAAACAGCAAAATGGGAATAAAAGTAAAAAAACCCCATGATCTTTTAAAAATTGATGCATAAAGAAAGAAAAATATAGAGCTGCCATGGATTATAAACACAGTTTTCCTAAACTTTGGACTTAGATTTGAACATATTTGTAGCCATTAGATTTTATGTAAGTTGAAAAAGTAACCTCGTTTCTCAAAACCACCAGCTGTCCTCTAGATATTTACATCCCATTTCTGGATTTTGCAGTGTTCAGCTCCTACCGAGGCCAGTAAAAAATAGAACTGTGATGCCTTTTAACTGTTTTAGAGCCTATATCTACCAAAGTGACACATAGTGACAGACTGTGAGGGCTTAAACTATCTCTCAGAAATGTGTCCAGTGGGTGTCATTGCATTGAATTCACCAGAATTGGTGGCTATACAGTCAGTATGAGGTGGCAATCAGCTCCTTAAAAGATGTGACTCAAACTTTGTTCCAAGTCCAATACTTTTCTAAGGTCAGATCTGAGTTAAGCCTGAAGACAAAACGGAGGCAAAATTTTCCTCTCAGTACAAATCTGTTTCATATACTAAACACATTTCATGCTTGACATTTCAACTGACATAGATAAGAGACTTGCACACAGTGCAAGTACAGAATTAGCAACATGTATCCATGCTGATGAAAGAAGGGATGAAAAACAACAGCCAAAACCAAGACTCCTGCAGCAGATGTGAAGGGTAAGAGTCTAAGTCTGCCAGAAACTTTTGATCTTCTTTTTGTAGAACTTAAGTTTCACTGAGTTTTCTGTAACCTGTGCAGACATGCTTTTTGTTCCTCTCTTTTAATTCTCTTTTTATTCTTTTTATTCTCTACATGATTTAAACGCTTATGTGTAATCTTCTTGCTGTAGCTTTCTCTTTTTTTCCCATTTAGTTGTTTACCTATTAATTAAAGTTAGAATGAGAATATATTAACCCATTTTCTGCTGCTAGATTAGTCACTCTGTGCCTTCATCTGTCACATTTGGATTAAAAGACCATTGATGAGTAGAGTATCATTTTTGAATTTAAACAGTGCCTATAAATATTCTAGTCCTGATCCCTCAGTTACTTATGTTGTTTTGTCATTTGATAGATCCATATATTTAATTGTGGATTAGACCAAATATCATTCTATTTTTCTTGACTGAAAATGGAAGATTCATAGTAATTTTCAAATTTGTTCTTCTTAAATGATACACTCACAAAGCACGTGAATAGGCATATATATCTTACATATTTCACAAATCAGTACAAAAGTTTTTTGTTTGGCTAAAGTAAGGGTGGAATGAAGAAGAATGTACACAACCCTTAATCTTTCCTGAGAAAGCTAATTTACAAGCACAGTATAAATACATCTATATGGTAAACATATTTGTTCAGTAAATCATAAGCATTCACAATCTATTAAATAAGAAAAGACTGTGGAAACTTGTGCCTTCAATTCATTTCACATGATGGTTTTTATACTTTCATGTTTCCTCAACCATAAATCCCCTCAAGCAATTAAAAGCATATTAAAGCCATAATCAAATAAATGGCTTGAATGTGTTTACAGGTGACTCAGAATAAGAGTGGCAAAAAGAGGTGCAGTAATGCAATTCTTCTAGCATAAAAGTTGTTTACAGTTCAAATCAATGTCTTCCACTGGCCAATCAATACCACCTCACTCTGTTTATCACTACATGTAAGCCTTTTCAATAATTCTAATTTTAAAGAGTCATTGCTGAAATTGCATAGCCATTGATTGTTTAAAGGTTGCAGATAGCATGAACAGATTGAATTTTGGATTCAATTAAACCTGTTGAAAAATTGCAAATCACCTTTTCTTAAGAAAGTTTCGCATCAGTCTTTCAGATGAAGTTAACTCACATAGATCCACTACAACCACAGTGTGTCTCTTAGTATAGAACAGTGGTGGATCAGTGTAGGGCAAAGTACCCGCTAGCTACAGAAGGGGTTTTAACCTAACCCAGGGTTGAAACAGTTTTATCTTCTCCTTTTACCTTGACCTGAGCAGGGAGACAGGGATACTAGACAAATCTGGATACCATTGTGTGTTCTCTGTTTCTCATATCAGGTATCTTATCTGGTAGAATCACACACATACTGTACCCCTCTCCAGTCTGATCAGATACAAGACAGCTTGCATCTGTAAGCTCCAGACCCATAGTAAAAGAATTTTAGGTGAATTTAATAAGTCTAGTTATTTCAAGAGAACAGCTTAGTGTCAGGTGTGATCATGCTGCAGCCTCTCTCAGTCAAATGCTCACAGTGAGATATTTTTCAAAGACAATGGCCCACTTACATCCATGTCTCAGAAACAGAGATATAATAAAGTGTTTGGCTTTTTATTGAAAATCTGGCCTGTAAACCAGCTGTAATAGATAGCACAGTTCAGGTTCACAATGTCACAGCAAAAAAAATTAGATTGGAAATTGTCACTGGGTCTTCTCTAAGGCTGTCTAAAAGTAACTTATCACTGCCTTTTTTTCTGAACCAGAAAGCTGAATTTCATATGTCCTGAAAACTAAACACTTAAAATGACAGCTATTCATCAGCTGAACCATTGCTATAATTCATTCTATAATAACATTAGTTCTCTGACTGCATTTGTTTATAGGACTTTGATTTAGACTTTGTTTCTGGCCAAATGGTAGAAATACAGATAAAATTCATATAGTGCAGTTGTATCTCCTAGGATAAGTTAATGATAATAATTTCAGAAATCATCCTTTCCTTCCTTTGTTCCCTTCTCTTTTTGGAACTACAGACATCCCTTGTTTGTTGAATTGTATTTATTCTCACTCATTCTTCTGCATTGCAGATAAATGTAAGTGGAAGTGTCACCTATTTTGCTCACAGGTCCCGCATGCAGCTAAAAATAGATAGCAATCAATAAAAATCCTTTGTTAGCTTTCCCATATTGAAGTAAACAGTTTTTTATGTAAGCAGTTTTTATGTACATGTTTATAAGTAAACCTCTGGTAAATCCTCTTGAATTTTGTTGATTTTAGATAATTTTGCGAGTCAGTAATATTTTAAACAAGGCTATCTTAACTTATAAGTGATAGTCCTATTTGGCAACTTGAATGCCAGGGGAGTCATGCCCAAAATACAGACTCTTAAACCTTGTGAATTTTATTGATAAGCACTTTGCCTGTTTGCATCCAAAATTAGCAAAAATGGAACTACAGTCAATGTCTTTCTGCAGCAACAGCTTTTGGTCAGTATAAAGTGGTTTCGAAACAGTCAAATTAGAAATGGGCCAGCCTGAGGTGCAAGTGAAAGTTGCATTCTGTTACAATTTCTCTGACAATCTAGCTTACACTATGTGCAAATTAGTAATGTTTTTTGAACAGTTTGAATAATTCTAAAGGCAGTGATGGAGTTAGGAAAACCCAGCCAGCTGTTCCCAGTATTCCCTTCATGTTAAAAGCTGCTGCTGAAAAGAAAAAGAAAAGCGTGATCCACACCTGAGAGTCCTTTAATGGCAGAAATACAAAGATAAGGATGACTCTGCACTTCCACTCAATTCCATTAAAGGAGCTAAATGGCTGTACCTCATTCTGTTTGCAAAAACTGCATTGGAGCCACTAAGTAATCCCTGCTCTACCACAGGTTAACTTGGACAGAGTTGTTTTGCGTCTTTTCACTTTCCAGGATCTTTACTTCACCTATGAGAATAACCTCTCATGCAATCAAGGATTAGAGGAGCTGTACAGTGCTGTGTTGCCAAAGACATTAGAAGGCTTACTTTGTAGACAAGAATTTGTTAGAACTGAAACCTGAAGGCATTGATACCTCCTCCTTTAGAAAGCACCCCACTATTGAACGATGCAAAGCATCATAAAATGCCTTAATAACAAGACCAACATGTTTTTGTAATCACAGCCCTGGTAGAAATGGAATTAATAGACAACCTCATGCCTTAAGCATCTCCAAGATTGTTCTTTACAGCATCTGAATTTTCTCTGTGAACCTCCTGTGCAAAATATACCAGAGTTTTGGAACAGCAATATTTCAAACTACTGAAAAACTAGAGGGTCTGAAATTCAAATAAAACTAAAATAATATGCCATCTATATAACAAGTAGCCTATGCAAATATTAATGTTTAGTTCAGTATGTTTAACAACTTTTTATGAATTTCTACAAAGTGTCATACATGGGAACTCACAGTGAACTTGGATGTAGTAGGAATAGAAGTTTTAGTGAGGAAAAACATAAAAAATTAAAGCACTCAGATGGCTTTGAATGTCCATGTATCAATTGCATTTAAGTTTAGTTTAAAAATATGCAATTTTTCCTGCTGAGAGTTAAAGTCTTCAAGTGCATAACATTTCCTAGAACAAATATAACTGCCATATTTCATTATATTCAGCAAGTCTGAAACGTATTTTAGCCCTGTGCCTTGGCAATACTTTCCAGTATGTCACTTCAACAAACCTGATTTAAGCTGAGAAATACTTGGTTTCATGTCATTCTCTGTCCGCTTTAAGGCTTCTGGTGTAAGCATGTCTCTATCTGCTTGCAGTGATAGAACTGGGTCTCACAAATTTATAGTCACATTTAGTCACTAAAAAAAAAAAATTAGAAAAAAGAAAAAAGAGAAAAGAAAGAAGTTAATGGCACATTAATTTTAAAACTCTTGGAAAATTAGTTCAGCCCTCTGAACACTTTCCTAACTATTGCTGGCAATCAGTGTTGATATCAATTAATGTGTTTGCTTGTATTTCTGAAGGAGCACCTCTTTTTCTATCTGTTCTGTATGAGATTTTTCACAGAGGCCAGAATATCACCAGCTTTATATTTCACTTAGCTTTTATACATGCATTTGAGTATCTTACTATATTCTTCTCACATTTCAAAAATAGTTTGCTGCTAAATAAAACCTCATTTCTGTCTGTAAATGATGCATGGAAAAACTGCCTAAGTCCATTCAACTTTACTTGTCAGACATACAAGTAACAATACCCGGTCCTCAGTATTTTCATGCAAAACATGTCTTTGTATACAAAGCATAGGACCTTATATTGTTTAAAATTTAAGCCAAATATGAATAGGAAATTACTTAGTACACAGGAGCTTGAGATCAATGAGTAGAATTTAAGATTATAAAGCTCTGCTGTCAAGTTCCACAGTGCAAATTTAGATGCCATCCCCAGTGAGAAATGTTTATGCAAATATGCATTTCATCATGTAAAATGTCTCAAATTGAATTTGAAGATAGGGAGACATTTACTCTCTTCTGGTTTTGTGTGGAGAGGAGAAAACACAATGGAAGGAATTAGAATGATTTATAAAGCACTGTTTTGCACAAGGGGCTGAGATTTCCCATTAACTGCAAGCAAGGCACATAGAAATGTTTAAAGACTCGGCAAAACTAAATTTCTTCATCTGTGTTTTCCTTTTTTTTTTTTTGTAATTAATCCAGTCAATACACCTTTGGCCAGGGAAGGGAAGACAATTTTGAGTCATAATCAAAGAAGAGTAAGGCCACAAGTACAAAGTTTGTTGTTACTAATAAATTTTTACCAAAATAAGTTATTTATTTCCAAAGTATGTAAATCCAGGTATATGAAGTACTTGAATGAATTGTCAAGAAAACCACTTCCAACATAAACAATTTACACAAGCCTTAGCTTTATTAGGATAGTACCTTTGTTAATACCAGCTGCAATGAAGTCGGAATATTTTCTGAAAAAGTTGTTGCCTGCCGTTTGCAGCTGTGTGTCCACTAGGAGACACCATTGCTCCATAGAGCTGAGAGATGAGGTGGTGGCAGTAAATTATCGGAGGTAATACATGTTAACAGTCGCTTTTATCTTCCAGGTCATTCTCCACTGTTCATAAAATTTATATTGACCCAGATGAAGTTTGGTTTTCTTTTCTGGGCATGCAGAAAATGCATGAGCTAGCACTTTTCACGGTCAGAACTTAAAAAAAAAAAAAAAAAAAAAAGGAAGGAAAATTGGGACTACTTGGTGAAAGAGCAAAAGAGAAATTGTTTTGTCGTACTTCTGCAGAAAAAATCAAAATACATTAACATTTCTATGTCTTACCCTATTTGAAGGCACAAACCTTCAGGATGAAACTGAAAAGAGGATGAACATGATGATATTTTTCTCCTTTGTGTAATAATCTTCTCATTTAAGAATTCACCCCGCATTAAGGAGTTGAGTTCAACATTTTCTCTTCCCTTAAAAAGATTATGTATATATGTACATTTACTTAATATATGTGCATGTATTTTACATGTATGCATTCATACCCTATATAAAACTTTAAGAGACTTGTTAGGAATTTATTTGCAGTAAGAAAAGTCTTTAGAAGGACATAGCAATGGGAAGGATCTTCTCCTTTCATCAGCTAACCAAAATTTTTTTCTTTGTAATTTTGGAGCACAGCTCTTTTTTGTAATTCAAAGTGTCATTATATTATGTGTACAAGTACACTATTTTTATTTTAATAAATGTCACATTCAGGCTTTCTCCCAATTTAAGATTTTTCAGGGTTACTTTTGGTTATATTTTTTTTTGCTGTTTTAAGATGGATTCCTTCCCTGTATTATCAAATGTTATGTATTCAATTATCTGTGACCTAGAAAGCAATTTTAATTTCAAAACTGAGAATAGTGAAAGTATTTAATAGTTTTGAGACCAATAAAACAGACTAATTTCAAACTAACATTCTATTTAAAATGTTAAAATTTCTACTCTTCATTAAATGCAATATTCTTCATCCAAAAAGTGTGAAAAAAGGGAGTTTGAACATATCTGTTTTGTCAGGATCAAAACCTCTGAGTCATACCATGATCTGGTGTAAATCAGTGCACTTTGACAGAATTTCATAGAGTTAGGCTTCTTTATAGTAGATAAATATCTATATCTTTTGATCTTGGTAAGTAGACCCCGTTTATTAAAAAGTTCTTTTCTTTGATGCTGCTTAAGGCAGTTTTAAAATAAAGAAACTATTAGTGGCATTTCCAGCAATACAAAAGAAAAGTATGAGGTCCTTCTTGACACTTGAAATATCTTGCAATATTAGTGCAGCAGCTACCAAGAAAATAAATTAATAATACTTTTCTTTTTAGTAGAATGGAGTACAGAGAAGTGTAACAATATTTGTTTGAGATAGTTATGATCAAATTTTGAAAAAAAAAATATCCAGCTATCTCTGGGGATTTATTGATGACAAAGGACTGTAATGCCATTAAAAATAAGTCTATTTTCTAGAATACTGCAGCAAAAAGTTCCAAGAGGTATAAGTCAGCTACTTAGAATACTGACCTCACATAGAAGCAATCTATTTTATCCAACTAATGTTTAAGATCAGCTTTCCCATCACCTGTGCAAACCTATAAATTTAAGATAAAAGATTTGAAACTTTAGAGGGGAAAAATCACAACAAAATACTGGGCATTACTCTAGACAATTTCAAATGAGAAAGAATTATGAATGACTAGCAGCTGGAGTAGTTTACTCTGACTGTGAGTGATATTCCACCATTTGAAATGTTTTAACCAGTGTTAAGGGTCTGCTGAATGGTACCTACTCTTGCTCAGGCAGGAATTACAGGTCTGATGCAGAAACTGGTTAACGAAATTCTGTGGCCTCTTGGATGAGATGGTCACAAGAGTCCTGTAAGGTTTCAGAATTCTGTAAAAAAAATAGTACCGACACAAGGATAGTACAAAACAGAGACAAAAAGGTTTATGATTTATCAACTTTTTGCTGTTTTACGATGCACTTGAAATGATTGTATGTGGAGTGGAACTATTTCCTAACAATATACAGCTGCCACTTCTAATTATTTTTCATCTAAGTCATGTAGTGAAGAAAGCCACATTCTCTGTGATTCAGTTCACCTAACCTCTTCTAGAAGTGTGCTTTCTGAGAAAAGGCCATTCTGAAGTGATAGTGTCTCATTCAGAGTCTTGGTCTTAAATAAAATTGATCAGATAGTAAATAAGATAAATAGCTGTAATAAAGGTGCATGACATTTTAAGGTTTGGAGGCTGAAGTGCTGATCCCTATTTATCTTTGCTACTGACTGCAAACCATTCTTTTAGGTACCTTGTGATAGGCAAATTAAGCAATTTTAGAGGACAGAATAACCTTCTGCAGTCTTTGGCTAGGACACAGATATTGAGCAAACAATTACCTTTAGGACTAGAGCACATCCTTCAAACATTCTACCCTGTTTCATGGTACCTGAATATAGTCTTTGTTGTGCAACAATAAAAATTCTGAAGCCAGGAAAAGTAAGTGAGGTGCTACAGTAATTTCTCAGAATGTCATCAAAACAATTAAAGGCCACCCATTTTCTGCTTTCTCCACTTGTTTTTCTGGCAGCTGCCTTGACAGTGCTTGGATATGCGAGACAATCTGTCTGAGTCATCTCCATCTGTAAAACTTTGCATCCAAAAGGTCTGAGCTACTAAATGACTGAAGAGAATACCTGCAGTTTCTCATATTTGATCCTGCTCTTTTCTAGCTTATCTCCTATGTTAGTTCCCATAACTACACGATGTTCAAAACACTGGATAATATCATCACCTGTCTTGCCTTTAGACAAAATTAAAGACTTTAGGCACATGTTTTGCTTTATGTGCTACTGATATATCTCAGTCAAAAGCACAACTTGTCTTTTACACCAAAAAAATGGACAGTCTTCAGAGACTCTCCTTTCTTTTTTACCTGTTGCTCTTCCCTTTTTACCTTTCTATATATTGATACATATGATATAATGCAAATAAAATTATTTTGCTGAAGGGACAATTTTTATGAAAGTAAAAAGCAGTTTTCTCCTAAATGAACCTGCATAACTTTGTTTATCACTTCTCAAAAGGAAGTTACATGTCATGGGGGAAGTAAAATAATAGGATCTATGACCAATGCAATGAGCCATGTTAAAAGATGTTGGAGAATATCTTACCCAAAGACAGTTAAAGGTCTGAGATGGAGCATGCTACAAAAATGAAGAGAGGCTGTTAAGTAAAACAATCTGGAGAAACCAGACTGGGAATATCTCTTAACTTACACATTAACTCCTGAGCATCTAATTTATTTGCAAAGTTGACTATAAAACTTGACAAGACTTCTAATGTAATTTGGTATTAATAAAGTCCTCAAGAATATTCAATGTCTAAAACAATTTCTAGATTCATTGCTTTTAGAATAAAATGAAGCTCCAGATATTGAGAATAGATTTAGAAGTACATGGAAACGAATATAGTTGTTCTTTTTATTCCTATTACATCTCCTTTTATCCCCATTGTTTTGCAGTGATGCAGCAGGGTTAAGTTTATCATCTATGAGTACATGTTACACATGATATTTGTGATGATCAAATGTGCCTGCTCTCATCAATACGTTCTAGGAAGCTGCTATTTTGTGAAAAATTATTTATCATTCTTCAAAATCCAAATTATTCCCACTGCAAATACAGTTAATATCCAAGAGTTTTATCCACCCCTACTTCCACTTTCCCAACTTGCCCATGGGACATTATGCATCACACACACAAAAGTGCTCCCAAATAACCTTCCAGTGATCTAACTAATCTAATACTACACCTATATCTTTGTGTGCAACCCCTTTGCTATAAGGACAGACCTTTAGTATTCACTAGATAACTTTTATTACTAAACAGGTGATGGCAGAAGTAGTAGATTGTGTTATTCTGAGCAGAGTACATCAACAACTGTGTTTTAATTCCCTCTTTGCCTTTGTTTGGATTTCCCAATACTGTTGGAGAATGTTTTCAGAGATTGTGTGCACTATTCCCTGCTTCCCTAATATCTGCAGCAAAAGCACGCCACAATGCTTGGTTAAATTTGCCATCTGTAATTCCAGAACCTCAGGTATATCTGAGCCAGCAAACTGCAATTCACAATAATGATTTAATATGTCATAATTTCAAGCATTCAAGCATTCGTTTTCACTTGGAAATGTAGAGAGTGAGATTCATAATGGCACTGAGATTTCCTGCTAAATTTCCCATCTGGCGATCCTCTCTCACTACCACTACAAAATTCCGTATTTCCACCCCTTTGCAGCTGTAGCTCCTTCCCCTGTGGGATCATAGTTGCACCTGGCTAAGCAGCCTTTTAGAAAATGCTACAAATAGTGCAATATGTCATTTTAAATGGTGACGACTCCTTTTGGATTTGGAGTTAACACCGAGCAGCCAATAACTTGCTGGCACACCCTACACAAGACACCGAATCAGAGTATTTCCATTCAATTTAAGTAGATTTATTGATTTGCTGAAGGCCACGGAACAGATCCATTTTGAAGGAGAGAAATCATCTTTAGTGGCATCCATAGGCCAATAATGCAACTTAAAGCAGCTGTTGTTAAGCTGCATTAAAGCCAGGACAAGCCCTCCTAATTAGGCAGCTCCTTCTCTGCCTAATGCCTGAGCAGTGCAGATATGCATTTCAGGAATAAAAAGAGCTGCTGCTCTTCATGCTTCATGTGTTGAGGGATGACTGTGAATCAACAGCTCAACAATTGCTGGAAGCATTTGAATACATCTTGCTTCTTGGTTTATGATGAAGGCATTTTCCTAGCCCTGCTTTTTGTGACTGTTACTTATGAAAAGCAGCTGTGGAGGCTGGTGGACAAAACAGCAGGCACAGCCCCAGGAGACAAAGATTCCATTTCTTGTCCTTGCCAGTGGCTGGGAAACCCTGGAGAAGTCGTTCCCTGCCCCTAGCAGAATTCTCCCTTCTCTACAGCTTAGTTCTTCTAAAAATACACTGTTAAAAATCTTTCCTTCATTCAGCCCACATTTTATCTAAATCCATTAGCCTCAGAATCCAAACACTGAAGAATTCTGAAAATGACAAAACAGAATTAAATCACAGTTGAAGATAAAACTGAAAAAAGGAAGCTGTAACTCCTTTTAGTGTTACCGAGGGTTGTTGCATATCACCTTGGGACCATTTCCAACATTCATGCCAGACAGAGAGATATTTATTTTGTTGTGAATATTTGGTTCAACATTTTATTTCTGAAGTCTCAGAAGAAGAAATTGCTGGAGACAATTTCATCTCTGGAAAAGGCACATGAGGACTCTTAAGCTGCTTCCAGGCAATATGCTTGGCAATTAAATACTAAATGTAATATGTCCAGATTTCCCAGGTCACAGTTACAGGTAAAAAGCTGTTGAAACCTGCTGCCATGCTGCAACACACCAATGATTAAACCTGGAAGAAAATGGGACTGCTAAACAGCCCATACTATTTCAAGTGGCAGCACTAGAATGTAACTTAAGATGATAATGGGTCTGATTGGAGGTTTTGTTTGCTGTTCTAGTTATCTTCCTGATATATTTTTTTCTTGAAGGCCTGCTACAAGTGGTAGAAGCTGCCATGTATTTTGATTTTCATATTCCCTGAAAATATTTAATGCTTCCACAAAGTAACATTGACCTGACAGCACCTCCCATCACCCCCATGGCTGATGTCTTTCTTACAGTGAAGGCAAAACAAATCCTACTGGGTTAAAATTTGGTTTAGGGGCCAGGACACATAGCATGTGTGCATTTCCCATGTATGCTGGCTGGCCCTGTGCAGGATCCTTGAGCAAGGTGCAGGATCCTTGAGCAAAATGCAGTAGGAACTCTATATACCCTTGGCTCTGACCAGGCAGAAAATATACTTTGTGTGCCTGAGGAAGCAAAGAAAGAAAGAGGATTAGCAAATCACTGTGACAATTTTTCGTTTGTGTTAAGAGAAATATTTACTAAATCTATCTATAGCTGAGACAAGGGAAAAAGAGCAGATCCCTTTTGAGTTCAGAACAGATATAGGGAACAACTGTGCAAACAAAAGATGCCCATAAATTATTATTTTGCCATGTACTCGTACTATTTTATATAAAATGAAGGAAGAACAGGTAGTATATTATATAAGGTCAGACCTGTATAAGGTCAGACCAGAATTACTTAAGCTGTTACAGAATACACAGAAGCTCTTTAAGACCCCAAAGAACTTGCTCAACCAGACTTTTACAAGTTGTTCATGTACTTTGAGTTAGGTTCATGGGAGAAATACTGACAAAATATTCTCAAGAGGTCAAAACAACAAAAAGAACTTAACTGGCAACATTAGAATATCAAAGAACTTAAGCAAAAGGTATTAAGCAACATTCAGTCAATATAAAACACTTCCCAAAGATTTTACTTGGCCCATTCAACTTCACAAAATCTATGCCGGTCTCATTTTACTTTACACATAAATTCCAAGAAGAGGGAATTAGAAGAGGAAGAGACAGAAAAGATATAGAAAAGAGCAAATATAGCTACTACTCATCCTGTAGAAGTGTTCAGCTAATGGAAATTCCAGGAGGAGGTAGAGTCAAGACATGTGCTTGCTGCATGTTCGGCCTTAAACACCCCTTGGCCTTCCTGGGACCTCTCCCCCAGGTGGGAATTCCAGTAATTTAGCTACTCAGGAGCTGGGCTAGGGGCTCCAGAGGCTGGTGTAGAGCACTGCCTCCAATATGCCGGCTATTGGCAGCCACTGCACGGTTGAGATACAGGCTTTAGGGGTAGGGGGATATGGAGAAGGGCATTGCCTCTCCAGGGCAAGGCCTGACTTGCCCATTCCCCTCAAACATGCACCCCAAAATGTCTCGAGGCATCAATCTTCCCAGTCTCTCACACAGCCACAGCCCAAACTTTACCATGGTTTATATACCACATTTAAATTTATAATTTCTGCTTTAAATGCATTCATATTTATATAATAATAGATTTACATTCCTGAGATCTAAATATAAGATTATGTGATAAAGGTTCAAATCCTCTAAAACTGGAGAAGGTATCTAGAAAATCTGAGCCATCCCACAGAAAATTGTAATTTCAGAGGGGTAGAGATCAGAGTTTTTTTGAAAACAGGTTTTACTACAGCATCTGAGGTCATGATCAGTGTTACCTTGTGACTGCAGTGTTTAATAAGACTAATTTATGAGGTAATAATATACACATTCATAGAGTAGGTATCATGTGTTCTTGTCCTTTCCTTACTCCTTCTTGGATGTTGATGTAAATCCATTGATGGAGGAAATTTCTAGGCTGGGCTGACACTTTGGCAGAACAGGTAAGACTAGTGATTTATTACAAGTTTAACACACACAGAGGTTTTACTAGGGTATTTAATGCAGTCTTTGTAGCAGTATTTCTTAGAAGAGTTCATTCACTGCCAGAAACATTTGAACAGCTGAAAAAAATGAATGTACAAGAAGTAGGCAAAGGTTAATTTTTTTTTTTTTCTATCAGTTTATAATCAGGCAAGAACTGAAAATTTAATTTCAGGTATGAACATTTTTCATAGATTTTTAACAAACTGCTAATAGTATGAATGACCCAAAAACCTCTTACTATTATCTTCTTTTCTTTTCTGCTCCTGGACTGGAGGAAAAAAAAACCACTCTTTTCACACAGACTACTTGGAAAGACTGTGGGAGGCTTGTTAACACATGCTGGGATTTGTGCACTTAAGCTCTGAAAGGAAAGAAAAATTAATTAGCAGGAGAATGTGTAACTTTTTTGTCACTTTCACATATAGAAGTTTAAAAAGAATATAACCTCTGACATTGAAGTATACTGTGAAGGCCAAAATTGTGGATTCTATAAGATATGTCTGGAAGGACAGAAAACACTACTGAATGATTTACTGGCTGTCTGCCATATGCTGAATTGCTGCCTGTCAATGCCACGTGTGGCACCTTTCAGACAGCATATTCTTTCAAGCAAGTCCATAAAGGTGGCAGATATCAAGACTGTAAAAGAGGGCTTTTGTTAATGTTTGAGAGTATTTACATTGATAGCTAGAAAAAGAGAATACTCTTAGTCATTTTTTCTGTGGATAGCAACACAAAATGATCACATTCACTCCCGTCACCCATAACCAGCTGTGATTTGTATTTTGAATCTAGGAAATCCATATATTTATATCCCTCAGTGTTTGAAATAATTTTAGTTTCCTACCATGCAAACTGAATTATGGAGTTGCATGAGTCTCTTCACATGAAAGGATTTTTAATTCTCAATTTCTATCTGTGGTAATCATTGTGTTTTCAATCCTCTTCACCATAGACCTACAAGCTATAAAATTAATATATGGCCTTGGAAGGAAGGGAAACAGCAATAGCTCAAAAGAATTAGATGCTGTCTAAGACACAATAATGTGCTACAACTTCTCTCTCCATGTTATTCCTTACTCAAGGATTGTCACCATTACACTCTTGTTAAACAGCAATTTATGACACACATGGTCAACCTATAAGACAAATGAGAATTTAAATGCTCTCTTTATTCTAAAGAGAAATGTCTTTTTACTAAATATAATAGAAGCCTGTATCTCTATTACAGGCCTTTAATATTACCAAATTTCAAATGAGAAACCTGACTCATGCTGGAGAAATCATTGCACTGTAGGTCATCACTCTATTCTTACTACATCTGTCATATTAGAAAATTGTTGAAATTTATGCATATTTGTGTAAATTGGGGAGGGTGGGGGAAGCAGAATCCAGGATTTGAAAATAGAAGAAAAGCAAATAAAATAAAACCACTTACAGAAGTAAAGCCAGAGTGACCACTAAAAAAAAATAAAGAGAGGAAGAGGAAACTCTCTTCTTAAACCTTTTAAATTAATCTGGAACCAGCAATGTACACACTATTTAGCCAGTGTAACTGAGGTTACCATGTTTCAGTTGTCCTTTCCTGTCTTTTCCATATTCATAATAATGCTGTTCATCACTCCTTCACCCAGGCATCAGCAGAAGCCTCTGCAAGAGTGAGAGGTTAGATTCCTGAATCTTCCTGGGCTGAAACTGATACCACTGGATCCAATATCACATGTGTATCCAGCTGAATGAAAATGCTTAATGCAATAAAGCAGTCAAGAATCCACACTATTGTCAAAATGCAGACATAAACCTTTTGTCAGCTCATCCTGTTGAAGCAGCTAGCAGCTTTATATTTAAAGTGGCAATAATTTCTGAATTGTTTTCTGTGAGCAGCAATACCAGAAGTGTATGTGTTCACAAAATGAGTTCAGACTGCTTTCCTTCTCATCTGTTGCTGACTAAGTAGTCTTTTGATTGTTCAAAATTCAAATAATAATTTTTATTTCTTATTTGTTTTCATGATACTAATACATGTGGAACTCCCCAGCAACCACGACAATTGGATAAACAAGGTTGGCTTCCTGCAAGCTTGTTGGTTATTTTGTCAGAGAGTGCAGCATCATCTTCTTGGCAGCATGTGTTCTGTTCATTTATTTCCACTGTCAGTGCTTGAATTTGGCCTGAAGGATGGTTTAGGTGATATAAATGAAAACAATCAGTAGCATTGTAAATGAAGAACAAAAAATGCTGGTGGATTAAGAAGGACAAAAATCAGTCCCGCACAGCAGAGAAGCACATATTAATTAAGGCCATCATTAGAATGAACTTGTGTAGCCATCCATACCTGATGTAGTGTTAAAGAATAGATAAATAAAATGTTAATGTTAGACTCTCTGATCTTCTGGGCTGTCCGAGACTAGACCCTACACCTGTATCACTGTCATTAATCTAGGGACAAGTTAAAGAATGTCATAAAAGTGAAGTTCAGTCCTGGGAGAATATACACCCTGTGCTGGGATGAGAACTTTTGGCCTTGCTGTGGAATTCACTGTCCATGAGCGCAGCTACCCAGACTTCCTTAACAGCACAAGTTTAGCTCTTTGGTTCTACTCTGTCACTTAAGATGATTTTGTCTTAGCTACAAAATCATCTTTTCATCTATTCTCTAGAAATTTCCATTATAGCTAAAGGTCGGTTGTGTTTTGGCTATACAATTTGTCATAAAGATATTTTGATATTAAACCATTAGAAGACAGCTCTGGGAATTGCGGAGATGGGAACAGCAAAAATGTAATTGATACATATGGAATGTGTGCAACAGTCTGCACATATTAAAGCTAACTCTGTTATTTGCTTTGCCTCAGTATTAGATTTGTGTGTATTTCCTTAGCTCTTGAGATAGACAAAACTGATCAGGTAATATCATTTAATAACAAATTGTTACTGCTACTCATATAAAAAAATCTGATTGATAAAACCCTGAGGCAACACTTTTTATTCTGTTTTTGGTAAAAGCCAAAAATATAGATATCCATGGGAGTTAGTTGAAATAAGAATGAAATAAATAATGACCTGGGAAATTAGTGAAGGTCACTGAGTATATTAAATACTTTACTGCAAATAAGCAGATTATTACAGTTGTTGTTTTTTTAAGCAAACATTAATTACTGAATAATTAATGAAATTATTTTTCCACATTATTATTTTTATAGGGGAACCATATTCAGGAAGAGCTTTGTTTAACCATATTATGTTTGAATGTGTTAATTTACTATGGGGCTAAATTGTATCCTCTGGATGAGACAGCACATAGTCTATCAAGAGGGAGACCATGCTATATTGTCCTGTTCTGACCAGCTTTCAGAGTCTGACTGTAAATAAAAATGAAGTATTTCTGAACCTTTCTGTAATAACAGTGAAATATCTTTCCTGAATCTGGTTTTTCCTTTTTACACACTTTACAGAAAATCTATGCAAACAAAGGAAGGCAAAAAAGAAAAAAAAATACTGACAGAGAGGCATAATGTATACAGTTTTGGTAAATACATTGAGAAAGTAAGGTCAGTATCAGCTTTCGAAAAAAAAAATCGAATTTTTAGAAGTAGCAAGAAAATGTAATAATAACAAAATTAATTAATTAATAAAAATAAACCAATTTCTTTTTTTTATTTATTGATGATATTTTATTGTATTCAGGATTTGAAACGTCTGGCTGTATTTATAATGGGTTCCATTTTGCTATGAAGTTGTTCCAAATACCAGTTAACTTCATGTTTTTATACATTGCCAAAAAGAATAACTATATTTGGTTCTTAATATAATTTTCTTGGGAAGTAGTGTGACTTGAGTATTCCTCATTTAAGAAGCTGTCCACGTAACTCACAGCTGTGGCTTCACAGATTAGATTCAGTGATTGCTCTTTAAAAAGCAGCCTTATCCTATGAAGCTGTCCTAAAGTTAGCTACAACAGCCTATTTCAACACATCAAAAAAGAAACAAGGTTTTCAGAACTGTTGCATACTTGTGGCTTTCATTTATTTCTGAAGAGGCTGCAGGTGCCCTGAATTGAAAGTCATCATACATATGGTTAAAAATGATTAGAAATAGAAACAAAAAAACAAAAAATGTCTGAAAACTGTTTGTAGAGGGTGGATCCTGGATGGGTGTCAGGTGCCCACCAAGCTGCTCTAATACTCCCCCTCCTCAACTGGCAGGGAAGAGAAAATACAGTCAAAGGCTCATGGATAGAGATAAGAACAGGGAGAGATCATTCAGAAAATATTGTAATAGGCAAAAGAGATTTAATTTAGGAAAATTATGTGAGCTTATTGCCAGTCAAATCAGAGTATGGTAATGAGAAATAAAAGAAATCTTAAAACACCTTCCCCCATAGCTCCCTCCTCCCTGGGCTGAATTTCATCCCCAGTGTTTCTACCTCCTCCTAGAGAATTGTGCATAAGAAGCCTGAAGAACTGTAAAGCTGAAATGAATTTGGATTTGTACTGCAAAAAGCTTTAATCTTTTCATTACTGATTGAGAATATATTGGTTCTTTTTATAGAGGAATATTGTGATATATAATCGTGATTTTAAATGAATACCTTAGATTACAATTAGAAGCAGTTATCTTCAAGAACAATTCTCCAAGAGATTTCATTTTCATACAATCTGTAGAGTATATTAGAACAAAAATTATATTACTTTAGATTTTGCAAAGCACTGTATGTGTAAAAGTAAACATTACAAAACTGGCACTGTCAGCTAAACTGTGGTAATGCACACAAACACTTAAACATATATATAAAATAAAAAACAAAGGACCAATTAAATTTTGTGAGTGGCTGTCTGTATCTTAGCTGTGGTTTTCCTTAAAGGAAAAGGAATAAATTTAAAACTCACTTTTTTTTTTTTCCCCCACAGAGAGATCTCTACTTTTCTTCTCAACTATGAATAAACTCAGGCTTTAATTCACAAGCTTCCCTTGGATCCTTCAAGAAGACTTCTTAATAAACTACAACTCAATTTCAAAGCCACCATTTAAAAGAAAATCCAATAGAAAATTGATGTAGTGATATAACACAACTGTAACTAAACTCATTCAGAACTCTTAAGTTTCTATTGGGCTGGACACTTGAAATTTATTTTGCCATCTCTTTTTTTTCAGGTTGGTATATAAAGGATAGATGAAAATTTTTGCTGCTTATATTGCTAAGATTAACATCCAACAAAATACCAACAGTTCCTATAGTATGATAAAAGCATCTCAAAAAGTGTCACAAGCAACATGGGCAATTCCATGGAATTAATTCCATCTGCATGTGTATTTTAAGGACATTGAAACTCTGAAAATGGTTAGACACACATTATGATTCATTTCTGTAGGTTACTGTATGTCTCAAAAAGTACTGTAGTGAGATTTAGGAAATGTGTGAGTGTCTACACTGGCACTCAGTTGGTCTGCGTCTTGAGACATTTTAGTTCTTACATAAGTACCAAATTTCAACTCATTTTGGTTAAATCAACTGCGCACCTCAGTGCTTTGAGGAATCAAAAGCTCATAAGAAGGTCTCTTTTTCCTTAGTATGATTTTTTAATGAATAGCTTCAGTAATTTTATGTCTATAAACTTGGAGTTGTGCAATACCAATGATTTTTAAAAAGCTTTCTATAAATATTCTGAACTGCCATTTATAATTGGAATTCAAAGTAAGAAGAAATTAATCTAAGTGCTTTGAACTCTTACCATAATATTTATTACACAGAAGTTTTAGCTGCTCAGCTACTGTATGATGTAATTCCCTGTATGAAATTTTGCTTCTTGATCTCCACAACTTAAGCTCATTGATTTGTTTCAAATATAGAGATCCTACAGCTGTCTGAAATATTAAATCCCTTATTTATAAATGATGGAAGAGAAACATAATAATTTTATAACACTTCAAAGCATCAATTTTTTAACTTTACCACAGTGAATAAAACAAACAGAAAATGGCCACAGTCCCATATCCACAAAATCAGTGAATCAGCACTGTGAGCTGACCATCAAATAAACGTCAGCTGTAGCCACAGAGATCAGAGAGAGTGCAGGTGCATATAACCACAGTAATACAGCTGAGTAACACACAACTACCAACAATTATACTCTTAAAGCTGGACAAGTGCTATTTTGGCTCTTGATGCACGTTTTCTAAATTGCTTTGACCAGCTCAGGAAACAAGTAGGTAAGAATGCATTGAGAAAGACGGGGGTCAGTGTATCTGTGTACAATAGGGCTTTGTTTTCCAACTGAACTTTTAAAATGGTAGGGGAACTTACAAAAAGATTTAGTGAGGTTAGAAGGCATGTATTGGAATAACTTGTGAGGTTAGTAGTGTTCTTTTAAATTCAGAGAGTTCACCACTCATGCAAAAGAATAATTCATGGTGGTGTCTGCTCTGAAGGACCCATGTAATTGTGGATGTGGGAACAAGCAGAGTAGGTGGGAGCTACATGAATCTGCTGACTGCTGAAAACCCCAAACATGTAGAGTCATGCTGCTAAAAATGCCACAGGCAGCTGAGCTCCCTGTATACATATTCACTAGTATGTGAAACAGGGAGCACACTTCATTATCCACCTCATAGATATCCATTGTTTTGATATACACAGTGCAGAAAATATCGCACTATTTTCTATGGATGCAATAAAAGTCAAATACTCTGCTTTCAAATTACTTCTAAAAGACACAATATCTAAATATTTTATCTGAGTGTCTGATAAATGCTTCTTCAGCAATATGATGCACACTTTCATAAATATGCAAAGAAATTCCCATACTATGAGAATGTGAATTATTCAAAAACATTCCTATTCCATTTGATAACAAAAATGTACTGAAAACATCAAAAATTACAAAGCTTATTTAACAGGAAGAGGATACTTTAACAATTTTGTAATATTGTCTAGAAAACAACGGCAAGTGGATTTATTTATTTTTTAACATAATCAAAGCTAGAAAATTCCAGGTCAGCTTTCTACACCCACTGGAATAAACAGAATAAAACAAGATAGTTCTACTTTAAGTTAGATCAGCTGAATTATCTCATTAAAATGAATCAGTTATTGAGTGTTCATTCTTCTAAGTAAGCATTTTAGTGTAAATGAGTCACTAACTTCTGCTTTTATTAGCAACTCTAGGTAAGCTCCAAGTCAGAATGCATCTTATTGGCTTTTAGCTGTTATGCAGAAGGAAAAAAATAATACCACTTTATATATGGCAGATTTGTGTTATTTTTTTTTTCTTGGGAAAACAGCACACATGTCTTTACAGTGAAGAGAGAATTTAAGTTTGGAATTTAACACACTTTTTATGTCAGGAAACCCAGCATTGCCACAAAAAGAAGTAATCTGTATCTTGACATAGTTGAAGCCCTTTTTCTGGAGTCTTTAATTATAGTTCTATGGTCAAACAGTGAATTTATGCTGATCTAGATAAATCCAACAATATCTATGTATAATTCTTCTCTGTGTGTATAGATTTATAAATGTACATACATTTAGAAGTTGATTTTAGATTTAATTATCCCACAGCTTTGTTTATTGCCCAGGCAGCACAAAGTCCTACATAGTGCAGAAGCAGAAATAAACATTAAAAACCTCAGAAGTGAGCAGTGAAAGTTTTGACTTAAATACCTTTAGTTTGTAGATCAAACTGTAAGAAACATTTTTGGAAAAGATTATTAAAAATTATCAGATGGTTACTTTACTCTAATAGTCTAATGTCCAACTGACGACATTAACATATATAAATGAAAAAAAATTACCTCAAGTGTTCCAACTAAATATTAATCTTACATTTATCATACCGTGTTTTGAATTTAATTCAAACTGATTTTAAGAAAAGTCGTCCTTTTAGTGAGTGTATTAAATTGATTGCTCTGAGGCAGAAGATCTATAAGATTTTTGGACACTGGTAGATTTTAGCTCACTTCTATATTTCTCAAGGAAGAATAACAAAGACAGGCTTACTTACCTTTTTCAACTGTGAACGACTTGGCAATTTATTTTAATTAATTGAATAAACTGAAATCAGGAAAATATTTTCTGCATATACAACAGAGGCTACAGTTTCTGAGCGTTACCTTGACACAGTGAATGTGCTTAGGTAGTGACATTCAGCAAGGGGTTGGCCTTCAAAATTTCAGAAGCATATGTTGAAAAATAAAAGACAATTGATTTTGATCCATTTTCATTAGAACTACATTTGGTCAATGACTTTTTTCTAGCCCCTTATAATACAATTTATCACAACATCATGAGCAAAAACGTATTTATTTTGTGGTCTGAATGTGAACACCAAGCCAAAGCAATGTGTTTGTTTGCATAAATTCTGGGCAGTTAAAATTAATTTGATTTGAATTTCAGAACATTTTAGACTCCACATGTCATTTAATTCTGTTAAGTCAGGTATTAATTTGTTCCTGATAAATATAATAAGAACTGTGTTTGCTTTCATCAGTTTTGCATTCAGTCCACTGTCCCCAGCCTTGATTTTAGAATACAAGAATTAAGGTATGTGCCTAAGTCTTAGTTAAAGACAGACAGACAGACAGACTACAGTTTTGTAGAGGTGGATGGACATACTCTTGAAAATTAGTTCAAAAATAAAAACACCGGGAGAATTATAATTTTCAATTGTTCGAATTCTGAGTTCTGCAGGGCTGAAGTTCCTACAGCTTTTGGGAACTTTGAAGGTTTGAGAGTGTTGAAAGCAGGGGCCTTTAAACGTTACCAAGAGTATTGATGCCATGGTTTGTAACATTCCAATAGGAGTAAAAAAACAAGGTGGCAGGGGGGGCAACATTTGAGAGAGACAATTATTATGTAATTCAAGTGGGGCTTTTTCGCATTGTGTTTACTTATTTGATAGTCTCGTTTGTCCTTGCTGTGTTAGAGAAAATTAATGACAATGTCATCTTTTCCCTGTGCTGCACCATTACTGAGCACTTACACAAGAAGAAACTCCAGGGATGTGACAGCTTTGCCTGATGTGTTTTCCTGCAGGTCCATGGAGAGAGCTGGCCTTGGAAATTGTTTCAGAAATTATTAAAAGCCATTTTGACTCTCTCCAGGACATAAATGGGTAAAAGCTGGTGACTCCTGGGAAGAAAGCTTGAAGTACTAATGGGAATGCCTTGGTTAGGAAGGTCAGTCCTGACAGGCAGAAGATTTTCATTAGTAGACATTTTCAAATAGAAGTTTAAAAAATTCCAAGTGAATCAATGAGGCAAAACACCTGTATTTCAGTTATACCACCAGTCAGCTTCGAAGATGGAGACTCACATGGTGTTCCAGTGAAGTAGCTATGAAAAGCAGTGGGGGTACAAAATCAACACTGAACACTCAACAGCAAGACGTGACTATGCAGAACTTGTAAGAAACACTTAAAAGGGTGCAGATATCATTCACCAGGCAGAGGGTTGTACCAGATATTTCATCATTTATTGACACCCTCTGCAACAGGGCAGAAGATTTCAACCCATTTTCTATCATCTTCTGCATCCTGAGCTTACTTCATAAAGCATTTGAGATTTACCCTTACAAATGTGGTTGGACTGGGAGGACCTGGGAGGACTTTGCCAGTGCTGGAATCAGAGGCCATGCTGAAGGACTTATCCCACGCCTTTGTTCCATTTCCAGGTACTCTGGTGCTGGTGGAGCAGCAGCAACAGCACAGAGGATGCTGCCAGGGTGGACCATGAGTGGAGCAGCTGGGGCTGTCCTTCCCTGGACACAGACAGCTCCAGTGGCCCCAGCTGGCTCTACCTGGTGACATCTGAGGGAGTAGAAACCAGCCAAGATGGTGACACCTGAGGGGGTAGAAACCCCCTTTGCACAGGTCCCAGGATTAGCACAGTAAACAGAAGCAAAGAGAAAACCTTTCATACTGAAGCAAATGGGTTTGAATCTCAGGGACAGCTCATACTGAACTGGAAAAAATAGATTTTCCTCATAAGGAATATCATGAATAATTTTAATGGTTTTCAAAAAGAGAAAAGAGCAACTGTACGATTTCACTGATTGTGCTTCCTTTGTTTTCCAAAAACTTTGACTTCAAAATGTAATATGAATGAGAGATCATAAAAAATAAAACATATTCAAGCAGTTATTTTTCTGCTCTAGAAATTGCATGTGCTAATCCAGACAACTGGATCTAAGCTCAGTTATTCAAAGTTAGAATTTAATATCTCCCGTTAAAAAGAAAACCTTATTGTACAAAATCAGGAAACCACTGAAAAGAGGCAGTCACCTGTTATCTTAAAAATAATAGAACAAGAGAAATCAAGAACAGCTTAATCTTAATCAAAGACAACAGCAAGGTAAAAATTAAAATAAGTTAGAAACTGGAGTGCATCAACAATACAACCAGTTCCTATGTGAAATAGTCATTAAAAACAAATTAATTTAATTCATCATTAATCTGTCTTTATAATGTGTAACTGCTTTCTACTGGAGAATATTGATATTTATTTATAGTAGTTATCTTATTTAAAATAGCCACAAGAAGGAGATTTCAAAAAAAGATTTTGAACAAGTTTATGTGCCATTGCTCAGACTCAGTAATATGGTTCTGCTGATTCATACAGTATTCCATTTCTAGTCATCATGGAAATATGGACATGACAGTCTGGCACTATATCAAGGAAAAACAACTTTACCATGCACAGCTCCATGATATGTGGCACCTTCTGTTAGCGTAATCCAGAAGCCAGTTTTCTTCTGGAACACTGGTTTTTGATGGTTTTTCTGTTTGTTTGTATTGTTCTTTGTATGTATTGTGTGGCTGGGCTTGATTTTGGGTTTTGTTTTGTTTTAATAAACAAGTACATATCTCTCTCTTTTCTTTAGTACTGACAGATACTTACCTTAAGCCTGACCCTGAAAATATGCATTGCAGCATTTTCAAGACTTCAGCCTTTTAATTTTCATTATACCCTAGGACCATATTTCTATCTAATAGGCAGTTTTGATAGTTGCTGTACTTGTTATTCTTCATAAAGCTTGCTATATTTTTTGACTGCAAATATTTTTAAATGTAGGTACAATTTCCAGTTTACCCTTTCCCATTTCTTTACCTTGAAATAGTTTTATTGAGCTGAGATTGCTGCATCTTAAGACTTTATTAAGAACCAGATCTTGGTGCCCCATTCCCTCTTTTGTGTTGGAGAAGGCTGAGGGAGAGGATAGACAAAGCAAGCATCACTTATGTTCTAAATTTCTCCTATTTTTTCTGCCTCTCACTTTTTTTCATTAGTGCAAAACTTCATGAAATGAATTCTGAAAATACTATTTTTAAAGGTGTCCTGATAATTTACACTCACGAAGCTGCAGTCAAACCAGTAATGCATAGGTTAAAACCCTTTATTTCCTTGTACAAAGGTACATTAATTTTACTACAGGCACTTTGAGAACAAAGCTCCCATTTTTTACTTTTACTATTTATTGTGTCTTGCTTTTTGTTTAACATTTATCCCACTATATGCCTTATTTTTCCTTACTATCAGTAGTATTGGATACAGATGAGAACACAATAGCAAAGATACTTTACTTGCAAGTCACTCCTGTGACTGAGAAAAAAATAATTTAATTAGTATACACATTACCTTTACATTGAAATGGAAAAAAATTGATAAGCAACACAGCAGAAAGAGACCGTAAAAATGTTCTTTTTTTTCTGTCAAACTTTGTTTTTTTAGCTCTGTTCCATAGAAAGCCTTAAGGATAACACCAGGCTGAGAACAGAATGCAGTTTGAATAAAACTGAAGGGATGAAGGATGTGGATTACAATTCATGTATCTTGAAATGTCTATTAAAAAGCTGCCATTACCACACTTATTTTAAAACATTTCATCTTCATCAGTGTTCTCAACCAAAATTAGGCCATGGTGCTACATGGACAGTAAATGATGGGTAAGCATCAGGACTGTGCAGATTTGTATTTTGTGGTCAAAACTGTCTATCTGGCCTCCACTCAAAGGATGGAAATAATGTGTAAGGATCAAACCAGCTGCCACCAAAAGTGGTATTGTGTGATAAACACTCCAGACTTTCATCTCTCCCGAGTGTGGTGGTGCATTGCCTCTCATTGCCTTCATCCTCAGGGCTGCTGTACAACCTGAGTACCTCCAAACTGGCCCTGACCTTTGTGTAAGGGGCTGGGAGGTGAGTGGCCCTTGGCCATACCAGGAACTCTTTCATGGCTTAGGTGGGGTGCACTATCCACACACCAGGGATACCTGTTCCCATATCAAGAAGGGAAAAAAGTAAGAAAGACCTGACAGCCTTGGAACATTACTCACCTGAATGATAGCCTGAGTGGAATGGTACCATTGGTACTGTCCTTTGGAGTAATTTCAGCCATCAGAAAACTCAGATTACAACTCGGATGGAGTTTTGAAAGCAAGGTGGGGCGGAAGGGCGGGAGTTTACTCTAAATCTTATAAATCAAAGTGAGGGTGTCCCTTACCCTTTGTACCCTATTACAAAGACTGTGGGACCTTTATTTTAAAGGCTTGCAATATGGGTTACTGTTGTTCCGCTAAAGAAACGTGGACAATTTGGCTGGCAAATAATGAGAAAACGGAAAAAAATCAAATTGAGGTTAAGTATCTGATAGTTTCAACTAATTTATATTTAATCCTTCACATCAGGCTGGAAAAAAAGCTTGTTGGATTGTTTAGTTCTAGTTTCTTTCTCGCTTTGTTTTTTGTTTTTTGGTTTTTTTTAATTTGAATTTTTATGCTCTGTACATTTCTAGTTCAGCTCCTAACTCGGATGACTGTCATGAGAGTATGAAATGTTTGAACTTCTCATGAAATGAAGGATTTTTGCCACCTATGCAGTGTTTTGCAATCATTTTTGTTTAGTCATTTTATTGTTCTCAGCCTCACTGAATGTCTGCCCTTTCCACTTTAAAAAATGGAACTAGTATGGTACCATTCTCTGTGAGTAGAGTTTCCTGTTTAAGATACAGGACCTCACATTCTACAGAGTGATAAGAACAAATATGTTGCTTTATCAACAATTTAAAGAAAAGAAAAAAGACCACAATATTTTAGAGTATATTCTTTATCAGAGATTTATGCCAACATATCAAGCAATAGAATTATAAACTCTATTTCTTTACTATTTTGAATGTACTTTATTAAAAAAATAAACTAGCTGCATATCTTAAAAGAATTTGGTGTTTGAAGATTGGTCTAGGAATGTGTTGTTTGAGTTTACAAGCCTGTCTGTCCTCTGAGATGTAGCTTGTGGACTAAAGAACATCCATTCTTTATCACATAAATAAAAAAATGAGCGTGAGGGAACAAAGGTCACAAAATATTGCTGAGTTAGGGTCTCGAGGTTATTAGTGAGGGGCTTTTGAAGCTGACACTGGTACCCACCTCCTCCTGCCAGGAGACTTCAAAGGACAATGGTTCTTTTCCCTGCAGTCTGCCTTGTATCCACAAGTACTGAAGAAAGAATTGGCCAGCACTGTATTGAACTTTAAGCTAATCATGTGAAGTTGTCAAGTAGTTCATATTTCCTAACACTGTAATCTGATAGGCAAAATAGAGGTCAGTAAAAAACACAGAAAGGAAAAAAAAGTGCTCAGTCCTAAAATTTTTGGAGATAGCATAACTGAAGCATAACTAACCTTCTGGTCAAATAAGCATAATCCTTTCCTCCTCACATGGTGTTTCATGGGCTGTATTGTTATTAAAACTTGACGCATTGAAGATAAGGTATTTCATGTCCTTGTCAAAGTGGGAGGCTTTTATTTGTATTAAAATCAAAAGAATTTGGGGACAATTAACCTAAACACTTAACAAACACTTTTTTTGACCAGCTGGTGATATGGTGATACCATACATAGCAGGTCATGAGAGAACAGAGGGGAGCTTTGGCCACACAGCAGAGGCAATGCTGTAGCTCGGACCTGTTGTAGAAAAATGTAGCTCCTTTCTAGGCTCCTCTGAGCATGCAGATCAGGATGCAGACCTTTCTACTGCTCTGTGATCCCATAGATGTAGCAGATCAGCAGATCAAAGAATCATAAAATCATTAAGCTTGGGAAAGACCTCCAAGACCATGGAGTCCAGCCTTTGACCCACCACCGCCATGCCAACTAGCCCATAGCAATGATTGCCACTTCCACTAATTTTTTGAGCACTTATAGGGATGGTGAATCCATCACTTTGCTGGGCAGCTTGTTCCAATGCCTGACCACCCTTTCAGTGAGGAAATTCTTCTTCACATCCAACCTGAACCTCTTCTGTTTGCCATTTCCTGTTGTCCTGTCACTAGTTGCCTGGGAGAAGAGGCCAACCTGGCTACAACCTGCTTTCAGGCAATTTTGGAGACCAAAAAATCATCAGCCTCTCATCCTCCTCCAGACTAAACAACTCCAGCTCCCTCATCTGCTCCTCATAGGAGTTCCTCTCTGGACCTTTCACCACCTTCATTGTCATTCTCTGGACCTTTCATCACCTTCATTGTCAGACTCCAGTGCCTCAATGTCTTTATTGCTATGAGGGGCCCAGAACTGGACACAGAACTCAAGGTGTGACCTCACCAGTGCCAAGTACAGGGTGACAATCACTGTCCTGGTCCTGCTGGCCACACCATTGCTGATCCAGGCCAGGATGCCATTGACCTTCTTGGGCACACTCTGGCTCATGTTCAGCTGCTGTCAACCAGCATGCCCAAGTCCTTTCCCACTGGGCAGATTTCCAGTCACACTTCCCCCCGCCTGGATACAATATCAAAGTCTTTACTGAAGTCCAGGTAGACAACACCCACAGTCTTTCCCTCATCCACTAGGTGGGCCACCTGGTCATAAAAAGAGCTCAGGTTGTTTAAGCAGGATCTGCCTTTCCTAAATCCATGATGGCTGAGCCTAGTGCCCTCTTTGTCTTGTGTATGTCGTGTGATCACAGTTAAAATAATCTATTCTATAACCAAATGTGCAGGACACACAATTCAACTCTCTTTGGCATAGATGATAACAGTTACCATAGTCCTTAATCCTCCTTTTCTGGACAGAGGCCTCATGGCTTAGGAAGGAAAATCTCAAGCATAACATGCAAGAGTGACCTGGTCAGAGTTCTCCTGGCTGTGCCAATTTTGTGCGTCAGGCCAAGAGAATTCATTGTTGCCTGTACCTCTGGCTTTGTAAAATGAGAATGAGAGCAACTTTCTCTGCATTCTGCTTTAAGAGGTGTGAATAAAAGCTAGAATCAATACTATTAGTTCACAAGTAGCTAAAACTACTAAAGTAGCTAAAACTGTGGTTCACGAGTGAACTTTTGAAGACAATAGTTTTCTTGCCTTAACTGCCTTTAGATGATATCCATGCGTGTCCAAGCCAATGCAGGGGACTACTAATGTGTAGAATACAGTTTACTTTGGGGTAGAATCCTGTCTTGGGGGTAGAAGCCTGTTTTGGGGTAGAATCCTCCTGAGTAGGCACAGTTCCAGGAGGTGAGGTTCACACCTGCTCACCTGATAAAAAAGATCTATGTGGCTGATGGGAAATGTGACATTTGAAATTTGTTATCCTCTTGTTCCCTCAACAAAATCATTACTGCAAAGCCCATGGTACAGGCCCAAATACTTCACACTTAATTTTAAGATTTTGAGATGCCCAAAATGCTGTCTGAGTCAGAAAAGAAAAGCTGGAACCTCCAAAACCAATTTCAGTTTGCTTAAGATACACATGATGAGGCTTACCCTCCTCTTGGTCAGCTGAAGTAAGGGCATATTCTGCATTCCTTTTATGAATATATAATGCAGAAAAACATATATTTTTCTATAGACACAAAGACTGTATTAAATGGCCACAGGAAGCATTTATTAATACACTAGTAATATGATTCTAAACCACTCTAACACTATAATATTTCCATTTACATGCAAGGATTTTTTTCTAAAATATGAGCATGAATCATACAGGAAGTTATGGGAAATAGAATAAATTATGCAAATAACATTCTTTGAAGTTTTGAATTAAGTACTCTGCTCTGGAGTAGGCAACACACACACTGAATGTCTGATGACAGGAAAATACTTTATATTTAGATTATATTCCAACAATGTCCATTTGTGTTGCTCCTTTCTGACCATCAGGAAATGACTTGATGATCTTCAGTACCTCATTACCTCGGTTCTCTTTTGAAAATCCAATCACATGGGATCAACCAAAAAATCTCATAATTAGGACTAGCCATTAGTTTGACAGCCGGAGCACATTATGTGAGCACAGCCATATTGCTCTGACATTCTGAAACATAAAAATGCAAAACCACCAGAGAAACCACGTGAAAGAAACTTCACTACCATAAACTGCACATATTAGAGGACTTTGAAGCTCCCAGCATAATCTGATTGGTAATTTCTCCCTGTCTGTGATGAAAAAGTTGTAGAGTCAAGCTTTTTGGTAGAAAGGTGGATGTTTCAAGTAAGACCCCTGTGTTATTCCAGGTTTACTTCTTTCAGATGGTAGCCTATCACTACTTAAACTAAAGTCACAACTAATATACATACTCTCCTGTGGGAAAAAAAAAAAAAAAAAAAAAAAGGAGGAAGGGAAGTAATATCTCATTTGCTTTCTATAGTATATTGGGAAATTCATATTATTTGAATATAGAAAATAGAGCAGCTTAATTGCTTTATTCATTCATTGAGGCTACAAATACTCTAACACATGTTCTTATAAAAAATGGAATAAGAATTTGGACTCATTAGGCTGATTTTACTTTACAATGCATTGTTGCGGTGGCTATGTAGGATTTAAGGTCAAGAGACCAGCCACAGGGGTCAATGAACAAGGAAGAGGCCAGCTAACAGAGGAGGCCAGCAACAGAGGAGCTGGCCTGGGCTGTTTAGGTTACAGAGACTTATAGAGACCAACCATGAGTCCCTGCGGTTGGAAGATTAAGCATGCACTTTAGTAAGAGATCATTGGCCCTGCACTCTTCCCCATCCCCATTCTGTATATGGCTTATGTTCCAGAAGTTTCTCCCCAGTTCGATGTCTTATTGGTTCCCTGAGTTTGTACCCTCCTCTGTTTTACACCTACTGGTTGTAACTCCTTCTCCTATCCCTATCTCCACCCCTCTGACCTTCCCTGGTTGGCTTTTCAGAGCTAACCACGCCCCTCTTCCCTTCCCTTTTAAACCTCTGCACCCCTTTGTTCTGGGCTCGCAGTCTTGGATTCCCTTCCCCTCTGCAGCCCCTCGCTCTCCGCCCCTCTTCGCCTCCCTTTGCCCTGTGCCCGTGGATCCCAATAAACTCCCTCAGAATCCCAGACTGCGAATCTGCACTTCTCTATCCCATGCACCTCCTCAACGACTCGTGTCTCCCAAGCCCCACTGCCTGCTGCAGTGCGCTGTCTCCACCTGTGCCCCGGCATGTCTCAGCTCCAGACGGCATCCTTCTGTGCGGTGTGGGGTGCCCATCCATGGAAAAAAGGGGCAATGCCGCAATGCATTGCTCGTTCAGAGAAAACAGAATTTCACCTTTACACAAAACTGGGAATTTCTGATTGTATTTCATGGAGAAGCCAAAACCAGTCAGCATAGGTTAGTGCTGAAAAAATGAGAAAGCTTACAACAATGGGTGGGGGAATGCTTGGTTCACACTGCCAAAATTATTGATTTCACAGACCCCTCACCATTTACAGGAAACATAAATAACTAAGTTTCTTTCAGAATTACTGGGTTATTCCTCTGATACCAATTTATTTAATGCAACATGCACTAAATATCTGATCAGATGTGATAAGTCACCTGTAAAAGACTTATCTACTGTTTTAGATTCCAGAAGAAAAGCGTATTTCACATGCTGTCTGAAAGGAATATTTTAAAAATCACTCCTAGGGTCAAATTCTTGCAAGTAGTCACAGAATACTATGTCAAGGTCTGAGCTTTAAATTTCCTCAGGTATTTAAGAGAGTGCTATGTCAGCAAAAATTTATATGGAGGTAAAATACTCATCAGGCAGATGGGCAGAGCCTTTCACCAAGCCAGATGCTAAATGGCAACTTTAACAGACAACTTTCCTCTCTTATTGAGCAAAAGATACCAAGAAGGATTTCTGCAGTGAAATAAAGCAGTGACCTGGCCATTATTAGGAGGTCACTGCAGAGAAAAAGAAAGATGGGACTGAAAACTCACTGAAAACCCTGTGGTTCTTTCCATCATCTCTATACCCACCATCTGTTCCCCTACCATCCTATATGGTCCCCTCCTCCCATCCTCCTCCCTGCCCTGCGACCTTTTTCTTGAAGAACCCGAGATCTCGTACTTTCACTCTACAATTGTTTATTTAAGAGAAGTAAATATACTAAAGAGTATTCCTGAAAGTCAGAACCATCAGCATACCTCAAGAATATCTTTACCTCAGCATGATTTATTTTTTTCTTGTGCTCTTATCAAAGCATGGATAAAAGGTGTACCCATTAACTCCATTTTTCACATGTTTTGTAAAGAATGGCTGTGAAATTATACCCTTACGTATATACATATGAATGTACAGAGTATTTTTCCTGAAATGCAAACTAAACATTTCTAAATGGAAGCAGAGGTGGAGAGAAAGATAAAATATTCGGAATCTGAAAAACTGTCCTTGTTCCTTTCCAAACATTGTTTCAACCTGAAGAGGATTAGAGAGTGTTATGATCCAAATATTAAGGTTCTTTAGAAATACCTTGCCCAAATTAAGGTGCAAATGAGACCATATGCCAGTCAATAGTATGGGTTTTATTTGATAGCAAGTATGATAGAGAGAGAGAGAAAAAGAGAGAAAAGGAGAAGCAGGAAAAGAGGTGAAGGGGACAGAAAGAGGGAGAAAGAAAATATCACCATCCATGGATCCCAACGATGTTGCATTGATCCTTTCCAGCTGCTCTTCTTGGTGGTGATGGTCCCCCCAAAAAGCACAGGATCTCGTGGGTTAATATACACTCAGGCCAGGGGCAATGTCCAGGCATGTCCCCCCAGGGCAGGGGAGAGCTTCTAGCGGCAGACTCTGCTTGCATCACCTGCAGTCCTGCGGTGCAAGGCCTCTGGGGAGCACTTTGGGGGGACTTTGATGAATTGTGACTCCCCTCAGCTGCCTCTCACGTGAAAGTCCCGTGGATGTGGCCTGTGGGGTTGGGGGTTCCACAGCTGGGCCAGTTTGTGCAAACCTGGCTTCTGTGAGCTGTGCTCTGCCCCCACCCCAAACTCAGCCAGGGATGATTCCCAGAGCAGCTGGTGGCTTTGGCCTTTGTGAATGCATTCCTTTCCCTCAGCCTGAGATGATTAAACAATAGGGTTTCCCTTTATCTAATCTCAGCAGTTTGACTTTCAGTCCTAAGTCCCAGTCAGGTATCTTCAGGAAGGCTTCTTTGATTGTAGCTTCTTTATACACTTTTTGTTATAATGAGCAAAACTTTATGTCAATATTTGAGGCATGAGCTATTTCAGTCTCTGACACAGAGTATAATGTGAAATGAGCTCCCCTCCAAGCCTAGACTCAGCTGTGTAAAGAAAATCTGATGACTAATGGCTGTGAAAGAACTAGTCTTTTCTTACAAAGACTGTGAAGCATCTATTGCATTTCAACTCAATGTTAATATGACAAAATATTTTTTTAAATCTAACTGAAACATTAATAAACAAAATTAATTTATTTTAAATTCTTTTATTTCAGGTCCTTATTAAACCTATGTAGAAGTTTCTATCCATACAAAAGCATATTGGGTATTTTGAATTTGGCGAGCTGCTACCATAATTTTTGGTGTGAAAAGGGGAAAGTGAAAACTCCTAAAAATGGATTCTAAGGTGATCTAGAAGTATCCTGTTCCCCACAGCTTTGTTCCAGCATGAAGAAGAGTCTTCTGGTAAGCAATATAATAACCAGGAAAGTGTTCTGCACAAGGAAAGTACAATATAGCAAAGAACACTTTCATATTAGTGCTGCACCAGAGGCTCAGAAGGGTCTGATTATGATCTGCCTGCAACTGCATCACTGTTCTATTGTAAGCCTGCTTTCAGGGACAGTTACAGTTCATGCCACTTATCACTCTCCCAGACTTCCCTAGGCACTCTTAAAAATTTGCTATTATAGGCAAATGATAAGCTCCCAGAGGCAGCCTGGGATGACACACTAGTTTTAATGATTTATGAAAAGTAAAGTCAGAACCCATAGTTATCTTGTCTTTGCATCTGGGTTCACAGTTGGGTATGCATTCACTGCATGAGAAAAGCAGAGAAATGTTAGTATCAACTTCCAGATAGTGAGAACAACACAAGGTGGATAGACCCTGCATCCCTAAAAATTGAATGTGAAAGTAGAGTAGTGTATAAATGAAGGAGACTACAACATAGCTGCTGAGGTCTCGTCAGATGGGCTCCCCATACCTAATTCTTTCTGAGTTCTTGTAATCTGTATTTACTCCATCAGTCCTTTTCTGTTGCTACAGGTGAGGCAATGAGGAAAAAATATTCATTTGCTCTCTACGCTAAGAATAGCAGACATGACAGAAAAAACTAGAAACAACTAATTTTTCTGGTTTCTTAGTAAATGCCACTGTTACTCTTCATGTCACATGGTGTCCAACAAAAACTCATGAGCTTCCACTGTTTAGAGTCTGAAGGGATGTCTCACACTGAGGTAAATCAGAACAAATGAAATATTGGTGCTGTCACCTGTAGAAGGTGATGCTAATCTGATCCCTATATGCCCATAAATGCACTATCTAGGTCAGCATCCATACAGCATTCAGCATTTTCAACTTGCTAAAGCAAGAAAACAGACACTTGATAAACATGTTTTATTCAGTGCACTTGGTATCATTTAGAGAAGTGCATCGTTCTCGAAAAAGATTATCATTCTCCTGTCATATGTGAACACACCTTCCACAGACACGGTTTCCTGCTCTGCACAATTGGTCCCCCAGAGCAGGTTGTTAATAGTACAGGCTATATGGAAACTTATTCTGAGCTGGTCTCTGTGTGTAGCAGCTGATATTCCCTCTACTTTGTATTCTACAGCTGGATTTATATTTGTTGGTATTGGTTTTCCAAGACCGGACTTCTTAATATTGCTGCTTTAATTCTAAATAGGCACTGCAATATTTAAAGGAAGCTTTTACTGCACAGTAGAGGAAATGTTCATAGTTGATTCCAGTTGGTATTGCAACAGCACAAAATGCCAGCAAGATTAGTTACTCAAGGATAGCCAAGATATTTACTTTATAAGATACTGGTCTTTATATTAGCTTGACAGAGGGTTAGCAAAATCATCTTAATCTATGTCATTCTACTTAATATTTGCCATTTCATAAATTTGTGCAAAGAATTCAGAATAAAGTTGAAATATTTCCTGGGCTCCGTGGCTTTATGACTAATTGATAGAAAGGCTATAGGAATCTCTATTAAAATGTTAACAGTTATTTTTTTGTAATAGCATTGACATACCTTCAAAGAACATAACCTAGGAAGGAAAAAAATCAGATCAAAAAAGACCAATTGCATTTTGGAGAATTTGATCTCTATGAAACTATAGCTTATTCTGAAATCTTAAGTAAAACATGTCTGTAAATGTGATTCTCCCTACTCTAGTATTTTCAAATATGGCCACAAAGACAAACAAATTTAAGTATCAATGAAACACTATGTTTATAAAACATTGTTCTCTTGAAGAAGAAAATGTGACAGAGTAACAGAAAAGGTATCATGAACTTGTCTTGCAAACTGCTGGAAAGTACAACTCTTCATCTGCTATGAATATGTTGTATGCTTTGAAAGGCAGAAACTGACCCCCAAAACAAAACAAGGAGAATACATAATAATCAGAATAATAAAGGCCACTGAAAGGATGTCTGACTACATAGAGCTTTTTTCTCCCCAGAACTGGAGAGTGGGAGAAGATGAGAGAACCCGAAAATTTTTAATTCAATTGAAGGAGCGCTACTTTTTGGCAAAATGTACAAAGGAAATGGTCTACAGCAGCAATAACTAGCATTTTAAAAGATGACTGGATTCCCTTTTTCATCATGAACTATACAGCTATAAGTTTAGAGGTTTATATTTTCCCACAAGCTCTGGCCTGTGTAACTTCGTTGATTTATAACATTGTCACTCATGGTGTCTGCCCTTCTTCTCCATGTGAAATTTATCACAGCAGTGTTGGTGGACTCAAACTGTGTTGACTTTTCAGCTGCTGCATCTTGCAGTAAATACATTCACCTGAGCCATGCTCCTTGTCAGTTTTAGCTAGTGCTGTGAACAGTGAACTATAACAGAAGTAAATGTGTTGCCTTAAAACTCATTCCTCAGCAGTTTCTGCTGTTTCACTGTTGCGTGAGCTGAGCATTAGCACATTTGATTTTCCTGCTGCAACTAAGGGACACCGTGGCAGGTCATGGCAAAATCATAAAGTCTGCAACACTGCACAGCACCTTGGTAAAATCCCTCTTGTGAGATGGGGCCAGAGGTCCAGATCTTATGACAAACTGTGTGTGTTCACACCTCTGTTTCAAACTGTCCTTCATTTTTAAATCCTTTGTTTTCTTCAACCATTTATTTACATTTCAAATCTAACCACAAGAAATTATTTGTGATCTCAATTATTTTTGGATAAAGGAAAGATACTTTACTATTACTACCTATTATTCCTGTTAATATCTATTAATTTATCCATGTTTATTTCTGGAACAACAGTGGAAAGATTTTAGAATCTGATCTTTTATTGATTGTTGATGATAAATAAGCTAAAACTGAATTCAGCATGATCTTCTGATATTTGTGTTCACTCAAAAATATTTACAGCTCTAAAGTATTTTTATGTGAATCGAATCAATTAGTATAAAATCATTGTGTATAAAATCACATAAAGTGCCTTAAAAAGGAAATATTCCCTTTTTTAGCACCAATGCAGTTACATTTTAACAGCCTAATCTGTAACTGCTCTAGCTGCTGCAGTTCTTATAAATGTATTTTCTCACCTTTTCAGTCTTCTTGTTTAGCCCTACAACTTAATATTTTTAATTACAGGTCACTTATAATATTTAGTAGATTATATTTTCTGTGATTTTTTAACTGTATTTTATACAAATGGTTCAGCTGTTTCAATTAATTGTCTGAACTTAACTAATGAAATCCTTCTTAACCTGAAGTGTTTTCTTCCTTCTGTTTCATTTTCTTTCCCATTGTATATAGAAAATCCATTCCTGTTCCCCTCAATACTTTCAGTTAGCTTATCACTGCAGTGGTCATACTATTCTCTTTCTATTCCTCTGAGGATCAGGTTTTCTGTATTTTCTGGCTTGGCTGGTTGTGTCCTCTACAAAACTTGTGTTGAATTGAAATAATTGAAATGGCTCACAACTTTCCCTTTTTTTCCCTGTGTTTACATATAATCCAGGAATTACACATTTTTGAAACCTTCTCAAGATACAGATCTTGCCTTGTCACCTAAACACTGGCATATTTATGAATTAAAAAGACATGAAGCCTATTTCTGATGTAGCAAAGTATTGTAAATTACTTCACTGAAATCCTAGACAAATCCAAGTTAATATATTTCTCAACTCTACCAAGTCATCCTTTGGAAAACGGAAGGGGGAAGAGGCAAAGAATAGGAATATATGGCATTTATAGTTAGAGACTACTTTTCTAATTTACTGATATTAAAACCCCTTTTTGAAACAAGAGGCAGATCTGCAATTAGATTTCTCATTCTTATTTTGATGAGCAAGAAATTCTGACCATCACTCACAGTAATATAACAAAGCACACTTCTGGATGAGGAGTCAAATCACAAGAGAAAATTGAAGGTTAGAGCTGACAACAATACATTAAACAATGAAACTACAGGTGAATGATCACACATAAAAGCCAATTAATTAAAAACAAATTGCACATAACATTTACGTTTTTTGTACATTTTCAATATGGTTCAATGGCTTTCTTAGATCAAGCATTAAGTAGTTTTTTATTATCTTGAATTTCTCTTCCAGGGAAAGCGAGAAGACTGACAACATTTTATCATGTTAGTAATTTATCTAGGTAATTGTAAGTATGGTTTTATTTCATATTATTTCCTTCAATAATCTAAATAACAATAGACCACAATGAATTGCTCATGTAGCAGTATTGCACATTTCAAGGTAAGGCAAAAGCCAAGATAAAGGAAGTAGCTGAATCTCATAATGAAGAAAATCAATTTCTACTGCCTGATAAATCAAAGCAAATTCAAAGTCAATAGAATGATCCAAAATTTATGCCAGAATAAACCAGATCCTTGTTTTCTTCTTTTTCTCAAATACCAACTGGAGCATAAGGCATGTCAAGGAGTTTAATGACTGACTGTATTTAATGGCACTTGACTGTAGTTCATCCCTTCAGCTTCTATCACCAGTTATTAATCCCCAGGAAATTGTCTGTGCTTCAGTCATGACTGTTTGTGTAATGAACTTCTTTGAACAGTTTGAGCAGATTTAAACACAGGAGATGATTCCTTAATGAAAAGTATTTGAATCTATAAACCTTTTTTTTTTTTTTTTTACTTGCTATATTAGGTTTGCATGGTCAGGTTTTGGTAGCAGGGGTCTACAGAGGTGGTTTCCGTGAGAAGCTGCTGGAAGCCAATCCCAGGTGGCTCTAAGATGGATGTGCCAATGGCCAAGTTTGGGCCAATCAGAAATGATGGTAAGCCCTCTGTGATAACGTATTTACGAAGAAAGGAAAAAAAGTTATTGCACAGATTTTATTGTGGCCAGAGAAGAGTGGAGTGAGAATATGTGAGAGGAACAACTCTGTAGACACCAAGGTTGGGGAAGAAAGAGGTGGAGGAGGTACTCCAGGAGTCAGAGCTAAGATTCCCCTGCAACCCATGGTGAAGCCCATGGTGAAGCCCATGGAGGACCATGGGGATGCAGAGAGGCCCATGCCAGAGCAGGTGGGTGCTTGAGGGGAGGCTGTAAATCGGTGGAGGGCCTGTGCTGGAGCAGTTTTCCTGATAGGAACTGTGACCCCATGGGTCGTATATGCTGGGCAGCCTGTCATTGAAGGATTTGGCTCTGTGGAAGAGTGACCCAGGTTGCAGCAGTCTGGAGAATTGTTACGTGTGGGATTAACACACATTGGAGAAGTTCACAGAGAACTGTCTTTCATGGGAGATACCCCACAATGGAGCAGGGGAAGGATTCCTCCCCTTGAGCAGCAGGAGAAACAACAGATGATGAACTGACCATAACCCCCATTCCCTGTCTCCCTGCACTGCTGGGGGAAGGAGGTAGATCTGGGAAGGAAGGAGGGGTGGAGGGTGTTATGAATGGAGACAGGAGCTTTGATAAATCACTGCCTTTTGCCTAGGCCTTTGGCAGCAGGCAGTAGCTCTTATCGGGGCGACCAGCACCCCAAGACCCGGTCTCGTTGCAAGTTCTTTAATAATGGCTTATTAGGTCTAATATGACATAAATTATCATTTATTAGACACAGAAAATAACAGACCTAAGACTTAGGACAAAACTACATATTACACAGGAATAAAAAAAACGTATCTACTAGGAGAAAGAATTTAGCTCACGAAAAAGTACCTGTTATTACAGCTAGCAAAAAATGATATAACTCGGGAACCAGTGTATCTTACCAATGCCAATTTGGTGGTGAAGTATACCTCAGAATTCTTTCACTCAATCCCCAGGAAAGTACCCAGCAGAACCTGGGTCCAGACTCTTCCAGAGTCCAGGGAGAAGCTCCTTGAACATTTCCAGAGGAATGTAGGAAACTTCTGCCTCTGTGATATTTCTTGTGTCTTTTATAGTGTAAAAGTGTGTCTTTCGGTCACATATTTATTCTTTCATCTCTTTCCACATCTGCTCTCCACACCAAAATGTGGATTCTGGGTTGGAGGCTCCAGACTCTCGCTCATGAAGAGATAAACCCTTGATGGGCTTTTGTCCTAACCTGAGTTTATCCTTATTCACCAGCCATGTGGTAGAGGGAGAGAGGGGGTGATATAGCAGGCTCTGGGAGGGTGGCACGAGACAGCTACCCCCCTAGAACGGGGTCCCTGGTCCGCGTAATTCCACCGGATCCGGGGCGGGTGGCCCCCAGGGTCCGCTCAGTGTGGCGTGAGTCTCGTAGCCACATAAATTCAGCAGGAAATATAATGGGACGAAGAAACAACCTGGAATCCATCTCTGTTCTGCCAGGGAGGTTTATTTGGGGTAAGGAAAAAGGGTTGCAGGGGAGGAGAAGGGGAGAGGAAGGCAGAGGACATTCAGGGGCTGCCAGCGCAGAGATGAAGACCTCTCTGTGACGCAGACACTGGCTTATAAGGGGAAAGGAAGGGGAGGGACTGTCTCCCCTAGAGCCAGTCCCGGGGAGTCTGAAGGGAGAACTGGCAGGGGGAACACGCCAATAGGTTTCAGGTCCAGCAGAATGCATATTTCAAAATGAACCAATAGTATACACAGCAGGGGAACAAAGGGAGCCACATGGAATCTGGAAATCATGTTACTACAAGGGGGGGACATCCTGCCACAGGGGAAGGTGTTTTTAAGGTCTTATTTAATTCTTCCTATCCTGCTCTGATTTTATTAGCAACAAACTCATTGAATATCTCCAGTTCTAGTCTGTTTTACCCAAGACAGTATTTGATGACTGATCTCTCCTGGTTCTTGTCTCAGCTAATGAACCCTTTGTTATATTCTCTCTCTCCCCTGTTCAGTGGTGTAAGGGAGTGATAAAGCAGCTTTGATGGGTGCCTGTCATCCGTACAGGGTCAACCCACTACACTTGTGAATATGTGCAGTGAAAGAGTTTGAAGTTTTAATTGCCAAAGATGGCACCAAAAATACTGTAGAAACACAGCCACACTCCAAGAATGTTGGCACTTGTCTTTACTGGCTACATTTCCACTGTGCTCATACTTTCTCAAATTGGTATATCCCTCTGCTGCAGCTAAAACAGTGGCAATAGTAGAGATCAACTCCCAGAGGGATCTTATGGGGCCAACAATACATACAAAACTGTTGTACTTGTACAGGTATGCTGAAGACACTAAATGAAATAAAAAAAGAACCCAGAACAAAACAAAGCATGTTTCCAAGTTTCCTTTGACAGGACAATTTTCCTCATTTGCACACCCCAAATATCAAGAAACTGAAACCGAGAAGTGCTAGCTAGAAGACATTTAGTGATTGCTTTTCCTCAGTTTTCCTGTCAGTGCTGTCAGGAGTTAAATAACAAGACCAGTTTAGAGTGAGCCCTTCCCCCTTGTGCCCATTCTTTTTTCAGGTCTGGCACAGTCCAAAATGCAAAGAATTTTGTTGCTAACCTTGCAGTGAAGTGCCACAGTGAAGTTATCGCGGGGCTTCTAACATCAACACATGACTATGTGGTCATAAACTTGCAGCCATGTCACACTGCCTGATGTGAGTCTCTCTGTTTCACTAGGTCACTGATCTCTGCAGATTAATGGCAAGATGACTTGGTCCTGCATTAAATTTTCAGGTGTGCTTCCGCTGAATGAACACCTTTCCCATTTTCCTTAACTAGGCTTTACTCTCAAACCGTGGTACCTTGTCACTGTGGGCAAGGTGAACTCTAATTGAGGGTACACTTGGGAAAGTTTTCTCTCCTCATCGTTACAATGGTTTATCATCCTTAAAATCAAAACTTCAGAGTCCCTTTCTCCTGCCCCTGGCAATGACAAATAACCTCCTAGATCCACCCAAAGTCATGCTTCCTCAGCTACTGCAAAAAAAAAAAAAAAAAAAAAAGCTTTGTCCTGGCTGAAACTAGGACAATTCTATGCTTAGTAAATAACATTTTTATATATAATATCCCAAATAATTTATAAATGATGAATTACTATGCAAAAATTCAGTTTGTTATTGAACATCACCCATGTAACTCAACCTTATTTCCTACTGTGGGATTTTTACCATGTGTTTCTTGATTCTTCTTTCTTCACAGTTCATGAATAATAATAAAAAGGTTTTGTTCACCACATAAACTAAATAATTGAGAATGGGCTTCAGATGGTAAGTATGCAAATAACTTAGAAGGGATAGATCAGATCAGCATTATTGAGTCTGATGTATAAAAAAATAGTAGGAGGGCATGCAAGAAACAAGGGAACATTTTAGCTTTAGATTTTTTTCAATGAAAAACAGTCCAGGGATAGAAAAATAGATGAGCCGTGTAGGAAAATCACCAGAGTCGTTGTTTTGGAGGGGTTTGTTTTTTTGTTTTTTTTGCAAGAGAGATAGCAAGTGTTTTCTGGCAGCATTGGTTTTATGAGCCAGTTATGTGTGTCTTCAGGCAACATAACAATGAAATTAATATTAGCAGAGTAGTGTAGGAGTTGTTTACATTTATCCAGAAAGAGCACTGATTGTTTTCTCTCTGCATCTACCATGTAAGTATCACTTGAAGGAACAGGAAAGAATAGGCAACGGAGAACATCAGTATTAAAACCCATTTTAAAATAACATTATCTTAATTAAGAAAATAATAGAAACATCAGAAATAAATTTTATCTAGTCAGAGAGAAATATTTAACTGAGAAGAGGCCTAAGTAGAGCAGAATTTGGAGGCTGTTTCATGGGGTGCAGCATGCACTACTGCATTGTTAATTCATTATTAATATAATTTACAATTAAACAATTGTTCATATTGTGTCAAAGGTCTATTGGTCCTGATCTATTGGTCCTGATCTGAAAGAATTTCCCTCATACCTGCATTCCCATGAGTAGTTACACAAGATTGTTTCACCCCTTACTTCCAGTCTTAGATCTGAACATTTTCCTGGTCTGGAGTTCAATACTATGTAAGAGACAAGGTTTCACTGCCTTTGGAAACACCACATGCACCAATATTTGGGCTACTGGACTGGAACTTTGGAGACTCAATTTGTAGCATCTGTTTTCCTGGCTATTCTTCTTGAACTGCAAATCTTTGGGGCAAGGAGTGTTTCACAACATTTATTTATTTATCCATTAGTTGTTCTAAGGGGCCTCTGATCTTCATGTGGATATCTGTGTAAGTAAATTAATAAAAGGAATACCATTAGATGCATTATCCCAAAAGTATAGTTCTGCAACTTAAGGCAGAGCTTTAGTGATTGTGCTTTGGTTTAGATGTGACAAGCTTGCATAGATTGACTAAAGGTCATAGAATTCATCAGTATTTAGGTCCTTCAGAATTGTCTCTGTCTACAAATGGTCTCAAAGTCTACAAAAACCTTTCAAACTAATAATTATGTAGCAATTAATTTTATTTTTTTAACATATCTACTCTTTAAATAGGTATTAATTTGTGAGTGTCCTACGGTTTTTATGAAATATATTCATGTATAATGCATGGAGAGTACATTCATTTATAAGGTCATCATTCTTTTGCTTTTCCTCTTTAAGGCCTTAGACATATTAATTTAAAAGTTCCTTTCTTAATTGTTAATTTATGGATATTAGGGACTATTCTTAACCACTACCTTTGCAAATGGTTACTTTCTGTAAAGCATGTTCATCTAAGGCAACTCCACACTGCCAAAGCACATTACAAATAATATTTATGATAGTCCCAGGAAGTTGAGCTTGGACTACTACTTTGCTACACAGGCAAAGAGGAGTAAAACAAATTACTTGATTTCAGAAGTGCATGTAGTTCTTGTTAGAGTCTGGTTCTGTGCACAGCAAGGCTGCATTTTTTTATCTTCAAATATCACCTGCTGATTTTTAGCTGACCTTTCTGCAGAATATCTGAGAAACAGCATGTACAGGCCCCAGACACCCTGTCCATCGCACTGCAGCTTGACAAATCACAACCCAGTTGCAGCAAGACAGCAACTTGGCATGCTTGATCACCCTGAGCGATGTGAGCCTCTCTTTAGGTCGGGATGTATTCAAAACATCAGAAACACTCTAGCCAACTGTTTGCTATAGTAGGAGCAAGAACATCACCAACAATGAAAACTGACAATTTGCAGTCTTTATTCAATGAATAAATGTAGAACTTCGAAGAAAACCTATGTGCCACTTCTCTGCATCTATCTTTTACTACTGAGAATGCCTTGCAAACTGAGAAAATAGCACATTCTGCAACAGAGCTAATAAAAAAAACTGAATGCAGAATTACGCAGAAGAAACAAAATAAGTGAAATATTTTTGAGCTGGAAGTATTAAATTCTGTCATGGATTTGAGACTGGACATTTGCTAGGAGGACACACGAAAAGAGGGCAACCAGGCTTCAAGCTTAAAGTTGCAAAAAGTGTTTAATTACCTAACAGAGTTGGAGGATAAATGCAGGCAAAAATAAACTTTTTATACAGTTTTGGTTCACTCTCCCCTCCCTCTTACGAACCTACACTGTTCACCCCCTTTTTTCCTTTACAGTCAAAGCCGCAGGGTGTGGTCTATTTAGTCTACAGAGCAGATTCTCAAATTTACTCATCACCACAATTCTTTTACTACAAATACTCTTTATCTCTACTTGTTGTCTCTCTCTCTCTAGACAGTTTTCTGCTCTCACTTCCACTCTTTTAAGAAGCAGTCTCTGCACTCTCTCCCCCCCCTTCTCTCTCTCCAAACTAGCAACACAGACAGGGGGCAGGTTGAGGGGTCTTCTGGTCAGTCCAATCAGGAAAAGAGGTTCTCTACTTAGCTAGGGGTCTTTTCCACGAGAGACAGTCTTCTGGGAATTTCTTTGGCGTGGGTCTAATCTCATGAGCAACATCCCGCCCGAATTTTGCTGCAACATGAGTCTTTTTGTCCATAAGGTGCTGTGCAGACTCTCCCGAGCCGAGGCCAGGCTGCTTCCATGCCAGGAGCAAGGAAAAGGCTTTTCTCTCTCAGTCAAGGCTTTTTTGTAGTTTTAACTCTTAGATGAGACTCTCATTGGTTCACAGTCTTTTCTAGGCATCTACCTCTTCTTCTGGAGTGAGCTGTGGGTGAATTTCTGCATCTTTATGGACTCCATGGGCTGCAGGAGAAACTTCTTGCTCTCCTCATAGCTTCTACCACGGCTAGCAGAAAGTTTCAGCTCAGGTGCCGGAAGCACTGAAGCACCTCTTTCTCTCCCCTTTTTTACTAACTTTGACAATCTCTATGCTGTTCTCCCTCACATATTTTCACTTGCACCTCCTCTTCTTCCAACTACAAAGTGAAAGAAGTGCGCGCCTGCTTTGTTTTGAATTTTTCTTAAATATGTTTTCACAGAGCTGTAACCAGCACCTCCAATTGGCCCAAACTTGGCCGGCAGCATGTCCATCACCTTCAGAGCCATCAGAGATCGGCTCTGCTGGACTTGATGTAAAAACTTCCAGAACTTGCACTCAGGACACACAGGAGCCATCTTTGTGCCACACCCCACCCCTCAGACACCTCCCCAGGCCTACTACAACAGCTTCTGAGGGGTCCAAATTTCTCCTAAATGTTAAAAACACTTCACTGATGTTTTGGGCCAGTCAAAACCACCACAACTTCCTTCATATTTCAAGCCTGAACTAAGTCTTCTCTTCTGTAATGTGGATGTCTTGTGAATGTGTACTGTGAATAACCTGAGAAAATCTGTTACAGGAGGAGAAAGGTTACACTACACAATTTATATTAACCCCCCAATTTGTTTATTGAGACTTGCTTTGCTTTTCCCCAATCTTCTTTTCAATATGTAAACACTTCTTTCCCTGTGTCACCTTATTTTTTGTTTGAAAGGCACTTCAGTTTCCTTTTCTTAGCCTGGAACAACTCCTAAGTTATCAAGACAACTCATCATCACCAGTTTTTTGTTAACTATTGTTGATCAAGGGCAAGTTATTTACTTGGACCAGAGTTAGGTTAACAAGTGAAAAAAGGTCTCTTTGCAGTCTGAAGGCAGTGGGTTACTCAACTTTTCCTGAATTTTCATACCTAAATAAGCTAAAGATCAATCGAATGGGCTAGAAGTTTAAAGAAATTTTTCCTTCCACAGAATAAAAAGGGAGGTCGTAGGATAGGTGCAATCTATTCAGGGTGGCCATGAATAATAAAAAAAATGCTTTATTTTATTTGAGTCTCTATGACTGTTATGGTGGAAAGAATTTCATAACATTGTTGGTTGAAAAAAAAATAGGTCAGACATAGTTAAACATCCTGAAACTAAAAATTTGTTTTCACTCCTCTGGGAGAAGGACCTGAATAAAGGATTTGAAGTTCTGCCTCATCCTGCCTGTGCTGCAGATGCATCTAGAATCACTATTCTCTTCTGCGAACTGGAACGTGGAATTCCCCACGCCTGACACATACATTGTCTTTGATTCATGTTCCACTCACTTTACCTGATGATACTTTGGGTGGATGGGATCTTACCAGCTAATTGTAGAGAAAATAGCTGACAGGAAACTTGACCTACTGTCACTACAGGAAACTGCTGAGGGCAGAAAGAGCTTAACTGGAACAGAATACATTATCTTTTGACAGCTCTTCACACTTCAGTCTCAAAAAATTACTGTTATTAAAGGTGGGAAATTAAGGTAGTTTTTGGTTTTGATAATGAATTTTGGAAAAAAAAAGAAAAAGACTGAAATATCAAAGCAATATTTACCATGGGGCATCTACATGTCCCTTATTAATGAATCACACTTATGCCCATAAATACTTCAGAGACCTACCATAATCCAGGGATATACCAAGTCTTCCTCTCTGATTTTCAGTGAGTAATGTCCTTCACCTCATTTTCTCACAACAGTCTGCATGCTGGCAGTATACTGTGTATTTTGGAACTGCAGATGTCAGGTGGTGGTGATGGAAGGTGTGCCATTCAGAGGGGCTCACCAGAGGGGTGTGGCTGGCTATGTAACCATAACGTTAGGGACAAATACAGGTCATACTTTGTTGCTGGGAGGTGAAAAGGAATGTGTGAGAATGTGAGTGGAGTCTATGCTGCACCTATTTGAGTAACAGCTGAGAAATGTGAAGAAAAATATTCAAGCCAATGTATTTAACCATGACTTTAACTTGAATTTACAAGAACTTTAGTTTCTCCCTGAAAGGTGTACTGAACTCATACCAGAGAACCAAATCTATGCCAAAGCTGAATTCGCTCTTTAAACAGAATTAACATCTCGGATATAAATCTTTCCAATATATGTCATATCTACAATAAGAATATTCTGAAATTCTCCCATACAAGCTGAATTGAGCATGCAAAAAGGCAAAGTTAAATCCTAATACCAGTGAAATACATGGCTTGATTATATGTACATTTCTAGGAAAAAAATCCATCGTAACATTCAAAGTAAGCTAAGTGCAATCATGGTCTAGTAATGAATCTGCTTATGAATTGCATAGAAATCTACAAAGAACTAGCATTTGTAACTGTTTTCAAACTGGTGCAACCTAAAACAACTTTGAAGTTTAAATTCATGTAACATGTTCAATAAGTTTCTCTACATCTGATATTTTTATTAAAAGTGTGCAGCTTTTTTTCATCTTTATACTGAGAGATGAATACTGAGATTGTGAATAGTTCTGTCCCATAACATATAATATTACAATGCTTTTTTTTAATAGTACTGATGAAAAGAATGTTAGCACTTATTTGTAATATTGCATTATGTCCAAATTCCATTTGATTATTTTAGTTTAGAAGTGTTCCTTTTGTGTGACATATTGAGATATAAATAATTCCTTTTTTCTTTTTTTGCATAATTATATTAAGCCAAAATATAGTAACAAAATGTAAGGAAAGCACGAGCTAAATCTCAGGGCATCTTTCATGACAAGAATGTCAGAGATCTTGGGATTATTCTGTGCTTAACAATGGCAGAAATCCATTCAAAATTTATATGAGACAAATGTCTAGGAAATACTTTAACATTAAAAAAATGACAAAAAAATCATGACTTTGCAAAGCAAGAAATTCAAATGAAACTTTGTTAGTGTTCCTCTCTCCAGATATCTGCATTTCTGTGCAAGTGGTCACATCTGAAAAACACCCTCGTTGCTCTTCAAAATTTCTCAGTCTGGTTGGTAAGCAAACCTAGTGTGTAGTCTATCAAGTCAAAGGCTTGAAAATGTACCATAATTTCCAGATTTAGATTGTCCATTCTACTGCATTATGCCTTTTTTAAATATAAATTTCCCCATTCCAATCATGTTACTGACTAATTATAAGGATTTTGATATATGTTTCTATCAGGAAAATACAGACTTTTCCATCCCTGAAAAAATTTCATGTTCAGTGTGGATTTGAAAATGTGGATAACCTGATGCCTCAAAACATGGAGTGTGGAGGAATCTAAGGAGGACTTAGAAAATTTTCAATAGTAGGAATGAGTCCAACATGACAGATGGGGTAAAGGGCCTAGATTTTCAACTATGGGATTTCATTACCGTTTTCTTACATACACTAAATTCAATGTTACTACAGACAATAAATTTATTCATTTCTTTTATAAATCCATCCACTCTTCTGCACTCAAGCTTTCTATCTTCTCAGATAGCACATTCAAAATTGAGAACACACATTCTGAAGAAATAATTCATTTAACTTCAACTATTTTTAGTGACTTTTTATTTTTCCCTGGTGGTCCATAATTCCTGCTTGCATCTTTTAAAATACTTTTGTAGTCTTTTAGAAAGTTCATATCTAAGCAAATATCAAAAAGTCTTCCACATAGAGATGCTTTCTCTGACAAAATGCTTAATATTGACTTTGGTTCTGCTGCTGTTCAACTTCAAGCCTTAAGGCCTTTCAATATTAATAACTGTATATATTTCTGTTTTCTTCAGATAAGATAAATCAAAGAACTGACACCATTTTCAATTGAGATATACAAATGAAATGTATCTATTGGGAAGCTTAAGTGAAATATTAGAAGTCTGACATTATAGGCCTTCCACTCCATTAAAAAATATTATCCAGAAAATTAATTACTTTAAATCTTTTACTTTGTGTGTAATCATGGCAGTAGAATGCACTCAGAGACACAATTAAAAAGGATCCAATTCAATATCCAACATATAGCCCCATATATAGAGCTCTTCTAACTAATTGTTTCTCTTGTTAGTAGATCGTTTATGTTTAAAACTTGCATATAAGTTGAAATGCTTTCATTTCTCTGAATTTTCAATTATTTAATTACTCACATATCAGAACTTGTCAACATATTTCTGAAGTATCCTTCCTTTGGGTTTTGTGGGTGGGGATTTTTTTGTTTGGTTTTTTGTTTGTGGGGTTTTTTTGGGTGTTGGGGTTTTTTTGGTTTTTTTTTTTGTTTTTTTGGTTGGTTTTTTTTTTTTAGACCCAATTATACTTTATGTCAATGAAAAAGCTGTCTTCTTTGTCAGAAATCTCCAAATACTTTTTCATACAGGGTTTTCCACCACTTTTTCGCCTGGGAAAAGCTATAGTGATCTCTAGTGTGGCAGGCAATTATGTTCACTGATTTTGCACTGATCTGATCTCTCATGCACACATTCATTAAGGTTTTCTGAAATCTCTCACTGATACCTAGATGAGAGGCTGCCATTCTTTATCAAGACTGTTGCTGTGAGATCCAGGACATACCTGTCATACTTCAAGCCACAAAGAGATATTCTGGGTGCTTACACAAGTGAGAAGTATATCCCCAAAGCTGAACCTTGCTAGTGGCAGTTGATCATTTTGCAACATAAATCTTCTCTGCAAATGCCAAGTCATGGCACCAGCCTACCTCTGTATGGAAATAACTGCCAGTGTACAAATAAGAGGAGTAGATGGGATAATGAAGGGGCTTAGACAAGATTAGATTATAAAAATGGAAAACCGGCTCCCTAAAGGAAAAGTGGAAACTGCAGTGATTTAGACTTCAACAAAATATTTCAAAATAAAACTCACTAGACGAACTGCAGAAAACACTTGGAACAAAGATGTAATACCACAGACTTCAAAGAGAGTAGAAAATTAAAGCAAAATGATATTCAGCTTGGATTAAGGGAAACACAATGTAATCATATATGTGTGGAAATAAACACTAATACTTTGTCAAGAATGGGTTTAACAAAGAATAAATTGAAGTAAGCAGTTTACTTAGTTCTAATTTGCACAGTATAGACTATCCCAGCCTAAACAACTGTTCACTTTAATCCACTGCCTAAATTTATAGAAAATAAAAGGCAGATGGATGAAGAGTTGGTAATGAATATTATATTATACTTTTTTTTTAATATATGTCTGTAGGAATAGTCCAATAAATGTATGGATACTAAACACAGAGATATCTCAGAGATACTGTCCCTTAAGGGCTCTTCTTACTGCACTGCAGATATGTTGTTGTATTATGAGTATCAGACAATCACACCAATATAGACATTTTGCAAGTTCCAAAGAAAACAGCACACTTCAGAGACCTCCAATTACTAAATTGCACAGAAAGAATTAAAGTTTTAAGCAATGAGCCTAATCTGAAATGTCTCCAACACCAGTATAGTGCCAGGAATTTCTGTGAAGCCCTGCTATACCTGTTGTTTTTCTGCCAGCTGCATGTTTCTTAGCTAACAAGAGGATAAGGGGGTAGACAAAAACAGTTGGAAACAATGGGATGGCATTCAGAAGACCTCATTTTAATTCCAAGTGCTCTTACCAATTTCCTATCTTATTTAGACGAAGTACATAATCCTTCTGAGATGGTGTACAGTGCTTATAATGGTGCTTTTGTGAATTCTTTGTAACAGAAAATATCATTTGCTATGTTTATATATCTACAGCACTACATGCATGGTATTATCTATAGTACTACATTCACAGCATGACTGCTATGAAATTAAAGCTTAGTGACAGAGGAAGCAATTACAGTTTAGCAATTAGGACAAGCAGGAAAAGTAAATTAAGGTGGCAAAACAGAGACAGAATATGAGAAATGGATTGCTAATGAGAATGATAGCCATGGATAAAACGTCACTGTGTACTAAGGTCTTAATTGCAGGAATTCTCTCAACACACAGGAAAACAGACTTGCACTGAGGGTGTCCTGTATGACCAACAGGTCTCTTCCAAATTTACAAGATGCATCACAACACTAATTACATTCCACTAATGAAAGAGAAAAGTAACTCATACCATTCAGTTAAGAAGGCAGCCACAATCTTTAAAATACCTTATTCAGACTTTGCATTTATTTGTGATGCATCAAGAAAAAGATTTTTTTTTCTGAAGGTTTTTTCCAAAGCCATGTGAGAGATTCAGATTCCCCAGTCCCTGTTAAAATTAAATCTACCAGGCAGCTTTGAAAGTCACAACTTAGCAGCAAAAACAAAGAGCTGTCAATGTACAAAGACATTTGCAAGTATGAACCATATGTTGTCTCTGCAGGACACCCTAAAATTAATCAGGCATCTTGGTTTCTATTATATCATATCAAAGAAACAAAAGTTGAGACTTTGTATTGTTTCTAAAAAGAAGGATTCATTAAATTCAGATGATCTCTATCTGGAGGCCATTACAATAGTTGGGGTTATTGAAGCTGAAACTGCTTTTATATAGCAGGTTATTTTTGCTCCAGAGCTCTCTCTCTCTCTCTCTCTCTCTAACCCATGAAGTACAGAACACTAAGGTACAGAGGGTTTAAAGACATCTCTGCAGAATGTGAGTGCAGAACAAAATGAATGTCCATATATGGACACCATCTTGTTCTATATATTTATTCAAAATGAGTGTATTCAGAGAAAAATATTTTTTTCCAAAACACAATGAAAAAGTCTAGTCTGGAATGCTCATTTTCATTCAAACATGAGATGAATTTAAACATTTGGTTTTCTTATGTGATTCAAGTGGGTAGGAAAAATCTTCCCCTACCCTCCAGCAAAATTCTGACCTTGAGAGCCAGAATACCCTAAATGCATACAAAGGTAATAAAAGCAGGATGTACAATGATTCTTTTGATTTTAAAGACCAATTTTTACATGCAGGTAGATATTGCAAAGGTAAGATCAAGTAAACACTTTGCTTACAATTATTAGTATGAAAACTCTTACAAAATACTTCTACAATGTATGTCAAAGACTCCAAATTTACTGATCGCATATTGCAATAATTGGCTATTCCCTGCTTCTACAGCTATCTTTCCAAGTTTCTCTACATTTTAAATTTCTCAGTTAATGATACACATGCAAGTAGATAAGATTAAGAAGATTATTTGCCTCTGGGCAGGTTATTCCATAATTGTTTATTATGTGTTCTTGTTCCCTGAAGCAGCTGGTATTGACTGCTGACAGAAATAGCACATTGGATTACCAGATCAGTGGTTTGACCTGTAATGGCAATTCCAATTGTCCTTTGCTGCCATGAGCACAAAAGTTTAATCAAAATGTATGTAAATTAGCTCAGACATTGGAATATTGAGACACATTATAAAAACTGCATAGAGAAAAGTTCTTCTCATGTAATTTTGGCCAATGTCAGCTTCAGAGTAAAGATAGGAATAATTAAAAATCTACATTTTCTGAGTCATCTCTTACAGGGAAAAATCATGTCCTACTGCCCATCCAGCTCTGCCATGAACTTTATCAGTTCTTTCCCCCACACTGCCCTCTTTCATTCCTCCCACATGAAAATTACTTCTGCGACCTGGAGAAATCATGGGAGCTATGTTTTTGTGGGAGGATGAGTGAGATGCAAACAGCATGGAAATGTCCATGACAAATAGGTCTTCTGAAGATCATGAGAATGTTTCTTCTCGTCTAGAAAGGTCCATTGACACTGAAACATGATATTTGGAAGAACAGTCAGGTTACAACAGAGTTTCTACTTATGACTACTGCAACAAAATATTAGAGTTTGTCAGTTGACTGCAAAACCAAGTAACTTTGGCTGATTTAAATCAATCTACACATTGGCCTGAGCTTTTATGAACAAAAGGTTTTATTTAAGTGTGTAAGATGCAAATGGAGGGTGATGTCATTCGATCGCTTAACACGTTTTTCAAATTAGTTTATACACTATTAATACTAACATGTTAAAGTTAAAGAAAACTCCTAAAAAGTACACCACCTGTGAAGGATAAAAAACCTTGCACATTTTATCCAGACTAAGAATGCTGGGTTTAGTTTCTCAATTGTGTTCAGTTCTATAAAGGAATCCAACAGAGCACTTAGACTTCCTTAAGATCAGATGATGTGAGACCATAATAAATTTGAAATCATGCAATACCTCAACATGAGTTTAGGAATACACTTTTTTAATAGGTATTTCATCAGGGCAATGGTAAGGCAATGGCTGTAATTTAACTAAATTTGTGATTAACAGTGGAAGTACTACTTAACCATTAAAATTCTTGAACCTCTTCCCACTGCTCCCCCTTTAGATTTTGTTTCTTAGTTAACTGTCATGAAGTACACCAGACACAATGCCTCCTCAGCTTGAGCTGAGATATACTTTTGTCCTCTGTGCGCTTGATTGCTTTTTTTTCCAACAGTAGCATTTCAAGTGCTGAATTTGATATTAATATGTTCCTGTCTTTATAAAGTTTTACCTTGCAGACAGAAAAGTAGAAAAGTACATGATGTGTTTGCTGGATATCTTTGTTTCATTTTCTAGAATTAAATGTTTCATTCTGTTGACCTTAGAATTTAATCATGTTCTCATTATTTTCAAGGAGATGGTTTCTGATATGCGGGAGGTGAAGAAGGAGGTCCTTGTCTTTATATCACTACACCCTTCTTACAGTATTTCCTTCAGAAAATGAACTTCATGCTTAATAATACTAGTAGAGTTTAGGAGAATTTAGTTGAGGTGCTTGAAAATTTGCTTTTAAAATTGAGGTCTGAATTTTGCTGATGGGAAAAGAAATAATTTTGTTTTATGCTGTGTGAACATGTGCAAAGCAAATGTCTAATTTCTAGTTTCCTCCAATAACTCCAGAGTTGATAGGGGCCTGAAACCAGGTGTGCCTGAGTTGTATCTGAAGATGAAAATAGGAGATAAAATTGCCAGTTGCTAGTCTGGAGCTGGTTTTTGTTTGCACATGCTGTTTTACTGTTTGAGTGACTTTTCACTTACAAATTGAGGAAACCCTAAATTTGTAATAGTGTACAGAAGTGTAAGCCAACAACATCTGAATCTGCCTAGAGAGAGATGTCATGCTGAGTTAAAGCAATGTTTTCCAGCTCTGGAGTGATAGAGCTTGATTTAGACTGGATTAAAACAAACAACTAACAACAAAAGATGTCTTATCACATAAAGGGAGAATAAGAGAAGCTGTTGAAGGACCTCCTGTGATTTGAAAGTGGTGTTTTGTTTTCAGTGCCACATGCAGTTTTCCAACAGTTGGAAAATAAAAAATGCCGTCAAAATTGCCAGAGATGGCAGAAAGGGGTGGCAAGGTGCAGATAGCAAAGCAATTCAAGGCTACTGGAAGCAGCTCGTGTGGGTAAAGGCTGTAAGTGGTACTTTGCAGGACAGCTGATGAGAGGGGAAGACTCCCTTAACTTTGTCAAGAGAGGACAGATGGTAGATGAGAGGAGTGTAGGAGAGCAAGAAGAAACTGACAGAACCAGGTCACACCAACCTGAGTGCATTTAAATGAGACATACTGATTAAGCCCTGAAAGCCTGGGCTTATTTTCCTGGCTTATAAGAGGGTCTGAGCTAATGCCTTAATAGCAACCTGCTTGACTTTAAATTCAGTTCATGTTGTTGTCCATCTAGAATCTATGGAACAATTAGATGCCTGAGTTCTGCTAATAGCTAATTAGGAGTACAAATAGAGACATAAAAATAATTGTAGCCATGGCTACTGTAATATCTTCTAAAAACCTAGTGTTCCTGGTGATGTCCTGTTCTGGCAGGGAAGAACAGACCAGAAGTTCTCTTTCGTGATTTCATCAGCACCATTTGCAAACCAAGGAGCTGTTTTTTAACACACAGTGCAGCACCATCCTGAAATACCTAAGCTGAAACCATACTACTTTTTGAATACGAAGAGATTTGAATCTGCATCTATGTGGCATTGAGGAGTACTAACAATTAGCTAGGATGCAGCATCCCATTGAGGCAACTATTCATTTTCCCAGATACAATTTGATATGCCTGTTTGGACTATTCTGGGAAAGTACACCTGGTTTTCTATGCTATCTTAGGTAAATTTAACAGAATATTTTGCTGAAGATTATGTTTTCTTGCATTTTATTGTATCTCTTGCAGAAATTAGCAAGTAGTGTTGCACAGCAAGAGAAGAGCCTGACAGCTGTCGCTGGGGCTACAGTTTGTACCATCTCTATTACAGGCAGTTTTCCTCTGCAGTCCCAGTGTTTGTTACTAGCTGTGTGCATGACCTGTCTTGAGTACTTCCTCTTCACCTTCACCTGAAAGAAATTTAGTTCTGCTGCCCCAGGACTTCTCCATGACATGAGATGTTAATAGAGACAACCAGAAATTTGGTTCTAAATCAGCCTTACAATAAGACTTAAAATGATAAGATAGGTCCATCTTTACATTCTAGAGCACATCTGGGTCACTCCTCCATGTTATGCTTGTGATTGCAGATATCTTTCTAGTACCATGAGCAATACTACCTGCTTGGAAAATAAAATAAAATAATTTAGGTTGTTGAGAAGGCTTGCCTGAAAAAAAGATACCTTTTTTACGCCTTTTTTGGTGCTGAATTTTAGCACCAAAAAATGTGGTAACAATCAGTTCTATTAATAAATATTAGCTCATTAATTCAGCGTTGAGGTTGCAGTGACAAAGATGTTGCTATAATTTGTGCAATATCATTGCAATATGCTTAACCTTGACTTCAACATGAAACCCAGTAAAACAAGGCTGACTAGTCTATTAGAGGATTTCCTACCATTTTCAATGAAGTGACTGAGACCCTCTGGTGGGTTGACCCTGGTTGGATGCCAGGTATTCACCAAAGCTGCTCTATCACTCCCCTTCACCACTGGACAGCTTTTGCTTTTTTAATTCTCTCCCTGTTTCTTCAATGGGGAGAGTGAGCAGGAAACTAGATTGGTATTTAGCTGTTGACTGGGATCAATCCTCTGCAGGCAGAGAAGGGGAGAAAAATATATTTTGCTGAAAAATTTAGGCTTCCAAACTGCCTCTCAGTAAAATGAATTCCTTCATACAATCTTTGTACTGCTTAACACTACAGAGGATCAGATACTTATAGGAGATGCAAGAACGCTGTAGTCTCACACCAGAACCTGGCCTGAGGGAAAATTACACATAGAGCCACAGTCACTGTTTGCTAGTCAGTAAGTAAAAGGAGCTTTAAACGCAATGTCAGAGGCAACAGTAGAGAATATGTCACACCGTTTGAGGTGTTTACTTTAAGTGGAAGCTAATTCAAACAGAAAGAAAATAAAATGCATAAAAGAGGCATCTGTCCCTGAGCACACTAGAATCCAGTGTGTGAAGGAGCCCTCTGGGAGCAATCCTGCCTGCACTCAGGAGTGCAGAAAACTCCAGTAGGAGGCCTCAAGGAAAGGAGCAACACTACCTCTGACTAAACACCATGACAGAAAAAAGAGACTGAGGGGTACAATTGCTTTGAATTAAAATACCCAGAATCACTACACAAAACACAGCTATGCATACAAAATGTGTAGGAAAGAATTATTTCTCAGTACTTTGCCTTTCCATTAAAAAAAGGCCCCAAAAGTAAACAAACAGATGAGAACGGAAGCCAAGAACAAAAATATATTGGATACCTACTTTTTAAATGTTTGAAAATTGAGTCAGAGGACAAAATATTTTGAAAATATGGTTTGACTCTGGAGCTCCTCAAGTTACTCTGGGGTGTATTTTAGAGCAAACTCATTGCTACAGATAGAAATTGATTCCTCCCCTGACTCTCCTTTTAGTTTTAGCTGCAGGATCACTTGAGAATGAAAATCCATAATATGTCGATGGGCTTAGAAGTGACACAAAATAATGCAACCGAGGTTGTCTTATAGGTGAGGCAATACTTATAATTATAAAAAAACCTTGATAGGTGGGGTTAGAGAATATTTTACAAAGTTGCCTGTCCCTTCTAATTTTCCCTGTCTAGAAAAGAAGGCTTCCCTCCATCCTCTCAAGCCCACACCTTCGACAAGCAACCAGCTGTAAACAATGTGAATTAAGTGCTCAAAAACTGGGAGAATTTTCCTCTTTGAACTCATACATGCCACATTCAAAGGATGGCAAATCTCTTTGGTCCTGCATAATGCTAATTTAGACAGTCAGAAAAGATATTTCAGTATATCTTTCTTCTAAATCAAATTTCCAGACTGGGGCCACAGTATACTAAATAGAGCTTTTCACTGATCTTCAGGCTGTTTCTCCCAATTTCTGAATAAAATCCCTTTTTAATGTATTGCTTTTGATAGGTCTAGTTCTGTAGACATAAAGGCCTTTGCCATGATCATAGTTTCAAGAAGCAGCTTAATGCATTCTCCTATCTCCATAACCTTGTTCGTAACTTTTTGTCTTTTGAAATTCAGTGTGAAAATTACTCTTGCTTTTGTTAGTTCATCCATTTAATTTAATTTAAACTGAATCACCTTAATCCAGATTGATCCAAGGTTATTATTAACATCATTTGTTCTCTAAGCTTTGCCTAGCTCAATATTACCTGTCATTTTCAGTAGTATTTATCTTTCTAACAAAATCAAAGATAATTTTACCCCATAGCAGCCAGACTAAAGGTTGCAAAATCCATTTCAATATTAAGTTTTTATATATATTTCTGATTAACAGTGTGACAACTCATTTTATGACTGATATCATCAATATGAAGCATGAGTAAAGCTGGAATTCTTAGACACTTCTCCGCATTCATCTTATGAGAAGACCCTGATTACCAAGTTTATTAATACAAGGTCTGGCCCAAATTGAAAAAGCAATTGACCCTAAGTATTCAGTATTCTCAATCCTGAATTTTGAAGGAAGTATTAATTTTTTTTTAAAAATTGCAACTTGATACATTCTTATTCAGTATTGCATGGCACGCAGTTTAATGCCAAAATCATGCTTGCCATAATATAAACTGGAGTTGGAAAACAAAAGTAAGAACTCATAAAATTATTCTGTCCTAGTTTTAGGACCATGTTTGACTCAATCAGTTCAGATTCAAAGTGGTAAAGCAATAATGATGAATTTCATTGTAACAAGACTCATTTTCCCCTCACATTTATGAAATGGGGACAAAAAAAAAAGAGAACATATTTGATTATGCCCTAAATTATTCAGTTTCAGCTTGTTGTTATTGTAAATAAATAAAGAAATAAATATGTTCCTGTGGAAGTGAAAACCTTAAAAGCCTTTTCTTAAGAACCAGGAACCAACTGACTTTTGCAGAAAAAACCCAAAAAACAATACCACAAGTTTCCACATGACTGCTTTGATGAAGGATTTTAAATTCACTGATAAAACAGGCAAATTTAACCCAAGTTTTAAGAGACTCACCAATAATATTTTCTTTGAACAACAATACTCTGCAATGAACATCTGCAGTCATTTGTCAATATCTCCATAAGTCTAAAGGAATCCCACAGAAGTAGTTTCCATGTAAACAGGACAGTGATGCCTGCTCACAGCCTATGAAATCCAATTTCATTTTTACAGTAATTAAGATTATTAGCAACCTGCAATATATTCTTATCCAGCTACAGATGTTGCAATCAAATAGTTTTCCTATCTAGAAAACACAGTTATTACTCCTTCATAAATATGATAAATATTACCATGTGTAAAAAGTGTGGATATTCAATTGTTTCTGAGGAACAACATGATCAGTGATGCAATGAAGATGCACCATGTGGTGCAACAGAGGGAAGAATAACCTCTGTAGAACACTTTTGGCTGATACTGTGGAAAATTGTTCCAAACTTTAACCAGTTTGGAAGGAGCTGGCTCAAGACCAGCAAAGCAAACACCATTAAAATAGATAAAGGTATCTGCCCCTTCTCATATGGCTAAATCTGAGATATTTTTCTCCAGAAAATGAACCTATTTTTCTAATAAATTCACAAGACTTGATCCTATGTGCATAGATCTGGAGGACATCGTTCATGCTGAAGTCAGTACAAATCTACACAGCTAAAGCAAAGTACTAAAGTCAGTTAAATTTTGCTGTGCTATACAATAAGAATAAAATCTGCCCTCTAAGCAAAGTTCTTATGTACAAGTGAATTTGTCAGCAAGTGTTATGCATCATAGGCACCCATATGGCTTCCAACATTCTAACACATATCTGCGTTCCTGTTTAGGAAACCTGCAAATAAGGGATTTAATCAATGAAGAAATACCAGGCATCTTTTCAAGATCAAACTTACACAAGTATTTCTCGGTAGACTGTGTTTATAACAGATCACAAATCACCAACAATAACACAGTTTGATCTAAAATTATATGGAGAGCACTCTTGGTGCTGTCACATCTTTTTCAAAAAGTGGCCACTGAGAAGATTCTGCTAGTCTTGAGTAAAGTTGTGGTTCTACTGGCACTTTAATTCTGTTTGCTCCATGAGTTGCTAGATATAATTAGGAAATAGGTGTTAAAGTTATGTCAAAGAAAGGGGATATAAATACATTTTTATATATATATTCTCATAAGGACAGACAGTCATGTCTATGTACATGTACATAAACACCTGCTTTTGAAATATCAACAGATCTTCATCAACACAGGACATTTACTGATCAACTTAGTTTAATAGACCACAAGGAGCAGAAACCAGATGTATGTATTAATTGACAGAAACACAGCAAAACAGAAATTAATTCAAAATACAAAATAGGAAACTCTGATTTCATGTGAACCTGAATTTACTGCCTCATCAAACACTTGCAATGTTTCCAAATGACTGCTACAGAAAAATAAAAGACAAAAGTTTTCCTTTTTTTCAGTACATCCACGCTATAGAGAACTTCAGATCATTATTTACAACCCTGATTCAGAATGTGATTTTTAAACGGATGTTTCAAACTTCATTGCTTTTTGCTTTTTAATTTTCTCACAAAATATGCTGTGACCTGGAAGGAAGCCATAGAAAGTTGTACTTAGGAGCCAATGAACTGACAAGAGAGGACAAATTATGTTTATAGATTCCCACAGGGCTATGAATAAAATGGTTCATCACCCACACAGATTTCTTCTACTTGGAGATTTAAAGTACATCATTCTCAAAGGGCATACAGATACAGACAATCACCAAATCCCATGGGAATAAATGCAAATCATAATGCCGATATATGAGCTGTCAAGGACCATTGGAAACTGCATTTCCATCATCTTGGCAGTTATAGTACATTGAATCAATATAGCACATGGCATTATTACTCAGGCATGTGTATTACCATTCAGTAAAACAACAAAATGGCAAGGAAATATATGAGAAGGTAGCAGTAACTCTGGATATTGCAGACTGCTAAATTTCCAATTACTTGAAAATTAGAAAAGGCTTTCTTTTTTTCTTTTAGTAAATTATTACATTTACCAAAAGAACTGCAACATTAACTCCTAATATTCTTAACCACATACTTAAAATACATGGTATAGATAAAAGTTTTCTTTCTTTAATGCTAACCAAAGACATATAATCCTATTCACAACAATGTAATTAAAATTCATGAGCAACATAAAACAACTTATAAATATGACTATATTTTTAGGTGATATTTAACCACCCTGGGGAAAAACTCTTCAAAAGTTCAATGACAAACAACCTGATATAAACCTGTCATGGGAAGACTGGGTTACCACCTCTTGCCTTGCATTGGTGCATAGCCCAGACAAGACTTTAGCAAGAATTTGTTATTAAATACTCTGAAAAAGACTGGAATTCTTTCAATACATCTGTGATGGTGAATCTTGTTTAAAAACAGAAACACAAAACTACGTTACACAAGTTATAGTACATCTTCTATTGATTGAATTGTTTTAGTACGATTACAGATTTCTCAGGTTTTTTCATCCATACTGCTGCCTGTGAATGAATTACCAGTTTTGAGCTTTAAGTTGTAAAGTTATTGATATCAATGAAATGGTATAATGCCTCTATTGGTGAAATCTCTAATTGCAATAATGAAATGTGTATGTGTGTCCGTGATAAACGTTTGGTTTTTTTTTTTCTGTATCTCATTTTAGCTACCTAAAGCATTCTAGAAGACCTTTCTCTTCATCTGGGGTTTCAGATTATAGTCAGTGCACTATAAATATGATTCATTGTGATTTCCATGTACTATTTTACCAGAGCTAGTCAAGTCAAAGGTCACAACTAGTCAACTTTAAAAGTGGCAAATAACTGTTAGATTATTCTGCTCTACATAGTAAGATGTCATTTCTTGTCTATATTTTCTTTTCTTGAATTAGCATAGGAGGTTTTTCTCACTAACACGTTTTTTCTCTCTATGCTATGCTAGCTAAACAGGTATTCAAAAGCTCCTTGCAGGATTATGTTAATAGTAGCCGTTCAAAGAAACACATCACACATACCAGAGTGTTCTTCCAAGCTTCAGATGCTTCAATGATAGTCTTTGATGCAGTTATACTCCTAAAATTACTTATGGTCTTCACAGTTTCAATAACCCGAATTCTAAAATTTTAGGCAAAAAAAATTCAAGAGTTTTAAGTCTTTAACTTCAAACTACTTCATAAAGGTCACATGCACACGCATGGTAGAATAATCTACTAGAAATTACCAGAAAAATTGCAGATAGCAGCAATACTCGATTCAAATGAAGTTGATTTCAGCATATATTCAAGCTCAGGTCTATGGTCAGATAAATAAGATTTTTACCATTGCATCATCAAACTGCCTTCATAATCCAACATATTCTTCCTCTACTCTTAATATCCAGCATTTCCATGAGTAGATACTGAATTTTTTCAACTTAGCTACACAAGACTATTATAACAGAAGATCCTATGATCAGCTAGAAAGAGAGGATCTACAGAGTACCAAATTTTCCAAAATATTTTGAAGTGGGGAAGGGAAAAAAAGCAGTAAAATAACGCAGTAATTCAAGTCCTTCAAATACACTCAACATTGTGGGCATGAGCAGCTTAAAAACTCCTCCAAAAAGCACTCAACTAGACAACAAACACTTGCTTCTAATTCCTACACAGTTATTTTTTATATGACTGCATGTTATTTTGGTGATCTGGTGACTATTAAACTGATGGGGTAATTTAAATTTAGGGCAGTTTTGGCAGTGCTTCATCATGTTTCTAGCAGAAGCTTCCTGTGCACGCAAGAAAACTCTGTGGTGATGAAGAACCACAAACAGGTGTTTCTCTCCTGGCTCTGTTCTCATCTCCCTCTCAATGTCAAATCTTAAAATGCAGTAGAGTAATGATTATGAAGTCAACCTTTTCCTGAGGTTCTTTTGTATCAGTAAAATGCAGAAGTTTGCTTTTGTGGACTAAGATTCAACTGCTAAAATTTTGGACTTCCCGCAATACATGAAGAATAGCTTTGATAAAGATATATTTTGAAGATTACGGTATTTTTTTAATGTTTGCACTTTATTTTTGGGAATTCTTCTCACATCTGTGAGCAATATGATATTTTGGATGGTAAAATATAGTCCTTATATGGCTGAAACTGGAAGAAGAACAGGAAATAATTTTTTTTTTTTGGTCAGATAAATGGTTATGCACTAATGATGAGGATACACACTGCAAGAAACACACTGTGATACCTGATTGACCCCGATATCTAATAAGTCAATACATAATTAAAAAATTGCATAAAATTATTAGATTATGTCAAATTAACAAACTCTATTGCTTAGTTTCTTCCATGTTTTCTTTCAGCTCTAAGTGTATACATATACATCTGAAGCTGGACTACATGTCTGAAAACTGTATTTAAAGCAAGTCCTAATTAAGTCCCACAAAACTTTGCCATCAAATCTTGTTAAATCATTATCATATTTACCATTGAAGTTTATTAATTAGGTAATGTTTTAAATAGAGTATATTATAGTTTTCCTCTCACAAGTGAGGTGCATTATTCCATTCATGGCAATGAGTCACTGTTTGCATAACTGCAATTGTATTTTTGAACTCTCATTTCCATTAGAGGGGAAGCATGTTGTAAATCTACTTGAAAGGAAGGTTGCTTTCATACTTTTCCTCAGTTGTCAGAAAGGAATGGAATCATATATTGTAAAAAAAAAGTATTCAATGGTAAAATAAAAGTTACTCTTTTTTCTTGGTAGAAAACGAACACAAGGAGAAAACAAGAGAGATTAAGTTTTGCTTGTAGGAAAGAGTATATCTCAGTAAAAATGCTTTTCAGCCATATTTTTTATCCTAATATGCTTTACTTGAATATTATAGATTAATCTCCATTTAGGATTCAGCTTCTTGCATTTCTCTTGTATATTGATTTTTAATGCATTCATTTATTTGTACTTATGTCTGGAACTACTCTGTGACACCTTTTGTTAGTGTTAAGTGGTCTGCCTTATCTATACAGAGCACAATGAACCTCATTGAAGAGGTCTCTAGAGTTAAATTTTTTCCTTGACAGCAAAGGTAGAATTCTCATCAGTGGATTCTTTAACTGTACACAGCACAAATGTGATTGAAAGGCCCTATCTTTTTCAAGAAATACATGTAATCCTGTTGTAACAAATCTCTGTACTTCTTTATACTCTATTTCCACCTTATATCTTTTCATCAAAACTTGTCTGTTCATGGTTAGAATTAGACTGCAAGGCATTTTGGTAAAAAAAAGTATATTGAAGAAAACATGCTTCCTGTATCCTTTTGACTATAAAATTAATCTCATTAATCACATTTTAAAAAAATCTATATTTTAGTTTTCTAATAATTCTTATATAAAAATAGCACTTAGTCTATGCATATTGTAGATACATTTATAATAGTTATTGGACTACATTTTAAAAGTTTTTTTCTTAAACCTTACTTTTCACAATTAGGTCTTCCAAAAAATTACCATTTTTGTGAAATTGTTGAAATAAATATTTAAGACAAAGATTTTTTTTTATCATAAGCCACCACTAAATTATTGTACACTGAAAAACAAATAATATGGAAAAAGTCAGGGCTTTTGAAGCTTTCATGCCCTTTCAACTGATGTCTCTGACCTGGATTTTACAATTAATAAGTAATTTACAGAAATGTTTATTTAAGTGGTGTGTAAATTTACAAAATAATGAAAACTGATTTGAAAATAGAGCTGTCTGCCATCAAGCCTTATAGGAAAAAATATTTAAAGAATTCAGTGATTTGAAGAGACCTGTAGATGGCATAAAAACACTAAGAAGAATTAAAGATGCTGCTCAAGAAGCTAGGAAGAAGTTATTTGCATATGGTCCTTGGAGATATAAATGAAGATAAGAATGACAGCAAGTCATTCAGGGTGTTTCTACCTTTCTGACACCATTAGAAAATAATGTCACAGAGAGGTGGTTCTATGCATATGGCAGTGAGAAAGAATGTTCAATAAGCAATAAATTCTGTGAAAAAATCTGTGCATATTAAAAGAAATATAATCCCTATGCACACAAATTTAAGCTTTTCTTACCTGCTTTGATAACAATTTAAATGTTAAACATAAGAACAAAAGCAGAGTTACAGTGAGAAAGCCAAATCCTGGCTTATCTGATATCTATCTGGTCCTACACGCTCTGAAAGCCCCCAGGCATTTGCATGTCTAACACCACAGTTGTAGTGCACTTTGAAGTCTGCTCCAGCCCCTACTTTATTGCCAAATTGACTGCTGAGTCCATGAAAAGGAGCCAGGAAGCACTGAATTCCAGGTCATTCACATGTCAGGGTTTCTTAGAGTAAGGCTGATAAGTCTGAAGCATTGGTAACCTTATTCTAAGGCAATATTCAATAATGGATTAGTCAACATACAATATTAAAAATTAGAGGTTTTGATCTAATTTTCAGTGGGCAATCAGGCAGAAAACAGTCCAGGAGGCTAAATGCTATCTGGTTCTGTGAAACATTTCAGTCTTTTCAAAGAAGTATCTTTTTTCTGAAATATAGTTTTACCACAAATTTCCCAATCTTCTAGCACCCTCAGCTTTTTTATGTATCGGCTGTTAAATTAATTTCAAAATTATAGCAAATACATCATACATTCATCAATACAATAAAACAAATTCCCCCTCTGATGAAACACACTACCGAGTTTTCACAATCCTTTTTTCTTCTCTTCCATTTCACCTTCAGCAGCACCAGGAAGGTGAAAACAAGCTGAGTAAGACTGACAATACTAGAGAACATGTTTCAGGCTTTTTGAGGTGTATAGACGGTGATCAGGATGATGAGAATCTATACAAAATGGATTGAGCATCTCAGTTCATTGACAGTAAATCTACCATCACAAATGAATCTTTAGAACTCTCCAAAAAGGGTATGATTCATAACGTAAGATTGACACAGGCTGTAAGTCTTTATCAGTGACTATTCTATCTGCTTTCTTTTAGATCTGTGACTCACAAAAGCCTAGAAGATTTGAGATGAAAGAGGTTAGCTCAACAAATCAGTAAATTTCTTCTGCTCCAGTGCAGGATCATCTGTATCTCCAAAGTGCTTGTGGGATATTTTTCCAACATCTCTATAACAACATCTAAAAGAAACAGATTCCCAGTCCCTTAGCCAATCTGTTACAGTGCTTGTCTGACTTTACCATTAAAAAGCTATTATTAATGTCAGGTCTAAATCTCTTCTGTTGCAGTTTAAGCCCATCATGACTTTTCCCAGAGGACATGAGGTGAAGTTTATTTTGTTATTTTCTTTAGTAGATTTCGTTGTTGAAATCTCTTACTTGGTGCATTGGGTTTGCATGGCCAGGTTTTGGTAGTGGGGGGGGCACAAAGGTGGTTTGTTACAGCAGGCTCCAGGAGGGTGGCACAGGCTGGCTCCCGCCCAGAGTGAAGTCCCTGGTCCATGTAATCCTACCAGATCTGGGGCGCCCAGCCCCCGGGGTCCCGCGGTTCGGCGTGAGTCTCCCAACCACAGAAATTCTAGTGGGAAATGTTGTGAGACGAAAGAATGAACTGGACTCCATCTCTGTTCTGCTAGGGAGGTTTATTTGGGGTATGGTGAAAAGGGGTGCAGGGAAGGAGAAGGGGGAAGGAAGACAGGGCAGGTAGCAGGTGCTAGCAGCTCAGGGATGGAAGACCTCTCTCTGATACAGACACGGGCTTATAAGGGGAAGAGAAGGGGCGGGATTTTTCTCCCCTGGAGCCAGTCCCTGGACATGGAGGGGGAGAATTGACAGGGGGAACACACCAATAGGTTTTCAGGTACAGCAAAGTGCATATTTTAAAATGAACCAATAGCATACAAGGCAGGGGAACAAAGGAAGCCACATGGAGATCTGAAAATTGCATTACTACAGTGGTTTTTGTGAGAAGCTCTTGGAAGATTCCTCCATGTCCAGCAGAGTCAATGCCAACAGCCTCCAAGACAGATGTGCCCCTGGCAAAGGCTGGGCCAATCAGAAATGGTGGTAACACCTCTGTGATAGCATATTTAAAAAGAAAAAAAAAAAAAAAAAAGTGATTTTGTTTCTCATTATCCTGCTCTGATTTTGGTAACAATAAATTCAAGTAATATCTCTAATTTAAGTCTGTTTTGCCTGTGGCAGTATTTTTTGATTTATCTTTCTCTGCCCCTATTTCAACTCAACAATCCTTCCAATTATATTTTCTCTCCCTTGTCCAGACATGGAGTGGGGTGATAGAAAGGATTTGGTGGGTGCCTGGCATCCAGAGAAGTTCAACCCACAACACCTGGTCCAGCCCTTCATCTCCTTTCCTTTTCCTTAACTACACAGCCATTATAAGCTTCTATAATATTGTTTGCTATATAGCTATTACTATTTTGCACATTTTTTAGAGACAGGAACTCCTCAATTACTAGTTTATAAGAGAACACCAATCCAAGTTGGTCTTGGCAGATTTTAAGAGCAAACTAAACTGCTAAAACCTCTAATTATTGGAGACAATTACAACATTACAGCTACAAAATTATATAGAAGAACTGGTTTTTGGGGTCATATCTAGGCAGACAGCTGCAAACATCTGTGCATCTGCTCTGCTTATGCTCAGAGGTAGCTGGAAGCTGTTCAACCATACTGCTATGGCTCGTGATCTGGGGCTCTGACTCAGCACAGCATGCTGCCTTTACTGCAGCACTCCAGGTTACAAACAGCCTGCATCAGCTTGTCTTGGAGCAGGAATAACAGAGCTGCACGGCCCTCTGCACCTGTGAGTAAAGATATATAGAGATGCTTTGGGGCAGTATCTACATCTTTATGAGCTGCAGTCACTGGAATGAACCTCAGCCTTCCCTGGGGCCACAAGATGCTGTTTTAATGCAAACACCCAAAGCGCACGAGATACTATAATACAAATAGCCATAACCATACTCCTAGGTAGCCTATGCACAAGTACATACTTTTAGAAAGGTTTTGCAATGTATGTTGAAGTCAAGGTAGGGGACAGACAGCTGAGTCAGACACACCACTATTTACCTTTGAGGTATGCATTTTCAGATAGTGTCATAAGAACAATTCATTAATGTAAATTAATATGGAATTGGGACTCAATTATGATGAAGCAAATAAACACCTTAAAAAGAAAACTTACTTTTTATCCTTATCCTTTATATTGCTATGTTAATGAGCATCAGTGGAGAGTAAAATAAAAGAAAAAAATTACTTTTAAAAAAGCTTTTGATACATTGTTATTACCCCTTTATTGAGAGATGCCTCAGCCCAAATTAAGGTGAGAACTGCATCATATACTGAAGTTAATAGTACGGATTTTATTTAACGGTAAATGTGAGACAAAAAGAGATAGAAAATAATAGCCGCCTGCTACGGTGGCTTGTCTTACAGCAATTTCCCTCTGTGGCCTTAACAGTGTTTGAGGCAACTTTGATCTGTAAGTCTCTCACCTACTTTAAATGTACTCTTTATTACACAATTTATAATAACTTGTGATTAATATCCTCCAATGTTCAAGGACCCGATATACCACATTTTATGAAGGTAGGATTTCTGCTTAATTCAGAATTATAGAGTAGCCTGAAATCCAAAAACATTTGGAAGGGCATTGCAGCTTATATAAGCATGATACTATGGTGGGATAACTCTGACTGGATGCCAGGTGCCCCCCACAGTAATTCTATCTAACTGGAAAGGGGTGAGAAAATACAAAAAACAGACTTGACTTGGAGAACTTAATTTAATTTATTGTCAATCAAAATCAGAGCAGGATAAGGAAAAGTAAAACAAATCTTAAAAACACCTCACCACCTTCCTAGCTCTACTGTCTCTCACCCAGCAGTGCAGGGAGATCGAGGGAATGGGGTTATGGTCAATTCATCACACGTTGTTCCAGCCACTGCACAAGGAGAGGAGTCCATGTCCTGCTCCAGCACAGGGTCCCTTCCATGGGAGGCAGTTCTTCACCAACTTCTCCAGTGTAAATCCTTCTCACAAATCTTCACAAACTGCTCCAGCATGGGTCCCTCACCATGAGGGGTACAGTCCTTCAGGCACAGCCTGCTCCAGTGGCTGCAGGTGGACCTCTGCAGCCACATGAACCTCCATGGGCTGCAGGGGCACAGCTGCCTCACCATGGGCTGTACCAGGGGTTGCAGGGGAATCTCAGCTCCAGAGACTGGAACACCTCCTCTCCCTCCTTTTCCTCTGACCTTGGTGTCTGCAGAGCTGTTTCTCTCACTTATTCTAACTCCCCTCTTCTCTGAGCACAATTCCATATGTGCAATGACGTTTTATTTCCTTCATAAATATGCTATCACAGAGGCACTACTGCCTTCTCTAACTACTGCAGCCTTGGCCAGTGGTGAATCCATCCTGGAGCTGGTTGACATTCTCTCTGTCAGACATGGTGGAAATTTCTGGCAGCTTCTCACAGAAGCCACCCTTGTCACCACCTCTACAAAAACCTTGCCACATAAATCCAATACAGATACAGACAAAGCTTATCACAATTTGCCAATCTTCATGGGTCCCACAACCTCTTCTGAAGTGAGACGTTCTCTCTATCTCTAAATGTGATGCGGTTTCACTAGGAGCAGGATCTTCAGAAAACATGCTTTAATTTTCCTGTTTCTCATTCTTTTGACACCAGATGGCACTGCAATATACAACCATTGTATTCACCCCGATTAATTTTGATTTAAATGGAAGAAAAATCTTTATTCATCAGCTTGGTTACAAGAGCTATGTGATTAAACTGCTTACTAGCCCTCTTGCTCAATTTCAGTCTTCCAAGCAAGCAGCTGTCATAGTACCAAGGACTACCTTAGTCTTTTTGTCGTCAGTTTTCGAAGAACAGTTCAGCATAATCATCAGTTTTGTTCACCCCTTTCAGTTTCACCAGTCTTTATCTAAAAACACTTGCTCACTGATCAAGAAGTGGAAAAAGGTCAATTTGGAAATTATGGGTCTAGTCTACTTGCTGTGGAACCACAATCCACAGCCATAATCAGCAAGTACTGTGAAGTTAGAAGTGATCCTCACTCACCACCTTCCAGCTGATGTGCCGCTCTGCTCATAGTTTTAAAGCACTGAAGAAGGGCCTGAGCTGATCGTCAAGGGAACAAAACAGCACAAGCCTCTAAATCTGAGCAAAAAAAATACTGTTTTCTTTACCATTCTCTAATTGTTTTGCATCCCTAGTAGCTGCTCAAAACAATGGAGCTTTCTTCAGCACATCTTGCAGGTTTGTCCCTGATCCCGTTCCACCCACTCTTCATGAAAGAGTAGCCAAGCATTATGTAAGAACTGTTATTGTGCAGGATAAAAGAAGCACAAAGAAGAATTTCTGAATGCTAACAGGAACATTTAAATTACTTTTCTTAATGGCTTCAGTGAATTATACAAGGAGCCATTGTTGTTTAGACCAGTGGCTGGATGACTGTCCCTATACATCATGCAGAAGATCAAAATTTCTTAAAAAAAAACCAGTGTAATAATCCTGGGAGACAGTACATTGAACATGTAGTCTGCTGAAATACAACACAGAGGAATCACAGAATTGTAAAATCATTGAAATTGGAAAAAAAACATTAAGATCATCAACTCAAAGCATTAACCCAGCACTGTCAAGTCCGCTAAGCCATATCCATAGTTGTCATGTGTATTTGTCTTTTCAACACTTCCAGAGATGGTGGCTTCACCACTTACATGGGCAGCCTGTTCCAATGGTTGAAGTGGGACTTTCAAATAATGCTGCCAATCTATGAATGGCTTTAAGGACATCAACACTGTTTTCAATCAGAAATAATGATTTTAGCTACAAAAACAGCCTCTATGAAGAGTCAGAAAATCTATGGTACAAAGAACTGAGAAGATGTAAAACAGCTGCCAATTCTTTGTGAGGTAGGCTGAAAATTGTTAAGTTCTGATGGTGCCTTAAGAAAGACATAGGGGCTTCCACTGCCTAAATAAAGCTTTGAAAAAGTCAGATAGTTTACTTTCTTGAGTATGGCCAAGCTTTGAATGTGTTTCTAAGAATAAGTCTTCTGAGTTGTAAAAAACATTATAGAGGAACTACTCAAAACACAATCTCTTTTTGAGTTTGAAACCATTAATATTAGGGTTTAAAGCCTAAATTTATTTTTTTTTAATTTCTGGCATAATTAATTTATTAATAGTTGCATACTATGACAAGTGAAAAATACTAAGTTTCTTTACTAAACAGATGGCCATAGGCAAGATTTATAACCTGTCAGTTTGGGGTTTTTTTGCTGGTTTTTTGTTTGTTTGGTTTTGGTTTTGGTTGTGGGGTTTTTTTTCCCCTTTTTCCAGTTTGCTGCAATGGAGCTTACAGATTTTCACCAAAACAACTTGCTCACATAGCAGATGCTTGTAAATCCAAAACAGGTGTGCATGTGTGTTGACATGATTTATGCCTCTGTGAAATATGTGGGCAGCAGAGGAGAAAGAAAGATGCAACAGAAAAGAAACAAAATCACCTCTCACTGGCCCCATGCAGAAACACAAGTCCTACTTTCCCTATGTCTTTCCACTTGCAAAAAGAAATTAAAATAAGATTCCTTTCTCTAAGACACATGAGAAATATCATTGTGTTTCCATTGATTTTTTGTACCCATTTCTTACACTGAACTTTTCCTCCACATGAAAATTACTGTTCTACATCACCTTGTAAATCTGTGTACATAGCTGGTCAGAAAGAAAAAGTTATTCTTTGCTCAGGAGGGGTATTGTCCAAAGTCCAGTCCTTCATAACATTTCTGCTTAAAGACACATAAAATAATTTTAATTTTAGTGGCTTTAACACTTCAGATTGCTAAAAACAGCATGAACATTTGAATTCTAGAGGAACTGGAGTATTGTATAGTTCCTGTAGTAGTGCCTGGAGACCTTTATAGTGGTTTATGATAATAAAGTTTCACAAAAGTTCATAAGACCCTATTATTACCAGTATTATTCTTATTTAGGGAAGATTTTCCAGAAAAGGCAACCCCCCTCCAAAAAACACAAAAAACCCCAAAAGAAACCCTAAATTCCTAAATACTTACAGCAGCTAATGTAGCAAGGTATTCTATTTATTTCTGTGTTTTACATGTAAGAAAACCTTTAGTATGATTTTTAAAATGCCTTCCCGCTCGTCCTATTTATGTGTATCTCTTAGATCATATATTTTTAACTGTGAAAAAGGAGCTGCTATGTGTGAGATCAAATTTTAGGTAGGTTGAAATTATATTATGGAAACTGGCACACATTAATCTCCTGTTAGTGTGGCTGTCCATTACTTAGTGGTGTGCCCATGTTAGCTGTGCCAGTCCCATCAGAAGCCACTGCCTTCCCTCACAGCAGACATCGTATAACAAATATGTGCTGTTTTTGTATGGCTTGCACTGGTGTTTCCTGCCGAGGGGCTAGGCTTGACATTGGCTGTGTTGAACCCTGTAATGTTCTTACTGACCCTTCATACAGCCTGTCTAGGTCCCTCTAGCTGGAAGCATTGTCCTTAAGAGTGTTACCTGCTTGTTCCCTCACAGGTTGGAGTCATCTGTAAGTTAAAATGACTGCTCTTCATCACCTCCTTCAGTCTACTGAAAAATAATATTAAACAGGACCACTCCCAGGACAGACTAATTTCGTATTCTGCTTGACACCAGGCTCCAGGTAGAATATACCTTACCAAGTACACCCCTCCAGACTTGATCATCCACCCTTTTTTTGTACCTGTCCATAGCATCCTAACTGGGATACAGGGATACAGTGACAGATAATGTGAAAAACATGCCTGAAATCCAAATAAAAAATGGCCACAATTTTCTCTGACCCACATCTTTCATCATTTGATCACAGAAGGCAATCAGGCTGGTCAGGCACAATTTACTCTTCAGCAATTTCAAGGTTTCTGTTTCCAATCATCTCCTGTCTGTGCCCAAAAATGGGGCTCATGAGGACTCTCTCCAGCATCAAAGTCAGGCAACCATGAGTTGATTGTTTGTCTTTTGAAGATGGATGTGGCATTTACCTTTCTCCAGTTGTTGCTGCTCTCTCCTGAACTCCACAGCAACCTTACAAAGACGACAGAAAGCAGCTTTGAAAGGATATTGGCCATCTTCAGCACCTTGGATAGTGCCGGTTGGGTCCCGAGGATTTGTGAGGATAAAATCACTCAGCAGTGGGTCTGTAATTCCATTGTTCAACCTCCCTTGAACATAAGTATGCAAGGTGAGTCTTTGGAATGAGGGGGCTGTAGGGGAGAAGTTTTTTTTTTTTTTTTTTTTGGGTGGGAAATAAGGGTCGGTTGTTTGTTTACTTGCTGTTCCACATTTTTTTCCTTTTTTTATTAAGCTGTATCTAGAGGCCTTACATCCTGTTGCACTAACAAAGGCTACTCTCTTCTCGCATTTGCTATACAAAGGAAATGGAGAAAGAAAGAGAGCACATAATATTAGAAAAAGGAAAACAGGAAAAAGAAAAAATGCCAGACAAAGATCTGCAGACACATAAAAAAAGGAGAAAGAAGTAGGAGAAGAATGAACACATGTCAAGCTATTTTGCAAGAGCATAGTGGGAGAAGATCATAGAGCTGCAGTCATCCACAAGTCTTTGATAAAAGGAGAGAGTAGAAAAAAATGGAGAGGTCGAAAAATGACTGATGGTAAGGCACAATCACTTCAGTCGTCCTGAGTCTAATAATTCTGTCCTGCCGTGCTCTTTGAAAATGGCTGACAACAACAGCAGTGCCTGTCAATCTGTTCTCTGGCTCAGAGGTTTGAATCTTTCTCTTTTCTCAAAATGTAGAGATAAAGAGCCACAAAAGGTACATAAAATAAAATGAGCAACCACCAAGCTTGGTTACCATCTAGTGATAAAAAGTCAAACTTCCTAGAAAAATTTGCAGTAGCATTAAGAAAGAATTGCAGGAAAAAGAAATATAGACCAAAAATAATAAAGATGAACACTCCTCTTAGCACATGCAGGTATCTCAACTTCAGGATTAACAGCAGGCCTAATCAGAGCTTTTCAGCATTTAACAGACACCTGGGCACATGTATATATAGATGTATAAAATTACCTTGCATTCCCCCAGTTCTAGACTTTAAGGTGAGAAGGAACTTCCCAATGTCTCTGTCACCAAAACATCAATTTGCAGGAGCAGGTGTAGAGTTGGTGCTGTTCTGGGAGATGATTACTATATACCCCCTCTCATATTCATTCCTCTTCTCACACAGAAGATGGCCAATGTCTGTCAAATCTTTAAAGAAATGTGTGACTGTATGGTAGAACAATCCTGTCAATGGGTGATCAGCTTGGGGAAAAGGAATATAGATATTCTGATGAATTGGGAATGTGAACCTATGTCCACATCAGCCAGAATGTATTGACAGAAAAGCCCAAAATGGATGTATTATCTAGCACAATATGTTCATTATGTGCCATGAAAAAATGGGGGAACTACCCAAATCTTTGGCATAATGACCCTTACATATAACTTTCCAAATAGAGTAAAAATGAGAATAGTCAATCATGAGATAAAGAAAGGAGACAAGACTGTTGGAAAAAAGAATCTGAATTGTAATAGATAAATGTTACATCATCCTTTTTATTCTGGATGAAACTGAGGATGTAACCTTAGTAAGTAAATCCTTAATTTTAGAATAGACGTTTTAATCAGGATCACTTGCTTTTAGCCCTTAATAACTTACCTTCTATTACATTCTCCACATAATCCTCCTGTTGTACATTTACTCAAGAGAAACCATTTCTCTTTGTGTTTATAATTACTTGCATTAATAGAAAAGTTGATTCAAATATAAAACTCCAATACCTCTAGTTGGTTCAAATATTAACATTACACTGAGAATATAAAATTCAGAAAGTGTAACTAATTAAAAAGGTGATTTATTTTAAACCTTTTTGTTATATTTTATAATAACACGTATGAAAAGAAAAACACAGTCTTTTAGATACAGGCTTAAAAATTTGTGGAGATTTCTTAGCTAGTACTGTTTAGTAAAAGGCTTTTTTTCTTGAAATAGGAGTGTCAAATGTTAAGAATTAATGAAATCTTTAATGACTTTGCTTGCTATCAAAATGACTGTCTTGCAGCATTTTGTTGTATTAGTCTGAACTTGGTTTAAAACAAGTAGTTAGAGGTTTTCTTTGAAATTTTATCCAAAGGAAAAGAAGAAAAAACTTCAAGAGCAAAGAGTATTAATAGTCTAAGAACATTTATACCTTGATTGTCACTTTCCATCCTAGCCATCTTTTCATCTAATCCCTTTGTCCTTCCCAAGATGTGACTTTTTAATTTCTTTTATAATTAGTCCAAGAGATTGTTCCAAAGTGACATAAAGTAGGAAAAGAATCATTAATATCTAGTGAACTACAATGGTTCACACCCATTGAAGAGTGTCTAACAGCACTCATTTTATGAGAAGTCCAGATACAGAACTAATTATTCAACTGTATTTCAAATTTATTCAGCTAAAAGCATCGGGCTGTTACATTTTTCCACTCACAGGCTTGAGTATTTCTAATGAAACCAATGCTATTACTCTGCTCATCTCAGCAGTGACTGAGATATGGTACAGAATACTGCATGTACAGCTGGCTGCAACACAATGTTTCTCTTTGCCATAGTAGTCTACCTCCTCTAAAAGTGACTGAAATTGGACCAGGTACTCTCTCTCTTGTGAAAACACCTGTTGTTCTGAATTCCATAGGAGAGCTGCTGTGGTGCATCTAAAACAAAGTGCATGATTTTCAAAGAGTCAAAATATATTAATTCTCATAGTGAACTCTGTTTATAACCAAGTGTTTGCAAGTAAGCTAGCCTGATCATAAATTCTCTAAATCATTAAAAACAATTTTCAGACAAACCTGATTGGTTTTAATTTCCCTCCTTACTTCAAAGCATTTTTCTTTCATTTAAGCTCAGGAGCACTGCACTTAGACAATTTTGATATTCAGCTGAAACTAACTTTGAAACTAAAACCACATTCAACTAGAAGATGAAATGAGATCAAGTATTTTAAAGTTATCAAAAGTAAACAATTTCATTATCCCCTAAAATACTGTTCATCTATGCTATAGATGTTGTATTTGTAATAGGTATTAAGGTAGGCATCTTTTCTGTGAATCTTTAATGGAGGAAAAAACCTTCCAATTAGTCAAAATATATTTAAAATTGTAGTGGACACCTTTGTTCATTTCTGAATAGCAGTTGGCTCTCTGTGCACTGCAGGTGCCATCTCAGCTCGGAGCTGCCTCTCACATGCTGTCAGGAACATGCTCATGAGCCAAACAAAGTTAGTTGCCAACTTGGCACTCAGAAGACAAGTGTGACTCTCTGTTCTCTGTGTTTCTCACTGTGACAGTTGTGCACTGTTGTAGTCACAGGGGTCTGGCATGAGAGAAAAACAACATTTTGGCTGCTAGAGGCCAAAATGCTCTGTGCAAACTAACATTGACACCAGTTGTCAAAAGAAAAGATTTTTTCCCTCAATCCAGGTAGAAGCTAACCATGTATGCAAATTTATTTTTTATCAGTCAGTCTTGTTCTAAGCCATGAAACCCAGGTCCTTATACAATTCAAATACTGCAATTTTCTTTCTGGGTTTTGCCAGGCATTTCTTGAACCAATATTAAGAGCTGATTTAAAATAATAATAAAAGCAAAAATAATAAGAAGAAGAACAAAAAGAGTAATGTTATGCACCTTTAATTGTCACCTCGATAAGCTAATGATGACTCAGTTAGTGAGATATACACCAGTTAGGGGGTAATGCTGAACACCAGTACAGGTGAATTTCCTGATGGGCTTGCAAGGATGTGTTGCATTTTTATCCACCCTGTGTTATGTAACTCAGTGAAATTTTGTTATTGTTTCCAACAAGATTAAAATGGGGTTTGACTTTGTTGCACATTCTCATGGTAGGAAAAGCTTGTGGGATCTTTTTTTGTTTTGACGACCAAAGAGTGAGACCATTAAAAAAATCCTCAGACTTGAAGTCCAGCCTAGTACTCTAATCTAGAACCAGGTACTTTAAGAGCACAAATTTTTTATATCCACAACTACAATTCCACTTAAATGTCTGACTCTGAGGATACTCACAGACTGTGTGTACTGAAATGTTGGCATTTCGTACTTCAGCTCCCAGGACTCAATCTCCTCACCTCAATCCCAGGTCCAAATTTCCTGTGAAATGTACTAGACTCCAGAATTTAGGCTGTCACAGATCAATAATTCTCCACACAATAGGTTTGTTCTATGCCAAAAAGGAGTTCAAGATGCATCACAACAAAAGCTGTGATGCCTGTGATGAGAAGTGGCTTGAACCTACTTGGCTTTCAGGAGAATAACTGATGATTTGATGGATTGAGAGGGTTAGAGACGTGAGTGATCTTGGCTGTCTAGTCTTGTGATGGGACACTCACGAGGGAGCTGAGTTGTCTTGGCTTCAATAAATTTTCAGTTATTTTACATTTAACCACCCTTGGCCCTTTGTGTTAACCCTATATCAAACAGTTAGTCAAGCAAGATGTGAGCACTTACTCATGATTGCTGTCATCACTAGGCTTCAAAGTCATGATCCTTTTCACAACCTCTTATCCAGGCTGATGACCCTAAATAATTTTAAATATGTTCTATCTGGACAATGGGTTGCCAGCAGCTTCTGAAGAGTCAAAATTTTGTTCTCTTTTCATATTATTTTTCTGCTGGCAAGCAGGACTCTTACTAATGACAAAATCCCTGTTAAATTTGGGAAGCATGTACTGCTCATGTATGAAAAGGCTTCAGAAGCACAATGGTGCTCTAGAGTTACTCTACAGCATTCTGGTAGTCCACAACTCTGTGCATAGTAGACACTCAAATAACTGCTTATTACAGTCTGCCATAATGAATTAACTCACCCCAGAGTTTGTTATATTACCAAGAATTAGCATAGGCAAAATGAAAGGACCAAAGAAGATGCATTTGCAAAACAGTTACAAAAACGCAATAAAAGTTAAAAATATATGATTAAGATTTACATTTAAAATTTAAGCCATTTAGACTGGCTCTAAGTTTGTGAGGATATACTACTAGCTTGAGAAATCATACCAAGAGGTAATGTCCTGACGAGCTCTAAATATTTCCTGTTCTCATAGTGAAAGGAGACTGCCTCATAGAGCATCTCTGATGAGCTCCTTCCTTATACCCTAAAACAATGGCATACTGTAATTCGTTTGTCCTTCACAAGAGATCGGGAAAAGCAGCCCTGTGACTGGGCAGTGATGCAACACACGGAAGTGCAGGGCATTCTGTTTTTTTTTCTTCTCGTGTGTTCTGGTCTGGTTTGGTCTGATCTCCTCTCCTCCTCAAGAACTCTTAAGATTTGATTTTGTTATCTTAATCAGACTCATTCTGGTGCCTTACCTGAGGCTGTTTTCCTCTACATACAAGCTGCATAGAACATGGTGGTATAACTTAGCAAATTAGATGTCATGAGGAATACTGATTTACAAGCTTCTTTCAAGATTTTTGCATGTTTAGCTTCTGGGAACCTTTAAAAAAACCCTGATGTGACAAATGTTGAATGCTTTGCTTGATCTGGGAAAATCTCTCTGGGCCAGAAGGTGTTTTCAACAGAAAGAAGAAAAGGTATTCTCCCCTATTCTTTGAGAGCAAACTATCTGTAGGAATAACAGCAAAACAGATTTATTCCATGCTTACTCAGGGGACGACAGTAAATAGTTACACATACATCATAATCAAATGCCAAAACATTCAAACTATTTGATAAAACCAGTCCAAGTCAGAGCATTACAAGTGAATACATATTTCCTTTAGAAAACAAAACAACAATCAAACTTCAAGTGTGAGTTCCAGAACAAGATGTAGGTTCTGATTCCCCAGAAGATGGCAGTTTTCCCTTAAGGTGATGGGAAAGTACTGCATGACAGGAAATAATAAGATTTAGGACAAGATAGTTTCCACGAGATTTGTCATTGACTATGACTCCCAATCAGAGTTCTTGGACCCCTGTATCCCACTCCATGAAATTACACAGAGTGCAGTACCTCACTCACAACTATGGTAGAAGTAACCAACAACTTAGAAGTTTCTGCAAAAGTTTGTAATGCTCATGTTCTTTTGTGATTTTATCCCCACATGGTGCCATGAGACTGCAAAATCAGGGATTGTGAGCTGTTCCTTGGATTTTTGAGATCTAGCTTCCAGGAGCCCTTTCTTAAAGAAAGAGAGAAACAAAGAGTGAAAGAGAGAGAGAGAAAGAGAGAAAGAGAGAAAGAGAGAAAGAGAGAGAGAGAGAAAGAGAGAAAGAGAGAAAGAGAGAAGAAAGAGAGAAAGAGAGAAAGAGAGAAAGAGAGAAGAAAGAGAGAAAGAGAGAAGAAAGAGAGAAAGAGAGAAAGAGAGAAAGAAAGAGAGAAAGAGAGAAAAAATAGAGGAAGAGGGAGACAGAGAGAGAGAAAGAAACCGAGGAAGGAAGGAAGGAAGGAAGGAAGGAAGGAAGGAAGGAAGGAAGGAAGGAAGGAAGGAAGGAAGGAAGGAAGGAAGGAAGGAAGGAAGGAAGGAGCGAATAATAAAGAAACTCAGCTCGACTAGCAGAGGAACAAATTTACTCTATTCAAAGACACCACACAATTTCTTTCATGATTACTTCATCTCTCAAAGCCATCAGGAGTTCATTTCCACGCCAAAGTAAGAAAAACTCAACCCACTCAAGAGTGACTGCACAGAAGGGCAGAGATCTGTTATATCCAAAATCTGATAATTTTTTGTGCATTCAAGTCTCCAGCTTTACAGTGATTTGGACGAAATGGTGACTGATTTGGACAGCAGCTCATTCATCCAAATTGTACTCAGTGATATGAAACAGTGATTCTCAACTCTGATAAGCTGGAGAGCTCTAATCAGTAAATTGCCAAAATCTGGAGCTGATTTCAGTCATGACAATTCTCTTTCTTTTCATGTGCACTACTGCTAGAATCTGAGTTGTTCAAATTTAGAGGTATTATTTATACAATGTTGATATGCTTAGGTCACAAATTTGTACTGCAAACTTGCAAGTGTGTCATTGTGTTTTTGTGATTTTCTTTAACATCGGCAAGATAAAGTGGTTGCTGATCAGAAACATATGCAAAAGTTTTTGTGAGTTCACTACTTCCTGCAGGCAACAGCCTGTATGAACAAAGCATTGCAGGGAATACAGAGGAAACTGGTTCTCCAAGGATTTAATCTCTGGTGGTCAGGAAAATGTATTTTTATTTCATATTTGAAACTCAAAATTTCATATTTGTGCTCCATGCTGTTCCATGTATCGTCTGATCATGAATTCCTAGACTGATTTTTGTTGCTTGTATAGGTGGTAGAATAAAAAATTTCTCTGAATATGACCACAAAACTGGTCATGGGGTCCCAGACAGGTCACAAGTTTCAACTCCTTCCCTGTTCCTTACAATATGGAAAAATACAGCAAGAATTTTAAATATATATTTCATTAGAACATGAAGTCACATATACTGCATCTTTCCAAAGGAAACATATCAGTGCTCAGTGGGGAAAATAGAAAACAGGAGATTTGAAAACAAGTTCTCCTGTGATTTTTTTAAGAGTAGAGGTTTTTGCTAATCCTTCTTTACAAGTTCTTCTTGTCATTCCACAGTGACTCCTGTAAAGCCAGAAAAGCTGGGTTTTTTTCACATCTCAAGCTAGGCTTGGGATCAACCCTTGTAAAGAAATCAAGCAGCACTACAAAGGAAACAAACCACTGTGCTGTACCATTTTGTACAGTATGAAATAATAAACCCATATCTTAAAAAGTATATCCTTTCTTGTAATTTCTAAAAGCAACATTACCATGTCCTGGGCTGCATCCAAAGCAGCATAGGCAGCAGGGCAAAGGAGGTGATTCTGCCCCTCTGCCCTGCTCTGGTGAGACCCCACCTGGAGTGCTGCATCAGCTCTAGGGTCCCCGGCACAGGAGGGACATCATCCTGTTGGGAAGAGTCCAGAGGAGGGACACCAACTTGAGTAGAGTGATGGAGCATTTCCCCTAAGGAGACAGGCTAAGAGTATTGGGATTGTTCAACCTTGAAAAACACAGGCTTCAGGGTGACCTAATTATGGCCTTCCAGCACCTGAAAGAGGCTACAAGAAAGATGGGGACTATTTACAAGACCATGTAATGACAAAATAGGTGAAAATGGTTTCAAATTGAAAGAGTGTGGGTTTAGATTAGATATTAGGAAAAAATCTTTAGAGTGAGGGTGGTGATGCACTGGAACAAGTTGCCCAGAGCAGATGTGGATGCCCCAAGCCTGAAACTGTTCAAGGCAAGCTTAGATCTCTTAACAACCAAGTCCAGTGGAAAGTGTTCCTGACAAGGGGAGTGGGGATGCAACTAGATTATTTAAGGTGCCTTCCAAGCCAAAGTATTCTATTATTATCCATGACGTGAAAAAAACAGTTACATAACAATTCTATGAGAAAGGATGTAGCTGAAAGAGCGATGATATTTGAGGTATGGCTGCAGTAAATCTTTTATTGCTAATGTTGGTTCTCTAGGACTTAAATATTGTCGCACTGCAATGTATTCTAAAGTTAATAAATCATTTCGATTTTTTTTACCATGAAACAATATAGAAATTAGGTGGTTAAGCCTTTTGGCATTTGCCCTTGGAAAGTTAATAGTTCCATTCTATTCCCGTGAGCCATCTGAAATCCCTATTATGCTTTTAAATATAAGAAGAGATTAATATGATTCTCAGAGCTGAGGTTTTTAAATGCAAAATACAAGAAAGAATGTGTAAAAACCAAAATCTGTCCCATTATCCATACTTTGTTCTTTCTCTTTTACCATTATATGTGGGAAGTGACAAAACCAGGCCTTCCTGTGATAAGCAGTGGGATGGTGTGCCAAAACTTGAGGAAGCAAGCACTAATGGCATTTCTCATTCAGCTCCAGAAAAGTGTCAGCTACCACAAACCCCACCTGAAATGTTTCTACACCAATGCACACAATACAAGGAACAAACAAAAGGAGCTTGAAACATTGGCCCCATCCCAGAGATCTGAGACCATTGGCACAACCCAAAAATTAAGAAAAGCCAGAAGAATCCCACAAGAGTAAAGCCAGATATTTGAAATTTGAGCAAATATTCATGAAGAATTCTTACATTAGCATTCATCTTCTAGTTTAAGAAACCAGATTTAGTCATATAGCATTGTATTCCAATTTTGAATACACCAGGAGACATGGTAAATCTATCATCATTGTGTTCAAGGACACTTTCGTTTAACATAGTTCTCTACCAAACAATCTCTGTCTAGATCTACTGACCTAAATGTAATTTATTTAAAATTCTGTTTCACTACCACAGTTTAAAAGAGGAAAAGGAAAAGAAAGGAGGGGCAAATCATCAGGAACCTGAATTGATAAGAAGAATTGCTGAGCAGAACCCTCCTCTCTCCCAGATGTATGCAAATACGTAGCAAGCCAATGCACTCAATAATGCTGGAAAGAAGAAAGAATATGATGATAATAACATGGCCTGCAGCTTTTTGTTAATGAGAACATCTATCAACTATCTACATTACAAATATTTCAGTTACCCATACAGTGAGTTATTGATATGTTTAAACAGCAGGCTGAAGATGGTAAGGAATAGTTGCATAACACCTGCTACTCCCTCCAGTGAATTGTGATTATGTCAAATGAAGAAAAAAACTTTATCCTGACCACAGGATGTTTTTTCAAGTGTATTAAGACTATTATCTTGAATATCTAAGAGTTAATTTTACAGAAGAAATGCAAGTCACCTTTTTTGACAAGGACTTTTCAGCACAGAACTACATTCAGCCTAAACCTTTATTGCCTTTTCCCTATATTAGCAATCTATTAATGCACTGTATAAAAAGAGAAGCAAAGTACATTTAAAATTAAACATGTACCTGTGTTATTATCACAAAAGGCTGCTTTGGACATAGCTCTTCTTCAGCAACCCTGGTGCTTTCTAAAGCATAGTTCTTTTTGCATGTATCCACAGTAATAAAGCTACTTAGGAACTAGCCAGCTTATGAAAGAAAGTTGCACAGCCAGACAGTGCTTATATCTGGGATTGCAAAATTTATGGCAAATGTTGATGAAAGTTCTACAGCTGCTGCATGCTCACACAAACTGAGCCATGACTGGGGACTGTCATATTGTACATCATAATATCCCTGGAAAGCAGAGAATTTTTACAAGTTCTTTGTAGAGAAGTTTTTCTGTGCCAAAGGTAGAGAACTTCTTATAAGAAGAGGAAAAAATTACATTGTGTTCAAATTGAAATTTGGCAGAGACTGTTTCTGGAAAATCAGCAAGTGTCTGGAGACAGAGCAATGAATGCAACAAATCAGCAGACAACTCAGAGAACATTCAGTCCCCAGATTCAAAGGTCAGATATTGAAGTGCTACCTAACTGACTGTGTGTGCAAATAGAGGGCATAACATTCCAATTGATTAGAAGTGGTTTCAGCAAGAGAATTAAATAATTATGCACATATGTGAAGAAACAAAGATAGAAAGAAGCCGTTTCACAAATATTTTGAGAAGCCATGACTTCATCTTTGTCAGACAGAATATCATGGCTTGCTAGTGAAGAATAGTCAAATCTATTTTGCTTACTGCATCTCACACACAACATGGTCCTCAGTAAGATAAATTGAAATAACGATATGTATTAATGTTCATTGAATTTTGGGTGATGAACTGTATTAACATTAATGTTAACAAATAACTTTATTTGACAGCTGACCTAGTTGCCACCTTAGTAACTACAGTGAAGCCTCACAGAATGAACTAAGTGTTTCACCTGTATAAGTGCTCCAAGATGCCATGCTTTAGAGGTTCATTTCCTCATAATGGACTGCAGGAAAAGGGAAGAGGATGAAGAGGAAGTTTTTATTTTAAATATTTCCATGATGCACCTTTATAGCACCTGCCATAATAAGGTAACTACTCAAGTCAGATCAAGGATTCCTGGAAGTGTATTGAAGACTGCCAAAGAAAATGATCAATTATTTGCAAATATAAGAGGAGTTTTCAGGTAATGTAACCATATTTAGTGTCTTTCTTATATATAAACATGGTAAATACCAGCAAGCACTTTTTTTTAGACGCTTGCTACTGCACTGACTTTGCACAAGCCCAACACTAATAATGCTAATTTCCCCCACATAAGAGCTCCCTTTTCTGCCAGCACTGGCACACTTGTTTGAAGTACACTGAAATTAAATGACTTGATGAACTCTTAGCATCTCAGTTTTATATCTGGAAGCAGCAAAGTTTGCAAACCCTTCTCAAAGTGATGATTAGTCTACAGTGGACTCTAAAAGCAATAAACTGGGTCCATGTGGTGCACATTACATTCAGAAACATACAGAGGTTTTCTGGATGATCTTAAAAAAATGAGGAGTAAACCAGCCTCTGACAGTATGGAAGAGAATGACAAAACTTCACTTAGATGTTGAAAGTTTCCATGTTTAACATTACAGAAAAAAATAAAGCACAAAACATATTCAAGCTTAAAATAATCAATGAGGAAGACTCCAGTTGAAATTTCCTTTGTTAACCATCTGGCAGTGTCTACAAAATAACAGACAACTCTTTACAAACCAAATTGTTCCCTTTGGCCCCAAAGTTCAAGCCACTCCACAAAAAGAATAATCCAAATGAATGCTATGCAAAAGTACGATTTTCACCTTGACCATTTAACTGGACTTGCAGAGTAATTCAGATAACATGTAAAGGATTTAGCAATTTGTTCAGCACCTAATTTTTGCTCTTTAAAAGCTTCTGCCCACAGAATGTAAAAATTAATTTGCAAGATACCAGGAAAAAAAGAAAAAGATAAAGAAAACAAATCTTGTCAACTGCAGCCAATGGGACAACATATAAAAAGAAGAAATGTGAAACATTAGTCAACTAAAATGGAGTGATTTTTTTAGTTTCATTTTCATTTTCCATTAAAAAATATTCAATTTTTTGAGGCTGTTTATTGAGAATACATTTTAAGAAACAGAACTCCCATAATCTTCCCATATTTTCTTCTAATGCAGTATGAATTTAGCGTGTTTAAAACTTAAAATTATTACATGTGATAGCTAGCTCCAGAATCTGCAGTGTATAGCAATTCTATGTGTTTATGTTTTACCCAGGTAATTTAGATCAATTCTTTCTGTAACCCAACTGTATATTAAAAGGGAGAATGGGAGGGAATAAGCTATTATTTCAGATACATTCTTCCTAAAGGGATAATATTTCATATGCCAACGTAACCATGTTTTGTCAATTTTCTTCCAAAAATAGCACAACACTGAAGATCAGAAAAGTCCTACTTTTCTGAATTTAGCATTTGCTTAGGTTTGTAAGCCTCAGGACTTTTAAACCCTTATACCCCTAAGCTGTTCTCCTAATGTTTTTCATCTCCTAATTTTCAAAAAAAAAAAATCTTACATTCTGCTGACTTACATTTATTGATAGGCAAAGACTGTTTCTCTTTTTTTCCTCCCCACTCATAGCTATGGAACAACCTCTTTTCCCCTTCAATATTCAAACAAAACTTCTCTCTTTACTCCATATTTTCCTCTCAACCCCTGTGCATCAGCATTAAATGCAGGATGGAATTGTACTGAACACTTTGCAACCATCTCTGAGTGTCTAGGGGAGGGAAAATGTGACCCTGAAATCTTTGCTGAGGTACTAGCAAATCAAACTGCAGGTCAGGAGACAAATTTTTTTTTCAGCTTTTGAAGCGTGAGAATCCATCCAGCCTGAGGGACTTCCAGACATATCATTATCACATCAGTTCTTTAGCACAGCAGGATCCTCCACATGGTGTATGAGTAGGTGATTTGCTCCCACACCTATTTTAAGAGTACCCTTGCACGAGCAGGAAATTTCCTCAGAAAGAAGATACTGTGAACACCTTTATCTGTGCGTACTATGTAATGGATGTTGGAAGCAACTGAGTATTTAATTTCACCACCTTACATTTTATTCTTCATGATATTCTAATCTTATAAAGTCAGACTTCCCTTGTTTAGGCAAGACACACACAGAGAGCAGAGTACAGTAATTTGTACTGCCCATATTTTGTAAATATGCAGGCTGCAAATAATTCTTCATGGAGTTATACTATTACCATACACATGTACACACTTCAATTTTAGGGATATCAGCTAAATGTGAAATTCAAAGCCTACTGCTCCCTTACTCCTCCTGTTTGTTCTTCTGTATGAAATTGGAACCAGTCATTTCTAACAGAATTCTATTTTTTCCAGGAGTTCACATATATTAACTGAAAACTCATATAGACTTATAAAGTGTTCATATTACTGTTTGACTGAAAAACTTCTCTAGTTCTTCCTGCTGTCCATGTTTTTCCAGTGCACACGAATACAGTAAAATATTTTTTAAAAGTTGTGTTACATTAGCTGAAATGGTAGTATGATGCAGAAGGCAGATACCCACATTAACTTAGCAGATGAATTTCCAGTCTTGAGTTTTTAGTAATCATTAACCTCCATGAGAAAAACAAGCTCAGAGACCATACAAAATACCTGCAAAATTGATACAGATATGAAAGGGTGTGGTGAATTTTGTTTCTTAAACAGAGGAAGTAAATAAAACTCACAAGAAGGTCTAGTCTTTAGTTATTTTCAAGACTGTAGAGACAGAAAGTGGGATGAAGATAGTCCCAGTTCAAATATCAAATCTAGCCAGGTTCAAGTTTTGCTATAGATTATATGGTATTGAAAGAGTATATAGGCATTAAATCTATATAAAAATACATAGATTCATATATAGCTATCTGTGGATCTGATAATTAATTCTTCCATCTACAAACTGATACAAATTTGTTGTTATTAAATACCTTGCAACTGTATTAAAAGGGTACTTCAAATTATGTACTTTTACAATTAGTAATTGGGCCTTCTCCACTTGAGAATGTTATTTCAATTTAGTTTAAGTAATTTTAAATGTCTATTCTGTTAGTTTTACTGCATAACATATTCCAGTTCAAGCTGTCTTCTCTAGGGCCAGAAATAGAAAAATGCTCTGAAAACTTTCCTAATAGTCTGTAGTTTATCATCTTAGGCAAGTTTCTGCACAAAAAAAACAGTTTGTTGTTTCTAGACTAAAATATACTGTTGAAAACTGCTGCACTATCCTATATGAAGGTATTGCTTAAATTAGGTCTAGAGTAGGGTTATCTGCTTTATACTGATTGCCATTTCATACATCATTTAATGACATTTACAAAACCGTGGGAAGCTAAAGTTTTAAGGAATTTTTATCCATATGGGTTAGGATTATTTTATAATGAACAAAATAGTGATTTTTAAACACAGCTTAAAGATACTTCCAAGATGCTTCAGCCACTGAAATGAGCTGGCTTAAATTTATATTTAGAGGCTTGAAGTTACATAAACAAAACTCAGGTGTGCAGCAAACTCTATAAGTGAGACTTCTAGTTGTTGTAAGCCAATTTACATATTAAAGAACATGCATCATTTGTATGCAAATATAAAAATCAGCATTACAGATCTCAGAGTTAAATATAAAGGATTTTAACACCCATAGTTGTTTTCTGTCATTCTAAAAACTTATACTTTTTTACCATATTTCCTATTTTTCATTTTATGCTAATCTTGTATTCCATGTAAACATCTTTGCCACTTTATACATTTTTACTGCAGTTGTCCCCAGTGACATGATTGATAAGTCCGATTCTTGTCTGGGGGAAGTGAAAGAGTAGTTATTTCTTTTCTGATAGAAAAAATAAAGCATATTTTTATGTACAGTGAGAGGTGGAAGTAGGGATATTGGAGCGAGAACCTGAACCATAAAAGAGATGCCAAATCCTTTTCTGAAAAAGATAAGCTTTCTGCCAACCATGAAAAATTGTGTTCAATATAAGCCTCTGAAATGTGTGGTATGATCTTCTCAGTAGGATATCCCACATTAGCTGCAAAGTTCTCAAGATCTCAAAAGGTGGCAACTGCACAGAGTATGCTCTGTCCCTTTGCAGCTCCTATCTGCAACTGGGCACATGGGGAGAATCCCCACTGAATAAAATGAGTGTTCTTTCTCCAGCACAGCATGACAACTTTGAAATTTCAGGTACAATTTACTTGGGAAGGCTATTCCAAATTCTTTAAATCCAGGCCCATAACCAAGAACTAAGATAGGCAGCCTAAGTGAGATAAGTGAGATCAAGACTGATAAAGAGCAACATGGAAAAAAAAGAAAAAAGAAAAAAAACTAGGGAACTCCTTTATGTGAGAAAGTAGGATTTAGGGGAAAAATTAATATTGGGTAGACAAGAAAGCAAAGGTTAATGGCCAGAAGGCTTGTCCACAACAGAGTATATGCTCATCAAGAGGCTGAGTATAGAAACTTACCTCTTGAAACCTTAGCGCACTTCTGAAATCTTTAAAAATTTGTGAAATCTACTGGAGAAATAAGTTATAAGTTTTATGTGATCCTGCTCAGACATTAAGTCTCTGACCCACTACAATGGATGACAAAGGAATTTAGTCCAGAATTACATATTTTATATTTCATCTACCGAAATTAACCTTTAAAATCCATCTACAAAAGAAACTTATGGCAAATATTGCTAAATGGCTACAAGAAATTGATAAATGCTTTCAACACACAGCTACAGAATAACTGTTGTGTGCCAGCGCAGATAACAAGCCCTTTCTCCTGATTTGTGCCTACTGGATTTAAAACTTTCCAGATTTGGAGGCTTTTGGTACTTGAGAGTTCCATCAATAACGTTTGAAATGTCTGATAAGTGCTACCGTGACTGAGAGCTAGCTACTTTCCAGAGGTAAATTTGGAAGTGTGAAATGAAAGCAGAAAAACCAGAGAAATTCCACAGGAGCAGCAACCTGTAATAATTTCAGAATGAAAGTATCTGAAATAAATTGTCTGTCCTAGCCAAAACTCAGGCAGTGTGGCAGCATATGGCTGAGCAAACACCTAAGCACCAGATTACCCACAGTTAAAATGGTTACAACTGAGGGCACAGCAAGATTAAAAAATCATGATCAGGGGAAACAAGGGTCAGTCCTGGGACAGCAGCAGGTCAACTGCAAATTGATGTCAGTCTTAAAACTTATGTTTATGCAAAAAATTACATACATGATTACATAAGTATCTATATCTGTATCTAGATCTAGACCTAGATATATCTATCTGTCTATTTATTTATCTATCTATGTCCCCATTCCACCTAGAGCCATCCACGGGATGACAAAATCCTTGGTTTCTTAATTAGGATACAGCATTACCAGAAACCTTTCTAAAAGGTGTAGAGGCTCTAAACCAATGGATAAATTATAGAGTAATAGAAATTTTTCATCTTTGGAAAATATATACCTAAATACGTGGATGAATACTGAGATGCCACATACTGAAAGATTGCCCAGGAAAGAGTTTTATACTGCTTATACATGTCATACAACAATCTATATTTGAATCATCACATAATAACTTCTGCCACAGGCAAATTTCCTTGGTATTTTTGAGTGTCCGACACAGTAATTTTAATACTTTCCCTTCAATATAGTTTTCTGTGAGTGGTACTATTACAGACATGGAAACTTTAAAAGAGACCTGAAGAATATTTTTTATTTTTAAAAATGCCTCTATTTTGTTTTCTATTTACAGAAGGTAAAACAAAAATTTTTATGAAATATCTATTCAGAGTGAATGTTAATAATTTTAAGGCATATAACTGGTATTCCCTTGCACTTGATGCATTCAAAAAGGTGAAATTTTCAGTCCATTTGAATTCCATACTCAAAGATACAGCTTGTTAAATATTGTTCCCATTGCCAGCAGCATTTTGTGGACTTTGAAGCTGTTTTTTGAAAGACTCTCCTTTCCAATTAAATAGAAGATCAAGGACAAAAAAAGATAGCTGTAGATCACTGTACTAGAAACTGAAATGTAAATCTGCTGTTAATATTGAATATAAAGTAAGAGGAAAATCTGGCAGCCGATGAAGCTTTTTATAAATACTATGGTTATCTTTAAATTTGCTAAGAATGCATACAAGTCCATGGAATGCTACAGCTGAAAAGTAGCATTCTAAAGTTTTGAAACAGAAATTATTTAAACCACTTGGGGTGGAATTCCTTTATTAGAAATCACTGAGTAATACCATATAAGTAACTATGTATGAAAAGTAAAGTAGTAAAACATCAAAGTAACAAATATTAGAGTACTCCAGAAATTTTTTATCCCTCACCATACTCTTGCTCTTTTTAGATGCAAAACCTCTGATCTTCTCAGTTCCCTTTTCAGTGCACACAATTTCAATCTGCAGTTGTGCACCCTCGAAATTACTACTTATATTTAGGAAAGCATAACTAATTCATCCTTCCTTTTATTGTAGAAAGTCAGAAGAAACTGACATCTGGAGGAAAAATATTTCACCTTCCTGCTGGACACACAATAGCCTAGTTCTAGCTCCTACTTGTACTGACATATTTTTCAAATGCTTTCTTACGTATGTCGTTCCGTGAAGGAGACAATAGCTTTACAAGTAAAAGACCAAAAACCCTCACTTCACCAAAACCGACCCACAGAATTCAGAATTAAAGAACAAACCTGATGTCTTCTCTGGTAATATCTTTGCATGTTGCTTATTCCTTGATAGTTTGTGACACTTTGACAAAATCGTGTGTTAAACTGACATAGACCATGTGGGATAATGGATTGCTTGGCATCTGCAATAAAGTGTATGGGGAGGAAGGAAATCAGATCTACAGCTTCAATTAATTTTTGTTTGCTCATTCAACTGAAGGAAAAGCTGATATCATCATTTCTATCTCCCCAAAGTAAAAGTTAGGCTGTTTACAACTTGAAAGAGAGCAGAAGCTCCCCTTGCTTTCTAATGTGGCCTACAAAGTGAATTATATTATCAGTCTTAATCAATGCCTAGAAGTTCTTTACCTTATAACTGCTTCTAATTTTTGTAAGTATGACTAATGATTTTTAATTTGCTGGTGGCAGTATGGCTCTTCTTTAAAATGTTTAGAGATAAGGCTTCCTAGCCACCTCTTAAAGTTCTCTGAAATTTGTCATCATTTGCAGATATTTTAACCTGGAATTTTATAAATATTTGCTTCCATGGGCAACAATAATCTAATAGACTTGCATAGTACAAGGATTCTGAAACACTCTAGGAATCCAGATTTTAATAGATGAATAATTTTATTTTCAATAGCTGACTTTTTTATCAGGTTGAAAAAAAATAGTTGTTCTGGGGAAAAAATGGATTGTGATGTTGTGTTGTGTGATGTGATGCGTGATGAAGAAGAAGCCAAGTCAAATCCACACATTCTTTGGCCCAGAAAGCTTTCTTTTGCATAAAAAAACATACTGCAAAAACAGCTACATTCCCTAGCTGTTGGATTGGCTGCATAAAGAAGAATTTGGCAATCATGTGGTAGGAGTGTGACTGTTTTCTGAACTCCTGTTTAGATTTTGGTTAATATGAAGCTTGTGCTAAGGGCTAAGCTATGTTGGGGGCAGTGCCACTAGGTCAAAGTGAGGGCAGCATGTAGTCAGGACTGTGGCCAGGAAGGGCAAAAGTCATTTTACAGCCAATGTCCCCTGCTGCTTGCTGTCTCCTGCAGCTGTAATCCTGTGTATTGGTTTTCTGACAGTTTCTGCAGAATCTGCTAACTAATGGAAAATATGTAGACCAAACTTCCAAGCTGGAAGGTATAAATATATCAGCTTACCCAAAAGAGTTTTTGAAGCAGCTCCAACAGCAGCTTGAACACTGAGGGTTTTGTGCTTCCCAGTGTGATACAAGGAACACCCACACCAGGATGGGGGAGGAAGGATGAGCGCCCTTCCTATCAGCTAGGTTGTTATTTTGTTCATAGGTACACAAGCTGCAGGTTAGAGAACTTGTGTGTTATAAACCTCATTACGTGATGAATAGGTAAATTCACATGATAGACAACTCTGTACAAACAGAATTGAGCCCTTAGATGTTTTATTTGTTTTCTTTGCAAATGAGCTCACAAAATACAATTTAATTCACATAGTACATTGTACTATGAAGCTGAGAAATTCAAACAGACCATGACACAGGACATTACCTATGATCAGCTGCAACATGATTGGAATTGATTATCTCAAAAAAACCCCCACAAAACCCCAACAATCCAACTGAAAATGTAAAGTGCAAAACTTTGCTTGCAACAATTATGATGAGATGTAAGCTATCTACACCCGACAGATGAACAAAGCCAATATAAAAAAAAAGAAAAAAATTTCAATTGAAAAACAGCCTTTGAGTCTGTTTTTTTGTGACAATGTGAAATTCAATACAGGAATAAGAAGTAACAAAATGGGGAATAAGCTACACAAGTTAAGTTCAACACTGACAGTATTTAGCATATGAAAACATCCTCAGTCTTTTCATTTTGTATAACATGTAGAATTTACTTACTGAGGATAAATACTAAAGTATTCTGAAATAAAACATAATGCTTTTAATAATGTGCTGATGCAGTTGTTCAATTGATAAATCCCTTAACAGTGATATTTCTTCTTATTAAAACATCTCAAAAGATGCATTTATGGCAATTGCATGTAAATCTAAGAACATGTGCATGCCCTCTTTTGTGTAATTACATTAGTATGCTGCTTAATTTGTTTTCTTGTTGATTATTAAAGAATGATCACTCATAGGAAGCAATAGATTATACAAAGAGCTAGAAATCTAGTCTGATTTGAGACCTATTTCTTAATCATTACTTTTCAATGTGTTAGACTCCTGTCTCAACTATTCAAATGAACTGTGCAAATTCAGTGAATTTTGGCATTCTGAGTTTCCAGTACTCGTTTACTTAAGAAAAAGTAATTTATATTGCCTTTGACTCTTACTGACTTCTTGTTAAAAACTTCCACATTAATTTTAGCATTTAGGTTTATGGGACAGTAATTACCAGGTGTGCACTTTTCCCTTTGGCATAATATTGACCTAATATTGAATGTTAATGGAGTGTTCTATGAAATTAAAAAAAAAAAAAAATTAAAGTAGAATTGCACAGTATTTATCTTTCCACATGCTCTATTTGACCAAGAGGAATTTTTCTATTATCCAATAAGAAGCTCTTATTGCTTTCTTGTTGTGTTGACTGGCCCTGCATCAACCCACGTTACCAGAATACCTGCTCCTTCATCTCTCCCTGACCACCCTATCGAGTGCCACTGACAACTTCCCATGTGACAATATTTCCATAAACCTGGTGCATGCAAGCCACCACACCACCCTTTGGCTGTCACACTCCTCGCTGCTCCACCAGCCTCTGTATTCTGGCTCTTCCCCTCTGTAACTGCTGTGTATTACAGATACACTGCTACAGCTCTCTCTTACAGTTCTCTCCAGCTGTTTCAACTGGGTGTCTGGCAGTAAGAAAACGGGCACAGGGTGGTAAACTGAGCACAAAGTGGACCAGGACAGACAGTAGAGCAATTAGAGCAATTAGAGATTAGAAGAGTAAGGGTAAGAGGTGAGGAAATCCAGAGAGAACAAAAGAGACGCAGAAATGTATTTTAATATGGAAGGAAGTGAAGCTGTCTCCTGGTAATTCCTTCTCTATGCCTACACAGAGCCCTTTGCAATGCATCTCCTCACTACTCAGGGCTTTTGGGCTGATGCATAGTTTGTCTTAATGCTGACTTTTGGATTCACAATAGCTTCCTACATTCATAAAATAAAATTAGTCTAGAAGAAACTTTGAAAGATGACTAGAAAACTATTTGACTCTCTTCAAAAAGCTCACAAAATTAATTGTGGAAAATGTTGATTTAAAGATACTCCCTTTTTTTTCAGTGCCATAGAAGAGCTGTGCATTGCTGGAATGGGAAACTGATTTTAAGTGAAGGATGGATATTATGGAAAGTAGTTGCCTCAGGTACTGATGAATCAGCATAGAAATCACTTAAATTTTTTATAACATTCTACATTTCCAGAGCTATTTCTTAAACTGACTGAGGAAGTTCTTAATCCTAAAAGGACAATGCAAAAAACAGGATGAGAGCTGATTCTCAAAGCGAGTCTTCTCAAACCAGCTGTTGTCTTGTACTTGCACGTATAAAGGATCTATAGTCTTTTAGCCTGCTTTGCAGGAGCTGTTTGGGTTGAGCTATTTCCCCCAAGGACATATGACTGTTTGTATTACTTAGAATGATAGAATGGTATTAGAATTAAAGCTCTGTCCTGATCACAGACACATATTTTGCTTGAGCTGAAAAGTTGCATGTAAGAGAGAGTTTATTTCTATGTTTTGAGCTGAACAAAGAGATACTGTATACCATTTATTTGATAGACCTAATTAATTTGATCTTGTGGTCAATATACTCTATCAAGTATGCAGAGGGCCTTTGCACAACACCTTGCCAATAATGAGTTTTGTGTAATTTGCAACTATTTAAAAAGAATATATATAGAAATCAGAAATATATACTATTACATTAACTTCTACCACAGAAAGTTTTAGCCAAAAGTAGCTAAAGCAGTGCAAGTACACTAATAAATCATGGAAATTTATCTCTTGATAATCTCTGAGTTCTGCATTTTCTCACAGCTCAGAAAGACACCTAACAAAACAAACCCATAGACCTCACCTCTGAAGGCGAGGGTAAACTTGGAGATGGCAAAATTTGAAGGCACACCACTTCTTTCATCCAGCCACTGGATCCCAGAAGAGGTCACTGAGCACAAAATGTCCTGTTGCTGGTCAAGGTGCTTAATTTTTACATAACGTTTCAAATCCCAGGTTGATCTTTTCAGTTCATACACGTGGTAGGAGTACTAGTATTACTGGAGAGTCAACCATGCAGATCGAACAAAGGATGAAAATAGATGTTGCACTGGGATTTATCATTTGAAGACAGTTGGGACTATTCAGTGATAATGATGTTCAATTGAATTAATTATTTCTACAGTATAGTGAACATGAGTTCATGATCAAAAGCTCTTGCATTTCCTCCTGACACTTATTATAAAGCATAACCAATGAGTATATGTCTGTCCAGAAGGAATAAACTTAAGCAATTGTGCATTTATCTAACACTAAAATTTAGGAAGTTCAATTTTTCTCCCCATTACAACTAATCCTGTTAAACATAACACTGTCCAATTTTATTTTAGAGTTTGGAAGTATCTCTTGGATACTGTATCATTACAAGTTAAATCAACTTCAAAAATAATAATTAATATCTGAAAGAGCAAGAATTGAAGGAAGGAAACAAATATGTCTTTAGATTAAATTCCAGCAATGGTGTGACATCACTGAGGCTGTTGCACAAAGGGAAATTCTTTGTCATCTCAAAAATTCGTATAATCTTTGTTATGAGTAATAACCCAACTTCAAAACCCCATGAGATCTGAGTCTTAATGGACTCTCCATTGCTTGGAATAACTAACTGATCTGAAGGATAGCCCTTGGAACATAGAAGGAAAACACTTAAACACAGTTAAAAAAATAGACAGCTACTTTTTGCTTATTTATTATAACTGAACACTCTCTAGGGCTGTGAGTAGACATATTAGCAGTTAATCACCTGTTAGGCACTTTATAAACATTAAACATTTTTCTGCATTGCACCCCAGGGTTTCAGCTATCTTAATTTATTTTATTCTCATACTCTGAGAACTTCTTTGAGGATTACATTATTCAAACCCCCATGTTTACACTATGAGTGAAATTGAATACGCAGGAAAATCAACAGTAATATTCTGGGCACACAGGAGACTAGAAATTGTTGGATACTGAATGGAAAACAGAAAAATTGATGCAGCCATTAAAGAAAGGTTGTGTGATGACTACTGCAGAGATGAAGAAGAGAGACAATGTACATGTGTTTGACTGAGGGTTAATGAAATTTCTGCTTTACAGTTTTACACTGGATATTGAGAATCTGGAATAAGCTCTTTCCTATGGGTTTTGTGCATGGCATAAATTATTACATACATGTTATCTGCAAGGCTGACAGAGTAAAAGTATTAAAGAGGAGTTTTAAAGAGGAGTTCATTGTGCTTCACCTTCTGAAGAGTATGTCTTTAGGGCGAAAAAAAAAAAGAAAGGCAGTAAAGGAAGTTCATACCTTTTGGAATGCCTTTATTATGAAGAAGCAGGAATAAAAAACAAAAATAAAGAAACCCCACCCAATAAACACCAAAATTATGAATGGAGACTCAACACTTTCCTGGTTCCCCTCACACCCTCTCAAAAAAAAGAAAGCTGCACAATATTGCTAACAGTAAATGTATATCACTTTTTTACTGAACATGGCTACATTTGTTATGATAAAGAATCTTCAACCAAAGTATAAACAGCCAAGCTTTTTCCATCACATTAAGATTAATTTCATTAAATGGTCAATACAGAGTGCCAAATAAAGTTTTGATGATTGAATTATTTTACTGTGGAATAGCAATAGGCATCAAATTTTTCTAAGTCATATTCTGCTGTACACAGCCCTCCAATAAACTAATTATATTCAAGAGACAGAGGAAATTGGGCAATCAGCCTGCTTAGTACTGAGCTTTTTTAAGTTGAGACACACACTTCAGTGTCACAGTCCATCCTTACAGCTTCGTGTGACTTGACTTACTCTTCATTGAACTCAAAATTCTGTAGAAAGGAGAAATAGATGAGTGGCATTTCAAAACCATTCTAAACTAGGGAAGATGCAGTGCAAGAAACAACATAAATATTTGTCTGCATGAGTGCAGACATAGTATAAAGCCAGTAATTGACTTATGTAATTAAATGTGGACAAATATAAAAACATACAATTTTTATAGGCACCAAACATCTCAGGGTTCAAGAAGCATCTGATCAGCACTCTTGACCATATGATTTAGTTTTATATAGACATGAGAGGAGCAGAATTCTATGATTCTAGGATTATCTAAACCCAACAAGAAGTAGGAAATTCCCTCATTAGACACCGCCAGACAAAAAAGCCCTAAAACAACATTCTATAAGAAATCACTAAAAAAAGCTGGGACAGAAATTTTAATGATTCAAATTTGAGCAAAAGCGTAGTTCATACTGAAATTTTTTTTCATACATAGAAATCAGTTCATTCATTTTATGGCAGAAAGCAACATTTCAGAAATATCACTTATAAAAGGGCAATATGTAATTAAATCAGTCAGATGCACAGTTAGAATTGTTAGTCTTTTGGAGAGTATGACATTTTTTGCTTATCTCTTGTGTTGCTATATGGTCAAGGACTTTCCCTACCACTCAATCACATGTTAAGCACATGGAAAAAGGAGTTTTATCTCAGTTTTTAAGATGAGAGAAGACAAATATTCATCTAATCTCCCTCACAAGAGAGTCCAACAGTCAAACACCCCTTTACCGTAAAGGTCCTATCTTCCTCTGTAGTCATTTTGCCTCATTGAACAGAAAAATTCTTCTGGAAGTCTCTTGTCTAAACATTGAATACATCTGAGAAAGTGAATCATGAATTTGTGAAGAAAGCCTTCTGTGAATTGGAAACTCATCTTTCACTTCTGAAACAGGTTTTAGCAAAGCTCAGGAAAAAGGTGTTTGTTAATTACTTGCAAATTTTTTATAGAATTTGCAAATGTGCCAGAAAGATTCTAGTAAACTCTTTGTTCACCTTTAAAATCTTTCAGAAACAATGAAAGAAAAAAACAAAGAGAAAACATTAGTTTTTTCCATCAGAAACAAACAAAACTCCAACACAGTGTTAAGAAATATTCTAGATAACCCTTTGCTCTCCACCAGGGGCAGTAGTTTGGAAACAACAGTTAATTTTTCTTCCCTGTATCTTGCCAATTCGGCAACTTTCTGTACTTACTGATAACAGACCTTTACTCTCTATATTTTCATTTTTCTTTCTGGACTGAACAGGATAAGTGCTCCCAGCTTTGTAAAATAAATACTATCTTTCTCTGCTCACCCTAACAACTGTTCTTTGTACTCATTTCTATATTGATTTCTTTTTTTTTCTTGAATATGACTAAACAGAGTTACAGGGAACATTTCATTGTTTTGTTTTGTTTTTTTTTCTAAAGGAAGAGCTGTGATAATCTTTTGTAGAACTAATGCAGAATCATAGGTCTTACATACTGCCTACTATGTTCGCAGCTTTAAGGAACTGCTATCAGTTTATCTGCAACCTGTCATCCAGCCAGGTCAGCAGTGTAGGTGAGCCATGATGAAATACTTACTGTTGAGTTTTGCTACTATTATTATTGGTCTTCAAGTTCTCCGGCTAAGTTCATGGAGGAAGAGGAGGAATACATCTCTGAGCAACTTGATGTACCCCTCCACAAACTCAAACTCAAGCAGACATTCCGTAGTCCCCTAAAATCCGGACCAGAGTAACACAAATCAATTTTTTCCTTAAAGGAGGGTGCAGGACACCAACACTCAGACTTCAAAGGCTCCACTTCACCAAAAAAAAAAAAAAAAAAAAAAAAGGCAGCTTCTTTTAACCTTCTTCTGAAGGTAATCTCCAAGATAATGAGTGCACAAGAGACTTTTTCAGAGGAAACACGTTACACTTCTTGCTTGTTGTCACTGCAGACATCCTCCAGAAGTGTATGAGGCAAGATCCTCATATTAACAAAGCTGATGGTAACTTCAACAATTATAGAGGGAAGGCATAGGCTGCTGTGACTTCCTGCCAAGGATTTCAGCCCTTGATGAGGACTAATAGATGACATCAGTGGAGTAGTGATTACACTTAATAAATCTATTAAGCTTCTTAATGAAAAATTTTACAGTTCATTCACTTCCCTCTGCGTTGTGAGGCCTTGACAAAAAGATTCAGAATCAGGTATAGCCTCTTCATTACAAGCATTCGTAGAAATTACATACATACCTAAGCTTGCACTGTTTATATGGTGGCTGAAGCAGCAACATAAAAAGAAGTTGCTTGCTTGCAGAACCACAGCAATCACAAAAAACCCCACATTTCTCCAAGAAATCCTGTTTTGACTCATTATATACTGAAAAGATGGAAAATAATAATTCAAAGTGGGAACTAGGACTGCACTTGTACAGGGGCAACAAAACCATTCTTTCCAGCCATCCATTTTAATAAAGGCTTTGGAACACATTTGATTTTAGTCCCATTATGGAATAAATCCACAATTTTGGAACCTCAAAGCGCCGTGAAATGAATCTGTCACGTTCTCAAGGTCTCTCTAGTACATGGCACTTTTGGAAATGTGGTCCTTATGTTTTGTCTTAAAGAGACAGCTTTCTAAAATGGAAAACAGTGATACATGATAACCAATAACACCCTGGAGAGATATTTGCATGTATTTGCTCCTTTTAAATGCAATAGTGCAAACATGTAGCAGACCCTTATTATTTACGCATTTTAAAACAATCAGTATATATTTGTTTTTTAACTTTTGTTCAATTAGCCTCATCTCCTACAAAAACCATTTGTAATAATCAGTATTTACTGCCATGACACATATGGGCATGAGTGGAACTAATCATCTGCAGGCTGTCCCTGCTGCTGAGCTGAACAAACAAGCTGTTCAAGACTTCTTCCTGCAAAAAATTTCTGCTTCATAAATCAGTGAGAATCTAATCTAACGTTTTCCCTTTTTTTCTACAGAGACTTACTTGAGATCCACAAACTCATTTCTGAATGTGACAAAAAAAAACCAAAAAGTGAAAAGGAAAAAGAAAGACATAGGCCCAAAGCAGACAGTAATAAACAGACATGCCACTCCAACTGCAATTTTAATCAATAGAATTAATAATATGTTCTGGTGCCTACACCTGTGACAGATGGTCAACAGAGAAGAAAATGATCCCTATCAGAATTGCTGAGTTCTGAAATCCCAGTGCACAAACCACAGATGGCACTGGCAGAACAGTTCAAAGAGTTAGAGATCCAGAAATAGACTTTCCCTTTTCTGTATTGGACTCCCAAAATGTGTGGGCACTATTTGCAAATTACCTAAAAGCAAACACATCTTTGGGTTAAAGCAACTTGTCAACCTTCATTAATATAAATATTGGATAGTAGATTAGGGACATGCTAATCCAATAGATTGATCAATTCTTTTTACATTTCAGTGCTCAGAATTTCCATTGACCATGGGGAATGCTTGCAGCTCACAGACCCTGAATATTTTTGTGCAACTCACAAATAATCAAGGTACTGCTTTCCACTCCAGGCAAATGATCAGCCTTGGAAATCTATTAATTGTTTGAGAATGTCACTATGTGTGAGTTGATACAAGTTCTGTCATCAAATTCTGAAGCTATGAATGCTACAAAAGTGTTTGGAGGACTTCGACTGATTTTTCTATTTCATCTTTGTGTGCGAATCTGAGCCTCTAGATCCCCACACAGACCTGCCAAATCAAGGCCAGGATTTAAATCTGTAGTGGTAAGTGAAAAAGACACTTGTTACCTGGGAGAAAAGACATCATAATGATGGGATTGAAACACAATGAATGTTTAGTATCTATTTAGAAAATTACTACTTTAAAACAACCAATACACTCCCAGCTCCTTATATGCAGTGTGTTCCCTTTGACCCACAATAAGAGTTTGAGTGTAAGGGAATAAATTATTGCAAACAAATCTCGATAAAAGGTGTTGCTGGCAGGACTACCTCATCAAAAATGCTGTGGTTAGACAATCAAACAGCTGAGTTCCTTGAGTTCCTATAAATTTCAGGAAAGCAGTCAGAGATTTAAGCCTGTGTCAGTATGGAGATGGGTATTTAATCGTATCTTGAGAGCAGAAAATGTGTTTCTCCCAAGTGATTAAAAATAGATTTGACAAGAGGGTTTTTCTTGCATGCTTTATGTCACTTGTGCACTTTTGGGGTGTTTTCGGCATGTATTTTGGTGTGTTGTGGACCTAAAGGGTCTTTTATAAAGGTAATTGCATTTTTGTCACCCAGCTGTATCTTGCTCTTGATTTGAGGATCAGTAAAAGGCATCACATAAGATATGAAAGAAAGAAGATGGGAAGAAACAGCATGAAAGGGTTTATATACAATAAAAATGACTAAAATGAGTTTAGCTTTTAGGCCCTAAGTGGAGCAGAGTAAGACTGTTGCTTCCATGAGATTGTTAATCTGTGAAGAGCAAAGAGTAGAAGGAGGGCAGGAGGGAGGGAGGGGAAAGTTCTCTCTCAGCTCAAGGAGGATCTCCAACAATCCTTTCAATAGTGAGGAGGTGGAGGTAAATACAGGTCAGAGCAGGAAACTTATTTGGGTGCTTTCCTGAAAGGGAGTGAAAGAATGAAGAAGAGAGAGGGAACCCATGGGTTTGAAATTTCTGGGGGATGTATGCCTGTTTTCTTTCCTCCATCAGTTGCAAAGAAAACCTCCAGAGATTAAGCCAAGGTCAGTTACCGGTAATTTTGTTGCCTAAAATCACAATACCGGTCTCAGTCCAGCTCATAGGAATTAATTTTTCTGTACATCAAACTGTTCCACTGTGGACAGCAGTTTACCATGCCAGTGGCACATAATCAATATGGAAAGGCTGCAGTGAGAAATAAGTTATTGGGAAAAGCAAAGACCAATTGCTTACGATGCTTCGGACAATCGAAAAATTTATATTATAAAAAGTAGCATTTGGTTGTGATGCATTAAAACATAGAAGAAACAGTGAAACAGAAAAGGTAAACATCAAAATTCAAATTTTAGACACATTAACACACAAGTAAAGTAATAAATTGTGAGCTAATAGAAAATATTTCCTTTAAGAGAAGAATAAAGCTGCAAAATGTTAATTTCTAACTGAGTGGTCTCCATCGCATAAAAATATGAAGATTAAACACACTCTATTACATGGAAGCCTGTGACTGTAACCAACAAACACTTGATAATTAAAACATTAAAAAACCATCAGCTACTAAGGACAATCTCAGCTGAAATGGATACCACTGAAATGACAGTGCTGTTCACAAAACAAATCAATGTACTTGAAGCTTTACAGCTGGGCTAATGCAACTAGAAAGGAGGCTGGATTTAAAAAAAAAGTCATTAACTGCTACTTTATTTCACAAATCCTAGATATGCACGCTTCCCCAGGATGCTAAGAGCCATGCACAGCATCATCTTGACTGACAGTCATTCCCCTGTTAGGTGGCAGATGTACTTTAGACACTAACAGCAAATCATTTTCCTATTCTGAGGGATCTAATAAATGAGAGGAGAGGGGGAAAAGGAATAGGAATTTTCAGAGAGCTGACAAATAAATCCTAAACAAAAATTCAAAAAGCAGAAGTAACAGAAGATAGCTGAATGTCCACTTACTTCAAACATTGAGATTAAACCCAGCAAGAAACAGCTAATTAAGAGACTGTGGATTTATTTTCTAGATAATTATTTACTTATAGTGCTTCTTCCTGTCTAATAGTTGGATTTCTGCACTGAAATTCCCCCCAAACCCTTTACCATATCCAACTTGGAGAGAATCATTATTTAAAGAGAAACCTGTCTTAAATTTTATATTCATCATAATGTTAAAGAAAAGCTTGTTCATTCTTAGCTCATGTTGTTTAGTTATTCTTTCAAATTTACCTGTGTCAATTGCAAATGCAATCCCTTAATAGAGGGATGAAGTGGACTTGGGAAAGTCTGTGTTTTTTAAAAATAGAGTATTTAGTGGAAGTATTAATGAAAAATCCTGCTTTTTAAACAGCTTTTTTTAAAGCAGTAATTCCTGGATGATTTTGTACAGGTTTTCTCTGACATGTAGGAGCTAAGTAGTTTTGAACAAAAACCAGAACTAAAGTAAACTTGTCTGGCATCTGGAAACTACAAGACTTTGACAGTGAAATTTTGGTTTTAATCTGCTCATTGATTCAAAACATCTCAACTATCAGAAAATTATAGGTTTGTTCCAAAAAAAAAGCAAAAATGAAACTGTGAAATATATATGACTCTCCACATGAAAATATACACAAGCAAGAAGCAAAACAACCCCACATTTCAACGTAAGCTTCAGGCAAATTCTGTCTCAGAAAAGACCTAAGCATTTGAACACAAATTAACATGTGAGAACACATTTAAAGGGTGTTTTTGAAATATTTTCAAAAATGTACTTTCTTCATCTTAAATACTCCACTAAGCAGTTTTGTGTTCTACAATTGTATAGTTATTTGCTGCTTCTTTTACATACTATAATTTTTTTGATTATATTGCCATCTTAATGATGAAAGCGACCCTCTTTATGGATTATAAATTATGTCATCTGTATATCACTTTATAATTAATTCTGTATGAATAACTACTTACCCTGCACAACACCTTCAACAAACCAGTGTGAATGTTATGGGAGATAAATACTAATGCATTAACAATTGCATTCTTTAAACAATTTAGCCCAGATTCCTGGGAAATATTAAAGGATATTACCAATATTGCCTCCAACTGTCAAAACCTTCCAACTGATAGTACCACCCTTGAGGCAGAAATGTCTGAGCTGATTGTTAAATGGTCCCTGAACCCCCAACTTTCAGCCAAATTAACACGGTTTAAATTGAATATTAATATAAGCCAAAGGTGGTTTTCTTTAATAACAGGGCTTAGTAATTGGAGCAGATCAAGAGGTAAAGACCAAGGCTAGCACCAGCCACTTGCTCAGAGGGCTGAGTTGTCCAAAGGGAATGACGCTTGATGCAGGCTCTAGAAGTGTGAGGCCACTGGCCATTGCCACACTCAGTGTTTTGTGGTGAGAGTGCTTCCCACTCTTGGTGCCAGCAGGGAAGTACCATGGTAGGCACTGCTCCAGCTCAGATGGCATTTCTAGCATTTTCATAATGACCATTTGTTGCCTTTTCTATTACAGCCCAGTTCCCACACCACTGAATGCTTGCAAGGATATAAGCATTTCATTATAAATTTAATTGTGATAAAAATTGAAGCATTTAATTTAAACTGGCATCTTTTTAAAACTGAAAATTCCCCAGCATGTAATTTTACATATTCAAATGAATATATTAATAGAAAAGTTTGTATTTTCCTAAAAATCTAGAGGTTTAATAAGTAATATAAGTATAATTTTAAAAAAACAGAATATGTATTTCAAGAGAAAGTCAAGATGGGAAAAATTCTGTGATTTTCTAATAATAAATTTAATATCTGGTAAAATTATTTTCATTTGCTGGACAAGCTTTTAAAAAATAAAAATAAAAGCCTGTAAAGTATGATCAAATAATTACTATAATCCTGTGATTCTCAGATTATTCAAAATTTCTATCTCTTTTCCCAAGAGACAAAACTAAATAAAAATATGGTCAAATAGGGAGTATTATAACTTTTTTTTTTGAAAGATCACATCACTTTAGTTTCTTAAACCAGTTTATTGGAAAGGCAGGAACAATGTTGCAATGGCAAGGGACATGGACAAATACGCTCTTGACTTGTTATAAAAACATAGCTTTCCAAAATACTGTAATGCACTTAAATGCATATAACTGATGGATGCTTCAACTAATTAAAAAAATACATAGATCTCCTCAAGATGTTATTTAATTATTGAATTGTTTTCGCTCACTTTTCAAGGTGTGTATATATGCCTTTTATACCTACCTCTCATACTAGCTTTTTGGAGCAGTAATAGAATATTTGGTTTGATTTGTTCAATGCAAATGATTAGGAGGTCAATATGTGACAGAATTTCTGGCTAATACTAGTTAATCTTGTCTAATTGGAGATCTTACCACTTGCTAGGATCTCCAAATGTCAGTCATCATTTATGCAAAATCCCTGGGAATATAATACCATAAATATTACTTGCATTAGTGAAGTTGGAGTTTCTGCTTTATTTAACAAGGAAATGGAAAGTTCAGGGCTTAAGAAAGAGAACCTTTTCTCATCAACAACGGTGTGATGTAAGGCTAGAATAATGAATGACTTAACTGTCCAATGATTTTATTGTCATACAAAAAATTGACATGGGAATAAAAAAATACTTATAGGATGTTGATATGCGTTTTATAAAGTAAAACTGTTTTATGATATCAATGCTCTTATCTCGGCATCCTACTTCCAAGGAAAGATAACATATTTATATGAATAAACAACAATTATATTAAAATTCTGTCAAGAATTCTAATACATTGTAGCACATTTTGGGGTTGTAGTTTTATTATCTATCTCACAGCAGTAAATGAAGCATTGAACTTAACCCCTTCATTCCCTATGTTGCTGCAGGCTGTGTTTGCCTTAGCTTTCCTTGAGAAACATATCAAAGGAGGGATTTTGTTGTCTGAGCCCAAAAAAGATGACTTTGTTCGCTTGCTTACTTTGGTCAGTTGGTCCATAATAAATTCTCACCACAGTGTTGCTCTTTTTGCTTTGTTTTCGGTTTTTTTTCTGACCCCCAGACCCTCAATGAGTTTGTCACCTGTCTGAAGAGCTGAAGAGCTCCATATATCTGAGCTGCTCCTTAGGGCACCAGCAACCTCATCTCCTTTTCCTTACCTCCCATCTATCCTAAGCAGCCTGAATGCAGATATCAACTCATCACAGCCCTCCAGATACACAGGCTGTCCCCATCTCAGTTTTTGTAATCACATCTTAGTTTTGCAGTCACACACACCACACTAGGTACTCCATGTGCTTATCTTTTTCTCCAGACTTCTGTAGCTCTCCTGATTTCTTCCCAGGTGTCCCTCAGAAGTGATGCATATGCACAAAATTAAAGGGAGCCTCAGAGTTGGAAAACCCTTGGCAGTCTCAGAGGAACAATCCTTCCTATCCCAGTCCTGGATGTTTGCAAACAGCAAACCTCATGACAAATGAAGTGTGCCCTAGCACTTCTGGTCAGATGTGGGGTGCTCCCACCCTGCAAAAGAGTGACCTCCAACCATTACTAGTCTGCATTTTGCCTTTCTGCTGGTCCTCTGTGCATGCCCAGTTCGCTCTGAGGTCTCTCTGGATGTAACTTGTTCCCTTTCACAGGATGTTACTATTAATTTCATGAGTTCAGATCTGAAGGTAGATAAGGAGTCTTTCTTTTGCTGTCACAAGCTTCATGCTTCTCCCACCTTGGGAGTCTTTATCCATCACTCATTCAAGTATGGTCTTTAACTGCACCTCCTTCCCTGCATCACAGGGCTCAGATCTTCCCCATGAAGCATTCCTTGTGAAGCCCCTGTCAAGATCACATTAATTGTCCCTAAAAGCACACAGTCCACTCCACTGCCCCTGCAGCTCCTCACCCTGGTGACTCAGGGCCCTGACTAATCTCTGCTGCTGGTGTTCCTGGAGAGGTATTCCATTACTCCTTGTTGCCCCAGACTTGACTTCTGCGTTCCCTGAGAGAGTTCTGTCTGAGCCAAGACATACCACTAGTTATCAGCTTCTATTTTTTAAATGTACAGAGAATGTAAACCTTTTCTTGTACTTCTTTTGCCAAGCTGAAATAGATAAAATATTTCAAATTTTCAGCAATATAATTTTTTCTTGCATTATTTACCTTGCACCTTAAAAAGCTTCATTTCTCTCATGAAAAACTTCTATCAGTTAAATTCTTTTTCTCTGCTGATACACAGAGGTCTGCTTTCCCTGGTACATGAGCAATCTTGTTGTAGTGGAAGCTGTCTCCCAGAACTGACAGGTCCCAGGACAGAGCTCAATAAGGTTACCAAACATAGAGAAAGAAATTATCTCATTATTTCTCAGAATGCATATTTCAAGAAAGCAGAGAACTCTTAGTTGATGGTAAGGGAAAGCTAACGTATAATATTGTTAAGATATGTAGCAAAATGTCTCCCAAACTACAGATACAATCTCTTCATCCATGAAACTCCAAAAGAGTCAACATAAAGAAATACCAAAAAAGCCATTCAGAGTTGTCTGTTATTTTTGTTGTTTTTTGTTTTGTGGTTGTGAAACCAGTTAAAGATTCATATCTAAATTGTTTACAGTGGTAATCAGTAGTAAGACATGAGTTCTAAGTTTCACTGATTCGTTTCATAGTTGTCATGATTTAGGAATAGGACCCCAAAATTTCCTTCTTCCACTAAGGCCCACCAAGCCAGGCTGCCACTCACTCGCTGCCTCTTGCATCTTTAGCCCCTCCACCCCACCCCACCCCACCCTGTGGATAGCTGGAGAGGTGAAGTGCTGGCATAAAAAGACAAAGATCATGGGTTGAGATAAGTTACCATTTACTAGAAAGAACAATATGATAAGAAAGCAACAGTAATGGCAGTGATACTAAGAATAAAATCCTATGAAAGAGAGGGTGATTCACATGCAAAATGATCAACTGTTGCAAACCCTTCTCCCCTGAAGAGAGTTCCTGCCCACCCCAAGCCCCTTTTCCTGCACCTTGCAATGACCTGAGGTGGTGTAGAATATCTTAGACATGTACCTTCCTGACTACTGCAAAAATTAACCCTGGCCTGCATGTAACCAGGAGAACAGTAAAATGCCTAAATCCCATTTTTCAAAACAAATTATTTTGAAAAAATTTTAAAGAGGAGTCTCCACCTCTTATTTCAAACACTCAGTTCTCCTGTTTAAGGTGAAATAAGTGTCCTGGCCATGATACCTTGACAGGACAAAACCTTTAAAACAGTCTAATTTTTAATTGCAGTTTAAGGACATACATTCAGACTCTCTTTCTCCTACATTTAGCTTACAGTTGTCCTTCCACTAGAAAGCTTTCTGACAAAACCACTAATTACATAGCCTTTCTTGCCTACAAGCTTATTATTTCTGGGAAATCTTAAACCACTGGGGTATCATAGTCCTCCCCAAGCACAAATTTCCCACAAACTGAGTAATGGCAGGACTATTATGATACAGTTACTCACATGCATTTAAAAAGAGATTGTAAAAATTCAGATAAAATTCATCAGAGTTTTCTTCCTAAGAGAAAAATGAATCAATCATCATTCAAAAAACTTTAACAAGAATTCTTAATGAAAACCATTAATCCAAGCATATAATTAGTGGAAGTGATATAAATGTAAAATGTTTAACAACATGAGGAATAAAAACTGCAACAGTGAAAAATTATACACAATGCTTTTAAAATAAACTAGTTTCTTAACAAATAAATAGGGTTTTTTTCCTCCTTTCTTTTAGAAAAATTTCCATTTAAAAGAGGAAGAGGTAGAAAAAAACAAGTCTCCTAACACTTTCTGGTTAAAAATTTCCAACATAGAAGAACTGTAACAACAATAAATTCTGCAAGAAAGCAGGCTGGAGAAGACTTTTACACCTCAGTATGCATTGCCTTTACATCAGTTGGCTATACTGCTGTGAGGAGATTCTTGTGAGATCATGTCCTGCACTAGTTAGTTACATAAATACAGACACTACTGGGCATTGTGTGATGCTTCTCAGTCCTTGGCTTCCAGGCATCCTCAGCATGAGATTCCCCAAAGCACACTGCAAAAGCCTGGATATCTTGGTTTCATTGGAAAATAAAGATATAAGTTTCTAGTGGTGAGCAGACCAGATTCCTTCCCACATGGAAATTACCTGGAACTTTTCAGGGACTGGCATTTCTATCCCATCATGTAGTCTCATCACATAACACTCCAGCTCTCGATATATCTCTTAGACAATTTGAATTAAAAAAAAAAATCATCTAGTTACTTAATAATTTCATTTGTTGGGTATTTATAGTGTGTAAAGTTTGGTGATGCTGAAGAACTTTTCTTTGAGATAAATTTTTCATAGAAAAGCTGTGTAAAAATGCAGAGCAAAATAAGCACAATTGCTCTATCCAAAAAGTAGGTGGACAGTCTTCCCAGCAGATGGAGATGGAAAAGTTGTTTTTCTTTCCTTTTCTGCCAATAAGGAGAAAATTCTCCACTGATCATGTAACTTCAAGTGTTGCTTTGATCCACAGGAATACTTTCTCATGAAAGCCCTTAAATTTGATTCTCTATCATGATGAAAGAAATCATAATTTTCAAGATTTCATGGAACAGATTTAGTTTATAAAGAAATTTTAACGGAAGTAGTAGTAATAAATCAAATTTTAACAAATTTAAATAATGCAAGAATTGAGTTTCGTTCATAACCATATTGCATCTATGTAACTCGTTTGACTTCAGTAAAGCATGCAATTTCTGATCTAGGCAGATAAATGGATGAAGAAAATGAGGCCTTCTAAGCTCTCCCTCTTTGTTTTCTCATGTAGAGAGCTCTATACAGACTTCATTCTTTGAAAATACTCAATCCCTCAAAAAAATGGATTTTATGCGTAAACTTCCTCTGTTAACCATCCATCTTTAATGCCTTCCAGTTTGCAAAATCAGAAACAACATTTTGCTGACTCGCCCTGGGAACAAATTAACATTTTTTTACTGGTTTATATAAAGCTTTCAACTGATAAAGAGAAATGCAACTGATAATTAAGTAAATTAAAGACACCTGATGCTTCATAATTTGCAGTCATTGGTGCTAAATAATTATGTAAGGAAGAAAATGTTTTGGCTTTTTATGCAATCACACAATAATTGGAAAGATTAATGGTACTAAGTATACTTTGCAAGCATTGAGCCATTTCTGAAAACACTTGTAGTGTGAAATACAATATAGCCTAAAGACTGAAGTGTACTTAGAAGACAATTACTTTAGCTTCTAAACAATCCAATATGATTTTGCTCAAGCAGTACTGTCTGAAAAGGAGCATATATTACATTTGGTTTTGTGCTTTAAGCTGCATTTTTTTTTTATTTCTGTCACTTTTATTTTACATCAGTAGGAAACATGTCAAGTTTGGATAAAATATCCACTCTTTTGGTGTAAATGATGGATATAATATGATTACTTCACTCAAAGCTTGAATCATGAAAGGACCTTTGTCTGATATATCTTCACATAAGAGAGTCAAGGTGCATATTATATGCATGATCAAAAAGCAGAGAGTCTGACATTTGAAGGTCAGATCAGAGAGGGCAATAACAAAAAGGAAATTATGCATTCTTTTGCCACAGAAAAAGGAAGTAATAAAGGTTATGTGAGAACAAAAGTTTTCACCAGATTCATGATAAACTGCTACAATTACACAAGAATCAAACCACCTCAAAACCCCAAGATAGTTCCTATGAGCCATTCCTATATTGCCTTATATTTAAAATTAATCTCATGCAATCTCAAGATGTGTATTTATATATATTAATGTAAAGCATTGGGGAATGTGAAAATTTGCATGGACACGCTTCTGTGCTTAGATTGTACTTTGAGACATTTTTTTAAAGCCTGAATACAATTCAAAGCATGTAGAATTTGCTGTTGTCTATGGTAAAAATAGCATAAGCAAGTAATATAATAAAAGGAGTTTTTAATGGAATCTCAGAAAGTGGTCTCATCAAATATGTAGCTTTACTCTGTGAATACTCTGTGTGAATTACTTACCAGTGCAATGAACTGGATAAGCCATAAGTCAAGAGTAGGCACTGCCATTAATCTACTCTCTTTTCCTGATTCTGTGATGACAAATGGCAGACTGGAAAGGGACTGTACTAAGGACCCAATTAGAGAATAGCTGCTGATGTGAAAACTATGGAAAAAAAGGAGTCTGATCTTGCCCTTGCAGAGGCAAGGCTTTTGGAAAGAAAAACTAACCAGCTCTGTGAGCGAATACCCCTTTGTTGCCATACTGAAGAACACAGAGCACCTCGTCCAGGTTTGCATACCTGCACAAATCCATACCAATACAGTTCTCTGTTGTCAGAAGCTGCACAGGTGGAGCACAAACCAAGGTCATTCCAATGCACTAAGTCTGACAGGTACCTGTAGGTAGTGAGCTGCATCCTAAAATTTCAAGCAGAATAATGTCCCATAGAAAAAGGTTACAGTCTTGTCAAGCCACAAAGTAGTCCATGTGCTTCAAACACAACTGTTCAAAATATTTATGCTGAAAAGTTGAGAAAAAATAGTTTGTATTAATTAGTTTTACAGTTGTTTATAAACATTAAGGAAAAATCACAAATTTAATACTGAAAGGGAGGGCTTTGTCAGAACATTTGATACCCTTTCTGTCCCCCAAGAACTTCCTAAAGCCTGATCTCCACAAGTTTTTATCACAAGTTATGGTGATATTAAACCAGATAAAGCAATAAACATCACAGGGACTTCTTCTCACCATCCTCTTCTGAACACTGCTTTATCAAAGCTCTGAATTGTGATATTGAAGCTATTTTTCTTAAAATAAAGCTTTGAGTCTCCACTGATATTTTTTTCCTTCTCTGTTTTACTACACGCAGCAACATATAAAAGAAATATTAATGCTTATATGTTAAGGAACCACAGAGACTTGCCTAAACAAGTAATTTATCATGAACTCTCTAACAATGAAGGAGGTTTCTTTCCACCTTATCTACGTTTTTTATGGTCTTAGTATGAGAATGTATATAAGCTCTCTTTGGTAAGTAAAGAAGACCTCACCCTCCTTAAACATTGAAAAAGCTTCCTACATAATTTATGACGGTAATATATTCAGTAAGGTCTTTCTTTGTTGATGAATATGACAGTCAATGAAAACAAGCTTTTAGAAACTTTTATACAGTGTGCTATATTTCTTAGTAAAAGTCAACTAACCTTAATAATATTTCTTTTAAAAAGTAGGTTTAAGATGAAATTCTGTTGACCAAGAATATTTTTTTCAATTATTTAACCAAAGCTAGCACCTTACACATGCTTCTTGCATGATGTGTCAACATAATATTACTACCAGGAGAAACGGCAGACAACAATGAAGATGTTTCATAGCTTTGAAATGCTTCTATCCAAATTTAAGGTATGAAAGTATTACTATGGCCTGTTGATATTCTACAAAAACATATCTTGGAGTCATGAATTTTCCCATCAATACAATGTTAAATACAAATGACAGTTAGGAGTATGGATATGAGGATATGACATTCATTAGATCAATTAAGCAGAAGCATCCCACTAGAAGACATACTAAGGCAAACAGAAAGTTTCCTTAAGAAAAAAATCCCTCAGGTTTAAAGCAGATATTAAAGTGGTGAAGATCCAGACATTTAAGTATATGCTTTGAATGTTATTGCCAATACAATTCAAGGAAATCTGTGTTTTTAGACCATCTGACACATCAGGCTCATAAATCATCAAGTTGGCTTTTCTCCCGTTGCTTTATTTTCATTTCCCCATTTCACTCCTGCTCCTGCCACTAGGAGCTAAACACAGAACATATAATATAGGGCTTTGGATTTTTACTAGTCTTAGCAAGATTGGGTAGGCAATTCACTTGAGCCTGTTAGTAGGCTTATCTGACCAGATGGTGGCTTTTGGTTGTGCCTGTATTTGCAGAGAAGGTGATATCACAGTAGATAGCCAGAGAGAAACATCCTGATTCCCTTGTGGTTTCAAATCAGAGTATAAAACTGTAATTTCTGGTGAGACCATTTTTGTTCCTGTTCATAAAAAAGTGCACTATTGCCCAGAAATACCACAATATCATTTTAGTCTTAAGATGATGTGGAAGATTTTCACAGGCTGTTACATCTGGTTAATAATTAAGTTCAGCTTAAGTTCTTCTATCTAGGACAATTCCACTCAGGATGCAACTTTGGGATGAAATTCTGAAAACCTACCTGTCCAATAGCAATACTAAAAATTCTGAGTACAAACGAAGCTGTCAAACAGCAACCTAAATGCAGGCATTGAGTGCCATAAATAACTTGGTGTGGGAAGTGCACATCTTTGAAAACAAAAAGCTACAGTGATTCACAGTGGTGACTCAAAACATAATATAAAACCTATAGTAATTTCTGAGGTACAGAATATAATTCTTAAAATGTTCAACTCCCACTGACATTCACATACAATTGAAAACTCAGCTTTCCTAGAGCTTCTGATAGATCTGATCACACTGTCTTCATATCAAGGCCAAAATTTTACTATTTTCCTCATGTCTCAAGGTAAAGGGCAACATGCTGCAAGTGTGATTATAGAATTTTCTGATGGGGTAAAATTCTCTTAAATAAAGGCTGTAAAAGTTTTATTTCAGTTTTCTTCAAATACACCCAGAGGGGATGTAGAGGATTAATGAAGTTCAGATATCTGTTTGTGAGAGCAGATGTTGCTCCTCATACTTGGAAACCCATAAGTTTTTACGCCAGGTAATAGGATTTTTCCTTTAAAGAGAGTGTCCTAAAACTTCAGTCTATGAAAGATCCTGGTAAATAGTACTCCAAAGAGACTGGGCACTGTGTCTGTGTGCTATGCACACTGTTCAGCTATAAAGGTTTCAAGGAACAAACAGGACACACACAACTTTACATTGTAGAGTATTCCCAAAGACATTTTTTAATCCAGTGAGATATAAACTTCATGGTACTTTACCATGAGATAGACAAAGGCTGAAAATACCCTAGTGCAAATCTGCAGTTTGCTTTAACAGTAAAGAGCATCAGGCTAGATGTTAATCAAAGGCATCCATCACTGCCGACTTCCTGAAACAACAGTATTCTGAAACAACTGTCTGAATAGATTGTTGTTGCCAGTTTCCCAGATCGATCCTACTTATATTTCTGTATTATCTCGCATCCTCACCATTTTTTTTCCCGTCAGCATACAAACCTAAGAGATAAGTAAAGGTGAAAGGCTTCAGCCCTTGCGAGATGGCACTAAAACATTTGCTTTCCTACCTATGAATCAGTATGAAAATGCTGCATATTTCCCTTCTCTTTTGCAATTATAATTCGAGTCATTGGAGAGGAAATTAGACAGGCAGCTGCAAATGGAAAAAGTTAGGAAAGGAGAAGGTTACTTAGCAGCACTGCAGAAAGCTAACTGTTGTCGCTGTAAGCAAGCTAGAATAGAAGTTGTTAAATCTTTTAGTCAGTCTTCAGACTATTTACATATTGACTTGGGGATTCACACTGAACACAGAGTCCTGACTTTTGATAAAAAATATTTTTAGAGGATTTAATGATCACTCTTAAAAGACAGTAGAATATGAAGTAAGATATATTCAGAAATTCATGGAAATCAGATGGCATTTCAGGGCCAGGCATATGTTAAGGTGGTTTATAATCTTAAGACCTCATAAAAGTTGACTTTCTATTTAATATAGAAATGTTTTTCTGGATTTTATTAGTTTTAGCAGCAATGGAAACACTTGACTATCACATGGAACTCATTACATAAATCAGCTTTCTGCACTGCACATCAATTCAAGAAACTGTATATGAAACACCCTCAAATACAGGGCTTGCTGCAAGACAGAATGCTAGAATATAACAGATCTATTTTACCCACATACTGCAGTGCTTGTCATCCTCCTGTGTAGTCTTTTAGCTCTCATGACTGAACTGTTCAGTTTTTAAGGCAATGATTTGGAGCATGGCATTTGTAACACTGACAAAAATCACTTTTCCCCCATATTTGTTGCTAAGTTGCAAGAATAATGAAATATGAAATAGTCCATGAATTTTGTTTATTTTACACTGAACATTGCCTGTGAATTGCATGCATGGGAACATTCACAACTATTAGTGTCTCTTCTTCTGTCTTTTGTGATCTCATAAGAGAAATGTTGTTTTGCCTCTCTACATTGTTTTGTTTTTAACCAGAGAGCTCCTAATTTAAAGAGCATTGACTGATCCTAACAACATGCACTGAACCAAGCTGTAGTGTTGTATTTTACCCATGAAAAAAACAAATCTACTTTTCCCTTCCTTGTAATTTTATTTCTCACTCTTACCAAAGATGTGTGATAGCAAACATGTAAACACATCTATATTTTCATTTCTTTGCAGTAAAAGTCTCTTTGGTTACTCCACATTTAATTACACAGAACTCACTGATTAAAAGAAACCCTACTGTCTTATTTCTGTCACTTTGATATATTACTCCAATTTCAACAGAAGATTTCTTCTGGCTCACACTTTTGGTTAGTGTTTTCATAAATACCTTCCTTAGGCAATTCATTCTGTTAGGAATGTGTATGACACTGGAAAATCTTTTTTCCCTTCAGACCAGAGTTGCTATGATTTATGGACCTGATCCTGTCCTGTAAAGTAGATAAAAAAGCCCCTTTTGAACTAGATTCACCATAATGTTATTCCAGATTTTCTGCAGAAGTGACTCTATTACATGGAAACTACTTGTGAAGAAGCTGCTGTAGTCCTATAGCTGCAAAGGTGAAGTAAACAAAGGTCGAACTTTTCACAGCATTATTCCTACTTCCTTGGGCCCTTTTGTTTTTGATGAATGTCCTTAATTTTTATTTTTCATCTTGTGCAAATGACATTGTGTACAGTGTGGACACGTACTTTAAAAAGGACTTAACCACATCTGCCCCTAGGATAATACAAAAGAAATCTTGCACTCAATATTATAGTTAATATTCAATTTTTACTAGAACAGAAAATTCACAGAGATGTTTGCTCCCATTTTGGGACTAAAAAAAAGGAGAAATGAAACGTTAGAATTAAACTGTTAAAAAATATTTTCTCTATATATTCAGATGGCTGTCTCCTTGATTCCTTTGTTTATTTTTTCCAATTCTCATGGAATCACAGAATCACAGAGTAAATCATCTTGGAAGAGATTTGAAGAAATCCTCACATCCAGTCTTTTATGCAGAGCAGAAAACACTGAATGCAGCAGACTGCTTAGTTGGGCTGCAAAAAGCTCTGAGGACAGATCTTCTACGGTCTCTGAGCTACACATGCCAATGCTTAATTATGCACAAGGTGGACAAATTTCTTTCCCCTTATGTCAATTCAGGATGTCACAGACAGTTTCAATTAATCACAACTGAAAATGTTTCATTCTTTTGGGGGAGTCATTCTTCTACTAGCTGTGTACCTGGGTAACTCTGTAATTTTGTTTTGGTTTTTGTTTGTATGGTTGGTTTTAATGTGCTATGTCTCAGCACTTCATGTTTATTTAGAGTCCAGGATTTAAACCAGAATTATAATTAGGTGCAAGATATAAAACAGGTCTTCAAAATAGCAGAAAAATATACAATGAATAAGGTGATGAATGTTTCCAGGAGGCCCTGTGAATCATCAGAACTATATTCAGATTCATCTCCAGGCTTTTCAGGGGTATAGAAAAAGTTGAATTCTTTCAGATGAGGAATGAGGACAAAACAAATTCCTCAGGAGGGATTTCACCTTATTGTCCTTCATGGTACTCAGTCTCATGTGACAAAAGCTGCAGAGTTTATATTGCAACACAACAGAAAAATTCAGTTGTCCCATAGTCGTCCAGTAGTTCCAGCTTGGCTGAGTGTCAGGGCTGTGCCTGAGTGCACACACAGTGCATTTAGTCAGGAGTTCCCTGGGTGCTCCAGGAACTCCACAACTCTGCTTTCTGTGCTCATGAACCAGTAGACTGACTGGAGAGGCAGGTTTAAATGAATTCCTGTCCACCTTCATGTGTAAAGCTTGTACTGTTATATACTTGGAGATTCTCCCAGGCAGCTCATGCTGTGCCTAAACAAATTGGTAAACATGATCTGCATGCTTCAATTATTAACTGGCATTCCAAATGTAGAATCTGGTTATCCCAAATACCCCCCAGGGTGGTTGCTGCTGCAAAGTAGACTAGACTGTAGATAAATAGGACAACATCAATATTCAGTTTAGACTGTTCCTGCAAATGCAGAATGTTCAGATAGATCAGTCTCCTTTGCTTTCTAAACTCCTCAGAGAGAAGCCCAGGTGTGCTTGGATCCAACCTTAGCCTCACAGTTTGTCAAAGGTTTATGCCTAAAGGGTTGTACAGGTGTAACTGAACCTTTATACAATTTGTCCTTTCAGATTAAGGATGTCAAACTTGATATATTTATATAAACAGAAATATTTATTATGATAGTGATTAAGCAAAAGTATATTAATTGGAATTATTTACCACACACTATAGGAACTGTAACTACTGATATAGTATAGTGCAGCCTTTATAAGCCATATTGAAACAATTATATTAAAGCCATTGTTTTAAAGCTAACAAATGCAAAATTAAATACAGATTGATGCTATTCATCCATACCAACAAGTGTGATCAAATCTCTTTTGCTCAGCCACCTTGAAGGGTGTCACTATTCAAGTGAGAAATCTTTACACACGCCCCAAGCAGGGGCAGGTTAGAAGACCCTGCTGTTAAAAAGTGGGATTGGACTTTTACAGTATAAAGTGAATGACTGTCACTCAATGTCTCCAGGCCATCTGTGTCACCTCAGCAGCTTTAGGTAAGTTAGTAGCAGCATCACTTGTTTGTTACTCTTTCTGAATACTTTACCATTCTACCAGATCTTCACCTCACTATTAGGATGTTTAACTTTGGAATTGATGAGTCAGACTGGTTTCAACATTCTTTAACACCAAAAGCAGCATGACACTCCGTTTTCCATTCACCACTGATAGCTTTGTAAATGGGGCATCATTCGAGTTGCTTTACCCCATTCTAGGCAGAGAATCCTGCTAGAGGTACCCAAGATGAAAGCTGGCCTAGAACAAAGACAAGCAGCTGAAACTAACAAAAGAGGAATATTTTACTGCCACTAGACTACTATCTACTGCCCTAGTCCACTGCTTTTTATGTCCATGGTAATGCTTATAGCCTGATATCTTAGCACAATTACAAAATCTGTAGGGAAAATTTGATCTTGTGTTAAATTTCCCATTTAGTTCACGATTTCAGGGTATTCCCAAAAATCACATTGACCTAGAGGATTATGGCAGCTCTTTATCAATACAGAAACTTTTATGGCAGTCTGATCTTGTTCATATTTCTTGAAACAACTGCTTCCTCACAAATATTCACAACAGTTGGGATATACAAAACATAAATAATTGCATTGTCAGTAACATATCACCATCTAACATAACAGATGACATCCCAATTAGGGGGGTGGGGGGTGGGTAATTTATATTTACAAATAACTTCCAAGAGGATTGAAAAGTGGAAGACGTTAATACTGGAAGAATCATCATTCGATACAGTTGATTGGAAGACAGTCTTTTTAAAGCTTCTGAACTGGAACTTTGAAAAACAAAGATGATTTATAGCATATATTCTGACAAGCCAAAAGCAATCAGTATTGAGTTAATCTATAATATATTTGATAAGACTACTAAACTATGCAGATACACACTTCTAGAAACATAATAAAGTAAATTAGGTTATATTGGCACGTTGTATGCCAATATTAAGTTAAGAGCTACTCAAAATATTTAAAGGAATAATGTTACAAGCAAAATAATGTATACGAGGGGAGAGCTTTATATATTAGTTAAAAAGCTTTCTGATGAATGATGCACACTACAGAAATCTGTTCAACAACAAAATTGGAATATTAAAGGGAATTTTACTTGTTGTAGGCAGGAATACATCTCATAAACTAATTTTTCAATACTGCATATAGAGAAAAAGTCATCCACACATTTTGGAAAGACTGAACTGGCGAGAGGAGTTTTTTCCTCAATTTTTGGATGTCTGTGTTGGAGGAAAATCTATTTCATCACCCTTTTTCATTCCTCCCTCTCCACCCCTCCTAATCCATAACTATTGAAATTTAGAGAAGATGTTCTCTTTGCATCTCTAGCACATTTATTGTTTAAATAGATTCAACTAAAATGAAAGAGGTTCAGAATTAAACCAGCAATAAACATTTAAGTTGCAGTGGCAAGAAAATAATATCATTGGCAAAGTTTTGGTTATTTGACTTGACACAAATTTTCTGAAATAGGAAAGAAAAATCATGTGCTAGTCAAGCTGAACTGAAAATACAATGATGCACATGTAAAATTTGTGTTCTAAGATAAACCATTCAGCTATATCAAGAGAATCAAGAGAACACAGAACAATGATCTTTCCTAATTTTCAGTACTTAAATACAACCTGTACTTGTAAATACTAATGTAAGAGGTGAGTTTTCAACATCCTTTCACAATTTCTTAAGTTGTTGCAGAGAAAATATGATTCTTTTTCTACTCACAGACATCATCTAGACAGCCTTGATTTATCAACATGAGTGAACTGGTGTGTTTTTCATCTGGACCTGATGATGGAATCTGATAGCCTTAGCGTATCTGCTTTATTTCTTTACCCTTCCTGTGAACCAGCAAGAGAGGAAATGACTGCAAGAGTTTCTTGACAAGGAAATAAAGCAGATCAAGTGATGATTATTATTTACTCTTAGTAAGGCAACCATGCAGCCAGAAGATCAACCTGATGTTATCTAGAATCAGTCTATTGATTAGGACTGTAAAAGCACCATAACCCTGTAACAGCATCATGTTCACAGAATCACTGGAGTTGTGTGACAATAATTACACAGAGGAAAGAGCATCACAGAATTTAACTTTTCTTCTTGATATCTATTCTTGCCCAAAACACATATTTTAACAATTGGCTTTTTTTTTTGTTCATTTTAAAAATAATAACATATGTCATACAATTTTCTTTCCAGTGACACAGAAAGAAATAACCTACCAAACATAATCAAAATTACTTTGCAGAACAAAACCTTCAATAAAGTTTCAATTAAATGGCTCTTCTGGTGTAAGACATAAAGATTGATCAAACTCTGCTACCCAAATGCTTATACAACCAGCAGGCTATTTTCTTGAATTAAGAAAAAAAATTTTCATAAACATTACAATTAAATCAGTTCTCTAAAAACCTCATGCTGACTATTATCAAGTATATGCAGCTTTAGTTAACCTAAGTGTATCAGAACCCTTCCAGTAGTGGAGAAAATTGTACTCCAGCAGTCACTGATTTACAGTCATTCCCCTCAAGCTTGAATTTGCCTTTCAGCTCTGTCCAAACAGCTGGTATCTAAGCCCATCTATTTTGTTGCTCTGGCTCCGCACGACAGCCTTATGTTCAACCCTGTGTAAATGCCTTAATTTCTTGCATGCTGCTCTTATTTTTGTCATAAACCAAGAAAAAATTATAGTGCAAACAAACCATAAAATATTACAACTTTTGGTCATCAATATCCAAGCAAACAAGAAAGTTTTTGACCACATTTTCAGCTTTTTCTACCCAAGTTCACAATTGTTTTTGTTTTAAAATGAAGTTCAGTTTAGCTCCCATCCTAAGCAAACCCAGTACTTTCTAGAGAAGCCAGCAACAGATTTATTTCTGATTTTTTTTAAAACCAACTATTCTCCTTTTAGACTTCTAGCCTTAGAGGACAAGTAGCAGCAAATTAGTCACATCCCTCAAAGCTCACTCTCTCTTTCCCATGCAGTTCATGGAAAAACTGTGGCTAAGTTATTTGAGCAAATTTTTATTTTGACCATGGATGTCTCTGACACCCAGATGATTAATACTTCACTGTAATAGCATAAATATGGAAGACATTTGGTCTGTCAGTATGTGACACAGCTCTAAATGTCCTTCAATTTGCACTGTGACAAAGTTCTTGACTTGAGACCAGATGCTTCGTAATAGGGTAATGAAATGTCATTTATTGCAAATACTAACAAGATAATGGTATTATAGCTTATTGAGTAACGGAGCATTAACTTTTGCAATATTCTAAATCAAACTGGTTCTCTGATGGGTCACATTTTCACATGGAAAACAAATTACTAATTGCATTCAATGTGGACAAATAAAGAAATCTGTTAGAGATTAACAGGAATTTTATGCTAGGAAAGCTAAAATTATGACATCATAGTTTGAAATCATATTCTCTGGCATTTACCCTTCTCTGATATTGTCCAGCCTACCAGCATCCTGCTGTACTGTTCTCTGTGGGAATTGGTGTGGAGAGGGGAGGAAGAGAAGGGTTATTACCATTACTTAATTTTTGGTGCTTTCTCAGTTGTTATTTAAAAAAATCCCCATTAAATCCTACTTTCTCAAAGACGGTGAACAAACATGATATGGTTTCCAATCATGCTACTTTTCCAGACAGGCCTGTGACTTTAGGAATCTCATCTTTTAGCCCTCTCTTGGCACAAATTACTTTCCCTTTTTTTGTTTTTTCCTTCATATACACATGTAGGAAAACATGGCAACAGATTAAAATTGCTCTTCTTTTGTCACTCCTCAGAAATCATTCTCTCTCACTCCCCATGAGAAGCTTTTTGCTCCAGCTTAGTTTTCCAGCTATTTAACTCCATGCACAGTTCCATTGCTTTTCTCATTTAATCTAAAGGCAATATGTTTGGCATACCTATCACCATTAACACAATCTGTTGTCACTTACAGGCAAAAAAGAGGTCCCCTGTTCAGCCAGCTGGATGCTGTGAGTCCAGGTCAGAGTACCTCCTGTAGGAGCAAGAGTATTAGTTTCAGCTGTGAATTTTCTTGAGAATCTAAAATGAATATTCTAACTACCAAGTCTCTTCAGCTATGTCTAAACTACAGGACCAGGAAAGTCTCTCAAATCCCACGTTTATTTAGGAGACCCAGTAGCATCATGGCTTAAAACACATGCACTAAAAGACACTTTGCATCCCAACTTGATTTCCAGCTGAAAAAAAATGCATCCAAAAATCATATCATTAAATAGTGTTGGTTTTCTATTATAAATCTCATCTAGTAACACATTTGACAAGAAACAGAGCATTGTATAGAGAGTTTATCCAGCAGTCTTTGTCTTGACAAGTTAATTTTCACTACTGCTGCTATTTTTCTCTTCTAACAGCATGTCACTTGCAGTTCACTGGCACTATCATAACAAATATTAGTTGTGCTAGATTGTGTTTAGATGAATATAAATAGCTGCTTTTAGTATATGGTTATGAAAATGTGCCGGGGTATCTTTCAGTTTACATGCAACAGTTAATTGTGCATAACATCAATTAAAAAAAAAAAGAAAAAATAAAAGAGAGCCTGCAACAGCAATTTGAAAATTTGAGTGTCTTATCTATAACTTACCAAAGTATCTATGGCTATAAAAATTAAGCCAGATAGTCCTGAAACAAATATTTTCAAATTATCATCTGTAATTTCAATTAAAACCCACTGGATATGAAAGTAAAAATCTTTTCTACATAGTATCTACTATTGTTTAGTGAGAGGTACATGTGATTGCTCCAGTAACATCTTGCAAATTGTCTGTGGATTTACATTAAGACAAAAACAAATAGACATAGATATTTTTCAAGCTATTCCCAAGGTAAATGTATATTTCATATATTCTGATATAAGGAGAAAAGTTCTACAGAGTACAATACTACATACCATTGTACACTGTATACAGTAGTACAAACTCATTATACATTTAATATGAGAAAATCTGCATACAAAATACTCCTCACAACATCCTGTGTCCTCACCTCTGCAAGGACACAATAGAGCAGTGAAACCTAGCTGACCTTTTACCTTTTAAGTGAAAAAAGCCACCTTACAGGGCTGGAGAAGAGGTATTTCCTTTTGCTTGAATCCTTCTAAACTGAATTAAATATAAGAGGTTTAGCTGTTTATAGAAGAGCTTTCTTAGGCTGTTAGAAAAGATGTTTTCCTTTTAGTACTCACACTAATTTTGGTATTTCAGCAGAGAAACACTGAGTTTTCCTTCTGAAAGTTATTGTAAGTCACACAAAAAGAAGACAAAGAGGCACCAAAAAGCAGAGGAGAGAAAGGGGTTTACAATAACAGCTATAAGCCATGGTGGCTTCTGAGGCCAGACATGGATGTCGGTAATGAGTCCATAATGAGCCAAAGCAGCTGCCTCCCAAGGAGAAATGGTGGTACCTCTCTGAAAGGCAAGGTCTTCCCACTCCTACAATAATACAAACTCAGGAAGATGCAGGAGCCAGAAATCTGTACTTTCTTCTGAATTTGTTCCCAGTGGGACCTCCACAACAGAGATCCATTATATCCCATCTTAAATTCAAACCTCTGTCATTTTGTAAAGCATGCCTATTCACCAGCATTTAGTTTCCAGATAAATACTTATTGAATTAAATTTTTATTCAGAACAAAAACCCACAAACCACAACTTTTAGTCTATTCTCATTCAGAATGTATGCTTTAAGCATGCCTTCAGATTTTACCTTTTAGAGATGCTTTACCTAATGGGATATTTGATCTAAAACTGTTCCTTATTCTGGATGCATAGAAGGTATTTAAGTCTCTTATTCACATGCATTTTTATTTTTAAATGAGACAAAATATTAGTGTGACAATTTAGTCCCCAGTATCCATCACATTTCTCATACTGTGGTCTATTCCCTTATCTTCATTTTCCTTCACAACAAATTCTGAAATGTTCTGACACGTTCCACAGGGCTCCCTAATGAGGTAAAGTGACTTCTATACTCCCAACACTGTTCACAGAGTGAAGATTGGTCTTCATGACCAGCTTTGTCATGAGAGACCCACCTTACTCTAAACACAGATTCATCTGATTTCTTTATAATCCTTCAGTAAGATGGTCACAAAACCATCCCTGCTCTTCCTCACCTGTCTCAACATCCACATTGCTGAATCACAGGACAAGTGCAATGTACTTTGGCAGTCTGGCAGGAGAGAAGGCAGGGGACAGAACCTTGAAGAGTGTGTGAGGGAGCTCCACAGCATAAAAAAATGTACATTTCATTGTACATTTTTGTACATTTTTGTACATTGTACAATTTGTACATTTCATTGGAAGATGAGACTGAGATAGACGTGCTTCTGAATACAGGACAATTTGGCAATTTTGGTTTTTCTTCTCTAGTGCCCTCAGCTCACAGCTCAAAATGCATCTATTCATCACCTCTGATTTACAGAGCATTAGCATATATTCATAAAGATTAAAAATAGTCTGCAAGTGCTGAACTGGAAAAAGGTTTCGGTTTTGCAGAGCTTTGTGACCATGACTGACTTTCTGAATACAAGATTTATCAGCATAAGCAGCAAGAACCCCAGAGAAATGAACTTGGTTAATGCTCATGGATGTTGGTAAATACATTCAGAGTAGAACTGTAATGACCCAAGAATTCCTTCAAAAGTGGCTAGAAGGATTTTAAACTAAGTTTAAAAATATTATACAAAAATTATACGTATGACATCTTATTAATGGTGATTAAAACATCTTTTAATTTTCTTGATTCCAAATAGTTTCAACTTCATTTCACATCAATGCTCTTTCATTTTATTTTTCTTCACAAATTTAATTGCCATAGATTTCTCCCTCCATTCTTGTCCTTCTTATATATCTTTCCACCTTATTGCCTGTTCTCATCACCTATTATTTGTCATGCCAGTGCTTCTTGAAAAGTTTTACTTGAAGGACTCAGTCTATGCAACTAAGTTCCAACATTCCAAGAATAACATTTATGTTAGCAGAGGTTTACATTCCCATCACCTCACTTTGCAATGTTTCAGGTCCACAATTTCTGTGATGTGAAATATATATACACAAGTAAGCAAGACCAAGTTTTTTTAATTAAAAATATATTAATATTACTAAATTTTGTGTACCACAGTATGTCTTATGGACAGTAAACAGGATAAGTAATGCCAGTCCCGTGTGCAAAAGAGAGAGATCCTGCCTCAAAAGATTAAAATCTAACTCTTCAGAGTTAAAAATGAAAGAACTTCCTTTCCAAATATTTAAAGAACAGAAAGAGTGTAAGAGGTTTTATCAACATCTCACTATGTGTTGCTGAGTATAACCTAGACTATTTGAGGAACTCCTCTTAATTAAATAATTTCTGAAACACTGTAGTAGGAATTCAACCTTTCAAAAAATATCAATACAGTTGTTCAAATTTCATGGGTTTAGATTTTGTTTTCATTTTTTTTTTGTTTTAAATTTGACATTTCTCTAACACAATAACAAAAAATAACTATAAAAATAGTTTTATAATACTCTAATTGTATAATACACCAGCATCATTTGCTTTGTGAGGTCGTGCAGTAGTTCAGTATTTCTGTGACAACCAGCAGACTGGAAACAATCTCTGTTCAAATTACTTCTTGACTGTCAGGACATTAATTGTCTCCCTTCTTTAAGATTTGCTCAAAGCCTGAGAGGTCAGAAATGAACTCAAGGAACCATCCTCATTTTTCTAAGGATGAAGTGGCTTCTAATTAATTGCATATTCTATAATTGATAAATGGAGGTTTACAGCATGAATAAGGGCCACAAAACTAAATTATTTGACTTAGAGAGAAGTTAATGAATACCTAATAAAAACCTGAGTGAGCTACTTGAAGTCAAAGACAAGAAGGAAATAATGATATTTTCATCCTGTATTATAGGTAGGACCAAAACAGATTATGTAAACAGACTTGCTATCCTGCTTTTCTTGTTTTATACAAAAATGATGGTGAGTTTTTCAGCACATATGCATCCAATTTAAATTCTGCTATTTTAATACAAGAAACAATTCTATAGATATCTTTTTATTTTAATAAAGTGGTCAGGGCTTTTATTTCACATAGCTCACACATGCAACAGTCACATGTTTTTTATCCCACAAAGTTGTCCCTAAAGCATTGCTCTTTCACCCAGTGTCCCAAAGCAAACCAATGCACTGATTTGAGACATTGGATTTTATTACCATTCTCCAGAATAGAGTGACAGGCCTCTAACAAAGCTGGCACCCCTTTAAGGAAAGGCAAGTCTTTTAGATACCAAAAAGGTAACAAAGAATGATACTGAAGCAGGTGATTTGTTACTCATGCTTCCACAACAAAATTCTTAATTTGCATGTGGTGGTCTTATTGCAGTTAATTATACTATCGTTTACATATATTAATTTCCCTGCGGATGTGAATTTTAGTCATCATAGGTAACTTGAGGTTGTATTTTCATCCTACCAACTACCACCAAGTTATTAATTAACCTTATATTCTATTATAGTTTCTGCTTGGATTTATTTAAACAATTAGTTGTCAAACAAACAGTGAATTATTGTATTTTCTTCCTGGGGACTCCTCATTGCTCCAGCATTCCTTTATGATGGTTTAAATGCTGTTTTAGAGTTACTGAGAATTTTCTTTTCTCCATCTGATACCAATAATGCTAGGAATTCCAATAAATAAATAATTTTATTTAAACTCATCCAAACAGAAAAATTAATCAAAACATGGCATATAGCATCAAGAATGTAAGATACTGTGTAAATTCTAGTAGTTGTTTTTAATACACTTATTGTCCAGGAATACTCTCTCATTTTGGCTTTGCTAGAGTTTAGTTTCTCAAATTTCTGCATATAAAAGAGCATGTTTTCCTTTGAATTCCTAGGTTGCACATAAAGAAGCCTAACAAAGAGATCAGCTCCCGACACAGCTTTGCAGCAGCACTTAGCAGATACACAGTTTCAAGCAAATGTTTGTTATTCTGCAGTAAATGGGACTCAATACATTCTTAAATTAGCAGTTATTTAAATTCTTGCCTGTGCTAGAACTACTGGTAAAAAACAATATAAGAGGTATAATGAAATATGCACAGTAAAGAAAAAGTGACAGCAAACTATGGATCATGTAGCAATGTTAACTGAAGCTATTGTATGATTTTCTCTTTCAGAATACACCATTGTCTCTCATATGCATACTTTAAATAAAACAAAGAGTAATAGAAGCTAGAGAAAGATGAAAGAGAAAAACTTAGAACTCAAAAAGTACACAAACTGTCAAAGTAAGATACTCTGAAGTATCCTGTAAGTAGGTTCCTAAGATGCCTTGAAACACGCTATATTGAAATTAAAACCATTTTTATATCCTAGCCATGAAGGTCAGTTCTTGCTGCAATATAATTTAGGGATGCAATATCTCCATGCAATAGAGCACTTGCTCCTGGGTGTGCTATCTTCTGGCATAACATAAAGGTCTGATATGTGTTCAGTACTGTCAGGAAATCAGTTCTGGGCTGCAAGGGGAAAGAGGACGTGTAGACAAGACTGTTGTGTTCCTCACTGGGCAGAAATGCACCTATCTTGCAAGATTTTGCAAGTTCACCTGCAGTGCTGCAGTGTGGTTTTCTAGATTGTACTCTATCCTGTACATGAATGCTCATTTGATCCTTCTTTCGCCCTACTGTCCTCAGCCTCCTGAAATCCAGGGTCCAGGTATGATTCTGATGTTCCTGTGAGCAAATCACCTATGTGGCTCTCATTCAGTTCCTCAGGGAAGACTAAATATGGAGCAAATTTAAAAGAACATAGATCAAACAAATCAGCAACACTGAAGAACAATGATATCTAAAGCTATTTAAAGCTTAAGTTTTTTGATATAAGGTAAACTTGAGAAATTGGAGATAAGGTAAATTTCACAAATTAATGTGGGAGTTCTGTGATAAGGTTGCAGACATCTTCAGATGGGTTTCTTTTGGACTGTTATTAAGAGCAAAAAACTAACACGTTTCTATCCTTAAAAAAAGAATTATGAACATATTTTCCTGATTACCCATCTCTTACAATTTTTAAGATACTCACATTTCACAGTAAAATAGCAGAGTGATGGAGAATAACTGCTTCTGGACATAATTGTATTTTTCAGTATTTTGTACAGAGATGCTACACACAGATGGAGAGGCTACCCCAGTCTTATGGAGCCTCAATGTCTGAAATGAAACAATTTCTCTTTACATTCCTTCACAAATAACATGCATAAAGGTACATAAGTTTTTCTCAGCTGGCTCAATCATGATTCTGTTACAGATTCACAATCTATTTTTATAAACTGTCAGAAAATTAATCATTTCCCACCCTTGTGCAATTTTCTTTATTTCCCACCAGCCCACCCTATGCCTTCACTTTTGTATTCTCTTCTAGCTTCTTTTGTTGATCTCCTTTTTGTTTTAGATTACTTTTTATAACTCTTCAAAGGCCTCCCTCCCAATGTCCTTTGCTCATAGCTTGCTCTCCTGAAAATCTACAGCAGCAAGACTTTTTTGAAAAAGTGACAAGAGATGCTGCTGATTCAGTGCAGCAAAGATGTGATACAATGAGAGCAGTGGGTGGTTTTACAGCTTGTGTCAAAATATGGGCTGGCCTTAGTTTTCTTGTAAATTTGTTTAAATTACTGAGTTTGATTCCTGAAGCCAAGCTCAGAATAAAATTTTTGCTGGTTTGGGAGATTTTTTTCCTATCTACTGTTCTGCTTTTTTCTCATAGAATTCTTACAAAATATCCTCTCATGAAGTTGAAGATAGCTCCCTACCATGAGGACTGGCTTCTCCAAACCAAGTATTTTTGAAGGGCCTCTTAGCATACAGAGATTTGTTATGTTTTTTCAGAGCAATCCAATGATGAATGAGTTCCAATATCACTGAACAGAAATGTCCACTTCAAAAGGAAAAAAACCCAAAAAAACAGTGATGCTTTAAATGAAAAAAAATCATAATAGATGGTGGTTTTTTCATGGATTTGAATATGTTATTTGAAATGACACTGCAGCAGAAACTGCTTGTGAACACTCCACTGCTCCTTCACATGATAGACTCATATAAAACATAGCTTTTTTGGGCAATGTATTCTATCACTGCTATGCATAATACTACATCCCACTAGCTGTCATTGCAATTACATTTGGAATCTCACAGGCCTCAGTAGCCATCTTCCTTTTTTTCTGAAATGGTTGTGGGACAGAATGGTGAAGGACAGTAGAAAGATCTTTCTTTTACCCATTCAGCCCCTGTATCTCTATGCTGCAAAACTGGAAAGGAATAGAGGAAAAAAAAATCACAATTAAAGTTTCAGAATTCAATGTTACTAATTATTTAAATTAGTACCTATGGAGAATATTTATCTTAATTGAAGAAGTCTTTAAGTGTTTTTAACAGTCCAAAAAGAGGCACACCTATTGGGAGAAAATCCTCTAGGTCTTGAATATATGCAAAAGATTTTTAGACATAAAATTCTTCTGTTAATATAAATACCAAACTCTGAGCTAATCTCTTCTTCAACTATGTTAAAGCTCAGAAGAACAACAAAAAATATGTCACAGAGTTACAATTCACGACAGACAAGTCACTGGGCATGACTGTGATTGTCCCCCTTCCTAATCCACGGCAAATGCAACCTTCACAGGAGACAAATTTGTGATGAAAGAGCATTACCCTAGATAGTTCTGTTTCCCCACGGGTGAGTAGGTGCATTTGGACTGTCCTCATGGTTTAAGTGTTATACCTTGTGTAAAATATCTTACTGATATGAGCAATATTTCTTTTCATCAGGCAGGATGCAGTTTAAGAGATCATTGTATAAGGTCACATTTTTAATAAAAGTGTCCAAACAGAATTTTATTAGTCTGACTAGGAAAGTTCCCCTATGTAAACAAAATTTATTTGGTGCCTTCCAGGTACCTTCTTGGTCAGCAGCACTTTGAAAACAAAGCCGAAATGAACAGAAGTCACATGTGAGCTTTGTTTTTTCATAATCTGTGATTATATTTCATGGTCTGAGTGAAAAAGTTCACATGAGACTTCCTGTCTGACCCCATTTCAATTTTTCAAAAACATAGACTTTTTATACATTTTTTCATATAGAGGATGAATTGTCTGTCCTGTGTATAATGACTGTTGTTTCCAGCATTTTCTAATGCCTGCTATCCAACATTGGTGCTATAATAATCCTACTTTGATCTTGGCTGCACTGTAGGAAGCTGAAAAATCAGAAGCTGAAATCTGGCCCTCAGGAAGCATGTCTTTTACTATGAACAGGATCAGCAATCACATCCTGCATTGCCAGTCTTTTTTTATCTTGGTCAGAAATGCGACAACAGAAAGCAAAACTAACTTGTTTTAGGCTCTCTTGATTCATAGTATTTATAATATCTTTTTCTCTTTACCAGTGATGAGGCATTATCATGTGGAATTCAAGATATATAAATATTAATATACATGTATTGTCAGGGTTTCAAATAACCTCATTAGTGTGGCAGCTTAATTACAAATAACAGTTCTAACCCTCATAGGATCAATCTAACTGTTGACTTCACAAGAGGTTAATTACTATAACTATCAAAATACCTTCTTTTTCACAATACCAAGAGGTATGAAAAAGTTATTTAATTATTTTTAATTCAGAGTATATTTCACCCCAATCCTTGCAATGTGTTTTTGGCACATATACATGGGTGGGCTTTTTTCCTTGCTGTCTACACATTATTTAGTTTAGAAAATCCTATATCTACTTTTTGTTCTGTATAAAAACTAACAAGTGGGGATTTTAAATAAGCAGGATGTTTTTAATGATTGTTAATTTAAGTCTGTGGGTGAAAGAGCTACAGTTGAAAAGTACCAGTACAGAGAAGATAAAGTGATTATTTCAGATTTATTTTGGGGCTTATATATCTAAATCAGAGAGAAAAAAAAAAAGATCCAATTTACTGAAACAAGGCTAGACAAAGGGAAGGAGTTGAAGAAGAAAAGGCGGAGGAAAGAACTGGTTAATAATAAAAGAGAGTAGAAAATAAAATATTCCAAAACACTCATCTTTGTTACATCTTTGTAACACAGCAAGATAAGACATAAAAGGTATGTGAGAAGGCAAAGTGAAACACATTAGTTGAAGAATGAGAATCTGATTTTACTATGCAACTTTTAATTTATCATATTAAACTGTATTTCAGTGGGACCCTCTCTTCGTGCCCTCAGAGTCTTGTCCTGCCAGAACACTTGCCACTCAAAATACAGTCCAACCTAGTGTTCATTTAATTTCTCATGTAGTTACTGCATTCTTTGTAGCTATGATAATGCTGCCAAAAAGGGTTTAATGTTTACTGTTAACTCTTTAAGTATAAAATAAGGTTTCTATTTATTTTCTCTCATAACATTGATGGAAATGTCTCACAGCCATGTCAGAGGAGTTTCATATATCTATTGTCACTAAAGTGCTTTTGAGAAACAGCCATTTCAAGGAACAAGTCTTGGATCCTCACACAGAAACACTACCCCTTTGAGTTACACTACACCAATGTATGTTCATCACCAATCAGTTGCTGTTAAAAACTGAATCTTACTGGATATCTTACTGTAATTTGACCTTTTTTAAAATAATCTAGTTTTTTGGAAGTTCATCTGATGAATATCAATAAATAACTTAATTGCCAAAGTTAATAGTCCAGTTTTAACTTGAGAAATGCTACCCCTTATAATATAGGTAACAGGAAAACAGTTCAGTAGGGAAAAAGTTCCCTATATGAATTTACAGTTTCCCATCTCCCCAGTTTTCCCAATGTCTGCAGTACAACACTGATGATCTCCCCAGTGGTTCAAAGTAACAAGAAATCAGAAGCTCTGAATGAAGCTCTGGAGATTCTGAGTATTTAATTAATTTTCCTCTTCTCAAATACACATCGTTCTGACAATCTATGACATAAAGTGTGACAACATCTATCTTCCTCCTGAAGTGTCACAAGTGTTAAGAAACCAACATTTTCTTCTGTTATTTCTGCCTATGTCAGGCAAAGAGAACACCAAAAGGGAGTCAGTTAAGCACATCAAAACTGTCAGTGTAAACATTTGAGAACATTTCCCTTTTGATTACTTTCTTTCACTTTCCCACATTGATGTTCTTTCCTGACATTTATGCTGTATTGTGTGTTACTTAAAGAACAATTGTTTTGCAAATGTATCTTTCATCAGGTTCATGAAGAATTAATGATGTTAAAGCTTTTATTCTTACATACCCAAAAAAAAGGTCTTACTTTCTTAATTGCATTTTTTCTAATTTTCTCTTAGTAAAACACCTTAGTTGAACTTTCTGATTGCACAGTTTCAAGAAAAGTCAAGATGAAATTTAATAAAATCTCATTGTATAATATTGTGTATTTATTCTCCTCTTCACTAGAGGCTGGAATTTAAATATGAGGTCACTTTCTCTTCCAATAATCAGTGATGCCAGGAAACACAGAAATCTGACAAAAACTCAAAAAAAAGTGTTGGTAATCTTAACAGCAATCAAAGAATCTGATTGCAAAAAATGCTAATTTTAGTAATGCTGCCAAAAGTAATGTGGTATGAATGTGCTTAGTAATGGACTCTATCATACACTTTGTATTCAATAATGTGTTTTCTTAGAATGTATCACTTGTCTAGGATCACACCTTAAAAAGTAATGCTTTACTAATGTGTTGCTTAGTTTAACAAATTGCATTTTCAGGAAGCAGATATCCTGAAATATCTTCTTCCCCTTTTTGCTATAATAAGCATGTGCAGTGCTAGTTTCTTCAGTAGACAGGAGTTTAAATTAATGTAGCATGTCACATTGTCACCTTGGTAATCTTCAAAATATAGAGATGGGTTTGAGAAGAAGTAAACAAAATGAATGTTTTCATTGGACCAGTGAAACATCCACAGGAGAAGCCTCGAGGGATCCCCAAGGTTTTATCTCACAGCATTACATTGACAGGTACATATTTAAAAATCTATTTCTCCACAAAATGTGCTGCATTGCCTATCCAGGTTTTGTTTGTACATGCACTTGTGTTGTTTCCAATCAAAACGAAATAGATCATTACTTTGGAAATGAGAAACAGAAGTGACTTAAGCCCTGTAATTTTCTGATAGATTTTGATACAAGTTTTTCAGTGCAAGGGGTTTTTCTCTTCCAGTCTGCCTTGTACGTCAGCTCATTTTTTATGGACATTCATAGCATGTGATGACTTGGGTTTCTTTTCTGCAGCTGTGAATTTATACCATGGGAAGAAAGTAGTTTGGTTACCGAATCCATAGGAATCCATGGAATGCCATAAAATAAAGGATTCTCTTATAGGATTATTCTATGTATAAGGACATAGTCCTTATGAAAGATTTGTTTGGTTAAAATATAGGTTTTACAACAGTACTGTATAGTATGGGGAGAAAAACCAAAAAAATCAAACACAGGCTGTTGGAAGGATCTGTAGATTAAATCATTGTAGCCAGAATCAGGACTAAATCAGCCTCTTTGCACTGAGGTTAAAGCACCTTAATTCACTTCAGATTTACCTACTCTTCCAGAGTGAGAATGGGAAATTATTTTTTCAGCTGTGCTTCTCAGGTGAAGCATCTAGACTCAGATAATAATTGTGATAGATAGTTGAAAGACGAACAAATTTTTTGATATATGTAATTTGAGCAAGATGATTAAAAAAATAAGAAATAAAACAAAGCATTGTAGTCATTGTAGCCAAGACAAAAAAATATCCAGAATCTTAGGGTGTTTTAGAGTAGCAGTAGGAAGAGAAATATGTGGGGGCACCCTGGGCAGTGTCACTCCATTAAAAACACAAAGGAAAAAAGAAAAACTGTATGAATCTAAATTATCAAAGTCTACAGTAAAGGTCAAAAGATGAGTTAAGAAAGAAAAAATTTCAGGAAACTAACCTCATTTTACAAGAGCAGCAGTAAAATAAATGGTTATAGTCCAAATTCCTAGAACACTACTAAAAAACATCCTTCAATGACTAGCACAGGTATGACTAATGCTCTGAGCTATGTGACTGTTGCAAACAGTTTTCTGCAAATAGTTTGATAAACTTTAAAACTAATTTATAGTTTATTTACATTTACCTTTCTTTTGTTCTTTTTCCATTAGCATTCCAGAAAAGGTGCTTCAATTTTCAAAATGCAAGAGGAAGACATGAGTGCTACAAAAATATATTAATAATAGTTCCTTCATCATACCACAGTAGAATCTACAAGTTTTTCTCCCCATGAAAACTCATCCTCTCCATATTATTCAGTGCAAATAATTAATCATTATATAAGATGAAGAAAATAAATGAATGTTGATATTTACACTAGGACAATACAGACTGTCTAAAAAGCTTCAGAGAGTAGAAAAAAATTAAGTTCAGGCTTCAGACTGTTCTTATTGCTGTCAGCCACCAGCCAATGGCGCACATGAAAGAAGAGCAGGCAGTATTTTCCACCAAAAAAGAACTACAAAGAAAACTACAAACAACAAAAGAAAAACAGATTTAAAACCCTGAAATGTTCACTATTCACCCTTTTTCTAAAAGTCCAGTGTTTGAAGTAGTGGTAGACTTTGATATTCTACTTTCACCCAGATTAGAGCAACTGTGCACCAAAGAAACTGGTGCTCCTATACATTGCTTCTCTTGGATTTGCAGCAACTTGATAAATCCAAGATATTTGTAGCAGCATTTTGATTCCTGGATATAAATATTGTCTTATTAACGGTAATGGAGACTATTATTATTCAAAATTCTAAGGTCTAAAAATGAACAAAGGTGAAAATACTGGGGGTGAAAGTTGTAACAAAGAGTTATTCCCCTTCTCTGTACTTCCAGGAAAATTTTGATTTGTGCAAGAGCCACAGCAACAAAATGTAATAATTTAATTTTTTTTTTTAATCAAACTCTCAGGATTAGTCTATCTGGCATCAAGACACGTATAAAAACTCTGTAACTAGTTCAGAGAAATCTCATATGATTTACATAGACCAGAATTTGTAACAGTCTAGAATTCGGCTCCCAGAGAAAAATCATCTCAGTCAAGACTCTTAATGAAATAAGACAGCACACAAGTCAAAAGGCAAAATTCAGGAACTCATGGCAGAGTGTCTACAACATCTACGCTTTGAGGAAGGTTACAGGGAGGTATTTGGCATGATAAGTCAAATCACTTGTGGATTTATTGTTGCAGACATCTAGATTTCCTTACAAGCAGAAGACATCTTGGTTTAGGTATGTTAATATCTGCACACATACACACATGCAAACACACATGCACCTGAAATCAGAGAGAAGGCAAAAGAGCAAGTTTGGAAAGTTAAAATAAAACTTCAAGAACTTTAAATTTAGGAATTTAACTGAGATATTTAATCAGAAAATATAAATGCTTTTTATGGACAGTTTTGGAGACTGCAACAGTTAGTCAAAATATTAAGCTACTTATCATACTTAGTAATCAAGTGTAGTTCATATCCTTTGGGATTAGTGGAGAACAGTCTCAGATGGTAAAAAAAATCTCTTACATATCTTATTCAAAACAGAGTTTCTTAAAGCTGTCAGATGATGGATGTAAATCGGATGCCAGAGTAAGTGATTTTATGTTTGGGGGTTTTTTGTGTTTATTTATTTATTTATTTATTTAATGGCCACTTTTTCCAAAATACTGCTGACCTGTGCCTCCCTGTTTTGCAGCTCCTTATCCACCCAGTTCATATCCTTGTACCTCCACAAAATGGTGGGTTTTGCATTCTTGAGCTCAGAAGCGGAAGCAAAGATGATGCTCTGGGAAAGAAATTGTGGAAATGGGAATTTTTTCCTGGAAAGTTATTTAGTTTGAATACTAAGGTAAATTTTTTTGGTGGGGTTTTGCACAGCCCTAGGAAAAGTTCCTACTGGCCTTCCTTATGATGATGTTTCCTTACAGCTAAGTTTATGTGGAGACGTTGATTATTTTGTAGTTTTCTAGGTGTTATGTACATCGATTGTATTTCTCTGTATTTTCCCTCTATTATTTTTCATCATATGAAAACCTAGAGGGTTTGTATACTAAGCCTTACAAAAAAATGACCCTTGCAAATTTTTTTCAGGAAGAACATTGAAATCTCACATAAATTCTCATGCACTATATAGAAAGAGCAAATGTCCACAGGTTTAAAAGCCATTTGTATTACATAAGGTTTCAAAGCTTTGCTAACTCTTGGTAAGATAGGAGGTCTTTCTCCCAAAAAGTGGACATTTGAGAAGATATTAACCATTACAAATGCTGGGTTTTTCAAGTAGTGATAGGAAAAAGAAAACCTGAAAACCATTAAAAGAGAATTTTTGAAGGACAATAAATGTTCATTTGGAAATATCAAAATAATTTTACATAAAATTTTCAACATTTCATTTGAAATTCATATTTTCTCTCCTCTCATTTTTTAGTTCTTTCACTAACAAAGGTTTTGCATACCTACTATAGCAACTATAAAAAAAATTACAAAATTGACTGAAAAATTAGCATTTTTGAGGAGTTTTTTTTTCACTTTGTCAAAAATATTCAAAATAATTTTGTTCCACTTGAACTAATTTCCACCTAGTTTTGCAGTTCAACCACCAGCTTTAAAGAGAACCACCATTATTCTTGCAGCATTACTTTGAACCTCAGGAAAAAATAATAAACTAAATGTTTTTTAGATGGTTCAGCATTAAAAACAGCAAAACTGTGTTGTGAGTTACTTTTAAAAAATGCAAGTATTGAAGAGGTATTGCTGAATATTCAGGGTTTATAAAGGAGTAATGAATTTGCAGCTCCAACCTTATTTCAAATGCTATCAATTATAGATAACAATGGGGATTTGCACCAGTAAAGACTGAGTAAAAACTACAGGAAAGAGACTAGAGGAAATGGAAGTTCTTTTAATGTATTTAAGAAGCATACTCCAGTAGCTACCATTAGAAACACTCCCATTTTGATGGTTTTATTGTGTTTGATTGTTATGCACATATTTTACATGTTAAGATACAGAACAATTGTAATTTCTATAATTTCAGCATCCTTTGAATTCAATATCTGTGAAATATTGAATTACTTATGTCACTGTTGAGCAGCTAGCAGAGTAATGAAGGCACCAGTTCTCAGTGGCAAGAAGGAATGACCTTTATTGTTTTGATTTCATCACATATATAGAGTTCTCAAAAGTCACCCAGATTGGTCAGTCAGAAGCCTTCCCCCAGGCCTGATTGGCCAGGCCTGCACTGCCCAAGTTCTGGGACACTGTTCCAACAACATCCAAACTTTATCTTTATTTATAAAACACAAGAAAATTTCTCATGGAAAAAGCTGTGCTAGCCACATACTTACAAGGCAAAATGGGTTGCAAAATCAAACTTCATTAGCAGGCATGTGACTTTCATATCAAAATGCTATATCAAATTAGAATTTGTGTTTAAAATACCTGGTATATCATCATCAAGTTGGAAGGCACGGGCAGGAAATGGTGACTGTCAACATTTCTAGAAGAAAAAAGATATTTTCCCTTTGAAAATTTAAGTCAATAGCAAATTATCATTTTCTTGCAAATAATAACTAGAGCTATTATTTACTGCTATCGTAATAATAAGTAATTTTGTACATACTAATACAAGTCAGATTTTGTACTGTATTCCAGGGTCATGTCAGTAACATTTCCAATTTAAAATTCATAAGAAAGGGTTGAGAAGACAGAAATGAGAGGGAAGAAATAGGAGTTTTTTCTGGTCCAATTGTATGATACTGGTAATAAAAAAATGACTTATTATTACTGTTATTTGTCGGGATATAGGTTTTCTTTTATTTGAGAAGATTTGGCTTCATCCAATGATAAAATATGGCTTTATCCAGAGGAAAAAGTTATCCTGATTTGTACTGGGAAAAGGCAGTGTTTTTACACCTTTTTTTTTTTTTTTTTTTTTAAGAAATGAGCTGTTACATGTAAACCCAGTTAGAAAGGTAGCATAATTGGAAAGTCAAGCTTCCTTCAGATTCTTGTCATTAATCTTTGAATACCCATCAGAGGCCTTTATTAAGAGTTTATTTCACAGTGAAATTTACATATACAGTGTTCAGTGAAAAGCACAGTCTGATAAACAATACCGCTACATATTCAGATTAAGTACAAGTTACTTTTTCAATTCTATCTGCATGAGAAACTCTCCCACAAATTCCCCAGACTGTAGCTATTCTTTTACTTATTGCCAGCTCCTGGTGTTTGTTAATATTACCCTTCTTTCTTCTGTGAATTTCTTCACACATGTTACAATGTTTTGTGAAAATAAAACAGAACTCTACATTAACTCAAAATAGCAAGCAGGTAATAAATGAATCTTGCAATCACTGAAACTGTACAAGCAAAATTCCGTGGATCTCTTTGGAAGCATAGTGGTCCATATTTATGAATTCTTGTTTATCATTAAGGCTCAGGAAAGAATTCACATCTTGAATTATGTGTATAATCTTGATGGAAGTTAGAAGTATCAATGAGAGAGAACTATTCAAAAAAAAAGGAAAGCAAACTTCTGAGGTGGCCAGAACCAGAGAGTGGTGGTGCTACATCCAGTTGATGGCTGATCACTACTGGGATTCCTCTGCTGTAGTCTGTGCAGTCCAGTGGGGTTCTGCCTATTCTCCCAGGATACTAGTGACAGGATGAGAGGGCACAGACTCAAGCAGCACCAGAAGAGGTTCAAGAAGAATTTCCTCATTGAATGTGCAGCAAAGCATTGGAATGGGTTGCGCAGGGAAGTGGTGGAGACACCATCCCTGGAAATGTTTTAAGTTTCCAACAACTGGATGTGGCACTTCAGGCCATGGTTTAGTTGGCATAGAGGTGTTGGGTCAATAGAGGTGTTGGTTGAATTCGATGATCTTGGAGATCTTTTCCAACCTCAATAATAAAAGAAAAAGGATATGTGGTGAAATATGTCAAAATACCTGCCCAAAAAAAGAGAAAGGTCATTGACATACAATTTGATAAAGTGTTGAGAATAATTTCTGTGGTACAAACAGAGAGGACAGCTATTAAGACACATGACACAACCAAAAATGAGAATAAAGAAAAGAAAACATCTAGATTTTACAGTACTTTAAATAAATTTATACGGGTTCATTTTACTTGTCTTTTAAAAATTGCAACCCCTTTCCGCTTTTTGAATCTGTAAATTCAATCTTGTCTGAATTTATGTTCAATACTTAATATCACTAATTCACTAATTGTAGCACCTTCATTCTTGTGTATAACCTGATATTAGACAGAGACCTCCACAGAGAGGATCATAGTAAAACAATTTATTTTCTGCCAGCACTAACAGAGAGGTTGAGTAAATAGGTATTTCTAAAGTAATAAATCTAAGTAGACAGTAAATCTACTTGCTATGTGATACTGCCTTGACTCTCAAGTAAAGCCAGCCCTCTAATAAATACTGTGAAATGAACCTAATCTCTGCTGCATATTGCACACAAAAGAAAAAAACCTCTCTTTTTTTTTCTCCCAAGAGAGTTAGAAATATTCTAGGTGTAGAAGGTGCATGTAGTCCTACCTTTTAAATTTGAGCTTAGAAAGAAAAGAAAAATTATTTTGGAAGTAAAAGTTAAACCCAGGTTTAATGGGCAACATAATTAGTGTAGAGCATCTAAGAGGAACATAAACACTAAACATGCATTTCCATATGGAGGAGGGCTTGTAAAACACAAGCCAATTCTACACTTGATCTTCTCTGATTATTTAAAGAAACTAAGGCTAGAGCTTGGTTTTGCCATCCTTACATAAAATATTCAATACTAAAAATTCACCTTAAACCTTAAAGAATATATTCTACTTCAGGAACATACCCCAGCTGTGTAATTTAAATGGTAAGGATGCTTCTATAAAGTCAGATTTTGTACACCAGAGGTTTTGTGGATTTTCCAGTCGAAGTTTATAGGTTCAGGACTCTGAAAGTTAATTAGCTCATTGGTTTTTGGGTTTTTTTGGTCCCCAAATTAATAAACACCTACAGTGTGAAAAAATGTAATGGAAAAGGAAACTGCTTACTCATATATTTTTAAAATACATGTTAAAAAAACCCCAATTTGCATGCTCTTATGGGCATTCCCAAGCAATCTCAAGGTTTTTTTTGTTAAACATATTAAATTTTGATGAACAGCAGCTCCTGAGGCAGAAAGTATCCCATGCAATCCTCTAATTTATTTTTTCTAATTCATTATGAAGTCTTTCAGAGTTACTCTGAAGAAGGAAGCAAGAAATAGAGGTATTTCTTCAAGTATATACATAAAGAAGCAGAGTGCTTGCACCATTCAGTTTATCTTTGTCCTGAATCCTACTTGATGCAGGAAAAAAACAGCTCTTCAAACATGAAAGTTATCTTGATATTGTACATTAAAATATATTTACATTTTTTGTTCCATTGAGTGGTAGCTATGATAGTTCTTTGAATATTGATTTCAGACTTAATTTTTTCCTGGATATAACAGTAGAGTTAAATATTCTTATTTTTAAACTTTAGATTGGGTATTAATTCTTTGAAAGATAAAAAAATGGAGATGTTAGGGAATGTTTGAAAGATTCCTAAATATGTTTTTAACAGATCTCAATATTAACAATGTTGCTGGCCGAATCCTGGGAAAAATCCTTTCAATTAGCAAAGATTTTGAAAACAATTGCTTGTATCTCTGAAGCTCATTTCTTTTTAAATTTCATTACTGCTAATAAAAAGAGCTTTTGGCATTTTGAAAATGTTTAACTTTGTTAAAGAGTTTATGAAGTTGTTGGCAAAGATATGACTTCAACATGCAAACACTCTAAATATAATAAGGGCCAGAGATTTCAAGTAATATAACATTTTAAGGTCCATTGTCACAATCAATTGTTTGCGATTTTTTTAATTACATAATTTTATCTCCAAAAATTGCATTTAAAGAAAAGTCTGAGCATTAATGATCTCATGGGCACTGATACTTCTACTGACAGACTTGCATGAGTTCACTGAAGTTCCAGAAAGATTTCAGACCCATGCAACTGAATGAGAATCAAGTTGGTAAGTATTTTTATTGGAGTGCATTTAAATGCAAATTACTCAATTTCATCTTGAATAAAATTATATTTAAATGGACTGCAGTACTTGAGAGCTACTGTCTATAACATTAACTATACTGGACAAGGATGCATCTGACATTCATTAAATTGTGTTACACTGTCATTTGAACGGACATTTTAAGGATTCACTGCATAAAATAAAAGGTAATGAAACAGAGCTTAGATGCCAAAGATATGTAATGTCATTCTTCAGACTATCTCTGTATCCAGTGAGAAATAAAATTCTATTTTTATTGTTATTAGCCATTAAAATGTATACTTTCCTCTATGGAAGAGTGAAAGCTTTACAACTTTGCCAAGAAGAGCGGGATTCCACTTATCCCACATATATCTGTACATTATGCTAAGTCAACTAAAATATGTCTACTCTTGGGACTCAGCTATTAATGAGATCTCTGTGGTCAAAAAACAGAGGGAAAACTCATGGTACAGGTACAGGCACAGGTTTAATGGACTGTTGTTAAAAGTTGTCATTGTGGTCATCTTAACGTCTGAGTGGCATAATAATAATAATAATAATACCTATCTCAAACCAAAAGATCAGGTTTCTCATGATTCATAAAAAGTAGCACCATATAATGAAAATGGCAAATAGAAGCTTTATCCCGTCCATTTAAAGGAAGAACACAGTAAAAAGAGAAAAAACTTATGGATATAGGTCTGAGAAATAATACCATTGGTAATTTACCTGGCTGAAGTAAAAAGCCTAAAATTAAATGGATTAAGCTCAAGAATTATTAGGGCTTTTTAATTAACAATATCAGCCATCTCCAGGAAAGCAGGGTTCCATAGCATGTAACCATTACTTGGGAAGACAGACACCATCGTTCCAAATATTCCCACCTTCTTCTGTCTTCCTCCCACTTTATATAATGAGCATGATGTCATATAGTCTGTAATATCACTTTTGGTCAGTTTGGGTCCCCTGTCCCAGCTGAGTCTCCTCCCAAACTTATTCCCATGCAGTCTCAGTCTCCTCATCAGTAGAGCAGTATGGAAAGCAGAAAAGGCCTTGTCTCTGTGTAAGCCCTGCCAAGCAATAACCAAAACATATCTGTATTTTCAGCCCTGTGTTCAGCACAAATCCAAAACACAGCCCCTTACCAGCCACTCTGAAGACAATTAACTCTACCTCAGCAAAAAAGAGCACCCCTTGGGAAGCAGCGAATTAATTCCTTGTTTTGCTTAGCTTGTGTGACAACTTTTGCTTTCCCTATTAAATTGTCTTTATCTCAACCCACAAGTTTTCTTCCTTTTACCCTTCTGATTCTTTCCCCCATCCCAGCAGAAAGAGAGAGTGAGAAGATGCATGGGGCTCAGCTGCCAGCTGAGTGGAAACCATGATAGTAGTGAACTTAAAACATTTTATTTTCCCTCTCATCTGGAACAGAGAGAAATTTTGAAATCTGTTGAGAAAAAGAGTCTGTTCTGTAAAAATCAAAGTGCTTTCTACCACATGACTAATAGGAAACAGTGTAATTTTCACTCTTACAGATTAAATATTTGATTATTTCTCTTTCAAATATTTCCTGTCAGCTCCTGTGAAGGGTTCTTTATTAACCTCTATCACAGATTTTGCAAACTTTTTTTTTCAAGTGCATAAGAGGGAAATAACAGCAGGAAAAGATGTAAAATTACAACTTAGACTGCAGTACCTTTAAAACCAACTTTGCATTTTAAGTTGTACCTCAGTCAACTATGTTCTCATGTCTCAGCTCAGCAATTTAGTTCCTCTTAACAAAGTAAAGAAATAGCTTCAGTCAAACCTCTGACAAGAAGCTACAGTGTCGGAAAACAGCAACAGGCAGTTTTCATTCAAAGGCTAAGTAAACCCAGATGTCTAAGGGTTGTAACCTCCTGGATAATACCACCTACCATTGCCTCCTACCAAGGCAGTATAAAAGTTTACCCCCGGAAATAGTCTGTTGGGATAAATAATATCTATTCCTCCAAGTAACAGGTAAAGATATGGGCATCCTGCTTAGCAGCTCTGATTAAGTAGAGCAGTAACTTTCACTGCACACGATGATGCCTTTATTTTCATCAGGGCTGGAGGGCTCTGACACACATCTCCTTCTTTATGGAAGTTATCAGTGAACTTGCTTCACTCAAAGACAGACCCCTATTTCACTCAGGGTGTCTATGGTCACTGACTTTGAAGGGTCACTCAGTATCTGCTGAATACTAGGTTTGGAAGATTGCCATATTTTCTTTCTGTGTTGGCTTGTGAGGGCTATTTTTGTTAAATAGTTTTATGCAATATTAAATTCCACTTATAGGTTGTGTCACTGCTGTCCACCACTTCCCACTCTCCTCCCCTGGTACTCCTCCACAAGTAAGAATAACTTCAACACAAATTCAATCAATTCAGGTTTGTCTGTCCATTCTCATTAGGATTTGATTTGCAAAAATATGTATGCATACTTCAGAGCTGTCTGATGGGGTTCTCCCAGAACTCATTGAACTCTTTAGCTGTGATTCACCTCATAATAAAGTAGAGAGAAAAAATAGGTCAGATGAATCTGAAACTGAAATTTCTATTTTTCTGCAGTGACAAAATTACTTTTAGGTAACAACTGGCAGCCTAATGTTAGCACACAACAGTAGAAATCCATCTTTCTGTTTACATTAGGTTTTTCTTTTTATTAAAAGCTGTGTCCCATTAACACCTATAATGTGTTAAGCATACCAACATCGCCCCAAAAGATTACAGTGTAGCATGTCTTGTAATTAAATCAGTTATGCTGCTATGCATAAAGACATACATGAAACTTTTGTGCTCCTCTAAGTCCCTGGGCCAAAATGCCAGAAGGAATAAAGCATTGAATGTCAAAACTACTGAAGTAGGTATTGTACAATCCTCCCACACAGGGCACCATTCATGAGAGTTTTTTCCTTTTCCTCCCAAAAAAGCTATAATCGTAGGCTGTTAAAAAAAAAAAAAAACAAAAAAACAACAAAACAAAGCCACAACACAAGCTAAACTAAACAAAACAAACCAAAAACAAACAAAAAACAACAACAACAAGCTCTAGCACGTAATTCAGATCAATTAATTATTAAATCATGGCAATATTCTGTCTATGGTCTGACAAATCTTGTATTGTTAAAAGCATCTGATTTCAGAAAAATAAACAGAAGCTTGCATAGTACATTGAGAATGCATCCTTTTTTTGTTATTTTCTTTTAAATTTTGAAATTAAAATATTTGATAATTCATTTAGGCGGTTTTTGGTTACTGCATATTTTATGATAGCCCCTTTAGATTTTCAAAAATCCTATGAATCATGTATGGAAGAAATCGCTCTAGAAGTTAAGTTTAAGTTTAAGTTAAGTTTAAGTAAAATTTAAGTGGAATTATCTGAGTTCTCTTCATATACAGTGTCAGCAGAAAATCTCAGTCCTTGTCACTGGTGGAAAAATGTTACTAGATTATAAGGTACACTGCTTTTTAATTAATAACTTCCTAAATTTGTTAGACTCCATTTGAATAGCACACTATAGTGTCCAGGATGTATTTCTACAGAGCTTGGTAATGATGTCTATGTTGCTTCATAACCTTTGTTAATGAGCCATGGGGGTTTTGGTTGTTTGTGTGTTTGTTTGTTTGCTTGTTTGTTTTGCAGGATTCAGCTGAGTATTGTACGTGACTGGTATGTGCATAGAATTTTGACAGAAGAACTGCCATATGACTAAGCTATGATCACTGCCAATTAAAAAAAAAAAGTTTGCCTGCTTACTTAGCTTGTTCCATTTACATCTGCAGAATAAAAGTTGTCACATACATTATTACTGTGCTTAAGAGCAAATAAGAGGAACTCTTTGTACTATACTCCTGTTAAATGTCCATTTAGGTGTTGCAGTTAGGACATAGAAAGTAACAGTCCTTATTAAAATACTTTTTGAGTGTTTTACAAAATAAAATGGCCTCTTTTCAAGGTTGCATGCATTTGAGATATATTTTAAATCACCACTAATGTGTATTCATTGTGTTTTATATAACAAATTTGTTTGAATTTCACTCTACAAATGATGTCCTGGGATTCCTAAGGATTCATGTAAATTTTTTTTTGTTTTTCTTTTTATCCTCTGGTTCTGTTATTACTCCTTTTTTCAACTCTTTTCTCTTCATTCTTCCTATCCAGAATGGGTCTAGTGGCTTCTAATATTAATTTTTTTAATTCTGTCTCTTCTCTAAATCTTTTGAACTGTTTTCTCTACATTTGTTATCAGGAAATGTTTGGATCTAAATAAAAAAAAGAAGAAAAAAGAGAAATACAATGCAATTATCATATCTAGTAGGTAGAGACAAGTGATTTTAGATTTAAGAAGAAACTGAGGAAAGAGACAGCAAAGAACAACATCTGGATCTGTTCAAGCTGCTCATCATCCATGGAGATGGGACAGATCTGAGAAGGGAAGGCATGAGCAAGGAAAGGATGGCAGGATAAACTGAAAGCTCAATTACTTGGGTGATTTCTAACACAAACACAAGTTCACACATTGTACCAGATGACTTTTATTAACCTAAGTGCATGGAAAGTGAACCATCCTTCAGAATCCTGACGCATAGTCTCAAAAAGTTATGATTGAAAGGTATCAAAACAGAATCCTCTGAAGGTTTCCAAACAGCAAACATTTAGCCTTGAAAGAGACAAACTAGATACAACATGATACAACATGAATAAATTCATGTTTATTGAATGTGAAATAGTTTTCAGGATATCTGAAAGGCATTTCAAATTCAGGTAGTGAGGAAAAGGGGAATGAAAAAATTTGGAGAATATGTAAAGATGTATGCATCACAACTTCAGAATAAACAGCTTATCTGAAATGAAGAAAGGTATCTTTTATAAATTAATAAATATTGCATTCAAATGAGAATGGCATCTACTAAAATGGAGGTTGAACTCCTAAGAACAAATTTTTCTCTGTCATATTTTTTCCAGCAAATCTTCTGATTATATAAACAAATATAAGACCTGGAGTTGAATTGTTTTGTAAGAGTAACACATTAGAGATACCTCTACATATGACCCTAAAATCAATATTTTTTCTCTGAACAACAGTATTTAATGCTGGAGCAAAGGCAGGGTAACTACAGACACCTGGATATGTGAATTTTCATATCCAAATTGGAATCAGAACTGAAAGCTTAGCCTGGGAAAATAAGGGAAGGCAATGAAAATAAGCCTAAAAAAGACACTCTCCTGAGCACTGGACAAACTGGCACATTAAATGATAAATATCTCCAGCAAATATTTTAAGCAAATCTCTTCAATTGGCAGTAATATTCCAGTAGCATATACAGGAGAAGAAAAATATCAGCATGAGTGTAAAGGAGATTCAGACTACTAAAAGCCTCAAAACATGCCAGGTTTTACCTAAAAATTTGGACTATCATAAAAAAAATTGTTAAGATTACAAATAAAAAATGCAAATAGATTTACTAGAGACAAAATATCTGGCACCAGTTTGATGTCTTTGCATTACTTCATTTTGATAGAATAGATTTTATAGGCAGGAATAAAACTATGCATGTGTTTTTTTCTGGTCTTCAGCAACTCTTTGGCATATTAAAATAGAGAACATTATTGGTTAAACTAGAAATAAACTGGATTGCTTCAGAAATGAGGCAATGACTGCAAAATAATTACTACTTTAGTATCAGAAAAGATATCTGAATAATTTTCTTTCACTCTTCCCATATTTTCTAGACAGCTTTTTACTTTAGTAGGCTTCTAAAGATAATTTTCAGTGGAACGACATTCCCTGTTCCCTTGGAGGAAATATTTCTTTTCTCAGCATAGAAACAATCATACAAGACAAAATTTACTGTATCACTGCTTCAAACCCTCCTGGGGTTATGATTTCAGGAAATTTTGGTTGTTTGCTGTTTGTTTTAAAAATATATATGCAGAAGATAAATGTTACAAGGAAAAAAGCCAAAGGGTAACCATCCCTTGTGCATTTTCTATTTAAAAAAATTATGTCACTTCTTTGTTCTTGGCATTATTATTGCCTACAGTGAAGAAATTGCTAGGAAGAAAATCTACAGTGTTTTCTAATTTCCTTTTAGCTTGTTTTCTCTTGCAAAGCTGCTTGCAAAAAAAAAAATACTTCTAAAACAAGACAAATCTATAAAACAGCATATTTGACTACCTTTTTAATCAGCTTGTTCATGTAATAGAACTGCTTCAATAACTTGCACATTCCATGAGATATAATTCCAGTTTCTCACCAGAACTAGAAGTCATAACTAGATGGAAACAAGGAAATAGACTTCACAGAGCATTTATTTTGAAGTCAGTGCTCAAAGGATGAGAAAATATACTTCACCAGAAACTTCAGATGAGCCATCCCATGTAATATTATTAGACAGCAAGTTTGTTTGAATTGTTTTTACCAGGGGAAATCAAAATATTCTGTCGCTTCATTTAAAAAAAAATAGGAGCAGGTGAATATAAGCAATAAAGTTTGAATTAAGAGAGGTTACACTCTACTACCTTTGAAAAACTTTAAGAGTTTCCAAACAAATCCCATACTGTTTATAGGTATGATATGTCAGGGTTTTCTATGAACATAGTTAATGGTGGTATCTTAAGTAATATGTACAGTTAATATATTATGAAGAAGCTTTTCAAAAAAACCAAATATTTCACTACATAAAGCTTCTGCATAGTATTTATTCATAGATAGGAATACACCCCTCAAATAAGGGTGCACTTTATGTAATAGGATATATTTCATACACATAATCTCAATATTAAAATGCCACTCTATGAAGTTAATGGATATTGGATAAATGCTTTTCATGATCTTTTTGTTTGTTTTTTTTTTTGTAAACAAAAAGAAACTTGAATATATAGAAGCTTAGCTTCAAAATTATTATTAATTAAACTTTAAATTTTATTTCCAGTAAAGTAAAGCAATGCTTAATTGGAGAAACGTTCTGTGGTGATAATTTTAAAGGGGTAAATCACTAGAGTACTGTATTTCTAAATGAAATTACACTAGTATAACAATGTCAGCCCATACATATACTACAGATGAAGCAATAGTCAGATGTGATAGTAAGACAGTGCTGCTTTACTAAGGTCAATAATGCATCTTTATATGTAAGTAATTTCATGTTCACATGCACTGAGGCCAACTTCATCCCTGAATATTTACCACAGCTATAATGAACTATAAAGTAAATTTTGTACTGTTATAGTTATGATGTATCAAAAGTCTTTGCATATCAGTTGGCAGTGGCAATAAACAAAATTAGTTATATCAGAAGTACAAACTTCCCTTGTTACTGGGTTCATAAATTATATACAAAAAGTAAGCCTAAGGTTACGTAGTTAATACTTCGGCAAATCAGGTTTTCTTTGCCACCTTGTTCGTGCCCTTTTACAGGGTCACTAATTACATGACCTCTGTGACAGATGCACCCAATCTGAGCAAGTGCCCAGTGCTGGGGTGCAGTCCTCACTGACAAGTGGTCCTGACTGAAATCAGCCCTGCTGTGCAAACTGTGCCATCTGTGCCAGTCTGCATCTTCTCAGGAACTAAGGAATTTAGGTTGTGTCTCATGAACAGGAAACAATATGAGCCCAAGCTGGGACTTAGAGCTAAAACTGCTACAGTTGTACCCCTGCGCACACACCAAAGTGGGGAGGTTGACCTCCAGTCAATAACTTTCATGCTACAAAATCTGCAGCCTTTCTGAGCCCATCAGGCTCTCCCGAGTGGCAGCAGGGTGAAAGCTGGTGAACTTCCCCTTAAGGATAGACTACTCTTGAGATTGCCCCTCGAGACTGACAGTCCCCTTACCTGACATGTGATATCTGTAATGAAGTAAGTGGCATTTTGCATTAAGCCTAAAGGTAGATTGCATGCTACTGACATTTATATGCAGCCAGTTATAGCTTAATTATTGGAAGTGCAGGAAGTACTAGTTTGATAGCTGTCCAAATCATCCTCTAAGTCATCATCTAGTTACTGCCTAAATTATAATTTAAATAATTGTCAGATTGTTGCTAAATCATTGTTTGACTAAAAATGAATCACCATTTGATTGCCATTTGCCTTTCATTCAGCCATTGATTAATTAATGTTTGGTCACAGCTTGGTCATTAGTAAAACCTTTCTAGGACACCCCACAGCTATGAGTTCTCTTACTAATTCAGCTGTGATCACATAGAAGTTTATGCCCAGAATCTTTGCCACAAGCTGGAGCAGAAGGGAGAGTGGCCTGGGAAAAGCCGAGGGAATTGTAAAGAACAAGCCTTTTGTCTGCATGACCCGTGTTGAATTTCTCAATGAAGTCAGTGTAGTTTAGCTAAGGATTAGAAAGAGACGCAGCAGAATGGACACTATTCTACTGCTTCTACTGCTGTTCCCAGGCTGCTTCTGTGTGGCAATACCACTGAAACAGTGGCACTGTGCCTCTGCTATCAATAAGCTGATGGAAATGAAGTTACGTATTATCTGCGCAAAACTGCTGACAAAAATATGTATCCTCATACTGTTTATGCCTTCTAATAAATGGGCTATTGTTGATGGCTGAGGAAGGAAAAAGGCAACTTGTTATAATCAATGACCAGTATTGGTAGAAGTAATGAAATTAGCTTTATTACTAACAATAAATCCAGCACTTTAAAATGAAATCAACAAGCATTAGTTGCCATTGAAAGACATGCTTCTTTACAGCTATAAATACTTACTCTGTGTTATCTTAAAATTCCAAGTCAATAAGGAGTCTCACCAATAACACTTTTAATACTGGATAATACAGTTCCATTACCATATAATAGTGTCTGTAAATGATGAACATACAGGTGATTCAAATTTAGGCAAATGCCTAAATCCTCTATTACCTGTTTAGAAAGTCCACATCTCCTTCTATTGGGTAACTGAGACAACTCATTGCAATTATAAAAAATAATATATCCCCACATACAATTGTGTCTTTCTTGGGCTTCAGGTGTCTGTATATTCAGATACATTTGCAAAGTTAAACTCCTAAATTTTGCTACAGTTGAATCATTGAATCCTTTTTGTGTATTTGCTAGGAGACCAACAATATTGTTGTCCTACATCCAAAACATTTTGCATGCAACCACTCTTCTCTCAAGTGAATATATACATGCACACCCTTGTATGGAAGAGCTGTCTGGCAGGCAGACTATCTTCACTGTTAAAAACTATCATTCATCCCTGTAGAGCTAGATCCCAGGTATCCCTCCTCCCATGCACTCAACACCTGATGTTAAATAAAGCAGAGTGAGCCCTTATCTCTCACCTCCTCTCCTCCTGCCTTAAGGCTGCAAGAAATTCTATATCTTAATTCAGAAGAATGAGGAAGAGCATAGGAGGCATCATGTGCCACTTTTCCTTTCTAGTCCCTGTGGTGCAGACATAATCCCAAACTTAATCCTGACCACCACCCTACCAAAGTGAGTGTCCCCAGCTGCATTAAGGCAAGACTGCAGGACCAAGGGCTCAAATGAGTGTCATTTGATGCCACCCTGGGTCACAATTACAGTTCCTTGGAGCTTAACTCAAATGACAGAGATGGAGAGGCAGCAAAGACAGCACCAGGAGTTCACTGGAGCAGATTTAAACCTTTTTCCAGGCTGAGCATTTTGTTGCCAAGTTTAACTCCAGCTGTCAAGTGACATTTTTGACTCACAGAGGCAGAAAGCAGTTCACAGACCTGAACTTAGAGGTCACGGAAAAGTACTTCCAAATTTGTGTCAAAGCTGACCAAGTAGTTTCAGCTGAAAATAGAATTCAAAATACTTTAAAGTTTTACTTTTACTAATGCTGACATATTTTGTGATGTAGTATATACCATAAAACAGAATAAATGAAAAGTGCAAAATATTTTCCAGTTTCTTGTGGCTGAATGTTAATAATATTGTGTGTGAAATACATCAGGGCAATATATCACAAGGAAAAATTTAAACCAGGAGTTTTCACAAGGTAAAATTTAAACCACTTGTTTTCACAAGTATTTTCAAGGTTGAATTTGTATCTCCAAATGAAACCAAGTTTTGATATACCATATAAATGAATCAGCATCATGCTGTTGCATGTTAAGCCCTTGTGGATTTAGATTTCTCTCTTGTGGTTTCACCATAATGGACGCGCTCCTTACATATTATGTAAGCTGGAGAGAATGTCTCCTCAGAAGGGTTGTTTAGGCACACTGAGAACAAAAACTCAAGTTCATTTTTTTATGGATAATAATAAAGTTTCTCATCTGTCATAATTTTTTCTGCATCTGAAGTTATAGGCTAATTATCTTTCTCTAGTGAAATGAATATTTAAATAATCCATAAACATGGCTCATTCAAACTTCACAGTCTCTTCTCTGCTTTATGCAATGATTTTGCTTTTCCAGAAAGATTTCTCCAGAAATCTTAGACTACACACACTTACAAAATAACAAACCTTTTTTAATATTTTCAATCTCCTCCTCATTTGTTTATATCATCCAGTAAGTACATTTTGCATGTGAAAGTTTTTGCGTGTAGTCTGTGATGACAGCTTTTCACCGTAGGAGTGTCTGACTAACCTGGCTGTAGCACAACAGCTTGGATAGAAATGAAATCTCTGCATTCCACAACAATAAAGATGCCTCTAAAGAGTAGATGCTAGAAGCATTTTGGCTCTGAAATTCCCAAACTCTGTTCATATGTGAATTAAATACACATAAATGCAAAAAGATTCTTACTTTTGACCATTGGAATTCTGCTTTGAGGTCAAATTCTTATTTGTAATCAAATCTTCTACTAAGCTGGCAATGGTTACATGAGACTTTAGATTCTAAATGGTAGCCCATACCTACACTCAAACAGTTTTTTTCTGAGAAGAAGAAATCCTGTAACATCACTAGACAGGGGTATAAAAGAACAAACTCCTATAGAAGATCATGGTAAGATAACGGCTCTGAATTTCCTTTCTAGAGAAATTAATCTCTTCCCATTGAATCCATATGAACCCAAGGGAAAATCAATCCTCAAAGGACTAAAATTAAATGTGTACAACCTTCTCTTTTTACTGTTTGGAACTGCCAAAACTATATTTAAAAGTCCACAAGGCCTACAAGTGGTATTTTCTTCTATGGGCAGTCCGTGTGCAAACTACTAAAAAACATATAAATTACTCTCATATCAAAACACATCAGCTATAAGTTACTATTTTATAAAATAATAACTGATTCAGTGCTCTGAGAATTCATATTAGCAGCTGGTGAATTTGGGGAGGAATCAAATACTGGTAGAGAGATTTTTTAAATGCCTCAGAAAGGAGCAATGTTGGCAGAATCCTGTTAGTGTTACTATTCCTATCAACTACAAGAACGCTCTGTTCTTATATTATATATTACCTTATGAAAATAACAAGGTCGTTGTCTGTTTGACATATTGTTAGCAGAAGCATTTGTCACATTAAGTCAACCCTATTTTAAATAACCAAATTCTCTACAACTTCGGCAAGAATTTCTTACGTGTACTGGGGAATATGATTCCTCACTTTTTCATGCCAGTTATCTTTTAACATTTTTAGTTGTGAAAATAACAAATGAATAGATTAAGAGAAGGTTAAAAAAGGGTGTAAGTCTGAGGCTAAGATCAGAGTCTAGTTTCACTGTTTTGCTATTACATATAACCAATGTTAAGATAAATTTCTGCCTTATACGTAGTTTTCCCATAAAACTGTCCAGCTTTTCTTTTAAATATAAAGCTCCCTAAATCTGCATTGAGACACTAAAAAGCTCCCAAAACTCACAAACAAAACCAAACCAAGCCAAAGCCTCAATTAAAACAAAACAAAACAAAAAAATTGGATTCCCATAATGATTGAATTCTCCCCCCGGACTTTTTATTTGTCTTTATTTTGGACACACAGAAAGTTTGGTAATTTTACAATTAAATTGGTTCTATTTAGAATCATAAGTATGCATGTTAAGAAGACCTTTCTTCAATCTCCAAAACTCAATCTTATAATAACTAGGATTTTGCCTATTTTTCAACAAAAAGAGACCAATAAAAATAAACCTCACCACTGTTTGTGTTTGAAAAATTATTGACCAGTAAATAAATACTAATAGTTAGGTATAGAGAAGTTCAGTCTGCTGGACACATATTTCAAGGCAAATGGAAAGAGTTTTCCACCAAAGGTGTAAATTCTGCCTTTACTGTGCTTCAGGGGGCAGAGCAAAGAAACAAAAGCTGCACTGCTCTTTGTAACATGAGATGTGTAAATATTGCTTATGTTCATGCCAAGATGAAACCCTTTATGAAACTCACCCTGCTCACTCACTTGGCTCTTTGAATTAAATCACATGAAGTTTTTCTCTGAACCACTGATGGTTTTTGGCTTTTATTTTTGCCATTTTTTTATTTCCACTGAAAACTTGGTCAAAGGTGTTCACTTTAATTAACTTCTGAAGGAGACATCTTGATCTTTGAGAAAAGTAAAGTTTCACTTTTATATCATCAAGAACTTGCAGACATTGTAGAAAGTGAGTTTAATACTTTTAATGATTAATGTACTGAAAGTAGACAACACTAAAAAAGCATACAATAAAGATAAGGTCCTTATTGTATTAAGTTCTGCCTTCAAGATCTTGAAGCAAAAACTGGAAAGCTATACCAGGGAAATGAAGTATTGTACTCTCTTTATACACACAAATTGGAGGCTGAGTTTGCAAACTAAACACCAAATCCTGGCTCCTTAATAAATTCTTTAGTTGAGAAACGAGAACAATGGAAGGCAGAAAGAAACAATTCATGGAAATTGAAACTTCAGAAATATCTGATATATTTAAATTACATGTAAGAGGCAATCTCTGATGACTAAAAACATGTTGTTCTGTTTTGTGTTTTGTAGTTCATTGACTGAATGGAGCAGTGCTTTAAAATGAGGAATGTTGAGGGGTAATACAGGTGTAATCCACTAAACCAACACCATTATGCAATGAATTACCCGAGTTCTCTTCCAGTCTGTTTTTTCTTCGGACCTTAATAATAAAGTCATACCATTTTTAAAGTCTTGGTTTTTGTCTAAACAGAAAACAAACCAATATTTTTTTTCTTAAAAAAATTATATTTCTTTTGAAATACAGAACATTTAAAAAATGAACCTGGAAGATCCTTTTTCCTTCTGTTGTCTCTCATATTTAGAAGAAACTTTTTTTGTGTGTTTGTATCAAAAGACCTGTCAGTGAAGCCAGTCAGCAAACACTTTTAATTCTTTTCCATCTTAATAGTTTGTAATAAAGGACAACACACACAGGCATTTCTTAGGAAAAAAAAACTGAGTGAACAAACAGAAGTAAAATACCCGATAAGACATACTTGATAAAGTTTAATCAAAAGTATGTCTGGCACATAACTTTATTTACCAATTTTTAATTTACCAAATTTCTTTCCTGACATACATGGTAAGCATGCAGAAACCAAAAACCATTTATTATGTTGCATTAGATTTGCATGAGTCTTCATTATAAATCAGAATTTAAATAAGCTTAAAATTATAAACAAATCCTAGGTGAATGATGGTAATCTGCAAATTTTTAATGTAGCAAACCAAAGTATGACTTAAATACTTGTCTTATAAAACTCAAGAAAGTAAGTAGTAAGGTAATTTTAGTAATAAATCAGACTTGAAATATCACCTGTTCCACCTATTTCAGTCAGTGCTTGCTGACGATAAACATCAGTAAGAATATTTTTATAAATACACAATGGGGTTTTTTTGACATCTAGCTAATTCAAAGTGCTGATATAGGCATGCTTAATGAAATATATACATTTCAAACATCTAAAGCCATATTTCTTCAGAATTTCTCTGAAAAAAACCCTTTTCTTTCAAACACATCTGCAGAGGAGTCAGCAGTGCCCCTTGTGGGGAGCAGGGCATGGGGACAGGTCAAGGGGCCTCTGTCCTGAGGGCTTCCCAGCACAGCCAGGCCAAAATATCCCACCAGTGGTGTCCACCCTGACTTGGAGTACAGCTCCACTTTGTGCAGGGCACAGGAGCAGGCGACCTCCAGAGAACTCCTCCAAGCCAAGGTTCTCCACTTGTCGAAATGGAGCAATGCCAGGACTAGGAATTGACCAATCTCACTGAAATGTTTTTAGTGGCTTTTACCTACCAGTCTTTGCATAAGAAATGCAACTAGAAGTGCCTGGATTGTTAATTTAGAAACTTACTGTTTCTTCAGATTTTCTTCAGACACTAAGGAATACATCTCACTCCTCTTAAAAATCCAAGAGGTAAACTGCTGGTGAGCCCATGAGCTCAATAGATATGGACTTGGAATTTAGATGAAGATTGTTTATGAACTAAAAATATGAATAAATACATAAGTACGTTTTAAGTTTTAGAAAATTAATATTCTTTGGAAGAAGGCTATCCCATTCAGCTTAACTCTAATACAGACATTGAAGAAGAATGTCTTTATTGTCTTGTTACCTTTTTATCATCCCACTGCAAATCAAATTGTCAAGCTGAAAATACATGTGCATCTTTTCAGAGCACATGGAAAATATTTAGAACAGGTTTAAATATGTCTTATCTAGAAAACTTTCCAAAGGTACTTAAAACGTTAAGGTAGCTGTAGCCCAGCTGTAGCCTGTCCTGATTCCAGAAAAATTTCCATCAACTTTAGGTCTTATTCTTTATAACTCCATCTAACATATTTTCTGAACTAAAAATGGATTCTGGGGAGAAGGCTTCCACTGTTACAAAATAAATTGACTCTCAGAGTCCTTTAGCTGCTAGCTAGTTATTTTAATCTGGAACTCTATCTTAGTTAATGAAAAAAAAGCCCCAAAGAGCTGTGGTCTCTCAGATCAGATCTATGAACTCTCCACCTGACCCAGTCTGAGCTATTGAAACAGTTTAGTTCTCTGCCTGAGATGTGAGCTTCATGAAAGGGGAGATAATCAATTACTTCACATGCAGAGTCCAAAAACCTTCATCACTTCTGCTAGAATTCCTTATCTGACCAGAAACAGGTACAAATAAGTTAACTAATTGATATAACCCTATCAGTCAGGTTCAGAAGTGAATTGTCATTTATTCCTACAAGGACACAGAAACTTCTGCTTATGCAGAGAAATGTTGCACCATTCAGTTCAAATTTTGGGCAATAAAATAGGCTATTTATTGTACAATGGATCAGAAAAAGTTTGTGAAGATTAGAAGATTTTTAGGCGTGTAGGAAATAACATGAATATACAGAAGTCATAAAGAAAAGACATCAGTAAATCTAAGACCCGTGCAGAGGCCTAAAATTTCATTGTGACAAGAAAATATCATTGTCTGTTTCACAAACTGTATCAAAAGTAAGAGAGACTAAATTGAACTGAACACAAAGGTGAAGCAATACCATAATAGAGGATTGTTGTAGACTACAGGATTGCACTTTGAAACTGAGGAAGAAAATTCAGTGCAAGGGAAATTTGCTGAATAAAATAAGATTAATTATTTTGGCCATTATTCTTTTCTAAAATACTTAATTTAACTTGGATATGTGAAGGAAGAGCTCACTTTTATTGTCACTTTTTTATGCCATCCATTTGGAATCCCTACAGCTCTTTAATTTTGTTTTGCTATAGCCTGCCTTAACCAGTTAAGATCCAAACAAAAGCATTAGCTTGAGCTCACAAGACAGCAAAAGTGAAGCTTTAAAAAACTCATTAGTAGTTTTCTATATTTCCAAATACGATATGCCAAAAATGCAATATTTAATTCTTTTTCCAGTTATCGGCAAGGGTTTATATCTGCTGTTCTCCCTTCTGAGGATGCAGTTCAAACACAAGTTACATTTCTAATACACCTGATCATCTTCCCTGCCCTAGAAGAAAACTTCAAGGCTTAATAGTAACTAAAAGTAACTGAGAAGGTTTTCGTCATAAAATTTGTCACAGGGTAAAGGGAAAATAAATAGGGAGGTCAATAAAAAGGAAAGCTTTCTTACAGTTTTCAAGTTTTAATGCTTAAATTACCATCTCTTCAAAAGGTTTAAAATTGTTGGTTGTTGTTTGCCATTGAATCAGGACAAAGGATAAGTGGTAGATAACTCTGAATCCTACAGCTCTAGGCCAATATGTGCATCAATACTGCAAAAGAGAAATTCCTAGTAATAGAGACATAAGGTGAGTCTCTTCACAGAAGCAAAATTACCAGGAGCAGCTCCAAAGCTCTGAGATTACACTGCATTGATCTCTGGCTGTGGCATGGGAACACAGTTCAAGACAGCAAAGAAATAAAGATCTCTCAGTAAGATATATGAGGAATTGAATTTAAAATTTTAAAACATGAACTCCAGGTAGTTAATCAGAATAATATGCTACAGGTAAATACAGGGAGCTTCATACATGGTATGTGTGAGTTTGAAAATCCAAAAACTACTTTTTCCACTAGAAAGGAGTTTTGGTTGTCCATGGCACAACACAGGGTAGTCAGAGGGGGGAAGGTGAATATGGATATTTTATACTGATTTATCTATTTAGTACTGACCCCATCTCAGGCATTGAAAAAATACATTGCAGTCCCAGACTCATAACTATTAAACCATATTTTAAAGTACCTTTTAAGCACATACATGTATAATCTGTATTGCCATACGGCAGAACAAGGATCAATCTGCACATATTGGTGTAATATAGATGCTAAGAGCAACTGAGATTAACATTTTGATGTTATTAACAAATCAATATTATTTTTGGTTGTCATTTAGTATTTTCTGGGCCCTTCCTGACCAGATGTGACCAGTAATTTTTCCTTGGGAGTCATATTATAATATATATGATATTATGCTAATCATAGTATTATAGTACTATAATATTATATAGTTTCTCCCTTTGTTCACTCAACCTTTTGTCCCTTAGACCCAAAGAGTAATCAAACTTCAGCAAAAGCCCTCAACTTTTGTAAAATCTAGCATCTAATATTAGAAAACCCTTAAGAAGTCTCTTTGAGGTCAAGGATACTCAAGAAACAATAGAAATATTTCTTTCTATGAAGAAAATTTTTAAATTTTGACAAATTTTCTTTCAAATGCACACACACAGGAATATACACAAATACACATGGTCCTCAGTACTGCAGACAGCTGGAAAAGGAAGAGATAACATGTTTGAATACACACAGTTATTCAGTATGTTTGTCTTCTCATACAGCAAGGTCAGTAATAACAAAATCAAAGCTGAGCTACTCATGACCATTATTACTTTAGTTCATCTATCTCTATACTTGACATTCATTAACTAAATTCCTTCAGAGAGTTGTATAAATGTTTACAACTTTAATTATTTGAAGCTGCCAAATTATGTTTAGCAAAACATAAATTTTAAACATATTTACTTGAATCTTTATTATTACACAGAAAAATCCTCAGGTTTTATTTTATCAACAAAATTATGTTTCTCAGACTTTATTTAATTAGACAACTAACCAATCTGGGAAATGTATAATACATTATTTCTGTTAATAAATCATTATTTTTGTAAGGTTACAAGTGATATATATAATACAATGAAGTCATTTTATAGTAGAATGAATTTTACTGTGCCAACAATAACAAAATCTACCTGCAGTTTGATACATGAATGTATATACTAAACTTGAAATCAAGACCAGGCTTTGACTTAGCCACATGTTTTGGGTCTTAATATCTTGTTTAAATTATGTTAACCTGCGGTCACTCCAAGGTCTCAAAACAAAAAAAACCTCATAGGTAAGGCTGTCAATCAAACCCCAACACCACAAAAAAAATCAATAAGAACACAGTAGCTAGCTCACCTGTTAATCAGATAGTCTGCCTCAGTATCTCACGGAAATGTCTAAAATGAGCAGACTTGAAAAGAAAAAAAGTGCAGAAATTAATCCTCATATGATATTACCAGACACTTTTGTTAGCATTTGCTACAGATGTAATTTGTAGAGATGAAAGCACTCTTGTGAGTGCTTGAAAATTTAATCTAAATCAGGTCATTTAAATGTACCTGTATAATCACTTCCCTATATCCAATAAGTTTTCTCTCAAAAAAAAAAAAAAAGGGAAAAGAATGTTACTGAGTTTCTGACAAAAAACTATTGATTTCACCTTTAGCTCAGCTGTTGTCACTAGTTTTGTATTAATAGTGTGAGTTCATCAGGTGTAATCTATCCAGAAGACTTCAGATACATATGTATATATATTTGTGAAGTAATTGACATTTATGCTAAGATCTTTTCTGTTTCCCCCCTTCATTTACAATTATTATTAATTCTTCCATAACTGGCCCCTAAACTTTATACCTTGAGCAATCTTCAAAGGCAAATGGCTGCTCACTCAAGCTTTAGAAGTGAGTTTTCCTTCTCATTTGCTTTGCTTTGATGAGATGATACTTTACACAGATCTCAGCACAAAACCAGGGTTAGCAAAAGCAATTACTAATAGCTCTTCACCAAAAGAAATAACCCCTGTATGTTTATTCTTATACGTATGTAGCTTTTTTCTTTCCATCTACAGTCATCTACAAAGAACATATGCATACAGATCTGAGAACTCAAAGAAAGTAGAAAGAGCAGTGCTTTATACTTAAGATTACCTGCCCATTAGCTGAAATACATATGCTTTGTTTGAAGAGTCCTATGAATAATCAAAGCCTTTTTTTGCATGAAAAATAATCAGATTTTTTTTAACATATCATAACATTCTTTTGTGCAACCATTTGCCAAATTCTTGTCTTCACAGACTGATGTATTCAGTAAACACTAAAGTAATTAATACAGAATAAATGTCTAGTTAGTTGCTTTAAACTTAATTATGTCTTGTCTTTTTCCAGAGTTATAGTTAAATAATTCGTGATCAGGTCAACATGTACGTCACTAACTTAATCCTACATAGTTCACTTTAAGATAATCAATAAATATAAGACCTTGAAAAATGAAAAGAAATCCAATGCTTTCTCCCTTGTCCTAAGTCAAACATATAAGAAGAAAGTGGATAAGACAATAAGCTCCTTCAGAATTTTTTTTCAACAACTTGTCTGTATTTCAGGACCTTTTCTGACCTATTTGATTCTGTTTATCCTCATCACAGAGTTGATATATTGATATGTTAACACCTGTCTTCAGGCTGTATTAACCAGCCTTTAGATTTCAAAAGAAAATACACTCGGATATTTTCTATGCTGCCCTTAAAACAGAAATGTGTTCCTCTCAACATTTTGAATGGGAGATTTTGTTAAGTACATTTTGTGAAGGACTTAACTCTCATCTCATATATTACGGCACACGAATTTGCCATGGAACATGGATCTTGCAACAGATTTACTCAGAGAGAAGGTGTTAGAACAGACAGTAATTGTAAAAAAAGAGAAGGAGTCTGCTTCACATTTCTGAAGGTTCCCAAGTAAATTCAGATGTGGTTTGCTAGAGGCCTTGTTGCTGATTTTTCCCAGATTTAAATATGCAGTTTCCATATCTTTATTATAATTTTTATTTAAGAAAATTTCATTTACCTTTTAGACACCTTTATGTTTCATCCTGTGATAAATGGAAATGTTAACAAATGCACAGATCTTTTGATCTTGGTTTCTGTACTATTATTTTCTTGTATGCACTATGTCACAGCTGTGCTCTGAGGTTGCCAGCAAAACTGGGAATTGTCTGTTACATAGATGTAATTCATGCTTGAAATGCTGAGTTAACAGATATCATCTCCTCTCTATTGATCAATGCCATAGCAAGACTTTCTAAGTCCTCACTTACTTCTTAAAATTCTTTTGGGAGTCCTTTTTTTGCCCTGTTCTCTGCTCTGCTCACCCTTCTGCCTTTGTCAGCCCCAGCTGGTAGGACTTGGGTGTGTACTTGTGGGCAATCTTCACAAGGACCACACGAGGTTTCAAGGATACCCTGCTTTTGCCCCCACCTGCTACTTCACAGAACTAGAAATCCTGAGCCCTGTTTGGCTCAGTTTTAAATTGCACTGGAAAAGCCACTTAGGATTTTTTTCTTTCTATTTTTTTCTCTAAGCATAAGCTGGCAGCTAAAAAGACCCATTTGTAGTTATAATCCTAGACGAAACTCCCTTTTATTATTCCATTCAGCTACACTCAAGCATGTAATAATTCCTCCTCCATAAAGTACCTGTACTTACTTTGGTCCTGTATTCACCCGTTACTAATAGCTGTACAATCTTATTTTGTTTATGACAGAATATGGTCTTTGGTTTTTGTGCTTCCGTATTATGCAAATAAATACATATAATCTCTCTACCTTGTAGACTGAATACAAATTATTTCCCTGTCCTTGAATTCAATAAATGTTTTAAATAACTTTTATGAAGACTTATCACATAGATATTCATGAAAAATAAAAAGCATTTAAAATCTAATGTATTAAGAGTGTAGACATATGTCCTTTTCTTAAAATGTCTCCTGTCTTAAAGTTGCTTATTTTAAATGTTTAGATGGAATAGACTGAGTTTGGAAGGAATGAAGCTATTTCTTCCTCTATGTTTTATTTATAAACCTATTTTCTTTTTTCTTTTTGACTTCTTTATAAGCAGAATTGTGTTCTCACTAGAAATACTCAAATAAATCAGAAGCATGAGAACATTTGCATTTTTAATTGCACATTTTCTTCCACAGTAATTCAGGTAATAAAACCTCCTCCAAAGAGAATCACTGCTACTGGACTAGCTGCTTAATTCTTAATGACCATTGTCAAATTAAGCATGCAGCCTCTCAAAATGGTAGCAGTCTTCAAACCAGTTAAACTGTTCCTTTGCCTCATTCCAACAAAGGTACTGGGAAGTTGAGGCTAATGATCCTACCCTTTATTCTGATCGTTCTTCAGGAGCTCAGTGCAGCTCCTGTGCTCCATGCCCCTTACATTTCACCCTGGTGTTACCTAAATCATTGCCACTGACAATTCATCCAGATAATTTCAATTTGCTGCTAATCAAATAGCCATTAGTGTGAAGGGACATGCACTTTCATGATGGATGCAGTGATTTAAACGTGGGAAGCAGGGAATTGGGAGAACATAAGTGCCCATAAGTATTTGCTTACCAGCTTCAAGGTCACTTACAGGTGAACAGATTCAGACTGGGTGGCAGTAGCAAAGGGCAGTGACTTAGTCAAAATAATACAAATACTGGGGTTTAGAGAGAAGTGTGATTCTTTCCCTTTAGCCCTGTCAGGAAGCAGCAAGGGCAGGTTGCCCTGCAGAAGGCAAGACAGGAGCTGAGCATCACAAGGCAGTCACGGGCAGCAGTCTCCCTGAAAAAGCACCAGGAAATCAAGTCAGTAAGTCAGCATCAGGATCAAGCCCAGTGATGCTAACCAGGACCAGGCAAGAGCCCAGAAAACATCCATCAAGTCCATAGGCAGGAGAAAGGCCCAAGGTCAAACCAGAAAGCCAAGTTGTCAGGTTGGGATCAGGACCAGGGAGGAATGACATGGGGTACAGATGTAGCATCATGGTGTCCACAGCCCAGCTTGGATGGGGACCAAGTACAGGACCCCTAGAACTCAGCCCCTGCCCCAACAACAGGTGGAGTGAGCTGCTGCTTGGGCTTCTGCCTTCTCCTTCTCAGCAGGCTTTTTCAGTGAGGTGGCAGCCAAAAATCAGCTAAACTCCTACAGGGAAGAAGGGGAACATACTCCCAAATACACTTCAAGATTCACAGAACTGCATGAAATACAATGTCATAGAGCAAGAATACTCATTTTCAGTTCTCTTTTCAGATTGTGTAGGCAGCAGGTACCTTAATTTAAAAAAAAAAGACCAAACAGACTTCTCTAAAAGTGGAGCCTTTCAGTAAGAATTGACAAGTTTTGTGACAGGACTCCATGTAAAAACAAGGTGCACCAGATCAGCACCTGCATATTTACCTGTTTTGAATAAGGCAGCACCATTTGTCTGTTGTGGTAAAGCTGTTAGATATAAATTTGCATGAAACAAAACAAATATGTGACAACACATCAATAAACATTCTTCTCCATATAAAATAATCTTGGCAATTGAGACTAGATAGTCATTTTTCATATCAACAGAAGATTCAAACTCAAAATTTAAAGAAATATCCGTATTTGAGGAAATGACAGAACTCATACTGAATGTATTAAAAAAAAAAAAACCAAAAAAAAACTTTTCAAACCAGATACCTAAATCAGAGTGTTCTAAACAAAAGTACTGGAATAGCTAAAAGCAAGATCTACTCCAAAATTATTCACCAAGTACTCAGAATTCCAACAGTAACTTTTTCCTCTGTATAAAGCAAAACCTTGATATAAATTTTTGAGATGTGACTCCAATGGAAATTTTTGTATATAAAGGAGATGGGTGTTTTTGTGGAAGACAACACTTCAAGTTGTATTTCAAAATTCAACACGAAGAAATCCACAATTCTACCCAGTTTTACCAAAGCCAAGTCAGAGATGTGCTGAAGTACAGTTTTGCAATTCCCCTGGGCAGTGAGTTTCTCATCAAAATACAGAGACTAAAAGTACATGATATTTCTTCTCTAATTCCCTAACTATTAATGTTTAAATATGCAAAGGAGCTGAATTTTGCCTTTCACTAGGTTTTAGACAACAACACAGTTTAGATTTATTCAGTTTAGGTCTATCAGCATGTTTTGGAAATTAAAAACAAACAAAAACCATATTGTCCTCATTTTGACACTTTATTCAGTAACTAAATATTTGAAGTGATTTGTCCTTCCAAACAAGGTGTTGTAAATACTTCTTCCATTTTTTTCTTGCGTCATTGGGAAGAAAAAGTCTATAGCAGAGAAAAAATTATAACTGAACTTCTGACCTTGCATAATGATTCAGAAGAGGGATACCTATGAAAATCTAAAGCTTCATAGTATTATATTTGGTGACACTGTAAGCAATCTCCTTTTTTTGAATTTTTTTGACACAAAATATGAAAAAAACTTAACTAGGAGTGGCAATAAATTAAACAAAAACAAAACCAACCCCAAAACAACACAGGATTTGCTGTCTTCCCACTGCAGCACATGGAAATTTTATTACTTTGGAAGAAAATGGATTTTCCTTTTATAGCAAGGTTCACTCGTGTCCTCTTAGAATTATGCACATTTACATCACAACCTTTGTTTTTTTTAATCTAAAACTTCTTCACTGAGAGCTCAAACCATCTGAAAGTTCATTACTCTCAGTCATATCTTAGTCCTACTTTAGTAGCAGTGCTCAACCATTTGTGGCAGATACACTGCAGAAGCTTTATTAAGCCCATCTGTTCAAATCTCCCCCTTTATGAGAAGTCACTGTTTTAATAAAGCCATTGTTGGGATGAAGATTAATAGAAACTGAAAGTGAGGTTTTTTAAATGCATACTGCTTTGTTTCCCTCATGATACTGCATTTTTCTGTTAGCATTTTTAAAGAATAATTATTTTACAACCAAAATTAGATACGTAAAAATGATATATGTAAGCTAGTTATCTTCAGCAAAAGGGTGGATTGGGAAGTATATTAGAAGGATTTTTGGTTGTCCTTCTTTACTTCTATTCCAACATATATCATATAGTCTTGGAAATAATGCAGTTATAAATTCAATTATCAAAATAACAAATTATTACTGAACCACACATGCTCCATCAAAAATGGTGGACATTTCTGACCTTCTACAATTAGATAAATGAGAAAATGCTCCAACTATTCATGTTCATAGAAAGTGTTGTAGTTGCAAGACCAAACTTTGTTTTCTTATTCAGCATTTTCAAGTCAACAAGCAAGGAAAAATACAATGGGGTCTACACAAGTAAGTTGCAGCAAGGGTTAGAAGGATTTTATGATTCAAGCAATGCATCTCATCTGTATTTTATGCATCAGCAATGACTCAATTCTGGAAAATAATGTGCATACTTCTATTAATATATATAAAGTTCACTGTGGGATTAAATTATTCATTAAAGTTCAAAATTCATAGGGTCAGCTAAATCTTAGTAACCAAGAAAACCATAGAATATAAAAAATCTAATGAAAGGAGAATACAGTGCAAATATCAAACACAGAAAGGTACTAAAAAAAAAACTAACAAAAGGATCAGTCCATTAACAGCAAGAAGCATAAGGATAATTTTAGAAATGCAGCATTGTCTGCCAAACCCTAAAAATGAATGTCAAGAAAACTTGCCCTAAAAATATCAAAACACTGAACGCATAGTGCCCACTCTCAAAAAAGCGGAAAATAGGGCTGAAAGTAGGAGAAAATCAACAGCTGCGAAATCTTCCACAGTCTTCATTTGTGAAATCTGAGGAATAATATGAAGCAGTGCTCTTGAGCAAACATTAAAACCTGATGCCAAGAAATTAAGAGGAGTCAGTGTTAATATGAAAATATTATCAACAAAGCAGAGATCATTTAAATACAATCTTGTCAGCATCAGCAAAGGCACAAAAATATAATGCATAAATCTACGCATTTAATAAGTGGCTTTGGATACACAATTTCCATTTTAATTTATGTTTTTGACAGCATGTGATATCACTTTGTGTGTGGTACTGTGGCAACCACCACCAGTGGATCATGGTATAACAAGACAAAGACAGTTTGTGAGATGGTCAAAATCACCTAGCAGATTGGAAGAAAAGTCATTTGCAAAGCCAGAAATAGGACAAGATGCTGGTTAGTACAAGAAGAATATCTCTGCAGTCTTCTTACCCTTGAATAAATAGAGAAGTTTTTGTCAGAAGCACAGAGGAAATGTGAGGTCTGTGAACAGAGACCCTTAGCAAAACTCAAAACAGCAGGCTGCCCTGACAAGACAGAGGAGTGTCCCAAGAACTGAAATAGGCTTGGTTTCCCAGATATAAAAGAATTATTTCCACGTCTGAGAGAATAAAATATATTTTGAGGAATATCTTTAATGAAATCTAAAGTTGTTGAAAACCAGAAATGTGAATGAGCAGTGCAAGACATGCAAGAAAAAATATATAAATGCTCCAAATTTAAGACTGCTGTAATGCCTGCTTTTACCAAGGTGTCCACTCATGTGCTTCAGTTTCTAGATATGTTTTGCACTCTCTGCTCAAATAAAGAGATGATTTGTTTATATAATGATTACAAATAGTAACAATAGTAGTATTTAGCATTACAGTCCATAACAGTTAAAGACTGTGAACATAAGAATTAGAATATTTCCTACCCTTAGGAACATCTTCTCAGACTTACTACTTTATAAGATTTAAATTCACTCATTTTCTAATATTGAAATTGTTGATTTAAGCTTCAGAAAAAAACCCAAATTTTTCTCCCTTGCCAACCTTCTTTAAACCACTTTTTACAGGAATGCTAGAGGCAAACATATTCTTGGTATTCTTATCTTTTAAGGTGGGCTGCAACTCCAAGCAAATGCTGTGTGATCCACTTCCTGCATATATCAGACCCCAGTCTGAAGTTCACTAACTGCATTGATAATTAAACATCAGCATTTTCATCACGTGCCACGAAATCAATTGATTTGTTATCTCTGCAGGTCTATCTGATAGTGAAACAGAACCCCTTTTCAGTGTTTGAGTGATCTCACCATGGGATTAGTGAAACAGTAAATTGCTGTTGCAAAGGCAAGCCCTGAGAGAAAAGAGAAGCAGCCCAAAGTTCATCACGAGGCAGAAGCACACTCACTGGGGCTGTGGAAGAGTGAAGGTCAGGACAAAAAGAGAGAAATCCATGCAATAGGAGATTAGTTCCCAGGGCTATTCCTTTCTTTGCAGATTGCAAAAATTCTTTATAGGTGTAGCTCTAGGGATTTATATACAGAAGACTTTTCATTTTCTTTCTCCTTTTTTGCTTCTGCCGGAATCTTTGTGAGCTCCACATTCAAATGAAAACTTTAGCACTGCAGAACGGATTAATACAGGATTACAAGAAGAAGATTATATTTCTGGGTCCTCTCATCTCTTTTTTTAAAATGTATATCCCAATATTACATTGCATGTATTCAACATGACTCATTTAGGCAGAGCCACATGTTAATATAGCTGTCAAAAGAAAGTAATTTTTTAAAAGCAGCTGAGATTTGTGAAGAATTCTAAGAAGATTTACTTAGCTTATAAAGAACGTTAACAGGGCTATTCATTAAAACTCTAGAATAATTTAGGATTTAAACATTTCCTTACATGGTGCACACTTTGTATTTGGCTTTTAGATCCAGTATTACCTGACATTATATTTCATTCTTTTCCTCCTTCAAATACTTCACGCCCTCTGACATTTTTGTGTAATAGAAATTCCATCACAAAATATCATGGACTCTCCCTGCTACTTTCATCCTAAGAACATTATTTCTCTAAGCTTTTCCAGTCACAAACATTTGGTAATCTGAAAGGTTTGATTCTGCTTCTACTGAGGTTCATTGAAAAACTTCAAATAAGAGTCAAGCAGTCTTTCCATCTCTGTGGAAAGCCTTTAATCCAGAATATTTTTAAAAGGAAAAACTCCTGTGTTCTTTAAAAAGTGAAGTAATAGTAATTTCCATAGAGTTAAGACTCACAAAAATGTTAAAAATTGTGAAATAATTGCACTGATTCTGCATGTTTTAATTCACTTAAACATAACAAACTGTGAATTTTGAGTTTTACCTGAGACATGCAATAAGTCTCACAACAGAAATGGCTGTTGTTACAGTCTGGTTAAATTAGTTTCTGTCTACAAGGAATGGGACTGAGATCCCTGTCCTTACTCTCCTGTGCTCTACTGCCAATCTGAACACTGGTATCCAGAAGTTATTCTTTCTTCTTTTTAACTTCTTATTTTGTCCTCCTTGTCTTGATGAATTGAGAAATTTAAAAATCAAACATATATTTCTCACTTGATCCTCCAGAAAGAGTTAAATCTAGGAACTCAAAAAGATCAATAAATATAAAATTCTAACAGAATATTTATTAGCATAAAATAATCTTTTCTACTTCTCTAAGCACAAACAACAGAAATTTAGTAAATCCTGGCATGGATCTATTTAGACATCTAGTTTCTCTTTCTCTCTTCTAGTCAGAAGAGCCATTAATGAAGGTATCTTCTGTGGTAACATAATCAACCACTTTTCATGCAATCACAGAATCATAAAACGTTTTTTGTTGGATAGGACCTTAAAGATCCTCTATTTTGAGACCCTGTGACATGAGCGGGCACACCTCCCACTAGACCAGGTTGCTCAGAGCCCATCCAACCTGGCCTTGAACACTTCCAGGGATGGGGCATCCACAACTTCTCTGGGCAGCCTGTTCTGGTGTCTCAACATCCTTAGTGTAAGGAATTTCTTCCTAATACCTTATCTAAACCTATTTTCTTTCAGTGTAAAACCATCCCCCCTTGTCCTGTCACTACATGCTCTTGTAAAAAGTCTCTATCTTTCTTGTAGGCTTCAAGTACTACTTCAAGTACTTCCCTTCAGTACTGGAAGGCTGCAACTAGGTCACCCCTAAGCCTTCTCTTCTCTATAAAGGAAAGAATGAATAATCAGTCACAGAAATAAAGGTTTTATGCAAAGTTCCTGACATTCATTTTGCCAATCCCTACCATGAAAGAGATGTGCAAAACTGAAGGTCAACAGCAAAAAAAAAATGTAGAGAAATACAGTCACTCATGCTGGTACTCCATGCCATACATATCTCTGCATCATGCAAGTATTAAGATAAGAAACATTTCTTTTTGTGATAGAGAAATTCAGGGAAAACACAATTTTTTTTTTATTTTTTTCTTTTTAAATCAGCCCTTGCAATGTTCCTTCTGGCTCTTACCATTGTTCTGCCAGTTTTCACTCAGACCTACTCAAACCTGAGCCCATCAGTCAGGGATCCTGCCAAGGGTCCTGAGTGAGAGGGGAGGAGTTCCCTTCTTACACAAACTGCTCCATATACAACAAGAGAGAAAAAAGTTTTCAGTGACATTCCAACATTAGGGAGAAATCTTACAGAGGGATTATGAGAACGCCATTCATGCACTGTACCTAACCTATTTCCTCTAACTCCAGTTTGTTGCACCACTGCAGAGCAGGAGACAAGAAACTGTGACTCATCCACCTCACCTTTCCAGAGATCAAAAATAAATGTAGCATAAATAAGCAAGGCCATCTAGGCTGCACTCCATTTTTCTGAAATGAAATGTACTTTAAAAGCCTCTTACCAGGGAAAACGTATCTTTACAAGTAAGCATCATTAAGTAGTCAATAATTCAATTAATCAGCAGCTGTAAAAGCTCAAATACACCAATAATTTATGCAGCTACTGAAATGTGCAAGGTCAGCATAAGAGTGATATGAGTCACCTGCCTTTAGAAAGATTTGAACCCTATCTGTTACATTTCACATTAGCTCCTGGCACTCTGTATTACTTTAAGCATAAATAATATGATTTACAAGAGCCCCAGGAATTATTCAAAATGTAAGACAGCAGGGTCACTGCATGCAGCTATCTCAATTCATTGCCAGATTCCTCCTCTTCCCCAGCAGAAAGGAAGTTGCTTCTCTGTTGCTGTGTCCTTAGGTGGTTAAATGATTATTTTTTTAGTTATATTCACTGATGAAATGATGCTTTAAAAAGGTGTATATCTGCTTCCTCTGGGATCTCAAACCTAGGAAGCTGACTGGGAGAGCATTGCAACTCTTCCTATTGGGGCAACTATTTCTACCAGCAGACTTATGTTTTTGGATGTTTCTAAGCAGATGGAACTCATCCATTATAACTGGCATGAGCGTAAGCATTTACTGACTTCCCTGTCACCTCTGTTTTCACAGAGATAGAACTGGGCTTGCTTCATTTCAGGCTCTGCAAATTCAAGCAGAAGCAGATGCTTCACTTCACCTATCTAAACTTGGCTCACGATTTTCTCTTCCCAAAACATTCTCTTGAGACAAAGTATGTTTGTCTCCAGAGGCTTGGAATACTTCTGTCCATCAAATATTGTTTGCAGTTAATAAAGAACAGCATGTGGAATGAAAAATACTTCTATAAAATGAGGTTTTCATGTAGTGCTCCTTTTAGTGTGGATTATTCTTACAGGATAGACAGAAAAAGTTTTATGAGCAATAGATGTGAGAAGTTTGTTGGGTTTTGGAGTTAAAATTCACAGTTATTTCACCAAAAATGCTGAATAAGCTGACCTTTGGCTCAAACATATGAAGAATAAAAAAGTTTGGGTTTTTAACTGTAGCAGCTCTATTTATCCTGCAAATATCAGTCTTGGAAATAGGTCAAATCATTTTATTCTGTTCTGTTGCACCACTGCTCCTCAGTTCTGAGGCAAGGGAGATTCTTCAAGGAATAAGAGCAATCCTACCTTTAACCTTTCAATCCATGCTATCCAGACAGAGATTTAATGATGGATAACAGTAACCAATCATTTTAATCATGGGCACCTGAGTCTCCTAGGAGCTGAAATGAGAGCAACAACTAATTTCAAAGACACTGGGTAGAGAAACTTCACATTTGCATTCTAAATTTTGTCTCTTACATTAGATTAAAAAAAACAAACAAACAAAAAAAAAAAAAAACCCAAACAGTAAAATAAATTAAAAGCAAATTAGTGAAAATACACTTTCTATTAATGATGACACCAGAAAAATTCTTATGTGAATCACACTTAATTCGCCTGAGCCTATTGCGTGGTCCACACCTGGATATATAAACCAGGGAAATGAGAATGTTTATCTCCTTTTATTAAACTCCTAACAAAGGACATCTAGACAGGTATTTCAGGCTTAAAAAACAAACAAACAAACCAAAACAACCAAAACTCCCTACCTAAAACCCAAACAAAACAAAAACAAAGCTTATCTGCCTCCACAGAGTGCAAAGATTTTACTGCATGAGCAGCATTCTGCTTCAGGGACCACTGGACTCAATAAAATGGGTATACAGCTTATTGTATTTACTTTCAGGGTAATGATCAGTCCCATTCCTTGTCCTCTATTTATTGTTATGGTATAGCATTAAAAATATATGTTCTTGTGCAAGAACAAGTCTGTAGTTTTTCTAATAAAATACACTTCAGATATTGTATTTTTCATAAAAATTATTTTAGGCATTTTTACTGTGCAAATATACTTTTTAATATCTTAGTGTCAGTCCATCACACATATACAATATTTTATTCCATATGTACTTGTACTGCAACCAGCGGGACCACTAGTAAGAAAGAAACTGAGCAGGGCTGGCCAAATTTGGACTTTATACAACGACACACACTGTTGTAACATTGTTTTTACTGAAAACAGAAAGAAAACTGCCTCTGCATTTAGTTTGGTCAGCCTTAAATCTTAGTGTAACCTATCTGGATTCTTCTAGCCTTTATCTGTTTTCTTTCCTTCTCCAGTGTAACCTAACTCCATTTTCATTCCTTTCTTCTGTTCATGAGTGTTTTAAAGACAGCAGTGTAATTAAAATTTAAAGACAGCAGTGTAATTAAAATAATATTTTAAAAACCTGACCATGCTTAAGATTTCAAAATATCTTTTTTGCTCTCATAAGGATACTTTTTCTTTCCATCTGCCCCAGATTCCCCTTTTTTTTTAATGTCGTAGTGTTTTCCCCTTCTAGTAGTAACTTTTCCCCATTCTTATTTCCCCCGTCACAATATATCCTCAAATTATTCAGACATGGATCCTTTCCTTACTTTTCCCTATGATACAAAACATAATGTCACTGCAATTGCTGTGCACACATTCCTTGCCAAATAATTACCATTCCCAGAGGAATTTGTCAATCCCAACAGACCAAACTGACTACAGCACCAGCCATGATAAGAAAACAGATTTACCAAGACTGGTTTAAAATAAAGGGCACTGTTTGTGTCCTGCACCTGCAGGATTGAAACTGGAATCAAAAAGTGTATGCAGGAAGAGGAAAGAATTGTTTTGTATGGTAAATTTAACCATTTCAGAGAAAAAAAATTACCTTGTAGTTTTGCTGACAGACCATTTCACTGACACCATTTTGGATAATCTGCCCACAGCCATGTATTTTCAAACAGAAGACAATCTTGGGGCTCAGATGGTCTCACTTCTCTGTGGGAACCAGCGGTTTAATCTGCTCAAGCAGCCATGATTGTGATGCCTTCTTATCCTCATACTTCATCCAACATGGGCTAGACCAGTGGTTTTATTCAGTAATTTGGGGAAGTAGGCAGTTTTCATGGAACTACCTCTTTTTCTTAAAACCTGCCTCTGCTCTAGAGTTGCCTCTGCATGTTTGAGCTATTTGAATGTAGATATGAGAAGGACTTTCATGTTCACAGTTGTGCACAGAAAAGCAGGACTCATTCTTTCAGCTGAGGCTCTAAGCGATACTGAGAAATTTATAGGAAGACATGATGGATTATTTCCAAGTTTTCACTCTACTTAGAAGCTGAATCCTTCCAAGAGATGTGTGGACTTCCAAAGATAGGCAGGAAAGCAACAGCTATAAATCATTCCAAGCTGCAGTAACATATGACAGAAGACTTGTACTATGTTCCTTGCTTGAGCAAGAGCTCCTTCTAGACCATCAGACTTCTCTTTGCTTATGTTGCATGGCAGACATTGGAAAATGGCACAGAATATCTGATGCATGTACTGAAGGCCTTATTTAGGTACAGATTCTCAGCATAGCCATGTAAAACAAATTAAGGGATATTTCTAACTTGATGTTTTGTTTCTAGGCCAGTGGCAGTGGAGTTATCCAAGTGCTGGTTAGGAGCCTGTGGTGTGATTGAAAGTTCCAGTGGCCCCTCTAGCACATTCCCACACTCTTCTGGTTGGTGCTCTGTACAAACTATTCTGCTCAAAGCTCACATTCTCGCTAAAACAAATTCCAATAATCAAAAATAAGGATTTTATTCTGTTTTCATGTCTCATTTTTCTAGCTGGGACTCAAAGTGTAATTATCTCCATTATTCATTCGCAGTAGCAGTTACTAGATCTTTCATGCGGCTAAAGAACTTAAAGAACAACTTTAGGAGGGAATAATGATACAAAGGATAATTTAAAATGTACTCCTAGTGGAGATATTCCCAAAACACTCCTGAGGAGCTTGAATTTTTAAATGATATGTCCTACTCAACAGAAGAGTAAGACAAGGGTTGTATTCTAAAGCTGACTTGCTGTTTCTCTTCTGTCATTCTGGTGATATAGATAACTGGGCAAGTGGAAAGGGCATATTTTTTAGACTCTGTTTTTAGATATTGGTGCTTCATCCAGACAGTTTTATATGTATTGGAATTTAGACCTAGCATCAAAAATTGAATGGATATATAAGTCCTCAGAATGAACAATTTCATGGTTATTTTCCAGGATATTCATACGCTCCACTCTGGGTGAAAAAATAGCTTGGAAAAATAGCTTGAAAAAAAAATTCTTCTGTTATTTAGGTTGATGTCTTTTTCTATCCAATACAAATAATGGAAGCATTTTGAAAGTAACTATTTTAAGGTTCCTATAAGAAAGGATGATTAAAATGAACTTTCTGAAAACATTTTTCCATTACCATATAGATGCAATAGCATCTAAAATTCAGTGTAGTGGCTTATTAATGTAATGTATTGGTCAGGAAAATACAAACCAATTGTTTATTCAAAGACAGCATTACTTTTTATAAAGAACAAGATTAATAATATTAATAATCTTAGGATCATATTTTGATATTTTTCCTCCTTTAGGCTGTGATGCCTCAGGACCCCGTCTTGTCACCTTACTTGATACTGACAATGTACCTGTGTTTTAGAAATTGCTGATAGGAGGAAAAGGGAATCTGGAAAAGCAGAGACATAATGACCTCTGCACTGCAAACAAATTACATGCCCTAAGATGTGATTGCCAATGGCACAAGTTCTCACTTAGAGTGAATGGAAATAGAAAGAGAAAAAATTAGCAAAGCTTTTTCTTTGATTCAAAACTATTGTATAAGATAAACAAACAACCCAAACCTCTGATGCTCTGAGCACATACTCGCTGTTTCAAAGACATATTGTCAATGATGCAGTTTTGATTTAACTGTAGAAAAGATCCAGTCTCTCAACAGGATACAGAGCAACAATTGTTCCTCATTTTACTGGAAACACCTCTTTTCATTTCTATCCTCACTAAGCAGGACCACCTGCTGTGGATCATGACTTATTGTGAATGGACAATGATTCCTTTCGTAGTCCTCTGATTTGTTTTATGTGTTGGTGTAAAATAATGATGGAGCTATTTTCTTCATGTGTGTTCCCTGCCACTTTATGAAATATGTCTCATGATACTACAAATGATGAAGTGTTCCCTCACGCGCAAACATTAGAACTGCTCTGGCATGCAAAGGGAACAGGGTGAATGAGGAAAGAAACTCAAGTCTTCTTTCCTCCTGTTTTTTTCTTTGTTGTCTCTTTCATTGCTAGTTGTAGGCATAGTTCTGCTCAAAGATATTTGAAATTAAATTCACTTCTTGGGATCCTAAAGACAGAATTCCTATCCAAAATACCATACCTTTTATTTAACATTCTTCTTGAGTGAACCCAAATATTATCTGTGGTGATTCACACTCACAGTCTTAGTTCTTTTTTGTTCTAGTAGTAGCTATATTGACATCAGAAATTCAAGGAAAGCATAGACAAGATGAAACCACACATAGCCCTAAATTACAAAGTAACTGAACAGTGAAATTGCCAGAATCTTTAGAGCAACCTAGTCTACTAGAGGAAAAGGAAATTTCTGAGACTAGGGAGCCTTAGACACAGGAGGTCTAAAATCACCACCTTTGAAGGTTATAAAAGTTAACATCTAATAGTTCATTGAGGTTGTACCAGAGTATATATAAAAGAAAATAGAAGAAACCAACTTTTTGACTCCTGCAAGCCTCGTGTAAGACAGCATAGCTACATAACAAAGAATTCAAAACATTTTATCAAATCTAAATTTCTGACAGAATCATAAAATCACAGGATAGGTAAGGTTGGAAGGGACCACTGGAGGTCAGCTAGTCATACCTTCCTGCTAAAGTGGTCTCCCCTGCAGCACATCATATCACATCATTCAGGATTGTGTCCAGACAGCTTTTGAATATCTCCAGGAAGCACAATCCACAACCTCTTGGGGCAGCCTGTTCCAGTGTTGCGTCACCTTCAAGTTAAAGAAGTTCTTTGTCTATTGATGTGGAATTTCCTGTGCATCAGTTTCTGCCCATTGCCTCTCATCTTACTGCTCAGCAGCACTGAGAACAGTCCAGTTCCATCCTCTCGACACCCTTCTTTCCAATATTTACATGCATTGATAAGATCCCATCTCAGCCTTCTCCAGGCTAAACAGTCCATCTCCCTCAGCCTTTCCACATAAGTGAAGGGCTCCAGTCCTTTACTCATCTTCGTAGCTCTCTGCTGGACCTGCTCCAGGAGCTCCCTGTCTCTCTTGCACTGAGAAGCCCAGAACTGGACACAGCACTCCAGATGTGGCCTCACCAGGGCTAAGCAAAGGTGTAGGATCACCTCCCTGAATCTGCCAGGAACACTGTTCCTAATGCACCGCAGGATACCATTGGCCTGCTTGGCCACCAGGTCACACAGCTGTCTCATGGACAACTTACTGTTCACCAGGGCTCCCAGGCTCTTCTCCACAGAGCTGCTTTCTAGCAGGTCAGCCTCCAGCCTGTCCTGGTACATGGGGTTAGTCTTCTCCAGAGACAGGACCCTGGGTTTGCCTTCATTGAATTTCAGAAGGTTCCTCTCTGCCCATCTCTCCAGCCTGTCAAGGTCCTTCTGAAGGGCTGCACAGCCCTCTGGGGTATTGGCCACTCCTCCCAGCTTTATGCCATCAGTAAAATTGCTGAGGAAACATCTGCCCTTTCATCCAAGTCATTGATTAATAAGTTAAGCAATACTGGGCCAATATTTAACCTTGGGGGACACCACTCGTGACAGGTCTCCAACCAGACCCTGTGGCACTGATCACGACTCTCTGAGGCATGGCCATTCTGGCAGTTCTCAATCCACTACACTGTCCACTTATCCAGCCCACACTTCCCGAGCTTACATATGAGGATATTGTGAGACATGGTGTTGAAAGCCTTGCTGAAGTTGAGGCAGAAAACATGCACTGCTCTCCCCTCATCTATCCAGACAGTTGTCCCATCACAGGAGGCAATAGGGTTGGTTAAGCATGATTTCATTTTTGCGCCTACATGCTGACTACTCCTGATGATCTTGTCCTCCATGTGCTTCAAGATGGCCTCCAGCATTAGCTGCTCCATCACCCTTCCAGGGACAGAGGAGAGACTGAGTGGCTTGTAGTTCCCCAAGTCATCTTTCTTTCCCTTTTTGTACATTGGGGTTATATTTGCTTTCTTCCAATCCTCAGGCACCTCTCCTGATTGCCATGACCTTTCAAAGATGATTGAGAGTGGCCTAGTAATGACATCCACTATTTCCCTCAACACTTTGGGTACATCCCTTTTTGTCATGAGGAGCAAATAATATAAAATGGTATAAACATACCTGACAGAATATTGTGAGAAAATATGAAATGTATTTATTGAATCAAGAGAGTAACAGAGAAGTGTAGCCTGAACTATGTCTTTCTCAATGAAAGCAAAGCTTCAACACATCAGACCAACCTGCAGTTTTCATCACTCTCTAGTGACACAACCATTTGGCAGTCCTGATTTTAGACAGACAGGCTACCACAACCATAAATTAATGGAACTATGTTAAAATCACTTATTCTAAATACGTGGCTCTAAATGTTCTGAATTACAGGTTATTTTATTTTACTGAATTTCAGATAAGAAAACCAGTAATCTATATCCCAGTTCAAAGCAGGAGACTGACTCATTTTAGAGAAGGAAACATATAAATACAATTTCAAAATAAAATTTTCCATTTGGAATAAGTATTTTTATGTATAAATGAAATCACTTACCCAGATATTTAGACCCAAACATTTATGGAAATATGGTTCTTTTCACTCGGCATGCAGCTTTCTGACCTGCAGGGAACATATCCACTCTGCAAAAGACAATTAAGTTAATGTTATTGTACACTCTGGTCTAAATTTGGGTTAGTGTGAGCACAAGGCTGTATTCTGTGTTTAGGAATTTGAAGATGATGAAGTATCTCAGATACTTCTTGGGCACATTATTATTCTAAAGCATAACTTATCTTCCACACAGTGGCGCCCACAAGTAATTTCTCCATAAGTAATGTCTTCCCCAAAGGCAATTCTGATGTTCAGTGCTCCATCTCCCAACATCCATGTGTCTAAACGTATGTGGTAAGGAAAGTCCACCTCAACATAGATTTTTCTTTCTTATATTTGATATATATTCCAGATAGATTGTGTAAAGACAGGATGCAAAGAAGAAAAATATACTCACTTTAGAAATACTGGCATGTTGTGACAGGATACCTTGAGACAGAGGGCTGACCAAAAATGTTCCAATTCAAAGGTTCTGCTGGCAGTGATAAATGAGCCAGCAAAACCAAAACACAGCAGGCGACCAAGTATCTCAGGCAGGACTTGCTTTATTCACTTAGGAGTCTTTCTATTTAAATCAGTGAACTATCATGAATTTTTGAATGAATAGGTTGTAGTTTGTTAAATTCAGTAACTAGTCCTTGTTACTTCATTTGTTTAGATCTGCAATGACATGAGAGAATGTCTGGTAGTTTTTCACTGGAACTTAATGACTCCATATTAATGGGTTTTTAATAAAGTAGGGAAAAGTAGAAGTTAATATTTCCATAAACACTAAGTGAAATAGCACCTACTAAGTTTTCATTAGAATATGAAATTAGATAACAGTTTGATATTTTAAAACATAAGATTGCTTATTACGTTGAGCCAAGTGTCAGAACGTATTAAAAAGACCTTTTAAATTAGAAAAAAACAGTGTTAGAACTTGATCCTTAGTTACTACAGTGTACTTAATGCTTAATTTCAAAGACTCCTTAGACACAGCCTGTTCTTCCCTGTACAATCTGTCCTTCTTGTTTATTGTGTAGTCTTCTTAAAGACACAGCAGCCTATCACTGCACAGCATGCTCAATCCTTCACTGCACACTTATGCACAAGTGGACATTTACAGACCAATTCGAATTACATGCTACCTCAAAGTACAAAATCAAGTCCTATTTTATGAATGAACCACAGTACAGAACCTGGTACTCTGACCCCAGTGAGGGTCCTCTGCTGGCAGCAATTTCACAGGACAGGTTGGCTGATTAATCTTGCTTGAATTTAAATTCAGAGGTCACAGTACTAGTCCTTCCCATCTTCTAGGAGGCCATTCAACACCCTAACTACGTAGAAACTATGACTGTCTGTCTTAGCAAGTGTCAGAAAATTTGTTTGGTCTCCATCTGTAACTCTATTCTCCTTTCTTCCAAAATAAATAGATATTAGCAACAAACCATCTTAACACTACACTGTAAAAGATCTAACTTGCAGAACAGAAAATCTGCATTGAAAATTATTAGGCATTTGTAGAATATATCCAGACAACTTTTATTTTCAGGGAAATAACATGAGAATCCACTTTGTACAAATTTTTGAGTTAGTATGTTATCCTAGGGTAATTCAGTCAACAGCTTAAGGATAAAAGATATAGGCCAAAAGTAGAGTATCTATTCAAACAGTAGTAACTTAAGAGAATGGAAGTAAAATACTGATTTTTTTACATCAGAATTTGTGGTCCATTCACCTTCAAAAAAAAGAAGGAACATGTATTAGAATGAATGTATGCAAATAATCTTCAGAGTAAACATGGTTCTTCATGCACATGGAAGTCAGCAGATATACTTAGTGTATGCAGGAGCAGGGTCTTAATCACTAATGTAAATTTGAAATGTAAATTAAATTTGAAGCTTGATAACTTTACGGATTTAGCTAGGCTTCTGTGGCAGGCAGGCAGGCAAAGATGGCTTATGTCAGTTCACAGAGAGGTCAGCACTATAGATTTTGGCACAGATTGCAGAGCACACTATACATATATTTTATTGCTATAATCTAATAAAAGTCTTGTAATGAAAACTGAGTGAACATCTTGCTTACAAAGATAATAATTCTCCTTTTACATAGTTAACTTGTGCAATAATACTTTCAATACAATTCAGATAATGTTTGTATAATAAATCATGATCAAATAAAAGAGAGATGTGAAGAAATCTTCAGTCTGTATAGGAAAAAGTTTGGCTAGATGACAGAGAAGGCAGGAGGATATAACTTTATTAGTACATTATATGTGGTCTGGACACACAAAACCATTAATAGTTCAATACATAATAAAGTCTTTTTGTTTTGATGCTTTTTTTTTGAGATACAAAATTGCTCCTTTGAAATGACCCAGTATATTAGAAACAAAAGAGCTATGCAAACCTTAGTCATTTATGAAGAAATTACTAAGGTGAAATTTGTTTATTTTATATTTGCTTTAAAGTAAGTAAAACAAGAGCTGTTTAAGCTCATGAATTTACTAAATCAGATCACACAGATCATTTGGAAATGTTCACTTGATTTAGGAAATATTCATAGTAAGGATTAGTTTCACAAGGCAGACAAATTAGCTGCTGTCTCTTAGATAAGAGGCTAAGATCAAATCTGCTTTTCTAGTAACAATATTTAGACGTTAACTACTGAAGACCAATATAAAAAGCTTTTCACCAACTCACATTCTACTGATAACAGAGGACTATTTGAAGACCATGTGAAACAAGGCAACCAGAAAACTCACTTGAAGCTAATGAGTGAACTAATTGTGCACTCATGCGTGAAATATTTGGGCACTCATGCATGAACTAATGGGCAATCATGCGTGAACTAATTGGGCGTTCAGGTGTGAAATGATTGTGTGCTCATGCATAAAACTATTGTGCGCTCATGCGTGCAATAATTGGGCAATTATGCATAAATTAATTGGGCAATCATGCATGAAATAATTGGGCATTCAGGCGTGAAATAATTGCCAAACACAAGGCTCATGCCCAATGGAGCTCTCATGCCTGCAGAGCTGACCAACCAGCCCAGCAAGGTTTGCTTCTCATGCAGACATTAATTGGGTGTGCTCCTGGATGAAGTAACTGGGTGCTCAGACATGCAGCAAGTGAGCACTCATGCATTAAATAATTGTGCGCTCATGCGTGAATAATTGGGCAGTCATGCATGAAATAATTGGCACTCACACGAGGCTCATGCCCAATGGAACCCTGGTGTCTGGAGAGCTGACCAACCAGCCCAGCAAGGTTTGCTCCTCATGCAGATATTAATTGGGTGGGTATTGATTGGGTGCTCATGGATGAAGTAATTGGGTGCTCAGACATGCAGCAAGTGAGCATTCATACATGAAATTCTTGGGCAATCATGCGTGAAATAATTGTGTGCTCATGCGTGAAATAATTGGGTATTCATGCATGAAATAATTGGGCATTCAGGCGTAAAATAATTGGGCTCTTGCTCCCACAGGTTTCTTCCCTTCACCAGGAGAAGCTGTGGGCAATGGCATTGCTACCAGGAGGGCACCAAGAACACCAGTTGCTGTACAAAACAAGTAACACCACACAAAGCAAATTTTGACTTTTTTTTTTTTTTTAACATGCAGAGATTTCCACAGAGACACTATTGATGTAATTCTGCACCACAAGTACATAGGAAGATCAGGTCCGTACACTACAAGGAAGTTAATAGAAAATGCATTGATTCAAATTAGCAAGTAGGAGAACAAGACTGCTTTACTTTTCCTCCCAGCAGAAAAATCCTTTCTATATAGCTGCCTGTGAAAAGACAAAATGCAGAGAGTGGGTGTATTAGTTGCACATCATAAGGGCGATTTTTACACTGTACCTACTGACACCATGATAAAACTACACCTGTAACAACTTATTCAAAAATCAATTCCTTGTTACAGGCTTTTTACAGTTGTGCTAGAAGTGTCTTGAAGAGATTTGCTATTCTCACTGCAGATGGAAAAAGTACTGGCAACTATTCATGTATTCTAGAAATGATAATCAATAAATCACTTATTACAGTAGCAATAATCTTCTCTGCTGTACTGAGACATAATAGTGTACTTACTAATAAGGTAGCGGAACCATAATCACTATAAATAGGAAAATAGGTTACAGTATTAATTTTAACAGATTTTCACATGTTAACAAAATCAGCTCTTATTTTAAAGCCAAGTAAGAAACTCAATAAGGGAACATGGCAGATGTTACATATTAACATCAACCTGCTTTAAAAATTAAAAAAAGCTTATTAAAAATATGTATATGATTTTGTGAAACCCTTAAGCTTGATATATCTGTATCTTAAGAGAGAACTTCACCAATGATAAGGTAATTAGAAAGACATAACTGGTAAGACAATGCTAAGTTAAAATCAGAGTTAGAAGTGGAAATTTAAATGCTTCACCTTTTCTCATTTCTCATATATACACAACTGTTTTTCTGCTCCCAAAGAAGATTTATTTAGACATATTTAGAAAACATGTGATTGGGTGGCCTCTTCTATTTGTTTCTTCCTCCACTCCTCATTCTTTTTAAAGAAAAATAGAATCACAGCACAGAGTTGTTGGAAGGTACATTTAAAGGTCATCTAGTCCAAAGCCCTTGCAGTAGAGAGGGACATCAACTATATTGCTCAGAGCCCCATCCAACCTGACCTTGAATGTTTCCAGGGATGGAGAATCTATCACCTCTCTGGGCAACCTGTTTTAATGTTTCATCACCCTCACTGCAAAAAATTTCACTCGTATTTAATCAACTCAAGTAAATGAACCCTTCTTCAGCTTAAAAGCATTCTCCTTTGTCCTAGGTAAGGAACACTGTGACAATAGTAATACAAAACAAGATTGGAAAGTACATCAGAGATCATAAAATTCTAAACATATTGACTTGAAGGGAATAGTGTCAGGGACTACTACTTGAAAACCTCACAAAAGAGATCAATGAAGAATCAAAGTTGCAGCTGAATACTGTGGTGCTTCTTGGGTGAAACTCTGGGAATGCACTGGGGGGGAGATGCCAAATACAGTCTGAATGCCAAATGAATTCAAAAGAAACCATCACTTTGTGGGGTTGCAGCTGGGGGCAGGGAAAGAATTTGAAAGGCTGCTAAAGTTTCAAAGCTGCACAGCAGAGGAGAAATCCCTTGAAAAAGAGTGTGACAAAGAAAAAGAAACACTAGGGAAAAGGATAAACCTTCTGTTATTACTAGCATAAGTCTGCAAGAAATTTCTGCCAGAAAATTAACTCTGCCTCCAGTGGAAAACAAAGATAGGCCGAAGGAAACAACTCAACCAGCTGTTTGCCAATACATTGAGTTAGCCACTGGTAAACAACTGCTTTCAAAGATATCTGTGAAAGATACAAAACCATTCATTATAGTCAAAACAGGAACACAAAAAAAGACCTTTTATAACTGGGATACAACTGGATGAAAGAATTAACTGTTTAGAAAGGATGGAATTAAAATTAAAGGTGATGGTACAGTACTGTGTACTCACAAAAATGACTGATTAAATAAAATAATATTCCCCATTAGATTACAAAATCCCAATTTTTGGGACGACTTCTTGGGTATATCCTAGTACTTCTTCTGCATCAAGGTTGGAAAATAGTTAATTTGGTTTTGTAAGTTTATATGAGATATATATAGTAGTACTACTTTTATGATTCCTATGACTTTCTTAGCATTTATCATCCAACCTGTATCAATTCACAATGGTAATTCTCAGGCATGCTTTGATATAAATAAGCAGTAAATTCCTAAATCAATTGACTCATGCTGCTCCGATAAACACTCAAGATGCTGTGAAAAGAAACATCCACTTTTTGGCTGAGAGATCTCAAGATAATTAATTTTGTTTCAAATTGGTACCAAAGAAAGAAATAGATAAACACCTAAGGACCTGGGTTGATTAGTATGGCAGACAGAAAAATTAGGGAGTCAACAGAATAACACAACAATTTGAATGTGGAGGTACGGATACTGAATTTAAATAGCAGTGTAGTATCTGGAATCAGTCCTCACAAAGAAAAGAGAAAATCAGAAGGATGACAGTCTGCTTGAATAAGTAAGCAAAAAAGCCAAATTTGTAAAAGAGACAATATCTATAAACATATGGATAAAGGATCAATGAGTTACACCAATCTAAGTCAGAAATACAAATACCCACAAGCACATTTGAACTTCACTTTCCTAAGGATATTAAAATAGCATAAAATTAGCTATCTACAGGTAGAGTAATAGAAATGACTGCATCAGATGTAGAAGCAAGCTTACTTTGTTAAAACTGAAGGGAATTAAAATCCATAAACTGGGATATTTATAGACTTCTGGTAATAAATTTTCAATTAATCATTCACATAGAGGTTGTAACCTCTGACTAACAAATAGAAAGCCTTGTTATTCTCAGAAGTTGGTGCAGGAGGAAAAAAAAAAGGAAAGAAAAATGCCTCAACTACTACAAGCCTGTTTGACTCTTTTTCAGAAACAACTCAGATAGGAAACTACAAAGAAAAGGTAATTTTACATGGAGGGAAGAGAACTAAAATCAACCTATTTTTTTAAACATGAAAATGTGCCTTCATTGTTTTATCACTCTTCTCAGACAATTGAAATACATCTATGCTAATTTATCTAAATTTAAGCAGGATCTCTAATATAAATGCCTCACAGGAAATTATTTTTTAATACAGAAAAGATCAGTTTTTACAGAACTGACTTACAGCAAGAAATTTTACATGAACAGAAAAATAGCAAGAACAAAAACCCCCAAACCAACCACCCCCCCCCAAAAAAAAGAGGTAAAAAAAGAGAACAATTTATGTTGAAAGGTAGGTTATTACACAAGAGATGCCAAAGTTGTTCTTTAATAACAGACCTTGATACAGATCCCATTTATTATTTTTACTGGTGATGGCAATATGAGGAATTCTAGCAAGACAAATTTCAGAGGAAGTTTCAGAGGCAGTATCACTACCAAAGCCTGCATTACTATCCTTCAGGAATAATTAAATTTCTTTGCAGATAAAACCAATCAAACATACAAACAAAAACACACACACATGCAAAACCACCCGACCTCTAACAGAAATTTTCATGCATTTAGAGATAAAGAAGAATATATATCCTAAGATGAGACTGGAAATGTTGGTTGATTCTACTATTGCAGATGATTATTATGACTTGACTGAAAAAGACCCAAATTAATTTCTGACATGCAAGAACTGAGAGGCATTCAACAATGGGAAACTAGGTGTACTTATCCACAAAGAACTGAAGATGCCTTGTGGATAATCCTTTACAGACATCTGGTAGATATTTAAAAATACAAGATTTATTTAAACCAGATTGATGTGGAGAAGAGTTTCCAGGCTTATTTGAGTAAAGGCATGATGTTAAAACAATCTTATTTTTTGTGTTAGGAATAAGAAAGCTGTAATGACAGTTAGTTACTGACCAGGATATGAGATCTATTTATGTTACTTAGGAGTGCTTAGCTGTTTTTTGTATTTTAGTAAAAGCCAGCCTTCACTGCTTATTGCAGCTGTAATTATTCTATGGTTCAAAGAGCTGTACTGAGAATCTTCTTGGGTGATGATGTAACATACTATGGTTGGTGTGGTTTGATGGGGTAATAGGAGTTTTTTAATCATCAGAGGTTCAAAGTTGTTGAAAAGCTTATCCTCTCAGAGGCAAATAATTTTGAGATTGGATTTTACAAGTTCATGAACAGTGAAGAAGAGTAAGGGGAGAATATGAGTCTAAATAAGCAATCTTCTGGCATGCAATTTTAAGAAAATGAGTTGATATATTTAAGATGATGGCAATGGATTGCTGTGTTTTGTGGGTTTGTATTTAGTAGGCTTTAAGCTTCTATGGTTACAAAGTAGAACTGAGAAATTCTTGAAGTGACAGACAAACATATAGAAAAGGAGAAACTGTGCAGAAAATATGTTGGGAAGGATTCCAAGCCCTTAGCTTCCCTTTCAGATCAGCAGCAGCATTGTAAAGTGGGAAGTGCACATGTATGTGATCAGCTCACATGAGAGCTGACACATCTGAGTGGTTCCTAATGTCAATGGAGGAGTCTGTGTCAAGGTGCACATAGCTGCCAAGGTGCACACAGAAAACAAAAATGTCTCAGTACATCTAAAGATGGATCTCTGTCTGGAAGACACGGGAGAAATTTCAAATCCTATATCACTGCAATAATGTCGTTCATTTGATGCAAGGCAGAAAATCCATATCAAACTCAGGATAGCTGACTGGTTCTTTCAAAAAGGATTTTCTGTGGTTAAAAAAAGCAGAATCTCTATTAACCAATATCTTCAATATTTCCTCTCATGCATTTACTTCTATCCTTTATGTAAAATAAACTTACATATATAATACAGTTCATATCAGAGAAAGAAAAAGAAAATTCTGAATTCTTCATTTACTGTCATTGTACGCCTCAAAATGTTTTACATTAGCACAATACTGTCCATGCTATAATTTCAGGGTGAATTTTCATGGTTTTCCTAGAAAATCAGGCTCTGGAGTCATGAGGTATTGATCAGAAAAGATAACTACATGAAGAATAAAATTCCATTGACTTTTAATTTTGAATCTAAGCATCTACAAGTTATCACTTTTGCTGGTTGCTCACCTGATCTTGCACAATACAAGCACACAGAATATAATGACCTGGTCTAGATAACAAGATGAAAAGAAAAATAACAAAATAATAAAAACTTTACTCAGTTTATCAGAAAAGAAGTTCTAAACTCACTCAAAAATTCATTTGGAAAATAAGGAAACAAACAAAAAAAACATCTAGTCAGCTTAAAAATAACAGTGAAACACACAGCCTTAATTCTGCCCAGCTGTTTGACTATAGTCACTACTGAATGGCAATGCAAGCAAAGGTTTTTATATGGAAAAAGGGAAGTACACAAAGAAATTCAGAAATGTGTAGACCAGAGGATACCTACAAATCCTGTGTTCAAAGATCAGATTTTAGCCCTCAAATGATAGAAACCTATAGGTTTCTCCATAGTTACATATGACCTCTATGCCCATTAGTGGCTGAATGTACACTGGACCCAAAAATTTACCAGATTATAGGAGGCATTTTTACACAGGATTCAGGAAAAAATTCTTATGCAGAAAAATAGCTCCTTTTATCTTAGGTTCCAATTTTACACTTAGCAAAAGAAGAAGGTACAAAGTCTCAAAATAATTTTAATGGTGTAATTATTTTAAAATATTTGGTTCATCAAGACATCTATTGCTGCTCTAAAGAACTATAGCAGTGAATTTCATGATGCTGAAGTGTTTTGCCAGGGAGTAGACTAAATAATTTTACACCCTCTCTGCTCTTTTTACTCTTACTGTAAAAACAGCTATAAAAAAAAAACCCTGAGCATCGAACGCCTCCCAAAATAAGATATTGATACAGACAACACAAAAGCAGAACAAAAAGTAAGCTTAGGATAAGCTCTGTGGTATGTTTGTAGGGAAAAGATTAATGCCTATTGGTATCACAGAATCTCATAATTAGTGAATTTGGAAGGGATCTCTGGAGGTTGCCTGATACAGCCCCTCATGTTCAAGGAGGAACACCTAGGTTTGGCTGAGCAGAATCATATCCAGGTGGATTTTCAATGCCTCGAAGGAAAGACCCCACTACCTCTCTGGGAAACCTGTGCAGTGCTCACTAACTGTCAGTATAAAAGTGTTTCCTGACCCTCAGAGGAAACCTCCAGTGTTTCAGTTTGTGCCCATTTCTCCTGGTCCTATCCCAGGGCACAGCAGAAAAGAGCCCTGTTCAGTCCTCTCTGTGCCCTCCCTTCAAGTATTTGTGCACATTAATAAGATCCCCCCAAACCTTCTCTTCTCCAGGCCGTACTATCCTAGCTCTCAGACTTTTCTCATAGGAGAGATACTCCAGTCCTTTCATCATTTTCTCAGTCTTTTGCTGGACTGTTTCCAGTATATCCATGCCCTTCCTGTTCTGAAGAGCAGAGAAGTAGACACAGTCCTCCAAATGTGGTCTTTCCAGTGCTGAGTAGAAGAGAAGGAGCTCCTCCCTCAGCCTGCTGGCAATAATGCAGTGCAGGATACCACTGACCCTTTGTGGCAAGGGCATAATTCTGGAACAGGAAGTTTTCATCGATTCACAGCAGGAAACTCCTGGATTCCTTCTGTTCTGTTGTGCTGCCCCTCCAAGAGATACCAGGATACTTAAAGTCCCCCATGAGGATGAAGACCTGCAAATGTGAGGCTGCTGTTCTCTGTCTCAAGAGGATCATCCGCTTGTTCCTCCTGGTCAGGTGGCATGTAGCAGACATGTGCTATGTCTCTGCCAGCCCTCTCTTTAATCGTGACACATAAACTGTCACTTGGCTCCTCACTCATCCTCAGGCAGAGCTCAATGCCCTCAAGATGATCTGTCACATAAAAGGCAACTCACTCTACTTACTCTTCTGGCCTGTCCATCCTAAAGATCCTGCATCTTACCATTTCAACACTCTAGTCATGAGAGCCGTCCCACCACACCTCCACTATCCCATCAAGAGGGATGCTTGCTGCTGCTGGTGTTACCAGTATTCCTTGTGTGTGGATCATGTTTGTTACTGTCAGGCACTGAACACAGACTACTGGGTGAAATGTTCACCTGAGGGAAAAAAGAAAAGTCAGGGTAACAAAACAAACAAACAAAAAAAAACCCTAGCAAAATCATGGCTGTGTCTCATGACTGTTTCTTTCAGAGAGGACAGCTATCAGTGGCATCCCAAAGACAGAAAACTTGCGCTTGGATGAAGAAAATCTGAGTACATGAATTCTGCCTCCTTATTGTAAGAGGCTTTGTACAAAAGCTCTGTCCATAAAACAGCCAGCCTTTAGGAACTGTCTTCCTTGGAACTTAAAAATCATCATCTTTGCTGTGGCATTAAGGTCTGAATTCAAGTATGTGTCACAAACCTATAATTTCACTTTAAAGTAACTCAGAGCTCAGTTCAGCCTCTCCCTACACCTACTAATAGTTTATGATTTATGCTTTATGGTCTGCCCCTTTGCACCATAATCAAAGATGATAAAATGATTATAATGAACTTTTTCATATGCTTCTCTGTCTAGAAATTTTTCTTTTTAAACAGATTTTTGTAACACCTCTCTTCCTTTTGCAAGCATTTAGAAATCAGAGCTGGGTTAAAGTCTGAGTCCCATTTTTATCCTCTGGGAACTTTATAGAATATTAAATCTCTAATTCCCATTTGAGTCAAGGGCTGTGAAATGAAAGAAAGCTCAGAAGGAGCCTGTAGCCTCTTATTTTCTCTTCTTCTTCTCTTTCCTGCAATATTTTTTGATTAACAACCTAATTCAGACTATGAAAAAAGAGCAAATACCCTGGTTAATGCTTCTCAATAAAATGACTAAATTTTGTGTAAGTCACTAGTGTATTATATTATTCTATACAAGAGAATGTGATGTCAATAAATATCAAGCAGATTGTCTGATGTAAACTAATGGTTTACAATTTACTTTCTTACTTATCATTAAAAATAACCAAAATTTAGTTTCATAAGTCTCTGCTATTTGAAACCAGTAATGTCTATGTTCCAACTAATCTTTCCCTAGTAATTTAAAAATCATTGTGACTGGAATCAGATTGCCAGCCTACCTGGCTTTTTTTTTTTGTTTTTTATTACCTGAGTATGATGCTGAATATACAAGAACTACTATTGTGGAGAAGTCTGTTGGCATGCCTTTTGTGGGAAAATGACTGGGGGTAAAAAGATAGCAACACAGAAATTACAGGGGAAAACACGGTTGCTACTACCTGGATGGAAGGTGGTCAACATATCTGACCTCCCTCACACAACACAACCTAAGGACATCTAAACAGAGGTTGAAATGGAGTGGAAACACCGTGGTCAGGCTCTGCTAGAAACCTTGCAGAGGAGGTAACGCAGTGGTACTTTTTAGCTGATAAGATGCACAGCAGCTGAAAACCAAGGGAGATAAAGGAAAATGTTCTGCTGCTGAATCAAAAACTGTGGTGAAATCTTTCTCCTTGGACTGATGCATGTCCCCATCCCCAGGTTATCTCAGATGCTACACTGAGATACTCACCCCAAAGGCACGACTATGCCTCACTGAGTAAGACGTATGACTAAAGCAACTCAAGCTCCATCTAAACACAAATAAAGAGTATAAAAGTTGAGAAGGGGCTTAACCTGTCTTTTTCCCCATGGGAGCAAGAACTGTACTATATGTGTGCAGAATGATTATCCTGTATTAGGTTCTTTAGGGATTAGATCTTGTTACTATACTGTTTTGAATACCCTTTTGCAGTCAGACAAAATCTTCAAATCTTAACCACTCAAAATTATATTAATAAAGGGCGTTATTATGTGAACTGTTAATGTGAGTCCTTCAAGAGCTCTGGCAGTCACTGGCAGAAGGTGAAGGCACAGAGACCTAGGACTGGGTCTCTCTGTTTGGTGTGACCCTGAACAAGCCAACTGAGCTGCCCTTGGATCTGTGAGCTGCTCAGAGAAGGGTCCCCACAGTGGGACATTGACAGAATGGTTGGGCACAAGGGTCTCAGCTTTCATGGGGCTCTGACAGAATAATCAGACAACTAAGGGTTTGAGAAAATTTTACCTTTTCATGTGGCACATTTGGAAAAAAAAGATTTAACCCAAAACCAATGTTATATTTTAACTCCCCATCTTCTGTAGAAATCTGGCTATATACTTAGGTGCTTTATTGTTGGTTTATTAGATACTTGGAGCTTATATGGGGATTCATGAATCCATTTTTATTGGTTCTTTCAAGCCCTACACATAATTTTTCACACCTTTGGCAACATTAGAGCAAAATCAAAGGAAACTGTGTAACTCCATGGTTTAATTAAGTACCAACATAAATACCTAAGGACAATCACAACTCTTTGTTTTTTGTTGACTTTGAACAACAAGGTTACAGTTAGGCTACAATTCCTGAGAACTCATGAAGTAATCTTCTGACTATTTTTGTCAGAAAAATACAAACTCTCACCCAATTTTTCTACACTCCAATTACATATTTAGTGTGTTTTTCAGGATTTGGTGCTTCTTTTTTTTTTTTTTCCTCCACAAGTAGTTCCTTTTTTAATCTTCATCTCTTCTGTACTAGTGTTTTAAGAATCACACTTTTAATTTGTGATAAAAGCAAATACGAAAAAAATATTCTGAAATAAAGCTTCCCTTGTAGCAATAAAAGAGCAGTATATGCCTTGCTATAGGTCACTATTCATCTTTTTGCAAGTGGATAAAGGATTAACCTAGATGTTCTTTACAGACAGCAGCAGTTAGGGCAGTCTTTCACTAGGGAAAAGCACTGAATGCTGAAATCTATTCCCTTATGTTGGATTTCTGTACACATGCAACTAAAAAAAAATGCTCTCCTCCACAAGGTCATATTCTCTATGTAATTGCAGAGGCCAGCCTTTCATAGCATTATTTAATAGGAAGGTGCTCTCTCAGATATTATTGTTTGATGGTTCAATGCAGCACTTTCGTAGCATACACCTTAATGTAGCATGTAAAAGTGTAATAGACCATTACTGCATTCAGACATATCTCCAGATCAGTGATCAGGTAAAACCTTAAATGGAAAGAAAGGCTGCTCAAATAGCTACAACCCACTTGTCTCTCTGCAGCTACAAAGATATTAGCAAGCCTTCAACATACAGTTTCCCAATTCTTTCCTTTCAGGATAAGAATTGTCACCTGGGGAAAACAAATGAATATTTTCCAATATTCATTTGTAGCCTGTCAGATATGACAGCTGGATAGGATTTTGAAGTGCACAATTTTTACTTGCTTGTTCATTTGTTTGGTTTAAATTAAAGTGCATACATCTATGCTGTTTACAAAAATTTGTGCATCTCCAGGTTTCCTTCACCTCATCAAATGGGAGTATGAATGTTTATCAGGAAGTTGCTTTTAAATAAATTTTGTGAGGTAGCATTTTTATTTTAATCAGGAAGCTTATGCACAAAGATACCTGCAAGATAAAGATTTTTTTTTAAATATAAGGACAGTGGACTTGCATAATGTTGAGAATCAAATCTACTTGTGCTTTTTTCTCAGTTCACAAATCACAGTGATGAAAAACAAGATCAAACTTATAAATCAAAATAATAATCAGAAACAAAACAATACATAAATAATTCACAGTCTAAATACTACACAGAACAAAAGGGGGGGAAGCTGGGAGGAGTGGTGGGCAGCCTTCCAGAAGGACCTTGACAGGTTGGAGAGATGGGCAGAGAAGAACTTTCTGAAGTTCAACAAAGGCAGTATTCTGCACCTGGGGAAGAACGACCCCGTGGACCAAGGCCAGCTGGGGACTGACCTGCTGGAAAGCAGCTCTGTGGAGAAGGACCTGGGGGTCCTGATGGACAACAAACCATCCATGAGCCAGCAGTGTGTCCTTGTGGCCAAGCAGGCCAATGGTATCCTGGGGTGCATTAGGAATAGCATGGCCAGCAAGCTGAGGGAGGTGATCCTGCCCCTCTACTCAGTCCTGGTAAGGCCACAGATGGAGTGCTGTGTCCAGTTCTGAGCTTCTCAGTACAAGGAGAGCTGAAGCTCCTGGAGCAGGTCCAGTGCAGGGCAGCAAAAATGATTAAGGGACTGGAACACCTCTTTTATGAGGAAAGGCTGAGGGAGCTCTGCCTGTTCAATCTTGAGAAGTGATGACTGAAAGGGTGTCTTATCAATGTATACAAGTGCCTGGAGAAAGGGTGTCAAGAAGATGGAGGCAGGCTCCTCTCAGTGATTCTGAGCAATGGGAAGGAAACAGGCAGAAATGGATGCACAGGAATTTCCACCTATGAGGAAGAACTTCTTTACTGTGTGGTTGTCTGTGCCCAGAGAGGTTTTGGAGTCTCCCTCACCAAAGGTTTTCAAGAATTCTCCAGATGCAATTCTGTTCCCTGTGTTTAAGGTGATCCTGCTTTACCAGGAAAGTTGGACCAGATGACTCCCTGTGGTCCTGTCCAACCTTACCCATCCTATGGGTGAAATAAAGTTTTTTCTACTAGCTCTTTTAAGTTGATAGGAAATTGGACTTCTCATGTAAAGCGATACACTTAAAAAAATTTTAAATTATAATATGTCAGCATATCATTGTATTGACATTATGTATCTTTTAATAGTGCAAAATAATAAACACATAAAACAGTTCATGATATTAAAATATTTATTTGAAATATTTTGGGCTTCTGGTAGTAAACATGAAAACCTGAAAATAATAGTAAGAACATAGAATGTTAAGGATTGAAAGGGACTTTAAAGATCATCTAGTCCCCCCTAATTGTGACATATTCTAGGGCATTCAGGTGACACAGTCTGATTCTTACTGAGTGTGAAAAGTGTGTGAAAAGAAAAAAGCTAAAAGGTGGGAAAGGTAAGAACAGATACCAGAGCAGAATTAATTTTAAGATTATTCACATCATCATTCAAAGTCCTGCGTTCTCTATGCTGTATATGAACATTACTTACAGTAACTCACATAATGTATATAATCTTTTTTAAAAACCCACATGGAGAAAAAATGTTTAAATTAATTTATATTTGTTTTTTAAACAAGAAAATTCAATACAGCAAGAAGAATGGGTTTTTGCAAGAAGAATGGTTTTTGGCAAGAAAAATGGTTTCACACCAGAGAAGTTGTAAGAAAACTGCACAGACTCAAACAAAGAGGATAATTAAAGATCTGTAAATTAATTACATGTCCACTTTCCTAGATATGATTTCCACAGCATGCAGTAACACAATTCCTTGAATTAAGTTCTGTGAAGGACTAATGGACCAACCACAACTCTCTGTAAACTAAACTATACTCTAAACCTCTTCTGAATTATTTGCAACTATTCACTTGAGCCAGAGTATGCTACACTGAAAATAGGTGAAGTTAGTATGGCTCATTTGAAACACGAGAGGTCAATTGAGAATCTGTTATACATTGGTAGGAGATGAAATACACAGGATGTGTAGCTGCAAAAACACTCATACCACGTGTAATGTTTTAGTCAGCACAAAATAAACTGGAAGATAAAGAAGTGGCTAATGCTGTACTTTGTATCTCCCTAATCTAAATGATCAAGTAGATCATATCCAAGCTCAAGTAGATAATATCCAAGAACAATTTAAAATGTCTAAAAAACTGTGAGATAACCCAGTTAGTAAAATGCTTTAATCACACTTGCAACTGGAAGCCCCTAAATATACCTGATAGTAGTTTAATTACCTTGTGGGATAGTCAAAAGAGCTCCCAGATTTTGAATAATGTCAATGAAGACACAGGGGATGTTTTTAGTAGTGGTATAGTGTCTTTTCAAACATGAGAGACAATATCTGGAGTTTTATCCTGGGACTGGTCAATTTCTGATTATTTCAAAATATCCCAAAGTTACTATCTGAAAATGCATGAAGTGAAAGCTATTTGCTCAGAGAAAATTTTAGGCTTTTAGGTTTTACATTCTCTTTAAAGCAAGGCATCAGGAATTACACACACACAGAGAAACTAAACAATCTCCTCAGGGGTCTGCGGTCTAATCTTCCTTCCACTATTTTGTTCCACCTTTCCTGTCCCCCCCTTCTTCATATGCAGGGAAGCTTCAAATTGATTTGAGATGGAGTACAAAATTTGTCTTACAACAAAAAAAAACCATCTATTTTATAATTTCTGCTACATTATCTATGCATCTTAAAAAATTAGTGGAAAGAATATGAAGAAAATTACAAAAAGAAATAAATGCACTTGAGTACACACATATTTAGAAGTCATAAAGAGGTGGCACGAATGCCTGCAAGATTGAAGTGCTGTCCTAAGTATCTCCAGCTATGAATGTATGAAAGTGTTTCTGGTATCTAGGGCAATGCTCAAGAAACATTTTTTTATTCTGTTTCAAACGTGCTTTGTCTAAACAGGTTTTTAAACCTTCTATATCACTCAGAAAATCACCTATTGGGAGCCTCCTGGAGGTGACATGAGGAAAAAGTATGAGTTAAAGTGAAACTCTCAAGAGAAAACAGCACTAAATCTAAAATTGTATATTACTTGCAATATTACGATTTTATTTATGATAAGAATTTAATAATCAGATCTCTTTCTAGCAGTGTTTACTTGGCAAAGTACTAGCGAGGTAAAACCAGAAAATATCTAACACAATATGAAAGAGATTACCTTCAATCAGTTAAGAAATGCTAAAAATTATGGTTTGTCAAACAAAAACATTCATAAAGAAAAACAAAGAAAAAAAGGACAAACACCAAAATTTATATCATGGCAGATTACTGCAACAGCTCTTTGCAGATTTCACATGCAGCTACACAGATCTGAACAATATTAGCAGCTTTTAGAAGTCTCAGTATATATTAGGCTCTTGCATACCTATACAGATCTGGACTAAGATTCCCAAACTACTTGTTGGGACTACTTGTACTTTATTTCTTGATGATGAAATAAAAGTAGACATTATGACTCAGTTTAGGAAATCATGCTATCACAAGAATTTACGTCTTTGAAGATTTTAAAGATGTGGCCCCTTTCTGAAACTCCTGTATACAAGGCATTGTCATCAACAGCATTATATTAAATCAATCACTTAATATATCACTGCACTATAAATAAGACCTATGCAACCCCAAAACACCATATATAAGGACCATATTTGAGACGTGAATTATATCATCAAATATTCTAGGTGAAAAAACGGCAGATGCCGGCGTTTGACAAAGCAGTTGACTCTTTGACTAAGCTTGTTTTTAACTATTTATACGGCAAATAGCAACATCTCTAGACAAGGGTAAAAAACAAACAAACAAAACCAGGAGAGTAGTATTTTAGGAAAAAATATCTTCATTTCCAATATCAGAGACCAGATTAATTCAGAACTTTAGTCATTTAGCAAATCTTTTTCCCTTTTTGATGACTACAACGGTTCCCAGGATATAAGCCATATGTAAGTTAAAGCGATGACTATGGCATCAAATACCATAGTTTGTGACCTTGGAATCTGTTTTTATTACAGCTTGCGAATTATTTAGGTCAATTTAGAAATATTGGAAACAATGACTGTCAATATCTTACTGGTTATGGCATAGGATTTTTTTCAAGTGAGAGACAAGTACTGATGGTCTCAGTAAGCAAAAATTAAAAAAAAGGAAAAATGCTTAGCAGAGGTTGTTGTACACTAAGGTTTTTTTTTTTTTTAAAGGTATAGTATTTCTATAAGTCATTGGAGCTTTAAATGCATCTCAGCCTGTAAACAACTCAGCAGTAGTACAGAACATTAAGCAACAGTAAATTATACTGAATAATGTACACATCCTTGAGATTTTTTCACCCACTTTTTCTCAGCCAAAAATTTCCAGTGATGATTGCATTACATAATTCCTAATGTGGTTAGAAATTTTAGCCAGTTGGTTGTTAAAAGCCCAGTATCACAGATCTAGTTTTGATATCTCTAATAGACTATCAGGAACCTGCAATGATTGGTACATTTGGATTCATGTTCCTCCAAATGAAAACCATATTATGAAAACTATCATATAAAGAAAAAAACGTAGTTTTTCTCTTTTTCCTCAAATTTAGAATGAGTCCTCAGTACTCTAGGATTAACTAAATTATATTCCCTCCAGCAATTTCAACAATAGGTGAAAATAATTCCACAGTCAGAAATGAGACCAGATACTGGGCGGAATTTCTCTGAGTCCTTCTATATCATGACAAATATAAAATTACATAAATGCATATCATGCAGCTAAGATTTGTCACGTTTTATATGTACATCAGCCAAAGTCAGATCATCATTCTAATTTTGCTGAGCTGAGTATTCACTATATTCAACATTAAGTCACCCTTTTATTCATTTTTGCATTGCACAGCAGAACACAGATTAAATCCAATACTAACAGCAATTCAAGCTGGTGAAGTCTACATAGTCCAGTGAACTGGGAAAATACTACCTCTGATTTCTGTAGCAATGCAGCTCCGTTGGAATGGCATCAGTCCTGGACCAGTTATACCTTCCACTCATGGTTAATCAACTAAGGAAGAGCAAAGTGCTGCTGGGACCTTCAAATTACGGACACAGCTCATGCCAAGAGATCAGAGGTTGGGTCTCTCTGCTGCATAGTATGGTAAAGTGCTGATGTGCTCCACTATAGGAGTAGAAACACACAGTGATACATGATGCAAGAAACAGCTGTTCTATAAAGATATATTTAGGGCATGTACCATATATGAAGAATACCTTTCACAACCCCATTAAAAACTTCTGTGAAAGAGAAGTAGCTCCTTATTAAAATCAGTATAATCATAAATCATTTCCTTACAAACCAAATGAAACGTAATATGATTTTTTCTAATCCTTTAACCTAAAAACATTGGGACTGCAGAAAAAGAACATATAAAACCAAAAACTTATTTTCACAAGCTAGATGGTTTTAATAACTTGGTCTTTATTCAACTTTTAGAAACAACTACTTTCTTTTTACTGTGGTAACTTTCTCCACTAAGAGATTTCAATTGAAATAATCTTTTTCAAAACTGTTTTGTTTTTCAGCTTTCTCCCTTTAATTAAACTGCACATTCCAGAGGAAAATAAAGACTACTTTCTGAATATTAATTATAATTCCCTTGAAGTCTCTTAGGTCATTAAAATATGATTAGCTAAAGGCTTTTCCTAGGTGGAATGAATAATAAACATCAAATATACAGATCCATTTCAAGTCTATAATGATTATCTTGTTGGGATTCAGTTAATGAGAAAAATCCATCTCTGTTGGTTTAGTGACATGGACAAATATTTCAATTCCCAAAGATGCACAGCATGAAAAACATAAACCACAACACCTGGAGTATCAAGTTAACAACCTCACAGTGAAGGGTCTGCAAACTATTAAAAGCCACACAGGTATTCCTGCTGAGTGTGTTACATAAAGTCTCCTCTTCCTTAATTATTTTTATCAGATTACTTTAAATCAGCCCTGTGCCATGGTTTATTAAAAAAATGATCTTGTTTCCAGGGCAATGAATTTGTTTTACCAACTTGTAATAAATGGATATACTAAAACATCTGCAATTTTTTTTCCCATTTCATCTTAGATGTAAGCAGGAATCAGATAAATCTGTCCAGGAAGTGTGGTATGCAACATTTCATCACTTATTTAGAATTTCCAAATGCTCCTTCTGGAGGTTAGCCGTAACTCCAATTAGAAAGAAATGTTGCAATCATCATTACCAACCTGTATGAAGTTTCAAGGGACACATTTGCATACTTATATTGAGCTAACACCATCAGGAAATGGGGTAGTATTATATTACCCACTATATAGGGAAACCTCCCAGCCAGAAATGGTCTGAAACCATCTCACCTTCATGGAAATTAGACCACAGCAACACCTGTAACATGGCTTAGGTGATGACATGTTCTGAAGTATTTTATAAAATCCTTGTGCTGTCTTTCCATCAAATGATATGAAAACAACCCAATTTCAGCCCCTACTAATCCATTTCTTTTGGTCCAGCAAGTTGCAGTGAAACATGATTTCCAAGTCATCTGTGTGCCCCAAGAGCTCTAAAGGTAATCACAGCAGCCACAGCATGACTGTGGCTAAAGTGGTCAAGGCTAAAATTCAAGAACCTACACCAAACACTGCTGTAGTGAGACCACTGTGCTCACCACAGGACGCTGGACAAGTAACTATCACAGCTAGGTCAATTATTTACTCTTTCTCTAAAGCACTTATGGATGGATTAACTGGATCTGGACTATGCTTCAAAAAAACTTGCGGTCAGAATATTTTTTATCATGTCCCTACTCTATACGTTCACAATTATAAATCCTCCTCTACTCAAAACCAAGTCTTTGGAGCATCTCACAGTTCTCCATACAGTGCAAAGAGAATTACCCTGATTTACTCTGTAAATGCCAGAGGATGGACATCACCTAAGGAACTAGGTAAAATGTAATAAAACTCCCCAAATTTATTTAATAGACTGGCAGTTCAAGTAATTACACTCTGCATTAAAAAGGCATAAGTACATGATGAAAGGAATAAAGGTTGCAGCTAGACTCTTCTCAGTGGTGTCTAGGAGAGCACCAGTGTGTTATCAACATTACCAAATCCTAAATCCTAAATCCATAGCACTGTTCCAGCTACTGTGAAGAAAATGAACTCTGTCCCAGCTGAAGCCAGCGCAGAGAACAAGCAACAGTGGGTACAAAAAGAAATACAGGAAATTCCAATTATCTGTTGGAAAAAAAACCCAAAAAACCAACATCTTCTTTTTTTAAAAAACTCTGAAGTGGTCAAACACAAGAAGGAAGATATGCAGTCTTTCTCCTTTTAAGATATGCAGAACCTGAAAAGTAACAGTCTTAAGTAACTGTAGTAACAAGGTGACCTCTAGATGTTCCTTCCAGTTTCAATGACTGCCTGATGGAATTCATCTAACCACTTCATATACATAAAGAGACAACCTTCTCACTACAAAACCATTGGATGCCTAATTCTTCCCCCCTGCCCCCCAAGTGTCAGGCTTCTGACACAAAGCTTGGATTTTGCCATAAATAGGGTATTACTATGGCTACGTAATTTGATTATCTATTTTAAAGAAATTCTATCATGACCACCTTCTGTGAAAAACTTTTAGACAATAATTCAGTCAGAGAGAACTTATGAAAAACAATATTTTTTATGGTTGCAGCTGACAGATATAAAGTATATAAAGCAGATATTAGCAGAGTAAATTGTAATTAATCTTGCATTTCTGCCTTATCTATTTTTAATAGCTTTTGAGCTAGATAAAGATCAGACCTAGCTGCTAATCATTATGTTACTCCAGGTTGAATCCCTCCACTGAGCGTGTGCACAGACATCACACACACACACATCACACACACACACACACAGAGCAATGTGATTTAAGTTTCAGGTAATTATAGCCTGAAACAGACTGAGAAACAGCAACTACATGCAGGTAATTAAATCTTCAACAGACTAGCAATACAGGTACAGGTGCTTACTGCAGGTACCCCTGGCTGCAGAAAGCACAGAGGAGATCAGCAGACAGGCAGATGCAGACATAAACACATACATATACCTACGTATACAAGAAATGAATATATTCTCTATCTCTTCCGATTGTCACGTGAGGAATGAGAATCCATCCATACACAAAATAACTCTCAAAACTGCTAGTTACAATTCATGAAAGTACAGCTGCTTTTTCCTTCATTTTTGTACCTTCTTATACCTTTAATCATTCTATTCACAGCAAAGAGCATCTAATTTAATCTACTGATAAAACTTACCTGTTTCAATGCCAGAAAGGAGGGCTAGTAAATGACAGAAATAACAAAGAACTAAAGTTCTGATGTCATTATTACGCTTAGAAGGGCTGATAGCAAAATCTTTTTTTTTTTTTTAATTTTAATAGTAAATGAGGGAGCTAGAAGAAAAATTATAAAAAAAATTGGCCAGAGTCATATAAGAAAGATAGGGAAACATAACTCCAAAGTGATACATCATGACAATTATCATAAAATATAACAACAAAATGCTACAGAATATTGAAATATTGTACTTTTTTACAAAATTGCAAATGAAAGTCTTGCTTTCATTCATTGTAAACAGTAATTATGGGCCAGACTCTCACACTGTTGTCCCTGTTAGTGGTTATGCTGAGCAGCACTATATTTCAAAATATATCTCATTGACATAAGCAGCTTCTTTATATTAAAAAATTCTTACCAAATTCTCTTACTGAGAATGGCAATTAGTAATCAAGAATATTTTGATCCTTTTCTAAAGATACTCAATGTCCTATTTTTATCTTACAATGAAAATATCTACTCAAAAACCCATGACCACTTAAGAATATGGCGCACCTCTCAGGAGCTAGCAAAGCACACAAAACAGGCTACAGTAGTTTTTATTAATAAAATGTGATAATACCTTTTTCAAGATATGCTCACATACTAATTTTATCTTTCTCAGTAGCTGTCTGAGATACCAAGCACAAAAATGGGAAGTATGTGTACTTGCAATTCAGACTGACATCATAGCAAGACAAAAACAATTAACAAGTGAACTTTGGTAGCTCAGCTGTGCAGGCTTTGTGTTGATGTTGCCCAGTGTCATTCAAGCCCTGGTTAACACAAAATGAGTCATCTGTGCTGTCTTCTCTTTCTGGAAAGGACTACAATTTGACTTGTCTTCAGTTGTACAATAAAATTTCATCCAGCTTCTCCGAAAGTTTTTATAGAATCAGAGAGCAAATGGCAGACAATAAATGTTCTGCTCTAAATTCCAGACATAGGACATTGTGTGTCAAATCAAGGGATGGCAGGATACAGAACTGCTAGGACATAACCATGTGCTTAGCGAAGCTGATGTACTTTGCCACTGATTTCTCTGGGGGGCCAGGATTCCATTCTCAGACAGGGAACAGTGAAATGGAATGGCACGGTGATTTACACAGACAGTGCTAGAGGAGTGGTAAATGAAGAGGTTTGAAAAGAGTGCTCAGGATTAACGAAGAAATCTAAATTACAAGCAGCGGTGGCTAACATGAACAAACGTGAAAAGAAAGGCAGCAAACAATTATGTTTTTAGACACATAATCAAAGCCCTATCTTCAAACGTTAAGAGAGCAGGAGGAAGCAAATAAAGAAAATCCATTATCAGTGTTGAAGCATAACACTGAACCTCAGTTTCTTTACTGTAAATTGTGTTGTTCAGTTTACACAATTTAAGCAAGGAGGAAAATACTATCTTCATCTTACTGACAGTTTCATAAAATGGATGTCTTTAAAGAAATGCCTCTAACTATCAGTAACCTCTAACAGTGTCCATGGGAACTGCAGCTGGACAGCAGTAAGTCCATGAAAAATGTATATGTGTGTGTGCAAGATTGCATGTTTATCAAACGTACACACACCTTGTGTTATTTACATAACCAATCGTTTAAACACCTACAAAATACACATTTAAAATCTGTATAAAACATGACCTTATAGAAACCAGTCAAAAGAATCACTGAGCTGTGTAACAAGGAAGGGTTCTTGCAACAGAAATAAGAGTCAGATAATGACTCGATTGATCTCCTCAAATGAAAATTAGTGATGTCCATGTAAAGAAAAACACATTTGAGTGATAACACAGGTAACACCCACCCCACCTAAAAACCCAAAACATTAATGACAGTGCCAACAGATCCTTGATAGAGCTAAGAAGTCAGAAATATTATTATAATTATATTATACTTATTACCTAATAAGTAACAAAGCTGAAAAGGATGAGCTATATACTAGAAACTGGCAAGGACAGTGCTGTTCTCAGCAGACAAACATAAAATCTGGCTGCCAGTGCGCCTGCAAGTGTGGATTATGACTTTCTGAGAGACTGCTAAAATGTCTTCCTTAAATAATCCTTACAAGTCTGCACAGCATGTTCTCCTCAGTTTACGGTCTCTTCTGCATTCTAACTTTTTGCTACTTCTTCCTATATGTGCTTCCATCTACTTCAACCTTGCTTCTCATGAAAAGAGATATAAAAAAATATATGAATTTTTCTAACAACTAATCCAAACAGAAAGGCAATTTTTTCAGCTTGCTCACATGGCAACAGATCCAACTACCTATGAGTTGGTTGGAAGCCAATGATACCAGAAGTAAGGTTTTCACACAGTTGGCCATTTAGAAGATCAAATTTTTAAAAGCAAGGAGTCAGTTAACTGACCACCTCCCTTGGCCTTATTACCCATACTGGAAGGAAACTGGGGAGCTGGAAGTCCTTTTGGATACCTAATGGAAGGGAAGGTGAAGGGACCAAATTCCCCAAACTAGGTAATAGTCCATTGCAAAATTCTTTGTCAACTGAATGAAATAAACTTGCCTGCAAATGTTAAATTGCTTAACAGATTAAACTCATCAACAAATCTGGTTAGTCTGTCATTGCTTGTACAAAACACACAGTCTGATAGGAACAAAAATTTTGCCTGCTTCAGAGAGCAGCTGTACAGCTTCCTTGTTTACAGCTCTACTGCAGCATGCCAGATTAATCCAAACTTTCATTTCTATATCTCTAATTTTGCAGGAAAACTCCTGGGCAGACAGGTATTTATGTGCCTGATTTGCAGACTCCTGTAACACACATATAAGCCCTTCTGTCGACAGCAGTATCAGCAAGATTTATGTAGGCAGCTAGCCTACAGATTTAGGAGCCTGTCTGCACATATTGCACAGTGCAATCAATGCCTAGCATATATTTAGACAACATATTGGTCATACAGATAAGTGGGGAAAACTGTATTATTTCAGAAAGTTTGATCCTGAATGTCAACATTTAAAGTGACAATACCATAGAATATTTGCGCAGCTACAGAATTTTCATCATTATAAAAAAAAATACATCTCCATGAATATTATTATTATTATTATTAAACATTCATACAACCTATTAAGTTTGCATGATCCTTGAATGAGATTGCAAAAGGATAAAGCCTTTTCCTGGAAGCTTTTAAAATCAAAGTAAGGCAAAGATGAGAAAGAATATGCATAGAACAGCCAAAAAAAAAAAAAAAAAAAAGAGGGATTTAGAAAAGAAGATTAAAACAACCTGTGAATATTTTAGGGACAAAAAACCCATTAATATATTTCACTGCACAGACTGACTTACGGTGAGACATGAGAGAGGGCACAGGAGGAGAAAATCATGACTGTAACTAAGCAGAAATAGGATTGCTAACCAAAAATTACTCTTAGAGAACACTGTTTCAGAGGGGAGTAGCAGAAATACCAAGGGTAAAAGATATACTCTGAAGACACAGATCAATCAGAACAACCAAAAAGCAAGACAGCCTCCAAACTTTACACAAAAATTTAAAAGCAATTAAGTACTGAGAATTTCCAAAGCCTCTTCAACTGCTCCAAGAACCTGTAGTTAGAAGGCTCATTTCTTTTCCCCCATAGATGTTATCCTAAATTTACCATTCCCAAAAGGAGGAAACTGCACTGTGTATATCATGTGATATTTCAGAGACACTTCTTTCATTCAGAAAACACCTCAGACAGTGCTGATACCACATACATTGCTTTTTACTGCTTTCATTTTCAGTGGAAATGTTGCTCTGTGCTTACCTTAAGTGTATGATTTCCCCCAGGCATCTGACTTGAGCCAGATGATTGGGAAAAGACACAGAACTCAAAGAAAATTTACCTGGATGGTACAGATTTTACTTGTGTCAAGTCTGGGTGGTAAAAACAAGAGCAGCCATCCAGTACAATCAAAAAAAGGGGATATTTTGAGGAAGAATACTTGTTGTGCCACCTTCATTCTTCAGAACAATATAGAAGACAACAGATTTACTTCTCTAGCTTGGTACAATGAGGCAAGTTATTCAAAAACCATATGTTTCCAAAGATAAAAGGATGTCAGGATTGGAGTGACCATTTATTGTAGAGAGCAAAGGCCTTAAAAATCTCTTGATTTTTGGCCAATATAAATTTTTGCAGCTCTGTCTGGTTTACCATGGTACATGATTATAAATTAATTACCAAGTTTGTCCACAGTGAGGACCTGTCTCACCAGAAGACACCTTGGAATAGTCTTGGAGGAGCAGAGATGAGACAAATGTACATAAGTTCAGGTTTGTTTTAATGAATTGCATTTCTACATTAGTCCACAAATATGCCCTTACATAAAACTCATAAAGTGGGGACATAGCTGAATGACTCTCAGGTTAGCACAGTATTTTCTACATAGTATGAATAGCATTTCAGTACCTTTCATCACAATTTATGATAATTTTTGCAAGTTTCCAGTCAATGTAAAAAACACTTTACACACAGGTGTGAAATTATTCAAGTGAAATACACACTTCCATACCCAAAGCAGTATTCCCAAGCAAAGCTGGAGCTAAATGCTTTCATATATGTTCTTTTTAATGTAATAAATATTTCACCTACCATCCAAAAAGAATCTGGGAAACAGTTTTACAATAACCACCTGCAAAACCTTCCTGTCATTCATTTTTGTGGGTTTTTCATAAACAACTTCCATCGTATAGCAGGGCTGTTACTAATGGAGACATTACAGTGGTTTAAGGTTTTCTAAAACTTTTCTTAAGATAAGGTGCAGCACGATTTCAGAAATCCTCTAGAACTCAGCACAGTTCTTAAATCTCACTGAATCATGTGCTTGCTTTCATTTTCAGCTGTCCCTCACTTGTGTTTTAATTGTTTCAACCAATTCCCCCCAATGTGTTTTCATTTGAATGCTAAATGTTATGTCCTGTACCAGATAGCATCAGGTGGATAATGAAGAGCTTAATTTGTACAAATGCAGGGGGTTTTGAGGATCCCAGTGAACTTGCTGACTAACCGTCAGCAAGTGTGGACAGCTAAGGACAAGCCCACTGCTCTGTGCAGCACATTAAGTTGTGGTGTCCAGCTAGAATCATATGTTCCTATTAAGAGAAAGTTCTCCAAGGACATCAGTCTTGTCTCAGATATTTCAATTTCTAAACCTGACATTTGCTGCATATTTTCAGCAAGGGGCCATTCCCACCGTAGTCCTTTCATGGGCACAGAGGGTTCAGAAGAGTGGCAAAGAGCAGAGTGTTATGGGCCTCATCTGGTAAAATACCATTCTGAATCCCTCTCTGGGCACTTGTTATAGGGGAAAAAGAGAAAGGCTGTTACAAGGAGCACATACAATACACTAATCAAGAAAGAAAAAAAAGTGTGCTTTTTTCTGGTACATGGCAAAAGTACTTGATGAAAAGTCGATTTCTCTTCTGTCAGAACAGAAGAAGTATAGCTAGTTGATTTAAGGTACCAGAAAAAGATTCTTCTTTCAAAAGATCAGCTATATTTTCAACAGAGATAATAGATGTCTTTGGGAGTAATGGACTTTGATTTTTCCTAGTTTCTCAAAATATATAATTCTCAAAATTTGGATCTCAAGCAAATAACTTATTTATGTAGCCTCTTAAAATAAAGTGTTCTATATTTACAAACACTTATACATTCTACTATACAACAAACTGAAGACTTCTAAACTTTTGCATTTAAAGCATTCTACTTGCCACTGAGTTTGCATAGAGCCCCCATATGATGTTCAAACACACGAAATCAGTGATTTCTAGGTGGATTTCTCCGATTATGGACTTGTCCTCACCCTCACTAGAGGGAGAAACCCTCATACAAGGCCTTCAGAAAAACACTTGACATTTCACCAGACTGAGCATGAACAGGCTGATAAACCTGGTCATGAAACAGCTGCACTTGCACCTAATTGCTATGCAGAATACTACAGGATTAGAGTAAATATTTCTTAGTCATCAGCTGTGCTGGCTCTTTGAGGAAGTAGCTTACCTAATATGTTCTAAGGTATGCATATCACATCTTGACATTCAGCAAAAAGATTGTGTGGGGTTCTTTTTTCTTATTTTAAAAGTGAAAATAATCAGTTTATAAAGAATCTCTTTCCAATTAAACAAGATGAACATTACTGAAAAGCAGGTGGATTTTCCTCTTACCTAGGATGCAAAAATCACAGTTCATTTGTTCCTTCTTGAATATATATTTATTAGTGCCATGTGTAGGTGGAATCTCATGCCAAGAAGTCTATAGTTGTACAGAAGACACAATAACTTCTTAAAAGTGAATATGCTTTCAGAATATTTTTAGCATGTTACATACTCTTAATTACACAGAAGATATTTTATACAGGTAGTCTAGAACTCTGAGCTGCTGAAATACAAAACTAGTAGGGGAGTGGGCTGTATTAGAATAGTCTTTAGAATCTCCAGAAAACAGTTTAGACAGTCCATTACTTCACTTAGTTACATTAAAGAGTGTAAAAATATTTTTGTAAGGAAGGTTTGGAACTTTCTTTTAATAAGTCCTTTGCAATTTTAAAAATTTAAAAATGGCAGATATGCATAAAACAGGGAGAAATTTGATTGGCATGTAGTTGACATCCCTCGTGGTCCAGAATATTCTAGGCATGTAACACAAAGTTCTGTCCTATTAATGACAGGAATTATAGCTCCTAAGACTAACAAGGACTTTGAGATTTATCCTGACTGACCTTCTGCAAAGAAGAATCTAATCCCCAAAATTCTGCATTTACTTTCTAGTATCTATACACTACTTCTCCAAGACCATACAAAAAATGTGAAGATTTTTTCATGTCTCTTTATTTTCCTTTTGTTCAGGTGATATAATTTGCTCATAATACATGCAGAGGTGATGTAAATTCAAAGCTCCAAATTTAGCCTTTCAGTTATATAACCATCATGGCATTTCATTTGGAGGAGGAAAAAATAAAACAATTGCTTCCATTGTAAGTAGTAATGTATTACCAAAAAGTCAATAATCTATAGCAGTAATTAGCATAAAAATCTATTAGTCAGTAAATTTATTTCAAAGCATGTATAACATATAAACAAGTCAAATGAAAAATAATCCTTAGTGTTTGCACCATGCTTCTGTATATATATCCCTGTTGAATCCTTACCTGGAACTCATATTCCATGGTACTTAACTGTTCTGCCTGCTATAAAATATGTGTGCCTTGCTGTTCTTGATAGATATATTTAAACCCCTTAGACATACAGAGAAAAAGCCATTTCTTACATCCAGCAATGCTCTGTGACTCTTTCAGGCTTTTTACAACCCACAGGGTTTAAACATATTTCCCCATGCCCTTCCAAAAGCCATAAAGCCCTGAGCTGTCACCAGTAGCCACTGGACAACATTCCTGCTGGCCCTGGCCCCTGAAACTCCATCTGGCTCATATGGCAAAAGCTCACGTGAAATTCCTTCAAGCAGCACGTACAGAAATTCAGCACGTCTTTAAATGGGAAATGCCTCACTTTTACCCAGATATTAAAATCATCAAATAAAAAATAACTAACACAAAATGCAACATCATTTTTTCTATGAAATCCACATCAAATAAAATATATAAATGTGCATAAAGGATAGAAAGGAAGAAATGAAAACAGAACCATACCTAAAATATTTACACCTGCGTTATCTCAAAAACACCTTTCTGTTGCTCATTCCACTACCTTGCTGTCTTCCCATTTCTCCTCCTTTCTTCTGACAACGTGGTAAAATGTTTCAAGCTTTGTATCAGCTATAGTTATTACAAAGCCTGTCGGGAAGCTCAGCCCCAGAAAAAAAAAAAAACAAACTCCCAAAGCACTCCCATTAGAGGACACCTCCAGTGATACTGGTGCCATTCAACTGCCTCATGGTGAAGAATGTTAGTTTTTGCGGCAAATATTCCCTTCAAGATTATTTGCCTTTGAGACAGTCCTTGCAGACTTCATCTTTCATCTGAAATTCTTTTTCAGCCTCATGCTTATTCAAGGAGAGTTCAGTCAATCCTTTAGTTAAACAAAGACTATTTCCCATCCTTAAGAAAGAGTGTTTGTTGAGGACTGAAGTACAAGAAAATTTCACCACACTTTTCCTCAGCTCCAAGAAGCCTGAAGGAGAGCATGTTGAGGAGTGGAGGGACCTATTTATGACAATTAGGGCATGAAAGTTCTGAGTTTACAGTGATATTCTGTTCTAATATACAGTAATATCTGGAATAAATTGTAAGAGCAATCCTTGTTAATACTTTAGAGTGTTGCAATAGAAAGGAACAAATGAAGACTTTAGAAAAAGAAAATTCTGACTTTAGCATTAAGAATTACTTGTCAAGCAAGAGCTATAGTGCCAGGCCATGTGGTGCTGTAACTGTGACTCGAAGGGTTGACAACAGCATTTTAGCTGTTACCAAACAGGGCTTGCACAGCACCCAAGCTTCCTGTTTATCGTTCTGTGGCACCTCAGCCCCCACCCCCAAAGAGGCTGAGGATGGGCAAGAGTCTGGGAGGGAACACTGCTGGAACAGGTGGCAGAATTGACCAGACAGATGTGCATCACACCACGTATCATCACGCTCAACAATAACTCTGAAGAAGTTATTCCAAAGGAGCTGTTGCTCAGAGAATAGCTGGGCATCCTTGTGCTGGTGATGAGGGATTACATTAGCATCACTTGGAGTTTGATTTGGGGTTTTCTTCCACCTTTTCTTTTTTTTTTTTTACACCCCCTCTCCCCTCTTCACATATTAAACTCTCCATTGACCCACAGGCTTTTCTTGATGATCCTCAAATTGTCTTCCTTACCTTGTGGTGGGGTGGCTCATGGGTGCTTAGTTTCTGGCTGAGGTCAAACCACCACAGCAGCAAAGTGCTGAAGTTGACTACAGTGGCTGGCACAGTGCAAAAAATGAAGTGAGAAAACAGGGAGAGAAGCACTGTGAAGCACATCCAGCAATAGAAGTGGTACAAGGCAGAGGTAGAGAAAGTGGGAGGGTGGGGGAGAAGTAATGTGAAGCATGTCTAAAGGGATGAGAAGTAGAACAGTGGGTAGTGCAGAACAGCAAGAATGGGGGGTGCCAGCGGGAGATGCAACAAAATCAGAACCAGGTGAGATCAATACACCAACTCAGCTTAAATGCAGCCTTACCCCCCATCAAGACTTCAAAAGCCTTGAACAGTGAGTGCCAATTATTACAGGAGAGAAAAAGCAACAAGCTGACCTAGCAGCTGCTTCCTCTGAAGAAAACACAGTAAAATATTATTGGTCTACTTATATATTAAGAACTAAGTACAGTGTTTACTTACTTTTCCTGAGCTTTTTTGTTTCTATTTAATAAAAATGTGCTTGTTAGCAATTTGATTTAAATTTCATAGCTGCTTGAAGTATAAGTTCACTGCATAAAGCATTTTTCGCTTCAACTTGCATCCTGTATCAATCTTTGTATCAAAAAGTATACAGGACTCAAACATCTAAATGAAATAATTCAAGGTGATTCTTTAATGATCAAGACAAGATACCACAATTTTTGTAATTTTAATTTTGTAATTGTAATTACAATTTTTGTTTGTTTGTTGTTTGGTTGGTTTTTTGTTACTGATCTCCAACCTCCTCTATTTTGGTATACCATGAAAGGGAAATGTCTAGAAAAGTTGCCATTCTAGTAACACCTTCACCCTTCCTTGTCATATTGCTAAGTTGCAAGAATCAGTCAACTTAATGCATTTCCCATTATGACTTAATTTAAGTGTGATTTTTTTATAACAATGGCATATCCACCTAATACAATAAAAAACTTATTTTATTATATAATGACAAAATTAAGAAATTTCACAGTACAGTAAAATAATCACTGCCATTCTTAGCTTAAGTAAACACAATAAAGCAAAGAAAAATTTGAAACCTTGAGGAAAAACATCCAAAAATTTTCGTCTAGATTTGTTGCAAGGTACTCAGTCTCAGAAGATTTGGTATTCTGACATTCAAGCACCTAATTAAATGTATCTCTTTATGTGGATGTCTATAGGTCACGCAACCTGAAATAACTCTCACACCAAAAAGGCAGAAAAGTATTCAATTCTGATCCAAACAGGAGTGGTACCTCAGTGTACAAGACCGAAGTATCAGTTTTTTGGCCAGGATGAACAGACATCATCCAGAATTAAACAATAGCCATAGGAAGTAAACAGGATTTTTTTACCCAAGCTCCTCAAAACAGAGAAAGCTCTGTATGTTTTATTTGACCACAAAATCATTCAGATCAAGATTTGTTCAGAAATTAGGCAAAAAAACCCCCAAAAACTGAAGGCAAAATTAACAGAAACCCATGCCTATTTTTTTGCTGTAACATTCTGGTACCCAAGAGAATTGCTTACTTTGCTTATGTCAGTCCTGGAAATTGTGGTATAGCCATGCAAAAAGAAAAACAAAAAATCTTTTTATTTATCTAGCAAAGCTCTTCTAGGAGACCTACACCTGCCAAGACCATATGACTGCTAAATGAAAAATCCTATTTAGAATGCTGAGTGTATCTCTGTCACTCATGTAAATCTTTCTTGACTTTATATTGACATAAATGATTTCAAGAAACTTGGCTTGATTAACCATACCAAAAGCTAAGATGGAATGGAAGCATTCCCTGCAAATAAATCAGCATGCAAATACTGAGGAGAAAGAGATAATTCAGCTAAACAAAGAGGCTGGCAGATGAACAAGGTCTGAATAAATCAAGCTGGTGACTGGAAGAAAGCTCCCAATCATTTATGGTGTGAGGGTCTGAAACAGCTTCCCAAGAGTTACAGTGGGACACAGGCCAACCATTGCTGACAAGCCTGGTCATTTACTGAATCACAGGACATGAACCCTATGCAATGTGTCTGTGCACTTCACTGGACAGGTCCATCTTGCTCCCTGGTCATACAGAATGGATTAAATCTTTGTCTGAGAATATGCAGGTTTTCTCTTGTCTGGTGTACTGATTTTGGCTGAGATAATTTTCTTTACAGCACCTGCTATAGTGCTACTCTTTGGATTCATTTTGATAACACAGGGATGTTTCAGCACTGTTTGCTGAGCAGTGCTTACACAGTGCCAAGGACTTTTCTGCTTCAGGTGCTCTGCCAGTGAGTACACTGGGGTGACAAGAAATTAGGAGAGAACACAGCCAGGACAGCTGACTCCAATGGACCAAAAGGGGAGACTCCATACATATGGCATCATGCTCAGCACATAAAGCTGGGGGAAGGAAGAAGGGTGGGATATTTGGAGTAATGGCAGTAGTTTTTCCAAGTCACTGTAGTACATGATGGAGCACTGTTTGCCTGGAGGTGGCCAAACACCTGCCCACTGATGGGAAGTAGTGGATGAATTCTTTATTTTGCTCTGCTGTCATGCACATCTCTCTCTTTTTTTTCTCTATTAAAAGATATTTATCAGCCCACTTTACCCTTCTAATTCTCTCCCCCATCCTACTGGACAGTGAAAGAAAAGTGCCTGTGTAGTGCATAGCTGCCTGCTGGAGTCAACTCAGAACATCTTCTCAGTGGCTGAGCCTTTATTATACATTTCTGAGTACTCTGCTATAGGGCTGGCTTGGGAAGGAAAGGATACAAAACCAAAATAAAACACAACAAATAAACTGCTAAGCATGCCTCCCACAAACCAATCCACAATGCTTTACTGTGCACTACTATTATAATAAAATTTTTGAGATTTTATTGTTACAACACCATCTCACTAGCTTACCACTGCATAGCTTCTCATTCCACTCAGTTTAAACTCCTTTTAATTGCTGTGTAGAGTGATGCCTCAGACTACTTTCACCATCAAGGAAACTGCCAGAAAGCCGTAGGGAATCCAGCAACAGACCCTCATTTTTTAAGAGAAACTTCCAAAGAGACCCAAAAATCTTATTAAATAGCAGCACCCACCAGCTCCCCATGTGGAAACTTTGGCAGGGAAATTGCCCCGAAAAGGCCAAGATGTTCTTCCCTGTTGTAGCTATTTCAGTTATGCGGACCTAATTTTTGTCATTATTTAAAGAAAAAAAGACCACACCCCAGTGCCTCACACAAAACTTGTGTAGGCATTCTCCTTCCAGCCTGCAGCTCTTGCTCAACTGGGCTATCACATGTAGGCTACATAATATGATAAAACAGATTTTAAGTCAGAATACCAAACAGAAAAGAGAACATAATTTTTCATTGATATTACAAACTCTGCACGGAAAGTAACAGCCTAAACTACCTACTTGCAGTGTTTTAGTCGGTACTACTTCTGAGCACAACTTGAAAAATGGTTCTGTTTATTTTATCTTATCACGTTAGCCTGGTATTACGTTTTGCTCATAACCATCCAGACATGTTTGGCATTTAACATATGCTATTTTGGAAAAGATTCTAATCTGTTAAATAAGTTTTAGGCTTATCTGAAAAGGCATTTTTCTTGCATACTGCTATCTGCAGATAGTGTGATGAAAGATTAAAAAAAAGTCAGCATCTCTCCCTTTCCTACCAGCAGCTCCCACTTCACTAATCTTGGTTGTTACAAGCAAGGATGCCAGAGAATTGGCATACAGGATTTACACCAAATCGCTGATTTTCTATTAATGCTTTTAGGTAATTATATTTTAAACTCACATAACAATACTGATATATGAACAGCTGAACTGTAAATTACACTTCCATGCAGTTTTTTAGAAGAGGGAAGCTCTTCTTTTGAAGGGGAAAGGAAAAAAAGTGAAAGAAAAAAGCCTGGGGATATTGTGACCATCTTCGGCAGCAGGCAGCCCCAATACTTTTTGCAATTAAGCTTGTCAGAATTCCTTCTCACAAACTCCTGCTGCTCTAGCAACAGCAAGTGCCAGCAGGCAGCCGTGTTCCCAGAGACTGTGAACATAAACCCAGCAGAAGACAACTTGGTACTTCTTTGTGGAAGATGAAGAAAGCCAGACAGATGAACTCCCTAATAAACTTCTTCTGAGAACTAAGAGCTGCAGGGAGCTTAAGCTTTCACACTTTTATTTGCATAATGACCAGAATAAGTCTGTATGTCACAAAGGACTTTCCTGCCTGAGGCCTCCACACTCTGCATCAATCACTCCATCACTTAAGCAGCGCAGTGTGATAAAATCATCACACCTTCATAAAATAAATGCCTTGGAAGTAGTATGGGAGAATTCAGCATTAAGAGCAGGGGGACTCACTACAGGTTAGCAAGAGATTTGCTAATGTGTGAATCAAACTGGTGAGGTTCTTCAGTAATTAGATGTCAAAACATTAAAAGTCTACCTGAGGTCTATTTATCCAGCAACTTATTTAACTGTTCTAAAGCACAACCAGCTTAGGACCACCATCTCCAGCTAAATTAAAAACATGGGCATAGAAATAGTTGTAGCTAGAATATTAGAATCATAGACTGGTTTGGGATGGAAGGGCCTCTAAAGATGATCTAGTTCCAACCCCTGGCCATGGCCAGAGACTCCTTCCAGTAGATCAGGTTGCTCAGGGCCCCATCCAACCCAGCCTTGAACACTTCCAGGGATGATGCATCCACAACTTCCCTGGGTGACCTGTTCCTGTGCCTCACCACCCTCATTGTAAAGGTTTTTTTCTTTACATCAAATATAAACCTACTCTAAATTTAAGGCCATTCCATCTTGTCCTATCACCACATGTTCTTATTAAAAATCCATCTCCAGCTTTCTTGTAGGTCCCTTTAGGTACTAGAAGGCTGCTTTAAAGTTTCCTCAGAGCCTTCTCCTCTCTCAGCCTGTCTCCATAGGAGAAGTGCTCCAGCCTTCTGATCATATTTATGACCTTTCTCTGGACTCAATCCAACAGGTTTATGTCCTTCCTATGTTGGGGGTTCCAGATATGGACACAATACTCCAGGTGGGATCTCACTAAAGCAAAGTAGAGGAGCATAATTATCTAATTTGGTCAGGCTTTTGATGCAGCTCAGGATATGGTTGTCCTTCTGGGATAGAAGGTATTAACCTAGAGAGAAAACCACTTCCAAACAATTGCCAGTAGCCACACTCTTAAATTGTGGGGTTTTGGTTTGGTTTGGTTGATTGTTTTGTGATTGTTTTTTCTTTTTTCTTTTAAATTTTAATTATGATTTTCTGTATTCATCGAGAAGATACAACACTTTTATGTAATTCAGCCCTGCATGTACAAGCACTAAGATACAGCCTAATTATTCTTACTTCTTATTCCCAATTCAAAATTCACTGCTTCATTCAGTGCAGGGGATGAAGTAAGTTCTGTGCATGGAATTCAGCTGATGCAAAATGAGTCCTTTTCACACTCACTTTTGCAAAATTAGGCCTTTAGGTTCCCGAAAATCTTCATTCCTATTCTTCAGATAAAGTGAAATTTCTTTACTGATTTTTACTTTGGAATCAGAAATATATCATGGCAAATTCACTGCTTTGGTATAGTCCATTTTTAACAGAGCTCTATAGTCAAGCATAATACATTACTCAGATTACCATTTTTCATGTTGATGCCACTGACATTCATTACTTCATGGCAATAATGACATGAACTGCCACCTGATTCCAAAGGATGGCGGAAAACAAGAAGAAATTATAGGAAATACCTGACACTATCTGGACACAGGGTGAAAAACACACTCAATGTATTGATAAGGAAAATCATTTTTCAAATTATAATTTACAGATATAAAAAGAACTCACTACTACATTCACAAATTCTTTTAGGTTGCTTCTTGGTTTAGTGTTAAGATAATTTTCTGTGGAAATATGGTGCTTCAGTTAGATTTGGAAACACTGGGAGAAGAAGTACTGCAGGTGTATATTGCAGGAACATTCTGCCAAAATGAAAAGCTAATCTGCATTTAAGGCTTATCCTTTGGGTTTTTTATATAAAAGAGCATCCAGAAGTCATCCTCAGGTAGGAGTGTAGCCACTTTAATTTGCTGTACCAATGCCTAATATAAGTGAATCAAAGCTGGGTGTCATTGTCTCCTCCCAAGGGGTCTAATTTCTCCTAAACAGGCAGGAAACAGAAGAGAAAAAAAATATATCCACTCGTGAAAGCACTACCTCTTCTGAGAAAGTATCCTTTTGTGGGGTAGGAAGAGTTTCTGGTCAGAGGAGTTTCCCCTTGGTATTTCACCTTTCGTGGGTGACAAAACTGCCAACCAGACCTTAAGAGATGCCACAGAGCCTTCAGGCCCATTCTGAGAGGTAGAGAAAAGAGGATAAAGACAACACTGAACTCCCACTAGGTCCAGAATCACAGGATGAAACTGTTACCAAACTTTTAGTTTCAGAAAACAGAATTCTGATCTAGATTCTGATCTGAATCTTGAAGTGCATCATAACTATGAATTGTGAATGATATGTAAAATGTGAACTCAGGTATCTTTGCACTAATCTTCATTTTGCCCCCAAAAGGGTGCATTTTACTGTAATTTGCAGATGAAGGTGGTCACCAAACTAAGGTCACAAATTCTTCTGTTTGGGACAAGAGTCACAGCTCAAGCTTGTCATGTTCCAAGTGTTTGGTTGTAGAGAGAGAAAAAGGTTAGAGGTTTTCAAAACTTTTTTCTTTATGGTCTTTGTATACTGGTCCCAAAGAGGATTATCCCCTCTCACCCTTCCATTCTTCTGGCTCCTTTAATTCTGTTTCCTGCAGTTAGAATTTGACAGAAAGAATTAAAGAGATGCAGTATAGTGGATTGCCAAACCAAGCATCATGGGTACCTGTCTCATAACCATCATCCTTTTTCATGTTACATTATCCCACATAATATCTGATAACTGTATTAGATTAGTCTGTTTCAGTTGAAATAGTATGATTTGCAACATACTAAATGTGACTGAAATATTTTTTCCCCATAGGGCTGAAGGATGCAGTGCTTTCTTGTCTTTTAAATCTACCATCCTCAAGAGATGTGGTTCTGTTAGCCTTCTGGGACTGGGGGTGTTAATTATTCCCTCTGACATTGGGATCAACCATTCCTAAACTTCCTATTTGGCATTGAAAAGTCACAGAAAATTTCATTTGATTTCTCATGAATCATGTTAGCAAAAGACAGTGAAAAGCTATCTTAAGCATCCTTGGGTTGGAGGGGATGAACAGTCCTTGAGAACATGTGGAGCACTACAGATGTGTAGTAGCAGAAGCACAGGAGGTAACAATGAAATGCTGCAACCCAAGGGGTCCTTTAGACAGCAGTGAGAGTGTAAAGGCAGTGGCCAAACAAAACTCACTTACCTGCAGTAAAGACTAAGTATTCCTTTAAGGATGGGAAAAGAGCCCACAGTCCCTTCAAAATGGAGGGCTCACAGCCAAGTCTGCTCATTGTTCAATCAGCTAACACAAATCAGATATTCTGTACTATCAGAATAGCCAAGTATTTACAATGTACAAATCTTGGCAAAACACTCTGTGCTCAAGCTGAAAGAAAATGAATTTTTTTTCCTCTGAAAACTGCAGTTAATTAACCAGAGAGCCATTCCACCTTGCTTGCACTTACACAGAAGACCAGTCTATTGAAACTAAATCTCAACTAAAGTGGATTTAAGTTTCTAAAGAATCGTTCTGGATGCTCAAGAATAAGTCCTATGTGTCTCCTTTGATTTCAACATGGATTTTGTCAGACTGATGCCACAAAACAAAGGTTTGGATGCAAGTCAGCAAGGAATCACATTATATTCTGTTTATAAACCAGAAGTAATTTTCTGGGTGAGGGGGAAGTTGAGAGTGGGAAGAGGGGGGGAGTTACTTAAAGGGAGCCTGGAAATTAAATGGAGAATAAATGTATTAATTCTTAAGAGAAAAAAAAATCACCATCATTGGAATTCATGCTTAAATGAAGTTTCTAAACATCAGAAAGGATAATAATATATGCTGTGGAAACACTATGATCAGAATTTTCAAGTACAACAGATTTGCCCACTAGGAAGCATCCATCAAAGCAGCTTTAATGATCTAAATGTCACTGTAGAGAAAAGAAACTCCAGGAATATTCTTTTATTATGCCTGGAACAGTAACACTTATACCAGCAATATTTAGAAAAAAATATGAAGAAACAGAAAGCAACCATGCTCTTTAACGAAATCAAGAATTATTTACTCAGCAGGATCCTTTGCCTGTTTCAGGAGGGGTTTTTGTTTGTTTGTTTTTTTAAAAGAACATGTACTTGTTGCTGTCAAAAAACAAATGTGCTGAATATTTTTCATCTTTGCAAGAAACTCTAAGTGATGCATGCCACCATGCACTAACAATTCATAGTTCAGGTAAAATGATTTTACCTTATTTTAGGCCCTAGCACTTATTAATAGGAATGGAGATATCAGGTGAATTGTTTAACAGTTAATTCTTTTTGGAAGTAGTAGAAGTAGGTACAATATAAAAAAGTTGGGTATTATCACTAAAATAAACCATTTATTCTAAATTGTTGGGATCAACCAGACCATTGCCTCACTGTCCCCTTGCATGTCTTGCCAAATGAGGAGTTAGGAGGGACAAATGAGTCCCTCCTAACTAAGGTGCTTAAAAATTCAATTTACATAATTTACATTATAGCTAGGTATCAGTATGACAAAACATGAAATGTCTCTTCATCTTTTAAAATACTATAATTTACAGACACTTAGATACAATAGATGAATATCTAACTTTTTCCCCTGTGTTTTTCTGCAATAGTTCACTGAAGCTGGAGGAAACTATGCATTATAGCCCAAAAGCAACAATCAAAAGCACCATAAAGAAATTGAAAACGATTAAGTGGGTATCCTTATTTTCTAATCCATGAAATAATTTCCTCCTTTTCTTAGATTAACATGAAATAGAGACCAAAAAAATGAGTTTACTCAAACTTTCTGTGAAATTAGTAACATTTGGTTCATCTAAATAATCTTAAAATTAATTTAGTAGAAAAACATGTATGTATATCATGCTGCTAATAAAATAATTGTCTTACATCTGAAATACAGGTTTTGAGCAAGCAATTATAAGCAGCTATTCAGAAATGTCTTGTGACTGACAAAATTGAAAGATAAAAGTGATGCCACCACAGCTGTTCTAAATATTTCATTTTTCCTGGTCAAGAATACTTTTAATCAAGACTCAAAAAAGAGGAAAATTATCATTCTACTAAAGGACTTTAAAGGCAGTTTGTCCTGATGATTACAATTCTGCTAGACTGCAAGGCAACTTATAATCAAGAGTCTAAATTCAGAAAGCATTCCAAATCCTTAATAGAACTATGAGAGGCAGCAAAGAAATTAAGATGATCATTGTTTGTGTTTTACTAAAAAGACTGACTTTATTAGGTTTAAATTTTCACAATCCATCTAAACCCTGATACTATTATGAAGATTGAATACCTTCATATGGCTTCATCTTATGCCCAAATGCTAGATAATTTCAGTAAATTCCTCTGCCATCTGTCATCCACACTGAAATTTATCATAAGTAAACTAAAACTATATCCATATCTAAGATAAACATAGTTTAAGATTTCTGATGTTCTGCAAGTGTTGTTGGGTTCCTTGGGATGATGAGAGAGCTTATCTGGGAAATTCTGCATAAGTCATGATTGCCATGGGCCAAGACTGGACACCAGTCCTAAAAAAGTAGCTTGAGTTTCCCATACTAAACATGAATATAGTACACGTTGTCTTTTTTTTCTTTTCTTTCCTTCTTACTTTATTGTAAGGCAAGTCCCCATTCTAGCTGGTCTTCTTCCAACAAAAGGTATGAAAATACTAATTCTAAGCCCATAAACATATAAAAATGGCACAAACTTCCATGCATTTCTTCTCAATATTTGAAAAAAACACACACAACAAGGAATCGTATCAGTTTAACTCTCTTAAATCAGTATAAGTGAATTATATTGATTGAGCTTACTTTGTTAACAAGCTAAATGAATGCACTCTAATTCTGGATAACCAGAGTTGTACCTATTCAACAAAGTCAATTTAGAAGGAAATTTAGTAAAATTCAATTCAGTTTGTTTATGCGTGTAGAAAAAGTCTGTGGGGAAGCATATACTGGGTAGCCTTAGGAAATGGTATCACATATTTCCTTTCCAGCATGGAATACAGCACCCATTCCAGAAGTTCAAAAGTTCAAATAGGACATTCTACCAGTAAGTAATAATTATGAATTTATCTTTTACCATATTATTGCAACTCATAAAATGCATGTGGGTGAGGAGACATCATTCAGTGCATTAAAAAAAAAAAAAAAAGAAACAAGTGGTTTTGGCCATGAACTATAGATTGTCAGTATCAGTAAGGTTTGAATACCAGCTATCAAAATAATGCATGAAAGCATGAAAAAAATATGTGGGGTAAATTAAATGGCATCTATAGAATCATAGAACTATAGAATATGCTGAGTTGGAAGCGACCTACAAGAATCATTGGGTCTGTCTCCAAAAGCATCAGAAACTACAGAAACCAGGCTTTTGATTATTTTGCTGCCCTTTAATCTTACTGCCAAAAAACAGGTTTTGTTATAACTTATTCTAGGAAAAGTTAAAAAGTCAATGTAGTACTGTTCAAGAAATTAATTCATTCCTAGCATCTGAAGTATTGCTTGACATTGCTTCAAGGTTGCTTTGCACTTCTTTCCATTGTTTCCCTGGAACACTTGCAGGGTGAAGTATATTACTTTGAAATAATGGCAACATGATTCATCATGATTTGGCTAAAGAGGAAATTCAGATGTGTATTTCTATTATTCTAAGTAAGTGACTCAGCAGGATTTCATTTTTTTCAACAATTATGAAAAAAATTACAAATATATACAACACTGGTCTGTGCTCCCCATGACAATCCAAATATTTTTCCACCCACAGAAGAAAGAAGTTTCATTGATTTTGCTATTTCCCAGCTTATCTAAAATGAAAATAAAATAAATATGTGCCAAATTCAATGTGATTCTTTCTTAAGTGCCTCAGAATACTTTCATTCACCTTTTTTTTTTTTACTGTGGCCATTTAAGAACTGTCCAGTTTTCATCTGTAGCATTAGAAAAACATGTTTGACCCTTTTTACCTTTTGAATTGTCCCTCATTCAAAATACACTTTAGAAGTTTGGAGGAAGGACCTGGTGGTTTGTGTTTTTTCTAATTGTGTTTTTCTACTGTTTTCTAAGAAATATACTCACTCTCTCATCTTCATCTCATTGAAGGAAAGACTAAGAGATTGTGTCTTTCCAAAAAAACCTTTATAAAGAATTTGATATCTTCAGTGTTTAAATACAGATGAAATTTTTTGGCCTACTACAATGATAGAGAAAATAGAATTTGAACACGACAGAAATGCACATGCTTTCAGAACCACTTGCATGATTTCAAAAGAAAAGGTTATGCATCTACAGACTTCCATCTTAATGCTGTGTTTCATGGATGTTCACAAACTGTGAGTTTTGAGTAACAAAATATTTTTGCAGTTTCAAATTCTGTCAAAACTTTATTGAAGTCTAGGAATATGCATGCAGCTGCACATTTACAGCATCTTCTAATTGTGCTTATTGTGCAGTTCATACCAAAGATATACATTTTAAGAGAAGTGAGGATGTGTTATTTAAAAGCCCTAAAAATTTATTAGCATTTTCATGGACGCTTGGCAAGCATTAAAGTAAAATTTGGCCATAAAAACAATTTAAGAAACTTGCTTGCAAAAATGTGCTTATCACAATGCTCTCCAGTAAGTCATTAAATTCAGTGGTGCTGTTTAAATTCTAAATATTTAAAAGCCCCAAATCCCCATATTCACATCTATCCCTGTGGTACCCAACTTGCTTCCAAGAGAAAGGAAAGCATTTTTCATAATAAAAAACTGACAGTGCATGACAGATCATATGCCACAAATAGTAGTGGGACTTCTTTAAAATTACTCTTTTGCTGAATGCTTAGAATATGATTAAGCATATGCAGACAATTGTGTTAAGAGTATTAAGCTTAAATAAAGCTTCCAAAAATACAGGATTTATTTTGACACTTCTGTGAATAAAAGTCTTAAATAGAAAGAAATAATACTCAGCTGTGCCCCTCACATTGTCATGTATCAGAGAAGGTATTCCCCAACACAAATGATTTATAAAATGGTCTTTAACTGTGTAATTGCTTTTGGTTTATGACAGGGTTGGATGATTTACCCTGGTTTTCTTGGGGGAAGGATGTGATGGTTTTATCGAAATCAGTGATCTTCTGTCAGGAGTATATTTGTGTTCCTCTATTTCTGCATGCAGAAAAGAAGCCTCTTATAGTCCTGCTTCCAGTAAACAGAACATAGATCATTACAAATACAAAATGGGTTGCTTGTCACTTTATGTCCTATCCTCCAAACTCTCACTTGTGAAAGTAACACAATAATTTTTAAAGTATTGCAGATAAGTCCTACATTCAGTAATGCATTCAGGTATGGGAAACCCTTGGGCTGAATTAAGGCAAAAAAATGCCCAATGTCCAGTTAGAAAGCTTTATTTATGGCAGCAGTGATTTAAACCCTAATCATTAAGATAGTTTGAATCGCCTGTGGCGGCAACGATTGAACTTTCCTGAGCACCCAGCGGCAGAACAGCAATTCCAACTTTTCTGACTTTAACTTTTCTGAACAGCAAATGGCAACAATTTCTAAACAGCCCCAGCAATTTGTACTTTTAACCTTATGACAGGCTGAACAGCCCACCACAGAAGGGTTTAAACTTTTAGGGAGAGGAAGAGAAAAAGAAAGAAAGACAGAAGAACAGAGATAGAGGAAAAGATCTGGATCACCACGCAGGGTTCTGGACATTTTTGGTCCATTTCCTTTGGATGGTAGGTGAACACGCAGCTCCTCTCATTGAGCTATTTACAGTCTAGTCCTTTCACATGCACAATTTGTTGTTTTCAATCTTTCCAGAAAGGCTTTGGGGGAGTCTTATGGTCTCAAACCCGCTCTCTCTGTCAGAGACAAAAGTGCAATGCTACTTCAAATTTGGTTGGGAGATAGTTCCCCAGGACAAGGAAGCTGGTCCCAGAAAAGTGGTATCCTGCCTCCACAAGACCCTCTTTTCTAACTGCACCTTATCTCGTTGGCATGGTAACATTCATTTTCTCTTCTGCCGAGTGTTTGAGATATTTACTCTTTCAGGTGTTTAGTCTCTCAAATAAACATTCCCAAATTTTATGCAGGCAGAGAACTCTCCAAAGCAGTTCAGAGCATGATTCCCTGAAGTAAGCATTACTACCATATTTCATGTGTTTTTTCTATCTCCATTTTTAAACCATTCCTAGCTAAACCAACTGACAAGCCCCCCCTAATGTCAGTAGCAATTTGGTTGGATAACACATATTTTTCACTCTTGTATCCAAATTGAGCATTTTCTGATTTATTTGGCATTAAGTCACTGAAATTTTCACAGCAAAAGCAGTGACAATGCACTGCTGATATGAATTTTCATTATAGTAGTGCAAGCCATATTTGGGGACAAACAAAAAGGGAATTTTAAGTTATAGCAAAAGGGAGACCAGAAATGAGGATGGTCACTTCACAAACAGGGACACAAACAAAGTAAAGATATTTAATGCTTTCTTTGCCTCAGTCTTCAACACTGATGATGGACTGCAAAAAAGAACAACAAAACAAATCCCCAATTCAACCTAAAAACCCAAACCAGCAAAGAGAATTTATTAAAACTCAAGGTTATTATCCAATTTACTCACTTTGAAATTTTTGCAATTTATTTTATGTACTGAAGATCAGTGAATGGAGGAGCATAAAATAAAGTGTGTAATATTTTTTTTTTTATGGTTTCTTCCACTTAAGTGATAATCAGCAAAATTTGTCTAAAAGTTTATGACAAGACTATCCTTTACTCCACCTGCTGGAGTTTGTTTTGTTTGGGTTTTTTTGTTTGGTTGGTTGGTTTTTGTGGGGCTTTTTTGTTTTGCTTTATTTTAGTTTTGCTTTGTTTGCTTGGATTTTTAATTATTATTTTATTTCTGAAAAGGACATTTTGACCAGCTCCAGCAGCATGGAGAGCACTATAGAGGATCTTTCAGACCCCTCTGACTCTGAGATAAAGTCTAAATCTAGAAATTGTATGAGCTCCCATTTTGGACATCAGAATCCAGAAACACAGAAATATCCATGGAAATTTGGCAGCCATTAATGTAAAGTTGTAATTATGCAAAGAACTATTTGATATTATTGCATAAATGCAGGGCTTTGCACATGCAAGCATTTTTTTGTCATTACACTGATTTTTTCACTGCCTGACAAAGTCCTATTTTCCTTTCCACATTCTTTCCATTCAGCAAGTAAGAGACAGAGGATCCAACCTGAGGCACATAAGAGCAATATGAGAAAATATTTATCAAAAAAGAGTAAACACACCTTTCCGTTCAGAATTTGCTCAAATTAGTTTGAAAGCAGATGCAAGATATTAACTTTGGAATTTGTAAACAGCCTTTATGCAATTATTTGCTTTCCAGTCTACAAGAAATTTTCAGCTGAAGAGTAATGTGATGGTAGGATTTGGACTGGCAGTGTTACAACAGCGTTACACTGTGGCAATGCCTCATTTATGATTCTTGCTGATTCTTGCTGAATGCAAGCCGCTGCGGAGGGATCTGGACAGGCTGGATCAATGGGCCAAGAGCAATGGTATGAGGCTCAACAAGACCAAGCACTGGGTCCTGCACTTTGTCTACAGCAACCCCATGCAGTGCTACAGGCTGGGGGCAGAGTGGCTGGAAAGGTGCCCAGGGGAAAAGGACCTCCGAGTGTTGGTCAACAGTGGCTGAACGTGAACCAGCTGTGCCCAGGTGGCCAAGAAGGCCAGTGGCATCCTGGCCTGGATCAGCAATAGTGTGGCCAGCAGGACCAGGGTAGTGATCGACCCCTGTGCTCAGCATTGGTGAGGCCACAACCCAAATCCTGTGTCCAGTTCTGGGCCCCTCAGTTCAAGATGTGCATGGGTACACGCGACCAAGGGAGGCTTTTTGGGGTCTATAATAGATGACACCATCAGGCAGTCTGGCAATGCGGAGGGCTTTTGGGTGCAGTTGTTTTGGTTTTGGGATCTTTTAGAGGGATGTTTGTGCTGGGTATTTTTACACCTACTGCATTATCTCACAGCTTCAGATCAAACAAAAATCAAAGATACATGCATTAAAGAAGAAAACTTTGTAATACTACAACTACTGCTACTACTACTACTATTACTACTACTACTAAGAGTCTGTCTTACAAAATATCTCAAGTCTTAACTGTCTGCCTTTAGGTTAAACATCAGGAAATATAAAACTCAAACAAGAAGTTTTTACAAAGGAATTTTGGAGTGTGACAGAGGATTAACCAAAATGGTTGTAAGGACATTTGCCAAGTAAGAGAGCAAGCCTGACCTGCAAAGCCTTGATCATATTCCTTCCATAGTTTTCTGCAGGGCCCCTACAGTAGGCATGTGTTATCAGACTAAAGGAAGGGACACTTTTGACATATATTTTCATTTTCCTGTTCTATGCAGCTAATAGCTCTTGCTGCACATCAAACCTAGACAGACATGGGAGATACATAACAGTGAAAAACCCATAAAGTTTCTGGGACACCAGGGGACAAGTGCATTGCTGTCCTTATAAGATTAACTGGCATGGTCTGAGACATGCTTAGATACTGAAATGAAAAGTTTGATATTCTCACAGAATTACTGAAAAGGAATTGTAAAGGAGAATCTAGAGAAATAGAGTATTAAAATATGTTGTTACATAGCAGTGGGGTGAAATTAAAGCATTCAATGTGTTTGGGGGTTTGTCATATACAAGCAATGCAAACATAATGCTAGCAAATTGTCTTCACAGACTATTAAGTGAGAGGGAGAATATGAGCTGCAGGGAAAAGTTCTCTACCTAAAGATAAGAAGAGCCATTTCCAAGAAAGGCATACTCACCTCAACTCCAACCGGTCCCACTAAAACATGCCTCCCTGGCTCCAGCACAAACATGTGGCTTTGAATCCCAGCCATTCCATGGACATATTTAAAAGTAGAAGGATGCAAGCTCTGGATGGGATTCTAGAGAAACACCACTGACTGATCCTCACGGGTGAAAATTAATATATACATATAAATAATGTCCCCTCATAAGTCTTTGACCACTTCCTAAGCTATATAAATGAAAACATTAGACTAAATTAAAACACCCTTTTCCTTGTTCTTTTCAAATAACATCCCATATAATCAGAAGAATAGCCCATGGAAGAACTTATCACCTATTACTTGAAATGTCTGTATTAAGAAAGACGAATTCAATCCCTTCATAACTAATTTTTCATTTGGGTCAGTGAATTTAGGCAGCTTGCTTTTCCTTTTTTCCTATATATTCCGCAGTATTTCTTCTCAGCAACACTTTATAGCGAAATATAGTAATTATATACACTCATTTTCAGATTACCTGGTTCAAACACAGAATGTCTGTCTACTAATTTTGCAATGGATGTATTTAGTCCCTGCAGTTGGTGGAGGTAGTGAGATTAATATTGATTTCAAACTTCTTACACAGGTTGTTCCAGGAAAACATCACAAGCATGCAAATTAATTTTCTGCTTCTAATTTTTTTTTTTTTTTTTTTTTTAATTCAAGTCATACTGGCATCACTGGGCCTTCACTGGGAGAATTAAGCTGCAAGGGAAGGAACAATAGTTCTGGAAAAATGTGTACTATTAAACAAAAGAGGTCTGCAGAAAGGCAGAAGTTGATATTGGGGAATAAGAGATGAAAGGGTGAACATATTTGACCTATGTATTACATACTTATTATAAAAAAAACCAAAAAAAAACAAAACAAAAACCTGGAAATCTCACTAAATAAATAACTAATAAGGAGCAAAGCCCTTGAAGTGAAATATTCTTTCACAAATCATGATGGTTCCCTTTTACTATGCTGATTTACAGCACAGAACTAACAAAGAACCCTAATAATCTGGAAAGCAAAACAGTCACTCAAAAATAAACTACAGGTTTACTAGAAATACAAAAGACTTCTGACAGTCTTTTAAATAGCTACAAGGAGAGCTTCGCTCTTCAGAAATTGAAAACTCAAAAGTGAAAATAAAAAAAAAAAAAAACCCTGAAGCTTTAGCAAATTATTTTGAAAAAGGCAGTTTCTGGGTTTAGTACAAGTTTTTCCCTCCTTCAGTTTATGACAGGAAGATTACTTTCTAAGTAAAAAACAATTCAACACTTAGATATGCTTTGGAGACTATTTAAGTCAGTAACTGGGATGAAAGTTCACATACATTAAACAATTAAATATGACAAAGGTAAATTCCTCCTTAAATATATTGGCTATATGGGTTTCTACTTTAAGTCATTTTTCAAAGGCATCTCATATTTGCTTTGTCATTAAATACCAGGAATATAATAACAGATCTTAACTTTTCTATGAAAAATATTTAAGCATCTGATTTGTCACTGAAGAAAAAAAGAGAATCTCAGACAAGTTTGCTGAAAAGATTTTAAGATCTTCCCAGTGAAGGAGGTTGGGGCATGTGCGGAATAAAGTTAAGTTACTGACTTCACAAGATTAAATTTGCGAGTGCAACTTCATGGTGTGTCCAAAGTGTACTGCGGTGTTTTTTAAGGGCACACACAGACTCTACAATGGTATGGTGAAGGCACTTTCTTGCAAAATCCAGGATTCTTAAACTGTTCGTTTGTTATGAGTTTACATACTTGTGAGGCACAAATGTGCCTCACCAACTACCATAGACCACAGTAGGACCAGGCATCAGGTGTAACCAACCATGAGCAGCATGGTGTGAGCACTTGTTGGTTCTAATAGTTGTTTTACAATTATGTAACGTGTTTTTCACTTCTAGTTCAGCTGAGTCATTTCCAGAATGCTTTTCTAGTCAGCCAAAGTAACAGAAGTGAGTAAGGATTTTACAAGGGCAGCAAGGCCCTCAATTTGCAAGGCCTTTCTGCTCAGCAACAGTGTACTTCTACAGAAATATCTTTTTTACATCTGATAGCATCTGCCACAGTGACTGAGTACTTGAGAGTCATGAAATCTTAACCTGCGTGGAAAATAATTACATCCAGTTCTAATAATTATTCATGTATTTTAAACAATCAGTTTCTGTCTTCTTTCTCTTTAAAGAAGGCTGCTTAAAAGAACAGGGAACAACTATTTATGCATCTGAAAGGTATATTCTGTTTACATGTACACTATCAAATATCTTCGTATTTCTGTTCCCTCTTAAATATCAATTCCATATAAAACGTAATGCATGTAAGTTAGTTCAGTCTTTTTTTCTGTCCAAATGAAATCATTCCCTACCCCTCTGTTACATAAAAGGGGGAGATTTACTCAAACCCTTAGTGTCTGATTATTCTGTCAGAGCCCCATGAAAGCTGAGACCCTTGTGCCCAACCATTCTGTCAATGTCCCACTGTGGGGACCCTTCTCTGAGCAGTTCACAGATCCAAGGGCAGCTCAGTTGGCTTGTTCAGGGTCACACCAAACAGAGAGACCCAGTCCTGGGTCTCTGCGCCTTCACCTGCTGCCAGTGACTGCCAGAGCTCTTGAAGGAATTGCATTAAGAGTTTGCATAATAATGCTCTTAATCAATTATATAGTGATGGGTTAAGGTTAAAGGACTGCTGATGATCATGTCTGACTTCAAAAACATTTCAAAGCAATGTATTAATTCAAAGATCTATGCAGACAAGCTCTAATCCCCCTGAATTGGCTTGAGATCATAATTCAGTGCTCTCTGAGTACAGTTTTTACCCAAAAGGCCTCTCTAGGGGGGAAGAGATAGGTTTAACCTGGGCAGTGATGCCAGAAATTACAACGGAGTCTTCCCCAACTGTTCCCCTTTCCTAATTCACTTTTATACTCTTTATTTGTGTTTAGGTGGAGCTTGAGTGACTTTAGTCAAAAATCTTACTTAATGAGGGGTCATCATTCCTTGGGGATAGGTATCTTCTTTATAACTTCAGAAATATAATTGTTTCAAGTACAACATTAAAGAGCTAAGCCCATTTGCATAAATGCACAGGTAAACCTCAATTTTCTATTATTTGTACTATTTCTAAACCAAGTTAATTAAAAAAAAAAAACTAAATCAAACCTTTTGTGGAAGAAGAATTTGGCATAGAATGAATTTATATTTCCCTTGAGTTCCCAACATCAAAAATACAATATTTTTCTGTGTGGTTTCAAGTATGAGCTTTGTTCAGCCCTAGGGTAACCTCTTCTTTACACTGAAGGAGAAAAAGATTTATCCCATTTCTGCTCCATCGTGCTCTCCACTAACAGAAGCAAAGAGAGTTGATTATCCCTCAGGATCATTTTCTTCTTTGAAATTGAAAAAGAAGAACACAATAAAAAGGAGAGAACTATGATATATTAATCAAAAAAAGGTGGAAAATTGGTATTTAGGGAGAAGAAAACAACTCTGAACAAAACCAACAAAGCCATTACAAGCTAGACATCAAAAAAAAATTAAAAATCAGCTGACAAATATCACCATAATATAAGCACATATTTATACAGTACACTTTCACACTCTCTGTGATATCTCTTCATTAAAATACTGCAAATGGATTAATGAAAAGAAAGCAAATAAGAAAACCAAACCATAACAAACATAGGTAGCTCAGATATCCTCCTACTTATGTTAATGGCCGCCATGAACTCCAGCTGGCACAGTATTGTGTTCATTACTAAGCTGAAACAATCTTCAAAACATGTACTTTATAAGTGACTCTTTTATCCAGACTGGTTGTTTAAACCTGATAGGCATATCTAGGATTTCTGATGATCTATGCCATCAGATGTGTGAAATCTTCCCACCTTACCAACATTCTCTCTCTACTAATAGGGGAAAAAAGAAAAAAAAAAGAAAAAAAAAGTTTTTCTGGCTTTATATCTGCAGATTATAAGTTTTTCCTAAATGAGAGCATTACAGAAACCTATTTAGATATGCACCCCAGGGAAAACCAGCTAGCCACAAATGGTAGTTTAAAGGATTACATAACATTACTTGCTAAAGGCTATTTAATAGCTTTAAAACCCACTATGAAATCTTCTGACTTTCAGAGTGCCTTTATTTAAAGACAGAGAATTTTACCCCTTTGGAAACCATTGCATTATTTAACAATATGAAACACAACTTTTGCAAGCACTGGGTATGTTAGTAACTCCAAGACCTGGTGACTTGTGGAATTAATAGTGAAAAACTCAAAAAGAGAAGAGGAAGAGAGAGAGGAGAGGAGAGGAGAGGAGAGGAGAGGAGAGGAGAGGAGAGGAGAGGAGAGAGGAGAGGAGAGGGAGAGGAGAGGAGAGGAGAGGGAGGAGGGAGGAGGAGAGGAGAGGAGAGGAGAGGAGAGGAGAGGAGAGGAGAGGAGAGGAGAGGAGAGGAGAGGAGAGGAGAGGAGAGGAGAGGAGAGGAGAGGAGAGAGGAGAGGAGAGAAGAAAGGGAATTAATTTGTTTCACCTTTTCAATGTTAAATTAACTACATTTGATGATATACCTGAGATTCACACGGAGAAATCAAGAAATTTCTGAAAAAATATCAATTGGGTCCTCTGCGTGGATTTTGTAAAAATGACCCACTGAAATATTTGTCTACTTGGTCCTGAAAAAGGGCAAGTTATCATCAATATACACTTTATTTTAGAAATATTTCTTTTTGATCATTTCTTTACACAATGTTACCCAGGTGTTAGAAGAAAGTTAGAGAAGTATAAATACTGTTTTCTACTTCTGCAAAGAAAATCATCTATATTGATACCTGAAACCTCAAGTGCCAGAGACTGACCCTTAAGGACTTCATGTTGTTGTTTTAATATCCCAAAATATGGGTCTATTTAGAGGCCAAATGTGTGAACACCCTGCCCTCTCTATAACTTTATTATCTTTCACTGTTGTCAATCACTTCCACACAAAATGTGTCCTTGGATGCAGTAATGATGAGGTTGAAAACAAAGACATATTTACTGTCTTGAAACACATTCAGCCACTGCCATTGAGGGATGGAAATGTTGCAGACTGCAGTTTACTTAGATAAATTTCAAACATTTCAGAGAAAGGTTCACGGGAAAAAATAAGGGAATTTTTGTAAAGAAAAATCCATAAACCATTACAGGATGTGAAGAACAACTAAAGAAATGCAACGCATAAGCATTTGAAGAATATAGTTTAGTGAGTTTGTCTATTATATGTCTATAAAACACAAAATAAAATCAAATCTAATCTTTTCACCTTTGTCTAAATAGAGATTTTGCTTTCAATACTTTGTTTATGCAATAAATATGGCATTATTATATATCTTCTAAAGTACACAATGTATACCTAAGCTATAGGTACTCTGTAGCATAATATTTAAATCATTATACCATGAATTTTTGCAGACTATGGTAAAAATTACAATTAGTAATTGGCAATTATTTTTAATCTTTCCAGGAAAAATCTTCTTTTTTTTCTACTTTCCACTATTTTTCCCTTTTTGCCCTCATCTCAGTCTGAGGATGTCAAGTTCTCAGGTAGACTGAGACAAGCAGCAAGACTAATGGATTTTTTTCTTAAACCCAAAAACTATATGAATACACCTTTTTCTTTCCAGCTTTCTATTTTTTTTTCATCCAAAACCAATAATGTGAAATTTTACCTACATCTTATTAACTGGTGACTTCAAAGAAATTAACTGCATATCATTCTAAGAAGACATACATTTGGAGTACGCTACCTTACACGACATTTTTTTAAAATGCAATTTAGTTAGAAAAATTGTTTTTTATAAGTCATTCCATTAAACTTGAAGTTGTTGTAAGTACTTTTGGTTACTGTACAAATCCTCAAGTGAAGTACATTTACAAAAGTATCCCTTAGCTTCAGTTCTTATGCTGAATGCGACACGGGGGATTGGTAAAAAATTTCAAATCTCTATTTTAGACTTTAATTGCATTTCCTTCTAATGTCAAGTTGAACCCTAAACTGGCTGACTATTTGGTTGTAATATTGTGAGGATTTTTCCCATTTTTAAGTCATGTACAAAATAACCCATGGATTTAATTCTTATAATTAAATCTCTGGCTGAACATCATTACTATTTATTTGTCTGTCCAAATGTAAAGAGGTTTAGGAATATGAGCCTCTGCCTAGAGCCATTCACACACATGTCAGGAGCAAGCTCCTGTCCCAAGCAGGATTGCCTGACAGCAATCTTTCTGTTATTAAACATGCCATTTTCAAACTGGATCACACGTCATCTGCAGCTTTCTGAGAATTTTTAACACCTGTATTTTCAACTGAAATGTTACCTGTATTGCATTAAACATCACTTTGTGAGGAAGTTACAAGCAGGGCAGTTAACTCCTCCTTCAAATTTCTTTTTAATGATAAGCAGTGAGAACTTGAAGACATTGCCTTTGCCATTATAGGTATGAACATTTCCACCATTTTGCCAGCTTTTAGTTTCAAAGGTATTTTCTCATAGGGGAATAACTATCAACTCCTATCTGGTATTTTCTTTCATGATAACATAGCTCACTTTTCCTTTATTATCAGGAGGCCTTTCAAGCAACTTCTACTAATGTAATTTTTCTGTTACACATATATTATTTCTTCCTTCCTTTCAGCTCACATTTTTTTCATACAGACAACTCCCAATACTGACAAAATAATGCCTCATATAGACTCAGGTTAAACTGGAATTTTTCTATTGGGTCTAATATTCTACTCTATTCTAAGTGAAAAAAAAACAAATTGCACGATTACTGACCACATTCATCATTATGAGAAGATAGCCCTTATATCTTATCATTCTCATTAGGGATATGCTTGGTAAGGCTTACATTGTTCTTTTCAGTTAATTTATGCAATTTCATTAACTGTATTTGTGCTGATGACATAAAACTGTGGGAGAGGCTCATACACCAGAACGTTGTGCTGCCATCTGAAAGGACCTGGTCAGGCTGGAGAAATGGGCTGACAGGAACCACATGAAATTCAACAAAGGGACATTTGGAATTTGTACGTGGGAAAGAACAAACCCCTGCAGCAGTATATGCTAAGGCATATGCAGCTAGAAAGCAGCTTAGCAGAAAATTTCTGAGGGACACCCAAGCTCAATATGAGTCAGTAGTGTGCTATTGTGGCAAAGAGGGCTGATGGTGCCAACAGCTGCATAAAGAGAAGTGTTCCCAGAAGATTGAGAGAGAGGATACTTCCCCTCTATTTAGCACCGGTGGGACAATGTCCAGTTCTGGACTCCTCAGCACAGGAGGGACATGGACATAGTGGTACAGCAAACAGCCATGAAGGGAATAGACTAAAACAGTTCCTATATGAGGAGAGGTTGAGGGAGCTGGGACTGTCCAGCCTGGAAAAGAGAGGTACCTGGAGCGATATTTTCCCTGTATGTGAAAATATTTCTGCCCACCTGAAGGAAGGACAGAAATGGGACAGAATCAGGCTATTTTCAGTGCTGCCCAGTGACAGGATCTGAGTCAGTGGGAATAAACTGAAATGCAGGAGGTTCCTTACAAACATCAAGAGACATCCTGTTACTGTGAGAATGAGTGAACACTCGCAGTTTTCCCAGGCAGGTTGCGAAGTCTCCATCCTTGGAGAGTGACTGGACTGTTAGTCAAAAGATGTCAGGACATGATCCTGGGTATCCAGGTCTATGTAACTCTGCTTGAGAAGGAAAGGGTTGGACCAGATAATCTCTAGAATTCCCTTCCAAACTCAGCTATTCTACAATTTCATTTGGAGATAGGAGGTCAATTAATTCTTCTGACTAGATTTTGAGGGCAAATATATTACTCCTAAAGGATTTACCATTGTTGTAATTGTTAGTGATTAGAAACTATCAGGTTATTAAAAAGCCTCACCAGTCAATGAATTAGTATATCAGCATTATCATATTTAATTCTGTTCCAAATAGCTATCAGCTTTCACTAAATATTACTGTGAACTTTCTTCGCTATTATAAGTGAAAAAAATATAAATAATAACAACATCACTCTTTGCTCTTTCCGTAAGCTTTAGTTGCATATAGCAATAAAATAGATTCCTAAGTAGATGTTTGTTTGGATTGCTTTAGTGTTAAGCTGGACAGTTAAACTATGTGGAGGCATCTTTATTTGGTCACATGTCTGACTAGATACCAGGGTATAAATTAGGGAAACAAGAACATATATCTACTACAGACTTTGACTTTAGTCTTAAAAACCCCTTATTTTTACCTATCAACAACATTACTACATGTTTATTTGCCCCCAAGGACACTGGATTTCAGCTATTTGTATGAACTAACATCTATTCTGTCCTTTAGCTTAGCCCAGAATCTGTCTTCAGAAACAAAAGAGACATGATGATTGCCCCAGCATTGTCTGAACAATCCTTTCCAAAGCGAGACATTTTCTCACAGTTGACCCACCTGTAAAGGAACAAATCCCAGAGCACAATAGCACAAAGCAGCAGGGCTTTGGTCTCCTGGGCACACATGAACATTGATTCAGGGACAGCAACACACGGAAGGCCTTGCTGTGGGAATACTTACACTCAGGTTAGGCTAACTGGAACACTCTAATCCCAGTACTAATTAGCTCAGATGAGCCTTCAATGGAGATATTCCCTTTGTAGATGCTCACACCATCAATGCCTTTCAAGCACTTTTTATATATCCTCTCTGGATCTAATGGGTACTGGATGGCTGGTGGTAACAAATCTAATTCTGACTGCTGAGAATGAAACATTGTAGTACATAAAAATATGAATGGAATTGCACAAGGGAGCAGAGTCTGAATGGAAAAAATAATGACAGAAATATTAGCTGTTCACCTCTGGCCACCAAGAAGGACAGAATACATGAAAAGAGGAAGTAGAAAATTCACTACAAATAATGAAGGGGACAGGAAGCACCTGCCTGGAGAATTAAAAAAGATAACATAGGCAGTAGAGAAAAAATTGTCTCCTGTCCTAAGGTATGGCAAGAACATTCTAATGAATCTGTTACTGAAAAATTCCTGTTACCTATGTAGTCTTTTAGAGCTGAAACCCTCTTGCTGTTCTTTGAGCCATATCAGATGATTTGAAGTGCAAACCCACAGCACTGAAGTTATTAATTGTCTTGTATCAGAGTTTTTTTCTTCCCTTCAAAAAAAAAAAGTTGAAAAAGGAAACTGGCTCTATGAGAGGTATGATGGACGCTGCTTTTCTTTCAGAGGCATCCTATTTTGCTCTGTAGTTTGGCTCTCCATTTATCACATCTGCTGTAGAGAGACAGGACTCCTGGCATTTATCCACAGAACATTGTGTCATATTGTATTGGGGTGGCCCCGACTGGAGGCCAGGTACCTTCCAAAGCTGCTCTATGACTCTCCTTCTTGGCTGGTAAGGAAATAAAAATATAACAAAAAGCTCATGGTCAAAACACACAGGGAGATATCACTCAACAAATACTATGATGGGCAAAACAGACTCAACATGGGGAAATTAGTTTGACTTATCACTAATCAAATCAGAGTAGGATAATGAGAAATAAACCCACATCTTAATAACACCTTCTACCCACTTCTCTGTCCTTTCTGGGCTTAACTTTACTCCAGAATTCCCTGTCTCCTCCCCCTCTAATGATACCAGGTGTCAGGGAATGGGGGGCATGGTCAGTTCAATACACATTGTCTCAGCCTGTCCTTATTCCCCAGAGGGACACATCCACACACTCTTCCCCTGCTCCACCATGGGGTCTCTCCTATGGGAGCTCTCCATGACCTTCCAGAGTGTGAGTGCTTCCTGTGGGCTGCAATTCTTCACAAACTGCTCCAAGTGTGGGTCCTTTCCATGGGGTGCAGTCCTTCAGGAACAGGCTGTTCCAGAGTGGGATCCTTTCCCCACAGACACACAGGTCCTGCCAGGAGGCTGCTCCAGCACGGACTTCCCATGGGATCACAGCCTACTATGGGCATATCAACCTGCTACAGCATGGGGGTCTCCACAGGCTGCAGGTGGATCTTTGCTCAATCATGGACCTCCATGAGTTGCAGGGAGACAGTTTTCCTCACCATGGGCTTAAGGGGCATCTCTTTTCACTTGGAGAAGCTCCTTCCCCTCCTTCTTCACTGACCTTGGTGTGCTGCTCGTCTCAGTCCTGCTCCTGCTGCTCGTCTCAGTCCTCTCTCCCAGATGCTGATGTGCAGTATATTTTTCCCTTTCTTAACTACTTTATCCCAGAGGTATTACCCATTAAGACCCATTATGGTTGGTGATGGGCTTGGCTTTGGGCAGTGGAGGGTCTTGGAGCCACCTGACATGGGCTTTGCCAGACACAGGGGAAATTTCCAGCAGCTTCTCACAGAAGTCACACCTGTAGCCCCCAGCACAACCAAAACCTGGCCTTGCAAACCCAATGCACAGACCTGTGTGGCAGTCAGTCACAAGCACAATCTCCTCTCATTATCTAATTTTTATGCAGGTCAAAACCTGTACAGATTTTGCTCAAGAAGAAATTTATTCAGTCATGTAGGCTTGGACCCTTCAGCCAGGGGTCTCGGATGAGCTAAAGAAACAAGATCTGTGCTAAATCTCACTCTACATAAAAACTGTTGTTGTGGAAAATGAACTTGCTTATGCTGGCCACGCGTATATAGCTTCCATTACATAAATTAATATCAGTTGCTGTCTGACACCAAATATTTTGTTTGTAGCTTGCACTTATCTTTACCATATCTGATAAAAACAGGCAATTCTTCTGATAAAAACAGGCAATTCTTCTGATAAAAACAGGCAATTCTTCACCTTTTGTTTCAAGCTCTGTGTTTTCCATTTACATCTTGCTTGTAGATACCTTGTCCAAAAAAACCCCAAAATTTCAATCATGTCATATTCAATTTTCAGTACTATTTGTTTTCTGCTTGCTTACTCATCTACCATGTACTGTCCTTGATGACTTTGCAGATTTAGAGGTACTATGGCAGTATTCTTTCCAATTACGGAATAAGGTTTGTGACCTCTTTTGTCAACACACTATGCAGTGAGATGTTGTAATGAGATAACACACTCCAATGCAAGTGGTAGAACTATAAGGAAAGCAACCACGAAAATGTTGATCTAAAACACATATCCAGGCTTAGATTCCTTCTGTGTTAAATTTACTATGTCAAGCTAGTTATTGTATCTTTAACTACGTTCTCTACCCACTATTAGAACACTAATGAGGAAAGAAAAAACACCAAACAAAACAGTGGTTATTTTGAAGACATGAACACCTGCTTTAAAATGAGACACAGAAGTCTCAGTTGCCTTAAATAGCATTGCCTTTGATTAGTGCACATAGTCAAGGCTGAGTCATTTTAAGCTTTAATATAAACATTCCAGTGGCTAATAGAGAAATGAGACTAATTCTCCATTTTGAAGGACAGATTTTACCTACACAGCACCTAGATGCAGAAACAGATTGCTATTTGATGAACACAGCTAGATGAGTAAGGAATGAGAACATAACCTGAATGTGATAAAAGCATTGCCATGTTTTCACACCCTAATATTGAGTCTTTGAAAAGATCATGCAGTTGTTCTGAGCCCACTGAAAGGTGAAGCTGCCTGTTGTCACTGAAGAATGGGACTGCTGTACTGAAAAAACATGTATTCCTGTTGTAATTTAATGGAGATGTGAAAAGAATAAAAGCCTTAGCACATTGCAGTGTTTTATAGATTGTGCTCTGCTTCATGAATATTATTATTTTGCTACAACACAGAATCTGATCTGGATGACCTTGATCACATTAATGGAGGCTACTACCTCTATTACTAATGGCAATGGAAACTCCTCAGGCAAAGTTCTGCATTAGTGAAGTTAATGGAAGTTTTATCACTGTATTCAACTGGACCAGGATTGCACTGCCAGAATTAAAGCCAAAATAAGAGGTCTTGATCCAATCACAGTGGTAATAATGAATATTTTTGTTATGTTTTCGGTATCAGAGCATCAGTGAAGTAATTCTTCAATTTTCAAATTGAACATGACTGCTAAAACTTTTATTCCAAAATAATTTAGAGACCCAGGGATTTTTCTCTTTTCAGGAAGGTGTGCAAATGAGTCAGGGAAAACACACATGTTGAGCAGTCTGTTTTACTGCAGAACTCCAATAAACTTTTCAGGAAAGAACTCAAAGAACAGAAGTGCAGAAAAAGTCTTCACTGCTCTTTTTATCAAAGGTCACATATTGTTTAGCACCTAAACAAATAAATGCAAAAGGAAAATGTAGCTAATGTGTTAGGGAACCTGTGTTTTACTCCTCCATAAAGCAGGACTTGATTCCTGGGAAAGAAATCCAGAGTACAAAAGGGAACTTGGAAATTTCAGACCTGGAAATACTGCCTGATGGTGCTCAAAGGGCAACTTAGTTTCTTACACCTGCCCTCAATTCAGCTAGCCATGAGATTTGTTAGGGCTAAGCATTTTAAATCTGCAAATACATCTCCAATTTCTCCTTCTGCTGATTATTTCTCTAAGGGAAAAACGTGACCACTGTTGGAGAAACATTAAAGCCAATGTTAATAGTATAATTTCAGTACTGTTCAGGATCCAGAGGCAGTTACAGATTTGAGTGTTATCACCAACTGAGCAATTCTATTAACCTTTACACCCAGATTTCTGCATAAAGTAATGGCAACATAGTACAGGGTACAATAAGAGAAGTGAAATTTGTAGAACAGCAGCACTGTTCTAGGCATAGTCAGAAAAAATTCTTATGGCTTAAATAAATTTTAGCAAGAAAAGTGCATTTTAGCATCATATGCACTTTGCTCTGCTTTCCTGTGTTTGTAGATTTTGCTTTGCTGTCTGCCCACTTTCCCCAACATCTACCCTTAAAAAGGAAGGTCTCCACTTAGCTAGAGATTTAAACAAATAGAGAAACATGAATGCTTTGCTAAGGCACGCTTGCATTTTTTTCTGCAAATATTTTTTAACAGGGTGTTTAGTTTCACCAGTCATGAACAAATCTCATACCAAAAGCTTTCAAAGACTCTGGCGTCATACTAAAATTTGAAGGAAAGTGACTGACAACAGCCCAAAAGTTAACCTGAAAAGCTTTACCCAAAAATAAACTCCTGCTCACTTTGCAGTAAGTAGTGAGCAAATTGCAGGTTACATGCCACTCTTAAAAAAATTACAAACCTCAATGAGGTGTAGGAAAGAAGAGAAATTGGCAATTCTTTACTAATTACTGTGCAGAAAATTCAACCATTTTACACTCTGCATTCATGTTATTACTGGTGAGAGAGACATATGTATACTGCAAATTGCAACTTCAGTTTAATGTATATATATATATGGATAGATTTTTCTTTATTCCTTTTCATACTGCAGCACTGTTAGCTTACCCCAACAGGCTGCTGAGTCTCACTCTGCTGCTCACTCACTCCCCCCTGGTTGGAACAGGAAGAGAATGGGAAGAATAACAGTGAGGAAATTTGAAGTTGAGATAAAAACAATTTTATAAGGAAAGCAAAAGCTGCACACAAAAGTAAAGCCAAATAAGGAATTAATTCACTAATTCCTAATGGCTGGCAGGTGTTTGGTCATATCCATGAAAACAGGCCTCCATCACAACCAGTGGTTACTGGGGAAGACACGTGCTGTAATTCTATGAGTGTATCATCCTCCTTTTCACCAGATTTTATTTCTGAGCGTGACATCATGTGATGTAGAATATTCCTTTGCTTGGTTGAGGTCAGCTGTCCTGTTCTTGTCCTTTTCCAGCTTCTTGTGCACCCACGACTCGGTGGTGGGGCACTGTGAGAAACAGAAGAGACCTTGACACTGTTGAAACACTTCTTGTAGTATTTGTATCCCTATGTTAACTATACTGTTTTGGCCACAAATCCAAAACATGGCACTACTGCAGCTACAATGAAGTATAAATTACCTCTACTCCAGGTAAGCCCCTGGGCTGTTGCAGGGAATTTTAAGATTTCCACCAAATAGCTCCAGCGTAGATAAAAAAACTCAGTATTGACAGAGGACCCATGTAAAACGTTAAGGGATAGATTCTGGCACTTTATTTGGTTAGTAATTCGTTTTCATTAGCCATGTAGCCATTAGCAACCAGCATACTTCAGGACACTGTTAGTCTATCCCACTCCTACTGCTCGGGAATCGCCCTGGACAGCTCAGGGATGGAAGAGATGAACAGCAAACCAGCTCAGTCCTGTAGCCCAGCTACCTAGAAAGTCACACTGCTGCTTCCCTAGCTGCATGCAATTATTTGGTTCTTAATTCTCTGCTGACCATAATAATATGTCTACAAAAGAAGGAGAGAATTATTTGTTTGTTAGACATGCCACTTTATTTGCAGAGACTTAGTTTCCTCTGCTCTTCTGTGTTTAAACTAAATCATAACATACTGTTAATAGTGCTCTTCTCAGTGCCTGCAAATACAGCCTGAAGGAGAGGAAGGAAACATAGAAAGGGACTGTTTTCATTGTTGTACTGTCTGGCAACTTTCAGCTCATTCTTTATTTGCACAATGTTTTTGCCCCTCAAAAGTAAAAGAGTAAAAGAAATCTGGTTACACACTGAAGTACACACTTAGGGGAAGAAGAGCACACTTCCAGGATTATTTCACTTAGAGAAATAGTAATTGTTTTCTCACACCTGATGCAATGCACTTGGGAGGCAGCAATTCATTTACAAGGTGAAATACATAAAATGTATATTCTGATCAGCAGTGGTAACGACTACTTTGTAGAATAAACTAATTTATGATCTGAGAAAGAAAAATGCAGCATGAATGATGGGATGTGTGATGATGTACTTTCAAAGCATGGGCTTGTACTTAAAGCATGGGCCTTGAAAGTACAGGCACAAAGACCCAGGGCTGTAAACAACCCTTCAGTGACTAATTACCAGTGACTAAATGCATGCATCCTTCAGAGCCGGAGCTTGTTTGGGGTGTAAGAATGGAACAAAGTGCTAACCAAGGGAGGAAAACAGTATTCATTCATTCATTCATTCATTCATTCACATTCATTCACACACATTCATTCACATTCATTCACTCATTTATTCATTCATTCACTCATTCATTTGTTATAACAAGAGAATAGAATCAGCTCAACTAAAAAGGAGGTTCTTGTTACCTGACCTGATATTTAAACCACTGGAGATTATTACAGTGTGTTGACCTTCCCCTCATACCCCCAGGCAGCAGACACCCAGTGCTGGGCAGGGATTGCTGCTCCTTCATGCTGAGCTACTGCAGCCTATATCCATACCACAACTTCCCCAATGTAAGAAAGGCAATGATAGCCATTATGGAAAAGGACTGAATGAAATTCTCTATCCTCCACACACATTTTTATGGGTTGAACACTGCATTTTAACCTAGTCTGGGTCTGAGATGCAACAAAGTTGGGAGTGCAAGGTGGAGATTGTGCTTAAAAATATCTAATTGACACTCCGAATTTGGGCGTTTGGGGTTCATGGGTTTAAGGTGCTGGGTTTTTTGCAAGTGAAATCACTGTGACCCTGCCATGCTTTGCAAATCTTCACCACTCTAACCCTGTCGTGAAGTCACACAACAGCAACCTGAATCAAGTGAATTATCACAGCTACATACCTCCTGCAAGTAACCATTTTAGAAAAGGGTTCCCTCTTCCTGCTTAGTTTCCTTACTTCAAAGTCACTGCCTGTGGTTATTTTAGTTGCTGTAAGAGCAAAGTGGGGAAAATACACTGTTCCATAGAGAAAAGAAATATAAAAAGCAGCTTAGATGACAAGCATCCTATTCTAAATGTGGAGTTGAAGGCTTCTTTATTGAAACGCAAGTAAACAAACACACTCGTACAGATGGGACTTCAGTTCTTTTCTTAATAATTTTCTGCTCTCACTCACTTGAGAAGCTATTTCCAGAGTTCAAATCTAAGTGACCAAGTTATCATCACAGTTATTTTCTACACAAAATATAAAAGTTAATACTTCCTCCGTAAAAAAATATTCATCAGCAGGAATTATAGGTACAGCCCTGAAGTGAACTACAGCCCTGAAGTGGAGAATCCATGGGCAGTGACATGATTAGTTAGCACAGTACCACTGACAAGTAGCTTCCAAAGCCAAGACAATTTGCATTTGACATGCTCTGATTCAGGGTACTGCCATACGAATGCATCCCCATTGTAACAGATGGAATGATATCACATTTTTAAGAGAATAAATTCCTTTGTGAATAGACATGTGTCAGCTACCATGCATATCTGCAGAGGAGTTAAGTCTCCAAGGCTTTTCTTTCCTTTGAGTTTTTGGGTAAGTGTATAGGGATAATTACGTAATGTTTTGGAATTTGCCTATAAAATTCTCATTCAGGCAGGATACAAACATCATGCTGAAAATTGTCACAGCAGTGTTTTCCAAACTTAGGTTTGTGTTTACTAGTAATGGCTAATATGGATACTTTAACCAACACCAAAAATTCAAACTGTGGGCTTAAAAAGATTAATTAAATTAGTAGGGGTATACAGCTCAGTGATCACATAATATGGATATCTTACCTGTGATCTGATGGCTCCGACCCCATGTATTTTAGGCATTAATTCAGAATTACTTCATGGGTGTTCAGAAATAACTCACTCAATATTAGCTTTAAACAGAACATCAAGTTTAAAAGCAAAGTGTAACACTTGCACCTATAAATGTCATAATCTCAAGTAAAAGTTGATGTCCAACTTTATCAATTAATACATACAGAATTTCTGGGATCTTTATTTAAAATGTGTTAAGAAAACCCAAGATTAGTTTCAGAAGCAAGCTGGAAGAATTATTAATTATTTGAAATAGTTATTCTTTGGTAAGACAAAAACAAAAATCTGTCCATTTTAGTATACATATTTTCCCAGCCCAAATTTATACAAGATTGCTTTAAAAGAGGACTCAATAATTGGACAGAGGAGGAAAAAATGAGACGCAGCAGTAGAAAGATGAGAGGACATTATTACATAAAATTACATAAATTGCTTTTTGTCTTTACAGGTTAAAATAAACGCTTGGAGCTATTTACCTGGAATTTTGTGAATTCTCTGGTACCGCAAGCCCAAGACAGAATATGGTTCAGAAACACAGGCCATACCTTCATGTTGCTACAGACCAGAAAATCCAGAGGCTCCCCTATGCTCTACCATTTTGTAGACTATTTGTAGACTATAATTTAAGAACTAAGTCATTTCAACTGACAAGCAATCTTTTCAGGACATGTTTATTTATGGGTTTCCTAATGCTTTTTGTCTCCAATAAATGACGTAGGGACATCCTATTCCTAAACAGGTTTAGGTGTTTGCTGAATCTTATGTGTATTTACCTTTAATATGCAGTGTCACCCTCTGAAGTCCCAAACTGGGTAGGTAATATTTACATTATAACTTAGACTTTCTTCGTCAGAAGTACAATCAAAACATGAATTTTTATATTGTTCAGAATTTGGACAAGAAAAAAGGTGAGAGTTTCCTTTTCTCTTTAAGAGGAAGATTCATTTATGGTGGTTAAGACATTGGTCTTTAAAATGCTTTTAGAAATATGATGATCTGGAAGAGTCTTGCTCCCTTCCTCCCCCCAGTCCACTCTTCCCCTCCCCCCCCCAAGAAAAAAAAAAGGAAGCAGCAGTGAATTTTAAGTAGTGAATTTAGTACTGTCATATCCAAATCCTTCAGACTGCTCAAAATGAAAAATGGTAATAAAACAAAAGATCAAAATCTCTGAAATTAGCTCATTTATAAAAGGTGTTGCATACTCTACTGCTAAAATGTCTAAATTATATTTAAATTTTAAAATGTCACCCTCAAGGCATTTTATTTTTACTAAACTTGGAGGCTTACAGAGAAGTTCAATAAGTCAAAGTGATTTGAGATAGAACCAGATCAAATTTCACATTTCTGATTATTTTTGTCTAAGTTTTAGAAATCTGGATCTCTTTGAAAACAGTCACAGCATACTCTTTTCAGTTGGTCAACTGAAAATAAATGTGTTTAAATGAAATTATAGGTGTTAAAAGGGTCAGAATATGCTGGAAGAGCTGGATAACTCTGGGAACTTCCTAAAAAGAATTATTGAAAGGCAAAAGGAAATAATTTTAAAATATGTTTTGTTTATGTACCCTTTCAAATGCTGATCAAGTGATCTGTATGGTATTGATTGTAGTAACTCTAAGAAAAGCAGCTGGTAGCCCTAAGTCTTTGTCCCAAGCCTCATTATCCTTTTGTAAGAGCTGCAAACAATCCATTTTCCCTGTTTCGAGGTGGAGTGCCAAAAACTAATCGTAATAAGGAAATTCTCATAAGCCCACAGCTAACTCTGATATATCATCTTCCAGAAACATGAGGAGCTGTAAGTGGCATCTGTAACTGTCTAACATCTAATTAAACAGATATATGTCTGTTAGAACTTGCTTAAGATGCTAATTTATTAGAAAATTAATAGAAGCAGCTCTAGAGGGCTGTGGCCAGATATGTGACTGATTTACTTGACTAAAAATCTACAATAAGTGCCTTTTTCACTTTTGCACACATTGCAGTTAAAAAGAAGAAAATTATTAAAGAAATAAAACAATGAGATTATGGCGGAAAGTAGCTGTCACCTACTTAAAAAGCAGAGGCTAAAGAGAAAAATATAATAATAAAAAAGACATGGAAGAAAATGTACAGCACATTTCTCTCCTCATCTTTATAGATTTTAAACAGTTCTTTGAATATTTATTAGTTTTTTCTTTAAACCAATATGCATTTTCTGCAAACATCTTGGACATGAAAGTGCTCAACAGCAACAACTTCCCAATAAGCTAGGTTTCTTCATTGAAATAAAATACTGACAAAGGCTAAAGCCAAACCAGTTCTTATTATACCACTAGCTCCATATAAAACTTAAAATTCTGATTTTATTCATCATAAGAATGTACAAACTCTAGACAGTGGAGGTAAAATGTACGTGTCAATCGATACCCTCTAAATTAAAATCCTGTGAGATGTAAAGTATCGATGTCAATATTTCTATTTATTTTTGCATCCTTTGAGAAATTTTAGGAAAAGTGTTGGTATTGTAATGGTGAAATTTCTGTTGCAACATGGAATTTCTATTGCTAGGTGGCAGGACCATATTTACTAATACAATAAGAGTAATGAATGATAATACTGCAAAAAGTTTCTGAAAGAAAGACAGTTGTGTGATATTCAGATTTTTTACCGCATTGGCAATTACTCTCATAAGTATTTACAAAAGTTTGTTGAAAAAGAGAATCATCACAGTCCCTGAGTCAATGTTTTATATTTGCTGCAAAAGTCTGCAGAATGAGCTGTGAATATCACTGGCAATTTGACTGTGTTTTAACCCTGCTGATTAAAGCACTTAGAACTGAATTTTGCTGGCTCACCAAAGACATTTTGCAAAAATGCAAAACTGTTTGCTGATGCATCCCCTAAGCCCAAAGGGAACACTGGTAGCACTTTGAGTACAATGCTTTAACCTCTGTTCATGTACATGATAGGAATTCCTTGCACCACAGATTATGAGTATATGCAATAAGAACTGAATCTAAAAAACTTAGATATTCCATATAGACACTCCAGATCCAGACTTCTTGCTTTAAACAGCACTAGAAGTAACAAAATTCTGTAGATAGTGCATGAACATAAATGAACAAAATAGATATATGAGGTATATTGTCCTCTAGGAAGCATGTATTTTTGCATTTATGCCAAAGAAACAGCTTTTTTTTCCATGGCAAGACTTAATGCCATGCAGTTGATAAAAGTCTTGGATCATCTATCATACAGGGAGAGGATAAGACATCTGGGACTGTTTAGTGTCTGAATGAGAAGGTTCAAGAGGATCTCTGTGTATTTATACACTCTGGAATGGAGAGAGACAGATTTGTTTCATTGGTACCTAGTGAAAGGACAAGAGGAAACAGACACAAAATGAAATAACAGGGAACTGCATTTAAAAATAAAAGAATTAAAAGAAATAAACACCTTTTGTCATGATGATGATCAAATACTGGGACAGATGGCCCAGAGTATTTGTGGAGTCACCATCCTTAGAGATATTAAGAGCATGACTGGACAAAGTTCTGAACAACTGACTCTAGCTGACCCTGCTTTGGAGCAGGGGCAAGAATTAGATGAGGTGTCTTCCAGAGATCCCTCAATACCTCGGATCTTCTGTGACTTTGCAAAATGTGTTTCAAGATGCTTCCAGAGGAGCAACTCATAGATTAAAAACAAGCTAAACAAATGTAGTTGCAGAAGGTTGGTATAATATCATACTTTTCCGTATTTTTCTGTCAAAAATATGCTCAGTACATTCCAAAATATTCTTTATAATTATTTCATAATACAATATGGTATTACGTTGTATATTGTCACAATGGTGTTGGGACAAAGAGCTGGCTGGGTATAGTCACATTTTTGTGTAACTTCTTAAATTGTACTGCCATCAACATCTATGTAAGAGTGCAGAAATGTACAGCAATGAAGAAAGCAATGTTTGTTTTCTTTTGATAATCCAAAAAGGTATTTGAAAAGGTCTAGCCAGTTCAATGGGAAAAGAAAAGTAAGGCACAATGAAATTACATTTCTACTTTTGTTTGTACATGGAAAAAGTAAAAATGTCACTTTGGCTAAGTTAAAAATGATTTCACGTATTGTAAAAATGTTATCAAGCCACAAGAATAAAAAAAAGGTCAAGTTCATGACTGGATGCTTCACTGCATCTGTTTCCACATGGACTTGCCATTTTATTGAAAATATCAAGCACATAGATCAAGGTTCCACAGAAGTGAATTACTAGACCTGATAAGGAAAAAAACATCTTAAAAAGTTTGAAGGTTGTTGCAGCACAGGTTAATTGTTTCATTACCCATGAAAAAGGCCAAAAAACATCCCAAGCATTTTCCTCTCAAAAAGCATTATTGACAGCACTGAACAAAAAGGTGACTTGAAAGCCACCCAGGAATGTAGAGAAATATTCAGAAAAACAATAATAAAAGAGAGCAGTGTCAAATACAACAGTTGTTTATAAATATCAACCCCTTGGCTTGGGATGTTTAATTAGTGTATTCAGATCTCATTAGATTTTGCTTCTTTGGCTTTTCTTCCCAGCAATATGGCCTGAAGTCAGTGCAAATTAAGTACTTTGCGTGCCCCATGAGATTGGGCTCATAATTATTTCTCACCTTAACATCATCTAGTTCAGCTCAAAACAACTAAAACATGAGAAAGAGAAGAACATGTTTTAAAGTCCCATTTGAATGCAATAGAAGTTGTTTATGGGCATGCCTAAAGTGCCAGGCATTTGGCTTAGAAGTTGTCTATAATAAATTCTCACTATGCACTGTATCAGAAGCTCAATTTGAGATAAGGCAGAAAAAAGAAAATGTAGTTTGTCAAGAGCTTTCATGTATATCAAGACTCAGACCACGCAAATATTTGATAATTAGGGAATTTAAGGAAAATAAAGTTGTGCTTCATCTGCTTTTTTGTTTTTTAGGGGGGCAGTATTTTTATCATTATAGTATTAGTATTAGTATTAGTATTTATTAGTATTAGTATTAACTGCATCAAGTTATAATACAGTACAGAATTTAGTAAAAACTAAATACATATGAGGGAAGTTTAAATAACGCATTTCTGCTTCCTAGATCACTGGATCTTGTAAGCAGTGCTTTGTGCATATCTTACCCTTTTGGTACACAAATGATTTTATAATATTTCTTATAGTTTTAGTTGTGCATGCTGTGCTACAACCACTATAAATTTAACCACATTTTATATTCCTTTTTTCCTTCAAAAAATATATATCTAATACAAAATGCTTGGTATACTACCAAGATTGAACATGAATAGAAGGCATTAACCTTTTGTGTTGTAGAATGGAAGACAATAAACTTTGAGTTTCCTTCATGAAAAGCACCTCAAAAGACTATTCCACTCCAAGTCATTCTAAATGGGAATGGTCTGTGATTTATCTCTTGGAAATAGAAAGGCCAGAATAGCAAAAGGATGCTTATTCCCACTTAAACAAGATGCATGAACAGCAGCAGGATATGAGGGTGAAGTTTAATTCATCTCTTAAGTTGTCTCTAAAACAGATATATCTACTTCAGATACTGTGCTTGGAAAAGAAGTACAAGAAATGCAGTGTATTAAATGCTGACATTTATTCTCTGCAAGGACATCCTAGTCACATTGCTACCAATCATATGCTGCTGTCTGCTGCTGTTTTCAAGATAACACAGATAGGCACAGACTGCACAACATTTTTCCCACCACAACAGCTTTTCCCTGTTGATGGAGAACACATTGATTTGCTGAATCTTAATTTGAAAACCTGAATAAAAACATGCCAGCTATTTTACAGAAAGAGAATAGAGGGGTTTTTTATGCCTGGGTTTCTCACAATGGGGACAAAACCATGGGAAAAACAAAGTTCTTTCTCCAAGAACAGACTATAATTTATGTTTTGGAAAACTTGTCAAGATTTTACAGATGCAATTACAGATGCAACTCATGCCTGCATCAGTAACAGAAGCATGTGCCTTGATGACAGAAGTTTGCATTACTTAAATATTTAAGGTAGGATAAGAAAGACCTAACGCTGAGAGATTAAAATCCACTAAATTCATCAGAAATTTAGGACATAACATCTTACAGGATCAACCCACCACACCTCACATGAATTGCAAGTGTCAATGACAATATGATTGGTCACATTTATAGCTTCTCTAGTTGAGATAGGTCACCACAGGGGAAGGATGCATTTGTAAACAAGTTTAGGTGATTAATAGACATTTGTTATTTCTGGCCCATGAAGTTTCAATAACACAGCACAAAGACTTAAACATCACACCGTTTTGATGAAGTTGCTGAGCTGGAAAGCTGCCAGACTAGGGAGTTGCTGATAAACAATTAACAGAACTTTTGTTTAATGAGTGCTAAAAAATTAGGGGGAAAAAACAAACCAAACATATGCCTTTACAGAGTAAAGCTGTAAGCTAGCTTATGCCATGCAATTGAAAAGCTCTGTTAAAGAACTGGCAAAACCAAGGTCAGAGCACTAACTAGTTTCTCCTATGCATGCATGTGTGCTCACACATGCACATAATTAAAAAAATTGTGTTGCTTACTGAAAATAAGCAGAGACTGTCTAAAATTAGTGTGATGAAAAAAGCAGTGGATAGCGTACTGAAACCATTTTTAAAATACAAATAATGGCTTTGTTTGTCACTATATATAATTCCTTCTCTATACCAGACTGTAGAAAAAATTAGCTGTTTTTTATTGCGGGAAACATAACTAAGTGAGGGAGGGAACAGGGAAATTATTCACCATTATTTCTTTTTTCCCTAAAGAAACAATGAACAAAATCTTAAAAATCTTGCCTAGCACTTAAGCTAAAAGTTTGACAACACATCCTTCTGAGGAAAACCTTAATACCTACTCCAAACTAGCAGAAAACCCTCAATAAACAACAGTTTATCCTATTTACTAGTTTTTGTCAAGACATATGTTTTTTTTTTTTACATTAGAGACAAGAGTATGTACAGAAAATTACTTCAATTTCATTTTCACCTCAGTCAACATCACAAAGGTCTCTGTATCAATAATGGATCAATCAATAATGGATTGTTATTAGCATCAAAATTTCTCACGTTGTTAGATGCAAAGTTTTGTTACAAATAAAATGACCTTTTTTTTGGCTAGAAATAAAAAGATGCAAAAATAAGTTACATGAGTATATCAAAAAGCAATGTGAATGAGTAGATTAAGACTATCTAAAATATTTTGGCTGAAACATTGTTCATAAAGTCTTTCTTGAACTGATAGCACATATCACTCCAGGATAAATGCTCTAACATTTTTGTATATACCAAAAGATGAAGTAACACAATTTTTCCTGAATTCAAAAGTAAAAATAAAACAGATGGATGGACCTTTCCATAACATATAACCCAAGATTAATTGAGAACACCAACACTATACCTAAGAATCAAGTGAATAAAAAATTACGAGGAATTTTCTTGTTTCACATATAAAACTCTAACCTCATTTTTTGAAACTCAAATTTTTCCGTAAGCTGCATCCTATGCTGAATTAATAATTAATCTTAAGACTGACTACAAAACACAGTTTTCCCTATGAGAAGATACAACATAAATGCAAATTATATGGCTAAATTAAGTATCACTATAGTTAAAAAAAAAAAAACAACAAACCAAAGAAAACAAACAAACAAACAAATCAGGATAAATTGGAGAAGTTTAGTGGATTCATTTGCACTGCTTTGAAGGAATAGTTCCTGGTCCAGGCTGAAGGGCAAACCTATCATCCATTCACTTCAGCACCTGGGCAGGAGGAAAGGCAGAGCTGAATTTAATAGGGTTATCATGAAGCACAGACATGAGCACAATCCCTAGGGATGCACACCCTGCACTGGACAACTTGGCAACCTGGATCTGCTCCAGCAGAGCCACCTACCTGCTAGTACTACTTATACATCATATGAGAAAGACAGGATTGTGCAAGATCTTCCAAGTACTAGGCCCTTTATGGCTTGCTGTAAAGAAAGATGGGATTTCTAAGTGAGTCAGACTCAGTCTGGGTCAGGTTCTCAGCAGAGTTAACCAAAAAGGAAAAAACAAAACATTAGATAATATCAATATATAAGCTACTATTCATTTATCCACCTCTGAATTTTAACAAGCATCTTTAGTGAAAGTAACAAGCTTTTCATATTTATAGACAAACAGTACTCCATAAATATTCAGTTTTACTACTTAGCATATGTATGCTGAGTTCATATACAATACATGGAGAAGACTGGTAATAACTAGACTATTTTACAGTCAAAAATGTTCAGAGAAACAGTTTTTTACCCATTCAAATGCAAATAACCCCTTTATACTTCATTCTTTACATCCTTCTAACATGCGAATAAAAGAACAAAAATTATTGGTTAATTTGAGTGCTAACTGGAGAATCAGATCATATTTAAAGGCAATAAAAATATTTTTATTTACACTTCTCCATCATAAATTAATAGTATGACATTACCAGTCTCTTCCAACAGAGAGTAATTCTATTAGAGACTGCCACTTTCAATCTTTCATAATTAAGATAAATTCAGAAAGCTTTTGCTGTAAGGCACCCAAGGTGGAAAGCTGGGGTCCCTTTATCGTGAGGGAATGTCAGATCTTCTGCAGGACACTTCAGACCCTCAAGCCAGAAGACTGTCTCCTTCACCACTGACAGTACAGGGAGCTGTGCTGACTCCTTTAGGCTCCTCCCAGGGATAGAGAAGACATCAGATACCTTGAAAGCACCCAGCCCTAAATCTAACAAAAGGAATCTGCCAAAGCTCAAAGTGTTCTTATAGATGTCCATTCCTAGGCATCCTTCAGCAGCCCCCTGAATATGAATTCAAACTGAAAACTTCTAGTGTTTAGGGAAAAAAATGGTTTGTCATGCAGCAATATAGATTATTTCACTAGAGTTTAGAGAAGGTATTGCCTATGCAGTGACCAATTAGTTGGATTGCTGCAAAGGAGAATGACATTCCTCTGATGAAACAGGGAATAAAGCCTGCAAAGCATGTAAGCACTATGCTTCCTGGTGTGTAAGATATTAATGCATTTGAAAATTATGTTATATGATACCACAACCACTATGTTCTTTCAAAAACATCACATGAGACTACTGTGTAATAGAGTTGGTATCTTAAATCATTAATTTCATTTCAGTCTAAGTGAAACAATATTTGACTTGAGAGAAAACTCTGGAAGACTTTCCTCTCCTGTTGTTTTTTTCCCTGATTTTTGAATTTAGTGAAAAAATATTTACTCAGGCAAAGTCTGCAATACTAGAGAGACAGAAAAGAGAATAACCTATGTTCTAAAATAGGAATAGTTTTGTATTTGGTAATAGCATCAAAAAACATTTTATATTTGCAGGAGCAAGGGATAAAAGTCTGAGTTGTTCTTTTAAAGAAACTTGCAATGTAATGACCTCCATTATAAGACAGCAATATCAGTGCAGCATAAAATATTTGCTGATAGTTATATTCTTTTGGTTAATCCCTTGCCTTAAATCAAATCTCTGTTATCCAAGATACTTTACTGTAAATACAAAATATATGCAATAAATAGTTTACTGCACTGGATTATAAGGTACTAGGTTTTCTGATGAGCCAAAAAATAACACAAGGGTTATTTTTTCCACAATATGATAATCCAGTCTAAGCATTAATTCAAATCAAAACACTAACACTTATTTTTCAGGATGAATAGCTTTCACTGACATTAATAGTTATTTTCTAGTTGCATAACATCTGGCACAATTAAAATGATACTATTTGAAATAATATTATATTGAGTTAGTTTCTTGTTATCTTGGATTTAAATGGACCCCACTCTTTTTTACTTCTTCAGTCTACAACTGAAAGAGGAAAACAGAGGAAAGAAATGATGAAGCTCAAAGTCCTCAAGAAAGCAAAGATTTTTAACAAAGGTTTCTGGATCCATATTGGTCATAGGTTTTTATTTTAATAAAATTTACGTGTTTAGACAGAAGAGTACCCAATATGTTCTCATATTAGTTTGCTCTTATCCACTTTCAAAGCTTTAGTTTCCAGTGTGAGCTACATTTTATGCAAATGAGCCAAAACATAACGTTGTTTGGAACTAAACCAAACATTCTCCATTTGTCCTAGAAAAGTAACTTCCCTCTTTTATTGTGATATCAAGTATATTTAATCTGTTCAATATGTCAGGTTCTTAAAAGGCCAATAGCAGTTCTGTAAAGAAAAAAAAAATTAAAAACTCCTGTATTTCTGCATAAGATGTTTTCTCCACAGAGGACATGCTTCTGTGATGGATACGATCAGAGAAGCAGTGAAGGTTGAGTGCAGCCTCCACAGTATCCTTAGTTTTTCCTTCCACTCCCATACAGACTCATTTTACAGAATTGACTGATAATAGCAAGAAAAAATCAATTGATGAGCTGATTTCAGTCATTCCCCCAGTTAAGAAAACTGTTATAGCTTCCACTTCTAATTTTACCTCTTTTGATATGTTCTTCTCATGAAACTTGTCAACAGCACTGTCATTAGAAAATTATGTATTGGATACTATGGGATACAGGACTTAATTCACAGAAAGGAAGTCTCTGTTGGACTTCATGGAGCTGTATCTGTCATAAGAATCCAGTCATTACCAGCAGCATTCAAGAATTTCATTACTCTTGTAATATATGGAAGAATTCAAGATAAATGTTGCTAGTGGATCTACTTGTACTTTATATTTCTGTTGGATTTTTGGATACTGATGTTTTGTTGCTTCTTACATCCATTTAAACTTGAAAAGAAAAGCATGTTGAGTGTTTCAAATGCTTGATTAATCTGGAGCAATGCATATTAATACCTATCAAAAGCAAAAAATACGGAAGGAACAGCCAAAGTTTCCAATGTATTACTTTAGGCAGTGTTCTCACTGTGCACTGAACCACTGAAAACTAAACCACCGTAATGTAGTTTATCAGATGATCAAAGGAAAAGTTGCACTGAAAGAACAAATTTTGAAACATAACACTACACAAACCCATGTTCCTTTTAGCAGCTTTTGAGGTGACACTTAAACAACCATCAGACACAATGCAACATTTAGAGATTTTCAAATGTGGCTGGATGTGATGAAACATTGCAATCAGTTTACAACGTAAGTTTCAAAAAATTTAATACATGTTCAAAAAAATGCTGCAAAGCTTAACAACATTGATCCAACAAAAGGAAAGCTATCGTTGAAGTTGAGATTATTTCCACTAAATCTAAGTACGCATGACAAAGATCCATTCATCATGCATACCTAGATTTAGTAGAAACAATCTTTAAAAAATTGTTTAAAAGTCTTAACAACATTAAAGAGCAACATCAGTTTGTTGGACACATACCATCCTCTTATTTTTCAGTTCTCCAGTATGCAATCATTAACATCAAAGACTTTCACATTCTTAATCCCTTAATTCCTCAATTAGTCATCAAAATTTCCTGCCCAATTTCCTTCCCATGCTGACTCTTCCTATTTTTTGAAGTAATTTTCTTTCCTGATATGAAAGCTATGAAAGAAATACTCCTACAGTATTTGCTTCCAAAAGAATTGTGTAAAATTCTCAGTATTGACTGCATACCAGATGGCATGCATGAGTTTCTGAAAATACACAATGTATAAAAATGCTGTAGCCCCCAAAAAAAAATTCAAACATGAAAATCTTATCTTCCTGATGTTAAGAAAATTGTTTGGGTGTTTTTAGTTGTTTTTTAGTTGTTTATATGTCTGTGTCTAGGGTTTTTTTTTTATGATTCAGGAATATACAGAATCAGTCATACCTCAGAACATTACAGTACTCCCACAATACATGAAGAAAAAATTTTACAATTGCACTTTGAAGAGCTTGGTTTAGGTATCGTATTTAATCTTCTAAAAGGAACCTTGTCTTAATATTGTTAAAGTAACTAAGATGGCTTTCAAGAATAAGATAAAAATTATAAAGATTATATTTAGAAAATTCAAGCTAAAACATCTTGTGGATTTCAGTAAAGTTTTCTGTACTTTCTCTCACAGTATCCTTTTGGACAAAACATTATAGTAAATGGGATTACATCAGGTTGGCTACTAGTGGGGCTCCACAGGGCTCCATTTTAGGGCCACCTGCAGTGGCCACAGCACCAGCCTGCCAGAGTTCAAGGAGCATTTGAACAACACTCTCAGGCATATGCAGTGATTTTTGGGGTTGTCGTGTGCAGGGTCAGGAGTGGGACTGTATATGGATTCCTTTCAGCTCAGAATATTCCATTATTTTATTTTGGCTTATGAGTTACACAAATGAGCTCTGTAACAAAAAGCCCATTGATTAATTATTTTGAGCCAAATTCAAAGATTGAGGCTCTGGAAATGTTGAGAAAGTTTTTCCCTTTTTTGATTGTTCTCATGTAGGTTTGTTTCAGCCTTGTGAACTTGCTCATAACAAGCTTCATTTCATATTCACCATGCTACTTGGAAGAAAAGATCAACAAAACAACTAAACAGATTTTTAGCTCCTCAGCATTCTGAACAACCATCTCTAATTTTTCATCCTTTTTTTATATTACTGTATAGTAAGATAATATTTGTAGGGATAAGCTATCCTTGTAATGGTACTACTTTTGTGATTATAACAAACTTCAGCATTTTATCACTAATAACTGTGATTTATTGTTTCCAGTACTCTGTAGGTGAAGCAATTCATGTAACAACCCTAATGTCAATTCCCATTGTTTTAATTTAATCAGCTGTAAAATAGATACAATAAATTATGTTGTCTTGCAGGTTATAAGACTACGTATTTCCAGTGGCCCTTGAAAAAATTTAAGCAATGCATTTGGTTCATACTTTTCATTAACCATATACCACACTTAGAGTATTAAGTATTGCTCAGGGACACCAAGGCTCTTTTTGCTCTACTGTGCAAGAAACAAGTTACAGCTATATAAAACATAAACAGCTATAACTAGTGTAAACACAACTTGAATGTAAACAATTTCCTATTCCTTATTCGGAAAAGAATTTTTGGTCCTGAATTCCAGCAGGATTGATAGCTTGCTAGTTAGAGATAGCACACTGCTTTCTGCTGCTTTCATCCTAATTTTCCCAGCATTCCAACAATTACTTGACAGAAGGATGAGAAAGATAGAATGCTTGAATACCTGTAAACCAATGAACATCTAACATGTCAAACCTATTGATATTAACAACTTTGTTTGTCTTAGGACAGCTTTGCCATTCACCTCACAGTAGTCTCTAAGGAGTATTTACTAAATTAAGTACTTTGCTAATACTATCGCTTATAGCCACAAGATAAAGACTCAAAAAACTGGAACATTTTTGCTAGAGAAATGAAGATTAGGCAAACTCCATAAAGCATTAGCAAAATTATATACAATTTCATATTACTTTTAAGCGGTAGATGTTGAGAGGCAGACAAGTAATATTCCAACAGCATTATCCGCTTAAGAGAGACCTTTAATTTTCCTGTCTTCTTTCTTAGGGATAGTGTCTATATTTCCATTTCAAGTTGGGCTACAGCATTTTGCTCACTTGGTGCTATTCATCACATTTTATTGATTTATTTTACCCTGCCAATATTTCCTGGCAAGTCCTTCCACTAATTCTTCTAACCTGCACATTTGATCTGCTCATGCAAAAACCATTCTCCTCCCATACCAAGGACAACAATCTTAACTGTGTTTCTACGATAAAGACAACCACAGCACCAACATTACGAGGACAGAATAATGCAATCAGGCAAGAGAGGGATTGCTTTTGTTAAGCATATACTTGGATATCAGGTGAATGTTTACATCAAGATGTGTTGTAATGAGCCATTGCTGAACTACCTAAGATGGTCTTCCTTCCTCCATATGGATGACTATTTTTTATAAATCTAACTTAAAATAATTAACAGCTATTTCCTTTCCTTTGAAGGAAAAATCCAATGTGTACTGAAGTCCTGCTATCGGTTTGAATATTTGTTAGATGAGTCTGCAAAGGCTAAGTCTATTTTCAGGTCATGCAAATACAATGAGTGAGTCTTTTATCTGTAGAAATGACAGTGCAAGTTGAAAACCATTCCTGCCAGGTTAAATAGCCTTCCGTGTACTTCCAGGCTATTTAGAAAAACTTTGGATTAAGGTTCATTGCATCACGCACTCACAGTACTGCATCTGCTTTAACTAAACATTTGACAAGAAAAAATACTTCTGCATTAAATGTGGTAACCAGATCTCGTGTATTCTTGAAAGTGAAATCAATATTTCTGGTTCTTTGAAGAGCTGAGGGACTAAATGAACATCCTTCATGACCCAGACTACTGTCATAGGAACCTGTGGCTCTTCACCAAAGAGAACACTTCCTTTCCCTTGTTTGGCTTTAGTAGCTACTTTAACATTTCTTATCACACTCATCAATTGGATTTGTTATCTCTACAAGTTAATTGCATTCCTATTAATTCTGAACTGTGCATATGAAGAAAAAGGACAGTTTGTATCTCTGAAGATATGAAAAAAAAAGAAACCTTAGTGTCTTCTTGCAATGATTAACTTTATTTAATAACATTTTTGGGGTTTGCAGGTTTTCTCAATTGCACCAATTATCTAAGAAACGAACACTGCTTCTTCAAGTAAGATGTTAAGCTGTCCAGACTATGTAATAGTTGCTGAGGCACTTCAATTTTCCTAGTGAGATATTTGACAAATAAAATCACTGTGTTTATTCTTTGTTGTAATTTAAAAAGAAAATTATTTGGGATGCACATTTTCAAAGAAATACAGTTCCACAAGGAGATACAGAATAACTGCCTAGTTTTCACATATTGCTGTGACTTTTTATTGCAGTTTCCTTCCTTAAGTGTTACAATTTAATTTTACTCTATGGGGTATTTGAAAGCAAATTTGTACCATTCAGGAAAGCATGCCAAACAAACAAACACTACAAACAACATAGTTTGCCATTCCCTAATATCTTTTAGTCCAAGGTATCAATGATATTGAAACCTTTCTATAATAAGCTCTCAGGATTCAATCAACTATCATCTGTAATAGGATGACTTACTAGAAAACACAGGAAGCATAGCTTTTTGAAACATTTCTGCATATCACAGAAACTGCAAAACAAACCACTTCATCTTTGCCTCCCCTGATCTTCAGGACATGGATTTCTCTGCTGGACCATAGCACAGTCCTGGCTCTGCAGTTATGGTTGGTCTCCTGGTGACCGCTTCACCTCTAACTGAGCAGCTGTGGAGGATATCACCACACTAATCACAATCGTACTTCAAATACGGACATTTGTAAAAATATATTCTGTAAACTCTTGGATTAGCTCATCAGCCCACTGATGATATACTTTGACAAAATTCAGGTCCTTGTATCAGAAGGAGATGCACAGAAAGATTGGCCTGATCCCCAAACAGTGTATATTTCTAGATAGTTCTATCCTTTAGATATTAGAGTACCTAGGTTTTCTTTTATTACGAGTCTTTTTCACCTCAGGCCCTCTCTCATGCACACCCAAGGACCTTTCTCCATTTCCAGTATTTATGAAGCAGGTCTTCCTAACAGCCTCTAAGTATCATATAAGAAGCTGGGTTATTTACTCCAAAGACTACTACATCCTCTTCAGTCTCCAATATTACCGAAATCCAGATGGCATTTGCAAGACACAGATAAGTTTCTGTCCCATGAGTATAACTAAAAAAGAGACTTGATCACAGGCCCAGGCTTTCTGAGACAGATCTCCTAACTTTTTTCAAAAACACAACTGGCTTTCGAGGTATTGAGGAATTTTCCAAATTCCTCTAAATCAATGGAAACAATTTGACCCTCAAAATACTAGAATAACTGCTGCTCACCTCAATAAATATAACTGCAACCCAAAAGATACATAGTTTTCTTACATAATTATTAGCTAGAGCCCTTTGAAAATTCCATATACACAGAAAAACCTATATATACACATATACACTCAACCTTGGCTACTGTTTGTAAATCCCTTGAAAGTATGCTGTGAAATACAGGATGAAAACCACTCATGCAGACTTCCAGGTACTTGGAGGTGACTTTTCCTGAATGGTCTGCACTGATTCTGGGATTCTGGTCCTGTATTTGGAACTTATATTTTACAGGTTTTGAGAATACTGGAGGAAACAACACACCTTGGATTTCATTAATACAACGATGTTTGCTACGTGGCTTAATAAGCATATGCTGGATATAGTTACATTCCCATCCGGAAATGTAAAACACTATTTAAAACAGTGAAATTACCATAATTGAAAGAACACAGATGCTCTTTAATAATGTAGTAGATTGCACCCTCAATGGAAATGCTCATTAATTCTATTTTAAGACAGTGTGATTCACCTGTATGTCAGACAATTATCATTGAAAGCTAGGTTAGCAGAAAGGTTACATATTCAGGTTTGATGACTCCATCACAGAATAAGCAACATTTTCCATTTGACAGCAATATACCTATTCATTTACTTCTACCATATCATATAATTTATAAGCAGGGGTAAAAAAGTCGAAACATTAAATTCCTTTTTCACCAAAAAAAAAAAAAAAAGGAAGAAAAAATACTCCTTAGGTCACATTGACTTCAGAAACTTACAATATTTAATACAGTATCATCTGCAATCCAAAGGAGAAGGTCATGATCCCCACAAATAGATTTTTTGAAATCCAAAATTGAATTACATGAGTAGCAATAAGTGTCACTATATTGCTGCAAACTTGAGGAACATAAGAGTAGAGTGCAGTAAGCAACACGGATAGAACTACAGCAAAGATCATCACCAAGATCATCCATGCTATTTTGTACAGGTTTACTGCCTGACTCTTCGGTATTCAAGATTCTTTAACAGAGCCTAATGCAACATGGTGTAAGTCCCTGTTTCAACACTGTTTAAGAAATTACTAAATTTCTGCCAGAGGCATCATTTGACTTGTGTTCTTTTTACCTAATATATGATTACCATATCCATATGAAAAAGAAGTTCAAGTAACTCCTTAGTTATTGGCACAAGCAAAGTTCTGAAGTTATTGGAAGGGGTAGTTCAAACTCATTAATTTCTCACTGATATGACCAAATATTTTTCAAATGTTAATTCTTTTTCTAACTTGATTTTGCTTTTCTATATTTTCTACTTCCTGAAAGGAGTGTCTTAAGCCTACTTACCATATGCAGATGTGCAAAGCACTTAACAAATAGTAATTAACCAACTCGCACACACACATGGTATTTGTTATAATCTATTAAAGCAAGTTAATGGCAAAAACAGAAGAAACAGATTTTTTTCTAAGTTTATTTTGGCATTTTTTTTTTAATAATTTTAAAATATGCTTTAAAATATCTTTTCTGTACATGTAGATATACAGAACCATGGACTCAGACTAGAGACCCTGTGTCTCTAGTTAACATATGCTTTGACAAAATCCCAAAGATGAATGGGATATCTCTTCCCACCAAGGAGAGTAAGACTCGTTCATCTGCTATTTCAACACTGTAAGTGTATGTAATACTGTGCTTATCAAACCATGCCTTAAACACTCCTAACAAATCTGCTCAGGCTGTCTCAAAACAGCGTCCCACAATCCTACATTTATAAGGACGTGTAGTGACAAGATCAGGGGGAAAGGCTTAAACTGAAAGAGACATTTAGATTAAACATTAGGAAGAAATTCTTTATTTTAAGGGTGGTGAGGCACTGTTAGAGATTGCCCCGAGCAGCTGTGGATGCCCCCTCTCTAGAAGTGTTCAAGGGCATGTTGGATGGAGCCTGGTCTAGTGGAAGGTATCCCAGCCCACAGTAGAGGCTTTGGAACTAAGGGATATATAAGATTCCTTCCAATCCAAACCATTCCATGATTCCCATTTGTCAGTTCAACAAAGGTGGATTTATGTGAGTTTATGCATTTCTCTCTCACCACTGTTCCTTGCTGGTGTCCAAATGAAAAAGGATACCTCTTGAAGGTCAGACATTCAATCCACGACCACAGATTACCTTCCCAGCATCCTAATGAATCCAGGATAATCCAGAGATTATTCAGGGAATAAAAACTTGTTTCATTGAGCTGCCCCTATTCTTTATCTTCCCCTGTAAATGATATTGGCCTAGAGCAACCTAACAAAAGAACTAAGCACACTCAGAATGGAATAAGAATAAGCTTTCTGCATGGCTCAGTCTAATGCAGAGCTGGGAATCCAACCATGAAAAGATTTGCTATAGAAACTCAATGATGTGTTACAGTTGGTTTCTGATACCAAGAGCTCCCTTTAATTTTTCTTTTATAAAAGAGTATTTTTATTCAGGTGTTTCATTACATCACAAGGTTAATGTTATACTTAAAAGGCATAAGCTATCCCGATTTAATAAATGTGAAAAGACAAAAAACATAGCAGAGTTCCACCACATTACCCTTTCAGATAAAATTAAAAGTAGAATTCGAGATGAAGTTTGACATATTCAAAAGTTGTAACCTCATTGATTTCATTAATACCTGGTACTAGGTCTTAAGAAAATCTTTGGTAAGGAGTTTAAGTTATTTTATTTTAATCTTTGTACTAAGCTAAAACCAAAATAAAAATAAAATATAAATATCTTCTCTTTACATAGCAAAACCAAACAGGGAAGAAAATGGAATGGATTTACCTTACGCTTTCATTGTCACATTCAAGACATTTATAATAACTTCTAATGACTGAATACATCTGTGTCATTTCTATGTTTCAAAATCCCACAGAAACAAAGTGAAGGGGGAAATCGGAAAAAAAGAAACAAAGGAAAAATTACATCTCTAAAATAAAGATGTTTGCTAAGTTATATTGAAGACAGAAGCTGCGGAAGGAAAATGAAAAAAAATAAGTGGAAAGCAACTCTGATTCAAACCCCAAAAACCGACCATAAAAATCTGAACAGCAATAATACCAAAGAACAAAATCTTTCACAAAATCCCAACACTTATCCATTGGCTTCTAAAGGTTCATATAATGCCCCAGGTTAACTTTGGAGAAACTGCAATTCTCTACATGAAAAGATAATGTTTACCCAAAGCACATCAATAGATAAAATACTTCAACTAATGATAACAGGGCATTATCACTAGTTTCAACTGAATGAAAGAATCAAAATTTAAAACCAAATTCTGAAAAGAGTGGGACATTCTCATTCATGTTGTAAAAATACAGTATAGAATGGCATGCCTGAAATGACTGTCCTTTTGATGCCTCCTCATTTACTAAATATGTTATAAGATGCAATATCAAAAGTAAAAAGAGTGACTGAGCCAATTATCCTAGTGTCAGAATAAAGAAATAATTGTTTTCAGTTTCTCAGTGATCATGCAAAGCCTAAGCACATTTTGCTAAAGGAATGAGGAACCAGAGAATATCTTATTACTCAAGGGAAAAGAAGTTATAGTTGAGCACAGCTGAGCATTAACAACCAGTGTGTAAGCCATTTTTAAATATTTAGCTTTTTACAATGTCATGTCTAAAATACAAAAGGGTAAAAAATCCTACCAAAACCCAAAACACAGGAAACCCTCCTCTGAAATAAAGATACCTACATTACTGTAGCTTTTATTGTAATTATCTTTTCAAGATAAAAAGCTGAAAATATTCAGAATCTTGATAAAGCCTTGTAGCCTGAAATCTCTTTCTGAGCCTCTTCCTCTCCAGAAACAACATATTCAGAATCTATTTGTGGAGTATGATAGCCAGCATTAATTCTCTTTCTGTAGAAGCAGGAAGAAAGGGTGTTTGGAGAAAACAAGAGCAACAAAACAACAACAACCTTAAAAAAAGTCCCCAACTCACAAAGAAAGAGGTTTTTTTTCTTGAGCCTCACAGGTGAAATTCCCCTTTCTCATCATCTAGATGTGCAAATGGTGAGAGTCAAGGACAGATCAGTTTTTTAGTACTACATTGGTGTATGGGATCTGGAAAGAATCAGGCATTTTTAATTAAAAATCAAACACTTTTTTGTAAACATAATACTGTTGATGACTGTAAAACAGTATATTAAATGCCTCCAAATGACCACATAACTGAAAAACTGGTACTGATCAAAGAGATTATAATCTTGTTTTAAAACAAACAACAAAGAAACAAATGCTTGGATTTTTCTAAAATGAAGTACAAAATCACATATTGTAGGCTTCTGTCTAATTCCTATGCAGTAATTAGTTCTAGCAAAATTAACAGAAATAGGTACAATTATTTTAGCCCCAATCCTGTTTTACTAAAACAGACATAAAATGTATCAGCAGATATTAGGAAGAAGCTGAAATATTTTTTGTTCTGCTTATTACATGCATTTGGGTATATTTGATTAATTTTAAATTTCCTGGTTTGTTAAAAATGCTATTGCTTTATTAGGGCAGTTAATTTGCAAAGCAGCCACAATTGTGAAGGTCCAGCTGGGTTCTCAAAAAAAACCCCAAAACCCCACGAAATTGGTCTTTCAGAAAAAGAAGCTCTCCTTATGAAAAGGAACTTTACAATAGTATAATGACTTTGTATATTTATTAAAAGAACATTTCTCTGTTTCTTGACAAAATGTTTGAACAGTACAAGAAACAGCAAAAGATTCAGTAGAGACAAAACCACAGGCTTAATATCTCACTGAGATATTTTACTGTGTCATAATTAAGATTCCTTAATAATGTTGGTAACTCAAAATGAAACATGTTAATTCTAGTTACAGGGTTTTTTTATAAATCCATTGCCTCCTTTCCCAGCAGAATTCTGCAATATCCAACAGGGCTTTACCCCTGCAGAATTCTTGTCCCTCTTGGCCAAATTTTTCTGTGTTGTTGCTGTAGGGGGTCCTTAAGTTATACTGCCTATACTGACCATCACTTCAGCATACCAGGTCCTGGTTCACAACATTGCTCCTTTCCTCAAAAAGCTTAAATTATTAACTTGATCCATTTTAATATAACTTTCAATATAACCTTATAATGTAGAAACATAAATACTGAGATGTCAATGCTGAAATAATTCCAACTTTGGGTATAGCCCTGCTCAGGGAAAAATAAATATTTGAAATCAAACCCTTGTGCTCAAATACTCCAGTAGGGGTACCTACAACTCTGTCAAAACTCTGAAAAGACTGTGAAAGTGTCAGAATGCACAAGTGGAGGGGGCAATATGCAACACTGACAAGTATAATACTCTTCTCTACCAGCAAAACTGAAGAAAAATGTCAGAAAGGCCATTAGATAAAAAATAACTTTGGTGGGTAACTGTAATCTTACATGACAATCTATTCCTCTTTCCTCTGAAGTGCAAGAAGGTAATTTTTTTCTAGACCCATCTTTTAGTACAAAATCCTCTTGGTGAGTGCCACACACAACTGTGCAACTTAAGTTCACTCAACATATTTTGACACTAAATGTCTATTAAAAAAACCATCAAGGAAATAGTTTATTACATGCATCTGTGTATTTTCCAGCATTACACTTCCATTAAGACTGTTAATAATAGATCGATTTCAGACCTGAATTGTCTACTGTTCTTAAAAGTTACAGTTTCAGGCTGTTTGTTTCAAGAGGAAGGTTAACAACTCTCATCTCCTCAGCTATGGAATGACTAAATCTTAAGGTGGTTGGGCAATCAAATTCTTCACATAAAACAGAAATCTTATATGCTTATGAGAAACCAAGATCTACTAAAACTCACAGTGAAACTAAATAAATGGATTGTGCAAGAACTCTATGCCAATGGCTTTCTAGCACCCCAGGGTATACACCACAATACTGTGTAGCCCTCTCAGATACACAGTAGCTAATAGAATAAATACATTTAAAATGAGATTACTCATTTAACAATTCTCTACTATGTGTTCATTTATCACATAGCAATTACCTGCAAATATAGAAAGGAGAATTACAGAAAAGTGAGTTTAAATTGTGCTGCATGGAAAAAAAATGTTAATTCACAGCTATAAACAAACCTAAGATCTCTAAATAGATTAGCTTCTTCTGTTATGAAGAAGAAAAATACCACTGCTGCTAATTCTTCTCTTCTCCCATGTAAGGAAGAAAACACCACCATGTCAGGTGAAAACCCACTCTGTAAATAAATTACCTCTTCTATTTTAGAAAGATTGTCAAGCAAAGATGAGCTAAAATGTGAATTATAATAAAATTATGACAAATTCAATTAGAAATAGCAAGGTATGATGAGTGCTGTATTGTGTGAATTCGATGATTTAACATTAATGAGAACCAAAAGAAGTACAATTTTGCATAAGCAGCAATGTGAAAACTCTACACACTGCTTCTTCAGGCTGTTTTCACATAACTTCAGATTATCAAAAATATTTCACTATTAATAATTAAAAATTAAGTTATGCCACCATATGCGGCGGCTACTTCTGAAGTCATAACCAGAAGTGCTTTAAATGCCACAGGAAAGTTCTTTCAGTGGGGAGAAGGGCTGTTTTGAGCTACACAGGAGATGAATTTGGGCTTCTGGAAGTCGACTCAGGCGAGAGAACGAGATGGTCTCTTCAGCTTTATTGGGGGTTACATAGGGGATAGGAGAGTTTGGAGAGACATCTGAAGAGCCCAGAACAAAGGCTCTACAACAGTTATAAGGACACAAACACAAACAAACAAAAAAAAAAACAAAAACACAAAACCAACAACCAAACAACCAAAAAACCCAACACAAACCACAAACCACCCACCCCACCCCCACACCCAACCCCACACCAACACACACCACCCAACAACCACGTTAATGAGTCACTGTTACTTGATTATCAAACCCAATAGTTCTTTAACATCTTTTAAATTGTATAGGAAAAGGACATAGAAGGAGTCATCCTACTACAATAACAATTCCAAATAGTGCTCAGTGTGTCTGTCTGTGAATTTTTAAGAAGAATAATGGCGGAGAAATGAAGATTGTTGGAAAAGAAAGGTGCTTGTGACAGAGAGGCAAGAAAGCTTAAAATAAACAAAATACTTAAACATGCCTATACTTTAAGGCAGATGCTTAAACCAGGTTTTTCAGAATTTCCTTCAAAACCAAGTTAGGCGCAGGCTATAGGGGTATTTGAGCTTTACTTATTAAACAGATAAAACATGCTTTTAAAAGTTTTAGGGCTACTAGCAATATATACCGTAAAGTGCACACAAACTTTACAAACTTTTCATGTACATGGTTAGTCTTTAAAGATTGATTCTCAGATTATAGCAATGACAAGTGGTCAGTCTGTTGAAAATGTTTTTCACAAAGACTCTTTCCACCCTTCTCCAGAAGGATCAGTTTCATAGAAAAATTAGGTCAGGATCAAAGGAGATGACAGTATGGGTGTCATACTGGTATAAAATATCTTCTTTAAATAATTTAGGAAAATCTCTGAAACACAGACCCTGATGTTTAGGATGGATTTTCATCTTCCTGCACTCTACTGGAATGGCAACACAGTTAGATCCAAATAGTTGAGTTGTCGGGGAGGTGCCAGGGATAATTCCTTGATACAAGGAATGAATGAGGCAATTGCACAATGGATCTGCTATTCACTAACAGGGACAAACTCAGTGGGAAAGTAAAAATCCGTAGTACCCTTGGCTGCAGTGACCATGAAATGCAAAAGCTCAAGATCCCCAGGGGAGGAAAGTGAAGGTAGCAAGTGGTACACTCTAGATCAGGGCTCTAGAAGTGAAGAATTTGGGTAAATCCATGAGTTACCCAAAGAGATGCAGCTCTGGAAGTGAAAAAAGCTTGTAAAAGCTGACAGGTCTTTAAGAGCAATCTTTTAGCTCCTTCCTGATTATTGTGAGGAGGAGTCCCTCACAGTAATCAGGAAAAAAAGATTAGCACATCAGTTTAGCAGGCAACACACAACTGTGTTTCAAAGCAAAAAAACAGTCCACAGGATGGGAAGCAGGAAAAAACTACAAGGGAGAACTATAGTAATATTGCTCAGACAAGGAAAGGCAGTGTGACGAAAGCCAAGGCTCACCTAGAATTGCTACCTGCAAGTGATTTCAAACACAACTAGAGCATCAAGTGCTCTATCAACAGGAAAAGCCTGGCAAGAGAAAATGTGGCTGTATTATTCTATAAGGCATTCTCATTTGGCTGAAGTGAGACCAGACACAAACAATGCTAAACCACTTGTCCTGCTTGCAACAGCAGCCTGCCCATACCTGTGTGCTGGTTGCTGAGAAGATGGAGGTTGCCTCTTCATGGCAGCACCTGGCAGGACACGAGTCATGACTGGTAGAGTGTGGACATAAGAGAAAAAAAAATCAGCTGAGGAGAGAGGAGTGTATTGCCCAGAGAGGTTGTGTAGTCTCTGTCCTTGGAGGTTTTCAATACTCTACTGCATAAAGTCCTGAGCACCCTTGTAGCAAGCCCAGCTTTGCATGGGAAGTTGGACTAGACAGCTCTTGATCCTTTACAGTCTAAATTGTTCCGTAATTATATTGCAGGAAGAAATAAGTTTGATGAAGTCTTTACAAAACAACAGACCGGGTGGTTCAAATAAAACCATTTTCCTTATTTTAAAATTTTGTACATGCCCTACCAGATGAAAGGGAGTTCTGGTCAACTCCATAGCTGTGCAAAGAAATGAAAGCTGAAGACTCAGAGCTCTAAAGAGATACCTTTCAAAGTAATTTCTGAAATTAAATGGGAGAAAGTGAGTAATTGCACATAATATTTAGAGTTGTGGTATACGTTTTTTAAAGTCAATAGATATAACAAATAGCTTGTGAACAACTTACATTAGATGAGCACAGTTTTATAATAGACGTGTTTTTCAATCAGAGACTTTTGAATCAGATGCCTAAGTACCTACTTCCTCAAACGGATGCAATTTTTCTAATACTCAAGGTAAAAATCAATCATTGACTGTTAGACCTGACCTAGATAAATAATTCTTTTCTCCTCCCTGAAGACATTGTGCAACACACATACTATTGTGGCAATTGAGAAATTTAATAGTATGGTAAACACCACTAAGACCTTTCAATGCCTTCAGGGAAAGTTGTAAATATCAGCTCAAGAGGCACTGATGGTGAGCTGTTAAGAACATCTAAATAATTTCTTCTTATAACACCAATTTGTAAATAAATTGCTAGAATGACAGTGATGAAACTCTCAGTGAAACTGGCCAGAATTCCTTGTACAATATTACTGGCAAACTATTCCAAGAGAAGAGTATAGAATGAATAATAGGCAAAAAGGATAAAATAAAGTGTCACAGAGGAAATAATTGATTAAATCTTACTGGAGACATTAATTCTACATATAAACACCATAGTAACGTGTACAAACATCTGTAATTGAAAGACAATTCATCAAATGCAGAATGAGCTGAGTCTATATTGGTTATCTGGAGCATACATTCAAGGGCCAGGTAGTGGCTTTGCATAGTACATGATATTGCCCTGTGGATTTGCCAAGGACAAGAAAGGATTGATGGAAGAAACACCACGTGAGGTGTCTGAAGCCTGTGTTTTCAGAAGGAACAGCCTGCAAGTTTCAGCATCCGTTATTTATATAAATGTGTTCATTGTCTGCTCCAGGCAACTTTTTAAAATTTAAATCAACATTTTTAAATCCTAGGAAAGCTAATTGTCTGTCAAGAGAGAAAAAGAACAAACAAGCTATCCAGGTTCTTGATTTCTCTGCTCTTATTGTAACATGACAAGTAAAATCACCTTGAACAGAGAGAGAAGCAGCAGAAATACAAATGAGTAGGTAAATGTACAGTGAAGCACAAGGGAAACATGCATATGTAAGTGATATACATGTGAAATTATGAGTCCTGAGCTGACTAGGTGGGCACTGTGGAATTATCATAGCTCTGTAAAATCAGCAGCTCAGTGCTCAGTAGCAGTCAAAAACCCAAACAGAAATTGTTAGCGAAGGCATAGAGAATGAAACAGAAATGTTATTATGGTGCTCTTTGAGTCCTTCAAAGTAAGATTTGGTAAGACAGGAAAAAGTCCAGAGCATGTTGGTAAGAACATTCAGTGGAATGGGACTATTCCCGCATGAAAAGCCACAGACTGGCTTGGTATCTTAAAAAGACTGCTGTGTCTCGAAACGAGAGATAGAGACAACAGAGGACTATCAAATCAAGCTGACATAGACACAGTAGACATGCAGAAATTGCACACTGTCTCTTCCAGTATGAGATCTGGGGGCATAAAATGAAACTAGTATAAGCCAGTTTTATAACAAAGGAGACAGCTGCTCAGGCAATGCAAGAGTGCCACAAGATGTAGTGAATGCTGAGTTTACAGAGCCTCCAGGGTAAACTGTAACATTACATGGAAGCAAAACACTCTGAAAGCACACTTGGTTCAGAAAGTCCTGTGAGACAAAACCAGTTTAAAATTGAAAATAGTTCAAATGAAAACCCTTATATGCCCTGTCCTTATTATTAGACATTTGCTCTATAAGCTCTGATGGGCACAGGTTACTAGGCTAGATGAAGCTTTGTTCTGACCCACAATATCTTTTCTGTTATATTAATGCCCTTTACTGAACCTCAGCTAATGCACTTCCTTTATTCTCTTAAATTGTAGTTGAGTAAAATCAATATTGACTATTCAAAGTTCATATAGCATCTGCCATGTGAAAATTTCTTCTCTCTACCACTGCATTAATGAAATGGAACAAGAAATCCTCCCACACTCACCACACAAAAATTAGTTTTACAAGATACACTTTCTAATGAGTGTGGGATTGACATAGTATACTTTTTGAACTTTTTTTTTTCTTACTCAAACACAACGGAATCCTTTTTTACTGTATAATATGCATATATACACCAAAGGATGCCTCCTTACCTGAAAGGGTTTGCCAGCTGAAAGAAACTGTACAGCAGGCGTGGGTAAGTATACAAGAGAAATCCCTATCAGCATAGAGACAGAAAGCAGATGGATAACACAGGATCTAATGTATTACAAAGCATATGACCTAATCAAGCTGAACTTAGTTCTATATGCAATTTCAAGCCACTGTGTCATAAAAAGTGTCGTTTTTTTATTTTCTTTCTTCTCCCGAAGAGGTTCATGAGGTTCATCTATTAGGAATTTTAAATAAATTCATCTGTCTATAGCCTGTTAAGGTTACTTGTTCATGAAGATCACAGCAGGAGCTAATTTCTTTATCTGTGGCAAATAAATTTCCTTATAATAACAGGATGTTTCCTGAACCCATTCAATCCATGTTAAAGACAGTCAAATACCAAACTATTATTTTTTCCTTTGTGGGCTACACATATCACATAAAGTAATACCTGAATTTTATTGGATTAATTCTCAACAGGTTTATCTTTATCTGCCCCACAAAGGATGGAGAGAAGAGTTTGATAATACAGAGAGAGTCAGGACTTTTTTCCAGTATAATAGATGATCTCAAAATAATGAACTTGTAGAGATCTTGTGCTTTGTTTTTACAGGATGGTTTGCAGTTTGCAGTTTTCTTCGTGCAGAGAATGCTCAAACAGGCATTGTGGGTTTGGGATGAATGAGAATGACAGAATGGCTGGGGTTGAAAGAGACCTCTGGAGATCATCCTGTCCAACCATAAAGAGAAACGACGAGAGGGAACTCACGGCAGTCTCAATATGAGATATAAAGTAAGCTCCATTTTATTTCACCAAACGAGAGACTTACATACTGTTACAGATATTTCTAATTATAGATACACACACCTGCAGTCTGCTTCTCACACATTCAGGGATCCTCCTGTTAACTCCCTTATTCTTTTCTCATAACACTCCTGACTCCCTAATCTTTCTCATGACATTCTTCTCACAGAACATTCTCAGGCAAACAAACCACTGTAGCTTGTTGGAATTTTACTGAGGCCTGACCATGCTGAAGCCTTGCTCAGGCTTGCTCAGTTAGCATGAGTTTTGCTGGAAAACTGCGTTTTCCAACACAACCACACATGCAAGGAAGCCTCACCTAGAACAAGTTGCACAGGATGGCATCCAGGTGGGTGTTGAAACTTACAAACAAGGACATTCCACCTCTCTGGCCAGTCTGTTCCCCTATTCTGTCACCCTCACAGTAAAGAATGTCTTCCTCATGCTCAGATGGATCTTTCTGCATTTCAGTCTGTGGCCACTGTAGCTTGCCCTGTTTCTGGGCACCATATAAGTGAGATGCAATACACATAGTGTTTCAGAAATTTCTTTGTGACTTTGATTAAAAAAGATACTCTAGTCCTTGTAAATCAAATTTCAAAGGACATGGTTAACTTGATCTGAGTTATTGATCTGTCAGGTATATGAAATCCTGCTGTACATAAAGACCTTTACTGATACACACATTGAAAGGGCATGTTTACTGCCAAGAAGATAAACTAAATTGCACTAACTATGGTTGAGTGAGTTCAAATTGGATATCTATTTAGGGATTCAGGTTAAAGGGATACCTACTTTTGCATGGGCATGGTTAATCAGAGTATCAACAAAAACAAAAGAAAGGAATTTGGGAAAATAGGACATATATATGTGTGACAAGGCATTTTTAAATAGCTCCTAACCAAAGTTTGACCTGTAAACATGTTCAGTTGGTTTTCTTATGGAAAAATTGCACCATTTGCCAAAAGCATTGAGATCTTGCACACATTGTGTTCCTAGAAGCCGCATGCAAGCAGGAAGCCTGGCAAGAGAAGAGAAACTGTGCAGCTGCTTATACTCAGAAGATGGATGAGCTCACATGCCAGTTTCCTTTAGACGTCAAATATCCAGTCAGGAAAGAGCAGCATTGCCCCAAAACATGTTTAATACAGCATTACACCTTATCAGACACAAGGACAACTAATCATGCTTTATTTCTAAAGGATAGTGGGCCAGCAAGTCCCTTCAATAACAACAGAGTTTCTTACAGATATTAATTCTTTTCCATGTTTTGAAGTTCTTGCTATAAAATCATAAAATCCTGATTATACAGAGTTCTGTCATTAAAATCTTTGGATGTGTGGGTAAATATCTCTAACCTTGAAGAAAAAAACAGAGAAAAAAGGAACATTTTTCCTTCCTGAATTTTTAATCTCCCTTGATGCTGAATACAAAAAAAAAAAAAAGGATAAAGATACTGCAGTGTTGACAGGGACTTTCCAAGAGGATCATCACAGTCTCTTTTTTTTTAATACAACACTCTATTTTGTGGTGCTACAATGAATTAACTGAGAAAAGTTAAAACATCCTTCCTCAGGTATCAAAATACAGTAATACAGCTATGCTTGTGTGGAGATGTGCACAGTAATTCACCATGTTTCTGGCACGGATGCTTACAGTTTGTGACTGCAGCTGAATGCTTGGAAGGAGTATCTACTTTAGTAGGTCATTGACCCCACTAACCCCTAGACAGCAAGGTTCATTTCAAAGCTTAAATGAAAAAAGGTGTTTCACTTGATAGTATTCAACCTATAGAGGTCTCCTCCAAGCCAAACTATTGTGTATTTCTATGGTGATGACACATCGTGTACCATATTCTTTTCCTGTTTTTTTGGTTTTTTGTTTGTTTTCATATCTGAATTAAAAATAAACTGTCTTCATTAACAGCACCTGAACAAATAATAAATTCTGGAGACCTGTCAGGTGTTAATTAACATATCACCTATTTAAGTCTACCAGGTCACTTTTGATACTACTAAGCAGAACAGATTTTGGTTTTTAACTAACAAAGAGATTAATAATATGCAGAGTTTTACACATTCTAAAATGGTATACAAGTTCTAACTTTTTCTGTAGTAAATATTCCATGCCAAATTGAAAGAAAAACTGCAGTTTTGCTACTAAAATTAAAAGAACAGTAAAAAAAAGACAAGCTGACACTTAAAAAAGTTTTTTATTCTACTTACTCTTACAGAGAGTGATGAAAAATATCTAGGGAATTAAATACAATGCAAGCAAACCAATGAGGAAAAAAATGCATAGCTAATCTTAATGAATCACAGAATAGAGCAATACAACTTGAAAGATCATCCAACTCATATGCTTCCCCAAGCTATGATGAGTGAGAAAAAGAGAAAAATCACTTCAAAATTTCTGAAAACTATCTTGATGGACCTGCATGAACAAATATGTTTTCTAAAAGACAAAACTATCAAGGTTAATAGCTCTGAGAGAACAAACAGAAAAGCTGAAGAAGAAAAGTGTGACAAAGATTTTTGTAAATGGTATTTTTCCCAGCGTCTGGAACTAATATCTTATTTTTGGCAGCGTCTGACTGGATATCAAGTATCACTGAAATAGCATGTCAGAGCACTGATAGGAAAGCTATTCCTTTTTTCTTTTCTCGGTGCACTGTGCAGGAAGGAATATTTGATTTCATACATCATTTGTAAATTGCTGTGGGGATTCCAGAAAGCCAATTTGACTTAACAAAATTGATGAATGAGAAGAAAAAATGCTGCTGGTTTGTGTCTGTTTTGGAAGCTGCACACCTGGGACTTTGGCAAACTGGGCATCACTAATGATTCACTGTCAGAGTGCTACAGTGAAAATGCTGAAGCTTCTTTTAACCCTCAAGGAACTTGTTCATCAGAATGCATAAGTTATTTGCATTTTACTGGTTTTCTACTGGTGACCCTTAGTAACAGCAAAAAAGAAACACTACAAAATTAACCTTTTCAACCTAATAAAGATTTTAAATGAAAATGTTCAAGCAGCTAAACGTAAGGAAGTACACAATACAGAGAATAAGAGAAGCAAATAGGACTGCAAGTGGGTGCATGATGGGCAACTACTGCTGCATTAGGCAGAGAGAGCTGGTTTGCACTGCACTGTACCCAGTGCTGATGTGAAAGGGGACAATGAGATACACTCCAGTTCACATTTATTTTTAATGATTTTAAAACAGCTACATCAGATCCAAGCTGAGAAGGAAGTTATAAGATCATCTGAGCTGTTACATGCACAAGACCTGGAACCTAATCCAGTTATATTTTGTTTGAACTGTACTGATTGTCACTTAGCACAATAAATGAAATAGACTTCCATGAAATAGTCAGTGAACTACAAAGCAATCATTCAGAATTCAAAGGAGCAAAAATGATAGGCATCCTAAATCAAAAAATATTACATAAAGGCTTGAAAAATGTTACATAAAAGTTTCTATGTGCTAAAAATACCGAGAGAATTTTTCACACCAGAGAGAGAAATATTATTTTGTATAGAGGCATATGTGTTTTTATCACTGCATTATATAATTATTAATCTGTGCTCTACAGACAGTAATCTGCAGAAATTAATGAAAATAGTTAAATACAAACCAAATATCTGATAGATGTCAGTTCCATCAACCATTAGTTGAATTAATAAAATGAAAACTATTAAAGCTTTAGAGAAGGGTACCAGTGGTGATCCTTGTGACATCACTATTGCTGCTTCCAGCTCAGAGGAAGCTGGTATGGACCTGCTGGGTGAAATGAGGTAGATACACCTCAGGAGGAAGATACTCCTGCAACTGTTATTTCTACCTCACACCAGGACAAGAAAGGAGTTTCCCTTTTACACATCCATGGGGAAGTCCACTGCAGAGATCTGAACACTCACTGTTATCATGCGGATCAGCCAGAATAAAGAAAGTATTCCATTCCATAAGACATACAGACTACTCCACAGCCTCCATGGAACAGAATCAGATAATCTGGGGGTTAATATCCCAACACTGTATCACCTCAGACACACTGTACCTCAGTGCAGGCAGCATTCACAACTTACTTCAGTGATAGAAGGGAACAAGGCAACAAGGAGCTCATGTATGAACAGCTGGGGCTGAGCTTTCAGTGAAGACCTTGTCAGATTAACCAGTCTCACTGCCCAGCAGAGGGACAGCAGAGATGCTTTCTGCTCATCTGACCACAATTCCTTCCCCATCCCCATTAAATCTGCAGTTTGACTGGGGAAATACCTTGGAGTAAAAAAAAAAAATATTCATCACCTACTGGTTAAAATGTGTGCCTGCTTCTTCAACACATACATCTCTAATTGAAGAGATGGGTCCTACTAAATTGTCTGTGTCCTGTACCTGTAAATCAACAAGTATAACTCAATCTGTCTTCTGAGAGTCAAAGGGGAGTGTACCATTGCCTCACCCTGTGCACTTGAGTCCAAAAAATAATCCTGACATAAAATTAGCTAAATTTGAATACCAATATTGAAACTTCTCAAAATACACGTGAGAAATTAATAATTCTGTAAAAGATTAAGAAAAACATTCAAATATATGTTATGGAAGTTAATGCAATCCTGAGGATATGTCAAATATAACATCAAAATAAAATATCATTTTACTCCTTAAAAATTATGACATTTTTATTTTAAATTTAGACACAATGTTGATATAAAATATAGGAAATGCTAACAAAATTACTGCATGCAAAGATATCCATCGTGATATATATGGATTGGTAATAATATTCACAACTACTCTGTGGTCCTTGAAATTAACAAAAAATAAGAGAGTGAAAGAATACCACATATTCTTACTGCATAAACACTTAATTAACAGATACATTAAAACAATAAATGAAATAGGCAAACATTTCCCAGGCCTCAGATGTCAAAAAAAGCCTCATTGTTCAATCTTGATTAATCTAACACAACACTCTCCAGAGTGCTAGAAGGTGAAGCTGCTGGGAAAATACATGTCCTCACTCATATATTTTACAAGCTTTCTGTTAAGTCACAGGGAAAGAGAAAACCAAACAGAACCCTGCAAGACACAAAAGGGCAATGTCCTCAGTCATTTTGTTCCCGTATTATCAATCTTTTATCCAAAAACTACCAAAATTCTCTCAAATAAGCAAGAATAACTATGTTCTGGGATTGTGTATTGGGTTTGAGTGGCCTGGTTTTGGTAGCAGGGTGGGTAGAGGGGAGGCTTCTCTGAGAATCTGCCAGAAGCTTCCTACATTTCTGACAGGGTCAATGCCAGCCTGCTCCAGGATGGACCTGCTGTTGGCCAAGGCCAAGCTCATCACTGACGGTGGTAGCAGCTCTGGGGTAAAGGATTTCAGAAAGGGGGAAAAAACTGAACAACATCTGCATCTGGAAAGAGCACCGACCCTGTGGGAAACCAGTGCTGGAGCAGGGACTCCTCCTGTGGACCTGAGGGAAGAGAAGCCCATGTTGGAGCATGGAGGTTTTCTGGTAGGACTTGTGACCCTGCAGGAGACTCATGCTGGAGCAGAGGAAGAGTTTGAGGAGGAACCATGGCAGAGACAAGTGGACTGATTACAGCCCCCACTTCCCACCCACCTGCACCACCATCTGGCAAAGACATAGAGGAAATGTGGAGTAAAGTTAAGCTTGGGAAGAAAGGAGGGAGGGGTAGGGAAAAGGTATTTTAAGTTTTGGGTTTATTTTTCATTATCATACTGTCATTTGATTTGCAATAAATTAAATTAATTTGTATGAGAAAAGTCTGTTTTACCCATTATGGTGATGAGATCTGTCCCTGTCTTTATCTCATTCCACAAGACTGTCACCATACTTTCCTCCCTGTGACAGTGAGGAGGGGAGAGATAGAGCAGCTTGTTGGACATCTGACATCCAGCCAAGGTCAAACCACCGCAGAGTGAAACCTAAGTTCCAGTTTTAATGACAGACTAATGTGACTGGAACAAATCCTTCATATAAATCCTAAATTTGCATTTCCAGGAACAAATACTTGATATGCATAAGAACTCAAGCAATATCTGTTACAAGCTAGTACCACACCATTTCCCAAAGCTCAGCAACTGAGAAAAAGGAGTATTCAGCTTCACAAGTCACCTCAACCAGGCATCAAGCACACTTTCCACTTCAAAGGATGACAGGACCAAGAACTAAATTAAAATGAAAGCACAATCCAACCATGCGCATCCATTCACACATGCAATATTTTCCCCCAGACTTAGCAGCAGCAGCTCCCACCCCTGACTAGCAGAGCAAATAACAAAACACCTTAATACTCAGTAGACCCCACTGGCACCTGAAATGTCAACATAGAAGTTTCTGGGAAGAGCAAATTTTAAAAAGCAATAAAAATGCTACAGGACTTCACCACAATATTAGCACAGAAGCAGGCTACTTTAGCATAGACAAACATGCAAAATTAAGTCAAACCTGATTGACCTATCTCAAAATAGGTGAGGACATAAACAGGAAGAAAATACTGGATAAATACCTTGCCCTCCTTTCTCAGCATAAATAAAAGCTTGTATAGCTTAATACCACATTATAGCCTTAATTGCACCTACACTCAAAGACTAAACAGGTGAGGCAAGTGATAGTTCAGTTTCCACTCTTTTGGGAAATTGGGTGGACTTGTAGCACTCTCATCTTTAGTATTTTCACTATCAATTAGACTAGACGCAAGAAATTTCACCTGCCAAGAAATTATGCTGTTTTACCTTGGATCTTATACTGAACCATAAAAGCAGATAACCTGAATTTCAGAAACAGTGTTTTATATTAATAAGTCTATTCTTGATAATTAATATTTCTCTTTGATTTATTCCACAGTACTTAAACTAAGTAGCAATAATTATTAAAATAAATGCTTGCAAAAATAATTTCACACTATAAAATTAAAATGCCTCGGGTATTTGACTTTTTTTTTACTTTCTGCCTTCTCAATCCTGTTTTCTGCAGAAGAAAAAACATCAACCAGACAACCAACCAACAACCTAAAAATCTCCAAGCCAAAAAAAAAAAAAAATAGCTCCCATCAAAACCTCAACAGCTTTTATACATTTTAAATTTACATATTGCAAAATAGCTTACCAATGTTACTAATGACAGGCAAGAAAGAGAAATGTATTCAAATCTTTATTTTAAAAAAAGCTCTTGGATTTAGAATTTCAGGGAAAAAATAGATATTACTGAGTTAGAACTCAGTGCTTTCCACTGATATAATTCTTAAAAAAATATAAATATACTTGTCTGACCTTGATGTTACTATAGTGCATACAACCCTGAATATGGCTTTAATTAAATAATTTGTGGCAGTTTTAAATCACAGCCTTTACACTAAAGAGCACAACTCAGTCAGAATAGCAATCACTACTTCTGCCACACTGTCATCTTAACAGTAATAAAAAACAGGCTTGAAATTCAAGAATTCACTTTACTTCAAATAGATTTTTTAAATTATTTTTGGTTAGATGAAATCGTTACTGAACTCTGAAGACAAAATATACAAGTATTAATGATGGAGAAAGCAAAAAATAATTTCATAGACCTCTACAAGAAGAATTTACTAAATAAAATCTTTTTTTGAAGGAATAATTTTATTTAAATATAGAAATTATTAAAATTATTACATGTAGAAACACTTCTGAATCACGGTGCTTTGTGAGGAGTTTCTAAACAGTTGTGTAATTTAGAAGAGTCTCTTGTTTTAAAATTAAAAGTGTTGTTATGTCTTAGAGTACATGTTAATTAGCAACCATTTTTTACATCAAAGGTAGCAAAAAGTGCATTTTTGAATGAGCAGAGGAAAAGAAGGATTTGGATTAAATAAATCAGTAAAACTTCTCTCCGTGCTAAATTCATACTTCCCTGACTGTTTCTTTCATTTGGTTCTATTTGGACTGTATTTCCCATTTCCTATATTCTGAACTTCAGATGTTTGCATGTAACTTTATTTTATGCACTTTTCATCAGAGTTCCTCTTACTCAGATTTTTGGCAATCTTATTGCAATTGAGAAGGATTATCAAGAAAGACATCAATACAGACAAAATAGAAAATGCAGACCTCAGGACATTTTTTTTTCCCCTAGAAATCCTCAAACTGAAATATGTCACAACATTTATTAGACAACTTGAAATATTTAAATTTAGATTACCAGAACTTCTAAAAGATGCAAAATGCAGCCAGATAATTGCATAGGTTTTTCTGCATGTGTTATTTGAAGGAGATGCTTCTGGGGAAAAAGATTAATTTCTGTTTGCTTGGTTACCTTAGAGTGTTTTAATAATTTGCAGAAGTCTATATATAATAAACAATTTGCAAAAGAAAACAATTTGCAAAGGTTTTTTCTCAATGCCCACTTCAAATCCTATTTAGAAAATTAACTGTACATTTCAAATCAGAGTTCAGTACTCAAAGCACTCTGAAAACTCAGTGAATTATAAATGCTTCGCTTGTTTTAAAATCATTCAGTTTAATTTGAATGCCAGAAATCAAAAACCACAAAAACCACATTTGGAAATGTTTTGCAATTCTTTCTGTCTTGCCCCAAATCTTTGTATATTTTTAGGAGCCCCAATGTTTTGTGGCTGCCAGTTCCATTGCCAAACTAACCAATACAAGAAGAGCTGTTTTGTTTACTGTAAATGTGACACCTATTTAGTTTAAATCAATAGCCAAGTTCTTATATCAGAAGAGAGAGGGCATAATCATTCCTTTCTGCTCTTCTCATGTAACCCATATGGAAACTCAATAAACCTCTTGGTCGTATCCTTTCTGAGACATAATTTTTCAAGGCTGAAGAGTCTTGAAAAGACTAGCCTGGTCTACTCTAGCCTACTTATTTCTCAGGGGTAAACTTGTTCCATGTCTTTGGTTATCACTATTTTATCTCCCTAAATTCTCTCACTTAGTATCATTCTTTTCTCTCAGGGTAAAGGGAAATTGTACAAAGTATACATCATCTGGTAAAGCATTCAATTACACAGTGGTTTCATTATTTTCTTTGCTCTGATCTCTACTGCCTTCCTAATAACCCCTAACAATTCTTTTGTGACTGCCAGTGATGAGCAAGTTTACATTTTTGAGCTCACTCCTTCTCACTGAACTCTACCATCTGGCTACAATGATTTGGAATCTATTTTAAATAGCAGTTTAAGGTTTGTCCACTCCCTTTATCATCAGTTAATATCACTTTAAATTTTTCTACATTGAATTCCTTGTTGTTAGCTGATCACTGAATCTTGTAAAATTTTTCTACAATTCATCACAGTTGGCCCTTGTCCCACAACCAAGCTTTTATTTTAGACAGATTCACAAAAGTTTTCTGCAGCATGCCACAAGTTGCAATGTACTTCACATAACCTATGGGAGGTGATATTTTTCACACAATAATTCAGCATCAAAAATATCACAGGCATCCAGTCTCATGCAGTTTAGAAAGCATCCATTAGCTTATAAAAATCCTTCATTGGGTAAGCAGAGTAGAGAGTAATTAAATGTTTTGATCTGTTTACATTCAGAAAGGACCTCCAGAACTCAAGAAATAACTTACTGTTCGGTCCCCTCCATGGTGTATAAATTGGTTCAGACCTTATCTAACCATACTCTTATTTGAAACAGATTTTATTTTCACATATGTAATATATTCTGTAGCTGCTGCTAATAAATTGCACATTAGGTGACTAGTGACACGATGAGTCATTGTACTTGGGATTGTCATGGCAAACTGGGACAGCTATTCACTGTCATTGTAGGGACTTTTTGCCAATCTTGTTTTCATGTAGCTTCCCTTTTTGAAACTGAGTAGAGATGCAGTGATTTCTGATTGAATCTGCAGGGATATTGAATATAACTTCCTCATGTTTATTGTTATGGAGAGGCTCTATAACTGAAAATTTCAGACCTCTTGCATCTTTGCTTAAGGATACAACATTTCTGTGATTTCATCAGCAGCAGCAAACTCCACAATGAACAATGGTATCTTTCAGTGTGGCTGACTTTACAGTGTTCATAAATTTATACATAAGTGAGTCAATATCAAAAGTTTTCAATATCAAAAGTCCTAGCTCTTAAATCAAAATAAGTACACCTCTATTGCATCGGCCTTCTTTATAGTAGAGGCATTTCCTGTCTCAGAAGAATTTGAATTCCTGCTTATACCCCTTCAATAGCCAGGCACTAAAAAATCTGCCTTCCTTGGAATTTCCAAAACAACACTGAGAACTTAAGAGAATGATACTATAGGTGTCCTGGTCTTCAAGTGCCTTCCTAAAATGCCATATTATGCTTCTATAATAAAATGAGTCATTGAATGAATCATAGACAAGGGGGAAAGCCATGGATGCCTATCCATGTTCCTATCTTGACAGTAACAAGGCTTTCAACACTCCCACATTAAGGTCTGGATGGTTGAACTGCTAGATAGACAAATAAATAGGTGAATATTTGGACTCAGAGAATCATGGCTAATGATTTGGACACTAACTGGAAACTTGTAACAAGTGAAATTTGACTTTGTACTGTATTGGGGTCTCTACCAAAACCAAAGCATTTGACCAAAACTAAGCAAAATTGATTGCAACTGATCAAGTCTGGGAAATCTGCTCTCTTGATGAATGCCCAAAAAGAGAAAAGAGAATACAAAATGAAGAAACTCACTTGGCAATTTATGTAAGTGTTCTCATACCTGCTTTTCCTTGTTCTTTTTCTCTTACCCTTTAATTATTTGAGTTACATGTACTTTTCCATGATTTTAGGTTACTCTCCTGATGCTACCTTTTATTTACTGTTTCTCAGTTGAGTCTCTCCTCACTCTACTGCTTAAAAAAAAAGGGTATAATTAGGATCCTTCTTTAAAATTGAGAAAAAATTTCAATAAAGTAATTAGAAAAATAACCCCCTAGCAAAATGGTCAATATATGACATCTTGTACTAATATCATACAGTTCAATCAACTACTTTGTTTTTCACTACTGGAACATTTGATTTGATTTTTTATGGCAAGACTGTGTTCAGATTTATTGATCATATAATTATCTTGCTGCTGATAAATACTTATATTGATAAAACTTAAACTGTGGCAATCTTCTACTAAAGAAAGACTCTAACTCAGTAACCCTGAACTGAATGAGAGAAAGTTCTTTCTGTACAAAAATAAAAGTCTAATTTCATAATTTGTTGATTTGAGAATACATGTTCTTACTTCTGTAAATTTCTACTAGCTGCAGTCACATTTTGAAATGTAAATAAACATTAGGAAAATAAGAAATTGCTAGATTTTCAAGGATTTTAAACCACAGTAGAATGCTTTACTGAAACCTTCTGTTTTCTGGGTATTTTTCAATGGCACACTCTGAAAATACCTCTTGATTTTTAGACTGTTTAGTGACCAACCGCATGGCTATACTTACTCGTCAGTTTGATGTTGTCCATGTGACACGTTATCTTTCTTTTCTGATAAAAATGTTTGCAACAAAATATCTCCAAGGCTTTTACTGAAGTCTTTTTGGTAAGTAAAAACTCCAAGACCAGTAAAGCAGACCTTTGGGAATTATTTTACATAATGTAGCATTTGTTTGCTGAACCTCCCCCACTTTCCCAACTGGAAAGTACAACTATTTTCAAGTTTGCTATATTCCTAATAAATGATGTTCAGTTTTAGCTGCTACAAAGTAGGTAGTAATATGTAACTACTGTTTGAGGTCCCTGTGCAATTTCAAGCTGTGGTAAAATACACAATTCAGCAACACTTGCAGTTTCACAATAAACCTGCACAGTATTGCAGGGATTATTTATCACATCTTGTGTGACATAAAAGAAGTATTTTCAACAGTATTAGAAACACAACTTATTACGCTTCTAACTTTTAGATTATTTGGATTACATTTTTTTTTTTTAAGTTACAGGAAATGTAGAAGATTAAAACACAAGATTAAAAGAATTTTACTGATGGACTCCTGATATGGTAGCCTTACAGAACAAAGTGCCATTGGTCACAAGAATACAAACTGAAACTAGTTCTCCCCCACTGAAATGCAGTATCACAACAGAGAAATAAAATCAAGCATTCCTTACATTACATGTTCAGATCACATACACCCCAGTGTGAATGGGCTGGCTATAACCAGCAGCTCTCTCACCAGTGCATCTTGAGTCTCCTGGGCTTGCCTTATAAAATATTGATTTGTCAATAGCCAGCTGCAAACAGTTTTGGTGCAACCATTCCCTGAAGCATTCTTAGTGCATATAGCCTAAAGACCCATCTAACCTCCTAACATCAATTTTCCTTCAAGGTATAGCACCCTTGGGAGGCTGAGCAAACAAAGCAAACTTGGATCACAACTGGCAGCAAATTGCAAACTCTTGGGAATCACCTTTCCCACACCTCTAAGTTTTTGGAAGGCACACCTCCGCACTTACAGCCTCTTTTCGGTTTTGAGCCAGATTTTCATGCAACATTTTCTGTAGGAAAGAATAGGGTTTCTAGAAGTGTAGACCCACCTTGGTTTTTTTTTTATTATTCTCTCTAATTGACATACACTTGCTGAGAACAACTCCTTTTTCGGTAAGCTTTGACAAATATGTAACTAGTTAAATGTGAAATTTCATATCTATGTGAAAAGTTAACTACATAATTTTTGGTGAATTCTATTTACATTAAAAACCTAAAACACCTCTGTTAGGATATTTTGAAAATATATTTTAAAAAATTGATCCTGAAATTGTTTATGCTTGACATTATTTAAGTTTTCAAAGGCAAAAAATTAAATGGATATATGAAATAGATTCAATCTTTTATTTTAAGTAAAAAAAATAGCACTTTTCCCCCCAGATTTGGTCATGCACAAATGAAAAACTTTTGTTTTTCATCAATTAAACCCAATACTTCTTTCTCTTCCACTATATCCTAATTCACCTTTCGATAAAAAAAAAAAAATATTGCTGCATATCTTTACCTACATACTCAGTGTCACAGGCTAGCACTACATATTTCAAGAAATAAATACAAGTCAGTAAAAATCTCTCCCTATTCTGCCATGTCCTCAAGAACCATGCTGTTACACAGCCAGCATTTCACAGCTGCAACAGTTTGTCTCCTTTCTCTACAAATGCACACTCTACTTACCATACATAACTTAAAACGAATGCTGCTGGCTGCAGTGTTCATGAATAAAACAGTCCAAAACACATATGCTGATAACACCAGCCAGTGATTATCTATTGTGTAGGAACACAACAAAGTAAACAAATAATTATATAGGCTCTTACAAAGTTTTAGTCTTAAAAGTTTCAAAATGAAGTCTGCATAAGTTTTGATGTTTCTTAATCATATCTATTTCATTACATTGAGAACAATTAGACACATATTATGATGTAAGAAACAGATTCCATACAGAGAATTTCTATTGCTGAAGACAGCATGGGAACTTTATAAGGCCTTGCTACAAGTATTGCATGTATTTTTAAATAATATTTTTAAAAGCTATTATAACAGACTATTATATCAGCAGACTTGCATACCCAGGTTGGGGAGTTTTTTCCGCATTCCCCTAGATTCCCTGAAAAATTTTCTTCAGTGCTGTCCTTACAAATAATAAAAAACAGCTAAATAAAAGTTGTTTTTATGAAAGAGTATGCTAAATATTTTTTTGTTTCTATTGCACTACCCTAGCAGATTAGAAATCCAAATCCAATTCAAACTTCAGCTGGAAGTTCTGTGCTCTGCTCAGCAATCACCCCTCTCTGCTTAAATATAAAATATTATCTTTTTAAAATTCTATAGACCTTTACTTAATATGCACAATATGCACAATACTTAATATGCACAAATTTTCACGAATATAAGCAATTTAGGGTGTTCATACTTTGAATGCAACTAGCCTTGTTGATCATATAGTACAGAAAATGCAATATCCTTATGCTGTATTAAAAAAGCTCGATCAATATATTTTTAGTTGCATATAATGTCATTCTATTTCTCTAACCATTACCAGAATAAAGGAGAAATCTAATATATGTCTAGATTAGTGATGAAATTTTTTCTGAAATAACCTTGATAAAAAACTTGCAGTGTTTGTATTTTTCTGCAGTGTCTTCTAACTCCCAAAGTAATTTTCTTCAAGAGACATTATGAAATTCTAGATTAATCTTGCTAGTTTTAGTCTTCATTTATTAAAGTAACACATGCTGTTACTCAAAAGCTCAGCTTGTATGAATGTGTTCATATCTCTGCACCTGAGTAAGGATTTCTAACTTTTAATATGGTTTTGCACATTGTTACCAAGTCAGAGACAGATTTAGCTCTATGGAAGTGATTATCACTTTCAAACTGTTGTATCTCAGCTATGGTTATCTTCAAAATAACTCCAGGTCCATCTTCCTATTTTAAAGATAAGGAAGGAAGAAACAAGAAATTGCAGATATTTTCTCAAGATCCCTCCCACAGAAAACTCTGTCAGAGCGTATAACGCATTCAGTTCTCTTGTATCTCCATCTTGCACCCCAGACTTACAACCAGGCTTCCTGTCACTGCAGCAGATAAAACTGTAAGGTTTGGAGAAGAAAAGTTCTTTAAGGTCTGGAATGTAGCCCTGCACAGTTAATAGCTAAAACTGAATATTCATATACAAAATAAGCAAAGCTGGAGGGAGAACAGGGGGAGAAAGGGAAAAAAGCAAGCCTAAGAATTTAATTTATAAAGGAACATTTTAAGAAACAAATATTCAGTCTGAAAAATAATGCCAAAAAAGTTGAAAAACCTTAGCTTAACCAAGTGCTTTTTCACAAACAAAATTCAAAACAGAGCTGCTTTCTCCTCAGAACACACAAAAGGCAGACAATCCTCTGGCCAGAGCAGCTCTTACAAAGCACATGGAGAAACTCCTGCAAACTCACAGCTCCTTACAGAGAATGCTTCTGTTGAGCCTTGCGGCACAGATGAGACACCAAGCTTTGCTGTGCCTGTGGTCAGATGCAGGAGAAAAGCATCCAGGTGGGTTTAGGAAATATTCCATGTTCTGCCCTGAAATCAGGTTGGAATTTTGGGTAAGGTTGCACCTGCAATCTGCCTTCAAGTGATGCTGAGTTTTTGCTCTGCTTCTCCTAAGGGAGTGTTGGATACTAAGCTTCCCCCAAACAAATATTAAGCACTGAATACTTATAGGCAAGAAAGTAAAAACAAGTACATAGAGCAAATATGATGATATACACTCATGTCTGCACCAATAACACATATTAAACCTTACAGGCTGGTAACACTGTTTTTTATAACACACTTATTAGGATTAATGAGATTTATTAACATAAAATATTTGAAACCAACAAAATACCATGATTAAAATCAAGACACATTTCTGAACTGTTTTCCTAGCTGCCTTTCTTTCATCTTATTACTGAAAAGCATGTAGGTCCCAGCTGTGTTTATATTTTCAAGGTTTAAAAATATTTTTTTTTTAAGATCAAGCTTTCTTCAGCCCATTGCTTAATCCCCAGCACTGCTGAATGTGAACAAATAAATAAATGAGTTAAGAAGCACTCAATCCCAATTTGAACACACTGACTTTGCAAAACTGAGATTATAAATATAAACTTTTTTCTTTTGGGTTTAAACTTAAAATCTGAGAGGACCCTTATTTCACTAAGGATTAAATTGCACTGAATGTACACACAAAGCTATCAGCAATGAAGTGATGGAGGTTATAAATTTAATTCTTCCAGGGTACATTACTGACAATAATAAACACAACTTGGATGACAATTACGTAAGTTATCCTAACAGGAAAAATGTTAATGGCTAGCCAATGACCAAATACCTGGAATACAGTTTATTATCCATATTAAGTACATAATATTTTTTTAAAATTCAAACACAGATGATCAACGTGACCTTCAGATTAGGATAATAAAATCTGTCACTGAGAATGTTCAAGAGGCTTCAAATTCTAATGGAAATTTTGCATTTTTTCTGTTTACTTATTTCCCCCCAAGGGCTCTGAAATAAAACTGGGTATAATTTCTCTTCAATGCAGCATGCAATAATATAGCAAATTGTAAGCATCTAATATGTCACAGCATAACTTAAAGAAAGCAGACTGAGATTTAGGAGTGGGAGAAAAAGTAAAACCAATTTCCCAGTCTGATAGAACACAGAAAAGGATGTTGTTATGTAAAACATGTTGAAGGTAATCACCAGAAAGTCTGAACCTTATAAAAAGTGTCTAGCAGGAATAATAAATGCAGGGATACTGTATACAGAGAAAAGTATGACAGAGAAAAAGTAGCCATAAATGCAAAGACTATGACTATCAGGAAGAATATGAAAGTGTTTCTATGGAAGAAGGTCCCAAAGTGTGAATCCTAGTTAGTCTTAAGACATTTTTGATGAAGAAAATGGAATAGTATTCTGTAACGTTGTACTGGAAAAACAGGTTTGAAATACTGCCAACTGAACAACAGAAAAGCCAGATTTCTTTAATCTAAAAGAGAAGAGCTCACTCCTGAGGAACTTAAACCAAGAGAAAATCCTACTAAAAATGTTTTTCATTCACTGTGCTAGCTCAACGTGATCAACAGTTTTTTGCTATTAAAACAAGTCCCTTTCTAAGCAGGAAGAACTACTGTCTAACCCTAGGAAATATCAACATCCTGGCACATGGATGTGGATGATTATAACTGAAATTCTGGTGAAGTATTTGCTGGTATCACAAATAAAGAACTTAAGAAATATTTCTCTGTTACAGGCTTAGACATTATTGGCTTGTCAGTGTTTAAAAAACTGAACAATCAGATAAATTCCATGCTTCAAAATACTTACTACATTGATGTTCAACATGAATACATGTTTCCAGTGGACAGTTCTCATTCATTATCAATACATATTCAAAGAAACTATTCATTCCAAATGTATTTTAGAGCCAGAAAACATAACACTTCTTGGACTCTGATGTGAGGAGTGTGATTTCAGTGATATCCTCATCTCAGGATATTGGTGTCAGGACATTTGTCCATGTATCTTTTATTGGAGTCTGCAATAGCTGATTTGTGTTACTCAGGAGGTAGATTTGGATGATGGATGATGGATGTTGTGGCCCATACACCAATTCTAAAAAGCGGCCCTATATTTGAAGAAAAAGGGGATTCATGTTCTGCTGCAGTAACAGACAACAGTAGTATTATATCTCATCAGTACTTGAAACTGCAATGTCTGGAGGAGTAGTGGGATACTCGTCCCTGACTAGTCTGAGTTTCTGAATACTGCCAGAATATGATTGCCAAGTCTTCACAGCACAGACACCTTGGGCTACACATTCTAACTGTGCTCCCTGCCCAGTATGGATGAATGAAAAATTACCTTGTGATTGGAAGAGATTCCATGAAAGAACATGGTTCTATGCACAGTTTAGGTCTTTTCTTCCAGTGTATAGATTTATGCATGAATTCACATCTCTAGGAAGCAAATATCTAACTAGGTAACATCCAAGTAGAGCCAAATTTGAAGGGTCAACTTCTTGTGCCAATGGGTGGAACAGGATCTACCAACTTCCTGCAGCATGAGACAACATACTGTCATGTGAACAAGAAACAAAAGGGATTTTGTCAGTGTATGGTGGCTGGTGTACAGAGAGGAGATGAGGCTGATCAAAATCCTCACTGCTGTAGACTTTGATAGGGCTCTTAGGAGTTCTATCTGCTGAGCATGCTAGATGCCAGAGAACCCAGCATTCCTGTGGTGTTGTTCATGCAGTTAACTGCTTGAAGAAACAAGATTCATCCTTTCCAGTCAGTTACCAAGACATGGATGTAGCTTCAGCATCTGACTGTCAGGAATCAGAACCTTTACCAGTGTAACAATTTGCTCAGGTATCTTTCACATAATTCAGCAAAACTCTGCTGTCAGGTTATATACAGTGTCCCTGGTTGCCACACCAGTCCCACAAAATGGGGAAAAGGTGGTCTCTACCTCTTCTCAGAGTGGGCAGACCCCATTCTTATCAAATTGCTATCTGCATGTTCACTGTTTTTTCCTTGGTGTCTCATAGATTCTCATTTTCTCTTGAATCCTTGAGCTGCTGTCACCATCTCAAAAATTCCAGTTTTGCCTGTGTTCTCCCTTTTACCGCCATACAGGGCTTTAGCTCATGTCCTTTCTCATTCCTTAGCAACAGACTTCATAATAAAAATGAATCAAGATCACACCGCTGTGTTGTGCCAAATGAGGTCTGAAGTGACAGGCTGAAGGTTACAGCTTGCTATCACTGGAACCAGGAATGTCATTGAACACCTGCTCATTAAATACATTCAGTGCCAGGTGAAAACCAAAGGCCAGAAGAAAGAATGGATAATGATCCTGGTCTATTGTGAATCTAAGCCATTTACAGTACAAAGAGCTGGTAGAGACCTGGAAAAAAGCTTCAGATTGAGAAACAGGAACCAGCCTTTTTTTCTTGAACATGAGGAGTATCCCTACCAAGTCAGTATCCTGCAACTAAATTTCATAAAACATGTGGTTCAGGTTGCTCAAATCTGAGTGTTCTTTAGTAACAGGAAGTAATTAAGCTAAAGAGTTATACTTAAAACATTGTTATGGACTGCTATTTGGAAAAAAAAAAAAAAAAGACCATCCCCACATATCTTATGCAAAGTCAAAATTTAGTTCTTATAACTGAAATCCCAACTGATCAGTGATTTACACAAGTCCAGATCTAATTAAACAAAGAGAAACTGAAAGGAAATATGTATTTTATTTTAAAAAATCAATAAAAATAATATAATCTGAACTGCTCACATTTCCCAATAGCTGTCTCTTTTTGATGTTATAGTCACTATTCTGCTCTCCCACCAGGATCTAATGTTCATGTCTTCAGTCTGGACTACTGGGGGTGAGGGAGAAGGTAAAGCAAAACTACAGAATTTTCTTAGTCCTATCCTGGGAGGTTCAGGTTTGTTTATCATGTTGATTGTTTCCTTCTCCTCACTCTAGGATCTGTTTGGAGTAATTTTATGTATTTCCTAACACATTTTACACCTTGTTTTCTTCACTGTCTGCAAGTCCATGTTGCCCTGAAACTTTGAAGTTCCTCCTTTTTGTGTTCCCCACCCTCACAGTGGTTGGGACTGGGGTAAGCTTGGTCATGTGTAGAGAGAAAGTACTTGGGAAATTGATTTTCTGGTCTGACCCAGTATGACTTTTGTCACATTTTCAGTAAGTTGGTGTGGGTATCCTGTGTGTGAACTCCAAAAAATGTGGTGCTTTCATGAGATGAGCTGTCTCTAGAAGCTGCTCTTAACCGGAAGCCATTTGTAAAAGATACAGTTTAGCCCAATGCACAGTTTTGATGAAAGAAACAATACAAATTAAAAATCTAATGTACTGCCTCAATCCAGAGATATCTGTTGTCCAAAATGAGCAGAAAAGCAGTCTGCCCAAAGTGGGAGGACAGATCAATATGACAGGAAAAATATATAGCAATAATTGCTATAGGTCTCCAGGGCTCAATAAGGAAGCTGGTCAGAGATTTGGAACTGACTTATGAAGACAGAAGTTAAAACATTTATCATAGCAGATTTCATTTAGTTTGACAGTCAGAAGCAAATATGAAATGTGGAAATGTTAAGATAGAACATAATATATCGTCTTCATCGTCTAGGAGGGCATGCAAAACAAGGAATTCAGCCTGGCTTGGTTTTAGCATTAGGGACACACAGGTACACTTTTTTATAATATGCCAAATTTTATGAATCTTTGTATTTAATAATTATTGCATCTTTACTTGTATGAAATGTTGGCCAAAGCATATTTTCTTCAGGCCTTTCAAATGAGAAACTGATTTGCAGGATAAGATATTGTTCACAGGTAACAAAGCTTCCATTGTAAGATGACGCCTTATATCAAAATTGGGGAAAAATACATAAACATATAATTATAGTAAAGGACTTACATAGAATTTATAAAACATGCTTTACTGAATGAAAGGTTTCCTTTGATTCATAACATGATTACTAAAGCAAATTTATTTGTGAATTAAATGCCTGTAAATACTGTGTTGACGAGAATGTCTTTCAAAATTTAGTGAAAGATCCATTTACCTTAAAAAAAAAAAAGAAAAAAGAAAAAACCCAGCCACATAAAAACTCAGCTGTAGGCAACCCATGTAACTCTTGGGAAAACCACTGTCAGAGAGCAGAAGTAATATGATTTCTCCCAGGATGATTTCTCTCCATCTTCCTGCTAAGAAACAATAAATAGTATATTTTAAAATAATTTTAAGAATCTGTAGCTATAGCCCTTATGGTGCGGCCTCCTTTAGAATCAGCACCTATACATATCTTTGAACCTTCTGTCAGTCCTGCTTAGACTAACCAATAGTGAAGGTGCTGAATCCAACTGGAATGTTTATTGTACAAGGTTATATATCAAAGAATAATGAAAGAATGAAGAAAGCAGACAGGTATTAGATTTCTGAGGAAAAAAAAAGAGAGAGAAAACATACAGAAAGAAACAATATTGGAGGAACTTAGAGAATGTGATACTCACATGTCATGATAATTTAAAAGGTAATCTGTAACCAAGGCAAAACACAAAAATAGGACAGTAGTAAAGGGGCACGAGGATGTAAGAAATTAAAGAGGAGAGGAAAAAAAAACAATCACTGGCAAAATAATAAACAATGAGAAAAAGGGATATCCTCTCATCTATATTAATTAAAAAAAAGAAAAGAAAATGAAAGATTGCTAGGGAAACAGAAGGGGAAATCTAGGCATAATTGGGACCCAGTAGATGTAGGCTTTGGAACCAGCTTTTTTACCAGAAAACCTAATTCCCAGGTGTTACAAAACTGATTTCAATAAATTATTTTAACATTAATAAAGAAGAAAGGACAGGAAGGTGAAAGTGTGGCAAATACTAAAGTTCATCTAAGAGAGAACAATGCAAGAGCTATTTCTGCAATGGAGAGAAAGAAGAGTATTAGTGTGATATATATTCAGTGGGAAAATTCTGGGAATGATACATCCTTATACACTTATGTAAAATGTGTAAATTTTGAGAACATACCAGTGACATTGTCATAAATAGATACTTAGACTGAACTATTAATGACCTTAGAACAAGGGCATATTTGTGAATAAATTTGACTATAACTATCAGTTCCCCTGTCAGGACACTAACCTGGGGTATTGTGTTCAGTTTTGGTACCTGCTATTCAAAAGAGATGTGGGCAGGCTGGAGAGGGTCCAGAGAAAGGAAATAGAGATGATCAAAGGATGGGGAAGCCTGCCATATTAGGAAGGACAGAGAGTACTTGGAAAAAAGAAGGTTTAGGGAAGACTTCACTGCCATGTTCCAGTGTTTAAAAAGTGTCTACAAAAGAGATGGAGATTCCCTTTTCACGAAGAGTCACAGGTATGAGTAACTCCTGGAGTGACTCCTGTTAGACAAAAAAGGAAAAATTTTCACAAGGAGAATAATCAGCCACTGGAATAATCTTCCCAGGGAAGTTGTGGATTCCCCAATGTAGAACATTTCCAAGATTTGGCTGAACAGGGTGCTGGGCCATCTTGTCTGGGTCATGCTCTTGCCAAGAAAGGTTGGACCACATGATCCCTGAGGTCCCCTTTAAGCCTGGTACTTCATGATTCTAAGATTCTTGCAGTCTTATTCATACTTAAATAAACAAAATTTTTTTGGCAGGTTAATTCATCACATTGGACAATAATGTATACCAGTTAACATTTTAAAATGTCAAGCAGATCTCTTTAATTGCATTACTACCTTTGCAGATAGGAATATATAATTTTGACCTTCTTAATGGTCATATTAACAGGTAAGACAAATCTACATATAATAAGCTATGTAGAATATTTTTAATAAAGTTCAAAATACTTTGAATCAATTCATGCAAGATTAGATAAGAATATGCAAAGGGTAGAAGGAAGATGGAGAACTGCATAGTCAGATAAATGCTGTTTGCCACAAGTACAGAGGTTTCAATCTGAATTTGAAAAAAAAAATAGCATGCATTTGTTGTGTCAAAATTTACATGCAAGCATAAACCCAATTATAAACTCAAACCAAAATGGTTGCAAAGAGCTGTTTCATTACTCTGTGTGATCTGTTAAAATAATCCAAGTACTTCACATGTGGTAGTGCTAAAATTGAACTGGTGGGTGTTCCAATGATTGCCTTTTGCAAAATAAACCAGTAATATCAGTGTGTATTCTTTATTTCTGTATTCACCCATAAAAATATACATATATACGCCTTGAAACAGCAACATATATTATATATGTTTTCAGTGGGTTTATCCACTGAAACATATTAACCAAATTGATGAGACCATGTTTCAAAATTTACAGGAATGCAGGAATAGAAAGATGAGGTAATTCATTGAAAGCTAAAGTACAAAGTTAAATTGAAAAAGAAAAGGCATGGTGGCATAAATATTCTATGACTAAGGTTCACAAAGAAGTCTACTTGAACCTAACAAAGCATGCATCATCTCAATGGTCATGGAATTTTCTACGAGCTTTCATTTTTCTTTTTGCTTCAAAATAGAATTTTAGAAACACATTTTTGTTACTTCAGAATGCAGTATGTGTGAATATACTGTGAAAATATATGGAAGTGTATAATACATACACTTAATACATGCATCATATGAGAATATACAATGTGTCCTTCCTGTGAGTAATTCAGTCCATTCTTATTATTTTGTGCTGGTTTGAGCTGGGATAGAGTTAATTTTATTCATAGTGGGTTTGTGCCAAGCACAGGGTTCATAATACAGAGATGTTTTTGTTATTGCTGGATTTACACTAAGTCAAGGCTTGCTTTGCTTTTTGTACTGCCATGCTGGTGAGGAAGTTGGGGGTGTGGGAGGTTGGGAGGAGACACAGTCAGGACAGGTGACCCAAAGTGACCAAAGGGATATTCCAGACCATGTGACATCATGCTCAGTGTATAAAATGAGGCGAAGAAGTAAAAAGGATGTTTGAAGTGATGACTTTTGTCTTCCCAAGTCACTTTTATGTGTGATGGGGCCCTGCTGTCCTGGAGATGGCTGAACACCTGTCTGCCCTTGGGAAGCAGGGAATTAATTCTGTTTCACTTTGCTTGTGTGTGTGGCTTTTGCCTCTCGATTACACTGACTCTTTCTCAACCCATGAGTTTTTTACCTTTTGCCCCTCCAATTCTCCCCCCAGTCGTGTTGGTGGGGAAGTGAGTGAGTGGCTGAGAGGGGCTTGGCTTCTGGCTGTGGTTAAAACACTACAGAGATGTACTGTGCAAGCCTCATCAACATTTATTTTTTAAATCTTGTAGTATGGGAGTCCTCAAAGGCTGTAAGATTTATTCTGTGTATTTTGCACACTAATTAAAAAAGTCCTTACCCTAAAGACATTTTGATGTAAAAATCTAGGGAAAAATAGAGCAGGAAGAGTATAAAATTCAGGGGTGCAAGTTCCCATTAACACAGCTGCAAGTTAAAGATATATTGGTCATACATGCTCATACACACATGATTTCTGGGGATTACCTGTTCTGATACTGTTATTGCAAAGAATTTTTTTTCCCTTAAAAAGTGTAAAAATGTTCATCTGCTTTTTGTTTCCATTTCTGAAGATTTTATTTTAAGTCCAGCACATTTATTCTCAATAGCAGGCTAGAAGTAGATCATAGTAACTTTGTCTGTGCCTACAACTGCCTGTACTGTCCATAATTCTCTGCTTCCTGGAACCCCCCTTTCAGTCTATTCTGTGAAAAATGCAATAAATTCTTTAAATATCTGGAAAAGTGTGTAAAACAAATGTTTTATTCTCACTTTTTTATACAAAATAATGGCAATCCCAATCTGGCCAGACCAAAGAAACTACATACTATTATGTAATAGTATCTTAATTTTGGAAATACCTTTTGCACTGGAAAATTTCTATGCTCACATTATGTTTAAGAGCACCCAGTGAAGAATTCAGATTTAGATTTTGCATACTAGGTAGACAAGTTATACAGTATTTCATATAATGTTTTGTCCTCTCTTGCCTTCTCCTTGATTCCATCTCCAGTATAAAAGCTGCTTAGGGAATGAGCAGGTCTTCAATTTTACTTCGTATTTACATCATTCAATTTACACAACCAGATCTTACCATTTTCCACAATAATACACGACAAAGAATAGAATTAATAATTTCCTGTTGGGCTTTTCTATATTACTGCTTTTTTTTTATCAAGACAATAATTTAAGGGCTTTAATATTCACAAGACATCCATTAAGCAAGATAGGATTATTGTTCACACTTCACAAATATGGTCTTGTTGCACTTAGTTGAAAATACTTTGTCTGAATGCCATAAAGACTGAATTAAAAATTAAAAAGTATAGATTTTTTCAGAATTATTGGCATTCATGGGTCTCATTCTCAGTGGAAGTTTTGACTACTTCATACCTACACTAATTAATCCCAGGTACTTTTGTCAAGAAATGTTTTCATTATATTATTGGTCAAGGAGAAAAAAAATTGCTTAAATGATGCAGGATTGAGTCCAAACAAGGATAATAAATATTCCATTCCTACATCAAATCTGGGTGTAAGCAACTTCTTTTAACATTCAACAGAATTACAGAATAATTTAAATTTGAGGACACTACTGGAAGCCATTTAATGTAATTCCTGGGTTGGTTGTCCATGACCTTGTTCAGTCAAGTCCATCTCCGTGGACAGACAGTCCAGTCTTTCCTAACAACCTGTTCAATACATTTGATGACCTTCACTGGAAGAATCTCTCTATATCGGGAATTTCCCTTGCTGCAACTTGTGTTTGCTGACTATTGCTCTGTTAACCTGCACTTCCAAGAAGGGCACTCTGGACTGAGGTAGAACACTTCTAGAAAAATGTATGTGAACATCTGATGAACAATGAAGAAGGGGATGACAATTCAAATAAGAACCTCTGAAGCTGTTTTACAGAAGAAATGAAGAGTAGATAACTGCTTGTTAAATTATGTGTGAATTCTAGCATTGCCTGACTCATGATAAATTACAGACAAGAGATTTAGATTGTCTGAGACAGCAAAGTTCCAATTCAGCTGATTACATATCAAAAGACTACAAAGGACTAAGATACAATAACTGGATGCAACCATATTTATCCTTCCACATTGTGAGACCTGTTAAACTAGAAGTACACATGACAAGGAGCCAGAACCCCAACAGGAATGTACTAGTAATCTGGACAGAATAGACAATAAAAAGAGTTGTCTCTCACATTATTGCATATTTATATCATGAAGGTGAAGAAGCTTCAGTTATTAACTATTGTATAAGTTAGAAACTCTTTTCACTGCCTTATAGATATGATGAGTATAGTTACAGTTACACAATATTGAGGAAATTACAAAACAATATAAATTGTAGTCCTTTAGGGGTCAATAGACATGAAGTACATTATTATCTCAAAATACAAAATGTTGTCAGAAATAATCTTTGAGAGTTGCCATATGAGAATTTTCTCTTGGGAATGGAAAGCTTCAATTTGAACTATTTGCTCTACAATAGAAGAAAATTCCAGCAGGAAAATTATTTTTAGATAATTGCTATGCCAAATGATATGGAATGGGAATTTAAAAATTTTATCATTAAAATTTATTAAAAAATATTTGCATATTACTATTTCCCAAATATGGAAATGCCATTCCATTAAAAAAACAAACAAACAAAAAATCAAAGCAAAGCTTTTATGGTAAGCATGCTGCTGAAAAAAATATGTGTAAGATGAATACTGATTTACTAAGTGAACTATTATATGACACTATTAATACAAGAAGCTAACAACACATTCATATTGAGCTTGGTGAAACAAAATCATGGAAGATGTAATCTCTGTGAAATTACTTTGACCTCCAATGCTTTTAGCTAATCTACATGAACAGATAAGTTCTAGAAACATGTACTGAGTAATAAAAGAGCATAAAATCCAACACTTTTACTGCAATACTAGTCCTGAGTAACTAACTGTACACTTGTGGTAGGTTTACCTTAGCTGGAGGCCAAGCGCCAACCAAGCAGCTCAATCACTCCCCCTTCTCAGCTGGAGAGGGGAGAGAAAATAAAATTTAAAAAGTGTCCATTTCAGATAAGGCAGTTTACTAAAGCATTAGCAAAGAAAAAACCCAAAGATTTTATTATCCACTTCCCATTAGGAAGGGATGCCCAGCCACTTTGTGGGAAGCAGGGCTCCAACACACAAAGTGTTTGCTCTGGAAGGCAAGCATTATAAATAACAAATGTCCCCCCTTCCTCCTCTTTTCCTTAGCTTTTTATATTTGAGCTGATTTCATGGAATATCCATTTCAGAAATTTGGGTCAGCTGGCCTAGCTGTGTCTCCTCCCAGGATCCTGCCCCTTGAGGTGGGGAATATTGGAGGGACAGCGCTGATGCTGTGCCAGCACTGCTCAGCAGTACCCAGAGTACTGCTGCAATATCAACAGCTTTCCAGCCACCAGTGCAGAGCACAGCACTGAGAGCTGTTGTAGTGAGAGCTGTTGTAGTGAAAATTAACTCTATCTCAGCCAGACCCAATGCAATTTTCTTAGCTGAGTGACAAAAAGATACTCTCTCACTTAACCTCTAACCATTTCCTGAAGTGCAAACAGAAGAATTCTAAAAATGGGAGAAAAGTTCCTGAAATTAAGTCTCTTACCTTGTGAAAATGGTTATCTGGAAAACCTACAAATGAGCTCAGTAAGTTTTTTTTTTTTTTCCTGGATTCCATGTAATTTCTTGGTTTCAGGGTATCAGTGTCTAGGTAGGAGCTCTGAAATGTTCTGAATCTCACACAGGACAAACAGTTATCTGGGATTGTATATCCTTATCCACATTCTTAACTTACAAGCACAGTTCTGGTCTTGCCAAACTAGGCGAAAGGCTTAGTTCATTTAATTAGTAAAGTTCTGTGTAAAGAGAGTGATGACATTTGCTGATTAGTGTTCCTACTGGTAGAATCAGTAGCCATCTAATACACTGTACCAGCAATATTTTTGCTGGCAGAATGATTTTTTGTACAGAAAAGGTAATACTCTTAATATCAGATACAGAAACCTCTATAAAAAAAGGAGAAGCAATGTTCCCAGAACAATATCACTGTGGATGTTTCTGTAGATGAGATGGAAACAATTTAATAAACGACATTGCTGCAACTTTTAAACCTTCCAATCAAAGTGATTCCTAAGATTATTCCAGTGTTTAATCCCTAAGGTATTACAAACACTACATTTCTTGAAATTTATAATCTAATCTGTCTCATGAGGATTCTGATTACAACTCAAGCAACTGCAGCATATGCAAAACTTGAAAGGGCAAACATAGGTTTCAAGAAATTCGGAGTAGGTACTAATTTTGCATTTTCTATGTAGTGTTTATAAATGATTCCAACAACGTAACATATCAAAGACCTTAGTACAATTATATTAACAAAGTATCTAATGGACTTCTCAATAAATACTAATCACATGCTACAATTCCTGTGCTAAATGGGACCATAAATATCCTTTCAGCAGAATAGTTATCCAGTGAAGCAAAGTCAGAGATACTGGTCATTGTGTTGGTCTTATTTCATTGCATCACATGTTCAGTCTGTTGTTCATATTACCACAGCCTTTTAAAACCTATAGTTTAGATTAATTCTTTTTCTACCGAAAATATGCTTTCATTTTTAATATTATTTACCATAATTTCAGCATGGCAAATTTAGTTTGGTCTCTGAATTTCATTAACTGAATCTCTATTCTAACCATTGAATCACCAAAGTATTGACTTAAGTATTTGATTTTCCCAAACTGAACAGATCTCCCAATAATTTGTAAAAAACAGTGGCTGTGGGAAATATTCCCTGTTCCTATTATAAATAAAGAATATATTTGCATTAAAACCCCCAACTTTTTAAATTGAAATCAAATATACTTACAATTCATTTATAGAAGAATGACTGCAGAAACTGAACGATTATTTTATTTCCATTATAAGTATACTTTAACTGTCTTTTTGAAAAAATTAGGTTATTTCAAGAGATTAGATATTAAAAAGAAGTAATGAATCAAGCAATTCTATTTACTTCCCTGGTCACAGTAGTTCTCTGTATGCATCTCTAACCCAAATGCTTTTCTTATTTTCTCTGTTTCTTTACTTTATATTATTAGGGTTTATACTAAGTAATTTTTTTGCATCTTTATAAAGACTTCTGTATTTATATAGTTATGTGAGATTTCTTTTCTTCTTGCAAGGTTCTAAAACTAATTTTCTGGGTTTTATCTTATTCAATTTTTTATGTCATTAAAATCAATGGTGTCAACTGTTAACAACAATTAAAATCTACTTGAACATTGTTTTTAATCACTTTTTAATTATCCAGCTATCTTTTCTTACTATTAAAAATAGTAAACAGAAATCAGTCTTCTTTTTTTTTTTTGCTTTTTAATTTTTTTTTTAATATCATCACCAGTTTATTTCCACTTTTATTTATCAGGCCACTGTATCTTACTAACTCACTTAAGCCTTCAAGATGTCACTCTGTTCTTTTTGTTCCCTTCCAACATCTGTACTTGTCACATTAGAAAATCACATTAATTTGCCTGATTTTTACCTATATTTCATGTAACGCTGCTGAGCAACTAATCTAAGAAATAAAAACATAAGGATTTTTTGTTTGTTTCTTTAAAAGCGACTCAGAGTAAACTACACATCACTCTGAAGTCCCCTCTTTGATGTATCAGAAAGCCAAGTCCTGCATAGGGCTGGCTGTGTGATCCCAGCAGTGGGACTTGTAAGCCTTAGTACTCGCTTGATTTCTAAGCTGCACGAATGATTTTATGGTGGTAACTCAACTCTGATAATATCCTTTTTCCTGAAACTGATTCTCCTTACAGTGTTGTATTATGTGAGCTTCTTGTGCCTGCAGCCTTCCAGTGTTGAATAAAATTGAGGTGCTTTGGATCTACCAGTAACTTCCTTAGTCCTGTTAAGACTAACCAGCCATGCAGGAAGGCTCATTTCCTTCTCTGGATCATAAAGGAATCATTCTGAATAAGCTCATGTGTACTTTTACTCAGAATAAAATATAAGGAGTCATATATCATTAGGCATAAAATATCAGGGAACAACAAGGGCAGGCTGCTTCTGGGAGGGACAAGGAGCTGGGAGCTGAGCATGGCAAGGCAGGCAGAGGCATTTGTCTCACTGACAATTTATGATCTTTCAGCTAATGAAAAACGAAAGCCTGAAGCAACTATTTCAATTTCTTTGCTTGCAAATTGCACTTCTGAGTAGTATTGGATTTTAGAATATAATAAGGAAAGGAGGCAGAATTTTAGTTCACAGAAGGATGGAATGATTAAAAATGTAAAACACGAGACTTTCAGGCAGAAGTAGGTTTAAAACTTTCCCTTCAACAAAATCAACATGTTTTTGTCTTATGGTATAACCCACTCATGTTCTTTTTAGGAAGAATTTACATAAAGTAAAATACTGTGAGATTCATATGCTAAATGAAGCCACTGTTTTTTTTCTTACATTCTAAGATAAAAAGCACAGTTGGTGCTGTTTTGTTCACATAGAGATTACCAGTACAGTCATTTATGTGGTCTGATTCCCTTTTCTAGAACAATCTATGCTTCCATACATCCTCTTTTCCTCACTTGCCTATCAAGTGTACTTCTATTGTTTTCAAAACATTAATTTTTCATCTCAGACAATAAGTCTTTGGGCTGCTGTTTTGTTTTGTTTGGGTTTTTTTACAGTGCCATATTTTAATTTTTCAAGACTCAAGTAAAAAAAACCAAAACCTTTCAATAGACTCTCCCTGCTCCTGCATTCTGTCTAGGGGGGAGCTAGGTGGCTGTGTGAACGAGAATTTTAGATTCAAGACTCTATTTAAATTCTGTCTGCCCTTCCCTAGACATATGCATATATGCATTGGCACTATGGCAAAAGAAAACACACAGAATCGATCTACCAAATTCATTCATTGCATAGCCCTTATGCATGCACCATGTACCTCCAAGTTCCTAGCAGAAAATTCCATTAGAAGGGAAGCAAACTGTTAATCAAAAAAATTCTAGCTTTCTCTAGAGGGGCCATGGCCAGTCTTACACACTCGCTTGCTACTCTTTTCTGCTAGTTAAACAGTTTTTGTCTGTGACATTCCACTCCCTTACCTTTCACTGGTGATTTAATGATGGAGGTGTTCTCATAGTCTGATGCATGACCAGTGTGTCATATCACAGTCTGATATGTCAACTAAACATGCATTTGTAATCTCATTCTGCTGACATAAGCCAGAACATGAAGCAACAAGATCACTGGATGTACCCAGTAGAATTTTTATTCCTACATGCATATATGTGTATATATACACACACACTTATGTTCTATGAACTTCTTATTTCAAGAAATTATGTCACATCAATCATTCATGCTATTTCACACCAAGATATTCTAGTGCCTTCTTGTATTAATACCTCCCTGTATTCTGTGTTAATGTTTTACAGACTAAGGATTCATTCTTGCAGAGGACACTAAGACCTCACTATTGTCACTGTTCCCTCAAGTGGGGAAGCAGAGGGATGAGTGCTCTTCTCTCTGATGACCTGTGCTAGGAATGGCATGAAGCTGTCAGGGGAGGTTTAGGTTAGGTATTAGGGAAAAGATCTTCACCAAAACTGACAGAGTTCAAGTGTTTGGACAATGAGCTCTGGCACATGGTGTGACTCTTGGGAAGGTGTGGGACCAGGACTTAGACTCAATGATCTTTGTGGATCTTTCCAAATCGGGATATGATATGATTAAATGATTCTTACTCTTTTCATGACATTATCACATTAATGACCTAGACCTGTGATGATGTTCACAAGAACCCAGATATTTTCCTCCTTAGTAAGCACCACAAGGTCCCACTCTGCAGTCAATACTATTGTTATTCCTCTTTAAGTGCTATAATGCTCAGTGTTATGCCACTTGTACTATCATAATCACTCAGGCTCTTTAGTTCCTCCTAGCTGATACTATTATCTCCCTGCTTCCTTAAAACTTCTCACCTCTGTGGCTGCAGGTATCCTTAGACCACTTCTGCTTTTCCTACTGGGAAGATTTTAGACAGAAAATACACTTCCCAACAAGTAAGTGTTCAAAACACATTTAGTGACAACCTTGCCCCCTATTTTCCATTTAGGTGCAAACTCTTGTTGTCTCATGTAGCCATTATTTCAACCAGGGACTCACACAGCAATTCAGTATTTATTCCTCACTTTAATCCAGTACTTTTCATTTGACACTATACCAGATGTTCTATAAATGATCAGACTGCATCTGTTTAATGTAGCTTGGTCAAAACCAGAAGAAGCAATAGAAGAGGCGAATCTGACATGTTGTCCCTGGTATACTCAATTTATACTATTTCCTTCCATGTCCATTAAGACTTGAGGTTGAATTTATGTGCTCCAGCCAATCCAATAGGATCCAAACACTATACAATTGTGGTGTAAATTCCATAATTCCCTGTCCTACTTCAACATGAATGTATCCTTGATCTTACATTAAACACTGGATTAAAAAACACCTTGAAGCATTAATCCCCTTTTCTAATGGAAAAAGAAAGAAATATTCTCTATTTTAGCTGATCCAAGCTTTTAAAATAGTCCTTTGTATGACTTTATCCTTTGACGCCTTCTCCCTTTTAGTATCTTCTTAGTGTTGTGTAATTGACCAAAGGAAGCATCAAAGTGAGTCACTCCACTGACTGAAATAATTTCTGCAGATAATACAGCTCAATTTCTTTCCTGCTATCACTATTGTCAGCATTAATCTATGCCAGCAAAATGTATAAGATTCATTTTCTTATTTCCACTTCAGAAGGCAGTGAAGAGATATTGAATATTGAGAATTTAACCTTTTATGTATTGCATTGCAACTTAATGCATCAACAAACAAAACTGATATTGATCCACTTAATCATTGCCAGTGCTATTTTTACCTAGTTGTTCATGTATTAACTCAGCTTGTTGAAAACACTTGTTGATTCTTACAGTTAGAGTTCACTCTTTCCATCAAGAGCACTTCTACAGTCATGAACAAATGCAAGAAAAATGGTGAAATGTTATAGGGGTAAGTTTGAGCTATAGATGAAGTGAAAAACTCAAATAGAAAGAATCTTATCTCCATACGCTCTTCACTTTACTTAGTGAAAGTTTAAATATACTTAGTATACCCAAAATATTTCAACAGCTTTCTCTGAAAAAAGATCCATGTCACTTGTACCTTCACATTTGTGTAAAAACTATTAGTCCTGAAACAGAAAGCAAATTGCCTTTTGTCTTCTATCTACTCTCCTTTGCAATTTGGACTAAGGACACAGGATAGCTTTTATTCTACTATCCCTGATGCTCAGTACAAACTGAAAAATTTCCTGAATATAATTTCATAGACCTCACAATGAAAATAATTTTATAGACCTGACAGTGTACAGTCACTTAGTGTTACAGAAATTTCTCTTTTTTTCCCCTCCAAATTAAGTTATTATAACTATATCTTCTCTGAATCTACACATTTTTCATGTATTCTGCCTCTCATCCCACAGGCCATACACCTAGATGAGCAACAAAATCCATACATAACAACCTTGAAGACTGCTATTGACTAAAGTTAAACTCAATTCCTTCAGTTGTATTTTCTGCACTCAACATGAACCATCCATCTCATAACACATTACGTACAATATGTATGTAATTTCTCAGAAAATCTTTTCACTTCCTTTTACTCTACTCTTTTCACTTGTTCTTGGATGCTGCCAACATGAATGGCTTTAGATTTTGAAATAGTTTTATTCTTTACTTGCTCCTTTACAGAACTTTGATGGATGTTATTCTGCAGGCTGTTCATTTTTTTAATACTTTCTGTGAGTGTTTATGACAGCTTATACCAGGTTCAAAAATCATTATTTGAACAAATACATTCAGTAAAACTACTGCCAATGCTCATATCTGCCAAAGACAGCTTGATATGTCTAATAATAATAACCTAAATTCTTTCTTCTGGTAAACTTTTGACCAAAGACTATGTAAAAATTAATACTTGCTCTTTTGATGGTTTAGATTAGGCCAAGTGATACTTTAATGACTCTTCAATAAAACATATCCAATAAAATATAAGACTAGATTCTTCTCTCTCCCTCAGATTTTTTTTTGAAAACTTTTCCAAAAACGTTTTCAGAGACTTCGACAAGATTTGCTCTTTCTAAACCCATGTTTGCAGCTGATGATCTCATTCCCTAATCTTTTTCAAACATCTGGTCTTAATGTCACTGTGGATTATAAGCCTTCTCTGATATTGAAGTTCACAGCCCATAATTAAACAGGAAAACCTTTGGCATTTTACCACTTTGTTTTTCCCAAATAGAACTTCCAGTAGATTATAGATTTTAAAAAACCCAACAAAATTGCTATATGGTTCATTATATTAAAAACTCCAATAACTAAACCACATACTCAAAATGTTGCATGTTTTAAAGCTAAAAATGCCAACATATGAATTAGAACTTAAATTTCAGTGAGTGGCACCCATTCACATGGGAGGATGAGGTGGAAGCCATGGGTGATCCCAGCTTACCAGCCAGGATGCAATAGCACAACATCTGAAAGATGTAGGCAGAGCAAGGTGTGGCTGACAGGCTGCACTGTCTGTCCCAGAGAAATTGAAACACTCAAATGGATCCAGAGTCCATCTAGTGAATCTAGTCAGGAGATGGGGCCAGAAAAATGGCTGGAAACAAGATTACAGTGTAGGACCACAGTTTATCCAGAGACAGACCTTGAGAAAGCACACCTCTAGCAGGGCTCTGACAAGGAGGGGGCATCTGGCCTGCCCTGAAATGGGGTCCTGGACCCCCATGCAGAGTGTGAAGGATGAATCCAAGGGAGGCTACTTGGGACAGTTAGTATGCCATGGTGCACTCTGGGTCCTGACACAACTAAGAGACTTTTCAAGCTCCTTGATCTATTTTGATAATATGACCTAAATGTTCTACCATTCTGGGTTCAGTTAGGATTTGCACTAAGGAGAAGCTAAACATAATAAATCTTGGACCTCAGAACCAAATTTTGAGATTATAAATTCAAAATAAAACAAAATATATACATGCAAGTACAAGGGTTTCTCTTGATCTCATTCACCATATTTTTCTGAACTGGAAGTTTTCATATAGCCTTTTAAAACATTCTGTGCTATTGAAGTTCTTAGCCAACAAATAGAATATAATCACATTAATTTATGCCATTATCAAGTTGAGCATTTGTAATCCCACTTCCATTGTCTTTACAACTTGAAGATTTTCTTTTCTCTCCTAGAAATCTCATGTTTCATCTTATGATTATAGTTCTTTTTTAGTTAATTTATTTAAACTCATCAAAGAATTATCCAAAACTTTATTCAAATTATGCAACAATCAATCTGACTGCTTTTTGTCGTGTCAACTTTTCATTTCTTTAAAGACATTCATCTTATCAGTTTTGCATCACTGGGGACTTTGCATGCAGTCTAGAAAGCCATTATAAGAAAAAAGTATTTCAATTTTTCTGTTTCTTTTGTTATATCTTGCTTTGTTCACCCCTCCCATTGCTGCCCCTCTTCCCCTTAGAAAAACCATGTACTTTTGTATAAAGGAAATCATATGACACTTTTAAAACTTAAAATTTTGAAAATATCTACAAGTGGTATTTACTTAATTTATGTGATTGTGGGGTTTTTTTCAGAACTGTTCATTGATATTTTTTTCCTGATATCTATCCTCATAAAATTTCTCAGTGCAAACAGAGTAGAAAATATTTTTATTACCAATTCTTCAAATTAGTCTAGATATCAGGAAGCAAGAATTAGAGGATCAAGAAGCTGTGTCTCCACACAGTGTCCAAGCCATCCTGTGTCATCATTTCTAGATAGAAATAGATATGTGTAGAAGTGAGTGAGGCATCTGGATAGTATTTTTCTCTAAAGAAATACTCTAATATTAAAGATATAGTTTTTTCATTCCCACTTGTCGAAACAGAGGCCAAATTTTCTAAAACTCTTAGCTTGGTACCTCCCTCAGCTGCACCATCCAGGGCAAACACTGGAGAAAACAGGGAGACTTCCTTACACAAGTGCATGAAAGTCCACTTGCTCTGTATTTTGGAAGGAGGGAAATTTTTAAGTATGGTACCTTAAGAATGTGTTAAAGAAAGAAAGGGAGAATGAGGCAGTACATCTGACATACTCACACCATCACCAGAGTTCTGTAGACAGCTTTCTCTTGCTATCTAACACCTCTTCTCAACCTTGAGTCATATTGGTCCAATAAAACCATGACTCATTATTTAAATGAATAAGCTTTTTTTTTCCCAGTAAAATGTCATAAATATGAAGTCCTTTGACAACAGCATTCAAGAATTGCCATGTGGAATCTTTATCAAAACAGAAACAAAGGGACAAGGACAAATAAATTAAATTAAAAAGTGTATTATTTAGTCATTAGTGATGCATCACTGTATGAGTCAGTTGCATTTCAGCCAAAAACAATATTTCCAATATTAACATTTCATAAAATGGTCCCATTTCTGCTGCTTTTCATGGAGCTATGTTATCTTCGTTAGGAATCTAGCATTCATTTCATGAAAAGAGTTTGTAAAATAATACACTTCTCTATGACTGTTACAAGCACAAGCTTGATAAAAATAATGAAAAATTTTATTTTCCACTACACCTAATAACATGCACTCATGCACTCTTCACTTGCACATTAACATCACAACATAAATACACAGTTAACAGAAAAGAGCATTTAAAACTCTAAACCAGAACAATGTGACACGGTCCTGTGATTTAAGCAGAGCTGAATCTTAATATTCTGTTATAAAAGTTGTAGGGAAGTGCGAAGTCTCAAAACACAGCTTAGAAATCAAAAGGTTCTCTCAAGGGAGTATTTACAACATATTTCTCCTTTGTGGTCTTTTCTCAGGATTGATACATCAGTGATTATGAGCTGGGATGAATAAGAAGATTTTGGCAGCAGAACGCCTTCATTAGTCATGAATGTGCTCCCCATTTAGGACTGCTTGCCACCAAGGGGATCCTCATGAACACATGACAACACTTTAGTTTCTTTATCACCTGGTCACAAAGCATATGGACAGTCTAGCAGACAGATGAGTACAAATACAAGCCAAAAACTCAGCACCCACATCAAGGTGAAGTATTGTATGTGGTGTCTGTATCCAAGTATAGAAAGTGCAGACTTGTGATAAACAACTGCCTCAATATATTTAGGATTATTACAGATTAAAATTAGTTTAATCCCCAACAATTCTAATTATTTAGATCTATAGTTATTTAACACTCCCTAGGGAGAAGAGCAATTCAACACATTCGCACAACTTTCCAGTTGTTCATAAGAGCCTTCTGTAGATTTGGAGATCTTCTCATTTGAAAAGAAAGCTAAATGCAGGAAATCTAACAGGCATAGGACATTCATCACACAAAGAAATATTGTGAAGCTAACAGGTGTAGCAAAACTCAATTTAAGATTCTACAAGAGAGGAAGGTGAGTTTGTTTTAACACAAAATAATTTTATTCACTCACACTTTTGCTTTCACATCACCATCAACCACCAAAACAGTTGAGTCTAAGTAGTTTGGCCAACAGCACCAAGACATATATCCAGGGGTCTAGTAAAGATTAACAATGACAATAATAACAAGAGACAAGAGTCATCCAGTTCTGGTTATCCAGGTGTTATCAAAATCCACACATTATTGAAACATTGTCCATCTGGTGGTTGTACAACCAGACATACCCCTTCTTTCTCAATTCATGTCAGTTTAACAAATTTCTCTTCCTCTTTTATTACAAATCTCTACTTAAAACACTGTCACCTGATATTTTAGAATTATTATATGCTTAACAGAGTCCTAGCTACCATGGTATGAAATCTACATTATTTTGACTGTTGCATGGTCTCAATAACATAGATAATCCCAGAATTTTGTGTTCTGTACAACTGATGGCCTGACCTCTTATATCTGAATCACTAACAATTTTAAAATATTATTTTGTTTTATAATAATTTTAGAATAGCCATAATTACAAAAAGCTCATGCTTATGACAGGCATTTCTAAGCATTGTCATTAAAAGATTAAATGCAATTAGGCTGTGATGCAGTTCAAATTGGGACCATAAAAATATACAATCAGAAGAGGATAATAGTGCCAGTCAGATTATATAGGCTGACATAAATTAAACAAACTCTGTCATTATTTGAGCTCAAAAGGGTATTTGATGGTTATGCTATTACACAGAATTTATGAAAATAAGTGACTGCACTGATGCCAAAACAAACTACATGTGCATGATGAAACAAGGAGTGTTTCGAAGCCAGCAATGGTATAAATTGTTTCTAAAGCCTCCTTGGATGCATCCTACTACATGTATTATTTTGAAGGTCATAAAAATGAAAGGAAAAATAACCTCCCAACAGAAACAGCCGCAGGAATTTTATCTACATGGGCCGATGACATGAACATCAGCAGTGATGTAGCCTATCTTTTAAGAAACCAGTGAAAAAAATATATATGCATACTTCTTTTGGGCTTCCTTAAGTTATCAGAGTGAGCTGTGCAACCATAGTGTGGTTACATGAACACAAAAGAAGCCTCCAAGTGCAAGTCACTCAAAATGCCAAGCCCTAAAATTCTGTTCAGAGCCAGTCCTTATACCTAGAACAGATGCAGTCTTTAACATCTTCCTGGCATTCATGCATTATGGCATTAGCTTCATAAAACCAGAGCTCAGTCGTACAAGGTTGCTGAGGATTTTTTCTTTGAACAATTTCTGTACAGAAATAAAAAAGGAAGAATTTTGAGGTAATAAGTGATTAGACTAACTTCTGCATTTTTTAGTGGCATAAGCGCTCATCTCCAGTAGGCTAAAGGATTCTGCTGCTTGAATGACTTCTAATGAAACAGAAAGTTGTAAATCTCTTGCTGTAATACATGCTACTGTACACATTTCAAGATGCTTGATTCCTCCCTAAAGACTGCAAGCTGAATGATGAAGCAACTACAGCTCAGGTAGGTAATGCATTACAGCAAATGTCAAAGCAGAATCATGAACAGAGCTGTTAAATACAGTATTGTTGGAATGCAGCCTGGCTAGGACTCATTCTGTATTCTGTATGAACTACAGAAATGCACATATTATGATACACAAATTGCTCTGAATAGACCACAGTGTAAATGCAATCCATTAACACTGCCTGCAAGAGGGTTTATTATAAGCAGTTTCTTTTAAAATACTAATTTAAAAACATCCATTAGATTCTTGTTAACTTTTGACTGTATTACTGTTGATAACCTTCACTTGTAACTAAGTAGATCGGTTATTTCCGCTACCATATTCATGCTTTTGTAATTTAATTCAAAGCATGGTCACAAGGGATCCTAGAAATGTAGTATAGCTCTTGATCTTTCCTGAATATTTCACAAAATTTCAGGGCTAGAAAAACCCTAAATTTTGAAATTGTTTCAAGAATCTTTTCTGCCTAGGTGTATAAAAAAGCCCTTCAAGGCTCCACACTTGTAACGGCTATAGGCTGTCTCTCAGCAAGAAACATTAGCTTCTGCAGAGTCCTGCATTAAATTACAGATTATATGAAGCTTATATATTTCACCAGCCAGTTCGCAGAGATTCTGTTTGGACAAAAAAAAAATAATTAAGTATTACAAAAGGGTATATCCTCAACTACTTTCTGCATTGTATTCCTAGTTTAACCTTCATGAACAGATTTTTAAATTCACTCTTCCCTCTCCCAAGACAATTCTCTTTTTTGTTTGTTTGTTTGTTTGGTTGGTTTTTTTGCGGGTTTTTTTTGAGTTAGGAAAAGTTGCACAATAAAAGTTATGGAGTTGCCTAGAAAGTCTGAATCACCTACACCAGTCTGTTTCTCAGGACAAAGCCTAGTTCACATAGACTTGAGCTGAAAATGAGATGATTGAAGCTCTGTGACCAACAGAATTCTTGCTTTAATGTACTAATTGTGCAGAGGAGACATGAACTAGCCAGCAAGCTTCAGTGAACATCTGCAATTGTTTTGAAAAGATTTTTTCTTGGTTTCAACTGGGATAGAATTAATTTTCTGCTTAGAGGCTGGTGCAGTGCTGTGCTTTGGATTTACTATGAAAGAAATGTTGACAACACACTGATGCTTTAGTTATTGCTGAGCATTCCTTACCCTAAGTCAAGGACTTCTCAGTGCCACAGGCTCTCCCAGGGACAGATGCACCAGAACCTGGGAGGGAGCATGACCAGGACAGCTGACCCAAAGTGGCCAAAGGGATATTCATGCCACAGAATGTCATGCCCAGCATGTAAACTGCGGAGAGTTGGCCAGAACCTGCTGATATCTGCTTGGGGATGGGATGGGCATTGACCAGCAGGTAGTGAGCAATTGTACTGTGCCTTGCTTATTTCTTTGGGGTTTATTTCTCTCTCTCTCTCTCTCCATTTCATTACAATGGTTATTATTCTTCTAATTATTTCTGGTGTTGTTTTTATTATAATATTTTATTTAGTTTAATTTATTAAACTGGTTTTATCTCAACCCATGAGGTTTTCTACTGTTTACCTTCTGACCGGGATGGGGGTAAGAAGAATCAAAAACTTTCAAACCAGTAAGTTAAAATCTTATTTAAAATCTCACACATTTTAAAAATTCAAACTTTTTCAAACTGAAATAGCTTCTTTTTGTGTTAACAGGAAGTCAATTTTAACATTTAATGGGAGAAGAAGTATTATTATGTGAAGCACTAATAATCAGAAATTAAATACTGAATTTCTAACAGGCTACCTTTGAACCAAAGAAACATGACCATAACTATAGTATTAACTTTCCATTAGAGAAAAAGTAAAAGGGCCTATCTATTACAAACATTGACCTACTTCAGTTTTCAGAATAGGTCTTCAGTTATTTCAGTGTTCCATCACTCTCATACAGAAAACCATGACAAAGATTATATCACATTTATTTAGGTTGCATATTTCCATGGGAGGAATATTGCGCTCCATTCAATGGATTTGCTCTCTCCCCTACCCCCCATCTAAAGTAACAGACTGTAATTTAGTCAGAGTAAGGTGCTAAAAGAGATGAAAAATTTTTCTATTGCTTTTTTTCACCACGAAATTGAAGTAAATGTTCTCTTATTCTAACAGAGAGTGGTTTGGTCATAAAATCGCTTAAAAGACAAAGGGAGAAAATGTGGTTTTCAGCTTTTCACATTTCTTATAACACTGAGGAGGTCATTCATCTCTGCTGAGATAACCAAATTTAGCCATGTGTCACGCTGTATGTGATATGCTATAAATGAAAGCAATGCAGAAAATAAAGCCTCTAGATACTCACTTTTTAATACAATGTTCAGTCTGTAGATTGCCCAAGAGATGAAGACTGCATTACAATGTGAAGATGGATCCTTTTCCAGGATACCCAGAGGTCTAAGGAACATAAAAATCTAAATGAGGACAGTTTGAACACGAAGTACAGAAATACAAACTGGAAAAGATTACAAGGGGCTATTTGGTCCTTTAATGCTGTTCAAAGCCAAAGTGGTGTATTAGAAGTTGACTTCTGGGAAGGTGATGAGAAAATTGCACTTGCAGTAGGAACGAAAATTCCCACCATAATTACTTACCATGTTTAAGTAAATCAAAGTTACTTAAACATGAATACAGAAGCCTGTAATATCTGCAGTCTTAAAATTTTTCATAGACCTTGGGACTTTTTTAGTTTCAGTCCCTTGCTGTTGCTGTTGAACCGCTAGCAGAGAGAAGTCCAGTCTTCAGTGCGGCAAAATGTCTATTTTTATTAATTAATTTCAACTTATATAGACTTTCAAAGATCACCAGGATTGGTCAGCTCAAAACCTCCCCCTAGGCCGATTGGCCAGGCTTGAACTGTTCATATCTCAAGAGACTGTTTTAATAACATCCAAACTTTATCTTTGTTTATAAAACACAGGAAGAAGAGAGAAAGAATTCTCATGGGAAGGGTCTGTGCTTGCCACACCTTGCAACTTTCAAAGATGCCAAACTATACCTAAGAAATATGTTAGTAAAGGATGTTAGTGTTACTGCATGGTCTGCTCTACAGTAGTTGAATAAATCTCTTTACAACCTAAGTCACTGGGTTTTGGCCTGTTGATGAAAAATATTCTGTAAATGTTTTTAGTTTTTCTGAGAAAGAACACAAGCATCACAGAATTGAGAGCAAAGTAAATTTTAGATATATGACAACAGTAAATCCAGAAATTCAGTTTAGTTTCAGATTAGGTAGCTTTCAAGTAACATTCAGCATTACCAGATACAGGTAAATTATTATTCATTGAAAACAAGATTATATCACTTTCAGTAAAACGCTGTTACAGTCGCACCTGATAACTTTGAAACTAAAATAATATTGACTATGTAAACCAGTTGTTTCATTTGAAGTACATGGTTTTAACTCCTCTTTGTCACTTAAATATCTGCCTTAGTAGATATGAAGGTAGACATGGGTGGCAATACAGATCATTTGTATAATGATGCTTGCATTTGACCTAAATCGACTGGCCTCAGAAACACTTCTATTGTACATCTAATTTTTCTATGTTCTCACTTATAAATTTTAAAGTTGCCAATCACTACTTAAATTCCATTTACAAGATATTATTTTTGATTTGCATTCATTTGTAAAGATTAATACTTGAAATCTGTTATTTGCCAAAGGCAGCTAAGAAGGCAAAATAAACTGAAACTATTCCTAGACTGTTTAAACAAAGTTCTCTCATCTGAAGTAGTCTCATTTTCACAGTAACAGGAACAAATAGTTAGTCATGTCCCATTGCTACATATCAAGTTAGGTCTTTGAGGTATAACGAAACACAATCATACTGAAAATTAATATCCTGTGAGGTTTCATTTTAATAAATGAATAAATAAATATAAAAACTTAGTAAGAAAACCTCATTTGAATTACTCTGATCTTAGTTCTTTTCCAAAGAATTTCTAAAATTTTTGATATTTCAGTAATATCCTGAGAAACGAATTACTACAGGAAAAAACTTCAAGTATCTGGGAGCCTTTTGGCATATTTTATTATATGTAATGGGAAAAAAAAGTCAGCTGCCTTTCTGATGTAATCTATCAAAACCTCAAAATTCCACTCTTCGAAACAGTTTTTAAGAAGAAAAGAAATCACTAAATTAACATTACCCAGAAAAGAGATGGGATTCTAGTAGCAGGGCAGTTAGATGGTGATTCAGTTCCCTTTCTTTTGAAACCTAAGATATGTCACACCGCAAAAAACTAATACTGAAAAGATATGTCACTGTAAATCAACCTTCCCAAAGTATAGTTTGGTGTAATTAAGTTTGTGCATTTCTACATCTTCTCTTTACTCAACTTTTTGACCCTACCTAAAAACCTCATTCCTTTTTATTATGCTTAAGCCTTCCATTTACTTTCTGATACCTCTAATTTCTTACTTCTTGTCCAACATTGAAATGAATCACTAATATTATATTTGATTGCTTATTCAAGCGTTACGTTTCCTGTTTTCATCAGGTCTTTCACTTATTCCCTGCATTCAGCTAGTCTTATAATACCCCTTTGAAGTCCTATTCATCCATCTCTAACTCACTTGCACACACTGTTGTCCCCAGGTATACAGGTGGTCTCATAATGTCAGAATTCGAGATGAAAATTAAATCAGTTTACATGGGAAATACAAATGGCAAAGAAACAGGACTGATTAACTCTTTGTTTTATATCACAACTGTCCCTTCTGATATTGCTATTGTCAGATATGGAAAGGCAAACTACAAATTCAGTGCACACTCAGAAACTTACTTGATATAACAGTCACATACTATACAGCACATTTACTTCCCCTTTATTTTCATGGTATCAGGCCACTTTATGATGGTTATTAACAAGTGCTATTTTTAGCAGTTCTTCTTGTTTTTCTAGATTGCTCAGAGTTACACTCCCAACTTTTAGCATGATATTGCTTTGCCTACAGAGAATATGGCAGATTTGTGAAGGCAAATATCCTTCTTTACTGCAAGATATTTGGGGTAGACTGCAGCAAGGGTTCTTCTACCTCTCTTCTGAGCCTTATGTAAACTCTTCAAGGACCTGATACATTTTAAAAATGCAACCTATAAATATTTTTGTAACACACCAAAATGGTAAGGTTACCTAGCTACTAGATATACATATGTTTTTATAGCTGATGTTTCCCATTTCTGTGGAGAAACCTGGCTGAAAGACTACAGGAAGAAGCCAGGGAGCAATAGAACATTCTCACAGTGTGGGCACCAAAACAGACAGTGATCCAAATTGGAAAAGAAAACAAAAGAGTAAGACAAAAGAAGAAAATTACCTTTTAGGCATTTGAAATGAGCATTTTTTCAGGCAGAAAAGAGTACTGGTGTGTTCCTTTCAGTAAGAATGACAACAAATATTTACTCTTGTTTAAAAAATTTGCCCATGGTATTAAACATCAGCATTGGTGAAGGAGAACTTCAGTGCATATTGACTGACATGTGGACTCATACTAAATAAAAACAGGACAAGCTTGTTCACATAAAGTACAGTTTAAGGTTTGGAAATGTAACAACAACAGTTTTAAATAATCAGTGAATCAAGAAATCCAAAAATGCATGCCCACATCCTACTCTCACAGGATCAGGGCACAGAGGGAACTGGTCTGCATGACAGGAAGCACTCATTTGGATAATCAGGCAATCAGAAATGGAGAGCACATCACAGAGGGCACCTGCTTTGAAATTTAGACTCAGCCCTTATAAGAAGAGAGCCCATGGAATCATTATTTTGACAATTTCCTCATCTGACAGATCTTCCTTCTCTTGTATCTTTTCCCAGCAGAACCAGTAGATTGACATGGCAACAATACAAAGCACTGGACTAATTTCAAGAGTTATACCCACCTGTGTAAGGAATATACATTCTGTGTGCTGCAACCTATGTCTGTGTCTGGTTTTTGATGTGTGCAATAGAGCAGTGTGGTGCTATATGTGCCAAAATAAGTGTATCTTGGATGACCAGGAGCCTTGCTTTGTATTAGTTTTCATCACAGGCACACATTATTTACCTGTTTGTCATGGACAGATTCCTTCACATTTCATTATCTCCTGCAGCCTCCCAATCACTGAAAGCCACATTTCAATGACTGTTTAGAGACTACTAATAGGCTGTCAAAATAAGGACAGTAACAAGAATAAAAGTCAGACTGTGCTCACTCCTCCACACCAGTATTTACATATGTTTTCTGAAAGAATCAAAAGCAAAAAAAAAAATCCCAACCAAACTAAAGGTCTGTAAGTCTTAAAAACAGACCTTCTTTTGCAAGTTAAAGCTGCAATGCTTTTCATTCAGTACACTTGAAGTACACTTCAGTGCCATACCTGATTTGCTGCAATGAACCGTCTGTTTAATACTGTCACTTAAGTGCAATGTCTCTTCAAACTTTCCTCCTTGAAACAACCTGGTTTCTATGTCATTGCATCCTGAAAGCCTCTAGCAGACTGAATGTCTCACCTGAAGAGCAGTCTTCTGCCACCTAAGAACAGTCCTCCCCTGTTGTTTTGTAGGCCTCAAAAAAAACTTTTCTGTATGTCCTTTTTAAAAGAATGAGAAATTTAAAGAATAAAATTCAAACCCTTGAAATCTCATGTGTTATACACAGTTCTAGCAAACTTTGAAAATGTTTGTAGACAAGGAATTTTTGGCCCCAAAGTCCATATACCATGGAAGACACACTGTTTCCAGAGAAGAATAAAAAAGAGGAAGATAAACCCTGTACATATTGATGTTCCATATCAATGCAGCATTTCTGAGAAACTATTTTCTGTACAGGTAGAATCACCTCCCTTTACCTGGTGGCCATGCTCCCTTTAATGAAGTCTTGGATACAGTTGGATCTCTAGGCTGCAAGCAAATATTGCCTGCTCATGTACATCTTTTCATCCATAGGGTTTCCCGAGTCCTTCTGCACAGGGCTGCTCTCAATCCATTCTCTGTTCAGAAGGTGTCAGGTACAGCAGAGCATCTGCTGCAACATCTCCTTTATCCCTTGTCAGAAAAATCCTCATAAGACCCAAAGGCTTACAAACACAACGTTTGCAGTTTTCTGAAGACTGTCTCCTACATTACTTCCTAATCAGGTGATCTTACAGCCTTACACATCAGTCTACCCTTTAATCCTGGCCCACCAGTTCCTGTCTGGCTCATCACCAGTTCTCAGGCAGAGCCCCATGCGTTCCAGCTTATCCCTCACACAAACAGCAACCAAAGCTACTTCAGTTACTGTGAAAGCAGTGTACACATACACACATACATAACACAAATACATCTACATTGTTCTGAAAAAAATACATACTTTAATTAATTTATGCACTTAGACTTCAATAGATAAAAAGTTTAGAGCATAACCCATTAATGGATATTTTTGCATTGAACATAGTTTTATAATAAATAACTCCTGAAGTGAAATATGCAATAAAAAGTCTTTCACTAAATAACAATGTTTATTAAAAGGAGTAAATACAAGTTAAAATTTCATTGTTCTAGCCAACAGTGAATATAATTCTAAAAATAATTTCAATGGCTTCCAAGCTACTGCACAAATGGCTCTGCACTGAGAACCTTTGTAATATTTGTAGCAGGTAGAACAACTATTCTTTCTGCACCAAAAAACATTATTCAAAGCTAGTTTTCCTGCTTTGCTGGTTTTGACATGTGGGCCATGAAACAGATTTGCAAGACAATATACAAAATGAGAGAACTGCAGAATTATTTCAGCATCCCTAATTACAATGCAGAGTTTAAAAAGGCAAGGACTGTCGATGCTTTTCTTCACAGAACTCAACTATTTATCAGCTGAAAAAAAAAGCTGTATTATAGCAAAAGTCAACTGGATAATTACAAGTACCTCCAACACTGCTGAATAGTAAAACATCTCATGTATATTTCATATGAAAAATATACTTGATTGTACTATTACTTCTAGTGAACCTACACAAGAAAACAAGGTTTAAATTTCAAATTAAAGAACTGATCTAAAGTAGGAAAACACACTGAATCTGATATAATGTATGGGAATTGGTGAAGTCCAATGAGCAGACCATGCATTGAAAGCAATTTGGCACATATTTCTTAAAGGAAAAAACAAAAAGTTTGCTTTGCAGTACTGTCTTAACAGCCAAACATGTTCCCATTGTACTTCTCTTTTTTGTTAGTCTCACGAAAAGTCACTTATGACTGAAGAGCAAAGGTACAGATAGAAACCCATTTCACTGGAACAAGAAAATAATATTTATACAATTTTCATGGCTTAACCCCAACCAGCAAACAAACCCCATGGAGCTGCTTGCTCACTCCCCACCTGCTGTGTGGGGGAGAGAGTAGGAAGGGTAAAGATGAGAAAGCTCATCGGTTGGGATAAAGCCAGTTTAAAAAGTATAGCAAATGCCACAAACACAAGCACAGCAAAACAAGGAATTCACCCCTTCCCATGGGCAGAAAGGTGTTCAGCCATCTCCAGAAAAGTGGGGGCCCAACATACACAGCCCTGGTTTGGGAAGGCAAACATCATCACTCCATACATTCCCACCTTCCTTCCTCTCCCCCAGCTTTACATACTGAACTTGACAGGTCTGGAATAACCCTTGGGTGAGCTGGGGTCAGCTGTCCTGGCTGTGCCATCTCCCAACTTCTTGTTCATACCAAACCTCCTTACTGGCAGGGCAGTACAAGGAGAAGAAAACACTTTGGTTCTGTGTAAGCCCTGCTCAACCCTAACAAAAACACATCTTTATTACCAACCCGTCTCTGCAGCAAAAATTCCAAACATGTCTCTCCACTAGCTACTATGAAGAAAACTAACTCTGTCCCAGCCAAAACCAACACAACACTGTAATGTGTTCTGGTTAAGTATTGCCTACTTATCTTTTTAAGTCATAAAATCATAGAACGGTTTAGCTTGGAAGGCACCCTAGAGATCACCTAGTTCCAAACCCCCTGCCATGGGAAGGGATACCTTCCACTAGACCAGGTTAATCAGAGGTCCATCTGACCCAGTTTTGAAATTTCAGGGATGGGGCAGCCAGCATTTCTCTTGCAGCAGCTTGTTAAGTTCTACTGCTTTTGGTACAATGGATTACTTTAAAATACTTAGGTACAAGTAATTCATATGTAGTCAGATCATAGATGTGCACTTTTTCTGCTCAAGCCATGGCTCGAGGGGACAGATCCCCTAAATAAATTTCAAAGTCTAATAAGCTTTATTACCTTTAAAAGATATAATTTCAGTGAGATCTGTAGAAATTAAGACACACAGTACTGTTAAAATATGAAGTTTAAACTTCCAACCATTATAAGGATCAATATCCTTCAGCTAAAAAAACATTTGTTTTTGCAACTCTCTACATAGAAAAGAGTAAGGAAACATAAGGACTCACTGTTTCAAAACACAAAGAACCATGAACAATATTGAGCTTCCTCCCAACTCTCCTGTTGTCCAGCTGCTTATTTACACTGCATGATTTTTAGGGGCTTAATAAATATGTGTTACTGTGAGAGATCAAGAAAGAGAGTAATTGTCTTCCCATAAAGCAATAGTAAAACATATTAACATTGTTTTCTTCTGTATTCAGGATCTTTAGGGAAAAAAAAACAGAGTAACTTGCTCTTTTCTGAAATTCTGCAATTGTATCTCAAGAATTTTAACCACAATTACATGGACACAGGTTTTGTTTATATTTTCACATATAACATCCATTAATTCAAGACCTTAATTCAAATTAAACACATACAATGTAAATGCTGCAGTAAGGGAACTCAACATAATTTGGTTACCTCATCTTTGCTCCTGAAGAGTATAAGCAGCTTCCTTAATCTGTGACACACTTAAGGCAAAATACATTGTTTCTCAGGGGGATTCTATATAAATTTTAATCATGCAGTTCTCAAATTTTAAATGACAAAAGAAATTTGACAGAAGAATTTTGTGTGGCTGCCATTTTTGATCCATCTCTCAGAAGGAGCAAACCCCCATGAACATTCTCAAGGAATCATTCTGTTGTGTTGCAAAGAGGTATTTGAACATCAATAATAAAGCCAAGTCTGTCACTCCAACTGAGAGCAAAGCTTTTCAAGCTTCAGAACTGCCACAGGGACACACTTCTTTTGAGGAGTAAATCCAAAGTGGCACTCAAGATTTTACATCTCCTGTGCAACAGTGGTGATTTCTTTGCCCTTTTTTGCCTTTTTTTTCTTCTCTCCTCCATCTTGCAGGGATGATGCACTTTAAAGTTTATTTTTTGTTTATTTCAATGTCTCATTGGAAATAGGAAATCATGGGCATTCTTTTCTTCTTTGCTCTCCCTCCCCACAAATTCAACCTTATTCACATAGGGGTTATTTGTGTTTGAAGAGATTTTTATGTTGACTCAATAAAAGCCTAACCAAGTAGAACTGATACCCTTGGGCAGAATGATAGTTCTTTCATAAGTAAAGGCAACAAGGCATTTTATCTGTTTAAAGGACAAGGTTGTGCAGAGATAAAGAGTAGCAATGCCACAAGAATAAACATGAAGGATGCACTTTGACCCAGAAAAAAACACATAAGAATATCCAAACACTGAGATTAAAAGATATTATTTAGCTGCATGGCAAGACACAGCATCCAACAGGGGAAAAATAGCAACATTGTGGGTGCATTTAATCTCTTACATGATTATTTTGGCTTCAGTCAGGTTACAGCAAAATAAATTCATCTGTCCACTTGGCAATTATCAATATCTCTAATAACAATTCATTTTGACTTCCTTTTAAGATTTACCTAGGAAATCAAGTCAGACAGGATTTTTGAATGTAAGATGTACAATAATTTCACACTTAACCTGGAAGGAAAGAATTACTGTAAATCAGGCCTTTTTTTTTTTTTAATGAATAATTATTTAGAGGGAAACACAGTGCAGTAAAGCTATTTTACAGGCTGCTTGTTCAGACATAACAGAGGTCTGATTGCATCACAGAGGTCCCAAATCCCACCATGGAGAACTATTCCACCAAATTCAGCAGAACGTCTCTGGTTTATATTTGCCAGAGACTTCATCTCTCTCTTCACTTGTTTCTCTACATTTTCTGCTACCTTCAATTGAAAGCAAATGGAAAAGGACTAGTTTGCCAGTCATTAATTTTACAGTAAGAAGAATTTTCAGCTGCAAGTGATTAGCAGAAGAAATGAGTCAGAGTTGACATGCAACACTTTTAAATATAACAGTAGTTGTGAACGTACATAATCACAAAAATGAAACCATACCCAGTGTTTTGTATTAAAGCTTGAAAGTTGCTAAAAGGTACGTAAGAAATCCTTTTGATAACTCCTCCTATTCATACTGTCCTAATCATGCAACTGGGACATGTTCTCCATTTGTATGCAAGATAAATGCAGATGTAATCTTCACTGCTCATAAAAAAACCACCAAACTCAATAGCAAAAAACCACCACACCATCTAACAAATCAAAATATACAGAAAGAAAGAAAGAAAGAAAGAAAGAAAGAAAGAAAAAAAGAAAGAAAGAAAGAAAGAAAGAAAGAAAGAAAAAGAAAACAATTACCACGTGTGGTTTCTTAAAATGTAAGCCTACCAATACTTTTGAAACTGAAGCTGAAATATTTTTGAAGACCCTTCATTCCCAGTCTTTCAATAACCTCATAATTTACTACATGTTCTCCAATCCCAGAGTGGTTGTCATTTGCTTAAACTTATTTCTGACATAGATGAACAATGCAGAGTAACTCAATAAAAGTGACAGAGGTACCCTAAATGTACACCAAGTGTCACATTTCTCAGTTTCTTTCTCAGGAGGCCTGGAGCCCAGGGAATGGATCAGTTACATTTTCAGCACATTGCAATTGATTTTCTTTCAACATCTTTCTTTCAAGCTTTATCCGTTTCTTGCTGCCGGACATTCTGTCTCTGTGCAAGTTTATGTTGGCCTGCAGACTTCTATACAGGCTGTTCAGCACTTAGACTTTCTTTTCCCTTTCCTGTCCACAGTTGTAGCTCCCATAAGAAGATAAACCCAGGCCCTCCTTTGGGTGCATCTAAGAGCACATGACACCCTTTCCCTTCCACAGTGCTGTGAATAAGGAGCTTCTCCATGGGTAGACTCTGCTCAAAGTGAGTGACAAGAAAAACAAGGAGACATGGGATTTTCATCCTGCAATAGCATAATTGGAATCATTCATGTAGGTGCCACTGTGTAACCAGTGATGAGACAGCACACACACTAAAGCATGTAAGCATCAGTAGACTTAAATGATCCTCTATATTGAGTTTGCATGGTAGGGTGTTGGCAAAAGAAGGGGCTGCAGAGGCAGCCCTTTGTGATACATTTTATGTATATGGATTCTTGGAGCTGCAAAGTCCATCTAGGGATCTCCTTTTTCACAAAAGCAACACTTTCCAGCACTTTGTTCTGTGTTATTGCTGACTTTGTGGCTACAACCAACTTTATATTTTGACTTCACTTGGCAAGCTGAAATACTACAGCTTTTTGATTAATTTATTCAGGGAAGAAAGAGTCCCTGAACAATCTGTCCTTACTCTGCACAGTCATCGATCCAACTAGTAATCTCCTTAAGATGTCTCTCTATTCATCTATTCATACTTAATTCTCTGCAGATTCTGTTGACAGACTCTCATCCTTGCTCATCAAGTTCATGAGCCCTCTTAATCTGCACATATGTTTAATATGAACTTTGAGATGATTTATATGCTTGGGGTTATTCATTATTGAAATATGGAGTTAATTGGGCAGATCTTCTCAAATGCACAGGAGACAGGAGGGATTACAATTGCAAAACTGAGTATTACACTTGTTCATGATATTTTGTTCTCTTCGCCCAACAGATAACAAAGAATCTCATTTATCCTGTGCGTTTTCAAAGATTTCTACTGTTTCTACTGTTTCTACAGTTCTAAATTAACAGATTGATTCACTGTATTTTACAGAAATTCTTACCTTCTGTACAGTGACATTTTCCTCTGTTACTTACATGCTCAAAAGTACTCTTCTTAAACCACTAACATCAGTTTGCAAAAGAATGACATCTTAATATACCATGATGTTGCAAATGTGGGGATTTGAGTAGTCCTCTCTCTCTATTTGAATCCACCTGAATTAGAAAGAAACACACATTCTGTGAAAGACGTTTCTCAGAAACACCTCGTTTTTAGAATTCATTCTTCAGAATATACTTTTTTTGCTTTGCACTTTCCCCATGAGGTAGCTCTTTTGTGATAAATCTTGCAGCTAGAAGCTGGAAGCAATTAAACACTGTAGATCTATTTCCTATCATAAACCATGAATTTTAAGGTGTTATAAATGAAAATAGGTGCAGTATTAAAACAAAAATACTAATACTAAATTACCAGTCTTTTTAATTAACTGCCTTTTCTGGGTCAGGATATTAGCATTAAGTGTATTATGCCCTCAACCAAAAGGAATCATGATTAAATTTAGATTGTCACAATTTTTTCTTTGTGTATTCTCTGTAAAGTAAGTTCTACCAAACAGTAAAAAGTCATTTCTCAAAATAAAAATATCAAAGACAAATGCTTGATGAGGCTATTTGAAATCAAACTTAAACCGTAGGAGTCAGGGATGAAAAGGTCATCTGTCTTGTCTATTTTTAAACGTCTCAAGCAACAAGAATTCAGTATTATTCCTTAGGAGATAAGTACATTGTCATTCAAACCTTTTTTTATTAATTCTAACTGTAATCTTATTTTATAATCCCTTAATTATAAAACTTACAGTCAACAAGGCAATGCCATGCATGTATAATATCCTTCTACAGACATTAGGGATCAATATTCCTTAATCCAGTGCCACCCCAGAGTGATTAATTATAACCATGTCTGTGTTCTGTCAAGAGCCAGTGGTAGGTACACATATTTATCCCATTTATAAACTACGTAAACTTACTAGACCGATACAGAATGAAAGGCTTCATGCAAGTTTAAGACACATTTCCCACTGAGAGGTAATATCCCAGTAGGGAGGAAGAAAGGCTTTTCAGGACAGAAGCTGAGTGTTAGCCAAGTAAATTGAGCAACGGGTTCCTTTTGTAACAAAGATGAATCTGCATACTTAAGAGAAACAATTTAAAATAACCAGACTGTCTCTTACAGTAGGACAGAAAAGATTAAACTTCAGAAGGAAATGTTCTCTTGAAGTTCTGCAAGAATTCACAGGGGGACTGGTAGTATGAACTAACATGTTTCATTAAACAAAAGTAATCTGAGCCAATCCTAGAAATCAGTTAACTGAGGGCAAGTTGCAAGGATTATTACTCAGGACATCTGGTAAAAACAGAATCTTCTGGAAAAAGACTGAGGCTTCCAAGTAAGCTGTCTGCAATAAATGGGAATTAAGGTTTAAGGTTTGCCCCCAGACTAGACTATGGATCTTCTAAGAATCTGCTCCACAAAAGCACAATATATTTCTAATTATCTTAATACCAGCCATCGTGGGAATGCATTCCGAAAACAAGATAAAATCAAGAACCTACCACAGTTAAATGGAGATGATTGTCAAAATGCAGCTTATCAGAAGAACAATAAATAGCAGATGTGAAAGTGTGGCATTTATCCCAGGCTGATCTCTCAGTTTACATGAGTGAAAGTAACAGTGGTGTGTGACTATGAGAGGACTCCACACTAAAATTCTGCCATTCTCAGGCTTTCAATGAGTCTGAGCAGTGCAAGTGGCAGGGTGGAGGGACAGTGAAATAAACTGTTTTGTCTCATATAAGCAATTCAACAGTTTTATGAAACCTTCCAAGAAATCAATTAATTTTGAAAAAGTCAAAATCTATTGACTTGTTCAGTAGAAGTGTGGTAAGAGTCTTATATATAACAAATATCTTTCCTCAAACACAAACTAGTCAATCTATGTGACAAAGGCCAAAAAAGTCACCTGGAGACTGAGGTGCTCACACACTTTAAATCATACTCTTTCTAGCATTTCAAGTGTAATAGTACAGATACTAGAATACACTATCAGTTTATAACACTTCTTGTTCAACGAGAAAATATTTGAGAAGCAAAAATATTTGAGAAGATTCTTCTTAGTTGAGATCACAGAGCAGTGCAAATTCTCAGTGGGTGCCTTTAAGTACAAATGTAGTACAAGTAATAGCATCAGGGGATTTATACACTATTAATACTATTCACATAAGCAATTCCCCACCTGAAACAAAACTAGTCCTTTAAACTAAAAAAGAAAAAGTTAAAATCATGAAACTGTATTTGAAAATATCACTTTCAGTAAGCAAATCCAAACTTTAAACAATTTTCCTTTTAACCTCTCTTCCCTGAATCATCAATCTGGAAATTAATGATCAACTCAAAATATTAGTGTGTTCGCAATGGTAAAGGCTAAAATGTTCCTAATCCCTGAGTCAAGATAACTTGAGAATAATCACTACACTCTTTTTCTCCTCTCTTGGCAACTGCTCAAGGCCACTCTTATAAAGTTGCATGAGGATATAGATTGACACGGTAAGGGCATTTGAAGATTCTGATTAGTTGCTTTTTCTAATTGGGAGAGTGGGATGTATTACCAAAATTATTAACCCATAAAATCATTGGCATTTCAAAAATTAATCTTTGACTTGTAAAGTCAATATGAATGAAAGTTTGGGAGGTTTTTGACTGCCAATATGCATATACAATTGAGTTGTAATGAGCTCAGTTTCTTCCTTAAGCAAGACAGGAACTTAAATAAAGATATTTTACTGTTTTCCTTTACCTTTATAAGACTGCCCATTCAAATTTCAGCTTGACGTGTCTTATATATGTATGTCTAAATAAATAAACCAAAGAACAGGAACACTTACGAAGAGAATTAAAGAAGATATTCTATCCTTCATCATCTGAGAAATTAAATGTGCCAAATACACTAAGTTTTACGTGTGCATGACAGAAGTTGCAGTTTATCAAATGGGAGCCTTAGAAATTTAGGGACAGAGCCTGACTTCTCATTACTGAAAGACAAGGTGATTAAGACAGAAGGTTTTAGCAAGCAAACGGATAGGTTCAAGCATCATCAACCATCTTCCAATCACATTAAATTTGGACACAGAAGACTACAGCTGGCTCGCCCCTATCATTCAAACTGAACCATGGTCATCTGACTGAGGAACATGGACTGTGCAACAGAAAGATAGGATCCTGAAATTCAGCTGGAATAAGACGGAGTTCTGACAGGCCAAACTCCTTTTTGCTGTTTTACGCATCATGTGTGTTCTTGAATTATAAACTGAATACTTAGTTATGAGTTATACACGTAGCAGTGTAAACACATGTTGAAAGCAACATCCTTAACAGTTTTAATATTGGGAAGGGGAATAATTATGACGTGCCATATGAAAAATACATATATAGGGACAATGTGAATGACCACAAATCTTACATTATGTCTGATTTAAATAGTATGAAATATAATCTAGACAAGACAAAGATGGACCACACAAGACCACTGAGACTAAAATCTCTACATTCCATAACTTTACATGCTTTTTGTTTCCATGATTATGATCATTTCTCTGACCTCACTTGCAGCAAACCAGAATATTCTGCAGCAAGGAGCTGCATGGTTTCATTAAACATATTGTAAAGAAGCACTTATTTTGTTTGGTATGTATGTTTCTCCTGATGTTACTCGTGTTCACTTGCTGTCATATTCTAAGACAAAATGGGATTGATTTTGTTTTTGACACTATATGTAGATGGAGACATATTGTCTCCAAATGTGGAGCAGATGGTCAGTAGGAAAATGTCTTTTGCATCAGGATGGAAGCAGTTTATTTCAGTAAATGCATGAGAAATTTGTTACCACTGAAGTCTGTCTCATGGATCTCAGCTGAGCTCTGTTGCACGAGAACTCCAAGTTCTCTGAGACCTATTGAAACTATCATAGTAAGAAATAACTCTTCTCACAATCACATTTTTTACATCAAACTACTGTGAGTTGTTAATTCATGAGATTAGTTGGGTGCTAGGTAAGGACAGCTGACAGCTAGACCAAAGCAGAAGCTGTGTCTACTCTTTCCTCAGGCTTCAATAAACCATATACACAAACAAACACACACCCAGATGCAGACACACATATATACATACAAACAAACCAAACCAAGCAAACGAAACCAAGCCAAACCAAACCACACCAAACCAAACCAAACCTTGAGAGGAGCTGCAAAAACAAAAAAGCTTCACTAACCACTCACTTCAATATAGGAATCAAATCCATATCAAATCCATTCTATCCCCTCCAACTCATCCATCCCCTCCTAGCCTTTACCTGTGGCTAGCACAGGTTTTTCCCATGAGAAGTTTTCTTGTGTTTTGTAAATAAAGATAAAGTTTGGATGTTGTTGGAACAGTGTCCCAGAACTTGGGCAGTGCAGGCCTGGCCAATCAGGCCTGGGGGAAGGCTTCTGACTAACCAATCTGGGTGACTTTTGAGAACTCTATATATGTGATGAAATCAAAACAATAAAAGTCATTCCTTCTTGCCACTGAGAACTGATACATTCATTACTCTGCTGGCTGCTCAACAGCAACATTTACCCTCTCACTTCAGGTTATACCCAACATTCCACGGGTCATTCATCCAGGGAACCTGAGTGTGTGCAGGCATGCATGTGAGGAGGTGAAGTAGGAGGAGTTACAGTAAACTGTTGGCATCCTGAGCCTCTCACAAGAGTGCAATACTTGTAAAGAGTATTTCTTCTTCCTTCTCCTGGCTGGGACAGGAATGATTTTGAAGTTCTCTCCCTCCTTTGTCCTGGATACTGGCTAGCTTTCTTCCCCTGACATTCCTTGGTGTGACCCAGTCCCTCTTTGAACCACCAGCACAATGGGACATACCTTACACTATTAACCCTCTGGCTTTTGCAGGGTTATTGGCCTCCAATACGTCTTTCCTGCAGTGGATAGAAGTTACCTTGTTTTCTTTTTCAGTACATTTTCTTATTTACACCCTATGGCACTGTTGAATTTGGTTTTATACATTTATGTACAAAGACTTTTCAAATCAATCATTGTCTCCTCAGTTCCAAACTCACCGTACACAGGAAGAAATATTCAGTTAATATTATGGGATGCAAGAAGGACTAGAGGATGAAGTACAGAAGATTTGTTTTCAGAACAAGTGTATTTGAAGCACATATTTTTATTTCTTAAATCATGTTGATGCTTTTAACACTCCTGTTTCTGCATACGGCAGTCATTGCATTGTTGTACATGTAAGTGATCTTCATAATTCTCAATTGAACTGGAACCCAACAAAAATAAGGTGGAATGAAGCAAATAAATCCTAGAAAAGTGGTATAAATTACAACTTATAATTTACAATTTGTATGCAGTCAACAAGGAAAATTAATACTTATTTATCAAATTTGATTAGATGTCTCATATCTGTAATTATAGGTAAGTGTTTTGGATTTTAAATTTGTACTCTTGTTAATTTTAAGAACCATTTATCAGGAAGGATATAAGCTGGCCTGTGAACTTTAAATATTCTCCAGGGTTTTCACTGAGATAGGAAACTTTTGCTTGACACTGTGGATCAGATCACCTCCCCCCTCCATTTGCTTCACAATAAATGGACATGCATATTTAATTTGGGTGTTAAACCATAATAATTCTTTGTGGATTCAGTCTAGCCTGAAGCTCAGCCCCACACAGCCACTCACTTTCTCCTACAGTGGGATTGGAGAGAAGAGGAAGGGTAGCAAAGACCAAATTTCCAGATTGAACCAAAGACACTTTAGTAGGGAAAGCAAAAGCCATGCACAAACAAAGCAAAATGAGGCATTCATTCACCACTTTGCATTGGCAGGTAGGTGTTCAGCTGCGCCCAGAAACATCAGGCTTCACCAAGTTTAGCAGTTACTTGGGAAGACCAAAGCCATCACTCCCTCTTCCCCCCAGCTTCATGTGCTGAGTGTGATGTCATACAGTATGGAAGACCCTTGGGTCAGTTGGGGTCAGCTGTCCCAGCTGTGTCCCCTTCTAATTCCTTGTGTACCCACAGCCTACTTTCTGGTGGGTTGAGGGGAGAAGGAGAAAAGCACTTCAGCAATGCCTAAAACTTCCCTGTGTTATCAGAACTGCTTTGGTCACAAATCCAAAACACAGCACCATATGAGCTCCTATGAAAAACATTGAGTCTTATCACAGCCAAAAAACAGCAGAGCATTTAGCCAAGTCATTTTGCCTAGTATTTTACCGACCTGCTGCAGACCTAGGGTCTTTTTAAACAGTCTCCAGAACCCTGTCTGGATACCTTTGGCATCTCATATGATGCCAGGTATTTGTAACCAGGCAATAAATATGGCACAGGCCCTTAAAAATTACAGTTTACAACACAGCACTTTATCCAGCTCATGCTTGATTCTTAAGAATCACTGAATACATGCCTAGGATAAGTGCTCAGGAAAATCAGCGTAAGCACTACCCTACAAATGGATCAGCCTTTTGCCAGACTGGAAGTGTAACTTCAACAGTTTATTAGAAAAAATTGCAGGCACTTTACTCTTTGGTTTAAAGAGTATTAACATTTTTGCTAGTGTTTTTAATTATGAAATTTTTGTAAACAGTGACTTTAAAAATGTAATGTGAAATTTGCCCACCTTGATGAAAGCAGTTTAGAAAATCCTTTACAGCAGTCATCAACTTGGATTTTTAATTGTGTAGAAAAATTCTGTTCTACAAAGCTAATTTTACAGAGCTATTTTGACAAATACTGATATGATTGAAAGCCAACTTCAGATGTCCAACCAGATTTTTGTAGTGTTCTGATGTAAGTCACAGCACTGTAAAGCTCTGAACAGAATTATCAGCCTTACTCTTTCCTACTTAGCTCATCACATCTGTATAATGGGAAATTGATAGTGTCAACACAATGGCATTTAGAAGTCTATACTCAGGTTAGAACGGAAAGCAATGGAGTTACTTCAGGACAGCACTGAAAGTCCAGAGTAATGAGCAGGAATCCTTAGTCATACCAGCATGTTTTTACTGTTTCTGGAATTTAATGTAGCATCCACATTGTTGCCCTGAACTATATGGATGAAGGAACACACAACACTAGTTGAAACAGTTTTATGCCATATTCAATTCCTCAGGTAACAAGCGCAGGTTACCAAAACAATGTTGATCAGAATTGCTTGGTTAACTGAAATACTAACTGATACAGCAAAATCTAGAGCAGATGTCACTAATTTGTTATCATTTAGAGTGACATACCATTTTATGTAAGAATGTATATCTGTATGTGTAAGTGTACTTATAGCTAAACTACAGATCAAAGCACAAATGTTCCATGAGCACTCAAAGCCATGACCATATTAGCCTGTCATGAGAAGTTACCTTAAGCTCAGTTCAGAATTTATGCAAATTTTGTTGAACTAACTTCCACAGAAACAACAAATTTCAGAGCATAACAAAGCATTGGTCCCCGTGCCAGGTTGATCTGCTTACACCTTAACTATTAACACCATTCAACCACACAGAGATGTCTCTCTGTGCTTCTCACATTAAAAAATTACAGTCTCAGGCCCATTTCTGTCTCTCTGACACACCAAAAATATAGGCCTTAAATCTATGGCAAACAGCAAACTTCATGTGATGGCATCTGCTCAGCAGCTAGGTGCTTCCATTTGCATCAAAAGTGTATTTCTGTCTTGGTGCCGACGGTCTACTAGGGTCCAGCTCTCTCATAAACCCTCCTTAGAGGAGCTTGTTCCTCTGTATTGCTATTATAGCACGGCACCCATATCTATAAGAAGAGATCTGACATCAGAGGAGCCCTTATCCTGCTCAAGAAAATCAAAAGCTTCAAGCCTGTCTCACCTTGCAGGTCTCCATCCATGAGTCACTCAAACATAGCCAAACATGTTTGGCTCCCAAACATGAGTCACTCTCTATATGTCTTCTCTAAGAAGAGAAGATCTTCCCTATGAGGGAAGAACTTAGGGTCTACTCTATCTAAAGTCTCTATGAAGCCCCAGCCAACCCTGTTTGTTTCCTTTCTAATAGCACACAGCCTGTTCATCTGCCCCCATTTAGGTTAGAAAAGATTTCCAAAGTCACCCCACCCTTACTGTTTCAGGTAGCAGTAGAGAGCAATGAGGTCTGCCCCGAGACCTTTGCTCCAGGGTAAACCAACCCAGCCCCTTCTGCTGCTCCTCAAGAGACTTTCCCTCGAGACACTTCCCCAGCCTCTTTGTCATTCTCTGGACATGCTCCAGCTCCAGCTGGACATGCTCCAGCTCCAGCACCAATGTTTGTCTTGCTGTGAGTGGCCCAGAACTGAGTACAGGATTTGAGGTGTGTCCTCACCAGTGCCAAGTACAGGGGGACAATCCCTGCCCTGGTCCTGCTGGCCACACTATTGCTGATCCAGGCCAGGATGCCATTGGCCTTCTTGGCCACCTGGGCACAGCTGGCTCATGCTCAGCTGCTGTTGACCAGCACCTTCAGGACATGCTGTGCATCTTTCCAGCCACTCTGCCCCCAGCCTGTAGCATTGCATGGGGTTGCTGTGTCCCAAGTGCAGGACAAATTTCGACCCAGCAATGCAGGACTTTTACCACCACTTATTTCCTGCAAGTGCGACCACTGTGTTCTACAGGCAGTCCTAGCTGCTTCAGGACCAAAGAGAGCTTTTCCTCAGGACCTTCATCTGGGTCAGAGCCTCTGATATGCCCAGTTTTCATCCCCAGACAGGAGACAAAGCCCCGTGCAGCACCACCACCTGAACTCCCACACGGGCTAGAGCAGCCTCCAGGTGCTGTTCCCTGTTGTCTCTGGGTGTTCATCCCAGCCAGGTCGAGCCTCTCCACCTACTGTGCACCTGTAAGCCCCTTCTACACAGCAACCCAACAGTCAGAAAACAAAAAATCAAAGATCCACCGATTATGAAGGAGATAACATCAATAAGGGATAAAATCTGGCAAATCCAAATGCTGAATTTGCACCTAGGATGGAGCAACATTGCACACAATCACAAACTGGGAGAAGAGTGCAGCCCTCAAGAAAGGGATCTGGGGATGCTGGTGAGCAGCAGCTCAGTGTAGTCAACAGTGTGCCCTGTCAGTCCGGAAGGAACTTGCCATAAGATGTGGGGATACTGGGGGAACTTAAGATAAACACCTCTCTCCCCCCACCTCACATTTACTGTTAAATAAAATCTATATTATTGACTTAGGTGTACAGTCTCATTTACGTCTTAATTAGGCAAAGACATCTCTCACTAATCTGATCACAACACACAGGAAGCCTCCCACCCTTTCCAAAACAATTGTCAGCCTTTCTTTCAGTCAGCACTTGGAAGGTGTTACAATCCAATTGAGTTTTCTGATGTCAAGTGTGTTTAGGTAACAGTTTACTGTTTGACCTACTTTCTTCCAAATAGTTCAGGTAGACACTCTGCATTTACAGGAACTTCTTCTGTCCACTACTGTCAAGATATTGAACATTGCCTAAGGTCTCAGTTGAGCTCTGACATTTCTAATTATTCATTAAAAAATGATGCATTAAAATCCATAGCAAAGGTCTACTAAGGCAGACCCATAGGAAATCCAATCCATTTTTCTCTGGAAGGACTTAATGAAAGCTGTCAGATGAAACTGTAGATGCCACTGGAATGTATGAAGCTTACGTGCCATTCACAACTGAAATATTAATCCAGTTGTGCTGGTTTGGGCTGAGGTAGAGTTAATTTCCTTCACAGTAGCATGTATGGGGCTGTTCTTTGGATTTGTGGTGGGAACAGGGTCGATAACACACATCTTTTCAGTATTGTTGAGCAGTGCTTGCACAGAATCTTTTCTGCTTCTTGCACTGATCTGACAGCGAGGAGGCCAGAGGTGCACAGGAAGTTGGGAAGGGACAAAGCTGGACACCTGAACATAACTGACCCAAGGGGTATTCCATATTATATGATATCATGCTCAGCATATAAATATAGGGAAAGAAGAAAGAAAGAAGGACATTTAGAAAGATGGCTTTTGTCTTCCCAAGTCAGTTACATGTGATGGAACCCTGAGAGCTTTCCTGGAGATGGCTGAACACACCCCTGCCCATGGGAAGTTGTGAAGGAATTCCTTGTTTTTCTTGTTTAGCTTTGCTTGCATGTGTGGCTTTTGCTTTACTTATTAAACTATTGTTACCTCAACCACAAGATCTCTCTCTTTTACCCTTTGGATGCTCTTCTGTGTTCAAGTGAGGGGGAAGGAGCAAGCGGCTCTGTCCAGTTTCATTGCCAGCTGGGTTTAAAACAGACAATAACTGTATCTATGATTAACTTGAAACAAACTCTCTTTCTTTTAGCTCTGTAACATATGTAATTATGTAATTCTCTTTTTTCTCTGTAATCTATGAGATTCTCTGTCTCTTTAAAGCTGTCAACTCTCAGAGTAAGGGATATCTCCAAGTACGACTCTATAAAAATGACAGGATTATCATTAGTTAAGACTTAGTCTCTATCTTTATTGAAGTAATTATGTATGCACACCCACAGATACAAAGAATCAGTGCTTCATTGCCATTGGATAGCCACAGACTTCAGCTACTTCAGTAAAAAGTGCTCACTACACTAAAAATGGTTCATATTAAAAATATTTACTCTGATTTCCATCTTATAATGTAAATGTACTAAGACATTCAGCTGGTTAGCATTATGTTGTCATTGAAAGTATTTCTCACTAGCCGACACCATCTGTTTATGCCCAAATATTTTCCTTCCATTCAGGCTAGTTGAAAGTAACAGTAAAAACAGTCTGGTAGGGAAAAGTGCTAAATGTGCTGATACACATATATATCAAGAAAAGCCATTTTTAATATTGTTTTAATCCATAGCCAAAAATTGAGCTGTTGCTTTTGAAATTCGCTAGAGAGAAAAGTGAAAAATTCTTGTGACGATCTGGAACAACAAAGCCAAAGGAAGAATTTCCATTTACTGCCACAAGTAAGTGTTAAGATGCTGACTCCAATTAATTTAAAAGAAATCTTAGAGAAAGTAGAGAATAATTACTACAACAAGTAGAAAAGACTCATAGCATTCTCCTGTGTGGTAATATTTATGTTTCAGAGCTCATCTTCCATGAGTTGAAAAGAGTCACTTGTTTGAGTAATTTCTTTTTCTATGTAGCCAAATGACCTTTTTCATCCTCTTAAATTCTATATAGAACCTTTTATTCTCTTCCATTTAGAAATAGTGTTCCAAGTGATCCCCATTCACTGTTCATCTTCTGCCCCTGACCCCAACTATCTTCTCTTTTCTAGTCATTATTCTTATGAAGTAATAGGCAAAGAAAACCAATAACCAGAAGGCTGTCTCCAGGAAGGCAAACTAGCTATGCTGGCATTTAAATCTACTTTTATTTGGCAGGGGAAACATTTATAAATGCTTCTTTAAAACTATTTACATCAAGAGTCTTAATACATCACTGAGGGAAGCACCAGAAGCTCCCTCTGGAACCATATAGACTCCAATAAAGGCTTTTCACTTGGCTTTGTTATCTGTATTGATTTTTGGTCTCAGCTGCATTCAGCCTAGAAGACAAATAGCCTCAGCAACCAGCAGCTCTGTTCACCAGTTGCCCTCTTACAAAGTCTCATTTCCAGCTGGAACCATGAAAATTGTTTCACCTGCAGTTTACACAGAGGAACCTATGAAGAGGTACATAATAGGAACAAATATAAAAATTTGTATTCTGCCTTGTCAAAAAAGTGTGTGCTGTGACTAGGCAATTTTCAGAGAAATGGTTTGGGATTTATAGTCTAGTTGGTGATGGAATGTTCTTAAACATCTTTCTCTTACTCTTGTATTGTTGAGTTTGTGGCCATAAGGGAAGCTACAGTGAAATAATTTTTCCATGTTGCAGCACTGATCATTAGCTCACCAGTTACATTCCATTAAACAAGGGGTTTTATACTTTTCTCCCATAAATTGATTTTTCTACTAGTTTTAGGCTTAGTGGTCTCTACTAAGTTCAGTAAGAATATATCTTTTCAATATAATGAGCATTGGATTATCTTTCTCTTGTATGTACTAAATTTGTATTTCAGTTTAAGCAGTTGAAACTGCTGAAACTGAGGGGAAAATGAACTTTCAGTTTAAAATTAAAAGATCACCATTTATATATCCCATCACATCCCAGTGTTACATATGGCTTTCTTTTAGCATCTGTAAATCATAAAGGTGTTTTCAGCGGTATGGTTTTGACATAAAATAACACCATGTGAGTGAGTCAAATTAACCAACCACTCAAATCAACATACCCTAATTCAGGTGTATATTATCATGGTAGTTGCAAATGATTAAAGAATTGTAATTATTTTTATCTTGCATTCTCTCCCTAATTAAGGCTTTAAGGAAAGAAATAGTAGTTCTGTGTGTCTAAAGATGACATTAGTCAATGCTGCAAATTTTTGAAGAAAACAAACCCCAGATACCAAAAGCTTTGGAAAGAATTTCTCTCTTAAGGATAAAAAACCCCAAACACATAAACAAACATTTATACACATGCATGTCTGTAAATATACATACTTAAATGCATTTCAGCTGAACACCTAGTGGGAGCATGACAACTAATACTGACTTTTTGTGCTGTTCACCTTCTAGTTTTCATACATATGAATACACAGATGGAATTGTTTCTACTGGGAGTTTGATCTGCTGATAGCAAAGAGTATGAAAAAATACATGACACTTTCCCAATTCCCAGCTGATAACCAGGTGACTCTTTTTAAAGAGGTTTACAATGAGCTTCAGCAGACAAAGATATCAAATAAAAAAAATAAGCTGCAAAGTGACAGGACAGAGAATGTGTGACTGTTCTCAACAATGGTATTTGTTGACTGACTCACCAAATATGCAGCAACAATTTATCAAATGGTTTGGAAACCAGCATGATTTCTATGCAATGCTTTGGTTTAAAAAACAATTTTCTTCCCAGTAAAGCTATTTTTTGGTATGTCATTCTGAATTCCTGTATCACTGCTTGAAGATATTTTAAAACACATTTCTATGTTACCAGAAAATAGTGCAGCATTGTAGCCAAAAATGGATCTTGACATCTGCCATTTATAAACACAGATTTCTAGACAGAACTTGTTGTCTGTAACATGGTTAAAACCCCAAAGAAAAAGGGAAACTAACCCAGCTTTGACCTAAGACATTATTTAATAAGTAGTGCTGCATCACAAATATGAAATTATATTTTGAGCTGTCCCATGAGACTCAGATGATCTGTTAAGAAGGTCACTTTTAGACCAGAGGCAGAGATCATATCCACCATTCAAATCTTTGTTCTCCTAGACCCATGAAGATGAGGCATTGCACATCTCCTGGAGCTTTTAAAGATCTCAGGGTACTTGGTCTTTCAGAACAGCATAATGAGGAGAAAATCCATGTTTTTCTACTTCAAGGATAATTGGTGATTTAACTCTTCCCAGGTATCCAGCTAGTCAATGCTTACAAGGCTGCACAAGGGTTTTCTTTCCCTAGTTTTCTTTCCCTAGAAAGTGATTGTCTTGTGATATGAAGCATGAATTTTCCTTTATTAAAATTATGTTAGACAAGTCTTCAAGTCTATCCATCACAGGCTGATATATATATATAGAGAGAGAGAGAGAGATAAATTTCTGCCTCTCCCTTCCCCAGCTGTCCATTTGTTTAAACATTCTTTGTTCTTTTCTGATGCATGAGAATATAAAAGATTTATTAAAGCCAATCACTATAAACTTATAACTGCACATCGAAATTAGTTGGTTTTGCCTTTAATTTTGTGCTATCTAGTGACCCTAAATTTTATCTACAGCTTTAGTTAAAAACTTATTTCTATTTCTCTGACCTGTGTCATGTCATATTTTCAAACTGATACTTCTCGAAAGTGAAGTATATTACTGAACACCTAAGTGTGCTTGGGAGAAAGAAACACCTGCATAAAACCATTTTGTGGTTTTTTGAATGACCCTAGGTATTACTTCTTTCTCTGTAGAAGTACTAGAAATGCAGATATACCCCAGGCAAGGTCTATTAGATAAAAATGATATTAAGAAGTTAGGGACTTTATAAAAGTTTTTGCAATAATAAAAGCATAACCAGATACGTTACACAAATTTTCCAAAGTATGTAATACTAAACTATTTCTGTTCCAGCTCAAGCCACTGACCATAGGAGTAAGGTTAGGCCATAACTGAGTGAACCTTTAAAAAAAAAAAGAAAAAAAAAAGACAAAAAAAAGAAAAAAATGGACACAGAGACCCTTAAGAGGCATAGATTTTCTGTAGAGAAGTACTTTCTACACATTCATCTCTCAGTCTATTCAACACATAATCAGATTTCCTTTTTCATTCAATCAAGGAAGGTTCATGAGAACAAATTTAAGCAAGGTCATACTGTATGATACTGGAAAACAGAAGAAGTTACAGGGTCAGATTTTCAACTGAGTTAAGATGCATTATAAAACTTCAAGGTAAACAGATCTTTATTATTTTATATCAGCTGGTGATCTATAGCCCTATTTTTTATGTTTAACCATATCAACAGTACTTCTTTCTTCTCTCTGAATCTTTAGAAGAATAAAGCAAAAGCCTGAGTCTTACAAGAGTAGATATTTGACATTATTGACAGCAATTTGTTCAGTTGCTCCAAAGCATCCCCCTGAAATATTTCAGTCACCATGTAATTTACACACTGAATTCGTCAACAATCTTCTCTTTAAGTAGGAACTTGTTTTATATTCTCTGTACTTTACCAAAGTTCAAAGGAAAGACAGAAATATGCAGTTATTTGGACAGTGTGCAAGGCTGAATTAATCAAATTTGTATCAATATAGTCTTTCTAAATTACTGAAGCTCTATCTGAAAGAAAGCCTAAAAGCCTAAAAGAAATATAAAAGAACCAGCCATCTAGCCATTTCTTATCTCAGACTAGTGTCAGAAAAGAAAGGAAAAATTAGAAGAGAAATCATATGTATTAAGTCATCAGCTCATAGAGTCCAAGACAGTATGAAACAATTTTCTTCTATATGGAAAAAAAAAAAGTACAGCATTTATACAGCAGAAATTTTCACAAAAGGACAAGTTTTCCCTTCAGATAGGATAGACCTTAATGTGTAAAAATAAAGAGTTAAAAGCTTTTCTGCTTCAGAAAAATGCAAGTATGCTGCAAGATGCAGAACCTGGGCCTGCATCTCTGGAAAAAAAAAAAAAAATATAGAGATTTTAAGAGGCAACAAGTACTAGCATCCATTTAAATACAAGGATATGATTTGGAGAGCCACAAGCCAGACCTTTCACCATAGAAAAACATGTTCATCTTCAGTGCATTAGACTGGGCATTTCATGGAGCCTGTACAGAGTGGCCAAGGGCACAAAAAATGTACTGCAGCACAAACAAGTGTCAGAAGCTCATCTGAGCTTCCCTGCAGCAAAGACACTCTGAACTCACATACAGCTGGCTAATAGCCAGCAGCGGGGAAAGAAAAACAAAACTTCTGCAGATCCCAGGGTTTCATTTTCTGTCCCAGTACTTCGTTTCAACTCACACATTTCAAGCAATATCTTAAAAATATCTGATAAGGCTAAGGCATGTAAGAATAAGCGCATAAGTAATTTAACTTGTATCAGTGGGTGTTCACAAAAAATCACCTGAGGATCTGGACTGAAGTGCTTCCTAACCCCAAATCCTGTCAAAAAATCTGTAATAGAACAGACATTTTTCCCTAGCTTTTAGTTAACAACATTTTGTGTAGGAAGGAAAATTGTGCTTCCTAATTTAAAGCTGCAATTCAGCCCTTGCAAATAAAATAGTGGCAGCAAGTGTAGAGTGGTAGATGAGGCAATTTTTTTACATAAAATTGGTTTGATATCATCTTTCTTAAGCAACTGCAACTTTGAATATTCAGCATATAAGTAATCAGTGCTGCTATTAATTCTTCAGATATAGGTCCTTTCTGTAGCAGAGGAGCAATGCACCATCTGTGTATAAGTTCGAAACTAATTGCTAGTACAACAAATATTAAAGTTGATTATCCAGACTTATAAATTAAAATAAATACAAGTAAAATTGAAGACAGCCTTTTCATGCCCCCCTCTTCCCACTACCTAATAAAGCACAAAATGTTTAATACAGAATGAAATATTCTTTTTTAAACACACTGTTCACAGGCATATTGGAGAAACTCAGTGTGCCATTGGTCCATATAATCCCTCCTTGATTATAGCCAATGATAATGACAGTATTTGAAGGACAATGGGTATTGTTGCAGGCTATGAGAGAGAATATAATAAATCTTTCTAATAAAATAGAAATTTCTACGGAATTTAAGAAAAACAACAAATCCACAACCACAAGATTTTTGAGCTTCCAAGTGTAACACTATTACTTCTCTAGGGTGATAAAAAAATAATGACTTTTTTTGTACCCTCAGGCTTTGCTTTTGCTAGTAAAGTATACCTGACCATTTTCTAGCCTTGAGTGCTGGCATATGATTGTATATTTTGGCTAACAGTTTGCCTGTGCCTTGGCATGGAACACACCGAATTAGCAGCTTCCCAGAGAGCTCCTGTACAAAGACTGGGGAATGGCATGGGCCAGGGACTCTTGAAGCAGCCTACCTGGAGCAGATTACCTGTCTTTTTAAGGGAAGTGAGGACTTCTACCTGTCTTTTTAAGGGAAGTGAGACAAAACTCTGAGAACAGCATTATGATATCCCTGAAAAAGAAGTTGTTTGGAACAATTCCTCAAAGCCACCACTACTCAGAGTGGCTCGCTAGCAGCAAGGCCAGTCTTAGTTAAGACAGGGAAACAGGAACTGACCTGAATGATGAGGAGAGAAATCTTTCTCATTGCAAGTAGATCAAATATAGTTTCTTCTTTCTTTTTCTGTGCCTGTACCATACATTTTCTGCCTGGTTTTATATACTTTCAACAACATTTTGAGTTAAGTTAGTCCTAGGGTGATTTAAGATGCCTTGTTAACGACAATACATTTCTTCCTCAAAGGCATGCCAAATGTCCAAACTAAGACCCTGGAATATTTTACTGTCCCAAAGAGCTACAGCTTCCTGCAATTCAATGTATCCAAAGGGTAGCTGAATTTAGGCTGAATGGGACAGGTGAGGATGTGATGCCACTGGGCTAAGGGAAGCAGATACATCCCCCAGCATCCTTCGTAGCATGGAAAGATCTTTACATGCAATAAGGTATGAGGGTGTGCATATGAACCCAAAAGAATGCAGCATGGAAAGGTTGCACACAAAAATGGTAGCATGTCACTTGCTGTCAGGAGCAGAAAATAAATTCTAGACAACTTCATTTACTAACAGAATTGCAGCCTCAGTAAAGCGGAAAACCATTGACAAAGCTGGCTAAACAGCTATAACTGCTGAATTGCAAAGAATATGAAGTAAGCCTCAAAATTAAAGCCCCTAAATACTATTAAAACATCAGGCATTATGCTAGTCATTTTTTGGATTATATTATTTGGTCACTGTCATTAATATTCAACACATTCCATGTATCAGAAGTGATATTCAAATATGGATAGAAATCTTTAATACTAGTGCCTGTGTGGCAAATATTTTCCATTGACATTGTAAACAGGACTGAGAAATACTATAAATTTTGAGCAGAGCATAAGAAAACATCTATTTAAAAATAGTTGGACTTTCCTTTGCTAGTGTCTAGACTCAAGCAATCCGTTTTTATCTATGTCATCCTCTAGAAAAACAAGATATAATTTAACATCCTCAAATATTTCAATAGGACATTTTAAAAGTGTTATAAAGCCCAAAATAGCTTTAAATTTTAGTACAAGGGAAAGATTTTCAGAGGCACAATGGGCATTAGAATACTTGTTTCCCTCTGTATAATTCCAACACGTATTCATCTTTCCAAGCCTACAGAGATCAGAGCTTATTTCTGTTATTTGGGGACTGAATTTCTTGTCCATGACAGCCCACTCAACAAATGCTTGATGGATTAGCTTAATCTTCTAACACAGCATAAATACAGTTTTCTGTGAATAATGGCCTAGGACAAGGGCTGAAGCTACAGGTGAGCTAAAGTCTGATATCACACCACACCTAGGCTATAAAATCTAAGATATTGAAATAATCAAAGTCATACAGACAGGCTGAGCCTTTGATCTACCCAGTTCTCAGAAAGAAAACAGCAAATAAGCATAGAACAGGAGAAGAAAAATTCTTTGTGATGTATCTTTAGAGTAAGTAAGGTTACCATGGCCTCCATTCATTCCTGCACTAAACAGTCTCCTTGCACCTCTCAAGGACAGGAGTGCACATGACTGCTCTATGGATACATAGCCAGGTTGCCAAAAAGCAATGATTCCCCAGCTGCGCAGAGTGTGGGGGAAGATGTTGCAGCTCTTTCAGGCCCTGCATGCAAACTCCCCTTCCTTCAGAAGTCAGCAGCTGTAACTGGATCAGTGTGGCATTGTCAGTAAGTATTGCTATTCAGAAATCCACTCCCCTGGGTATCTTCAACAAGAATTTTCCTTTGGTCCCAACAATTTGCTGCTCAGTACTTTTGCATAGATTCAGTCCACAAATTGATTAGCTCTCATGTTTTACTTATTAATATGTCATCACATTTCCAATCTGATGTTCAGTTTATGAAGGAGTGTCAGGTGTAGTTTCCTCTGGTGTAAGGGTAAGGAGTTGCACTGAGACTGTGCTACTGTTCACATCAGTTATTAATTCAGAAAAATATCCCATCACAATATTGTCGGTATTGCCAATATTCTCAAAAAACAAAACAAACAAACAAAAAAAAAAAAAAACAAACAAAAAAAAAAGAAAAACACAAAAAGAAAACAAACCCAAAACTTCCATGTTCTTCCAGAGTGTTTGGATTAGTGTCTAAGTAGAATCAGTGTTGTTTAAATTAGCTCACTCCTGGGTATTTTCCTGTTACTATTTCCTGGAAGATGATATTATAACATCTACTGACTCAATAATATGACAGAACTGCTTACCCAAAACTCAAAACATGCTTTCTGCAGCAAAGAATTACATCATGTTGTTTCTTTCATCTTTGTTGCCATGGGGTTTACAGGAGTGCACTTGAATTAATAGGAAATTTTAAGCATTGTAAAATGTTACCAATAAATGGATTGTCTTGTAACTGACATAGCCCAAGTGTATAAATGAATTATGATTTCTGAATACTGCAGCTCAACCATCAATGTCTATTTTTAAAATCTCTGTGTGATGTGGATTATTATTGTAATCATTTTGTCTTTAGCTATATTTAGCTAAGAGTTGAAGACAACATGGATGCCTCATCTCTAGACTATCTAGACAACTGCCGATTCATTTACCTATTGTACCTTTAGATTAAGTTAAAAGTGTTCTAACTAATTATTTATTTATACAGATGTTAAAAATCAACAGTAAATTAAAATTGACAAAAATGTCAAATCACTTTAGAGTAGTGACTACAAATGGGAGGTGATGGATGATTTCAAGCTTCTGAAACAATACTTTCATGAGAGCAGGATTGGTTCTTACTGAAGAATATGAAAAATACTGACTTTGTTTTTAAGCAAGCTCTTGTGGTAATAAAAGATAATAGATCAAAGACAAATGATTCAGAAATTATTCAACCTGTCACAGCATAAAGTTGCTTCAGCCAACATATTCACGAACTGCAGCAAATCTTTCTGTTTTAATTGGAACTTGAATCACCTTGACCTTTCCTAGCACAGAGCAGAGTGCCCCCCTGAACCAACAGCAGCATCTGCATCCTCATTCCATTTTAATCAGAGCTCAATTTGGATTTCTATGTCTCGGCAATCAGTGCATTGCAGAGCAAGGAAACTGCAGAAATAAATGAGATGTTGCCTTGTTCCAGCTGATTAAAACATGATTCAAGGTGACTTTTAGGTGACACTACAAGTTGTCAGAGCAGCAGTGTACTTTTCTGTATGATGGAAAAAAAAATGTGTGAGGGATGTTTATTTCCCCTCTCTGAGATAAGTGACAGAATTGAAATGAGAGCACTGGTGTGTCCATGAAAATATATCAGTGTTTAAAGAATCCTATTATTAGACACAGTGGAAACTACATCTTGGATAAGCCTCCCATACTGTGGGTAATTATCACAAGCCAGAATGCTAATTGCTTTTCGATCTGCTCTGCGCCTCCGATGAGTCTTGTTGAGGGCTACTGGGGCTGTACCAGACACTAACAGTTAATGAGACCAAGTTTATCAAAGTACAGCATCAGCTATTACCAAGTGAAGAACAGGGAAAATATGCCTTAAAATGACAAGAGGGGGGAAAAGAGAGATGAAACTATAGAACAACAAGAAGAATTAAACTAAAAAACATTTTCATTATACTTTCTCTTCTGCTGTTAAGAAATTATGCCTTCATCACAGACAAAAAAAGATAGAAGTTTACATGTTATGGCTTGGTTACGTAGAAAGACAAGTACTTGTTCTACATTTTAACAGTTTGCTTGTTCTTCTATTTACACAAGAGAAATTAATAATTCATAAAGCATTTTTTCTTTCCGTTTTGACTATTGTGGTTAAGAACAGTCAAGGGTTGGAGCCTGTACATTTTTTCAATTTCTTGTGAAAAGTGACAAAAAAAATTAGATTGGAAACCATCTTCTGGATAATCTACCACGTCTTTGATGGTAGATTTCTGTTTACACCCTCAACCTACAGAAAACATGTAGGATGGGCAGTGAGCATTTTCTAGAAAGCCTAACCCAATAAAAATTACTGTTCTGAAGAAAAGTGGCAACATTGCCTAATTTTACTCTTTTACAATATTTGTTATTTTACATTTAGTGGTTTTTTTTATTAACTCAAGGAACATGGAAGGCAATTTCCACAGTAAGTATTCAAAGTGTCATTACAACATGGTAAAATGTATTGTCTGCTTTAAGGACACAATAATGGGCCAGCAAAGCTCTACCAAAAATCTTCAGGAAAGGGAGAAAGAGGCCAGCATCTGTGCTTTTGATGTAATTATTTCTTCTTACCATCTCTAAATTAGAGATTAGAAAATGAGGTGGAACAAAGTATTCACCTCTAAAGCAGAGAAATGAATCTTTGACTTTAGTGCTGCAAAAACCTGTCGGTTCCCAGTGCTGGCATTTTCAAGTGCAGAGGTCAAAAGGGCGACACCAGAGAACACAAGACCAGTAAGTGCAGGACCTCAACAGCAGTGACACTAGTCACAGCAGCTGTGAAGGTGAAAGCAAACCTGAGCAAAACAAGTGAGCAGATTACATCACAAAATTTGCCTGTAGAAGTCAGTATTTCTGCACATGTGTGTTCATTCACCTTAATAGAAAATACTTTGCCATTCTTGTTACTATTTAAAATAATAAGACAGACTACTGCAAAATGATGATTTTAAACCTACTCTTCATACAATCTCTAAACCCTACCAGTCCACACAAGCTGATGAAGTAAAGCTAGTCTGCTGCTAGTAGGCTGCTTTGAATCTATGTCTCTACTGCAAAAGAAAAACTTAGGAATCTAATTCAAGAGAAACAGAAAAACAAATAACAGAACCCACTGATTTACATATAAGAAATAAATTTTAAGCTCTTCATCTGATTGAATTCTCCGTTTCTCTTGTAATCATAATTTATTATTACATGGTATTATAGTCCCTGACCTCTGCCTCTCTCGTAATAGGTGCAAACTTCATTTCTAATAAGGATTTTTAACACCTGAATCATTGCCTTAACCTTACATTGCTCCATCTCTCAGGCAATCTCATCTTCCCTCAGAAAAAGTGACCTACTTCCAAGATGAGGTCTAACAATTGGGTTATTCAGTGACAATACTGCTTTTCTTTTGATTTTCCTGAGAATAGTCTATTTGCCTTAAACCTGTCTTGCCCTCATTTTCTAACACTTTTTAGTCAAGTAAACTCTTGACAGCTTTTCTTAATATCAAGTATTATTGAAAATAAGAGAAATATGCCTCAATAGTGACTACAACATTATTCTCTGAATTCTCAGTACAATCAGTCAACAAAAATATTTCATTTCATACATCATTTACCACTTCTATAGGAATTGCAGAAAATACTGCAAATGAATGCTAAAATGAAAGCTTTGAAGCAGCAGTGGATGTATGATGCATATGTAAGATTGCCTTCTACCAGTTCTTTCCACCTTTCATTGTTGTGATCCATACATGATGGGATTAAACTTTGAAATGAAAACTAGAGAAAAGACACAGAAAGGAGAAATAAAACATTAAGAGGTAAAAGATAGGTACATGGCAGATCTTTGTCCATTATATGGGCCAAATCTGATTCATGAGATCATGACAATAATTGAGTAAATCAGCATTTGAACAGTTAAAAATGGGGGATTAGAGGGAAGGGGAGGGATAAAATAAAGTTAGCTCCCTCTAGCTGGTATAAACATTCCAACAAGGGTATGACTTCACCCACAATATTATCCACCTGGTGAGTCATTTCCTTCTCCCATTTTACTACTGTATGAAATAGGAGGTAGAACCAGTATGGCTGAAAGAGGACACAGAGAGCTTTAAAGACAAGTAACACAATCCAACAGGAATCCCTGAAGTTTAGAAAGTCTCTTCCCAAGGAATTAATCTCGATCTGATATGAGTTATTTCTACTTTCTCACTTCCTAGATGAGCTGACCATGGTACCATGCAGACATGATGAATCTGCTCAAAATGGAAACCAGTCAAAAGAAAAAAAACAGTTTTCTCCGTCTATCCTGTATTCTCTTATTTTCCAAGCAAAATTTTAAACAGAAGTGAGCCTGGAGTATAGGTTTTTTCATTTGGTTGGGGGGGGGGGTGGGGTTGTTAATTTCTTTTGTAGGGATTTTAATTTATATATATATATAGAGAGAGAGAGAGAGAGTGATATTTATAAGGGAAAATTACAATTCTGCTGAACTTTGAAGACAAATTTTTTTTTAATCAGACCGTTGTACATACTTATCTTTGAGATGCTTATATTAGCACATAAGAATTATAACAGGTTTTTGGTTGTTTTTGGTTTTGATGTTTTGGGTTTTTTCAATATATGGACAATGTTTTGGGCATGCTATCCTTTCATAGTTGTAGAAGCAGCTCTAACTGGTGTTGTGGACTACTGTCCAAATGTTGCAGGTAGGCAGCTCAGCCTCACCCAGCTGCTCACTCACTGTCTCTCAGTGGGATGGGAATGAGAATGGAAAGGGTAAAACTGAGAAAACTCACAGCTTGAGATAAATACTGTTTAATAGGTAAAGCAACTTTAAAAATACACAGAAGGTTTTCCCAACTTTTCTCTTTTTGGTTATCTACTAAAAATATTTTATTATGATCCTTTGCTTAAGGAAGCCAGTGATTTTAGAACTACAGAGACTGAACTCTGTTACTGTGACCACTCCACCAGATTCAAGTTAAACTCTGTAGTAAGAGGCCATATAACCCACTGCAGTTAATTTGAGCTGTTCAGTGTATTTCAACAGAGCACCCAGGACTTTATATCCCTAACATATATTGTGGAATTCTCCATCCATAAAAGTGTAACATCTCAAGTTCCATATAAACATTGATTTTTTCATTTTAAAAGATATTTTAAAAGTGAAAAATTGAGAACTAATATGGACAAGCATAAACAGTGATCAAGGTTAAGAGATTAGAGAAGTGAAGGGCAAAGTAAGCTAACACAACTTTGAACTTTATAGGTCATGAAATCGTTTCTGCTTTCAGAAATGATAACATTTTGAAATGGAAGATTGTATCTCTTTTTACACTTTGCTTTTTTAATTCTCCCCAGTGTCCAAGTTTACAAAGGTTAGATGCCAGTATAATCTAGAATAAGACCATCTGTGACTGATTTTGAAAGGTTACTGAGAGGGAAATCGGATGCGTGAGAAGCCTCAGGGAATGCATCTGACTCCTATTGTGTTCTAATAGATCTGATATTCCAGTGAAAGATAAAATTACTGAATTCTTGCTTCGATTTCCAGACAGCATATCAGGATACCTAAGTAGTCAAATTAAGAACATATTTTACTATCATCTTCACCTTAATATTGTGACAAATTGTTGTCAAAATCTGATGCTTGTCAGAGATGCTGTGAGCACTACCTTCCTTTCATAAAAAATACAAACAAATAACATATGCATTTATTCTCTACAACCACAAGAAACTGTTCAACCTTCACAAGTCCTGCTTAATAAAATAGACAGTCTATTGCAGTAGGGAAGAAAGGCCAAAATTAACATTCATCACAATATTTCTGCAATTTTCTACCCATCTATTATCAGGTCACACCAACGATCAGGGTTAACCTGAGGAAAAGAAAATGTTATCCAGTCTGAAATGGCACAGTCTAGTCTCATAAAGGGCTTTGAATATTAAAGCCAGAATTCTCACCAGGGTCCATGAGGGACACCAAAGCATAGTGAAAAGAACTTCAGCCACCATAGTAACTTTACTTGTTAAAAATGGGCATGCTGTGCTTTGTACCTAGCAATTTCCCAGGAATGTATATTATTCAAAAGGTATGAATCAAAGAAATCAAACTTAGTATATTTGGACTTCGTGAGTCTAATATTGTGCAATGCTAGTCAGGATTGGGAGAAATTTTTCAGACGAATAGTTTCTTTGCCCACAATGAAAGTAATCTGAACTGTTTCTGAACAGAGTGATTTACTCACAGAAGAAATACTACTTTATGAAGATGTAAAACATCTGTAAATTTATATATTTAATTTGGGTCAAATATGATAATCTGTGTGATTTACAAAAATAAAAGAATTTTTTTTTTTTATTTCAGCCACCAAACCAGACAGTTATCTACACAAGCACAGGCTAAAATCTGTTAAGAACAGATATTAATGAAACATTGTACAGTCCAGACTAGCAACATGTAACTACCATTCAAAAACAGGAGGGTATTGAGATAGGGATCTTGTGTCAAATTGCTCCTTCCCTTTGAATACCATGATCTCCACCCTCCCCTTCATTCACTTTCAGGGAAGCTGCAGATTCTAATGTGACTTTGTGAAAACTGGGACAATATGTTCCTACAATTGTTCTAAGGGACAAACAGGAAAGCCATCTGTACAGGAAGCCCAGGAACTTGCATTCTTTTAGCTGATCTCTTAATAGTTTTCTATAAATCAGGATAAATAAACAGGAAGAATACTGACTTCGAGAATAAATATTACCCACAATGAAGTGTACTGCTCTTTGTGCAAGCTCTTGAAGAAACATCACACATAATTTTGAAACTCAAAGTTCATAAAGTTTAAAAAAAGCTTTTTCTGCACCATCGTTTCTCCTCAATCATAAGAAAAGACATGTTTTAGTGAAACTTTGAAACAGAGAAAAGTTTAGTGATAATTATTGAAATTGATATACCATAAGTGTCACCTTTAAATCTCAAGTATTCATTTGGCAGGAAAGAAGGGTGATGGCACTTCAGGAATCTAGATACATGTTAACTTCTTGATTTAATTACTTTTTCATAACTGAAACAGATTTTCATTGTCACTTAGATCTACATTTGTATTTATTCTGGACATCTAAGAGTCTAGACTGGTTATGTCAAGCTCCTCTTGTCAATTTCCTCTTAAAACTGTACCAAAATGCTTCTTGCATTATGCCTGCCAAATAGTCCAGCAGAGAAAGAAATCCCCAGACTTTTCATTTCTGATCTTTAAAGTAAATTATTTACATTAACCATTTGCAATTATTTTAATAGTGCATGATTTTGAAAAAGGTGCGAACTTATTGTTATTATACATTTTTATATAAGGAAATTAGAACTACAGAAATAAGGTTGCAGTGTATTTTCATGCACTTTCTTTTATCAAACTAACCATATTTTGGTTTTTACCTTCTGTTTGCCATTTCAGCAACAAAAAGGAATTTGGGACAAACCATTTTACTCAGTTACTCTGGCATTTTATTTTGGCTCAGAAGAAGATAAACATCCTAAAGGGTGAAGAAATATTTGATTTGTCCCCCTGAAAGCTGAACTGCACCCACAATTCCAAAACCAGAGAGAGAGCAAGTAAAAGAACAGAGAACTGAATCTCTGGTTTCTCTGATTCCTTCAAACATACTGTGTTCTGTGAGTATAAGACATGCTGCCTATGTTGAGAAATACTTGGAATTTGAACATATTGTCTAACCAGGTTGCTTGGTGAGATTAAATAAAACCCACAGTCAGCTAATTTTCTCTCAGTCAGGCTTGAATTATACCAAAATATATCAGCTAGTAAGGCAATTTGTGAAGCTGACTAATCATAAACACAGGCTGTAGCAAGTAGCAATCTTAACAGTAGTGCATGAAGAATTATCATCATTTCCTTTAAAAATAAGAGGTAAAAAAGAACAATCACCTTTTTATAATAATATTAAAAAAGAGTCTTGGTTTTTCAGTAATGTGTGTGATATGTAAATAATTAAGAGGTTTCCAGATAGCACATGGTTAAATTGTACCATCTTAAGTGGGTCATAAAGGATTTCTTTTCAGGGCGAGGATTTGGAATCCATCTCTTTCTTGGATCTGTGCTGCTGCAAAGAGAGAGAACAAAATTAAATGAAGAAATATGCTTCAACACACTGTGCCAGTATAGGGAATTTACTTTTCTACTGAGATATAATTTTTATTTTTGTTCAGTACAGAATTCCAGAACATACTGCCAAAGTCTGGACCATAGTACAGCCAATGTGGATGTAAGCCTGAATGCTACGGAAAGTTCAAATTTCAGAGAAAAAAGCATAAATTTTCCATCTAAAGAAAGTGTGACTCTCTATTCCAGATACAAAAGGATCTTTATTTAAAGATAGATATAAAACTGCTGTACCTAGGCAATACATTTTGCCTGCAATATGAACTGTGAGCTGCAGACATCTTCCTCAATTTGCCTTTTTCTACAACTTCTGAAGCATCTTTTAAGTTTTCCATGTGAAACTATCCTCATGCTAAAAAATTTGATGATTAAATTTATCAGATTCTGACATATGATTTCAGAATTTCAGAAGCAGAGCTTTTAATTTATGTTTAACTTTCTGCTTTGAATCTGCCAATAAGAAACAAAGCAGAGAACTCCTTTTACCCTTTAGTTTGTTTTAAAAAGAGATAATTATTTTATTTGTTACGAACTGCCAACTACAGATGTGAAATTTTAATAGTCTAGTCAAAACATGTTTGCCATTATTAAGATTAGGGTGTAGTAGTAGGGAAGAATTTACTACACTGAAAATTAAAAAAAAAAACCACTCAAAAGAGATACTTAACATGAATATTGTGAAGAAAATAAAAGTTGTATTAAAAAACCCCAAACAATTAAAATTATGAAAAAAAGTAAGGCCAATTCCAATCTGAACTGAACAAATTACATTGACAAATTTTTGTTTTTCTATAGCTACTGAATATTTCTTAATAAGGTACATTAAACTGAGGTCCAAAACTGGAGCTAATAAAACTAAGTTGATAGGTCAACATTAAGGAGATGGACACTGGGTGAAGACACACCAAAATACTTTCAAAAATAATTTCATGATTGAAACTAAATCATGTGCACTCTCTTTTATATTGTAATAGGTCATTGTCAAATGTGATACATTTTTAATCTTCTACAAGGTCAGCAGTCTGCCTTCTACTTATTGTAACTATTTCTTTGTGCCGCATAACAATTTGCATCCAAAAAATTCAGCATCCATGTGGAGCTCTTATTATAGGACTTTTGAATACATTACCCCTCTCTGTTGTAATTAATCTTTTAATTGCCTGATCCTACTTCAGCAGATAGAGGTGTTCAATTAATGCAGATGCACATGTCTATGTACACTGTCTGTGCCTGCCAACAGTGTTCCTTCTGACCCTGCATTTCATGAAAACAATGTTAGTGATTCCTTTTTAGGATTTACAATGTCTTCATCAAAACACTTATGATTTTCAGTAGTAAGACTGTTTTATTTTTGCTGTGGTAAAACTTGATATTTCCTTTTGTTTTGCTTCTGTGACAGAAGTCAGTTTCTCCTTCCATTTGCCTTTTTGATTTTTCTTTAGCTCCCTGTACTTAATACACATTCAACATGCATTCTTCAGGCAGTTCTGGGTACTTGAGACATTAAAATCAAGGACTGTAGTGATCCCTTTTTGTGACCTGTGATGTGGACAAGTTATTTTCTTAGAAATATTGTGTCTCTGAACCAATAAAAACTATCATTACTAAACACCAAGTGGTTGCATGGTCTCAAATTCAGTCTGGAAGTAACATATTTGAACAACATAACACCAAAAGGTCGATTGACAAAAGGGCATGATCTCCAATGAAATGCACATTTAAGGTGTGTGATAACAAAAAAAACTGAATAAATGCTACCAATTGAATTTGAAATCAGCTTTCAGGTCTGTAAAAATCTGCAAAAAGTGCTTGAAAGCAAACTGAAAAAATCCCCAAAACCCAACTCTAAGACTCTAAGTTCCCAATAATAAGTGACAGAAAAAGAGAAGTATTCAAATTAAAAAACGCAGTATTTTTTGTATCCAACTTTTTTGTTAATTTTAATCTATTTATCAGTTATGGGATTAAGGTAATAATTTCCATTCACCAATTTTAAATATGTCTAAAGATTTTATTCAAAGTCAAACAGAAATAGGAATTCTCACCAAGTGAAATGGTAATAGTGTTTTTAAAAACAGAAAGAGTGTAGAAAAAGAGAAGTTAAAACAGCTTATTAAAAGATTTCCACCATGATGCTTGAAAACTCTGATAACCATTGAAACTGAGCAAAAAAGGATACAATGGAATCCAAGGTTTCAATGCAAGAAGAATAAGTACATGACTTCGGCAACTACTTTAATATTTTGAGTTCAGATTATAGAAGAAGTACAAAAATTTTGTGTTCTAACTTATAAATAATGGCTGCTAACAATGCAACATGCCCATTTTTATGAAATGGAGAGTTAAACAGAATCCATAGAATTTGGAAAAATTCAAAATCTTGCCCTTCAGCCACATAATTTTTCTAGCTTTTACAGTGTTCTCTTTTTACAAAAGGCTGTTCAGTAGGGAAAAAAAAGGAACAAACTCACAAAAAGAGCTTTTATATCAACAGCATCAAGTTACTTCAGTCAAAAAGGCAAGCAAATCAAGAATTTTAGTGGTTTGTAAGAAAACCACTTTCTTTTAGTTGAGCTCAGACTAAAGAATCTCTTCTGATTGCCATTCATGAAGGTATAAGATCAGATATCAGACTTTTTGTGGAGGCATTTCAAGTATTTCTTAGCTCTTGGGAACAGAACTAAGCCCGTCACCTAAACCTAGACATGGCCAAGGCCAGTTTAAGTTCATGCTGACATTTGCAGATTGTCAACTGGCAGACTTGTCCAACTGTGTTCTCCAAATACACATCAGATTCCACATTACCTGATTTTATACTGGAAACTGATGCAATAAACCATCAAGGAAATGCACAAGAAATGCCTCTATTTTCCTTTTCCATATTTTAGACAGTCTAAATGTACAGACTACTGCAATATTGATGCAGCAAAGACAAAAATAAGAAAAAAAATCTCAAGGTTGCCTGACTTAAGATATGCTTGGTAATGTACCCATTTTGATCTAGCACAGTATTTTTAGGTGTCATAAATAAATATGACCTGCCAGCCATTAAGTCTGACTTAGAGATTGTGACATATGGCTGTTATACATACACAGTCCCTTGGATTCTTACAAAACCTGACAAAGGTCAAGGAGCCCTGTTCCTTCCCTCTCTCATTTATATTTTATGATTCAAGAACAAGATGAAGTCCTCTAGACAGCTATTACTGAGTCACATACTAGATGGATATGTTTCAGATTATGATTTATCAGGGTCAAAAAGTGGTGTAACTCACCCAGATTTTGAAACAATTGCCTTCACAGATAGTTAAATTATTAGGAAATAGCATAAGACAGCTTAGTTCAACTTCAGAAATCCCTAGTACTTGAAAAGATATTCACACCTTTCTTTCCACAAGAGGTGATCATAGCATTAGTAATATAATTATCAATTCTCTGAGTAACACACAATTAATATATTCTCTCATAATCATCACGTGAATGTTTGTCTTGATATGGTTAAGAGCTCGTTTAATATTCTTTATATTTCTTAGCCAAAGGCAAAATTAGTTCCTGTGCCAGTTTTCATTCTATCTGTGCTAAAACTGAAATTCCATACCTGGAAAGAAAAAGTAATAAAAAGAAAGTACCACTGATAAATGTGAACTGAATTGTTAGTTATGTTCTTTGTTGTCTTACAGAATCTCAAACACAAAAATAATGAGATCATCTCTGGCCTGGGGCTTGGATCCCAAACCTTATGCACCCACAGGACTTTATGAACTTCTACACTCTCATCAAAATCAATAGTAGTATTCATGAGATGAAAGTTATTTGCATGCTTAGGTCTTTTCAAAGTCAATGCCTTTATTATTTGGATTCAGGCTCCAAGTTTTCAGTGACCAACTGTGTCAGTAGCTCACTGGAAGTGTAACAGAAAAATTATGCCTGTCATGCTGAGTTCAAGACAAAATTCTTTCTTCTTTTCACCTTCACTTCTTCTTCTGTGTGCTTTGAATATGTCAACAACCTGATACAACAAATTAGCATGCCAGTGGTACATGAAAATTGTTAAAGTATGCTTAAATCAGTATTCAGCAAGTCTAGATCTTTTCTATTATTGTAATATTGTTTTATGACTGTTGAAGTACAAAAATGTCACAGATTTTATATGTAAATCATGCAAAGGCACAAAAATATTACAAATAAAAGAGCTAGTGTGATGAAGACACCTAGGGTTCAGATAACAAATAGACATCTAGGAATCTCAATTCACTGAACAAGAGGCGGAGGACATAGAACAGAGAACATGTCTAATAGCATGGCCATCAGTGACAGTGCACAGAAATCGTCTGACTCTGACCTTTCCAAAACAGTCAGCAACAAGATGTTTCAGCTGTGTAAATCAAAACCAGGAATACCTCATTGACAACTTTTTTTAAGTCAGCACTAGGAGGACCTTTACAAAAGCACCAGTAATGCTTTTGTAGATGGCAACATCTATTTGTCTTCTTTCTGACTTCCTAGAGAGGAAAATAGGCTGCTCCTATTCTGTAACAAGAACTTGATAGCCTAATGCTCCTGTCTTCTTCGTCTGGGAGTTTCAAATGAAAGAGAAGGAAGATTGGAAAGCCAGTCACTCTACTTTTTTGAGAACTTAAGTCTAGCTGAGACCTTCCAAGGTGTCAAATCTACCTGGTAGCTCAAAGCTCCATCTAACCTGGCTTTGAATACTTCCATGGTTGGGGAATCTGCAATTTCTCTGGGCAACCTGTTCCAGTGCCTCACCACTCTTACAGTGAATAATTTCTTCCCAATATCTAATTTAAACCTAGTCTTTGAATTTAAAGCCATCACCCCTTGCCCTATCACTACATGCCCTTGTCAAAAGTCCCTCTCCAGCTCTCTTGTAAACCCCTTCAGGTGCTGCAAGGCTGCTATAAGCTCTCCTTTCTCTTCACCATGTAGAACAACCCCCACTGGCTCAGCCTATCTTCACTGTAGAGGTATTCCAGACCTCTGAGCAACTTAGTGTCTTTCCTCTGGACTTGCTCCAACAGGTCCATCTCCTCCTTATATTGGGGGACCCCAGAGCTGGATGCAATACTCCCAGGGGGTCTCATGAGAGCTGAAAAGAGGGGGAGAATAACCTTCTTCAACCTCCTGATGGATATACCTTGCTCATAATTTTATTAAATTACCCATTAAAAATGTTGACATTTAATCCTTAGAGGCGAAAATAAATACAGCTGTTAGAGTATTATTGCATTTAAAAAATTTACTTCCCTGACTTGGATGAATTCCTTTTCTAGGTAAACATCATGGGCATATGTATTTTTATGCTTAAGAAAACCATGATAATACTATCCCTACTAAATTCTTAAATAGAAAACAAGAAATAACATAAAGTTCAATGAGCACATCTTCCCTCTCAGAAAACCCCAGAGGAATACATACAAGGATAGTATATGCAATGTACTTACTATTAGCAAAATTGTAGATTCTGAAGTTCCCAAAGGTGGTACAAGGGTCATACATCTAAGAATATTGTTACAGGTTTTTTGACCTCAGTTCTTTAGGAAAGGTGAATATAAAAACGAATGTTGAAAGAGCAACTGAATGGAGTGAAACCAGAGCATTTCAAAATATGAAATGAGATTTTCATTTGCACATATAAAGATACAGTATAGCTTTTACTTATATTTTGGTTTGTGCTGTATAAATCTATTTTTCAGCTTTATCAAATCCAGATTTTCAATAAAAACATTGTGTCTTTTCTTCTCTAAGCTCCAAAATCTTCATTCTGATTAACTGAATCTTCAGATTCACCATCTTATGTATAATCTAAGATATCTATTACAACATTTGAAACCACCGTAGTCAACTGGATTTTCTTGTAAAGGTTTTTTCTTTTTTTTTTTTTTTTAATATATATTCTTATTCTCTTTGCAGACCTGTGATACATAGTTTTTATCTCCATTTCTCATTCTACAAAAGCCAGCAGCATTGCCAGAAGTAAAAAGAAGAACACACAACCATTTGGGTTTGGTAATATAAAGGTTCAGGGGAAATACCACTGCAATGCCTCCCAGATGGCTCCAAACTGAGGGACCTTCTACCACTGTATGCTTATATGTAGGGGATATGCATAAAATAGGCACACTGAAATGTAAGAATTTGCAACGGTGAAGAAGATTACACGGGAGGAGGTGAGAGAGGAAAATCCTTCAGGAGGAGCAGGCTGAAGAAGTTGGCTACGTAGACTTTAATAAGCCATCTGATGCCATTTCCCACAGAATTGTCCTGGACAAACTGGTTGCTCATTGCTTGGATGAGCATGCTGATTGCTGAGTAAAAACCTGGCTGGATGGCCAGGTTCACAGAGTGAAAGAGGTTGAATGCAGCTGGTGGCCAACCACCAGTGGAGTTGCCCAAGGCTCAGTATTGGGGTCAGTCCTGTTAAAAATTTTTGTGAATGATCTGGACTGGGGGATTGAATGTACACTTGGTGAGTTTGCAGACAACACTAAGTTGGGCAAGAGTGTTGATCTGCTGGAAGGTGGGAAGGCTCTACAGAGGGAGCTGGACAGGCTGGATCAATGGGACAAGGCCAATGGCATGAGGTTCAATAAGGTGAAGTGCCAGGTCCTGCACTTCAATCACAAGAACCCCATGCATCCAATTTTAGTTGTGTAGAAGTTTTGAAAATACACAGACTACTCAGATAGTCTAGCAGGTGGACTGACAGTTCAACATATACCTATCAGAAGCCAGTAGAATTTTTCTCTTTATTTTCAATTCACACGGGTTTTTCATGAAATAGGACTCCATTTCCAGTGTCTCTATTCACAATGCAGGCGCAAATATTCTTTCTGCCATTTGCTCAAATTCCAGGAACTGCTATGAATGGCTCTCTTGTATCCAAAAAAAGTAATTCTCATGTCAAACACATGGGGAAACATCCTCTTAACATTTGCTAAATTTCACTGCACCATGTACATGTATTTCAGCAAAACAGGAAAATCTTTATTTGCAAAATTTCCTGTCCTTGAGCATGACTGGGGTTAAGTGCAGTTTCTCCTTATTCTGAGAACATTAAAATCCAACACACCCATGGAAAGGCTGCATCCAATTTCCATTCTAAAAATGAAGGAATTGTACATTGGCCCCACAATGGCTGAATAAAACAATGTCATCACTGTTCCTATAGAAGATCCTTTACTTCCTGTTTTTCCTTCTCAAAAGAATTCCAAGCACTTCACCATGAGTTCTGGACACAAGACGCCTAGTGAATATAATATCTCCATAACCACTTCCTCACATTTAGGAGACCAACAACAGTGTTTTGTTTAACTTCCACTAAAAGCAGTAACTATTTTTCCAGAGCAAAAGGAAATTATAAATTGGGAAGAGAATTTTCTTTGAGAAAAGCTGAAGTACTTCATTCTCCCAGACATGAACAACTAATTGTAGATCTTGTGAAGGACACGGTTTTCTTTGGAAGAGAATACTTAGCCCAACTGTCTTGAGGTCTGCATTACTGAACTACCTTTCCATGAACTATTAAAATCATAAGTTTGCCCAGTTTCATTGAGGCCTCATGCTCTTGTCTCTCTCCAGAAGTCAAGTGTGGCAGAGGATACCAACTAACATTACAGAATAACCAAGAGTCTGACATTACTTGCCAAAGTTTTCACAGCAGTCCAGGTAAAAAAGGATGTGCATCCTACAGCTTTGGCCAAGACCAAGCACTCACCTCAAAGCCACACAGAGTAGCATTAAAATGTGAAAGTAAAATCCATATTCCTATTTCTTGACATGACTTTGATCAAGTGCATGCAATTATACCTCCATCTCGTGGCTGGTTGAGGCAGCTATTGTGACCTACTATTGATGAAATAAAGCAGATGACCTAAAGATAAAGGTGTAGAAAGCTACTTCTGATTTTGACAACTTCCTCTTTGAGAAACTCCTTTGTTTTTCTCTAGGAGAGACAACTTTTTGGCTCAGAAAGGAAAAACTTAAAAGTACATAAAATTAGCAGTTGTGTTCAAATTGCTTCTTCTTCAGAGGTCTATAAGCCAAATGTTCACAAGTCTTCTAAACATTATGAAGGAGAAAATTCCATTCAAGGAATAGGAAAAACACTATGCAACTTTTCTTAAAGAATTGCAGCTAATCAGGCACAAAATAACTACAATTCAATATTCATTGTTTGAAATAGAGTTTGTCAGTTCCAAAACTAAGAGATTTGCCAATGCCTTATATGAATAAAGCTGAGCAATAAAGAAAGAAATAGGCTCAGCTAAACCAATGCTGGTGCTAGATATATAGTTGTTGATATTTTTAGGAAAAAATAGTTCACTGCAGAAAGAGAGCAAACACTAAATAAAGAGTTTTGAAAGAACTGTCCAGTAACCACGATTGAGGAGAGAATTAGCCTATACGGACGCACTTGGCTTTGCTTGGGTGGTGATAATATCACGCTTTCAACATCTCATGTCTTACTGGAAATATTTGGCTTTAAGAATATAATTATAATTGATCTCATAATTATCTGATGTAAGTTAGATCAATCTAAGCTTTTGTGTGTGGTACCTTTCTAAAAGTCTTTTCAGAAAACAGAATTAGGTTTGGAAGGATACAGAATAACCTATAATTAAAACAAAACTATTTTAGTAGCTTGTATAGTAGGAAAATATTTTTTTAATGAAGTGTCAAGGGCTCTGGCTATATAGAGAAGACACTGAACATAAGTAAATTTAAATCTGGAAACAAAAAGGAGTATCCTTGTTAAACATTGGCACTTGATAACTGTGGAAGAAATTGCATTTACAACCAATCAAAAATTTCTCATATAGCAAACTTGATTGGCAAGTGCAATTTAGCAGGTCTGTGGTGAGAAAACATCTCATTCATTTGTGTTGGAATTTTTTACTGTTACATGGCTTGGACAAGATAAAAAATGCAACACATTAAACTTTTGGAGGCCTGTACTGTGCATAAGCTGAAAGGGTTTTTCTTATGTCTACCTAGAATACAAAAAACCAGTAGGATCTCAGCAAGACTGAGAATTTGTATTTAGAGAAATGAGGTAAAAGATCACTTCCGTGTAACACTCTTCATTTCTAATCTCAAACCGTAAACAAAGCAAATGAGCAGCTTCTGTGAGCTGATTTCAGGTTTCTCCTACATGCAATATAAGCATGTATAAAACATGTAGAATCTCACAGATTTTGCAGCCAAAGCATATGAGTCTTAGGGAACCACTACAATATGATAGCAAGACATGAGATCAGTTGAAGTTAGTATTGCCACGGTGTTCTAACCGAGACACATGCTACACTGGGAAAATAAACAGCACTGTATCTAATTAACTCCTCAGGTATAATACTGTGAATACTTTTGAAATCTAAACTTTGAGTAAGATAAACCTATTTAAAATGCATCAATAGAATCATGTTTCCCAGAACTGCCACTGAAGAAAAGGCTGAATAAAGTAGCCTTTTGCAGTGAAGACTGTGGTGGACATGCAATAAGTAACACGATGAGAGTATTCAGATGTGTGAATGGCTGCTGAAGAGAGAAAAGGGAGAATACATGCACAGAGTGCACTATAGCAGGTCACACAGCCCTGCAAGTACTAGTACCTAAAACCTTTTTATCAAAATACTTCCAGAAATTGATAACCATAGTTCAAACTGATTTTCACATCAGGTAAAAACAGAACTGTGCTAAATGGTCTTTAATGACTCAAGTGGCTTGCTGACTGAATGGCATTATCAACCTGAGTGTATCCATAACCATGCTTTAAAAGTTCTGTAATACCTACTATTCCCAAATTAATTTTAACTGTTCACCAGCTAGTATGCTTACTCACCTACCTAAAATTTCAGTAGGTCAGGACATTAGTTCATATTTTGAAATGTTATAAAAGACTTGTAATTATGAAATAACAGAACTAACATGCCACGTTTAAAGTGTACCTTTCCCATTCTTGTTGTTTTGATTGTCATCCTCAGGAAAATGATACATTACAAATCAGAATTAAGAGAATCATCCCCCAGAAGTCACAAGATATATTGACCTGGATTTTTGCCTTTTAGAATTAATCCTGGGGAAAAAAAAATAAAAAGGCAAGGATATAACAGAATACAGCAGAAGCTGTAGAGGAAAGATCACTCATCAACAATATTGATACTGAGAGAAATGGTAAAAAATTACATCAACTTCAGGGAAAGATAACCAAAGTTATTAGAACAGAACATTGGTAAATATATGAAATGTATGAAATGAGCCTAGGGTTTTGGTTGAAACCAGTCAAAATAGAAGACTGCGTAGTAATAGAAGTCTGTCTAGTAGTTTAAGGATAGACATGACAGTGTATCTCTTTCCTTTTCTTTTTCTAACAGGGGAATAATATTTCTAAAGGTCAGGATGTATTTCAGTTTTAGCCTTCATGCAGAAAGGAATGATAACCACTATTCTAGAAGTCCCCAAATACAATTTTTTTTTTTAAATTCCAGCAATTTACCATGTGTTTTTTCTGGTTAACAGAAGAGACATAGACTATAGTGAAGATCAATAAATGTAAGGGTGTTAAAAGATGAGCTGCATAGTGTAACCATGTAGCCCACAAGGGATGGCATTGCCACTGCCAGTAACAGACCATAAGCCTTTTGTCAGGCTCATGGCCCTCAGGTGGTGTCAGGACTTGTTTGGATTCATCTTGGCCTGTCTGTAGCCAAGTCTTTGCTCTTGTATGTATAACAGCAATTATCAAAACACGGCTTGATTAATTTACCTTCTATACTTCTAGATTTTTCTTGGCTATATCAATTATGTTGTGGCTATTTTTACACTTAGAACTGACTATAGTAACAAGTGCTGGGGCAGCCCTGGTGGGCCATAGGCTGGGGCTCTGACATGGTTTCGCAGCACACATTTCTCGCATAACATTTGCACAGTTAGTCCTTCACCAGCAGTCAGATTTAAAACCACACAATTGCACCAAAACCTGGCCCTGAGCCCAGGCTGCAAAAGCCATGGGAGGTGGAGGGAAGAGATTGGGCTCAAGGTGTGACAATAGCTTAATTAAATTGTGTAGAATAAAATCTCTATTTATGACCCTAGAATCTAATGCAAGACAGATAAACACAGGAGGCTCAATGGCAGTGAACAAGTCATCAATGGTCCTTCATTGCTCATTAAAGAAATGTTATGGGAGCTGGCAAAAACAGTTTTCAGGGTAACAAACCTCCCAAAATTACTCAGCATCTATGTAAGACATTGTATAAGACAGTTGGATGCAATGGGGAATTGTAAACAAAATAAAAGAGCGTAAGGTGTTAGTAAATAGACAAAAATTACCACAAGCTGACAAAGGAGTGAGGAGGAAGAAACCATCAACCTCACTCTGCTCCTGGTGAGGGAGTCTAGATGTTGATGGCTCACCTCTCATGATCATGTTTACACAGTTATAGGGAGAAAGAGAAGTACGCTAACATCTGCCACAAGGTTCATATTACTATATACAGGGTTTTTTCCTGTGAAACATATACAATCCAAGACTGTACAACATGTTGCTATATTGTTTACAGTAGAGTAGAAATCCAGAAGTAGCTTGCCATTCTAAGTTTCATTGAGTATTTTTCTCATTTCAGTCACATTTTACTACATTACTAATTTTCCCTCTTTTGTCTCTGCCATAGTTGCTCCTGAGAAAAAATATCAGAAGGAGGTTATTAAGAACCTACATGAAAACACAATAGTTTTTCACATCTATTCTTAAAAAAAAAATTGGAGACAGGAGATTCAGAGTTAGACTGAAGATAGAAATGAGGTATTCTAAATCTCTTCATGCCTGTGATGGCATTCAGTAACTGAGAAACATCAATACTTTGCTTACAGTACTCTGTTGTGCCTCACAGTTTTGGTAGGTGAGGTTCTTAGGTAAAATACTGGAAGCTTTAAGTAAAGCAGTCGATTCCAAATGAAATACAATCATACAAATAACAATTCCATTGATAATTTTACTTTGAACAGCTACTTGAACAGTTTGTTCTTTTGTATCTTTCAAATGTAAATAATAAAAACTCTACATAAGGTGCCTGCAATTTTCCATCTGAAAAATATGCAAAGACTCATAAATTAGTAATTCTTTTTTTTTTTTTCTTGACTGACACAGTCTAACCAATTCTTTCTCATGAAACATGAAAATAGTGGAAGTAGAACATCTCTCAGCTGTTACAATAAAGAATAGCTAATCAGAACTTAATATGTTGTCGTTAGCAAATAGATGGAAAAATCTAAATATTTGTTCAGCAAATCACTGCACTTGAGATAATGAGACATTCAAGACATTGCATCAGAGATAATTGTGCAAAAGCTGTTATTTTTTAAATGTTTTGTCTAGTCTGCACTTCCACTCCCAAAAAAGTGACTGTTTCTTTTTTTCAGTACTGTCACAAAATGTTGTAAAATACCTCGAGACAGAATTCTTAAGATCTCACATTTAAGAGTTTCTTCACTGAAATGTAATACTTCTGTCTTAGTTACTATAGCATACAAAAATTTTTGGAATAGTAAAACAAATTATTTCCTAAAAGTTGTGTTTGATATAATGCAAATCAGAAATGACATACATTATCATAAGTACATGATCAAAAGAATATTTATATTGCAGTAAATTATTTACTTGATATAAGACATGACTGTTTCTCACTAGTCATGTAACTGCTGAAGAGTTCTTTCATCATCATTCTTGAAGTTTAAGGCTTTAAAAAAATCTATCTGTTCACACAACCTTTTCAGATGAAGCAGGTAAAAGCATTCTATGTAAACTAAGGTTTGTGTACAGCAAGTAGAGAAGTGAAGAATAAATTTAGTTGATGTAACAATTAAAAGGACCTTGTGGAGACTAATATAAGATATGCTTCTTGAAGAAAACCATATCACTCTATTCAGACATTGCACTGCAGTGTTTTCATAACATCTTACTGTTACTAAAAATTGCAGATTTTAAATATATTAAATATTTGATGCATTTGTCTTAGATGAACACCCTCTCTAAAACTTTTCCGTTATTGAGACTAAAAACCTTTAGAAAGCACACAATTTATCAAATAGATGAATCCTTTCTTAATTTCAGCTGTTCAAAGTTCTTCCTTTCAAGAATAATTTTATCTGTAATTTACATCAACTAAACCTCTGGCATGTGACATTTCTCCAGGAAAGGAACTAGGATCAGAATCTTGCAGAATGGAAGGGATCTCCTGAAGTCATGTTGTCCAAGACATTGCTAAAAGCCAGGCCAGTCAGAGCAGGTGGCTCAGGGCCATGTTTGGTGAATTCTAAAGATCTCACAACTTCCTGAGGCAGCTGTTGTAGTGTTTGAACATCCTCATGGAAAAAGATTCCTTACATCAAGCAGACATTTCTCCTTTTGCAACCTGTGTTTTTGGTATCTCATCCTTCTACTGTGAACATCCACAGAAAGTCTGACCCTGTATTCAACATGGTTGCTTAACCAGGAGTCATAGTCAGACTTAAAATTTCCTCTCCACTTTCAGTTCTTGAAACTGGACAAGTTTATTTATCTCAGTCTCTAATTTCACATCATGCTGCAGCCAACTAACCATATTTGCAGCCCTCTTCTTGACCCATCTCAGAATACCACTGTATTTCTTGCATTGAGAAGTCCAAAATCAAACACACCACACCAGATGGGGAGGAGATGCTGAACTCCTCATGGCCATTCTTTGCAGACTGTGAGCAGGATTCAAGAGTGTGGCCAGAGCCTGCCTGTGCAGAGTAGTGGCAGAACCACAGGCTCCAGAATTATTCCAATATCACTCATTCAATGGAGAAGGTTGCCAAGATAAGATACCAAGATATGAGACACTGCTGTCATTAACATTTATGAGGAACAACAAATGAAAGATATCTATCCTGTGTTTGTGCATTCCAGTAAACCTGGATACTGCCTGCCTCCAGCTTCTTTCCCTCGTGTCTCACAATTCTCCTTCACCAGACTTTCACCCTGTAAATTCTTTATTCATTCAAAAATTAAGTATCACTTTGGTCTAAGTTCCAAAAATTCACTGTGTAGCATTGACTTTGAATAAGTTAAATATTTTATCCTCCATACACAGAGTATCTAATAGGACCTGATTAGAGAGTGTTAGACTCCAATACTGCCTTTCACTTGAACTCGTGGGTATTTACCAAGTACAACGCTACACAACTCTAAAGGCAAGTGATTCACAGGAGGGCAGAGTATACATCATTAAGCTTGGATAGGTCACAGACTTTTCCTGCTTCTGTTATTTACTTGCATGAGCTTTAGCTAACAACATTCTAGAACTGGTTACTTGGGATCTGGTTTTGGAAACTTCTGTTAGAGGACAGCAACAGGAAGGTTGCACTTCAAGGAAGGACAAGGCAGGAACCAACAATGAGAGCACAGGTAATGCTCTCACTGTAGCACCTTAACAGGATAAGCAGTGTTAGATGGTGATAGCAATGGGTTCCAATGACAGTCCTTTGTGATCTTCAACCAAAGGCAAGGTCAACAAGTCAGGACTGAGGTTAATCCATGACGGTTCAATCACTGCTCAGAAGGAGCTTGAGACAGGACCATACCCTGGCACAATGACAGCATAACTCAGGCCATGCCTGATTACCCTGGCCTGAACTGAGATGGAGTATTACTTTTTTAAGAAAAGAGACCAGTAATCCACCCTCTCAAAGTTTGATCTTTTTCCATAAGCAGAAAACAAATGGATGGAGGGATAGGTTTTTCATTGTATTAATATTTATAAGAACATCTGCATCTGTATCGATGCCTTCTGGTAATAAATTCTTCATATTATCTTTATTTTGATTCCTTCTCATTTAACAGACTTGTGGATGTTTGTAAACACGTTCTGCAAATCCGCACTATGGCACAAGCTAAGTCCACCACAGAAGACAGAAACAGTTAACCTTAGCTCAACATGGGGGACAAGATGCTGAAAAGCAGCACTGTGGAAAGGGCCCTGGGGGTCCTAGTTGATGGCAAGCTGAATCTGAGTCAGCAGTGTCCTGGCAGGCAGGAGGGCCAAGCATGTCCTGGGGTGCATCAGGAACAGCATTACCAGCCGGGCAAGAGAGAGGATTGTCCTGCTCTGCTCTGCACTGTGGCAGCATCACCTCCAGTGCTGGAGGCAGCTTTGGGCTCCACAATATAAAAATGACAATAAACTATTAGAGAGTGTTCAAAGGAGGGCAACAAAGATGGTGAAGGGCCTTGAGGGGAAGCTGTGTAAAGAGCAGCTGAGGTCACTTGTTTTGTTAATCCTGGAGGAGACTGAGGAGAGACCTCATTGCAGTCTACAACTTCCTGATGAGGGGAAGAGGAGGTGCAGACACTGATCTCTTCTGTGGTGACCAGTGACAGGACCTGAGGGAACTACATGAAGTTGTATCAGGGAAGGTTTAGGTTGGATATTAGAAAAAGGTTCTTCACCCAGAGGGTGTTTGGGCACTGGAACAGCTTCCCAGGGAAGTGGTTACAGCACCAAGCCTGACAGAGTTCAAGAAGCATTTGGACCATGCTCTCAGGCACACGGAGTGATACTTGGGGTGTCCTGTGAAGGCTGAGAAGTTGGACTCGATGAACCTTTTGGGTCCCTTCCAAGTCAGCATATTCTGTGATGCTGTGATAAAGCTGTCCATCTTCTGAACAGGACATTTCTTTTCATAGTAAGGCACATTATATCTGGCCTTATTATCCTAGGCACTTCTCACAACCCGAGTCCACCAACAAATTAAACCGTAACACACAGTTTTTAGATATAATTAGTAACAGAATATTAAATAATATTAAATTCGTATCTAAGAGGACTCGAAATCAGCTAATAGCAGTAAGAGCATCTCTGTGAAGGTTGTTGAATGGAGCCTCTCCTTGACCTCAGATTTCAATTCTATAAAACATTTTTATGAAGACAGATCTGCAGTATTGCACAAAGCCATACTAAAATAGATGAGGCTCAGCCCTGCAATCCATGCAGAGCTCAGGTATTTTCCTGTTGCCAGAGGGAACAAAAGCAGAGTCACAAAAGATTGAGAAATTGCATGCTGCTAGTGTTAGTAAATACAAAAGGTATCATCAGTCCCTTTTTATTAATAGATGGTAAACCTTTCATTTTCACATCTCTTTTTAACCAAACTTTTTTCTTTTTTTCTTTTACTTTTTTTTTTTTTGAAGGAAAGTGGATGAAGAGGAAAATGCTTTCCTGTTGCAGACACAAGTTAAACTCAGCTTGAGAAACCACACCTGCTGCTTTACCAAAGAGAATAAATTTTCAGCTCACAGGAGAGGAATAACAACAGACAATGCAACATCATATTAGGGAGCAAGAAATATAAGACAAGAGATGAAAGTAAAATACAAAGCTCCTAAAAAAGTTTAAGTTTAGTAATAAACTTAGATCAAGTTGGAACATTGTTATTGAGCCAATACACCACAAAATTGTGACAGATCTTGTGGAACTAGGTTCACCATTTATAACTGGAAAAACAACTTTTTAAAAAACGTACATCTTTTTCTTATCAGACAGAAAAAATAATGGAATTTAAAATCAGCCCTCTGTAAACTCATATACTACATCCTGTGTTTTATCCTCACAAACCACTGGATTTTCTGAATATTCTCCTTTCTTTCCATAGCCTGACTACGCCAAGTCCCAACTGTTCAGAGCAATCTCTCTCCCACAACTAGTTATGTTGTGGACTATTGATCAGATCTGACTCTGTATGAAAGATAGGCACAGTTAAAGCAATCTGTACTCATCAGCTTGCCCAACATTAGAGCATTCTCTGTTCACACCTGCAAATAAAACTTAAATACTAAGCCATGTCTGGTAGAGTAAAACATTATGGAGAAGGAAAAGGGGGAGAAATCTCAGACGCAGACTTTTAGCAGAATATAATACTGTAAGCTCTAAGGCATATTTTTTCTGCCTTATTATCTAAGCAACAGAATAAAAGAAATATTTTTTAAAAGTTTTTTTTGGTTAAAAATAAAATTATAATTTGAAGTTACTTTTAATTTGAAATACAGAATAAGTCTACAGCTAATAAAAGTGTCTTTGCAGTTTTGCCCTCAAATAAGTGATTTTTTAATATTTTTTTTTATTATTATTCAGTACTCTCTCTAAAGGAAAAACGGAGCAATAATGTTTCTAAGTGTTAGGCAGTCTAAGCAGGCATGTTCATTCTTTTAAGGCATGTTTTATAGAAACTGAGTAAGTTTGTTTTTCAGTAGTGAAAGTAATTTCTACTCAAAGTAAAACTTACTCTATCTAAGGAATCAATTTCATGACCTATTTAAAATAAGGAAGACTTTAAAAAAATAGATTTTTTAGTTTCAATCATTGGGCAGTAACAGTAGCAATTAACATGTAGGAGTGATAGTCAACTATCACAAAACAATGAGTGAATTAAAAAAAAAAAAAAAAAAAAAAAAACTGGCCAGGAAGTAGCTACTATCTCCTTTATATATAACAGCCATAACAAATACAGGTTCACATCAGGAAATTTTCATAATTTTACATATTTTTATATCTTTGTATATATTTTATCCCTTTCCTTCAAGAGTTTTATACATAGACATATAGGTACAGGTACCTTATTTCAGACTAATTGTTGAATGACAGTTTTTAAACAAATACATAATTCTATAGATTAATGGAAAACAAATACATAATTCTATAGATTAACGGAATTCCAAAGGAAAAAACCATAAAACCTAAGTAAGAACATGGTGGGTTAGACGTTTGTTAGAACTTGTACCTTGGACTTACAGAGGGGAGACTGTTTAGGAGAAAATGTCCATTGAGAAGCAAAGGAGTCCAGAAAAGCTGGACATTCTTCATGGAGGAATCTTAAAGTCACAGGAGCTGGTGGTCTCTGTGTGCTGAAAAACAAGCTGGCAGGGACGAAAACCATCCTGGTCACACAAAGAGTTTTTGCTAGAACTCAGCAACAAAAGAGAGTTTACAACCTTTGGAAGAAGGGGAAGATAAGGACTGCAAGGACAACAAGGATGTTATGAAAGGACCCTTCTGACTTGCCTTGCATATTTCACTTTAACAGATTACTTGTACCTTTTGTTATTTTGCCCTCTGATTTCCACTAGCCACTTCTAAGATAGCTAGTCTTGGTAACCACTTATATTGTTCTTAATTTTTAATCCCTAAGAAAAATCATTCCATTGCTTTCATGAACTAAATCATAATAAAGAAAAAAAGAAAATATTAAGTTAGAATACATTTCATACGTTTAGCTGACAATAATTTAGTGGGAATTTGTCTTAACACTTACAAGCTGGAACCAGTATATGCAACTACGCACACACACAGACAAAGTTTTCAGAGTATTATAAATTTATAGATTGTGACACTAAGATTAACAGGGATCACAGAAAAGAAAAAGCAAACCCCAAGAAGATGTTACTGAACATAATCACTATAAACCAACTTTTTAAACATATGATTGTTTCGTTATTAAAAACATTTGAAACACAACTTACATTTTCACTCCCACACAATGACTGAAATATTCTACACAGAAATTGCAATACATCTGTTTTGCCTCATTTTGATTCAGACAAGAATGCAGTATTTTCTCCCACCACCCATTGTAAGAGTGGCAGACTGCACAGAGATGAGTGAAAAAGCAGAAGACTAATGATTTGCTAAATTTATCTGTATTTCACACTGCCCGCCCGCCTGCATACTTTCTGCACAAGAACATGCTCAAGGACAGAACCACTTAGAATCTCCCTTTAAGCATTGAAATGCTACATTTTGTGAATAGTCTAAGTACCTCATAACAGACTAAGACTTTCCTCTCTCAGGAGTAAGGAACATGCCCAAAAAGCTATCTGGAATAATTACTGTGAATAAAAAGAGGGCAATGGTAAACTGATAAAAATATCTTAGACAATATCAGAACACATTACTGGGAAAAAGAAGATAGTGCTGAGAGCTGGACTGAACTGGCTGTACAAAGAACCTGGATATTAAAATGTGCAGAAAGCAAAGGAAATATTTGTTTGATGAGACCAGAATAAGGAGGATATAAACTATATCAGTGAGCAATTACACGACAAATTTAGAAGAAAGCTTGCATGGAATGGGGAAGAAGGGAAATATGTCAAATATGTGAGTGTTCAAACTAGACTATGTGAGTAAAAAAATCAGACTAGAAGTTGGAGGAAGCAAAGTGAGATATCCGAAGTCTGAAAATTACTGAGGCAAGGAGGATGAGCCTGGGGTAAGAACTACAGATGAGAAGAGACCAGATGGAAACCATTTGGAAAAAGACCATATCAAAGTAACATATGAGGAATCTTAGATTCATCAGCACACATTTTCTTTCTTATACTTGAAGTAAAAGAAAACAAAACCCCAAACCCAAACAAATTAAAAGTCTCTGTGACTTCATTAACTCGAATGGCAGCAGTTTGCACAGATACTCCCTTGTTTCAGCACTAGGGTTCCACATGATGGAGTTTTCAGGTGAGACAGAGGGAAGGAGATTGTGAGCAAGAGCAAAATGGAAACCATGTGCTTTTTAAAGACTTTATTTTAAATGGCAAAATCAGCATTCTGGCCTTAGCTCATTACTTTTTAAATGCAAGCTATATTTATAACCACAAATATGGACCCATGTCATGTTTTAAACCCAACCAGCAATCAAGCACCAAACAGCTGCTCGCTCACTTCTCCTCCACTGGCTCAATAAGGGAGGGAATTGGAAGAGTAAAAGTGAAAAAAAAATAATGGATTGAGATAAAAATAGTTTAATAGCAAAAACAAAAGCCATGCACACAAGTAAAGTAAAACATGGGATTCATTCACGACTTCCCATTGGCAGGCAGGTATTCAGCCACCACCCCAAAACAGGGCTCCATCACAGATAACAGTTACTTGAGCAGACAAATATCATCACAACAAATGCTCCCCTATCCCTCTTTCTTCCCTGAAGTTTATATGCTGAGTATGATTCCTTATGGTATGGAATATCCTTTCGACCCCTTGGAGTCAGCTGTCCCAGCTGTGTCCCCTCCCATCTTTATGTGCACCCCCAGCCTCCACATTGAGAGGGCAATACCACAAGCTAAAAAGGCTATGGCTCTGTGTAAGCCCTGCTCAGCAGTAAGAAAAACATCTCTATATTATCAATACTGTTTCCAGAACAAGTCCAAAACATAGTCTAATATTAGCTTCCATGAAGAATATTAAATCTACCCCAAAACCATAATGTTTTGTCTTGATTTACTGTGAAAGGCATACTAGAAAGTAAAATCATTCACCTTGGCTGTCAGGTCCTTAAACTAAAGCATTCAGTCTTTTCGTTTTTTGCTTCTGTTTCTAGGAGTATAGTTTAACCATTTCCCAACTTTCTTTCTGATTTACTGTCACAGTTAGTTTGTAGGTAAGTTGTTGAATTAATCTGTGCCATTTTCTCCTTCCAACTGCTCCTGATAACTCTCCATGCTCTCGTTAAACTTGATGCTTAGTCAGCTGTTCCCTATCTTCAGATGACTCTTCTTTGCATTCGTTCTCCCCACCCAGCAAGGTGGCAAAACATGGCACAAGTGCAGCTGATGAACAAATTGCTGATAGAGGCAGCTCCCCTCCTGAACATCCTAACTGTGAACATATGGTTTAGCATTACTTGCTTGCTACAAAAAGCGGCTGGAGATAAAAATTATTACAGCTTATTTAGCCTATATTTAAATTGTTGTACTGGAGAATGAGCAGAAGCTACATCTTGATTTCTCTTAGTAACAATAACAGAAGTTACAGCTGCTTCTACTATAACAGCCAAAGAAACTATTATAATTTAATAGGGTATTGCACATAACAAACAAAATGTTCAACTAGTAATACCTTTTGCAACTTCTAATTGAGTTAGAATATATTATTTATAAGAAAACTAGTGACAGTCTAAATAACATGTCAGCTTATTAACGTGTTTTCAAGTTTTAATTAGCATCTATGGATGCAAGCTCTGTGTGAACTGGAACTTCTATCCGTGGTGTCAAAAATAGTCTTCCTAACTGAGAAGTTGAATAGGACCATACAGAGGCTATCTGTATTAAAAAGATCTTTACAACTGGAACAGTGGGGCTTCTTTGCCTGTTATCAATATTTAATCTCAGAAATCTATTAGGAGGCTAGCTGGGTGAAATATAATGCTTGCAATACACTGTGAAAACAGGTTAATGATCTAGTGATTTTTCTCAGCTTTAAAATCTATTTCCTCAGACAATAACTCAATGTATCATGTCGAGCACCCTAGACTGTCCAGTTTGATTCTCATAGTCATTAGTGTGCTGTGGATCAAGGGGATGATTCAGGAAGAAGAATGCCTCAAACACTCACAAGCACTCACCTGGGGACAAACTTTCCCTGGAGGGAAAGGATGATTTTACAAGTTGCTTTGGAGAGACGATAGCATGCTAGGCATGCGGGATAGAGGCAGTGACTTCACACAGATCTGGGGTGATACAGTCAGAGAAGGCTAATGGCCTTTACAGGATGCAGATTTCTCAGATTATCTAATTCCATTGAGGTTGGTTTTTTTTAATATTTTATTGGGACTACTATTTTCAACAATGTCTTCATAAAGCTATTTTCCCTCATTCCAATGTTAATTTATAACTATTATTCAGTGCTCAAAAACTATATGCTTCTATTGAAAAAAAAAAAGAAACATCAGAACAATTTGTGAGTTTGTGACTGTACACCAAAAAAACGAAAAACCAAACCAACCAAACAAAATAACTCCGCCACTGAAAATCAAAAGACAAAACCCATTTTTTTTTTAGTGGCTAATTTCTAAAACATTTTACAAAGTATTATTAAAATAAAGGCATCTTTCTTATATTATTTTTTTTAGAAAGATAGAAAGGAAGTCAGATTCTCATCCAATACAGCCATATGAAATTAACTTCAAAACTTCAATATTTCTATGGAGTCTTGGGAAATAGAATGTTGAAAAATTTGAGAAGGATATTATCACTTGACATCAGTGGAACATATGAAACAAACACATGTCACAAAATAATGAAAAATCAAACCATATATGGGAAATCTTTAGTCTTACCATTTCATGCACTGTATAAAACCACTCAAGGGTTATAGCTGTGAAAATGGGATAAGACTATGTCTGGAACAAAATCAAGAGTTGAAAATACATATTTCTTCCTTGTTTAAAAATCAGAGGTTTGAAAAACTAGATGTTTGAGGAGCTACTTTGGCTTCACAGTAGCTAACTTCAATAGACACATAGTTTTTTCTGCTGTGTAAATTTTTGGGTCACACCCATGGAAAATTAAGAAGGGATTTAGTTATAAATAGTTTCTGTGACCAGTAAAAATGGATTATTGTGACATTTTATGAGGGCTTGAGTTATCAGTTTTTATGTTCTATTAGGAAAGAAAAAATTATATTCTGTATTTTCATAGCTGGCATATTGCTTTGCATAACCATTTTTATTTCAACTGCTGTATATTTTTTTGAAAGGATTTTATTCTCAGAACTGACCATTCTCTGTTCAGTTTGGTTTTGAGATCAATCAGTTTTTACTCCTAGCTACACTGGATTTTCCCCTGGATACCATCAAGTACAAGCTCCCTCCAGTTCCAGTCCAAGAAAGATTTTAATGTTGTCTCCTAGGACAGGCTTTGTGTTCAAGTTTTTTAACAAGTCACATCAATGCAGAGAACTGTAGTAAAGTGAAAAGTAAATATTTATATCTGAAATTCTACAATTCTCTTCTCCCAAAAAAGTTTGAGAAATATATATAAAAGACAGAAGAAATACTTTTTTCCAGTCCTGTAGAAGAGAATAAGATGGAGTAGAATGGAATGGAATGGAATGGAATGGAATGGAATAGAATAGAATAGAATAGAATAGAATAGAATAGAATAGAATAGAATAGAATAGAATAGAGTAGAATGCATCATTTGGAAGGGACCAAAAACGATCTTTTAGTCCAATTGCCTGACCATTTCAGAGCTGACCAAAAGCTAAGGCATGTTATAAAGGATGTTATCCAAATGCCTGTTCAACACTGACAGGCTTGGGGCATTGACCACCTCTCCAATGTTTGACCACCCTTTCAGTAAAAAAAATGCTTTTTAAGGTTCAGTCAAAACCTTGCCTGGTGCACATTTGAACCTTTTCCAAATATCCTGTCACTGGATATGAGGGAGAAGGGATCAGCACATCCATCTCCATGTCCTGTCCTCAGTAAGATGTATAGAGCAATAAGGTCACCCTTCAGACTCCTTTTCTCTAAATGGAGTGAATCCAAAGTCCTCAACTGCACCTCACAGGACATTCCTTCCAGCCCTTTCACCAGCTTTGTTGCCCTCTTCCAGACACAGCCAAAAATTTACACATCTGCCTGGACTGTTGGACCACAGAACCACATGCAGTACTCTAGATGTCTTCTCCCACTCTCACATGCAGCCCCATCCTCCTCACCAGTGTGGCAGAATGGGAAAGAAAAAAGGACTTGCTGTTGTGCAAGCACTGTTTAGCAGTATCTAAAACATCCCTGAATCATCAACACTGTTCCCAGCACAAATCCAAAACATAGCCCCATAATAGCTACTCTGAAGAAAATTAACTCTATCACAGGCACAACCATCACACAACTTCATGAAACGCATCTGTGTGTTGGCCTTGTCTGACACGTCTTTTAAGAAAAATTTACTTTCTTTCCTTCAGTGTTTCAGAAAAAAAAAAATCAGTGTAAGCAAAGGTAGAATAAAACTGAAAAAAAACATGATGAATAGCATTTCCTTTTCCCTAGTTTTCACCAAGGCATTTAAATGCCTCCCAATCCTGTATTTCTTTTTTTCTTGTGACCCCTTCATAAAAATAAAATAAAGAACAAAATAATCAGAAAACACAAAACCCAGAAACAAAGCAAAACTAAGGTAAAAAGATTGAATAAAGAAAGGATTCATCTGTTATGCATGCACAATTCACTCTGATCATTATAACGTCTTTCCTCCCAAGAATTGAATGGCCTTATCAAGCATTTACATCCTCCATGAAGCTATAAGAAAATAAGAATTCTATGCCTCCATAAGACCTTATGAAAAGCACTATCACAGGTTAAATCAGCAAACAAGAAATAACTTATTTTCCCAATCTACTGTTCATTGGTAAAAGAGATCTTGGTTTTGGTGTTGGTTTCTTTTTTCTCTTCCCCCTGACTGATATATAGATACGTAACTGACATATAGTTACTAAGTTCTGCTCCACTGATGGGAGTGATACATATGGAAATGATACCCAAACGGAAAGAGCTATACAAGCAAATAAAATGGTTTTACACATGGGGACAGACAGTCTTCAAATGCATTACCAGCTTCAACAGTAGAAAAACATTCTGTCACTAAAAAAAATTTGGGGATTTTTTTTTCTTTCAATAGCTACTGCCTCTATTGCGACTACAATTCACTCTAAAATGCCTACAGCTAGTGAGGAATATACTGTTATCTAAATGTTGTATTACAGTGAAGTTTCTTTAAAATTCTGATGCTCTTGGGTTTCACACTAGCCAGAAGGTAATTTCAGTGCAGAGCAGCAGATCACAGAATGTGATTCTACTTCTAGATCTAATATCACCTGGTAAAAAAACCACAGACTATATAGCTTCTGTCAAAGATTCTTAACTGAAAGGTACCAAACTTTCTCATACGGCAAAATGGTCCATGGAATGTGCTTTGCCATTTTCATATGCCCTTATTTACCCAATGCCAAGCTAGTAACATTGATAAAATTCTCTGCTATTTCCAAAAACCAGTGTATTTCATGGAAATGGTGTGGCTTGGAAGTTTTTATATGAATATGAATATTTTTAATGCAACCCCTGAATTCTAAATTATCGGTACCAGCTCTGACAAAAACACCTCTCAGTGGCCTCAGCAGGCAATTATTACCATGCCTAATTTTAAAGTCCTCCTGAGGTTTAGTATTAGTGTCAAAAGTGGCAGTGTTAACGAAGACACTTATAACTAGACCACACTGCTAAAATACAAGGTAGACTGCGAACAAGTAAAATAATTATAGCTTGCTTTTTAAAGGAATGCAACAAGTTTCATGCATCTGTTATTTCTCAAAACAATGATGTGGAATAGGACCTTGTTATATATGTTCTTTCTTCCATGCCTCTCCTTATCTTACTCTCTGTGAACTAGCAAAGCAGATGAAGATGAACTTATTCTTCATACTGGCATAGAGAGCCTCTGCCCCCTAGACTTTGCTCCTGCCTACCCTATCCTATATTCTTCAGCTACTAAATGGGCATAATTTTTCCATATTTACTATTACTTTCTGACAGACTAAGAGATAACTGATTTTGGTATGGGCAGTACAATTGCTTTATTAGGAAGTAGTAATAACCCATAGATCAGTAAAATGACAGTGGTGTATTACCCAGGAGAAGCAATGCAGGCAGAGTGATTAGCCAAAACTGAAGATGTATATCTTACACCAATTATCAATAAATAGTAAAACAAGGATCCTGTTAAAATATATGATGTCTTCATGGATTATTCTAGGAAAAAAACCTAATGTTGTGTGTACGAAAGCATACTAACAGTAGAGGGAAGTCAATAAAGAACACCAAGTTGCTTTAATTTTGAGCTTTGTGCTCAGAATGGGTATGGCTTTCTTAATACACAACATATTTAAAGCTTTTATTATTTATTCATACTATAGGATAATCCTTCAGAGTCTTAGGATTCAAAAAAGGCTGATTGTTAAACCAGAAGCAATAACCTACTGATCTCTAAAGAGGAAGAGGATACACAGACTGTCACTAAACACATCAAAAGGAAGCTAAATCCACAAGCTAATTAAATAAGTCTCTACAGATAAACAGAGGCAGACTAAAACATGTTTCAGAAGAATCTCTCTACGTAGTGCACTCATTACTTTGATGTATTTATTACCTGAATAAATACAACATTCTTCAGATTCCATTCATCTTCTGTCTGACTAATGAAAGTGCATCTGACAAACTGAGTTAATTATCCTTGCTTCATACTAACCCTGTGAATATCCCCAGGAAATTCTCTGAGGTTTTCATTCAATGCCAGAGTACGACAAAATCAGGGTTGTTAGAATAGCTGGTTTTGGATTGCTATCAGAAATACTTTGACAAATCAAAGCATTAATTCTGTTTACTGTTTTTCACTATCAGGCACCACATTTCACCTCTGGATGAAGATTTCATCCACAGTCTTTTAAAAATCCATTAATTCAAATTTATTTAATTTACAGTCATACAGGTTTTCTGTCTGACCATTTGTACATTTAGTAGAAACTTCCTCTATTACAGAAACTCTGGAACACAAGGTTGCCATTGCATCAAAGGCTTTGGGTCATGCCTCTGTCTGCCAGTAAAAAGATATTTTAAATTGTATTTTTCTTCAATAAAAGGTAATACTTACGTGTACTTAAAGGAGTCCAAAAGCTAGACCTTCAAAGAAAATATAGTGCATCTTTGGAGTGGTGGTAATGTTCTGAAAATCCTCAGATTTAATATTACAATATTTCAAGACGAGTTATTGTGATTGACTTTCAGCACAGTTCCTATACTTTTTTCAGAGAAATGGGCACTTCAAAAGAGAAGTAATAATCCTATACATGTAGGTAGTTATTTTTTGGTGGTGGTGGTATTGTTTGTTTGTTTGCCTGTTTGCTTGTTTTCCTTTTTCATAACTAATTGATCATTTCCTTAAGACCACTTATTGTCATTTGTGAAAACTCCAAAACAGCACCTCAGCCATTCAGAGAAAAATTCCAAATTGCCAATTCTCCATTCCATGGCATAAATTTATAAATCTGAGATTTATTAGGAACACAATTATTTTCAGATATACTGAATACAGCTTCAGTACATGGTATTGAATGTAAACAGAAGACATGGAATGTCTGACTAAAATCTAGCATATATTCGGAGATGAACAATAGTAAAAAAATATTTATAGATTCCAAGAACTTTAAGCAAAAACTTTGAAATAAAAAGTATGAAAGTATTCTTAAGCTACTACATAAATTAAGCTGTATTTGACAGAAATTGAACTTCAAAGCTGAGAACAGTAGAACAGAAGAGCCAGTAGCAAACAGGGCATGAAAGCCAAAGCAGTGTTGCCAGGCTTGGAAATTACTGTAATTTAATGACCTTCCAGCAGAACCTCAAAAGATCTAGGGAAGCCTGTTCTGGTGAGGAGTACCAGCAGAAGAAACAGAAACTATACTCATGTATGCAGCAGCTAGGCAGAACTTCCATTCCCAAGAAGCTGCTCTGAAGATTATTCTGACTGAAATGTAATTCTTCTTCCCATATATACTGTGGGCTTCATCCAGTTCCTTCTTAACTATTGATATGTTGTTGGTCCCTTGGTGAGCATTTTGGAAGATTGATTGCTGATTGCTTTGTACATATTACAGCAGAAGATGAAGGCTGGGAAAGACATATTTTTTATTTCAACCCTCTGCCTGCAGTTTTGTCCCCAGTTCTGTTAATATACTAGTGTGTACTATTGTGAATAAAACTTTACCAAGTACCAATTCAGCTTTTCTTGTAATATATCCTACTCCTCTTCACTTACATTAATAGTGCTATGCAAATTTAGTACAGCTTACTGTTTTATAGTAAGTACTGAACTATTTTTCCATTTTCCTCTACTTTATTATGTTGAACCCTCTCTATTGTCTTTCCTGGCTGAGAATCATTCATACAGTTTTATTGACAAAATGAGAGGAAGCAGATATCCACAGATCTATAACCATGATATGCTCATTACATGGAAAAGCCATGCAATGAGAGTAATTCAGATAGTTCAGCAAAATATAGACTTGAGTTAAAAAGCATACAGTAACAGATTTTAGTCAAGTAAATAAAGAAAGTACTCATAAAGCACATGAAAATACCTGATATTAGAATAAAATTATGGATAGGAATGAAATTATGGATAGGAACATCATTCTATTTCATCACTGAAAGAGCATGAAAGCTACCATGATATGCGCAGGAATGTTTTTCACTGAATGATACAATTACCTAATAAACACAGAAGGAAGAAAATAAAAGCTAAAATGTTTTGCATGTCTTATCAAAGCCTGGAAAGAGAATTTCTTATCCCTCTCCCCAGCTAGTTAAAGTAAATTGCCTTAAATAAAGTTCATTTGTACTGAAAAAGTATTCTAAAAGTGTCAAAACATGATATCATAAATTGTATTGACTGCAAATGTCACACTTTCAGCTCATCAAGACAGCTAAAAAATTCTCACTGTCGATATAGCTGGGATGAAATCTCTCCGACATACAGCAGCACAGGAAGGACAGAAAAAGAGCTCAAATGGAATGTTGTTGAAACAGATGAGAAATCCTTCATTATTCACTTTGATAAGGCCATGATTAAGAACAACTTTCTGTCAGACCCAAAGGGGAAAAAATATCTGTAATACTCCTGTGATAAAGTATACTGCCACTGTTTCCCCATTAAATATGTTGCAAACATAACTCTTCCTCTGTGATATGAGGTTGAAAATTAGCTTTCATGTCAATGGTACTAAATCAGAGTAGATATGTAGCAAGCATAGAGTGTCCAAAAACTTAATTAGTTCACTCACTATTAATTGAAAATACCAAAGGAAATGGCTTTCTAGTGACAGAACTCTAAATTTCCAAAGTCTTGAAATAACATCTGCAGTTCTACAGTATTGACAAATTCTGCAGGGTTCTGCAGTCTCCCTCATTCAAAAAAGTTTCAGATGGAGTGTTAGTTGACGGACATTTTGGAAGATTTGTCAATGTTTTGTACATATTGCAGCAGAAAATGGAGGCACACAGAAAATAAGGAAGTGATTGGGGATAGTTAGTGTGGCTTCACCAAGTAAAAATCATGCCTGAAAATTTAGTGGCTTTCTATGATGGGATATGAGCATTGGTGGATGAGGAAACAGAAATGGACCTCACCCGTGTGGTCTCATGCAAAGTGTTTGATGTTGTCCTGCATGACATCCTTGTCCCAAAACTGAAGAGACATGGATTTGACACAGTAGATAAGGGACTGTCTGGATGGTCACCCTAGAAGATCTGTAGCCAATGGCTGGATATCCAAGTGGAGACCAATGACCAGTGGCATTCCTTGCGCATTGGTATTAGGATCAGCACCATTTAACATCTTTATCAGTGACATGGACAGTGGGATCGAGTGAAGTCTCAGTAAATTTGCTGATGGCAACAAGTTGTGTGGTGTAGTTGACTTGGTGGAAGGAAGGGATGCCAAATCCAGAGGGAACTTGACAGGTTTAAGGGGTGGGCCTCCGAAAACCCTACAAAGTTCAAAAAGGCCAAGTGTAAGGTCATGGACCGGGGTCAGGACAATCCCAAGCACAAATACAGGCTGGGCAGAAAGTGGATGGAGAGCAGCCCCAAGAAGAACTTTCTGTAAAGAATGTCCACAGATGAGAAGCTCAGCATGATGCAGCAATGTGCATTTGCAGCCTGGAGAGCCAGCTGTATCCTGGGCTGCATGGCCAGCAGTTCCAGGGGAAGATTGTGCTCCTCTGTTCTGTCCTTGTGTCCCCACCTGGAGTGTTGCATCCAGCTCTGGGCTCCCCAGCATAAGAGGGACACAGACCTGTTGGGCTGGGTCCAGAGGAGGGTGACAAAGATGATCAAAGGGCTGGAGCATGTCTCTTTTGAAGACAGGCTACAACAGTTGGGATTATTCCACCTGGAGAATGCTCTGGGGAGACCTTAGAGAACCTTCCAGTAACTGAAGAGACTACAGGAAAGTTGGAGAGAAATTTTTACAAAGGTGTATAGGGATAGGACAAAGGGGAATGGGCTCAAACTGAAAGAGGGCAAATTTAGATTAGATGCTGGGAAAAAATTCTTCACTATGAGGATGGTGAAACACTGGAGCAGGCTGCCCACAGAAGCTGTGGATGCCCCATCCATGAAAGTACTCAAGGCCTGGTTAGATGGAGCTTTGAGCAACTTGGTCTAGAGGAAGGAGTTCCTGTCCATGGCAGGGGCATTGAAACTAGACAATCTTGAAAGTCCCTTTCAACTCAAACCATTTTATGATTCTATGATAGAGGGACTTCTTCAGGATAAAACATAAAAATATGACAAAATCCTCCTGTTTAGGCATAGGAACATCATTGACAATTATGTGCGGTCCATTAGCAAAAAAAAAATTACCAACTGAGAAAATTAAAAAGCTTCAGAAAAAATTGAAAATATGTTTAAGAAAGGCAAATTGGGGAATTTCTTTACTTGTTTACAGCACAACAATTCATTAGGAGAGTACTTATTCTTCTGAAGCAGCTACCAGTTTGTTGGTAATGATTCCCAGGTGAGCAGAAAGCAGACTGATTTCTACATTAAGAGAAAGCAGTTAAAAGTCATGCTGCAGCAAAATGGTTTCTACCAAAGAATGACAATATTCACATAAGATAACAAAGCACTGTGTGATCAAAACAGAGCTGAATGCATTTAAACCTCTTTAAATCACAATTAGCCTGTATTAAGATATCTTGTATTCTTTTTGAATGTCAGTCTTCCTGTATTATAAATTCAAACTGAGAAAAGCAATGAAACCAAGGTTTTTCAGATGATAGATATTAACACATAATTGAAAATTAAACAAGAAATTGCGATATTATTTCAGAAACACTCCCCCTCCCCATCTCCAGAACACCTCAGAATGCTGTGTTGGAGTATTTTCAGAGCATTGTTGCATTCCTTCCAAAGAGAAAACCATTGCAGAATTCAGACTATGTAGCACTAACATGTATTTAGCTTATTTTGAAACAGCATGACCTCTAAAGAATGCAGATATTCATCCTTATTATTACAATCTATTATGTTCCATCAGGTCATCACATGGGTATTTCATTTCCATACCATGAATATGAACCAGGATTCATATTACCCTGAAATCTTTTCAGCACCATATATTCTATTTTATCAATTTAGCAATTATTACACTTCCAGAAAAGTGTATTTTTTTTTGTTTCATGTAAAGCTTAAGGTCTCAAGTCAGCGATGCTCTAAGAGCTATAGCACCAATTCAATGGCAACAAATGAGAAACTCTCATTTGGGAATATTTAGGGACAAGCAAAGTTCAATTAAACTATAAAAGTGGAGTAATTATATTTAAAACAAAAGTTTAAAACAGAAAAAAAATTCCTAAATAACTATATTAGATTATTATTTACATTTTTTAGGAAAATATACATTTTGACTTCCAGAGACTTTTAATACAAGACAGTCAAAAAGAATGTCATTATTTTTATGACTGTTTTCACAGAGCTGAACTGTAGCTCTAAGGAATGCTTAGTACTTGGCTGTTATGTCTGAAGGGCAGTTTGGGCCACTTTGGGTTATATTATGATTCTGAATCTCTTACTATGGTTTGCAACTTTTTCCCTTGCTGCAAGGCTGGGAAAGGAACATACTGTACTTTAAACATCTTTAGCTGGGTAGAAATTAGAGAAGTCCTTTTGCAAATGCATTGACCATAATACATACAAACAAGTATTTTAAGTGCCTTCATTGAATTGAAGAATCTGCTCCTAGAAATTTAAAATTCTACCATTTCTACCATTCTATACAGTGAAAGTAGTTTGCCTTCTTCCACTAATTCTACGTGTTCATCTAATTTTCAGTAGTATTAATTTATTTACTGCTTTTGTAAGGCTAAGTGTTTTTACAGGGTTTCTCATCTGGTTTATATTTAACATGGAAGAACACAGGTGTTTAGCTTCCACTTTGGATATTACACAACTTGAATGCAAAGAGGAAAAGCAGGGCTGGAGCCAGGAAGAGTAGCCAAGTAGTTACAATTCAGGTAAATTACTCAAGATGAAACAGCTCTGACATGATGTTGCTTTGAATTCTTTATGGGGCTCTCAAAAGTGACAGATGCCTGTAGGCCTACAAATTAGAAAACCTGGATCTGCTTCTAGGAAAATCACAATTAGTGCCTTCTTGTAGTCTAGTTTCAAGAAAACATAATGTGCAAGTACCAGAGTTACTCAGGTGGAAAGTTGCAGGTCTTTCATTAAAGGACCAAATAATGGGCTGCAGTGACCACCAGGTTTCTTAAAGTTTCTCTGTTCTATAATTACCTTTTAAGATTGCTGTTCTCTTTTTCTTGTCATTCTGTATATTGAATTAAGTGAAACAAGTTACATTCCAAAGCCACTTCCCTGAATTTGAACTAGACTTAAACATGACAGATGTGTACATCTGGTGTATGCAAATTTTTGACTTATAGGGGATATGCATGGAAGTACATTAAAGTGATTCTACTTTAATATTTTTAAGACTGAATGAGATGTAGTATTCCATGGCAATTTCTGAAAGTTTACTTAGACCAAGTACAAGAAACTCTTATTTCTCCTAGCTGTAAAAGCAAATCACCAAATGTGTGTCTGTAAGACAGAGGTAGATGACACTTAAACTTTGAATGCTGCAAAAAGTGGCCTTGGCCTTGGCCCTGCCCCAGCCACACCCAGCCACAGTGTCTCCTACTTCCTGGCTCAAGTCACCATCAACCTTCTTGCTGCTGCCTCATCTGGACATCCCCATTCAGCAGGATTCTCAGATGTTATAACTTCCATGCATCTATGTTTTTCTCTGAGAAAAAGTACTTGTTTAACACATCCATCTTAACTTTATTTGTGAATGCTTGATGGGTAAACCTGACGGCTCAGAAATAATAGCAGAATTTTACCACCTGTTGCCACAGTTTAGCAATTTTAAATTTAGCAACTTTAAATTTCATATAAATGTAGAAGGAAACCCCTCATAATAAAGTATCATGACAACAGAGCTCTTCTACAGTAAGACAAAAGTCATAACACATTTAGTGACATTTTACACCCAATGTTTTTGTCTGTGAGCAAACTAGAGCAATGGGTATGCCTACCTTTGCTCAAAAGTCAATATATGTAGAAGGAATCTTGTCTGAAAAATTGAGGAAAAGCACTTTAACTATCTCATATAAGCTAATATTAATTGTTGTTCAATAAAAATATTATTTTAATGAAAGTGCAGGTCTATTCTTCTAAGCTAAGCATAACACAGAACTAATTCTTGGCATCATTATCTCAAAACTTCTATATGTACAAAAAGTATTTCCAAATTGCCATTTCAAAAATTAAAATATTACCATGAATTAAAAATCTAGAAGAAGAAGAAAAGAAAAGATCTATGGGATACACACTCTTTGGAACAAATACAATAATTCTAAAGTAATTAGAGTGTTTCCTCTATTGGAAAGAAAAGCACAGTAAGCTACCTTGGCACTTTATTGGTGACAAGGATATAACCAGTTACAATAAAATTGAAACAAGCTTTATTAAGGATTCCAAATATGAAATATTGAAATAGACTGTTGTGTCATTTGCAGGCACATATGAAAAAAAAGTCTGCTTCTTCCACTACAGATATTTTCATTCTAATTAATTTTTTCTTTTCTTAATTTAAATATTTCCAAGTGATATTGCCAATATTTCTTCTAAATGGTGGAAAATATGTCATTTATTTTCTCTTAGCATTTCAAAACACTTTAGTGAGACTTCTCCATTCTGTCCATGTGGCATAAGTAGGAGCACTCACAAATTCTTTTTACCACTGAATTCACAGTAACTTAAATAGATAGGGACAAGATTAGTCATAACTTTTTTTTCAAACTAAGGGCAATACTAGACTTTAATTTGTCTTCGATTCATTTTACATCTGTACTTCCAATTTCTGTTTTAGGAAATCAGGCAGCTGTGTGATGGAATTCTGCTTTCATTAATGTACTATTTTATTTTAACATAGAACTAATCAGACACAAAGTGTCTGATTTGGCAGTGATTTCAAACATAAAGGTTGAATTGTTTTTGTAAAGTAACCCAAATACTGAGTAATCATTCTGTAGTAACCATACAATAGCTGTAGCTTTTCAGAAAACATGGGCATTTAAGGAAGCATTTTATGGCTTGACCTATATAATTAAGAAGCTGCCGCAACTATGAAAGACTGTTGCAAAACTGCCAAACACCAAAGAAAGCACCTTCTGAAGATCATGGTGAGGTAGGCTGTCCCCGGCAGCCCATGGAGGTTAATGGTGGAGCAGATATCCAATGCAGCCCATGGAGCACCCCCTGCTGCAGCACATGGATGAACAAAGGAGGCCACGGGAAGTCCACAATGGAGCAGACTCCCAACAGGGCCTGTGGCCTGGTGGAGAGAGAGGACCTCTTACTGGAGAAAGTTTGCTGTCAGGACTTGTGACCCTGTGAAGGACACACACTGAATCAGTTTGTGAAGAACTCCAACCAGTGGGAAGGACTCCCACTAGAGAATCTCAGGGAGAAATGTCTCCCACAAGAGGGACCTCCTGCTGGAGCAGGGGAAGAGTATGAGGAAGAAGGAGTGGATGAGACAGCTCATAATGAACTGACCACAACCTGCATTCCCCATGCCCATGTGTCACTTGGGGGATAACAGTAGAGAAGTCAGGAGTGAAGTTGAGTCCAGGAAGAAGGGAAGGATGGGAAGAAAGTGTTGTAATATTTGATTTTACTCCTTATTGCTCTGCTTTTATTTGCATGATAGTAAACTAAATTAATTTCCCTGAGTTTGTTTTGTCCATGATAGCAATTGCTGAGTGATCTCTCCTTATCCTTATCTCAACCACTGAGTTTTTAGTTATATTTTCTCTCCCCTGTGGAATTTAGAAGGGGAATGACAGACTGGCTTTGGTGGGCACATGATGTCCAACTGGGGTCAAACCACGACACTCCTTAGAAGATTTCTGTAGGGTAATGGTAGCTTGATTAGATCCCACATCAATTTGTGGTATTTGAGCAATCTAAATTATTATTGTAGGTTGGTGAACAGTTAATCTTGTTTCTCCAGCTGAAATAGCTTTTAAAATAAGTAAAGTAATTTACCTCCAGAGGATACCATGCAATTATTCAAGGTGCTCCTAAAGAGTGCATGTAAATTATTGACAAATATTTATGTAACAGCCTGTTTCTATCCATCCAACAGTTTACAGATAGAGAATATACCAATGTATTGATAAATAAGCAGTATGCAGTCCCTTGTTTTTTTTCAGAGAGCAGTGCAAGGAAGTGACCCTAAACAGGAAACAAGGACAAATTGGTATGGAAGCTGAGAACAAACCTTCATTTCTTGTCAGATAGATTTATCTTTCCACCTTTTTTTTTTTTTTTAATAATTCAGAGGCAGCTTATTATCTGCTGGTTTTTTGGGGTTTTTTTGCCACTGCTAGCTGGCTGTAGGCTTCAATTTAGCACTGCACCGCTACTTCATAGTAGCCCTCCAGTAGGTACAGCTGACTGCAGATACCAATCTCAACAACTCTAGCTGAAACAGTAGAGAAAAAGAGTAACTTCCAGACCAAAACGATCCCAGTCTCAAAGCCAAAGAAGAGCAATAAGAAGAAAATCAAAGCCAAATGAGGACCAAAATACTGTATTGCATCCAGCGTGATACCTTTCCAATATGGTTGCCCTTGGACTATGTCAGATCAGGAAATACTGTTCATTCTACTGCGAGAAGTAGGGAACATAAAATTTGCACAGTATCTTCTTATCTCCCAGCTGCCATGATAGCTCAATGGGATCACAGGAAAGCTGACAGTTTTCATAATTTTCATTTAAGGGATCAGCCTAGAGATAGTTTATTTAGCTTATTCTTTCAGCTTCTCCCTAATACTCTTATCATACATATTACCTGATAGTCCTCTGCAAAAAAGGTGATAGATTCTCTGTTATAGCCTTCTTGATGCTGGAACTGAAATACATGGGTAAAATGATGCCCAGTATTTTGGCACTGATTTGCCTTGCTACCTTCCATTCAAAATGCAGATTTTCTCTAAAAATATTTTACTGTTGAAACTGTTCTTTTTCCATGTGCATATCTGGCAGTCAGCAAAAGCCATGGTGTTGCTGCATTCAAATATTTCACAACACAAAAGATTTTAAAAAATCTATGTGAGTCAGTGATGTTACCGAAAGTGAAACAAAATTGCTTCCCCACACCTCTTTCCCCAGTACCTTATAAATAATTTCTTAATTTAATGCACAAAAATAGAAAGAAGAAAGAATAATCTTGCAATTACAAGAAAATTACTGGCTTAATCTAGAAGGTCTTACAGTTTATTTAAACTTTACTGTATTCCATTCTCACCCTCCCACATTTCATCTAAGAAAGGACAGACTCTGTTCAAGCTTCAGAAACACAGATATGAGTTGTAGTAATCCTTTGTATATTGATCATGCACAGCTTTCTATTCCATTTGGGTAAGCCACTCTGTCACTTTATTCCTGATATAAATATCCAGTTAGCATTTCTTCTTGTACACTGAGATCATAAACTCTATGACAGAATGAAATACATGGGGTGGGGAGAGGGGGGAAGAAAAAGTAAAAAAAATCTCAGCTGAACCTGAGAAAACCTCTATATATTGGCCCAGCTTTAATCACAACAGATGATCTCTGGAAGCATTTTCCAATCCCTTTCATTCTATGAGCTGTGGTTTCATAATTCTGTTTTAGAATGTTTCAGAAGCGACTCACATTCTTTCAAGGAATTAAGAACAATGCTGGAAAAGGAAGGAAAATTGAAAAGGTAAAGTTAATATTCAGGCTTGGTTATGGGCACATGACATGACTTAGTCACAAGTGCATGTTTTAATCCTTAACATTAAATGTGTAACAATTTATTTCACTGGAGTTCCTCAGATCTCACAGTGAGTGCACCAGAGAAATATTGAACACCGAGGAAAACAGTCAAAATATTTCTCCTTCTTTCTTCTATCTTATCACTGAGTGTGTACTTGATGAGACAGAGACAAAAGGGCTGAATATAAATCTATGAAGATAGAAAGGATAACAAAGCACATTATGGACATAATGTCCTGAAATAATGTTCCCAATAATATTTCCTCAGCAAGAAATATGCCTTACACACATATGATAAAAGAAAATATTTCATATTTAGTACTCTTTCCATTCACTTTCTCCTTTGCCAGTAAGCTCCTGCTTTTTGTCTGTTTGCCGCTGGGTTTTGACAGTGAATTAATCACCAGCTGTGACGCAGTCATCTGCAGTCTGTGGTGCAGACTCAGATGGCCTAATTTCCACCCGGGGATTTTTCCAGCAGTCTTCTACTGGTTTAGTGCTTCTAAAAGTCTGGAGTAAGTCAACAGAAGGGCACCACAGCTCGGGTGGAATCTGGACCTCTGTGCACTTCTGCTTAGAGATTTGATTTCTATTTGATTTCATTCAGAGCTGCGTTAACATCATTGCACCCACAGTTCCTATAAATCAATTTCAAGAAACCAGAGCACACCAGAAGCACAGCTCCTACTCTAAAGTATGCTTTTGGAAGGATTTTTCCAGGGCCAAACTCCGTACAATATGCAGCACAGTCTTCTACTTTTACTAGAGACAATTAAAATAGACTTAAAGATGACCCTTTTTTTTATTTTCCCATTTCCAGCTATTTCCCCTTGTCTGTGATGGGATGGAAAGTCTATTTAATCATATGTAAGAAGAAAGTTTGTCTTAGATAAAAATTCCATTATTTTCCAAAGCTTTCAGCATTTGATATTCACTGGCTGAATTGGAACCCTCACATTTTTCTCAGCTCTAAAGTTTATTATTATGTTAGTACTCTTTTTTGTGCAACATTTATAAAGATTTAAAAAAAAAAAAAACCAAACAAGCAACCCCTCAACCAAACCAAACAAATGACAACAACAATAAAAAAACCCAAAAACCAAAACCAAAAAAAACCTTAAACCTACAAAACCCCTAAAACTAAACAAAAAAAGAATTTCAGAAAAGAATTATTGTATTGTGATATTTTGCTGTCTGTAGAATTCCACAATTAAATCCAGCTTCTGAATTTCCAGTGTCTCAGCATCAAAACACAAAATATAGAGAGGCATTGTGACTCATTTTCTTTCCTTAGCTACCAGAGGATATATTTGAATTACCATATCCTGAAGTTTTTTGAAAGCCCTGGAATTCAGGTGCTTGGTCATGTAATGTCCCCTCACAGTAACAGACACAACAGAGCTATTTTTTTGCTTCAGGCTTAAAAAGGAAACTTGAATACACAAAACAGATGCAGGCTGTTACATGCACTAATTTCATTTGGCTTCCAGTTATGATTTCCAGGAATTAACTGGAAATATGATTACAGCAAAACCATAACCTAATGCCTTGAGTGGTTTCTCAGCTCCTTCTTTAGATAAGAAGGAAAATACATTTTACCCCTTACTCTTCATCTGTCTTGTCTACATGTACTCATATCCTGTAAGTGCAAATATATCTGATTACAATGACACCAAGTGCAAAGTCATAAGAACAATGGATCCACACAGTCACATGAAGTTAATCTGCCAATAAGTGTTTCTGGGATGTAGATTTTAGACTGTAAACAGTTCAAGACAAGAATGCTCTCTTGATAAGGTGCATATTTGCCTAAGGTAGAAGATTTGATTTAGACTAAGCATTATTACTACCAGTCACTACTAACAATGACTCTTATATTCATAATTACATGGAACACAAAACTCTGCAACTGTATTTGGACAAATTTAATTTATTTGATAATCATCTGTGTTGGTATTATTAAGTAAGAATTTTTTGCAAAGGTCACCCAGGGCATAAACTCATTTAAACCCTTATTTACATTAGTTTTTTTATTTCCCCAAAGGCATGAATGAATTGCTTGCAATTTTTAGCTTTTTATTCTGCCTGAATAATACAGAGAGAACTCATGACAGAATGCTTTATTACTTTTAGAAGTGTGCATGAGTCTAATGTTCTCTTACTTGCTTGCTATTTTTTAAAATATAAGGCTCTATTAAAGTGAAATACATGTTTTCATTCTTTGATGTATTGACTGTATCAGCTAATTACTCCTTTCTACTCAATTTTTACATATGACATAGATTGTACTTCATTTATTTGGAATCTTGCAGCATGTTTTCTTCAGAAACAGAGAATAAGTGAGGCCTTTTTTTCTTCACAGTCATTGTTCTGATGTTTAAATTGTGTGCATGCAGGAGAGTTATGTTCCTTGTTTCAAGTGTCTTGATCAAACCCAGATATTTCAGATATTTAGTATGTGTTCTATGTACTCCATTGCTCCATGTTTTAAACTCTTTGTCTTTCTATACGGAAGAGTTATTTCTCTTTTTGTCAAAACACATATTTTGGAAATCTTTTTAATTAACTTTCACTTTTCTCTTTCACTAAATTATAATGACATAATTATTTTTCATATGTATTTAATTTTATCTGTTAAAAGTAAAGAAAAGTTCCTTAAAACTTATGAAAACTAGCAGACTTACAGTGAATGTAAAGCAGTTGAATTTATGAAGTTGATCAATATCTTAAAGACAGGAATATATCTTCTCCCTCAGGCTACATCAATCCACGCTCTTTGAACTTCTTACGTATTCTTTTACATAACATTATCAAAACAAAGTAGTTTTACCAGTGGTCAGAGAAATTACTCCTATTTTTTTTTTCTTACAATGTCTGATTGCACATGTTTTAATCATTAATTGATATCCACTAACTATCCTTTTTTACCTTCAAGCAGTCGTAGTAAGTGGGCCTTTTTTTCTCTTCTCTGAGTCACTTTAAAGCATCTTTTCTGAGTTTCTATTTTTCAAACCCCTTCTGCCAATACCTTTGGTGTTTGCTTTTGTTCTAGCCCTGAGTTTTAACAGTTTGAAAGACACTTTATCATTTTTGCCACATCTGTGATGAATGGAGTCCCTGATAAACGTATCAATTTATTGATATAGAACAATATAGGCTTTCATTTTAAACCAGTGGTGCATTTTATAGTTGACATGTGCTCTCTGTGGAAACACTACCCCTGTCAGTTGTCTTCAGTTTCCCTTTCTAGTGCAGATAAAACAGTTTTCAATGTAAAGTGCTTTGAAAAGCAGTGGACTGCTGCTTTGACCTATGGATGCCCTGCAGTCCCTAGACACTGGAAGACACAAACACTTACAAAGAATTTTTTGAGTTTAAATAGGTGTATTCACTTTGCTCAGGCTTCATATTCCATCATCCCTGCCCATTTTTTGTCATTGTTGTCAGTTTAGTTCTCCAACTTCATGGACAACAGAGCTTAAGTAAAGCTCAAGGTTTAGAGGGTTGTATGCAATTAGGAAGCTTTTGCCCTGTGTAGGTTATCGTGCCATTAACCCTTTCCATGAAGAGCTCTGATTTGTATTTCTTTAGGAAAAGGCAAGGAAGAAAAATATAGGTGCAGGTTTTCCTTTGGATTTCAGCTATGTCCTTTTAATTTAAAAATCAAAGCCTGTATCTGTGGACTCTCACCCTGTTCCATGGGATGGCTCTTCCTTTCTACATCAATCACTCTTTGTTATGTCTGTCCCTCTGTGATGCCTCCATAGTTCAGAAGCATTTTCCAAGGTAACCTACAGCTTCCTCTGTTTCTCTGCTTTTGGGAGGAAAGGGTTAAAACAAGAAGACTTGGTGAGGAGAAGGGAATAGTTTTATTCATAGTGACCTTGCAACTGGGAATGTTAAAAATATTGGTGTGGGAAAGTTAGTTCTATTTATTATGCCCAATGTTGTTCGTCGTCTCCCTATTTTGAGAGGTAGAATTCCTGTGTAGAGATAACACACTCTCACAGACATGCTCGAGCCTTCTGCTGGGAGAGAGAGATCACAAAAGCACAGCTTTGAGCTAAACCATAGATGCCTTTTGCTATATTGGGGCAGGCAGTGAACTTCCCTGCCCCAACCTCTAGCTTGAACTAAGCCTAATGGAGCCTGTGACCCCATGTGTCTCTGATGGCCAGCGTAGTTAGTGAGGTAATGAAACAAATCTGTGCTTTGCATTTCAGCTGTGGCTTGGTGGTTGCCCTGGATACTTGAATCTGTCAATTCACACACCTACTCATTACATCTAGGCTCTAGATGTTTCAGAACAGAGGTTTCCAGCTGTCTATTTGGTTACATGATGGGAAATACTCGCTCCTCCATTGATATTCTTGAAATCAAATTTGACGTGGTCACTCATTTTGTTTGGGTAACATTTCCCTGTATGTGTCCATCACACCTGTTTTTTCAGGTTTTGTTTATTTATTTGTTTGTTTGTTTCAAATAGGAAGAATAGGTTCCCAAAATACTGTGTGAAAAACTTTAGGAAATTACAAATATATTCCCTAAATATTTGGGTATTTCAACATCTGTTTTAACCATTACTCAAGATTGAGAGGCAAATATTGTAATTTTCATACAGGGGGAAAAGAGTGAGTTTACACATTTGTAAACAAAAATTATGATATTAGCTATGCCAACAACTTGAAATTGGGATGTCCACTTTAAATCAATATACTGCTTTCAAATTATATTTAAAGTTGTAAATTTGAAATCAAATAACTAGTTCAAACTAGAAACTTCTTAGAACATCAGACTTATGGTCAACAGAAGCATAACTTCAGAATATCCCACAGAGAAGTGTGGTGTTTTAGTACAGGCAGTGAAAAGAACTGGAACGTAATTGCATAATTTGGTGAGAATAATATTTCAGTACATTTTTCTGATTATCAAGGCATTTCTTCAGCACTATCATGGCTTCTATATGAAGTCAAAACTGGACTGCTTAAAGCATACTGTTTTTAGTCTTGAATGAACGCTGTTGACCCCATGTATTAGCAGGGAATTAGTAGGAATTCAAGGTACCCAACAGAGTTAGACCAGGATTTCATGGTAACAAATAGGAAGAATTTATTTAACAGCCAAACAACGCCAAAAACCCCAAGGAACATTGCTAACCTCATATGATATGGCAATTTGTTTTTCTACAGTGCTATTTAAGAAACATATATGTGATTATATAACTGAAGAATGTTCATATCAAGAAATATTATGTAAATCTATGGAATGATGATTCAGAGAAAAAAAATAGGCAGATTAGGCATCTAAGTATCTCATTTAAGCATCTAATTTTCAGGAACATGGGACACTGCAAATGAAAACTTTTTATTTAGCAGAAACTATGGAAAGTAATTGGAAATCAGGTTTCAATCTAAATTTTTATGGAAGTTCAGAGTACGTGAAATTGGAAATATGGAAATATGGAAATTCAGTATCTACTGTTCTCAGGTCTGCCAAAGTATCAGGACTGAATCATAGGCCTATAAATCTATTACTTTTGAAAATTTGAGAAATACTAACCATTCTAGAAGCAAAGGGCTAAGAAAGTCTTATCCAGCCATAAATAAATCAAACATCAGTTAAGAACAGGATTAGAGAAGTATGTTTGCCAGAGCATAACTCTTTTTAACAGCATCAAGTAGTTGTCGTTCTACTTGGATTGATTCAACAAAAACAAAAACAAAACAAACCCAAAAACCCACAAAACCAAATGAAAATAAAAACAAAACAAAACAAAAAATAAAAGAAAAAAAAAGGTAACACTGCAAAGTTTTGAAAAGCAATTGTATTGATTATACTGGTATATCTTTAGGGAAAAATAAATTTGTATTCCTGTCAGAATACAATTTTTTTTTACATCAAGCCTGCTGCGAAATTCCACTTAAAATAACAATGTTTCTAGACACTGTACTTGCAGAATCTACATGACTACCCAAGCCTACTACCTTCTGAAAAGCTGTTAAAGATCTCTGTGGTCCTTAAAATTTGCTAGCAGCTATATTATTATATAATGTGAGTCATTGAAAGCTCTTTGAGACCAGTATCACAACAGGTGTACAGAGATATACCAGGTGACACTAGGATATCCAAGGTGTATAGCTGAAAGTGAAAATGCTAAAAAGCCCTGTAAGAATGGAAGATAATCCACCAAAATTTCTGCATGTTATAGCCAACTTCACTATCAGATTGACGATGGAAGGGATCAAGGGTGAAATTCAGTACTGTGGATGACAGTATTAGAGGGGTCTGATTCCACATGAAGCAGGACAATTCTTTAAAAATGTGCCTCAAATGTAATGAAGATGAACAAATGTGTCATTTTAGTGGTTGTAATAGTCAGGTAGGTCATATAATTGGTAATAAAATGGTCTTTCAGACCCTCTTGGAAATAAGGTACAATGATTTGAAAAAAAGTAAATGAAATTTGTGTTAAAACCAGGATCTTGGGTAAATAAAACAGATAGAGTTACTGATGCAGTGTATCAGCAAATAATAAATCACCAATAAGTCATCAGATCAAATGATAAAACCATAATTGAAACACAACTATGGAATATAATATTGATATTCAGACAAGAAATAAAAAAACCAAAGCTGCAAAGGTAATGTTTTTAAGTTAGAATTGGGCCATAAGTTTAAAGCGCAACCACAAAATCATATGTTGACCATCAATCAGATTGAGAATTGTGCAATTTCTATAATCTCAGATGAAAATATGTGAAGAAGTACTTAGAGTAATAATATGGTCAAATATTAGACATGATTACCAACATTATTTTACCAAAAATAAAATACAACAACACTATTGATGCTATTTTATTTATGCTTAATTTGGAAAACCATGAAGGTTCAAGAAAATTAAGGTCATGGAATACAGTAGGCTTGAGTAAATGGAGCTTATCTGGAGTAAACTAAAATTAACAATAATGGACTTATACATATGTTGGTTTTATTATTCTTATATTAAATGGAAGACTGTGAAACTAAGGGAAAACTCATAGACTCACTAGCACTAGGACAAAATGTATCTCTCTCTCTCAAATAAGATAAATTTTTGTGCTGCTCTCGAAGGGAAAGAAATTCTAGGGACAAGAAATAACTAATTAACCATATTCCTCACAACCTGAAAAGCAGATTGCAGAAATGTAGTAGGAAAAAATCAGAGGCAAAACCTGTATTTAAGGGGTTAATCTGTGGTCACAACAGAGTCTAGTCTCATGATGAATTAAAGGCCACAGAGACATGCAACCTTCCTCTCTTGTGCTTGGAAAGTACCTTCCTCCCTTGTTTCTTGACAGAACAAATTTAATTTAGGAACCATTTTAGTTGAACTGCTTCTTACATCCAAATTAGTGTATTTATAACTAGATTGCACATTTTAGATGGTACAAGCCAGAGATTCTTGAGGTTTCTGTCTATACAGCAACATCAATACATTATTTTTTTACACAAAAATCCCACAGGAAATAAAGGTTTGACCTCTGAAAACTGGGCTTAGCCTAAGATCTGCAGAGTCCTTCAGTAATCCATACTGGTCAGAATCATTCTTGGGAAGTCCAAGGGCCCATTCACCTTTTCCTGTTCCACTACCAGTCTGGTTCCCTCAAAACCTGTGTTACTATGAGATGACACAGGACACTGGAACATCTCTCTTGGAATCATCCATGGAGGAATAACCCCAAAACACCCACCAAACCAAAAAAAAAGAACAAGTGAGCACAAACTCCCACAACATTTTGGTTCAAGCAACAGTTTTTTCTAATGGTACTAGAAAAATCTTCACCAAAATCAGAAGGGAACAAGCATGAAGTAGATGCTATCCATACTAACTCTGCCATGTAGTTCATTGAAACTTCAAAAAAGAAAATGCATTTATTATCTGGAAGCAAAAGAAGTACAAGTGTTGATTCTTCACATTCTGCCACCTTTTATACAATGCAGGTTCCAATTAAACTTTGAAATGACAACGCTTTACATATTGTCTTAAGGAAGAGCAATTAACATAGCTCCTTGGCTTCTAGGGAAGAAATCATCTACTTAGTAAACAAAATATATTCAGGTATTTTTCCTCAACTGTGTATGTCATAAATGGTCATTCCTGTTAAGTAAATATTGGGTCATGTGATATCCCTGAAAGGAGGGGAAAATAAATTATTCCTTGCTGTGAAAGTTTTTTGCTCCAAGCAGAGAAATTTCTAGGAATCCCAGGATCTGGCTGGGACCTATCCCCAGTTAAAGGAAGGGAGTCAGATATCTGAAGTTCAGTCAGACACTTGGCCAGATATCTGGTAAAAGATGAAAGTCTCAGAAGATCTGAGAGTTTCTATACAAGCACAGTCTTCTGCAGGCACAATCTTCTGAGTGCAGCAGATGGCTAGACTTGGCTGACATTCCTCCTAGGCACCAGAGAAGGTTCTAGACATTTAGATGGAATTTAGGAAGCCATTGAGCTGACTGAAGAAACACCTGGAAGTAAAGAATCATCCCACAAAAAATTCTACATTAAATCACTTAACTCCCCTATAATCCTTTAAGTAAATTATTGTACTTAATGAGTCACTATCACACAAGAGGAGTAATAATCAGTCTTAGCAACAGCAAACATCATCTTATACTTCACAAAGAATCAATTCCAAAGAACTTAGGTGTAAAATATAACATGTAAAACATGCTTCTTAAAAGTTCTATATTTCATGTTCATGAAATTTTTCTGTAAGAGGACAAGTCTTTCATTATTGTGTGGATGCTGTCCAAGACATAGAAAATATTTCTATGATTCTGAAGAAGAAAACAACATCTGCGTGATTTGCACCAAAAAAAATTTGAGAATTTACATCTACACTATACAGTTAGGCAAAAGGTACATATTTGGAGAAAAATTATTTAAATTATGAAATATTCAGAAGGTCTGTGCTCATTCATTGGTTTGTTACTGTGTGAACTTAGACAAATCATTCTCATCAGTTCCAAGATAGCACAATGCTTCTGACCTGGTGTATTCAACTGAAATAGTTGCCTGCAGTATGCCTCTATACAGGGTTAAAAATGTATACAGTCAGCTGTGTAATTGGTCAGAATACAGTGCCTTTCCTCATTCTGAGATATATAAAAAGCTCTCTTTTACATATTTACACGGAAAATCTGCTTCTGGCCAGGATCTTTCCTTTCTCCTGATTATACATGTCTGATATAGGGAGAATTTCATTTGATTTGGGATATTTAGATGCCACTACAAAAGTACTTAAAATTTATTTCTCTGCTTGCGATGTGTGCATTATGAAGGGGGAAACTTTTAAATAATTATTTTATCCTTTAAAGTATATTTACCAAACATGTATAGCAAAATATATATATAAAGTAAAATATAATTTTTGCTTTCCTAGCAAGGTTATTTATATAGATTCAGAAAATGCAGTATTGAACATTTGTAATTTTCAGTTGAGCTGGTTAAAATGAATATTCTTTCTGAAACAATTTGTTACAAATGTCTTTGAAATACCCAGCATTCAAAAAGATATTTGACTTCTAGTTTCCTCTACTGAGGGAAGCTCAGTGTCTTAGTAGTGAATTATTTGCCAGTTGAGAGGAAGCCAGATGTTCAGAAATATTCTCTGCTGCTGGAGTTTTTAAGAAATATTTTAGCTATGTACCAGAATTAGCAATTAGTATTCAGTAAGCTACTCTTTAAATACCAGTGGTATAAACCTATTTGCTTAAAAAATTATTCATATACAAGAGAGAGGTGGAAAAACATCAACAAATCCCTAGTGTTGTGGAAAAAAACCTTAGTTAGTTAGATTTTAATTAGTGCTTAGCAGCCATTTAATGAATGTGGCCTAAAAGCCTAATCCATCAAACTGTAACTAGCATTATCACTCATTTAAAAACTATGTATTAACAAAAAGTTTTTCAAAAATGGTACAGAACAGCACCAGGGAACTGCGGCACTATGAGTTCCAAGTCTATGAGTCAGGTCTGGTTCCCTTGGGGAATCAAGTTCTGTGAAGATGGTTGGAGTCTGACTTATTTTAAGTAAGCTGGGGGTTGGTCTAATTCTTTTGATTCTTAGAAGAGTAAGATGATATCTTGAATTACCACAAATAACTTACAAAACTACAATTAACTGCCTGTTGAAGTTCATTGAGTAATTATGAAGATTACATATAAATTGCTTAAAAGATATAAATAATTTATAAGTGGCATTCAGAGACTTATTAAAATTGTAATACTGAAATATTAAGTACTAGAGTCATTGATACTTTTGAAAGTAACTGCAAACACAGCATAAAATAATGCAATATATATTAAAAAAGCTGGATTTTGCAGAGGAAAATCATGCTTTTCTGGTCTACAAGGACCATTAGAAAAGTCATGAAGAGAAGCATTACAGAAAAATCTGTACTTATCAGAATTTCAGGAAAACAATTAGTATATTTGGAACAGAGAACAGAGATAATATGTGTAAATTGTAGACAATGCATATATCTGTTGCATCCATGAAGTAGAAACTTACTAAGCATAATGTAATTAATATTACCTTGCCTTGGACATGAGAGATCAATGTGTGTTTGCATTCCAGAAAACTAAATGTGTCTTGAACTGCATCAAAAGAAGTGTGACTAAAAGATTTGGGAGGTGATTCTGACCCTCTGCTCTAATGAGACCCTAGCTGGAGTTCTGCATGCAGGTCTGGAGCCCCCCAAAATAGTCCAGGAACCTGTTGGAATGAGTTAAGAGGACGACCATGAAGATGGTCAGTGTTGGAGCACCTCTCCTATGAAGGAAAGCTGAGAGAATTGGGATATTTTAGCCTAGAGAAGGGAATGCTCTCGGGAGCCACTATAGCAGACTTTCTGTTCCTGAATGTGGCCTACAAAAAAGATAGAGAGGAACTTTTTAAACTGGCATGTAGTGATAGAACAGGGATAATGTTTTTAAAGTGAAAGATGGTAGGTTTAGACTGGATATTAGTAAGAATTCTTTACTGTGAGGGTGGTGAGACACAGGAACAAGTTGTACCAGAGAAGTTGTGGATGCCCCATCCCTGTAAGTGTCTGAGGCCAGGTTGGATGGAGCTCTGAGCAAGCTAGTCTAGTGAAAGGTGTCCCCGTCCATGGCATGGATCATCCATGCAACTTGATGATCTCACAAATCAAACCATTCTATGATTCTGTGGGTAAATAATTTAAAAATTTTGGCTATTTTGCCAATATATTTCCAATATTCTTCTGATGTAATACATGAAAGAGAGTCTATGAACAAAGCAGAGGAGAGCATGGCACAGCTAATATTTTGACAAGGTAAAGGGACTGCTGTCTCAAAGCAGTTAACATAATAAAAGCAGTGACATAATTACCTGGAACATAGTAAAGGTAATCTAGGAGGAAATCTGTATTCTCTTTTTCATGACTAAATTAGTAATAGTCTACAGAGATTTCTTGGGTTCAGTGGAATTTTTTTGTACTTAATGCAGGCAAGACCCTTGGAAATATTCTGAAAGGTTAATACTAGAATCCTTCGCAGACTGAGGAATGTGCTTGCCAGGCTGCATTAAGTCTTCCCTTCATACCTTTCTCCTGTGGTATTTTAGCTTCACTGTAAAGCAGAACACTGTGCATTGAGAAGCCTTTGTATTATTCTATGGGTTTAGCTGTTATGTTACTGGCAAGATGTGGTATGTATTATAACAAGATTTGAGGCTGTGTAAGTAACTATTTTCAAGAAAGTGATTCATTGTATATCAAGTTCAAGAAATAAGCCTTCAGCTTAAATCTCATTGATAAATGTTGATACAGTGCTTCCTCCTGATAGTTATCTTTTTGTTACTTTCCTCTGCCTAAGAGTGTGATGTCTTTTTTTTCCTACACTATTTCTTCTATTTCCTGACAAATCCAAAATAATAATAATAAAAATATCCACAAACATACATTATTCATATTTCTATAAACCAGCTATTAAATGGTGCATGCTGGTAAAGCTCCACTACAGCTAATAGAACGCATCTGTTTGAGCCATTTATATTATTAACTGTATCAGTCTGTCCATACTTCTCTTTTTATATAATAATGGATTTTGTTTTGTGGAGACCTATGACATATAAATCCGTGCAGACCAACAGAGTAGTGTGGTGTTTGGATTGGAAGTGCAGAGAACTGACATGTGGCATAGTTGTCATGTAAAAGATTATATATACCTCATTGTACATTAGTTGTTGTGTCAATCATCCTCAAACATAACCACAAGATCTAAAATCCTAAAGCAAGAATGAAAAGGATGTCTGCACAGCTATTTCTCTGTGGCAGATTACTGAGAGTATATATTCTTAAATTTTTTTAGAAAAAAATTATGTGACACAGATTTTTATGTTGCCAGTTTGTGCTCAGATATTCCTGAGATACATACACTATGTTGCCTCTGAAAACTCAGTACCTGTAACTCTTTGTCCACATAGTTCAGCAAATCTGTTGAGAACAACATTTCTGTCCATGGCAAAATTGTCAGGAAGTGCTGCATAACATCGCTTTATGAGAAATATCATATCAGTTGAAGTATTGGTTTTTTTTAAGCAAGAAACTGCAGAGACGTATTCCTAGCTGTCCAGTAAAAACTACCACTCTGTTAATCATGCATTCATTATTCCCATTTTTCATAACTAGATTTTAAGCATATGAACCAGATGAGGCATACTTTTAAAATATGGCATATTTTGAAATGCAGGTTGCTCCTGTTCAGTTACAACAGATTGAATTTCAGATATTAAGAATTGTACTTCCCTAACAATGTCACTGCTACCTCAAGCTTCAAGTTACAGCCCTTGTACATAATACCATAATGTGTTGACATTCCATGAAATGAAATTCAAGGACGGAATTCAAGATGATGGGGGAAAAACAACACAAAACACAAAAAACCCAACACCTCAGATGTCATCTTCGATTGGAGTTGGACACAAAGAAGTATCAAATATGGTTTAACATTTCTTAGCAGACTGTTAAGGAAAACATGATGAAGCCAAAATATTATTCCCCTGGAAACTCTTCTTTAACTTGCAACTCTGCATTCAGACACAGATTTCTGTAAAACTGAATACAAATAAGTGTTGATTGCAACTCTGGTAGAGTTAAAATGAATCTATTGTACATTAAATAACTGGGATGATGATGACACTCTTAGTAGATAGTGACTTCTTCTTTGCCTGTCATTTACACCAAATTGTTATTAAGCAGATGGAAACTTGTGAACTACGAAAAGTATATCTCAGAGCTTTTGATAAATGCTTATTTAAACTGTAACAATTTGTTGCACATGTGTGGCAGCTTTCTCCATTTATAGCTGCTGACAGGCAAGATTGTTATTTGAAAGAACTTGCTTCTCCACGAGTTACAAGCAGAAAAGTAATATTTTCTAGGGCAAAAATTCTGGTTGCAAAACCATTTATTTTTGCTGTGGATTAATTCCTTCTCTGTGCGTAAGCCAAATCAAAAGTACATAGAATCACAGAATGTCTTAAATTGGAAGGGTCTTTAAAGACTATTTACTTTCAACACCTCTGCCATGGGCAGGGATGCCTTTAACTAGACCAGGTTGCTCAGAGCCCCATCAAACCTGACCTTGAACTTTGCCACAGCAGGGCATCCACAGCTTTGCTGGGCAACTTCTACCAGTGCCTCACCACTCTCACAGTGAAGAATTTCTTCCCAATATCTAATGTATGCTGACCCTCTTTCAATTTAAAGCCATTCTCCCTTGTCATATGACCACATGCCCCTGTAAACAGTCCTTCTCCAGCTTTCTTGTAGGCCCCTTCAGATAATGGAGGGCTGCTATTAAGTCTCCTTGAAACCTTCTCTTCTCCAGGCTGAACAACCCCAACTCTGTCAGCCTGTCCTCATAAGAGAGGTGCATCAGCCCTCTGATCATCTTTGTGGCTCTCAAGGTCCAACAGGTCCGCACCTTTCTCTGTTGGGTCCACCAGAACTCAATGCAGTATTCCAGGTGGGATCTCATGAGAGTGTAATAGATCAGGAGAATCACCTCCGTCGACCTCCTAGTCACACTTCTTTCTATGCAGCCCAGGATACAGTTGGCTAATTTACATTAGCATGTCTGATCATGGTTTACAAGAGGATCTACTCCATTATCTTCCCAGGAACAGAGATGAGACTCATAGGCCGGTAGTTTCACAGGTCTTTCTCATTTCCCTTTTCAAAAACAGATTGTATTTTCCTTTTCCACAAGGTGGGAACTTCACTAGACTGCTACAACTTCTCAAATATGATAGATAGACAGTAGCTTAGCCACTTTCTCCACTAGTTCCATCAGGACCTGTGGGTCCATCTCATGAGGTGCCATGGACTTGTGCACCTTCAATTTCTTTTGATGATCCCAAAACTGATCTTCTCATGCAGCACGTGGTTCTTCATTCTCTAAGTCCCTGCCTTTGCCTTCTGGGACTTGGGTGGCATGGCTGGAGCACTTGCCAAGGAAGACAGAGACAAAAAAGCTCTTGATTACCTCAGACTTTTTCATGTCTCAGGTGATTAGCTCTTTTGCTTCCTTCAGGAGATGGGCCACATTTCCCTGGTCTTCTTCACCAATGTATCTAGAGAAATTTTTCATATTGTCCTTGATGTCCCTGGACAGATTTAATTCTAGCAGGGCTTTAGCTTTCCTAACCAGATCCCTGGCTGTTTATATTCCTGCCAGGCTACCTGTCCTTGCTTCCATCTCCTGTAGGCTTTCCTTTTGTGAGTTTGTCTAGAAGCTCCTTACTTATCCATGCACACCTCTTGGTATTTTTCTTGATTTCTTCATCATGAACTTGGAAGAGGAGGTCCTTAAATACTGAGCATCTCTCTTGTGCTCCTCTTCCTTCCAGGTTCTATCCCATAACACCCCAGCAAGCAGAGCTCTGAAGAGGCCACAGTCTACTTGCCTAAGTCCAGCATAATGAGCTTGTTGTGAACCTCCTTAGGGATCTTGGACACCACCATTCCATGGTCACTGAAGCCCAGGCTGCTTGTGAGCTTCACATTCCCCACAAGTCTCTCCTTGTGTTCCAGCACAGCATGTCTCCTCATTGGTTTCTTTATCATCTGGAGAAGGAATTTATCCTCAATGTATTCCAGGAACCTTCCGGATTGCTTATGCCCTTCAGTGTTTCCCCTCCAACAGATAATTTGGGTGGTGTATGGTCCCCATGTGGACCAGGGGAACCACATGTGAATGTGAGGCTGGTCTTATCTCTGTATAAAGGGTCTCATCCACATGTGATGTCTCATCATATCCTGTCAGGCAGCCTGTGGTACTTTCCCACCATAATGTTACCTGTCCCTACTCTTGCTTTAATCTCGACCCATAAGATTTAGGCTGGCTCCTCATCCACCGCCATAGTTCACGCATTCTGGCTGGTCATTGAAAGAAAGGGCAACACCACGTCCTCATGTCCCCTGCCTGAACTTCCTAAAAAGCCTGTATTCTTCCCTTCCAACACTACAGTAACAGCAGCCACCCAACCATGTCTCTGTGATGCTAATATCACACCCCTGTAGGCATGTGCACATCTCTAACTTGGTTTGCTTTTACCTCATGCTGCATGTGCTTGCATAGAGGCTTTAAGCTGCGACTCCAATGAAGTGACTTACTGGATGAAACACCATGAGTTCCTTTGTGTTGCAGACAAATATTAAGCATTGGCCACTTGCTATGAGAAATCAATGGTTGCAGGCAAATTTAAGAGAGGCTCCATATCAACCTTGACATGTTTGTGCTGTGTGTAGGCTTTAAGTTCTGGGAGCAGGGCTGGTCAGGACAGCTAACAAATAAGGTGTAGCAAAGTCATCACAGAAACTCTGCAATACACTACTGCATACAGTTATGCTACCTAACACACTACTAATTCAACTCATAAATCACAAAGACTGGTCTTTGTAGGCATGAGATGTTTGCAGCATGATTAAATCGAAACTTTACTGAAGAAAAAGATAAAAAGGAAATTAACAGACCAATACATAATTACTCTTTCCATGATGTACAAAAATTTACTTATAACTGATTTAAAAATATTTAAATACTGCTTTTGTCTCTCCTGGATCTTGCCCAGCAGCAAAACCTTGCCATGTGGCAGGAAGAACGGCCACTTTGTCTCCACTACCTGCACTGCCTAATCAGCACTAATCATTGGCTGCTAATGGTGGTGACTTTTGGTTTTTAGTAACAGTAAACAGCACAGGAAATGCAGTTTCCTACTATGTCTTGGGGTTTTTTTAATGACTCATCTCTTCTGCCCTCACAATCACAATCACAGAATCTATGGCACTAGCTTCCTTTTTATACTAATATCTATAATTTGGGTACCTTTCAGCTCAGGCATGCTTAGATATATTTTCCCCAGTTTTACATGCTGTCTGAGCTAGACATTGTCCTGTATTTTATGTCAGATATACTTTTAAAATAGAAATTTATGATGCATAAATACAAATGCTCACTGCTAATTGAGCAGGTTTAAGGCCTACACACCTGTCCACTTTCCCTTGATTTCTCAGCCAGGTTTGAAAAAAAAATTCCTTTCCTTCTTAGCAGTCAAGGGATTACTCTTAATTTTTAGACTCCACTACCAGGCTTCTGAATACCAAGCAAATATGCAATGCGAGTTTGAAGTGAGCAGTTAAGTCATTGGTGTTGTCTTGTGATTATGGAAGGTATGCAGCTGCTAATCAAATCTGAAGGATATTTAGGGCCCTAGCCAGGTTTGATTCTTTGAGGGAGAAAAAAAGAAAAAGGAAAAAAGAAAAAGAAAAAGGAAAAGGAAAAAGGAAAAAGGAAAAGGAAAAAAGGAAAAGGAAAAGGAAAAGGAAAAGGAAAAGAAAAAGAAAAAGAAAAAGAAAAAGAAAAAGAAAAAGAAAAAGAAAAAGAAAAAGAAAAAGAAAAAGAAAAAGAAAAAGAAAAAGAAAAAGAAAAAGATAAAAAGAAAAAGAAAAAGAAAAAGAAAAAGAAAAAGAAAAAGAAAAAGAAAAAGAAAAAGAAAAAGAAAAAGAAAAAGAAAAAAAGAAAAAGAAAAAGAAAAAGTAAAGATTCAGATGTTTCTTTAGTCCTGAAATACCTTTGGAAGTCCTAATTTCTTTGCATCTTGGGTCCTCTTTTGCTCCATATCACTGTAACTTATTTCTTAACATTGTGGATATTTTGAGAATTATTTCATTAATACTGCAAATAAATTGAAGTGTAATGAAATGGTAGCAGTATAAATATCTAAAAGGATTAGAGACTAGTACAACCTCATTAATGAATCTTGTGCTTAAATTGGTAATGCCTTGGTTGGTAGCCCATTATTGCCACTGCTTTCAGTAATAAAATAGGAATGTATGTTTTAAAAATCAATGCCAGGTTAGCAGGAGAAAGTAGTAATGCCTTGAAATACTACAGGGTGATCCTAGTATGTACATGATTGGTTTTGGCAGTTTTGTGAGTTCAGAAGAAAAGCCTAAAACTGTCTTCCTCTGCCAAACGTCTTTATCATTAGGCACTAAATTCAGTGAGTGTGCAAAGCTGAATTATGTGTCATGCTAATTTTTTTCTCTAAAAAGTTCAAGCAGAGGAAGTGGATTTAGATATATGGTAGGCAGTTGCCATTTAAAAAAAAATTCTTCAACTAGAGAAAATACATCTATCCACTGAAATACCTCCTTTTTAAATATTTTCTGTTGTTCAGATAATTTGAATGCTAAAAATCCCAAGATAATGTGTCTAGGCAAAATGCATAATAAAACCAGAAACGTATCTACTCATGTAGAGCTAACCTTCAGCACTATTTGATATAATTCCAATCTGGATGCAAGCAGTGCAGTTCAGGTCTGATACCACATATGAAGAACAATCTTCTGTATAAACCCTTTCTACCAGTTTTGTTGCTCTTTCTATTTTTTTCCCTCCTTTTCCCTTGACCATGAACAAAACCCCGGTGTTTATTTTCACCCATCGATGTTGTTTCAACACTTTTTCAAAAATTTGACTTGGATTTACCGAATGCATATATTGACAAAAAAAGAAAAAAATCTGATTGAATCCAGAAGAGCTGGGGGGTTGATTTGAAGACAGATGAAATTTCTCATGGTAAAGTTGAAATGTATTTTGGAAATGTGAAAAAGGAATAATATATAAGTATTACAATTTTCTTGGTATTAATTTAAAACATGCTAGATCCATCTTAAACATATATATATATTACTCTCTTTAAAATTACTATGAGTATTTACTGTTATTATATGTAGACTGAGGAGGAAGCCATAAAGACCACAAAAAATCAAGGATATACTATATTGCTACAGAGAAACAAAAAACCAAAGAGTGCCTAATTAAAAAAAAATAAAAAAATAAAAAGAAAGATAAATTATATTTTTGTCAGGAAAAACAAGCACAATCTACAAATTTATACACATTTCAGCTATTCCAGTCAGCCTATATTTGCCCTGTGAAATATTGCAAGACACTCCAGACAAAAGCCACAATGCCAAAAATAATAAACAAAGACTGTGAGAAAGTAGCATCAAGAAGTTTTGAAAATGACAGTTGTTTGTCCTAATAAGAACACAATGTGTGAATGTTCATTTAACATTTATCGAAACTGAAACACCTGGCAAATAAAAACCAACTTGAGATGTGTACAGATAGTTACAGGCACTGAAATTATTTCTCAAAGTAACAAAGTACAACCATCATCTTTAAGACTACAAAATTAACAGTATGCAAAAAATGATGAGAGTAAATTTGAGAAGAAAGAGCTATTGGCAGCTAAAAGACAAGCACAAGATTTATGTAGATGTAAACCTTATTTTGGAAGGTTATATGCCAGAATGTCAAAAATGACAAAGCACAGGTCTGAATTTGCTGAGAACATGCCATTTGATTTTTGGGAGTAAGACTACATAGTATGGTGTTCCAACACCATGGATCTATGGGGATTAATCTTAACCACAGCTTTTTGCATGGTTCTCCTTCTATACAGGCATTATCAGAATGCTGGGAAAAAAAGCAGATTCAATTTTCTTTATAATAAAACATAAAGCTTTGTGGAACAAACATTTCCTTTTGCAACTCCTCTGCAATGTGACAAGCATTTTAAATCAGCACCAAAATGCAAACAGGGAAAAACACCCAGATACATCTGAAATTAAGGCTTGGATGAGTAGTTTCAGATGTCATTATTAATCATGAGAAAAAGAAAAAGAAGAAATAAATAAGAATCAAGCCTGGAATCTCAAACATCCACTAAATGGAATTTATGTTTATCACTATCCAAGTTTGCCATAAATAGAATTTTGCTGACTAATATTAGTAAGGGAGACATGTTTACATGCTTTTGCGATCCTACATTGAACTAAGAATATTTTTTTAGCAATTTAATGAAAAACATTGTTGTATCAATAAAAAATTATGTAGGCACATTTCTTGTCTTCATTACAAAGGGAGTTTGAATTGCAATTTTTTGGTTAGTAAAGAGAAGTATTGTGTTAGCAATATTTTTACAAGGAAGAGAAATCCAAAATAATTTTTTAAAATTGTTCTAGTTTAGATTCTCTTGACCTAAAGAGAAAAAATCTAAAAGGAAAAATCTAAAAGGGAAAATATGTGTCAGTAGCTACAGATAAATTTTTCTCTAGTTTTTGGATAGCAAGGACCCTAACATACTGCCAATACATTGAAGCAAAAATCTTAAATCAAAAATGCATTAGAAGATACACAGATGAAGAAATTAACTGTCTTAACATTTCAAGAAAATCAGAATTGATTCTAGAGGGAACACAATTGTTAAAATAATTATATTTACTTAGAAATGTGCTGACTTCAACAGAAGTTGATTTGAAACAGAAATTAGCATTCTGAGTACAAGGAAGATAAGCAGGAGGTGGATGAAAATGAAAGAAATTATCCAAATCAGGAAATGAATTAGAAAATGAGACATTAATCATTTCCCATCTGGTAGAAAATCAGTTGTTACAGACACACCTGCAAGCATAAAGTATGATGGCAACTAGACCTAGCAAATACATCTCCCATATAGTCCTATTTTATATTTGGTTAGTGAGACATGCTCATTATTTGATACTTATGTGTATCTTTTCTTAGTTCTACAGAAAATATATATTTGCAGTAAGAGTGGCATGTAAATGTAAATAAAAATATGAAACTTCTGAAATATTAAAAGGCACAGAGCAGGAAAGGGACATCAGCTGCTCACAGTTTTTGTCCTTTGCTCTTGACTCCGTTGAGGGAGGGCAAGTGAAAAAAAAAAACTAGGACAAATCCTAACTTGCACTGCACATACCTGTGAGAAAATTAGTATAACTTGATATTATTTAGAATGCATTTCCCTTTTCTTGTAAATTTTCTCAGTGTTTCTTTTACTTTTAATTTTATTTTGGTATTTAATTAAGTTTTCTGTGTTCAATATGTTTCAAGACATCATCACAGAATATAAAATAGTTGCCCTAAAAAGCACAGTTGAATGTAAACCTCTTATTTATTTAGGCATCATAATAAACAAAAACACATAGCCTTTCATTTTAATAGTTGACATTTAACACGTACTTTATCAGGCTGCAGTCACCAATGAGTACCCAAGAGTAACTACAGAATCAATTTCTCTTGATTGTTTAACTTTTTAAAAATTTTCTCTACAAAGTTTACAGGTAAAGAAAGTGAATCATAGACTTTTGAGGTTGAAGGCCCCTCCCTCTAGTGACTTAGTGACTCAAGGACTGTAGAGCCACTGTTTTGCAGGACTGCAAACCTGCAGGTTCTCCCATACCTCTTTATCCCAATAATGAGCAATATCTTTGGAATTTTTCCCCTTTACTTTCTTGCTGCTGAAAACATTGATACCAGCTGAGTATTTGAGGACACAAATAATCTGACAAGGTCCGATGAAACCATGAATATATCTAGAATATTGTGTAAAACATTATTCTCTTCAATATGTTATTTTGACTGGAAATAAGGTTATTAAATATCATAAATATGTACTTAAAATCCAATAGTACACTGTATCTCTTCCTGAAGGAATTTCACTTGGGAATAGAATTTAAGAGATTGCAGTACTCTTTGCGAACAGATGGAGTCATGAGTAATGCTCAGAACATTAGTAAAGGATAATGCAGTAGCCATTCACAGGGCATATCCTTCTGCAACTTTTTGGAGAAACCGTGCCATATTTTAAATTGTAGAGGGATTTAACAAAGATTTTAATGCAGTTAGGATTTCTGTTGATACTCTTAAAACATGAAAGACCATGTGTTCTTGAACTCAAAGGTCAGTGCAAGAGACAAAGAATCAGAGGGTATGAAAACAGTTTTTATCTTGCTCAAGGTAAGGTAATTGGCGTTCACCCATGAGAAACTGAGTAGTAGGCATAGAGAAAGAAATCTGTGGAGAGAAGAAGGAAATAAATTTAATGAGGTGTGCAACTAAAGAAAAGATATTTCAGGTCATGAACAGAAACGTGACTTCCAAAATAGAAGGCACAAAATAGAAAACCTTAAAGGAGCTGAACGTAGGACACTTGGACATACTTTTCCTCCAGAAGAAGCCATGAGAAAGTATGAACACCATTTAATGGAACTTTTGATTATGTGTTAGTCACTACCCTGCAATGTTAAGAGTAGACTAACTGCAGTGCAAGAGGAACAGCAACTAAAAGAGAAAATCAGCATACATATAATAAGTAAGTGTACTAAGTTTTATACTGAACTTGCTGATGATACTAAATTGAGAGGAGCTGTTGACTCCCTTGAAGGTGGACAGGTTGTGCGGAGACACCTGGACAAATTGGAGGGCTGGGCAATCACCAGCGCTTGGAAGTTTTATAAAGACAAATCCCGGATCCTGCACCTGGGATGGGCAACTCTCAATGTATGTACATACTGAGGAATAAGAGAGGAGAAAGTAGCATTGCTGAAAGGGCCTTGGAAGTCCTGGTCAATGGCAAGTTGAATCTGAGCCAGCAGTGCCCTGGCAGCCAGGAGGACCAAGTGTGTCCTGTGGGGCATCAGGCACAGCATTGCCAGCTGGGCAAGGGAGGGGATTGTCCTGCTCTGCTCTGCACTGGGGCAGCCTCATCTCGAGTGCTGGGGGCAGTGCTGGGTGACACAATGTAAGAAAGACATTAGAGTGGGTCCAAAGGAAGTCAACAAAGATGGTGAATGGCCTTGAGGGGAAGCCGTGTGTGGTGGTTTAGCATAGACCAGAACATCAGCAACGTATCTTTAACATCTAAGAAAAATTTAAACCCCTCACAAGCAGTTGCAGTAGGCCTGAAGAAGTGTCTGAGGCACCCACTCACAGTGTCTGTGCCACTCACAAGAGGGAGTGGCACAAAGATGGCTCCTGTGTGTCTTGAGTGAAAATTCTGGAAGTTTTTCACCAAGTCCAGCAGAGCCAATCTCTGATGCCTCTGAAAGTGATGGACATGCTGCTGGCCAAGTGTGGGCCAATTAGAGGTGCTAGTTACGCTTCTGTGAAAACATATTTAACGCAAAATCATAGCAAAGTAGGCACATGCTTCTTTTTAGCTAGAGGAGGAGGAGGAGGTAAAAATATGTAAAGGGAGAAGAACATGGAGACACCAAGGTCAGGGAGGAGGTGCTCCAGGCAGCAGAGCTGAAAACCCTCTGCTAGCCACGGTGAAGACTATGGGGGGAGCAGGAGGTTCCCCCTGCAACCCATGGAGTCCATGGGGGTGCAGAAATCCACCCACAGCCCACACCAGAGGAGCAAGTGGATGCCTGGAAGAAGCTGTGATCCAGTGGGAGTCTCATCTAAAGAGTTAAAACTGCAAAAGCCTTGCAAGGGAGAGAAAGTCCTTGCTCCTGGGATGGAAGCAGCCTGGCCTTGGCTCAGGAGAGTCTGCACAGCACCTTGCAGACAAAAAACCTCATGTTGCAGCAGAATTCGGGCGGGATGTTGCTCGTGAGATTGGACCCATGCCAAAGAAGTTCCAGAGGACTGTCTCTCATGGGAGGGACCCCGTGGCTAAGCAGAGGACCCCTCTCCCTGATGGACTGATCAGAGAAAAAACCCCTTACCCTGCCCCCTGCCCGTGCTTGTTGTTGGTTGGAAAGAGGGAGGGGGGTGAGTGGAGAGATTGCTCCTTAAGAGGGAGGGGGTGAGAGCAGAGAAACTGTCTAGAGAGAGAGAGAAAGGTAAGTACAGATAAACAGCCTTTGTAGTAGAAGAATCGTGGTGATGAATAGATTTATGGACTAACACTAAGAAAATACCCCACACCCTGCCCCCCTACCCAAGCTGTTGGTTGGAAGGAGGGACAGGGATGAGTAGAAAATGGTGTCTTAACAGGGAGGAGGGTGAGTGAACAAATGGTGTCCAAAAAGCTTATTTCTAGCTCTCATTTATCCTTTGACTCTCAGGTAATTAAATCACTTTGCAACTTTAAGTTTGGAGCCTGTCTGCCCTTCTTCCGTGTGTTCTCCTACCAGTGAGTAACTAACGAATTTGGTGTGTTTAACAGTTGTTTTTTTCTTTCCCCTCCCCTGCACATCTGTGGCAGGAGACAGCCGTGGTGCCTGGCATTTAGTCAGGGTCAAACCCCAACACCATGTGAAGAACAGCTGAGATCACTTGGTCTCTGCAGCCTGGAGAAGAGGAGACTGAGGAGAGACCTCATTGCAGTTACAGCTTCCTCATGAGGGGAACAGGAGGTGCAGACACTGATCTCTTCACTCTCATGACCAGTGACAGGACCTGAGGGAATGGCCTGAAGTTGTGTCATGGGAGGTTAAGGTTGGATATCAGGAAAATGCTCTTCATTCAGAAGGTGGTTGGGCACTAGAACAGGCTCCCCAGGGCAGTGGTCACAGCACCAGGCTGACAGAGTTCAACTGATTGGACAATGCTCCGAGGCACATGGTGTGACTCTGGGGGTGTCCTGTGCAGGACCAGGAGTTGGATTTCGATGATATTTGAGGGTCCCTCCCAATCAGGATGTTCCATGATTCTGCATGGTAAGAAAGAATTGCAAGAAAGGTACTCTGTCTTGATTTTTTAAGGTTCTAGGGTTCAATGAGGAAGAAAACTGTTTGGATGGTTGAACACAGACTTGTTGCACCAAGGCAGAATGAAATTATAAATGGAAATATGGCTTATAAATGGAAATACGACTCTCTTTTGAATGTAATTTAAACAGGGAAAGCCAAGGGGGGGAATAAAACCTTAGGTATTGGCACAAACAAACCACTAGCAGTCCATTTATGTAGCCCAGAATGAACTAAATGAAAATTAGATGGAATGATTTGTTAACAGAATTCTAGATGAAAAAGAAAATAAGTAATTGAGAACAAACAGCCCATTTCCAGACACTACCAAAAATCTGGACAAGATGAATTTCCTGGTAACTAATCATAAACAAAACAAGAAAAAATGCATTTTATAACTACTTTAACAAAAAAAAAAAAAATTGATTAATCTAAGCAGAAAAATAAAAGAACTTTTTAAAGTAGTGATGAAAAGAATTCAAAGGACAGCTGAAAGTAGCTCCACACCTTCACAGATGCAAGGAAGCCTTGTTCGGTCCAGGTCTGATTTTAAAAAGTTATCCGTAAGACAAGTAAAATATGGCAGGAAAACAGGAAGAGTCAATGTCAGAAGTCACATCACAACACTGTCAAGCTGGAGAGATACACTCCTACTATCAGCTTATTCAGGTCTTCAAACTATAGCTTAAATTGTTCATGGCCCTGAACAATTTAAGTCACATCATTGAAGTCAAAAGAGACTTCTAGGTATCATCTGTGCCAGCTCTCCTGCTCAAATCAGGGCCAACCACAATGTTTCTCAGGACCATGTCCATCTGGGGTTTGAGTATTTCCAAGAAGTCCACAGCTTCCTGGCAACCTATTCTACTGATGGATCATCCTTAAAGTGAAAAAAAAAAAAAAAAGGTTCTTAGATTTAATTGGAATTTCTTTTATTTTAATTTGTGTCTACTGTGACTTATCATAGGACACCACTGAGAAGAGTTAGACTTCCTGTGTCTTTCTTCATTTACATATTTATACACACTGATACCCTGCTCCTTCCAAAGCATACTTTTCTGCAGGCTGATCAGTTCCAGCTCTCTCAGCCTCTCCTAGTTTGACAGGTACTCCTGGCCCTTAATTTTTTATGCTCTTTTCTGGCTTTGCTCCAATGTGTCCATATCTTGTGCTGGGGAGACTAGAACTGGACCCTGTACTCCAGATGTGTGTCACAAGCGCTGAGTAGAGGCAAAGGTCACATCCTTCAACGTGCTGGCAGAACTCTTCTAAATGCAGCTCAGCAAACTATTCACTGCCTTCACTGTTGGGACAAAAATTCTTTCTTTATTTGCAAGAAGAGAGGCTGAGTTTTGTCATAGTCATGTTTTCAAGATTTTCTTTTTTTCACATTGATGATTGATAACAACAAAAAAATTCTAATTTGTCTACAATGAAATAATTTTGTGAACTTGAACCCAAAGCGTGATTCTACTCTAGATGACCAGATTTTTAATCCATTGTTGATGAAATTGATAGCTTATAAACATTGGCTATAAATGTTAGCCTCACCCATCTCTCTCTTCCTTTAAAATTAAACAGTAAATTAATTCATTGCAATTTTTTTGTAGAAAAGTCTATTGACAAAAAAACATTGTCTCCAATTTCAAAATAAAGTCCTCAAATTTGAAAGCATATTTTTTTACTTTTTAGGGTGTCTTCCTCTGTCTAAAAAATGAATATAGAGTCCAGATTGTAACTAGAAAATGGATGACAATTTGTATTTTTTTCTCTCAGTGGTTGAAAAAATGACTGATTTCCAATCTTATTATGCTCATTTTGTCTGATAAAGAGTGACTAAAAAAAGTAATATTTTTGAAACTCTTTTTTTCCAGATAGAACCTCCTATACTTTATAGTCACAAATTTGGAGATACTCTTAAGCTTAGTGATTTCTTTAAAACCTACTTAAAAGATTTTATTAATGACTCTGGTTATTGTGTTGATATTCTGATTTTCATTAAAATGGTTCACAAAATGGTTATTCAGTTACCAGAAACAGAGAAACAGAGATAGAAATTGACACTGAATTTATGCTATCCTTCCAACACATGCTCACTCTTAAGCAAAAAAAGTTCACATTGAGAATAGAGAAAGATTCCACTCTGAATTGGAAAGCTATGAAAAGCAAATAATCTGCTGAGATTTTCATCACTACAGAAAATATGAAATTGAGATTTTTCAAGTTATAAACTAAAAAGACTATTTGAATTTGACATCCTCCTGATTTGATCCATACTTTGTAACAAAACCCTCATAAGTTCCTCACCATAAATGTAAACGACTACTTTTTCTTCCCTTTTCCTCTTAAAGGTGTGTCTTTTGCTGTCATACCATATTTGACAAGTAGATTATCAGCAATATTTAAACTCTGTTCTTCTGGAAGATGGAAAGAATAATAAAGATTTCTATCCATGTAGCTAAACACCTTTGTTCTTATTCCTAAAAGACTATAAAGACTAAATGATCCGGTTTTATCTGGTCATTTAGATGCCAAATTCCTGCAACTTTTTTGGATTAAAATGAAAAATTGTGACTAATTTTAAAACTGTTTCACAGTTCAATAAAAACCTAAAAAAACCCAACAACATAAAAACCTTTTTAAAATCTATTTATATGTGCAAATTAGTTTTTTAGACTGCATACTGATGTACAAATTAATTGCCGTTTTGAAGACATTTTCTTTCAAGTACATATTACTGTGATTTGTGGGGTGTTCTAATTTGAAATCCAGACATCTAGAGAGGTAAGTATAAAAAATTAAAATAGTGAGGTACTACTGATATATACAAATTTTAATTTTCTACTTTACTATTTTGGACTTGTAAACAACCCTGATAAATAGCAAACTAAATCTGCATGAATACTGCAAGGTAACATAAAAAAGGAATTAGTATTGATTTGGGAAACAAAAAGAGTGTGTCTTTTTAATTGATACCTTCTTGAAAGCATATGTCTTTCCACTGTTTTATCAGAAATGTGTATCAAGCAACAGATCAAGAGACTACACACAACCACTCAGTGGTTTTATCAGGAAAAGGGGATTTCAGGGCTATTCTTTCATTCCAGTGCTTGAGAATCCAGACAAAATCAAACAGGACAAAATGCTAAATAGCACTAATGACTTACTACACAAATATGAAAATAGCCCTTGTAATCTAAGTCAATGTTTTTCATTTGACAGGAAAAGACCTTTTAGTTGTCTCAATGGGTTCTGATCACATTTTGTCTCAGGATGATTTACTAATTATGCATTTAACTACCATTCATTTGAGTTAGGAAAGAATTTATCTAAATTGCTGTTTGTATTTCTATCCCTGGCCTTCCAAGTAACTTGCAAAGGCATGTGATGTTGTTAGACATTCCTCTTTCAAACAGCTTCAAGGCAAAGGTTATATCTGCCACATAAAACTCGCTGTCATCTCTAGAGCACTCAGCAGTTTAGGCTTCACATGTGTTTATTTTTACAGGCTCTGCTGTTGCTGCATGCCTCTCTGCAGTGCAGCAGCTGTACCCTGGGGTTCAGCCAGCTTTATACTGCAGAACCTCCGCCTGCCTCCTTTCAAGGAGAAATATGAATACTTAAAACTTGAGCTGTCCCTACTTTCTACTTCATGTACCTTTTCTGCAACACTTGAACAAAGAATATGAGAAACTGTTTCACTGTCTGTTTAGGAAAACAGATTACTGCTTCTATTTTCATCTCCACTGTTCTATCAATCAACATCTACATATTTATCAATACATTCTTATGTCAGTACAGTCCCATCAAAGCCAGGCATACTGTGAGAAGTCTAATCCAATTGAAGTGAGCCAAGAAAAGGATACACTATATCTAGAAACTGAGCAATATATTCAAAAGGCCTTGAAAATCCCTCTTTGCCAAGCTCCTGAAGCAAGTTCTCTGAGAGAATATTAAGTAAAAGATGTTTCTTGTGTTCACAGTTGCTAAAAGAATTCATTCAAAAGTAAAAATGTTCAACCGTAGTTTCAATTCAGAGAGATGAAAAGTTCCACTGCCACATTAAATCAACTTAAACTTCATAGTTCACATAAGCTTAAATTTAATATTACCCCCAGAACAGGTTTCATGGTGTTAATCAAATATGTAAGTCAAGTTTTTATTGGATGGGATTTGCTACACAATCTGTACTGAACCCACTTCTATTAGTGAGTTACTTTTTGCTTACTGAAAAAAAACATGATGAAGTAATAACTGCTGAAATTGTGGGGTCCATGATTTTCCCAATTAAGTAACTTGAAGGGGTCCTATGTATCAAAGAGGATGCCTAGGAGATAAGTAATGAAAATTTGTTTTGTTTATGACAGTTAATATTTAATTTGATGGCCAGGGAAAGCTGGACAATAAAAACTCATTTTAATGAAGATGAGATAGTTCAAGAAATGAAAGCCTAATATGCTCCACAATAGATAAATTAAATAAACCCATCCTGTTAGCTGACTTAGAATTCTGGACATGTGTATCTGGCATTTTCTGGGCAGTTATGACAATTGATTCTTTATACGACCCTAATGGAGAATTTGAATTTAGCCCAGAATCATTAGAAACATAGAATGACTGTATAGCAACAAAAGTGTAAATGTTTTTATATGATAATTCTTACAAGCTTTCACTTTGATCTGAGAATTTGTACTTTTTTTTCTTTTTTTTTCCCCTCTTGGAAGAGTAAAGGGCGATTTCTTTATTCTTCTTGATACAGACGAATGCTCTTTTCAAATATCAAGTACCTCTTCTTTTTCAGCCTGGAGTACCTCAGCACTTCTTAAGTGTTCATCATTCTCTCAGAGAAGCCATTAGGAAAACTTCAACATGCTGAATTTTTTCTCAAACAACAACAACCACAGCAAAACCCATTCATATTCTTTTTCTTCAAAAACCTGCAAACATTTCTAACTCTTCAATTGTGGATCCTGATGCCACCCTTACCTTTGAGGATATGTACAAGTTCTATAGTGCCTGGTCCTTTGATAATTTAAATCCAGTGAGGAATGTCAGCAGCATTCTGCCTTCTATGTCTGTTATTTTAAGAGAGAATCCTTGATATTCTCAAGATCTTTTCATTGCAGACTCTCAGCTATTCCCTCTCCCTGCAATAGGTAGTGCAAAAATTGCCTGATAACAATATGTGAATTATGTTCATCCAATAACTCCTCAAGAAACTTAAAAAACCTTAGTAAGTCTTACTGTCCTATCCACGCCCTAGAGAGAGCCTGCAAAATTATTTTCAATTTTCAGAATATCTTTCCCTGCTGTGCTTTTCCACCTTTTCCTCTTTTCTCATACCACTCACACAGATGTAGTTTTTTTCAAGAGTTCTTGTCAAGATTGCCATGTCACACGTTCTCCAGAAGAAAAAAGGATAGATCCCTATCACTATTTTTGGGACATTTGCCAGAGAAACACATTAAAATGCATTCACCTTTTTTCTACTAGAATAGAGTTCTGCAGTGTGAATTCGTGCATTGCTACTGTCTCATCTCTGTCTCCTCTGAAAACTGTCACAATATTATTGCCTTCTTTGTAAAGCACTGGGCAAACATTTAACAGGGCTCAATTCTAAGGCTGCTGTTCTGATCCAATTTTAAGATGAACTCTCTACAGAATTTTTTTTTTCCCCTGAGAAATACAGGAAATATTAAGTAATTTCAAAGATACACAGCAGCAGAAATAGTTCAAATATTCTTCCAAGTATGTTATTATTTCTGTCCTTCCCAACTTGAACAACATGTGGTTCTTTCATGTGACACTCGAAGCACCATCTGCCTAATCACAATCAAATGATTGTAAACTATCTGTGTAATACTATACACGACTCTCATCATCTCAATAGCACAAACTTTTACTTTCTTTCTGGTTATTTCCCCCCTCATTGTATAAATTGAAGGCAGAGAATTCTTTCATTGTTCTGGATTTAACTGCTCTCTCCCTCCCTCTTCCTCACTCAGGCTGTTGTTCCAGTAAAGAACTAGTATCTTTCTAATGTGTGAAGGTAATTTTAGATCTGGAAAAAAAAAAAAAAATTCTAACTTTTATTCCTAGCAAGTTTTGAGATTTTCAATAATCCTTGAGAGAGAGTGTTCAAAGATAATGTATTCTGGATTTTTTAAAGCGAAAATGGTTTTTTTTTCTCATCTCTGCTAGTGTATTTAGACACTTTACACTTTTTTTGCTTCCTTTGATTTGGGAAATAGGCCTTTTTTTATACTGCGGAGCAGAGAACATAAATCTCCTAATATGAGGTGTTTGCATATGTTTGCAAAATACAGACTGCAGTAGCAATGCATGGAGACAACCTGGGAAAAATTCTTCCATTTATTCTCTAAAATATACTGTACAGTATTAACAACACAATGGTAGGGTAATGTTAATGAATGTAATGTAAATAAATAAATAAATAAATAAACAGCATTTGGGATGTTGTTGTATGCATGCTTTATGTCTTCAGCAATATGACATGTCTCTAAAGTAAATGGCCCAAAGGGGAAAAGGACAATATGGAAGACAAGTTTTGACTAGCCTAAAGTGAGTTGAGAAAAAGGTGATCTAAAGACACTGGCATAAAAATAGTTGTATGAACACTGGAGCAAGAAAACCAGTGAAAAGTTTTTATTGGTATTGAGATGTATATAGAGATAATACCATATCTCTATATTGGTATTGAGATGGTATATAGAGATATTACCATAAATTATGAATAATACCATAATACTCTTGCTACCTCTTCATGTATGGTAAGCAGCAACAGAATCCTTTCTCTGACAATCTTCTTCCATTAGGTTTAAATAAAGGAAATGTTTGCAAAAGTTATCTTGAAAGATGCAGCTCTCTTTTAATAGACATATCCAAGAGAAATAATGGTGTATATTTTATAACATTGAAGTTTTCAACCCTGGTCTTCAGGGGTTCTCAAGTAAATAGGCATTTTCCTAAAGAGATCAAAATGTAATTTTTTCCAATAATTCTCAAGATTCTGGAATTTTCAAAGTTAGAAAGCATGAGTATTGCATCCAATACTTAGACAATGAGAAGTTGCAGGTAGAATTTCTCTATTTAAAGTACATCCATACAAAAAAACAGATGCCAGAATTACTTAAATATAAAAAAAAAGGTAAAAATCATACATCTTTCTTACCCAAACTCCAAGATGTACCCCTGGAAAAAGACCACGTCAGTGAATAATTAGGCAAATTTGACATACGTAAGTCCACGTGCCCTGATGGGATGCAGCTACAAGAGCTGAGGAAGCTGGCTGGTGACATCACAAGACCAATGTCACTCATCTATGATTTCCACCAGTTCTCTCTGGAATCATGGATTAATCCCCCAAAGCCTATAGGCTTGTGGATGTCAACTTTGTCTAGGTGTTCTCTGATCTTGAGGTTCAGTATTACACAACCTGATCCAACATAGGGAAATGTTTGACAGAAATACTCCAAGGAACTCCAAGACAGAATTAGAAAACCATACAGTGTAGCAATCAAGAATACTGTCGATGATACTTCTTTCCCAGTGCAGACCAACTGCCAGTTTTTATACTTCACCACTGTAACTGCATTAAACCACACTAGTCACTGCAGAGTATCAATGTTTTAACTAAAAGAAAAAAACAAATTATTTTTGAACTGTCTTATTTACTTTCTTTTAGCAATGCTTCATATTTTATTGAAATACTGTGAAAAAATATGTCCCTTTTGAACCTAAAACATGCTGCCATGGAGGTCACATTGGAGACATTTAACCCTGTTTTTTTGTATCATCTTGAAATCTAAGCAGAGAGCTGGGAGAAGGGCAAGAAATGTGTTTGTTTTTTACAGTGAGACAAGAAAAACGGAACTCATTAAGTTACCATTGGCAATAAAGAAAAGGGACTATTCTGTGAGATTGAGCATATATCAGACAAAGACATGCCCTTTCCCTCCCTAATGGACCGGGTTACCTGTCAAAGTGACTTAACGACCCTTTTTTATGGGGTGCTGCTGAGTCACAATTTAGCAAAAGGAGATGCTCTTGCAAGTGAACCTCAAGCACTATTTCCCCATCTCCCCTGAAGCTCGCTAAGCCCTTTTTAGTGTTAAGACACTAACTGACTTTTTATCTCCCAACTCCAGGCAAAGTAGTAAATTCATGTTTTCCACTATATTCTCCTCAAAGAATTCCAAAGAACTACTTTGCCTCTTGCCCAGGGATCAGCTGCTTTACCCTAGGATAAAATGCCCTTCAGCACTGCCAAATGCCTCTTTCCTACCAGTACCATCTCCATCAGAATAGAGACAAAGAGTAAACACAAGACACCATAGGCAGGCCAAGATTTTATCTTCACACTGATTATGGTTTATAGTTTTATAAGCCTACATGGATAAATAAGGGGCTCTCAACAAAACACAAATGTAAAAATAAAGCATACAAGAGATGGAAGCAGGGACAGGAGTTAGGAAGAATATAAAGACAAAAGCTTTCAGGCATGATGTTAGGAGAGACAGTGTGGTTCAGGGACTAATGAAGGGGACAATATTGTTTAAGATGTTTATTCATGAGCCAGGTGATGATCAAATCTGTGGATTATTCAAAACTGTAGGGAGCTGTTCATACACCATTGGTTGTGCTGCCTTTTAGATGGGCAATTCAGCCCATGCATTCAGACATGCTGGAGGACAATAGGCTGGAAATCAGCTTTGAGGTGAACAACTTCGGGATCCTGGGAGACAACTAATTTAACATGTTCCAGTGATGTCTCCAGTAGCAAGAATGCCAACATCTGGAGCTGCATTACGAGGAGTATTGCCAGCAGGTCAAGGGGATGTGACCATTCCCCTTTACTGGTGAAGTCACACCTAGAGTTCTGGGTCCACTCCTGGATTTCTCAGTATGAAAAAAAGACATGAATTCAATGTAAGGTGTCTGGCAAGTGATGATAAAAATTATTAAAGGACTGCAGAATCTGCTGTATGAGAGGCTGAAAGAGGTGGGACTGCTCTGTCTGCAAAAGATGAGCCTTGGAGGGCTGGTGAGGGAGAAGGAAGAAATAAAGAGATTATAAGGGTATTGAAGTAATTTTCTTCCTTGTTTTTCTTCTTTCCTCACTTTGGGGAAAAAACCCAGACCCCAAAACAACAAGCAAAATCAACAAACAAAAAACCACACCAAAGACAGCACTATAATACCTTTAAGGTGATCCTGACTGGGAAAACAGAAGAAACCTTTTTCCATTCTCCACGAAGAAAAACAAAAAATAAAACTGCAAACAACATGTAAGGAAAGCTGAAAAAAACCCAACCCCCAAAACACAACTTAAAAATAATCTTGACAAACGGAGTATTTGCTACTGTCTCCAGTGAGATGATGAGATAACACATACTGCCAGCTCCAGAAGTGCACTTTCCCCTCCTGCAAGATTACCTTGCTGCATTCAGGGTCAGCTTGCTGATTAAAGTTGTTGCAAAAAGCCAGAACAAACCTCAGTGGGGGTCCCCTCTGCTTTGTTTAGGAGCTGTGTTCAAGCTGATGTCTTTGTTCCTGGCTCCCACCTGAACTATCTGTCACAGAGCAATAAGAAGGGGCTGATCTGCAGAGCAAGGTGAGCCAGAAGAGGACCACCACGCAGCCAGCAGGGCAGTGGCCTCACCAACTTGGACACATTCCACAGCGCCCAAGCAAGGAGATTGGTTCTGAGTTAACACGTAGGATCAGCAATTCAAACTCAGTAAGATCACAATAAGAAGACAAAGTCAAGATTGAAAAGTAAGTCAAACCTAGAGGATAAGATCAGGGAGGTATAAAACATCTGATGATGCAGTGCCAGAGCATGTCCACTGCAGCTTGCAGGAGGTCCTGCAGGCAGGTCCCATGCAAAACTGGAAACATCTGCTGAGACTTTTTCCAGCTCTTCACTGCAGCTCTTCATACTTGACAACCTGGTAGCCAGCTAAATTCCTGGAAGGAGGGAAACGAGCTACAGCTCCTGGCACACAAAAATTCCCATTAAGATAATAATTCCTCAGTCAAGGAAAGAACTCTCCTAGAAAACATATCATCACCTTCTGAAGGTAAAATGAGGACAGCTGGGCAGAATTTGGTGAGAGAGTCTCAAAATCAAATAAAAGGAAGTTCAGTTATTTTCTTTGTCACCGAGGAAGAAATAAAAAGTTCACACATTTTGCATTGCTATTACTTTTTTATTTTATCCCTGTTACTCTTGTAGGTTAGTCATTATTAATCTGCCTTTCACTGCACAAGAAGAATCATTTTTATTTCTGATTACATCAAAAATTAAATCCATTAAATCCATAACTGATCAAGATTTAGATCCTGGAGAGACTTCTAGGCAGCCTAGAGTCTCCATTAAACCTCAATCAATTTTCTTGATGGGCAATTGTTAATCTCGTGTTGCATATTCCTGATTATGTAAAAATAGGTATTTTTGACAATAAATAAAAATGATGACTAATTAAGATTGAAAATTAGTCTATTAATTAAAATTCTGTAAACCTTATTCTCATTACTATTAATTGTATTTCAGGTTCAATGATAGCAGTCGCTGGATGTGGTTCAGAAATGTTTGCATCATTACACTTGTAAGTTTCTCAGTATTAAGTAACTTCAAAATTAATATTTACTACTATATTTAAACATATTATAATCTGACCTGTTTGTTAGGTAATTTCTACTCCATTTGGCAGGCAGCTGTATTTAAAAGATGACTTGCATGTTACATTTGTTTGGGGTTTTTTTTCCTGTTTTTTGTTTTGTTTTGTTTGTGGTTTTTTGTTTGTTTTATTTTTGTGGATTTTTTACCTGTAAACTTCCAAGGAAAACTTAAACTGGCTTAAATCAGAAAGGTTCTGAATATGGCTCCAAGAATTAAAAAAGTCAGTGAGTACTTGCAATAAAAAAAGTCAGTGAGTACTTGCAATGAAGCATGAAGGATGAGTTTCTCTTGTGTCATTTGGTTGCCGCCTACATAGCACACAGAATTTTCTGCAGTAGGATATACACTGGGACACTCTGCACATTGTCTTTTGCTCCACTACAAATGTGGCATTCAACATGTTAAACCCTGTCTCCAACAGTAGTGTAACTCTGCCATCCATTAGCAATTCAGGGTAATGTTTCCCTGGGCTTTCTCTGTGCAAACTAGAGAAATAAACTCAAAATCAATTTTAAATAATTACATTGGTTATGTTTCTGTTGAGATCCTTGAGGTTTTTTTGGGCATACACAAGAAAAATCATATATCTTATTCAAATTGATGACATAATACCGAGCTCAGTTCTGAGTATTAGGTGTTTTATCAGCTTCTCTGGTTTTTGTCCCTGGAGCATTTTTTATTGTCTCCATTGTTCAGTAGAAAAATATTTGGATATTGTGAGTTTAAATATTGGATGACAAGAATCTCACAGGCTAAAGTTAAATCTTTCTGATGGGCCTGTTTGCCAGAATTTGAAACCCCAACAAAACACTTGTGGGGTATCTGTTTTTTCAATGCACATAGGCAAAATTCTGCAGGCCTAATTAAATGAAAAATTGAAGTAAATATTTCACAGAAGCATAGGGAAAGATATTATTTGTACTATAACACTAATTACATTTTGCTCCTCATTGTGCAGTAAGCACATTTTCAGCTTAAAATCATCATTTAGACTGTACTGTGTGTTGTAAGTATTGTACTTACAATGTGCACAGCATCTTGACTACCATTATTGCAGTGCCACAAATAATAATAAAAAAAAAATTCAATGCAACATTTTCCTCCATATAGATTTTCTTCTGAAATTTGAGCTTTATACATGACCTAGAAGAAACAACAATATCCATTTAAAAAGCAGCTGAACAGCCGCATGGTCTAAAAATACCTTGTTATTAAGAATTTATTGTGAAAAGGTGTGAAAATGTACATAACATACTACTCAAAACAAACTAATAGACCTTATCAAGCTCCAAATAACAAGAATTCCATCAAAATACATGAACCTTCTTGGACAACAGGACCTGTAATAGGGGAGTATTGAGTGTGTGAAGGCAAACATAATCAATGGCTCAAAATGATATAAGACACAGTCCAGTAGTAAATACTACTGCAGGAAAAGTAACTTTCTAAATTCCTGGCAAATTCAACATTTGTACTAATACGTTCCTCCTTTCAAAGTTGTTCCTGGTTTGGTCCTTCTAAGCCTTGTAAGGCAATGTTACTTAACATAATGCCACCAAAGGGTCCTCCATGTTTTGATCCTTAATGAAAATACACTTTACTCCCAACCAGAAGTTTACAATTGTCTTAGGCTGCTGCACTATGCTTTCTGTTATTAAAAGATCTCTCACTATGTGTCTCTTGCACTGGGGAGCTGGTGTTGAAGATAATAACAGCACGTTTAATTCACCTCTATTTTGCAAGACTTCAATATCAAGAACAATAAAAGTACAGAAAATGGGTTGTGAGAAAAATTGTGCAACTGGCAGTCCTATCATAAACTGTGGCTATTGCTAAAGGCAGGTCTCAGATTTTGTATCCAACTGCTGCTCTTCAGAACTGAGGTTTGCTGGACTTTGAACCTGAGCTTTTTTTTACCTTGGTTGACTACTGCAGACTTTTTTTCCCCCAGCTAACTTCTTTGACTAACCTTTCTATAGTGCAGCCTTAGTTTTACAGGCACAGTAGCCTCAAATAGTTATTTTGTTTAGACTTAGGTGTTTATGATCAGGCCATAATGATGTAAGATAGCTCAAAAGAGCCGAGAGAAGCGAAGGAGAACCTAGGAAGCTCCAAAATACAGGTATGGCATGACAAGAGATGGGGCAAAGACTGACATGGAGAGAGAGCATTTAATTTTTGTCCTTTAACAGCATTCTGAACTTGAAAAAAAAGTAGCAAATAAACAAAAAACAGCTGTTATGCTGGGAACTGCAGTCAGTGGCTGAAGGTCATACTGGTGGATTAACTGTATCTTAGTGATGTATATAGGTTACTATATAGATATACATATATATATTCACATATATATAAATATATATATAAATATATATATAAATAAATATATATATAAAAGTCACTTTCATACTTTTATTTATATACTTCACTACTATCAGTGTTTTAGGGAACAGAAACTCTAAGGAGAATTGGATCCCCATGCAAATATTTAATTTCTGAAGCTACAGGCCCTACAGCAACTGTGAATTTTCATGAAGATCCTTTCATTTTTAAATACAGTCATTAGTTTTTTCTGTGTTTTACTGAGAAGCTCAGAGAAATTTAATTTTCTTATACTGGGACTCAGGAATTTTACACAGATGAATAGAGTAATTGCCTGTATTTTTAAATGTCTAAGAAAGTCTTGACCTAGGCTAACTCTACCAAACAATGCTTATGCAACATTCAGAAATTATAAGAAACACTCCAAGAAGTAGCTTAGATGTGGCCACCATGTTCTGAGGAAGAAAAATACTTAGGTGTTTGCTAAGGAAGAAAAATGTCTTGGTGTCTGGATAGGAGCTTTTCCATTTCAGCTGGCTTTGAGAATAGCAAAGCCCATTTCATTCACTAACATCAGCGTGGGCCTTTGAAAATTCTGAATTCTGTGAAAAAGACCAATTCCTGTTGTCTTAAATAGACCATAGATAGACACAAAATTAAAGTAGATCTGGTAAATTCCAAGAGAAATGTTTATATGTACGGAGTGAATGATCTTTGCACAGGGAAGACAAATATAGTCCTAGAAATGCTACATATTTAGTTTTACAACCTTTTCTAGTGAATTATTTGTCTGACCTAGAAAAAAAATAATATTATAAATATTAACAGTGATGACAATAAATAATTCCATTTATATTGGTTTGCACTTTTATAACAATGTTCACCCTGAAGTTCACTAAAGCATTCAGATAGAAAATAAGGTATATTGTGATTTATGGACATGTATCCCATTATATCATGTTCGTATACATAACTTTCATGGCTAAAGTCAAAGTCTTTAATAAATGGATATTGACCTTCTCTTATTCTCCAGCATGTTTACCAAAACTGAATTGAATATCTACAAAACTTAAATACTATCTTCTATAGCTTGAAACAGAAAAAAGATTCTAATTAAATTGTAACATATTTTCCCATTCTATGAAGAAAGTTGGAAGGGACCACAGTAGGTCATGTGATCCAACCTCCCAGCCCAGGCAGGGTCATCCCAGAGCACATGGCACAGGATTGCATCCAGAGAATCCTTGAATATCTCCAGTAAGAGACATTCTCCCTCTCTTAACAATCTGCTCCAGTGCTTGGTCACCCCCACAATAAAGAAGTTTTTCCTCATGTTCAGGTGCAACTTCTTGTTTATGAGTTTCTGCCTGTTGTTTCTCGTCCTATTGCTTAACACTACTGAAGAGTAGTGACAAATACTATATAGAACACAAGAAATTATGTACCATTATCTTATTTATGTCTCAGAGCTTGCATCTTTCCTAAGCATGCCTTACAGATCATAAAGGGAATTTTTCTAAGGAAATATGAAATAAAATTGACAAAATCTATCCTCAGTATTCTTGTATTAACATTCAAGAATTTAGAACAAGTTTTAAAAACAGTTTTGTCTCTTATCTGTGGAAAAAGACTTATCTTAAACATCAGTAAAACTGAATAGCATTTTAGGTTACTACATTGAATAGCTGAATATGCAGTGCTTAATTTCAAACCTGTGAGTAGCCTGAGTATTTTAAGAATGTATTAAGACTTGGCAGAACTTGAAACCTAAATTATGCACTCAGCAATAGTACAATTAGTAGAATCAGTGTTTAGGTTCAATGTGAAAAGCCCATTTAATTAATTCTTTCCTGGGAAAGGTGTAAAATGTTGAATCCTGACTTTTTCTTTCCATTGACGGATTCTATCCAAGGTAAATCTGCTATTCCATTAATAGATGTTCACATGATATAGTCTTGCAGAGCTGCATATCCCATACTCTGGTTTTCCTTTAATCATTGGATACAGTAGAACTACCTCTATTATTTTTGGAATCATTAAATAGCGACCACATATATTTGTTCTTTGTTAATTAAATCTGAAATAGTGAAAAAACAATTTCTCACAGAGAATTACACTCAATAACATATAAAAACACAGTGCTTGCAAAGAGAAATGTTCTATGACATAATTGCTTCTTAATTTTCCCCAAACCAAGCAAAATAAAATGAAAAGCAGGTGGATGCCTGGAGCTTCTTAACAGAGTTTATACAGTGTGCCTTTTATTCCAGAATACTTTAACATTGTTTAGCTCACTGTTTCAAGTATAAACACTGGTCTCAACACTAACCCCTTCAGTATTAAACATCTATTTATCTAGATAACAACCACTTCTTTTATCCCCTGAGCATAAGTGCAGTTCTAAATCATCATGCTGTGATGTGTTGTATCAATACATTCATGAAACAATTTATCATACTTCATTAGGGACAGGAAGGCCAAAGAGATATTTCCTCATACATTCAATACAAACGCAAATTCCATAGAGCGTAGAATCTAAAGCTACTGTCTTGACAACTGTGTGGTAACATTTGTATTCTTAAAATACTACTAATATTTTAGTAAATATTTTTTAATCATTAATTTAGTGTTTACATAAAAGTCCAGCATCTGAGATTCAGTCATCCTCTTTTTAAAAATGTGACCTTGACAGTCCTGCTTTTGGCTGAAAAGCAAAAACCAAACACTAAAATAACAAACTTCACAATGCACAGTTTTGTGATAGTACCTCACATGTAACTACTGTTTGGTTTGCATGGGGCAGATAGATTAGATGCAGACATAAGTCAGGAAGAAAAATATCAGAAAGATACTTGAAAAATGAGCTCCTTCTATTCCAATATATGCAACAGTGCTCCTCCCATCTGTATTGGGAACCCTGTGGAAAATATTGTGTTTGACACAGTGGCTCTGGATAATCCACGCCTGCTTTATTGGGCCCCAGGCTTAGGGCTTGAGCAGCCCAAATGTTGGTGTGAGCAGCTGCTTTAAGAGAACCTGTTAGCATGTCCCACATCAGTCTGTGCTGTGCTGGTGGATGTTATGACAAAGACAACTTTACAAAGTGTCAGGAGACGGTATGTGATTCTCTTTGTTATGCCAAATAAAGGGTACAACAGCACAGGAGGGAGAGAAGAACGTCTCCAAGAATGGGACCTGCACAGGGTGCTGTAGGAAAATCGACCCTTGGTCTGTGCTGCATGCAAGAATGCTTGTCAGCACACAAGGGTAGCAAGGTGTACTCTCTATCTACAGCCCTCCTTATAATCTTCTATTTAAACAGCTATTTTATTACACCATGTGTTATTAGGCATTTTTCACTGAAACCTGCAAAAAACTTTGCAGTGTCCTACACTTCCCTGCTCCCACCCTCCCCGCAAGGGCAGAACACCCTAACTGCTCTCCTTCCATCATGTAGGCCTGTACAGGCTTACACACTTTCACCACCAGATCTACATTCATACAATTGTGTGCTATAATTCTATTGACCTCCACTTTTATTTTCTCATGTTAATCTTTTTCTCTATCCATGAAAATCACTTAGCTGATCCAGAGCACTCAAAACACTTGAGACATCTGTTAAATGCGTTTTGTAGGCTGCAATTAATGAGGTATTCCATATACATCTGGGAAATCAGAGGTTGTAAGTTGATACTGCGATATTTCACATGAAGAATGGATAAGTTGAACTTGCCGTGAATACTGTGACTTCATTGGTTGTTTCCTGTATTTTTTGTAGATGCATTGAAAGCTATTTAAGTGCATAAATGTGTTGTTATTTTCTGCCATCACATGACCTTACACATACTCTTGTGTAAACATTCAGAGTAAACAGAATTTTTTCCTGGTAGCTCTGTTTCTCTGAATAGGCTTAGAGGTACCCCTTATTGTTTATGAACACTGTTTATTTCCCTCTTGTATTGCAAACCCCAGTTTAACAGCTGGCCTCTTTCTTCTTGCTGTCTTTCCCCTCCAGTCTTTGACTAGAATTTTCAGGATAATAACTCAAGACACTTACATAAAATTGAAGACTTAGTAGCACTAGCCTGTGTTTTTCCAAGAAGCCTCGATTTTTAGATAGGTTATATAAGGCAGAAACTATCTTACATGACTCTGTAAACGTGTTTCAGGGGAGATTTTTTGATAAAGGGATTGGAAAGGAACAACACTTTTTGACCACTCCTAACAGATTACACAAGAAATCCCATGAGTCAAGTAGAAATCCCTATCAACCAGGTCATCACAAGAAAATTTTATTTCATTATCAGTACATTTACTTGCTTATGCTTATGCCAGACTCTGATGTTAGATTGCAGTGCTCATACTTCAGTAAAAGGTTTGACCTATGCTAGCTCTCTAAGGAGGCAATTTTAGCCATGGAATAAACAGTCTGCAAGCCTCCGTTCTCAGGACAGGATCTGAGTCACAAGGTCTTAATGCAATAAAAGTATTAAGAGATCCTTTGGATGGATAATCCAAACCTTGAAGATTTAGACAATCAAAGCCCTCATTTTGTTTCTGGATTCAGATGAATTTCTGCAAGAATCATATATGAGGGAATCAGCAAGAATAGGACAATGTGTCCTCTGGAAAACCACCAGATGCATTGGACTCATGATGCTTTTTAGTTACAGTTACTGCTTTGAATCAAGGACAGAAATACAATAATGTCAATATTCTGCCATGTAGAAACACCTGTGACTGATGCAACCTACCCTCTGGACTTAGGAGGATCGTAGGTACTTTCCCGCAGTTTGCACGACCACAAGATTTGGTTAATTATTTCATCTGCAACCAGAATAAACAGGTCTCAAATCAGTGTCTTTATGATTTAGTGTCCCTAAATTACAAAAAAAAAAATTAATTTTTAGAAAATGGAAAAAGAGTGCCAGTCTGTTGCAATAAAAATACTTACTTTGCACAATATCCCTCCTGAAATTTTGTCTTTACCTAGTAAGGGACAATCTATTTCTTGCATCTGTGAGAAGCGCAGTGCAGGGTAAGATAAAGTGTGCTTGCAGCATACTATGGTTATTTGTTGCTATCAGTTAATTCTGACCACTGTTCTAGCTGTTCCATGTGAATATGGTGAATAGGTATTTTATTTTCAGTTCCTTCTGTATCTGAATGTATGATATTTCCACACAAATTCTTAAAAAACCCTCCAAACAACAAAAAAACCCCCAAGAAAAGAAATAAACAAAACCCACAAATAAAACAATAAAAAACCCATGAAACCTCCCACAAGACATACAACGTAAAACATAGACAGCGTAGGAAAGAAGTTAGTTCAAGCTGACAGGGGTTAGAAGTACAGTCTGTGAAGAACAATTCTCCTGATTCTTGGTTTATGCTTAATTTCCACAACTGCCATAAACAATTCCAATTACAAAACACACTACTGTATTTTTCAGAACACAATGCCTGAGGCTTGGCATGCAGGTTCATTTCCAGACTGGGGCAAGGGGTGAGTGTGTGTGTGTTTATTTTCTTTTCTTTATTATTTAATATGCGTTCTAAAACATGCAGAATGGGTAAAAAATTTAAGTGTTCAGAATGTTACTGCAGTGTAATTTGTGTGTTTACATAACTCTCATGAAAAACACAGAGAAAGATGGCTTTGAACCTGGGCTCTCCTAAACAATTTTTCTTTAACAGAGATAAAATAATGAAAAATACTTAGTTAAACTGCTGGCCAAACTCTTATTATTTGTACCACTCCTGGAAAAGACCCTGGGGAGCAGCAGCGGAATCTTTGCTATTGATTGGCTGGTTAAAGAGAGGCCTATTAGACTGAGACAGGCTAGATTGATTATACAGCAGCAGAAGGAGCTCAGATTCAGAGCTGAATGAACGTCAGGGCGAGAGAGAGGGAGAGCAAGCGAGAGAAAGCGCGCAATAGAGGGAGACTGTACCCACTATAGCATCAGTATGTGACAGCTGGTGCCTGATAACACTGATATTGAGCTCCTTCAGCGGAGAACTTGCTGAGCTACCTTTTTTTCATTTGCAAGAGGATGCCAGCTCTAAGGAAGTGCAACTGATGACAGACTGGATCTTGGAATAGTTCGTTTTACTTACAATTACATCTCTCATGTTCTGCATCTCTGAAGAAAGGCTTATTACAGAAAATTCATCCTCTCCCCTTACCTCACATAATATTGATGATATACAGAGTTTGATCTTCCAGGTAAGGAAATTATCATTTGCTTCTCTGAGCAGCTAAATAAAGGAATTATACCTTCGGTATCTTGCATGTTAAATACAAGCTTTGGCATTTGTTCTCAGAATGCATTTTTTGCACTTGTATTTCTTTCACTCACAGATTATATGTATCAATTATTATGTACACCTGAAGACAATTAACAGGACATGGTTTGTGCATTGCATTTATCATGCTTAACCCTTTAAGGGAATGGAATGAAACAACCAGAAAAGATTATTTCTAACTACTTGGATGATGTTTTAATGTAACTTGTCCCACACATGCTAAGCAGTCTGGAGTAATAATGGCATGCAAGCTCTCCCATATTATTAATTCATTACTGTACATATTGTGAAGCCAGGTAGAGAGAATATTTACCTGAAGGATCTCTCAGTGGTTGTCAGTAGTTTCAAATAGTATGTGTCTTTTGACTGCAAGCTTACCACTGCTGAGCAAATATGGTCAGCCTTAAATAATATATCATTAGGCTGCCATTTTTTATAGATATAGCAGTTATTGCTAGCATTCTGCCTGCAAAGTGAAGATCAAGGCTCTTGACCTGAAATATGAAACCTAGGACGTTCTGTTACACTGTGCTGTGTGTTTGTAGCAGCCATCCCATGGACTGATTACCGTTTTGATATGACATTGACACTACTGTGTCCTAAGTGCCGAGCTCTGAATAAAGTTTCTACGTATCTCCTTCAGCTATGTTGTAAGCGGCTTTGCTGTGATAGGTGATAGGTTGTGAGAGATTGCTGTGATTTTGAAGGTGATAGACTATATCTGAAATAACCCAGCTTTTGGATTTGAAGTAAGTCAGGAAGTTGATTGACTGGGGGTTTACAGGCCGTGGGAGCATAACGCTAAGACAGCTCCTTCATTAGCAGCACATTCCTTCCAGCTGTGACAACCTGCACCACCTTCCTCATCAGTTGTGCACTCTGCTCCTTGCTCCAAACTGCAGAATTTTTCATATGCCAGCTGTTGTGATTATTCCCTCTGCATGAAATACAGGCTTCAATCTATTAATGCAAGCATTTAAGTAGACTTTCACCCAGCCAAGTACAGCATTACAATACTTTTTTCAGTCAAGAAACTGCCTATAGCAAGGTCTAGCTGACAGACTGTGCACCTACCTGTAATCCAATTTATCCAATTACAAAAGAATCACGACTACAGAAACACACATTCTTCTCTTCCTTTACCCAGAAGTGTTTATTTAATTTCCATAAAATGCCATACTTAAATAATTAATGACTTCTCAAAAACCCAAATGTGGAGTTGCTAAAATGATTATTTATAATTTGCAAAAGACATAAAAATTGAGGACCTTAGGTATACAGAGCTTTTTTTAAAAACTAATGATAATTTGGAAGAGTATGTAAATGACTACATAAATAAAATATGCAATGCTTAAGAGAAAGCTTCATCTTCTATAATGTATCATATGAATAAGCACTGCCAAAACAGGAAGTAAAGTGATGAGCCCAAACTAAAGGCTTACTTAAACTATAGTAACTTAAACTAGAAACTGCTGTTTCAATAACTTATATCTTCTCTATGAATAGTGTTTGTGTTGTTTCTTACATACACAATTGATCCATGTCATCAATTTCAATGTTTCCTTCTAAAACTCTTTTGAGGTACCCAGAAATTCTCTTGGGGGCACATTTTGCCACCATAGCTTTATTGAGTGGCATTTTACTCCGTAAAATACTGCCAAAGATGAGGACTGCATACATTGACTATGGAGTCAGAGTGCAGAATCTGACCATAAATAATGAAAAGAAACCCTTTACATTTTAATTACCTGACTGAAAATTTTAACAGTAAGACAAAGACATGGGTATTGAGTGCCAGATTTACCAAGCGTAGAGTGTATTTCATAAGGAGCTAAGATAATTGAACGTCTAATTCACTTTGTATCCTTACAAGGCTTAAGGCCCACCTCAGTATATTTCATTTGCAGTTTGATTAGCAAAAAGTAATCCTTTATGTGTGCTCAAAAGCTTTCCTACAGCTTTTATTAATATCTCTCTTTTCTCTCTGAAAAGTCTTGTTCACTGTACCTGTGTTCTTTAAATATACCTTATAATTTTCTGATTAGAAAAAAAAAATCATGGTAATCCTGTGATTTCAAAGACAGCAACATTGTTCCCTCCAGATTCGTGTCTGTTACTAGTCAGGTTACTTCCAAGCTATGAACCTCCAAATAACATTAAAAAGTGTTTATTTTTGCAATGGGAATATTTCATTTGAACCTTAATTTTTTTTTTTTAAGAACAAAAGAGAATGCAAAACACAATTAATTAGATTATACTCATATTTTCCCATTCATATGTTATTAATTTCCACATTAAATATTGTAAGCAACTTCTTTTGTCAGATTCAGAAAAAAAATAGATGAAAAAAACCCACATCAGAAAGAGTTAAGAGTTTACATACTACAAACTGCATTTTCTTTCAAGTCTTTGATGTTGTTAATATTAATCTGGACTTTTTGCAACACTTTAAACTGATTCAGTTATGTCACCTTTTTCTCAAAAGATTAATTTGACCTTTTTGAAATGAATGTTGCATTCCTTTCCAGCCTGAACTCACAGAATGTGAAATTTATTTTTATTTTCCTAGCTAACTTAAAGCCATTAGGGGGCTCTTTCCTCCTATGATATCACACAGCAAGCTGCAATAAAATGATATAGCTAGTTACTAGACTTGTTATCAGAAAGAATTCTACTTGAATTAATTTATTTTGAGTGTGGACCATTTTAATAATACAGAGCAACTAAAACTCTCTATTGTTTTTTTGTATGTTTGTTTGTTGGAGAGGTTTGTGTTTCTTTTGGTTTTTTATTGCATATAATTAAAAACTTTAACTGTCAATTATTCGTTATGTCTAGAAGTTACTTTATGTGCCATAATGGACAAGCTGGGAACACATTCAACAAAAATTTTGAAGCAATCCCTTGGATTATGAAATCAAGTTAACAGCCTGAATATGGAGCCCCACTTATGTCCAAAACCCTGAATTTTATTTATTTCAATGACTGTGAAGAATGGTGCAACCAGCATTAAAAAATAAAAAAATAAAAAATTAAAAAACCTCTTGAGGGCTGTTATATTATGCTGAAAAGAACCTAGAGTATCTAGAACTGACATAGTGTTCACCTGCTTGCTTTTAGAAGGGCCAAGTATGTGACCAGGATTTTTGGATCACTCTTTATTTCACAAAACAAGAAAGTTTCAGTTCTGAAAACATTTACTCATATAAGCAACTACACTGAAGTTTCTGCGGACCAAATTCCAACATCTTTTGTTCTGTCTACTATCCTTTAGTAGTTTCTGTAAATGCATTGCACCACTGTATCCAAAACCAGTTGTATTATTTTTTGTGAGGTTATGAACTTTGTACAACTACTGCGGGATTGCTTGGAAAGAATTATAAAATAGTCTAATGCAGACTTAGGAAAATAAATGAATTTGTTTTAAAGCACAGCTAGGTAGTTGCAAACACTGCAGTATCATGCTGAGGTGAGGCCAGGAAAAATATGAGTGTCAAAAGACAAGAAAAATAATGGTCCAACTGTTCCAAGAAGAAATCCCATATTGGTAAATGACTTTACCCATGCTGAACCAACTTGCTACTTTATATTGTTTAGCTTGGAGAGATTACAATAGTGCCAATTCCATTCAGGAAAGAAAAGGAAAATGAAAAGAACTGACACACTTTGTAATGCTTGACATTCACAACAAATGAGTATAACCTGGTCAGGTTGGAATTAAAAAAAAAAAAAAAAAAAATCATCAAGCTAAAATATTATGTTATTTCGTGGTTTTAGTACACATGCAAATAATCTCTGAATTTTTGCATCCACTTATAGCAACTATCTTATAAAATTTCAATGAAGAACTCTGTTCTGCTAAACAGCATCTAAAAATTCCAACCAGGATCTCGACTCTCTGTTTGCTGTTCTGTGTAGGCAGAGGTCCATGCAATATAATGAAATTGTCAAAAATATGGAATAATCAATAATCAATCAAATATTATTTCTGAGATAGATAATTGAGGAGGGCATTCAAGGAGGGGCTGAGATCACTTGGTCTCTTCAGCCTGGAGGAGACTGAGGGGAGACCTCATCACTGTCTACAACTTCCTCATGAGGGGAAGCAGAGGGGCAAACACTGATCTCTTCTCTTTGCTGATCAGTGACAGGCCCTGAGGGAATTACATGAAGTTGCATCAAGAGAGGTTTAGGTTGGATATTAGAAAAAGGTTCTCCATTCAGAGAGTGTTTGGGTGCTCGAACAGGCGCCCCAGGAAAGTGGTCACAGCACCAAGCCTGACAGAGTTCAAGAAGCATTTGGACAATACTGTCAGGCACGTGGTGTGACTCTAAGGATGTCCTGTGCACGACCAGGAGCTGGACTTTGATGATCCTTTTGGTTCCCTTCTGATTCAGAAAATTCTACGATTCTATGATTTTATTTAAGGCCCAAATCAGACCAAGCAAATTGCTGGAAGATAACAGGAAGTATGTAGCAGAAGCAAGGAACAGAGACCACTTCTTGGTTGGAGTCAAGCACCCTAGAAGTAAGACTCTTTTCTCCTCTATAAAACACAGTTTAATTCAATGGTGTGCTCTGCTTCCTTGAAATCAATGAAATTTTATGTAAAATATAAAAATTAAACCCATATAAGATTCTGGCACAAAGTTTCTATAGAACTTCACTCCAGAGGTAACTCTAATTTACTGGTTGGTTAATTTATCCCTTATATAAACACACTATGCAAAGCAGTTTGAAATACTTTTGAATAAAAACTGTTGTGTAAATGTAAAGTATTAGTATGGCAAACAGAAGTCACTCAAAGTTGACAGAAGTCACTTCAGCTAATGAAACCTGCAACAGTCTGAGGTGCTCTGTTAGGCACAAATAAATAATTAATCCCTGGTGAATGTTTAAGGACTGATAAAAAATTCTTCAGACATGTATTCAAATAAGAAATAATTCATTTTTTTCTATTTCATGTTTTCTATAATATATGAAGGGAATAATTCAAATTACTAAATTTCAGAAGTAGAGAAGTTTGCAAAAGCAATTAATATATGTACTGTCAAAATATTTTGAAGAGAAGTAATAATGTACTCTAAATTACACATCATAAAGCAATAAAAAGCAAGACCTTTTTCTCTCTTTTTTTTTAATATTTTGTTTTTACCAGAAAAAAAATGACAAAGCAGCAGCAGCCTGCAACTTCCTCAAATTTCCATATAATCATAAATATGCATATGTGTGTGTATATATATGTATACATATACAAATATATATATATATACTTATGTGGGTGAGTGTGTGTGTGTATACACACACACACACACACACACATACACATATATATACATATATATACACATATATATGCACATACATATACACATATATATATATACACATATACATATATATATACATATATATACACATATATATATATGGTGGCACCCCTGCCCATGGCAGGGATGTTGGAACTAGATGACCTTTAGGGTTCCTCCCAGCTCAAGCCATTCTATGCTATGAGTCTATTACATATGTGCAAGTATGTCTGCATGTACCTGTATTTAAGCTTATCCTTTACCGTCTGTATTCCAGAGAGAAGTATATACCCCTGTTATAGAGAATTTGCAATTTTTAGGAATACTGCCATGTAAAACCCAAACCAGTTCCCTGATTTCCATTAAAAAAAAAAGGTTTTTTTGGTTGTGAAGCCACTTGAGAGTACAAGTTATGAGACAGGTGTCACCAAGTAATGCAGATCAGCAGATCATCAGATGCCAGGACCCTAAGAACAAAATACTACTTTCCCTGATATTGAAAATATTTCATTCACATAATCTGCTTTAATGTAGTGACGTGATAGCAGAAAGGCTTTGCTGTGCAGCATGCAACAAACTACCATTAAAACACACAGTACAGTTTTGAGAAAAGCTCTACATTTTTGGGTTTGCTGAATTTTAAAAATATTTAGAAGTGAGCCGAAAGAGTTGTTGCTTTGCAAAGCACTGGTTATGTTTGGCTCTGGAACAAGACACAGATAAATCTTGCTCTGATCAGTGACTATTAACACTGCTCTGTGGAGTACAAAGTAAGTGAACAAAGTTCTGCAGAGCAGCTGATAGTGGGAAGTAATTCATTGTCCTCTGGCAGATCTGTAACACTGAGAATTAATGTGCTTACAGCAGTGACAAAGCTATGGTAACACCTTGACTATTTATACACCTTCCTCTTTTCTCCCTCAGAACTTTTTGTGACTGATTTAATATATATGACTGAAGTTGGTTTTCTTCCCTCCAGTTATCAGATATTAAACAGAAAACCAAACCAAAACAAGCAATCAACCAAACAAAAAAATCCACCAAAAAATACCCCACATCAAGCCCCTGTCAAATTCACCTTTGGGCAAGCTGTTAAAGGTGAACACAATTAACTGTCAAAATTTAGTATGATAATTTTTTTCTTTGAACGTAGCAAAACAATAGTTTTTTTCTTAAAGTTATGTAATAATCAGATAATAGAGTCTCTCTGTGGCCCAGAATACTTAACAATGACAATATCAATATTTTATAGTCTATAGTAATTACATATAACAGAAATTAAAAATATATTATATTCCTTTAAATTCCATAAATTTTCACTCTACATGTCTGTTTTTCATGGGGGTACATAGACTTCATCAACTTCTAAAAATTACTGAAAATACATTGTAATGTTTTGCTCTTCCCGGCTTCTTAAAACCAATTAATAGTTCTTAGTTCTATGCAACACAGCTGCACTGATATGTGTAAGGACAGTACCGAAATTATTGTTGCAAATTTCAAGCATCAATAAGAACAAATTCAGCTGAAAATTCCTGCTACTGTTGCATTTTATTGAACTAGATTAAATAATATAAATATATCCTTCATGTATTTTTTAAATTTAACTTATAACAGACTGTACCTTCTTAATACTGTGTGTGGAACTAGCATTTGAAACTATCTTCTTAAATGAAATAATCAATAACTTATTATGGGGAAAGGTACTTTTAAGTTCCCTGCCCTATTTTGAGACATGGGAAATTTGAACCAGCTCCAGGTTAGCTTGGATGGTATTCAAGGGATTCAGTCTTGGATGTTTGTCCATTAGTTCTAGGCACTTTCATACATCAGTATATGTGTACAGAATCTAACCAGCAAAATTACAGTAATGTCACCAGTATGTGCTCCTTACTACCTCATATCAATAAAACAAACATCAGTGCCCAGGATTACAGCTGATATGAGGTGGTTTATTACCAGCAAATCTGAAGCAATGTGTGAGAGCTCTACAGTGTCCATCAAAAATAGAAAATCATTCCTGAACTGCGTGACCAGGCCCATGATCAAGTAGATGTACCATGCAGGGATTACTCTGAGGATCAGAGAGAGCACTCTGGGAAAAGATGTTTCTTTTGCACTCTGTATCCATATATTGTTTGACTGCCACAACATCTCTAAGACCTTGGAGAACAACTTACAGCTCTCTGACCTGACTAACTCTCAGATACATGGGATCATGAAGACAACATCAGTGAAGTGATGCAGAGGTATAATTAGTAGTTCTTGTCACAATTTTTGTACTGTTTAGGAAAGTAGTTCAAACTGGAGTTGTACCTTACCCTAAAATGGCACAGTATATTGGCCTTGCTTTCCAGGGGAACAACTAACTAGTTATACATGCCTGCCCCCAACATTAGGTGCAATCTCCTCCCCACTCTAGCTCATCTTTTCAATGTTGTCTTGCCCAAGTGCCTCAAATGCAATATGCCTGGGACATATTAAATGTCTTAACAACTTAAAGAATTAGATGAAATTATACTATGTGGAGACAAAAATATGCATAAAGCCTTTCCAACTGTATTACATATCAATCTAAAACAAAATCCTTTCTCTGATGATTCTATAATTCTCTTAGGCATTTAGATTTCTACCATTTTTTTTGTTCATATATATACATACACATACACACACATATCTTACACTCATTAACTTCTTCACCTGTTTTTATAACTAAGTGTTCCTACCAAAAAATTTTGGAGAATCCCTAATGCAAGAACTACTGTCACTTTCTGTGGTTGATACACACTAGTGTGTTGGAGGACTGAATGTCAAGATTTACAGGATGTCAGGATGAAGTCATCCACAACCTTTTATCATGTAAAATAGTTTAAACTCCTTTCATCAAGGAGAGATATTTTTCATTACTTCATATAAAACTTGGCATAAGAATATGTATACAGACATTTACCAAAAAATAAATTATATACTGTGAATCTCCATTCTGGTTTACCACCATGTCTTTTCTTGGACTCTGTCATAGATTAACATTCTTAAGAGGAATCAAGGAATATTTTAGCCATGAATGTTTTTTCAGACAGAAATTCATAAACCAATTTTTCTATCTATGCATATCTGAGGAATATCATCTTTCCTAGTTCTATAACTATTCATCACCCTCATTTCCAGAAGATAGTTGTAGATGTTTTAGATTTATTCTAAAATCCAGAGAGAAATGCTGTACAGTATGTGAAAGTATTGCATGCAGCAAATGAGTATCTATCTGAAAGTAAGAAAAAACCTACCTGATACTGGCAGCATCAACTATTTCAGCCTGAATGGTATTTGGAGAAGTCATGGGTCCCTGATACTTTTGCCATTGATTTTACACAATTTTGCAAGTCTAGCACTTGTGCTGAAGAGAGTTGGCATTTTCTTAGATGGCACAGTTTCAAATGCTGTGCTGAGGATGTCTATTTCAAAAGAAAAACTTATTTGCAAGTTTCCTGTATCCAGGACCAGAATGCTTTGTAACATTACCTCCTTCCCTTTCCCCTTCCCCTTCCCCTTGCCCTTGCCCTTCCCCTTCCTTTCCCTTCCTTTGTTTCTCAAAGTCTGCATAGAAATCTGTATTACTTTTCTCAGGTTTTCTCTTCTTTCAAGAGCAATTTGTTTACTTTCTTTCTTTTTTAGGGGGAGGTGATGGGCCAAAGTAGGCAGGGCAGGAAGCAGTGTCTTTTATTAGGAAAATAACCTTGGGTCAGCCATTATAGTCTGTAGCAATTTGGAATTTCTTATTTTTGGGGATAAGAATGTTGAAGAATTTGAGCATTTGGTTTTATTTGTTTGTGGGGTTTTTGTTTTTTTCTTGGTTGTTTTTTAGTTAGTGAGTATAAAGTGATAGGTGCTCCACACTTTGGGTAAGTATTTCATGTGGGCAGAATATGCTGTTCTGCCTTTTGAAAGAGCTTTACTAATGAATTTGTTTAATTTCCTCACCATTCAATCAATCATTGACTTGGGTATGAAATTAAATATAATTAGGTCACCCTGTCGCATGTTTTTATTGTAGATGATATGTGAACCACTCTGGATTTTGCTTCACTTTTGCACTTTCTCAATATGTGTCAACTAGGCAAATTCCACGTAACATAAAGTGCTCTGCTCTAAGTAATGATAATACGTATCTGGAAATACAGTATGTGAAGTCTTACAGACATTAAGGTATCATCTTGAGGGAATAAAAAAAGCCCAGCTATGTTCAAAACTACAGCTAGTGGTTGAACTGGAATGTTCTACTTAAAAAAAAAAAATAAATTACCTTAAAAGAACATCAAGCAAAACTATAACACATTTTACAAATAATGTCTTGGTAGTATTATCTTGAACCCAGATAAGCTATTGAGCTATTGTTTTATATGATATTATTAAAAATCTCTCATTATAGGTGTGTATGTATGCACAACTGAGTCACTATAGAATTTCATTGTGAGATCTGAAATAATCAATAGATCCACCACTCGTAGTTTTATTTCATATAAAATGCAGAGTATGCTGGAAATTTTATCCCTATACCCCAAAAGTATCATGAATATTTTAAATTACTTATGTCACTAATTCTCACAAGCAGTCTACTTCTCTTGAAATCAGATCCTAAACATCATTTGCCTCCAGTGTTCCAAGAATCAGGATGATTATTTCCTCTGAGCTAGCAAAAATCTTCTGGCATAAAGCAGCATATAAATTTTGGCTAATGTACCATATGTCAGATCATGTGTTGCTATAATAATTTCCATTACTTTAAATTATTCTTATTTCATTATATTTTACAGTATTGAAGCCAGCAGTAATTTAATTCTGTGATTTTGTATCACACTGGGGTGTTTGCAGTGTCTTTTAATCATCATGAACACAGGTGCTCCTCCTTGTGCCTAACACTCAGCATTATTCACAATATTAAATTTATATATATTCTTTACAATTTTGAACAAAATTTTAATAAATAATAGAAAACAATCTGTATAAAATTCCTTTTTTAGGAGCTAGAAAGCAAGATGTAAAGAAGACCCTGCTTTTCACTGTTGTTTAATCTTACAATTCTTTCTGAAACAATAAATCAATTCTTTAACACAAACCATACACATAGGATTGTTAATCTTGACAGAGACCAAAGAATTATAAACCCATCTTTCAATCCATGTTGTAATGTTTCCTGACAAATCTACATGTTATTCTTTTGTGTTAAGGACACTTCTGTCCTCTTTCTCCCATTCTCTTTTCTGGAAAAAAATAGTCCTAGAGGTATTATGTTTTTAAAGAACAGGTGTAAATATAATTCTTGTAGATATAATTCATAAATTCAGCAAGCCCTGAAACACTGTTGAAAATGTTCTACAACAGCATAAAACTCTCAAGATATAGAATAATGTGTCTATGTCATCAGAGATGCAAAATTTATTTCATACCAACAAGAACAGATTAAATCAACCAAGAAAACATTCAAAGTTCAAGTTCGATACTTTGGAATCGTGTAGGGAAAAGTGTGCTCTTTATCATGCAGCATTGTTTTCCCAAGGTAGTTACTTACATGAGAAATTACTCAGAGTAAAACCAGAAGACTTGTTTTAAATTTTATTTGAATATTGTTTGTGGCTAGCACAGACCTTTCCCGTGAGAATTCTTTCTCTCTTCTTCCTGTGTTTTATAAACAAAGATAAAGTTTGGATGTTTGTTGAAACAGTTTCTCAAAATATGGACAGTTCAGGCCTGCCCAATCAGGCCTAGGGAGAGGCTTCAAACTGACTAATCTGGGTGACCTTTCAAAAGTCTATATAAGTTGGAATTAAATAATAAAATCTTCTTCTTGATGTTACACTTTGAACCTGGACCTTCTTTCTCTGCTAGCAGCTCAACAGCGACAATTGTTGATTTTGCCAATTACAGAATGAATTGTTCAAGGGTAGTTTTAGAATTACCTAGATAATAGTCCCCTTAATGTATTGCGAGAATAAAAATATTAATCAAATTCAACTCAGTTTTCCAGCTGCCTTAATTTAAACTTCACCTATTTTCCTGTGAATTATCTAAACTGAGAATTGCATTTGACATGCAAAGATGTAACCTCCATGGGAATTACAGCTAAAATTTGTTTACATGTAATCACACACAAACAAGAGCATAAAGATATCTACAATTGTAGCTATCAGTGTCCATGTAACCACAACTCATTAGCTTCTGTCTGAAAACTGAAAAGTCCCAATGCTCCAGGACTCTAAAAATTAAAATTTATCCACCAAGAAAACTGAAATGGAAACAAACTGTGCATCGGGATAAAACAGCTTGCTTGTCCAGCAGTAATATTTTGCTGTGAACAACCCCCTTACCTGCATTTAGCATGTGTTGATTACTCAGTCCACTGAAGCACAGGGTGCTGAGCAGAGCCATCAGTCAATAAAGTAATTTATAATGATCAACCTTCTGGGCAAACTAGGGGATGAACTAGTCATTACTGTTTTCTTCTAGCTGAGGAAATCTGTTCCACTGTTGATAAATATTCACCAAACAAACAGAAAATCCACCAGCCTCTCTAACATTTGCTTCCTACAGAGAAGAGAGAGCGTGTAGTTGAAACTGCTTGCACTGGAATACGGCTTAATAACAAGAAGCATCTCTTTTTAACCTACGAGACTCTGATAGATGTGTTCATCAATAACATAATTGGTTTAATGATAAAAGAAGCTGGTGTTAGGGCAGCTTCAACTTAGGGAAAACAACTTCCCTTAAACGAGTTGGAAGCAATGCACAAACTAATGGCCACCATTGCACTGAAGCAGAGAGTAAAGTGCGGATGTATCTCACCTGCTTCCGCTGACTGTAGCTGAATGTCCCTTGCAGGCATGCCAAGGAAGGGTTGCTTCATTTCAGCCTCTGCCGAGGCTCCCTCTATGGGGTGACTAACACTCTGACGTGGGTGAGAGCCTGGGCCAGGGCTGGGGCTGGAGCCTGGAGCCAGAGCTGCCTATAGAACCTTCTGGAAAATTGCTGTTAGTGCGAAGGATCTGCTCGTGCCACCCCAGGACAGCTGTGGGCTGGGAGCACAGCCAGATGGGGTCAGGGTGATGGAGGGCAGTCTTGTGCATGGCATGGCTATGGGAGGATATCTCCCATCTCCTGGCCCCTGAGGAAGGGCATGGCAAGGAGTGGGCTGTGAGGAGGGGAGGTGAGCTCTGCAAATCACCGGCTTTGCTTTCTACTCGTTCATGGGGCTCTTCCTTTAGAGGCCTGTGCTGCAGCCTTGTACCTTGTTGTTTGTATCACCCACCCTGGTGCTGGGCCAGGGGCCTCTGTTTGCTGCTGGGTTTGCTGCAGAGGAATATTTTGGCTGTCCTGGTTGTGTCTGCTGAGGGGACAGCCAGGCTAAGAGGGCCAAGAGCAAGTTTTTTGCAGAACCAGGGAGTTAAATCTCACGGAAACTCACCTGAGAAACTGCAACCAAGACCTGTTTGCCACTGGTGGTGGTAGGTGAGATGCCAGTAGCTAAAGCTAAACTCTTTTAGACAAGAAATTGTTCAGGACAAAACAGGAAGAGGCAGGGCACACCCTGGAGGTGGTGAATGCAGGAGTGCTAGAGGACCAGACTTGTAGTATAAATGTTTGAGGTGACAGTACTATTTGCAAAATAGATCCATGTTGTGGAACCTTGGCTTGAGGGCTGTATTATATCTTGGAAACCTCTGGATGATGGTAGGATAAGGAAGTAAAAAGTATTCAATTCTGAGGATTGGGGTTCTGTGGGCTGTGTTTATTTTCACTTTCCTCTTTTTACCAAAATCTGAAATCATGTTGAACGACACACTCCTGTGTTGCTGGTAAACCAGTTTAATCTGAGTGTTTCAGACTTGGAATGCTCTGTGTTCAGGGTGAAAATCCAAACGAGACAACATCCAGAGAGCCTCAGAGAGATGTGCAGCTGACGCATGTTTCATGGGCTCATGTGCTGAGTTAATTCAGCCAGGCTGCTGGCAGATGGAGGGATTCTCTGGCCTTTGTCTAACTTAATCTTGCCATCCCATTGACAGTGGCCAGAGCAGCCCTTGAACAAGCTGTCATCACTCGTTGCTGCCAGACCTGTTGCAGGCGATTCCCATAGCACTTCAGTAACTATCCATGACCTCCTTGGTCCAGAAGTCTTTTGATTTCCAAAATAGTTTTTTGTTCAAGCTGTCAGTCTTTTACAAAAATGTAGAAAAATGATGGGCAGTTCATGAAATGACAATGGCTCTATGGCATAGGCTCACATTCAGAGATTAATTTTGCCCTGTCTTTCAAGCACAATATATCATCCTGATCACAAAACAGGTTATATTGAAGTGGAGAAGGAGCTTTCCTGCAATTCCCAGTTCACCAGGAAGGATGTTTCTGAATTAATGGACTCATAACTGATGCCATTTGGACTGTTGTGAAAATACTGTTTGCTAAATTACATAATGGGAATGAAAACAACCTTCCTTATGTTCTCAGTCCCTAAGCCTAGTGCCTAAGACTCAAATTTAAGTGATTAGTTAACTTCTGTATTTTATTGAAATGATTGCTTTATATTACTGGGTGACATCGGCTTAACTGTGATAACTGGGAAAAAAAGGAAACCTATACTAGACATAAGCATTCACTCATAATACAAATTCTACCCTCTTCTTTATCAAATGTTAAACTAAAAAAAAAACATTGGTGAGGATGGTTATCAGTGGAATTTAAGATTATTTCAGCGGGAAAATACAGTTTTTTCATGTTTTCCTCTAATTGGAGATTTATGGACTGGTGATGAAACCACTTAAAACATATCCAAAATGTATTCTGGTTCTCCTTGCTCTCTGTCTTTATTGAGTCACCTATAAATATATGTAAAACTTAAAATTGGTTAGCCTCTACTTTTTTTTCTCTAAAAAAAAAAATAAGAAAAATAAGAATTTATCTGGCTTTTTGTTTGGGACTATGAAAGAAGAACTAGGTGGTTTCTAGAAATTTTCTTGTGAATTGTGAAACTACTCTGGAAATTGCCACGTGAGAAAGAAATTTAGTTTCTTGCCCCTTGGTGATAGTAAAAAGTACAATCTCTTCACTCTGCTGCTATTCAGATGTATGTTTTGTAGGTTTATTCAAGTATACACACAAATTGATAACTTTCTATAATTGTTTTATGTCAGATGGACTCAGAATTAGTAGGAAATTATTAGGGAAAACAAAGGTAAAACATGATTTAGGTAAAACAAAGACGATAAATTCCTTCCTTTGTTCTAAAGACAAAAAATCCAAACCAAAGCAAACAAAGAATACCCAAAACCAACAACCAACTGAAATTTCAGAGCTTGTGTCATCTATCACCTTGGACCAAATGAAAAGTCTGCTATCTGAAGACATTTTTTCAGTTCAACTTTTTATAGCAAAGGGTCCATAACTTAAATAGTGACTCACAGGATTTTATTTGACAAGTGAGAGCAGAGCTTTTATTGTATTGTGGTGTTGTCTGCAGGCTGTCAAAATATTTGCATGAATCTGGTATTTTTTGCACTAACAAGGGCTATTATATACAGCCATTCATTGAATTCAAAAAGCAAATAGTCTGGGAGGCTTCTGGGAGCCAAATGATAAAGGACTTTATTCTTAAGAGTGTTGAATTTTCGTACTGGATTTTAATACAATAACCAAGCACTGAAATGATAATTTTCAAAATCACCCTGTGAATTATTACCAAATTCTGGTGAAATACAGAGTTCTGCCATTAAAATTGCAAGTGGGACACGGTCAGTGTAGGAGCTGTGACTTACCTGTATAATGACTTAATTTACAGAGCTGTTATAATTTTATTCTGACCTGAAGTCTTGCCCATACGTTTGTCTTGTTGTAGAATACTTTCTTTTCTTTTCCAGCTAAATCATGGTGTTTTTTGGTAACACGGCACCCCATGTGTTGTTTTCCTGTCTGGGATACACGTGGCAGGCAACAAGAGAGAATCTTGAATTGCTTGCATAGAAATCTTTGTGGAAGATGAACAAAGGATTTCTTTGCAAGTTAGCAGGGAATATGAACATGTATAAGAAAGAGCAGTTGTTTAGCAAAATTGCCTCACTAAATATGATTTTTTTTTTTTTACATGCTCTTAAAACTTTCTGTCTGTGCTTGTGGAATATTTACTTCTATTGTACACCCATCAGATACCAACCTACAATTTCCTACAACTATTGGAGTTGTTCTAATATAGTACAAACTCCAAGTTGGTGCAGAGCTAGTATTTAAATTCTACTCTATATCAGAACATAATATAATTCATGAGTTATACTACACGAATTAGGGGATCTTGAGTAAATGCTGTTTTTTAATTAATATTGGTATGGTAAGCTTTTAACATTTGCCAGTTTGAATTGCAAAATTTCCCTTTATGAGAGAGAATTTAAAATTTCACAAATTAACATTGATTCTGAGGCAAAACTGCAGTCAGTGTTGTGTCACTGATATCAGCATTAGTGACACGTACAGTCACATTACTCCTTAGGCACAAACCTTGTCTGAGCTGTGTGTGGAATACAAATATGGAAACATGTATTGATACCGAAGCTATAACAGTAATTATTATTAATTAAAATTAAGCTACTTTTCTAAAGTGAAGGATTATTCATCACATGAAAATTTTATGTAATGAACTGAATACATTTCAAGTTTAATAGTATAGTTTAAGTAAATTTTGGGAAGGGTGTGCAGAAAGAATAGTATAAGTTCTCTTATTTTTTGTTCATTTGGTTGGTTGATTGGTTGGTTGGTCCAGGGGTTTTGTTTCTATGCTGTGCAAGAGGATCAGTCAAATTAATCATGATGGTCTACTCTGTCTTCCTCTTAACTCACTAATTTTTTTAAGGAAAAAATATATACACTCATGTCCTCATAGATCAGATCCCATCTTTTTTAATGCTTTTTTTTTTTTTTGCCATAGTGTTTTTATCTCAGCCCTATGTCACTCAGGATTTTTTTTAAAGCATCATTGGATGAGATAAAATTTTCACAGATATTTTAATATTGCTCAGCTGCTTGTATCAGTGCTTTTCTGCCTGAAGAAAGGAACAAGATATATTATCAATAAATGAAGTACACCTTTCAAAATCAGGAAGCTTGAGTGGGGATTTGATATTGACAGGTAACTCAGAGTATTTGTCAAATGTTGATTTTTTCATCATGTCTGTTTTTCTGGGTGGGGAAAATAAATGTAAGTATTTGCACTTTGCATTGAACATGCCAAAATTTTGGGGTGAAGTAGGTGAAGATAAATTTTCTAGCTCAGTAAAGCCTTAAAACACTTTTCTAGAATGTACAAGCCCTTGAATGTCTCTGTAGACAGCAAGGCCACAACTGTTACTCCTCAAATCCCCATGAGTTCTTTTCATAGAAAGTAGGTAATGCAATGTACTTGTAACCATTTTCTTGAAGGTGGAGGGAAGTTGAAGACACATGCAAAACTACCTTCACAGAATCACAGGATATTCTTAGTTGGAAGGGTCTCACTAGGATCATCAAGTACTTTCTGAAAGTAGACTTTACTTGTTTGTGCTTTAAAAAAATGATTTGATGTAGTTTCCAAAATTCTTATTCAAATTTTCATCTAAATAATGAGAATACTTGAGAAATAGTGTCTCTTGGTGTTTGAGGGACTTCTTGTGAAAACTGTAATTTTAAAAATTACTTCTGTGCAGTTTAACATTAGCAGACATCAAGTATTTGACAGGAAAAACACACATATTTTTGCCAAGGGAAAAAAAGTATTTTGCCAGGAAAAAAAAATATTGAGCTCTTTTGTCTTTCAGGAGTTTTTCAAGTCTAGACAAGTTCTGAAAGTATACCATAAAATAGTTATTTTTGTCTTTGTATGACTTTGAAGTAGCTGGTAATTGAAGTAGCTGGTTTATACAGGATTTCAATAAGAAATGTAGGGGAGTTTTCGGCTATTAGGCTAGATGTGACCTTTACCTGAATGTTGGGGTAAATTTAAAGTGATCATTAAGGGGCAGGAAGATAAATATATTTATAATTATGTAGAAGGAACATATGATAATGCCCTATATTAACCTTTAGGGTGGAGAAGAACATCAGTTGAGCCAGATGCCCTTGGCAGATTCAGCAGGCTTTCTATGAATCATTTTTCCCTCTCAGGTGTGTTTATGACACCAGAAATGGAAACTCATGAGGGAAAACTTGTAAGATGCATTCGAGTGCAGCAGCCTATTCATAAATTTGACGTCGTGTGTTTCATGCCTGATGGTTTTTACTGTTGTGGACACTTGCACCATCAGAAGTAATTAAGAGCAAACAAAAGAGCTGTGCACAAAGAAAGAAAAGCTTAAAATTATCTGTATGGCTTTGTGCTGTAACTATTGTAAGTGTATAATTGAGCATTTGTGTATCTTAGAAATGCAACAGGTATGCTACAGCAATGGTTGCAAAGGTTTCTTTTCAGGTTATGTTGTCAGCTCTTGACAAAATGAATCACAAACAGTGGGTGAGTAAAGCTGTCCCTATGTTTATGATCCCTGACTCATTCCACAGGTTTTATTTGCTTCCATTTCAAAGGCATTTTACTACTTTTGTACAGCAAATTGTATCTACAACATAAAGTAACAGCTGCAGCTTTTACAAGTCTGGGATTACATATTCCCTAGACAGTTTTCTTTTCACAGGGACAAGTCTTGAGATCAAAAATCTGGAAATGCAGAAAATTGTTAGAGGGAATTTGGACCAAGGTGACAAAAAGGAAATTGGAAGACAAAAGAAGAAATAAAAAATAAATAGAGTCCTATTGCTGCAGAGGACCAGATGCAATAGCTGTTCCCCTACTCCCATATGTTTGTGAATCTTGACCTCTCTTCTAAAGGTGGAATTTTTGTCCAGGAAGAGCTTGAAAAATGCTTCATGAACATGTACATGTGTGGAAGGGTGACTTGTGGTTTCAGGGCAATAGTTTGGAAAGGGACTACTATGGTTAGAAGATGAGAATAAAAGGGAGAGTGTGTGAAAAATGCTGTAGACCTGTATCTTATAACCCACTTTTTCAGCTTTCACTTGCAGACCCTGTGCAGTTACTTTCTTGCATTCTGCATATTAAGGAAAGCAGAAGGTGGACAGTAAAATATGAAATGTGACTTCCTGAAACTTTGCACTTAGTTAATGATTTTGCTGAAACTAATTTCTTGGTTGCAAAATCAGTATTGAGGTGCTAGGGTTTCATTTTTCAGAGTGAGCCACTGTGAACCCCATGGATGGTGCCTGGAGGGTTGAAAGTGTCTAATGTGAATATCAATTAATCGTGTTCTAAGAACAAGGAGCTCTGTAATAATTTCTTGTTTACACTTCTGCCTTAATTACCATATAAACATGAAGAATTACAAGATACTGCCACAGTTTCTCTCAAAAATCTGTCACTTAGAGCTTGACATAGAATCTGACAAAGAAGGATACAGAGACTAGAAAACTGGGAAATCCTAAAACGACTTGTTTCCTTTTTTATGAACAGAGTAATTGAAAGATCACCGAATACTTCAGAACCCTCTGCAGCAAAGTAGAAGTCAAAAGAAAGATACTGTAAAGGGCAGGTCTAGCACTTTGTAGCAGAGCTCAAACATAGAATGTCCCTGTCATGGATAAAAATCATAGATAATTGCAGGAAATTTGTGGTACAGATGAAAATTAAAAATGCTTAAAATACACCATCTGTTAGGTTTTGGGAGAGTATTTCTTCCTAATGATAAATCTGATGACAAGTCTAATCATAAACATTTATCAGATTATCTAAAGTTTATATATAAACTTAGGCAATTGTGTAGCATTTCTTTTGAAACAGCACACTCTTACATTGTCCTCATCTGGTCTCTAGCTATTGTAATCTAGAAAATGTTGAGAAAATGGGTTGAAAAAGCACTTAGAACTCAAATTACTGATGTATTTTGTGTTGGAAAAACCCACATCTATGCCATACCTCTGCAAATGTCCAAGATGGTACCATGTTTATTTAAGATGATGTCAAAGAAACAGTAAGGATATTCAATTTTGAATACTTTGGGAAAGAACATACTGAATAATCAACATATTTGGATACTTGTCACTTTTGTCTTGCACGTCTCAACTTTTTTTTCTGCAATGTCTGTGTTTTGTGACACATGTAGTTACTGGAAAGTCATTAGAAACCCACTGAAGAATTTTTTTTTTTTTGCAGAGTGTGTGATGTTTTGATATTGGGGTGTCACTTCTAGATTTGAAATAAAGTACAGAACAATTCTGCTAAGCTCACATTTATGTGTTGCTCAATAGAATGTTAAATTGGCATAAACATTTCCATGTAGAAAACCTAAATGCAAATTCTTAAATGATATCCAATTTCATCTTTTTGTTAAAGTCCTTCAGAATTGGAAACAGACATCATTGGCATCTCAATCGGCCTGCATTTATTCTGCCTTTAATTATTAATGTCTTTTTTTTCCCTTGTATATGCTTTACATATTAATTAGACTAAGAGTTCAGCGTTGTAGCAGGAATGCTGAATTTCTTGTTTGCTTTTCTTTTCCCCATGGAACTTCCCTTCCCCCACTCCCCAGCTGAGACTGAAACAGTACCAAAATGGAGCAGTGTAACTCAGTGTTGAGAAAGAGATGTTAAACCTTTTTTTAAAGTTTAGAAAGAAAAGAAAAATGTAGGAATTGAAGTAACTATGCAGGAATTTGAGGAAACAGTTAGAAACCATCTGCTTTTTATTCTGAGTATTTAATGACAAATTAGCCATAGATGTTATGGCATATATGTTTGCACAATGGTAATCTCTCTTCAGACCGCATATAAACACTGCAAAAAGCTAAATATATTGAAGATGCCATAATTAATGCATGACTTTTGATACTAAGTGGTGTAAGTCTTTATTGATTTATACGATGGCTTGAATGCCATAGAAACTACAGATCCAAGAAGTGTTCTGTCCTTTCTCTGTTTATCGTTGACCTTTTAGAAAGGTCTAACAAAGAGAAGAAGGCTGCTGTCATGTTAGTCCTGCAGTGTCTTGGTGTCTAGAGCCAATTCATGAATGACTGCTATGTACCAGGAGAAAAAAGTGCTGTTCAGTGTTAAAAGGCTACTAAACCATATTAAAGAAGTAGTGATGAGTGCCTGCAGCCACAATTCACTGTAGTTAACTATGGAAGGCCAAAACTTTAGGTCCATGTTTGAACACCTAAACACTGAAGATTTTACTTCCTAGCTAGTTGTCAACTGAAGCACTAATGCTTAAATTCACCTTGGAAAATTATTTTGAATCCTCCTTCAGTTATTCTCTTAAGGATGCTGCTTAGTAAGATAACAGTCAGACCAAGAAAGTGTGCTGTAACTTTAGGAACATAAAGACAGACGCTCCATCAAGACAAGTGAAATTTAAAAGTGAAATATTTGTGACATTTTGAGAGGAACAAAAGTGATCTAACTGGTATTGCAGTATCTCATTCTTCACTTAAAAACAGCAGTGCTGCTGATTCCTAGGCCTGACCTGAAATTCATTTATCTGAAACACAGGCACACTATGCTTCTAGGCAAATCCATTATCCAAACATATTTTCCTAGCTTATAAAGTGTATCCAGATGGTTATTTGGTTATTTAGCTCTCTGCATTGGCTGGGAAAAAAAAACCACAAAACAAACAATAAACACACCCCATAACTCCTGCATGCACACACCTCCACAGCCCTTTCCTGAAGGTGTTCCCAGCACATCTGAAGCTTGCTGCAGTCACCATTCATGCAATGCAACTAACAGTCATCTTTATACATAAAAGACAACAAATCTCCCCTTCTGTTTTGTAGATTCCACTGCATGCTGCATAAAATAAAAAAAATAAAGGTTGAAATTGAAAGAGAACATGTTTTTAAAACTGCATGATTGTTACTACATTTTTTCATTTATAGAAAGACTTATTATTTACAATTATGCACAATTTTTTTTTTAAGTAAATTTTGTTCTAGGCTTTAAGTTGTCGGAATGGAGGAGATTGGCAGGGATGAGAAACTGCAAGTTTGGGTTGGGTTTTTTTTGCCATGCAAAGATAGCATGCTGTTTATTCCTTTTGTTATTCCCAAAACAGAATAGCAAGAGTGATGACAATTTAGTGTCTCTGTACATTCAGTTCACCCCTGTCAAGGAGAATGTTGAGACTTCCATTTTTATTCTTCCTTGTCCTCTGCTGCTGATTGTAAGAATACTAAGGAAGTTGAAGAATGTGTTTGTCAACTAGAACATCTTTTTGTTATGACCTGGATATCCATCACCAGTCTTACTTTAGAAGTATGGAATAATGATAAATATGGGTGCAAGCTGGTCTAATCTTGCTGTGAACCAGCAACCTTGAGTTGAGATGCTCTTTTATCTTGTGAAATACAGATTTGTGAGACATTCAGTCTTTAAGTAAAATAACTATTTAGCTTTTCTTCCCCCATCACCAACAAGGTGTGATGGTGTTTTGAGCTTAATTTATGCAGTAAACAAATAACAAAGTGTGTTTCTGTCAGCATTTCCATCTTGGAAAGAAAAAAAAAAAGAATGTAGTGCAGTGATTAATGATTGTGATTAACTCTCTGCAGGTTATGGCTTCATGCCCCAATGATTCTTCTGTCACTACTCTGGACAAGATGCTACATTAAGCACATATGCCTTCATCCATAAGGCTTGCTAAAAACCCAAAGGCTGAACTTTAGCTTTGTTTTTTTCACAAATGTACTTTAAACGCTGAATGTGTATTTTGTGCATCCTGGGCTGCAGTAAGGATGTGTTGTGCCTGGGTTGAGGGAGGTGATCTTTCCCCTCTATTCAGCACTGGTGAGGCTGCACCTGGAGTTCTTTGTTCACTTCAGTGCTCCCGAGAACAGCAAGGACATGAACAAATTGGAAAGGGTCACAGGGAAGGGTCAGAAGGTTGACAAAAGGACTGGAGCATCTTCCCTATGAAGAAAGGTTGAGAGAGCTGGGACTGTCAAGGCTGAAGACAAGAAGACTCTATGAGATCTCATCAATGTGCATAAAATACCTGAAGCAAGGGTACAAAGGCAGCTGAGACTGGTTCTCTTTTCAGTGGTGACCAGAGGCAACGTGCACAATATAAAATACAGACGGTTTTCTCTAAACATCAGAGAAATCACAGAGAAGCATCACTTTTTACCGTGGGGATGACTGAACAATGGCACAGGTTTCCCAGGGAGGTTGTGTAGAGTTGATCACAGGATATTCAAAGCTGTCTGGACATGATCCTGTGCAACCAACTACCAGTGCTCCTGTCTCAGCAGAGTAGGGCTATGCCAGCTCATCTCGGGAGGTCGCTTCTGACCTAAATCAATCCAGGGGTTTCTCCACCCCCTTGTGCTGCTGGGTTGGGGGAAGGAGAAAAGGGGGAGAAGATGTGGTTCACTTTTTCTTTTGTTTCTCAGCATCCTACTTTTTTTTTTTTTTTTAACTTCCAGTAAGTTAAATTGATTTTCCTCAAGTTGCTTTGATTTTGGCTGTGATGGTGATCAGTAAGTGATCTGTTTTTCATCGTAAACCACCATCTCTTTGGCTTTATTTTCTCTCCTCATCCGTTGAGGTGGAAAAATAAGAGAGTAGGTGGGTTGGGCCTGGTGGTCTGCCAAAGTCAATCCACCACAGACATAAATAGAAGTAAAACCTTTTAGCTTGATTATAGCTTATTACATCTCTAATTTTTAAAAATCAATTAGAGGAAAAACAGAACTGTGATTCACATACCAATTACCACAGAATGTGTCTGGAGAATGATTATGATTTTTTTTTTAATTAATCATGTTTTAGGACTAAAGAAGAAAAGATATCTTACCGGTTCTGAAGTCCTGTTTGTAACCCTATATATATTACAAATTTCCTTGGTGCTTCCTTAACAGGGAATTCATTGAAATATAGTCTGTTTAAGTTACTCTGTTTAAGAAAGCTCATTTTTCATATTCTTTTAGTCTTTATCTATGAAAATCAAATCAATCACATATTTACTACAAGAAGTCATAGAATGGTTGAATGATTTGAGTGACAATGGACTTGTAAAGAGCACCCAGTTCCAACTCCCTGCCATGGGCAAAGACAGCTCCTGCTAGAGCAGTGTGCTCAAAGCCCCATCCACCCTGGCCTTGAAGTTTCTCTGGGCAACCTGCTCCAGTGTATCACCACCTTTATCTTAAAAAAATTTCTTCCTCATGTCCAGTATAAACGGATTAGAACTGTTGCCTTTTGTACTGTCACTACAGGCCTTGATAAAACGTGTCTGTGTCTCTAAGCCCCACTTATACATCCTGAAAGGTCACAATACGGTCTCCCTGAGGCCTTCTCTTCTCCAAACTGAACAATCCCAGCTCTCTCAGCCTTTCTTCATAGGAGAATTGCTCCAGCCAACAACCAGATACATTGGTTGCCTTGACAGAGAATTGTTCTGCCTGCAAGTACATTTTATATGCTAATTTAATTTACTTACAAAATCAAATTATGAGGAGAATTTGTTCTTGTCCTTCTTTACAATGCTATTACGATTATGACATTATTTTATTAATAACCTTTTTTTCCTGCAGCTTTTATTAAAAAACAAAGGGAACTTTTAATTATACAAATAATAATAATTTAGATACCTAGATAAATGTTGGGAAATAAACAATTTACAATTCCATAAGAAAGGTATTGTCTATTACAGCTATTGCTCCACAAAATTTGTGTTTATGGTGAAGTAGACTCTTTCCTTGAAAAGTAAGCATTGATTTCTACACTTCAAAAACATGATTTCATGAACTTTTAATCATGTTATCAAACTCTTCCAGGATACCCTGAACTATCCTTATTTCCAACATACTGCTGATGCCATTTGTCAAAGAAAACAGGGTTTGGGAGTGGTAACTTTTTGGTACAGCCTTGTCTCTTAAACTAAAGATGTTGGTTTTGAAATCATATTTCTCTTCATGTACTATTGAGTGAGAGTTTTAATATTTAAATGAATACCACAAAGGTATTATCCATCTGTAGAGTTATTATTATTATAATTCCTACTTTTTTAATGCACTAATTTTTAGAAGACACTTTATAAAAACTACTGTATCAGGGAATGCAGATTTAATCCTCTGGTAGAAATTTGTTTTTGAAATATGTCCTGTCATTAGAGCTTCAGAGCTTTCATTAATCAGCATTATTGTGTGTAATATGCTTCAGAGGAACTTAAATTAATTTTTATAGGGAAGTAAAAACTTTTTGTATTGTATTGACTTTTGTTATTATTTCCTGTTTCTCTATAGTATAAGCCTTTTTTTTCCTCCTCCCACTACCCTCAGCTATTTCATTTTAGTAAATTCCAGTGCATCTTGCTACAATTCTGCAAATAGTTTATTAATTCTGGCTCCTCTTTTTTTCTTCTCAGAAGTTAGGAACACCATTCAGTGTTTGCAGGGCCTTAATTGGCAGAAAATTATTGAGGCTTTGTTATCCAGAAGAAAAAGAGGCTTCTGCCAATGGTGGCAGTCTCAGAAAATGATCTAGGAGCACAAATAAACTTTTGAAAGGGTAAAGTCTATTTCTAAAATTCCATTTCTTCTCACTACCAGATGGCCTGTCAATTTCAGTAAGCCCAACATGGTGTTGGGCAACAAGCAAACCAGGGCATTTCAAAATGACATTCCAAAAGTTAACATCCAAGTTCAAATTTAATTACTTAAAGCAGCAGTCTGATTACATAAGTCATTTTCTTCCAGGGACTCTCAATAAAAATTACACCACTTAGTTTCCTAATACAGGAGCCTGAAAATATATATCCATCCAAGTGAATTTGGTTAATAGTGCCACTTACAGGGAATATCACCCAATTTGCTATATAAGATTGACCTTTTTGATAATAATTTTTTAACATGAATTTGGCACAGGCTTACAGTGCTAAGTGATGAGACAATCAATACAACTTGATGTGTGACATAATTAATGTGTTTTTTACATTGGTGTGAGGATGACAATATAATCTGAACTGTGCTGAACCCTGCCTGGTTCTGTTTAATGCACTTGGTAGGTCACAATATAGCATGCGGTGCCCATGTAGTTCATCTGGACCACCTGAGTTAATAAAGACTGGGACAACTTACAGTAAACACTGTGGCTCTGGAAATAGTAAAGCCAAATTAGATTACTTTCTGAGGGGAAACTCTAGATATATCATGTTGTGATGCGCTCTTCCCTCCCCTGACCCCGCCCCCCTGCCCCCTCCTGACTGGATGATGTGAGTCAGGACCGCCTCCCAGTCCAGGGATAAAAACTCCAGTGAGACCCAGAACGAGCCTCTTTCATTCCAGCCTCGATGCAATTCGCTTCCTCCCTTATCTTTCCTTCTCCCTCCACAGTCCCCCAACCTCTCCCCCTGTTATCATAAATAAAGACACTATGGAGACCTGGAACGAGATAGCTGTCTTTCTAAACTTGCGACACTTCTGCGAGGATCTAGTCTGACCAGCCCCACAACTCGCTGCCATTCAGAGACCTCCCTGCGGTTCCAGCTTCTGGGCAGCCCTCCCCCCACAGCAGGGAGGGGGCTGCCTGAAAATTTACACTGCTGCAAAATCACAACCGATAAACTTGGTCAAAAGCCAATTTGGAGATCTCTTACAAATCTGTAGTATATATGCAAGTTGATCAGATGATAGGTGCTATGAAAATGTTGCCATATTCCTTGTGAATGATGATTAAGAAGGATGTATCAAGTGACAATAAATTAAAAAGTTCATACACACAAACTCTGATATAAAAGTTTACATATACAACATTCATATGAAAGTTCAACAAATTTTATCCATAGCACAATAAATTAGATTTTGAGAATATGGGGACATTCTTTGTTATGCACTGTGGACAACTCCATGTACATAAACTGGAAATAAGTTTATCCTAGTCACAGGTAATTTTAAAAGCTTGCAGGGGTTTTTTTAAGCTTTTGGAAGAAAGTATGGTTATTTTTTTTTTAATTGATTTTATGCCAGTGAGTGTTGTGGTAAAGTTGTTGTTGAAGCCTGCAAGTTTGTAATTACAATTTAGACACTATTTAATCAATAGATAAATGATGTGAAGTAGTCTGGGCAAAATTAAATGGAATTTGAATGTGAACATTCCAGACTTTCTTGCCCCTATAATTGAAGGTAGAGACTAATATGTACTGGAAATATGTTCTAGAAACTTCCCACGCTCATCAGTTACAGTAGTCTTTCAGTCTTTCTAGAAGTTAATAAGCTTGTCATGATAATTACTTATTTTTTAAAATCATCCCTTTGGTTGTTGGGTCTATTCTATAAGTACATATAAAAAGTCTAAAGTATTTATATTGGTATTGCAATCCACTCATCAAATATTCCTTTATGTCTCTCATATTTAAATGATGTAGTAATCTACAAAGTGGATTGTAGGCAACACTGTAATCTTGATATCTGCAGGATGTCACTTTAACAGAGTGATTTTAGTTCTTTCCAATTTTTGCGTTATCAGTTAGTAGACATTTTTGACCTGTGTGTAGGGTGTTGTTTGTCCCATGCTTGAATCTTAGTTTATTTTAGCAATTTCATGTTACTATTTTATTCGATTTTGGTTAAAAAAAAAGAGAATAAAAATCAGTTGACTGAAGTCCTTATAGCTCAACAAAGATACTTCAAAAAAGGAACTGTAGTCATAGGAAGGTTTGGAAAACAACTTTGGGGTTTTGGGATTTTTTTTGTTTGTCTGTTTTCATTGTTGGAAGTTTTTTAGTAGTTTTGAATCACTAAGCTTAAGTTAGGTAGTTCTTTTACTCAATAGCACTTCTCATGTAATAATAACCTGGAGATGAGGTTAGAATGAACTTGAAGAGGTCAATGCAATCTGTTTTATTTAAGATTTATGTGCATTAGAGTTACGAGGAAAGAAGTGAGAATTATAAGATTTGCTCTCTCCTTGTGGAGAGTTGCCCTATGAGTGGTCCTTACTGATCCTGTAAAAGGGATGGTAACAGAAGCTCTTACCCTTGACAGAAATGGGAGAAATGCCACTGGGAAGCTTGTCTTTGATGGTAAAAACATCGGAAGGAAAACGTTTTCATCTCTGACTTCATAAGATTTGGATGGTGAAGCAGATATACTCTAGATTTTTAATGTTTTGGGGGCTTAATTTTTTTCCTTGAAAGATGTATATGCAGCACATTATTTGACAGCTCAGCACTAGCTAACAGTGGTAATTCTTGCAAGACATCCTTATGTGAACTCCTGACATTTCCTAACACTTCTTGAAACAAAAGACTGCTCTCTTTAAAGGAGCAGATTTTTATCTGAAATACCTTAATCAAAAATCTAGAAAGTAGGGGTAGCCACCCACTCTTTCTCAGCTTATTTTGATGGGCACTGAACAAAACCTGAGGAAGGAGCTTTGCAAAAATCATGCAAAATATTGCCAAGCTGATCAAGATAGATGTTATTTGTGGTGGTATTACAATGCAATTAATAAGTCATGGTGTTTAAGTTCGAATTGGTCTTATTTAACTTCTGCAGTCCCACCCAACTTGAATCTTACTAAAGGAAAGCAAGTCCTCAAGATTAATGTAGAGTGTGTTTCAGTGTTTTAGTAGTTGCTAAATTTTGAATTTCTTCCTGTTCCATTTAAACAGGACTTTAGACTTTTATTTCAATTGAGTATTGTTACTGACACAGGTATATATATGATTTTGGAGTTATTTTTCCCATAGGATCCCTCAGAGTGCTGTATGTTGACAGAAATGGTTTGATGAACACCAGTGTTTTGGTTTCTGCTGAGCAGTGCTGGCACAGCCACCAGCACCATCTCTTCACCAGTAGTCTGGGGGCTGGACAAGATCTTGGGCAGGGAGACAACCAAATCAGCTGACCCAAGCAGACTAGAGGGGATATTCCATAGCATATGATGTCAGCTGAAATATAAAAGTTAAGAAAGAGGAGGAGGAAGTGGGGCATTCATTATTTACGATATTTGCATTCCAGACCAACTGCTACACATTCTGAAGCTGTGCTTCCTGGGAAGTGGGTAATCATTGCTTGCTGGTAGAAAATAGAGAAAAGCTTTTTTTATTCTTTTTTTGCATACATGTGACCATTGATTTTGTTTAGTAAACCGCCTTCATCCAAAAGAGAAGTTTTTTCTATCGTTTTTTCTCCCACATCCCACCTAACATCCTGCTGAGGATGTGAGAAATGGAGTGGGTTTTTGGGCATTTGGTGTCCAGCTAAGGTCAATGAACTACAGTTATTTCATTTACCTGTCCTCTTGAAAGATGAAACTTTGTGGAATTCTTCTAAAATTCTCAGGTTTTTCCTGTCCAAGATCTTTGGTGTTCGATTGATGAAGGCGAAAAACAAACTTGAAAGATTGGCTGCGGGAGTCTTACAGTAAGATAGCACCAGTAAACACACACTAATAATTATGTATGGAAATTTGAAAAATTTTGGAGAAAAATTTTGTTGGTTTGGGTTTTTTTTAGTGTGAAACATGTGACTGTTACTATTAAAAAAAAATTAAAATTCTTCTTAACATTTTTCTAAGGGAGATTTTTGCATGGTTATGGAACCTTATCTGTGTTAGGAAGTAAACTTGTCATTTTGTAAATGTAGTGATTTTTCCCGTGTCGCATTCCACTGAGGGGAGCCGTGAGTGCTTTTAGAATTAGATGGTCAGGAATGAAGTTAAGTCAACTGAGACAAACTTCTTATCTGAAAACCGTTTATTGGTAACGAAAAACAAAAATAAAGAAGTAACTGTCCCACTGAAGAGGGCTGGAAAAGACAGAAAAGAAGGAATGAAAATGGAAAAGCATTCATTAACAATTTATGCATTAGTACAGTAATTAATAGAGGAAGAACAGCAGCTGATGGAATTGTCTTCAAATACAAGACTTAATTCTCAGTTTGTAAACAAGCAAAATGGGGGAAGAGAGTGAGGTGAGACAGAGGAAAGGTGGCTTTACCACCAGCGGGCCAGGGGTGTGCTACCTGCCTGCTAACGAGCCCGAGCAGTGCTTGGAGAGGCTCAGCTTGGCACACATAAGTGAGGGGAGATCAGGCAGGAGGTGCAGAGCGCCGGACAGAGTCGTGGCGGAGACAGGCAGGGTTGGAAGCAGATCGTCGGCCAGGGACACAGGTAAGCAGGACAAGCGGTGGCTGGGAGGGGCGAAGTAGGGCAGGACACAGTTTGCACACGAGGCTCGGAGGTCAGCCGGTGTCCCGCCGAGCGCCCAGTGAGTGGCAAGGAGGGGCGAGTGAGAGGCAGCGAGGGCAGAAGGGCCAAAAGGCAGGCTGGAGCCAGGGCCAAACAGGCCAGCAGAGAGCGAATCAGCAAGCGAGCCAGTGTGCGAGCCATACTCAAAAAGCCTCAAATGCGGGAAGCACAGTCTCCAAAAAGGCCCCCAAACTCCTGACACAGTTAGTTTTTATACCTCCTGGCCCCTCCCAAGGTCTGCCTGCTGACAAGAGACAATTGGCTCAGTCCAACCTTCCACTGCAGTCCATGGGTGGAGACCTTTTGCCATCCGGTTGGAGAATGTCTCTGGAGAGCACAGTGTCTCCTGCTGACTGCATGTCCCGTGTGAGGTGTTGCCAGGCTAAGTCCCTCCAGAGACAAGGCTTTCCCGCAAATGGCACATGTGCAACCTTTCCCCCACCATGCTTCTGACAGTCCGTGTTGAGACAAAACCAGAACTAAAATGGCTCCTCACACCCGTTATGAGATGTCTGCATTTAGAAGAAAAGTTACAAAGTTACTTACAAAGTAACCTGGGCATTAAGGTGGGTGAGTCTCGTGAATTTCCTCCTTTAACAGTTCCCAGAGGAGACAATTTTGTATGGATTTGTTTGTGTGTTTTTTGTTTGTTTGTTTGTTTGCTTTGTTCTGGTTTGGTTTTTTTGTTTGGGTTTTTTTTTTTTTTAATTGTTCAAAAGCCCCATGAAACTGGGAAAGTAGGGTTTGTTTTGAAACATACTTTGTGGTAGTTTCTGGATCAAGAATACAGATTGGAATAGAATACAGCTGATTACAAAAACTGAATTTCAATATAAAGTCAGTGGGTTTGTTGCCAAATCATTAAATAACAGTTTTAGGCAAATACAGCTGATTATAAAAACTGAATTTCAAGATTAAGTCAGTGGGTTTGTTGCCAAATCATTAAATAACAGTTTTAGGCATACAGAGGGAGTTAAGTTTTGTGCATGGGTCAATGCTGAAACAGTAGGAATACCTTTATGTTCAGAATTAACCACAGACTTGAAATTATTCACTGAACATGGGATTCTCTGTGGCTTTTCTCTAATAATTATTTCTAAAAAGCGTAGGTACTTCAACTTTCTGAACCCCCTGTCAGTTAGATTAATAGTATCTTGGCCACTGATTACAACCACAGATATGTAGTGGCTACCAGATGAGCATTAATTTAGTTTTATATTAAGCATGCAAAGCAAGTAGAGAAAATATAATCATTTATTATTATAATAGTTCTAAGTTATAACCAGCTGCATGATTTATGCTTCAATTAAACTATGCAGCTTGTACAAAGTCTTCTTCCCGTATTAATCATGCAAACTGGCTCATTATTTATGACTAAAAAAAAAAGCAGATGAGCCAGGGTTTTCAGTGATGATTGGGAAGGGTTTCATATTTGCAACACCCCACATATTAAGCATGGCAGGAAAGATAAAGCATTTAATATGAAGAGAAAATTTGATAGCATAGAATTTTCCAGTTTTGAATTGCAACACTATCTATCTGCTGCTACTCTGTAAAATTAAGTTAAATGATACTATCATTTACATCCTTCAAAGTCTATAGACTGCTCAAAGTCATTGGCTATCAGTGAAAGTAGTTTTTCTTTTTTTTTTTTTTCAAATTTGGTTGTGATTTGTAAACTCTTTTCTAGGAAACACATAGTGAATATCAGTGGACATGACAGCAAAGAGAACTTGAGATAAAACTATGGCTTTGCTTTCCAAGTCCATTTGCATCTCTTAGGTGTACTTGGTTGAGCTGATCTTGAGGAATAAAAACATTTCAAGATGAAAAATATTTCCTCCACTTCACTGAAGTTCTGTGAATTTCCAGATATCTTGCAAACTATTAGGATGATACAATTTTTCATGTTTCTCAGGGCTGAAAGTGTTGGATTACTGGGACATTGTTGGCTCAAAATTATTAATTGACACCAGAACATGTCTTGCTCTAATTATGACAATGCCAGCTCTGTCAACTATCCTGGGTGCTTGGTGAATGGCTGTCTGCTGGAGTATTTCTCCTGCTTTTTTCCTCTTGAACTTATGTTAACCATACTGAAACTTTCCCTGAAACCTTCATGTTGTGCCAAAAAAAAAAAAAAAAAAAAAAATGCAGCCAAACAAAGCAAAGAAGCAAACAAACAAAGCTCAAAAAAACCCCACAAACCAAACTTGAAGCTGACACCAGATTACTTAATCTATAATGGTGCAGATCTACCCAATGTATTTTTTATGAAATTAAATAACTAAAATTTTACAAGGTAAAGTATATGAATGAAGATCACAAATGAGCACAGCCTTATATCTTCATCTCCTCCACACTTTTTTTTTTCCTTTTTAGGATCCTCCTGATTCAACTTTTCTTTGCCCACCACCAACTTTCATTTTCCTCATCTCTCACTCTTCTCTCTGTTTCTCGGTGTCTTAAACCCAATCTTGTGATTTCTCTGATGGTGAGAATAAGCTGTGAAATTGACTAAAAACAAAGAATTTTATATGTTACCATTCTGTAGTAACTCATTACTAAAGAAATGTGATATATACTCTGGGTTATGGTGTCACAAAATGCCTGACTTATTGATGCTTGTTACTATATTGCAGCTCGGTGTACAAACTCTAGTACTGGAAGTCCTGGAGGGTTTTTTTTTGTTAGTTAAAAGAAATTTTTTCCCTATTACAAGTAATTGAATAAATGTAATTAGGGAAGTGAAAAACCTTTAGAAAAAGACAGTCATCTTTTCTTTGGCTTTCCTACATCTAAATATCAATAAGTACTAAAGTTGGTGGCAAATGTTATAGGCACTGATATTAAAACTACATTGAATTTTAACTTGATTGTATTATAAGAGATCTTTCTAGGGGAATGAAGAGAAAGAGTATTGTGGAAACACTAGGATACTTTTACAGAATGTTAAGCAGTTCAATGTTTTACACTGTAGAATTTCATTGCATCAGTCTGAGTTAATATCTGTTTTACCCAACATCAAATTTACTTAGACAAGAAATACCAAAACTTATAGGTCACCTACACTCCTGGGATAAGGCAAGAGACATTCATGGCAGCAGATCTTCCTACTGCTGAAAAGAGAAACACCAAATCACGAATGTCAGTTGACACCTTATAAAGGTGTCTAGAAAGCAGATAAGGAACCAAAGGCTATGGTGTTTTGTGTTTGAACATATCTTTATGGGGTGACATAGAGCAGAGAAAATACAATGTTCTGTACTCAGAAGAAAATTTGACACCACCTAAGATTATATATATATGATTTTTTCAGTGACTTCTCAAGCCTGTTGTGAGATGGAACCATGAAAGGTATAAAGTCTAAATAATTGTATCTTAGTGTTGGTGAAAATCAATAGGCTTAGTCAATATGAGTAGAACTGTGAATTCACACTAAGCTGTTTTATAAGGCATTCACTTAGGTAGATTTATATGTAAGAAGGTACTCTTAACTCATGTACCAATTAGGATTTTTCATGTTTCAGGTCAGTGAAATGAAAGGTGCCATGCTTCAATGCAAAGGCTCCAATGCATCTCAAAGAAATGGTTTAAACTCTCTAAGTTCTAATTTGAATATGGGAAATATTAGAACAGGTATTTTCTTCAGTAGTATCTGAAATACAGCTGCTGTAACTGCTGTACATTATGCCCCAGAAAGAAATAGCAATCCCTTTCAGAAAGAGGAAAAAATACTACAGATAAAAATACTGCCTTTCACAAGATTATGTGCATTTTGTAAACATTTGAACCATACCTGGACCTTATCTAGAGCATGAATAGCAATCTGTTTCTTTGAGCTCATCCATAATCAAGAAGCTGAGAAAGAAAAAGCTCAGAAGTCTCTCAGGCAAGTAGAGGTAATAGCAAAAGAGTTTTTGATAAAATATTCAGGGAGTTGCATGAAGATGTTGACTGTGAGCATACCTAGAAATAAGCTGCTGTTTTCAAAAATTGCAACAGTACATATTTCTGTGTTTAAAGCGTATCTATCCAGTGAGACTTTTCTGATAGTTTGTGTTTGTGTGTGTGTTTGTGTGTGTGTGTGTGTGTATGTCTCTGATGAAATAATGTGTTGTCACAAATTATAGGTACAAATATATTAAAAAAAAATATTTGGATGAATTAATTGCAAGTTCCTCATATATTGGGACCTGACGTTTCAGGATAGGATATGTGAAGAGTAGGATACTTGGAATACTGGCATTGAAGAAAGGAACATATGTGATCTTGGTTTCTTTTTGTTTCTCCTTCCATTTGAAGTAGATCAAAGAAAACTTGTAAAGAACAACAATTCTTTTATGAAAAATTCCTAAGGATGACTATTTTAATGTAGTGTTAAATCTTGTTTCTTTGTGTATAGCAATATTTTTTATTCATTAAATTTAACTATGAACAGAAAAAGTGAATTGCAGTACTCTTAAGTATTAAGTCATAGTCTAAGTTAAAGCATGCAAAAAACCTGATCAAACAACACCAAAAAGAATAATTACCCCAAAACCCAAGCAAACAGGAACTTTCTTCTGTCTTTCCTAGGTTTTATAACTTGTTTTTTTGGTAGAATTTTTCTTTCTGGCTCGTTGCTCTTCATGTTTCTAATGTGTTTCCTTAAATAGTCATTATTTGGCTAATGAAGTCAGTTAAAGGTGTTTGGAGTTAGCAATAACTTTTTCCAAACACTTTTTAAAAAAATTCTGAAATCTATCAAAATGATCAAAGAGCTAGAGGAAACAGCACACTGGTTCTTTCTGATGCATTTTCTTAGCACAGTATGCAGTTTCTGTTATCCTGTGATCAAAGACCACACAGTGAATGCCATAGTTATATGGCTGCCCCTTGAGGGGGGAATAAAAAAAGAGTGCTTATAAATTCTGATTTTCATGGTAGCTTTGGGTTACTGAAATTTGTGGTATTTGGGCAGAGTAAAATTTTCCTAAGTACATCCTGAATTGTGAAGGAATCTCTTAGGGAAAGAAGTCTTGTAAATTGAGAGTGTGTGACTTTAACACGCGACTTCAGGAATGTCGTGATATCTATCAAGATAATAGCAAATGACTTGTGTAAGTTGCATACCATGATCAAATGTTTTTTATGTTTCAAATCTTAAAGAAAAAAGGTGAAATATGAAAACAATGAATTTAGACAATTCTCTGTGAAGCATTTTAGGAGAGGTTTTTTTTCTACTGCAGATGTGGAAGCTCTTGGCTGGTCATAGATTGCAAAATGACAGCACCTTTTTTCAAGATTAAGGACTGTAATAAGCATGTATCCTCAAAATGTATCAACTCAGTCTTGCTGTCTGCATTTGGAATACCTGATGTGTTTTTAGACAAGACAAGTTATTTTGAGCAAAATAGCAAGTCACTCATAGTTAGGAACAAGATCAATACCACTGTTTCTTTCCATTTTTTGGCAGAAATTTTTATGCTACATTTGAAGATTATCTGGCATTTAATACAAGTTTTGAGTGTGTTATCAAGATGTAAATATCTGTAATTGCATGAACATCTATTACACATATTTATAATGTAGTCAATGTTTGTGTTACTTCTAAATATTAAAATATTAAGTATTATGATTTTCAGTAGTCTAAAGTCTGCAAAGTTACTAGGCCTAATCACTACATGTTGTTCAAGCCCCCTTCCAAATTATTGAAGAGGAGGTATGGGTGTGTATAACTAATGAAGAAGCACCTAACATTTCTATTGAGTGAGGACTTTATCCTGTAGAAACTGGGTAGAGGGCTGTCTGGCCACTGAAAAATAGGGTGATTGAAAAAAAATCTCTGGGGAGTGTTTGATGGCTTTGATGTCCCTGGAGAATTTGACTCTTGGCATCTCAGGGCAGAAGTCCTCTGCTTCTTCTGGAAATTCATGTGACTGTGAGTCTTCATTTGTGTGTTGGAAATGCTATTAAGAAAATTATAGTCATTATTTTGTGCTGATTATAAAGCCTGGTTGAAGTTGAATGGACAGAATAGTTGCAATATGTGGCTGTCAGATTCAGGTCTCAAAATTCATAATGCTTAGCTTCTTAATCTATTTTCTGGTTGGTCATCTTGAGCATATTTTGATGTGGTAATTTTAAGAACAGGGTTTTAAAAATAGCTTATAAAATGTTGGAATTGTAAACTATGGGCTTTACCAAATTGTTTTCTGTGCAACTTCAGTTTATTGTCTTTCCCAAGAATACCCATAATCTAATTCTCTATGCAAATGATTAGTTGCTAAATTATATACTAAGTAACTGTATTACAGCTGACAACGCCATCAGAGGTGTCAGCTATGTCTGCATCTTTTTTGTGTCATCATTTTCTTTCTAAACCAAATTATAACATCCAGCAGAGATGGCACTCTGAGCTACCTGATCTAGTGGGTGGCATCCCTTCTGATGGCAGGGGGATTGGAACACAGTGGTCTTCAAGATTCCTTCCAACCCAAGCCTTTCTGTGATTCTACAGTACTATGAAATCTGCAAATATATTCAGTATAAGTTAGTTCCTTTTACTTTGAATTTATGTCGTAGAATTGAGACGTTGCTCACAGTTTATATTCTCATAAGGATGACATTTAAAAATATATATATCTATATAACAGATCAATGTGTTAATATTCACTAGTAACTTCTTGTATACCCTCCATCTCCAAGATGAAACCATCAGCTAAAAGGGTGCTTTTACCATTTCGGTTTGAATATTCTCTCAATGGTAAAAACTAACTTAGGAAGGGAGAGGAGTGCTTGCCCCTCCACAACGACACGAAAACAGTTGTTCCTCATTATGTTGTGTATTATCACCTTGCTCAGAACCACAAGGGAAGATGTCTTTTCATAGAAAATTGCGGATTAAGTTTGCCAGTGTAGTGCGACATTTCTGTAAACTACCAAATAACGATTACAAAATGAAGTTTCTTTTTCTTTTGCTTCTAATTATAAATCATTCAGGCAGAGAAAATATTATGCTTATTCTACTCTTGCATGTATTTGTATTGTTAGAGGGCATGCTGTTTAATCATTATCTTTCTTATGTTTGCATGATATGATAGGCTGCTGTGTGGTGCTGCTTCCCTGGGCTTGATGCACTCAGGGATGCATGCTTCAGGGGAAAATCACCAGTGAGAGCATAAAGGAAAGCTGTAACTTCAGCCTTTGGGCTCTCTGTAACTTGTTGATTCAGTAAAGAATTCTTTGTGGGAATATATTTGGTCAAAAAAAAAAAAAATTTGAAAGTACAATTTTGTAAAGATGTGTTTTACCATTGACACTTTGGGATGATGTTTATGATGAATATAATGACTATATCAGCTATTCTTTCAATAGTAAATTCTGTTTCATTCCTACTCAGTTCTTCAAGGTAGGAGCTAGGTAACAGAAAAGACAAATCATTCCAAGTGATAGCTTCCTGAAGAATTCTCCTTCCTTTTGGAGACTGCTTGATGTCAGTTTTCAAAGCAGTCTCATTTTTAGTGGGCTATGCTGTGTATTCTCTGGATAGTCAAAAATTTACTGGGGAGCTGAACAATAGTTCATGTTCCATCAGCCTAGTTGCCAAGGATTTTCACTGTGCGAGATAAAACAATTAAATCAGGAATAATTTGGAGCTAACATCCTCTTCCAGCTGTATTAAAGATTAAATTAATGCATTTATTTAAAAGCAGAAATGAAGGCGTTTACAAATCTAAAACATTTCAGAATGACTGTTGTATTTAACTGTAAGTTTCAGTTACATTAGGATAATTTTTTCATTTTGTTAGAGGGACTGTCTTTGCTCAATAAGAAGGGTGAGAGGGTAAAATTAAATTTCAGTGCTGTCATAAAATAGAATTCAGCAATCTGGTTTATTTTTAAGTATTATGACTGGGCACCATGTAATAGCATGTGGGAAGGATTATAAATATCCTTTGTTTTTTTCCATCTACCTAATGCATATTTTTTAACTAAATGCCTTAATTAACACATCACTAACCTCAGACACATTTTCTGCTACAGCCTTGCTCAACATTCAGTATGTAGTTTTACATTTGCTATGTGTCGTTTTAACCATATTCTACCACACGCCCTCATTCCTCTTTTCATTAGCACACTTTCCTGATCCTTTCCTGAAAAATCTCAGAAAAAATGGCCAATGCATATTTACTTTCAAGTGGTTCTGCAAACATATTGTGAGCCCAGCCAGTTGGGATCAAGCACGCTTGCATACACAGAAGATGCATCATCATGGATACATCCTGTACTTATTTTTTTGTGACTTGATAGTGTTGGGAAATCTGTGAATACTGCCTTTGAGTTTCCCTTTGTAGGCTTCCCTCAAATGAGCAAACGAAACCAAACAGAATGGACAGGATGGATGAAACACACAGAGATCCTATTCTACAAGAGTTTGTTGCTTGTTTATGTCTTTCCATTCCTTGGATACGAGGATTTATATCAGCTGATGATTGCCATATCATTTCCTCATCCTCATAAATAAATACCTAGCAAGAAATAAGAGAAATTGCCAAACCAGTAGATTAGAATTGTTACGTTTGGGAAAAACGTCTAAGATTATCAAATCAAACCATTAACCCAGTACAGTCTTTTCGACCCCTAAACCATATCCCAAGTACCATGAACACATTTTTTGAACACCCACAGGGATGGTGATTCCAGAACAAGACATGTTTTCTACTTTTTTCTGCTTATCAAAGATAAAGTTCATGGTGCTACAATTGTATATGCCAGCACATACATTTTGCCCAAGCTCCCGAGTGAATATATTCTGCTGCTTCTGATGCATATGATCTTGTGGCAAACTGAGTCACAAGTAATCCATAAGAAAACTTTTATTTTTCTAAAGTAAAGTAAAGTATACTTTCAGTAGAGACTGTCTGAATTCATGGAGTGAAGTGTAAAGAGCAAATCAGAAAAAGAAGCCTCAGTGGTAACAATGGAAGGAGGTGAACAGTGGGGAGCAGGAAAAAGAAAACAGATATTTCACAGACAGTTATAGCCCCTTATTTATTGAGAAGAGCCTTCTCCTGGGGTAATTACTGTTCTAAGAAGGAGATTTGATTCTAATATTAATTCTGTAAATAAGGTGAAACTGCTGCATGCAGGAGAGAATGTTCTCATTTAGTATTCCTCTAAAGACTAGCATTCTTTCATCAATTATTCAGTTTTACAAATCATTATTATGCTGTAAATTATTAAGTTGCATAAATTATTCTTTGTATGTAATGTGTAAGTTTGAAGGCAAATAGAATTTTATACCTTTCTCTAAATGACAGAAGCCATTCTGCTCTTGCTATTCATTCATTTGGGAAGACTGCAGTTTTAATTTTCTTTACATAACTGAATTAAGCTTTGACCTAAGAGTTATTTTACCATGTAGCAGAACTTCTAGAAGAAGCAATTTTCTGCATATTGGAGGGAAAAAGATACAGGTCATTAAATATATATATATGTCCTTAAATATACACATAAATACTAAAAAACTGTTGTGCTGGTGACGGTATTTGATCACCACCACTCCCAACACCCTCTTCACCTCTCCAACCAAAAACCCTTTTACACTCAACTGAAAACCCTTTATAAACAAAGCAGAACCCCCCAAAAAAGAAAATCCAGCCTTTGGGCTGAGTTTACCCCCATACAGATAAATCACAGGTGGTACTGTTTATCGGGTTGGCATGAGGTATACAAATACAGTTAGCATTTTTAGAAGAACCAAGGAGATTTTTTCTGTTAAAACTTCTCAGCAAATATCTCAAAGACAATTTGTCAATGTTAGTCTTTCTGTTAGTTACCATTTCTATTTTCTTAAAATGCCAGCTAATTTAATGCTTAATTGTAAGACTGTCTTTGGTTTCTAATGTGTCTGTGAGGTGTTTTCTGTGACTTAGCTGGTCAATTCTATCTTGGAGAGCCAAGAAATCCATTTATTTGTTTCATTGTTGTATTTCTAAGAGCCATATTAATGCATATGCCAAAATGGAAAAAATAATCTCCTTCCCAGTCATTCTGCTCAGACATGCTATGTTTGTCTTTACTGTTAGTAGTCATATTTTTGTCTGATGGAACATCTTTCTCTCCTTCTTAAGCAGCAGCAGCAGCCATAACATTTTACATACAGTTGGTTGTCTATTTTCAAAATGGTTGTGAAGTATTTTCAAATTATATGAAACTACAAACTAGCACTCTTCCGAGGTAAAGCATGTCTGTCATCTTTGTAAGTTACAAAAAACTAATTTCTTCAGTTAATTCATCACATTTTTACTCTTCTGCATGGTTCATTCCACTGCATCTCCTTTTGCATGGTAAGTGCCATGGCAATATTAACTTGAACAATGAAAAGTTGTAAAAAACTTGACTTGTAAAAAACTGATTGCAGTTGTTTGTGCATCCTTCAGTTTTCAGGCACTATCTCATTACAGTTATTTTCATTGTAAGCAGCAGCAATACAATGAAAGAAGAAATTAGAGAAATGTAGTCCATACCATGCTGGAAGAGTCCACTATTCTTTGTTATTGTACTTAGCAAGAAAAGCAATAAAATGATAATTCCCTGTATCAATTTTTCATCATTTGAAATAAGACTGAATTATTTCCCCAGATTATTTTCCAGGCATGTGAATCCTTTGAAATCAAAGACCCTGCCTTGAATAATTACAACCTGAGCAATTAGTTTACCATGTGAGGTGGGGCACAGCTCCAAAATTAGGATGCCGTTACTGAGATTCGGATCTTAGTTTCATTTTTGCTGGCAATGAGACCACAAGCTTGTTATAACAGTCCAGCACAAAACTGATGTCCTTTTCCAATGGTTTAGTTCTAGGAAGAGAGGAAAAAAAGTGTTCAAAGAAATGTTCTAATTGGATGTAGGCAGCAAATATGAACTTCTCCCCTGGTTTATACCTGTTAATCTCTGAGTTATTTGCCTTCTCCCAATCCTTTTTCCACATTGGTCACTGTCTCTTCACAGGTTGGAAAATGGAAGACCCCATGTAAATTGTATTTTTTTCCCAATAAAGATCAAATACTATTCTTGTATAGAACTGTTTTGGAAGCCATAGCAATTTCCTGCTAGTGAAAAAGAACTTTTTTTTGCATATGTTGTTCTCTTTCAGAACTCCCCAGTAAATTATCTGTGTACATCCTGTTAACATTTCTTACCAAATTAAAGAAATGTTGAAGTATCTGGTATTCATTGTGGTCTCTAGGTAGAGTAATGCTTCCGTTATTTATTATTAAAATTTTCTGGAGGAATTCTGAGTTGTTTTCTTATGTGGTTTCATTATACCGTATAAAACTGTAGGAATTTAATGAAAACAAATTCACATTTACTTTGAGATAATGATGTTACACATTGCAAATACTGGAAGTATAATGCAGTATGGTGTTTTTGAAGCTCATTGAATATCCAGGAATCATCAGGAGATGTGGGTTGTTTTTTGGTTTTTTTCATTTGCTCTTTGTGGATTTGCTTTTCTTTTACTGATCTGAAAACTTTTGAACTGTGCCTCAGTTTGAATTATGCCCTTTCCCTTTCCACAGTCAAACGAGAACTCTACTTTTTTAGCAGTTCCTCAAGCCCCACACCATCAGCTCTCCATTGGTCTGTCAGAATGGTAAAATGAATTTATGAGTTTATGATATGATTACCCAAGGAGAAGCAATTCATTAACCCTGTAGGCTTCCCATTAGGCTGTAGCTTAGTTACTAAGGATAGTTTTATCAATTTATTAATCAAGTGAGGTAACTGGAGAAGGAAATTTGGATTGCAAAACAACTGTTCTTGTTGGGCACATGTTAAACTCTGATCTAACGCTTTAATTTTTGACACTTGGAGTCTTTCTAATATAAAAAAATATTTTGGTGTATTTTGGGTTTCAAGGCACTTCTTGTCTTTACATAACTGAATAAAAGCATAAATCTCTTGTTTCTAAGTCATAGTGCATTTAGTTATGAGAACAAGAAACAACAAACAGAAATGTAAAAGAAATATTTTGATAAAATTGGTCCTGCTCATTACAAAAATTGGTAGTGATGTCCACATCACTTGTCATCTTTTATGATGGTGAAGTAGGCTAAGTATTAGGTCAAACAATGATGTTGTACTGTTGCACTATATTTATTTGGAGACACAACATATGACTGTGTAGCCTAGGAGAGCAGTGTGAGGGTGGAGAATGGTCTAGTAATTTGAACCTAATAAGCTTGATGCTGGAAAAGAAAAGAATTCCTGTGTGGTTTCAAGGAAAAGGGTGTGTATTGGTTTGAAAACAAACCAGTGGGAGATCACAAGTCAGTATTAAAATTATTAGGAAAAATAAACAATAAGTGAAATAATACAAGGAAAAGCGCTGACAAAGTCAGATACAACCTAACACCCTGTTAGGGTGGTAGTAGCAGTCCAACTGAAGTAGTTCAGTTGAAGCAGTGATCCTGTGAAGGTCTAGTCTCCAGCTGAAGATCCAGTGGTAGCTCTTGCCCTCTGGGAACCCAGTAGACAGAGCTACCTCAGGCAGTTCTAAGGCCAGGTTATATCCAGGTGGGAATGCTTGGTTCCTCCCTCCTGGGCAGAGCATCTCACAATAGGATAAGTCCATGAGTCACACAGTGGGTCCCTGATGGCCCATTGCCTGTCATCCGGAGTGGGTCATTAGCAGCTGATAACAGCTAACGGCCCACAGCTGGTGGTAATAGAATACTTAAATACATCTATATTGTAACCTAGGACAGGGTATAATCTCTTGGTAAGAATGTGGAAAATCTTTGAAACATTGATCAGCTTGTACTATAATGCCTAAAAAAATGTTAGTCCATAGGAGTCTTGGAAGCTGCTCTTCAATTCAAACTGTTTTATAATAAAGAAAACTACCATTTGTGCCTTGACTACCCGTGGCAGTCAAGGCACGAATATATGTAGGGATATATTGAAGGAGAAAGCTGTGAAGTACATCTATACAAATACATGAAGGAGTATGTGTGCTGGAAATATGTTTCTTTTAAGTATGACTGACAATCTTTTTTCTTGTCGTACTTGAATAATCTCTGTATCAGAACTTGAAATAATGTTCAGAAGTGTTTGATTCATGTAAGCTCTGTCATGTAAGCTCTATAGTTCAGTAGTTGCTCTTTTTCTTCTTAAACCACTTTTCCTTCTTATTTCAGAAGACTCATATTTTCATAACATAATATATTACAAAATGCCTTTAATAATGAAAATATCAGTTATGCAAATAATAGAAAGTGGATTTTGTTAGGTATTTGATATTGGATATATATTGGCATTAACTGAATTATGGTGGCTTAGAGATGCAGACAAATCATAAAAGGTTTCTTCTACATAGATCGACTGCCACATGATCTGTTACCAGTTCTTGATACTGCATATGACAGTAACTCATATGTCATGTTCTCTCAGAATTATGAGGGTATTGTACAAAAAGCTGTTTCTTCCAGTTCACATGGAATTTGAACCCCTGTTTTTTCTGGCCTTTCCTGCTATATGAATAGATTGTACACTCCAACACTGATAACTTCACATGTTTTTGGAATTCTTGATAAATTAAGATTTAAAAATGAAATGCCAATTCAAAAGAAATTACTTACGCAATTTGATGTGCATCGCAAGTTTTGGCATAATAAAAAAAAATTCTCTACTTCTTAGGGGTGCTTCCTAAGTCACTATAATAGAAGGGAGAAGTATGACTCCTTGCATATGTAGATGTGTGCTTTAAGAATGGCTGTATTTTGAATGACAATAAAGAACTAAATCTCGAGTTTATTATAAAAGGATTTTAATAGTATGCAGTTCTAATAATGTGAACAAGAAAAATTTTCTGTAAAATTTGAGGGAATAAAAATATAAAATTTACATGGTTGGACACAAAAGGTCAAGTGCAACATTATCCAGTGGAAACAATTCAGGGAAGGCTTACTTCAGTCCCTGCAGCATTAAATATCATAATGTCCTCTAATGGTTTTGGAAACCATTAATAGCCACTGATTAACTGATTAACAGCACGAAGATTAAGGCTTGCTTCTTTTTGTTGAAAGGTTTCACTAATGCTGTCAAGTATGGATTTTTTGAAGAGAGAAAAGGTTTAGATATATCAAGTCACCATTGTGTGACTTTTTTCCCTAAATGCTTTCAAATGAAGAGTCTGCTTAATCAGAAAAAGATGAAGTATATAAATATATCCTAAACCTGGAAGATTTAGCTGAAGGGCAGAAGGTCTGTAAAGGATTTACGTTTAATTGTATCCACTCTAGAGCCATAACAGAATATTTATGTATACAGCTATGTGGTAACCACTGTGATTGTTTTTAAAAGTGAAGTTTTAACAGCAAATAATATAGTCGAGAGTTCAAAGGAATAATCTTCTCCTTACTATAGAATGTAAAAAAGCTGGTAGTATTTTAGACAGAAGGCACAATTGCTATACCACATTTATGCAATAATTACATATAACTGTAAAGCTCATGCACTACTTCACATTTTTTGCCATAAATCTACTCTCTCTAAAGCACACAAACTTATTGTTCCAAATACATTTAGTAATTGTAACAATCAGACACCTTTTTAGGATGTTTTGCAGCTAGAGACAACTCCAGATAAAACCTCATCTCTAAAAGGCGTGTTCAACCAATTGAAAACCTGAAATTGAGTAGCATGAGACCTTAAAAGTCAATAGCTTACCAGTTTATGAAGCTCCCCTCCCAGCTGAAAAGCGAAGTGATATCTAAGTTGCTCAAGAAATACCCTAGTGTGGAAATTCTCCAGATTTGCAGATGATATATATCTTACCTGGGTGTGTCCTACATTAATCCATGTGAGAATGTGCTGGGCTATGTCAAGCAGTCCCTATCAAGGACACACACACATTTTTTTGTGAGGTTGCATATTTTGACATCTTAGGGCTCTTGGTAGTGACTTTAGGATGACTGCAGCTAGCTTTGTGAAAGATGTTTCATAGGACAGTTCTCAAAAGGAAGTGTTTTCCCCTTTTGTATCAATTAGGGGTTTGTGCTGCCTTTTTCTTTTTTTTCCCTTTAAAGGGAGCCTTTTGGAGCATCAGAATATGGAAATCTGTTTTCTAATTAGTATGTGTTATGCTTGGCTGTGTAAAGGTGGAGCAGCCTTTTCGTCCTCCTATCTGCTACATTGTCCCTGTACAGGATTTCACAAATTAGACAAAAAAATTCAAGAGAATGATAGCAATCAGCTTAGCTGTTTTAAATTAATTACTCTGAAGATGTATTGTACTCCTGATCTGACACTGCAGTGTTGCATTAAGCCTGTCAGTATAACATTAAATCTTTGAGTAATTTAAACTAATAAGTTTTGGTGTTTGTTCTGCTTTGTTTTCAATATTTTTTTTTAAATCAACAGTAAAATGTGTACTATTATGTTTGCAAATGTTTTTTTTTCATTTGAGTAGTTGATGTGTAATTAAATACAAACTAGTTTTGCTTTTGTTTGAGAAAAAATTGGAAAGACACTTGAAACTTCAATTTATAGGTTAAAACACAGAAATGTAAAATTTCTTTTCCACTTAAGTTTTATTTTTTCTATAATTATTTTGTTTGAAATGAAAAATTTTTGTTACTTAATGTATAAAGAATGTGAGAAACTACTTGAAATATAACTGATCTGAGAGAAGAATGTCTTTTGATAAGCTTCCACAACTGGTGGTCAGAGCCTCTGGATTCTCCCCCATCACCCAGCTGCTGGGTGATCTTGGATTTTATATATATCAAGTCATGGGATGGGAACAGCAAAATTGTCTGTTTCTCATGGGCATCAGAAATGAGGGCCTCGGATGGGAAATGATGTATGGGTGTCACGTACCAATGTGTTTGATGTATGTCCAGAGATGCTTGTTTTTGAATGTGTTGGTATTTTCATAGCCCAAAACAGTTTAGAGGGATCTTTATCAAGATAAAGGATGAACTACATTAGGATACATTCAATTTTTTTACTGGAATAAGCCTGTCTTTTTTTTGTATTGTAGGTTTGTGAATAGTTCCCAAAAGGATATGGTACTTTTCACCATGTTATGATAAAGAATGATGCAGTTTATCATTATGCTGTTTTCTATTACAAGAGTCTGATAAATGCAACAAATTTGTATCTTTTGGTTTTTTGTTTTGATTTTTTTTTTTTTAGTTAAGGCTTCCCTGGGCAACAAAAGTCCTACTTTTCTACAGGGCTACAAATGTACGAAAAAGGTTAGCTACAAGGGTGTAGGGTCATAGCTCATTAGATTCAATGGATTTGAATTTCCTATTCTCAGATTTTGTATGCGTTAAATTTTGTGTGTGACTTTCAGGGGAAAAGCAGCCCCATCAAACTCAAGGTAAACATTGCACTGAGATCAACTGGGAGCTCTGATAGGTAATGAGGCACTTGATGAGGTACCATTGTTTACCCCAGACGGCAACCAGGCTCCACAGAGCTGCTCACTCACTCCCCCATGAGCAGGATCGGGGAGAGAATCAGAAGAGAATCTCAACCCACAGGTTTTTCCACTGCTAAAGACAGTTTAATGAGTAACACAAAGCTGCACACGCAAGCAAAACAAAACAAGGAATTCATTCACCACTTCCCAAGGGCAGGCACCTTTTCAGCCATCTCCAGGAGAGCAGGGCCCCGTCATATGTAGCAGTCATTTGGCAAGACAAAACACCATCACTCCAAAAGTCCCCCTTTCTCCTTCTTTTCCCCAGCTGTACAAACTCAGCATGACACCATATGGTCTGGAATATCCCTAGGGTCAGTTGGGATCAACTGTCCAGGCTGTGTCCCTCCTTAAGCTGTCCCAATTTGCTTGCTGGTGGGGTGGTGTGAGGGGCAGAAAAGGCTTTGGCTTTGGAGAAACATTGCTCAGAAATAACAAAAACATCTCTGTAGTAGCAACACTGTGTTCAGCATAATACCAAAGCAGGACCCCATACAAGGTACTGTGAAGAAAATTAACTCAACCCCAGTTAAAACCAGCATCAGATTTTTTTCTAAGTTTGCTATTTTTTTTTTTATTTTTTTTTTTTTTTATTTTTTTTTTTTTTTTTTGGAACTACTGTTCTTTTGTTTGTTTGGGTTTCTTAAATACCCAAATGACAAATTAGTTTTCAGGAAGACTGAAATCTGCTGTTCTAATACTGAAACCCCTTTAGCAAATGTGTTCACCTTCTGGCATGCTGATGCCTTTTGCTGCTGCCTGAATCAGATGAAAATAGCCTCCCAATTTTGAACTTCTGTATGTTCATCCATTGTTCATTCTTTGCTGATATTGGAAGTCATGTCTAGTGACTTTTAAGTCACTGTAAGTAGAAGTAAAAAGGACTTCTTAACAGCAGTTTTATGGTGAGATAAACTCCAAATAAGAAATGCAGTGCATAGAAGTTTCTTGTATTCTTGAAGTATGTCTTGCATTATTTTTGCATTTATCACAGTTAAATGATTAAAAGAAGAAAAGCTAAATTCTCATTAAAGTATTTCAGGCTTTTTAAAATAATGTAATAATTGAAGACTGTACAAGAATTCTCTGTGGTGGTACAGGAGGAGTAGGACACTCTAATACATTGAAATAAACCGTGGGGAAGGAAGGGAGAAATCGTTGTAAAGAAGATATGAGAGAAATGTACAAGAGGAGACAACAGCGAGAGGGCAGAGTAAATCATAACAGAAACAGACGTACATTTCTTACCACCTTATGAAAAATTAAGTACATCAGAATTCTGTAATATTTTTGCAGAGCTACTGGAACCTTATGCTGGTTTTTAGCTATGAAGTGTGTCAGTGGTTTTGTTTGTTTCTTTCATATATAATACCAGCCACTTTAGTACATTTAAAATATTATTCTAGTCAAACTCAAAATTGCACCATAATTGCACTTATGCAATTTATTGATAATTTCCCCATAACCTAGTTTTGGACAAAATTAATTGTATGCAGAATTGCATGTCAAACCTTCTTCTCTTTTTACTGAGCATGGGTGCAAAATGATATGACTGAGACAATAGTTGCATTTTTTAAAAAATACTAAATATTTAAATTTTCTCTTTGTATATGTATTTTAAAATATTCTATAGATATAGATAGCTATATATGAATGACTGTGCAGCATGCAAAAGTTATGCACTTAGCCATTATTTGCGTAAAAAAGCAAAAGATAGAAAAAGGAGAAATCTTTCTTGCTCTAACTGACAAGTACAGGACAGTTAGTATGAGAACTTAAAAGCTGTTACTATAATGTATGGAATTTTCTTTTATTTCTGGAAAATATTGGAGGTGGCTATATGAAAATTCTGTTGACTACCTAAATCATGTATTTCAGTGTTGACCTGTGTCTTGTTTTACTCAGAGTATTAACATTGTTTCTTTGCACATTTGGGAAACAGGTACTGAAGTGCTGTAATGCACCTTTGGCATCAAGTTTCCAGTAAGTATCTAATGCTGCATATGAGAACAGAAATGTCTAATTTTAAACAAATTGCAGCACAAAACCAATGTTAAATTAATCATGCTGAAATTAAAATTTAAGTGCATTGGTGAATTATTATTACTTACATTTTGTGACTGAAAGAAATGGTTGCACTGTGGGTTTTATAGTGTCGGTGAAGGAGCTGGGAAAGGAGATGAACATCTTTACCAGTGACCTTGGCCATAAATAAAGAGCTGAAACATTCTGTTTGTTTGGAATCATACTCCTAGGTGGTTTTGCTATTTTTCAAAATGTATTTATTGATAATTTCCACATAAGCTAGTTTTGGACAAAATTAATTATACACAGAATTGCAAGTCAAACCTATTATCATTTTACTGAGCATAAATGCAAAATGGTATGAGTGAGACAATAGTTGCATTTAAAAAAAAATTAAATATTTAGATTTTCCCTTTGTATAGGTATTTTAAGATGTTCTGAACAATAGATAGCTATATATGAATGATTGTGCACCACGCAATGATTTTACAGTGCAACACATCTTTTAATGCTGAAAATTACTGAATTCCTCTACTCTTCTGTTTTCTTCTTTAGTAATAGTAATCTCAATTTCTTTGGTTAGAAAAAAACTTCAAACTGTTTCTGCAGCTCTGCATTCTCACCTACAACTCAGTCCATTACTATGCAGCACAGGATACAGCATGGAAGCAATTTTCAAAGAAAAATGTAGTTTGTTGTTGACAGCATCCAGAACTGTTTCATCAGCAGTCTGCTATTTGGAGTTACGGAGCCTACATTTTTATATGTTTGTTTTTTGGGGTTTTTTTTGTATGTTATTGTGCTGATGTCTTGGGAATCCTATTCTGCAAAAATTCAGATTGTTTTAATTTTAAGGCACAGATCTTAACATTGTTGTCTTAGTATCTTAGTAAATAACTACTGTTTATTATGACTGACATTCCAACTCTATGGAATGAGCCTTCTGTCTTAATTAATAACTATTGCATTGTTTCTTATTTACTTGAAAGTCATGGGAATGCTTAAAATATTTATGAACTCTAGGGATTATTTTTCCTATAGATACTACAACTATTGTTGTGATGCCATCAAAACTGACCTACCTCATTATTTAGTGGGATTTTTCAGTCATTGTATATATGTAATAGAAAAAAATTGCCAGTTATTATTTAATAATGATATATAAGTGCATGCAGTTCTGTCGAAGTATAGGATGTTTATTTTATTTATAGAAGGTAAATTGTTAAGTTCTTTCAAATAGCCTTCTACTTCACATTGATTTATGGAAAAGAATGCAGGACAGCTAAGTATGTATTTGGATTTTTTCTTTCACAATGTGTAAATCTCATTATAGTTAAATATTGTTTTGGAAGGAGTAAGAAGAATAAAGCAATGGATTCTTTTGTTATAGCTGGCATGAGTGACATACAGATTCACACTAGCCACAGTCTGAAAAAAGATTTTGGAGTTTTGATGGGACATGATTTAATAAGTTGCATAGGCCAATGAATTAGTACTAGCTTCTTCCACAGGATTACAATATATCATTGGTTCCATGTAGTAATTTTCACCATAAGAGAACTAAATACTTATCTTGGGCAGACTAATGCTTGTTAATATACAATACATGTACATAATCTTTAAGTCTCATTTGGAAATTCATTACTTAATTTTGTTCTGTTGGATAAATTAAGCTAATTCTTCAGGTGTGAGGTGACTATGCAGTTGAGACCTTATAGTACTCTTTGGCCTGTGTTGTTGGCTTTGAGGAGACCTACACAGCTGAGGGAAGAAATCTTTTTTCTGGGAAACAGAAGATACTGAATGATTACTTCTTCCCTTGTGAAAGGAAATTTGAGTACAGCTCCTGTAAAGCATTTCATCAACAGAGGCTTGTAAATTCTGTGCAGGATTCTGCATAATGAAACTTAACACTTTGCTTCAATTATCGCAGCTCCCATCTAGATTTCCATTTCCATCTGTTCTGGGAGTCAAAGACCTTCTAGGAAGTGGGATTTTTTTAGATTCTTCCTTTTTCTGGACAGTAGAGATAGGACACAGTGGTTGAGGAAAGCAGATATAGTACTAGGGAGCTAAAGCTAGCCAATAGGACATTGAGATGGAGACTGTGTACATTGAGATGGAGACTGTGCACAGGTTCCAGAGGCAGAAGGGATCTGTGAAGCTGTTCAGTCGCAGGTGAACTCTATGCCCTAGATTTTGGTAGCTCATGCAAGGTTTTGCAGAATGGCCAGGTGAATTAAAATTGAAAATTTGAAGGTGCTAAAATTTACTTCAGATTAACTCTCTGTCTGTGAACATGCCTGTTGAGTTTTGATACAGTTCTGGGGGCCAACTGTCAGGGTAAGTGAAAGAAGTCTTAGTCTGTTCTGCTTGAAATCTTCCACAGTGGCCCACATTCATAGCAGGATTGGTGCCACACAACACTTTTGCTGTTTAGTTGGCACCTTTAGAGAAACACTCTCTTCCTTTGAAAGAGAAGCTGAGAATAAACTAAACAGCTACAGCTTGTCTGTAGAAGAATATATTGAGGAATGATTTAAGGGAGCAGAGAATACTTACTCTCTATTATGTGATAATGATGGTGCTGTAGAAACCCTAGTGTGAGGATGAGCATTTTTGAAACAAAGGAATAAACCCTACAAATTCTTGACTGCCTATTGTCTCAGCTAAAAATAACAGATATATATGATGACATTTCTAAACTTTTGAAATCCTTGTGCTGTTTCTGAAGTAGTCAGAAAAGAATGCAAAATGGTTCTTTTTGATATCTTGCTAGTGGGCAGCTACTTGCAGAGCCTTTGTAAGTATGATGTGCATGTGGAAGTTCTTGAAGGTATGAAAATTTAAGGGGCTGACAAAGAGCATCTATAAATTAAGACAGCTTGAGATAAACTTCTGCATTGGTGATTAGCTAATTAGATAATTGTTTTCTAGCTCTTGGAACCATATATATATTAGAAGAGTAGTTCAGTAGGACATTTTCACTTACATAGATATGTTCTTTTTTCTGGCCTTTGCATTACTATTTAATAATTGAAGATAAAGGCTTTCAGAGGGCACTCTGTAATGCATTCTATTTTCAACTTGTTTGTATTTTATTCTTACAGACAAAACTGTGTAGAAGAAGGAAACCTGTAGTTAGCCTTTAAGTGAATTATTTACATTTGAAATCTCACAATAAAAGGAGAGATCAATTGGGCCATAAATTGGGATTTTAGTTTTGCACCAGTGAGTGTTTTACATAACATGTCAAAGATCATTTGGGAAGTTTTGACTCAAAGTTTGACATCGGCGGGGACACCTTCTTGTTTTAGCAAACAGCCAACACTGAATGCATAATAAGTTTTGAGTGTTTTTTCCCATTTAAATCTGTGAACACCACATTCCTATACAGCATTTTAAAAATAATTAGAGCGTGCTTAACCAAATACATTTACAGTCATAGAGGAACATTTTCTTTTAGTGGTTCTTTTACAGAAATTATCCCATGAGCAGTAACAACAGAATCACTCTTACTGTTGTTTGCTTTAGAAAATGACAGGAAAAATACTTTGGTGTCAGAACATAACTATTATTGAGACATATTTTTAGGTTTTAGCATGTCTTTAAATAATAAAAATTGATGTAGTAGACTAAGGATATATTATCAATTCATCAAAAAGGGATGCATTAGAGAGCATTAGGAAGCTAGTCCCCGTTCCATGTTTCTATAGGGTACTTTTTACTAGAAATTATCCTTATTTCTTTAATATTCAGTATTCCATCTCACAGGGATAGGAATGAACAATTTTTAAACATGATTTTTTAACAAAATTTTCTGTCTTCTACGTTTGAGAAACAAGTGCGGCTTTTCTACTCTGAAAATCAGCTGTTTCTTAACACTTGCCTGACAAATGGCCAGAGTGCTTTGGTGTGAGAGAGAGTATTGGGAAGAAGACAGTGAGAAGGAATGGAGCTGTTATCCCTTCTGTCCCCCTTTTATGTGTAACAGGTGAATCTTTGTACTTAATCTTCTGCTGATTGCAGGTTGGTTTTCAAAGCCTTGGCATCTGGTGTCATTCTCTGATGGGGAAGCAGTTTCAATGACATTTCAAACTGCATTTGATTGAGCTGGGGCAGTCCTTGTATATTGCAGGGATTAATAGCAAATCCAATATTTGAACTTGTGATAGAGTGTTGAGTCCTATCAGCCACCTCCACAGGAGACAGGAGATTTTTTTTCTTTTGCTTGTGCATTTATACCTTTTTAGAAGTGAAATAGGGAAGACCGGAACTTTTAAAAAAAATTTCCTTTGAATGATTGGTTGTGTAAAGATGGTTGTCTTTGGATTATGACTCAATTTTCAGCTCTTTCTGTGCAAAAGAACAGTAAAAATACTGGGAATTAAAAGGCCTCTGTTCAGTGAGTACTGCTCAAAAATTCTATCTCTGTCGCATGGAAATGACTTCAAGCGTAAAAAGAACTTTCACCATACCGAATGTCATGTCCAAGTTAAAACTCTTCCCTCAGATGTGGGGGTAGAAAATGTACTTTGTTAAAAAGTCTTTGAAGAATGGATTTGAATTCAGAATTTTTAAAATCTGACTAAGCATACGAACCTGTGCATAACAGCTTCTGAATGGATTTTAAAAATGTCCTTTTAGAAAGGAGGATTTAAGCCTGGGTTTGGAGCCAGCAAGCTTCTGAAGATGGGACTGTTTTAGAACTTGCATCCATTTGCTTCATGCTTTACTAGCAATGTGAATGTAGCATCCTCATTTATTTTTTAAACTTTTTGTTTGTTTGTTTGTTAGATTGCTGTTATGAGAAACTTTACTCTTTTCATGCACCAAGAAGGCAATATTAGCCAATTTATTTCTTGGGTTTTTTTTTTTATCATGCTGCATTTTTGGTATAAAAAATCAGTGTTAGATTTTTCATTGAGGTGGTTTAAATAGACAATGTCTGGGGATTTTTGCCTAACCTCTGAGGCACATTATCAAAGAGTGATAATGTAGAGTGGCTTCTAACATGGGACATCACAGGAACTCAAGAGAAGCAGCAAGCACCTGAGGTATCCTGGAAGTTACAGGGATGATAAAACATGTAAAATTAGTAAAAATTAGTAATGTGTGAGGTTTTGAGCTCAATTACACTGTTTTAGGGAATTGAAGTCCCACTAGGAGCAGAGGGACAGGTTGAAAACAGTAAATAAGCATTTTATGCATCTATTCTGTATGTTGAAATGATGAAAAATAAAAGTGTTGAGAATAAGAATAGCTGCAGTGCTTTTGTTATCCAAGGTTGTATTCATGCTGCATATTGCAGTCTACTCATTCAGGTAATTAAAGCCCTTAAAAACCTATAATGACATCCTCACACATATCTATATTTTTGTCTGAAAGATCAAGGGAAGTTTTAGCCCTCAGTAGCAGAAGTGGGTTTTTATAGTTATGTAACACTAGAAATAGCAATTGAGGACAGTTTTGAAATATTTCCAGAGAAAGACATTTTTGTTTACTGCAAAATCATTTTTGCAATTAGATGAGGACTGAATTTGCTGTAGAAAATCATCTAAATTCTGAGATGGCTGATGAATGGATAGCAAGAAGGTGTACACTGACCATAGATCTCTGTTTTGCCATGCTAAGATGGTGTTATGCTTGGAGCTTGACTTTTCTGTTAGAGCAGTCACAGGCACAGCAGTTCATGACCACAGAACATGTGAGAAGGTGGCTATTGCATATCTGGGCTTCACAGGTCTCGTAGAGTAAGCACGTGCTTTTTTTTTTTTTTTGCAATACCACTTTTAATAATTTTCTGCAAAGTATTTTGTGAACTAGCTTGTTGGTTTTCTTCCAAGTGTGCAAGAGTGACACTGTAAAGCCAGTACAGAACATTTAAGTTAATAAAATCTTACATATTAAATAACTGAAAATAGCTTTTCTTTCCCCACGGAAAGCAAAGAAGGAATGGTGTGTGGGGTTTTTTCCATTTAGAATGTTGGTGGCATTTTTTCTATTCATAGTACTCTGTGTCTAATGCTCGTATCTGTAAGGCAGACACTTGAAAATTGAACAGAATTTTTGTGTGCTGTAAATTTCCTTATTTTTGTGACCTTGCAATGTGATGATGTGGAAGCAGAATTCTTCGATAATAAACATGTGTCATTGTGCAGTGGAAATGATGCCTCAGCACTGCAGCAGAATTTAAAATGGGAGCATCCTGTGGTTTCCTTGGCAACCAGGGAGTGCCAGGCTGTTTGTGTTGTCGAAGGCAGTGGGTAGCATGCACTTCAGTACATGCCAGTATTTATTAAGACTGTTAGGATGGCAATTTCTGTCTACTGCATCACAATTTATGCCTAATTTAAAGTTCCAGTCTTTTGCAGTGTCAGCTGCTTTCAACTCCCATTCCCTCTAGTGGAAATGAAGATAATTGGCAACGGTTAACAATGTGTCCTAACACCAGCAGCTCTGAGTGCATCCATTATTCTATGAAGATGCATGATGCATACAGGGAAGGCAAAGAAAACTGCCTGTTCTGCTAAGGCTACAGTGGTTTTCTGTTTAGTTTGTGTTTTGGCTTTTATGTTCTGTTTGCTTATTTGGGGTTGTGATTTTTGATGGTTTATTTTGTGGGTTTTTTTAAGTAATAGGAGTGTTTCGTAAGTAACTTTTGACACTTCAGGAAGAAAAAAAGTTAAAACCTGTACAGTTTAGCCAGCATACCCAGAGGTTGTTCTCTGTAGGAGTTTCAATTTAATGAGCTTCAGAAGCATCAGAGGACTTCCTTACATGATGAAAAGTTAAGCATATTTGTGTTTAGTTATTAGGAGAGTGTGAAGTTTCCTTTTGTGTAGGGCATGCTTGCCTTCGGTGACAAGGAGTTTGACTTTTTAATCAAACGAGTTTTCAGAATCCCAGTCTGTCATAGACTTAGCAATAAAGAATTTGTACTGGCTCAGAAAAGGGGTACATAGTGAGATATCAGCTACATCACAGTCTGTTCATATATAATTTGAATTTGTGCCCATTTGATTAATGGAAGCTGCTATCATGTTTGCTTGGATTTATCTGATCTGAAAGATTATTGGAGCTATGCCACTGTGCTTGAAAGAGAAACTATACTTTTTGTGCCGCGATGTCTAAGTGTCTTTGTGTACAGGTTTTTTTAGAGGAGGGTGTCCTTCCTGCTAGCTTGGAATATGAGCAGAGAAAAACAAACAAATCTTCCCAAGAGTCTGAGAAAACAGCTCTGTAGCCCTCCCTGAATGGTCTAAAAGGGATGCTGGATTCAGGGTGTTTTCTTGGTTGTTGCTTTACTCAGTGGTCACTCTGACTTTCACTTGCTATAGTGGGACAAGTCTAGAGCTTCTTTGGTTCTTTGAACCATTCCTCTGTCGCTAAAAATCCATGCTTCAGCTGTTCATATAAATTTTTAAAAAATTTTTATACGTAAAAATCTTAGCAAAGTGATTAGTTTTTGTGCTTAATTATATTAATCAGAATATTTCTCTTTAGTTTTGCTAAGTAGTTTAAAGTTATATGTATCCAGTCAGATATCATGAGACATCTGTATCTTGAGGTTTAAAGAGATAAAAACAAGATTTAAAAGACTGACCGTTGCTTCCGCATCAGGGCACTTTGAATCTGGCCCCTAGTGTCAGTCGTTTTACATTGACTCTAGAGCAACCTTACTTTTCATTGAAGACTATATTATTTTCTTGACTGACTTTTTAAATAACTGTCCTTCTTTTACAATTCATATAATGTTAATAGGCATTATGTCATAGTGAAGTGCTGAGTATGAAAAGTCAGCAAATAAGAGACAGTGTGGACATAGTCCAAAAGCTGATTTTCAGAAGGTTGATTTATTCAGGAAATGTATGAGAGGAAAAAAAAAATCACACTTAGAGTGGATTTCTTATGGGACAAACAAAAATTGTCATAATAGTAATTTCTCTGTTTCCACGTGCTTTGAACCAGTCCTGCCTCTCTTTATATACAGTGTCTTTCCCCCATGTCTCTCTCATTTTATTTCAGGATCAGTTCATAGTAACCCTTTTGAATCAATTGCCTGGTTACATATTTTGGTTACATTATTTTTCTAATAGAGGAATCTGTATTTTTAGTGATCTTCTAATATAAGGTATTAAATTAAATGCTTTTGTATGAATTGTTATAGAATAGGATTGAAAAACTCCATAGGCTTAAATCAGATCAGTTCACTCCAAAGGTCTTGATTCTGCATGTACATAGTAATGTGAAAACCCTTTACTTCACTTGGGTTTACAAATTCCTAGAAACTGAATGTGCACATTTTATATATAGGTCAAGATTCTCCCTCAGTACATAGTGTACATATCAGTGTATCCTCCTTTTCAGTAAAGCATTTAACTGTCAGTTTTTATGCTGAATTGTGCAAAATACCAAAATTTTATAATTAATAATATAGTTTTACCTATTGTAATATTGATTTATTCTAATCTCTTTCTCTAGGGAAAAAATTACTTTCTTCTCCATGCATCTCCATCAAGTAAAAAATAACGTCTCTGTTATTTTAAGACAATCTCTAGATCAAAGGTGTCTTTATGTTAAAGTTCAGTATGAGATATTCATTAGTTGGCATCTTAGGAGACATTTTCAGACAAGAAAAAAAAAGCATGAAGTGGATATGGGAATTGAACTTCATTGTCTTGATTTTGCTGACACTAAAATTCAACATCAGGGTAGGAGAACTTTGGTTATATGGAGTTGATAGGATTATTTTGTTTTGATTTCCATTCTTGTACTAAAAAGGAAGTAGAAATTATTTGATAGAGTCAAAATGCAAAAGAATAATTTTGGCTTATTCCTAGAAATGCAATAGTAGTGTAATGTGCAGGGTGATGGGATTTTTGTGAGTTTGTTTTTGTTTGGTTTTCCAGGTTCTGTTTGCTTGCTTGTTTTTTAAGTTGTTGAAGCCCATCAGTGAAAAAAAAAAGTTTTTGCTTGTGAGAAGCCATACCAGTACTCTGTTAGGACTGCATGTGTGGCAAAGCTGACAATGAACCCAAACCCTTCAGCAGTCAGAAGGGTGCCTACTATGGCTTCTCTATTCCTTTTATTGAAGGACTTTTTATATTTTGTACTAAGTGTCCCCTTGGAAATAGCTGCTGCCACTGCTTTTTGTTTGGGCAACCCAGAAGACCTTTTTCTGTGTACTTCTTTTCTTCCATGCAACTTCATTTATACTTGCCTGGTGTTCGTATAAAGTCTAGTAATCAAAATCAGCAGCTTTTCTTGAAAGCTTTTGAGTGACAGTTTTAGTGGTTGACATGGCTGTCAAGGAAAGTACATGAGAATCAAGACTATTTGAACTTTTGTTGTAAATAAAACACACTGCCTTTGTTTCCAGTAAGAAATATAAGGACTACAATATAATTTAGTTCCAAAGTGGGTTTTAATCAGACTTTTAAAATCTTTTTTCCTTCTATTGGAATTTGCAGAGTTCCTGACTTACACTAGAGAGCAAAACAGGTCGTTGTGAAGTACATCTGGTTACTGATTCATCATGTCTCTTTTCTTACCTTTTTTGTAGTTCTTCATGGTACTTAAGATGTTACTGCTTATGCATTTAGAAGAAGCATTAAGAAAAATTAATATTTTTGAAACTGTGTAAAGAGAGAGTACTAATTCTTCTGACTTCTATCATCATTTGCATTCAGCTTTTATAACTCTGAAAATTCTTGCTTTATCTATACATATATTTAGAGGATTACCTGCTCATGGTAAGAATGTAAACTTGCATGTCCTTTTTTTACTCCGCTCTATTAGTGTGTGTCTGGAGTAATTTATATAATATTTTTGGACCATCTTTATGATATTAAATTTGCTCTATTGATTGTGTGATCTTTTAGATACCAACTGGCATTTTATGAAAAAGTTATGTTTCGATAAAAAGTAACAGTATGAATCCTGCCAGTGGGTGGGGAGAGCTGGGAGACCTATTAGCATTTTCCAGAGACAATATTGTGACTTGTAGCGTTGGTAGTGGATTTGGGGTCTTGTTTTCTTATCAGGTTCTTCACTTGGAGATATTTCAATTTACCTTCGCTCTTCTAAACAAATTGAAAAGGAATCCAGGAACTCAAGCAGGATAAATGCATGGATCCTGTGTTGATCAATGTGCGCTTCTGCTGTGTGCATTTGGAGATTACTAACCTGTGGTAATCCCTCTAAGATGGTATTTAGTATCGCATCTGATTACAGAGGTGTTTTAGCTGAAAAATTAGCAGCTCTAGAAATTTGGAAGTTATTCCATTACAGCCAAGCGTACATTTTGGTAAGGGTAATGGGAAAATGAAGAAATGAAAATATAATGTGTTTATCTGATGATTGAATGATATGGAGTAATAACAAACTTCTAGTTGTGTCAAAGCTACTTGAAATTTCCCCAAATTCTGAATTTGGTAAATTTATTTTGCCAAACTTCTGCTTTTCAACAGAAACACATTTTCAAGTGGAATTTTGTCATGAGTATACATCCTGTCAGTTGATTTTCAGTTTTTCTTGAATTAAGTCATATTGGCATTTTAAAACCTTGGGAGGAAAAAAAGAAAAAAAGAGGAAAATTTCCAGCAGAGCTGTCCTTTATTTGAAGAGTGCTAGGCAGGAACAGTACTTGGTCTGAGAAGGCCCTCTTCCATTATGTGTTACTGCAGGACAATCAGCGAATTGATCCTTCTCTGACAGCCCTGAGGGAGCCAGGTGAGGGACATCTGGTTGCTCTGGCAGGGTTACTGAAGTTCCTCAGCCTGTTGCTGTTGCTTTGTGCTTCTTTGTGCTTGTGGAGATCATCTGTTCTCAAGCATCTTGGCAAAGCCTTCTGCAGTTAATACAAAAACCATGCTGAATAAAAAACATGCGCTGGCTTCTGGTGTTGATCTGTAGAGTGTGGTATACACTAGACTGCCACTACCTCTTTCTGACATTTATTCCTTACAGATACAGTGTGCATGAGTCTAAACCAATGGGGTTTTGATGTAGAAAGTGCATGCACACACTTGAAACAAGCTTTTGTGTTGTTGAGGATTGCTTTATGCAGCAGTATCAATGTGATGGCAAATGTAAGCAAAGGCTAAACAAAACTTTTTTTTTTTTTTTTTTTATTTCCTGAAAGTAACAGAGATGTTCATTTATGGTAAGCTGTTTGCTATGAATTCTGCTGATAGGAAGCTCACTTCAGATGTGTTTGCAATACAAGATTTGAGACACTTTCTGGAAGTGTTTGAGTTTAGGGAGTGGCAAGTAATTAAAAGACCTTTGTTTTTGGTTTTTGGGTTTGGGGTTTTTTTTTTAAGATCTAGAATCATTAACATTTCATTCTTAACAAAAATTTTAAGAACAAAGGGCAAATTTATCGGTTGACAATAGATACTGAAATTAATCACTACAGTCCAGCATATTCGTTTTAGTAACTTGGAGATACTGTGTACTTATTAAACAGCATGTGAATGTGCTACTTCACTGGACAAAATTATATGTAGTTTCTAGATCACTGATACACATTTATATGGTATCAGAGTACCAAAATTTTCCCATTTTGATAGACTGCATATTCTTATTGATTTGATGAAAAAGGAACTACAGGTGTTGAATAATAATAATCATATACTGAGTGTGTAAAAGTGTAAAAGTCATAGACTAATATTTCAGTTTACTTTCCAGTAATTACCTGTGGACTTTCAAATTATTGCTTTGCTTTTGATGTTCATTACTCACTGGAACTGAAAATGGCAAGGAAACCAATAGTGCATAATCTGGAACATTTTAAATGTTTATGGATTTCTTAGCATGATTAGAAAATATAAGTGGTATCACTCTTTCAGATCAGTAGAGGCACATATTAATTACTACAATAATTGCCTTCTCAAGGACAATGATTTAATACTGTTGGAAATGATGCACAGACTGCTGATTTCTTATGTCTTCATTAGTGTGATGAAAACTGCAGGCTAAAAAGAAAAAAAAAACAACAAAGTTTTTTATTTAACTACTGTTGATTTAGATACTGTTGATACAGTTAATTTTAAATTTAATAGAGTTGTCTAATGATATTTAATAATGTTGCTTTGAGCTTTCAGCTGGCCCTGAACTTCAGTTATTGTCATGTCACTGATAGTGAAAAATATCAACTAAGAGCAGTACATAAAACAGCTTTGATAGAAGTCCTTTCCCTCTAAAACTGAAATTTCATAAATAAATGTTGGTTCACTCTGTCTGAGTAAATGAACCATGTCCTTGGCTTGACATATCAATCTGCAGAAATGCATTAAAATGCAAATTCATGTATTTCAGCCCTTGAGACGTTTCATTCCATCCCTAAAATATATAATAAGAATAACAATAACAATAATACAAAATAATTTAAAAAATCTTAATAGTCTACCAGGTATTAAAACCAATACTTAGTCATCTAAGAATAATCTGATTGATCTTGTTTATTTTCAGGTTTAACAGTGCTTAAAAGATAATTTGTTTAATGTCTATTTTAAAGCTTAAAGCATAGTTTTATTTAAGTAAAGTTAATTGGAAAAATAATTTAGTTTTGGGCCTAGATTCAATTTTTGATAGGATAGGAATTTCCTTTTTTAAAAATTTATCTTTTGTGTGCACACTTTTAAAATTTATGCACATTCCTGCAAATGAACTGACATAAAAATATGGCAAGTCTTCTTGACAAGGATATACTATTAGGATATTTCTGTTTCATTTACCACGAGTATTAAAGCTGCAAGACTATAGATAACATAGGTTCTAGAACTGTCCCTCAGAATAAAATACATGACATTTGTGTTCTCAGAAACTTAGTAATTCATGTCCCCATTTGAGATTCCAAACAAAAAGATAATAGGCTAAGAGTGAGGAAGTCATAACTCTCAAAAAAGCCCATTAATTTAATTAAGTTTGGAAAAAATTAGGGGAAAAGATGATCTAGGAGAGAGAACATGTGGATGGTTGTATGTAGGATTGACAAGTAGAATGCAGTTTGCTACAGAAAATATAATTTAAGTTAGTTATATTTAAGTTGTTACTTAAATTTAATTGTAATAATTATGCAAAAGGGCTATATGTCAAAGCACACAGCTCAGTGAAAGGAGCAGACAAGAAATGCTAGAGTAAAGACAACATTTTGGAAAGCAGCAGTGAAAGTAAATGTCATGGAGCTGATGACAGGACTTCACCTTGAATACCGTGTTAATGTCAAAACCCATTTTGAGATATAAAATGAGTGCACTTTGTAACAGAGATAAGTTATAAGACGTGGAAAAGATCATCATATGAAAGAATACCATGCATACAGGCACTCACTTGCTATGTTTAGCTAGAAAAAGTAATAAATAGGCCAAGGTACATTTCCATCTTGGCACAATTTTTCGTGGAGTTCTGTGGTATTTACGTTGTTGAGCCAAAACTTCAGGAAAAGAACAAGTGAAGATGTTTAACATCTTCAGGTACACTATTCATATTGGCCATATAGGTTTGATTTCCTTGAAATAACAGAGTCCTGGGGGACCAGCTGGAAATCCCAGGTAACTGACAAACAAGCCTAGTATCCTAATATGGAAGAGAAGGAAGAAAACAAAGGAGGTAAAAGGCTCCATCTATCTTTGCTGTCACTCCTGAGCTGACAGAAAAAGGTAGGATAGAGTATGTTGCTTCATAGGGATAGAGTGTGACCTGCGGAGGTACCCAGTAAACAGAAACCTGCTGTGGTTAGTAGGGGTGGGGGGTTCCCCAAGTTGTTACTGTTAGGAGCACTTGTGCTTCTATGCCATCATCCACCTTTACCATGGAGGATAAAAACGGGCTAAAAAGAAGGCATGCTGGAATAGTTCTTCTTTGTTGGAATATTCCATGCATGTGTGATTAATGATAAAGATTATTTGAACTTAGTTTATGAAGTTTTAACGTGTAAAAAAAAAACCCAAAAAACCATACAACGCGTGGATTACCATATTAGATCCTGTGTTGTGTACCTTTCAGACAGAAATCCCAGAAGAACCCATTGATTTGTTATACACTGTGGTTATGAAGTAGAAAAATGAATCTAAAATGACATTTGAATTAATATAGTGCATCAGAAAAAAAAATTAAATTTAATAATCAATGAGCATTTAGATGTGATTCACTCAGAAAGAACCCTTCTTATCTTCATGTGTTTATGCATTTCAAATACCAACTAAAAAGAGGTAAAGATCTGCATTACTGCTAAAATAAGAGTTCCAGTGTCTGAACTAATCTATCCCATGATCTCTCAGGTTATTCGTATTCCTTCTTAAGATAGAAACAGTTTTTTTTCTCTTAAAATAAAAATGTAGGTAAGGTTTCTGATGCATTATCTCAAACTTTTAATGGGATTCCAAGTTTTATGACTCAACTTTCGAGTTGTGTGAAAATTCATTTATTTTCAGTGGTGAACATTTAATGCTTTGGATATTCCTCATTTAAGGATTTTGTTTCCACATAAGTCAGTATACCTGCTATGTTGTTGTAAAACATGACTGCTTCTGCTAGAACAGATGTCATCTGCATTGTAAAATAACAGTGTTTTATGGGAAGCTTTTAAGCAAAACCACTGTAATTTAGTTTGCTTAATGTCAGACATGAGCCCACACTACAACAGAAGTGCTCTAAATGTCAAAACAAATCAATTTTGCAAATGTCAGACCGACATTAATGAAAGCTCAGCTCTTTCACTAAGGATACTCTCCTAATTCATAAAAAATACTACACTTTATACTGTGGTCATTTATAACAGAAGATGTGCATACAGTTACCACTGCTGCTGTGGATTTCATTTCACAGTTCAGGTGTATACTTTAGAACACTGTGTATTATAATGACAGAAGTCTCCAATCACAGAATAATCTAGGTTGGAAGGAACATCTAGCTAGCTTGCTTAACTTTTTTTTTCATTACACTTGGAGCTCAGTGTCCTCATGTAATAACTTGGGGGACCTAAGGAAAATGTGGCATTGAAAACTGAGGCAAAGAAAGCAGTGAGTATCTTTTCCGTTTGACCCTCCTTCAGTGACAGGGCCGCATTTTGGGGATCTTCCTTACTCATGTCAGAATAATACATATAAACACTGTACATTTATGTACTTTATATTACATGGAAAGCTGGATATTTAGCAATTAATAAGTTGACTACTTTAGGCACATGAGTTCTGCCATTGAAGTGAAAACTTTAAGTGCCTTGATGAATTAGGAAAGAGAGCCACTGCCATGTGACTCAGCAAGCGAAAGGCAGCTAAATGCTACAGCTGCTGTTTGAATATCTGTGGCTCATCCGTCAAAAAGATCATATTACAAGAACTTTGAGATGGCAAAGAAATTTTAGACCACCAATAAAACCCAAATGTTCCATCATGGAAATAAAAAAAAATCATTATTTTTGCTGTTTAATTCCTCATCTGCAAAAGAATAAACTGTATGGAACAAATGCCTATTATACAGTTAGACAAGGAATAGCCACCATGTCACTTGTAAAGGAAAGAAAATTATGCTTCTTGCAAGCAGAATACAGAGTTGTGCTTAGGAACTATGTACATTCCCTCTTGGCCAGTTGTCTGATTCTGAATGAAAGATAATTACTTAGAGAAAGTATACTGTGCATACACATGATATTTATGCCATTTGGAGACCTCAGTAAAATAATTATGAACGTATTTCCTTCACCGTAAGTTATCATCAACACAATAACAAAAAAATTCTGACAGGTGCAGGTGTGCTGTTCAGTGATTACATTTCTTTCTTATAAATATATAATGAATAGCTCACTAACCTTACTGTTACCACATGAAAAATGACATTTTTCAGAGCAGTTTGTAGAAGAAGGCCACATGGTTTCCAGAAGCCATAAGCAACTTTAAGTGCTGTAGTCCCAGACTGTGTCTCTATATCTAGACTCAGCCTAGGGAGTACTCTCCAGTTGCTGAGTTTGACTTTGTCCCAGCATGTTGGGAAAAGAACTGAAAAGCGTTCTCCTCCTGCCCCCATTCCCCATCATCTCTCTTTGGAAAAATTTTGAGCATTAAAACTGGAGGCCATCATGGAAGGCTTGGGCTCATTGCAGAGTCTACAGGACGTGAGTGTTCTCAAGGGCATCTTAATATAAAGTAACTTGTTTACTTGAGGTCTTCTCTGCTACAATGTGCTTCATGCAAGTCGTCACTCGTATTGACAAAAATATAATACAAAGGCTCAGTAAATGAAGCAAGCTTTTTTAAGTAATATTAGCCTATCTTTCATCCAGTTCGCAAACAAGAAAGAGAAGAGAAAGTAGAGCTTCTGCAATTTTGACTAAATCTAGTTTGGCTGTTAGTTTGTCTGAAAATGTTGTGAACCTTTATGCTTAGTTGAGTGAAATTATTTCCAAAGAGTGATGATACATGAATGTACAGCAAAACTTAACCGGATAAAAACAGCTGAAAATATAAATCTGAATTTTTAAATTATTATTAATATTTTAATAAATTATTACTGTGTGAATTAAACTAGGTAATTTTTTTAATTAAACAAGAATAAATCTCAGAGAAAGGCTGTAGTCAGAGCAGATATCAATAATCTATGATATCTAATAATCAATACCTGTGTCTACGTGGTCAATATTTATCATTCTTCAAGGATCTTCTTAATTTTCATGGTCCTTTCCAAGATAAATATGTCTGAAGACAGGAGGAAAAAAAAAACGTTTCAATAGTGAAAAAAAATAATGTTAACTTTTGTTTTGAGACTGGCTTTGCCACTTCAGAAAGTGCTCTTTGCTCTTCCTGACACTGTTTTATCAAGTAGTACCATTTTTGCATTGACCTGTTCATTATCCCAGGTTTTTGTTAGGCAGATAGATTCTTTACTTTATATTCACTGCACAGTTTTCTTAATTTTCTTTTGTCTTCAATTTAAATGCTGAAAAACTACTCAATCTTAAAACTTGTTCCCATTCTATCTATTTAATTTTTCTCTGTATGTTTGTATATTTGTAAATTTAGAAAATGCCTTTCGCTGTGCAGCCTGTTGAGCTGTTTGCTCAGATGGTAAGATATGACTTGAGAGGAATTATCCAACATGAAATCAGGATGTGCATGTTTAGTCAAAGGATAAATCAAAATACAATGTAACTTTTTCATTATTTTTCATCTGGGATAAATAAAAGATTATTTGTATCAAACCAATTGTTTGCTTCAGAATTAAAACATCAATTAGTTCTTCAATTATATCTCGGGTATTTAAACTATGTACTACAGAATCAACAAAGAGCAGAATTGTGCTTTTAAGGTTATTGCCTTTGTTAATTTAAGAATATGAAACATCTTTTCAAGTCTCATTTCCTTTTTAATTCAATATAGATTATGATTTATTTAAACCAACTCATTTGGTGTAGGGCTCAATGCAAATGGAAAAGTTGAACTTGTTTAAATTTTTTTTTTTTTTCAGTAATCTCCCTTGAAAATTATTTAGCCTTTTGTAAACACTTCATCAATTGCTGGGTGTCTCACAGGAGTGGTTGGTGGAAGCTTCTAGTTCTGACTGAGCAAGATTTTCTCTCAGTTGAAGTTTCAAAAGGGCTATTTTGGACCAGATGGGGACTATTTGGTGTGCTTCCTTAAAAGCAGTGCAAACTCTAACAGGGCTTTACCTCACTAAACTGTTCATGTGCCACTCCACCCCGTTTCTGTCATCTACAGTTTTTAGTGAACACTTCTTAAAATATATGTGAAACAGGAAAAAGAGGCATTTCACAATATTTTATATTTTAAGTACATGGCCTTGAGAGTTGGAGAACTCTTCTGAAAATTAGCAATCATTTCTGGAGGACTCATCTTTCATAATGTGTTTATCAGCATGAATAGCTGCCATATCTCAGTAATAGTAAGGGAAAAATCCTGCCTTGTAAAACAGAGGAATTTGCTCAAACATTGTCCAGCTGGTAAAAAATTCCATGACATTATGTTTTAACCTTATCTTATCTTGATATATTTCAAAGTTGCTACATCTTTAAAGTTCAGAGGACACACACTAACATTGTGTTTAGTCCTGGGGCAACCTCCGCTCACTGCTGGAAGGTTTTAAATTTTTGTTGGCATTACCATTTCAACATTTCATGCACTTGTGCCACTGTAAATACTTTAGAGTAATTTTAACTGAAATAATTTGTTCCTAACATTGTATTTTACCACATCCAACCAAAAATCATATTCATAAGCACAGACTACTTGAAATATATTTCCTTATTACTCCAAAACACCTATTTCCAAATTTTTCAAGTGTATTATATTATTAAATGATAATCTAAAATATTCCTCCTTGACATAGCGATAATGCTTTTGTTCCCTTATTTTTAACAAAGTTTGGGTAGGAGTTTAAAAATCTGCTGGAATTATTTATAATGGTTTCACCCAAGCAGGAAGTTCACCCAAAGTGAAGTCTGGCACCAAAATTTTACAACTGCGGGATTTACCTCTTGCAAGCTATTGTAAAGGACATATTTCAGTGTACTGAGCACAAAACAAGTGTATCTCTCACTTTTAGTTTGCTTGTATCACACCTGATAAGGCATACAGGTTGTAGGCAATCTAATGCACGTGCTTCTCTGGATTCGTGTTATGTCCAGCAATGTTTGTCACGTATTTATGCCCATTGTTTCACTGGTCCTAGAATACAAAGTGGAGTTTATTGGTTGGGAAACACCAGAAGTTTAAAATGGATATATTATGCCTACATAATCAGTAACATACATGACAGTAATTTTAACATTATTATTGAATTGACTTCTCTTTCTTATTCAGTGACAGAGTCATATGTGGCCACATGGGCAAAATAAATTTTGTACTGAATGCCAGAAGGTTTTACTTTGTTATTCTAATCCATTTCTGGTTCCACACTGATGGTATCTAGAGCATCAAGGCTCACTTGGTATTCAGTCCATGCAGTCTGCAAAAATCACGCTGCTGTGGGGGACTAAAGTGATTATAGCAGAATGGTCTCTTCTGTCTCTTTGACATAATTGCCTCCATGTAACCAGAAACCTATCCACACTTGAGACAGAATTGCTAGCTAAAGTTTACTGGCCTTGAAATAAATGCTTTTATATTAAGTAAAACACTGCTCTTTCCATTTTGATGAAGTGATAATCAGTACACTATTTGGGGGTTTTTCTGGTGTTTTTTCTGGTTTTCAGTTTGATTTTTTGTTGTTGTTGTTGCTGTTGCTTCTTGCTTGTTTGCTTGTTTTTATGTGTAGAGGAACTCATTTTTTTCTAAAAATTTCAAGCAAATTTTACACTCTTACTGCTACACAAAAATTATGGAATATCCTTGAACTTTTATTAGTGACCACTTGAAAAATTGAGTGTGACACTGGGGAGGTGGCTTTTCCTGGGTCAAAAAGAAAAGTGTTTCCATACAATAGGGGCTCTAGGATATAGCAGAGTGTTAGGCAGCCTTCACTGTCTGACCATCCAGGAGCCACTCTGGCAGTCTCACTAGCACCTCCTGATCTGCAACTGAAACACCCAACACTCACACAGTCACACCTGGATGAGCCACAGGTTCCCGGGGACCTTTGTTGTGTAAAGCACTTTGTTATGTTGGCATTTCTCTGCCTCTTTCCTGGGGCTGCTTCCAAGAGCTAATCCTGCAGGTCCTACTGCAGCTGCACCCAGAGGTACCTGCACTGAAGGTATTCCTCAGAAAGAGGCCTTGTGTGCTCCTCACAGAATTTTGGTTCTGCACAAAACATATAAAACATTGCTTTGGCTGACTAATTTCTTGTACATTCAATTGCTGCACAGTGAGGCAAATTCAATGAGTTCTGCTAACTTACTGCAAGGTTTTCATATTTCTATGAGTGACAAAAGCTGTTTTATTTTTATTAAATTTCATATTTAAATACAGTATAAATATCTGAACTTTAGATATGCATTAACTATGTATTAACAAGTATAAATTTTTAAATGTACACATATTTTAATTAGTAACTAATAAATAACTTTTTAGCTTTTGTTTAATATCTGATATAAAGAGAAATTAGGAACAGAAGCCACTTGAATACATCCTACAGACAATTAATAGAACTTGAAAGTGAATATGCATATACACTTGTTGGGTTTTGTTGGGTTTTTTAAATTTTATTTTGAATGTAGTGTATTAATCAGTTTTATAAATGTAGAAATGCTGGGACATATGTTTAAAAATACTTGCAATGCTTCAAAAAACTGAGACTACAGATGGCCAGATTTGTGAATTTTAAGTGGTTTGGATATGAATTATAGTTCATATTATGTAAAAGAACTTCAAACTCACTGGAGACAATGACTGTAAAATGGAGTGAAATATAATATAGAGAAAGTAATTTACTTTCTGTAATACCAGTTAAGGATGGGGAAGGCCAGAAAACACAGAGCATTCAATGAAGTCCTTGACTCTGGGAGTATAGCAAGATGCTTTAGATATAGTAGGCTCTTAAAAGCAAGAGAAATTTACTCAGTTTTTTCCATTTCTAAATATTTAGAGTTTATTTCAAGCCAGCTCTGATCTCCAAACACCATTCTTCCAGGTCAGTTTGATTAGCTGGAACATTTTTATCTGCACATCTATGCATATGATTATTTAATCTTATATATTGTAATAAATAAAAAATAAAATAGTTAGAAGAAACTTTCTTAGTTGTAATAGGTGTCTGAAGTAAAAAGAGAAAATCAGAAAAAATTCTCCATCTCTTCTCCACAGATTTATCCTGTGTAAGGTATGTCATTTATATGCCTTTTGTCAAAGTGTGTGAAACAGTAAGCTGAGTTGGAAATTAAGCAATGTTCTCTTAGAAATATGGTAGGGACATCAGAACTGTGTCTTTACAGAGCACGGTCTGCTGGTTACTGTACTCATTTAAGCATAACATACCACTTCTTGACAGGTTGCCTTGCTTGTGCTCTTCCATGTGCCACATATCTTTTCCTCCTTGCTGAGCCCAATCGAGTGCTACGGTGCTGAAACTTCACCTTGACATTTGCCAAAACGCTCTGTTTCAGGTCACTGTGCAGCTATTCTCTTCCTCATGTACAGGTATCCTCCCTTGCTGCCTGCAGCACCTACATCCTGCTGGGCCTGAGCTGCTAATCTGCTCCCGCTCTTACAGGATGTGATTTCCAGTATGTCCCTGCAAATATGCGGTGCTTTTAAGGAAATCGTCTCAGTCTGCTCTCAGAGATTTGTGCCCAAGACATGGTGTACAGGATCACAGTTGCTTCACAATTTTAACTTCAGTTATGTTGCTTCTGTCCCTCTCTGTGAACTTGTGGTGGTTTTGATTGGTATTGGATTTCTTCAGTACTGCCTTGTTCTGTTGTCTCTCTGTGCTACAACACCCATAAAAAAAAGTACAGCTCAACAGGCAGTCCTAAGCCTGCATACAGGTAACTGGCAAGATCAGTCCTACCTCATTTAAGTCTGTTTCACTTAGAAAAATCATACAGTAAATAGAAGGTGACACTTTTTTTTACTCCTGGGAGAGATCCCTTGGAAATATTAAGAGCAGAACTAAGTTGCTGTACTGCTACATGAAATAATATATTGGCAACAGGCCCCACTCTTTTACTGAATGTTCATGAAATAATTCTGGATTACAAAAAGGCTCCAATGGACTGAGACCAGACCAAAAAGCAATGTGCATATGGAACTCCTATGAAATTGAAAGTAAATGAACAATGTTTATTTGAAAGATCTGATGTAACTTTCTCCAACTTCTAAATGTAGCAGTTTTAGGACATGTTACCTGTTGTAACGTGTGTCCTGCCTGTCCCTGACCCCGCCCCCCTGACCCCTTCTGACTGGATGTGAGTCAGGACCGCCCCCCATCCCTAGAGCTAAAATCCCCAGCCAGATCCGGAACAGCCTCTTTGGTTCTGGACTCATATGGAACCTGCACCCTCCCTTGCCTTCCCTTCCCCCTCCCCAGTCTCCCCATTCCTCCCCTGTTTTCCTCAATAAAAACACCATGCAGACCAGGAACCAAACAGCTGCCTTTCTAAACCTGCAACGCTTCTACAAGAACCGTGTCTGACCAGCCCCACAGCTCGTGGCCATGGAATGACCATCCTGCGTGTTCCGGTTCTAGGGCAGCCCTCCCCCGCAGCAGGAACCCCCACACCCAGTTACCATTTCCATTATTATAGGTTTCACTGATTAAATGTTAATATTTTCAGAAGCTGGTCATTTGATATGATGATAGGTATAACTTACAAATTTCTGGCTGTGTAAAGATAAATTGCACCTTCCATTCTGAGCTTTACTCTAACCTGTGGCTTTGACTGAAACTGTTCTATATTGCCTGGTTAACTTTTCTCTTTAATGCTGAGGATTGCTAAGCAACATCATTCTTCTTCTGCTGTGCAGTTTCATTTCAGCTTTCTGCACAGACAGCATCTGTGATTAATTACAGAAGAGCACAGTGTGGTTAAATTTGTGTCAATAAATAGAGCAGATACCACTAGCTTGTGGTGTGTCCTGATGTGACTGCTCCTTAAGGTGGGCAGGCACTATTAGTAGTAAGGGCTTGTCTAGAAAAGGCCAGCTAGGGAATATAACATGTAGGACATATCATGGATCATGTCTCAGGTCTCTTGAGAGAGGAGTGAGCATGGTAAGAGAAATGTCACAAACCTACAAATTCCATTGCTACAATTGTGTGCTATTAATCCACATAGAGCAAAGTAACTCGAGAGGTGACTTGGAGTTCATGTAGGTCTGTTGGACTCAGTGCCGCAACAGCTGCAATCACTTAATATCCATCATCTAATAAATTTCTGCTGAAAAACTCACTATTTATTTTTATTTCAGTACTGAATTATATTTTATTATGTGTATACTTCATAAAACACAACAAAACATTTTAAAGTCCTATTCCCAAAGTTTAGCAGTATTACCAAAAAATTCTCATTCACTAGAGGATGCCTTATTAGGTACCTCAAGATCTTGCAAAACATGACCCTCAAAACATCCTCAAATGCTACTTAAGCCAGCACTTTTTACAAACACAAACTTTTTACAAACACTTTATCTCATATAGCTTCAGGACATGTGACTGCAGAACTGCAATAAATTGTATTATTTCAAATGTCTTTGTTTTCCTGAAAAATTCGGTGTGAGACCATGTCTTATCCTAGAGTGTCTCAACTTAGTGTACTTAGAGAAATTATACTGATTTGTTTCTTTACTGTAAACCTTACTTTGTGCACAAGCCTTCTACAGTTCATTATAGATTGGCAGTTTAAACAGGAAAAGGAAATTTGCTGAAGAGATCAAGATCTCATTTCATCATCGTAAGCAGAAGAGATAGGGCATGCACTCAAACAAATATTACATTTTCTAATCCTGATTTTCCTGAATAAACCAAGTGCTGTACTGTGAACTGTGTTGTTGGATTTTTTAAAACCTAGATCATATCAGACAATGAATTTTATACTTCATGACAGCAGGCCCTTTTTTCTTTTTCCAGGTGATAAAAGGAAAATTAACGTTTGATTCTTTTAGTACTTAGATATTCCAGACAATGCATTCTTTATTGTGCCAGCAACATAATAAGTGAATTTTCGTGTCATCTGTTTCATATCTGAGTACAAATACAGGGAAGAAACAACTGTATTTCTAATGGTAAGAAGTCATTTTTATTTTATTATCCTCTTCCCTTTTTGTAGTTGAGGGTAAGGAGGCAGTGATGCTACAACAGAAAAAATGCCTTTGTAGATGTACACAGATGGGTTACATGATTGGATTTGTCTATCAGAGTGTTGGAGGATGAGTGATGATGAAGTTGATGGAAATGGATCTTATGTTGTCTTTCATTAATTTGTGATTGATAAGCTATTCAATAACTTACACTGAGTGATGTAACCATTTACAAACAAACCACCTCCCATCTCCCAGGCTAAAGGAAACTCTGGAAAAAAATGTGCAAAGGAGAAGAAGTATTTTGGGGGAGAGTTAGGGATGTCATACTTTGTATTTTGCTTTGTGGGTTGGTTTTTTAGGGGTTTTTGGTTGTTTTTTTTTTCTTTTTTGTTTGTTTTTTTCTCAGCATGACTGTTAACTGAAGATGAATTCTGCGATCTGCAAAACTAATGGAACTTCTTTTGGTACAAATTGGCTTCATTTCACCTCTATGCTGTGCTGCATCAACTCCAAAATCCCCCATGCATCTTTTGATGTTCTTACAAGGGAAAAGATACAAGATGAAGACTTTTGGGGAGCTAAGCATGTTCTTTATGACAGCCTGACTGTTAGCCAGAGCCTAACTCATTAGCCAGATATTAAAACAGTTGTTGTTTTCCTATGTTTCCTCAGGAAGGACAGCGATTGGTATCTCTCTTCAATATGTTACTACTAAATTTTTTTCAAACAATTTGTGGGATTTGAATTATCTGCCCACCCTCAAAGTTGACTGATAATCATCTGAAGGATCAAAATCTCTTGAATAACTTAAAAATCTTGCATATTTAATTTACTTGAGAATCTAGGCTAAGTGCAAATAACAGTCTGCGTTCTCACCCTGCAGCACAATAGAAGTAACAGATTTTTTTTCATCTCTTGTTACACCTGTCCTGGCACTGACAATAATTTTTCATGTCAGGAAAGCAAGGTTTAACCAAGCAGTAGACTGCAGCTTTCATTTGCATGTTTGCTGTTATACTCACATAAGTGAAACTTAATTGATTCCTACAGATTTGAACTTTAAAGATGCATATATCATTACCTTTTTTTTTTTTTGTCAGAAAAGCTTTGCAATAATAATCTTGTAGTGATATTTATAGTGCAAGTCTGACTCCATGAAGCTGACTTAGTCTGTTAAAGATACCATAAGGATATGGAGTTTGTCAGGATATATAGCTCATTAGTGTAAAGAGGCAAAGACAAGAGACAGGATAAGTAATAAATCAGATAGCCAGACAGGTAAATCAGAAGGGAGAGGGGATAACAGAGAAAGTAACAAAGATCATATCTCTGGCTAATGATCAAGGGACAACTGAAGGAACCACTTGTAGTTTTGAAGAAGGTCAACCAGAACTTTGTAGTTGAGAAGAAGCTAGAGAAACCAGACAATTATTGGGCCTCCTGGGAGAGAGTTTTTAGGCGAATTTTGGGGATGTTTGTTGGATTTTATAAAACTTCTAGGGATATTCTGAGGGCATTGTGTGCATGTGAAGACCTATTATGGGATACTTAGGAGGAGGGTCAAAGGCAGGGAAAGGTGGGACTGAGTTGGATTAGGAAGGAGCAAGCAAAGGAGAGCGGAGAGGAGATGAGATAAAAAGTGCCAGCTGCATGTAAGCAACTGATCAGTCTGCTTGTGGGGCCAAGTCCTGTGCCTGACCACTGTAGTCTGTTCTCCCTTCTTACTAATTTTTTCCTGTTTTCTATGTGACCTTGTTCTCCATTCTGTATCTGGCAGAGACAGGACTTGCTGGCAAATTTCACGCCAGGCTAGCTAACAAGGAAGAGGGTAAGGTGGCATCTTCAAAGTACCAAGATCTGAACTGGTGAATGCATAAGGTATGTAGGATCCAGACAGGAATATGAATATTTGATTTACTTAGCTCATAATAATATTCAATGGGTCTATGAATATCAGTGTGGTTGTGAGGTGAAAGTGTGTGTCCTGCTAAATAGCCTTTGGTGCAAGTATTTACATTCATATTGAATTTAAACATATTTGGGAGAATTAATTTCCACTCAGGTATTTCAATTCTTGAATAAAAAGAATAATTTACTAGAGGGTTTTCTACTTGCAATTACCTTATTTGAAAATGTTTGCTGGGTTTTGTAAAAGAGAAAATATATGTATGTAGTTTTCCAAAACTGATGATAAAACTTTGCCAGCTCTATGAAATGCCAGAAAAAAAATTAAAATTTATACTATTTTGTAGCAATATAATAGCTAGTAAATCCCTGGGAACACTAGTCTTGAAAACACACTTAGGAGTTTTGTTGATAACACTTGCTTAGCACACATTCATGGTGAGTTTTTGGGGTTGTTTTACATTTTAGTCCTAATTCTCATTCAGTCTATGAACTGTAGTATTTGAGACTTATGAATAACATTGTATTAGAGGTCATTGGTATTAGTCACTAAAAATCAATTGTGAGCAGCCAGGTTACACGGTGAAAGCCTGGGGGCAATGAGGTCTGGTCTCAGGGGCTGACTGCAACAGCCTGATGTCACACTGCATGGCAGAGAAAGGAGCAGTACTCATCCCAGCCCCTGGGAAAGGCACTTAGATTAAGCTTTCTGTTTGAAAAATGGTAATGAGAAATCAGATATTGTGCTCATAGGAGGGAAAAGGGAGTTTGTGTGAGATAAACAGTAATGGAAATTTTACTGACAAAATCAATCTTTTATTTCAAAGTTCAGGGTGGGAGCTTTTTTGTTGGGTTTGTGGGTTTTTCTCTCTGTTGCTGATGTTATTAAAGAATCTGAAACTGCTGTCATGTTTGGCTTCACTGTCCCATCCTTAGTGATCAATAATTTCATGGTAACATGAATTCTTCCTTTTTGTTTATTTCCACATTGTACTGTTAGCATGAGTACATCTTTCATGATTCTAACTTGAACATCACTACTTCTCTCACATGGCAATTTTTTTCCAGATACTGCCAAAAATAGAAAGAAACTGGCCCATTCATGAAGCTGTTAAGAGTTTTCTTGCACTAAATGGAGGGAAGGAATAAAAAGGACTGATAGCCCTTCTTTTCCCTCCTGCATACCACATCTGATACCATTAGCACACAGACATTTGATGCCATCTCCCTCTCTGGAGACATTCAAAACCCACCTGGATGCTCCTCTGTGTAACCTGCTATTAGTTACCCTGCCTTGGCAAGGGGGTTGGACTAGATAATCTCCAGAGATCATCCAAGTGAGAAAGGCATTCAGACTCTGTAAAGTATTGCTTAAAATGCCATTTATTAGAGATAAAACTATACAGACAGAATAGTATCAATAATACTGCATCCCTTCAGATGCTGGTAACCCTAATTTGTGCTGCCTTGAATGGGCTTCCCGTCAGGAAGTGGAATCACTGGTAGTAACAGGGAGCTGTGAACAGGTTCCTTTGTTGCCATCAAAGGTGAAGTTTATACTGTGGTCAAGGAATGTGGCCTCAGTGCCAGACTGTGGGTGTAGCACAGCATGAGCCAGGGACAAGCCAAATGGTGTCTTGATCACCAGCTCCTTGGTCTTCCAGCCATGGTCACTGTGCTGCTCAAAAAGGAAGATGCTTGGGGTGACCATAGCTTCCCCACTAACCAAGAAGCTGTGTTCCTGGGGGAGCATAAAGGCACAGTTAATGCAATAAATAATGAAATTAGCTTTCTTCTCTACCACCCTGTCTAAACAAAGATAATTAAAACAGATTAAATGTAAGATACTCTTGCTATAAGAGAACCCAGTGGTGGTTTTTTGAGTGCTACGCCAAATTTTCTATTTTAGGCACTTTTTAAAAACTGGGAGGAGAATTTAAATTAGTAATGAAGTAGACTTGAGATAGTGGATGCTGATTTCATACCAAAACTTCAAAAGATACTTATGCTTGTTGACAGATAAAAGTATTTGTTCTTACAATTCACTGTTGCCATATAGTGGTGCTTCAGCAAAAAATGATAGCTTCTGAACAAGCACAATTCTCAGGACTGTGAGGTCAGGGTGATAGTATTTTTTTTTCCCCTCATTCCTTACCTTCTCTGGAGACCCAGCTACAGTCTATGCTGTGAGCCAAAGGGTCACAGCTTGTTAATTATTACAATTAACCAACTTCTGCTGACTCAGTTCAAGAAGTCTATTACAAAGAGACAAATTCAGCAGGATTTCAAAGTTAAACTTTTCATTGTATTAATAGTATACTGACAATTTCAAGTTACCTTATAAGTGATAGTGACTTATGAGCAACATGTAATGGGAATTCTTAAAGTTACAAATTTTTTGAATGAAAATGGAAAGTCAGCTTTTTGAAATTCTTACACAAAGCTTTATGGTCATTCAGCATATGTGAATTTAGAAAAATGCTATGTCTGAGATAAAACCTCTATATGCAAAATATCAATCATAAAATCATACCATTATCTTTAAAGAGAAGTATTTTTTGTTTGGTTTGGGTTTTTTCTGTTTTGTTTTTTTTATTTTTGACTAGTTGGAAGAGGAGGAAAATATGATAGAGAGTTTTTTCCCCAAAAATCAAATTTTAAAGTCAGTAACACCACCGTATAGGAAAAAGTCTGATTTTTATAATTCAAAAATAGGTCTGCAAACAATAAGGTAGAAATAATGGAGCTTATATTTCTGGAAGTGGTTGGACTTTTCAGGTGAGTGTTTAGGAAGAACAGAAAGGATGTCATGATGTTTTGCAAGGTGTTGCAATGTAGCCCATTTTTAATCTGTGCTTCTTTAAGCATCATTAATCCTTAAGGTTAGCAAATACTTCCTAGAAATGTTTCACTCATTACAGGGCTGGAAATTACAAAAAGCAGCACATCTCTCCATAGTGAATTCACTATGACAAGACAAAACCATGTACAGTGCTATTGATACTGAACCTAGACGAAATGTTTGGCTTGAACAGGGTAAGTCTACAAAATTTTTCATGGTAACAGAAAATAACCCTTCTTAGGAAAGAAATTTGTAGAATCCAGTGCTGGTAGATTATAATAAATACACATTTGGTATCATTACTATGCAATGAAGGGGAATGCAAGGGATATGCATTCATCCAGCCTTCAGTCTGATAGCACATTTAAAACCTAATTCCAAGAATACTTGAGATTTTGAGCAGAAATAAAGATTTCTGTTGGAAATTTATGTTAGTTTATTCTCCCTCAGGTAATACCATGGAATACATAACTGGTCCAGTTTTGTGGACAGGAGAGTAAAAAAAAAAAAAAAAAAAAAGTAAAAACAAGGTGTTATTCTTTTTGCTTTCTATTCAAGTGTATACCAGGTGGGAATTCAGTACTTGGCATAAAATCCAAGCAGAGTCTGAAAAGTGAATTGGATTTCTTCTGGCACAGTTACAGACTGGTAGATGGTTCTACACTGAACTGCCTGAAGGGAGAATTCTCTTCTCCTCTATGTTTCTTTTGATCTGATTTCCTTTTGCTATGAAAAAGCTAACACTGATTCTCTTGTTGAAGATAAATTGTGGCCATTCCCATCAACTCCAAAAGTAAATAAATCATAGTGTTTTGCCAGATTTTATACCCAGTGTTAATACTGAGCTAGGCAAAAAAATCCAAACTTCCAAAGAGTCTGGAAGATGTGTTTTTGGGTTTTTATTTGTTTCTTGGGAAAAAATGAGCAAATTTTTCTGTTGTGGGATTATTTAGTTTAGTTTTGATTTTTGCATTTTTTAAATGAAAAAATCATAATGTACAGCTTGTTCTGCTATGTCAAAGAAGTACTTATCTACGTATATGCAAAAACTCACTTCTGGAAAAAATTGCTGATGAGACTGGGTAAGGCTAGAAGGGACCCCAGTGAGTCACCTGGTCCAACCTCCCTGCTCAAGCAGGGTCATCCCAGAGCACATGGCACAGGATTGCATCCAGATGGTTCTTGAATATCTCCAGTGAGGGAGACTCCATAACCTCTCTGGGCAGTCTGCTCCAGTGCACAGGTACCTGAATAGTAAAGAAGCTCTTTCTCTTATTCCAGTGGAATCTCCTGTGTATCAGTTTCTGCCTGTTGCTCCTCATGCTGTTCCTTGGCTGAACGAAGAGCCTGACTCCATCCTCTTGACACTCTCCCTTCAGATACTTATCAACATGGATAAGCTCCTCTCTCTGTCATCTCTTCCCGAGGCTGAACAGGCCCAGCTCCCTCAGCCTTTCCTTGTGAGAGAGATGTTCCAGTCCCTTAAACATCTTTGTCACCCTCCACTTGTCCTGCTACAGGAGCTCCATGTCTCTCTTGTACTGAGCTCATTGGGATATATCATTCTTGAGTCTGGAAGAAGTGATCCTTGAATATCAACCAACTTTCCTGGATCCCTTTTCCCTGCAAGGCCTGTTCTCATGGGATTGTTCCAAGAAGATCCCTGAAGAGTTTAAATTTAGCTCTTCTGAAATCCACATTTATTGTGGATGTACAAGATAGGCATATGGCAGTTCCCAAGAATCTCACAGATTTTTCTTCTTTCAGGCTAATGTTTACCTCACAAAATTTAGTACTAGTAGCTGCTGTTAAATTAATCTAGTATTTCTTCTAATAAGGCAGGAATATGCCTACTGAGAAATTTCTGTGTAGTATAAAGGGAAGGCACACTGAAATGCACTTAATTTCTCCTGTAGTCTTGTTTATACCTTCATTTCTTTTCCCTAAAAGACATCAGATACTTTAAGGACAGATAAACAGCAAGAAAAAATTATTCATTCTAGAGTGGAATAAAGAGGAAAATTCATACAACAATAATGAAAGGTCACATTTATCTAGAAAATCTCCTAGATGCTTAGACAAGTGTCAGCTTCTGTAATTTTGTCCTATTTGCAGGACAATGTTAACAAGGTATTGTCTCTTTTCACTCTCATAAACTAAAAGAGCAACTGAGGGATAGGCTTTCATCTTAGAAACATGTAGAAAGGTGATTTTTTAAAAATTTATGAGTATTGCACTATTTTAAGAACTGCAAAATTGTCGTTGCCACAGATTAGACTCAACAAAGCAACCAATCAAAAAATTGCTAAAACCGATCTGATCTGACATGAGTGGAAAGAGCCATGTGTGATAAGAGCACTAAATAGGTGAGTGCATGGGATCCAAAAAGTAGAAAATTCTGATTTGAAGTTTACATGTAAAATGTTAGTGTTAGAATTGAAATAAGTGGAATAGAAGTCAGTTGAGGGAGCATTTGAGAAGAGTGAAACAAGCAGTCTTGCTTCCACTGCACCTTAATGAGGTAGTTGGTCATACACAATGTCAAAATATCTTCACTTAAAACCATTCAATCTTCAGGTGAAACAGGGAAAATATTTAAAAGGTATTGAGTGGTAATTCAGTTGAATTGAAAAAAAAAAATTCCTAGTATTATACTGTATTTTGCTTCACCATTTAATTTGATTTGCAGTGGATCTTAGTACATGAATTGTTAGTCTGAAACCACACAATTACGTGGTAAGTAGTTGAACTTTGTGACTTCTTCTGAGAAGTCAGTATTGATTGTTTTTGCACGAATCATACTTTTTATATGTTAACAGTGAAACCAAAATTGCAAAAGAAACTTCATAAAAAGAGGAAAAATAAGCCCCTTTTCACTAAGATTTTCTAAATTATTTTAGCCAAATAATAGTATGCAGTTCAGAAAGTAGAAAAATGCTATGAATCTGAGACATAGGGCACTGGAATCAGTACAAGTATTTCTATTGACCTCGGGTGGCCTTCACTGTAACCTAATTGGGCTAATAGATATTTTCAAATTCAGTCTCCTTGCAAGAGTAATCCTAATCTAGTGGTTTATTAAATGTCTAATAAATGCTGTAATTTAGTTTTTGTGAAATCCAGCACTGGTCCTGTTTTTCAAGAATAGGGGGTGTTTGCCAATTCTGTCTCTCCCAATCCTCATGAAACCTTTTTTAATTTCCACTATGTGAGGCAGCTCCTTCTCAGAAATACCAGGAAAAAATGCATCATTTTTATGCCCTAGTATGAAATTGAGAGTGAGGATTATAAAACAGAGAAACTGCAGTATGAAAGCAGGGTCCAGAAAACACTTGAGAATGGGGGTTAATAAACTGAGAATTTGTAGTAGGATGACAGGGGCAGAATAACCACAGAATGGGTCTATGGAAGTTATCTCCCTAGCTTTTTCACTGTTTCCCAGTACCTGGAAAGGATTTCAAGCTAGACATACCTTCATTGACCTTAAAAAACTACAGGAGTTATTTGTTAAATATTTGCTAAACATTTCTGTCCAGTGTTGAAATTTACTGATATGCAGTGATGACATACTATCTACCTTCTGAAAAATGAAGCCAAGATTGAAGTTTCAACACTAATTCTCAAGTAATCTCTTGTGTCCTAGGGTCCTACTGTAAGTACCCTCAAGTAGGGTGAGTTTGTATGTCTGAATCTATTGGTTCATGATCAGAACACTTTATCAACTCTTTCTCAATAGTGCTTAAGATGTTTTCTTTTTTGTTCTGTATCATCTGATTTTGTGGGCCTTGTTTTGTGCAATGCAAATACATTGCTACTGAAGACTTTGTTTTTGGTCAGGCTTTTCTTTCATTGAAATCAATAAGAAATTATCATTAGCTTTACACTATAAACGTCTATCTGCTTCATGCTTAGCTTTCCTGAGCTTGTACTTCATAGTCGAATGTTAGACTGCTTCATATTAGATATTTCTGTCTTTCCACCAGTGCAAGTGGATTATTTTAAATTTGCTTTCTCAAAGTGATGTTGAATTGCTGTCAAATATAATTTTTCAGAATGATGTCCTTGTCACAATCGGTAGTTCTAGTGAAAATACTTTTATATTAGTTGAAGAGAGTGCAATTACCTGCAAGTCATTTTGCATAAAAGATAAATGGAAAGTGTCTCTGACATGCTTGATGGAGGTTAGCAACCCTTTCAGATCTAATGAAATGTTGTGGATGTTTTCATTCTTGATGCAATTTCCTTTACTTTTAATTAGAAGGAAACAGATGTTTAAATGAAGGTAATACAATTAAATTGGCTGTGGGTGAAATACATATGCCATTGTTCTATGCTTGAAGGCTCGCACTGTGTACGCTTGTTAAAGGTATATACATGTGTCTAACCTGTGTGCCAGCTGGAATGAAGGGAATTGAGATTTGGATTTTCTCAGTGGGCTGTGACTGTGTTAAAGCCTTTTCAAGTTTGGGAGAAACATGGGATCAGATTGATAGTGACTACAGTTCATTGATACTTTTGGTAGCCTTTAAATATTTATTCCTTTAGTGATGTGTCTCTTTAATAATATACAGAGGAAGGGTGACCTGCTGATCAGCCTGTTATCTGGCATTTGGAAATCAGTTCTCCATTCTGTTCGCATAGAGTCTATAGGAAATGGTATAAACCACAATTTTCAAATTATAAAATACAGTCATTAGTACTGCCATATTTTTGATCACTGTTGCACAGATATATTTGCTGCTGTGAGATGCTCAAGTCCCAAAGAAGAGGAGGTCATGTAAATGGGTAAAATACATTAGACCACATAATCCTGATAAAAGGGCAGAAACAAACTTGACAACAAACATATTTGATCCCATTAAATCACTAGTTTATCCCTTAATACAGGGAATGAGCATCTTCCTTCAGCTTATTTTGTGGAACATATTGCTCCTATTCATTTTATTTGGCTTGTGTCTAACCAGAAAATTTAGCAAAGCTACTAATTTTATCTTCTTCCTGCTCCCGTTTCACACTGTATCCCGCCTCTCCCTTCTTGCCATCAGTGAGACAGTTCAGCAAGGGAAAGTGATGTTTCTGAACCTGGAATGGGGCAACCAGTGGGATGTACATACAGACTGGGGAAGGAGATGCGGGAAAGGGACCTGGGGGTCTGGTTCATGGCAGGTTGAACACGAGTCAGCAGTGCCCTGGCAGCCAGGAGGGCCAAGTGTGTCCTGGGGAGCATCAGGCACAGCACTGCCAGCCGGGCAAGGGAGGGGATTGTCCTGCTCTGCTCTGCACTCAAGTGGTGGGGGCAGCTTTGGGTACCACAATATAAGAAAAACACTAAATTATTAGAAAGTGTACCAAGGAGGGCAATGAAGATGGTTGACAGAAAGCTGTATGAGGACAAGCTGAGGTCATTTATCTGTTCAGCCAAGAGAAGAGAAGACTAAGGGGGGATCTCACTGCAGTCTACATCTTCTTCACAAGGGCAAGCAGAGGGGCAGACACTGATCCCTTTTCTGTGGTGACTGGTGACAGGACCTGAGGGAATAGCCTGAAGTTGTGTCAGAGGAGGTTTAGATTGGATTTTAGGAAAAGGTTCTTCACTAAGAGGCTGGCTGGGCACTGGAACAGACTCTCCAGGGAAGTGGTCACAGCACCAAGCCTGACAGTTCAAGCATTTGGATAATGCTCTCATGCACATGGTGTGACTCTAGGATTGTCCTGTGCAGTGCCAGGAGCTGGACTTGATGATCCTCTTAGCTCCCTTCTAACTCAGCATGTTCTATGATACCGTGTGAGTCTGTGCTGTCTTCCCATGTTTTAAACTGGTCTGACGGGTAATAATTTTCTTTTTACACCTTTTCATGACAGAAAAAAAAAGAATTTAAACAATCCAGTTGTAGTTTCTATGTGGATCTCAGCATGTGAAGTTATTATTAAATAAAAAGAAAATTAAAATATACTAGAAATTTAGAGAAGAGGATAACTCCTGAAGCCGTGAGTAAAAATAATGAGATTATCAGCTCTGTCTTCCTGGGATTAACCTAGACTTTAATCCCCAAACCACAGTCAATGAATAATTCCTTCTCAAATAGGTATGTGTTGTTAATTATTGTGGCAGATAGTTCAGTCCCAGGGTGGAGTTAAAAACAACATCTCCTATTCTGAAAAACTACTTAATTCCAGCAGCAGCCAGTGGGAGCAACTCTGTTCTAAACAAGCACTGACAGCAAGACTGGCTGTTTGCTCTGAACATTGCACATGTGGTTGAAATAAGCTGTGGGATTGGACACACAGAGGTAGTTCTTTGCAGAACTCATATCAATGTATATAAAGATATATATATATGTATGTATATATATATAATATTTTTGTTATTTCAACATTTCCTTAATGGGATAGGGAGTAGGAGATGGGGGAGGTGATATTGCAACTGATAATTTTATGAACATTTTTTATTTGCAAAGCTGCTTCTATCAGTGGAGTAACGCTGTCATAAGTAACACAACTAGTCACACTGCAGTCACTTAAAATGTTTGCTCACACATTAACTAATGGGACAACAGTTGGAAGATGAAGCCCAGCTGAATACTCTGAAAAAAACTGTTGGACTGAAGTAGGCTAGATTGGACCCAGTAGCCACTGGTGTCTTCTGGGGTAGATATTTATAAAGGCCCTTAATCAGCCCTTTATTTTATCAAACATATAGAATCCTGTAGTCTTTACAGGCATATAGAAGCTACCACCCTCCTGAATGTGGTCTCAGCTACTCATTCAGCCTGTTGCTGGTACTGGGTGCTGTGGCCCTCTAGGAATTCAGTAGGTTCATGGTGCCAGATTATTGTCACATGTAGAATCAACAGTTACAGAATCACAGAATATGCTGAGCTGGAAGGACCCCACAAGGATTGTTGTGTCTGACTCCTGGCACAGGACAGCCCCAAGCGTTACACCATGTGCCTGACAGTATTATCCAAATGCTTCTTGAACTCTGTCAGGCTTGGTGCTGTGACCACTTCCCTGGAGGAGCCTGTTCCAGTGCCCAGCCACCCTCTGAGTAAAAAACCTTTTTCCAATATCCAACCAAAACCTCCCATGACACAACTTCAGGCCATTCCCTCAGGTCCTGTCACTGGTCATGAGAGTGAAGAGATCAGTGTCTGCCCCTCCTCTTCCCCTCATGAGGAAGGTGTAACTGCAATGAGGTTTCCCCTCAGTTTCCTCCAGGCTGAATAGACCAAATGAGCTCAGCTGCTCCTCAGACCCCTCAAGGCCTTTCCCCATCTTTGTTGCCCTCCTTTGGATGCTCTCTAGTAGTTTCATGTCTTTCTTACATTTTGTCACCCAAAGCTGCCCCCAGCACTTGAGTGCAGAGCAGAACAGGACAATCCCCTCTCTTGCCTGGCTGGCAATGCTGTGCCTGATGCTCCCCAGGACACACTTGGCCCTCCTGGCTGCCAGGGCACTGCTGGCTCAGATTCAGCTTGTCATTGGCCAGGACCTCCAGGGCCCTTTCCACAGCACTGCTTTCCAGCTGCTACCCTGAAGAATGTATCAGTCACGGGTCGACTACTTCTTCAAAACGTTTTTTCCTAGGAAGGCTTTTCCATCTAAATACCTAGGAATGTATTACAGGACATTCAGACCAATGAGGCCTTTTGGCACCACCACTGCCCATCCTTCTCAAGGTTCATTTTATAGTGTTTTCCCTTTACCTGATCAGAAGCACTTGATTAGATCTGTAATCATTAGATTTACTTGTAAGTTTCTTAGGCCACACTGTGACCGTGATTATCGTGATTAATAAAGTATTACATAGAAATGTAATTAAGCACAGTGAAAGGTGCACTAAAAGGGGCAACATAAAATTCCCCTTTGGATTCCATTCCTTAAAAGCACAAGCCTGATATCTCCCAATGAAACACTGATAATGGTAATGTTTTCAAGTCTTTATGCAAGTGTTCTGTTATCCAGTATGTTCTCTTTTCTCTATTAATTTGCAGAATATTAGTGTATGTACAATAGATGTCCAGTTCTTTTATACAAGTGCTGATATTAGTTATCATGGTATCATTGTCCTGTAACCTAGTACAGGAAATTACTGGCTGTTACTGACCATCATATCATACATATGATAATGATTATCAAAGCATCCTCGTGTTGCTCTCATTTTTCAATATTGATGACTTGATCTGACTGAAAAGTCTCAGCTAAGCAAAACTGCTTTCAAAGTTATATCTGTTTTAAATGTTTAAAAAACCTCTTAGCAAACATTACCAGGTCATTTATAGGAGCCAACATATTTGCAAACAAAAAAATAACACCTTATACTTCTTTTTTCTTTTAAAGCAACACATTTTCAAATTAAACTGTATTTTGCAAGAATTACATAGTAGATTCAATTACTGTAGCTGTTTTGTAGATTACAGAATGACCTAGAAATAGTATTTTCCTTCAGAAGAAACAGTCTTCTCCACTATGGAAACAGATAGGGCCATATTCATGTCCTCTATCCTGAGGCCAGCAGTGGCTAATTTTTTCAGTCACTGGTGCCAAAATTACTTAAGGAACACTGTAATTTACTGCTTTTTGTGCCAGTCTAAATCTGTGTCACTGCCAAAGATGGTGCTACTATGGAGGGATCACCGTCACTACTGCAGTCATTTATGATGTGCTTAACTCACAATTCTAACTACCCTATATTCATTACAGTAGTTTATCCCTTTCTGTGTTAATGGTTTTTAGGAGATGCCTGCCTTTGACTCTGTAAAGATCTCACTGTATTTAGGATGCAAGCAAATTTAAAACAAAATCATATGAAAACATCTCCAATTTGTTTTCATGTGTACTCTTACAAATTGAAAGTAAGATTTCTTTTTTTCTGCTGTGATTGAGCGATCAAATAATTTGTTGGGAAAAATGTTCTGTTGTATTACATTACACAGCATAAGCCAATTTTAACTCTAATTATGAAGAAAAGTTTTGCCTGTATTACCTCAGGCCAATGCTTTTAATTTTTCATGAATAATGGCCTGAGGTAGAAAATGTATTTTATATGAGCTTGGTTAGTAGCTAATGAAGATGAAAAATGAATGTGTAGGTAGCACTAGCACGTGAACACCTGACAATCAGAATGATTTCGAGAAAGTTTAACAGTACAGGAACAATCAAAAAGAGTATGTCTGTTTTAGTTTTTTCTTTCCTGGCAAAGAAGAAGACAAGGAAATCAACAATTCATCAGTCAACAATTCCAGCATGGGGTCCCTCTCATGGGAGATAGTCCTCCATTAACTTCTCCAACATGGGTCCTTCCCATAAGCTGCAGTTTTCCCCCAATTGTACTGGCATGGGTCTCTTCCACAGGATACAGTCCTTCAGGAACAGGCTGCTTCTGTATGGGTCCTCCATGGAGAAGTCTTGTCAGCAAAGCTGCTTCAGCGTGAGGTCCTCTTTCCATTGACCTGCAGGTCCTGCCAGGAGCCTGCTCTAGCACTGGCTTTCCACAGGGTAACAGCCTCCTTTGGGCATCCACCTGCACCAGTGTGGGGTCCTCCAGGGTCTGCAGGTGGATCTCTGCTCCACTGTGGACCTCTATGGGCTGCAGGAGAGCAGCGTGTTTCGCCACAGTCTTCACCACAACCTTCAGGGGAATCTGCTCCAGCACCTGCTGCTAGTACCTCATTCCCCTCATTCCCCTCATTCCCCTCATTCCTCACTGACCCTGGTGTCTGCAGAGTTGCTTTTCTCACATATTCTCACTCCTCTCTTCTCTGGCTGCAACTTCTGCCCAGTAACTTCCTTCCTCTTCTGAAATATGTTATCTCAGTACTACTGCCACTGATGAGCTCAGCCTTGGTCAGTGGCAGGCCCATTTTGGAGCATTGGCTCTGCCAGACAAGGGAGAAGCTCCCAGATACCAGGTGTTGGCCATGGGGCAGGGCTATGATCCTTCCACAAAACTACATGCATTCCTTTCTCTTTCATGGTTCCTATCTACCAGTATTCACCTGCTTTTCCCTTATTAGATTACCTTGATATATTAAGTGTTTGTTAGCAAAGGATATTTTGTAGTATCATTTCAACTATAGTTTCAATGAGTATACAGATGTGGGTGATTCACAAAGTTCAGTGTGAGCCTGAACTGTATTTTGAGAGCAACATGCAATGTAGGGATGAAAAATATATGTTAAAAAAGTATAGTCTCTGTGCAGACAGTTGATAGGCAGAAAAATAGTAATTTTTCCAAGAGTCTTGGGGTATTTCTTTTGTACTGCTTTGGATTTGAAGCATTCACAATGTAGTGCTGAGGTACCTTAATAAATTATTGACTGTTTGCATCCAACTAAATTTTTTCCCAAGGTATTCTGAAGCTGTAGACAACAGGAAAAGCTAAAGAAACAGAATAAGAAACACTGTATGTTCCAGATACATGTTCTAAAATTAGAATGTGCCATGCACATGAACTTATTTTGCCTTTGCTTCTTTGTTTTGGTTTTTTTTTTCTGGTTGGTTGGTTGTTTTTTTTCACACAGTGAATATAGAAAAAATATTTAGCCTTTTCTCACAAATGATTTTCTCATTTCTAAATTGGAGTAGGCACATTGGGATTGCAATTCTCAGAGCTACTGTCATTCCTTCAGAGAACATACCTCCCATGTGTACTTCCATCCAGACGAAAACCCCTTGAATTACAAAGTCAGTGTTCAAAATGAGTTTTAGTCAAGGAGTTATTGCAGAGAAAAGGCACTAACAAAAATTATGGCTGCAGATAGTTTTCTAGCAGATAGAAAGCAAGATTTGTTCCATAACATATAATTAATTAATTTTTACCCTCCTGTATTAACATGAGCTTAATTATACTTCTTTGCTCAATATGACTAATAACTAGGTCTATTTTAAGAATCAAATAAATTTCCAACTCAGTGCAAGTCAGTTATTCTTCTTGTTTGTCCTGTTTGCTGAATTGAAACAAAAGCACGCTGAATTAACTTTTTCCATTGCCAATTTAGGAGTTTTATTGAAAGAAAAGAGAATGAAGAGTTATGTTTGTATGCTACCTGTGAGACTGGGAAGGAAGAGGTTTTGGTCTGTTTTTTTAGTTATTGGTTGGTTGTTTTGTTTTTTTTTGTTTTTTGTTTTTTTTTTAATTGGATTTTAGGATTTAAAATCTCAGTAAGTGGTGAAAACTAGTTTATTTTTTCTCCCTGATGGACTTTAAAACCACACCCAACTCACAACCCCTAATTTAGATGTTGTAATGGCTTTTTCTGCCTTGGTTCCTTAGGACCAAGAAAATGAATTGGAATCAGACCTGAACCTCACTGCCACTGGTCTGTAGAATTTAACATTTGGTCATCTCTCTCTGTATGTGGCAATGCACACAACTTGAGCTACAAAATGATGCAGTATTTCTTGTAGCATGTATTCAATAGGTTTTTAATTCTCACGGCACACAACCAAAGGTACTCACAAGCCACAAACACTTCAAACAGAGTATGGGGCAGAATATGATATCCATACTTTGTCCAGGCAATACAGGGGAAGAAAACAAAGAATATCACCAGCCTTTAGATTCCTGGTGCTGCTTGCATGGATGGTCCAGAGCTGAGGGTGCGAGACAAAGAAAATGAAAGAGAAAGAGAAGATAAAAAGAGGAGAAAGTGAGCCAGAAAAAAAGAGAAAAAATCAAGGGGGTCTGATCCACTCCTTTTTATGTTTAATCTGGTGCATGCCTCTTATGTAAAGTAGATTTTTCCTACTGTTTTGTTTGTGCATGCAGAGCCAACCCTTCTCCAGAAGCTGAGCAGGTGGGGAGGGGGGAGCTGAGAATGAGTCACAAGGTGGAGCAGAAAGTTGGCTCAGAGCAGCCCTGCCCCACTTCTGTAGGATCCCTTACCATAGCAATGCTCAGAATGTTTGAGACAAAACGTGTTTAGGTCTGGTCTTCTAAGCAATGATGAGAAACTCCTTAGTAGTAAGCCACTGTTTGACAACTGGACCATAATTAACAGTACTGGTACCTTGCATCTGTTCTCTTTTTTTTTTCTTTCTCTTCATTTTTTTTCTTTTTTTCCTTTTTTCTCTTCAGTTTTTTCCTTTTCTTTTAAACCTGTTTGCATCATAAAAGAAAACAAACCCAAAGCCAAAAGCCAATCTAAACCAAAAAAACCATAACACTAAGGGCTTCTGGAAAAGGTTTCAGGGCTGGAAATCTGATATTTTCCATCTTTATCAAACCTCTCAGAATGACCTCAAAATAAACTGTGTTTAAGCTAAATACACTACAATTATTAATTGAGCTTGAATACTTTCTATATTGAGAACCTGAATCTTTGCAGTTTTGTAAACGTGTAAGTACTGAAATGCACAGTTGCTCACTGTGGTTACTAATGAAAATGCAGTGCACAGTCTTGTAACTGTTACAGAGGCTGAATTCAACCCAAATCATTGAAGCCATGAGATGCTGTTGATTTTGAACTTGGAAAAGCAGCTAAGTGTGTTAAGTGGTCTTTTCAGGGATGCCTGTAAGGCTGCCTGACATGATCCCCCACTTTGTGAGCTGTTATGGTGTTGTGTTCCCAGACATGTAAAAGGAGCATGGGTAGCAAGTGTAGTTGTGAAACAACGCTTGAGTGGACCAGAACACTAATTTTGCAAAGTGCCTGGATGATGGATTCAGGCACTGTTTTGGCTCACCATCATCTTCAGTGTCAAAAGAAAGGTAGGAACTGCTGATACAAGGACAGAACTAGTGCCTTGCTGCATTCAGAGTTGTCTGCTATCGTTTGTGATTTAGTGAGATGGTGATTAGTACATTTACAACACACCTACTGCATTTAGTATGCCCACGGGCTGAGTGAATATAAGGCAATTCATATGAGACAGTTTGCTAGAGGTTAAAAAGTATGACTGCTAAAATGGCAATGGATGACATTTATGCAAAGGTGTTGATGAAATTTGCTGTGATGTGTTTAAGTTGTAGTAGGTGAAAAAATCATTGTCTTGAAGTCATGTATGTTAAACAGTAAGGTCTTATACTGTGTTATGAGAATTACAGTGCATCACTCTCTTTCACTCCTGTCTGAAGAGATTCTGTGCCAGTTCTACAGGGTTGGAAGAATAAAAGCTAAAACCAGATAGCTGGGAAGATGGGCAACCATTTTTTTCATATATAAATTTGTAGTAATTTATTTATTTTTATGCGCATAACAAGGTGTTTCCTGTGCCTTTTCAACATAGGCTTTTATTTTATTCAGCCTATCATTAACAGTGCTTTCTCCTTATTCTCACTGGAGAATATCCACTCACAGTGGAGTGGATGCTTGGTATATACACACTTGTGGGTATTTATAAAACCAAACAGATGTTTATTTCTTGTAGGTTCATATAAGGGGGCATAGCACAATTTTAGGACATTTAAGGTCACCCTGATTGAAAAAAGTACACATAAATGTCACCAGTTCTGTCTTTAGATAGGAAACAGATGCACAGATACATTATTCTTCCACTTCTCTCCATTCCCATCTTTATCTTTTTAATTCAATGTGAACATTGAAGCTTGGTAATGCACCATATGGGTCACATAAATTGAACAGTCCCCAGAGAACAAGGCAGTTTAAATAAGGTTGTATATGAAGTGTGGTTTTATGCAGTGTTGTGCTGCTAAGGTTGAGTAAACAGGTATAAACTGAAACAGGGACTTGTAGTATCTTTGATAGTTCTTGTTCTTAATTTAAAAAATAAAAAATAGAGCCTTTTGTATCTGAATAATAATACATTTAAGGAAAACTCATACAGTATCTGCAAAGTGAGTTACTACAGTGACCATCTATCCCCATATCCATTCAAGCACAATGATTTTTATTTTTGTGTATTTGGTGCACATCTATCCTAAACTTGCAATTTCACTCAACTTCCTGTTTATATCAGCCAAGACTTGCATTTACTTCAGAGGAGCTGGATCAGGACCACGGTTAATTACTAACAGCACTTGATATACTGTAATTTGACCTTAATATATTAATATAGATATGCAGATATACACATAAAGCTATTAGCGCTAGTTCTAGTTTAAATGGGCTATGGTACCTCAGGGGCACTGTACAAATTTGCTAAAGAATCAAGAATTATTTTATTCAGGAGCTAAATCTTGAATTAATATTTAATGAGAAATTTAACCTTGTTCTTCCCTGTTATAGAATGGTTCTTAAGAGAACTTGTAATACAGCAGGAAACTAGGGAAGAATTTGTATTTCTTACATTTTTAAAAAGCTAGAGATCAGTTCAGTACATGGATTACAGGTTTATGTCTGGTAATTGATATATCCCCATTAAAAATAAAAACTTTTTTTGAAATTCTTATGCATGAGGCATGAACGTAAATTCATTTTCCTCTTAAAATGGGAGACATGGTTGTTTTCATATGTTAAAAAAAACAACCCAGACCCTTCAAAACAAGCTTTGAAATTCACTGCTACCAGTAAAAGATACATTTCTTACATCCCCATAGACTAGAGGAACACTGGATTTACATTACTAAATTTAAAAGCCAGTTTTACACTGACTAGCTTAAAAACTCCATTTTCTCTTGCCTTTCCATTTTTTCCCTTTATTCTGGAAAAGCAAGGGAGCGATGACATTTTGTTCTTATTACTATCAAAAATTAAATTAAGTATTTGTGCCTTAGACATCAACAAAAAGTGAAGACATTGAGAAGACAACTGCAGACATTCAGTCTATGGAGTATATTTTAAATAATATATAATTAAAATACCATCCTGGTTTAAAGATGCTGGATTTGCTGTGTGCCTGTGCATTCTGCATATACAGCTTTCTGTGTGACACAGTGAAAGCAGAAGAAACGCCAGCCTGAGGTCAAGTTATTAAGTGACAAAGAATGTGGTTGAAGAAAGTACATCTGTATGTTCTGATTCCTGATGAAGACAAGCTGAACACACATTCACACTGTCTTTGGTGTTAAAGGCATAAAGGTGAGAAAGAAATTCTTGATGTTCGACTTGATTAGAATCATTTATATAAGGTGAGATTCACATCTTTGTAAGCAACCTTTATTCATTTACACTTAAAGTTTAAAGCTCATACTTGATTTTTAGGGGTTTTGGAAGCTGAGGTAAAACTGATGAAGGCTAATAACCTTTATAAAACAGTATTCTTTCCATGCATGGCAGTAGGATAATTTAACAAAGAGTGGGTAGGTTAATCTAGTCCTGATGAAGTCCTCTGCATGAAACTCTAATTTTACTGAAGAGATGTCCTTCCATTGTGCCAGGTTTCATTCTTCACAGAGCTTTGCATTTCTGGTTATATTTGCAACCATGAACTGAAATTCTGCAGTTCTGATGTTACATATTGGGCTGGAGATGAGACACTGGGCTTTTAGGTATGTACAGCTACTTGCGGCAAAAACAACTTTGGTGATTTTAGTATGAAATATCCAACTTCAACTTGTCTCTGCCTCAGCTTGGTGAGCTGTTTGCCATTCAGTAGAGCCACAAAGTAGAAGCTATTCTCGTACACCAGCACATTAGTGCTAATCTGGAATCTTTCTTAACCTGTTAGAGTACAACAGCCATGTGACTAAGTTGGTGAGAAATTTTAAGAGAGACGATGTTGTTAGGGTTGGTAATGTTTTAAATTACACTGGAAAGTTATACCGAAAGCTACCTGACTTTGCCATGAAGTCAACCCACCCCAAACTAAAATGTCTTATTCACAGATTTATGAGACAGGTGCATGTTTTCTTGTACTTTAGAGAAATATGAAACAATTTTACACAAATATTTGAAACACATACTTTTTTCATTGGTAAAAGTGGTTATAAGTCCTCAAAACAAAATTTGGATCAGTATTTGTATTTTGCTCCTCAGATGTTCTGGAATGCTAGAATTGGAGAACAGCCTAATTCTCCATATTTTTAGTGAGATATATGAAAACTTTTTTTTTCTGTTTTCTTGATAGTTTCAGTCTTGTCACTGAAAATTACACTAATTTTTAACTTTTGCATAGGAAAAATATATTCAGTCATTTGTGTTGTCTTGAGTGCTAGCTCAAGTGACATTTTCTTGTTTTGCAGGATCGGATCTAAAGGTAACATATTTTCTTTTTAAACCACAGTAGGTTAACACTGGATGTGTATCTCACCTAGGAACTGTTCCTTTATTCATGTGTCAGTACCTCTTTTTATAGGTTTTGCTCTGCTTTTTGTCTGCAATCCAAGACAGGATTTCTGTCCAAGTATCTCAGCATGTATTTAAATGCCTTCGTAACTGGCACTGCAATGTGCTCTGTTTGCACAAGCATGTTCTGTATAATGATGACATACTTGGTGTGAATTTTGCTTCAATCATAAGAACACTGTATGTTCTGTTCACTTTACCGGATGTTTGTTGGAGGTCTTAGCTTTGAATGCATATCTAAATTTCAACTCAGTAAGTTCTTGTTTGTCAGAATGATCTAAAAATCTTGAAACTCAGGCTTTGCCTTAGTTTACTGTTGATGTATTCAGAAAGACCCTGAAAGTGTGCAGCACTTCTGACATCTCCGAGTGCATTTTGCTTCTAGAAATCAAGTAGAAAAAATATGTATTACAGCCTTCCTGCTCCATCACTGTTTATTAATAAGTGAAATCATTCAAAAAATTCAAAGCAACTTTCCATGAAGAAAAGCATTCTTAAATGAATGTCATTACTGACTTGTCATCTTGTTTTGCTGTGGGCATCAATCTTCAGGGTGTTTCAGACTGTCCCTGAAAAAGGGAGAACCGAATGTGTCTTTTTCTTTCCACTGGTGGGTTATTCTAAATAGAGATGACAACATTTGGTCAGGATGGGTGAAGAGAAGCTAAATAGCTGGGATAAGATGACCTTAACTGTGTGCTAGGTATAGTACATAGACACTGAAAATGTGGGGTTCAGTTTCAATTTAAGAATGCATGAATCAAAGCATTTCTCATGTTACAGCACAGCTGAGTAGCAGAAACTATCTGGAACACAGCCACACAACTAAAGTGATCAATAATGGCAATTAACAACAAGTGGTTTATGACAATTTGAAATGTTGCTTCACTTTGTGGAAATGAAATGAAATTGATCTTGTTCTGCCTTTTACTTCACCTTGCCTAGTTTTAACTTCCTTGTAAATGGTTCACAGCAAGAGAGAATTGTCTCTAAGCTAACTTGTCCTCCCAATAATTTTATTGCCTTATTTATTTTAGTGCTCCAGCTGCTTTCATAAACTGTCTGTTATTTTCTACTCTATTTGGTTTCCCTTATTTATCCAGAAATTTACATTATGCTTCCTTTTGGTCCCCATACATAATCTGATGATTCAAATTTTTGTATTCACTACACCTGCAATTAAATGTGCCTGTCCTGTACCTTATGTTTTATTTCAAATCTCTACAAGAATTATTATGTCAGGTTTATCTACATGCTACAGAATAAAGGAAAATAAATTGGAAAAAAGATAGTGATTTAGACTAATTCATGCCTCCAAGAAGAAACATAATTAAGGTCTTTGCAATGAAAATGTCCTGCAATATTTCAAACTTGACACTTCAGATTATGAACTCTTTAGCTCCTCTTAATGCCAAGAGCAGTTAAGGAAATAGTCTGTCAGGCAGGCACAAGGCATTTCAGACAGCTCTCCTTGGCTCAAAGGCAGACCAGGAAAGTAGGCTGCAGGGAAAAAAAAGGAGACTGTTCACACACTTAATCTGTCAAAGATATTTTTGTTTGTTGTGTTGTAAAAACAGGTACTTTTTGTTTTTTTTAGGAGACCCTAATAGCATGCTTCTGGTAGTAAATGGGGAGGCTGGGTACAGGAGAGATGCTGATTTTCAGTTCAGTTGTTAATAAATGTAACTGACATAATTGCTTTTTGGTTATGCAAAGTCAGTGAATGGAGTCTTGGGTACATCTGTGAGATTTGTTTCATTTGATGATGTCCTAAGAGAATAGCTTTCCACTGGTTATACCTGCAGTTTGTTCCCAAAATAGTTTCTCATTATCTTTACTATGGATTTCATGCCAAGTTAGTTGTAGCTGACGAAGTCAGAGACTACCAAGATGGATTGTTGATATCCTGTGGACTTGGGTTTTGTTGACAGGGAATGTATTCAGATTTGGGAGGACTAGGGATCACTGTGAAATGCAATCTCTTTTTAGAGATACGCACAACACATATTCTGTAATTGCAGGAGTATATCTGGTTCTCTTCTCTTCTGGATATAGACAACATCTCATTATGTAAGATGATCCAAAATTAGCTGGGCCCTGTATGTGTGTTTGTTCTTCACAGAAAGGGTGATTGGGCTTTGGAAGGGGCTGCCCTGGGAGGTAGTGGAGTTACTGCTCCTGGAGTTGTTTAAGAAAAGACTGGATGTGGCACTCAGTCTAGTTGACATGGTGGTGTTAGGTCATTGGTTGGACTCGATGATCTCAAAGGTCTTTTCCAACCTAGTTCATTCTGTGGTTCGGTGATTCTGCGAAAAAAAAAGAATAAGCTGTGCATTTTGTCTAATGTAACTAGAATCGGTCTTGTGTAAGTATGAATTTTAATATGAAAGTAAGTTTATTTGATTTGGCAAGTTGTGCTGTGTTCTTTCCTGACATTTATGTGTTGCTTGTGTGTAGGTTTTAGGTTTGTGTTGGGTTTTTTGTTTGGCTTCATTTGGTTTTTTGCTAATAACTTACCAACAGGTCAAGAATACTGCACAGATTTGAATAACTTCTGTCAGGTCAAGAATACTGCACAGATTTGTTATGTTGGTCAACTGGAAAGGTCTCCAGTAAGTCCTTGAAATGTTTTATTTCATGTTGTTGGCTGATGATACTCAAAACTCTGTGGCTGTTAGTATATTATCAAACTTCAGTGTTATACAAGAAGCTTTTATAACAATTAGGAATTCAGTGCTCACATTTAGAGTTTTAAAACTATTTGGTAATGATTTATTATCAATATAATGCAGTCTCTGATGTGCTTATCTTCAAATTATGTTATCAACAGGCTTCTGTAGTTATTTTTACTCTAGATTTTTTTGTTTCATTTCATTAACTAAATGCAGTCGTCTTTATTTTTTCTTCTATTTGTGTTCAATTTGTGTTCAATTAAAATTAGTTTTTATAACCACTAATTGTCTCTTTTAATCTATGACCAGGGCTTGCTACTCTCCTTTCTGTGGTAATATTTTACCTCAGATTTACAAGTTTTAATGGCTTGTAAATTTTTCTTTTCTTTTCTTTTCTTTTCTTTTCTTTTCTTTTCTTTTCTTTTCTTTTCTTTTCTTTTCTTTTCTTTTCTTTTCTTTTCTTTTCTTTTCTTTTCTTTTCTCTTTTCTTTTCTTTTCTTTCTTCTTTTCTTTTCTTTTTTTTTCTTTTCTTCTCTTCTCTTCTCTTCTCTTCTCTTCTCTTCTCTTCTCTTCTCTTCTCTTCTTTCTCTTCTCTTCTCTTTTCTCTTTTCTCTTTTCTTTTTTTCTTTTCTTTTTTCTCTTTCCTTTCCTTTCCTTCCCCTTCCCCTTCCCCTTCTCTCCCCTCTCCTTTTTTCTTTTTCCTTTTCCTTTTCCTTTTTCTTTCTTTTTCTTTCCTTTTTTCTAGTTTTTTTTTTGTTTTAAATCAAGTCAGGTTTTATGGCATTTAAACAAGAAATCAACCAGGCAATTCAACTCATCTTCCATACTTGCATTTTCAGGCGAAAATTAGGATAAACTTGCTTGTTATGAATCTTTGAAATTTTCAATTTTCTATGCAAGACTAGACTGTTGTTGTGATGCCATTATTTAATTTTGCATTTTATCCAGTGACGATACCATGAGACATTCCTATTCTTTAATCTCTCCTCATACTTTCTTCCTTTCTTCTCTGTTTTGTGAACCAGTCTACTCATCCACATTGCTGCTCAGTGAATTAAATTGAGATTAACTGATGGGAGTTAATATAAACTGTTTTTTCCCATCACTTAATAGGGAGATTAGAGAAGACATTGCCATATCAATTTTAAAGCAATTTTTACCTAAAATCTGCCCTATGTAATTTACAATATGTATCACACATATTTGTATATCAGCTCAAATGAGAGACAACTCAGCACTCTAAAATCCAGATTGAGACAGGAAAAAGAAGGGCAGTCAAGCTGGCTAACATCAGTTTCAACTGGTCAAATACATGTGAGAAAATACATTGCAATTAATTAATTTCCGGATGTTGCACATCTCTAGGTAGTTCCTTTCATACCAAAGAATCCCAAAACTGACACATAAAGGTGTCATTTAATGTGCTCCCTGTAATAAAATGCAGAGAAGCAGGGGGATAATATAATGATGTAATTTGTTAAACTACTAAGTAATATATAGTAATAAATGATAATTCAGGAGCTGATTATGATTTTCACGCCTAATTAAAAGTTTAATCATTTTATCCCAGAGAGATTTTTTAATCCAAACTCTAATATTGGTGTTGAGTAGCTTACTCTAAGGTGACATGATGGTTATTTGAAAGAGAAGTAAACAGGCAATGCCTTCACAGCCTCTTACATAATAAGAAATTGCAGCATTTGGACACAGACCTTTTACCATTCAGTTTAGAAACAGGCACTTCATCTAAACTTAGACACTGCTGTCACATTGGTATGACACTTGTAGAGACCACAGATGCTAAATACATAGGTTCGTCTCAGCAGAGTTTTATAGAACTGCAGTATAGCTTTTCAGCTGAGCTGTCTGAAGAAGCCCAGACAATAATGACAAAGGTGGTTTTGAGGAGGAAGAGAAGTCCATAAGGTGCTGCATGGTGGATGAGAGTTTCACATATTGGAAAGAAATCAGTCATCATAAAAATAAAGACTTCAGCTGCCTTAGTATTATCTGTATTAAAGAATGATAATTATTTTTACAATGGCTTTTTTATATTCATCCATGGAAAAGAAAATTAATAAATTTAGTATATGCACCCACTTTGCTTGTTTAACTGAACAAAAATGAAATTGTTAACACTGGGAAGTGGTGGCTTACATGTGAGCATCCTGGCGTGTGGGAAAGTTTCCAAGGCAATGTCACTTCACTTGGCCTCCTGTCTCAGACCTGAACCTCCCAATATCAGGGGTTATTGGCAGTACCATATATGAAAGATGGTCTCCTTGGCCAGATAAAAACCATGCAGGGAATAAACTGAAGACACAGAAGTATTTCCTCGTGTGATATAATATGTAGGAAACGCAGCAAGCATGTACGTTAAAACCTATCCTCTATATGAATATAGGCGAATAAATTGCTTCTCCTTTCTTTTTCCTTTTTTGTTTTGGAACTTGGAACACATACTTAATACATTTGATAAACTTGATACTGAGTCATAAGCATTCAAATAGCCAATATTTTAAAGTTCATGTTGATGCAGAGAGGAGAATAAACAGTGTAATTTCAGGAGGATTACTAGCAGTTTGCAAGCCTTACCAGCAGCTTATGGCACCAGTGATTAAAAGGCTTCTCTACAGCTTTGTACCAGAAAGTCCCAGGAGGTTTCCCGTCCTGATGGCCATTATGGAAGACAGAAGACAATATGGTCTGAAAGGAACACAATGTGGGTGACATAGAGTTCGGAGCCAGCAGCATTCTCCCTAGGCTTTAAAATAAAACGTCCCACGCAGATTAGACTAGGTGAAGACCTCTGGGGACCTTGTGTGTGCTGATGAAGCTGCTGCCTCAGCAGCTTTGAAGCAGCTGCAGCTCTAAATAAGGAAAGATCAGGCAGTAGATGTGCAGTAGATGTGCGTTCTTACAGCACGAGCATGATCTTCCAGATGGCTCTGCAGTTGTTGTAGAGATGTGTTAGCATTTTTCTCTGTGAAAGTGCAACATATGTTTTCTGAAGTACTTTAAAATAAATAGTATTAAAATTGACGCCACATTTAAATTTAATTTGTCTAACTGTCCATGGCAATCAATGATGGTAGTTCTCAGTGAAGTCAGCTTGAGTTTCTGACACAAAGGCAGTATCAATACTCAATAATGAGTATTATCTCATTTTCTAGTAATTTCATAGCTACAGTTTAGTTTTTGAATTATTTTGTTTATAATACTCTATGCTTATAGTTTTGCCTGAATATTACACAGAGGGACTGTTTTCTGTGTATGAAATATGAATTAATCATTCGCAAAGTAAGACAATGAGTAGTCATCGAAATCTTGCTGATTCAAGAAAGAAATATATACATTATAGAGGAAGTTGCAGGTTAACATAAAAGTTTCAAAAATCCAGTTAGAACTATAACTGAACTGAAACTATTTAAGATACTTGTCATAGGCAGCATGGCAATGAATGAGGAAAACCAAGATTTCTCATTGTTCTCGGAGCAGTTTAAATGAAATCTTGTGTTATTAAATGATAATTTGTAAAAATCTATTTAACTACACAATTTTGATTTTTATGTAAAGGATTTCTCTTTTAAAAACATGCACTGTTTTATCATATATTCTTATAAAGATAGCACTAGCTAACACAAGAAAGTATTTGCCTTTTTTTCCTTCTAAACCTTAGTCTTCAAAAGCAGAGAAGGGAGTCTGGGCATGACCTGCTTTCCTTTCTCCTTATCAACACCTTTATTTTTTGAAAAACAAGGTAACCAGACCCTTCCCCAGGAATCTGTGAAGGATGTAATCTGGAAAATGATAGTGAGGTTTCTTCTCTTTACATTTCATGTAACTTCAGTATGAAATTACTCAGATTGCTTTTTGCTCCATGAGTTATTAATAATATTTATTGTCATTTTAATTTACTGAGTCTTGATATTTAATCAGTACTAGTTTTTATTTATCTAATCAGGTTTGCATCATGTAAACAGAACAATATATGCATTATCATTTAAGAAGTGAACCCTTCTTCATTTTCTCCTTTGAGGATTTCATGTGTGTATTTATGTTTATGACAATAGGACTTCAGTCTTTCAGCTACACTTACTAACAAAAATAGTGTTGCACATACTGTTTTGTCTGAAGAAGGTTAGCTTACTTAAGGTTACAGGACTTTTTTTTTCCCCAGTTATTAATATTTTATGAAAGCTTAATAAAATATCATAAACTTTCTTATTAAAAGTACTTGATAGTGTAATAACAACAGTGTGGAAAAGTATTGGTTTGGTTTGTATTTTACCATTGTGGTATAGAAAGCCATGTTACAATGTGATTCCTGAAGGTACAGTATTCTGTTTTGGCATGACTGGAGCACTGAAATCAGTGTTAAGAATTTCATTGAACTGAAAGAAAGGAGACCTTACTGAGATACTCCATTTTCAACCCATACTGCCAAAAGGAAGCTTTTTCCTTTCTTCATTTGATCCATTACATGTAGCAATGTGGGGTTTTAGGATTCCATGTGCTCTCTTTGTTTCCCTGCTCTGTATACTATTGGCTCGTTTTAAAATATGCACTCTGCTGTACCTGAAAACCTATTGGCATGTTCCCCCTGTCAATTCTCCCCCTCCATCTCCCAGGACTGGCTCCAGGGGAGAAAAGTCCCGCCCGTTCTCTTCCCCTTATAAGCCCATGTCTGCATCAGAGAGAGGGCTTCTCTCTGAGCTGGCAGCCCCTACCTGGTCCCTGCCTTTTCTTCCCCCTTCTCCTCCCCTGCAACCTCTCTCCCCGTTAGCCCAAATAAACCTCCCTGCCCGAACAGAGATGGAGTCCAGGTTCATTCCTTCATCTTACTACATTTCCTGTTAGAATTTCTGTGGTTGAAAGACTCGCACCATGCCGTGGGACCCCGGGGGCCGGGCGCCCCAGATCTGGTGGGATTACGTGGACCAGAGACCCGGTCCGGGGGGGCAGCTGGCTCCTGCCGCCCTCTCGGACCCTGCTACATCAGTTACACAGTATTAGCACTTCTTCATGGTGTGGTTTTGTTAGGTTTTTTTTTTTCCATATGCCATTCTAATGAGTTGTTGTATCTAGTGTTTTAGTAAATTAATGACTATTTTTTTTGGTGCTACAAAGAACTTTTAAGCAACTATAAATTTTAAAGCAAATTGTTGCACTTAGGAAAATGAAGCCATTTTTATGGCTATGAATCCATGTTATAGAGCAAACTGGAAATTTTCTTAACACTGAGCAAGGATATATGTTGGTAATTTCATTTCAAGTATAATTTTTTTCTGTTTCTTTTTGAACAAGCAGTAATTGCTTAGTCAGAAACACTATTTTATATGTTAGGATATGGAGGGCAGCCAGTTGCTGTTTTTCCGATTCACAGGCACAAAACTATTTTCCTTTCATGGTAAATCAAAAGAAAGATCATACTCTTTATAATAGAAAGGACTCTGTAATCTTCCCTAGTCTTCAGGGATTTAGGTGACTTCAGCTTGTTACCTATATGGGTGAATAAATAAGTAATTTATTCACAAGGGACTCAAGCCCCTTGCCTACTCATATTACTCGTCTAGTTTCTCGCGGCCTGCTGGCATTTCCATTAAAGTGAGCATTATATGAGCCAGAAGTGTTCACTCAGGCTCTCATTACTACAATTTACTCTTGCCAAAAACAGGGCTGTAGTTTATCCACCTGCCTATCAGAAACAGCTGCTGCTGCTGAGCACTTGTACAAACTGTGCACAGTCAGTGTCAAGGAGGGACCTGGTGGGCTTAAGTTTAAAATATGCTGAGAAAAGTTCCAGTAATTGTGGCTCGCACAGGCCTTTCCCATGAGAATTCCTTTTGTGTTTTATAAATAAAGATAAAGTTTGGATGTTATTAAAAACAGTGTCCCAGAATTTGGACGGTGCAGGCCTGGCCAATCAGGCCTAGGGGGAGGTTTCTGACCGACCAATCTGGGTGACCTTTGAAAACTCTATATATATGATGAAATCAATACAATAAAGGTCTTTCCTTCTTGCCACTGAGAACTGAGTTCTTTACTCTGCTAGCTGCTCAACAGCAACAAGTAATCAAACAACGTAGGCAATTTTGTAGCATTACCTGGTTCTGTGCGCTGGCCCTATTTAGTACACAGATGCAGATGTAAACACATATAGAGATAACCACCAATAAAGTATTTCAGAAGCAGAATTTTCTGGTAATTATATCAGCTCAATTTCCATTCTTTTTTGCATAGAAATATGCAGTGATCATAACACCAAAAAGGAAGGAGAAACAGAGATAGGGAGAAAGAGAAAATGAATCTCTTGGCTCTCTTTTGTAGGTAAGTTTGTGTGACATGTAGGAATCAATGTTAATGCTGTGTTTCTATAAGCTAACAGCTTGAAATGCACTTACTTTCTCATGTGTTACTGTTTAGTCAGTCTAGTAAACAATAATTTAGCTATAAAATGAAAAATGTTCTTGGAGAGCAGTGTTTTGGTCTTTGAATAACACCAAGCCTTGTCACATTTTTAGCTATTACTTGTCTTCTGTATACAGTCCAGTTCCTGAGATTCCTTTCTTTTGCCCTTAATAGTTGTTCATAGGGAAGATTTTTGCTAGGTTTCATATTAAATGAGAAAAGACATAAAATTACTGTATTTAGTCGGGTGGATGTTAGGTTTTGTTGTGGTTTTTGTTTGTTGTTTGTTTAATAAGGAGGCTAGATCTATGTTCTTTTTGGATACAATTCTTCTTGGTAATTTCTAAAACTTGAACATTTCCAAGTACATGGAAATACATGGATTCAGATGATGTAAACCATATATTTTGTAACTTAAATCACGCTCATTTCTTGGCTAGTGAAAGTCTCTCTTTTCCACTGTGATCAATTATGACCAAAAACTATAAAAACACCAAATGGTCTTAGATTTTTAAGAAGGCCCTGCTGTACTTGTTCAGAGAATATGTTTGCTAGTAAGATATATTGATGCTGCTTTCTGGTACAAATTTGAGTCTGAAACATTTTAAAAGAAATAAGTCTGGTGGGCAGATATTCACTGCATTCAACTTGTACCTCATTTGTCCTTGAGCCAGTGCTGCAGGTGTTTATTGCTGTTCCTTTCTAGTTGAGATGAATATTGATTTTAGATGTAAAATTAAGTACAATTTTTTGTAGCATACAGCTAAATAATATGGTAATGAAAATTAATCATGAGCCAGCTTTGCTGTTACTCATAACTAACAATTTTAGCAGGAGCATTTCGTTGCCATATTAAAATAAAAGCATCATGATTGACCAACTGTTTGGTTTCTCCAAGTAATATAACCCTGAAACAGGAGAACACATTTAGTAAAACAGTGATGTCATGCTTCTATAGTATCCTTTCTGAACATTTTTTTCCAAGTTTGTTTTGTGTTGGCAAGCGCATGTGAAATGAAGTGAAAAATGCTGTTGACAGGTCTCCCCAAGAAAACATACCTGTCCTGTTACCTATCTAGGTACCTCTGATATCTGTGTAGTTTTGTGGATAAAGTGTCATAATTCTGGAAGCGTTTCATTGCTGGACAAAAAACAGCATGGTTTTGGCATAAAGATACTATGAAATGTGAATAACCTCTTGGGATATATGCCAGAAATGGAGATAGGATTTGTAGAGTGGTTGTAAGGCAGTTCTTCAGTTTTTTTTTGTTCTGATGCAAGAATGTAAAACTGAAGACAAAACAATGAAAGAAACTAGAAAGTCTGTAGTATGTAGTAGTAAGAAGGCTAATATCTTTTTCAGGGTTGTGTAGTCCTCAAAGTATGATATTTCAGCCCTCTGACAGTAACTCTGAAATATGTTTCTTGCACTTTTCATTAAAACTGCATTTCATTAAAAAAAATCCTGATTTTTGAGGCAAGGTAATGAAAAATAAAAATCTCAATCTAAGTCCTTGAGGTAGTGCAGTCAGAATTTTTCTAGGCACATTAGTCACTTAGGGAAATGCTTGCCCATTTTGTGGTTATGCTATCATAGTTTTACAAAATATTAATACGCTGTTTTTGATTGTATCATTTGCTGTGTTTATATTCCGGTTGTAAACACTTTTTTTACTTGGTCAGTACACTTAAATTTGTAGGACAACATACAGGTCCTAGACCTTTTTTATTTTTCAATATCTTTTCACATTCCTAGTAGATCAGGTGTGCTTCTGCTGTCTGGATTTACTGTGCAGATTGTCCAATTGCTATGTTTTAAGCAGGACTTACCTTTTTGGGAGCTATTGTGAATCTGTAGATTCTGAGTCTGTGTAAATGATTGTAAAGGAAGTTCCTTTACAGTTTTCTTGTTCTGTGTTGGAGTCTTTATTTTCTGACCTTTTTGGGGTAATTTCTTCTTCTCAGTTCTCAGATCCCTATCTGAAATAACACTATGACAAGGTTGTTTTAATCATATCTAGTATGTAAGTTAAGTTGGGGTCAGTTCCATTCCTAAATAATATTCATCATGTTTCCACCGAAGGAGAATGTATGTATTGTAGACGTACACAAAGTCTGTTCTAACTTTTGCCATTTCCTCCATTTTTAGGGCCATTTTTTCTCTCATTCAGTCTTCTTTCTCTGTTCTTACAAGACTTCTAAAAACAACAATAAAAACAAAATAATGGCACATTCAGATATTCCAGCAAGCTTTCTGAACACTACTGTTTTGACCCATTCCGATGTTGAGTTGTCAAATGGTCTCCCCTGCACCATTTCTTCACTATTTAAGATGTCAAGCAGACAGTACTGTCCACATAAAAGAATTATCTTGAAGGAGTGTTAAAAGGTAATGCATGTAGAAACCCATTACAGAGGTTTTGCTTTAGTAAACCTTTAACACTGAAGATTGTAAGATGTAAGATTTGTAAGTAGATGCTCTGTAAGAAGTGTTAATGCTAGAGAGGTACTGAGAATTCCTTCTTATGCCCTGCAGATTAAGAAGCTTATACTGGCCTGTTCAGATTTCAACTCTGAAAGAAAGACCTATATAAATGATATTTGAATTCTAATGTTGACTTAATAGATGACTCACTTTTGAGACAGTAGAAACAAAAGCCTTAGCAAAAAATTGGTACATGTAGCTGTCAATAACTTCTTTTTTTTCCCTTACTGACATTTTCATAGTTTCACGTGATGTAGAATTGAGACCAGAAGCATTTGAAATGCTTCATGATATTAGTCAGAAGGTGACACCTCTGCTTTCTTTCAGATCTCCTAATGTGAAACTATATTTAAACATAAAACTTCTGAATCATCTGCTGTTGAATCCAAGTTCCCCCAAAGCTAATACTGAGCATGCTAACATTCTCTCTTGTGTTAGGCATCCACACAGAATTGTAGAGTTGTTAAGGTTGGAAAAGACCCCTAAGATCATTGAGTCAAATCATTAACCTGGCACTATTGTGTTCATCATTAAACCATCTCCCCAAGTATCACATCCACACATCTTTTGAGTACTGCCAGCGATGGTGATTCCACTGATTCCCTGGGCAGCCTATTCCTGCCAGGGCTTCCCTTGACCAATCTTTCAGTGAATAATTTTTTCCTAATATCTAATCTAAACCTCCCCTGGTGCAACTTGAGGCCATTTGCTCCAGATCCATCTGCACAACCTTCTTACCCGCAAGCAAATCAATACTCCTGCCCAGCTTGGTGTAATCTGCATACTGAGGACGCACTCAATTTTCTTGTTCAGATCATCAATAAAGGTGTTAAACAGAACTGGTCTGAGTAGAGAGCACTGGGGAACACCACTTGTGTTGTACCACCAGCTGGACATAACTCCATTTACCACCTCTCTGCTCCCAGCTATCCAGCCATCTTTTCACCCTGTGATGAATGCTCCCATCCAAGACATAAGCAGCCAGTTTCACAGAATCACAGAATTGGTCAGGTTGGAAGGGATCCCAATGGGTTGTTTGATCCAACCTCCCTGCTCAGGCAGGGTCAACTTGCAGCACATGCCACAGGATTGTGTCCAGACAGTTCTTGAGGATCTCCAGTGAGGGAGACTCCACAACCTCTCTGGGCAATCTGTTCCCATGAACGGTCATTTGCACACTAAAGAAGTTTATCCTCTTATTCCAGTGGAACTTGTTGTGCATCAGTTTCTGCATCTTGTCCTATTTCTTGGTCCCACCAAGCTGAGTGTGGCTCTATCCTCCTGTCACTCTCCCTTCAGATACTTACAGACGTGGATGAGGTACCCTCTCAGTTTTCTCTTCTTGAGGCTGAACAAGCCCAACTCCCTCAGCCTTTCCTCATAACAGAGATGTTCCAGTCTCTTAATCATCTTCATAGGCCTCTGCTGGACCTGCTCCAGGAGCCCCATGTCTCTATTGCACTAAGGAGCCCAGAACTGGACACAGCACTACAGATGTGGCCTCACCAGGGCTGAGTAGCGGGAGGCAGGATCACCTCCCTGACCTGCTGGCAATGCTCTTCCTAATGCACCCCAGGATACCATTGACCTTCTTGGCCATAAGGACACACTGTCGGCTCATGGACAGTTTATTGCCCATCAGGACTCTCAGGTGCTTCTCCACAGAGCTGCTTTCCAGCAGGTTGGCCCTCAGCCTGTCCTGGTGCTTGGGATTATTCTTCTCCAGAGGTAGGACTCTGCAATTGCCTTTGTTAAACTTCAGGCAGTTCTTCTCTGCCCATCTGTCCAACTTGTCAAAGTCCTTCTAAAGGGCTCCACAGCACTCTGGGGTATTGGCCACTCCTCCCAACTTTGTTTTGAAGGAGAATGCTGTGGGAGATAATGTAAAACACTTCATTAAAAGTTCAGGTGGGCATCATTCTTCAGTTTAGGCATGCCCTCACATGTTTTAGTGCATATGGAAGCATTTGCTTAAAATCACAGTGGCAATCACATGAACTTACGTGACAAAAGTTAAGAATCCTGATTGCCATTTGCGCTTTGTCTAATGCAAACAGGATAAAAATTCTCCACATGAAAGTCACTGGCAGTTTTCCTATCCCATCTCATGGAATTCAGAATTTAGCCAAAAAATTTCATGAAACATGAAAAAGGAGTATATTTACATTTTATTATTATCCCTTTACAGCTTTATTATTATCCCTAATAAGGCAATAATAAGGAGATAACTGACAAAGAGACAATATGTGGTCTGGTATATGTGTGCATTTTATTTGTGTTAATATAAATGAAATTTGGAGGTCATATGGTGCAATGTGTTTCTAAAATCACTTGGTTAACAGCAGATGGCTGAGTCTATTAAAAAAACAGGGTCTTGAAAAATGTTAGGGATGGAGACTGCACAGACTCTGTGGAGAGGTAATGGCTTTTTACTTGCCTAATGGCGATGACAGCACTGCATTACAGGACCATGTGGTTAGAGGTGAAACTCACTAAAGGTAAATAAACTTTACGGGCTGAAATGTGCAACTGGAATTTGCTACATAAATTTTTTATGACCTTGTTTTATTGGCAGTTTTTTTAATATATCATATGGTGTTGCTTGATGAGGAATTTTGCAAAACAATGAGAGTTTCTTCGCTTGTGAGAGGTAAAAGTTGAGATAATTTTTCTTTGAAAGTCTGGTAGGTGTTTTTCAGAACAAAAAAAAAATCTATTGTGTGTTCTTTAGTATTAATCTCAGTTACTTTGAGAATAACATTAAGTAATCCTGGAATATGAGTTCTCTATAATTAAGCTGTCTTCTCCAGATAAGTACCCCCTTTAATATTAAGAACTCTAGAAGAAAAAAATATCTTAAAATATATAACACTTCAAGGAAAATGAGGAGGGAGGAGTTACAAAGTCTATGGCTGCATACATCCTCTCAGGTCAGCAGTTGCTTTGTGTATGCTAACTGAAATCTGACAAATCTCAGATAATCTTATTGTATCCCACACTGTGTAAAGGGCAAGCACAACTCACCCTAAAGCTGGACATTTGTATTCTTTACCAGGTTTGGGCAGACAGAGTGCAGAGCTGGCAGTAGGGCTCAGCATATTATTCAATGGAGTAATCACGGAGAGATTAGTCTGGGAAAGCATGCTTGCTGTGTTAATGTCCCTGAGTTGTTTTTTGGATGGTGGTGGTTTGATTTTGGGGTTTTTTTTTTGGTTTTTTTGGATTTGGGGTTTTTTTTAGGTTGTTTTGTTGTTGGTTTTTTTTTCTATTTTCTCAGATGTTTTTTCTGTTCAAGAATTTCACTGCCATTTTTTAATCTCCTCTAGACAGTCTGTGACACTCTGCCTTCTAGAGTCATCCTCTAAAAACCACATGTATTTTTCTAGTGATCTCATTTCACTACTCTTGGCATACTCAGGACTCATCTCAAATCTGGTTTGAAAACATCACAGCATAGTTGAGTGGGATTTAGTTGCCTTAATGTCATGTTAGATGCCTTGTGATATTTACTCATGGCCAGAAGACCACTTCAAAAGGTCAGCTGTAGAATCCAGTTTTATATCTGACTGTCCCATTTGGATGTCATTAGGTACCTATATTTAGCTAGTCTCCCCTATGTGTTCTGACTCTGAATGTCTGTCTAAAAGAAGTTGTTAGCTGACCACTAACGTCCATTTGCCCTTTGAACCAAAACTCCATAATTTCCAATGAGCTTAATTTTTAATTTAATTTTAATTTTAATTTAATCCAAATTACCAAGAGCTTTACTTTCTATTATGATACTTTTCAGTATTTAATATGCCATTGAACAAAACACTTGCAAACCCATTAAAAAATTGGACTCTTACAGGTCACTACCTATCTAATGTCAGGCAGTTAATTACACATTACATCAAGAAGAAAAAAAAAATAGTCTTGAATTCCCAGAAATAGTGTATAGACGTAAGAAAAACTCTTGGACAAATTTCAGATCTTAAGAAAACACACTAATAGAAATAAATAAGTAAGTAAATAAATAAATACATGACAATGTCTTAATGTATTGTGTTCCACTCATTGTGAATCCTGTACCTTAGAGGAAAAAAGCTCTAAAACAAATTAATAATGGCAACAGCAACTGATTATTAGTATGGCAATGATAAGAATATTAATAATAATACTGACTTCTATGTCTCAGAATTTCAACAGAACCTTAATACTAGAAGGAAACACATCAGGATCACACATACAAAGAATAGTCTGTTGTTATCCCTAACAGAACTATAAGTTGTAAAGGTATCAATAACAGTTCCTGTAAGACTAGCTGGCCAGAGATCAATTATCCTGCTCTGTGATAACAGCAGAATCAAGAGGCAGATTGGTGGAAGTGAGCCAGAAAAAGTTAGCAAAGGCAAAACCAGAGAATTTAGCAGTGAAGAAATTTACTAATTCTGAAAAAGAGAATGTGGAAAAAAATCAGATAGTGAATCTTATAATACTTTAAAAGGAAAAACTTATCCAAACTGATGCTCTTTTTGTTGTATGGAAGAGTTACAGACCCACTTGCAATTAAGTCATATCACTGATGACACATTTCAGTTGTAACCAAGGATCAATAGCCTTGTTCTGGGACAGCTGTCACTTTATTTTTAAATGGCTTACACTGTGCAATGTAGGTACTACTGGTTTTCTAGCTGTTACTCTTTGTAGTTTCTCTTCAGCAGCTAGAGATCTCTGATACTTGCCAGTTATATTACAAAGAGGCAAATAAGGGGCAGTAAAAATTATATGTTGTGGAGCCATGTCTGCAATTTCTGGTAATACTTTGACCCAAACACTTGTTCAAGGGCTTTAGGGTATATTTGAGGACTTGTTTGTCAGTAGCAAGGTTTCTTGACTTGAAAAATGATATCTTGTTGTGGGGCAAAACAAAACACCTGCATGTGGAACCGAGGCTAGGCTTGCCTGTGGTTTTCCTGTTTCTTATCATGAATGATTAATGAGTATTTTAAAGCAAGCAGTGCATTTTAAGAAAGTGAGCAAAGCTTCTCAGTAAAGGAAGTTCACATACTTCACTGGTGGAATTTACAGTACAGTGAATAATTCTCTGTCCAACATGTTTTTTTTTTACTAACTTGTCTTCCATATAGGGCAGACTCTTTCAGCCTCATAGATATATAGACACCAAAGATTATCACGTAAAAAAAAAATGGATACGTTTACTACATTTTTCATATTTTATACCTAGATTCTGTTTTTGGATTCACATTCATTAGAATTTACATACATATCACTGGATTTTTCTGATAGGATGCTTAATGGAATAATGCAAAAAATAATTTCTTGGTGATTTAATATATCTTTATTTAACTTTTTCTTGGTTGGCTTATTCATTTTTATTAGTATCATATACTGTGAGATTAGTTAGGTGACAGTAATTAAGAAAAGTTTTTCATGAGATTATATTGATATAGTGCATATTTGAGAAGTGCTGGTAATGTATATAAAGGCAGAAAAATAGTCTCTAAAACACATTTAGTTCTAAATTTGTACTAAACCAGGACTAAATTATTTTTGTTGTTTGAGTATTTTTAGTGGTTTCGGAGCAGTTTCAGAATCAATGCTTCTTTATTTCTCTATGGCAGTAATTAATTTGATTTTACTCAAAAGGTTTTCAAATTAGCTCATTTTCCTATATTTGGCATGAGATACGAATTTACATATTATTCCCAAGCTACTTACAAACCTTGAAAATGCCATTGCTGCCCATTTAATTATTTCAATTAGAGTTCTAATTTTGAACAGCTGCTTAAAAATAAAAATCTGTACATTACTGTAGTACAGACTCTATAGATTTTCTAGGATAAACATTTGCTAGGATAAACATCTTAACATCTGCATGTTCTACTACAAGGGACAGTCCAATGCCTATGCTGTTTCCTGCTTGCTTAAATATAGTGCAAAGAAGAGCACTATTTTCTGATTGTGTTCAAAACTTATTTCTGTTTCAGTGAAAGCTGCTGAATTGTCAGGCTTCTGGTATCTTCAGTGGAGGCTTGCAAGACTGTTTGGTGGAAAACAAATTTCTAAGCTCTTGGTTAGTCATCAAGTAAGTATCTTGTCTGTTTGTATAGTTTTCATTCACCTCCAGTGAAGGTTTTGTTTTGTCTTAGGTAAATAACAAAAATTATTTCACCATTATTTTGACTTTCTTTTCTATAAAAACATTTTTCTCTCGTGTCTAGTGCTCCTTTAAAGTTTATAACCATTTAAGTCAGTGCTTATAAGTATTTCAGAAAAAAAACCCAACAGAAACATTTACTTAGTATTCCCTTTCAGCATCTATCAGAATGCTGTTCAGTGACCTGGATTACTCCCAAACAATGAAGCATAAGTAGGACTAAGAAATGATCTGATTGTCTAAATATGTTCCTCCATTAACGTGATAAAGGTGGTCAAGAATGGTGTCTAACAATCAATTACTAAAGTAGGTAAATCCAGTTACATGGTACCCAAACACCTAGGTCCTATTATTATCATTCACCTGACTGATTTTCAGATTGTCTCATTTTTCTTACAGTTTCACAGACTTTGTTCTTCATACCAATATAATCTTAAATATTTTAAATTTGTTTAGACAAACAGTAAGCCACTCATTTAAAGCAGATTCTCTTGTCATCTTATGCCTGTTGTGTGGCATAATAAATTTTTCATACCTTTGTTGGTTTCTTTGGCTTTGTTTCTAAACCTAAAGAAAAAAAAAATGGGTCAATGGGAAAGCATTTGAAATAGGAAAATTATAGGAAAAAACCCAAACTATGACACTGCAAAACTGGGGGGGGAAGCTAGCTGAAACATTTAAATGATACTTACAAATTCTACTCAGGTAACAGACTTAAACCTTTTAAAAATTATGCTGGTGGAGATTAGAGGATTGGTGCACTGTCTAGGTCAGTTCTCATCAAAATGTAGTGATTTATATTTGGATTTTTCTCACAGAACACATAAATGTGAATGTAATTGTCAGTTTAAAAAATTGGCAATATTTGAACTTGTCTCAAAAATATGTAATTGGATCTCTTTGCAAAATATTCTTCTGCTCTTAAACAATCACAGTCCATGAAAACTAGTAATGCTTATTTATTTATTTGCTCTTTGGCACTAAAATACAATTTTAGTGATGGAAATAATTTTCAATTAGTCAGTCCAATAATGTAATCTTATTTCACCACTTGGCAGTATCAAAAATAAAGATGTATTTCTCTGTAAGGAACAAGTACAAAGATTATTTATTTTAGAATTTGATAGCTCAAACTGATTATGTCATTCATTACCAACTAACTCATAAAATAAAAGATTGAGAATTTTATCCTCATTTTAACGCTGTTTTATGCATTTAGCCTAACAAAAATAGATGTTGATTGAACTGATTGAATTGTTAGGAAGGATGGTTAAATAAACTCAAGTGTTTAATTCAGTTAGCACTCAGAGAAGAAGGCAATATCCAACCTAAAGCTGAGATGCAAAATTTGGCTTATACTCAGTGGAAAATGAAACAGGATTCAAGTACTAGAAATCACAGAAATAAAATTTAAGTTTTTAATCAGCTGACCCCTCTAGCAAATTTGTACAGCTACCCTCACTCTTGATTAATTTGGAATACTTGTGATTTTGTGTAACTCTAAGGCCCTAAATGCAGTCTGAATGTATAGATTTATTAGTTAAATATTTTTTCTTGTTTTGTAGCAAGTTAATTAAATTTACAAGGACAGAAATTATTACATTGGAGTGCACATCTATGTCATTCAAAAGGTTATGCAAAATGCTTACATGTACCCTATCTTCAAACATACAAAAAGGGAACATATTCAATCACACACCTGCTCGTAGACTGAGAAAGTTAACACAGATCGTTTTAATTTTTTCATACCATATATCATAATTTTGTTCATACTGTATCTAAGTAACTGCAGTGTTCATGGTATGAGTTATGTATGACCAAGTTAGAGAAGAATATTTTAAGAATGGGAATGCTACAGCTGTCTTTTTCAGTGTCATTGAATGTCATGAAGTTTTTTTGCACTCTTTTAACTATTGAACAATTTTGGTTTGCTTCTGTATTTTCTTTTATCACATTAACATAAAAGGGAAAAAGCTCTTTCAGGGAACAAAGCCAGTTTTATTTTGGTTTTTTTTTTTTTTTTGGTGTGCTAAAAAAGCAAGAGTGATTGATGTCAGTGAGTCATAGTTAAAGATGTTGCTGCTTGAGTGGTGTGACACTGGCATGATCTCACTGAGTAGGTTAAAGTGTAACACAGAGAGGTGGAATAAAGGCATTCAATTACAAGAGACTCATCAGATGACACACACAAATTCATGATCTCTTTGACTACTATTGCAATGCTGTATATCTTCAAAGCCTTTGAAGAGTGTTAGCTGTGCAGTTCCCTTTTATGTCAGCAGGAGACAAGCTTTGCTGTGATAAGATTAAGCTGACTTCATTTTGCACACTATTTTACTGAGCAGAACATAACCTGACCACTTTTGTTATGGAATGCTATGTATTATGAAAGTATGTTTAGCAAGAAGTAGATTAATTAATTAATGAACCATGTAACAAGTAATCAGTATAAGCTTTCATATTGTCTTAGCAGTTTCATTTTCATCTATAAATTTCTTTTTGTCTTTGAGTCCCTGAACACTTAATATAAGTTTTCAGGATCTCCTTGATACTATTTTGTCCTTGGTCCATATTTTCTTTCCTTTTTACTTAGATGATAACAAGAAAATTTGGGTTTGTGAGTTTGAATTAGTAGCATAACATAAGCAAAAACCAACAAAACTACTTCCAACTGAGTTGGTGCTAAAATTTCTCTTGATGTTATTAGTTTTAGGACAGAACTCTACAAATCTGCTATTCAGTGAATTGAAAATAGTTTGTACATGCTCAGTAAATACCTGTCATAGCACTTTTAGGAAAGAAATTAATAATCCATCTCTCAAAAATATTTTCTGTTTTAATAAAAATACTCCTGAATTTAAGTAAAAGATTATACTAAAATATGAGCAAATAAAGCACCAGCTGCACTAAGGCAGACCTGGAAGTTCCTGAACTTGAAGGAAATGTAGCTGTTGGCCACCATTCACTCAATTTGAAAGCAAAATGGCCATGAATGAAATGAAGACATCTTTCTATGGTGTGGGTTTCATGACTGTGACAGTGTAGGTAGAATTGTTATGGTTGTATGAAATGTTATGACATCTCTGTTTGAAGGACCTCTGCTGGCCAGGAAGGACGAGTTTGTCTGGAGACAGCTGTCTTGGCTTTATGGTATTGATTCATGATAGTTTGAGATTCTTTAAGATGTCTTGGCGTGAGCTGGTGTGTAGCCCAGCTGCTCTGTTGCATCCTGAAGAAATGTAAACAGTCTGAAAAGCAAGATGCATTTTAGAAAATGCAGTGGGTGAATTGTGAATACATGGAAGCTCTCATTAGTGGTGTTTGCAATTCAGTTTGTCACAAGAGTGTCATTGGGTGCTAGATTAGGGACTGGTACCTATTTGTATATGAAAACAAATGAGGTGAAGAATCATATGTCTAGAAATAAATATGCATCTTTAAAAACGTAGTAGTTTCACAGAAACGTGGTGAAGGCTTAATTGAATGATACACCTAACAGTGATTGAAGACAATTAACTTCTACCCAGGCTACACAACCAGTTAGCTTTAAAGGAATGCAGGCAGAGATTTTCTAATTTGCTTCTTTCTGATGACAAACTTCAAGATCCAGGCACAATCCAAAACTCATCTGTTGATTTTACAAAGTATATGAAAAGGAGCTAATAGAAAGGTATTTAAGCTTTGAAGAAATATAACCACTAACCTCTTTTTGAGTTGATTAAAAAAAAGATGTCTTAACAGAACATAGTTTCTGATCAGCATTGTACACTATGCTGTTTTTTGGATATCATGTCTTCGACAGAAATAATGGATGCAACTCATGCTTGGTATCCATTTAACTTTCCTAAGAATCATATTGAGAAATAATTTAGTACAATTTTGGAATTTGACCCATACACATTTATAAAGGAACCAACTGAGATGCTAAATTTTATTAATTAACTAACTTAGGTACAAAAAATTAGAGTGAATTTTTCTTTTCACTGATGTTAAGATCCAAGAGATGTCTGCCCAAATTAAGGTGCAAATGAGACCATATGCCAAAGTCAACAATATGAATTTTATTTAATAATAAATGGGTGGTAGAGAGAGAGAGAAATAAATAGGAAACAGGAAAGGAAGAGGTAGAAGAGTGGGCAAGGCAGAGGGAGAAGAGAGAGGGCAGAGGTGGGGAAGAGAGAGGTGGGGAGAGAGAGGTATCCTCCTTCACTTTGGGGCTCTCGGTGGTGAGGCAGGGCACTGGGTACATTCAACTGCTGGCAGTTTCTGTGCAGAAAGGGTTGCTGGGTCCACAGAGTCCACCATCAACTATCAGATCTTTTCGCTATCTGTAAATTGTAGCAAACAAAGCAAGCAATGTTTCTTGGCTACATGTTACATAGTTTTCTTATTATTAGTATTTCATCTTCTGTTGGTTAAATGGTTCCCTCATTTCTTATGCTAATTAGTCTGCACTCTCAGTCCTTCTCTTCTTTTGAGGCTGTGGGTATCTTGGGTCAATGGGCCATGAATCAGTGGTAGCAAACTTCCCCTGCTGGAATAACTTTTTAGCCTGTTGGAGCTGATTTCAGCACAGTTGCTGAGTTGGTTTTATTAGTTTCTTTCTTGTCTTGGGAGTTCTGCAAAATTTCCTTGTGGCCCCTAAATTGTGCATTCTCTGTATCTATTATCAATGACAAATCCTTTGTCCCGGGTTAATGATAAGACTCTCTCCTCCGAGAGCGAAGGGCCCCGACACTCCCTCTCCCACTTACAACAGAACTTCTTAGATGGAAGTGAAGAAAAAACTATTTATTTAACAAAACCACGCAGAGTGCCCTACAAGGCACAGGGGAAAGGGAAAAAAACAAGGTGAAAGGCAGTTATTCAACCTGATTAAAAAGTCCTTTTCTCAGACGCAGTTCTTCTCCTCCTCGCCCCCCACCCGGGGCCGGGTGGAGCTCCCTGGAGAGCTCTGCTGTCCTCTGGCCCTCCTGGGTCTCCGGGTGGTAAAGCAGATCGAAGAGAAGGGGTCCAAACGAGGAAAAAAGAAGAAGAATGGAAAAAACGGGAACAGAGCTCACTCTGACCCCCGTCCAGCACGCAGTTTCTGCTGGGCGACGAATCTTCTCCCGGAGCAAGGCTTGGAGAAAATGTTTTCAAAACAACCCGCGTTTTTCTTTGCGGCTGGGTGCAGTTAAAGAGACAGGACCACACATTTTTTTCTTTCTTGGGCATATAAGCCAACGATAGGGGATAAAGGATTATCATATCATCAATCTAAGACATCCTTCTTTCCAAGCTTTGTAAACCTCCCCCTAGGTCTGAGGTCATTGTATTTGTCTTCTGAGCACCTGGACAACAGTACTACCTTTATCAAGTCCAAGTTCCAGGTATCCACAGAGGAATGTCAGGGGGCTGTCGTGGTCATTGATGGTCTCAGATGCCCTCTGTCTCATAACTTGGGGGGATCTCTGACCAGTGATATGCATAGGAGAAGTTGCTTCCTTTCACAGACTGTCACAGTGGGGAAATTCTGTTTGGGTGCCTTAGCCAGGATGTGCTAACCAGATCCCAGCCAGGCCTCTGCCAGGCCTGGAATTAGCACTTTCCTGTCATAAATTCCTCCCTTCTGTGGCCTTAAAGATGTTTGAGACAGGAAACTCTGCACTTTAGCTCCTAACAAATATTGGCTAATAACTAAAAAAAAAGCTAATATCATTGAATTTCCCCACCATAAAGGTGCATTTTCCAGACATTTCAAACTTTTTTTTGACCACTAAGGATGTGCTGTTTAGATCAAGGGTTGGCTTGTTCAGTGTTAGCTTTTTCAATTAAACAGAAAAACATAAAAGCTTTGTATTTAGGAAAACACTTCCATGCTTAGAGTTTAACATTTCCTGTAAAAGTCTAATATGCAAGGAATGGTAGAACAGTAAATTGCAATAGAGGATATTATAGTATTCTCCAACTATTGACAATATCATCCCTTCTTCCTTTAGAATGTATTGTGTTTTGGCTTAAACTCTGCTCTGCACTGGTGCAGCTGCATCTTGAATATTTTGTGCGGTTTTGAGCACCACAATATAGGAAAGATGTTAAACTATTAGAGAACGCCCAATGGAAGGGCAGCACAGATGGTGAAGGCCTTGAGGGGAAGCTGTATGAGGCACAGCTGAGGTCTCTTGGTCTGTTCAGCCTGGAGAAGAGGAGAGTGAGGGGAGACCTCATTGCAGTCTACAACTTCCTTGTGAGGGGAAGATGATGGGAAGTCTTCACTGTAGTGACTAGTGGCAGCACCCAAGGGAATGGCCTGAAGTTGTGTCAGGGGAGGCTTAGGTCGGATATCAAAAAGGGTTTTTCATCCAGAGAGTGGCTGGGCACTGGAACAGCTCCCCAAGGAAGTGGTTGCAGCACCAAGCCTGACAGAGCTTAAGAGTTTGGATAAGGCACATGGTGTGACTCTTGGGGATGGTGCCATGCAGGGCCAGGAGCTGGACTGGATGATCCTTGGGGGTTCCTTCCAACTCAGCTTGTTCTGTCATTCTGGGATATATGGCTATAAAGAGATGTAAAAGGACAGGGATTTGAGGTACACATGTATGAGAACTAGAGAAGAATTTTGGGTGCAATATGAAGACAAACTGTGAGGGTAATTAATATTCAGTGAGGCCAATGAAAATTTAATTCAACTAATTTAGGTAACAGAGCATCTCATTTTCTTTTGCACTCCCAGTATAAATGCTATTTTCATCTCTGTGGTGGTTCGTATCAGCTAATTCCTGCATAACTACATCTGCTGACAGTGAGTAAAACATTGTCTTTGCTCCTACAAGTGCTCTTTGAAGCCTACAGAGCGACACCAGCACTGATTGTTAGTAATAATTGAAATTAGTTTTCTGAAAGTAACTTATCTCATCCTAACACACCTTATATTTTTGTCAGCTGTAATTTTCAGTCTTGTGTCCCTTTCTGGATGTAAAAAGAAAGCCACAGTGAATAAGTATAGAGTGCAGGATTCATTAAAAACTGTTTGAACACTGTGCAACACTGTGCTGGGAAAAACACACAGAATGAATACTGATTCGTAATGTGTGTTGGGAGTGGGAGAATGATGCATTTCAGAAGAAGCTTACTTTTGATTATTTAAAACATTCCTTCTGTCTTTACTGACAAAAAATCTGTCTGAACTATGTATTCGTACAGGAATGTGAAGAAAACTCTAAATTTTTAAACAATTATTCGAAATAGATTAGCAGGAATCTGTGTGCTTATTAAAGGATGATAATGCTATTGTCTTTTCAGGTAGGGGGCAGCAAGCAGATTTCTAGGGCTCTAGGGCTTTCTGGTTGTTTTTTTGGTTTGTTCTTTTGTTTGTTTGTTTGTTTGTTTGTTTTTTGGTTTTTGTTTAGTTTTTATGTGAGGTTAAAAATTGAATGCTCTGATTAGAATGTATAACCAAGAGAAGAGGAATTACAGCAGATACAGAAATAGAGGAAAGGTAAGAAAATGTACGAAATGTGCTATTGTACTTTTTTAAGTTTCTGAGTATCTGTCCCTTTTGATCTCACTTTCTCTAATGACGTGAGAAACTTTAAAAATAAATCACTGAAAGAAATTAAATTTATTACCCCAAATATAAGTCAGGATATTTTTCATTACATCCTTACTCTTTCATGCTTTCTCTGGCCCTGTGAGTCTTTGTGTTCCAGGCAGAGTTTAAGAGAATTTCAGGCAAAGAAGGGCCACTGCTTTCCCTCCTGACACAAGGTACAGCTGCTGTCCTGGCTGGGTCTTTTGGACAATCAGGAAGAGTTCCATGAGAATGGAACTGAGCCAGATTACTCTAATTTTAGCTGACTACTATTGAATGAGGACTGTCCACTACCACCCTCATATCATAAAGGATTTTTTTTCAATGTTTATTGCTTCTGAAGGAGTACTTAGCTCAAGAAATCATTGTAAAATCCTGTTGCTTTCTTGGGCTCCTCATGCCATTTTTACATAACTAGATGATACAGATGAGTTGCACAGTAGAGATTAATGGGAGACAGCTTGCTATTTGCAGATTTTGTTTGTTATTAATTATGTGCAGTCTTTATGATTAGATCATTATTTTAAAACAATTAAGTACACCTTGATGGACTCTTGAGATGTATCTAGTTATGATAATTACTGAAAATATTCTTGTAAGATTGTTACAGCTCACTATGATAGGTGCTTAGCCTTGTCTAAACATTGTGAAAAGAATATAATTAATCCTTAGTCATGTACATATACATATTAAACATGTAATGCTTCCAAAAGGTAAGTTGGCACCATCCCATGTTTAAATACTGGATGCAGATTTGAAGAAATAATCTGACTTTGCTCTGTGTTCTGTAGTTGCAACATGTGTCTGGTGAAATTGCTTTTCTGATTTAGAAGAAACACTCTGGTTCTTGAAAAGTTATGGGACAGAGAACGAATGGACAGAAGTACTAGACATTTCATTAGGTTGATATGCTTTTATTTAGAGATGCATACCTCCTGCAAAATGTTTTTGAGTGGAATGAGATTTACTAAGAGAGAAACTCACTCCAGGCTGCATGCACAAGCCTGTGGGTATGAATATTTCCTAAACAGAGTCCTCCTGGACAACTCATTGGATACATGCTTTTCTTCAGAGTCCTGTTTCTCTGCAGAGATTGCCTTTTGAAAGCAACATTCAGCTTTCAGGCTGTGACCTAATTTCAAACATAGTATATTTTCATTAGCCTTCTATACTTAGTTTCTCCCAAACGCATGTTAGAATTGTTTTTTTCCCTGTGTTTTTAATAGTGTGCTTTAAGATATACTCTATGGTAATATGCTGGCCCTGAGCAGTAGGTAGTGAGGCACCCCACCATTAAGGGGAAGGGGAGCCCAAGATTTGTAGATGCCCATAGTGAAAAAGCAGTGACAAAATTCAGAGGGTCCACAAACCCTTGTAAAGTTTTTTTAATACATTATACACAGAACATGGAAATTGGTATAACCTAGTCCCTTATCTTATAATATAAAACCAAAAGAGTGGATTCTAAGTAAGGGGTAGGGTGAAAGAAGAGAGAGAGGTAGAGAGGGAGAAAAGGAAGGAAGGAAGGAAGGAAGGAAGGAAGGAAGGAAGGAAGGAAGGAAGGAAGGAAGGAAGGAAGGAAGGAAGGAAGGAAGGAAGGAAGGAAGGAGGGAAGGGAAGGAAGGAAGGAAGGAAGGAAGGAAGGAAGGAAGGAAGGAAGGAAGGAAGGACGGAAGGAAGGAAGGAAGGAAGGAAGGAAGGAAGGAAGGAAGGAAGGAAGGAAGGAAGGAAGGAAGGAAGGAAGGAAGGAAGGAAGGAAGGAAATGATAACCTTTTATTTTCCATTTGCATTGATGCAGTTCATTTCATAAGGTGCTGTGTGGGGTAGAGTCATTGGGGAAATACAGACCTTCCCAGCACCCATGAGCCTCTGTTTTGACTCCCAGAAACAGAAATTGATTTAAATAATCTGTCACAGTGTTAACATTAGTAATGCTTTCTTCTTCAGTGCTCTGAGAATTAAGTTGCTTGGCTTTCAAATGTAAAATGCAATAAAATAGGAACAGTGTTGAAGGCAGTATGTATTTTTAGGCAGTGAAAATGGTGTGTCAGCAGATATTGCTTGGAGAAAGAAATTCACCCCCCACCATTTTAGTAGGTTTGTTCATTTTTTTTTCCTAGCCATCACTGTGCCCTTATAATTTAGTTTTGCATCAGTTGTGTACACCTTGATTATCAGGAGGAAATTTAATCTCTTTTGTATTCTTTTCAAAAAGAGGAGACTCAGTTTCTCCCCCACTCAAGTTAATCCCAGTTATACCAATTCAGTTCATTGCCTGTTTTGTCTGGAAGATGTCAATACAGAAGCAGTGGAAATAGTTCAGAAGATTTGTCATCATCATGCTCTTACAGAATCAAACAGTCCACAGTGATGAAAATAGGAACTTTGTATGGAAGAAAGGTACAGTGCTCCCCCATAGGCTCCTTTTTTACCATATACTCACTGAAACTTCAGCTTCCCTCCATGTGCATTCACTGGCAAATTCAGACCTCTTTGTTTGGGAACAATGTAACCAAAAACTTCACAAGCAGACTCCTGCTCATTTTGTTTTTCATTGTTTGAGTTTACTCAGCTTATTTTTTTAAATATTACCTATATTCTAAGGTGTTTGGGAATGTGTTTGCTGATCTAATTACACAGGTATCTAATTACACAGATATGAAGGAATTCAGAATAGCAAATTCATTTATGGGAACACTTATATTCATATGTGTTCTCTGAAAAATGTCCCTTATCTCTAAAATAAAGTTTATTTTCTAATGGTATTTTCTGCCATAGGATTTTACTTGCAGCGAGTGTCCTGTCATATTGATACTTTCTTATTTATATCTTTTCTCACCAAAAGAGGTTGTTGTTATTCCCTAAGTGCCATTGTAACAAAGCTTACTGTAAGCAAGAATTTTGGTTCTCATTACATGTTTTTTTACTTTTCAGATATTGTTTTCTGCAACATACGTTCTCAGTGTGCTGGGGCATTTATGTCAGTGGTTTATAAGCAGCAAAGAAAGTGATCCTGGTAGAAGGGGAAAGCCTTGGCTTATTGTTCTTGTTTCTTGCCATGAATACTCTAAGGAAAATTTCCAATCCACTTGTGAATGGGAGCGGTGCCCACATAGCAGATGGCCAGGAGTGAAAGACATGCAGAGGACCATGTCCACACATTAAATATGTTTACTGAGGGCAGACTTCCCAGGCTAAAATTTCATGTATATCCAAATCTTGTGCCAGCGATTGGGAGGATGTGCTACTATTAGTAATTTCCTAAAGAAGTCTAACTTGGAGAAATTGCAACATTTTTCTGCATAAGAATCAGAATAAGAAGTCTTCCATGAAGACAAAGGAAGCATTTTATTTTTCATATGGGATTAACAGCAATTTTAAAATTTTCTTTTTAAAACTGTACATGAAAATTTTAAATAAAACCAAAAAGAAGAAAATGTATTATCATTGAACAGAAGACTATTACATAAAATCAACACTGCTGTTTATGCCCAAATTATCATAACATTATTAGCTGAAAATGAGATGTATTGGTTCCCCAGATTATTTTTTCTGTTAAAAACCTATTTTATTATCAGATTCTGTAAAGTTTATCTGTATCATTACATTACTGCAGAGGAACTTGCTCACATAGATACAATTGCAGAATGTCACCACTGTTATGCTTCATTAAAGTCTGCTCCTCTATTGCTTCTTATGGGACAGACTCACCACTGTCATTTATTACACAATACCACTGTGTCTGTTGATAGAATCAGTAAATGAGTCCAGGGTAATCTGTTCTAGATACTTGACCTTGAGTCATATTTTGTTACCAGATACACATAATTATATGATAAGAAATAAATACAGGTATTAAATCTACTTAGGATCCTGGTCAAGTGCAATAATCCACTGGTGGTCTTAAACATCTTCAGTACAAGAAAAATGATTGAAAGTGACTACTTTGAATGAGTACAGAATATTGCTTTCAGGGTTTTTTTGTCTTTTTTTTATTTTTGTTTGGTTGGGTTTTTTCTTTGTTTTGTTTTGGTTTTTTTTTTGTTGTTAATGAGTAGACTAGTGTCCTTACACTTTAAACTACATGATAAGTACAGCTAGGATGACTAACTGAAATTTAATATCAGGTATTACTGTGGTCAAAGATATGCTACTTGAGTAGCTGCATTATTGAAAACATTATTAAAATATTTTTAGTATTAGCACATGTAGAAATATTTCTCTACAACTTGATTTTTGCTAATCAGCTGTTCTGTATTTTAGAGCTTTTTCAACTTGGGTTGTGGCAATTTTTAAATATATACTTAAATGTATTTATTACTGTTATTCAAAAGATTACATATTGAAGGCTATAAGCTTCTGTTTGATGGGTTAAAATCTGGAAAAAAATGAAAATATGATGCTCATTTATTCCTTTGGGAAGAGGAGGCAGTGTCATCTACTTCCTTATATACTATTATCCATCTTCACTCTCCTTTATGCTGCTGAGAATGTAATCTTTGGAGAAAATGGGAATCTCATTTCTTCTTTGAGTCTTATATTCTTTCAAAAAAACTCAAGTAGTAATACTGACAGTAAAAAATGTTTGGTTCCTGCCAGGAGATTACTCTATAAATTATGGTAATCTGTAGGAGGCATTTTTTGAAAACCCCATTCAAATCACAGACTGGTTTTATTTTAAATTACAAAAAGAGATGCAAATACTACACTGAGAAGAACATTTAATTAAATCTGTTATGGCTTCTTGGGTCTGTTAAAAAGACTTCAGAAGCCAGGTCTCTGGGCATTAGATGCTATCACCTGAGTAAATATGGTAAAATCTAAAACATAGATAAGTTAGACTACCCTAAGGAATGCATTATTTGCTTTAAGATAAGGCTTTCCATAACCTTTACTGAACTTCAATACCAAAAAACATGCTTATTGTTTGAATTTTGGAGAAAAGTGCATGGAGTCTTGGAAGGTAGGAGGGATGTGAGTTCAGATACATAGAAATTCCATTTTAGTCAGGATACAGAACCTCTGATTTAATTTCCAAATTTCTTCCTTTCTTCTGCTTACAATAACTGGTTCCATCCTCCTCCCTCTTACAGAAAATTTGTTTTTAAAGGGTTTTGCTAATGACTTTTTTTTGTTGTTGTTAATCACTAGCATCTGATTACATTATATGATGTGTGGTCTAGACTACAGCAGAATTATTTCACTTCAGGTAAGACTTAAGCAATTTAACAAACTATGTATATTATTTGTCTAATAAATTAGCCATATTTCCTTGTTTACTTTATTATATTTACTCACAAATCTTTGTCTAGAAAGTGAATTAAAATACCACTGTTTAAGATGTTAACAATGTTCAACATTAATAAAATGAACAATACTTAGTACAACTATTATAGCCTAAAGTAATTTGAATAATTGAATACCACTTTGTCTAGGGAAAATCATTTGTAGCAGCACTTGCTTTTTCAATTGAAAGCAGAGTGAAAACTCCAAATGTTATGTTGATAAGTGTTTTGTAAAACCTGCTGATCCCATTGCATATGTGTGGATAAGGCATCTCGACAGTGATATTCTCTCAACATTATTTATAGCTGCAGCAAAAAGCAAATGGTAAGTGCACTCAAGTGCACAGAATGTTAAGTGTATAAGATGGCAGCTTAAAAAGAGATCTATGTACTCGGAGGAGAAATAGCCTTTAGGGTGTTCACAGCAGGAAGAACCCCAGAGAGCAGATGAAAGCAGGTGTAGAAATGACAGAGTATTTCTTCTTTCCATTGAAGATGTTGAGAATTTAGTTCAAGGGATTGCAGTTTCAATCTACTCAATTTTCAGTTTTCTTTCTTTGACTTTTGCTGTGATTAGAAAGGATCATAATAAAATATTTAGTTTAAAGAAGATGCAGATTAGGTAATCTGCCATAGTGACCTTGAAGATCTGATGAAAACTTCTGAAGAAAATACTTAACAGAGGGGGGGAAAGAAGAGCCAGTTATGAAACTGGGGGGTAATGGGAATTCAAACCAGACGGAAACCTAGAGTGTCTCTCAAAACAATACACTTAAACTAGACCATGGCACATTGATGAAAGGTTAGTAAAATGTAAAAAATATATGGAAAAGGAAGACATTTGTATATCATGTTTACCATTGTATACAATGACAAAAAATAGGTATCCCATTTATTTGCCTGAAGAAAACCAAGCTGAGTGACCCCAAGCTGAGTGGGCAATATGAGACACCTGAAGAACAGGCTGCCACCCAGAGGACACTGGACAAGCCTGAGAAGTGGGGCCATGGAAATCCCATAAGGTTCATGAAGGCCAAGTACAAGGTGCTGCACCTGGGTCAGGGCAGAGCACACTACTGCTGCAGGCTGGGGATGAACAGATGGAGAGCAGCCCTGCAGACATGGGCTTGGAGCGGTTGGTTGGTTGGTGAGAAGCTGCAAATGAGTTGGCCACGTGCACTTCCAACCCAGAGAGCCAACAGTGTCCTGGGCTGTATAAAATAAAGTGTGACCAGCAGGTCAAGGGGGGAAATTGTTCCTCTCTGGTCTGCTTTCATGGACTCCATCTGGACTACTTCATCCAGCTCTGTGGCCCCCAGCAAGAAGGAGATATGAACCTGTTGGAATGGGTCCAGAGGAGGGCTACAAAAACAATCCCAGGGAAAGGAGCACCTCTCCTGTGAGAACAGGCTGAGAGCTGGGTTTGTTCATCCTTGAGAAAACTTCAGGCAGACCTTATTGAAGCATTTCAGTACCTAAAGGGGCCTTGTGAGAAAGACAGAGATTAACTTTTTAGCAGAGCTGGTTGTGATTCAACAAAGATTAATTGTTTTAAATTAAAAGAGAATAGATTGGGACTAAATGTAAGGAAGTAATTTTTTATGATTATAGTGGTGAAACACTGGCACAGATTGTCCAGAAAGATGGTAGATGCCCCATCCCTGGAACCGTTCCAGGTCAGGTTGCTACCTGATCTAGTTGAAGATGTCCCTGGTAATGGTAGGAGAGTTGGACTAGATGACTTTTAAAGCTCCCTTTCAGCCCAAACCATTCCGTGATTTTATTCTGTGATAAAAGTAATCTCTCATTCTCCACCAGGTTCTTTGACCACCTCGCTTTAAGTGTGATGTAGCTTAGAAGTTGAGCTTTATCTAATCTACCACTTCAGCTGCTTGGATGTGTTACATTAGTAGTAGTATGTTCTAGCTAGTGTTTTGATTAGTCCAACACTTGCATCAGGGCTACTTTGGGGGAATAAAGAGAAGAAAACTTCTCAGTACATTCTACTCTAAATATTTTAATGAATTTAAAGTAAATAGCCCCCTTTAAGTGATTTTTTCTGACTGCACATGCAGATTTTAATATGGTAATTGAAATGCCAGTATTTACAGTAGTGTGCCAAGAGAAATTCTCCTAGACATTTTCAGAGATGCTTCAAAATCATCATATCCCTTGTCTCATGTAGTCTTAATTTCAAAAATATATGTTAGATAATATTATGCATGTATTTTTTCACTAAGTTCACAACTATTTGGAAAAAACACATGCAGAAGAGAGCTGGTTTTCATGTTTTAGGAAGGACTGGTGATTCTATTTATGAAAAGAAGTTAGTTTTACTTATTTTCTTCTGCTGAATAATGAAAATTTGGTGGAGAATGTTGTGGGTTTGAGACAGGACCCTTGCCAGGAGGACGCACGAAAAAGGGCAAACAGGCTTCAAGCTTAAAGTTGCAAAAAGTGTTTAATTACCTAACAGAATTGGAGGATAAATGCAAGGCAAAAATATACTTTTCATACATTATTTTGTTCACTCCCCCCTCCCTCTTACGAACCTATAGTATTCACCCCCTTTCCTCCTCTACAATCCACAAGCCAGGTGGGGGGGGGGGGCAGGGTGTGGGGTCTCTTTTCAGTCCACAGAGCAGATTCTCAAATTTACTCATCACCACAATTCTTCTACTACAAATACTCTTTATCTCTACTTGTTTCTCTCTCTCTTCAGACAGTTTTCTGCTCTCACCCCCACCCTCTTAAGAAGCAGTCTCTGCACTCACCCCCCCCCCCTTTCCCTCTTTCCAAACCAGCAACACAGACAGGGGCAGGTTGAGGGGTCCTCTGGTCAGTCCAATCAGGAAAAGAGGTTCTCTACTTAGCCAGGGGTCCTTCCCACGAGAGACAGTCCTCTAGGAACTTCTTTGGCGTGGGTCCAATCTCATGAGCAACATCCCGCCCGAATTTTTGCTGCAACATGAGTCTTTTGTCCATAAGGTGCTGTGCAGACTCTCCCGAGCTGAGGCCAGGCTGCTTCCATGCCAGGAGCAAGGCCTATCTCTCTCAGTCAAGGCCTTTTGCAGTTTTAACTCTTAGATGAGACTCCCACTGGTTCACAGTCTTTTCCAGGCATCCACCTCCTCCTCTGGAGAGAGCTGTGGGTGTATTTCTGCATCCTTATGGACTCCATGGGCTGCAGGAGGAATTTCTGGCTCCCCCATAGCTTCCACCATGGCTAGCAGAAAGTTTCAGCTCTGGTGCCGGAAGCACTGAAGCACCTCTTTCTCCCCCCTTCTTCACTGACCTTGGCACTCTCCATGCTGTTCTCCCTCACATATTTTCACCTGCACCTCCTCCTCCTCCAACTACAAAGTGAAAGAAGTGCGCGCCTGCTTTGTTTTGAATTTTTCTTAAATATGTTTTCACAGAGGCGTAACCAGCACCTCCAATTGGCCCAAACTTGGCCGGCAGCATGTCCATCACCTTCAGAGCCATCAGAGATTGGCTCTGCTGGACTTGATGTAAAAACTTCCAGAACTTGCACTCAGGACACACAGGAGCCATCTTTGTGCCACACTCCACCCCTCAGACACCTCCCCAGGCCTACTAGAACAGCTTCTGAGGGGTCCAAATTTCTCCTAGATGTTAAAAACACTTCGCTGATGTTTTGGGCCAATCAAAACCACCACAGAGAATAACCCAATCTTACTGCTGCATTATCATTTTAGGGCTGCTTGTGCAAACGCGTGATACTGTCTTGTGTCTGCTGTAAAGAAAGAGTGAAGTTACTGTCCAGTGAATGAATTGTTCTTCCAATAGTGTGTAATAATCACATTTCTTGAAGTGTCTCAGAGTCCCATCTGATCGCCTCATGTGTGTTTACTGCAAATTGGAATTTTTGTTATGGCTGGCATCTCAGAGATTTCCTGTATCAGTCTGTTCAACACTGACTAAATCCCATTTCTGTCTGTTTTCAGCCGCACTAACAAATGCCATAAACTTGGTTGAATAAGAGCTTGCATTTCCTAAGATTTCTCTCAGTGTTTCTCTACTTTGTACATAGTAATAGCAAACAAAGAATAATCATCCACACTGCAGGGATCAGGCAACTCAGCAGCAGGAGCTGGATATAATTTACTGTAAGACAAGAAACAAAATTACCTGACAATTGCTAAGGTTATATCTTACAAGCACAACAAGAAGAAAGGAACACGGTTCAGTTGTTTTTATTTTTTGTGTAATTTTATATAATGCAGAAGAGCAGTAAGCTGTAAGCTTAGCTTGGTAGTGTTGAGTTAATGATTGGACTCAATCTTAAGGGTCTTTTCCAACCTAAATGATTCTATAATTCTAATAGATTGCTACAACTATAATTTTGTGCCAGAGCTTAATAAAATAAAACTCTAGTGTTAAGTTAAGCTTGGGATCTCTCTGCTTTCAAAGGTGTTCTCAGTGTTCTGTTTGTATGCACCCAGAGAAAAAGGCTGGTCACTAAAAGAATCGTCAGACAAGCTAGTGGAGGAATAGTTATCTGTATTTACCATGACTGCTATAAGGGCTTAAAAGGCAACATGTAGCGCTGTAGCAATTTCTTGGGTGGTATACTATTATTATTATTATTATTATTACTACCTCACTGTCAAAACCTTGAAGATTATGTGTATGCAGATGGTCTTTATTAATTAGTCCAGTAATTTCTGAACTGCAAGTGTCAGATCTTTGCCCTTGAGGAATAGCAAGTCATCTCCCTCCAGAAGTGACTTTGATCATGCTCAGCTTCGTTGTAGCTTAAAGTTTAGACACTGGTTTACAGAGATTCTGTATTACATATATATAGACAAAAGCATTATTGCTGAAGGCATGGGAGATATCTACTGATTTTGTTTACTACTGTCAGTTAGAAGTGTCAAGGCAAAAGCCTTCAAAATGTAAGCAGTAACAGCTCAGAAGTCCAAACAAGCAGGAAGGGGAATTTGCATTTCAGGCTTTAAAAAACGAAGGGCAAGGAGAAGAAAGAGAGGGACACCACTTACTGCTTTTAAAGACAGAAAGTGGGGAAAATATGTTAGTGGTTATTGACTGGAAACAATGAAAAATTAAATGTGAAAAGCTGTAACAGTTTTTAATGCACTGTTACTTAAATTTGCCCAACAACCTATATGGAAGAGCAGAAATTGGGAGGGAAGAGATAAAAGAATGATCACAATGGTAAGAGGGAAACAGAGCAATAACAAGCCTGTAACAACAAAACAGACAGGTGAGCTTCAGGCAAATGACAGAAGCAGAACACAGGACTAAAATATTCATACCTGAATAAGTAGAGGTACGGACTTAGGTAACAGAAGCTGGTTTTTTTTTCTGAAAATGGATGGTAGTAGAGCATGGTTAAAAAAGAAGTCCATGCATTACTTTTGGGAAACAGAATATGGGATACCAACCAGGTTGCTTCTTGCATTCAGGGAGTTTTGGATAGCAGAAAAGCATGCCTTCACATTACCACTACACATATTTATGTGTGTGTACATAAATGCATATGTATATACAAACATATGTGCACTTATACATGCCTATGGAGAACTGGATATGGATCCAAATCTGCTGCAAATGTTCATTTTTTACATAAATATAGGTACTTTTAAATTCTCCATATTTGTTAATTGGCCATGATTTTATTTCATTCATTTACTTCTCTTCACTGTGTCCTTACTTTGATTAAGCTTTTAAAATAATGAGGAACACACAACCTGTGTAGTTTACAGTGAAGGTTAAATTGTTCTTTTGAAGAAATTATGTGATGCAATGCTGAAACAAAGAGAAGTGTATTCTGGAAGACCAAAGATCTCTTTCCAATCTTAGATGTTTCCTTAATTCCAGCATAGAATTCTACTGCTTCCAACTGCCTTCTTTCCAACATTAAGCTGACCTAAATTTAGACATATTTTTTCTCTGTTTTCTTTAAGAAAATAAGCCAACATCCCAGGGAATACATGTGTAGCTAGTGTGAGTTAATAGCTCTGAGATTTATAAACTATGCCTGATTGAGAATGTTTTACAGATAGATAGTTGCTCAAATTAATAACAAGTCTAATGTCAAAAACTGTGCAATAGCTCTATGCTTGATGGGGTTCTGCTGTGTAGAAAGTGTCTCCACTAATTTCAGTGAAGCTTAAATAAAGCTCTAGTGTGCTCAATCCATATAGTGCTGGTGACATTTCTCAACTTGTCACATTTTTGGTCTTCAGTCAGAAAGTTGTGCTGAGAGAGTTCCTTTTGTTTTGTTGCTAAGGAGAATCATAAAGGAAGCACAGTGATCTTCATTCATATTCATTAACAAATTATGTCAGAAAAGATAGATTTTTGAGACTAGTATTATAATTTTATGGTTTTTCTTTCTCTTGACCCGCTATTGTAAGTTAATACGAAGAAATAATTCATACATGCAAATGTGTGTCACAACTTTCAAATGTTATTTGTTGTAGGTGGCTTTTCTGTTGCATATAATGCCTTTTCAGAGCTTTATACTCTCTGCCCAGTCTGCGTAAGGTCATAGTCTTCTTCTACTCTTGCTGTTGTCTTAACTATCCTATCACTGCTTTGTTCTTGTATTTCTTTTCCTGAGCTGTTTTTGTCTCTGTTTTTGAAGAATTCAGAGGGGACTGATAACCTTTTAGTACAGATTTACCAACAACCTTTATCACTATATTGTTAGAACATAATTTGGTGTGGTTTTTTTTTCCTGTGGAATGACTTTCAAATCTTGCATATAAAATACTACTTTTTCCTATGAAGGAATTTATTGGGGATTATATGGTCTGCATAAAATCTGTTTTGTCCACAAGAAAATTACTTTCATGTACTGTAGAGCAGTCAGGATGATTTCTGGCAATCTTTTATTTCTCCTTTGTGACTTATCACTGACTAGATGCAGTCCACCATAGATGCATTCTCATCAGAGTCTGTTTATGCATAGCAGTGTTGGAAGTAATAAGCACTTGAGTTTTCTAGTATATGAGTCAGTAAATACATGAACAGGTACAGATTTATGACTTTGCACTTCAGAGTATCACAGTGCTTGATGTATAGTGCAGTCAACTTTATCTGAATGTCACAGAGGATTGTGAATATATCTATAATACCAAGGTCATTTTTGATATAATTAATGGGCTGGGATTTCTTTTGTAGCACAGTTTCAAATAACTTGATTTCTCCTAATCAGGGTTATTGGCTATGGAATGGGTGTCCTTGAAATATGTAAATTATCCTGTGAAATACAGGCATGCAGATATTAAGTGTAGGCTAAAGTCGTTTTACCAGTGTGAATATTTTAGTGGGTAGCATTACTCTTGGCGACATATTCACTCTTCAGCAGGTAGCACAAATTTCAAAGTGTTTCTTCACATTACAAGACTTAGTGAAGCCTCCTTTGGTGCAGTTAATGGATGAGATCTACTCAGTGGATTAAATATTTAAGTCTGCAAAACTGCCAGCTCTCACTGTTCACAAGGTAACTACACTTTATCACATCTTCACCATTCTCCAACATACAGTTTTGCTGTGCATACGTGATGTACACGTCATTATTTTGCAGTGCTTTGTTTTATGTCAAAGAAATATGCCATGACTGTAACAGCTACAGTTGTAGACCAATACTTTTTTTTCCTTTGTACAAGAGAGTGATAAACTTAGAAACTTTTCCAAGAGCCTCATCTACATGCCTACATTTTTTTAAATGTAGAAGCAATTTTCTCAGTTGTGTCTCCCTTACAGAGCTAGAAGAAAAAAGTGACTTATAGTGCTTCTGATCAGTAAGCAAACCTTGTTCTTCTGCATATATTGAGTTAAGACATTGAAAGAGATTGCTCCTTTAATAAGCAGGCATTATTTTTAGCCTTCAATTTAAGCTAGCATGAAACCAAAATGGCAACTGTGGCTATATGACAAATGTGAAAGTGAAGGGGAGACCCATCCTGGGACAGTGTGTGCTACATTCTGCATGGTTCTATTAGTCACATAAGAAAAGCCTGAAAACAGCCCTCGCTCTTCAGAATTTTACTTAGTGCTACTGTTCTTTGTTATCAGTATTTTGCTGCTCATGTGTCAGGCAAGTCCTTGCAAGCTATTTTACTTATGAACTCGTACTATTCAATGTCTGGATATGCTGTGTTATTCTGAGCTTGACATGGAGATTTCAACAGAAATAAATTTTATTGAAGAAAAGATTAATTCTGTTTCATTTTAACTTTAAGTAAACCTTGGATTGTGTGTAGTTAATTAGATTTTATTCTTGTTGAACACATACAAGGGAAGCTTTAGTGAATAACATAAGCTTAGATTATCATCTCCTCTGGCCATCATGCTTGGATCTCTTGGGTAAAATTCCTTAATGATTTGTGATTTGAAAATTATTTAACTTCCAGGGTCTTTTTTTTTTTTCCCCCAAATAATTCAAGTTAATCTATGAAAATGCATTACCATATCATTATTAATCTATTCACTGGGGGTTCTGTCTGAACACAAGGAAAAGCTTGTTTATTGTGAAGGTGACCAAGCACTGGCAAAGGTTGACCAGAGAGGTCGTAGATCTTCCCCCCTTGGAAACAACCAAAAGCTGACTGGATATGATGATAAGCAATCTGCTCCAAGTGAGTCAAACTGAGCAGAGAGTTGGACCACATGACCTCCAGAGGTTCCTTCAACCTTAACCATTCTGTGATTGTGTAATACTTGAACTGTATAAGAAAGGGAATTGTTTCTCATGTTTGGATTACTTCGGTTTCTCAGTGGAAAATATTTATGTTGTCATCATCTCTACACAAGAAATTTCCTGATTCAGCTTTTGCAGTCCCTAGTAGAGGGACTTTCACTCCCAAAAGCTTATTATAACTTGGATATATTAGCAATAGTGGTTTGGCTACAAATTAATAGCAGAAATTATGTATGGTGACAAAGTTTGAATTGTCAAACAATAAAACCTTTTCTGAAATAATTTTTTATCATCTGTTCTTTTGTCTGCTACATTCTAAATAGTAAACAACTGCCTTAGTGGAGACTGTCCTCTTCCAGCAGCCTTCTTGTTTGCAAACCACACATTTTCAGCAGCTTTGTTTTCGCTCTCTCTCCCACTTTTAAGCTGTAATGCAGACTAGATTTTAGAAGAGGGATTTGTATTCACTGTTATTTCCACAGGCACAGAAATAGTGTGAGTGGGACCATGCCTCCTGGTTAGGAGAGTGCAGCAGGATCCCAGAAACAACATATCCCTCTATATGGATGACAGTTTGGGTTAAAAGAAACTACAGAAACTTTCATTTTTATACTTTGACATCCCTCAGTTTGTCTATGCATCATACCCAGCAATAGGATGCATTGTGGCTTCCAGTCAGTCTTAACAGAGGAAACACACAAAAAGAAAGATGTCTCTGTAAATTGGTGACTCCAGGTGGGATGCTGCAGCATCAGAATGAGCTGTCTTCTACGGAAGCACAAAAGGCACTGAATAACATGTAATTTCTTGCTACTTTGCCAGAGAGGCTGAGCACTGATGCTGCATCTGAAGTAATGGGGTTCAGCAGAAATACTATGAGGGCTTGGATTAGTTCCATTCTCCTTTTGATTGAAAAGATTTCTTGAATTTTGGACGTGGTGCTAAGACAAGCTGGAAGATCAAATAATGCTTGATTGAGTTGAAAGGCTCCACAGTCAATAGTTGTAATATGTACCACAAATCATGATTTTGCAGACAGATTTGTATTTAAATAAACTATAACAAATGAGGCACTTAACTTACATAAGGGTGTAAGTTCTCTGGCTGATTACAGCGGTAGTGTCTAGTCCTTCCCTCCCTTCTGGAGTATCACCCAGCCAATCAACTGCTGTAAGAATGTGCCACTAGAATTAAACTTACATGGGGGCAGAAGAAATCACAAAGTTGAATATCAGGACATGGAGTCATTAATTTGGACCACTTATGATCATGACATTGATAGTTCCTGAGAACAGCTGTGATCATAAAGTTGTACATTTGGCAAAGGCCAAAGGTTGAGTCATTGCACAGAATAGTTACTAGCATAATTTTTAACCAGCAGCCAAAGCCTCTGGCATGGGTCAGATTAAGGGGAATTGAATTTTCTTTGGTTTACGAAAATTGCAACATCTTACTTTTGCCTCCACTTTTTCTTGTGCTACCTTCCTTGACTCTTTTGCGTCCTTTTCCCTATTTTGGCATTGCACATTTTTTCTGTCACTTACATTTATTTAACTTTATTGTTTAGCATTAAGATACCTAAAAGTTGTTTTCTTGAGTATAGCAGAATTCTATTGTATGTGAATTGTTTCCATATTTTCATGATTTTGATGATTTCCTAACTTTATTTGCAATGAGTAGCTAAAGTTAGTAGCTTCCATAAGTGGGTGTTGATATAGAAAAGAGCAAGCTATCTAAGCACTTGAAAAATTTCAAAATAGGTCTGGATGCTGACATAAAAAACTAGTAAAAACCAGTTGAGTATGCAAAGATAAAATTAGGGCAGTATACTACCAAACTTAAAAGAAACAATATAAATTGAATCAAAATACATAAATTAGTAACAGCGTTAGGCTGCAAATGAATAAATTCCAGTAGACCAGAAAATCAAATTTTAAGGGCTGAATTACATATGGAGCTTTTGCTAATTAACTCCATGCATAATGTTACTTCATCCCAATATAAGAACCTTAGTCTTTCAATCTTGATGCCACTGAACATTTTGCCTTTATGTCTGCTGTATATAGAATGATCCAGAGAGAGCTAACAAACTATATTGTAAAAAGAGAAGAAATCAGGTAGCTTTCTTTTGATTGTAATCACAATTAAATGGTTCATCCAGCTAAATAAAAAATGTTAATTAGAACTGGTGTTACATATTAATGGTTTAACAGAGTGAATAGCTCAGCATTTGAAGTCTGGCACAATTTAATTTAGAGCATATTTGGAATTTCAGTGATACAATTGAAATATTCAGACAAATCTTTCTTTTTTTTTTTTTTAACTGTACATTTATTGAGACTTTCTGGAAAAAAAAATAGTACATACTTGACAATTACAGAACAGAATCTGTCTTTTGAGGATATGAAAATGCAGAATACTCTTGTGTATGAACACATCTGTGTTGCAGTAATTAAGGAAAAGCAACTATATGTATGCATATGCAAAAGTGAAAAAAATCAAGCAATCCAGTAAGTAAATTTCCTATGAGTTGAGTCTAAATGTCTTTTCTTCGTTGGCTTAGGAGACCTTGAGAACTGAAGTTTCCTATCTTTCAGCTATGCACCAATTGCTAATTCATCTTTTAGTCTTATTTTTATTAATCTCTTTCCAAAGAGAAAAAACTAATCTTTTTTAGTATTTCTTCAATTAGAGTTTTACATTTTGGTAGGGGGACATCACTATATTATATTAATTTCCATTTTTTTTGTATATTGGTTATAGAACAAGCAAGACATTAAGTAGCTACTCTCAAAGTCACTGAAGTCATTATTCTTTGATCATGTTTCAATGTTTTTGTTTCAATTATTCCAGTTATTGAAGGTATTCCTTCACTTCATACTTTTAATGGGTTTTGATTAAATGCCATTAAGATTTAATGCACATATATATGTTGAAAAGAAAATAAAATTCATCATCTGTCAGTTCAATCTTACCCATAATGCACCATACTGAAATTACTTTAAAAGAATGTTTATTGTAACATTATGTTTACTGAATTTGGGTCAGTTATTTCTTTTTAGAAATTTGGTAAACAGGTTTAGATAAAGGTCGTCCACCCTATATTTGTTTTGTTGTTTTGTGATAATTATTTTGTTTGTTTGGTTGGGGTTTTTTGGTGGTGGTTTTTTTTGTTGTTGTTATTGTTGTTCTTGTTTGTTTTGTTTTTTTCTTCTAATATTTTTCTTGTTTCCTCAATAACAAAGCCTGTTTGGTATAGTTATTTGAGAATTTGTATGATTTTAGTTGGGTGTATTGTTATCCAGGATACACAGCAAGGATTTCTACTTTCTCTCCCTACTCACATCAGTTCCTGTGTTCAAATGGTCAGGTTCTGGTGATCCCCTGTTTCAGTTATCCCATATTTCAGTGATGAGAACAAACGAAAAAACAAAGATGTAAGTGGAAGGGGCTTTTTTCTTTAAGCAGAACAGAATATTGCCTTGAAATGATATTATTCTCTTTTTGTAAATGGAAAATTTTCTTGTTGTAAATGGAAAATAACATTAAGATCTTATTACTCTTTCTTTTCTTCAGTTGATTCTCTCCACTTTGTTTTTTTAATAGCTAGGCTATTTCCCTCTGACAGGAAAGTAGTACTTGATTAAGTCAAAGAATGCTAGCCAGAAGCTTAGTTTAATTCAGATTTTTTGGTTTCTAAGATTAATGACTCTGTATTCCTACAAAAAAAGGACCACATGCCATCGAAAGTTTCTCTTGGCAAGGCTGCTTCATTTGTAAACTGTGTGGATTATCTTCAGTGTAATGCTGATTGGATTGCAGCTGAGAATAGTGATTTTTCAGATAAAATATCCAGAAACACATTTCACAATTTCTGACTTTTAAATGCTTTGACAAAAATTTCTTGACTAATTGTGTATTTTGTAACAATTCAGTGATACCTCAATCGGAATAAGAAATAAAAGCCTTAATTATTGTAAAATTTTAACAAACGATTCATGCAGTGCTATGTATAGGTTTGAAATTCTACTAGATTTTATCACTGGATGAGGCAGAAGTCAGAATACTTACAGTGTGATGAACCATTAGTTCAGGTATTGTGAATAACTCAGATATGGATTTTTTTTTTTTGGTAAGGTTGTTAATCCAAATCCTTCCCCCCTTGATTTAACATCAGCTTGACACTCCAGTTCTCTGGCGTGGTGCACAGCTAATGATGAGTGAACAGATGTTATCTCTTTTTCTCTGCAGTCAGGTTTGTTTTGTTATTTGGACAGGCTTAGTCCAAGGGTAGACCTATATAAAGAAGTGAGCATTAAAAACATCAAACTTGCAAATACATGTCCTCTGCATGTTTACACATAATTTTCCTCAGTGATAACCTAAACTATATGTAGATATAGAATTCTCTCTAAGATTTTAAGGAATCTGATAGCACTGTCTTTCTGTAATTCTGTTTATTTTAATGATCTGCATACTAATTGCAGTTCCATTGCCATGCTTGTTTCTTTTGAAATAGATCTGATCTACTCACTGTTCAGGTTTTTTGCGTGTTTTTTATTTGGTTATTTTTCCTGGAAAGTGAGTTAATTGTGGTTTAGTGGGACTCCAAGGTATTTTCTGGAGCTACTCAGAATAAGAAGTTTACACAATATATTTTAGATAATGATGTTTCTAGCTAGTAATTCTGGAGTTCATGCATGAAATATTATTTCCTGAGCTAGACAGACAGATAGGTAGACCTATCTAGGTAGACAGGTACATATTGATTCTTCTTGTAAAAGAAAAAAAGTAAAAGTTGTTCATGAATAAAAAGTTCTGCACAGTGACACAGAGTCAAGCAACTTGCAATAATGAAAAAGCACATTTAATTAACTTTTTTTTTCAGAAATCTTCAGAACGTTTATGTCTACAGCTGCAACTATAATAAATGTGATTTCAAAGTTAATCCCATAGCTATAAATAAATGAAAAAAAATTACGTTGTGACAGTGTATTTGTGATTACCTGGGTTGTGTGGGGTTTTTCTTTGTTTGATTGTTTTTAAACCTATTTTTAATAGTATATTAAAGCATAATGAGCATAATGAGAAGCTATTTACTTTCTTTACTTCCTATTGGGAAACCCAGTGATAATGAGTGGGCTCAGAGAATAGAGGTGTTAGATATGTACTCTGTGAGTGCGGGCAACTTTGTAATACTTTAAAACACCTTTCTTTCCTGAAAATTAGGAAATGTGAATAGTGTTGTCTTTCCACTGAAAAAACTGTGCATTTTTGTTCTTGATTCTTCACAAAACTAGTCTCAGATACTTTCAAAAATGTGAAAATAACTTTTACTTGTAACTCCAGCAGTACATAAAGAGCCAATGTCTTGGAAATTTGTTGAGTACTTTATTAAGGCTACCACTGCAACATTACCACTCTAGCTGAACTCTTATTGTCAGCATTACATGCTTCTCCCAGACAACCATCCAGAGAAGTCCTTTACCTGAGATTTAGGGGTTTCAGATTTGAATCTTGATACTGATTGGGAGCTTCACTGTTCGGTCTCTGTACTGTTCATGGAGAGGCTAGGGTTTATCACGCTCTATCTTTTGTAGTCTTTCTAGCATTTTGTTTTTACTCCACCACCATTGTTCTTGCCTAGGTCCACTGGTCTAGATCCAAAGAAAGAGGCAGCTCTGCTCTCTCCACTCGTGTTGCAGAGGATCAGTCTTTGCAGCTGCATTCTCAAGCCTTGTCCTGTCACTACATGCCCTTGTTAGAAATCTTTTCCAGCTTTTTTGGTAGGCTCCCTTCAGGTACTGTAAGGCTGCAAATTGATAACACCAAAACCTTCTCTTTTCTGGACTGAGCAATCCCAGTTCTCTCAGCCTTTCATCACAGGAGAGGTGCTTCATCTCTCTTGTCATCTTAATGTCCCTCCTCTGGACTCTCTCCAACAGATCCCTGTCCTTCCTATGTTGGGGTCCCCAGAGCTGGATGAAATGTTCCAGGTGGAGTCTCACCAGAGCAGAGCAGAGTAGAGCAGAGCAGAGGGGCAGAATCTGCTCCCTCGCCCTGCTGCCCACGCTGATTTGGATGCAGCCCAGAATGTGTTTGGCTCTTTGGGCTGTGAGTGCACATGGCTGGGTCATGTCCAGCCTCCCATCCACCAGCACCCCCAAGTTCTTCTCAGTAGGGCTGCTCTCAACCTGTTCATCCCCAGCCTGTCCTGATTCTGGGTGGTTGTCCTAACCTGAGTGCAACAGCTCACACTTGTTAAACCTCATGAGATTCCCATGCTCCCAGTTCTTGAGCTTGTCAGCTTCATCTGAGTGTCCTCCTGTGTTTCAGGCATGTCAACTATACCACTTAGCATCTGGAAATTTTCTGGCAGTGCACTTGATCCCTCTCATTTTGTCATTGATTAGGCCATTAAATAACACTAGCATTAAATAACTATGGACCCTGTAGGGACACTCCTTATTACTGATGGCAGTCGGGACTCTGAGCCATTGACCACTGCCCTGTGGGTGTGACTGTGCTATGAAATCCTTATCCGCCAAACAGTCCACTCATCAAATCCATCTCTTGGCAATTTAGAGAGAAGGATGTCATTGTGGGACCATATCAAAGGCTTTACAGAAGTCCAAATAAATGACATCTGTAAACCTTTTCTTGTGCACTGAGGTAGTCACTCCATATAGAAGGCCACTAGGTTGGACAGACAAGACTTGCCCTTGGTGAAGCTGTGCTGGCTGTCTCAAATGCCTTTAGCACAGCTTCTAGGAGGATCTGTCCCATGATCTTCCCAGTAATAGAGGTGAGGCTGCTAGATCAGTAGTTCCCAGGGTCCTACTTTCTACCCTTTTTAAAGATAGGTACTATGCTTCCCTTCTTCCAGTCACCTGGGACTCCATCTGACTGCCAGCACTTTTCAAATACCATGGAGAGTGGCATGCCAACTACATCAAACAATTTCATCAGGACTCTAGGATGCATCTCATCATAGATTTAAGTATGTTCAGGTTCCTCAGGTCATCATGAACCTGATCTTTGCTTACTGTGGGATGTACTTTGTTCTTTTTTGGACAAACAGAATTTGTCTTGAATGAGTCTGTTTGTCCCCTTAATAGACAGATCAATTAGTAAGATTTCTAATTATATAGAAGACAGTTATGAACACAAATTTATTTTAACTTTTAATCCAGTAGTAATATTTTATAACAGTTTGAAAATTATGGGTGGGTGATTAAAATGTTGTCCCTGCTTCTTCAGCCCTATCATCTACTATAAAAGCTGTCCCTAAGGAGCAGTCTACAAGAGTAGCTTGTGTTGTTCTTTTTAATGTGATACTTGTTTTTTTTTACCCTTGCTTTGATAGTGAAAGATGTTGACTTTAAATGTTGACATTTAAAGTATGATAATTGGCATCTGATTTAGTGTCCATTATCATTAAATGAGTCCTGTTTCCTGAAATTATTCAGCCATATTCTCTGCAAATCTAGATAAACTACTGTATGTGTAAACAAAGCATGTTCAGGTATTTGGTGTTTCTTTATAATCCTAATTCATATAGATTGTGTGTATATCAGACACAAAAAATAATACAGGAATATGTCAGATGCTGCCCATGTTGGCTTCCCTCCCAATAAATGCTTTTTTTACTCGAGTGCAATGATTCGTACATTTTATGAAAATTACTGGTACAAAATTTACCATTCTGGTTTCATAGGTGTATTTTGTATTTTTTGCTTTGTTTTGCACAGTTGAGTCTCATTTTACCTCAATTTTCTAAAAATACTTGTGAAATTGCAGCAATACTGATTTTCAGACTTTTCTCCCTACTGTTGTACCTTCCAGACTGAACTCAAAACCCCGATGTGACAGACAAATAAAGTAAAGCCCTTTGGACAATTTAAGTGCCTGCAGTCAGGGAATTCTCATGTTAATGAATGTTTTACACTAGCTCTGTCATGAGACCAGATGAGAGAATGCGCAGTAAGAACGTTACTTATCTTTTTTTTGTCAACCTTGTGCCACATCGGGCTATCACCAATTTAATCAGTCACCTGAGAGCCAACACGGAGCAGCTGCCTTGTCCCACCAATTTCACTGCTTGCCTCCTCAGAGGAGCAATGGTTAGTGGAGAAAGGCAAGTCTGAAGGGAGCCAGAAAAGCAGGCGTGAGGGATGAAGGAACTGATCTAGGCAAGGGAAGGGACCATGTAGATGCAGAACACAGATTTGTAGATAATTAAGCTTTATTAATTCATAAAATAACCTCTTCTTTCTTCTGAAGTACTTTGTTGTATTATATTCTGTGTTAATTAAAACCTTGGGTATCTGATTTAAAGTGAGAGGTCTGAAAAGAAGAAAAAGATATGTAATGAAGATGGGTTTTGAGTAGATTAAAAAATTAGGTAAATTAGTTTTTATTTGTCCCTCCTGAATGAACTATACCTGCAAAGGATCCACATTTTCCTCTATTTTAAAATAAAGGCTTAGATACTTATTCAGATTTTCAGAGTAAACATGTTTATGTAGCAAAAATGTATTTGCCTATGAAAACCAGCAAAATATTTCTCTGTGGCAAAGCAGAGTTTTGCATGTAAATGGCTGTTGGTTTCACCTAAGATTTATACTTTTCACTACAATGCAAGCCATGAAAATCAATATTGTTTTAAAAAATATACCGACTAAAATCTCTCATAAATTTTTCTGACTTCTCTTTTATTAAAAACTCTGCATGCTCATCCATTGTTACATTTTAGACTTTCTTGGAAAGAAGGTTGCAAGAAAAAAAAAGAGAGGAGCAGTAATAAAATGTTTTCATCTAATTCTATGCAATATTAGTAAATGAAAAGGAAAGACTGTTTCTTTGCATAGAAGAGATTTGAATATTAAGAATGCAGAAATATTTCTATATTTCAGATTCATTTTATTTCATCTAATTGGGATATTGCCTTCTAGATTCTCTGTAAAAAAATGGACAAATTGTATTTCATGAACAGTTCAAATTTTAAGTGTAGGGGTTTTCTTCTGAGAAGAAAAAATATTATACTGGTCTTATTTATGAAAAAGATTTTAATGAGTATAGTTCAGAAAATACCTCTCTGGAAAAAGTTATAATGAAAATCTTTAATGGAAATGGCTTAACATATTCACTGAGACAGAGGAAGAGCCAGACAAATATTGTTCAATCATCATCTTCTGCTAATGGAACCCAAATAGAGAAATTTTTTGCCAGTCAGATAATGGCTCATGTTACATAATGCATCAACACACAGTGAAAAAATAGGAATGCATAGCAGGCTTTAGGAAGTTTTATTTCAATGATTCTGAACTGTGTCATTCAGATCTTTGATTTCCATTCTCCAGCTTCCAAGCACTGACTCATGGGATAGAAGGTATGAAGACAGGTAAAATATTATCAAGGACCTACATGCTCCTAGAATCTCTCTCGCTGCTGTGCTGAGGCAGGTGGGAAGTGTGTTTGTGTGCGTGTTTGTGTACAAGTATTTCAGGAGAAGGGGAAAGAGTCCTGCCAAGTACAACCACCTCAGTCACAGCTTAATGCCATATCCTTTGCCTACCAGATAGGAGTGATTGGTGGAGATGCATCAAATGGATCACCTCCACGTGTGAGTAAAAGAGTGGGACAGGCACTGTTATGCTGAAAATGTAGCTCTTTCTGGGGAACACCTGTGAGTGTCTGCAAATGAAAAAAGTGGCTCTGATTTGCAAACAAGAAAAAAATAATTTTGCCTGATCACACACAATGGAACATTTCTAAAAATATCAATGCTCAGTCCTCAATAACACAGGAATTAATTCTAATTAGAATATTAATATTCTAATTATACATTAATAATCTCTTCCTTTTTTTTTAAATCTCTTTTTCTGTTTTAGAATCATCCTTAAAAAACTTCCACTCTAACCTATGCATAGATGAGAGCCTCAGTTTGTACCATAGCACTTTCTTTCCCTCTAGTATTATTTCAAAACCCAGGCTACAATACCTGTCATCTTTAATACTTAAAATTTCCTTAGAATTAGAATTGAGTCAATTACCTTTCCTCATGTGTAACATAGATCATATGCAAGAAGATCTAGTAAAAAATAAGGGAGGTTTAGCTGCAGTTTCCTAACCATGACTCATCAGCCATTCCTGAAAAGAGACTTAGTCCCATTTGCTTTTCAGTTATGGTATGCATGGACACCAGTCTTGCTTGGGAGAAGTTGTGGGGGAAGAGTTTGTAGCTGATAGAACATGATAGTACAACTCATGAAAGTACACACTTGAATTACATTGCGTAGATTCTAATGTGTAATTAAAGATATTAATGAAATTGAAATCTCCTGTATCAATATGGACACATTTAAAGTTACCATGATTATTAAGGGATCTGTGTTTTAGTTAAGCTACTTTTGGGGGGGGTTGTCTTCTTTTAAAACAAGAAAAGGGAATACTACCAAAGAGGCCTAGTATGTTTTGTATGAAGCCTTTTGGACTTTTAAGTATTGTATTACTCTTATCCTTGATAGTGTTCATAATTTCTCTAGTAAAGAAGACCATATGTTTTCAAGCCCACTGTGATGTATGTAGAGTCACTAAAAGTGGCTGAATGTTATCTGTCAAAAAATTCAATAAATTAATAGTGCTACGTCATTGATGTTCACTTTTTCTCAAATATTCTTTCTTCAGAAATTGTTCCTTGGACAATTCAAATTGCTTCCATGTTAAGTACATATTATGCAGTGTATGTAATATATAGTATAGGTATTTATACAAAGAGCACACACTAACATTTTGAATTTAAAATGGTGGTTATGAAGTGTTTGACTTTTGGTAATGTAAGCATGGCACCATGATGAAAGTGTGAACTGCATTTTAGGTTGGATGTCATCTCTTAAAAGCTATATGATTCCAATGGAAACCAACTTTTTATCTATTCCACTTTCTCCTGGAAACTATTATGAAACTCTAGATTTTACTGTAGATGGGTTTGTTTTGGTTTTATTACCTTTTATGTATAATTGAATTACTTAAAAATATCAAGCCTTATTCTTCCGAAGTAAGTAGATCCAGGTGTAAATATCGGATTTCTGTGCTTTGACGCACATGGCCTGGAATAAATTTCTACAGCAGAGAACCATGAAAACTCTTATCTTACTTGGCAAAGACTAAGAAATGTTATGCATGTATATAAATGCCTATTTTTAATAGCATAAAGGCTTTTCATATTCTCACTAAAGTACTATGCAAAAAAGATGAGAAGGAAATGAGACTGAGCAAATATTTATTTTCAGTATTTACTTGACTTTCAATGGATCATGTTAGTCTGAATTCTCTTCCAATAATTTAATTACATTTTGCAAAAATGTTTATCCAACCATACCAGGTAGTAGCTTGAGAAAGGTCAGGTAGAAAATTTCTGGCTATTTATAATGATGAATAGCTGATTCTAAAAAGTTAAAATGTTCTGTGGAAATATATTGGTTTCATCCATGTATATTTGCAGTATCTTGGCTTAAGACCAGAAAATCCAGGTACATAATGACATAAAAACTAGGCTGAGAAATCAGTCATTTCTCACATGCAGTAAGTTAAGAGTTTGCAGGGCATCATCCTTCTTGATGTCTGAGATTTTTTGCAGAACTAATGAGTGAAAATGCTTTGATACAATGAAATTTAGGATAAAATTAAAGTTATACTTTACAGCAGACTGAAATTTCTTATTCATATCTTGTATTTTTTGTATCTAATATTTTCTATTAAAATACTTTAAAGAAGTTATCAGCAATTACTGAGGAGAACAGAATAACTATCAGCATTGTAATTTAATTTCTGAATTAAATGGACCCAAAGCAAAATATCTTTTTTCCACTGCTTGACTTTTGGCATATAGCCAAAGAAGACAGTATATGTAATTGTGTTTAGAGTTCATCAGATGGTACTATTTTACCATGAAAAATATTTTTTCTTGTAGTTTTTACTTCCATCAACACCTCAAAGTTCCAAGAGCTCCATATTCTGTGTCCAGAACTGTCTGTAAACAAATGTTTAGGGAAAAGATATATAAATAGGATAGATCTATATGAAACTTTTTCTAATATTTTCTCAGCCTTAAGATGTTCTCAGATACCAGAAGTTGTATCTATGTACTTTGTAACCATCAGTGTATCTCTCTTCCGTTTTCTCTCTTGAATCCAAGTAAATTTTATGTATCTATAGGTTTTTTGTTGTTTTTTTTTTTTTACATATTTTAAGCCAACTCCATGTAGCATCTACTTTTATTTTTTTGGAGTCTGGTTCTTACAAGCCTTATTTTGTAAGCCTCCATTCTTGGAAGACTGTGAGTGATCAGTCATTATCTATCTTCTACATGACATACATTTATTACATAGTATGACGTATCTGTCTAAACTAATTCTGTCTATCTAAAGTTTTATATAATTCAATAATCCTTCTCATTTTTCTGTCCTGTTGTACTACATTCTTTTTAAGATAGGGGACCATAACTGAACACCACAGTTTTACACAATTCCCATGAAAGAAGGAATCACATTGTTCTGTCTTCTTTTTTTTTTTTTTTTTTCCTAAATCCTCCGTGTATTTCTTAATATTTGAATAGAGTTGTTAAAAAGTTGTTAAAAAGAAAACTGGCTTTTTCCTGGAAAGTTTTCTATTAAAAACTTATGAACTTGGTCTTAAATTTTTAATGAGTAACTCAGGATCCACTATTTAATTTGTGAAGCTGGGATTGATTTTTTTAACTTGTATTTTAAATTTACCCTCATTTACTTTTGGTTCTACTGATAATCATGGGGATTTGTAGTCTTTCTTCACTTCTCTGCAGTCAGTACATGTCTAAATTATGTGGGTAATTTAATGTCAACAGATTTTCCCACTTTGCTGTGCATTTTCTTTTCTGTCTTATTTACTAATTTATGGAATGCAGTGATACAGTTTATATTTTCATTATCATAAAACAATACATTTTGGAATTTTTTTCTGAAACATTCCTTGAAGAACAAGTGCTCAGTGTTCTTTTTAGGGTAAAATACATTTTGAACAGACTTTGCATTCCGAAATTCAGTACTAAAATTACTCCCAATAACACATGAAAAATTCTAAGTGAAAAAAGTATATCCTTCTGCAATAAATAAACCACTTTTTCCCTTATGCTTTTCTCTATTAAATCTGTACTAGCAGGAACTGAACACTTTAGTATCGAATGCTTAAAAATCTGTTGTTGAGCATAGATGTAAAAGAGTTAAGGTATAAAAATGGCTTTTATTATTGCAAGTGGCTATTCCTTGTTCCAGCCAAGGAAGACTGGTGAAACAGACTGTGCTTTGTCATTCTGGTTATGTACCATGCAAAGTGTAATTACCTTTTAGTTGTCAGTCACTGATTTTATAGTATGTGATAACAATTCTTTGCTACATAATTTGTCTTCAATTGACATTTTTTCCTTCACATTCGAGTTGCAACAGTTGCAGTGGGAAAGAAAAATGAATTAAAAATCTTATGAGAGTGCACCTGTCCTAGGGAAAATATTTGACTTTTAGAAGCATGCAATATACAGCTTCATCAAATTTTCTTTGCTGCATTTAAAATTGAATGACACATTAATTAATCATCCATTAATATTTATTATTTAGAAGCATGATTTTTAGCCAGGTAACTTCTTTAGAATTTCTTGGTTTTCTCACAAACATGCAAGTAATATGGAATGGTGGATGTTTTACTGGTTCTTGGTTTCCATGGGAAGAAAAATAATGTTTTGCTTTGTTCTGCCCCATCTGCAGAATGTCAATGAACTTGTTAATAATTTCTATAGAGATAGTCATATTTTTATGTAATTAATTTTAAAGCACTTGCTTTTGATTCTTCAGGGTTACATCAGTATGGTTGGTTTGGTTATGATCATCCCAAGGTGTTGCGTAAAACTTTAAGACCGTTTTGGCTTGTTTGGGTATTTCTGCTGTTCATTGCAAAGTAAATACACGTGTTAGCACTGCAATTCTGACATTTCATTCAACATTCAAGAGTGAGCATGAGACCCTCAGCACGACATTTTCAAAATTTCAGATCCTTGGCTCATTTTACTTGTATTTAAGATAAAAGCTCTCAGTTTCTGAGGCTGCCTGAAAGGATGAAGTAATAGTTAAGAAATAACACAAATCAAGATAAAAGAGGTGCCTTTGTTTAAAACCTCAGATTTTAAATTAAGACTGTCATAATTTCTGAAAGCTTTCAGTTGTCAGTATTGAATGCTGAATGAAATTATGACTGCAATTAAAAAATAGAAATAATAATAGCAGGTTATTTGCAAGAAATACTTTTTTATTTGCTTATAAAATCTTGTCAGTTTTATGAAATCAATGAATCTGCTGAGGAACTGCAAATGGATTGTGTATGTCCTGCAAAGACAACTTCCAAAGATAACCTGAATCAATGAACAGTTTCAGTCTATAATTTTTTTAAATTCTGTTCGCTGATCACTCTTTGACAAACTTCTGCATAACTCTTAAGGTTTCCCATGCTGACATTTACCAGACAAGTGTAAAAATAATAGCAATGCAAAATCAGTAGTAACATCCCAGATATAGCAGAATTTGACTACCTTCTAACTGTCTAAAAATAAGTTGTCTTCTGTTAGTTTCTATGTCTAGTTTAAATTTTAAGATAAACACAAGCTGCTACTGAAGTGGGATGTTCACTGCTCTCAACTGTTTTTCTGCCTCTTTCCTGACCAGCACTAGTGCTACTGTACAGCTGAATGAGGGGACCGTGATTCCTGAAAACTGATCATTTATTTTGCTAATGGTTGGGGAGGGAGATGGAGAAGAGAGTGGCTCAACAGCATCCTGAACTTAACTTGGCTCAGAGAAATAGTGGCCTTTCAGGAGCTGTGCTTTTCCAAAACATCAACATGTGACTAGCCAGCTGACAGTGAGTGCCCTAATTCTCATTCCATGAATCCATAGGCTTTAGTGTCTGAATCTGCTGTAATTGTTTCACTTCCTGAGATTTCTGAGACAAAATTTCTGAGTGCGCAATTGCCTCCTGTATATCTAAAACATGAAAAGAAATATGTATGGTAGAGTGACTGTGTGCTTGAGATCTTTAAAACACTGTGTGTGGTGGTCTTCTCTAGCAGATGGATTTTTGTGGTGCAGTAGCAATTTTTAAGAACCCAAATTCTTTCAAGCAAGTTTTTCCTGTTGCTGTTTATTTGATTTGAACTTTTATATGTTTTTGTTATTTAGAAAGATTTTTTTGGTTGTGCTGCTACAATGTTCTCTGCGTTAGGGACAGTTAAGAAATAAAATAAGCAGAGATCTTACTGGTCCAAAAGAAAGAGGGGAATAAGTAAGATTCCTTCTGAGTCTCACACCCAACTGGCAGTTGCAAAAATCTTCATGCAGTTCTCTTAATGAATAGGGCATCTCTCTTGATAAGCCTGAGGCACGCCTCTTTGACATGAGAAGCACAGAGTTAAAATTTCCTGCTATTTCTAATAGAGCAGAAATCCTCCTTCCTTTGTTTCCCAGAAAAATGAAAGATTGATTGTGAAGCTGTGCATTCATGTCCCTGTGGTATTCATTATATGGGAAGTCAGGAACTACCAGCCTTCAGCAGCCATTTCAGTGTTCTTTTGTGTTTAATGAAATATTCTTATTTTAATAATTTTTTTTTTATGGCTAGCTTTCTCCAAGCATTTTAGTTTTACAAGACTAATTACTGCAGGATTGTGATATATTTGGCTTCATGGACAATACTAGGCATTCCTTTTAGTCTTTGGAAATAATTAAACTATTTAGTGGGCCTTTTTTGGCTTGTGCCTTCCTGAATACCCACAGCACTAAGGGGTCACCTACAAAAGAAAAACAATGACATTTTCTGAGTCCATTATTGTTTTCCCTATTGCAACAGCCTTACTTAGCACAGAATCACCACTCTATTGTAATAGTGGTTTTGAAGTTGCAAATAGTTTGCTAAAGAAAAAAAAAAAACTTTATGCTTCTTAATTTATTTTTTTAAACACTTCTTTGACCTTTTTTTTTCCACGTAACAATTCCAGTCAGATAATAGATTATAGTAAGTGCTGTTATGATCCTCATTATTGTCCACAATATAATAATAAAAATCTTCCTTTGGCCAGTCCAATTTCTTGTTTTAAATTGATTTCCAATACATTAAATGTTGAATTGAAAGAACTAGGACATTTTATATTGTATGGAGTAAAACAATTAGCTATGATTAAGGATCTACATAAGTATCTTTTGCTTTGGGGGTTTTTTGTTTGGTTTCTTTTAAGGTGAGAGTATTACGCATAATGATTCTAATAGCGTTCTGAAATGTTCTCTCAAACATCATTCTGAATTTTTTTAAGAAAATGCTATTAAAAAATTAATTATGTGAAGATGTCAAAGCAGAGATGAGGTATGCAGTCATTCTAAGTACAATTTCTTTGGTCTCCAGGGAGTTACCAGTGACTAATTCAGACATGTCTTTCTACACTGAAATAAGACTGTTTAACCTCATAAGCTTCTTAATTTATTTGCTGCTTAAAATGCTGGTTTCTTCATATCCTTAGTATAATTTAAAAAAAGAACTATACTCTGAGAAAATGTCAAAATAAGTGCTATCTTTACCTCACTTACGTATTGTAAAAAGTCAAAACTTAGGGTCTGAAAAAGCACAGACTGCAAATGGAGACAATGTAGAATTTTGCATGATGAACCCACAGGGACACATTGATCCACTGTGAAAGCAGAGAAGAATTTAGGCTTGTGAAGGGTGTAGCTATGAGCTCATGTGGGATGCTGTGGTGCATCTTCTCCTCACTCAAGTGTACCCACCTAACTCATCATGATGACACAAAGCACACCCTCCTCTGAAGTCTTGTGACAGAGCAGGGCAGTGATGCAGGATTTTAACCAAGAGGTGATGCAGGATTTTAAACAAGAGGTGGGCAGTCACCAGCTCCTGAGTGGTGCCTCCTCCTCTTTAGCAACTTGCATTCCAGGTGCAATTCTGGCAGAGTGACAAACTGGCAGCCAGGGGCCATGAATGAGGTCAGGGCTCTGGAATGATTGTACAGCAGTGTGCTCATTATTCATGTGTTCATTCATGAGAATTTCTTGGAGCAATCTCTGAATCTGATTGGTAGAAAAGGTCATATATCTGGCAATGCTAGTAACAAATATAGTTTCATTACTGATTCCTGATCCATTCAGACTGTTGGTATTAACAGAGCTACATATATATAGATAGATAGATATAGATATAGATATAGATATATAGATATATATAGATACATATATATATATCTAAACAGAGCATATATATATATACATGATACAGAACTACATACATATATATATATATAAACCCTTTCCTTATTTAGGCATCTCAGGCATTTTCTACAGTAATAATTATGCTTTTGGAGATAAAATGGCTGTGATTTCATTATTATTTTCAGGCTTCTGCTGTAAGAACCATCGGGCTGTGAAGAGAGCAGAGAGAAGTAATGAACTTTCACTTCAAGTTTTGGGTGTTTTTGCACTGCCATAGTATCTTAGTGCCTTGCATGGTATAATAATGTACATTGAAAGTGTGATGTTAATACTGTTGTGAATCACCTTTGGAATTAGCTGTAAGTGTGTAAATTGTCTTACAAAAAATAGTGTTAGCTTTTGTGGCTTTTTAATAATTAGGCTTTACTTTACTCTTCTGTTTGCTAAAAGAAGCATGCCAAAAATATTCTACTAAAGGCATTTTTGTTTTAATTTTTAGTTGTTTTTAGAATATCTTTCTCAATTTTTACTGTGCAGCTGAGTTTTGCGTTAGCAATTTTTAACTGGTTTGTGGGAGCTGCAGAGAAAAGGCATATTAACAGCGGGGATTGTAAAGTTTGAGTATCCAGTGGAATCTGGAAAAAAAATATTCCATAGAAGCGGTCAATGGGTATATTTATGTTAAAATCAGTACCAATTATTATATTCAATAATAAAATTAATTTAAATAAGTACAAACCAAATATTAGGATACATGGAACAGACCACTGATGACATCATTCTAGACCATCTGCAGAATGAAGTAACTTGCTTTCCAGGTTTTGCTTCTATTTCCCAAAGTGGCTTTTGAAATATGGCTGAAAAATAATATTCACAGTCAGTTTAAATTTCTGGTGATAAGAAGAAGTAGCTTTCTATGCAGCAGAGCTGATGCTCCAGTAACTGTAGTGTTGGATGATTGTTTTGCTCAGGGTTCTTTCATTTTATTAGTATCTTTTATTTTTAAACATGACTTCAACCTTGTTTATATGAATCAAGGAGGAGATAGGGTTATCAAAGACTTGGGGTTGCTATAATACTGAATATGTCCACAAATTTGGTAGTGTTGAGCAGAAAGCAAGTTTCCTTTCTAAAACATGTGCACAGATGTATGCATGCAACTCCCTACCTCAACAAAAAGGATGGGGATCACAGAGGTGAGAAGTTGCAGCTCTTTTACTTTTATCTGGAAGGCCCCTGGTTGTATTTAAAAATCAAGATTACTGTCAGACACTGTTCCTTTGAATTCAATAAAGATTAAAATTTTGGACATTACAAGGTTAAATGTGAGGGAAAACAGTTCAGAGAAGACAGTAGCTTTAAAAATATGTGGGATTAAAAATAAAACACCTTTAAAGCTACTGATATCACGTGCATCTATGTTACTGCACCATACTGAGGTGAAAAAATACATAAACATTTACAGAGTAATTAAATACATAGTTCCTTTTTTTTCCTCAGGGCAGGAAGGAAGCAATCAATGGGATCTCACCTGCTATGAATGATTAAAGTCACAATATTTTCTGTATACAGGAAAAGGCAGATGAGCATTTATCTTCATCAGAGTAGCAACTTGAAGAATTCTTTTAAGAACTTTTGGTTAAATTTGTAGCAAACAAAGGAATGTACACATTTACAGAGTTTTAAATGCTGTGACACTACAAAAATAAAGAAAATATGTGCAGTAGTATATGGTATGCTCTTTTACTTAAATGATTTATTAGGGCTGTTGTCATTTAGAGCATAATATACTTTTGCCAAAACTACTTTGTACTAGATTTTATGAATAGCTTGAAGTACTTAGTAGAAAAAATATATCTAGAAGATTATTCTAAATCAAGTAGAAATGAAGGAAACAAAATGTGGGACATCCTCAAGGAAGAGTACAAGAAGCATGAGGAAGGAGCATGTTTAGGAGCAAGACGACATCATTTTGCATCTATTTCAGATTTTGCTAGTTTAACACCATTAATATTTTGTGCAGTTGTGGTCTCTGTCTGAAGAATCAAGTGGAGTTAGAGCGCCAAAATATTACAACAGAGCCCACACCTGAGCAGAGGAGGAAAAGAGAAAGAAGGAGTATGAGGGTCCCATTTTCCTACCTGGAAGAAAGATGAATATCTTCTACTTTCTGGACATGAAGGAAAATGTGATGTGAAGAGGAGGGGAGGAGGATGGGGAGAAAGTTCATACTCTTTTTGAACTTGAAAAAAAGAGAGAACAATCTCTTTGCTGGAATAGGAAGTATCTCTTATGTCTGAAAGAGTAAGTTCTTTACTGCTAGAGCCTGTAATATACTATAACATATATGGTCGATACTTCTGCATATTACAATACCAGAATAATCATAGTGGGTAGGTTAATGCAGCATTGATTTTCATGGTTAATTCCACACGAACCATAGCTCTTCGTGGTTAAATGATGCCATTCACTATTCATGGTTTAATAGTGTATATTCATGGTTACACATGACAGCATTTTGTGAGTATTCATAATCAGTTGGTTCCTAGCAGAGATATTTGGAAACAGTAATGTTTAATTCATATGAGAGGCACAAAAAATATAAACAAATTTAATATATTGGTAGTCCAGAGTCTTGTAGTCTTCTTCAGCTTGCCTACTCAAAAAAAACCCTTCTTTTCTTTTTACATTTTGCACAGTATCAATCACTTATGAGTTTTCTTAACATTATGGAGCTGGTGGAGCTTTCTATAACAATTGAAAAGCATGTTGTTGAGCATAATCTCAGATATAAATGAAAAAAATGTCCTTGCGTATCCTTTTTTCTTCTGTGCCTAATCTAATGAATTTAGAATTTCTATCAGTTTTTATGTCCCTGTCTCCTTTTGATATTCCATCATTAATATTATTTGGAGGAAGAAACATATTTTATCTACAAATGTCCACTGTGGTGGAGGATGAAAGTAAGGGCTTTTCATTTCTTGTGGCACTTTCTAAATTATCTGGTCTAGGATTGTTTCTGGGAGTTGTGAAAGTAACACAATCAGAATGTGGGTATGTTTAGCTGAGCATAACTAACATAAGATAATGTTGAGCTCTATGGTCTACGACAAGCATAATGCACTCAAGAGTCTTAATGTTTTTCTAGTTCATAGTTGGCCTTTAATATTTATTACTGTTGTGATATGTAAGTAGCAAACACTACTGAGCATTCAGAATCAAATAAGAATATTGAAGGAATTTAATAAAGTAAATAATTACCAAAATTAATGAAGTGCTTAGAGTAACATATAACTTCATTTGGACATTTATTCAGGGAGAAAAAGTAAATCTTCTTCTTGTAATGTTTTGCTAAGTAAAGTAATTACACTGTTGTATCACAAATGTGTTACATTCATCATTTTGTTTTTCCTGCATGTTTTGTCCCTGTTGAAAACAATGATTATTTCCAGTGAAACAGATGCTGCAATTCAGTTATATTTTTTTTTGAGAGAGTTATGTTGTCTGCTGAGTAACAGTAGACAATTTTAATTAATGTGTTTTTTAATTCACTGAAAATTAGAAGAATTAATACAGAAGACAATAAATGCCATTCAGAGGTAGTCAGTTTACATGCAAAATATGAGTCAAGTATTGTAGTAGAAAAATAATGAAAATCACATAGCTCTATTAAAATAATTTATCTTCTATATAGCTGAATGTTTGTTGGAAGGGTAATGTTTTCTTTAAAACAATCAATTTATATTAATTGTTAGTCACACAAACAACACAGAAGCATAGACCATATTAAGATTAGTCTGTGTATTTTCTTTATGACTTCCCATTTAGATGATGAATTTTGTGCATTGCTTTAGGACTTTTATTCCTTTTACAAAAAATTAGCAGATAGGCAAGAATTGTGAGGTGCCCATAAAGATGACAAGAAAATGCTACTATCTGCCAGAATTGTAACAGTTTACTATTAAATAAAGGACATATAAATGTTAACTATTTTTGCTATTGATATATGTGCTGTCTTCCAGCACTTACTGATCATGGGAAAAATCTTCCACAGTCTGTGATTTCAATTTCTTCAGTTCGATAAAAGTTTACTGGTATCAAGTGATGAATAACCACACAAAGCCTCATTATTCCTGAACCTGCTTTCCAAAAGCACTTCATCCCCCTGTTTCTGGACCTGTTTGACTCTGACTAACAGCACATGTTAAGCCTCTAAGGCCTCTATCTCTTGGGACTTGCATCATACCCTGGGCTTTGTGTGAATCCCCAAGCCTCCATTGCTTAAGCAAGGATGACTTGTCTTCCTTTTAGTAATTAGTCAGTAGACTGTTTTTTTCCCCCACTGTGGAAATGAGTCTGTGATTACTTATGAAATATATTTTTCTTCAAGGTGTTTTGTTTTGGTTTAATTTGGATAAGAAGAAAAGTTTACCCATTACAGCCTTCCCTTTAAATGAATAGTTTTCCTGTTATCTTCTAAAGCTGCTTTCAAATTCAAACATTGTTTATGCAGACAGCAGCCCTGTTGGATTGTTTAGTCCCTTAACGTATGTGCCTCTCAAGGAGGAGTATCAAAGCAATGTTAGGTTGTTGAGCTTAAGCCTATATTTCAGTTTATTACAGTCAGGTAATATTATTATAGTCAGGCCATGTGTGTTCCAATAGTAAATAATCTAGTATTTCCGTACAGTCTATGGGGTAGATTCAACCCTTAATGTGCCATTGTTTTAAAAAGAATTACAGATTAAATATATATCTGCTTAGTAATAACATAATTAAAATGTACTCAACTTAGAGCAGTACGAACTTAAGTATATGGTATGGAGTTACCTAGAACTTCTGTCAGAAAGGTCATAAAATCAAAGAGTTGGAAAGGACACATCAGGATCATTAAGTCCAGTTCCCGGCCCTGCACAGAACATCCCCAAGAGTCACATCATGTGCCTGAGAGCATTGTCCAAACACTTCTTGAACTCTGTCAGACTTGGAGCTGTGACCACTTCCCTGGGAAGCCTGTTCAACTACCCTCTGTGTCAAGAACTTTTTTCTGATACCAAACCTAAACCTCCCCTGACTTGGCTTCAAGCTACAATGAAGAAATAGCAGGTCTTGGAAGATATCAGAGAAAAAAAAAAATAAATCCTGATTATGCAGAGAATGCAGCTGTGGAGAGAGCAGAAGTTTGCCTGGGGGTGCAGATTATGCATGTATTTCCTAGCTGTGCTGTACTGGTTGATAATAATTTAATGGTTTTTTTTTAATGCTTGGACTTGACTTCAGTGGTCTTTTCCAGTCTTAATGATTCTCTAGTTCTGTAATTTGACAGTATTGGGTAAAACCTAGGGCAGCCTGCAATAATAGTATTGTGGATGTTTTGCTCTTTTTCATATAGGTAAAGGTAACAAACTCTTTTCACTAAAGAAAATAGTGACAAATTCTTCTTATTTGTTTGCCACTCTTTATCTGCCAAGTGCCCAAATTATTTTTACTTGGTCTTTTGGTTGCTCTTACTCCGTGTTGCACTTTGGTTTGAGTCTGGACTTTGCATAGCATTTAATAGCTTCTCTAAAGCAAGATGAATTTTAGTACCATAAACAGGCAGAAATTTTAAAAAGCGCATAGATAATTGCACTTTTAGTTGTTCTAAAATAATTCTTAATAATATTTTCAAAAAACTTAAAGCTCTTACATTTAGTTTTCCTATAATAGCTGGCTTCTATTTATCTGTGTTACTTATTTATTTCAATCACTTATTAAAATACAGCATTTAAATAAACATAAATTATGCTTGTGTTAAGCCTACTTGCGCCTAAAAAATAAAAATCAGGTCAAAAGTAGCTGTAAATAATAATATGAGAAACTTAATAACTGAGTGGCCTGAAGTGCAATCTTCATCAGACACACACAAGGGTTTAATTCAGCAAAGTTACTAGGTCACTAGCACACTGTAAGAGAACATAAAACATGCTCCAATGATAGTACTATGGAATTTTGTTAGCAACCTAAGGCCCGTAATAAACCAGCAAAAGTAATGTGTATTACATGCTATAGAAAAAAACCAGCAGGGGCTGAAGACATCACGAATGTACCTGATGCACAAAGATCTTGCACTGACAGAAGATTTTTAAAATGCAAGAGAAGGAAAAAATCATCCACACATCTCTACAAACTGCATCTGACAGAGAAATTCCTTGCTAACATCTACCTGCCAGAGTTTAGTTTAATTTTGGGAGGAAAGTAATGTGGCAACAAAACACTATTTTACTGTTGATAGAAATACCTTTAGGAGCTAAATTGACTCAATAGAGAGTAAAATGCATTCCAGATTAAAAAATTACAGCAATAGAAGCTGTGCATGCTTGTGTAATACAGGTTATTTTTTGCAAAATTCAATTCAGCAATTGGATAATACAGCCAAGTATTTTACCCTGAAGTTTTTGGTAGGTGAATAGTACAATTTGAACCACATTTAGTATCTCTGAAGAAGTGAATCAGTGCTCACCTGTTTTTTTTTTCATTCTAATGACTAGATACAATTAACCTGAAATCCACATCTATGTATATTTAAACATATAGGTGAAGGTAGACAAAGATGGAAACAGGTCTCAGGTGGGGTTTTTTATGCATTTGGCAGGGGATGGGAACCATTTGTGAGGATTTTTTACTACAGTGTTAAAAATCTGTACTTAAAAGAGCTCTCAATGATAATCCTGAAAGTACTTGGTAAGAAATTCTGTCTTTATTGAAAGCTATGCCAGAATTTGATTGCATAATTTTGCATGAGAAATCATTGCAGTCAGTGTGTGATGCAATTTTTTCTAGCATATATATATTTTTAAACCTAAGGTCATTCCTTTCTAGAGATGTATGAGTTATGTGTTCTGGGGGGAATCATTTAAATCATTATGGGTTAAAACACTCTTGGAGATGTTACACAGTACAAGCTGATTATTAACCAAGAATGTGTTAACTTTGTTTCATTTTTGTAAGTGGTAAATTGTCCTTCTTTATATACGATAAACAGTGTGTGTAATTCATAGGTGATTTTATTATTGAATTAATGTGACAGCTATTGCATACACCTGAGATGATTATCTGACTCTTCTTATTTCTAATAATATTTCATGTGGAGTATTATGAAGACAGCAAGGATTACTATTGCTAATAGATGGATTGCAGCCTTTAATGTTCAGTCTGCAAGGTCTCCAGGCTAAGACTTGCAGGTTTGCTTTGCCTGGACTTGGTTCAGGCTTATCTGAATATTGCTTTAACTATGTTAGATATTGTGTAGTAGTCAGATAACTGTACCTAATTTGTTCAATTTTAACTTAGCCTTACTACATGATCATATGATATAACATCTTACTGTTAATAATCTGGTTAGATTTCTGTAATTATTAAACAATAGTAGCAAATCATTATTTCATGCAGAATATCTTTTCTCTGACCTGTGAATAAAAATTCAGGATAAAGGAATACAGTTGTAAAATCATGAGTCTCCAAGGCTGTGGAAAGCCCACCAGTGGGCCATTACTGATGATTTAAGGAACGTAGCCTTGGAGAAAAGATATTTGGAAATCAGAGATGTAATGTAGAAAAGTAATTAGTGTATGTAAAGGATGCTCTAAAGTGTACACTGGGATGTCAGAGAAAAATGTGGATCAGTGAAGAAATCAAGGTGTTAGAATGTTAGAAGTCATACAGAAATAGTCCCTACAGGGTCCTAGAGTGAGGAGGAAGCAGTTATTTGCATAATTCCAAAAGAGGAAGAATGAGCTTAGTATCAGAGGATGGAATGCAAAGAAGTGTCTGTATATTAAGTTTCACTGTGTTTTTTGGGGGGGAAGGGAGATGTTTCTGTAACAGAAGTCTTTACTTCACAATTGTAATTAAAACTGGGGTAGTAAATACTTTGTCAGAATCTTAAGGTTTCAATTTATCTACTATTAAATTCTTGCCTTGTACAGAAAGTGGATTTTTTTGGCCCACATACATTGCAAAAGTCAGAGTGCAACAAATCTGTGCAAAATGTAGAAAAATTAGGCCATAAAATTTATAAGAAAAACAACATTATTCTTCAAACATGTGAAAGCAATTTAGAGATCATACAGCTGAACACAGTGAGAATGGTATTTAAAACTATCAGTTGCTAAGAAAAAATTGGAGGAACTGCATTTGTTCAAAGTACAGCAAAAAAAGGTGAAAGCTGAAAATAATAAGAATGTTTTGAAATGTAGGTATGAAATGTATATTTCCACTGCTGGCATGTCTGGCTGCCTGTGCATGTGCTTGTAGTCACAGCATGTTGGTCCACAGCAACCTACTGAGAACTGCTGGTGCAAAAGAAATAATGATCAGTAATCTCCATATTTACTGATAACAGGACAAGAAAAAAAAAAAAAGTAAATTTTCAAGGGAAAAAATTATTTTGACATTAGGGAAAACTTTCAGTGTGATAATAATGAACATTCATTCACATTATCTAGAAGCTGGCTGGAATCTTCTTGGCTGGAGATCAGAATCTACCCAGTAGGCTCACTTGTCCTAAGTAGCATAGCAGCTGCTTAAATTCACTTCCAGTCATGTATTTTTTAGGTTTAATGAATGCATCTTTTGTCTCGGTTTCACTGAATTTTATAGTTGATTACAAGTGGTGTTAGGGTTATATCAGTACTTTCCTTTTAAAAAGTATTTCAAATCTTAGACAAATTTTTGTTGTAATTCAATGTGTTGCTTTTACAGACAGTATCTTAAGTCTCCTTGGAAAAGAAATCTAAAACTCTTCATTTCAGATGAGCATTTAGGTAACCAATAAAAATGTTTCCTTTTCTTCATATTATTTGATGATAGACTTCTCGTGCCAGAGTTTCATGTGTTGTACCTTGTAGTTTGCAGAGCTGTAGAACTTCAAAAAATAAACTCTATCCTTCCTTTATAACCTTGTCTTGCAATAAGTCAGCCTGAAAACACAGGTAGTATTCCCTGAGACAGTAGTATTTTCAAAACAGTCCAGTGATCTCTACTTACCTGAGGAAAAAAAGGAAGGAAAAGTTAGTTGTTGGTTTTTGGTTTTTTTTCCAGCTGTCTGCAATGTGATTCTAAGTCATGCTGGTTCATGAATTCAGAATTTTCAGAGTGTTCTGCAGCCCTCTCCTGAAGCTGGTAGTCTTTTTAAGGATTTCCTGTTGGCCCTTAACCTTTTCAAAGAAGTTTGTTACATAACTGCATAAAACATTCAACACCTGTTGGGTTGCAAACTTCAGAATTGTGAAATACTGCAATAATTACACATTTTGGCTCATAATTTAAGCTTTTTGGCTTCACTTTGCCCACTAATATGTCTCCCCAGAATTTTCATTGGCTTCTTAGTCAGTTTTTTCCCCTTTCTATATCTGCCAGAATTATTTTTTTCTGCTGAGCAAAGTTCAACTAAACTTTATTTAATGTAGATTGTTTTGTTTAAATTCTACTGAACTCAAAGGTACTATACAGCATGAAGTATCTGTTACATTAAGATCTGTTTAAGTACGGTGGTTTTTAAAATGTAAGAGAAAATAAATACAGCAGTGGAACATAAAAAATTCACTAGTAGCATCCAGTGGTCTCATTCAATGACACAATAAAATTGTGGCAATACTCACATGAACAGAGTTAAGTTGTTCTGATACTTTAAAAGGGTTTTTGTAATTTTTTTTTGTTTGTTTTGTTGTTTCTTTTTGCATAATAATACCTAGTGACTCATCACAGTGGTTCATACTATCAGACATTTGTGCAGTTACCTGACAGACATTATAGAGAAATACACATATCATGAGTAGAATAGGTTGGTTCAACTGTGTGAGAAGGAAGTGGTCACTGACCTCCTCTTTTAATACATACTACATGTGTATCAGTAAATCCAGTTCATGTGTTGCTTCCTTTCTGGCTCTGTATGACGGTTTGAATAATTAAAATGTATAAGAATAAAATTGCAAACTAAAAGTTATTACTCATTGTTTTAGAAAAAGTAAAAATACTTCTTTCATGGTTTTTGTTTCTCACATAGCTGTCAGTGGCAGACAGGCTCACACAGAGTTTGCACCAGAAGCATGCGTCAACTCCCACACAGTAGTTTTTTAATCTTGCTCATGATGCTTTTTATAAAAAAAAGAAAAAAGCCTACTACACAGAAATGTCAAAATTCATGTCACATTGTGTGCTTTTTATTAAGATTATGTTCTAAGACAGGGAGAAAGGAGTGTGCAATATAAAAAAAAAATTCTCTTTTCAGTCCTTAAAAGTTCCCTCTTTTGATTATTTATCTGAACATTTGTTCCCCTTCATAAGTACTAATGTTTTTCCTGATAGTGTTACCTCTTGAGAAATGCTATGGTGCAACCAAGATTCTTTGATACTCTGAAATCTTCCATGTGTATACCTGAAATGGCTAAAAACCTTCCTATAGGATGTGGGTGAGGGGTGACTTCATCCAAAATAAAAGCTGATTATTCCTAGCACTTAGGGTCTAATTGTGATAAATACCAAGGCTCAATTTCTACAAATGGGAGCACCAAGTTTAAATAAAATCGACTGGGTAGAAAGTGAGAAATGTATGTATATGGATAAGTACATAGAGGGAATATGAATGAATGTTTAAATTATGTATTGCTTTTATGCTTGTTCTTGAATAAATTACAAAGAGACTGTTTCTTCAGAAATTCTGTAAGATTGCAGTCAAAAGTGAGGCATTGTTTGATCTCTAACACATATTGACAATGTATCTGGCCCAGAAAAATAATACATTTTGTTAAAAACAAAACAAAACCCACATAAACTGACACTCACCATCCTTGACACTCAACCGCAGCACTAGTTGAAAATTTGATCTTTTTTTGAAAGTTAAAACTTGAGTCATAATTCAGATTTTGTCGAGTATGCTTAGCCAAAAATACCAATATGCTGTGGAGAGATGGTAGATGAGAATCAGGTGAGCAGAAGAGAAAATTTCCCCACTTATTAAATCTAGGTAAAATATGAATGGGTGTGTATTATAGAATTACACAGTAATTTTGTTAGGGTGGCTGGTTTTTTGGGGTTTTTTTTCTGTTTGGTTTTGGGGGTTTTTTTTAATAGGAGAAAGTTATCTCTATAAACAATTATAAAGACAAATGAAGAAATTAAAAATAAAACATGTTTGGGTTTTTTTATATAACTCTGCTTTTCTCTGAATTTATTTCTCTGAATTTATTTCTGCTTTTTTTTTGTATCTCTGCTTTTCTCTGAATTCTTATCTCCTTTAGTATTTAGTTCTGTACTCAGTGAGAATAGTCCATTGCTAGGTATGGTTATTATTTCTATCAGATAATGTATCTTTCGATCTGATTTTGGAATGTCTAGCAGATTAAAAAAAAACCCAAAACATATGTTTTCATTGGGGTCTAAATTTATATACATGCAGTCATTAATACTAAATATGTAGCAGTTGCTGGTGTATAACAAAAAAAAATTATTACTTTGTCTTTAAGAAAAATATTAAAGACACTCCTTTTTCATCAGTGGACATGTTCCCAACAATATCAATAGGCTTTTTGTGAGTATTGAGACTGGTATGTAATCATAAGAAAATAAGGATTGAAAACGGTGTCATTCACATAGTGAATGAGAGGCAATACCATTGGAAATGGTCAGCTCCTCCTATTTTATTGTAATGTGTGATTGCAACAGAAGATAGTTGGTTGCAATGGCTCAGTGACTGTATAAAAGTTGTAAAACTGTGAGAACTGTCTAGGTCCTAAAATCAAATGCAAACCCAACTTCAGGTTTCTCAAACAAATAAGAATATCTGTGGTTATATGGAAGCAGTAGTAGACTCTACAAATTGGAGAAAGTCATTGAGACCACTAATTTAATAAATGTACATTGTGAGTACTAAGGAAAATTTTCATGACCATGTGAAATAAATACAAATAAACTTGAAGCAAGAAGACCCTTTGCAATCACTGCAGCCTGCATGACTTCAGGAATTATTTGGCATCAGACATTCAGATCCCATTTAGGGATAACTCAGGTGATATACCTGATTTTTGGAATGCTCTCTTGATATACCAAGTCCATGATAGAAAAAAAAGTGTCTTTAAAGTCTCTGTTGTAGTGAAATCACTCTGTCATAAAGGTAATATTTTGCAAATATTACAGGTAGTCAGTAAAGACAGATGAGCTTCCTTGTGTTATTATAGCTGCCATTGCTTCAGACTGTGGAATTTCTGTATGCTGCACTTTTTTCCCCCTCATTGTTTCATTTATATGGACAAATTTGTAATTAATTACTGGAAAGTTAATTTATTATCATAAAGATATCATGACATGCTTTCAAGCTGTATGCATCTCAATAGTGTTAAATATTATATTTCATTTTATTCAAGTATTTGTCTTCAGTTATTCAAAATTCATAAGGTTTGTGTTATTTTACAATGATTTGTGGCTCCAGATCATAATAACACTTGCACTTGAATTATGTACATGGAGTTTACTTTGTTCTAGCTTTCATATTGTTTTATAGTTTGGGCTTTTCCTTGGATGACAAAGATTAGCTATATGTCTCTGCTACTGATTGATAAAAGTAATTTAGTATTTTTTTAAAGTCTTAGTTGGATAGAGTTTGTTTTGCCAGAATTGAGAGTAAGTTAGATCTTGTTCTGATTTTAAACATCTCCCAAAACTGTCAGGTGCTGAATGAGTGCCTCTTTTCTGGGTGGTCATCAATTGGCAGGGGTTTGCTTGTTTGTTTAAACATTGAATCTGGATTTTTTAAAAATATTTATAATGCTGTTCTTGGATCTTGTGTTTCAGTTCTCTCAATGCTACATTCTCTGAGTAGCAATACTTTATGTCTGCTGGCTCTGGTATTTTCCGATAATTTATTCACTACTTGATTTTCAAGTGCTTCTGAGACAATGGGGGGAAATGAAGCAAAAGTGTCTCACCACATCAACCCACTGTGTTACTTGCAGTATACATTGCAAAAGATAGCAATTACAAAACTCAAAGTGCTGTTTGAAATGTTTTACAAATTATCTTTTGCTAAGTTGATTATTTTAGAGCTTTTTGCTCTGGACATTTTGCTGGGCCATTTCACAACTGAAAGTGGAAATTTTGGTTATTTGTTTAAAAGTTTAGACTTAGAAACAAATGAGTAAGCCACTCCTCCGCAAGGAAGTGAGATTTTGTCTTTTTTTTTTTTTCTTAATTTAAGGAACTACAATTATTTTGTGGGCTTCTCTGGTAATGGTGGGATCAGTGTCAAAAACGATATTGTCAACATGCCTATTCCTTGTTCATTTTGTTTGTTTGGTTGGGTTTTTTAAACAGAGGAATAACTTAATTATTATTGACTCAGTATTATGCCAAAGCTTATTCAAACCTTTTCTCAGAATTGAGAATAAAGAGCAAAATTCATTCCTATTTAAAAAGCAATTACTTTTGGGTGCAAATTAGTTTGCTTTGTTTTGTTTGGAAATATACATTTAGCTCTAGTTCGAGGGGAAGGTTGTTTTAATACTATCTGTTTCAAAAACACCCACCAAAACAAAACATTTTTTTGCTGTTCTGCAAGATCTGTAAAGTATAACAAGGATGAAAAGCAAAAGCAACTGAAGACAACACTTTACTTTGATCCATCAGCTTATATTTGCCTACTTTCATCTTCCAATTTAAGTGATGTTGGTTTTGAACTCGGTGGTTTGACCATCAACTGTGAAACTTCTAAGGAAATCCAAATGGATACATACTCCTACAAATTACCTGTTCCTTATTCAGAATTGTTACACTTTCTAAGCACCTTGTGTCTGTGCCAAGCTTTAATGCAATTCCCAGCTGCTGTCTGATAATCACTATTAGACAGTCCATAGTCAATCCCAAATATGTTTTTACATGACACTGACAAAATTAATTTACAGATCTATATATATGCTATTAAATATTTTACCTTTAATTTGGATTTGAATTTGCTAGTTTCATTTACAAACAACCACATTCATGAAGAGATAAATTTGTAAGGCCTTATTAGATCCAATTCTAAAAGAGCTGAAAACAACTTTAGATCTCTTCAAGCAATTCCGTACTACAAGTGTCAGATATTCAATATGAAAACATTTTAATTTATTTTTAGTAGCTCAGTGTCTTTCAGTGACAAAATTTAAAAGACTATGGGAACAAACTATTATTTTTAAACTGATCAGAAAGATGTGTTTCATAAATTTAAAAATTTTCACAATTCTCTAAATTTGAATATACACAAAAACATTAGATATAACTGGGAGCAATAAAATGAACTATTGGTCAGCAAGTTAGCATAACTCCTATTTCAGGTTAAATGTAGCAAGGATTTACACAAGGTTGACTTCTTTTCTGATACCTAAAAGGAAATTCTAGAGAGTCATGACTCTGTGTCAGCAGTGCACTTGATAAAATGTACCATAGGAAATAATTAATGAAAAAGAAAAATTGTATATTGTTATAAAATAAATAGAAGTGGCTAAAGGTGAGGAAATATGTTATGCATAAAGAACAACTACTTCTCTGGAATGAAGTTTAATAATATTGTTCCTTATTTAGGAGACCATTTATATTTTATTTAATGACTGCCTCCAAAACACGAAGTGTGAACAAACACTGATACAGAATTTTAAAATATTTTGGCTATAAATGTGACTTGAGATATCTTTTGAAAAGTGATGACCCTGGAGTTTGAAATAATTGCAGTGTAATGGCAGGGGGGGGGGAAGATTCTGCTTTTTAAAATTAGAAACAACCCCATTTTTATAAAATAAACTTTATCAGCAGAAAAGGTAGAGAAAGACAGTGCTTACCTGCCTGTCCAAGTTAGATGTCAGTGTCTCTACATTCAGTTATAAAATGATTATCAGATTAATTGAATGTCTGTCTTTCCACTTGGGTCTTATATTATCCACCCTCGAAAAATGATGGCAAAGGGGCAAAATAATTGCTGTCCTTTCATATCTTGAGTGTAACCATCTCTTTTTCATGTTCTTTTCTCCCCCTGTTCTGTTGAGCAGGGATAGTGATGGAGTGGCTGGGTGAGTGTCTAGTAGCTAACCAAGGTCAACCCATCAAAGATCATCAAGCAAGAAAAAAATCTGATTGTTTTTGATTGCAGCTTTGGCAATACTTTGAAATATAATTAAATTCAGTAATATATGTTCCATAAATCTAAGTATTCCATAAATCTAAGTATCTAAGCAACATAAATGTTAGGTATTGTGATGTCTTTAAAGACCGTTGAAGTCAGAGTTTGGTTCCCTTTATTAAATATCTGAAGGAAGCACAATTAATTTCTTAGTTTTTTCCATTCCCTGACTTTTCTCTGAAAACTCAGCCTCTTAAATCTTTATCAATACTAATGATGACAGAGTATGTTAAGTCTTCCAGCCTTTTACAATGTATTTTTCTGGGAATAGCACATAACTTCAGAACCTGCTTTTTCTGAAGAAAGTACAGTGAATAACCCATTGTGAGCCATTGGAAAGTCTGCTGACTGAAGCAGTGCTGCCCAGCTGTCCATAGGACAGTTACTAGTTTGTAATCTCTGCAGGCTTTTCTAATTTATCTGAATGATCTATGTAGCTTTGCAACTGAGAAAGAAAGTACATGGGAATCTACTATTGGAAATGGCTTTTATAAATAACAAAAGACTGTTCCCATAAGAAGGAATAAGCAACTGTTATGACCTCCAGTATGTTCTAACACTCTTCAAGTAGAAATGAATTCACACTAACTTTCACAGAGGACAGAAGCTAATCCTGAAGATGATAAGTTTATGAGCTGTGACAAATGAGAATAGAGATACTATTCTATGATTTAAGGAACCAGAAGGAATACAGTAATGTTAATGACTTGCTATGTTATTTTATTCATGTTTTTTGAAAATAGTTTAGTCAAAGGCTGAAAGAACTTTGCCAGCAAGATGTCCACATTGCTTGAGATGTATCATAACCTACCATTACACAAAAAGAACATGGACCTGTTGGAGTGAGTCCAGAGGAGGGCCACAAAGATCATCACAGGACAGGAGCCCTCCTCCTGTGAGGACAGTCTGAGAGAGATGGGTCTGTTCAGCCTGGAGAAGAAAACGCTCCAGGGAAACTTTACTGCAGCTTTCCAGTACTATAGGAGCTCTACAAGAAAGCTGGAGAGGGGCTTTTGACAAGGGCGTGCAGTGCTAGGACAAAGGACAATGTCTTTAAACTGAAACAGGGTAGATTTAAATTAAACATCAGGAATAGATTCTTTACTGTGAGGGTGGTGAGGCACTGGAACAGATTACCCAGAGAAGTTGTGTATGTCCCATCCCTGGAAGTGTTCAGTGCTAGCCTGGATGTGCCTCTGAGTTACCTGGTCTAGTGGAAGGTGTCCCTGTCCATGGCAAGGACATTGGAACTAGATAATCTTTAAGGTTGCTTTCAAGACAAACCATTGCCTAATTCTATGATTACTTTAAATACTATTTAATGAATATCTTAATTCATAATTTCCTTTTTTTAAAATTCTATATTGCTTTAAATGTTAATGTGAATATTAACTGCTAGCAAATAATCTGGTCTTAATCATCTATTACAGAAAACTAAGTTCCTTAATATGACAAATGTAGCACTCTACTGTATTCAAAAAGAGTTAATTTGCATACAAAGTCCTGTAACAGACTTGCCCTGTAAACACTGGGTGCACAACATCTATACAAGCATATCCCTACCAGGATAGTGTAATAAAACTGATTTTGGGGCATTTTTCACTTTCAAATTAGTGTAAACATTTTTTAAATATGCCACATTTTTGTTTTGTATTCATCTTTCTTTCAAAATATGTGTTGCCATAATTTCAACTCTGAAAGAGTTACCTTTTATATAGCTGTCAGCTCTTATTGTTGAGGAGCAAGAATATTCTGAAAGAAGCTGGTCAAATCCGAGCTCACACAAAAGAATACAAAATCAATAGCAAGAAACTATGTACATAAATGAGACAGGGTATAGTGAGGTAAGAATATCTGGTCTGTTGGCCTTTGGAAAGAAATAAATAATTTGTATTGGACATGACTGACATCATAAAAGGAGTCATATCTGATGTATCTGGGAAATTATACAGAAGTCTAAATACCATCAATAAACTGGGTGAACTGGGAAGAAGAAAAACTGAGAACTCATTAAGTAGATTTTTGTTAAATGAGAACATCAATGTAAGACTTTATATATGAGAAGACAGAAAAATTGAAGAGCTGAGTAGTTTTTTTGTTTTCTTCTATTAGTGAATTGAGAAACACTTTCTGACATTTTCCTTTCATCCCAGACCCCAGATCCGCTGAAACAATACTTTTCTCTGTGGTATGAGATGGGCACTAAATTCTTCAAGTCTGTTAGGTGTCTTCTATTTTTGAAAACAATCTGTACTTACTTGATCCTTTTCACAAGTAAGGGGAAGCTGTATTGATTATCAAAACTTTGAGGAGTGACAGTGAACACTGTAATTGTTGATTGACACAGGTTTTCAGCATATAATTATGTCTGAAGTAATTTCTTTTTAACAAAACATACAACTCACAAAGTGCAAAGAGGGAAAAAAAGAGAGAATGTTCACATTTGGCATTCTCAAAACCAAGCATTTTTACATCTCAAATAAAGTTGTGGCAGGGGCTTCATACTTTATTCTTTGTCTCTTAAAATGCACGCTTTCCTCTGAGTGCCTTATTTTGCCTCTGAAGAACATGGCATGCCAGACAAAAATTCTTTTGGAAAATTAATTCATATGTAACCAACAAATACTTTTCTACATAAGAACACTAATTTCAGTGAATAGTGTGTTCATGAGTGGAATTTTAAATGTGGGTAGCAAGTCAACCCTTCACAGTAGACCCTGGAATTTTCCAGGTGAAAGTCTTATCAGAGCTCTTTGTGAAATTTCTTTCAGGCTCAGCAGAATATCAGTGCAGAAGGATGTTCTCTGTATCACTGTTACGTGATCTGAATGTTTGCTGGGTTCTTTATGGAGGAGAGGGTTAAAGCCATGGAGTAGAACTGGGGAAAGAAGTTACCTTGCTTTCAGCTTAAGACTTGGTGAAAACATCAAAAATGAGTGAGTTGAAGGAGTATCTCCAAAACTGGTGTAGATTGATTCATGCTCTAAATAGGGCACATTGCTTGTACACTGGAAAAGGTAGGTTGTGATGTAAAGAAGTAGGAATACAGGAGAAATGTGCTGTAATTTTTTACCACTTCTGGGGGATTTTTGAATAAATGGGTATGAGCTGCTTTGCTCTTTTCCAAGAATTTCTTGTTGATGTTTAGATCACTTTGTGTCCTAGACCTCAAACAGTGCTTACAAAGCAGCTTTAGAACCAAAGATTCCTCTGTATCATCAGAAACTTCAAGGAGAATTGTTTTCAATCCTTAAATGAAATGAAAAATTCATTTGAAGTGCATTTTCCAGTATAATTTTTTCCATCTAGAAGAATAGTAATTAGGATTGCTTTTTATGATCAGGCTTTTTATTTTATACTGCATGTTTTTCACAGATAAGTATTTGTGTGATGGAATACAAACACACAATATGCTTTGTATTATCCTACCACATAAAAGTTGTCCAACACTGTGATCCTAAACTGAAGTTGATTTTAAAATTTACTCACTTTTAGTTGGTTAAGTTGCATTTCCATGTGAACCATTCCTCCCTCATCTTCCTTTCCATCTGTTTTCTCTATCTTTCATCTACTTTTATTACCTAAAATGTAACAATGAGGAATTTTGCTTTAAAAGAAAAAGAAAAAAAAAACCCGAAACAAACTATAACAAAAGCAGGGGGGAAGACTGTGCATGCATCAGTTAAGAAGATGATAGCTTCCATAAGGCTTTTTCTGTGCTTTGTCTAGAAGTCAGCATTGTGAAATCTAAGGTGGCATTAGGTAATAAAAAAAATCTGGTGTGTCTTTAAAGCTGAGAAATGGTGAAAGCTGTAGTTGTTTCTAACAACTGTGAAAATGTGGAAAATAAGATACCTTCTGCAGGCACAATTAAACCATACAACAGTGTGATCCATGATCACAGATCCACAGATTGTTTGAGTAAGGTGGAAAACAACTAGTTTTGTTTGCTAACATTCACCTATGAAAGACATACCTTCTGGTGGTGCTGGATGTGAGAAAAATGGCTTTGTGTATTACTAAAAGAATGTTAGCACCTCTTTTAGTTACAAAAAATATGATGGATTTGTCTGAAAAAGAGAATACTTTTCTTTCACTTCACTGATACTTCCTGCAAATGTATCAAAATATTAGAGGCTATTTTATGTTAAAATATAGCTTAAAAATTTCAAGAGAGCAATGAAAGCACAGAATATGAATAAGATTTATGATCAAAATATCAAACTGATATGTTTGACTTTGCGAGAAATTACTCCATATATAAATTACCAGAGAACTATAATGAATATTTGCTTACAGTTAATTGCTCAATTTCTATAAGGCACAATAGATGGAAGTACAAAAGAGATAATTCATCATTTGATCTTGAAGGTTGTGTAACCAAAGTTTTCAATCATTTTTCCCCACCTGCCAAAACAGTTACAGATTTGCAGGAGATATTTCATTTTGAAAGCACTGAATGCCACAAAATAATGAGATATACCCCCACACAATGATTATACTTTGCAGATGAGGGTATCTTAAAATATATTTCACATATTAGAAGTTATATTTATTCATTAAGAGGTACTTGCCCAGAGACTCTTTTGGCAATGGAGTAATTGGCTTCTCTTTTTTTTTTTTTTTTTTTTCCCTGACTTCTAAAATTAGGAAAAAATTTACTTTTGTAGTTATTACTGAAATATTAAATGCTGTGGGTTTCATTAGAGTTTGTAGCCATGTTTCAGAAGGTCATGCCAGAGGGTCATTACCAAAAAAATGTTCCACAAAGCAACCCTCCTTTTTTATACTTTATTGACAGAGTATTTTCCGATAAATATTTCATATTTCAAGTGAATGAAAATATTTCATTAGCCAGCATGTAAATTCATCTGGGTGAGACACTGTCACAGGTAATAACACTTAGTAAATTTCTAAGAGATATTACAATGAGAACATGTATGAGTTAAAGCAAAAAAGCTCTGCCAGTCTTAGTGTGGAGTGATAAATTCATGCATCACTGGTATCTGGAAGAGATTATAGCTGTAGAACTCTGTATGGCTGTTGGATGCATTATGGGCTCCTCCCAACCATTACCTTCTGAAAGCATCCTGTATTATTAATTTTCACATTACTATATGCATTATTGATCTTTCCAATATTGCATGTCTCACATCCCAGCTTTTATGGAAATTATGGAAATAAGTGTTAGAGTTAGCATTACTACTGAGCGAACTAGATGATATCTTATCTGCAATGGGTTGTTCCTCTGGTGGTTTATTAATAGATTGATGTTCTTATAAACAGAATAGAAAATGCCCCTTAAACCAGACTCTGCTCATCTGATAGCAGTTTTTGCTTGCCCTAGTCTTACACGTTTGCAAAGGCTAATTGTATTTTAAAGAGAATTAGCTGGTTTTTGCTCAGTAACTGACAATTTGACTGTCACAACAGGAAGGCTAGCAATGAGATTTCAACAAACAGGAAGCAAAAAAGTATTGGAGTATATACTTCGTAATTTAAGAATTCTGCATCATATTGTTCTTGTTTTGAAGTTTGTCTGATACTGAAATTCAAAAAGATTTGGCATTTACATCATGTCATACGGTTGTAAATTACCTGAATGGATGACTTTGTGAACATTAGATTGATGTGAATTTGAGGTTCACACCTGATTACAAGCCAAAGAGATACATTTACCAAATATGTCTCTGTTTTTAATTTAAAAAAAATTGTTTTGGAAGGATTTGCTCCCTGACCATCATTAATTTATCTAACTTAAAGGTGTACAGAGCACCTGATTATTTCATTTTGTTTAATTGTGGAGTTTGCATTGGAGAGGACATAAGGAGTTTAATAGATACAATTTAACACTCTCTAGCTTTTGAGGCACCCCGGGGTATTTTTTTATGTGCAAATATGTGAAGTGTAGGGACTGTCTGGTAGTATTGAGTACAAAAGGCTTGATTGCAGTTCTTATAGCTGGAAACAGGATACTCAAAGCCACTCTGAATAGTCACAGAATAGATATTTTGATATATACTACCCATTTATGAATGAAAATGTGGTCTTCTTCAATCCTATTGCTACTTCAGTTGAAAATTTGTGAAAAGTCTCATTCCTTCTGGTTTCCACCACTGCATTTGACATCACTTCATATTTAACTTGTTTTTCATGCCTCTTGTCCTCTTTCATTAAGTAATGGGGTGGTAGACAAAAAAAAAACTTTTAAAAATTTGAAGAAATTTAATATCTGTGTGTTTATCTCTGATGTTCAGTGTGTACCTGTCTGTCTTCTGGTGAAACATCTCTACCAACAGCTTTTCACTGCTGTGAGATTTGTCTGCTCTTCCAAAGGGCTAGATATGTTGGCCTTATGGTGTTTCCAGATTAACTTGTCCATTTGCTCTTTCCCTCATGGCCCAGCCCTGCCCTGCCCAATTGCCTGCAGCTGGACTTGGTTTTGCTCATCTCTGCTCTCACTTTACAAAAGGTTACTGTGTCTCTGTGGACCATGAACTGCCCACAACAGGCATACATACAGGCCATTTGCTCAAGGAAAATTGTTCATGTGTGTGAACATTTGGAAATGCTACCTTTACTATTTTATCAGATATCTCTGAGAGTGTGCTATGTTCTGAATTAATTTTCCAGATGTAAATTGAATAATGCATGTGCTTTACAATATCACAATGCAATATTATTCCAGTATCTTCTTTGCATAACTGCATTTTAGTAAACTCAAAAAAACTAATATTTTCTTTTGGTTCATGATAATAATAGCATAAGTGTCTACTTTATTAGATTTCAAAGGATTTTGCTCAGAGCTTCAAATAATTATAATTTGAAATATGAATGTAAGACTTTAAAACATTTTTTTTGCAATTATGAAAAGATTTTGTTGGGAATTCTTATAGTATAGTAAAAAAAGAGCAGTATATTCACAGTGAACATGTCAAGACTGAATAAAGTGATCATGGAGCTTTTGATAGACAGAAAAGCAATTTCTTTTTTTTTAATTAGAGGGCTGGAATTGGTGTCATAATTGTATATTGTTCTGACTGATTAATAAGATCTTTACTGCCTTGTGAAAACATGAAAATAATAGGGTTAAAAGGAAAACTTCTCAAGTGATTACAAGGAGGACCAGGAGAATGCCACCTTCAAATAAGTACTAAAACATTAGTTCAGTTGATTTAACCTTCTGCTAAAATAAGAAGGTAACTCTAGATTTGATATTAAGTCCTGTGTAGAATACATGATCAAACTGAATAAAGGGACAGAATTCTAATTTACTTCTGTGTCCAGATGCCTTTTTCTTTTCTATGTATCAGTAGAAAGAAAATGTAATATAGTCACAATTTATTTCTACATTGGTATTTCTGCAGTACAGATACAGCTGTTCAATATAATGCAATGTTGAAGTAATTTGAAACTTGGTTGATTGGGGAAGTTTCTTAAACTTTTCAGATAAGTATTTGGATATTTGGAATTAAAATTTGTAATTTATTGCAGAAGTCTTATTTAAATTTTGTCTTCAAAAACAGTTTTTTGTTTAGATTACAGCTAACAGGTGTGGTTTTTGGGTTCTTTTACTTTTTCCTCCTTTCCCCCTTTCTTCAGTAGGAAAATTTGGGAAAAGGCAGATAAAATAAGTTGATGGGAAAAGGTATTTGAAAGTATGAAAAAGCAGAAAGATAATGCATTTGTTGGAAATACTTTTTCAGGTTGTAGCTGGAAATTACACACACACACAAAACTAGTCAGTAATTAAGGCAGGAATCTCAGAGACAGTTTCAAGTTTGGTACTCTGAGTCAGAGAGAATGAGGATTAAAACCTCAGGTTTTTTTCAACTTTTCATCAATTTTGTTTTTCATATTCTTGTTTTCATACTGTGTGCTCTTTCTATCAAAGTGTTCTTGCTTCTGGCCTTTTGATTTTGTATAGCATTATAATAATTATATAATCAGGAAAAAGACATAATTTTATGTTCCAGTGATTAAGAAATTCCCAGAAGTATGGAAATGCCTATTGAATTTGGCATTCCAAAACAGGCAGGCAACTGTTTGAAATCAGAGTCCCTTGCAGGACACTTTACTGCCTCAAACCCTGTTCATTTCTGGAGTTGATTCACTTTTGTGCTTATTACAAATAAAAAGTTCAGAATCTCAATCTTTTTCTTTGTTTTGTGTCTTATTTTCCCTTTTTGAAACAAAAGTCTGGAACTTTAGAGCTATTTCAGGATATGGCCAATGAGTGTACTAGATATACTAGTTGTTTCCTGTGGTCATGAACTGTTTTATGTTGCAATATACTGTACTTTAAACAGAACAAAAAACTCCACCACAGCCTATAATATGCCTACTTTGAGTGGTTTTCCTGTCTAGCAAAATTGCTCTCGCTACGTGGAGGGTTTTCCATTGTATAACGGAAATATGTCTAAAATTATACTCTGAATTACTGAGAACACTTCATCCTCAATATTTTTTGCCTTCTCATACTTTTCTTTAAAAGGAATTTTTCTCTGACTTGCACAGTATACCTGACAAAAACTATGGAAACAAAACCAGTGTAGGAGCAATCACTGCTTACCTGTGATTCTGCTGTCACTAGACAGTGTTCTACACTTACCCATCTATGTGTTTCTAACTACTTAATTCTTTCATGTATCCCAAGAGAGCAAAGAAAATAAATTAACTACTAATCATGACTACGACGTGTGAATGAGGCCACAGTGAAATAAGTCACTGGTAATAAACAGCTCAAGTTCTTAAACATTTCCAATTTTTTTATGATAACACATCAATAATGAGAACAAATACTTTAAATTCTTTTTAGCTTCATCTGCATTAAGTTACGTCATTGTGCCTGTCCTCCAGCACAGCAAGAAAACAAGCGCACAGGGAGCATGAAAACCAGCTTCCAGAACAACAGCCAGTGAAAAGAAAATGGCTTATATTGCCAGACGGAAGTGTTTGGATTTCTTGGTTCTTCACTGTGGAGAGTTGGGGGTTTTTTGCTTGAGTTTTGTTTTGTTTTGCTCTTGAGGAAAGTACTTGCACTTGAGAATGAGCAAATTGTATGAATATAGCACCTGCTGGCAAGCTGACAATGGGTAGCAGCTCTACAGGCAGAGCTCAGATAAGTAGAAAAAAATGCAGTCAGGCTTTCTATTGAGATGTTTTTATTTGCTTGGAATTCCGTGCATGTCTGGTTTTGTTTCAGTTTCTAGGAAGCTGATTTTGTGTAACAGAACTTCTGCCTGAGGAATCAAAGATCATAGAGTAATGAAACTTATAGATCATTTGTGATAGGAAGAAAAATCACTGAGTTCAGAGTCTCAAATTGCCTTGTTTTCCAAGCTGTGGGTGGAAAACAATAGGTATTTCTACCCTTTCTTTATCAGCAAAATGAAGAGATGAAAATCAGCTTCTGACAACATTGGGGAAAACCAATTTAGTGTTTCACTGTTTCCAATTCCTGTATGGTATTTCATTTGGCTGTTGTTGTAAACCCCCATTCTTTCTGGAAAATTAAAAATAGTTTGGTAGTTGTTGGTTTTAAGTTACTGAATTAATTTTTTTTTATTGAGTTTTTGCTTTCTGCAGTCCATGATCAGCTTTTAAAACTAACTGTCTTCCACGTTTCAAACATTTTATATCATTGTCTTGCTATCTTGCCTCACCTGAACTGTTCCTTGTTTTTTGTTTTTTTTTTTAATCCATGTAGTTCAAAGTAACTTTCAAATGTTCTCTTCTGACCTGTTCATTCAGACCAGCAAACATTAATTTCTAAGTGAAATTTACCATCTGTCAGAGACTGAAATAGTTCATGCCTCAAACATTGATATAAAGTTTTGCTCATTATAACAAAAAGTGTATAAAGAAGCTACAATCAAAGAAGCCTCCCTGAAGATACCTGACTGGGACTTTGGACTGAGTCAAACTGCTGAGATTAGATAAAGGGAAACCTATTGTTCAATCATCTCAAGCTGAGGGAAAGGTATGCATACACAAAGGCCAAAGCCACCAGCTGTGCTGAGAATCATCCCTGGCTGAGTTTGGGGTGGGGGAGAGCACAGCTCACAGAAGCCAGGTTTACACAGACTGGCCCAGCTGTGGAACCCCCAACCCCACAGGCCACATCCACGGGACTTTCACGTGAGAGGCAGCTGAGGGGGAGTCACAATCCATCACAGACCCCCCAGAGTGCTAGGCCTGGCACCACAGGAGTGCAGGTGATGCAAGCAGAGTCTGCAGCTAGAGGCTGCCCCCTCCCCCGGGGGGACATGCCTGGACATTGCCCCTGGCCTGAGTGTATATTAACCCATGGCATTCTGTGCTTTTGGGGGGACCACCACCACCGAGAAGACCGGCTGGAGAGGATCAACGCGACATCGTTGGGATCCATGGATGGTGATATTTTCTCTTTCCCTCTTTCTGTCCCCCCCACCTCTTTTCTTACTTCTCTTTTTCTCTCTTTTCTTCCCTCTCTCTCTCATATTTTCTATCAAATAAAACCCATACTATTGATTGGCATATGGTCTCGTTTGTACCTTAATTCGGGTAGAGGTATTTCTAAAGAACTTTAATATTTGGATCATAACACCATCAGAACAGAGATCAGAGATTTGGACAGTTGAAATCATCATCATCATCATCATCAACATCAACATAATGCAGAACTAGTTGGGCACACAGGAAGGATCTCTGCACTGAGAGAAACACATCAGTAGCATGGAAGGCTGTGATAACGAGTAACTATTGAAAGAAAACTGCGATGTAGCTGTAAGTTGCTCCAGTGCAGCCTGCTAAGTGTGGGTTCCTGCTGCATGAAATGAGGACAGATTTTGCACAGTGCTGGGGGCTGAGTTATCAGTCGAGGCCACCAGGGTACACTCTGTTGAGCTGTAGGAATATAGCTGCTTGTATAACTAATTTCAGTTTCCTGTTCATACAAATGGAAGTTGAAGCCAATGGAGGCCATCCAGAAGGCTGATGCAGAGTGATGGTGTGTTCTAGTAGTATGCAGGTTTACTTCTAGAAAGGGAAATACTGTGAAATTAAGGGTTTCATGCAAATAATGGTGTCATGTTTAAACATGTCAGTGCTGTCTTGAGTTACTGTTGACACAGTTTGCTAGCTACTTAGACTGTCAAACTCACAGAATTACGCTTTCAATGCAACACAGATCCCTGAAATTCTGAAAGAATCTCCATGTAATCTAGGCTGAAGATACTCTTACTTTCTACAGTGCACTTGGATTTAGAATAAAAGCTTGTATATTCTCTGAAATTTAATGAAAAATACCTAGAATGTTCACAGCTCCTTGTAAAAAAAAAAAAAAAAAGGTATTTGTGTATTTAATGGATTTGATTTGCTGGATTTTTGCTATCATCTTTTGCTATTTTCTACACCAGCCAAGGTAATTAAAGAGAAGAAGTGGGAAGGAAAAAAAAGGAAACCTTTTTTGACATAAATGTTGGTTTTTATCCATCTTTGGAAAAAGCACTTACGCTTTTTAGGAACCACTGAAATAGCAATACTGGAGATTGCTCTTTCAGGAGAAAAGCTTTCCATTCAGTTTTGCAATTTCCTTTTTTTTCTGACAGGCTGCCAATACTGTTCATGACCTTTGCCTAGCAAACAAAGCTGTGTTTTAGTCAGAGCTAATTAATTGCATTTGATCATGTTGTCTCCTGGCCCTTTCTCATGATAAAATCCTGGATCTCCAGAGATACCTTCTTCAGCTTGAACTGTAGAAGTTTAGTGCTTTGTGGCAGTGACTGACACTTATTCCCAGTGATGATTTGTGGAGTAAATGATACTGTGATAACAAACACAGTATTTTGAAAGTTTGCTGAAGACCTTTGTGGAAGAAAGTCTTACTCAATTTCTTCATATAATTTAGCTACCACTTCATGTTCCTTTCTTGATGAAACAAAAAAGAATGTGTTGCAGAGAGATAGAATTTTTTTCTTTAGACATTGCATTAAATTTTTAAGTAAGCACACTTCTGGGAGTTGATGCTGACTAGCAATGAGGTGGCAACAACTTTTAGTGTGCCTTTGTAATCAGTTTTATACAATGTATTAGCGTTCTCATTCAATTTTCCTGAATCATAAATCTCTTAAAAGAACTTTTAGGAAATGTTCTTTCTCCAACAGGGTGATTATCTTTGCCACTCTGTGAGGCTTTACTCTCTACAAGTGGTAATATTCTGTATATATTGAATGTTGCATGTTGCTTGCCAACAGTAATCAAGCTTTGTTATTTCCATGTTGAAATAGGAGTGGTTTAGATGTACATGCTCAACCTTTGTGTGTAGCTCTTCACACTATTGAGCACAGAGTTTTTATACTGTTAATTAAGTTTTTGTCCTTTAAAAAAATGACAGTAATCTAGACATATTTTCCTCTCTCTGCTCTGTCAGTAACTCGATATAGTAATTGTAGTGTATCTGAAGCAAAAGTTACAGCAATTAAACAGCACTGTGAAAACGCTTCATCTGAGCAAACAATATGTTCATGGTGCTAATACATTGTTCTCTGTGTTTCAGACTGTTAATTACATTAATTACACAAAATGAATTTGCAGTTGAAATCCTGATTGTCAAATCTAATTCAATTTTAGCTGTTGACTGCTCTGATAGTATAGACTGGTAACTGCAAATAGTATAGCTATTTTCTCTCTATAATGGAACATTTTAGCAGCATCTTTGGATGTCTGTTGCAAAGTACATAGATTGAGTATTTCAGCATTAATATTAACTTGTCTGTTCTGCTGACAAAATCTGTGCCTTTATTCTGGAAACTTTGGTTACTTTAATAATGAGGATACATACCGATCACAGAACATCTAAGACTGACAATTTTTATGGACTGGTAATCCTAGTTTTATAAAGTTGGATTATGATAAACTTTTCAATGTCGCTGATGAGCACTGAAAAGATTTTCAGGAAAAAAACCCAAATATATTCCTTGACCGAGTCATAGTCTGATCCCCTGTAAATGTGCCCTTTTCTCCAAAGTTAAAACATGGTTTGGGCATGTCTGTCTTGTGTAATGAGATTCCTTTGGAGATCTCTGAAACACTGGAGACTTACAAACTTATTAACCTGGGGAGGAGCTAAACTGGTTTATATCTAAGTGTTTCTGTGATGGTCTCCCATTTAAGAAACTAAAAGTATATGAGGCTGTAATTTTGCTGAATAACATTTGTAAGAAATTGGCATGGCATGACAAAAGCACAGGAGTAGTAATACAACATAAGATTTTGTATACAACATAAGATTTGCCAGACACTGTCAAACTATCACATGTGGGCAATCACCATATCTCTGGCAGTGACAAGTAGCTAGTGATTATGGAATATAAGAACATGGACAAAGGGATCGTCCTCATACATTGTCACAACTTCTGTAGTTCATAGGTTTCTATGAATAAGGTCTATCACATTAATAGTCACTGATAGTGTTGCACTTGTGAAGTTGAACACATTTGCACTTTTGGCCTCCTAAATACCTTGTTGGAATGAGACCTGTGTCAGCAATTTCAGATTTAATCTGTATCTTCTGGAGTAGCTTCACTGTTTCAGTGCTTCCAGTTGCAGCTTGGTAACTTGGATAAACCCAGTATGAGACTGATCTGTTCTTGAAATATTCTCTAATACGTTTTATAAATTCCAGAATTTGATATATATCTGGTTTAGGATCTGTCTTATAATATCACAGTTATTTAGAATGATTTCATACTTAATAAAACAGAGGCATAAATAAATAAATTTTCTGAGGTTGAAAAATCTTTTAATCAATAAGGGAATAGTTTCATAACAAGTATACAACTTAGGATCTTAGATTCTCATAATCTAAGAGAATCTAGTTCTTGACATAAATATGTATCTAGTATGTATCTAGTTCTTGACATAAATATGTGTCCCATGAGCACCTTCCAAAATTTTTATATACTTGCTTTTGCTTTTAGATAAGTATTTCTAAGGAATGAAGGTTTAATGAGTATGAAAAAAGGAAGGAAAATTGGTAGAGTATTACATAACTTCTGGGCTGTATGGTTGGAAAGGTGTTACTGAATGAAAATGAGTCTGCTGGAAAGAAGGTCTTACATCTCAAAGTAAGCTTTGGTGAAAACAGATGCAAGAAATCTAAATGAAAGTGAATCCATCTATATTCTTTCATTTAAGGTTTCATACCGAAGAGAAAAAAAAGAGCTTTTTTGTCTTTAAATGAGTACTTGCACAATTACATTGCCTTAGCCACAAATAATTGTATGCTGTATACTTGCTCCTGCAGGGAGTAAATAAATCCAGAATATGTGGACACATCCCTAAGGGTCTGGCACACGCATTTTAGGTTAAATTCCCCCTGTTGATGATGTGGTTAGTTTTATTTCACAGTGAGTTTCATGGGGCAACAGGACACCTACCCCAATTCTTGAGTTATCTGCTCTCTTTGTGAAGAGCAGGAATGCAGTTCAGCCTGTCCAGCATGGTACGTTGCTCTGCACAAGGAAACATTTTCGTGGAAGAACAATGTGTGTATGTGTGTGCATGTGTGCAACACTATCCTACTCTGAATTTCAAATGAAGCATATAAAATAGCTCTAGTACCTAGTCTTTCTGTTACAATTAGTGTTTGGTTTTTTTTTTTTTTCTCCAAAGGCCTTTCTTGAATATTGAATCATAGTAGATGAATAAAAACGAGTTTGGAGAGCTTATAGACTCACACAAGGAAAGCATATAAATTCATCTAGTCAGTTCAGGGATGAATTTATCAAAAAAATCTTTAGGACCTCTTGCTGATGCCAGTGTTCATCTACTCTTCACTGACTGTTTCACAGATCGGTGCTGGGTTCTGTGTTGCTGGAATGTATCATCATAGCTTTTATTATATTTAGATTGTGATTCTAGTTAGACATAGCAACAACAGCAGAAAAGAATTGGAACAATTCCTGATTTTATTGCTTTGAGGACAGATTATCATATTTTTTAAATGGAAAGACACTTAAATGAGCATGTGGTCCAAAGAAAGATAAAAGATTAGTTTTAACACAGTATGTTTTGGGGGTTTTCCCAGTCAAAACAAGATCTTTTTATATTAATATTCAACTGTAAATAACTTTCAAAATGTATGTAAAAGGATCCATTATATACAGCACATAATTGCTGTCACAGAATAATAGTTGATAAGTAGTAAAATGAAAACTTTCTGTCCACCTCACATCAGGATCTTTGGCTTCCTATCAATTTAGGTTGAAAATCATCTTGGCACAGGCTCAAAAAATACCTAAGGTCAGTGAAATGTGAGTTGTGACTTCATGTCTTACGTACTGGCACTGCATGTTGGATTGGTGTTTTTGTGGAATGTGAGTCAGTGTGTTGGAAAAAAGAGCTTCTTACAAGCAGAGCAGCACCACAACTGAGCTGTGCTTCACCTTCCAATTTTTAAAACATCAGAAATGTGCCATTGAATGCAATGTCACTCTGTGGATGCTGTTTTCATCAATCAGGTTCTTTTTTTTCCTGCCTTTCAGGTGCTCTTTACCTTTTACTTTTTATTCCTGAAGTTATATTTTGACATGAATAAGAAGAGTTGTTGATTGAATATTCTCAAAAAAAAAAACTAGTACTAAATTATCCTAAAATGAAATCACTACAAAAAAAAGAACTTTCATCTGAACTAGCTCATATCAGAGAATGACTCTTCTCTGAAGCAGATAATATGTAATAAGCACTTTTGTTTTCCATTACAGAAAACAACCCAAAGATGACTATTTCAATGAAACCATAAATGGAGAGTAATGGGAATACCATTAGTCATAAAAGAACCTATTACTGATGACACTTCAAACAGGATATGATATTTTAAAGATTAATTCCCAACACTGCATGCATTCATTGTTAACTAACTCCATTAGTACATTCAAATATATTCCCGAGGTATCACAACAAGGAGTAAAACTAAAATTGTCATGGAATGCTGCAGAAAAAAAATATTGAAAAGTTTTTTTTCATTAATTTTACTGAAAACAACCCCTCTAAATAAATAAAGTTTGCACTTATTTTCTAAAAGTTGCATTTGGTTGTAGAAGTAACTGTATCACAGATAATTTCCTGCAAAACTTTAAAAAAAATTTTAATAGTTTTATAGATAAATTTATTGCTGTTTTCTACTAGAAATTTTGAATATCTGTGCCTAATATAAAGACTTGTTCCCTTTGAAAGAGTTAGTGAGAAAATCACACTTTATAATTGTAATAAAATATTAACACATTAAAGAGGCAAAATTAACTGCCATCTGTTCCAATCAATAATACAATCTCCCTTTATATAATATATACCTCAAAAGCAGAAAAAAAGAAAGTATTTCTGGATTTGCTCAATTTAGCTTTGTACATTTCAAAGACATAGTAAAGGCAGAGGAAAATTCTACACTTCAGAACCCAACTATTTAAATCAGTTAAAGGAATATCTCAGGAAGGAAAAAAGTATCTCCATGAAGAAATGAAATCATGTAGCATTTAAATAGAGAAATATATTTCTATTAGGATGGGGAGGAACAAATCAACATTGCAACCCAAACTGCTTTTAAATCTTGTGCCTACACATGCATATAATAAAATAAACTACCTAGCTCAAGAGATGTGAAAGAGTCATAGTTTTTCAGGAGCACTGATCATTTCTTTAGTTGCAGATTTATTGAAGTTTCTAATGAGAGGCCAATTTCAAATAGAAAAAGAATCATTATGATGTGCAAGTTCTGACGCTGTTTAGATACATGGAGTTTCATTGAGTAGAATGTGTAAAAAATATTAGCTGGTTTTCACTTTGGGGTTTTTTTACGGTTTATTTGTTTGTTTAAAATCCATACTAGGAAACCAGCAAATTTTATTCCACTATGAAAATGTCTGATTTTCTGAGTTCATAGCAGCCAAATTCCTTATCATGTTATTATTTCAAGGGACTGCTGTGTTTGCTGTCAAAAAAAGCAGGCTGTAGCAACTTCATTGTGTCCCTGTTCATATGGTTCACAACCATTACAAATTATATTTGAAGATGATAACCTTTAATACTGCCTTGCAAACCTAAGGCTCAGTGTTGGCTTGGTGTGATGGTTTTCTGTTGCTTAAATATTTTTTCCTCTTAAATTTTAAAAGTAGTGTCAGAGGATCTCAGATAAACACCTGCTTTACATCTGAGTTTCTCTCTGTAGAGATGGGGACTGAGGGAGGAAATCCTGTATCCTCAGTAGGGACTTTCAATAATTGCTGTTAGTGAAGGATTAACTACTGACATGACACATCCTTTGGCTTCAACTGCCTTTGTTAGTGATCTCAAAGGGGTGCCATCCTGTAATTTGAACAGCCCAGTTCTCACATTAAAGTTCCTTACTCTGCAGCACTGAGTTAATCTCTTGTGTTTTAGTAAAGAGGAGCTATTTCTAAAAGTTAATCATGTCTTCAGGCTGTGAAATTTTATGAACTTTTATCCCTTGACACTGAAATTTGCCTGAAATATTCATGAGCGTTTTCATAATTTCATTTGAAGCAATGTGTTTGGTGTTTTTGCTGTTAGATATTGCTGAGTTAGTTTAGGTTTTTTTAATTAGTGTGAAGATACAGGAATCTCCCCCAGTGAAAAATGATGACATTTATCGAGAAAAAAATTGACTTTTATATAGTAGTCTTATTGTTTCTGAATGCAAAAAAAAAAAAAAAAAAGATTTTGTGCTTATATGCAGTTGTGAGCTAAACTAAACAAGATGTAGCAGATGCCAGATAAAAAGTTTGATCTCAGTGAGCTCTGATACTAGACTTCTTAAAATATAATAACAGATGAAATGAAAATTGACAGTATATATAGTATATATGTGTACATACTTACAGTATTTGAGTTGTGGCCACATCATACTTTTTCCTAGATTTTTTTTGCTTTGCATGTGTTTGGTTTCTGGTTTTTGGTTTTGGTTACAACTAAAAAAATTAGTCTGTGTGGGATTTTATTTCCTTCCATGATGGAATATAGTTCACTCATGGTCACAAAGTTCCTGCAAATGCGCTCACCTCACTGAGAATTTCTTGCCTCTGTCACGAAGCGGCCCTTGGCATCACCTTGCCCTGATGATTTCTGAATTTTACAATGTTTGGATGCCCCTACCCAATTTTCAAGCTTTGGCGTCAGCTTCTGCCATTCAGCTTATTAGCAGTATCCCCTATGTAACCCAGTTTTGAAAACAAACCTTGATATTTTCCATCTCCCAATATAAGCACATTTTTAATTCCCTAAGTGATTGGAGCAGCACAGGAGCAAATATCCAGGAGTGACTGTATGATAAGACAGTTAGTAATGATCAACATTTTAGAAGTATTTAAATTATTTGCTTATTTCAAGCTATAACAAATCAAATATGTCCTTAGCTTATCAGAAGGAAAGGGTCCTCATTAGAATAGCATTGATATAGGAAAGTAATATAAGACAAAAGGAGGAGTTATCAGATATAGATAAATTATTTCAGTATTGTCATGTTATTACTTAGTTTAATTATTTTTTTATCTCTGTAAGAAGACAATTGTGTGAGACGTGAAAATGATAAGTATAAAATTGTTACCAATTTGTTGCATCCAAGTTTCTGATTAGCTTGCTTCAATTCCCATCGATTGGAGACAGTCTTGTTAAGCGCTGTAGTCTAATTTTTAATCTGACAATAAGATTATTATTAATCCAGTTATGATAATGCTAAAACTTGTGGTTCCATTCTGTATATTCAGTTAAAATGAGATAAATACAAAATTTCCAAGAATCTGCCCCTTCACGTGATGTCCTCATCACCCTTGCCCTGCCCTTTTGTTTCCCAAGGCTCACTGCAAGGCTGAGGAAGGACTGCAGACCAAGAAGACTCCCTTTGTGATTTTCTCCAGGGATGAAATTGATATGCATGAGCCCACAGGTTTCATGGATTGCTCTTTCTGAAGGTGGTTCAAACACCCATCTTTCTTTCCTCCTTTCTGCGGATCTGTGTCCAGAGCTCTTGTGGGCACCCTCAGGGAGGCCTAAGGGCTCTCCTTCAGCACACTGGGTAAATTCCACAGTTATCCCAGTGCACTTCACAGTTATCCCAGTGCACTTCATGCACAGCAAGGCACGGCGGGTGTTTGTGGAGCTGGAGGCAGCATGCAGCAAAGCCTGTGTGCCAAGGCCAGTGGGAAGAGAGGGAAGGGATGCAGAGGAAAAGAGTGCTTCATTGTTACTGTATTGACTCAGGCAAGGGGCCAATGGGTGAGCGACACTGTGAGAGCACTTGGCCAAAATCATGTGAAGTCAGTACTCATGTTTGAACTAGATGTGGCTTCAGGTGGATGTGGGAATATGTCAGTTTAATCAAGAACACTTGACAGGTTGTTTGTAGGTGTCCAAGTGGTGTTTCTAGCCAGGAGATTACTTGAAGTGTCCTGTTATGGTGAGACACCTGACATTAAGGACTATGGCTGCTGGCCAGGAACTGTCCATGTAGAATTCTTGAAGATTCTGTTTGTGAGAGATTGGCAGTTTTTAAATCTATTTTTTAAGTTACCTTTAACTATCTTTAATTTCTTTTACTTTGAATAGTTTTTCTGCTGTCCCAAATCTGTAACAATTAAAAAATTTCTGGAGAGCAATAATTTTCTTCATGGCCTTAATTTTCTTAAGTTCCCATAGTTTTCTCATGTGAAAAGTCCTTGCAATTCCATTAATATGTTCCTAGCTTTTCTGGGCTCTTTTTTGAGTTCAAATGCAATGGACACATTGGACAACACTTAAGAGATTATTCTAAAAAAAAAAACTGGTCAAAGATCATCAGCATTTTGTATAGAGGCATTTTTACCCTTTTCTTTCTTTGTTGATATACTCCATTTTTTCTTTAAGGTAATGTGTCTTTGAACAAAAAAAATAAAGTCCCTTCTAAAAGAAGCTGTACCTAAGATGAAAACTGACTGTGAGCACAGTAGAAGGACACTGCAAATTGACCAGTGAGAGTACTGTCAGGTTGTGCTCAGGTAGAATAATATGTTATTCCTTTATAAACAGTGAAAACTACACATTTTTACTTCTCTTCCAAATAATTACTAAAATGTGGCTTAAAACAATTCTAGATATTCAATAGGTTTTTGTTCAGTTCATATCAGAAGAAGAAAGTGAAGAATGACCTTCATTGGAGTAGCTGGTTTCTGCTTAATGGTCTGAGTTTTTCTCTCTGCTTTTGTGTACCCAGCTCATTTCTGCAGAATTTCAGCTTATGTATCACAACAAGCAATGTAATTATTGACTTGATGCTCTGCTGATATATATTTCTGTTTTGTCATTAAAACCAACAGCTTTGCATATGGAGATCTTAAAAGACTGGATTTCAAGACACAGTTTGTTGTGTATCAAAATAATATGTATCAGTTTAAGAGAAGATTTATCATTTCAGCAAAGGATTTAATTTCAGTCACATGTTGCTTTATACATACACTTAAATATTGAGATATGTTTGAATAATCATGTCTGAAACTTTACATCTAGGAGGAAGTGGAAAGCTTTACATTCTATTTTCATGATTTTTGCTCTTTTCTCAGAAATTTCTAGACTATCAGACTGTATATGAACTGTAAAAAAACTCACTGGTTGAGGAGGGTCATGCATGGCAACCTTTTTTTTTTTTTTTTCCTGTTTACATAACTGAACTATAAACTTATTCAAAGTCTTGGTCTTGGCATTGTTAGGTATCTTTTTGTTTCAATTTGGCAGTTTTGTGGATTTTTTTAATAAAGACCTTTCCTTCTCTTTCAATAGTAGCATTTCTTTCACAAGAAGAAATTGGAACCTTTTGAAATCCATGCCATTCTGTTCTATGAACATAGTAAAGTTTAACTGTAGCACATCACTTTCCAGTAATAGTTGGTTGCTTTTTGTAATTAGATAAAAATGTAGGTGAAGGAATGCTTGTTACAGAGAAGCTTGTGTGGTATAACACTGTTGATTTAAAAGGACTTCTGTGTCACTGCCTTCAGAAAATGAAGCAGCTGCAATAGGCAAACAGCTACTTGACAAGAAATAAGGACTAATGAATTGAACAGATTGCTTAGGGCATATTCAAAAACTCTACAGGTGGTAAATTTAGAATTAATTAAAACTTGAAGTAATACCTAAAGAAATTCTTTGGAATTGCTCCTAATCAAATGATAAATTCTCTAATCCTGTTGTGGTTCATAAGTTGCTTTTAACAGGTTTAATATTTCAGTCCCTAAAATACTTAGAAAAAATCTTTGGGTGTGATGAACAGTCAAGTGAGAGTCACATGAAGATTAGGAGAAGGCAAGTCACGCTTGACTATAGGAGTAAAATTTATTTCACATTCTTCTTGTCTTCAAATACCTGTGAATGTGTAAAGAAGATACTTTATTAATGTACTTGACAGGGAATTAATTTACGTTCATAAAATGGGTTGTGTTGGGTTTTTTTCTTAGTTTTATATTTTATATTTTAAATTTTTGTCGAGATTATTTCAAAGATTGTCTAGCAGCCATATAAACCTGTAATTTAAAATGCACTAGGGCTGGGTTTCAGAGAGTCACAAAACCTTGAAATCCAGGGACACTAGGGCAAAAGACATCAACCCTGGAGTCCCTGGAGGATTTGTGGATCTCTTAACCCTAAGAGCTTGGGTGTAAGACTGAAGTGCATATGAGGCTGAGGTCCCGTGGGTGGCCCAGATGAGACAGCTTTGGAGGGAGCAATGCTGGTACACTGTCACATTCTCCTTGTCATGCCTTTTCCAGCCCCAGTGTCCCATGTGACAGCAAAAACAGCTGCTACAACATCTCCTCCCTTTCATCTCACATAGAGAGTATCAAAGAGTGTAGTTCAGGAGTGTCTCTTGCTCTGGAGATGCACTGGATTCTGGCAGAATTCTGTATTAACTTTCTGCTTGCTGGATGAGGTTTTGGCTGTTTATTGAAATAGCTATTGGTGAAAATAGCTATGATGAACAAGAAAGACTATACTAGTTTTAAAATTGGCATGAAGATGTAGACTCAGTATTTTTGAATTTATGTAAGAAATTGTGACATAAAAAATATAGTTCTATAATGCAGTGTTTCAGAAGTTATGCAATTTTTATAACTGGAGAAAAATTTATGACACTGTAATTACACAAATGTAAGATATACATTTTGGATCAAGTAACAATGACAAGCACATGTTATTTCTTCAAACCTTGAGATTTTGGCTGGAAGGGTAAGAATTTTCTTAGGTAAGTAGAGGTCACGTTAAACAAAGCTTCAAATTGAATACAGGTATTAAAAATTTGAAGTCATAGTTCCAAAAACTGGTTTGAGGCTATATTTAAAAAAAAAAACAAACCAAACAATCCATCTTAGGTACAAAGAATTTCAGTAACCTACATATGATTGTTTGTCTATTTCTTAGTTTCCTAAGAGGATAAATAAATTAGTCAAAGCTAAAATTGTGGATTGATTTAATTGTGCAATAGCCAGTATTTGTTACATAAAACTGCATGGGGAATTTTCACACATCAAAGTCTTGTGTCTGAGGAGTTTTAGAGTAACAATAATCAGCTGTGTGTACAAACTACTTCTATGTTTAGTCAAGCAGCTGACGAGCTGAAAACTGCCAGTGAAACCTGTTAATTGGAAGCTAAGAATAGACATACTTACCAAATCTTACGGTTATGGGGCTTCTCCCCTCCTTTGTCTCAAAATTGGGAATACAATGTGAAAATATAAATACAAATGTTCTTCAGTGATAGGTTAGTAAATTTAAAAGTGATCAGAACTGAGCAAAGCAAGAGCAAATTTTGCTGTTATTGAGGAGAAAGGAGGGGTTTGCTTCTATTCCATTCAATATTTTCACAAATTTTTGGGGTCTGGTTGTATTTGGATTTTTTAATTGTGCCTTCTAGTGAAGAAATTTTTTTTTAAAAAAAGCATTTTGCCCAGCAGACTACTTTTCTACTAAGTAATGATCCAAGGAAAGTAATCCATTAGTATTGCTCTGACTCAGCCTTACATATAATCAGATGAATCATAGGTATTGATGAGAATGTTGTACATGTCTTTTTCAAAGGCCACAATGTCACTAGAGTTCCAATCATTCACTAACTGCAATCATTAACGCTTCCCTCATGAGACTACAGAGTGTAGAATGCAAGCTATTGAAGTTAATACTCTGGCTTTATTCACTAAATTATCGCTGTATTTAATGTTTACAAATTTTAGACAAGCATACAGGAACACACACTCTTTACTGAATATCTTAGAAACTGAGATTTAGGTGCTGTGTAGTCCAAAACAAAGAATCTAACTATAGCAGCTGGTTAAACTGTAAGGATGATTCATCTGGAAGATAAACTAAAATCATGTTCTGTACCAGTTTAGTTGCAGCTGTTGCTAATCCTATTGCCAGCTGTGTGTCATTTGTAGCATAATTGAGGGTGTGCCTTTCACACCTTGGATGCTGTTATTTACCTAAGCCATAGATTTGAAGTTCAATCTACACTTGAACATGCACATGTGTATCACATCTTAGAAAATGGAGTACTTGGGTGGATAATAAGATGGTTTAATTGCATTCATTATCCTTACAGTTTGTCTCTTGGGAAAAGCTACTCTAAATTTTCTGGATTGGCTCCAAGATACAAGTGAGTAGATTTATTTGTGGGTTTGTTTTTGGTGGTTTGTTTTTTGATCTTCAGTCATTGTTAATAGCTGTGCTCCTTCTTTTGCCTAATTTTCACTTCACCACTCTGAATTCCTTATTTATTTTAGGGTTGTGAGATAATGGTGTATGAAATATTCCTCCCTAAAGAGGAGATAATTATCTTTGACCAAGAAACATCTGAAGTTTGAGGGATACTGCAATATTGACATAGAGCAAGTTGATATAAGTGTGTTTGGAACTGGAAGAGAAAAATTGCTTAGCTAATAAAGCTAAGATCAAAACTGTTTGGCAAGCTTCTTTTTTTTTTTTTTTTTTTTTTTGTTATGGCATCAGAAGGCTACCTAGGATGTTTTGTTTGGTTCAGTGAATTGATTAATCAGTCTAGGGAGGTAAACAGCTATCTTTTGGAAGAGCTGTAAACTCGAAGGAGGAGAAAATAAGTCAATATTTCACTTTTGGTCTAATGACAAAAATTTGGAAAAAGTTTAGAGAAATTTCCCTTTTCAGGAAGAGACCAGGTGCACGCAAATGCAGAGCTGCCATATTTTTCCAGAATAAGACTGTTGTCATCACAAAGAAATGAAATCTATGTTCTTACTACTTTTTGCAACAAGCTGATTAGTCAGTGGCTGTGAAGAGTAATTTTTATTGTTATTAATAGGATAAACCCTTAAAGGAAATAAACCAGTGCATTGATAATTGCATGTAATTTTTTTAACATTTCAGTGGGGTGTTATGGTGACACAATCTACAAATGATACTGATAATAAATTGGAATTTATTTCATTACTTTACATGAAAATATTTGTATTGATCTCAAAAATAGTATTTTTTTATTTATAAAGATAAGTGGGTTGTTTTCTAAGACAAAGTTTCTAATGTCTTGAAAATGTATTTTTTGCATTTATACATGTTTAATTCTGATGTTCTTTTCAAGATTTTTCTTCCTAGATTTCTGTTTTACTTCAACCATCGCCTCAGCCAGTTCTTTATGTTCACTTTTATTATTGTAAGGCTGTGATGATAACTATCATTTCCAGATAAATTAACATATTACTGAATAGTATTAACATAGTTTCTTTCTTTATTAATTTTAATGAAAAAATTAACTTTCCAACTCCATCTTTTTAATATTTTTATCCATTTTTCCACAAGGATGGATCAAATATATTAAAAAAATATTTTACTACTAGAAAAGAAAATTAACAAAAAGTGACATGTATTTATTATTGAAGAAGTCAGACCAGGTAAAGCTGTAGTTATTTAAGGGTGTGCACTTGATATTGGATGAAATAAAGACAGACAAGCATTTAGAAATCATTCAAGTGAAAAAAGTCTTTTCAGCTACTAATTGATATATTTTTTTTACCTTGTACATTGAATTATAAAATGAGAATGCTGTTCCACAAAATTTATCTTACATTATTTGAAATAATTTATTTTGCTTAAAATGTTTATGATGGAATAAAATCGAGCTAAAGCTGGTGATGGGGAAAAAAATTTTAATAGATGACTTAAGAAAAATTGTGATGAGTTCTAAAGTAGAAAAATAGATTTTTTTTTCTTTTAAATTTTTGTGATTTATTAGATTTTCTTTGAACAAGTTAGATCTTTACTTGTTTTTTTAGATTTTTGCCTGTTATGTAAGACATTGTACTGATTTATTGTGTTATTCATGTGTCATTTCATTAAAAAGATACTATCTCATTATAATTCAAGTGACAAATCATATAGTTTATTTTTTAAACTGATATTAGACTGCTGGGAAATATTTCAGACTACCTATCGCATTGACTCCCTATATATTCCATGGTTATGGCCATATGGTCATATGGAAGCAGTCGTAGGCTCTGAATTTGCATTCTGTTTTCAAGTGTGCTAAAATTGTTCTGACACCTCATATAGCTTATTTAAGCAAAAGGCCTGCACATATGGCAAGCATAGTGTGAAGAACAATTTTGTAACTAGTTCTCATGCACAGTGCTGTACTGAGCTCAGTCAATCAACACTATCGTGGCAGAGTGGCAGAACAGAACCTGCATAGCTATTATAGTCCATCAGTGTGTATTGTCCTACAATTTATAACGACTGTTTTACTACTTTGTGTAAAATTAATCCTTCATCCACATTTTGACTGCATGCTTAAGTTGCTCTTGGCCTGCTTTCCTTTCTAAATGTGGTTTAGCAAGGCTGCTTGCTTCTATTTCCAGTCCCTCCTGAATTGGTTTGCCAGTAGGTAGTGAAGATGAAAGTAAGGGAATCTCGAAGGTCATTCTGTTTGCCCTTGGTTTGTGGGGAAACCGGTTAAGGGGTTGAATGTGGGAGCAGCACTGCTGTTCCCTTGAGGGGAAGACAGACAGGACAGGACCTGAGCATCACACACTCTGTTTGTAGCAGCTAATCAGCCAGTCAGTAGTTTTTCTAAATACCCTTTCAGTGCACAAATAGCTGCAGGCACAGCATGTGCAGTCTTTTGTTTAGAAGGGATGTTGGGGAGCTGATGCCATTGTCATAAAAAGAAGAACAAACACAAATCTGTAGGAAGAATAATTTAGATGTTTTTTCTCTGTGAAACAACTTGTTCATGCTGTGTTTTTAGTGATGACTGCTAATGTACGGCTATCAAATAGCCTCCTGTGCTTTCACTGGACAGACCATGTAATTTTTAAAGAAAACAGGCCTACAGAATTGGTGTGCTGTAGCCAATTTGTATTTCCATCTTAAATAATGGGCAGGTGACCTACTTTTTCTTCTGAAAGACCTTCTAAGTATGCATGCAAAATTTTTAGAATGACGTGTTTTGTAAAAAAAAAACCAAATAACAAAATATAATGCTAGAGAGAGAATGATTGAAGAAGTAGGGATCAGTACATAATGAAAACCTCTAGGAATTAGTGTTATTTAGAGGCAGGGAAAGATATGTGACATTGGGAGAGTAATTTGTCTGTGTATGGTTTGCCTTCCAAGACCTTCAGCTGCGGTAAAACACATCAGAGAGAATATGCCTCAGCTATTCAGTTCTGGAGTCTTCTCATGTGTTGTGAGGCAATACAGAATACCAGAGCTGTAGGTGTAACATTGTTCTGAAGTTCCTAGGAGAAAAAGCAAGAACTTAAGCTTCACAAGTTAAAAAGGTGTCCAGGGTCCAGTACAAGGAATAGAATGTTTCTCTAAAATTAATTTTTGCTGGAGATGCTGGCTGTAGCTTTTATATTTGATGGAAAGAAGTAAGCAACTTGTCTGACCTATTACAGATGTCTGTTTCCCTCTGCTGACCCTAAGGAGGGTCTAAATGACTAGCTGCTTGAGACATTTTAAAGATCTGAATTTTAAAAGATTAATTGATCTTCAATCTGTTCATAACTTCATGGAGACTGAAAGTGTGTGTGTAAATATAACCCTTATCAGATTCTATTTTCCAAACCCTCTGAATGTGCTAATAATTATAACAATGTAATGAGTAAATTCAGATACTTAATAAGATTATATTTTAAAAGTCCCTTACTAAGATGAACACAATACAAAATGTAGACGCTATAATGGCAAGAAAATTAATTATTAATGGAATCTGATAAATTCAATGGAATTTATTTTTGGTTAAGATTTGCACAGATATTTTCCATTGTTTTAGTACCAATAAGAATTTTGAGACACTGGTCCTATCAAGTCTTTATGGTGATAAGTTTTGTGAACCCACAGGGGTTACTGTAATGTACACCTGGGAGTTCTACATCCCTAGTAAAAACAGAATGAATCGAGACTTTGATCTTACTTTTTTTAACACATGCACAATATTTTTTGAGTTTTCATGTACTTTTTCTAGTCGACATTTTATTTTTGATAGTTTTAAGAGTTTTGGGGTAAAAGGAGTATTTATGATATGTCACTAGTTTTCATATGGTGTTCACTCTCTTTACAGTTCTTAAGATGAAAAGCATCCCCTTTACCATGCAGATGAAAGTTACTCTGCTTTGCTGTAGTCTTTCCCAATAAGTTTTTATTCCACTTTATGAAATAAAACAGCAAAACAGTGGCAAGTTCTCAGCCTATAATATTTGTATTCTTCCATAAAAAATGAAGTAGAACTTCAGCAAGCATGTTGCGCTTAATAACTAACCTAATTTTTGTTCCTACCCGCTAGTGGTCTTTCAGGACCACATGAATAGAAAGACAGGAGATATCCTAAATGGCACTTCTTCCATCTCAGATCGCAAATTCAAAAAGATAACTAAATATGTTCTCTCTCTACAGTCATCATACATGCAGAATTATTTGGAATTATTGTGCTTGGAAGTTGTGTGCTCTTTTTTCAGAGAAGAAAACACAAGCTTCCAGAGTGTACAAGGATTTTAGGGAGGCTATGTAAAAATGGCATTTTGGACATCAACAATGGCAAATAAATTTGGAACTAGAAAGAGGTGTAAGTAGCTAACCTAAATATTAATTTAAATGCCTGTTTGAAGGCATCATTTTTTTAGATGGGAGAAAGTCCGATGCATCAGGTGGTGGTGATAATTTTTTTGTCATGCTTTTCCTGAAGTTTAAATCATTTTATTTTGCGTAAGATTTTTAGTAAAGGTGGCTGCTAAACCCATGCTACCTACAGGAATGAAAGAACGCTAAGAGCACAACAGTTTCACTAAAAATTATCAGCATGCTGTCTAGGTAGTGTGGGAGTACATGTTATAAAACGTGTGTGGATGTGAACAGTAAACAGAAAACAGTTTGTTTGGCTTATTTATGTTTGCTATGTGATTTTAAGAGAGTAAGTAGTAAAATGAAGAAAGTGTTTTCTGCCAGAAGACAATCACTGGCTGTGTTCTGTGCCCCTCTTGTACAAATATTCTTCACAAACCAGACTTAGTAGCCTGGCTGAGGTGATAATTCATTGCTTTATTACTATATTACATATCCCTTAGGAGGGGGCAAAAAATGGGCTCAGGACAGAATAATAATCTGGATAACTGCAATTGTTGCAAAACTTAACATATAATTAAAAATACTCAATGAGTACCAAAGGCTTGGCAGTTTATTTCTCTCTTACATGGTGCAGTTCTCGCATTTTTGCAAAATATGTGTAAAATATCACAGTAATTGAGAAGTGTCAGTAGCTTGCTGGGTACAGAAAAAGTTCTTTATGCTTTGAAGTTCCCTGAGTGCTGGTGCAGCACTTTGAAAAATTCCTTAACGACTGAGTAGCAGTTCTTAAACTAGTGATTTGGGAGTCCCCTGCTAGCACACTAATGATTCAGACAGCAGCATTAAATCAGTTGCTTTAGTTTAAGTACTTCTTGAATGTACATAAAGTCTCACATTATTGGGAATTGAACTAACTACCTGCAGTCTGAAAAGCAATAAGTTGTGCACTTAAGCAAAGGTGAATTACTAATAAAGAGAAAGTTTTCTCCCGTATGTGCTTTTTGAAAGCTCTTAGCTGTTTGGGTAGAAGGGTGATACAGCAGTTGTTGAAGCTTCACATGTTGGACCCTACCAGTCCTTGGAGAGACCTTTTTTACAATTCTCAGAAAAAAAGTGACTCACAGAAATACCATTATAAAGGCTTTTGGAAGACACAAAAGGCAGCCCTTCAACAGTGTTTCACAGTTACATTAAATTCCCCTAATTTGTGCAGCTGCTGCACTCTTTTTTTTTTTTTTTTCCACTGACAGTGCCTTTAGAATAAAACGAGGATGATACTACCAGTATAGAGTCTACCTTCTGCCTATGTTGATTTTGTATATGTTTTACTTAAATATTATTAAAATATCTTCGTATGCATAGTTTTTTAGATTTGTCTCCCATGGGTTACACTGCTGAGAAGACCAATTGATTAATACTTTATCTGTTTTAGATTTTATTGTTCTCAGACCAGACCTACAAGCAGGAATTCAGCCAAAAATATCAAAAGCAGTTCATAGACGAGCTAGGATCTCCTTAGCAAACTCAGAAACAAAAAGGAATCAAACAAAAGGTGGAAGCAGGGACAGATGATCTTGGAGGAATATAGAGGCAGTGTTTGAGCCTGCAGAGATGCTAATAGGAGGACAAAGCCCAGATTGAATGGAATCTGGTCAGGGTTATAAAAAGACAGTGAGAAAGACTTCTATATGTACATAGGTGATAAAAGGAAGAATAGGGAAAATGTGGGCCCACTGCTGAAAGAGGCAGGGAACCTAGTGACAAAGGACATGGAAAAAGCTGAGGTTCTGAATTCCTCTTAGCTTTAACTGGCAAAACCATTCTTCAGAAATCTTAAGTACTGAAGATGCTTGGTGTGAGGAAAATGTGCTCATTGTGGAAGAGGATCAGGTCAGGGAATATTTAAGCAAATTGGACATGCAAAAATTCATGGGCTGTGACAGAAGGTCATGTTTGACCTTCTGTCTGATAACCTTAAACTGATAACCTTACATGAAAAAATGAGTCTTGATAGATGATTTTAAAGCAGTGGGTGGTCAGTAGAGCTACCTAGGTTTTAACAAGGTTTTTGACACTCTTTCCTGTAAGATCCTCATAGAGAAGCTGAAAAAGTATGGATTGGATGAACAGATATTGAGGTGGACTGTAAACTGACTAAAGGCCCAGGTGCTAGTGGCCAGTGGTATTAAGGCTAGCTGGAGGTCAGTAGCTGGCAGTGTACCCCAGAGGTCAACACTATGTCCAGCCCTCACCATCTTTGTTAATGATCTGCATGAAGGGGCAGAGTGTAACCTCAGCTGGTTTGTTGATGACACAACACAGGGAGGAGTGGCTGACTAGTCAGAGGTTGTGATGACATCCAGAGAAAGCTGGACAGGCTGGAGAAATGGCCTGAGAGGAACCTCGTGAAATTCATCAAGGGTAGATCTGAGGTTATGCACTGGGGGAGGAATAAACCAAGGCAGTACATGTGAGGGGGTTGGTTAGCTGGGAAGCAGCTTAGCAGGAAAGGAACTGTGGGCCCTGGTGGATACAGAGTGAAACACAGAGAAGGCTGATGGTGCCCTGGGCTGCTTTAGGAGTGTTGTTACAGATAAATGGTGTAGCCTGCACTACAGAGTTGGACAACCAAAATAAACAGATCAATATGAAGAAATGTGTACAGATAGATACAAGCAATACAAAGCCAGCAGAAGAAAGGCTTTATCTGTTAGCTCTTCATCCTATCTGGGAGAAGGGAGCACACAGATTTCTTTGGTCACAGAAGCATGGTATAATGGAATGTTTCTTTAGGGGTAAATACAGAACTGCCTTAAGGGTGAATAAGATTTTTTTTCTCCTAAATCAATATTTAATCAACGTGGGTTTTTTTTTTTTTCCTTTTTTAATTTGCATTGATTCAAGTGACTTTGTTTTAATAGTTTATGTATATAGACATATCTTTTTCTGTTGGTATCAAATTATTAGCCTCCTAAAACTTAAATTTTGTTTTATCTTTCTGACTCTGAGCTAAAATGCCCATAGTGGTATTGAGAATACTTCCTTTACAATCAATGTAATTTTATTGAAAAGAAGTCAGAACAAAGTCTGATTTTGTGGATGCAGATGCTGATGTAAGCTGTCCCAAACTGAAAAGAGAAAAGGTAGGCTAGAAGATGTAGACTTTCAGTATCTTTTCCATTTCCTTGGTCAGCTGGAGAAATAACAGTGTACATTTGTCCAATAATATTAGCAGAAAGTGGAGAAACATTTCTTCCCAGATGTCTGTTTTCTTCAGTGAGTTCTATGTTCCAGGTTTATTGAAGGAGGCGCTTATAAACTTCAGAAATCCAAAACCATCCAACACCATTCAGACTTTCTCAATCGCATGCACCTCCTTTGCTTTAAAGAGGTAGAAAATTCCAAGCAAAATAAGAGAAGCAAGTGAATTTGTACTTTCTTACAGGAAATTTTGCCTTTCACCTGAATTTCCCTCAAATAAAAACAAGACAAGAGCACTTCCAAATACAGGAAGGATGGCATGCTTATTATATAATACAAGACTCTCACTGGCTCTGATTCTCACATATTTAGGCATTATGTGATGTCTCCAATGGAACAATGTATCACCTCAGGCTTGCATTTTTTTCTTCTTTGAATATGTCAGGTTGAAGGAGAACATCATTTTTAATCAAATGTTTCTGTAAACATTTAAACCTTGAGTACAGTCTTTTTATCTGCCACAATAGGCAGTCACCCTTTGTTTGTTGCAGGCTTTTGATTGTGGTATGCTGAAATTCCAAGGAATTCAGTTCTTTAATATCACCCTATGCAAACCCCAGCAAGAGCCTGACCCACTCATGAGCCAAAAATAGGGAATAAAAGACAAGGGGAAAAAATCTTGCTATTCATGTTTGATAGATTAGAAAATGGAAGCAAAATCTGCCAAAACTACTCATGATCATACACCAGTAAATGATTTATCAGGCTATTGATCCCTGAGTTTTCTCACCACAAAATTGTTTTGAGTTGACATAGAAGTCTTATTTTTTTCTTTACATTTTTACTTACTGTATTTTTGAAATTTAAAATTTACAGAACTCACCTGAGGAAAACAAAACATTCTGCTAGTGCAAGAACTGTTGTATTCCCATCTCTTTCCTTTTGCTCCTAAGACAGGCACAGGCTGCTCTGCTCTCCTGATATGCAGACAACTGCAGTCAGCACTGTACTCTAAATAAAGCCTTCAGCTGTTTCAAGTTCAAAGTTCAAAGCTGTCTCCTTTCCTTCAAGTCACAGATTGTTTTCAACACAAGTTTGTGGGAAATCAAAAATTGTTTTGTAACCTCACTGAACAGACTGAGACCCGATTATGCTTTATGAAGACAAGATGTACGTCAGTGTGTAATTTAAAATATGCTGTGAGACCTTCTTTGAGCTCAGAAATGATCTTCTAAGTCATGGCTTGAAAAAGGTGTTTGCTTCCTTTATCTTGGAATGTTTCTTTCTATGCAACAAACATTATCAAACTTGGAGCAGTCTGAAGGAAGGAAGAGTTTTTGCCTCTATATATCCAAGAGAAACTATATGCTATCACTCTTGACTGTTTGACAGGAAAATAAGCTCATACCAGTTTTTGCTTTCAGTATCATTCTCTGAAGAAGATTTATGATGCTGTTATGGTGAATCTAAAGCTGTTCCTGTGCTTTCTATTTTTTCATGTTTCTGCTTAATACAATTGTATTCCACTTTTTTGTGTATTTGCCTTTTATAAGTCTGGTTTTCTCTTCATGCTAGATATTTGGCTGTGTCCTTTTGGTACTATAAATTAAAATGTCACTGCAGACAGAAGTCTCGGACTAAATTGAGAGTACATAATGGTTAGATGAGTCTTGAATTTTAACAACAGAGTATATTTGTGTATACATTTGAGAAAATGTAACTTTACTAAAGTAAGCTCCACCGAATTTGATCAAATTTTCTTTTGGGAAGCTGTGCAATGTTCTGATAATAGCTATTGAACTTCTATCTGACTTTGTTATTAAGGACTTAAGGTATGTAAAAATTGATGGTGCTTATCTATACATGTTTGAATGAAATTCTATTTGAAATAGTAAAATATATTTTCTTTTTTCTCTTCTCCAACTTGTTAAATGTCTAACTTTTTTTTTTTTTTTTTAGTAATGGGATCAGTAGATGGGTTGTACTGCATGTATGAGAACATTTTCCATTTACAATGAGTTGGAAACAAAATCACTAGAAACCATTTGGGGTTTTGTTCATTGAAAGGTTAATTGGTAAGACACAGCTATGATCTAGTTCAGCCAGAGATTTAGATAACTAATTTAGTATGGCTTCCTTGTAAATTAGATGTAATGTTTTAGTAAGTGAAGGGTCACTTTTTCCAGTGGAATTCTAATGTGATCTCTAAATGCTGTTTGCCAGTTTCTATATAGAATTACTAGTGCAAATGACCTTAGGACTGTTCTAGTAAATTTTGTCATCATTACAGTTACCTGGACACTGTTGCCTGTGTCCACATTATGCTTCCAGTTTTCCACTTCCGGGGGATGTTTGGATAGACCATGAGGAATTGGTTTTTATAGTATGGACTTCAGTGGTTAATTTCTTTGAAGCAAATTGTTCAAGTGAAAATGGGATTTAACATATTTAATTCAGGTCTTAAAACCAAAAAAAATTATTAATAAAGTAAAATATAGATGCATTTAAATCTATAGATGTCATTTTGAATTCACTGTTTAGACTAATTAATGTGTCAATAGTAAAATGCTATAAAGCACTAAAAATTTAAGAAGTCTTCTGTTTAGAAGGAAAAACAATAGAACAGTCATGTTTAGTTCCTATTTTCATAGAATAATAGAATAATTTAGGTTGGAAAAGACCATTAAGATCAAGCTCAAGTATTAACCCAGCAGTGTTAAATACACCACTAAAGTATGTCCCTAAGTATCACATCTACACATGTTTTAAATATCTCCAGGGACAGTGACTCAACCACTCATTTGCATTTGCTTTCTTCACCCTTCAATTCCTTTCTCCTTTGCACACCTCTGAATATAAATTTGAACCTGTGTATGGGAACAAAACAGAAAAATCAATGCTGCTTCCCTCTTCAAAAAGAGAAGTGGTGGCAGAGACAGAATTCTGGCTGGAATTCATTCTCCTTTCACTGAATAACTGCATTGCTCTTTACTCAGGGAAGATTTTCTGATGGTACATTGGTTCCAGATAATTCAGATCATATATTAATCCAATATAAAGTAAAAAAATTATTTCAGAAATTGGAAGAGAGCAAGGCTATGTGCTTGACAAGAAAAGAACAGGTATCTAACAATTTAGCTGAAAAGAACATCCCAGAAAAAGTGTAACACGTTCTAACAAATTTCTGTGAATCCATATGTATTAAAGACTGTAAAGTGTTAATATATTAGAAATATTATTTTTAATTCTTTCAGTGTATAATTTCTACTCAATGTTTTTATTTTATTGGTCCACTTGATTTCCACACAGTTTTTCTCTTGAACTGCTTAACACATGATTTTCAAGAACCTCTTATACTAACATACCCACTTCTGTGATATAGTTGCATTTTATATCCACCAACATTTTGGCCCTGATCTCATATATTTAAACTCAGGCAGTGAATTGGTATAGATAATTTTCATATTTTATGCATATTTCTATGGATCTTTACAGAAGCAGACATATGAGAAAAAGCTTTTAAGAATGCCTTTTCAGAAGGGAGTGCGAAGACTAGATATGGTGAAACAGGAGTACTTCTGTGCTTCGTTTTACTTAGTGAAGAGAAATCTGCTAAAATTTAAGGATTCATTAATAGTTAGAAGTAGAAACTCAGAATGCTGTATTTCTTTTCAGTCAAGAAAGAATTAATGTGTGTTCTCCATCTCAGAGGTTTCCATGCCCATACGGATGTTAATGCCTTATAAATATCAACTGATAGGCAGGTGGGATTTTCCCTATGAAATGCATGTCCTTAATTATAAAATCTAAAATAAGAGGGAAAGTAAAAAAAGTGCATCACAGGTTATTTAACTTGCAGGCATGAGAGGTAACTTCCATCAGGAAAGGTAGGTATTAAGTAAGCCTATGTTTTATAGTTACTTATGCTCTGTGGAACTAGAATTGTAAGAAATAATTCCAATTGTGTTCTTAGCTAAAAAGAGGTGATTATCTCGCTCTTGTATTCAGCATTGGTGCAGTCTCACCTTGAGTAATTTGTGCAGTTCTGGGCCCCAGAATTTAAGAAAGTTTTGAAGGGCCTTGGATGCATTCAGAAGAATGCAACAAAGCTGGTGGAAAGGATGGAGGGAATGCCCTAAAAGGAAGGAGCTGCTGAGGACTTTGGGCTTTTATCCAGTTTGGAGAAAAGAAGGCTGTGACTCTCTCCAGCTTCCTGAGATGGGAAATAGAAGAGGGAGGTGTTGATCTCTTCTCCCCAGGACTCATGGGAATGGTTGCCAGGGGAGGTTTACCCTGGACATTGGGAAATATTTCCTTACCTAGAGGGTGGTCAGCCACTGGAACAGGCTTCCTCAAGAGGTGGTTGATGCCCCAAGGCTGTCGGCGTTGAAGAGGCATTTGGGCAATGCCTTTGTTAACATGCTTTAGCATTTGGTCAGCTCTGAAGTGGTCAGGTAGTTTGACTTGATGATCATTGCAGGTCCCTTCCAACTGAAATATTCTATTGTGTTTTATTCTAAAACTATATTCATTAGTTCTTGTATTATCAAGTAAATTAGTGAAATAAAGTCAAGTTTAAAATCTGTCAGGTTTTACTTTAGGTGTGTTTAGATGTTTCTTGTAGTACAACAGTCTTATTATAGTGGCAATTTAATTAAATATATCAGCTGAAAAGTGACAAGCAATGTCCTGAAAGCATTATTGTTCAGTCTTGGATATCCAAGTGCCTCACTGTGCATTTGAGTGTAAAACAGTGTTCATGAGGTTGGCTGAAAATATATTTCTAGAGTGCAAATTGATATATTATTTAAATTCTTCTAACAACAAGATATTCTTTGCTCTAAGCAGAAACAACTGGAAAGAATCAGTTGCAGCGTCCCTGGACTTTGGAAATCGAAGGATTTTAAGTGGCCTCACCCTCGTTTGTGTCTAGTTCAACTCTGTGTTTAATGAAAAGCAACTTATAAAGGAAAATAAGGGAAAGAAAAATTATGCCGATAGCACAAAAAATATAGATATGAAGAACTTTGATCCTTGTTTCCACATGGGACATTTTAATCTGAACTTTGCTCTCTCAGGCATTAATAAGAGTTAATAAGCAGTTCAAGTAGAAATCTATCTATTTAACAGATGTAAAGGAAAAATAATGTCAGAAACTAAGAAAAAGCATATCTATTGTCAACCAGTGTATATTTCACATTCAGCTTAAAATCCTCTACAGATCTGTGAGAGTACTGTTTTGAACATAGGCTATAATTCAGGAGATTATCCTGTAAATGCATTTAGACTGATGAAGTGTCCCAATTATCTCTCTCTGTCATGCCTTGGTTAGCACATGTCATTGATCAACAGGCATTCAAAAGGATTTTCATTCCCTTTTATTATTTTGTCTTCTTCCAAATGACATCCAACTCTTTTGTTTTTAAGATATTTGTTTTTTTGTGTGGTAAATTTTGTTTTGTTTTGTTGTATAGACATCTAAGTGATGCCAATGCCACCTTATAGACACAGTTTTTCTGTGTTGGTGCTTAAGCTCTTCTCCTTCCTTTGCCAGGTGGTAATGAACCAAGTATTTGGGACCAAAATTTTTTAGCTTCTTGCCTCCAGAAAGTGAATTTAGTTGTGGTTTTAGCTGTACCTTGAATTGTTTGAGACCAAGTAATTGATTATTGATTTTAGATTATAGATAAGCAATAGCTGACGACTTGAGATGTAAGCTTTAGTCATTGTCTCTGTTGTTGGCAACTTTGTTTTTTTCTGTAGGTAAAGATATGCCAAGATGTTTATGAGTTTTGATCTCTTTAGGAGAACCAAGAGAAAACTGATGTTTTAAAGCTGTCTTCTCTTTTCTAGTTTTTTGTTAGCTTGGGGAAATCCTTTTCATCTGTTTACTGCAACGCAACCAAGTAGTAGCAAATAGTCCACATTCACAATGTTCAAACAAATTGACCTTTAATGAAAGAGTGGATGACACAAGTAGCTAGTGAGGCTAGTAAGACGTCACAATATCAAAATAATAAAAAAGTAGTTTATTGTACTCCCATAGTCTGATTAACCTTATTACCTTCTGGCTGTTTCTGGCTGATTTTAGGGGATTTTTTTGGTTTTTTTGTTTTGTTTTGTAGACATAAATTTATCATGAATTTGTCATGAATTTATCAGTCTGTTTTTATTCATACTATTGTTTCTAAGTTAAAAGCTATAACTTGAGATTTTACATGTCACAAGACAGTGAAAAACTTGTAAAAGAAAGCATTTTCATTTTTCTTTTCAAGAAAACCTGTAAATTACGATTTCCAAGAATATGGTCAGTATCACAATGAAAGTTGAACTTACGTGTCTGTACTTCGTAACACAACCTAACTGACCCAGTTCTGTATTTTGTTGTTTCCTTTTTTGTTAAAAAAAAAAAAAAATTGCTTAGCATTTGTTTTTGGCAGAAACTTCCCTTAAGGGAGCTAGGGATCTAGATGTCACTAAAATTCAAGTTCTCTGAATGTTAGGGTACAAATTGATCAGTGATTCTTTACTTTAACCTTGCACACAACTTTGCACTACAGCAATAAAATGACTGGAGAAAGGAAACCAAATATAAAAAAGCTGTCAGTTTGCAAGGGCAAAACCTTTCTGACAGTAAATATGGATCTTCAAATGTCAAGAGGGACTAGATCAAATCACAGGGTTTCTTTCAATCTAGTATCATTAAGAATAATTACTTGATATTTTTCTTTAAATGTTTCGCTAATATGGATGCATGTGGTACTGAAGTTGTGTCTCTTAAAGCACAGTAGAGTAGAAAACATCAGCTTTCAAAGATTTGAACAAATACATGGACACAAAGATGTTGACTTAATGAAAGCCTTTAAAATACCAAAACAGACAAAGAACAACCAACTAAAGTCAGGAGAAAATAAAATGGGAAAAAAATTAGCAAACTAAAAGAATTGGGCATTTTCCCAAGTCTCAGCAAACACCATAAAACCATTAAATCTGATGAAAATACTCCAAGTAATATAACAATACAAAGACACAAGGATAAACTGATTTTAAACGTGTGCTTTTGTTCTATGAAACAACTCTTTTGAATCCTTTTACTTAATGTATTTAAAAAATAAAAAGAAAGACGTAAGTAAGAAGAGATCTGCTCTGTTGCCACTTTTCACCTAAATATTGATCAAAAGACACTTCCTTCAAGCAAGAGTTATTTTTACCACTGTCACTCCATTATCTTGTTTTCAGTGTACCATGAAAATGCTCTAGCATTCAGATGAAAATAGACTTTTGATGAAGAGACATCAGTTAATCTTGAAACTTGCAAGTCTTGAAAATTGTTATGAAAAGGAGAAATAGGAAAAATTGCATGAGACTCCATTGTATTACTACTTGAAAAAATAATGCAAAACCACCAAGTTGTGGCCACTCTGACATAAAAATAGTTATAAATCAAGACTTGCTTTAATGGTAGCTGTGTGAATATTTTAATTTTGCAAATAGGAAATACACAGTCCCCTGGGTCTTAGAGACTCTTGAATGATATCATAATAGATGCCATTTTTTGAATATAATTCTGAATGTTGCATGCCTTGTTTTAGCTTCTGTATGATACATTGTCTTTCATATATTCAAACACATTTGTGTGCAATTATATACTTTTTTTTTGAGAAATACTGACGTAAAATACTTAGAAGCAGCTATTGACAGAAATTAGTTTCCCGACTACTTTCTGACTAACTACATTGTTGGCTTGTGGGTGTGAAGCTCTGATGAACACTTTTTAGTTGTTTTTCATTTCTGTTTTGGCTTTGTGTAGCTTTTATTACTTTCATTTAAATACTTTCTTCATTAGTTTCTTCCACATATACCACAATCATCTTCCAAAGCTGAGTTCACTTATGTTTGTTATATATGCATTCCCTTCAAGCAAGCTCTCTTCTGTGTCCTTTTTATTTCAAATAACTTGTTTGTGTTGGTACAGATAAATGAAATAATTTGAAGAAAAGAGTAAGTCACAGGATGAGCAAGATAAGAGGAGTATTTTAAAGTGAAAATGAGAATTTCAATACAAATGAAGCTAAAAATGCAAATGGCAGTTTGTTTTTAATAATGTCTGTTGTTTTCTTTTAAGTTAATTATAAAGTCACAGAATCACAGACTGGTTTCTTTTTAATGAAAAAAAAAAGTTGTAAAAGTATTGATTTTTTTTTTTCCCAAGCTTGTGATAACCCATGATTTCTATTTCTAACTAATATATCATAAAGTGCATAAAGTTGGTAAAAATTTTCTGAGAAAACTTAAAACATTCAAACAATGATAGTGACTTCAGCAATTTGATTTCTCTTGATAGTGTGTGCTGCTTCTTCCCTGTTTATATACTCCCTGTGCATTTCTAAAAACGTGTAATGAGTGTTAAGATGCTCCTAGGGGCTGTGCCTCCTGTGTTTTACATGGTTATTGAAATAAGGTAAAAACATAACAACCTTACTTGTTTTTTGCCCTTTTTAAAATTCTCCTCAGTAAATCAAAAATTTTAATGGTGTGCAGGACTGGGAGGTATGACAATTTAATGTCTACTCTTGTTATGTTTTGTATAGAATCACAGAATGTTAAAAGAGGTGGAAGGGACTTTAAAGATCATCAAGTCCCAACATCTCCCAGGGACCAGGTTGCTCAAGGCCTTGTCCAGCCTGGCTTTGAGCATTGCCAGTGTTGGGGAACCTGCAACCCTTCGTGGGCAGCCTGTTCCAGTGTCTCACCACTCTCACAGTAAAGAATTTCTTCCTAATAGGTGACCTAAATTTCCCTTCTTTCAGTTTGTATCCATTACCCCTTGTGCCATCAATGCAGTTCCTGACAACAGTCCCTCTCCAGCTTCCTTGTAGGGAACGTTACTGGAATGTTGCTGTGAGGTTTCCAGGTAGCTGTCTGTTCTCCAGGCTGAGCAGCCCCAACTTTCTACCCTGTCTTTGTAGGAGAGCTGCTCCAGTCCTCTTACCAACTTGGTGGGTCTCTTCTAGACTTGTTCCAACAGTTCCACATCCCCCATAAGTTGGGGACACCAGAACTGTATGCAGTTCTCCAGGTGGGGTCTCAGCAGAGGAGAGGAGATGGGGAGAATCACCTCCTTCAGTATGCTGGCCACACTCCTTTTGATGCAGCCCAGAATTCCATTTGCTTTCTGGGTTGAGCGCAAATCTGATTGTCATAATTTTTCAAAAATTATTGATAGTGCATTAGCAACTTCGTCTGCCAGCTCCCTCAGGACCCCTAGACGGATCTCATTGGGTCCTGTGGACTTGTGAACTTTCAAATTCCTTGGTCTCGAACCTGACCCTCTCCTACAGTGGGCTTGGGGTTTTGACTCTCCCAGTCCCTGCATTTACCTTTCTTAACTTGGGTGGCATGGCAAGAGCACTTGCAGTTAAACATACATAAAGAACATATCTTTATGATATTGTTCTTTCTCTGGAATCTAAATGAGTACATTTTTTTAGGCTCTTGAAAGTTTGTGGTAAACGATGTCGACGCATTTTATTTTAGGAATTTGTGAAATCATAGTTACATACACATCTGTTGAAAATCTGCTAAGGACCGACTGATAAGAATATTTTTATATAGTGCCCTATTTATGAGCTTCCTTGCTGATTGCATTTTAAAAGAATGTCTCCCTGCACAGATGACATTCAGTTTTCTAATTTGCTTTTAAAAAGGTAATCCTTTTAAGAGATTTATTTGCTTAAGATAATGAGGTTGGATTACGGCGGAATTAACTGCAATGCTATTAAGTGTTGTTTTTTTTCTTTGGGTCTAGCCTTATGCTTTCAGTTTGAAAGTAAGCTGAAATTTATTTTTCCTAGGCTACAAAACAAATTCAAGACCAGAAGACAAAAAGGCAGCTGAGGTAGTAATTCTCCAGAAGAATTAAGACACCAGTGTCTTTGAGGTACGTTTGTTTTGGAAATGTCGTTAATTATTTATTAATCTTACTGCTATATATGAGAGTGATGGTGAGTGCTTTTTAACATTAGTGACTATTTCACATCTTCAGATGTAGTTCATTTGAAAGGAAACTTCAAAATACATTTTTCTCTCTCTCTCTGTCTTTTTGTAATAAACATGGGGAATTTTTTGTAAATGTGCTTCTGTTTTATCTGACACTATCTTTCTGTCTAGAAAATTAGATATAGCCACCTGCAAATTGAAGAAAAACACTGGGGTTCTATCTTCTTTCTGACTTAACAGTTACTACTTTCTTTATGTGCTGTAGGTACTGAGAAAAATTTCCAAATAAGAATGTTCAGGAAAAAGCTGTAAAAAATTTTATATGCAATACATATTACTGTGTTTTAAATAGGTACAATAAACGTTTCTGTCAGCTATATGTTAAAGAGCACGTATAGAAATAAATTGTGAATATCCCCAATAGAGGAGACAATAGAAAGTAATCGGTATGTGGATAGATTAATGGAAGATAAAATAAGGAAATTCATCAGTGCCTTTTCACAGCTTTAAAAATAGCCTATTTAACACCGTTTTTCAGTTACAAAATGTTTGAACTCAGTAAACCACATTCCACTTCTGTAAGTGTACCAGCAAATCTCACAGGGAACAAAGGAAATGGAGCTGATACTAGTTTCATTTTAGGTCTAGTTATCACATTGCAGGTTCAGAAACTTAAACAGAGCAAATTATGGTCTTCATACTTTCAAAAAATGCTGGGGCCTGGAAAGCATTATTTCTATTACATTTGGGAAATATTTTTGTGTAGTTTAACTTTCCTGGAACTCCTTCCAACTCTAGATTTCTCTTTCATTCAATATATTGAGTTTCAAAGGATATTTTTTTCTCTTAAAGGAGGTATTTTCACACAACAGAAATACTGTAATTCCTCTATCTTTTATTACTTCAATCCTCACCTGAAGCTTCCGTCATTTTGCAGGAGGTGTATTTCACCAGCATAGACTCTTGTCTCTTCTACATTCCCATCAGATATGTGTGATTTGACCTGATTGAATGTGTATGTAGAAATTTGGCTATTGACACAAACATCTCATGGTTGTTAAGTACTGCAAGCCCATAGAGTGATGCACAGATTTTGTCCAAAAATATATTTTTTTACTTAAAAAAACAACCGAAAACCACAAACACAGTTTCTCCTCCCTCAAAGACTATATTTATTTCAGCTCTCTTTAAAAACCATGTACCTGCTCAACACTGTTGACCTCTAGGATTCTTTTATTTTTCTTTGCTTTAGATGTTTAGATGTTCAATAACAAGTTTGAAGCCTTTGGAATTGAGAAGTTGAGTTCTGTACACTATCTTTGTATAGTATCATTCACTGTGAATAGGTTCAGAATACCTTTTTGCCTCCTAGCATTTGTAATCACAAATACCTCTCTTTTATTGTCAGTATTTTTCCCTGGAGAAAAAAGATTTGAAGTACTGTAATATACAACAAGAAAGAAATCAGCAAATATTCTCAAATTTAGCCTATTATTCTTTTATCTGTCAGCATACCTAAATTTTGTATTGGAGAAAGGAATTTAAAACTGCTGTTGAACTTTTGATGAGACTCTACACATGTGCCAGTGACATCTGGGAGAAATGTTTTTTGATAAATGAAAATTCTCCTTGGCCTTTTCCTGACTCCCACCGAGATACATACTTGTTCCTCAGGGCACAATTTGTCTTGCAGATTGTATTTGATTTGTAGTCTAAGGATAGAAGCTCATTGTATCTGTGTTAAATACATGTAGCTTTCAGAAGCACGGTAAGCCAATATTTTTACCTTGAGCCATGAGGAAAAATGTGTGAGGAAAAATGCGTAAAACAAAACAGATCTCAATTTACTGGGTCGTGCTGAAACAAGACACCAAGCAAAACATTTAATAATTTTTAATCAGTGTGCTTTAGCTTCAGATGTATTTGTGATGTTGATATATTTTTGTCTAGCCTGATCCATCACTGTCCCCATGCAGTGTTTGTTATCAAATCTTCACTTTTTCTCTGTTATGGAGAAAAAATTATAAAACAGCATGCAAAAAATAATATATTACGAGGAAAAACAAAAGAAGCAAAATATGTCTGTCCTTTCTCACTCCATCTTTAAAAAAAAGATTATTTAATCTTGGCTTAGTATTTCTGTCATTTTAGATTGTTTTTTGATGGACAGGTGAACATCTGATTTCAAATAGAATTTGAGTGGATTATTTAATCGGCAGTTCAACATTTCTGACACGTTATAGAAATGGTGTCATAGTCAGGTTACCCAAGTGACTTCACATTACTTGATTGTGGTAATTTCGATGATAAACATAGTCCTTGGTGGCAGACAAGACTGTGACTTTCCCATGTGAGAGCCTTCATGCTGTATAATAATCAGAAGGAGGTAGAGATAGTACTTGTAGCAAATAAAAGGGGTATGTGTGTGTGTATATGTATGTATGTATATATATATAATCTTTCTCTGAGACTTCATATTACAGATTAAAAGATGATTTTGTGATTCTATGAAGCTGTACTTTTAAATCTCCTCCTGGTGATGTAGGCCTTCTTGAGCAAGCAGTGCTAGGAACTACCAATGAAGTTCATGCTGGTGCTTTTGAAAGAGTCTGCCTTACTGATTTAATAAACCTTAATGAAATAAGTAAATGGAAACTTGCAAATGCCTACAGAGGCTCTGTACCAGATGAGTGAAACTTCTGTTTGTGGCTTAGGTATCTATGTTAGGTTGCTCCATGCCTAATAGTCCAATTTAGATTTGTCTATTCCAAATACAGATATCCAATTTTGCTTCTCTGATTTAGAACGAAGTTACCAGATCTTCCCAGTGCTCTTATGCATATTTAGACTTTATATGTAGTTATAAACACATGTACAATTTTGCTAAGGTACAGAATAAGTACTGTATTCTTTTGGTGTATTTACCTTTCAAAATTACTACATGAAAATAGTTTATACATGGAGCAGCCTACATTTTCATGTCTGTGTGAAAGCCTGATTTGGTAAATGCAAATGGATGTTTCAGAGCTACCTTGTCACAGATACGTATTTGTGATGGAGCTAAAGGGACTTGGCCTTCTTGCAAGTGTGGCTAGATTTTTGCTTTACTTTGCAAGATATAAAATGAGAAGTTAATTGCCTAAAGTAATGTATCCGGAGTCAACATTGGATTTTAGACTACTGCAAGACTAATTGGTATTTTACTTCCCTGAAAATTCAGACACATTGCAGAATGTTTTCAGTGTTTTGTCAAATGGAATTGAAAAATATTTTAAAGCAGGAAATTGACAGAAGCTTACAAGAAACTGCCAATTTAAATTTTGAATATATGAGCTTTTCAAGGTTTTGAACTCTGAAAGTAATTCAAAAACTGAAATTATGTTGCAAAAAAAGTTCTGTTTCTCTTCAAAATAATTTTTGGCTTCCAAATCAGTATAAATTGATCCATATCATTCTCAGGTTTAAAAGGATTTAATTTCATTTGAGATAATAATGTAAAAGGCAGAAGATTTAATCAGAACTTCATCATGGCCTATGTCTTGTAAAAATAAAAAATATTTTTACACCATTTCAGATTGCTTATGTGGGTCAGAAAATGTTATAAGTTTGATTGTGTAACAACCACAATATGCAAGTGTTCTTGGAAATCACAAGAGTGAAAGGCAGGTTTGTTTCTCACTTGCAAAGAATGCATTAGGGGTGATCTGATCAGCAGGGGTCAGTCAGTTTGTATACAGGAGTTTGATTCTGATTAGCTGCTTCTGGCACCTGCTAATCTGCTATCTGTGTTTTCACAGTCTTTGGTTTAGTTTACAGGAATTTATTTAAAATCTAACAGATCCAAAATGACATCAAAATTCAGATTTCTAATACCAGTTTTCCCTTGATCTATATAACTCAAAGTGATTATTGTTTTTTAGCTGCTCCACTGAAATTGAAGGAAGTAAAAAAAAAAAAACCAAAAGACAAAAACAACCAATCAACCAACCAAACAAAAAAAACCAACCAAAAAAACCCACAAACAAACCCTACAGATATGTTTTCTTTCTTTCAGAACACATGGCAGCTGCTTCGCAAATGCCAACAGAACTGGAATTCTAATATATATAAATCCATGAATGTCAGTTTTTACCCAAGATTTTACTATTTCTGGGTTCTAGTTTATATCTCTTACAATGAAAACAGTAGTTGGTCCTGTTTCTTACAGTGAAATAAGTTTAATTCTAAAAGACATTCATGTTCAAGCAAAATAGTGTTTAAATTAACCTGTGAGTTTACCTGAAAAGTAATATGGACTAGCTTTATTTTTTTCCTAATACTCTAAAATCACACTGTCCACATTTGGCCAACACTCCAGGGAATTTTTTCTATTTCTTTTTAATGGATCAATTTTTTAATGCTGAAGCTGATCAGTCCCTGCTCTTGAGATAATGTTCCAGCCATCTATAGATAGCACACAATTAACTTGAGGCAAAAGAGGGAAAACTGGAAAGGAAATACATACTATACACAGAGCATCTCTCTATGTTCTGTATTCTGTGTCAGTTTTAATGGGTCTGTAATTAGGTCACAGGACTGATTGATATCAGCACTTAGCTTCCTAGGTGACATCACCCTCTGCTTCATTACCTAATAGAGATTAAGATGTTGACACATAGAAAATTCCGCTTCCCGGACTGGGAAAAGCAACTAATTAAGCCACTTGTAGACTTGACACTGTCTGAATTATTTACCAATATATCCACATAGATACATCTCCAGGTGGAGACTAATAGGAAGGAAGAACACAGAGCGCATGAGGAAACTGCACAGACACGCTTGCAGTCCATGTGTGTGGAGTTTAATTTAAAGAAACAATTTCAGAACTACTCTGGGACAGGACCCGTCGTAAGTAAAATGATGATGCATTTAAAATTTTTATGCAGAAAAACTAAGTCAAAATACTGGCAAGACACTTGAGATTAAGAAAGAAGACAGCTTTTATAATGCATGGTCAAATGCACAGAGATCTTGGCATGAGGGGAGACCAGTGAGTATCCAAAAAACATGTGATTCAAAGAGAGATCATCAGAAAGAAAAAATTAGATGGGTAGCTTATATATCTATACATAGAAAGGTCGTAAATGCAGCTAAAGACACAGAGTGGTTCTTAATTTAAAAATATTTGCTGTGTTTCAAACTGAACAGACAAGGATGTCTCTGTGTAAAACTGTAAAACACAGCAAGAACCTTTCACTCATCTTTTAAAAATGTATTATGATTGAGGTGCTGCATGTTGCAGCTGAAAGAGTTTGATGCCATCATTAGTGCTTTTATTATTTTGTTGCTAGGGAGCTTCTTCCTTTTTTCAGACTTCCTTTTACTTTTTGGAGATAGTATTTGCTCAACACTGATTTTAATTTGTATGATGAAATGTTTAAAAAAGAACTTTTGAGATTTTAGGAATTTTGTAGTTAAGAATGAAAAAGCAAGGAAATATATTTTTTAACATTATGTCTTAAGATATATTTGTCCTTGAGAGAGACTGCTGGCTGATGTAAGATGACCTTTGCTCTTGAGAGGACTACAAGGAATAAGGTCAGACAAGGCTGTAAGAACTCACACCTGATCATAGCAGCAGGCTGCAGCATGAATATAAATGCCTGGCTGTGAGAATAGAAGAAAACAAATGCTTAAAATTTTGTAGTAGATAGTAATTGCTCATGAGTTGAGCCTCAATGATTTCTATTACAATTGTAAGTAGGAACTTTTTTCATGTGTGCCACATGTAAAAATTTGCATATCTTTTTGATATCCTGCAAGAGTCCTCAGACATTCGTCTGCAGGAAATAAAAGTTGACTGTTACATGTATATATGTTATGTTATGTTATATATGCTTTCAAAAAAATTAGGAAACATTGTGTAAAAAATGTTTTGATGTTGTTCCATACTTACAGGTTTTCATCTCCTATTTGCCATTATAATTTCTGAGTGTCATGAAATGCACTGACAATGTAACATCTGTGTTAGTTTTGCAGTTGTTTCTGTTGAGAAGTCTTAGTGTCATGTTTGATGTAGGAAAGAGTGGGGATGTCCTATGAAATTCAGCTACTGTATTACTCCTGACAAAAAGAAAATCAAATACACTGATTTAGAAGCACTAAGAATAGCTTTAATCCAAGTCTGAAAGCTCTAATCCAAAGTTATACAGAAGCTGTAATGAGCAAGATGAATGGCTTACTGGCACCTGATCTGACAGGAGAAGAGGCAGAAATTAAACACAATGCATATCTCAAAGATTTAAAACAAGTACCTGCATCCATTTGGTTGTTAAGGCTAGAGTCATCAGAAAAATCTTTTTTCTGAAGTGTCTTCTTCTGTGCCCAAATGTAAAATAAGACTGAATTCCTTGTTAGTCTGTGGCTCAGTAATAGATCTGAATGCATCAAATCTCATGAGTTGCAGTTTTCATCAAGTAGAGGGAAAGAAAGCAGAAATTAATTTAAGTGAAACACCCATGCTTTGAAAAATAATCTCTTCTAAAATTACTTGTGTTTCTGTGCAATATGTATGTCTAGAAATCACTGGTATTAAAAAAAAAAAATAAATAGTGGATACTAACAACCTTTGACAGGTCATCGTACTAGTCATTAGCCAGGGGTTTTACCTCATTTGATTCCAGAGTTAAAATTGTGAGCAGAAATTGAATTGTAAGTGAGAACACAGCTGCTGTCCAGAATTTCCAGCCATGCAGTAGTTTGAATGGGTAAAAGAGATATAAGCTTTATACTTCATACAGTCTAATGAGATGAATATAAATATTTGGACATTTCTATTTTATGCTGTCTGTGAAGACATATCGGCATGAAGAGCTAGATAGGTGTCATCATTAGTTCCTTTCCTATGGCTTTCAGCAGTATACAGGATCACTTTATTAAAAAAAAAAACAAAAAAACAAAACCAAATCCATCAAACCAAAAAAACAAGAACAAAACCACCTCACCACCCTGCAACAAAAACCAAAACAAATGAAAAAAAAAAAAATCATGTTTTTCTCAATTTTTTAAAATTTGTGTATGGGAGATTTCTCACTCTCTCTTTTCACCTTCCTCCACTCATGAAGCACATGTTAGCTAAGAGAAAAATCACTGATCTTTCACAACTGCCAGAAAATATCTGCTGGTCTGCTCACACAAGCTTTTACTCTTCTATTTCGAACCTTTTAGTCAGGACAACTTGTACCTACATTTCAGAAATAAATTAGGCAGTCAGTTACTTTCAGGTTTGCTGCAGTCTCATGTAGGTGTATCTTTGTCTTTGCAGGTCACTTTTTAAGCCACTTTCTACTGCACCAGTTCCCAAAGATTTTTTAAAGGATACTAATGTTTTTTCATCATTGCTGGCTTTGGCTGGTATCACTACAGCTCTCCAAAGAGCAAGCCCCAGCACAGAGTTTTACCTTCTTAGAAATTCTTAGCTTTTCTACACTCTCTTTGACTGACAGACCACTTTGCAATGGTTGGGACTATTTCTTTATATTGGTTTTTCTGGTTTTTTTTTTTCTTATAAGGGTATATCTTGAGATAATCATGTGACCCCCCTCCAGCTTTGCTTCTATTAAGGTTCTGTATTCTCTATAGGTTAATTAATCTCTCCTTGATGCAATGAAGAATTCTAAGTTAAAAAAATTACACACCAGAACGTTCACTGAATATTTTAATAAGTTTTTGTAATTGAATTAAACCAGTGATCTGTTCATGAACAGTTTGTTTTATATTTTGTGAAAATATTGCAATGAGGAGCTTTTTCTTTCCATTCATGTCAAACTTTTTCAGCATGTGTAGAGGATTTTAGTTCTTCATTATTTAGTTCCTAAAATTCCTCAAGGAGCCTGAATTAGGAGACTGTGTTCATCCCTGCTATATGCTGTGTTGCACCCGTGAAATGATTATCGATATTTGGAAAGTAGAAGACAACTGCCTAAATTTTAGCCCCTCTTCTTAGTTCCACTGACTTCAACTGAACCTTATATTTCAATATAAGCAAGTGGATACACAGAAGGGTTTTTTTTTGTTTTTTTTTTTAAGCAGGCTTATGCATACAAATTTGAAAAAGAAACACATTACACATAAAATTCTTAATATCCTGTTCTGCCATTGATAGACATGTATTATCCCTATTAAAAAGATTTATGCAAAGCATTGGCAGCTGATATGATCCTGTAGTTTAAATTTGAATTGCTAAGTTTCACAATAAATAATTGTTCTTGGGATCTTTCCTAATGTGATGCAAAATTGTTTTCCACTTTGAATTTTTACAATAAATTAAAAAAAAAATATTGCAACTTATTAATGGGTAAAGCACGTTTTTTATTTATCGTCCAAGATGATTTATACATCATCCTACAATTGTGACTGTTCTGGGGGAAAGGTTGAGTAACTTTTTGGGGACACTGACTAGTCTTAATTTTCAAAGGTATTAAAAGAGTGAGTTTATAACACAAAAAGGACAGATAATAACAATGCATGACTAGAGGTTTTAAAAATAGACATACAGGATTTAATTAAGAAACAGAAGGTCACAGATGCAGATGAGGGTAAAATGTAAACATTTTCAAGCAAGCACCCACTCAAGGATTTATATGCACATAACTTTGCTGTTGAAACATACCTAAACTCCTCCTGTAACCAAGCTAGCTTGCGTTTTTAACAATATATAATTGACAGCTGACTAAACATTGCAGGAAAGGCGGAAAAAACCATCCATCGCAGAAATTTTCCAGTAATGTATTAATTATTGTTTCCTAGTAACACTGAACAAACAATTTTAAAGTGACTATATATTATAGGTAAATTTCTTTCCAGTTAGTGATGGTTGAGAAAAGAGAGTCATTTCCACCTCCATTTGCTTTTGTTGTTTTGGAGTTTTTTCCTTTAGTTTGAGAAGCTGCAGCTTGGTAGTATTCCAGGCACAACACAAAGTCCTTCCTAGTCTCATTTCCCCACCCTGCAAATTGCAGTATGGTATTTGGTTTAGAAAGGAATTTGAAGGAAACATGTTGTGATATGTTTGTTTATATTAAATTAGGTGTTTATGGAATGTTATGTGTATAAATAGCTTCTGCTTGAGAAAAAAGCCAGATATCTTGTACTGAAATCTTTTTGTTAGTATTTGTGTATTTCAGGAAGTTTTTCTTCATAAAGTCATTGGTTTTAGAATTTAACAGTGTGTGTGATGTTTCATTTAATGAGATTTGACTTTTTCTTTGTGTAACGAGTCAGGAGTGTCCGTTTTAGTCTCTTTGCCTTATTTTTTTGTTTGAAGACTGGAATGTCTATAAATTGCAATGAGAAATGTTGCAGAGTTAGATAAATACCTTCCGGAGGATAAAACAAGTCAAATGAATTAAAGACCTTGTATTCAGCAGCATTGCTTCATTCTGTCTCATCTGAGCTACTTCGCATTTCTTAAATTTTGTCCTCTGCTATATTTACTGCTAAGGCCAGGAAAAGAGAAGATAAATGTGTACTAAAGACAGCCTCTGAAGGTTAAATGAGCTTGGTGAAATCACTTCTTAAAAATTCTGTGTTACTCTCTTGCAGGAGAGTTTTCTAATTAACATATAATGTCCAGGCTTCCATTTCATGGACCAAATTAAAATTATCCTTCCACAAGGTCTTCCTCGGGTAATCTGAAAATTCTACGACGTGATACTTTTCAATTGCCTGTGTATTTTACATTTTGTTATCTTACATGATCAATGATCTATGGAGCAAGGAATAATTTGGTCACAGTTCCACAGTCTGCCAAATCCTAACAGTCTCATTGTGTTTCTTCTTGATAGAGTGACTCTTGCAGTTCCAGAAGAAGAAGGTTTAAGCTTTGAACACTTATTATTCATCTTTGACATCTATGGTTTTCAAGTGGTGTTAAGGTTAAATGAGAGTTCATTTATCCTCTATTTCATTTAGTAAGTGCTCTCATAATTAAATGTAGATCCATGTAATTTAGTGGTAGAAAGAAGAATTCATTAAGATTCCTGAGTAGGAAAAAGTGTTAACAGAACTGCAAAGGTTATAGAAATTTAGCCTCTGCTTAAGGTAAATTAAGCACAAACCATATTCCTGTAACATGAATGAGATTGCTTAAAGTGTAACTGACAAGAAGATTCAAAATTAATTTTCATCATCTGTGTGCACCAATAACAAATAAAACATGGATTTAATCAATCAATGGAGTTCATATAGCTTTCATGCATTTGTAATGTATTTTCTTCTCATATTAGGTATAAGAGAATATTATTGTAAACACTTATGAAACTGCCATGGACTTTAGATTATTTCAAATTTGATTTTTAAAGGACAATTCCTAAAGTGAACTAAATTAAAAGATATTTGCTCAGTATCTCTGGAAAAACTTGTAGCCTTTTATTATTTCTAGTGCCAAATCTTGCATTTCATCTAAACTGTCACCTTCAGAAAGTTTTAAAAATCAAAGGGCCAGCAAGCTTCACCTTTGACTTCAGGAGAGTTGAAATTCAACATAAATTTTTGTAATGTTTGGGTAATATAGTGACCTGATAATAAGGAAACATCAATAAGGAGGGTATGTTTACTATCATAAAGCTAAAAATACTTTGGTTTTGGTTTAAACATTTGCTTAGATACAGCTGCATGAGATAAACATGCTTTTCACCTAACCCTTGAAAATATTTTCTTACTATTCCCATATCATTTTTCTCATAGTGGCATTTAAACACATTTTGACAAAGAATTAATTCCTAAAATATTTGATACTTCCCATGTAAGGTGAAAAAGGATGTTGAAAATCTGTAGTAGAATTCTGCTTGAGCTGGTACAAACTTCCTTTGTTCAGTTATGCCAGTCTAAAGCTAGCATTTTTTTTATCCTCTTCTTACATCTCAATTATCTATCCTTTCAGTTACCATTTTTACTTGGTCTGAGGGCCCCTTACAGATTGCATGGAGGTTAACCTCTGCATAGTAGCAGTCTCTTAGAGTGTGCATAGTGTAAATTGCATGATAGCAGAGCATCTGAGGAGCAGTGGAGCATTCCCTGCTCCTTTGGCTATGGTCTGGGCTGTGTCCAGCTGTGAACATAATGGAACTGAAAAGATCTGTTCTAACTTTCTGATCACCGCTACTGTCCCCAAGACACCTTTCATTAGAGCAGCTTTCCATTTCTCATTTAAAAAAATAAATAAAAACAAATAAAGAAAAGGAAAAAAAGAAAGAAAACCCAACTGAGTTAAAATTTCATTTTTGAACTTGATTTTAAAAAAATTTGCCAGGTAATGGAAAAATATTCCAAATCGATAAGATATTTTCCTCCCCCACATTCCAAACTTATCTGTTTGGTCTGTAAGGCACCTTCCAGTTTAGATATGTGAATCTCATTAGCATGATCTTTAAGCTTTTTTTCAGATCATTAATGAGGAATTTAATTAAAACATGACCTAGCACTCATCCCAGCAGCATTCAACAGACATGTCCTTTTGACATGATACATTGCTGTTTTTCACTGATGCACATTTTAAATATTAGCCAGTTTTCAAAGCAGTGGTGAGTAGAGATGGCATACTACGTTATTAGGGAAGGTTAAGAATCCTTAAAGTAATGAAAATTAAAATGGTCTTCAGGAAGAAAATTCTACCTTTCTTTGCACAATAGCCTTCTTAATAACTCAGGTTCAAAACGATATTTGCTTCTTGTATTTAGGAGAAAAGAATGATTAAAGGCAAATATTAACTGACAAGCACTTGTCATATTTTTCAAAGAATTATGTCATCAAGGCCTAAATATACAGCTCTTCAATCTGAAGAATATTATATGGTAGTAGTGCTGGAAAATTTGTGTAGCAGAAGTGCTAAAACATTGTCTCACTAGCTTGACCAGGTCCTTTAGCAATGTAACTACACTGGCTAATGTTGACCTACTGCTTCAGGAGTTGTTATTATGCAAGGAATTCCCTCCTTATAATTTTTTTTTTTTTTTTTTTTTACATTTGCTAGTGCCCAAATCTCTTGAGTCACAATGAAACATAAAAAGGGTAAGGAGGAGAAAAACTTTTTTTATTTCTTAGGTTTAAATAAAATTCATTGCAATTTAATTTGTGCCTATTGTCTGCTGGCCTGTCACTGGGCACCACAGAGGTGAGCCAGGCTTCGTCTCGTTCACCGTCCTCTCCACCAGTATTTAGGTGCATTGACCACTTGAGACTCCATTCAGCTGCTGATCTGTGTCTTTCAAGGCACCTTTGATTGTCCACCTGCACAAAGGGGAGGGAGATACCAAAAAAAGGAAAGTTCAGTGTGTGATTACGCCCATGCTGGAACAGCAGCTCCAGGACACACTGGATAGCTCAAATGGTGATGATGCCTATGTTTGAAAAATTTAACTAATCCTGAAATACTAGTATGAAAGACTCCATGAAATATTGAGAAATACAGTGCATAAAATTGATCAATGTGCTTATCCTCTAATTACTACACCTAAACATATATGTATATTGAAGTATGAATTACATCAGAACATATGTAAGGGGTATATTTTTTAATCTTCTGTAGAAGCCATTTTCATCATATGTGGTGGATGTTGCATTCTGTTACATGCTGGGAGACTTCAGGGAATTTTAAAATTGGCTTTCAGTGATCCTAATGAATGGGTGGACCTGTTGTATCATGTCTCATTAGAGCTGTACCTACTATGTGTTTCCACTGCCAGCAGTCCCTTGTCTTCAGCAGAAATGATATAAATAAGGGTGGTTTTAGGCATTTATATTTGGACAACAGGCTGTTAAAAAGCAGTAATTTGGATAACAGACTGGAACAAGCAGGACTACTGGAATGATAAAGTTGTCACTTACTACTAAGGCACACTGTAGAAAAAAGAACATACAAAGCTGAGTATCAAGAAATGTTTCCCCAAAACAGGGGTTGCTATAATATTTGATATAGTTGAAGCCCTTCTACTTGGGAAGTAGAACAAGTGGATAGATAATCTGTTTTATGGCACATTTGAAGCTCTTCAGCATATTTTCGGAACTTGAATTTTATGGTATATTAGAAGCCTACATTATTAACATTATACACCAAAAAAGATCTTACATGAAGATGATAAAATGAGAAGAGCAAGACACTGGAACCCTTACAAGAATGTGACTGATAATGCTGTATGAATCCCATTTTAGAGGTGCACTTGAACATCAGCTGTAGCACTGATTTGCTTTTCTTTGGTAAATAAAACTGTGTACTAGGAGAGTAGTTTAAATACATCAGTGTGAAGAATATCTAGCTCTTTACATCTTTTGTTGTAGTCTGTATTTTGGAGCTGCTAGTCCCTTTCACTATAATATAAAAGTTGAATCACTTTCCCCCGCCTTACACCTTGCATAAGGTTTTGTGATACACATTTCTGTCTTTTCGTTAAATAATGCTTTTTTAGAAGATACTCTTCTGGTATCATTCTTCAGGAAATATGTTGTGATGAATGATGAGGCTAGAATTAAGTTTGGATTCTCCACTTGTAGAGAAACAAATTTCATGAGATTATAGAAGCTGGACCAGTTTCATAGTTGCAGAATATAAAGATTAGGCAGTAAGAACAGAAATTCTTTGGGTTTAATGAAATTATATTAATTTGAGACAAAAGAAAGATTGCGTTCACAAGAGTGTTTTGAAATGCTATGATTCTTCCCTCTTCATCCTGTTTCTAAAATAAGTGGGTCATTCTTTTAATTATAAGGTCTAAACAGCAATTTCCTTATGAAATACAAAGTTAATGATAGTGACTATAATATTCTGTCTCTATATATATTCAGTGACATAATCCACCAGTCTGGGTTGGAGATATTTCAAGTCAACAGCAGTGCTGGTTTCAGTGTTTATGTTTTCTATTTCCTCTGCCATGAATATTTGAAATCCATAATTGCTTAGAGTTTTATTTCTTTTTTTTTAATTTCCCAGATGTTATTCCAATAATCAGCATATTTGTTCTAATTTTATGTGTGTGTATTCTGAGAACTAATTTGATCTCAAGTATTTCACTTCTGTGTGTAACACTGTGCCATCTTTGCACCACATGATACACAGTGAATGGTAGATGAGGAGACTGGAAATACCAGCTCAGTTATGTTTATCGTCTGCAATGTCTAAGCCTTATTGCATCTCCTTAGAATCTCCCTAAAATGCCAGTTCAAATGTACCATAGCAGTGGTTGATAACTGTGCTATCAAAACACAAATAAAAAGAGAAAATTAGGTTCACATACATGTTCTTCAGCATTTTGAAGGATATTTATGTGGAAAACTGGCTAAAGAAAGTAAGAGAAGTTTACCACATCAAAAAATTGGTGTTGTGCTCTTCACCAACACATAGTGAACTACTTGAAATTACTTTAGGAAGGCTGTGAAGGTCCAGTCATGTCCCTGAACCAGCAAAGCACTGCAACTGCTACAGTCTTTCCCTCTTGCACTCTAGAAATCACAATGACTTATAGCTCTGAAACTGTGTCTTCCCAGTATTCGTCAGTTCACTTGGCGTTCACACACTAAGTCTTCATTGACAAGTAACATAGTGAGGACATATAGATTATTACATATGTTACTTAGATTTAAAAAAAAAAAAAATTATACTGATTTGTACTGGAGTTATGACAACAATTTGATCATTATTCCTGAAATAGGAAATGAAAGAGAAGCAAGTTTGAGGGCTGAATTTTCACTTGAATGTGAATATGTCTGTTGACAATGGGTTTTTTTTAGAATTTGGTTTTGTTTTGTGTGAGGTTTTTGTTTATTTGTTTGTTTGTTTTGGGTACCTCTATAAGTGAATTGTTACTCTCTGTACAGCTTTTCCCAACACAAGCACAGTTCCTGTTCCACTGGCATTATAGCAGTGATTACTGGGAACCATTTCTGAGAACAGAACTATCTAATACTGGTCCCTCTCTGCTCTGCTCTGCAATGGCACGGCCTCATCTTGAGTCCTGTGTTCAGTTTTGGGTGCCACAATACAAAAAAATTACATTAAGCTGTTATAGATCATCCAAAGGAGGGCCATGAAGATAGTGAAGAGCTTGGAGGTGAAGCTGTATGAGGAGAGGTTGAGGTCACTTGGTCTGTTCAGCCTGGAGAAGAGGAGACTGAGGGGAGATTTCATTGCGGTCTTCAAAATCTTCACAAGGGGAAGCGGAGGGGCAGACACTGATCTCTTCAGTCTTGTAACCAGTGACAAGGTTCAAGGAAACAGCATGAAACTGAGTTGGAGGAGGTTTAGGTCAGATGTCAGGAAAAAGTTTTTCAACTAGAGGTGGTTGGGCACTATAACAGGCTCCCCACGGAAGTGGTCACAGCACCAAGTCTGACAGAGTTCAAGAAGCGTTTGAAAAATGCTCTCCGGCACACAGATGGTGTGAGTCTTGGGGTGTTCTGTTCAGGGCCAGGAGTTGGACTTGATGATCCTTGTGGGTCCCTTCCAACTCATCAGATTCTATGATTAATTCAAAAAACATGAATTCTGGATGAATGAGCTGCATTGAAAGTCATTATGGGCTGATTTTATGTAAGATGGTGGCACATTTTAAGGATGGCTAATGAAATGGAGCCAACTGATGAAATCTTTTCATGCAAGATTTTAATTCTTTCTTGATGCTTTATGATCCATAAGAGAGGAAAAAATGTAAATATTGAAGAAACATATATAATAAGCTACATTCTAGTTCTATTGTAATTTTAGGAGTCCTCTCAATGGATATTGTATCTGACAAAATATTGAAACAATAAATAAGCAAATCCCTTAGATGTGCATTCTCTATTACAAGTATGTGAGGTGCTATCTTTATTTCACATATGTGCATTTCACAGGCTTCCAAATAATTTTAGGACTTGCTTTATGCACAACATTAATAAATAACATAATTAGAAGTGTTACTAGTAAATAATTAACCAAACCTGAAAGTTAAAGCTGAAGTTTAATAATCAGTCACACTAGGATATGGCACACTTCTCTAACTAATGGCAGGTGAGATTACAGACAACATTTTTCTCATCCAGATCTAGTGGGTTTCAGTGGTGTTATACCTTTTCCCCTGAAATGTGTGGCTCATTGACAGCCTGCACTGAAATCTGTTTTCACAATATCTGCAGTATTATTTTGTTAACCAAGATATTACCTGCTGTGACTAAAAGACTAGATTTCCATTACACAGAAAAATTTTTTTACCATTCCCTCCTACTAACCTCCTGCCCAAACCTCACTTTTAAAAAATTTGTTTTTACTGGAGATCAGACCTAGAAAATGTGTGAAAGAGTATCTGTCTGCCTTAGGCCATGAGCACAGTGGATGTATGTAGGTAGCAAATTAGTTGGAAGTAAAGAATTTCTCTTGATAGTTCTCACACTTAAATTGTATTCTACCAATAATTTGCAACTCAAATTAAGACAAAGGATAAAATCTATTACCTTGTGTAGCTTCATTTACTTCTCCATTACCACACTTTTTCTGCTTGTGTTGACTCTTCACATCAGATATATGAGATGGCATGAAAAGATACAGTAGCTAAAATTATAGAACTCAAATGGCACACCCTTATTTTTCTATAGATGCAGTTTGCCTCGTCTTACTTTGGTATCATGGAATCATGGAATTGTTTAGGTTGGAAAAGACCTTTAGGATGAAGTCCAGCCATTAACCCAGCACTACCAACTTCATCGCTAAATCAGGTCCCTGAGTTTGACTACAAACCTTTTACATACCTCCAGGGATGGTGATTCCACCACTTCCCTGGGCAGCCTGTTTCAATGCTTGACAACCCTTTCAGGAAGTTTTTCCTAATGTCCAATCTAAACCACCCTTTGTGCAACCTGAGCCCTTTTCCTCTTGTCCTATCACTTGTTACTTTTGAGGAGAGACTGACATCCTTCTCATTAAAAGTTATTTCCAAGTTATTTCCTGAATTTTCAGACCATCATCATCATTGTCTTTTAAAAGTCATAAAACAAAGCTAAAGAAAAAGAAATAATCAGCAGTGTTTTGAGAACTTTTTTTTATATCAACTTTGACATCCTATACAGAATTGATTTTTTGTGAATATTAGACTGATATGTGAATTATTTACCTAATTGCTAATAAATCATCCTGGGTAATGCAAGTATGTACAAATTCCTCTAAGTGCAAAGTAACTTATACAGTCAGAAGTCTTTACTGTATGACATACAAACAAAAAGGAAAATAATACAATTATAAAGGAACAACCTGCTCTTGAGCCTCCTAATAGTCCTAGTACATCCTTTTTTAATATTTTGTCTTATTTTAAGAGGATGGCTGTCACTGCAAATATCCCAAGTACACAACCACTAGGTTGAACATGAGCAATGAAAATATTATAAGGTCACCCTTTGAGGTCCTAGTAGCAGTTGCATGCTTCTTGAAACTTAAAATATAGTCTACTGCTTATTATTGTGATGGGATCTTATTTTGTAGCTAATGCAGAGAACACTGTGTGTTATAATCATAACTTGGAGCTCTCACTTTCACGTGAGCTTGATTGAAATCTGAATACAGTCATTTTATGCTTATGGAGTAGCACCTATTTTCTTTCTAATGTATGCATGTTGTGTGTCAAGTTAGTCATCACAGACAATCAGATAATTGAATTACTCTTATTTCTGCAACTTCCAAACAGTAGCATGCAAACTACTCAAGCATATTTTCATAATGTATTTTAAATGCAATTTAATATTGAACTTACATACATAAGGAAAGTGTTTTGTAATATTGAATGACTGTAAAAACATAGATTTATTTTTATTCTATGTAAAGAAGATAGAGTAGATTAACACATAGTGAACTCTACTACATGCAGACAGCTAGAAAAATCTGTATTATTTACCTACTTGCCTTTTGGTCATTGAAGATTTATTTTTACATTTTAACAACTAAATGACCTTTGTGGAAGTTGTTGGACTGTGATTTAAAAACAAAATCACACTTATAGGTTGCTTTGGCTTTCTTTTAATGCATGAATTTTTTAGAAACCATTTTTTTATTTGGTCTAGTGATATGCAAAGCAACTTTTGAAACTTCATCTTTTTAAAGCATAAACTGTATATGGACTTGGAAGCCCATTTTTGCATTTGAAAAATAGAGGCACAGATAGGAGAGGGGTGTGGTAAAACACTGAACAAGTTGTCCAAACCACTTTGGACCCTGAGATCCATGGCTTTCTGCCCAAATGGATTACCTCTGCTTGAAAACTAAGTCTGTAAATTGTAACATTTTTATGTTATGACTTTATATGCATGCATGTTGTAAGTATACAGAGAAGGCGTGCACATGTATGTGTGTGCATGTACATGCATTTACATAGATAGAAATACACAGTGGATATGTCAGTTTTAGTGTTAGAAATTTAACAAAACTGTGAACCAAGTTCACGGGTCTTAAGTTTTCACCTAGACACATTTGCTTTCATCATCTCCTCCATACAAAATAATTTCATTTACCTATAGCAAATGCCCTCCCCCATTAACTGCAACTGCTGTTCATTTCAGTGTTACTCTACTTCAGTACATTTTTGCCCTCATGCCAACCTATGCTCAGAGAACATTAATTTAGTTTGTGTAATACTTAAAATCCCATCTCCATGTCAGGGCTCTTCTATAGTTTTGGGGCTTGGGACTCCCATCACCAGGATTGCTTCTAGGAGTGACATATTTAATATTTTGAAATTGGTTAGTATCAGTTTGAACCTTTTGAGGGCTTACTCTCCTTAGTGAGATGCTAGATTTCTTGTCTGAAAATTTTGGAATACCTTAAGGGTTGCGAGTTGCAAGTAAAGCATGCGCAGAAAATGAGTCTTGCTTGCCTTAGTTTCATTGGTTTGGAAATGTTTATTTTATACACTGCATGGGAAATAGACAGAACACATAAAGGTTTCTATCCTTTATTCCTCAATCACAGTACAATTCCTTGATATAAAATGTGTCAAATTATATTTGGTCTTTGAATACAATTTTTTCTAGAGTTATATTTCTAGCAGTTTCAGCACAGCAAGTTGAAAGTGTGACACGGAGTACTCCTGAGATTATGTCTGTGATAGACAGAGTTTTTATTTCATAATCTAAACATTATTCAGCTCATAATTACCTGTAGGGTACATATCAACTCTTGACATTCAATCTTGCCATTTGTCTAGTGCTTTATTCCCCAGAAATTTTCCTTTTAGATGATAGTTGTTTTTACTTCAAGTGTGTGGATGGATAATGCGGTGTGTTTTATCTATGATTCCAAAAATCTTTTTATGTTTTGAAAGTTTTCTAATATTTCTTCCAACTTAAAAGAAACTTAATACTGAAAATTTAAAATTATAGAAATAGGTGACATACCTAGGTCCATTTTTAAAGTATATTCATTTTATCACTTGCTGAATTTCTTGTACTATAAACAGGTGTGTCCTTTGGCTTGCTTTTCTAAGCAAAGTTAGAGTTAACCAGCAGGACTTAATAATTTTATGGACACAAAAAGCATTGAAATAACAACTATTAAGACTAGTACTAAAATTACAGGCAGTACATGTCATCACATAATTTTAAAATTATGAAAGCAGTCAGGAAGAGCTGCTCTAGAGTTACTAATTATTCTGAATCCACAGTAGTGTTTGTTAAGAGAGTTAAGGTTTTCTTGGTGGGCTTGTTTGGGGGGTTTGGGATTTTTGGCATTCAAATGAATGCAAATATGAACCATTAATTAAAATTATTTGCTCATTTTTATATGATATATGAATGTTATACTTGCAATTAAATATATCCAATTGTCTACAACAATAAAAGTTTGGAGACTATGAAAGGATACTGCAGTCTGAGAAATTACATGAGTAAAATGTGTTTGTGAAGAAATGAATCTAACTTCTCTGTGGTGTTTCATTTGAAAACTGTTTTCATTTTGCTTGCTTCAATGGAAGGCATGATTTTAATGTGGCATGCTGAACAACTTGAACAACTATTTTCATCAGTAAATTTCAAACTTTATCAATGGGACTTGGTATCATTCTCAGGGGAAAATAAAAAAAATCTATGAATGTCCCTTGGGAAAAATATTTCTACTTTGACAAGCAGAAAAGTCCATAATACACAAGATGGCACTGTTTCACTTGTGAAAATGCCTATTTTTCACAAATAACTGTGAAAAACCTGATATAAGAGTGCAGAAGGTTCTATATTTTTGTATAATTGCAATGAAAACAAGATGTTTGCATGGTTGGATAGCTGTTTTTTTTATTGACCAGCCAAAATATATAGATGCAAGACTGCATAATTGAGGCAAGTGAGAATACTTCCAAAGTTACTGTTGACAAAACTTGAATGACTCAGGAGCTGGAAACCAGATATGAGTTGAAATTCTCTGTGACTTATTCTTCTGTTTCTAGGAATTCTGGAGAATTTGGAATTTAACTTTCAAATGGTTGTTTTCCCCTGAATCTTCTTTGAACTCCTCTGGCGTGCATAATAAGCATGCCATCTCTGTTTCTGCATTCTTCTTTTAAGGTTAGCTTATAAAGAGAAAAAGGTAAGTGCTAAAGTAAATGAGAATTTCCTATTGTTTAGAGGACTTAATTTTTTACTTGAGTCTTGAATTCTAATGTAGTTTTTAACTTGTCATTAAAAATGACAAAAAAAATGGAAAAAAAATCATAGAAAGAGTACAGAATAGTTTCAAAAATTTTTTCTTACTGTAGACATGTTGGATCTTAGGCAATATTCACATGTTTAGGTTTTGTCAAAACCCAGCTACCTCTATTAATGTGCTTAAACACAATATAGGAAAATTATTCTTAAAATTTCTCAATCTTTCTCCAGGATTAATTAAATAAATGTACAGTGTTTACTTATTATATTATTCTTCTCAGGAGAAGAGTAGAAAATCTGCAAACCTTCAACTAGGTTAGATGCAGTAGGTGAAATAACATTTCATCATTTCAGTCTCAGATATCTAAATTTAAGTACATGTGTTGTGATGGGTTGGTAACCCCTGAGCTGTTCTAGAGAGGAAAATTTTTTGTTCTAAAGTAAGTATCAGAATTCAGTTCTCTCTAATTTTAGATAAATTTTTCAAGGTAGACATCAGCTTACTTTTCACAGATTTGAGCTCCATTTAAAGACGTACAGAAGTCAGTCAATGAAGGCCCCATTCTTACCCACCTTTATATTTTATAATGGTTAGAGAAATTCACTGTGAAATTTAAGAGGTTTACATATGTTCAATCTGAAATTTCACCTGTTGGTTATTTGCAAAATATCTGTGGGAGTGTGTTTGAAACAGGTCTGTCTTTAGCAACTGTCACTTTTTGCTTTGCATCACTGAGCAATTTCAACATTATTCCCTTTTTGAAAAGATTAAATTGGAAGATGTTCCTGGAAGCACATGGCCCCATATTTTATAGCTGTTGTGTGGTACTTCATTACGGGATGAGATTAGAAGTAGATGTGATGAAAAATGTACCTTGTGGTTATAGCATTCACAACGCTGATCACTTCCCTCTGTAATCAGTTACTATTCCACTTTCTAATGTAGACAGTGTTTGTAGTTGTTGCTATTGTGCCCTCCAAGCAGGAGGGCTTAGAACTTAATTAAGAATATAGCATGCAGTCTGTAAATGAAGCTGCAAACTCTTGAAAGCTGAGTGATTATTTTCTTCTTACAACACTTGTGGATTTCCACTGGCCTGAACAGTCGCGTTGTTTCCATAACCACCCTATTGCTAAACTGCTATAGAAAACAGTTCTGATTTACAGACCTCAAAGTGCTTTATAATCACAGTGTATGTGTAATTTGTGATGGTTTTATTCCCGTTTCCTGGATATAGGAAGTTGAATATGATAAGACATTTTGCTTCAAGCAACGAGACAATAATGTAGTTTTGTAAGAGGACAACTTGTGGTTAACTACGTTTTGTAGACTTTGACCATCTCCTGATAGTAAGGGACATCGTGCAAGTGCATTGCAATAAATTGCTCTGGGCCAAGTTTCTCTGGATTTGTTTATTTATTTTACCATTTAATATCAAAATCTAAAAGGCTTGTATACTTCTTCATGTAAATGTCTTTGGAGTGATCAAGTTTCTTTGATACTTCTGCTTGATAACAAAAGTAGTTGTGATCCTCAACTAGAGAGGCAGATGTATGTGCTACCGTAAAAGGGACCCTCTTTTATGTAATCACAAAAAGAAAGTTTTAGTGAAGAATAATAAGTAGCTCCCATTAGTTTTCTGCATTAAATAAAACAGCAACAGAAACTTGAACAATTTCTATGTAGAAACATTGTCTAGAGACTAATTTCAAACTAAAAAATGGCATATTCTATTAATTTTAATTTGCTTGCAAATATTGCTTGTATGTTGCTCTCTTCAAAGTATAATTTTGGTATAACTTTGCAACTGATGAGTTTATACTGTAAGTCATAATTGTTCATTAGCCAGAGATAATAATGTATTTTAAATTTTATATTTTGAACTTCTGCTGTTGCTAACACATAAAATTTCAATGTGCTCTTGGGTGAAGTTTTTTGTTGGTAGTAGTTGGGGTTTTTACCTCTTATTTTCTCAGCTAATGTTTGGGCCACCAGGAATGGTCAACAACATTCCAATTTTACTCTGATGTTGCATGCAGCTGGGATTGGAGATATTTTCAAGAAACAAATCTCTGAAAAGTTTCTGTGTTCTGATTATCATTATACTGAGGAGTGAAAATAGTGTTTGATAAATGTTTATAATCTAAATACCTTTCTTTCTAAAAAAAAAATCTACATATTTTCCTGAGCTTCTTCAAGATTTTGCATAAAAATTTGGATTTTAAATTTCTTTTTGATCTTGTTTTAAAGTGCATTACCAAGTAACAGAAAGCAATTCTTCAATAAGTGAAATGAGGTTGGAAGGATACCAACAAGAGAACCAGTGTCTTAGCACTTACCATGTTTCAGAAATCTAATGAATACAAATGTAATGAAGAAACTGAAGCATTAGCTGCCTCAAAGCCTCCAGTTAAGACTGGAATGTCTTTTAAGTGTTGGTAGTCACATAGCATTTTAATATTGTCAATTAGCAATGAATATATGCTTTGGTTTTTGAAAATAAACTAGTCATTAACTGTTACAATGTTTTATGTTAACCAGCAATAGATACTATGTTAGAAATTAAAAGTAGTCTGCGCTGGGAGTCGTGCAGAAATATCAACAGTGCAACAAGAACTTCATTTCCAGTGGGATTATCTTTCTTTGTTTAGCTGGCTCTGGTACTCCAAGGAAGGGTCAAATTCACTCTCCATGTTTAGTTCTGCTGAAGATGCAGAATGCACTGCACTTTCTGATTTTACACCCAGGGTTAACCAGTTAGTGAGATAAAGATAGGAGTTTTACTTCCTGCTTCAAAAAGCATGATGAATTTTGCATTTCTATTATTTTATTTTAGTGCAATATAGCATTTTCAAGGTGTAAGTTTAAATTAAGCTGTGTTTTCCCATTTCTCCTAACAACTGTGATAATTTTGTGTTGCTTTAAGCTGGGTTGGGGATGTTGGGTTTGATGAGGTCCCTTCCAACCCACACTGTTTTAAGATTATCTGTATCTAGTGTTTGTTTGAAAATCGTGTCCTGCTTTCCAGACTGGTAGAACGTCTAACTGATTTGTTATGTAGTGTTTCCATTAATAGGTGATAAATATACTATTTATGGTAATGACTGCAGAAGTTATTTCTGACACCTACTGGTCAGTTTGACTTTGGAACATTAAGTTCCCTTGCTGATCATTCACTGCTGCAGTAGAGTGTCATTTTGATGTTTAAAGCTATGGGGACTAAAAATTGAAAGAACCTCTTAGGCTTTATAGTGCTATGACTAATTTCAGGACTTACAGAATTCAGAACTTTGCAGAACAAATCGTGCTTTGATTCTGAACTTTTTGTTGGAGGTGGTATTGGAAAGATCTTGTAGAAATTACTCAACAATTCTAAAAACAGAAAGGAAAGTATGGATTTAAAGGCAGTAAAAATTTGAAGGTCAAAGAAAAAAAATTATTGAGAAGACTTTTGGTTCCACTCTCTTCTGCTTTTTCATAGAATTGTTCAGGTTGGAAAAGACCTTTAAGATCATTGAGTCCACCTGTTAACCCAGCACTACCAAGTCCACCACTAAACCATGTCCCAGAGTGCATCATCTAAAAGCCTTTCAAATATATACAGGAATCATGACTCAACCGCTTCCCTTGGCAGTCTGTTCCAATGTCTGACCACCCTTTTGGTGATGATTTTTTTTTCTAATATCTAATCTGATATCTAATCTTCCCCAATGAAATTTGAAGATGTTTCCTCTTGTCCTGTCACTTGTTAACTTGGGAGAAGTGACCGTCCCCCACCTGGCTAAAATCTCCTGTCTGGTAATTCCAGAGAGGGATAAGATTTCCTCTGAGACTCCTTTTCTGCAGGCTGAACAACTCTGGTTCCCTCCGCAGCTCCTCATAACACTTGTGCTCCAGACCCTTCAGCAGCTTTATTGCCCTTCTCTGGACACGCTCCAGCATCTCAAAGTCCTTCTTGGAGTGAGAGGACCAAAACACAACACAGAACTCAAGGTGTGGCCTCACCAGTACTGAGTACAGGAGGACAATCACTGCCCTGGTCCTGCTGGACACACTGTTGCTGATCCAGGCCAGGATGCCATTGGTCTTCCTGGCCACCCGGGCACGCACTGTTTCATGTTCAGCTGCTGTCAACCAGCACCCCCAGGTCCTATTCCAATGGGCAGCTTTCCAGCCACTCTTTCCCCAGCCTGCAGTGCTGCCTGGGGTTGTTGTGACCCAAGTGCAGCACTTGGCCTTGTTAAACCTCATCCAGTAACCCTCAGCCCATAAATCCAGCCTGTGTAGAGTCTTCCTATTCTCCCACACATCAACACTCCAGCCCAGATTGGTGTAATCTGTAAACTGACTTGGGATGAACTCAATTCCCTCATCCAGATCATTGGTAAAGATATTAAAAAGACCTATTCCCTTACCTGAGCTCTGGGGAACTTGAGCACTTGAGACCAGCTGCCAACTGAACTTAACTACATTCACAACGCTTTAGGCCCAGCCATCCAGTAATTATTTTTCCCAATGAAGAGTACACCCATACAATCCATGGGCAGCCAGTTTCTCCAGAACATTGTGGGAAACAGTGTCAAAGACTTTGCCAAAGTCCAGTTAAAGAACATACCCAGCCTTATCCTCATCCACTAAACTGGTCACTGTCACAGAAAGAAACGATCAACCATGACCTGCCTTTCATAAACTCATGCTGTCTGGGCCTTATCCTCTGGTTGTCGTGCACATACCATGTAATGGCACTCCAGATGATCTGCCTCATAATCTTCCCTGGCACTGAGGTCAAGCTGACAGGCCTGTAGCTCTCCAGGTCCTCCTTTTGACCCTTCTTATAGATGGGCATCACTGTGGCCAAACTGCAGTCCACTGGGATCTCTTCAGTTAGCCAACAGTGATGGTAAATGATGGGAAGTGGCTTGGTGAGCACTTCTGCCAGCTTCCTGAGTATTCTTGGGTGGATTCCACTCCACTCCTTAGACTTGTGTGTGTCTAAGTGGTGTAGCTGACCATTTCCCCTTGGATTATGGAGACTTCATTCTGCTCCCTGTTCCTGCCTTCCAGCTCAGGGGACTGGGAACTCTGAGAACAACTTACATTTAAAGACTGAGGGAAAGAAGTCCTCAGCCTTTTCTGCATCCTTTGTCCTTATGTTTCCCTCTGCATCAATTAAAATATTTAGACTGTCCTTAACTCTCCGTTTGTTGTTGATGGATTTACAGAATTTAAAGACTTTTAAAATTTTATTTAGGGCCTTTATGTATTTATGTCTTTAGTTTTATCCCTGCATAACCTCATGACATCCTTGTAATTCTTCTGAATTTCCTGCCTCTTCTTCAAAGCTCATAATCTCTGATTTTTGACCTGAGCTCCAGTTAAAGCTTTCTCTCTGTTCAAAAGTTAGGTTACCTGTGGTGGCTTCATGCAGAACTATGTTTTGATGTTTTTAAGCATGAAACTATGGCATGACCTGACAAAGAATGATCCCTTTATTCAGGCACTTTTGACCATCTCCATTTCTGTCATTCTTGATTGAGATTCCAAACAAATTATTTCTGAAATTCTGATTGAACAGCAATAAAGCTACTAGAGTGTAATAGGACGGTAATGGATATCACTTAATTGGAATTTTTCAGCCTCGCAGTGTGATATTCTTTTCTTTAGTCCCCTAGAATACTCTGTATCTCCAAAGGCAATAAATATGAACTGGGTACCTAGTTGCTGTCTATGCTTTCAGAGATGTCCCTTACCATTACCACAAAATATGGTTCAAATAACTGTCTCGATGTTTTTAAATGCTAATTAAATCTTACCAAGTTTTTGCACCCTCTGGCATATTTAGGCATGCGCGTTTATAAAAAAAAGTCCAAAGGTATTTAGAACATCTGTGAAAATATAAGTAGATCATAAAACACCTTGTTTTCCTAGAGTCTTAGATGTATTCCTTCATTAGTTGACAGAGACAGGGAATATGCTTCACTTACATCTTCTCAAAAAATGCTAGCATCAAAGTGCATTCATTTTTCCCATGATGCATCTTTTGCCTACTTAGTCCATGCTCCTTTTTCTGCAGATTTGAAGGTTTTACTATGGGGCATTGTCTGTCTGTCCATAATCACAGCTGGAATTTCACTGAGATTCTGATTGCACTGAGAAATTGTGCTCTGAAGTTGAAGACAGTGTCTTCCAAAGATTGATCCCAGCCTTTTGCTTTCAACAAAAGTACCCAGATAACCATGCAGAGGTTTTAGGAGTGTCTGTGGAGAACAGTGACATCAAGCTTCACCAACTTTATTTGTATTTTCCCTTCTTCAATTTCTGATAAACTGTATAGAATTAGTGGGTTTTGTTTAATTTGTTTCATTCTTTAAGATACATCTTTACATTGAATATATTGTCTTCATTAGTTTTGTCTAAAGGTGACACTAAATACTTGCAATAAGGGAAAGTAGGATATGAACAGTTTTCAAGTTTAGCAAATTTTAATAGCATTTTCATTCTTTCTTTCACTAGAATGCAACTCATCATAAAATCAGTTTGGGAGGTACAATATCAATGATCTTAAACTATCCATGCCCACATAAAAAAGTTTTATGATATAATTCTTTGTCATTTCTATGCAGTTTGCATGAAAACTTTTTAATGCACATTTGCACAAGGTCACTAATAACTTACAATACCTTTTCATTTTGGATTTGTGTGAAAATAACTTAAAATCTCTTTTGCAATTTCAAAGGACTTAAATACGATATTTTGCTGTCATATACTGTCATCAAGATTTTATGTAAAGTGAGGATTTTAAAGCACATTTTAAAGAATCAAAGACATGGAAAATGTATATTTTCTTTTCTTTTCCTGAAAGGTTTCTTTTTACATGTAAAGGTAAATAAGGATCTCAAAATCAAGAAAGGTCACATTGATAATGTGATGGGGAAGAAGACTATTTATACTGGAACAGCTACCTCTGTTACTACAATATGGGTTTTGAGGCTGGTCCACAAAAGTGGGGAATCTGGGTGGGAATCCCCACTGGTGACGGGGATCCACATCCAGCAAGCAGCAATCCAGAAAGAGGTGAGGTAGCAAATCAGGCCTGAAGGTAGTGTGGGCAATTCTAATGACAGTGAAGGAACAGCCAGGAGCAGGGCTGGGAAGAGTTGTACCTCTGAAAAGTGCACCTGGCTCAGTCCTGGTCTAGATGGAGAATCTGGAGAATTTGATGCAGAGATGGAGAATTTGGTCCTGTAGCGGAGAATGTAGTTTCACAGAGATCCCCATGGCCAGAGGATGATGGGAAAATGCAAGCCAATCATGCAGATCATGTTTTGTATTCAGCCATAGATTTACAAGTGAAATTTAATCACAGGATGTGAACTGACATATCTTTGTGGATTAGAAGACGGCAGTGAAGGCATGAGTTGCCCCTTGCGTCAAACTGCTTTATGTTCAAGCATGCAGGATGATGTTTTCTGTCATATTCATATAATTTCATGGGAGAAAGACTGTCATTGCAGGAGATTGCATTTTAGCAATCATCTCTTAGAAATCAGTTTTGTGATTTGGGCAGGAAAGGTGGAAGAAAATGGGCAGTAATGGACACTTCAGTCCTCTCAGATAATATTAGATTCATTCTTATTACCTTGTGTAGGGTTCTGTTGGGTTTTTTTTTGCCAAAGATGGTTGGTGTCATCATATCCCCTAGGATCACGTATTAATCCTGTTACATCAATACAAGTTTAAAGAAATGCCATTTACAGTGATTTTTCTGATCTCCTTTAGAGTGCTTTAAATTTCTTTGATACTCAAAATCACTGCATTGATGGAAATCAAATACTTGCCTTTAGAGCTCAGCAAGAACAGATTTTGGCTGATACATCAGAAGTCAGTGCTTTTAGTTTTATTCAAGTATTCAGAAAAATATTATAAAATTTTGAACATATTTACTTTCATGCTGTTAACTGTGTCAGATTACTAGCATGTATTTTGTTAATGATTTAGAAGGAACCAGAAATCTGAAGGAGTTTGATGCAATTTTGTTGGTGATTTGTTGATAAAAAACCCTTCTTTATTTTGATGTATTCATTTAAATCTTTTTGGACATCTTTAAGCATAGTTATTAAACAGTGAGAATGGTGGTAATAAACCGCTCTTTTCTGTAATTTCTTTAAACATGTGGGATTGTAATTTAGTATCTTTTGGTAGTATCTTTTATTTTTCAGTTTTGTTTTAAACCAGTGAAATTCAATCAGCACATCTGCTGTATAGGCTCTCATGTTGCTGAATTTGCTAGTAAATTTTTGTTTCACTGTTTTGTTCTTTATATTGTAGTGTGCTGTGTTGCTCCCTCCTTTCCCCCTCCATTCCCTCCTTTCCTTTCCCACCTTCCCCCTCTCCCATGACTAAGGAGATGCAAGATAGATATGAATGCGTCCATTTCTACTATGCAGTTATTGATGTTGTTGTTGTCTTGGGAAATACAGCAAGGGAGACAGATTTTCCTGTATGGGTTGACCTTATGTAGAAGAATATGGTCTGTTTCAATTATATCTTCTAGACTTTATCTTTGGGCTTCATGGTTTCCCAGCATATTTTCTTGAGCACTGCAATTCACTGCAGAACAAAGAAAGGGAAAAAGAAAATATGTACAGAAATAAGGTTCAAATGTTCAGCTATCATTTATGGTGATGACAATCATCTCATGAGTACTATTTGTGACACAGTTTGATTGTCATAGTTTCTATGGTTTCACAGAAATTTGCATGTTGCATCTCGTGCAAGAAGTGTACTCTCTAAAACAGTGTCAAGGATTAGCTACAGAAATAATTCTTAACCTATGGCAGAGTCCTTGAGGTATGCAGATTTGGAAATAGATACTCCTTGTAAATATCTCAGGGGAATTGGGAAGGGGGAAAACACAGCTTTCAGTGAGCGTACTGAAATATATAGATATGTATAATATCTATAGATATTTGTATAGATACTTTGGAAAGCACAGAAACTACATTCACAGAGTTCCTGCTCTTCTGTGGGTTATTATGTCTGGTCTAAATTCATATTGCTGAGCCAAGTGCTCCTTATGAAATTGCATTAAGGATTTCATTATTGTCAAAGGAGTCAGATGGCACAAAACCATAATTTAGCATTCTATTGTTGCACTGAATATAAATTGTGTTTCAGAATTTTTACTTTTGAAATATTTTTAAACTGGAAAGGATGCAGATATGCAGTCTCCTTTTAAGAAACAAAAATTTATCTGTGTTTTCTTTAGCCAGGTATTTTAGGCATTAGAGCTTACAGGAAAAACATGATTAAACAAACAGATTGTAACCCTTTCAAGTTTCCTTACCTTTTTTTGTCTGAATAAAACACATTTATTGGTGTGACTTCTGCAGTACAGCCCCCGTTTCAATTACTATGGTCAGATCCTGTAGTTGCTAAGAATTTCATACAAAATAAGGGGGGAAAATGTATTAGAATCCTTCTAAGAAGATTTCCAAGGCCTTTTTTGTAACACTTTAGACTTTCTGTATTCTGTTTACCTTTGACAAATAACTGGCCTTAAAAAAAAGTCATTTATACTAACTGAGAAATATAATAAACATGCCTATAGAAAACTGTTCCCATTTCTGAGTATTTGTGGAAGACCAAGAAAAGAATCCTGTGGAAAGAAGACTTGATACTTCTGTGTTTGTGGATAGAAGGAATTTGGAAGAATGTGCTTGGATCAAGAATGGGATCCTACACATTATCTTTGTATGCTTATTGAATCACTCCTAGGACAAAAATTAGAAGGAGCAAATACCTCATTTTTAACAACTAGGATTACCTACTGATTCATCTGTGGGTTTTACCAAATCAGTTGCTTCACAGGCATCTTAAATTTAGTAGTGGACAGGTATCTGTAATTTTGAAGTACCCCACTCTGGAATATAACAGCCTGTGGTGTATCGCAAAAATACAGCCAATTTTCCATTAAAAAGTCATGCATATATAAATAGGCAGGTAATTTTGTGAACCTATAAATATTTTCCATCTTATCATAGTCTAAGAGAAAACCACTAGTGAATGAATAGTACTGTACAGGAATATATATCAACTTTGAAAGATAATTAAATTACATATATATGTCTGAAAACTGTAATGGTATTCTAGGTTTGTATTTAGAAGGTGTTATCTTACAGCAGTGGAAGAGAATATTGGTTCAGGGCATGGCACTACAGTGTAAAACACAAAGTTATAACAGTCTTGATATATTAGTCTATATAATTGTCTTATCAATGAATGAATGTAGAAAATTATTTAAATTAATGCATATAGGAAACGTCATGCAGATGTGCTCTCAACGACGCAATGAAAAGTTTGAATTTTCTGTTTAACTTAAATGTAGCAATCTTTTTCTTTGCTCTGTCACTTCACAAAAAGTTCAAGCATTATGGAAAACTAACACTTAAAGAGTAAGTCAGTGCTGTGGCAAGCACTGCAGGACAAGATGAGAAGGCAGGATGTCGGTGCTTTGTCAGAGCAGTATTCCTTTTATCCCAGAGCTTCCCAGAGCTCCTGAGGATAGGACCCTGATGCCCTGGAAATGCCTAAATGCTCTCCTGCACCACTGCTTTCCTAGTGATTGTAGGAGAAGATATTTGAAAGGGAAGAGGGGAAAGAAGGGGAACCTGGCTGCTTCCTGTGGGCCAATGCCCTCCTGGTATTAACACTTGCTGAGTTCACCTGCCAGTTCTGCTGGACAGATTATCTTGTGAGCGTGCCAATACAGCTTACTATCAGGGCCTGCCCCACGGTCCACAGTTCAGTCATTCTGTGTCTGCTGTGTACAGTGGTACATTCTTCCCTTTCTTTAAGAAATCTCCAACCAGTTTGTCAGGCACAATATCCTTTGGTTTTGTTAGGATGGGAAAACTAAGAACTGTGTGTTTGACTTAACCACTGTAAGAGTTAGGAAAGCCTGGTTGTGCCCCTCTCAAGTCCCTGCAAGCTGAAGAGTCATAGCTTGTTCACTCTTTTCTCACAAGGCAGCTGCTTCATCTATTTTACTATGAAATTTTTCTTCTTTGTATGTCATGTCAATCAATTAATAGGGGAAATAAAGTATTGACATATCTAACTTCATGCAAAGCACTCTAATACAAGATCCTCAAGCCAGTTATACTTGTGTCTTGATATTCAGAGTATTAAAAATTTACTTAGCGTGAAGTAATTAAACAGTAATATAGATAATTTTATGTTTTTAATACTGTGATAATTTGAAATTAAATTATCAATACAAAGATATGGCAATCTGGTGATTAAAAAGTAAAGAAATATACCACAAAACATGGCAAAATGAAATACTGAAAGCATGGGAATTAACATGAAAGAGTCCTTAACACTTACTCTTTATGTGCCTCTTGGTACTTGAATATTCTCTGGTGTCCTTTTACAGTACAACTGAGAGCAAAATGTAGGATGTTGCTGAAAAAGTTTATTTTTCTCCTTGTCTCATTCTTGTGTTGCTTTCCTCATTGCTGGCATTGGAATTCCTCTGGCACCATAATGGGATAGTTTAAAAAGCTGAATAGAAAACAGATTAAAACCTATCTCCCCTCCCCCTCTTTGTTCTTTTTTTCCTTGATTATTTCTGCAAACTAGGTCACAATGGTTCAGATACTGTCTGCTGGGTGTTATGCAAAAATAGAGAGAGAACTGGATAGCAGGAACCACCCAACAGCAGCAGAAACAGCCCAAGGATAAGAGTTTTCTTGCCAGAAAAAAAAGTTCATGCATGTGATTAGGGACTGCCAGGAAAGGACTTTACTAAATCTTGACCATTTATGTTAGGCTGCCAAATGACAGCTTAGAGTGATAATCAGTATATTTAATCTCAATTACAAAATTGCTGCTTTGAATGTATTTCAGTATTTTCTTAGATTGTAGCAGGAATTTAGTTTTCTGAGTTGAAAATTGATAGACTGTGATGCTGCCTTAGAGCTCTAAGCAATTGAAATGGCTCAACTCTTATTTGAAGTTCAGATTTCACTAGGCACAGCTTCTCATTCTGATATCTCTGAAGAGCATTCCATAGGTTTAATATGTGGAAATTTAAAAGCACATTTCACATCTAGTGCTTAATTTTGCAGTTGTGGCACTGCATCCAGAATACACAATGCTGCTGCTTATTGAATCAATTTCTATTTAAATTCATGCCAGTATTATTACTTTACTTGATATTGGAAATTATTGCTGTATCTCAAAGGGTATACACTGATCTTAAATTTTCTTTATTATTCAGTTTTTAAACATCAAAAATGTTTTTATTCAGTTAAATAAACACACTATCAAGAAAAAATTACAGGAAAATTAGTTGTGCAATATCTTCATTATCCAATACGAAATTCATATTACATAGAATATAACTGTAGAGTGCTACACTCTCAAAATAGATGTTTTGCAAAATATACTGTGATTTTAAAATACATAGTTGTCTGATTTTTGTTGTTTCTTGTCCTTCCTTCTGACTCTTTTTATAGAAACACTGACTGATGGTCAAAATCTCATTAATTTATTTAAATGTGATTAAACAAGCTAAACTGGTCCATTGGGTAGAGATTCAGTTACTCTGTAATTTTATCATGTAACATGCCAACCTCTTTGTCTTCATTTAATATGATTTTTCAGGTTGTCAGTGTACATCTAATGGTAATACCACAGAAAGTTCATGAGATCATTTGTGGGAGACTACATTAATTGTTTTTGTTAATAATTCCTTCACCTCCAATTGCTGATAGCTAATTTTTCAGATTTTCTGCTATCTGACAATTGAGTGAGCTAATTATATTTTTTTCCATCATACAAATTATGTGGAAAAGTACTATTTCTTGTTTGGAAAGCTTCTTGAGCAGATTTCTTAGGATTATGCTTGGTATTTTGAATTTCATTTTCTACAGATGTCTGCCATGATTAATACTAAATTTTACTGTCTGTGTTGTCTACTGTGATATATGATGTCTGCTGCCTAATGATGCACAGTTTTTCAACGTATATAGTAACATAAGAGATGATATCTGGGGAATCATACTAGCAGACCAGTTTTTTAAAGGCTGTGATGGACTCAGTGCTCTGTCAAACTCACAGAAATTCAGAATAAAGTTTGCCACACGCAACCATGGTTTTGCTGCATTCTGTAGGTATTTTCTAAACTATAAGCATGTACTGTTTGATCCATCCTCCCATGTTCTGAATCAACGTCTTTGTCATGGAAAATATCCACGATACTATTGTTAGTCAACATTATAAATAAACTGGAAGCTAACAGGAAGAATCAGATGGTTAGAAGGGAGAGGAGGTTTATTATTTATCCTGCATCCTAATACATGCAGGAATGTTCCTTCTGGATAAAGAAAGATCTCTCTTCTGACACTGCCTTAAACTCATGCAGGGGACACAGACACTTGTGACTTGCATAGGGCTTCAGTGGGTTGGCTTCTTGTTTCCAACTGTTCATTTGCACTAAGAGAAACTAAACATGGATAGCTTTCCGAGGTGAAGAATTATGGTTGCCACAGCAATGGTATATAAATGGATAGCAAAAGTAGTCCTGTGGAGGGGCAGGGAGCTAATATTAATTAAATATTTATATTAAGTTTAAAATATTTAAAAATTCAAAAAGTTGTTGTCAAAGACAACTGCCAAGGTGTTTTTCCTTTTTCTCAGTGGTTTCAGCAGCACTGCACTAGGTGTTTCACTTAACACAAGCAAGTGATTGGAAGTATCACTAGAGTTTGGCTTTTACAACGGGCAGTGCAGGGCTGTGTATCTAAACTGGGGAGGGCAGGCACGTGGTAATTAGATGGGGTGATAGTATCTATACTCACATATCTGCAATTACTAAAGAATCAGTAAATGTAGCTGAATTATTTTGTACTGTATTGGGTTATATGATGGACCTTATATCAGAGCATGGTGTGGTGTGCTGGAGACAATTTCATTGAAATAGTACTATTCAGGGTGTGGAAAAATAGCTGCTTGTAGTGAATTAAGCAAGATAACTGTGCTCTCCTCTGGAAAAGAAAATCAGCAAGCATGATTTGCCTAATTAAACTGGTAGACAGGGTTCATTTTTAATTGGATATTCTCATTAATCTTGGAAGTAGACTGCTAATATCTATACCCTATTGTGAATCAGTATTCCTTTTTCAAACTGAAAAATACTTGTAAAGTTACTGGTGTTCAACAAGATGCTCTTAGTAATGAATAATAGCATTTTCATTTCTATAATGACAGCAGAAGAGTATCATAGTAACACTATGTCTGCAAAGATTGTTAAATACGTTTGAACAAAACTGCAACAGGCTTAGTGTTTTAGAAACCTACAGGAGTGGAGAGGGTAGACTTTGGAATAAGATGAATGAGCAAAAGAGAGATGCAAAGATGTGATTCCTGCTGCAGTCAGCTTCTCATAAAAAATGCAGAATATGGGTAATCAGAAGCTTCATTAATAGCTACAGCATCTGGATGCAAATTTTATGGACTACAGTAGCCCCTAGCTCTAACACTAATTGTACTTTTGGATACTGCATCACTTTACAGATGTGGTTCTAGTTAAACACTGTAACTGTTTTCCTGCATCTAGAGCATAAATGTGAAAATGACTGTAGAGTTGTATGGCCAATGACCTAAAAGTGCTTATCACAAAAAAATTTTAAAAAGGAAGCATCGCTGCCACTTCCTGAAATAGGACTGGGTCCCATGTAAATGTTACATTTTGTATGACTATTTGTAGGAGCTATTACATGTGCTTTGTTGGTCAAATGTTATTTTTCTATCAAAATTAATTTCTTCAATTTGATCCACAGGATCAGAAAATACAATGCTGTCCTCCACAGAGAAATTAAACAGGATATAAATAGTTACAATTTGCCTAAATGAAAAATCACTTTATATCAATAAATGTTTATTTACTATATGTATATGCACGTACACACATAGTATTTGACTACACGTTAGCCAATTAAATATAATCTGGTGATACTGTTGTACTCTTTCTATATAATTGACAAGCTGTCACAAAGCTAAAATGCTTTCATCTGCAAGTGTGAAGGTCGTTGGGTTTTTCTAAAGTTCTATATATTTCTGGTTTTGACAACATAAAAGGAAATCCCACAACTCTATTTTCCTCCTACCCTCAGAAGAAAGAAAAGCTCCCTCCTAGCAAAATGTCAGATAATGTCTTGGTGTTTGTAAGGGGGCAGGAGTGGAGGAGAAGAGATTTGCATCACTTTGGGGAAAAAAAAATAAAAAAGGGAAATTCTAATTCTTTCACCTCCTGTTAATCATTAATTCTAGTAGAGACTTTTTTGAATATGATAACAATATGGTAAGAAATTTCAAATTTTGTAATCATATTAGGAAGAACAAAACATTAAAGGTAGGGCTCTTGTATACAGATTATGTGGCTCTTCTAAAGGGCAAAGAAAGGAAATGTGGCTTCAGTCATAAAAGCTACTTGCCTTCAAGATTAATTTCTTCATCTGTGAAGTTGGGGTGAGGGTGTCCTCAGAGGGATTTATAGAGCTGTAGATGCAGGTACACATTACAAGGTACATTTTTTACCCGCTCTGTAGCACTGGCTCTGTTCAGTTAATAAGGATGGTTGGAAGTGCTGCAGGCGATGGAGGAAGGCCATATAGAAGCCCAAAGAAAGGAAAACACAGCATCTGAAGGCACCTTCGTCAGCCCTTGGTTTTCCTTCCTCTGTTCTTTGTTCTTTCAACCTTTAAGAACTTTTCATTAAAATGTGCTGAGGAAAACTGAGCGCTGTAATCTGTCAACTCTACACCAAATACTAAGTTCACATTTATGTTTCCTCTTCATATATATTTTTTCATATATAGAACAGTTTAACCCTGACATGTGTATGAGATCCCCTTGTTCTGTAGAAAGAACAGTGCATGGGTGTGTGCATACCCTTTAGAGCTAGAACTTGCACAAGAATCTTAAGAATTAATTTCAAACCAGCTGCCTGTTTTCACCATCTATATTAAACATCAAAAATCAATTTCTTTCTTTCTAACAAACAGATGAGGTGGCAAAAGACCAACAGGAGAAAGATGGATTTCAGCAAGGGAAGGCAATGTCAGCCCTCCTGAGTGCCCCCACTAATTGAATTAGTGTGCTTCCCTTCTTTCTTTTTCTCTTGCCAGCTGACCCCAGCATGCCAACTGTGCAGGGAGTTGTCCCTGGGGAAACAAGTCTACCCACCTGACAGCAAGACCAAAGTAATCTCAGAGAAGTTAAAACCAGTAACAAATATTTATCTTAATTTTCGTGTTAACAGTGAAAGCAGTACTTGTCTCCTGGAAGGTTTGTTTACATAAAAAAAAATCTGTGGCTTGGTGCATTGTGTCATCCTCACATTTTCTTGAACATTGACACTGTCAGTGTCAGTAGTGCTTAGTGTGAAACCCATAAGCTTGCAAGAGTTGTTCCACTGAAGTTTCCTTTCTTGACTTCTTGAAGTAGCACTATAGTTTGATTTTGAGAATAAGAATTTGGGATAAATTCTGAACCTCAGTCTTCAGCATGTAGCCATTTATCAATGAGGCAATCAATACATGATGTCCACAAAGTGTTTAGGAGCTCTTGCCTCAAGTGCTTCTGAGGTAGGACTTATAAAACTTAGATCTTGTGTCCTGGGAATAAAACACACTTCACTTTCCCCTTATAAAAGAGCAGTTGAAGGACAGCTGTAAAAATTATCCTGTGGACATCAATGAACAGAAAAAAGAAGAAAATAATTAAAATTAACCTTTCCTTATAAAATAATGATGGCAAAGTGAATCTGTTTAAATTCTGACAGATTTCAGTGCTCAGAGAGACCATTTAATAAATTATGCATTTAATTCACTTAACACTGACAGTGACCCAGTCATTCAGGAAGAAAAAGATCATTGCTTCTGGTTTGATTCAGACAGTTAGCATCTTAAAATGTATTTGATGTTATTTGGCACAGGGTAAATTTCAGCTCTCTCCACAGATAGCAGGAACAGGCTCAGTCCAGTAAAGAAGTTTCTGTGCAAGCAGACACATCACATCTTGCACATACAGTTCTCTATTATTTGGTACCTGCTATCTTCTGGCAGTGGTAATTCTGAGTATTAGTTGTACCCAAGTGTACTGAGTGTGAGCTTCACAATGAATACATCAAGTGGGATGTTTCAACCAACTTCAGGACTACAAAAATAACATGAAAATAGCAGGAGGATGGAAAAAAAATATTCCTGTAATTTTTCAGATTCCTAGAAAATGCTGTTAAATTTTTTGAACTCTTACCAAAATCACATTATTCAGCCATAGGTAATGGCTTTCAGTCACTTTAAGAAAAAAATTGCAGGAAAGAAGTAGAGACTTAAGTTGGGCATGATAGATTTGATGAAGTCTGCTACCCTTTTTGGAAAGGATATGGCAGTTGTCTGGTGTTAATCTCAGGAGTGTTTAGGAGCAAACTGGGTAATATGATATTAATTTATTCTTCATTTTCTCATGTTTGAGGTCTTGTATGCAGATGTACCTTTACTGGACAAGATAATTTACGAAGGAATTATAGGGGTTTTAGACTCCTGCTTTTACCTCTGAGCTGATCATTAGCAGCCCATTTATTCCCAACACAGTTCAGCAGCCTTCTCTAAATTCCTCCATCCCAGCTGTCATATGCAGCCTGTCTCCTCAGCTGCACCATAACTGTATCAAGGCATAGGGATTGTATCTTCATCATGTACAGGGGAGAATTTTGTGCTCGACATTTACATCACAGAGTGACACAGATCAGCAAGCACTGGTATTTAATTTACTGGACGTGCTGTGCATATGGCAACTTGTCATCCTTGTATTTTAATACAATAAAATCATTAGGTTTTAAAGTCACATCCTAATTTAATCATATGAAATAACCTACTTAACTATCAATCACTCAATCACATTTTGTTTCTTTTTTTCTTTTTTCCTTTTTTTTTAACTTCTCAAGTAAGAATCAAAACTTATCATTCAGACAGAGCAAGGGAGGCTTAAGGTTAAATCGATTCCGGATAGTACCCGAGGAACACTAAAGCCCTGGCTTTTCTTCAGGAGGGGAAAAACATTTGCTTGCAGAATTCTGTTTCTCAGCAGGAGCCTGGCTTTTTTGAAACGCAGAGGGCATTTACCGAACAGAACAGAAAGTTAGTGCTTGGGACTGGTAATGCTTTAAAGAAAACTTTAAGTCTAAGCTAACATTTCTGCAGCCATCTGCCTTGGGAGGTGCTGAGCAGTGTCTGCTAAAAACTGGACAGCTGGCGACTCGTGGGCTTGCTGAACATGTTTTCCTTAGGTTTTGTTTTGACCTTCGGGCAAATGCTTTTCTTTCCTTCACTCCTCTGTCATCTAGTTCCCTCCATACCAAATAGAACAGGCAAAGCTTCGTAGGCTGAACGAGGCTTGTACAAATGTGAGTACATAGAGTACTCTAAGCATAGTAGATACCACATGGAAATAGGCATCATGCATATCAATGTGTTCGATGTCAGCAGGTATCTGACACATTTGCAAATTGAGATATTTGTGCAAATATCTTATTGTAATTAATCAGTTATGGTAGTGATAGATAGGAATGCAATCTCAGTTCCACTGGAATTTATGTCACAAATAGCATCGACTTAAATAACACTATAATTTTGTCTGTAATTTGTTGGCACCCTCATGCTTTCCTAAACTCACTAATTTCTTGACCTCTTCAAATTCCTAACCTTTGGGATGTTAGGATCTGTAGGAAGCAAATCACTTTTTCATGGCTTAGTCCAGAATATAAGACTGAACTGGTCAGACATGAACATAGCTCATTACATCAGAATTTGATCCTCCTTACAAGGTGTGCACTCCAGAGTTAAATGTAACTCCTTTCTCTGAGCCTTGGCAACCTAGCAGGAGAGGCTGTTAGCAAGTTTGAACTCTGTGTTTGGGATCAGGGAATTTATAGGCTGCCAGCAGACTTCTCCAATTATCTGAAGTTTTCTTATGTCTTTCCAGATGTCTGGAAATTTTGGGTTATACGCTGAAGTGTTTTATTTAATTGTGAAGTAGTGCTGAACAGGTGTGCTGCAGTGCTTGGACAGTCTTTGTTTTTAGTTTTTATTTTTTGATGTCTCCGCCAGTGCAACATTTATTCAGAACTTAGAAAGATTGTACCGTTTCTGTGCTTATAAATAATGTGAACATAGTTTTTTGAGTAAATGACTGTCTAAAAGATTTGGATTTATTTCTAAACTCATATTCATTTTGGCTATGCTTTGATTTTGGCTGTTTCCAAGGGAGTATCTGCTGAGATGTAAGAAATTAGAAAAATCTTGCTTATAATAGGAAAGTGGGAGTAACAATCGTAATGTGCTATCAAAATCATTTTCAAACAAAGCCCTTCCTTTGTCATTTTAGTAACTAACTGATCAAAACCAAAGAACTTATGCTTCATTGTTCAGCAGTTTTTTGACACAGAACACAATCCAAATCAATCCAGAGTAGTATAATCAAAACCAGCACACACCAGTCTTTTCCCAAACTCCCATGTGCTTACAGCTGTTATATTAGGAGCATTTTTTGCTCTGAGATGATGTTATACTCTTTCTTCACTTCTTCCTACATTTCCAAAATAACAGAAGGAAGAATGAGCAGGAATTTGGCAGAAGAAGAGAAGGAATAAACTTATATTAAGAATGTTAGCAAGCCTGTTGAGTCTGCAGTATAGAGGTTCACATGTGCTATATGATGGATGCCCATTGGCTTTATGACACTTCGCAATGTGTGCAATATTGCAGTATTTGGATCCTTGTCCTTTTACAGTGTATTTCTCTTTGGCATGAAGCATAGAATTGGAAAAGCTGTGTTACTTTGGTAAGAACTTAATATTTTTGTTTTTTTTCCTTTTTTCCTGTTTTGTTTTTCTCTTTTTATTCTTAATCCTGATGTCACTGTCCAGTAATAAATCTTTCTCCCTGCCTACTTGGGTCAGACCAGTTTAGTAAAAACATTCTGCAGACTTTATGGAAATTTCATCATATCTTTTTTCCATGTAAGTGAGAAAGTTGGAATCATATTGCTATTGCTTTTCTGAAGGTAGACATGGCAGTGATAGACAGTCCTTGTGCTGCCAAGAGAACCAGTCCTGCTAATAACTTCTCACTTGGCTACAAACATAAAAGTCAGCTACCATCTGGTGCTTAACAATATATAACAAGCACCCTTACCTGTGCTGAGAGGTAATTAGCCTGCCCTCTACTGCTTTTTCACATTAATAATAATAATAAACATTCAGCCACTAGATTGGTACAATGAAAAACTACAGGGTTTAAAGAGCTCTAAAGAGTCATCTAGTATTGCTGTGTTTTCTGTTCTCAAATAGAAAAAAGAATGCTGGCACTGAAGAGATATGAAAGGTAAAGTCATTTCAGATCATAAAAATCAAAGTTGAATCTACTAAAAGAAATCTCACAAGCTACCGAACAGTTAGAATTAGGAACCCACACCATTCTTCTATCTAATGGTAATCTTACTGTATGGAATAAACTAAATAAAACCAATTAACCTGAAAGTATCTATTCCTTACAAGACACAGAATATCAAAATTACTCTGAAGCTAAAATGTCAGATAGTATCAAGAAAATAAATTATGGGAAGAGACTAAGAATTATTGGAAAAAAATAAAATGGAGCTGTAGCTAAAATCCAAGTTCATATATAAGGTTTTCTTTAAGTTTGAGTTTCTCTAAGAACTGAGTCTGGACTTAAGAATATGTAAGCCAGCAGTCTTCTTGAGATCTCTGCCATGTATCACCATTTGGATTTGGTTGTTTTGTATTTTGCAGGCTGAAATTTGCCTATAGGAGTTGAATAGGGAGAAGAGAAACCCTGCTAGTTCAGTCTGTCACATTCAATTTTTGTAGTATTGTTGTAGCTATAGGACAAATTTCAATACTTCATTTCTTTCAGAATCGGTAAATACAATCTTTATTAGGTGAAAATTATAATTTTAAAATTACTGCATATTCTGCCTTTAAACATAATTTGACTGACTGAAGACTGAATTAAATTCTCCTTCAATAAATGACAGAACTCTTTGTATTAAAAATATTTTGTTTTCTGTTACTGGCATGGGGGGAAGGCTTTTGACTTCAGTAAATTTAATTTCAGCTTCTTACATATTTTCTTACATCTCGTGCAGTACTTCAGGAGCCTGGGAAAGAAAGACTCTATACTGTGAATTCTGGATTGAAGTATATTTTACCTAAATGTAACTTTTATACATATGGATAATTCAATTTTATAATTTGTACATGCAAAGTGTCAACATATTTTGAAAACAAATGTTACATTCATAAATTTTATCCTAAATGCATATGCTAATTACATTGTTTTCTTGACTACTTAAATTTGTATAAAACTGTGTTCTCAACTTCATATAATGGATCTTTTTAAAATTTATGCCACATATTCTTGCAAGAGAAATATATTTGACTAGGATATTTTTATAGCAGCCTTCTTCAAACAGAAGAGGAACTGAATCCCACTTAGAAATGCATATTCCATCTCTGTACTGACAGCTGGTCTTCTTCCCTGCCTTAAGGCCAGAATTAATTTTTGCCTTACTACGCTGACACTGGACAGACCCAGGGAAACCCGGAGTCTGCTCTGATTTTGTAATTGTTATGTAGACTCTGTAGTCAGATGTATAATATTCCCCATGCTCATCCTTTTAGGCAGAAACCTATGTGAACAGAAGCACAGATGCCCTCTTTCTCATATGACTGATGAGTTTCCTCTGTAGTGAAGGAGGACACGAAATAACATCATCTGAAATTAAAGGTTTTCAAACAGGAATCTATGAGAAACTTGAGACGACACATCTTTCAAGAGTGTTTTGAATGCTTTTAAACTGTTAGTATTATTTTCTGCACAAGATGAATACTTAGATAATGGGATAGTATAGAAAGAGATAAAGCTTTGGGATCTATATAGACTTGTTAGTCTGATGCAGATCCCAGGAAATCATTTAAGTGTCATAATACAGTTTAGGAAATACCATATATCAGTGTGAGCCACCTTAATTGCATAGAATTAAGTATTCATAAGCAGGGTGTTCTGGTAACCATAGCAAACATCGAATTGATACACATGTTCGAGTTCATACAGCCTACTCCAATTCTCTATATTATCTGCTTTATCAGAAGCATTGTGATTCAAGGAAACTTGCTTTATGGATTGTCTCATATTAGGCAGATTAAAAAATGAAATAGCAAAAATGGTCATTGAAAGTGTGACTTCAGGATTACCTGAGGGGAGAGAAAAATATCTACCTAAGAATCAAGACAACTTTGTAATGTTTACTAGAAGTCTGAGTAATTAAGGTTAATTCATACTCTTGTATTGGTAATTTGCAGGTCAAATAAATACTGGGAGAGCATGCAGGTGAAATATGTATTGGTTATATAGTAAATTATGAGAAAGGTTTTAGAATGATCCTCTAATCTATTTCCTAATGAAAGCAGAACAATTCAACAAAAGGAAATTTAATTCTGCAAAATTAAGTTCTTTCATGATCCAGTTTTCTGTTATGATGGCAGATCTTTTTCTGAAAATTGCTCTCTCTGGAAACTGCTAATGAATCATCACAGAAAATTGCCTCAGAAATAATTTTCAGTACCCTAATATGACAAAGAAAAAAAAAACCTGAATTGGCTCTTGAATGTGCAGGAATGGGACCAGAGAAAAGAAAGGAGAAAGTGATATTATTTTTGTGCACACATAGAAGGGCCGCTATTAAAATATAGTGTGTATCTCAGGTGGGTTTATTGCCAAAAAGATGTGAAGAGAGCTATGCAGTACTTCTAAAAAGAAGGTGGTAGAAGAATTACCCAAGACGAGAAAAATAAGTCCCCTGAAATGAGAGTTGAAGAGTTCAATTTACTCCAGCATGATCTTTAGATATAGGAACAGTGTCAGTAGACAAGATAGCTGAAAATTACAGGTTTTATCAGCCTTGGTGACAAAATGTGACAATGTGCTTGATTGAAAGTTGTCCAAAATTGCAATTTTACTAACATACGAGTTCTAGCTGTCAGAATAATTAATGAAACTGAATTAATAAAGGTAAGAAAAACAGAAAGCATATCAATACTGTAAAGATGAAGTAGGTTTCAAAAAGAGAAATTTTAATCCTTTTCTTGGTGTGTTTTGATGGATTCGGGGAAAGTTATGTGTGGTTTTTTTGTTTGGGTTTTTTTGTATATTTTTCTTGGTTTTTTCTCGGGTTTTCTTTTTCTGAAAATACTTATCTCATTAGCTTTGTGCTACACTCACAGGCCTGCAGTTTACAGCAGGTCAGAGAAGGAGATCTAATGGTTTCTGTAGCATTTGATAATGCAGATCTCAAAAGCAGCCATGGCATGCTCAGAGTCTGCGAGTCAATGTGCACTTCACAGTCTGTTTGCACCAGTCATCACTTGTTTATTTTTTTCCTGCTGTGCTTTCCTTTACTAGCTTGAGCCCATGGGTTACAGCTTTTGCACTTTAAAATCATTACAGCAGCATCACTAAAATACAGAATACTGATGACTTCTCTAGTGCCCAAAATACTATGTTCCTTTTGATTTTCTGTGATTTCTCCACTGTAAGCATTTTTTGCTTGGTAAAATGTTTTAACCCTCTGTTAGAAGACTGAGTAGCTTTCCTGAAGCGTCAGTGCAGTCTTTCACATTTCCTTTCAGATTGTGTGAAATTCCCATGTGAACTGTTCAAGAGCTGGATGAGAGGGAATGTTTTCAGCTGAATATTTTGTGAATAAGCAGGCCCTTTTTAATCTTCTGTCCTATATACCAGTATCTGATGGAATACTTTCTGAAGGTTTTGTCTCACACATTTGGGAGGGATCTAATATCAGAACAAGGAGGGGAATAAGACACAGACCACACACCACAGAGGCAGGGACTGTCCAAGATGAGAATAGTCTTTAATGGGCTAATGGCAGAAATTCAATAAATTTATTAACATGAAAACTGATTAGAGTGGCTCCATTTTGTGACAAACAAAAATAACTGTAGATCAAAGGAACAGGATCCTAGAATCACAGGAGGACTGAGGTTTGCAGGGACTTCTGGTTGTCATCCAGTCCAAAACCCATACTCAAGCAGGAGCACCTAGATCCTGTTCTCCAAGACCATGTTCAGACAACTTTTGCATAATTGCAAGGTTGAAGACTCCACTATCTTTCTGGGCAACCTTTGGGAGTGTTTGGTCACCCTCACGGTTGACAAAGCATTTCCTGATTTTCGGAGGGAGCCTCCTGCATTTCAGTTTGTGACCATTGCCTCTGGTCCTGCCACCAGGCACGACTGGGCTCCCTCCTCTTTGCACCCTACCTTCAGGAGTGTACATGTATATTGATGAACAACAAAGCTTGGGCTCCAGTGCTTTGGAAGCACAGAAAAGGGATCTACTTCAAAAAATAAACTGCATCATCTTATTGGTCACTGTAAAGATTTCGCGGTTTCATCAGCTCCTTTTGTGTCTAAGTAGTTGTGAATTAACATTCATTTTGATGAAGTAACTTCTTGTAAATTACTTCTCCTTCTCTTCTTTTTTTTTTCCCTTATATGTTTCTTTTTAAAAAAAGAAGATATATAAATGTATGTTTATCAAAGAATTTAAAGAAATACTTAAATCCCATTTTTTTCAAGTAATGAGCTTTAGTATTGTACTCCAGAGATAAGAGGTAATAAATACCCCAAAAACATGATTTGCTTACTTTCATCTGAGTAACAGGGTGAACCACAGCATCAAAGGTCAAACTTCTCAGTTATTCAATTTAAATTAGAGTGGTTTGTTATATTGTAAATGCTGTATCCTTTTTATTGTATCTCTGTGAAGTGGGTAAGAGATACTCGAGTCTGAGTGGTCAGTCAGGCTCAGTAAAAATAGACACAATAAAAAAAAATGCTTGAAGAGGCTGAGATCTTTGTTTTCTGGGGTTTTTTTAGAGAATATTTCATATGGGACAACTTCCTCTGTTTCTCTCTTCAGATCATCACAAAAAATCTTTCTTTCCTTCCTGTGAAAAAAGATAAATAATTTCTGCCTCATCAGTCAATTATTTCACTTGAAAATTTTTATTTAATGTATTTTGAATTAATGGAAAATTTTCTATGCCTTTCTGATAAGGTCGTTTCCCAAAGACCAGCCACCCTAAACCAATTTCAGAAGCATTTATGTTTGTATTAGCCAGCACTTATGCCAAAAAGAGAACTCCTTCCTGCTGTTTTGTCACTCATTATCTTGCAAGCATTTGCGTGATGTACTACTTTGTGTAGAAATGCACAAGTAAATTTAGGTTTGTATTTATATCAGAGAAGATGCAGCTGAAGAAATACATCTTGCATTTGAAGTGCACTGTAATGAAAGTAGTAGCTCACTTTATGGTCCCCATCAATTCTCAAGAAAGCTCTGCACAGACCACAAAGAACTGGCTGTACTTTGGCAATAGAATGGCCCATTGTGTTTGGGGATTAAAGTTGTCAATCACATTCTTCTCCTCTTCAGTACAGCCAACTTTAAAGAATCTTCGTATTCAGCAGCAATTGTTTGAAGAGACAATTACAAAGAGGGAAAAGGGATAGAACCTTTTTCTTTTAGCTTTTTAATTTACCCATTCCTTTGAAAAGCAAGAGCATATGTAGAAAGCCCACAATATGAATTTTATTCCAGCACAGCTCTTTTAACTAAAAGAGGTCTTTACTTGGTCTTCAAGGAATAACATAATGCTGTAGCAACCATACTCAGACAAAAAAAAAAAAAAAAAAAAAAAAGGTAAAAATGTGCCAGCAATAAAAATGCATATAAAAAATTATGTGAATTTCAAAATGTGAGAGCAAATAAAAAAAATATCCACAGCAAAAAGAAAGTGAATATTCTTAAGTTTGAATTTCCTATACTGAGAACGAAGGGAAAAAATGCAAGCAGGAAAGAATGAAAGATAATGATTTAGAAGAAAAATAAAATAATTTTAAATTGGCACTAATAATAGGCAAAGAGGATATGGTATGAATAAATATAATACCTGAAAGCTCTGAACCTAACTTTATTTAACACCTATTAAAAACATAAAAACTGAAAGATATAGATGAAATTCTAATGTTAAGGGCACATGGAGTTAACTAAAATTCTGCAGGAGCTGGTAGCAGACAAAAAGGCATAAAAGAAGGTTTTACAGTTTCTGCCAAAAAGTAGTCTGTATAAGGAAGGCTAGGAAATTCAATGGGATTATTTTTTCAAGGGAATAAAATACAAATATATCTCTGTTTCAACCCTAGAAATAAGACAGAAGTAATGAAAAAAACCCTAAATATTTTATATTGCATAAGATCCTTTCACAGAGATAGAGAGAAGTTACCTTGAATCCTTTCAGTGAGTCACTTTTGTGAGTGCATCTAAATATCTTCCTTTTAGCATGGTGTGGTCCCCAAGTATCCTTTTCTTGATTTGGCAGTCAGATGTACATACATATATTCTTGCAGAGCTACACTGTCTGATGGTTGTTTACTCATAGGACATACAGAACACTGTAATACTTTTCCCATACAGAAAATAAATCTCCACAGTAGGACTGTTTTACCTCTGAATTGTATGCTGAGGATGTTATTTTGTCTATTCTCAATCTGCTGACACATTTCCATCTTTCTATAGTGATCCAGCTGCTAGATGATCACCAGCTATAATGTGAATTTTTAAATGCTGTGTGGAAACAACATTGAAATTTGTTAACAGTAGCAGAATTAATTCCCAATTCCCATTCCATTAATCTCTGTATTTTTAAGACATCCCACTTAATGAGTTTTTTCTGTAATTAATCATGTTGATACAGTTCAAAGTAGATGACTTAAACCTTGGTTGGGAAGTAAAGAGTTGTCAGACTCTCACTTATTGTAGATTCAGTGTAGTTAGTGGTGATTTGAATGTGCTAGGGGTTCCTCAAGATTTGATCTTGAGTTTGTAAAACATTTAACATAAATTATTTTAGTATATCTCTAGTATTAGTATCTCAATCACTGCAAAACAATGTCCAGTTCATTGATGGAGATTTTTCTTTTAGCATTGTGGGAAATACAGAGATCCCAACAAAACCTTTTTTTTTGGTCACAAGTGATTCCTACTAAATATGAAAACAATATTTTAACTAATAGAGAAATAGTAGTATGTATCTGATAGTTGAAGTTTGTGAAATATAAACATTTATATTTGTAAAATATAAACTATAGAAATGTTCTAAAAATATACTATTACAACCAGATCAGCAGAAACCTCAGAGACCCTGTAAGCAATTGGATAGTCACTGTAATTATGGAAGTTTCTCACTCTAAAATAATTAGGCCATGCATATGAACATTTTTAAAATCTAGGGGCTAATCTAGTATTACAATGACAAAAACTAAAATTGTATAAAGCACCAGTGTCTCTTTTGTGGTGCATGACAGCACTGAAATCAGTGGAATGTAAAGAAAGAAAACAAAAAACTCTACAAAGTGGTAAAAATAATGACCACGTGCTCCATTGAAAAATTTGATATTGAAGATCACATTTGTAATTAAGCAATGGAGTACAGGAGATACCAAAGAGATTGTGTCATGTGAAAAGGAATTTCCTCAAACCCTCTGTGTTTGATAAAGACTGTCAGCATCCCAGGAAAGCTGAGATCCTTGTGCACAATCAGTCTGTCAGCATCCAGTTATAGGGACCCTTCACTAAACAGTCTTCTGGATCAGAGAGCAATTGGACTGACTTGTTCAGGGTCACAAACTGACAGAGAGCTCCCCTCCCAGGTCCACATCTTTATTTGAGTGTGTTACCTGCTGACAGCGACTGCCAGCACCCACGGAGGACTCACGCTAACAGTTTACAGAGCACTCTTCATTAACAAGATTGTGACAGGTTAAGGTTTGCAGATTGTCAGTGATAGTATCTGACTGCAAAACATATTCAAAGCAATACACTGACAAACTCTACTTCCTAACACAAGCAGGCTTGAGATAATCCATCAGCATGCATAAGAGTACAGTTCTTAACCAACAGGAGTCCCTAAGGAGAAGAAGACAGGTTCAGCCCATTGAATGATCCCAAAAATAACAATCGAGTCTTCCCTAACTTCTTTCCATTCTTAACTTACTTTTATACTATTTCTTTAAATTTAGGTGAAACTGGAGTAATTCCAGTCATACATACCTTTGTCACTGAGTGGCATAAAGTTCTAAGATATAGTCAATGAGGGGTGGTGGTACCTTGGAGGCAGATAGCTTTGGGATGGAGGTGTGCATTAGTATGACGTCTGTGATCTTGCCATGGTTGCTGGTTCAACAGCAAGACATCTTTTTTCTCCCTAGATTAATGCCTGATATGTGGCTCATCAGCTACAAGATTCCACCGAGGTCCCTCTCTTGCAAGGAGTGAAATGCAACTGCATTGCGCCCTAAAATTTCTGCACTGTTGTAATTCCTGTTAGTGTGTGAATATAATTTCTCAGTTTCCTCTGATTTTCCCTCAGTCATTTTCCCTCATTCTGTTACTCTGAGAAACCAAATGGTGGAAAAGGGGGAAAGGAGAGGGTCATAATGAAGTTAAAGATAGTACAGAAATAAGAATTCCATAATTGGAGGCTTTACATGTTTTTTTGCCTGATTCCTTAACGAGAGGAAAGAAGTAAACTGATTTCAGAATTTATCTGAAAGCTGTCTCAATAAGAAAAAGCAAAAGTGTATTGTTGATGATTGTGCATCTTTGATCTGTCAGCTATGAAACATGAGGTACAGTGTCTTCAATTTTGAGGATGTCATCATTGACACTGCTAAACTTTATTATACTGGAAGTTATGTCCAATTTACCAGGCAAGACAGGAGTGTAATCTCTCTAATCATTCCAGTTTTGTTCTCTAAAACATTGTGAATGAGAACCATTTTGATAGTTTTGTCTCTAGAGCCTCTCACTCAAAGCATCAGTTCAACATGCTAGTCATCAAGAAAACCTGTTAGCTGAAAAGACAGACTAGTGCTTAAAACATATTGATACCTGCAACATGTTATAAAACCATTTTATCTACTTTAAGGTAAGCCAGAAATGTCTTCCAATAAATGTTTTGGGTTTACCTAAGAACTTCATGGGAGGAAACTTCAATGTGCACGAAAATGGTGGTGTCTCTGAGGCATTAATATAATCTGAATTTCTAAAAATAACGAGTCATGACTGCTTCTTGGTATTTCTTTGGCATTATGAAATAGTATCTATTTTACAAGTCAATTAACAATTTTTAGTCACCATAGACTGATATGAGTCATCAATTTAACAGTCCTAAATTTTGGCATATTATGCATCAATAATGCATCAAAAATATGCATAATTTCTTGCTTATTCTTTCCATAGTTAAGTCTGTTCTATAATTTTTTTTTAAACTCACAAGATCACCTTAGCAGTGAAGATATGGGTTACTACTTTGATAAACCATGTAACATACAAGGCACTTGAAACCAGAACCAATTTCAATACACAGATGATTGACTTTCTTTCCATTGCAGAATGCAACTAAGATTTGTCTTGAGATTAGCTAAGAAGAAAACATGATTTTCAGACATTACCTCGAATTTTTGTTGAAAAACAAATAATTTTTTTTAAATTATTCAGCCAAGGCCTGTGTGTTTCCCTGTCCTGTTGTACTGCTGAACTGACTGAGTAAGTCCAACCAAGAAAGAGGTTTTTAGGGGTTTTTTCCATTGTACCAAATAAGGAGCAAACCCTAATCACAGGGAATGTGACCAGTTAAAAAAAAAAATAAAAAATTCTGTGTATTAATTATTGTCTGGCAAGTATAAGCCCCTGACATGGGCTATAGGTATTCAAGTGTCTTTCCCTTGTGTGTATTACTTTACATTTTATTAGCTTGTGGTGGATGGTGTAATGCATGCAGTGCCAGTGTGACTGCTGCGTGCCCTGCTGCCTTCAGGAGTGCAGTGCCCCTCGGGTCACATCAGTGCAGCTGGGTGCTCCCCTTTGCACATCATCTGGCTTCCCCCTCTAGGCTTGGGAAAGGCTTTTGGACAGCCTTGAAAGGCAGCTGCTCTCAAGCAGTGTTTCTGCTTCTGGATCCTTCTTCTTTCCCCTTAGTAATATGAGAACTTCAGAGGAGTTCTACTCTTTCTGGGCAGAGAAGTCTGAATTGACCCCTAACTAGTTTTGAAAATGTATGCTCTGTAACAGGCTCTTTGAACTTAGGTTTCCATAAAATTAACAGAAGCAATTAATAACTAACATTAGATAAAGAATGGTTTATCTTCCAACTTCAGTGACACTTATGAACCTTTTTACAATAGACAGGCTTAAAAAGCATACTACAGCAGAGGCAATGAAATTAAAATAATACATTATTAATTAAAAGGCATATTAAAGGACTTAGGTCTTGGACATGGAAATAAACCCCTAAATTTAATAATGTCTGTGTTGGAATTTAATAATGTCTGTTTATTAACACTGATATTGCATTGGGACAAAAAAGGACAATGCTGGAGATCGATTTTTGCCTATTCATTTAGGTAATGGTGATGTACTGATTCCATTAAATGCCACTGATAAAAATATTTTTAGATGTACAACGCAGCATGTAAGGTCAAAATCAAATTAATATTAAATTTAATTAATATTAACTAGCATAAGCTTAATACATCTGAACATAAAACATTCAATACTGTGTTTAAATACAAGCAGAGAAATGTTCTATGCATGAATTTATGTATATTGTACACTGAGTATTCATTTACAACAATGAAGCTCCACTTTTATTGAAGCATTCAGAAGAATGAGAAAGGATCAGGGATTTACAGCCCTGTATTAAAAAGGACTGGAAAGAGAGAGTAAATAAACTTTTACCTTTTAAAAATTTGTTGTTGAATATTTCTCTCTTAAAAAATTTTTGAATGAACAAGTAGTTAACTCTCCCTTATCAATCCTAATTTTAAATAGTGTTATGGGTTTAGATCATGCTTTTTAAATAGTGTCATGGGTTTAGATCATGCTTTTCTACTACATTAAAAATTAATATTGTAAAAACAGTAGTGTTCTTTCTGTGTAGCCTGTTTTTGCATCCATATAGCTAAGTCCAACTCTTGTAGTACTAAATGCAAATTTCTGCAATTTTTTTTCCTTATTACAGATCCTATAAATCTAAGAATTTGAGCTACTGATCTTTAGCACAGCCAACTGAGAACAGAATTTCACACTACTTTAGGAATGAGACTGGCTGGTTCATTGGGTGGCTGGCATGCAGAGCTATTATAGGTAACTAACGTGGAAAATATTTTTATTATTGTAAATATAGGAGAGGAAAAAGAAAGGATCGGTCTGTTTTTAAGATATCTGGCTTAGTTTTGCAGTTTCAAAGAAACATCCAATGCAGTTTCATCTGTCAACTTCCAGTGTTCATGTTGTTGATGAAGATGCTAAACATTGTCTAGACCAACACAGACTCTTGACCCATGTGGTTCTCAAGAGTCTTACAGTCCAGCCAGACTTTCACTACCTTATATTTCACCCAACCCATAAGTCCTTAGTATGGCTGTGAGCATATTGTGAGAGAATGTGTCAAAAACCTTACTCAGGTTGCAGGAAGGTATTTGCCCTGCTGTGTTGGTCTACATCCAGTTGTTTCACCAGAGAAGAAAAGTTGGTCAGGAAAGATTTTCTCTTGGTAAATCCATACTTGCCAGTCCAAGTCAAGTTGCTGTCAACAAGCCTGGAAAGCTTTTTGAGGACAACTTGATCTATAAATTTGATAGGGATTCAAGTAAGGCTGACCATCCTTGTGGTTCTGTGGATCTTCCTTCTTACTGTTTTTAGAAGATCAACATGGTTTGCCATTTTTCAGTTGCTGAGGAACCTTGCTTGTTTAATAGAGAGCAAAGTACACCTGAAGCCCAGCCAGCCAAATGTACCCTGAACTGCATCAAAAGAAACATGACAAGCAGATTGAGGAAGGTGATTCTCCCCCTCTACTCTGCTCTTGTGAGATCCTGCCTGGTACTGAGTCCAGCACTGGAGACCCCAACATAAGGAGGACATGGCCTTGCTGGAGTGAGTCCAGAGGAGGGGGATGAAGATGATCAAAGGGCTGAAGCATGTCCCCAGTGAAAACAGCCTGAGAGAGTTGGGTTTGTTCAGCCAGGAGGAGTCTTTAGGGAGACTTCATTGCAATCTTCCAGTATTTAACTACAATAATTACAAATTATGATAAGGGCATGTAGTCTACAAATTATGATTAGGGCATGTAGTACAAGGACAAGGGACAATGGTGTTAAGGTGAAAAAGGGTAGATTTATATTAGATTTATTCTTCACTGGGAGGGCGGTGAGGCACTGGCACAGGTTTCTCAGAGAAGTTGTGGATGCCCACTGCCTGGAAGTGTTGAAGTCCAGCTTGATGGGGCTTTAAGCAACGTGATCTAGGAGAAGCTATGCCTGCCCATGGCAGGGGGCTGGAACTAGATGACCTTTAAAGATCCCTTCCAACCCAAACTTCTCTGTTATTCTGAGCAGGGAGTATCTCCCCAGTGATGACAGTTCTGGATGAACCCTGTCCCATTTCGTATTTCTCCAGTTTACCTACGTAACTTTAACATGACTGAAAGAATGAGGCATTTTATCAGTAGATGAAACAGATTTTCTGTAAATTGTAAATCTGTAAATTGTAAATTTCTGTAAATTTTCTGTAAATTTTCTGTAAATTGAGTTACCAAATATTGGAGTCATTAACCATTAGAAAAAAATATGCCAAGGGAAGTGGCTGATAATCCAGTTCTTCAGTTTCTTTAAGCCATATTAGAATCTTCCTGGACTACATGTATTAATCAAACCTCAGTTGTTATGCTTACTACCAGAGAAAGTGAGGGGAGTCTTTTGTCTTGTCTTGCATGTGACTGTTCACCTAATGGTTCCTTCTTGGCTAGAATCTATAGAATTGCCATTGCATCATTTCCTCAGGGGGAACCACAAAGCTCCAGGAGCTTTGATGTAAAGCTAGAAACAATCAGAAGAATAAAACAATAACAACAGTTTATCTAATGCTATACCAAAACAGAACTGACAAATTCTACTTTTTGAAAACCTTTTTTTGCATTTTAGAAGGTATGGGATCAAACCCAAAGTACTTTAGCAAGCCTTTTTAAGGCGATAAGGCTTTATATGATGTGCCTTTCCTACACCTTTAATGAACAGATGGGTAAGTAATCAGTTATGTGTGCAGTTGGGGCACTAAAGAAAATGTTGTCATTTTTTCCCCTGCTAGCCATTTATCTATTTAATTCTTTGACAGAACAGAGGAAATGTAACTAAATGTTCTGTTTTAATTAAATTGAAAGTAAATTTATTAGTCAGGGAAACTCTGTGTTCTGTTTGTGCTTGGGGAACAGAACAAACATATGTCTCTGCTTCATTGTTTGTCATCATCTACCATAAGGTTATTTCTTGTTGCTTATTTGGCCTATTAAATAGAGTACACTAGTCATAAACTTATTTTTTCTTAATTCTAACTGATTATAATGAGCAGTAATAAGTAAATGGCAAAAGAAGAGCACACTCTGAGAAGCGTTCCAGTAGATTATGGTTTTATTAAATAAATGGCTTCCATGACATTACCTGCATGGGAGCATGTAGTTGGCTGGTGGAACTTCAGTATTTCTTTAAGTAAAAACAAAGAGAGACAAATCCACTTGTTTTTTGACTTCCATTTTAATTTCTTCAGTTGTCTTACTACTTGGCTAGAGGAGTGCAACAGAGGGGCGGCAGGGAGAAGCTTTTACCTTGGTGATACCAGAGACTTAGCTCCACTGGAATTTCAAAACCTTCAGTAAAATGTTACGAATTCCCCCTTGTGCTAAAGCACACTGGTGGGGGACATTCACACAAGGGCAGGCACTGCAGAATAGGAAGGATGATGTGTCTACAGATTGGTCTTTATGGGAGAGAATCCCCATTAGCTACAGTGCATTAAGCGTGCCGCCATGGACAGCGCTATATGGTGTTTAATCTTGTTTTCTCATTAAACACTTCTACATGAAAACACTGTCAATCTAAGCTTTCAGAATTTGGAAGTGACCAAGGAGTTTATCTTTTATTTCTCTTCCCCTCAGTTGCTTCCTCTTTCAGAAACCTACTCAGATGTATCCTTTTTCCTCTTCTAATTGGAAATCAGATTAATCCAGTTAAGAGAAGCCCTATGATTAGCACTGATTCTACAGCCCTTTACTAAACACTGTTGTCCCATAAATTATAGGTGATTCAACAACTCAGAGCTCTACTACAAAGCTCAGTAAATTTCAAGATTCAACTTTGGTCCTATGTTAGTGCTCAATATAATAACAAAACATGGCTACTACAAATACAGCGCAAATGTTTTCCCCTTATGACAAAGAAGGCCAGCAAAATCCTGGGTTGCATTAGAAGAACATCACCAGCAGGTTAAGAGAAGTTTCCATTGCCTCAGTCCTGGTGAGACCCCTCTGGAAGGCTGAGTCCCTTTCTCAGCTCCCCAGTACAAGACACATGAGCATATACTATAGCAAGTCCATCAGTCATGTGCCTCATTAATGGATCAGAACATCCACCACATCAGGTGAAGCAGAGAGCTGGTGCTGTTTGGCCAGGAGAGGAGAAAGCTCTGGGGAGGTCTTACCAAAATGTAAAAACACCTGATGAAGCAGTGGAGGTAAAGAAGAGGAAGCCAGACTCTTCTCAGAGGTACCCACTGAGTGGGCATGAAACTATAGCATATATTGCCATATTTAAACATGTTGTTGGTCCTCCACCTTTTTGGAAGAAGCAAAACAATATCTGTACATGCCTTCATGTTGAAAAAAATGCTAAAAAGGAGTAAATGGAACAGCATACAGCTATAGTACAGGGAGTATAGGATACAGTATAGGAGGACTGCTAAGTTTCAGTGAAAATTCTATATTAAAAATTACCCAATTTTTCCTTCACATATCTTCAACATGATTCAGCATTATGGTTTCAATGGAAAGGACACTCTCATTTCACTAAAAGTCACATCATCATCTTGTAACATTTTACATCTCTCTTTTTTTGATCTGCTGTTAGCCAACTGAATGCTGAGTCTAAGAGAAGCAATTCCTTTATCTTAGTAAAGATAAAACATACATAATATGCCCCAGAAATAATGTCCTTTAGGATGATATTATGAAAATCTGTGTTTATAATGTCCCAGGAGCCTTTGCTTGTTAGTGTTTTCCTACCTCTAAGAAAAAATTTATTAAAGCTCCTATCACAGTGGGAAAGAAGATTGTATCTCACTACCAGATGTAAGATCCAAACTCCACCAAATATATTGTTCATCATTTGAAACAGGACATATTTGTCTCTGATGTTTTCTGTGGGTATCTAAATAACCATTTGCAACAACTCAGAGAGAACCTTGACCTGTGAGGGTTTAATATCAGCCTGTGTATGAAAACTTATAAAAATGCCACCCTTTACACATGAACATTATATAGTTACCAGGAATATCCCATTTTACACTGGTCACTGCATGATCTACAATTACACAGTTGTATTAGTTTCCTAGGAAACTTCCCAGTTAAGCAAGTTTCTTGATTGAATGGTGTCTATTATAAATGTTAGTGTGAAATTCCACAGGATGAGCAGAGAGATCTACTAATGTCTAAGTCAATCACTTCATTGCTTTCAGCTGAGTCTTCTTTCTTTTCTATTTTCATACAGAGACTGAGAGATTGACACACCATGCTATTCTTTTGTGGCCCTTTATATTTTTTTCTATCTTCCCTGCTTTCAGAGAGGGACTGATTAGCTCAGAGTTTTATGGTAACGGTAGCAAAATGCTACGTATTACTTTGTTTTCTCCAAGTCCTGTCAGTGCATTTTACCTGCTGTTTCATGCAATACTAAAGGCAAGTGACTATATTATCACAAGTTTTTGTGACTGGCAACTGTTATTGGCATCATATATCTAGGAACAGCTGTTGTTGTTTTATTAGAAAATACTCCAGTGATGCTTAGTGTAGAAGGAGCCAAGGCAGTATCAGCAGTACCATTCCCTTTGCAAATAGTGTAGTGTAGAATTTGCTAACCTGTATTAAAAATTTACTTTTTCTAAACAACTATTTTAATTTTTTAGAGGAAATGCATGTCTTACAGAATATTCAGAGAGACCATATGCAAAATGAATTGTCTTAATCCTATTCCCTCTGAATATTTGTGCACATTGCCAAATTAAAAATAAAAATAAAAATAAAAATACAGTAGAGGCATGATCTGAGAACCCTCCAGAGAGTCTTCATTAGGAACATGAAGATGGCTCAGTAGTATGTTCATCCACTAGAAAAGTTAAAAATCTCTGTCCCACCATTACGTATCAGAAAATGAAAATTTTGACTGCAGTGATCTATTTTGGTATGATTTTCTGTTAGCTATCTAGAGATAGAAATGCAACAATATTGTAAATGCATTTGATGTCAAAATTATTTTTGAATTTTTATGTTTTACTACATTAAGGTCTTTGAAATAGAAATAGCAGTAGCGTGGTGAGTCAATTATGTCCCATTGTGATGCATCATCAAACTAGATACATTTTTTTATATTCAAGTTGGCATATTATGCTTTTAAACTCGAGGCCCAATTGTTAATTGCACTTATCGATATATTTTTAGATAATCATTTCTAAAGAACTGCCATTAGTGGATCATATAAAACTTTAAAGAAAATTTATTTCTGCATCAATTACTAGTTGTAAGAATATTTATTAATAACTGCAAATAAAAAAAAACTTCATCTAACAAGATGAACACAGAGATTGGGGAAGTGTCAATGTTCTCACACACATTGCTGTGACTGGTTCTTATGCACTGCAGCTGAGAACAAAAATAATGATTTGTGAATGTGAAATTGGTGGCACACAAGATTAGAATCCTTTGTTTTCACTTTTTCAAATCTAGGAAAAAGGGAAGCTGTTTGTAATTTTTTGTAGGACTGGGAAGTTGCTGCTGGAGGTAGGGGCAACTATGTTATTCCCTGGTGCTTTTAACAAGAGCATGAAAATTCCCAGTGCAATTGCTCTCAGTGTGGGAGCAGAGGTTCTTGGCAGCGACTGAGCTAATTTTTTTTTGTCTGCAGTTATTAGAGTACATGTGTTTAAGAAAAAGAAAGAGCTGGACTTGAACTTGGCAACATCCTTATCCCAATATGATCTTAGCCATTCCTAATCTATCTATTTTGTGTACAGAACTTTGTAATCTATAAATGACCTGGAACTTTCATTACTTTATGTATTAATGAACCACTTAGTCTTTTTGTAATTGGTTGAATGTTAGCTGGATGATTAGCTCTCCAGCAGTTACCTGCAAGACAATCAATGCCTCTTTAGCATATTAAGCACCCACAAAGAGAGACTGATTTTCTGAGCATATCCTATAATTTATTAACTAGAGCAGGAAAATAATATTTTTTTTTTATCTGTAGAAATTGGTTTAATTTTGATACACCTATATAAGTCCTTCACAACTTAACACAAAAGTTTATCTCCTTTTCAGTATTGCTTTTAAACATAGCAAGTCCACAAGTTAGAAGGCACAAAAAGAGCCCCTACTTTTTTTTCTGCCTCCTGTAATCATTGTCACAAGCTCTCAAGTCTAGGAAGGGAATTACTGAATGTGACTGACAAAGTTCTGTGTTTTGATATACTGTTAGAACTGTGTAAGTTTGCTGGATTCCTCTGGCAAGATCCATACATGCAATGACTCCAAGAGTTCTATCCAAATTTCCCTAGAACTCCTTTGGCTATACTGCTGCAGTCCCAGTAACTTCATTCTGAGGTTCTTTTCATCAGACTTTTTCTTCCCATGACAAGTTCAGATTCTTTTAGCATTCAAACTGATGAAAGGATAACATCAGTAACATCAAATCTCAGTATTTAGTCTTAAAATGTAGGCTTAGAAGAAATGTCAGAGTTCATTGAGGCTATTTTTAGCAAACTGTCAGCTTTTTCTTTCAAATGGCATAATTTTGAATTCTTAAGAAAAACTTTGATCATTGTATATCAAATTAGCCTGCAATACTGGCTATGATCTCTTTACACAGATATTCTTTATTTCTGCCTGTGAGAAGCCTCTGAAATATGTCAATATGAATATATGTGCATGTATTTATTTTATTTTTATCTACATATATATGAAGAAAGAATTGCAGATTTTCACCCTCTAAATGCTTTTCTGGAGCATCAAGACTTCCCTCTGCTTGTCGAACATCTTATTGCAGAAACAAATGAGTTGATGACTTACGCTCTCAGTATCTGGTGAATATTCATAATTCTGTCTTATTCACAGAAAATCACTGAGAAAAGACCTTAAAATAAAATGTTTTGTTTTCAGCTGTATCCCTGGGTTGATATACCTAAGCAGCATTTCATCCAAGGGTAGGTAGGCTGAAAGGCAACCCTCTATTTTATCTCTTTCATTTTATGCTCTGAGGTGGGAATCTTTGGAGGATGTTTTGACATGAATTCGTTTTCATGTGAAATTACTTGGACCTTAAGAGAATGAAAGGAAAGGTGTGTCTTTTCATTCCTTTTTTCCCTCCTTCTCCCCCCCCGCCCCATGTTACTAATGGAACTACCTCCCTGACAAGGAAATTAAAAATTTGCTTCTGCCATAGTGCAGTAAAATAGTGAAAGCATCTGGATAGAAGCAGCCCATCCCCCAGATCATGAGATCTGAATCTGGAGCTATGCACAACCTAACAGAAGTTGCATGCGAGAGAACATTCTGAAGACTGTGTATTAAAGCATTGATTCATATGTGCTGCAGTTGCAAGCCAGAGGACGTATAAATAGCAAATTGAAGCAGATTCTATTTCATTCCCTCCAACAGCTTACATCCCCCAAATTCAAACAACTAGCTGCTTCTTGCCTTCAATTCCCTATCCTGCTAGCAAAATAATTTTTAATGTATAACGCTGAGCAGCTCAGAGCGATTTTGTTTGAAAAGTTCTCAAAATCCAGCACTCCAAGTGATCTCAGTGAGCAGTGTTGTTCTTTCCATCTAATCCGGTGTAACAGCTTCCCTTCCGGTTATGTTAAATTGTAGAATTACTCTTTCCAGCTCTCCTTTTCAAATCTAGATCATTTGTACACGGTATACCTATAATTTATACTTCAGATGCTGCTTCTGACCCATAATACATTAAAAAAAAAAAAAAAAAAAAAAAAAAGGCAGTAGCTTTCTTTTCTTTCATCCTGTCATTTCCTGCCGGAGCTTTGGGACTCAAGCACGCTCTGGTTTCATGGCTCACTCCAGGGTCCATGTCCTGCTGGCTGGAAGCAAGGTTCCTTTGCACCAGCAGGGAATATGCCAGGGCTTTCACTTATATGTTAATTACATTTCTAATGCACTGCCGTAGCAGGTTGGATAAGCAGAGTCTGACACAGCTGCCCCATTGCTGAATCCCTGAATCAGGAGGATGCCATTAATCTCAATTCCGAATAAGGTGTGTTTGGAGTAAAGATGTTATATGAGGTCCAGATTTTTGAACGACTTTTGCATCAGCCAGCCTGCCTTGATCCAGAGCAACCTGAAAGGGCACAAATTATACACCAACTTACAGTCACTGGTGTAATGATATGAATATAGGGGTATTAGAGGGCAGGGAATTTTTGAAGGAGTGGGGCTGATCTGGTAGGGGTCGGATTGCCAATGTGACACCTCCTGTGCCCCACCAGGACTGAAAGGAGGCATTAAAGGGCATAATTCAATCTGAATCTTACAGCCACCGCCGGACCATGTACAGGACGGCTGATGAACGAGCCGGCAGTGGAATGTTTAGCAGGCTGTGACGACTTTGCACAGAAATAGGAAAATTTATCGCCGGCTTGCCACAGCAGTGCCGTACTGCCCGCTTTCGGCGGTGCGCCCCTTCTGTGCACTCCCGCCCCGCTCGGCAGCCCAGCCCTCCCGGCCCCCGGCCCCCCTTCCCGGCACCGAATTTAGGGGCTCGCTGTCACCAAGCCGGAGCCGTCCTTCTTCTGCACCTCAAGCACGAAAAAGGGGGGTCGCAGCCGCCGCGCAGTTGCCGGACAAAGATATTCCAGTGCGCGAACGAACCGGTTATGTCGGTACGGGAGGGAGGATGGATGCATGGATGGGTGGATGGGTGTGTGGAAGGACGAATCGCGCATCTGTCCGAGTGCCGGGGCTAGCCCGGGTCTGCCATTGCGCGGGAGGCTGCGTGCGGCCCCGAAGTGCTGGAGCCGGGAAAACAAGGCGGGGAGCGGAGAAGGACGGGGGCGGGCGGGAGGCGAGGCGGGCGGCGCGGAGCGGGGCGGGGGCGAGCGGGCGGCGCGGCCAATCGCCCGGGCTGCCGGCGCTGCAGGAGCGGCGGCGCGGGGCTCAGGGCTCCGAGGGATGCGGAGCCGGCTGCCTCTCTGAGGACGGCGAGCAGCTGTGCCGCCAGCACTGCGAAAAGTCCCCATTTGCTTCTTATAAATTAAAGTGCCTTGTCACCAGTTAGGGCAAGTCAGCCAAGGTAAGGCTTAAATAAAATGACACTTTAATATGTGGCAACATGGATATTTCTGGACAGCGGTGCCGCTAACACAGCCTTCTAAGTAGCGCAAAATATTTTGTGCAATAATGCTGTTGTAGTGGGTGCACAACCTGTAATTTGTCTGTGTTAAAGTTACCGCTGGTACGTGAGCCTTACCCTTGTGGTGCTGTAGGAACGTGTTTGCATATCCGAGGCAGTTGCAAAGGGACCTGCAAAATACAGGCAGGCATAGAAAGGTAGCGGCGCTCTGTGTATGTGTTTGTGTGTGACCGTGTTCGTAATACCTACAGTTCTGCTCCTTAACTTACGGGGATAATGTGCAGATGCATTTTAATGGTGATGGCAGGCAGATTCTTTAGCTCAACTCACGTATGTGAGCCTTTTTATACAATAAAAACGCATGCCATGTTGTACTATATGTGAAGAACATTAAGCTTGGTATTTGAATAGCAATTTCAGGGGTCTGGTTTTTTTCCCCCACTTTTGTAATATTATGTGATAAATGAGGATTGAAATTGCAGCAAAAGACCTCCTGCAGATTTACCTTTATCTGCTTGTTAAAGCTTAAGCAGTCACCTAACTTTACTTTGCGTAAAGGGCACTGTAAATAATGCACAGGCAGAAATAAATCCTCTCTTCATTTTCCCCTAGCCCACCCCAACAGTACCCTTCCTAATGAACAAAAACTACTATGTGCTTTTAGTTCACACCGCATTTTGACCAATTGAACTGTCGGTGGTCTGGAACCGAGTGTTTTGGCAAGGAGTTCCTCAGGATGACTTCCCTAATGTGTATCTTTGCAAACAACATAGTCCTGAACCTGTGTGTGTGTGTATGTGTCTGTGTGTGCCTGTGAGAGTCTGTTTTGTGTATATGAGTGACAAGATACAAGGAGGACAGGGTACAGAAGCCAATGAAACGTGGCAAACGTAGATGCCTGTATGTATTTCTCTGACTGGGTCTGTGTAAAGCAGTATGAGCATTTCTTATATTTTAATGTAGTTCATCATTCAGATTAGGAGTTGGGATAAATTCAATTTTGTGTGCATCAATGCCCCATTAGTTTTTCATGATCAGAAGAAATACAATGGAAAACACAGGTAAAATTATGACTTCAGTTAGCACTGGTGATAAAATCACTGTCTTTATTCAAGGTACAGAATTTATTTTTCATTCTGAGACACTAAGCATAGCTCCTTCATTTCCAGATCTTTACTTCTGTGCTGCAGTCAACCATACACAGTTGTGTGAAAACACTGAAGCTTTCCTTCTGCATAAATTGTCCTTTTACTGAATGATAGTAAATGTTTGTCCTCAGAGCAAATACAAAATTAATTTAAAAGTTTGGCACATGTTTGGCATTTTGCCTAACTGTAGAGGTAAGAAGACTGATTTAGAGAAATAACCAAAAGACTTTCCTAACCTGCTTCACTGCCTTTGACAGAATATTTCATTTCATTTCATTTCATACTTTTCTGAAAAAGACATAGTATGATATATTTACCTAATGCAAGTTAAGGTGTGGCTCCTTTTTCATTATGTATACCTATGGGAACAAGGAAATACTTTTGTAGCTAAAGTTACTAATCATACTACTTCAGGACTACAATAAATAACTTTTTCATTGCTGCTTAGAAAATGTCAATCAAAGAGAAAACAAAGAAATAATCCTACCAAAAACCCCACAAAACAAATCAACAGAACAACCAAACCAACGTATTCACTGTTGCCTGCTTTTTCTAAAAGATGAGAGGAGGAATAGTGTATCAGACAGCACTTTCCTTTAAATGGGAGCAAATCCAGTGCACCAGCATGGCTTAGGGGGCACTGTGCTGCTGACTGAACCATTTACAGATGAGATTCAAAACTAAATATCTTCCTCTTGCAGGTACTGAGGACCCTATAAGACTTTCTGGGATGGGATTGCTGACTCTGCTATTAGGGCAAAATGCCAGTCAAGTTTTCTATACTTTGTCCAGTTTAATTCTTCAAGCAGCTTAATTTGAGAGCATTGTTCTTTACTACCTACACTAAAAATGTTGTTTAGTGTTTTTGTCCTGCAATGCAGAGACTGTAACTCAGCCACTTGGTTGGTGCATGCTGTGCTCTTTCATGGTACTAGTTCTGGTGAATATATGCAAAGTTATAAAACAACTGGGGATAAATGTCTTCAACATCCAAAATCAGTGTATGAGGGTGCATGTGTGCACGCCAGAGAGGCACAGTTGTTACTGCACCAGTACTGACATTCCTGTGGTGCGTAAAATTTACATAATACACTTCAGGGAACAATCTGTACCTAAAAGTGACTATGGTTTTTTGGTTTTTTTTAATAATTCTGTCTCTGAACTCTGAAACATTTAACATGTGAGCCCTAAACATTGAAAATATGAGCAATTGAATTATTAGTTCTCAGTATGTTTGTATGGAAGATTTCAACCTTTATCTCTGGCTGATAAATGAAACTTGAAAGGTATGAAAAATTCTGTTAACCATAGCTCCTGCTCCTGGTTAAGAGCTGCATTTCTGTTAATACAATTAGTGCTAAAAATTATCATTCTTATCAGATTGAATAAAACCAGCTAAATACCAGTGAGTCATCTGTTCCATGCAGATGAACATGAGCTCCTCTTTGGACAGCTAACAGCTAGTTAGCCCTGGGAGACCTATCCTGCAAAGAGCCCTAAGCTAAATCAGCCATCATGGCACCATGGGGCACAGTTTCATTGCTTGTAGGCAATGCAAAATAAAGGTGGGCAACTGACATGGCAGGAACAGGAGGAAACACATAGCAAACCCACTCAACAACTGAAGTGTTTGTGTTCATAGAAGAGATTCTATCCATCTTCTCCTAGAGGAGGGTGATACAGGTGTGAAGGTCATAAGAAGAAACCATTGTCTACAAAGGTTTATATAATCCAACATGTGTATCTCACTAGCATTAATTGTCGTAGAAAACTTATTTTCCAGGGCCAATGGCGCTGTAGTTTATAAAGTATGTGTATAGTCTGGTGATAAATCAAGGTGAAGTGCTTAAACTTCATCATATACTTGATGTGCAGTCTTGGACAAGTCACTAAAGCACTTTGTAACATCATGTATTACATGAGCAATGCATGGTAATTATAAAATGAATATTGCATTATACTGTTTTAAAGAAATGTTGCAGAACCTAATACTGAAGTGCTAGTGTCTCCATTACTCAATTCCTTGGTTTTGATTGATACACAGTTTTGCTATTCATTTCCAGCAAACAAAGCTACGTGGAATTTGGAATCTCAAAGAATAGAAGTGGAATTTTTAAAAATTTCCTGAATTGAGAGCTAAAATCCCCATGTATTTTAAAAAGGACAACAAAGATTGGCAGGATGAGATTTTTTTCCTCCAAAGCCATGTTTTATCAGATAAATAGTTAATACTGAAATACTTTTAAAGATGCTTTTAATAATGTACTGTTACTTTTTTGGGGGGACTGTTTTTAATATGCTTATGGAGAACCAACAGAATTTAAAAGAACCAGTTTGGGGTTTGAAGGGAGTGATTAAGACAAATCTCCTATTTAGGGGTTATTTTTTTGTGGAGGAGGGAGTTGTTGTTTCAGATTTGTTTTGGGGTTAGGGGTTCTTTTAAAATCATGTCTTTGTGGATTGAACACAACTAGAATGACATAGTCATGTAGCTTTACAAGTAACTGACAATCAACTTGGTAGCATTTGCACATCTGCAGTTCTTATGTAATGAAAATACATTCAGCAGATGCTTGAGGCCTGTAAGGAATATATTTTTCTTGATGGCAATTTTCTTTTTTTCTTTTTTTCTTTTTTTTTGTGGAATTAGTTCAAACCTGAGCAGAGTTAAGGCTGGGTTTGTATCATAGAAAAGGTAAAACATTTTTTTACAATTACAGACTTTACTCCCTACTCCTTATGAAATTGCTTCCTTCTGATAAGCAAATCTTCTTGTAGAAGGGAATATATTTAGGTCACAAACATATTATTCCATTGTAACTTCACTTTACCTACGTTTCAGTATAATTTATCCAGTGCTTACATCAACAAATTTTCAAGGCTGTTTGTGCAGGGTGGTGTAAAAATACCCAAACAAGCTGAGGTATCAACTACATTTCTACCACAGGACTGTCATGATCTGTGAGATTTGTGCTCTTTGTAGTACTGCAGAGTCTGTAATATTGAACCCTGAAATTACTTCACAAGATGGATCAGCCACTTTGTCTTGACTTAGCAGATCAGTGAGGCGATAGGACCAGCAGGCTTTTCCTCAGGAAAGTCTGTTGGGTGTAGAAGTGGGAGCTGTCATGTCCTCATTCAGGTCCTCTCTCAGATGGGAACAGTGGACTGGGCACTTGCAAATCAGATATTTTCAAGTACTTCAACTGCTTTGAACCATTATTTGGAGAAACCTGCTTCTCCCTGCTAGTGATACAGAAGTGCATGCCTCAATAAAAGTGGTCTAAATGCTGCCTACCATGTCTTCTCCCTGTGCAGTATTCCTGTTGGAAACAACCAGCTCTTTATTTGGATGACTCCCAGTTTTGGTACTTCTGGGTATATCACAGAATCATTAAATGGTTTGGTTTGAAAGGGACCTGTAAAGAACATCTAATCCAACCTGCTCTGCCCTGCCATAGGCATAGCTATCTTTCACCAGACCAAGTTGCTCAAAGCCTTGAACACTGCCAGGGATGGGACATCCACAACTTCTATGGGCAGCCTGTTCCAGTGTCTCCATCATGCACTGTATTGTTTCATAATTAATTGTCATTAAATCCCTACAGCACAGTTACGCATGTATATATGGTACACATACACACACATATTCTTTGAGAAGGTACAAAGAAATTAATATTAAATTTTTCTTTAAAAAAATACAATGTTTGGTACTCTTAAAAACATGTTAAAAATACTCGTCACATCGTGTGGCAATAGACTAAGCAATTTTTTGACCTAGGTCATCCTATGTTAACAGATAGGAATGTGCATTTTCGTAATTATATTATTTATTTGAGTTCTATGATTAGTCAGCTTAACCAAATTGGTAATATATTGTTATACATTTGGATTTGAATTCTGTTTATTTTACATCTCACTCTTGTTGGGTGGTGCAAAAGCTATGAAGGAAAATGTTTTGGTTCAAGAGACTATGATTGCCTTCATTTTCAGTAATTACACCTTGCTGAGAAAACACTCTTGTTGTGTCTTTTACTTGTAAACAACATTTATATATTGGGCAGCTGTTTGAAGGAGGCTTAAGATGACACCTCATCTGGGGTGAAATTTCTCAGGCTTGTATTCAATCAAACTTTCAGTCATGTTGTGCTGTTGATAATAAGAAAATTGATAGAACAAATAATTTTTAAAAATAGCAACATGAAGACAATCTCTATAGTTGCAGGGCAAGCATTTGAGATATTCAGAGCCAGGTTTGGGACTGTGTCCCAGTGAATCCTCTACTATTCATAAAGTACAAGTGCTCCTTCAGTAGAGAACCTTCCTATAATTAGTGAAAAAATTAGTAGTTTAGCAACTGTGGCAGGACAATAGTGCTGTTATTAATTTTGATGGTGTTGGAGTGCGAATGCATGTGTTTGTGCATATTCAAAGGAAAAAAATAATTGCGAAAGGAGAGGTAGCTCCTTTAGTTTGTTCAATAGTTTGAAAGATTTCATTTGACTGTAAAAAGGTATTTTTAACACTGATGTATTGTATTAGCACCGGGGAAGTGCTGACTGTTCTAAATGTAAAATCTTGGCTTTCAGGGGAGGTGAAATAAAACTAGGGCATATGAACAGCATTGTAGCATGTTAGCTATTAACTGCTCAGGGCAACTGCCAATATTTAAAAATAAAAGGGAAACTCATTTACATCTGGATTACAGTCTTTAATCACTATTTCCTATATGTTTTACATTTGGTCTTTCAATAAATAATAAGCTTTCTTACTGGAGTAATAGAAAAAAGAAAAAAGCTACGCATCATTTATTACATGCAATTTCCACACACTTTGCTGATGAAGAAAATTTGTTATATATTTGCTGTTCATTAAAGCATGAGTTCTTGCATTCATATTAGGGAATTTGAGCTCAGAGTTATTATCTTGACTATTCAGCCTAGAGAGATCTTAAATATTTTTGTGTTTGCATGAGAGAAGGTGTAAAATAAACCGTTCATTTAGCATTGTATGTTAAGTTGGTTTTTTTGTATGGGTCTTTTTTAAGTTACAAGCTATCTAAAAAGTTCTTCAAGAAAACCGGTGAAGAAGTATAATGTGTGTTCTTATAATGTGCATTCATTTTCAATGAATGCACAACTAACACTTTGAAATCCAATGCAGCTTTTTACTAGAAACCCTTCTAAGTGGTTTTGGAAAATGGCAAGATAACCAGAAAGCTAACACTCAAGTGGTACTCAACATTTCTAGATGGAGTTGAGCTTCTTTTGGTGTCAGGGTAAAGACTGCCAGAGTATTCACAGTAAAAGTTGATTCATCCAAATTCTAGTGTTTCCTAAACTGGATTTATTTGGCATCTTGTATGTTCTCAGGAAATATATCCAAGGCATACCAGTTCCCTGCGCATTAACACAGTGGGTACATCAGAATTGTCCCAAGCAGCAGCAGATTGCAAAGATAGTTACTGATCCTGGAGCAGATGATGTGAGCTGCTGCCACAAGTCCCTTCAAGCAGCAAGTACCTCTTTCCAGGTGTTTAGCAGGCACATTATGGGCACATAGATTGTGCATAGCTTTTAGACAAGGAGAGGGTCCCCAGAGCTGACCAAGTGCTGTGGTTCTGTCCCCAGCTTGCTGCTGGGACATAAATGCATTGGCTTGACATGTCACTTGTGTGCTATAAATTGGACATTAGGTTTAGAGGGCTTAGGGGGAATGATCATTTTACGTGAATATTTTTCTGGAGAAGACCTTTATATTTCTCAGCTCCCACTCAAACAACTGCATCATTCTAATACCAACCATGTTTTACACTCTGAGAGAAAAACATAACGTTGGAGACCTCTTGCTCTGTTACAGAGGAGTTAGTAGATGGATATTTATTACCAGAGAACTGATCCTCAGAGAGCATAGGGGAGCTTACGGAGAATGTGTGCAAGATGATTCAGCCAATAAGTTGCTGCTTCTCTCTAGGATTTGTGGGTTTTTTTCCTGGATTAATTTTCTACTGGATTAGAGAGTTATGTCATTTTATATGAAGGTTTGTCATGTTCTGGATCTAAAGCAGAGAAAGCTGGGGGAACAGGCTGGATGCAGGGAAAGAAAAATAGAGCACAGTTATTTTGATAATCTTTCTTTAGCCATGAGGCAGATGAATGGAAAAGATGACCAGAGGGATGCTCCTTTGTAAGAACCTTTGAAAAGTAGCTTCCTAGATGAAAACCTATTCAGAAGGTTTATAAATACCTTTCAAGGACAGCCAGCAGGAAGACAGTTGACTGTGCAGCCTTGAATTGTGACTTGAAGGCTAATGAACTTGAGCTCTTTCAGATTATATAGGTCAGGAGATGACTGATTTCCTAAAGCTGTTAATGTCCACTGTGCTACTGAAGCCAGTTTGGCTTATGATGTTCTGTTATGGTAGTGTGTTTGCTATGCTATGTTATGTCAATGTACCTAATATTTTTCTAGTTCTGAACTGGGACAGGACATGTCCCCATTTATGTTTGTATGGGATTTTTTTGTTTGTTTTTTTATGAAGAAGAGGTATAACATTGTTGACATGCAGTGAGTTTCCTCCACAGGACCATTGAGTGATAATTTTGCTCATTATATTATAATGAGCACTTGCTCTATTCATTGTGGAGCTTAATATATTTTAATGACTGTTGTGACTCCCCTGCAGAGCTAAACTCAAGAGTGCCTTCATGCACACGGTTCATTTAAATGGATGTGTTACAAATTTTGGGACTTGTGTGCACATACTTATTTTCAATATACAGCTGTAATTTTGCTTTTAAAAGCAGGGCATTACTTTCCTTATCTTCGCAGAAATCCCAAAACATGCATGCATTTAGCATTCATATTTTATACCAGGTGAAAGACGAGTGATTTCATTAAAACACTCCTATACTAAAGGGCAGCTTGTAAATTTTTTTCAGGACTGTGATGTATTCATTAAAATTAAAGCTCATGAATTAATGTCATTTGGTACTCCACCCCACCACCTCCAAATCTGCACTTTTTAGATTTATGTTTATGTTTTTTGAAAAATATTAGTCAATATTTAAGTAGGTTTCTGGCATCTGTGAACTAAATACAGGAATTTTAATATTGAATTGGTTTTTGACATCTGAAGATTGTCAGCATTCTGGCAACAACACCGTATTCAGGAAAATGAGAACTGGAAAAAGAATGTCATACAAATTGACTTGTAGACATGGTCTTCAGCCTGTCAGTCTGTCTAGTCAATCTGTGTAGATTGCTGATGATCTTGCTGTGACACCAAAGCTTTTTATAATGACATTTCTGTAATGTCTACATACAGTGTTAGCCCTAAAGGGAAACACTTTGCTCTTCTCTATGCTTTCATGATGCTGCCACAAAAGTCAGTTTCAAAATGAGGCAACTGTTTGAAAAATACTGTTTTATCAACTGTTTTATCAACATGAGACTTGAAAATATAAACTGATTTTCTGAATTGGCAAAGTTGTTTATCTTTTGCAAAACCTGAAGGTCAGGTTTTTCTTATTCTAAAACCTGCTATATTAGTAAATTCAAACTGATAACTCTTTAATCAAAACATTATTTTCTTTTCTGTACTCTTTCTCTACTGTGTCACTTTTATTTGAACATCTTTTACCATCCCCAGAGACTTGAAAGCAGGAATTTACTGAATTTATGAGTACACAGCAATTATTTATTGTCTGATAGAAGCAGTAGATAGGTAAGACTAACCTACTCCCAGGCAGAATGTTATAATGCCTGATAACTCCAATATGAGCTCCTGCTGAGTCCCTGAACACCACTCAGGTAGGCAAGCATGAACCTCCATGGAATCTGATGATGGGGCAATTGTTATTCCTGCTGAGTTCTTGTCTTCCCAATTCCCCATTGTTTTCCTTATGTTTTTACACATTTTTATGACTTTTTCGTTACTGCCCACTCTATATTTTCACTTCTGCCTTTATTTTAGCTGTAGCTACATTAAAGGTCCAAGTTCTTTCCTTCATTTTTGTAGAGTCCTGATATCAGAGAATATTATATTTGGAACAAAGATGGACTTTGAATAATTGCAGAAACAAGGAAGTTCAAATGGATAGTTTAAGTCAAATTTGGCCTCATTCCTGCTATAACTGTGAACATACATTGTCTGCAGGAAATGATAGCTTATGGACTGCACATAATGACTGGCCTTTTAAGTTCCTGTCTCCCATGTATCTCATGCCAATAAAAGGAAGTGTTGTGTACCTGATGTGCAATTCTGCTGACCAATTTTAGCAATTCATTAAAAAGGGCAGAAAGTAAAGGATAAAAGAGATGAAATAAAGAATTCAATAAGGAAGTAAAAGTATGTAATTTAAGAAAGAGATTGAAACCTTTTTTTGGCATATGATACAAGAAAAGAAGGGCATGACTAAACCTGTTTTTTGCTTCTCTTGAAGTATTGTTCCAGATTATTGTAGGAAAGGTGTCAATTAGAGTCAGCTCCTTTATGCCTTCTTATCTTTTTCTTTTCACAAGAAGATGTAGTCAGTTTTACAGGTTGCCACATAATGAAGTTGATTTTTTCCCCCTCAAGAAGCTATTTATGCAGTAGATATCTTACTCCTAAAGAGGATTACAGGCTTAGACCAAATAATCAGGGTTTGTAAATACTTTTTTATGATATTATAAGCAATATACTAGATACTGAAAATTATATGAATCTTCTGCTTAATTCTGTCTCACCAGGGCAAAATATAGTTGCATACTGAGTTAGATCTCAACCTTGAGATATTCTGAGATCCTCAGCCAAGGGCCTCAGCTTTTTATTGACACTTCTGCTTAACAGCACAGAAAGAACTTCTGCAGTGTAGGTGGATTCTGTTGGTATTAACCTTCCCATCATAGAGACCAAAGGGCTCCTGCACAGCTGCCACCGTTCTTGTAGCCTGAATAAAGTGCACCAAAAATTTGTCTCAGGAGGCAGGCAACAAGGTTGACATGAGGACTTATTCAAAAAGCTTTCTTCAGATGAATACATCTCATTTTTGGATGTAGGATACCACTCTTGTCCTATCTGCAACAGCTGTAACAGTCAGGCTGGAACAAACTTCGCAGATTTAGGAAACTGTCCTCTATCCCATTGCTAGAGTCTGCCTTTTTTATGATAAGGAGGTTTCTTCTTGCTATAAGGACTAAATAAATTCTGCATGTCAAATCTTAACACAAATTGAGAAAAAGAGCACTACTAAACCGACTAACTTTTCAACACTTGAAATAGATTCGTTTTTCCACTTTGTATTTTTTACAGCATAGCCTAGTTGAAAGTTATCAGTTTGATGTCGGTTGTTTTGGGGTGGTTTGTGGTTTTCTTCTTTGCTTGTTTGTTTTGCCTTCTTTCTTTACAATTTACCTTAAAATTATGGGTCTTTTAATATGGGTTATGTGTTCCCATGCAGATATTTCCTTTGACTCTGTTCCTTGTTGCATAAACACATCCTTTCATTTTTATTTGGTTATTCTGCAAGTTGTAAATAACTATAACAAATACACCATTCCTGTGTGTGGCATCTCAAAAATATTGTTACTGAGTAGATTCCCAAAGGCCCTGTGAGGCTGGTATCTTAACATTTATTCAGTCTGATCCTCTACAGTTTGCACTTTTTCAGTTCAAAAGACCACATAATTCTGTACCGCCTAAAGGCATGAGAGATTGGTTTTTCTCAGAAGCAAAATGAATAGGTATTTTCAGCTCCCTCCATTTTGTTGAAAGTTTGTGTTTGAAAGCTTAGGATGATGAATTTGAGATTTCAGTCACATGCTTATTTCTTTCCATCACTTATATTTTAAGGTTATACTTTTCACTCCTCATTGTTCAAATGCAGTAGAGGTTTATTGAACTCTTCCTTGTCAGATAGTACAGACAGACTGCAGTACTACTTTTCCTTTTGAAGACCTTTTTATACCTTAAGTGGCTTGTGGGATCTTTGATGTTGCCTAATTGGAATCTCAGAAGTGAAAAAATAAATAACTGAATGAAGAGATGAGCAGCAGGTCTAAGGTTGTACATAATCTTATTTTGCTTTCAATCATTCTTTTATTCTTATGCCTTACAGTCAGGTAGCCCTCTAATACTATTGCTTTATTTGTCTCTATCATCCATTCCTGCATTTGAGCCTCTCAATTATCTGTTTCCCACACTTTGAACAGAAGCTCCTGAATTTGCATTTGTCTTCATGGTCCCTCTGAATCCGTCTCAAAACTTTTAACTGGCCTTCTTTTTAATGACTTGCCTTTTTGAACAGTTATTTTTTAATCTTGTCTCATCTACTTGTCACACATAATTTAGGCTTAGATTTCTTAGGACAGGAGTATCTGTCTTAAAACTCTGTATAAATTTGCTTTACATGGGCAAACCAGCAGATGTCTTGCATGTTTTGGTGTTTCCCAGTGCATTGATGCAGCCCACCTGCCAAGAGCCACATGGAAAAGGATGTGGGGATCTGGGGGGCATGAATTACAGGTGAAAAGTGCCCTTACAGCCAGAAAGGCTTCCTGATGGCCAGCCACAGCAGTAGGGTTGGGGCAGGAGATTCTCCTCTTCCACTGCAGTGGAACAGCTGTGCTCATTTTGCAGTGCTGCAAAACAAGAAGGAGGTCAAGAAAATACAGCAATGAGTGGGAGGCCTTGAGGTTCTGGAGGATGTATTCCCAGGAGACTAGAGAAACAGCACTGCAGGGAGCTGGTTGCAGCAGCAGAGGAGTCAGAGCCAGGCTCCCCTGGGAGGTGCACAGCGACAGGGCAGGAGACAGTGGCCACAAGTGGCAATGAAAGAGACTCCCATTGGATTTGAAGAGGTAGCTTTTCACAGGAAGCAAGGTTAAGTAGCAGGGCAAGTTGCTTAGAAGAGAGATCTCCAGCTCTAGAGGTTTTTAAAACTCATCTGGACATGGTCCAAAAGCAACCCAATAAAACTTAGAAGGTAGCCATGCCTTTGGGAGGAATCTGGACTTTTTGGATCTCCGAAAGTCCTTTCAACCTACATTTTTCCTCATATTGCTCACTCTGCAGTCCTATTTGCAGTAAGTGTTGACTTTATCATTTGCTATTTTTTGGAAATAGCAATCTGTAGAATTCTGTGGAGCTGTGTGGTGATTTCACAGGGATAAATTCAGTTCTAAGTCTTCAGCACTATATTTTGCTGACTTGGGAATGTATTGCATCTATAAAGTGCTCATTTCTAGTCACTTTGGATGTGAACGTCCACTTCAAACTTCAGTAATTGGAGAAACCAGGATAGAGAGATAGACACATTTTTAAAGGATACTTTTTATGTGCACTGATTACTAAATCAAATACCCTTCTCCCAAAAATATATAGTGTTGAGAGAGGTAAGAGTATTTGTGGAGAGGTAAGAGCATAAGTGAATGGAAAAATTAAAGACTTGGAGCACAAGAAGGATAAGTGACATGGTTGTCATAATGGCAAGAGCAGAATTGGTTTAGAGTTTTGCATCTTTAAGGCCAAAGGAAAAGATGAACCTAAGAAGGTTAAACAAAATATTTATGTCACCTTTGGGTAAGGTATAGAAAAAAGAGTGATGACTAGGAGGACCAAAGACTTGTTTGGCACTGGAGTAATGTCTGAAGGAAAGAAGTTTAAGCTCATGAAACAAAATTGCTCAGATGGACAACAGAGCATTCTAGAAAATAATGATGACAGAAACATTCTTTGTGTGCTTAAAATATTACCTTAATTTCTCAGATAACCCTCTTGCTTAGTAGAGCAGAATTAAAGTCCTCCTGATTTCTCTGAGTTTAGAATTAGTTTTTCCCCTTGAGCGCCATGCCAGTACAATTAAGAGAGTTAATTTACAGCATGGCCTGGCAGAAAATACTAATCTGTAGTGCTTTTATCAGTGGGTTGGGGCCTAGCTGGCATTAAGCGTAAGGAAGCATCAGCTGCCCTAAAGGACCAACTCTGCTGCTTCATTTCTGTATATGTTAAATAATTTTCTAATTTTCACTGCAGCTTTTGATAATCCTAAGTAAATGTTACATGTGTAGTGCATTGTGCAACCTTTGGAGAAATCTCAAACAACCCAGCATATGTTATTATCTCTCCCCAGCATATGCTAAATAGTTTGGAGAAAATAGGTCTCTTGCAGATGGACACAGAAAACAATGCAGACATTGCATTAAGAAAGATACCATCTTTGTAATTATTTGTGATCTTTTACGAAGAGAATAATACCAAGTTATATGTTTGTCTGCTTTAAGCTCTTCAGGAGTGTGTTTTTGAAACAAAAATATTTTTATATTGTTCTGCTAAGTTGATTTTATCCTTTAGTTTTAATGCATTAGATTTTTTTTTTTTGAATGTGTGATCTTTTTATGGGTAAGGTGCAGCTCAGTATCCCCTTAGTGAGAGTCCTTTCCATTCTGATTTGCATGGACTACTGTCTTTCATCTTTTCTCAAATACTATTGAATGTATTAGCTGGCACCTGATAGAACCATAATTGAGTTCAACTGCCAGCTCTGGCCAGCTACTTCAGAATAATCAAATGTTTCTATTTCTTGGAAGCAGCACATATAGTATATAATTTTTGCTGTTGTAGTGCCTGTTAGAAACACCTTCTTTTCTACTTCTTTGAATGAGAAAGGTAATTTAGATTTTTATTTTCTTCCCAGCATAGAAATCAGAATGTGGTCTATCCAGGCAGAAATTATAAAAGTAAAGACTTCACTCTTACCTTTTCTTTCTTTTCCATGGAAGCAGTGTGTCATCTTTCTGAACTTATTACAGACTGCTGCCCATGGAGAAAGCAAACATGGCATTTCTCCAGTGTTAATTAATGACTGCCTGTCTTTTATATAACTTGAACGGGTAAAGATGCTGAGATAACATTACAGTTACACTGTTTTGCAAGTGCCTTTCATATTCCCATCTGAAATTTATGATCTCTGGTACAGAACCAGGACTACAAACAACTCCTAATCCAGTTTCTGGAAAGTGGTAAATTAGTATTTCCAATGCTATCTCAGTAAGATCTGCTTTTAACTTCTAGATGTTGAGAAGTGAGCAGAGACTAAATTTTATTTGAACTAAGTGGAGAGGAGAAGCACATATTTTTGGCTAGACCAGGGCCCTGGAGCCCAAGAAGAAGGTGAATTTGCTGTTTCCTTACTTGCAAGAGTAATTTTTAGCTTATATAGCAGGCAGTGTTTACTTGTGTTTGATGATTGGTCTTGGTTAGATAAATAGCCAAATGGGCTGAACCACTGCCTAACTTTTACCACTGGTTCTGTGGGACTTGGAACAAATGGACTCAAAGAGACAGGGTTTACGTGTACCCAACACATAAGCTCTGGAGCCAGCTGTTGTGGACATAACATGACCAAAGAAAGGGAAGAATTGCATAGTGAATTTTATATGCTGCTGGGTTGAGTAAAAACTTCACATCAGCTACTTCCTGTAGCACTGAATGAACGTAACCAGTCCTGGAATAAATCCTATTGTGTAAGGATGTAGTTTTATTACATGCTACCACATGCCTTGTGAGAATTCTCATGTTTTCATATTTTTACTGGTTTTGGTTATTCCATAAATGCAAGATAACATAGAAAACTGAGGAGTTTTGTTCTCATTTCTTAGTTCCATTAGACAAAAGGTTTTCCTTGAAGCCATAGCCAATCTCTAAAAGAGTTTAATGCTGTGTCTGTGGTAATATGCCACTTCTTCCTCTCATCTGTCCTCCAAAACTTTAAGACTGTGGTCTGAAATGCTGATTTGGTTGCTGCTGAGCTTGGTGGAAAAGATTACAGCTCTGAGCATACCTCAGCTGCTCTTCACTACATCCTGCCAGAAATTATTATAGCCAACTCTCTGGCAGTAGAATTGCATTTGTAGCCTCTCCCTACCTTGTGTCTGTCAAATAATCTGCACTTAAAAGCGAAGTTTAATCTGACAATAAACATTTTGTCTGGCACCAGCACTGGCTGTGCATGAACTTAAACTTGTGGACCTCAGGGGCAGCAACACCAGGAGAAGAAAGATGCTAATAAGCAACTGGTGCATGTTGTGGATGATAACTTTTTGCTTTTTGACTTAACTCACTGTCAGCCAAAAAGAAAGCTAGTAACAACTGTGTAGTTCTAGAAGTGTGAAAAGATGGGTGGAAAACTAGCAAAATATGTCATAGATTTGATGATAAAAATATTTCTTTCTAGATTTCCTTTTTTGCTTTTTGTCTTACTGTGATTGGACCCAAATGAAAGTTTTCTTCCTCGTAACATTATATTTTTATCCCACGTGCAAGTGGGTAGTAATGCCTCAATATGAGATTAGCTTTCATTTTAAATAAATTTAGAGAACTGAGGAATGAACCCTGCTTAATGAACAGGTCTCACAAAAATCAACTCTGAAGATAATGAGCCAGAAATTTTGCTGACTAACGCCTGATGCAACCTCAGTGAAGTCAAAACAGCTGCATAGGATGTAACTTGGAAATAGCTTGTGAACATGTGCAGAAATCTCTCTTTGGAATTGCTTTAAATTATTTTTTCTCCTCAAAATATTTCTAGTCAAATATTACCCTTGAAGTTATGAAGTATTGGTCACAGTTGCTTCCAATGCTGTTGTGGAGGCAGTATGTTTAAATGTTCTTTAGCATGTCTTTCAGAAACGCAGATTTACTTTGGAAGATGAAAGGGAGTATAAACTTAGGTGGATGTGTGCTTGCATGTGTCTGTGTGGTTATCTGTGCTCATATGAAGGCTGACTTTTTGATAAACTCTCACAAAAATATGTGGAAAGACACAGGTGCTGCACTGTCTTTATCTCACCATATCATTATTATTTTTACTAATTGTAAGAACACTTTAAATTACATTCCTTGTTTGCATGCATAGTTCCCATGTTCTAATGGGTCTAGCTGACCCATTAAAGAATGAAAAAGTTTTTGTAGCTATAGGTACCAGTCTAGTTATTAAAGAAAGGAAAAAAAAAGTTATGGCCTAAAAAATGCACTTTTGAGAGACTGTTACACTTTCATTTATTTTAAGAGTAGATACAGGTAACTGGTTGGAGCTGATAAAATCACAAGAGATTTCTTTCCTGACTGAGATCTGTTTTATGCCTTAGTTAGCTATAGCACTGTTTATCTTTGCTCTCAGTTTACAGTTTTTCAGAACACAAATGTTTTACAGTTGGTGTAATCACAGAAAGTTTACTGTACAGATAAAGTTCCATTTCCTACCAGAGATCTAAGAGATTTCCTTTGTAAAAGTGGTAGCTGATCATACTTGTCCAGTGTTACAGACTTACTGAAAATCATAAAGAGAGAAAGATCTAGGAATTGATCTCTACTTTCACGGATTCTTAACTTTATGTAGTGTGTCTAATTCTGTTCCAGTGGTGGAATAACTCAGTCTGTAGTGCTGGACACCCAGATAAACCTGCAGAGAATCAAACTTGGGTCGCCTGCTGGTGAGTAGGTGACAAAGGCTAAAAGAGCATCTGAGACTCAATGTTGTAGCTTCTTTCCTTACAATATATGTGACACAGTTGACATGAAATGGAAAGGTTCAGTTGTTACATCTATAAAAATACCCACAAAGCACGACCAAGATAAAAGGCACAGAGTGGAAGGTCACATTTTGTTCTCAAATGGATGGATCCTTGACTATAGGTGGTTTAGCAACTAAAACTTGTAGAAAATTTTTTTTTTTTTTTTTTTTTCTTCTGAGGGAGAGCTTTTTCTTGTTATCTTTAGAAGAAAGACTTTTCCTTTTCTATTATCACAAATCCTGAAGTGGCTGATTATTATTGTAGGATAAACTTGTCTAACAAAGTAACATCTGAAGAGGTGAAACAACGCTTAAAGGAACGCCAACAAGTGAAAAATGTCAAGATGTCAAGCATGTCTTCTGGATAGGTTAGAAGCTATTTTCAAGGGTACATATTGAAAGGGAAAGAAATTAGGTCCATTGGACCTAATCCAAAATATAGTTTGGTTGTGAAATAGCAGTGCTCCACAGCAACAGGGTTTTTTCTGAGAAATACAACCAGCAATATAACAAGAGCCTAAAACAAGTCAGTTACTTTACCCTTCTCATAAACAGGTTAAGCTTTTCTTCTTTTACAATTACGATGATTATAATTGGGTTTATTGTTAGTGGTTTGTTTGTTGGTTTTGTTGTGTTTCAGTTTTATTTGAAAAAGTAAAATAAAAAAAAAAAAAAGAAACTTGATTTGTTGAGTCTGTTGCCCTGGCTCAGGATTGCAGATTACCACAATTAGGGATCTCTGTAGAGCTTTCAAAGGTAAAAGACTTCATGTAGACTGCTTTCAGAACGTGTATGAAAACATTAGCAGGGAAAAAAGTCCTCCAGTGATTGTTAAGAGGCTACCTAAGTATGTGCACAACATGCAACCACTGGTGTGAGTATTCAGGACATAGGAAGAGGTTTTTACCTTTCTGTAGAAGCTTTGAATGTTTAAAAAAATATCTGTTTCCATGTTGTTAATTTTTTGGTCAAAGTGAACAAGGAAAAGGAATGTGACTTCCTATATAAGGACAAAGGTTATCTCAGGTACACTTCACTAGTCATGTGAAATAGGATATTTTGAAGAAAAACAAATGTCTTGATTAAGGTTAGCACTGAATGAAATTCAAACTCCCCAAATTCTTGAAACTTAATACTGTGTAAAGAGCAAAACACGAGAAGTATGATTCAAAATCTGAAAGTAACTAATAATCTAGAAATTTTTTCTTGTTTAGGTCATTAATCAAGTATGTATTATACAGTAAGAGCAGCAAAGTAATCAAAAAAAGAAAGGGAGAAAAATGAACCACGGTGTATTCTCTCACTGCTGCATAAAAGCAATTTAATACATGGAAGAATTCTTTCCTTAGTGTTTTAAATTCAGGAATTATCTCAGGGTTTGGCTGCAGTATATATCTATTTCTGATTTATTTTTGTTTTATCATAAATACCATATGTCAGAGGGAATAGACTTTTGGTATGACATTGTAGTATTTTAGTTACAGTCTTAGAGTAGGCCTTAGAACCTGTTCTACAAAGCATTTCCAGGGGAAATACCCAATGTATGATTTACTTTCTCATAACTCCATGAAACACTTCTTATATTTAACAAAAGTAAAACCACAAAAAAACCCCAAAAAACCAAAACATCTCTTAATGGTTTAAAAAAAAAAAAAACAATTAATATTTTATGTTAGTGATAAATTATTTGATTATTTCACTATTCACGGATAATTCTTCATTTAAATATCTCTTCCTTTATTGTGCTGGTTAGTCAGACCATTGCAGTGTTACAAATGTGTTAAAGAGAATCTAGAATAGGGAGATTTAGCCCAAAATGTTTGATTATTTTTTTCAGCAGTCTTCAAACTGTATTTTGGAATACCGTCACTGTTTTAAAGATTTGCAAAGTTTACAATAGGATAGTAAACAAGGCTAACTTAATACTAAATTTGTTAGATACTTCTAAATAAGGCATTTCACCTTTTAGTATAGAATGCAACATTTTGATTTGCAAATCAGAGGTGCATTTTATGTCATAGCTATGTTGTCAGTAGATCTTAACTTACAGGTTAATAAAGACTGATGATGAATTTTGCTGGTTGTGTATACTCTTATAGATTTTTTATTTCTTCTAGATTTTTTCCATTTTAGGAAAGGAAGGGGAATATTGATGGAGATATAGATATATCTATATATGTACATACATATATATATACTTCAGATGAGCCTGAGATACAGGAGGCAGGCACCTAGCTCAACACTCTCAGCTGTTGGTGTCACGCAGCTGTGATGCAATTCAGTAGCATATGTCAACACTTCTGTAATCTCATGCAGTGTTTGTTCATTGTATGGATTTATTCCATCATGTAAATGAACAGAATATGGAAAGAAAAGCATTTATATAATGAAGCTATTCAGATGTTTGATACGTTTGTTCATTGTATGGATTTACTCCATCACGTAAATGAACAGAATATGGAAAGAAAAGCATTTAAATAATGAAGTTATTCAGATATTTGATACATACTACTACGAATTGTGATGGTTTATGATGTTTTCTACCTCTCTGCTTGAATGTAGGTTCAGAAATACAGTTCTTTTGAATTACATGCTGTACAGCCAAAGACAGACATTTCAAAGTGCACCTTGCTTACCTTTCCCAAGTGAAAAACATATCAGAAGGTGTTTTACTAGTTGACATTTGGAAAGGATGTCTATCTAAATTCAGTCTGTTTCTTTTTAAGTGCTTATGTGGTTTGTTAGTACATTCTTACCTAACTTGTAAAACACATTAACAGATTCACAATTGACTATGTCTTGTCAAAAGTGCAATGATGGGCTCATATATCTGAAATCTATGCTTTTTAAAGGCTGCAAATAGAATGTTTTTGGGATAAGAAGAACTGCAAGATAAAAAAAGTGTATTTTAATGTACAAACTAAGATTAGTACTTTGTGCTTTGAGGCCAGTTTGTGCAAAATAGTGCAGTCATATATCCAATGTTCAAAGTAATCTCTGTTAATCACTCCTAGTTTACATGTTTTGGCTTCTGCAGCTCATATTATTATGCCTTAAAACTTTTTTTTTTTTTAATACTGTTTGCATTTGTCTCATTGCCCAATTATCTTATGTGTTGTCAGCAAGGTCTTTTACTTATTACTGATTAGGCTGGCAGACATGTAAAGTGCATAGATTTTCTCAGACCCATTGATTGCTGGTACTGAAGAACAATCTAGTCTGTGTGATTTGTTTTCCATATATAAAGTGTATCTTTTTTTGGTAAATACCATATGGAAAGGTGTTGACACTTCATGTCATCCTTTATCTGTTTTTGTCACAAAATGGTGTCTGAGATGCAGTGTTTGTATACACATAAAAGGACAGAAAATAAGCACATAACTTGCACTACTCTGATAATTCAGCAAGTGTGGATATAAGTGGTAACATAAGTAAGTTGTCTGTTTTATTTGATTAATTCTTTTTCCTCACCGAAGAGGAAAACCTGCTTATAGTTGAAGTGGCTTTATAATAAAACTGCAGAAACATATAGCTTTAATTATAGATTCACATGCTTGAAAATGTAGTTCTGGCAATTACTTGGATTTTTTTTTGTCCCTCCTGTCTAGTAAAACTGTAATTGAAAAACAGTGAGTATGTTCATGTTTAAAAATGTCTGTGATGGTTAGATTTATCCAGTTCAACAGTAGAAAATTTGCATAGAATCTTGAGTCAACTTCTGAACTTCTTGTCTTTTTTGATTGGTACCATAAAAAGAGTGTTAAATTGTGTCAACAACTCATGGAGTTTCATATGAGGAAATGTCAATTTACAGAGACATATTTGTGCTAAAAAAAAAGTTTGTTTAGTCACAGAAGACCTCAGACAGATCTAGCCACAATTTTCACCATATTCACTGCTCACGCACTTTATTTTCAATGTTGTTCTCCTTTGTTGTATGACTTTTACTGCCCAAACTATAGATCAGACTTTATAGTCACCTGATAACAATTAAATCTAGGTCTTCCTCTAGAGAAGTAAGAGCAGAGCTGCAATTGTGAGCCTAAAATCTAGGAGATATTACAGGGAAAATTTTATGTCAAACTCTCAAATGTACCGATTCCATGTGGCTGTAGGCTTTACTTTACCTCAAGAGTATATTTTGTCTGAAGAGTCAAGTTTATCAGAATGGTTATTCCTTTTCTGTTAGGCTGGGATAGTCTACAACAATCTTAGTGCAACTGCTCTGTAATGTTTAACAGCCTAATTTTACCAAAGGCTAATTAATTGCCTGGAGCTCACTGTAAGGAGCTGTTGTTCATGCTTTCTTTATCTGTGGAACAGTTAAGTATTGTGCAGAAGTACGCTACTAAAACCTTGTTGTGAGGCTTGAAAGACTTCTGACGTGTGCCAACAAAGCCTAGAGAAATCTCACCTGGATTCTGATAGTACTGAAGAAATTTTAAGACTATTCTCTTTTACTGTACTGCATAGTTATAATCATTAATAGTACTGAAGAAATTTTAAGACTATTCTCTTATGCTGTACTGCCTAGTTATAATCATTGAATCATAATTACTGAGAGATCTGTAGAGATGTTCTTGAAAAATTAGAAAACTCAGTGTAAAAACTTTCATTCATACCCTCTTGCATCTATATGTTCACAGGCAGATGGTAAACTCACCAAGACTTTTTTTTTTTTAAATCTTTCCCCTTATGGCCATTAATATTGTCTTTTACACATTGTTTGCACTATGATACCACCTACAGGCCCTCATTAGTATAATGCATGGAAATGGGTAATGCACTGAGAGGATTAAAACTAAAAAGTCTTTGTTGGATTTGTTGTATCTCATAGTTCTTTAGAGCATTTGCTATTTAAGTATAATTCCTACTGTGGTGTTGTGTGTATGGTTGCCTGGAAATACCTTTACATATATTTGATAGAAGACCTTTTAAAAATTAGGGAGTCCCAGAATCATTTGGGTTGGAAAAGACCTCTTGAGATCATCTAGTTTTCTCCCCCAGTTCAAGCATGGTCAGCATCTTGCCTGGGAATGTTTCCAGTTGGAGGATAAATATTTCCACAGAAGAAAACTTTATGAGCTCTCTAGACAGCCTTTACTGCCTTACTGCAGTAAAGATGTGTTTTCTTGAGTTCATTTGGAATTTCCTGTTTTTCAGTTTGTGCCTCTCGCCCTGTCCCTGGGAAGCACTGAGAATAGTCTCTTTCCCTCTTACTCATTCTCTTCCTTCAGGTATTTATACTCATTGGTAAGGTCCACTCTGACATTATCTTCTCTGGTCTCACCAGTTCCAGTTCTCTGATCTTTTCCATTTAGGAGAGATGCTCCAGGCCCTTCATCATCTTCTTGGTTATTTGTTGAACTCTCTGCAATATGTCCATGTCTCCCTTGTACTGGGGAGCCCAGAATCGGAGCCTGGACTCCAGATGTGGACACACTAGTGTTCACTTTCTTCAACATTACTGGCAGCACAATGACATAGCAGTGACAGGGATGTGACATCAGCGGGTTTTGTCTTTCCTTTTCCAAGGCTACTTTAAATATTACAAAGCTGGAAATGTCTGCACACAGATGTCACCATGTTTTCAAAGTCAAGAGAAATCAATAGTTAGTAATTTGAACTCAATCTGTTAAATTTTTCATGCTGTGGAGTCCATAACTCAGTAAATATGTTTTAATGGAGCTAAGAAAGAAGATAATTTCTTTTATAAAGCTGTGAATGACACCACTTAGAATTAATTCATACAAAATTCTTAGCAAAATTTTGCAGTCTAAGTAAGTTTATAGGTAATTTGATCTCACACCCTCCTAGTTCTGAGACTAATGAATGGCTCACAGTGTCAATATTCATAAACAGCCACATTACTGCTAATAAGATCTCCGAAATTTTGCAACATATCCTTTATAAAATGGCTTACGGAAAGCCACATATTGCCTTCTTGATAATTTAATTTCTGTGCGCCACATTGCATCATTTTTTAGTTTTTCTTTTGCTAGGACGATAAAATGCAATTGAAAACTTAAAATTTCATTTGTTTTGTCTTGTTGATGCTTTGATTTGGCCTTGATATTATTATCATAATTACAGCACACAGATGAAGTTTATCAAAATTCTAGTTCTTCTGGGTTTGAAAGAAAATTCATAAGTGAGACCAAATCACCTGCATAGTTGGTGTGGAAAACAAGTTTTGCCAATGGAATCAGGCTTAACAGAAAATAAAACATATTTGTCAGCACGGTGCATAAGCGTGCCATTTTTAGCATGGCAGCAAAATGAAAATTTAAGTGAAAGGAAAGGAACAGGCTACCTTTTGCGGATCTAGAAATAGGAGTGTCTCTGGAAGGGTTGGCCACTCAGACAGACCTTACAGATCTTTGTAATACACAGAAGGCAGAATTAGCTGAGATGATGGTGCAAAATTGTTTGGGTTTTTTTAATTACCAGGTTGAAAATGTTTCTTCATTTTGTTGCCTCTGGTCACAGATGGTACATGTGTAACTTGTGAGAGACAGGCCTGAAAGGTCAAAGTGTCATTTGTGTGGAAAAAGACCTTCAAAATCATTGAGCCAACCCTTACCCTAACCCTGCAAAGTTCACCACCAAAACATCTCCCTGAATGTCACATCCATGGGTCTATTAAATACCTCCAGGGATGATGACTTCACCAGCACCCTGGGTAGCCTGTTCCAATGTCTGACTACCCTTCCAGTGAAGAAGTTTTTCTTAATATCCAGTCTAAACCACCCCTGGTGCAACCTGGGCCTATTTCCTCTTGTTCTATCATGTGTTACCTTCGAAAAGAGACTGGTGAGTTGTGAAAAGACTGAGTATATATTGAATGATAAGCAGAGTCTGTGCTACTATTTAATACTGTGCTACTTCTGAGGAGCAGATAGTGGAACGTATCTTAATGAAAACACTTAATTTACACCTTTTCAAAGTTGCTATTCTCCATTTGCTGTGTCCGCTATGCTTGGGAAAAGGGTTTTGTGTTGTGTCCTGTGAGTCATCAGATCTAAGAAGGAAGTGATTTGTAAAAGATTTTTCACATGAAATATCCTGCTATTTGTCACACAGACTGGAGTTTGTTTTTGTTGGTGGGTTTTTTCTGCCTGAAAAGCTTGTGATTGTGACAAATACTGCTGTATGAAAAGAATTACACCACAGGCTCTCTGGCAGATGAAGTTTGCAAATTATGTCAGTTTTCAGAGGTGGAAAATGAAAGTTAAAACTTAAAATAATTTACAGTGTGAGGAACATCCTATTTATTAACTGAGCTCTGCAGTAGGTGCTATTTCTGCAAGTTTTTTATATGTGACCCTGTACAGAGATTATTTCAAGGGTTATTTTCTCAGTGAGAGTAGATAGAAAATATTGTTGAAATGGCATTTTAGAGGGAAAAATTTAATCTCTTCACAAGATACTGGTTGGAGTTAGTATTCCTGACGACTAGGGCTACCTAAACCCCTACAGAATCTTGGGATTCAACATATCTTTGTATTGAGAAACTTTAAAGGCTAGGCATACCCTGACACCTTTTAAAAACCTATTTTCTTTTATAACACAGCTTTTCCTTTTCCGTAGCTCATAAAAATGTTATTAGACTAAAGTAGTGTGTGTAAATCTGTATTGGGGTTATGCACCTGAACTGTTGGACTATGACTAACCATATAGCATGGATTGTCCTTCTTCCTCTTTTTCTTACTCTTTGAGTGCTAATTTCTGTTAGCCATTCGTAGTCACTCAGTTGTACATCTTTATATGCACTTGAATTATGAGGATCACCTTACATAGACCCCCTATTCCTTAATAACTTTTAAATTGTTCCATTTATATTTTTTATGATTTCTTTCTCAGTTAAAAAAAGGTGCTGCCAATAACATGGTGTCATGGATGTACAATATGTTTCTATATGTTACTACCAAGAAACAAAAAAATCCCCTTATACTATGTTCTTTCATTTGTCCTGGAAATTAAAGAACAACAAAGAATGTCTTAGTGTATTTTGAGGATTTTTTGTGAGTCCTCACTGTGCAAGAGAGCCAACATTATTCAACCAATTAAATTGCCTGGAACGGAGAAACTTCTAATATCTAGTGGGTAATTATAACTTGAAATAGTGTGTACTGATTGCTCAAACAACTGTATAAAATTTATGAGGTTTTTACTGGCTAATGAACAAAGTGAGGCAGATAGTATTATCAGTTGTTTGACTATTTTGCAACATGGAAATACAATTTCAGACAAATGTTTTTTGTAACAGTGGAACCTCTTTCTTTGCAAGGACTTGAATATATATTTCCTAGATAATCCCACTTGCAAATGTCACTTGTTAGAAGCAGCTTGTGCATAACAAAGATCATAATTAGGTCCTTTACTGGATAGGTGACAGACTGCCTTGGGTACCAGTCATCCTTGGTGCTCATTGAGTATTGCAGTGCTTAGCGATACTCTGATCATTTTGCACTTGTAATGATCAGATAGTAGTTAGGTGTACACAGGAGGGTGTTTTATCAGTAGAGCGAATGAATCCAAAAGAACTAATCTTAATTTTGATTCAGCCAATATGGCTGAATACTCCATATGTTTGGTTGATACCTGAGATAATTCAATACAGTTAGATTCCTTTTGTGGTTTTTATTTTGAGCTTCTTCTGTAGTGAAGGGAACCATATATACATTGACACTCAGATGATGGAAGAGATTAAATCTGTATTTTAGTTAAAATTACTTTTTATTGGCATATGGAGATCATTCCTAAGAGACATGGAAATGTCTCAAGAAATAAAACCATTTTAACACACATAGTCTAATTCAGGTATGGTCTAACACTTAATCTAATAATACATACTGTCTGTATGTGTATCTGTTACCCTGCCCTCCTCCACTACTAACAACTTTTTAAACCATTGGCCAGTTCTTGCCAAGTTTCACAGATGGCTAGAAGTCTCAAAGATGTAAAATATCCTATAAATTTTACAAAAATAAGTACTGCTTCTAGGAGAAAGATTGCTGTGTGATAACACCTTCTACTAAGTATCCCACAATCAGGAAAATACTCGAGTTATTTTGATTTAGCTATGTTATGATATAGCTGTGTAGTTCTCATCTTTCCAGGGCTGCTGTGAAACAAGGTGCTAATTGCATCACAAAGAGACAGTCTTCAAAGTTAAGATGGCTGGCAATTAAAAAGGGCTTCAAATGATGTATTTTTGTTATTCCTGCTGTAAAAAAAGTGGTTTTATAAATCTCTTGTATTTTGGGTTTTTTTATTTTTTTTTAATATACCAGTGAAAAATTGTACAAGGATTTTTTTTTTTTCTTATTCATTCCTGGACTATATGAAAAGAATTGCACCACAGACTCTCTGGCAGATGAAGTTTGTCAAATTATGAAGTTTGCAAAGAGCTATTCAATGTTATACCAGAGTGCCTTCACAAAATGGTAAAGTTATTCCTTAATTATGCTAGTATATATGGAAGGAGATTTTGTTATTTGTTTTCTTGGACTTTGTTGAAACTTCTTGGGTATTATTGTGATTATTTTCTTCTCCTCTTCCAGTATGTTTATACATTAGAAGTTGCTGAAATGACTATGTAGCAACTTCTAGAATTGCAATTTGAATGAATTAGAAAGTATCATCCAGAAGCTGAAGTAAAATATAATTCTGAATGGAATACTGGTAGCTGAAATCAAATTCTAGATGTGTAAAAGATTTAGAACTTCCCAATATGAGAACACAGTAAGAAAATATGCTTTAACTGCAGAAAAAATCTCAAAATTCAGCAAATTAGAACTGCTTTAATCTTTGGCTACCAGGTAAAGGGAATAAATGTATACACAGGAGAAGGAATCTGCCAGAAGTATGACAATTTATGGACTGTTAAAATAAGAATTTTAATACCTCATAGAAAATGTTAGGGAAACATTATTTACATCCTGTGAAACACCACTTGCACTCAAATACCTATTTATAACACATTATTTTCAGAGTTATTGCTTTTTTTTTCTTAGATATGAACAAAAGGTGTTGTGCTATTTGATACAATGGACTATAAATATTTTCTCTGTATATAGGCAAGAGTTACTTAACCATGTCTTGATAGCATGCATAACATAGCACTATTACCAAAACACACTAATGGAAAACTTTCTCTGATAGTCACTTCCTAAAGACCAAATATGGATGACCCAGAAGTTATAGATAGCTTAGTTCCTGTGATGGATGATGTTTAAGCACAAGATGGAGGACTCTCCACATTATGTAACTGTGGTTCACAGACTGGCTGACAGGTAAAGAAAGACTCAGATACCAGAATCAAGCTCTGAAACAATCTCCTTCTGGATAGAGGATGAAAAATTAATAGATTTTGCATGAGGGTGTGTAGGGAATGGATATTACTTTTTAATGCCAGGACACAAGTATTGAAGAAAATAGAAGAAAACCAGACTCCAAGAGCTGGAATTTTGTCCTCTAAAATACATTGACTTAGGATTATTTCAGTGTATAAATATTTGCATGGCATTAATCTGAATTTGTTCTTACAGTGAAGACTATCAGACCTTGAAAAAATCTGAAACTCTGAAATTATAATTTAGAGTAATTTAGCTACTTGTTTTTTTTAAAACATGACTGCAGGTTCTAGATAATTTTGACATTCTTAAAAACACCTTCCACCACTACTTTCATGTACATGATCTAACCAAGATTAACACTACTATTTATTTATTTATTTATTTATTGGTCTCCCTTACTAGGGGAGGAGTTTCAAAGTTTCCTGTTTAATGTAAACTTTCATAATTATTCATTATTCTGTACTTAAATTATATACCCAGAACACTCTGATGCCTAATGCAGGGTTGCCTGAAAGAGAGGCCAGATAGAGTTAGGAGAATAAAAAGGAGACAAATTTATTAATAGCCTTAGGTACATTCAGGACAAACAAAGTGCACTCGTGAGTCTACACCCAAAAATGGACACAGAGTCACAAGGTCTTAATTTTATAAGTTCTGTCTTATTAGCATATTGGGCCTTAATTCTCCAGTCACACCTTCAGGTGATGATGTCGACCACCCCAAGCTTGCTCCCCCAGTTCACTGTTGTTTACATATTTTGGGGCTCTGAGGCAACGAGAGTGTCCTTGGATTTCTACTCAGCAGCTATAGATACATGAAGAATAAAAGCTAAAATTTCATTAGGCATCAACTCTCTCTAATGAAATTTTAAATTTTTCAGTGAATGGCCAGTTGGTGTTACTTTTTCTAGTTTCTACCAGTAGCTAGTTTCAATAAGACAGCAGTTGCTCTAAGACGGAAGGTGTGCATGATGCTCATTTTGTATGTAAATACCTGGAAATTTTCCATTTTGAATTTTACTGTACTTCACAGCAATTACTTCTTTCTTTGATCATAAGTGGTCTATTTTCAAGGGAGCAGAAACCATGAATAAAATATAACCTTATGAACATATATTTACTTCTACATTTTGGGAGTTGTTTTTCATTAGAATGTTAGAATGGTTTTCATTAGAATCTCCAAACAGACCTTTACATAATTATATCAATTCAGTCTGAATAGAAATGGAACACCTGCCTGCTTTCTTTTCTAATCCTGATTGTATGTTTTGGTGAATAAACAAAAAAAAATCATTGGTAAAATATTTTAGCATCTGAGAATATTGTTTTAACAGCAACTGTTGAATCATCCATTCTAATCAAATGTATCAGCACTGGTTATGCAGAAGGTTTGCATAAATAATTAAGATGTTCTACCACATGAAAATATCTTGCTTTTTACTCCTGTAAAATAATACCCTTTTCAAGAGTATTCAATTAAAACTGTATCTGGAAAAAAACAACCTAAGGTCTTAAGAGCACAAAAGTTGATCAACTACATGAGGCGTTTTAGAAAAGGAAGTATAAGGTTGTAAAATCATTATATGTCACAGAATCAGAAAATATCCCAAGTTGGAAGAGATCCATAAGGATCATCAAGTCCAACTCCTGACTCTAAACAGGCAGTGCTCCTGACAGCCTAAAACTTACACCACATACCTAAGAGCTGTGTCCAGTTGTTTCTTAAATGTTTGCAGGCCTGGGGCCATGACTGCTTCCCTTGGGGACTTTGTTCTGGTGCTTCACCAGCAAAGAACTTTTTCATAATATCCAATCTGTACATTCCATGATGCAGCTTTAAGCCATTCCCTCGCACCCTGTCACCAGAGACACCCAAGAGAGGAGATCATCAATTCCCTCTCAGTTCCCCCTCACAGGAGGGGGATGAGGCATCCTTCAAGAGCACACCTAGTCTCTTAATTCATACCCACTAGGTGCCCTGTAGGCCTTTCACCATCTTTGTTGCCCTCCTTTGAACAAATTCTTATATTTTTATATCCTTTTGCTATTGTGGGTCCCTGAACCACACACAGTGATGAGGTGAGGTCATGCCAGCACAGGGCAGAGCGGGACCATTCCTCCTTTTAGCTGGTCAGCTCTACCATGCTTAATGCTCCCCAGGATGGGGGTGAACTTTTTGGCCATCAGTGACATTGTTGACTCAAATCAATCTTAGCATCAACCAAAGCCACCGTACCCCTTGTATAAATATTGCTCATGCAGAGTGTCTTTCCTTTTTTCCCAGAATATAAACAGGGAAAACTCTCAGCTTTTTCTCTGAGATAATACAGTTGGATAAAGACACTGTAGTTCATAATTTTTGCCTATTGCCCATTAGTGCTCCTCTTTATGCATTAAGAGCTGACTGCATTGTACAAGATGGAATAGCCTCTGCAATTGGGATCATCTGCTATGGAGAGAACAATTAGTTTTATGTACAAAGCATTGAACAGAATATATTTTCTATCAGACTTGCCGTAGGAACTTGGCTTTCCTACGGGTTTATTTGTTCAGCAAATCTCTGTATTGCTCTTTTTTTTTTTTTTCTTGTTATAGATGTAGCAATAGCAATATGCTCAAATCCATTTTTAAATCTTTCATTACTACTTTTATTTACAAATAACTGAGCTGGTGGCTGTGTAACTCTATTGCTGCCCATATAGTTATAGATTTTTGCTGGTTGTGCTTTTGGCTCCTGAAGAGCAATGATTTGCATTAAACAGCCTTGACAAACGTGATACAAGTGTTTGGAGAATATAAGACAAACACAATTCCTGGTACATTTCAACTGAAAGCTCCAGTCTGTCTCAGTAGGGTCTGACTGACTTACTGAGCTTTTACCAGAGTGCCCATTATCACTCTGCTGATGTGTTTAATAGATGCATTAAAGACACTTGAAAATTATTTAGGTATCATAGACTCACCATGCTTTCAATCCTTGTATTCTATGTCTCAGGAAATAACATGGGCTTATGTAAATTATATTTTAGGTTTGCTTTGTAAGAGCCTCTGAAACAACTTGTGACTTTGCTTTTCATGTTTCTATAAATTTCTGTAAATTTCTATAAATATATAAACAAAACAGCATTATGGATTATTGTGTATGTGGGATTTCCCAATATTTCAGACTGATATCCAGCTATCATTAATCAAAATATATTTCCAATTGAATCTACTTGTGAAATACTTTCTGGATCCTGCAGTGCTGAACTTAATGCTTCATAAAGTTTAAGCTCTTGTTATTTAGACTCTTGACATTATTACCCTGCACATTTGCAATGGACTGCAAGGTATTACAGGAAATTAATTTTAACCAAGTGTTTCCCTTGCTCAAAAAGTTGTGTATCTGTAGCCACCATAGCTCTTATAAGACTCTTCCTTGTTCCTCAGAAAACAAAGTTATTTCTGCAAATCTTGGACTGCTTCTTTCTCCTCATCATTTGAAAGCATTATAAAGTCCCCATTTTTTTCCCTTTGCCATCTCTAAAGAACTTATAGATCTACTTGACCAGATTGAGTAGCAGCATTGATTCCTTTCCAGAAGTGAGAAATAGATGTTGGATTTGTATTTGCATACCATGTTAAAGATATATTAATGAGAGCTATTTTGAAGTCTTAATGGGTAAGAAAAAGGCGACAAATAGAAACATCCAATTTAGAAAGTGAATATGATAGGAGGATATGTATGAGTTGTTTGATATTTGTTTCTGAGAAATGACAAATAAGTTTAAGAATAGTCCTGGATATGTTGTGTATATTGTCCAGCATAAGTAAAAAAAAATGAGACATTGAAACAAGGAAGAAGGAAGTCCTGTCAGCCTGTAGTTGTAACCATGTGAAAAAAATATAGCTTGCAGAATGACTGTGATTTATGACCAATTTTCTTATTAAGAAGAAAAAAAAAAAAAAAACAAAACCCAGAAAGGACTATGTAATGAACCTGCCACTTAATTTTCATAACAACCAATAAAAACAAGTGTCTACCTGCAGTATGTCTTATTCAAGATAGGTAATTGCAAGTCATGAGTTTAACTTGAAAGGCCAAATTCAATATTTTTCATGTAGTAAAAAAAAGACATAAGAGAAATTCTGATATCCTAAATACTTGCTATGAACACCTTTTTGTACACAATGCATGCATATTAAAAAAAAAAAAAAAGTACTTTATTTGTGTTCCAAAACAGATGCATTTCCAGACTACTTCTTGGAATACTATCAGCATTGTAGAAACAGAAAATTGTTCCTACTTTTATGAATTATTGTGCTTGATTCTGAAAGTGAGAGAAAAGGAGATTCAAGGGAGAGTTTATATTACTAGTCCTGGATTACATGAAATGTGGTACAAAACATAGAAAAACAAGGACAATTAAGTACAAAGCGTGTGTTTAACTACATTTTTAAGATCACCAGCTCTGCTGCCTTCACTTGTAACACTTCAACCAAATTTTGAAAATCCCCTGTCATCAATTTATCAGTGTTCTACTGAATGACAGAGTAGCCAAGATAACACTAAGTAAAAAATGTGATCTGCAGGGTGTGTCTTGTAGTGACAATGGAAACCTTTAAGTGAGGAATAGATCTAAATAAGGTGATATTTTTCTGTGTAGATTTTTTTTTTAATGTTAAATATCACACCTTTTCATAAAGATGAGGATAACTTGTAGTTACCACTTTTACCACAGTTCTCTCAGGCTATTGTTAAGACTTCTCACCCTCAAAGTCTGCAGAGATAGCCAAAATTCTGTGCCCTCCAAAAGTCCCAGAGGTTTACTCTTTGGTTTTTTTGGGGTTTTTTTGTTGTTTTTTTTTGTTTGGTTGGGGGGTTTTTTTGTTTGGGGTTTTTTTTTCTTTTTTTTGTTTTGGGTTGTGCTTTTAATGTATATATTTATTTGGAAAGAGTTATGCTAGCTCTGCATCTTTTCTTAAGCTTAAAGTTTTGGGCTATGCATTTAGTACTGTAAGTGACCTCTTCATTGTTCAACACAATTTTATCCGTAGCTGAGTTGATTATTTACTATGACTTTTACTATATCATGGGAAGTGCATGGTTTTGTACAGGTATGTTTCCTTCCAGATGAAAATGGGTGAGTGGGAACAGGCATAATGCCATTATAAAATTATTATTTGAGAAAATGTGAAATATATCACAGCAGTAAACTTGATCTGCTTCCTCAATAAATATACTAAATAATGTATTCTGTTTTGGAGGGTGGGCTTTTTTCTGCAATTAACTGAGTGCCTTGTTCTTTTCTGCATCTTATGCATGAAACAACTCACGGTGACACTGACACACTTTATCTTCAGAGCCATCACAGAATATTGTAATTCCATTCCTACAGCATTGTGAAAGTTGATGCATTCATTTAAGCAGAGCTAGAGCTATACCTTGTGCCAGATCACACATTTCACAGTGTCAGCCAAGAAGATAATTTAGTAGGATGATTTTTGCATACTAAGAATCAGTCTGAGAACATTTGCAGTCCTTCAAGTGTTCAATTTATGCCTTGTCACTAATCATGAAGATAGAAAACAGATACCTTAAGCTCCAGGCACTTATCCAGCTTGGCTGCTTATTCTGGAGCATGGAGCAGTGTGGGTTCTGGTAGGGTGCTCTGATTACCATCAAAATCCCAGGCTGTACTAGAGGGGCATAACAGCAATGTTAAAGTCACACATGGAAAAAGCAGGCGTTTTCTTGTAACCTGACAGAAAACTACAGCTGCATCATTTTTGTAGGGAAGGCAATTTTATTTCTTATCAGAGCAGCAACATGATTGGAAAATTTCTTACAGTGTGACATCCCAGCTTTCATAGGAAAAATATTTGAACATAATTTCTTTTTCTAAGTTTGTATATGTCAGTAAAATATTTGTTTCACGTATATACAACAAAGTAGGTAGATGATAGATTTTTGTTTCTCTTTGATTGTTCATCTCCTAATAATAGAGTTTTGTTTTGCAGCAATAACTTTTTCTGCAATGGAGTATATATTTCCCACCTTGTATTATTACATTGCCTTTGTTCTCTGACTTTCAATGGTCTAGAAAAATACAGCTATTTTTTTTGAAAAATCACTTTTTGGTGCATTACTGAACAGATAAATATAACCTTGCTTCAAGTATGTGACAAGAGGACTACTTGGTATTATAAGATGAAGGAAGAAGAGCTTTCCAAGTGTAAGAGATAAGAAATATTATAGAAAATTAGATTTTTTTTCTTGTTATTTAATATTTCTGATTTCTTCTTTTTATTATCTTTTGTCAAATCTATACTCTACAATTTCATGTGTGGTACTAAAACTTTTTTTTGGCTGTTTTTTGGGGTTTTTTTCTGATTTTTGATGGTCAAAACTTGGGAAAATATTGTTTTAGAAAAAAATGGAAACCTCTGGAAATTGTAGCTTCAGGTCATTGAAATCATAAAATGATTGATTTTTTTTTCTCAAAATATGAATGATAATATATATTTTTAAATATTTTTGGGAAGTATTTGAAAATAAGAGGGTAATGGTCTAATGTAGATATATACAACAGCAATTTTCTATGGAACTGAAGTATTCTATAGCAAAAACATTTAACTTGATTCAGCCAATGGCTGTGTGAGTAGACAACAGAAGGAGTTTTGTGACGTGGGACCCATTCTCTGCAATAATTTTCTTTTCAAATATGGTGGGAGTTAGTCTTATCTTTGGCAAAAAAACATAGGGTTCTGCTCAAGAATTTACTTTGGCAACAATTCTGCGTGGTTATCTAAGCCGTTTCTCCTCAATGTTCTAAATTATAGAATGAAACAAAATTTATTTCATTACTAGTTCAACAGCCTCAAAAATTACTAGCTTATTTAAAAAATATTCAGGCTGATGATATTCCATGTGAATGGTTAAAAATTAAAAAAAAAAACAAAAAAACCAAAAAAACTAAGGTGAAAAATTGAGAATCCAAGCCAAATTAAGATGAAATTAAAATCCTTTAATTTTACAGACTTCCACAGGTATGGAAGAAAAAGTATTTTTTCAGCCTCCACTTAGTGCTAAAATCTTTTTTTATTATTAGTGAATATGATAGGAATCAACATACCGGAACACTAATGATATAACTGAACCGCCAATGATATAAACATGTGCATTCCTCACCCTTTTTTTTTTTTTTATTGCTTCTAAAAGATCATCGTCTTTAATTTTAGAATAGTGTTGTTGTAGAAGTTAGGGATAAGACAGTTGCAAGGGTGGGTTTGAAAATTGAAACAGTTTATTGTCTTGGAAGGTAGGTATTTTTGCTGTTTTGCTGCATTGCTCAAAGTAGTAATGCTTTGAGCTTCTCTTCTGGATTTTGTATGTCCTTATTATTCAAATTGAATCAGAAATATTTCAAGGCAGATAAAAGAGAAGGTACAATGCAATAAGAAAAGTACTGAATTATTGTTATATAATGGGTGTGTGCAAGTGTGTGTACAAAAATTCTATGTATGCTGCAGAGTTATGTTTTAAGTTACCTTTTTTGCAGTTCAGGGAACCACAAGAGTAAATATTATAGACTAACATCTGCAGAACACAGGACAGTTGAATTAAAATGTTGTCTTCAGCCAAGAACTGAAATTCCATCTGCTCAGCTCAGTTTTATGCAAGGTCTTTGAGCTCATTAGAGCTAGCTTCATTGAACATTTCTCCTCTTTTTAAATCACACATAGTGTGATAAAGCAGTTGCAGGACCTATTATAGAAGAAAACATTGAGGCAGGTTGCCTTCTCTTAGCAGAGAAGGTTTGGTTGTGGTGAGGTTTGAGTTTTGCTTGTAAAATACCTCTTTTTTATCTGTCAACCAAGAGCAATTTCCAAAATTTCTGGGACCAGTGGACATTCAGCCATGATTCCTGGCATCACAGGAGCAGCTTTCTTTAACCTAGAACCTTGAGGAACCATGTAGCATATGGGGCTCTTTGCAGATAAGGAGTTTTACCTTTCTTTTCCCTCCCTCCCATTTCTATCCCCTCCTCAGTCCACCTGGAAGTGTGAGCAAGGCTGTAAGAGAAAGCAGAGATTTTTACCTGTGCAAAATCTCAAAACTTGCTCCTTTTATAGCCATGAAATGTGTGAGACTTCACTGGCTATTTGCACTTATATTTTATATTTTCTGAATTTCACAGAAAAAGTTTCTTTCACAGTCACTGGCACAAAGTAAGGAGTCCTCCTCATCTGCATGTTTTTTTTCTCTGATGAATCATAGAGTTTATGAACCAAGTCATTTATTTTGTTCTGATGTGTGTTTTCTGCTCCATTTATTTAAAAGCTGTGAGCTATTTCTTCAGAATTTGTTTGAGGGAGGAAGAAAACAACAGAACTTGCAGGAAACAGGGATGTTAAGTTAATGCTATTGAAGTCAATCATACAAATCCAATTGATTAAAATGTGACAAGCATTTAATTCTGGTTTTCTCCACCAACTCATAAAATTCAAATTAATTCATCTTTTCTCTTTTTTACAATAAATTTTTATTGTAATATTCATAAAAAAATTTCTTGAGTTCCTTGGAGCTACAGGGTATATAAAAAAGGTGACAAAATATGCTTCCTAAATCATACCAATCATAATGATTAGGCATACAAATACCCTGTAAACTAACTGTCCCAAAAGGACTTTTTTCCCTGTATTACAGCCATCAAAACCCCAGCTGTCACCTCAGTGTCTCTGTGATTGCTCTTCCCCTTCATTAAAGAGATGCAGCAGCATCTCTTTTGGCAGCACCATCACAGGAATTCTATTTACCCTATTTTGGTTTAATTGATTGTCCAGAGTTTTCAGTTCCACAGCTCCATCCAAGAAACTATGGAAATTATGGAGATATTCAAGGACCATCTGGACACAATCCTGTGCTACATGCTCTAGGGTGACCCTGCTTGAGCAGGGAGGTTGGAACAGATGACCCCCTGTGGTCCCTTCCAACCTGATCCATTCTGTGATTCTCTGATACTGAGGAATGAAGAGGCTTATTGATGTTGTGGAGAAACCTGAGTTTCACCTTATTTATTACCATTTTTCCATTCTTTTTCTCTGTACTACTTTTTACATGACTACAGACAAACTGTCATGCATATTTGTAAACAGAGAAAGCTGAAGGATTAGTTTCTGCCTACGTGATTATCTTACTGTATTTTAGATTTGGTATTTAAAGAAGCAAAAATCAAAAACCCCAAACCCTTCAGCACACCAAGTCATCAAAGGTGTTTTTATATGATGTGTTTAATATCGATCCTTTTGACATAAGGACAGTGTCAGATACTGACTGAGCCTATGCTTGAATTTGTTGATTTCATTTACATTTCACACATGAAGGGTTTGTTTGAATGGCCTGAGGAGAAGGAAGACCTTTTTCTACTGAACCTTGATGTATACTTGTACAAAAAGGATGCTAAGTTTTTAATTCTCTTAACATACTAAGTCACAGGGGTGAAAAAAAAAGTGAAGTTGTAGTAATAATAAATAGTATTTCACAGGCCATTAAATTTTCAAACCAATGTGAAAACAGCTGGTATTGTTTTGTGTTAACGGAGAGAAAAGAACACAGGACATGTCTTCCCCACACTCAAGAAAGAGATCCGTGCCTCAGTCTGTTCACACCATGCTGCCTTTGAAGTAATGACTCCCACACCCTCACGGAAAGGGTCGCTGCTGAAGCTAGTTAAAGCTCTGAGTTGCTCATTCAGCTTCCTGAAATGACTAACAAAGGACAAGTTTTAAATGACATGAGGTGGGTCTCAGTGGAAGGAACCACTTTTGATCCAGGGTTCTGATTTTAAGACCTAACTCCCTGAGGAAGCAAGAGGAACCCTGTCCTGAATTTTCTATTTTGAAAAGTGCACCAGGGTTCACTGTAGATCAAATGCACTGCTGCAGTCCCAGCTGAACCACTTTATCAGAATTAACTGGAAAAAGTGTATCTTTTAATACAATTACATATTCCTGTAACTGAGCCCTCCAATTCAAATGCAGAGTGCCCATATATTTTCTGCTCTATCTGAATGGAAGAAGTGGGAGAAACCACTAAGAATAGTACTCTAAAGCACAGAAAAACATTTTGTGTGCAGGATTATTAATGCAGTCTGAAGCCAAAACCTGATTAAATTTGATGAAGAATATATCACGGATACAAATAGATGGACAGAAACTTGTGCGTGTTCAGATATAAATAAGTGTCTTGTTAAAAATGTGCACTCTTTTCTTCTCTTGTGACCTTTCCCCAGTTCCATGGTTTTCACAGGTGCTGTTGTTTATAGAGGGATTCCAATTTTAGTTTGAGTCAATGTTCTCTGTTCTTTACAGCCAAATCTGAAGGACTTTTTCCAGCCCATTCAAGTAATTGACATTAATTCAAACAAATAGTTATTTTTATCTTTGTTTTGTAACTTTGGTGAATTAGTATTACACACACAAGGTACTTTGCTTTGTCCAAATGAGCAAAAAAACCCCACTGTCTCCCTCGGTAAATAGCATCACTTTTGAGAATATTTCTCTAATAACCTCATTTCACAGCAGCTGTCACACAAATTAAAGTCATATATACTGAATGCACATAAGAAAAGCTGCAGAGAGGGGGTGGGTTATCTGATGGAGGATATTTTTGTATTGAACTCAGTTTTGTGAGCTAGATTTAATACATGAACAGAATCTTGTGTGCTCCTGTATTTTCCAGTGTTGTCCTTCAATGTGATTATTTGCTTTGCTGTTATGCAGACTTAGACATTAATGAGATATCATGATGGAAAAATAAATATTTATTTCTGCTATAGGGTACAATTTGTGGAAAAAAGAAAGTTAAAGCAAAAAAAAAATTGATTACCTCTTGAAGGAATTTTCTTCTTTTAAATATGTCTTGGGTTTGGAATTATGAAAGCAGCAGGCTATGAATTTTGTTCTTAAAGAAGTATTGAACACTGTTGTTCCTAAAATTTCTTTTAGTGGTGAGCCTTAAGAATAAGAAAAAATTTTCTTACTGGTACAGCTGTGATCTTGCCCAAGTCACTGTGGATTTTTTCTAAGTAGGGAAAACATGATTAGCATTACCCTTTATTTATTGTGGAGTTCAAGTGAGTATATAAAAGACCTAAAAATAAAACTGGTATTTTTACATTTTCCTTTGATGCCTTTGTTAATATTTTATAAACCTTTTCAAAATAAAGCAAACCACAAAGAAGTGCATGCTAGGTTAGTGAATGAGAACTTGTATTGCTGTATAGGTACAATAAATTATTAATTTTTATTTCTGTAGTTTACAGGGAATCCAAAGACACAAACACACAGAGGACTAAGCCTACATAATTTGACCTCTCTGCATGGTTGTTACACTTTGCATCTCACATTTGAGGAGCTTCCTTATTATTTGAAAAATCAATATATTTAATCGAGAAATGTATATGTGTGATAAAGCCATGCAAGTTATGTTCCTTGTATATAGACAGGATGATCTGTGGACTTTTAATAAAGTGACTGAGGTCATTTGTTTATGGCTGTGTCTTTAGCAGATACAGTAAAAAAGTGCACTGAAGAACATGCAAAATAATTTTTCTTTTATTCCTGGTTACACTTCCAGCTTTATTTGAGCTAACTTTAGTCATCCTTCGCTCCCTAGTTCACACTTTCCACTGAAACAATCCAGCTTCCTCAGCAGGATTGAGGAAGGATTGAGGATTGATCTTCATCCTTCTTATCCACAAACAGTGCCTCTGAACAGGCTGGAGAATCCCAGAGAGAATCTCAATGGAGTTCACCTATTCTGTATTTAGAATTAAGAGTAACTTGTCTGTTCTAAGCATGTATTTTGGGTGCAGTTAAAACTGTGGCCACGCTCACTATCTTTGCTCCAGTTGCAAAGTCCAGTCCATGGACCAAATGTTTGTATGGCAGCAAACTGGAGACCCATGTGCAGGGGTCTTGGTTGTCAAAGGCAGAATATAAGCAAACAGCAAAGACTGAGACTGTTTATTCCAGCCTGTACAGACGAATGAACAGCAAATTAAATATGGGGCAACTGTGAGAAGAAAGGAGGAACTGATGTGTTTATACACTTTGTATAAACATCTTTTCTCTTTTGTGGCCTTTTTCCATTCTGTCACTCAGTTCCTCTTGCTTTTATTTTAAAAGATCTTTTCTGGAAGAATCATTTACCCTGCAGGCTAGTCAGCTCCTCCTGAAAGTGTGTGAGAGAATAACATTCCATCAATGCTTTCTTCCCCTGTTATGTGTGCTTTCTTAAACTGCAGTTTCTGGCAGCAAAAAATTTATTTTATAATTCTAGCTTAAGTTTAAAAAGAAAATCGGGAGGATTCTTCCTTTGACATGCAATAAAGATCTAAAACATTATTGCATTTTACCCTCCAGACTTAGAAACCAAATTAAAAGAAGTCTTCACTTCCCTCCCCCGCCCCCCCCCACCCCAAGCTGACTTCTGATAATTTAGTGTTTTGCGTTGACAGTATTTGGCTCCTGTAAGAATTACAAAAAAATTTGAGGCATCAAAACAAAAGTTGCCATCTTGATAACCCATGTTTCTCTGATAAAAGGCATCAATATTTTTTTAATTGATGTGCAAAAGGGAATGAAAGAGAAGCTGGAAAAAAAGGTATTTATGCGCACTTCTCACGGGAGAATGATATCTGCACATGAAGCGTATGAGACAGTATAAAGATACAGTGGGGTATTTATTTATAACTGTGTAGATTGTCCTTTATTTATTCTCTTGCTTTATAAAAATCCAAAGTTGTCATCCCAATTATATATATACTGAAATATATTTTATTTAAAAAAACCCAAAACACCAAAACTAAACCTCATCTGTCTTTTTCATTTCTCTAGCTCACCATCTGCATGTCAGTTGAGGGGAGTGAGTGAATAAAAGAAAATAAAGTGGTATAACAAATTTTAAAAAGCCGGTTGATTCAGGTAAGTGATGTACCTTGTAGGATTTAGCAAACCAGTTTAGATGAAATGAATGATTCTGTATCTTTTAGTCATACATAGAAGCAGATACAAATGTCAGTTGTGTATAACCCTATCACACCTCTGAGTAAAATATTAGCTGTCACGTTATATGTGAAATAGGTTTAAAAGTTTTGGTGCTTTTATTCACTGAGAGACAAGAAAAAATATAATATGTGATTTCAAGGCATTAATTCTGTGGACCAAAAAGAAGGAAAAACCCAGCACCTGAGGTTACTGTTCCCATATAGTTCTAGGGTTAAAATGAATTGTTTGAATTGCAAAAGTGCTTGGAAGCTAGAACAGCCTTTGAGGTTCAGGCAAGTTAATTAGTGCAGGAATAGTTCTTTTCATAACGAATGAGCACTGTGACATTTTACAGTGAGCAGACACTGTAAGCGTCTGGGCAAAGGAGTGGCTTGAGTGCACAGAGCTTCATCTTGGTGCAGTTACAAGCCAGTAAAGAGCCATCAGTAATGGTCACAGGACAGCCTCAGTTGCATAGTGGAAGGCATCTGCCAGAAACTGCATGCCCAAATGGAGAGAATAGATTAATTGTCTGACCAGCTTAAGGAAGTGTCATGACTGGAAAAATCATGGAAAATCTTACCAAATTTAGTATCTGCTGGAAGGGCAATATAACATGGCAGAGTGCAAGCAAACAAAGATAGGCCTGTTGTGTGTTAAAGACAATCTCTTGACACAAGTAATCAATAGGCCAATTAGGGCAGATGTCCTGCAGACCTGTTATTCACAAAAAAGGGAAGAACTGGATAAATATATGAATGTCCGAGATGGCCTTAATTGCAGTGACCACAAGACTGTAAAGTTTAAAATTCTGAAAAAAAAGATGAACAAGGTAAATAGAATCATATGGACTTGAGGAGAAACAATTTTGGTTTGTTCAGGAATCTTCTTGGCAGGATCCCGTAAGAGTTTGACTTGGAGAACAAAAGGAGCTGCCATGGGGAGCTGCTTGACCTTCAAGGACAATGTCAGCAGTTAGAGTGGTCTATGTCAGTTTGCAGAAAGAAGCCACACAGATATTGCAGAAGACCCTTATGGGTGAACAGCAGAATCTTGACTGAAAAAGCAAAACCAGAATCTACAGAAGGTAGAAGCTCTGATGTGCTTCCTGGTTATTTCTGACAGAGGCATTGCCCGGGCGTGTCGAGGTGAGGTTAGGAAAGCTGCAGCTCAGTTTGATCATGAACTGTAAAAGCAACAAAGTTGGCTTTTGTGAGTACATTGCCAGCAAAAGGGGAACTGGGCCCATTGCTCAGTGGGGCAGAGGAACTAATGACAAAGGACATGAAAAAGGTCAAGCTGACACAAAGTTCATGAATTTCAACAAAGGTGAATGCTGCGTCTTGCATCTAGGTTGGAATAATTTACCATGCAGCAGTGTAGGCTTGGTGCCAGCAGGATAGAAAACATCTTTGCAGAGAAGGTCATGAGCAGGTCCTGGTAAAGAAAGCCAAGTGAAAAAGCCAACTGCATTCTGCAGAATATTAGCAAGAAAGGTGCCAATAAGCTGAGGGGAATAAACCTCCCCCTCTATTAAACACTTGTGGGACTGCATTAGGAGGATTGTGTGCAGTTTGAGCACCCTATTTACATATAAACATTGATGTTTTGGAGCAAACACAAGGAGCTACTGAGATGGTTGGGAGGGTTGGAGTACATGATAAATGAGGAGAGGTTAAGAGAGCTGGGTTTGTATAGTCCTAAGAAGATAAGCTGCAGGGAGGTCTTACTGCTCTCTTCAGCTGCTAAATGACAGAGTACAAAGAAGATGGAGATGGATTCTAAATGGTGCATGACAATATAGCAGAATACAATGTGTACAGCTGGTACATAAGAAATGTTGGTCAGAAAAACATAAATATAATGAGAACAATCAAATATTGGAACAGGATTCCCAGTGTGGTGTGTAATAAAGGCATGCTAAACTTTACTGGACAAGTACTTGAGCAACCTGATCTCCTTGTCCTTACTTTGAACAGGGTTCCCATTCAGACTATGTAATTCTACTGTTCTATAGTCACTCCTTAAAATAAGACAGATCATTGAAAACAAGACAGAACAAAGTGTCATGATTATAAAGTAAATATTGAAAGACGTAACTTTTAATCTTGAAGTTTCCTTTATTGTGTGAATGTAACACTTTGCTGTATTTCTGATAAACTAGATAGAAACTGAAATGCAGCATTGTCAGTTTGTTTCTGGCACAAATAACAAAAGGTGTGTGGGAAAGCTCTTGTTAGGAGCTCCTGTTTAAAGCTTCCCTTCTGACTTCCAGAAAAGGACTATATTCAGAAGTGTCAAGATAAGCATTGAAGATGCTTCTGACTTTATCTGAATTGAACTCTACTGTCAAAAAAAAATCCACATTTCTTAATTATTTATGATGGTTCCACCAATAAATGGAAGGAAAAATGCTCAAACAGTGTGAGGTTTGTGACCATATTTTGATTTTTCACTCAGTTGCTAAAAGATCAGTAGAGCTTTTTGTATGACAAATATTTTTGTTACATCAGAACATCATTCAGTGAAAACCATTTCCCACATTCTTACTAAAATAAATTATGACTATTGGAAGTAGAGCCACGACTTTAATATCACTTTGTCATTTCACTACACTCTTTAAACAGAAAGAAATAACCTGACAAAAATATTCTGGGTTAAGCTGAAAGTGAATTTGCAGTAAGCATTCTTTGTCACTAATATTTCTAGAAGTGGATGTGTGTTCTGTTCCTAGTAGAAATAGCTGAATATCTGAGGATATAAGTAAATAAGCTCCCAGTGGTAATTAAGGCTGACATGGATTTTAATGGAGGCATTGAGTTTCTTTGGTTGGTTTGGTTTGTTGTTTTTTTCTTTTTTTTTTAATCCATTGGACTGAGTAATGTACTCTCATCTGGGCAAAATATTCCAGTGCTGTTAATTTGCCAAGAATTCTGGGCTCTGAGGAAATACATGAATAAAAACCAGAGGTTTATTTCTCTGTGAAGAACAAGATGTGAATGTTTCTGTTTAACTGTAGTGATTATACTGTACTAAGTCTCCAGCCTTTCACAGTTTATGTAAATAAAACTTTCTTTTAATGTGCCTGAAGTACATGAGCAGCCATACGTACTTACATTATCTCAGTAAAGGAGTATAAGCATTATTTATGACAATTAAAAGAAAGAAGTATTTATAGAAATGTATTGGTAATTCTTGATACTGAAGTAGTGGAGAGAGAAATTTTTATATGTTGTTAACTGCAACTTCAACAGCATCTTGATAAACCGTAGAGGCTTGACTGTCAAAATTGTCAAAATTATAGCCAATGACATGTTGATAGCTGTGGTGTTGTTGTTTTCTACCTAGAGATGGACTGAGGGAGGTGACCCTTCTGTGAGATTTATTGTAAGACTTTGCTGCAGGACAGAGGATCAGACTGTAGCTATAATTTTACTTTGCATTAGCTGTCAGTTAAAAAATATATTGGGAAGATGTCCTATTCACAGATTTCTTTATAGTACAGCCTAAAATTACATATTTGAACATATTCAGTTGACAGTTACGTGAAAGTAATGATATAGTTGAGAGGAAATAAATACTTTGAAGCCAATGAAACTTAGTTCCATGAGTGAATGGAAATTTTCTTAGAACATGCCCTCCGTGGGATGAATATAATTTAAGCACAGATGAAACGAGAAATAGTCTTATAATTATGCATATTGAAGGGTTATTGTAACATTAAGCAGCATGTGATAATTATTTTTTACAGTTTTAGTCTTACGTATTCTGCAGTTTTCAGTTTGCACTATTCTGCTCAAAGCATTTGCAGTCTAATGACTTTCAGATATGATAGTCAGGGTGTGGTGTACCTGAGAATCCTTTACTAACTTCTTACAAACTTGTTGTTTTGCGAATACTAAACTTGATTGATTGACTCAACTACTTTGCAGTAATCATTGTGGGTGGGTGGAGAGGAGGAGTTAGTCGATTGTTGGGAAGATTTTGAAATTGGCAAATGATTTGCCCATTGAGCTCAAGTCAGCTTCATGCTGTGTGAACCAGTAGACCCTCTGACTTTTGTAAGAAGAATGTGAAATTCTTTCCCTAAGCAATTTCAGCCACAGATGCAAAAAACCTGGCTGTACAATTCCTGGGCAGTTATCTTTGATTTATACTGAGAGATGGGTATGTCTGGCTCTGACAAGGATGTAAGCTGGGGGAAAGGAATGGTTTTCTGGATCAGAGAGAATTACATTTCTGGTAGAAACAGGAAATGCCTTTAGAATCTGCCCTATGAGGGAAATTTTGATTGAAGTTTTTTTACTCGAGTTGTAATGCTAAACCCTGGGACTTGACATAGAATATATGATGATTTTCAGTGACCTTTGTGGAGAGACCCACCCCGACTATGAGGGAAGTTGGAGCAAGCTCTGTGTGTTTTATTTTTTTTTCCAGGCTTTGGGGTAAACTCTTGCTGGAGTTAAAATACTCAAGAGAGAAAAAACAGTCCCTGCCTGTTAGTTTAAAAAATAAAGTAAAGAATTGTGAATTGCTACACAGCATAAAGGTAAATCAATACATTTTGCAGGGTAGTGTTTTTATTATTTTCTTTCTTTTTTATTTTATTTTTTTTAATGTGCACCTTAATTATTAGGGGTACCTATGTAGATATCTCTCTTCTAAGCACTACAGAAGTCATATTGGGAAAAATAACTATTTTCTTCTTTTGCATATTTTTTTTCCCAACACATACTGTTACTGGCTAGTCAAGTCTTTGGTCAGCATTTTGTCACTTCTTGATCATAAATTATAGATGTAACGTCTTAAGATCCTTATTTGGGAAACTGCTTGAACAAAGGCAGTGATCTCATGTGCGTCTTCTGAGGACTGTTGCTGCATTAGAACGTACACTGTGAGGGAGGATAGGTTAACTTCCAAGGTGTGGATTCAAACTGGTATCTCGTTTGCATCCCAATTGCAACTCTGTGTTCAGCTAAAAAGAGAACTCATTACCAGGTTCCTCCATCTGACTTGCACGCTGTTTAAATAGGAACAGGATGTATCATGACCATGGCAAAGAAAAGGGAAGTGAAACAGTGAATATATAAGGAATCTCATCTGTTGTTTGAAATGGCAGTTTCCTAACACAAAAATGAGAGCTTTTACATGTTCACATCAAGAAGATTAGAATGGTGACAGTCATTGAAGAACACCATTTAAAGTCACTGAACCATCTTCCTTGCCGACCTTTATTTTTCATGTGATTTTAGGACTGCGTGGAAAACACTGAACAATTAATGAAAATTACAGTTTGATGGAAAAATGTGTAACAGCATAAAATACCAAGGAAAAAAAAAGAAAGCAGGACTAAGAGAGCTTAGCCTCTTTATTGAGAGGTTTTTAATTGTATTTAGTTAACTACCCCAGTTAACTACCCTTGCGAATTAACTATCCTTGCAGATGTTCTTTTCTAGCAACCAGGAAAGCATTTTTTTAGCTTTACCTTATAAATTGTTATTTAGTTATTATCTAAGTAATCTTTATTAAAATAATCCTGAATTATTTTAGAGCTTGTCCCCTAATTTTCAAAGCCTGAACTGATGTGAATAGCTCTTTCAGCATTGCAGCCTTTGTGAAAGTAGGATGTACGAACTTTGAGATTGTAAGCATGTGGTTTGTGGATTTACACCATTGAAAAACCTTCTTAACAAGAATTTTTTCCTGCTATATAGACAAAATTGATCGTACTTAATTTTTGTGTATCAGATCAACATTTTTGTAAAAATACTTCTCCCAAGGGAACAATTGTGCATTTGAGATTGAAAGGAGTTTAGAAAGCCAGCTTTGACTATGTCCATTAATAAGTCTTTGCTTACCTTTTTTGAATTCTTTGAAGTAAATCTTGTTTTAAGGAAAGTAGAGATTAGGGTAAAAGAACACTATTTGCAGGTGATTTCAACCTTTACTGCCATTTATAATTCCATTATTTACTCTAAAACATCCAGATGTCAAACCTCAATGCAAAATCCATCACAGTTATATAAAGCTAGAGGCATAAGTGTGAACCTGAAAATCCTACTGCGTCCCAGAGATTCTTCTAGGTCAACAGCAGTCACCAGGAGATGCTCCTGCTTCCATTGGCCCTGTAGTGTCAACTTGCTGTATCCATCCTCACTGCAGCCCCAGAGACCTGGCAAGAAATCTGGCTGGAGGGTTCTTGTTGGCTGTTCCAGGATCCAGCAGGCACACTTAGCTAAGGGCTAGTTTGTTACCCAGTTGTCATTAATCAAACTCAACTAAAGTAAAGTAAAGTTAAAATTCAAGTGCTAGCCTCTGTCTATAGCATTCAAAACAGTCTAGACCACACAGTTTAAACCATTTTGAGGCTAAAGTGAGAGGCATTGCAGTTATCCTTGCTGCACAAGCCTTGCATCAAATTATTTGTTCCTCACTCCTTGACTTATATTTATGCTGTCAAAATGGCAGTCAGGCTTACACTCTTTCTGCTTGTCTTAAACCTCAAATACACTTGCTCAAAAGATTTTGTAAGGTAATTTACAAAGCACACTTGGTGGCCTCTTACATTTCATTGCATATGAGTTAACAATGTATAACAACATGTACTTTAAAACTGTGTGATACAAAGATCTCTGTAGAATAACTGAATAATAACTTTTCACTGAGACCAGATGTATTGCCTGCTGAGATCACCCCTCCCTAAACATAATGGGAAAGTAAACTAACAGGAACACAGGAAACAGCAGCAAGTGTTCATGATATATGAAAATGTGTAAAAAAAGTTGATAAAGAAATTACCAGTTTGTGCTTATTTATTGGCATTACTGCTGAGAACACCTGCCTGAACAGTGTTAGGATGTTTAATTTTGAAGAACTTACACAGAGAAATTGAAGCATTTTGATTATATTACTGTCTAGTTTTACTATTAATTTCAGAACTGTTCACCTATCCCTTTGTTTTGGTGCAACGTTTTATTGAAGCTCTAAAATCTGTGATGTAGGGAAATCATTCAGTTCAGTCTTATAGTCTATTTTCACTAAAGGTTTGCATCATCAGAACCATATAGAAGATTTTACCTGTGGACAGTTCCCTAGAATTCCCTGCTAGGTTGCACATTTAGTTTACAATTTCTGTATCAAGAGAATGCATATGCTTGGTCCCTAGGCTGAGCAGCACTGGCTCTTGAAGGGTAAAGCTAAGTCATGTCATTACATGAGTCATTATTTTAATTAGCATTCGTTGCCAGAGGGGTTTTGGTCACTTGAAAACTTTAAGTATGTGACAAAAAACTCGTAGAACAGCAGAAAGCATAATTACTTGCCTGTGTTTGATTCAAGCATGATAACAGTTGATTGTGCAAGAGATCACCTAGCAGAGTCAGTTGCAATGCATACTTTGTGCACCTACCTTGGTGAATTGGGCATTAAATGTTTTTTTTTTTCTGTGAATGATCTGTCATTTGTGTGAACATATTCCTACCCAGTTGCAGGACTTGCTGGTTTTTTCATGCTGAAATTCCTGAGATCACTCCCTACCCATTTCTCCTGCCTGTTGACATCCTACTGAGTGGCAGCACAACCATCTGGTTCATCTGTCACACCCCCACCCACCCCTGCTTTTCTATCATCTGCAATCTGCAGAAGAGTGGACTCTGTCCCATTTTCCAGGTCATTTATGAAGATGTAAGTAGTCCAAGCCTCCCTATTAACACCTGGGGTACAGTGCTGGCTTCCAGCTGGACTTTGTACTGCTTACCACAACCCTCTCTGCCTGGCCCATCAGCTGGTGTTAAGTCCACCTTACTGCACTTACCTAACCCATCCTTCATCAGCTTGGCTATGAAGGTGTTACAGGAATGTCAAAAGCCTCCCTAATGAGGATGAGGTCATCAACACCCACTGCCCCTCCTTCCCCCACCAAGCTAGTCACCTCACTACTGGGGGGATTAAGGTTGGTTAACCACAATTCCCACTTAATAAATCCATGCCTACTGCTCCTGATAATTTTCTTGTCTTTCTTATATGTTCCTGGAAATAGTTTCCAATATTAGATGCTCCATCACCATCCCAGTGATGGAGATGAGGTTGATCAACCTGCAGTTTGCTGGATCTTCTTGTCCCTCTTGAAAATAGGAGTGATATTTGCTTTCTTCCAGTCTTCAAGAACCTCTTCTGATTGTCCCACAGTATCAGTCAGCTCCCACAGTACTTGTGGGCTCTTTCTGTCAGGATTCATGGGCAGATTATTTAAAATTTCCCTGGTATGATTCTCCTCCACCAAGAATGTCTTCCTTACTCCAGATTTTTCCACTGGACCAAGGGGCCTGTGATTCCTGAAGACTAGATTTTCCAATAAAGGCTGAGGTGCAGAAGTCATTGAGTATCTCAAGTCAAAAATTAATCAGAAATATGTTTGGTTTGAGTCATTTCGTAGAGAGTTTTTGTAGACCATTGCCTGAACTCCTGTTGGAGTGTTGTAAATCACAGGTTTTGCAGTCCATGTGGGTGTTATATCTATGGAGTTGGAAGTCTGCCTTCATCATATGTTCATGTCTCAGTGTCATAGCATAAGGCACCAAAGTGCCACTGGGTTTGAGGATTCCTGTGCTTTTGTACAAACAGCCTGAAGGTTTGGGAGGTTACAGCGCGCTCTTCCTGGGTGTACATTTTTTTTTCCCTTGCTCTGAGAATTTAGAAATACTGATGTCAGATGGTAGCTAATTTTATTTGCTCTGTTTTCATGGTGACTAAACAAGACTGAAAAGAGAGTTAAGTTACTTACTTAGCTTCTAAGTGGCTTACTTATTTAATATCCTTCTTGAAATTTGATGACTTTATGTTGTGTAAGTATTTAGTTAATGTTGATTACCTGTAAACCTCAGATATGGCTTTCTAAAACCTGCTGCACATTTGCCTAATAAATAGATTCCCTGAAATTATTTATATTTATTCTTTTATACTTTGAATCTTCTTTCCCCAGCCAGTGTAGGGAGAAAAACTGTCGCACTAAAAGCCTGATTTTGTTCTGCTCTTGCACATGCAATCCATTTGCTCAGTGGGATTCCAGCTAAGTATAGAAACACGACACTGGGGGATGTGTGCACCTAACAGAGACCTGAAAACTTCCAACCTTAAGGCTTGCTAATGGCAAATGATCTTAGTGATCTTACTCTGCTGTATCTCAGGCAAGAATCAGAGAAAAATAAAAACTGGTCTTGCTCACTTCAAACTTAATTGATAATGTCTGTCCTATTATTTTAAATTGTTATCTGTATTTTGTATTTTCTTCAAGACACAGGAGGCAGTGTTGAACTTTACTTCTTTTCTCAATCTGCCAGGAGCTTTTCCATTGGCATAGCTGGAATATAAGTTAAAACATAACTCCCTGCTCTGCTCAGAGGTGTGTAGCAGACCACAAAATTTACTGCTGTGTGTTCTGCTCTGTACAATGAGCTTTAGCCTGATTCTCCAGTAAGCCCATTGCAATTACTGGAGCTGCTCAAGGAATGAAGCCTCTCACAGTTTCAAGTCAAGATTGCACCCTGTTTTGTCTAGCACTTGGTTACAACATGTACTAACTTGTTTCAGACACTGTTTTTTTTCTTTAATCATAAATGAAAGGAATAAACACATACAGTGCTTGTTTCTCCCTAGCAATAATAACTTTTGTAGAGTGGAAGAGGTGTCTTAAGAAATAATTCAAATAACCCTTTCAGAAACAGCATTTCAGTAGTTTAATTTGGTTCCCATAAATTGTTTCCTAAAAGATTCCTCTGTCAGTCACTGGCAGGACTGATAAATATATAAGTAGCCTTCCCTTAGCAAGCACTGAAAATACATGTTAGTTAAATTATATTATTTTCCCCTGTGCCCACATTTTATAAATATTTTAGATTTCCAAAGGATCATTTAGGGTCATTCTGTTAGCAGAGATTTTAGTTAATTGTATTGTAACTGGATTTGTGATGCTACACAGTAATTTCCAACAGAACAACTGGAAAAATATTAATAATGATACAAAGCAGATAGTTCATCCTGACTATATTCTTCCTTAATAATTACACAAATTGTAACATTATGAAGGACATCTATAAGAATACAGAGCATTCAGTATCTTCTAAGGTATACTATACATAGATGTTTTCAAATAAAGTAATTGGTTTCTGAAATAACTTAGTAAGCTTTTTATTTCTGCCCAGTAGTAAAATTTGCACTGGTAAAGCAAAGCCATTTCTGGAGTATAAATTTCTAGCCTTAATTATAATATCATTAAACTCTTACAAAAAAAGAAAATATGCAAGATGAGGAAGACAAGCTAGAGAATAGACAGAAATGAGCAAAGTTAGGGAGTTGTTCTAATAAGTAGACAGACTATGCTTGATGTTGCAACAGTGTGTACTAGAAATTGTGGAGCACATTTTCATTTTAGAAAGAACAGCTAAATCACTGACCTCATCCCAAAAACCCTGCAGGAATTACCCTCTTGTTTGTAAACAGAGGTACAAACTCATATCTTTTGCTGTCCCTTTGAGTAGGTGAATGTTTCTGTATTTGGTTGAAATAAACATTGTTACAGTAGATGGAATGAGGCATGCTTTATTTTACTAGAGCTCAAGAACATAAATACGTAATTTCTTTTAATTATTACTATTTTTCCAATATTAGATTGTTTTAAAAAAATAATTTTCCAAATAACCCTTATAGTATTTTGTACTGAAAACCTGAAAGAAGAGCAGGTCATGCAGTTTAAAAATTGTTTACTAATGTTCATTCTGGCCCTCTTACTGCAAAAGATACATGACACTATTTGGAATACAGAAGTTAGCAGACATGTAGGTGGCTTAGGTCCAGCCACTGGAGATTGAGTGTTAAGAGCTTGGTCTTATTGGGGAGATTGCTTAGCCCACTCTGTTTTCATGGTTTGGTGAAAAAAGTAAAAAGAAAATGCCAAAATGCCGAAGAGTCTTTTTAGATTGTTCTTTCACAGTTTAGCATTCAGACAATTTGTCTTGGCCTTCTAAATTAATTGAGCTGATCTAATATCTTACTGCTTCACAGGCTACTGATCCTCTTGATAAGTTTGTTTTTTTTTTTAATTTCCTGAACCAGTTCCTTGGCTAAGTGTTTCCTTAAGAGTAAACAGTTACTTCCACAGTGATCATAGAATTGTAGAATGGTTGGGGTTAGAAAGGATCTTTAAAGGTCAGCTAGTCCAATTTCCATGCAATGAGAGGAACATCTTCAGCTAAATCCCCCAGAGATGGTCTCAGAGTCCTATCCAACCTGGTCTTGAATGTTTCCAGGCATGGGGTATCCACAACCTCTCTGAGCAACCTGTTCCTGTGTTTCACCATGTCATTGTAAAAAGTTTTTTCTCTGCATCCAGTTTAAATCCACCTTCTTTCAGTTTAAAATCATGATCCCTTGTCCTATTTCAACAGGCTGTGGTGAATGATTTGTCACCACTTTTCTTATAGTCACTGTATGTTATGTACTGTAGAAGACAGGAGTCTTTTAGCACTTTTCACTTATGCTTTTCCCTGAGATCCAAGGGCAAAACCAGTTGGTAGTCCCACAGCCTTACTTTGCCTCTTCTGCTCTTGGTGGTTTGCAATTTCCTTCCACTTTCCATGAGTTCTAAAAAATAGGATAGGAAAGTGTTTTGCACTTTCTATTCCTTGACATTTCTTCCCAGGTCTCTTTTACAATATTGTAGCAATAACTTTTTTTTTTTTTTTTTTTTTTAATAGTATATTTGGAGTAGCCTTGGATATCAGAGCATGGAACAGCCCCAATAATGTTCTGGTTTGTGCGCCTCCATTGTCTCCTGACTCCAACTTTGTTTTCATTCTGCAGGACTTGAGCACACAGAGAAATGCCAAGTAAAACAGGTGTACTGGCAGGTGTCATTCTGGAGTAGAGAATGATGACATTAAATTTAAATAGGTGAGGAAAGCAGATTAATTAAGCACTTGATTAAGTACTCTATCTTCAGAAAAGGAGCTTTTTTTTTTTTCCGCAGGATCTCTCATCTCTAACTTCAGGTTTCCTGCAGTGCAAGAATATAAATGTGAATAACAGAAATTTGGAAAAAATAATACTCCCAATGAAAAAGAAATAGAAATTTATTCTCTTGAAAAAAATTTAATTGTAGCCTTGCAAGGATATGAAGTTGGTACCAGCTCATCTGTGCTTCTGTCCTGTGCAAAGTTACTCGAGTGGGCAGATGTTGTTCAGATCTCATTTTATCTGAGTGCTGCTCACAAGTAGATTTTACTCCTTGAAATTTGGCATGCATCATTTTTCTGTTTGTAACATGGAAATAATATCCATTTCCATTCAGGGAAGGTTTCTCTTCAAAAATACATTTTTAATACATATCCACCTATGCAGTACAGGGGTTGTCTCCTAGCAGTGTGTGAGAAGTGAGTGTGTAGTGCAACAGGGGCTCTTCATGCTGTCTCAGTATCACAACCAGCTGCTATGAGTAGAAAAACCTATTGTTGCTGGCGGTGGTCATTTGAAAGCTGTCTCTGGTCTTGACAAGAGGTAGGAGAAGGATGCTGACTTTTAGAAAGCAAACTGTTCCTATTTCATGTTTTAGTCATGATGAGTTTTACACACTTTGTGAAACAGAATTATGTTCAACACAGTGGCATCTCTAATATACATTAGGTTTGAAAGGGCTATTTCAACTTTAATTTTTCAAGATGCTATCTGGTATCTTGTAAATGAGGCTTACAGTAAATTGTAGGTGCTTCATCACATTAGTGTCATAGGAATAATTCCAGCACATCTTATTTGTGCTGATATTGCAGTTATTAATAACTGTGTTGAATAGCCAATGTTAGCACTGAATTGCTTACTGATACCTTTGGGGAATCTAACCAATCAGCAGCTATCAGGTACTTCAGAAAATCTGTTCCTTACAGTTGCCTTTTGTTTAATTGCGCTTTCTCCAATGGAAATTTTCAGGTTTTATATTAAAAAATAAATAAATATAACAAAAGCTTCTTCAAAGAAGCTTAGTTCTCTATCAAGGGGAAAACATTTGTATTTGCAAGCAAAAAAAAAAATCTATACTAATATGGTAGTAGACAAACCTTGGCTAATCCTTTAATACAGTAGACCAAAGGAGAAGGCATTAGAAAAAATTAATTCATTGTTGAACTATTGATAGTTCACTGTTTGGTAAAAAGACAGATAAGCTGGTTTTATATCTAGTTTTGTATTTTTACTAAAACTGTTTCTACTATTTTTTTTCTTTCTTGCTGTCTAGAGATGTTAACTCTATGCCCCATCACAGTGCTCCTGTGAAGGAATTTCTTGTTCAGAAATTCTCGTTAGCTGTTATGAGAAAAAAGTTTAAGTGTTAACACCACCGTTACACTGCTCTTTACTTTCCCTGAAAGAGATTTTTTTTAGTGAAATGCCCTCTCCCTCAGTTCCTTGAATTCTGACATGTGTGTGGGTTTTTTGTTTTTGTTTCCCAGCAGCTAAAGAGGCAGTAGGTTTGATTTGGCAAGTCATTTAGAAAAGGAGGAGTGGAGAAGTGCCCTGTAACCACTGAACAGTAAGTGCCAGTTTTACCTGCTATTTTAGCCACAGAAGCAAGTAGGAGATGCAGATGGATTGGCATGAAACTTTTATAATACTAAGAGGCATACAAACATGTGCACACATAGAAGTATAACTACTCTGAAATACTTCCAAAAGAAGGCCAGGAGGTCTGCTTGGATGTAATTATGGATCAGGTCATGAACAGTGTTGAGGTATACAACGTAAATTATTGAAAGCCAAAACTGAAAAGTACCTTAAGTGACATTCTGTTAAATTGATTTGGATACTAAGTAGTTTTAAATATTCAATATAGAAGGTGTCTAAAATTAGAAAACACAGTTTGGATGTGTGCACACATCTCTGCCCTTGGAAACTAGGAACTAATTGAATAAAGACATGCCTGTCAACAGTATTTGCACGCTATTAAAAACACTGCTCTGTTTTATATTAAAAATTACTGTCAGCTTTGTTTGCAGCATGCTTGTCTCTTAATTCTAATGCTTTTTTGATACATATCAAATTAAAATTTCAATTTCAAAATGCAGGTATTAACAGCTTTCAATTCCTCCGCAGCAGAAAATATCTCTGTAGCAAAAAGCACTATATAATGTTGAATCTTACAGGATAGATTTGGATGTGAGAAACTGAGCTGGAGCATTAAAGTATGAAGCTCAGACTTAGAAGTGTTTAGACGTATTTGTAAGTGTATTAAGCACTTAAGCTGTTGTTTGAGGACAGTTATACAAGAAAAATATTTTAACTCTGCACCTAATATACAATATGTTAAAACTTGATTACTTCAACAAATCAATTTAAAATTAATTTTTTGCTTTTCTTGCAATTGAAAATATTAAAGCAGCTGAGACAGAGGTTCATAATACATGGTTGTGCTTTTGTTAGCTTAGGAATTATGAATATGGCTTCGATATTGTGTAGGGTCTTTTCTTTATAGACAAGTGTAGGGAAGGAGAGTGCCATAAGATCTCCCTGACAGCAGAACAAGGTACTCTCTGCATCTTTTTGAATACACACAATATTGATCCTTTAAGAGCAGCAAAGAGCAGTGTAGGGAAGCAAAAGGACAGTGTCATGTTTTAGTGGAGTAAGACTAGCTGGAAGGATCACGGAGTTTTTCTTTTCTGTGGATGCACCTGAGATGCAGATTAGACCCAGCCAAATCAATCTGCTTGTTCATTGCTGCTAGGTGTACAGCTCTCAGTTAGGTTTCCTCTCTCCTTTTTGTACCATGTCTGATGCTCATTCATTTCCTTGGGAAGCCAGTTGCAGCACAATAGCCAGAGAAAGACTGACTCAGACAAAAAGATGAAGGGCTTTCTGTCCATTAAGTGAGCTAGATTGAAGTGAGATGGCAGGAAATGAGAAGAAAACCATAGCAAGTGGACCACAAATTTCAATAGCTTCGGAGTGTTGGAGGAAATCATCTGTCTTTTCTAGCCACAACCTTCCTCTATCCTCAAAATTTAGATTCACCTCTTCTGTCACTGAGGGACTGCACACCTTCCTCTGCTGTCTCCTTGGGTTTTGGATGGAAGCTAGCTCCAGCTCCTGAGTAATGAAAACTGGTTTGCTAAAGATGAAGGGAGGAACGGAGAAAGTGAGAAAATTGATTAATTGCACAAACTAGAAGGGTTTTGGGATTGTAATGGAAGATTAGGTGGTTTGGTTTTGTTATTTTTTAATAAATATTACATATTTCAGGACTGACTGTGATATTATAGGACATCTCCTGTGGCTGGTAGAAATATGGCTTGAGAAATTATCTGAAAACAAGTTGCCATGGGAATGTAGCTGCAATACTGTATTAGTTACCAATGTCAAGGCTGTGTGGTAGACAGCAGTCATTGAATTACAAGTGTCATAGAAGTGAAACCAAAAGCTCTGACTAAGCTAGTGGGAAGAATGATAAAGATTGCAAGACTTATACTTCCTGAATTATAATACATGAATTTTGGGAGCAATATATAGCTGGTGATCTTATTTTCAGAAACAACATTCTGGTCTTAGGTTACTGGTAACAATCTTGCCTGGTCTAGCAGGATCAGAAGGGCTGCTACCTAAGGGTTTTTTCTACACATTTGGCACTAATTATGCTCTTATTAAGGAATTTAATTGAAGAGATGGGACAAAGTACTTGTGTTATGGGCCTGTATGATGTTTTCTCCTGTATTTCCCAAAAGACTATTTTTCAGGACACAACTGCAACATGTATGAGTGAGTTTGTGTCAGGGATAAAGACTGATTACTTTGACATTAGCTCTTCAGGGCCTTGTCTGTGCATATGAGAAGGTTCATGATTCCTGGGAGTATTCATTCAGTGAAGAGCAGTTGCTCTGATGGTCTGTAACCATGCAGTGTGGGAGTATATTGACATCAGTAGTACATAGCTGTTACTGTGTTTATTTAAGAAATATTGATAAATTAAGACGGCCTGGGGTTTTTGTGTGTTGATGTTGTTCTGGTGGTTGATGTTATTCTGACACGTAAATTTTTGATCCATTGCTTTTTGTGGTTGAGTGTTGAAGTAGATGGAAGTACAACTATCTTATAAGTTTGTTGCTTTCATTTATTTTGGTACATCTCGAAGGATTCATGTCTTGTAAGATATGTATTACTGCTAGCACGTGTAGTCAGCTTCCCTGGAGTCCCATTTCCTTGCTCCCTGGTGAAAACACAGTAAAAAATGAATTAGAAAAAAGTGTGGTCTCTGGTGTGTTACTTTCATAATGCTATTGCTAAAAGCAGCTGTAGTAGGTGAGATGGAATTCCACCTGTCTATTACTTCTTTATTCTAAAAAATTGGTTACAATGAAGTGACTTTTTTTATCTTTGCTAGCAAGAGAAGATAGATATTCAGTAGAAAGTGAATTTTAGAAAATAAGACTTTTCCTGTATTTAGAATGCTTGTGTTTAGAATAAGATAGTGTTTGTATATAACCTAATTGCATAAAAAGATATTATTTTGATTAGTTACAGTCCACATAATAAAGATAGTGAAGGACAGAGGATGAAAGAGGGCAAAAAACCACCACTACAATCCACAAGATTTTTATGTTTAGCTGCACAATTGTTTCATTGCTAAAATTTACTCACTGACAGTAGAGAATTGTCTTCCTTTCATGTGTATAAGGCAAAAGACTTGAAGGCTATGGAAAAAATAATGGGATATTTTCTAGAAGAAAGTATGGCTAGGTAGTTTTATGGACCAAATATTACTGAGATATATCAGTGCTTTGCATTTTTTTTTTCATCTATTAGCTAAAATAAGTTGTTACTTTTGGTAGGCTATGAAGATTGCATATTTGAATTATTTACTACCCAAGGTATATTAAGAGCAGTGTACATACAGTACATATTTATCCTTTAATAGTCTTATTGGGAAAACTAGATACCAAATACCCTTGCTCATGCATTAAAACTCTGTTTCCTCCGTAGAAGGCCATATTTCTCAGATATTTGGTTGAATACATGCTGAAATGAACAGGGTTGAACTCTGCCTCCTGGTAACATGTTGGTCTGTTCCTGACCTTTTTATACAGAGGAAGATGTCACTGATTGGCAATATCCCTGGTCCAGTGCAAATACACTTGGATGAGTTGTTAGAAAAGTGGTTTACAAGTGCACATGTAGTGTCTGAGCCCGAGGTAGGCAGCCACTGCCACTTTAACTCAGATGCCTGGTCATGTGCAGCCCCCTTTGCTGTCTGAGCTGGAGACATGCTGCTCGCAAAACGTCATTGCTCTGATATGTATTTCCCATTTACAGACAGGATAACTGGGAATGTAAGCATCAAGAAGTTATGTTGGAAGCATTTTGAGTTTCTGATCACGTTTTTCCTCTTTGTTTTCTTTTTCACCCTTTTAAAATTTTTTTTTATTATATATACATTATGTAATTCAACTGGGCTTTGTCTGTTTCTAAGGAAAATATAAATTCAGGTTTTGAAATATATAATATAAAAAATAACCACACAACACACTCTTCATTAATTTAAAGTTTGGAGCCCAAACTGATCAACACAATTGATTGTGAAAATGTTTGTAGAAATTTTAAAGGAATGTAAGACTGCAGTTTAATGAATTTCAGTCAGTTCCCCAGTGTTTTCTAAGAGTAATGTCTGTAGTGCGATCTAATATTCAACTCCTTTTTATTATTTTCTCTCTGTTCATAGAATTAACTGAGGAGAAGAATTACCTGTTTTCATGAAAAATGATCGGTTTTCATGTGGTAAAAAGTGTGAAGTAAATTGTTACAAAAGCTAATGTAATTATAAAACTCAGAACTTACTATTTTATAAATTTCATACCTTACACAGACAGGTTTTCTAGATTTTGCAATGCAAAAAGAGATTATTTAACATTTTGGAACAGTAAACCAGTAAAATTACTTGCTTTTTGCTTTCTGTTATTTAGGGGAAATGCTATAAAATATTATTACTCTATTAAATAATCAGTGTTGATTTAGAATTGTGTTAATTCTGCAATATTATTTATTTTCATTATCTTTGGATTAAGCACTAAATGTGACATTTTTTACTGGATATTTTCTTCTGTGTGTATATGTATCTTTTCATGTGTCTCTTTTCCTTTTCATGCATAAATCTGTATTATTGCAATAATCACATAAGAGCCCTTATTGCTTAAATCTGACACTGGTATCTTTTAGAAACTCTGTTCAGTCTTAAGTTGTGTATAAACCAAATAATGTCAGCACCTCACAATTCAGAGTTGTAGAAACAAAACCAGTATTCAAGTTTTAAAGTTACAGTAAGCTGCATGATGATGATGATGATGTGGAGGTGACTTCATAAACATGAAAAAATGCAGCTTTGTTCTGCTTCTTGCAGAAAGAAATCACCTCAGAAAACAAACAAACAAAATATTTCACTGTTGTTTGTCCAGTACAGGATGGGGTTTGGAATTTAACATAGTTGCTGTACTAGCTCTTATTCCATCAGTCATTACCTGGGGGTTAAAGATTAATTTTGTGACAGACATGTCAGGGCAGCCCCTTAGTCTCCTATTAGCTAAGTTGCCTTAGCTTCCTGTGCAAACAATTTCTCTGTGAAGAAGAAAGAGGCCTAAAGCTTCCTTAATGCCATTAAATCTGCATCAGATCAGGATTATGAACTTTTATTAGCTTTTTAAGCTTTTCTAATCACTTTGGGGAAGTTTCTGGTTGTGTTTTTGTTTGTTTGCTTTTTGGGTTTTTTTTTGGTTGGTTGGTTGTGGTTTTTTTTTTTTTTCTTTTTTTTTGTTGTTTTTTTGTTTTGTTTCCCTTTTTATAATGATGTTCTGCTTTTTGCTGAAGATTGTGGCTTGTTGATAACTGTGTCCCTTTTATTCCCAAAAGGTGATGAGGTTTTGCAAGTAGTCTCACAAATGGCCCAATCCATATTTAGTAACAGTACATCTATGCTAGAATATGTGGAAATTCATGTACTCTTAACAGAGAGATACTTACTTACTCTAATTAAAATTAGCAGGTTACAGATGAAACTATAAGCGCACAATTTTAGTTATTCATCTTGATTGGTTTCATAGCATATACTCCTAGACTCATTAAAAAAATAAACAAAAAACAACCCAAAACCTGGAAGTTTTTGCACTTTAAAATGTCTTTTTTGCATTGTTCTATCACTCATTAAATTATTCTCTCTCTAGTAACTCAGTTGAATGACTGCTTGCATAAATAGGATGTAACTTATTACAACTTGTCCAGAGATAGTTTTCAAGTTCATTTAGGTGCCTTAGTCTACCATTTTCATGACTTGCTTGAATAGAGCACTCTGGAAACAGAGTAAGTACTATCAAATGAGGCTCAACATGAGAATGAGATCTGCATCCTTGCTCAGAAATGCTTTCTTTGCTGTGAAATGCTTCCCTCTTAAATCGAGAGTGCAATTTTGTTGGCCCTTCAGTTCTTATTCTGGTGATCTTTTAATGATGCTCGATGAGTGCTAAACCCTCATCCTGCTCACTTACAGAAACAAAGCTAAGCTCCAGAAAACATGTAAGTTACAATCCAAGGCTCCCTCTTAATGCAAAGAATCCTTTTTTTTTTCCTATTAAGCACACTGTGAATGATTTCTTGAAGATCTTCAACCCACAGTAGAAAGTCTAGTACCACGTTCTATGCCTTTTATTTATGAGCAATATCAAAATGATCTTAACAGGATTCACTTGCCATTAGACTATTATTGTAAAAATGGAAAAGAAATGTATTTTAAAACTTGAATTCTGCATTCTTAAGTTTTCCTGGTGGATTTATATATATAATATTATCTGTCTGCAGAAGCTCTTCTTGTAGCACCATTGAAACGCCAATTACATGATCTTTAAAAAGTTCCGTTTTAAGCTTAGTTTTAGTTGGGCAATCCAATTAATGTGAATGAGCTTTTCATTAATAGGCCTAAAGTTAAGCAGGTCTTTTTTTGTTTTCTCAATCAGAACCTAAGACATGATGCTGCTGATTAACCTAGATTCTCCTCCCCTTCTGTTTCTGAGGATTTGCTGGTTTTCTGGCTTGAACATTAAACCTCAGTTTATCTACCTGTTTATCTGTTCCTGGGAAGTTGCTAGGAGAAGAACGAAAGATAAAGTTTTCACAAGAATGCAATAAATTTGCATATACAAAGTCTGTGGCAATTCAGTGGGATTAGTGTGTTTACCACAGTTTGCTATTTAAGTCTTAAAACAGACTTGTATGTGAAAATTGTCTGCTGTATGAAACTTCAATTTATCTTGAGACCATTAGTAAGGTTTGACTTTGGTTTTAATTAAAAATCACTATTCTAGAATAACAGAGAACTTTTCAAGGAAGAACTGAGGCATTTTATATCTAGACCAAAAAAAAAAAAAAAAGTGGAGGAGTAACCTAAAAGTTGTAAAACTCTACCTCGGCTGGAATGACACAGAAAAGATTAGGCAAAACAGTAAAGAACAATCTGAAATAAAAGCATGGAAATATTTCTTTCTGCTCTGAAAAGATGAGTGGGAGTGAACATGACTTTTTGTGGTTTGGTCTTAGCACACAACTAATTTCTTAAAAATTACTTTAAGATACCAGCATTAATTAATATAATGAAATATTATGTGTTCAAAGATACTGATACATACATCAGAATTGAAAGAGGTGAATTTTTTTTTTTTTTGTTTTGGTGTCATTTTGCATTCCTGAGAATAAAAGTGATGATAATATGCATAGATGTTGGAAAAAACAAGGTATCAAATAGTCTGAACAACACAAGAAAATGTCACCATTTTCCTCATATCAGTTTTGACTTCCACTGGTAACTGGACATAGTTGTTTGACAAGTACACTGTTATTTTTATAGTTATTTTTACCTGTTTTATAAGTACCACAGTGTGTAATGCATAGTTTCTTAAGAGAGAAAAAACATTCACCTCCTCTTTATGGATTCCCCTCCCCTCAAAGAAAGAAAGAAATATGCATATATATATACAATGTAAATAAGAATGCATACAAGAGAATTTTCACTTTCCGATAGAAAAAATTACAAGATTACAGAATCACAGACTGGACTAGGTGGGAAGGAACCACAGTGGGTAATCTGGTCTAACCTCCCAGCTCAAGCAGGGTCATCCTAGAGCACATTGCACAAGATTGTTTCCATGGGTTTTTTTTGTTTGGGAGGTTTTTTGGTTTTCTTTTTGAGGCTTTTTTTTCCCTGTAACTTTGAGCAATGGAAATGGAAAAATGAGCAAAATTAATTAATCAGGGAATATTTATTTATAAATTTAAACAGACCAGTGCAACTACTGAAAGATGGGAGCTTGTAGAAATTTTGTTCACATAAGAGCAAACATACATATACACATCTATGTGGAGACATCAGCGCTGTGTGGTTAACAGCGATTACAGTATGTTTGGCCAAAGTAATGTCACAGGAGAAATCAAAGACTTAAGGAAATCTGAATTAAAGTGTGATGTGAAAAGGCATGTTTTTAAATACAGACCTGAGAGTCAGACTCAGCATTTATGGATGTCTCCTTTTCTGATATTTATTTCTAAAGCTACATAAGAGAAATCCTGAGAGTGACCACTGAGTTATTTTTCACTATCGTGTAATTTCAAGCTATTAATTGTCTTTAATGTTGGATTCCTGTGTAATAGTTTTTCTTATAAAAATTATTTTCTTTTATTGGGATTTTTGTGACTTCCATGATTTCTCCTTGATTTGAACTCAAGGTGTAGATCCAAGGAATGACCTGATCCAGCAGCTGCAGAATTTGATTCCACTTGGACACTTGTAAAACATTGAGTAGGATAAACGGAATTGGTACCAATTAATTACAAGCCACATTAAATATATTTGTAAATTAATCCAGGCCTGTGGAAACCATAACAGAATCTGTGGAGGCTTAAAATGCAGGGAGAGCCCCTGGTATGTGTTATAGGAGACATGAGATGAAAAAGTTTTTAGGTGGTACCCTGCAGGTGTTCCTCCATCATTCCTAGGAGAGCAGCTGCCAGACATCCTTCAAGAACTCCAGAGAAGACATGTCCTGTCCTTCTGATTACAGAAGCAAGTCAAACACACAGTTCAAAATCCATGGTTATTGTCCTGTTCAAACTGGGCTGCTCTACACAGATCTCCTAATAGCATTTCCTCCCCACCATTTCTTCTTTCAAGTTCTTCCATTTTACCAACTTCTTGTCCCTTCCCAAATAATCCTTGCTCATAATTACCTTTTCCGTATTTGTCTTAGTTTTTCTACCAGTACACCCAAGCTCAGTATGTCTGGTAGCTTTACCTAGGTGGTCTCATCTTTAAAGAGTAGTACTCAATCCTCTGGGTACTGTGGACCTTGCAGGATATGTCTCTGTGAAATTGAGCTGTTCCTTATGGCTGTGTCTCTAACTTCTCTGTTGTCTGTTGTTTTACCGTATTTGGTGGTTTTTGAGCACCTGTTCTGTTAGCCTAGTGCAGGCCACAAACTTCTCTGCAGCTAAACAGCTGTGTGCAACCTAGACACACAAGAAACATATAAATACTGTATATTATGTATTGTTAAAATTTCTGTAACAACAATATAAGTAATAGAGTACATGATTTTAGGAAGTTTCAAGTAGAGTGCTGAACTGCTAGCAAAGAATGGGAGGTAAATGTCTTTAATTGTTTCTGAAGTCTCAAATGTCTGCATTAGATCTATTTTCCCTTTCTTTATTTTTTGCCAGTCGATGGGATGCTACCATACTGCTCAGAGGAGCTCTTGCTTTTTGAGAAATAATTTGTTAGGACAAAGAGTACCTGTGGATTATACACAGGTTGCAAGTTCTTTCTATTTAAACTGAGTAATTGCTCATGAGTGTCTCATGTATTTGCTTTGTTCCCTGATCGGGTAACCTGACCTTGATATATGGGAAGGATGACTCAAGAAATCAGTGAGATCTTTATTCTGCTTGCAAGTTCCTTGGGAAGGGAAATAGCACAGAAGAAAAGCCTCCGCTGCTTTGGGAATATAAAAGGACCTTTGCGTTGCCTTGCATATCTGTATAATCCCTGACTGGCTACATGAACCACAGATATAAATGTAGATAGGTTGCTCCCTGGTTGAGGAAAAGAGAAAGATGTGAGTCAGATTAATGAATCATCTCTCTGTGTTTCACAGTTGTTCCTTTCACAGCAGGTAATGGCTAGCATGACTGTGTGTGCAATTATAGTTACAGAAACAGTGGCTGGATTTAATCTGACTAATTGTGTTGTTACTGTGCTGTGCTTCTGACAGTAACTCTGTGCAAATCATATGGGTATACTTGCAAATATATTTCTTGAGTCGTTGGTTATGTCAGCTCATTTCTCTTACCCTGTAGTTTCCATATCCATGCTTATTGTAGACAAAACAGTTTTGCATGCCAACTGAGGATGACACTGAATCCCTTAATCTTGTTTTAATGTCATGTTTACACTATCTGTTCATTGCAGCATTAATTGCCTGTGTACATGCAGTGCTGTTGGCAGATGAAGAACTTTTTCAGTCTTGCTTGCGAACTTTTCAGATTCCTCTTTGTTCAAGAAAGATCATGTTTCTTAACTCATTTAACTCTATTTCATAAAATGTCTTTGGTCAACAGGTTGTCAAATCCATTGGTTGATATTGTTTAATAATTTCCTGTATCAACTTATAAATATGAGAATGCCTTCTAATAACCATCTTCAACTTATTTTTCAAAAATCAATGTGTTTTAAGTCATCTCTGCAGTTAACAACTTGCATTTATTTTTAAAGCCAGCATCAAAAATCATATCTCATCTTGCACATCATCTATCTAACGAAAGCATCAATTAGATACAGTTTTAAAAATCCTGCTATGACAGTAAAACTTGAATTGCAGAGTGAATTTAATATATTTCCAGCATGACAATGCAGGTGAGGATCTTATGTGACCCATCTCTTTGTAGTCTGGCAGTGATAATCCCTCTTCTGATGGAAATTTCAAGGTCTGATAGGGTTTTTGTCATGGAGCATTGATGATTTGTGTGTAAAAACTGAATATTTTTGTATAAATAAGGACTAGATCCCCCTCCATTTTTAAAAAAAAAAATTACTGTTGTTGATTAAAAAAACCCAACATTCTTCTTTGAATAACATTTTTTTTAAATAGTAGGAAGTGGATTTTTAAAAAAAAATTGTATCATATTGTGAGTCAGTGTGCCTAGAATCCTTTATTTGGGTCATTTGGTAAGAATCTGCTTGGTATGAATATAAGGTGCTGATTGGTCACCCAGCTGTAATGTGGCTGGTTTTCACTCCTTGTGAGTGGTGCTTCCATTGATGCTATCCATTAAGAAATCTATTAAAGCTTGGGTTCAGTGATAGCTATGTACAATACCAGAAGAATGTATCCTGATCATGAGTCCACATTGATTTTTATAAATTCCTTGGACTCCTATTAAATCTGCTATTTTAAGACCTTGGTACACTTGACAGTGTATTTTATAGTCTTGGCAGTCAATTTTATTTTTCAAAAAAAGGAAAAAAAGCAGATGCTAGCCCAGTAACTTTTCAGGAGTCTCTTTTGCCATAAGCAACATTAAAACCTCTTGAATGTTCTCTTTGTGACTGTTTATCTTCTAAGGCTCTTTCAGCTTTTCACACTTTGTTCATTCTCATGGTAGTTACATAGGATTCCAGTGGGCTTTTTTCTCCCACTGAAACCCATCTAGTTATAACACATGACTAATCTCCTTTAATCCAGGCAGGAAGGTGTTTGGCCAGGACTGCTTGCACTGCTTCAGAGTTTCTGTGCTCTTTTAATTGCAGGTGCTGCTAGGCTGTCCTTACAACCTTCGTCATAACAAAATCTGAGCTACAGTTCATGCTTTCTTCTATAAGGAATGTAGCACCTCTTCTAAAAATAATCACAGAATCATGGAGTATCTTGAGGTGGAAGGGACCCACAAGGATCATCAAGTCCAGCTCCTGGCCCTGCACAGGACACCCCCAAGTGTCGCACCATGTACCTGAGAACATTGTCCAAATATCTTTGGAACTCTGACAGGCTTGGTGGTGTGACCACTTCTCTGGGGAGCTGTTCCAGAGCCCAGCCACCCCTTAGGGGAAGGTCCTATTATCCAACCTGAACCACCCTTGACACAAGTTCATATCATGTTCTTGCATCCTGTCTCTGGTCACCAGACAGAAGAGATCATCATCTGCCCCTCTGCTTCCTCTTGTGAGGAAGTTGTAGACAGTGATGAGGTTGCAAAAGCTCTTACTCATTTGAAGTCTTTTCTGTCTTGTGACCCCAGTTTAAACGATGCAACCTGTCCCACCCAACCAGGTAAGTTTTTAATTAGGTTAACAAGCAGTCTAGACTCTGAATAGTGTAAGCATTTCTTATAATGGAGATAAAAGTAATGGAAAAAGAAAATTAACTTTTATCTAGGACTTAAATCAAACCAATGCTGGTTAGTTGCCAGGGCTGCACCTAGAATTTTAAAGGAAGGTTTTGAAATTTTCTATTCCATCTCAACAAAATAGAAATGAAACAAAAAGTCCTAGAAAACTCAGTATGTTAATGCTGAATTGAAAGTCATCTCTGGTCTTATCTTCTTAATTTATCAGTTTCAAGATATGATTAACATTATATAATATTTTTACAAAGGAAAAGATCTGAAAAACTTTATGTGCTAGAAATAAAGAAAAGTCCATACTTGTGCTGTGTTAAAGGTTTAGGTACAAACTATCTAAAACTAAACATAATGCAAATATGAACAAATTAACTTAACTTTCAGTAAGGCTTCTGAAAGCTATTGAAATAATTAAAAACTTGTTACTTATTGAGCAGATTTAGTACAAAAAGACATCTAAGCTGTATTTTCTATGATCTTCACAGAACAATATTGGTTTCTCTGACAGAAGCTACTGAAATTTATGGAGTTACTAAAACAAGAAATATTAATTTAGAAAAATATAGCAATAAACTCATGAAGTATATCACTGAAGGTTAAAGGAATATTTGGAAATAATATCTGCCTTGAATGGAAGAAGAATCAGACAAAGAACGAGTTTTAGGCTTTAAAAATAGCCCAGATTGTGAACATTTTAGGAGCAAACCTTGGGTGCTATAACATGTAGAGTTAATGGAGGCTTCTGACACTGTCTCTGTGGAACTTCAAGTAGGAGGAATGGAGACTCATAGGTATGGATTATTTGACACATGTATGTCAGTCAGGGTGGTATTGAAAAATCCACCACATTTTGCTATCTGAAATAATTTTAAATGACTTAATGCTATCTCTACAGCTAAATGCTGCTGTTACCTTTGAAAAAATCCAGTAAGTTTCTCTCCAGGAGAGAAACTTACTTCTACCTGGGCAGTGATTATTTCTTGGCAACTAATTACACTGTTGAGGTGTGTAAAACTCCCGTGTGCTACCAAATTGTCTTTCTCTTATGTATGTTCCTTTCCAGAGGACCAGTTAGCTTGCTTACATATGTGAAAAATTTGTCTGGTGTTTTGTTTTTGCTCTTTTAGAATGGCCAAAGATATAGGATTTCCCTTCCTTTAAAAGTATTCCAGGATATGGCTGCTGTTTTTTGTTTCTGCCTGAGCTTTTGGTATAACTCTTCCTTTCCTTGTAGATAGATAGGAGATAAAGGGGGAGAAGAATCAAAAAAGTAGGGCAGTTCTTTTCCTTTCCTTGATTTTCATTTGGGCAGTGTCATCAAGAGTGATGTACTCATCTAAGTAATTAATTTTGTATAGTGTGTTTCTCTGATTGTAAATTGAATCCAAGAATATCACAGCTTTTTGCACAGATTGTATAACAACCTGTAATTATTAAGCCTCTACAGTTGTCCTTATAATGTTTTATTACTTTATATGGTGTGTGTATATATTTTTTTTTCTTTTTTTTTCCTATCAAATGTGTTAGCAATTGGCTTCATCTCTGAATTATATGTGAAAATGTGGAAGTTAGAAGAAGAGCTTTTTGGGTATGGGTATGGAATGGAAAAATGACAGGGAAAAATATACCAGCTTTGTACTTCCTTTGCCAATTTCAGCATACCATTTCACAGAAATCTATATTTTTTGTGGAATTTTCTTCCATGATTTGGTTCCAAATTCATATTTTCTTTATTGAACTGCCTTTCTCTTGAACTGTATTAAATATATTTCTTACATTTCATAGACGTTGTACTGCTGGATTGTTTATATCACCTCTGACAGCTCTCACAGCTTCATCTGTTTCCACCTGAACTTTCCAATCTGCATCTCTGTCCTGATTGTTTTCCAGTGATTTCTCCGTGTCTCTTTTGTATCTTTTTTCTACTTTTTCTCATGCTATTTATTTTTTTATAATTTCTGCTTGCATGTTGGTTATTGGATTCCCATATCCACCCCTTTTTTCCCACGACAGAATTTCTGGCGCCTTATATGAAAAAAAATCTTTATTTTTCATGAAGGAGCTTTTTTTTTCTCATTGTTGTGGTTGTTTCTACTTATTTTGTCATGGGGAGTTTATGTAAGATAATTTCATAGGTAAAGTAGCAGTTGGTACAAGATTGCTGTAGACACTTTATAGCTTTTGCTTATTAGATGTGCTCTTTACCAAAAGGCTGCGTGTAAATGTGCAGGAGTGGTACGAGGAATAACACATCATCAGCTAGAATTGCTGGCTTCAAGAGGTGAGGAGAGGGACATTCAATACTCTTTTCTCTCTATTTCCTTAGGAAACTGATTGAGTTCCAGAGAATTAAAGACTATGTTTCAGAATAGTAATGTACCTCCACATAAATTTAACAATAATTTTGGAGTTCGAGATGTCATGCAATTACCTTACAAATTCAAAGAATTTTCCTTATGCTACTGAAGTAAAAAAAGTAGTCCAGTTCCCCATCTCTAGAAGGTCTGTCAATGTAGAACTATAGTGTCAAAGCACTGGTGGTTATTGGAATCACTATCAAATTATTTCAAGAACCTGTTCTTAATTACTTTTTTTTCTTTGTTTTTAGTCTCATACACATAGCTACAACTAAAAATAACAAAGAGGCAAGACAACATGCAATACAATTTCAAATGCATTCCAAAACAGTATTGTCACTACTTCTGTCAGATTGACTAGCATGTGCAGAAGACAGACAATTACATATTGTGTCTCTTTTGCATAGGCTGAGAAAAACTTTGTGCTTCAGTTTATCAAGTAACTTCCCATAGCTCCTCTCTACCACCCTGCGAATAGAGAATGGAGGTCAACTGTAGATGAACAATTTTCCTTCATCTACCTAGAAATGTCACTTTTTTTTTCCTGCCAGTTACCTGAGGTCTTCAGGAATGCTGTGTACTCTCTTGGCAACCTAACAAACTCTTACTCAAAGGATATAACAAAAAATCACAACCAATTTTCCTTTCTGATACTAGTCCATTATTCTGCTTTTGGTCTCCAGGTCAATATGCCATTATTTCTGCAGTGCTGAAGGATATAAAATTGGCAACAAACAATAAACACGGGCAATGCAAAAAGTAAGATTCTTCTGGGTGATTACTTATATACAAACAATGGCATTGATTTGAAACTGTTCAGATTTTGATAATCAAATATTTTTTTTTTTCTGATAGGAGGAGTTTTAGAGGATAGAGGGCAGGGCGAGAAGTCAGAAAGTATATGAGCAATGCAATTTATTACAAGCTCCATAGCTAATTGTCACTCTGTCACTGTGGAACTGAAAAGGGATGGGATAAAAGATGGGTTGAACAGTGCTGAATGTGCATTTGCAAAACTCAGTCATTCAGAAGAATTCAAATATGGGTCAATTTGATGGAAGATAGGGGACAATGAGATTCAGGACAAGTCCCCAGTACAACGGAGGCATCTCCTCGTGATAGTGCAGCATACACGTTTTGCATCCCTGTGCTCGTATTGGCTTCCTGGGAATTCATTATAGTGTCTTACACTAAGCAGTAACTATTCTACTGTAATGATTTCCAGCAATGCTGGTGGAACTTTCCCACCTCAGCTTATTTAATTATTTATTTTAGTTTTAACTCACTCTGACAGCCTCTTGAGCTACACAACTCATTTTCATGAGGGGTCCCAGGAGATGGCTGTAACTCAAGTCTTCTCTGCAGTTGCATGCATCTTTATAACAAAAACCATAAATCAGGACACTTAATCTGAAGCTGCAGACAAGAGCAATGAACAGGCAGCATCTCAGTATGTTAGCTTCAATTCAAGGGAATTCAGAAAGTTCAGTTCTTTTTTTTTCTCCCCTTGCTCACACTTCCTTTGTCTATTCTTTTCTTTACTGCCTCTTCTGTGTTAACTATGTGATGTGCTTCCCTCTGACCTTCCCCCTGTGGACATACCCTGCTGTCTTCAAGGTAGAATTGAGGGGGTTTTTTGGGGTGGGCAGCAGGTTTTTATTAAATGCTTATTCTAGATCTTTAGTAGGAGAGTGCTGAGTAAGAATGAGGACCTTTGTACTGAGCATTAAATAAGCTTTGGCTTTAAAGGTGTTTACCAGGGGTATTCAAAGAATCTTCATTAAAAACCCCTCCCCTTTTAATTGTTGGATTTGTCTTAGTGGAAATTATTCTCCAGGCTTCACATACAATTCAGAAATAGTTGAAGGCATGAACTTCAAAGCATGATTATAACAGGAAGTAGATGTCATTTAATGTTTCTTTCCTGTTGTTATTGCTGTTGTTATTTTTGTTTTTATTATTATTATAATTATCCAGAGTAAAGGATTTTAAAACTTTAATTTTGGGTTCAGGTGTTTAAAAATAAACCTCCTAATTCAATTTATTTAAAACAGTGGTTTTACTAAATGAAAAAATTATTGCCTTCTAGTTAATGTTAATGCTTAGATGAACAACTGGTTTTTTAAGATGAAGAAGCCATTCATGTTTTGTTGTGTGTTATCTTATTTGTTCCAATATGTTTAAATATTATATTTAATATTATAATATAAATGTGTATTATTTATAATTTATATTATACACATGCACACACATATATCTATCTATACCTATATCTATATCTATATCTATATCTATATCTATCTATATCTATATCTATCTATATATCTATATATCTATATCTATATCTATATCTATATCTATATATCATCTATATAATCTATATCATCTATATCTGTATCATACACTTAATATAATATTAATATTTGTTCTGGCTCATATGTGAGCCAGACTGTGGCATAACACAGTTTGCAGGCTCCATCTTGGTTGTTTTGTTTCTATTTTGCTATGGATGACTTCTGAGAGGGAAGAGAAAGAAAGGTTTGTTTAGTAAATCTTTATTTGTTGGTATCTTCTGCACTCATATATATATTTTTATGAGGAAAGCATTTTCCATCACAGCTACCCCATAATTTTTGTAAAAGAAGGTTTAGTAGTAATAATTCCAAATAATAATTCCAAATACATTTTAAATGTGCCATTCTGAGAAATCTCAATGCACTTTATATACCATTTTTAAGTTATTATCTGCTACTTGTGGTCTTATGAATGGCTCCCAGGCATTTCTCAGGATGGAAACAAAGAGAAGAAAAATAATACTTGAATGGATAAAACTAAAGCCTTAATATTTTGTGAGGTATTGCTTAATTTTAATGTACATCTAAAGTATAATGATGGCTAATCTATTTAAATAGCTCATCTATATTTTTATAAATCTATACAAGGAAATTGCATCATACCTCAAGGCAAAAAATTATTTCTAACAAGAATCAGCAAAAATGCAGAAAGGCAAGAAAACTAAGAAAGAAGAGTAATATACTCAGAAACCAGTGTGAGACCCAGAAAAGCTGGATTGTGTCCCTAATCGAACTTAGACTTCATACAATATTTAACTGTAAAAAAAAAAAAAATCCTATTAAATTGCATTTAAACTTAAAGGAGATAATAATTCTTCATGTTGTTTAAATCTGTTCTGAGATGGAATGCCAGGAATTTAAGAGAATGGTGTTTCAGATTTCATAGGGATTGAGGGGAGACTACAGTGTTGTGGAAACAAGTCATAGGATAATGCTAAATGTCTACAAATTTCTTTCTTCAATTGAAAATGCCATACAGAGTTTCTTTTTGAGCTCCTGCACAACCAAAAGAGACTGACGTTCTTCCTTTACTTCAGCAAAACCCACTGTCCTGAACTGAGTACTAGCAATGGAAAACTTGTCCCTTATGTGTATTTCTAATGTGCAGCAGTTTTGAAGTATTCTTCCTTTGTTCTGATGAGGAATTGTTCTCAGCTAAGGGGTTTGGGCTTCCATTATTATTATGGACTTGAGAGAAACAGAAGTTAAAAAAAAAATTACAGCCAAAAGACAGCTTATAAATTTTCTTCCACTGCAGTATTTTCTGTTTGATTTCTAAATTCTTGTTCGGCTCTCCTTTAGGGATTTTAAATTTATGCTGTTGGGTTCCCATGAAACTTAGAAACAAAATTAGTTTAATTTTGTTTCTGTTTGTGTAGCTTGTAATGGCCTTACAATACTCAATGAAAACCAGTATTGGAAGGTTCCAATTTTTGTAGATTCTGTTGCATGTTTTCAGAGTTCTGATGGACTGGCTGATGTGAAGATGATCTTTGATATCGTCAGAAAACTGAACAAATGGTTACCTTAATGTAACTGTTTCTCTAAGGTTGAAGAAATATTTTACTTTCAAGGTGCTTTGCTTTAAGTGCTACATCAATTTCCACACACATATTCACATTTTACTATTGTGATATAAAAGGTTACATTTTCCTTTTTGAGGCTGAGAAAGTATTGTCATTGGGAATAATACTGATACCTAAACAACATGAACTTTCTGTCAGTATGACAGAATTTTATGAGGTCCTAGAATGATATTGGTTGGAGTTTATGTAAAGCACAAGGTGTAAAAATGTGCATTTTGACTGAAGCTTCCTGTTAGTATTCTCTAGTATTGACTCAGAATCTTCAAAGCCCATTTTGGAGGCATTATTTCAAAACCCATTATAGACTAGATATTTTTCATCAAGCTGGATATCTGTGTGGTGTATAGAACGTCAAAAACTCCTGTGAAATGATTTAGCAATCACTATCTAATGACACTGTAGCAGTGATTTTGTTCTATTGCCAGATTAGATCAGTGATTTGTAGGTAAAAACCAAAGAAACTGTTCTGAATCATCTAGGTTTTAATGATTGAGTATTTTCACAGCTTGTGGCAGCCATGCTAAGTTTTACACTATTTTAACATAAACAATCAGGAAACACTTTCCCAGGAAGGATTGAAAAGAAATTTTAGTTCCAGTGACAGTCTTTGACTGACTGCTTAGTACAACTTTGAGTGTAATCTTAGGTCAGAAACCTGAAATTCGCTGGTTTTAGTGATGAGTAAGTGGCTTTCTTTTCTTTTTCTATTAGATAAAAAATGGTCGGCTGTGGAACTCTATGGTGAAGACCTCAGAAGAAATGCCAATTTTTCCAGTCAGCTTTTCATAATGTAAATATAATTTGAGCTTTCCCAAATGGGCAGCTAAACCATGAACAAGCAGAAAAACCCAATTTGGACTGTATTTCTGAACCAGACTTCACCTTCTCTCTCGGGAGTTTACTGAAGGATTACAGCTGAAAAAGACAAGAGAAGGAAAACCTTGAACGGGAAGCTTATCCTACAATGAGAATTACAAGTACATCTTGTATCTGCCCAGTCCTAGTTTGTCTCTGTTTTGTGCAGAGGTGTTATGGAGCTGCTCACCATGGCTCCATCAAGGTGACCAGAAATCAAACCAAACACATAGAAGGTGAAACAGAAGTGCATCATCGTCCCAAGCGTGGATGGGTGTGGAATCAGTTCTTTGTTTTAGAAGAACACATGGGACCAGATCCTCAGTATGTAGGAAAGGTAAGGCCGTTGTCTTCTTTTGGCTCTGATTTCATTTTTTCCATTCTCTGAAATATAGCATTGATAGAGGCAAACCTTTTATCTCCTTAGTTGGCCCCTCCTCTTTTAAAGGAGAAGATCTCTTGCATTGCTACATATATTTATGGTGAACTTGCCACTTGCCTGTGTACACTGTGTTTATTAAAAAAAAAAAAAACAAAACATGAATGTATATAGGATAAAGATACTAAAATGTGATAAACTAGTTTTTCTTCTGAGCTCAGCTAAACACAGAGTGAGTGCAGTTGATCCTGTTACATCAATTTCCAGAGCCCTAAATGCATGGGGTCACTGCTAATAGCTTTTCCGGACTATTTGAGAATTATATTCAGTTCTGCTTCAGGGAATATTACAAATGCAGTCTAGGCTCTATGGGGTTTTCATTCCACTCTGAGTGTGGAAAAGGTCTCCTCCAAAAGGAAATGTTCTGTGGCATTTTTCATACAAGGAGACACAAGGTGTGTTACTTGTTAGAGTTCCTCAGAAGTCTGTAATAAAAAACTCTGCATTTATGTTTTTATATATAGAGTGAGCTTCAGACATAAAGTTCAGGCTAAGGTAATTGAACTGAAGCCTGGCCAACTGAAGTCTGGTTCATCATGTGCAATGTTGTCTGTAGAGTTTGTGTTTTGACTTTGCATTAAACAACACAAAACTCTCTGTATAGCTTTAATCCATGATCCATGACAGAGGAAGTTTTCCTCTCCCTGAAGGCTGTCTTGCCGCATTATGATAGAATTTTTTTTTAAAGTAAGTTTCATGAGTCTTAATTTCCTTAATGAAAACAGAGAAATACATAGAATATGAGGTTGGTAAAGAAGGATGGTTAATTTGGAAGAGGGCATGGAAAAATATTTTTTTCATTTTAGTTTCCCTTGAAACTGGGAATTCTGAAATTATATTGTAGAAAGATATGCAAGGAAACCAGCAGCTTCTGAAATCACACATGTCTGGTAGTGAGGGCTTCCAAATTTGAACAGTATCATCTGACCTAAAAATAGGAAGTGGAACAACTGTATTTAAGATTCTGTTAACACAAAGGCTGAAAAAAATATGTTATACCACCCTTAGTAAAATAGTAAGTATTTCAGAATACCAAAAATTATTGAGATATGTGCAGGTAATGTAAACTGAGAAAGGACCTTTCTACATGGAGGTAGTGGCTTGTGTTGAAAGAGAAGCTTTTAAAATGGGTAAGGGAATGAGGAGACATGCTTTCAGACCCACTTTACACTGATTAACATTTTCATAAATTATTTTGGAATACAAAAAATCTTTTGCAAAAGTATTGTTGAGGCAGAGCTATGGAGGAGAATGAAAACATTGTGTGGAAAGAACTAGATATTATGAACATGATTTGGATACAGAAATAAAGACTAAACCTTGGGACTACAGAACAATGCAATGAATTTCTGTTATAGAGTAGTGACTTATTGTGACAGAGGAAGAGAATGATCTGGTTACTAGATCTAATGTCATACCTTAAAGAAGGTGAATATGACACTAAGCTGTAAAAGCTGAGATATAAAAACAGGGATAAAGGGCACCAAAGCCATTATGGAAAATAATGTTAACCTATTTGCTATACTGGTTACTTTTGCCCAAGAAAAATGAATTTTTATGTGAAACTGTACAGAGAGAATTGAACATTATGGCTGGGTTGGTAATGGGGAATAAAATTTGGTTGTTTAATTATTCCCACAAATAATAGAGGAGGGCACATAGTTTTCTGTAAATACACCTCAGAAGAAACCACAATGAAAAGATAAAAGCTATTTAAATTGATTGTAATTTTACTTGAAAAAATAAGGTTTTGGTGGTCCTGAGTTAATTAAGAATTAACATTTAGTTAATTTATAACGAAAAAAAGACTAAGCCAGATTCTGAAAGAGGCTACTAACAGGAAGACAGCAAACAAAAAAAAACTGAAGGTGTTTCAAAGTACAGCATACTTGTCTTTATGAAAACATTTATGGACATGATTGCATGCCAGAACAGAAGCCTGGTTTCAGTGAGCTAAAGCATGGTCCCTTTCAATTTTATGTTCTTGTGATACTATTTTGTATTTCCTTTCATCCTCTGACCACTCTATTAATGCCACATTTACAGAGATCAATGAATAGAATTTCTTTCAATCCTTTGTGGTCAAAATGTGACTGCATTGTTTGAGGACATTTCTCCTTCTGTACTTACCAATTTTTCTCCCCTTTTCCTCAAAGAATTTCTTCTGGTGTTCATAATTTTCTACACTGAGTACTTCATAACATTACTGGCTTATGTTTGCAAAAGTTTTGTAGAACTTAAAAGCAACTGTATTCTGTTTTCCATTTGTTGTGATGATTCTGATGACCTGATTTGAAGAAAAGATCAATTCTATTAGCTCAGGCATATACTTTTAATTAAAAAAAAAAAAAAAAAAAAAGAGAGGGGAAAGCCTGGCCGATACTGTCATAATATTAGTAATTAGCAAAATTTCAGTGGTGGTCATTAAACATGAAAAATAGACATTTTAGAAAAATAGATGTTTTACTAATGTTGCAATTAATTGTACACAACTCATCAAGGTCTCATTTTATGTGCCTTTAATTTGTCAAGTGATTTTCATGCAAAGCCCCTCAGTTATAAGGGAAGTCACTGCCCTTTAATTCCAGGCTTCTGTTCAGGGGCAGCATGCTGTCAATTCTGTCAATTATTAATTCTGTAGACTCCTCTGCTGCACTGGTGAGAGTTTTGCCATTTGAGATCTGTCCTTTCACATTTTTCACACCCAATTTGGGAGTAACATCACAGAAAGCAGAGTCATTATGTACAATGCTGTTATAATGATCACAGTCATTGTCATGGAAATGCACAGGGAGGACAGGAATAGGGTAGGCCTGCAATGAAAATGGTAAGCTTTCTCATTCTTACTGTGAAATGACTGTCAAGAGGATGGATTAATTCACTGCCATCATCATAGAGACGGTGTTAAGACAACAAGTTATCATTATATTTTAACATCAAGCCTATCTCCGTTCCTCAGTCATTATTTCTTTTCTCTAAGAAAATGTCATTTGGGGACTTTGTATGAAATTAATCCCTATTAGCCATATTCACAAAGTTTTTCTGGAAACGTGGCAAGATAGACGTCTTGGAAAAATAAGCTTATTGTAGAAATGAAAAGTCATCCTTTTTTAGATATTAAGTATTATCTGTGGTTCTCAGGTTATTGAACTGGTTCAGTGCTGTTGCGCTCGGGGTGAGTCTTCAATGTTTCAGGGTATGTTTCCCTGATGAAAGAACTCAAAAAAATAGATTTTTAAAATTAAAAAGGGTATCTTTAAAGTATTCAAAACCACAGTGACTTCTTTTTCCAAAATTAATAATTATTTGGGGAGGGTTTCTGGAAAAGTTCCAAATGATCAATAGTATCTAGCAATGTTAGTTTGGAGAGACTGTTCATCTGCAGGTGCAAGTGTGTGTCTGTGTAGGTGTGTTTGCAGTTCAGAATCTGTGGAAATTTGAGAAGCAAGATTAAATATCCTTGTCTCAGATAAGTAACTTGAATGCACAGACTGAGCTTTCAGTTACATGAGAATCCTTGTCTTTTGTGTGTCTCTGATGTAAATTATTCTAAAGAAATAATAGCAGTGAGAGTGGAAAGGGGCAGGGTTAATCAATGCACTATGCGCTGGTGCTGAATAAGTTACCCAATGCACCAGCTTAGAGGAAGGAAGATTTTCCTGAGGAAATTTAGAAAAACTTGGGCTGTAGTACTGCAAGCTTTTACATTTCTCAGTTGTCATGGCTGATATAGTTTACATTTCTCTTGTATTTTCTGCATGCAGCATTTGAAAAAAATAGCAAATAAAGAATTTTAGGAAAGAATGGAAACAGACTACGTGTTTCAGCCCATAACATTCTCCATTTTCAACCTTCACACATCTGTCTCCAGAGGGTCTGCTCCTTCTTAAAAGGATATTTCTAAAAAGTCAGTTGCACTGGAAGCAAGTCATAACTACACATTTGCTGTGCTTTTTACTTTGGAGAGAGAAGTAAATAAGAAGTGGTAAAAGGAAGATCACTGTGGACTTGAGGCTGAGTGAGTCATGCTATTAAGACCAAATAGCAGAGGAATATGATGCACAAGACTGACAATTTCTCAGTGGACCCTTTGGATCTCTGAAATACCAAACCTATACCTCTTAATCCACTTCATATATCCTCTGAAGTATAAATATGAATGACTTTTCAGGTATTTAGATCTATGTTGGTTTTCAACTGCATTTTTCTTCCCTACTTTGGAGGTCGGCACTTTACTTAATTCTTGTATTTTCACCTGTAATGTAAAAACAGTTTCAGATTTATGTTGATGTAGGAGATAAGGAAGTATGGAACAGCTGGAAATGAGTGTAAGTACAGGAAAGGGGAGAAGAAAGTATCAACTTTTAATATGTCTTGAAATGATTGTACTGAAAGTTAGATTAGGAAAGTAATCCCAGGTGTTATGTTGGATTTACAAGATAGTAATTCTTTTAATTTATCGTTTTATTCTTGAAAACATAAATAGAGCATAAGAGACTTGTCATTCAAAATTATTTTTTAAAGTAATATGTGAGGTCATTGCAATAAGTTAGTTCTAATACAAGACAGTGAATCTAATCTTCTCTGATCATATCAGGAGAATTTCCCATCTTTGATTCAATGTCAATAACGGGATATTATGTATGTTTTAGCATAAATGCCAACGAAGAAACAAAAGTAGAGTTTAACAATTAAAACACTTTTGATTATAGAGGTTTACATAAAATAAAGCATATCAGATGTTTCAGCATTTTAAGCACAAGCAAATAGTTCTAAAATTTATCTTGATAAAAAGGGTTTTATTTTAAAAGAGAGAAAATTAAAAGCAAAGTGTGGATGATATAGTCTAAATATTTTGCACATGATTTGTTAGCCATTTTCATGCCTCTGTAAGAAGATAGGTGAGTGACATAAGCAGCAAAAGCAACTTCTCAAATAACATGCATCTGACTTTCTACCTTTTAGGTTGCTGATTTCACAAATAATGTATTTATATAAAATAATTTTCCTCTATACCTAGGGAAAATGTGGTAGCAATAACAACATGAAGAATAAACCTGACGTCAGTATAGCACATTATATGGTCCTATATCATGTCAGCCAGCTCATTTTCTACTGCAATTTTTACAAAAAGCTAATTCAATACTATTGCCAACCCAAAAGCTTTTTAAAACAAAAATGCATACATGTGTACTTGTTTTGTCCTGAGTTTTGTTTGCAGACAACTTTAATGTCTCCTACCTTCATTCAACAAATATTACTTGGTTTTACTTTGTTAAAAATTTGAGGGCACACTGCTTGAATTCTACAAGTCATAAAATGCCCTGGTCTTTTACGTTTTTGTTTTTGTTGGTTTTTGTTTGTTTGGTTGGTTGGTTGGTTTTAAGTAGAATCTCTAAATATTCAAAGGTTATTTAGGGGAAAATCAAAGTCAAGGAAAGAGTGTTTTCATGAGCTCCATCAGTCTGACTTTTTTCCAGTGTGTCCAGCTATATCTGAGGTTTCCTGAAGCATAACACTGACAGGGGCATTTTGACTTGACAGACCAACCAAAGAAACAGAAAAGCATGAACATATTGCAGTTCAGTCCTAGTCCAAAGACACAGGATAAAGTGTTTACCTTGTTTAACTTCATTTAAGTCAACATGAAATTGCACCAAGAAGAAGCTGGCTCTTTCATGTCAAAACAGCTATGTTAAATCTAATATGTCAAAGTAATAACTGTTTTTATAAGGAAGCTTTATAGAGTCTGTCAGTTCTGTATTGAAAAACATCAGTTCTCTATGTGGAGACTGTTATTTGAATTAATGGTTCAAAATAATTTTGTCAAGGTGATCTAATTTTCCCTGAAGTTATTATGGACTGAAGAACTCTGAACAAAACTAGATTTCTTTTATATATATATATATGTATATATACACACACACTTTTTATATATGTATTTTTACTTCTTATCTTTTAACGAATTTGATACACCAGCAGCCAAGTTCCGTCGCTTTTGCATCTACTTTACACTGAGCAATAACATTGATGAAACCAACATCTTTTATGTGGAAGTGCAATTTCTCACTTAAATGGTTTTGCAGTAATTTTTTGAGAGGAAATCCAGCCTTGTTGCTACCTAGCCTTGTTCCCTCCTTTATTTTTTTTCTTATTTTGGTCATGGATTGGTTTTGCATATGGAAGTGGTAGCCCTAGCACAGGGCATGGCTGAGTCCCTCAGGCACAGGGTGAGAGCCCTGGGACAGCAGCCAAAGAGAGACAGACCCCTATGGGGCAGATGTTTCTCTGTGACTCCTGGGGTGCACCCACGTTGGAACAGGGAAATGTGTGAGCTGCTATGGGCTGACTACAGACCTCCATTCCCCATCTGCCTGTGCCCCTCGGAGAGAAGAGAGAGACCAGTCAGGACTGAAGGTGAACTTGAGAAAAAGTTGGGTATTGGGGGAAGTGGTTTTAATTTTTTGTATTTTTTTCTCAACATTCAACTCTATTTTAATAGCCAAGAAATTGAATTCAGTTTGCTCTTTAAATTTGTTGTGGTAACTAGTCAGTGATCTCTCTGTTCAATCCTGACCTATGAACTGTTCGTCACCTGATTTTCTCCCCCTGTGATCTTAAGAAAGAAGAGTGAGAGAGCAGCAGGATGGGTGTTCAAAAGCCAAGTTCAAAAGCCAAGACTGACCCACCTCAAAACTACAGAGCATGCCTGCTCTGTAGTTGCATTTTACCTTATGCCATACTCTGAATGCATAGCCTCTTAGCCTCTGACAGTCTTTATATCAAAACTATGTAAAATGCCCAAATAATTGGTGTCTGTTAAAAAAAAACAAAACAAAAAAACCAAAGAAAAAACAAACCAGAAAAAGAAATAAACAAAAACATTAAGAAGAGGTGTTTCGCCAATTGCATCCATTAGATGTAGCAACAAAGAAACAAAGATGATTCTGCATTTTTTTATATTAATCATGAACTTGGTAACTTTGTTTTTTAAGGATATTTACCAGCTAATTGTAAATCAATAGGTAATGAAGCTGAAGGTATGCTGATAAACTCAAGTGTGAATTAGCATGTCAGTTACTTCTCAAGTATCTTCTTGACCTTTCTTTAAGAGGGATGCTTGTTCATGCTCATTGTTTGTGTAACTTTCAATACCCACATGCTGTGTTGTCTTTTAAAAGATTCTGCTACATCATTTTGCTATTGAATATAGTTTGTCAACTCATTCAAGATGTATTCATAAAATGAAATATTATTTGGACTTTGCGTGTTTAAACCCTGACAGGAACACTTCTGTTGAACAATTGAAACTGTAGGTTAAATAATTTTATTTATTATATAACAAGCTACGAAAGTTTAAAAAGGTGAAATAAATTGAACCTCATAATTAGGTCTTTTTTCATCTAGACTGCTGTGTCAAATGAAACCATGCAGAACATGCTTTTATGGCTTGCTTTTCTAAGGTGAAGATGCTATAACAGAATAGGAATTTCAGGTCTAGTAGTTTATTAATTGATCTCAAAGTGCAATATTCCTAGACTCTGCAGAGTTAGCAAATGGTTATTTGTATGGCATAATCCATACAGCTATAAAGGCAATTACAGATTTGTTGATTTTGAATGTGGTGACTTCTCAATAATTGCTTCTTTGCCTTGTAAGTTACATTGGTTACATGGAAGATCTTTCAGGTTACAAGAGGTCTTTCAGGTCTCATATAAGATTTATGTCCAATGGTCAAATTGTATTTGTGTTCTAGAACACATGCACACTTTTTAATGGCAATAAAAATGTGTGAGACAATAAGAAGTAAAGCAGGAGACCAGGTTTAAATCAAAAAATTATCATTTCTAATCATATAATATAGTCTATGAAATGAAAATCATAGTGATGAATATTGAGATGAAATGCCTTTGTAAATATTTAATTTCTCATACACATTAGTTTGTTTTTTTTTTATTGTAGTGTAAAACTCCAGCCTGTGAAAACATGAAAGCACTATTTCAGAATGGGTTTGTTTGGGTTTTTTTTCTGCCCAGCTGGATTAGCTTTGGCTGGTTTTTGGCAAGCAGTTAGTTCTCACTTAAATAGTTATTCCCAGAAGTTTATCATCTGCAATTTAAACATACTTTAAGTAACAATGAAAAGAACTCAATCTTTGTTTGGACAAAAATTCTAGTGGTGATAACTGCATTCAGATTATGCACAATGGTTTTCAGTCAAGAACCTGACCAGTGATAAATCTTTACATCTGAGATTAGAACAGGGTAATTTTAAAGTCATCTTTGTATTCCTGTGATCTTGGGTCCATTTGCTGAAAAGTCTGCTTCCTCCAGAATTTTGATGAGGTTTTCTAGGACAAGTTGTGTGTATGGAACTGTTCAAGACAGGAGATTGAACTGTTGCAAGTATTTCTCTCTGCAAAAAGTTGTTATTGAAGGGCTTGGGGAACAAACTCACCACAAAAGCGTGTTCTAGGTCTTTTACTGAAGAACAGTGGTGTAGCTGTCCTGTATTTGAACATTTGTATCAAGTCTTCATTTTTCCTCTTACACTATTTTAAAATTTTCCATTAGATTACAAACAAACAAAAATTCTTATCATCAGAGTTAATAATTTGTATTCATAAATGTACACACTGGATTTAAGTTGGGCTTAGTGTATAATTAATTTGTGTGGCATGAGATAATTGCATGTCCTTGTCTGTTTTGTTGTCAGAAATGTGTAACCTTAACTGTTGCCAAAATGTGGTTTATTGTCTTCCTGTGAATTATCATACTTGATACTTAAAATATCAGTATCAAAAAGATAGCTTTTCAAAATCTCTTATGAAAGACATATTAAGAATTACTGTTCTACTGAAGAGATCTTTTCAGAATATTCAAAGGGCTTGCTTGAGACGTTCTTGTGGTTTTGATAAAAGAGTTGCTATCCAAAAAATATACTCCTTCCTTTACACTAAGAAAGCCTTTTCAGGAAGAGGTTTCAGTGTATGTCTGCAGAACAAATAGAAATGTTTATAACTAATATAAATATAGTCCATTTTGAATTGCATGGTCTATCTTTACTTTTTAGTAAACTTTTTAATAATTGTTTATTGCTATATATATATGTCTTACCACTTAATATGAATTATAAATCTTAATTGTAAATGTTAATAGTGACCTAAAGAAGTATAATTTTTAATTTGGAAGTATTACAGAAGCAATGTTTGTGCACTCTTGATACATGAATACTTTCTATCTGAAAGCCTTGGGTCAAATCATGGCAACATAACTGTTTCAACCAATCAAAGAGCATCTAACATCTGTATGGCTCTTTCAGATGTAATATTAAAACTACAAGAACGTCTTTATCCTGCTGACTGCAATAACAAAGTTGCTGATGATGTGTTGAGGGTACTCAGATGGACTCTAAGACAGGAAAATTGCAGCACTGATGGGAGACTTCACTTACTCCCTGGAATGCAGGTTGAATTTTATGTTAAGCTTGAACCCTAATATCAAAAGGCTCTAAGCATAGAAAATAGCTGCCGCCTAAGTTATATAGTCATTAAATCTCCAAGGGAAGAACTAAAGCTAAACTTAAGTAATGCCTAAAGCAAATGTAAAATACCTGACAGAAAGATGTGAAGGGCTAAAGGAAGTTGGAATGACCAAATGATACAATAATGAGGGCAAATAAAGGCAGAGTCTTTAAAAAAGTCTGTTTCCAAATGAGAGAAATAGAAAGGACTGAGAAGACTTACATGTTAATTGTAAAGCAAAATAACCCATTAAAGCAAGTTTGAGGAAACAAGCAGTACACAACCTCAAAAAATCCCCAAAACTTGCATGTGGGGAAAAGCAGTACCACGTAGCATTTTTAACTATTTGTGGGAAGCAGAGTGAATAGCTAGGTGACAAATGTCATTAATTATATGAAGCTGATGAGAAGAAGAAAAAAATGGAAAAGACCAACCACAGCGAAGTCCAGCAGAAAGATCTTCCAAGACTAGCTGAAATTCAATACAGATAAAGGTAGAATGAGGCACATGAGCAGCAACTGAGTAGTGTTTACTGCTTTGACAGTTACCACTCTTTAAAAAGACTGTGAGGTTCCACAAACTCTAAGACAAAACTCCATCAGCCAAATGCTTAGGAACAATCCAATGAACAAACTGAATATTCTAAATCATTTGGAACGGAAAAATCCGTCACCAGTAACTCAGTAAAACCACAGTGCACCTGTATCTCAAATGCAAAGCATGGTTCTCATTTTCTTATCTCTTTCCCCAGTCTTGCAAAAGAATATTTCAGAGAAGAGCTACCAGACTAATGTAATGTATGGAACAGCCTCTGTTTGAGAAGTGACTAATTAGATTATTAGTCACATTATTTGATAAACTGCACATTTTCAATTAACAACTTCAGTTCTGGAATTTTAATATTCTTCTACAGCTGTTGTTTTTTTGGGTACGGGATGTTTTATGGGAAAGGATGGCTTTATTTTTTTTGGAAGTAGTATGAGGAGCACCTGAATAGGGGAAGACTCTTCTGAATGAATTTAAAAAAAAAAAAAAAAAAAAAAGAAAAGAAGTGCGTTTGGTAGTGGCCTAGACAGTTTTAAGTAGCATGAACCAGGAATGGTTTTTCACTTTGTGTTTCCCTTCCCTCCTTCAAGTAGGAGGAATCATAAAAAAAAGCCCCCAAAACCACAGAAACCTCAAACCAAATAAAAATGACTAATCAGAAAGAAAGGTTGACAGCCTAAAAATAAGAAAACAAGGCAGTTGTTAATGTATGTTAATGTATGTTAATGTTAATGCTTAGTATAGCATTCTTTGATGTTTCATGCCACTTCAGTGATCCTAATTATTGTCTAAATAATGAATTGAGGTAATTCAGCAGGTAAAAAATGATGGCACATTGACAGAAAGACCATATATTCATGAAGTCAGGGCTATATGTGCATAAATATAGTTAGCTCAAATAAATGTTAACAAAAATCACTTTGCCTGTCACACACCTTTATCACAAGGGTTTGTTGTGATATTAAACTTGATTATGTCAGCGAATATCAGTGATGAATTCAAAATTTCCAGTCCCCTTCACAGAAGACCTTTCCTCAACATGTCTATTAGAGCATTAGCAAGTCTTGTTTTTATTTAGAGGAAGTGGTTTCTTGATTTTCTATATGTATTGCATGAAAACATAGTGACATGATTCTTTCAAGTACAAGGATTAGTTTTCATACTTAAAACTGACAATTTACTGTGACTCATTGAAGATTTGTTTTTATTTAAATCATTAATCATAAGAATAATGTAAAATTGGAATGTAGGTTCAAGGTAAAAGCTGAAATATATGCACGGTATTATTTCTTATAATATTAACTAGAGTTTGTGAGGGAAAAAAAAACAACCCAAACAAAAAAATCCCTTTTGTCTCACAAGTGGCTAGTGACACTCAGTGGCTCCACTTTAGTGCACTGTTTAGGAATTAAATTATATTGTTTCTTGTTTCATTTGTTTCTTTCCAGTTTTGACATTGGGTATAGATACCTGGTCCTGTCAGAAAGCAGATCCCACTGAGAAGCCTCTGTGTATGAGCCCTAAACCAGTGACACCCAGAGTTCATTCCCTTCTGTATACTTGTTTAAAAAACAAAGCACTCCTAGATAAAAATTCTGTAATTGCTCTTAGTTGTAGCCACTTTCTTACTTACTTACTTAACTTTTACCTTTGACTATACTGTCTTTCATCTATTAAGTATAATTTTTTCCTTGGTGAATTGACTGCAGAAAGTGATAGATTTTATTAAAGTGACACTTTTGCATCCCTCAAGTGTAGCGGCTTCCCTAACTTCAACCTGGGTATCAATAATTATTACAGTGGTTAATAAAATCACAGACTCACAGAATATGCTGAGCTGGGAGTGACCCACAGCATTATCAAGTCCAACTCCTGGCCCTGCACAGGAACATCCCAAGAGTCACACTCTATTTGAGAGCACTCAATTTGAGAGCATTGTCCAAATGCTTCTTGAACTCTGTCAGGCTTGATGCTCTGACCATTTCTCTGGGGAGCCTGTTCCAGTGCCCAAACACCTCTGGGTGAAAAACCTTTTTCTAATATCGAACCTAAACCTCCCCTGACATGACTCCAGGTCATTCCCTCAGGTCCTGTCACTGGTGACCACAGTGAGGAGATCAGTGTCTGCACCTCCTCTTCCCCTCATGAGGAAGTTGTAACTGCAATGAGATCTCCCCTTGGCCTCCTCTTCTCCAGGCTGAACAGACCAAGTGATCTCAGCTGCTCCTCATACAGCTTCCCCTCAAGTCCCTTCACCACATTCACTTTTCTCCTTTGGACATTCTCTTACAGTTTAACGTCTTTTTCATACTGTGGCACCCAGCACTGCCCCCAGCACTGGAGGTGAGGCTGCCCCAGTGCAGAGCAGAGCAGGACAATCCCCTCCCTTGCCCAGCTGGCAATGCTGTGCCTGATGCACCCCAGGACACACTTGGCCCTCCTGGCTGCCAGGGCACTGCTGACTCATGCTCAGTTTGCCATCGACCAGGACCCCGAGGTCCCTGTCTGTGGCACTGCTCTCCAGCACCTCATTCCCCAGTCTGTCTGTACATCCAGGGTTGTCCCATCCCAGGTGTGGAAGGAATGCATATCACCTAATTAGGCAGCATATGCAAATGTACTTCAGTGGAAATCAGAAAGTTAGAGTAATGTTTCTGATTCTTTCACAAAAAAAGACATATTTTTAAGTTGAAATATTTTTCTCTGTCAACCCTTTGTAACAAATCATGATTAAAAAAGCCCTAGTGCAGAAATAAGATGCAAGTATCAAATCACTCAGGCATCCCAGAGAGAATGTAGACATTTCCCTTGTGGTCCAGTGATACTGAGTGGTAAGTTAACTTAAAGTTTCCCAAAAATTGATAGAGTAATTTCTGAAATCTATAAAAAGTAATCTTTGCACCACTCCCCTCTTCTCCCCACCCCCAAAAAGAAAAAGAAAAAGAAATGAAGAAAAGGCTGTGAATTTAATACTCACTGCTGTGCAGGAGCTGTCTTCATCAATGTAATCCCCTAAATACATCTGTAGGTGCAATATTGGTTTATTAAATTGAATACATCTAAATGAAAATACTTTTATTAAAAAAAAAATTCTGCAATGTTTCAGTCCCTTGAATACCAAGTGCAGAAAAAGAAACTTCTCTGTGTGGGAGAGTGTTTCAGTTTGTCAGCCCTTCTGTTTTACCTTGAATAAACTTCATTTAAAATGCTCCTTATTTCTCTTGGTCTTCCCCTCTCTTGAGCTGTTGCCAATGACTGTGTTTTCTAACACCTGCATCCCTCCCCCATAATCAGTACTACTAAGGAAGTGGAGGCAAACTTTTTAAAATCTGTTCATAATCTGCAGAAATCCTTTCTCCTCAGTCTTCATTATTCAGCTGGATTCCATTCCCTTATTGAAATTTCCCACACTGCAGTTTCCACTTTCCAGTGATCTGTGACTGTATTTGTTTCTTCTAAACTGTCTGTGTTTTTTATGTGTGGCTCTAAATGACCACTTTGCTCTAACTTGTGAATTCTTTGGAAGGTAAAAGAGGATTCAATCTTCACATTAGCTGAGCTCCATTGCCATTTTATGAAAGATAATTTAAATACGTGAGCATTATGTATGTGGACACCAGAAGCTAAGTGAAAGCTATTCAATACACCTTTTTTCGTTCTTCACATATATTTTTCATATATATTCTTCATTCTTTATTTCTTCAAATATTACATTCATCTATTACAGCTACATGAACTGCTAATGGAGAGCAAGATAAGAAAAATATGAATGATTTTTGTTTGTATTGCCTGCGGTCTAGTGTCCAGAGATTCTTGGCCGATATCATTTAATTCACCTTCAAAACACGTTTCTGCATCTTAACTTTAAGAATAGTTCAGCATATGTCAAGAAATGCCTTCTCCCCATTCCAGCATATATTAATTAAAATTAAAAAAAAAAAATTAAAAATGTGTACACATGGACTGGCAGTCAGGTTTTTTTGCATTTTGTCGCCACAACAGACAAATGCATTTTACATCAGACAGATGCAGACTTGCTACCAGTATCTACTCAAATATGTCTGAGGGCATAAACCAAGAACACAAAACAAGGGATTTAATGAGCAGAGTTTCACCCTGAAATGTTCATCACTCCACTGAAGCCTGTAATTAATAGGTAGTGACGCAGTATAAAAGAGAGTTCTGCACCTCCCATTTCCCTGGTTTCTTCTTCTATGTGCAGATTTTGTGCAGAGAGAAATCTGTATCCCTATTGTCTTGTTTACAGAACATAAGTACTAAAATATTGGAGATCTGCAGCTTACTAGAGAGTAGGTGTAGCATCTCCTGTGGTAATTAATAACATCTAATGTAACATTAACATATTGTAGAAGTTTATGTGGTTACACTGAGTTTCTGTAAAACTAGCAAACCACGCTGATGTGACAATCTGAATTTCACAGATTGGCTTCTTAGCTGATGTAAATGGCAAATCATCGGATTTTATCTCTAAATTGTATTTGATTATTTTGCCACATCTGTAGGGTATTGTATTCAATATAATTGTATGTTGAAATCTGTATCCTAATTGCTGTCTGTTTCATGCACTCTCTGAAGACTTTCCGACAGAAACCAGTCACGAATTTAGTGTGTGAAGCTCACCCAGAGGGGAAAACATGAATTACCTTTGTACAGTAAGATGTTTTAAGGAAGTATATGTGTTTATAAGGTGACATGTAGAAGTTGGCTTCTCTTCTGTTAGTCACTAAATATCCCATGTGGAGCAAATGTGCGTGGGAAATACAGAACAGAGCTTACAGGAGCAAGACAAAGTGCAAGTGTAGAAGGACCCAAGTGGCCACTGTGCAGTGTCTGTAGAGATTAATCTCAGATGAGCCACATTTCAGGCATGAAATTACAGTGAATTTGTTTGGTGAAGATACTTCATCACTTTTTTGAAAACCTTCTGTTTGGGTCAGTGTTTTCAGTTCTGTCCCTCTTGCAGAAATATAGATCTTTTTAGGCTTTATATTAGTTGCATTAAATGTCTGAGTTTTGAAACAAATTAAAATGCTCACCTATGAGAATAAAATTGATGGCTTGTGTTTATCATCTATGGAGTACAATTTTTGTGATTCCTATGAAGTTTCCATATTTGCAGATTACTAAGATTTTTTTTTTCTCGTTTCTTTTCAAGTTAATAGGAAAGAGTTGCCTATCTGAGATATTAGAGTTCTAAAAAATGAAACTAATATATTAAAGTTTTGGGCTTCATCATAATCAGTATTTCTACTTTCTGAGAACTTTGCAGAACCCTGTCTAACTTCAGAAAATTTCCTAAGCATTGCAGCAATGCTTTATGGTTTTTATTAACATTCAGCTGACAGACAGAGGCTAAATTTGGAATTGACTTTTGTTATGTGGCAGTAGCAGGATTTGGATGAGGTAATAGAAGAATTGGTGTTATTTATACACTGGGAGTTTCAAAGAATGTAAAGGAACAATTCTCACCAATTCTGCAGAGCTGGGATGCCCAGCAGAGGACACACTGAGAAGCTTTGTGGCTAAATTAATTGTGCATGTGAGACATACAACAAATACAACTTGATTAATTAATTATCATTAATTAACTATCATGTTTGCTGATTAGGTGAATTGCAAATGTCTTGATTTAAGGCCTTTAATGGTGAAGTTAGTTTCCTGACAAGGTGGGGAAATTGAGAACTAAAGACATTTTTTCATACATATTTATGACCCTCTGCAGGAGGGAGGAGAAGTAAGCCCCAGTTCAACTCTGAATTTAACTATATGACTGGAAAATTAAATGTGTATTTTAGGAGGAGAGTTTTTGTTTTCCGGCTTAAACTAATTAGAAATGTGCAACAAGAAAGCCAGTCTTATATTCTGTATAAATGTCACTGTTCCTGTTCTATCAAAGGTGTCAAGAATATTTTTATGGGTCAGATTCTGACATGACACATTTTACGTTGGATCTGAATATTATCTTCTGTAAAGCTACATTATTTTGTGCATTCATGTCTTTAAATTTTGGCTGCTTATTATTAATATTTCCTCTTTTGTTATCCCAAATGTACATCTCATTGAATTAAGTTAAATTGCTTATTAATTTTTTTCTTCTTTCCCTCTGCTTTGAGGATTTACATAGTATTCCAAGTGTAGGGTGGCAGTGGAGGGAGGCAGCAGCTGGAGTCAGGAGGTGGAACAGTAGAGGGCACTGCTAAAAGGTACTGCTGAGTCCCTCAGCAAACTCTGAGGTCTCAGACTGCCATGAGGAGCAGTGCAGGAAATGCATTCTGTCATAGCTCAGGGCAGCAACACCAGCACCACACTGATCAATAGCGAGTTATTACATAGGACAGGTAGAAAGAGCAAGGAACAACCATGTGCAGAAAAACCTGATGAGATGGAGCTAACAGCCCGAGCTGGAAGCATGACTGTGAAAGGAGAGTAAGGCTTCAAGTCAGTTTGGGCTTCACCATTTATTTGCTGCTAAATTATCCACTGCAATAATGAACCATAAAGAATGATCCTAATTTAAATTAAACTGTCCCCTCTTTTGAGATTTTCAGATTGCCAGAACATTGGAAAGGATTGTTACTTAAATAAGAGTCAGCACTCTTATAGACTCTTTCTATAGAATCTATTAGGTGAGTAGTCTTACTGACTGACATTATCTTTCACAGCTTTAACAATGCCTTTTCATAAAAAGTTAAAAAAATTCAAAATGCTAGGTTTAGGGCATCCATCGGTGTACAAATATCCAAGAGCTTTAGTTTTTTTTCTTTCTGTCCTGCTTTGTAGCTGCAAAGGGGAAAGAAACTTATGTCAGTATTTGCTTGAAAATGAGAAAATATGAAACACTTCTTAACAGGAGGATCACCAAACATTTAGGGAAATCTAACCATTTTGTTGAAATAATGAACAAGGGATAAAAGTACACATATAACAAATACATATGTAACTCTATGAGTTCAAAATATGAACTCATATGTTCATACGTTATTTTATTTTAAAGTTCCTCCATAATTAAGTAGCACCTCAGTAAAAACTTCTTTTTTCCAGATGTGTTGAGTTTCTTCTGATGACCTTGTACTGTGCATAAAATGTGTGTGTAGAGTGCAGCAGAATATTGTCCTGTTATGTGTATACATATATATGATTAAGAAAGACAAGTAATTAACACATGTTAAATGCTCTAACACTAATGTCAGTGGTATGATCACACTTTATTTTTGTATGTAAGCCTCTTATTCACATGGGAATAACCACAAACAAAAATAGCTTTTTAGAGAAATAGAAGAAAATTAATAAATCTGTTATTTGTCAAGCCGTATACCTCTTAAGGAATTTGAAATAGAAACAACCTCTCTTACAAGATGCTTAGTGTTTTTTTGCAGATCTTGTTTGGCTCAAGAAAATGCGTTGTGGTAGTATTTCAGCACTCCTGTTGGCATGATAAATTAAGTGTTGATGATGTGTAATGAAATAATGATTCCCTGAAAAAATTAGACCCTTTTTCTACCCTTTATAAATGCTACCTTTAAAAGTTAGAGTCTAATTTATTCATAGAATTGAACTAGTTTACCTTTCCGTAATCAAGGAGGGATAACAGATTAAAAGATGATGATTTGTCCATGAAATAGCTAAAATGCTTTTTAAAAGGCCACAGAATTTTAGGTCAGGAAGAAACATCAAAAGATCATTCATTCCATAATGAGAGCCTGCTATGGGACCAGCTATGACTTAACCTTTTCTAACAGTTTTGTCTACTCTGTCTCATTTAATCAGTACTCTTTTGCATCATCCCATTCATTTATTTACTTGTTCATTCATTTTCTGTCATGTTTTCATTTTTTAATGTGTGTTTGTGGGCAGTTGTGTTGGGAATGGGGCTTTGTTGGTAATTTTGTTGTTTTATTTTTGTTTTATTTTGAGGGTTTTGTTTAAGTTTTTTGTTTATTTGGGGTTTTTTGGGGGGATCTGTTTGTTTGTTTGTTTGTTTGTTTGTTTTGTCTAGGGCAATTGTCCATAAGCCAGAGTTACTTGTATGTTAACTACTGAAACTACATGATCAAGCTGGGGATGTTTGAGGGGAATAAATAGAATCATCACAAACTAAAATAAAATCATATCCAGAACTAATCAGATAGAAATGTTTATCTATCTTAGAATGATTTTTAAGTGTATGATTATTATTAGGACATCAGAAAATGTCCCGAGGTTCCCTTCTGTTTTGTGGCTCATGCTGAACATTCCAGGGCCCACTTGATTTTTCTTCTGGAGCCCCTGAGCCAATGCATCTTTTTCACAGAAAGATACCTCTTCCATGTAGAGGCTTCTTGGAGAACTCCTATATAAAACTGTCAGAAAAAAAGCTATTTTGAATACCTGGTTACTAGGTAGTATTTCTGAAAATTAGTCCGGATACCTCGGCAGATGAGGTTTTGAAATATCATCTGTGTCCTTTTGCATGAGTTGGGGGAGCATAGCTGTGAAAATATTTGTTCCTCTACAATTAAGAATAATATTTTTTTATTAATATTGTTATTATTTCTGGAGACGATTGTCCAGAATTGGAGTGAGAACATTTTTCATTACCTGACTAGTCTGGAAAAAATCTTGCATTACTTACTAAATACATACTAAAACTGAAATTGAAAGCCAGCTGAAAAATCTTTTGTTAGATGCATTCATACACAGTTAGCTGTGCTTTCTACTGGTCAGGAGTGGGTGGGAGAAACTCATATTCACTAGAAAGAAATTTGCTGGTTTAATATCAGATAGTATTTTGTTTCTATTTCACAGGACTTCATTTTTCCCTGGGACAATTTTAAGATCAAATGAAACTTGAAAAATAATTATTTACATGAGAAAGAGAAAAAATACAAAACTCACAAAACAAAGCATGACATGCATGTAGTGTAAGAAGTAAAATTACACAGACAGAGGTGAAGTAACATTACTGCTGTAAGACATAAATGGAATTAATCTGTAACTAGGTGCACTAATCCCAATGTCCTGTGGGCTATGAAACCATTTTCTGGATTTTTATCATTAATTAAATTACGCTTTCACAAGGCTTCACTTGTCCTTGAGCATTTTCAGAATTTCACAAGCAAGTATTCCCTTCAAATGCTAATTTCAATAACAGCATGATACTGAAAGCACCACTTTCAGGGAGGAAATAAATGGCAGGCAAACTCATGCTTTAAGGAATGTGTCCTTGGTGTCTTTCTGCAAAGCTGTTATCACAGCTGTATCATGCGCTTTAAGATGACTGCTGGAAGCTTTCTTCTTTATATTACAAATTTAGGTAGAATTGTGAAAAATGTCTTAATTCCCCATTCAAAAGAAAATGCAAAATATTAGTGAAGTATTCTAAAATATTTGTATTTCTAAGCTGTCTTTCTCAACTAAGATTGTATGTGTGCTGTATATAAAAATAGGTGTACACCTGTCTTCACAGAACTAAATGTGGACATTTTAGTGGGAAGTCGTGTTTTTAAACTGAAAATACATTTTTTGCCTTCACATGAAGCCTTTGGATGTGTTTTGGAAAGGCTGAAACACAGATGGCCCCAAGACAGAGAGCTCCTTATCTTTGAATCATTTACTTTAATGAAAATTCCACATTGGCTATCTTAATTCCAAAAGCAAACAATTTTAATTTGGGGGTTTTCTTCAATTAGAAAATGCAATATATGTTTCATATATAGCTCACTGCATGCTGCAGAGTTCTCCACCCAGTCATCCTTCTGAAATTCTCCATAACATTCAGCAAAAAATTTAAATTCCAAAATATTATGTTTAAATTTTCATGTGTCCTTGACATTGCAGTTTATGGGTGCATTCAGTGTGAATGCTGTTGGAGGTGAGACTGTAGGAGCTGCAGTGCATGTGAAACATGCAGACGAGTGTTACAGGCTAGGATGTGTAGGAGAAGTTGGGGTAAAGAGGGACAGTGACGAGGCATGATGGCACTTTTGGAAAGACAGAGGGATGTGAGATAGCCTGAGGAGAAGAGATCGATCAGATAAGGATGTGATATCCTGGGCTGAGGAGTGGCTTTTCTTTCTCTGGGGTAAAGTTTCAATACAACAATCCACCTCCAGTTTATGAAATGAAGAAAAAAAGTAATTCCACTCTGAAAAATCTGAGGTCTGCCAAACGCTTCTCCCTTTGATGTCCTGTACCACTGAGTACTCTACAGTTTGCCTGAGAGCTCACTGCTCCTTCCCTGACCTTACTTACATAGAGACCTGAGCCTGAGCAAGCAATTAATGAAACAGCAAACATTCAATGTTTTGGGAAACATCATACCCTGCTGTCGCTGTTGAGCAGCTAGCAGAGTAATGAAGGCACCAGTTCTCAGTGGCAAGAAGGAATGACCTTTATTGTTTTGATTTCATCATATATATAGAGTTTTCAAAAGTCACCCAGATTGGTCAGTCAGAAGACTTCCCCCAGGCCTGATTGGCCAGGCCTGCACTGTCCAAGTTCTGGGACACTGTTCCAATAACATCCAAACTTCATCTTTATTTATAAAACACAAGAAAAATTCTCATGGGAAAAACCTGTGCTAGCCACACCCTGCCACTCATGACCTAGTGTGAATGAAAACTGTGGAGATTTGTCCAGCTTACTGCCTAAGTGGTACTTTAGTTATGTGATGTCTGCAGATGTTGCTTGAAGCTGAGGGAGCTTCATTTGTTGGCTCAATAGGCTTCATCCTCAGAATATGATACATTATCTCCTTTTGTTTGTTTTCATTCAATTGGAATACAGACCTAGACCAGGTCCAAAGAGGAAACAACTCTTCTCCTGTACGTAAGCTGAAAGGACCTTTGTAATTTAGACCAAAGGATATTTGTAAGGATGGGATCTTAGTATGATTTTTTTTTTAAGTGCAACCATTTGATGATTGTATTAAAATAAACATATTTAAAATACAGTAATTTTCCACTTTTTTCTAATTTTATGCATTATAGAAAAAGGCATTAAATAATGAAAGAAGAGTTAATTTTGAAGCATATTTTGTACACATTATGACAAGTCACAGAATACATCTGCTATATTTTTAGTATAACTTCTTTTGGAATTAGTTGTGAGCCAGATAGATAAAAGTTACCCTAAAGTAAAACTACTTCAGTGCTAGTGTTACTTATCTTTAATGAAAATGATAAGTGTCTCTTCTTCAGAATATAGATTTTTTTTCCCCCTACAAGTTAGGTCAACTCAGGAATTCATCCTCCTTAGGAAAGACAAAATATACTTCGTTGTCATTTACAAAGGAACAGCTTTGATACAATCTTTCTTGTTGTACTGCAACCATCAGCATTATTGGGATGCTGAATACTTATTCTGTAGTTTGCTCCTCTTGCACACGCAGGAAATTCTCCAAGGTGTGGACTTGTGTCTGAACAAAGATTTTATTTATATTAACAGAAGAGGTGGGAAGCAGGAGGCATTCCTGGTGTTATCCAGAGTTTTCTTGAGCACCCCTTTTGTGACTGTGCTATTTAGTACGTTTCCAATATTTGTCTGGGTTTTCTTTAATTATTAGACCACAAGGTTGTTCGTGTCAGAAGGAAAATATTTCCAATTGATTACCTGGTGTTAAAATTGTCTTTTAAGGGGAAAAAGAAAAAAAAGGTTGATGTCTTGTCAAAATGAGATTTTATTTCTGCTCCCTAACCAGTAGTCATCTTTGTTGCAATGAATTCTTGTGTTAAGACTATACTGCACTACTGAACATAGCAACATGCAAGATTATTTGTCACATGGAATAAATAGGATTTAGCAATATGAGTAATATTTACTCACTTTAGGATGACTAAGTGAAAACATGTATTCGGTGGGTGTTTGAAGTACCAAGCAATATGTTTTTATTGTTTTCATTTTTTCCTGAAAAAGAATAAATATTTTTGGACTTCACAGTATTAGGTTAGGAAAAAAAGACACTGGGAGATCAGAATCATACATCTGGGTCTTCTGCTGTGCCATATAGGCACTTCCTCCTTGGCTCCTTAAATGCAAAGAAGACAGTCTGTTATGGAAAATGTGTTAATGGATAGACTATACATCCAAAGGAGACTATACATACTCTGTATTGACATCTCTTGAACTGCTAGCAAGAATGTCTAGTAATGCATCTATCAATTATCATTTTAATGGCTTCCCAGAATGAACTATTATTGTATTACTTTGCCTGTCATTTTACACATGTAGTTTTAAAGAATCATTTGTCCCTAATTGTTTCTTGGCAGCCATTAGAGAACTATAATCCTATTCTGCCTGAATATTTTTTTGAGAAGGGAGGAGGTGTCAGAGTATCTCTGGAAATAAAAATCATCAAAATGCTCATGATAAATTACATCTCTATTGATATATTAGCATACACATAAGAAACACTCAGGAGAGGAATATTTTGCCTCCAAGTGTGAATAGTATGTTTATGGTTTTTAATATCATTGGAATACTGGTCTTGGAGAATGATCAAATTTTAACAGACTTCCTTTCATGCCTTATTCTAGCAAGTGATAGTAGTGAATGAAACACTGTGTTTGGGATTCTTTACATGTAGAGAAAGAGAACATTGGTGCTACCTACTGGAATTAGATGATAGGGAACATAGGATAGTTCTTAATCAGAAACATAGATTTTGTGTTAAAAGTAAGATGCAGATTATATTACTGTTCATTTTCTTAAATCAATAAGCCTCTGATATGCTTTGTTGAAATACTTTCTGTTAAACACTCACAAAGGGTAACTGAAAGAATGTAGCTCTCAATTAGGTTTTTCTTGTGTTAAATTCAAGGTAATTCCATGGTGAGGATGTATCTATCGTACAGAAAAATGAAAGCAAGTTCAAGCATGAAACATATGTGACTTTACAATGGGCAGCAAAGAACATGATTTTTTTGGTGAAAATTTTGGAACTTTGAGAAGAAGGTGTTATTTCATTTTAAAATATCCATTTATCTAAAGTTATGTAAGATAAATTCATTTGCATACTTTCTATGTTTTTTAACACATGGGAGAATTTTAGTATAAAAGTTATTGCTTTAACTAGAGCAATACTAGAATACCAAGTGTTAACATCTTTTTACATCACATCCTCGTCTGCAGATATTTCTTGGACATCCCATTTTAGAAGAATATACCACAGCTGCTTTTAAAAACAGATATTTCATGGATTCAACATAGGAACAATGAAATATATTTCAAATTTAAATGCAAGCTTCTAGATGTTTGGAGGGCTTGGTCTCTTTGGTAGCTATTTCAGAAGCCTAGCATATTTTCTTATTCTTATTGTTAGACTGTGTGTTGTCAGTCAGAAGGAAGAATGGCAATAGTCTATGAAAGGATGGAAGTTATCTGTACTGTCCTGAAAAGATATCATGCAGCACTTGCAGTTACATTGTCAGGTGGAAAAAGTAGCAAAACATTACACATGACACCAGGCCTCTATAGGAGTGCTGTTTCAAAACATCAGTCAGTCATTAATTGTGATGTAAAATTGTTTTATAAACATTTTCAGAACTTGTGTTTTACTTGTCCAGAAGTTGTACAGAAGTAAATGTGAAAAATGAGAGGTTTCTTATGTCTTAAAATCAAAAACTTGCAGTAATGGCAGTTCCAATTTTTATGGATTGAAGCGGGTCATGGTAAATCTAGAAAGACAAGAGAAGCAGTAGCACATTACCCCTTTGAAAAAACTGCTTATTTGGAAGAATTACCTGATTAAAAAACCTTGAGCTCAGAACTTGTATTTATGCTTGAGAATGCTTATGTTGAAGTAGGGAAATACCCACCAAAGAGTCTTAAATTTCCTTAGTTTACATCCGTATGAGATCCAGAAAGTTTTTGTAACACCCTATAAAAAGCATGATAAAGTTAAGGAAAGTTGTTTACATTCCCATTCACTGGCATTGATATGTTTCTATTTCTTTATTCCTACTTGTGAAAGTATATTCATCTTTGTAAGAGTCAGGATCATTTTGTCACTTTGTTATTTCAGTCACTACATGACATATCTGTGGAGGGGGCTGGTGAAAAGCTTCTGCTGAGAAGAACCTTCTGACTTACACAACAAAGTTGTTCAAAGTATTAGACCTGGCATTTTTCATTATCAATGGATTTTGAGACGCAGGTGAACTTTTAAATTTGTGGAAACATTCCCTCAATGTGATGATGCAGAGTTTTTTTTCCCTGTGTCATGTAGTACTTTTCGTTTCTAGCAAACAGGAAGAGCTCTGCATTGGAGGAAGAAGTGTCTGTAATCAGGGAAAAAAAAACTTATTCTCTTCTAAGAGGGATGTGGAAGGAGAGTCATCAGTTGTGAGACTTGTAATGGAAACTCTATATAGATGCAGTTTTTTTACAAATATTAATTTCACCTGACAAGAAGAAAAGCTGGAGACCACATGAAAGAGATGAAATCACGTTCCAAATGCAAAACCAGAACATAATTTTAAGTGTTTAATAGTGCAGTGAATCAATACCCCAATAAATTAATATTCTGATATTCACTGTTATGATACCACCTTCTACTATTTTATAAGTATGTAACAAAAAAATCTTAACAAATACAGTGACCTAAAAAAAAAAAAAATCTTCCCAAAAATGAAAACATGAATTTATTTTACTGGAAAATGCATAAATATGAGTTGATATGGAGCTCACAAAAATACGGAGATTAAATCCTTTTTAATCAATGATGTATGCAGTTCTTGATGACACATGGTAGTGCATTGTTTTCAGTTTCTTCAGAATGAAACAACTTTTTCACCTGAAATAGAAGCCATTGGACAGTAGCTAACCTGTTTTCTTTACACAGTCTTAAAAATTTCTCATCAAATTAGCTTCAAAGACATCAAAACCAAAAATGTGTGAAAGAGTTTTGTAAGGAAGGGATAAAAGGAAGCTGGTAAATTAATTATCTCTCCTTGATCTTTTCCACATAATATTTTTTTCCTAATCAAACTCTGTAATTGAGTAAGTATTCAGGTCCCTGGCATAAAATTTCCTCTAGTTGATTTTCCATGGCTCACAAATACTGCATCAGAAAATCACACATTTATTTTTTATCTTCACAGTATTGCTCAGGAAGAGCAAAGTAAAAAGAAGTAATTTAGAATATCACATGTGTACACAGCAGAGTTGTTTTCCCAGAGCTTAAAAATTAATGTGCTGTCTTCAGATCTTTCATAGAGTAAACAGTATTAGCTGTAGAACTGTGAAACAAACAAGCAAACAAATAAATGGTAGTTTCAAAAAGAGTTTGAGTACCATTACACTTACATCTATGTGCTCCAGTGAACTATTTCTATCACTCTCAATATAAGGAGAAGCTTTATGCACAGAGATCACACAAATACAGAACTCATTCATCAGAGTTTTATAGAACTAACATATTTTTCACATTTTGGAAAAGCCTAAATAATCCTTAGGTTGGTATTCCTGTTCAGTAAAGGCATAAATAGATTTTTTTTTTAAAAGACCCTGTTACATGGCATGTGTTCCCTTTTTGTCTTCTGTACTGGAAATGGAAAGAAAAAGAAGAGTTTGATTCTCTCCTTGTACACATAAAAAAAAAAAATAGAGTGCAACAAGAGTAGCTTGACTGAACAGGCACCACAAATGAAGGTCAAAAGCCCCTGTACAAGAAAGTCTGCAGAAACAGTGTGTGCAAACATACTGTTTTTACACATGCTTTTATTCCATCGTTGTCACAAACTTGCAATGTTTTTCAGCGAATAGCTTTTCGCTGCATCAGTGAGTTTCCAAGCCCTGAACTCTTGCATCTCTTGGGTCTTTTCAAAGAATATATGTGCTTACCATTTTTCTGACCTTGACCTTTTCAATATCCCACGCAAACATCCTTTCATATGAAAGCAAGCTTACTTGAGAGGTAATGCAAGTTATGATATTGGTACCTAGGACTTCTCTTAGTGTCTTTGAGGTGTAATTCATCTGTGACTTTGTAGCTGAATGGTGAGGCATTTACAGACAAAGCAGAGCTTCAGTGGTCTAAGTAAATGAGAAGTTTGCAGGACCTATGCCCGAGAGTAGTTCTGTGAACTGAAGAGCTTTTATTGTCCATTTATGCTTCTTCCCATGTATAGAAATGGTGAAATTTTTAGAAGTGCTTTATGCTGGCATACCACCTCCTTCTTGTGATTTAGTAATACAATCAGAAGTAAAACATTCTTATTACAGTGGTGATGATGTGTAATCAGGGCTTATTTGAGTAACAGTGTATCATCAAGGCATTTGGATTCAAACACTCAAATTTATGATCCTCATGAATAGATCTAGGAATGTAAGCTATTGCCATGATTACGTATTTATTGATTGTAAAGTGAGATTTGGTGACACTAATTGTGAAGAGATGCTGAAAACTGAGGAACAAATATGATTGTTTTCTTATTTCTCAGTAAATTTGGTTCAGTTCAAGTCTGTGAAACTCTTAAAAGCCTCTAAAACAAATATGCTATGCAAATCCTACTTGCTGGGAAAAAAAAATAGTTTCTATGCCCATCACAGCATTTGCCCAAGTAAAAGATGTCTGAATAAAAGCTTGGTGCTATTAAGAGAGTTCAGATGAAAACTTCACCAGAGTGTCATTATTTTTCTTCCATACAGATTTAGACACATAGTACACTGAAAGAACAATTCTGGATTCTATTTTTCTTATAAATATATAGTGTTGTTTGAAAACAAAATGATAGTCTTATACACAAACATTTATTGGGTTGCTTTAGGATTTCTTTCTTCTTTTTTTTTTTTCTTTTTTTCCCTTTTTTTGTCATTCCCTTGAGTCCTTTTGTACAGAGAGAAAAAAGAAGCTAATGTGGACCAATTGTGGCTGCTTTAGGACACCTGATGTTGTTTCAGATGTGATTGCTTATGCACCTGCATGCTTCTGCCATTACAGTCTTCCTAATGGCTGCAGCAAAGGAGCAGACTTCAGAGAAGCCACTTGCAAGCAGAAACATCTTTCAAGAACAGATGTTTGTGTGCTATAGTGTTATATTGTGAAGTTAATGCTGTTTCAGTTGTGTTTTTCCTGGATGATTGCAATCCAATTATTTTTCTTCTATCTCAGAAAACTCATTCAGCAGATGGGGGAAATTGCGGTTTTCTATTTTCTTCCTCTGTCTGACAAGGGTGTGGAATAACTTCTTGTCAATTTGTGGACACTGCTATGGATAGTACAGTTATCTCCTGGGCTAATGATTCCCTCTGAAAATTCCATCAAAATGTGTGACATTGCCCAGAGCAGTGTTTTTCATTAAAATATATGTTATAGCTCAGACCAAGGGAAGCAAGTCTGCGGCAAATCTGATGATGTTTTTACTGCATAGACACAATGGGAGTTTCAGTAGTATCAGCTAGACTCTGCTTCTGCAGTGTGCACCAACCAGAAAAATTTTATGTGCAGTTTTTACTATTAATAAGTTACTGTAGCACTTCTTTTAAATGAAATGTTTTGTCTACATAAACCTCAAAGGAAGTCAGTATGATTGCACTTCTTATTGGAGGGAAGATTAAAATATTTTTGAATCAATATTTTAGTCCTGTACCATTAATTCTTTATATATCTCTCCACATTTTGAGGTTTTTAATGAGGCAGTAAACAGTCCTGTGTAACAAAAGCAAAGTGACTTGTTACATTCTTTTGAAATACATTCCTCTCTTTTGCTACAGCTCATAACTTGTGTTGTTTCGACATAATTTTGTCATTCCTCTGAGTTGGGCACACTTTGGTAGATTTTGCTGCAGTAGTGTGGTGCTGGGCCTCTCTTGTCAAGTTAAACTGATTGACAATGGCAGCAGAATTAAGAAGGGGAGGTTCTGCTGCTTTCCTTGAAATATAGTAGTGCGCACTGAACAGAACACAATATTTTATTCAAGACTGAATGGTGGTGTCACTACCATAACTAAGGTTTTGCTTCTGAAATTTTGTGTATTTTAGTTTTATTGTTTATTATTTTTCAATGATTTTTTTTAATTATCTGCAGTTATTTCAAAACAATTTTAGTGTATATGTACATAACCACTTCTACTCTGATTAAATTGATTAAGTTAGTGCAACAGTTCTAGATTTTTTCAAATCAACCTTGGATTTGAATTTAGTACATATAAGGCAATCTCTTCATAATATGTTTTTTATGGAACAGATTCAAGAATTTATTGGTAGTTCAATTAAAAATACTGTAAAAATCATAACTAGTCCACTTAAAATGCCACCCACACAACACTCCAAGAATTCAAATTGTTCAGCTAAAGTGAGCAGGAGGAAGCAGTCACACAGTTAAATGACTAATAGGCAACTCTTTACTTTACAATTGCCCCTCTTATCCAGGCTTTTTTTCTCTTCTGGTCATGCATGGTTTCCCGGTTGCAGCTTTTTTTCCTTAGCCAAGAGCAAGGGAGTGTGATGATCACTGTGAGTTCTTAACATTCCACATTCCCAGTAGAAACAGAATGTTGGCTTTCTTCTCAATTTTAGGACTGATTTTGTAGGACTTACTGGTGTGTTCTTTTCCCATTGGGCCCCTCTTTTTTTGTCCTGTAGTTTCTGCCTATTTGTGGTGAGTTGCTTGACAAGTAGGTATGTTTAAATGTTTGGATGTATGAAATGACTAAGCATTAGCTAAAACAATGCAGATGTATGAAGCTGATTGGTGGTGAACAAGGCCAGTAACAAAACAGCAGCCACCCGATATTTGGGGTTGTGACTAGGCTTTAGCCACTTGATTGTTTCACAGTTACTAATAGTAACAACGCTGTACTGTCAGGGCAATTAGCCTTCAATTTGTGCATTCATTTTACAGCAGTTAGTATGCTAGTGCATCAAAAAAAAGTATTTAAGGATTCATAGTATCAAAATTACTATAAGAGTATAAAGAAAACTCATTAACTGAAATATTTGGTATAACTCGGCAAATCATGCCTTTGATTAATGTAGTCCTTCTGCAGTCTCTGCATGAATTCTAAAAGAAAATTAAGCTTTTAAATGGACTGATGGAAGAAAAATGTTGAAGTCTCAGCAAAACAGGGACACCTTGGTTGCTGTTCTGCAAAATCATACATTCTTGTATGATATCTGCAAAATCAGCAGCCATACACTGCTGGTGTGGGCTAGCTAAAGACTGAGGAACCATCATAAATCTTCCTGGATGCAGCTTGTTATTACAGATGCCAAGAAGTGTAGCCAATTGGGTTGACAAAGGGGATATCCCAGTTATGCTCATTGGCTATTATTTTCAGCTTTTTTTTTTCTATTAAAAAATCAGGGAAATAAGGACAGGAGTAATGACCAACAGCAGATAAAAATTAAATGCTTTTTGGCAGCTTCTGGTTGTGGACAGATTCAGAGTGTTTAACAGATATATTCTCATTAGAAGCATAACCAAACCAGCAGTAATGTTTGCAGAAGCCAGCCCTGTGGCTAGCACAGGTTTTTCCCATGAGAAGTTTTCTTGTGTTTTGTAAATAAAGATAAAGTTTGGATGTTGTTGGAACAGTGTCCCAGAACTTGGGCAGTGCAGGCCTGGCCAATCAGGCCTGGGGGAAGGCTTCTGACTGACCAATCTGGGTGACTTTTGAGAACTCTATATATGTGATGAAATCAAAACAATAAAGGTCATTCCTTCTTGCCACTGAGAACTGGTGCCTTCATTACTCTGCTAGCTGCTCAACAGCGACATCGCCCGTTGCCTAGAATATGATCTACATTTCCACAAAGAATTCAGAAGCCTGCACTGACTGCAGTTTGGGGGATTGGAGATGTTGCTGTCAGGGATCAGCAGAGGGAGGAAGCTCCCTGGGACTGGGACACTGGAGACTCCTCCAAGTGGGTCATGGCCAGGCTGGGAGGAGCTGGGACCAGAAAATCCAGCGTTACTGGGGCAGCCCCAGCCCAGGCATTGAGCACCTCCTTGGAGATGGAGCCAGACAGGTCAGGCAGGGCAGGGCTGTGGGGAGCTGGAGACCAACCCTGCTGCAGCATCTCAGGGCAGCACTGCTGCCCTGGGTGCTGCAATGAAGTCCTGAGACATGGGCAGGGGGGGAAGCCCTCCAGGGCTACAGAGGGCTAAGTGCTAAGATGTGCTAGTCTCTAGTGGATAACTAGGCAAAGTATTTGTTGGTCTGCAAAGGCATTTTTAAAATAGTGTTTGGGGTCTAAAGTGAGATTGCTTAGGGCAGCAAGTTGGAACAATTAAGGGGGGGGGGAAGCTCCTTTAAGTAACAGTCAAATAGTCAATATCACAAATCAATATATAATCATCAGACTGTCATGGAAACTAAGAGCTACTCCAAGACAATTTCAGTAATGTTTTCATATTCATAGTTAGAACCTCACACAGATATCAGAGAGCTGTGTTCTAATGTTTGGCATATTTCCCTTGCATCTCTTTTCAATGCTCATTACTCATCTCAACATTATGAGTAATCATGTTTCAGTTTGCAGTGCATTTGTATTTCTTTTTAAATTAACAGATGCAATGTTGTATCTTTCTGTCACTGGCAGAGCAAATGAAAATGTAACACCATATTTTGTGTTTATCTAAGATACTGATTCACAGTACTACAGTGTGACTGTCTCATCCTCTCATATATACATGTTCTTGCAGTTATCATTGTCAGAGGTAATGGAACCTCATTGAAATTAAATGGCCACACCCTTTCTAGGGCTCTAGTTTGAGATGACTTCTACAGGTCACGCGAGTTAGGTCTGAACTGGGGAACTATTGTGATAATAGCTGCAAGTTCCCCACACCCCTTTCTTAACGACTGTACTTGTCACCTATTGTCCTGCCTTCCCTACTCCACATAGTCCTAGCCACGCCCCCAGTTTTCCCTATTGGTTCCTGTACCCTAACCCCACGTGGCCCTGGCCACTCCCTCGGGTTTCCCCTATTGGTTCCTGTACTCCTAACTCCGCCCCTGTACCTCCCCTGTACCCAGAGGTCACTGGGCCTGTGTGCTGTCCCTGCCCCTCTCTGTTTCCCTATAAAACCCCTTACCCTCCGCCATCTTGCTGTCTATGCTCCACGTGTGTCTATGCTCCATGTGTGCTGAGCATGTGAGGCCTTCGCCCTCGAGGCATCTCTGCCTCGGGTAGGTCGTTGGCCTCTGCTGCACCATGCGAATAAACATCTTCCATGGACACAACGCATAGACCCTCCTCGCCTCCTTTATCATCGCCGGTTGTGGAAGCAGACGAACCAGAGCTAGCCTTATGGCTCCCCGGCCGGTGAGAGCGCAGTGTCTGCCCTGGGACAGAGGGTTTAGAGCACTGAGGCGCTGAACCGGGCTGGGTAGAGAAGCTCTAGGGTAAAGTCTGCTGCAACATCCTTTAAACCGCAACAGGGAACAAAACATGGGTTGTCTTGCGTCTGCATTGCTTCGTGACATTCTCCTCTGTGTCAAATGAACCTGAAAGACAAATACTTACAGCAATCCCTAGCAAAGAGAAAGTTGCCTGGCTAGATTTTACTCCCTTGATGTATTTTATAAGCTATTATAGACATAGCTGGAGAAATCCACTCTCCCAAACCACATATTTGTAACCTAAGAGGTGAATAGCATTTATTCTAATTGGAAATGCTTTTGTGGAGCAAACTATTTGTTGGGGAGATGATTTCATAGTACAGAGGGAAAGGAGAGAAGTGCAGCATGCTCAGGGACATAAATCTCTTGTTAATCTAGTAAACATTGTCTTAAGTAGGGATTCCCAGGGGCTCCCTTCAGCAGAACACATATTGCACATAAGCATTTGAGAGAAGTCTTGATATTTTTCTACTTGGACCAATTTGTACTGAGATAGAAGAATTAAAGAAGACAAACAGTTCTTTAATCTTTACTTTGCAGAAAAACTGAAGTATAAACAACTGACAAAGAAAATGCCACTTTGCTATGCAAAATCCTCCTGTGTGAATTTAAAATTCAGCATTAGAAGTTAAAAAACATAAATCAAAGTGTTATATTTCAAACAATATAAGAAATATGAGGAAGTAAGGAAGCAGGAACTTGTTTTAGCTTTTACATGTTTTCAGTTGTTGCCTTACAACTGCATTTTAGAAGACCCAATTGTAAATGTAAGGCTTTCAGTGATTATTAATATGCAGATTTTTTTTTTTCTGACTGTATTCCTGCATATATTTTTCAGTTGGAGCTTGTTGGGTAACACAATGTTCAGCAGGAATAACATATCATTTGTTGAACATGGAATCAGCTGAATATCTTTTGCGTTTCTTAACTTTCCTTACTCTTGGACGTAAAAGCCCTCTGACTCAAAACACAGCTGAATTTTCTTCACTGATGAGAACTACAAATAGTTGTTTCTTCACAATAAAAAACTGTCTAATGTTATTAATTTTCCAAATGTTCCATGCATTTCTTTGCATCGCAGTGAATTTGTGAATGTGCCTTTCTGAAGTATATCTATGTTGATATTGTAGTTTTGGAGAATCTTACTTCTCACATGGTACAGCCGTTCCTTATTCTGTGTATTTCTTACCTAGCAATTTAATCAACTTTTTAATTGATTCATACATTCATAATTCCAGTTGCCAATGCAGTGATTTTTGCTGGGATCTGGTATGTGTATGTGTATATAATACATTTTGCTATATTTGGTATACATGAATATGCTTTTACATATACACCTGTAGAGGAAATTGGAGAGAAGTAGGATGGAAAGCTTTCTGATCTTTTCCAGTTTGAAGTAGTTTTGAGCTCCTTACAGCATCATAAAATCATCAAATTTGTCATTTTGCTGTTAGCATTTGCAAACACTGGCATTAAGGGCTCATTTTATCACAAAATGAGGCTACAATTCTAATTGTTTTTGAAAAATTAGAGTATCAGTAAACCTATGCTAGAGTACCAGAATACCCACTATTCTTTTTTTTTTTTTTTTTGGAATAATTCACTTCGAAGAACATTTTAACTTCATAGGAAGTTTGGATTCGTGGGATTTTATATTTTTCTCAAATGTCTGCTGCAAATGAAATGTGTAAGACTGCTCTGCTCTCCTATGAAGGCAAAGCCAAACAAACAGACCATTTTTCTTTCTGCTTCTTTCTTCCATTAAGGAAGAAAAAAAAAAGAGTCCACAGTGGCAACCCAGTTTTGTTTTGGTTATTCAGTCAGATCTTCATGCGACTCAGATAAGTATATAGTGCGCTGACTGGAGTTATGCTGAAATGTATGTGTTGAAAAACTTGAATTTATTAGATTTCCTCTTTTCAAGCCCCCCTACAGTGCAAGATATAAATTACGTGCAACACCTTAATTACATGTATTTAGTAGACAAGATGAAAAATGTATACAAGCACCATATTCTTACTCCTCTTACAAATAACATGGAAGATAATTTTAAAGGCAAGACAAAGACCCAAAAAAAAATGATATATTTAGATGTGAAGAAACAGCATCACCCATGTATCTTGTTTTTCAAGTGTAAAAAAAAAAAAAAAAAGATGTGTTTTCTACCCTACAAATCTTATTTTGTCTCTATCCAACCATTTATAGTTTTTGAACTGAAAATGAAAACTGGAAACTAACACCTTACATTCTATTAATTAAAAATAATGTCTGTCATTTTCTTTCTGCTTTGCTCAGATTCTGTATCAAAACTTAATAATGACACACTGCAGATACTGAGAAATATTTGGGGCAGTTGGATAAGGATAAAAATCAGTGTCTTCTTAAAATCAGAAAGTTTCCCTTCCGATTTCACAGTGTAACAGTATCTAAGGGTATTCATTTTTGCGTTATCACTTTATTCTAATTGTGCTCCTCAAAAACTACATTCTCTTCTCAAAGTTGTTTCAGAAAAAACCCACAAAAAAACAAACCGCCAAACTTCCCAGTTTATGTAAAAGTTACCCTTCTTTATTAAAGAACACATGTTCATTTTTAATCTAAGTAGGCAATTCTTCAAAGTCAGGTTAGGAACATTGAGGCAGTGGGAAACCATTTCACATTATCTTTTAACACACCAATCTACTTACTGGCTTTTCCTTGTCACCCTCCATCCCCAATAAATGAAAGCTTTATTGCACTCAAGGAAGGGTATAATACAGTTAATGTATATTTCATAGCACAAACTGTTATGAACAATGAAAATGCTGAAAGTCTCTGTCAAACTTCATCATTTAGCTATAAATAAATACAAGCAAATTAGATTACCTTCTAATTAAAAATAAACAAACAAAATCCAAAGAAAATGACTGCATTTTGTTGTGGGATAAAGTAATCCTGGACAGACATCTGCCACTGGCAAACTATGCAGTGTCATTTCACAATAAAGGGTGTTGCCCTTAGGAACACAGAAGAAAATGTAAGTGTCGGGATTGAAGTGCCACCATTGAAGTGGACAATCCTCAGTGGGACTGCATCCAGTTTGGTGCTGAGGACAGGTTTTCTATCAATGAGTGCAATAAATGAACTGCTAGAAGGACCAAAAACAAATCAAAACCCATTCCAGTTACTAGAATATTCTTGAGTTAGAGAAGTTTTCTAGAATGGACATAGAATCCAAGAAATCCCAGCTTAAGAAATGAACTATTCTGGGTGGAAATGACCCTGAACAAAATGGCTGGGTTACCATAAAAAGCATATGAGGAATTATGGCAAGAGTTGGAAAGGGTGAAAATGAAGTAGAAGAGTGCTAACATGAATCTTATCATTTTTATATCTTATGTGCAGTAACCTTTAATGGAATTTGATAATTAATTTTATATTATCTGTTTTTACTCTACAGCTGCATTCCAATTCCGACAAAGGTGATGGATCAGTCAAATACATTCTCACTGGAGAAGGGGCGGGGACTATATTTATTATTGATGACACAACTGGAGACATCCATTCAACCAAAAGTTTAGATCGAGAGCAGAAGACACACTATGTACTTCATGCCCAAGCTATTGATAGACGGACAAACAAGCCCCTCGAGCCCGAATCTGAATTTATTATCAAAGTGCAAGATATCAACGATAATGCACCAAAATTTACAGATGGACCATACATTGTTACTGTGCCAGAGATGTCTGAAATGGGTAAGGAAAACAAACTGTTCTATTCAACAATCTTTTAACAAGTTCAAATGCCACGTACTGTTAAAGTTCTAACACATTGTCGCACCATGAAGCGTATGTTAAATTAGAGTTAGGAAGAGATGAGAAGAAGACGCGAAATACAACCTGTATGTTACTTGTGACATTCATATTAAGAAAACAGTACACACACACATGCTGGCTGTAATAAGAGAGCCACTCTTATTCTTGAATGCTTTAATATACATTCTTTGGCAAATTGTACTTCCCATTCTAGAAACAAGATGTATTCATATATCCTCATTCAACTGCACACTTTATGCCATTCTCTTATGTCTACATGAGCAGTCTATACAATTCACATAATTAAACAGAAAGGAATGGTAGTTTCCTAGATTATTTAGACATATGTTTATTTATCAACTTTCTTATAAAGTGCAGTTCAAAAAAGTAACAGTGTTTTGTTTCCCCAGTTACATAGTTCAGGTATTCTTATTCTTTGAGGTGCTGCATTATGCAATCAGTTTTCTTTATTTAATACTTCTCTAGTGTTGAAATTAGTTTATAACTTTGCTTTAATGAGGAATTGCCAACAGAAATTTCTACAAGGACAAAAGGGCAGTATTTCTGGGAGTAACATCATAACTCCTGGACTATATAAGCCATACATGTTTATGTGAATAACTACAGTGAATGCATAGAGTTTCCGGTAAGAATATTGTGCGTCTATATGAAACCTCTTTGACTGTCTTTGATAATTCACTGTGGCACAAAGCTTTACTGTTAAGAGTTGCAGTTCATTTCAGAATCACCTAAGCTTTTATCTCAGTTATCTCCCATTATACCACAGAGTGTCTCAATGAGTAATTCATTTCCGTTACCAACAGTTTCCAAAAACACTTCACTCCATCCTTCTCTTTCTTTGGTTTCCTTTGTCTTTAATGGAAACTATTTTAATGGTTTATTTCCTTCACCTTTAGAAGTATTTTATTTTCTGCATAGGAGGAAAGACAGTGGAAAAGAGATCAATATTATCTTAAATTGAAAATAGAAAGAATATAATTATTCTTTATTTGTATTCTGTTTGTGAAAGTTTTTTTTTATCTTCTCGAAATGGAGCATTCTCACATAAATGCTAGTCATAATTTTGCAGTAATCAGAATTCGGTTATTACTGTATAACTACATTATACAAGTTACTGTTTTACAAAGAATTATTTTAAATAGTCTGGGATGGTATTTTGTGTCATAAAATAGAGTGGGTTATGGTAAGCCAATGAAGTTTTACTGGTAAAGTAGAGAATTAATGGATATGTTTTATAAATTAAATACTTTGCAGGTTGTATTTGAGGCAAAACATTAAAATATCTATTCCACAAAGCTTTTGTGTTGTGTGAATAAACCTGAATTTTCATATCTTATCATACAGGCAATCTGTTGTAGGTATACATTAAATTTTCATTACAAATTTATTATCTCTATTTTCTTTTTTCTCTTATTGATTTGTTTGTATTTGTCGCATTCTGAAAGCATTTCTTTGCAATTTCAGGAAGACTAATTCTGTTATTGCTTCCACAGGACACATTCTTTGTGTCAAATGATGGAGATACTGTCACTTTTATTAGTTCTATAATTATCACAGTTTTTTACATTTAGCTGTGGAGTCTATACATGACTGAACTTCTTGATTATATTCTATGAATTTCTAAGGATGCCTCACTATGAATATTTCTTTTGGTTTTTACATGATCTTTTAAAGGTCTTTCAAAGTGCCTGTCTCTTTGCAAAAGTTCTCATGCTAAGTGGTGTTATTTTTGATCTCCATTATGTTGTTTAGTTTCAGCAGCTGGTTCTTCTTTGCCTCCTCAAGATGCTAGCTGGTATTTTCCCCATAATTTTAACTTTTCTTAATCTAGTTGTAAAAGTTGTAGGATTTTTATGGCTTTTCTCTTTTTTTAGGTCACTGAGAAGTAAGCACAGGAAAGCTTTGTTAAATTTTTGGCCAAATATTAGATTACAGTTTTAACTGTGACACGAGGTGAACATACTATATATGCTTTATGTACTATTCTGACAGAGATGAAAGAAAACACCTATTCCTTGCCTTCAGTGAAACTTTTCCCTAAAAGTTGGCTCAAGGACTAAGATTTATACTTGAAATTTTTTCTTCTGCAGCATGAAAAACTCAGTTACATTGAGAGCTCTGTGGTCTGTTGTAAGGTTTATGAAAGTCATCTTTATGTAAATTAAAAGGAAATAAGAATGTTTTTCAATCAGTAAAAAAATTTCATATGTGCTAATTCTCAGCTGCAAAATGAGGGAAACACTCCATGTTAATTTTTTAATGCTGAGGTCATTTAGAGGTGAGACTTCCAACTCTAACCGTTCTGTGATTCAGTGATAAGAAGAGTATTCCAAATAAATTCTACATAAGAAATTAATAAGCACAGCAGACTTATCTGAACTTCTTTTGAGAGTATTCCAATGTGAGGTAGTCATAATTTCAGATATTTGGAAGACAATATTAATGTTGCTCATGAGGATTATTTTTATTAGAAGTGCCTATTTGACTTCTTGTGTTGTGAAACCAAATCACATTTTGTTGACTTCTTAGTGGTTTAAGACAGTACTAAGAATTACTTTAGTTATGCAGAAAATCCCTGTGTTCATTAAACTTCACCTTTTTATCACTTCTTTTAATTTTTTTGTTCTATATTGATCCATTTGAGATTTAATCATACAGCAGACTATGGAAAGTCATGCATACAAATTCGTGTTCTCAACAGACATATTTCATTGAACTGCCTTATTAAACATTAAAAATTTGTCTTCAGAGAGACAAATTGAGGTACCAAAAAAAAAAAAGAGAGAAAAACAAAAAAACAAGTGGAGATATTTTGAAATAAAGATAAAATTTGGTTCCTAAATTAAATGATCTGTATTTTTTGTAACAGAAGAAAGAGAAAGCTTGCAGTGTGGTGTTCAGAGCACATGAACATGTTTTACAGCTCTTTATAAAGCATTAACTAAGAAAAGAGAATTCCCAAAATGTAATCTCTGTAATGTAGTGGGAAATCATGTGGAATGGTAGCTGTACTCTGCATAAGCAGAGATTCCAACTGGGAAAAAAGAAATCATTTTTATTGCCTAACTGCAGTGACAAAATTATTTCATAGCAAAAATTTGACTTTTTATTAACAGGAACTTTCGCAATAAGTTAGTGAAGAAGAATATGGAAGGTATGCTCATATCTTTCCTGTGGTGCCTAGAGAAATTAGACCTACCCTTATCTTTTGTATTTGGTTTTTTTTTTTTTTTTTTACTTGTTAACACTTAAAATAAAAGGAGAGCTATACTGTATAATTCTTCATCTAAATCCTTCATTACACTTAATGATGTAATCCTTCATTACGTTTTAAAAAAATGGTTCTGCATCTAAAAGATACAAACGTATCCAAAATTGTGATTTGCCTGTCATACAGATGAGCCTGAATGATGCTAACTTTGAAAGGTGTAGTTGGAAGGTAAAGGTACCCTCTTTACTTTTCTTCTTGCAAGACATTCTAAACTACAGCTTTCACAAATTGCCTTTCCTTGGTGCTCAGCAAGTCAGGCAAGTGTTGGGCAAAAGGCTGGCATGGGCATATCTTACAAAATGCTGAGTGTGCTTGTGTGGGAGAGTGAAGAAGTTAAGCTTCTGAAGTGCTCTCATTCAGGAACGAGGGCTTGAGAAGTAGAGTGGGAAGTTGAGTTAATGTTTGTGATTCTAAGGGTTCTTTTAGGGAGAAAGAAAACATTTTGCCACTATTCAATAGTAAATTGCTATTGTCAGGTGTTTCTTGGGACAGAGATACAGTTGTATTAGAAAATCATTGTGGCAAGTTTTAAGGTACAAACACATTCCATTCATGCTAAAATGACCTGTCAGGTGCTTAGGTGAGATATTGCCTTTCACTGCTTCTGTTTCTTTTCTCTCACATCAATGAGTTATACAAGCACAGAGATTCTTTTAAAATAAGGAGAGAGAGAAGAAAGTTTCCAAAGGAGAGAACAATGGAATTTCAGTATTTCTGGTATTTTTTCCTGAAATAGCCAAAATCTGTTCATCCATTTCAAGACATACCTTGATTTTCTAGAATTCTGGTGAAAACTGCTAATGGAAACTCACCCTGTTGGTGACTGTTTTCCTGGAAAAAGGAAAATCTATACATAAAATGGTATAGAACTTGCCCAGCATTCTGGATAGTAAACTCTGGTAGGTGACTGGCTATACCTATTGAATGGATATGATTTTATGTAACTAAAAAATAAAATAAAATCATTGTGGATCTGTAACCTATTAATCTTCAATGATTCCACAAGATTGAAACATTCAAGTTCCTCTCAAGCTAGAAATTGTTTGCAAACTGGACTACAGAAATATATCGTTACAGCATTTCAGTATCATAGAATGGGATTGTTTGTTCTTTGAAGTCACCTCTTTTTCTATGTTAGATAGCAAATAAATGAGGCTGAATATTTTAAGAAAAGTTTAAGAAAAAGGACACAAACTTTAATTCATATTTGGTTACCTTTCCACATGAACACAAATACAGTAGTTTAGTTACTTTTACCATTAATGTCTGAGTAATTATGAACATACAACTAACTCCAGCTTGATTTTATTACAATCTTCAACTTGAAAGTCATCCAGGTATCCTTGTATTCACTTTGTTCAAATTCATCAAGGTATCCTTATATTTGCTTTTTAAATATATTTATCTATGAGACTGTATGCATTTGGGCCTTTCAGAGACCAGAAGACACTGTATTTAAGTATGCAGACACATTTGCTGTATATTTTATGAAGTCTCCAGCAGAGATACAAACAGCAACTCTTGCTGTCCAAGTTAACATAACACAAGTGAATGAAGAGTTTCTGAAACAGTGAAGAAACCAAATCTGTGAAGGTTTGCATGCTTAGTTTACTGGACCTGAAGTGAGACTCCATGACTTTAGATACTTCCAGCTCAAGTGTAGACTGAGGGTGTGCACATTAACAAATATGTCTCTGCAATGAAAATTGATCTAAGAGGCTGAATAACTGGAACTGAAGAACCAATGTCCATGACATATGTATTTGGGAAATCTTATTTCAGATTAGCTCTTGTCTGGTCTCTGACACTACGTGCCTATTAGGAGTCAGAATATATCAGATGTGCTGCTAAATCACATCTCCTGGTTTAGTTTCTTCTGAAGAAATCTAGTTAGCATGCCCTGAAAATGTTCTGAGGCAAATCAAAGTACAAGTGAAGCAGATCAAGGGCTTCAATTCAAAAACATACTTCTCCTCTCCACTAAAATGTGAAATTGAACACCTCAGTGTGGAGGTGATACCTCAGTAGTTAATTTAGAAGAGAATCTGCTTTCAGATGTAGAGTTACATGAGAGCAGCATGTTCTGTCATTATTCTGGTATTTTAATGCTGGACCAAAAGCCTGTAGAAAGCTGTGTCTGCATAAGGATAAACAAGTGGAATGAAGTCTGAGCCTTTATTAACTTGCAATCTCATATTTACTGATTTCTTATGGGAAGTGTTTGGCAGTGTTAGCAAAGAAGATTCGTCATTAAATGTCTTGAAAAATACAGTAAAATGGAAAAAGCACTGTCTCCATTCTATCTGTGCAATAGTTATGCACTTTATTTTCTCAAAAGGTCTGCTCATGACTTATCCCACCTAGTGATATGCTAAAAACTGTGATTTTATTCTTCTAATGGTTTTAATTACTAGCACAAAATAATTGTCTTTTGAACTTATCTTTCTAATTTGCATCTCCAACAAGGTTCTAGTAGTTATTTCCTTTTGAGTTCTTTGCTGCCTTCCAATAGCTAGATTTTTTTATTCCCTCATCAACTTTTATTGATATGGGGGCATTTATACAAATTATTTTAGATACTACAACATTAATTTATATTATGGATGAATATAATCCTGAAGTCCATAAATCTGAGTTATTCAGAAGTCAATATCTGAGTTTGGGATCTGTGTGTAGGAACATATGTAAATATGCATCCTGTGTAGTTACTCTTTCTTAAATAGTAACTATTTAAGTTCGTATGTATGTAATTAATTTACACAAAGATACATATATAAGGACAAAAAAGTATTTTTCAAATCAGTATACCTAGTTTTCCTTAAAAATATGATAGGATAATAATAGTTATAGAAAATGTTATTAATCTCTCAATATTAGAATGTGAGGACTGTAGAGGTTTTAAAATGTGTTTGAAAATATTTATCAGAAAATTGTATTTATTGCAAATTAATTTTTATCTTCTTGTATATACAGGTACATCTGTTCTACAGGTGACAGCCACAGATGCAGATGACCCCACATATGGAAACAGTGCCAGAGTAGTGTACAGTATTCTTCAGGGACAGCCATATTTCTCTGTTGACCCCAAAACAGGTGTGTATTTCATATTTCTATTGATATGATTTGGCTAATATGTTTCAGTTAATTAAGTCTGGTAGGTGAAATGCAATGTACACAATGCAGGTGTGTGGACTTCTTTTTCTTATTCCTTTTGTAGACTGCTTCTTGCTTTAGCACTATGAAATTTAGGAGTTGCTATGTTTGGCTGAGTACTGAAATGAGCCTGCTGTGTACAGAATTAATTCTGCATCATGTCATGATGTGAGCCATTCACCCAAACTGCAATAGCACCCTTTCATCTTTTCAAGCCTCTTTTTAGGAAGTGACTCAAGTATGCCTAGCACATTATGATTTTAAATGCTTTGTTTTGCCTGAAGGATAGGCTTGGGAGGATTATTGAATGTGTGTTTCAACACATATACCACAATATATTGTTACATTCTTGATTTTATAAAACTGCAGTATTGCCATTTAACTGAAAAATTATTCTATGATTTGAGAAGTAGAATGAACTGAAATCTTTATGCTTAAATTGTATTTGTCACCTTTTCCATTTTTTCTACGAAGTTACGTATAATGTATCCAAACTGGTTTATTTAAAGAGAGAAGAAATCTCTTTTGGGGATGGGAGTTGTTACAATTTTTGGATTTTCTGAAGAGCATTATTATGATTATGATAATAATATGATTATACATTTTTAGTGTGTATTTGAAGTCCTCAATAATGAGTAAATACAATTTAAGAAAGTGTATTTTATATGATTTTTTAACTGTTTTTCCCTCTCTATATCAAAGTGTTAATACTGAGGGGGGAAAATGAAACACTTTGTGTATTTTTCCCTAATTAACAGTAGGGAATAATGACTTTTAAAATGTTCTGAAGTGAAAAAAGTATAGTGTAAATAGCTTTCATCTTAATTTTTTTGCATTTAAATTACTTGGGCTTGTGTAAATTGATCTCTGTGGTACATGGAGGTGTACCCTTGCTTCATTACAAGACCAGTGTATCTGTACTGTCTCAGAGAGCTTTGAGGTTAGTGCTGCTTTGATTAGGAGATTGAACTCCGTGACCCTCAGAGGAAGGTCTCTCTCAACCTAAAATGTTCCATAAATTCGTGAGCTCATTAGAAAAGCCTAGAATGGAAAATCAGTGGTGCAGTCCTCACATCCTCCCTGCTCTTCTGATACTTAGAAATACAATGCTGGTTCATATTTCAACATCTGTTTAGGCACTCTGAGGAAATGGCTTGCATTTTTTATTTTTTAATGATGTAGAACTTCTAGTCAGGGGCTGTTATTCAGTCAGTGAAGAATCATAATGGATATTGTCTGTATCAAGTCTGTATCACACAAAAAATAGCATTGTTATATTACTCTGTGTTGTAATGAAACAACAGATGGTAGTGTATTTTCTCTCCTCAGGCCTTAGGCTTTCACAGGGATTTAATAACACTTTATGAACTTAAACTCTTTTTGATATTTGTCTAGCATATGAAAATTATTCTGATACCTTAGTCTATGAAAATAGGAAAATGAGCTAAAGAGTGCAACAGTGAAAAACACGAGAAAGCTTTTTGCTTTTATAAGCTACCTTTTTATAATTGTAGAATAGCAGTTACTGTATTTTTGGCATGATAAAATGGGAAGGAGCGGAATATTGGAAAAGATGGGAAAGTCTTGAATAATAGAGTTTTTCACTATGAAATTTCACTTTGAATTTCTGGGGTTTAAGACTCATTTTCTAAAACATCACTCATCTGATTTTGCAAGTATTTCTGTGACCTACTTTTCCTAATAGCTCAACTGTTCAATTCCAGCTTAACTATACTTTATCTGGAAGTCTTCTGAATTTACACTGGCATGCACAAGCTTCCTGTACAACAAAGGAGGTCCAAAAGAGGGGAAAAGGAAAAGAGAAAGGTCCCAACATTCATGACTGAATGTTGTTTGTGAAGCCTAAAGATCTTGTATCATGATCAGTAAAGCTTCTTGGAGCTATCAGAAGCAGATATCAAGGTGTTTATGGCTCTAGTGTGAATACACATCTTAAGAAGTCTGCTACTTCTAGCTTAGTACTGCCTGTGCTTGGTTTTAAATGACTTAATATCTGAAGACTTTAAAGTTATGGATTTTTACAAGCTTAGGGCAGAATAGTTTAAATAAGATTATAGAATAAGGTTCTAGAATTCATACATTTAAAGTATAATAAGGAGCCAGCACCAAATTACAAACTCTGAAGTAGGAAAAAAGTGTGCTCTTGGCAGAAGAATAGCTATGTCAGCTTATCTGATAAAATGTTCTTCACCACACACTCAAAGTGGGGCAGAGGTGCAGTGCAGAGTGTGTAAAATTGCCTGACCTAGTTATGCTCAAATTTGAGCTCCTCCCAGGGTTGACCCAGGACAGCCTCAGCTCTGTGGGCCAGGGCTGAGACGCATCACAAGGAATCAAAAGGAAATAGTACCCTGATCACCCTTCAGGTTGAGAAATCTGCTGCCTACAGGGCTGTGGGACACATTATGAGAGGCAGGTAAGAATTTCACAGGATCCTCCAGACCTTTGGATGTTTAGAAGGAGGACCATAGGCAGGGAGAGGGAAGATTGAGACAAAGGGGGAAGGGAAAAGCAAGGTTAAATTGAGGAGTAAGAGGATAAAAGTGGCCAGCCATGTGCAAACAGGCTTTGCTCAGCACCATTGTATGGCCATGCCTTGTCCTGGATCAGCAGTCTATCCTATGTTTTATTATGCTCCATTTCTAACTCCATTTCCTGAGTAAAAGGTCTCTCCCTTGTATGCATGTGTGCATGGAGATCAAAGTGCTAGCAGCTGGAGCAAGACCATAAGTCAAAGGGGTCTTTGAGTCTGGGGCCAGCAAACTGGAAAATGCAGACTGAGTGTGCATTACATGGGTGTCTATGCCAGTATGGAATTACTACAAGGTCTCAGGCTGGAGTAGCTAGCAAGCTGGATGAGTGGCTTGGGTGATGGATATCCATTTGGCCAAAAGTCCAGACCAGAAGGCCCAGGAGTCACCTGTTGGAGGAGCCAAGAGGTCCAGACCCATGGAACAACTGCATGGTATGTGGGTTGAATGAGAGCCCCATTTGTAGCTGTGTCTCTGTTCATGAGTCCAGGGGAGACCAGGGAGCCAGGACCCAGCTAGGTGGCACTGGGCACTGAGAGTACAAGGGGTCCAAGAACTCTTACTGGATGTGCTCTAAAGGGGTCCCGGACCCCCAGACTCAGTTCGGGATCAGGTAGGCTGCATAAGCGAAGCCCGGCGAGGCAGCCGCTCTCGGGGGGAAGCGGGGCGACCCGGAGCTCGGCAGAGCTCCCGGAGGAGCAGTGCAAATCAGGGATCGAAAGCAGACACAGGAGATGCAGGCAGTCAGCCCGGCGGCCCAGGGGATTTATTAAAAGGTAAGGGGAGATGGAGGAGGGAAGGAATAGGGCTGGATCGGCGAGCTAAAAGCGGGGTTTCTGTGTTGTGTTGCGGCTTATAAAGCAGGAGAAAAAGAGAGGGGAGAAATCGAGAACCAACGGGGTACATAAAACTCTGGATTGACAATAATTTCATCTTATGGGGGAACAAGGAGGGAGGGTACAGAACTTTAAATTTTCCAATCAGAGAACACGGCAAAGGCAGAAAAAGGAGAACTTTCCAGAATTAATATGGGAGGGGAGATGAGGTGGGCCAATAGCTTTACTTCAAGGCTTTCTTGGAGCACCCCCTTTAGGGTTGCTTTATTCCCATGACTCGTCCCGTGGGGCAATGCCACTGCTAGGGACGCTCAGCTGAGCTAAAGCCACTGCAACAGTGCTCCATGTCTAAGGCTGTGGGGGATCGATAAGTGTGCTGAGTTGAGTGGGATGTGTGACTATGATAAGGATTAAAAGGGGGTCTGTATCCAGAGCTGGAGGGGAGCTGTAGGCCTCTGAGCTGTATGTCCAGATGTCACCAAGTGCAAAGTCCAGGTGTTGGCTACTGGATAGACCATGTATGGCAAGTTACAGGAGCAATCCATGTTGAGTATGTGAGTATATTTCCAATTCTAACTCATCCTTCCTCCTGGTCAGCTGGAGAAGCATGAGGCTGTTCGTGCTGTTTGCGGGCTGAGTGGTTCTATTTGTGTGTCACCCGTTGCGTGTTGCATCTGTGTTTGTGCCTTGTGGGAACACCGCTTGACCTCACTTTGCTTCTAAATCATGGATTAAAAATAGGGAGGTGCAGCAACCTCATCTCCATCAGGCTACCAACAATCTAGTTTATCAGTTGATTGGCTGTAGGACTCATATTTTGCTTTGTTTTGTTTTCCCCTAGGGAAAAACTGAGAATTCTCTGCATAGAAATTTGCTGCTACTATGTAATTTTGGCTGTGAATGTCAGAACTATTTTCTATGCATAACCTAAAGTTGTAAGACTTTCAAAATGCTTTGATTTTGAATGGCTTTCTAGGAAGTGCTCTGTATTTGTTTTTATTAATTACTTTTGGTAATTATCTGTGGGGTGTAATAGTAATTAGTTATGTAATTAATAATTACCTGCAATAGCCTCTGCTGATTCCTGTTTGTTTCCCCCTGCAACTGCAGCAAAACATTCTGCTGAAATTTTATAAATAAGGATGTACTAATAACGCTGGCAAAAGAAAGGGAAGAAGTCAATCTCTAGATCTCAGGTATATTTGCAAAGATTATATGTATAGGATTATATGTTTTCTTAAATCAAAATATTCAGGGAACCCCAGAAAACATGAAGTGCTTATATTTTCAGAGTATCATTAACTTCTCTGTAAAAAGAAAATAAAGCAAAAAATTGACTTATTAGTGAAAAGTAGAGCAAATAATGTATTCAAATACTTAGCATTTTATTATGGTTCTCCCTTTTCCTACTCCCACCTTTTCATGTATGCATCCCCCTGCCTCTACCTGTCTTCAAATTTTGAGCATCTTTTGAAATACCCAAATAAGCATTAAAGTTTTCCTGGGAGTTTGAATTGCAAGTTCAATATTTCACCTTTCGCAAACCATGAGATCTTTCTACCTATCCATAAACTTGGTTTAGGATCTATCCTCGCTTGTTCTTTGCTTATGTCAAGTGTGGCTCATCAAACAGAAATTGCCAACATTTGACTGGTAACCCAGCCCCAGGCGCTCTTTTTTTTTCCAGGGAAACCTCAGATTAGACCATGTGCTTTTTGTAGCATCTGGAGCAGCCCACTTTCTATTGCCATATGCTTTAGGAATGAAAGTGCAACCTGTAGTCCAATTCCACTGCTTACATGGTAAACCATATCTGAAGTATGTTAGTTACACACAGCTCTTCACAGGTGCTCTTTTCTGAACTGAATATATAGAGTGAAATAATCTATAGGGCATATGTCCATTCAAATCAGCAGTTGTGCTTTAACTCTTATAAAATAAGAGATAAACTCATCATTCACTGGAGTTTTGAATGTAGACATTGGCAGGACAGGAAATTCATCATTGAACTGAATGTGAAAAAAAACTTAGATATTTGTATTTATAATGTTCTGCTGTTGCAGCAACAATATGCCAAAGATTTTAGTAAGGTATAAGATTGTTTGTTTTACTTTAAGATATTAAATAGTAAAGAAATGTGTATTTCTATTTATCAAAGAATGTCACTGCAAATTAGTCCAGGCTAATCATGAAGTGTGAGAAGAGTGCTAATCCCTTCTGCTTTCTGTCTTCACAAAAGATGAACAATAGCTTCAAGGATCCCTGCAAGAAATGACCTCTTCACTGATTATCTAGTTTAGTTCCTGACTGAGAGCACAATACAAATGGTAAATAAACATAGTCAGTGGCTGAATAGATGTTTCCAAATATAGAGATGAGCCTAATAAATACTAATTAACCACCCAGGAAGTTCGAGACTTTTGTCCACATCTGTAATTATTCTTACATTTTATTAGTCCTTGGCCATAGTTCATATGGGAATGGCAGATTTTGTAGCATTATAATAATTGGAGTATAATTTCAAAGTTGCATGCGTATTCCTCTGCAAAATAAGAAAAATATATTGTTTATCAAGTTATTCACAAGTTTAATACTACTAAATAAGCATGAATATTTAAAAATATAATTAAGTAATGGAATCTAATAAAACTAAAATTTTTAGTGGTGAGATAATAATTATTGATTTAATGGATGAAGGCCTACCTCATCTCCATATTATAAACAAGATAATTTATATTGATAAAAAGAAAAATTGAATAAACTTTCCAGTTCAAAAAAGAAGAGCATCCTTTGCATGCTTTAGTAGAACAACCTGCCATGGTATCCCAGATAAAAATCTACTGTGCTAATCAAAATAATGACAAGGTATTTCATGACCCTGTGTCTCTGCATGTATAGAACATCATATCAGTTAAGAAAGTCATTTAAGAAATCAATTTCTGCCACTTTCTTGAATAAGCATCCTTCTTTTTCCTATAAAGAATTCTTACTTTTTTTTTTAGTTGAAATATCTTTCTTAGTGACATCTGTTTAAAATGAGAATGTTTACTGGGGTTAGTGATTTCCTGCTGAAATGCAGGTTGGCTCAGATTAGACTGCTAAGTGAATATGAAAATGAAGTGTTTTTAACTACCACATTGCTTCCTGCTGAGAGGCTCCAATATAATTTAAATAATCTCACAGGTCTATAGCAGTATTTTACACAATTTAAAGGTTTCTGCTCTGAAGGAATACCTTATGACAATGCCAAAAATCCACAACTAAGTCACCACAGCCAGTTCCCAGGTTTCTGTACTGGTCTTAAAGTAAACTTCACCTCATCTATCACAGTTTTTGCACATGGGCTTTTAAATTGTAATCAGACACTGTGTGTGTAAAGGGCAATGAAGCTGGTGAAGGGTCTGGAGCATAAGTCTTATGACGAGCAGCTGAGGGAGATTGTGTTTTTCTGTCTGGAGAAAAGGAGGCTCAGAAGAAACCTTATCACTCTCCACAACTACCTGAAAGGAGGTAGCAAGATAGCAAGGTGGAGGTCTGTCTCTTTTCACAAGTAACAAATCACAGGACAAGGGGAAATGGCCACAAAGTGGCCAGGCAAGGTTTAGGTTGGATATTAGGAAAAATTTCTTCACCAAAAGGGTTGTCAAGTATAAAATTTTGCTAATGAGACATTCTGTTTGAGCTAGATAAGGAAATATTTACGATGAAGCTTTGGAATTTCACATGTGATTGCATTGCAGAACACTTATTTATACCTATTGGTAAAAACTCCAACTTCATTATATGTGATTGGTTTCCACTCAGTATCAAGGAGAGGCGACAGTGAAGAATCAGTTTGAAAGTTTAGTTGTTTTAATGAGTGATACATCTTGCTAACAGTGTGTATGATTAAAATAACTTTATTTTGTACATGGGTACTGAAGTTTTATCTTGAATTTCTGAGAACTGTATTTCATATTCAGGTTTTTGTATGTTTGATTTCCCTCAAGGAATTTCTGAAATGTTGTAACAGAAATTGCATCGCTAGTGTAGACCTTTTCCAACGTCTACACTTCACTGACAAGAGAATCACTAGAAATTCAAACTCAAAATTTGAATTCCACCAGGTACTGTACAGTACACTCCTCCATTCCTGAAGGAACAGAAATATATGCTTCATCTAAAAATATTGTCATGAGCACTTGTTTGACAGTGTCATCTGCCAGCTCTCAGCTAAGAGTAAATATTGTAATGTCCGTTGCTTTCAATTTTAAGTAAATATTGGATTTTCTACACCTACAGTTTTGACACTTAAAAAAAACTTCTCTTAACAATGGATTTAATTCTCACAGTTTTCTGTTGTGTTCAAAATACTGATATAATCTTACAGTTTTCCAAGAGTCATTCAAAGATAGGACATCAGAAAGATAGGCAGAACAATCTATTGTTTCTTTTAGATTTCTAAGGACTCCATTTTGGTACAGTTGTAGACTTTATGAGGGCATTGGTACAACTAAAAGCCTTGTTGCTTAGACCTTGTTTTCCACTGTCATGGAAACAATGCAGAAGGTCCTCTGCTAACCAAAATTCTGCAAAGAGGAGGGGCAAAATTTTCTGTGCAGCCTAGCTCAGTTTTTCTTCTGGTGACTGATATTTGCTGGTATATCATTCTTCCTTTCTATCATATCTCCTTACACTATCCCAGTGTAGTTTTTGGCATCCAGCTGCAGGAAATTTTGTAGTCTACCTGCTGGGGCAGGCTTTGCAGGGCACAAGATGGATTGATCACTCATCAGGAACAATATTCTGGCACTGTATTTTCTTTGCTTGATATCTATCAACATGCTCTCTCCCAGCATCAATCATATATTTAAAAAGGACAGGCAAAGGAGGCAGAAAAGCTAGGGCAAACAGATTGCCTGATGTTCTAACCTTGTTTTTCTTCTCCTGTGAGATGAACCATGTGTTTTGGAGATGGATTTCAGAATTAGGGAAGAAACTATTCCTTGGTCGTTCCTCTCTTGTTTGCTTCTGTGTTTGTTATTCTTTTACCATCTGGAGGTGTGAACAACTACCATGGAAAAACTGCTGCTTTTCAGCCACAAGTTCCAAAATAAAAAAAATTTTTAAAAAAAATTATGACAAAAACCCCATGTGTTTCTATAGCCATTAATTGGTAATTGGCAAGTTCCCAGATTATAATATCATCTTGGCTTCCTAACCAGGACTACTGTAAAATGGTAGCTGCATTCCTTTTGTTGGTAGACATACTTTTATTTATATATGTATATATTTTAACCTTTCCTCCGTAAATACACAGATATATTTGTACACTTAAAATATAATGATATCTTATTCTGGGCGAAGTCCAGTAGACAGCCACTTACTCACTCCCCACACAATGGAATGGGGGAGAGAACAGGAGTGATACAACTGAGATAAAGACTTTTTGACAGGAAAGGTAAGAGTTACATACACAAGCAAAGGAAAGCAAGGAATTCATTCACCACTTCCCAAGGGCTGGCAGCTGTTCAGCCCTCCCCAGGAAAGCAGAGGTCCATCACACATTATAGTGGCCTGGGACAATAAACACCATCACTCCAAGTGCACTTTCTTTCTCCTTCTTCGCCCCACTTTGATTGCTGATTGTGATTTCATGTGATGTGGGATGCCCCTTGGGTCAGCTGTTCCACTTGTGTCCCCTCCAAGCTTCTTGTGCACCCCAGTCTTCTCATTGGTGGAGTGGTGTGAAGAGCAGAAAAGTCCTTATTGCTGTGTAAGCACTGCTTGACAAGACAAAAGCATCCCTGTGTTATCAGCAATGTTTGGTTCACAAATCCAAAACAGAACCGTATGAGCTGCTATGGAGAAAATGATCTCTCCCAGCCAAGACCACTACACAGGTGAAGCACTGTTTTTATTTGTGTAACCAGACTGAAAGTTTTGAACTGAAGGCAGTGAGATATACATGATCAGGTACGCTGGATTCTGTGCCACATCATTTACAGTCTTTCTTTTAGATGGAAAATTGCTTTCTGCTCACCATTTCAAGGTTTTGCTTTTACTCTCCATTGGACATTGGAAAAGGTTCCTAATCTTAATGTTTATTGAGCTTGACTTTTCATACTTCTAGACATTCACGTATTTTCAGAGGTACTGAGGACTGACTGTAAGGAGTTTGATCTATTTTGAAGGTCTAAAATACCATGCTCTATCTATTGGAAAAGTTAAAGATCTTGATATGGAGAAATCATTACATTGCAAGTGTCTGTAAAATATCTGTTTTTCCAGAGTAGAACTACTTTTATAAGCACGTGTTTATCTCTGTGTCTTTGAACTTTACATAAGGGAGATATGAACCAATAATTTACGTTCCCTGTTTTTAAACAAGGAAGGCTAATTAATCCAAACAACGTATGGAAATTACATGTGTGATAAAATGTGTTTAACATTAGGGAAAGGGAATGAATATGATTTCACCCTAAAGCAAATAATACATTAGTGTAATTTTTAGCTCAGCTGGGATGAGAACCAAGACAATGACTCAGAAGATTAGTGCACTAGACTGTTTAAAGGCTCTGCCCCAAAGGACCAGTCTACATGTTAACAATTTTTTACAGATCAGTATTTATTGTTGTGAAATTAAGTGGTGACTTTATTGTCTTTAATTCTGCTAACAGGTGTCCTTTTTCTAGACAAGAGGTTATTACTTACATCTCTAGTTCTAGAAGAGAGAATTACCAGGATGTCAAAACAACTTCTCCCCACACACATCCTTAAAGTTTTGGCTAGGGAACTGGAATGAAGATCTAGAACTAAGCTTTAAGTTGAACTTGGCAGAGGTGCCCTAATTCATATTTATCTTTCTTTCATGATCCACATTTCCCTTTTCCAGTTTAATTTTCCCTTTCACAAACTGTTGTATGTTTTGCTATGGTTGAGTATAATAATTTTAGAAATGCAGTTAAAGGTGAAAATGAAACTTTGCAGTGGCAGTGAAAATGAGGCAAAGTGTCATTAAGGTTCTGTTCCAGGAGCTGTTATCTAGTAGTTTGGTAATGCTGAAATGCCTGGTTATGGTTGGAGATATACTGGTTATATATTTGTAGAAAGGCTTAACTTTTTGCAATTCTGGTTCGTGTTGTTTTGTTTTGAGTTTGTTTTGTTTGTTTGTTTGTTTGTTTTTTACAGATATATTGTGTTAATAATGGTATAGCATTAATAATAAGATACAGTGAGGTCACATTTTTGCCTTTCATGTTTTGAGGTTTTATACTTAATACACATTGGAGTGGAAAAGACCAGTAGTAGTAGATATGTGAGAAGGAAATTATAAATATAGAACTCATTGAGGATACTGTTCTCTTTTATATAATTTCTAATACTTTTATTTTCATTTTTATAATGCTCGTAAGTCCTGTGATTTAAAAACATAGCTACTCTCAGAATTCATGAATAATCTGCATTAGATCAATAAATATGCATGCATCTGGTTTCCTATGAGTATTCCTCTTTTAGAACAATGCATTCATTTTTAGTTACAATCTGAATAAATGTGTCTGATAACATCTTCCCTTGTAAAAACCATACAGAACAAAAAACTAGTTTGATGACAATGATTTGCCAAAGATTATGTATAAAGACAATGCTCCTAAAGAAATCTTACCCAGCAAAAATAATCCATCTGCAGTTGAGATTCCTCCTAAGAAAAACAGAATGAAAACTTTATAAAATTAACTCAACCTCCATATCTATTCACCATCTATGTGAACAAACAAGCCCAACATATTTATGAACAAATTTTACACCAGTTTTATAACATGATAACAACTAAGATACATTTGGGGGCCATTATAATTCAGTTCTTATCAGACAAGGGAAAAAGAAATTACTTTCAGAAAACACCATGAAACTTGTGATCTATCCAGGAAAGTCAATATTTTCCAGTTGTGTGACAGCATTTGTCTTCTCTTCAATATTCAACTTTGCTGCCTTCACACCATCAGTGCCTGTGCTAATGGGGAGCACGAAACCTTGCAATAAGGTTGGTCCATTTCCCTTAGGTGGTGTCCATCTTTTCTGAACTTGCTCCAGAGTGTGTTTTCATCCTCTTGCCAAATTTGTCAAGCCCAGGAGCAGCAACAGAAGCAGTATAAGCAGGCTTTCCCTGATCTCTAAGAGTGAAGATAGTCTCTGATCAAACACAGTAACCAGCAAATTTACAACACATCTTTGTAACTGCTTTTATGAGATGCCATCATATTTTTAAATTAAAATTTTGAAGAGACTATAGCCAGACATCCTGAGATTCTGTATTTCCAGGAGAGGATTCTGTTTAATTCTACTTTTTTTACTTATCTTTTCTTACTCATACATTCTATGACTTGACTTGTGAATGATTGTAACAGTTGTTTGGTTTGTTTTCTTCTGAGAGTCAGATTATTCAGCATGTGTCAACCTGGCTGAGGTGGTCTGTCCCTGTCCCCAGGTCCCTGTCCCCAAGGAGGTGACCAAGGCCTGGGACTGGGACTGCTCCAGTGCCCCTGGTCTCTCTGACCCTGGCCTGATGGATGATCCCAACCCAAGGACCCCCTGGCACCTGGCCCCAGGAAGCTGCCAGCCCTGCTGGTGCCCTGACAGTGTTGCAAATGCTATTGTCCACAAAGTTCTGTAAGGTGGATGTTCTTCTTATGTAAAACCCATCCCAAAACCCATCCTTCAGTCAAAAAAACCCCCAAAGCTTTTCAAATTCGCAGCCAGCACATACTTTATGCAATTTTTAAGCTTTAGCTAAAACCCCTGAAAATGCTCACGGTAGAAGACAGAGAAGCAGATCTGTGTTCACCACCCATTGTAGAGGAGTGAAGCCCAGTCTACAGTCTATAATTTAGGTCCCTAAGGAAGTATTTTGTTTTCTTTTCACATGTTTTTTTTTTTGTTTTTGTTTTTCTCTTGGTACACTCTTCAGGATTAAAGCATGATATTTTTTATTATATTTATGGTCATGATTCAATACTAAAGTATTCTAAAGTTGCTAAAACTCTTCCTATTTCCTTAGCTGGCTCATGAAATTCTCAGTATTTCTGTTATACAGTATTTTGATAGCGTGCTTATGATGTTAGCAAGGAAAGGTTCAATTCCATCTGTAACACTAGGGAAGGGGCAGGAGCAGAAGCCTCCCTGGAATTTGGTAAAGCACTTGCAGTCCCAGAAGCAGATATAGCTATCATGGGAGCAGTCTTAAGGAAAGAGGGTAGATTAAATGAGATTTTTCTCTCTCCCAAACGGTTCTTTCAAGAAATACATTTTTGATCAATAGATTGCATCTAAAAGTGTTCAAACAGGAAATGCAGCAATTCCCTGTGTATCTAACCACCATATGAGTTAAACTTCCATTTACTTGAACTGAAGATGAAAATAAAATAGGAGACTGCAGAAGCTAAGGCTGTTTCTTCCTCAGAAATCTTTCCCATGATGAGGTTTTCTCTGTTTATTTTGTCTTCAACATGAAATGGCAAGGACTGGTAACACATTGCAGATCCTTTCACTTGAATGAATTTCCCAAGTCTAGGCTTTCATACAATTGTAATCAGCTCTGGGTAAAAGTAACTTTCATAGTGAAAAGGATTAAGCATCTGTAAAAATAACTGAATCAGTGAAAAAACATAAAATTGTGTTTACTTGTGTAATCCTTTGCATTTGCTTAAATACAGTATCCTGTGCTTTGGAGAGGAACCCTCCATTTTAAGAGTGTACATCTTTATGGTAAATATCTGGCTTAGTTTTCCCTTTTGAAGAGAATAAGAAAAGAATATCTGCTTTAAATAAAATTAGACAAAACTTACCCTGTTTTTCAACAGGACTTTGTACCCATATGTAATCCTGCTTCTAGATTTTTCTTATAATACTGTGTTTAGGTAAATAGATTAGATTTGGTTCAGATGTGATCTATCTCCAAGGGATTCTCAATGGCCCTGATAATATCTGTTAACTATGGCATTTTCTCATTCTGAAAAAAATTGATGTAAGATAGCATACTTTTTTTTTTAACGTACTCAAAATTTTCTTCTAACCCTAAGTTTGTGTAGTGCAATACATTCTGCAAGACATTCAAAATGCTCTGGTGAAACAGCAGTTTCAAGGTATGCTGAGATATTAAAAATGATACAATGTATTACAAAATGCCATAACACATATCTTCAAAATATTTTTCGTAGCAGCTGCCATGGCAAAAGATTAATTATAAAGCTGTAAATTGCTGATGTAAGAGCCTCATTTGTGAACTATCAAGAAAGAGGGTAAAATAATTATTGGAAAAATGTATTATTGTGATAGATTACTGTTACGCTATACTGTTCAAAATTTTAATACACATTAAAGCACAAAACCCCTCCATTTTGTATTCAACATGCTGATTTATTTACTTTGAGACACCATCTTCTTGTTCAGCTAATATTCCATTAAATCAGGAAACGAAGAGTGAGCGCAATGTAACGTGAAGCACTTGTAGTGCAAATGAATTTGGCTTGTGTAATGGTTTTTCAAAGACTGTTTCTTGACATAAGTTTTGGATATTCATCAGTCTTGTAAATTCTGTATTTCTGCTTTTCTTGAGATAGAATCTTCTTTTTCGCTTATAGTTTCCCCATGGTAATGATCTTGCAAATGGATTTTTTAATCTGGACTGCTGAAAAAAATTAGGCAAATGTACCTAAAATCAGCATCTGTTAATTTTAAAAATTTTTGAAACATCCATTTCTGGAGTCGCTCCTTTTCAGGGAAGAGTAGATGTAAAATGAAATCTAAAAAAAACAAGAAAATTTAAATATAGTTGATTAGTGTGTGACTTTTTGGTGTGGGGTGAAGAGAGGGTGATACATATTTATGATCCATGTGCTTCTCTCACGATGTATTGTTCTTTAAAGATATGAAGAGTTATGAATATCTTGTTTCTCATAGGAGTGACTTCCAGGTATAGTAATTTGTTGCTGGTTTATGTGTCAGATACACATTACCACCTGTCTTCAAACAAGCCCTGAGATGCATGAATTTGGCTGTTTGTTTTGACCAGCTAACCCATACAAGAGGTGAAAGACCCTCAGATATATTTCCTTTGAAGGCGGATTAATCTGGCTTCACAGGAATTTTGTCTGCCTTTGAAGAGAGACTCCCTGGCAAGACTTTAGGAACTCCGTAACACCCACAAACCTTTGTTGTGGGTTATCTACTGCATTCACCAAGCACTGCATTAGGTTGTTTGTCCAAATCTAATATATTTTTTTCTTCTTGATTCATTTTCAATTAATAATACAACTAACAACTGTTGCCAAATGACAGCCACAACATTGCTGTATTCTTAATATTTTCTTCTTCTCATTCTGAGGATCCTTTCTTTCTGATGGGAGTCCTCAGGGTAAATTTCAAGGCCTTGAAATTAAAAATGATTCATGTAGCTGCTGACACATATTCCTAGGCAGAGGCAGAATAACAAATCAAAAGCAAATGTCCTTTACACTTTCTCCTAAGTCAGCCATTTTACTTAAAAGATCCTAAATTATTAGTGAAAATTTCATTTTCAGTACTACATGGGAAGAACATAAAAAAGCAATAGGTAAAAAAGTAGCAGTGCCTTTAAATTCATGTTATGTTCAGGATTTTTTAATCTACCTCACCTTTTCATTGCAATACTATCTATCTTTTATTGATTGCTAAGAATTTTGCACCATTTATTATACAACAAATAACTTCTCTTTGTAGAGCATATGAGCTGAAATACTCATTGGCGCAAATACAGAGAGGAATTTTTTGTTTTTTTTTTTTTTTAATTACAGTATATAGGACTTGAAAGATATCCAGACACATGCTTTTTTCAGTACCTCCAGCTTTTGTGGCACTTTTAAAATGTAGCCTATGATACTGGCCATGCTGCAAGCTGCCTGTGGCTCAAAAGAATATCAGAGTACCTGTCTCCGTAGTGCCATAGGTATCTCAATTCACTTTACATCTGAGGCCTTCTCCAGGGCTCACTCAATTTACATGTGCATAAGGACAGTCCAGCATAGTCTAACCCATCAGTGTCCCCTGACCATATCCATGCTTGCTTTCAGGAGCAAGCAGGGACTGAGGGCAGGGACTTGCAAAGGGAGCAACCAGCCTTTGAACTGGTGTTTCCTGCAGCTCTGGGCTTGTGTGGACATTCTCTGCTCACAGACTCTGCCTGGTACATAGTGAACAGAAGGAAAGAATAAGGCTTTGATGGCATTTTCCTTTTTGAATAGGAAAGAGCAGTTCATGTTCAGATCAGAAATGTTAAAGGTCTTTTCCAACCTAAATGATTCTAGCGTTCTATGTTGTTAGCATTTGCTTGTGCTGGCCAGTTTCTTATAACATGGACACTGAAACATCCATACATCAAATGGCAAGGAGGTCTGTCTGAGGATCACTGGTCCTCATATCCGTGGTAAAAAGGGTTTCCTCTCTGGTGATAATCATCATAATGCCTGTGCAACACTGCAATGTCATCTGGTTCCATAGGAAGGGCTTCTGATCTTCCAGCCCAAATCAGTTTTGTATAGATTTAATTTTGCAAGCACAGCAATATATGTATAGTGATGTTCCCATTCTGAGAGAATGGCTTAGTAGACCATAGTGTAATCCAAAATATAATATGATGGCATTGCTCCTTTTTCTTTTCATATTGATGGCCTACTTCAGTGACTTAGCTGTAGCAGAAGTCAGTAGTAGAAAATTTTATTAAACTATGATCATTTCAAAGAGATTTTCTTTTGCTATTCAATGAAATTTGTATTAAGCTTCTGAAGTCTAACCTTTCAGTACTGAATCAGAAACTATTAAGATAAAAATGCAGGATCTAACTGCACTTTATCAGCTTGGGTTTTTTGCAGTGTCTCCTTTCTGCCATTAGAAATACCAACAAATAGAAAAAAAGTCAAGTCTATTTGAAGAAGAAAGGTATTTTTAAAAGCCTTTTTTTTAAAATATCTCTTTTTAAATATCACATGATAACATATTTAGAATCTCCTTATGGAGGGTTTTTTTTTTAATCTTTATAGTTTTGGCTGCAAATAACTGTTTATTGCTGAGGATAATTTGAATAACTACCAAAAAATGATGAAAAAATATTTTTATTGTTTTTCTGAATCAAAATGGAATTTTTAGTGGTGTGTTTAGTAGGTATAAATTTTCATTTATTAAATAATTAGGAAAAGTTCCTCTGTTCCAACATCAAAGCTCTCATTTTCAAGAATTTTTGTTCATATTGATAGTCAAAATGTTTTTAGATAGCTTAGTGTAAGACATTAAGTAGAAGGGATTCCTGTCTAGTAGAAAAGTGAGAAGGAAGAACTTTTTCTGCTCAACCACCTGCTTCCTTGCCCAACAAAAAGCACACAAGCACCCCTGTGTATTAAAAAAGTGCATTTATCTTTGAAAAATGATTTCTACTGAAAACCTTCAGACAATCTCAGTTTGTCTTCTGAATATATTTCTTACATTACATGTTAGTTTAGAAAATCCATTCTCAAATATTTTTAGTTTATGTTTCATGATTCAGTAACTGTTGATGAAGTAATACGTAATTATCTAATTTTGCTACTCTGCTTGTTGGAAATGTGGGTGTTATACTCAGAACATAAGAAGTAACATGTTTAAAGTTAGAAACTTTAAAGTGGCAGGTGGTAGGTTAGACTGCTGTTAACTCTGAATTAATTATGTAAGGCACAAATTCTGCTTACAGGAATAAAAGATCAGCTTTCAGATGTTTGGGATTTTTGTACTGTATTCTGAAAAGAGCTGATAGCAATACCTATAGTTGAGGTTAAGTAACTGTTACATTATGAGGCATATAGTCTTTGATACATTTTATTATTTAAGCTGAAATGGTCTATTATATAACTGTTATGTCAGGTGATTGTATTTCAGCAAAAGTTCTATAGGCTTACTGTTGAGTAGATCTACAAAAGGCTGTTCTTGGAGGCCTTTATGGATAACATGACAGAGAAACTGTGGTAGGTCAGCTCTAGAAATGAGAGATAAATCTGAAAAATTGACAAACTCTGTCTAGTATAAACTTGCTCAAATTGTAAGATGCTAAAAACAACTCTTCTACCACGGTTAAAGGAAAAGGAAAAACAAACCCAAAAATCAATCAGGAAAGACACTATTACATGATTACAGAATTATTTAGAATCATTTAGCATCATAGATTTCTTTAGGTTGAAAAAGATCTATAAGAACATCTAGTCCAACCATTAACATAACACTGCTAAATCCCCCTCTAAACCATGTTCCTATGTGCCCCATCTACATATATTTTGGTGACTCAACCACATGCCTTAGCAGCCTGTTCCCAAGATTGAAAACACTCTCCACAAAAAATTTCCTAATATCCAACCTAAACCCCCTGATGATGCAAACTGAGGACATTTCCTCTTGTTTGTCACTAGTTGCCTGGGAGAAGAGACCAAAACCCATCTGGTTACAACCTCCTTTCGGGTTCTTGTAGAGGGCAATGTGCTCTCCTCTCAGCCTCATTTTCTCCAGGCTAAACAATCCCAGTTGCCTCAACTGCTCCTCAAAATACCTCATGACTCCATACCAGCTTTGTTGTCCTCTGGACACACACCAGTACCTCAGTGCCTTTCTTGTAGTGAGTGCCAGGTAGATTCAAGGTGTCAGGTACAGAGAGACAATCCCTGTCCTGGTCCTGCTGGCCACACCATTGCTGATACAGGCCAGGGTGCCTTTGACCTTCTTGGCCACCTGGGCACATGCTGGCTCATGTTCAGCTCGCTGATACTTCTTGGAGTCGTGGTCCTCCAGCTCAGGGCTGAGATGCCCTTGGTTGTCATGTGTGTTGAAGACAGAGCCAAAGAATACATTAGACAGCTCTGCCTTGTCTGTGTCCCTATTTATGAGGTGACCATCCTCATCCTGTAATGGGCAGATGTTATTTCTACACTGTCTTTCACCACGTCTTTAATGCCTTTGAAAAAGCTCTTCTTATTGTCCCCCACATTTGTGGCCAGCTTCATCTCCAGTTGAGCTTTGGCTGCACACATTTTCTCCCTACAGTGGCAAGCAGCAGCTCGGTATTCTTCCCATGGCACTACACCTTGCATTCACTGGACATACACCTTCCTTTTTCATCTGATTTCCAAGGGAAGATTCCTGTTCAGCCAAGCCAGCCTTCTGCTGAGCTCGTCTGCTTGACTTCTGACATTTGAGAATTGCCTGTGGCCACAGGAGGTGATGTTTAAAAAGTAACCTGCATTGATGAACACCAGTGCCTGCAAAAACATTTTCCCAAGGAAACTCACTAGTTCCCTGATCAGCCTGAAGTCAGTTCTCCTCATGTCCAGAGTTGAAGTTTTGCTGGTGCTATTCCTCCGGTCAACAAAGATTTTAAACTCATTCTCTTCATGGTCATTTTGGCCAAGATGGCTGCTAACCAGCACTTCACTCACAAGAGCCTCTCTGTTGACAAGCAGCAGGTTGAGAAGGGCATCTTTCCAAGTTGGCTCCCTTAGGACCTGTTCCATAAAAGTTGTCGTCTAGGTTTTTTAAGAATCTTCTGGCCTGGGTTGCACGAGCTATGCGATGCCCCCAGTTGATTTCTGGCAAGTTGAAGTCCCCCATAAGGACAAGGGCGGTTGACTTGGGAGCATTCCTTAGTTCCTTAAAGACTAATTTGTCAGCATCATCGTCCCAGCTAGGAATTCTGTAGTAGACTCCCACATTGACATTCACCTTATGTGTTTGCTCCTTGATTCTTACCTAGAGGCTCTCAACTGTGTTAATGCCAGCTGAGCTGCATACATTCTATCCCTTTCCTCGCATAAAATGCTACTCCTCTGCTTCTTCTGCCCTGTCTATCTCTCCTAGAGAGCCTGTAACCAACCAACAGGGTACTCCAGTCACTGGACTCCTTACCCCCCAGGTTTCACTTATGTCAGTGATATTAAACCTCTAGGACTAGGCCAAAGCTCTGAGTTCATGTTGTTTGTTCGTCATGCTGTGTACATTAATGTAGAAACATTTCAGGTGTGGTCACCTTGTAGACAACACCTTGTGAAGCAGATTGAGAGATCCCATTAGTGCTCATTTCCTTAAGATTTGGCACACCATCCCATTGCTGATCATTGGCAAGCCTGGTATTTTCCCTTTCCCCCTTCCAAGCTCTGTCAATGAGCTCTGCTACTCCTGTGCTAGAACTCTTTTTCTCCTCTGAGAAAGGCACACGCAGTCAGCTGTCCAGAGACCAGTGTTGAATAGATCATCTCATGGTCAAAAACCCCCCAGGTTTTTTTTTGCCTATACCAGCCTCAGAGCCACACATTGACCTGATGGATATGCCTATTCCTATCAATATTATTCCTTGTTAAAGGATACCTGTGCTCCTGATTCTTCAACCAATCATCCCAGGGCTCTGAAGGGCCCAGGGCTCTAAAGGGCCCAGGGCCCTTTCGATTTTCCTTGGACTACTCTGTTATTTTGATGCTGCCAGCTTGAGCAGCCAATAACAGATAGTAATCTGAGGGCAATACTAGAGACTGGAGAATTTTCTGGCGATGTCCCTTATCTGAGCCCCTGGGAGACAGCAGACTTCCCTGTGAGTTCGGTCCAGTCTGCATATCAGTCCCTCCATTTCCCTTAGAAGGGAGTCTCCTATTACAACTACCCTTCTTTTCCTCTTAGCAGAGGTGACTGTGATGCAAGTTACAGATTGTGTTACTTTAGGAGGCCCCTCTGCCCCAGAGAGGACCTTTGTCCACCTCATCAGTTGTCTGGTGTTCTAGTTACACTTACTGGCTTCTCCCAATGAGCTGCAGTTGTCATTACATGCCAACGTGTAATTAAACTAGCTAAATGGTGCTCATGATGAAATAGAAACTGTTGTTTCTGCAATATCTTGATTTTGAAGATATTTCTACTGTGTGAAAGAACGGATTTTTTTTGTCCCCAGTTAAATGAAAATAACAGTTACCTGGTTTTGTCTGAACTGGAGATGCATATAGGCATTTAAAGAAATTTCTCTTTGTTCTCAGTGTTAGGAACAATGTTGCAAATATGAAGGTATCCAGGATAATCTCACATAAAGATTAAAGATCCTTTATACTATGACTTTAAAACTTCTAAAGACATTTTGGTTTATAGAAGGCAAATTTGCAGTATGTATGAAAACTAAATGTTTGAATTCCTGGTATATTGTAATATCTTGGATCCCAGTTTCAGCTAACTTTCCTGCTAATATCTGCAGTCATTCCATGCAATACAATATAACGTGATTATAGAACCTCCTATGAAATCTCTGTCTAGAACTATTCTCTCAAATGAGATTGTGTGTTTACATTTGTACCCAGCATGATAAAATAAATCAACAAATATATTAAACAATAGCTCTGATTATCAGTGGGATACAATCATTATTCATGGCTTTCATAATCCAGACCTATTTGAACTGGTAGATGTAGTTTTTTCCGTTCTGTTATTCCTTGTGTGTATTAATTTCTGCAAGTCCAAGATAATGCCCTGATCTTGTAAACAGTTGTATGCGTGCTCAGCTTTAATACCAGCCTGTGTCTACACTGGCTAATGCCCTAATGTCTATGAAATGCATAAAGATAATGGAAATGGATTTTTTAACTTTCAATCTGGAGTGTTACACATATGAACTCCTACACTTCATGCAGTCTTGACATCTTTCTAGCAGGAGGTGAAATATCTTTTGTACATTAGAAATTTCTGCCCTTCTTCATTACAAATAGGAGATAAAGCACTATGGATAGGTTTATAAAATCAAGAAGCCATGAGGTAAAAAAACCCCATGAAAAAGCTCTTTCAAAAGGATGGAATATGAGATATTGCCAGTAAAAAGATGACCATATTTAGGAATAAAATGGCATTTGGGCAAATAAGAAGATAGGAAAAAACAACTAACATACTTTTTGAGAAAGTTAGAAAGCCATTATTTTCCAGACTGCAAGAGCAAAACCCATCTTAAATGTGATGTTGAAGAAGAATAAGGATTATCTTGGGGATAATCCTATGAAATACGTGTCTTTCAGGAGTCTTCATTTAAAAAATGGGAATTTGTAGAAACCATGAAAGAAATTACTGTATTAGTCTAGGCAAGACAAGGTGAAATAATGAATGAAGACCTTAGCTGAAGTAGAAGTGAAGTATTTCATTATAAAGTCTATGATTTTTGTGTCTGTGAGGACCTTAGGACTGTATTCATATGAGCTATACCTTCCTTTGAAATTAATATTCTCTGTTTTTTAAACCATGTGTCCTCACAGAATTCTTTCCTATGAGATCTGGTACAAAAGAAAGTCACAGGTACCACAAATGTTGTTGTCTCTGTTTCTGGATTTCCTCGCTTAGGGACTTAAAGTGAACTATGAATCATAGTAAATGTTTTGGTATCTTATTTCCTGACATACTCTTATTCTCTAATGACTGGAAGCATATTTAATACATAGCCAAAATCCAGATAACCCTTTTTCGTTACTATTGTGTGAGAGGACATTGTTATGTTGGTTGTGTAACACGGGTAAGCCCATGTAAGCATCCATTATTTTATTACAGACACTTACCTTTCTCATTACTGTTGACAATTCCAGTACATTTTTTGTTAAACAAGTTATGTAAATGCTCCCCTTTTCTGTTATTAATACTTCAAATGTTATACCTTCAGAATTGGTCTTAGTAGGACATGACATTTTTCTCTTTGGTAAGGAACAGTTGCATGCTTTTTTCACATTTTAGAAGGTCAGGAAAGTTCCAGTGTGGTTGGAACATACAGTAGATTACATAAATGATAACCAGGTAGTGATTTTGTCTGACGTTTTAAAAACAGACTGATTATTGATTTCTTGGAAAATGTGTTAGCACATCATCATTCTCACTTATTACCCATTGTGTAGGCTTTTTTTGGGTCAAGGGCAAAATGGTTTAATTATTCTTGCATTAAAGAGTTGACTTATTTTCATTTTCACATAGACAAATAGGAAAAAGCTCACAATACTAATAAAGCCAATAGAGTCACACTAATGTATCACAAGCATGATCTGACTATTCTGATTTTACAATATGATTTTAATTATTCATTGTACATATGCTCCAGTAAATCCTTGTGCCAGCCATCACCTTTATCATTCATGTTTTAGGTTAATAGTATGCGATTTCACCTTTTGACTCTTCTTAATGAGAGTGGTGAATGACTGGTAGTCTTAAAAAGCTAATGAGATCAGTGAAAAACAATAGCTTGGAGTTCTTTGTCAGGAACTGTAGTGATAGGACAAGATGTAATGGGTACAAATTGAGAGGGGAAATTTAGGTTAGATATTAGGAAGAAAATTTGTTACTGTAAGGGTGGTGAGACACTGGAACAGGTTGCCCGGGGAGATTGTGGCTGCCCCATCCCTGGAAGTGCTCAAAACCAGGTTGGGTAAGGCCTTGAGCAACCTGGTCTAGCAGGAGGTGTCCCTGCCCAGGCCAGGGGATTTGTAGTTCAGTGTGAAGATACACATACCTTTAGCTTGCCACTTTGTTAATTCTTCTTTTACTGATATAAATATAATAAATGTTGTATTTGCTCTTTTGCCAAATTATCTAGTAGAGAACACATTTGGAATTGATACCTGCAGCATAATGAAAGTCTTCTGCTCTGCTACGGAGCAGTGATTTTGGCTGCTATCATTGCATGTTGATGAAGAAACTTCTTTATTTTGGGATGTGGATCCCAGGTGGTAGGAGTGGGATGTCATACTGACAAAACCCTAGTTTATGCGTTAAATACTATTACAGCAGTGCAAGCTGGAGCTGAAATCAAACCTTTTTTCTTGGCTATGAAGTCATGATTTTGTGCTGTGATGTTTGTTGGCTTGACTGCTTTGTCAATAGCAATAAAGTATTATTTGTTGTCTCTTTCATTTAGCTACACTTTTCCTTAATTTTGAAAACGATCTTTTGTAATTAATTCTAAAAGAAGGTATTAAATACTTTTTATACTTGAATAGATCTTGTGTCTCTGTTTAGCTCCTCTGAATTATATCAGCCGTGTGTGTAGCCATCACTGAAACTGCATGACATTGTTGTTGAGCCTTAAAAAAGATTGGTCCTTCCCATGTTGATAATTTAGCATTAAGAGAATTATTTGTTTATATTGTTTGATTTCAGGATGAGTTGGGAAAATGATGGAAGAAATTAATGTCAAGCTGATTTGTTTCAATAACATTCTTCAGTTGGAAAAAAAAACCCAAATATTTTTGTTCAGTCATTTGTTCAGAGCCTGTGACACTGAATATATACTTAATTTTGGTGCATTCATGACAAAGTTGAGAAATTGAAGACTGGAATCACAGAGCTGCCAATAGAAAGATGATGATTTCATTGTCCATTTTATCTAGTAGGTAATTATGTAGGAGATGGAGTTTCATATTTTCCTTTGCTTGAGGTGTTTGAGCCTATACTTTGCACATGAAGAATATCATTGAAATGGCCAGACAATTATTGTTTAGCTGCATTTTTAGGTTAAAAAAATGTGTCAATGATTGTTTTTGCCAGAAATGAAGGATAATATTCTACAGTGCAATATTATGATTTTGATATCTTTAGAAAGAACATTTTAACTCCACTTTGAAATTAGTTTATCTAAAAATTTGTTTACTGAAGCTTATTTGCTATTTAAATAGATTTAAAAGTTTCCTATATCGACTAGGACAGTTATGACAGGAACAAATCCTCTGTAATTGGTTACAGAAATATACCCACGAGGTGGAAGCCCCAGATCAGATTCCCTTTCCACTTGGTTCAAAACTGGGTTTAGCCAAGGCTCATTGCTTCTCAGGTAGCTGTTCTCATCAGACATTACTTTGAATCTGCTTTTCATTTGTTATCTGCTCCCATCCTAATACTAAATCATTAATCAAACAAATTCATGAAATAGTTTATATTGAAGGGTAAAGGGGGAGTTGTTTTTTCCTGTGTTAATAAGCTCTTCTCTGAAAAGGACATTTGTGGCATTTATAAGCAACTGTCCTCATTCTAGAACTTTCTAATATTATTACAGTGGGTATTTGGCATATTTTCTATATTCAGAAAGAGTAGCCAAACATCTAATATTAATTGAATTGATAATATTTACATTTAAAATGAACTGTTTAATGGAAATGTTTTAAATTACTGAAACAACACTGAAATGAGTGGTGAGACATTAATAATTTATTTAGCATGACAACAATAATTCAACAAATTGGAAAACTTTTTTTTAATGCAAGTTAAAAAAAAAGTATTGTGGCATGGAACTGAAAATTTATTTATTATTTTAAAGCCTTCCCTCAGAAAAAGATGTTCTCTTTATTTGGTGACTACATTTGCTTTGTGTCCTTTATGGAATTGTTTCCCAATGAGTTACACCTGTAACATTTCAGAGTACAGCTCCTTGAAAATATATCTCTAGAGAAAACATTTCTTCTGGAAAGTTATGCTTCTCAGGCATTTGTGGAGGTGGGATCATGGAAGCTACTGAATGAAAAATAGACTGGGCAGTCAAAGGAAGGAGAGGGGTACAGACAAGTGTGGGAACAGTGACTGTCCATTTGTGGACACTGAAAGTGTAAAGGACCAGCTGTGTCAAATGAATGTTCACAAGTCCACGTGTCCATGTGAAATTGTCCTTCACATCATCCTTCTGGAGTTTCCCAACAGGGGGATGAGTGAGTTCACATTGCGCTGAGGGAAGAACGGGCTGAAGGGCAGACCTCAAAGGATTGTGGTGAATGGGTGAATGGGATTACATCTGGCTGCTGATTGATCACCAGTGATGTTCCTCAGGTGCCATTCTAGGGCCAGCCCTGATCCATCCGTGCGTCAATAATCTGGAGGAAGGAGCTGAATGCATCTTTAGCAAGTTTGCTGATGATGCCAAAGTGAGAGATGCTGTTGACTCTCTTGAGGGACTGGAGGCCATACAGTGTCATCTAGATAGATTGGTGCAATTGACTATGGTTAATGGGATGAATTTTGACAAATCTAAGTGTAAGATTAGGATGGGGAAATGTTGAACACAGGTATAACCTGGGAAAGGATTGTCTGCCAACAGTCCTGCAGAAAGGGACCTGAGGGTACTGGTCAGAAGCAGTTCAATGTGAGTCAGCAGTGTGTGCCTTGGCAGCCCAGAGGTGATCCTGCATCCTGGGCTGCATCAGAAAGAGCATTGCCAGCTGGTCAAAAGAGGTGATTATCCTATGATATTTAGTGTTGGGGTGGCTTCACCTTGAGTATTGTGTGAAGTTCTGGGCCCCACTATTTAAGAAGAATGTGAAGGTCTTTTGGTATGTCCAGAGGAGGCAACAAGTTGGTGAAAGAGCTGGAAGGAATGTCCTGTGAGGAGCAGCTGAGGAGTTTGAGCTTGTCTAGTTTGGAAAGAAGGAGGCTGAGGGGTGGTGACCTCATTGCTCTCTACAACTTCTTGAGGAGGGGAAGGGGAGAGGTAGATTCTGAGCTCTTCTACTTGTTAATCAGTGACAGGATGTGTGGGAAATGGTTCAAAACTGGCAAAGGAAAAGTTTAGACAGGAGAGGTGGTCGGTGCCCCAAGACTGTCAGTATTGAAGAAACATTTAGATGATGACCTTAATAACATGTTTTAACTTGGTCAACCCTGAATTGGTCAGGCAGTTAGAGTAGATGATCATCACAAATCCCTTCCAACTGAAATAGTCTATTCTATTCTCTTGTATTCTCTATTCTATTCCTTCTGAATTTGTGAAAATGTTAAACTCACATGTCTAAGTACTACTGCTACAAGCCTTGCTAAAATGTCTGTCTCCACCCTTCTTTCAGACCACCTTCAAATAATGAAAGGCCACAGTAAGGTCTCCCTTCTCCAGGCTGAACAATCTCAACACTCTCAGCCTGTCCTCACAGGAGAGGTGCTTCAGCCCACTGATAGTTTTTGTGGTCTTCCTCTGGATCCTGTCCAAAAGTTCCATGTCTTGTACTGAGACCTCCACAGCTGGATGAAGTACTCCCTAAACAAGTCACAACCATCACAAATTAGTAAATTGCTAGTAAATAAATCATCATAAACTAGTTTGCATTCTTTATAAGACAGTCAAAAAATTATATATATTCAATTCAATTCAATTTAATATATTCAATTAAAAAATATATATATATTCAATTTGCAGTATTTCTTATCTTCTATCATTAACCCATTTCCTGGACTGCAGAATGGGAGAAATCCTGAGATTTTGCTTCATGAAGGATGTGCTGCTTCAAGTTCTGAATTTAGTTGTCCCTAGTATCAAATCATTTTAAGAAAACACAGTTTTGAAATTTCAGTTCCCAGTAATAGGATTGTACTGCGCTAATTCACGTAAATATAAAAATGTGGATGGAAGGACAGAGCACAATTTATTTATGTTTGGAATTCAATATCCTTTCACACTCTGATTTTCACCTCCAGCAAAATAATTTATTTCTGATTAAACTGGTGGTGTCTTTTGTGTTGATTATTGACAGATTGAAGACTTAAATACATGTGAACTAAATAAGCAAATCCATTCAACAAAATTAATAACTGTTTGCTGTGTTTAAGTCCTGTATAATAACTCTTCTGTGTTTATTGTCATTTTGTGCTGCATTTTTATTCTCAACTACTTAGGTACCAGCTTCTGCTGCTTCTGGAAAACAAAGTTCCTGGGTTATCATTTCACAAATAGTAACTACCCAAGGGAAACAGTTAGATCAAATAGTCTCTACAGTACTCTGTTTCTAGTATTCTAGTATTTTAGTGTTCTTCATTTGCCTACTTGTGACATTTAAACCTTGAGTGATTGTCTCTTTGTGTGTATTTATGTATTCCTTTATCTTATCACTTGTTAGTATTATTTACATTCCTGTGAAACATCACAGAGTTTTTGATTCCCGAGTGAATGGAATTGAAAATCTATGTAAGTCTTGCCTTTGGCACAAGTTCCCATAATCTCTTAGAACTGAACTTACCTCTCAGACCTAAGCCTCTATTTTATTATGTATATTTGATTTTATTTTATTTTACTTGAATCATGAATACATGAATAATTCAGTCTTGAATGAGAAGATGGAAAATAGATAAACCTATTGAACAAAGCAGTCTTAATAAATCAAGGTATTTTAAAAGCCTTCTGGGTCAATCTATCACAGTAACCTGCCTCTGACAACATCCTGCCTGAGTCTGTTTGGGGAGAAAACAATAACTTGGGTGCCTTCAGCTCCTGTAATACTTTCCCAGCATCCACAACTGTTGCATTAGGTTGTAAGGGTTTGTCACCTTGCCTAGTCCTTCCACTATCTTTTTATGAATCTGTTGTCTGTTTGGCCGTTTCTGAGCTTGCTGGTACTCTTCTGTGGTAACAAATTCCAAAAGTTCACCACCTGTATTTTAAAGAAGTAATTTCTACCTCTTTCAAACCAGCCTCTCCTAGGAGTTTCATTTGTTGTGTTCAATTATAATATTGTTGAATTTGCTGAACAAATTTTTTACTGTTTATTTTATCTTACATTTTATTACCCAGAAGAACTGTTATTTTCTGACTTTAGGATTTCACTGAACACTATTTTTTCTCTGATAGAAATACTGAATAATAGTACAAATAAAAAAAAGCAAACAAATTTATGTAACAATCCTGGTTTTCTTGCAGCAAAATGCATTAGCTTCCTCATTCATAAACCTTGAATGTATCTTCCTGCAGTTCTCCGTCAATAGATCAAAGAATGTGAGCCTCTCTAGTTCCTCCTTGTAAAGTACTTATACAGAACAATCAATGTACTTTTCATTTCTGTACCTGACTTAACTTTGCTTGGACTGTAAGAAGTGTGTTTTTATACTTGAAGGCCAGAACTTCTCTCAGTACTCAAGATGTGGACACAGTAAGATTTAATTAGTTTCACAGTGTCATCCTCTTCTGTTCTTAATACATATCCAAATGTGTCAAACATTTATTTCTTTTTTCTATTGCCATTATTCCTGTGATCTAGAATTGTCAGCACTGGAAAGGGAAAGGAAAAGGAAAACCTTTGTTTTCCTTATTTTTAGCCAGCAGTATGGATAGGCAGAGTTTAGGTAATTTTTTCTGCAGAGTATTACTGTGCCTTTCTCTGCACCTAAGATCATCTTTCACCTTTCTGCCCAGTTTTTTTTTTACCTTTTTACAGAATTTCTTGCAGGAGTTGGTCTTCTGTGACCCTTTTAGTTTCCAGCCAAGCAGCTGGAAAGACAGTAGCTTGGCTCCATTACTATTAAAGTATAACCTGAGGGTTCTTTCCAGGTTTCTTTTGTCTCAGAAGGTTCCCTGGTTTCTGTTTGCAAAATTCTTCCTCTCTACACTACACTATCATCGACATAGTGAGACCATAAATCCCTTTATATATCAACCTGGCAATTTTCCATGGAGACCTTGGACTTGAGTTTCCTTGCTGTGAAGCCATGAGCAATCCACCAGAGCATCACTCTTGCACTTTTCTACATCCCTGATAGCAACATGAAATATGCCTACCTGGTCTTCCCTTTCACCTCCCAGCTCTCTTGACATATTAGGAGACCTGTGTAACCTTTACACCTAGCAGACAAGTTAACTTGTGAATTCTCAGATGTCACAAAAGTAATTACCTGTGTATATAATAGTTAAATCTTTCCAGTGCCACTATGTTCCTCTTTTTTATTTCTCTGAAGTGCCTCCATATGGAGTGAATGTCCTGCAAGAAAGAAAAGAAAATCAATTTTAGTGTCAGGGCATGTCTTAACTACTGGGTTGCTTTCTTTTTCTCAACTAGGTGAACTCAGTTGCTGAGACTTCTGTAGTCTGTGGTAAAAACTTTTGTCCACTGCTGCTGTAGAAGAGAAATTGTTCTACCATATTCCTGCTAACCTCAGCTACTGACCTTTCAGATTGTCTTAGCTGTTCAAGGGAGGTACCACAGCAAGAGATGTTGTTGAGTAACCATGGTTGGGGTCCTGAGCCTTTATATGATCATCTTGCAGTGCATTAGCAAAAACTTGCCAGTGGGTTGATGTTTTTTTGAACTGAATATTTCATAATACTAACAAACGGAGTGAGAAATAGAGAATGGACCCTGACAGTGACCTGGAACACTTGGGAAATTGTCATAGGCTAAAATACCACTGAATGTAAATACTGTTCAAAAGCACCTTTCTTTGTCTGTGCTTGTCAGCCTGAAATCCTTTTATGTTTTGGGGAAATGGGAAATTCTGTGAGTTCTCATTTCATTGAAACACCTAAAGGATGAGAGAACTATCTAGTTCTCTTAGTTAGTTTGATAGAAAATCTAGACAACCGGCTCAAGCTTAGCTATTGCAGGTGTTTAAAATTGAATCAGATGAGTGCACAAATTCCCAGATAATTGGCAAGCAGAATTACAATAGGCTTTAGCATGCACCGGTCTATACCTTGTTAGGGTAACAGGTATATATTCACTTGAGTAATTGAAGTATAATATTTGTCACTTCAAAATTTGCCAAAGAAATTCAAACCCTATTTATAAAAAATACCTTGGAGATATCCAGCAGGCCAAAATCTTCACCCTTTGACAGACTTTAATGAGTTATTTTAAAAAAAATTATTAATACTTCCTTATAGACTGCATTTTACTGGCTATCAAGGAATGAATAGTATTCATCCTGAGCCTGCTCTTTTTTTGCAAATGAGGTTCATAATGTCTCTTTTTCTGTGGCTTTTCTAGAACTTTTCAGCTCAGCTTTCTACAGTGTTGGAAATTTTAATATGACCTAGATGATAACCAAATTAAATAATTTAATTTAATACTTTAACTGTACGAACTGCTTCCCTCTTCCACATTTACTTGTTTTACTTAGAAGAGTGTACACTTGTGAAAGGCTTTAGAAAATGCCCATTAGCTATGCCAGAGGAAAAAATTTCTAAAAGCTTAAAATTGTTCTCTTTCATGCCCAAGCTGATGAATCAGTGGAACATTCAAATCCTCGAAAACATAAGTCTTTTTGTAAAGCTTGCATTTTTTGTTCTAAATCCCTTTTTCCTTCTCTTCTATAAAGCTTTTCTTCTGAAATTGTTGTTTATATATGTTCATCTCTTTAAATAGATCCCTCTGTTTCTTTGCTACTCGGTCGTGACTCCTTTTATGGTTTGTTGAGGGAAACGGGTACTTCTGTCACTTTTTGTGCCATTGGAAAGTCCATGACATCCCAGAAGCATGTATTTCTCTTCATCAGTTGAAAAGTTATTTCATTGGTTAGGGGATGGCATGATTACATATCTGAATTAGAACATAGAAGTTACCTCTGATCACATGTGTATAAATATATTCCAAGATGCTACATTTTAGTAGTAAAGCTCTAAGTTGAAATTTACCGTTTTAAACAAAAAAAAGTATAACCAGTATTATGTTTAATACAGAGGTTACATAACATTCACTTAATAGAAACTTAGAATATAATGGTGATTGAAAGATAAATAGGGCACTGTTGCAAGTGGTACATAGTGACACTTTCGTACAAAATTTTTTCCTTAAGTGACTCTAAGACACATTATTGTAATCTTTTTACTGTGTTTGACCTTTACATATCCTCAGCTTGAGTCTTGTACCAGGTTCTTGGAACTCAAAAAATGATGGAGGCTAGGAGGGTCCAGTAAAGCTAACGAATATGATAAAGGCTCTGGGAAAAAGTTTCTGAAAAAACTTAGAAGTTGAAATATTGAAAGCCTTGTTCTTGTTTGCTCAGAAGGGATTGGGAAAATAAATAATGAGAGTCCTCAAATATCCAAGAAAGGACTGTAGCAGAAGAAAAATAATTTCTTTCCGTGTCTGTTGCATATGGAAGTATTAATTAATGTGGATTTCCAGGTCTCATGTAATGTCATCCTTTTTTAGATTAGCTATAAGGAAGATTTCTTTTCTTTTTCTTTTTTTTTCTTTTTTTTTTTTTTCAATGGGGTTGGTTGAGCACTGACAGAAATTCCACAGGCAGGTGCTGGATGCTCCTTCCCTGGAAACATTCAAGGTCAGGTAGGACAGGATCTGGATGAAAATGGCCCTGCTCATTAAATGGGGTTTGGACTGGATGGCCTTTAAAAGGTCCCTTCCAGCCCCAGCTGTTCTATAATTTTAGGAGTTTAAAATAGGCAAAAACCCCAAAAAACCAAACAAACACACATAAAAGGAAAACAAAACAAAATCAAATAAACAAAAATCCAAAACAAACCCCTTCAACACCTTAGCTTTTACAGGGAAGAGAAAATCCTTGCCAATTCAACCAAACCATAATCCAAGTTATCCATGTTATTCAAAAGGGTTTGGAACCTTCTACCACTGAAGTTTCTATGACCAGGTCGAATAACATCTGGTAAGCATACTTGATGTAAGGTTCTTGAATTTTCATGTGGGGACATGGGACCTTACAGATATGTGGTGGTGAGGGAGGGAGAGGGCTGCAGTGTGAGGCTGCAAATTGAGCTCCCTGTGCCAGGGCTGCTTCCAGCTTGGAAGGCAAGCCTTCATCTGCTCTGTTAGTGCAAGGTGTCATGATTTATCCTCAGCTGGCAACCAAGCAACACTCAGCAGCTTCAAGACATAGCCCCATACTGGTTAGTATGAAGAAAGTTTACTGTGCCCCAGCTAAAACCAGCACACAGGCTCAAAGTGATTCTAAGGGGGGAACTGCAGAGCAAGCCACCTAGCTGGAGTTGTTTATCATGGAGAAAAGGAAGCTGAGGGGACACCTTGTCTCTCTCAACAACTACATGAAGGAAGATTGTAGCAAGCTGTGAGTCAGTCTCTTCTCCCAAGGAATAAACAATAGAACAAAAGGAAATGGCCTCAAGTTGCATGAGGGGAGGTTTAGATTGGATATTAGGAAAAATTTCTTCGCTGGAAGGGTCTCCAAGCACTAAGTCACCACCTCTGGATGTATTTTAAAAAACATGTAGATAAGGCACCTACGGACATGGTTTACTGGTGGATTTGGCAGTACTGTCTGCATTGAACTTGATGTTCCTAGAGGTCTTTTCCAGCCAAAAAGATTCTGTGATTTTAGTACTTGTAGAATAAAGGAATAGCTAAGGAGCATTGTGTTACAAATGTTAAAAATACCAAGAGTTGCAATGGGGAAACTATGGAAGAGCTTTTATATATATGTCTCATGCTTAAAAGGGCATGCTCCTTACAGAAGTATTTTCAACTGGCATTTGGATATACTTTTTAAAATTTATCAATGCATATGACAGTAATGACAGCATTATTAGAAAAAAAAAGACTAAAACAACATTCATGAGCAAATTTGAGGACAACATTTTAAAATTTAAAAAATAAGTTACTGAGAATAGAATAGAAAGTACATTAATAAATTAAATTATCTCAACAAGTACATTACTTGTTGTATGCAGTTTACAGAGCTTGTTAGTAGGGGTGCTTTTTGCAGTGATGAAGCAAAACATGAAATGGCAGCATTAGAAATGAGAAACAGGCTACTCACATGTTTAATGCTGCACAGTGTACTATAGTTCCTCCAGGATTTTCTGAGGTGTCATAAAGAATACACGAAAAATTTACTTGGAATAAATATTTCAACTGCTCACAGTATAAGTGATGTCACTATACTGAGGGTTTTCTTGCAGAAGTCCAGCTTTGATACTGAACAGACTCTGAAGCCCACTAGCCTACAGGGTTACAGACCTTGCCATATACCACTAAAGTGAAGATGGGAAGAGAAATTTAAGATATTTTATGTGTCTATCAAGCACATTTTTGTTTCAATTCTATGGTATGGCTTCATAAATATTTTAATAGATACCTTCTAAGAAAAAGTGGTGTATTCTGTCAATAGACATTTTTAAAATAGTTCATAAATCTATGTTGGTTTCAGTTTTCTCAGTGATGCTTTGTGTTCACAAAAATAAAGTAATTTTTCCATCAGCATGGTGGAAAAATGAAAGATCCATCAAGTGGTTTTACACCATGAGATTGTCAATTTGCTGATTTTTTACTGGAGAACAGACCTTCACTGGCAAAAAGAATACGACCAGTAAGCTGCACTGTCCTCTTCAGCTAATCTATCCAAGATGTATATATTTGCCAATAATAGCAACACAAAAGTAAAAAACTCAGTGTTTCAATACTGAATTGTTCCTCCTTTACATTGAGGGAGAGCATTCAGATTTATTGCCCAATTTTTCAAGTGTACATCCCTGTGTGTAAAGAATTCATTCCCGGCCATGAATGTGTCAAGTAGCCAGTTCTCAAAAAGATTGAGCCTCCTCTGACTGGGAAAGTGTTTTATTAAGATAAAATTCTTACTGTGTCAGTTCATATCTTATCATAGCTCAGAAAATGAAAGGAAAATAAATAAATGGAAACAACAACAACAACAAAAATAAACAACAAACAACAAATTGTGGGGCATTAGGGCTCTGTAAACAAGATCAGCACTGTACAGTGTTTCTCTACCCAGGAAACAGCCCGACAAGAATGTGACTTGCAAGCTATTTGTACTAAGAATAAATTTACTGCCAACTGTTGATGTGGGTGGCATCCACTTCATAGATTTCAATCACACAACCCTTGTTTTTGCATACGTGCAGATGTTCACATAGAAAACACAAAGATGTAAGACTTTTAATCCTGTTATAGTTTTTTCACAGTTACCATTTCACACTTCCATACTTATGTAAAGGTTTATAGGGGGTACATCTTAAAAGTATCAAAAGGAAGGAAAAGAATTATGTTGAGACTTGTGTGTATATATATATATATATGTGTGTGTATGTAAAGAATAGATACAATGGCTCTAAATAGAATGGAATATAATTACAGGATTTTCATGCAGGAATGATTTGGACTAAAGTGAATGAACAGAGCTTGTGTATAAATTGAAATGCTTTGCTTGTTTTACCAATTCATTCAGATTAGTGAACATCATTTTTGACAGAACATAAAAATCCTACAAAAAAAAACAGGCCTAGCAGTATTTCTCTCCTTGTTCCACTGCAGCAAACCCCCTTTGAATATATAAATATTCACTACTGCAGAAAAATCAAATCTATCCTTGGATCTTGGGAATACTCTGTGTCATTCAGAAGCATCCTTTTCTGGCAGACACCTGAAGTTGTGTCAAAGCTCTTTTATCTAGAAGGGCGGTCACAGTGATTTGGGGCCTCTGGGACAGAAGAAAGCAGAATGAAGGGGGAATTACAGATCTCCATAAACCATTGCTTATTTTTGAAGTAAGCCAAAAATGGTACGCTTATACTTCCTTTGGAAACTGTCTTCTTTTTTTTTTCCCATGACATTTTTCAAAACTATCTAATGTCAGAATTTTTAAGTTGTTTTGGCTCAGCTGATATTCCATTACTCTGATAGTAATGTGCTGTCTTCACAAGGGGAAACTCTACCAAATGCACAAATAACATATTCAAAATGATTATATAAAGGCTTCTGAAATCTGCTGGCTTTTCTGTGTTTTTCTGTCTGCTAAATTTGTAGCTATTTGGATGTATTTTTGAGCTGTATCAGGATATTTATTATATTAGAAACAGTTATATTGTTCATAGTTGAGATAATCCAAGTGAAGTAGCAGTCCTTTTACAAATAGTCAGTCAAAGGTGAACTGGTTTACTTCCTTATTCAACAATGAATTTAAACACATACAATGTGAGTGGATCATGTATTAAAGATATCCTCAAGTGTGGCATTTGAGGACCCAGGGTAAGAAATTTATCCAAATTCTATCTCTTGCCCTGCCTAGCAAGATAAGGATTGGAGCAGTGGTATTTCTTTCTGTTTATTAAAGAGAGAGTGAAGACTGAAGAACATCACTCATGAAACCTGTCAATGACAATCTCAGAAGTGTTATTGTATAGAACTGACTGCAAGAAAATGGCTTCTGGCAAGAAGTAAAGGTGTAGACCCTGTTTGGAAGAAAGGAATACAAAGAAGTCAGTGCTCAAACATTTCCTCTTCTGCACAACAGAATATTTTCTTCACAGTGTAAATGAGAAATCAGTGTCTTAGATCATTTAATACCCCAGGAAAGTTTATCTAAAGCGGCTTTACAACATTTTATATGCATCAGCAAAGCTATATTTGGTTCATGTAGCTTTCAGTCAAGGATCTCCTACTGAAAATTACCAGTTTTAAACTCTAGGTGTTCAGTCAAGTTAACAAGTGCTATCTTAGATAATACAGTAAACTTAAATGGTAAATGAAACCAGTTATTCTTTAAGATGGTCTGTATATTTGTTGTGAGGAGTTACAGCTAAAAATTATCTGCTTCAGTTCTATTCAAAAACAAGAACCAAAATCTTCTGACAAAATTGAAAGTTAAATAGAAGTACAGTAATGATCAAAAGTTGGAGCTAATCATCTAACACAAGCCTCCTGTGAGAGTCCAGTATAGTTCTTTTCCTGCTTTTTAGATGTGGCTAGCACAGGTCTTTCCCATGAGAATTCCTTTTGTGTTTTATAAATAAAGATAAAGTTTGGATGTTATTAAAAACAGTGTCCCAAGATCTGGACGGTGCAGGCCTGGCCAATCAGGCCTAGGGGGAGGTTTCTGACTGACCAATCTGGGTGACCTTTGAAAACTCTATATATATGATGAAATCAAAACAATAAAGGTCTTTTTCCTTCTTGCCACTGAGAACTGGGTTCTTTACTCTGCTAGCGGCTCAACAGCGACATCTAGACAGGTTTTTTTTTGAGACATAATACGAATCTGCTTCTGCTTACTCTAAAACCAACTATTTCTCCAAACTAATAGAGGAAATGGACAAGGCTTTATCCATAGAATGAAATTTACAGTGTGAAGCTTAGATACCCTGTCAGGTGAATTTTGGCAAAATTGTGTGAAAAAGGAATCAGACATCTACTTGATGCTAAGATGATTGCTCATATCTGTGAAACCAAAGCAGAAAAAACCCAAAGATACTGAATTTGATAATGCAATAGCTGTACGGATTTGTTTACTTGAAAAGACACTCTGTGGGTTCACTTTTTCTTTAAATCCATTTAGAGGCAAGGTCAATTCCACTGTTTAAATTATATGAAGCAATAATACATCTAGGGAAAGTTACTTTACATAGAAATTAGACCTTGGTTAAATATTCCTTTGTGAGTTCCTGAACCAGAATTTCAATTACGCCTTGGTTTGTCCTAGCATGCCATTTAAAACCTTTTTGAAATGTTTTCAGATGGAAAGTGACCTGTTTCCTTATGCTGTGAACATGTAGAGAAAGGGTCAATTTACCTACATGCTAATCCTAAATGGAAGAAATTACTTGCATTGAAATCTAGTGTAATTTGTTGCAGGCTGCCTATTAGATAGCACTTTCTGAAGATGATAGAAGACATTAATTGATTTTGTAGTTCAGTGACACTAGGATAAGTGATTTTCTCAATCACACAGCTTGGCTTTGAGACTTGTTTTCATTTTTCTTCTTCTTGATTTGAAAGGTTTTCATCAAATATGTGGGAGGTACTTAATGGGAGAAACATAGCATGCAACACATAATTAGTATGATGAATGTATCTGCCAGCGTCTGCCTTTGGTTAACTTACTGGATTTTGGAGTAAAGGAATTAGTGGCTTAGGAAGAAAAGCAGAGTATAGATGAGAGAGAAGGAAAAGAGTGAATAAAAATGATCTTCAGTGCCAAGGTTTAGCTGGGAACTATAACTAAAATATTAGAAAATGAAAACTAGTTTCTTTTCTGAGCATCATTAGTGTCAGCATTGTTTAGCAACCAGTAGCTGATATCGCATTTTATCCAAATGATTCTCATATAAGATCCAATAGCTGTTAAGATGTTATTTATTCTGTAGACAAATACCAAATTTTTCGTATTCAAAAACTCAGTTCCGGCACCTTGTGGCCTAGTGGAGAATGAGTAAATTCATCAGTCCTTTATCAGTCCCTTTTCACTTCTCCTTTTCTCTGACAAACATACAATAACAACACTGTACAGAGCAGAGTTCTGTGACCTGATCTTGCTGGTTTAAGAGATCATCTTCTCTTGCTGTGTGTTTTGACAGTTATCCAATACCTATGGTTTCTTCATCACTGCCCCTATAATGAATGAAAAAGAAAAGATATTCTGCAGATGTAGTTCTCATAGGTGGTGGGTAGTTTGTGTGTGTGGGGAGGGGTGGGGTGGGGTGGAGTGGAGAACAACACATTTATTTCCTTGTTAGCATTCCTCCAGATTCTAATAAATAACATGGCAGAGTTGCCAATAACAGAAAAAGAAAAAAAAATCTTGACAGTTTTGACTAAGTACATATATATCACCAAGGAAATTTAAAATAATGCCAAATGTTGCTGAAATTAGACTTACATAACGGAATAAACAAGATAAAATGGCTTTGCAAGTCTGTTCCCTCCCACTTGAAACCTGTGCATGGTTTAATTTCCACAAACTGTATTTAAGTTGATCAGAGAAGGGATTCTTTTTTTGCATTTGTAAAACACTTCATGACCAGTTCTGCAGTAAGCACTAAGCATATGTAGACCTTGAATTTTCTTTTTGTTTTATTCTTTCCAGACTGACATAGCTGTAAGTCTGTGCACTTTTGCTGAATTTATTCCTGATAGAGTCACTTTGAAGGGTATTGCACAAGCCTTGGTTTTAACTGTGTCTTGGACCTCTGGGTTTGAAGTGTATTTGTTATCAGAGACAGTAATTGCAAAACTAGGTTCTGCTTATAAATTTATATTTCTTCAATATTTCATGTTCCAATGCAACTTCTATTATATCTCAGCTCTAACAAGAAAAATATTTTGTACTGACAACTTATCCCTAGCTGGGGGTGCTGGTGGATAAAAACCTGAATGTGAGCTGGCAATGTGCCCTCGCAGCCCAGAAAGCCAATCCCATCCTTGTCCAGCAAGGGAAGGGAGGTGACGGTGCTGCTCTGCTCTGCTCTGCTCTGCTCTGCTCTGCTCTGCTCTGCTCTGCTCTGGTGAGATTCCAGCTGCTGTACTGCATCCAGCTCTGGCATTCCCAGCACAGGAAGGATATGGGCCTCTTAGAACAAGTCCAGAGGGAGGCCATCAAGATGATCAGAGGGCTGGAGCAGCTCTCCTATGAGGAAAGGCTGAGAAAGGGCTATTTAGCCTGGGGAAGAGAAGGCTCTGAGACGGTCTTATAGCAGCCTTCCAGTACTTAAAGGAGGCAGATAAGAAAGAGGACGAGAAACTTATTAGCAGAGACACTTGTAATACAACAGGTGGCAATGATTTTAAATTGAAAGAGGGTAGATACCAGCTGGATATAAGGAAGAAATTTTGTACAATGACGCTGGTACAAAACTGGAAAAGGTTGCCCAGAGAAGTGGTCAGTGCTCACCTCTGGAAACATTCAAGGTCAGTTTGGACAGGGCTCTGAACAACCTGGTCTGTTTTAAAATCTCCCTGCTCATTGCAAAGAGGTTGGACTGTATGATTTCTAGAAATCCTTTCCAATCCAAATGTTTTGATGATTCTACTGTTTTACTAAACCATTTAAAAGCTAAGCAAAACTGGCAATTAGGAGACTTCATTGTCAGAGATGGCTTGTTAAAAAATACTGTGGTTGCTAATGAAAATTATAAGATGGGGAAGGGTGAGTGGAAGTGGAAATGATAGGAGTGACAAATCTAAGCCAATGTGTCAGCACAGATAAAATCACCTGTTTCTACACAGTAGGAGATTTAGCTATGATCTGTAAAGAGCAAGTTTACATAAGCAGAGTTACTTCTCAGGACATGACTCAAGAAGGAAGTATGACAGATTGCTAGGGGCTATGCTATCAAAGGCTTTTAACAAAAAATAACTTTAACAATATAAAGTTATTCTACCACATTCTAGGCAGTCAGCCTGAAAGACAGGCATGATGATTGAACAGTTTTTCAAGGCAGCATGCTATATTCTGTACTAGCTATAAAAAACCTGTACAGCTTCCAACAGTCACCTCTGGCAGGAAATTGCAATACTCAAGCATTTTAGTTGCAGACATGCATGCATTTTTCACACAAAGTCATCAAGCTATAGAAATAAGAATTTTGTGATATAAAAAAATCCCCTTCAAGCTTTTGGATACATACAGTTTTCCATCACAGCTGACAATGATTATATTAGAAGATACTTTTTTTTTTTTTTTTAAAGCCTGGATAACATAAATTAAAACACTTCATACAGTTACAGTGTCACAGAATCATAGAATTAACTAGGTTTGAAAAAGCTTTTGAGATGATCGAGTCCAACCTTTGACCTAAAACCACCTTATCAACTAAACCGTGTCACTGAGTGTCACATCCAGTCTTTTTTTAAACACCTCCAGGGGCAATGACTCCACCACCTCCTTGGGCAGTCCATTCCAATGCCCAGTCACTCTTACTGTGAAGATCTTGTGAGTCCATCAGGTCCAGCCTGTGACCTAGACCATGGTGCCATATCCAGTCTTTTCTTAAACACCTCCAGGGCTGGTGACTCCACCACTTCCCTGGGTAGTCCATTCCAATGCCCAATCACTCTTTCTGTGAAGAAGTTATTTTTGTTTGGATTTTCTTTTAAGGTCTTTGAAATATTTTATGTTCATAAATGGGAATTCAACTAAAAAAAACCCCACTTAAAATGAACAGCTTCAATATTAGTCATCTTTCATCTTTTTTTTCTTTTTCTCATTAAGAGTCATGAAGCTGTTTTACTTTCATCCTGACTGTGAATGGGGAAATATTTTGCTGTTTCAAACTTCTAGAGACACTGAAAAATATTTTTAAAATAAACTCAACATATATCAGACAGAACATGAAGAGTCTTAGCCAGACACTTTTTTTCCCATGTTTCTTCAATATCCACAGAGGAACAGTCATCAGTAAATGAAGAATGGATAACTAGTATTTTCACAACTTTTGACATATCTAGCTAATGACATAATGCAAACATATGTCCATAGTAGAGAACTAATATAAAGGTTTTAAGAGAAAGGAAGATTGAAACTCCTCCAAATCTGGGAGCAAACTGAGTAGAAAATAATTAAATTGAACAGAAGACAGCTCCATTTGTATTTTGCAAGTATGGTTTAAGCAACAACCTCCTTTCAGGTTGTTGTAGAGAGTAATAAAATCTCCTCTGAGGTTCATTTTTTCCAGACTCAACAACCCCACTTCCCTCGGCCACTCTTCACATGACTCGCTCTCCAGACCCTTCACCAGCTCCATTGCCCTTCTCTGGACACGCTCCAGCACCTCAATGTCCTTGCAGTGATGTACCCAAAACTGAGCACAGGATTTGAGGTGTAGCCTCACCAGTGCTGAGTACAGGAGGACAATTCCTGCCCTGGTCCTGCTGGCCACACTATTGCTGATAGAGTCCAGGATGCCATTGGCCTTCTTGGCCACCTGGCCACACTCTGGCTCGTGTTCAGCCACTGTCAACCCTCACCCACAGGTCCTTTTCCACCAGGCAACAAAACCATATTATGAAACAAGGGAGTAAAGGCTGCAGTCATTAAAAACTCTTTTAAAAAGTTTTTCAACTTTTAAGGAGTTGTTTTGGAAGTTATAAATTAAGGTTACTGCCTAAGATTTTCAGAGTTTCAACTGCTATGATATCTCTTGCAAAATGTTTTGCACATGAATTATGAAGTTTTCAGAAATGTGGAGGAATCTGTAATTCCCCTAGTGTTAAAGTAGCTTAAGTAGGTGTTCTCTCTGAGAAAGCTTCAGAGGAGTTATGCCTGTGGGGATTTCTTGCTACTCATCATTTTGGACATACACAAAGTTGAGTGCTGCTGCTTTGTTTCCTCATAAGTGTACATGTCAAGACATTTCACTTCCTCTTCATGTTATAAATCACTGCAGAGATTAATGAAGATAATGGCACACAGCCATAATTACACATAAAAAAATGATTGTCATTTCTAGTTGAGTTCCTTATTAATTTATACATGTAAAATAGCCATATGGTTTATACCACTTGCATTAAGGGTGCAGAAATACAGAAGAGAATAAAACCTTTTGCATTTCAGCTCATCCTCAGGGATCAGAGGGACTATGTGCAGCTGGGCTTAGTTTCTGATTATAGCCATTTCGGCGCTGTAAATCTCCTGGAGTTCAGTGAGAGCTTTCACAAGCACAGAGTCACAAATACTGCAGGTTTGTCACTATGGGTATGGTTTGATACAATAAAAACTTCTGAAATCACTTATTCACAAATAGTGCAGTTTGCCAGTCTGCTACCCATAAGTCTGTCCAAGTTCAATGAGAATTTACAGAATCCAGGTTCACAAATAGTGCAATTTATTGAAGCAATAGAACAACAGGTTGGGGATTTTTGTTGATAAATGCACTAACTGCAGAATATTGTATGTGGAGTCAGAAAATATAGTACCAGATCTATTAGCACTATAAATATATATGTATGTATATAAATATAACAGATATTCCTATGTCCAACTGTTCCAATGCAGTTGGAAGGACAAAGCTCACCTAAAGTGGTCCCTTTAGAAGAGGGGGAGAGACAGTCTATCAACTCATCCTGAGCCAGCAGAGGTGTTATTTTTCCCCTTATGTCTTTTTACCCCAAGCCCTCTCGTTTATATGATAATTTTGGACTCTTCCCAAAGGAATGGAACAATCACATGTTATAGGTGGGGGTCTGGTGACTGTGGTCATACCTGCAAGGCATGTTTCCTTTTTATTTGCATTCATAGGGATGCAAAAGTTAATATGTAAACAGGACTTAAGGAGGGCCTTGGTTACTTGGTTATTTACTTTCAGTCAAAATTTAGAGTTCATACAAAGATAAAATAAACACACTGCTCCTCTCTCCTCCTCTACCTGCTGAGGCAGCAGTAAAGGCTGTCTGACCTTCTCCAGACAGCCTTTGTGAGCATTCTGATCACCTTGCAGGATGAGATTTACAAGTCCTGTTATTCCCAGCGAGGAGGAGTGAGGGTGGTGTTTGGTACAGATGTGGATGCTTTCTACGCCTCTCTGAGAGGCTGTGAGGACTCCCCTTCACCCCAGACATTGTTCCAACATCAGGACTGGTCCAAGCCTGCTGTGAGATCAGCGAGGGGCCCAGCTCATGTTTTTCTCAAGAAGCCTCATCAGTCTTCACTGACTTAAAACAATTCCATAGCAAGTCTGACAATTTACCACAAAACCAGAGAAAACATATCATTTAGACTTGAAAAATGTGATGACTCCACCATCACTTCCCTTCATAATTCCTTCTGCAGTGAGTTTATTTAACCAGAATTTGGTTCCATTCTTTAGGCTTTGCAACAACTCTATTGTTGTCAGGCAATATTATGCCAGCTGATCAGGAAATATATACACCAAACACAAACATTGCTTTGAAGTAGAGGATTAAAAGTGATGACTGAAAACCCATTTTCCTTCCGATGTTTTGCCATTTGATGGGCTTGCAGCTGTGTGTACTTCTTTGAATTATTTCTGCATTACTATCAGAATCTCAGTCTTTTAAGTGCGGAATGCACCTAATGGTCTGGAAAATTATTTCAATGTTGCCCAAAAGATGTATGTGACACTGTAGTGATGGTGCAGTAAACTCTTGTCAGTTAACACCACCGTGAAAAGGCTGAAATATGTTTATAAATAGTGTACTGTAAAATAAGATGTAAAAGTAGCTTTTCTTCTAATTAAGTAATTTTTTAAAAAGAGGGTAATAATATCCTACAATAGTGTAATTGTACATAGATATTTTAGTAAGGTATTTATCTTGTTCTTGGACTCTGCTCAGAAAAAACTTTCTGAATCATTGTTAAAATGAAAATAAATAGTTGAACAAACAAACCCCAAAAATATATTTATAGTCAGTGATGTGTACTTTAGCCCATTTGTATCTCACTGAATTTCAGTTTCAATGGAAGTAAAACAAGAAACAATGAACTTGTACTGTAAATAGACAGGTTAAGGCTAGTCATTAGGAAAAATTATAATGAGATTTTTAAAGCACTGGAATGCATTGCCTGTTAAGAAATGCTAATTTTCTTAAAGCTCAACATGCATCAATAGTACTTCGAGCACAATTGATCCTTCGTTATGACAGGAAGTCCTGTTTCTCTGTGATTCTTTTGCTTTATACTTGGGGAGATGCATTTGCAACATCAAGATCTAGTGTTTTAAACTGATATCCTTGTAGATTCTATTAATGTAGGAATTAAAGATTAATTCAAGCTGGTAAATGTGTTTGAGAGGGTTTGTTAGAGACTATAATATTTTCATTGCTGCCAGAGTGATTTTCATGGTGAAATGCTCATTTCTCATCTCAGAGCAAAAGTGAAACTAATTTTGGTTTTATTTTTTTTCTAGAAAAATGTAACCATTTCATTAAAAAATGTGAAATTCAAACTATTAATTTTTTTTTAAGTCTGTTACATAAGAAAAAGAACTAACAAGAGCTATTGAAGGGAGTAATGGGATATCTCTCATCTCGTCTCAAGACGCAAAATTAGCCTAGCCTGGAATGAAGATCCTTGCTCCTGAGCTATCTTTGAATGAATGGGCTGAATGGCAAAACACAGAAATGGTAGGAGACAGTAAACACAGAGCTCATTCAGTGGAGGAAGGATTCTCATTTTTCCCTCTGGTACTTCCAGAAATATATATTCCTCTGTATTAGACACCTATTTATACAAACCGCAGTTGCTCTGTGCATTGTCAGTAAGATCTTTACTTTCAGGATGCACCAAACCATGGTGCATCTAAAGACTTAACTTACAGTGGAAGATCTCTTTGCTCCCTGGATGCATGACACTGGTTGTGTAGTACTTATCATCTGTTTAGTACCTCAGTGGTAAATCCAAACTGGGATATAGGGAGCACCTTACTGGAAGTATCAGCTAGTTAGATTTGCTGTGGATTGGGAAAATGCACAGAATTGTGAAATCCTGTCAGAATAAAGTGTTGGACAGGTTACACAGAACATACCTTTTTTTTGGTTTTAAGTTCTTGGTATAGTTTTGCACCATTGTTTACAGTGTAAGATTCTAGTTTATGTAAATTTGAACATTGGAGGCTAGATTTTCACATGATATATGTTCAAAAGGAGAGAGGAAAGAACTGAACATACACACATAGACACATTTGCATATACAGCATGACAGGAGCATGGAATATGCTTCTTGTATTTTCTTTCCCTCTTCCTTTTTTATTTGAGTCCTTTTTGGATAAGTTACTGATAGCTCTTGCATTTCTATGCTATAGCCAATATTATTTTTGATCGTGAAAGCTTATTGTATTAAACTCATTTTATTGTCCATAAACAGAGAAGTGGGAACATCACCATGCTGCAAACTAAGATAAGTAACCACAGAAGAAAACAAACAAGAAGGAAAAGTGGTCCTTTTAACAATGCAGAAATACTCACAGTTGTTGATGTCCAGTATTCAAATATTCGTAATAAGAGTTCTTATGTGAAAAAATCTATACTAAAGTGTTAAGAATACTTCAGAGGATTTCTTCAAATGTGGTGTGTTCCTGAACTAGGTGATCTCAAGTCATACTCTAGGATTGTTCAGTGTAAAACTGAAGGACCTTGAAAGTTGGTGGAAATTCGTGGGCATTTTCATAAGCACTTTTAAAACATCAGACAGCATCATTTAGTTTGTATTGCTCATTAAAATATATGTACATTATATTGATGTATTTGTTTGTTTTCCATTTTGCATCATTAAAAAGAGACCATAGGCACTCCAGAGAAAGTGTAGCCTTAATAATGCCAATACAAAAAAAAAATTGTGCTGCTTTCAGATGTCATAATTACAGGGCTGGCAGTTAAAAAAAAATTAAACAATTTTTGAAATATGAGAGAAAGTTAAGTTCTTCATATGTTTTCTCACAGTTTGCTCAATATGTCCCTTTGAATATAGTGTTCACTAAATTCAGTAAACAGATATATAATTACCAAGATGTCCTTTGCACCATTATAGAATGTGAATTTAATTCATAAATCCAAGATGCTGACAAGCCAGTCTTTTTATATGCCTTTATAATAACAATAGTCTTAAAAAAAGAAAATAAAAAATTCCATTTTGACAGATTTATGAGAATTTATGGTGTTTATGCAGGACTGTCATATACAGATGGCTTCAGTCCTTTGCTGGAAATAGCTTTCAGAAATGTCTCTAAAAACACTTATGTGGAATTGGGATGCCTTCAGAAAAGGTTTCCTATGTGCTGGATTTGTAAAGCTCAAATAAATAGTGAGAACTTGTAAAATGCACAGAGCCACAACCGTAGATATTGCAAGGGAAGACATAGTGTGTCTCTGGACGCTAAAGTACAGCATTTTTCCTGAAATCAAAATATAATGATAATCTATGTATGAATCACATGCATACATTATGCAGCAGTCATACTCTGAGCAGCACCTTTCTAGAACTTGAAAATATGAAGGGACTATAGCTATGGGTCAAAGGGGCTGTTATGGAGCCAGCTGGTTTGGGCTGCTTTCTAATCATCCCTAAATATTTGCTGTGCATCATGATATATATTGCACATAAAAATTAGAGAGAGCTCTGAGTGAGAAGTGTGTGCACAAATAGTCTGTGAAGCACTGGGTTTGTCATGGACATTCATTCGGTTCCCAGGACTTGGGAGTTCCTGTTTATGATTCTCACCTGGCACTGATGGGGAAGCTGAACTGACTGACAAATGATAGGCCAGCACTGATCTGTTTAGGCTTTGGTCCTAAAGATTCTGCTATTTGGTTGATATTTCTTATGCAGTCACAAGTTTTCAGTAGTTAGTAGAAGTAATATAATCCAGGACAAAATAAATTATCAAATCCCTCTTTCTCCCTAATCTAATCACTGTCCACTGCTTTACTCAGAAAGACTGAATCCTTTTTATTCTTCTGCAAATCAGTTTCATAGATACAAGAATCTAAGGGTGAAGACTATGATTTCAGATTTCATTGTCCAGGGTTAGGACTGGTTTCTCAGACAAGTAAACACACTTAATTGCAGGTCGTGTTTTTAAATGACCATTTTAAGACATTTACAGTTGAAAATTTCACCTTTTATCAGTATTGTATTGCTATTGTGTAAAGAAAATTATTTTGCTAAGGCATAATTTTTTTTTTCAGAATTAGAACAAAAATAGAAAATTTAATGCTTTGAGACAACTTTTAGAAACCTCTATTATCTTCCTCTTAAAAAAGAGAATTTGTTACAAGCAGAGCAGTGTAGTTCTCTCTTTTGAAAACTATGCATGTATAGGCCATTAAATTATCTTAAGATTCTGAGGATATGTGTGACATTTTCCTTTGATAAATGAAATCTTTTAAAAAGGGTCGTAAAAGTTTGTTCTCCAATCTTTCTGTAAAGGAATTCTGTAACACATTTCATAAAAAACCATAAGTGAATCTGTGTTACTGTTTGGGATCACCATGTGAAAGTTTTATGCATGTCAAAATATAATTTTATGGGATACTTTTCTATCTCCTGACAAGAAGAAAGCAACTTTTTGTTACGTCTTTGAAAGTATTTAAAAGAATTGGTTAGGACAGTATAGCCTCTGAACCAAGCTGCAGATTTTCCCATACACAGGAAAATGTTCATCGCTAAAATAGAATATTACAAGTGTAAGAGTGTCTAATCAAAACTAAGAAACTATTTTTGACACAAATGGGCAACCTCTACTGATACTAAAGCAGCTACTGTGCACCATTGCCACTTCATGGACAATTATATTTCAGAAGCTTTCTTACAGAACCAGCAGAACTACTCAATTACAGCAGAAAAATAGCCACAGCATTTGTGTAAATATGAAATTCCTTAAAATACTCATGCTTCATTTTAATTTTCACTTTCCTGAGAGTTACCACAACTAATTTTTGCAAATAAATGTCCTAGATCCAGGAAATACAGAGTTCTTTGTAGTTGTCTCTTGACTTAGATCTATTTAATTTTCAATATTTGATTTAGTTTACAATAGCTGAGTTTTAGGAAGTCAGAACTTTATTTCACACTCACACTTCTGATTTACTTAAATCTTGTCTGATAAGAAGCAGTTCTAAATTTCATGAGAGTTTCACTTGTAGAAATATAGCACTCACAAAGCTTCTCTCTGTAATTATTACATGTTGTACATTGGAGCATCACTGTGGCCTTGTAGCAGATAATGGGCTTCCCTTTTATGCAGAACTTTCTCCAGTAAGATAAGATGGTAAAAGACTCAGGACAGTCTAAAATGTAGGTTGAGAAGTAGAGGTAGAGAGATTTTAATTTCATTGCCTTTTCCTAGGAGGAGGCTAATGGCCCAAATAGGTATTCTGACCTCAAAACATTGATTCAAATATATATTTTGCTCTTTGCCTGTGATTTTGTAAATGATGTGGTATAAAGAAAATGTAATTATTATCCAGATTCTCAGGATCTGTAACAGTAACCTTGCTGATATAAGACACTCGTCCCTGATATGAGCTCCCGTCACCAGTAACACCTGCTGAGCGAAAAACTCATCAACTAGATTACTAGATTGACAACTTAGTCCTAATCGTACTAAGAAGCTTTTTGCCTAAAAATAACAGATAAGATTCTTTACTGGTGTCAATCAGCATAACTTCATTACCTTGATATGGAGTATCTGGTTTTATACAGTATAAGTCTTACGGAGGGTGGACTAGAAAAATATTTTACAGTTCCAAAGATGGCAGGTGATAATAGTTGCAATATCTACACTAGAAAAACTCCTGTCCACCCTGTTTGGGACTCCCTATTCATCCTGGTACCATGGATTTCTGCATGTTGGCTCCTGGTGCATGAGACAATTTTTTTAAATTACGTGTCAGATATGTAGTTACATGTAATTTTCTTCAGGTATGCTGTTTCATATTACTTCAGGTCATTCTAGCGATCTAGACAAAGGAGCAACACTTTCAGAGAAATGTGTGTTATAGTAGATTAAATTTAGAGCACAGACTTCCTCTACAGACATATATAAAGAAAACACTGGGTAAAAAAGTTTCTGTGTTTCATTCAATTTAAGAAGAATGCTGAAAAGAGTTCAGAATGAAAACGTATATGCTGCTCTGAATCCTTGTTTCATTCTGCCCTTATAATTATAAATTTTGTATAGCCTGTGATGTGGTGTTCAAGAACAATTAGGTCAAGAATACCAATTTAGACTGATGGTATTTAAACAAAGTGAGTGACTGAAACGTTAATAAAAAGCTTTCTTCCTTATGAACTTTCAAAAACATTCTTACTCCTCCAGTAGAGTGGGGAATCAGTTACTTTTTTATTTGTATTTATGTTCAAAAATTACAGTAACAGTATAATTTAAGGTTAGCCATGTTAAGAAAGATAGCTTTGCTTGTTGTTATTGAAAGTTTATTTTCTAATGATTGGTTTACAAGTACATTTGAATAAGTTTCAATGAACCTTCGTGTCATTATTTAGAACATGCACTTAGAACAATAATTGTCACTTTGTACCAAACTGTAAATCAAGGTGGGCTTATTATCTTTTGTCTGTATTATCCTACTGTGAATTTTTTATATGAAATGGAGAAATTAAAAATAATTTCAGAAAATTTTATGTGCTTTAGAAACAATGGACCGAGGATATTGAGGTCCACTTTTTTAAGTCATTCCAGGTCCTCAGATAGCAAGAATTTTCACAAGATAAAATGCCAGAGAAGGGGGAAAAATCTCTCTGGCACTGCTATTGATCTGTTTTCTTGCACATTTTTTATTAAGCTTATTGATGATAGATCAAGGAAGTTGAGTCTTAAGTTGGTAGGTTTTGTTATTTTCTCATAGGGAAAATTGAAACTTGAAGGTACAAAACAAAGACTGTTGTATTTTTGAGTAATTTTAAATGAGAATGGTAAAGGAAAGATGACTTTTGTTTTCCCTTTCCTTTTTTTCTTACAGAAACCAGCATGGAAGTTTGTAATATATGTTTCTTGAAATTATGGTACTTGTGATTTGATTAATAAAGTTGTATAACTTCCCTCACTGTGGGTGACAAAGTTACAACTTTTCCAGGACAAATAACAAAATGTATGCAGAGTTATTCCTAAGAAAGTCTTGTGCCAGTAAGAGTTTGTAAGAGTCAGGGCTAGTATTTTCATATTTGTGATTTGTCTAAATTCAGAATAATTTCAAATGCAGACAATGCTTTTTTTCTGGTCAAGAGGTGTTCAATGCTAATATGTAGAGCAGAAGCCGAGCATTTTGTTGAATAATGTATTCATTCAAATTAGAAAGAGAAACAGCTGTATAAAATTGAGTTGTGTCATATTTTATGTTTTGTGTGACCTTATTGTTAAGTTTTTAAATTTATTGTAGTGAGAGAGTGCCTCTTTTCAACAAGCTACACCAGTAATTTAGTAACCCAGTAATCATTTTCTTGATAGCAGTGTACTGTAACAAATGAATAACAAAGACTTCTGTTTTCAGCCAAATGTAAGATTTATTGTACTTCCAGGTAGAGATTTATCTTTTCTCTGACTAGATCGATACCTGACTTTCAGATCAATAATTCCTGATTGAATCTCAACAGAAGTCAGCAGCTACCTCTTATGTCACCTAATACACAAAGATTTTGTGGATGTTGAGTCTAAGAAAGAAAACAACATTTGTGAATCATGTATCAGCTTCTTTCTAATAAGATTCCTTTACATTTTATTTATATGCCACCATCATTTTTGTGTGCATCAGTAAATTTTGAAAATTGTGGTTCACCTAAAGCTACCACAGACACATTTTCAGTGTTCTGAAAATATCTGTTTGTTATCTGCCATGGTTCCTTAGTCAGCCTTCTGTTTGTCCAGAGTACAGTTCTTAGAAATTTTTTCTCTTATGCAGAGTTGGAACTAATATTTTTTATTGTGTGAACAGATTAGGATTTTTGTGTAAGTACTGAGGTTTCAAAGGATTTATAAATTTTTTGTTCATTAATTTTACTTTTCCAGAAAATATGATAATATTTTGCTTCTAGAATTTTTCTTTCAAGGACCTATAACAAAACCAATTACTCATATTTTTAAAGTAGTTGTTATATCATATATAAATGTTTATATATATATGTGTATATATATATATGCACACTGATACTTTAAATCTAACACTGAAGAACTTTCCAGAATTAAGACTTTTATTTTTGTTGATCGTATTCTGCAGGTTCTTGAATTTAATAGTTTATCTTTAAACAGATATTAACTGGCATGACCACTGTCATAACATCAAGCAGAATTGGTTTCCTTATAATCCAGGTACCTGGGATACATGGAGAAAATGGTTCACATTTCCATATTGACACCAGTCTCACTGTATTTCATTCACACTTTGCAAATAAGTGTACTGAAGTGCTCAGTAAGATTGCACTCTAAGTGACTTATAGAAATTATATATTATGCTATACCATTGTAACATCCTTGACATGTCATGCAGGGGTCAGTGAAGCATCACAGTTCAGTAGAATTCTTGGGGGTGCGTAGGGAGTAAGGGTCACAGGGAGACAAGAACAAAACCACTGTGCAAATGCTTGGTCTGTTGGCTAAGCAAGTTTTCTTACTAAAAGATAATCTGAATTGTATGTCTTGACCTTGTCAGTCAGTTGTTATTAAATTATTCAGCACATGAAATTTTGTCCAGATGTGGAATCTTTTCAAGTCTGTATGTTGAATTTTTTTTTTTTGGTTAGTTGGACACCACTTTGAACCTATTTGAAAAGGGGGAATTTGTGCTTATAGTCATTGTCTCTCTTCTTGACCTCTTATCAAGATGATCTACTTTGAAAAGAAACTATTATAATATTCATCATGTTGGACAACTGTGTTAATTATCTCCAATTATTTAGACACATTATTATGTACTTACTAACGAAAAAAGTTTAATTTGCATAAATGCCTAATTTACCAATAGTAGATGGGAAATATGAAGTAAAGTCTGTGGCTTCATCCTTATTTTCTTTTCTTATGAAGGAAATAATAAGGAGCTTTGGATTATGACTGAAATATTAGCAGCTTTAACCTTCAACTGTCTCTTCTTTCATCATTTTCATTCAAGCTATAGATTAAATACATTTTTGTGTGGGCCAGAAGGTATGTGACATTGCAAGAAGAAATTTTCAATACTAGCAGTCTATTCTATTTAAAGAGAGCAATATTTCCAAGCTTGTGAATATAAGTAGTTTCCAGATATTTTTAAGCTCTCTCTTGTCAAATGTGATTTCCTTTGAGAAGACTCATGTACTTAATTCCCATCTGCTATGTTCAGAGGTTACTGAATGCATCCCCTTTTTACTTAATTGTTTTGTTTGTCACGTGTCATTAGGTTTTTCCTCCTCACCAAGGATTAAATACACCTGTAAGAACTTTATAGCTGAAGAAATTGCACTTAGTGAGTAATTTCATCTCTTCCAGCATTCTTTGCCCTTGCCTCCACAGTGACATCATTTGCTTGGTTCCTCTGCTTGCATACCTGACAAGTAAACTGTTGTTGAGAAGTCCTCAATATCTAAATGGCATTTAAATATATGTTAGTCCCTTATATCTGTGTCTAGGTATGTTTCATAGCTATCTTGGCCTAATATTTTATTTTATTATACAACCTGCAGTCCCTTATTACCATCTTTGACCAAACAATTATTCTGTTCCACTCCCTTGGGGTACAGATGCTTTTTTGCTTTTTAAATATATTTTTAATTGAATTCTCAAAAAATACATTTTCAACAGAGCAGTAGCATCATACTTCTGCAGGTTTTATCTGATATGCATGTCTACTGCATTAACAGAACACATCAGAGTTTGAGCACTGTATTGTTCAAGATGGAGAATCTGCCCATTTAGCCCTTTTTAGGAGATTTGCTTGAAAGAATGCTTATCTCTACTTTTATGTCTGAAAAATCATTGTAACTTATTGCAATTTGTACTTCAAAAACTACTTGCTCATTTTCAGGACTTAATATATTGATAAATAGTTTCTGAGGAATTAACCCTTTTTTGAAGTGTTTTCAGAATCTACACATCACAAAAAAAAAAAAAAAGGCAGAATTGCTGGTCTTCTTCACCCTGAAATGTTGACCCTTTTAGGAACAGAATTACATTAGTGGAGAACTATGATTGTTGTCCAGCCTCAAATCTAGTAAGGGTAGTAGATTCTCCCTGAAATAAGCAGATAAGCAAGTTTACAGAACATAAATGTTTGTCAGTTTTCTGAAAGGCCAAGCAAAATAATTTTGGCAGAGAGTAAAAAAGAGAAATAGAGGACCTGAGAAAGAATTTAAGCAATAATAATTAAAAAAAAAAAAAAAAGGAATAGCAATAATGCCTTTCCATGTGTTTTTCTGGAAAATAACCCATGCTAAACAAACCTGACTTCTTTGTTTTATGAAATGGCAGGCTATATTGAAAGAGCTAATTGCCATGCCACATGGAATTTTAGTTAAATAGATAGCAATTAGCAGTAGCAACAAAGCACATATAAAATAGTGGCTACCTGGGAAGTAAAAAAAAATATGATCAAGACAGAATTGTCATGAAAGGAAGAGACTCTGTCAGGGCTCTACAGGGATCACTGTAAGACCAACTCTATTCAACTGCTTTCTGTGTGGATTAAAAGTAAACCATTTATAAATTTTTGGATGACTATTTCTAGAGGAGATATCCCTTTGATTACAACCCTTGCATACTGCAGATTAGAGTTTATTGTCTTCTTTCTGGGAGGTGTCACAGAAGCAATTTCTTTATCAATTTGATTGTGATTTGCACTACAAAATCATGGGGAGGAGCTGTGATTACATTTAGTATCCATGCAATTGCCACATAAATTGGTGTATTTTCCACTCAGTTAATGAAGCTTTATTTAGATTTCTAAATTTAGGAGGCATCAGCGTAAGACTTTTTTAATTTTTTAATTTCCGTCTGTAGCTCACAGAGATTTTAGAGAAGGCTAAATTTACTACTAGTAATTTAAATAGATTTTTTTCTCCTCGGGGTATTCATTGTAATACAATCATTCTGGTTAATCCCCTCCCCTTATTTTAATACAAAATGAGTGCTATTCTAACCTATTTCTTTAAAAATTTACTATTTTCCTTTTAAAATAAAATATTTTTCAGTAATTTTTATTTTTAGCAGTTGTCCTTGGATTAACGTTGGATTAATGTATTTAATTTCAATGCTAATTTTCTTTAAGAAAGGATATACTATCCTTCAGTATTATAATAATGACCAGAGAAGAAATTTGACCACTAACTGTCATTTCTATAGTGCTATGACTTTCATCCATGAAGTATCTAGGGATGTCCCTGTAAAGGAGCAAAATGTTAGTAATATAAAGCAGATCTGACTCAAAGGCCTAGACTAAAATCGTCTTTATTATAGAAGTATTCAGCATGTGGATTATGACCATAAGCTTTATACTGAAGATTTCTGTTTACTGTCATCATTTGACTTAAATCACAAATCCAAGTCAAAGTCTATTGGGCGTTCTAAATTTGAAGTTAATTTTGAAATTTTAAGAAAAAAAAGTATCTGCTGACTTGTTCAGTATCTGTCTTAAAGTGGAAAAGTTGTTTTTCTTTCTCTTTCAAGATAGAATAGTATGAGAATTTGAAATGTGTTTTAATCTATATAATATGTTCAGAATATTAAGTTACAATAAAATAAGCTAAATTCATACCCTAGAAAAAAACAGTGATAAAAACAGTGCTTTTATTACAAAAGTAAAAATAATAATAATGAAATTACCATGTGCAACAGTTCAAATCCCTCAGTAAATTGTAAACCCCCACATTTAGTGAGCTGCTAAATTGATATTTAAAATTACATAAATCATGGCTATGATCATGGCAAGACAGATATGTAAGAAACTATAATATGGGGTATGTAATGTGACCTATTGACCCTTCATTAAATCTCTAGAGACCACACTCATGTTCCAATAACAGAATGAAATTTTCCAATCAAAAAATACTTGTGCATGACAAAATAGCTTTCCATTAAAGTGGAGTTATGTGCTTGTTTTCTTTTTGTTTTCCATGCTAGATAGAAAACATTTCAGCTCAAAGTATTAAAATGGACCCTGTTTCATTTTGGGGCAGTTCCCTTCAGACATCATGCAGGAGTAGGCTGTAAAATAAAGATTACTAAAATTCTGCAGTGGTTACAGAATCTGAATGAATTCTTATTTTGTCTAAGTTATAAGATAAATTCTTTCAAGTGTACCAGACTGGTAGGTAAGTACCTAGTTAAATGCTTGGGTGAATGCATAGCTATGCATCTGGCTGTGGCAGACATTTTCTTAGTATTAACCTGCACTTGAATAAAAAAGTCTTGATTTTTACAGTCTCAGTTACAGTCGATCCTTGTGTTGTAGCTTTTCTTTTATGTAAGTTAAATGGTTCTTCACAGAATGCTAAAAAAGACAACATAACACATTGTCAGATGCTGCAGAGCCTAGAGGTATCTTTAAGAAAACTTGGTAAAAAAAAAAAAAGGTATTGACTGCAATTCAGTAACAGGAATGCAGAGAGACTGAGTAGAGAGGGAAGTAAAACTTGCCAATATAAAGTTATTTTCAGGGCTTTCTCAAATCCAAAGGTGTTGGGTAAAAGGAAAGAGGAGGAGCTATCCACAATGGTAGATATATCAATCTTTCATCTCAGTGTTCTTTTTTCTCAGTTTTATCTGATGCTTTGAGGATAAATGCAGGACCATCAAGAAGAAATTTCTTGATTGCAGAAAGTTGTGATGAACTGTCAGAACAGAAAAAGAAGTTTATGTCGCTATGGGCGAGAGCAAGAAGAGCATAATCAAATTTAATATCATTATGCAGTAAAACCACTTATAAGAAATATTGTTTAGTTGTAGTCAGTCCTGTGAGTAGCAGGGAGTAGGACTTGATCCTTATTGGTCCTATTCAAATGAAGATATGCCATGGTTCTACAGTAATTCTGGTCTCATTAATTTAGAAATGTCACTGGAGAAAAATGCCCAAGGTTTGTTAGTCAGTTACAGATTAATCAATGTCACGTATTCTGTACAAAAAATAAACACGTTGCAATTTCAAAAGGTGGTATTAAAGTCTTAATTGCAAAGTAAGGATGTTTCTCATCATACATGGTGAAGAAAGATAAATTCAAATTAGAAAATGTGCTTTCCAAAACTGTAGCAACTGTTACACACACACATATAAAAGAGAAAAAAAAAAGAAAGAAGAAAAAAAATTAAAAACCCTACTAAAACTGGTGTCCTTCAGAGGTGAGTAAGCCTAGAAGAGAAGTTAGAAGAAAATTTGTGTCTGAGAGAAACTTCCATGTGGGAAAAAAACAAGTTTCATAATTTTAAGATGGAAAATAGGTAAGACTGTTTGTGAGGGCAGAGGTCCAGAGCTGTGTGTTCTTCTTAACTCTCATCCAAGAGATTCACCCTTACATATTTTGTATTTGGGTTTTGACACAGCAGTCAAAATTCTGTAAAAATTCTTCACTTAATACCAGAAATAGGATGGGGTGTACCTGTAATGACGTCTACATCTTGCTTTTTAAATTTTCTTGCTTTCCTTTCCTACTAAAGATGAATAAATACTGAAGGCATAGCTGAAAAGTACTCAGTTAACAGGGTCACAGTGCTGCCTAACAAATATGAGGCAAAATTAGGGCTGTGTTTAAATTTAAAAAAGCTGTGACAGCTTTCTTTTTCAGGGTTTTTTTTTTTTTTTTTTTGGTAACTGTTTTAGTCAGGGAAATATCTTTCTTGAGATTAACTTCCTGTCTTCTTGTGGGATGTATAGGAATGCCTGCCAACCATGCAGAAAATGCTCAGGGGCAATTCCTACTTTAAAAGAAACTGCTGGAGCATTTAATATTTTCTTAGTGAAAAAGGCAATTTCTCCTTTCACATTTTGGGACCATTAGTGAAACTTGAGATTATGTATGATGTTAGTGCTGTACTGCCAGAACAGTTGGTGGAGCTGCTAGTGACAAGGACAGAGCATTAGGGTCCTCACCATAGTCACAAACCTCATACTAATTATATGATTTCAGGATGTATAAATGCATATGCGACCCAGGAAAGATAGGGAATTAAATCTTCCCTTACTTCCTGCCTTCAGCCCATCAAAACTTTAAAACAAGTTTTATTATTCTAAACTTTGCATACAAGGCTTTGAAATTAAAACCTGCCCAATTTAATGTACTAAGTTGTCAGAAGAGAGGAATTTGCTGTGAGAGAGATCAAATGATTAGTCTTTATTAGTCATTCACAAATCTTTATTAACTATCTACAAGCATTGATTCAGTATCATACTCTTTGAAGCAAAATAAAAAAAAAAAAAGAGGAAAATAATGGAAAGGAAGTAAAAAATTCAGAGGAATTTCTGTTTAAATTATTTAAAAATGCAAGTGGCTAGTACTAGTGAGGATAGTATAGATGACATATGTTCTGCTATGTAACATTTGGTCTGTTACAAATTTAAATGGAAGGTTATTTTAAAAAATCCTGTACTTCTTACATACACATGCATAAGCATGATACATTTGGTTTCAAAGTAAAAAACTAAAGAAATTCATTTGAAAAAGTCTAAGCAGGACATTCTCAATTCTAATAATTTTTCATATTCCTATTTATGACTAAAATGAATTTTCAGAAGAGTAGTACCAGATTTTGTGACCCACATTTATTTTGATGAAAATGCATATTTGAGTTATACCAGTTCCTTTCCTCTAAATGACTCTGTAAATTTCCGTTTCTAAATTTATAGAGTGTAGAAGTTGTGGTTATTTTCAATATATCATGTGGCAATTTCTGAGACAAAGGTCTGTTTCAAATTATATCATTTTAAGGAAAAAAGCACTGATGAACTAAACCAGACTCGTATACTATATTTAACCAGTTTGTCCAAAATCTACACTTCTGATGGAAAGTAACTTACAGTGCAGGACTGTGTTAAAATAATTCTAAAACTTCACAGATGCTTAGGAAAAAATCCTTTGTGGATAGATCTCTTATTTGTGAGTGATTTGCTTTCAGAACAGAATTGAAACAATGGTATAAGCTACATGAAAAATGCCATTTTGCATGTAATAATGGATAAATAGTTTCATAAAAAAATGCAAAGAAAGTAATCTTAAAATACAAGGAAAAAATGCTCTGGAAACCACTATTTACATCAACTGAAACTGTGGGGATCAAAAAGTTTGAGAATCATGCTGTACAGAAAGTTGACCAGAAGAGCAAGGCTCTGCTTAAGATTCTTTGCATTAGTAACTATTACATGATTAAAAGTTACCCAGAAGTAACATCTTATCATGCTATGGTATGTTAGTTGTGTGGTTATATATATATATATATATATATATATATATATATATATATATCACAAACAACTAGAAACAACTTAGCTCCACCTTTCCTTAAAAGAAAGGTTTTGCCCAGCCTTTGCTCTTGTTTGAACAAGCTAATCCTGATCTTTTGTTTGTCTGTTTGTTTTCTTTCCCTCACAGGAGTCATCAGGACTGCCTTGCACAACATGGACAGGGAAGCCAGAGAGCATTATTCCGTTGTCATTCAAGCCAAAGATATGGCTGGGCAGGTCGGAGGGCTGTCAGGGTCAACAACTGTAAATATCACACTCACAGATGTCAACGACAATCCACCCAGGTTTCCTCAGAGTATGTACAATTTCAACATATAACTGATTTGAAAATCATGTTGATTTTCAGTGAAGTAAGAAGCTATTAGTGAAATCCAATTAGTGGTAAAATTCATGGGGAAAAGGCAGTTTGGGAAGCATTTGGGTTCAACAATATTTTTTAATTTTCCAGTGTTTACAGGTAAAGCACAGAGATGGCATAGCTAAAATACTGAAACCAGAAAAGATTTCTTTCAGTTAAACACTGAATAATAGAGGGATGAGTTACAAAGGTGTACTGTTCTCATATATGGGTTATTCTCCAGCCCTTGTTAAATGCATTTTTCAATAGCTGTGTGATTTTGATCCCATGAAGGAATGATGATGTTCCTATGGTAGAAAACAGCAAAAGGCAATGCATTAAAATATTTAATCCAACATGCCTTTGGCTGCTTCCATATGCATCTATCAATTTTTTTTCTTCTGTTTCTTTCTCTATACTCATCTAAACTGTTGAGATCAATTATTACATTTTGAATGGTCAAAATCTAAGATGTGTCTCACTAGTGCTGAGCAATATTGGAGTGTGACTTTATTATAGTTAAATGAATTGCTGGCTGATGTCAAACAATATTATCACATGCATATATGAAGAGTAAATAACAGAATATCTTTATAAGACCACTAACAGGAAGTTAATTTCTACCCAGTTCATTGGGTTCACATTGATCTGACACAGTAGCTGGGAATTTGTAGGAATTCTGAATTTAGTTGACAATTTATTTAAAAATCTGCTGGAATGTAAATGCATTTTCTCTGCATACTGGCTCAAGGCCAACAAGAATATTGTAATCTGGTCTCAGACATTGTGTGAGCTGTTGTAGAACATAATAGACTGGTATCTATAGGCACATCCACTAGGAAATGCATTAAGCTGTTTGAATTAGAAGATTTACAAACAATAGTAGAGATCACAAGGCTCCAGGGAAAAACAAAGCTCCCTGGCAATACGCATTATATAAAATCTGGTCAAACAGTAAGTAAGCTTATTAAGAGTGTTGTAGAAATGAGTATTTTTTCTGTGTCTCACAAAGACATAAAAACATAAAGCTTTTGAAACACACCCTTAAAAAAATATATGTAGTTTTATGTCCCACAAAATTTTCCTTGCATCCATCATTCTATTTCATACTTCCTAACTATTAGAAAGGCAAAAGGTAAGGCCTATTGTTGAACAAGGGCTAAATTAAAAAGAAGGAATGTCCTAAGTTTCCTGCAAACCCAGTGGTCACAGGAATGGATCCCTACCTATCAGGTTTCATGAATTGGCCTCTTATTTTGAGTGGAAGGTTTTAGATATCAAACTGGCTGGCAGGCAGAAATGTACGTTGACATATGCATTTCTTTATCTGTATTAATATTTTTTCAGAAATCAAAGAAATTTAAAATGTTCATGTTATAATTTATACATTTTAAGGGATTCTAATAACATTGAAAATGACAAAACATTTCACATTTAATGAAAACATTATTTAGGGCAGAATAAAATTGTATTTTAGTATTTATTCTTTATAACAAAATACGTTATTTCTAGAACAAGTCTTGTAGAATACAAACATTTGCTTTCTTTTCTTACAGAAGATTCCCATACCACAGTTACCACTGACATTGTTTCTTTACTCCTTTGCAAGAACTGTATTTTAAACCCCTTGCAAAAGAGCAGTAGCTACATGTTAGTAATAGAGAATGAAAATGCAGTTCATCTTAAAAAGGCCGTTTTACCATCATGAACTATATACATGAGTCCTGCACTAAAAGAAATAACTTCATTGTTTATTTTTCTTCTGTTTCCTTTGTGTGCCATGATTTTCAGTTAAATTTCTCTCCAATTTCCTTATTAGACGGAATGCTAAATGAGACTTACTGAGGCTTGTCACATTCAGACTTGAATTCAAGGGAAGTGCTAACCAAAACTGCCTATATCGAGTGTATAACCCTTGGGACAGGCTGAGCCTCAGCTAAACCACAGACTTTCTTTTGGTTAGTTTCCTTTTCTCCGTTACCATACTTGTGAGTTTTGAATCTGATTCTAACTGTATAAATACCTTACTTGAGAACGTGCTGGGAAGTATATCTGATTGATGCTGTTATTATTTGTTTTATTTATAAATATATTTTTGTATATATTTAAAAGATGGTACCTTTCTGGCTTCAGTAGATTAGTGTTGATTAGGCATGCAATATGAAGTAAGATAAGCAGGATTTTTTCCCCCTTAAGGAACACTTTAAAACCATATTTAAAACTTAGAAATAAAGGTTGTAAATATATCTGCTTTAAAGGCTTTATTATGCTTTTCTCTGTACTCACTCTAAATAGAGCTGACTTTCTTTCAAAGAAATTCAAAACATAAGAGCTATAGTTTTCCAAAATACAAAAAAATCTAGAAGGAATAATATGAAATAAGTCTGCATAATTTTATCAGTCTGACTTCTGGTATGGGAAACATAGCTGAAAAAATCTGATTGCAGAACTGTAGTATGTCTCAGAAGTAAGCAAGGGGTTGTGAATTCAGCAGGAGAATAGCTTGAAACCTCAAATACATTTGACTTATCAATTACTTCAGTGCATCTTGTATAATACTGATTTTTTTAAATTCATCATCATAAATTTAGTTTTTTTTAGAGAGACAAGTAATAAACAATTTATTTAATGTAAGCTGATAGACAGTGCTCTGCATGTGGAAGATTTTTGCATCTCTCAGTTCTTGTTAGTTTTACCACTGATGGATCCATGTGGTTGATGACTGAGAGCCCTAATTTCATAGTCATAAATTTATTTCATAGTCATAAATTTATTTCATAATTTGATAGAAGATATTCCATCTTCAGATGACACTGTTATCAGTCTTGAGTTACATCAGAATGTTCTGTACATTTTTTTTTCATACATTCTCTCTGGTGTTGCTTAAGATGAATAAATTCTCTGTGTTTTGCTTTGTTTAGTATGAAGAGATTGTGATAGCATCAACATCATCACTCTAGGCAGTTGCTTCCACTGACATGTTTTGTACATCAAGTGCTAATGATTACATTCTGTCCAGTGTGTAGATCTGTAGTTTTTGTGTCTAGACTCTAATTTGTAGATTTGAGTTTTTGATACATCTAGCTCTGTTCCTTGGGACAAAGCAGAATTTAAATACAAGTCACGACTTAAATAATTTTTTTATAAAGCTTGATTGTTGAGGCATGATAGTTTCATGGCAGTATGTAAACATAATGTGAAATCATGGATATGCACAGTTAGTTTGGCCTCTCTTTTTACAATATCATTTTCTGAAAAGTATACAACCATGTTTAAATAGGAAGATGCTCCTGTTAGCTCTGAAAAACTCTGTTCAGTGCTAGTAAGGTGTCTACTATCTGGCCTTGTTAATATAACTCATTAGCTAATTAAGTGCAAAAGTGTCTGCTTCTCATTTTCTTTTGAAACTCTTACTCCTATGTGGTCCTTTCTGAATCCCCAGTTCCATGTAGTACATCCACTTCTCATGAATTCCATACACAACCATCAGCACCCTCTCACTCACCAGTGCCATGTGCTGCAGACTGTCCTGTCCTACCTGGTGACTAGTCCAGGGCTATCTGCCTTCTCTTTTAGCACCTGGCTCCTAACAAATGTGATGAGGAAAGCAAAATTTTCTCTGATTCCTTTTTAGCAGGACTTTCTCCTTTTTTCATCCAGTAATTGCTGAGAGGCTTGTAGACTACGCTTTAGGTCTCTGTGCTTGTGATAGATTTGCATGACATTGGACAAGAGTTAAAAGTTACTGGAGACTATTGTGTTAAAATGATTACAGAAGTTTTGTGTCCTCAGGAAGCTCAGATTTTAAATAACAGGATAGGATAACTAGTTTCACTTAAGATTGCTGACATCTGATCAGCTGTATCTTTTTAAAATTAGATGTTTTCCACATCTAGTTTAATGTAGATCCTGTTCATTGTGCCATTTATGGGCTCAAGCCCAGATGAACCTAATGTAGTTCAAGAAGTCCAAATGCAAAATCTGCACCTGGGTCAGAGCAATCTGAGACATGAATGCAGTGTGGGAGAAGAACTCAGTGAGAGCACCTCTGTGGAGAAGGACATGGAGGTTCTGGTGGGTGAAAGGTTGGACATGAACAGTCAATGTGCACTTGCAGCCCAGAAAGCAAACTGGGCTGCATCAAGATTTGTATCCAACAGGTCAAGGGAGATGATTGTCCCACTCTGCTCCTCTCTTGTGAGGAGCTGCTTGGGGTGCTGTGTCCAGGTCTGGAGTCCTCAGCACTAGAAAGATATGAGCCTGCTAGAGAGGATCCAGAGGAGGCCATGAAGGTGACCAGGTTTCTGAAGAACCTCACCAATGAAGACAATCTGAAAGAGCTTGGGTTGTCAGCCTGGAAAAGAGAAGGCTCTTGGGAGTCCTCATTGCAGCCTTTCAGTACTTAAAAAGGACTTACAAAAAAGATGGAACAACATTTTACATGGGCCAGTAATGATATCAGAAGGGGGAACATTTTTTGAACTGAGAGAGTAGCTTTAAACTATATTTCAGGAGGAAATTCTTTACCGGTAGGGCTAGTGAAGGCATTGGCGCAGGTTGCCCAGAGAAGCTTTCAATGTCCCATCCCTGGAAATGTTCAAGATCAGACTGGATGGGGCTCTGAGAACCTCGTGTAGTGAAGAGTGTCCCTGCCCATGGTAGGGGAGTTAAAACCAGATTGTCTCTAAGGTTCCTTCAACCCAATCCATTCTATGAGTCTATGATTCCACATGTTGATGACATGTGTTGATACAGCAATGATCCAGTATCCAGGGAGTAGTAGGAAGCATTTCATTCCAGAAATTATTCTACATTTAAAGTTTGCTTATTTATTAAGATTTTTTTCTTTATAATTTGATTAATATCTTTTTCATATTTCACACGCATGACTTCCTATCTGTGTGGTTATAAGATTTTCACATGATAGCTGCACAACATAATTGTGGTGCTAAAAAGTATTCTGCTTCTCACATTTCTGGAAGGTAGATATAGGTTGAATTAATTGTGGCTTTAAAGTGTGTGCTCAGGTTTCAAATTCAGTGCTCAGGTTTCAAAGTGGATGACTAGTGAGTGATGCTTCCTTTGTGAGTACAGTTAGTGTTCAGTATACTGATTTTCTGCTTTTACAGGGAATTATCACAAGGGCCCTGACATCTTTTTTTCTTTTTTTTTTTTTTTGAAAATGGCTAAAGTGTCACATCAGATGCTGAATGAGGGGCAGCAAATTTCTGTCAGTTTTCAGAAACTTCCTCCTGTATGTCATAGCCCAAAGCAACGACAAAGGGGAGAAGCTGCTATTGTGTGCCTGTATTACTTGGTGATGATGTCAGTTGTGAACATCATCAGGGAAGTATATTGGGGCTTGATTCTCTAGAAGTGTTTAGAATCACCTGCTTAGCAAGGGTGCTGCACAAGGACAACAAGCTGTTTTAGAGAGTGGTGAAAGAGGCAAGCCTTGCTGATCTGAGTGATTATCTAAAATTTCTCTCATGTTGTATCTTTCTAATATCCTAGAATCAGTCATTCATCTATGGTATGCCTTGGATATTTGAGATGAGAAACACATTACTTGAGAGACAATGATGTTCAGTAAGTACAAAAGGGAGTTAAGACATATGAAATAAGAGTATATGTACATTGAGTGCATACTTCCATAGACTGGAAAATGTTATCTAAAGAGATTTGTTATCTAAAGAGATTTTTTTTTATTTATTACTGAAATCTGATGAGTTATTTAATTGCATTTGATCACATAGCAAATCTCAAGATGTCCTGTTTCCTGAGCAGAATGATTCCCATAATCAGTTCTTTACTGTAAAATTTATTTAATTAAATGTGATAATTTTCAAGAGTATTAAATATCTTATTTTAACACTCTCCTTTAATAAGAATTAATGAAAATAGAATTTGATTAGAGAAGTTCCTATGGAATTCAGATATTACAGGAAGTTTGATAGGGGAAAAATATATTTGTATAAAAGATTAAATATTTATTATAAATATGTGTTCTACATACTGAGTTTTAGCACCAGCTAGGTGCATCAGCTTTAGTCATAAGAGTACCATGGAGTCTTATTTCACTTTATTGAGTATTGTCCATAAGGATTTTTGTGTACCAGATCCATTATTAATACATATATCATACATATCAAAATAATTTTGAAACACTCTAGAGAGAAAAAAAATGTGCAGGTGTTTCTTTGTTTGTTTGTTTGTTTGTTTTTCTATGGGGCTCTGGATGAGACAGTAATGGTTTTGGGAATGAGGGATTTTGTTTGTTTTTGTCTCTGAGTGGAGAATTGGGAGCAGGACCATTCAATTTTGAGGAGTGTTCTTTAGAATTCCTTAATTTTCATGTCCCTTATGAAGCTAACCCCCAATGTGATCACAGTCCTAGCTGTGCTAGTGCCAGGGAGAAGCAAGCAAACAAACAACAGAACAAATATAGTCCCAATGCAGTTTAACCCTTTTACAGCTGTTGCTGTTGCTCTCTGCCTTACCCAAGCTGCCTGATGTAGTCATGGTCCCCCTTTAAAATGCCCAATACAGCACAGCTCTAGAGACTGCTACAGATCACGCCCAACCATTAAGTTTCTCATTAGTGATTATTATGGAGTGCATATGTTGCTTTTCCCATGCTATTTGCATAGAAAATGTCTATTTGGGGATTCAATACCTACAGAAAAGCACTGAATCTGAAAACCCAGGAAATGCAGTTTTCTGCTTTTATCTATGAGCAGCATAAACATCACACTTTTTACAAGAAGCCAGAATACTTTTGGTCTCCAATATCGAAAGTTCAGTACTCTGAGGTGAGAAAGCTTTCAAGAACTTGTAGCTACTGTCTCTAAAGGCAAAGTGTCATGGAACACAAACTCACCACTGATTAAAATCTTAATCACAATCAAAACTCCTTTTTTTGCATTGAGATGTAAAAAGTAGGAGGATGGGGATGGACAAGTCTTGTTGCAGCCAAGGGAGTCTATTGCATCAAAGAAGAATGTTTAGGGTTTTTTTTTCTAAATTGACCCAAGATTGTTATGTTCTTCACACTTTCAAGGCAAGCAAATGTTTGAAGGCTTTGAGTTCTGAAGTTTGTTTTAATGTCATATTTGCAAATAAGAAATAAATTTACATGTAATTCAAATACATTTAGAAAGTGCAATAGAATTGGGGGTTTTGGCAGGGAAGAAGAATAATACCTCTTAAAAATTTCTTTCTTAGTTAATTTTATGAAAAAGTTGTTGGCATCAAAAAGAATATTCAGATCAAAAGTAGTAGATATTGACTGAACTTCTGCAATCATAAAAGTTGCTGTATTCATAAAGATGATGAATTAAAATTGGATTTATTATATTAAAAATAAGCATAGTAAAGGAAGATAACTATAATGTGACACATGTCAAAGACATACTGCGAGAAATAGTCTTCTCAAAAAAGAAATCCAGAATAATCTATTACATGTAATAAAAACAAGCAGCTCTGTGAATGAAGAATAGCTTTGTCAAAGAAAGCCACCAAGATGGAGTTTCACTTTAGTTTTATCAAATATGGCAGGCAGTATAACCTGAGATATGCTTTCATAAATTACAGGATCATAGGTTCATGTGAGACTTCAAATGGTAATCTGACCCAAAGCCCTGCTTACAGCATGTTCAGTTAGATCAAGCTGCTGAGAGCCTTGGCTGGTAAGGTGTTGAAAGGTCCTTGTCAGGTCCCTTTCTGCAAAACTGCTTTACGAGTAGCTGGCCCCAGCATATACTGATTAATTGCATTATTCCTCCCCTGCTGCCATCACTGACTGTCTGGAGGTTTGTATTAGCACATTTCTGCAGCATGTCCAGGCCCCTTTGAGCAGCAGCTCTGCCCTCCAGCGCACTGAACACTTTTCCTGAGTTGGTATTGTTCAGTATTATGCCTTTCCTCACTTCCATTGTTAAATAAGGTAATGTCTATTGTTCAAGAAGACTTTGTAATCTATGAAAGTAAGTTAAAAGTATCAACAGAACAGGATAGATTAATACATACAATAATTTTAATAATATGCTTATTGATTCTCATTAAATACTGTGATATTTTGTGAGAGGTTCAGACAGAGAAATTACTTTTCTCAGAGTAAGACACAGCATTGAAGGTTTCCTGTAGGCTAATTGAAATGAAAGTATATTTTTCTAAAGATAAATAAATTGTTTCTGTACTATAATGACAGATAAGCCATAAAGTTTATTGAAAGATGAAGTTCACATATATGAATTTGAAAAATGTTTCAATTAACATAGATTAAAGTCCTGCAAAGTGGTGTGACTATCCTGTACACTACATTGTCTGGAAAAGAGTATCAATTTCCTCATATCATGAGCAAAGTGAATGCAACTTAGTGAACGTGATAAAATTTGACAACTGAATCAACCAAGATTGTTGATCCATAAGAAACAGGGCAGCTTCCCTAGAAAAAATTAGACCACACCCAAAAGAATTTCTGCTTTACAATGGATCCTGGCAGTCTGCAATGCTGGGACTGTAGGACCAATCTGTTCAACATGGGCAGGTTTGGTGGAAAAGTTTTGCCATAGGCTGATGACACCTGATTCTCAGGGCTCCTATCTTCCCAATCAGTTGTTTGAGAGGGTTGAAACAGATTCATATATTGCAATACAGGATCATAAATTCACAGTATACATAACCTATATTTTATAGTGTCCTATCAAATTTTCTTTATCCAGTGGCCAAGGAAGCATTTGTAGAATCAGAATCACAGAATATGTTGAGTTTAAAGGGACTAATCTGAGCCATTAAGCCCCTGTGCAGAACACCCATGGAGTCACTGCATGTACCTGAGAGCTTTGTCCAAATGCATCTCAGACTCAGACTGGCTTGGTGCTGTGACCCCTTCTCTGGGGAGCCTATTCCACTGCTCAGTCGAGCCTTTAGTCAGTTCCTCTTACTAGCAATAAAGTTTACAGTGATTTAGTGTTTAACATTTCCATTTTCCTCCAGTGGCCTAAACAAATGTCTATAATATAGTTTATCTAACCCTCAGGTTGCTGAATTTTATACTCTTGTGTGTTTGGTTTTTTTAGATAGTATTTTTTGTATTTATCTATTTGGCTCATGTCTGTATGAGATATTGTCAGGCTGTCTCTATGAAACAGTGGTTAAATGTTTGTTGGGAGATATTTCTGACCTTATGATCTAAGAGTTTTTATTCTTTTAACAGTTTTCTTTTAATTCTATCTATTTTTTAAATATTTCAGTTCTACAACAACTGACAGATAATTAATGAGTCATTTCAAATATTTGTTTTGCTTGAAGTTTTAGTATTTAAGAGTCTTTGAAGCTGGTATCAGTGAAACGATTTTCTGAAACAGATGGCTAACAGAGGGTGTGATTATAAAGCAGAGTGTAGTGTCATGTAGATATATTTGAACTAGCTCAACTATTTGGAAGCCTTCAATTAGTTCACCCTATCATATGAATTACAACACATCCAAGTCCTGAAGTGGCTTGATTATATAACATATTCTTAATGGCCTTAACCTTTTCCTATACGGAAGAGCAAAAGTGTCAAAAGAACATATTTTGCATTTATTTTAACAGTAGGTAAATTTCAGAATTAATCTCATCCCATTACTGTAATTTTATGTATGAAATAAAGCAACCAGCAATATGAAAGTGTCAATTGGCATCATCTGTAAGCACAAAACATGGCAGGGCAATTACTCAGAAATTTGTGTAGGTGGCTTTTACATGCATATCAAAGAATTGCATCAAAGTATTAGCTATGAGTTTTAATTGAATTAAGTAATTATCCTGTTACATCAGTGTTGTTTTTTTTTTACATGATAAATGGTACTTTTGCTCTGCTGATATTTCTTATCTTCATTAAGATTTCCAGAATTAATAATAGCTTACATTTTTTTACTTGGAAATTTCTCTTTCCCTTTAGATTAACAAAGTTTAGTGCACTTGTTCATCCTTATCAAACCAGTGGTTGTTTACTAGTACCATGGATTAGCATTAAAAAATTCATTCAAAACCTCAGATAGGTTTAGGAACTGTTGTACAAGGAATTGGATAAATTTATTATGAAATCTTCTGTTTTCTAGCAGGTATCTATTTTAGTGATGACATCTATTCCCTTTCCAAATGCCACTTCAATCCATCCAACCAGTAGTAGGTTTTTGCCACAATTCAGGTTTAATCTCTGAGTTCAATTTAAATTTTGCTCTTCTCTTGCTACATGCTTACCAAGGCCACCTCTGCAGTTGTTCTACCTGGCTTAAACTCTGCAAACCTGTTGCTGTTGAGCCGCTAGCAGAGAAGAAGAATCTATTTTCTATCTTTTCTGTCTTTTCTGTGTTGGTGGTTAGATGGTGATGCAGACTGGGAGGCATTTGGATTGGGGTTGTTAAGGTGGGGAATGAGGATATTGTTGGTATGTGCACACCTTCTATTGGATGTGAATCCTCCTTTTCAGTTCTGGTAGATTTCAGCATCCCTGCTGTGTTATGATGGTAGCATTACTGGAGAAAACTTTTTTAAGCTGTTTTTCTGGCCTAGTTTCAGATGAAGATTGAGGTTTATGTAATGACACTATGTTTGCCACTTTTATTTCCTTGTGGCACCAGAAAACTTAGTACCTTTTACGAGATTTCATACAAAAGCATAGAGACATTTAAGAAAATTGTCTTTTAAAATGTATTACACTTACTAATTATTTACCTAACAGGTTACAAAAACCTGTTACAAAAACCTCCTGAAAGGAGGTCACAGTTGTAAAGGAAGATTTTTCTGGGCACAAATGTGCAATACTTCTTTGTATCCATTATGTTATTTCCATTTACTGTGGAGGGCAATTACAATTTTTGTGCAAAGGGTAAAATATTAAGATCTATTACATTTTTCATTAGGAAAAATGTGCGTGTTGAAAATGTTGATGCAATGTTGCAAAAATTATCGGATTTTGGGAAAAAAGAGTACCAGATTTTTCAATTCAAAAGCACTCACTTGACTATGCATTTCATTGTAATTTGGTGAAATATATATATTTTGGTTATGGAGAATATAAACTTGTAAAAATCCTGGTATGCAGTAATTTCTGTGCTATGTGATGTACAGCAATAGCTGTGAAAACTAAAATCTTACCTTAGGTAATTTGGATTTTGAATAGGGAATGAAGGCATCCCAAGTGAAACAAAATTCAGTTTTGAATTCTTTCAGGGATCTAAATACATTCACAGATTTCTTTGTCACTTCTGTATATGAAATACTCTTCCATTTGCTCAGACATCTATCGAGCAGATAATGGCTCTCCAATTTGGTTTGACTAGAAAGCGTCCAAGCTATTATGTTATTTTTTTTTTTTTTGTCCCCTCAGAACATTATCAGCTGTATGTTCCTGAGTCAGCTCAAGTTGGATCAGCAGTTGGCAAAATCAAAGCAAACGATGCAGACACTGGTTCAAATGCAGACATGAAGTACACAATTATAAATGGCGATGGCTCTGGGGTATTCTCCATATCTACTGACAAAGAAACAAGGGAAGGAATTCTTTCTCTGAAGAAGGTAAGGCACAGAAGAAGTAAAATTAGACTGAAAACTTTTCTGTTGTCCCCAAACTACTTGAATCTTGACATAAAAATTTTATCTCTGACAATAAATGAGTAATTCAGTTTTCATAGACTGTTATTCTTTGATTTACTTTCCAGCTGGTATCTGAATCATTCAGAATTGTGCTAAAGACTTAAAATGTTACTGGTCAAGGTATTACACAGGATATTTTTTATGAATTTCCTATATTTGTCCCAGTGAGTTGAGAATTGTTGTGTGGATTTGTTGTTATGGAGTCTTGTAGACATCAATTATATATATCAATTACATATCCATAGACCCTAAAAATTAAAAGTGAATATGTATTCAAAATTGCTAATACGTATTATGGACTTGATTAATGGTTGGAGGAATGAAATCCTGAGAAAATGTGAAAAAAGAGATTAAATAAAAACTACCATAAAACATGGGGTTTTTTTGTTTTTGGTTTTTTTTCTTCTGAGCAGATATGTATGTATTTAATATATTAAAAATAGTTTCTAACTAAAGGAAATATTATTTTTATAATTCATAAAGATTTTAAAAGATCTCTTCCAGCTTCTTAAAAAGCTTTAACTTAGTGTCTTTTGTAAAGGTTATATAATACCCATCTTTTTCAACCACATAAAAGTAAACTGTCTTTTTTATAGCACTAAATTGATTTCCTGATGGTCTTGTTGTAGCTAATGCCATAATCTGTTACTTCTTCTTGAAAATGAGCACTGTACTCTCACCATGGCTACTGCTCATTAACTACAACATCTATACATATTCAAAACATGAAGCAGAAAGGAAGAATTTGCAACAAAATGGAAGACACATAAAAAACTGTTAAATCACTTTTCTTATTGGTTTTGGCAGACAAACTAGCTTCACAAAAATTTGCACTATGTTTTAGAATATGACAAAAGCATATGTTGCCTGTTCTTGTACATACACCTGACAGTGGTTTAAGTAATTTTTACATCAAGACAAGAAGGAGTACATTTTGCTTAGGTGATGCTCTATTCCAGTTGAGCAGAAATTCAGCACTTGAAGTTATATAGATTTGTGTGTAATACTGTCATTATTCCCTCAGATAACTTATCCCTGTGTACAGTATAAAAATAGTGATCTTGGGTTTTTTCCTTTGTTTTTTTTTTTCTCTTTTTTTTTTACTCAGATCTTGTATGTAGTTTAATAAGTATATTACATTCTGTGTGCTGTAATTGCTTTTAATTTAGATTGGGTTTCAAGCTGAATTTTCTTATAGCCTACCCAAAAGAGATAATCTAAACTAAGAAGAGAATTGGTTCTGTTTTTCATATCAGATGTCAGTGCATTTTATAGCAGTAAAATAGAATGATACTTCTCTAGAAGAATTTACAATAGGCACATCAGAAAATCCTGAACTAATATATTATTCTGTCTAATGATCTGAGAGCTTCATCAAAATATTAGAACTTCACTTAAGTGAGATCCTGATGCAAAAATAAATTTTTTCAGTACCTCCATTTAGTCTTTTCAACACGATTGCAAAGTCTGTGAGTGTTAGATGGAATCCTTCCCAGTCTCATTCTGGGCTGACCCAAAACATCCAACACTTTTATAATATTTCGTATTGACAAACCTGTGGAGCCATTTTTCAGTCTCAAAGATCCTTCTACAAAGGGTTGATTACAAACCCTGTCATGAAGTATTTCCACTTACCTCACACATTTCCTTGTTTGGGTAGGAGACTAGAGGAAACCCAAACAAAATAGCACAGTACAAGCCATTATTCTCTGTATCCTTCAGACAAAGAATGGCCATCATGTTCCCCCTTTCTACTGATTTTCAGTAAAGTATGGTAGAACTTTCCTGACCTCAAGTCAGCAAGTAGCATTCAGGCTTCCCAGAAAAAGTGTCTAACAGCCCATGTCTCTTCCATTTTGTATAATGAGACTGGAAATGTTCAAGAAACAAATAGTTATTTCTCATAAAATTCTGTGACTCCTTTTGAGAGTCTCATGTTAGAAACACAAACCACAGTATAATGTACAGCAGCATTTTCCAGTTAGCCCTGTACCTGGTCACTTGAGCTACACTTGGCATTTTGAGTTTGGCATGAAAATCACAATAACCAGTGAACACATAGAGAAGTTATGTTGGTAATTGTCATGGAAAGGAATTATTCTTTGGGAAAATAAGAGACATGAACAAAAATTCTGTTTCGTTTATCCAAAATATAAATGTTTTACTTATTTTCTGGGGAACAGTTTTAATGGCCTTCAGTGTTGGGACCATTTTAATTAAATATAGAAATTTTTTTGCAAATCTAGAGACACAAGACAAGTCTCCCTCTCATCTTATAGCTACAGCTAATGATTGAGATGTTACAGGAAGGAAACAAACACATGAAAGCAAAAAACTACTTTGGCTATATTTTAAAAAACATCAGCTTTTTCTGATTATATGAATAGATTATTCTTGTAAAAAACCCAAAAAAGTGTTGGCATTGTCTGATTGAATAGCTAGAGAAAATAAAGTCTTGTATTACTACAAGACTTTGTGTCATTCCACATGTGTTTTCTGAGAGAAATTAATCTTCCTGTACAAATTAATCCAGTCATTTTCAGTTTAAACTTAGTTTTCCAAAAAGACATCAAAGTTACAAGTCACAGTCCCATTTTAAACTGTTTACCCTTAGAATATACATGCTGCAGAGAAATGAAAATCACTATTCAATATTTTGCTTCTCATAACAAAAAAACATCATAAAGTAATGAATTCCTGAGTTAGAATTTATAAACTTATATTTCTTTATGAATTGATTTAATTGAGTAGCATACTTAGCTCTTTTTTTCACATACAGTAATAGATTTACCAGACTATGATAAATTTCCATGTCTTTAAAAATTTTCATTTTTTACATTCAGGAAAAGGAAACAAGAGTATGTAAGGGTCACAAAAGTCTCATACTGTTAGAGTTCAGAGAATGTATTAATTGTCCTAAAGTACATGGAGGAGAAATCAAAGAACTATATAAAGTGTATATAAATCCTGACCAACTATTTTTTTTATACATCATCAGTCAAAGTTATTGTAGATTTTGTCTACAAAACACACATTGACAGTGACAAGTCATATATTGAGTTCCTCATATGTCTTGCCTAACATACTACTTTTCCACCCTTTGGGGTGACAGGAAATACCAGTTTAAACTTGAATGAAAAGGTTTTGTTAGACAGGCTGTCAGGTCCCCACAGAATTATACTGGTAATCAGTGGAATTCTGCCATGCCGTAATGTCAGTAAAAATTTTGATTCTAAAAAAAAAAAATCCATGCATATGCAACGTCTTTTAATGATATGACTGTGTTTGGAGACTGTTGGAAACAGACTACATCTGTAGTCTTTCCCTCATTCACTAGAAGGGACATCTGGTCACAAAAGTTCCTGTCTCTTGCAGTAAGTGAGCATTTTCCTGCAAAAAGTTGCTTTTTCTCAGGTGAGGATTTAAGAGATGCCCAAAAGAATTTTAATATCCCTGTTACTGTCCGTGAAACTTTTTTATTATAAATGTGAAGTTAATCTAATTCAGGATACATCAGTCTCTACCTTTTTCAGGATTTAGGATTTACTGATTAAAACCAAGAGGTGACAAAATCCAGACATTTATGTTATCCTGAAAGCAAAATCTGAGGCTCATTCTAAACCCTGGCTTATTTCCAAAACTGGTACCTTTTCAAATACTCTGTTGTAGAGAAAAACTGGATCCATCCTGCTTCATTTATATCCTTCTACTTACAAGGTATGGCAGTGGCTGCCAGAATATCAAACAATCTCATCCCTTTCCTGTAACATGAAGGAATGTTTAAGTTAAAGAGAAAAGATGTTTTTAACTTCCTAGCAGGCTAAACTAGAGAACAGAATGTCTCTGAGATTTATTTTTTTTTTTTTCCCTACCAACAGCCACTCAACTATGAAAAAAAGAAATCGTATACACTTAACATAGAAGGAGCAAATACCCACCTTGATTTTCGCTTTTCACACTTGGGACCATTCAAAGATGTCACGATGCTGAAGGTCATCGTTGGCGATGTGGACGAACCTCCGCTCTTCACTATGCCTTCCTATGTCATGGAAGTTTATGAAAATGCAAAGATTGGGACTCCTGTCGGCACAGTAACGGCACATGATCCTGATGCTGCAAACAGTTTAGTGAGGTACAGTAAATCCAAATTATGTGGATTAATTATTCAATCATGTCATTGAATTTCACAAGCTGAAGGGTTAATGAGATCTGGAATGTATGAAGACTATTTATTTTAGTGCACAAAGGGAAACATAGTCCAAACAGTGTCATGATCAGTCTGTATGGATTGGATTTAATAACATAATCTTCAACCTCTATTTGATTTGCACTATAATTCCCATCACTAGTATGAGCAAAGGTCTGATCTATCTGCCTGTGGTATTCTGCCACTCGTTGTAAATCTGTTAAGGATCATAGCACTGTTTTACTCCTATCTGTCAGTATTGTGCTGGCCCTCTGCACATTTGCTGCACTGTAGCTCTCCCAGGTGCTTGTGCAAGACAGCAACAAGTTTAGATACATCTTTCTTTTAGAGATAAGCAGGATCATCTTTACAAAATTTTGGTTGAGGATGAACCCATTATTTGTAATATGTTTCAGCTTTAGTGGAGTATCAAAAGAATCAAGTAGGTGTAATAATGAATTTTGTGGAACAATACATGAACTTTATGTGTCAAAGGTGGTAGTAGATTTTAAAATTTTCCCAAAAAATAACCACAAAAACATTTTTGATGCTATTCCTTTTCATAACATAATGGTATAGCCTTTGTTGAAATCACATGATTATATACTTGGAAAGCAGTTTTTCTTAAGCTAATTGCGTCTTTTTAGTCTCCTGATAGAGCTGAAATCAGCTGGGTGTGTGTGTAGTCTTGGTAAGATGAAACATTTTTTTCAGAACAATGAAAACATGAGGTTTTTATGGTTCTCCTGTGCTAATAGTCTAAGATTCAAAACGTTTTGTATCAGAGACTCAATATATGCAATTTCTTAGTGGCAAGTTATTGCCTTTGAAAAATTGCCACTATGGTATTTGTGCTTAAATCCTAACATAAATAATGAAATTTTGCTAAAAATACCTGCCAAATGCCAGTAGCTTTAATACTATCATTCTGAAGCTACTAACACAGACATATTACCATCAGAAAAGTTTGGAGTAGGAAGGGCAGGTGCAGATTTGAGTAGTTCATCCACAATTCAACTGCCTGTGGCCTGTGACAGTTTTGTGTAGAAAGAGAGAACTGTGGAAATAGGGAAGCAGCCGCAGTTTGTACAAAGGCTAGGTAGGCCAGAAGTAGATTTTGTGGTTGAAACAGGCAGTAATTTGGAGATAGAGGGATCAGAAGGAAAAATATTTCCAAATATTTAGCTTTTTGTATTTGTCCTTTTTCCAAGAATGAATTTGTAACCAGTGATTGAGGGCAGAATATTAGGTATCTATATTATCCATATAACTGAGGGAAAAAATTGTCCTTACTTTTTTCTATCCTGTTTTACCCTCCATTAATTTTTGTGTTGTTCCTTCCATCTCTCTCTGTCTCAAAGGGGAAAAATATATAGTGCTAACATAACACACCAAACCATGAAGCTCTGAGGAGAGCCAGCTCTGTTACATGTTGTCAGGGTTTAGCAAGGGCAGTGGCAGCTCAGATATCCTTGACATTATTTTGTGACCAGGTCCACTCTCCAGCCACGCTTTATCTGTCTTGGTGGAACTGGCAGTGGGTGTCATTTGTGAGGGTGTGGGCTTTTTATGAAGATGCTGATTCTCTAAGGCCTGAACTAACACGTTGCTGTGTGGGACTCTAGACAAGAACCAGGCTGGGTTGGTGTGCCTTTGCCATCTTCCTAGAACATCCTCCTGCAGGAGGAGGAAGGCTGGTCTGAGAATGGACAGCTTCAATCCCCTTTCCCTTACCTCAAATTCACACAGAAACACTGACATGGTACAGAAGGGTATTGTATTGTTTCAAGATCTGGCTGCAGCTTGGGAAACTATGGTTTGAAAGAGGTGGGACACGAGAAGTGGGACAGACTGCACGGGCTGAGCTGCTGCTCTGCTTGGAGGCAGGGTCCTGCCCCATGCTCCACTCCCAGTGATGAGTAAAGGAGTGACTCAGAGGTGGCTGTGTTCCTCAGAGGCATCCATACAGTGCACTTATGTCTTCTGTGCTGCTCTGCAGAAAATGTCCCCACTGCTTGTCTGAAACCCCAGGGAGTCTAAAAGATAGCCTGAGCGTAACGAGGTCATGTCTCTGTTTCCCCACAATTCCTAGTTAATTGAAAATAAAAATCGTGCTTATAAAAATATAATCAGGAAGGTTCAATGTAACTGTCTTAGAAAGCACAGATCACAGTCCCCAGGGAAGAGAGGTGTAGATAGGACTTGCCCTGCTGATCTATGTGCAGCAGGGGAGTAACAGAATAGTGCTTCTTATCCAAATGGCTCAGATACATCTCCAAATACTATGAGGCTACAGGACAAGATACAGAGAGAGATTTGCTTATCAGTCTTCCCTAATCCACTTGTGCATCCTTTCCACTTTATGAGGACACTCGCTGCTGTGTATGAGATTGATGAAGCATTTAGGCACACACAGTTGAAACCACATCACTTTGCTGTTCAGCTGCTAAAAGAGATACAGTGCTGTGATTTGTTCACTGCCCAATTAAGTAACAGTTTATTTTGATGGCAGGAACAATTCTTATATACAGAATAATGGTTGGAGGTGTAGTTAAGGTAATTAACAATGTGGAAGAGAAATCTTTTTTAAGTTATTTGAACTGAATACCAAAATAAATAGCAGCATGTACTCCTAGCAGTAGAGGGAGACAAAGTGGGTTTTGTCCTTGTTTTCTCACTGCAATTTCCTCACAGTAATTTCATCTTGTTCCTGAGGTGAGCAGTCTTCTGAGGGCACTGACTTTTTGCCAGTGCTTGCACTAGAGTTTTGATCTTTAAACCCCAGCAAAACAACCTTTGTAATAACAAATGTAGCTAATACAGGTGGGGTCTTTTTATTCAGTACTTATCTGATTGGCAAGTTGGTCTACTCTAAAATATTTTTCTTTTTGAATTAATTTTTTTCCTTTCAGTTGATAGAAATACAATTTCGGGGGAACTTTTTAAAATGCTCTGTTTTAGAATAAGATTATTATTCTACTGAAATATGAAAACAAGATATAATGGAAAGCATAAGAATGAAATATATTAAAACTTCATCATATATTAATTTTAAATATAAAGGGGTTTTGAGTAGTTTGAAAATAATTTAAAAATTTACTTCAATTTTTTTTTCTAGATCAACAGAAAGCATCCTTATTTGTAATTCATTCACAGGTATTACTGCCTTGCTGGAATATTTATGAGGAGCTAATCCCTTTTCATTGCTTTGTGTCAAGTATTCTGCTTCCCAACTCATGTCTTTTGTTGCTTGAAAAGGCCAGGGTTAAATCACGTCCTATAATAATATCTGATGTGCAAGTGGGTCTTGAAAGGTCTCTTACCACACAATATAGAAGAAAGCATGACTATTAAATGCTCTAATTACAATTTTTTCTTAGTCCATTATTCACTTTAAATCTCTCAATAACTACTTAGAAATTATCTTTTTTTTCTTCCTGAAATCATACACAGAAGACTTGCATGGAGATTAGGGCTGAAAACAGCTTTTAATTGGCAAGTCACTTAGGTGCATTGAGCGCAGCCCGCAGAGCTGTTAGTGCTGCCTCAGGGCTGCAGCAGTGCCTCTCAAAACCCTGACATCTTCCTGTAGGTGATCCCTGGGTGGTGAGTCTGCCCAGCCACAGCGCATACTCCAGATGATCCTTGGAGCTTTCCGACTGCATCTGGTCTGTTTCCAGTGGAATGGTTTTCAGAAACATAATGCTGCAGCTGTTCCCCAAGCCACCTCCCAGTTAGTGATTCAGAAAAAGACGTAGTTTTAGGATCATGACGCTTTCTGTGACTCTGATGTAATAGTGAAAGTAGTTCCATGACATAGACCAGTTCCCCCAGAATAACTTCCTGGTTTGGTACTGTACTATGAAGAACTGAAAGCCTTTATTAACATTATACTCTTGAAAGAGTAGTGTCTGAGAAATAAGACATCCCATTATAGAAATACTGTAACATCAGATCACTCCTTTGGCTGCTGCTTTGTCATGCACTGATACAGGAGGTAAATTACTGGTTTGAGAACTAATGATAGGACCTCTGCCCCATCTTGTAGTTTTTTTTTTACCCCCACTTTATTATGTTTAACTTAGGTTGTTTGCATTTCTGGGAAGAATTGTTCTTTTCATGGTATCTAACAGAAAACTTCTGGTGAACAGGGTACAGGTCCTGATCAGCACTCTGCCTGTGGCAGCAGTGTGAAATGATAAGAAAGATAAGCATCTTCCCTTTTCAGAATGTGTACAATTGCTAGGTTAATAACAACTTTGTATTTTTTTGGTCCTTGGAAGATTGATTTGTTATATTAATATTTTGGAATTCAAGTAAATTTTGTATTGGACCTTAATCAGGCTATAATATATCTTACTACAATGTATTGTATTCACAAGGATTGATCAGCTCTAGGAAACAAAAGTCAGAAAAAAACCTGTTTATTGTTTCAGACTTAGGCTTGATTTTTTTTTTTTTGTGCTAAAAATTATTTTTTCTTTTTTTTTTAATTTTTCAAATTTTTTTCTCCTAAAAATGGACTGTTAATTCTGTGCTAAGTTGGCAAAGAATACAAGTACAGTTTCAGCCCTGATTCTGTCTTCTCACTTTTCTAATGGTCCTATGGTATTGCCTTAAAATGGATGATATTTGAAAATGATTATAATGCATGTATATACTACTGAGTAAAAAACTTTCTTTCCAACACCACACCTGGTATGTAGAAGCTCTAATAAATACATACTTCCTTTGTCCTACTTTGATTTCAATTGACAACGTTCTCTTTCAGTTTTTCAGTAAGAATACTGAAAAATTAATGAATTACAGGTGCATATGATTATTACAATTAATGTGGTGTAGAAATTTTTTCTACAATTCCTGGTAGGAAGTGTAGGTAGAGGAAAAAACTAGATAGAAAAAGTAGGTAGAGAAACTTATTTTAACTTATTAACTTATTTTAACTTTTCCTGCATTGGTTGTAAAAGATAGTAATCTTTTAGATTCATCTGAAGGTGAATACTTTCTGTCATCAGCCTTTAAAAAGTAATCCCAATTTTCAGTGAATGGTATTTTAAGAGGCGTGCTTATATGTAGATGAAAAAAACATATCCAGTAAGTTTTTATGCACTCTTATTATTATTTCTCAAATCCTTACAGACATAATGTATTGTGGAAAATTCATGTTTTAGACTTTTTTCTGATGAAAAGTTTAAATTTGGTAGAGGTAGAATAAAACCACAGCTTGTGATTCAAACTGAAGAGAGGTACAAGACAGAATTGCATGAGAGGATCAAGGGGAGGGGCTGAAATTTAAAATTTTGTATTTTTAGGGGTTTCTTTTCTTCTTGTTCTCTGAGATCAGTTCAGTTTCTATGACAGTCATCCATACTGTCAGTAGGGTGAATGGATAAGACTGATCCCCTGCTGGAAAATACAGAAATCTCTTCACCCAGTTATATTCATTTGTCTTACATGCTCTTTGAATGTCATACAAGAGGAATAAAATCAGTTTGTTTCCTGCTATCCTGTGCACAGTCAGCTTGGCTTCCCTAAGGACAAGTCCTGCCTGACCAGTCTAGTGGCCTTGATGGAGTGACTACATCCATGGACAAGGGAAGGGTTACAGATGTCATTTATCTGCACTTCCATAAAGCCTTTGACACAGTCCCCCACAACATCATTTTCTCTAGACTGGAAAGAGGTGGATTTGATGAATGGACTGTTAGACTGTTTTGGGGTGACCTAATTGCAGCTTTCCAGTACCTGAAAGGAGCTTACAAGAGAGGTGGAGAGGAACTATTTACAAGAGCATGTAAATAGTACAAAGGGCAATGTAAATAGTGAAGGGCATGTAAGTAGTACAAACAGGACAACGGGGAATGGCTTCAAACTGAAAGAGAGTTGGTTTAGATGAGATATTAGCAAAAAATTCTCTACTGTGTAAGACACTGGGAAAGGTTGCCCAGAGAAGCTGTGGATGTCACATACCTGGAAATGTTTAAGGTCTGGTTCGATAGGGCTCCGAGAAATCGGGTCTAGTGGAAGGTGTCCCTGCCCATGTCAGGGAGGTTGGAACTATATATCTAAGGTCTCTTCCAACCCAGGCTATGATTAAATGATTCCGTGACTCTTCACTAGCTGTACTTAGGGCAGCTTGCTGAGATCAGTGCCATCATGTAGAGTGACCATCCCTCCCTCACATGCCCATGGACGAACGCATGAGATGTTCCAGATCCTAGCAGCCCTGTGCTTGTGGGGGCAAAGGCAGACATCTGTCCTTCTCAAAGAGACCTCAAAGCACAACACTATCATTATCCTCCAGTATTCCCTCTAAGATTGTCAGTAAATCAAGACAGAAAAAGATCACCCTATTTTGAATGGCTGGAGAGAGGGGAATTTTTCTTCAATTTCTTCTCTAATTCTCTGTCTTACTTTACAGGGAGAAAACATTTTGAAACCTTTCTTTACAGTGTTGTGGTGGGAGTTCTGTCACTGTTTGGTTCCCTGAGGCCTCAAATTATTTTTGATTCTTGTCAAACTATGTGTCCTAGGTCTCCCAGTAACAAAAATATCCATCTCCTTGAGCAGGAACTGGCAAGATGTTCTGACAGCTCTTCTGACTAGCAAGCATCCATCTCAGGATAGTGGTCAGAATCTCCCCTCAATCAGAACCACCTCCATCCCTCCCCCAGAGCTGAGAGAGAAAACACAGACAGATCATCTTTTTTGACCATGAAAGACTGATTTTTCAGGCCAGAACATCATCTTTGTATTTCTATAATTTCTTCTCTCTCCAGTATTAACATTCTTTTTGGTTTTAGAGTCAGCCTTCATATCTGAACACCTCTGGAGTGTAGTCATTTGATAGGGTTATTCAACTCTAATAAATAGGCATACATCTATCAATCTTGGTTTTATTTGGTTTAGTCTAATATGTAGGGAAAAAGTTAGTAAGTAAGTGAAATACAATTCTTTAGCTGGTAAATAGAAAAGTAGCTGTAGCTGTAGAGAAGTAGCTGTAGTTTTAACTAGCTTTTAGGGGGAAGTAAAAGTGTTTCTCACGTAACACTGACTGACTTTATTTCTTATCAGTATTGAATTCTGAATATTAATCTCTTTAAATAGCAAGCAACTTAGATATAATAACATACATATAGTTCTGCCATCAACACATGTACCTGAAATGCATTTGGAAAGTCATAATCCTATAAAAAAATTCATAAAGTCACAAAAAGAAAACAAATCTTTATCTTGCTTTGAATCTGAACTATGCCTGAAGGGTGTGGCCTGCTCTTAGCCTGCATTTGCTGGTGGAATTAGCTAGAGAAATGATCACTGGTTAACACAAGCAGACAGAAACTGCCAGCTAGAAATGATGAGTGTCTAGAAATGGCTTATTTCCTTCACATGAACAGTGTTCCAAATTTCCTGTATCCAAGGTGAGCAGGGTGCTAGCAACTCATAGAGGATGGGAGTGAGAACTGGAGCAGGAAGCTGACTTCTGCATAAAATGAAAACCAATAGTGGCTTTTCTGGGACACAGTGGTTCACTGCTGTCAACTTCCTGTTCTCCTGGGATCTGCCAATTCGCATATCCAGGACTAGGAGATGGAAAGCTGCCACTCCTGCTGAGCTGAGATTTCAGTATGAGGTGAGCCAGGAGTCCTGTATGGAAATGACAAGGTACTGCTGATCAGCTGATGGATGTCAGCTGGCAAACAGCACCAGAGATCACTCAGTGGGAGCAGCATATTGAATCAACTTCCTTCAAATGCTCTGAGAGGAGCTGTATTTTTCTCAAAGTTATGCTACTCCTGTTTGAAAAGAAAGCAAAGGAACAGTAAACAAAGGGATTGCCTTCTCAAAGCTCTCTTCAACTGTATTTAATTTTCACACCTGGAAAGCACAGTTTAAGGCTGCAGTTCTCAGTAGCAGTCTTCTGCCAAGGAGATCTGGAACATCAAACATCTCCTTAATGTACCACACATGCTGCAGGGAGAAAATTGGTTACCTGCTAGTTGGCATATGACTTCTGACTCATACTTCACAATTGCTTTTTTCTCCCGGCTGAGTTTGTTAGAACTATGGGGAAATAGATTGGCCCTGGAATGGAGGTAGTGTAGTGCAAGACAATCATGGCAACAGAATGTCTCCCCACCTCCTCATTTGGCTTCAAGAGCTTGCTGCTGGTTCCCAGGCTCGTGAACACTGCTTTCAGGAGGCAGAGAGAAGATAAAAGACACACACTTGAGCTATGTCCCAGCATGGGCCATTTCTTGTTGTTATCTAGCTGGTGAAACACAGAGAGTTGCAGCTGGTCAATTCTCTTACTCTTTCTCATGGTACACCTCCTTCTCTCATTCTATGTGGTTGCTTACTCTTCCTTTTCTGAGATATTTTTTAAAATGAAATAAAAAATTCTGTACTTTGACTCTATATCTTTCTGAGAAATTTTCTTGCTTAAATCTTTAACTGAACAGGTTTCCTTATAATGGCATTTTATTTTTAATTGATAGGTCTCTAGAAGGTATAATTGGTTGGACAAGGTTTTGTTCCCTTCTCATGGAATTTCTTTTAGTGCTTCTTTGTAACCAGTTTCACTTGTTATTTGAGAACTCTCTATTTGCTTATGTCTCAAAACAAAAGTCAAAAAAAGTACTGTGATCTTTGAATTCACATAGGACTAAAATTTGTCTTTGGAAGTTTATTATCAATGTGAGGTTTGTAGCCAGAGTAGAAATATGTAACAGAGTTCATTTCTGAAGTTGATAAATAGGGTAATAAATGAAAAATAACATAATGAAAAGACAAGTTAAAGATTTGATTAAAAACAGTAAAAGAGACAACTTAAAAAGCTCAAAACTATTGTAAAAGTTCAAACTCAAGGTTCTTCCTTAAAACACAGTAACTAGAGAGAGCCATACCAGAAGAGTAACAGCTTATGCCAGTTGTCTCTCCAGTGATAGACTGATATTAATATTAAGGCTGAGTAATTTAGGTAGAGAGATTCTGAAAATGCTTATGTGTTTTAGCTTCAGATGCACTCCTAAAATGTTTGGAGATCATTAATATACCTAAACTAATTTAGCACCTTTTAAATTTTTCTCCCTTTTAGGTAGTCTTTGCATTATTAGTCTGACAGGTTTAATAGTGAAAGCAGATTTACATGTTCTAGAGTGACCTTCTGCCCAAGAGCCATCATTTATATATATGTCTCTTTATTTCTAATTGAAACAAATGCTTTTAGTTTTCTGTAAAAATGGGGAGAATATCTGTCACCACTGACCCACTGCTTCACTAAAAGGCAGGAAGTCAGGAGTGAAGCCAGAAAAGCCAGTGGCTTGCTTTGGTCAGAAGAAGTAATAAGAATATGGATGAAGCTGGGAATGCCCTTCCACTCACTGACACTGCCTAATAAAATGGTGGCACACGTTGCATTTCCCAGTGCTAGCAGGATTCCATTTCGGTATTTAATTTCCTTCAGATTATCTTCAGATAGTATGACTAATGAGTTCTCTATATTCATGATTCTTTTTAATGTAGTTTCAGGTTGGTTTCTGTTGCTGGTTTGCATGCAAACAGTTTATGGGGAGCTGTTTATCAAGGCATGTCTTGTTATTAAGTGTCTTTATTAACATGTGCCATGCAACTCAAATGTTCTGATTTAATATGTAGTGGTTATAAGTATGCTAACTCACACAGCATTGTCATGAGTAAATGTCTGTAAACAAATATCTCAAATGGGTAGATTACTTTTTTAATTAATGCATTCTAAGTGAGCGGAAACCTTCAGCTGAATTAAGGTGAAAAATCTCTTTTGAAATGATTCTTGGAAATTAAAAAAATTGAACTGTATCTTTTTGTGGTCTAGAAAAAGCTTTGAAAAGCAGCTCAGTAGATATGGAGGGAAGGGTAGGGGTGGCAGGGAATGACTGCGTCTGTTGCTACTATTATCCAGAAGAAACTAATTTTTTTTATCAGATGAAGTAAATTCAGAAGCTGAAGTAAAGCATTACTGGCTCTGGAATGTGCTCTGGTTTTGGATATATCTTATCTCTATTCTTAATATGTAGATAAATTTTGTAAATACAGTGAGACTTGTTCTAAATGTCCTCCAATATGACAAAAATGAGTTGCTCTACCAAGAGGGTTTCTTGTACAAAATATTTTTAAAGCACTTGGAAGCAGAACTAGAATTCTTAGGTTTTCTACTGTGTGAGAATATATTTTGTAACTTGTTTTACTGAACAGAGCAATGTAAATGGCTGCTTTAGATACGATGCACAAAACAATTTTAAGGAAGAATCTGGAGTGTGGAGGAGAATTGAACATTATAATAATGGTAAAGCCTAAGAAAGTATCTTTCTCTTATTTATCCATTTTTGAAGAAAGAAATTGTCAATCTGCGATTATTTCAATATGTCTGTAACTGAAGTGCTACTGTGGATAAATGAGAAAAATTTTTCATTATTCCAGTGTCACTGTAAGTAAAAGTGTTAGCACAATAAGTTACTTCAGGACTACTTTATTTCCATTAATGACACAGAAAATATAATTGAAGTTATTAATCCAATCCAAAGTTCTTTAAACAAAGAGACTTGACATTCTGTGGAACACTTTTAAATAACTGATTTAGAAAAAGGTGTTCATATTAAAAAAAGCCTAGAAGCTCTTTTTACAATATATTTATGAATCACTGTGTAATCAGAATTCATCAGAAAATCAAATGTCAGTTTTTCTATGCAAGCTTCATATTTGGGACAGATATTTTTCTTTTTTTTTCTGTATGTTACTCAGAGGAAGGGGTAATGTTTTGTCATAAGTCACACACACACACACATAAAAGCAGATGGGTTTTCTTATTGCTTAAAGGTTTTTTTTTTTTTCCTTATTGAAGCCCAATTTGAAATTCTGTCTGTTTTTAAGCTACTCTCTTCAAATAATACATAACCCTGTTTTTATGGTTCTGTGGTCAGCATAATAGTGACTCACAGAATAGTCACTGTGCCTGATGTTGATAATAGGCGAACAATGTCCAGAATAATTAATGTTTGAAGGGATGAGAGGCCTGCATTATAAATTTGGATTTGCAGTACATATTCCATAAGAACAGATCAGGAAAGAATATTTGATTTCTTTTTTTCAGCAAATAATACTTGTTGTTATCAGGAGACTCCTAGAGTGAAGAAAAACAAAGCTATACTAGGAGAGAAGTAATTAAATTTTACCATTGCTTAACTGATTGTAAGCTCTACCAGTAAATGGTCTCCAAGAAAACTAAGAATTATGCTTTCCATGCTTTTTCTCTTAACCTTCTAGTTCATCCTGTAAAAGATGTTTGTGTATCTGTGTATGTATCTTGCCCAACACAACCAAACTTTCATTATTTTTATGTTAATAGTAGCATAATCAAAACATTCCAACTATTTTTCCTAGCTCAGTTTTCCTACACTGCCAAGCCTAAGGTGTAAGACATGGGGACATTTCTCCACCTGAAGCATGTATCTTCTGGACAAAGTTCAGATGTAAACATGACTAGCAAATATGGTAGCTTTATGGATTTTCAGATGTTGCTACTGCTCTGTCTTCCCAGTTTTTGCAAATACTGAAATGCTATCTGTGGACATGGGAGATACAACTTTTCCGCTGAGACTGGCACAGTCTTAAAGAGTGATTATATTTTGGAAAAATAGGGCCACATAAAATAACGCCAAGAGAATAATTGTGCGGTTCATTTTTTTGTATTTTGTGATGTGTCCTCAGAGGATTCCAATGTTCTTCAAAGCAACATAAATTTGTTTGGGTGTCTGCACCCTCCAGCATGTCATGATAAGTGACTGACGAATGTTCATCAAGAGTTTTCTTTTAATTCCACTCCTGAGTTTGCTGAGCATGGAGAACCGCACCAATTTTCAGAAGTATGTCTGCAAAGACCTCTGTGATCCAGCAATTACAAATTCACTAACTTTTTTGCTCTTTTTCTGGAAGTATAAGAAATCTTTTTCTGGCAATATATTGTTTTTATTTTTTTTCATCCAGATAGGGATACACTGAATAATGTCCTCTGAAAAAAATTTTCCTGACTTCAAGACTTAAAAATTGCCCTATCCCCTACATGATCAAGATCTTGTCAGTCCACTTTTATTGAGACATTTTGAGTCTGTTGCTTTTTTGAAGCAACTTGAGCTGCCATTTTGTGCATCCACAGTGTTGTTATTTAATACTTCTGGTGTACTTTGGAATGAGGTATTCTCAGCTGTGGGTAATTAATGAGCTGCACAAGAGGTTCTCACCTAGCTTGGTTGCAAGACAGCAGAATAAGGAAAATCCTTATTCCAGAGAAATATAAAATGGGTGGGCACTGAGGTCTGCTGTGTCTCCAACAACTCCCACGGTGATATGTCAGGGCTTTCACTCTTCATGATGTTGGAAGGAAAGATAGAGAATAGGCAAAAAGAAAGATATTCTAGCCCAGCCTTGGCTGCTTTGGCCATTTCTTTCCATTGGCTGAACTATGGTTCTTTAGTTGCTGAAAATACTGGTAGCATGAAAAGAAAATCTGAGTGTCACAAGCCAAGATAGCATAATGTAAGGCAGATGTAAAATATTTCTTGCAGGTGGGGGAGGTGAGTTCAGGTTCTCTCCAATAAGAAAGATCTAATCTAAGTCACCAAATCCTATCTGTTTTTTCCACTGAGTGCCCAATAATTTCATCAGTTAAATTGGCTCACTCAGATTGCTGCCTTCTCCTCTAAGTGCTTTCTTTCTTTTGGTTTTTCACATCATCTCTGACTTTAATATATCATTCAATTAAATGTTTGCTTGCTTGCTCGCTTGCTTTTCCTTTCCACAACTAGTATAAATAAGTACATTGTGAGAGAAATAAAACTGAAGTTGTTTTTAATTTTTTTGAGCTCGGTGCCTTTGATGTGCACCACTCTTTTTATTAGCTGGGAATTACACTTCTGATGATATAAAAATAAGAGCAATCGGATGGGACAAAGAAAACATTTTGAGCTTTATATACCATCTAAAAGCTTCACAGAATGAAAGCAGGGATGACAAATTGTCAGGAAAAACAGTTGTGGTATATGAAATAATACTTTTCCTTTTTTTGCTTTTTCTGGAGTTAGTTAAGAAGGCTTGATAGAGTTCTGTAATTGTTTCATTTGTTAAAAGCCATTGTAAATGATTTGAGCTTTGAGAAAAAATATCTTATCAATCTCTTCTTTTGTGTTCTTTCCCTCTGCTTCCATTACCCACTTCAAGGCTTTTACTGTCCCTGCCAAGCCAAGTGCCTGGAAGCTAAGGCAATACAGCAGGGATGCTTAGTTCTGCTTCTAGGGTAGTGTCAATGGCTGCTCTGGGAACCAGACGTTTGTGACACTCAGTAATGGTTACGTTCCAAATGGCTTGTGTCATCATGTCATCGACTTCATGTCAGAGAGGAATGCTTCAAATCAGGAACCGAGGCTGAGCACATTGGTTTGCAGGGACAGGAATGTAAACGGAAAAATAGTAACTTAGTATCTGCTTTCTTTTCTGCTTTTCCATTTCATGATTTTTAGTCAAAATACACATGTGTCTTACCTTTGACAGGATTGTATACTGCTGTGCAAAATATTACCTCTTAGCAATTTATATCTTTGTGACTCCCAGTGGAAATATTGTTATGTATCAAAAGAAATACATCATTATGAAAGAAATTTAAAACAGGGTTACTTTGGGTTTCTGCAAATCATGATTTTTTTTTGGTTGTTTTTAAAAATGCCTATGATTTTAAAAGCTTGAAAGTAATCTTTTTATATAGCTTTCTTCTACTTTGGATTATAAATACTACAATGAATATATATTTATTGTTATATTTCTTCATAGATATTTCATTGATCATAACACAGAAGAAGATAGGTATTTCACCATTGATGCTAGTACTGGGACCATTAAGACTGCCAAGATCTTTGACAGAGAGGAGACACCTTGGTACAACATCACAGTGGCTGCTTCTGAGATAGGTAAATAACTTATTTGGCACATAGTATGAAAAATGAAAATTAGAAAGGAAAATAATCACTTTTAGAGTTTTAAAAATACTATCTTTATATGTGATGTTCTCTTTAATAGCAGTGGGATTTTAAGTAATCTGGATAAAGAAGAGTTTTCTCTGTGTGTATGAATGCTCTACAAAACAATTAACAAAATGCCACATGCCTATGTGATTCCACCTGTGTAAATTTGCCATGTTTCTCTGCATGGGGCTGCCAATTTACCCAGCAACATTTCTAAGCATTGTGTCCTAAAATCAACAGCTTGTCTTGTTTGTGTTTCATAGTTCATATGTCTTAGAAGTTGACTGTATAGTACCGTCTGAGAAATTCATCTTTCCTTCTTGTATCTACTATCAACTATTTTAACAAATTGGATGCTAAATTTATGCCCATGTTCATTTATAACTGGGAGATGCCTAGTAGTTGCTGATTGTGTCTCTGGCCTTTTAATAGGGAAGTTGCCAAGTAAAGATAAAATAAATACTTACCTGTATATTTGAAAGTACTCTAACTTTGATGAATTTCCATTGCCTCAGATAAGCCCTGCAGTAATAAAAAAACATCTGGCTGACTAGCCCAAGATAAATATTTCTACATGAGGCAAGGACAGTTCAAAGAACTTTTCAGTTAGCCTTTTTATTTTTGTAAAGTCAAAGTTTTAAATTTAAAAAACTCAACAAGGCAAATGAAGAAAGAAAAAAATTCTATCCTGGATTGATAGATTCAGTCCTCCTGAGCACTATTCATACTACTGTCTTTCAGTGGCAATCAGTGATTTTGATCAAACTGAAATACTTATATGTATATTTGTTTTCCTTTTTTTTTAATTCATTTTGTTAATACAAAAGCAAGTTTTACCTCTAACAGGTTCCACTGACATTATGGAGCCTGATCTACTTTCATCTGTTTCATCTTGTTTCTTATTATTGTACTTACTTTCACAACTAAATTCAGATTTTGAGCTAAGTACTTTTCTATAGTAAATTGTAGAATCTAGAATTTTATTATTAGCTCTTTGAAAAGGTAAACACTAAAACTCCTATGTGCTTGATATAAAGAATATATCTTCATATATAGAATATGTTTTTTCAATGCAGAATGAAATAAAATATAATTAAATCCTAATCATAGGCAGGCGTATGGTGTTAATTTGAAAAAATATTTAAAAGCTACATTGGGATACTGAAAAAAGAAGTAGTCATGAGTCCCTTTTTTGGAAGCCATTGAAATATAATTATTTTCCAGAAGGAAATCTCAATAGCATAAAACTTAAACATAGCTTCCTACACATTATTTATTTCACATAATCCAAAGAGTGCTGGTGCAAGTATCATGCTGAGAATAGTATGGAGAAGGAGGATTATGTAACTAAAACAGAATGGAATGAATAATAAGAATGATACTTTTATTTTATGTCACTGCTTAGATTTCTGTTTCAGGTGCAATTTGTTACAGGAAAACAGAGATCCGATTTTTTTGTTCCTTGCATTGCCTTTCTTACTGTTAAAGTTGGGGTTGGAAAAACAAGTAAAATCATAGTGTCAGTTGGGAAAAAAATTCACTTATGAAAATAGGAAGAGACGGTACTGGAGACAGATGACAGACAGACTGACAAGCAGCCTAAATGACAGACAGCCTTTCCTTGTGTCTGTTTCCTCAGCCTTTTTCTTATCTATAGTAATTTGAAATTACAATACTGTTGTTATCTTCCAAATACATTGTGAAATTAATAATTGAACTTATGGTGGAGCAAGGAGCATATGTTGTATGACCAAAGCTCTTCCTTTAAGTGCTATCTATCACTTCTACAGTCTTTGACGGCTTTTGCTTTCAAGTCCATGCACAAGGTATTGCAGAACTAAGACCAAAGCTGGAAAATAGGTCAAAGGCTACGATCAAAGTGTTATTTAGCTCTGGGAATGGGATTCTTCAAATTTATCTGACACCATTTGCTTAGCGAGGAACACAGCGTAACCTGCAAAGCCCATAGAGATTGTGCCCCTTCAACAATAAGAAGTGCTCTGCAGGTATAAAGTATTGGTTGTAGTTAGTTTCTTGAAGTGTTTTCCTCTCTTTGTGCTTCATTTCACTGACACAATTCAGTTCCTACCTATCATCCTTTCAGCCGCTTTTGTAACCAGGCTTTTTTTACATAAATGAAATTTAAAGTTGATATCATAGTTCTACCCCCAAATGTATGATATCTTCATACTTCAGCCTTATTCTTTCTGAACCTTTCATAAGACATTTACTTTTATTTTTCATCTCAGTATGTGATATATATACTCTGCATTGGTGCAATGTCCTCTCTGAAATGAGTGGAAGTCCTACCACTTTTCTCTGTGGGAGTAATGCTGATGTAATGATCAGTGGCTTTTTTCTGTTTCTGCTGTTAATTCTTAAAGCACGCCATTACTATGAGAATGGATGGGAAATATTTTTTCTTTTTCTTTAACATGCATTGTTCTTAAAAAGCAGCATCAAATGAGGAGGAGTGGAACTTTGGTATCTACTTTGATTGTTTCAGTACTAGTGCTTCTTTGAAGATAATTATTAGGGAATAAGATAAAAAAGTTGAAGGATCTAAAGACTAAATCTGGGGCAGGGGAAAGTAGTAGTAGTAGTTGTAGTATTTTAAAATACAGTTTCACATAGAATTATTACATTTTCATTGACTTATTATAATTCTTTGAAAAAAATTTACAAAAGTCTATTTGAAAGAGGGAGAAGTTAGAATTTTCTTAACTCTAGTAAAGGTTTTTGAACAAGTCTTTGACAAGAGTAATGAGAAGAGGAAAATACAGAGCAAGTACACAATGTTTTATAACAGATGAAAGACTGATTTAGAAGAAAGAAATACAGTAATAGTAATGCAGAAAATACAGCCTCTCCCTTTGCAAGTGGAAAAAGTTAAGGCTGAGCTATTTTAAGGACTAGTGTAGAATCTGTCAATTAGAATTCATTGTAATGATAGCACTCGATAGGAAGTGATTCAAATTCCAAAATTACCTCCCTAGATGGTAAGAATTAAGGAGGATGGAGAGACATTCATGTAACAACAAGACACATAGAAGCACAGGCTAGAGAAATGAAGGGTGAAGTGGCTTGAAAATTTTCTGAAATGGCGGGTGCAAAGGGCTGTAACCAAAGTGCAGCTGGAGTACAGCACTAGGAAGTATTCCTGGTGGTTTATACAGAGTATAATACTGTTTAAATTCTTCATTAATGAACTGGTTGGTGGAACAGGGTGCACTCTCAGCCAGTTTGCAAATGACACAAAACTGGGGTCATGGCTGATACATCAAACTATCATGGTGACAACCAGAATGATCTCGACAGGCTGGACAAATGGGTGAACAGGAAATCTCATGAAGATTTAATACTAGGAAATGGAAAGTCCAGCACTTGGACAGGAATAATCCTATGCACCAGTTGACATGAAGGGCCAACTGGCTGGAGAGCAATATTTGAAATAAGAATGTGAAGATCTTGGTGGATAAAAGCTGAACAAGAGCCAGTGATATGCTGTTGTGACAAAGAAGACCAATGGCATTCTGCATGGGGTGAGAAAGTGTGTTTTCAGCAGGCCGAGAGAGGTGAGCCTTCCCCTAATCCTGCCCTGGTGAGACCACATGAGGAATGCTGCCATGTCTGGGCTCCCTGGTACAAAAGAGATGTGGACATACTGGACTAACTCCAGTGGAGAGGCATGAAATCATTAAGGACTGGAGTATCTCGCATATGAGGAGAGGCTGAAAAACCTGGAAGTGCTCAGCCTGGAGATGTGAAGGCTCAGAAGGAGATTATCAGTGTGTTTAAATAACTCTTAGGAGGAGTTTAAAAGGTGAGTTAAGATTACCAATATGAGGAAACACTCATCTGAGTAGTATCCAGTGAAATAACAGTAGGCAATATGGACAAGTTGAAATACAGAAAATTCTATTTAAAACAAATGAGAAAAATGGTTTTACTGTGGGATTAATCAAAAATTAGGACAGGTCACACAGAGAGGTTGTAGATTCTCTAACTTGGAGATATTCAAAATCCAACTGGATGTGGCCCAGAGCAATGTACACCAGTAGATCCAGCTTTTGAACAGAGGAGTTGGACTTGCAGATCTACGGAGGTGCCTCCAAAATCAAGGATTCTGTGATTTTTTGATACTAGGAACAGTTTTGAATGTGGTGAAGAAAACAAAAGAAGGAAACAGAGGAAACCAGTTTCTTGATATGTTTTTCAGTTTATGTTAACATCAGATTACTGGAGTTCATAAAATACTGGACATTTAGATGGATAATAACTGTTCTTTTAATTGGAAACATGATTCCTTGAAAGCAAGATAAAAGCTTATATTTCAATGATTTTAAAGGTAATTTCTACTGAGAAGTTTTGTTATATTTCTCTTAATGCAGCTGGTTAACATATCAGTGTGAAAAATGGGTTGCTGGATTTGCTAGACAATCAGTAGTTTTGGGATGGAGTTGTGGTGCTCCTGAGTGTCTCCAAAATGCTATGCAATGGCTTAAAATGGAAAATCAGGCAATTTTCATCTATTTACTTAAAGGACCAGCTTGAATATAATTGGTGAAAAAACTTTGAAGTGTCAATAAAGAGTTCCTAATTTGTAAAGCTGTGGAGAGGCTGTGCAGAGCAGAAGAACTGAAATAACAGTGTTCCTGCCAGGTTCCATGAGATAACCCAGACTTAACAAAATGCTATCAAGCGACAGCAAAAAATGACCACATGAAAGGATACTGTGTGTAACCTTTGGATTAGAATGTGGATTAGAAAGAAACATACTGGAGAGGCATCATAATGCAGTTGATTTTATAGAAAAAAAACAGAAATCCCCAAGGTATTAGATAAAATCAAATATTGGAAAAAAAAACAACAAACAACCAAACAAATATATTTGTCTTTGTTTATACATCTTCTGTATTTAGTTTGCCATGCGTATCCCTCATATTTTTTCAGGAGAAAAATACCAGTGTTGAGCTAGAACAGTACTTCATTAACAAAATATGCAATACCCTATGTGCAATGGAAAGGCTACCAGGAAAATCCAGTCATTGCAAAAAATTACTCAAAGAAATAACTTTCAGATGTATTTGCACAGAGTGCCAACAGACCCTGTTCAAAATTAAAATTAGTGAAAAGGCAGTATAGCTCAAAAGAATAAAAGTTTGGAACAGTTCTTTTACAAGAATTAGACTAAAAAACATTAAGGTGTATTTTCTAATTATAACATAAGTAGTTTTTTAATAAGTAACCCGGGACAAAACAATAACAGAAAAGTAAAGTTACATAATCCAGAGGAAAACAGGATTCACAGTGACAAATAATAATTTGCAGCAATGAAGTATAAAACCCCTTGAGATGCCGAATAATGAAAGTCCTATAATTACATCAAATAAAAAGATAAAGTATATTGTAATAGTGAGGTGTGGTTTATCTGTTCTTTTGAATCACAGGGATATTGCTACTCATATTACCATCATTAAACAGCAAGTTATGAGAAGAATTTGACAGTTCTTTCTCACATTTTATGGTTGCAGAAAAGACATTACCAAGATTTTGGTAGGATATTAAAATATATTACTCTTTATAGCACTACATGAGACTGTCATATGGAGAAGGATAACTGAAGCTAGAGGGGAGATATAAAGTATACATAGTATTCCTGCTAATGCTAATAAGAGACATGCTGATTTATTTTATAAAAAGTGAAACCAAAAGACAAAAATCCACAACTCATTGCCATTTATTTTGAAACACATGAAAGAAATATCTGCATTGCCCGAAGGAAATAAATCTGTGGTGGAGTAGCTTCCCAGCATACTGCATTGACAGAAAAGAACAAGAACTTATGACAATTTATTTTCTCATTTTAAGTTTTTCCACATACCAAAGAATAACTCTAATAGCTTGTGTCAAATAATTAGTTTTTAGAAAATGTTTCTTTTACAATATCTTTAAGAAAGTAATCTAAATCAGAAAAAATGCTAATGCAGTTTTATAATCTCCTAACTCTTTGTATCTGGTGAACAGCTAGATGATTGTTTAATATCAGTGTGTTTGTTGCTAGATTCCTATCTCAGTTTTTCTTTGAAGTGAATTTTTTCTTTCAATATGAAATATCCTCATAGTGATTTCTGGACTCAATTTTTTTCGTCAAAACTAATGATTTTTTATATCAATCGAAAATAAACAATGAAAATTCACTCTTTTTTTTTAACATCATTACAGGGAAATATTGTATTTTGTAATGTTTTGCTATATTTATGGTCATCTCTATGGCTACATTACAGAAACAGAAGTAAATTTTTTATGGTAAACCCCACCTTCACAAAAAAAATCACATTCAGTCTTCATCTTTGACCTCACTTGCATTCTGCCTGCTAGCTCAGTTTCAGAAAAAGTGTTGGTGTTAGTAACATTTACTTTACTTTTCCAAGAAATGGAATCTTCCACAGAAGTATTTTGCTAAATCTGAAAAGGTAGATTGTAAAAACAAGACTACAATGTCTGAATTTTAAAACTGTATTGGTCATGGTGTAGTGACAAACTGGATATCTGCTATCCTTTTATTGGTGAGAGCTGGACACAGTACTGGTACCCTGACCAAACTTACCAATGACACACACTTTAGTTTCAGCCTTAGCAAGCTCCCTACTCATACATCACAACAATATGAATTTATAGCATCACAGAAGCATTAAGGTTGGAAAAGACTTCTAGGGTTGTCAAATCCAACCATTTAACCTGGAGAAAAGGGATGATGTTACTGCTCTCAACCACTGCCTGGGAGGAGGTTGCAGCATGGTGGGGGTTTGTCTTTTCTACCAAGTAACAAGTGATAGGACAAGAGGAAATGGTTTTACATTGTACCAGGGGAGGTTTCCCCTTTATATGAGGAAAAATTCTTCACTGACAGGGTGGCCAGGAACTGGAACAGGCTGCCCAGAGAAGTAGTGGAATAACTAGAAATATTCAAAAATCATGTGAATGAAGCAGCATCTGCTGTTCTCTTAAATGTACTTATCAATTCAATAAGAAAAGCCTGCATAAAAGCTATTTAAAAAATTCCAACAGTTGTAGAAAGGCCGTTAGTTGTCCATCCTGTTCAAGAAGGGATGCTTCTAATTCCAATTTCAATGCTTATTCCCTTTTTATATTGGTTTAATCATTGGCTTCTAGGCATGCTGGACTTTCTTCTGTTTCTTTGGGAAAAGCTATAATGCAGATATTCATATATTATCGTCTAAAGATGGTGTGGGGTATGGCTCTACTTAGCTACCAAGGTGGGGCCCCAGAGAAGGGATAGCAGTCTACAGTTAGCTACCATTCTAACTTAAAAAAACCATTCTAACAAAAAAAAATTTGAAAAAATCCAAGCAAACAAAACAAGCAAAAAGCAAATAAACCCACAAGAGATTGTTTATTTCAGGACTTCTATTCTGAAAGTCATTCAAATAGAATTTATTTTCATAAAGCCTATGGGAATTTTGTTAAAGTGAAAAGGAAGTCTCAGAAATCAGTAACTATATTAAAAATCTTTCTTATTAAATAGGGGATTTAAAGTTTCCCCACAGAAACTAATGGGAGGGAAGATTCAAGTCTTCACCTTGGCTGTTGATAGGGTCTTCTGTAAATTTATAGTAAACTTGCCAATGGAGGATCTGATAATGAAATTGATTCATTTTACAGATGTTTAGTATTCTGGAAAAAGAAGTATTTTTCCTGGGAAAAGTCTCAAGCATAAGAAAGCAAGTCCCTAGCATAGGTGAATCAGAGCAATGTTTCTGCTTCAGTTACCCCTTAAAACAGAGAGCATTCACTTTGAAAAATCTACACTTGAGGCATAATGCTAATAGCACACAGAATATTTTGTAATGCACATGCCTGAAATATATGTCAGCACTGATTATCTTAAAAATTAAAATCTGCCAAACTGCTGCACGAAATTTGTCTAATTAAGAAAAATGTACTATTAAAAGTGCCAGTTATTAGAGAGGTTTGGAGATTGCAGGTGAATTGTATACTTGAAAAAGACTGGAGTCTGTGTTGATTCTCAAAACAAAAACTTAAAAAAAAAAAAGAGAAGGGAAGAGGAAAAGCCTTATATTTCCTTCAAATCCTTCTCATTCTCTTCTCCCCTTAAAAACTCTTCTGTCACCTTGCATGCAAATCTACGTTGTATGCACACTCTTCAAGCCTGTTTTGGTAAGTGGTGTTAATACTGTACCCATTAGCATTTTGTAGTGAGTAGCCTGTCAGTATGGAAATTTGCCTGCAAATGTCAGTGATCCCATGGGATACCAGCTTCCAGAGAGTTATTTATATTACCTTGTGCATAAAGAGCTCTTTCGAACTGATGAGGCATTTATAAATTCTTTGTACTGCAAAACAGCTGCAAAAGAAATAAATACTAATTTAAAACCTTCCAAAGCTCCATGAAATCTCTCTGTGAAACTACCGTAAATCTGACTAGAGTAAGACTGCTCTGGGTAGTATTGACAGGCATACAAGAGGGCACATTCAAGGTGGTACAAAGAGGTCAGCAACACTGTACTGGAACAAAAGTATTTAACTCTTTTTGCCACACACTGGACTAAAAAGTTTGATTTTTCCTTCCCCAGTAACTATTCCAAACATACCAGACCTGCAGAGCAGTCCTTTATCTGTAGTATCCTCTGCCCTGTGCTCTTCCTGCTTTTTTGCTCCCTTCCTCTTAGATGTAATATGCACCCTTATACCTTTGAAGATGGCCCTGCTTTGAGCTGGAAACTGGACCAGTGACCTCCACAAGTGCCTTTCTACTGGAATTTTTCTGTGATTCTGTGATTATCTGATAATCACAGCTTCTATTGCCTTCTCACTAAAACTCTTCCAGGTTTTCTGTAGCATTAAGATCTTCAAATTCTTCATTATGGTTTATGAATACCCTCCAAAATGGATTTATTTATCTTTAACCTTTTACAGTGATCTCTGCCTTCCAGCTCCTTGATATGCTTAATGCACGCTCTCTTTATATGCATTGTGTCTTAGCTTTCATTTATATCACTTCTGAGTTCACATACCTCACAAATTATGTGCAAGAACCTCCCCAACAAAGCCTGAAAACCAAAGTTTCTTTGACCATAGATATCTTGTTCTGTAATTGCAATTACAGGAGTTTTGTAATTTCACTGTCTGATTACATTGACAGAGGAAGTTATATAACTGAGTTGTAACCTACCTTTAAGTGAGCAGTAATAAATGTTAAATCTGGCCTGCTTGTGCTGCTCTGCACAATCCCTTGACCTACCACCAGGAAAGGAACAAACATCTTTTTGTATTAATACTCATACTGCAAATGTTCTCCTGGAGAGAAGATTGCTTCCTTCAGAAATGACAGCAAAGGTAGATTAATGGTTCCCTTATCCCAAATACTTAGTGGGCAGCCAAGTGTCATTCTTCCTCCCCTTTACCTCATATATACCTAGCATTTTAACTTCTCTGAAACTTTTCCACTAGACTGTTTTTTAGATAGCAATGAAGTCTTGCATAAACCCAGTTGAAATAGTCCACTTTAGTCCCTTAGTTCACCTCTTACAAAGGTATTCATAGGTTCAGGGTAAAGCCGAAAATAACAGTCAAGGAAAATTTCAGCAAGAAAATGGAATTTGCAAGTCTAAAAATGTCTTCAGACTTGTTCTTCTAATGCTAATGGTAATTGGGAAAATAGCAGTCCTCTGTTAGTTAAGTCTTCCTTTCATGTTGACTTTTTATATCCTTTCTATTAAAATTTTATAGGGATAATTGACTAAGTTCCAAAAGTTAAAATCATCATGTGAACATACACATATTAGTTAAAAAGAGAATGTGAAAAATCTGAGGGAACTAAGACCTGGATACTTTGGCTAGCATCCAATGTGAAAACAGAGGATAGGTCTCTCCATTTGTTAAATAAACTTCAACATTCTCATATATTCTTTCATTGTGAGTCTACATCACTGGTGGCTTTAAAGACAAGTGTGTATCTAATCTATACTTTCAAGAATTCTGAGCAGAGATCATTAAAGGTGTGACAAACATAAGGCATTTTACAAATGACCCTTTTTAACAGAAACGTGGTATGATTAAGTACAATTAAAATAACCACTTTGAATGAAGTTTGGACTGCTAATGTTTCTCTCTTGTTGATTTTTGTTTTCTTTGTTTGTGTTTTGGTTTTTGGTGCTTTTGTGGTTTGCTTGGTTTGGGAATTTTTTTGTTTGGTTTTTTTGAGGGGGTTGTTTTGGGTTTGTTTTTTTTTTCCTTTTCTTCTCATGAGCACACACAGGGGCATGAACTTTTAAAATGTCAATCTGTGTTGGTGAATTTAAGATGAAGATTGTAAAATAACTGATTGATACTGGTAAGGACCCCAGAAAGTATATATTAGTTATTTATAAAAAGCTTTAATATATAACTCCTTGAACAAAATAAAATTACTTAAGTACGAGAAGTAAGAACAAAGGTGTTATGGATTGAAAAGAATTGTGGGTTTTTTGTTTGTTTGTTTGTTTTTTTCATTTTATCATGGAAAAGTATATTCTCATTGAAAGGATTCTGTTTATAATGCTTTTTTGAGGCTGAAATCTTTCTCAGGGTGAGCACTCATAAGCATATCATAGATCAAACCTAAGACATTGTTACTTTTATGTAACTTTCTCCCTGCAAATCCAGACTCACTTCTGTTAAACATTCTTTCTTGTCTTCTGCTAAAGCCAGACTCACTAACCTCTGTGTGAAATAGCATAGTATCTTGTGAGGAACCTGAACTCAGGCTTGGGAAAGGCTTTTACGTCCCTATACATTCATATTTTATTATTACATTTGCATTTTATTTTCTAAACTTTTTAAGGAGCTGTGAAAAAGAAAAATGCTTTAATATTTTTTCAATTGGATTTAATCCAATACTGGGATGACACTTTACATTCACTGCCAAGCAATTGATCATTTCTTAGCATACAGCGTGACAGTGTAAGTCCAGCAGCTTCTTCCCACTTCATTTCCAGAGTAACTTGTATTTGATTTAAGTGACTTAAGACTCATACCATACTTCCCACTCTTTTTAACTGTTATTTTTTCAAAACAGTTAATGAAGCACAACAAACATCTTTTAGTTCTTTGTTCCCGAAATTTCTGTAGCTGCATCCAGTTTTCATCATTATCGTGTTAATAAGCCACTTTTAAATTGAGGATGGCGTGCAATATTGAGTATTTCAAAAGGCTTAATACCATCCTTTGTGTTTTGCAGACAATCCTGGGCTAGTGAGCCATGTTCCAGTTGGTGTTAGAATCCTGGATGTCAATGACAATCCTCCAGAGCTTGCCAGAGATTATGATGTAGTCGTCTGTGAAAATACAAAGCCTGGTCAGGTAACTCTCACAGCTGTATTTCTCCCAGAGATAAAGAACAATCACTTTGGTAATGTCACATATATCAGAAGTTTGGAACATGTCATAATTATTGTTTATTGCATGTTAGCATTTTGCATTTGATTGAAATTTTATTGTATTAGGCAGAAGGGATAAGATTTTGGAACTTGTTCAATATCTCTTTCTTGTTGCTGCAAAAAAAAAAATATACTCAAACTATCTTCTGTAAAGACAGGTAAAACTTTAATACTGTCAGATAAGGGATCGAATTTGACAAGCCTATATCCTGAACAAAGTGAATGAAGTAGATTTAACATCTCTCATATGAGTGCCACATAGTAGCAATGTTTCAAATCCAGCTCACAGAAATGGCTGGTGAGCCATGCCAGTGAGCATGGCTCACATCCTCACTTTTTGCATGTTGGTTGCCCTTGTCTACATAGGGTCATTACACAAAAAATCTTGAATGGGTTTTTCACAACTCTGAGCATGGGGAGGGTCACAACTGAGACTGAATAGCTGAATCATATTCCAGCCACTGCTCCTCTGATTGATGCACTTCATTGCAGTCCAGGGTTTGACAATTTTGCCAAGTGCTTTCGCTTTTCTGCATCGATTGAGTTTTTACCCACAACACTATGCTTGTTTTACATTATTGCACAGGTTGTATGTTTCAATTATGAGGTCATATCTTTTCCTGAGGAATATAAATCCTTAGAAGCAGTATACACAAATGCATTGTGACATATTTCTGTTTTTAAAGCTGAGACTGTAAAAATGCCATACTTTGTCTAACTATAGTCTGATCAAAGTTATTTTCACTCTAACAGTTGCCAAAAGCTGGGCCCTAAAGGACAGTATAAGAACATGGCAAGCGTGTATGATACTTACCACAAATACTTCCCTGGTATCAGATCATTTGCAGGTCACTTCCTGATCTAAATGTGGTTTCTGTGTTTTTAATAATCTTTTAATAACCATCTCACATGAACCTGTGTAGCTTTTCCTGCAACAATCATAAACTTTTGGTATCTGCTACTTCATACACCAAGGAATTTTGCAATTTAATTGAATGCTTCAATAAGACCTAACATTTTTTTAAAATCTTTCCATATTTTCTTCAGTCGATACTTACCAGTTCTCCTGGGAGAGAGAGAGGGAGGTGATCCCAATTTATTATTGCTGTGACATGCATAAATCTCTAGCATATTATCCCCTAGCTGTCTCTTGTCCAGACAGAGTCAGTTCTACTTAGCTGGGGCAATCCGTGATAAAGCCCCTTCCAGACTTTTGATCATTCATCTTTTCCTCCATTAAACTCTCTCCAATTCCTCTCTATTCACCTTGAGATGGAATCAAGAATCAAGATGCAGGTATGCAGTGCTTTATAACTCCTATGCTTCATTGTACATGATGATCTCTGCTTTTATCTTTAGTACTTTCATAATAATTTCTAAGAGTGGCTTTGCTTTTTAACCACTAGTAAGCACAGAATGCAAAAAAAATGCCTGCCATAACGCCAATATAATAAGAGGTAATAGTCAGATCAGAAAACACCATCATGTGTGTGAAGTTAAGACTTTATGTCTATGTACAATGAATTACACCTCTTTTTGTATTTCCTGGCTGCTGAGTATTGGAAGGTCTTTAATGTCAGCCCTTCCTCTTTTCTTCTTTGGAAAATGCAAAATCATAAGTAGATTTGGTGTGCTGATGATCATACTCTTTATAAGACATTTATTATTACACTGACCAACAAGTGGCCCAGCACAAGCAGGAAATCACTGTGACTTTCTCTCCTTGTGGAACAGACAATTTACAGAAGAGGTCCAATTTCCTGTCTTAAGAGCAATTAGGTGTGCAAGGACCTTTCCTATTATCTAATGACTGCATGGTTTTCTTCAGTGCTCTTATTGAGACACCTCATTTAAAACCCTGGAAAATCTAAGTATCTAAGTAGGTCTGTCTGTCAACTAAATATCTCTTATTAAATGCTTATTAAGGTTGTATTCTTCAACTAACAGGACTCCTTTACATATATGAAAGGAATATATATTTTTATTTGCATTTCAAAAAGAGGTTTCAGATAAACTGTGACAGTTTTGCACTATACAAAAGCCAAAAAAAACACAAAAGTACATGGCTTTGCTCAGATGTTACTGTCTAGTCTAAGGAAATAAAAAAGTAAGATACTGTTCAACAAATATTGTGGAGGGGCAAATAAACTGATTGTGGAACAAGACAGGTGTTGCATATGCTAAAAAGTGTTCCTAGCTGGGTGGTTCTGAATCACTGAAAAGGCAGTATAACTTTGAGTTATCCATCGTCCTGTGAGAATGTTTCATAAAATTTATCTCTAAAGAACAAATCCTGTACTGCTGGGGACATTTGCTGGAGTTGGACTTCCAGGCTGCACTGTCTTGTAAGATTCCTTGTTTCTTTCCTCAGCACATCTATTTTGAAATTATTATGTGTGAGATAAACTAATCAGTAGATTGTCACTGGAAGACTTTTTGTGTTTGCTTGTTTGTTTTCAGAAGAGACTTCTATGGAGAGAAATCACAGTATCATCTAATTGCAGAGCCTCTGTCTCCTGCTTCTTCTTCCCTCCACTGCTTTATTTCCCATATAAAATAAAAATGCTTCAAGTGCTTAATGCTTAAGCCCTAAGCTTAAATGACCAACCCTAAGGCAGGTCAAAGAGAAAATGCTTATGAGAAGACAATCATTTCCATTCTGAAGTGACAGCTTTAGTCACCTAGTAATCATATATTTGAGAAGATAGACCAAGTATCTACAACAGATTCCAAGTGGAGCCTGGTAGATATTATATATTAAAGCAGATAACGTAACTGTGATTTGATCTTAGTTGGCATTCAGACTTGGAGAATATTGACTTCTAGACATATACGGGTCTTCTGAATGACTGTGAAATTTAGCCAATGTAGGAAAATGACATTTTGCAATCTTACACAAAGGAAATCAGTGCTAGCTGGCAAGGAATGCCTCTGCTATGTGTTTGTCATGTGTGTATTTAGTTGTTTATTGATTCACTCCTAAAAAGGTTTCTGAGTAGAATTCAGTACCTGCACTCTGTCCTCTTCAATTAGTTCTCCTCAGTTCTTGAAATTCTCTTTTCTTGACATGTCTTGCTTAAAAAAACAGAATAACCCTTCAGCTTCATCCTATCAGTATTGTCAGCTAGGCATTATTGCAGCTGAGATTGTGTCTACATTTTTATTTTAACCAGGTTTGGTAAGGTACATGTTAATGTCTGCTAATAGGCTATTTAGTTGGCCAATTAATTACAAAAGGGTTAATAGTACATTTGGGTGTCAAGATGACACATACTTTGGTTTTTCACCTCTGAATGAATATCTCAGAAATCTTTTCTTAAAGTGTGTGAGCATTCTCTTTAGAAACAGCTCTCTAAAAACGCTTTGACCTGTCCTATTAAACATACAATGTTTATTTTCTACATGAAAAAGCATGACTTCTGTACCATCCGGTTGGTATACTTTTTACGCACATTCATGAATGCAGGGAATATTTGAATTTCCATGAGTGAAATCAGGGAATATAGACAGTATATTTTGAGTTATAAAGTTAGTCTTAAAACCAAATAATTGTTATGCTAGTTGTATGGCACTGAGGCCTGGATCAAAGGTATTTTTGTTGCAAAATAGCATGCTCTTGAAGCAGCATTCTGTAAAATGTCACTGAATGTTTTATCTAGCAAAGGGCAACAGAATGAAAATTTATCCACTAGGCTGTCAAATAAAAGCTGAAGGTGCATGGCAAATTGACTTATATTTCACTGAGAAAAAGTACTGAGGATTTATAAATAATATTTAAAAAATAATATCTTTTTCCTATGGTCTTATCTGAAGATTTTACAGATGTGTATGGTATTTAACAGTATTTTTAGTATTTGAATAATAGAAACTGATTATTTTCAACATATTCTTCTATCCCCTTTTTTTGTCTTGCTTTGCCACATACCATTTAAACATTATGAACTAAATATACATAGCAAAGAAAATATTACATTTCTGGGTTTATATTGTAGTTTCACTAACAGCTGTGCTACCTTTGCAAAATTCAGTAGTGAAAAATTAGCTTTTCCCAAAATTTTCAACTAATATTACCATGACTTTGGCAAAAGTCATATGCATGATTATAGATATGTCAGATTGTTTCAGATTAATCTTACTCTGTTCCAATTCAGCAGAAAAAGTATTATGACAAACTTGTAAAATATTCTTAGTAACAATCATAAGTATTGTTAATTGTCTAAGGTGTGTAGCGTCAATGCAAATTACTTTATTGTATGTAGCAAGTGGAATAAGCATTATACCCTGTCGAGTTGTCATGGTTTAACCCCAGCAGGCAACTCATCCCCACACAGCCACTTGCTCACTCCCCCACCAGTGTGATGGGGAAGAGAATCAGGAAAATAAAAGAGAGAGATCTTGTGGGTTGAGATAAAGACAGGGTAATAGGTATAGCCAAAGGTGCACATGCAAGCACAGCAAAGCGAGGAAATCACCACTTCCCATGGGCAGGCAAGTGTTCAGTCATCTCCAGGAGAGCAGGGCAACATCACACATAGCAACGCTGACTTTGGAAGACATACATCATCACTCCAAACATCACCTCCTTCCTTCTTCATCCCCCAGCTTTATAAGTGAGCATGGCACCCTGTGGTGTGGAAAATCCTTCTGGTCAGTTGGGCTCAGCTGTCCTGGCTGAGTCCCCTCACACTTTCTCCTGCACCCCCAGCCCCTTCTCTGGTGGGTTGGTACAAGAAGCAGAACTGCCCTTGGTACTGTTGAAGCCCTGCTCAGCAATGATAGAAACATCTCTGTGTTGCCAACACTTTTTCCAGCACAAATCAAAACCACAGCCCCATACCAGCTACTGTGAATAAAATTGACTCTACCCCAGCCCAAACCAGAACATGGCTTTAAAATATAGTTGTTTTGCTTCTCTTATGTGAATGGAGATAGAGAACTCTGTGGTGTCTTTTAGTTTTAAAACAGACCAAACCACTGGAGCCCACACTGTTTATGTTTCAGGTTCAGTCCAGACTACAGCTGAACACTGAACAGAAAAATTCTTATGAAAAGACCACTTTCCCTCCCCCTTTTATGTTTCCCTCAGGATATCTATCAGCTCTGTGCAGCAGTCTGTGTGGGCTTCACTGCCTATATCACAGAAACAACTTTTATTGGATTCCACTTTAGCACTTCAGTTTCAAGACCCAGCATGAAAATGAAAGCAGAGGTAGAAATACTATTTGGTCCCACATTCCAAGAGCTTAGATCAATTTTAGTTGAAAGTAAATTTAAAAAACCACCAGGGCTTTTGAAGGCAAAGGTTCTACCTTTCCAAACTACCTCTGTCACACATGGTTGCTGCATCCAGTTCTGTTCCTTTTTGGGCAAACTGAACTGGAGCCAGAAGTGGCTGCTGTCCTTCCTGTTCTGTTCTCTGGCAATTTAAAACTGATTCTTAACAGGAATTTTAAGCAGAAATGTAGTATTATATATCTGCTATTTAAGTTAATTACTTTTCCCTACCAATATTGAAGTGCATCTAATTATAAGGACAGTAAGCAGATGATACTTCTCGTAGACCATCCTGGTTCAGCCTGTCTTTTCGCTCCATAAAAACAGACATTTTAATTCAGGAAGTCAGGAGGATGCAATGCAGATGGGGATAACCTCTATATCAGGTCCTGACCATATCAAAACATCAGAAAGTATAGATCCTTTAGATGCTTTTACCTGGTTCTGAAATGTGGTTCCTAAAATATTTCCTGCTAGAGAAATCAAGTTAATGACCCAGCCATTTCATCTGTTGAATTCAGCAGCAGTCAAGTAGAAAATTAGAATAAGGTAAACTTGAGCATCCTGCTGAGGTCAGATAGTATGTGGGTCAAGTTCAAATTTAAACACATTTACTGTTAATTTTTATTTCAGGTAATTCAGACCATCACGGCTACTGACAAAGATAACTCTGCAAATGGTGCAAGATTCCATTTTTCTCTTGATGAAGGGCTTGCTTTGAATCCCAACTTTACTCTAAGGAACAATGAAGGTAAATCAAATACATAAATCTCAAAGAAATGGGCTTGTGTTTTCTCTGGGATGTCTCAATTTAACAGAACAATTTCCGTGCATTTCTGGACAGAAAGGGAAAACTGTAATATGTCATCACTGAGCTGTTGGTTATCAAGGACATATGTACACAATATATTGCAAACTATGAATAATCAGATACTGCATTTTGGTTTTATATTCCATTTTATTTTAGCATTGATACTTCATACATTCAGGAATGTTTTTGAAAAGTGGATTTATGAAAAATATTTCAATTTGGCATATTTTTATGTGAATATCACTGACAGGGTACTGTTGAGGTTATTGCTGAAAGAAGAAAAAAATAATTTAAGTGGCATAATAATTGGAATTCGTGCTTTCTTTTAGAGCTATGACACCAAGAGCAGGTCCTTCTGTGCTTCCTGCATGATAGTCTGTTGCTTCATGCCCTTCCTTACAAAGTGTGCCTGAACATTACAGTCAGAAATCCATAGCAGATAGGCCCAGAGGGAAAACAGCCCTCAGAGTCACCCAGCCAACTGTTTCTGACAAGTTCTTGAGTGAAAAACTGTCTAACCTTTCTAAAACCCAAACCTAAATCAGCCTTGCTTTTTTGCCTTGTGGACTCCATTTTGCCACCTGTTGAAAGTAAACTTTAGATGGTTGTCTGAGTTTTCCTCGTGAGATTTTGTGCATGTGCATACTCTGTGGTTTTCTTTGTATGCCTGGGCTGAAGTGTGTGGGATTTGCTTTCTTTTACAGTTATATACTTGTAGTATTGCTGTGGAATACCTTCAGAGATGTTACAGATCACTAGTCCTCTGTAATGCATTAACTCCATCATTGGTATATTTGGTACATACAGTGATATTGAAACTATTCTTTACAGACTTTTTAATCTGTTTATATATATCTTTCAGGGAAGGAGATTTTATAATCTTCCTAAAGAATCTGTTCCAATGTTTAACCATACTTAACAACACAAAAAAAAGTCATGCTACTTGTTTGGACTACATTAATGGATTACATATTCTATTTCCAAATGAGATCAATACAGTATATATTAATATTAATAAATAATCATTAAAATAGAAGGACTAATTAATTTATTTATAATATTCCCTAAATGACATTCCACCTCTTTCCCAGATTAATGTAGCAATCCCGCTCAGATTGTGATGAAGCATTATAGCAAAAGCCAGACTGTTTTTCCTGAAAGGAAGGAGGTGTACTGTTATGTATTTTTGTATTTTAGTCTAAGTTTCCAATAAACTCGTTGAGTATTGGACTGTGATCTCATGTGAACCACTGTGGCCATGTTCCTTTCAATACAAGATACTTATATCAAAAATTGCTTTTGAATAGCTCTACTAAAATTGTGGCTCGTGACAAAATAGATATTTTATGGTTTCGAACACATTTAAAGCTGGATATGTATTATGTGTATTCATTACCACATAAGCTATTTAACTGCACAAATTTACAAGAGGGTGCAAACTTTTAACAATTCTTTGATGCAGCAGCATTGTGCTTTGGATAGAAATATTTGGCTTTACATAGAAATATTCAGCTTTGGACAGTACTTGCTGCTTTCTTGTTTCTTCCCCAAGAACAGCAAGCAATGACTTAGCAATCAACAGCTAAAAGCAGTGTTTGGACTACCCTCGATTGGATTTGACAGGGGGAAGAAGAGGAAGGAACTGAAAAAGATGTCTTTTAAGGTAAAGGGGTATTGTGCATTTTGTTTTACTTTCACCTAAGGAAGTAAAAAATTATGCACTTCCCACAGCATCTTGAATTAAACTTCTCACACCTACAGAGGCTTCAAGAATGCAACTTCCAAATTGGCCATGTAATTAGCAAAATGACCATTTAACTCACATCATAACAAGAAATTTTTCTTATTATGGATTGTTACAATTTTGCTTGGTACAAGACCCTTTGAATGTACTGTTTAAACACTCTATTTATTGGGACCTTTTCTTCGTGGTACATTCTATACATAAAGTATCATGGAAACATTTATGAAGTACATTCACAATATGCAGTTATCTAGCATTTACAACTCTCATATTTTTCATCTATTTCTATTCAGAAACAGTTTTTCTCTTGCTTTCTATTCTAGCAAATAGCTGAGAGAATGTGGGCAGAAAAAGCTTTTCTTAGGTCTGCGACAAGTTTGCACTTTTGAAAACTCATGTTTTTAAGCATCAGGTGTTAAAAGTACTCAGAATACTCTTAAGAGAAGATAGCTGCTATTTTTACCTCTGTATTTCCAAATTATATAAAGGCAGACATTCTTGGAGGGTTTTATCTGTTTGTTTGTTATGTTATGTATTTAAAGAAAAAGCCTACTGAAATCGCCTTAGGACAACTGTCAGTAGTATTTTGCAGAATGATAAAGCCTGACTTCTTGATGTCACATAGAAAATGGTAGTCAGTAGTAGCTGGATCTGTGACTACAAAACTACATTTCATTTGCAGTCACCTTCTAATCCAGTCATCCTCTCCCTTTGTTTCTTCAGGAAAAAGGTTTGATTTCATAAAAATAGCAGTAGACATTCTCTTCCCTTGTTTTCATAACCCAAAACAACAGTTTCTTTCTTTGACCCCGAATAGACTTTTGCATGAATGCACCCCTACTCCTTTATCATCAACAGACTCCACAGCAGTGCACTAGATCTTCAAATATTTATGTTTGTATCTATGAGCTTTGAGGGAAATCTAGGATTGTACAAGCATAAGATTCTGTAGTGTGTCCCTATCTACCTGTGCAGACTGCAGCAATGTACAATCCCAGCATGTTTATGATTCAGGTCAATAATATTCTATGGCTTCAGCAGACTAAATGGGTATTAAAACCTCAATCCAGAAAACTGATTATTTGACCAGTTAAACTTTTATCTCTTGGGCCTGAACTTGTGCATTTTCTAAATGAAAATCTCCACAATATTAAATCTCCATTCATGGAGTATTCACCCTCATAATGCAGAGCTTAAAGCCCTCAGGGAAATGTAGGGCAGGAGAGAGTCACAGGGCTATACCAAATATACCATCCAACAGAACTTAAGAGTTCTTTGGATCCCCTTCTGGATTCTGTTTGTGCTACAATTTTCATTTGAAAGAAAAAAAAAGGAAAATACAGGATATGATACTTCTTCTCTTCTGTATTTTTAATGAACAAGAGATTCTTTGTTGCTATTTGAGTTTTATTACATACTGAAAAAGTATTATTCAGAGAGAGTAAAAGCTTACAAGTATGAGCAAGAGTACACACAACAAAATAATGCAGTATCTCTAAGCATGTAAGCTCATGTAAGCAAGGCAGAGCAAGAGCTGGAATAAAAGTTCTTTGTTATACAAAGAAAATGCATTAAGTTGTAATAATTTTATGTAAGTTTAGAGAGCAAACTCAGAGAAGATGCCTTTTTGATTGTTTGGGAATTGTACTTTTGAAGATCTTTTAATGAAAACAGAGTTGTTTCCATTTTATTCTGCATAGAAAATTGTTACAATTTCCATTAAAACCTGAGATGCCAAGTTTTTTCTCGGCTGTGTTCTTATGTTGTAGATCAGATGCTACATAACTCATTTCGTTGTTGTCTGTGTTCTCCTCACTTTCTATTTTAGGATCTTATCAATAATTTTGTAATCCTTTTTCCCTTTGTGAGTAGTATCACTTTACCCTAATCAGAAACATCTTCTTTTGCATATCCCATTAAAAACTTCCCAGAGCAATATGGGGCTAAAACCATCTTCTGTTGGGAAATCAGAGTAAGGATGACAGAAGTTCTTCACAACAGATCTGTTTCTATGTATTGAATTCTAGACTTGTACTGTATTTTTCTTGCCCTAAAAATAATATTATTTTTCCAGATGCTTAAAGAATTGTGGATATATTTGTCAAAATTTCTTAGTTTGAAGAAAAATGCATGTGAACATGTCATTATTATATTTCCAACCATTAATATGTAGACACACTTCTCTTTCAGAACTTACATTGCATTTTTCAGGAGATGAAAAAAGATTGAAACCTCAGAGAACAGTTCACTTAGAGCACTCAGGAATTTACTGCACTGTAAAACACTGTTTTGCTGGTGCTATTTTTTATCGCAAGATATACAGTCTACCATGGGTGCTGCAGTGGTATTGTAATTTCCTACATTCATCCAACACTGCCAATAAGATTTGTGCATTCTCTTTCTTTAATAAATTGAGATTGCTGTCTTCTGATAGCAGACTAGGTTTACCTTACTTTCAATGTAGAGCAACTCCCTAGAGAATGCTTGGCATTTGTTCTCCTTTTATTTCTTCAGGACGGAGTTTTCATATCACAAATGTATTTGCAATTTATTTTTCCCCTCTGCCCACTTACCTCAAAGATCTGGCCCTTTGATTATTGCTGAAGTGATGGAGAATGTTCTGGAATTGGAATAAAGGTATGCCATTTTTCTAATACTATAATTCTGGAGAGTCCTTTTTCTTAATTTTTTGTCAGAAGATACATTAATACCCACAGGAGTAGAGATGTGGTTTTCTGTAAAATCTGGAGCACAATGATTTCAATATCACCTGTATAAAATGAAATTTATAATGTGTTCATCCACCCATGCCTGTGATACATATTGACTTTTCTCCTGGTGTCACAGATCAAAAAAAAAATAGGAAAAAAAGGATAATTTTTCTCATCATTGCTGTTATTTAGGAGAGAAGCCTCCAAGGAGTAATTGATCCCATCCCACCGTGAAATTCTTACAGAACCTTGTGTTTATCTCTCTGCCCTCCTTATTTCCTACCATACTGGATAATGTGTCTGTGAACTGACTTCAGGGCTTTAAAGTTGCCAGTGAGCATGCCTGATACCAGATCATGTGTGAGTTGTTCTAGAACATCTGAACTGACCTTTAAAAAGTCAGATAGAAACCCCCACTTTGCAGCCCAACACGAGGGGAAAACAGACTCAGAGTTCCTGCTCTCGTTTACATCACAGTGTCATGCTTGCTCTGCTTATGTGGTATTGAGAGTTACTACTGACCTTCTGTGAAATATCATCCTGCAAAGAGACAAGTTGTAACTTGAGAGAAATGGTATCTGAGAAAGTGCAAAGTTAACATCACACATGGTGACTGTAAGTACATTCCACAGAAGTACTGTTACTGAAAATGACTGAATGTCTGAGTAGGTATTATCACAGAATCAACAGATGGAAGTTAAAAAGGAATTCTACCATGAGTACAACAGACAGAAAACCAGGACCAGCTACTGTAGAGGGAGACATTTTCCTTCTTCAGGCCTCTGAACATCTTTGAAAATTTTTTGATTTAAAAAAGTTGTCTCTAAGATTGGTCATAAAGGTAGGTTGGTACGTAGTGTACAGGTTCTTGCATTTCTTTTCTGGACTGCAACCTGTTGGTGGTTCACAAACCAACCATAAGCAAATACATTTCAGGCCCGAAAAGTTTTCTATGTTACTTTTTATTTTTGCTACCCACTGAACTAGAAACTTGCAATAGCTTTTTGCCCACTGGCAATAGCTTTGAAGCCAGCACAAAAGAAAATATATTTACAAGAGTTATCAGTAAAGAAACTAAACAGAAATGCCTGTCAATGTACTCCACATAAACAAATTAACAGCTCCAACTTTAGAAATGTAAGAAATGCAAATCATTCCAATGTATCTTCTTTGGTTTTAATTAGTTTATGACTTCTCAGAAAATTTATAGTGGTTGAAATGCTGATACAAGCAGAACTGAAAATTGAAACATGCCTTAATGCATAAACAGGATTTTACTCTATTTTTTTTATTTGTCATGTCTCTGCTTGTAATGAATAATGTGTCAAAGGAATTCTCAAATTATGAATAATAAATGAGAATCCTCCAAAGTGCTCCAGTAGTCACCTTCCATGGTGTTATCATTGTATCTCTTCTTCCTTGATTTTCCTATGTCCTCCTTTCTTATCTAACTTCAGAAGCTCAATGTAAAAAGGCAATGATGATGGAAAAAAAACCCGTGATAACAGCTTTGTATGCAGTGTACAGTCTGTCTTAGTGAGCTACCACATCTTCAGAGGGTGAAGACTTGCTGTGTTAAAGCCATGCAGCATTTCCCATGGGTAACCTCAAACTCACTTCAGATGAATCTTAAGTTCTAGTTGATATATTTGCAACAAACAGCCCAAATAGAAAAAAGTTTAGATCATTAGAAAGTTTAGATTAAGTGGGGCCATGTACAACACAAGGAATCAGGTAAATATTTTTTTCTCCATGTGGGTGTTATAAATTTCCCTTAGTCTTTTAATCTCCAGTGAGTCCTGGTTCTTATACTCACTGGGGGGAAGTTCACCATTTAAATCTATTGAGATAAAAACGTCTTTCCATCCAGACCTAGAAGAATGAGATCTGTAGCTCTTATCATCCTACTGCTATTGCTGCTGTCCTATACACTTGTCTTCCCTGACTAGTTGCTGCATCTGTTTTCAGATACCAAAGAAATCTCTCAATACATAACCCTGTGGCTGCCTTTCAAGCAACTATAGTTGATATAACTTTTTTCCCCCTTTCAATAAACTCTTTTCTAGGTCATCAGTGTCTGTCTTTGTACTTGGCTTCCTGTTGTTTCTACAAATTGTGAGGTTTTTTGTTCTGTGCAAAGCTCTTAAAAGTTGCTGTCTTTCTAGATCTTCTCTCAACCTGTTCCTATAATGTTTTTTGATAAAGAACAAAAACAATTAAAATTTGAAAGCTTAGAACATCAGAATAGTTGTCACGATGTGTTGCTGTTGAGCCGCTAGCAGAGAAAAAGACTCGAGTTTTCAGTGTGACAAGAAAGAAGAAGTTTATTATTTTGATTCCAATATATATCGACTTTTCAGAGGTTGCCCAGATTGGTCAGCTAGAAACCTCCCCCTAGGCCTGATTGGCCAGGCCTGAACTGTCCAAATCTCGAGACACTGTTTCAAAACATCCAGACTTTATCTTTGTTTATAAAACACAGAAGAATGTTCTCACGGGAAAGACCTGTGCTAGCCACAAGGATGCAGTCAACATTGCAGTTTGGCTAAACTTTTTTTATCCTCATTTTGTTGGCATACCTTTATTGTCCTAAAGAACAGAGCTCTGACTAGAACATTAGAGATGTAAGTTTTGTATCATGACACTATGATTAGCTTTGATAATTTTCTACTATTCTTGATTCTCAATGACCTTTGAAAAACCTGACACACTTTCCTTTTTTGAAAAAAAGTTAGATATCTTGTTTGTACAATATTTTGAGAAATTTAATGGGAAAAAATAGTATGTGAGAGTTCAAATACTTTCTAGTATTTTACTTACATGTAAACAATATGCACTAAGTTACTATATCTGAATATGTGATGGAGTAATAGTGAGGATTAACACCTCTGATGATCCTGGGAAGAGAAAAATTTCCATGCCAGTGTCTGAAAGATCATACTTCTTATTTGTGTGAAAATATGTGATATTTCATTGAAAGAAAATCTTACACTGTTTTTTTGAGAGTGCTCAGAACTGAGTATGTTATACAGAAACTCCTGGATATGTCATGTAACATTTGTTTCTACAGAAGTCTACTTACTACTCAAGAGAGTAGTATACAAACAACACAGATTCACCGTGGCAATTCTTTGAAATTAAATTTTTGTACTGGTTCCCTCTTTTAATATAATTGTGTCTTATACTAATATTTCATTGTATCTTATACTAATAATTAATTGTATGATGTTAACAATATAAGAAAAAACAATTTAATACTGAATTAACGAATACAACATTGAAATAAAAAAATATGTGCTTTTTTCAATTTGTTTTTCTTTTGTGCAGTGTAAAAATGTCAGTTCCTTGTTTGGCAAGACCTTTCTCACAGGGAGGCGTGGTTTAATTATAGCTTTTTTCATATTCTTTCACTGTAGCATTGAATTATATAATTTGCCCATTTCTTCATTTTTGTCTTTTTTTTCTCACAATTTTTCCCCATCTATCCACAGTTACCCTCATAGCATACATTCTCACATCTCAATGTTTTTTCCTTTACATCTTTGCCAATAGTCTCAGTGCTACAATTCTATCATTACTGCAAGATTCCTGATAAGGAATTCTGTTTTTCTTCATTATATTCAGTCTCTGATGCTGTGGTTGTCAGCAGCATTTTCAGCACTGCTTCTGGAGCCGTGGAGTGGTACTGGATCATTCACTCTACTTTAAATTTATGTCACAAGCAACATGTGCAGCACTTGGCCTTGTACCTCCTCTGGACTCTGTGTAGAACCCAATGGAGCACAGATTCCATCATCACAGTTTTTTTCTCTTTTAAATTTATGAAATAAGGTTAAAGTTGCATTACAGCTCAACAGAATAGTGTAATCATACTGCAGAAGGAATTTTCATGCCACAGTGTGTCATGGTGTGTGCATGAGGCTGTTTAGGGATACTTAAAGACCTGGAGACTGTTGGAATAGTTTTGAGGCACTGTAAAAGGTGAGAGGAAACAAACCTGGTGAACTCTATTTCATACTGTCTGAGAAGAGTCTCTGGTGTATGTTAATAGTAGTGACTGTCCTTGGGTGTTATGTAAGAGTCCTAGTTGGCCCAGAACAACAAAATACCAGAGAGAGTGTTAAAACTCATCAGCATGAGCTGTTGATGGTCCAGAGATCATACTTGCTCCCTAGTCTTGTTTTGTTTAACAACCAGCAGGAGATAAAAAAAGAAATTGCTAGATAAGAGCTCTGCTAATAATCTTCAATAAGTTGCATTTCAAGGAAGGGAAACAATTATAAATTGCATTCTGGAAAGTCAGTGGAGTTTTTCTTGCATATGAAGGAAATGATAGTGTGGATCATTTTTCTGAATGTAGAATGGCGGAAGCAGCAGTCATCACTTTACATATACTGCAAACATTAACTTTTTTTTATGCAAAGTATGCATTAATTTGAAATTCCCTTCTAATCACAGATAGGTGAGTTTATTTCTTCTCTTGGGTTGTGTCTAGAACTCAATCTACACTGCTCTGACAGCTGAGAAGCAGATCAGGTAAAGATCATTTTATAGTCTATGGTGGTTTTCCTCTTTGAAATGTGGAGATTTTACCTGTGTCCTCCAGCAGTGTCAGGGAAGTTGGAGGTTACAGTCTAGCTACCATTAAAAAAGTGGAGTAGCAAATGGACAAGATATTATTAAAAAAAAAAAAGAAGAAAAAAAAAAGAAAAAGAAAAAGTTTTTTATTCAAGATTATGTAGGAGAAAGATAAAACTGCTGATTATACCCATATGGGTATAGGTGGTCTATAATCATGGCCTTAATGCCCCTGCTCAGTCGGTTACTGGAGAGGCAATTTTCTTTATAAAATAAATGCATTTTGAACTTCAGTGGTATCAACATTTTCACAAAGTGACATGGGTTTCATTTTTCCATAGATTATGATAAAGCCATTTAATACTGTAGATACAGAGGTAAGGAAAATGAAGAAAATTTCTTGTTTGTTTTTTTGCTTGTAATAGGAAGAGAAACCTGGAAGATGTATTTTTGTGCTTATCTCTCTTGTGTTATTTGTTAAAAAAATTCCAGTCTCACAACCACACAATTTGGAAACCCTGTGACAAGCAACACGAGAAGAAAACTCTTTTCTTCTAATGTCTCTTTCCAATTATCAGTTATCTCTCCAAAACTGCTTCTGTCTCAAATTCTAACTGTCTCCAGTTTTGCTTATCTTGCACTTTTATTCAAGGGCTATTACTTTCATAGTGTTGGCAACAAACTGAAAATTAATTCTACACATGTGAATATTAGCTATAACTGTATATTGTAGCATTTCTTCCCCTTCATTCTCTTTATGACCCTTAATTTCTTGAATTTAACGGGATTTGGGTGGCAACTTCCAACCCTCCTTATTGCCTACAAATGCTCTTGCAACGTGCGTGTAATAAGCAGTAGATTTTCCTTGACTGCAATATATGCTAGGTGTAACCACAAGTAACAGAAAGGTGACAAAGTCTTACATCACTATATCTTCCCTTTGCTTACTTATATTCAACCTCTACTAGTTTAGGACATGTAATATCCTCTCCTTTTCCTGTCCTTTGTCTTCCCTCTTCCTTCAGACATCTCCATAGCATGTGTCTTTAGTCACTGTCCTTTCAGATATTTTCTGAAAGCTCAATTAAACTTTAAAACCTGTCACAAACAGTAAAAAAATAAAGTCAGATTTTAGCTTTTACTAAAGAATTTTTAATATTCTTCTGAGAATCAAGAGGATTTTCTGTTGAGCAAAAATTTCACAACAGATATCTTCATAATTCTGGGTATAGAAATTGACAAAGGTCCACATGCTACCAACAGCATAACATGGGATGAAAACACTTGCAAGTTGGACCCAAAATGTTTGTTAAAGTTCACTTAGATTCCAATAAAAAGACAAGAATTTTAAATAATTTTATTTACATAATGCTAGACCTTTTCTTTCTCCTCTATTGGCCAGAAATGCTTCCTGGCAAATCTTAATTCTAGATTGTGCATTTGCACATATTAGGACTTTCCCAGTTTTAAGATGCCTCATGCTTCTACTTAATGGGAAACAAGCACTCAATAACATATTCATTTTTAACTTCACTGAAATGCTACTCTTGTTTTGATATTGTAGATAATACAGCCAGTATCCTGACAAGACGAAGGAGGTACAGCCGAACCACTCAAGACATCTATTACCTCCCAGTTTTGATTTCTGATGGAGGAGTGCCCCCTCTCAGCAGCAGCAGCACCCTCACCATCCGGGTTTGTGCCTGTGAGAGAGATGGACGAGTGAGAACTTGCCATGCTGAAGCTTTCCTCTCCTCGGCTGGCTTGAGCACAGGAGCTTTAATTGCAATCCTGCTCTGCGTTGTCATCCTCCTTGGTAAGCCATTTGCAACTTTCTATCTAACATGCTATCCCTCCAATCCCTCTCAGAATGTGACAGGACACAAGTTTTTAACATGGTATGCTTTTGAACCAGTGGTTGCCTGGTAGTAGGAGGCAATTAGAAACACACGGCTGTGATTAGGGGGGAAAGGTTTAGCTAAAATTAATAGGGAAAAATGCCTTTAAAGTACATGCATGAATATCTGGAACCCAGTAGAAATTACTTTTCAGAGGTTATCAAGTAATTAGCACTGCAGATCTTTTTTCCTGTAATTTGTAAAGATTTCAAAAAGCGACTGACTCTAATTCCACATCTTGAACAGTGTGAAAAATTATAGAAAATAGATGGAGAAAGCTTTTTGAAATGCATTATGCTGTAAGAAGCACCATTAGCACTCTACAAAAGCCATTTCTTAATTACCTTTGTGGAATAAACTGATAGCAATGTACAACATAATCCACAGGGGCAAGGGACATAGGAGGATACAGACAGACCCATAAGATTAATGCCATTGCAAATGCATTTCCTCTTGACTTTTTTTAGGTTTTTTATTTTCCCAGGCCAATTTCTGTGTTACGCATTAGTTAATGTTGTGGCTGGTTTTGGTTTGGGTTTTTTTCTGTCAGAGACACAGCTTGCTGCAAACGTGACTTTCTGCTACTCATGTGACTTGCTGCATTCTTACAGAGATGACACGAACTAATAGTAATTGCAGTGTGACCAATATAGGATATTTTGAGGATTTTTCCCCAAAGACTACATTTTCTAAGGACTACTTTCCTTACAGCTTTCTTCAGAATTTTCTTGTCAGAAGGCTGTTTTAAAATATATAGTTATACATTTAGTTTATAATTTTGTATTTTATTACAAAAAATTGAATATTCATAAGGAAAAAAAAATAAACTTTCTACATGTTAATTCAATCTATATGCTAAAAATTCATTTTAATGAAGCACTGAAAGCCCTGGACTATGCTTCCAAAAAATGCCAGCTCTAGTTGCTCATCTCTCATTTACCTGAAAGAAAGTTGTCTCCGCTTATGTCCTTAATTAGATCCCTAATAAACTAGGTAGCAGATGATCCCAGATACCAGTTCTGAAAATACCAGCCTGAAAATATTACCCCTCAGTATTTTTTAAGTAGTGTCTGCTATTTCTGTAACATATTCAGATGCAGACTTTAAACCTACTCTAATATCTGCAGTTTTCTCTTTAGCAATTGTGGTCCTTTTCATCACCCTAAGACGCAGCAAGAAGGAGCCCTTGATCATTTCAGAGGAAGATGTCCGGGAAAACGTTGTGACATATGACGATGAGGGGGGCGGAGAGGAAGACACAGAAGCATTTGACATCACAGCACTGCGGAATCCATCTGCTGCTGAAGAGCTAAAATACCGGAGGGATGTTCGTCCTGAAGTGAAGCCTCTGTCCAGGCATCATCCCTCCTCAAGCCTTGACAGTATAGATGTTCAGGAGTTCATTAAACAAAGACTGGCAGAGGCTGATCTGGACCCCAGTGTGCCCCCGTATGACTCCCTGCAGACATATGCCTATGAGGGTCATAGATCAGAAGCTGGGTCTATCAGCTCTCTGGATTCCGCAACAACACACTCCGACCAGGATTATAATTACCTTGGAGACTGGGGACCCGAGTTCAAGAAGCTAGCTGAACTCTATGGGGAAATAGAATCAGAAAGAACAACTTAGTTGGTAATTCCCAGAACAGAGAAGTTCCTAAACAACTGGACGGATAATGACAACAACAGTAACAAATAAAAAGTGAATACAGTACTTGGAACTGAGTAAGTTGTATGCAGTTACTGTGGAACAAGTGCCCTTTTCATATTTGAAACTGGGTTCTCCAATTGGAAGAAAGTCAAATTTTGAAAAATACAGAAAAAAGAATCTATTGTCCCTTGTGTATTTTTTTTAATTGCTCAATAAATTCTCTGGTACCGTATCTGCAACAATACCTAAAGTAAAGCCAAGCAATGACATTTTTATTGCAATATGTGTAACATTTCCAAGTTACAGTAAGTTTATGGTCGTGTCTGTTGAAGAAGAGAGCTAACAGAGGATCAAATCTCTTGCAGGTGGTTGTGATGTTTCATTTCTAGCTGTGCTCTAGGCCTTGTGATCTCAACATGAGGTAGCCAATGGGGTTTACTATCAGTGTGAGAAGTGCTACCAGTCTGTTTTCTTTACAGAGGTGATAAGCCACACCTGTCCTCTGAAACAAATGGTCCTTTGATGATTTAGTCTTACTGAATTAGCAGTTTGCATTGAGAAGCTGTCATTTCATTATGTCCTTCATAATCTTGTCATCCATAACCAGCTAACAGATGGAGGGCATAATTTTCTCTAGCTCAAACACAGCTCTGGCCTTTAACTCCAGACCTGCTCTGCTACTGCTTGCTAGAGGAACTACTGTTTCCAGTGTTGTGCTTTTAATTTTTGTTTTTTTCACTGGAACATTGTTCATTTAAATGGAATAGGCCCAAAGTATTCTTTATGCAGCGAAGCAGATGAAGCATAGGCTTTTTCAATAAAAGCAACAATGGCAGCACCATTAAACGATGCAGTTGTTTGGTTCACTGTGCTTCATTCATGTAAAGAGCTGAAGCTTTTTAAATCTTTTGCTGGTCTGAGTCCAGGAGCTGCAACAGTGTGCTTAAAACACAGAGCTCTTAATCATAATGTTTTTCTATTTCTGTGTGTGACTAAAAGCAAAATAGAGCTGCTGGTAAGACATTGGGATAGCAGAAGTTGAAACAAGGAGAATAAGATGATGATGCTTTTTTCTTTTAAGTTAAATTTACTGATATTTATTTCTCCTAGAGTAATTGCCACCTAAGCAGAACAAGATGGTTTTTCTCTATTTCAAGCATCATGGAAACAGGAACATTTTAAGTCAGTGAGGGAAAAATATACCATTACTGTGGTTCCTACGGATTAAGTAAATTGATTTCTTACATTAGTAACTTTATAGCATTGCAGAACTGATAGTTCTCCTTAATATTGTAGGCTGCTTAACAACTAATCCAGCAGTTTGGTTTTGTTTTTGGTTTTTGGTTTTGTTTTTTGGGGTTTTTTTTGGGTTTTTGGTTTTTTCAGCATTGCAGCTGCAGAACTGCTAAACAGTTCTGCTTAACATAGCAGGCTGCTTATCACCTCACCTAGCAGATTCTGATTTTCCCTTTGTTTTGTTTGAAACTTTAACCTTTTTTTTATCTTTCTGGTGATAATACTGTGACAGGACCAGGAACTCATAATATCCCATGAGAGGTTATGACCTATAATGCACATGACCTATTAAGAGTCCTCTGCTTCTAATCGTAGCTTCACTTAGGGAAATGGACTTCTTCCAGTATGCATTTGAAAGGAAAACTGTCCAGAGAAGAAGCTGTGTCCTGTTTTCTTACTCTCTGCTCTGGTGTGCAGAGTGATTCAGATTTGTATGCTGCACTAGATTCCTCCCTCTGCCTTTTAGGTGCCACTTACATTCAGCTTAGTAAAGAAGGGTCTATATTTATTGCTGATCTACTGTGAGCCACACAGGTGAACCAGATGATTAAACCTTCTTTTCTTTACACTATGGTTGGCTAGTCCTAGACATGACTGAAATTTCTGATCAGTTCTACTTTGAAGAGTTTGGGTTTTTTTTAATTTACATAAGCTCTTTCGAGAGATGTAGTTGACTGCTTTTGGTTTAAACAGCCTTCTGGAAAAAATAGGAAGTAGCTTTGTAAGAAACTTTTCACATTCTAAAAATGATTAGTTGCGTTGTAGTTACAGAATTGGTTTTTAGTACACTATGCCGTTTGAAAATTGTAATATTTCTTCTTACTTTCAGAATCTTAACCCACAAGAAAATTTAGTAGGGAAAACACCCTGAACCCTAAAATATTATGCTGATGACTTGAAAGTAGTTTAATAATTTGTGTTCATTTTTAAAAACTTTTTATGAAATGCAGAATCTTCTAGAAATGCATTTAAGGAGATATTCTTACTGTAGAATGAAGTTAAACAGATGTTTAAATGCAGTAAGAGTTACACACAAAATACGGTTTATATATTGACTTTTGGGGGGGGATAGAGCTAGGATATGTTTCAGTTTTGTCCCAAATGAAGCAACTTATCAGTTGTGCAATTTTATTAGGAGAAATTTTATTTTTATTTAGGTCTCACTTGCTTTATGCCAACATCTAAATTTTTATGCTGTATGAGTAGAGTGTTAAAAAAAAATGTTTCAGCATTACTACTACCATAATACTTTGTATCACAGCTGCATGAAAATTGCATTCATTGTTGTATTATAGTTTTGAGAACTAGGTATTAGTTATCTTTATGTCTTTTCCCTCTGGCCCTACACCAAAGAAGGGAAAATCAACTGTGTTTTGTGTTTCAAGCAATGTTCTTGCCATTGTTTTTTGGTTTTTTTTTTTTGGGTTTTTTGTTTTGTTTTGTTTTGGTTTTTTTTTTTGTTTTTTTTTTTTTTTAATTTGCATCCAAGAAGGTTCAGGCTTAAAGGCAACAGAAGTGCAGTGACATAAGCAAATAGTCACTCCTTACGCTAATAGTCTGTTTAAGTTAATCACATCTCAGAGAAATAAGAATCCCCTTTTCACCATTCCTGGTGCTCTCTTTGCTGCTGTACAGCATCATACCCCAGGAAACCTGAATCCATTAACTCTGTGGGGTTATTGAGACGCTGCTTCTGTGATGCTGCAGTGTGTCCTGTTTGGTAGGTCCCATCCACAGTGATCGCCAAATGTGCTTTTCTGTCATGATATGTCTGCATGCTTGCTATGCTTACTGTTTTTTATTCAAATACACATCACAGTGTCGTGTTGTTTGCATGACAAATAACAGAATATTAAATCTTCTGGGCCACAGAAGAAGGCCTCACAGTGCAGAAAGAACAGGTTTACAGATTTTTTATCCCAAATTCACAATTTTTTCCTTTGGTCCTTTGTGTCCTAAAAACAAATTTAAACTATGTTTGAGAAATTCTATGTTGACCTAGATTGAAGTGGAAGAAAATGAACACTGTATGCCATGGATGGCACAATAGTTTTGTAACATTGCTGATTTAAACAAAGTATACATTCAGTGAAAGTATTGCAGAAAACACTTTCTTAGTTTATGGTTAAGTCTGATTATATAGATTATGCTTAAAGCTTTCATGGGTCTATTGTTTATTCATATTCTCAAATATTTTCCTATTAGCCTAAATAGTAATCCTGTTGCTGCTTAACAACTAAATGCTGAAAACTGCCAGTTTGACTTAAACTGGAAATACTGGGTAAAGTTAAATGGCACATGCAAAGTGATACTTAAGGGCTTTTCTATTTACAATTTGATTTCTGAAACAACCATTCAACTAATAGTACATTTCCACCAAAATAATTAGTTGCATTCCTTCAAACAAACCCTCTTTCTTGTAATGGTGAGGGCACTCAGTATGCTGTAATCTTGACAAGTCATTTGAACAAATGGTCAGTAAAAGAATTTTAAAATGTGAAACTGTATTGTCAAAGTAAAACCTGTCAAAAATGTAGTTTAATGCACTTTAAAGGCAAGGAAGAGCTTGAATTCAGCTGGCATTAGATTAAGATTCACACGTTGAAAACAAATTAATTTGTTTGCCAGTGTTACCTTTTATTACATACACATAGAAGACTGTAAAAGTTGAAAGTAATTTTACTCTGTTATGCACTTTATTTTTTTGCATTCTTCTTAGAAAACCAAAATAACTGCAGGCATTTTGAGTTTTAATTCTAATTGATGCAGTTGTTTAAATTGGGAATACTGGAAAAAAGTCTTATGTGAAAGTATTCTTTCTGGTATTTAAAAATAATTACAAAATTTCTGTGGCCTAAGAATTTTTAAAACCATCCTTTAGAAAATCGAAGTATTGGACCAGTCTGAAATTAACCAAACATAAGCTCACACAAGGGTAACAAAGGGAGTGTTCTAAATGCAAAGGATATGAAATTATGCTGCCTAGTGTTACTTTGTGGATTATACAGTTCTAAGACCTGGTACTTGAAGTACATATAAATGGCACAGTGCATTCTATGGAGCATTAGAAGTGTGTTGCAAGTTTTGGGCCATCCTTATTTTTCCAAAGTCTCCAAAAATATATATATATTTTTTAACAAAGAGTAATGTAAAGTATACCTCCTTATGCAAGTGTTACTGATAGAAATTGTTACATTTTCTTTTAATAAACAAAAGGGACAAAATCTTTTATTCGTATTTTTCAAATAAAACGTGCTCTTTGCTATGGTGACGGGTTATTGTATTCCTCATCATAATTCAAATGTGTTATTTTGTCTTCACTCCTGTATTCTATACTCACCAAGGAACCAGAACCTCTAAAGACACTCGTCTTGACAACTCAGATGTGACACACTTGTATTAATGAGGCCAATGTCAGAAACGGTTTGGGAACTTGAACCGGATCTTTAATGCCTGATATTGCACTTGGATGTGCCACTATTGCAAAGACTGTCTCACATGATTATTGCTACAGATGGATAGGGATAGAGAGAAACCATGAGATCCTTTACAACAGACTGCAGTATAGCTGCTAAATGGTTCATTACTTTTACTTGTGGCAACTGTTCCCCTCCAACCATCACTGAAACTGAAATACAGTATTATAGGGGGAATACATTATCCACATGAGTGAGCTGGGGAATTGCACATCTATGAATCCAGAATGGTGGTAAAAGCCATGGTTATTATCCAAAGTTGACACAGAAGACAAAAACAGGCAAGAGCATCTACAGTGACCAAGCTCAGTCCCAGGCAATGCAAGTGCGTAGGAATCACTCATTCTTACTCAAAGGAATTAACAGGCTTTATCAACAAACTATGTCTTAGAAAATAATGATACCATGGCTCACAACAAACTTGTTGTATGCAAGGCTGTCTTTTCCAGACTGAAATAAAATTCAAAAATAAAGTTAGGATGGACAGGAAATGAAAGCAGAATTTTCTTGTTGAACCCTACTTACCCTACTCTATTGCCCATGGGCCAATTTAGACTGTGTACCACCATACTATGCAATTTTCACGTGTGCCTCACCACAGACCCAGGGGAAAAAAAAGATTATGGTAAGATAATATTTGCAAGATAAATATTGTCAGCCTGAATCTGAATGCAAGTTCAGGGAGGTTTTGTGGTATTTTGTCTTAGCAACACTTACTATCATATTGTCCTGAAATTGATGTTTAGTTTGTTTGGAGTCTATACTACTTCTATATGTGGCAAATATATTATTTATACTTACGTGCAGAAAGTCTTCAAAAGCTAGAAAGTTTTGCCTGTGAGTTTAACAGACTTTTTCTGTGGGCTTCATGATTTCATGTAGCGTTTTTGTGTCCTTGCAAGTCCTCACAAGTCCATAAAGGAAGTCCTAAAGGTCCAATAAACTTTCCTCACTAGCTCTCTCTTAATCTGGTTTTTAATCTTAATCTCTTAATACATGCACCAGAGCATATTATAGCTGATAGGCAGTCAGTACCTGCAGAAATATACTCATCCTGCAGAGCAAAAATGAACATTGGAATTAGTGCTCTTAAGAGGATCATAAGATACACAGACCTTGGAAGGTGTTAGATTCCTAGCCAAACCAGAATAAAATGAGGGTCCACAGGAACTTCCACAGTAGTGGACCTTGTCGTCATGCATGTTCAATGTCCAAATTGCTGGTGTTCTCAGTTCTCTTGTCTGGAAAGCTCAGTAAAGGTGCATGTAAATAAGTGAACTGCTTAAGTAACAGCACTGCCACATCTTCTGGGTAGGAATGGATCAGTCTGAATACATTTGTCAGTCTGACAGTGTGAACACAATTCTGAGACATACTGCAGTTCTAACACACACCTTTACCTGCAACATTAACTGTTTTGAATTGGATTGCTCTCAACCTTGTTATTAAGATTATGCATTGTTTCTTTAAATCTGAATTATTATCCTTGATTTAAGAACAATTATTTCCCTTATCTTCTGGAACTGATCTGAGGACAAAGCACCTGCAATTAAAATTCAGCCCTGTTTTGAAGTCTCGAGCACACACATCTAAGAGCCAGTTTCATTATTGGATTTGGGCTGGGCAAAAATCAAACACTGCTTGTGTTTGAAGAGTAAGGCTCACTCTTACTAAGCAAACTGGGGGTTTTTTGCTAGTGTAGGTCTATTGAATTGAAACTGTGCTTGATGTGAAAAAGTTTATAAAAGTACACACATTCTCATTATGTCATATAAACCACATTCAGATTTCTCAAAAAGTAAAAACAGCTCATAATCTGTACTATATACAGAGTATATTAACTCTTTTTAAAATCAAGCTTGCATTTTTCAGATAGTTCAAATGCTTTGTGCTACACAAATTTTCAGCTGTGTAACTGTAACATGGAGCAGAATAATTGAGAGATCAAAATCTTGTTAATCTCTAGCTGCTCTAACTATAAAAAGGAGAAAACTTGAAAATGTTTCTTTTTGATACAAATTGGATTATCAGCTGTGAAAAACAAGTCACTTGCATATGATGTTGTCAACAATAAAAATAATAATGTTATTGTTCTTTCTTACTTGTTTTTAGCATAATTTTTTAAGGTAGAGTGCCACAATATGCCTTAAGTGTTGGTTAAATGAGTTATATAACTGCAAGAATAGCAAGTGATTTTCTGAGAGAAGGAAATGAAATGTAAAGTAAAACTCTAAAATCTTGTACATGAAACAGAAGCTCAAACTCTTTAGGCTTATCAGAAACCACCACCTCATAAAAATATTCTATCCCATGTAGTGCTGTTTAAAAAAAAAAAAAAAGCCCTCTAATGCTCACTTGATGTTGTGTCCTTTCCAAATGACCATTCCATGTATCTTTATCAATTGTTTTTTTACTTTCAGTAAGACTCACTGCATTTGTTTTACAAACTTTCTTCTTTTGTTTTCCTCAGAACATGAAGAAGTCACTTCTGTTGAATTTGATGGAAAGTCTGTCAGAAGGACAGTTCTTTGACCAAGTCCAGTATAGAACCTCTCACCAAAATCTGCAAGGGCTAATCAATAACTAAGTGGTCAAAGCACTTTGTCAAGGATGTGCAAGACTGACTTCAGAGCAGGATGTTAGATGGGAATCTCCCACTTCAGCTGTTCCTTTATCATAATCTCATATTAGAAGTTTCAATGAATTTTGACTGTTTTTTAATGAGTATTTTTTGGTAAAACACTATTCATGTTTTCTGCCAGCATCTGTGGGGCTGAGGGATCCTGTTAAATACTTTTCACTTTGTATCCTGCTTTATTGTTCATCTCCTTTTTCTTTTCTTTTTTATTTTTTTAAATTTTTTATCCCTTTTTGCACTGGGTGCTTGAAGCACTGCAGTATAATAACTTAGGTTCAGAATATCAGGGGAATCTAGGAATAAAACTCCATCTCTCTGACAAAATAGAAATACTTTTCAGTGGTATCAGATGCCAAGTGTACTAATCTTCATTTTTGTACCCCAGGGCAAACATTTAAATTGGACTTTATCACAGCTGAATTCCCTTTTTTCCCAACATATTACAAAATTCAAATCATCTTCTATTATAACTTAAGAAATCTTGCTGGTTTTAAGCATTTATTTTGTCCAAGACCCCGGTGCCTAAGTCACATAGAAAATGACATTTGCCTAAGTAATTACTTACTTAAAAGGCAAGATTTCTGATTTCAGTGTTCAAAGCAAAGACTTATAAGGGAGGGAAGGGAATTATAGGAAGCATGAAGAGCAATTGAAGGATAGTAGAGTAGACAACAAACAGCACAGGAAGGATGTGATTGCACAAAAATGATCAGAAATACGTCACAAAGTACATAGTAATACAGGACAGATTTTTCAATATGGTATTACAATTCTTATTATAAATTTTATGAGTTAAAATTGCAATATTTTATAACTAGTCTCCTAGAAGTCAATAAAAATGTAATTTATATGCAATATATAATGGGGATAGGTTAGGAAATCCAGAAAAAATGCAGTGGAGAATGGACCTAATTAAAAGCTATTTATTTATTTCTTATTGTGTTTCTTTATACTATTCAGCTTATGCTAATTTCTATTGCTGATCTTGTAAATAACCCATACTGCTGTATCAGTCATATACACACAGATTCCCACTGATATTCCTAGGTTTTTTTGCTTGGTAGTTTGACACAGATTTTGAAAGTATTTAGTTTGTTTTGCAGGAAGTTTTGGACTGTACTTTTCTAATGAAAAACTGCTACAACTTCCTCCCTTCTGGAGAAGCATTTTATTTTTTCTGATAAAGATTATAGATTGCAAAAACAGTGACAAAAGCTACCCAGATGGCTGCAGCTGAAAACAGTAATGTTCTTACATACAGGAATCTATCACTTTTTGCCTGGCTTGTATCCCTGCAAAATATTGTCACAAGGCATTGGAGGAAGCTGTGGTTATGATGTACATAAGAACACCTGTGCTAACCCTGTTCTATTTCTTTCACATCTAACCAATTTTCAGGTTAGGTGAGTCTAATATGACTTCATTGTTCACACTTTATTTACCTTGTGCGGAAAAAAAAAAAGGCACAAAAACATACACCTTACATGAAACACAGAACATAAATGCACAATATGTGCACCTTATGCTCTATCCAGCTTACTCTGTAAGCTTTATCCCTTCAATGACAAAGTGAAAAGGAGCAAAATCTTAGGCTGTCTTGGACATTCAACCTCCACGCTGGATTCTCAACTGTTAGGTCAATGAAAGAATAATGTGTTCATGCAAAGATGCAACGTATCAATTGAAAAGTACGTTACTTTGAAGTCGCGTCAGCAGTTTAGACTTGAACTCAGACTGTCTCTTCACAAGTTATATTTTAGAAGGAAAGAACCACTTTTGAGAAAATGGGTCGGATGATAGAAACATCCTAATTCAAGTCAGTGGAAAGAGTACTTGGTGTCTTGTAGAGTTCTGCATTCTGACAGCCAGGAAGATGCTGCTATGATGTGTTATTGTGAAAAAGAAAACTGTTGGCCTTTGAAAGTGAAAAGGCTCTCCTTGTTTTCGAGGTGTTTTACAACAGGCATTATCACAGCTTGACAGGATTTATCCTGAATGTGAGAGGCTGTGATGGTCAATCTGTGTTTTTGCACTTTGGCCAGTTCCCATTGATGGTGCAGTCTGCATGGTCCCTGGTATTGCTCAGGAGCATCCCGTTCTGAACAGAGTTTTTAATAAAAGTTTGATGGTAAATGTACTTGGTTCAAAAAATTAATATGAAACACTGAGCATTTCAGTTCAAGGTCACTAGTTCATATTTGACATGGAAATGCAAAATGCAAACGTGATTAGCACTAAATGACTACTTCTTTACAGGAAATTTGTTTCTAATCTCACTTCAGTGTTGGTACAGCAAACCTGCATGATGGCAGTGCCAAAGAAATAGTCACTCAGTAGGGACACCATATGCCTGTCTGCTCCTAATTATATTCTGAATCACTTGTTGGACTATGGGGATTTGACAAGTAATCCTATATAACACCTATCCAATTTTTAAGTAAAAGCACTGTGGCTTTTTCAGCACAACATTCCGTCTCCAGATTCCACCCTTGCTAAATCACTGCTGTTGTTCCCAGATTGCAGTGGAACCAAAGAATTTCTGAATGACAAAGATCTGAACTTCTTGCCACCACCTGGGTGGCAAGAATCTACCACCAGCTGAGATTTGTTACTTCAAGAGACTTAACATCTACATGAGGGTGATAAAACCTCTCATCCAACTGACAAGTGGAAAATAAACAGAATACTACTATTAATATTTTTCACAATAGAAAAGTGAAAAGAAAAACTAGGAGATATAAAATGAGTTTTTAGTTAACAGATTTGAAATAAACAAAATTAGATACTTTTTCACATGGCATAAAACTGAGTGGTAAAATTCAAGAGCTGATAGAATTTTTTTCCATGTTAGATGTGGCTTTGGAAGCCACAGAGCTGTAATTTGTTCTTAGGCATGGTGTTGTTGATCTGCACTATTATCCTGTTTTTTTACCTGATGAAAAGAAATCTGGCTTCTGGCAAAGAGAAGAGTTACTAAAAATGAGACCTGGTATCAATAGCTTTAAAACTGGTTTCAGTGTTTCATGCCTAACAGTTTGGAATACAAAGAAGCCATCAAATAATTTCCAGCCCTGTAATACTTACCTGCATCCTCTTCTGTATCTTTTAAATCTGCCAGTCACCCAGTTACAGATGTAGTTCATGAACCTTCTTCAGCCTGCTTGGTTCATCTGTAGATAATGCCACTCAGGAAAATGAACCCACATGTTCATTTAAGGTCCAATGAGTTATGAAATGGAAGTCAACGAACTACTGGCCTCTACTCATCCTGTACTGTCCGCAGGCTTCTATTATCCCATTCAAAATGCTCTGAAGTGAGTCATTACTTAATTAAATTACTGAGAGCTGAGATTACAGAGAAACCACATAAAATATTCAGAGAATCAGTTTTAAAGAGAAATAGAAACGTGAACCACTATATTGCTCAACTATTAATCACATCATCTGTGACACTCACATGGTTCTTTCCTTTTATGTGTGAGACTGTAGCTGACAAAACACCTGTTGAGAAATTAACTCAGTTATGTGCTTTATTCAGTATTAGGACAGCTCAAAGACAACTTTGAAATTAATGATTCCAACTATATATGTTAAAACTTGAGAAATTCAAAGTAAACCAAACTAACCGTTTAAATCCATCCACTGCTGAAAGTGGTTATTTAGAAGAATACGTTGAACTATCACATTTTCTGCTTCAAATGGGATAAATTGGAAGAAAGGAAATTAATATTTTAAGCATATGAATTTATAAATTTTACATTATCCATGTAATAAGCAAATAAATTATTCATACTATGCAGAAAGAAAAGACATGTGTGGCCAAAACACATGTACTTCTTACCTGCAAATTTGTGAGTGGTTTTATTATAATTGCTCCTCTCCAGTGCCTAAACTTTTTAAATAAATCACTCTTAGTTAGATTCACTGATAAAATTTTAAATTGTCTGTATAAAAATAGACTGTTTTGTAGAAAAAAAAAATGTTGCTTACTGAGGAAAAAAAGGTCATGCATTTAATTTAACAAAAGACAGTATAATCATATTGATTATAATAAAATACATGTATGGAACTAGGACTATGAATGACTCTGTGTAGGTCTTTCTGTGTGTAAACATATCACATAAATACATTTAAACTTATAATTCTCACTTCCTCTTTCAGAATGAATATTGCATTCTTTGCATACTAAGAGTGTTATGCTAATACACAAAAATTCTATGGGGTATTGATTGTTTTGCAATGAGCTATTTCTTCGTTCCTTCTTGATCAGTGGAACATTTATTTGTTTCTTGTCTTTAAAATTCATCATTCTACCCAGGCTTGTATCTAGCTTACAGCATTTTATTCGCTCTGTCAATGTCATTTGCAAATGTGACAGCTACCACCCATGGTAACAGCTTATTTATTTATACTGAATCTGCACCAATATACCGGCCAAAATAGTCATAAAATCAGTTAGGTATGGACATTTAATGTGTTTCTGCACAAAAATGCAAGAGAAAATACTGATCATATAAATAAGTAATTCTGCCTATTTAATTTAGAATATTTTGAATATTCTAAGGAAACAGCCTTATATTACAAAGTTCTGCTTACAGGTCCAATTTTACTCAATAAATCAGATCCCCCACTTCCACAGAGTCAAACCACACATACATCCCCCTGTTTCATTCTAAACGCGTTAAATACACATTAAAATTAAAAACTTGGTTTGAATAAACAGTAAGAAACAGTGTCTTAAAGAGAGAAGTAGAAAGTCATAGCAGAGCAACAAATTTCATGCATTCGTGTCAAACTAGACAGATTTTATTCTTGTACTAAAATGTTTCAATACATCATCTTTACTGTTGTGTTTATTCGAGAGAAGCAAGGGTTTGTTTTTTTTTTCATCAAACTGAAAAAAACCTCTTTCCGATTGCTGATATATACTAACTGACTGGGATATTCCTTCTTATTCATTTGGGATAACATTGGGGATAGAGATTATTTCTGTATGATGTATTTATATGTACGTGTCTGTTTTTTAGGATGAACCACAGGACTGAAGGGACCACTTAGTTCTGGGATGGCTCCCCTGCTCTGCTGCTTCCATTTGAAATAGGTTTAAATTTTCTTTTTGTTCAAAGTTGCTGCTCTGATAGCCTTCCTGGGAGAAAATTGTTTCACGTTCCAAGATGTTGGGGGCATATTAGGGTAGAAATGACAGTGGGTGATATGTGCTTAGAGGCATTTAATTTTCTGTTTCAAAAAGCCCATGGTGGCCACAGCTCTGATCTATATTTTAGCCATCGCTGATGCCTCTACATTACCTAAGATCCTTACAGAGCATACAGAATATTTTGTATGGGAAAAATGTGACTGACATGAGATTCAAACATCTTTTAGTCAAAAATTTTCTATTTTAACCACTCTACATGAGACAAAATGCACATAACTGCCTATAAATCAAGGCTATGGTGTTAAAAGATATAATGGTGGGTTTTGTCCTTCTATCCTGCAGAATCACAGTCACAGGCCAACCTACATCATTTTGGGCTTCTCCTGAGACTTAAATTTTGTGCAGCTGGGCATGATATCTTTTGTATATTGCTGGATGGAGTGAAACTGCTTCCCAGCAGGGCTTTCTAAATGAATTTTTGCTGTAAGTCACACATCCAACTGCAATGTATTCACACTGTTTTTGAGAGACACAACACTAAGAAAGAGGTTTCTGTATGAAGAAGTAACTCAGTTCAGCACTTGAGAATCATGGCTGTTGATATCTTATGGAATATAGGCATGAGGGAATAAGAAGCTCTGCTTTCCCATACTCCTGGGAACTCAAGTACTTGTTTAGGTTGTTTGGCATTTAGATCTCTGTCTAATAGGAGACTTGATTTCATTTGTTAGCCTCAAGACTGGGTGGACAAGGTCTAGACTCCCCTAATGCTTGTTAGCAATCCCTCTGGCTTGTTTTTATTTGTAAGTAAATTTGATTTTAACTTATTGTATGATTTGACTCTCAGGCACGGCAGAAATACAAGCAAATAGATAATCTAGAGCAGAAAAACTTTTCCTGAACTTCTCTGTTTTTCTTACATTCTTCAGTCAGTGGAAAATAAAGCATTAGCAATTCCAACGCTTTCAAAGATTTAATGATTAATTTTTGCTATCAGGTTGGGGTAGACAATTGTATAATGACTTATGATAATGTGTTCTTGTGTGTTTGACTTGCCAACCATGTGCTGGAGTCACCTCTGTCCCAGTGATGCTGCAGCAGGGCTGATCTCCGTCTCCCCACAGTCCTGTCCTTCCTGGCCATAGGCACCACTAAGCCCATAGGTGCCACTCCCAGGCCCAAATCCTGGCCACTCCACCCAGGGGTGACTCCTGCAGCCCACCCTGGCTGTGCAAGTCTGGACATCTGGACACAGCACAGCCATGACCTGTCCATATGCCTGGCATTCCTTTTTCAGAGCCTCTTGTGTGATTTCCAAAATGCTTTCTCATGTCATCCCTACCTTGCCCAGTCTAACTCCTATAAAAGCCAATACGAATGTTGCTGCCCTTTGGACTGCCCTTTGAATTAACTGTGCCTCCAACCTGCATTCTGTAAACTTAAGAGCATCTCCTCATGGTTAGTGGTCAGACAAGAAATGGCCTCAGATGATGCAGCATTTACGCAGTGAATTTGGTTTGCATGGGCAGGTTTTGGTAAGGGGGGATGACAGTGGTGGCTTCTGTGAGAAGCTTCTAGAAGCTTCCTCCATGTCCAATAGAGCCAATGCCAGCTGGTTCCAGGACAGATTTCTGGCCAAGGCTGGGCCAATCAAAAGTGGTAGCAATACCTCTGTGGTAACATATTGAAGAAGAAGAAGAAGAAGAAGAAGAAGAAGAAGAAGAAGAAGAAGAAAGAAGAAGAAGAAGAAAGAAGAAGAAGAAGAAGAAGAAGAAGAAGAAGATGAAGAAGAAAAACAATTACTGTGCAGTTGCAATTGCAGCTGGAGAAGAGTGGGGTGAGAAAATGGGAGAGGAACACCTCTGCAGACACCAAGGTCAGTGAAGAAGGAGGGGAAGGAGGTGCTCCAGGAACTGGAGCTGAGATTCCTCTGCAGCCCCTGGTGCAGACCATGGTGAGGCAGCTGTGCCCTTGCAGCCCATGGAAGTCCATGGCGATGCAGAGATCTGCGGCCTGTGGAGGAGAACCCTGACTGGGCGGGTGGATGCCTGAGAGCAGGCGGCATGGAACCTGTGGGAGACCTGCACTGGAACAGGCTCCTTGGGCACATGGAGCACGTAGCCCATGCTGGACCAGGTTTCCTGGTAGGACTTGAAAGACTGTGCTTTAAGGGCTGCATCCCATTGAAATGTGTGAGTCATACTGCAGCAGTTTGTGGAGAACTGCTGCCCATGGGATGGACTCCTGCTGGAGAAGTCCATGGAGAAATTCCAGAATAGGAGAAGGACTCCTACTTCCTCACCAGCAGCAGGAGCAACATACAATGAACCAACTGCAACCTCTATTCCCTGTCTTCCAGTGTCACTGGGAGGAGGAGCTCGAGCTGGGAAGGAGGGAGGAGTGGGGAGAAAGTGTTTTACGGTCTTATTTTGCTTCTCATTATGCTGATTATTGTTAGTAATAAATTCAATTAATATCTCTAATTCGAGTCTGTTTTTTCAGTGGCAGTATTTGATGAGTGATTTCTTTCTGTCTTTATCTCAGCCTATGAATCCTTCATTATATTTTTTCTCCCCTGTCCAGCTGCAAAGAGGAGTGATAGAGAGGCTTTGGTGGGTGTCTGGCATCCAACACCTAGCTATTCTTATTTTGTTGCTTTGCATAGCTTGAGGGCAGTTGATGTGATTTAATACATCTAGCTCAGAGAATATATTCAATAGTTTTCTGCTTGGCAACAAAGCCTAGTTACCAAACAAGATTGCAGAGAGGAAAAGTCATTCCCTCCTTGCCATTGGATTTTGCCACTCCTACCAACTTCAAATTGAATCTGAAGTAGCACAAACAAAAGTGTGATCAGTTTCTCAGTGTGAATGAAGATAATCTCTAAAACATATCCTGACGTGATAAAATCTACGACCCACAAAAAGAAAACCCCTCTGTATTGAAAAAAATCTCCCCAAGCTTTGTATAGCACTGCCACATTATGTGAAGAAAAAAAACAATGTATATTGCATAATATACATTTGGAGCATAGTACATGGTGTAATTCCTGAGTAAATTGTTACTGTACATCACCATTCATAATTGTGTTTGCCATAAGACAATATAAATTTTATTTCAGGCATAGGAAAAGACACTATTTTCTTATGCTTTTAAATCTAATTGCTTAGAATGTTCTATGAAACTCCATGTAGTCTTGTGCAGAGAACAAGAAAACTAGAAATTCTTTCTTTAGTCCATTCTAAACATGCTTTCTTTACCTCTCATTTTCCACAGCAGTGATCAAGGCTCAAAAAAGCTCTTGTAACACTTTTCAGATGGTTTCAGTCATTTTCGCTTCACTTGATGGAGATTACTATTCCCATGTGTTGTGTTAGCAAAGTAGTCATGCAACACATTTGAAGCTTGAATTAAAAGTCCATTTCTTCCCCCTGAACAAGATTCATAAATAAAAAATATCTTCTTTGAATAAAATTCAGGTATTGCACTGAAGGGAAAAGGCTTTATATGTTAACACTGTCAAGACTCAACGATGCATAGTAAAATAGCTCCACAAGTGATGAAATTCAGATTTCAAGCTAAATTCTCCAACTTTCATATTTAAAAAATCCTCCAGTTTACTCAGTTTTGTTAGGATTTAGGATCAGTTCAATTTTATTATGCATGTGTGCTAAATAGAAGCCTCAGATATATAGGCTGCCTTTCTGTACCTTAGGTCATCACTCCTAGGTTTTTCCTGCTGTCCTAGAGGAGATGACTTTCAGAACATTATATCTGACAGTGCTAGGTGACATCTAGATACATCCATTTATCACTCACACACTTTTTCCTCCCCCTAACTCCAAAGTTCATTCTGCAGGTTGTATCCTACTTCATCCTTGTACACTTAGCTGACTGTCAGTGATAAAGAAGTGAAGACTATTAGTAATCTTTGGGATGTTGTTAAAATGATCTGTTGAATGATGTCAAATCACATCTATTCCTGCAGCTGTCAAAGGAATGCAGTTGTTCAGATTATGGTCTTTCCAAGAACTGATGGTTCTGTTAGCTCCCTTGAAAGAACACTGACAATTGTACACACTCATATCATATCAGTGAGGCATTAAGGAAGGTATCCACACTCAGTTTTCATTCTTTGTGCATGAACACTCTCTCTGGCTAATAGGAATTTAACTCTGTTTGATAGCAAGACATTAGAATAACTATGTGTATCCAGCTGGGAAAACTGAAATTCTTTACTGGTCAAGTGTTCAAGTGCCATACCGATGTAATACGCAGTATTTAAATGTGTTATGTATGTGTCTAAGGTTTGAATGAGAGCAAGTTCATTTTTAACCTGTGCTTTCAGAGTGTAATTAGTTTTGTGTGAATTCAACTGATCTTTTCTCACTGTTTTGTCCACCACTGTTCAAAAGACCACTATAAAAAAAGGTAGACTTGAAGACAAAAGTAGATTAGACATGATTATCTTGGTTATACATATAGAGCTGTTTAAAAGAAAAAATAAAATAACCTGCTAGAGAAATTCAAAGCCTGATTTATATTTCTTTGACAATTTTCCTAACAAAAGTCATACTTCACATTTTGGAAAATGCAGCCCCTTTCAGAAATTAATTGATTTAAAGAGTATGAATATGTCAGATGTATCTTATGAAATAATTAATTGTACAGATTTGCACAGATCAAATTGAAAAAAAACCCTCTGTCCTCCTATATTTATCTTTAGTTCTGTGAACTTATTACATATCAAATAGACATGCATATCAAATAATCATGAAAAGTTACATATCAAATAATCATGAAAAGTTACAGCTGCTTAAATATGTTTCTGTTCTGAAATGACTGTTGGTTTCCTTGCTATTTTACTGATGTGTTTACTAAAGACAGACAGGGTGGTTTTGCTCATTATGTCAATAGAGTTGAAACTCTGTTTCTGTGCACTTGGGGGCCTCTCATGTTTTTGAAAGTAGCTGAAAGCTTTAAAATCATTTAGTTGGCTTGATTAGACAGCGACCCTTTGCCTGTCATTGATTTCAGGATCTAGAGTTTATTAACAGGTCACCAGGGTACTTTTTTCCCTTCGTGTTGTTGGACATTACCCAGCTTGAACAGCTGAATACTAAACTAAATCAGAACTGATGTTGTTCTCTTTAAAAAGGTTTCAGTGTTTCATTTTCCTTGGTATGGTTACAGAATTTTCATATCTATACTGGTACTTTAATATATTTTACATGCTTATGTGCTAATTCTAGAATTTTTATTGATTTTTTAATATAGGAATGCAAGTGAAAAATAAATGGTGACTCAGTATGGATTTCAGTTACAGATTAATCCATATGAAAGGCTTTTAAAAAAACCCTACCAAACAAAACAAAACAAAAAACAAACCAGAGCGAAAAAGCCAAACCAGTTATTACTAAAGTAAAAGCTCATAAAGTGATTTGCAGCATGCCGTATCACTCCTTTCTGAAAACAGAACCAGAATGGCAGGTTTTCTGTGTAGTACTTACATGAACATTCAGTGAATAAAGTGCAGTGGAGAAAGAAGCATCACAGTCTGCAGATCAGTGGCCATAGCGTGGCTGTGCATAAAGCATTGATTGAAGGCATTGGTAGCAGGGTGCTGTGCAGAGCATCTAACAGCTGTGTAAACACCAGGATAAAATGGATGCTGTCTGACACAGCTTGCAATACCTCCTGGTTTGGTGCAGTTTTCATGCTTGGGAAGTGCACCTGCTATTCCATCATTACATAGCTTGAAAATAGTGAGTAGTACAGGATTGAAGTCCAATTTCCACACAAAAGCACTCAACCCATTATTTGTACTTTTGACTCTGACCTTCAGCTGGCTATCCTCTGAAATGTTTTCTGGTCAGTTCTGCATGCATTTGATTGAGGCTACAGTCAGGTTATGTTCACCTAACCTACCCTGGAATGTCACATGAGAGAGCATCCCAATTTTTACACATGTCTACGTATAGGAAATATTTCTTTATTCATAAGAGTCAATGCATTGTGGAAGGTGTAAAATTGGATAGACAGAGAAACATCTTTGACAACTGAGTTTTGGCTGATACAAGTAAACTGTAGGACTATTTTCTTCAAATTTCTGCTGTGAAGTAGACCTCAACATACTGATACATAGGATTTTGAGTATTTTTGTTTGATTGTTTCAGATAGGCAAAATCATAGAATCATAGAATGGTTTGGGTTGGAAGGGACCTTTAAAGGTCATTTACTTCCAGGGCTCTTCCAATGGGCAGGGACATTGTCCACTAGATCAGGTTGCTCAGAGCCCAGTCCAAGCTGCCTATGAACATTTCCAGGGACGGTGCATCTATGACATTTATGGACAAGTTATGCCAGTGTGTCACCACCTTCAATATCTAATTTGAAGCGACCCTATTTCCATTTAAAACCATTAGCTCTTGTCCTTTCACAACAAGCCCTACTAAACTTTTTCCCTGTACTTCTAAAAAGCCCACTTTCAAATCTGAAGCACCACAATAAGGTCTCCCTGGTGCCTTCTCTTCTCCAGGATGAGAAACCCCAACTGTCCTAGCCTGTCCTCATAGGAAAAGTTTTCCATCCCCTTGATAATTTTTGTCACTCTCCTCTGGACCTGCTCCAACAGGCCCTTTTGTTCCTTTGTGCTGAGGACCCCCAAGCAGGTGGCAGTGTTCCAGGTGAGGTCATACAAGAATGGGGCAGAGGGGCAGAATCCCCTCCCTCTCCCTGCTGGCCACCCTGCTTTGGATGCAGCCCAGGACACCACTGGCTTTCTAGGCTGCAAACACACAGTCAGTATTGACTCATGTCCATCCTATCATCCACCAGCACCCCCAAGTCCTTCTCAACAGGACTGCTCTGAATTTGTTTAACTCCAGTTGAACTAGAACTATTTCTGGTTTCCTCAGATATTGCATATCTTCCATTAGTTTAGATTGCATATCTTTCCATTAGAAATCAATATTTAGAACCACTAGTTGTGGAAGAGCTTTGCCTCATAAAAGTAGTCAGTGAATTTTGTAGTGAATTTTCTGGCAAATGAAGGGAACAGAGGTTGCTTTGATTTTTGGTCCTAATGTGCATGCTACACTGCAGAATTTTTCCTGGTAAATGTGATTATCTACTTTGTATGTTGTCCATAGTCACCTGAAGTTTATGAAAAAACATCTTATCTCTCTTTAGGGCTCCCATCTTTCTTTCAAAATAGGTACTTTGAAGCTGTGCTTTATGATATAGTTTCTTTAAGAAATTCTTGGTTGCTTCTGATAGTTTTTCACTCTAGAGTAGTTGCTTTTTTTCTGAGGAACCTTTCAAAAAGTCTCCTTTTTTATTCAGGGCCTTCATACAAAAAGATGTATATGGTACCAGCTTTAGCCACCACCCCTGCAGCCTCTCTTCACCTTCCAACATCTTGCAACATAAGATAAATACACTGATTCTTGTCTGTTGCTTTTGATGAATAAGCTGACAACAATGGTGTCTGTACCCTTTTTTTTTTTTTTGTTTAAACTTTCCCTGTCTAAATGGCAGAAAAATATAATCTCATTTGATTTTTATGACAATTCGTTCAATATTTGCATTATGTTTTGAATATGATTTTAGTTTGGCATCAATAATGAAAAAAGGTTTTAATAGTTACAGTTTTTCTATATTCCAATTCTCTTTTTCTTTCCTATAATAGAGAAATATAGATAATATTTTCCTCCACTCATTTCTATAACTTATTTCAAAACTTAAATTCTTTTTCCTGTGTTGAGGGAACTGTAACAAACTCAGTAATTGTTTTGACACATACTTTAAATTATGAGGTAAGAACTGTAATTTTGAAACATACTTTTTTTTTGCCATTTGTTAAATGGCCTGAGACAAAAAGAAAAATTAAGTACTTTATCAAAATAGACTACATTTATTTATAATTCCTCTGGGGAGAAAGCATTCATCATACCTCCCCGTTCTCCCCCATCTTTTCATCCTGAGCTATAATCCCATCATTTGCTTGACCAACTTTCTTCAACTTTGACCTTTGGTTTAGTCGTGCAGTGTAAAAAGTATTAATCTGGCACAAGCACCCAGGTGTGATCTGTTTGCCTATACAGTTGTGGTTTCTCTGCCCCTCATTTGTCTTAATAACACAGCCAGCAGCATTGAGAGGCCCAGTCAGGTCACATCAGTTAATGGACTGTTCTTGTCACAGACCGAATTCTCTTGTTAGAGGCAGAAGGGAATCATTTCAATGTTAGATTTCTTCTGTACATTATCTATCTGTATACTGTCCCCCTCCCCTGCAGCTCTCCTGTCTAAACCATCACTGGTTTTAATTAATATACCCTCTTTCTTTCTTTGAGTCAGTGAGCCAAGGATAACCTATGATGTGTCATTTTCTGTTATGTTGTACTATCTGTATGCCAGTATCTTGAGCATGGCATTAGATCCCATTATCAGATGATGATCCACTGTGTCTTTTGATAGACCATTGAAAAGAAAGTCAGAGAACTGCTTTTTAAGTCTTTTTTCTTAAATTTGGCATGTTTTGTTGAAGAAAACACCAATTAAATTACTAGATAATTTATTTATATTAGTGCTGAATTCACAATATAAAATTATAATACATTTAGACCACACTAACAGCAGGATATGATCCCTAATTTCACTACACAAAGCTGAATTTCAGCTGAATTTTTGCAATTAACTTAGTAGAATGGGGATGCATTCCATAATTTTATTAAGATTCAGATTACAATCAAAGGTGTCTTGGAAAGAAATTTTTTTCTTGCATTTTTGCAAAGCTCAGAGCCTGCTTCCAACCTTACTTTTAGAAGACATAACTTTATATCTTGTCCTTGTTTTGGCCCAGATCAGCAGGAGAGGGCATGACCAAGACTGTAATGTTATTCAATAGAGAAGATGTTCAGAATGACATAAAGTCTATGCTTCCTCAGAGACGTAGTATGGGAGACTAAATCAAGCAAATCAGCACTGAAAATCTTAACCATGGTTGATTTCAACACAAGTTATAAAATCTTCTTTAGAATTCAAGAATGGATTCAAATTAAAAGCTGATATTTACCTGATAAACTCAAGAGAGTTAACAAATTAGCTGTCCCACTGTAAGCCAAATATTTAAATTTTGAATTATTCATTCTGTAATCCTGAGTGTCCAGCAGATCTTGAAAAGCTTGTTGCATAAAGAAAATTAGTTTGTTTGTGGAAAATAACTCTTATCCTTTATGTATTTTCCACTAACAGATTTGCAGCTTCTGTAATTCCCCCCTCCCAGAGATTTGTGATGAGAAACTAGAGCTCCAGGTCACAAGACAGAAACTGACTACACCATGATGAAAATCCTTCTGGTGTAATTTAAAAATGTTATTAAAAAACAGTTGCTTATAAGATTGGTTAATGCATTTGATATCAACCTGATGCAAATTCTTCTTCAATGGGTGACAACCACGGTAAGAAATACAGTGAGGTTTAAAGAACATTAAATAGTTTTGAACATGGAGGTGCAAAATAATTGTTCAGAAACTTGGTAGAAAATATGATTTAAACAAAAGGAAGGAGAATATTTAGTGTGTAGAATTTTCTATAGCAATCAATTTGACTGCTGGACAATAATTAGAAACATTTGCTGCTCTGTTGCTTCAATAAACTGCACTACTCATGAATTTGGATCATATAAGCTCTCGCTGAACTTGGCCAGACCCACTGTATTGGATTGGTAAACTGCATGATTTGTGAATCAGTGATAGTGCAACTTTTGTTAAACTCAACCAGGCTGGTAGTGACGAACAGACTACAGTCAGAAATTAACCCAGCCACACCCAACCCTTATGATCCTTGAGGACCAGCTGTAAGGCAAGGCTTGTTTTTCTTCTGCCAAACCTCTATACCCTTATTGCAACAGAAGGTTGCAAAATGAAGCACAAAACATTGTGTACGATGTCATCCATAATTGTAGGAAGAAAAAAAAAAAAAAAACAAAGAAACACCTCACCTGGCTCTACTACATCCTATTTGCTGTCCCCTTAGGAACAAGCATATATGGAATTTTGTGCTTGGATTCAGACATTACCTGGAACAATGTAGTACATCAGTAGAGGATGATCATCAGCCTTTAACTTCTTACTACAATCAATCAGTGGCATATTCCTTTAAAGAAGCTCTCTGTATCTTACACCTAATCAAATCCAAGTTCACAAAGGGCTCGACATATTGTCTAGATGATTAAGTTATATATACTCTCATCCTTCTGACATGCTCACACGTTGGTAAACTTCAGTTTCTAAACTGTCATTGATTAAGTGTTGCCTGAGTTATCTAAAATAGTTTCTTTAGGACTATCTACCATTACTATATGAACTATTTCTGCTACAGTGATTTGCCATTCAAAACCAGATGACAAGATAGTTTTCAAAAATTGATCAATTAAATTATTCTTTTTGTTCAGCTTCCAGCACTGCTAGTTAAATAAAAGGAAGTAAAGATAAATTTTAAATGCATCTTTTGTAATGCGAACAGTTATTAAATCTCTGACACAGTCAATGGAGATATTAATTTAAATGGAAGGTGCGTGGTCGTGATGGAGAGGATAAAACAATATCAAGAGATTAAAGTAGCTGAAACAGTACCTCTGCTACACAAGGATAATGAAGACACCTCTGGTAGGAAGAAAGGGGAGCTGATGAGCTGAAGAGGAAAGATAAAGCAAGTCTCTTCTTCCTTGGACAAGGCATTCTCCTCTCCTACTATTCACCCAGTGCTGTGGTCTACCAGCTAGCTTCCATCTTTTCTTTTTGGACTACCACAGGTAGTTTGACACATCTTTTGGACACATCTCTTTCTTCATTTCTCACTGGCCATAGATTGCTCTGCTGTCCTCTATTTCCTCAAAATTAACATTAAATAGTAAGCATAGTTCTACATTAAGACCAATTGTACCTGTCAATGCAAATATGTAACCCCAGAAGCTCTCTTTAAAGGTGGTATTTGTGAATGTTTTGCTGTTCGTTCTTCATGACAGTGAAGAGCTTTTCATGCTGTTATCTCAAGTTATAAATATCACATGTGAAATACGTGCACATATATATACATCTGCATACAGCCTATGCTGGCATCTCACTCTTTTCACTTCAAGGACTGCAAGTGAATGCAAACATCATAATTTTACACACAATGCAGCATACTTCTGAAGGGTTAAAGTTCTTAATTTGCAAGTCAGCTGTTCTTTTCTAGGAATACACTTTTAGGGGAAATACATCAGCCTAAATACTTTGCTGTAGCCCAGAAATCATAGTAAAAGAGAAATAAATCCACTAATTTACATATATTCACTAGAGATTAGTGTTCTAATGTGTGAGACCATGCCAATGTTGGTATTATTAACTGGAGTAATGACCTGAACCTGTGGGCAGCAAGAATCTAGATATAAAACTGCAGACCTTGCTGGCACCATTCCTTCCTTAAGAACCCATTTCAATGTAAAAATAAGTGAAAAGGCTTAGGATGTAACTCATCAATAGAAAAGTGATTTTAGCCTTCTGTAGTTCTCACTCTCACTACTGCTTCTTCATTACTCAAGCCTTTACAAATTCTCTGCCTCCAGTGAACTTGCTCACTGATTTGCCCTGGATGCCTTGTGCTTATTAGCACAAGACAGCTTATTAGCTGTCTGACATCTTGTATTTCACAAAACAGTTTTCCAAAAGCCCAGGTAGATTTTGTTAAATGAACTGTTTTTACCATACTTGTCTGGGTTGAGACCTCCATATAAAATGCTAAGCAGTTAGGTAGCAGCTTAAGCTTTTTGGAAAAATTTCATGTTCTTATTTTGTCTTCCTTCTTTTCACTGCTTTCCCTGAACTAAAGACATGACCTTTAATATTTAAAAATAAAACAAAACAGACAAACAAAAAATGAGAAAAACCACCCTGTGGAAATTCCATATATTTTCAGATTTAAGAAAGTTAGCAAATTAAGAAATGCATATCCCAACAATCACTGCTTTCCAAGAGCCAGAAAGACAGAATAAGGACATATTTAGAGAGATCAAATTTAACTTATTTCAGAGCTGCCTGACCCAAGGCATAGGCCAACTTTCAATTTAGTCCTTCCAAACTTTTCTTCTCTTGGAGAGAGGACTGTTTTTATGGGACTCTCAGACACCATGCTATGTCTGCACTAGTCTCCAAGAAAGATTTCTCGTATGTACAGGCAAAAGAGATGAGCAAATGGTCTTGGCACTTTGGTTGTCACTATTAATTTTCCTGAACTTGTTTGCTTACTATTAATTATGCATGCACTAGCGAGGATGTTAGGAATGTCAGACCAGCTTTGCTAAAATGGTAAGTAAAGCTGCAACAAACTCAACGGAATGAAAACACTGAATAAGTAAAAGGTTGTTATTTATAATAGATGGGACTTCTTGAGTGATATTGATTTAGAAAAGGCTCACTTGACAAGAAATATCACTGTGTTTTTAACAGGCATTAATCACCAGATGGCTGTGGCCTTTTAGGAAAAAAAAATATTTCTTTGATTATATTATTACTTAAGTCCAGATCTTGATACCATATATCACACTCAAGTCAAATATTTGCAGAAACTTTCCAGAACACTAATGCTTGCTCTATAATGTTAAGTCCCACCAAAAACTATGGGTAAATCTTGATTTCTTTAGACAGTCTCATCCACTTGATTTTAATTTTTAGGACAGAATATCAAGTATTACTAGCAGAACACAAGTCTGAGTGAATTCAAATAAAATCTGTTCCCTGAAACTCTGTACTCTCATGGGAAGGTGCCAAATATATTCAAGCAAAATTGAAGTCTGGAATTGTCTTGATTTGTCTTAAATAGTTTATTGCACTAGCTATGAAACACTCTGGTGACAAAAGTCTACTAGAAAAATCAAATGGTGGTTGTTGTTAAACTACAAACCTTGTTCATTATTATTAATCTCGGCACTTTTTTGATATGATTTATTTTGTTTTATTAAATAGTTTTATCTAATGCTTAATTTTTTGAGCTAATGCTTTCCAATACCATATACAACAGTACTTCTCTGTACCATTTCTATCAAAGGTCCAGCAAGCAATGACAAGAAAAACATTTTTACAGTATAGAATTGCAGACCAAATGGAAAACATGCATATTGACAAACACTAACGTAAAAAAAAAAAAAGAAAAAAATTGAAAAAATTTAAAGATGACCTGAAGAAGTTTCCACCATAAAAACTGTCTGAACCTTCAGAAGTCAGACAAGAATATTTAATTAGATATTTTTTCCTATGTATGCTGATATTCAACAATCTCATTCCCATGTTACTTTTCTTAGGTTGCTGAAAGAAAGATCCAAAGTTTGACACTCCTCACAACCCTATATATTTGTAAAAGTGATGTTTTCCATATAGAGAAACACAGAGTGTCTGGGAACGTTCTCTTGCTTAGGATTTTCAAAACCAAAAATTTTATTAGGATTATGGCCTCCTTGAGGCTATGTTTTCATTTTTGTTCAGCTTTTTGCCTAGAAACCATCTCTTCCAAGGTTTATGCACTATTTTTGAGTCTATCTAAACAGAGCTGGAGGATGATTGCTCATTCTCTTCTATCTCCTTTCTCTCGCTTATTTCTTACTCTCTTTTACTATATTCCTCTGCTTAAAAAATGTAAATTTTTTACAGTTCTAGGACTCCTCTGAACAAGCCCTAGTGTCCTCTGCTTTATGTAATTATTAAAAATGGTTCCACGTGTTGCTTCTTACATTATGTTTCTAAGCTTTTACTAACAGACTTTTTTTAGATTATTCTACTCCAGACTTGCATACACATTACATATATATGTATATATATATATATATATATATGTACACACACGTATACACACACACATGCATACATATATGCAGAAAATCACAAATACTTCTAGACAAATATCACCCAAAATGATACACAATCATAAGCTCTGTCTGGCAATGAGAAAATGAATGGGCATATTTGCTAATGATGAACAGCAATGCAGCTCAGAATTTAGTTTCACCCAGTTGTCACTACTTTATCAGACTTGAGCAGAGGAACTTCAGCTGAGAGGTGACTGTGTCATCTAAAACAATAATAGTGTTCTAGCCTAATGTTTCTGCACTATAATTTAATGGGTTTGACTCACCTTTTTGCTGGCTGGTAGTGGGGGTTTTATCTTGCCCTTTCTTCTGGACTGATTTTCTGCTAGAGTGCAGCCTTTGGCTTGCAGGCATATTGGAAGTGAAAGCAATGGAATTCCCATCACTGTCCATGTGCACCTTCTGTGTACTTCTAATAGCCTTGCAAGCCCTAAGTTCTGAGTAAGACAGGAGGATAAAAGAAAATTACTTTCCTTGATTTCAGTCATAAGTGCACAGGTTCAAAGATAGAAACACAAAATTCTTAACAGCTACATCTGCATCATGTAACCACCACAAATTAATGCACTAATAGAAGCAGATCAAACAAGATAAAAGAAAAAAATATGCTTAAGGGAAAGTCTGACCCTAAAATACTTCTGTGTTTCAATTTTTGTCATGATTATTGGCTACAGAAATTGAACCTTTCTTTTCTTTTTAAAGATATATGGCTTCTTATGCAAGTACTAGATTTGGGAAACTAAATTTTTATGCTGCCATACAACATCTAAATTCATACAAAGTATTGTGTTTCAATACTATGATGTGATAAAGAAGCTCCAGAAAGATCAACTATTGCATAACCCTTCAAAAAAATCTCTCAGGAATTGTAGCTGCAAGCACTTGTGTTTCTGTGTCCCAGAATTCATTGATACCTTTTTCTGTGCAACTCAGTTGCATCTCAGAAATTTGATGCATTATATAGATTTTTTGAGAAAATTTCCAAGTAGAAAAAGCTCTACTACAATTTGGTTCTTTTCTTTCTGGCAGTTTCGTTTCTTGTTTTCATCTGATCTTTGTGTGCATGTTTCATAGTAATGTTGTACAATCCAGCAATAAATATAAAATATTACCTGTGTCATACCTGTGTACCCCATTGCTTTTTCCAATGCAGGAAGATTTGATGTTTTAAACAGAAAAAAATTATGTGCTTTTGGTAACACCATAACAACTTTTCCATTTAGGAAAGTCCCTAAAACCTCAGTGTGAAGATTGAAATAATGATCAGGGACAATACATTACTATATTACTTTTTCTTAATTTTAATGAGTAAATGGCATTCATGCTTGTTGTAGTTAGCAGACATAACAAAAAGTAATGATATAAGAAATTATTTTAGCACAGTGACAGATATGAAATATGGAAAATATCAGCAATTATTGATCAAACAACATATTCCTTCTATATAAAGTAATGAATACTATTTATATTTTAAAGAAATTCTGTATTCTTTCAGCATGTCTATTGAAATACTCATGCAGAAGGTAAAAAATATATATTTTATAAGAGCTCCGCACTGTTTCTAGGCAAAGGATGTAAAAATATTTAGGATAAATTACACAGCAACATGTAATTAACACAGAAGTCCTAGTCTCATTTCCAAATGCTTAAATAGCTGAGAGCATCTAGATATTTGGATTTGGCCTAATTGGAATTGAAAATTCCAAGCATATTTTCCCAAACTGCCTGTGTCCTGTTTACTAATAAATCACTCAGACCATTCACCATTAGATATGCAGAGCATAAGAGAGTCACTTGAGCTGCATGTCATGTTCCTGGAGGGATATCATCCCACTTTACAAACAGGAGAAGTAAATAATATACTACACATTTCCTATGAGTTTTCTGGTTTAGAGCAGCATGAGCTAAGTTCTGAACTCCTGTAGACGAAACACAGATGCACATGTGGCAACATATTTTTCAGAAATCAGTGAAAAGAGAAACTCGGTGAAAAAAACACAAAAAGTTTCATTTCCTTTCCTAAAGATTAACAACCTCCTATTAACAATCACAGCATTTATTTCTTGAAAATTACTTTTATGTGCAAGATATATCTAGATTTTCATTAGCCTGACCTGATTTTATCTTAAAAAACTAGATAAGAAATATGTGCAACAGTTTTGCTTTATTAAACCTATGGAGTTTTGCAAGGAAAAAGACAACATACCATAAACAAAATTAAGCTGATGGATCCAGTCAGTCTAAATGATTGTAAATCTTAAATTTTAAGATGCTTTAATTTTTCTTAAAAACACAAACTAGCAAAACAAAGTCCCCAATCTATAACTCACATAAAAAATTCAAACCTATACCTTCCCCCATTATGCAACACTTCAATGGACAGACGCTTGAAGTTGAGAGGGTGAACATGACAAACATTTATGCATTGCTAATGCACTACTGGAGTCACAGAGGCATTAAAATTATTCTCATGTAATAAGACTACATACAGAAACAATTGATCTGACCCGCAAATACACTGCACTCTGAGTATCTTTTACACATTCTTGATAATATCAAAACACTTGCATCTAAAGTAAACCTTATCCACAGTCAGTGGCAGACATGGAATAATGCTTTCTTCCAGTCAACAAAACATGTTTATAAACCAATTTGGCTCACAAAGATCAAAAACTTTGAAAGTATTGTTTACATACTGGTTTGGAAGGCCAGACACTAGAAATGTTTGACAGAAGCTTCACTGTGTGTGGAGAGACTTGTAGAAATTCTGGGAATAAAACACAATTATCTGTGGAGCCTTAAATGTGTGCAGAAGAGAAATTTTACAGGACCCAGAGAATTAAAATGCATTTTTCTCCTCTTTCTTCACAGCTTTTTTTTCCTCTTCTTCCTATTCCCAGCATCCCTGAGGAGTACATGTTGGTACTATTTGGTTAATACAAAAGGCAGCAGGAAAAAAAAAAAAAAAGCAAAAGACAGCATTTTAGAAGGAAAACAATTAAAATAAGAGTGCATTTTAGGAGAGAAGCAGGAAAAGAAGATACATTTGGAATTATACCATAAAATCAATTATTCAGAAGAAACAAGACATTGGGCCAAAAGCACAGATAGAAAACAATGACAACAACAGTAAGAAAAGGAGATGGGTAAAAGAATGAAAGATCAGTACTGTGTCTGCATAATAATTTTTAATGGCTTATGTAAACAATTCTATGCACCTTCTTATTTTCTCTATGAGGCCACAGTATGACTGTAGTACATCAAGGAAGAAGGCAGCATTTCTCTGTCAATGCACAAAACAATTCTTCAATAATTAAATATCTGTGACCTGAAGCTCATCAGGCATTTAGAGTCTTAAAAGCAGCTCCAGCAATGATAGGTTAAATGCCTGTGTGTGAAAGAAGACCTCACAAAAACAGGTTAAGTGCAATTCTCCTTTGGAGTGGCTTAATTAGATATTGACAGTGGAAATGCAGGGTTTGCTTCTAGTGTTTTTTATGCAACATGTCATGTGGAGATAATACACTGATAACATTTGGTTACTCTTGTCCTAGCAGCATTACACAACCACCAGGTCATACTGCAGCAGCTGCTGGACAAAAATTCCCCAAAATAACTCCCCTGCCCCATTCTTCAACCTAGGATGTCACTAATCAAAAATCAGAAAACATAGTTTTGAAACTGAAAGAAAGAGTTAAGATTGCAGAAGATTTTTGCTTCATGCATTGTTTTAAAACGTGGGAGAGTTTCATACCAGCTCACTTTAATCACTGTGAGATTGCAGCCTGGCATGCACAGAGACTGCTGAAAGGCAGAGAGGCTCCCCTATGGAGTAATTTTAGATAGAAGCTGAAGTTATGTGTCCCAAATCATTCACTAGATGATGCTCTTTCTCTTATTTATACATAGGTCCTTGACAGACTAGCCACAAGGCATATTAATTGGTTGGGTTGTTATGCTTCCCTGATGCCTTTATTTATGAAGTAGGATGAACTACTGTTACAAAGCAAGGGGAAAATATGTTAATACAAAGAGAAAGGAAGCAGGTTCATTACACCAGTGAATGAACAGAGAAAAAATTCTAACAAAAAGTAGATATTCTTAATAACGCTACTGTTTTTAACAGAAGTAAATGGATTTTTATTGTGTTTTTTTTTTTTAATCAATTGATATTGACGTTATATACAAGGGAGTCCAGGTATTTTTAAATAAGATATTTTCAAGATAGCTGTACCTCAAGCCAAACCTTATGACCGAGGCATACGTAATTTTTGATTGAAGAACTTGATCTTTTTTGTATTAGATTACACATACTGAATTATTCTTTACTCAAAGACAACTGTGCTCTGTGCTGCATAATAGGGAAGGTTTTTTTGTTGCCACCTGCACACCTCCAGGTGGTTGAGTAATTGCAATTCAGGTTCTGGTTGCCACTGTGCAGGAATCATGATCAGGCATAAGGCGCAAGACAAGTCTGTGCATGGCAGCCAAGTAGAATTGCAGACTCTAGAGTTTTAGGACTGTATCTATGACTGCCTTGAGACATACAATATCTCAAATGAGAAAGCAACAAAAATTTAGTTTTTAATGCAACTGGATGAGGTGGAAGATTCAGGGCACTGCCACATCACTTGGAGTCAAATAAACGAAGAAATCTTTCCTCTGTGATCTAAAAGGCTGTAGAATTATTTTATTTGGTGCAGCTTGCTCAATGTGAAACCTCCAGCAGCAGCTGCATTATGGTTGGGAAGATAGGTTAAAGTAAATAATACTAATTTAAGAAGCTTGATTGCTACCAATAACTTGTTCCTACAATTCATGTTTGTTGGCTTTTTCTCAATCAATCTATGCTGGCCTATACAGTCAGAAGGAAAGTCTGACAAGGGCATAAGGGAGGAACCAACTCTTTTCAAAGCAATCAAATATAAAAAAATCAGCTTGTTGAAAGTTTGTCTTGTGTGTGTGTAATTTTTCTTTTTCATCATGGTACATTATTTTATTCAGCCCCTAGATCCTGAAATTCTACCCTTCACACAGCACGTTTCTTAGTATGCTTAGAAAATGTCATGGAGTTGTGTTGTAAAAGGAGCTTTCTTTCTCCAAGGAAGATGAATTCTTATATATTCAGAAGATATTTAAAGATGAAAAAAATTCAGGCTGCAAAGAAAAATCTTAAGTTTAATATGAATGTGTCTCTTTGCTCTGCTTGGACTTCACTTAATTGATCTTTCAGAATGTTCCTGTCAAATGGTATTTTGCACAGTCTGTAAAGAGCAGAGGTAGCCTATCAGCACATGTTTTGTAGGTCTTTCCTGAGATGTCACAGAGGATTCCATCTGGTTACACTGTGCAGCTGACAAAGACTCCAAATTGAAGTCTCTTAAGTGATTAGGTGTCTGCTACCTGGGATTGTGGAATGGAAAGCAGTGACAATACACACTTTTAACTAATGGGACTTAAAAGTATTAAGAAGCTATTTTATCTCTATATTATTTTTGTAACTGATAAAATATATGGCATGTTTTCTTGGGTGATTGCATCTCATTCTTGTCGGCTGCAGCAAATACAGTCTACCAGGGGAAAAACCAGAATTTGTTCTGCAGTCAAAGAGTATATAGATCCCTCCCTCACTCAGATTTCTGTGTTGAGTCTAAATTTTAATTTTCAACTTGTCTAGAAGAGACAGCTTACTATTTTGCAATTCCCACTGGAATTTGGAAGCCTCAGGTAGCCTTTCTCCAATGGCTCTACTGTAAAAGAGTAGCTATAAGTAGGTGATGCATTTTTTATCTACCATTCCTCATTAGATAAATAAGGACATAGTTCAGGGAACTAAAAATATATGAAAAAAGGCTTCTTGATTAGAAAGTGCTTTCTTATGCTAGATTCTTGTTCTTATACAGAGCTAAATTAACCTCCTGGGACGATGACAAATTCGTTCTTCATCTGCAATTCCTGTTTTAAATTTATTGTGCTACATGATCTTGCTTGTAAAATATTTCCTCAAAAAACCCACTAGGGGAAATGTCAGATAACTCAATTCATCTTTTAAAATGAAACTAAACTATAATCAAGAACTGTCCTTCTGCTACAAATAATTCTGACAAGCAATTAGTCAGAACTCCCAATTTTGTGTCTCTGTTTTATCTCCGCATTAGTCTTCTGAATTCAAGGGAGATAGACTAATGGCAAAAATTTTAAATACGGTGCAAGAAGGCAAAGAATCAATTTGTAATACTTTTGTAAGTTCTGAAAAGAGATGTCTTCACTAAATACATGTGTCATGAAGTCTTGGCAGCTGATTTTTGAGTGAGAAGAAAAAGAGTAAGGATGTCTGCTTTAACTGAGGTGGATCACAGAGTAGTCAGAACTTGATGCTTTAGTGGGATCGTGTTAAAGCTGCCTTCTGTCTCAACTAGTCACTGCTTAAGACATAATTGTTGAGATATGAAACCAGTGACAAAACAACCACTGGAGAAAATAATTTTCCTCTTCTATTTATTTTCTTCAAAACTGAACTTGGTAGCTAAAGATGACATGTCTAGAGCTGAAGGAAGTAATGTATTTATACCAAACCTGCTCGTGTTTTAAATTTTAATCTAAAAGTACAAGCAAAATTCTGTGCATATGTTTTTTTAAAGCAACTGCAGAGAATTTCTAGTTCTCTTAGATTATTATACTGGTAGTAAATCTTTGAAAAGACTCCTTTTATTAATGAATGTGCTTATACTACTAATACTGTACATATAAAATGGTGCCATTCTCTTGGGCTTTGGCTTTTTGGTTTTGGTTGTTTTCTTCTTTTTTTGAACCTTGTAAATCATATGATCATTGCAAGATCAAAAGAGGATGAAATTTTATCAAAAAAAAGGTTATTTGTATACTTCTACTGCTAAAGCTGGAAATCTGAGGATATAATGAGAAAGAAGTTGCAGAGGAAAGTAAGAAGACAGAAGACTTTTTAATGGAAGAGACTACATATGCATATAATCATATTTCTCAATTAATTTGCTAGGAAAGTTGATGGGTTATTTTGATGTACAATGATATTGGCACAGAATACTGAAATACTGTCATGCATCACTTAATTAAATCCTCAACCACTGCAGAAAATCTTAATATTGTATCTTACTAATGAAAAATATTTTGGTGCAAAGCAAAAATATGGATTTTGGTAATTTTTATTGGTAAAATATTAAGAAGTATATGAAACATATTAACAAAAAAAAATAAAGTTCCATTATATGCAGAAATATATACAAGTCTATATTTTCCAGATGTGAAAAATTACATACTCATTAATTTATTCTTCATACTGATCTGGAACAAGCACAGTCAGTAACTGAAAGAAAGCCTTTTCTGAAAGATATGTTCCTTTTTTTGCCTTGTAGCACTGATGGTTTTCCTCCTGGGATTTCAGAGAGGCGTGCTCTCAGATATACTTAATGAAAGCAGAAAGGATGCTTCTCTCTTGTGATGATTATGTTTCTTTGTAGGAATCAATATCAGTGAAGAAAAATAACAAAAAAGATGTATTCAGATAGAAATAGGCAAATTTGAACTATTTGGTCATAATTTTAAGATTGATAAAAATAAGAAAAGAGGTTATTATCATTGCTATCATTAAGTAATTAATACCATTAATTTCCTTGTCTTGCAGTGCTTAGAGGCACAGGGATAACACTAGTAGGAGCATAAAGTAATGACAAATTTTACACCAAGCAGTTCAAACTAAGTAATTAAACTACAATGTCCTGTTGAAACTACAATGTCCTGTTTTAAAGGCTTTGGTAAATTTTTATGGTACACTTAAATCTAAACAATGTGTGAAAATGTAGATGGAGGCTCATTTTTTGTGATGTAATTTAAACTGGGAAAAAAAAAGACAGTCTCATTCAAACCCCTAGTTTTGCTCAAAAGATTTAGAAACAGAGTAAATATGGGTTCACTGGTCCTCTGTAATTATTTGGTAGAGATTAAAACCTCTAAAGCATGGATTAGCTGTTCTTAAATTAACATGTGGGCAGGCAACACAGTGTCGACACTACAAATGTAAGCTTGCCTATTCTTTTGTCAGTAGCTCTTAGTTAATTTGTCTAAAGGCATTGTCTTCCAAATACTCCTACATTCCCTCATAAGATGCAAACTTATACTTGTTTTCTTCCCTCCACCTGAGGAACCAAGAGTTCAGAGATGTTCTGAGTGATCTTCTTGCTTTCTCTTTCCTGTTTTATCAGGAAAGAGAAAGCAATATATTTTTTCCTCCTAATGTTTCTAAAATTCCTCACAGTTCAGTATCCTACTTCATTGTATTATATTTTGGCTGGTGTAATGAAGCTATTTCTAAGTCTGTAGGAAGAGTTAAGATGCAATTAGGCTCTGTCTGTGTGGTTTTCCTTTTCAAATCTATAAATTTTATTATAATCTGAATTTTTAGGAGGGGCTTCGATACAATGAAATAAAAATAATAAGATGGAATAGGAGGATGACTTCATGGTATATATAGTACAGCGTAGAATAGGTAAGAAGGCAAGAGTGAGAAAACTCTCAAATTCATTAAGCTGAGAAAAGCAGGGAAAATTCCAATATTTCATATTTACTAATGTATTTCATATTTTTTGGAAAGAATAACTAAAAAAAATATAAGATTGGAATGTCTTCTAAGTCTTAGGCCTTTATATTGAAGCATAGTAGCAAAGCGCCAATTTCAGATTGTTCTACTCATCACACTACATCCTGAAGGACTAGTTGAGCTCTTTCACTAAAAACTCCTTAGAAGTCTCTGCTTTGGTGTTCTCTGGCTGATAGGACCTTTGACAGGTTTCCAAAAGCAAGCAAAATGTTATGTTCTGATGTACTTTTGGTACCCATAAATTGCAAGCAGGACAAATCGACTTTAATGGCCTTTCCTACTATTAACTAACATTAAGCCATCATTCCAATTATATGACATTCTCCAATTTTTTTGCCAATTTTTTGGGGTATTTTTTTCCACCTAGCTGCAGCATCACAACTTTCCAAAGTACCACTATCAGGCCTCTTCCCAGATCATGGCTGGTCTACTTGTGCACACAACAGAAACTCTGTACAACTGACATAGTGAAGGAAAAGGATAATGCAGGAGCAAGCACACATAAGAGATGTGCACTGCTCATCTCTTGACACAGGGCTGTGCCAGGATCCAGGGATAAGAGCAAAATCCAAGGGAAGATCTGCTCTGTTTCAACCTATCTGACAGAAATTACTTTCAGGAATGTGTTCTTCCACCATGTACAATATTTTAAAAGAAATTTCCAAATGCTAATTAAAATAACCACACAGACCTTATAAACTGACACTTTACCATCAGCAAGTGGTCAAGTATTCCTCCTGCTTCCTGTCTTTAGTCCTATAGGTACCTATAGGACCTATAGGGTACCTGTCCACTTTCCTCTGTGCCATCGTTTCTGTCCCCTACTGGAAACTGAATCTCAGTGTAATCCTATTGGAGTCTTTTTTGTTTAAAGTCTGGTATTTTGTTGTCACTTACCAAAAATGTTACATTCCTTACTTGTTTATTCCCTTTGATTTTTTAACCATAGCCCTCTCCTTGCTTGGTCCGCCTTTTTTGCTTTGCAGACTACTCACAAGAAAGGCATTAAGGTTATGTCCAAATATTGTATTACAAAAATGTCTGAACAAACTCTGTGTGCATTTCAAAAGCCATATAGTGTGGCATTAAACCTAAGGTAATCTTGCTGAGAGGCAAGGTATGTTAGCATGAACGTCTTCTCATATTCAGAAACTGAATGGTTTGTGTCCCATCATTTTCAATGTGAGCAGAAAGAGTTCAAGTTGCCTGCAGCATACTGAATTGATATATTTTTACTGTACCCTCCTGGAAGATGTAGTCATTGTTGATAACATTACATTTATCAACACTTTCATTCTCAATCTGCACTGGCAGTTTTTCTTTATTTTTTAAACCCTTTTCTTTTTCTTTTTTTTTTTGTCTAATCAAAAGCCTCTAGCAACCTTTGTGCTGAGATAGTTGCTATTCTCATATTCTCACTATGCCATACTATCTGTCTGCACACAGTATTTGACAGTCTTACTTTTTGTGGCTTTTACACATAATGTTGGTCTGATATCCTTTATGCCCCTTAAAGGTTTTGTCACTTTTGAAGCAGCAGCTAGAATACACTGAACAACTTCAAGGGTGTCTGGCATTTTAGCCTTTATTGGATGGTTGAGTATTAATGTTATAATCCAAAAACACAGTTGCAAACCAAAATGAAATAAAATCAAGCTTTAAACTCTCTATACCAAGTCTGGATCAGAAAGATCTTTCCAACATTTATTTGATTTGTGTAGATTCATTCCCAATCCACTGGAGCAGGGACTCTGTACCCCATATCTTCTGGGTTATTTCTTCTTTTAAGTGAAAACCTTTAGTGGACAGAGAACATAAAGTAGTCCTCTCTATCTCACAGACAGTTATACAGATTCAGTCTCCTAAAAGTATGCCCTCTACTAATTCAAGAGCTGAGTTGTGGGAAACATTTAACTAAACTAACAGCATCCTCTCTTATTTGGGAATTGCTGAAAAACAATTTTGTAAAAGGAGGTTGGGCAGAAGAGTTGTCTTTTCCTGTAGTCTCACAAAACAATTTACCTTGATTTCAGTTCAAAATTCCATTCAGAGCAAGGTCAGCTTTAAAGTTGAGCAACCATTTAACCACTTAGAAACTTCCTAGTGGGAAAATGAGACATCCCTTAATATATGCTCTTATAGAGTGTTTCTATTTATTGAATCAATATCATAGGCTATTTTTTTGATAAGGTCAGAAATAGATGCCATACAAAGAGCTAAACCATACAAATGGTTGTAGATTGTTCTGACCCTAGAGACCAAACCCAAGAATCATCAGCTATGTTGGGTTAAAAGCATATTTAAGAGAATCTGCAACATTTTAAAAGATTTTTTTCTAAAAGAACACTTGCATTTTCCTACACATCACCCACTACAGAAGAAGAAACCCAGCCTGTGAGATACAAGTGTCTATGCTCCTTGACTTCTTCCATTTGCTTACCAGTATGCCTTTCTATTGACATGATTCTCACAGAACAGAAAAAGCTCTTAAGGAGAGATTGACTTCTAGGATTTCTTTATGCTGATCACAACTGACTTCAGACTGGATTTGGATAGAGGACCCAGGTGTTAGCTTCATGTCAGTTGTTTCAGCCTCTGTTGGTTTTGTGTCCAGCTCATGGACAGCTCCAGTTTGTGGATGACTCCAGCTCATTTCAGCTTCAGTTCGATTTTGCCTCCAGCTCATTCGCAGCTCCCAAGTTTCTACTCTGATTTGTTTCAGGTCCAGCTCATAGATGGCTCCAGTAATTTTGTCTCAGTTTGTCCACAGGTCCTCTTCAGTTCCAGTTCATTTAAACACCCTCTTCACTTAATTTCTGCTTGTTCAAACATCCGTGGGTTTTGACAAGGTTTTAAATCACTGTGCACTTCCAAGGGAACCAGGTCCAGCCTCCTGGGCTGGCTGTCATGGCAGGATGGATCAATCAGGGCAGAGGAGTGGATGTTGTCTACCTTGACTTCATCAAGGCTTTTGATACTGTCTCCCAGAACATCCTCAGAGGTAAGCCCAGGAAATGTGGGTTAGATGAATGAACAGTGAGGTGGATCAAGAACCGAAAGAATGCAGAGTTCAGAGGGTCATGATCAGCAGAGCAGAATCCAGTTGGAGGTCCTTGCCAGGAGAAGCAATGGTATCCTGGGGTGCATTGGAAAGAGTGTGACCAGCAGGTCAAGGGAGGTGATCCTGCCCCTCTCAGCACCAGTGAGGCCACAGCTGGAATGCTGTGTCCACTCCTGGGCCCCTCAATATTAGAAAGACAAGGAGCTACTGGAGGGGGTCCAGTGAAGGGCCAAAAAGATGACAAGAGATCTAAAGCATATCTCTGATGAGGAGAGACTGAGGGAGCTGGGCATGTTTAGTCTACAGAAGAGAAGACCGAGAGCATATAAATATCACAAAGGCAGGTGCCAAGAGAATGGTACCAGATCCTTTCCAGTGGTGCCCAGTGACAGGACAACAAGTAATGGCCACAAACTAAAATACAATTTTCACCTCAACAGGAGGAAGAAGTTCTTTACTTTGAGGGTGGCAGAGCACAGGAACAGGCTTCTCAGGGACATCATGGAGTCTCCATACATTCAAAGCCAACCTGGGCGGATTCTGCTGTAACCTGTCCGAGGTGACTCTGCCTTGGCAGGGGGACTGGGCTAGATGATCTCCAGAGATCACTTCCAACCCTAATGATTCTGTGATTCTGCCTTACTGATGATGGGTATGTCATACTGATGATGGGTATGTCATGTTCATTGCAATTCTGCATGGAAAAATGAAGTAGCAACAAAAATAACAAAATTGTATGAACATTTCTTTGAGGAAAGCCTGCACTGGCTAAGTGTCATCAGCATGAAAGGTGGATGTGGAACATTTGTTAGATACAAAAACAGGAAATATCACAGAGAAGATCAGTAAGGAATACTTTATGAGCACATAAAAAAAATAATCTGTAAAGTTTGTTTCTACACTAAGTAGCTTAGTCTAAATTGGTTTAATTGGTTTGAAAAGGTACTACAAACATACATGGAGGAAAGATAAAGCAGTGACTTTTGCAAATAAACCTTTAGGTGAAATTCAAAGCTCTAGGAGACTCCAAAGTAGAAGTCAGGAAAATAAAGCAGGATAGGGCTCTTTCATAACTAACTGTAGTTGTTCACTCTCACAGATACAAAATTATGTAAGATGCAACTTTTAGTCTGATCATGCAGACTTTATATCTGTCACATACTATCTATAAAGGTGAGACTAAATAACTTGTCTTGCATAACACATACTCAGCAAGCATAAAGTTACAAAAACCTGGGAAAACATACTTCTTTTCTTCTTTTATGTTTTAGGACTTTAACTCTACATTTACAGTGTCACTGACAGAAAAGATTGCAGTTAAACAAGCAAAGAAATTATTTCAGATACAGCTAACAAACTATTTCAACTAATCAGAGATATTTGTTAAAATAACACCAAATTATATATTGGAATGGAACTGGAGGATTTTAGTATTTTGAGTAAATTCTGTTAATAGAGTGACTGTATAACACAGAGCAGTATTTACTCAACAGTTTGCAATTATTAGTTGAAATAAAATAACAAGCTCTTGTTGAATTTGGCTTTCTAAGCCCTCTCAAGGAAATACAGATTAGAAGATAAATAATATATCAAAAGTGAAATAATTCTTAAGCCTCATGTCAGATGGTTTTGGGAAATTAGGTGCAACTCCCATAATTCTTTATAAGCAAATGATTAAAATAAATTCTAGCATTCTAAAGAATCCTGCATTGACATTTGTGGGAATAACAATGTTTCCAATTAGAAGAATAAGTCTAATACACTTAGCCAGCTTTATTAGGGGATCATGTGGAAGGGGAAATAAAAGTTGTAGGAAAATCCACCCAACTATTGTTTCTCTCCTAAATTTTCCTGTGTAACCTTCTTCCCACATTAAAAAAAAATCCACACCCTCCATCTTAAAGAGGTGGTAATTTGCCCATTTTCCTCATGAGTGTGGTTAATCCAATTCAGGATATATTTATATTCCTGAACTTAACAGCCTTTATTATGAGGCAAAAGTGGTTAAGGGACATTGAGATATAGTGACTGGATTTTAAATTTAAATGAGCTATATATTCCTGCACTTGACTACTTATTGGATGGAATGGGAAGCAGAGCTTTTATGCACATGCAAAAGAGTGTTACCAAAAATATCAGTTGGCCAAATAGCTTAGTGTTTCAAAAACCAATTTTCTCATACTGCCTCTGTAGAAGAGACGTGGTGGTGTGAACCTCTTATTCCCCAAACTAATGTTTTTGTTATGATCTGTCACAATAAAACTTAAGATTGTGTTTTACAACACTTCTTTCGGGATGTAGTATTTTTGAGAAAATGTTAAATTCAATTGCTTCAGAAAATCTGTCTGCACAATCTTCTCTAATGAAAGCCTGAGAAGCTTTTGAAAAAAAAGTAAGCTGAGCATGTGAAATTGTGTCTACTATTGTAAAAGGTACTATTTAAAGAAATAAGGATAATTGCTGACATTCATGCAAAGAAATGATTATAAGGAAATAAAAATGTGCAACCCAAGAAAAGAACATAAAGAAAAAAATTAAAGAAATAAGTATTTTTATGGATTGTTTCTTCTGCAGAGAACTCTTGAATTATGACAACATTCAAAGCAAGTTAGTCAAAAGAATTCTGTAAATTTTCCTCTATTGGAATTCGAATTTCTAGTTCTATGTTTACATTTTTTGTTTCAAAATCTGTTGGGGTTGAGAGGGTTTTTTTGGTTTGGTTTGGTTTGGTTTGGTTGGTTTGTAATTTAGGGACAGAGGCTGTCAGAGCAATTCATAATGTCTAGTCAGATATATGTTTCTTAAAATGCTTGATGCAACATTTTTATTTTAATTTCAATTTTTATTTCTTAGAGAAGATGAGAAACTGGGGATAAAGGACTGAAATCAATTCATTTATATAAAATAGTAGTTGGATTACAAAGTCTTATGGTGGATTGAATAGGGATTATAGTATAAACCAATATTCTCAATAAGGGTACCAGAATTTATTTTTTGCATACTAAAATATCTGGATGGCTTGGACAAAAAGGTGACAGCTGAGATCTGGCATCTGGCATCTCATCTTCAGCCGAGATCTTCATGACAATGAAGAGCAGCCTAAACAGCTAACAACAGCTAGCTCTGAACATTTGAAAAATTACTGTTTCCTTAATTTTTCTGACTCTGAGACTGTCTTACAGATGAAATCTTAGAAGTGCCAAATATCTAGCAAAATTTGTAATTAAGTTAGACAGACTTGACAACAGCATCTATGTGTTCTATAATTTTATTGAACTGAAAATCAGTATTTTGCAACATAAGAGAAATGAGGTACAGGAGACTCAATACATTTGCTTTCTTTCTCTGAATTCCAAAATGAGGAAATTAGATTTTAGTTTGTTAGATATGAGGTTTAGTATTAATTTTAGCTTAATGAGTTACTGCTACATGATCCATTTAACAGTGAAAAAAAGTCAAACTCGCGGATTTGGAGGATTTGTTATTCTTTTGTTCAGTTCTGGGAAAACTTTGAATAAGACCTCAAAAGAAAATTTTAAAAATGAAGCATTATATATTTTTAAAAAATTCAGTTTACTGATAGGGAAATGTTTGAAGATTATTCTAGAAAGGTAATTTTTCTGCCTCCCATTAGATGCTTTGTCACTGGTAGGTAGTGAAAGCTGGAGTCTCTAAGGAAGCAAGTCTAACGAGGCTGTACCACTTCCTTGAGGTACGTGTTTATGCATATTTCCCTGCCTCACAACAACTTTCATGCCGGGTATCAGAGATATGAGAAGACAATTTTTATCCAAATTTGACAAGTAAACAAATGGAGTTAGAAATTCCTTTATTAAGCTGTATGCCTGGATACAGGAGGGTAACCTAACAAAGATAAGCTCTCTCTCTTCTGGAAGTAATCTGTCCCAACTCACCAAAGAGTAACGCTGGAGCACAAGGCCATTTTGTGACACATTATAGAGACTCTAGAAGAGAGGTACTGTAAGAAAATCCTTTGAACCATAAATTTAAATCAAGTCAGGCTTCATTAATCCTGCTATTTATAGAAATGTTTGTTTCTATAACCACTGGTGAATGTGCCAGCAAAAAGATCCCAGCACACTGACCAAGGGATTCTTATCAATCAAGCCTGATAAGAGTCTGGCACATATAATTTCTTTTCTGGAGCAAAATTAAAAAGTCAGGAAGTTGAATTTTGACATGACACTTTCTTCAAATTTTGCAACTCTGTCTGAAGCAAATATATTAATGATGAGGAGACTGTTAATAGAGTCTATCTCATTAATGGACATCAGGCACTGAACTCTGAAAGAATTTCTAAGCCTAATTAAAAAAATAAAAGGGCAGAAGTACTATGGGGCTATTTCTTTGTCCACCAATTTGTTATTTATCAGGTTTCTTAACGCTTTCTCTTTCAGTAACTGAGCATTGACATTAGGCCAGATCTTATCCAAGAGTAATTTGGCCAAATGTTATCATTAACGAAACCACCCATTATGCATGCTTGCAGAAGAGAGTCCAAGGCTCAATAAAGATGTAACACTTTCACTAAAACAACATATCTGCATTTCTTGCGCCCATTTTATGGTAATAAAAGCAAATTTACTGATTTACCCTCAGGAAATACACAGTGAAAGAAAAGGCAATAGTGTTTTGTCAGGCCTCCACATGAGGATGTGTGCTGTCTTTTGCAGCATATATTATTTTATTTCATTGTATCTTGTACTATTTAAACAATTCTGTCTCTCTTGGTCTTTTGACTGAAAAAAAAAAAAAAGGTTGTTTTATGCTCCAAATAGGGCTACTTCTCCATAGCACTACCAGAATTCTCTGAGGAGATTTGAAAGGAGACCTGTAGAATGGAAGATTTTCCTACAGTTGATCTTGTGACTGTAGACAACAGGTGTCCTGCTTTTACACTCCTATCTTTATGTTTTTATTTTTTCACCAGTTTTGGAAATTAGGAACTCCCAGCGTTAAATATATGGCTTCAAACATATATATATATATATACGATGCAAATGATGTAAAACTGGATTTAATGTGAAACAACCAGTATCAGGTAAACCGTGATTCAATAATTTCAAGACTGAAAAACCTGTGGTTCCTGTTAAGACCTCCAAATACAGCTCAAACTACCAATAATTGCTTTTAATTTCCAATATTGTAGAGGTAGAAACACAAGTCTAAAAATGTATCAACCCTTCAAGAAAAGCAAAGTGTCAGAAACATCATCAGTGTTTCAATTGAAATGTAACTTGATACACTTTTTCATATGCATAAGGAAATTAGTAATTTTAAATTTTGGTTTTTTTCATCATCCAAAATAATAAATCACCAAGAGCTCTTCTAATGGTGAATCAGATGATAAAAATGAAAATTATATCAGTTTGTGTCCCAGAAAGATTCACAGGCTGACCTTTTGGTCAATGCCATTCCAAGAGCTTTGTTTAAACTTTGGGAGTCTGTAGTGCTTGAATTGTTCTGATTTTTCTCATATTTTAAAGTCTACTCACTACTTCAATAAAGAGGCAAAAGTAAAAGCATTGTGCAGAGGAGCAGTGAGATATGGGGATTATATTTCTGATTTTAGATATTTAACTTGTATAACTAAATTAAAACTCTTTTTGCTGTAAACTCATAACATAAGTAATGAAGGAAAACAGAAATGTACTCCTGTCTCTTTTCTGAGGAAGTCTGCAGGTTTTAAAAACCCAGTTTAAGTATCTGATTTACATAAAATTCAGCAGTTAAAACTGGGCTTTGGTACTGCACTCTTACAGCTCTTACTGTCACCTCCTATGGCCAGGAATAATGAAAATTTATCCTGTTGCTGATGACTGACTTTCTGAGTTACCTGCACTGAAGCACATAGTAGAGTTTTGAACATGAGGTTGCATCTTACTGTGAAAAGCTGTCAAAGACCTCTGCAGAACAGGAATCCAGACAGATCTGATCTGAGGCTTCCAGCAGTAACTGTCTGTATGCTTGATGATGAAAAGGCTCCTGGCTTGTATCCCTCTGGAGAAGACTTGTATGGAAATAGTCAATAGATTTCTGGGAAGAAAGAAAACAAAGGCAGCTAAGCCAAATAAATTAATAAAAAAAATCAAAACTGGATAAGAATACATTCATTCAAATGTAGAGAATTAATTGATGACATGAGAGACACAGACTACCTTTGAGGCATACAGATTTGTTAGTCAGTTTGGCCATTGAAGACCTAAGCTCTGCCTCAGAACTTCTTGGATGACAGAGGTTATTTTCATTATTTTGGTGGTTTGTGTGTTTTTTGGTTTTTTGGGTTTTTTTGCCCAGTATGAGAGATTGAGAATGACCTAATTCTAACTGATCAATAGATAAAAGATTCAGACGAAATGTGAGAGAACTTCAAAATATGATCTTCCCTCAGGGTCTTCCACATTTCCAGCTAGGAATCCTTGTTGTATGGATATTGCTTTTCTACTTGTAGGAGGAAAAAAAAGGAAAAAAGAACAGCTTAGTGTTCTCTATCAATTTTTTTATCAGGTCTGTGGAAAATGCTTCTTAGAGCACAAGAGGATGATCCACAGACGAAAAACAGGCCAGTGTTGCTGCAAACTGAGCAGAGAGCTGATAGGTGATGTTTGAGTCTGCAGAGGAGATACTTAGAGTGTGCTGTGAGAGCCCAGTGTCGAGTCTGGGGTATGCTGCCCCAGTCATGCTGCTTACTGTCAGTCATCACTGACCTCATGGCCACAGCTTTGTTAGCACAGGGATTTGCTCTAGAAAAGGCACAGGAGTGGCTAATCCATCAGCACCTCTTTGAAATGCTGTGAAATAAGTGAGAAAGTCTGCAACATAAACTAAAAGCCAACTGCATGGTGACAGAAGAAATTCAGTCTCCTGGCATGAGCTGCATGTTCCTTGAATTGTCTACTGAAATAATTTGGCACTATAAGGAGTCTTTATTAGTAATTAAAATATTCATACAAGTGAAAATATTCTCACACAGGTTTTGAAAATACAATATGGGAAATGTGTAAACCAAAATACTCAAGTGTTTAATTCTTTAGGTACACCAAGAAGTAAATTCTCACAATACACCTTCTTTCTAATCTCTTTGTATTGACACTTCAAAAGTCTGAGCTATGGGAAATTTTATTGAAGAGCCTATTGTTTTTAGCAGTGTTCAGAGTGAAAAGAACAAAGCCAAGGACATAGTTTACATTCTGCATTTAAACACCAGCTGATTAGGTGATAACAGCATTAATTACTCATTGGCAGGCAAACAGCCTAGGTAATCAGAAATGTATTTGCTGCAGTGAGATTTGTATTGTCATGAGAAAATAGGTGCCAGACGCAGCATTTTGGAGAAGGAATCTGGACAAACTCGGGCTCCTCTCTCTCTAGAGGAAGGAGCAGTACTGCCAGATGGTAGATTGTGTGCAGCATGACAACATCACTGAGCACTGGGTTTAGGCTGTGCCCTCCAACTAGAGGAAATGGCATTATTGTATAAGTACTAATAAAACATTTGCACAGAAAAATGATTAAATAATATAATTACTTCCTAAAAAATAGAAATAAAATACTATATTGAAGCTACTATTAAACTATATATTCCTAGATTTTATTTTTTGGGAGACCGTATAGCTTGCTGCTTTGTTTTAAGTGCATAAGATGTAGGTTTTGGAGCTGATACAGTTTGAAAATGGAGCAAAGTTTTACAATGAAACAAAATCAAGCACCAAACTAAAATTATAGTTGAGTATAACAAATATTTACTAATAAATCCATGACCAATAATAATTAACATTATGAATTAGCTGCATCCTAGATGTTATCTCTGGAAAGACGCTCCATCTTATTCGTTTTTCACTGATACTTTTTTGTTGGCATTTTATTGAATCCCTCTTTTATTTTATGTAAAAAAAATACAGTTCCAATTATGTTGAAATTGTAAAAATATTTTTGTTTAGAAACATAGTCTGAAAATCAGAGAGTATATATTTATAACCGGTATTTTCAGGTAATTTTTCTTGTATTGCAATTCTTCCTTTCAGAAATTTTATTCAAAATAACCTAAGTTCTCATTCTCACAAGACTGTCATGAAAATAAATAATGAAAATAAGAGTGTTCCAAAAATTACATACAATGTCCATTTTTACCAAGGAGCTACTGATTGCTTCTCCATTCATATGGGTGAGGTTAGGTGAACCCACATAACTAGCACTTGACTTGGCCCCTTCAGACAACAATTCCATAAGATAGAGGAGTTATTTTTATGATTTTCAGGTTTTGAAAGAATTGCAACATGCATTCAAAAAGATGGGAGGGTGCTCTAAATATCAGGAGACTGAGAAAAATTCTGATCTTCTAGGATGCTGCTAGCACAAACTTGCTTTTTATACTGCCATGCATGTGATATTTCTCTTTTGTTTGGTGTTTTATTTAATTGTAGTTTTTGTTTCAGTTTGTCCTGCCAGAGGGAACTCCCCATTTATGTTTCATTGGTGTGTCCAGTTATTAGAATCATTGCATTAATGCCAGGGTCTTGTCACAAATTCAATTACAACAGCTGTTGCATACAAGCAATTAGACATCTGTGCAGCATCTCCCTCATTGCTGTTGCCTTTTATCATTCTGTTGCTGTAACTAGACTCAAAATTTATATCTGTACTGTGCCTTCTGTGCATGGGATCTTGAACAATTAACTGCTCATAACCTCTTCCAAGGCAGGTAAAATGCCAATATATTCACCTTCCCTTGGGGAACAGCTGGCAGAGCACTTGGAGCCTGATTTGCCTGTAGAAGGACAAAGGACAGAAGGCAAATAGCCAAGACCAGTTGCAGCAAGCCTTGTTTTAAATTGAAAAGAACAGAGGGTTAAAGACAGCCACTCTGAATCACATCTTTGCTAACCAAGAGGGCAGAAGAAGTAGTTGAGAGGAAGATGAAAGGACTGTTTGGATTTGCTGTTGGAAAGCTGAACAGAATTGTGCTACAAATAAGTGATGTATTTTTCCTTTCCCTGTCGGGATATGGTGATGCAAAAACACCTTTTTGTACTGGCATTTTAAATCTGCACAAAACAACTCAAACAAACAAAAAAAATCACTCTTCATCATGTCTGCACAGCCATATTATATACATATGAGGGTTTATTAGTGCAGATGTTTGACTGAAAAGAAATCATGGATCAGATTGAAGTAGCTCTTCTTAAAACTATTAAGCTACTTAGCTAAGGGTTGTTTAAGATGGAATGAAGGAAATGAAGCATTCTTTCTTTTCATAAAATTAAAATCTGTCTAAGTGTTTTGCTGTACAATTCCCCCTTCCCTCTCCAGTTTGTGGCATCAGCCACTGCAGCACAGGATGAACAGTTGTGTGACACAACCATATTGTGACTGATACTGAATTCCAGAGGCATTGCCCTGGTTCAAGACTTCACAAAGCACAACATGAACCTCCCATGATTCTCACCTCAAGGTGCAGTTTGATGAGCCAAGTGCCTTGACAGCAGCACCAAATAAATTTTTGCCCCTACTTAGTGCTGTCTCTGCACTGGAGTTTGCCTCCCCTCTATTCCTTCTTGGCAGAGGCCAAACAGATACCTAGAGAATGTTAATATTACAGTGAGTATACTACAGTAATATTAACCTTCCTCAATCCTTGGTTCTTCAGAGTTTGCATTTAACCAAGGTCAATTCAGGTGTCTGGATTACTGTTATTTGAACAAAATGAGGGGCACCTTAAAGATAAGCACAAGCAAGCAGAAGAAGCAAGGGAAACTCTTAAGGTGGATGTGCTGACAAATCACAGTATTATAGTCATGTGTTATAAATTACTGTCAGACACCTTGTTTGTTTTGATAATGAATTTTAAGCAATGAACTGGATATTTGTCTTCTCTGACAGACAGGGAGACTGCTGCACCATAACATAATTAATTATTCCTGGTGCACTTATGGGAGAGAATCAAGTTTACCATTTACGCTAACTCCTTGCTTTGAAGAGGAAGTTATTTTTATATCCTTGTCATTTAATCTTCTAAACATATCAGGAATAGATTTTTGTAGAAGTATGCTAGAATTTTGAAGAAAATTTTCATACACATTTCCAGAAACTGAAAGTACCACAGCTCTGAATCTCCAGAGATAAAAATTTATTGCAGCAAATGATTTCACTTTTCTAAACACAGAGATTTAGACCAGTTAGTTGGAAGGCTAACAGTAAAATGAGTTGAGAATAACTATTTAGTCTCCTCACTGTGTTCTCAATAGGCAAGTCCTTTTAACTAGTCCCATATTCAGTTCATCAATTTTTCTGAGTTTCAGCAAAAATCATACCCTTTGTCTGGTTCTCTAACAGGTTTTTCATTGTGTCACTTCTGACATTTGCTTATTTATTTGTTCCGTTATTCTCCAAAGTCCTTCTTTTGGTTTTCTGCTCGTTTTCAGTTGCTGCCTGTACCATGTATGTAAAGGAGAGTCACCCACTTGAGCAGTGTCAAGCACACTCTGTAGAGGCATTACTCACCCTTGCTCTCTAGGGGGTTTTGCTGGATGCAGAGGTTAGCAGGCAGAGCAAGGAAAACAGAAATTCTTCTGCCCAGCCATGCTCTGTGATAGAAAAGATTATCTGCTACCAAATCAGATGCCACCCATCACAGAGAGCAGCATTTGCAATTGGCTTTTGAAGGGAAATTAAGTGTGTTATTTACAAAACCTTACTTGTCTGTGCTGTTAGAATTGTGGTCATTCACTGAGATAGCTCTATCTGTGGTGAATTCTGTTTTTGAGGAGTAGGAGGAAAATGCATCTATCTTCCATTGGATTTAAAACTGCAGTACAGTCTGATTGCAGCAATTTCAAATCTAAATATATGATTTCTATGGCTGCAGCCTGTGAAAGGTTCATTTTATGAATAGTGTAATCATGTTTAACATAGGAGATTCTTGTGCTGCTTAGTAGGCAGTGTTTCAAAGTAAAGAAAGTTTAGACAAGAAGAAAAAGCATCAGGAAACAAGACCTGTTATAGAGCTTCTTCAATTTGTGTAGAGTTGATGGGAAGAAGGAGCTTCATCACATTGTGTGATGGTTCATTACTTGATAAATGAGCCATAAATGTGCTCACTTGTACATCCAGCTCCCACTGCTCTCAAAATCACAGCAAGATTTTCTCTTGATGAGCCTCGTGGGCAGTTATTTTATCTTCCTTGCCCTAACTCATGTTCCATGCACTGTGGGATTTTTCTTGCCACACATTTTTTGATATAAATGGGAGCCAGCTGGAAGCAGTAACACTTCTGGCACCAGAGGTCAAGCACCAAGGTCCTCTTTTCTAAATATCCTGTTGTTTCTCTTGTTTTAGCCAAGTGACTCCATTTATAACTATTACCATCTATAATGGGCAAAACATTGTTCTTTGCTATGGAGTAGCTAACTTCAAATATGCAGTGCTTTGCATAGGAACAGGAAACAAACCACCTCAGTGCCAGGCTTGCTGTGCTTTGACTGCTGGATCTTCACATTCCTAAGAATCATTTGCAGCAGGTTTTTCATCCATATTGGCAGATAGCCTGCCTGCAGTTGTCATGACAGGATAATGCCTACCAGCTGCTTTGGAAAGAACTCTTCCAATATGGATCAACACGTCTACATATGCTGGTACCTAGAATGTGATATCTATATGGTAATATTTGGGGGTGTTTTTTGCTTTTCCTTTGTTTTCTTTGTTAGTTTGTTTTTTTGTTTGGTTGGTTGGGTTTTTTTATTGTAAGTGAAGATAAGGAAAGTGACCTAATCAGTGCTTATGGGACAGTCTTTCAGATGTTGTCAAAATGTTGTGAGCAGGACAAAGACATTATCCTTAAAACGGCAATGCCCACAGTGATTGAATGCCAGGTGTTTCTGCATCAAAAATAACAGCTCTTGTCACTTTTCTTAATTCACAAGGTGTGATACATATATATAGCATCATATTTCTTATCATTTTGTGAGAACTTCAAGGAATATATCTGGACTACTCATGTACAATTTGAAAATAGGTAAGTATGCCCTATATTCCTTCTGTTAGTATATTAAAAATATAATCATTTTAATTCTAAGCTTACATACTTTGAAATGTCTACAATTCATTTGATTTACACTTTTTCGTCACTTTTTAATATATTGGATTTTATACTTTATACATTCTTTGCAATGGCTGAAAAAGCCTGTGTCTTAACTTTCCCCCCAAATCCAAGTGCAAGGGGGTATAAATAGTTTTAATGGAAAATGTATAAATACTTAACTAAAATTCAAAACTAGAGCAAACAAATATGAAATAACTGATTCATAGGATTTCAGATCATATTCTCTTGGAAACCCTTACTTAGAGAGTACCTCCCATGTACCCGAAAGCAAAAATAGACCCAAACTGCACTTTTTAGGAGGAATGGCATAATTTCTTAGAAACGAAAGCAAAACAATCTGATGTGGAATGATTGCATGACAATTTTCTGCCTGTAATTTCATAAAAAGGATAATCACATTAAGTACCTAAAAATCCATTTATATCTGCTTAAATGTACCTATCCAAATTAAACTGGTAGATGTTTTCAATTATTTGCAGCTATTGAACCTAAATGAAGCCCTCATTATAGTTCATACCAGTGACTTCTACAGTTTCATTTTCTTCATGTTTTACTCCCTTTAGCAAATGCTTCAAACACCTGTGTTGTAAAAAATGGCATTTTTCGGTTTGCTTGTTGTTTTTTTCTTTTCTCCCAGTGATCTCCTAGGCTGACAAGGAGTGTCACAATCCCTTGATGACTTCAACAGAATGTATTTGGTCTGGTATTGTATCACAGTGTGTCACACAAGTATGGACTTTAGATAAGTACAACCATCAGCCAGCTAAATTTGAGTGAGACCACGTCAAGTGAACATGATTTCACATCAAGAAAGAGCACTTAAACAAAAGTCCTGATAAAATGTTTCTCTAAATATGGGCAGTGTGCAAAGAAACATGGGATGGCAGCTAAGCAGTTGTCCAAGAAGCATTCTTCCATCTGTTGCCAAACCCACATGAGGTTACCACTCACTGAAGAGGAAGCCCAGAATCTGCATTGCCTTGTAATGGACTATCAGTGCAAGTCATTTCTATGTGTAGAAACCAAATTTTGGGTAAACTGACTCCTGCAAGTCAAGCACAAGAGCATCCAGAGCAAAGGAAAGAAGCATGTGGAAGTTAGAAGAGGCTTCTTAAAATGTCAACAGAAACACTACTCTTTCCTTGAGTAGAAAAAAGCAGCATGACAGTAGCAGCTCTGCTTCCAAATTTTCAACCTGCAGTGGAATTTTCTAGGGAATAATTGCTTACTACTAAATTAAAAAGAAAAAAAAAACACTATTAAAAGGTAGAGGACCATTTCATTAGTCTGTTTGCTCTAGGTCTTTGAAAGCCCTATGATGCCTTAAGTGCCATGATTGCATTTTCCTTCCATTTCTGGCATTGCAAAACTGAACAGAGGAAATACTGTTCCTTGGGACTGAGTCTCTCATATGCTACTAAGAAACCTTGAAAAATCATACAAACATGTTAATGCATCATAACGTTTTTTAACACTATTATAATTTGCAACTTAATGGAGGGGCAGAAAGGCACATCTTTTAGAGCCATTTATTTCTCATTTGTCAGTATTGCTGTAGATATTAATTAACCTTTTTATCATTCACTCTTCGCATGCATGGTGAAGATGTTATGGTTTTGTTCTATTAATTCAGTTATCTTTACAACAAATTTGGAAGGTAATATTTACAACTCGAGATTGACACTAAAATTGTTCAGAGGTCATATATCTCTGGGTGAGGGCTTCCTTGCCTGACACTCCCTAATAGGCCTCATTCATAAGATTTCAAGTGAGTGTTGGATTGTACTGTTTCACCACAGCTTCCCTTTCTGATTTTTCTTCTTGTCTAAAGAGTTTGTATTCTATTGTTTTTTTCTTCAGAATGTCACCTTTAAATTCCTCAATTTTTGATATCAATTGGAAATATGACTTATTTGTGTTGCAATAATTACCTTAATGCCCAACGCTATTAGAAACATGTCTGATTTTATCTCCCTAAAGACAGTGTGTCCTTCAATGTTTTCATGTCATCTGGTATTTTCTTCATCTAGAAAAATCTGGGTAAAAAAATCCATGTTCCATGTCTTCAAGAATGTTTAATGAAAAACAATATTGAGTTAGCTATTTCAGCCCCAAAAGATGTCTAAAAATGCACGAAAGAAATAAATTATGGTTGCTTTATGAAAGGTAGTTATCTGAGGTCTTGAGTAGCCCACATGCTGAATGATTTGTAGAAGTTTTTGTCCAGGCAGTTCACTCTTCTCCCTCTTCTGGAGTTGTGTTCATGGCAGCTCGTGTATAACCTGCCCCGTGTAAGTGACTAGAGTGCCTACAGAGCAGATCATGGGAGTTGTCCACACTCACCCTTGACTCTTCTCTGGCACTTGACTACATGAACATTGCTAAAAGGGCACAGAGGACATCTAAAATTAGAGCATTTACTGTATAGTGACAACACATCCCTCTGCAGGATACTGGGGTTGTCATGGTGTTCTGGAAACAAAGAAAGAATGATGAGCATGCTTTACTATCTCATTCAGTAAACATCTGGTTTAGCTTGGGGTTTTGTCAAGGACTATTTTTTTTCCTAGCTGTTCTTTTATTCTGATTAGACTTGCAGAATATTTATTTTTATTATCTTTAAAGAAATCTGCTCTGATATTGTTCTGAGGGAGTTAAACAATACTGAAAGCCTTAGGTAAGCATGTTTAAAATATATCAGTGTAGTTTCACTGGGGAGCAACAACAAGTAAATAGCACCAGTGTGAACTTACTAATGCATACAAAGCTTGAATTCAGCACAGAAATATTCCTGATAGTCTTGCTAAGGAATGTTTGAGAATGTGTGACAAGTATGCACCTAAGGTTGACCCTTATTAGGGAATTTGTCCTGACATTTTAGACAAAGATAATCCTACACCAGTCCAGTGAAGATGATCTTTAAATTAAATCCTGTGGTCCATCATGTCATCTGAATATATCTCATACTCTTTCATAGAGACTACCTTGTCGCTGTTGAGCAGCTAGCAGAGTAATGAAGGTATCAGTTCTCAGTGGCAAGAAGGAATGACCTTTATTGTTTTGATTTTATCACATATATAGAGTTCTCAAAAGTTACCCAGATTGGTCAGTCAGAAGCCTTCCCCCAGGCCTGATTGGCCAGGCCTGCACTGTCCAAGTTCTGGGACACTGTTCCAACAACATCCAAACTTTATCTTTATTTATAAAACACAAGAAAATTTTTCATGGGAAAAACCTGTGCTAGCCACACTACCTCAAATGTTAGTTTTGAGAACTAATTCAAACCAGTAAAAGTTAAGTTTTGAGATGAAGCTGAAAATCTTTTAATGAAAGGCAATGAAGCGTTCTGTTATGTCCAATCATATACTTGTTTGTTGCTTCATTGCAAACATTTTCTTTTCACAAGCTGTGGTAACCTCATCAGCTAAGATGCATTAAATAACTTGGAAGAGGGGTAGAGGCTCAAACCCTGTATGACTAAATTAAGAAGTGGCCTTGATATTTGTTTTTTGAAACAAAACCTTAAGGAATTGAAGATCTTCATTCCAGGTTCCTCCTTCAAAGACTCTAATTCCATCTTGCTCATTTTACTGGTCCCCAGGCCTTTCTGAAAACATCTGCTTCTCCCATCTTGATAGCTGCAGTGTTTCTAACTTGGAATAATAAGCATGCTTCATTACGGGTGCACAAAAAGGATAGGCATTTGCCAGAATGAAGCTGCAGATGCAGCTTTAACCCTGCAATTGCCCACTGAACCAAGAATGCCATTTAAAAGAAAAATAGATTAATCTCCTCATGAACAATAATTAAATTAGTAGGGACTAAGGACAAATGTTGGCAGAGCTTAAAAAACCTCTATGATTTTCTTGAATAAAAATGTACTTTCATTTCGTCAGAAAAGGTGTCTGATACTTGCAGTACATTTTCATAGCTGCTACATCATATCTAGTAGACCACAAAGAGAAAAGTTTGCTTTCATCAGAGTTAAGAACTGAAACATGCAAAGGAAAATGATGCATGCAAAGGATGAAAAAATTGTGCTGCTATGTGCTGGAAAAATAACAAGGGTTTTCAGAACTCTTAACACTTTTTTTTTTTTTTTTTAATTTTTGAGGTTAGTATCTCATAAAATGTAGAATCCCAAGCATCAGCTATAGATTGTACTTCTTTCACAGATTATCATTTCACTATTTTAAGAGGAGAAATGCTATGATTAAATCAGATATTCTTCACTCCTGAAGATTTACATTAGAAGAGTTTGGCAGAGGTGATATTGGCTCTTCCAAAGGTCAGTAATAATTTTTTGGAGCTACTGACATTTTAATTGTATAAGTATTGACACTTTCATTTCACACATTTTTTTCATACTGAGATCCCATAGTAATGTCAATTATTTCTTCTTCCAATAAGTTTTTCAGTGTTGGGATTCTTCAGTCATCACATATTGCAAGTTTGCCCAGAGGGTGGTTGGGCACTGTATCAGCTCCCCAGGAAAATGCTCACAGCACCAAGCCTGACAGAGTTCAAGAAGTGTTTTAACAATGCTCTCAGGCACACAGTGTGACTCTTGGGGATGGTGCTGTGCAGGGCCAGGAGTGGGACTGATGATTCTTAAGGGTCCCTTCCGTCTCAGCATATTCTGTGATTCTGTGAAATATCAAAATGCACACCCAGGTTTTTGACAACAGCTTTGTACATTTTTCTTTGTGGACAAGTGAGAAGACTTTGTTTCTGCTTCATCAATTGCTTACATTTTCTGTAAACTTAGGCTGTGTCTGTTCTTATTCTCACTTTGTGCTACAAATTTTCAGACTTCCAAATCCAAGATATTTTATGAGGAGCAGAAGTGGTTAAGTCCAATTGCCTGTAAATGCATTCCACAAGCTTTTTAGCTATTTCTCAAACTGTTACTACTTCATCTCTAATCTTGCCTTCTAGCACCTTTCCTTTTGTCCTTACCTCTTTTCGTCCTCCACAAAAGCTTTTATCTTCCATATGTCTGACAACACTGCAGGGCTGAAACTGACCTTTTTTTCTTGCAGTAGGGGCAATAATCTTTCTACTCCTCTGCCTGTTTTCATGAAACTCTTTGGAACTTAATGGCAATGAGACCTCTACTTCTGCACTAAATGTGGTAGAAATTGGACCAATTCTTCAAAGTTATTAGGGAAAGTATTAGCAGATCACATAATCTATATCTCACAGAAATAAAATGGGTTCTTTATGAGGAGAATTATCATGAGGACACAAAGAACAATAGTTCTCAGAATTTTATTTTGGTTCATGCTAAAGAAAAATCAAATTGGTAATTATTAGAACTAAAAATACTTTTGTGAGTGAAATAATTTTTTGTTCTCTGGAAGGTTTGTTAGATTGTATGATATACATTCAACCCTCAGCTTCTAAGGGCTTTCTACATAACAGCCCTATTTTCCAGCATATCTTTCACTGCTTAGATTTACCTTCATATTTACTGAGGTTGAATTCTTTCCCATCAGACCATTAATACAGATGTTAAACAGCAACAGTCCCAGCATCAACACCAGGTGAATACCACCCATAATGATCTTAAAACTGTTTTGATCTCACTAGTTGAGCCAATTTTCCTCCTAGCTCCACTCTGCACTCAGTATTTTACCAATCTAGACGTGGTGATTGACATACAGTTCTGGTAACTAAGTTTATCTAGCCTGGATACAAGTGTTAATGCAGAAACCTACGGTTTTGCTGAGAGACAAATCTGCACCTGCAATTGTGTTGTGGTATCTTAGATTACTTTTCCCTGTAGTAAACCAAGCCACTTTATATGGTATCTTTTCCAATCCAAGTGTGAGAATTTTCTTTTAGCCTCACGGATCATGGCGATGAATTGTTGCAGGTCTATGAGACCCATGGTGACTGGCCTTTTTCCCATTGCAAAATTAGCAGGCAATCAGCATAAATGAATTTTGTCCCACTGGGAAAGACCACATGGCATCCATCAGACCTGCAGAGGAATCTGCCTCTCCCTGAGGACATGAAGCAGTAAGCACAATTCTCTGTGACAAAGCTGGCAGAATGTATCTTTGAAGTAGAATGATTTCCTTTGTGCTTCCTGTGACTAGAGCTGGAATAATGACATGACTCTGCTAGTGGGGAGTCACAGAATGTAAGCAAATATCTCTCATGAATTACAGGCACAACTGTTTACTGTGAACACTGTCCAAATATTTTCCTGGAAAGATGGGCAAAACTATTTTTTTTAAAGCATGATATCTCAAGAATAAGTATAAATAAGACCTAAAAGTTCCAACTGAAATACCTGCTTATACTGATAAAACAAGTCCTGCAAAAAACACCCATTTTAATTAAAATGAAAGTATAGAAATTGAAGCAAGATTTTTGTTTTCTACCAAATTTATGCAACATCTTTGCTGCCTAACTGCAGTTGCATTGCAGCTGATGTATTTTCCCAGATCCAATCCCTGCAGGAGAGGGCTAGCATTTGGAGCATCTGTCATATGATCAAAATAGGATAATTACTACATTCTTCTGGTGTTCATAGTTGAACAAGTACCCAACAATTTAGAGGAAAAAAAAAAAAGGAGACGAGGGAAATACAGGAGACAGGTGGATGCTTGGCAAGGGAAACTCCCCTTATACCTTCAATAAATGCCAGAAGTGTGTACATATATATTTCTGTAAATGGTCAGGAAATTTTATTTCCTTTGGGTACAAATGGTTTGGGCACCTCTTACAAAATGAGCTTCTTAGATGTAGAGGTGATTATGAGAAAGACAAGAAAAAAAGACTGATATTCTGTCTTTGAAAAAAATAAATTCCAATTAATAAAATTAAAAAAAAAACCCACATGATTTCGCCAAAGAATAAAAATACAATAACAGAACCAGTAATGCTGGTTTTTGTATAAACAAGGGAAATATAAACAGACAGCAAACCAAAACCAATTGAATAAAAGCCTTTTGGGGAAAATGAAAATCATTAAGGTTTTCTCTTTCTCTCTCCATGGAAATAAATCATCTGTGTAGATCACTATTTGAGTATGTTGCAAAATTTCTTTCTAAAGAAGGAATAAAAATTACTTTAAAAAATCAGTTTGTTTTGGGACTGCTTAGGATTTTGCAGTAGAGAAGCTCTGACTGTGTAAGTACTGCATGTGCAGATGACATGATGACATATATGACCACTGATGTCAGTGCTTACGCATTATTTTCACTAAGATGCCTAGCATGATGCAAATTATTTCTTAATAATCTTTCAGAATCTGTTGACATTTACGGTTTTATTGGAACTCAGCGAACATCTGCTGATGGAATTGCTTTTCACAATCTTGAATATAGCGTGCCTGATCACAGAAACTTACTCAGGACTATGGCTCAGTTTTCAGGACACATCAGCTGCTCTTCACAAACCATCTCATTTATCCTTGTCCCTGTGGAGCTCTCAGGACATGGACAAGTATCTGGTGCCTTTGATACATTTTCCCATGCTTTTTTAAAGATGCTACAATGGAGTTTACTGTATAGGGATTCTGACAACATGATTACATATAAAACTACTTTATTCTTACACTCAAAAAATAATTTTATTTCCAAGAGAAAACAAGATAGGTTTTTTAGCAATGCTTTAGTACTCTTTGTATCCATTTTCCAAAATTCTGGGTCATGAAGAAATAGCACATAATGAACATCACCAGAACAGTAGTTCTGCCTTCCTCAGTGCCCTGCTTCTACTTCGCGATTTCCATCTGATACTTCAAGAGAAAGTGAAAAACCACTCTCCTTTTACCTGCTCAGTTAAGGTTCTGTGGTTGAAACAATTTTTTTTTTAAAAATATTTGCAGAAAAGTACCTGGACCTCTTTAAAAGTGTGAGATTTTATTTTTAATCCTCAGAGTTAGGACTTCAGGAACAATCTCAGTCTCTGTAAGGGAGGAATACAAAAATTGCACTTATTCTGTCTCACTCTATATTTTCAGGTGCTTTTCAACTCATTCTTTCCAGATATTGACTGCAAATAGTTTATAGATTGTAGGGACCTATGGAAACTTGCCATGACCTTTAAGACAAAGGGATAGGGCAGAAGAGCAGGAAAACACCATTCCCACTGTCAGTTTTTGATTCCATCTGAACTGCAGTTGAATGGTAGAACAGATGCTTTAGGGAGTTCCTTAGACCATTCTCCTTTAATTCCACATTTCAGGTCTATTTCTAGCTTCAAGAGCTCAAATACATTTTATTTCAACCCTAACCAAATACAGCTTTTTCTGGATGGCCTGAATAACATACTTAAGCCTTTCTAATGTCCTATAGAAACAGAGACAATGCTGCCCTTAGGAAATGACTGGGAAATGCCTTCCACTCCTTTCTGAATACCCTCAGAAAAGTAATTTGATTTGCTAGTCAGTACCTGAATTAAGGATCCCTGGTTTATGATATTGTACAATTTATTATGGGTACTTACAAATCAAACTGAGGACCTTGTAGAGAAGGAAGGAAACCCCCAGCAAGTTTCAACATCTTTATCTCACATCCAGTTAAGATAATCACCGGGGACCACTTGTGCAACAATCAGAGTTGAAAGAGCTTCTTGTTCTTGTTCTTGTTCTTGTTCTTGTTCTTGTTCTTGTTCTTGTTCTTGTTCTTGTTCTTCTTCTTCTTCTTCTTCTTCTTCTTCTTCTTCTTCTTCTTCTTCCTCTTCTGACATTTTTGGACACTGAAAGACTGAGACACATCCTGATAGAACAAAGTGTGTAGAAGAGGAGATAGAGCTGCAATACAATCAATCAAGTCCAGCATCAGTACAAATCAGGCCTCCCTTCCTGCAAAAATAAGGATCATGCAGGTTTTTCAAACAATTTTTAAATTATATCCTTAGGTAATGAGGTGTTTTATCTACATTCACATTTTTAGCTATTCACTCAGATGCTTCTCTTCTGTGAGGATCAAGTTATCTCTCACTGCCTGGTTCACTGTTCATAAAGATATTAGAAAAAAGCCAGAACTAAAGCATCTCTGAAAAGAGTTGGATGTGGTTTTCTTGTAAACCTGAGTGTTGCTTTCGTGGGAAGCAGTGTCCTAGGCTTCTGCTAGTAAGGATTTATACTATAGATTCAGCTGCTACCTCCCTTTCTGTGCTAAAACTCATCAAACAATGTGCTGGTTTATCTATTGGGTGGATATTTTAAGCTCAAGTAATTTCCCATTTACTTAGACTAGTCAACTTTGGAAAAATATTTCATAGAATCATAAAATCATAAAATATGCTGGGATGGAAGGGACCCACCAGGATCACCAAGTCCAAATCCTGACCCTGTGCAGGACACCCCAGGAATCACACCATGTGCCTGAAAGCATTGTCCAAACACTTCCTGAAGCCAGGCTTGGTGCTTTGATCACTTTCCTGGGGAGTCTGTTCCCATCTGCAGAGCATTATGTCATTAAAAAGGGTCCTCATTATCCCATTCTGACAATAGTTTTGAACATTTAAACATTGATGATTAAGTTGAGAATCCTGGAGTCTGAATCAACCCAGGCTTTCCTAAGGCAGTTTTAGGAGGTGAGTGCTCCAAAAAGAATTGCAGCATACAGAAAAATCTGCTCAGTTGTTTCATGATGATAAGAGATCTAGGAATTGCTTGATACAGATGTAGATTTTTGATGATGGAAAACCATTCTTACCATGATTTTTTGTGATGGGAAACCATTCTTACCAAGTGACCACTATGTCATCAATATTTTTCTCTTTCCTCCATACTCTTCTATGTCCTCCATACCCAAAAAGGGAATACTTGTTTTCAGTCCTCTCCGGAATGAAGAGTACAGAAGACAGCACAGGTTTGTTGACAACTTAAGACACCAGAACACCTTAAAACAATATGTTTGCAGTGACCTAGGACATATTATTCACTTGAAGAAAAGTTTACTTTAAGTCCTTTACTGAGTTTTTTACTTTTGTCCCATTATCATTCCTTTAATGTATTCATACTGATTTAGTAGTAGGTCATTAAGCTCTAACATTCTTCTAAAATTTAAGGACTAAATTTCAGCTCTAGCAGGATTAAATATTTGTTTTTCAAAGTACCTACATTTCTAATTTTGTTATTTTTTTCCTTAAAAACAATCTTTTGCTTGCATATGTAAATATTAAATATGAAATATTCTTTATAGTACTTTGGGTAACATATACCACATATACTTCACTGTACCAATGTATATATTGTAAGCTGTGTATTATCTATACTGAATTGAAAATATGAATTGGAATTATATATATTTTGAGTATGTAACTTCAAGTAATCTTCCTCAGATCTGGTTGAACAGAGAAAAAAGCATCATTTCATATATATTTTTCACATTTGAAGGAGAACTTATCTCTCCCTACAACTACCTGAAGCAAGATTGTGGTGAGGTGGGTGTCAGTTTCTTTCATCCAACAAGCAAGAGAACAAGAGGAAACAGACTCAAATTGAACCAAAAGGGCAATTAATTTTTGGAACGGGCTGCCCATGGAAGTGGTTGAGTCACCAACCCTGAAGATATTTAAAAGACAAGACCTGTGGGTGTAGTGGTTAGGGATCTGGCTTAGTGGTGGACTTGGCAGTGCTGGGTTAACATTAGACTTGCTGCTCTTATAAGTCTTTACTAACGTAAATGATTCTATGATTGAAAGGTTTGAAACACAAAAAGTTTATTTGATGCTAGAAGATACCACTTCATTAGCACAATCATTGTCAGGCAGGTATACTCATGCCACTCTTTAGTGAGACCACCTTTCTAAAAGGTTTGTTTTTCCTGCCAATTTTAATTTTGAAACAATTTCCTTTTTTGTATCTCTGACAGAAACTTGATTAGTGGCATCAAGATGACAAAGATACACATATGTCCCGAATTGGAAGAAAAAAGTGCTTTTCCTTCTTATCTCTTCAGTGACATTCATTAGTGTAAGCAGCTTTTTGTGTCCTTTGTGAAGTTAATGGATTGCTGCAAAGGAAATCCTTTACTTTGTTAAAATCCACTTCTCAGCACTATTTGTGAGGGAAAGAACTAACACAGTATAGACTTTAAATGAAGGTCAGCATCAGATTTTAGATATAAAGCAGAGAACAAAAAGATGAAGAAAAGATAAACTATAAAAAAGGGTGAGATTTGTTAGGTAGTTCAGTCACTGAAGGGAAAGAAAAAATAAGTAGGTTTTCTAACTTTTAAGAAAAGAAAATGAAGAATGCACTCAGTGAGTTCTAAGGAAAGTGTTTATTTCATTAGAGCTGCATAAATAATTTTTTTGCTCTTCCTCTAGACCTCATAAATCTAGCAAACATGATATATCCACTGAAATAAGAAAAATACTGGACCAAAGTAGAATGGTGGTGTGGATTTCCACACCCATGTGAAGGACATACTAGACAAACAGGGATTTTTTTTCCTTCTTATGTCTAAAATCAGTGTAAAAGAATTTATTATCTGAAATAAGAATATGAGAATCCTATATTTTGTATTCTCCCATGCTTTTAATTTCGCTGCAGAGAAACCTTTTATAATGGTGCCTGCTACTGCTGTTTTTGTTCCTGACCTGTTGCTGTTGACTGGGAATTCCTTGGAGCTCTTTCTTCACCTCAAAAATTTCCTCAATTTCCTTCATTTTGAAGCCACCAGGACTGAAAGATGTCTGTATGAGTACTGCAGGTATGCACATGGAAGAGAACATCTGCTTCTTAGAATGAACCTCATGTGTGACTTATTCAATGTCACAAATTGTACAGAAGGAACAAAGGCAACCACAGGTTACTTACAGGTGTATGTATTTTTAAAAGGCCTTTAAAATTAGATTGTATTCAAAATATAATATTCAATGTATAATGAAAAACAGAGGATGATATAGTGGCTGATACATAATAAATTATAAAGGGGAACAGAAGCAAAAGCTACTGAGAGAAACAAAGTCATAGCAAAATAATGTACATGGAGATGCCCACATAATTACAAGGATTCCAAAATTAGCAGTGTCCAAACCAATAATCAGCCAGACACACCATCAGAGCTATGGCTACTACTCTGTTATCTAGAATTTGCACATTTTGAGATGAAAATGAGAAAATATACACTCTGTCACTAGCTCAAGTCTGACAGAGTATGAAATATCAAAACTGAAGTCTTGATAGAAAGTTTCAAGAGAGAACAATGGGCTGTACAATGTACTGCTTAACAATCAGAATGAACCACTTGGCTAAAATTGAAAAAGATTAAACTATTCCTATTTTCTAGCAAAGATAATGGATTTTCTTTTTTCCCTTAGGGATAGGAAGTCCATTTTTCCTACTGGAGATTGAAATGCAAACCCTAGGGAGCCCTAGAACTTAAGGGGAAAAGTAATTTTCCTTCTTTTTAGTATTTTCCCCCCACCTCTTTTGTACAGTTCTCATTATTTAAATATACCATATAGAAAAGATAGAATAGTAGCTAGGTTTTATTAAAAAATAAATCATGACAGAAAAGTACTGGTTACACAGAACAATCAGCTGATTTTATGGAAGTTTTGTATAGTTAACTTGCAGAAGTGAAGGCAGGTTTGTTGAAGTTTGTCTCTATTTTCACCTCTTCAGCACACAAACCACACTGAATACTAATATTTAAGAAACTGTAGGCTAACACTGCAGGATCCAAAATAAAGATCATTTATCCACTCGGGTTTTCTTCTAGCTTTTGGACTTTCGCTTAACTAAGTTTTAGAAAACTCTGCATGATTTCAGTCTCGAGGTAAGTTTATCTTGTTCTCATGCACCTTCGGGAAAATGCTTTCATTTGCTCCATGTTTTGTACTGCTGGATTTTAAATAATATTTTTTTTCTTTTCAGCAGCAGTAATGAATCTTGTATGCTAATCATAGCCTATGAGCTGCTACGTTCTAATTCCTCTGAACCATACTGCAGTAATACTCTCTGATTCCATGTAATGAAGGAATGGTTAGGATTGGAAGGAACATCTGGACATCATCTAGTGTAAAGTCCCTTCTAAAGGAGGGTCACCTGGAGCAGGTCACACTGGATCACATCCTGGCAGGTTTTGAGCGTCTCCAGAGAAGACTCCACAACCTCTTTGAAAAGCCTGTTCCAATGCTCTGTTACCTCACAGTAAAGAAGTTTTTACTCATATTCAGATGGAACTTCCTGTGTTTCAGTTTGTGCCCATTGCCCCTTGTCCTGTCACAGGGCACTGCTGAAATGAATCTCACCCCATCCTTTTGACACCTGCCTTAAGATATGTCTATGTGCTGTTAAAAGCCTCTCTCAATCTTCTCTTCTTGAGACTACAATGTATTTTTAATCAGGGATTAAATCATGCACCAGAACTTGAACTTCTAAGAATTTGGTATTCCACCAATAAGCAGCTAGTGTATTATTCCACTATTCCAATCTCAGATGTCTGAAAACTAGACTGAGCAGTTCACAATGAGTTCATTGCTAAAGGTGCAACATCCATGAGCAGTGCATGTTTTATTTAATCAGCTTTTTCACACTTAGAATAAATTTCTTTCAGATTGCAACCTTGTGTACTTGGTGACTGAACCTGCCTGTTCACCTGTAGTGAAGTGGTCCTGGCCTGAGGAAAGTACTTTAATAGTCAAAATGTTTAAACTTGGCCTTTCCACTGAAAGCTTTTGAGTCTTTACCACTCTCCAGAGTCTTTCAGGTTCAGTTGCCCTGGAAGATCATGACACTTTTTCCAAAATAGATCTCCAGCGTATTTTCTCACTTGCAGTAACACCTCTCTGTCATTGAGCCCAACCTTACTGATGCCACACACAGTACTATATGCAGGACACTGTGTGACTCATGCTGGTATCTCCCAGAATGCCACAGCAAAAGGCAGGCAAGAAGAGGCAACTTTGACTGGGAAGGAACTTGTAAAAAATGCTTTCAATACTGAGATGAGAGACCTCTTTGCTCTAGGGATTATCAGTCCCCACATGTTGGAGCTGGTTTCACTGGGTTCCAAAGACTTGGCCCAACTACATGGAAAGCAGAACAGGCCACCTCTCCCTTACATTGCAAAAGTTCAGGTACATACCTGCCACAAGCTTCATCCATTGTCTCTCTGGAATTTGACAGTATCTGTTTGAATACTAGTAACAAAAATAAGATCATGCAGTCTGTGTCTTCTGCTTGTTTTTACATACGTTAATTGTTCATGTACATTTTCCTGTCCAAAACCAGCACAGCTAGTTGAGACAGTCTCTCTGATTGAAGGGGGCATGGGAGTCATGGGGACAAGGAGGAGGAAGTCATGCAGATCAAGAGCTGTGAGAAGTGAGTGCTGAAGCATAAAGTTCCATCAGGCATATGCCTATGTGCAAACTGGCCATCCAGATATCACTGCATGCTGCTCACTCCTGTGTTCATGGGGGCAAGGCAGTAGTGGCTCAGGTTGCTCAGGTTTCAGGTTTCTCTAATAATGGAAGTAAAGACGGGTTTCCCACTAACAAGCAAAGAGCTCTGCTCTGTCAAGTGTAAGCTGACAGCAGGAGTTGCTGAGTCTTGCTTAGGCACTCACTGCATGACCCAAATGTGCTCCTGCCATCCTGTGGGCTTAGAAGCAGGATAAAATAAAACTATAGCATAAAAAGGAACTGTGAAGATGTCAGACTGGAGAGAATCTCAGCAGGTGAATATCCACAAGGCTTTTTTCTCTACTTTTCAACTACAGTGTTCTTGGATTGCTGCTCAGGGTCTTCAAAATAAAGAGTTTGTACCTGGGCAGAAAACAGGGCAGGTGCACTCCAGAGAAGGCTGTCAAAAGGTAATAGAGATGCAAGACTAATTCATTTTACTTCCTGTGGCACCTTCTTCTAATTTCAGTGGAGAGTTATAGTCTTGATATTTAGAACAGGAAAAGAAAGACAGAGTTGCAGAGTAATGCTTCACCACTACCCACAAAAAATTTTGCTTTTTTTTGATCCTGACCCTGACTTGCTGACTCAAATTCCTGGCTTGAACTCAAAGCTGCCTCATTGGACTGGACATGTCTGGTGGCCTAGACTCTTGGGTGAGCCTGACTACAATGAGCAGAGTGGTTCTCCTCACCCTGTTCATGTACTGTGAGGCTGCTGCAGATCACTCAGTGAGGAACTGCTCCTATACCAACTCTATTCCTATATAAATTGTGCTTCTGCTCCCAACAATAATGGCTCTACAATGGACCGTCCTTGTGGTGTGAAACGTGATATTTGCCCAGATTCATACTAGTGTAATATCTATGCAATATTTCAGCCAGTAGGACACCTGGGCAGAGGGAAAGAACCAGTCAGAAGAATAATGATTTAAATGTGAACAGAAGTGAAGACCTTTATGTCAGGAAAATATTACTGCAAGAATATCCATTGTCTTGAGACCTCAGGAAGTCTTTGCCTACTGCTGTAACTACTTTCTCTCTCAGTCTACTTGCCTATGCTTGGATCAATATTATTCCCTGAGGACAACGCAGTGAATTGACTAACTTTGTTAACACCAGTCTTACTCTGGCAGCACATTTCTCATTGGCTTGGGGAATGTGTGTAGCAATAGTCCATGTGTGTGCTATTTCAATTATACTAGATGCACTTTGGTGATATTTCCAAAAAAAAAGCCTTAAGAATGGCTATTTTGTCAAAAGTGTCATGGAAGGTAGACACACACTGTCAAGCCAATATCGTGCAGGTTTTTCTATAAGCATCAATGTAACACTCACACACTGGACACATCAGGAATGTTGATACTACTGAACTATGCCTTATATCTCTAAGAAGTGTAAACAATCTTCCTCTGAATGTTAAAAATAAGGAAATCATAAAAACTATTTTAGTTTCTCTCAGAAATAAAATAATTTTAAGGAAAATAAAGTAGAACTTCAATCAACATCAAAATCACATCACCTTTGTGTGAATAATAATCACTATGATTGTTATTGTAACTGTAATCAAATCTAAACTGTGTGTAAACAAATAATAACAAAGTATATTTACTTAGAAATTAAACACACAGAGTCCATTTAAGCAGAATTCCAACTTAGCTTTTTCACCAGTAATGTAATGGCATAACTATAGCACAACAAAATAAAGAGAAACTTAATTTTATGTCTAGTAGAAGGTTTAGCATTTTTAATTTTCCTTAATTTACAAGTTTATTGAGCAAATAGATTGAGAAGGAATATTTTTCTGGACTAAAACGGCACATCCTAAGCTTCATTGATTCAGCAGTAGGAATTTCCGTTACTAAACGGTTGTTTATGTGTGAGTCTTCCAAAATTTTGGAGATGTTATCATTTCTAAAAGTTCGCTGTACCTTTCTTTTTACAGATAGGTCAGATAACTTGCTCAATGCAATCTAGGAAGTGTGCAGAAAAGTCTTGCACCTGTCATGTTTCAATCACTATATGATTTCATTTTGATGGTGTTGAATTATTTTATTTAATATATTGGTTCAAACCCACTTGAATCAGTAAAACCACATGTTGCTTCTACATTAAGGATTCCTAATCTCTCTAGCCATTGTGAAGTCTAGCTGATAAATAGCTCTTCCAAGGAATGTACGATTAAACCAAAATTTTCAAGGATTCTTCTTCCTACTGTTGCATGTGCTCAGCTGCAGATATTTGACCTCATCTCTCTTAAGTGTTATGGGAGCAACAAAATACTTTAAAATATTATGGAACATTAAAGCAGGTTCTTTTCTTCTTTCTGCCTCTATGGTACAGTTACCATTAATTTTTTTAAATGGTTAAACATATCAAGAATTTTATTGTAAATATATGAGTATAGTACATAGAACATATATGTACATATAAATTAGACAGTGTTTTCCTGCGATCTAGCTGCTATTGTTTTAAATTTTATGGCAAGTTGTCTGTGCAGAACCAAATTATGCACACAAACAAATATACAAAAATAATTAAACTTTTGGGTGAAACAGTTCCATTTTCAACAGAGAGAAAAATAAGAGAGTATAAGATGTGATGTCCTGCTTTAATCCTGAGCTGCAGCTAAACTGTGGCTAGGATAGGATCATAAAAAAGATAGAAATTCAGCCTTTGTCTCTGGAGGGAGAGACTCCACTTAATCAGGATGCATATTAGTATGAATGCCGTTTAACTGAGAGATCTTTCAGGGGAACAGATTTTAGCCTAATAATACTGACAATAATGGTGATTTAATGTCAGACCTGTTACTGCTAGGTAGATTATCTAGGGGCATGATAGTGAACATTATACCTGCTGGCAGTCTCAAGTTTGTTCTCACCTGCTTGCCAATTTGTTAACTCCAAAGCTTTCCTTTGAAAGCACACACCGTGTGCGGGGCTTATATTCCAGTTGGTGAGCTTGCAACCAGAAAGCCAGCTGCTATCAGTATGTGTGGACAGGCCAAACTCAGTGGCAGTATATCAAAGTGTAATAAAACATGAATCAAGCAATAATTAAAGCAACACTTGGTATATCCTACACATGATTAACATGCAAACTTTAAAATATCTCAAATTTTGAATGTTCTGAAAATATTGAGTATATTTTCAATTTGTCAACACTGGTATTAGAATTTTCCAGGGCATTGATAAATGCAAACATCACTGACATGCATTATTAATAACAGAAATATTTTTGGCACTGAGCAGGCTTTAGTTCCATGCCAGCTGCTGAACACATTTCATCGCACTTTTATCTCACAGCTGCCTTTCTACTCTCAGGAGGCAAAGAACAAGCTATGCCTCTGTTCAAGTGCATACCCTTGCCTACTCAGCTGGTATGTTTGTGTCCTGAGACTGTCCAGATGATCAGCTATCCAAGCTTTGAGACCATGAGCACAGCTCCAGGTACAGCCTGTGTGTACCTCCCAGGTCATGCAGGACACTGTGCGCAGAAACACATCCAAAGGGTTTGTTAACTCAAAAAATGCCCTCCTTTACTGTGACCATCAGTGCACACACTCTTCAGGTGTGGCTCTGCAGATGGATCACAATTATCAGGCAGAAGACTCCAGAACCCATTTTATCTATTTACAAACTCCTCCTCATCAGAGTCTCCCTGGCTTTTCAGCAAGACATAGTATGACTTTCTTACTACTGGTAAAAGGGAATTGGAATTGAAGAGTGTAAAAGGGGTTACAGAGCTCTCAAATTCAGAAATTTATAGAGAATGAAAATGCTTCAGAGTGGATGCAATAATTTACATCAATGTGGAATGATTCTAAGGTGCTCATTAAAATTGGCTAGTTCTGATTCACTTTCAACTTGTTCACCAGCACAGACCATGAAAAAGGGCAAAACAGTGGTGAATGAGTCTTTTGTTGCATACCTTTGCTGTTTGACTAAATCTTTAGATGTTAGATTATTTAAATATAATACCATTATATTTCAAAGTACTATTACTTTTCTTTAATGAATATGAAATATGTATTTAATAATTTATTGTTATAATCGCTGCCTTTTATCAGTTGAGAAGTATCAAGGCACAGTAGTGTCTGTCATTCTCAAACAGGCTATAAGTGGCTGCAAAAAAGGAAAATAAATGAATGGCTAAACAATGAACATACATATGCAATAAAGAATGCTCCATCCCATTTCAGGAAGTGCTGCACTTTACCTCTTTGTTAGGCTGTTTTTTTGTAATCCTGCTATATTTATTTTCTCAACAAAAAGGAGATGTAGGAGGAAGATGAGGCAAGAAAAATTAATAGACTTTAAAAATGCCAGAAACTGAAAGATAACCTGGTTTTCACAGAGAGAGGTAATTAGGATGCCAACAATAGTCTTTGTGATGTGAAATCTGAAGTATTCTTCAAAGGTTACAAGCATGTATTTTTCTTCAGTACTTAGTATAATGATTTGATGCTGCAATTACTGTAGGTGCTGTTACAGAAAATACACTGGAAGCCAGATATCCACTTTTGAGATAATTTGCATAGGGAATATGTCTTATAAAAATATTACTAACTGAATACTTTATCTCACAGGCATATTTAAAGGCTGGACAATAGGTCTTAAACAAAAAAGGGAAGTCTTTGTGTCTCACTATCCATCTGTAATCTATGGATGATGTTTATCTTTTTAGTAGTATGTGTACAGATCTACTGAAGAAAATGTCATTTTATATCTGAGTACATGTAGTTCTTACAAAGGGGTTCAAGACAGTTATTTACTGAGATGTCAGATATCAAAATTATTTGTTCTCACAGTGAAAAAATATTTCAGGAACATTGAATAAAATGATCATTTCTGAGTTTATTATTTTTATTTCCTTATTAAGCCAGCCTATTTCCATATGACAGGGTTTTTTTATTTTCTCCGAGTTGCACACATTATTGTGTTTCCTGAAATTCTTAATAAGTTTAAGGCTATTGGGCTCAAAGCGATTATCTTTATGTTAATTAGGATTAGTAACATATTCAGAAAATCCTAAGGGATTTTTGAAAGTTGATGTATTTTCCAAAATTTGACGATGAATTTTCTCTGAAGATGTAGTGCCTACCGTGAAGCAAGCTTCTTTCATTTACCATTGTCAGGATTGTGCTGAGGCTCCAATGTTGCCCTGTGTATTCAGTATGGACACAGCTCCACTGGAATGTCTTCTGTTGATGTGTGGAAGACACAGAGCTACATGACTGCAGGGCACACCTAGAGAAAGGCTATGGGATCACACAGTCACATCAAACACACTGGGACTGTTTCATCATGGGGCACACATTCTATACTCATATAGACTTGTGAAAAGAGTGAATAAAACTCCATCACTGTGTTTTGACAGATTTTTGCAATGAGCACACAAGTAAGTGTCACACACGGTAGTAAACCTACGGAGACTAGAACATCTAAATTTAAAACTTTTTTTGGTCTGTAAAGAACTACTAGGAAAAAAGCCTGCCTGGAGTGCAGCATAACCAGTTTTATACATACTATAAAGCCCACTAAATGTTCTGACATTTTATCCTATATCTATCTAGAAAAAATTAATCTTTCACAATATTTATGATAACAAAAGTTATTTGGATTTTGACTTGGGACAGAAAGCTTATTTATTAAAATGATCCTTCCAAAAAATGGAGAAGATCTAAACACATTTTTTCATATGTTCAACTTGAATTACCAGTAATATCCTACCAATGTCATTACAGTTAGAATGTTTATCTAACATTCAATGACTTCATGGGTTTAACTCAGGTGCTGGCCATATTTAAAAACAGTAAATATCTAACTATGAATGTTTATCCTCTGAAGTTTGCTAAATCCTATGTAACAAGGTAAAATACATATTTTTAAATAGTTTGCAAAACCTCAAAACCCTGCTGCTATTGTTGTTTTCTTTCACACAAATGACAAATGTGTTTTCAATTTTGTGATTTTTAGGGCTATTTGCCTGAATTGATCAATGAAATATTTTTATATTTATATACATAATTATGTAAAGTAAGATTAAAAAGGTAATGAGTATGCAATACAATGCAACAGAAATCATTCAGTTTACATTGTACTTTCATGGGTAGTGAAATATATGGAATAAGAAGAAAGTGAGTAGGAAGTGATCCAGAAAGTTTTAGCAGGAAATCCATTGTAGCAAAAGATAGCAAAGTAAATATATATTCACTCTGTTGATACATTGGCTAGAGAAACATATAGTGAGATGCTTTAATGGATGACATTAATTGTACTTCCTCATAGGTGTAAGCATGAGAATATCAGATTATTTTAGAGTACCCTAACTCAAGAATGCTAGCCAAAAGTTAGGAAGGGAAAAAAAAATGACACAAAGTTTGAAGGGAACGATATATTACTGAATGAGATTTGCATATATTAATTTAAAAAAAAAATAAAACAACCCAATAAACAAAGGCCTGAGAGCTTGGGATGGCAAGGAACTAGACATATAGCTCCTGAAGAAGGGAGTAGCAGTGTGTTTGACCTGTGGACAGGTCAGTGGGGTTATGTTTTGAATGTGTAGAGTGCAGTGGAAAGGAAGAGTACTTTGGAAGACGGCGTGCAAAATCTCTCAGACAGGTCTCCAGGAACAAGTAGACATTTTTATTTTAAATTGTCTGTCCCCATCTGTAACAGTGGCATAATAAATACCAACCCTTCATCTCACAGGGATATTGTGAAAATGTTTCATAGCTGCGAAAAATACAGTATAATGATTACGTTTATACAAAACCCCAGAAGTAAATAAATATTTCTGAGTTTATAAAGGGGCTGAAAACTGTGCAATAAATACAGTATAGAACAACAAAATGCACAAGAGCAAAACAAAATATTGAACAGCTGTTCACTAACTAACCATTATCCTGCCTGTGCACAGAACTAAACACAGGGGAACAGACCATTGCAATCATATAATTAAGACTGAATCAAGATGCATATCTAATAAGCCTCTGAATTAAGAATATATAGAAGCTTAAATCTTGCATTTCTTACCCTCTGGGTTGTGAATGCTGCAGCATGAACAATTTTTGTGCCGTTTCCTAGTTTTTTTTCTAAAAACTCTCACTGAGAAAACAGTTTTCATATTATAACAGTGCATTGATACTTAACAGGATACCAGCAATGCTAAAATCTTTGGCTCCATGCAGAATGTTGCCATTCTTAATAAGAATTGGCTTAATAAGAAATCTGATACCAAGTTTTTAGCCTTGATGGAGACCAGAACAAGGGCAGGATGAAAAGCAATGCTTTGCTGGCAGGTTTCACAGAATTTGATCAGAAGAAGAGCAGGATTTGGAGTAGGGCATTATCTGGACAGAGCTATACTCTGCTAGACACAAATGCTTCTTCCCTATCTCTTCAAGTACGATCCCAGTTTGTCCTAGGGGCTGGGAAAGGGTGCTAGAAACCCATATGTGGGAGGAACATTATCCTTCCCTTGGCTTCTCCAACCAGCCAAGCAGAGCTGAGGCCAAACCCAGGGCCCAGGGTCTGAGCCACAGGGATGGTCACTAGCCAGATCAGGAAGACCCGAACAAAACCCTGCTCAAAAACTCCTTAACTCACTCCTGTAGCTGCTGAATAATAGCCAGTACTGAATATTTTAAAAGGGTACAACAAAAGAGCTCTTTACAGTGATCTTTCTTATTTTCTGTGGTTTTGTCAGACAGCTCCCCAGGAATTCCCTGAGCTAGGGAAAGCATATTTTACAGAGAGTTAATGTCCCCATGAAACACTCCTGTCCTTCCTTGCCCTTCAAACCCATACTCATACCCAAACCTAATTTTTATTTCTCTGCTTCTTTCCCCTCTAATACTGCATTTATTCTGCTTTAGCCTCCAAAATTGTCCTCAACAATACATGAAAGATGGATGCCTACTCTCAGATAAGCATCCTGGAACCACCATATACTGTCGCAGCAGCTCAAAATGACATTAAATATAATATAAACCCAGGCTCTGAGTTGAAGTAAGCCCAAGACTGAGAGGAAGATTTAGGTTCATGACTTCAAAACTCCGTTTTTAAATTTACTGAAGTTATGCTTTCTAATGCGAACGGATTACAGATGTCAATACAGTTTTCTCCCCCCAAAAATTCAAAAAGCTTACTTAGTAAAAAAAAAATATATTCTTCTGATTTCCTTTAGTATTGTTCTCTGAAATAACTGAAAAATTCACGATAATATTAAAAAAACCCCCAAAATACAGCATGTCAGACATACTCCCAAACAGTTAGAATTACTAGGCTTTTTACATAATGTCTGTCAGCCTTTCTGACATGATCATGATGAACAACAAATCTTGAGGTGAAAAGTGCTCCCTGGGGAAGCAGAGTCCATAGGAGAAGTCCCTGACGAAGGTTGCAGCATGCTTTGGACATTTTCATCACATGATCCTAAGTCCTTATGTATGTCTTTGGTATGGCAAGATGCAGCTTAAATTGCCTAAAGTGTGAGTCAAATGCATCAAGTTTTTCTAAATTTTCTGTTCTGTTTACAATGCAAGGTTAATTAAATGTAAGATGCACTCTTCTGGGATGATCACCCAAACTTAAAAAAAAAATAAGTGTCTTTCAGGTCTAATTGAAAAAATAAGCCCTTAATTAATGATAGATGACTGTTGAGGATTTATCCTGTATTATAGTGAATGAATATTTTTTTATGGAAGACATTTGAATTTGTAAGAAAGCAACAAGACAGAGTGATCATGAAAGACTTACTTCTGCTAAGCTGAAACATTATCTGACACAAATCAGGTGTCACCCTTTTGCCTCTTAGGAATGCCACAATTAGCAGGCATGTGAATGATCAGAGAAAGGACATCCTACAAAGGTGAAAAAGAAGATATAACCTGCATAATGTCTTCTCTGGAGGCTTTGTAGCAATTACGCAGCCTAAACAATAAAGAGTGATATAGAGAAGAAATTACTTAATCAAGGTTCTCCTGACTTTGAAAAGAATTTATAGTTTAGAGTTTGAATTGTTTAATTGGGTATTGTTTGAACCTTACAAGTAAAGTTTTTTCTTCTTATTGAAAACTCTAGGGAAAATGCATTATTGAAAGAAACCAATGATTTCTATGACCTAATTAAAAATCATAAATATTAAAGAAATGGAACTGACAAGTTTTTATAAAAGAACTTAACAAATAGAAAAAATAATGTAACAGTACAAAGAATTGCTGTTGAGCTAATCTCACATTAAAAAACTGTCAGGAACATGATAACTGGCCCAGATTTGCATAAACTGTTTTAACATGCAAATGCATTGTGAGTATGTTATTTTAAATTGAAGTCTCAACATTTTGCTGTTTTTTCAAAACTTCTGTATTTTTACAGAAAGCACTTTACTTCTGTCCCCCACTTCTTTAATGTTATGCTTTATCTGATTGCCCATGAGTCTTCCAGGAATCTCCAAATGAAAAGAAAACCAACCAACCAACCAAAAATGTTATTTTTTTGTTCCCAGCTGCTTAAACAAATATTTGCATGATGCAATGTTTTAGGTTACATAAGAGCTCATCTGTGTGTGTGTGTGTGTGAGAGAGCACCTGGGTGTCTCCAAGGCTGAGAGCAGAGGGGGCTCAGGTGTGGGACCAGGGGAGTGTCTGACAGATCTAGGGGAGTGTTTATGTGTGTGAAAGAATCCATACCAGCAAGCAAAGTGGGACATTTTATGCCCAGGGCACAGCTGGGGAGATTGGGGTCCTGGACTCAGGAACAGGACAGACTCAGACAGTCCAGCTGCTGGAGAGATTCTCCTTGTACATGTGCATGTAAATATATTTTCACCAGTGAACTTTCTTACTGTTCAGACAGAGAGGAGAGCAGAATGAAATCATTGCTCATATATGTGTTCATGCAAGCCTTGCTGTGAGTTGAATCAGGTATCATGGAGCTGCAGCAGCCTCACCTCTGTGATGCCTTGGATGGAGGCATGATTTATCTTCCTTGTAAATAATGTTTCTTCTCTCTTACTCTTTGGCCAAATACAGTTTAAAAGCAAGCCACTTGTGGTGATGTGTGATATTGTACATTAGCAGATATCTTCCATTTTTCCTTCTCTACCCACGGTCACATATCAAAAATACAAAGAAAATATGCAATTTAAAATACACAGCAGTTTTATCTTGCTTTACCTACTTCTCTTCTGTGTGAATGTATGTTTTTCTAGATTCGTGGTTGAGGCAATGCACCCACTGATGTTTGTTTAAATAAAATGTATTTCACTGGGCCTTAACTTGCATTTTTGCTCCAGTGGGTTTGCCACAGAAAAAGTGATGAAAGCCTTTGCTATCTTATCTGCCCAAGGTACAGTTAGCTCCTCGTCTCAAACGAAATTATCACTCTTCTTCTGGAATAGTGTTCTTCACAGGAACAGTGGTGACTTTTGTACAGGCGTTTTGACTGGAGACTACTCTTTTACAACTTGCTTGATGCCTGACCAGTAACAATATTTCAACTGCTCCTACTTTTGAAGTGAAAAGGTTCTCTTCATATTTTGATAAATAAATGCTTCAGAATCAATGCTATCATTAATCACTTCACTATCCACAGCTTCCATATAATCACAACACACTTCTGTATTCAGGTTTTCAAAACAATCCTGTGTGTGCTAAAGGGTAGAAGTCTTAGTGAGAGTTTTAGTTCTGGAACTGGCACACCTGAGGATGTGACTTGTGCAGTGGCCCTTGTCAGTAGCGTTCTGCTGCTGCTGTTTCTGGTGATCCTCATGTTACAAGGAGAAAGAAGAGAAATGGAGAAGTATTAATGAAAATGCAACATTCAGTGAAGTGCATATTTGGTTGGGCTAAGTTGTGATTACAGAATCAAAGAATTATCTAGGTAGGAAAAGACCTTTGAGATCATCAAGTCCAACCTATGAGCTAACATCACCTTATCAACTAAAGCATGGCACTGAGTGCCATATCCAGTCTTTTTTTAAATACCTCCGTGGTCAGTGACTATTAACCCTCTGGGCAGCCCCTTCCAGTGCCCAATCACTCTTACTGAGAGGAATTTTTTCCTAATGTCCAGCCTAAACTTCCCCTGGTAGAGCTTAAGACTGTGTCCTCTTGTCCTGTCACTTGTTACATGGGAGAAGAGACTGATACCCACCTAGCCACAACCTCCTTTCAGGCAGTTGTAGAGAAAACACCCCCAGCTCCCTCAGCTGTTCTGCACAGCGCTTGTGTTCCAGGCCCTTCACCAGCCTTGTTGTCCTTCTCTGGATGCATTTGAACATCTCAATGTTCTTTCTAAACTGAGAATCTCAGAACTGGACACCAAATAATACTGATCTACTTGGTGTTTGTTTAACCTGCCTGTGAATAAAGAATTATAGTATAGTTCAAGTAATCCATCAGTTTGGTTGTATGATCATCTTTACCAATCTTTCCAATACCTTTTAAATCCCACTACCTAGTGCTGAAGAATAAGCACCAGATTGTTCCACATGCCCAAAAGTGAAATGGCTAAGACTGAAAATCCAGGCACTTTTGTGTCTTTTGGGACAATAAAAATTTTGAAACAGCTTTCATGAAAAGAGGAAAATATACATTCTGAAAATACTTCCAAGAGCTGAGTTTTCAAAATAAACTAGATTTTTATGTGTATACTGAATAGTTTATAAGAACCAGTTTGCCAACCACAACTTTCAGAAAATTTTAATCTTCTGCAGATGGATGGGATACAAGAGGTTTCATTGGTCTCTCAAATTAAACATACATGTTGGATTCTGAAAAATTGCCTTTGATAACTGGAAAAACTTGTGAATAATGCAGTTAGTTATTTCTAGTAGCATGTAGCAATTTCAGAAAACATGAAACAAATGCTCTTGATACAACTATCTCCAAAAACCCCCAAAACTGTAAGCTTTTCTGTGTTATTATTCCAATCACCAATGGGTAAACTACTCAGCTACAAATTATTAAAGTATACTGCATAAAATATTAAAGAGATTGGTGATAGTAACTCTTGACAATAATATTGGGGTTCACAAAAAAAAAAAAAAAAGCCAAACAGCTAGGGTACTACCACTTTCAGGAAATGGACATAAACCACAAACCTTTAGCAGAATTGGTGGAAGGAAGCAGAAGGGCCAGTCCAGGTGACTTCATAACTGTCTAACTGTCCTTTTTAAGTAGAGATTAAAGGTGAAAATAACTTGCCATTCATTTTTATTTGGATCAGGAAAAGGAAACAGTAACCCTAAGTAACTGTAACAAAAAGATCTGTGTGCAGAAGTGGCTGGCAAACCCTTCTGATCAGCAGATATCTGGCAAAAGCAGAAGGACAGCTGGGAAGACAAGTGTGACTGCCTTCTGTGGGCTGAATAAGGGGGTTTAAGGCCTTTTTTCCTATTGTCTAACTGCATTTTTTAAAATATCCTTCAACCCAAGAGACAAAAATCTCAGTGGAAAAATTTCATCAATGCATGGTATAGTGTCCTTTAGAGTTCAGTCATATTTGTAATCATGTGACTTTCTTTATTTTGCAAGATGTCTGAGAAATGAACTTTCACTACTGCTTGTCTTCTAGTAAATAAGTAAAATGTACTAAACTATTTTTGAAAAGACTTATTGTGATCCCAGGAAAAAATAGTTTCCCTTCTGAAACACTAGAAGTTGGAAATCTTTTTCCAGAAAGTCTCAGGCATATTGTGACCTCAGCAGAGTTGTTTCAGCACTCAGAAATAGTGTTTGATATTTTGTCTGAATTGAGAGATCCATCAAGACTCTTGTAATGAAAGAATATGACTTTGCCAGAGGCTCAATCATTAATGTCCAGACAGATTTGTGTGGTTTGTATTGCTGGTTGGCAAACCTTTGATATTACAGTGAGAAAAGTAGGCAGAGAGTATATCCTTTAGGAGTATTTCACTCATTTCACTCTGTCATTACAGATACTTTATAATTAATGCTGGATCACTTTCCAGGAGACTGGCCAGCAACATGGAAAACTAGTATACTTGTATACAAATACCAGAGAAAATGTAATTGCAGAAATCAATATATTATGTGTTTCTACGATTCTTCATTCATGTTTATGAATAAGGAGATGAGATAAAAATGTTTCCCAAAATATTGAAAATTCTTGCTCTATTTCAGATCAGATCAGCCACCTAATTTTTATTTATCATACAAACTTTTTTTATTAGTGTATTATTAGTCATAATCAGAAATTTGGCTATTCTGTATGAGATACTAAATGAAATCTCAGTTGTATTAGTAATAAATAGGGATAGTTACGCTGTAGTCATTGGATTCCTTCAAATTTCTCAGTGTCTAATGTACAGAAAATGAGGCAATAATTTTCCAGTAGTAGTGATTTCAAAAAAGGTGTTAAGCCAGCAAAAATATTTCAAAAAGTGTCTCTTCATGAAATCCAGAAAATCCTAGAATAAGAGGAAAAATTATACATGAAGAAAATATATTCATACTGCTGAGAAAACATTTGAATCCATGTTGTATAGTAGATATTTAAGTATGGACTAGATCTGGTGACTCTGTCATTTGGGTTAAATGTAACTTAACTTCCACTGCATCCTGTGCAGAGAGAACTTCTACAATAAGTATTGTCTTATTTTACTCTTTTTCAAACAAGGCAAAACCAGAGGGATCAGTCCTCTACTGCTTTTGAGGGCAAACAGCCATGTTCTCTTTCTTGCTGAGTATAATTTGGGATTTACAAAATGTAAAGACTACTGCACTAAACCAGATTATCTCCCCATTATTCTACTCCCTACAGAGAATACCAGGGAGAAAAGCACCAGCCTTACTCACCCCCAGAAACTTTCAGAATAAAGTGTGCTGAACAAAGTGCTGCACTGAAAGAGATAGTGAAGAATAATTACTGATTCATACACCAGCTGAATACTGGTCTATGTAAAATGAATTGTGGAATACAATTTTTGTTCAACTCAGCTCTTACACCACTGCTAATATTATGATGAATATTCTAACAAAAATGAGTTAAGCACTTATGGTATTAATTTGAACAGTAGTACTTAAACTGTGTTAAAAGCATGCTATCAATTAGAAAGATACATTTATACATTGCTGGGTTTGAGCATTTCAGAAGAAAGGAATTTTTTTCAGAAAACAAATCATCAAATTACTTTTTTTTGCAAGGTGAAGTTGATTTACACTTGATCTTTACTCTGGGGCATTTCAGGCAGCCTATTAGGATAGCAGCTACCAGTGGATAGTATTCAAAATTGTCAGCATCCATTTTCAGAGCTCTGTGTTGGGCATCTCAGGAAGAATTATATGAAGACAGAATCACATTCTCAGGAAATAATATACTTTCAAGCAAATTACAAGCAAGCCCCTTGACAGGTTCATTATAAGCTTTTTTGTACCTTAGATTTATTAAACTCTTAACTCATGCTGTGAAAATTATATGAGAAAAAGGAAGAAAAAAAATAAGTTTCATAGAATTCTATTACTGATCTGACAAACAAGTGACTCAGTTTTTAGAAATAGATCTTGATCTGGGTGTCTTGGCCTCCAGTAAAGGAGCTTCTATCTATTTCTTCACAGGAGTTAGAGCTGATTTTTATTTTCCTTCTTCTACTAAAGAGATAAAAAATGAAAATATGTCAGGTTACTGTGTAATAAAAAGTGTTTAAAAAATGGAATTAAAATAACAGGGTATTGAGAATTCTTGGCATGTTACTTGTCAGATCTCCAAAATTGCAAAGACCTATGAAAAGAGATGCCTTTGTCTTTTCCTGTTATCTGTTTCCACTGGGTGGCTTATGATATTCTTATGATATTCTAGGTTCCTTTTGTAGAAGTCCTGGAACATTATTCAGAACAGTCCAAGTCTAACCCAGGAAAATACAGGTCAGTATCTTCAACTAAGGCAAAACTGAGTTCAGAATCTGTATAAAACAGATAATCTGGGCTATCATATATGAAGATATTGATACTGTGTTGGAATTAACAAGGGAGGATGTCTATTGCTCTAATATCTCCTTTCTTCTTCTCCTTCCTTGCCCAATAGGCCACCGGTGATTATCAATGAGGTTGTAGAAACTTCCCTTGTCTCCCACTGCCACATGTAACATTTATTTTAAAAAGCTCATTTTGATCTAAAAACCAAAAAAAGAGGTACTGTTAGAGAAAAGAGTAAAGCATGTATGTCAATTCCTCACGTAACATGGTGATATCTTTATTATCAGCAAGACCATGTAATTCTGTCAGGTGTCTGAGCGTTCAAAAATTTCATTGCTTAACGGAAGAAAATAATATCTCAATTATTTTAACTATTTTTTCATATTTATTATATTACTAGGTTGTTTTGGGGGGGTTGCATGCAAAAACACGTATGTAACACATGCACACACATATATGTATATATGAAGCAAATGGCAGAGTGTCTTATTGATGTTCCATAACTTGTTTTGTCTGCTTACCTCTTTTTGCAGGCAGATGTTATACACTTAATCTGAGCTATTGGAAGGGAACATTTATAGTCCAGCTGGAGGAAGGAGTTTCAATGGCATCTTCATAAATTAATCTTGCAGGAAACAAATATAATTACAAATGCACAGATGGATATCTGGGGTGATACATATTTGCACACAGAGGTTTGGATTTTGATTGAGAGGATAAAAGCATAAATCTTCAAGTAAAAATTATTAATGACAAAGATTCACAACACAGATATGGGTACCATAATGCAACTTAAAACATAGAGAACAAACTAAAATTTTGGACTTCTAAGTACTTGAGGAAAGGGGATTTATTATGTATTTTCTATTTGATTAGCACAGAGCACTAATATGTTTGGTTTTTTCCTCATTTTTTTAATGCAAGTCCTTTCACTAATAACTAAATCCTTCCACTAAGAACTAAGTCCTTTTGTGGATGAGGGTAATATTTGAAATTTAAACTCTGGAGAATACAGTAGCTGTATACTACTGTGTCCCTTGTATAAATCATTAATTTTAATAAACTGATTTCAGATCATTATTCATTCTGTGGTAATCCTAAAACATCCTTTTCAGGACATTAAGGATGAGGTTTCCAGCGTGCTAGGAAATGTGCATTGAAAAAATTTCTGACAAGGGCAACAAATTACTTAAGAGCGATACACATTGGTAAATGAATATCACAGAATAACACATAGTTTAATGCAGTAAATATACAAGTTAAATGAGAGAGTTATTAGACAAATGCTTTTTAAATCAATGGAGCCTTTACTACCATATTTTGCAGGTGTGACATGAGATGAATTTTAAAGTAGAACTGAAGGAAGGCAATGTTGTTTCTTTGTAATGTTTATTTTGCCTTCCTGAAATCAGTAGTACCAGTGAGAAGCATTTGAAGATGCTTGATACCTTAGTAGTAAGGGCAAGTGGAATTTCACGAATTCCTTTTTAACAAAAAATATATTCTGCATATGCATTTCAAGAAAATGTCACAGAAAGTTTATATGTAAATACAAGGTTGCAATATTTGAAGGAATTTAGATTTTAATCCAGTTTTAGTACAAGTCCAAAAAGCGACAACAATATGTGTTTGACAACAATACGTGTTCTCATTCACATGTGACTAAAGTGCTAACTGTATTTGCATAATCCATAGAAATAAATTATTAATTTTAACATATAAGATCCCTTTTGCTCTTACTCAAAGTCTGGTATATTCATCTAGTAGTCATAAAGGTAAATATTCTACTTTTCATTACCAAACACTTGCATGTGTATTGGCTTAATATGTTATTGCTTGTTGATAAGGTGTTTGATTTTGTGATGGTTGCTAAGCGCTTTTGTGAACTTTTGACTCTGCTGACATCATCCAGAAGGACCAAGTCAATACTGCCCCCTGCATCCTCTCTTGCTGATCATAAAGGATATAAAATGTGTTAAATTGCTGTGGTAGTATTTTATCATGAAACTGAAATGCTATCATCTTCAGAAAGAAGTATGGATCGAAAGAAATAGTAACAACAACTTTTTTCAAGATTAAGTTCACATGAGAATATTTCCAAAAATAATTACTGCAAAACTTCCAAGAATTTGACTGTCATAGATATGTGGTGCAGACCAATTGATGTGAATCCTCTCTTTACATTGCATCATAGGAATTAAAGTGAAGAGAATCATATGCATGATTCTTAATGGTTTTGTTGGTAAAACTTAGCTCTTCTGCATATTCTTAACTTTCCCATAGGACAGATAAAGATTGAAGAAAAAATCAGGTACACTAAAGAGAAATTTTTCTTTCTCCTTAAGAATTTCTGTATATTTATCAGATATCAGAGTATTTGCAAAATTCATGGGTTTGAGTTGCTGTCAGGATATCTTAAATTAACTATTTGAATAACACAGCAAGAAATTTAAAAGGAATATATTTCTAGTTCCTTCAGGCAAGTTTTCCAAAAAAATCTGATAAATTATTAGCTGAACTATGCCTACGAAAATTCTTACTAGGTGATTTGTATTTAAAAATAAAATGCATATTTTCTGGCATACGTCTTATTTCTGACAGTGTTCTCTTTTATTTTTAAAGCAATGATAATCAACATTTATCAGCTATATTTGCAACAAAACACTAAATCTGATTTTGCTTATGTGTTGGATTTGTGCATATGACTATATTAATTTAAGTGGTTTTGTATTTATTCATTCAGTATGTATATGCTTTCAAAAAGTAGAGATAAATTATGCTCTGCAATGACCTACAAAAGCAGCATCCAGATCTATGTCTCTGGCAGGACTACTCTTAGAAAAAGATAAACAAAACTATAGTAAATCAAATAAATTTACCTTGGCACAAGACTGTGAAAGTTCATAAACCTAAGTGACTATGATATGTAAGCAGTCAATTTCTCTCAACGTTAAGAAAAACCAAAAGAAGAAAAGTAAAAACAAAACAAACAAACAAACAAAAAAAAGCAGCCAACATAAATGTTGCATTGACTGTCTTATTTTCAGGGTTATAAGAAGATCAAGATTTAAATCCCTATTCTGAACCTGTGGGTCACAAATCATAAGGGAGGGCTCACAGAGACTGGGGCCCTCCTTAGCCCAACAGCTGCCTGCAGAAGAAAATGGAGCTGCTGCTTTGACTGCATACCTCAAAGAGGAAAGGGAAAAGCAAGAATGAAAAGAAGTTGTGCTGACAAAGCTGTAAAAAAGGTGGTGAGAAGAAACTCAAGAGCCCAGGAAAAAAAATTTTGTTAGTGATCACATTTAAACATAAAGGCTGACTTGTTTCACGAGCAGTAGAGGGGAAGGTGGGTCAGGCAGCTGAAAATATAATTGTTGTCCCTGAGAGAGCTCCGAAGTGCTGTGCTGCCCAGTGATGCTGCCTTGTCCTGGCATCATCTCAGAACCACTTCTACGGCTGCCCTTCAGCCACGCTTCTGTTGTCCTCTGAAAGTTCAGCTTTCTGCACAGGTCAGAGTTCCCCCTGCCACAGCCATGCTGGGGGGTGACAAGGAGCTAAAGCAGAGTGTGAGGCTCTACAGAGGTTTGCTTGATGCACACAGCAAATGTTCTCATGCACGTCATGCATGAATTGTTTCTTTAACACACCAACTGCTTCAGTCAGTTTCAGTCAACAGGAAAGGAAAGCAACTAAGAGAGCAAGAGAACCATAAAATCTGAATGAGGCCCCAGGAAAGCAAAGCAAACCACAGTTGTAATTGTCAGCTGTTCTCTCAATCTGGAAAGGATCTTATTGTTTTCTTAGCCTGCTTTGAAAGATCAGGCTGTGCAACTCTGGAAACAGGAGAATTGCTGTCACAGAGTATTGTGTTGAGTCAACTGTCCTCCCTTAACTACTTTTAATTGACTTACTGTGGCTGTAGTCATTTAATAATGGTTTTTATTAATCTGAATTATTTCCATTTAAATCTGAAAAACTTTCATATTTAAAACTTTACATATGGCTTATCCTATTGTCTATGTTTTTATTTGCTTTTAGTTTGTTATATTCAAAAGAAAATGCAATGAGTGAGACTATAGATAAAATAAATTACCTAAGTCTGACATTGCAGTATAGTCAATTCCTTTTAAAGTCATGTTTCCTTAGTGATGAGGTAGAGAGCTCAGAATCATTATTAAACAAAAACATATATGTAAATGATTTGGTGTATCATAAGTTAAAGAGTAAAAAACTATATTATGTAACATAGATCATGTTTAAAGTTTGGATTTAAATTTATGTAAACATATTTAGACTTCCCCATGGGCAAGATTTTCATGTTATAACTTAAAAAAAAAAGAGGATCTAAGTGCTGCATGTCTCCTAAAAAAACATTTATTGCAGAAACAGAATGCTCCTCAAAGGAGTCATGCTGCTTACTTCTTATTAAATATACATATTAAGGAAGAAGTTTTAATACTGTTATCTGCGAGCTTCAGAAAGTTGTTCTGAGTTATCTGGCAATATTCTTCACTTTTAAGTTCTGTGAACAACAAGCTTTGACATAAAACACCATGCAGCATGTGTTGTCAAACTGGGCTTTCTCGGGCAATTATTTTCTGAAACTAACAGGTTGAATGTTGTGGATTGTTCTAATGATGTTCACTGCTGTCAAGAACTACAATAATAAAGTTCCAAATTTAGCATTTCAATTAGAAGTGACTGCCAAAAATCCCCATGATGTAGTCCAACATGCCTTTCCTTCTGCATTATTTTTTTTCATACTTATTTTTGGGATTCTCCAGTGAGGAGTTCTGCCATTCAGAACTGGCTAGAAGCAGTAGGTGAAATTCAAAACTCACTTTAAAATTGATAGGACATTTTTAGACCCTAGTATTATAAAACTTGGCATAAAGTATAATCAGAACTGAAAAGTGGTGTGATATTTGATAGTCAAATTTTACCCAAATATTTCACTTTTTTTCGCCATTCAAGGTACCTCTGCTACCTCACAGATGCCTCATAGTCTTAAGTTTTTCAAATTTTATCTAAGAACATTTTAGAATAAAGGACATTCACTCATTCAAAATGCTTTGCAAATAAGCTGTTTCTAGTATTTGCCATTTCAGGTGATTGAACTGATTTTTAGACAAATCTTTCTTTTGAAAAAGGGTAATAACTTGACATATTTCATGGTGCGCTCCAACAAAGGCTAGTATTTAGATAAAAGAGAGGTTTTGTCTGCTTCTTTTTGTGTCTGCTTTTAAAAGTTATGTTATAATAATTATTATAATTAACAATAATAATATATTTTTTTATTTTTATGTCAGGAGTCTCTTCTGCTGTTGTGCAATAGCTCAAAAGCATCACTTTCATATTCTGTCCATTTCCCAAAAGAAAAATATGAAGCCTTTTGTCAGTACTGAATCAGTGTTAATACCACAGATTTGAACAGCAAATATAAACTACTTGGACTCTAGAATGGAGGTAGTGTTGCTATCATGCTGACTATGAAACCAGGAATGCAAACAGAGAAGATGTTTGCATCCTGTGCCAAAGTATAAAAACAAACACCTTGAATAATATATATAAACTTGCATTTTAAAAACAGAATAGACAGCCAAATAAAAAGTTTATGTACAGTTTATCTGTAATTTTTTATAGCTTTAGCATTTTTCTTTATGTTACAGATGGTTTGAGCTAGAAAGCTCAGAAGCATATCTATTGGGAAAACAGTCTAGAACATTACACAGAGAACAACAGTCCCAAATGTACTGCATTACTTCTTGGTTTTGCTCACTATTTCCTGGTTAACAATGTGTTAAAAATGAGTACAGGAAAATCATTAATTTCATAGAATGGCAGAGATGCTGTCTTTATGAAATATTCTGTCTGAATAGAAAATATATTTACAAAATACACAGGTAGCTGACAAAAGACTGAAAGCTGAATTACTGAGAAGTAACTTTCACTTTTCCTTCACTTTAAAATTATTCACCCAAATATTGGGTTAGCACTAGTGTTCTTCCTTAAGGAAGGGGCAAAAATGTTGGAGAGCCCACCAAGAAATGTGGGAAATGAGCTGGCAAAACGTTGTTTTGATAGAAGAGCAATGTGAAAAGTCCTTCTAATGTTCACTCAACATAGGTGGGAAAAAAAAAAGAAATAGAAAACAATAAGGTACCTTTTGGATACCTCTTAATTTTCAATGCTTGATCTAATAAATTTTCTTCCTATGTATTTAGGACTTTTTAATGCAAAAATGTGTCTGACAAGCTCCTGATGACAATAGCTAATCTTGACTGATTATATACAGCACAGTACTGCCATAATATAACCTTTTTGAGAGTAAAATAACTCCCCTAATGTGAAATCCTTGATGCCTCTTTATCAGGAAGAGCCATAGTTAGATAAGACAGACCATTAATTTTAAACAGTTGCAACAGACATATTTACCCTATTAAAAACCATCTTCAATATTGTGAAATTATATGTACAGTGAGGGCCACTGTATAATTTTAGAGAAGATATCAGATTAAAATAGAGATGATACTTTAAAGATAAGATCTCTCCTTTATTAATGGAACATATTTTTGGTATAGCAGTGTACATTCCCTTCAGATTTGTTTTTAAAGATAAAAATAATCATATACAGAGATAGCTCTTGTAATTACAGAATTTGATGCCCAGAGGTATAAAGCGCAGATTTTGGATTTCTTTTGTAACTCAAATTACTAATATTGTCTGGAATGAGTGTTGTAGATTTGGTAGTTATAGGAGAGTAAATACTGGTTTAAAAGTTACAAGAAAGATCTTGTAATAGATCAGAGTACAGAAGAATGAAATCCTGTTTAAAACATTCATTTCTTTCAAATCAATTTCTTCTCATCAGAAACGTGAATGCTGACACTAAAATATACAAGGTTGCTCCATATCCCAGTTTAACACAGCAGATATTAATGAGTGTATTCATGGTGTATTTGAGGTCTATTAAAAATATGCAAAATCTTTAAGATATTGTGTGATTGCTCTGTACTCTTAGTACACAGATTACATAAAAAAAGATAAAAATTAATTTTATGTAGGGGATACTCCCAGGAAAACATATTTTAAATCACTAATATAAATCACAAAAATTGTCTTACAATTTGTAAAAATAATTTTGCAGATCAAACAATTTCCCGTATCAGTACCATGTCATATATTGATGTTGGTGTGTCAGAATATACTTTAACTAACAAGAAGTAAGAAATCTAAATTGATTAAGTGAATATATTTGAATTCTATAATCCTTATTCACTATCTTGTTGTAGCGGTTGAATATTATTGGAAAAGAAAGATCTGGCAAACTCAGATAAAACCCTATTAAAATGCAAATGGCATGAATTTCTAGATAATGAAGTAGGTATAAAGCTTGGAACACTAATGGCCATAATAGTAAAAAGTATATGGCGTATTTTATGTACCTCTGCTTTGTGGTCAATTTAGATGAATATATTGACATAATTATAGAGGTTTTATATTCCTTTTGCCACAAAACTAATTGAGAGTTTTAGAATGCCATTTTTTTATTTGAATATTTGTTTTATTTTTCTCCTTATATAAACAAAATGTTTCTGACCAACATAAAGATTTTCAGATATCAGCAGCCACTTTTGGAGATTTTTGGGAATGCTAAAAAAAGATAATTTTTTTACAGAGTCAAATGCAAATAACCATTTGCACTAGACACATCATTTGACTCTGCATTCAACTCACATTTCAAGTGATCGCTGCTGTTACTTTTTTCCAAAAAAGAAAAAAAAAAACCACCAAAAAAACCCAAGCAAAAACCAAAAAAAAGAGGCAACCATTAAGACACTATGAAAACATAATTTCCCCTCTGTCAGCTTTTCTGAATTTTGTAATTTTTACAGTCTTTGAACTGGTTTTGATGCCTAGTTAATCTGAACTCTCCTACCTCTAACCACTTACTCAATAATGAGCTTGCTCTTTACAAAAGAGACTTTTCATTTCAGTCCACTAATAAAGTGTCAACCAAGGTAAAAATGCTCTTTGTTAAGCTGGTGATTTTTTTTAAATGGAAGTATAAAGTTACTTTCAAGAATGTATATTTAGAAACCTGCAAAATTGTTGTCATACAGCATCTTTTATGAAAGTCATATGAATCACACCAAAAAATGAATCAAATCATCATGAACGTAATGGACTTAACTGCAAAGTATCTACTAAAAACAAAATTAAAACTTTGTTTAGGCATTGCCTGTGAGGGCACCTTGTGAAATGAAAACTCGAAGGGCCAGTCATAGGGATCTGTCAGGAGTATGTGAAAGTAAGATTGGGAAAAAAACATCCTGATTATACCTGTTGTGGGATCATCTTGAGGCAGAGGATGATCTGTCAAGAAGAACAAAGGTAGGAGAGCAGCATGAGAATTTAGTTTAACAAATGCCTTTTTTTAACAAGCAGCTTGGGAGCTAGCATTATTTTGAGCTGCCAATTAATTTAAATTCTCTTGAATCACTTTTGGCAGAGTCCTATATATCTCTAAGCAGTCATATTAAAAAAAAAAAACCAAACCCAAAACTTTGAAGATTTTAGATTGGCTAGGTAATACTGATTTTCATAAGTCACTACAATTGCTTTGAGATATTTTGCGACTACTTTCTTCTTTTACTGGACAAAATTTATATTTGCAACAATTAGAAGAATAAACAGATACTTAAGTATATCCTGCTCTGGATGATTCATAGGTACAACAGATTGCTCCCATCAATAATATATAGAATCACAGAATTTTTTGTATTAGAAGGGACCTTAAAGATCATCTAGTTCCAATCTTCCTGCTATTTGTAGAGACACCTTCCACCAGACCAAGTAGTTCAAAAACCCATCCAGGCTGGCCTTGAACACATCCAGAGACAGGGAATCTACAATAGCTCTGGGCAAGCTGCTTCAAGGCCTTTGCATCCTCACAGTAAAGAATTTCTTCCTAATATCGAATCTAAACAGAAAAATGTAATTGGGCACATTAACTTGCTTACCATGTAGGAATGGTGGTTTGTTAAAAAATGGGAGAAGTGCTTGGATAGAACTGCCCTTTGAAAATAATATTATGTCATTTAGTTGACTTGATGCTCAGAATATTAAAAGAATAATTGTGAAGTAAAAATTCCAAATAATTAAAGAATTTTGAATATATTTTATTTGACCAGTAAGCACATACTTAAAGCTTAAAGCACATACACAAGCTTAAAAATATTAAATAAATATTAAAACAACAAATGTGGATTTAAATACTTGCTAGTCGGTGCTGTCTTTGCAGATAACTGAACCCATATGTTTAGAGTAGCAATTTTTCTAGTAACCTGCCTCCTTATCTAAGTCATCCTTTGCTGTAACTTAGAGCACAGTTATGCAGAATTGGTCTACTACATCTGTTAAATGGATCTATTTTTTACTGAATAGGTGGTTTGTTCTGTCAAATAATTGAACTCTAGTTAAGTAAAAATTATTTTGTTTACCTTTTCATTAAATGCTTGCCTTGTTCAGGTTTTATGTTTGTAACTTCTGTAGGTAAGATATTTAGACTTAAAAGCAGATTTAAATCATTGCATTTAAAATTCTATTGTTTTATTAAGAAGATCTTTAAAGAGTAATAATTAAATAACTAATTCTTGACAAGCAGCAACTAACACCTTAGTTTAAATTATTTTCTCTGTTTCATATCTAATAAAAAAAAAATCAAATACAATCAATGAATTAAACTTATTTTCCATTACTAGGCAGCAAAGTTTGATTATATCTCCTTTTTTCCATATACATTTCAGTCCAGCTTTTTAACAAAAAAAAAAACCAACCCTCAAACGTAAAACTTTAAAAGAGTGGGAGTACCAGGGTTTTGTGTTATTCCAGCATCATCCCTGACACAAAATCCATTGATTCAGCTATATATTTTTGATTTTACATTTTAAAAATAAGATTCTCCAGGTGAAGCATGGAAATGACAAGGAAAGAATAAAGCCTATAAGAAAACTTGTTAATGGCTATGCAAACAGAAAGTCAAGTTGGGTATTACTGTGTTCTGTTGCAAAAAAGTCGAAGGAAGTCTGTATAGAGGTTAGGGCTTTGAAACAAGATAATCATCCAGCACCTACTGTGAGCATCTGGCCTTTTCTAGATAGGGGGCATGGCTGGAGTTCCTCAGAAATTTGTCTCAGCTACTTATAAATAGAAAAAGTTTCCATCCCCTAATAGGCTACATTATTATGTGCTGTGAGTATGTGCTGAGCTACTGGGGAGACTGAAGGAGATTTGGAAGTTATACAGTAGAAACCTGAAAGATAAATTGAGTTTCGGACAAAAATAGGATTGAGGAATTCAGAGAAAAACTCTGGGCTTTGTGTTACTGACAAAACTGGGGCAGGGACTCTCAGTGAGTCACTTGCTCCATCTGTCAGATAGCTCCTACCTGGACCTTACATGTCTAATTTAATAGAAACCTCTCATATTTAATTGTGTTGATTTGTTTCTGGAAACAGGAGAATCAGAGATCATTTAGCCAAGGAGTAGTGAGGGCAGATGTTTAGGACATCAACAGGGATAGGAAAATATTAATTAGAAAATACTAATCAGAACGAAATCCAGTAAGAGGTATTTAGTCCTTTGACTACTGTTTTCAGAGCTTCCTCCATTAGCTTTTACACCAGATGTACTGAAGTCTTAAATGTGAAAAGGGAAATACAGAATTGCAAGAAGAACTCCATGAAAAAGACAGACATTCGCTTCATAACCTTTAAGGTCAGAAGTCCCCTGGACCAGATAGCACAAAGATGAACTGTCTGAATATCTTCAAAATATTCTCAAGGTTTGGAGTGCTGAGATTAAAGCTGGTAAAATGTTTCCTCTTTTTTTGCTATTTCTTTTCAATGGACTCCCATTTTTATTTTTTATTTATAGAGCTGATGAACTAATTAAATAATCTGTAACTCTTTTAATCAACCATTCCCTATGTGTTGCAAAATTGAAGTACAGTGTTCAAATGTGGTTTTTTGGTCTCTATTATTAATTGAATTTTCAGTGATCCCTTTTAATTTTATTATCATTTATATGATTTCCACAGTAGTCAGGAAAATATGAAGTACTTCTGTGAATCTTAAACATCACAATCCTGCTATTCTTATTATCACATTCAGATACTGAAAGTATAAAGGGGAACAGAAGGCAATTTGGGACTCCCTCAGAAGCAGAGCAGGTTGAAATTTCTGGTGGTAGGAAGTCAATGCTGTCACTAGAGACTACCTGGAATGAACAGAGAGCAGTGGTTGAGCTTGTGGAAGCTGTGATTTTTTGGTTGAGTTTCATCTTGTCCTCTGAACTTTTCTCACTGATACTGAGCACTTCCTCCTAGTGTTCAATGGAAAAAAAAAAAATCATTCCAGGACAGATACTATAAAGAAACAGGGATCTGTTGGGGAAGGTGAGATGGAATTTCTTCCGCATTAGAAAGCAAATGTGATTTTTATTTTTTAATTCATATATATATGCATACCATACACATATACACACACACACAGATATATATATATGGATGCCTCCAAAATTTGTATGTCCAAATATGGACTTGTAATCCTGTCTAATTCTACTTTTCTCCTCTCAGAGTCAATGAAACCACAAAATGTCCTTCTTAACCAAGTTAGTTATATTATAATAAGAAATTCCAGAATTTAAATTCTTCTTACAGGATCCTTGGATTCAAATGCTTCAGACTCTTTGATTTGTAGAGGAGTTATAGGTCTGTAAATGGAACCTCCCAGCAATTACACAGTTAATATGAGCTTCACACTCCCAATGGTCAGGTTTTCTTATGTGCAAATAATTTGATTTGCAAATAAATTAAATTATCTGTCTTTACATAAATACACAGAAAATATAGTTTCTACTGCAAGATATATCAATTTTACTTTCACTGCTTTGGATGTACTTTTGTCTTTTAGAAGTCCAAATGTATTAAATCACTTCAGTTTTATCTGATATAACATTACTATCATTTGAATTTTGAAGACTCATAACAGAGAGAATGTTCACAGATGTTTGTACCTCCCAAGAAGCATGCAGAAATTCGAAAGCTCTTGTCTAACCCAATGATCATCATTGTGCTTACTGAATGAGATTCACAATTGTTTTTCATAACATTAAGACTTTATTAAATCTAACCCTATGCATGAACAGTCAGGACTAGGAAATAATTTTGTTCTGAGTTTCTTCCTGTTCTCTTGAATAGGTTAAGGACAAATGTCTTTTTGAAAGATCTTTGGAGACTTGATCTTTTGGTGGGATGAGTGAGTCAAAGCAAAAATTGAGATTGCTGATAAAATTCTTAATTGACAAGAGATTATCTCTATGGTCATTGAGGTCTTTTTTTTCTCTTTCTGTTTCATGAATTATCTATAAACAATAGTGAAAAGTACATTTTGAGGTAAAGGTGAGGAGTGCTTATTAATATGAAATATGATATTTAAAACATCTCATATCTCTTAATTTAAAATTCATTTATTCTGTTGTAAGTAGAGAAAAACTGAAGCATTGACATTTCAATCTGTGTGATGTTTGCAGTTTTCATTTTAGCTCAGACAAATAGCTGGGAGCACAAAAAGGATTTGAGTTGAGAAATTTGAATTTAACCTCCACCTAAAGTTCTGAGTATTTAGATTTACTGCCCTGGATTTGTGCTTTTTCTAGTTCTGAAGGATATAATATATTAATAACTGTCATGTGAGTAAATGTGATGAGCAGATTTCATCACATCTTAGTCACTCTGGAATGAAGCATTTTAAAAAATTATACACTTTTAGTCTGATTGCACTTTGTGTAACTTCTCTTTCTGTTTATGTGAAAGCACAAAGAACAAAGAAACTATGAGCCATCAAAAGGATCTTCTTACATTAGAGCTTTAAACTAGAACTGAAGCTCATATTTGAAATGTCTTACCTCAAAGAGAAAGCATTATTTCATCACAGGATAATAAAACCATACACTTTTTAATTTGTGAAACTCTTAGACCAGGAAGTTCATACAGTAGGCAATGTGCTTCAGCATGACATGCCTTAGAAAATATTTGTAAAGATGGGCTGAATTCACACCACATGCTTTGAGATTCTGAGACAGTTATGAGTTCAAAATGCTAGATACATGAAGTGACTGAAGTGCTTCTTCTAATGTTGAAAAATATGAGTTCGTTCAAAGTTTGTTTTGTGCATATGCAACCATGAAGGAAAATACAAATTGGAGAGCTGATTTGGTTTCAGATGGTGCTTTTTTTCTGTGAAATCTTTGCTATTTCTTCTGCTTCCCATTCATTCCAGACCACAGACGTTTTGAATATAGGACAGCGCTGGGAGGTTTCGATTTACTGGTTTACTTGTTTTTAGTAATAGTTTAGTAAATATTGGTTTGTTGTTTTTCGTGGTGTTTTTTTTTTTTCTTTTTATTGTGGAGCAAGCATCCCTGACAGTTACTAAATTTTAGATTATTAAAAAGGAAGACTGTTGTCAACAGGTTATAGAATTCCCTTGTTTTTATCAACAGTATTGTACTCTAAAATTTTTCTGTTAGCAAGTAGCTTGCTTGATATCCCTGCTGCCTTTTTCCTCGTTTACCACCACTGCCATTGCACACGATGTAGATGTTCTATGAACATGCTGTCTTCCAATTGACTCATTACTGTACTCTCACAGAATCATTTGTACAATCATTGGCAGACATTAATGCAGAGTTTTTTAAGTTAAACAATCGGAGGGTGCTGGTTTCATTTGCTCAGTTTGCAGGTATGCAGCCATTGCTGAATCAGGTCCTGGTGTTATGAAGAAAGCCTCTGTTGGAAACAGCAGGTGTATTCTGTCTCCATAGTGTCTAGCTCCACAGGTATAGGTACCTTGAAGCTGACAACTAGCAAAAGAATGAGAACATTCACACTGAACATTCACACTGAGCAATCTGAGCACCATGGATTAACTTATCCATCTCCAGCAGATGAGAAGCAGGGGTTGTGATAAGTTTGCCAATGCTGAACAATTTCACAATGGAGAAACAAATCATTCGACATTGCAAGCCTATTCAAATGCTCTTTTTCCAACAATAAGTCTGACAGTGAAGTTGGCACCCCTGAAGATTTGCAGTTATTTATTTTCTCAAGGCTAGAACAGCACATCAGATTTCTCATTTTAAGTATTTTTTTAGAGAAAAAAATCTGCACAAAGGTTTTTATGTCATATATATATTTATAACTGTCATAGCTGTCTCTAAAAATATAGAGGAAAAAAGAAAGGTTTTCCAGAATTCAAAGCTATTTCGCTTATTCCTATGTCTACTTATGTACTTGTACAAGGAAAACAAATGATGAGTTTAATGTTCATCAGTTAGGAAACAAATAGTCAGTTCCATGCATTTGAATACATACATGGAAGTAGGGATGGGAAGAGGTGGTCTTTTTAAGGAAGATACAATGATGTCAGTTCTGTTCTGCTTTTATCATAAACTTTCTACATTATATCTGAGGTATGGCTTTCAAGGCATTGTCTACCTGTCTCTGGGGTTTTGTGAGGATAAATGCATTAGTGTCTGAGTCATCAAGATGCTTGGATGGTAAGACACTGCGAAGATAAAATAAATAGGCTTTCTTTTCATTCTTGCACACAAAGCTTGTCTTTGTTTCCTACTGAATTAATCTGGTATTAATCAGTCCTATCTTTGCTTCTGCACTTTGATTTGTGGCTTTATTTTCCTCTGGACCATCTCCTTGTAGGACTCCACACCACCAGCATGTCAGGTAAAATATTCCTGCCTATATTCTTATTGAATAATTTATACAATATCGGTAGTTCTAATGCTCTGTCAGACTCTCCATCATGTAAATGATTACACATGCACAGTGTGCCTGCAACCAGCCAAAAGAAGAAGTGAGTGTTTTAGTGTGATGAAGGTTCATTGTGAGGGAAAATCACTGTGAAAGTCAGTGCTAAGGTATTTTCAGCTTTCCTTAATGATAATATTTCTCAAAAATTAGGTCTGAGAAAACACCACCGACACAACTGTCTTTTCTTTATTGCCAGTTTTTCTTCTTAATGGTATGTGAAAATGTTTTTGATTTAAGAAGACTGCTCACAGATTAGGTAGGATTACCCTTCTGTATTTATATCAGCTGTAACAAGCTAAAGGAATCTGATGACCTTGTTCCAAAAAGAATTGCAGGTCATAATCTAACAGAAGAATTATAAAAAAACCCCAGAAAAACCTGACAACACTTTTGTTGGCCCATATTTTTGTAACTATTCCATGAAATTGAAAGACAAACACATTGGAATATATCAGGGAAATGTCTGAATTGCCAACAACACAACAGAGAAAGGAAAAATGCTAGACATGAAAAGCTATAAAGTGTATTTTGAAAGGAGTTTGAACTTGGTAGCAAAGATATGTTTTTCTCTTTCTAGGTTCTAGGATTTTAGATATGCTATTTGTTGAAAAAGGAGATTTATATAAGTTATACCATATCCTTTCATTTTCTCTGTAGAAAAGCAACATGTGGGGCTCTGAATTTTGGGTAGCTGCTTGCTTTAGAAGACAGTGATAGTTACCTCTTATTTACTTCACCAGCACTGACTATGAATATTTGATTTAACTTTTATCATGCTGCTGCTATATGTTTCTTTCAGGTGCTTAACATGGTGTTAACTGCCTCAAAAAAAATTAAAATAAGTCTAATTCTAATGATACTACAACATAATTCCCACTTAAGTGCTTTCCTCTGGCAGCTCTACACTCTGCAACACAGACAGTTCTGTGGGTTTAAACATATTTTTCTATCCCTTGCACCATGGTACATGAGGTTTTGAAAGGGTCATGTGTGTTGGAAAAGGCAGATTAATTATTAACTACTTAATTCCTATACAGGCAAGTGTTGAGGAACACATTGTGCAGGCAGCTCAGGGTGCAGCTTCAGTGGAGCTGCAGGTTGAGCCCTGGGTGGCAAGAGCCCAAGGCAAGGGGCTGTGAAGTGCCAACCTAGGGACCTGTGGCCTGGCCAAGTGACTGGAGATGAATAGACAGGCAGGAGCCAAAGACCTCCAGAATTTTCCAGGCTTAGACTGTAAGAGAATAAAAGCCCAGATGTTCTTTTGTTCAGGATCCCTCCTTGGAGTCACTCAGCTTGAGCTGTTATTTTATTATGGAACCAAGATTAAATCATCTGAAGGATCTGGACATCTGAGATGCTTCTGTGGGAAACCTGGGGTCGAGCCACTAAGGAGGCATGGTGTGCCTCTGGGTGTGGGGATGTGCTGTTGTGAAGGGGCCTTGGTCCCAGCTCAGGTGGTGTAAGTGTGACTGACAGAATGGTTCCTGGATGGTCAGACAGGGAAGCTACCCTAACACAAGAATTAAGAGGAAAAATGGCTGATTTCCTTAGCCAGGAAAATTCTACCTGCCTTGTTGGTAGTGGTTCAGTTTCTTTAGAGTACAGATACACTTCTGTGGATTGAGTTCATGCTGACTTGGGGTTTTGAAAACAGATGAGAAGAATAAGGTAATATTCTCAGAAATTTGAAGATACATTCATTAATGAAAATACAATAAAGAAGTCTGTGTCAAACTTGATACAACTCTTACACATTCTTCCAATTCTGTAGCAAAATTATAAAGCATATCCTGCTTCCAAATATGCACACTACATATCCAGTTATGTCTGATGAAATTAATGTAGTATGGCCTTCTCACAGAAATTTTATGTTAGCAGTTACCCTGGGAGCTCTTAGTGTAAAACATAACCTAAATATTAATAAGGACAAATGTTCAGAACTCTGAACAGGTGTTAATGCATGCACCTTGCAGATAAAGCCAGTAGTAACTGCTAAGCTAAATCCTCTTAAACATCTCTGAAATGTTACCCTTTAGATGTTATGTTTGACTGTTCAAAGAAGATACCAAGAATTTAGTGCCAAATTTCTGTGACCACTACTGACTTTCCTTGAAAAGAGCAAGAAAATCATGTTGGACTACTGCTAAATTGTACCAGAAAATAGTCATAAATTTTATAATATTAATAGTGGAGGGAAAAAAAAAACCAACCTGGAATTTAATATTAACAGCAGTTACTGTTTTAGTGTGAGGGTGATGCGAGGGCTGGTTGCTCCCTACAGGCTGCTAACCACCACAAGGTATCCCTTGGTCTGGCACTGCAGGGACCTTATCAGACAGTGCCTGTCCCATTGTCCCTAGTGAGGTCATTCATTCAGCTATAGAACTTATGCTTTGAAACTGCTAAATCTGCACAATTTTGAAATACTTTTGTGCTAAACTTTGAACTAAAAATCAATCTCTTTGAAGAAAGTCTTTATTATATTTATAATCTGGACATAAGTACTCTGAGGAGGATTTTCTTGTCACATAAGCAGTTATGTTCTTTGGGGTTGAAATGAAAGCACTGAGTGCATGGTCAAATTTTGTTAATTACTGGTCAAAAAAGTCCTGTTTCTTTTTCTTCCCTTGCATACTTCCAGGATACAAGAAAATCTTTCCTTATTGGCAGACTTAGTTTCTCATAAACATTGATGTATTTATAAGATGATTGCAACTGAGAGAACCAGCTATTGATCAACCCTGACTATGTCAACAGAAGGTAAATTTCCACAACAAACTCTCACTTTCAGGGTCTTGAGAATCTGGAAAAGCATACTGCCTAAAAAGTGGAACACAGAAAAAAGAGTAGAGAAGGGAATGGGGAGAGAGGAACAGGAACAGGAAGGGAACTAGCTAAATTATGTTAGTTATACCTTTTTCCAAATGTTTATATTGGGGCTTGACAGTATAACACTATACCCTAATATCAGTCAAGTCCTAATTTCTATAAACTTAGTAATAGAAAACCAAGTAGAGCTCTGGCAAGGCAATATAATGTTAAACTTGAATGCTTTTGATGAATAATATTCAACAATATGTAATATTAATTGTACATTCTTCTGAAGCTGTTAGCAGACAAGGACCTTTAAACTTTAATTTCCTATGCATTAAAGGCAGACAGAAAAATCTTACCCTGATGTCCCTAATTCAGCATGAGCTCTTTATTCAGTTAATTTACTAGTTTTCTGTTCTGCAACCTGTATTGCACTTGCAACCATGCACAAAACCACAGTCATATCAAGCACTGGAGGAAGATCTTTTGGTATTCTTAACAAATTCAGAAATACCCACAGAGAAGAACGACACTTATTTCTGAGTTACTGCAGTTAGTTACTGCAGTCAGTGAAATCATCTGGAAGGCACAAGCAAAACTGTCAGTCAGTTTACCAGTGGCTAAATAGGCTGAGATGACAACAAGGCACAAAAAGTTGTACCTTACTGGACTGTGAAGTTGCTGAGAATACTTATTGAAGTAGTATATTGAAAGGTCTCATACAGATGCAGTGGAGGATAAAAATCCTCCTGTTTAAATAGCTGCTGCTCACATGGGCTATCCTCTCTGTTTTGAGGCACTGACCAGGGAAAATCTTTAATAGCTCCCGAATGAACACAGTTTTTGTCTTGGTGCACCCTGACTGATGGATCTTTTCTTAAATCTCATAATCCAAAAGACAACAGTGATGATTCAGGGTCTGCTTTATGATCTATTCAGACTTCCTTTTATGAGCAGCCAGAAGAGGTGAGAGGCAATGGCCTGGCTGAGGCCAGCAAATGCAGTTTTCTGATAGCACTGTAGGTGAAGCAGAACTTGCTGCTGTAGATTTAGTGCTCAGTCAGTCATTTCTTCACACACAGGTGGGCACTGCTGTCTGGAGAGTTAGACTTTCACATCTTTGCGACAGCAAGATAGAAGAAGGAGATGGAGGTCCTTTGTAAACAATGATCATCCACACATTACATCAGGAATGGAAATTAATGCATTGTCTTCTCAGTTTCACTGAGAGAACTGTCTCTTTACAGTCAGAATGCTCAGAAGCTGTGGACAGGTTATGTGCTCTCTTTTTTCAAGATATTGTTGAAAAGTATTTCTATTTCGTGAGAAAAAAATTGGAATTTAACATTAAATTCAATTTAAAAATAGATTGTTTTTCTACCAACATTCTAAGTATGCAGTTTTCTTTTCAAGTTTTCACCTTACTAATATTTCTAGATGCTTCTTACTGATTAGAATTTCAGTTGATGTAACGTTACCAAGATTGTATAAGACTTTCAACGAAAATATAAGAAGTTCTTGATGTTGTACCATGTTGTAAAGTCCTGAAATTTCTTTCTTTGAAATAATTCCAATATTGCCAAGATACACAATAATAGATCTTTATCTTAAAATTCTTCCAGATTTGCCCTTCGTAATATATTTGCCTTCTCTGCCTCCCATTTTTCACAGAAACACCTTCCTTTCTCTGGTAAAGGTTTATAGTAAAATCACCAGTAATGACAACACTCTGCCTTTAGTACAATTTCCTTATAGTTTTGATAGTAGTTCACTCTAGACAATTGCATAAAAATAAATAATAACAAAAATGTATTAACAATGTGGTTAAAGATTTGAGGACTGTGGTTTTACTTACAGCATTTCCTACTTTGAGCATCCTTTCCTGATAATCTCACTCTTTATTAAAGCAAATAGTTCTTTTCATTAAAACCTCAGCAGGAAAATTGACTGTTATGATTTGGAAGTCATGACTTGATATCTTGAAGGAATTTTCAAGCAGATATATTCCCATTTTTCTTCTTCTTCAGGACTTTTAGAAATCAGACCAAAGTAGCATCATCTCCTCCTTTGATAGAAGAGTTTGATATGGCAGTCATGACATATAGCATTTGGTGGACTCTGAGAGGATAAATTAAAAGCATAATGTATCCAAGGAGTATTTTCAATTGAAAAGAATTGACTTTGCAGTGGAAAAGCTAAATTTTATCAGAAAGTAGATTTTTTTGTGAAAAAATTGTTTAGTTGAAAACTCAAGTTTCCATTAAAAATAAGTCTGATACACTTTTCCTATCTGTTTTACTCTCCATTGCTTTTCACTTTATTGCTTCTCTTCTATGACATATTCCTTCTTATTTAGTTGCACTATCTGATGTCTGTTTGATCCTGTCTTCATCTCTCTTTTCATGGTTTTTTTGGTTTTTTTGTCTTTTCTTTCCTGGCTTCTTACAGCAAGTGCTGTATTTACAAGGCATGATGGAGGGGAAGAAACAATAGGAAATCTTATTCCCTTTTCCTTTAAAAGAGTTTTGAAATTTCCACATAATTGATCAAATATCCAGTTAGGGTATCCAATGAAATATCGTTGTTGCAAGTCTTCTCAGTTCAGTCTGCCGAACTTTCACAAAGGCTTTCCAAGACCTCTACTGAAATCCTTTAATTAAGAAGAGGCATAATATGTGCACTGCTTCTTTCTTACCATCATCCTTCACTTAACAAGTAGCAATTAAGTATATTCTTCCCAGTTTCCCTTAAGAATATAATAACCTGTGAGATGTCTGTTCCAGTCAGAGCTTTTTACATCAGTAAAATGTTCATAACTGACATTTCTATTTCTAAAAAAAAAAGTAAATAATGACATATTGTTTCTTTCTGCATTTTCATCCCTGCAATGAGACAGTTTTAGATGCATCTCAGCTACTTTGCTCCTTTCTGGCTTGAAAAATTCAGTTTTACAGGCACTGTGTATCATTAATATTAGTTAAAGTAACTGAAGTAGTATCTTGGAAAACCTGAATATTGTTGTGCATGCAGAACACATAAAGAACCTATGATTTGAACTTTTAGTATTTAATGTATTGCCACAAATGTTTTGAAATGTGGAGATAATTTATTACAGATAATGTAAGCACCAAAGCAATTCTGATTACTTTTGTCATGCATGCTTGTCTTTCAGGTCAAACAGAAAAAGTGTTCTTTCAAAACACTTCCATGACCAAAAAAAGGAAGTGAGGGAAAGCAAAAATTGTTGATTCACTTGTGTCTTTTTAGCCAAGAGAGATCCTGAGATGCTTTTACTTCATGTGTTTACATGACAAGAAGGCAAACAAAAATTGAAGGTATTTGTTAACCACTATGTGTGATGGGGCCCAGCTCTCCTGGAGAAGGCTGAACACCTGACTGCCCATGGGAAGGGGTGAATTAACTCCCCATTTTGCTTTGCTTGTGTTAATGGTTTTTGTTTTCCTTACGTTCCCTGAGAAACTGTTCTCTTTTTTCCCTTTTGTTCCCTGAGAAGCTGTTTTTATCTCAACCCATGAGTTTTTTACCTTTTACCCTTCCAATCCTCTTCCACTGACGGGTAAGAATACACTGAACACAGAGTTATATTGCATCAAGACAACGAAAAGTAATCAAAGACAAATCATAGCAGATAAAGCATTTGGACAGATATGTCCTTGAACATTCATTGAACATTCATCATACTACTAACAGGCATTATTAGTAGCCCTGGAGATTAGTGGAGCTCCTTTATCCCATGGCTTCAGCCTTTTCTGCTCTCATCATACTATGTAAAGTCGAAACCAAAAGTATGCTGTTAGAGAGAGCAAATTTGGTGCTGGGTGGGAGGGAGGAAAGAAAAGGAAAACCTCTATCTTCACACTGAAGCAATCCTATTCAGTGAAACAATCACAGTGCAGCTGCCTAAGCTGCTACTGTAAACACTATATTTTGCCAAAATGACCTCAACAAATTAGTTTTAAATATAGTATAAGATAAATAAAGCTGTATGTCTACATATAATGCTATAAAATAAGCTCAACATATGTTTAAATGGGTCCCTATTATTCTATGGTTACTGAAGTAGATCACAAGAAGTCTGACAAAACTCTTCAGCAAAGACAGTGTGCTTACTGTAAAAAGAGGAATATAACTTGAATGCAACACACTTGTGTGTATTTTTTCATAACTAGGACACAGTACATTCTTGAATTATGGTTCCAGTGTTTTCTGTCAAGTACTTCAATCCTTGAATTCCTGTGGAGATAAATATATTGATGCACATACAAGTAGTATATGAAAGCACAAAATTCCTTACTTCAGCTGACTGGACTGTTCCTAGTGGAAACATGTAGAACTTTTGTGGTACCTGGAGAAAAATATCAATATCATATTCAAAAAGATTTTATCTATTTTAGATATTCATCCTAGGGACACTGGTCTTTAATGTATTACATATTGTTCCCAAACTTCAATTTCTGTACATTGGTGTTGCACTGTACCTTGCATACACTGTCTCAAAAAACAGACCATAATTTCCTTATGGAATCATTTTAATGCAACATGCTGCTTGTGACAGCAAGAGATAGGCTAAAGAAGGGAAATCTACAAATGTATTTCAGTTTTCCTCCTTCTCTAATATACTTCTGTGTGTATGCTGAGTCAAGAACACACCTTTTTCATCTCTTATCTCAGTGAAGATAAGCTGTACGTCAGTTAGGGAAGAAAAAAAAAAATCCTTGCTGAAGTGCTGAACTTGCTTTTGCTTCAAGTAGAACTACTTCCCTGGTTGCCACAAACATAGAAAAGGTTTTTTAAACCAGAGCAGGTTTTGTAGTACAGGCACTAGCTGCTCCTTCTTGCAGGTTTTCATAATTTTTGGCAATGTATTTTTTTGGTAATAAATGTCAAAAAAGCAAGATGTTGCAGGAAATTGTGGTCTCTGTGAAAGATTGAAGATATAGTTGGTTGCAACATGTAAATAATGTGCTTTGAGTAATAATTCATTATAGGAAAGGGATTTTAAGAACAGAAATTAAAAAAACTGTATAATTAGGGGTTTTTTTCTCAGTGGAAAATAATGCAAAACAAAAGCTAATCAAGCTCCCTACTCCTTAGGAACAGTTGGGTAACTGAAAACTAGTTTATTTAGGAAATTATAATAAATAATCATATAAATATAATATATCTGACACAAAATTTTCAGGTTCCTGTAATTTTATGAGGCTAGTACCAAATCTAACTGTGGCCGGGTACAAGAGCAGAATCAAGAAGTTTCCAACAGGAAGACATGTCATTTAAAGAAGTACTTGTGTAAGACCACTGTATCAAAATTCATGATAAATCAGAATAGCCACAAGGGATGCTTATGTTTACTATGTTTTTTTTTTACCAAAATTATTTTAAAGATGTTAAGTAAGCATCAGCAAATAGATTAATAAATGCCAGTTGGTATTGCTTCTCTGTGATGTGATTTGCCTATCTCTAGGCTATTTGTTGAGTACTAATTAAATTAACTAAAAACTTGCTGTAAGTTTAAGGCCCTAATAAGAACTGAATCAGTTTATTTATTGCATTAACTGCCTGCAGGCAGAAAATTATTTGCATGTCATCACAGTTTATTTTGTCCTGTTATTTTGTGCATGAAGGAGTACTCTGCTGAACATTAAATATATAACGATATTCCCATCTACATCATTTAACAAATTGTTTCACTCAGCTCCATGGTTGTCAATAGATACCAACATCTGAGAAAAAATTCAACTCCTAATCTATGAATTTTGCCATTTTCAGTGCAGTATTTGATTTATACCAGAAAACAGTGTTAAGAAAGGGAAGGGTCCACCTGCCTTGTACAAGGAGATTGTAGCCTTGTTTCCCACTTTCCTGTAGGACCAGTGCTTTTACTCATCTCTGCCTCACCACTTCCACTTTTCTTCAGCTCTCCAAGACATGGAGAGGAGCACAGGAGACAAAATGCTGCTTTGAGACAGAAAGGTGAAGATTTCAGTGAAAAGGGAGGTTTATACTAAAACTCATCAGACAAGTTTTATGCACCTGAAAGAAGAAATAGACATGCACTCACAGGTATTTATTTGCAACGCAGTCTACCAGTGGGCAGACAGGAAAGGAGAACACATAAATGGTTTCAAAAACGTCTTTCAAGATCAAGCTGCCAGCAGCAAGTCCATGTTTTCCAGCAAAATAGTCTGAATTAGTTGTAGCTGCTATCTCTCTCCTATTTTCCATTTTTTAAAGGAAATGTAATTCATTTTTATTTAGGTAAATACAATTCCCCCTTACTGAACATTTGTATCTCATCTGAGGCCTGTGAAGATTTTTGCTTTAGAAATGAGTATTCATGGTAGTTGTGTGGAAATGCTGGTGGATTAAGTGCAAAGAAAAATGGAGACAACACTTGAAACTGAATCACTTTAGTAAGTAGTGACTGTCCCTACACTAGCACTACAATGAGGACTGGAAGAAATAAATATTCTAGTTGCCCCTGTTAACCGTACTTTGGACACAATAAGGAAATAGACTTCAAGAACTTGGCCTTGTTTCCCATCTGGTGAAAATAAACTGGCAGATGAACCCCAGGAATGTACCTGCTGCACTCCCATTTCTCTGGGGTGTTTTGTCCCCAGGTCCAGGATGATCTCAGGTAGGTTTTAATCATTGAAAGCATGGGCAATGTCAAGTCCAGAATGCCATTTGCTCAGGTCACACACGTACACATATTCCCTCCATATTACTTCATAATGTACACATAGTAGAAGTCCCTTCATGGATATGGTCTCTTCCAGGAGTTTGAGATTTCAAGTTTCTATGTAATTACTATGATTTAGTAGTACTGAAGAAGTTTTTCTAAATAATATCTGGTTAAATTACAAAATACCTCAAATTAACAGTTTGCTCAGCTCTGTTTTAAGAAAAGGGTTGTCTCAGATTGTTTTTAATTTCAGATTTAGTACCTCTAATCTGTCAAGTTTTTACAAATAAAATATGCCTCATCCAACTTAACAAATGCTGCATTGTTGAAAGGTATTGGTTTTGTTAAAAATAAATTATTCTTGCCTTCAGGCTAGGGATTTTTCTTGTAGAAGGTACTACATAATTAGACAGTTTAAGTTCAAAATTATCTTTTAGGTTCAGCCATTAGTCTAGGTAGAAAAGCTCAAAATGGGTTTTTGTTTGAGTTCCAGATGATTTCCTGGTTCAATGAAGGGTCTCTTCTGTTGAAAGCCCTAAAGAAAGGAAAGCAAAGGAGTGTCTTTGGCTTAAGTAAGGGAGGCACTTCTCTTCACAAAAATATAACAAAGACACCCAAACAACTCACCCTGCCAGTTACTATCAAGTATTAGGTCTCTTCTTCAAGCACGCTGTGGTTTCATTATCTTTCATGACTCAGGCTGTCACATCTAGAGTGGCTGCAGCAGTTGAGGAAGCCTGTTGTCTTCACAAATCCTGATGAGTCACACTGTGACACACTGTGAACTTGATATGCAAAATCCTGCAGTCCTACATCATGAGTCCATGCAAATCCCTTGTCAGTTTTGATCTACATGAGATTGTAGACTGAGAGTTCTGCTTTGATTGGAATATAATCACATGCTCACAGGCAAAACAATCCCCTTACCAACAGTGCTCTTTTTGTTCCATGTTTAAGCCTTGCAAAGTTGTGACTTGCCAGTCCTTTTGATGAAAATGTATAAAGAGGATTGCATTTGATTCTGGGTTCTTTTGAAAGGTCACTGAGTCATGAAAAATTCTACATTGAACGGGAGTCATAACTGAGATTTTCAACAATATATTGGAGCCCTGCTAAAAGGGGCTGAGGTTCTATACTGAAGTTTTTTTAGAACTGGTTTGAAGCTCGGAGAAAGAGCTACTTGATTTTTACTACTATTTATGCAGATGTTGAAAACAGTGTAGCTTTAATCTGAGAGGGATTTGTGAGTCTAGTGAATTCATTTGTTTACTGTCTCTGTTTTCAAGCCAGAGCCTGAAGCTCATGGTGTTGCTAGACTCATTAATGAGAACAGGTGGGAAGCAGTGAGAATATGTTTTATATTTCACTGCAAAGGGAGAAAAAAATCTGAAAGCCAAGTCTCTTATGGCTGGGTGAACTTCTACCCTAGTCTCTAGAAAGAAAATTTCTGTATTTCTAAGCATGTATAAAAATGGTGTTATGAAACAGCAGGGACTTTGTTAGCCTTATTTAGCACATTCAGGAATACAGAAGTCTCAGTAGTTAAGCTATAGCATAGATCAGCAATGAAATATCTGACATGAAACCATTTGTGTATTAAACAACAACCAGTGGGTTTGTATTAGTAGGCATGCTCTTGCATGAAGTATAATTTGAGGTCAGATATGTTGTGCATACACAAATTAAACCCTGACTTCAGCTCTAGTACTCCTGAAAGCATCTCCAGTTCTTGCAGGACAAGGTGTGAGATGACTCAGGCTTGAAAGCTGAAAAAGGATGTGGGTAGCTGCAATGTCTGAAGTGGCTGATATTGACTGTGTGAATACTTGTGTTTCTGGGCTTGGTCAAGCAGATGATCTTTAACAACTTGAGGGCTCTGCACTGGGGCAACGTGCTGGAAAAGAGTGTGCTATTTTCAGTTGTGAGGTGGCAACAAGGATCACTGTTTTATGGCTAAGTCTGGTGTGTGTTCCACCCCAAGGTGAGGAATGTGTCTGTCTGGAACTTATTTTTCCAGATCAATAGTAGCCCACAAGCTTATTAAGCAAAGTAAATGCTCAGCCTAAGAAGAGATGTGTGATGAAACCATATATACTAGCAACCAGATGGCTCTATGAAAGGTCTTTTGGGAAATACTAGAAAAGTCTGAAATAATTATACTTTAGATATGAACACAATGAAAACAAAAGGTGTAGTTGAAGCTACGTGGGATTTAATGTTAAGCTAACTGCATGAAGGAATTTTAAAAATAGTTTTAGCAGCAGGGGATTCCAAGTAATATGTAAAATCTGTCCAATGTCCTGCATAAACCCTCAGGAAGCTATGCTATACTCTAATAATCCTTTGTCTGAATTGTTAGGAAGACCCAAGATAGCTTTACTAAATTTAGCTGAGACATATCTTTCTTTTTTAATGCTGGCATAGCCAGTGTGTGGTTCATTTTTTCTGTTGTTATATTCAACTTGCTATAATTTATATGCTATAAAATGTGAGAATTTGTTTATTCTAAATTTCCTTAGCTTATTGCAAATAATTTGGTAATAAGGCAAAGGCTTTCCACTTCTTTCTTTTAAAATGTACATGTCCAATTGCATTTCTTCATTTTGGTCAAAGACTAATAAGAATTAATAATGTCATTGCCTTGACTATAGTGAAACATGCAGTTAGTTAGATTCTGGATAATGTCTGAATAAGTGAAAAGTTAAAAAAGCAGGGAGCAGAGTGATATAGATGACATGACATCGTACTCAGGACAGAATTAATTTCCACCATGATACTGGAGTAGAACATTTTCTCTTTATGACAGAATTACTGCACTTAAATATATAGTGCTAATAATATGAAATGTCATGTAAAGTCAGGAATTATTTAATCTGTGTAAATTATAAAGTGAATGATTATTACATTCTATATTTCCATTGTCTTTTGCAGGCTAGTGATATTTGCCTTTTTTTGATGTCTAAACGAGATTATTTTAACTCCAGAATTATAGAAGTTCTACCACTAGGAGAAGTGGTATATTTTTCTCACTTAGATTATGTAAGAATTGCCAACATTCTTTGGGGATTTTGGTGACCAAATGCACTGATTCCTGAAATTGACAATGCTCTCAGTCTAGAGTAATGGCACCTGCTTTCCCTGTTATCATTCCTTCCCCTTTTTGGCACTTTCCCTGAAAGAACGTAAACAGATATAAAAGCAAAGTATAACCACGGTTTGCGTTTAGGTTCCCTCTTTTCCTTTGTCTTCTCCTTAGCATTGTGAAAGCACACAAAAAGTGGACCTATAACTAAAGCAGGCTCATGATGTCTGATTTGGATTTTTTTTCTTTTTTTTAATAGGCTATAACTTGCTTTTTTAATACATCAGCATAGAATGATTAAGGTTGGAAAAGACTTCCAAAGTCGTCAAGTCCAGCCTTTGACTGAACACCATCATGCCAACTAAATCATAGTACCAAGTTGTGTCTTGAACACTTCCAGTGATGGTGACCCCACCATCTCCCTGGACAGCTCATTCCAATGCTTAACAACCCTTTCCATTAAAAAATTCTTCCTAATGTCCAACCTGAATCTCCCCTGATGTAGCTTGAGGATATATCCTCTTGTCCTGTTGCTAGTTGCCCAGGAGATTGACCCCATCTTGCTACCCCCTCCTTTCAGGCAGTTGTAGAGAGTGACAAGGTCACCCTTGAGCCTCCTTTTTTCCAGGCAAAATGACCCCAGCTCCTTCAGCTGCTCCTCATACGCTTCACTCTCTACCTTCTTTTTCAGCTTTTTTGCCCTTCTCTGGACGTGCTCCAGCACTTCAGTGTCTTCCTTGAACTGAAGGTCCCAAAACTTAACACAGGATTCAAGGTGTGGCCTCACCAGTGCCCAATACAGGGGAAGATAACTTTCCTGGTCCTGCTGGGACATTATTCCTGATACAGTCCAGGATGCCACTGGCATTTTTGGCCACCTGGGCACATGCTGTCTCATATTTAGCCACTGTCCAGGTCCTTTTCCACTTGTCTGCTTCCCAGTCACTCTGTCTCCAGCCCGTAGCACTGCATGGGGTTGTTGTGACCCAAGAGTGGGACCTTATTGAACAGCACACTGTCTCAGCCCATTGATCCGGGCTGGGCAGATCTTTCAGCAGATCAACCCTCCTGTCCAACTCTGTGTCATCTGTGAACTTACTGAGGGTGCACTCGATCCCCTCATCTAGACCATCCATAAGTATATTGAGCAGGACTAGGCTGAATGCAGAGCCTTGAGGAACACCACTAGTGACTGCATGCCAACTGGATGGAATTCCCTTCACCACCACTGGGCCTGGCCACCCAGCCAGTTTTAACCCCAGTGAAGAGTGCACCTGTGCGAGCCATGGGCTGACAGCTTTTCCTGAGAATATTGTGATAAACAGTACTGAAGGCTTTGCTGAAGTCCAGGTAGGCAACATCCACAGCCTTTCTCTCATTCATTACACAGGTCTCCTGGTCATAAAACGAGATGAGGCTGGTCAAGCAGCACATGACTTTCCTGAATCCATGCTGGCTGGGCCTGATCCCTTGGTTGTCCTGTATGTGCTGTGTGATTGCACTCAAAATGATCTGTTATGTAACCTTCCCTGGCACCAAGGGCAAGCTGACAGGCCTGTAGTTCCCCAAATCCTCCATCTGGCCCTTCTTGTAGATGAGTGTCACCTTGACCAACCTCCAGTCATGTGGGACCTCCCTGCTTAACCAGGACTGATGATAAATGATGGAGAATGGCTTGGTGAGCTCTTCTGACCAGTCCCTCAGCACTCTAAAGTGAATCACATCCAGTCGTGTAGATTTGTGAGTATCTAAGTGGCATGGCAGGTCACTAACATCTTCCTCCTGGACTGCAAGGGGTCTATTCTGCTCCCTCTGTCTGTCCCCCAGCTCAAGAAACTCATTGTCCTAAGGATAACTGGTCTTTCTGTTAAGATCGAGGCAAAGAATTTATGAAGTAGACCAGCCTTTTCCTCTTCTTTGGTTGAAATGTTCCTCTCTACATCCAATCAAGTATGGAGATTTTCCTCAGTCCTCTTTTTGCTGTTGATGTATTTATATAAACACTTTTTATTATCTTTCACGGCAGGGGCCAGATTGAGTTGTAGTTGAGCATTTGCCTTTCTAATTTTGTCTCTCCATGACCTAATGACAATCTTGTACTGTTCCTGAATTGCCTGCTCCTTCTTCCAAAGGTCATAAACTCTATTTTTTTACCTGAGTTCCTATGAAAGCTCACTATTTAGCCAGGCCAGTCTTCTCCACAGACTCATCTTTCAGTACAGAGGGGTAGCCTCCTCCTGTGCCTTTAAGATTTCCTTGTTAAAGTGTGTTTGGTCTTCCTGTACCCCTTTGTTTTGTAGGGATGTTTCCCAAGGGACTCCATGAACCATTGTCCTGAACAGGCCAAAGTCTGACCTTCAGAAATCCAAGATGGAGGTTTTTTTACTCCCTTCCTTGCCTTGCCAAGAACCAAAAACTCTATCATTTCATGGTCAGTATGCCCAAGAAAGCTTCTGACCACCTCATCACCCACCAGCCCTTCTCTGCCTTATTTAGAGGCAGACAGGGAGCACAATGATTTCTGCAAAAATTGTTAATATAATCCCTCACCCCAGCCCTGGAATAACTCAGATCTGATGTTTGTCAAGGCATGGTTCTAAGCACACCTGTTTGGCTACTGAGGGCACTGTAAAGGATGGTTATGAATTAGAAAATTTAAGGTGGAACTTTGAGAGCTGGTGACAATTTGTTTTTATTTCTCTTGTAGTAGATGTCAGGTGTCTTTTTAAAATCTGTTTGTTAAAAAAAAACATTTATATATTGCTGAAATGCAGCAGTTCTGATTTTTAATATCAGTTTTTCAAGTAACTCTCTGCATTTTATGAAATACCATTATGTGCTCTAAATTGGTGTTGACCTTACTGCTCATTGCTTTCTATGTTTGCAAATGTGTTGAAATCCGAATAATTTTTACCAATTATTTTTAATGTACTGCAGAAATAAGCAATATAATGTTTGATTTTTGTCAAGTGGTGTTTTGAGTTGGTTTTATTGCTGATCCAGTTTAACTTGTTTAGTCTTTTATTAAAAAATGTTTTTGTTACACTTTGCTACCATTTAATCATTAAATGCAATTTAAATATGAATCTTAATAATTTAGTAGACACGTTGCATTAGTTGCTCATTTCCTTTAATTCTTTTAATTCATGTTGTCTTAGAAGATCAACAGCTGTGTTACCCTTTAATGAGAGTTACTGTGAGATTACAGGACAGAAAATTGCCTCCCACACTCTGGAAAAACAAGTGCACTCTCACACCAGCAGAAATTTTCAGCAGTCCCACATCTCTCCCCTTCTCTCAAAAAAACCCACTGTATATGAAGAATTTTATTTATTTTATTGGTGGTGTGGTTTAGGAATGGTGTTCCCCAGTTTAGTGCTCCCACTGAAACATTCTAAACCATGCTCTGCTCACTCACTCTCCCTTTCTCCTCCTTCCTGTGGACGGATGGAGAACTGGAAGCACAAAAGGAAAAGATCACAAAAGAGTGTGATGAGAACAATTTACTACACACGAGTAAGAGAGAAGAAAATGAACATTAACAGCAACAATATGAATGACAGAGGGTAAAAGAAACAGGGAAACGATTCACATAGAAACCCCCAGCAATCCCCAACCACTCCCTCCACCACACTCCAAGACCCAGAAGGGACCCCTTGCCTCATCACCAGAAAATGAGGTGAGATGTTATAGAATAACCTCAGGGTCCTGGCCATGCACCCTCCTAGAGACTGCAAAAATTAACTCTGTCCTGCCTAGAGCCAGGACAACTGTCCTGTATTTTTTTTCCAAAGATATATTAAAAACACATTAATTAAAAAAAAATCAGTATATATCTTCATTTCCAATTCTATGGAATTCCAATATACTGGAGAAGACCAGCTTTCTCATGTATATTCAGCTTTTCACTGTTGCCTTACAGTAACCTAACAAGCAAATCAGTGAACAATGGGCTGCTATGACAAAGTCATAACTGAAAGGAACAAGAGAATCTTTCCTCAAATTAGACTGTTTTCCAGTGAAATGCTATCTTGCATAACAAAATATCTGAAAGCTTAACTTTAAATGCCCAGTTTGCAAAGTGTAAGTTTAAAAAAATGCTTATGCTTGAACCTGCTGCAAAGTAACTGTTCAGACATGCAGGTTGTAAGAGGCTGAAGAGGCATGACTCTCCCAGCCTATCCTCATAACAGAGATTCTGCAGTCCTTTAAGCATCTTTCTCACCTTCTGCTGGACCTACTCTAGGAAATCCATGTCTCTCTTGTACTGAGGAGCCCAGAACTGCACAGAGTACTCCAAATGGATTTTCACCATGGCTGAGTAGACGGGGCAGGACAGCATTCCTGGACCTGCTGAAAGTGGTGTTCCTAATGCACCCCAGGACACCACTAGCCTTCTTGGCCACATTTTTGACTCATGGCATCTAGGTCCTTCACCACAGAGCTGCTTTCCAGCAGGTCAGCCCCCAGCCTGTCCTAGTGTATGGGGATATTTTTTGCCAGGTGCAGGACCTTGCATTTGCCTTTGCTGAATTTCAGATGACCCTTCTCTGCCCACATCTTCAGCCTGTTGAGGTCTTTCTGAAGTTATGCAACTGTTTTTCACTCTACTTAAATATGTTATCCCAGAGGCACTGTCACTGTGACTGATGCGCTTACTCCTGACCAGCAGTGGGTTTATCTTAGATACAGTTGTCACTTGCTCTGTTGGACATGGAGGAAGCTTCTATCACCTTCTCACAGAAGTCACCCTCGCAGCCCCTGCCCTGGATACCAAAATCTTGCCACACAAATCCAACACATTTATGAATATATATTGAAGGAAAATGTTGCTTGAATTATTGCTTGAGGGCTGAAAATGAGTATCAGATTCAGAGACTGCAGTATTCTGTCTCCTAAGAAGTTATAATTACTTTTTTTTAACAATAATTTTGTCTGTGGAGGTGAAATCAATACTGTTTTAAACAGAAACACAATATGGGCTAATACAACTTGGCTTAGTTTGGGGATTTAAAGGGACTGAACCATTTATTCTGATTTCTGAGGCCTGGGTATTTGCTGCACTAGTAATAATGTGTATGAGTGACTGGGGCAGGTGTTTTCTGAATCTGTTAGGACATGTCCTGTTCTAAGCAACAGTTGAGGTATTGAAGCCTCATTGTGTGACTGTGCTATGGGAATCTTAGACTGGAATGGATCTCTAGCTTGGCTGACTGTTTTTAACCCTTTTAGTTCAAAATATGCTTGAATTATCTGAAATAACTCCATAGCTAGATGAAGACAGAGTACCCCTTTGTTAGCATTAACAAAGGATTTCTATTTGAACGGTACTGTGTAGCACAGCCATTTTTTCAGTGCATGACAGTGTTGCAACCTTTAAAGACAGTTCCCAACAATTGTATAGGTATTTCAGTGGACTTTTTGATAGATATTCCTAATATTTCAGGACACATTTGGATGAAAAGCCTGAACTATACAGCAGCAAGAGAGGATTACTGAAATGCTCCTAACCCAGATAATTATTTTAACTTTCTAGTTACTTCTTTCTTGGAAACAGGATGAGGTTGAAAAGTACTGGGGGAAGTGAACCTGTATTCATACAGTCAACTTCAGGCTCCTAATATGTTTGCTCCTTATCTTTCCTGGGAGCATGTTTCTGCCGATGACTTAAAATCATAACTTTTATACCCTGAATGACATTCTAATGTGACTGCATAATGAAGATCTCCTCTCCACTGAAAATAGATCAGCCACCTTGGTCTTTGCCTTCTCTCTAAAATAAAAATATTAGTCATTTTCCTCCTCTCATGCTCCTCGGTGACTAAGGTATTAAAAGGAGGCCTGTAAATTCTGAATGCAAACCTCCCCCATAATATAGATTTGAACTCGAGTTACTATTCTTGCATAGTGAAAATTAGGTGAATCTTATAGGGTTTTTTATAGTATATAGAGACCCTAATTTTTTACTTTAAAGAATATTGATTTCTAATTAATTAACTGCTGTATATTTGATTTGAAATAACACAGAAGTGGGTACATTTTTTCTCCTTTTAAGGTTAAAAAACAGATGGATTTTTAGAGGTGCTGCATGATTTCAGCTCCTACTGAAACTGAAAGCAATTTTCATAATATCATGCTGGCACAGAAGCATATGTTATTAAGATCACAGAATGGATGTTGTTGTTCAGAAATAACTTCTGTTGCCAAAGAGGGAAGAATTGGGAAGAGCAAAATGAAACTGTTATTTCTTTGTGGCGTATTGTGTGGTATCTCTTCCTAGCATAATAACAGTTCATAAAGAGGTGAAAAATTGCAGCGAGATAGTTTGCTTTTCCAGCTTTCCTGAGCTTTATAATTTATGTAATTGTATTTATCTTTTCTAGGCTAAATAATGAAAATCGAGTGCAATGTACTTCTGAAAATCGAGTGCAATGTACTTCATGCAAACATTATTTTCCCATTTTACCCCCAACAAGAGGGACTCTACCTCATTCCCAAAAGCTCCCAGTTCAAATTACCCTTCAAAACTTGCATTATTAGAAATTCAGATCTCTTCCCTGAATATTGTTTTAAGAGAACTAAGCTCTTTACAAAAGTTTTCCTCTGACTTGAAAACAAAGGGTTGCCCTTCCATGTATTTTCACTATCAACGCCAAAATCCAGGAATCTTCAATGCAGCATAAAATACCCATGTGGGCAGTAGGAGCTAATAGAAAGAGTGGACCTTTACTGTAAAACCTGCTGCCAACATCTTGTCTGTGCCTGCTCTTTCTTCTTCGGTGTTGAATGGAACACCAACTAGGTGAATGCTTAGAACAGCACTTGCCAGGAGCAGAAGCTAAAATGGAGAGCACTGCTTCTGCAGTCGTTCCATCTGCAGCCTCCCATCTTATTTTGAGACAAGGAGATTTGTCTAATTTTTGGATTTTTTTTCATTAGGGACAGCACTATAATTATTCTTTACACAGAGATTGTTTCTTTCTTTTGCAGTTTTACTTTTTCTCACCCCATAACTTATTAATTTTAGTTTTGGGGTTTTTTTTGTTTTTTGTTGTTTTGTTTTTTTTGTCATTGGTGGTGGTTTTTTGGTGGTTTTTTTTGGTTGTTTTTTTTTTCTGCTTGGTATTCATGTTTCCTTTCTTCTATTATCCCAGCTTCTGTTTTTTTCAATCAATTTTGTTTTAGCTTTAGAGGAAATAAACACGGTAGGAAGCAAATTCCCTGAGACAATCACCATCCTTTCTACTTGTGTAAAAAGCCTAGCACTTATTATGTTTTATGTAACTTAGCAAGACTGCTTTTCTGGAAGTACAAGTGAAAGGTAGGGTAAATTATATTAAGGAAGCAATAGCTATCTTACTTCATGCACTATTACTGCATTGCATGACAAAAGTAAAAATATGCAGTTACCAAGCTCTTCTTTCTCCTTTCCCCCTACATCGTGCACCACTGAAAAGGGAACTGACATTGCAAATAGTATTGTGAATTATTATTATACCTATTTTCACTACTAGGTCTACATTCAGATATGAAATATTAATGTGTATTTAAAAAGAAAAGAAATCCTCAATTTTTTTGGTAAATATTTCTGCCTCCTCTGTTCCAAATATATTAATGGCATAATAAAAATACATCCTATTTAGACAATCATATTTAGCTAAGGATTGTGAATGAAGAGAATCAAAAAGGCTTCTTAATCTACCCACTTGATAATCAATTATCAAGTTTACATCAAAATAGCAAAGCAGAATCTGGGTTTTGAAACTATTAATGCCAAATGTAATTAACAACACTGAGGTATGCTCAGCTGTAAGAGATCATAAAGATTCCTGGTTTTCAAGGCTAATCCAAAACTAGCCTCTTCCTCTGTAAAATGTATTAACACTAATGTTGGTGTCATTCAAAAGGGTTGAACTTCTGGATCTTCAAAAGAGTATTTTGAAATATTCATATAAATGTTTTCAAAGTCAACAGACATTTTTCTGTTTGCTTCAGTGATGTGAAACCTGGATCCTAGTTTTCTGATAAGACATATTTTCAGGTGATAGAAAAAGGCTTAGAATTTCATGGATTTTTAACTAACTTCACGAGACTAATAGAATACCCTGAACAGATGTTTAGTAGAATAAACTCTGTAATATCTTAATCTGTATTGCTTTCCTAATGTTGAATATAATGTGCATCTATATTTAAAAGTGCTAAATAGCATCGCAGTTTTAAAATAAAGTGCGTACTATTGCCCAATATAAGCCATCTCAGCAATAACACCCTGCTGTTTTGCTCCCCACATGATCACACCTTGTTCTATTTCTGACTTATTTTTCATAATCGTCCTTCACATCTGTAAAAATAGATGGGTATGATATCTTTCTGAGGGCTGCTGTTACAACTGGTTGGAATGAAAGCTGTATAAGCAGTCTACTGTATAAGTGCCCTAATAGAGAGCAAAACCTAAGTCTCTGTAAGAGTTCAACTATATGAATCACACTGCATTATTTGGCCCTCCATTGTAATTGACCAAAAAGCAGAGTCCCTTTTATAATTGCTCTGATCTTCCAGACAATAGGATTTAAGCAGTAAGCAGGAAACCTTAATGAGAAGAACTGATGCATGTATTTTCCCCTTAATTTTGAAACAGTAAATAAAGAAAAATAATTTTGTGTAACCTACTGAGTTTTCCTCATCTTCAGGAAACTTGCTAGAGCCACGTAGAGGGAAGAACTGTACTTAGCCACCTTGGCCTCCAAGAAGACAGGAAGAACTACCAGGTTCAATAAATACTTCACATTACTGCTGCTCTTTGATGTCTTCTCAGACTTGAGAGACTTTACAGATGCAGTGCAACAGTTGTCTCTCCTCCTACTCTATGTAGGTTGCTCATGAGAAAATGAGGTTATGTTTCTATTTCTAGAAGTCCGTCTGTGAAATGCTTCCTTTCTTGAGACAGGACACTGCCAAGGATCTTTTGGTACATGGTTTTCATAAAAAGTTATTTCAAAATTAAATTTTTATTGGGTTTATGTCGGAAGCTATTAGTAGCTTTTAGGCAACAGAAGTGGATTCTGCAGCAAGAGAGAGCTGCCCCTGTGTTGTACAGAGCCAGTTCCATCTGGCTCCAAAATAGACCTGCTGGTAGCCAAAGCTGACCCATCAGCAAGGCTGGTGGAACCTCCATCATAATATCTATAAGAAAGGGTAAAAAACTCTGTATAGCAATTGTGAGAGAGGTGAGTTTAGATATTGTTTCAGATTCCATCATTTACTCTTGCTCCAGGATGTGTGCAAATCCCTACGTCTTTTATTTGTTTAAGAAAATAGGTTTCTGATGTTGATTTTTTTTGGTAAAATTTTTAGCTTTTTTCAAATCTGATTTTACTGATAGGAATTGTGTCTTTTGGTACCTATGTAGCTGTTTCCAAGTGCTTTCTAATTGCCTTATTGTTTCTCCTGAGAATACCTTGAATTTCACTCATTTGACCCAAGTATTAGGAAGAAAAGAGTAGCTTGGGATACAGACTAAAGTTTTTGTTTAATCTTCTTGGAAGAGCAGTGTTAAATTAATTTTATTGCTGTATAGACTCAATTTACATATTAAGACTATGATGTTTGCATATGACTTTCTTTTCTCCATCTGGCATCCCTGCTTTCTGGAAGTTTTTCAGAAAATGGTGAGATTTCAAGAGTAAATTAAAATTGCCATGAACCTTTCCATCAACATGAAAAATATCTCTGCATAGCAAGTATGTTATGAACCATTACCTTAAGAGTCTAAACCAGGCCGGTGAAAATCAAATTTCTTGGGTTTGTATTTTTTTGATACCTTGGAATGTCTCTGTCTGAAAGTTGGCTATTGCTAGGTGGGATGGTCCTGGGACTGTATTTTCTTTGAGTGATATTTCCACAAGGACTCTACATTGTCACAATTTTCCTTGTACTACATCACTAGCTTCAGTGGGAGGAGATTTGTGTACCAAGAAGGTGGGGAAAAACCCTTCCTTCCTTCCTTCCTTCCTTCCTTCCTTCCTTCCTTCCTTCCTTCCTTCCTTCCTTCCTTCCTTCCTTCCTTCCTTCCTTCCTTCCTTCCTTCCTTCCTTCCTTCCTCACTCTTTTTCTTTTGTGATATAACCTTCTTTTCTGATCACATGTAATGAAATGCTTTTCCAAATCTATCTTGTAGCATCATTAGCAAAGTTAAATACAAAACCAACAAAATCCTGTTATATTGCAAAATAAATAACATCAAAAAGTGAAATAGGATTAGATTAGGGATGTGTTTTAGTGAGCATTTTAGCCTGAAGCCAGAAATCAGTGCTTTTGTCAGTATACACTGCAAAGACAAGTGTGTACTCCTTTAATTTAGAATGGCCAACTGTTCTCAACAGCAACATGAACTTGAATGCTGAGATGGAACTAAAGATAAATATAAACAGAGGACCCCAAATTGAGCAATGCTTTCAAAAGTCATAAAAGCGGTCTTAAAATCAATTTGGTATTTGATCAAATTCCACTTTAGGTCTTAGAAGATGGAATTGAAATGCTGAGACCACTTGGTGAGATAAAATCCTTGTAATAAAAGCTCCACAGTTTGAATGCTGCACTACCTTTTTCTTCAGAACACATAAAAATAAGTCATATGGCTCTGACATGCAGGCTGTGCACCACAGTGCTTCAGCTGAGCCTGCCAAATAATTTGTGATGATTACCTTTATATATTTCTCTGGTGGATTTCTTTTTGTTTAATTTATTTTGTCTTTTGTATTTGAAGTGCTTCATTGCAGCTTTAGTTATTTAGAATGTGCGTTTCAGCCAGCTATGAAAAATGGCTTAACACACACCATTCTTGCCATGGGAGCCTCCCTGGTAAGAAGAGGTTGGCTGTGAATCCTAGATGTGGGTGCTGGTCCTGCTTTTGACTGTTTAGAATTCTCACATCTTATACTTGCTTAAGTGGCACATGTGATGAGGTAAATCAAAACTCATTCTCTATCCTTTACGTAAGAGGAGCAGTCATGATTGGTTAGTAATGGTCACACTGATAATATCGACTGGAGGCATAACTTCTGTGGGACATTAAAATCTTACTGTGTGTTTCTCTGTCCAGTTTCCATGCACGTAGGGCAAAGACCACCCCAGTCCCAGATATTATTCAGCACTGTGCAATTCTATTTAGGAATAAAACTGCAGTGAAGATGGTGAGCAAAATACAGACAGAGCCACAGCAGAGCAAAGTGTAACTTGCTTTGTGAAGAGGTAGGAAGAACTGTAGTGCCTATTAAATCCAATCTGTCTCCAACTGCTGGGCCCATAGAAGATGAAGCTGGGGTATCTACATTGTGAGGTGCATCAATTTTATTCCTTTTTGTCTGTAGCAGAAGAGGAAAATGATGACTTCATCTGTCCCTGCAGTAACTGCAGCTTCACTCTCTGATTACTGTTTATTTGCTCAGAATTCTATTTATATTTGATATGGCTTTTCCAGTTGCCAAGTGTGGTTGAACTCTGATCAATAAATTAAACAAAGAGTAGGCATCACAGATAGAAAGACAGATAAATAAACCATGCAAATGCCTAAGCTTAATTTCCTAAGAAAATCAAAGTAGAATAATATCTACAGATATTTAAGGAGCATACTAACGAACAGTTTAGTAGTAGGGTGAGAAATTGTTCATGTTAAGAGAGTATGTAGAACAAGTTACTTGACAACAGCCATTAAATTTCTGTGAAATGTTATTCTGAACTAGTATTATCCATGGGACACAGAAAACATATAGGAAAAAAAATAACAAAAAAGAGAAAAAGCCTAGTGCTGGAACAAATGGAAAGACATGTGGGAAGAGCATAAATGTTCCCACCCAAATGTACACTGAATTTCCCAATGACTGCTTTGGAGCAGTAGAACTACAGGATAAAATATTCAAAGCTTGAATTTTCAGAGAGAAAAATCACTAACTTCAGATGAAGTTGTTGTGTATTGGGCAAATCAGACTGAATGAACATCCTTTACCCTTTTTGTTTGCTAGGATGACATATTCTTATGTGCAAAATAAATTGCATGCAAATAGATCCCAAGACCTTTTCCATGTTTTAACATCTTTTCTACATGTGCAACATATATAATAATTGTCACAATCTGACATCTTCAAAGATGTGCACAGATATTAAGTCAAAATATTCATTTGAAATCAGAAAATAATTTTATATCACCTAAATAGGCTGAAGGATATTAGTCAGTTTGACTGAAGCCCAGCACTATCATTTACCTACCAGTAGGTAAATGTGATTCCTTGTTGGACAAACAAGTAGTAAAAGGAGGCAGACCGGCCTCGCTATTTCAGTCCAAGACGTCATACTATTAGGATGAAGTGTCTTGTTTAAAAGCCTAGCTTCATGCCTACAAGACTGAAAACTACATTTGGTATGGTTTGTCTAGGGAAATGGACAAGAGCTGAGAAGTACCCTCTGTGGTTAGCAGTGCCCTACTGCATATTTACAAAGTGATGGTGAAGACCACTGAATGTCTGTCCCCTGATGGCTAAACTGTGACTCTTCCAGAGCAAGAAACAGATCTGCATACCCCAATGAGGTTGAGACATGATAGAAACTATGCAAATTTGCCTCAGACCAGGACACTATCAGAGTAACTATGTCACTAGACAGATAAGACAGTAATTCTATGTCTTATCTCAGATAGGCTTAAACACCTGGCATGGATACTACTTCATTAGCAGCCTAGTGGGAATGCTGCTGTCTGGTGAGTTTCTACTTGAGTATTTCCTAAAGGGTTTTCACCTGAGCACTGAGACAGCCTGTTGTCACATATCTTTTGAGATCTGAACTCATGGATTGAGGTGACAGAGGTACAAGTTTAGCAGTTTTGGTTGAGATGTTATATCCTTTTTAAGTCCTTAATTTCTGCTGCTTATAACTTTCCAAGGCATTAACTCTTGGAAGGAGATTTCTCAGACTGGTGTCCAATCCAGAGGTGAAGTGCCTCAAAAGTTTGACAAAAATCTATTTGGTTTTTACTGAAGTATCTGAATGTAAGGCTACAGGGGAGTGAGGAAGCACTTCCTATTACTTAGGCCATATATTCCAGATACCTTGTTTCTGGAAATTACCTGTGTAATTAATTTCCATGCTGACACAGTTGAAATTGCCACAAAGCTGTAATTTCTCTATCAGGTTATATTCACCCCATACACATTTTGTCTTACTGTGAGACACATTTTTTGTGGTCTCATATTCCCCTTGTGTGTTTTTATAAGGCTCGGTTGGAAAGAACAGAAAATATCTGCTTTGGTATAGTAGATGAAAACAAGCTCAGAAACTACAAAAACACCTTGATAAAAAGAAGACTGGGAAGATATTTTAGTCCATTTTTTAGAGAAACAATAAAATCTATTTTGCACCAAGTTTTTGCAATTTCTTGCATTTTGCCAGCTGAAATACCAAACCAAATTTCAAAAAACTCCTGCATTTTCCTTAAACTGTTCTGAAATAAAAATAAATGCACAAAATCTTATTTTTACTTCGAAATTTCTGAAAGCAAGTTATTCACCCAAAATTAGACACAGCAGACCAAATCCAGGTTTGAAAAAATTAATAATTTCCCAGGTTTGAAGAGGTGAATGCTTCTCATGCACTACTACTCTATTTATATAGACAGTCTCATTTAATTCACTGTATATTCTGCACTCCATCCTGCCCCTGTTTTTCTACATCTGCTTGTTCTGCATGTGTGTCTCCTGTTCCTTTCATGTTTTTCTATCTCTTTCATTGCACTGTAAACTGACAATTATTTTACTTGCCAGCATGCTGATGGTACCTTTTAAACATTCAGAATATGTTTTTTGGTCCATAAAAATGTATATAGAGGAGTCTCAGCTTCCTACTTCTTAGGAAGGTACTCTGAAAGGTACAGGTGGCACCTTTAATCATTCTGGAGAGGAGAAGCTCGCACTTTTATGCAAATGAATACAATGGAGAAGTTCTTTGTTGGGCAACAATGCTCCAGAGTAGCTGGCAGTAAGGCAGAAAAGATGAGAGGAGTCAAAGACATAGCTTCTGCTAACTTCTGGAAAGTAGAAGAGTACAGAAGCAAATTGGAGACCCAGAGGAATGTCAATTTCCTTCCTGGATCCTGTGTGTACAGCCCATTCCTTCATTATGACTGGACTTGTTGATATGCAATGGAGGGGGAAAACAAGTCATAAGGATGTTAAAGAATTGATGTAGAAGAAGTTACCAACTCCCAAAACAGAGTGGGAGGCTACAGCTAATGAAAAGAAATAATCTGCTAAAAGTCATGGGCTTAATAGTAGTGTGCATGGGAGGAACCCTTGTACATTGCGTTCACCATAAGGTACAAACGAAAGATGTGATATCCTCAACTCATATATTCTGGAAAATTTTCATCTGAAATACATCAATGTTTATGCATGGAAAATTAAAAACCTAGGAAAAAAATCCAGAGCCACTGGCTGCAAAGTCAGAAAATGTTTTAATGTTGTGAAATTTCAAAACTAGTATAGGAATATTATGACTTAGCTTCTTATCCTCATGAAGGGAGAAATGGGAAAATTATACTTGACTATAGTTGGACTCTCAATCCTTCTGTAAACAGAGCATCAGTTGAATGACAGTTGAATGAAAATGTCAATAAATTTTTTCCTAAACTGCAGAATTTTTTATCATTCTAGTGACAGAATCAGTCTTGAGATGCTTTTTATCTGACTGGTGTACAGACTGAGAAATAAAGATTACACTTGCTGTGTTACTGTTTTATTTTTTTATGTAAATTTCTGTTGTTAGGTGAAAAGTGAAACAGATCTGTCCTCACTATACTCACTCGTAGTTTGGCATGGCAATGCCTTCTTGGCTCTTTCTACTATTTCTCATTGTCTACTGTAGCTCCCATATGCACAAGAATACATTTTATATCTCTTAACAGGCAGCAGATTTCATATTTTGACAATAAGGCTGGCACGTAGAGATTGTTTAGTTAGACTATAGGGATCTAAATTCAAATATGTTTATTCCCCTGTGACTTGATTTTGTTCTTCCATTGCCACTGTCTCCCTCACCAACAAACCAAGATAAGGAACTGTTGTTTTCTTTCTCTTCAGGGAGTCATGCCAGAACTTAGCAAACTTTTATTGTCAGCAAACATGTAGCCTCTTGCTCCTGTTCATTCTTGTCATTATGAATAGTTTCTGTTTTCCTTTTTCCCGACTTTCCTCCCCACAGATTCTGGGCAAAAATAAACATGTTCTGAGAATTTTCATTAAAAAAAATCCTTTCCTATTTTAAAAATCTCATTTATGACTTCTATTCTTATTCCTTGGCAACCTACATATATCATTAAGAATAAAAGAAACAAAGTATACAGTTTTCTAATGGTGTGGAAAAATTAAGTTTACATTGAAGGTATTTGTGAAGCCACGATTTATTCAACAAGGAATACAGGAAAAATCACTGTGCTTTTCTTTCAAAGATCTTTAATTTTCACCCATAAAAAGATGATTGAGTATTATCCTTTCACTACTGATGCACATAATTTATCCCCATGTGTCTTTAAAACCCAATGGAAAAAGCAGACATACTAATTTATTGCTTTCTTAAGTTCTTCATTATGTTAATTGGAATTACACCTATTAAAAAAAGAGACCAAAACCTAAACAAACAGATGGATGATGAATAAAATAGCCTCAGCATAATTTTTGTTTCTGTGATTAGAACTGAAAAAGGAATACATATGTTGTCAACAAAACTTAACAATATGTTTTAATCCACTCATTTTTGTGAAGGGGTAAAAAGTTCTTCGCAAACAGGGAAGAATTAAGATGTTCAAAACACATGATAATTGGAAAATTACAGATTTTTCCTTTTTTTAATAAAATACCCTAAAATGCTGTACTTAGACTAACAATATTACATTCAGAATAAACATACTGTGAAATAAGGGCTACAAGCTTCAGTCCCTTTCTGCTGAAGAGAGAATATTAACACAAATATCACGATGGAGCCATAGATACATCAGTTTTAGAACTTGGCTGCAAGTTCCATGGCAATTTCAATGGAACACTCTATTAAAAGCTTTTCTTTAAAATTTGCATTATCTTTTTTTATAATAATTTTTTTGTTTAATATGATAGTATGAGCAGCGTGTGGCACTAGGTACTTCCTTCTGAAGGAATGTAATTAGATTTTGATCATCCCTTAATGCCTCATGATCCTCCAGATGGGTTTGCAAGCTGAACAAGCTATTTTGGTAGAAAACAATCCCTGACTTTCTCCTTTCTTCCTGAAGTCTTGTGATTCCCACTCAGCATATGACAGAAACCGTAGTTTTCATGAGTGAATCCTGCTACCATACTATGTAGCAGGTCCACATATGTAATTTTTGTCCCTTGCCTTGCCATTTCTTGCCCTGTCACTTGTGTTTATTTTCCTTCTTTTCCTTTCTAACTTAGCCTTCCTGAACATAAGTAAAGGGTCGGTTTTTTTTTCAATAGACAGTGAAGTCAAGAGCGTTATAGTTACAGGCATGCATAGCAGGAGGTAGGTAGAGCAGCTCTGTGGTTTTGAAGATAATTAAGATGGCCTATACCCATAGGATCTTCATGAATAGTTGTCTTAAATTATACTATCCTTATCTTAGACAGTTGATTCTTAGAGAGTATGCAGTGATTATGGTGGTGCAAGGATTGAGCAGAAAATTAATTTTACTTGTATTTCCAATTCTTACATCAGTTGCTATCTCCACACGTAGATAGCACTGTTTGTTGGAGAAAGAGTTGAGGAGTTAAACCCAGAATAAACATTTCGGGATCTGCAAGATATTCATGGTGAATAGTCATAGTGAGAAAATTCTCTGAGATAATCACTGATTTTGAAATGTTGTTGACTATTAAACACCCTGCTCCTGAAATATAGGGAGCAGAATTAAAGTTTTTCTGGCTCTAGGTAACATTTAAGAAACAGTTAAATTTCCTCCTTGGGACAAATTCCCAGTGTTTGGGAAATGCCAAAACTAACTTTTTTTCTGATGGAAATATTTTTATGTTTGAATTGTAGAACTAACCATATATTAGATTTATTCAGTTATTTGAAGGTGACAAGACACAGTTGCACACCAAAAAGGTGTTAAAATATAATCGTATTGAAAATGGGAAAAGAGAAAGCTTATTTGAATAGTGTCAAACTGGTTTAAAAACAGTTTGTGCTTTTATCAAAGTCTCTGATTTCCCTTGACACTCTTTGAGGTATCATTATCTTCTGTTAATTGACAGAGAAAGGCATGCTGGCAGTGTGAAGCTGTGGAAATTGTGGAACATCTCCCTTTTTGCATTAATTGCTGCTTACAGATACATATACCTCATATACTGTACAAAGCTTTTTCTCGGTGTGCCACAGGGAAATTTCAATATGACATTAAAAATTGGCTTGTTTTTCTGTTTGTATTTTTGATAAAAACTGCAAAATTCTCTCTTGCTTTGCTTACAGAGAGGCATAGAAGGGATCTCCAATGTGTAGTCTGTGAGACCAAACCTCTTTCAAATACATACTCTTGGGCATTTGTAGTAATGATAACAGACATTAAAGTCTATTCTTGTGTCTAAAGGGTATTTATATGCACTGCTTGAAGTAGTTAACTAAATCTCTGTACAATTTGCTTTGCTTTCTACAAAAGTAGTTTTGGAAAGATAACTACCCCAAGGTTACTTAGAAATTACTCTTACATGAGAGAATTTTATTTTCTCCCTTGGTCCTTCTATTCTGTTAATAAATGGTGACACAAAAGAAGTTAAAACTCTAATGGAAAGCTTAAAAATTACTGTGATAACAAGCTAATATTAATTAAAAGTAAAATAATAGTACTTAGCTACTAGACATATTCTAAATATTATCTTCTGTTTTAAGGCCAGATTCTAATACAGTTTTCAAGTTCATTGTTTTCTAACTATTGTCTTAAAAAGAAAATAAAGTGTTTCATCTTCTACAGCAAGTTTTCTGGACCATTGGTATATACATTATCACTTACTGATTTGCTGTTGAGAATTTTGTATTGTTTGGAGAATGGCTAGAATCCACGTGATGCAATATTCTCTGGGAAGATTTTGTTAGTTATTTGGTGGTTTATATACATCCCTGGCCACTTCTCTAGATTCCAGTTTCCTGGATGATAGTTACTTTTTTCATCCATTTGGAAACTACTCTTCTTTTGAGGAAATGCTATGCAAATTAGGTTTCATGTAATTCAAATTAATTTTGGACAGGAGAGGGCTAGTTAGACCATTAGTGAGTTCTAATAAAGTTTATTCTTAGATGAGAGTGTTCATGAAGTAGATTGGTACCAATTAACAGCATTAATTGGCAGCTGAATTCCAGAAAGTAGCAAAATACAGAGAGCATCCATTTAGCATTTATCTAAATGACCAGTTTTTCCATAGAACTTGATTAGCCTGAGTGGCTGAGTGAGCTTAAATTATATCATTTGGAGCACACTGCAAAACTGTGTATTTAAATATATTTACTGGATTTAAAAAAAAAAAAAGTTCAGGAGTCAAATTTTAGCAAACTCTTTGATGCACAGAGCCATATGTTTTGGAAAGAAGCTGAAAATTTATTTTCCTGTATTTTTCTGCTGCAGGATACCGTTTGTATCAGTCATAGCACCAGATTTCAGGAGACTGATTTATGGCAAGCTGGTTTATGATATGTCCCTTCCACTTATTCCTTTTCCCCTACATCTTACTCTCATTCCAGTCCTGTGCTGGAAAATCAACTTATTCTATTCCATCAGATTACAAACTTCCCCATGTACCAAATATATCCCCAGTATGAAAAACAAGTTCTCAAATTGAATATGAGGTTCCCATTTGCCACATTAATAGATGCCTTTCTAAAGTAATTAAATAAACAAATACAAATAAGTAGCATACATGAATAATTAATAGGCAAAATGTTATGTTTCATTTCAACTTAAAGCTAATTAAATGTCTTGCAGTCAGTGTTCTTAGAATGGCATAACACTGGAGGAAAAATTACATTAATCATTCAGCAGTTATTTCTGTTATAAACTAATTAATTTGTTTTCTCTCTTTGTGCAATTGTTAAAAGCATCTAGAAACTACAGTCTTTATTAAAAACATTCCAAGCTTAAATTTTATAAGGTAGTTCATAAAAAAATAATTTCTTTACTCTTCAATAAACAAACCCTTTTATTTAGGCAAAGGTAAAATAATTTATTCACCCAAAATAAAAGATCATTCAAAAGCTTGTGATAGCAGCTCAAAAATTAATCTGTGCAAACTTGTATGGCTCTGTTGAACAACCCATAATAACTTCTTTATATATGGGTGGACCATGACTGATCAGTTTCAGGGATTTCAATTTTGGTTAAGGATTTAATTTGATTTTAGGATTTCAGTCAGTACATTGCCTAGGCATGATCATGGGATTCAGCACTCAAGCCTATTGTTCCATGGAAAATCTCTCATTTGCTTCACCAGTATATGCCTGTATCCATTAATATATCATAAGAAGAATAGTTGATTACACTGTCAGAAAAATGCTGGGCTCTGATCCTGAGTGATCTTACACAGTGCAGGTTCCTGATGCCTGAACAGAGTCCATAAATCAAATTACTATTAAAGAAGATGATTATTCACATGAAGTTGACAGAAACTGTATATACAGAGTCTGTAAACAGTGCCTATGCTTTCAACAAGGTGAGTTGAAAGTATGCGGAAAAACTGCATAGCAGATTAAAAATCCTTGCTTAAAAATTCATACTCAAATATTGTGCTGAACACAGAATCATCTAAGAAGCAACTTGGAAACTTGCATATTATGCATGCGCTATATTTAAAAACAAAGATCAACCTTTTGGTGAGAAATCATTAAAGGACCACTGTTAACATGGTATACTCTAAATGAAAGTATGAATACGAAAGTCAGCTTTCAGCTTTAGAGTTGACAATGTTTAGAGTGACAATGCTAATCCTAGAAGCATAGAATGGTTTGGGTTGAAAGAGACCTCAAAGATCATCTCATTCTAACTGTTCCACCATGGACAGGAACACCTCCCACTAGATCAGGTTGTTCAAAGACCCATCCAACCAGCCTTGAACACTTCAAGGCAGGGGGAATCTCTGGGCTACTTCTTCCAGTGTCTCACCACCCTCACAGTGAAGAATTTCTTCCTTATATCTAATCTAAACATGCCTTCTTTCAGTTTGAAGCCATTACACCTTTTCCTGTCACTACATGCCCTTGTAAAAAGTCCCTCTTCAGCTCTCTTGTAAGGTTCACTTTAGGCACTGAACAGCTGCTATAAGGTTCTTCTAGGAGATTTCTTTTCTCCACGCTGAGCAGCCCCAACTCACACAGCCGGTCTTCAATAGAAGAGGTGCTCTGGCCATGTCATCACATTGGTGGCCTTCCTCTGGATTTGCTCCAACAGGTCCATGTCTTTCATGTGCTTGGCACTCCAGGGATGGATGCAGCACTCCAGGTGGGGCCTCCTGAGAGTAGAGTAGAGAAGGAGAATCATCTCCTTAGACCTGCTGACCACTCCTCTGCACCTCTGGATGCAGCCCAGGATAGGTTGCTTTCTGGGCTGTGAGTATATCAGGTCATGTCAAGCTTCTCATCTACCAACACACTCAACCCTTCTCCTCAGAGAGTTCTTCTCCTCTATTCTCTTCCTAACCTGTATTTGTGTTTGGGATTGTCCAGACCCATGTTCAGGACCTGACACTTGAATTTGTTGACCACATTAGATTTGCACGGGCCCATCTCTCAAGCCTGTCAAGGTCCCTCTGGATGGCATCCCTTCCCTCCAGTGCATTGACTGCAACACTCAGCTTGATGATGTTGGGAAATTTGCTGAAGGTGCACTTGATACCACGGCCCATGTCACCAACAAAGAACTTAAAAAAGTGTGAGTCCAAATAATGACCCCCTAGGAATTCCACTTGTCACTGCTTTCCACTTTGACCACAACTCTTTGAGTGTGATCATCCAGTCAACTCCTTATCCACCAAATGATCCATTTGTCAAGTTCATGTGTCTCCAATTTAGAGACAAGGATGTTGGGAGAGACAGTGTCAAAAGTTTTGCACAAGTCCAGGTAAGGTCGGTGATGTCAATCATTCTTCCCTCATCCACCACTGCTGTTATCCCATTGTAGAAGGCCAATAAGTTTGTCATGCAAAATTTCCCCTTTGTGAAGCCATTCTGGGTGTCACCAGCCACCACCTGGTTTTGTATGTGCCTTAGCATAATTTTCAAAAGGATCTGTTCCATGGTCATGCCAGACACAGAGATGAGACTCACTGGCCTGTAGTTCCCCAAATCTTCCTTTTCTCCCTTTTTAAAAATGGGGCTTATGTTTCTTCTTTTCCAGTCAGCGAGAACTTTACCAGAATGCCAGATGTCTCAAATACGATTGATAGTGGCTCATCCACCTCTTTCAACAATTCCCTCTGCACCTGTGGATGTATATGATCAAGACCCATGGAATTGTGGACCTTTGGGTTCCTAAAATGGCCTCAAACATGATCTTATCCTACAACGTGCAGTTCTTCATTCTCCCTGTCAGTCTTTTCTTTCTGCAACTTGAGTGTTGTGTTTGGAACAATTGATGGCGAAGACTGAGGCAAAAAAGACATTGAGTACCTCAGCCTTCTCCATGTCGCAGGTAAACAGGTCTCCTATTTCCTTCCAAAGTGACATCACATTTTACCAAGTCTTTCTTTTTTCACCAACTTACTCATTGAAACTTGTCTTGTTGACCTTAAGATCCCTGGCCAGGTTTGATTCTGTCAGGGCTTACCTGATCCCTGGCTGTTCAGACAATCCCTCTCTCTGTTTCTCCCAGATGCAAGGACTTAAAAGATCACAGTTTTCTGTTTCAAATCACAGTTGCCTGGCTCAAACAGTTACCACCAAAGCACTCCCACTTTGGCAAACTGTGTACAGCAGCAGCTGCTCATCTGTGACCACTGAAGCCCTCATCCCCCCACCAAATATGCCTCTAAGGATGCTGAAACTTGGACCATAAATTAAGTTACTGTGAAAAGTTAGTGGTGTTTGCCAGTAACTGGCAAAACAGAAATGAAGCATTCTTTCAAAGAATGCAAAGAATGCAAAAATATTGTTATAGGTCTGGATATGCATTATAACAATTGCCCAGTGGATTAAAATAGAACAATCTTGAAATATACATTGGCTGAAGAATCCCAACACTGGAAAACTTGCTACATGAAGAAACCATTGACATTATCATGGGGTCTCTGACAAAAGTGTGTAAAATGAAAGTGGCAGTACTTATGAAAATAAAATGGCAGTAGCTTTGGGAAATTATTACTGACCTTTGGATGAGCCAATATCACCTCTGCCAACCTCTTCTAATGGAATTCTTTGGAGTGAAAGATGTTTTCTTCAACCATGGTTTTTTATGCTCTTAAGAGAGTAAAATGATTATTCAAGAAGAGGGTTTGCAGTACAAAGCTGATGTCCAGTATTGCACCTCCTCAAAGGTGTTACACTTAGAAATGAAAGACTAAAAAAATAGCAAGAGGAAATATGTTTGCAACCACTCTGTTTAACGAGAAAGAGAATTTAGGAGTATAGATATGGGCCATTTTGTTCTGTAGCTATGTATGGGACTAAGATGCTGTTATGAGATAATCTTGTGAGGAGCAGTCTTTTACTCACCATCATTTTTCACCAGTTCAGAACAGCAGAAAAAATTACTTTGAATAAACAGAGGAAGCAGCAATTAAGATTTCTTGAGTCACCATGTGTCTCTTTTCATTGAAAATAGCTCAAATCTGACTACTTTGAGTGATACTGTAAATCTGCTACATCTAAGAATTAAAAATGAGGGGGGGATGTGTATGTATATTTATAAGGTTTTTAAATATTTAAAGATGTAATAATATCTATTTCAGACACAAATTTTCTGTATAACAGCAATATTCATATGCACCAAAAATTCACAAATTACATATACCTTTTTTTTCTAGATTTTGATAGATTTTGCTACAGCAGTCCCTTTTAATAAATTATAAGTTACCTTCCTAGTACAGAAAGTCACACAGACCTAGATATAATATTAAAAATAGAACATAAATTATATACTGGCCTTCTATAGTAGAGCAGGTTTTATGTGCAAAACTGCAAAGAAAATCAGTAATAATGTTACTGAATTAAAAAAAAAATCAAACCAACAAAACCAAAGCAAAACCAAAACAATCCTAACAGAATGAAGAGGTGTGAGTCAATAACTGCTAGGGTTTTGGTTTTTTTTTTAAGATAAAATGAAGGGACTTTGGCTTTGAAATTTATTATGCTATAGCTTCTAACTGTGAGTCAAAGAAATAAAAAATGTTACAGAAAAAGAAGGTGTTCTTCAGTGACAAATCAGTTTAACAAATTTTAAATGGAAGACGTAAAGTTCAAGGAATCTAAAAATGCTAATCATTAGATTTGCCATTCAGGTTGATAAGGAAAACTTACTTGCAAATTGATAAAGGATATGTGTTTTTCTACTAGACTTATCCTACTATGTTTGAATCCAGTACCTAATCACAATAGCAGAAAAAAAGGGGCAAAAGTTACAAAATATTATCCTGCTCTACAAGCCAAACGAAAACTGACACCAAAAAGAGACATCATTTTAATGCTTCTAGGTAGCAACAGCTACATTTTGTGTTCATTTGTAATCCTCATTCATTTGACTGATAGTACTTAGGCAGCCAGGATATATTTACCAGGCTAGGTAATTGGAAAGTAGCTTTACATTATGGAGTTCAAGTAGTGGCACTTAGTTGACAAGCCATGCAAGGAAGGATAGAGAGTAGGAAAACAGCTCAGGGATGGCATTGCAATTGCTGGATATGTGGAAGTGACCAGGGGTTACTAGGGCCTGTTTAGAGTTCACGAGAAGGTTTATTTTCCACAGAGGGTGGGAAGACCAGTCTTAAGACAATGACATTGTGCAGTGTCTTTGGTACTTAAAATCACTGGTAGAAAAAGAACTTCATTAGTTCGGCTGTTTGGGAAAAATTTATATTTTATATTATTATGAACAGGCCTCAGTTAATAATCTGAAGTATAGGTGTGAAAAATCAGTGAGTTTTTTTAACTGTCCTGACAGCCGTCTGGCAGCGAAAATCCAGACAGGGAGCACCATGCTCCCTTCTTAGTGATTTGGGTGAGTTACTGCTCTCACTCTTATGCTGAGTGCTTGTAAATAAAACAAACACTATCGAAAAGTACATCTCAATTGCTTTATCCAATAAAAGGAGTTTATAGAAAATATATATAAACCAAAAACCAACAAAATTGACCGTCTGGGGCTAAACAAATGGAGTTAGAGATATGTGCACACCTGCAGAGCTGTGATTTTACAGGCATCACAGAAACATAGCAAGATGGCTCCTATGGCTGGAATGTTGAAACACAAGGATACAGACTCCAGAAGAACAGGCAGGGAACATGAGGAATCTAAATCTGCCTTTTTTTAGTTTAAAACCATTACGCCTTGTTCTAATTCAACAGTCTCTACTAAAAGAGACTGTCCTCAACTATTTCTAGCCTGTGTGACTCACCAAACACACTCAGGAATTTTTTGTAAGGATACTAATCAGAATGGACCACATTCATGCCATGGACCATTTTGATAACATCAAAACATAGAAACAACTGATTTCCCTCACTTGGGAAGAGAACTTGGGATTATTTCATTTCCTAGTACAGGTGCACCAATGTACAATCAGACTTTTGAATTGCTGATCTCACCAAACAGTTGTACATAAATTTTCAAAAGAACATATTTTGCACCATGTCCTCTACCTCCCTTAATACAGCTTCATAATTTCATTAATCTAAGGAGAGCTTTGGTCAGTTAGCCCTCATAAATAACATAGTATAAATTAAAATAACTAGAAAAGTGTAAAACAGATTTCTCAAAAAACACGGAGCATGTATTTTGATCCTTTTATCCCTTTCTGAGCAGTTTTAGTGCTCTCAGAAATAAGTGTCCTAGACATACTTCTAATCTGGGGATGGGAATTCACAGTTCAGTATCAGTATATAAATTTTACATTTTGTTTTTCCTCTGATCCACTATTTTCAGTAAGGTTTTCACCAGAGAATGCCATGAATGGAGTTTGGAGAAAAGGTTTGTAAACCATCTGCAGTATCAAACTGTTTTAATGAAGCATTTTCATCTTACTTTCTTGAAGAAATGGGATGCATGGAGCCAAATCCTCTCTCCATCTGTATATTTGTATATATTTCCTATTAACTTTAGAATATGTTGGTCATTTCTGTTAATCTGCCTGAGAGTAGAGTTGTTTATTTTACTATTAATCCAGTAAAAATTGGTGAGTGAGTAGACCTACATTAGTGAAGAAAATGCAAATGTAAATCTGACCTGTATTTCTTCCAGAATTAAATAAACAGTTACATAATCAATATACTTGCAGCTTTGAACCCAGCATTTTTTTTTATTAAATGAAAAATAGGAAAGGAATCTTGTGCAAGGGAAAAACAAAAGGGCTTTAAGGACATGATGGGGAAGAGAGGACACAGAGAAATTATTAGAAAATACAGAACACTTCCAAATAAAAATTTGAATGTAATTATCTCTGCTTTTCTTGCAATAACTCCCTTTACTTAACCATGTCATTATAATAACATCAGTGGATCAGAAAGTGGTAACAGAAAGAGAGAGGTGTAATAGAGAGTTCATTGCTTAAGTGCCTTTAAATGTAAGCGTGAGAAAGATTTCAAGCAACTGACACAGCAGGGGCTGCTTACAGGCAGTCTAGGTGTCAAAGACAGTTCAAGGGGATTTGTCTGAGGCAGATTTTTAAATGAAAAGCAGTAGGTCCATCACTGATGCATTATATCTGGAGAGTGCCATCTATGAGAAATAGTTGTTTCTCCTGATTTCCAGGAGGTCCAAACTCAGCAAAAAAGCCCCCCAGGACCTGCTGCCTCACCTAGAGACAAAGTACAGCAATTAAGATACTTGGACTCCTTTTCGTCTGAGAGGCGACATCTTCAGGATGCCATTGCATTCAATCTCCGGTTTGAGGATGATAAAATGCAGCCTGAAACCTCAGTGTTGAAAGATTGCTGACCCTCTGTTGCAGTTTTTACTTTGGATGCAATCACAACGAAAAGTTGTTTTTTCTCTTTTCTGAGTGGTTCTAACCTTTCAGAAGGAGCCATTCTTTTCTTAATTTGCTGTAAAAGAATAGATAGTCTGGAGGGAAAAAGGTAAGTCTATGAAACATGCTTTTTTTTTTGGTTGGGTTTTACTTGTGGGTTTTTTTGCTGTGGTTTTTTTTGTTTGTTTTCTGGCCACCATTCTAATGAACACCATTGAGATTGAATCTAAGACATAGATTTTGACTCATCCCAAAACCTAATCTAGTACTTGATGCCATTAATTTTGCACAGTTATATTCAAGAAAATGAAATAACTGCCTGGCACCTTAGTTTTCAAAACTTGTAGTAAGTCAAGTGAATAATAATTTTAAATATACTACCCTTGCATATGTGAGAGATACAGCAGATAATTAAATAGATACATAGACAGAGAGAGAGAGAAAGCATTAGCTATCAGCAAAATGGCTGGTGAAGAAGGGAAGCTGTGAAAAACTATGCCTTCCCTCGACAAATAGGCTTTATGGAAGAACACATGTTGTTTCTATTTCCCTTCCTTTAATGCATAAGAATAGAAACTATTAGCAGAGATTATAGCAGTGGACATGTTCCAAAGTAATCACAATTTTTATTTTTAGAGGTGTAGATAAAATAAAAAATGTTGTATTTATGTGGAAGATGCTCTCTTTGCAAGGAGGAATGTAAGTAATACATAAACATGCATCAACATATATATATAGTAAATGTAGGCAGAATTTCCTTCCTCTGATCTGCATTGCAGATATCCTATCTACATCAGGAAATTGTGCTGCATATTCTGTAGTCATTTTGCATACAGAGTAGCCTGACAAAATTTGCATTAGAGTTCCACAACTTATATGATGAGAATATTTTTTCCCAGATATCTAGAGTGACAGTTTTTGCTTGTATGGGAATCCTTTTTTTAAATAATTTTAAGCAGTTTATTTATTTATTCATGCATTTATTCTTTCGTTCCTTAATTGTGACATTTACAGGATATGGGGTTTTCTTTGTTGAAACTCTCAGGATCTGATCATCAAAACAAACCTCATTCATTCTGATTCACTAAAAATGAAAAAAAGGTAATTTTTGCCATGTACTTCAATGATGATTTACTCTATATCTGAAAGAGTTTGCAGAATCATGACCTTAGATTCTAATGCATCTTTTACCCCATTACATTACACATTCATTTTTTGAAGCTAAGAGAAAAATTACAGAAATGAGATTTTTGTTTCTTTGTGATGTTGCTCATAGGGCATTTTATTTTCATATAGAATGTAATTACATTATTGAAGATTAATAATCTTTATCTACACAGCAACACTAAATATCTAAATGAATGATTACCTATTGACATGTTCATTAACAGACAAGGATATCTTAACGTCAATTGATTTCAGAGAAAGTTAATTGATTAATAAACACAAAGTATTTCAGCAAAAAATAGATAAAATTAATGATTTCTTTGTACCAATTATAACAAACCTTTTGCAGGCAGAAGATTTAACAACATAATGACACAAATTACTTTCATAGAATAAGTGAAAACATGAGAAGTTTAGATTCTTCATTTGTTGAAGGCTTGATGAAGTTCATGAAGCATGGCCAGGAGGTCAAGGGAGGTGATTCTCACTCTCCACTACATTCTTGTGAAACTCCACCTGAGTGCTGCATCCAGCTATGGAGCCCCCAGCATAAAAAAGACATGGATCTACTTGAGCAGGTCCAGAGGAGGGCTATGAACATGAGCAAAGGCAAAAGCACCTCTCCTTTGAAGAAAGGCTAAGAGTGTTGGGGTACTTCAGCCTGGTGAAGAGGAGATGACACAGAGATCTTATTGCATCCCTTCAGTACTTAAAAGGGTGCTTATAAAAAAGGTGGGGAAGGATCATTTATCAGATGTACATCAACTCCTTTAGAATAATAGTTTAAGCTCCAGTTTTGACTTGTGACTTTTTCAGGCAGAAAGTCTCTGGGACTGTCTGTCGTTGATCTGGCCTGGCCTGCAGCAAATTTAAACTAAGTGTACATTTTTCTCCAATAAGGTGGATGTCAATCAAACCAAACTAGGTTAGATACACAACAGAGCACAAATGGAGCACGGCTGAGAAAAATATTCTTTGTCTTCAGCTCAGGAGTAGAAGACAGCTGCTCCTCAATTGGAATATAAGGTCATTCGATTTGTAAAAGATTGGGAACTGCAGCCTTTTGTAGCTGTTCCTCCTAAATGTTCAAAACTTCATGAACCGCAATGTCTGCTGAATGGTATTTCCTCTGTCAGATGAATTCTGACACCTCAGGTGTTAGGCTGCAGTCATAACTAGCAAAGGACAGTAATCTTACATTTGGAAAAAGTAAATTGCAGTACAAAATTACCTTGAAGAGAAGTGTAAAATAACAAACAGCAGACTAATAGCTGACTGTAGTGGGCTTGGTAGTCTCTTAGTGATATCCCTGATACAAGCCCCTGGTAAGCAGAACAGCTCTCCAGAAAGTGCATCAGGTCAGCAAAGAGCTGTGTCTGTACCTCTCAGAAGAGAGTTGCCTACAGCTATTAACTGTCACCTTTTCTTGGTTGCACTGATTGTTATGTGGGGAGAAGATTAGGCTGCCTTACTCAGCTCCAGTGTCTCCCCTGATGTGACAGGTCTTTCATTTGCAATCTGCAGAGTGGTGAAGAGGTTCTGCCCTCCAGCAACTTCTTGCCATTGCAAGCTACATTTCTTCTACATTACTAGCCCCCTCCCTTCTGTATGTGTCAATGGAAGAGGTTTTAGCTGTTTGGCCATGGGCCATGGGTCCACTGCAGACTGCACTTGAAACCAGCTATCCAACTCCTTCTCAGCCTCCTGGAGGCTGCCCAGTCTTCTCACTGCCTCCTGCAACTCAGCCGCTTTCAACAGAAGGTACCTCACTTGGACACACCTTCTGCTGGCAGGTCTGCTGCTTGTCCCTGTCTCAGGAGAAATGTATTGGCATTTCCTGCAGTCTGAGGTCTGCACTTCAGCCTCTCCCTTCAGCAGCTCCTTTTGGGTAGAGTCATCAGCCACCATGGTAGATGGCACAGATCCCTCAGTAGGAGTGGCAGCCTTGGCTCTCAGACAACTGCTCACCAATCTGCTTTCGGGGTTGGGAAGGATAAGTGCCCTTGGCTTGTGCAGATGGTCACAGAATGGTGCCTGGTTGCTCGGTTATGCAGACTTCCAGTGGAATATCTCTTCTCTGCAATTGTACAGCCTTTCCATGATACTTCATTTTGTCCAGGATAGCTGAATGCATGGTTTCAGAGTGAAGTTCACCTCTGTTTGTAGTCTGTCTCCCAGGTTTCTCTTGACTAAGACTATTCAATCCCTACCAAAGAAGTTAACATGATTTACTCTTTCTTATACTAGGTTCTACATTTCAATTCTTATAAGACAATACCTATAAACATCTCAATCAAAATGATTTAGTGTTGAAGACACAATTCAACTTTTTAAGAAACCCAAAAATATTTCCAAAGCAACTAGGTCAATGAACACTGGAATAAACAGAACTTGGTTTTCTCTTGACTCACAAATTTAAAGAAACTTTCCAAGGAATTTTTGGAAACCTGTTTATCTTTGAGACCTGTACATCTAACAAATGTGGTAGAAACTGACTGACTGGCTAGAAGCTCAGCAGAGGCAGCAGGGGAATAATACACACACACACACACACACACACACACACACACACACATATGCACATATACGCTGGGGGAACTCTTTCCTCCACATGAATGCAACTTGACAATCCTTGATTTTATTGTTAAAATAATGATAATTGTTAAATTCCTATCTACGTTATCAGCAGCTTATATACAGAGAACACCTAAATTCTAAGACATCAGTTTTTCCTTCATCAGCATTTTTTCCCATAAGAATTTCACTGCTTTTTATCTTTCACTGCTATATCAAGTAATTTAGAAAATGTCACTGTTTTCTCATAATCCCAGTTTTGACAGAGCAAATTTTCTATCATGTTGGAGACATGCACATAAAATGGCCTTTGCAGTAATTTCTTTGCATCTTTTAAATTAAGTACCACTATAACTCATATTCATTTATCCTTTTAAATTTGATTCCAAAAGTGCAAATATTATGACCTCAGTTTTACATGAAAATCATCCAAAGTATCCCAGGTTCTCCTAAGAACACATGGGTGACTACAGATTTTAAATCATTGCATGTCATAATTCATTATCTGATTGTTTTTCCTTCACTTGGCTGTGGCAGTTTCCCTAGCTGTTCAGGCACTGGCCTTACGTGTCATGTTATTTACTATTAGCAACTCAAGCTCACATAAAGGTGCAAAGAATGATAATGCCCACATAAAGTTTTTAATAAATTCAACATCACAATTGCATTTAAGCAGCATTCATGCAGGCACTGGAATAAGCACCTAAGCCTTGTGCATTAAAGAGCAACATGCTAGGGATTAGCTGGCTACCATCAATATGTAAGGACTGCAATTTATAAAGTCTTTTATACATATAATATTGCACAGCTGTGAATATAATTCCTGTTTGTCTGACAGAAGTATTCTTTATTTGGAGATTGCCAATAATGTTTTGAAAAGAGGTACCATGGGGAGCTTTATGAATTTCACACATCATATTCACTATGCAGACCTGATGACATTAGCACAGTTTGTCATTTAGCTCAGTACAAGGTTTGTGCTTGTTTTTATTTTACAAGCTTGCAGTCATGTAGATCTAAATTGTTACACTATGGGTTTTTTTCTTTCCTTTGGTTTATTAATGTTCGTGCACATGAAAGAATCCTTACAATCTGTAAGGCTTTGTTCTTATAAATTTCTTCTTACAGATTCTGAAGGCATTCTAAGGAGACTACATTGTTAGCAAAATCTGTAAAACTTACTTGTTAATGGGGCAAGTGTAAAAATTCTGATAAGGGGATGATATATGTTTTACCTTGATAAAACAACTTCTCAATTGGATGAAAATTAGACCGTGCACTTCCAATTGCTCTACGTGTTGTGAATAACCAAACAAATTAAAAATACCACCTCTATTCTAGGTTTAATTTTTATCTAAATTAAAATTTTGTTTTATTAAAAATAAGAGTATCTACAGAGTCACAAAAGAAGTATTTCAAAACCTATTGTTTTATAAATACCTTTGTGTTGCATAAAGCTTTCTGCACTGTAGGACAATTGGTGAGTGCAATAAAATGTTCTCTATTGATCTGTGTCATAGCCCATTGCTTGTTGCCTTGAGTATATTGTATAAGCCAGCCAGAACACAATCTTTTTTTTTTACCTTAGAAAGATAAGAGCAGTGATCCAGGCTTTCTATTGCAGCTGTCAAGTTCAAATAAAATATGGATGTCACCCACTATGTTTTAGGAGGTGGTAGCAAATGCTTTTTAGCCATTTACGCTTTCCGTGTCAATTTTAAAGATTTCAAAACTATTCAAGGATAAATATGTGAGTCAGTTTTTTTCATTTAATATTACACATGCATATTCCTGTTGCCATATATATGTGACCCATATGCATAATTTTATTTCTGACAATATATTTGCACCTGTAATCATCATAGTTCTATTTGTAATTAAACACTTTTTTTCTCCCGTACTTACGTGTGTTGGCGAATGTAAAAATCTTTAAAATTTCATTTAACAGTGTCCATAAATGCTTTGCAATATTTCCAGATTTTTCATCTTTTTCTATAGATTTATTTAAACTAAAACTATTTATTACTTAAGATTCAGATACAGAGCATGCACTGCAGCAGAATGGGAGAAATAAGGCAAGTCAATAATGTCCTGGGTATTTAAAATTTTATGAGAGAAATAAATATTTTGATAATAAAATAAAGGAAAAGGGTGACTTCTTTGCATTTATGCCTCTCATTAAATAAAGGTGTAAAATGGTAAATATACTGATTGCTGTCACAAAGACCTTATCATTTGTCAGTTTATAGAATTTGATTTAGTTGGCTAAGACATACAGGTGGAGCATTACTGAGGTGATCTCTGACTATGTGTATACATAAAAAACTCAATTCCTGTTTATAAAAAAACCACACAGGAATTAAAAGTACATGCATATATAGCTAAAACAGTAATTTTGATTACAGTTCAGAAAAATAAGTTATGTTCTCTTAAATTAAGGTATTCTCAGCATGCTTTAGTAGAAGAAAAATAGTATAGCCCTAAAATTTGAAGATTGTAAAATAAATCTTTCAAATTACAATATTTAGCATGACACTCATCATTTGGATTTCATAAGATAGGAGGCAAAGAAGGTAAAAAGAGATCAGAGGCTTTGCAATTTGGTAAATTTTACCGAAGTATTCCTGGTCATCTAGCTGCGGTACACAATCTTCAAAGAGACATGAAAGGATATTTATTCATAAGACAATTTTAGACAGATATACACTGTACCTCAACAATTACACAGACCAGATGACTTGCTCCTTGTCATTCAAAATATTTGCACATGAAAAGTAGCTCAACAATCAAATATTAGAGTCCCAAGATGCCCTAAAATACTAAAGATAGATGACTTTTTCAGACTGATGAAGATCAGTAAGATTTCTGAATCCTATGAGTGACTTTACTTGAGTTTGTTTAGCTAGCAGTCTAGAGAAGTGTCTGAGGATGACAACAATTTCATCAAGGTCAACTGAACACTTTTGAATTTGCTTAGCTGGAGCTCTAAAAGGCTTCATCCCAGCAATGCACTGTCAAGATCCCACAGGTAATGCTTTTAATCAGAATGTTTTTGCACTGTTTCTAAGGAATTCCTTTTCGTTTACCTTTCTGTTTACTTTTCATCTGGGGCTTGACATGACACTTAGAACACATCATGCATAACCGCTACAGAGGCTTGGTTAAATGGAATTCTTCCCTTTGCTCTGTGACAAAAATACCAAGTAGATTGACTATACTTTTCAATTAACTTGAAAGCCATTCTGTTGACACCACTCTGAGAGGCTTCTGTACTCCTCAGGCAAGAAAGTATGAGCAAAGCATAACAACATTTTTCCCAGTAGCTGCTGCTGAACTGCACATCCTAGAGCTTCAACAGATACAGAAAAACCTTTTGTAAAGGCCAAAGCCCATTCTTCCTTTGCAGGCTGCACTGACACAATTCAGAATGAGAAATAAACTTAAGAATGCAGTAACATTAAGTCTATACTTACTGTCTGTCAAGAGGCTAACTATGTTTTATATACAATATTCTCTTTATATTCATATGCATGTGCTTTGGGAAGCTGCATTCCATTGAAGCATGAATATATATGATTTTTTTAATATCCAAATTTTACTGGATTGTTTTCAGTTATGAACCTTTGAAACATGATAATTTTTGCAGAATCAAAGCATGAGAGATGCATGAATTCATATCAGTAAATGTGTTTCCAGAAACATGGAATCAGTGGCATTTGTTATATAATTTAACATGTTTGGCAAACAGCATAAGACTCGTGTGTGGATCACTCTTTGCTGGTGGACTTCTCAAGGATGAATTAAGTTAAAGGGTCACAGGTAGTGGAGATAGGTTTACATTTTTGTTTATTAGGAGTTACGTTCCTATCATGTAGGAATTACATTCTTATCACAATTTAAGTATGCTAAGAAGACACCATTTCCTGACAGTTCTTCTTATTGCATGGTTATTCAGACCCCCATTTAAAAAGGATTTAATAGACAATGTGCTGTAACACTGTTGGCCCAAAACTAGACATAGATAAAATTGGCAGAAGTGCAGCACCATGTGACAGTGTGACATAGGCTCCAGTACCATTCCACCAACAATGGGGAATTTGTGCATGCTAGAGGCTGAAATCCTCTTCTCTTACTGGCAGCTCTACATACTGAATATGAACTATTTTAAATTTAATTTTAAATTTAATTTAACATCAGCATACCTTACAAGGGCATCTCCCAAACATCTTGTCAAGGTTAATGTTTTTGCCTCTACACTACAGACATTTTCTATGCTAATTTCTGACAAATTCTGAGTATTTCTCTCATTGCACTCTTCAAAGTGTCAGATTGAAATGGAATAAATATCTGTTAAAGCAGTTAAAGTCCTTCGTTACATAGGCTTTGTTAGCTTCATGTTGTATGACCTACATAGAGACAGGAGCAAGAATGAAAGAGCTATGACTCTCTGAAATACATTTAATTTTTGACACTTAGTTTACTTTAAACTTACTTCATAACTAGCATAATAATATTTTAACATTTAGTGATTACTTCTAAGTTTGGTCAATGGGATTACAATATATTTTACAAGTAAATAAACATCTTGATTATATTGTCTTCAAATTTCTGCTCCGAATGGAGTCTGAACTCCTCTGAACACACAGAGGAGACCTGCTGCTTGCTCAGCAAAGGTACCAACGATATCCTACCTGTGTTGGCTTCCCTGGGCTGTTTTCCTCCCTAAATAAACAGGCTGCTTTTAGAATGACCAAACTTTCTTGGGTGCACTTGCGATGTGATAATGCAAATGCTAACCTGTTCTTGCATGAAGGGCTTTCAGTCACAACCTCAGACAATCTCTGCAAGGACATTCTAAGCACTAGGCTTCCCTACCTGCCCACCCTGGTTGTGATCCAAGCTATATTTCCCCACCCCTTTTCTTCCTCATTGTCTACTCTTCTCATATTGTGCTGCTTTTCCCAGCCCTGGCCCTGGCCACTCCCTTGGGTTTTCCCTCTTGGTTCCTGTACCCTAACTCCACCCATCTACTGCCCCTGTGCCCAGAGATCACAGGGCCAGTGTACTGTCCCCGCCCCCTGTCTCTATAGAAAACTCCTGACCCTCCACCGTGATGTGTCTTTGCACTTAGATGTCTTTGCACATGAGGTCTTGGCCCATGAGGCATCTCTGCCTCTGGGAGGTCTTTGGCCTCTGGTGCAGCCATGTGAATAAACATCTTCCATGGACACGATGCGCAGACCCTCCTTGCCTCCTTTACCACCACCGTGTTGTGGAACAGCAGACAAAGCCAGAGCTAGCCGTTTGGCTCCCCAGCTGGTGAGAGCGCAGTGACCAGCCCTTGGAGGGAGTGTTTAGTGCACTAAGGTGATTACCCGGGCTGGGCAGAGACACTCTCTGGTAAGGTCTGCTATGCCACCGCAAAAGAAACTAAAAACCTCAACACACCCTCCCCAGAAGACTGCTATCCATGTTAGCCCAAGAGTTAAAACATCCACCTGAAGCAGACATAAATGACAATCCAGAATATCAGCTTGCACTGGCACTCATTTCATATTACCTTAAGATGTGAAACTGTGAGCTGTGGCAGCTGAGGAAACAGCCATGCCACCCATCCTGCAGCTTGCGGTGCAGTTGTGTAGGTGAGAGCTGGGACTGACTGTCTGTTGGCTCCCATGCATCAGGAATATTTCAGGAGTATAAACCTGAACACTTAAATTAATGATACCTACATTTTTTTCAGCTGAATTAATTGTGGTTTATTCAGATCAGCTCATATTTTTCTGAAACAGTCCATTGAGCTCTAATTTTCTGGTTTCAACTTCTGTCCTAAAATTACATTCTTGGATCATTAAAGCCCAAGAAGCTCAACAAGCTCTCCTAATAATTAAACAAGATGAAATTCCCTTTGTGAAATTGAAAACTACCTTTATTCACTAATTAATTTGTTGCGGTAATAACAACAATTATAACAGGAACAAAATAGTCAAGAAAATGGCTTTCTGAAGGCAAACTTCCATGCTCATCAGATACCTTTTTCTCTAAATTTTTCAAATTAGTTTGAATTTTGCTAAAATCAGAATCCACAGAGCAGTGTGATTTCAGTTCTCACAAAAAAAAAAAAAAATTACAGCCTTTAGAGCACTGGAAAGCTTCCTCCCTTTAATCAATCTCCTTACTTACTCCAAAGTTTATAATCTAACTAATTGAGAACAAAATTAGGCCCAGGAAGGAAAAAAGCATATAACTCTTATGTGGAACTATTCACTGTGTACACCTAAATATCAGAATTCTTACTTCTTAAGAATACCAAGCAAATAAAGATTTATCAGGAATAATAAACCAAGAGTTTTAGTGTATAATGTAGGTATTTATAGCATTTGAAGACATTTCTAATTTTTACTAACAAGAACTTATCAACCATTGTACGAAAAGTGACAAGTCCCTGCCATTACTGAGAGTATGCAAATCTGCAAACAAATGGGGAACAATCACAGATTCTCTAGGAGACAATTAAAACCACTTTTCAATACATGACACAGTACAGAATACATTAAGAACTTGCTACTGCTAGCTTATAGTTTGAGGAGACACCACAATAATTTCATATTCAAGTACATACCTGGGAAAGCTGTGAACAAAACATGTATTGTCTTTGTTTTTGCATACAAACAGAACTTTTTATTCCCCAGGGACCTTACAGAAGAGAAGGATATTATATCCCTATGAGTATTACACAAACACAGGTCCTTGTGTACCTGCTTAAGCAGAAAACTTTCCTAAAATTCACAAGTGCCAAAATAAAAAAATAACCTGCTGAAGAAAGTATTTTTCCTACCATCTGGGAAACAGATCTTGAATTCAGAAATAAATTAGTTGGGGAAGTATAAAAATAATTTATTACTCTTGAATAATCAGGCAAGATATAGCTATGGTGAAAGTATTTGCGAGAAGCTATTTGGCAAAGTGGAGTTTTCTTGGTTCTCTTTTTCCATAAGATAAATAGTTAAACACAGCATCAAGGCTGTGTATATACAGATTTTTTCATTTATTCTTTGTGGACATCAATGTGCTAAATGCAAAATTTATTGAGAATAGGTTACAAAGTTGTATGTGGGAGATGTGGAAAGCACCTTTTTAGTCTTTTTTTACAACAAAATGTGTTATAGAAACTGATAATGTATTTTCAACTAGAAGTGACAGGTTTGTTTCAGATTATGCATTTTATTATTCTGGATACTTCAGGGAGCTAGGGAAGTACTCTCTTAGAGAGAAATGTATAAGAAAACAAAAGAACAACATTTCAATAAAAGAACAAAATGGATAAAAACCCCAAAACATGACCTACACTATGAAATTATTGTTTCTGTGTATATTTTACTGTCGCCTCTATTTGATTCCCAGGTATTATCAGAAATTATTCTTACCTTTAAAAGTAAAATCAATAATAAACCAATAATGATAATGTTGGGGTAATTTGCAAATACATTTTGCATTTCAATTTTTCCTTCCAGCTTCAAATTTTCCTTTTTTTGTTTCATATAGAAAACAAGAACACAGGAATAGATAGGATACATATTTGAAGCATCTAGAATGCTGCTCTTCAAGAAGAATCTGGAATTACAAGATTCAGGCACACATTTTGTCCTGGTTCCAGGACAAAAGCCAGGACAGGGTGAATATTTGAAGTAGCCAGAAGGGGCTATTCTATACCACCCCACATCACTGACTGGGGCAGGGAGAGGGAGTCTCCTTGGTCAGGTAGAGTGGCAGCAGTTTGCACGTTGCCAGTTTCTGCCTGGGGAGCCTTTCTGGTACAATTTTTATTAACATTGCTGCCGTTACCCTTGGTGTCTTATCTCATTGCTGTTTCCAGCAAATTGTTCTCATCTCAGCCTTTAATCTTTACCTTTTGTGCCTCCAGTTCTCCTCTCCATCTCCCCACAGGGGAAGAGAAAGGATAGGGGAAGTGAGTGAGCAGTGCATAGTTTGGAGTGTTTCAATAGGAACACTAAATTGGGGAACACCATTCTGAAACCACAACACATTGTAAGTTTTGACACTCTGATTTTGGTATAGAAAATGAAATATGCAAACTCACTTTTTTTTAATGAAGACATTATAAAAGGATTTTTACTTTTGTTTCCATGTTATGGAAAAAACTATGGCTTTGTAACTAGCTCCAGCATCTTTTAAAAATATTAAAAATGGTTGCACTGTGACTCAATTCATCTACATGGTATATTGCTGTAGTGCTCAAAATCAATTTCCAAAAGTCAATAGACAAAAATGGTATTCAAGATTCAAATCTTGAAATAAAATACACAGTATTCATTTTAACACTCTTTACAGTTCAAGATTCAAATGATGAACAAGAGAAGAAACATCCTCTGGTGACAAATTCTGGATGTTTGAGTCAGTTCAGGACATAGTAGTTATCATGCTGGGCTTCAGTTGCAGTAAGTTAAAATAGGGACAGAAAACACCCCCTCTGCAGTAATCTTTCCTCCCTCCTGAGCACAGGGAGTAGGCAGTGAAGGAAGATGCTTTTCTTGCCAGTTTCACTCCTGTTTGAAGAGACTGTACTGACTCTAAGTCTTATTTTCCTAAGCTTTTTATTTAGCAACAAAATGTTTGTCTGATATCTTTTCTACATTAAAGAGACTGTCCAGTAGACTTATTGGCACTTTGTTATGTAGACAGAAGGGAAAGAATTGCGTATTAGATAACTCCTCTTAATGCTGCCTGGGCTGCATTCCAGACAGTAATAAGAAAGGTTTGGAAGCAGTTTGTGGTACTTGATCTCAGATCTAGAACACAGTACCCTTGTGCCTACATTTGCGCAGAGATAGCCTGAGGTGTGCAAATTGCTGTTCCTCTGAGCTGCTTCCAGTAACTTTTTTTAATTGATGAAAATTTAGAGGGAGATAACGTTATAAAACAAAGTTACGGTGTTTGGATTTTCTTCTGAAAACAAGAATTAGGCAGAGGATAGAGACTTTACTTGTCCACTCGATTGTAGAGCTGCTGGATGAGCTCATTATTAGCCATGGACTCCTACAGAGAGCATGAATACGTACTGCAACTGAAAAGGAACATCTCATGTAAAGCATGCTGCAATTTCTGATTATTTTTCTCATAATGTCACATTGCTTTGAGGAAAACAGTTTCATTTAGTTTGGGGAGTAGGAAATGACAGTGTGGATCTACATAGATGAAGAGTGCATAGATCTTTAAATTAGGTATATCTTTTCTTGCTGAAATACCAGAAACAGTCCAGATGTAGTTGTGGTGTTGCGTCCTCGATAAGCAGCCGCAAGCCCAACGCCACATGGAAAGGCAAACGGCTGGGCCAGATGTGCAGCGGGAAGGGCTGTGCCGGAGCCGGGGAGCACGCAGGAGCGGCTCGGGGGACAGAAGCCTGGCGGGAAAGGAGGTGGGGCAGAGAAATGTACAGATGCAGTCTGAGGTCTTCCAGGGAATTTATTAGGATCTTCGGGTGAGGGTTCAGGGGAGGCGAAGGGGGATGGGAAACGGGAAGGATGTAGGGTCTGGAAGCCCAGAGACTGCAACCCCGAACACACTGCTGCAGGGGTTTATATATTGGAAGGGAAAAGGGGAGGGGGTTAGCTCCGGAGAGCCAACCCGGGAAAGTCCGAGGGGAGAAGAACAGGGGTACACACCAATAGACTTCTGATAGAGAAGGATGCATAATTCAAAAAAACCAATAACATACAGAGCTAAGGAGGACAAAGAGAAACCTCTGGAACTCAAGCCACCTAGGGGGAAGGGGGAGGAGAGTGCAAAGACACACTGCTACATGTAATAGCACACAACTTGACAAAGGCATTCACTTTTGTTCTAGTAGCCTCATGCTGCATCACCCCAAATAACTTCTGACTTCATTTAGGCATGATGTGATAAAAAGTGAAAGTATTTTGCTGTATCTCCTTGCACATTTTTCTCCGTGAAAATATGAGAACATCCAGTTTTGGTTTTGTTTTGCTTAATGTTCTTCAAAGGTTGAAAGTTGGCATGCATTTTCTGCAGAGCTACATACAAATAACTGATCCATAAAATGCATAGAAATCACATAAAAGGTGGCAAGTCTGGAAAAGGCAATGAGCTGCATAGCTATTTTTTAAATTTACTTCTACTTCCACAATAAACCCTGAAATTGAATCATGAAGCTGTACAAACTGAAAAGGCAATAGGTCTGCAATATTTTCCCTCAAAAAATAATCACCAACTTAGTTAAGAGAAACTATTTTTTTCATAGTCATTGAAAGCATAAACATGTTGCCATTCAGACATAATTAAGATGTTTTAAACAGAAAATGTAGTCTGTAATATAGCTCTACTGGCTTTATAAAATATTTTGCTTCCAATTGTGCTGTACTTATGGTTTAAGAGTGGTTACAACAATCCAGATTTCATTATAAAAAAGCTGTAGTTTTTTTAATCACAAATAATCCAGTAATGAAACTTGATCATTTTAGTTATGTTTATTGTCTTTAGTTTTTTCATTAATTCCTTGGAATAGGTGATTATTCGTTTGCAAATATTTTTTTTTACTATTTGCTCTTTGTGGATTTTGGTTGAGTTTTTTGGGGGGATTTTTTTGTTTTTTGTGATATCACATATTTTTCTACTGCTTGACAAAATGGTGGCAATATTTAAATGTGAAACTATTATTATATATTGTCCTAAAATCAAGTCGGCTGGAGGTGCACAAGAAGTTAGGAAGGGACACAGCTAGAACAGGTGACTCCAAATGACCAAAGGTACATTCCATACGTTGTATTTAACAATACAAAGCTGGGAAAATAAGAATAGGGGGAAATGAGGAGAGATGGCATATGCCTTCCCAAGTAACTGTTATGTGGCCTGTTTCCTGGGGATGGCTGAACACTTGTCCATAAGAAGTAGTGAAAGAATTCCATATTTTGCTTTGTTTGTGTGCCTTTTTTTTTCTTTCTGTATTAAACTTTTTTCCTTAACCCATGGGTTTTTCTCACTTTTGTACTTTCAATTCTCTCCCCCTCTTAATGTGGCAAGAATGAGTGAGTGGCTGGACAGGGTTAGACCACAACAATGTACTTGAACTATTTCAAGAATGTCCACTCAAGAGTTAAATTATACAGACTCTCAGTTCTTACTTTACTGTCCAGCATCTAAACTTATAAGAGGAGAATTAAAATTCATTACCTTTCCCCAGACAAACCAAAATAACAGGAAAAAATAGGGATATCAACTGCCCTAATGATTTCATGGTGTCCACACTAAGTTAGATTTTGCTAGGGATAAAAGAGTATGATTCCAAAGTGACTTGTTTAGATGTTTCTGAGCAGAATGCAATCTTCCACAAAGAACACATAAGCACAAAACCACATAGATCTTATAGCATGTAAAACCACAATGGACAGTCAAAAAAAGAAGAGGTGACAAATCCAAAAGACAAAGGAGATATCTATGGGATATATATACAAATAGAAAAGATATACATATTTTTAAAACCAGAAAAGTAGACGAGTATTTTTTGCTCCATTGAACCTATGTCAAGTTGTGTAGTGACAGAGAAGAATAACTGGGAAAATATTGATGTAATCTCCTGTGTAAAACATGTCAGTAAGCTATCTTGTCTCTTCTCCTAATACTGTGTGTTGTATTTTTTGGTCTTTTGAGATTTGTACTGAAATGTAGTTTTTAAAAGAGTTTGTGCAGAAAATCCTGGGTGGATATGGCAAATAAGCAGTATAATAGGTGTCTTCTTTGTTCTTTTTTTTTTTGTTAGTTTCATAATCATTGATTCCATCTACTGTATGTGGAAGAAAAAGTCCTTATTCACATCGTGATCTTATTTTAATTTGAAAAGCTAAAATTTAACAAATTTTTTCTCAGTAAAATTTTATAGTGTATTTTAGTGTCTTCTCAAGTATGCCCTCTGAAATTGATGTAAAAAGGATATTTTGCATTTATATATATTTTGATTTTGGAATTTATCCAAAACAAATGAGCTATTTACACTAAAGCCCACTACTGACGTGATACTAAATAGAAATATATTAAAAAATAATATGAGGGTCAAAAATTCCTCCATCTATAGAACAATAAGCCTTTTGAAGAGCCCTTCATTTGTAACAGCAAGTGTAAATCTTCTGACTATGTTAGGAGTGAAGGTAAAAAGTTTTTGAACAAAAGCACATTGGCTAAACTAGGAAGGAACTGGTGTCTGGGGTTGTCCACCTTTCATCATATCACATCCAATAACGCAGCATAGTATAGAGACATTAAATATTTCAAGTTCACAACATGGCCATGAAATCCAAAGTATTTTCAATATGATCCAACCTGGAGTACTGGTGTTTCTGCTGTAAAGGACTATAGCACAGCTTGCTTCAGAAATAATGCTGCTTATCAGAAAAATAGATTGAAACCCAAGGAAATGACCACAGGTTTTCAAGAGGGCAACCTGTCCCCGAGTAAATGGATCTGTGATGAATTTCAGACTGCCCTGATTGATGAGGTATGAAAGCAGAAACCACCCTTGTTGCCTGAGTATACTTGTGCACCAGTTGAGAATAATTTTAGTGTGTTCTTGGACCTCTCTTGGTGGTCTTTGTAGACAACCTCTCTTAAGAGGTGGGAACAACTATCCCAAGATTGAAGTGACTGACACTTCAAAGTCCAGTGACACATTGACACATTACTGACCAATTACTTAATGTATCACTTAATAATCAACAAAGAGAATTTTCATTAAAATTATTCCATCATCAACTAAAAATAAGAAAGGTCACATTTAAAGTAGTTTATTTAAGTGCAGGTTCTTGCCATTCTTTAATGTAATGTCAAGACCTTCTCTAAAGTGTTTACCACAATGCTCTCCTACCCTCACCAGTCACTTTCTGTGCTCCCAGATGATATCTAGGACTACTTTCTTCCAGCAAAACAGAAGAATTATCATGTCTGCCATGGGCAGTCAGGCCTGTCTTCACATTTCCTCCTTCTTGTTGCAGTTTCCGTGGGGTTTGGTCTAGTTTATGTTGTTGCTGGGTTGGGTTAAGTTCAAATGCTGCATCCTCTTTCACAAAGTTGACGTCTTTCTTGCAAATACTTTTCTAAAGCCTAGAACCCAGTGTGAACAACAGTGTTACCTGCTGGCTCTGCAAAATGTGTGTCAATTCAGAGTGAACAGAAAAATACCCACAAAAATCTAGGGTTTCCCAGACAGCAGTCAGAAGCTGGATCTTCAATGTTCACTAACATAGTCATTACAGGAATGATCGCAGCAAAACTTCTATCATTACACTTGCATAAACCAAACAGATTTTCAAGTCTTAAAAAAAATTAGAGTATTGCATTTATATTCTCAGTTGGGAATGAGAACAAGCATTTAATTCTTTACATTTTTTTTAAATTCTAGATTCCATTTTTGTAAACCTTCGGTTTCAATTACCCTTGTTTCTGCCTGTGTCTTCACATTAAGTACAATTCTGGATTTCACATTTATTTAGTATCCTTCTACTCAGTTGTACCCAAGATTGCTGCACAATAAGAAGCTTTAAAATGCTTGTACATTTAAATGTGACATTTAGAGTAATAATACAAGAAAAAAAGTTGATGAGGCTGCTCTGTATTATAGAAAGCTTTGTCAAATTAAAGAGTTAAGATTAATTAAAGAAATTTGCAGCATACAAAGAGTTTGATGCCTTCAGACAAATCTTTACAAGATAAATTTAAGCATCTTTGAAATGCAGAGCATCACAGCAAGAACCAGGCCCCATAACAATGTCTGAGATTCTACTCAGAAGCATGGAAATGCTGGGTTTCATTTCTTATGTCTGGTTTGTTTGGGTTTTTTTTGACATTTAAATGATTTGCATAATTGCAATTATTGTGAAACAGGCTAATGCTGTGATTTGATAAGTTATAAAATGTCATTGAGTTGGATTAGTGATACATTGGAAAACTCACATTAAGTATATTCTTCAAAGGTAGGATACATCTCAGTATTTCTCAATGTCTTTGCTTTATGTTATGGAGAATCAAATGAGAATATTCATATAGCAATCAGATCTCTTGAGAACCAAGTTTTGTAGATGTTTTCAGCAAGTTGAAAGGACTCTACTTCACATCAAATAAAAATTGGATTCAATTTAATTTTCAATGTGTTTGACACTAGCAAAAATAGAAAATAATTCAGTTAATGACTGAATTAAATATCTGGCAAAATTAGATTAGGTTAATGGTCTGTTTTAGCCTCATATTTAATGCATCTACTGAGACTACTTTTTGCAAATATTTATTGGGTGTTTATTGTGTATAGAATAAGACATAAAACAAATTCATTAATAACATACAAGAAAAACAATTCTTTTTTTGAGCATTAAGTATAGTTACATATAGACACAGCAAATGTAAAAATCTTTGAATGAAAGTGATATCCCAAGTCTTTTTAAATAATACATTGTTACTTATTTGCATAGATCATAGTTATGGATTCTTGTTTACATTTCAACCAACATGGTTGCCAATAGAGCAATAAATACTGACAAGTTTATTCACAAAGAGCAACTAAATTATGTTTATTATGGATTTTTTAATTTCTCCTTGGAAATATGGTTTATAAAACTGAAATATATATATTTTCAACAGACAGACTCATTTTATTGCTGTTTAGATCACACAGTACATCTTTACACATTTTAATGGATTTCATAAAAATTTTATAGATTATTTTTTGGAGTAAATGTGTTAAATAATGTACAGCAGTTAACATAATTCACACTAATTTTTACAGACTTTCCTTTTCTTAGTTGTTTTTGATAACATATTTATACTGTGATCTTTAACGATCATTAAAATAGCTTAAATAAGTTGTATATTCCAATAAAAATGCATTTACCAATGAGTTTTCTTGCCCTTTTTTTTTTTGGTACATGTGTGAATATGTGCAGATTCACAACTGTTGCTAACAGATATACAGGATTATAAAAAGTCTTCATCTATTAAAATTTTTTACCTGACTCTAGTACCATCAAACACATTTTAACTGACTTGGCACTCCTAGAAATGGATTATCATAAAATCAGTACAGGTGACCAGGAAGTTATATGAAAACCTTCTCCTTTAAAATCTAATACCAGTATCTCAGCATTCAGTTCATCCCTTCACATTAACCTCACACTGCTGTGGATCTTTTTGATCATGCATATGTTAGTGATGTATGCATGTAAATATGTGATGTATACATGCATCCTATACGTACACTAATATATATACATGCATACATATATGTACACATACATTTCTATAGATATACATATATATATACACACATATACACATACAACCTTCTATATGCTGATATATATGTGTGTGTGTGTTGTGGAGTTACCATCCTTGAATGTACTAAGTAAACCATCTGGATGTTGTCACGGGCAACTGCCTTTAGGTGTAAGGGGGGTTAGATCAGAAGAATTCCAGAGGTGCCTTCCAATCTCAGCCATTCTGTGATTATGTGGTAGAACTTTGAGAGGCAGTCTTTAAACTGTGTCTTCCCAACCTCTTGATTTCACAGTTTTCTAATTTAATGAGTGTGGTGTAATGTTATCATTCACAGAGCCTTCAGATCAAAAGGCACTGGAGATTTACACTGTCAGTCTCCTCCTGTGGCTCTTCCACCAGAAAGGCCTTTATTTCTGTTAGAAGTCAGTACACATAAACAGACAAAAGTATTACAACTGGGCTGGTTAAAAGCATCAACAGTTTGGAAACTATTCAGAAATTCCTTTTGTCCTTTGTCTAGTTTTCTTTTACCTCACTTTCACTCTACTAATCCAGTTTACAAAAACAGAGTTCATTGAAGGAATTATTTAAGAGCATGCATTACCTGTACTTTATATTCAGAACAAAACCCAGCCCAAAAAATAACTCCCATTACATATAAACAGGCAATCATTTTAAACAAGCACCCATTAACTCCATGAAAATATGTGTCAAGCTGTCCAGTAAGATGAAGGTAGTAACCCCAGGAAGCTTCCAGTTATTGACCAAGTAAGACGGGTAAGATAAATGATGAAGTAATGCATTCTGCAGAGCTTCAGTTGGCTAGAAATCATGTTTATTGCCTCGTCTTTTAAAATTAATTTGTTTTATGATGGTGATTATGAATAAAACAAGTGCTAAAGATATGGCCATAAAAGAACTAATGTTTGGAACTTTTTTAGTCTTCTCAGACAGGTTACATTTTATACCAATTTATATTTTTTTCAGTGCTCAGATATTGCAAGCTCCATGTCACAGGAGTGTTTAAATAATCATAACCCAAATAGAAAATATTTGAGCTTTTTAAAATTAAAATATGCATCAACCCAATACATATCAACAAATGAAACAAGAGATCTCTAACTCTCCACAGAATTCTCAGCAAGTATTGATCAGTTTTAAATCCTTCACCATATATAGACTCTTTTCTTACTACCATTTTTCTTAATATACCCATGAAACATTATTCTTAAGCATTAGCTCTTCTGAGAAGTGTATTCACAGACATGCAGTATATTATCTGATGCTTATATTATATACTTGTGGTTCTTAATAGCACAGTATTTCTTTGTCTTTATTGGAAGTATCCAACCTTGACTTGTGAATTTTGGAGCATTTGAACCAAACTTTTATCTCATTTGTAGGATGTTGCGTACACTTTACATAAGTTAAAAGCAAAATGGCTTTAAACTTTCTGGAATGCAATTCTTCCCCCAGCCTCATGCCCATTACCAGTTTTCTTACATTTTTACTTGAAATGATACAGTAAATTAGTATTTTCAACTTTTCAACATAAATACAGCCTGTCAATTTGAAGGGAACACCATGCACCTATAAAGAATGATCATTCTGGCGATTTCTAAATATAACAAGATAGCACTTCAATCATCGAGAATTTTTCTGTACCATCTTTAATTCCAAGGCGGTGAACATGTGAGTTCTAAGAGCTTTTCTGAATTTTGATATCAGGTTTCACAGAACACCACGTTATCGTACTGCATAAAACACTTAATATAGAACCTATTATAGTAGTTTAGCTATGTCACACCTATTACTGTAAATAAATAAAGTATATCACACAAAAGTCATGAAGACAAGAGGAAAAAAATTCCTTTGTCCATAAACACAAAGGAAAGAAGAACCTCTGCACCAAATTCAGGATCATATCTGCAGATTTGTTTAGAGTCATGCATGTCTCAGTACACTGGAGTCAGCAATATCTGACACTTCATGATCATTGCTCTATGAGCAGGCCAGTTAGGCAGACTTGTCATATGAAATACAAAATAAATCTGAGGAGGATTTTAAAAATCTTGTATCTTGCTATGATATATATATTCTATCCTGTTAGTTCTGTTACAGAATTCTGAGGAAATAAAAATTAAACTAATTATTTTTCCAAATATTTTTCATAAATATTCCTAAATGGATACATAGTATCCCAGTAAACCTTTGGAAATATTATTATTATTTGAAGGTCACACTCTCAAAATAGAAAAAAACACAAAATGGCTGAACGTAAAAACTTATTTTCCAAAAATAATATTCTGCATTTTTAGAGCAATGGTAAAAATAACTATACTTTCCTTACAAGAGAGTTAATGTAAATAAATTCTTGTACTCAAACTATTTCCAAGACATTTTTAAAATAATAATAATTATAGGTTTGTAGCATTTTGCATTTTATTTTACTAGTCATCCATGTCCAGTGCTTGACTGGTTATTTTAATTCAGGAACTAGATATCAAGATTCAGTGAACACCTCAGGTTTTGTATTTAATCAGTGCCAGCTGTCCAGTTCCTTATATTCAAAGTGAGAAAAGTTCCCCACCTTCTCAGTTGACATAAATCAGAAGCTCTCACTTCTTTGAGGAAATAATAAACTACTCTGCTTTAAGAGTATATGCCATTTACCATCTCTCCTTACTTCTTCATGGTTCAGGATTTACAGTGGAACTAAGTGAGAGAAGATGCTTTGGAAGCCTTACCCTGAAAATAAAAAGGTTTAAATATTCACAAAGGAGACTTTGTGGAGTGTTAATTGGAGCTCATCAAGTATTATTTAGCCTTATTCCAACTTAGGAGTTTTTTTCAAATCTAGCTCTTACAACTGGTAAATCTCAAATTAATTTCTTAAATTAATTTCCCAACATATGCCTTAAAAACAGCAGGGTTTTCATGTAAATATTTGGATACTGAAAATAGTTGCTCATGTTATTTGGCTTTCATTCTTGTCCATGATTTGTTGATCAAAATTGTTCATGAAAGAACTCAAAAGTATAGATTTTTTTTCAGCTATAGAATACTAGCATAAAAATGTGATAATAAATGTGAAAATAAATATTTTATTTGAATTTTTTCTCAGGGGAAAAAGTGTATTTCATTATGGAAGTGCAGTACCTACTAAAGAAAACAAAAATCCACATAAATTTTAGCAATTGGTGATCAAATATTGCAGGATCAGGGTAGAGCTCTCCTCTTCATTAAATATTTGCAAACATACAGCTTCACTATGTTGATACCACCTGCTAAGTACATATTGCTCTGTGATACATGTCTCATAATAAGTCTTCTTTTTTCAAATGCCTTATCTTATAAATTGTACAAGGTCATAAATTTTTTGTTATGGCAAAGTACAAAATAAAACAGAGTGTAGTCAGATGACTCTGTATTAGCTGGAATCCTACAAACAAAATAATGGCTTATACAGGTGGAACAATTTGATGAAGAATTCCCATATAGGGTCACACACATTCAGTCTGTGTTGCAAGTGACAAATCTAAGTTATTTGGAAAGAGAAGCTTCTTTCACTTTTTTTGTTTGGTGAGATTATCTTTAGAAAGACAGGATCTATGAAGAGTGAATAGCTTTTCCAATACTTCCTTGAGTCCTGACAGCCTTCAGTCCTGATATTTTTTCTCCTAGTTCTTTAAATGACTTGTCAGTTCCTGGCTTTTGGCAGGTGGATGTTCATACACTCATCAGCTAGCCTGTGGCATCCCATTTCTCCCTGCCCCTGTCAATAATCACTCCCGAGCTTGGCAGATACTGCTGATTTCTCCTTTATTCCTTTACTGCTGATTTGTTTTCTTTAAAATAGCTGTTCTCATTGCTGCATCTGCAACACACTGAGTTTTCTTCAGTGCTCTTCTCTTTTAGCACAGGAATCCTCTCCCCTCATGTCATTCACTGCTAATGTCACTCCTCTGCTGCCTTTCTCTAATGAGCTATTTGGTTTCCTGATGTGTGATGGCTGTTCCTATCATGTTTTCAGTGCTTGCCAGCTTGCCACTTCCAAAGCTTCACATGATCATGAGAACTTGCTTTGAACAATGTGTGTCTAGCCAGTAGCAGATGTGGGTATGTACTAGCTGCATAAAAGGGTGGGTTTTACGGTGTTTGCCATAAAAATTTAGTATTAGACACTTTGTCCTATAAGCCAAAAATTGTAATGATCTTTGAAACGTAGATCATGTGTCTACATGTTTCCAAATTTCAGAAAGGTTTGCACCTCTCTAGGCATGTAACTGAAACAGATTTTATTAGGGATTCCTGTAGTTTAAGAGTTTTTAATTATTATTTGCAGGCTGTTCTAAAGTTGGATTTCTAACGTATCAAATGCTATCAACTGGGGACTGATGCAACGCTCACAAAAACTGATTGGGGAATCAAAACAAAATGCAAAGTGGATTTTTTCACCTTGAGAAAGAGATTGGACATGGGCCTACAGTAACAGAGTGACGGTTCTGGGCCTTCTAATTAGGTTTTCTTTTACAGATAACTTAGAAACATACTTTTTGCATAAGGTATAATTATGAGCAAGAAGTAGTAGTTACTTGTCATCAAGTCAGAGAGTTATTTTCTAAATTATCTTTCAATTTCAACAAGGCACAGTAGGTCAGAGTTCTCCACATGCAAGCTGTTACTAGAAATCAGAAGCATCTAGCTGGTGCAGCATTTGTTCTATGAAAAAAACTGTCGGACAAGAGGTCTGTAAACAGTGAAATATCAAGACAAGAAATCATTAGATATTGGGTGTTTCCCAGTTAATCTGTGTTGCTGCATTTCCCTCTGTAATGAAATGCTCTTCTTTAAATGAATTAATTTGTATTTTAAGAGGGGGAAATTAAGTCACTGAGTACCCAAAGATTTAGAACAATTTTCTCCATTTTCTATGTAGTATATGAGGTCAGTGTATTATTATGGTTCCACTAAAATGAAAACTGGCCTACCTGTTATCAGGTTACTAAATTAAACATCTTACTAATGGCTGTGACTCCACCCCTTCCCTGGGCAACCTGTTTCAATGCCTGGCCACATTTTCAGTGAAGAAATTTTTCCTAGAATCCAAGCTAAACCTCCCCTGGTGCAACTTGAGCATATTTTCTCTTGGCCTTTTCTTCTTACCTGGGAGAAGAGACTGACCCCCTACTTCACTATATCCCCCTTTCAGGTAGTGGTAGAGAGTGATAAGATCTGACCCGAGTCTTGTTTTCTCCAGGCTAAACACCCTCAGCTCCCTCAGCTGCTCCTCATAAGACTTGTGCTCCAGACCCTTCCCCAGATCGTTGCCCTTCTCTGGACAGGCTCCAGCACCTCAATGTCCTTCCTGAATTCATGGGCCCAGAACTGGACACAGCACTCAAGGTGCAGCCTCACCAGTGCTGAGTACAGAGGGACAATTACTGCCCTGGTCCTGCTGGCCACACTATTGCTGATACAGGCCAGGATGCCACTGGCCTTCTTGGCCACCTGGGCACACCCTGGTTCATGTTCAACAACTGCCAACCAGCACCCCCAGGCCCTTTTCTCTCTCAACCCGTTGATCCAGTCTGTCCAGATCACTCTTCAGAGTCTTCCTACCCTCAAGCTGATCAGCATTCCAAAACAACTTGATGTCATCTGCAAACTTAGAAAGGGTGCACTCAGTCCCCTCATCCAGATCATTAATGGTGACTGCATTCAGCAAAAGATGTAACTAAATGCTTCAGTTCACCCAATGAACATGTTCTTTTGAATTAAAGCGAAAAAAAACAAAAAAATGCCCTATGATCAGGTTGCATCTAGGAGACCTGTTAAAGACAGTGCTTGAGTTTGAGTGTTTGAGTTTGCAGGATTATATTTATCCTCAGTGTTAATCTGTAGCCCTTTTAGTTTTCATCCAAGATAAAAAATAATTCGCTCTTAAGGAATGCCAGATCAGTGACATTATTAAAGTGTTGGAAACTATGATAACATGAAAAACAAGTTTTCAAGGCGAAATGAAAACTGATTTGTCCTCACTATTCTGTACAATACCAGAGCCTTTTTACCACTAAGTCTGTATTAAGCAAGGAAAGATGTATTTCTGTCATTAAAAAAAGACCTAATAAGGACAACACTCTAGAAAATGTGATTTGTTTTCAGGGGTTTGATCATGTCCCAGTGAGAAAATGCAGAGAGACCTATTTATTAACTGGGGAAAAATATTGCTGAGTTAGTTTGACCTCTGGGTTACCTGAATGTGTCTTTTTATAAACTACCAGACAAGAATTCTGGTAAACTGACAAAATATTATTTGAAAACTTACAGTATCAGGTCATAGCTACATAATGACAATAAGGATAATTTTGAGAATAAAGGATATAATTCTATTTCAGAATCAGAATACGGACAAGGTGATACATAGAAAGAATTTATTTAAAAAATAGATCTCTGGGCTCATAAAAAATGGGAAATCAATTTCAGATTAAATTCCTCTTAATTGTTTATTAATATCTTCAAGACATCTTGATACATTGTTTATACATTTTTTTAAATACATCTTTAACTTTCAGGCCCCTTTTAATTCCAAATTTGTATTATAAAAAAATACTTTGCTCTGTATTTCTTGTTATTGCTGCATCCATGATGGCTGCAAGCCAGACTTCATAATTCATGTAAAAGATGTCTTACAGAGAGCTTAGTTCTGGGAAGTATTGACACATCTATGCAGACTGGTTAGGGGCCGGTGTGAGCTTCTGCTTGCTTTAAAGTCAAGAAGTCATTAAATTTTTCTGGTATTTTGCCTAAACTACCATTGTTTTCCTCTAAAAAGAAAAAGAAAAAGAAAAAGACATAAATCATGCAGTCAAAAGTTAACTCTAATTTTAACTCAAAATACTAGTTCAGAAAAAATAAATACATAATTTCTTAAATTGTTTCAAAAAGAACCACTATGTTGATTCAAGCAGAGTCAATATATTTCAAAATATGACTTAAATAAAACTATTTAACTTCCACACAAAACAGCTTAAGCTATCTCTCTGTTCTTTCATTAGAAGCTAACAAAATGAACCGTGCTCACAGGAATCATTCTCTAAAATACATTATCCTCTCTGCATTCTTCCCACAGCCCAGAATTTTTATCGTGTGTTGAATGTCTGCTGGCATTTAATACTCATTATCTGAAAGCAAATATCTTGAAGGATTTCAGAAGTGATCCTAATTACGTCCTTAGACTTTAATATAAGACAATGAATGAATGTTCTAGCAACTTTGTGGTGAAGGACAATCATCTGAGAAATACATAGAATTTCTAAACTGCATTGACATATTGATTGATGAGATATGATGAAATTGCTCAGGAGAACTGCAGAGAATACGCTGTCATTACCTGCTAATAAATTGACTGGAAATACCAAAGGAACTGCAAGCCAAGCCTGCAATATGAGTCTAGTCAATGCCCAGATTTCTACTTTTATTGATTTTTAGAAATGATCATCTGTTCCAGCTTGGGCATGACTGTCAGCATAGGACTGAAACTGTTATCTGTGATAACCTTTTGCTGGGGAAAACAATGAACTGAAAAATGTCACAGTCACCTTTAATCACCATTTACTCTTCAGATCCTACACAGGAACATATTAAGCCAGAACAAGAGGTAGTTCTAGAACAGCTTTGGCCATCAAAACTGCTTGCTTTTAAAGTTGAATTCCACAACATTTTATTTCTGAGCATTTTATGGGATGCCATGATTCTCTTTGTTTATTTTTTTCTTTTTTTAATGTTTTGATTAATCTAAACTGTCATTTAATCAATGTAATAAATTACAGTTCTGTATTTTTTCTTTAAGCAGTCAAACACATTATTCAGTTCACCACCTCAAATTTGGGTTATGCAATGTTTTAACTTGTACAGAATTAATCAAATGTCATACAAGTTTTGATTTTGTAATGTTTGATTACTGTGGAAGTGTTTTTTAAAACAAAATCTATGTGGTTTTCTTTATGTTTGCTATTATTTTTATGACTTCTTATCATCATAGTTTCCCCCTATCCAGCAGCCAAACACCACACAACCACTCACTCACTTTCCCCACTTGTAGGATCAGGGAGAGAATCAGAAGGGTGAAAGTTAAATTTGCTGGTTGAGATAAAGGCAGTTTAATATGGAAAGCAAATGCCAAAAAAGAAGTTAATGCACTGCTTGCCATGGGCAGGCAGGTGTTCAGCCATCTCTTGGAAAGCAGGGCTCCATCATGTGTAATAGTTATTTGGGAAGACAAATGCTATTACTCCCAACATCCCACTTCTTCCTCCTTCTTACCCACCCTTCCCCCCTTTATACACTGAGCATGATGTGACATGGTCTGGAATATCCCTTTGGTCAGTTTGGGTAGCCTGTCCTGGCTGTGTCTCCTCCCAGCCTCCCAGGCCCACCCAAATTCCTTGACATGTGTGTGACAAGTATGGGAAGTAGAGGAGGCCTTGTCTCTGTGTAAGCCCTGCTCAGCAACAATAAAAACATCTCTGTGTTATCAACCCTGTGCTCAGCACAAATCCCAAACACAGCCTCATAGCAACCACTGTGAAGAAAATTAACTCTACCTCAGCCCAAACCTGCACATTTATTTATATTTATCCTACTGATTCTGTTGAGATAAACTGACTTACTTCACTTTAATCAACCTTTATCTTTGCCAAGGTTCAGGGAGCTGAAGATTCATTTTGAAAACAGGAGAATTTTAACAGCCTCTTGACAATATTCTTTTCCCCGGACTGTGCTGTTTTATCAGACGTTCAGTGAAGCGGAGTCTGACCTGAAATCTGCAAAGAAAAGATTGGGTTTAGATCAGTTAGAGTCAAGCAAGGCTTGTATTTTGCTCTGTGTAGCTTTTTCTCTTTGTTTTTGAGTTTGTTCTGAGTCCCACCTGGATACCTTTCACTTCCTAACATGTCTCTCCCTAGATGTTTTCTTTTCATCTGGAGCATGACAGGTTCACATACCAAAACCTTACTTAGTAATTTACTGTAAGTGAAATAGAACACATACTTGGAGAATAATCTAACCTATATCCTAGAAAAGAACACAGAAAAATATCTCTCTGGGAAGTGTTTAGAGGCAAGGAATAGAAACCCAAGGGCTAAAGTGCTTACTGTGGAATAGGTCTGGCAGCCTAATCCAAGGCTTCCCCATAATATTAACTTCACATTTTCATCTTACTGAGCATTTGGATATGAAAGCATTTCAAATACAGTGTAGATTGTGATTTTCAGCACATGCCACAGCCCAGGTAAAGTAGCCACTCTTAGAGCTCATGAAATGCAAGTAATGACTGGATAAGGTGTCTTCCCCAGTCTATCCTCTTCCTCATCCCAAGGATACTACTCTTTAAATGTGATAGCATGGTCTGGAATTTTGTCACATTTATGAGCAATGTATAGTTTCTATTTAGTTGGCAAATTAAGTATGGCTTTAAACATTTATCCTGTTAATGCAGCACAGAGTAGAACTGTATATGTATTCCCATAATAAAACCTTGTTTTAAGATTTTGTATCTCAAGCACTGAAATGCAATTTAGATGCAACCTGACATACGTGAATTTCCTTTTGGGAAGAATGAAAGTAATTTGTTGTAATTATGGTGTGATTTGTTTCTTTTTCTAATTATTTATAGATTGATTAAATGTTTCTTCTTCATTTGCAACCACAGACACACACAAGAAATTGCCAAGTGCTATTTCATAAGAAATATAACATGTTCATTACAAAATCCTACTTTGCGTTCTTCACATAAAGAAATAAAATAAAATAAAATCCCTCATTTAATACATACTGTAATTGTTTTTCCTTGGAATAAAGATTACTATTTTATTAAAGAACATCAGATATAATTGGCATATTCATTTTACAACCAAAAAATAATAAATTTCTGTGTCTTTTTGATGTGTGGAAATGGGGTCATGATGTTTTTTTCCATAGAGTTGTGGTAGGTTGACCTTGGCTGGACACCAGGTGCCCATCAAGCTGTTTGTTCTATCAATTCCCTTCCCAGATGGACAGGGGAGAGAAAAGAAGATGGAAAATGACTCATAGATTGAGATAAAGCAGTTTACAAAAGTGAAAACAAAATTTGCATGAGCAAAAACAAAGAGAAAAAGAATTGGTTTATTCTCTACCCAACATACACATTTATACCTTTTCATTAATTACTATAATTCGTCCTTATACAGATAGATGTAATTTTCCCCTTTCATGGGCTTCCTCCACCTCATCAGATATTCAAAAACAGGCTATGACTTGCATTCCATCATGAAGGGGGCAGTCGGGACAGGAAAAGCAGCACACTCAAGTGTTGGGCACCAACACTGGCCCAGCGGGGGTCATCAGCACGCTCTCCTACAAAATTCATTCTTTGTTGGTTTGTGTCATTCCTGCTACTTTACTTCATGCCACATACAGCTGGGCTTGTGATCAAGGGGGTGGGCCTCACCACGGAGGCCATCACAGGTTATCCATGAATGTGAAACGTGCTGCAATCGAGAGAGCCATGCAAGTGAAATCTCCTTGAAATAGAGGGTGGTGGCTGGGTTAGATAGAGCTTGGATAGAGCAGCTTGGTGGGCACCTGGCATCCAGCTAAGGTCAAATCTCCACAACAGTCAAGTCTCCTTTTTCCATTTTGAAACAGACAGGAGACACTGTTTGCAATGCACTACAGTGTTTGTTTTAATGAGTAAACAGCAAATTATTAACAATTAATAACTCTTACATCACAGTTCCTGATATGGATCATCATTAAATTCAAAAGTAGTGAAACCAACCAGTCTTCCATGACAGTATAATTAATTTTGACCCCTACTTAGAAAGGAAAACTTACTGAAAAAAGAAACAAAATACATTGTGTATGAACAGAGAATAAGAAAGTCATTACTGTGACAATGAAATATGCCCTACTGAAGCTGATCTTTGAACATCAGAACTGATCTGGGAAGTCAGAATGACATATACGTATATGGTTTTTTTTTATTTTTTAATCTTCCTTCCTATTTATTTTTCCCACAGAAAATTTTGAAAGGTAGATTTCATTGGGGAAAATAGAAAAACAGAAGCACAAACCCCTCCAAAATAAAGCAAAACAAAACTTACAAAAATCCAGCGCTCAAGTCTCATTTGTATTTTTGATATTTGCAGTTGGACTTCCTTTTGGTCAGCATTTTCACAATCCAACTTGAAACATGATTGTTACTGATGACAGGTGGTGTTTATACATGAACACCAAGCATTCTGTAAAGTGCATGATTTTTCTGTGTAAAGTGGAATATGTTGACAAAACCAGAATCCTCAAAGTTAGACATTTAGAAATTAAGTTTTGAAATTCTTAAAATGCAAAAATATGTCCTGCCTGTTAAACATGACCAAGCTGTATTTTCTTTTAAAGCAAAAAACATTTTTCATATACCTGAGTATGGTACATTTAGGTGAAAATTTTATGGCTGTGGTTGCAGATGGGATAGAGTTTATTTTTGTCATAGTGGCTTGTGTGGGGCTGTGTTTTGGATTGGTACTGAAAAGAGTGGTGATAACAAAAAGATATTTCAGTATTGCTGAGTAGGGCTCACACAGAGTCAAAGCTTTTTTCTGCTCCCCATGCCACCACCAGTGGGGGAGCCAGGAATGCACAAGATGGTGGAGGGGACACTGCCAGGACAGCTGACCCCAAATGCCCAAAGGGATATTCACAGAATCACAGAATTAACTAGGTTGGAAAAGACCTTTGAGATAATCAAGCCCAACCTGTGACTTAACACCACCCTTTCAACTAGATCATGGCACATTCCAGACTATATGGCATCACGCTCAGCATATAAAGCTGGTGGAAGAAGAAGGAAGTGGAGGGATGTTCAGTGATGGCATTTGTCTTCCCAAGGTGTAATGGGGCCCTGCTTTGCTGGGGGTGGCTGAGCACCTGCCTGTCTGTGAGAAGTGGTGAAAGAATTGTTTGGTTTTTTTGGTTTGCATGTGCAGCTTTGCTTTCTGTATTAAACTGCCTTTATTTCAGCACACAGGTTTTCTCACTCTTCTCCTTCTGATTCTCTCTGCCATCCCAGTGGTGGGAGAGTGAGCAAGTAGCTGGTGGGACTGAGCTGTCAGTCAGGGTTAAAGCATGAGACTGGTGTACTGCTGTTTTTATAGCTCTGAAAGGATTTCCAATATAAACATTTTCTCTGGCAAAATTCAGTGTTGCCCCTGATTTTCTGAAGAGTGAAGAAGTTACCAAAATAAGTTTTTGTACATGCTCAGATAAATTATACATGTTAAACCTGGCTAATTAAATGGGGTTTTGTTCATTTTTATGTATGTATATACATATTTGTGCATTCAACCTTTGAATTATCTCTACTGCAATTAAATCCTGAGAGTAAACATCTAGAAAGCACCAAATGGCAAAGAGGGTGTAGACATTACTGATATACCCATACAGATTTGGAAACAGCCAATATTATGTTGAGATAGATGATAGATAGATGATAGATGATAGATAGATAGATGATAGATAGATAGATAGATAGATAGATGATAGATAGATAGATAGATAGATAGATGATATACACAGATAACTGCAAAGTGCCAGTGCAAATATTTATATATTCTTGAATACAGAAAAGGATAGGATATGTATAACATTACCATGTGTGTATGAAACATTTAATATGGCCATCACATATAATTTTAAACTTAATAGTGAAAACTACATTAGCAGACAGCAATGGACAAATGTTTATCCTTCCTTTATGCTTTGCATTTCTTCTATCAAGGAACTCCTCTTGCTAGCAAGCAAGACATGTAACAGGCATACACAAAATGCATCAAAATAGTAAAACAAAAATTCAGCTGTCAAAATAAAGCAGAACCGTTCTGGAACAGAAGCAGGGTTCAGAAACAGATGGAGCTTGTGTACCAGCTTGTGTTTCACAAACACTCTTGCATTTCTCATCTTTCAGCTCCTCAGAAAAGGAAGAGAGCATCATAAAGTGTATAGTTACAAAGCAAGCACTTGAAAAGAGTGTAAGAGATACAGCAATTTGCAATACATCTGAACAGCAGTACAAAAGTTTGTTTCACAGAAGAAATACATTAATTCATCTACTCAACAGTGGCAATTTTAATGCTTCTAAGAACTGTTAAATGTCAGAACTGACACATATCAGTGCAGCGCTCTTTTGGTGCTCTAAGTGGACCAGGGAAATGCTCCCTGTGGTCCTTCCTGTGAAAAGAAGTCCTGTGGTATCACTCAAGCTCCACAGTCATCTACCAGCAGTGAACCCGGAAGAGCTATGTGTGTCTGTGCCCTGAATGTGAACGATTTGTACAGTCAACAGTGGGCAGCTCCTGATTCTGCCTGTCACGTCACTGACTACTTTCATTTTGGTCAAAACTGAATGAACTTCTCATCCTATGATCTTAACCTTCAGGACAGAAAGAAATGTTTTATACACTTTCCTACTTATTCTGAAATGTTTTATTCATCAAGGAATACCATAATATCAAAGAAAGTATAAGTTTTGTCTTCTGATTGTTGCACACCTGTTGTGATGAACAGAGGGGGCTCCCACTCATCACCAGAATACAGACCTTTCTTCCACTGAGTGGCCTTCTTAGATATACTTAAGCAGCAAACTATGCATAAAAATTCAATAAATCCTAAAAGATGAGAAAAGAAAAGCACCAACCACTGGCTAGATAAATTTGATAGGAACTTCTGTAAAAGTTATCTGGTAGAAGTTTGTAATGTGCTTCAAGAAGCAAACAAATTACAACCTAACTACAGGAAAAGGTATTTTTCCCGTGATTCCCCATACTTGTTAAATATGTTATTTCTAAATTTGACAAGTGAGTTTCTTCAAATATTGTTTGGATTCAGCCTTGGCCTATGGCGGGGCTACTGAAACCTCTGGAGCCAGCTGAGCCCCTGCTGCTCTGCAAAGGGGCTCACCCTGAACCTCCAGGGCTGCTGCCACCTTGGGTACCTGCAAGTGGTACAACATTGCTCTCCCAAATTTGGTTATTTGTCAATATTTGAGATGCTGGGATTTGTGCATTGCCAGAGCTCCTGTAATAGGTATTTTTTGACTGAAACTTGTGAGAATACCCTCAAAGCTGAGCCCCCAACACTGACTGGTACTCAGTTTTTCATCCAGCTGTGTCTCTTTCTGACCATGAGAGTAAGTGAATATACTGAAGTGTGAGAAAAGTATTCTTTACTGTTGGTCATACAGGAGGGTTGCCCAAAACTCTCCCCTTTCTCCCACTCTTCTTTTGTCCCTGTCTGAAGACAAACCTGACTTTGGGGAGATTTCTAAACCACAGTTCTGGGCTCAAGGGGCTAATGAGGAAGATTACTATATGAGGATGAATGTGACAATCCAGTCCCTTATTTAATTAAATCATGGTTGTTTAATTATCATGAAATATTTTGTATGTCTACTTACTGTTTAAATTATTGACTATAAATCATAGCTCAAGATATTTTGGTCTTGTGTAATTTATCATGCTTTATATTTTTACTGAGGTGGAAAGATACTTACTCAACTGATGAACTTGCTGTGCCTTTACTGATAATGAGAGTCACAGAAGAAAATTATTAGGAAACATAGAAAAAGAAGGCTAATTAGCCTAATATTCATTATAATTACCACATTTCAATGTCATTTTATTAAACATCCACATTTATGTTACAATAACATTTCTTATGTTATAGTTCACTGTCTTTTGATGGGCTATAAATCAATAGGAACAGGTTGGCAAAGCTGCCCAAAAAAACCCAAAGAAATGAAAATACAAAAATCCCCCAAAACACAAATATCACAATTTCTTATTCACCTCTCTATATACATTGCTAACTTCAAACATGAAAAATTATTTTATGCAAAAATTAAAAAATCTTTTAGAAAGAAATCCAATCACTCTGGTAATAAAAATATTTATTGAACCTTTTGGTAAACAATCTTTATTTTTTCTCCAGAAACAACATGTGGCTTATTGCATTTTATATGGGCTAAAATCCAGTGGACAATACTATTTACTCAAAGCAACCATGAGCTACTTCCTGAATGAAAAACAAGTTAAATTACAGTACTGTCACTGACTTCTGTTACTCAGAAGAGTCCCCAAGCAATCTGATTTATAAAGATGATAATAATGTAATAGCATAACCTGAAATGTGATGGCCTGTGATTATCTCATGTGATCAGACATGAAAAACAGAGGTTAATTTTCTTTCTCTTTTTGGCAATTTCCTTGATTAAAATAACTGGAATTTTCTCTCCTTATCAAGATAAACAGCCTTTGCAAACTGAAATGATCAATGATCATAAATCACATAAGAGGAAAATGCTGTGAACTTTTCATTCTCCAGAATTGTATCTATGTAATTACCAAGTCAGCAACTGATTCCAATGAAGGTTTTATTGTGAAAATGTATAAGCACAGTGGATGACATGCAATAAATACTTTAAAAAGACTTCTCAAGATGTCTTTGATTATTCTTTCCAAGGAAGATTAAACTTCACATATAGCTACTGGTGTCCTTATATTTTTATGGGAAGGCTGCAACAAAGGGCTAACTGGAAAGAGAAGCTGAACAGTCGCTGTGCATAATGAGACTTTCAAACCCTAGCTCTAGGACGGATGGATAAAAGAGACTGTGTTTATGCTGAAACTTACCAGTAGCTCCAGATTTAGTGGTAGTTTACTTCAACTACTGTTGAAGAAGTAGGCAGACGAAGAACTACAACTGTGAGCTTCTTATTTGCACTCATGCTATGGGGTAAATCTTCAGTCTTCTGCTAGACTGCATGAATAGGGTCAGAAAGAAATCTTTTTAAGTATTGGAGATGGGAGGATTTTGACCACTAACCACTCCACTGCTACCATTTCAATGTTAGAATAAAATTAAAACTGGAGGCTATCCTTATTCTTAATTATCAAAAGACAACTTCATCTAAAGTGGTTCTGAAATCTGCTTGTGATGTTTCTCTCAGCAAAGCACAGCATCCATTCTGTGTCCACACCCCGTGGGCCATATCTCTACGCTCATCTTTCTGCTCCAGCTCTCAGGTTTGGAAAGCTGTTATCAGAGCTATTCTTCCATTCACAGGGCTGGGTCCTGTCCAGCAGCAAGGATTTGCTCTGTATATGGAGAATAATTCAGGAGCAATATAGCAGTCATGCAGGAAGGCCTCTTCAGTTCAAACCATCCTTGACACTAAATGACAAAGGACCCAGAGGTTTTGTTTTAAAAGATTCAACCATTTGTGGTTCACATGCAGGCCACTTCTGAGACCCAGATGGTCACAGATTGCAGATGATACTCTGGTTTTCCTTCAGAGAAAAATTTGGTTCAGATTTTTAGATTACAAGTATTACAAAGTATTTGTTGAGCTGCCCAGACATTTTCTTGCTCACCTCCTCATGTTTGAAGCACCAGCTTGCCATGATTCCATCAGATCCAGCAACAGTGAGCTAACAAACATATTCTACTAACAAACCTCTCAGCACACAGATGCCTGATTCTGCGCCACTATAGCATCTTCCTTTTCTTTTAGGGAAGCGTCTTAGGCTATGAGGAATGTTATAAAAGGGATGGAAGTCTCTGCTCAGGATGTCAAGGAAAGCACAGCTGACTTGAGGAAGGTCCCCATAAGCAGAGGAGTCTTGCACATATCACAGTGTTTTCTACTGTGGAAATGAATCACTTGGATGGGTTGGGCCCTGCAGGGCAGGATTCAGACATGCAGAACACCAAAGACTGCACCACAAAATAAGCGCGAACATTCCCATATTTTTTCTATGGCCAACAAAAACATCTTCATCTGTCTTTCATCATTTTACCCCAAAAAGGAATGGAAACTGTATGGGAGATTTATAAATTTATTTTACCTACTAACTATGCCACTTATCTATTGTATTGCTCTGATATGATTATAATCTGTTATGATTATGACAGAGTAGAAGCAAATGAATGCAAGAAAAATAAACCCTTTTTATGCACACATATTTTGCAATGACCAGGAACAATGAAATATACAGGAAATGTCATATTGAATGAACAGCCATTTGAAAATGTAATGATCTCTAAAGGAAAAATATTAATAGGGTGCCAGCAGTTCTTTCTGGAAGGAAATATTCATTTTTGATGTTGTTAGCTGTTATCAATCCCTGGATATAAAAAGCTTAATGATGCAGAGAAGTTTACACAAGCCTTTTGCAATAAATAGGCTGTATTGGATCAATAGCATAAATGTGGACATGTATATGGAAACACATGGATGAGGAAATAAATTTCTTCAGACTAGAGCTGCCACAACAGAAATCTAAGGAATCATCCAATCCTTAACAAATGTAATGGGAAATATTTTATTTTTCCGTTGTGCTTTATGATGTGTTCTGTTCTGTTAAAAGTTTGCTTCTTTGTTTTGTTGTCATGGTTTAGGAATGGTACTCCTTAATTTAATTCTCCCAAGGCTCTCCAAAGCCACGCTGCCACTCACTCACTCCCCCACTTCTCTTCCTTCCCATCCTCACCCCCACAGTGGGTGACTGGACTGGAGAGGAGAATTGGAGGCACAAAAGGCAAAGAACAGCCATTGATATAAGCACAGTTTACTGGTAGGAGCAATGAGACAAGAAAATAAACAGTAACAGCAACAATATTAATAACAAAAGGTATAAGAAAAGAAAAATATTCACACGGAAAGCCCATGGCAATCAAAAAATACTGGATGGCTCCCCTGTCAAGATCCTCTTTCTGATCTAGTCTTTCTAGATCAGAAAGACTCCCCTTCTCCCTGGAAGGGAGAGAGCCCCTTTTTCCTGCCCTCAGCCATGACAGGACCTTAGGGTCCTGGCCATGCCACCTCTCAGCCACTGCAAAATTAACCCTTTCCAGTCCAGAGCCAGGACAGCTGTCCTGGTAGCTGCACAGAGAGTGGGTGTAAGTATATGGAGGAGCGAGAAATTGCATCTGAGAAAAACTGACAAAGGTTTGTGCAGAGAAGCTTCTAGAGCATGAGGGTAGGATATCCATGAAGAAATGATATTGAGCGTGTGAGAAACACAGACGGCACTGACTTATCAGCGCAATAGAGACTAGGAAAAGTCTCAGCAGATCAAGGTGCTCTAGCAGGGCATCAGAGGGAAAATAATGAAAAATACTTCCGGGGGATGCAGAAAGAGGTATGTAATGTCTTCTGCAAACCAGAAAGTCTCCAAAAGGCTGCTGGCATACATGGGAACCTATAAAATAAAAGTAATAATGATGATGGAAATAGAGAGGGAAGAATGACCCTCCCTCACTTTTTCCAGCTGTCTTTTATTCCATGAAAGAACTTCTGTCAGCAGGATGCAAACAATTTAATCAGAAAATAATTATTTATTCAATAATAGATGCATTAGGTAGGTAGGATGACCATGTTACTCTGCCAAGCATTAGCATAGTCACTCTGAACATCTCTCCCCTACATCTTGCACTCTGCGCTTCTGACTGGACTCTTAAGCAGTTTAATTTCACTGTCAATTTCCAGCCTCTTCTCAATGCTAGATTCTACTCTTGATCTTGGATTTTCCTTTACTTAAAACCCATCAGCTCTCCTAACTCCTCAGTTAGGAGGAGTCTGTCTGTTTCAGATGTCTTTTCCAATTTGTGTCGTTAGGTACTTGCTGAGTCTTCCCTACTCCATACTTGACACTTGCTACCACTGGTTAAAGATTATTTCCTTAAACCTTTTGGTGACTACTGGGGCAGACTTCTGTGAGGGCAGGAAGAGAGGATGCAGAAAGAAAAGAAACAGCCATCTGGTAGTCTCCTACTCCTGACCATTCCTTGTGTAGCTGAGGCTGTAGAGCTTTTTAAGGAGGCCTTAGTCAAGTTCTGGAAAACAGACCCTGAGCTAAAACATGGGACATTTCTGAGACCATATAGCTTATCTAAGATGGTGTGATGAGGGCTGCATTTGCTGTAAACACAGCTGCTGTTTACATTGCTTCTTCTGAAGAATGCAAATCCAATCGATGTGATTAAATGCTATCATCTGCTGTAAAACTGTACCTGTGATATGCTTCGTGACAGAGGGCAGAAATTCTCTGCTGCCCAACACAGATATCTAGTGCCACTTAAGGTGCTCTGAGTTGTCTGAAAAATCTTCATAGGGCTGGCAGACACCGCCAAGAGAAGGCTGTGTGTTCATCCTTGTGGAGAACAAGCTCATTGTTCACTAAGGGTGCTGAGAACCATAGTGGTGCTATGTTTAGGCACTTCAGATGGCTGAAGTGCTCCCTAATGATCCCTGATCTGTGAACTACTGTTTGCACTGTTTAGGAGAGTCTGCTGTAATCATTGAGGATAAATTGTACCTTGTGTATTTTTGCTTTTATTGCATCTGTTATCTGTCTAGTTGTGTGCCTTTTGCAATAGGTGCTATCCAAAATCTTGGCGTTCTGCAGTGATTCCGGCTTTTCTAAGGAATTTAAGTTTGTGAATGATTTTTGTTTCTATATTGATAAAATCTTTAAACAAATGAAAATATCTATTCATTTCCTTGCAAATCCTATGTAGACAGGCTTTTATATTTCTTTTAAAGTAGCCGGTATCTCAAGGGATGAAACAAAGAACTTTTTGCAAAAACAGACCAGTTACAATCCAAACTGAATTTGTTAAAAGGTAGTGCAATGAAATGTGACAGGAATAAGAACAGGGGAAATGCAATATGGTACAAAAGGAATAAAAAAATAGCCCAACAAGACTTAAGAGAATCTTGCACAAAGCTTCACTAATTTCATAAATTTTCTGTAGTGACCTGGTTATTGATCACCCAGGTACAGGTGTGTTGACTACATCAAATCATACTAGGGCTACAAATAGGGAGGAATTAGGATCTTAAAACTGTGGTTCCATGTAAGTTTCTACTTTAATGTCAGCTTAAACAACTGCTGTCCTCATGTGTTAGCACAATGTCCTAGGTTGCAATATAGATGTAGTTTTCTATTACCACCAGCTGTGGGCCGTTAGCTGCTATCACCTGCTGATGACCCACCCCACATGACAGGCAATGGGCCATCAGGGACCCACCGTGTGACTCATGGACTTATCTCATCCCATTGTGAGATGCTCTGCCGAGGAGGGAGGAGCCAGGTGTTCCCATCTGGATATAACCTGGCCTTGGAACTGCCTGAGCTAGCCCTGTCTACTGGGCTCCCAGAGGACCAGAGCTACTACTGGATCTTCAGCTGGAGACTAGACCTTCACAGGATCACCGCTTCAACTGGACTACTTCAGTTGGACTGCTACTACCACCCTAACAGGGTGTTAGGTTGTATCTGACTTTGTCAGTGCTTTTCCTTGTATTATTTCACTTATTTTTTTAATTTCAATCTTGACTTGTGATCTCCCACTGGTTTGTTATCAAACCAACACACACAAATACTGATATGATGAAACATTTTGGGGAATTCATACAGTTGAAAAATATTGCTGCAAATAGAGGTGTTATTTTGCAGCTATTCTAGTTATTCTTTCTCCAGTATCACTCTGGGCATCACTGCCTAAACAAATGTTCCCATATTTTTGTCTTTTCTTAATGAACAAGAAAACCAACGAACTAAACAAGCAAAGGAAACCAACAAAAGCCAACCCAAAAAGCCAAACAAACAACACAAAAAAGCACCTTTTGATGATTTCTCTAATTTCTCTTTAATGTAACTGCTGGTTACAATGAGTCTGGTTTGCTAAAAAAATCTGTGAAATTTATACCAATTATTGAGGCATTTCATCTTTTTGACCATACTGGATATAGGAATAGACATTTATGTTCATTGATGGTTGATCAATGAAATAATCCAGTCTGATTGTGAGATACCTGTAAATAAGTAGGCACACCAGCAAGATTTGGTCACAAAAAACATATTTGAAAAGGGGTTGCTCCACTTTTCCTTTTTTCCCCATTTGATCATATATTTGCATATCTTTTTACTGTATATATTTTATGCTTGCAGAATTTTTTTTTGTATTACTCTTCTTCCATTGTATCTTTGCAACTCAGCCACCTGCATCTCTCCTTCATTCCCGTCACTGCTAACTTTCCACATGCTAAGCCTTTTGTGCATGACTTAGTTTTTCTAATATAAAAATTGCTGTCAAGATTGTGAAAGAAAGAGGCCTGGTTTTCAGGAAAAAAAAAACAACAACCAATATACCTCAGTTTAGGGCACAGATTTCAGCTGTTATCATCCTTATATGACTATTTTTCATATGTGAGATCTGATTAGCAGAAGATAGAGCTGGAAATGTAGGCAGAGAAAAGCTACTCAACTTTCCTTTTAAAAAGTCACCTTATTTTAAGCAGCTCTCTAAGCTATTAAGAAGCTGGAAAGTGAGGTTCTGGCCCTGTGAATTCTTTTGTTAACCTTTTCTTATTGAGGGCAAATAAAGGACATATTGCTAGATCTTTACCTAGTGCTCTGACCTCATGAATGAGTTTCTTAAGATATTTTGATTGGCTCTCACCATTGGAAACCTTTTGGTTCAACTAATGAGCAGCTTTAGGGAGCCATGGCAATGACATAAATTATTGGAACTATTTTTAAGATAGTGCTCCTGGGAATACTCTTGCCAGGCAACAATTATATGCAGTTAGCAGTTGTACCAAATTGCAAGGACAGTCTAAACTGTTAACATATTTTCAGATTTCCATTTCATCCTGTGTGACTCAGGAAACTGTTATTGCTATTGCACTGCATGAATGGAATGTATATGTAGGTGGAACAGGGCAACACTATGGGGGAGATGACTGCACTCACACCTGGTAAGAATAGAATCCTCTTACTCCTTGGGAGCATTACTGTGCAGTTTAAGTAACTAGGTGGTTAGTTAAGGTTTCTGAAAGTTTTAAATCCATGTTTCTGCTTGTAATAAATTGTTTCAGTTAAAAAACTGTATTTTAAAGAGAAAATTGTATCCAAGCTATTAGACAGTGTCTTTCAGAATACATAACAGTCTGGGAAAAATGCTATACTCTGTCTGGGGGTCTTTCCAAATTCTCTCTTAATTACATTGCTCAGATTCAAGGCAAACAGAAGTTTTAAACATAACAGAGGCAAAAATGCCCCTGCATATTGATTTAAGTTTGGAAAATAAAATTACAATACATTTTGGACTCTTTTTGAAAATAATCTGATATATTTATTGCCAAGTATGTCTATATTCAAATAAAATTGTGTTTCCATTTGCCTGTATTATGGTATGCAAGATCCTTTAAAACATTTCTCCTCTTTGAAGTTGTAAGGCAAAAAACCAGGGGAAGAAAAAAAGCTTTAGTACAGATTGTGGCTTCAAAGCTAAATGGCAGCACTTACACCAAAGTTCCACCTGTAAACCAGGAACCCACCTTAAAACAGATGAATTTAAGACTTGAAGCATTTGTCAGTGAGAGCAAGTGTGACTACATATCCCTAATATCATTCTTTACATTATCACTGATTTCAATCATTAAACAAGGATCTCAGTTTGCAGTCCAAACTGCCGTTTGTGACCTGCACCTCTCTTTTCTTAATTCTCTCATGCCTTTTTTAGATAATAGGTCTGTCTAGCCTGTTATTCTGTTTATGACACTTGTGAAACATGAGCACCTTTTGGAAGAAGGAGAAACCTGGAAAATATTTCTTCAGTGTACTTTGCTGGTCTCCAGTGATTCATGGCAGAGACTGCCTGAATCATATCCACATTTTAATGCTTTAATAATCCTTTCTCCCCACACCCCCTGCTGTGTTTTTGTTGTTGTTTGTTGTTTACATTGTGTGTGTGTGGATTGCATTTATTTAATTGGTTTATCTTTTTTGATGACTTGGTTGGTTGGGTTTGGTTCACCTTTTGAACCTTCATTCAATTTCAGCACTTTAAACATCCTTTTGTTTGACTGTGGCTATTTATAGGGTGAAGGGTACCTTGTTTGTCAGAAGCCTTCCATCTCATGCTCCTTTGTTATAATGGTCCACTGCAAGGATAATGAACACATGCTTAAAAAACCATTGCATTTTTCAGGCCTCAACATGAAAAACATGCTGTGAAAAGATCTGCATACTGTGGGAGTAGATAATTGAATGGCTGCTCAGGTTCCAGTTGGTTTTCTGATTGTGCTTTGTGTGATTCCACAGTTGCCATAGGCTTGGGCACAGGCACTGAGATGCCATAGTGTGAGTCTGTGCAGCACCTGTCTGGGACACAGGGGATCATCTGCAGCCTGGCATGCAGAGATTTTCAACCTATATTAAAGCATTTTACCTCCTCTGGGGACTAAGAAAATACAGCAAGAATAGGAGCAACCTTTGGGCAAAACAAAGGGCTATTTTAACTCGGTATTAGCTTTATTTCCATTTACTCCTGAAAGAAAAAAAAAATCACCTGGAGTTATTCTATCTTTTTCTACCAACATGCCAGCTAAGAAGATGAAATGCATTAATGCCTGTGTAGCATTATAAGTATCAAATTAATCATGTCTTTTATCAGAATGCATATATGACTGTATGTTCATAGGTTGCTCTGTTTTCTGGGTTCTCTTGCCTGACATGCTTTATTCTGGAAAACATATAAAAACTTGGGATTTCAAAGGAGTCTGACTTATACTTCCAGTTTGTATTTAGAGGTAGTGATAAATGTGCTTTGAGTCCTTTGGGATCCCATGGAGAGACAGAAAACAACCATATTTTCCCAGATGTATTCAAAGGGATGAATGACAGGTTAATTTGCAGAATATTGGATTTAGGAATTCAAAGGCACTATTTATACCAAGATATAGCTTCAAAAGAAGGTAAATGGGGTATAGGAAAATATTCAAGGATGTATTGAAAAGTTGTTTTTCTATTTATCTACTAAAAATGCTTAAGGTGAGATCTCTGGAGAAAAATGTATTCTTGAATTTATATGAAAGGTTTTTTTAAGCACAGAATTCCCAGGGGATGAATGCTAGGAGTATTTGAGGACAGAAAGTCCTAGAAATAGGTTAGTTCATCCAAGCAAATAATGAATGGATTATTACCAGCAAGCTAAAAGTATCACAGCTTTTATGTACTGCAAATGCATTTAGTGGGGGGGAAAAAAAAAGAAAAATAAAGAAAAAAATAACAGACAGCATTTGTAACCTCACTATTAGTTGGGTGGCTTTATTTACTCTCTTTATTTTTGGTGCTATTGATGATAATATAGTTTTTAAGGAAAAAAAGCACCACTTTTATTTAAAGAAACAATCAATTTACCATAGTCGGGGAAAAAAAGCTGCTTTTGTTTTGAAAGATTTTACTCCTGCCTGTCAAATAAATATCAAAAAGGGCTGGATGTGTCTGCTGGCATGTCAGTGACAGTGAAGTGACAGAACAGACACCTGCAGCCTGTCCGTATGAGCAAGAAAAGGCTACTGCAACAAAGTCTCCTGAGGAATTTCTGAATGCCAGCTCTGTTCCAGACAGAGCCAGTAACAAATCCAGGTTAAAGGAACACAGAAAAACAAGAAAACAATTTCTTGGCATACTGCAGTAGATAATAATTCTGCAATAATACAGCAAATCTGGAAAAAAAATACAAAATGCAAGCTTCCAAGTTTAGATTTCTAAATAATGTCATAAACAACGAGCACAGAAAGAGGACAAGAACACATCTTTCTGCCAGTTGCTGTATTTTTATGTATGCTAACGGTGTGCTGTGTAGGTTGCCCAAGTGCACTGCACCCTGAGCAATACACATTATTCTGCTAAGCAAGAGAAGAGTTGAATGTGACTCCTCACATTGCTAGCAGTCAGCAGCCCTAAATACGGGCCAAAAATATATTAAATAACACAGACCCTCTGCAAATATTATAAAAAATTAAATAGAGGACTGCTGTGCAATGTGGTGACTAGAATGTTTTCTGGCCCTAGTGCCAGAATTTGAAGGGCACATATGGAATTGAGCTATGTTTTTCTGGAGGTTTTTTTGAGAATTGGACTGGCCTATGTCAAAATCTAATTTGTAGAAACCTACGCCCATTGTGAACTACGTGGACTTAATTATGGAAGTTTATTGATCTTGTGGCATGCTATTTTTTCCAAATAGCAAGAGCTGGAGCTAAGAAATAAACATTTAAACAACGACCATATATGCTGGACTGATTTCCATTCTGCTACTTTTCCCCACCTTCTAGTCTGGGGCTCAAAAAGATCTCAGAATGGAGTTTGTCATGCAACAGCTGCTGAAAGGACACTTTCTTTGTCCAAATAACCCTGAGGTTTCAGTTGGGGAATTTTAAATGCTTGTCCTTATAGACTAATAAAGGGTGTGCATGGAGTCTGTTTAGATCAGCAAACACTGCGTCCTTAAGATTCTAATGCACACTCTAGATTACAGGCAATGGAGAAAAAGACATAACCTTGTCATGGGTCAGCTGTCAGCTTGGCTGCTCACTGACATGTGTACAGAGAGAGTTGCCTGTGCTTGTACAAGGGAGTTATCATCCTTGCCTTCTGCCTTGCATACATCTCACCTGTCCAGAGGGAATGCAGCCCACACTGCAACCTGAAAATGCAAAGCAGGAGAGATAAGTTCAGTGTAGCTCAAATGGGGAAATGAAAGTGGTATCAGAACAGTTCATTTTAGTTATGCTGGGAGTGGCTGCTATTAGGGAATTGAAGCAAATCGCTGGTGAGCTGCCAGGTGTTTCTATGCAAAGCACTCCTGTGGTTGTGATTTCACTGCCTTGACACAGAACTGAAGGACACACGAGAGATGAAGTGTCTGTGAGGTCAGGTTGGGAAAGCAGGAATTTCACTGGTAATCAAATCCAACATTGGAAATCATCTTTAAAAATTATTTGTGATGTGAAAATCCTGTGTTCATGCACAGCACTATGGGAGGGCTGAGAGGGCAATTTCCAGAGAAGCTGACCAAGTAGACAGTTCAATGTAGTTGAATGGGTCTCAAAATAATTACACATAGATTTATTGTGCTGAGTTGAAACTGATTGAAATCTGATTAAAAGGGTAATAATTTTTGTTTTGCTTGTCTCCCTCTTCATTATGTACGCATGACGGTTCATGAGCAGTTGTTTACAGTAAATGTTACAGAGGTCGTGGTTGTGTAAGATTTTTATTTCCACTTCTCATTTACACTGTAAATCATCATCATTCTGACCACAGTACTCACAAGCTGGAATTGGAATTTCTTCCAATACCAGTAGCCATTTTCTTCCTATGACTCAATAATGTTGTAGTCTATTATTTAATTTTTGTTCACACGACCCATGAAAATAAAAGAGGACTGGATTTGGGAGGAATGACACTCTTCCTTATCTTCTGAAAAATCCAGAATTTTTTGCTGGGCATCAGAGACTGGTATTTTTCAGTGACACCCATCATCTGACTTGAAGGTTGTAGGCCATCCACAAGATATAAGCATCCACCTGGCTGCTGGTTTTCTGGATAAAATTGGAACAGGTGTTTGGACAGCAGATTTTACACTAAAAGCCAAATCTCTTTCCTTGTGAATGGCTTGGCAATGAGCAAGTTGCAGATGTAACAGGAGTGGGCATTACAGGTCTGCAGATACACCTCCTCCTGAGCCTGCACAACTCGGCACAGAGTCAAGAGCTGCCTCTCCTCTCATGCAGGAGAGAGGAGTCCAAAATTAAGATTCAGCCCTCCCTGCTGTTGAGGTTGGACCAGTTTGTAAAAACAGTGATGAGATGCTTCACTGCAGTTAGCCAGGCTTACTGTGCTGAACAAAATCACATCTCCTGGATAATGCTGCAGCTCAAATGACTCAGAGACACTGTGAATGCTGAAAATTTGGGGCTATAATAGAGCACATAATTCTGATAAGCACACAGTACATCGTGCTCCACTAAATGTTACCTAATCCACAGTATCTGTGTCAGTATATACAGGGAAAGATAGCTCAGGAAGCACAAGCTTTTTGCTGCAAACTTGGGATCATTGAATAATCACCTCTTCCAGATAAGCCTTGTCAGTTCCTTAAGAAGCAATGAGCTGGGTTTGGATGCCTGTCCACTAAATGTACGAGGCAAACAGTTCATACCTTGATATTTGCAGAATGAATTGTGCACATACATATATATATACATTTATATATATGTGTGTGTGTGTGTGTGTGTATTTACTACTCACAAGCCCATTATGCAGTCAAAACCACACACTTAAAAATGAATCTTGAAAGTAAGGATGTTTTCCTTGAACATAAATATTTTTATGTAGGATGAGGCCATATTTGACTGAAATTAAGGTAGGGCCTAACAGAAGGGTTTCTAAGACCTTACAAAGGCACTTAAGGAGCAGATCTCAAATGCTTAATTCTCAAATGCTTTGGTCATTAACAATGTAGGTGAGATGTGAAAAGCAGCTCATCAGGCGAGCTCACAACATCTCAGCATGTCTAAAGAGGAAGCAGACCTTTCTGATTTTGACCCAGAAAAGAAAATGAACATTTCTTGTTACCTTCTCCATTGCAGTTAATAATTTCAAGCTCTCCCGAGAGCCTCTGACTTCCTCCTAGATCTTCACATTGCATCCATTCAAAGAATAAAAGCTACACACAAATGAAGAGATAAGAGACATCATTAGTGAATATGGTTCACATACTATCTTTCTGAAATATTTAAATTGTTAAATGCCTTCACTAGTCATAATCAACAAACATGTTAACTTCATGAATATGCCCCTATCAAGTAAGTCAATTAAAGAAACTGAGATTTGCTTACAAAAAGAAGACTATATCCATGTATTGGTGGAACAATTGCTTGGTAAGGCAAACTCAGTATTCATCAGTGCTGTTAAACTGGTTGTCCCTTTATGTAGGTCTGAGTCATCTGGGTTTGCTTTGTTTGTTTGTTGTTTTTTTTATGTGGAAGCAAAATATATTATAGTTTGCTTTCAAGACAAACTGAACCTTGGAGATTTAAGTCAAAACAGTGGATCCTGCTGGTTTTGTAATATAATTGTAATATCTTGTGTGAAACTTGAGAATTGGATCCCAGTCTGGATATAAATTAAAGACTATTTACTACAACCCATTTTAAACAAGCTTGCTACACTTTTCCCAAATGTTGCTGTAGGTAATTTTTTTTAACACAGTAAAGCTTGTACTAGCATGATTGCTGTATTTCCGCTTTCCAACCTTGCCTAGCCTCTCATTTAGAAGGGCAATACAAGTATTTTTTTCCCCTTTTCTTTGCAGATGAGGGATATAAACATGAATATCTTTTTTCTTGCCATATTAAGAACATAATCAGAGCTCATTGTAGCTAGCAGTGATAAAACAAGGAGAAAAAAAGATAGATGTTGTTTGGGGTTTTTTGAGCTACAGTTATTAATCTTGCACTGCTAGTATGCTTTTTGACATTTCCTTCACCATGTACATACCATAATTATCTTTCCCTCCTACAGCATTTTTCCCTCGCTTTTTTCTCTCCTATCTCCTCCCATGACCATCTCCACTCCCATAATACAGAAAATATCTTCTACACTTTGCTTTTCAGGTTTTTCATTTGTCATTTTGTATAATAAGATTAGATTTCATAGTCTACACAGGGAAAGCCTACAGGTATATACTGATAAAGAATGCTTCAGCTAGAGGGGGGTGTGTATTTTGTGCTCTTCTTTCCCCTCTGATTGCAAGAAGCAAGCAAAATATATAATTTAACCCTGTAAGAAAAATAACATTTACTTATTTTGGGAAACACAAATGTGCTGTAATATACACATATATATTCTAAATAATAATCAAAACAATTAATAGTAAGTATTCTTAAATATTTAAGCAGTATTAAAATATCCTTAAAATTTAAAAAATACGTAGCCTGACAGTTTTCAAGGATTTTGCACATATCTCCTTGCCAGATGTCCTAAGAAATAAATAATAAAGTAAATTTAAATCCTTATTGGTCATATAATCCTGATGAAGGCAACAAAGCTGCAATACCTAAAGAGAAACAGAACTTGTCAAACTACAATGTGGCTGAAATTTTTCAATATGGTGACAAATGGGCACTAAGAAGGACTAAAAAAATTCCCTTTTTATCTGTCAGAGCAGACTGTTTGAAAGTGATGCTTCCCATTGCAGTCATCAAGATATCATCTCTTCATTTTATATGCCTTCAGCCTGCTATGATGAGTAGTACATTTAAAGTAAAAAAAGGTTACTTTTTCATGTTATATGGGTTAACTTTTCAGTTGGTATATAACAAAACAAAATTACTTTTCATATTTTTTTCCTATAAAAGCAAGGGTAAAGCAACTATTTTGTGTGTCAGTCTGACTGTCCATCTCCTTCAAATACTTTTTGACTATTTTATCCAAATGAACAAATATGAGGGAATGCTGGGTCTTGAGCATGATGATTTCATTTAATTTATCAAAAAATTCCTGAATAGTCTTTCACAGAAAAGCCTGAACCAGTGTCCTCAGGATAACAAGGACATGTAACTTCCAGTCACTTCAGAACACTGATGTCACATTTTTTCTGATTATGCAACACATCCTTCAATATGTTCTTTTCCTGTAAAAATGAGTCTCTTATACTTTCTGCTATGTACAGTAAAATTCTTTTAGCTCTTTAAAACACCAGATATTGAGACCACTTCAAAGCATGAAAACCTGACACTGTTTATAGGCTTACAAACTTAGATTACCTCAATAAATTAATTTTTAGTGCTATAAATCTACTGAAAATGCCAGATTATGTGTACCTGAGGTGAAAATTTAGTGTTGCCCTGCATAAGAACTAACTATAACCCTGTATAACCTTTACATATACATCATGCAATTTAAAGCAAATAGTTGATGTAGATGAATACTATTGCCAAAGATGCCAGAGCATAAGAAACTCCTTACTTATGCCAGAGCATAAGTAGCTTAGTTATATTCCTTCATATTGTTTAGAGTATAATAAAATATTTCTGTTGGAATGGGATAATGACTATCTATTCCAACTGTCTTACCATTTCATGGCTGTCCAAAAGTTAGAGCATGTAATTTAATCATTATCCAAATGTTTTTTAAACACCGGTAATCTGAGGCATTTACCACCTCTCTAAGATACCTGCTCCAGTGGTTGACCACCCTTTCAGTAAAGAAAAGCTTCCTTATGTCCAGTCTAAGCCTCCACTGGCATACGTTGTACCATTTCCACATGTGCTATCACTGGATACCAGGGAGAAGAGCTCAGCACCTCCCTCCTCCCTCCACCTCCTCAATAAACTGCAGAGAACAATGAGGTAATCCTTCACCCTCTGTTTTTCCAAACTAGACAAGCCCAAAGTCCTTATCTGCACCTCACAGGACATTCTTTCTAGAGTTTTTACCAGCCTTTTTGCCTTCCTCTGGACAGGCAAGGACCTTCACATCCTTCTTAAATTGGGGGGACGAGACTTGTATAATTACTCAATATGAGGATGCACCAATGCTGAAGAGAGAGGGATAACCAATTTGTTGATCAGCTGGTTACACTGTGTTTGATGCACCCCAGGATGCAGTTTTCCGTCTATTTCAGAACCACTGGCACATATCTTTCAACTGAAAAAGAGATTGTGTACTCTAGAAAGAAGTGCAGATAGAGGTTTATGGGGTTGTGTTGTTGCTATTGTAATCAACACTTTTGTACTTCTTACGAGTTGCCTATCAGCACTGAAAAGAGTCTAGGCAGAATTATGCTTTTTTGGAGTTAAGACGTCAGGGCTCCTACAAGTAATTCAAAACTTGGATCTCTTCTTTAAAGGAACAATAGAATCCACTTCTTATTCTGAAGATTTAAATTTTATTTCACAAGTGCAACCAAATCACAAAGCACTCCTGTTGGCATTCAGCGACAGTAGACATATTTTCACCTCTGAATACTCTGCTGCTGGTTCAAGCAGATTTAAGGAAATATTTTACAGCATTTGTAATTTTCTCAGTTTTTCACTTCACCAGCATTCAGCAGCGTTCTCACGAAAGAAGTTGAGATCAGCCAGTTTGCATGTCTTTTGCACAAATAGCTCCCAGACATAATCTTGTTTACAAATATTTTTTCATAAGTGCTAAAAATAGAGATACATTTATCACTTTGGGGCACCTAACACCTAGAGCAAGGATATGATTTTAACAGTGTTCTTAAAGGGGATAGCTGATGTTAAATTTTGGTATATATTGATTCATGGCCAGAAACAATGCAAAATCTATGGATCCCTTAAAAAGACTAAATTGGCGCTAACAGAAGAAACAAATTGATTTCTGTTCTGCTCCCTGTGCCACTGAATTATGTTTGTTAATTATTGATAATATCCTTTGTGCTCCACTTTTTCCACTTCTTACCTGGTTGATGTAGAGGCTTTTTAATCTGGACTTTTTTTTTTCCCCAGATAACTTGAATATTTTCCTACCAGATTACTTCATTGACTTTCAGTGCTGCTTTTATGCCACTTAAAGCACATCCTTCACTTTTATATGTGTGAAAGCTGATGCTTTGAAAACAGAATCTGTGAGATTGGCCACACTGTCCTGTGTCTTGAGAGTTGACTCAAAGGCAGAGTAGTATATTTGCCCTTCATGTTTTCCAAACAGCACATGGGGAAGGACAATCCAATTCTTGTCTTCTGAGAATACCCACCAGCTCTGTCACTGCCAGGCAGTCAGGATGCTGCCACACACCTTCAGCCAGATTGCTCATAAGCATCCTGGAAGAATTTTTAAAAGACTTAATTGTAGACCTTTTAGCAATGCTTAGGATTTCTGGTCTTGCATTGAGACTCCATCATGCTGTTAAATGATGTGGTTAGGAAATAAATTAAGTGGTCTGTCCTCAGATTAGTTCCTTAACAAACTTAAGGTAATATTGGTATTTCCACCTGGATATGTAAGAAGGGTTTCATGTCATCGCAATTCAACATTTAAAATTTTACTGAGATTAATCTCTTTTAGGTTGGCCATGTTAAAGTTTAAAATTCATTAAGAATTTAATTGTTTTTACGTTTATATCTAAGCCAATACAACCAAAAAAGTCCCCCCCAAAAAAGATAAGCAGACACCCTACTTTTATTTCTTTCACTAAATACTTCTGTGTATCTATATATTTTTACATTATTTTTATGTATTTGTTATGTTCTCTAAAAGCAAAATTATTCTTTTTGAATAAAACATTTTTGCATTTCTGAGAGCGGTATTTTGTTCATTTGATTCCCAGCTCATTCCTGCAATCAACAGTGTTCAAGATATTATGGGATTCCCCAGTGAAGATTAAGTACTGGAATACAACATACTGTTAGCCACAGACAATGTGCCAACAGTGCCTACAGACTTCTAGAGCAAGCTCCTTGCAAGATAAAAGCTTTTCCTTGGTTAGAGAGGAGTCCAACACGGCTAGCAAGCCCCTCTTCCTAATCTGTTTTCTGATAGTCTGGCAAGTATCATAGGGATTTCAATACCAGAAGCAGTTGTCATTTTCCTTTCACTAGAACAAAAAGACATTCACAGTTTGTCAGGGTTTAATAAATCCATGCGAGACGGGAACGACATAACACCAATGTGATGCAGAAAGTTGTTCCCTTTTATTCTTCAGCAGTGCTTCTTTTAAAGCTTTTTACCTTCTGTACACACAACACGGAACTCTACATATGGTTTGTACACATGCTTATGAGATTATACAATTGGTTATAGGTGATAAACAAAGCTAAGCATGCACTATATCATTGGTATATGCAGATTACTAATTTGGGCAATATTTCCTATATTCCTTGGCCAGCAAGGAATTCCCTACTTTTGGGCAATATTTCCTGTTTTCTTTGGCCAGCAAGCAACCTTCTACTTTTGGCCAAGATCCAGTTTTCTCTGGCCAGCTGCTTGTTTCTTGCAGCATCAGCAAAATACTTCCTCCTATCTATCTTCAAGGACTTTCACAGGTCTGTTAAGACAGACCAGCTGTTAAGGCAGACTAGACCCTGACACACGGTTATAGAATAAAGCTTGAAAAGCTAGATTCAAAAAGAATGAACTTTTCAGAACATATGATAAAGAAGCTAACAACTATTTTGAAAAGATTCCTGTACAATTTGATGTGGTCATGTTTCTTTCATAACTAATGAACACATGCAATTAATTCATTGAATCATGGAATATTTCATTGGAAGACACCCATAAAGGATCAAATTTCATTAGTTTAATGACCAAATGAAAATTGAAGCTAGCTAAGGTCTTGTCCTGCACTAGACCAACCAAAAAGCCCTCTGTGTTTAATGTGGTCTTGTCTTGGGAACTAAGAAACACTGCATAAACTTGGGCATATATTATATTGTCTTTGGCTATAGGCTCCTTTCACATTTAGTTTTGTATACAGGCATTCACATATTATATATGTTTAATGTTTATTTAAAATGTCAATAAATCTACTTAATACCAACTATTGGTGTGGATGCCCTAAATGCTGATAAAAAATTGAGACACAGACACGCAGTATAGGAAAAGGGTATTACCTTGGTTTAATAGGATTCCAGGTGCACCACGACGACTCGAGCCCCGATGATATCTCCCGTATACAATTCATGGACCCCCTAGGTTAGCACACTTATGTCTCCAATGAGTCTCCAATGAGAAGTCTAACAAATGAAGTAATTGCCCCCTTATTAAAATTACCTCCCCCCAAAAAGGTTACAACTTAGTTTACAAAAACATGTCTCAGTGATGGGGCTCTGTTCAAGGTTGGTGCCTCATGCTCTTGAGATTGTGGGGATGTTTCGTCTTCCCCAAAGGATTCTGAGCAGGGCAAGGGTGATAAACATGTAGGGTTAAGATACAGGGAGTAAAAAGTACAGGAATGGGGAAGGGTAAAAGGATATATAAAAAGAGTGTAAAACTATAATGAAAAAAGACAAAAAACCCATCAGGCCTCAGTGTCTAGAAAAGATCTTATGTTTTAACAACAAAACTCATGCTGTTATAGAAAATTAGAAACAACAATAATTAAAATAAAATTATAATAGCAGGGTGGTAGTCAGTTTGCTACAAGTATGATATTAGAATGCCTCGGGATTTTTTCATTCTCTTTATTTTTTATTGTTCTCTCTCCATTTTGTTAAATGGAAATAAACCTCATTTGTAAATACTCTTTTCCTTCTATTTTGTTTGCTTGTTTGTTTTTGGTTTTTGGGGGCTTTTTGTCTGGTTTTGTGATTTGCTTGGGTTCCGGGTTTTTTGCATTTCCAAGAACAGATGTTTGAGAATGTTTTGTGTTTCTAAATATTCCTGGTAGGTGGACAAGTAGTGGTGGCTACTAGACTTAGACTTAAAAGTGTATATATCTGAGAGATCACAGAGGAAGAAAAGCTGTTAAGGTATGAGTCATCTGACCAATTTTAGACATTTCCTTTAGTATGAAATGAACTTGCCCTGTAAGTGTCTGTCTTTTCACTGGCAAAAATGAAGCTTTAGATCATTATCAGGATGAAGCATTAACAGAAACTTTTACACTAAGTAATGGCCTGTATTTAAATGAGGACATATTTAATCCTGTTGTAGAAAACTGACTGTTTTTGAGATTTTTGGCCTTACTGTCTCAGTGCCTCAACAGAGATATTAGTGTGTTACTAAGAAAGATGGGAGTGTTCTTTAAGAGGGGTATATATAAGAATGTTAAATTAAAATTATACTGACTTTTAAATAGTTTTTGCATTAATACATAATTTTTAAATTGTCTGTATATCCCCTTGAGATTTTTAAGCATGAACTGAAATATGTTTAATTATATATATTTTTTAATATATACTAAAACTATGTAAGCATATAATTGATAAATTAACAACTATACAGTTTCAGTTTAATAACAGAAACCAGTTATGTGATTCATCTTCTTGAAGACAGGGAGAGATATTTCAATCTTTTCACTTCTTATGCTTGTCAGTTGATGAGATTTCTTTTGTTATGATAAATGGATTGATGCTTAATTGTGATAGGTGTAATTTATATTACTTTGGTTTTACTAATCAGTTCCTAATCCTTTTTCGCTTTATTTTTCTGCAATTTAAATAACTACTGAGTTATGTAACAGTTACTTAAACCAGTGCTTGCAAATTATTCTGGGAACTGGTCTCACTGTTTGGCAATTGATTAAATACTTTTATCAGTTTCTATATCTCAGCCTCTCCTTTTTCTCCAGCTATGACTTTCTATTCCTTTTTTCCATATGTTCTCAGGGGATATTTATTATGATATTTATTAATTTTTTGCTTAGTTATAAACATTCAGCACTCAAACAACAATCAGCAATTTCTCTCACTTTGATGTTGTTTGCATCTTCATATAGATTTAGTTAATGCATTTCTGCTTTTTGCCTCCTTGCACTGAGAAGTAAAAACATTTCAAGGTTGAAAGGTGTATTTATATTAGAGAAATAACATCTGCTTATCTCCCTTTTAAATTCCTGAATATTTGAAGTTCAATGGAAATTAAAGTGTTAATTATGCAGCATGATGTTCTCTCTTCATTTTGGATCATATCAGATATCATTTAATAAAGAGTTAACAGAAATTTTGCCTGTTTCTTAGCCAAACCCTTGGTTTTCCCAGGAGACTGTAGCAGGTGTTTCCAAATGTAGGGCACTGGCTAGGCAGAGGATGTCCAGGCTGATGCCATTCCGCTACACTCATTCCCTGGAATTAAGTGGATTAAAACTGTTGGAGATACATCTTTGTGTGCAGCAGTTACACTTCTGGGAACAGTGTAAATAAGCTGTTAGATACCCACAATATCTTCCTACTACAAGTGTTTGCATTGAAATCAAGAAATCAATCAGGTCAGTAAAGCTAATAAGATATTCAAATATCTGCAGGAAAAAAATCCTGGTTATCTGTGTTGTTATGGACTACACCTCAACTCAGGATTTTTACTATGATTATGGAGTTAAAGGAACTATGGAGTTTCAGCTTCTTTAAAACACATCATTAACAAATTTCTGCTACTGAAAATGTATGTGAAACTCATAACTCTGGTTTTTAGATAAACCACTGACATGTTTCATCCACTGGCATCTTTTAACCTGAGAAAATAAAATTGTACATGTATTGACCTAGCCATGCTTGAAGAAGGGACAAGAAATCTAGGTTTCCAAAAACCTGGGTGAATTTTCATTCTACTCAGTGTGGAATGATTTTCATAAGTTCTCTCAAGCTACACATCAGTAGGCATGCATTACACTGCACATTTATTTGTAGGATCAGAACCCTAGTTCCTAGCATTCATATACATAATCACACAACAAGTCTTTTTTCAGAGAATAATAATCTCAGCAATAGGCACAGGTACATAGATGAGCAATAAAAATAGCTTCTTTATCAGCTAGCAACGACTAATATCAGACCTCTGAAAACCTAAGAATAAAATAATTTTCAGATTCTTGTTGCTAGCATGGATAACATCCCATGGGTTGCATAGCTTGGCCAAAAGGTGATTATAAAGATTGAATAACTTAGGAATGTCAGTAAAGATCATTTAGGATACAAAATATACATTCCACAAATCTTTCCTTTGTTTCTGGTTTGCTCTGTTTTGTTTTTTCATGGAGTAATAATGACTTCTTAAGCATTTGATAGAATTTTTAATATGAAGTAATGTTTCAATTAACCAATACATTAATCTCTTTAAACCAATTAAGACATTGCAAAACAAAAAGGCAAATAATTTGGTTGAAATAACACAGTTTATTTATTCTTGAAATTAAAACCAGACAAATGAGACAATGTTATTAAAAACTCTCAGCTGTGAGATAATCAGTGTTTAACTGGCTGTCGAACAGCAGTGCAATCCACAGTGCAATCTGCTACTGAACATGTGCTATTAAAAAAAAGTCAGTTAAACAGGAAATTTTACAGAGTGCTGCAATTATTAAAAGTTAAATCAGAACAATCTTATTCTGAAAAATAATGTTTTAAATTAAGATAGAGATAATTCTAGGGGACTAATTAGATATAATTCTAAGGGACTGTCTATTGCACAACAGACATCTGACCTGCAAAAGGCTGCAATGTAAACATTTAAATACATTTTTAAGTCAAAAATTACACCCATGTGAACATATTTTCCCTCTGTTTTTGTCTCAGGGATGAACTCTGTACGTACTGCTTGACAAATAATCAGGAAGAAATTCCCAAAGCAAAATTTTCTGCAGTGTGCGACTTTTCATTTTCCTTTGCCTGTACACACAAACCTAATAGAAAGTTAATGCCTTTCCTCCACTTTCTGAGGTTTGTTTGCAACTAGCCAGAACACTTAAGAAATTAGAGAGCAAGCAGATGGCAAGACAAGCAGCATAAATGAAAATAAGATATGACCCCTTAGACTTTATTTTCATTTGGTCTTTGGATCTAACTCCACATATAAAACATGGGTTATTTCCATTTGAAATATATTGAATGACAATTTTTTAAAAGAAAACCCAATAGACTCAAATTTTGCCATCAAACTTTGCTTTATTCTCCAACTTACAAGGGATGTTAAGTCATTCCTTAATTTTATACTTCAGCAGACTAAGCACAGTGATTTGAAAAATTTTCTTCAGAGGGAATATAGAAATGGCATATTGAGAGCACATTATTTTTGATTTTTAGCAGTGCTAGTTATTTATTGGTGCTAAGAGAATAGAAACATGGAACAAAGTAAACTTTATCTTCCTAGAAACCATAATGTATATTTCTTTTCTTCTGAATGAGCAGGCTGATGATTTCAATGTATAATGGAAAATGCACTGATATACTCAAGTTAGTTTCCAACTACCTGGCCCAGTGACCCATGGACATTACAGCACACAACTTGATGGGAATGAGATACTCAAGCACTGCTCAGGATCCTAAGGATGCTTTTTCAGCTTGTGTTGATTTCTTTGATCTTTGAGCTAGTTTACGATTGTCACCTATAGTAGATTATTGAAAGACACTTTACAATTTTACAACAAAAGTTATAACCATGCTACGACAGGGAGGTAGATTTACCCTCCACCATTCTGTCCAGTGTACCATGCACAGCTGCAATGACCAAGCTGTGACAGTGGACATATTTGGACCTTGACAAAATAAAGTGGATTGTTTTTACAGCTTAGGCTTCCTCTCTCCTTCTTTTTTTTTTTTTTTTTTTTTTATTTTTCCTTTAAATTGGCTCAACATATGGTGAAGCTATCATCACATGATGGGAACTTCTGCAGTTTGGTTTTGTGGCAGACCTGCAGTGAAATAACTTAAAGAGAGAAGTACTGTAATCCAAGAAAATGCTGCTCACCTTCTGATGGAAAGTGGGTCAGTGCTAATATACACAGCAGAACATCAGCATGTTCTCTGTCAAGGTTGGCCAAAAACTCTGTTCATGTCCTGACTTGCCATAATAAAAGAATAGATTATAAAACTTGAAACACAGTGGGACCCTCTACCTTGGTGTTACAAAGCCTATCTTCTCATAGCAGTCTTTCTGTTTTATTGTAAATAACAAAATAGCTTGTTTTTTTTTTTTCTCTAAAATAGTTCTTCTGCTCAACATTTTGTTTTCTCTCTTCACTTTGGAGTCTCCCAACCACTTCCCTTAACATTATTGCCAGAGGAAGAAGGATAGAAGGCAAGGTTTACAAGGGAAGTCTGCATCCTTTCTCATAGCATGAAAAAAATCTTCAGGAAATCATCAAATTCTTCTGAAATATTAGATGCTTACTATCTGATGCTGAATTATCCTCACAATATGATAGCTTCATTCTTCGAGACACTTAAATATGAAAGGATTGGAGTGTAGCATCCAGATGATTATTTTAATCCCCTGGGTCACAGGAAGACCAACTGCTTGGCTTCAGATATTAACAGAATCAAGGAAGAAACTGAAAGCTCAATTCCCTAACCCCAGACTAATCCCCTAAACACAGAAATGTTCCATCTCTGTGTGTGAGAGCATAGCATAAGTAGATTGCACCAACGGAAAAAAACCAACTGAAATACTCTGAAGATTCTGTAAGGTAAAACTTTTTAGTGGATTGATATCCTAGATGGCCAGGAGCCTTCTCATGGGTGTCTAGATCATGAACTCAGCAGGAATTAGGTGCAATGTAGAAACAGTGTAAGAGCAAATAAAAATGAAACAAGCTTATGAACAAATAAAATAAAATACAATTAAAAATTTGAGACAAGAGGATACAAAGCCAAAGTGGAATGTTGTACTGAATTAGACTCTGTCTGTTTCTCTGCAATTTGCACACAGAAACCAGAAATTTCTGCTATTCATATCACTTATATCCAACTTAGTTTTGTATGTACATTATTGTAGGAACCTAAGTCCATCAGATGTTAGCTGCTATACAAATAAAAGGCAATGATTCTATATTTTCAGGTGTTTAATAATTTTAAAATTAACTCAGAGAATAAATTAGTTTTCTGGGATATATCACCATTGACATGGGCAAACCTCTCTCAATCCTTAAACTATACTCATCTCTGACAGTTTTTAGATAAAGTTTTTAATTTGCTATTTTTTGATAGCTGTATTTGTCATAAGCCTATTCTTTTTAATTTTCAACAACTGACATTAAAAGCAATTCCTATGTCATTCTTGTAGTTCTATCCCTTATGTCCTAATTAACCCTCAGATGTATACAGATTGGCATTGGGATTCTCATGGTGGATGAATTTGTTGACTAAATTTCAGCTGCTCACTCCCTCAGAATTGTTTTCAGTTTTTCAGTCAGGTTTGGAGCCAAACCATTGCGAAGAGTCTGTTTGTTTATTATAGCATTCCAGACAAGCAGAAGACTTTTATTGTTTTGGAAACTCACTTATAACAATAAAAGCACAATCTGGACATCATTCTGCTATTTGCTTCTTGAAAATACCTGTTGTTTCAATCCAAATCAGTGAGTGAAATACAATCATATCACTTAAGCTGCCTTCTCTGAATATTTATCCAAAATTGACTTGCTGCTATGGCATAATAAGTGAACAATCTCAGAAACTGTTCTTACTTGAGGCAGATGGTAGTAGTATCAAAGCTCAGAAGACTTCCAACTCCTGTCATGATTATAATCACCTCCGGGCCAAAAAAATATTTAGGAAGGGTTTGAAAGATGTGCAGTGTGATGAAGAGAGTGAGAAAGTAGGTTATAGGAAACTCAAGCTCATTGAATCCCTAGGCAGTAGGTTAACAGAGCTTTGACTGAAAGTGTTAAGTGTTTCCAATGAGGTATGCAGGGCACTATAATCCAATGAGATAAGATAAAGCAGAGGAACAAATTGTTATTCCCTTCCAGATGGGAAAAGACCAAACATTGGTTTTGTTACTCTGAAAATTGCTTTGCAGCAGATGAACGTTTCAATTCTAAATTGTCAAAGATGCTACTGAGTGAAATGATGCTATTCATAGCAAGATCTTAGGGGTTTTTGCTACCATTTTTTCATGTCCATATCAATGTTCATTAGGCTTTTCTCAGTTTTTGTCTGCACTGAATTAACTGGGGTGAGGGGTGGGGTTACAGTGCCTAACACTAGAATGCTTAAAATATTCTACTCTCATATTCAGATGAATAACCCTCTCTAGGGAAAGATTCACAGTACCTAATTTACACAGCAGTTGTGATCTACAAAAGAATCCCAGATTCAACTCTGTGTACTGTCCTAATCTAAAGAGCAATGTTTCATTGCTATTAAAGGAAAAAGTCAGAAGTATGCAGAAAAATCTCCCCCAACCCTTTCCATGTGACACAATTGTTTGAATTCTATGGGAACAATAATCCTCAATTCTTTTCCAGGACAGCAGTTGGGTCTCACGTTTTCAGACCACAGAAACAGCATTGGAGTAAAATTAAATAAAATATTAGTGTTAGAAATTTACAACTGTGATAGGCCAGAAGATATATGGAGGATACTAATGGAGTTTTTGAAATTTAGAACTTATATATCACTTTCAGGCATAGTCCTGAACAAATCCAGACACACCTTAAAAAGTAACATTATTGATAATAGTCCTCTGTAAGATTAGACATTAGACAGATGGAAAATCAACTAGCTTTTGGCTAACACTAGGTGAATGAAGTGATCAGTTTGCAAATCTCTATACAAAATGACTCATAAGGTTGTTTTTTTTTTGGTCACATATATTTGTGAATAATTGTATAGTTAAGCTTGAATCAGAATGACTTAGTTGCATTTTGGATTTTTTATTTCTGCTTCCCAGACCATGAAACTCCTTTTCCAGTGTGGGGAAATTTCCAAAGTTGTGTTACCATGGTCTTTTGCGAAATGAAAATGCAAACAGTTTGTGGTCTGGGCTGAATCTTTGTGCCCTTGGAACATGTACTTTATTTCTTGTGGTAGTGGTGGGGCATGAACTGGTGGATCTGTTTTCCAAAGCATTTTTAGCCTCAGAAATGAAGGTGCTCCCCAGGGACTTCTCACAGTGCAATACGACTGGCTTTCTACACAGCAATGGGAAAGGACCAGTAAAGATCAGGAAGCAATGGGACCTCGACTCCATACTGGGCCATGGGAGCACTTAATCAGTGCCTCAGGTCCAACAAATATTGTCTAAATATGTTTATATACCATTAATTGGTTAACGTGTCTTCTGTCTGGTTATGTACCAATGCAGATGCCGTAAGTGAATCCAGAAAAAGGGAAAAGAGCAAAATACCCCTTTCTTGTCCCTTCCTTTTTAGTTTCCAAGTACACTTTATATTTTATAACATTTCTGTGGTCAAGGCTAGGCAAGTACTCCCAGCTTTCTGAGCTTTCTGCAAAAGTAGATTTAGAAAACTTGCAGAGTGCTCGTATGTTCTTTTTCTTTTTTAAAAAACATTGTGATTTCATACAAAGTTTATGGCAGATAGTAAAGATGATTATATACCACTCTGATGAATATTGTTCCGCTACACAAAATTCATATTTCATACACTGGGAACACAGGGACTATAAATTCATAATGATTACTGGTACTTCTGAACACTATTGTGGTTGCAGAAAGCACTTTATTATCTACCACTTTAATGTTTGGAGACCTTCACCATTCTAGTAAAGTAAAACTAAAGTAATACAAAGCCTTCTCTTTAAACTGAAGTGCTTTCTGTTGAAATGTTCGTAAATAGCAGAACTAAAAATAGATCACCATCAGCAAACATAATTTATTTAAGCCTTTATATTTCCTGATTCTTACATCCTCCTACCATTGGAGCAATGATTACTCAAATCCATCTTAATTCAGATGACACATTTTTATTTTCAAGAATTATTTCACTAGGAGTTTTGCACTGGATTCAAAGTGCTGCATTATTAAATTTTCTCTGAATCTTCAAAAACATCTTCAGCAGTACTTACATAAATTTGAGAATCTGAGCTTGGATAAATTAGTATTTTTATTTAATGATTGTTTTGTTTAATGATTACATTGCTTTTTCTTTAAGTAAAAGTATATTCCTCAATAGAGAATATTTTGCTAAATTAGTCTTGTTTTTTCTTTTAATTAACGCCATTTGTAAAGATTGGATTGAGTTTTCTATAAAGGTTTCCATGCTCTCTCTTTTTGACCAAAGAAGATCAAACAACCAAATGTGTTAATTTTCAGTAATGGTGTAGCGATGGCATTTTTAGTTATGTTATCCATTGTCAACTTGATGAAAGTTTGAATATACATAAAAACAGTTATGCTGCAAAGATACCTGCAATTAGCCTTATTTCTCTCATCTTTATTTTACTTTCCTAATCCTACCCCACTCCTGAAGTTCCTTCTATTCAATGAAAATATCATATTCTTATTTATGCACTTATAGATAAAAGTTATAGTTGTGAGGCATCATTTCTATAGGTTATATTCCATATTTTCCCATATTTCATAATAGCACAGTCTCCTTCCTTTCCTTCCATCTTCTTGCTGATCCATGTGTCTTCTAGCATCACCTCGGTTGCATGGATGCAATCACCCTTTTTCTCTCTAACAGAACTCTAGTCCTACATTATGAACGACTCAAGGTGGCAATTGGAACATTAAGCCTAGATGAATTTAGCAGTGCAAGCTGGATATATGTACAACTCAGTCTCTCACTCATGTATTTAAATAATTAAATTACAGCATGTTTACAAACTGGGAAAGAAACCTGTATTTTAGTTACATCTGCAAGTTGGCTTCTTACCTTTGCATGTCTTCAGGTTCCCAAGTTAGTAAGGAAAAAAATGTATCCTGTGTGAAAACAGTATTTAATATTTGTTTTTGCATTATTTTATCTGGTAGAAATATCAATCTTTCAACAGGAGGGAAAGGGCACATAAGAAATCATACAGAGAATAGTTACTTCTAATTGAAATAATTGACATATACAAAGGAATGTTTCTGCAAAAGTTGAGCTCTAGAGTTTAAATTTTCCTAACACTCAGTTTCATTTCTAGTGCATAGTCTAGAGAGCTCAAGTGAATTCAAACATTCAGGGCCTCTCTTAAAGAATCCAGTATTGACTTTCTATGACATTAAACAAAATTCTGATTTGAAAAACAAATCAAAGCAAAAAAAAAAGTAAGTCTATATGCTCAGATGGTCTCAGATTGTCTCACAGCATTAGAAAGGTTTGACTTACCAATCTTTTTCATTTGCCTTCAAGCAGAATAAGAAGGTTTTGGCCCTCAAAAGTTTAACATTCAGATCTCGGTCCAAATAACATGTATCAAGATTTGTGCCCAAACATTTTGTTTCACTATAAGCTGAAAATATAAGAAGACCAGGTTTTTAACTGGGATTTATAACATCTCTACTATCCAAGGGACACTCAGTAAAATCCACCTAATTTAAATTGGGGGGGTGAATTTAAAATGGATTGGTTATCTGCATTAAATTTTTGTGTGGACACTGATTTGTTTTATACTTATTAAGTCCCTAAATTTCCAAATAAGGGGTTAACACTGTTAAACTAATCAGGTTTGCCATTCTGATTGACTTTCCTGAGTGTTCAGGAAAGAGAAGTGTTCACTTACAGAGGAGGAGCTGTTCCTTTACAGTATTTAAATTCTTCTGTGTCTGGAAAGCAAAAGTTATTAAACACATGCAAGCATTTGTTTCCTTTAAATGACTGAAGTTAAGAATGGCCACAGATAAGGGAGATCTTATTCTGTCCACAGCAATTTACCTATACATTATTTTTATTTTTGTGTGTCTTTTTATAAGTACATACCCATTCCTATGCACTCTGTCAGTCATGAATTAGGAAGACCAACAAGGGCAGAATAATTCTCACTTTTCAGGTGGAGAAATTTAAGAGTGAATTATACAGTCAATAAAATACGTGAGAAGTGAGAATCTTATACTGGCATCACTCTCAACAATTCCTGGCTGGGAAGTATTAAAGTCAGTCTGCATCTGGAACCTCATTAACAGCTAAACTTTACTTTTTTTTAATAGGTTAGTGAACATATTATGTTACAAAACATTTTACCTTTGATTCCAAAAGGAAGAAGCTATGAAATTGTGCTTTTAATGGTATTTAATTCCAGTAAATATGTAAATCTGAACCTTATTAGTTTTTATAACTATAAAAAATGTGTGAAGCATCCAAACTTTAGCTGAGGTAAATCTGTATTTTTCAGACCTTTGTAAAGCAAAGCACTTATTTTCACGCTGTGTTGTCATTTACTAAGCTGCCACCTGAAGTACTCTGTGACACATGATGAAATTTATTTTCAAATTTTTTAACTGCGTTTCTGTTCTATTTTTTTTTTCATAGACCATGTTCAGGCAAAGATAAGGTTCTGCTGTTTTGCTTTTGCAAATCTTTTGGGGATTATCTGCTTAGTAACAATATTTTGTACCACAGAAATATAGAGAGAGCTGCCATACAGATAAAAAAAAAATTGGGGCAGAAAAATACCTTAAAGTTTACTATTTTTTGATCAGGCCTAAATATTATATGTATTTCACTTGCAAAGGGAAATAACATGTTATGTTGTACTAAGAGACTGAAATCAAATGATGGGAAAATGGTCCATTCCTGCCAGGCACTGTCTGCAGACAGCTAGTCAGTTAGCTTAAGCAAATGAGACAGGTACTTCTGAACTGGCACATGATTGCTGCAAACTGACAAAACAACCACAGTAAAATAAAAACTAGTCTAAAATAGTACTATTAAGTTAAACATTTGATTTTTTTTAGTAGCTTTTTATAGCCTGTGTGTTTTACCAAATGCTAACTGGCTTCTCCCAGTGGCATGTGTACTGGAAATGTCATAGTTTTTTATTAAAAACTTAACAAAATCTTTCATCAATTCTGTGGGAAATAATAATTATTACATAATATTCTTTTTGCTGCTAGTGCATGAGGTCTAACAGATTCTGTAAATAATTCCTGTCATCACTAGCTTTCCCACAGAAATAAACACCAGTTATCAGAATCACTGGAGAGACAGGGATGAATGGAACAAGAAGGCAGAGAATTATTAATAATTCGACAGAACAAGTCCAACACAACTGCTGAGAAACTTTTTAGCTTTACTGATTTGTCTCTTAAAATTTTTTTTCTTCTTACCTATCACCTTAGTTTTATGAGACTGAGGACAAATGCTAATGAGCCTATAATTGGCCTAAACCCCAGCATATTACTTTGGGGGATTTGTATTTTAAATGCATGAGTTTTTGTGGTTTATTTTTTTCCAGATAATTAGCCGATCAGTTAAACTAAATAATTTCCTGCTTCTGCTAGGCATATGCAGTCAAATGCAAACTCATTTTACTCCTACATACACCTACTTCAAAATTATTTGTAAAAAGGTTAAGACTTAAAAAAACAGTGTGTATGGAGGAGGAAATTTGCTTATGCTCAATAATGATTTTGAAAACTAATTAGTTTTATAAATCTTCCTGGGTTTTGCCTTTGTTATATGTGTACATGTTTTTCTTGGTGAAAATTTCTGCACATCTCAAGTATCTCAAGTCTTTCATTCCTCCAACTCATGCTGTCAATGCAGAAAGGATAGAATTACAGAAGTACACCTAGCTGTTATAATGCCAAAATAAGTTTGTCTACTTTTCCTAAATTTGATGTTACATAATACTGCCTGTTCTCCAATTTAAATTTAGGATGCTTTAGAAAGGAAAGATACTTTCACAAAATTCTTTCCAGGATTCAGCCTCTTTAAGTATCTGAAAAGTGCAGGAAGGCTAAGAAATTAATAAATCTTAATTCAAACAACTCTGCTTCAATCACAACTCATTACAAAATGGAGATAAATAGGGGTCTTAAAAAAAATTATCAATCATAATTATTTAGTATGGACACAAACCCACTTCAAACAATCCAAAACTCTGACATTTCTATTTCTAGAGCCTCATGTAGCCCTTGCCAAATATGTCCAGTTTGGAGTCCTATTTCCCAGGCCTGGCAATATGCATTATGAAGGTGGAAGCTTCCTATGAATGAGTTTGTACTTGATATTTCTCTGTCCTCTGAAATTCCAGTCGCAAGTAATGAGTCCTTTCAAAGCTGTGCTGCTCAGTTTGGACTGGTCTTAGCATCATGAAGGCACTGGGAATACAGCAGGAGAGGTTTTGGTACCTTCAGGGTTTCTGAGATAGAGGTCAAAGGAAAGATAATACATCCAGCACAGTTGCAGCCACAACTGCCAGCCTTCCTGCTGTGGAAGCAAAAATTATGTATAGTATGTCTCCAGTGATTTGGATTCCCATTGCTCTCCTTTTCTAGTAGCTACTGCAGAGTGGCATTTCTCAGCTAGAAAAGCTGGCATAAGGTAGAAGAATATGCTATTTCTGCAAGCACACAATGACCACACAGAATTGCTGCGTGAAAAAACAGATCTGTCTAACCAAAAGGCTTGCACAGATCTCCTAATGCCAGTGTTGGGGAAATCAGCAATAAAAGAATGGGCAGAAGCCCAGGTTTCTGCTGGCCATAGCTAATCTCTTCACTAGAAGACAACTGACGGGATGATGCTGTCAGAGATTTATGTGGCCACAATCTCTGCTAAGATACGAGAGTTTAAAAGCTGACATGGACCTGAAGAAGGTGATTTCTGGTTCCGATCTCAGTTTTAGAACCTCAGATGTAGTACATGCAGTCTAGACTCCCAAGCAAAGAGGAAACATGCTACCCTCCAGGCATAGCAATCTCTGCTTCAACAGGACCTGGCCAGCTACAAAGGAATGTTCATTGCAATCAGGGAAGAAAGGGTTAAACTCCCCAGATGTGTAGCTTTAAATACCCTTGAGTTGTTTCAATTTTTTTTTTTTAATTGTATGGAATTTTGTAATAGTTTGTCCTAATATATCATTAATGCACAGACTGTGTGTGCTGTTTTATCTTTGTATTTCTTTAGTAAGGCCTGTTTCCAGGCCACAGTTTCTTATCAGAATTGGACAACAAACATATACTTCTAACAGCTCAATTATTAAGCTGGAGACACTTGTAAATCAAGCATGGATAACAAATAGAGACATTCCTAACAAGATAAAAGAAATTATAGTACTAATTAAACTGAAAAAAAAAAGTAAAAAAGTTCCACTTCGAAAAAGTGTTACAGATATTCCTCAAAAGCCAAAGAAAATTAAGACATTTGCTAAACAATTAATTATATGTAAGGAAATCAAAATAAAGTAGCTATGTGAAAAGAGTAATCTTCCCAGTTCCTACCATTTCCAAAATGAATATATGTAGAATTCAGGGCACAAATTAGATGTATTGTGAACAGCATTTTAAGGCCATCTCAATACACAGGGCAGTAATGCCTGCAAAGTCATTTCCCATCCCTTTCTTTCCTTCTCTATCTCCTCCCTGTGGGTATTTGTACTGCAACACAAGGTCAAGATAGGAAGCTATTCCTTGTTTATTTGCATAAACATGGAGTAAGATAACAGTGTAGGGAATCCCACTTTTTCTAACTCTGCTGTTCTTCATATCCATTCTCCTGCTTATGTACTTTTATGAATTTTTTCCTCTGTCAGACAGTAAAAACACCTGATGCTGAATATATCAATGGTATGTTGCTGGTTACAGAAGCTGGCATGTTTTAGCCATGTGAATCTGCTGAGCTGCCTAATCAAAATTATGCATGAGGGTTCTGAGAACCTCACTGAGCTGGATCTTTAGACCACAGGTGAAAACCCAGTTTATTTTACTGGAAAGGACTATGAATGTGATTTTATGCGAATGTGAAACATGATTTGGCACTTAACAAAGCTTCAGTCAGAACTTGAAATTCTGCCATGTCTACAGCATTTTTATTTGGTATCGTAAAATAAAAGATCTTCCTCTCTAGAACTGCTAAGCCTTCTGTGCAGTTCTAGAGAAGCCCTTCTGTGGCCACATCCACTGACAAAGGGGAATAGATCAAATCTTTTTGTACATAAAACATGCAAGAGAGAACTGTGTGGCAAGGGACACTGTTCTTAACATTCTTCTCCTTATTTGTAGGCAGAAAACACAATATAACACCTCTGCAACTTCTCCCACAATTGCTTTTTAAGAATATTAGAAACCATGGACTGATTCCTAAATTACATTTTCCCCCTTCTGGTTAAAACATGTATATTTTAAAAAGCCATAGATAAGTATGTCAGCTTTGGAGAACTGAAGCAAAGGCTGCAGGCATGGGAAGCAATTGAGCAAAGACAAGTCAGGAACAAATAAATAATGAAACCTCACAGTTAACTTGATGTGCAAGCTCATCTCCAGAGTATGCCCAATTTACTCATATATTCCCAAGCCTGAGGCTTACGCACACTGGCAGCCTTGCAGTTGTAGTTTGGAGGGATCTGAGCACCTGGAGATTAGGTGGTGTCAGGAGACAAATCATGTTGAATGTCTTTCCTGCCTCAATGAATTTTATAAATTAAAAATGTGTGCCTTGGGCTCACTCTTTTCAGACTGTGAAAAATAAACTTTGCAAGTTTGTTAATTTCAAGTTATTATTTTATATTCCTTTGGATGCATGTCTTCATTCTATCCCCTTGACTTCATCAAAAATGCTTTGGATAGCCATATTTTACCTAGTGATTATAATCACAACAGAATACCAGTTGTGCTCAAGGTGCAATAGTAGCATTACAAAAATGAAAGACATGGGAAATAGAATAGCTTTAAGGAATGTTAGTCTTTCTGGTATGCAAACAAACTTCACAAACAATTGCCTGTTGCAAAATGTATGAATTACTAAGAGAAAAAGAGTACTGAAGCTGATCCCCAATGATAGATTCTCTTCTAAAATAGTTTTGGTTATGCTATGCAGTTCTGTTACATACTTTAAAATAATACAAGCCAAGTGTGGTTGTTGCGAAGGAGGGAAGAGGAAGGGAAGACTTTGCTCTTGCTACTTTCACTGAGCAAACTCTTAGAATCAAAAAAATCTTGAAAGTTAATGCTAAGATTAAAAACTTCCAACAGCAATACATTAAAAGGAGCACCTTGATTCAGCACTTTTATATTCTTCCCCATACACAAGATAGACATAAAGTCTTTTGCAATTCCTAGAATTCTCTCTGCTGTAAAGTATCTTCACTCTTTTCACTCCTCTGTGACATACAAAAAGAATTTTCACTCTCCCTGTCTATAATAGAAAGGCAAGGGAAGGGAGTTTGAGAACTGGGTTAGTTGATTTGTTGATTGGTGCTGCTTTTTTCTTGTGACATACAAATCTTTTTTTTATTCATTCTTGTGACAAATGTAGGAACAAGAGACCAAGTATGTTACAAACATTGCACAAACCACTTTATGGAAAAAGTAGATGCAACAGAGATGAAGCATATATCATATTTTGTTATGCAGCACTTAAATTTTAAATTGAGTATTAATTACAAAACTGTCCTGACGTTACTGATTCTGTTTGAGCACAGCAGCCTTATATCTTGGTAAGAAAATAACTAAGCAGCTTATAGAAAAGTTGATTTTCCACAAGAAAGATGACAAGCCATTGATGACTGGTTATTTGGTAACTGTCATATGTTACTGGAGATCAGCAGCCCTCCTGTGGCGGTGATTGCTGGATCGCAGCATTCATTTATTCACAAATAAGATGTAAACAAAACAGAAAAGCCCTAAGTCCTCTTTAATAAACTTCATTTGGAACTAAACAGAAATTTGTTGAGAAATCTTCCATGCTATTAATTCTAGTGCTAATCTTTGAAGAAATTTTTCAAATTAATGGAGAATAAAGAAGTGCTCAGTAGTCAGTTTCAAGGTATATTTTTGAACTTGTCTGATTTAGATCTGACATATGTTTGCTCAAGTTGTGATGGTCCTAACATATAGGTCCTTGATTTTATTTGTTAAAATTAGATGTGATGGTTCAATATTCTGCTTATTGGTTGTACCAAATCTTAAGTGAGGTACCATTATTTTAACATGGAATAAGGAATTAAGGAAAATAAGTTATTTATTAGTATAATACACACTATAGTAAATTTGACAATACCACCAAGACAGTTGCTAGTGCTGCAAGTCTATAAAAGATAGACCACAGAATAAAAGTATTTACAAGATCTTCATCTAAAATATTCAATAATTCATTTGACAACTCAGTTTTCCCTAAGACTGGGTAACTAAAGAAACCAAAACCATTGTCTGAATGCAACAGTAATCCATTTATATTTATTTTCTTTTTTTAAATAATTCAGTAGGATTTCCCAGTTCATAGACCCGAATTCATATGATCATTACAGAGATTAAAATAGGAACACAAAAATCAAAAGAAAATAGAGAAGTGAGATGATGTATGAAAAATCCACATTCATTCTACATGTTTACATTGTGCCAGGCAGGTAGTAATTTCCAGTTTTTGAAAATTAAACTACTATTTAATGTTGCAGTTTACGTAGTCATGCAAAAACCTATAAAAAGGTCAGGTGATTCACATTAAAGTGAAATCATATGGTCTGTCATGATGGAAGGAGCCAAGAAATTACATTCACTGCTAGCTCATAAAGGTAGGGAAGACCAACTAAGCACCTGAAAGAGTTATTTATTAGAAATGAGTTGCAATGAAGTGTACTAAATAATATTTATGTTCAAAAAATCTTCACTTGAAAAAAGAAATCTTGTTGTTAAGAAGTTAGATTTTTTTTTCTATATTATATATAGCCCATAATTACACACTGTATCTAAGTACTTCATGCAGACAGTATTTCAAGTCAGAATTGGTAATGAAGCTATTTTTATCTATGCTTTACAATAAAATGTATGTTAAATCTAGGATGTTTTACTATTCTTTCTGTACTTCCATTATAATTTGATTATGTTACATTTAATCTTGGCAAAATCAACAACCTGGCACTGAAAATGAGAGAATTTTACTACTATTTGATGATCTCAAGGCTATGCAAATCTAATTATTTTTACCATATGAAGATCTCTCAATGGCACTCTCATCACAGCGAGCTTAAAGCTGTATGCAACTATTAGAGTGAAAACTCAAATTTTCCAGTAGGTAGTTTTCTTCAATGCACAATGCTTATCTTATGTCTACATTATTAAAGTGATCCACTTCTTTATCCATTATACAATAGAAGGGCTTTCTTGGAACTTCAATAATTGTGTTACTGTATAGTATACAAATATTTCTCCAAAGATTTTTTTCAATGTTCCAAATTCTGTATGTTTTATGAGTCAAGCACCACAATTATATTTTTAAACAGCAGAAACTGCCTGTAATACAGATGAAAACAATGAAAAAATACGTAATTCAGACTACTAGTAATTGCTCTTTTCTATAGATTCAGAAAAGTCACCTATTTCAAAGACTTAGCTCTTGCATATGTATGCATTCATTTGCTTCCACAAAATGCTGATGTAAAACACATCAGGAAATTCTCCTACTTTTCCAATACTTCAGGAATTCCATTTAATCCTAGGGGGTTTTCTCATTATTTTTTCAATATAGAAAAAATTATTTTACCATCATAAAAATTACAAAACTGCAATCCTTTTGCTTATTAACACTTCAAATTTGAGATGAAAAGAACAAAGTCATCACTTAATCCATTAACATAAGTGAGAGAAAATGTAGTCTGAAGATATCTGTTAAACATCGGTTTGTTCTATTTTTCAATTATTTTATTACATAAAAGCTACATAATGTCATAAATTTAATAAATCTGAATCAATGGGTGTTTATAGTATAAGACTGTCTTCTCAATCTCATAGTATGGAGAGGTTACAAATCCTCTGACTCTATAAGATCAGTTGAGAAAATCCAGAGGTCCTTCCTACCAGGTTCTTCCTACCAGGACTACCTTGCTAGTTTCTCATTATTCTCTCTACATATGACAGTTACACACAGATCTATTTTTTTCATAGAAGTGTGCTGTGCATATAAATTTCATCTAAAAGTGCTGTGAAACTGAGTACTGCATGTACCATATGTCTAAGCAAACCCTCAAACACTGAAGTTATTTCCATGTATATTGTACAGTTGTGCTGGTTCTGGCTGGGGTAGAGTTAATCTTTTTCATGGTGGCTGGTATGGGGCTCTGCTTTTGATTTGAACACAGTAATGATAACAGAGACAGACATGTTTTTGTTATTGCTCAGCAGGGTTTACACAGAGCCAAAGCCTTTCTTGCTTTTCACACAGCCACGCTGGCAAGGAAGCTAAGAGTGCTTGGGAGCTTGAGAGGAGACACAGCCAGGACAGGTAACCCAAAAGGATATTTCAGACCATATCACCCCATGCTCAATATATAAATTGGACAGAAGAAGAAATGGGAGGACTTTTGGAATGATGGCGTTTTTCACCATTACACATCATGGAGCTCTGCTCTCCTGGAGATGGCTGAACACTTGCCTGCCTGTAGGAAGCAGTGAATTATTCCTTGTTATACCTTACTTGTGTGTGCAGCGTTTGCTTTCCCTATTAAACTGTTTTTATATCAATCCATGAGTTTTCTACCTTTTACCCTTCCAATTCTCTCCCTGATCCTACTGGTGGCCGAGTAAGTGAGTGACTGTCTGTGGCTGGGGTTAAACCATGACAAAAGGCCTGATTCCCAGTCAGATTAAACATTCAGTAAGTCCAGCTGGGCTGTTGCAGGTTCAGACAGCCAGAAAAAGTAAAACCAAGAAAAACATAAAAAGTATGTGTTAAAGCATAAAAAGTATGTGGCTTTGTGTTACTGGCATTTCTGGACAAGAAAAATGGGAAAAGTCCATGCAAGTTTGAACCTGCCTTATATCTGAACCTTGGTCTATCTTGTCTGCTAGAAACCACAAAGCCACAGAATGTTTTGCTGTGTGGGAATCAAAACACCTAGACATTTGTGCATTGTGAAAAAAATATTACTTCTTTGGTAACTATTAAAACCTCAAAGTCCAACACTTTGTTGTAATGGAAAACAAAATTACACATTTAACATGACAGACACATAAGTTAACTGGAAAAAGCCCTTAGAAATCTTGTTAATTCCTTCTATTTCAGATCATTTTACATCAAGGACTCATGATTTCTTTTGGGTTTAATAAGGATTACTTTCATATTAATTCAGGCCATTATTACTGTACCACTCTTTCTAAGAGGCTTACATGGAAGATATTTACAACTATATATTACATGTTTCAAAGGGTAATGTTACAAAGACTATAAAGAAAAAGTGATAAAGAAAATTTGATATGTTTTAATCTCTAAATCCAGTAAAAAATCAACCAACAAAACAAGCAAAAATCTAGTGAAAAGACCAAATAAGCTGAAGTAGTCTCAGTTGTTTTATTATGAATACTGTGAGCTTTATTTTACTAGTAATTAAAGATTAATGTTAAATCAAAGAATCAGAGGGAACAACTCATGTTAGGACTCTTCAATGAGAGCAGATAGTAAAGTTTTTATGACTATTAACAGCTAAACTAGTCTAAACGAATCTCAAATGGAGATTATTTGATAAATCATGCCATGTCTTCAAGCAAAGTGATACCAATTATCACAATGTTAGATATTTTCAAGGTCTTTTGGATGTACATTTCACAAAATCACAGAATCATTATGGTTCAAAAAGACCTCTGAGATTGTTGAGTCCACCCATTAACCACCGTATTCACTTCTAAACCATATCCCTGGATGCACATCCACAAGTTTTTGAACACTTCCATGGATAGTGATTCTACCACTTCTCAGAAACCTTGTTCCAATGCTTAACCACCCTTTCTGTGAAGATTTGTCTACTAATATTATTTCCTGTTGTTCTGGAATCCTTCTCTGCACCCTCAACTGTATTTCTCATTTATTTCGGTTTCATCATAATTTAAAACAAAAGAAATCCTCCAATGTCAAACAAAAAAAATGTTGTGCTTTTGTCATCTAATCTTTATTTGTGTGATGAAAAGTTTCTGTTCAAACAGTACTGATGTAAGCTGCAGGCATTAACATTCTTCTCAAGTCTTATAAATGCAGAGTATAATTAGAATGTAATTTATAGTTGTTACTAGAAGATGCAAATATTTACTTAGTTCACTCTTACTACTGACTCTGAAATCAAAAGTGACAATGGCACAAAACATAATCAGAAAAGAAAAACATGTAGATAATAGGACTTAAATAAATAATTTGGGTTTTCCTCTTTGTATCTACCAAACAAATGCTTAATAAAACTAGTTATTTCCTTAGCACAGAAAGATCCTTTAGGGAAATATGAAGAAGAAATATTTAGTTAAAATCTAAGCTGTAACATGATATGGATGCCAATATTGATCTTATGCAATCAGTTTAATAATTCCATGACAAAATAATGTACACAACATACCTAATTTGTTTTTACAGATAAACATTGACACTCAGATTGGAAAACGGTTACTGACATACATAATAAATGCTAGATAAACATTGAAAATAACTTGCAAAAGGCCACTTTAGTAGCCTTACTTTCAATGAAGGAGCTTAGTGAGACAGATTTCGATTTAATTTACCATGCCATGAAACAGAATAAATCTACTGAAGTCAGCATGGAATACCACTGTAAAACAACATCAAGTCAAGTGAGGACACTAAAACTAATGCTGTGGAAGAAAAGCTCTCAACAAAGGGATTAAACAGAACTCATCCTTACATTTTTTAAATACATAATAAATTTTTGTAATTGTTTGCATAAATCCCAAGACCATTTTGAGCTCCTTTCATGTGTTTAGTGTATGGTTTTTAGTCTTCTTCATTTCATACTATTTTAGCTCTGCCCATAATTTTCTTGAAAAAAAATCCAAGGTTTTAGTTCTTTAAGTATTCTATCTTTTAATATTATTATTAAAATTAAATAAAGTTATCTATTTTTTTCTTTTTTGCACATGTAAATATTCCTGTCTTTCACTGTTTTGATATGTAACTTTGGGTTATACCATAAACACTATGACTTAATCTGTCAGACTTCCTACATTCAAAATCTCTTCATTATTTTGATGTACAAGTCACTTCCCAAGATAAATTGGAGAAATCCAAAGAGGTGCTTAAAATGGAAATGTTAAGAATTTGTATTAGGAAATGTACAGACTTGTACTAGGAAAAGTTGTGTTAATACAGTTCATCTAGTAAATTTGAATCATAATTTATACTGTCAAAATTAAACAACTATACTTCTTTAATATTTACTTTTCATGTAGATGTTTGCATGAGCTTCAAAGAAAATATTTAATCTTTAAAGGCTGAGTCATCCTGATGCTAGCATATTTCAGAAATTACAATTTGTTTTCATATTTTGAGCAAATTTTAATATCACTTAGAGAAAAGAGGCAGTAAAACAAGTCAGAGTGGAGATAAATCTCATAAATTCAACAAATATCTTTAATATGTACATTGGAAAGCTGTGGAAGTCAGTGCAGTTGTTCTACGCATGAAATTTTTTCTTCTGTGGCATATGACTTAAATTACATCATAAAATTTGAAAAATCAATAAAAATCAAATGAAGGGAGAAATTATGCAAAAGGGAAAAAATATTTAAAAATAGACATTTTAATGTATTTTTTCATAGTGTAACAGTGGATATTCTCGTGGGTAAATATGCTGAGACACTGCCATTGTTCCAAAATCCTTAGTCCATTTCCTAATAAGCAGGACACCATATTGCAAGCTAAAAACAATTTTTATTTCTTAATTTCATTGAACTAGGCTCCTTGGCAACAAGAGCGTGAGCCAAAGTAAATTTATTAATAATTAATAAATGAATTAATTAGGAGGTGGCTCCCTTTTGTTATGTAACATAGTGTTCAATATTGACAGAAATCAAGTTATCTGTTTCATTAGGAATAGAATGGAGCCAAGAACTTTTAGTATTCACAATGTCTACAGTAACTGGGAAGTGCCACGACATTCAGGTAACAGAGGCATTTGTCTGGCACTTACTTGTTGATGTTTCCTGTGAAAATTGGAGTTGGTAGAATTTAAATCTCAATGGTTAAAATCGCTACACACAATTAATTTTACTTCACACATAGAATACTATCTTTGTCCTAGGACAATATACAGATTAATTAATCATTTTCTAAAATAATTTAAAAATCAAGTAATTTTTTGATCTTTCAAACATTCCAATAGATCTGTTTACACAGATGAGGAGATTTAGTAAAAGTTATGATTTCTGTGAGAGGAAAGATTTAGCCTATCAAAATTTCCCTTTTGATTTCTTTGTTCAGAACCCCAGTTCGACAATGATGAAATTAGTTCAGCTGCCTGAATTTTTTTTATTTATTTATTTTAATCTTGTTGATAAACTGTCTCGGTTTCATTGGAGCAGTTTGTGACATTCACACAAAAATAATTCTATCATTATATGTTCAAACATCTGTACATATAAACTACCAATCATAAAGGGGAGATAATAAGAGGTTTCTAGGCCCTATGGAATGTGAGCTTCAAGGAATATGCCTCGGCATGGCAAGGGCAGGAGAAAGAACTTTATTTTCTGTGAAAATAGAATTCTCCTTGAAGTTATAAAATTTTCCTGAGGGGAGATAAAAAAAAAGCTATGTTGTCCAAGGTTTGTATAAGTGTAGGAGGTCTTCACTCATTGAATTGGTGTTGAGCATTACCCACGTGAAAAGTAGGTCACAAGATCAAGAAATCTTAGAACTTCATGGCATTAAAGGTGCTATAATATTGCCAGTTAGGAAAGGTCAAACAGGTAATGAAATATCATGCCAGACATCACCAGCAGTGTCATGACCTTCCGGAAGTTTTTTATGTTAAACTGCTTGGATGTTATCTCAAGGAGATTGCTAATCTCTGAACTATGGACGTATCAGTGCTACAGACTACATTTGCTGCTGGTACACTCTGCTCTGTTAATATTTGCTAGTTACCAGGTATTCATGGATGAATGAACACAAAACCTACTAAAATCCCAGTTTGAAATGTTTTTTTTTTAGTACAACAGTCATAATGAGATGTTCCGTAGTTTAATACATCAAAATCTTCTTACTAGAAAAGCTTCTACTGCTCAATGACAATTAACTAGTGGGTATTTAACAGAAGGCCCTTGTCGCTGTTGAGCAGCTAGCAGAGTAAGGAAGTCAGTTCTCAGTGGCAAGAAGGAAAAAGGCCTTTATTGTTTTGATTTCATCATATATATAGAGTTTTCAAAAGTCACCCAGATTGGTCAGTCAAAAACCTCCCCCTAGGCCTGACTGGCCAGGTCTGCACCGTCCAAGTCTTGGGACACTGTTTTTAATAACATCCAAACCTTATCTTTATTTATAAAACATAAAAGGATTTCTCATGGGAAAGACCTGTGCTAGCCACAGGCCCTTAGTTGCTTCTTCGAAAACACTAGGCATAGAAGGTTTTAAACAGACACAGATGGTGTGAGTACTTCGATGAATTAAATGAGAAGCAAGGTGAAATGTATCTGATCAAGGAAGAAACTTCTCTACATTCCTTCATATATTAAGTAGTGGAGTTTTCTTTTCTCTCCAGCAATGCCTTTGAAAAAAAGGGTGAGTGTGATCAAGAGGTAGAGGCCTTTTCTCCAGTGGCTGCAGACAATGGCACCTTGAAATGCATACCATAGGTATATCACAGTAACATTTTTTATCATTTGCACAGGGTAGCAAGAGGAAAAATTCCTTATTCTTGATATCCTTCCTTATCCATGTGAAAACTATAGATGATGTGTCCCCTAGAAAATGTAAGGAGGCTATTAACAGCCTCCCAAAAATATCTAGTACTCATTATTAAAACCTGATGATAGTGCCTTAGCACTCCTAAAATATACCTTGGAAGAAACGATACAGAAAGGTATTTTGGACATCTTTTTTCCAGATTTGGAAAACAGTCTGAAGCAGTGGTGTAGTAAAACAGGTCTAGGACAATGAAGAAGTTGGAGAGAGATAGATGAAAAAAAGAATACCTTCCACAGACTGGAAGTGGAAGCTTCTTGTCAGTGGAAGTGACCTGAAGGAGGAACAAGGTTATTAGTGTAGTACCAAAACAGTGTTAAAGATAACATCTGTTCAGCTTAGATCTCATGACTTGAAAAAAAGAACTCTCCAGAGTAGCAAGGAAGTCTTCCAATGACGGATATAGATAATATCACAAGAAGAGAGTGATAGCACCCAGCTCAGCTTAGAAAGATCAAGAACTAAGCATGTCAAAGAACATATTGTGGTGGAAATAGTATGATATACTCTCTATAGGCATTACATAGTTACAACACAGAATAAGAGCTGGATTAAGGAATGTCCATATATATCTTCCATCTTTTCTAAACCCATGGGATTTTTAAATTAAGCTTCCTTAAAGCAAAGGCCTTTCTTTTCTCTTTTTTTTTTTTTTTTGCTATCTGCAAAATTTATGAGGAAATAAACTAAGTTAATGCAAAATGTGGGGTTGCTGTACTTGTAACTAAGCACTGCACAAAGTCAATGACTCATAAGTTTTCATAAAGAATTAGAAAACTAGCCTAAAATAATTCCTCTAGAAAAGTATTTTGACTCAAATTTCTTTGGTATAAATAGGTTTCCTGATTATTTTCCTGTTAACATAGGACATGAAAAAAGTCTTAAATTGATCCAAATCTGCTTGAACTCTCTCATATAGCTCTGCCTAAGAAAATCAGAAAAGAAAGAAAAACTTCTATTTGTTAACTAATTTATCTTTTTGATTTCAGTAGTGTCTAGTGCTGGCTGCACCAGCTTCATTTTCACCACACTGCACTATCAAGTAATGCACTGACTGTACCTGAAAAGTAATTTATCTTCAAGTTAATCAATAGGAAAGAAAGGAGTTAAGAAAAATATATATTACTATTCAAAAAAATTCTGTATGGTGCAGGTCTGGGCACATTGCACAGCTGGGCATCTCAGACACTGAAACCAATTTCATATTGCTGAGAACTTTGCAATTTCATTTTCAGTTAACAAATAAACATGAGCCAAAGAAGCACCTACACTCTTTGAAATATCCTATATGACAACACTCCGCTGAACTGAAATTATAACTCCACTGTAACCCCTAAATCACGGATGCAACTACTACATTTAAAAAAAGATACTGGGCAAACAAAACACAACAGCTGTATTTCCTGACTTTCATTTATTTGTTATGAGTTGTGAAACAGTTCCCAGTAGTCTGGTACCACAGCTTAATAATCTGCAGTAAAACTAGTCTAAAATCAGATGCCAAACTTACTGGAGATGGCAGTGCTCCTTGATAACCTGAATGTTCTCTGACCCTTAAAGTTAACTTTATTATTAGGCCCACTTCTGGTTCAGTGACTCTGTGCTAAAAAATGCAGGCTTTTGCCAAAGACACTGAACAGTAAAGGTCCAAGCGTAGACCTCTGTAAGTATTTCACTTTCCAAAGAGGTTGAGTACAACCCATTGGATCCAATTATCCACCCAGATTTTTAATCACCTCTTTTTCTGGTCCTCCAGATGTCAATAGCTCTGCTAAAGACAACGTAAATCTCAGACAGCAATAAACCACATATGATAGACCCTTAGTAAATCCATGCTGACAGTTCCTAGTCACTTGTCCCTTCTCCACATGCCCTGAAATGACCTCCAAGAAGACTTGCTCCAAGATGTTCCCAGGAACTGAAGCTAGGCAAATGGCCTAAAGATCCCCAGATCATCCTTTTGACTATTATTTTGAAGATGGGGGCAACGTTTGCCTTCCTCTCACATTGAGAAGTCCCTGGATCTCCACAGCCTGTCAAAGATTGATCAAGCAACCTTGCCAGCACATTAGTTAGTTCCCTTCGCAGCTGGCACGCAGTCTTACCCACCCTGAGTTGCTGTGGAAGCTGAGCATGTACTAGAAATAAAACAGAAATTGAACAGCAGCAGGTTGAATAGATAGAAGAGCAGCAGAACATTAGTACTATACAGGATTATATTATCAAATCCATTAGAATTACATGTCATATAAATGATTCATTTTCATATTTGTCATAAGAATCCCAGAAAAACTCAATGGGAAAATGATAGCAATGTGAGTCACAATTCCCTTTCATGATAACAAATCAGGCAAGTAGGTATGTTTGACATTTGCTACCTTCTAATTTCAGAAGAAACTGCCAGAGGCAAAAAATATATTAAACTAAAAATTAAGCTTTCCTTCAGTCACCAGGGTATTAAATCACTCAATGGTATAGAAATCCTGTGTTCTTGAGAAAACAAATGTTCTTAGACAGTAGTAACATATGGCATGTCCAAATACCACCAACAGGCACAAAAGAGACCACAGAAGTGCTTGGGTTGAATGGGACCTTAAAGATCATCTAGTTCCAGCAGCCCTGTCATGGGCAGGGACACATTCTACTAGATCAGGTTCCTCAATGACCTATCCAAACTGTTCTTGAACAATTCAGGGATGGGGCATCCACAATTGCTCTGGGTAACTTGTTCCAGTGCTTTACTATCCTCCCAGTGAAGAATTTTATCCCAAAATCTAAGCTAAACCTACTCTCTTTCAGTTTGGAGCCATTCCCCTTTGTCCTGTCACTACACAGCCTTGTCAAAAGCCCCTCTCCAGCTTTCTTGTAGGCTCCCTTCAGGTACTGAGAGGCTGCAATTTGGACACCTCCAAGCCTTCCCTTTTCCAGGCTGAATAATTCCAATTCTTTCAGCCTTTCCCTATAGGAGAGACTTTCCTTTCCTCTAATCATCTTGGTGTCCCTCCTGTGGACTCACTCCAACAGGTCAATGTCTTTCCTGTGGGGGCCCCAGAGCTGCCTGCAGCACTCCAGGTAGGGTCTCAAAAGAGCAGAGTAGAGGAACATGATCACCCCACTTGACCTGCTGGCCATGTTGCTTTTGATAGATCCCAGGGCAAGGTTGGCTGTGGAGGCTGAAAGATCTTATTGCTGGCTCACATTCAGCCTCACATCAACCAGCACCCCCCCCCGTCCTTCTGGGAAGGGCTTCTACGCGTTTTTAAAAGAGTACAAAGTTTTCCTTTTTCCACTCACCTGGGACTTCACCTGGCAACCAGTACTTTTGAAATACTGTGTAGACTGGCTTTGCAACTACATCAATCAATTCCCTCAGGACTCTGGGATGCATCCCCTTGGGTTGCAAAGACTTATTTATGTTTGGAGTCTTCAGACGGTCATGAACCTGATCTTTACTCACAGTGGGAAGCACCTTGCTCCCCCAACACTCATTATGCTCTCAGTCCACTAAGTGTGGGAAGAGAGACTGCCATTGAGGACTGAGGTAAAAAATGTGTTGAGTACCTCAGCCATGTGATACTCAGACATCATTACAATATATGTAACACTAACCCTTTGGAGTTTTTCTCTCTGTTTCTTTTTTTTTTTTTTCATTTTTCCTTTTCTTTAAATATAGAAAGAAACCAACTGGGCAAAGAATGAACCGTGAATAGTCATCATGGGTTAGTTGACTACTGAATGACTTATCTTTTCAAAAAGAAACACAAAAGTGCACACTACAAAAGTAGGCTATTTCCTTTGCAACTATATGATTGTATTTTCTTTCTTGCTAAGTCAAAGCTGCAGAAAACCATCAGAATACAACCAAAGTTTCAGTCCTGACATGATAATGTTCATCATGTTCTGCTATCTCTTGTAAATACAGAGTAGCAGCAGTGCTTCAACAAATTTACACTGGAATTATATTGAGTCAATTTAGAATTTGGTTCTAGACTTGCACTATTGACTCAGATCTCATTAGATCAATGAATCAATAAGATGGCCAGCTTTTCTGACTTAAAAACTTGCCTAGCTGGGAGGCGGAAGATGGATACTCCCTACCTCAGGGATAGAAATGAAGGAGACACTCCAAGACACAGTTTGGAGATAAGATGCTTAGCAGGATACAGAGCTAGATTACAGATGCCATCATGTAAGTCTTACCAGCCATGTGGCCACATTTCATTTCTTTACACAGGCAAGGATTTATCCAGCAGATTATCTTTTTGTGTAGCCTCACTGTCAATCGTGATTTGACAGCACTTATATCTGACCTACATTTCCATTATCACACAAACCACTGTGATCATTACATGTGAGTAGTGGCTTAAAGTGTTTGTTCATAGTGACATAAAGTGTATGTTCAGCCTGTCAGCATTTCTCCCGTTTGCTGGGCTACGCAGAATTTTTGCAAAGGTTTAGTACTTTACTCATCTTTGCTCATCTTAACAGAAAAAAATGCCAATCTTGGAACAGAGTTTTCAGAGGAAAACATCACACTCATTGTCACAGGCGTAAGAGAATTTGTAAGCATACTAAAAATTATGAGCCACAAGCATTCTTTGAGTGTTAAATCTAGAAGTTCTCCTGTGGCTTTCTGGTCCTCTGCCAAACATTCATTTCAGTGATGTCTCATACAGTGCAACAGGCAATGTTCTAAGCTTTGGGACCATGGAGTATATGCCAGATACACCATTCTACCCCAGGAGGAATTAATTCAATTTGCCTTCATTTGATTCTAATCACACATTCATCTGTTACTTGTGGCACTGAGTACCTGCAGCTTACATTTTTAATTAACAGCACTGTTATAGCTGCAACTAGGGGAATATCAAAAGTGCATTCACAAGTCAGTTGAACTTTATACCCAATTTTACAGGACACACTGAGTCACTCAATTTTTATAGTACATGAATGGTACTGTCTACATTTGCATCTTCATCATGATACAAACCAGAGCACATATATAACTTATATACCACATAAGAATAAGGTAATACTATATAAAGTTTAACAGGGGCAAATTCTGGATTCTGCACCTGGAGTGCAGCAACTCTGGTTGTGTGTACAGACTAGAGAATGAGATGCTGGAGAGCAGTGCCACAGAAAGGGCCTTGGGGATCCTGGTCAATGGCAAGATGAATCTGAGCCAGCAGTGCCCTGGCAGCCAGGAGGACCAAGTGTGTCCTGGGGTGCATCAGGCACAGCATTGCCAGCCAGGCAAGGGAAGGGATTGTCCTGCTCTGCTCTGTACTGGGGCAGCATCACCTCCAGTGCTGGGGGCAGTGCTGGGTGCCACAATATAAAAATGACATTAAGCTATTAGAGAGTGTTCAAAGGAGGGCAATTAGGATGGTGAAGGCCCTGAGGGGAAGCCGTATGAGGAGCGGCTGAGCTCACTTGGTCTACTCAGCCTGGAGAAGAGGAGACTGATGGGAGACTTCATTGTGGTTTAAAACTTCCTCATGAAGGGGAGAAGAGGGGCAGACACTGATCTCTTCTTTCTGGTGACCAGTGACAGGACATGAGAGAATGGCCTGAAGCTGAGTCAGGGGAGGTTTAGGTTGGATATTAGGAAAAGGTTCTTCCCCCGGAGGGTGTTTGAGTACTGGAACAGCTCCCCAGGGAAGTGGTCACAGCACCAAGCCTAACAGCTCAAGAAGCTTTTGGACAATGCTCTCCAGCACATGGTGTGACTCTTGGAGTGTCCTGCAGAGGGCAGGGGCTGGACTTGATCCTGGTGGGTCCCTTCCAACTCAGCATATTTTATGATCCTATGAACTTTACCAAAACAAGATACATAAATTAAACCTAAAGTTTTATATATGCCAAAATACAAAATTAGTTGCGGCTGGCTATTTAATAAAAATACTTGTAAAATTAATTTGTATATGACACAAAAGAAGAACTTCATTCCAGAAACTTCTGTGTTTCCTCAGAAGACTACCGCTTCTGAAGTAATCATTTTTCCTCCTTTTAAGTCTGTCCTTCAACGACTCACCTCAAATTCTGCAGCAAAGAATAGCTCTGGGAAAAGTCATAGCAAACAGGAGGAGCTCAGAAGAACACTTTCTTATAGAGGACAAAAAGAACAAGTTGTTCCCTTTCTATCCTACCTAGAAAATGTATTTTCCTTTGTTACATAACTGAAATAGTATTATCACCAATAAAATGTAATGTGCATTCATAATAAAAAACTTCTTGTTATCGAAAATGGTAGTTTTTATTTGTAATGTAATCAGCTGTGGGTGATTACATCTCAGGATCAGATATTACTGCTTGCATATTTTATATATAAATATCTGTTACCATGGATTTTGAATAATGTTTCAGAATACTTTTTTATTAATAAAGAACAAAGTTCGAAAAGCTGTTGCTTTAAAATGAATGATATAATACTGCAGGCAAAACATTCTATTGTAATACTCCAATAAAAAATAGTAAGAGTTTGTTTCTGACCTCTGAACAACAGAGAAACAATAATGTTTGTTAAGACAAGAAGGTAATAAAAATTACCAAGCATTCTGGGAATTAATTCGTGAAAAAAAGTCAGTGATTGAGGTCAAGAAGTCGTCTCTGTTGTATCATAAACACATTTAATTTCAGTCTTTCAATTGCACTGACTTACTCAACTACATTTTTCCCCAAGGCAAGAAAGGGTATCCATGGAAATTCTGTGTGGATTCTTGGTCAAATACATCACTGCCAGAAAATTAGTGTTTCTGACCCTGCAGCTGTGGAAAAGTCAAATTTCCTGAGGCCTCAGGTTGGCTAGTCTAAAATGCAGAAACCCGCCTGTAACTGGGGTTAGTGCAGAGAACTGCACTCCAAAGCTCTGGAACATCTATCAATCCCACGTGAAGTCACAGTTGTGTGGTCACTGAAACTTCCTGGAAAACAACTGGAGTTTGGAGCTTGGAAGTCCCAAGAAAGTTGTTCTGATACCAGATCCCAGAGGTTCTTAACAACATTGCCCTGGGACATGACCTTGATGATACTTAAGTATGCTGCACCTTTAGGGACAAACAGATTTGCTCAATGGTTAATTGAAGTGGTGACCCCCTTAAGAAAATTACTTTTTAATTTTTGTATTGAATGTGGAGGCAGTCTAGTTCCACCAGACGGACTATTGCTGGAAGAACTTTTGATCTATCCTTATATGGCATATCCAAAATTACACAAGAAACTTGTAGCAGAGAAAGAAATTTTGACAAAGATATCTAAATGGTTGCTTCGTACCAATAAAATTTTCCTCTCTAAAAAGACTATGGTACTTTTCTGGGAAGGAAAAAACATGACTTTGCACCTTTCCCACATGTATTTTTTCAAAAGCTTTTTAGGATGTGAATGAACACAAAAATGTGTGCTTCACTACAACTTCCTCAACTCAACAATAAAAATTGCCTAATTTTTGTCTGGTGTGTAAAGACAGAAGTGTTTGCATATTGACAAGGCATACTTTGCAATGCTAATTTAAATACTGTATTACTCAAAATTAAAAAGTTATTTCAGCTTTTCCCTGCTCTGATAAAACTGAAAACAACTTACTGAAGGATATATGGTAAATACATCCTAGATATAGTCCTTCACGTAGTTTCATTAGAAAATACTGATCTTCTTTGCTCTCTTTTGTTATGCTGTCCTCCTCTGTATCAATCAGCTTAAGGTACCTTAAGACATATGCAAGCGTTGATGCAGCAATTCTATGAGTTCAAGGGACACTAGGAAAGGAATAGATTCATGCAATGATATTTCTCTGCTATAAGTGCATAATTTAGGGAAACAGTAGAATTTCTGCTGCAGTTTTACAACCTATGTAAAGGGAAATGTAGCTACCTGTTCTTCTGGTCAACAGTGCCCATTAAAGTCTGAGTCAGCTCTTGGATTTCTCATGCTGATTTATTGTCTTACTCTGCTAAAAAAAAAACCTACAAAACAATTTTCTCCCAGTGTCTTTACCCCAATCTCTTCTATGAAGAAGATAAATACAGTAACAGTCAAATCCTACATGTTTGAAATAGAAGAATTGACTAAAAAACCTAAAGAATATGCTGTATTCTTTACAATCATCCAGTCTGGATCATCAAGCCCAACTCCTGCCCCACAAGAGTCACACCATGCTTCCAAAAGCTTCTTGAACTCTGTCCAGCTTGTTGCTGTGACCACTTCCCTATGGAGTCTGTTCAAGTGCTCAACCGCCCTCTGGGGAAAGACTTTTTTCTAATATCAAAACTAAACCTTCCCTGACTCAGCTTCATGCTGTTTTGTCGGGTCCTGTCACAGGTCACAAGAGTGAAGTGATAGGTGTCTGTTCCTCTGATTCCTTCTGTGAGGATGTTGTAAAGCACAATGACGCCTCCCCTCAGCCTCCTCTTCTCCAGGCTGAACAGACCAAGTGACCTCAGCTCCTCCTCACATGGCTTCCCCTCAAGGCCTTTCACCATCCTTGTCGCACTCCGTTGGACACTCTTTAGCAGCTCAATGTCTTTCATATCTTGTGGCACCCAAAGCTGCCCCCAGCACTGGAGGTGAGGCTGACCCAGAGGAGAGCAGAGCAGAGCAGAGCAGAACAATCCCCTCCCTTGCCCGGCTGGTGATGCTGTGCCTGATGCACCCCAGGACATCCTTGGCCCTCCTGGCTGCCAGGGATGTTATATATAATACGACTGATAATTATATTTGATGTAATTTTGAAGTTATATCAACTGGAGTTTAATAATCAGAGTCTGAAATGGTAAAGACACTTATTTGGTTTATATTTAACTTATGTCTATGATACAGTCATGATTTAAAAAATTATACATTTCTATATCTGGTAATTTTGGGTTGATTTGTTTTTTTACTGTTTTACTGTATAGATTAGGCTTTTTTAGAAAAGTGTAAGTCAAGAGGCAAAATCAGTTTCCATGATGTAGCCACTATACAATTTTGCTCTACAGAATTTGTGGTTGAGGGCTCTATGCATTTAGTTTCTTTAGTTAAAAGAAAAAAAATCAATTCACAAAAGACAGTCCTGTGCTCAGAAAAGAGACTATCATAAGCTATTCTTTATCTTCTGACTTAGATTTCAACTAAATCATTCAAAATCCTCTCTATTTGAGGTTAACTTCAAGAGGGATTATTTTATATAATATTGCCATTTTCTTAATATACAGCTTTTGAATATGATCTTGCATTGTCCATGGTTTCTATGCAATGAGTCAGAAATATTTTGTTTTCCTAAAGGTAGTGCTAGCCCAGAACAGATGTGACCTACCCCTGACTGTATTGAGGTGATCTCACTCATGTATCTGTGTGCTGAAACAGAAAGGCAAGCTCACAGGAAAAGCTGCTTGCTATATTCAAAAATTATATGGCTGCTGTTGACTATCACAGTCTTCTAAAAATGTGTGAGTCCAAAAATTATGTTAAAAGGATCTGTGGGTGCCTCTGTCAATCTGTGATTGCTACCATGGCTCCTAGTACGCATTTGCTGAGGCAGCTATTCATGTTTTTGGCATACATCTCTTCATCTGAAGCCTTCTGGCATCTGTGTTTCCTTATTCTTGTGCTCAGAGAAGTGGCAGAAATGGCTTATAATAGAAAGAATTCATCTCTAAGGGAAGGTATTTCAGGAACTGAGCTGGGTGGCACAGAAATCATGAGATGCTACAGGCATTTAAGAACTGGCAGGAAAACCAAAAAGAAAACAGCAATGTTGGAGAAAGACTATGAGATTACACTGATCTTGAGTTGACCCCAAGAGTTTGCCAGATTCCCAGGTTCATTAGAACTGCAGTAGCTCTCTGTGCTGTACAGTGTATCAGCCAATGTAGATGCTGTGGTGAGGAAACACACTGCCAATATTCCTACACTGATATGTAAGGCCTTGATGTCTGTATATTGTTGCTTCCTGTGCCTGATGTAAGCTTACTGACTTTGTACTGAAGAAACTGTGACGGTCACTGATATGACCTTAAACTAAACAGCAGCATCTAAACCCAGGATTTTCTGTCGCTGATCAACAGTTGGACAGTAGACCAATTATTCAAAACAAGTGACTGTTGCTGCTTGAGAAAAATATTATAGGTGGCTCACAGGCCAATTGGAAAGATACAGTGATGGAGGTGTGAAGCAGCAACTTAATCCTAATGTTTCTTCTAATCTCTAGTATATTGCCTAACATAATAAATATGTTTAAAAATATATCAAGAGACAGTAAGACACAAACCAGTAACTTACCAAACTTTATAAAAGCTGCAGGCAGCATGCATTCAATTTAATTTTGATAGTAGGAAGCAATTGAATAGAAAACCTCAGAGAATTCCAAACTGTTTGATTGTCTATTTAACTGCTAAAAGAAATATCTATTAGCATTATACAAACACACACCAAAAACAAAAAAAAAAAAAACACCCAAACACACACCCCAACACCAAACCACACCAACACAAACCAAAAAAACAAAACAAAAACACCCCCACAAACCCCAAACCCACCCAACACACACATAATTATTTTATAAAAGTAGATCCATTACAATAATTTTATATTTATGACACCTGCCCCCAGCACTCGAGTTGAGGCTGCCCCAGCACAGAGAAGAGCAGGACAATCCCCTCCCTTGCCCAGCTGGCAATGCTGTGCCTGATGCCCCCCAGGACACACTTGGCCCTCCTGGCTGCCAGGGCACTGCTGACTTATGTTTAATTTGCCCTTGACCAGGACCCCCAGGTCCCTTTCTGCAGCACTCATCAGCATCTGGTTTCCCAATCTGTCCATACATTCAGGGTTGTCTCACTCCAGGTGCAGAATCTGGCACTCACCCATGTTAAACTTCATGTGGTTGGTGGTTGCCAAGCCCTCTAGTTTGTTGAGGTTGCTGCAGGACCTCTATGACTTTGCAGGAATCAACAGCTCCTCCCAATTTATTACTTTCAGCAAATTTTCTTAGTACTCCTTTGAGTCCTTCATCTAAGTCATTTCTGAAGGCGTTAAAGAGCACAGGCCCTAAAATAGAGCCCTGGGGAGCCCCACTGATGACTGATTGCCAAACCTAATATAACCCCATTCATTATCACCCTTGGTGTTGCATCCATGAGTCAGTTGCTTTGCCCATTGCCTGATGTGTTTTTACAGCTGTTTGCTGGACATTTTGTCCAGAAGGATCCAGTGAGAGACAATATCAAAAGCCTTGCTGAAATCCAAAAGGATTACATCTTTCTTCTTCCTGTCTATCCACAGAGCTAGCAATCATCCAACTACAGTAATTGAGAGAACTCAGTAGTGGTACAACTGGAAATTTCCCATTTAGGCCACTCTTTTAAGACATCAGACTTCTTTTGAAAGAGATATGAGCTGTTATCTTCTTAGAAAGTATACTAAATGATCACTTAATGAGACAATAAACAAAAAGGAAAATTAATTAGTCAATACCAGTTACAAGTTAGCATATCTGTACAAGGCTTTTTAACAGAGTTTCCATCCCTAATAGTGATTATGGTGACATTTGTCACATCTTGTCTATTTAGGGCTGATCTTTCCTGGGCTTCCTGCTGTTCATGAAGTGCGCTCAATGCCAGCACATGTTTCTTTCACAATGTCCAGTTCTACATTATCAGCATCCTGAAGCCAAGAACTGTACTTTAAAAAATAATAATGAAAAATCTTAATGTTAATATACATCCTTATAGTTTTTATTTTCAGCCTATGAATGATAATCCTGAGAATGATAATGCAAAAATTACTGATTCTAGGATACTATAATGAAAGTTCAGGGAATGGGAGAGTTTAACAGAGTCCAAATCATTGTTCCTCCACTTTTCTGTTGGATGACAGGATTCTCTATGATACAGCATGAACTATGAAGTCACATCCATTTCTTCTGTCTTTATTTGAATTAAAATGAAAACAGAATAATGTTGTATTTTGTGTCACTGGGAAAGTGGAAGAGATGAATAGTAAGTCTGTACAAAACAAGGAAAAAAGCCCAAGAAGCAGCAGACATAGCACTTTTGTCTTTTCAAAGCAGTCACAGAAGCATGGGCAGATGTTTTTCTGAGTTCTCCTATGTGGCGTTGTGTCCCCAAAAAGCAGCCGAAAGCCCCAAGGCCACACGGAAAGGCAGTCGGCTGCACCGTGACGCGCACTGGGCTGCACCGGAGCGGGGAGCATGCAGGAGCGGTGCGGTGCTCGGGGGACAGAAGCTCAGTGGGAAATGAAGTGGGACAAAGAAATGTACAGACGCAGTCTGTGGTCTTCCAGGGAATTTATTAGGATCTTTGGGTGAGGGTCCAGGGGCGGCGAAGGGGGACGGGAAACTGGGGAAGGGCGGAGGGACTGAAAGCCCAGAGACTGCAACCCCCAGCACACGATGGCAGGGGATTATAAGGGAAGGGAAAAGGGGAGGAGTTAGCTCCAGAGAGCCAACCCGGGAAGGCCAGAGGGAAGAAGGAAAAGGATACACACCAATAGACTTCTGATAGGGGAGGGTACATAATTCAAAAGAACCAAGAGCTAAGCAGAACAAAGGAGAAACTTCTGGAACGAAAGCCACATAGGGAGGGAGGGGGGAGAGTGCAGAGTCACTGATACACTCCTACACTCCTACAAAGAACAATGGAAGTAGCAAGATTTCACTGTCTGTGCATTTCCTTTTCTCTATAAGATTGAAATGGTTTAACTCTTCTCTTTAAAACTAAATCAGTTCTCTTTATCAGACACAATGATATTATCATAGACATCTCATGAAATATTGGGAATATTTATGCACATTGACATGAGGGCTGTGATTTTCAAGGAATTCCCTGGGAGAGAGATTTCAAGGAAACTCACTCTCTGAGATGTTTTGCAAGTTCTTCTGACAGTCATGTGAGCTGTAGAACTACCTAGGTTCTCTAGACCCATGAAGGAATTATGCCCTGCTATTTTAACAGAACTGGCAGCTTTCATTCCCAAATGATAAGTACTTTACCCTACAGATGAAAGCACACTATTAAAGACAATTCTTACAGATTTTATTTTCTTAACACTTCAATAGTGGACTGAAAAAAGTAGTGTTTTAGCTCACTGAAAAATATTTATGTAATATCATCAAGGGCATTTCTCCTGGGTAACCCAAAAAATGTGTATTGCATTCTCTATCTTTCCTGTGCTGATCTGCCCAAGATTATCACTTTCTCTTTCAAATCTGGGGGCTGGAAGCAGAACTGAGGTGTTTTTCCCCAGGTTCATGGCATTGGTTAACTCAGAATCCCTTTGAAAAAGAGGGAACAGACACCCAGAGAGCCCTTCTATTCTCCCCAGTGCTTTGGAGCAGAGACTGCATTACATGCATGAATGCTGCATTAAAATAATGTCAAAAGATACCACACTTTCCTACTCAGAGCCATTGTTAAAAATACCAGTTTCTGTATATGTGGTTCATCTTTATGTTAGGATGTGCTTTCTAAATACAATGGGAGCTCACACTACTTTAAAACAACCAACAGCTGCCCAGTTCAGTTCTGTGCTTCAATGTCAGTTTACCTCTACTCAATCATTGTTCTTTAGAAAATGAAATCAGTGGAACAACCTTGGAAGGAAAAATTAAAAACAAGGCCTGGTTTTTAATTAATAATTCTAGTTAATCACAATGTAATTAACCATACCATTATTCAATGATGGTCAAAGATATAAAATAGTATAAATTAAAATTTCTTCTAATTCTAACAGGAGAAGGAAAACTGAAATTTATTCACTTCTTTATTTTCATTAGCAGTATATGCCTTCTTTTACATATAACTTTTATGAAATATCTCCTTGTAAGAGCTATATAAGGTCTCACTCTCTATAGAGTGGGCTTTCCTTAACTTGTTTTCAACTTCCAAAGGTTTTGGAGAAGAAAAAGAAGGAGAAGAAAGTGAAGAATAAAAAGGGAAGAGGAAGCGGAATGAAAAAGATGAAAAAGGAAAGGGAAAGGAAAAAATATATAAAAAAATAAAAAGAAGAAAGAAAATTTAAAAAAGAAAAATATAAAGAAAAAAATGAAAGAAACTTAGAAAAAGATGTAGGTCTTCCAAAAGTAATTTAGAATTGCTTGTAGTAATACAAAATAAGAACTTCAAGCCCCTTAAACAATACTGTGTCAGCATGGGTTTTCACTTCATGATTTTGCTGTACATTGATTTGCTCAGCACAGAGACAGCTTAATATCCCTTAATGTTTTTCCTACTGCACCCTGACATTGCTATTAACTTCTCTATTTGTCTGCCCTGTTTATAATCAGGAAGGCAGAGTGACTCAAATGAACTCTTCTTGTCTCTCATTTGTATTGTTCAAACATTAATTACTTGGTAAGAAAAGTACATTTACTTGTGTTTGGAAGATAGAGTTTTCCTCCTTGAAGCTTCATTTTATTCTTGTACATGATAATAGCACTTCTGGTTTTATTCCCTTTTATCATGCAGAAGAAATAAAAAGGAGAAGTTGTTCACCCCACATTACAATTTGATATCAGCACAGTTTCATGCAAAAATCTTTCAGGTGGATCCAGTCACACCAGCTTGCTCACTAGTCTGTTGAAATACTCTAAAAAAGCAAGCTAAAGGACTTGGAAAGGAGGCACCCCATGGAGTGTTAGTAATTCTTGTGGCCTTATAAATATTGATAATTACAAAACTGTTAAGTAAATGCATCTCTGTTGCAAAACATACCTTGGGGAGTACTGAAGGAGACTTTCCCTGTAGAGGGGCAGGCCTCAGTTGTTGCTGTCACTCAGGCAGAACTCCTGCCAGAAGACCAGGACTCCTCCTCGTGGGAAGAGTCCGAGGGCGGCACTGAGGTCTAGCTCCCTCCCCTCCTCCTAGAAAGTTCTAGGTTTAATAAATTGTTATTGGTTTAAAGTTTTGATGTACCCTCCCCTGTTTCTAGAAAGGTCTGTTCCCCCAAGTTGCTGTTGGCTGTTGTGTTGCTACCCTCCCCTTCAAAAATTTTATTTGCTGCCTGTCTATGTACCCACCCCCTCAACACACCCTGATTAGTCCGCACCCCTTGCTCCACCCCATTTTCTGTCCCCTAAAACCCCCTGTTGCAGCCTCGGCTGCAGCGGAGCTCCCCTCACCCTCCTTCAGTTCCATTTGTGTCCCCTGATAAAGGAGCTTCAGTGAGTCTCCCCCCCCGCAACCCTTCATCTCCGCAGTCGTCTTTTCCGCGCGGTGGCAGCTTCTCGCCGGGAGCTTCGCTCCCTCTACCACAGTGACTGTTGTTGCCCAGTCGGTACCTGCTAGCCGGTGTCCTTGGTCAAGATCTACCCCGAACCCAACTGACGGCAACATCTCCCCACTGAAAAAAAAAAGAAAAGGATCCTAGAGAGATTCTGCTACCTTGCTGTGAAATCAAGGAATTTCACTGAATAGCTCATTGCTCCCTTCAGGGGGAAAAAAAAAAAAAAAGCAGAAATGTGTCAGGCAGACCTGGGTATTGGATGATAAAGAAAACTAAAGACTGAAATTATAGCTATATCTGTCATTCAAAGTGGAAATGAAAATACAGATTTTCATGAAGAAATTTATCTGATCCCATGTATAATTGGATATCAATGACAGGACTTATTCCAGGTGACATTTTGATCTCCTATAGTCTCATTTCAAACTTTGATGACTTACCCATGGAAGCTTTTGAACTTGCATGGTGAAACTAGAACTAGGACCCCGAGAGGTCAACAGGGACAATCTGGGCTGGTGGTGTTCTCCTGGCCATGATAGGAGGTAGCTGAACCAGTCTACTTGGATTTTCAAAACAGCTGAAGTTCAGCATTTGCTGCTGTACCAAATGCCAGTGCTCAGATTCTAGCCAGGTGTGGCTGTGCCAGGTCTGCCCCGCCTGGCCCCATGGCAGCCACAGCAAATTCCATCAGCCCCATGGCAGGGCAGACTGAGCCTCTCAGCCTGGGGAAAGCCTGGCCAAGGGAGGGCAAAACGCTGCCCGGCAGCCGGGGCTGAGCCAGGGGAACCGTGCGGGAAACAGCCCTGCGAGCCTGAGGGGAGAGCGGAGCAGAGACGGAGGGAGGGAGGGAGGAAAGGCCCGGCAGAGGTGTTTCTGGGAGAGAAAATGTTCCTTTTGGAAAGATATTAGTCATCTAATTGTCTGTAATGATCTAATCTAGTCTGTGAACCTTCTCAAATGAATAACAAGGAAGTTCTATGCATGCATAAGTTTTCTGCAATTTCTGCAAAATATCGTCAAGACTGCTGGAACAGAGTTTTTAGAAGCTGCTGATGTTCACCTAGTAAATATGACGCTTGAGGAAACTCCCCAAGTTCATCTACACTTAAAGCAAAAATATAATCAGGGGTTGCTACCTCTTGTGACAATTAAATACATTGCTGTCTCTAGAAGACAAAAGTAAATTAATGTAGAGTAGTAACATTTATTTCACTTTCATTAAATGAAAAAACTTCGAAACAGTACCTCAAAATCCATATATGATTCAATTTAAACAATTAAAAAATATATAAAGGTCCATTTATTACTAACAAATCTTACTTGTTCTAAAACATAGAATTCTACTTTTGCTTTAAGTATAGCCTAGTTCAATACCCTTTGCTATGGAAAAATAACTAGTAGAAAGAATTAAAATGAGTATTCAAAGGGCTCGAAGCAGAGAAGCTTAACCCCCTTTAAAGCCAGTTGTATGCTTTCCTTGCAGAACTGTATCTTTATTCAATGAATTTCTAAATGAAACACAGCTCCATAGTACCTACTAGTTCAAATGTAAGTTCCATGAGATTTAAAAAAAATTACTGCATTAAAAATATTTAGTGAACACCAACTATGTTATATTTTTCTAGAGGTAGAATGATCTCAGTATCAACAGGAAAAAGCAATGTTAAGTCAAAACTGCTAAGGAATTCTATATATTTCACTACAAGAAATTGATATGAGTTTCTAAACAAAGACTTTGCACAGCTCTCTTCTAAAAATAATCCTGATCAAGGTAATGGGGAGCCCTGGGTACCCCAAACTTTCTCAAGTTTTCTTTAGTTCTGGATTCCCTTCACAACCTATCTCCTTGTAGTAACCCTTACATTTCTTTAGTTTCTGAAACTTATGGGGTCGAGCTGAGAATATTTCAGTTGAATGTTTGAGTCATAAGCACTAGTAGTCCAGTCTCTCCCATGATTAGTGTTTTCAGCTTGTACTGTTGTTTTCTTATGTGCTGTTTCCATTGTTGATACCATCATCAAGATGATCAGGACACTAGTCATGTTTAGACTTGAGGATCAGCAGGCTGTTCAGTTTTCTATTTTCTTGAAAAGAGAAAAACTATTCAAGGTGCATTCTAATGTTTGGGAAAAGGTGTTGGTCACATTTTGTCTCTTCTGCTTGAGTAAAATGTTGGTTGGGTCTCTGAGGTTTATGCTAACAGCTGTGCTAACTTGGCTCGTGCAAAGGGCTACACAGATGCCCACCTTACCCTCCTCTCCCCAGCTGGGTGTAGCCACATCCTGTCCCAACAAGTCCTGCTGAGCTGGGCCAGGAGTGGCCACAGGCTGGTGATGTCCAGGAGAGGCAACAGCGAGGACACAACTCTTGAGTCAGCATAGGTGATTGGGGCAGTAGGTTGGAAAATGAGGTATGCAGCTGCAGCCTAGCTCAGTTCAAGAAAAACCTGAGCACATGAGCTTCCATACAGATCCCATGGGATGGGGAAAAGTCTTTTATTCTCACAGCTCTTTCCCAGAAGTCAGACTCAGAGTCCAATAGCTGCTCCAGGTCAGAACTAGCCTGAAGCACAGCTGGCTAAATCCACAGTAAAGAATGTCTGCAGAGCCTATTGGTACTCTCAGGGCCGTTGCTAGCTTTATTGGGGAGACAGAAAGAGGAAATGTAGTCCATGTGAGAGAGTATCCCAGATCTCACACAGGAGAACAGAAAGAGACCTAGGTATCCTGTATCCTATACTGCCTAATTACTGCAATCCATGGTGAATCTGGTTTATGCTTCAACACATGAGACAAAAAAATTTTAGATATGAAGGAAACCATATTTGGGGATGTAGTTAATATATCAAAGATGATCACTCACTTAAGGAAACTTAATATATAAAAGCAAAATATTTCAACATAAGAGAGCAGTAAATACAGTTTCCCAGAATTAGTGCTGAGGAAATTCCTAAAATGATGATTTTAAAATTTCAGTAATGTTATACAAATGTTTGCAGCACCTGTGGAAATGCTATTTTCTGGAAATGAACTTGCATCTAAAATAAAAGTTCTAGCTGGTAACATGTTTTTTAAAAAGAAAATGGTGTTGTTGTTGATGCACATAAAGATGGAAGATATTTCCCATGTGGGATCAGCACTGAGAAGCTCCCAAATGGGATCAAAACAGGAATATAAGCTTTAAACAAAAATATTTTATTTTATTTTACATTTTCATTTATCGCTAGAACAAATCTTTCCTTATAGTCTCAACAAATCTTTTCTTATATTCTCTATATGTATAAAATTCTATAAGGAAATGGAAAGGCTTCACTAGAGCAATACAACAATTTTACCTTTAGAGAACTAATTTACTGTGATGATGTTATCTGGGTCCTTCCCTCAGCTACACCACCATGGCTGAGGAATGAATCACTATAAGCTCAACATACTACCCAGTAATTCAATTTAACATGTTCAGTGTAAGACTGAAGGTCAACAGATATGACAGTATATAGGCATAAATTATAACTCCATAAATTTACATCTAAGAGAATCTTATTGTATGGCATAGGACTAGGGACATGGAAATAAAAAGACCTTTATTGGCATAAATTAGACTGACCACATTTCTTACAAGTGAATGGAGAATTCTGACCTTTTAAAACCTCTATGAGAGCATAGTGAAGCATTTTTTTTCTCTAAATTATGATGACATGACTCTAGATTAAGTTCAGAGATACCCTGATGGAGTAACACAGTGCTTGGTATAAATTCTATATGCTGGGCAGTATCTGAAGAAAAATAAAGACCAGGAAACAGATAACAAAGAACTTTCTGAAATAACTGCTGCCTACATACCAATTGGTGTATTTAGCTTTTCTCTAGAGTACTCCAACAAAGTGAAAAGTAAAATTAGATCTCGTATTGTTATGTTCAATTCAATAGTTTAAATTCACTTTAGTATTTCTTGTGTCCATATTGATTATATATATATATATATATATATATAATAGAAAAATCTGTTATAGTTTATCTAAGTTTTTTGTGAGTGTTGTAGCCTCTTGCTCTATTCCACTGCCTAGTATTTATATATCAACGGGACTTGATTGTATTCCCTTTCATGTGTTTAACTAAACTGCATTGAAAGCTGTTATACATAACAAAAAAATCTCATGTATCCACTTGGTTTTCACAAGTAAGATTTACACTCCTTTTCTTTGAAGAAGGAGCAGAACATTTGTAACAAAATGTTGTTCTTTGGCAACAGATGATGCTTCAGTATTGACTGCATCTGTACTGAAAATGGCTGAAAAATGCAAGCATCTGCTGCCTTAGCCCCCTAGACAAGGAAGAAACACTGCATATGAGAAGGGACACAGGCATATTCAGTATTCACCTTTCCTTGTCCTTCTGATAGTCTACAGCATTCAAGTGGAGCCACTGCCTGAAAAAGAAGTCAGATCCAAGGCCTAAGTCCTGACAGACCTGTGAAATTTTGTTATCAAACAATATGGTGTCCTTAGGCCTGCACTTGTCAGAGCCTTGTTTTACATTTCTAATACTCCAGCAGTAGCATGATATGTAGACCTTCAAAAAGTGGCTAAAATCTGGAATTTTTCTTCCTCTGGCAATAAATCATCTGACCAGCTGGCTAAGATGGCTACAAATGCACTATGGATTGACCACTTGAAGAATCTTGGTAACTATGAGACTAGCTCCTTGAGCAGTATACAAATCTATGTCCAGACACCCAAGTTTGGGTACATACAAGATGAGTTTCAGCAGGCTAGCTGCTTGTTACAGATGCAGAGCTTGCCAACAGTGGACTATGGGGAACTGCTTATCTCACCCTAACTTAGACATCTGCATTTGAACAGTTCTCTGTACTTCACTGACTGTTTAACTCTCTATTGCCGTTGGACTGCAACAGGAGCTTAGATACATACAATTGATTCACATGCAATTGCCTACATGGTACACTGTCCTAGGTTGCAATATTGATGTAGTTAAGTATTCTATTACCACCAGCTGTGGGCCATTAGCTGCTATCACCCACTCCGGATGACAGGCAATGGGCCATCCGTTAGCTATTATCACTTGCTAAGACCCACCCCGCAGACAGGCAATGGGCCATCAGGACCACCGTGTGACTCATGGACTTATCTCATCCCATTGTGAGATGTCTCCGAGGAGGAGAGCCAGGTGTTCCCACCTGATATAACCTGGCCTTGAACTGCCTGAGCAGCCCTGTCTACTGGGTCCCAGAGGACCAGAGCTACACTGATCTTCAGCTGGAGACTAGACCTTCACGGATCACCGCTCAACTGACTACTTCAGTCGGACTGCTACTACCACCCTAACAGGGTGTTAGGTTGTATCTGACTTTGTCAGTGCTTTTCCTTGTATTATTTCACTTATTTTTAATTTCAATCTTGACTTGTGATCTCCCACTGGTTTGTTTTCAAACCAAGACATACACACATAAACATAGGTGATTGAATCTCAGTCAGAATCCCAGCCACCATGTTTCGGTCAATATTGACCACCATCTACAAAAAAGGCAAAATTTATTGAGATATCTCCCAGGCAGACTAGGCTAGGGAGAAGAGCGAATACTGAACCAATCTGTGTTTTAAATATGGAAAGTTTTTTTTCTCTTTTGTGTGAGCCAAAATTGTTTCCTTGAACACTTAGGTGGTATAGTTTTATTGACATAAGCAAGAGACTATTATGGACAAGAGGAACTAAAACAGTATTTTCTATTCTCTAGCAATGCTTAAAATAAAAATTGTCCTCCTGTAATTTCTGCTTTCTAAGATGATTAAAGTGTTCTCTAAGCAAGACATATTACCCCCAAACACTTGTATCAATGAAACTGAGGGTATTCTTTAAATAAGAGAACATAAAATTATAGTTTATCTCTGTAACAATTACTGCAACTTTGCAATTCAGAAAGGGGTATTAGTCGTTCTCTTTGAGACAATGAAGGATCTATGTAGCTGCTTGACAGCTTTCTCATGGGACGTATTTTGACTTTATTGTCTAAATAGATTAAAATGTTATATCCCTCACCATTCATGTCTGAGATTTCAGCAGGAGATTTCCAGTTATGCAGTGCCATAGTTTAAAAAGCACAGGAAAAGAGATTAAGTTCCTCAGACACAGAACATGGAATATCTCTATTATATTTAATTTTTGGCTTTTTCAAGTTTTGTTTACTGATATTAACCAGCACATAAATCATTCCAGATGTCCTGTCTGAACATGCACAAGAGTAGTGTGTAAATATCTGAACATTTCCCAAGAGTATATTGTGCAATTTTAGCATAAGAATATTCATCTGCCCAGTAGCTGTTCTGGGGCATTTAATTATCTGCTGTAACACAGAGTTACCATGCAGCTTTGGGCAAGACACTCATCTCTGTGCTTTAATGTGCTACCTGTAAAATAGAAATAATATTTCTTTCCTGCAGAGTAATTAAAATTGTGAGGCTTTCACACTGAGGATATTTTTACACGTCTGCTCTATATCTACCTGACACTTCCCAGTGTAGAACACACTTTACACAGGAAAAAGTAGTTATAATGCATGGATACCTTTATATCTTGTCTTTAGGCTGGTTAGATTCATCCTCTTAACGTTCATTTAAGAAACATTTTTAATGCAATTTTTCAAGTTTGATAACGCATAAAATAATAATAATAAAAAAAAAGTGCAGACTTTTATCTGAGTTGTCATTAAGGTTAAGAATTTATGTGCAACAATGCAGACTTTTACAATACAAAACCTTAATACCTCCAAGCATTGAAAAACTCTCTGAACAATTGGACTTTGAAGGGGGCACAATAGGAATTCTTTAAGAACAAGATTTCACTGCTATTTCCTCAACAACAAAATAAAATGAAAATGTATTTCAGGTACTAGACTAGCACGCAAGGATACATTCAAATCTGCAAACACATTTCACATTCAGTACTGCAAATATATATACTACAGGAATCTAAACTAAAAGCCACTTAGGAATGAGGATAGAAAGATACTCTGTGAAAAAATTAATTCCTGGTAAATATTCCTAGGCTGTTTCTTGTTGTCATACCAACACACAGAGCTATCTTCTTAAGAGCCATCAAGCCACACAGCTACATTTTCCTTTGACATCATCTGAAGTTGCCTCTTCTTGCTCCTCATCCTGTCTCTGCCAGTGGCATCCCATAGCTTTTCTGTGGTTCTGCCTTCCTTCTCTTGATCATTGCTTCTAGCTCTTGCATTTATTATTTTATTCTCTTCCCACCCCCGTATTTATATGACTTTATTTTCTGATGCTTCTCCAGCAAACTCTGTTGATAAAACCAAAAGCTAGACCAAATTTATTCAGAGTTCAGCAGGCAATCATCCATATCAATAGAGAGGAAGTTTTGCTCAGTTCTTGCATCCCTGAAATGTTCCATTTCTCTCTAAATCTGGAGCTCCTGTTTGGACAGAGCATGGCTTTAGTGTTTTTCTCAGAACTTACCAAATTCTGAGAAACATGATAATCCGTGTACTAACTCGATACTTCATTTATCTTAGCAATTGAAAATGATATTTTATAATGAAAAGTGTCAGACATTGAAATAGACATTATTTGCCACACTTTCTTCTAGGAGAAAGCAGTATTCAATATGCAGTTCATAACTTTACTTTTAGGGAATTATGCCCGATTTGGCAAGTGGAGGTAGTAGTGTCAGCTTGCTGAGGACTGACTACACAGACTATAAGCACATGCTGTTGAATGGAGCTCCCAGGACTGCATGTAGGCACTAAGCAGCCTGAAAACTGCCTCTGTTTTGAAAGAGAAGCAAAAACAACCAGATGCTACTGGCAATAGGGATTAAAAGAATAGAACGTATGCATGTGTATATGTCTACAGGTTTTGAATTTCTACCTATATTAACTCAAACTAGTTTTTAATTGTTGATTAAAAAGTAAAAACTTGGATTTTTTGCATGAAGAAATGTTACCAAGTTTGTAATACTTCACCAAGACAGAGTAATCTTATAACTCAATATTACATTTTAGAGTACATTTAAAAGGCAGCTATTCAGTCACTCAAAATTTGTGAAAATCTGTCTGTTGATTAAAAATCTGTAGGTGACTCCTTGAAAAAGCTTGTGGGAAATCCATCAGAAAGTCATTCTTTGTTTGGAAGATTGTGTTTAATAGATTCTGTTCACTCCCTCAAGAGTAATGAAGCTTTTTTTCTGTTTGACATAGTATTGTCATCATTGAGTCAGGTTTTAATAAAAAATATTTTCAAGATACTCCATTCAATCAAGACAAACTACTCTTGTCCATGCTTTCATCACAAGCAATTGATTTCTCTTTATTCCAAACTACCTTCTAATGACTTTCATTATATAAGGTGCAGCATAGATGCATCAGGCAGTCTGCTCATCAAGATTTTTTTTTTTCTTCACTTTTTTGACTGCCAAACAGTCAATCCATTAATTTTCATGTTTGAAACTTTGCTTACTGAAGTTAATGCATCTCCTTATTCATCAGATTTACTTCTCACTCGCATATTAGCTCAGTTTGACAGTTTTATGCTCCCTTGCTGTTCTTTCCTCCAGGTCCTTTTCTTCTGAGTTTAATCAGAGATTTTTGGTGCCTGCAGTTTTGGAAATTTTCCCATAATATTATGTGAAGTTACTTGACTGGGTAAAATCTCCCCAGAAGCATGTAGATGACCCACACAGTAGTAATGAAACCATACCATATATATCAGAAGACAGAATCTATCTCCCAGTGTTCAATTGCAAAATCCAAGTTAGTGTACTATTTTTTTCCTGAGAACAAAACAATAATACCATATGTGTTTATGTAAATCATACTGCTATAGGGGAGTCACTTTTTCAAACATTTACTAATGTATAAATACACACCTTAAGTTTCAATATTTAGTGCAAACAGTGATAAAAATATTTTACACTGCTCTAATGTCTCTAGTACTTAAGGAATGATTTTGGCATGGGAAAAGAATCTGACTTGCAAAGGCATCTGATGAATTTTTTTCACCTAAAGAGAAAGACTGTGCACATATGGAAAATCTATTATTTAAAGGGCTATAAGACACAAGCTGGTATGCAATAATCATTGTATTTGAAAACTTTAATGGCCTTGTACAGGAGGATGAAATTGTTGGTGGATGAGGGAAGAGCTACTGATATCATCCACCTGGACTTTGCGCACAGCATTTGACACTGTCCTGTATCACATCCTTGTCTGTAAACTGGAGAGACATGGATTAACCACTTGGTGGATAAGGAATTAGCTGGATGGTCACATTTAAAGAATTGCAGTCAAATCTCAATATCCAAGTGGAGAGCAGTGATGAGTGGTGCTCCTCAGAGATCTGTACTGGGACCAGTGCTGTTTAATATCTGTGCTGTTGACATGGACAAAGGGATTGAGTGCACCCTCAGCAGTTTTATTGACAATTCCAAAATCTGTCCATCGACATGCTGAAAGGAAGGTATGTCATCCAGAAAGACCTTGACAGGCTTCAGAGGCAGGTATGTGTGAACCTCATGAAATTCAACAAGGCAAGTGTACTGTCCTGCCTATAGCAATTCCAATCACAAATCCCAAACTGAGCAGAAAATGGGTTGAGAGCAGTTCTGCAGAGAAAGATTTGGATGTGTGATTTGAAAAGAAGCTCAACAAGACAAGGTAATATAGGTAAATCCAACTATATCTTGGGATGCATCAAAAGAAATGTGACTAACAGGTCAAGGGAGATGATTCTCTCTCTCTACTCTCCATATGGAGTACTGTGCTCAGCTCTGGGCCACCAGCATAAGGGGGACATGGATCTCTTGGAATGAGTCCAGAGGAAGGCCATGAAGATGGTCAGAGGGCTAACACACTGAGAGAGTTGGGGATGTTCAGCTTGGAAAAGACAAGGCTCTGGAAAGACCTTAGAGTAGCTTTTCAATACCTGACAGGGGCCCAAAAGAAACTGAAGGGTTTTGACAAGGGCATGCAATGACAGGACAAGGGGGAATGGCTTCAAACTGAAAGAGAATAGTGTTGCATCAGATATAGTGAAGCAATTTTTACTGTAGGGATGTTGAAGTACTAGACTAGGTTGCCTGGAGAAGCTGTGGATGTCCCACCCTTGCAAGTACGTAAGGGCAGTTTGGATGTGTCATTGAACAACCAGTTCTACTTGAAGGTGTCCCCGCCCACAGCAGTGGGGTTGGAACAAAATGGCCTTTAATGTTCCTTCCAACAAAAAACATTCTATGATTGTATATATCTATGATACTGAGCTATGACATCAGACTAGGAAATTCTGCTCAGTTTTGTCTAATATCTGTAAACATAAATGTGTTGGTTCTATGTTTCTAATCAGGGCCAAAATCTGTCTTTTGCCTTACCACAAAAAGGACATTTAATGTTACTCTTTATAAAACCACAATATTGAATTCGTTCCAGGGCATTCCCTCATGAGATTGAATAAAGTTTTAAAACTATAAAAACTGATTCCCTTTGTAAGAAATCTAAGGATTTATAGTACAGTCGCAATGGTGTGCCAGGAAGAGCGAGTTCAATCCTAATTTGCAACAATAACAATGTCAAAATTATTATCAGGGGACCATTATTCTTCTACTTTTTCTGTCTGTTGTAGTCAGAGGTTACATTTTATTTGCTGCTCAGTAACTTCTTCAATCATTATTAGAAAAGATGATGTTATAAACTATTAATTTTGACCAGCTGAAAGAATTTCTTTTTAACAACTTCCAATTACTCTTTATTCCACTCTCTAGCTGTAGAAGATAATATGTATTAATTTCCTTTTATCCACAGTGATAGCAAGACTCTGTTTTACAGTGCTTAGCAGTTAGACTGAATCATAGTAGTAAAAAAGGTGGAGATATATTAAATTGCTCAATCTATTTCCACGCAAAAATATAATTTTTAGGAATAATATAGAGTCATAAAATAATAGAATGGTTTGACTTGAAAACAGCCTTTAAAGATCTGTATTGTAAAAAATATCTTCTTTACATGAAATCTAAATCTACTCTCAGTTTAAAGCCTGTGTCTAACCATCTCCCTATCTTTCATATATTTCAACATGTCTTCCAGAAGGATCTGTTCCATAATTTATTAAGCATGGAGGCAAGGATGATTGGTCAGTCCTTCCCAGGGTCCTCCTAATTTTTTACCCTTTTCAGAAACAGATGTAATGATGCATGTTTTCAAAATATATGAAAAGTTTAATTGATTATATTACACTCATCATCAACCTTAAAGCTTTCTCTTGTACTCAGTTTTGAAATGCATTTTTAGATGTCTAATTTGGGTAAAACATTTAGAAAACAAAACAAAAAAAATCAAATTAAGCATCTGGCTACACAAAACCTTCAATTATCAGCTTCTTCATTATGTCAACTTAATTTAGTTATATTTTGCATGTTTCTTCACTGTCCTGTAAGAAAGATGTGAATTATAAGGTATGTCTTTATCTATCTGAGATTTCTTTTAGAATTCATCATGTTTCTGAACACAGTTTTGATGTTTACTGTTAAAAGTCCCATCAACAGAATAGCATTTGCACCATGGATCATATAATCTGCTTGAACTTTGAATTTGGAGCAAGCATAATTCATGAAAACTATTTTAAGTGCAAATTCTTGTAATAAAAAGTAATGCAATGTGATCAATGAAATGTAAAAAAAAACATTCCACTCTGCCCAAAAATTATATTATGATATTTGGAAGTCAGAATCAACAGTGAGCTGATCTTACAAAATAAATTGACTAATATCCAAATATTTTAACGTTTTCTGTTTAAATAACTGTTCTTTATATTAAAAAAGACAGTCAGTTATGCCTCAAAATACTAAGACATTCACTGTTTCCACCACTGACTACATTCTACCTTTTCAAACCTAAGTCTCACCCCTGTTCAAAAGTATGACTGAGCATTTCAGCAGTCTTGTTATTCAGGATTTCTGCCAACTTGTTCTACATTTAATCTGCTTTTGAGAGCACTCCCTATTCTTCCAACCAATTAGCATACCTTCATCATGCTCCTGGCCAGCCTCCTCTAATGTGCAGTTATTGTCCCCACAAACCACAGTAGACAGGGCAATGGTTAAATCAGAATCTATTTTTAGGACTCTGAGTCTATTCACACATATATTGGGCTGGGCATTCAGTCATGCCAAAATATCTACATGTGACACTTGTATTCTTCCAATGCACATGCAAAATGAATATATTTCTTATGAATGTCTTTGATATCACAAGCCTCACTTGATATCTTTTTGACACAATTGAAGACCCATCAATTTCAGAAGAGTTCAGATTCAAGTTTTCATGTTATCTAGAATAGGGATTTAAGAGGACAAACATTTGAAAACATAAAGTCTACCCTCTAAGCGACAGCTATATCCTGAGAAATTGTTGTCAAGATGATATGTATGGCTCTGACATGCAAATGTATCCAATAATAAATTACTAAAATTCTGAAAAGCATAGTTGGCAAAACATGGGGTAAAACATGCTACTTATCATCACAGTATATTAGTCATAAAGAAAGGAAAAACTGACAGATGAGTAAAATGCACACTCCAACTAATTAACAGTCATCTAGAATGCTTTTGAAATTACTCATGCTGAATTCATCTCTCTTAATGAAAGCAAAAAAGCTGAAAATGAAGACTGGCAGGTCATCTAGGGGGTTTTCTGCTAGCTCTTTGATTTTTTATAAAAATAAAGTAACAGTCTTTGACGTTTTCATAGCTTGTTTAGTGGTAGTGAAGCACTATCAAGCATGTGTATATAGAGTCATGCCCTGTTTTCTGTCTGCTGAGTTTTTTTCCTTTCTTGAATCTTTTCCTCTATAAACAAACCCATATTTTGTTTTGACTTTCTAGACATTGGTCAGATAAAGCAAAAGACATGATGACTGCATACAAAAGAACTGTATTTATAGTAGTGTTTGCCAGCTTAAGACTTCCAATTTTTTTTATTCCAACACAACTGAAGAAGTGTGTAGTAATGCAATTTTCAGATCTCCATGTGCTTCCTTAGTTTCCCTGCTCTGTATGCTATTGGTTCATTTTAAAATATGTACTCCGCTGTACCTTAAAACCTATTGGTGTGTTCCCCCTGTCAATTCTCCCCTCCTCTTCCTAAGACTGGCTCTAAGGGAGACAGTCCCTCCCCTTTCCTTTCCCTTATAAACCAGCATCTGTGACAGAGAGGTCCTGCATCTCTGAGCTGCCAGCCACTGACCTACCCCCTTCTCCTTCCCCTGGAACCCCTTTTCCCCGTACCCCAAATAAACCTCCCTGACAGAACAGACATGGAGTTCCAGTTCGTTTCTTCGTACCACTACTAATTTCCTGCTGAATTTCCGTGGCTGGGAGACTCACGCCAGCCCGCAGGACCCCGGGGGCCTCCCACCCATGATCCAGTGGAATTATGAGGACCAGGGACTTCGCTCCAGGCGGGAGCCAGCCTGTGCCACCCTCCTGGAGCCTGCTGTAAAAAAAGTGATACTGGAAAAGAAATCCCATGTTTTTTAGAGGTTTCTATGAATTACTAGGCAAGTTCATGCAAGTCAACTGCTTTGCACAATCTATGCCAAACAGTCTTTTTGTCAATTGACGTCTTAATATTTCTAATTCCATTCAAGTGATGAGAAGCAAACAATTATTGTAGAACTCAGTGACAAACTGTATTGTCACATTCATTACACTATTGCAGTTGAAAAGACATTCACAAATTATACTATGGTGAACAGGTAAAGAATCAGTACATTTCTATCCTTTATTGCACTTGTCAATTGTCCAAATGTTTCTTTAACTCTAGCAGGCTTGGTGCTGTGACCACTTCCCTGGGAAGCCTGTTTAGTGCCCAACCACCCTCGGGGTGAAAAACCTTTTCTTAATATCTAACCTAAAGCTTCCCTGACTCAGCTTCATATTGTTTCCTCAAGTCCTGTCATGGCTCATGGAAGTGAAAAGCTTGGTACTTGCCCCTCTGTTTCCCCCCATGAGGATGTTGCAGACTGCAATGAGGGCTCCCCTCAGTCTCTTCTCCAGGCTGAAAAGACTAAGTGACTTCAGCCACTCCGCATACAACTTCCCCTCCAGACCCTTCACCATCCTCGTGGCCCTCCTTTGGATGCTCTCTAATAGCTTAATGTTGTTTTTATATTGTGGAACCCAAAACTGCCCCCAGCACTTGAGGTGAGGCAGAGCAGGACAATCCCCTCCTTTGTCCAGATGACATTGCTGTGCCTGATGCCCCCCAGGATAGGTTTGGCCCTCCAAGCTGCCAGAGCACTGCTGACTTATATTCAATTTGCAATTTACCAGGACCCCCAGATCCCTTTCCACAGCACTGCTTTCCAGAATCTCATTCCTCAGTCTATCCACATAACCGGGGTTGCCTCATTCCATGTATAGAATCTGGTACTTCCCCTTGTTAAACTTCATATGGTTGACGGTTGCCCATCTCTCTAATTTGTTGAGGTCTCTCTGCAGGACCTCTCTGCCCTTGAGCTTGATGATAGCTCCTCCCATCTTAGTATAACTGGCAGACTTGATTAGTGTTCTTTGTAGTCCTGCATCCAAGTAATTTATGAAGATGTTGAAGAGCACAGGGCTGAAGATGGAGCACTATGAAACCCCACAAGAGAATGGATGCCAGCTGATGTCATCCCATTCACTGTAATCCTTTGTGCCTGACCCATGAGCCAGTGTCTCACCCATCACACAATGTGCTGATCCAGCTGTGTGCTGAACATTTTGTCCTAAAATGTATTGTAAAAAACAGTATCAAAAGCTTTGCTGAAGTTCCAAAAGATTGTACCTAATGGCTTTCCTACACCAATTATGTGGGGTTACCCTGTCAGAGAAGAGATTCAGGTTTGACAAGCAGGACCTTTCCCCTCATGCAGCTGTTCCTGCTGTGATCAAGGACTGCATTGTCCTCCAGGTGTTTCTCAATACTTCCTAGAAAAATCTTTTCCATGATATTACCTAGAACTGAATTGAGACTGACAGACCTGTAGTTTCTGTGATTCTCCTCCTTTCCCTTGAAAATTGTGACAATGTTCTCCATCTTCTAGTCAGCTGGGACCTCTCCAGATGCCCAAGACTGCTCAAAAGTTATCTAAAGAGGTTTTGCCATGACATCAGCTAACTCTTTGAGGATTCTCAGATGAATCCTATCAGGGCCCAAAGATTTGTGGGGATCCAGCTGGAGCAGCAGATCCCATAGAAGTTTAGGATCAACTAGGAGTTGATCATTCTCACAGTCAAGGTCCTCCAACTCAGGGCACTGAGACGCCCTTGGTCTGTCATTTATGTTGAAGCCAGAGACAAAGAAAGTATTGGACACCTCTGCCTGGTTTATGTCCCTGTTTTTGAGGCACCCATCCACATCCTGTAAAGGGCAGATGTTGGTTCTACACTACCTTTTGCAATTCATATATTTGAAAAAACTCTTTTTATTGCACCCAGATTTCTGGCCAGCTTCATCTCCAACCAAGCTTTGGTTGCACAAATTTTCACCCTTTGCTTTACCTCAGCAACGACATACCTTATGCAGAACCTCGTGGGGCTTTTTTTTGCCCAGATAACCATTACAGCTGTACATTGCTCTGCTCAGAAATACAAGATCTGCATAAATGCAGATAAGCCATTTTCAAAACTAAATGAAGATAACTCACTTTTTGAAAATAAAACACAAACTTAATCGTACTGAAAGCCATTATCATCGACACCCAAAATACTCCATATATTCCTGAAAGTCCATTTAAAAAATTACCCTATCTCAAGACTGACCATACCTTTTTGTGAAAGAGTATTAACAGAAACATTATATAATGAAGATGGGAAAGCCTACATTTAATTAAAGTATTTCTTTATATAATCCAGTGAAGATTACAGCTTTCTTGGCTTTTGGGACAAATAGCATCAATTGCTAAGTATTTCATAAACGAGAAAAGATTTTGGAGCCATCCAGTCATATTAATATGTTAATTTTTACACCATAAATAAAAATTGTGCAGTAATTTCTTACAATAAGAAGGATACTCTGTAGATAATATTTACAGATACTATGTATGACAGTGTTCAGACAGTTTACAGAGTCTGTCGTAGATCCCATGAATCTCTGACATTTTGCCAGTACAGCAATATAATTCAGTTAGGATTTGAAATCAGTCCCTGAGTAGCACAACCCACTGTGTCAAAGTAATTATTTTTAATGAGTTTATGCATTTTGCATTATGCTAGCCATTCCTTGTCATGCTATTGGATTATTAATGAAATAGGAGAGAGGCTATTAATCTTGGTAATAAAATGTTTGAATACAGAATGAACAAACTTATGTGTAGCAGAAACCATACAGAAGTTAATGGGCCAAATTTAGCACTGGCTTAATTCCACTCAAATCACTGGAAATAAGCCAGGTCTCAGTCTCAGTTAATGACTTCTGTATTATATTAGTGAATTTCTGTCGTACCTCTGACTTGGTATAATTTATTGTATTTTAAACAACAAATGGCACTCCCTGCTGAGTGCACTACTGGCTGTTGTCTCTGCTATTCATGTAAAAGTCATTGAGATGATACTGAAGTGCTTCTCATCCATGTATGTGGTGACATAGCAAATAAGTGGCGATATGGGAAAGGGTATTGTATTGAAGTATCAATTATGAGGAATAGGAACAAATATTAACCAGTAGTAACCACATTGATTCTGTAAAAAACTAATTTGTTAATGAAGTTTAAAAAACCCAGCAAAAACTAAACCCTAGAGAAATGAAGCATAACTTTTAACCACTTTATAAAGAATTATGACCACTTTATTAACAGCTAATGATCACATGCTTAACTTTACCTGTGGCAAATAGTGATACATTATGGGAGCAATTTGCACTAAGTTAACGGTTAAGAAATGGCTAAGGAGCAAAAAATCTGCTTAATTACTTAATGAACAGACATGAAAACATTTTAAGTGGATTAAACACTTAGTGAACAATCACCTTTTGTGACAAGAGCTGTCTAGATTCTATAGAGGGTAAAAGAGAGTTCCTCATCTATTCTGTTAGAATAAAAAAAAAAGAAAAAAAAAAGATACCTTTTATACCAAATGAATTTTCAATTTCTACTCTGGACAGCCTGTTCCAGTGGCTTGCCACTCTCATGATAAAAATTTTCTTCATTATATTTGATATAAATCTACTCTCTTTCAATTTAAAACCTTTGCCCCTTGTCTTGTCAGTAGGTGTACTGGCAAAAAGTCTTTATCTGTATTTCTTGTAATCCTCCTATAAGTATTCAAAGACTTCAATAAAGTCTCCCTGAAGTCTTGTCTTCTCCAGGCTGAACAACGCTAATTTTCTGAGCCTCTCTTCATAGGAAAGTTTGTCCAGCCCTCTGATAATTTTGTGTCCTTCCTTTGGAACTACTCTAACAGGTCTATATCTGTTTTGTATTGAGGATCCCAGAGCTAGACTTGTTGCTCCAGGTGACATTTCATGAGGTGGAGTAAAGAGGATGAATTGTCCTCCGTGACCTGCTTTCTAGACTTCTTTTACACAGTTCAGAATATAATGGCTTTCTGAGCTTCAAGTGCACATTGCCAATTTATACAAAATTTTTCATCTCCCAATATCCCCACATACTTCCTGGTAGGGCTACTCTCAATCAATTCTTCACCCAGTTTTTATGGATATTAGGGATTGCCTGACCCAGGTTCAGGACCTTGAAATTTACCTTCATGAGGTTTGCATCAGTGCACTCTCAAACCTGTCAAGATTCCTCTGGACAGCATCCTTTCCTCAAGTGAATCAACAGGACCATTCCACCTGTGTCACCTGCAAACTTGCAGAGGGTGCACTTAGATTTCACTATCTATGACACTGATTAAAATATTTAATGGTATTGGTCCCAGTGCACACCCCAAAGGACACCATTCGCTACTTGGTTTGCACTTGGATGCTGAGATGTTGACTGCAACATTTTGAATGGGGCCACCCAGCCAATTTCTTGTCTAGCAGTTCTTCAGAGCCAATTTAGAGGCAAGAGTTTTGTGTGGGACCATATTGAGTGGCCTTACAGAAGTCCAAGTAAATGACATTTGTAGCTCTTCTCTCATTCAGGGAGGCAGTCACTCCATTGTTGAAGGCCATGATTACTCAGGCATGATTTGCCTTTGGTTAAAACATCTGGGCTCTCTCTAACTATCTCCCTGTTTCAATATGTCTTCAAGGATGATCTGTTTCATGATGTTATTCAGTCCAAAGACGAGCCTTTCTGGTCACTAGTTCCCAGGGTTCTCCTTATCATCCTTTTTGAAAATATGTGCAATATTTTATTTTCTTCAGTCCTTGGGTGTACCACCTGCCTGCTATGACTTTTAAAAAGTCACTCAGCATGCTTATGCATTCTGGAGTTTTGCAAACACACATATTTAAAAGATGTGCATGGAATTTGAAGCAGAAAATGTGGAAGCCATTGTTATTTTATATAGTCTGTCAATGTAAACTGTTATCTTCATTTATTAGTGTTATTTTAATATCTTATAGATAATAAAACTTGTGCAAAAAGTTTTTACGTATGAAAGGAGTTCATATGTCGTGTCCTCTTTATTGGCATATTCATAGGCAATGTAACCAAATATGCAGACACACTCATAAACAAAGCTACTTCTCTGCTTCATAGAACAAAGCAATTATGTTTGCCAAGAAATACAATATTTGCCAATAAATACAATAAATACAGCCAATAACTGTTTACATTGTGAACAGGCAGCTCTGTTTTTTTCAGGGCTGTCAATATAAATCTGCTTATTAATCTTGTTTTCATATTTTCAATTACTAATTCAGCCTCACATCATTTCACCTGCTCTTTTAAATTCAATTTAATGGAATTTTTATGAATATATTTTTTGTCTTTTAAAAAGTAAATGTTATTTTCCATTTGTCTCTGTGGTAAGAAATTACATGTAAATTGAAAGTACATTTCAGGGAAGATGGAGCTTCCATCAGGCATCAGATAGGACAATGTTAAATTACGGAAAAAAATGAAACAAAAGTCTGCAGGTTTGCAATCCATTACTTTATGCATTACTTTACCATATCTTTAATGTACTTTATAAAGGCATTATCAAATACATGAGGTTGGTCAGTCTCTTTAAAAAGGCCTATTGCACACGATTTCAGCTTAATTTCAGGCAACTTACAAGCTACCCATTTTATTTTTGTTTTATATAACCAGCTTCATAACTCAAGGGAACACCCTCCTGTGGCACTCTGAGTTTTCTTTGAACTGCAATATGTTACACAGCCATCTGCTTTTGGAAATGTGTGAGAGTTGATGCAATTTTTAAATAGAATTCCTGCCAAATAAATACACTTGTCTATACCATCTCTCTCCCATCCGTCAGCGATTCTCTGCAGTGTGGCACAAATTATTTCCCAGCCTCTGCCTATGTTAAACATATTAGCAAATATAACTCTCCTGGGAGCTCCCTTTCATGATATTTTATCTGGGGTCTTTGCTTTCCTTAAGAAGAAAACACATCACGCTGTGTTAGTGACCATACCATACATCACTATGTCTTCAGCATCACACATCTTGGTAAAAACAAAGGATTTATTCCACAAGACTTAATTTCAGGGGCTTAACTGCAAGACTAGATCTAAAGGCTTATAAATATAATGTGTAATTACATTTAAAAAATCATTATTGAGGTGGTCACCTTTTTACTGGTGAGAAATTCAAAGATCTAATTTTGTAAGGGTTAACAGTGGGATGTGAAACCTTCCTTTGCTAGTGAACTAAGAAAGCAAGTTTGTTTCTGTTCACATTGGCTGGTCCTACTCATAAAACTATTCACAATTCCTTTCAGATTCTCCCTCCAGAAAATACGTAGTGCTACCCTTTAATCCAGTTTTGGGTGCCACAATATAAAAATGACATTAAGCTCTTAAAGAGCATCCAAAGGAGGGCCAAGAGGATGGTGAAGTGCCTTGAGGGGAAGCTGTATGAGGAGCAGCTGAGGTTACTTGGTCTGTTCAGCCTGGAGAAGAGACTGAGGGGAGACCTCATTGCAGTCTACAACATCCTCATGGGGGGAAGTAGAGGGGCAGGCACTGATATCTTCCCTCTTGTGACCAGTGACAGGACTCAAGGAAACAATATGAAGCTGAGTCAGGGAAGCTTTAGGTTGGATATTAGGAAAAGGTTTTTCCCCTAGAGGGTGTTTGAGCACGGAACAGGCTCCCCAGGGAAGTGGTCACAGCATCAAGCCTGACAGAGTACAAGAGACGTTTGGACAACACTCTGAGGCACATGGTGTGATTCTTGGTCCTGTGCAGGGCCAGTTGTTGGACAGTGATGATCCTCATGGATCCCTTCTAACTCAGCATATTCTATGATTTTATGAAAATTAGTTTTTCTGTCACTATTCCTAGAACCTTAGAACTATAGAATATTTAGGGGTTGCAATGCATCTTAAAGACCATCTAGTCCCAATCCCCACTGCCATATGCAGGGACACCTCCTAGAACACTAGACAAGCTTACTCAAGGACATATCCAACCTGGCTTTTAACACTACCAGCATTGGGGCTTCAGAAATTTAGTTCATTATTAACAGTTTCAGTTTCAACCATCCCCCACATTGAACTGCCTCTGCAATGCATTTATAATGGATATTCCATAAGTTAGCATTATATAGATATTATCTGTTTTCTTTGGAATATCAAAATTTTCACACAGAAAACATGCATTACTGATTAGTTTCAAAACACATTAATTACCACACGGTTATGAATGAATGTTTTTTCTATTATTTCCATGTTACAATGCCTTTCTTAAAATGCTAAAAAAACTTTCTACACTGATAAGATATTTGAAGGTAAAATACTTGGTTTACTACTGCATGTGCTCTTAACTTCCCTGGTTCTGTAATTCAGCTGGATTCAGTGGTCCTGACAAATTGCACACTTGTCTCATAGGCAAGAAGTTATACATCTGTTCACAGAAGAGATAAAGACTAAAGGGAATGGTAGAACATTGTAAGTCTTGCCAATTCATCTGAGGTATTAGTGGGATCATCCTTAAAGAGGAAGTGATCATACTAGCTTAGTATTATTTAATCCCTGGAAAAGTCAGGATTTGGAACTATTCACATTCAAGTCCTTTTACTAAAGTCTGATCACAGACAGCAGATATTTTCAGTCGTTAATGACCTGGCTTGGTTTTAAAACAAATTCTAGATTAAAAAATCACTTCAAAGCTACACGGCAAAAGTATGTCTCCCAATACAAAATTTAAGCCTATATTTAGAGATCTTTGTACTTCTTTAAGCACAAATTAATTATTCAGAAACTTAACAGAAATTCCCATAAATGTCAAAATAATTCTGTCTTTCATTTATCACTGTCTACAGTTCTTTGGTAATATCTATTAAATAGATAAATGCTGATGTTATTTGAAGAAACAGACTCATTGTTCTTGATACAATTGAAGTAAGTAAGAAACAGTTTGCAAGGATTTTAGTTAATCTACATTACCACAGGTATTTACATTTTAAATAGAATTCAGGATTCCAAGTTTCAAAATTTGTCCAACCAAAATTTGAATAACCAAAAAAAACCCCACATTCTTTTAACACTTCTATTTATAAGACATGTCTCTTGGGTTTTTTTGTTCTGTACAGTGAATACTTTAAAATTATCTGCATGCTTCTTTCCTCGCTTAATATAATTTTTAAAATTTAGATAATGTTAGCACAATCCAGTGTTACTTGTCCATAAAACTATCATAAACATATTAAAGCATAAACATATAAAAAAGGCTTATCTAAAAATTAATGTCAAAGTAGTTTTTTGTTTAGTGCTAATGTCCTCACATACACATAAAAGGAAGATCAAGCTCTCCCAGAAGACCATGAACTCACTGCAATTCTCTATAATACAATACACACACACATATATACAAGACACAGATAATAAGAGCTGTCAAATTCCATTTATTAATTTAAAAGCTGTTGGCTTTCTGTCATTAATTTAACAATTATGTCAATTACTTTCTCTAAATTACTGCATGCAGCATTTCCTACTCACTTGAAAGGGCAGCAGAGACTTAATTTCCTAATTATTGTGGCTTTTAACTAAGTAAGCAAATTTTAACATCATATAGTCTTTTGTTTCAGTGAGACACTAATTTTTCTGCTACAGGAACAACAGCCTTGTCTTTTTTTCCCTGAATTTACCATTTATGTTTGTATGTTTCATACTTCTACCAGCACAAAAACCATCCTATTAACTTCACGTAACTCCTATTGACTTTATTCAACTCCTGTCAAAATCAGTGAAAAGTCTGTGCTTGATTTGAGGAGACTGACTCATGCTGTTGAGCAGGATATTGCTTCTAAAACAATCATAGATTATACAGTTTTAGTAGTTTATAATATTTAATGATATATTACTTTTTGTACATTTTTCCAGTACCACACTTGGTGCTGTAGACAGTAAGCCAGTGTCCACAGAGTTCATCTGCCTGATGCTTATGTCTTATATTGGATAGCCCTTGTCTGTACAGTTGCCATCAGAATTGAGAAATTATTTCACGCACAAGCAGGAATAAAACTAATGTTCTGCTATTTGTGGTCATAGTTAAATGGGGAGAACTAAGTCACAGAAAAATAATCACCCTCATCTTTGGCCTTCCCTCTTTCCAACAAAATTTCTCATTAATACAAATGTTTTACTCGAATATTCTTCTCATATTATAGCCTGTAGACTTGCATTTTTGTGAAGAGGCACTACAGAGATATGTCAGGATGTTCTCTGAAATTACTGTAGTTAATTATTTGGGTGTGGCTTTGTATTATTTCATTGAGACAGAAGACAATTTGATAAATTTCTTAACTAAAATTCACAGAGAAAAAAGCTTTCAGATTGAAACTCATATGAAAGGTATGAACAGATATTTCTCTTTCCCCTGTGGATATTAACAATACTTTCCTAACCAGAAAGCCGTGTATTTCATGGAGTTAAAAAAAATCTGTTAAATTAAAAAAAAAAAATTGAAAATGTGGAAGTTTTCAAATATTTCTATCAATTATCAGTCTTGTAATATATGCAATTTTAAAGTCTACCATAACATTTGTAAAGCTTTACCATAGCGTAACTGTATTTATATTCTAAATTGCTCATCCTCTGCCTGCAATAAGAATAAACCTTCTTCTCTGTTGGCAGATACTAGTGTTCTCCCTCTGGTTTGTGAAATACCTGAATCAGAGCTATAGGCATAGTTAACGGGAAATTGCTGGTTTTTTCCCAAGAACAATTCAGGGATGGAGCAGAAGTGATATGATTGAAACTTTACAGGAAGATAATTTTTGATGGTATTTTAGGTGAAAAATCTCATTCTTTATACAGTCATGTACAATGGCAATTTGAAGTCTCATTTCTCTAAAAGTATTTTCTTTCTGACAGCTGATAACTGGAAATGGACATTAAGTAAAAATGAAAGAAAAAATCCATTCACACAAGCTCATACTACTGACAGTAGCATTCTGACATAGATAAAAATTATATTTAAGATGGTATAATTAATATTCAGGAACAACTTCAGAAGTTATCAAAGAAAATGGTAAATGTTAAATGAAAGGGTACATTCATTTATCTGCACCACAATTTAAATTAATTTAAAATCAATGAAGATTGCAGTTCATTTAATTTGTATATTTCTTACTGATGAGCTATTAAGGCAAGGAAGCTACTTTGTGAATTCATGTCCTCTTTTAATACATGTATAAATAAATAATTGAAATAAATATTGCAGGAAGGCACATGACTTTAGACACCTTTAGGAAATACATGATCAACATAATCTTTCTGTTGAAAATTAACATTTGTTCACACATCATACAAACATACATCTCAACCATACTTTTCCCCAGATGTAGGCCACTCTTTATGCCTGAATCCCTTCCATCCAATTGGGCAAACTACCACTACATGACTCTGATCGTCAACTGGAGATACACATCAATGTCAGAAATCATGTACATTGCAGATAATTCATGGTCTGGCCTACAGGGGGAAAAAAAAGATTTATTTTCTTTTTCAGTTTAGACCAAAAAGAAGAAGAAATACTTAAAAGGGGAGTCAGTTGCATGGCCCAAATAGATTCTTAGAGTGGATCACTATTGAATTAATTCAGTGTTCATTTTGAGTTTTGTTCTGTTCTGTTCATTGTTTGGTGTTCTATTCATTGTTTGTTTTTGGTTTAGTTTTTTTCTAAATGTATTTTCTGTATGTTTTTGAAATGTAAAAATTGTTAGCTCATCAGAGGTAAGTCTACAGAGTGGTTTCAACATGTGTCAGAGACTGAAATATTTCATGCCACAAACATTGATACAAAATTTTGCTCATTTTAGCAAAACTGCATAAAGTAGCCATCAAAGTCCACCCCTCCCTAAAGAGCTTTAGACTGAAACTCAAACTGCTGGGATTAGATAAAGGGAAACCCATTCTTCAGTTATCTCAGGCCTGCAGAGAAGTAAACAAGTAACCAAGGAAAAGAATGCGAGACAAATCCAGCAGCCATGCTAAGAATCATCCCTGGCTTGCTTTGGGGTGGAGGAGGCTGTAGCCCACAGACCCATTTTCATGGAGCAGGTTTACACAGATATCTCCCCCAAAACGAGGTAGGGGGAAGAAGTTTTGGTGTGTCGTAACCTCTGCTCAGGGGCAATGAACCTCTCCTCCCTTCCGCAAACTGGCTATGAAACCTCAAACACCAGGAAGGCTGCATCCGTGGGACATTCACTTGAGTAGCATCTCAGTGGGTGCCTTAACCATCAACACCCCTCAAAGTGTCCCCCAGGGACACTTTGATGCAACAAATCCAGTCTGTTGTAAGAGACAGTGGTAAATCCCCACTGTCCAGGGAGGTGTCTGGGTTTTCCTAGCTGGCCTGAGCTATATTTACCCAATGGATTCTATGCTATTCAGGGAGACCATTACCACCAAGAAGACCAGACAGAGAGGATCAGCAGAACACTGTTGGGATACACAGATGGTGATATTTTCTTTATTCTGTCTCTGTTGCTCTCTTTCTGTCCCTCCCCACCTATTTTCTATTTTTTTCTTTCTCTCTCTCTCATGTTTACTATCAAATAACATTCATACTACTGGCATTGGCATGTGGTCTCATTTGCACCTTCATTTGAGCAGAGGCATTTCTAATAACCATTAATAATTGGATCTTAACAACACGCCAGAAGTTTTATTTGTTTAAGGACTGTATGTCATAATCTATAGTAGATGTTCAGTCATATTCAGCACTGACGCAGAAAAAAGTGTTAACATGTTAACCAAGAAATTAATTACATTGATTTTTATCTATAAAACATATTTGTTTTAATAGGTTTTGGTGTTCTTTTTTTTCTTTCAAATAGACTATTTTTTTTCTCTTTTTTGGTAGCTTTTTGGGGGGGTTTCGGCCATTTTTTGTGACAGTTTTCCTTGAACAGCTCAACTCTCTGTGGGTTTTTTATTAATTCTATAAAAACAGAATATCTGTGAAAGAGAGCTTTCCATTCTGCAGAGAAACCATTCATCTTCATTGGTGAGGCTCTGAAGGTTTAGTTTGCCAGATAAATTTGATGACACTAGAAAAACCTGTCATTTGGAGTAATAAAGTCTTTAAAATTCTGATTGCTTTTCAAGTGTTAAAATTTATGGAAATAAACAGATTTTCCACATCCAGGTAGACAAAGCCTTGAGCAACCTAACCCAAGTTCACCAGCTCTTAGCAACAGGTTGGACTGTTTGCCCTTAAGTTCCCTTTCAGTGTCTCTTTTTCAGAGACAGAGTTCCAAATGTTTAAAAACTCATCCTTTCCTAATTTGAAGATTTTAAACATTTCCCAATAAATTGTATTTTCTGGTAAATCCAAAATTTTAATTAAATGTCTTGAAGCCATGATTACTTCGCATAAAAAGAGTAGTTTAAAAAAAAAGTCTAATTGTGTCCCGCTTTACTTGGACAACATAATTTGATCTAATTTAGTTCAACTGAGAACAATAGTGTGGATATTCTGACATTGTACCATAATCATGGAATGCCTTTAGCTTACTCTCAAAGCACTTTTTCTGACCCTTCAGCACAGCCTAATGAGTGAGCTAAACACATGAACTGCTCTGGGTGCTCACACTGCAAAAGACTTTCATTGAATAAAAAGCACTTGAAATGGTAGTTTTAATGGTTCCAGAGAAACTGTAAAAGATTTATTGCTCTTTTTACCCCTTTTGGCAGTAGAAATTTGTGGTCATCACATTTGCATAAAGTTTGCTGCTTTTTGTTTTAACTACTTTTGCTCCAAAAAGACAGGAAAAAGAGGAAAAAATTCTAGGATGACTTTATGCACAGGAGGAAGTCACAAACCCATTAGGTTTCCTTATCAGATGACATGATCCAGAATGCAGGTTGTTTCATGGTTCAGGGTCTTGCTTCCAAAAGGGATGCTCTCAGTTACTCAGCAGGTGCCTGTTTCTGAGTCCTTGGAAGAGTCAGAGAGAGAATTCATTGTTAGAGTTACAGCAGCAGGGTCTCAAGATGCCACCAATGTGTTCAAATCTGTCTTCATCTGGTAAGTGGGTGAGAGTGGCACGACCCTGCAGCCCTGCCTACAGCCCCTAAGATTACAGAACATCTCATGGTTTCTGCAATCCCTAAATGCTGCTGTGATTCAACAGCTGCTGTTCGTGAGGGCAAGGTAAGAGTTTGTTTCTCTGAATGACACGTTCACCCTGTTGAGCTCCTATTTCATTATTGTGGTGATCTGTGGCCCTTCACAGTTTGTGTCCGTGGCTGGCAGAGGCTCCCAGGTATAAGATGGAAACCTTCTTTCACGGAAAAATGGAAAAAGTGTTTTCTTTATATTACATTTCATTGTGGATCATGCCCTTTTCCTCCTAAAAGAAAAGACTAGTTACACAAAGAAAATTAAATTTTAGGTGCTTTCTTCATAGGATTAATTGTCTACTGGTTTGATTTTTGTATGTAATATGAGCATACTTCCTCCATTAACTGAGCTTATTCTTTCTTAACTCTCTCTATTGTACAAGACCAGGAAGCAATAAAATTAGTCTTTTATTACTGCAGTAAGCAGTGACTTTTGGAGAGACTCTCTAGGTGACATTCAAGTGCACAAAAGAGGTGGTATGTGTCTAACTTTCACTTTATGTTTCTGAATAGTTTAATTTGAAATATGTTTTTCTACAGTACTGTACTGTTGCACGAGTTTAAGGAGGAGGTGCTATAAAAACAGAATCACAGAGTGACCCGTTAGTACCTTTCTCAGTTGTCCTGGGTAGAGAGGAAAAAGACTGTGGAGTTTCCTAGCGCTGTTTAATTCCATATGACACAAGTCATATGGGGGCACAGTTTCAGCAGAAAATGACGAGTCCTCAGAAACCAGAAACCAGGAATGGAGTCAGTCTTACCTTTGCCATGGGAAAAGAGAGACTGTTCCTTTTAACATGCAGCAAGCTGCAATTGCTGCTATTCTTGCTGAAGTCATGAAAGAAGGAGCTACTGCTGCTGCTACTGCTACTGATGGTGCTATCGTCAAAAGTCACAGTGCTCACCAGGACCACTGATGACAATTTTGAAGAAAACTTGAACAGGACTTCAAAACTATGATCATACTAGGAGATGAGCTCTTCAGGTACTGTTTGTGATTGGTTCCATCTCCCTTAAATTCTGGAAGATGCCATGGACTTGCTCAAGAAGTGCTTTTCTCCTCTGCTTTGTTTTTAAACACAGGAGCCTGGATCACTAGGAGCAAAAGCTTGGCAAATCTGATTTCTCCTTATGAAGTTCATACAATTTGTACTCCAGTGAAATCTATGCTAACTTACTCAGCTGTTGTCTACTACTCATATGTTGTTAGATGGCCCCATCTAAGGCATTTTTCCCATCATGCTAAGAGCATATTTTTTCTGCTGTTGCCAGGTGGGGTTTTTTTGTTAATTTTGACACTTATTAATGTTTCAACTCCCAGTGGTTGTCTGTAAAATTAATGTCACAATACAGACCTTTTAGGTTACCATTAGCAAATATCTTTTCTTCCATTTCTTAAGAACTTCTGATACCACTAAAACAATTCAAAACTCCTTACATTTTTTTGGCAATCCAGTAACTTTTCAACTCCTAAGCAGCAAGTGTTCTCCTTCTAAAGATTTTCATCACTGCTCAAATCATTTTTAACAGCGTTTTTACAACAGTGTTCTGGTTCCCCTTTAAATTTTCCTTTGTATATTTTGGTTCATTTTTTCAAAGTTTTATTCATTACTAACACAACTTGTAGTAAATTCCTTTGCTGTAGTCACATCATCATTTTACTTTTAGTTCATTTACTTTCAAGTCAGATTAGCACTGGTTTTTTGCATTGTCACAAGAGTTCCTCGTCCTCTCTCATGGTTGTAATACTGTTGTCTCAAATAGAGACCTCAGTTTTGATTGGAAAAGACTCCTGATGAAACTTGCTTTTTCAAATGCTGCCCTGTAATTATTTTTAAATGATCCATTTTTTCTTTATATTGGGGATTGTTTGTTTAGTTTTTTTATGTTAACTTTACTTTTTCCATTTTTGTATTAGCATCATCACTACTACTTGAGATTATTGGTCATAATCCCACATTTCTCAGGCACTCTTAGATGCCTCTAACAGTTAGTTTCAGCTGTGGCAAATCTCTCTTTTCTCCTGAGTACTGTCCTTAAGCAAGTCATCCAAAATGCAGCAATTTACCAATAATTTTTTGAGTATCTTGAGCACTGCAGGACTCAACACGTATATGATCAGTCTGGTTAAGAATGGTGATATAGCATAGTAACATTCAGCCATTCATTGTGCTTGAATATACATTCCTTTTTTCGCTTATTACTACAGTCTCCAAGGGTTTTAATCATGATGGGGAAACTGCTTAGAGCATCTGAATTTCACGTCTAAATGTTGTGAATAGAAAAAGGTCAGTTCTTTCAGATATCAGATATCTGTTTAAATAGCAGTTCTCTGATTTGTTTATGAAATAGCTAATGTACACACCCTATGCCACACCAAAACAAGACTGGGTTATACGTCCAAGTCACTGAATTTCACAGCATATTTTGTTTTCATGCGTGGGTTTGTGATAGAACAGACTAAAATAAACTCAAACATTTGGAACACACAATCAAAATAGAGCAGCCCTTCATTTAAACTATGGTCTATAATTTTTCACCTTCTACAAAATAGTTGGCATTCTATTTCTATCACTGAATAAATAATTTCTAACAAAAGTTACACAAAATTCTGTCAGAACTACTGATTCATTCACCAACCTGCCAGAGAGCAAGAAAAGATAAAGTCACCAGATCTTTGAACTTAGTTTTCTTTCCTTCTTATAATTTATGATTAATTCAATGTCTGGGAAAGAGTTTCACTTTCTGTTACTAAAACATTTCCAGAATGTTTAAGTAAACCAATATGTTATATGCCATATGTATGACTCGAGTCAAACACCATCTGAAAATTGTTAATATAACTTGAAGTTCAGTTACATCCATTTCTGGAAGACATTTTCTCCTGATATACCTGATATAAAAGAAGCCCCTCCTTTTATCCTCCTTGCCCCCTACCAGATTCAACACCAGATGGGCTTTGACTTTGTAAACCTATCCCTCAGACCTTGAGAGTGACTTAAAATTCGTTCTGGTTGACTATGTGGTTCTTCCAGCTTCTATACACTTCCATTTTCATATCTGAACATTTTCAGGAGCTCTTTGCTCATTTCTGAAAGCCTTGTCTCACATTTGCTTGATTTTCCTTTGCTCATGATAGACCATTCTTGACTTTAGAGGAGGCCACCCTTGAAAATCCACTGATTCTGCCAGACACCTCTTCTCTTTGCAAATGTATAACATGAGAGTCTCCAAAGAGGCCTAAATCTACTTGTACAGAGCTCAAGACTGTAATCCTGCTTTTTGCCTTTGATTCCTGCTCCCACCTCCCTGCTCTGTCCCAGGATTTTGAACTCCGCCATCTCATATACACTGCAGCCAAGGCTGTCCCAGCCTTCTGATTTTCCACCAGAACTTCCTTCTTTTTTATTAATACCAAGTTCAGAGGAGCATCTTTTACCATCCGATCCTTAATCATCTGTGTCTGCATGTTGTCATTGATGTACCCACCACAGGACTGTGCATTTTTGTTTGGCCAATAATCCTGAACTCTTAAGTGACTCATCATCCAATCCAAGGTAGAGCTCCATGCATTCCTGCTGCTCTTTCCCATAAGGGTGACACCCCATCCTCACTTTTTCATGCTGTCCTTTCTAAAAAATGCTATATAGACTCAGTGCAGCACTCCACTTGTGTGACCTATCCCACCCCCACCACATCTCTTTCACCTCCAAGCAACCATAGTATGCAGCTATCAAATTTCTCCTACTTTTTCCCCATGCTGTATGCCTTACTGTATGGTACTTCAGAGAGGAAACCAGCCATGTGCCCATCTCTGACAGATTTCAAATCCTCCTCCACACTGAAGACTTAGAAAAGCTGCTGCAGCGTTGCCTTAATTGAAATTAATTTGTAGATGTAAAAATATCACTGCTGAGAGAGAAGAATCAATAGGAAAACATAATATATTCCACCTGTTGAAGCAATGCTTCATTCCTCCCTTCTGTACCTAAACATTTTTGAAAACAGATTTGTTGTTATTTTCGGTTGTTTTTTTTTTCTTCCCCAAGAATAGGGCAGGATATCATCCCTGTGGAACTGTGAATGACCATTTTGTGAGAAGGTAGGCCATATGGGTAGGGATGCTTATGTTCAGCACCGTAAGATAAAAGACTCTTTTTAGCTCTTAACCCTCAGTAAGAAAAAGGATGCAGGCTCATCAGGGGAATGACTGGATTCATGCCCTTAGAGGAAGGGGGTCAATTTTAGCAAAAGAGATTGCAAAGTGGGAATATATTTTTTTCATAAATTTCTAAAAGGTTCTTTTTACCTCCAGAATTTTTCACAGTGTGCAAGAGTTTACCCAGAACTATTTGAAATCTCTCAATATCTGACTTACTGAAGGGAGAATAAAAGGAAACAAATTCATTTCTACAAATTAAAAATTAATTATATCAAAGAATAATGAGATGTGAAATTCTAAGTATTCAAAATAAGCTTTACTTCCTTAGTGCTTTTTTCAAGACTTCATATTTGTGTATGTTTTGACAAGACTGTTTTCAGTGAATTAGTCAATTCCTCAGAACTCTTTTTTTTCTTTTCTGACTTAATTCTGTCTGCCTGTTATTTCTGTTCATTGCCATTCTTCTTTGCACCTAATTTCCACATCAAAGTTCTGAAATACTTGCATTTATTAAAAAAAATTGTTCATAAATAAGAAGAATTGGAGGAATATTTCATATTTTTCATATCACTTATTACTTTTTCTTCCTGAGGATTTTATGATAGAATCTTTATCACATAAAGATTCCAATCATCTATTCATCCTATGTGACTGTCTTTGTCAAAAAATGTGGGGTTTTTTTTGGTAAAAATCATGCAGATTTAAACCAATAGTTTATTATGCAGTAGCAAGAGAAATAATAGACATTGTTATTTCTTTTCTATCCAAATATAATTGGAATGCCTTATTTTAGTGTTGAAGAAATTCAGAATAAAAAGTGCCAAAGTTAAAGCTTGTTTATTTCGCAAAACACCCTACATCTGAGACCTTCTCTTAAAATCCATATATTCTGAATCTGACAAAAAAGTTTTGACAAATTACTGCCCCATTTATTCTATGACATATCTGCCAACTTCTTGTCCTTGCTTCCTCTCTCTTTGTAGAGTTTGATGTTCTCTGCCTAGCATAAATTTCCAGTCATTAGGGACAAAACCGGATTATTTATGTTTACTTGCAAAATATCATATCAGCCTGAATACAAGGAAAGGATATGTTTTAGGAACTTTATTTGTATTAAAAAACTTTTACTCTGTGCATTTGTTTGGAGCTGACAGAACTACTTGGGTGTACCATACAATACAACCGAGTTGGGGGAAAAAGAAAAATGTAAAATAAAATTTTCATTTCTCAAAGTGAGACATGTTTTGTACAGATATATTTCTATGTACTTTTACCAAGATTAAAAAAAAAACATATTAATTGTGTAAAACTATGGATCTAAGATTCTTCTTCCTCCTTCAGAGAAGCAGAAAGCTCTGTACTAGAAATACTCTTCCTTTCTCTACGAAGACCTGTGAAGGCTTAAGGTTTGTCATTATTGCCCGTATGATAATGTTGAAAAATAATATTGCATTCAATAAGAAACCACACTTTACCTCTTGAATATCCAGATATTCCTATCAACACCTATGTATTTATACAGCTACAATATGCCCATGAATCTTCTGCATTAACATTAAAGACATTGACTATTCAATTACATCCCTAATGAAAAATATCTCTTCAACATTCCTAAAATACAATGCATGGGTTTATACTAACCCTCATCTCTTTGGTGCAGTTATGCTTTCAATTCTTAGTATTAATTCTGCCAGTGTACTATCTTAAAGAAACACTACAGAGAAAGCAAACAGCAAGGTCTTCATAATTTTAAATCTGATTTGGTGTTCGTCGAACAGCTATCCAATTAATCTTCACTAGTGCAACACATTGCTAATGACAACTTTATTTACATTTTCTTGAATTTAGAAAGCTTCGGATTTAAATAAATGCAATTTGGCTGATGCCATAAAACATAATCCCGTGCATCATTTACAGTACTGTTCTGTGGGTTATATCTGTTCACAAAAGCACAACTTACGAATTTATATTAAGCTTTAGTTTCTTCATTAGCTTCTCATTACTGTTTGCTATCAGTACCCAAATTTGGTTTTCCATATGTCATTGTTACAATGTAATATTTGCTCTGAGTTTGTCTAACAGCATGCTTCCAGCAATGAAGGTGGAATTTACCTCAACACTCAAGAAATTATTTTTCAGCCGTGGTTCTCTGGTAATATTATTGTGCTGGTAATAATTTCCAGTATTTTCTCTGGTGATATTATATACCTTTGATTTATAGGTGCCATACTACCATCAGTTTCCTTTTCCTCTTGACAACTAGTAACAATATAGTAGATTGTAATATTTCCCAGACTTTGCCATTGTTGTTTTAATAAATGATTCTAAGATGGCTTTGAAAAACTTAGGCCACTAGAATATGTGCATTTTCTTTGTTCATCTGCAGAAACAGCATTAGATATTAGTTTCAACTATATTGTTAATACAATGATGAATTTTATATTCTATTTTTTCTTTTCCTAAAGGATGTTGCATGATATGGACATTTACATCAAATTTAGAGAACAATTAGAATTGCAGAGCACATTATTTTAACTTGGGAGAAAGTAAACAGTCTCCTGAGGAAATTTTTCATTAATGAAAGGATTTAGTTTTCCTTGATTCCTTAGATCTCTTGCAGTCCAAGTTATTGCAACTGGATCCATCAAGCCAGGTAATACTACTGAAAAATTTGAAAAGTATTAAAGAATGAGGTATGGATTTGCTTTAAATTTTCCACTTCAGAGAGCAGAGTTTACGAAATTCCTTCTCATTTCTAGGAAGGAAGAAGGGGAATGGAAAAATATGCAGTCAAAACACATGTAAACAAGTGTTTGCAAACTCCATGGTATTTACAATAAACTACATAACAAAAGATGACTGGCTAGAAGTAATGTCATTTTGTTTTATCCCTTCTTTGTTTCTATCTTTATAGATTTTGGCAGCTTGTATTAGTAGTAATACATTTTCTCTACATTTAATTTAAGTAATTTTAATATAATATAATCATACAATCCCTCCTCCCAAAATGCATTTTCAGGATAATGCTAGCATTGCTATCCAGAATAATTAAAGATCAAGTTGACTGGGCAATAGTTCAAACATATCAACTCAATGAGAGAGAAAATCAGATTCAATAAGGCTGGCCAGGGTGAAATAAGGTCCTTAGCGCTGAGCTTGGTGCAAAACCCCTACAAACAAATAAGAAAAATAAATCAGGGATAAACACACAACCCCCCCAAAAAAAAGCACATGACCACAAAGGAAAAAAACACAACCTCTAGAGATCCTCATTATTACTAAAAGGCAATAAATAAAAATTATGTAATAGTATTAAAAATCTGATGAAACTTTACCAATTATGCTTTTGAGAGGCTGCTCACTGGTTTCTTGAAAGATCTTGCCACCCAAAAATTGCATATCACATAGCAGTTTCAGCTTTCTTATTGCACTCAAGGGAACAAAATATAGCATAATCTATGTCTGGCAGTTTTCACTAAAAATTTTTACTATAACATACATAGTGCATATTTATTTATTTGAATTTCATTTCTTTCTTATCTGCTATGCATATAAGAAAATTTCCCTTCAACAAGACCCTGAAGGAAACATTTAATCTGAATACCTGAAAAAAATCTCATTAGATTAATCCAGGATAACATTTTATGGCCCTGATATTTTGTCACATTATAATAAAATTGTTTTGTGTTTTGCAGTAGTGGAAAGTATCCTAAAAAAAATCAAATTTTGCAGTAGTAGAAAGTATCCTAAAAGAAATCACAAATAACATTTTTCAACCCTACAATATTTGAAGAAAGGAAATGGCATTCTTTATATTGCTCTGCTGTTTTCAGAGGCAATTAAAATCCATGTGTGGGGTAAAAAAAAAAAAACGACAAAAATAACCTAATTGTTGTCTCTGTTCCTAAGAAGGTAAAACATTATTTTATCCTCTTCTGTTCATGTTTATCACATCTGATGCTCTTCATTTATTGTCTCAAGTACCTGATATCCCACTACGTTTCAGATTACAATATAAATTTTCTTCTTTTTGAAAACCAGAACGGTTTAGGCTGGGAGGAATTGTGAAGTTCCAACTGCCCTGCCAGGGACAGGAACATCTTCCACTAGACCAGGTTGCTCAGAGCTCCTTTCAGTCTGGCCTTGAATACTTCCAGGGATGGGGCATCCACAGCTTCTCTGGGAAACTCCTTCCAGTGCCTTACCACCTTCACAGTACTTAATTTATTCTTAATATCCAATCTAATTCTACCGTCTCTTAGTCTGAAGCCATTTCCCCATGTCCTATCACTGTATGCCCCCTTTTGGTGCTGGAAGTCTGCTAGAAGATCTCCAAATGCACAGAATGAATTATCAAGACAATGCTAACATTCTGACACAAAATCTTTGGCATCTTTTGCAGCTTAAGGTGTGCTGGCAGGTTACAGGAAGCCTGAAGAAAAGACTTAACACTGTGTCTAGGTCTAGCAGATAATAGGTTGCATAATATGGCACAACCTGTATACTCATCAAATTGTCTATCCTCCAATGTCCTTTATTCTCTAAAAGAGAATAAAACTGAGGGCTTCCAAAGCAGACACCCAAGGGGCCATAATTTCAACTTTCTTAACAGAAAAATATAACATTACAATTTCCTGACTGGAAAATGAATAAGATATTTCTTGTAACAACATAATTGCAACAGATTATTCCCGACTAATTCTCCCTGAGATGCTGTAGCTATAATTCTACTATGAGGGACACTTGTGAAAAAGGTGGTGAAAAACAGGGCAGTTAATTTTTAACATGTGAAACTTACGTGTAGTCGGGAAATACTTAATGACCTGTAAAACTGCCAGCATTTGTCTCCCTAATCCTTTTTTAAGAGTCAAGGACTTGACTCATAAACTGTAAGAAATTTGGCAAACAACACCTTTCTTCTAAAACAACTGGTGCTGCTTTAAAAATATGAGTAAGGCTAGGTATCACCTGATAGTCTTTTCTGCCTGGTTTTACTTCCTCAGTTAAGCTTCGTGGAAACTCAAAAATCACCTTTAGAGGTGAAATATTATATAACCTGCACAAAGGAACTTTCCTCCTTATTATACTAGTTAAGAAATTCTTTGTATTCTGTAGCCTGTTTATAGCTCTACAATAACTATTTTTCTGTCCTACCTATGGTTGATTTTGCTGTTAAACTAGAGCCCTACTCTTTCAACGCAAACTGCACTACACATGCATGATGTGAATAGTATTTTGCCTATTTCCCTTTTGTATTTTTGTGTGTAATGAGTTACTATAAACACATCCACCACATTCCATGTTACCTACAAATAAAGGAAGTAGTCTTGTATTTTCTGCTTACAGTTCAATTCTATTTTTTTTTGGAGGGACAGATTTTTGGAAGACAATTGATGTAGCGTTTCTGGCTCCAAATATGCATCAAAATTTAAATAATTAATTTTAATTTAATGTGTTAATATAAATTGATTTCCATCTTTTGCACAACTAGTTATCCTAGGAGACCTGTCTTTAGCAGCTGAGGCTGGCCTGACCCTTACGGAGATGTGATGTAAGGTTTGAGACACCTTGTCCATTAACACCTTCCAGAAGTACATTTAGCATAACCATAGGGGAAAGAGAAATGACATGTTTTGAGATCTTGCTTGTTCCTGCACATAAACCATTTCCAAAGGGAATGTAAAAGTCAGTGCATATGGCACAAATGTAATTCTGGACAGAGAATGCATATGAATTACAACTCAGAGTCAACACTACCATCTGTCCAAAAAGTCCTTCGTGATATCCTGGCTTGAAATGCAACAGAATCAGAGAAAGCATGTGACACCATGAGAGAACCAGAGCAAAACAGCTGTCTCTCTGTTGTAATAAAAGATGAAGTTAAAAAGAGGTTCTTGAAAAGCTCTCCAATTCAAACTCATTATTCCCTGATGGTCTATCACTTAGTCATTGACTGAATTTCTTCTCCAGCCCTCAGCCTAACTTAAGTCTCTAAAATGACAATAAAAGCTTTTGTTATGATGAGAAATTTTGGCTCAGCCTGAAGCTTTGTATTAGAATGTCTTATTCTACAAACAATCACAATGCAGTCAATAAGCTGCTGATGCATTAAGGCATCAATATTCATAAAAAATGGCCAATTTCAATTTCTTGAACTAAACAGTTTTTTGATGAACCTTATTTCAGTCTAGGAGTGAACTAACTGGTATTTGAATACATTTTGTATAAAGTATGGTTTAATTTATTGGAAATGATGCAACACCACTAGAAGTTTAATAAAACAAATTTATAATTTATACAAATCCACTTTTGCCAAGAAAAAAAAATATTCAGGTCTGATTTCTTCCTTAAATTAACTGTTTCTATGTTTGTATTAGTATCTGGTTAGCTTAAATATGTATATGTATTAAGGATAAAAATACAATTTTTATTGGTACATTTTGATTGACAACAAATATGGACAAGAGTTTGAAAGTAGCTTTTAGATTATTTTCTTAACAAAGTATGACAAACATCTTCTGTATTTCCAAACTGAAATTTTAAGTAGAAAGTAAATTCCTACAACTTCATATTTCTTATGATTTTTTAATCAGTTTGGCGATGCAGTGAAAACTCCTAAGAGAGTACATCATAGCAAGGCCACTACAAAACAAATAAAACTGCAATTATAAATTATATGTGACAAGTGAAGTTGCATATTAAATGGGAGGGAAATAGAAGAAGATGGAAAAACAAAAATGGTCACTTAACCTGCAATTTACAGTATATAAACATCCCTTTCAAATGAAATTGCCCATTCAGGAAGCAAGGAAGATATTTGGTCTTTTTTTGTGTTTACATTCAAGAGCTTAAAGGATCAGATATTTATTGAAAAAAGTTCACCTTAAGACCTTAAATTGGGAGTATGAATATAGTAAGTAATCAAAAAAACCCAAAAAAATCGAAAACCAAAACAAACCGAATAAAAAAAACCCCAAAAAAACCCAAACCCAACAAAATATCCAGAAAACTAAAGATTAAAAAGCACTGGAGAAGTGCTTGGACATGACAATTATAAAGAGTGATTTCATAATATGTGAGATTTTGTATTGACTGGGTTTCTGAAAGTTACAAATGCCCTTCCAGAGAAAACCAACTTCTTAAACAAAAATCAAATACTTGGAGACTTCCCCATCACCCCTACAAATCTTCCGCAGTTAATACTATTCTGAGCTCAGAATTATAAAAGTATTTGGGAAAAGCTAACATGTTCTGTTGCTATAAAGAACACACCAAGCTATGTGGCTCTGTGGTCTGGCTTGACAGTGCAAGGAGCAGACCTAGAGCTGTGGGATAATTGACGTGCTGGTTCAGTGCTTGCAAGGGAAGCAATGCACCAACAAAAATACACTGGAAAATGTGGCTGAATATTGCACTTCCTTGAAAATCTCACTGAAAGAAGATACACATGTTGGAAAGACACGAAGGTCAAGTACTGCAAAATATGAAGAACTTTTCATAAGACACAGAATGCCTGCAAAGCTCATAGACCTAATTTTAACATCCATATGTGAAACTCCTCCCTAGGACAGGAATTGCGTATGAGTATAAAACACACAATTCTAAATATTGATCTTCCTTTATATTGGGAATTAATCAGCTAGTGGTACACATACCTATTTTCAGAAGTATTTCTGGAGGATGCACAATAAAATTCTTGACATATATGAAGGTATTAGATATAAGAGAAATACTCTGTGTTTTCATGTAAATTAATCCAGGAGGAAGGTAAAGTTGTCTCTCTTCTGCCAGTGAGCAACTGTGTGAGTGTGGACACATTGCATTCATCCCTACATAATATCCATTCCACTCTTTCTTACTCTCTTAAGAACAAAGAATGACAATTGTCATTATAAGTCATGGAAAATGTTTTTAGTCATAGACGCCAGTGTGCTTTATAAAAGGAGATAAAATTCAGTAATTTTGATACAAGGTGAGATGAAAGGGATTCAGAAAAATTTGCCCCTACCACTAACCAATTCTGATTTAAATTCAAATGTGTTACCCACCAAGCATACAATATATCTGAACACTGGCTAGCATACAGGATTCTTATTCTTGATGAGGCTTCTGAAGGGAAATGAATGTAATCAAGAAGAAAAAACCCAAACATATGAATTAAGCTGTTAAAAACCCAAACTGGCAATAGTTTCTCACCATATGCTGTGCTCAAAACTCGATGGTTAAATGTGCAGAGACATCAGAACATTACCTGAAAATAAGAACCTGGGCCTCAGTGAGTTGACCAATTGCATTGCCAGCATGTATAAATGATTTACATTATGGAAAATGCAGAGCACTATGAGGAGTAACAGCATGTGACATTTCATTGTAATGGAATGGTGATGTTTAATTAGCTGCCTGGAACTTGACTGATAAATGAAATATGCTTGTAAATTTAGTATTAATCCAATATAAAAATCCTGTGGAATTTTAGTCAAGAAGGTGATATTGTTATTGCAAAATCCTTTTGCTTTAAAACCAATTGAGGCCATGGAAGGTGTTATTAATGTCAAGCATTTTTAAAATGCTTGATAACCATGATACTGATCATGAATGTACACAGAATACATACTCCAGAAATGCATTTTTAAAATTATTTTGAAATTTTATTTCATTTAATTCCTACGTGAAGAAATTGAATGGATTACAGATGTGATCCAAAACTGCAGAATTAATTTTTCTTTCTTCTAAAGTAAAATTTGTTTTTCTAAATTTCAAAATAAATCTTAAAATATAAAATCTCAATTTTTGCTATTATTTGCCTTTATATACTTCTTAACTTCTCCTGTTTGGTGTTTACCTTTTTTTTAAGGGGGAGGGATGTGTGTGTTTTCCCACAAAGTATCATAGGTCACTTTGATCATTCCCTTAGTGGCAAACTTACGTCCACATATATATTTTTCACTCACAAGGGATATGTAATTAGCCTGTTCTAGAAAACTTCTACATTGAACTCTCTTAAAAATTAAGCTAGGAATAGTTTAGATTTTAAAGTCTATATATAATTATATATCTCTACTCAACTTAAAAAACCCAAAACAAACAAAAAATCCCCAGAAAACCCCCCCAGAAATATCAAAATAAAAGAAAATACTCTCAAGAATTTAACTAATTTTTTTGCTGAGACAGCTAGTTTAAATTTAAATTGTGTTAATTTTAATTTAAATTGTTTAATTAAAAATAAACTTACAGCATTATTTTGTCTGAAGTGTCTGAGGTCCAGCAGTTACTAAAATGTGACCCTCTTGGAAAAAGCCTACAGGAAATCAAATCTTCAGATATACCTCTACACTTTGAAAAGATTCCAAATCCTCAGGTATGATCCTGGCGGGAGGATTAAAATTTAATCAGGATGATAGCTATCATGAGACATACTGTGTACCTGGTTCAGAGCCACAGAAGGAAACTTGCATTGCAGAATCAGACCTTGCTGCTTATGTTGAGCTATAGCTCCTGCTACTTCAAAACTTAGGGAAAAAAAGTGAATTAAAGAATAAATAAATCAATAGAAATTCAACCCATATGAAGTGCTTAATTGGGAACAGCTGGCATTTTTATCACCCTTTCCATCCTGCTGCCAGTTATTTATGAAATAAAATGATGAATTATTATGCTTCTCACTATATTTTCATACATGAATCTGTTGTGAACTGACTTCTAAAATGAGTACACTTCCAATGAAAATTACATATCTCTATTTTTAAATTCTGTCAAAAATAATGATATCGAAGATGTCTTGTAGACAAATAAATATCAAAATTAAAACTGAATTCTCAGTTTATGATATCATACTATTTTCTCCATAATTTAGGAAAAAGAAACAATTAATGGCAATGAAATTATTCAGAACTGTTATCCAACAACTCTTACTCAACATGTTGATTAGAACTCTAGAAAACTGCAAAAGGAAGAAAGAAAAGAAGTAAATAGTTGTGTACATTCTCAGAGCTTTGGAAGGGACCATCAGGGAACTTAAAGCCTGAGAAATTAAGATTAGTTAATGCATAGATGAATCCTAGGGAACTCTTTTTCTATGGAAGTGAAGTAGTTTTTACCATTTAGGAACAAAAGTAGTATTCTGTCAGATTTTGGCAGAAAATTATCATCCTGTTTGGAGGGTTGGCAAGGGAAATATCAGAAGTGGCATCATCCCTACAACCAACCTTGTCTCCCATCTCAATGGCAGATTTCAAAGACTAAGATTATCTTTGCAGAGCTACGCCATATCTGGGAGATAGCAGGAATCAAGTCTCAGGGAAAGAGATGAACTAAGGAAAACTGTGACAGGCAACCTGACAGTTGACGAATCAGTGAGAAAACAAAAAAAACGGAAAGCAAAACTTCATAGGAGGGCTGTCCACAGCACAGCTAAATGAGCGAATAACCTTGCAACTCAGTAACTCTGTTGTTATTTGCAACTTGTTTTATGATATGCTCTGGAGGCATCTGGACTGGGCTGGGTCTGCCAGAAGGTTTATTATAGCCCATAACTTGTCTAATAATGAGTTATCCAATATTTATCTGAGTAAATAAAAGCACTGTGCCCTTTGCTTTGACACATCAATATGATATCTTTCAAAATTAGATATAAACTCCACAGCAATACCCCACTACTAAAATATTAATAGCTCCATATTTTGTGTGCCTTTCCCCTCACTCCTTCCCCTCTTCCAAGAGGCATGCCCTTCTTTGCTGGAGGCACAAGACTTTGTCAAGACACAAGAAAACACCAAACCAAGAACTGCATACATTTTTTAATCATCTCCAGCAGCACATCTCCTTGGGCCTCTTGTGCACAGGGAAGAATATTTTGGTTTTGTCCATAACAAGTAGAAGTATCTGCATATGAATTCTGACTGCTTTTTCATATATCTGCTGAAATAAAATATAATAAATGCTATTTCTAGTTTACTTTAGACATTCAATGATCACATAGTTGAATTAAGAGTATTGTCAACATCCTGTGAAGTAAATTAGAAAGGCCAAGATTAAGCGTTAGTGGTTTAGTACTTAAATGTCTTTCTCAAGATCCCAGCCAGTGACAAACTTGAAGCAATAATCTTCTGGATCATTGAGACCATAGCTTTTCTCAATTACCTCTATCAGTGCTTGGAAGAATTCTGACAAAATGTTCTTAATGACTTCCCATTTCCACTGTATTATCAAAGAAATCACGTGTTCTGGGTGCAGATTTATTAGGATTTAAAGCACTGCAATTCTTGATCAAAGGTAATTGCATTTCTTTTCTTTTTTCTTGCTCTTTTATATTTTCAAGCTGATGTGACAACATAAAATATTAGGTTTCTATGAGTGATCAAAAGTGCTAGACGTTGGTTCAGGTGTTTCAGTACTAACTAAAGCAACATTTACACACCCACAAAGTGCTGAGAATTAAACCTTAAAAGCCTATTTTATACACAATAATGAAACGGTATTTATTGAACTCTGTAATGGGAAGGATGAAAAAATCCATTCTCAGTCATCACTGCCACTATTTGAATTAATTAGTACCAATACCACAATTTTGGTCTAATTTACCTTATGGCATTGTGAGTCCTTAGAAGATTTATCTTCTGATGAACTTCCTAGGTATAAATCACTGAGAAGTAATTTTGCATTGATTATAATCAACAACTAAATTAGTTGCAATATGCAACAAGCAGAAATTTCTATTGTACTCAGAGAGTTGTTTTGGGTTTTTTTTCCTAATGCGGTCTGCATCTATTCAGGAACCTTTTATTGGTTCTTGCATCATTATTCTGACTCTATAAACAGCAGTAGATCTAACATAATGATTGTGTCAGAATATCTTATTGCGAGTACAATGAAATATTAATTCATATGAAATTGTTTTCCTCTGGTTTCCTATAAAATTTTTAATTTAATTTATTTTTAATTTATTTCTAATACAAATGAGTGTAGTAGAGAAGTAATTAGCAGTATTCTATGTTGGATTGTTCTCTCAAGACAAAAAGAAGATTTATAAACTGAAACGTGTCACTGACTAAAATATTTCAGTTACTTCAGCTTTGGATAACTCAACTGTAGGTATAAGAGCATTCATTTCTTTCTCTACCTCTAGGCTCTGTGAAACTCATTATTGTCCTAGTATGTCCATTTTTTGCCCAGAATTTTCTGAAGTTTAGAAATTCCATTTTTGTCAAACAACAGGTATTCTGTAAAAAAAAAAAATTCTGCAATTATCTAAATTATTTTGTTGATGTTATGGGCCCTTTTATGCCCATTTTTGTAATTATCCTCAATTATATCTATTCTAACTAAAGAAAATCTCCTTTAGCATGGATGCTCTATGAAGAAAAAAAAGATTCTGAGAAATTTTATTTACTTTGCTGTACTCTTGGTCACAAGATAATTTTGCTTTCCTTTGAGAAAACTTTCCTTACTTATTCATATTTCTATTCATTTTTCTAACTTTTATAACTAATCATATTTATTCATTACACTAAATCATAGCAGTACCCTATTTACAGAATCTAAATTTGCTAATTGTAATAAGAAAACTATAATTTTCCTGATTTATTTGTTAAATTTTTTTTGTTAATTTTTTTGGTTAGTTTGGTTTGGTTTCGTTTAGGGTTTTTGTTTATTTTTTGTTGTTGTTCAATATTGTTAAATAGATTTCTTAGGCCCAGGGGCAAAAAGATTTATTTATCAGAGAACTGCATATGCAAACAGCATAAATTAAAAAATTATTTCTATAACGTCTTAAAATGTTTTACAAGTGTAGAAATCCTATAGAGAGGTGAAGACAGCTGATTACAGCAAAAAATCAAATGAAAGCCAGAGATCATTGAATCCCTGATAGATTTGAATCAACTAATTTTGAAAAATTTGCTGTAATTTTGCAGAATAAACAAAATTACGATATTCCAAGAAAGAGGCAGCTCAGACAAGGTAATCCATAAACTGAAATTATCCATTGAAAATATAAACTTGCATAATATTTTAGTGACACAAAAATATCTATAAAATAGAGAAAACAATGGAAGACACTTAGTTGGGTCCTAACGTTTCTCAATGTGAAATATTATTTATAAAATATTGATTTATTTATAATTTAATGTCATTCTTTGAAAAAGTGTCTTTTTATTTGGTGTCAGTCAGAAAACGACTGAATAATGATAATGATAATGATAATGATAATAGTAAAATGCTAGGCCTTACAATCTATGTAGGAGATCAAAATTATAAAAATCATAGTCATAAAATGACAAACATTTATTCACTTGTGGTTTAAGATATTATTAGTGTAATATTTGATATTTAGGTTGTGCAATTCATGCACATGTTCTAATTCAACACTTGCATTTCCTTGACTTTTCTTCTTTGAAATTCAGGTTCACTTGCATGGTGGGTTTTTTTAATGATACAGCAGTTTGAGGGAGAGACCTGTGATCTCTTCTGCCTCATCAAACCTACCCTTCTTCTTGTATTATTTTTGCCTGGAGCACATGGCTCATCTCCCACAGTAGCAGCACAGGGTTATATTTGATTCTGTCATTACCCACTCAATTTCACAAAGAAGTAAGCTGGTTACATTTCATGTCTTTTGGGATCAGCAAGTGCTCTCTACATTTCTCTGGACATGCATTCTTTCAACAGAATTCATCTTACCTTCTTCATTTCTTTTATTGCCATTAAATAGATGTCCAGTAATATGTAAATTCTTGGAATTTCAGTGTTATGTCACCATCACACTTTTACTCCCACATTTACTGCCTTTAATAAAACCACAAGTAAACAAACAAACAAAAATTATCAATTTATGTTCCAAGTAAAGAGAAATCAGATTTTCTCCTGCAATCACAAAATCTTCTATGCTATTGGAAATGATACACACATATGTATATACTCCTTAATGCCTATAGTATTAGTCTCACAGTTTCTTTAAAAAATTGGTTTATATATCAGAGGTAGGGCTGGGTTGTCATTTCCCACTTACTATATATCCATATTTTTTCTATTTCTTCACATATTTCCACCCTAAGATGGAAAGGAAATAAAATACTATTTTTTAAAATTAAGCTAAAGATGAGAGCATGCTCTTATTCACAATTTACATGAGAAGCTCTTGGATGAATTCATCTGTTGACAATGATATTCCTAACTGGTTTGTCAAACTGACAGTGTGAAAAATAAGGAACATGAACTCCCAATACAAAATTAAATAATCTAAACTTCATTAAAAATAATTAAAAAAAAAAAAATTTAAAAAAAGCAATAAAATATCCAGGTTAACATAACCGCACAAATCTGTGTTAAATGTTTGTAATGGTTTAACTCCAGCAAATAACTAAACCCCATGCAGCCACTCATTCACTTTCCCCTTCAGTGAGATGGAGGAGAGAAACAGTAGAGTAAAAGTGGAAAAACACATGGGTTGAGATAATGATGTCGCAAGTTTAATAGGGAAAGAAAAACCCATGTGCAAGCAAAGCAAAACAAGGAAAGCAGGGCTCCGTATCACAAAATGGTGACTTGAGAAAGCCAACATCATCACTCCAGACTTCCCCTGCCTTCCTCCTTCTTCTCCTAGCTTTGTATGCCAAGCATGGTGCCACATAGTCTGGAATATCCCTTTGGTCAGCTGGGGTCAGCTGTCCTGGCTGTGTCCCCTCCCAGCTCCCGTGCACCCCCAGCCTCCTGCTGAAGGGGTTCTGTGAGGAGCCAAAAAGTCCTCGGCACTGTGCAAACACTGCTCAGCAGCAACTGAAACATCCCTGTGTGATCAATGCTGTTCTCTGCACAAATACAGAGCATGGCTCCATAACAGCTGTGTGAAGAAAATTAACTCCACCCAAGCCACAACTAGCACAGCAAAAATAGGTGCTAGATGTAAGTAACCTAGAATTAGAAGATAAGCTCTAAGGTTTTTTCAGCTTTGCTTCTAGTAAATTTAGAAATAAAGGGGAGAAAAAAGAAAAAGCAACTTGGGAGTAAATACAGAGTTCATTCTCAGTTTTTAAGAATAAAAACCCCAGAAATCTGAAATAAACTGCCCTCTAGCAAACAACTTTTAGTGTTAACTTTCCTGAATATATAGCATGGCTTAGCTCCCATTTTTTTTAGCTGAGGTCCAAGAAAAAGATAGAATTTTTAAACAAAAAGAAAAAAAATAATTTTTAATATAGTAAAATGAATAGGTGGTCACCTGAAGAGAAAGACTAACTGATTGACTGACATAAATTACTATGAATTAAAAGTCCCATATGCAAGTAATATGATGGGCTGTGGGATACAGAATATCTGATTGTTATTTTGATTTTACTACTAGATTACTAAGATCTGAAAGGAAGACTTTTTAGTTTTCTATTCTACTCAGTATCTCTAGGTAATCTTGTATAATTTGATGTGAATCTTTTTACTCCTAGTTGATCCTTTTCAGAGGATGATCCATTCCTTTGTATTACTGAGACAACAGCATGATATGATAAGCTGCTAACAGTGGTAAATTGTATTATTATACATTAACAGTTTTTAGAAAAAGATGTTATTAAGGCCTCTAGAGTCTTTAGTTAATGTCAGTCCTTGCTATATTTATTTATTTATTTTTATTATTTCTTATTTTTATTTAATTGTTGTTGCTTTACTTATGTATTTTTATCAGACCTTTTTCTGGGCATAATCTAGCTAGTTCACAAATAATTCATTTTTAACAACATCCTATTTTTGTTCAAAGTGTGTGGAGTAATCATCTAGATGACAGAGAATTCTCCGTGGTTGGATTGTTGACTTTTCCAAAATGGTGAAAAATACTAATGCAATTTCAGGCAGCTTAGGAGACATCTCTTTGTGCAACATTGTTTTACAAACAAATGAACTAATGGACAAACCATACTCCAAACCCTAAAATCCTAAAAATCTAAGTATTGTTATATAGCGTACTGAAAATTATAAGCAATTTATATTTTTCTCTATAAAGCTGTGGATTTTATTACAATTGTTTTTTTTAAAAAAACCTTTCCAGTCCTTACAGAAACTTACTAAGATACTACTAATAAAGGAAATGCCAAATTTAAATGCATACAGTTTTAGATGGAAATCACAATCTTTCTTCAGTTTGCTTTTGAGGTATTTATCTCAGAGAGAAGTATCATTAATTGCTTCATATGATATATACACAGAGTGAAACTTAATTAGTAATTTAAATGTACACCAAATTGGAACATTTTGAATCCCAATTAAAATTAATGGCTGCAATTAATTCAGAATTATTAGTCACCATCTTGTTCCCCATTCCAGCTGCTGACATTTTCAAGTAAATGAGACAGTGTTTGGCAAATCTTTGTCAGAAAAAACACCATCAAGGGATGCTGTCAGCTGTTTATTTGTCAAAACAATGTCAAAACCTTTCTATCTGCCTTACAGTTGCCTTTGTGAGGGATCTACTAATTACAAAAGCTGCCAGATCACCAACTGCATCATGTGAAAAAGCTTCCATGAATCCTGAGATAAGAGCAGAGTTGCTCAACTCCTCTTGTGTATTAAATTAATCTTTCTCATTAACATGTAAGGAAATAGAAACTCAGATCTGTTTGTACATATTTGTCAAGAGGACTACTGTTTCCTTTGTACAAAAGTTACAACCATATTCCTGAGAGAGCAGGATCTTACAATAAGCAATTTAAGTGTCATCCCTATTTTTTCTGTATTTCAAGAGGCAATTTATTCAGACCTTTGCACATATTTGTTAAGCTGTGCATTCTAACCCAAAACTAATTCAAATCCAGACAAATGTGAAATTCTTAATTGTCTGGGGAAACATTTCATTAAATATGCATTAAGTCTCACCCTTGTTTTTACATATGATTATTATACTAATTCATTTTGGAACTGATGAAACACAAAGCACAAATAAAATTTGTGACCTGAAGTCAATGGCGAAGTCTTATACCAGACCCTCAGTATTGATACCCCACACCCAGTGTTCCAGTCAATAAGTGATATCTTCTTTCCAAATTGAACAAAAATCTGTGTTTAAGTTCTCATCTTTGCTTGATAGTAAGATGCTTTCGGATTGTGCTATGCAACATGATAAAATCTTGTAAAGGTTGCAAAATAAAGCTGTATTTGTCACCTTAGGCTATTATTTCACATAAAGTAAAATCTAACAAAAACTTTAGCGTGTCAAAAATAACACTTTTATTGAGGCCACTGACAAAAGCCATCTGCCTTTGGCTTCCAAAATGACCTATGCAAATAAAATTTCTCCACATTAAATAGTCACTATTTTTGAGAAATATTAATTTGGAAAACTTTGGTAGACATTTCATGTAACAGATACATTTAGGGTGATATTAGGTTTGTTAAGCATGTGAGTAGAAAATAACCCATTGGTTTTTTTGGTGTTTTCAGACAGGCCTGAAACTGTGCTTGGCATTTCTTTTAAACTGGCAACATTAAAATCAACAAAGTCTGTAAAATCTCTGGTATTTTGGGTAATTTTATCTGTATTCCTTGGGACTGTCAAGAGATAAAAAGTACCTTTTTGCACAGGAGATATCAAGGTTCATACTTTTTATTTATTAAATTCAGTTTCCCAGAAAATCTCTTATTTTCTGCTGTAATTTCATTCTCTGTCACAACTACAGCTACAAACTGCTTCTCTGGGTTTAGGTTGTGCTCAGTAATCAGCACAGTTAAACCATACATCACAAGGAATAGAACCAGGGCAGACTCTCTTTTAGTCCTGCAATCTATAAAAACTTCTGTTTTCTGTGAAAGGCTAAATGCTTTGTGGGTGTTTGCTGTTAAGTTTATGTTTCTGTTCCTTTACAGAAACTCAGACCTGCAAAATATCTGTACTCTTCCTGAGTACATGCCCAATCTTTCTCCCATCCCTGCTTGCTCCCTGCATGCTTTTGGAACATAGGGATCCTTTCTAACATGTAGTCCAGTAGTTAATATAACAAAGATATTATATCTTTACTTACCCACCTTAGCTTACCAAAAACTCTGTGAGAGAGAAATTCACATAGTAGATCACACTATTTTTCTGTAATGGATATATTTTCCCATTTTCACAGTCTGAAGAAATCAGAAAGCAATTTTACCTACATTTAACTTTCAGATTAGCAAGGGAAATTTCCAGGTTTAGTGAGCCAGCTGAAGGGTGCTCAGTATCTTTCCCTAGCACGTAGGTCAGAGTTTTTCCCAAGAAATGTTTTTGTTCCAGGCTGTTCACAATGTACTATGGTGAGTACATATGATGGCTACAGTATGACAATATATGATCCAGAGTACTGGGGTTCCTGGAAATTGTTATTTCTTGATTTATTTTATGTTTGAAATATTGAAATGCAGCTTTGGAAAGAGAGAGCTGAAAGGGTAAGAGGAGGCAACCATGTGAAGAACAAATTACCAGTGTGATAGGGAGACCTCCCTGATGGACAGCCTCAGAAATGCAAAGAATTTGTTCATGTGATGATGAACTGTAAGTTTTCAATGTGAGATGACAGGAAAGCAAAGCCAATACTTTCCAATTTAGGGCTGAATATGCAGAGATATCTCAAGAGAAAGCAAACAGGCAGCACTTGTCTCTGGGCATCTCTGGTGGAATAATACTTGGAATATGGGATTCAGCTCAAGAAACTATCTTCCAGATAATGTTTGTAAACTGTAGACACTTCAGAAACAACCATGACAAATCTAGAAAATTACATACCTCTGGCTTGTCTAATGCCTAGAGTGAAACAAAAAATCAATAAGCATTTGAAGGATGAAAACCCAAAAGACAAAATTGTTATTTTAAAGAATGCAAGAGAGTGTAACAAGAAATAGTGTTGTTATGATGCTGAATAACAATACAGAAAGTTGAACTGACTATTTCAAACATATCCCAAGTTCTAACAAAGCAGCCCTATTACTTTCCTGAGGGAAATGACAAGAATAAAAAATAAAAATACAAAAAAATTTAAAAGCTACTTTTTTATACTTGTCCTAATAAAATAAAGAAGCAAGACAGCTCCTGGAGACCTGGGCTGTCAGATTTGTTTTTCCTTTCAAAACTCTGTTTTACCTTATATTACATTACCTATCCGTCTATTGTCATTGAAATACATTGTATATTTCAGTATTTACATGTATTCAAAAAATTATTTTGGTTACCTCTCCTTAATACATGTGTATCCATGACCAAGAAAATGAAAACATTCAGTTCTGAAAATTTAGGTAGCAATCCTATTTTAACATTTTTGAATACAGTTTGGGATTTGTTTAATATTTCACTCCTCTTTAGAAATGGCTTCCTCAAAAACTGATTTGAAGATTTCGTTTTATATGGACATCAGAGTTCATGTCTTATTAGTGATTATATCTTTATGAATGCTTGAAAATGTATCATGTTAACTTGTCTTATGTTAAACAGAGAAATCAACCTCCTTTCAATGTTGAACAGTCACTGCATACATGTCTGAGTCTGAATACATAGACAAACTTCCTTTTTCACGAAGACACTTTGGATCACTTTAATAACTGTCTTCCCAAAATAAATGAAAATAAAAGAAATACAGTACTGAAATTTAAGAAATTGAACTGTAATTACTTACAACTTCATTATTACTCTTTCAACTGTATTATTTATATTGTTTTTAATCTTCTTTTATTTGAACAGAATAATTGGAAATTTTAAGAAGTTAGCAATTATTCTGCATTGGTTTAAATTTCTGATACACTAAAATAACTCCAAAATACAGTGCTGAAACGTTGCAAAAAAACCCCAAACTGATTGAAATTGTTTGAGTTCATCAAGCTACTAAAAAAAAATTATTTTTTCATTCTCAGTGATGATTGAGATCAACTTTCCAGTATTAGCCTTTACTAGCAGAATTCCACTGTCTAGAAACAGCAAAATATCACCAGTGTTTAATTGGTCTGAAGTTCAATGATAAAATATGCAGCAGTTGGTAAGAGGTATGAGTGTTAGAAAACCTTTGCTGGTGCCAGCTGAAGCAATAGTTTTATTACAGTGAAAGAAAGAAAGTTTCTGTACAATTATCTCTTTCTACCCTCAAAGAAATGTTTAAAAACATAATGCAAATACCATTAAAGTTAAATCATGGCGTGATAAATATGGGAATGAAGACAACATTACTTCTATCTGCAAAAATGTGGCTTTCCCTTTCATATTGAGTTCCTCAACAAGATAAGAGATTTCTTTATTAAAACTAACACAACTGTATTTTGTATACTTTCTACGTTTATGAAAGTACTACTGATGTGATGTGGTATAAATTACATCTCAAAAAGAGAACAGCACTATACACAGAGAATCAATAAAACCCAAATATGAGCTGTGCAGAATTCTCCAAACTACCTAGTGTAAAGTAATTCTAAATAATAAAATTATAAAATTGGTGACTGGGTGCCTGTGTTTGTAGACACTGAGCTTAAGACTGAGTAAAAGTCTTGCAATTTAAAGGGCAAGATTCTTTTTTCCCCCAAAATCAGCCCGGGTTGCTACTCATTATGATATTTTACCCTTGCAATCCAGAAGGCATATTTCTTAAGAAAAATAACTAGTAAGTAGTTAGTTAATCTGTAAATTTTATTCATATTTAAGAGAAGAGCTATTGCTAATTGTATGTTCAATGTAAAACAAATTCAAGTGTTCTGTCAGTCTTGAGCCAGAATTCATACTGAACCAGGCCTTTGATTTTCTAGGTAAAAGAGCACACTTTCCACACTTAGTTTCAGGGTTTAATGAGGCAGAGTCCTTCATGCAAATCAGCAGCAGCACACCTAGGTAACAAGATGGACATATGCTACTGAATAAGCAATATAATTTCTGACATCATTGTGATAGTAAGCAGAAATACATAGCTTTCCTAACTTTCCTAATAGGAATTCCTAACAGGAATTTCTTCACATAACTATTATAAAATTATCTCTAGCTAATTGTTATATTGCTCTGGAAGACTGTTATTATTCAGATGGATCTGGGGCATCGTGCCTAGGGAGGTTATTTTTAGAGCTTGTTATCTGCCTCTTCTACTTGATTCAATTGTTCCCCCAAATCCCGTGTTGCTTGAACAGTTCATTGTCAAGTGGCAGCATTGTCTCATGAGCAGCAAATGAACACCAAGAGTGACCACAAGGAAATATTTTTTGTACAACAGCTGCAATAACCTCTTTGCTTGCAATGGTAGGGAAAAAGGGAATTATTGCAACTGTCCAAATTTAGGAAATGGAAGAGTTTTAAAGAGAAATTCAAGGGAAAAGAAAACCAGAAATGTATCTTGACAGACACGTCTGTTGAAATGAACGCAACTTTAAAAATAGAATGTGTATAATTATTTGTCTTGCCGTTATTTCTTTGCAAAACCACAAAACATGTTTGTCATACACAGCACATGAAATAAGAGTACAAAGACCAATGTAATTTTTTAACCTGCTTCTTTTTCATTCTACCCTGATATAACATTTCAAAGAATTTTAGAGTACTTATGATACATACAACTAAAAAATTCTGCTTGAATTTTTTGAAGCAGCTATCTTAGAATTGTTAGAAGCAGCTATCTTAATGAACTATGTAATTTTATACATTTAAGTGTTATGCCTTTGGACTGTAACAAGGACACTAAATATTAAAACCACTAAAGCACTCTAGCAGAATTTTCACAGCTGGTAAAGCTGCACTTATTTTAATAAAGAAACACTAAAACTGAAGCAAGCTAAGTCAGCATTTAAATATTTAATCATATTTTCTAAAAATTATGGGAACCAATTAAAAGTATCTAAGGAAGCAATTAGAAAAATGTTATGCATTTGTGATAATTAAGTTTTTCCTAGTTTAAAATAGCATGAGAACTCTTCTCAGCTTTGATTGCATCTTATTTGCTTCAAGATTCAATTGGGAGGGAGAGGTTGTGATTTTCCCAGTGTTAGTAAGCAGAAGACATTGACATAATTTGATAAAATACAGTAGAAGAATGTGAGAATGACCAGAAATTCCTGATCATATTTCTCCGATTTCATATTTAAAAGTTGTTTCAACTTTAGAATAATAAGTTTGATTAGATTAGTTGTGCAAAATCACTGTAAAATTACCAGCAAAGACACAGACTGTTTTCATAAGAATATCTGCCCTTCAAATAACGCTCTTCAGTAACCAAAAGTAGAGCAACAACTGACAAAATGCATGGGATTTTTTAGTGAGTATACCTTTAGCTTTGAATATGAAAATTACAGAGATGTTCACAGTGGATAAAAGCATGCTCTGGACCATCCCTGCTCTTGGAATTTTAACTGGAAGATATTCTGGGGTATCATCTGGCCAAATAAATCAACAGAGTACAAAAGGTGTCTAACAAGCTCTTGAGATAACTTGCATAGGCTAGGACTGTTCCCCAGATTCATCTAAGCAATATAACATTTGGTTAGAAATATTTTGATAATATTTGATAATATTTTGAAATTTGGAAAAAACTATGTATTCTCATAAGCTCAAATCACATACATCAAAACACAAAGAACTAACAAAATTGTTCATTTTGCTGCAAAGGCCTGCACTGATATAACATATCACTCTTCATTTCCATGCCCTTTCTAAAGGGCTATATGTTCTTTTATAGTTCTTTTGAACTCCACAAAATCTTATAAAAGGATATTGCAGTAAATAACAGTACTTCAGAGTCAGAGTGGTCACTCATGCTGTAAACTCATTTTGTGCTTGATGTGATCTCAGATAAATAACATCCATGTATGTATCTCAGCCATCCTCATATGATATCATAATTTTGCACGTGGACCATCAGAGTGTACTGCTTCTAGGCAGTAATTCAGGAGCTAAATTAGATTTCTTTCTTGTGACTACAAAGCTTATAATAACCAATGTTTACAACAAAAAGCTTTTCATATTACTAAACTAATAAATATTAGTCAGACTTTAATTTTTCTATATGCCACTTGAGAATCATTTTAAGAACAAAAAATTAAACAGTTTGAAAATGTCCAAACAGGAATACATCTGAACACTGAAAACCAGCAGGCAGGAACATTTTCTGTTTTTAAATGTCCGTTAGTGTTTTTCATACAGGTGGAAGCAGATATTCTGGAAGAGAAAGCAGCATCATTTCAAAGTGGTCTTCAAAGTGATCAAAGAGATGATTTTCAAGCTGTGGGAAGACAAAAGGCTCCTCCTTTTAGTAAAAGCAGGTATGCACTTTGCTCCCCTCAGTCTGAACACACTTTCTGTATTCCTCTGTGGGAAATACCTATGCAGATGTTTCCAACTGAAAACAAATGGTTAGGATGCATTAAACTAGTCAGTTCTACCAAGCAGGGAAAGATTTGAAAGCAAATCTTCTGTACAAGTAGAAACTCACTGGCAAAATTTCAACTGCCTACATGTAGGTATTGAATACCTAAAGATTTACACTGTGGTTTTGAGGACTGATATTTCAACTAGGTGCTCACATTCATCCTAAATCCTTTATGAACTTGAGTATACACATTTAAATAGTACTAGTAATGCCTTCCTCTTTGTGCTGTGTCTAAATGCTATTGGGTGAAGATCCCTCTAGTCCCTTGACAGCCAGCTATGTCCTGCTAACAGAAAAATGGTGTAAACATGTTTTTAGAAATTCATAACGTAATGTTTAAAAAACCAAATGTCATTTTTATTAGATTTTGAGATGTCCAGAATTTTTCTCTTGTGATATAGCCCCTTATAAAGGGGTTTAGTTGTGCATTTTACACCTAAATATTTAAGAAGCAAATTTACCTTTTTTTTCCTGGTTTCATTAAATGGCCCATAACAGCGATAGGGCAGAATTTCCTAATTTCCTCATACCCTTTGTTTTTTCAAAAAGTTTTATTCCCCTTGACTCTTTCTTTCCTACCATGACCTTCCTGCACAGTTTAAAAATAGGTCTGAGTATTGCAATTATTTTTATCCTTTCGGTTTTCCAAAAATCACTGTCTAGAATCTGAAGTTAGTTTAGCTTTGGATGAGTAAGACATAAAAAATAAAACCAAAAAGGGGGTGCTTTGCATGGGAGAACAAGAAGGCCCTCCTTCAAGAAGTTATGAAAATGGAGACTGTGTTATTTACATAGACTTCTGTCATAATTCCCCATAGCCTCTACAGACACTACATTTTCATATTGGGAGGTGAAAGAGGCAAAGCAGAAAAAAGGTCTTATCTCTCTGTAGTCTGCTCTTTTATTGAGAGAAAGCTGTTATTAGTTAAAATGGGTAGAGATACTGCATTCCTTCAGGTGTAATGGTTTTGGTCAGAACATAGTTTTGGTCCAGCAAACACCTCAGCACTAAAACTTTAAATACTCAAGTGCAATTACAGTATAACAGGGCAAGTGCTCTGTGATGAAGAGCTCAGGAAATTCTGCACAGATGCAGAAAACCACAGGCTTAGTTTATCTCATTTTGGTTTTGAAGGATAAACAAGAAGGATAAACATTTTTAGACTCTTTTAAGCCAAAATATAAGTATGCTAGTATCAGATAACATTTTTATTAGAGCAGAAATCAGTTGTGATTAAATCCTTCTCATGTATCAGGAACTTCAGTGCACCTTTACTGCTGTGATAAATATTAAATTGAGGCAATCAGAACCTGATATAATCCTCTGAAATTCAGAAAACTAACTGATAATGAAGTGAAAAAGAAAAATCATGCAGTACCATCTGTCATGATCATTCTTTAATATAGTAGATTACATTTTATGGCCAGAAAAAGCTCTCTGAAATTTAAAGTGTGACCTTCCAAAAATGCAGGTTTGTGTCAAAAAAATGAATAGCATTCAAATGCTGCACTGAAAGAAGATTTGAAATTAGATAAAGGGGGAAAAAAAGAAAAAGAAAAGAAAAGACAACACAAAAAGAGGTGCCAGCATACAATTGCAATTTTCTACTTATAATTTTTAATACAGAACATAAATGGATTAAAAAAATGAAATTTCAGGATAATTACTACCTCTGATGCAATTTAGATGCTGTCAAAGTTAACATCATAACTCAATAAAACAGTAAGTTCCCTCTGGTACTAGGGAAGAAATACACAAAGATTAATTATTTCATCACTTAGATATATCCGGACATCCAAAGTAACAATAATTTTCGAATTATCTTTGACTTCTGAATGTGAGGAAAAATTTTTGTAAAGAAAAAGCAGATACACCATGTCTTCTTTAAGTTTCTTTGATCAAAAAAATTGACTGTAAACCCAGCAAAAATATTTTGTAATTCTGTTTTCCACAAGATATGTCAGTGGACGATAACTGCAATTAAGCAGTGCCTGCAATGCTTACACACTGGATTTCAGCACAGTGCTGTTAAAAAGTCAGTATTAACTTTGTGCAGCTGTCTCACTAGGGACTCTCTAATCAAAAGTGAGAAAAAATTGTCATTTTCAAACTTTAAAAGTTCTCACATTTCCCTTGTCCACTGTACGTTCATTTCAAATTGGTAAATATTACTTCCAAAATGTGTTGTGCTATCTGCATAAACAAATCAATCAGGAGACAACCGACACTGTGGACTTGAAAAAATCACAGAAATGAGGAGAAAGATTTACAGCCAGATATAGGAAAAGAAAAAAGGCTTTGATGCACCATTATGTGGAAGCTGTTATACTAACTTCACCTGTGCTCTGAGCCAGTGGGGCACAAACCATTTCTGATCTGAGTCATGCAGCTGCATTTGTAAAGGCAGATCCAACACTAGTAAGTCCACCTGAAAAATAAACTTTTAATCATGGCCATTCCTGTATGTTTCTATGTCCCTATCACTTTGGAACTGCAAAATGGATCTGCTTGAAAATCAAAGAGGTGATTTTTCAAGCTGTGGAAAGAGAAATGGCTTTTGGCAGAGTGGAGCAATCTGACCAGCAGTTACAGATGAAAAAAAAAGTATCATTATATAAATAAAGCTGGTGACTATCTAGCTTCTGTCCATCTTGGCTAATGCAGTTCAGCTCTGGAGTCAGGAAAATAGGTTTTTGGCGATGAGAAAAAAATGCTTCAATTGCAAAAAATATTAGTGATTTTCAAGCTGTTATAAGGACTCTGTCATTCCTTGGACAGAGACACGTTATTCTTTAAAAAACTAGGGCTAAAAAAATGTAGAGACACATTTAAGATACAGTTAATATACATGATGCATTTACAAATGTTCATTTAAATGTGCATGTGACTACTGAATGCACAGAATAGTAATATTGAAACCATTCTAACAAAATTTAATATCTAACTCCAGGTCAGTGACCAACACACCAGCTACTTAAATTTATTTCAGAAGAAATGCAACATTAACACACTAAGTAAATTTATTTACTCATCAAAGAAGCCTTTCCAGACGGCTGTGCAAAATTTTCTTTTTATACTCTGGGCAATATTAAATGTTTTACATTTGACAAAATTGCACAAAGATCACAGTTGAATATACCTTTAATAATTCTAATTTTTTCCATGTTTCTGCAAGATTGTCATTATATATATAAACAATGTAGATCAATCGTTTTTCCAAAACATATTATCACATGTATCTACATAGAAAAAAATTACTTGTGGCACAACACCGCAAGGAAGGAAAAAATAACACACAGTCCACACACACGTTTAAAAAACCTGATGTTTTAAAGGATTCGTGAGCAAGATAATTCTGAACACAAAATACTACACTTGAGATTTTGACCTGACTTAAAATGTATTTCCCTATAAAATTAAAATTGCAACTGTGACAACTGGAATTATATTCAACTTGTTTTATTAAAAAAACCAAAAAGCCCCCAACAAACAAACTCCAATCAAAAAACAAACAGACAAACATATAAACAAAACAAAACAAAAAAACCCCAAAACCCAAACCAACCAAAAAAAAAAAAAAACCAAGAAAAAAACCAAAACAAAGCAAAAAAAATTAAATTAACTGAGACTTTTAACAAATTTTTCAGGCAAGCTTTGAATCAAGCTATAAGTAATTGGATAAGTTAATGTTATTTAGAGTTTGAACAGATATGCTTTCTTTGAGACTGCTGTTAAAAGGCAAATTTTAATTTCTGAAATTTCAAATAACTCTTTTAGCATAGATGTAGCTGTAGCACCTATCAATCTTATAGTGAAATTAATATGAAAACCTTAATGTTACTTAAGCATGCTTTTAGTTTGGAATGTTTACTAGTTATTTGTAGACAAAATATCCAGATACACATGAAGGGGATGTGTGTGTGTGTACTTTTTTGGTTGTGTCAGACAATGGGAATAAAATAGAAGCAGTTTTAGGAGGAATGGTATTAATTTACAAAAACTAGTGCACAAACTAACACACAGTTTTCATGGCAATATATAATTAAGAGGAGACTTTTAGATGTGGTATAATATTAACTATATTGTACCAATATATTGTCCAAGTTGTATTGCTTTAAACTCAAATTTCTGCCCCACATCATTAACCATCACTGTACTTGCACGTTGGAGACCGGATTTCATGCTTTTACATATTTTAGTAGAAATTCTTTACTCAGAGTGTGGTGCAGCACCAGAATAGGTTGTCCACAGAAGTTGTGGATGCCCCATCCTTGAAAGTTCTCAAGGCAGTGTTGGATGGAGCCCTGAGCAACCTCATGTAGTGAGGGGCATCCCTGCCCCCGGTGGGAGGAGGGGTTGGAACGAGGTGATCTTTAAGGCCCCTTCAAACCCCAACTATTCCATGATTCTACGACATTAAAATTATTTTGAAATTAGATTTGAACATTTTATCTCAAATATCTTGTTGATTCCTTATTCTAGATTCATGTGATATTTTTTACAACAAAGAAAAAAAAGGGCCACTCAAACATCATCATATTTATTAATTTAGGTAAAATATACTCTGACTTCAAAATATACTGACCTCATGCACTGCTTAATTTAACAGCAAAGACAGCAGAGCCTGAGTATTGAAGTCAAGTTATTGAGCTCTAATTGAAAGATTTTCAACAAAAGGCAAAGAGGATGTTAGGATCACAATTTCCAATAGGAGTTAATGGACAAGATAACCAAACCCCTCTTTAATCACCATCTCCCCCTTCTGAATACTTATGAAAGTACTTTTGCAGGTTTGAAAATCAGCTTTACCTCATTAACCAAAAGGTGGTTTAGATTGTTGCAACCTACCACAAAGTAAACAACTGAAGGGGAGAATTAACAGGATACAACTTTCTTGGCAATTGTAGAAAGCATTTGAAGTTTCTATTTAGAGATGAATCCAACTGCACAAAGGAGGTCAATGGATCAGAACAAGGCCACGTATTGCTTTCTCTCAGAGGAGGAGACAGTGTGCATGTGTGCTTATGCAATTAAATACTTATTCAGTTAAATACTGAACTACCATAACGAGAAAAATTACAAAGTATTATTACCTCATTAAGATACAGTAATATCTTCTTTTCTTGTCTGGAATTGGTTCCTCTGCAAAAAAAACCCAAGTAGGCAGTATGTTTCATCTAGTCACCGCAGAAAATTTTACTCTTCTAAGAGTACTTAGAATTCACCCTTCTCTGTAATTTTCTTGGGGTAATTGTTATGTATGTTTTTATTTCCTTATGCTGGGGACATGGAGAAACTGCTTTCATTTCAAGAAGGTGCTAATTAAAATAGCTGTTTATTGAAGTTGGTAAATTTTGCACTCAGAAACTAAAGCCCAGGACATCAGTTTTTGGGCATCTTTATCACTGGTCTATATGGACAGAAAGCATAACAACAACAGCCTTTGGAGGGGAAAAAATAGCATAATATTTGAAAAAGTATAATCTAGATATGATGTTTACTATTTTCTAGCACTTTGCTTGTTCCAGTTCACATTGAAAGTATGTCTTTGGACGTGGATAAATAAATCTTGCTTCATATTGCTGTACTAATGACACGTTATCACCAAAACCACAAAACAAGGTTGTGTCACCTTCTATACTTCACTAAAACAGCTATTTAGCTCTATATGAATAATAAAAAGAAACAACTGATACATATGGAGCACATTACATGGTCATTTTCTTTTAATATGAGATGTAAGCAACAGTAGGAAGGAAAATAGCTTCCTTAACACTTGGCATTCTAACACTGCAATTAAACTAAAATACTTTACGATGAAAATGAAAGAAAAACAAACTTCTGTGAGAGCGTAAATCAAAAAAGCCAAAACTTTTATCAAATCAAACTAGAACTGAAAGTAAAATTCTGTGTAATCTATGGCTTTATAATGTTGCAAACATATCCTGCTAGCAGAAAACATTAATTAGAGCTGAAAAGAAAAATCACAATGAATAATTTACTTGAAGAACATCTTCAGCTTGCAGTGTGTCTGTGAAAAGATAATGATTTCTTCTGTTGCATTTAGTTTTCCAAACTTCTGACCTATTAAAATTATCTCCTGAAAGGTAACTGCTAAAAATTAATGGTCATACTTCACACTGAAATAAGTTTTTAATCTTACAAATAATATAGCTACTTGCATAGGTGAACTACACAGTATGGCAGGTTTTGCAAACAGATTCATTGAACAGATATAAGAATACTGGAAAATTCTTTCTAAATTTATGGGGTGATTGTGTCTACATGATAACAGCCTTGAAAGTCCATGAACTCTAAAAGTGATTGGAGAGTGAAAAAAGTAACAACAAAACTTCAGACAGTTCAGAGTAAAAGTGGAAATATTAAGGAAAGTATTTTTCTGTTGTCATTTTGAAGGTTATGAAAAAAAATCTCTTTGTTAGACAAGACCTGACCTGGGTCAGTTAAAGATTCTTAAGTGATCTGGGTCACTTAAAAGAGAATACACAGATTGGTGCATGATGATCTAATTGCTGAAGAATTCTCAGTCAGTTTTCTCTTAATTTTGAAATGAGTTCTGTACTTTTAATAAAGTGTCCCTTAAGGTACTAGAATTTTGGCTTTTACTGCTACCAAAGACTAGAGAATATTATGCTCAAACAGCTATTTTAAGAAGGCTGTTCAGACAGGGCACATAAATCTCTAACATTCCCAGAAGTCCATGTTTGGGAACCTACCCCTAGAAGGCTATCAGTTTTATTTCTCTTCATCATAGAGAAGAACATGTATGTTCAGTTCCTGTCCTGACAAGGGCTGGTATGTGGAGTATGCACCTGGGCCATGGATGTGCCTGTGGTTCATGCAGCTAAATTCATCCTAGCAGAATGACCTCACCACAGTCAGACATTTTAAACCTTTTATGGTATCCTTCATACCTACTGCTCAGGAGAGAAACATTAGACATATGAAGGCAAGAAATACTCATGTTTCTAATATTAAAAAAAAAATTCTTGAAAATGTTAAGCGTGTTCCCGTTCACTAAATACATTGTTGGTTGATTTCCAGTGGAAGTCAAGGCAATATATTTTAAATCTGGCTATAATCTATTTATGTTTAAACTGATAGCCCTTGTTATGAGTGGATTTGCTAATATGCAAGTGTGTAAATCTGGATTAGTGATTGGCTTTTTCATTCACACTTACTACTGAACATCTTCATTTCAGAAATGCTGGTATCTGTTCCCAGTTGATGTGGTTGGACACTACTAGCAAGTTAAGGATTGTGTTTTACTTCTTGAAGTTGCTTTAGTTTTGTTTCTTTCAATAGCACATTTTATTTCAGCTATTTTTTTTCTCTCAGATTTCATCAGTTGTTCATCCAAGTGGACAGATTAAATTCAAGAGCTTTCCTGCATCAAATTTACTTTATATTCTCTGGCTTCTATTGCCCAGTCATTGGTCTGTTTATTTCTAAAAGTTGTTTTTTATCCTGATATCTCTCAAGCCTATGTATTCTTCAGGCAATATATAATCAGTTTTCTCTAACTTGCCTCTTTCTGTGTTAATTTGCTTCTCCTCTCTGAAGTTTTATCTCATAATATTCATTCATCAATTCCTTAGTTGCTGCTGTCCAATAAATATCAACATTTTACTACTTTTTCTCAAGGTCTTTTCTCCATGAGTTTTCTGTTATGTTTTAATTTTTTCCTTGGGTATTGACACTACCAATAACCCATGAAAATCAATTAAAATGAAAAAAAAAAAAATTTACCTAAGAACATTTCGTTTGATCAGATCTCTAAGTATAGGAGGTTTACACTGGCGCACCCTTTGCAAGAACACATACGGAAATAATCCACACATTGCAAAGAAAGGTTTTAACTTTAACAGGTTATAGACACTTCCCTGAATGCCAATGTCAGTGAGCATTTCAATAGTTCTGCAGCACAAGTACTTAGTCGAGTGGAGATCTCCAAGTAGGAGATTCTGCCAAAGAGCTTCCAACATGTATCGCTGTTGAGCAGCTAGCAGAGTAATGAAGGCACCAGTTCTCAGTGGCAAGAAGGAATGACCTTTATTGTTTTGATTTCATCACATATATAGAGCTCTCAAAAGTCACCCAGATTGGTCAGTCAGAAGCTTTCCCCCAGGCCTGATTGGCCAGGCCTGCACTGTCCAAGTTCTGGGACACTGTTCCAGTAACATCCAAACTTTATCTTTATTTATAAAACACAAGAAGAATTCTCATGGGAAAAACTTGTGCTAGCCACAAACATGTCCATGTTTTTTTACCTCAACTGCAAATTCTTCTGAGTGGCTGCTCACACTGCAAGGGAAGAAGCAGGTCTTTCTATCTTTGCGTACAGCTGCAGCCTGTCTGTCAGGGCAGAGGGAGGGAGAAGAAAAGCCTCTGGGGAGAACTTATTGTGGCCTTTCAATGTTTAAAGGGAGCTTGTAAGAAAGATGAAGTATATTAGCAGGACCTGTTGTGATAGGAGAAAGGGTAATGGCTTAAAGCTAGAAGAGAGTAGATTCAGATTAGATATAAGGAAGACATTTTTATGATGAGGGAGGTGAAACATTGGAACAAGTGTCCCAGAGATGTTATAGATGTGCCATGCTTGAAAACAATGAGAAGAGAGAAGCAAGCAAACCATCTTCTCTAAATGGTGGACCTGTTTTTAACATGAGTAGGAAGGAGTGGACAGGGATTGGGGGTTATCTTTTCAAACAGATTAAAATCTATTGTGGGACAAAAAGATAAAATGCAAAATGTATTGCTCAAAGGAATTTATCAGCAAGACTGCATATAATGCTACTAAGTACATCAGGCCAGCAACTGCTCCCTGCCCATAAAGCCAAATAGTCATTGAGCTTGTCTCCATATGATTGCAACCTACCTTCCTCTCCTGCCACAGACAGATGTGATTAGTCCATGTTGCTGGTTGGGAACAGCCCCTGCCCTTTGCTTTTCACCAAAATCATGCCTGGGCACCATTTCAGAGCACACCAATTTGACACAGATTGACACCACCCCAGCGTGACTGCAAGCAGAGGAGCCATAGAGGGGCGCCCAACGTAGTGTCCCCAAGAGTGTTAGCCCTGCTTTCTTTATGGCTTAGGCATAGCTGAAATGTCTGAATCTGGGGTCATTAGTCTGGTAAGGAATGAGCTACTGAAAAAATGTAATAACCTGATTCAAGTAGCTCATGCTAGATTCTTGAAGCTGTTTTCCACAATATCTATTATAGGGCTGTATCTCAAAGTAATGGAGCAGAAGGAATGAGATAGTAAATATAAGTGCCAGAAACTATTCATGGTTATAGGTTCCTCTGAAATATTTAAGAGTCTGTTAGATTTCATCTTAACATATGTTCTTATATTTTGTTGTGTGATTCATCCATAATCTGAGCATTTTTGAGTCAAACATGATGAATCTTCAAATGAGAGACCAATGCCTTTTTTTTAACTCAAGACGTGATGATTTCAATCTACACTATAGAGGCTCTTGCTCATTTTCCAAAATGTTAGGTATCATTCTAGTGACATATTCACTCCAAATTGTATTATCTTCTAACATTTGTCTACATGTTAAACAGACAAAAAAAAAAAAACCCACACCAAAAAAGGGCTGCCAGTATGTTTCTCACAATCTTCCAAATGAATTGTTTATATATACTTATCTTTACTCCAGTAGGTTTTTTTTTCTGTTTTTGGTTTTTTTTTTTTGTGAATGAGATTTAAATTATGTGAAACCTAAGCTTTACCTTCATTTTTCTTGTCGCTGTAGAGTCCACAATACTCTGTGAACTTATGGAATAGCACTTTAAAGCCTAGTGCATAAATAGCTTTAGAAAAGGTAGGCACTAAACACATGAATGTGAATGGGATGTCAGTGAGGAACCAGCCTTGAGGTATGCGTATAAAATGTTCACAAGAACTCATATTGCTAATTAGCCTGAGTTTGGAAATAGGTATGAAAATATATGATCAGCCATTTCATATTTCACTACAGTGGAATGAACTCATTCTGTGAACAAACAGACTTGAAATGATACTTATTTAACTCTTATGAGAGTACTACATTTAGAAGAGTCATACAACTGGAGTCTATTTGCAATAACTGGAAAGTAAGCAGCAGGTACATAACATAAAATTAGGATTACAATTATGGATGTTCTTATGAGTAACTAAATGTTGATTCTTTCTTTTTTGTTCCCTGTGAGAGAACATGAATCTAGGATTGAATGAATCCTGAAGAAATAAGTTATTTTATTAACTGCTGCTCCATGGGATCACTGCCAAACTGCAAGTGAAGCTTAATAGTGATAATGGCAAATGCTGCATGCATGAAGATAAATGTTCTCCAGGCAGTGTACAGTTTCTTTCAGAAGGCTGAAAGCCATGAGGTGGTGCATGAAAATTAACATTTACATTTTACTCCATAAAAATATTCTAGTTTTTGGTAAAGTGTCACATTCAACAGCATGACAGAACATACTTAAACATGGGAATAAAAGTGCTAATTAAAACTTCTCTTCCTTCAGTCTCACTGTGGTTTCATTAATTTCCCCTCAATCCCTTAAAACACCAAATGCCTTTCAGCAGAGTTGAACAATTAAAACATTCACAATAGGAACTTTTGAACAAAATATTTCAACTCACAATAGCACACTAATTAAATTAATGACTGAGAGAGATTTTTCTCACAAAACTCTTTGAAGATTGTCTCCACATTATAACTTGAGACACTAAATCAGGGAAACATTGAAATTTGTATCAAAAGTACGAATAACAATTCATATATTTCAGTAGATCTGTAACCATGAATATTGTAAATTAAAGGCATCTCATTTGCAGAGAATGAGGGAATCTCGTGGGTCTTTCAAGGATGTGGAAAATACTCATCTGCAGATGAGGAAACCCACGTCATCTTCCCCTTTTATTTTAGGATGATCAAGATGCTCTTTAAAATGCAGGAATGAGCAAACTTACCAATCTGTTTAATTGGAACAATGGCTTTTTACATGTAATCACCTTTGTGGCTTTAGAAATAATTAATAGGAACAAAATATTTTGACTAATGTAGTCCATTTTCTCACAGCAGACAAGTAATGACCATAAACAAGACGAAAAAACTTCATTCCACTAAGTTTTTGTTTTGGTTTATTTTTTACAACAGTTAAGTGATTTTTCCATAATAATAAAATCAATGTGCAAGGGCTTCTTGTAATGAATTTATTTAATCTTCCCACCTGGTATACCTGACATACAAAATATATTGCAAATACTTCATTGCTTGTCAGTGATTTTCGTTTATGCTTCCTTCTTGTGTCACTGGATTCACTGCTTTTAGTATTTCTCATTATAGCATAGGCCACTCACCAACAAGGAACAGGAGAGGTAAGGGAAAGCGTAAATTTTGATCACTTCTGACTCGCAAAAGGGAGCATTTGTTTTCATATTATTGAAGTAGATTCTACTCATGGTTAAGCAATATCAGTGTTGTAGGCATAATTCATGTTTTTCTGCACAAACAGGATTAACAGAATATATAGAAAGAACAAACCTCCAGCAAGATTTCCATTTCCACCTCCAGCAAGGTGTTCCATTTTGCACAATTGGATTAATAATGATTTCTTTCTTTAAAAAATAGTGGAAGAAAAATGCTTGCAACAGAAATTGCATGTTAGATATTTGTTCACTGCCTCCAAATTTGTTCACCCAGCAGAAGTAAAGTAGGTCGTAATTCACTTTATAAAGTACATGAACATTTTTGGAAATAAAGCCATCAATAACTTTGACAAGATCCAGAAAAAATATTTAGTTATAGCTGTAGGAGAAGAATCTTTTCATAATAAAACTTCCATCTTGCATCTGAAGTCTGGGACAAAGAACATGAGAGATACAGTTCAACCACACACAGCTACCAACTTGAAAATCTAAAAAGGTGGATATTCTACTCAAACCTAAAGTGGTTTGGGTTATATGATGTACAAGGAAACTTGACATAGCAGATTTTCAGTATCAATAAAGTAATTGATAATGAGAAATATGAAGAAAATTTAAAAAATTTGGAAATTCAAAGGAGTTTGAAGATAGAATAAAATGGTAATTTTTTTAAATTCTAGCCATTGCAAAATTCTAATTTGAATATTATGTCACATATATTTTTTTACAGTCTATCTACTAGGACTTTTTTCTTAATGTTGTAAACACTTTTTAAAAAAAATCCATTGGAATACTTTACAGTTTCAACATCAAAAAACAAAGAATGAAAGATGTGCTATGTTCTGCTCTAAGTCTGAAAGAATGTAGAACATGACCTATCTCAGTTTGTCCCCAGAAAAGTCTGCACAGAACTCCTAATAAAAAAAAAACCCACTCTTGGAACAATATCTCTTTGTCTCAACTTTAATGAATCTAACTGTAAAATAGCCCCATTGTCCTTTTATATCAAAACTGTAAATTTTACAGAACTTATTGACTGCTGCACAAAGAAATAAATGATAAGCCTTAAATACAAAGAAAAATGTATTCAGCAGAGGAACAAAACTCCCTGATATTATATAGCTTTTTTAATTGCGTATTTTGGATATTCATGTATGTCTTTACGTATTATAAGAGAGTAAGATCAGACTACTTTTGATACTTGTTCTCTGCCATGGTATTAAATATTTGCTTTTCATGAACTTAATTAAACATTGTTTCTCCTAATAGCAATAAATTCTTGTATTTTCATTATTTTTCACTACTGAATACATTAAATAAGAAAAAATATTTTTCTTATCAGAAAAGGTATGTCCTCCAGAAAATTTTTGTATAGCCTTTGGTGGTTTGGTTAGAAACAGAGTTGTTCTTAAAAAGCTACAGCATTAGAAATAAGAAGTTTCACTAAACTACTGGAACTTTGTTCTTCCTCATGACCCTTCACTTAAAAATTTATTGCTAAGTTTTTCATGGTACTACATGACTCATAACTGACCCACGAATCAAGCTGGTAAATAACTGGGTAAAGGTTGGAGTCCAAATGAAGAGAAAATGAAGCATTTTTCTTAAATTATAGATTGTGATGTAAATGGCCTAGAATAATTTTCGAGAAAGAGAGATTACCTTTAAAATGTATATAGAAAAGTTTAAGATTAGAACTGGAATTGGAAGGGATTATAGTTTCATGACTTTATGCAAGCTTACAAAGAGAAGTAACTAGCACAAAGAGATTAGCCATTCTCGTTCTTTCTTTTTATTATTCCACTGAAGAAATACTATTAGATTTCAGGTTCACAAACCCCGTCTGAAATCACTGACTTTTTCTTTTCCTCTGACTCTAGCAAAATTGCCTCCAGAGCTCTGTAATGTTAGGTGTTAATTATGTGCTGCAATGCAGTACATACTCTGCAAAGCAATATTGCCTTTGTCATCTGTGACTGATTACCCAATTCCGCCTGTGTTTGAAAGAAGTTATTTCCTGAAATTTGCTTTGTAATTCAGTTCGTGTGTCTGCTCATTAGTTTCTTTCAAGCTGCATCATTTTGCATACTTTATCACAAAGACAACAGAAATGTGATGCTAGGAAATGTGTTCTTTGAAATACACTTGGTCAGCCCTGCTGTATTCCCATCCAGCACAATATACTGTCTCTGTCTCCTAACAACAAGCTTTTCCTTGGCAACAGCTGATGTGAAGTAGTGAGCACTGTATCATGAGTCCTGTTCCATGAGCAAAGCATATCTCATTTTGGCCTCAGAATTAATAAGGTTTTGGTCATTCCTTCAAGAGACATCAGTCTACCAGCACTGCACCACAATGTACATGTCTGTCTTGAGTACCTGCAGTGAGTTTGGCATGGTGATTTTTCAAGCATAGCTGTCAAAAGTAACTGATACTCTGTCTGTAAGTAAATGTGCATGTGTTTTACCTCTGCACTGAGTCCTCAGCTCTTGTTCATTAATCACTTCAAGTCTACTGATTGCTTTCTACCTGTTTACTCTTTCAGGCTTATCTTAGGAAGAAAACCCTCTAGGCATTATTTGAACTTAAAGGTTACATTTCCCACCATGAAACCCAAATATGAGATCTTTCAGATTACATTACTACTACTGTTTGTACTCCTTTAGTATATCAAGCTGAAGATAGGCAGTAGCTAGGTACTAACAACAGATGAATTTAGAGGACCAGTCTGGGAAGACCTGCACTATTGGAAACACTAAAAAAATTAGTTCAGGATTCTTGTTAAGGAAACAGCAGAGACATGGAATACAATTCAGGGAAATAACTCCATGATGTCATAGAGACCTCATTGCAACACAGGATGAGTTACTTTCTCTTGAAATATCTTTTTTATTCCATTACAGGAGAGACAATAGTGGCATTGTGGGCTGCAGACACCTAATTATGGAAAAATTCATCTACTTATGAAATGAAGAGCTCAAACTACTGTCATAATTGAAGTTCTTTTCAAGAATGGACAATAAACTTCTTGAGTAATTATCAAAATCTTCAATTACCTCTATTTTGAAGTTTAGATTTTATAAACCAGTCAGCATTGCAGATTTCTCTTCTATCTACTCCTCTTTGAATAACTAATATGTTTAAAGAAAAGAAACGAAACAGAAAGGTGTGACATCTTACACAAAACCAGATGTACCCTTAGCAACTGCAGTTGCAAATTTAGCAATGTCTCACTGTACCTGACTACTCAGTAATACACTCTAACACGGTGTCTTCTAGACAGTTTTGTATTGCAAGGTATTTTGTTTGTTTATTCTGAGGTTTAACTGTAAATGTCACCCCTAATGTATAATATTGTATCTATCTGCAGTATTATTTTCCACTTAACTATGCTACCAACCCCACCTGTTGTAATAAAGTACACCACAGCTCCTGGGAGGTTAACACTTTACAAATGTTCTATGCAAATGAGTGATATACCTAAAACATAGAAGGAGCTTCCACGTGCAGATGGTTAGCGCTAACTGTTAGGGCACAGGCTACTCAACAGAAGAATTTCTGCAAAGTTTGAAGTAACATTCAGTACCTGTGATCAAATCTTGGCACTGAACAAGAAGCTCAGGGTGCTTACTTTTTCTGTTTCCACAGACAGGTTTAATGTGTGGTCCACAGCCACAAACAGCCGAAACCAAACTTCACAGTTATTATGATTGAATTTCCTCCTAATTAAGTCTGGGCACCCATGATCTCAACACTGGCTTGTGGCCTACGTTTGTGATGGACTAAATATAGGCTGAATAAGAATTCTGCACACGTATAACTAGGACATTATTCTAAGAATATCACATACGCATTTTACAGCACTGATTTGTCTATCAGCACAAACTCAATTCACAAGCAAAGTATTTCAAGGATTCCACCTCAGCCTAATGCACTTGTCCTTTATATCTGCCAGAAATGAACTATTAAACACAATAACTCAATGGAGCAATTATTTTCCCGACCATCAATAACTTTCAACTCAAAAGATCATACATATCATCACCTGGTGAGGGTTACTGAAGGCTGACGGCTTCTAAATGTCTTTTTCATATGGTGCAGAATATGCAAACGTTTGTGAAGCCGTGTTCAACATTCACCTATTTTACCAATTTAGGTAGGCTCTTATGTGGGGGTGTAATACTTTCTTCCATACACCTGATTGTTTGGTTATTGGGTGAATCCACATATGCATGTAACCAAGATGACCACCAAGCCACAGCTGAAAAGCAAAGAGTAGATTTGTGATGTGGCAGGCTCCGGGAGGGTGGCAGGAGCTGGCTCCCCCTCCGGACCGGGGTCCCTGGTAATTCCACCGGATCCTGGGCGGGTGGCCCCCGGGGTCCCACGGGCTGGCATGAGTCTCTCAACCACAGAAATTCAGCAGGAAATAATAACGGGACAAAGAAAAGAACTGGAATCCAACTCTGTTCTGCTAGGGAGGTTTATTTGGAGTAGGGGGAGGGAGTTGCAAGGAAGAAGGGGGAAGGGAGACAGGGCAGGTAGCAGGTGCTAGCAGCACAGAGATGGAAGACCTCTCTCTGACACAGGCACTGGTTTTTAAGGGGAAAGGAAGGGTTGGGATTGTCTCCCTTAGAGCCAGTCCCAGGAGGAAGAAGGGAAAATTGACAGAGGGAACACACCAATAGGTTTTCAGGTACATCACGGTGCATATTTCAAAATGAACCAATAGCATACAGAGCAGGGAAACAATGGAAGCACATGGAATCCTAAAAACCCACATTGCTACAGATTTGTGTCATTACCTTGCTAACAATGCTGGACAGCAAAGACTCTCAGGGACTCAGGCTCCCTTAGGCTGAGTCCATCCTAGCCCTGAGCAGAGGTGGGGGGCTCACTGCCTGCCCCAATATATCAAAAAGCTTCTGTGTTTTTTACGATCTCTGGGCTTTTGAGCTCTCTCTCCCAGCAGGAGCTCAAGCCTGTCTGTGAAAATGCCTCTCAAGTATCTGATAACATTTATGTTATCTCTGCAGAAATTCTACTTCTCAAAACAGACAGAGGATAATCAGCAATAGGCATAATGCGTGTTTTCCCACACTGATATTCTTAGCATTCCCAGTTGCATGACCACTCTGAGTGAAACTATTTCTTCTCCACCAAATCTTTCATTTTTAACCCTTTCCTCACAACAGTTATTTCAGTAGTAACCTGGTTACTGTTGCACAGTTGATTCTACAACAATGGCACACAGGCAAATGCATATTTAGCCTTTAAGAGTTCACCAGGTACAGATGTTACTAGTAGTTGTGGATATTTAATTCTAGTTCTGTAAATGCAGAAAACTGTAACAAGCTGTGTGTAAAAATCACCTGTTCTTGTTTCTAAACAGTTCATGAAGACAGAATGTTTTTACTTAAAAACAGCACCCATGAACACAGCAAAAGCTCAAGTACATACACAGACATTGGATAAAATTCCAGATTACTAAAAGCCACATGGTGTTACTACAAGCCAAACACTTTTGAGAACTAGCAGATATAATGACTTTATTACCAAGCTGTGAATATCCATTGACCTGTACTCTCAAGCATTTTGCATGGATTTTAATTACTTCATCCTAGAGTGACTAAAGATAGTATAAAAGTCTTATTCATGTCTTAAACTACATATTTTGAGCACTATTGCTAGAATTCTATGGAGCTGATATATCTATATTAACAGATATCCTTCTATATGCAAATTTTAAGGATGTGACTTTGGTTTTGGCTAAAAAATATAAGGTTTAATAGCAAGGTTTTCTGTAAATACTGTTCTAGTTCTGTTCTTTCAGACAGTAGATAAAGAAGTCACAGGAAATTTCAGGTTGAAAATTATTTTGGGAGGTTGGACATGAGCTTGTCCAACATCCTGCTTATATCAGCATCAGGTCTGAGGTCACACCAAGTTACTCAGGGCTTTATCCAACTTCATACTGATATCTACAAGGATAGAGTCTCAAGTACAAAATCTCTGGAAAACTTTTTTTTCTGCTTGATATCCTTGAGTCAAAAAGGTTTTCTCTTCTATCCTGTCTAAAATTTACCTGTTTCATCTTGTGCCCACTGTTTGTCATTCTCCCATCATGTACCACTGTAAAGTGCCTCAGTTTATCTCTGATGAGCTCCTTAAAGCAGCTGAGAAGCTCCTGTTGGGTTCATCCTGGGGTTACCTCTTCTTCAGCATGAGCAAGTCCCAGTCCCTCAGCCTCGTTTCCCAGGAAAACTTCTCCAACCCTGACCAGTTTAAGGTCTCTCTGCCAAGCCTGATTCCCTTTATCAATGCCTTTCCTGTCAGAGGCAGGGGTGGGTGTGGCAAAACGGGATTCAGTACCTAGATGATATCTCACAGGTGCCAAGGAGAGGGGAAATATCCATCTCAGTGTCCTGGTTGTACCCCTGTGACTACTATTCAGGATGCTGTTTGTTGTCCATTTCTGCAGCCAGGATACACTGCTGGCTCATATTCAGTTTCTTTTGGCCAAAGTCTCCAGGTCCCTTCCAGCAGATCAGCTCCCAGACAGAAAGGCACAAGCTTGTGTTGTTGCACTGGTGCTCCACAAGGGCAGAACTTTCCATTTTTCACCTACTTGATAACTGTACCATCTGTAACCTCCTCCAAGTCCCTCATAATACTGTTTAACCAGACAGATAATTTTTGTGCTCTATGTGTCACCAGCATCAGCTGAACACCTTCCCATTTACCACTGTCCTCTGAGGCAAATCATCGAGCTCATCTTTTACCCCTCTTATTGTCTAGCAATCCAGACCCTACGGTGAAAACTTAGATTAAAACAGTAACTGTGGGAGATGGTGTTGAAAGCTCAGATAAAGTACAGGGAAATTATACCCCCTGCTCTTCTCTCATCCATATACCCACTTACTCTGACAATGAGGTCAGGTACACATCACAGCTTCTGCAAAGTGATGAGACACTCGTCCAGTCTTTACTCTGGTCACAAATATGGTCAGTTTGATATTTAGACAGTACTTGCAAAATCTGGGGTAGGGAACAAGCAAATTTACAGCTCACCAACCCCCGAAGGAGACACTGACTTAAAAAATAGCTCAACAAGTCTGAGGGGCTTTGTTTGGTAGTTTGTTGTATTGTATTGTTTTGTTTAGTTTTGGTGGGGTGTTTTGACACTGCTTGTAGCAGGACACAGGCATTGTGACAGGCTAACAAAAAGGACTTGGGACTTGTCAAGTTTTGTCCAGACTTTTCTGTGTCTGTCTGAAGATTTATTTTAGGTTCTATCAGCAGTCATGTAATGACCAGCTCACTATTTTTTTGTAGCTTTTGTCTAGATTTGTACAGTTGTGTGATGTCAGGCCCATTTTTTGTCAGCAGCTATTCTGAGAAGGACAGCTATATATGATGCTGATAAAATGCAATATGGAAGAAAACCAGCATGAGATTACAGCAGCGACCTGAATTTGCAGTCATGGAAGGTCTGCAGGGTTTTAAACAATTCACCAGGAGCTAATCAGTGGTAAAAGGAAGACACCCTTGGGAGATTTGCAGCACCAGTTACACATAAAAAACACAGCACATATGGTAGATTTGAATATAATGTGGACTTGCACACCAGTGAAGGAAGGCCAAGGCACATTGTCACAGTAAAAACAAAAATGCCCTCAAATATGTCCTGCAGTGAGAAGGAGAAACTATAAACAGCATCATCATACTCCTCTCATGAAGGACATTGGATGCTGAGAAAGCTCCCCCAGACTGATGGCTCCCACCTAAGTGAAATGAGCATGACAGCAGATAAAGGAAAATTCTCTAGAAAGTTCCTGTGCATCTGTTTTCAACTTTATATAGTTTGACCTTGAAGTGCTGTTATCACTGTAACCAAACTAATAATAGTTCTTTTTTATATACAGATAAGACTTTTATTCTAATGATAAATTATTGTGTTTGCATTGATGCAAACACTTTTTGTTTAAAAGGTTTTGAGTATAAAAAGCTGATGAGAATTAAAACAACATACACTATAATTTGAATGAAATGAATTGACAACGCTTGTTTTTTGGTTTGGTTTTTTTTCCCAAATAAACTATCTTTTACAGCAGGATGTTCTCCTTATTAACTGAAAAAACTATACACACATCTGTGTCTGTAATTGCATAGGTTTTCCATTCAAATGCAAAAGGGAACAAACAAAACTCCTGTTTTTCTCAATGAATGGGATAGAGAATGCTAGAATTGTATAAAATTATAGGATCAATATAGGATGTTGACCAGTTGGAGAAAAAAATAAAGTAAATGTGTTCTTTCTTTAGTCCTTTAGATGACTATACTTTTCTAATTTTCTCCTCATTTAAACCTAGACTACATCTGCTGCTTAAGAATTAAATTAAAAATAAATTTCCAGCATATCCAAAATCCAAGAAGAAATGGCAAGCCAAATTATCCAAAGCTTTGTGGAAGATATACTGGGCTTTGAGAAAGAGGACTGTTGACTTCTTTGCGCAACTCATTAAATAATACAACCCATTCCAATTTAGAGTCTGTAGGCAGGATGATAAGAAACAGCAGCTCTTGTAGTTTTCATTTGTGCTGCATATCAGAGGAATGTGCAGGCTAATGTTAATGGAGGATAACTGTCCTGCACAACCAATTAGAGCTATAGATTCTAATCACCAAACCAAGTAGCTGAATGTGAAGCTATCTGTATTAATGCTGAAGTGTCTTTCATTAGACAGGCACAACCCCATTAAACTAGAATATTTTTTGCTTGTGTTGAAATCTTTTTTGCAGCACTGGTTACAGTTTCACCAGTCAAGAGTATAGCTACTGGGCTGTTGCCAAATTCATAATCCATTGATACAGAAATATATATCTATAATCTGTGCATCAAATATGTAACTGCATAATTTGTTTTGAATTGGTTTAGAAGTATGACTACAATTATATTTCTTGAAGGATACTTAAAGATATATTTCAAAATATACCTGCTTTTCTTATGCTTTAATTTGTTCCACATGTCCTTGTCACAAAGTAATTAATTTTCTCCAATGTGTGTGCATATGCCAAATTCAGTTAGTTATAAATCAAAGTGGTATCTTTAAGAACAGATGAAAGTTACCCAGATACCAACCATACATCAGAACAGCTTGAAACAGCTTAACAAAATTATTCCCTATACTAAGTCATATATATCCATAACTAGACATAAATGGATATTAAGTCCAGCATCTTAGGTTAAAAAAAAAACTTCTAATGATAAAAAGTGCTTCAATTTCTTTAAAGACAAGTATTATAAATGATTGTAGCATTGTATCTCCATTGTAAGTAAGACACATGAACCCTATAGGATTATTATCTTTGCTTAATTATTACACATATGTGAGTACAGTCACACAGAGCTTTTCTGTAAGTTTTAGTGGGTCAATATAGGCTTTCATATTATTTTCAAAAATAAGAGATCTTTTTGCAGTCACACAAACATTTGTATTATTGACCATGTTCTCTTTTATTCAGATTTTTTTATTGCTCTGTAAAGCACTTTTACTTGATGTCTCCTTCTAGTCTCTTCCTTTTTATTCTGGGTTTCCCTTGGCTGGGTAAAAAACTGGCTGGATTTCCTGACCAAACAAGACGTTGTGAATGGAATTACATCCAGCTGGCAGCAGGGCTTCAGTGGTGTGCCCCAGGCTCAGTATTGAGGCCAGTCCTGTTAAATATCTTTATCTATGATCTAGGCAAGGGGATTGAGTGTATCCTCAGTAAGTTGACAGATGACATAAGCTGGGCAGGAGTATTGATCTTCTAGAGGGTAGGAAGGCTCTGCAGAGAGATCTGGACAGTCTAGATCAATGGGCCAAGGCCAACTCTGTGAGGTTCACTAAGGTGAAGGGCTGAGTCCTGGATCTGGGTAACAACAACCAGTGCTACAAGCTTGGGGAGGAGTGGCTGGAAAGTGGCCCAGAGGAAAAGGACTTGGGGATGCTGGTGGACAGAGGCTGAACATGAGCCAGCAGTGTGTGCCGGTGGCCAAGAAGGCCAATGGCATCCTGGCCTGGATCAGCAACAGTGTGGCCACCAGGACCAGGGCAGTGATTGTCCCCCTGTACTCAGCACTGGTGAGGTCACACCTCAAATCCTGCATTCAGTTTTGGGCCCCTCACAGCAAAACAGACATTGAGGTGCTGGAGCAAGTCCAGAGAAGGGCAACTAAGATGGTGAAGGGTCTAGTGGGTAAGTCCTATGAGGAAAAGCTATGGAAGCTGGTGTTATTTAGCCTGGAAAAAAATGATGCTCAGGGTATACTTTATCTCTCTACAGCTACGTGAAAGGAGGTTATAGGCAGGTGGGGTTTGACCTCTTCTCCCAGACAACTAGCAACAGGACCAGAGATCACAGCCTCGAGCTGCACCAAGAGAGGTTCAGGCTGTACACAATTTTCACAGAAAAGGTGTTTAAGTGTTGGAATGGAGTACCCAGAGAGGTGGTCAAGTCACCATGCCTGGAGGTGCTCAAGAAACAATGAGACTTAGTGCTATGGACCAGTTGTCAAGGTGGTAATCAGTCAAAGGCTAGTCTTGATGATCTTGGAGGTCTTTTCCAACCTAAATAATTCTATCATTCTACCCTTTCATGAAATCAATGATGTGAACTTGGCAAGACATATTCAGACAACATATAAGCACATGCACACCATGTATCAGAAAATATTCTCACGCAGGAAATTTGCCATTGGCTGCAAATTATAATGAAAAGTGGAGAGAGAAATCTTCTAGCATTCTCCAAAAGATTTTCAGCATGTTGAAACTTTAAACCTAGATTTTAAATGAATAATTTCTATGATGACTGTGATTGAAATCTGGGACAGTATCTAAAGTACAAAAGTACAAAATTAAGGCAATAGGAGAGGTGAAAGTGTAGACAAGAAAGAGTCTGAAAGGAGCACTAACAAGAGAGAATGTAAGGTTGGAAGAAGTTGTGGAATCACATGAGCAACACAGAAACCAGACCACAGGACCAAAGGTATAAAGGGGAGACAAAAGATTAAATAAACTGCAGAAATGTGACACATCAATAAGATTCTGTAATTTAATAAAGTGTCATGAAAATGTCTGAAGATAAAATATTAAGGAGTAATAAGAAAACAAGGATTGGCACTTAGAAGGAATTGAGAAAGGGTGAGGGGAGTTAAATACCATCTTATTTTTTGGTGAAATAACTAAGTACATAAATATAAATGGTACAAATGGCCAGGTATGAGAATGGTACAGTGACAGAAATGCTTACTTACAAAAATGAGTGGCAAATAAAAAGAAATAGAAAATAAAATTCTATCATTTTAAAGGTCTTTAATCTTCATTTTCCCAACTTCCTCATAACATGTTTAGCTGAGGTAGGAATTTATACCAGACAGTGTCATTGTTTCTGTTAAAAATGTATTTATAAAAATCACTCATCAAAGCAAGTAATATTCTATTTCAGTTATTTATTCACCATATGGGAAAGATTGTATTTCTTTCATTTATATTAAAAACCAAAACCAATTAACCAAACAAAGCACAAAAACCTTGCTGTGTCAGTTGTCTTGGCAATCTAGGTTATGTTGCAGAATTGCAGGTGATATTGATTTAGTGCTAGAGTCCATTATTTAGATTGCTAAGCTGCTACAAAGATCATTAAGTGTTCATTGAGTTATTAGTCTAGTATATTCCTCCCTAGCACAGACGCAAATCTGAAAGACTAACAACTGACTTCAGTCCCTTTTTCCCCTTTTTCTGCTATGCCTTTCCTCAGTTATTCATGCTAACAGGCAAAATTTAATAGACTCTGCTTCATTCATACTAATTTCCTCAGGTTTTATGGGTTTTATGCAAAGCTACCTGAGCAAGGTGTAAAAGGAAAGGATTCCTAGTCACATCTCCTAGGAAATTGTAACACTAACCGTAAGTTCTAGGAAACATATAACACCTGAGAAAAGTCATACTTACTCCATACCCAAAAACTTGTTCGGGGGAATTGGTCAGTAAGATGAAATTGATGGTGTGTCCATGGAAGAGGAATGAATCATAGATGCTGAACTCCCAGATTGTATCACAAAAAGGGGAAATGGGTTCAGACATAGTCACAGAGACCTGCAGTTTCCAGCTTCTCTGGGTGTCTCTGTTGAGCAGCTAGCAGAGTAATGAATGCACCAGTTCTCAGTGGCAAGAAGGAATGACCTTTATTGTTTTGATTTCATCATATATATAGAGTTTTCAAAAGTCACCCAGATTGGTCGGTCAGAAGTTTTCCCCCAGGCCTGATTGGCCAGGCCTGCACTGTCCAAGTTCTGGGACACTGTTCCAATAACATCCAAACTTTATCTTTATTTATAAAACACAAGAATTCTCGTGGGAAAAACCTGTGCTAGCCACATCTGGGAGAGAAAGGAAAACGGAGTTGATACAAAAAATATTAGATATGCAAGAGCATTTTTTATCTGGCCCATCTACAAGCTCCTCCGACATATGGGATCAAGAATGCACATATCAGAATGAAGGTCTAATAGGCACTGTTGCTCTCATTCCATACTCTCAGCTGTGCCATCACTTATGTACCATGTTATTTCCAGCTTCCTTACCGTTCCTTTGTTGTCTGTTCTATCTTGAGTTAAGCTTCTAGCCCTTCTCCCTTCCCTAATTAGGCATCTCTGTTTATCTCCACCCACAAGTCCTCTTTTTATTACCATTCCAATGCTTATCATTAAACTCATACCTACAGTATGAGTTCATTTTTTCTAATTTTTTTTTTTTTGCAAGCAGTGGGACAGAGTCTCAATGGGTTAAGTTTTTAGAAACTAAGACCATCTCAGGTAATTTTACTTTCTGCTAGGATGTACATATATGCTGTGAGAACTGAAGCAATTTGATAAAGAAGCAAGTTAATTGCCACTGAAGCTATCTTGCATCATCTACATACATTTATATCAACAGAAATCTTCTGATCTTTATCAAATATTGTTTTAATATATAAAATTCTTGACCAATGCACCAGTAATTGGCCTAAAACAGAACCAATATGAAGCAAGAATAGAAAAAAATGTCAGCAATACATGATAGTTTTCAGCAAGTCATTTAATTAAAGCTTTGAGCCATGCAGAGTATGAAATCTGTTGTTAAGGCTGATTAGTCTTCAGATTATAAAACCCTCTTAAAATGTCAATAAATAAGAAACAAATTTCACACAAGAGAGTGACTAACAGCCTTTTGCTGTCAAATTGAAATGCAAAGATGTCTAAAAGCATAGCCACAAGGCTGAGATTCTAGTTAGTTATGACGAGGGTAAAATTAATGTAAATCATGTTTGCCCTTTCAAGCTTAACAATTAAAATTGGCAATGGTGTTAGCATTCTCATTAAATTTTGAATAAACAAAAATCATATAAACTCCTGTTGAAACCTGTTAAAAAACCAAATCAGAGCTATCAACACCAGTAAGGAAAATTTTAAGAAAGTAGGTATTTTAAGAAAAACTCTGCAAAATGGAAATTTTTTTGGAGATGGTTTTGAGGAATTCAGAAAAATGAACTGAGAAAGAAGAACTAGAGTTGTTGAAACTTCTCATATTATAAACATTCATAAAAATGGCTAACCCCACAGCAAAAATTTTCCATTGACAAGTAGGTTTCTTTTCCTGTAAATATCCCCTTTTTTATCCTGAATACTTCCCCTGTATCTTTAATTTAATGCCCTATGGATGACAATATTATTTATCCATTGTTTGGCTAAATTTTTATCAAAACAAAAAATTCCACCTTTAAAAGGTTAAAACTAAGCTCTGGAATTAATGTCATGCCATCAGGACATACATTAAATTAAGGCATTACACCTCTATTAATAAGCCCAGTATGTTGAAAAGTGACAACTGTTTCAGTGACAGAGAAATGTTAATTTATTTATGCAAGCATCAGGCCAGATCTATCTTGCAACTGGTTACTTGAGGGTGTAGGTGGAAGCTCAGATTTGCCCACCTGCCTTTCTGTTAATCCAATGGAAAATCTCATAAATTGTTCAATGTTTCACTTATGTTACATTTTTATGGAGGTCTAAGTCTGTATGATAGAATATAACCACACTAGCAATCTATGTATAAATGGATTAAATCTGTGTGTAAATATGGTGGAAGACTGCTAAGAAACCCTGTCTTTGCACTAACACATCACCTAACATTGAGAAATGCTGACATCCTGAGTGATTTTGACCTGCTCAGTTGATAGCAAATCAACTACCAAAGCAGGTTAAATCAAGAAGAGCATTTATTATCTTCCTTTGTGCATTTAAAACCAAACCAACCAACCAACCAACCAACCAGAAAAAATGGAATATATTCCTAAGACACAAAAGTTTCTGTTCTGAGCCAGAGATGTATTCTCTCTTTGCTTGGTACAGTATAGTATTCCTACAGACAAAGGAGAGGCAGATCAGTTTTTGAATAATTCATAGAAGGATTTCCTTCCAGACCTAAAAATATTTCACTTATACTTTTCAAACAATAGCATGTATACAGAAATGGCTATTTTTAACACTCCAAAGGCTCCTGCAGTCTTTACACAGAAGTTCACTGCAGGTATAGAATAAAGTGAGATTAAATATTCCCCCTAAAACTTAAACAGTAAAGAATTAACAAGTATTTCTGTATTATGGCATGATAAGTTTTCACATCTGTTGATTATAATAATACTGGAAGGACACATAGAAAACTCAAAAACACTTCAAATTTTTAATGAAAATAGACTACTGGATGGAAAAATGTCCTCTATGGTGTTCTGTGGTGTGGAATACCCCTTTGGTAAGTTCAGGTCACCTATCCCAGCTATGCTCCCTTCCACTTTCCTTTGGGTGCCTCCTCAATGGCAGAGCACAAGACAAAGGGGAAAAAAAAGTCCTTTACTGTGGACTACCACAACTTTTCAAATATCAAGGCTAGTGGTTTAGCCACTTTCTCAGCTTATTCCCTCAGAGCCACGAGGTGCATCTCATTGCATCTATGGGTGCATCTCAGCAGGTGCAATGGACCTGTGCACCTTTGAGCTCCCTAGATGGTAAAGAACCTGATCTGCAGCTAGTGGGTTTTCATTCTTCCAGTCCCTTCCTTTGCTTGCTGTGATTTGGATGGTGTGGCTGGAGAACTTGCTGGTGAAGACTGAGGCAAAAAGGTCATTGAGTACCTCAACCCTGCCTATCTCCTTCATCACCAGATCTCATGTTTTCTTCCAAAGAGGGCCCATATTTTCCCCAGTCTTCTTTTTAGCACTGACTTACCTATAGAAGCTTTTCTTTTTGTCCTTGACCTGGATGGCCAAGTTTAATTTTTTCAGGACTTTAGCTTTCCTAACCTGATCCCTCATGGCTCACACAGTATCTCTGTATTCCTTCCAGACTCCCTGTCCTTTCTTCCACCCTAAGCTTCCTTTTTCTATTTATATTTGTCCAGGAGCTCCTTGTTAATCCATGCAGGCCTCCTGGTGTTTTTGCCTTTCTTCCTCTTCACTGGAATTCATCACTCCTGAGCTTGGAGGAGGTGATCCTTGAATAATAACCAGATTTTTTGTCCCCTCTCCCTTGCAAGACTTTAGTCCATTGTACTCTACTGAGCAGATCCCAAAGAGGCAAAGGTTTGCTCTCCTGAAGTCTGGGGTAGTGAGTTTGCTGTGCACCTTCCTCACTATCCTAAGAATTTTGAATGCCATGGTCAACTGCCTTTGACCGTGTATTCCTCACCAGCACTTCCTTGTTGGTGGGAACAAGGTCCAGCATAGTTCCACTCCTTTCTGGCTCCTCTGTCACATGGATAAGGATTTTATTCTCAGCATATTTCAAGAAACTCCTGGATTTCTTATGCCTTGATGTGTGGTCCCTCCAATAAATTTTGGAGTGTTAGAAGTTCCCCATGAGGACCACGGCTTGTGAATATGAAGTTGATTCTATCTTTTTATAAAGGGCTTTATCCACTTAATATTCCTGGTCAGGGGTCCTGTAGCAGATCCCCACCATAATGTCACCTGTCCATGTCCTCCCTTTGACTCTGACTCATAAGCTCTTGGTCAGCTTCTCATCTACCCTGAGACAGAGTTCCATGCACTCCAGCTGGTCATTGACAGAGATGCAACACTGCTTCATCTCCTTGCCTGTCCTTCCTAAAAAAACCTGTATTCTTCCGTCCCAACACTCCAGTTATAAGAACCATTCCTTGATGTCTCTATGATGCCAGTGAGATCACAGCCCTACAGGCATGCTCCTGTCATTTTTTTCCCAAACTACATGTTTGCATAGCAGAACTTAAGTTGAACCCCCAGCAAAATGACTTATTGGATGGGGTGGCTGGAATTCCTTTGTGCTGCCCTTCAGTTGTTTTCCTGCTGACCTGTGATCCCTTTCCAGGCTCAGGGCATCTCCTTCTGGCACTAGCATCAAACCAGTAGGAGTGGGATGGAGAGAGCCCTCTTAACCAGCTTGGCAAGCCTGTGGTTGAAGATGCCCTTCTCCTTCTCTGGCAGATGAACCCCATCAACCTGCTGTAGACCAGGTTTCTCAAATAAATTCCTATGGCCTAATTAGTTGAACTCCTTGCTGTTGTTTTTTTAACCATTTGCTAATTCACCAGATTTGTCTGGCCCTTTTAAACCCTCTCCCTCTGACCAGGAGGACTGATACAGATACTGAGCTTATATATGGCACTAAAAAAGTTCAGAACACAAAAACATTGCAGAGGAATAGGGGTGTAAAGCAAACACTCAGAAGAAATGTCATTTAGAAGGTGACAGAAATATGGCTCCACTGGAACTGCACTCACAAGCTACAAATTAAAAAGTCATGTGCCATTTTTCCCCACAAGTGAATGATTGTGCAAAATTCCTATTCAAAGTCAATGAAAACATAACTTTAGAGTGTTGTTGCTGTATAAAGCATGAATTGATAGTAGCATCTCAATTTCATGGGATGGGAATGGATTCATGGACATAGTGACTAAAACTGCTGATTAATATACGGATTGCTAAATAAAAATACCAAGGAGAATAATTCTTCAGTAGCTTTGTGTGGTATAACACATTCCTGTGAAGAATATTTACTTTATGGAGCTGTGTCTGGGATTTGGGTTTGTGTTTTTCTGGAAAACCAGCATCAAAAGTGATGCATATAATCACATCTGTGGTTTCTGTGGGAGACCAAGTATCTTTTCCACAGACAGATAGCATCTTGGGTTGGATGAAAACAAATGACAAGACAAGATTAAGGATTCTGTGACTCAGATTGGTACTCAAACTTATCTGCATTAACATTAAACTGAAAGTAAAAGTATTGTGGAGAAGGACTGCCTTGTAATAGTGTATTTCTGATCTTCTGATCTGATTGACCTTTTCAACAGAAGAAAATGCAATCTCAAGTTACAAGAGAAATTTCAAAAGAAATAGTGCCCCATCATGTCATTAAACATTTGTATGAAATAAGCACCTTGTGGGTTATATCAGAGGAAACAGAAGTTACTCTCTTGAGAGCTACCAGACACAATTTCAATGTTTTATAGCTTTTACGAAACTATACTCATTTCAGGTGATCTATAACTGCATGTGTTAATTTTCTACATGTTTTTATTTCCTCTATCATAATATTTTTAATAAAAGTAAATGATCTTTCAAATTATGACATACAGCGACATAAAGTTAATTCAGGCAAAGGTATTTAAAATCATCATTTATCTGTCTATTCGTAAAACCCAGTTTCTCAATAAAATATGGTCTTGAGGTATAAGCATTTAAATTATTTGAAGAAAACAGGCATTTACGTAAAAAATGTTTCTGTTAACTTTAAAAATTGCTTTAAATGAGGACAAAGTCAAATACAAACAAGAAAAACAAACAAGACAAACAGAAGAAAATACCAGTAATATATTTTAAAAAACTTCATCCATAACCAAATCCTTTCAAACACTGACACTTTGCAAATGAAAAATTTTTCAATGGCTTCAGGATTTTGTAAAAAGCTGACAATGTATTATATAAATTATCTAAATGGAGATGGAAAAACAATAAGAAAAATGCAGAACATCCCTACTGCTTAAGCATAAGGACTCTCGATGTTTCACTTTAATTAACAATTATGTGCCTTTCTGTTGAATTAATCTAATAATTTCAAAAGAGCTCATATAAAAAACCTCATGTTTATAATGCAAGGCTCTGTTGAAGAAAAATCCTTTTATGTTGTACCAATATTTTCACCTGATATAAAAGACAAAAACAGTGGAGAATATATCTCAAGTATCTACAATGTACAAAAAAGAAAGCGTAAAAAGAAATTAAGAAAATGCTGAGAACAATTCCTGAATGAAGCACAAATTCTTTTAAAAAACTTAATAACCTAAACTTTTGGCTGTGTGCTTCAAAACATGTGTCAGCAAGTTCCAGTAAATGGCATGAAAAATTGTGACTGGACTGCATTACTTCTCCCATTCATGAGACAGCATCAGTACTAACAGATGCTTTTCTAGCCTATTCTTAAGATGACAAGTGGTGGAGATGCCACTGCCCCTTTAGCAGGTATTTTCAGTGTTTCATGAGCATTTTTTTTCTCTAATATTTTACTTGGCTTGGTTTTGTTGCAATGGAAGTCCATTATTTTATGTTTCTAGCTATAGCAGATGTGGAGGATGGACCTATCCCTCCCCTTTTGCACCAGTTTCTAACATACTTGAAGACTGTTTCATCCCCTCTGTAGTCCTTTTAATCTTGTAACAAATTTAATTCTTCTTCAAGTGCTCTCTTTTCAGTGAGCTTACTGGACATTTTCCAAGGAATGTCCAAATCTCTTCTTGCTCAAAGTGCAGTGCCCAGAACTTGCAGCAGTGTTTGCAGACCAAAAAACAATGTGCCCAGCTGTAACCATTGCTCTGCTATGTACAGCCTCCACAAACCAGCAAGTCAGGATGACAGAAGGGCTGCAAAGCAAAGATTTCTTTTAGGTCTTTCTCAATGGAGACAGACAGTGTCTGTAGAAAGGATCTACATACATCACTTTTTCATAGGAGCTTTATTTCAAATTTCTTGCAGAGTATCTTTCTGTTTATTTCTTTCATAATACAGTTTTTGCCTCTTTCAATATTGGTGACATTCATTTACTGCCTTGTGGCATTTTAATTTCCTGATGTTTTTGTAAATAACTATTCCTCAAGCTGTTGCCCCCGTTTGTGTATCTATGCTATTAATTATTCCTGTGCAAAGTATTTTGTGCATCCATCCAGTCTTTCAGGCCATTTCCCAAATTATCCAGATCACTTTGAATTCTATTCTTGTTCTCCTCCACACCTTCAGCTTTCTCCAGGTTTGTTTTAAATTCAGATTTAGTTAGCATATTTTATATTTCATTTATATTTCAACCTGGCCATTAATACTAATGAAGTGTAATACATGTGCAGAGAATGAATTTGACATAGCCTCCTCTTTTGTCAGTGAAGCCTAATAACTCTCTGGAAATGTCTTTTTCCAACAAGTGTTACCTCCATGCTATAAAGCCAATCAATAGAAAATGTCATTTCTTTAAGAATGTCCTCTGAGACACTTACCAGAAGCTCCATTTAAGGTCAAGATCTGATAGCTTTATGGTGGTGCAAACAACAGAAAAAGATATATGTATTATATATATATATGTATAAAATCATATCTGCAACATGAAATATACAATATATAATTTTTATATATACATGCAATATATGCTAGAAAACAACTGCACAAAAAGGTCAGATGAATGTAGAAACAAAATGAAAGATCTAAACTGCAGTGCTATTATGGAAAGTAAAAAAAAGAAAAAAAAAAAAAACAAAACCCCAAAACCGTAAAAATCAGGAAATGTCTAAATTTGGACAGCAACTCAACTTCTGAATGATTGAAATAAAGACAAAAACTATCTTACAAGGAAACACGTGAATATCTCTCCGAATTCCATGAAACCATTTTTTTGGAGACATACCTTGGCGTGAGGGAAACAGATGTTTACTATGATGGTTTTATATATAACTTGCCACAAGGTTCAACTCTGTCAGCTACCTGAATTTTGAGGCCTTTCAAATATATTCAAATAAGGGTAAAGTGTGTTTCCTTGAAATTGTGATTGAACAAAAGCCTAAAAAGAGGTATGATGGTGGATTCTGCTATTCATGTGACACTACTTCAGTATCACAAATTTTCTTCCACTTTAGTTATGTGTAATGTTATAATAATTCCTTTTGTACTTAAAAAACCCCTAAAACTTAAAAGACACCTTAATGCCCCAGGTCTAACTATTGACACTACATTTAATTAATCAACTATGCTTTCTCACCCCAAACTAAGAAACTGAAAGGAAATCATCAGAAAATTATATATTGCCTTTTACTCATGTGAAACAATCCATCTTAAAAAATTATAAAATAAACCGTTTGAATGACTTGCATCATTCTAACTGATAATATATTACTTTTTAATTTTCAAATAAATTTGCTGGGTTTTCAATGATTTGCAAGGCTTCAGGGAAAAAAAAGTGCCAGGGTCTAAAAAATTCTGTGTTTATAATCTGTGTGCTCTGTGTTGGTTTCAGAACAGCTACATCTTATGCCATGAGCTCTTTAGGTTGTGAAGGAAGGAATAGATAATTTCATAATTAATGATAAGCTTCCATCGAAAGACTCAAGACCTATTGAATTTGTCAATGGAGAAACATTTAAGAAAGTTAATCTGAAGTAACTTTTAAAGTGGATTCATTAAAATGAATTAAAGCTATGTATTGATCCTTTTATTCAGATTTTCAATGCCTTTAATTCAATGTAGTCTACTTCAGACTTAAAACTGAATAAAGCTAAATTAAATTAGGGTTATTTTAATTCTGAATATGTGTCTACATTGTGTTTAATGGATTTTAATGTGTTTAACATTTAACATGCACGAGACTGCAGAAACTGTAAAAAAACCTTGCTGTGATTTACCTACTTCATTACAGCTGCCTCTACTCACATACTTTCTGCACTCACATACTCGTAGATAATTCAATTTAAGGTATTCTTCTTGTCTTGCAATGGGATGGGACATTCTGGTCATTTATTCATATCTTACTTTGACATGTTAGGTATGTCCTTCTTATTTCCACACCCAATTGATTTGGACAAGCTTTCTCAAGCATGCAAGACAAATACTTTTTTGATGCAATTAAGTCTGAACGAGCTCAATGAGAAACTGACTTCCAAACACAATGAAATGTTATTTTGGATTTTTTTTTCTTTGCATGAGTATATGTGCTATTATTCTGTCTCACATGAACAGTGTATTTTTTAAAGATCTTCAAAAGACAGTTTTGATGGAAAATTGTTCACTGCCACTGACTGAGGTAATGACAATGCTTGTTCTCTTTTGTGAGAATGAAAAGCATCTCAGAAATGCATTACTGAATTGACCTTACTGGACTTGTTTTGTAGAGAAATTGCTCTGTTAGGCAAGAAAGTGCAATCTGACTGTCTTTAAGTGTTTCCACTCATGTTGTTTAGGAATGGTATTCCCCTATTTAGCATTCCCTCTGAAACACTCCAAAACCATGCACAATTTGCTCACTCCCCATTCCCCCCTCCCCCTCCCCCTGTAGTGTGCTAGAAAGGAGGATTGGAATCACAAAAGGGTAAGATCATGGGCTGAAATAAAAACAATTTACTGGAAACAGCAATGGGTTAAGACAATGAACAGGAACAGCAACCATACTAATGGCAGAGAGTACAAGAAAAGAGGCAAATGATTCACATGTGATTGATTGCCCACCCTCCCCAGAAATTCCCTCACAGCTCTGATCACCACACTACCCAACGCAGAAGAGAAGCCTTGCCCGGTCCCTGGAAAATGATACAAGGCTGTATAGAATAGCCTCTGTGTCCTGGCCATGCCTCTTCCGGGCTACTGCAAAAATTAAGCCTGTCCCAGCTGGAAACAGAAGGACTTGTCAAAGAAAAAACTAACTTAGAGTTGCTAACTTTTTATACATCGTTTAGGAGGACATTCAGCCAATGATGTAATATAATTTTTTATTATTATTATTATTATTATTATGAAGAAGAAGAAGAAGAAGAAGAAGAAGAAGAAGAAGAAGAAGAAGAAGAGGAAGATATACTTGTTCTTTATCAGGCTTTTACTCAGTGCTATAAGTGTTGCTTCCCACATCTGATATGTAACAAGTACATTACTAAGCTTCATAAAATAAATTACTCTGCAGTTGAGATAAGATATTGCTCTCACCAAAATGGAAGGCAAATTTGTCATAGTTTTATTTGCATATAGAGCATTAATTTACAGAGGCAGTTCAGAAATATAAATATAGCCTCAGAAACAAGCAAGAGAAATTGGGGAGGAAAAAATGTCAAGAACTGTTAAAAACAAGTATCTGTTGTCATTCAGGTTTCCATATATTCATATGTAATTTGCATTAACAGTCATCTGCAGCAAGCACTTTAGGAAATTTACAAAGCAGAAATTGTTTAATTGTCAGTGCTATTGAACAACAAGTGACAGGAGAGGTGCTCTATTATAATATATACCTCCTCTCAGCTATAAGATGCCCTTTATATATCTTTTAATTAGACTCACATGACTAAGAATAGGCTTATAGCATATATCTATTTGTGACCTTAATCCACTAGTTATTGCAACTTTTCTACTGCTTGTTCCCTTCGTGCAAATCCGTCAAGTTTGTAGAAAAGCTTTTTCAAACAAATGTGTTCAACTAAAAATTGTCATTTTCTTTCAAATGCTATTGTTATCTTTTCATTTCTTTCATATAATTATGCTTTTCTGCTGTCCATCACCTCTACCTAAGGATTGTTTGGCCTCGTAGTGACTGATTATGTGAATAGAGTTGTCATGTGCAGTAATGGAATGATTTTCCTGTGAATAGAATTTGTTCAGACAGCTGATTTGGTCAGTCAGCTTTAGATCTCTGAACAGAAGCTGTCATTTGCTGTGTCAGGATGATAGTCATAAAATGTATTTTAATGTGACAAACACAGACCTTTGCATTTCAGACAAAGTTTTTGTGTAGAGGCAAGAGGGTTATTGCTGCAAATGTTTCCTCTGTGCAGCTATTTGACTTTCAAAAAACTGAGGACTAAAATTGTGATTTTTAATAAAAAACTAATGTTATCTTGTAAACTAAGAATAAAAATGAGACAGGAGTCTTATCCTTCAGTACTTTGAAAGCATAGTGAATTACTAAAATATCATGTTCAAAATACAAGTGAGTTTATGTTTTAATAGCTTTCTTCGTTGGTATTTCAGTAAATTTTTTGGAAAGCAGAAGTAATATGTAATATAAAGGAGGTAATGCAACAGCTACTGTCTTGGCTAATATACTACATTAGGAATTTCCAGAGTTTGAAGCAAGAGTAGCTACAGCTCAGACTCCAAATCCAATAGTTTCTTATAATGACAGTTTTTGAATGAGATCTAAAGCAAGTACACCCATAATGGATCCCAGGACACAGAGCAGCAGGAGGCTGGTATGGTTTTGTCCAAATTTTTGTGCTGCTGAGAGTCAAGGTCATGTCTGAATGGATTCTTAGTCAAAAGGATTTGAAAATTACATCTAGTTAATTTCTATTTCTGTTTTTACCACGAGATAATTGTCTTTTTTTTTTTGGGCCCTACACAGAGGATGGCATTTGTGGAAGAAAGAAAACAAAACCACACAGGGTCAATACCTCATAGAAAGGTGCAGGAATTTATTTTCATTCATAAAAATTCAACAGTGAAAGGCAATGGAGAGACATGGCCCAAAGGAAGAGAAAAATCTATAAGGTGAATTTTTATCTCACATTGGCTATTCAATGGGCAAAACAAGAAAGAGATTTCAGTGCTGTTCTATTGCAATTCTATTACAGACAGACGAGGAAAACAAAGTTTTCTCAAGGTGAAGAAAAGGCTGCTCAAGGCAAGAAAGAACCAAGGAGTTGTGTTCATCTGGCATTAATATTAAAAGCTTTACTAATCAAATAAAAGTACTGACATGCAAAAACTATAAACATTCTAAAGATTCAAGTGGGAAAGTGGATTTCTAAACATCATATCAGGAAAGAAAAAACTTTAATTTTGGAAATTAGTTTGGATAGGAATACTAAAATGTGGCCTGAAAGCCCTTAAGGGTCTCAACTTATGAGACTGCCTGTACCTCTGGAATGTAATAAGCACTAAAATATGTACCAAAATACATATTCTTTTTTTTTTTTTAACGTAAAGGTCCATTTACCATTAGAATGACTGAACTTAATTCTGTTTAATACTAAAATCAAGAGATTGCATGAAACTATTTAGTTTCTGACAAACTATTGGAATATATGCCTTTTAATGATGGAAATTTTATAAGCTTTAACATGATTTTAGCATTTGTACGTTTCCTTCTGCTCTGAGGAAATAAGTAAAATAAGCCTCAGCTTCCACTGGAAATAAAAAAAAAGGTATTGAATACAATTCAGAACTGTCTTACATAATTGGTTGGGAAATTGATTTTCAGAATAGCATATGTCAGTGTCATTTCAGGTCTGTAAACACAGCATTGTATGTTAATGGAAAGCTAAATCAAACACTTGCATTATTACCTTTTTTCTTATTTGAGTCAAAGTCCTCCAGCAGTCTTCAACCATTTTCAGCTTGTAAATATTTAAAAAAATTCAGACTGTGGAACAGAGGACATAAAGTTTTTGAGATCCACTAGGGAAACTGCACATGGACCCCAAAGAGTGGACAGGCTGTGGTTTGACAAAAACAGATCAATGAGTGAGCTTAGAGCGCTGGAGGAGACAGATGTCCTAAGGGAGCTTTCAGTTAAGCCATGTCCTGCCTAGAAAGTATTTGAAATCACCAAAGGAAATCCTCTGTCAGAGATAAGACTGAACTAGGATTTTATAGAAGAAAACTTTCATCCTAATCAGTTTAGAGGAGGAAGGTGAGCAAAGCCAGCCTGGTCATGAGCAGGATCCGGGAGACTATGCACACTGAGCAGTACTCAAGGGATCTTAAAGCTAAAGCAGGGGAAGTAAAGAGTTTATTACTTTTTCCTTTTTCAGAAATCTTTGTTAAGAATACTGAGTATCACAATAACTCTGCAAATATTGTGTTCTGTATTTTCACTGATGTGTATGTCTTTGTGGGGGAAAAATAGGTAATCCCTATGGCTGAAATATAGTGCATACTGTTCTGTGGGAATGTCTGCAGGTAAATATTTGTGCACAGTATTGGTTAATTTATGCTTTCAGAAATCACAGCCTACAATCCACCTCCTTCTCATGACATTTATAAATATAATTTTCTTGGAGTTTCTTGTGGCCTGCTTGTTATTTATGTTTGGAGATTTATATATGTCCTCTCCTGTCTTATTAATATATTAAAAAGAAAATGGTTATTTAAACCAAAAACACATTCAGATTCTTCTCACGTAATTACTGACTTATGGGACCCAATAAGTTTAAAAATGTTCCAATATCTTAAAGAATTAAAAGACACTAATATCTAGTTCAAGAACTTCAATTTTTTTTTCATTTTATATTAATTGTTTTGCTTTTTCTTATCACTGAAGGAGAGATAAATAGTCATAATTTGACAGAAATTAACAAAACAATCTAACATGTTCTGTACGGAATGAAACATTTTTGTCAAGTTTGTACTATTTTTTCAGAACATTAGCTGCTCTATTTTCACAAAGAAATTATTCACTCTCTCTTTGTGAAGAAATTTCATTTTATTTTATGTTAAATTATTTTCATTTTATTTCATTATTTTTCATGGCACATCTGTGTGGATCACTGTGCTTTATCTTGTCCTTTAAGCAATGGAACTGTATTCCAGACAAACCAATGATTTCAAAGTGTTAATAAAGTCTTCCTTTAATTTGTTTTCTGTAACTTTATCCTTGGTAAATGCCAAAATTGATACAATTTTCTCACCATTGAATTTTAATAATATCTTCTTGTACTTTTTCTATGTGAACATTGTTTGTGTTTAAACAGAACATCCTAACTGTATTTTTGTTGGAGGACAGTTTTGTATTTTAGTTTTATTATTGTTCCTAATTATTATATTTCATCAGCTCAATTTAATGAATTTCTGGGCAGAAATGAGTACACTTTACTTGCAATTTTTTTTCCAGGTGTTTTCCTCCAAATTGCAGTTATTTCTTTTTTTTTCTCATATTGCACTCTTTAGAATATGAAAAGAAATAGGAGATTTACGATTGTCCTTTCTGCCATGTTGTGGTGTGTTGACTCCAGCTGGATTCCTGGTGTCCATGAAGCTACTCTATCAGTCCCCTTGCCAGAGAGACACAGGAGAGAAAATAAGATTGAAAACAGCATGCAGGCTGAGATAAGCCGGTTTACTAAAGAAAAAATGAACATTTGTGCACACAATCAAAGACCAAAAACATAGGTTTATTCTCCATTTCCCATCAGCAAGTGATGTTCAGCCACTTCCCAGGAAGCAGAGCTTCAGCATAGGCAGATGTTGCTCTGGAAGGCAAACACTGTAAATAAAAGATTACCACCCCTTCCTCCTCCTTTCCTTGCTTTTATATCTGAGCTGATGTCACATGATGTGGAATATCCCTTTGGTTATTTTGGGTCAGCTGGCCCAGTTGTGTTCTCTCCCAGGATCTTGCCCACCCCCAGCCCCTGATGGTGGGAATATGGAATAGACAGCACTGATGCTGTGCCAGCACTGCTCAGCAGTACCCAAAGCACTGCTGTGTTATCAACACCTTTCCAGACACCAGTGCAGAGCACAGCACTCTGAGGGCTGCTGTGAGAAAATGAACTCCATCTTAGCCAGACCCAATGCACTGATGTATCATCATTCTCCATCCAAGAGCTGCAGAAGCTCTTCCACTTCCATCTCTGATGCTACAATTATTATTGGTCTGTGTCCCGAATTACCAGAGTGCACCAGTGAAAGCAATCTCATGAGAATAGGTCGAAACTAATGTCTAGCACCCAAAACCTATTCTGTTGACTGTTGTCACTGTAATTCATGTCAGTGAAACTATTAATATTCATATTAATGGAAACACTATTCTCTGATAAAGCAAGTAATTCTACTGTATGAATCACATTAAACAGTTTTGCCTTCTCTAAACTGTAATTATCTTTCTTTTAAACTACCCCTTAAGTAGTTCTATTATAACCTGTTCCTGTGAAAAATGCTTTAAGTAAAAGTAGAAAAAGAAAACCAAGACTGTTTTTGCCTAGTCAAAAAAAAGTGTTATCAGAAAACTGTGGGGAAATTAACCTTCAGTGTTTTAATATTGTATTAACCTTACCAATTCCTATGGACAACTTCAAGTTTGTAATTTATTTTTAATCTGAAAATCATTTGAGACATAATCAAATTTTTAGATGCTTTTTTGTTACCAACTTACTTTGGTAAATGCTTTTACAAAAAGTATAATTGTAAGTTACACATCACACTGTAGCATACTGTGTTCTCATTTCTTCATAATTTTATTTTCTAAATAAAGCCAACATAGAATATCCTGGAAGGTTTTATTTTCTTTTAAAGTGCTCAAAACTACTTTGGGTGAGGCTTACAAAGTCTGCAGATGTATTGTGTGTACTAAACATGAATTCAAAGACCCATTAGCTGATTCCATTCCATTCCTTTAAAAATCTACAAACTTAAATAAATTAACACCCCCACCATTTTTATTATACCTAAAACATAAAATATTGAAATTCTTTTAATGTCTGCGTAGTTCAGGCTGACATCAGCACTACAGCTGCAGGTCAAAGCTCAAGCAAGTGATGTTACATGACTAGCCCACATTATCCTATATTTCTATAAGTCACTTTGGTATATAGAATATCTTCATACAATACTACTAAAGCTAGTTAATTTCACAACTTTCCAAAATTTACAGCTACCTAAAGGGTTAGGGTTTTTTTATTATGGTAGTGGATGCTTCTTTCTCTCATTTGTGTTTCCACAGTTATTGTAGACACTTGAAGTTACGAATTATTTCATCACATTCATATACATTACTTGGAGGACATGAAGTCCAAAAGTATTTTTTTACTATTGCCACACACTTAGAGTTTTCCCTTTATAATTGAGGGAAATGGCAAAGATTAAGCTCTCCACAAGAATTACTGTCTCTATATATTATACCACCACTCTTTTACATTTCATGGCCTCCCCATCTTTCAGAAAATATGTAGATTACATCACTTTATACAAAAGAGATGAAACTTTTAAAGGGAACATATTAGAAGTTCTTCCAGATGTGAAAGTTCTGATAGGAAGTAATTATTGTACATGTATATGATATTTCACCCATTGTTTAAGGAGTTTTACCTTCATATAATTGGCTTTACATCAACCAAGGAATCTGATTTCCCTGGCAGAATGAATCAAACATGGTCAAGCACTGCATTTTATTTTTCATAAGCTTTATTCTCTGTAAAAAATAATATACAAAGATGAACTGAGAAATCCTTATTTCTTTGCATTTCTATTTGTTTATTCACGAATAATAAATTAATGAAAGATTTATGTCACACAATAGTCTAAAAATTATGTTGACACTGCTCTAGGTTACCATGTAGCTGGTTACCTTCTATAATCCTTATGTTACTAATTTTCATCTTCTTTTGTCCCAGTCCATTTCTCAAAGACTGACCAGTATAAACCCCCACACTTTATGTCATGATATGGAAATATGTACAGTTACAGATGACAAATTCAAATTCCCAATCCCTTAATGTAGCACTTACAAATTGCTTGATGAGTAATGCGGTATTCATTTATCACTTTCCCATTCTCTAGGCATGAAATTATCAAGTTAATTCTTATTTTCAGTACTACTATAATTTGATTTCTAGGTTTTCAGTGCTTCATAATATTTTGTCTTCTATTTCTATAACATCAAGTTTCATTACCTCTTCTTTATGAACACTAATTTTATTTGCTAAGCTTGACCTCACTTTTAAACAATACTGCTATATTTGAGTGCTACCTTTCCAAGTATTCTCTTCAATCATATGTTCAAGAGCTATTCCATTTGCAAAGAAGATTTATTGCAAGCTCCATCTTCTTTTTCTGACTGTTGCATAAATTGTTTTCTTTTCTTTTCTCCTTCCTAATTTTTGTGAAGAGTTGAAAATAAACACAGTGATACACTTTGTGTTGCTAATTTTCCAATTCATAAGAGCAGTGACCAGACCCTTTGCCTTCCCTTCTTTTCCTTCTCCTTTTTATAGGTATGTCTACTCTTTGTTCTTTAGAGGATGCCCTCATTATATTTACACTTGCAAACATAAATCACATGGAATGATCCAGTGTTATACTATAAAGTCTGTTAATCCTTGTCAAGCTTTCCTTTATATTCTTCCTTAATCCTGCAAATTCTGCCCTCGATAATTTCCCTCTTTTTGGGAAGCTTTGTGAAAAGCAGACCTCCTAATCTATTCTGAATGCCAGATGTAATAATGACAATGATTTTATTGGTGAGGGGTTGAACTTGAAAACACTCCTTCAGCAGCTTCCACTACACAACACCTCGTGGGAATACAAGCTTGAAAAATAACACCTTGGAACAGAATTGTTATAGCCCCTGGGGAAAGACCATGACCTCAAAGAGTTTACAAAGGGATTTTCACTAACTCTCACCAGTTGCCCAGTAGTGCTGATTTTTAAATTCACAGTCCAGTTCACAGATTCTAATAGAAACATCCAAGACAAGATATTGTTGAATATCTGATATATAAGGACTTTTTCCAACATTATTATCTTCATATATCTAGATAATGAATGAATAGGTAACACACAGCTTGCAGCATAGCTTTAATATTTTATCTCTAGAAAATACAATTCCAGAGCCAGAATCTTCTTTCATTGTTGAAAACCAACATATGGATCACAGAGGTTGCATTACAGTTACACAAGCTTGCAAGAGAGAATTTAAGTATGAAATATGCCAGGGATCATAAAAAAAAGGCTACAACATCTTAGCTAAGTGCAAGTGGCCATACATACTTGTTTATTTGGAGTTGAGCTAAACAGTTGCATTCATATATTTTCCAAATGTGAAAGTGTCATAAACTGTACACAGATCTCCTCTATGAGAATAAATGGATTAGCTTTTGCTATATCTTCTAATCATCTTCTCAGTCTATAATCACTTTAGTACCTTTATTTGTCTAAGGAAAGTTCTTACCGTCTGAGGAGTTCCAGGTCCTTAACCTTTGCAAAAACACAGATTCATCTTTTCAATGGATGAACCACCATAGCTCTGACAGGATTACAAATCTCCATGCCATGAACTGTTATCAAACTACCACAGTCCATGTACTATTACTTCACTGTCAAGAGTCTTTCTAAGGATTTCCATGAATAGCAGATGAAGGTGAAAATATTAATAACTCTGGAATTCTGTCTGACTGCTCCTGAGCAACAGGCTTCATGGGAGAAACAAGTGCCCCTCCCAGAACAGAGACAAAATGCTTAAGCAGTGATCCCACTGCACCAAAGGAGAGTATACAGGGGATGCCAGGAGCACTGGAACAGTTTCTAGACCTGGAAAAAAAAAGAGGAGAATAACAACTATAGCTGAAATTTTGTAGAGCAAGGAAGCTGGTTTTTCTGCCTTATTTTAAACTGTCTGTCTGAAATGAAGCATTGAATACCTTTGGTGCTTTGTTAGAATCCTGTGGTAATACTGCATGCCAGCATAGAGCATCTTAAAAAATTATGTCTTGGGTAGTTTAACAACACCAGAAGATGAATAGTTATTATTTTTCAAATTAAATCTAGCATTATTACCTTAATTTTTCTGCTTTCAATAATATTTATTGGCAGATACATGTGTCTGAATCAGCAACACAGTTTACACCATTCTGATGGGCTCAGCACAGGAATGTGACTGTGTCATTTTCCACTTTGGTTTGGCAACAAACCAGATTATCTCCTTGAAAAGAACTGTGTAGCAATGCTTTTTTATCCCAGGTTTTCTCTCAAAAGCTGCAGCAATAAAACATGTCCACAGAACTACCAGAAGCTGCACTGGTTCCAGAGAAATTAAAGCAAAGATAGAGATATTGCAGAGTTATTAATAATAATACTCCCCCCACCCCCAAACCTCAGTTATGAAGGGTTTTGTTAAGAACTGTTTAAGTTTTCTCACAGAACAACTTTCAATGTCTCTGATTTACCAGAGCATTCAAGAGAGTACAGGACAGTCAAGTGTCATGTCCTTATCACGTGCATCAAAATATACAGGAGAAATTATTGCAAATGATCACTGGTAATAACAAAAGAATTGAATTTTCTTCTATCAACCACTTCACATTTTATAATTGTTTTGGGGCTATTAGAGGGTTTTCAAGACTTTCACAACAGATGATCTCAAAATCTTTGTAACCTCTAGCATCAAGGAACCCACCTTCCCTCCCAAAAGACTTACACTGCAGGACATTTCACAGCCCCATCACATACTCAATATGAGAGCCCAAAGTCTCAAACATTCAGACAACCAAATGTGAATATCCAATAATCAAGAATAAGTAAATATTAAATTGATCAATATGGCTAACAAAGCTCCTGAAAGACTGAAATTACTTTAATTTAAAGTTTTCATTCACACTCTAATGGAAGCAGAAAAAAATTTGCCTCCAAATTTGAAGAAAGAATACCATAGGAAGCTTAATGGTGCAAGATTTTACTGGCAGTCAAGAAAGTAAGGAGGTTAATTGGTTGTTGAAAAGGAGAAAGGGACTATTTTGGTCATTTCTCAATAACAATAATTTTCCTCTTTGAGATGTGTTGCTTCTACAACAAAATATTGCTATTATATAACTTCAGAATTAAATATCTAAATATTAAACTACAAATTCAGTAGTAAGATGTAAGATTACTATATACATACATATGTTGTAAAAGAAATAATAATCATGCTAACATAGTTGTAATTTCAAAACATCTTAATCTGCCATTCTTTCATATGCTAGTCCTGTCTTTCTGCAATGCTGAAAAGTAGTATTAGAAACCTCTAGCCATTTTTATTAAAACTATACTATTTTAAATACAAGGGTTAAGTCTTAATTAGACACTTCAGCTTACTTTACACAAGCCCAGTTCAATTTTTTTCTCCATTTTAAGTTCCAAAAGATTGCTTGACCCCCAGTCCCTAAGGCAAAAATAAAATTGGTCAGCTTAAAAAACTGTTTAAGTCTTTAATTCAAATTCAAATGGTGGTTGATTCCAATATAATGACAGCTGAAATTAAAAATCTCCATAAATTCTGTTCAATAAAAAGTTAGATAAAGAAGGATCAGCTTTCAGAGCCTGTGAGTCCCTGTGGACTAAAGCACAATTTCCCAAATTTAAGAAAATGTGGGTATACCAATATGGACAATGTTGAAAAAAGCAGCCATAATACCATATCCTGAGCAAAACTTTGTACTAAAGCAGGATGGATTTCAAACTAAAGCAGGAGGTACATGTTGGAGTAGGCATTTCCAATAGCACTGAGTATCAGTCCCCCTTGATCTTGTGGCTGTGCACTCCAGCACTGCCTGAGCTGCCCCAGTAATCAGCAAGGAAGGTATGATTGTCTATATGCTTGTTCAGTGTCCTTACCACATCTCAAAGGCTGTCACAGTGATCGATGTTTGGGAGCACAGACAGGCTGTAACAAGGTCTCATAATCAGCAAACTGTTTATGTGGACTTTGATTAATAAGCACTGGTTTACAAAAAGGAAAAAAAAAAAATGTTAGGGGACTGCAGAATCTAACATGCTGTAATTTAACATGTATTTTCCTCACATCACATTTCCTTATCTCCTTTCCGTCTTCCAGACATATGTACAACTACAATTGCCTTCAGTCAGGTTAAGTTTGCCTCAGGAAAATATAACTGGTTATTTAACTAAGGATATACACTAAAATATATATTTTATCTGAATTGGGGCCTATGCGTTTTATCCATTTCTCACTGCCCTGACATTAAAAATGAGAGAGCTTACACATATTTTACAGTCATATTAGGATGTATGCTTTGACTTTGTGTCAGCTTTGTATCAGTGTCTCAGGAACAGAACTGAATACACATACTTTGCTTTCTGTTTTCCTCCAGAAACGTGCTGAGGAACAGCATACCCCAAGTTCTGACAAAATCAATCAGTAGACTAGAGTCTTAAAAGGTTTAAATTAATGTAATCACTTCGTGTCAAAGTTTTTATGCACTGGCAGCTGGACACAAAACTGTAAAATCAATTAGATTTCAGAGCCTGGTTTTGGTTGTATTTACCTTTTGTGGGTCCTTTCAGTGGCCAGACATACTCCAGAGGAAATTATACTGCACTTTAAGGTATTCTACTTCATGTCCTCCTAAATGCCTAAGTGCCTTCCTCATTATTCTTCCCATTTCTTGCAAAATTCAGCTCTGACTGTCCCTTAACTTTCCTGATCCCATCACTCTAAAATGAAAATCCCAAACAGTTTCCTTTCTTCTCCAGTGAACACATCCTGCCCCACTGAACATTAGTATTTATTTCTAAGAGATAAATTTCCTATATATTACCCAATGTTTAAGCTCCTTCATTTACCTTGTAAATAAAATGTTGGCATCAAGCAAATGTCATAAACCTTACTGCAAAACCCCAAAATGACACAAGAAATAAAACCCAGAACCCCAAAAGTTTTCATGCATGTAAATCTCAGAAACACTTTCCTTTAAAAAAGATCAGTTTCTTGGTGCACATCAAAGTGATGATATTCCATTCTTGAAGAGATGAAAACATCATGTTGTAGACTAGGTCCTACAATCTTAACTCTCAGACAGTATTGCATCTCAGCACAAATATCCCATGCCAGAACATTGGAAAATAATATTTGGCATATTACAGGTAGGCTTCCAAACCAGGTAGCATCCACACCAGGGTAACCAATCTTATTCCAAGAAATAATACATATATTCATTTTCCCTTCTTTTGCATATTATAGATTGCATGCAATTCAATATTTCTGGTTTGATACAGAAATATGAACTGAATCAATTAATTTTTAATATGACATTTACATATCATGACTTGTGAAAACTCTGTTTGCACCTTGTTTGGCATTCATACATATTGCTACTCACATATCCTGGTAGTAACCTGAATTCTTTGTACTGACTTGACTGTTTCACTGCAAGGGTGAGACAAAGTAGAAGTGCATACTAATATTCATGACTTCATTCTTAAACACCTTTGGGGAGATTACAGAGGCTAATATTCAAATTTACTGGGAACTAAGGTGATAGAAATTTCATTTGTAAGTTTTGTTTCTAGACCACCATTAGAATTTGGAAGAAACATCATTTAGACAAGTCTCTTGCACAACTGTAGTACATTTAAAATGAGTGATTCATCACTCTAATCACAATAGACGAGAGCAGGGGGAAGGGGCTGGACAGTAAGGAGATACAGCTTCATTCAAAAGAAATAGCATCAGAGACTTCTATTACACTTCATTGTTTTACCAGGATCTTGGGAAGGAAAGTTACACAGGTCCATTGAAGAATGCTGTTCAGAACCCAAGATAATCAGCTGCTTTCTCAGCAATTAGTAGGTGCTACCTGGACAGCATGACCATCATATCCAAAAAGACAGATTTAGGCTGGGCAGAGAATGAGGAGCAGAGACTATCCTTATCTAAACACGTGAGACACAACAGTGCATGCACAGAAGTGTCACATTACAGAAGAGCAAATACTGCACAATTGTCTGTGCAGAAGAGGATATTAATATCAGTTTTTTCCTTTTTTCTCCTGCTATTCTTTCTCTTACTGTCACTATAGTTGCATAATTTTCATTTACTTACCATAGCTTATAGCTTGGCACCACACATGTCAAAGGTAACAGAATGTGGCTGAATAAGTATTACAAATACAGCAAGATGATTTCTCTATAATGTGTTTGCTAATATAATTTCAGTTGGTTTTGTTTTTTTGTTTTTTTTTTTACTTTACATTACAGAATAAATGGACTACTTCAATTCACCAACACATTCAAATACTGGGAATCTACACAAGGCAGAAGAACATATTCACAGAAAGACATAAGAGTGTCAGCAAATACATTAAACCAACTGAGATGGAATGCAAATGAATAAATTCAGAAAACAAGTAGCCATCACAATGTCTCTCTATTTCTGTTAACATCAGTAGTGTTACATCAGTTTTCACTGTCTAACTGTAGATCCTTGGCAATTTCACAGGGTGCTACTTACAAGCTGACCTTCTTCACCAAGTCAAATGGAAACAAGTACTCAATATGAAATATGAAAAGACTGCAAAGGATTCTGGCTAATTTATTGCCCTAGCATATACTCTTTTGTCAGCTACAACCAGCTGATTTTTTCATACCAGAATACTTTTAGGTGTTTTGTGTGTATTCTTCTTCACTCTGACATTTATGAAAACCACTCAATTTTCATTTGACCTTACACTAAGATCTAAGATCTAACTTAAGGTTCAAATATAAACAGATCAATCAGAAACACCTACATGGGACATTTCAACCTCATTTTACATGTGTTGGTTTGGGTCTTTTTTCCCTTTAGTTATGCTCAAAAATGGACCTGTATGAATAAAAACATGAAGAGATTTTCAGTGCTGGGAGCTGCCAGCAAAATTTCTGTGTTAGCAATAACCATCGCAGGTGAATGTACCCATATCTACCAGGCTTCAGAAGACTGGAAAACAATGTAATATTGCCCAACAGTGTGTTGAAATTTTCTTTTCCCAAAGTATGGCAATGTGAGTATTTGTAGATTTAATGACCATCATTTTAGGAAGTAATGATTACTTTATAAAGACCAGTGACTGAGCAGCAGTATAAAACTGTGACTGGGCCCATTTTTAGAGAAAGTGATAAATGCTACAAGAACTCTGTAGCATTAAAGCTGGGGAGGAAAAATGTTTCTATACTCTTTTGAATTTTGTTTGCCTTTTCTCACCTCCAAAGCCACACATTTTTCTTATTTCTTAGCCCATAGTATTGCTCACACTGCTAGAATAGTAAGAGACCAAAATCAGATTAGCATCCAAACAGAATAGTTGCTGCAAAAATGCACAGATAACACAACTTAACAAAAGTTTACCTGTCCAAGACATTAGAAGCACAAAAAAATAAGTAAAAGGAAAATAATAATTTCTTTTTTGTGGAGAAAAAAAAAGAAATTAAACTTTCCTAACGCCTAAAAAAAAAATTTGAAATACTTATTGACTTGTGCAGATGTAGCCAACACTATTCTGTCTGCACTGTTTATTTAATGGATTTGTTAAAGTGGAGGACTGATTTGTTTGTGAATAATGTCATTCCAATTTCCATGAAAAGCTTTTGGATCTCAACTGCCTGCTGCCCAGCCAGCATAAAAAATGTACAGAAGCATTCTCCCTTATCTGAGCCTGATTTCTTGTGTCTCACTGAAAGTTAATGGCATTCTGTGTTCATACAGTATTAGTAAATAGCTACCAGACTTTTCTCTCACCATTCTCAAGAAACTAAAATTTTGAAAACAGGTCAAGTGCCAAAATATCTTTCATCAATGTTTAGTTATGCCCACAGAAATGGAAATAAAAATCTAATGTGCTAACGTTTCTCACAAACAGAAAAAAAAATTCTCAAAGGTATTTTCTGCAACCAGTATTTTGGGAGTTGGCCATAATAACTCTGTCTTTGAGGAAAAGAAGAGATTTACAATGGGAAAAGAAGACAAGGATTAAGGAGCTATTAATACAGCTAACTTTGTTTTTCTTAACATAATGGTAGGACTGGGGATAGCATCAGTGAGTTGCAAGTCAGCACAGACAGACTTTTACCCCAGCACTGCCCAGCCTGGCTCTAGGGTCAAACTTCCTCAGAATACTAACATCAAGAAATACAGACAGCCTTAAAGTCACCAGACATCACAGTCAATATGGATGGGTGGAAAGGGGAAAATGGATATACACATTGAGCTGAATATTATGGCTATAAATTATTTCAACAGTTACCAGACTGAAGGGTTTCAGAAGTGATGTACTTCAGTGGCACTTAATCCACTACCACAGTATTACACATAGACCTTTCTGGTGACAGCTTCTGCTTATCAACAACCCTGCTATCTTCCCTGCTCCCAAAAGAACAGCAGAGGCATGCTAGGAATACAATCCAGAAAACAATACTCCTTGTCTTGTTTAGAATAAGTATATTTTCAGAAGACCACACAAGGCTTAGTTTACTCGAGTTTGTGTTTAAGCAAAACAGAATGCATGCATGTGTGTTAATTCTCAAACACACACCTACCTTCTACACAGCAGGAGTATCACCATTGGGAAACCCATTTAGTCCTGCATCAGGTAATATATGAACTGGAAGGAAACCAGTGTAAACATTTCCCTTCTTGTAGTGTCTTTGCCCACCCTCTTGGCCTGTCTTGAAGAGGATGCAATGTTTGGCCATCACAAACATCCCTTCATTACATGTAATCTTTTAAGTGGTAGCAACCTCGCATCACTGAGGTATGGGTGATACCCATAGGTATAGGTTCAAACTGCTTGGGTATACTATCCCTTTCTCCTGCTGCTCTGGGGAGTGTTTCATTCCCCCAACCTCTTTCAAAAGGCTCTGTGATACAGCCAGACTGAAAGTACAACTTTCCCGTGAAAATTAAGAAGTCAATCAGCATCTAGGCCTTTCCATTTCCTTTTTCCCTAGGTCCCTTACCTCATGAGCACAGCGTACAGTTTTTAGCTATTTTTTTTGCCAAATGCCAAATGGGCAATAACTAAGGTACCCAAGTCTGGCACTGAGTTAGGAATCTCATTAACCCCTCTCTGGGCAGTTAAGCACCAAATGGTCCCACAATAACTCATGAACTTCTAACAAAATAAAGTATGGTCTTTGAGTGTGACAGTCTAATTTTTTACCAAAGTAAAATAATGACAAAGACAGAACTGTGGTATTTCTCTTGTTAGCTCATTGATTCCAGACCTGGAAAAGAAAACTGAATTTCTTGGTATATAAAAGGAAATGGTATTTGCATGTCATACTTCAAGATTTCTATGAGGACAAGGAAGAGTATTCTTCTTCGATCTTCTCCATTTAAAATTGCCACATTGACTTATTCAGATGAGTAGGGGAAGATTGCAGAAATCAGTCCTCATATTCTTGTGAAGCACAACAGGATAAAAGACCAGGAAATGACATGCAGGTGTTCTAATGTATGAATAGGTCAAAGCATAAGACTTTTGGTAATACCTCTCACACTGTCCTTTTCCATGAGAGCCTGATCAATAGCTTTGGGGTCAGAGAATAATTTTTCTACAGCTTAAACCTAAATCAGTCAAAACCATGGAGACTTTTCAACTTTCATAGAATCATAGAATGGTCTGGGTTGGAAGGGACTTCAAAGATCATCTAACTCAAACCCCTCTGCAGGGAAACCTGCTACATCCAGTTACTCAAACTCCATCCAGCCTGACCTTGAACACTTCCAGAGATGGGGAGTCCACAACTCCTCTGGAAAACCTGTTCCAGTGCCTCACCACCCTCACAGTAAAGAATTTCTTCCTAATATCTAATCTCAATTGACCCTCCTTCAGCTAAAGGCCATTCCATCTTGTCCTATGCCCTTGTGGAAAGTTCATATCCAAACTTCTTGTGAGTATCTTTCACTGCAAGGTCATGCTGGAGTTGCCCAATATTTCTTCTTGGGTCTGTCTCATTGAACATATTTGTTACCCTTGCTGCTACTGGTGATGTCTGTCCTTCCTCTGCTTTATCTATGATCAAAAGCATAAGGCTTCCGAAATACTCCAGAACATGGAGATTCGTGCTAACCTGTCTGCTGGCATTGTTCAGGTCAATGAAACACATCTCTAGCTGGGTGAACTGTGATTTTCTGTCATCAACAGGGAGACACATTCACAGATGTCAAATACTGCTGAATTATTGCTGGGAGTGAAAGTTTCTGCACAAGATGAAATAAACTGAAAATTGAAAAAGTAACTGGAAGACATGTGCTGAGCAAATGGCAAATGGAAGAGGCCAAGCTATCTAAGAGGGTGGGTACATGTCATTGAGAGCACTATAACTTTGAAATAGTAGCAGAGAAATACGAAGTTTGGCTTATGAGTCAGCTATGTGTATCCAAAAATATAACAGTAAGGCCACCAGGAAGTAAATATTACTTTATTTTGCTGTCAGGAAAGCAAATTTTGAAAAGTACTCAATTCTCTGTTAAAAAGCAACTCAACACACAGTTCAATAAAGTTGCTCCTTACTAAACAATATCAAAAAAATATAGCTCTTAAAAGGGTTTCAACGGGCAAGAGACACTTTTTCAGGATAGTGTTAAGTCTGAATATTTCATAAATCACACACGGGTCGTCTCCTCAACCAGAATAAAAAGTGCCTATTAACACTCCACATTTTCCTGCTGTCTCTAACCCTCCCTCAGGGCTGGTATAGTCAGCTTTGGCAGAGACCTTCCCAGAGTGGGGATGAGGTACCTATTCCAAAATAAATTAATATTGAGGTGCCTGTGGTATCTACTTAGGTAACCAAATGGAAAACCAGTACAAATGCAAAAAAAAGGAAATAGTAGGTAATTTAAAAATGAGCTTGAAATTTAACTAAAATGAAACCCATGATGTCTTAATTCGAATCCCAATCTGTATGAAAATGTCCATTTGTTTCCTTTCTACTTCAGTGAAATAAAATGACATCTACCAAGGAGCATAATATATATAAGCCTCCTATAATACAGCCCGCCTTATTTCTTCTTTATAAAGTGCACATTTTCTGTGAAAGGCATCACAGGAAAGAAAAACTCAAGGTCTGAAATACAAATTTGATACTGTTATGAGGGAAATATTCCTTTTTGCTTGTAAGTTATTATCTGCAGAAGAGTAGAGAAAAAGAATTTATAATGGATGTCCATTTTCAACAGTTTTGTACCCTAAAATTCTTGAAAAACACTTTACTAAAGTCCAGGTAAACAACATTCACAGCCTTTCTCCCACACAACCATGTGGGAGATGTAGGTCATCTAGGGGTGACTGTGGCAGTGCTAGGTTGATGGTCAGACTAGATTACCTTGAAGGTCTCTTCCAACCTTGATGATTCTGTGATTTTGTGACAGACAAAGGTCAGGACAGTGAAGCAACAGCTGCTTCTCATAAACCCATGTTGAGTGCACCTGATTACCTGATTATCCTGTATGTGCCATGGGATGGCACTGAAGATCATCTGCTATGTGGCCTTCCACAACACCAAGGTCATACTGACAAATCCGTGCTTCCCCATTTGTCCCCAACCCTTTGCCATGGCCAGTGACGTCTTTCATTACATCAGGTTGCTTACAGCCCCATCCAACATGACCTGGAACACCTCCAAAGCGGGAACATCCCCAACATCTCTGGGAAATCTCTTCCTGCATCTTACCCCCCTAACAACAACAACAACAACAACAACAACAACAACATCTTCATTATACTCAATCTTAAACTACCCTCTTTCAATTTAATTTCTATTTAAAACAGTTGCACCTTGTCCTATAAATTTAGCCCTTGGTTAAAAGTCCCTCTCCTTTCGTATAAGCCTCCTTCAAGTACTGAAATGTTACAATTAGGTCTCTCTGGAGCCTTCACTTCTTCACGCTGAGCCACCCCAATGCTTTCAGGTTTGTGGCCTTCTTCTGGACCCATTTCATCAGGTCCATGTCTTTCCTGCACTGAGAACACCAGAGCTAGACACAGTACTCCAAGAGGGGTCTCACATGAGAGCAGAATAAAGGGGGAGAATCTCCTCCCTCGACCTGCTGGCCACACTTTTTTTGATGCAGCCCAGGATACATTTGGCTTTCTGGGCTGTAAAGTGCACATTGCCAGCTGATGTATAATTTTTCATCTCCAAATTTCCTCAAGTCTTTCTTCTGCTCTGATCTTTCCTACTGAATCTCAATATAAGGTGAATTTTTATGGCTAGAAGAAAAATGCCTTCTAGTCCTTCATCATTTGACAATTCAAGATCACTTGAACTAATTCTCTGTGCATCCTGGAGGAAGAATTATATGAAAGGATTACCTTTGAGGCAAAGCTGAATAACATATTTCTGCAAGCCAGGATTACTGACATTTTCTTATATGTATAACTTCTTCATAAGAAAAAAATTTCATGCACCAGCTTTATTGAAATTAAAACAGATTAATAAATCAGTTTTTTGTTTAGATCACCTATCATTGAGAAAGATCCCACCAAATTTTACAGATTTGGTTACATAATAAGATTCTTGTGTGAACCTGGATAAATTCTGCTCTGTCTCTCATTCTACATGTAAAACAGTCAGTGAGAAAGTTACTCTTTCCTCTCTTCTTCAAGTAACATGACTATCATACAACAGCTCGATCTGGAAAAGCTTCTTCTGAGAGTCGTAAGACTCAAGAGAAGGTCACAAGACTATCAGATCCTGTGATCTGATCCACAGACACAAACGTGATGTAACAATACTTATTTATTTATACACTGTCAAATCTAATATTATGACCAGTATATCTGGAATGAGACATCCCAAAAAGAATGAACCCTAATTGTAAAGAACATATACAAAAAATATAGTGCCTTTATTTTTACCTTTCTCGCTCTGTTAAATTTATCTTGTTTTTTTCATAACTTAAAAATATCCATAATGAATACAAGAATACATTATAAAGAAGTTTTGGCTTTATGAGAAGTTATTTAAAAAAAAAAAAAAAGCTTCGTGGCTGTTTGTATAATTTCATTAGTTAACAAAAGATACCGCAAAGCTACGAAAATAATTTGCTTAAGCCCTTGTTGCTTAATTTTTTTCTCTTTAATTTTACAGAAGATGGAATATCAATTAATAAATCAGAGCCTAGCAAAAAAAAAGTTTAGTATTCATTTAGGAATTGTATCACCTATATTTCAGTGCATGTTTTACATTCCATCCTCAACCTTTATTGCTGAGAAATTCTATTTAAAAACATATACAGATGGCTGCAGCTTTAACATCAAAGCACGCTTGATTAGGTACAAGTTTGTACAAAATATTTTAACTCACAGAAAAATATCTGAGTGGTGAAAGCATAGAAATGAAATGGCTCTTTTAATGAAAATTTGTAATGAATCCAAACAGAGAAATAAACAATTATTGAACTGAGAGATGAGATGACACAGGAAGGAAAAGCAATTTAAGTTCCTTTAAGGGTGATTAACACAGTGGTAGTGAAAACAGTGTGAGGAATAAACTACATATGTGGCACTATATTAATAATACTGGCTGTTAACAACTACCTAAAATTATGAGTCAAGAATAAGTTTGTGATTGCATTTTTTTCACAATATAATAAAACATAAGCACTCGTGTCAATAAGATCTATTTGTATTACTTTGTTCAAATATAGTGTCTAGTAACAACTAAAGATAAGCATCTTAAAGACCAGTTTTCTAGATTAAGGAATTACACAAAGTTTTCCATTTGATATAAAATAACAATTGAACAATGAAACAGAAAAACATATCTTTCTAGCGGGAAAAAAAAAACCCTGAAAAAACATAAACCTGAATAACTCAAACTAAGAGGATGAAAAGACTGGATGGAAAGATGCCATCATTAGTTATTTTTTGGAAAACAAAAAAATCCCTCCATCTTTTCATTATTTGCAAGCCAATCTCCTGTCTTTTTCTTCCTGTCTAGTTAAGAGCAGCTGTTGGTATTGCTGCTCCTGGAACCATGAAGTTAGCCAGTATTTGACACCTTCCTGGAATAGTTTAAAATATAAACAAGATACTAATAAGTGGACATAATCTATGTGGACTCTTTGCCAGTAGCAGTTTGGGGGATTAAGGGAGAGTGAAGTAAAGGAAGTACAGAGAAGTGCTTCCCTGAATCCTAACCAACACTAAACAGAGGCAGCTCCAGTTTTTCCTGCTCAGAAATCCCCAGGCTTCATGCTGCATAATCCTTCATACTGAGAAAATTTTCTCATGGTGATGCTTATAGCTGGATATCCTGGCTTTCTGGTGGATTTTATTGCTGCTGACATCAACTCTTAGGCTTTAAGTTAAAATTAACTAGTATCTATTTTACCTTCTAACATCTTAGAATGAAGCCTGCAAATTTCTGTTAGAGAAAGCAATGGCTGTGTGGCAACTCAGAGTAACCTTTCAGATTTTGGGACGAAATGCATGAGAAAAATCCCATTGCCTTTTCACTCTACAACTACCAGGAAGAGGGCTGTGCAAGCTAGAGCGTGATAATGTAATAAGCCAGCAAGGCATTTTTGTGATCATACCCATGAACTACAACAGATAAAGCTTTTATTGATGCCGAACTTTGCAGTGACAGAAAAAAGGTCTAATTGTCCTTCTTCCTTATAACCCAGAAATATGTGCCTGGCAACATTTCCTGTCTTTAACAATGTATTAACGTACCTTCACATCCAAGATCTTCTGGAGAATAACTACTAGAAATTCCAAGATAAGCATTAAAACAAGCAAGCAGTAAGTACTGACTCCGTGGCAATTAGCCATGCTTTGCCATAATATTCTGTGCACTTGCTGAAGGCAGGCTGGCAGCAGAGGCTCCTGTGAAGCAAGGTGTTACAGCTCAGGGACTCTGAAGAAATTTGCAGAGGAAAATATTGGCTCTACTTTAAAGATCACAAATGCCCAGAGCTATTCTGTACCCTTGCATTTAAGAGCCTTCCCTGTCCATCTGCCACTTCATCCTCTCTTTTGATTGCAGAAGGTAGATTAATAAGTGGATAAAGTAAACAAACCATTATTACAAGACAATTTAACCTTTTCTCAGCTGGCAAATTACATGGAAAATAGTCAGGTAAGGATGTTGTTGTTGAAAGCAGGCATGGTATATATCTGGATGTGCTGCACTCTCCAGATTGGTGGTCCAGAGAGTGCTTACAGCTGCACTCAGTGCTTGAGCTGCACACAAAGTGAAGCAAATTAGATGGAGTTGTTTGCAAACCTAATGCTATGAGAGACTCAGCTGTGCTTGAACAAGGCATGCCTCGTTGCAGTGTAGGTCAGTGCACTAGAGATAGATTGTGTGTGTGCTAGAGGGACTGCCAGCAGCCTATTGAGTAACATGACAATAATGTTTCAGGGAAAGTCAAAGACTGTACCTCACAAAGAATTCCTCCATCTGAGAACAGAACAGCTTCAGTTTTGCAAACATGTGGTGAGAAATAAGTGCACAGGAGTGCAGGACAGGTGCACTTGGACACACTCTGCAGTAGTTATTTTTCTACAGAGCTTCTGAAATGAGCACATGAGGTAGGTAGTGGAGCCAAGATATTGTTACTGATAAGCTAGGGAATCATTTAATATGTAATCAAAACAAGTTCACCAAAGAAAAATGCACTTAGGATTACAAATATTGCAAGCACATTTTCCACATCTATTAGAGTTGCTAATATTAGCCAGGGCTCAAAGAAGCAACTGAAGTCTGAGGAGACTCCTGAAGCAGCATTTAAGAGCTGTTTGGAACAAGAAAGAACTTGTTTATATTATCTCAGAGATGATCCTTTTTTGGAGATCATCTAAAGCGTCTAGACCACTTCCAAATAAAATCAAAACAATGTTTACGTTCTTAACCCGTGAAATGGAGGATGAAGATTAGTTTAGCTGTTGTACCTCTTAGGAATGTCCAAAATACCTGCTACAAATATCTGTGGATAAATGTAGTAATGCAATTTTCAGATATCCATGTGCTCCCTTTGGTTCCCTGCCCTGTATGCTATTGGTTCATTTTGAAATATGCATCATGCTGTACCTGAAAACCTATTGGTGTGTACCCTTTTGCCAATCTTCCCTTCCTCCTCCTGGGACTGGCTCTTAGAGAGCCAGCCCCCGCCCCCTTCCTTTCCCTTATAAGCCAGTGTCTGCATCAGAGAGAGGTCTTCCATCTCTGGGCTGCTAGCCCTAACCCATCCCTGCTTCCTTCCTCCCCTTCTCCTTTCCCTGTAACCCTCTCCCTCTACCCCAAATAAACCTCCCTGCCAGAACAGAGATGGATTCCAGTTAGTTTCTTTGTCTTACTTCATTTCCTGCTGAATCTCTGTGGCTACGAGGCTCACGCCACACCATGGGACCCCAGGGGTCATGCGCCCCAGATCCAGTGGAATTACACTGACCAGGGACCCCAGTCCGGGGGGAAGCCGGTTCATGCAGCCCTCCCGGACCCTGCTGCATCAGATAAAACAACACAGATGAACAGAAACAGTAATAATTTCAAATATACATAGGCTCTTAAAGCAGGATGCATTAATCTTAAACCTTGTTCAATGATATCTCATATGAGTGTATTTCTGTAGCTTATCCTTTCAGGCTGAAGGACAAATACCAAATCTGTGCAGTCTGTGTGTGGCATACTCAAAACCAAATGTGTAAGAAAGAAGCAAAGATGGCTTGCTGCAGTGTATTCTGAAAAGAAGTTCAGAATTCAGATTTCCAATTTCTTGCTGTGAAAGTGATGGAAAATGTAGCCATATACTGCTGTAATGTTTCTTCCATCAATCTATCACAACCAAAACTCTGTTATAAAAAGATGAGAAATCCACAGTTTATAGGCAGCTTCCTCTGCTAGTGAAAAGGTCTAATTCAACCCGTGAAGGCTTAAGTCATTTGCTCAGGAAGCATACTGGGTTTAATTTGTTATTCTGATGCCTTACAGTCCATTAAGGCATGAATGATACAGCTTTTTATAGTTCTTGTGTGGTTTATCTTAGGGCAGAGGTTGTGTGTACTGGAAGACTAACCACTACATAGATAATGTGAGTTCACATTTTTAAACTCATTGCTGTTCTCACTATCTCTACATATCTGACATGCAGCCTGAAGTTCTGAATCACTGATAAGAAGGCTGAAGGGCTAAAGGAGAACTATAAAATGATAGCTACCACAGCTTTTTCTGAACAGGTAATACAATAGATCATTAGGGTATGATTTTAAGTATCATCTGGAAGAACAGCTTGTTTGTTCACATCCTGTAATAGCACCTTTCAGCTGTTATACCACCTGTCCAGCTAACTGCCTTCTAAGCTGTATTTATAAAGCCTTAAATATATACAAGGCTCTATTATCACAATAGCTTGAAAACACATGAAAAGACAGCAGGCTGTTCTAAGGAGTAAGTGTGTTTAGAATACTTTCACCCACTGTATTTATATACACACAGGTGACAAACAAAAACATACATAGGCATGCATCATATTTATAGAAATATTTTTCCAAACCCATGCAAAAAAAAAAAGTCCTGTTATTTTGTACATCTGGCATATGCATTGTCCTTCATGAATAAATTTGCAATTATAGAAAAATCCAAGTGTCACATCACATGTTATTTAGGCTTTTTTATTTTAATGAATAAAATTGAATAGCTATTGTTGTTGCAATGGATTTATAATTGAAATACTGTCTGTTCATCTGGATAGCAGTAAAGATGACAATGCAAACAACATTGTTTTATTTATTTCTTTTAAATGCAGGAATTGTACAATACTTTCCACCAGATTTTCAGATTTGACAGCTGCATGGCTGAAGAGCTTCAGATATTTTATCCTCTTTTCTTATGAATTTTAATTTTGAGCACAAATTCTTGGCATTTTCCCAATGAAACATGCTAATTATATGAAAGAGAAAGAGAAAAAGTAATTAATTATAGACATTGAAAGTTATATGTGCTGTGCCCCATAAAGGAATTTTTAGGAAATTTTTAACTCACTGAGTTTCCTGTTGTGAGAAGTGCACAACGTGGAGAGCTCACTTTTTATACATTTATATCTACACATTAACCCAATGACCACTAACAGAAAAAGATAGTGCATTACTCTTAAAATAAAGCTCAAATAAAAAACATCCAAAAACCCCCACAACAATAACTTAAAAAAATTAACAAGGAATTTCAAATGTTTGTTACATAATGGTATATAATTGATGAGCTTTGTCACACAGTTTAATTCCTTTCTGACAACCTTTATGCTGTTTTTCATTGAAAGAATAGCTGGCACATTTTATATAACCCTAAAACACGATGTTAGACTTCTGCAAAACTTATGCAGAAAAATATGTTCAATGGGAAAGACAAGCATAGGCCCATCATTTGTACACATAATACTTTCTAGTACCCTCTTGTCCTCACTCCTAATAAACCATAAGCCTTAACCTTCTCCTTGGCAGATTTTAAATTTAAAACCTCTAGCTTCACCTCAAGGCTATCAGTCAGCCTTAAAATTCTACTGCTCATAACAAACCATATGAATGGCTATGTTCTCATTTCTTATGTCAACAGAAACCTTCCCTTGAATCTCAAGCCTTGAACCAAATCTGAGATCAACATTTATTTTGCTTCTTATGTCCACTCTCTCACAATCATTTCTCGTGTTGATAGGCTTCTGACAAGGATTTGATGGTAATATATGTAATAGAGAAGCCAAAAGTGTGTTCCTTCTAAAAATGCCTCCCGTTCTGATCATCAGAATTAATCAAGATTACTCAAAATAAATCCTGCTATCCCCATTAAAATCAAGAATTTCATAGCCTTACATTCTTAAGAAAATATAGGAGTATTTAAAATGTCCAAGTACAAATTCACATTTGACATACAAGTACTCATTTCAGCTGCACCTTAAATGTGATCCTGGATTTCTTCTGTACTTATTGCATAAGGTATTTCTGGGAAGATTGTGTAGTCTTGAAAACTTTTCATTATGATAATGAATTCCAAGATCGGTGAATTCTTTCTTCCAGTATTCTAATGAATTACAAGACTTCAGGTATGTAAAATTCCGATGACATCTATAGTAATTGTAACAATTTACCATTAATTTAAGAGGACTGGACTACCTTAAATAATATAAAATAACAGAAGGAAGGCAGATGCTCATTCCCAGTCTAAATACAGTAACCAAAATTTTCTACAGAAATATAAGACAAGTGAGAAAAGACCACTCTTTCAACTAATTCTAGTAGTTGCATTTTGATCAAGCAACTTTGTTCAGCAGAAAGAGGGAAGAGAGGATAAGATGAGCAAATGAAATGCTTTTCACTCTCTTTAGTCACCCCTGTTTGATGCTGCTTGCAATTTGGCAGATGGTGCTGCCACTTCCTCTCCGTTTGCTTTCTGACAATTTGCACAGGGAATAGCACATATCAGAAAGCTTTGATTTTATTAATCACAGTGGAAGCAGCTCTTAAACTTCCTGTGATATATCCATGTTGACTCAAGCATTCCAAAAACAGAGATTCAGCTTCTCAGTAGTGGAGTCAGGCAATACACCCATTGAAAAAGATTCAGCTACACTCAGAAGAAGGGAAACGTATTGTTAGTGAGATAGTAATATCAACCAGGGGGAAAAAAAGGCAAGGCAGCATTTATCCATACCTTTATGTGTATCCAGTCTAGAGAATCCTCAGTCTATTTCTTCAGCAAGAAACTTGAAACAAGAACAGGTTAAAAAAACAGAAGTAAATTTTAATCGAAAATACATAATTCTACAAAGTCATTCTCGTGAAGCTTCCAACAAAATCACCACAGAAAATTTGTATTGACTTTATTTTTCAACTTGACTTTAAAATTCCAAATGAAATACATATACTTGCTGATTTGCTAGAGGATTCAAACTGTTATGTATATATTTTTTATTTTCATTTCCTTCTATGAAAAATGGAAAAAATAACAAAAGGGAAAGAAACATTGCAGAAATAAAAAGACAATATGCTGCACAAAGCAAATATATTATTGTTCACTTTGTTATGTTCCAAAAGCAAATTTTATTCTTGTTATATCTCATCTGAGCTTTGTTTTAGTGTGTGGCTTCTGACTCTCTTTTGTAAAATGGGAATGTTTACAGCCAACCAACTTTCATGTCAAGAGAAAACAAAATTCCAGTGAACAAGTACAGAGTTATAAATCACAAGTTGAGTCAAACAAATTACATTTTTGCACTACCATGCAGAGATAAATACAATGGTACTATGTTGGGAATGTAAAATAAAATATTTGTAGCAAAAGCAAGATAGAAAAACCTGTCATTGTCATCTACTTGGAAGAACAATATTGCGTGCCAAGATCAACAAGTAGAATTATCATGTCGACTAAAACAAGTCAACTATTAAGAGTTCAATAAATCTGTATTTCTGCAATGTGAGGGAAACAATTATTTTTGTGTTCAATTTATAAGGGTTTTAGAGATATTAATCTGAATTATTCCTGCATGTATTCTTGTGGGGCAAGAGAATTACTTATTTTAGTCTACTGTGGCACCTCCTCAATTTTTTTTCCTAGAACAAAAGCCAGTGCTTTTTAGATTTTCTCATTCTGTGCATTCTAAAAGAAGCATTAAAGTCCAATCATATTTGCATTTTGTAAAGGTAGCATATGATATAAAACTACCGACCTAAAACAATCTTTATCACTTCTCATAAGAAAGGTAGACTGTCATGTGATCTTGATGATGAATCCCATACTTAATTAAAAATATGAATGTAACAAAAATCTAAAACACAAACTACAAGTTCCAGTCCTATGATATTGCAAAAAACAAAAAAAATCAATCAAACAAAGGAAGCTGAAAAAGGGAAAGTGTGTCACTCATAGAAAAATATGGAGTTTTTTTAGCTTCTTAAAATATAGAGTACATTTAACTTGAGAAAAAAAAGGAAGTCTCAACTTTCATCCCATTTGGAGTTCAGTAATAACTTCCAAAAGGTTATTTAAACTCAGAATTAAAACCTGGTGATACTTATTTTACAACAATATCAGAATTCATCCTCAGTAAAAGCACAAACTTAGGGAAGTAGGGCACTCATTATGTGTAACTAACATTAGAGACAAAGACTATTTTTTAATTTTTCATTTACTTAAGATTTTTAAGATTTTACAAAGAAGTCTCCACACCATTGATTCCAAACTCTTTTTTTTTTTTTTTAATGATACTACTTTTTTTGTTTTTTTTTTTTTTTTCATTGTAATGATTTAATGTCCATAATGAAATAGACAGATGGAGAGAAAATTTGATGTCTGCCTAGACATCTTGAAAAAGATGGAGTGGATCACACCACAGTTCAATTAGGGATAAAAAATTTAGACTAAGTCAGATTGTGTCAGTGCTTTCTTTAGAGACACCTGAGAGAAAAGCTTTTCCAAAACATTTCATCAAATGTATCTTAAATTCTGAGAGTAAGACAAATCAGTCTTAGGAACAGCTCAATTTCACAGTACTGAAGACAATGAGAGCCAAAACCAATGCACTTAGGACAACTTAATTTAGAAACCTAAATATAGTGATCAACATCTCATTTCTCATTTCTTCATCATATCAGTTTTTCTAAATATAGAAATGGGGTTGGTAACAATCTGTGGCTTGTTTCAAGACCATACTCCTATTTACAGCATTTACTTTCATTAAAAATGGAAAGCTATCAGCCTAATTACAGGAGAAAAGTCATTCTGTTCGTAGTGCTTAAAGCAAATGGAAAGTTATGTGTGCCATGATCACCACAGAAGTTTTAAACCAGCATATTTACTCTGCCCCTGACAGTTTTACCTTCATATGTCAAATCTATTCCATTCTTTTTCTTTCCCATCTAAGACTTTGCTTCTTTGTCTTTATGCATTTATCCTCCTCTCCAAATCTGCAGTGGCGCAAGCAGCACTGTGGTTCCACATCTCTGTTTTTGAGATACCTGTGGAAAAGAAAAGGTTGAGGAACAGAGAAACTGACTCATCAATTTCAAATGAGCTAACTTGGTTAAAAAAAAAACCAAAACGTCTGCTGAGGAGACTTGCTTCTTTCTCCTCTCTTTCCGTTCTATGCAAGATCCTCCTGAGAAGAGAAGAAACATTTTCCCGCTTCTTCCAGTAGTCTTGACTGATTGATTCCCTGTTTGCAGGTTGCCCTAGAGAGAGCATAAATTATAACTGTTTTCTCCTCTAATAATATAAATCAGCAACCTCATTACACTTGCTGAAAATTTAGTTTTCAAATGTAGAAACCCTGGTAAACTTAACACAGCATACTTATTCCATTCCAGAGGAATGTTTCCCGTTTTAATTGCATGACACCCACAGCAAAAAGGGAAAAAGGGTTCTCCTTTGAGAATAAAACCCAGAAAGTTACTGGACAGTGACAAAGGTGAATGAAACCTGAGATTACAGAGAAAATTGATTTAAACTGTGTATTCCCTTCTTCCAAGTCTTGATCTAGGAGGGAAGCAGAGGTTGTGCCAGGCAAACTCTAGCCGCTTTAATTTGTGAAAACTACAATGACTTAAAATCCAGACATATCTTTGCTTGACACTATAGCTGAGAACACATTCAGACACTTCATCTGTCTACAGATTTTGGAAGAAGTGCCTCAAATTGCGGTGGGCTGTGCTTTTTATTGCATGTAGCAGGAATAGTACAATGAAGCATAAAGTAAAACTATTAAGCAATTAGTTGTGAGAAATGTTCATTGATGATTTTGGCAACTTTGTCAGAGACAATTATTCACAGAAATTTTCCTCACACTTGATGACTTCTAAAATGGGTGACTTAAATGTAACTAATCAGTGCTCATTCACCTGAATGCCTGTTATGCAGATGAATTATTACACCAATGAATTGGAAAATTCCCCTATAATTGAAAAGTCCTTGGAAACACTTAAGATCATAAAAAAAGTTCAGCTTACAGCTAGTTAGCATAGTCACAAAATCATATAAAATTATTTGGAATCACGCCAAAAACCGATATATTCATTGTCAAGAAACTTATGTATGAGCACTTAGCATGTAACCAATATGGATGAAGGACTAGGTTTCTTGAGGAGATAACATCATGAATGATATTCAGTGGATGAGTAAAGAACAAATAGACAAAATATATTGTTAACAAGGAATTTTGCAACTGTGTGTAGTGAAACCACCCAGACTGGATTTGTTGGTAAAAAAAAATTACTATTACTAAAACACGGCAACATTAACCTAAATTGTGTTCTTCTCTCATCTTAGGTACTCTGTTGGTCCCAGTTACAGACATATTAATTTCCTCAGATAAGGGAAAGTGGGAAGGTCAGATATCTGCTTTTTTGTCACTTCACAGAACTCATGTTTCTATGGTGAAAGGGATTGTATAGGGATGATTCATCATATCACAGTGCACAGGAATTGGTATGAAATCTTTGTTCTAACCATTGCCAGCTAACTCCCAGCTTGGAGGGTCAGCACTGTGCAAGCTGTGTCCCTGAGAACCAGAGGGCTTGAGAACAACCAATAACTTCTTTTTGAGCATCAGGATGATGCAGCACCAGAAATGCTTCATTATGAAAGCCAAGAGCTTTTGGCTTCCCAATTCTGCTGTCTTTTCTCCAGTGTATCTGCAAATTTTGATGATTCAGATATAGCTATACTATTTATTTATCATTCAGTTCCAGATTATTTCAATACCTCTCCACCTTTCTGCTCCCATTTTCTCCTTTTTTTCTACTGCACTGGTGGCTAAGTGTCTAATAATTCAGCTTAGAAGACACAGTCCTGGCTGGGTAGTGTAAAAAAATCATTGTCTTGCTCCAGATGGCACCATACAGAGCAAAGCAGGTCTCTTGCAAGAACTGTAAGCACTGTGTGGTTGCTGAAGTCAGCATGGTGCTACGACGACACAAGCAGAACAAAAATGCCAAACAGAAGAGCAATGCTGTTAAAATTTTCAGAATAACACCTCTCCCTGTCAATGCCCCCAACCCACCCCACAAATACAATCCCTGAAAAAGCCCCAAGCAAGCAAGAATAGCTCACCAAACCCACCCCCACCCCAAAACTGTTTATGCTATATTTTGCTGTCTTTTTATGACTCACAGGCACCAGATATCGATCCAGTGACTAGTCATTAGCCTTTTTCTACAAGTTTCTGGTGTATTTAGCAGGAGTATCTCCAAAGATTCCTTCCAACCTCAATCAACCCTTTGTGCTGTTTTGGGAGAAAGAGGTAGAGGCATTGGGAATGATGAAATGGCACATAACACAGGAAAAAATGGAGCGGGGGGGAAAAAAGGTGTTTTGCACCTTTTGACTCTATTTTTGTTGTCAACAAATTGAGTCAATTTTGCCCCAGTCGAGCCTGTTTTCCCCATGACAATTGCTGAGTGATCTCCCTGTTTTCATCCTGTTTCCTGCAGTGTTCCTCTGAGGAGGAGAGTGAGTAAATGTCTGGGTGGGCATTTGGCTGTTAGCCAGGGCTAAACCACCACACCAGATGGACTCATGCCCATGCTCAGCTCCCAGGAAAAGATGAAAGGTACTGAGTTCCATCAGTCTGAAAGACGTCAAAGAAATCAGCAGTGTCGGCAGCCCTGATAAAGACATCAATAAGAGCATTGGCAGCTCAGATGAATCTCCAGGAGATGTAATGGACAGCACTGCAAAAAAAGAATAACATTTTTGTCATTCCGTCGCACAAATGGGGTTAGTAATTAAATTGAAAAATAGACCCAAATTAATCAGCTTCAATACAATCTTAACAAAAGAGCCACAACAAGTTATTTTCATATATGGATTAGTACTCTTTCCTTGAACGTTTTTTCTTTGCCTCTTGGCGAAACTCTTATCACTGCCTCTTGTTTTCTGCACCTATGAAGTTGCAGCTTCTCTTTCTTTGAAGTGAGTAATCCCATATTCGAAACCTTTCCAAAAATTATGCTTTAGATGCTTTTCTTCCTTTTGTTATGACTCTACAAGTTAAGAGGCCACTGAATCTAGCCATTTGGGTAACAGCTGTAAAACAAAAATATTTACTCGAAAAGAAATAATATGTATCATTATTTATTAAAAAATCTATAACAAGCCCAAAGCCACATTTATTTTCAGGGTAGAGGAATTTCAGATCTCTGGTTTCACTGGAACAGACCAACATAAAGGAGGAAGCTGCTTAAAATATCTGCTGAAAACATATGTCTCACTCTGAAATGCAGAAAAGCCCAGAAAAAGACCTCCCATGAGAGGGTTTAAATGTCTGATTCCTTGTCCTTAAGAAATGGATGAATGAAAAAGGAGAGACACCATTCCCTGGAAACAGGCACTTGTCTGTTTCTGGATTAGAAGAAAGGCATTGGAAGCACATAGGAGTCACTGAAATGGAAAAATAGATGGAAAAATGAAGAGTGAAAGTGCCTAGGACAATCACTAGCTGGCAGCTGGGCCCTCCAAAATCACAATATATTATTTCTTGTATAAATCATATGTAACAGAGGACCATAGAAAATATAATAAACAGAAAAAGAGGAAGAAATATGTCAAAATATAGAAAGATAAACATAGCTGCCTCATTTAACTTCTCAATAGTTAAATATCTAATGGCTAAAGCTCACATTTTTCTATTCCTCTGAAACACTGAGAGGGTTTTTTAAGTTTCACAGTCAAACATATTACTTTTTGGACTAAATTACTGTTCAAATCTTTAATATTAAAAGCAGACACCACTATTTGCATATTTCAATTTTTTTTTTGGTTCTAAAATATTAGGTATCTGACAAAAAAATTCATATGCTTGTGTGAAGCTCCCATGAATAGCACCTGGAGAATTTAGGGCTTGTAATATATTTATATATGACTATAAAAACACATATATAATAATGTGTTGAATATTAATTTATTAATAACATATTATTAGTATTTTAAAGTAACATTAATTATTACCATAGCTATTCTATAATGATTAATATTGTTTTATTGTATATCATATGCAATAATTGTAATATATATATATATATATATTTATAGTATATGCATGAAAAATATAATTATCTCAACTTTGATCCAAAGCCAAATCTCTTTAAAGTCATGCACTATTTTGACTACTTTGTCGATAATTAACTCAGAGCAATAAAAGCTATATGTAAGCATGATAGGGTAGTATTGCACTATGAGTTTCCTCAAGTGCAAACACCATAATAATGATTTCTATATGGGATAAAATCTGTGTGTGATAGAGCAAGACACTAGAAAACATGAAGAAATAGTTGTAAACAAGAAAAGAAGCAGCAGACAGAGATGGCATTATTAACAGCTGATCAAAGTCAGTAACTGCCTACTGCCTTCTGGTTCTTCCAGCATTCCTGGGAAAAAAAGGCATTTATACTTCTCAGATATCAGCAGGATCACACAACAGTATGACAACCAATCTAATGTTTTTCACCCCCATAAGAACTGCTCAAACTGTTGAGCAAACAATATTAACAGTGGAGCTCTACTACTATACTTGTTTTTTTGTTCAATCTACTGAAAAAAACGCAGAGGTGGGAATAATCTGCTTGTAACTGGTGAATTTAATTCCATCTTTTACTGAGTTTGTGTTTACTTTAATTGACAGCACATTAGACTGCAACATTTTGTTCTGTGAACATTTGTATAAACTAGAAGATTACATTAGAACTGCTAATGGAATTTTAACTACAGGAATATAAGAGAGCTACAAGGGTGCATCTGTAGAACTGCAATATATTAAACATCCATTGTTTTATTTCATAAGTAGGAATACAGACACTAAAATGCAAATGTGGTCATGAAAAAGAGTTTAATTAAGACACACTTCTTTTATATCAGTTAAAGATATACTGCAAATTAAATTACTATGCACTCGCTTGCAAAATACCTTGTTAAAAACAATTTGCTTCCTTGTGATTTGGCTTTATGAAGTGCCCTCTATGGATATATATACTATAGTTACATTTTTGTTACACATGATCTTTCAGGCTGTTTAAATTGCTTACTACAGTAAGCCGTCAATTGTGTATTCACTGTTAACACACCACTAAAGCTGTGACTAGCTGTGTGCAGGAAACCATAGCAAAAATATATTGAAGTGATGATTTTGGATGATCAAACCTACAGAAGAAAGGAAAGATGAACCCACTGAGTAGCACTCAATCCCTCCAGAACCCCATTTATATTACCAGATTGTCTTTTCAGGGTCCCTAACTCTGCCCTTATGACTAGTTCTGCTGCCTTTCCATGAGCCACTGCACAACCAGAGGAAGCTCCCATTCTGGATGCATCCAGGGTGTTGCATATTCAAGCATAATATGAGTATGCTAGCAATTTGGTTGGGCCAGACTTACAGGATCAGGCTGTCTAAAACCTTCAGCAAAGAAATATTGTATTACTGTCCATGAATATTATAGCTTTTGAAATTAAAAAGATTTTGTTTTTCCACAAAATTTTGTCCTGAGTAACTGGTATTTTACTGATTTACCTACACAGCTCAAAAAACAGGTTATTATTAAAGAAAATTGGGATTTTAGAGGAGATATATCTTCATAGTAAATATGTACACACTGATCTTCAAGCAAATATGATATGAAATGAGATAAATCTTAAAAGAAGATTTGGCATTTCTTGTTGTTGAACCCATCAGGACAGAAAGGGAAGCAACGGAAGTATTTATGAAATCAAGTACATTTCCCCATCAACCCAGTATATATTACAGTCACAGCATCTGGAAAAATAAAGGGGTTTGTATTTTAAAGATTTACTTAGGGTTCTAAAATTTTTCAGGTATTTCTAATTGATTGCTTAACTACAGGAATCAATAAAGTAAGGATCATTTTATTTTGGTTGTTTTTCCATAAGGAAATATGGAAAGCAATTTATCAAGAACAGGCCATTAAAATTATCATGTTTTGATTTTGTTGGCATTTTCAATCACTGTTGCATTTACGATATTTCTGTGATCTTTTTCTTAATGTGATAAAATATGTCACCATAGGAAACAGTTTGATCTGTAACAATCATATTTTAATAGGTTAGACTAGGTTCATTTACGTCTGGCATCCCTAGGACTTATTTGGAAAACAAAATTTTAGATTAAAAAAATTTTTCACAATTTGAAGAAAAATCATGTCAAACTTCCATTTGTTTATTTTTCACTGCAGCTGGGAGGTTATTGTCAGCCGTATGATGCTAACTACTGTAACAAAAACTCTTTTTTGAAGATCATTGCAAAAATCAATGGCACAACATATCACATTGTCAATAATAATTAAGGAAGAAATAAACCTCTACTTCCCTAACAGAAGCATTGGTACTATAGTCTCACAACTGAATGTTGTTTTGACAAGAGAGAAAACAAGGAACCTGTGACATATCACGTATTAGCTTATCAGCTACACAAGTTCTGGATCAGATTCACTGAAGCAAATACCAGTCACCATAAGCTGTGTGTTTCTGGTCCTTTCAGAAGTTCAGAAGAGGCAACACTGAATTCACTGCCCCAATCCATCAGATAGAATGAAACCTTTTTTCTTGGAGACTATTTGTGCAATGTGCTCTCTGGAATATGAAATTTTGATGATATGAAACTCAGCTACTGCAGATGCGACAAGTTCACGCAGGCTAATTCTGGAAAACATGCTTATGTGTAAAGAGATAAGCTTACCAGTGAGGCAGATTGTTGGTTTAATGTCTATCACTGTGAAAGCTGGTATAAACCACATTAGCAGAGTGATATTGATTGGTATATTCCACGTCTGTCTAATGGTATTTAGAGACACAGCAAGGATGGCAGAGCCATGGCAAAAGCAGCACTAATCACAGATTTCAGTGTAGGAGTAAAGCATGGCCAATTTCAAAATATCCATCACATTGTGGTAGCTTGCAGATCATTTGAAAATCTTCCTTCTGAAAATCTGTAAGGCAATGCCTTATTACTGGGTTTTACAAGTGGAGAGTAAAATTTTGAAGTCTCAGGAAGAAATGTTACCACCATCCAAAAAATACAAGACAAGAGATAAATCAGTTTCTTTATATTCCTGCCCCCCCACACCCCTCTCCCCACTCCTCCCCAAAGAAGGCAACGAATTTGAATCTGAAAAGAACACTGGATTTACAGCAATAGAGATGACTTGTCATTAAGTTACAATACATATCCACGTATGGCCAATGTATATCAGGCTGTCTCCAGTAAAAAGCCTGAATGCTCTCTATATTTTGGCACTTGAAAACATCATTCAATGCGTAATTGACATTTTCTTCAGAGTTCTTACCCTTTTCAGTGGCTCCACAGAAACAAACCACCAGCAGCTGCATGAGATTTTACTGAGTGATCAACAAATCTTCTCTTGGTTACATATGCTTTTTACTCCCTTTTGTTGTCATGCTCTTGTTCATACTGCATGATTTGCACTGTTTGACACACCGAGTGTTAGTACTGCTAAAGAATAACCTGCCTTTCAGATTCCATCTGATTTAATACCACCCTTCTGAGAGGAGAGAGAACATCAATAACAGGGAGAGATAGTTTATCACATCTCAGATCATGCACAAAATTATTTTGGAGGTTGCCTAACAGTCAGTGAGATGTGCTGTCAAGGAGAAAGGCTAATAAAAGCTCTGACAACACAGTTTGTTCTTGTCAGTTCTGAATGTGCAGAGTATTGCTTTACTTCAAAGACACTGTTACAAACTTAAAAAAAATGATATTCAGTATTCTACAAAAATATACAAGTCCCAGAAATCCAAAACCAGATTCTGGAAACCTACCAGCACATTTGGGAAAGTAAGGACTCTCAGCACATTTCAGTTCTCTAGGTGTTACAGCAGGAATACAAGATCCTCTGTCATAGGTGCCAAAAGCTTATTCTTGTTTTTAAAGGAATGATGTATTTTTCATGAGCAACCGTGTTTAAGGACAGAAGTAAAGGACCTTAATCTTTGCAAGGACTAGCAAAATACATCATTTTTATAGCATAGAGAAGTAGAAATTGTGACCAAAGTTTACTTCTGTAATCTGCTTTTTAACTAGCAAATTCTCACTCTACTTTCAGCAGAGGTTTCTGCTCACCCTTTATTTGCAGCTTCGTATGGCAAATACTTGTAAAGTAATACCCTAGACCTGGACATTGCCAGGTGAAGCAAAATGTGGGAGACAAGTTTTAAGTAGACAAGCTTAATTCAATTTTCTCTTTCTCTGATGATATTTAAATCTCTGACAATAGATGTTCGGCACAGGACTAGTGGTCACATACTCCTTATTCTCTTATTTGTTTCTTGTACAGGAGAGCTGCCATCCTACCTCAACTCAGACGAAATCATTTTCCAGTGCAAAAAAAAAGCAAAAAAAAAATGCTTACCAGTTCCCACTGAGAATTTCTTACAACTGATACTGTCAAAAAAGGATAGAAGAAATGGATGATAGGTGCTGTATCTGACTCTGTCATTCCCTTCCCAAGAAGCATGTTGACTGAGGGCTTGCATGTGCCACAGCATATCCTGTAGGCTTAGGCTGCAGACATGTAGCCTGTGGTCCTGCTCAGAATACGTACAGCTTTTTCACAGCCTCTGAAACTCTGGTTCAAATACTTTGTGTCTGTATGAGGAGGAGGACAGCCTGCTAAAAACTCCAGTTTCACCTCAGTAAAGATTCAAGATAAAATTCATAACCAGAGAGAGCACCAGTAAAAACTTATGAAAACATTTTCCTCGTGAAGGACTGGACCAGCTAACCTTTCAAAGTTGTTTTTGATCCTTTTGTTTGGGACTCTATAATTGTTAGATTTTTTTTCCCCAACAATGATGTTCATGAAAAATACAGACTATTTAGGGATGTCAGCTAAATAGTTCTACCAGTGAAGGAAGAGTCTGCCAAGACAAAGCATAGAAAAAGTACTCTGTTTTTAAGAAATGCAATAAATTAAAATGCAGTGTAGGTTATGGATAAGCATAAAAAACTCTGCTGTATGAAATTCAGGAAGCAGATATATCTGAATATTTTTCAATATAACATTGTTACTTTGGCATAATAGGAAACTGGCTGATGTGCTATTTATTTATTGATGAAACCCATTCTAATGGGTTTCAAAATGACTGCTGTTAGATAAAATTTCAGGATTGAATTATTTAATATTCCTAAATGGCACACTTGACTACCTGCCACATTTTTGCAGTAAAATATCCAAAGACAAATATACTACTCAATTATACCAAAATCAGCAGATGAGAAGGAAGCCCTTACTTGATTAAAAAAAATTAACTCCATGATGGCAAAAACTGTATATTGAGCAGCAATATAATGAAAAAGAATCATTACCTGAGCATTAAAATAATTAAGTTTTAATATCAACAATGATAACAGTAGCAGTATAAGTTATGGGAAGACTTCTCTTGTGGCTCAGATGTTGAGCACAGCAGGAGCTGAATGCTTCTCAGACATTATGCAGCTCAGCTACAAGATATATCAAGGCTGAGATTCATGGCCGTACAGTTATGATTAGATCCCATAATCCTCACTATTATGAAGGGACCTGAATGATATTACACAGGAGGATTTAAGCAATAAAGACTTTTAACAGTTCTGATTCCCTTTTAAAGCACAAGTACATAAACAGCTTGGTTACTACAGCCACTTCTTAGCAACAGGAATCAAAGAGAATAATGGCCCAGAAAGACAAAGCAGTAAGCTCAGCAGTAACAAATACAGCACAAAAAGCTTGTCAGCAGGGCAGATGAGATTTTTAATATGTGACCATCTCTTGTCACATTTGGGGAGCTGGCATGCAAACATGCTGGGAAAATGTCATACAACATGCACAAAATTGACTCAATTGTGACTCAAAAGGCAGAAAGTTATATTTGTTCTATATCATCAAAAATGAGTGGGTGCCAGAAGAGACAGGAAACACTGGAAAATTAAAAAAAATTTAATTTCTCTGTAAAGAAATGAAGAAAATAAAGGGAAGTAGAAAAGTCAGGGGAGGGGAGAGGAGGGCAGGGGGATGGCCAGAACGGAGATGAGCTGAGAATAGAGTGGATAAAGGAAGCAGGGCCAAGGTGTTGTCTAGTTCTGCTGTCCATGGCTCATGGAGACATTCAGTTGTCCATGGAGCTTCATAACATTATTTCCTATGTTTATGCTTTAAGGGTTACCTTCCTCTGCTTCACCTACTCACTGATTTTCAGTGTGTGATTTAGTGATATGTTTAAAGGAATGCTTTATGAGAGAACATGAAGCACAATTGTACAGGTAAGTGCAAATTCCCACACTGAAGAGTGGCAGACAGTTCTAGTCCATTCTAGAGTTTTTAAACCATTTTATTTAACTGGCACAACTGGAAATCCAGAAGCAGCACAGAATGCAAGTATATGTGTCAGTAGGCTGACACTGAGATCTACATTCTTCAGTTGATTTCCATCATGCTTTGCTCTTTTTAGGTTTGGCCTTGATTCTATCAAAATCTAACATTCAAACAATCTCCATTGTTTCTTTGAAATGTACTGTCTCTTCTCAAATGTGTTCAGTATAAGGAAATCCCAGACTACCTAGGACATTATACCACAAATAAAGACAGTGTAAATCCTTGTAATTTTCAGATAAAAATAGCAAAGTTCAGTGAATCCATAATAGGATAATTGAAAGATTAAATACAGTAGAAAGCTACAATGAGGCTATGGTACAGAACTGTTTTACTTTTTTCTCTCCCCATTGGGATCAGATGGAAAACCAGAAGCATCTGGCACAGTCAGCTTTAAAACACACGTGGCTTTGCTTTTACAACTACACATCTCATAGTACATAAGCAAAAAGAGACGGGGGAAGGGAGGAAGCGAAGAAGGGAGGGAGGAAGCAAGGGAAGGAGGGAGGGAGGGAGGGAGGGAGAGAGGGAGGGAGGAAGGAAGGAAGGAAGGAAGGAAGGAAGGAAGGAAGGAAGGAAGGAAGGAAGGAAGGAAGGAAGGAAGGAAGGAAGGAAGGAAGGAAGGAAGGGTAAAAAAAAAGGACACAATAAAACCATTACATTCAAAGAGCCCCTGAGACATGCTGAGGCAACCCAAATTATGCAAATAATTTAATCCATTCTGTCAACATGTGGTTACTCCTATGCTGAAGCTTAAATGCAGTGAATAGTGCCATACTTCTTAGGAAAGACAACTTGTGTGGTGTTGCTTATGCATTAAAATATCTTGCATATGAATAAGTATGGCACATAGTAGCACTGAATGATTTTATCCACTGTCACTGGACTGTTATGAATCCTGCAGTTTCATAAGAAAGTAAAATATATATAAAGATGCAGAAAGATAATAACAGAAAATATGAATCCGTGCCCTTTCTAATATATTTGTATACTTTGTGGTGGAAGGAGAAAGGATTTGTCAGCAGGTGAGATGAAAATAAACCCAGTCAGATATATACTTCAGATTTAGCCAGGTATGACCTTAGATCAATAAGGACCTTTCTCCCTGCAATTCAGTATGGATACAAAAATTCTGTGTCTCATTCCTCTCTTGTTTGGTTTTAAAACAGTGGATTCTGGTCACAGCTACAACAGGATACCCAAAGAGATGAAGCCAGTAAGCTGACAACAGGTACCTGTCAAGTGTTTACCTTGAGTATACTTGAGGATACTTACTCTGATTTTCTATTGAAAATTGTCTACCAGATCACACAATGTTTTACCTCCCACAGTTTTCTCAATACTAAGAATAGAAGTGGTTTACTAGGATTGGTTGGGACAACACCAGCCAACCCATTCCATTCCATTGCAGAATCCTCAGAGATCAGTGAAATATTTTCTCCTAGTTTTCTAATTGTGGCTTCAACCAGTCACCTCAAACTTCTTAGGCTTATAACAGATGTGTGTCCTCACCCCTTCTTAGGCAACTCTGGTCAATAAAATTAATATGGAGAAAGTATGAAATGATATGTGATTTTAATCTCTGATCTCATTCTGTCTACTATAGATATTTCAGGGATTAGAACTATACATGTTAAAGGCAACTGCATTGGAATTAATGCATTTAATTGCTTTTCCAAATTATTTTTGTTTAAACTGTTCTCCTTCACCAGGTAAATGTACAATGAACAGTTTAAATACTTTTGCATGGACTACGTTTGAACTGAGGACACTGTAAACTGAGTAAAGCAAGCAATGATTCAATGGTGCTTTACAAAATGCATGAAACCAGACTGTAAAGGGTGTGGGAGAGGAATGTGTCACTGAGATCCTCACGAGCTAAAAGATGGCAATTGTGGGAATCATAGGGTGGGACTGAGCAGATAAATAATATCATAGGTTACTGCTTGGTCTCTAATAATTAAAGTGAGAGATCAAATTGTTTGCTGTGTCAGAGTTCTCCCAGGATGTGGCTGCAGGATTGACCAGGAAGGAACAGGAGGATTTTAGGAGTCTCTTATTAATTCTAGCTGCAATCATCATGAAAAGATTACCTTTTGGGAGGACGTTCTTGTCTGTAGTATTTACCTGGCTCTATCTTACATTACCAAGAGGGTAAATGAAAATAAAGGTTTTATTTTTTTTTTCCTATACATACTAGAAAATCTTTAGTACTAATGAGTCTTGCCAGATTGAAAGCCTGGGAGAATAATTTCTGTACTAGTAAATCCAGAGAATGAATATTATATTAGAAGTGATAATGCAAACTCCCTTAGACCAACTCATCCATGTGTCTCAGTCCTGACCTGAAGGGAAATACCTCCAGAGATGGAAAAAGTTCAGTCTCATTAGGGATGAATCTCTCAGCCTTTTTGTTAGAACTGCCAATCATAGTTATCAAAGTAATAGTGATGACATTCAGGATCACTGAGAACAGCATTATTAACAGAATTTAGATAAAGTAAGCTGCAAAACTGAGATTACAGAATAACTTTGTTGCATTGTCTCATTTTTTAGCTCCCAAATGTTTAAACAGTATTTGCATTTCTGTGGTGTTGTTCACTCCCTATATTACTGGCACTCTAATAAAAATTCTCTGCTAAAAAGAGAGTAATTAGCTTAACAGCTTATTTGGAAAATGAAGTTTTAGTATTCCAGGACACCTGAGTCTTTGAAATCTGGTCCAGCAAGACTGGTTTATGAAATCACTTTGAGGAACTAGCTGTCCTTTATCCAAGCTCAAATTTTAGAGCTATCCAGGCTTCCCAGTACTATTTGCCTATTGGGAAGATATACCCCAGACTGTGTTTGCTCTTATAGCAAGGAAATATCAAACATTTGGGCAAAATCATTCCCAGTCATCTCCTGCATTTTTCTTTTCCCATCACCATCCTTCATGTCCATGAGCAGTAGCATTCATTTTCCTAATGTATTTATAATCAGATTTGTATGGCAGTGTGGATAAGACCTGTTATCACAGCCTTTGTCACAAGATACTCTATTAGTCGGAAATTATACAGAAAGAACTAAAAATTGTTCTAATCTAAACCAAAAAGCAAAAGTAGTTTTCTAAGCAATAGCCAAGGTAATGTCACTCTGAACAGGGAAACCAATCACTCAGTCACTCTGATATAAAATGTGATATACAGGACAATTAAACTAATAATAAAAAAAAGTTTGCTTTGTCCTAGAAACTGCAGCAAAAAGAAAATAATTCTGTGCAGTGCTAATGGGAATTAAGCTACATTGCTCAGAAGGATTTATTATATCAATGTACCCCTCTACCTCTAGTATTGAGTAATCACTGTAGTGTTCTCATAACTGTCACCAAGCTGCCATAGAATACAGAGAGGCTGACATATATTTTTAAAAAATAGTCTGTTTTATTGTGGTTTTTTTGTTCATATCCACTACAATTTTATAAAATCACTCCCAAGACCTATGGTTCACTTTCTCCCAAGTTAATGTGTTCAAGGAAAAGGGCTCTAAACCAGAAATCAATTCTTACACAGTTTAAAATGATTTTTGAAATCTCAGGAAAATTTTCCACTATTCTTTTTTGTCATCATTTCTTTCCAGAATCTATTTAGTTACAGAGTATTCATGATTCATGGTTCTCTTGCCCATCAACATTTAGGACCAGCTTTTTCTTAGAGGCTTGAGAATTGATCTGAAAAGAACAAAAGAACGCTAGAGAAAGTCAAAGTGCCATAGAATTTATTCATGCCTCAACCACCCCAGTATTCCTAAATTAGTTAAGAGCAACTCCGCACCTTGCACATGTGGATCAAATTTAGAATTAATCCTCAGTTTTAACCCGTTTCTCTAAACAATCTCTACCAAACTAAGAACGTCTGCATTACACTCACTAGCTTTTGTTAACAGGGTCAGGCCACACCTCGAATCCTGTGTCCAGTTTTGGGCCCCTTACTGCAAGAAAGACATTGAGGTCCTGGAGAGTGTCCAGAGAAGGGCGATGGAGCTGGTGAAGGGTCTGGAGCACAAGTCTGATGAGGAGCAGCTGAAGGATCTGGGGTTTTTTAGCCTGGAGGAAAGGAGGTCTACTCAACTACCCTATTGCTCTTTACAACTACCTGAAAGGAAGCTGTGGCAAGGTGAAGGGTTGTCTCTGCTCCCAGGTAACAAGCTAGAGGGCAAGAGGAAATGACGTCTAGTTGCTCAAGGGAAGGTTTATATTGAATAGTGGGGCAAAAAATCCACACAGAAACAATTGCCAAGCATTGCAACAGGGTGCCCAGGGAAGTGGTTGAGTCACTATTCTTAAAAGTACTAAAAAGACGTGTAGGTGTGGCTATTAGGGATGTGGTTTAGTGGTGGACTTGGCAGTGCTGGATTAATGAGTAGATTTGACAATCTCAAATTTCTTTTCCTACTTAAATGACTCTGATTTTTGGTTATTCATGGAGATCAGACCAGGGAAAATAAAATGGAGAGAGATTGGACTTCAATATGTGCATGTTTTCTAAATGGGAGAATTGATGAAGTCCTGCGATAACTAAATGAAACAAGAACATGGATGGTTATGAAGCAATGCAAGAATTACTGTTAGTATTACATAGACATCAAATTTTTGACTTTTTGAAGATGTCACCTTCATTTTCCCAATACATTCAGAGTGTAAATAAGGAAGCAAAGAAGAGCATGAACAAATGGACTGAAGGAAGAAAATACTCTTATGCCATTTAAATGGCAGTGAAATGGGTGGAGCTACATTACTTTATACATACTACAAAAATGAGTCCAGGCTGTTGCACAGAACAGTCATAAGAACAAAGTAAGAGCCAATGCAAGTCTACAAACACAGGTATAATGTCAGGGTACAGGTGAAAAAAAAACAAAAATAGAGACAAAAGACTGAGCTATGACTGTTCAGAAAAACTCCCATAGGTGGCTGGCTATAACTCTAGTACACCTTGCTCTTTCCAATTGTGTACATCAAACCTTTTATTTCAAATTGACCATTCAACTTGGCAGGGATGGGTAAAAAAATCTAAAAAAAAAGAAATTTCAGGGTGTATTTCAAATTGTGTTGATTGGAAAATATATATTTTCTAAGAAAAAAAAGGTAATTGAAAGTGTGAGAAAATAAGACATCAGTGTCTCAAAACAATTTTGTATTTTTAAATGCAAATATTTTAACTCTGAACTCTCAAAGAATCAGTAAAATGAAATAAAATGCTGAGAAATTAATGGACTTTGAACTTTACTATCTTTACGTCTTTTAAAACTTATAGACGTGGCTTTGATAATCTCTTAATAATACAGTGTGTTCACTGTAAAGTAAATGCCATGTTAATAATACACTTTTATATTGTAACCCAAAAATAGTTTTCAGAACAGTGAGAGATCTTGAAAAAGGAAAAAAAAATCCTAGTTTTAATACTGTTTTCACTGTTTGGAAAATAAAGACATAGGAATGATTTATGTGAAATTATCTAAAACACTTTCCCAAGTCAAATTTATTCCTAAAGATTTGACAAGAGCAAAATTAGTTCCACAATAAGATCAACAATATTGCAGGACAATGAATTATATAGAAGAAGACAGAAACCTCTTAATTTTGTTTTGGCATGTGATTTTAGATTTTAATCTACAATAATTGGGTTATTTCGAATATGATATATCATGTAAGAGAAGTAGAGCTAGCTGTTAAAAGAGTTTAAAAAATAATCAAAGCTAATCCAGCCTGCCATTTTGTTTTTTTTACAGTTAACCTACAAGCTAAAAAGAAACTCAATCCAATCTGAAAATAAATCATGGGGATTCAAAGAAAAGTTAATCACGTATTTAAGTTGCCATGAACAATTCTGGGGGAAACCAAAAGACTACTAAAGTATAAAGCCAAAAAGTCTGAGATATTCCTCCCTTTAGAAGAAGAGAGTAATAGAGTTTTGATTAAAAGTCTTCATGATGACAAGGCAATTAAATTAAATATCTATACTAAATTTTAAAAGCCCTGACATGAGTTTATCTATTGCCTTTACTAAACCCTTCTCTCTACAGTGTTTCGCAACAAATGGTGCTCTTGGCACAGTATATTCACTGTGTGTCTTAACTTAAATTATTGTAGCAGGCAGTTAACTGGCAAAAACTTAAGTTATCTACACTCCCTTCATTTGGCCCTTATGACCTGCAACTTCTACTAACAGGTTATATTAATTTTTCTGTGGTGTTTTAGGTGATAATCACAGCAATCCTTACTGAATAAAGCCTACATTTTCTTATAAAAAGCCCATTGAATGAAACAGGGAAAATACAGGTATAAATACTTCTGCACTGTTGCCTGAGAATTCAGTGACATTTTCAGGAGATTTTCTTTATTTTCCTTTGTTAAGTATGTTTGCAAAATCATGAGTTTCAATGTTGCTGTGATTCAAAATTTGAGATAGGTTGCACTTCTAGTATATTTGAGAAAGACAGTTAAGGTACTAAATTTAAGCAAAGTAAGCGGGTGAAGCTGATTAAATTAATACAGACTGAGATGCTTAATGAAAACCCAAAATTGCAAACCTATCACTTCCCTCTCTATTTTTTGAACTTCCTCTGAAGTGTATTGTCATTTCTGTTTCTGTTTGAGAAATAAAAGCTATAGAGACACTTGTGATTGAGACTGCTGCATAACAGGACCTTGTGTTTCTTCTGTAGAGTAAAAACAGAGAAGCCGCCATTGGAAAGGTGGCATGAGGAAAAAAAAAGTAGATCAGGGTAGAAAACAACAACAAAACCAACAACAAATTAGTGATTCTCTCATGCCTTTGAATGAAAGAAATCTTCATGGAAACTTAAACACATTGGCAAGCTGCTAGTGACTGCTGTCACTGTTAGACTTAAAGAATGCAATGAATTGTCTCAAACACTGACAAAGGGGGAAGTTTCCACAAGATAAGCTACCCCAACGGGTTCAGATGGCAACCAGAAAGGCATTAATTTCAGGCCTGCACAGAGGCAAAAGTTTTGGAATTAGCACACTGGACAACATTCCACTGTGCAGACTGTGGGAAAAGCACAGACACAGTGACAGGAAGATGCCAGGCCTGGTTGAAGCAGCTCTGTTCAGACAAAAATTCCCACCATGGCAAACTGTAGGAAGGGAAGTAACTGCTTACACACATGCCATCCCAAGTTGTAAGAACAGCATGTAGGGCTCTGGATACCCAGGATGTGGACTGTATCTGAGGGGTACCTCCAGAAGAACACTCTGGGGCCCCCTACCACCAAGAAGACCAAAAGAAGAAGAGCCATCAGGATACTGCAGGAATCCATGTGGTGGTGACTATAATCTCTGTCTCTCTTTCTATCTTGTTTACTGTTAAATAAAATCCATATTTGGCATATGGACTTGTCTGCACCTTAATTCAGGCAAAAGCATCTCTTAATAATTGGACCCTAAGGCTGTTTCAGAAGTGGGATCCTAACATTATTCCAGTGGATCACAACTGTGAACACACTGAACATTATTAAGCTGTGATAAATATTATGTTGCTTCAGTGTTGAAAAGATGAATCTTATTTCTATCACTGATGTCCTGTAAGAATATCAGTAAAAGTATAAAATGAGTGTAAAATGAGTGTAAAATACCACTATATTTTTGCACACAAGGAAATCTCCTAGCATATTCAGCCTACTCTCCAAACTTAGATCTCCAGCCTTAAACATCAGGTAAATAAGTTTTAGCTGTCTGAGATGATGGATACTGTGGCTCTCTTCACTGAATTCAGTATTTTCCCTTATTTCAGGTCTTGTGCCTATCCCACCTGAGCATCAGAAAAGGACTTCTTCATGGTTTGACATCCACCAGGAATAAAGATACTGTGTTACTCATTGTTTCCAAACTTATTAAAAAAAATTTAATTAATTGCAGATCTTTTTAAAATCCTAAAGATCTTTAAATCATTGTAGATAGAAATCATCTTTGTGCCCTGATTTTTTCTATGTTGAAATATAGTCACTGCTGTTGAACTTTCTGAAATATTGTTTAAATACAAAACACTGAATCATCTTTCATTATGACTGCATCATCTGGTTGTCTCAAAATCAAAATTTATCGAAAATTCCCTTTTGACTGTAGTGTTCAACTCACTCAAGAAATGGAACTACAGCAGCATTAGGATATTTTTCAAACTTCATTATCAACTTGGTACGCATCTAACAACAAAGTTAATAAATAACTAACAGCAAATTTGAAAACAGTTACATGGCCTCATAATTTGTCCCTCTGCATTGTTCTGGTCCTTTTATAACTGTTCTACTGTTCTTGGTCATGCTGGTTACTTTTTTTAATTGCTGCTTTCACATTCCCTCCAAGTTCTCCTGATTTGGGGGATTGGATGTGCAGGGGGCTGTTTAGCCACTTTAATTTTCATGCTTCAGAATGCAGATTTTTGGCATTTACTGAGAAAGTATTCTGTAAAAATGTACCACTATTCCAGTCAGTTTCAGGTTCTAGATGGTTTATTTTCTGCAAAATTAAAACTTAAAAGAATTGAGGCTGCTTAGCCTTGGTTTGGTTGTATTTATTTCTTTATCCTTATATGGAATTATGATCAGAAATGAAAGAGGGAATTTAAAAACATTTCCCCATCTATTAGCATTTTGTCTTAATGAAAAAGAAGCAATAGGAGAAATTATTCAAAATTTTAAGAATAGCACTGATCTGTCTAACTGATAAGGAACTCTGGGGTGGAGGGACCAATGTTTCAATCAACTCAAACTCATAAGCAACAAATGGAAAGAGAAGCATAGAGAATTATTAGTACTGCAGAGTGAAAACAAACAAAAATCTAAATGCATAGTGTTTTTTTAAATTATTGTCTCCTCAAGGCAAAAGGAAGTGGATTGCACCTATGAGAGAGGCTCTAATTTTGATACAGATTTAGCAAAGCATTAAAGCCCAGGTTTGCCAATTTTCTGTGTGGTTCTTGAGTGTACAGAGAGGAAATTCTTGGAAAAGAACCTATAGTTTTACCATCTTCTTATCAAATTCATAACAGAAAATCCTCTTAAAAAATAACTAGCAATAAGGATTTCCTTCAGGGCAAGCATATTAATATATTTCTGCTCATTTTTATTCTTAATATGACTGTACCCGGACTCAGTCATACATATTTTTTGAAAATGTATTTCTTTTCTGTGTTTTATCATAGTGTGTCAAAACTATTCCTACTTACTTAAAATGATATGAGCTATGCAAAAATGATGTCTTAATCTCTGAGACCTAGAGATTTTAAATGGAAGACCATAGTTTGTTGCATGTTGAAATGTACCTTTCATTTTGAACAATTTGAGAAGAATTTGGGACAATCAAGGTGCTAATTCATTATGGAAACACTAGAAGATGACACAAAATAAAACAGAAGAATTCTGTTCTGTCTTGATGCAGTAATGAGCTGCCTTCTGCATTTGTGTTTTGATTTGATGTACTCTGGGGATTGGGTTGGTCTGCTATTAGTCTGGAAAACACAAGAATATACACATCTGTGTGTCTATGCAGCTGTAAATGTTTGGAGAAGCTTTGCCCTTCAGAGGTCACAGTATGTGACTTGCCATTCTGAGGAGAAAATACAAGCTTGAAAGGCAATCAATCAGTTGAAGAGGATTCCATTAAATGTAGGACAGAAGTGAACAAAAGACAAGGCATGAATGCCAGAAAATCCTCACTTTGGAAGGGTAAAGGTAATATCTTCAGGGGCTTCATTGCTTCTTATCGTCTCTTTCATGTGTGGAGGCTGATGCCAGCCTTCATCACTAGGGTGAGGACAAAGTGCGGGAAGTCAAAAGGAAAGAGAGACCAAACAATAGGTTGTGATTTGTAGTAAGGCAGAGAAATGCCAGGAAGTTCATAACCCATATTTCTTCTGCAAACAAAAAAATTACAAGGACACACTCAGCAATGCATTATCAGAAAGACATGCCCCAGCAGTGGTTCTGAGCATGTAGGTGGTGGAAGCAAGATGACCATGACCATGAGTTCCTGCTCCCGGGGTTAGAGGTAGAAACTCATTCAAAATGAGGCAGTGTAATTTTAATGCAGCACTACATAGCCCAGCGTGAATATGTGCTAGGTGAAGGCTTGCAAATAGATCAGCTCACACAGAGCTGACTTAATTATCATTTTATTCTTCAGATTACTATTGCCCACATTTTTTGACTTATAGAAATATTTAATTGAAATCAGTATCTACAGACTAATCCAGCCCCTTTTACATGGAAAAAAGCTTTAAAGTCCCTCCCTTTAACTTTCCTCACCTTCAACAGTAACCTTTGTAAGAACTCATGATAGATCATATCTAGTGCATGGTTTTATTCCTACTCTCTTCCTGAGGTTTTTAAAAATAGTTTGTATTTTTCCATTCATGCTGTGATGAAGAAAAAATAATGTTAAAGCAGTGCTGCAGTATCACAGTGGTTGTACACACAACAGAGCACCAAATTAATTCACAGCATCTGTAATGTTTGAGCACCCAAGGGAAGAGATACACAAAGAAAATCAGTACCATCTAAAAGCAATTTCTGAAGCAATTTCTTCTGCAGAGATTGTCATATAAGAGACAATGAATTTGATAAACATCAACACATTATCATCGGACCATTCAGGGTATGAGTATGAATAAAGTTTTAAATTAGAGTAGGATCAGAAGAGAACACTAGAAATCTGTGTACAAAAGAATACGAGAGATGTCTGGCATAGATACTGGACAGGAACAAGTGTGCTAGATTCTGCACCGTCAGCTATTTCTATGAAACTGTTGGTACAAGACGAGGAAAAGTCCACCACAAGGTCACATTATGATAGTTTTGTCCCTCTATGACAAAATTAATAGAACAACGCATTTAGCATAAATTTTGTTTTCTAAACAGCAAAATCAATGCATTAAAAATTCTGAACTGTCAAAAGTATTATATTGCATAAAACAACAAATGACATCATTATTACTTGCATTATATTCTGGTAATAAATAAATACATGCAAAGAATCTGTGCATTTGTATGGTGCATTCATTTGCCAAATGGGTAAATGAAGCACAATAAGTTAGGTTTTCAAAATACAACAATACATTAGAGTCTAAGCTTGAATTTAATTGATGATGATAGGAAAAAATTTCAACAGATATTAATGGGGAGTTTAGACAAAGTCTAAAGGGAAAACAGACAAACAAGCAAACACAGAATCCCCCTGGAAACATAGGTGCTTTAAAAACCATTGCTGCCTCTATTTATGTCAATTATGTAAGCAACTAAGGCTGCTTAAACTACTGGATATATTGAAGACAATGTTACTTTGGCTGTTCTGAGCATATTAGACATAAGAAAAATCGTTCAAAATGCACAAAGCAGGCCTCCACTTATCTAAGTCCCCCACAGGGCCTTATTTAGAAAATGTATTCAGAGAAAAATTAGTGTATAAAGACAACACAGATTATGGCATCATGCATAAGAAGAGTGGCCCCAGTCATTTCAAAGCACAGCAAAGGAAGACAAGCAAACAAGAGAGAACATGACTCTGTGGCCCACTGATGACAGAATCTCTGCTGTAAATGGAAAAATTTGTTTGCTTCAGGGAGTGCTTATACATCTTGTACTTATCAGCCACGGGGTAAAGTGCAATATGTAAGCAAGCACTGGAACCAAACTCTGTAATCTAGAGATTTTGCTGGCAGAAAAAAACATCAATATATCACAAATTTTATTTTGGGTCTATCAGTCTGATATTCTTAATAGCACAGCTTGGATCAATAAAATAAGCCCACCTTCACATACAAAGTAAGACCACCTTTGCTACAAGACTTGTTTTTAGGTGGGTGATAGGTGTTTCTGGAGAAGAACAATGTGAGGGTTTTCTGTGGCAAGAAATGCTTGCTTTTTAATTCTCTGGGATAAATGTGATTACTGAATTGTTATATAATGAAGACAGAAGAAGCAATATTTGTCACAAAATCCATTTTTTTTCTTCTTCGCTAAACCCTCAACCTGGTAAAATTAACAAACATCCTGCTTAAGCACATACATAAGGGCTAGTGTGTTAAACTGTATCTTTAAATGGAGATTAGAAATACATTAAGCATTTGATTGTTACTTTTTAAAACAGAGATTAGAATCAAGTTCAATGAGCAGGCCAGCAACTCAATAAACAAGTCAGAGTCCACATGGACTGGAATTCTGAGCTTAAATGGGAACAGTGCAGTACTGACTCTTCTTTACTGTCCTTGTGAAAGGAGCAACAATTTATACTGTAGGCATATCGAAGAGACTTCAGTAACAGAAAAGAAACCTCAACTGTAAATAAGGAACCTTAATTATCCTACTTGAACTGAACAAATATAATAAACATAGTGAGAAGATCAGAGAAAACAAAAATTAGAAAACAGCAACAACTTTTTTAGGAAATATTTAAACTGAAGACATCAAATGAAACCTTAGATTTGGGCATGAGAAACATGTAACAACTGGCTTGATGTCTTTAAAATGTGCTATGAAAATAGCCATAAAGGAAGTAATATGACTTTCATAAAAAGAAGTCACCCTTACAGACCTACTAGAATTCTCTGAGTGGTCCAACAGCTGCAGGAACAAAGATCATCCATTTCACACAATATACTTGGTTTTCTAAAATGCCTTCACAACTTGCTCAATAAAGGTTTTGAAATGAACTAAAGAGTCCTCCTGTAAAAGGGACGTCACTGCACAGATAAATAATTGATTAGGAGGCAGGGAAGTAAAGTGCACGAGTGGAGAAGGGCCACTGGGCAATTTTCACTTTGGTTTGTTTTTGCTTAACACTTGGAAAACAGGGTGAGAAATGGAGTGATGAAGTTTTCTACTAAAATTATTTTTTCAGAACAGAATGGATGAGAACAAATGAGAACAACTAAAGGTGAGAGACTTATGAAGTGAATGACTACACAATAAAACCTCAAATAAAAGTCATCATATGTGAAGAAATTCCATATAGAAAAAAAAAGTATTTACTTCATGAAGAAAAAGGCAATTCTGAGACCACCTTGGAAATGTGATTTTATGATTATAAAAAAGGAGCTCTATGAGAAATGTCAACTTACTGTTTAGCATCAATCAAAATACTCAAATCAAATCCTAAGAAGTATTTCAAAAGGCAGAGGGAGAAAACAGAATGTAATTATGCTTTATAATAAATCCCTGGTTTACCTGCCTCCTGAATAATTTGTGTAGCTTGGTTCCATCTCAAAACTTTTGCAGAAGTTCAGAGGAAAGTTCAGGGCAAGAAGAATGATCAAAGTTATGGAATATTTTCTCACTGGGAATGGCTAAGTGGACTGTACATTTCCACCTGGAAAAGAGCTGAATCCTATATAAAAAATAGATTGGAGAGAATTGGTTTTCTCTCTTTCGTCTAATAGTAGAATTTACTGTATTAGGCTAGTAAGTTCCAAAGTGAAGAGAAATAAAAGGAAATTATTCTGCAGGCAACATGTGGATGAAACAGAATTCCCAGGCACAAGACTTTTTGAGTGTCAGCTGTTTATTTGGGCTCACAAACAATTTGGATTCATTCCTGCATGCAGTGAGAGTTACTTTAAGAATACCTAACTCAGAAATGCAGATGTGGGTTTAACAACATACATGAATGACTATCTGAGGCATATGCATATGCAGGACATGTATGTCAGGGAGAGGGTTGAGAGGAAGCAAGTGGAATAGGGAAACCTAGATATATGTTTTGGAATGAGCTACAATTCCTTGCAAAAAGCTCACATGCATAGAAGCAACAACATGTCGATAGCTCCTAAAAGAATCTGCCTCGTTCATCCCATGGTAATATCTCCTCAGGAAAGCATTTCCGTTCTTCCTTTATCAATTTTGAAAGTTGAAAATTCACCAGATGATACAAAAATCCTGTCAATCATTGACAGCCCACATACTATTCTAGATTTTGAACAAGCAGAACTTTATATCTCCAAGTTTCACCATCTTTAAGATTCTTGCTCTTCTCATTTTCTAAAATCAGAAAAGGAATTAATTTAATGTTCCTTTCTGAGGAAGTCAGCTGGTTTTCTCCCCAAAAAAAAGAGGTTAGGCACAAGGGAACGGACAATACCCAGTTCTAATAATTCAGTGGTGGGATTGGAGGTTTATCTCCTTTGGCTTCCCCTTACTAAAGACTGACTGCTTATTATTTTATATAGATCTCTGTATAAAATATTTACTCAGAACCATTTCTACCAAATTTTCATAAAGGTATTCCAGCCATGACATAACTGCCAGCCAAAAATGTAAGTGCAGGTATAAACTGCATAGGCTTAGGATCATATTTAAGTACAAGACAGCTAACTTTTTTAATTTCCACTTTTTTTCCTTGCTTTTGGATTTTTCAACTGGGAAACTGATCACACAAGCATAAACACATGTTAATTTTCAATTAAATGTTGTTCATGTTTATAGCCAGGAAATGTGCCTATATCACCATCTGAAAGACCTGAAGAAAAATTTTCATAAACACACAACCAATTTTACATTTCATTTGTGATTCAGTTCTGTTTGAAAACAATTTCAATGCATCATGCCTCTCTACAAGGTCTGCTTGAAGACGGCCTCCAACAGCAAGCCCTGCTGTAATTGTTAATGTCAAATGTTTCTATGGTAGCTTTTTCCACCTTTACCTAACGTATTTCATTCCTTTCTGAAATAATGTCACTCTTCTATGAAACAAGCTATTTTAAACCTGTTGCCATACAGTTATGGAACTTCTCAATGTTATAAGCCTCAAAAACATTTCATGTTGGGAGGTTAGAAAATTCCATTGACATAATTGAAGGGAGGAACCTGTGATGAATCAATTATATTTCTCTGATTAGTGTTAAAAATTACATTAAACTTTTCAGTCTTAACACAAAGATGACTTTTTTTAGTTCTTAAAACATGTCATATCCAGGAAAAAGTTGGTTATGATACTGAAAATACCCTGAAAGCAAATACACAAAGCTCTACAAGAACAAGCCATGTCTTGGACTCCAGCATCAGAATGCTTTGTAAACACCCATCATGTTCAAAATAGAATTCTGCATGTGTGAATATGTGTTGTACTGCTTAGCTGCCCACAACTTTTATCCTCCATTGAATTTATCACAGGGAAAAGATACTAAAGAAACACTAATTTCAAGCAAAGTCATCCAACAAGCCATTTTTGCACAATACATACTGGGCTACAATGCTGCATGGCAAACATTTTTACAGCTTAATTGTCAAAAAAATCTGGTGCAATCCACCAAATAGGAAAAATGTAGATAGCCTACCAGTTAGTACACTAAACGGTTGAAACTTATAGCAGAAAATCCTGGAAGATAACCTTATTAGGAAATCATTCTACATTTTCATTGTTAGTAATTATGAGGATTGTCTCCCAAATTTTCATTTTATGATGCTCAATAGAAAAGAGAAATAATAGGTTAATGTAAATATGATGTATTTACATATAGTTATATATAAAATTATTAGTACAACACAGGTGCATTATAAATGACCAAAAAGGAAAAAGTATTCCAGCCTGATGTTGTCATAACTTTTTTTCTTCTGTATAAACAAGTAATTTTTTCTCTCTAGAGTTCCATTGTAAATCAACAGATTACTACATCTGCCATATTCCAGGGATAAAAAATTTCAACCTTGTGAACATAATAGTGATTATCACACTGAGGTATCTTCACAGTCCTGCAAAGTGAAACTTAAAAGAACCAGAAGCAAATGAAGAAAATGCTGAATACTCTGTGTCTTGATAAGCACACAGGAATGGCAAAACCTGAAGCTAAATAACACTAGCTAAGGATATTCTGCTTGATATTATAATGTGTATTTTAAATAATATTCACTTGTCCCAAAATATCAACCAAAGGAAAAGTTAGTTAACGGTTAGAGAAAAAGGAGAAATTCTGGACTCTAGTTAGTTTCTTCAAAGGCACAAAATTTTCTTTGAAGTATAAACTTTATATAATGCAGACATTGAATTTGTCAAATCAGATGATATGATTTGTTCTGGTTATTGATCACATATTTTTGCACAGTATTTTTAACATGTGAGGGGCTTTGCCTGTTTTTTATTTGACAATTAAAATCTATTTGGCACGGGGAAAGAAAAGAAAGATAGATGTTCAGCAGTCAAGGTTGAGGCAGACAGTAAGGGTTTACTAAGATGAGCATAAAAAAAAAGCGCCAAATAAAACTAAGCTTAATGCCCTACACAGGAGCTAGTTTTTATAAGATCATCAAACACAACTCTTATGCTAAGTTTCTTTTGTTTGTCCAGTGATTTGTTTGTGGTGCTGCACACTACTCAGACCTCTCTAAATCCCTGGCCTTAAGAACAAGTGAGGCAAATTCAAGAACTGCAGTTGTTTGTTTCTGCTCCACAGAAACATTTAATCGCTTCTCATGGTATGATGTTTCTATCTTGTGACTTCTACTCACGTTAAAATTTTGGTGTGCACTTCATACAGGGTGTTAACCAACTCCATCCCAGATCATTTTGGATGCAAAGGAAAAAATGAAGCTAGTTTTCAAATACTAAGCTTCCATTAACTGAAAATACAGTATTAATTTAGTGCAGGTCCTTCCAGACTGCATGGAGGGATGGCAGAAAATAAAGGAATAGAAGCAAGGGAACTTACAGTTTCACGTTTAATGGAAAACTTATTTATTTTTATTTTTAGTCATTTTTAAATGACCCAGATTGGTCCTATTTTGCAACAGATTTCCATAATAATTAAACCCAAATATATAGAAAAAGAGCCTGATCACATTTCATTATAGTAAGGTCAAAGAGATTTAAGTTAAAGTCATAATCAGAACAGTTATAAAGACTTGAAGCAAACTGTCTTTTGATCAATTTTTCCATTATAATTCTGGCTTATTCAAGTTGCATAATAAAGACCAAAGCACCCCAATTAACATTGTAACATTTTTCTTCATTACAATTTGTCATTCTATTTCTGAAATATAAGGTGAGTACTTCTTTCTTTTTTCCTTCTTCTCCCAACATGGTCAGTCTGAGGTTATGGCAGCAAACCTGTTATAAATTGTCTGCAAGTAGCTGTGCTGTCCTGAAAGCAGCATAGGAGAATAATTGTCTCTGAAATGTCTTTCTGTGATTTCCTTTTGCTCTGGGCAGGTAGTAAATTTGCTGTGACCTCTGGTGGCACAAATTATGATGTTAGTTTAGCTGCACTTGTTTTGTGATTTGGGTCAGAGAGGCATTATGTCTCAACTCCATTTTTTCTGCCTCTCCTGTTGACTGCAGTGTGTGGATAGCAACCACTCTTTCATGCCTCCTGTTCATGAGGTGTAAAGAATTCAGCTTCTACCCAGGTTACTTCAAGGGCATGTAAACTAAATGACAGCAGAAATGTTAAGAATTGTGTTGGAGCTAAGAAGAGAGTGTACATATTCCCCACACTGACACACCAATGTCTGTTTTTACTGTCATTGTCAGAGCAATGCACTTTTCAGCAGGGGTGAAGACAAAAAGTATTAGCTACAATGAGAACACAAAAGCAATAAAAGTGCAGTAGGACTCTTCAGTATTGCCTGCAAGATTATAAGACCTTACTTCTAGGACTAAGTCCAAATACATCATAACTCTGACAGGGTTAGCTATGACAGGCAATTGGAATACATGAGAAAAATTGAAACGCTCTTTTCTGACATGTAAATAAAATGGATTCCTGCAGGACTACCTTCAGATCCACTAAGGCAATGTAATGATAATTCCTTACTTAAGGAAAATGTACTTATTTGGCATTAATTTGCAAGATCTGAGCAAAATTTTAAGAGGGAACTTTTCATTTTGGGGAAGGAAGCTTAAAAATATCAATCCACTACAGGACTGAAGAATCAGGAATTATGGTTGAATATTGGCTGCTTGGTAGAGGAGGAATTGGTTGGATGGTCGCATCCAGGGCATAGTGGTCAATGTTCTAATGTCCCAATGTGCGTTATTGACAAGTGATGTGTGTCAGGGGTCAGTACTGGGACCAGAACTGATGATGCCTTCATCAGTGGCATTAGCACTGGGACAGAATACAGCCTCAGCATGTTTTCAGATGACAGTGAGCAGTGCAGGTGACCAGCCTGAAGGACAGAATGCTATCCAGAGAGACATGGACAAGTTCAAGAAGTGGGCCCATACGAATCTGTTGAGGTTTATCAAGGTGTTGCTCCTGGGTTGGGGTAACCCCTGCAGTCAACCCAGGCTGGGGGATGAACAGAGCAAGAGCAGCCCTGCTCAGAAGGACTTGAGGAGGAAAGCGGAAGAGAGGCTGGAGATGACCCAGCCATGTGCACTCCCAGCCCAGAGAGCCAAACGTGTCCTGGGCTGCATCCAAAGCAGTGTGGACAGCAGGGTGAGGGAGGGAATTCTGCCCCTCTGCTCTGCTCTGGTGAGACCCCAGCTGCAGTGCTGCATCAGCTCTGCGGATCCCAGAAGGATGCAGCACAGGAATGATGTGGATCTCCAGGAGTGAGTCCAGAGAAGTGCTACAAAGATGATTTAGGGCTGGAGCACCTCTCCTACAAGGAAATGTTAAGAGAATTTGGACTGTGCAGCCTTCAGCAGGCTTCAGGGTGACCTGGTTGCATCCTTTCAGTACTTAAAGGGGGCCTGTAAGAAAGATGGGGACAAACATTTTAGCAGGGTCTGTTGAGACAGCACTAGAGGTCACGGTTTTAAACTAAAAGATGGTCAATTTAGATTAGATATAAGGAAGGTTTTTTTACAGAGGAGGTGGTAAAACAATGGATACCCTGTCCCTGTTCATTGCAGGGAAGTTGGACTAGATGATTTTTAGGGCTCCCTTCCTGCCCAAATTATTCTATGATTCTATGATTTATAAAGCCATTCACAGCTATAACTCAGAATTTTAAAAGACCATTCAAATTTACTGATTTATACAAGTGACCTTTTCATTTTCTCTTGCTATATCAAACACTTGGAGATGTCTGTGACTTCTGTAATGTTATTCTTTAATTACATTTTCACTGTATTTTGGGGTTTTTTAACCAGGAGTTTCACGTTACTCAATGTTATGCACCTCCTGAACCACCCAGATTTTGCAGGGTGCCCACAAAATCAGTAAAAAAAAAATTAGTCTTATCTATAAAATCACATGGAGTAAAACCCAAGGACTGGTCTTCTGAGAAACTTCCCTTACCTGTCTGCTGTGGTAAACATGTCAGATTGAGGATTCTCTATATGTATTTATTCTTCCTGCAGGTATTTAAAATCAAGCAGATCTTGCAAGAAAAACTCCTATGGTAATTTTTTTTTTCTAGGAGTCCCATTTCTAACAGCTTCAGAAGCAGCTCAATTTTATAAGATTAACAGTTTTAAAGTCTCTTGTGATGCCATCACTCCAAGGACTTTTTTAAAAATTTGAGTTTACGAAAGTTTTATCTGAGAATAAGCCATTAGCCTCAAGAAATATTTTTAATGTCCAGAATCAGAGTTAGTCCTACAGGAGATAAGGATTTTTACTATGTCCAGGAAAATAAGAGATCATATTTTTAAAAGATGCACAATTAAAATACTTGGATGAACTTGTGTCTCATATTAAGTATTTTATAATATAAAGCAATAGAATAATCTTATACAAAACAATTATGCAATTCATTATAAATTAGTTATACTACAAGAATTAATGAAAGTAATGAAAGCAACCCATTTCCACTATTAACAACTACAGAAAACCAGTGTATTTCAATAGCACTGGATATACAATTATCAAGAAACTGAGTACCTTTGGATTTTTTTACTCTAAAAGCATTTATTAATAATAGGTTCATCTGAATCAGATACTTGGCTCTGAGGCACAGATAGACTCTTAGAAAATGTCCTGTTTTGATACCTGTGTTACCTGCAATCTCTCTTCCAACAAATTATTGCTTTTTTTAAAAAAAAAAAAAAAAGGTCACTGAATTTTGGAACAAGCTTTTAGAAAACTGATCGATATCAGCTTTGTGAAGTCTGTATTCTGAGTCAGCTGGCTGTCAGTGCTTTGATTGGAAAAGCTCTCCGCAGCTGAGGGAGAAAGCTCCCAAACAGCTGCCAGCGGCGTGGCAAGGCTGCCTTGCTTGTTGTTCAGTGCCAGCCTGCAAGACAAGTCCTCACCCCCACCCCTTTCCTTCAGCACTTGCTTTCAGTGACAGTGACAGATGCAGTGTTGCTTCTCACACGTTTAGTGCATGATCTATATATTCTGTTAACACTTCATCTGGGTCACCGAAGGAGTGAGGATGCTAAGATGAAGGTCCAGCAACATAACAAACACATTTTTCTTACTGTTACACCATGTTGTAGACTGTCAGTTGTGGAAGTATTTGAACTTTTCCAGTACTCTGCTTTCTCATCAACTGCCTTTGACTCTTAGCAACAATCACAAACTGTTCAGCTCAGGGCTGAACAGAAATGTCAACACCTTGCTGAATTTTTTCCATCTTTATATGATTTTATATGCTAATAATTACTTTATTTCTCATGTTGTTTCCTTGGGCCTATATAATCTGAGAGTAACTGAAAAATGTACACATTTCTTCTATTTTTATAGGTATTAATTGCTGAATTTTATTACCTGCTGCCTGGTTTCCACATTATTGCCAACATATGTGGGTTTTTCTGTTCAGTTTCTTTATTCCAGATGTTGTTCACAGTGACACAAAAAATCTCTGTCTTACTACAGAACACAGATATAAAAAAGCATAGGTAGTTCCTAGCCTAAGAAAATCATACAGAAGGAAGCTTAGGAAACCTAAGAAACACGAAGAAACTTCTCTGACTTCACTGGAATTTGTAACAGCTGCCCATTGGCAAGGTACTTTGTATTCTTACTGTCTGAAAATTCCTCCTCTATGCTATGTTACCCTTTCACTAAGAATCTGATGTTTTCTAGTCTACTAGAAAAAGTAGAAAGAAAAATCATTTCACTAGACACAACTTTTAATGTCCATATTCATATCACCAGCTGACTTTTACTACTTGTTTGCACCTCCTTAAACTCTATGTTACTTTGGAACATACGTGAAATTTGACCAACAAATTTGTTTGGAGAAAGCCCCTCGAGTGATTCACTGAGCATTACTGAATACTAGGGGAAAATTATCAAAAGGGAGCACAGTATATTAAATGCATCACCTTCTTTAAATGCCTGTAGAAGCATTACTGAAATATTCCAAGTAATTCTAGATTCAGTAATTTAGTAAAGCTCAGAAAAAGCTCATGACATGATGAGAAAAATTTACGCTGAGCAGTGGAGATGCAAAGTAATTCATCCTACAAGGAAATTACTATCAAAGATTACCAACCTAAAACATTTCCACTTGTATTAGTATAATGTCTTCTAGACAAAAAAAGAAATCAAGCTTTAATGCATTGCAAATATAATCAGCACTTAAATGTGCTGTAGCAATTCTTAGTCCTCATGAAAATTGTCAAGTCTGAGAAAGTGATAGTTTAAAGTAATTCCCCAAAGCAGTCATAAAACATTTGCACAAACTATTCTCAGTGCTTTTTTCCTCTGCCTTCTCTATGTTGTTGTTAAAAGGAAGGAGAGAAGAGTCAGGTTGCCATTTGAACATTGATCAATAGAGGCCATTGTGGAAAAATACCATACATAACCAAAAGTTCAGCCTTAAAAACTGTCAAATTCTTGTAACCTGGGGAAAATTATAAAAAAAGATAAAACCAAAACTAAAAGCCTGATAGTGTTGTTGCATCAACCTAAAGGTAATTTCTCAATTTTTAGCAAAAAAAAAAAAAGTGTAATTCAAACAGTCTGAGCTTTCCTGGCTTTCTCCTTTTGTCTTGACTACCTTAGACTGTCTCGCCACTTGATGCTTCAGTTGATCCTTAACCAAGCTAGGCTCTATCTTTCCCTTACATCTTTCTCTCCACCCCATCTGAAAATCCTCAACTAATGAATTGGAAATTTAAGAATGAAATAGAAAGCACAAGGAAGATTAAGAATAGAAGCGATAATTACAAGCTGATTTTACCTAAGCCAGAAATAGACATTGTAGTTTTAAATTGAAGGCCTAGGTGCTGATAGTTACCACTGCAGGAAGAAGGTGCAGAACCTGAACCAAAGCTCTTGGAAGAGGAATCTTGTCTATAATTGTTCAATTGTTCAAGGAGGTGAACCAACTTACCTCCTAGAATTAACTTTTAGGAGCTTACATCTACAGTAAATTAGCATGACAGCTGCCATTGGCAAACAGTTAGGAGGGAGAATTACTAAATAGCTTACAGTGGCAAAATGCCAAGGGAAAATCATTATAGGCAATGCTGTGTAAGTGCTGCTAATGCACACAAGACGACTTTAAATAGACTGCTGTTTACAAGGGGTTTGATAATTTAAAACAAGTATACTTCTATCATGCCAAAGCTGAGCAGTTGCTTATCTTACAGTAGACCACATGTGATGTAACCACTGTACTACAAATCAGAAGTTAGTGAATTCCTGTAAAAAATGGAAATATTTTCTGTACTTACAGAGTTTCTCATTTATACAAAAAATAACTTATCAGTGTCAGCTTGCATGAATGGACTACCAAAATGAAATTCAGCATTTCCTGAGTATTTAATCTAGATACCTTCAGCTGAGATTACAGACAGGTATGGTCATTTTTTTTTTTCTACAAGGAAAGAAGTAAAAAAGACTTTAAACAGTACAGATTTTTTTCTTCCTTTCCCCTTAGTTAAGTTGTATAATGGATTGGTAATTCTCATGATATTCACTAACAAAAAGCTACAGCCAAAAGAAACCCCAGTGTCCTTAGGTCTCCTTATGTGTCAAAAAGAAAAGCCAATACATTGTGTTTTCATGTAAATGTAGTCTACATCACAAAAGGGAAGAATAATGCTGTTTAACACTAAGTGTCCAAATTCAGTATGACTGACTACCTTATCTCCTGTCTAGTATATGAGCTTCCTAACAACTTTTTCAACCTCTTCAAAATATTCTGACAGGTCTCACACTTTAGTCAAGATTCTAAAGCTACTAAGGTAAATACAATGAAAGAAAGTGCAACAGATGGCCAAATACATTTATACATGCATCAGCAGGCATTTCTGAAAAAGAGATACTACAGATTAAACAGCACCAGAGATTACATGGATACAACTAAGAATGTGGGCCTGATTTTTAACAAGCCTTTGTTTATACAAAAGAGTGCTATTTTCTCCTATTAGGATTTACATTTATGCTATATTCTCATAGGTCTTTTTAATGGCGAGGCAAAAGCCCCCAAAACCCTATATTAAAACTTTCAGATTCCCTATCCTTGAATTCCTTCCATTAGGTCCCAGAAAATGTAAGTTCCCTGTACTTACTGTGAAGCCTTTCGACTGCATATGGAGCAAACAATTGAGAATTATTCCTGACTGCAGTACAAGGAAAAAGTAATAGAACAACTAATTAGTATAGTATTGCTTCACTACAACTTTTCTCTTGGGAAAAAAGCTATTGCAGAAGGGCAGTGGAGTCACAGACCCCACATCACCTTGTTTACACCTTTTTTTTTTTTTGCAAGCACTGTGGATTCAGCTTCCTACTACACCATCATTAGCCTAAGCTTTGCTTCTCAATTTGCTAGATACTATAGTGCCCAAATAAAAAGGAAAAGGAATCCCTAAATCTCAACAAAGAGGCACAGACCCATAACTCTTACTTGATTCAAGGATATGTTGCCATTTATGAGTTTTTTAGGATTTGAATATTTAACGTTTTTGCCCACCCCCACTGTTTTCTGTTAAAGAAATATATCATATAAACGAAACATTCAAATTTTGTAGTACTAACAGAATATTGGTAATTTATTCAGAATTGTGCCATAATATTCAAATCTGGAGAAGAAAGCACTTCTAGGAGACACTTGCTTTTCCTCTAAAACTCATAAATTTTAACTTGCCTTGATATTCTTATTTTAAGTCAAATCAAATTATTCTGAGAGTCAGGTACAATGCAGAACAAAAAAGCAGCCAAATAAGTCTCCCATTAGAGTTATTTCTTTCTCAAAATACCTATTATATTTTGAAAGAGAAAATGCAAAAACAATTAAAAAAGTGAAACACTGATATGGAGAGAACAAAAATGTTTAAATTAATAGAAAGTTCAAAAACTTTCTCACAGGAATAGGATGACAGCTTTACAGAACAAGGATATTGCATATTGTATTCTGACGATACATAATACACCTTGCATGTGGAACAAATCCTTTTTGTGTCAGACATCCCCTGGATCAAATTAAGATTAAGGATGACACATATTGTCATGCAATATGTTTTTTTCAGGGGAAGACTGTCAGAACAAAATTCTGTGTTGCTAAGTAGATGAAAAGGTTCATGCCTGTTAATTCTAGTTCACATATTCAAATATTTTCATAAATTCTCCAATTAACAAACATAAGGGATATGTTCTTATATGAAATTTGAGGAGTACTTTGCCTTTTGAAAGAATCAAATACATAAACATGTGAATCCTCAATGTTGGTGCTACCCATGAGATTCCAAAGCATGAAACATTATAGAAATGTATATCTAACCAATTTTTTTTTCAGAAGAAGGTAGAAGCAGGCAATATGACTCTGTAATTTCAGGGATTCATCATTTTCTTCCAAATTGCAAAGATGTTAGGATTCCCTGGAGTTCTCTAAGGCCAAAAGAATTATGAAGATTCATATCATCCAGTAAAAGGTGTACAGGCCACAAGCAATAATGATTGAGTTATTATGGTTGGAATAGTAAATAGGCATATGATATTGGGAGTCATTTCCAAGCAATAATTTTTGGCTAGATTCAAAACCTTCCTTGAAGGCTTAAAGAAAGAGCAAGCTACTCAGTGTGTAGAATTTTGTATTCATTCAGAATAGGTGGACTTTTAAAAAGATTAATTATATCCTTTTTGCATGTTCATGTCATTAAAAATGAACAATTAAGCACACTGTGCCTACGTTTCTAATCTTTGTTATATCATTTTTCCTTTGCAGTGGAGTAATAGCAGGAGAAAACAACGATGAACAGTGAATTGTCAGGAGAAGCATGTGACAAATCTGTACTGTTGCAATTAAAACTTATAGTTAACTGTTGTGTCTCACCATTGAATAAAACATCCCACTGCAAAACCAGTGAAATGCACATGGGAGCATACTTGGAAAGACAACAGTAGAAAGTGCATACTTCTGGGATGAAAATAATCCAGATTGAACATGTCTCCCTAATTATTTAGGGCATTTCTTTAGGGCTTCCAGATGAGAATACTTTTAAACAGAAAGATGGGAACAAGAAGCCATACTTTTCTGGATTAGTTTTGTAGATTGATAATTACAGACATAACATTTTTTAAAGTATAAACATTTATACATAGTGATGTATACATATATACATATACTTTTTAAAGTATAAACATATACATAGTGATGTTTTCTTTAGAAATACACAGCCACTTCCCATTCAACAATGGTAGTGCCCGTTCAGTTTCTTTAAGAGAAGAAAAATAGATTATGGTTACATGTAATAATTGATTACTATTCTATCTGAAAAGCCTGTTTCCGTGGGAAAGAGACAATAAGTACACTGCGTGACAAGAAACAGTAGGTAAATATGAAAGCAGCAAAAATGGGGAAGAATAGCAATCTCATTAAAGTATAGAATCAGTTGCAAAGCCAGGTAAAGGAGTGAATGATCAATCTTTAAAAATCAATTAGTAAAGGAATTTCTCCATACAATCCTTTAGAGTTCTAGGTAATGGGAAATAAATCCTCCTTGGATTTTAGACTTCATTTTTGGATTTAAACCAGCTAGACTTTTATTTATTAAACCTATGCTTTTTTTTTTTTTAATGTTTAACCAAACCTTATTGCTGATCTCTGAAATCTGTGTATTTTCATGGGCAAACTGAAAAAATTCTATGCCATGTGAATAAACTTCAATATATTTGAATTTTAATTAATCCATACTATAGAGTGTCAGTTTTAAAAGTGAATCACTTAGAGCTTCTTGGAATTTAAAGTCAGAAATCACTCTAATGATGCTATGAAAAGTTCAAATCACATTCTGACACTCTAACTTCACTGTCTGCCAAAACCAATCATGAGCAGTTTCCAGCTGACAACTCAGTCTAAGTTGTTGTTGTTTTGGGTTTTTTTTCCTTTCATTATGTCAATTTTCATCCAGATGATTGGACAGATCTGATGCATTATGTATGATGTAAAGTTTTTACTGGAAACAGCTGAAAAACAGGAATGCCCTAAGCACAGATGGGCTAAACCTGTCCTTTCATAGCATGGGATAAATCATAACATGTCACTGTCAGTTAACCTGATTATAACAGTATGATTCCTCACAAAAATCTTCTGCAGGTTATTATCTTTTGATAGGGTAATATTGCTTACAGAATACAGAGTTCTTCAGGCTTCTGACTTAGCTTTTACCATGTATAACATACCTGAAAAAGCCTTGAAAGGTCTCCAAGTCTATATTGAAAACGGCAGTTTCTGCTTTCTGCTTATCCAGAGTACTGTAATTCCTGATATTCCTTCCCATTACCCAACCTACTATATCAATCCATATGCCTTTCTGAAAAACTTTAGGAAAAACTTAAATGAAATTCACCACAATATGCATGCTAACAACACTGGATTCCAAAGGCTGAATCACCTAAAACATTTTCTCTAATGCTCATTAATTAAATAATAGTTAGCTACTAGAAACACAAGTCTCACTGCTGGTCTTTAAAATTCCACAGCAAAATTCTTGCAGTGAGTAGCACCACAGCAAGTTAAAAATGTAGAAAAGTAAGTTTCTGGCATAATGGTGTACTAGAGAAGCAACACTCCTGTTTTGGAAATGGAACCACGGAAGATAGCAAGAATTATCCAACACACATTTCTTTCTGTGGGAATCAGACATTTCCAAAGGACTAGATTAGACTGGGAGAAATGCAAGCAGACTTTCAAAAAGTTAGCCTTATATAAAAAGGTTATTAAAGTTTTTTTGACAGCATGCCCACAACAGAATCACTAGTTATAAAAGGCAAAACACTTCCCCAAGTGAAGAAAACTACACCAGTATTAAATCAGTCTTATGTTCTTTAAATCAAGACAATTTTTTAATGTATGTGACTGTCACTACTGTGCTTTATGGTAGGGTATTCATACCTAAGTTCTTCTGTAACCTTTCTTAGATACTAACCAGAGGTGGTGGTGAGTAGGAGTAGGCCAGGACAAAAGGGAAAAAGAAGACAGAGGAAACACAACCACCATTAATACAAGTAGCAGTAGAATAACTTCTGTAGATAAAATATTTTTTAAATATGACCTTAAGAGCTCAGCCCACTCAATTCCAAATCTATCATGTACTTTGAGGGAGGAATATCTTACATATATATATAGGATCTATTTGCAACTTTCTTCAAATGTGGCAGAAAACATTAAAATACAGGGGATACATAAATAAAAAACAAAATTAAGAGGAAAAAGCATAGAAGTAGGTATTTATGTGAATGCAGAAAAGTCTTTCCTTCTATTGAAATTCCTCCTATAGGAGGAATTCTTGTCCAGTTCTTGGTTTCTAAATCTGTGGATAGTTTTGAGCATATTCATTTCATTACTGAGTGAAAGCTCCCTCTGATTTGACATTCAGGGTAGCCGTGACCTGGGAGTGACAGGACAGGGCTGGCACAGCAGACTGAGCACATCAGTGGTCCCTGGTTGCCCTTAACACAGAGAATGAGGTGCAGGAGTTCCATAATGCATGTGCAGACAAATCAGGGTGTTGGTGCACCTGTAAAGCAGATGTTGACTGAGCAAGTTCATGCCAACAGGACTTGTGGTAGAACAGCACAAGCAGAGTGCAGAAAAATGTGTACACTGTAAAATGCTCAATTAAAGAACTACAGTGTTAGAAGAAGCAAGAAAGATATCTGGCAAAAGCTGGAAAGCAAATGATCAAGGCCTGGAGCAGGTGGATCTTCCACTATTCTTTTGAGGATGCAAGAAGTATAAATAAACCCAACCAACAACAACAACAAAAAAACCCCAAAAAAAACCCCAAAAAACCCCAAACAAACAAAAAACCACACAAACAAACACAAACAAACAAAAAACCAAAAAAAACCAACACTGACTGAGGGAAGAAAATGAAGGAAAATTATATGCATTTTGTGTCCAGCTCTCAGGCCTGATGATCTCAACCTTCATGGCTAAGACCAATGAGGACCAAATACAGCAGTCAGCATTGTCAGCGAGCATCAGCCCTGATGAACTTTACTTACTACTGATCAAAACAAGATAGTTAAAGACTAAGTCTTTGAGTGCCTAATGACTGATAGTCATTATAAACTATCCACTGCTTTTTAATGAATATCAATCCAGTAAAGCACTGTTTTAACGTTTTTAAGTTGTTTGATTTGTCAGTCTTCCAAGTACTCCCATCAAGGAAATCCCTAATTCCCCAATGTACATACATATATATAGATATATAAACACATACACACACACATATGCAGTTACAATGCACACCATATTTTTAAATTGTGAAAGCACTTCATGCTTCTGTCACAGTGTTGTTATTTGCTTAAAAACTTTCCAAGGGTACAGCTATATTCATGCTCATTTTGTTTCCTGCTGAGATGCTGGTTTATGATGTGCAGATGAATGTTTATTCAGAATGTGCTGAAATATGGGTATCTTCCAGTTGCCAGTTGCACAGTTGTTAAATATGGCTGGCCATGACTTGACTTTTAGGCATTTTATATTGACATTAAATTTTAAATCATATGAAATAGGAGTCTTGTAAGGTGTTACAGAAGATTTAAAGAGAATCTTAACTCAAGGGAAAAACTTAAGGACAGTCACTGTTTCTTTTTTCTCCTCCACTCAACTCTAAATAATCAAGGGATATAGACATTTTACTCCGTCTTTGATCAGCCTTCCTTATTTCTAAATTAATCTATTTAACATAGCCCAGTGATGATACACATGAGTACTTTAATAGGATGTAGAATTGAGTTTTAGAATGTTATAATTCAGAAATGTTAGGAGGACACCACCAATGCTGGATACTGAAGAATGTTTCAATTACAAATTAAGAAAACATTAATTAACCATATTTTAAGTTTGTATACTTTGCATAGAATATATGCTTCAGGAACAAATACTGACAAAGCAATCTGGAAAGAATACAACTTGTCACCAAGAGGTGACTGGAGAAAAACAAATTAAGGGGAGTAGGGGAAAACTGAAGACATGAAATATTTTCAAACATATTCTGAAAAAAAAAGTGAAAATACTTAGAAAACATCATAACATAATGCATGAATGTTTTACATGTAGCATGCTAAATTAGGCTGTTAGATCTCTTGAATGAAGTATTGCCTAAACAAAACAGATCTTTATTCAGTGAACCATAGAAGGCCTAGAGCACAAAACTATCAGTGGTCAAACTGCCCAGCAGCCTTAACCCAAAGAAATAACACTACTTTCTGAAAATACTTTTTTTCAACACCAGAAAAACTCTTCTAGATTATTTACTCCACTCATATCCAAAGAAGCACTTGGGGTCCAGTCTTTAACATTATTGGATCCTTTCATTCTACATATATAACTATATAGAGATACCTGATAATATAAGAGCATTTTTCAGTTTTTACATCTTCATCCCCAGTCAGATATAGTTATTTTGCTTATTGCTTTATCATAGCAGCATGAAATGTAAAACTCCATGTTACTTCAATAGTACAAATTAAACGTATTTAGACTTTACACTATAAATTCTTGCCTTTGCTTGGGTCTCTACTGGGGAAAATGCCAAGCCCCAAAATTTCTTGTGCCTCCTGTTGGGGACTGATGTGAAAAGAAAAAAAGCTAATACAATAAGTTTAAACTCACTTTTCTTGTCAACACAAAAACCTTCAGCTATGAGCGCTAGAGTTAAAAATTACAGAAAAGCACTTAAAACCTGGCATAGGATGACTGTGAATTGGCATTCTGGTGCAACTGCAAAGAAGACAAATAAAATCCCAATATGAGGACAATCATTTTCATCAGAGAACAAGAAGCAGTAACGTAAGTGCAGGTGGTCTCAGAGAGTTTCATTTGGAGTATCAGGTGCACCTCTGGGTAGGCACATTCATCAAAGACAAATATGGAGAATAGAAATCTTACCCTTTAAGTGAAGACTAGAAGAATAGGACTGTTTTCATCTGGAGAAATAAAGAGTGAAAGGGAAGAATTACTACATTAAAAATATGGCAGAAATGGTCTAAGCACAGAAAGAGTAAGTAAGCTCTAACCTAGAAAGGCAGGAGTAAATGACATGCAGAAAGCTGAGTGCTCTTTGGAACTTGCCAACTTTAGGAAGTGGGATAAATGACATAATGCAGGAAAAAAAGAATCTAAAGATCACTTCCACTTCACATGCTCTAATAATCCCTATTCTGCACTGTCAGAGAGACACAGTGGAATAATTTTAAAATAAATAAAAGTCATAAGCTGTCTTCTGTAGTTGGCATATGAAGGCCTAGAAAGAATGACTAATTTAAGATTATAGAGAGATTACATCTATTTTGATCACAGAAGACCACATATTAAATATTTGCTTTATATTTAATGACTGAGAACCTCCCTGACCCTTCCATCAAAATGTCTGCTAAGTAGTCCCAGTGGTAGCAACAGAACACAGAATTCTGCAGAACAGCTTTTCAGCCACTCCTTGCAAGTCAGGGGTAAAAAATTTTGTTATATTTATTTCACTCCGTATAATGATACCTATGTCCTGATTTAACATATATATCCTTAAAAGAAAGGAAAAAAAAACTCAGGATCCTACTAACCTCAAATATTTTATCGCCTCTTTTTTTTTTTTGACATGCAGTCATGTCAAAGCCCAATAAATTAGCATTGGTCTACATGTGCTTTCATAAGACAAATCTAAAAAAACTGTAAAACATTCCAATTCTTTACATGAGACCTCTAAATATCCTCTCTAATCTTCATCTGAATACATATTCTGAATTAATTATCCCTGCACCCCAAATTATTTATAAAATGCATTTTTGCAACGGCACCAAAGAGTTGTTTTTCACCTCTTTCAAAGGTATTCTTCCTATTGCTAGATTATCACATTTTCGGTACTAACTTCTTACAATTAAAATGCATATTCAACTATTTTTTCCGACTGTGCCCTCCTAACTACTAAAGGTTTGAATACTTGCCATAAATGCTTCTCAACATATGAGAAGTAGATTTATATCCTTAAAGCTTTATAATTTACCAGAAAAATGACACATCTTGCTTTTTTGAACTTTAAAATTTATATTATTCATATCTAATAAATCAAAAGTGTGCTAAATCACCTGCATTCTTTAAAAATATGCAGTTTTTTTTCTTCTGGTATTTCTGACAAATATGCGTGCACTTCTCTGCTGATGTGGTATTTGAAAGAATTAATTAAAAGCATGTATGCTTACAGTGTTTTGACACTCGTTGCATTCTACAGTCAAGATCTATGTCTAAAATCTACTGATTACACCTGAAATTAAAAATATTTTCAAATACCATTGGGTGCAATTCTTTTTAATTCCATGTAAACAAAACTGCACATGAGTTGTTTGGTAGCATTTGTCTAGAAATTTTAATTAGTAAAGAGCAAATGGTTCATTTGATGTTCAAACCTGATTTCCAGCATTAATGGATAGATGAATAGCTATGCATGGTTAACCAAAGAAAAAGAAAATTGTATATGGTATTAACTAAAAAGAACATGTCATTTTGATGACTTCTTTTGCAAGTAAAGGCAGACATCATAATAGCCCACTTTTAATCCAAAGTTAAATAAAAAAAGAAAAGGAAAAACAAAATCTGTTCTTCAAGACACAGAGCCAGTAAGGAGCTTCAGGTGCAAACTGAAGTGAAGGGAGAGGCATGTTTCCAACAGAGAGATCTGCCAAATGAAACGAGGGGTAGCCAGGCAGATTTAAGCAGGTATGTCAACCTCTTCTGATACAATCCTGAATTTAGCAGTGATGGTCACAAATTTTTCTATTGCTGCAGACTTTTGAAATAAGCCTAGATAGTTGCACTTTTCAAATATGCTCAGCTGCAAATAGGAATTAGTATTTGATGCTTCTATATCATCCACTATATGGGAGGTAAAATCAGATCAGTGATACTATTCTTTCTGACTTCATAAGTTCCATATCCCTTGCCTGAGCACAGAAAGCATCCTGGGCAAGAGAAGACTCTTCCTTTTGCAGGATATTCTGCCATCTCTCTGGTTGATTTTTAGTCCATGGCAGTTCTCCCTTTGCATCTAAGGCACTTTCACTGTCGAGATTTTGATCTTTTGCTAACACAAACCACACAAACACACAAAAAAATCACTGTCGAGATTTTGATCTTTTGCTAATCATTCTTGTGATTAGGAGGCCACAGTTCAATACTATCAGCAAGGAGTATTTTAAGTTTATGGTTTTTCTTCTTTTTCTCAGTGCTCTCCACTGTTCTCTTCATGCATCCTGACAAGCTGCATGGATCACACAGTAATGGCACTGCAGAGCCCACTTTTACCAGCAACAGGGACACTGCAGGACATTTTGCAAGACTATTGTTTACAGAATAGCTCAAATATTACATTTTGTTAGCACATGACATATCTGGGCATGTATCATGATGAGAAATGCTGAGAAAAAACGTCGGTGCTGAGGACACCAACATGTACCAGGGAATGTAGGCTTCAAATGGCAGCTGAGAAAGGCCATGTTTCCTTTCCCTGCTTGAAGTCCAAGTTTTCCTGGTGAAGTGTATGTATTAAGCAACACAAAATATCCTTGGTCTGGCTACCCTCCATGCACACATTTGCTTATATTAAATCATTAGACTACAACTAGTTGTGTGATTTATTAAAAGATTTCAGACAAATATACTTCACAGAATGTCTGCTTTGGGGAAATGTGCATATTAAATAATTTAAGAAACTGTTGCTATGTTATTAGCAACTTTTTGAGAGAGCGTTCTCAGCTACAATAGTCACAATCAATGTTCATAAGATCTTGATTCAGTTATAAAGTAAGATCCATGTTGAATGTTCATTAGTTTTAATAGATTTTGACTAAATTAGTAATGCAAAATAAAATTTTAACTCGAGAGATATAATCTTTGCAAGCAACCAAAGATCCCTCAGTGACTAATTTATTTTTGCTATGTTGCTGTGATGATAATAAAATTTTTAAAATTCTCTGGCACAAATACCTGAAAACCTTTTACTTTTCATTTTGAATGGGTATTCACAATCAAGTTTTGTCAAAAGAATATTATTCCAGGCTGCTATAAAAGTCTGACTGTTCTGGTATTTTTCTGAGCCGTACTTCAAACATTTGTCTGCATCATTTTAACTGTTTGAAACGATTTGGATTGTTTCAAAACAAATTTCTACTTAAGGAAATAGGATCCATTTCTGCTACATCAGACATAGTGCATCAATTACAGTTACAGTGCAATTGTCTCAATGCAGTATTTTCCTCCAAATCAGCTGTTACTCTAAAGGACACATAACTGACTGAATATTGTAGTCCTCATTCCTCTCATCTTTAAATTTTTGTATTCTCTATTTATGCTAAATGTCAACTAGCATTAGCTTCATTATTGGCACTTTTATGTTCTTTCCTGGTAGAATGGAGAGCTCTTATTTTTTTTTTTCTGCAATGGGAGTGCTGACTGACTATTATCAAGTCACCCTCTAATATATTAAATAAACGCCCTAGTCTTTTTCAAAGATTAAATTATTAGACAAATTTTCTAAATCTTTAGCTGTTTTCATGAACTTTCATAATGAACTTATTTTTCAGCCAACCTTCCTAGACAGAAAAACTGCATGAATCCCAAATGCAAAGAATTGCTATTCCCTCCATTTAATGCAAGGCTTGTTTTTCCTGTAAAAATATGTATTTTATGACTGATGACTCCTCCACCAAAAATGCTGCCCACATTCAATGACAAAATTCCTACTTTTCACAAATAGAAAATCAAATACTCCCTTCACAGACCTACAAGCAGCTCCAAGAACTAGTACAATAATAAGCTTAAACAGTAATTTTCCCAGCAATAGCTCAAAAAGTTGAGTCTTATTTTGGTTTTAATTTATTGTTTGTCTGTGATTTGGTATTTGGTGGGTTTTGGTTTTTTTGGTTTTGGGATTTTTTCCCCATAAAATTTAATATCTAACACCCTCTTGCTCTGGGATTCCAGCCTCACTGAAGCCTGTGTAATTTTCTTGATGTATTTGTCTTAAGGGAAAGCCATGTCTGACAATGTTATGTAAGAGTGCCCTTTCTTCAGTACAGAAAATGTCCTGCTTCCTTCCCAGATGTATGTTACCATTTAATTGTTTATCACACAACTGCTTAATTTGAAAAGGCGCCATTATTTCATCACAATTCATAAATATTCTGGAAGAGAAACAGTAAGGCAACTGGTTCAATTGACATGATAAAAAGAAAAAATGTTATCTTTAATTTCTAACACCAATAAATGTACAGCAGAAAAGTAATACAGAATGGGATTGTGACACTGGGAGCAAGTTGACTTCAAAAAGACAGCTGGATACAGCTGCTGCTGAAATGCTCATCAAACACCCCACATGTTATTTTGACATTTCATTTCATGTTCCTTCTGTCCCTCATTTGCCTCAATTCTCCCTTCCTCAAAAGACCTGTATTTCTGAAGAAACATCTTTACTTTGCTTTTACTTCACTGTTTCCTAAGTTTAGGCTGACAGAACTTTGTGCACGTTGCTTTCCCTTGCTGTAGTGTGCTTATGCCGTTCTAGAGACTTCTCCCTAGCAGAAATCTGTACCATCCCATGCTGTAATCTTATTGGTTTATCCCTTTCTTCTCCCTGGCTCCTCCCCTCTGGCTTCCCCTAGTTGGTTCTTCTGAGTAACCACGCTTCTCTTCCCTCTCCTGATAACCCTCTGCGAAAGCCTCCCTCAGCGTTCACCATCTTGGATTTCCAGCACCCTGAACCCTCCCCCACCTCTCCGCCTTTCTCCACCCTCCTCTGACCCTCAACTGTGGACCTTAATAAATCCCTAGAAACTTCAGATGGCGTTCCTGCATTTCTTCCATCGCCACACCTTCACAGAGTCCCGCATCCCCCGCAGCTCCACTGCCTGCTACAGCCACGTGTCTGCCTGGCGTGTTCTGGCCACGGGCGGCACCCTCCACATTCTGGCGTGGGGTGGCCATTTGTGAGTCTTGATACCGCCTTGCCACATTCATTAGGTCAGAAGTGCACCATGAATATCACCCTATTTTCAGAGCTGCACCAAAAGGGCTGCCAAAAGAAGCTACAACAGCAGGCTTTCCCAGTGGCCACAGGGAAACACCTGCTGCCAGGGACTCTCCATGCCTCCATCCCTGCAACCACTATTCCCTGGGGTTTCGCAGGGCTGTTTCCTGCACAGTGCCCCTTGCTCAATCCCAGGTGCCCATCCCTATGGGGGTTCCAGACCAGAAAGCTGTAGGAGCAGCAATGTTGGGGCCTTGCCACAATCGCCTTGGCAGGCTCTTTCCAGTGGCAGTGTGCCTGGAGCTCGAGGCTCTTTAGATCTCTCAACCCTAACCCTAGGCGTAACCCTAACCCTAGCCCTAGTTAATTACTTGAGCCAAGTATCTGGCTTCTCCGACTGAAAAAGATGGAGGAGCAGCCATGTTAGGGCCTTCTCGTGATGGCCTTGGGAGGCTCTTTCCAGCACCAGTGTGCCTGGAGCTCGAGGCTCTTCAGATCTCGAGATCCTAAACCCTACCCGCAACCCTAACCCTAGCCCTAGCTCTTAAGCTGCACCCAGGACCTCAGGTTTTCCAGCTCAGAAAGATGTAGGAGCAGCAATATTGGGGCACTGCCGGGGTGGCCTTGGCATGCCTTTTCCAGCACCAGTGTTCCTGGAGCTCGTGGCGCTTGGACTCTCTCAAGCCTAACCTTAGCCCCTACTGGCAGCTTGTCCCTGGGCCAAGAGGTGCTCATCACCATAGGTGGCACAGATTACAAAGGGTGCAGTCTGGAATAGTGACACTGGTTAAGCCCTGCAACCTTAAATCCAGGGGTTCAGCTCCAGCTTCTATTACTCCCTCTCAGTGCGAAGCAGAAATCCCCACCACATAGCCTCAAGAGGCAAAAATTACATTGAAGTTTACCCTCAAAAGTATAAAAATCAAACCATCTAAAATCAACCATCTTTGGCAAAGGCTGAAATACAACACTGAATTCCACATAAAACCCCTTCTCATCACATTACTTAGTGTTAATTTAGCATTTACCTAGAATAACCTTACCCCAACAGAAAAAAACCTTTCAACTCAGGAAATGCTACGATACCCACCAGCTGTGGGAAAAGAGAATTAGGGAAAGAGCGAGGCAGACAGGAGGACAGAAGGAGAGATCTAGAAAAACACATGGATAGCTACCACTTCAGAGGATTCCTGCGTGGGCAGGACAGAACTCCATGCACTGCCATTCCAAGTTGTTTCAAGACATGGAACATCCATCCTCTGAGGGCACCCTGCTGCAATGCCCTTGCAATGGCTTTTTCATTGCCAGTGTCCTTGGAGATGTAGGTGCCAACAGCTGAGGCCTAAGCCTAATGCACAGGGCAGCTTGTGGCTGGGGCTGAGGTGCCTGTCCTCATGGGGGGGCCCAGATCAGATATGTGTAGGAGCAGCAATATTGGGCAGCATTTTGCCCTCCCCTGGCCAGGCTTTCCCTGCCGTGCCCTGCACTGGAGCTGCTGGCTCCACCTGGGACCAGGTGTAGCAGCCCTGGAAGAACCCAGCTGCTGTCAAACTTGCACTCAATATGTGGGAAAATGCCAATTTCCAAAGATTTTGTGATCACTTAAGTGCACTACTATTCTGTCTGCAGCTAATAAGAAGTATCAAAGTGCCTGTGATTTTGGTTTTTTTGTTCTTTGGTTTTACTTACTTCATCTCAAACAATTCTTACATGGTACTGAAGTGAAATTCTCCGTTTTTCCAAGACATCCAATTGGATGCCCTTAAGGGCATCCAATTCAAAGATTAGGTAAAATTCAGTTTAGGATTGAGACTGTAAAGAAACACTCTAAAATAACAATCTATTGTGTATGTGACAACGAATATTGTCTAAGCCTCTTTTGAAAAAAAAGGTCTTTTGGTCCTGAACTAACAGCCAAGCCAACATCCTGTCCATCTTAATACATTAACAGACTGCCACAAAGAGGTGAAAATCTAGAATCACATCTAGATTTGTGGGTTTTTGTCTTCACCGAAATTTCTTGAAACAAGAGAGTGTGCTTTGCCAAAAGGAGATTTGAAGTGCTCAGAAGTATACAGGACATATTCCCCTGGATACCAGATACACTCTCATCCACTTCCTAGCCCAGGGGAAGGCTCACTGATGTGTTCTTTCATTTCACATCTCTTCTACTTCCATGAAGAAAACAAGGGTTTGTCTACATGAGTCTGTCTAAAGGACAGAAATGACAAATGCAGAGAATGTTAGAACTTGACTCCAAACACTTTAGTTAAATACTTCCTGGTCTTTCTTTTTAAAACAAACCACAAGCATTCTCATGTTAAATCAGATGAGTTCTCATGTCAAATATGATGATAATACAGATGATTAAGATATTTTCCACATTAGAGCATTGCAAATTTCATATTTTAATCTACTGCACTCCTACACACAAATTGTTATACATTTAATATACACTTAACACCTACCATATCATCATTATCGACACCTACTCAGCTAATCTGGGAGTTCAAAAGAATCCCATTGCTTGGGGGAAAAAATGTAGCATATCACCATTATCTTGAGAAAAACTATAGAAAGTAATCAAATGTGCCCTGTTTACTCAGGTAACAAATAAAACTCCGTAATATAATTGAAATTGAAAGTACTTGAGATTATAGTCTTTACTTAATATTTATGGTCAAAGTGGTTTAACATATAAATGACAAAATTTCACACGTTTGTTCTTCTGATTTGAATTTTGAACATCTCTCATGAGAAGCATTCATTATCACTGTTACAAAAGTAATATGGTTGCAAAAGAAGCAAACATATCCTGTCATGCCATTACAACTTGTCAGTACTCAAAGGTTTTAGTGCCACTACTTCAGTTTGTGTAAATGGGGAGAGGACACACATAAAATATCAATTCCATAGCAAAGTGCATTTCAGACATGGATTAAAAACATAAAAAAAAAAAAAAGAAAAAATGAAGTATCAGTTTTGACCAAGGTTGGTAAAAAAAATTGTCTGCACACTTAAAAAATTTAAAATCTCTGTTTTTCCACAGATTTTATTTAAAGCTTTTATTTTATTTCAGTTTCATGCTAGTCCCCTTGCCTTGTTCCTTTCACTTTCGGAAACAGCACAACATTAAGGAGAAACTACCATTCATCATCACTAATCTGTAGTAATGTGGGGTTTTAGGATTCCATGTGCTCCTTTGTCCCGCTAGTCTGTATACTATTGGTTCATTTTAAAATATGCTCTGCTGCACCTCAAAACCTCCTGCCAATCTTCCCTTCGTCCTCCTGGGACTGGCTCAGAGAGAGCCAGCCCCCAACCCCTCTCCTTCCCCTTAAAAGCCAGAGCCTGGATCTGGGAGAGGTCTTCTGTCTGGGCTGGCAGCCCCTATCCCATTCCTGCTTCCCTCCCCTTCTCCTTTCCCTGCAACCCCCTTTTCCCCGTTACCCCAAATAAACCTCCCTGCCGGAACAGAGATGGGGTCCAGTTCTTTCCTTCATCTCACGGTATTCCTGCTGAATTGATGTGGTTTGGAGACTCACACCATGCCGCGGAACCTGAGGGGCCAGGCACACCAGATCCGGTGGGATTACACGGACCCGAGACCCCGGTCCGGGCAGGAGCCACCCTGTGCAGGCTCCTGGACCCTGTGATGCATCCTGGACCCTGTGATGCATCACTAATCCACTTAGTCTTCCTTCTTAGAGGCACTTTTCTCCCTTCCTCCTCTTAAAAAGCCCCACAAATCCAGATTTGGTAAAAAGGCAAATTAACATGTAAACTTGATGTTTCTCTCTGCAGGAGGACAGCAGGAGGCGGCGGTCTCACAAAACGAGGTCCTTGGGGCACGTATCTCCACAAAGTCGGGGCCGGGCAGCCCCCGGCGTGCACTCCACATAGCACACGACTCCAGCCACAGAAATTCCAGCAGGAAATGTAGTGAGACAAAAGAACGAACTGGACGCCATCTCTGGGTCTGCCAGGGACGTTTATTAGGATCCTTAGGTAGGGTGCAGGGAAGGGTAAGGGGGAGGAAAGCAGGGGAAGGGAGTAAGGGCTGGCAGCTCGAAGATGGAGACCTCGGGCTCCTGCCAGCATGGGATTATAAGGGAAGGGAAGGGGGCGGGGCTGGCTCTCCCAGAGCCAGTCCTGGGAGGTCTGAAGGCAAGACAGGCAGGGAAACACACCAATAGATTTCGGATACAGCAGGATGCATATTTCAAAAAGAACCAATAACATACAGAGCAGGGGAACAAAGAAAAGCCTCATGGAATCCTCAAAAACCACATTGCTACACAAACTGTCCATGGTGATTTATTGAGGTGAACAAAGAGACAAGAAAAATAAATTTAAAGCCTCAGTTGATTAAATCAATTATAAACAAATCTTCAAACCTAAGTTTCAGGTTTCCCAAAGGGAGAAAATAACACTAGAATATGCATTTCCATACCAAAATAAACTACATGTATTAAAATGCTAGGTTGAAAGTTTTTGCCCAAAATTCTAATATTGCTCACAATATTTGAACTAAAGTATTAAACAGGAATCCTCCATGATGTTGGTCAAAATTACATTCTATTTTATATTTCCAGTTAAAATAGAGGTTCAAAATTTGTTTAGTAATGCACTTGCTGGAAGCTCCCTCAGTTGGACTCTTGTTTTTAGAAAATATATTCTCCTGATAAGACATTTAATTATATTTCTTCTTCTTAATTAATTCTGAAATGGAAATCCCTATAACAGGAACCAGACAAGCAACACAGTGTGCCTGCCGCAGTAAGAAATGTTATCTCACCTTCCACCAAAGAAACACACAGTGGTTGAGGTTGAACCTCTGGAGATCACCTAGTCCAATCCTGCTACTGAGAAGATGATAATCTAGAGCAGGTTGACTAGCACCGTGTTCACTCAAGCTTTGAATATCTCCAACAATGGAAATTCCAAAATCTTCCTGAGCAAGCTGTGCCAGCATTTGATCAGGGTTGCTCATTTTTTTCTTCTTATGTTTAGATAGAATTTCCTGTAGGATGACAAAACTTGTTAGTTAATGCTGTCACCTGTTAGTTTTCTATTTTTTTAACTTAAAATGTTTTTACCAAAAATTCCTTATGCAGACATATTCAAAGTGATACACACAAAGAATAATTTACTCACATTGTTAAACACATACTTAATAGTATCCAAAGGGCTTCAATAAGAACACCATGTAAAACTCTTATTTTGTAACATTAGTAGTAGTAGTAGTAGTAGTGCTGCTGCTTTTGGTATTTTTATTGTTAAACTGTTCTTATCTCTACATATGGGTTTTCCCTTTTTCTGAGTGTTCTCCCTGACCCAGTCTGGTGAGGGTGGGAGAAGTGAGTGAGCACCTAAACCACAACACACACAAAATAAATTTATTAGACCTTTATACAGAATCTTATTTTTGTACCTTAAATCAGTAATACTAAAGTAACTGTGGGCAGCAGAGAGATTAAAGCTATGCATTGGTCACGGTTCTTACACTTTCCCAGAATAAAATGTCAGAGGCTGTCCCATCCCGCTTTAAAAAGGGGAGTCAGGGAGGAATCTTTTTAATAGATTTTTAATAGATTTCTCAGACAAGAAACAAAGCGCAAATGTGGCAAGAAAGTTCAATCTGAGAACTGTTTATTGATAAAGAAAGGTAAGTGTTCCTACCAAAGTGGGATAGAAAAACGAACAAAGAGGGAAATGGAGAGACCCCACCAGGACTGTGTTGCAGTAAACTGCTTTAATGTGCTTGACCCTCCTATAGTGTGTCTTCCCACTCATTTTCTCCCGGGCATTCGGGGATCTGCCCCCCCAGCAAGGGGGCGTCACTTGCAGAGCAGTAGTGGAAGCTTTCTCTCCCCAGATCCCCAGCCAGGCGGAGCCTCCTGGGGGCCAGAGCTCTCAGCGTGTATACCACCCCTAAAGTAATTTTTCACCTCATGTATAACATATGGTGAAGCATAAGTAAAAATCAGATTGGTCTCTCTCAGAGGCTTTTAAAGGTTTCTGTTATTTCTGGGCAAGTTCACATGTTTTCTAGTTGCCAGGTGAGACAAAAGATGTGTAATTACTAAGGAAACATGCCAAAGAACCTGGAAGAGTAGTAAAAAATCCCAATATAAAAGCTGCTGTATAAGAAGAAAATATGTACCAGGAAGGGACTTTCTTGTATTTGTTCTTGTTGAACTTTTCCCTATGTGCAGGGGCAGAATAGAAGATGAAGTGGCAGGAGAGGTTGTGGAGGAAATCAATAAAAAGGAAACAAACTGCCAAGGCCAGGTGGTAATCACATAGGGATCTTAAAAATGAAATAGCTCAATGGCTAACCTATTCTCTTTCAGAGAAGGGAACTGGAAAATAGCCAGAGACTCGAGAAACTCTAGGTTTCTAAGCCTGATATTCACAGTGGACAAATTGTAATAGAAGGCATAAATAAAGTACAGAAGTCTGGTTACCGAACTAAAAATTATATTATAGGGAAGAAACCACAAGTTTTTGTAAAAAAGGAAAACTAACTTTTCACTGAATCACAGGATTCCTTTGCAAATTTTAGCAAGCCTAGGAATAATGAAGATCAAAATTAATAGAGGCAGTCTGAATTTATAAAAGACTTTAGTTGAAAGCTTTCATTGAGTGTTGTTTAAGAAGAAAAGTACCTATGGCCTGGGAAGAAAGGATCTTCCATTGATAAATAACTGGTGAAAAGACAGAAAGTGAGAGTAAACGCTCTCACTTTTTACCATGGAGGTGATCACCAACAAAGTTATGAATTTATGCTAGGATCAGTGTTATTGAATAGACTGTGAAGAAACTGAGAAAGAAGAGTAAGATCACAATTGCTGATGAAGCAAAGTATTTTGGAAGAGGGAAAATAAAAGGCATCACCAAAGAACTGCAGAGAACTTCTTCAGGATTCAATAGGAAAGGAACACTCATACCCCAAAACACAAGTCATGTTACCCTGAAATAAGATTATGTTCTCTGAGATAGCCCTTGATATTCATGTAGGACTTTTTGTATGATATCATGTATGATATCATGTATGATACATGTATCATGTATGATATTTAAAGAGATATCAATTGAGAATCCAGCAGTGGTCTAAGAAGCAAATCAGGTTTTAGGGATAATTAGGAAGGAACTTTGTAAGAGAACATCTTTACAGACTTAAGTTTCCAGTGGCTGCCACCTCTAAACTGTGAATATTCTCTTTTCAGCCCTCAAAAGGATGTAGCAGAGTGGATAAAGCTTAGAGAAGAATGGAAAAGGAGAGCCAGAGGTGGAAGAGATTCTGTTAATGGTTAAAGATTTCAGATTTTATACATTTTTCATATATTTCATAATTCTACAAATTAATATGTGGATTATTAATACATGGTTGTATAGGCCCTGGTATTTTTCCTACCCCTGCTCTTAGATTTTAGAGTATATTCCTGAAACACTGTTTAGTCTTATTTCCAAAAAGAGGACTTCCAAAATGGACATTTCGTTTTCCAATAAGAATCTGGGAAGACACAACAAGAAATGGGGCAAAGAAGCACTGGACCAACTCCAGTGGGGCAGTACTAACCATGTGCTCTTCTCATTGGACAATTTATGTTAAGGATGCTAATTAAACTTATAAAAATTGTAGAAATTCAATGTCAGATGTGCCTATAGCCCATAACTAGGGAGGCACCTGTGTCGCTGTTGAGCAGCTAGCAGAGTAATGAAGGCACCAGTTTTCAGTGGCAAGAAGGAATGACCTTTATTGTTTTGATTTCATCATATATATAGAGTTCTCAAAAGTCACCCAGATTGGTTGGTCAGAAGCCTTCCCCCAGCCCTGATTGGCCAATCTTGCACTGTTCAAGTTCTGGGACACTGTTCCAGTAACATCCAAACTTTATCTTTATTTATAAAACACAAGAAAAATTCTCATGGGAAAAACCTGTGCTAGCCACACACCTGGGAGCTTCTAATAAAGAATTGCTTTTTTTTCTTACCATTTTAATACTGTTGCAAGAGTTTTTGTCTTTTGATATTATGCAACAATGTACATCCAGAAATGTAATCGTAGTAGCTTATTCAGCCTAGAATAAGACAGCTGCCTGAGACGAGATAGGACAGATATTCACATTCAGGCACCATATTAATTGCTTCATATTGCTTACTCAACTGTATCCTAGTGTCACAGTCAAATATTTAAATGCAACTCTTGTTAGAAGATGAGTGGATCCTTAAGATAACACTTCCAAATAATATTTGAGTGGAAAAGCATTCTCTTGTTACCTGTGGTCACCACCAAGTATAAAATGTTAATTTTTGAACACAAAATTGGCAAACACATCAATGAACAGCTCAAAATAGACCTCTGCCTTAAAACAAGGTTGGCATGTCAGTTACTGTTTTAAATTGTGTATTACAGGTGTCCAAACCCAATGATTCTCAGTTTAATTTAAAATAAAAATTAAAAAATAAATTTGAAAACCCCTAAAATTTTGTGGAATCATAAAAAAATCCTGTTATATTCCATTCAACATAATAATAAAATAAATAAATAAAATAATTGTGCATCAACGTGCATTCCAGTAATAACTATCACAAAATTCATTCTTTCCCTCAGTTCCCTCAGTTTATAAAACCTCACTTAGGAGCAGATGTTTGCAGTTTAAGAAAAAAACTAGAAACATGGGGAAAATAAAAGCTGTTCCTCACTTCATGTACACTAAACAGGAATCAATAGCAGAAGTGCAGCAACTGAAACTCTGGAAGAAAGGTAACTTAGATCTGTCTAGTGAAGAAGTCCTTAGTATTTCTAAATACAACAAATATCAGCACAACAGAAAAACAAATGGCCACTGTGGTTGTCACAAAGAGAATCAGCCTGGTAATTATACCCATCAAGCAGAACAGCAGTTAATGAGATTTATAAAGGTAGTACACTAAGTTGATTCCACACCCAGATAATTAAAAGCCATCTTCTCAATAAGCATAACAAAAAATAAGGAAACTTCCCTCCAACATGGAAATTTTTAAGTGCACTGGACTCAAATGAAATTCAATGAAAAAGCCCAGAAAATGAACATAAAGAAAACACTACTAACATCAGAAACATACTTCCAATGTTGAAAAGTGACATCAAGAATCAAGGCTATAATGAGAAGAACTACCTCTGATGAGTTTTAAAAATAGAGTCTCTAACCATCTTCAATCTGCTTTATTTTTCTGAGACAAACATAATTTAAAAGCACATAGTCAACTCTAGAAAATATGGTCAAAGAATTAAAATACATGCAGATAATAAAATTGTGCAGTAAAAAAACCAAACCCATACAGTAAAAATCCACCATACATTAAACAGGCTATAAGGTCAGTGCTGTAAGCAATACAGTGTTGTCTGCAACTCACCTTTAAAAAGCCAGCAGCCATCCCACCTTTCTGAGCATCTACAAACTAACCTTTACACACTGCAAAATAGAATCAGTTTCCCACCAGCATGGCTATGGAATATTCAGAAGAAAATGTTTTTTAAAGCAAAAGAGAAGCTGTCAAGTAGTGAAAATTGGAAATTACTTAATAAAAATGCTACTGATTTATGTAATTAAATTTGAATTCATGACTGTAAAGCCTCTCAGAAGAGCAGCAAAAAATAGGATGATTAACAAAGAGCATTTTATATAGAGAGTTGAGTAAAACACAATATTGGGCTTGGTTGTGGATTTTTTTTCACTTTTTTTCTTAATTATTTCACATAACCTAGGCTTTATTTTCAGTTGATTCCAAGTAGTATTAATGAAAACCAAGGTAATGAAAATTCTTCAATCTTTGATGCAAATTACTGCCTTAGTGCTCAGCTTGTCATCTCTTGATGGCCTCACACAGTAATTTTAACTATAGCACAGAAATACCAGTGTTTGCTGTAAACCAAATGGCTTGAAAGATAGAAGCAGTTTATCCATGGCTGTGCGAACATACATCCTGGGCAATTTAACCACAGATTTTCTGCACAGACTTCAGCTTCTCATTCTTTAGCTGGCTCCTTGGAAATTAAGGGAGGTGCCTCAACTGCACTGCCAGCAGTTGCATGGAGAATTTCATAATGACGGAAGGGCCTTGGCACACATTGGCTCCGTGTATGTTCAGATTTGCATAAATTATTTAACTTTGGCAGGTGCACTGCCAGAGTTCCCTGCAGTGCTCAGAGACCAAAACACGGATGCAACCTTGCACTGGACAATTTCCAGTCTCTTTGTTCAGACTACACAAGTAATCTACAGTCTCACTAACCTGGTCACTTAATATTACTATGTAGTGTTCTAGCTTTTATTTATTCTGCAACCCAACAATGTGACCTCAGTTGAGGTATTCAAAATGTGTTTACTGCCTAATAATTCATTATTTCAGACTATTTAGTGTATCATGTCATGATCCTAAAAAAAAGTATTTTATCATTGAGTAGTTTGGCTAAAACATAGAATAAGATAAAAAATATGGGTTTATTTCCCAATAGATAGGTTTCCCATTGGACAATAACAACTCGTATTCAGTTAGGAAATGAAATAACAATTTTTTTTCATGCATAGAACTCAGAACAGGTGGAAAAATAAAACATCATTTATGAAGTGATTTTGTATCTCTTGTGGTGAAAAAAAATTAACCTGCTGCTCAGTCTCCAGTTATACATCCTGTCTTTTTAATAACAATGCAAGTTGTGAGCACACCCTTAATAACACCAATGCATGAGTGGGTAGAGAAGACTCTGGGAAGTAAAGGGAAATAATTAGCCAAAAAGACAATGCAGGTCCAAAAAACATACCGGAGATAGAAGTTAAATGGACTTCACAATCCTTCTTACAAGTACTAGACTAGACACTTGCTTTATTTGTCCTAGCATGCCAAATGTCTCCTTTAGACAGCCACCATGAAGTGAAAACTCCATGATGTATCCAGTCCTCTCCACTTAAACAACTTAAGAAAAAATTCATTATAATACTCTCACACATGGCCCTTTCTCCTTGAAAACTGACATATACCAGAGGCATCCTGAAAAATAATACAACTGTTACTGGGTTTACAGCAAAGGTGTGCAGTTATTCTCTGATTAGAGTAACATTAATAAATTATAACTTGCATTTCTGATGGAACTCGTGTCTGTATTGTCCTCATTAAATTCTTACTGTTGCATTTGTGCCATTTCTTGACCATTCAGAATCTTAAACAGTAATTCTTCTGGAACAATTATTTTCTCTTCAGTAGTATGTGTAAACAGCCATTCCCACCAGGAAAAGAAGGAACTTTTAATGCAATTTCAAAACATTTATTGAAAGAGAGAGGCAGCAAACAAGACTCAGTTATGAAAAGATTGCTTTTCGGCTGGATTTAGTTGTCTACAACACATTTGTGAAATCTTGCACAGGGTGTGTTGGGAAGAAGCGTTTTATTTTATTTTAACAGGAAAAAAAGGACAGTTTATAAGGATGAGGAAGTTGACGAGGAAGTTCAGCAATCACTCCCTTAAAACCCACAACCCCTCCCCTCAAGTAACAGATTTTCCATATCTATGTGAGTGAAGTATTATTTTCCAGGCATCTTAATGAGTTTTCACAGGTCAGCTGAACCTTAGCGGTTCAAATAAATATGTCTTATTTTGTGTCAGTGAAGAACATATAGGCAATAAACAGCTCAATTATTGTGTGTAAGCCAAAGCAAATAAATGGTGTCATGTAAATATCACTCTATATTTCAAAGATTTATTAAATACTGTAATATTAGTGTTACTACTTTTCTCACTTGTAATACACATATATACATATAGTATGCCCAGAACATGGACAATATTATACTTCAACCCTCACATATACTTGAGTACAAAAAACTTCAGGCAGGACACTAATTAATTTTATCTTCCAGGGTTTATACTATCAAATAGCACACAAATTGCTGTAGAGGCCACTCAGGTAAAAGTATTGTCACATTTCTATTCCACAAGACAGAATAAAAAGTCAGATATATTACAGCACTTCCTATACATGGAATTTGTATGCAAAATTAACCATTTGTTCCTATTGTTCTTTCTGACCTAGACGCATCATCTTCCACAGCATCCTTGCTCTAAACAGTGCAAGAGATGGAAAATTTCAGTAAAGCCATGCATTTCCATTTCTTTCTTCCATGAACTGCATATCTGAGAACATTGACAGCTATACCTTGAAGGCCTATAAACATCCTTATAAATGTTAGGAAAAAAGAGAATTAGGTTGAATGATATCTGAAACTTAATGTGCTAAGAATATGAGGCACTTTATCATGTACAGGTTAATACTAGGAACAGAGCTTCTGGATGATAGTCAACTTTCTTCAGTGGCACAGGCAGTCCTTTATAAATTAACTGCTCAATGCACATTCTAAACTAATTTATCTATGCTGGCAGGCAAGATATGACTCCTTAAATGTCATTTCACTTAAAATATTATAGCAAAAGATGAATAGGGCAAAGTGAATTTATGAGATCATTTAGCATGAAGTATGTCTTTTTTGTAAGACCAAAAAAAAAACCCCAACAAAAAATCTACTTACATCTCAAAATAGATAAAGTACTCTCTTTGTCAATTTGATGTCAGTTTTGTCAATTGAATTTGAAAAACCTGCAGTTAAATGCAAGGAAGGCTACAACCATCACTCTGAACCATGTAACAGAGTAAGTTTGTTTCCTTGAAGTAAACTTTAATGCTAGCTGCTCTAAGGCCAAGTCTCAGTCTATCTTCTGATACTAACTTCTATTCAAACAAAGACAGTTCATAATTGCTACTTGCAACTCAATAAGGACACATTCATTCCTTAGCCTCTTAAAGTAATATTTCAACTTCAATCAAAGCAAGTAGGATCAGTATGACAAATTTTTCATAGCAAGTAGCATAAGATGACTATGTGTCACCAGAAAAGTGCTTATAGTAGGAGGTAGAGGCTTGGTATTTTGAAATATATGACTTGCTGACATAATTTGATTTTTTAAGTAATGAACTAACAGAAATGGTCAAAGAATTAAGCACATTTTTTCCTCTGGGCAAAATGATACAAGAAGTCTCAACAGAATCATGAAGAGTGTGAAGTGTCTGCAAGACAGCAGTTAAAATACAGCTTTTCAAATAGATTTCCAGAAGCAGAAAAAAAAACCCATATTTTTGTAGCTGGATTATGTATTAGTACTGTATAGTGTTTTTCATTACAGGGTTTTACTTGCATTTGGTAATGATTTTGATATGTTGCTGCCCTTCTGTTTATATTGACTAAGCTAATTTGGGGCAGGCAGGAAAAGTGGGGTTAGGCTGAGAAGGAAAGAGGGTCATTCATCTTCATTAGTTTGTCAGAATTCAGGTTTTCAAGAACAAGGTTGAGGTGGGGGGACAAGAAGATTGATAAATACTGGAAGACCTCCATTAGAACAAATCTGTCTTTTGGTATAGGGACTGCAGTTTTGCCTTTGAACTTGAGTTCATGTCATCTGAACTCTCCATGCTCATTACAAATGCATACATTTGAAACCCACTAAGATCTGCCTTAGTTGAGAAACAAAAAATTACTGAGGACTTTCTCCTGCTGAGCCTGTCCTGCTTTATCAGGTGGCAGTGCAGACCAGTGGTTTCTGAGCTAACCATGCATCTCCATACATTTCAGCTCCAGAGAGCAGGAAAAAGTGAGTGTTGCAGACCTGTAGAGTTAAAACTGAGACCCAAGGCACAGACTAGTCTTTGCCTTAATGTCTGTTAATCATAACTCAGGCTGATTTAGAGAGAACTGTTTCCCAATATAAGTTTTGTGAGTATTCCCATAATGTGGATAAATAAAAATAAAACATTGTATGAGAAACTAAATGGTCCCATTCCTAAAAAAAAAAAAGGAGTGGCAGAAGAGAACAGAACTTAACAGTTCCAGCAAAGACCTACAAATATCATATAGTCCAACTGCCTGACCCTTCAGGGCTGACCAGCATGCACTACTTAAGGGTATTGTCCAAATGCCTCTTCAACACTGACAAAAACTCTTGGGGCATTCTCAAGGAAGCCTTTTCAAGTGGTTGACAACCCCCTGGGTCAAAAAATGTTTCCTGCTATCAAATCTGAACCTCCCCTTTTTTGAGCCATTTCCATGTGTCCTGCCAGTGGATACCAAGGAGAAGACCTCAGCACCTCCATCTCCCCTTCCCCTCCTCAGGAAGCTGCAGAAAACAATGAAGTGTTCTCCTCAACCTTCTTTTGTCCAAACTAGACAGGCTTAGAGTCCTCAGCTGCTCCTCATAGGACATTCTTTCCAGCCCTTTCACCACCTTTGTTGCACTCCTCTGGCTAAAACTTTTCAGGCATCTTTGGTAGAGATTTTGGGAATGTTTTGCTGGGTTAAGCAAGCATGTTACTGGCAAGACATTATATACACTATCATGGACAAGACTACTGGTTTTGGCTGGGATAGGGTTAGTTTTCTTCATAGAGCTGATACTGTAGTGGTTTGGTTTTGTTAGCAATTTTGTTACCACATTGATATTTTAGCTATTACTGAGCGATGTTTACAGATCATAAATGCCTTTTTTGGTTTCTCATGTTGCCCCATCAGAGAGTAGGCTGGGGGTGCACAAGAAATTAGAAGAGGACACAGCTGGGACAGCTCATCCTTTGTTCCATCTGCCTGTGCAGCTGGGCACACATTGCAGCTTAGTCATATCCTTGCTGGTACAGGGAACACCAGCCTGAACCTGGACCAAAGGCTCTGTCTGCCCCTGTGCTGTGGTGCTGGGGGTTGATGAGTTCATCTCCATGGGGCTTCTGTGCTGGTCCTGAGCCCTCCATTCTCCCTGATGCTCCATACCTGCTGCTGCACAGCCCCATGGCCTGGTGAGCCAGCTTTGCAAACAGCCCACACCTCCTGCAAGCAAGGATGCTGTCTCGCTCTGCCCCCACCCTGAGGGACACCCCAGCACTCAGTAGCCATGTTGTACCTCAGAAGTCCACCTGGGTCCACCTGGTTTGCTGAAGAGGTTCCAGATGCAACCTTTCTTTCCCTTAGGGGAATAGCAGTGCTTTGGAATCATGTTTCAGTACTTCCATCGATGAAGCCAGGCTTTATTCCAGGGGTAATGCATACCATATAGCATCATTCTCAGCAATAAAATTTGAGGAAAGGAGAAAGGAGGATGTGTTAGAGGTTATAGCATTTGCATCCTTGGTTAACTGTTATGCATGATAAAGCCCTGCTATCTTGGATTTATATGTCTGATGATGTGAAGTAGTGACTTAATTCCTTATTTTTCTTTGCTTGCACACACAATTTTTGCTTTCCCTATTAAACACTATCTTTACCTTAACCCACAAGTTTTACCTTTTACCCTTTCCATTCTCTCCCACATCCTACTGTATGGGGGAGTGAGCAAGCAGCTGTGTGGTTCTTAACTCCCAGAGGAATTAACCCACAACATGTATTAACATTCCAAAAATGCTTTTGCTGCTTTCTCCAGTCCAGTCTCCTTTTCAGTTTCATTATAATACCGGATAAATTTCCATATATTCTACACTTACATAAAATCAATAATGAAAAGGAAGTTGGAAAGCTAGCAATTTATAGATCCAATCTAGGTATTTCAATATGTTAGCTCTTACCTTAATAAATATGTATTGCACATGTAACATTCAAACTCGACTCTACATTGAAAAGAAATTTTAAAGAACACAATAGTTATTGTGCATGGAAATCAGTATCAAATCCAAGGAGTTTTGCCATACTAGAGTCAAATGGCAAATATTGCGCTTTCCTTGTTTTTCTTAAGTGACATTAAAACCAAAACACAATCAAGCAAAAAAAACAATCAAGTTCTGGACTAAATATTAAAGTAGAGTTTAAAGGGAATATTTTATTTGGTGGATTATCCTCCATTGAATTATTTTATTTCAAGGAGCATTTGAGTCACATAGTTTGCATTTTGTCAACCAGAAAGTCTCACTGAAAATCAATGAAAACAATGTTCAGTGGTGACTCAGGTAAAATAAGCAGGTTGTGATCCGCTGGCATACTCCATTGCTAGTGCATCCCTCACTCTTATATGAATCTATAGACAGCAGGAGTGCATTGCATAAACACACAGAGAAGAGATATAGGAAGAAGGGTGATTTAGAGTGCCTCTTCATTATGCAAAGTCACTTAGATTTATCAAAGATAAAGAGTATGAGGTGTTGCCTAAATTTCATGCCACAGACAATTCAATTCAATGTCTTCCAGAACCTATCAATATCTTAAAAATAAATATGGGAGTAAAATCTCAAGGAGGAAGAAGATAAATAGAAATTAACCTCACATATTTCTATAAGTTAAATACTCTCAATACTCATATGAAGATCTGAGCAGGAGAAAAATATCAGCTTCAAAGCTTTACTCTGGAAAGTTATCAATTATAGTCTTTACTTTGGAGACACTACTCCTTTTTCCTTTTCAGGAAAAGAAAGTTCAGGAGAGGGGAGATGGTCTTTTCAAGGTGCAATCACAAGCATAACTGGAAATGCAACCAATTAAAAAGCCATCATAATCTATAAGAATTCCTCATTTATCCTCAGAAAGTTTTAGAACACACATCACAGTTGACACAAAGTCACAAAATGGCAGCAAACATGCAATTCTGAGAATGCCATGGATGCTGTGACAGCAAAATATGCATGTACTGGTTTTTTTCATTGCCTCTGGCCAATCTTAAAAAAAAAAAAAAAAAATATGGCATCCCCTTTACTCTCTGCTGGCAAGAAAGCAGTTTAGAGATCAGACTGCTTCACTTTTTTACTAGGATATATCCTAAAGCCAATAAATATTGTTGCTATGCTGAAAACTAAAGCAGTTTAGACAATATCGTAATGGCATTGTCTACAATCAATATGTAGAAAACTCCTTTTGATATCAGGCAGTCACTTCATGCTGCGAAAACAAAAAAGAAATCTGGGATTCCATTTCTAGATCCAGTTTAAACACATTCTAACTATGGCTAGATTGATATGATCTCTGGAACTTTTACAGTTTTGCCAGTTTGCTGATTGCAGTGAATGCTCAGTCTATACCTTTCCGAAAATCTAAGCTTCAGGGCACAGGAGCTCCCCATGGACTGGCAGAGCAGTAAGGGGAAAATGTAGAATTCAAACCTTAAACTGTGCAACCAAAGTGTTCCTTTGTACCCTCTTGCAGATATACTAGAGGACATGTTATTTCAGCACTGCTATCTACGCAACAAATTGATTAAAGGTTAGCCCCAGCTGGTTTTGATATTCAGGAAACAATTCTACTTTCAAACTAAGATGGATGATGGGAAATTGTTTTCACAGTCTATTTATTGGCTAAGTATGAGATTGGTCATAAAATATCACTTAAAAATGTCTGAGGTCTATTGAAGTTTGGCAATTCTCTTTTTCCCCAGCATTCTTGACTAATGCAACGTTGCACCATCAAACAGCAGGAACTGCCAAAAGCTGAACTCAGTGTATGAAAACTTAGTGAATAAATAACCTTAAAGCTCTTTGGCTATGACTGTGTGACAATAAGGGTGAAGCAGAATTTAAAGGTTTCATATACAGCCTTAGAACAAACATGTCATTCACAAGCATGCTGCTTGGTTATTTCTATTCAATGTTTATGGACTTAGCACTAGAAAGTCTCTATCTAGCAGTGATTTACTCCTCTGCTCCAGCACTCTGATCATCTTTTGAGGTGGTACAGCCCTCAGGGTGTCCCTCCACTGGACCTGCTTTCAAAAGGTCCATGTCTTTCCTGTACTGGAGACTCCAAATCTGGATGCAGCACTCTCAGTAGGGTGTCACCAGAATGGAGTGGAGCGGCAGAATGCCCTCCCTCGCCCTGCTGGTCATGCCCAGGGTATTGTTGGCACTCTCAGCTGTGGGTGTGTCTTCGTGGGTCATGCTGAGATTTTGTCAACAAACACCCCCAACTCTTTCTCCTCAGGCTTGCTCTGAATAAGTTTGCCCTCTGTGAAGAAATGAGCTTGATAAAGGGAAATGAACAATATTTTTCAAGTTTAATTAAAATATTAATGGACTTCTTTAAGCATCAGAGTTGTTTAGAAGTGTTTTAAATGCCTTCATGACTTATCTGTTTTTCACAAACCTAGTAAAAATTATGTGTGTTTGTTAAAAATTATTACACATTTTAAATGGTGCTTATTGCACTTTATTCAATTCTAGGAGAATCTAATTGATTCTTTGGCTTATTTTCTTATAGACTCTCTTCAAAGGCCTGTATTTCTATTAAAGAGAGAAGTCTATCCATGGTAATTGAACTAGCTGCATACTAAACACTTTTATCTCTGCCTTAATGCAGTTTTTCCTTCCCAAAAGCTGTAAGAGATAAGCACCCCTGAAGTTTATGTGTAGTTCAAATAACAAATAAGGTAGATAAATGGGATGAGCTGAAGAAGTAGAAAGAAATCTGCTATGAAATTAAGATATAAATTGTTACTGTGGAAACAGCCTTTGTAATTAAGAATAATTTAGAAAGGCATGGAAGATGTTTAATCAGTCTGTAAATCAACTGATGAGTTTTTAGAAAAGTAATAGAAGTTAATGAAATAAAATTCTTAAAAACTTGCTTAGTGGCGTAAAATAAAAGCAAACAAATAAACAAACAAAAAAACCCCAAAACCTAACTTCAAATTCTTTGTAATTTTTCACCAGTATAGGGGTAACACCCAGGCCTTACTTTACAACATTTTCAATACGTGTCTTGGAACCCACAATACAAATTGAACCAAAATTCTCTTTTGATATTTATAAACCAGCATTAAGACATGAATCCTCATAAGACACTCAGCATAAGACACTCCAAACAACAACACATCCTTGAAACTTGAAGTAAGCTGGCTGAGGAGCCAGTGTTGCCTTATAGTCTTTAAGTCCATATTACTAAATCCTTACTTAGTATAACAGATCCTCACTTCTTTGTGCACATTTTAGTATGTATAGGCTTGTAAATTACAGACTACTTTTTTAGCCTATCCTTTACTTTACTTCAGGCTTTACTGTACTTCAGATATGTTGAAAAGAGTTATCGGTAGAACAGCAGATTTCTGTGGCACTAGAAAATTGTGTCAGGAAAACTAGAATGGAAAACCTATGTTTGCTAATACATAAAAATTATCTATTGTACACAAAGCAGTTGACTTATGCCCTATTTTCGTGCATATCTGAGGTGTAGTCAAAGAAATACAGACCTCCTCTGCACACCTGTTATGTTTTCCTGCTAGTATCTTCATGCATCTGTTAAAAGTATCATTATCAGTAAAACTGCAGCCATCCTAAAAAGTTTAAGCTCATACTGCAGTGTTACAACATTTCTGAAATTTTATGTTGACAAGGTCTGGTATAAAAGCACAGCAAAAGCTAAACCTTATAATACATAAGGACAAGATGCAAAGTATATCTTAATGAAATCAGGGTTAAAAAATGAGAGAACAAGTACCTTGTAAACATGAAGTGCATTCTACCTATTTCTTCATATTATCAGTTACTTTAAAATGCCAACATTAACTCATTCTGTGGCAGTGAACAAAATTCACCTTTGTAGTTCATCTTAGATTCTTTCTCTCAAGGCTGAACTTCAGCTATGACTATCAGAAAAAATCCCAAAAACAAACAGATAATGCTTAACTAGACCTCAAAGGGTTTTAATACATTGTATTTTAATACTGCTGTATGTTAAATTATATTTCACTTCCTGTTCTACCGAACGTAAAAAAAAATAAAAGAAAACTGGCAAAGTTCAAAATTTGATCAAGTTAACCAAAATTTAAGTTATTTGTGTAACTTTCATGAGGTTTTTGTCATTTGTTTTTTTAAGCCAGGCATCTACCAGAAACTGCCTAAAGAGTGATTACGTGACAGAGGGTGCTTATTTGGTGAGAACTATTCCTGGGTATCCACAGGTCAGTTTTATCTAGCATTCAGCTGCTCCAGTTGTGGAAATTACCAGAGGCATTGAAATACCTGAGGACTAAAAGTCTATGATTAAGCCTGAAAATCCCACTGGCAAGATGCCTAAGTTTGGCAAAAAGCAGCACTTTAATGGCTCTGTCACCCCTTAAGAGCAATTGTAGACTGCACTGACCACTGCCATAGTCAGAAGAAGGAAAGGCTGCCCATTAAATGTCCTTAGCTCTTCATAAAGATGCCCAAAATAGGGGAGATAAAACATGTTAAAGTGCGTACTGATTTCCTACATGCAATGACACCTTGAAATTTTTACAAGAAAAGAAGCAATCCTGGAAGTCAAGGAAAATACGACGCTAGAAAAAACTCCTGCTATTCCAGATAGTAAGATAAAGGTAACTCTGATTGCTGGAAATAATGATAAGTCCTAACAAATGAAAAACATGTGAGTGAAACTGCTGATGTTTTTCCCAAATCTGTTTTGGGAAAGTGGAAATCTAGTTTTATCAAATCTAGTTTACCATCAGCCAAGATGGTAAAAAAAACCTAGATTGGTTTCAAAGTAAACACTGCGGAGTTCAATATCTTATTATTTGCTTAGCTACTTCTTCATTGTTTTCAACAACTGGACACATACTATAACAACTTTTTAAACCATGAAGTGGCAGACAATATTTTTCAATATTATTGAAGACAGCTTTGCTGTTAAGGTCAAACTTCTTGTAAATTTAAGAGCTGGCCACAAAGAGGAGCAAGACCCAGAACTTCACAACATGAAAACAGAAATAAAACAAGTAATTATTATTAAAAAATATTTATTAGCAGAAGCCTGATGAAACAAATAAGTCAGTAAAAAAAAACAAACAAACAAAACCACTGTGTGTATGGAAACGATTAGTCAAGAAAACACAGAGTTATGAAATTCTGTTTCGTTTATGAAGAGTCAAAGACGAATTTTCTGCACTTCTCCCTGGAGCTTCTCCTCAAGCTGAAGATGATGCTACCCTTTCTTCTACTCTTCTAAAATGCTTTCTGTTGTCAGTGATAAACACTGAACAATTCTTTGTGTTTGCAAATAGCAACGTAAATAAAAATATATCTCTGTTTTTGAGATTTTTATTAACTTGCTCCAAGCCATGCTGAATGATCTGACTAACAAACCTAGCAACACAGACTCACAGCTTCAGGGCCTGAGGTGCAATTGTCCCAGCCTTTCTTTTAAAAACTTCCACATCACTCTGCAAGAAGTGGGGTTGAGAAGATAATTTTCAAAGACAATGGATTTCCAGAGTAAATAATTAAACAGCTAAGACTGAGACTATCAAAATCGAATGAGAAAGACTGAAGAGAAAACCTGAAAATCAAGTCTACCCTTGGATGACTGCGTAGAAAAACTGGGTGGTTTTTTAATCCAGTCCCCTCTGCTTGCAGCACACTGCCTCTGGTTAACACAGATAACAGGTTGCTTATGACAAAACCATTTCCCTAACTCCTTCTGCCAGCTCCACATTAGTCTATTTGTCCATCTGAGTTGAGCCTGCTCAGTTACTCTCACAGAAAGGCAGAGACACCTTTCCCAGAAGTTTTTGATGTGATGAGACATGGCTGACACTGACTCTTTTTGTCTTCTCCATCACTCTGTATCATTTAAAAGGGATAACACTTAAACAGAAAAACAGAGTTAAATAATATTTGGGATACTCTCCCTCCTCATTTCTTTTCAATGTGAATAGATGTAAACATCAATAAGAACTTTGCAGTCTTCAAGGAAATGTTTGTGTTCAATTCCAGATTTAAAATCTGTTACTCAGGGCTTCAGAAAAGGGTGTTTGACTGCATAAAATTCTTGATGTAGCAATATATTTAAGGAAGAGCAGCACAGTCAATTTAGGTCATACTTTGCCAGATACCATTAATTTTGTGATATTTCTAATGCCATTTGCAACTGAGAGATTGGCTAGTCTGAAACTTCTACATAAATCTGTCAATGTTCATGAAGATTTTCTCAAAGAGATGTACTCCAACTCACTCTGATTATCTATTCTGTAGGTTTGCATGAATAGGATTTAATTTTCATAGACACTTTGAGTATCCATATTGAAAGCTGAAACCAATCCAGGATGTATTTTTACACTATTTGTCATTTACTCTCTTAAAGTGTTTCAGCCATTTACTTAAAAAATAAAAATGCTAACTCAAAATAAATTATTTTATAGTGATGGTTCACAATCTCTCATCAACCTACACATTGAAAAGTTATTGTTCTGCATTATCCATCGAACACTTTGCACTGGTAATGTATTCATAACAGATGTAAAAGCATGTTTTTCTCTCTTATCCACACATCTTCCTTTTTCTCTCTATTCATTGCACAGTTTTGATTCCAACTTAAAACCTAAAAAAACAACACAAATGCTTATTTTCTGTGCAAACACATTATTGCATGATCAAATTTTGTCTATTAAGTAAACTAACACTGCAAGAAAAGGTTTTGTTGAGTTTGTCAGTGATCATAAGCAGGAGGAAGAGTGAGTCAACATCCACCTCCCTTTTTAAACAGTTTTCTTGAAAACTGGGCAGTTAAACAGGTAGTACAAATATGAGACATCCGTCTGGAGACCATGCCCTGGATTTCAGACTGAATGTGGAGAAATGTGCTTTATGCCCATCTTATCTCCTATACGACAAAATATAGTACTAATATGCCAGATATTTGGACATCTGTTCTGTCTTCTGTGAGCATGTGAGTTCCCAGATGTTCCCTTTTTGTCCAGAGGGACCTTGGCAGGCTTGAGAGGTAGACCCATATGAACCTCAAGAAGTTCAACAAGACTGAGTGTGAGATCCTGTGCCTGGATCAGGGCAATCCCAAGCATAAATACAGGCTGAGCATGATCAGGTTGAAGGAGGTAATTTTCCCAGGACATCTCCAATCTCATGAGACCCCACCTGGAGTAATATGTCCAGCTCTGGGGACCCCAACATAGGTAGGATATGGGCCTGTTGGACTGAGTCCAGAGGAGGGTGACAATCATGATCAAAGTGCCAGAGCACTTCTTCTATGAATACAGGCTGAGAGAGCTGGGGTTATTCAGCCTGGAGAAGGCTCTGCAGAGACTTTATAGCACCTTCCAGTGCCAAAGGGGGCCTGCAGGAAGGCTGGAGATAGACTTCTCACAAGGATGTGTAGAAATGGGATAGAGGTTAATGGCTTAAAACAGAAAGAGGGCAGGTTTAGATTGAATATTAGGAAGAAATTCTGCAATGTAAGGATGGTGAGGCACTGGAACAGGTTGCCTAGAGAGGCTGTAGGTGCCGCATCCCATCCCAAGCCAGGTTAGAAGTCTTGAGTGACCTGGTCTAGTGAAAGGGTTTCCTGCCCCAGGCAAGGGGTTGGAACTAGATGATCTTTAAGGTCCCTTTCAATCCAAATAATTTTATGATTATATGATTAATTTGGTTTAATGTTCTTGAAAACTTCATTGCAAGCATGTATATAAATCAGTGAAAATCTCAATAGCTGTTCATACTTTCTTCTAAGAATGTGCATACTTTCAGATAATTAAAATTACTATTTTTGTAAATTCAATTTTAGGTCTCCAATGATTTTTTTTTTCCTGAAGTTTTAATCTCTGAAAAAGTGTAAAGAAATTATTTGAGAGTAAAAAATAGTTTCATGTCTCGTAGAATAAAACATTGTCATTAGCAAATAAGTAATCAGACATCTAAACATTATGTTTCACACATTTTAATATTGTTATGTGGAGGAATGCCTCAGCTTCTGCATTATTTATCATCATAACTCTAGAGTCTATGGCAGAATCTACAAATTCTAGAAACACACATTGTTTGTTTGAATGTATGTTGGGAAAGTATGGCCACGGAGGGATTTTCATCACTATTGTTAGTTATATCTCCGAAATGTAATTCATTCATGCATAGCACTCTCAGAAGTATAGTGGTTTTTTTCATCAGAATCAGGGAAATGGATAGGTAGGGTATTAGCCATTGCTTATAATTGGGGTATGAACCTTATTGTTCACAAACACTGCATACAAATTCTGAAACAACAAAAAACAACCCCACAAAGTAAAAAAAAAAAATCCTTTAATATGTAAACAGCTCTGTTCTTGAGTAGTGCTTGTTAAAATTCAGTAAGAGTAATTCCTGAGCCTTATGCGCACTAATCAATTAACTTTCAGTCATCTCAGTTAAATTAATATTTTTACAGAGTTCCTACAGTGAAGTCCATTAACTTGGGAGACACAGTTTATCTAAGAACTGAGTTCATGTGTAAGTCACTATTCTAGCACACCTGGAGGTGTTCACAAAGGATTATATTCCCAAGAGCACAATGAGGAAGTCTATGTGAGGAATTTCATATGCTATCCTAAAGTGAAAGAAGGAATGCCCATGTTAGTCTACTACCACTCTCACTCCAAAACTTCATTACAATATAAAATGGAGACTAGCATTAGTCAGCATTTTGTTGATCACAAAACTGGAAAATATTTCAAAGGTAGTAGTCTTTCCATGTGCTAATTGAAGATGATAGGAGTAGAATAATATTCCAAATTATTTCTAAGCATATTGAATACAGTCTTTTTACCTATGGGAGGGAACTTCTGGCTGCTTCTATAGAAGGATGGCATACATATTCAAAAAAAGAAAACTTACAAATTCTTACTGTGTTCCTTGACATTTTAAATCAAATGTGCAGCAACTGAATGTTTATGAGATGCAATTAATCAACAGTGAATGTTCTCACATTTATGGATGGATTAAACACTGTAAGATCTAATTAGCTTATGCTTAAACAACATGAAATTACAAATAGCAATCACGTTTCTTAATTTATGTCTCCTACAATTTTCATTCTACTTTCAGAAAAAAATGAACGTTATTAAGTGTTAGAAACAGGATAAACACAACAGAATGTTACATAGGGAATGGAAAATTTGAATACATTTGCCAAATGTACCATGCAAACTTATTTCAGCAAAAACATGGGTACATCTCCAGCTTTTTAATAGCTTTTCCTCTATGTGGAAAACAAATAAGATGTGAGAGAAAAGGGTTATAGACCTTGATGTTGAAGACAACAGAAACACGAAGTAGCTTTCAAATTTTTTCTCCCTCTGTTTTTGTATTTAAAGAAAAGCTTAGAAACAAATATCTTTAACCACTGCATCTCTCCTGATGTATCATTTCACTACCAGCTGAAGAGGCTGAAAGGACAAGAATGATAGATTTTAGAGATTTCCTAAATCCATGAGAAAATATTTGATGAAGTGTGATTTCTTCCTCTGGCAGAGATAATGATACTGTAGTCATTGAGACATTTTCTCTTGTTTAAAATTCTTTAAAAGTATATGTTAAAAAAGAACCAATACAACATATTGTAACAATAAGATCTAAAAGGAAAACAGGAACATTAGTTGAACAAAACACAGCAGAGTAGGCAGAGGAAATAGCTTTAAGAATGAAATTGTAAATGATCAGGAGAAGTAATAGAAGAAGGATCTATGTCCTTATGTTCTCTCTGGTATAGCCAGTTTCCATAGTTAAATTAGCATGAAGAAAATGGAGGACACAGATGAAATTTGGAAAGCTCCACTGGAAACTGATTAGATCTCAGGAAGCAGTTTGCTTAAACTCTTTTACTCCTTAAAGTTCACATATAAGAGAGACAGCATCTACAGATAACAAGTGCTGAATCCAGTGATGGATGATTCCAATTTGCATTTGGATAATTCTCCAGTCCCTGCTATGAAATATTTACAAAAACACTGATTTTCCTAGCTAAAGACAAAAGAATTTAGTATAGCTACAGATAGTAGAGAGGATACTGTGTCAGCGGTTGATCTAGGGTCCTCAGCTTGGTTCATGCAAAGTCCCATTTGTTGTACAGAGCACAGTCTTTTTTATACTGTTACAAACTATAACTTGGTCCTTACAAGAACTTTGGTTTCCAGGGTAACAATGTTTTTACTTTTCTTATGTACAAGACGATCACTGTCATCTCTCTTAACTTCTGCTAATCACTTATGCATAAGTGATTGTCCTGCTCATGGTCTCAGCCCCTGCTAGGGGCAGTTCAGCCTATCTCTCTTAAATTCTCACATAAACTGATAACAAAAGACCCCTATAGCTGCTGGACCCCACAGCTCCACCCAAACTCCTGCAATACAGATAGCATTAGAGGGATATTTTCATACTCTAACATTATAAAGCATTACACTGCATGGAAACAGTGACAGGGAATGCCTCACAAGTGAGGCTTAACAACTACAGCAAAATATTTTTCATTAACCCATGGAAATAAAGCACATATGAAACATTAGAGGCAAAGTAAGAGACTTCTGACATAGCAGAGATTTTCTTTACAATACATCTATTAGCAGTCTTTTTTTTTGACTCCATATCTTTTTTTCTGACTTCAATTCCCATATTCCAGAAAGTTAAGACTAAAAATAGAGAATATATAACATGACAATATGGCAGACTCTGTCAGTATGTAGTCTGTCAAAGAAAAGAGATTCTCAGGAATCATAAGGGTGCAAAGCCAAGGGAAGCAGAATCAACTTTCCTACACACAGGAAAACACAAAACAAGCTGTGTTACTAAATAAGCTGTGCCTGTCCACTGCCACTACTCAGGTAAAGGGATAAAGTGAAATAATGCAATTACTTCTTGCCATCTATTAAAAAAAATGGCCTGGTCTCAATTATCTACTTTGATATATATTTGATCCTGCTTAAAGTCACTACCTAATCTAAAATTCAAATATTACATTAGCTGTCTGATATTTCCCTCTATGTTATTGTAGTCCTTTAAAGATGTTTAGTGAGCTTAAACCTTCTTGATTTTTCCCTTCCCAACTGAAATATTAAACTTGCCTTACTTGGAGGAAAACTACAAAATCCCAGTTCACTAAAGCCTTTCTTGACCAGTACTTGATTGGATGATGGAAATGGAAAATGAAACTCAGAAAATTCAGCTTCTTAGTCTTAGAATGAAAATATGTAGGCATCATCAATGGAAGTATACTTGCATTCCAGCCTAACAGCAGATGATCCACAGCTAGCAGTCCTACTGTTCCCTGGGAACCATTCCTCTACCCCCCACTCCTTAAAAAATTTCTAAACAAGAACAAAGCGACACTGTCACTTCTAATGATGACCCTCTGACACCATGCTTTAGTTTTGATATACCTCATTCCTACACACACTTTCACATCCTGTTCTTCAGTGGAAAACAGCATATAAAAATTGGGAACTTCTATTGTACCATGGTTGCTTATTCTATTCCCCTTGCTTCCATGATGTGAAAACAATTAAAATTACCTTGTTTATTACTTTTGGCCAAACCAAGGCAAAACACAGAGGCCTGTGCATAAATGGAATTCTTCACATTCAGTTGCATGAATCCTTTCCTAAACACCAAGCTGACCTTTTCTGGATCATCTGTGGCAATTTTAAGGAGGGACATTGATACAGAAGTTATACTCATGACTTATGGACTTCCTGGTTGTAGAGGAGGAAAGACTTAGGGGTCTGCCTACTCATATGTACCCCAGATAGAAGGAAAGCAGGTGGCATTACCCTGGAAAATATGCATAAATCATCCGGAAATGCCTTGGAGGGAAAAAGTGCTGTCCACGGGTGAATAACTTAGCATCTGTTCTCAAAGGATGCACCACGGAGTAGGGCAATTCACACTGAATATTTTCATGTAGGCTATTCTCAATGGAGGATTTGGTTGGGCTGGTTCAGAAGTGCATAATTGCACTCAGACCAAGCTGGTAGATGTGCAAGAGTGTTTTGCCACAAAAGAAATATTCTTTCATGCTCCAAGAGCTGCTTGTGGAGGACATTATGACTAAAACCATTGCAATTTCCTTACGTTAGCTGAATGCACTGCTGCAATAGGCAAACATTTAGTTGAACCACTAGGTGGGTGTGTACAGCAGCAGAATGTGGCAACGAGCAGTTTTAGCAAAATGCAGAAAATACAGACCAATATACCTACAAAATTACTGCAGCATGCAATCTTATATTGCTAAGGACACTTTCATGGTTCAAAGAACTGTTCTTTTCTCTGTTGAGTGCTGGCATTCCTTAGAAAACTTGGCTTAGCTGGTTGTTCATCCATGGCCTATTAATATAAACTGTGTTAAGTCCCTTTACTGCTCTGCCAGTCAGAACCTCCCTTGTAAAATGAGAATAGTTTTGATTTATTTCTAGAGTTTTAAAGGAGTAACTATTATCAGGAATGCTCAGATATTTTGGTACCATAAAAGAACCTATATCAGCTGGGTATTTAATGTGAATTTGTAATAAAATCTGCAACTAAATAGCAAAAGTTGTCTAGAGTAATTTTTTGTAGGAAATTAAAGATATACAAGTTCTTCAACTCACAAGAGTAATCTTCACTATATAAGAGAGAATCTGTTACAGCTCAGTATAAGCTAACTGCAGAAAGAAACTTAACTTTGCCCTCAATTTTTCTACATTGCTGAGAAATGTTGAACTGGTTCAGGTGGTCATGCAGCTGGTTCAGTTACATACAATTCTCTGATCCTATTATATTCATTATAATAAATGATTTCCCAAATCTTTCTATTTTGATAATTTCATGGTTATAATTTTTTATAACAGGAAAGTGAATGATTCATAATTAACATCTCAGCCGTTGCAGGGGGGTTGGGAACAAGGTGATCTTCAAGTTCATTAACATGCTATGATTCTGTGACTCACTGCTTTATGTAGCAGATTATTTTCTGCTTTGACACATTAATAAAATTGGAGTGAGGGATGAACCAGACCCATTTGTAAGTCTATTTACAGTTAATGCTTATCTTTTTTAATAGCCTTCCAGTGTGTCACTAACATTGTCAAGCATGCTGTACATGCCATGCAAACCAATTTGTTTGAGAGCCAGGTCACACAATCTCAGGGAGAGAGCTAAGGATTACACACAACTGCAGAAGCCAGAGACCCTCTGCACTGACACAGCACAGGCATACAGTTCTGAGCCTTACTGCTTCATTGCTTTAAAAGCTGGAGAAAGATGAGGAAATTTACATCAGCTACAAGAAATATTCATCTAGCTTTCTCCATCAGTTAAGAAACCCTAACAAAAACCCCAACCAAGACCAATTAAAAAAAACCACAAACCAACCAAACAGTAATAAACCCACAAGTGTACATCTAGATTTCAGTCACCTTCCTACTTTGTGGTATTTTCTACAAATTAATAAACATTCCTCAAAATGATGTTTATATTAAGTTATGCAGAAGATACTCTTCAGATTATTCCTTCTGTTATGAGTAGAAATTTTAAAAGCACAAAGGTCATCAACAATTATGAGCTCCAGCATAAAGCTGAATATTAATACAGTGAGGATGCAACAATCCATAGCAACAACCTTGGCCATAGTGAGCACGAAGAATTGATATGAAGTTCCCAAGGGCAAAGAAGAAATGAAGTAGCAGATCCCAGACCTCAGGCATCAAGGAAACAGCCTAAGGCTTGTTCAGGGAGCAGGCAGGTGGAATCAAATATGAACAGCTCTGAAGAGCAAAGAAGACAAGGGAACCTGGAAGATCTTAAGTTCAGCATTCTCCAAAAGTTTCAAAATAGCCAGTCCAACCTCAGGAAAACATATCCAATCTGTTATTATGCCCAGTCTGAACCTACTGCTTTAAATTTACGAATGTAGTCTCTCATTTTTTGCTGAAAGTGCACTATAGTAGACAGCCTGGATTGTTTATTTCAATATGTGCCTCTGTAGCCATCTCTTCTCCAAGCTGAACAGTGCTTCAGCCCCTCACTAAATTGCAGGTTATTCCAGTTTATTAATTTTTTTTTTCTTTTGGGGTGCCTGAAACCAGATACAGTATTCCCAAAGCACTCAAAAAAGTGCCAAAAAGTGCATTAAAACTTCCCCCAACATACTATCTGTGTAGCTGTCAAAACAGCTCAGATGTTAAGGCATTATGTTTTAGGGTTTTTTATTATGTTTTGCCTCACACAGTATTAGTGAAATAATGCATTCCATCTTTCAAGGAATGTTTATTATGATTGCTAGAAACAGCAGCCCCAGAGGACCATAACACTATCAAAGGACTATTAGAATTCAAAATTATCTGAAGCTTGAAACAGAGTATGCAAAATTAAATTGAATTGATTATTTTTTTAGGATGAAAATGAGATTCTTGTCACATGCTAGAAGTAATATCAATCACAGGAACAAAAAACTTAGATCTTTCAGGGATGCTGAAATGTATGAATCAGCAGGGGATAGTGCCTCCCAATTAAAATTAGCTCATATATTAAGTCATAAACAGGAGGCAGCTACATCTTCCTGAGTTAAAATTAAAAAAAGCCACTGTCAGCACTGAGCAAACAACACAAGGATAACAAGGTGGGAGTAGTGCAAATGGAACTGAGGGAATAGTTATTACACTTAAACAGAACAGTCAAGTTTGCTAATACAGAGCAGGGAAAAGAAAAAGAATTCAGGTATTCCAGAGGATCACCAAATTCAGCTAACACTGAAAAGAAAGTAAATCTCATATGCGATATATAACAGGATTATGCTCAGGAATATGGATAGGAGATGTTGAAAATTTCAGCGTTCTCACTGAGACTAGAACATTGTGAAATAATTGGCCGCAAATATTCTCGAATTTCTGCTGTTAGTGAGAAGGCCCAACAAACATCTGTCAGAGACAAGGACTGATGAAGTGGAAAAAGAAAAGAACTTGAAACACAAAAAAAGAAAACAAAAACCCAAAACAACGAGATGAACTTTTGAACCAAAAAAAACTCCTTTCATTCCTCTCCTTCTTATGAAAAGAATAAAAGGTATATTAGCTAATTTCCTGAACAAGAAAAGGCTTCATTGCCACTGTATCTGCATCCCAGCTAATGTCTCCTTGATCCAGGCTTGACTTCCCGGTTTGACCTTAGGCCTACAGCATCCATAAAGGCTTGCTAGGTGCTTGCTTGAAACAGTTTTATCATGCTTTAGCCTCATCTCCATAAAACTTCTGCCGTGTCTTTCTTCCTCATACTACTTGCTTAAGTCTCTAAAGAAGCTCAATCACCATGTTTCTCACAAACTAACTATGGAAAAGCAAAGACAGGTTGTAGAACAATTTCCATTTTTTGTTTGTCTGAGAATTTAGAAGTTATTAAGAGCCTTGGACTTTTCACTTTTAAGAGCAGACCTTTACCTACCCAATAATTTTAGGATTTACCCACACAGGACTTTAGGAACAGGGAAACAGAGTGTAAATTAGTTCACTGTTGCTCCAATGAACCCACTGCACTTGCTTGAGGTGTGCAAAGACCATGCCTGCTTCATTCCTATAAAAATATACCTCCCAGCACGGTGTTCACAGACGACTGATTTTCCCTGTCCATGAAACAATGCAATCTGCTTTTGTTATTCAGGCTCCAATGTTTCCTGTAATTAAGCCAGCTCATTCCAAACTAGATTGAGTATCCCTGCATTGCACTGCAGTCTGAGTTGTAAATATGGTCTTAGCAAGTTCAGTTATCCATGAAAAGTCTGTGCACATTTTTGCCAGTAAGAAATAGTTAGTTAAGAGTACACAGGGAATTAGTGAATGGTAGCCAGAATGCAGTATATTTACAGTATCAGTGTAAGGTCCCAAGTCCACCCTGACTTCTAACTGTGGATGAGTCCTTAATAAGGATAATGGCATTGTCCTTGGGGTTTCTTGTTGGTCATTGTGCATATTTACATCCTCCCTGCTGTTTTATTGCCTAAAGCAATTCCATTAGCCTCAGAATAAAACTAAATTTACTGCATTTTACCCCATCCATTAAATGTATTTTTGTTCTCCTGACATGAACTGTAATATTGGACCAAGTTTTTGAAGCCTATCCTTTGAATTTTCTTAGAAGTCTAACTGTAAAAGGGGACAATATTGCCATTCAGCCCATTAAACAATTATACTTGTGGACCCAAGTTAAATCTTACAGTACAATATTTAATAGAAATAGACTTAAATTTAGTAAAAGACTCATCTTATATCAGTTCATTATGCATTTTCTTTGCCTTTTATGTGACTGTGTTTATGCTACACATATAGTTCTGAAGATTATTTATTTAGGATCATTACCAGAGATCAAACAAAATAACTGTTATGTTGGACTGAGTAATTTACTGAAGAAGCTCCACAGAATTAGAAGAAGAATAATCTCTTGGGGAAAACACAATTTTAATCCATCATCTAGGAAATCACCTCATAATATCTTATATTATATTGATATAAATAGCAGAAGAATTAATCCTCATCATACTAATATATATTTTTATATAGCAAAGAGGTAAGGTTAATTTCTGGTGAAAGCATCAATTACACCAGTTTTGCAACAGAACAGTTCTTAGTTCTCTGACGTGAACATTAAATGAAAAAGTTGTCCAGCATATGCAAACTCCATCCTTCATTATCTGAAAAAAATTCAAAGCCATTTGACTTACAAATGTGTTAACTAAATGAGTTAATATATTACAACAATCCAAATACATTTTTTGCACTTGTAATACCTAAAGCCACAAGACACAAAAAGATATCTTCCCTTGTCAAACATTATGCATTAAACAAATTATATTAAATGATCCCAGAACCAAAATTATTTATATTGCATTAAGACACTAGGTTCCATAACCATGAGTTATTAATTTCAATTGTTCTCCAACTGATATAAGAAAGAATTACCCTCCTTGTACAAGTCAGGAATTGTCATTCTGTAGCTACAGAAGATCAAACACAATGAAAATGACTTTATTCTTTTGGTGTCTGCCTCTATAAACCTATGAATAAATTTTCAAGCTAGTCTAAGTGTCACTCTGAAATTTTTGCTTTCAGTATAGCCACAGTGCATATTATTTTAGAAATTCTTCATCTGCTATGGGAGTTCTTACCAGATCACAGAATATTCTGAGTTGAAAGATACCAAGAAGGATCATCATGTCCAGCTCTTAAGTAAATGGCCCACACAGAATTGAACACACAACTTTGGTGTTATTAGCACCATGCTCTACCCGACTGAGCTAATCTCAGGGTCGGATGTTAGGTTCCAGACCTTTATATTCTGCTCTGAATTTGTGGGGGTTTTATGTTTGGGTGTTTGGGGTTTTTTTGGGTGGGTTTTTTGTTTGTTTGTTTTTTGGTTTTTAAATTTATTTTAAAGTTCTAAATAAAACTTTCTGGGAACAGTGTTTCCTATTTTATCACTAAATCTCAAGACAGAGTCAGAAATTTAATCACTGTCTTCAAACACACAAAGTACATTTTCAAAGTGTTTTCTAAGAGCTAATCCATACACCTTGTAAGATTTGCTGACCTGTTGTACATGAGTTGACCTTGGTTGGATGCCAGCAGTCCCCCAGTCTGCTGCACAACTTCTCTTCTCAGGGAGACAGGAGACAGAAACTGGGATGAAAAACCTTGATTGTTTTGGCTCAAGAAGTGAAGCACAAAAAGGTAAGAAAAAGGGCTAAACAAACTGCCTTATAGAACAAACAAATAGATTAGTTCGAAGAACTGATGATTCTTTGTATCAGCCAATTCTTCTTGCAGTTGATATATAATGTCGTAGCAGTTATGAAGTACGGAGCTTTATTATTATTTTACTACACATACTTTGTAATGTTTCTTTCAGTAATCAGTACCATCATACAGTCTTTGTATAGCCTGACACTACTTGTTCACTCTGTCTCTAACAACTGGTTCTTTAATTCTAACAAGAGGCAGCAAGAGTAGCACTAAGGACAAAGCTGGGAGGGTTGAGGAAAATTAACTTCAGAGTTGTCATTGAATCAAATTCCTAGCTGGAGGCCTGAGTAGGATACCCTGGAGAGGGTTTATTCCGATATTGTCAAATACTGTCATCCTTTTCTCTAAAACAAAGGACTTGGCTGGTTATTTAATATAACGATAATTCTGATTTAATATGTCATTCCATTGTGGATTATCCCTGGCAAAAATATGATAAAATCAAAAAATATGGATTAATTAGGAGTTCTCTAATTTGTGGCCAGTGAGGATTTTGAGCATCTTGGGTGAGAAACACAGCAGAACCTGCTCTGTGTGAGTAGTCTCTGTCCTTTCCCTTAGGGCGGAAGAGGTCTCCTGCAAGAGATATCCTGGGTAGGAAGACTAAACTTGCATAAGGAATAGCTCATTTGGTTTCCAGAGTAGAAGAGTCAATAGAAATTTAACAGTAGTTAACATAATGACATCCCACACTGCATATCTTTAGATCTCATTAACAGGGCATGAGCATTTGAAAGCAGTGTAACATTTTTGCAGTTACAGTATATCACCCTGTGTCTGCATGTGTTGTGAAAGTGAGATTTATTGTGTTCTACTAGTCAGGACATTTTGAAAATCTATGTCTTGCTTCCATAAGTTTAAAATTTTACAGTACTTAAAATGTTCAGTTCCTATATCTTTTAGTTATTAAAAAAAAAAAGTCAAGGCATCAGACCTCCTTCTTCTCTGTATGTGAATATCTTGATCACAAGGGGTTTCTCTTTCTGCTCAGTTTACTTTGGATTATTTTTTGCAGAGTTTGAGCAAGAGCTTTGTGCTCATACATTTCTGGTTTAGAACCATGTAGCTACTATGCTTAATTAAAAGACAGGCATGTGTTTTGATCTGCTTTAGGTTAGGGCGGGACTCTGACATCACTGGTGTAGTAAAAAGTTTTGCTGTAGTATGAAACAGGAGATATAGAGGTTTAAGAGCAGCTCATTTTCACTCTTGCTGCTTCCATGTTTTATAAAAGGGAAGAAAGGGGCTCTCTTTAGAAGATAAAGATGATGTCTGGTTCTGAGAGGGAGCAATGAGGCAAAGAGACCTAAAGCAGTGAATGAACATTTTTTATGTCCTCAGGGCTGGATGCTCCTCTGTGCAGCATTTCTTTTTCAATGCATCCACCAGCAGTGAGTTTCCTTAGATTCTTGACACTTTTGCCTTATTGACCTTTGAGGAAAACTCTTGGCTGCAAGGTTCAGTTTGGGATCAAGGGATAGTAAACTTCAGTGTCATAACTATCAACTCTATTTTACTATGTCCATATTGAGAAACTAAATGCTGCTAAGGTAGACATAAATATTTTAAATTTTTTTGTTACTTTTATGTGGGTGTGTGTGTTTTTTCAAAGTGTTTCAACAATCTTTGTCATGATTTCATCCTGAACAAGCTAGCACTCTCTCAAACCATTTCTGGTTGTGCCTCAAGAGCTGTCACAGACAGGGACCATTCCCAACAGAGAGCTTGGCACCATGGATGACAGCCATTCCAGGCCAGATGACACCAGCACAGGACAACAATCCTGAGCACGGTCAGTTTAGCATTATAGACATGGAGACAGTGATTTGAGCCCTGGCCATTTAAACAGTTTAATGCAAATGGAAAAATGAAGAGAGCAATGTTGTGGGAATGGCTAAAATCAAAATACTGCAGCTGGTGTAGATGAAACTCACTTGAGTTGCTTTTGCCTTGTGTGAAAGGAATCAAGATTTTTGCCATAACAGGGCTTTTTTTTTTTCATCCTGTTAATACAAATAACCAGTGTTGGAACAAGTCCTGTTCAACATTAAAAATGGGTAAATAGATAGAATAAAACTATGGATAGAATAAAACACTCTGACAGTCATCTGAACTTTGCAGGGAATGTGCATGAAAACAATATATATATCTCCACCAATGACTGTTGGGATGACACATTTCACCCACACTCTGGGCAATTTAAAGAAATTTTGGACTTTCACTGGACTTACTCTCTTAAAAATTATAAGGAAAAAAATCAAATTATCAATATTGTAATATTTTAGTGAGCACCTTAAAATGTGAAATTCTGGGGTAGTTTAAGGCCCTTTACTATGTCACATTTTCACCAAGTCTAACAGCATTCTGATTGCTACAGGAAAACAATGTAATGAAAATGGGAACTGCTTAAGCCACCTCCTATGAATTTTAATGATAATGGAGGTAGTCATCTCTGTACTTTTACATCCACAGCTGTTGGTATCATGACTGGAATCAGTCCTCCTTCAAATTAAATTAGTAATATGCAGTTTGTAATGAATGTAACATTTAGCAGGTACACTTGGGTTCTAAATAATATTCTGAGGCAGATCTCAGTAGTGTCTATTATGATAAGGGTGTAATGTGGATGAATTTCAACTTTTACTCTAATCAAACTCTTTCAGCCACTTCTTCATTATCATGCAAAACCTTTCCAGGTGATATGTCCCAGATTTGATCTCAGTCCTAAAACATTTAAAAGGGCAATCAAAATCAGTGCAAATGTTGCTGACAGTTTTGAGTGGATGGAAGAAAGGGAAAAAATAGGGTGTTTTTCAACAGATATTTTTGACAAACACTACCAAATTGTTACCTCTTCTCATAAGCTTCCTGAAGAACAGTTAGATACATGGATATGGTTTTAAACCCCCACATTCCCAAGGAAACATGCTGATGAAACCTGAAATGGAGTGACAATTTTAACTGTATTTTTATTTTATACAGTGTTATAGGCTAATGGCTTTTCAGAAAGTAGGTGAAGTCCCTAAGATAAACATCCCCTTCTTTGTAATAAAATCTAAATATATTTAGCAATGATTTGATTTTTATATATTTTACTACAATACTTATGTTGCTGATGACAAGCACAGAAAGCTAGGAAATTCAGATGGAAAAATAAAGAATTTGAAAAAAATCAGCATAACATTTTATTCCAAAATTGAAAATTAGGACCACAAATTGCTTTATAAAAATAAATTAATAGCTGGTCTCTTCTCATCATCAAAGAGTTCATAACCATGACTTCAAACAGTTACAGTCTTCAGGAAATCATTTGATAAGAAGGTGCTAGACCTTTACACACTACTGACAATATAGCCACAAAAATTCTACAGGGGAAGAGCCATCATGAAGGCTTCTTAACCATTATTTTTAAGATGCTGTTTTGGAACTGTTCTTAATTTGCAGCTATTCTCAAATGAATATTTTTTTTATGTTTCTCAAAAATTTTCCTTTCCATATTTCCTTTTCTGCAAGGTTCATTAAAAGTCATGTAAAATGTGTGGAAAATGTACTTCTATAATTTTACAAAACTTCAGAAATTGTTGATGGGATGAACTGTAGAGGCATGATAAATATATTTTGTCCTTATTGCTTGCTAAAAAACTTCATTATGTCTATAGCATAGTGAAACACTGACTTGTTTCAGTATTAAATCTCTCAAAATTTTCAAATTTCCATGAGAAAACCTCTACTTGGGAAATTCTTCTCTCACTATTAAATATGAAACTAATTTTTCTCTTCAAAAGATATTTCTTGACTCCTGGGTGGGGATGGGATTTTCTACAGAGCCATGTGATCACATAGAAAATATGCACAAACACATTATCCTGTATTTCCACTGTATAAAATGCATTTGTACTTGAGTATTAAAAATATATTCCATTTAATATATCTTTTCCTAGTCCAGCTATGGCAAATCCTTTTTATTAAAATGGCCAGGTTTTAATTTTCAGATGTTCCTACTATATACACTAATTTCCACTTTGCTACATTTTCTCATACATAATGTATTAAACTGCTTCTTGTTGAGGGTAGGTTGTTTCACATGCAGTGCAGAACTGGAGAGAGACAGAATCCCATCTCTTGTCTGCTTGAATTTTAAGTACCTTTGAAGCAATTACAAGTACAAAATGCTTCAGAAAAGAAAGAAATATTTTAGAGGACAGTCACATCTGCTGAAAGTTTTTCTGAATGACCATGACTATTCTTGGAAAGGTCAGCTTTTCTGGAAATGTGCTTTCATCATAATATCTCATTTATTTAACATCTCATCCTTTGGACATATTTGAGATGGATGGATATAAAAATCAAATCAGTATGCTGCTGAGGAACAGGGTAAGAAATTAAGCATTACTGAGAACTGATATGGGAAGCTCGGAGAGAGATGCAATATAAAGAAGAACTGCAACAGAATAACAAATAAAAACAACCTCACTGTGACTCCGTCACAGGCCAGTGGCACAGGCCAGCAGCTGGTATGAATTGCCATGGCATCCATTTTGGAAGTCTAAAAAGGCAGTGTCAGAATCATTCTCACTGACCTTTCTCTAATTAGTGTCATAAAGCTACCCAGGGATATTGTATAATGAGTTCAATAAACACAATACAAAATTCTGAAATACTCTGTCAGAAAAGACACTGGAGAATGTAATGCATTGAATAAAATTAAATTTCCACCTGCACAGAAAATTCCTCATAATATTGCATTGTGCATAATATGTGGAAACTGAAATGAGCTACTTGCAAGTATTTTCAATTCCATTTCAGATTTCATGATCGTTTTCATGCTGCAAGATATTATGTTATCTTTGAAAATAATATATTCAAAGTAGTTTTCCTGGGTAGATTGTGTACATAACGTGATATTACCATATGATAACAAAATAATTACACTTTTCACTTTATTTCTTGCTTTCTCTTCCAAATATTTTTGGTTACATTCTACATTAAAAAACTGAAATGACACTCAATATTAAATCCCCTGACATCATTATGATATTCAGTTCTATAAGAAAGAAAATATAAACAGGAAAACAGTGACTGGTGAGATTCTATAAAGTGACAAATTTTCCAGTTCTGACTCAACCCAAAATTTCAGGGAGATTACATTTTTTGGTGCCTCTATTTTTTAAGTAAAAATACATATAAGTTTTCATCCCTGTATTCAGTCTTTTAGGCCGGGGAATAATGTTTTGTATAATGTGCCCACAATCATGACTTTTGGGTGCAAAGGATACAGAACTTAAAAATATAAACTTAACATTTACTGCTTTGGAAGGGATAGAAATAACCAGCATAAGGAAGAAAAATAATGATAAAGGGAACTTTACCTTTCCCATTCTTTCTCCTTCAAAAAAAAAAATAAACCAACAAACAAAAGAAAACCGACCAAAAAACTGTTAAAAACTGCAGGAAAATAATGCACTCTATGCTTTATTGTCCTGTTATGTGTTACTATTAACAGACGAGTAACATATGAATTGGTTGTAAGTTAAACCTTAGTTTTAAAGCTTATTATGTGGTTCATTTTTGAAATTTAAACTTATTAACTAATCTTAAGGGACTCAAGTATGCATAAGCTTTCTGCAAAATAGGCAATCATAGTAAAATAGCAAAAGTGCTTGAATACGAAAAATAATCAGTAAAAAGACAGGAACCAGTCCTAGGAACAAGTGGCCTTTTCTTTCAGGGGAAGAAGTCACTGTGGGCCTTACCAGAGGTACATGTGCCTGTGACATGTGGTGTATTATATCAAATAATTTCTAGTTAACCTGGAAACAATAAGTGACTAGCAATGTCAAAAAAAGTATTGAAGCATGAATTATGCAGGGTATCAAGAATGAGAACCAGGAATGAAAAACTTCAGGAAGACCCTAAAAGATATACTATTCAGAAGCACAGAGGTGGATGAAATTTGAAAGACTTGCACAGTGATGCATGTAATTAAAAAAAAAAGAAATCTTCATAGAATCATAGAATGGCTTGGGTTGGAAAGGACCTTAAATAACATCAGGTTCCATGGTCACAGACAATATCATTAGAGCAGGTTGCTCAAAGCCCCATCCAACATGACTGTGAATGCTTCCAGGGATAGGATTTCCACCACTTCTCCTCACAACCTGTTCCAGTGCCTCACCACCCTTGAAGGAAAGAATTTATTCCATAATATCTAATTTAAACCTACCCTCTTTTAACGCCATTCCCTCTTGTCATGTCCCTACATGTCCTTCTAAAATGTCCCTTTCAGCTTCCTTGTAGGCCCCTTTAGGTAATGGAAGGCTGAAAAGAGGTCTTCCCAGGGCATTTTCTTCTCCAGTCTGAGCAACACCAGCTCTTTCAGCCTGTCTTCATGGGAGAGGTGCTCCATCCCTCTGATCATCTTTTCGGCCCTCCTCTGTGGTCACTCCAACAGGTCCAATTCCTTACATTTGGAGTTCCAGAGCTGAACACAACACTCCAGATGGGCTCTCCTGAGAATGGAGTAGAATGGGAGAATCACCTCCCTGACATTTGGTCGTGGTTCTTCTGACACAGCTCAGAATACACTCAGCTTTCTGGGCTGCAAGTGCACATTGCTGAGTCACATTGAGCTTCTTGTCAACACCACCCCAAGTCCTTCTCTTCAGTGCTGGTCTCAGTCCATTCTCTGCACAGCCTGTGTTTGTGCTCAGGACTGTCCCAACCCAGCTGCAGGACCTCACACTTCATGAGGTTCACATGGGTTCACCTCTCAAGCTTGTTAAGATCTACACATAATGTGCTACTAGCAAACCAATACCAGTTAGGATACTTAGGGACTTAAATAGCTTAAGTTCCATGAAAATAATAGTTTCATACTCCATAGCTATTCAAAAAGCAAGTTAGATATCAGGCTTTTGTGGTGAGCTGCCCTTGACATGCTGCTAGATGCCCACCCAGCCACTGCCTCACTCCCCCTCCTTAACAGGAGGGTGGAGGATGGAGGAAATCAGCTGAAAAAGTTTGTAGGTTGAAATAAAGAGAGGGAGATCTCTTACTAATTATTGTCATGAGCAAAATAGACTCAACAACTTTTCAGGGGGAAAAGGTGTGGATATATTGTTTTCTGTTGTTCCCCATTTATTCAGTTTTCACCTCAGTATCAGGGAAGAAATAGGACTAAAGTTGCTTTGCTTGGGTAGTGCAGAGGTGCTGAAAACAATTTGCTGCTGCTGTAATTCCTCGGAGAAGTAATTAATTGAGAACTAAGCAGCAATGAAAGAATGAGTGCAGATGCAAACACTGCAAGCAATCACATATACAGTCAAATTGCAGCTTTAGAGGTTACAATATCAAGATCTACCCTCTGCAGAAACAAAGACCTCAGCTCAAAATAGGTTATTTAATGAGTGACTTCTGTTTGTGCAACTAGGACTACAATGCATAAAATAGAATGTAAACCCAGCAGCAAGGCCTGTGGGAGAAAATAATAAGGTATCTCCTCACGCTGATAGATATATTTCATTCTGTTCATCTGTTCAGCTCTGATTTACTCTCTATGAGAAATCAGCAGCAGTCTGACCTTCGTCCTGAGCACAGCCACATTCTAATTCCATAAATTTTTCTTTTAATCTCAGTGTCATAATGTAGATGGGAAGAATCAGTTTCATTTTAATGACCCAGCCATTTGTTTCGTGTGACAGACATCATATTATTTAAACCTATCAGCTTCTGCTTTTTTTCTTGGTGTGAGTACAGATCAGTATCTTACATCGTGTTAGCCAAGCTTGACTTACTGGTTGTAGTTTTTGGTGGAAAAATTATTTCAAACATGACTTACATTCCTCTTTTTACCTATACACACCAGTGAACTCTACTGTCCGGTGTCTGATACCCAGCTAATAAAGATTAATGGATTCATTTACCAGATTGTCAGAATGTTATTAAAATGCAAATGGTTGGTTTCTGTTAATTGTTCAATATCACATACAATTAATCTGGGGACTTGTACACTTGTGGTTTTGGTACAGTTCATCTAAAAGCTTGAGGAATAGAAGAAAAACCAAAGTTTTGCTGTTTTCCCCAAATAGTTAGATGAATAATAGCACTGAAAAGGTAGCAATTGTGAGCTGGAAATGAATTAGAGAATTGTGAGGTTTATAACCACTAGATGCAGGAATAAATAAAAGATGGAAGCAATAATTACTAGATAGAATTGCTAAGAAAAGAAAAATTTTTTGTGAATGGAAAACGAAATCAACAACTTCCAGTTTATACCAGCTAGGTATCAAAATTTTGATTCTGAATTTGAAAAACTTAATTTAACATTAACCAATATTTTGCCTGAACCTTTTGCAGAGTCTGGCAAAGACTTTGGAAGACTAAGTCCCAGGTAAATCAGCTAAGTTACTGCAGCTATGAACCCTTGAGCCAAAGGCTGGAGGGCTTGTATCTAGCAGCTATTGATCTGTACCCTGAATGTATCTTATTCCCCCTCCCCCTTTTGTTTTTTTTACCTGAAGTACTTCAGAATTCCCTTCCCTTCCGTTCCCTTCCCTTCCCTTCCCTTCCCTTCTTCCCTTTTTTTAAAATGTAACATGCATAACAACTTTAAATTTGAACATTCCAGTTTACAATCTTTTTAACATATAGGTTTTTTATTTAAAACACTATCTTAGAATGTGGGAGAAAAAAGATCACAGATTCATAGGATAACCTTAGTTAGGGGAGATCTCTGAAGGTCATCTTGTCCAACCTCTCACTAAAAGCAGCAGTGCAAAAGAAATGGCATTTTCATGGTCTTAGGAAGCTAACTTTTGATAATTTAAAAAAGATGGAAAGTCGAATGTTAGCAGAATGCTTTTGGAATTTAATCATATTTAATTTGTGTACTCAAACAATGAATAAATTATTGTATCTCAATATCTTTATAAAACAGAAGAAAATGTTAAATATAGTATTTATATAGCATTTATACACTTACTAATACTATTTTATTAGACAGCAAAATTCTCCTGAAGGCACAAGGAGAGCCCCTCCCCTAAAACTCTGATGGTAGAATACATAGGAGTTTGCAAATGTACTAAATACGATAATGGTACATGCATATATACCCTTGCTCACCGAGAATAAAGTAGGAATACTTACCCTTTCCTATGAGTATGCACTTGCTCTGTGTAAAAGAGATATACACTGCACTAGTTCTGTTTCTTGCAAGATTGCAGCTGATGAGGAGCTATGATGCTTTTAAATTTGAAATGCCTTTAAATCCAATTCCAAATCTGCACATTGTAGTTTATCTAAAGACAAAAAAATTTCAAACCTCATCACTTCCATTGAAAAATAATAATTTGTTTTGTCATTCTCATCTTTAAAAACTATATTTAGCATTATCTTTAATTACTTTTTTTTTACACATTTAGCTATTTGTTTAGTACACTGTTCTAAATACGGTAATGTAAATTCAAAATCTATTTACAGCATTAGAAAATAGACTTTTTTTTAGAAATCCTATTTCATTTGTAGGTATTTTGTACAGACAATAATCCCTCTATCTTGGCTTTTAGTGGTTTGGTTTTCTTTACTATTATTATTAGTTTTTTTTCCAGAGAGGAGTATGTGGATTAAAAATGTTTTTATCTTTTGTGTGCATTTCACTTCTTGAAACTGCAGACAACCGAATAAAGCAGCTTCTTTCACCTGTTTAATTACCCATGTCTTCTTTTTCTCTGCATAGCAGTCTTATCAACAGAAGCCAATTATGAAACCCAAGCTTGACTGTCAGGCGAATATTAAAAATTATGAAACAGTGCTGCAGGATGACTGTCTTTTTGTGACTTCCTCATTTTCTTTCTAAGTACCTTTCTCCCCCTTCAAATAGTGATATTTGTAAAGGTTAAATTCCCATGTGAATCTGAGCGCAGTGTAAGAGAAGTTCTAAAATGACTCTACTGTTTCAACTGAAGTAATTTCAACATTAAAATGACTCAGATTTAAAATGCAAATGTATTTAGTATCATCTGTGGATTAATTCAAACAAAGAGTGACAGTTTTCTTATAGCCTTCACTAAGAATTTCTGTTTGAAAATTTTTGGAAGCAAAGCTGTGTAAATCCGGATTTAAGAGAGACCTGCACCCCAAAATACAATGGCAGCAAAGAGTACATTGACAGTGTGTTCCTTGCTGCTTTATAGCTGTTAAACTAATGATGTGAAATGGAAATATGCCAACACAATACACCACTTGTGTTAAATTATTCCTAAGTGATGACTACATCTATATACTCCTACTTCTTAATGAATACATCCTGCCTACTAATTTTAGGTGGGTTTAATGTTTAATGGCTTTGTGGTTCTCCTACCCACAAAAATTACTTAAACCCCTTATGACACAGTTCAAAATTATCTTTAAACTTCAACCCATCCACTGCACAAGAAGGTACATACTCTAATGTGGCTGATACTTTCAGCAAATCTTTCTGGATGGTGTTAAAGAGCTGTGACTAACAGCTAGCCACAAGCCCAGTCCTTCATATACCCTTCATTTAAATCATTATATCAGCAGCAGAAAGAGTCTGATATATACTATTATTGATTAAAGCTAATATTACTTTCTTGTCACAGTAGATCTACTGCTTTGTCAATTTTCCAACACTTGTTTTGACATTCCTCTGATCTGCCTCCTCCTTTGCATGACATCAAAAAAAGAAAGATAAAGTGTCTCAAAGTGCAGAGAAATAGATGAACACATAAAACTGGAAGGGAAGAATATTTTCTCTCAAAAACTCACTATTAGGCTTTGACTACAGAATATGCACGACACAGCAAGTTCAGTAAATCAGAGGATTGCCTTAGAAATAAAAGCTAAGGAGCTCATGTAGTCAAGGTTCATAATTTCTTATATTGATCTGAGCCACTGAAAGAAATAACCAAATGCATGTTGAATGAACTTCTGAAGGAATTCATTTTAGCTGTCCTACCTTCATATTTCCTTTTAATAAGACAAAATGTTTTAATGAACCCAAAATAGAAAAGTAAATATGTCCAGAACACAAGTTGCAGTAATACTTCAGGTAATGGCAATACCATCAAAACTATCCATAACAGCCTTAGCCTGGCACTGCAGCACTATGATGGTTGTCATCACTCCGTCTCTGTGTTAATGACACTGTGTTATATAAATAAACTATAAAGTAGATATCTATATCTATAAAGTAGATATCTATATCTATAAAGTAGATAAAGTACATGAACTCTTGCTAATCCTATAGCCCAGGGAAGGCAACTCAGTACAAGAAAGGAATTCTACAGGATACACAACCCACCACCTTCTGAGGTGGTTGCAAAGCTGTGGAAAGTCTTGGAGATGCTACAGCCTGGTCAGTGTCCAGTACCTAGAAGGCAGGCAGGCAGGCAGGCAGGCAGGGAAGGAAGGAAGGAAGGAGGGAAGGAAGGTGGTTTCCTTTGGTCTTGTATCCATTAATAAATATCAGTAAGACAAAATTATATTTTTAATGTGGCCCCATTAAATCACTGTGTCAGATGAACCAGGTACAAAAAGAAACCTTAGGAGAATGAATCACCTTCTTCTACTGACATAGTGACCATGTTAATTCTTTCATATTATTTCTGTCCTCCAAATTTAATAATTTATTACCAAGCACAGAAAACAAAGAAATATACAGGCATCTCCCTCAGAGATGAAGATTCTAGTGAAAGACATCTTTATTATATGTATATCATTAAAATGAAACTCAATAGAGTCTCACAGTGATAGCAAACTCAGTTTAAATAAATGAGCTGCAGTAGTCAGGGTGGTGTCACCTAGAACTACTTTTACAGTTTTGCTTCAGTGCTGTATATTTGTTTCAAATGTGCTTGGAAAAGAAAGTTTGATTCTCGAAGTTATGCAGAGTTGTGCTCTTGGAGTATATATCATCAGGAAAAATAATGGATCATGCCTTTCCCTAGACAAGGAGAATTCTAACTGATGTTATATTTTTGGCACTCTATGTTAGCTTAGCAAATGAGGTGTTGTCTAAAACATATATAAGATTTATTGTCATCTTATCTTCTATTTCTTTCAGAAAATATAGCAATTTAAATGGAAATAATAATATTTTAGTCAAACTCATCTTCCTAATTTTTTCTCTTACCCTCATCTTCTTTCTCTACATTAATTAGTTGATTGCTTGGGTGTTTTTTTTTGTTTTCTGTTTTGTTTTGTTTTGTTTTGCTTTCCAAGGAGCATCACATTCACAGAAATGTAGGAATTAATTATCTTATATCCATTTTTATTGTACTATAAACAGCAGGTAAAGAAAAAAAATATAACTGATAGCCTACTAAAAAGGGAAAAGATATTTGGAGCAGTACACTGACAGGTTAAGGGAAGACAGGTTAAACCTAGGCAAAAAAAGAACACCTTTAGGATATAGAATGTTTTAGTTCAATTGCTATTTTACTTTAAAAAATAAAATGTAGGACTTCAAAGTCCAGATTTTATTTAAACGTTTGCAGTTTTTCCTTTTTTTATTATTTTTCCAGCTGATTTTAAATTAATTTTCTCTGTGTTATCCTGTGGTGAGAATGATGGGAACAAGACAATTTTATAGCTCAGACTTTCTTAATCCCTCCTTCCCAGTGCTACAGCAGTCACATTTTAATAGTTTTTACAGTAAAGGCCCCCAGGGATGGATTTTATTGAGATAGTCCCATTTCTCATGTCTTTTCTCATGGCTAAGGGGCCCAAGATACAGTATGGAAAACACCAATGCAAAACAGGTGATCAGATGTGAGTAGAAAAAAGGATGCACACAATAAAATACCTATATGAATCCTAAATTTTACGTCTCCTGCTGTCTCTATGGGGTGAATACCTAGTGCTTGACACAAACCCATTTTTGGTACTTAGATTTTGATTGAGTAACAAGACTGAGCTCCAGTTAATGTGAAGCAAGATTTCACAAGAGGCAAGAGGATGGAGGAGACCCTCTGTGCAGATTTACTTGTGATTACATACTCTGTCATCTGCATTTACAAATTCCAACACCCAATGTAAAACAATTTAGGAAAACTTGCTTGTGTCTGTTTATGTCAAGATTGGAACTTGTGAACATTTCTGCCTATGTCCAGCAACAATTCCTCTGTTTGGCTCTGGCCCCTATCTCAGTTATTCCAATGTGTGAGTCAGATATTGGAAATAGAGGGACACAGCTTGAGTTTTTATTAATGGCCAATAAAAGCTAAACAGAAAGGAAAAAAAAAGAAGGAACAGAAAAATTATCTATGTATTTAGCTTCAGTTCACAGGAGCTTTTCTTCAAGTTTATTTTCTCCTAAATATATCACTAACCCCAGCACGTTGCTGGGCAAAGCCACCATCTCCAGTGAAAAAAGTACTTTGAAATAGACATTAAAACCATTAGCAGGGAAAGTTAAAGATGGGACTGAAAAACTGGGAGTAACAGTAAATGTGAGTTAAACCTTTACCTGTGTTTTGGAGCAAGTTCTGTTTTTGAAAGGAGTTATGTCACATACATTAACAGAATATTACTTAAACAGAAGTAGGAACTATCAGTGATCATAATGATACTTCAGAATTTGTTTTACCTTTTTTCCTGCCTGTGTTCATCACACTGCTGGGACATTACACGGAACAGCCATATAGAGGTAGAAACGCTTATTTGAAAAATTTATTTTAGAATCTACTAATATAGACCTGTACAAAACCAAGTTAACTTATAAAACTGTGTTTGTCTTGCTTTGTTGCAAATACCAATCCTACTTCTAAAGAGTTTTTCGAAAGAATGATTAAGGAAAAAATACATTTCTGATTCATTTATCTTATTGTATTTAAATTACAGACACATTTTATCTAAAAATTATCAATTATATTAATTTTAAATTTTTTTAACTACTTTCAATTTTGCTCAAAATCTGATTTGTCTATTTAATGCCTTCATATCTGAAGTTTTGTTTATATGAGAAAGATTTAGCAGATCTTCTTTAAAAAGTCCCAAATTCAAATAGAAAAAAGTTATACTTTTTTCTTCATTCACACTGGTCAGAGATATTTAAATTGCATATTATTTAACTACCTAATGAAATCAATCTTCTTTCCCATTTAACACATTGAGTATTTTCCACTTATGATATTATCTCTTCTTGTTTCTTTCTATGAGCCAAGCAGCCAAATTTGTATCTGCATGACAATTTCTCATCATTCATCAATTATACAGTGCAATGTACACCAAGTTGGTGATTATGACTTAATTGAATTTTAGCTTTGTTTTTTGACAGCCCAACCTCACTTCATCAATTTACATCCTGTAGAAGTATCTTCCAGTAAAATTCTCAAGAGCACTTTCTTGATGACCACTACATCTTCAGTTGCTAAAATGAAGTGACAAACATTTCAATCAGGAATGGAAATTTGACATCCTTTTCAATGTGGAGCTACCCTTTCTTTTTTGTTGTCCAAGTACCTTTTAATCCCTGTTTGAATGGATATAGATCAAGAACTGTAGATTTGATTATGTGGGTACCACTACATACATCTAGATTTTTGTTTCCTTGTGAAAGTTTCATTTTCTTGCTTTTGAATTATTGTTCAACAGCCTGTGTTCTCAGCCTGTATTAGAGATGAAGCAGTCAGGGTACCATAGCGCATTACAATAAATATATTTGTAATTATGCAGGCACTTCATGAAGCCAGCAGTCTGATGTTCAGCTTGGAATTAAATCAGCTTAAGGGGCTTAAGGGTGATGGGTTACCTTTGAATTGATTCAGGAGAGTAATTCACTTAATACTTTCCCAACCCACAAGCTCATTCTGAAAAAGTCATTAACAACTATGGAGAAACACCCTTATCACATAAGACTGCTGGTTCTCTAGCCTAAGAATTCCTTAAAACCATTCACTTTGTTAAATAGACATCCCAACCTAAAAAGACAAAATGAAGCCTTCTTGTAGTCAAAAAACATCACAAACTTATTTTAGCCATGCAGTCTTCCATACAGCAGCTAACTAAAACAACGTCTTGAGGCTATCACAAAGAATTTTTTCTACTAAATTTAACCGGTTATTTACTTATGCAAAATTATTCTGTAATATCTGTAAAAATCTGTGGTGAGAGATCTCCCTAAAAGCCTTTCAGAAAGACAAGCAGTCTGTATTAATGAAGCTCAGTCATAGTCATCTTAATTCATTAGGAGAAAAACTGATTCACAGTAGGTCCTGTCAGACATTACTAGAATTTAACCTGGCTCTATATTTAGAATTCTCTAGAATTTAACCTCTATGCAAGTCAAGAAAATATTCTAAAATGAAATCAAACTATTTAATCAGAATCCACTAAGTTTAGGAGTTCCCACTGTATCTAAAGAACTTCTAGCACTAGTAGCAGCTGGGAATTGCCTCCAAGTATAAATGGATGTAATTCCCAGCTGCTAGTAGTGCTAGATATAAATAATTCAAAGTTTATGTTGACAAAAGTGGCCAAGTTATATCCAATACATAGCTTCATACTCTAATTATCATATAGTGCCAATTTGCAAAGCCAGTGTTTCAAATATCTCCAAGCTCAGGAATGACTAGATGGTTTTCATATAATTTATGCAAAACTGACTTTTCAAATTATCACAACATAGAAAGAACCTCAGAAAAAAAATTTTAGAAGAAGAAATGTGGATAAATTACCTTTTTTGAATACACCAGAAACTCAATAGTAACTAGATTTAAAGGGAAACACATGCAGTTCAAAATTAACCCATTTGAAGGCTGAAGAGAAATACAAAAACTTTTAGGAGCAAATGGTATCAGAAGCCAGTGATTAAAACTAAATAGGGGGCTGAAAAAAAGAAACAGAGGAATGTTAAATAAAGTTTCTTCTCACACTGTTCCTTTTAAAAGGTTTATGATTTAACAAGAATAGAGCAAGAATTCTTCTATGCTTACATACTATCAAGTAAAATTTTCTCACTGAAGAGAAATTGAAGCTTCTTTTTAATATGAACATATTTTGGGGTTTTTTATTTGGGTTGGTTTTTTTGTTTGTTTGGTTGGGGGTTTTTTTGGGAGGGGTTTTTTGTTTGTTTGGTTTTGCTTGGGGTTTTTTTTGTTTGTTTTTTTTTGGTTAGTTTTGGTTGTGTTTGATTGTTTTGTTTGATTGTTTTTCCCAAATAAAATGTTCTTTTTCTCTTATCCTTGGAAGGATTTTTCTCATGTGATGTTTATCTGAAAAGGTGTTTCATTCAAAGAAGATCATGCAACCAGGTAGGTCACGAAAGTATCTTTTTGACAATCTTCTGTCTCTTTCATACTTTTCAAGCTTTCCTTTTTATTGAACATAATTATGGTTTAAAGGACACAGATGTCTGTTTCTATAATACCGACATGATGTATTAATTTTTATTAGAACAAAATGTAGGAATTTTATTTACATATGTAGGTAACTGTTCATGTGAGAATATGTCCTCATCAGCTAGTGAAATGTTTGCCAAACTGCATTCAGGGAGCTGTGCATGCTAGTTAGATTTCATGTTTTGAAATGAAAAAGGTGACGTTTAGTTTAAAAAAAAAAAAGTGTTGATGTGATGAGTTGTTGACCTCCATCCTCATGCATTTTCACCCGGGGTTTCCGTGCCCAGGTGTTGTTGGTGAGGCCTTTGCCGGGTCTGCCCCGCCCGGCCCCACGGCAGACACAGCACATTCCATCGGCCCCATGGCAGGGCAGGCTGAGCCCCTCAGCCCCGGGGAAAGCCTGGCCAAGGGAGGGCAAAACGCTGCCCGGCAGCCGGGGCTGAGCCAGGGGAACCGTGCGGGAAACAGCCCTGCGAGCCTGAGGGGAGAGCGGAGCAGGGACGGAGGGAGGAGAGGCCCGGCAGGGATGGCCCTGCGGCACGGGAGGGACACCGGCGGGACAGGGATTGCCTGCAGCCCCTGGGAAAGACTCACGCGGCAGAAAGCCTGAGGAGGAAGCATCGGCAGAGATGAGGTGTTACAGAGTGACCACAGCACCCCACTGTGTGTCCTGTGTGCTTTCTCGGGGGAGAAGGGAAAGGAGTCGGGGTGAAGAGTGAAGCTGAGCCTGGGAATGGATTGAAGAAATATGGTTTTATATGTCAGCTATGTAATATCTTTTTGTTTCCCACTACCTGTAAATATTAATTTTAATTGCTAATAAATTCATTTTCATCAAGGTGAGTCCATTTGCTGCAATAAGGAATCTTCTGTCTTTGTTTTGACCCAGTAGCTTTCTTGTTCCACTTAGAAATATTTCATCCTCTCTTCCTACTGAGGGCAGAGGAGGGAGTGAGCAACTAGGTAGGGCTTCAGCTTTTAGCTAAGCTTAACCCACTGTGTCCTCCTTCTTTGAATTAGCTGTAATTACTTTCAGATAGCACAGGTTTGCAGTGAACAGTACGATTAAAAATGATTTATACTGTAACAATGAAGCTGGTGCAGTGTGAGTGCTTTTGGGAACATGTGGTCAACTACCAACATAAAATGAAAGATGAGCATAATAAAGAGTTAATTTTTTTTTTTTTTTTGGCTATGCAGATCACGTAGCTTTCTTTTCCACTTATGACTTATTAATAGTTGTCCAGTTAAAGTGCAAGGTGATTTGTACACTGGAGTATAAAATCTCCATTATGAACATTGATTTGGCTTGTACCAAGAGCACTTGAGTTTAAAATAGGTGTTTTACAACAGTTCACAGTAATATATTTTATTGCCTACTATGTGAACAAAAAAGACATTTGAAGCCATAGTGAATCATGTCCAAAACAACTAAGGGAATAGTTTTTGCATGATCACAGCTTTTGAAACAAAAGGCTCAAATGTCAGAAGAAATTAAAGATGACATTTGATTGAAGAAGGGCAAGGAGAGGGGCTTGAGCTTAAAGTTTCTGCAAGGTCAAGGAAAATGGAATCTGACATCTGATTAGAAAAAAAGTGGTTCCAAAGGGATGCACCATTACCCTCAAATCACTAACAAACCACTATCTGAGGATGGACAAGTCTTTCTGGAGTGATCAAGAGAGTAAAGCAGTTTCTATGATTTCTGTAATCCCAGACCTTTACTGTTTAAAACACAGAACAACTTAAGCATACACGAGAAGGACAAAAAGTGGTGATTAATTCAATTGGCTTCAGTATATCGAGCCATCTTGCAGCTCAACATTATCTAAATAAATAGAACAGCATTTTGTGCTGCGGAAACACAGCTCAATCTTATCGGAACTTACAATGACAACAGCCACATACAATGTAATATCAATTTTTTTTTCTCCTTTGTCTCACGTTATAAAAAGCAAAAAGAGTTATGAGTTCACATTATATGAAATAACGTGATATTCTATCAGTTGATATCACAAAACTATCCTTTTCTTAAATGGGGAGAGGTAAGAGTAAATAAAGAATAGCAGCCAGAAGCAATTATGTAAAACTCTGAGCAGTATTCCCTAGAGAGAAAGATATGTACATTTTCCTGTCTACTTCCATTAAGTGTATTCATTTCAAAACTAGACACTTTCCAATACAAACAGAGCAAATTCAATTTTGTTCAAACAACATTCCCTTCCAACACTTCATGTGCCAAGTGAGAAACGCAACACAAAGCCTCAAACAAATTAAACATCTCTTTTAAGAACAATGTAAATGTTAGTAATTTACTTTCAGTAATGGGACATTTTCTGATTCGCTTCGTGATTGCATTTGGGTGTTGCGAAGAATAAGCTGTTTGTTTCAACCTTAAATCCTATTTGTGTACAAAAAGATTTTGTCAACCTCATGAATGTCAAATAATACATTGTAAATACAGTCTTTGTTAAGTGCTTTTACAGAGATTTATGCAGGCTTCAATAAAAAGGAAAAAGATAGGAGTAGGTGAATCCATCATATGTGTCTCTACTGAGATGAAGTGATATGGCCATTTTATTCAACTTACAGAAACAATTGAACAAATGTCCTCAACAAAAATCTGCAAGATACATATATACATATACACATACACTTTTCATCTATCTGCTACACATCCCTGTTTGACTGCAGATGACCTACGTAATGTACTTACTGACCACTGTAGAGGAGGCATTGAAGGAAGGAAGGAAGACATTAGAATTTTCTTTATATGCATGTATTTGGAAGTTTATTATTTGACAACAAATAAAGAGGAAAACCTTGGAGGAATTATCAGACTAGAAGGTGAACTTGCAAGGAACATGGAAGAAAGGTAGTATATCAAGATGACAGTAGAGACAAAGGTTCCAGGTCATTCACTTAGAGCTTGATGTAGAGCTTGTCTGTTATAAATTGGGATTTTCCACTGCCACCCAAGGAAGGGAAAGACCAGGAGGGTTAAATAGCCAAAATGGGTGAATATGAGTCATGGGTAAAATATGGAACTGAAAATTTGAAGTGATACTGATATTGAAGTATGTTAAGTATACAGACATATGCAGGCATATAAATGTGAAAAAATACAAGGTATTGGTATGACCCTAAAATAGAAATGGAACAATTTTGATAAACTAGGTTCAAGAAGATGAATTTAAACAGGAAGGGAGGAAGAGACAATACCTCTCAGCGTGATGAGAATAGAGGATTCCATCCATGGAATGAAATGAAGAAAATTCAACTTATTCGTCTTGGCACAATAAAGTTAAGAAGGAATACTCCTCTGCCTAAACACAGCAGAATATAGCTATTGGAAAGAACAGAAACTATTCAAATCTAAGAACCTACTGGCATAGAAAGAACAGTTGTAGAGCAGTCTGCCTGTATGGTTGGCAGAGGTAGAAGAGTGGTCTAGCTCTAACATGGATATGGTTTTCTGTAATATGAACGTACAGAACCCTGTGATCTGATTCTAGTTTCAAATGCTTCCTAAATTCCTATCATTCATGTTAAGAATATACTAATTAGGATTATGCTGGTCTGTATCCTTTAGATAGATGCAAAGAAACTGTCAGATGTATAACCTAATGCTTTGCAAAGAAAGGGAGAATATTTCTTTTGTTATCTCTATCCTGTGCTAGGCAAGAGAATAAACAGGGATGTGCTGTGAAGTATATTAATCCTTGAGGCAATAATGCTGCAGGGAAACATCAGTCAAAGAAATGAACATAGCAACATCTGCAGAGGGTCAGGCAAAGACTGTGCTTAAGAGCCTAAGTCTGTGAAGTATAACAACACTTACATGAGTACAAGAATATTTACATGCTTATATTGTATTTATATATATACAGTTATAACCTTCAGGCATTTGCTCCCCAGGTGCTCCCTAAAACAGATAGAGTTTTTAAGCCCTGAGTAACTTTGAATGAATTTCGTTGTTCATAAACATATTCAGGATCCTTTTAAACTCCATTAAGGTTATCAGCATTGATAGTGTCCTGTGTGAGTTATTTCCATGACTGACTTAAAATTTGTGGAAGAGACTATTTTTTTGCTCTAGTTCTGAGCTTGCTACTGTGTAACTTCATTTAATCCTCCCTAATTTTTCTAATAAATGAAGAAAAAAGCAAGAAAAACCCCTGTACATTTTCACCCCTGTTTCTACACATTAGGTGTGTAGATGTTTCCAGTATTCCCCTCATTTATTTCTTCTCCAGGCTGAAGTGTTCTTTCCTTAATTCTCTCTTGTACAGGAGTCTCTTACCCTGATCATCAATCAGTCTCCTTCCTCTGATCCCAGGGAAACTGTCCAACATAGCTCCTACACTGAAGTTCAGAGATATAGTTCATAAGATGTTTTGAACATGACTCTAAAGCAAAATAGAAGAATCATATTTTGAAGCTCAATGGCAATGTAAATTTTTGAGGACTTTGTAATTTGCAGACTTCAATAAAATGTCTTAAATAGAGAGCCAATATTTGGGATCTTAATTTAGAATCAACATTTCAGAGAATAATGAGTACTTTGTAAGGACCTTTCTCTTCCATGCTGTTGTGTGTTTTCCATACTTGAAAGGAAGGCTACTCAGACCCTTAGCATAAAGGCAGAACAATTCTTTTCTGACTCTAAACATTTAGCCAAATTAAGTGCCAGAACATCATAATGACAGAACTAGAACACACCTTTACCAGTGTTTTGTTACATCAAGATAATCACTTAAGCCTGATAAAATCTGTTGCAGTAAATTAAGCATCAGGGGAAGCCCTGGACACCATCAAAATCAATATTGAAATGCAATGTGACAATGATAACCACAAACACATAATCCATTAAATTGTCCCATGATCCTTCTTTCAAGAAACACCAGAATAGTGTTAGAAAATGGGGTACTTTCACAACTATCTCAGAGTGTATATATATATGTGCTGAAATATTTAACAGGTAGCTTCAGATTTGTTCAGTTTGTAACAGTATTTGGCAAGTATAAGCAATAAGACGATGAATTAACTCCTTGTCTTTATTATTCATCTGCTACTGCTTAAGCAGGAAACACATAAATATATCTGGCAAAATTGCATTCAGATTCCTATCTGAGATAATGTGCCATTTTAGCAGATCTTTTAGACAAATAGATACTGCATAATTCTATTAATCTCCAGCAAAAACAGCTGATCTGAGTGACTGAAAACTAGAAGTGGAGGGTTGTGTGATAACCTGAAGAGTGATGGGCTTAGTGGGATTCGAAATACCTCAGTGTGCTCTTTCTTATGAAGATGCATTATTATTTCAGCAATGAATAAGTTGCATCCCATGACAAAATATCAAAAGGACTCTCAATCATGCTCACTTTATTGATAGACATAAATTTTGGCAGTTTTTTGGCACTTCTCAAGAGCATCCCTAAAGTTACAGGCTTGAATTTCTCCATCTCACCAAAGAACATATCTCTGAACTGAAGTAATTTGTTCATTAACAATATTCATATTCTATTTTTTTTACAAGAAAGATCTTGCCCTCTAGGCTTGAGCAAAAGCACTTGATTTAAACATCTCTGTATGAACACGACTAGAGAGACAGACACTGCAGCATGTTCCCATGCCTCACATGAGCTTTCTCTTCTAGTCACTTTGGATCTGGATTAGAAGTGTAGCTTCTTAAGACAGCATGTCTTTGGTCACAGCACAACACAAATGTATTTCTGAGCTTCTAAAACAAAGTGATTTAAATAGCAAGTTAGCAGAAGGGACTTCTGCAAGGCACCACCCACCTGTTCCCTGATTACTTTGCCCAAAGGCATGTATTTTTTTAAGATAAAACTAAAAGGGATTTTACACCTGCTAACAGCTGCTAAATGCAGTTGCCCAATAGGTACAAGGCTGCCAGCTCCCAGTTCCCTGGTCCCCACAGATATGCATTCACAGCCACACACCCTCAGAGCCACAACCACCCCCATCATATCTACATATATGCACAAAGGTCAGCACAGGCAGGAAAAACAGCATTCACACAACCACAAACAGGACAAATTACTTCATCCTGTTCTGCCCTCAGTCTGGTCAAAATGAACCCTCTTAGAGGAAAATATACACATGAATACTGGATTCCTCCAGCAGCTGGTCTACCCAGTAACTGCATCCTCTGACCTTCCAGGTGCTGGCATTTGGGTGTGCAAACTCTAGAGCCTACACCCCAATCCAGCTACTGATACTCAGACCTCCTCTCTGATGAGGTTATTAGGGCATTACGCTTCCTTTGCATGTGTGCATGGACCTTTCATAACAACCTAAAAATACTTTGTACTTTGACATTTTTTTTTCTGTCTGCCCTGGACATCCTGCTACTGGCCCAGGAAATATCCTGGCTGATAGAAAGCATCACACCTTGCAGAGGTGTGTGGTTGCCTCTTAACTAAATTGATGACAAGTGTCTTCCCAGCTCTAGGAGCCTCATGGTTTAAGACTGATCTTAGGTTCAGTCCTATAATGAATGAATCTAGAAGTCTACCTGAAGGCAAAAAGTACATTCACCAGCTATTAGCTCTCTACACTGTCTCTGTAAGGCTTAATATCTTGCTCATTATTCCTTTTTTCTTTTTGTTAGTTTTGCTTGGGCAAACTCCTTTAATACTAGTCAGGCAAGCAGTATAACATTACACAGTTTAAAACAAGGCACATAAATCATCCCCAAGCTCATTGTTGCCCTCTTTCCCCAATAAGCATTGCCATCTTGAAGTTGTATTGTGAAAGAAAAGAAGAGCATTCTGATTTGTAAACATACGATACCTTGATTTTTTTAAAAATTATTGCCTTCTTTTTCTGAAACCAGGAAATTCAAAAACCACTGCACTTTATTCATACCCAAGCCAAGTGAGATAGCTCTTTGTCAATGATGGGGATTTAAGCTGCTAATTAAGGCAACTTTCCTGTGAGGATTCATCTTTTTACCAGCTGCCAGGATAACCAGAGTTCATGTAAACATGGTACATTTAATTGTAAGAAAGGTATTATTCCACATCTCTCTCCTTCTTTACATTTATTAGGAAGCATCAGCCATTAAAGTCCATTTAAATTTTTCTGCTTCTGCTCCCACTTCTTGAAGATTTCCTCGAGAAAATCTGCCAACAGAGGACAAAACATTTATTTGGAAAACAGTGACAGGATAGAATTGCAGTCTTCACAACCAGTTATAAGCCCCAGTCCAAGATTAATCTGCTGTATAAGAAGGAAGACATGCCTTGAGGGAAGGAGCAGCAGCAGCACCACAGGATTTCTCCTCCTTATGTTAAGTTAGGCCACAAGGTAACAGAAGTCATATACTCCAAATACCAGATACAGACTCACAGCAGCCTCACTCTAACCTGCAGTCACTATTACCACTGCTCATGAACGCATGTTTACACAATCTACACCAATTAATTTTTCCCATTATTTAAGGCACAAAGCATGAAGCCGACCCAACAAGCTTGATGCAAATCTTTGGGGAAAAGATAGTAAATTGTCCCCAACTTGACATGTTATGTGAGTGATTACAAAATCATAGAAGGATTTGGATTGGAGGGGATTGGTGGGGACCATCTGATTCAAACTTCCAGTCAAATCACAGCCAAGTTTCAGTTTACTATCTTGAAGGGTATTTGAAAACATGTAATTATCCTTCTGGAGGGATAATTTGATTTTCTGTCTTATTGCTTAAATAATGTCATTTATTACTAGCAATGAAATCTATGTTTTGCAATTAAATACTTTAATGAGGAATAGTGTATAATCTCTCAATAGAAAAAGGGTATTGCATTCAGAAGGTGAAGGGGAATTTTATTCTATGATAAGAACTTGGATTTTAGGAAAGCAAACTTTCAGATCTTCATAGATTTACTCACCAGGACTTTCTAGGAAACTGCTCTCAGGAACAAGGAAGCAGAAGGGCAGATCTTTAAGGACTCCTTCCATGGAACACAACAGCTAGTGATGCCCAGGCACAAGAAATGGGACAAGGAAGGCAAGACACTGGCATGGGTGAGTGAGGCCTGCTGGTCAAACCAAAGGCCAAGAAGCAAAAGTATAGGCAATGAAAACAAGAACAGGCATTTGCTGAAGAGTGTAGGGATGCAGTCTGTTTGTGTAGGGATGAAGTCAGGAAGGCCAAGGCGCAGCTGGAGCTGAATTTCGCAAAGATAAAAAAGCGAGGGCTTGTACAAGAAGCCCTTGGCTAGAAAAGGAAGGTCAAACAAGGCATATTCCTTCTGAAAAAGAGGGCTGGCAAATTGGTATCTACAGATGAGAAAGCTCAACAACTTTTGAGTTGAGTACTCAATTTTTTTGCCTCAGTCTTTGACTGCAGCCTTTCTTCCCACACCTCTTGAGTGAGCGGACAGCAAGATGGGGATTGGGAGAGAAAAGTGCTTAACTCTGTAGGAGAATCACAGAATTATTTAGGTTGGAAAAGACTTCTGAGATCATCTATTTCAATCCTTGGATTTATCACCACTTTGTCAACTTGACGATGTCACTAATTTCCATGTTCTGCCATGTTCTTGAACACTTCAAAGGATGGTAACTCCATTCTGGGCAGGCCATTCCAGTTTCTAACAACTCTTTCCATGAAGAAATTCCTCCTATGTCCACCGTGAATCTCCTCTAATGCAGCTTGAAGCTGTGGCCTCTTGTCCTGTCATTAATTGGCTGGGAGAAGAAACCAACCCACATCTGGCTACAGCCTCCTGTCAGGTGGTTGGAGTAATGAAAAGGTCAACCCTGAGCCTGCTTTTCTTCAAGCTGAACAACCCCAGCTCCTTCAGCTGCTCCTCATAAGACTTGTGTTCCAGGCACTTTGCCAGCTTTATTGTCCTTCACTGGAACTGCTCCAGCACCTCAATGTCTGTCTTGTAGTGAGGGTCTCAGTGATGAACGCAGGATTTGAGGTGTGACCTCACCAGTGCCAAGTATAAGGGGAAAATCCCTGCCCTGATCCTGCTGGCCACACTATTACTGATACAGGCCAGGATGCCATTGGCCTTCTTGACCACCTGGGCACACACTGCTCAGGTTCAGCTGCTGTTGACCAGCACCCCCAAATCGTTTTAACTGGATGCCTTTCTGGCCACTCTGCCCCCCGCCTGTAGCACTTCATGGGATTGTTGTCACAGCAGGGTAGGGCCCAGAATTTTGTCATGTGGTACCTCATACAATTGGCCTCAGCACATTGGTCCAGCCTGTCCAGATCCCTCTGTCAAGCCTTCCTGCTCTCTGACGGATCAACACCCCCACCCAAATTCATGTCTGCAAATGTACTGAGGGCAAACTCACTCTCTTTGCCTAAATCATCAATAGAGAGATTTAACAAGACTGGCCCAAGTACTGAGCCCTGGGAACCCCAGCAGTGATTGGCTGCCAACTGGATGTAACTCCATATGCCACCACTCTGGGCCTGGCCATTCAGCCAGTTTTTACCCCAGTGAAGAGTGCATCTGTGTGAGCCATGGGCTGACAGCTTTTCCAGGAGAATGCTCTAAGAAACAGTATTGAAGGTTTTGCTGAAGTCCAGGTAAACCACATCTACAGCCTTTCTCCTATCCACTAGGTGGGTCACCTGGTCTTAAAAGGAGGTCAGGCTGGTCAAGCAGGACATGACTTTCATGAGCTCATGTTGGCTGGGCCTGATCCCTTGGTTGTCCTGCATGTGCTGCGTGACATTACTGAATATGATCTGTTACATAACCTTGACAGTCACCAAGGTCAAGCTAATAGACTCACAGGCTCCCCAGATCATAATTCCAGCTTGTCTTGTGGGTGGGTGCCAAATTAGCCAACCACCAGTCATCTGGGACTTCTCTGGTAAGCCAGGACTAACAATAAATGGCAATAAAACTATTATGTAAAGACAATTAAAGACAAGTTTTTCTCAGTTCACACAATCTCCATTTCTCAGAAGTTTGCTGGTCGGGGGACTTGCTAATCAGAAATGACAATTCAGAATCTTTATCCATCAGAAACATGTAACATTTTTAATTTAGCCCTGGAAATAGATTTATATAAATTAAGTTTTAGAGATACATTAAGTTAATTATTTAAATAATCAGCATACAATAGTGCTGCAGTAACAACTTGACAAAAATATCCCCGAGCGAGTTCTAAGTCATGTTGACATACTCCTCTGTGAACAGACAGATCTGTCCACAGGCTGTCTGAGCTGACTACTTAGGAGCCAGCTCCAAACACTAAATCAATATAGGGTTATAAACTGAAGCCCACCCCTTGTGCCTCTGTAACAGACACAGTGACTCAGTGTCCTCTCTGAAAAGCTAAATGACTGTGAGACACACATAGAGGTGTTGTCCATATGTTGCATATTTTTATGAAGGTTCACACATTGTTTGAGAAGATGTCCCAAATGCTAAGAGCAAGAAGAGTTAATATAAATTATCTCATCGTGACCCAGGCATATCTGTTTTTGCTGGTTCCTCCTTAAAATGAAGGATTTTTTTTTTCAAAAATTACTATAAAGAACATATCTTGCAAGTGAGGTCAGGTCACAAACAAAACTGTGTATTGGGAAAGTAGTATCAATTTCATAAGTTCAGTATGCATCTCCCTGAGGTTATAATAAGATTAAATTAGGATACTCGGTTTAAGATGCCTAAACCTCTACAAAAAAAAAAACAAACCAGAATTATTTGAACTCCACATATTCTGAAATAATCAGAGTAATTTTATAAAAATCTTAAGATACAAGAATCGCTTTTTCAATGTTATGAAAATATGAAAATCTTCAAGTGGCATTGATTATTTAGATAATTGACATCCAAGCCAAATCTAACAAGAAAAAATAGGATATTTTTTTTTTCTCGTTGTGATTTTTTTTGGCTCTTTGGCAGCACTCTGTCTCATCATCCAGATAATTAACAAAGATGTTGAACAGGAATGGACCCTGTATTGAGTCCTGTGGTATACTGTTAGTTATTGACCCCCAACTAGATTTTCTACACAGGTCACCTCCCCCCTGAATCCAGCTGTTTAACCAATTTTCAATCCACCTTACTCTTTGTCTGCTCATCCCCCCCATACTTCATCATTCTTCTTTATTAGGATCTTATGGGAGACAGTGTCCAAAGCCTTAATGACGTCCAGGTAAAAACTACTCACTGCTCACCCATCAGTGTTTTCATCATAGAAATCTACCAGTTTGATTGAGCATGGCTTCTCCTTGATGAATCCATGCTGACTACTCCTGGTAAATTCATTGTCCTTCATGTGCCTAGAAATGGTTTTAAGGATTAGATGCTCCATCACTTCCACAGGAATTAAGGTTATTTTATCTACTAAGCTAATTTAGATATTTCTAAAAGTATGCTTATTTTATGCAGAAGTGTTACTTTTTTGAATATTCTGTTATTATTTAAATATTATAATCATATATTTTCTGCACAAATAGTCATGTCATTCATGAAAACATATATTTTATACATTATCTAAATGAATGAAACCCCACTCCTCCCACAGAGTTTTCTTTATGTACAACTGCTGAAAAAAGCCCCAAACCATTGGAGCATCACTTATGGTCCAAAGTAGAAAAATAAGTGATTGAGGATCAGATTTGGCTGAAACAGAATGTATGTGAAAATGAAGGTAAGAGTGAATCAGATCCTTATCTTTCTTGATGTATTTTGGATGGAGAGTGTGAAAGATCTGAAATTGCAGGGATTTGTGTGACAGGGTTCATTATCTGCATCTCTAATGTGCCAGACAGAAAATGCATGCAGGAAGCTGTCCACTGTCCAGCCAGTCCCTAAGACACTACACACAGCATCCGTCTTGTCCTTTGTTGGCAACTTGAATTAAACTTATCTTCTGCTTCCTCACACCTCTGCCATGGCCAGTGTCAAAAACAGCACCTGCGGGAAGTGTCTCCAGTTGTCATCTCTGCACAAAATCATCACGGCAAGGGCAGAAGGGAAAGCTGCAGGCTACATGAATTTTTCAGCCCCTCCAAAATGCTTAAACTCTTGTTATTGTGTCAGTTCATGAATAGGTCACAACTGTGTGTCCCTGGACTGTTGCCATGGGCACTGCTGCAAGTAGCGCTATGACAGGTAGATAAGCAGACCTTGAACCTTGTCTGTGGGCTCACTCTAGCAGGAGTGTAGGGGTAGTCCTTGTTCTGTCTTTGGCCTGGCCCTCAGGGATTAGTGACTCAAAGGAATCAGTTCTAAGAACTGCAGGTTATGAGGGTGGGAAGTCATCTCAGGTTTACATTTTTATAAAGTTACCTTTGTAGCTTAACTCTTTGAAAGAGTGTGAAAGTCTGGGCTAACTACAGCTGGAGTCCAGTCCTTAAGGCCAGAAAAGAAAAAAAAAATCAGCACACTAATCATGAATCATTCTGTGCTGTAGAGCTTCTTTTGAACAAAACTCTGATCAGGAAAGATAAGAAAGATAAGAAGGAACTGCATGGTGTTAATTTACTCTCTCTCAGGATACAGCAGTAATCAGATACAAATCAATTCCCTGGAAAAAATCATAATTCACTAACCTCTCAAGCTAATAAACTGGGAAGGCTGTCACTATACCTTAAAGGCATATTAAATATATCTTGCAGGAGATTTTCCAGTACTGGATCTGAACCTATGCATAAGGACCTTAACTCACAGAGATTAAAAAAAAAACAAGATTACTTAATTATACTGTGTAGTAAAAATGAGTGAAGTCTTGTATTTCTTCTAACATCAGGCAGAGCTGCTGGGCACAAATGTTTCTGGCTGCAATACAGGAAAGTTCTTACCTCCATGGAGGAGAGTAATCATGTTTCAAATTCGTTGATATAAAGACATGTTCAGATTAAGCTTAGCACCCATAATAGTTATCAGGACCAAGACCAAGAATGATGTTTTAAATCCACATCCATGTAAATTTTTCTTTTGAAACAGCTACCTTCCTAAAAATGAGAAATTTTATTTGAACACATTAATTGTATTGATACTTAGCTGCTTATCTGGTCTAGTCATAACTTTTTTGCTTTACGGCATTGTTTTTGAAATAATATATTGTGTGGCCTTCCATCTGGAAATTGGAAAATAAAGCAGAAGTTAATGGAATATGCAATTCAAGATCTCTTTGAGCCCATTAGAAGCACAACATGTTGCCATAGTCCTGCTTTGCTGCTAGAGTCTGTGTCGTTCTCCACTTGCCTCACTTACTCCGGGAAGTCTGTATTCTTACAGGTCTGAAAAACTGTTGCATTCAAAGGATCTCTATCACCCTTTTTGATATTTTCGTCTCATGAAAATGGGATCATAGAATCATAGAATCATAGAATCATAGAATCATAGAATCACAGAATCATAAAATGGCTTTTGTTGGAAGGGAAAGATGACCAAAGTGCCCTTCCTCAAGGCAATAAAGATTTCTTACCACAAAGCATGCAAAACCACTTAGTAATGGTTAGGTTGACAGTAAAATATATTTGCACCCAAAACCACCCCCCCCCCCCCCCCAAAACAACCACACCACCCACCCCACACCCCCCCCCCCCCCCCCCCCCCCCCACCCCCCCAACCCCAAAAAACACCCAAAACAAAACCACCCCCCCACAACCCAAACCAAAACCCCACCCAAACCCCCCCCCCCACCAAACAAAACCAACCCCCACCCCCCACCCCCCACCCAACAACAGTTTTTATCAGGCAGACTAACGTTGTCTCTTTGGACTTAAGTGTCAGTGTTTTTTTCGGGGTTCATCCATTCTCCATAGTAAGAGAAGTCTAGTTTCACTGGCCTTTGAAACAAGGATTTTCTGATTTTTAAGAATAAAACCTATCAATGGTCTTTAGTGTCCACCTCCCCGTGAGTGTCTAGTTCTGGTCTTCAGACAAAGGAAGAGAAAGCAGATGCAAAGAAAGTCCATGGTTCTGGAGAAATCAACCAATATTTTCGTAGTTCAGTGCCTCTGATGTGCAAACCTTTCTGTATTTGTATTATAACTGGCTAATCTGTTGCTGGCAGTCTGTTTGAAACAGACTGATTCTTTACTCAAATCATCTGTGGATTTCCAGCTCTTGAGTTATTTTGAAAGCTCATACTAGCACATTAATATGCAGGAATAAATGTTATAAAATAAACTGGCCTGCATATATTGGCTGACAACTTTTCTAATTGAAACCCATAATTTTGTATCAATTAGTAAACACTTAGCAATAGAGTTTCGGAATTTAAAATTTTAACTATTTATATCTTTTCTTACATCATTATAGTATTTTGTGAGAAAAAAGTATAAACATGACATATAACCTGATATTTATCCCATGCAAGCAAAGTGCTTCAAAAATTCCCAGTGATAGGGTAAAGCCATTCAAAATATAAATTTCCGTATAGCTTCATGCTGGTGTCAAACATTCTTAACACAGCCATGCAATTACTGTTTTCTGTCATGTAGTGGCAAAAACCCCAAAGCTTTTCCATCAGTCTAGCGGGATTTCTCCTTGCTTTCAAAATATTATGAGGCAATATAAGCTAAGTGTTTTATTTCACTTCTGACTATAGTCAAAGTATATATAAAATATTTTAAATTTATTTCACTATGTCAGGGAAAAATAAGTACATACTTTCCTAACTCCATCAGTAAATGATTTATTTATATGTCTGTCTAATTGTTAAGAATGCTTGGGCATAATTGCTCTCTCACTGATTCCTTTGTGCTGTGCATTATAACAAAGTTGCTAATAATTGATGCACTGAGTGTGTACAAGTATCTACAATCGTATGAACTCTGATTGTGTACTGCCATCCATTGTTCAGTGAAACATTTTAGACTAAAAACCACACAAAAGTCCTGAGAATTATTATCAATCCACAACTCAATATACATTATGGTGGTCCCAAATCCCTTAATTCCAATAGATATGGTGTAACTATTTTAAAAAGCTTGCAGAAAGGAGAATTCGGTTGAAAAAACACTGGACTAAAAATAGTGAGACATGAACTCTCAACTCCTTTCACTGACCTGTTGTTTAAATCTGACAAGTCACTTGATATATTTAGCATACCTTAGCTTGTGAAACAGTAAAAAAATCCTTTATTTTTAAGGCTTATGCTAACCTTCCATAAAGAAACTAAGTTAGGTGCTTGCATAATCAGATGGTTTAAACTGTCTGTTTCTGAAGCATAGTGGAATAACAGTTTGAGGAGAAAAAGGTCATTGCAGTCATTTGCAGCACACAAAATTCCCTGGTAAAGTCACTGATGACAACACAGGTCAGAGTGATTACACAAAAGAAGATTCGCAATCTCACTGGTATTTATGTGTCTTTCATTGCCTAATTTCTCTTTTTCTCACTGGGCATAGTGCATTTCTCCTTCCAGGAGATCAATGCAAGCTCACTCAGATTATTAGCCCAGATGAAAAATAGTTTGACAAGCAATGAAATACTTCCAGTGATATGACAATGGTCTATTTGCACGTGCTGAGCCTGAAAATATACAGGCAGGACAGAAGTGTGGAAGGAAAATGATTCAGCCAGTGATGCTCACAACTTGCAGAAAGTTGTCAACTTGATCCATATAGCATGTCTGAGCTCTGTGAGTAAGCATCATGCAAGCAATGATAATCCTTCACTTAAGAGCTGGATGACTCACAGAGGACAATTTTTCAATAGATCCTTCCCTGACAGTTACTAATTTGCTTGCTGCACTTGCCTGGCACAGAGGTTTTAAGTCAACTCTGCAGCTCTTAAAGGGCACATTAAATGAACAAGAGCAGACAACTCTGCATCTATTGGCAGTGCCAGGATCACAGTGTGGAATGAGTAGTTGCTGTAGCATAGCATTGAGACCAACATATTTCCAAACTGGAATGTGTATGGAGGAGATATATAATGGTAGACATTGACTTGTAGGAACAAATCCCAAACTACTGAAAAGCGTAGTTTGACAATATGGTTAGAGGTTTCTACAGCAAATAAAATTCTTCAGTTCTGTTGGACTTGTAAGGTCAATTCAGAAAAAAAGAATTGTTTGGGGTTTTTTTTTTTCCCAGCAAAGAAAGCTGTTCTGAGTTGTTTTATAGAAATTTTCTGCTCTGATTAAAGAGAAGGTTTTCTACAATATATTACACATGAACATTGTTTGAGATGGGGATATTGCTTATGCTCTATTATGTATAAAAGAGTTTCTGGTATGTAGGTTCACTTTAAAATATCAGACTTTGCTAATATCTACAAAATGTTTCAAGTGAGAAATATTTTCAAACTTGATTTTATCCATATGATCAATGAAGGCATAGAAATTTATCCATGAATACAGAGAAAAATCTGAAGGCAGACCCTCTGATCACCTATATGGACCTGAAAAATATTTCATTTCTAAGAAAAATGTTTTGTAAAAAGGCTATAATGGGAAACTGGTAAGACAAACCAGTTCCACAGATAGCATCAGCCAAAGTCTGCTTTATAGTAATAAAATAATGGTGAAATAGGAAGAATGTAGCAGGTGTTTAAGCATGCAACCTACTTGAATAATTTTGTTTTACTAGGGGCATACTAAGATCTCCTTTATAGTTTATTCTTTGTATGTATCTCAGACACTGTTTCCATATTTCACTGTTACAAAGTGTGGCTTACTATTGTTCTACATGGCCCTTAATAGCAAATATAGGATATGATGACTTCTAACAAACTCGTTATCTGAGGAAGTTGCAAAGCTTGCCACAGAAACCAATGGAGAAAAATGGGCACTGCCAGGAGACAAGTTTTCCTTCAATAACACAAAATGAAACCCCTTTTCCCAGGGGTTCTTTCCACTGCTAGTAGATTCAGGATGTTAAAGGTACATAGAAATTAGATGTATCAAGTCAGAACTTTCCTGCATTACTAGTGAACTCATTGCACTCTGCCTGCTGAAACTTCCCAAACCAGTTTGACTTAATCTCTCAAGCTGAATAGAAATATTCTTACTAATATCAGTATTATGACCAAATATATGATGTTGAGATGCCTGCTGAACAGGGAGCTCCTGTTGAGAAACCAGATCTAAAACTCTTGCTTTACTGCTTTCATCATCCCTAATTTTTCTTTTCTCCTCACTGCACATTCAGAAAACAAACAGTAAGAGTTAAAAACAAGTAACGGCAGTTTCAGGAATTCATTATGTTTTTCATTCTGCTTCTACTGCCTGTGCTTAGAAGGACCCTCCCCAGTTATTAAAGAATGCAGGAGTTCTGTTTCAAGATAAAATGTTGAGGAACTCTGCTAGTAATTCCTTTCTTTTAAACATTTTTTCTTTTTCACTACATTGTCTTCATTTCAGTCCATGTGATAATTTTTACAGTTCTTGTACTGCTTCCCACCTTTTGACCCTTAGTGAACCCACCTCCTGGGTACCCCAGAGTGAGAGTCTTGTGTGTGTTTGTGTGCTCTGCAGGTCATCATTCTGGTCCATGCAGTAACAATATCCCCAATGGGTACACCTAACCTATCACCTGTTAAATGTCTTTGGAATGTCATCATGATCACTGCTGTTGTTGGTTAGTTTTGGTTTTGTTTGCAATTTAAAGTCTGTGGTCTGCACGTTGTTTCCATGTACCTCCCTGACAGCTTGCCATGGATCATAGCCTCCTTCAGGTATCTCCACCTGCTGTGGCATGGGTTCCTTCCCGGGCTGCAGGTGAGTCATTGTTCCTCCATAGTCCTCCATGGATGGCAGGGCCCAGCTGCCTCTCCATGTTCTGCTCCATGGGCGGCAGGGGAACCTCAGCTCTGGCACCTGGAGCACCTCCTTCCTCAGTGACCTGGATGTCTGCAGGGATGTTTCTTTCGCATATTCTCACTCCCCTCTCCAGCTGCAGCTGTGGAGTTTGGGGTTTTTTTGCCACTTCTTAAATGCCTTATTCCAGAGGAGCTGTCGTTGTTGGGCTTGGCCTCAGCCAGCGGTGGGTCGTGCTTGAAACCAGCTGGCATTGGCTCTGCAGGACATGGGGGAAGCTTCTCACAGAAGCCAGCCCTGTATCTCCCCAACTACCATGGGGGAATTGTCACGTAGATCCAATGCAAACTTTAATTTATATTTCAGGGGGCACAAAAATTTGCTTTTTTTGTTTTTCAATGTGATTGTTGTTCATCTAAAACTGACCACTGACTACTATTTTCAGTTTCTTAAGCTTTATTGAATCCTCCTTAAACATTTTGCTAACTACAGAATGATAAAGGCATTCAGTCTAGGAAAGGAAACAAATACTGAGGGTCATGATAGGAATAATGTATTTATCATCCAAATGACAGCAAGAGCTATACATTTTTCTCTGTTTTATTAGTCAGCCTGGCTCATTGATACTTCATGAGAAAATGTATTGCAGATAACACTATAGCATACAATCTGATACAAGGCTCCAGACAGCTATTTCTGCTTAGAAATTAACTCAGATTAATGTGGCGATAATTGTTGGAGCTCTGTTACATGTTTTTGCTAATTAAGAATTGAAAAAAATGCCATAGAAGAGACAGAGACATTTGTTAACAAGAATACACTAATGATTTGGCTGTTCCCATTGACCTCTGGAAAGGTTAAACTGCTAGAGCTTTTGTTGAATTAGTAAATATGTCAAATCTGGGTTATTCTTTATCTTGTTTGAAAGAAAGAAACCATATCTCACTAATAAATATGAGGCAAAAATAATTTATTAGACCATATATTTCCTAAAATTAATCATAATTTCTATACATTGTAATCCTTGTTCTTATATTTTGCTATCTAGGTTAAGAAACTAAAAAGTATAAATTCATTTTCTTGTTTGATTCTCTCTTATAGGGGTCTCCTTCTAATAGTTTTTAAACCCTGCTGGATCAGTATAAACTAATTTAACGCAGAAGGAGCTGTCTCAGGACTACATTAAATATTGTGTCAGGTATATATTTTGCATATATCAATTAAAACTGTTGCACATAATGAGTTGGTGATCTCTGTCAAAAAGAAATGCAAATCAATATAAGCATATAATACATATTAAATTCAATTTTCTTCATCTTAAATTTTAGTTAAGGTCATAATTTTCCTAAAATTCATTTATGTAGCATATCCTTGAACTCACTCTTCTCATCTTGTCCACACAATCAAGTACATTACTATCTTTCCTTCTCACTGCTCAAATAAATCCCATTAGATTTACCTAACACAAGACTCTGAACCCTCTAACAATTGTGAACCCTCTCTTATAAACAGACTAAAATTTTAAATAAGGATTATTTGACCCTGAGATCAGCTCTGTGGTTTAGATCATGGTGCTACTAATGCCAAGTTTGCTGGTTTGCTGGTTTGACCCCAGTACAGGAAATTCACTTAAGAGTTCGATTCAATGATCCTTGTGGGTCCCTTCCAACTCAGAATATTCTGTGATTCGGATTAGCATGACCTTGATCTGGGTACTATGACTAATTCATGTGGCCAGTCTTAATGGATATTTTGGTGAAATTTCAAGAAACAGGTTGTAGCTGTGTAATGTTCTCACTGATCTTGTGATCAAACTTTTACTGAAGAGTTTTGCGGGTTTTATTGGCCTATTAAAACCAATAGATTTGGTTCCACATCATTATTTTAATGAATAATGATGTCACAATCATAAATTCTGTGAGCCATTCTGTCTATCAAATAATTTTGTTCATGTTTGCAAACCTCTTTAATAAAGACCATAGCCTTTCAGAAGCAATATATTGGAAAAATGAAATGCTACCCCTTCTACTTCCTAAGTACTGACACTATTGTAAAATGTTGGAAATTTGACTTTGAAGAATGTGAGACAGGAATGTATGAGGTATTTATATAGTTATTCTGAAGTGGAAGGATGGTAAAATTAAAATGGTAAAGTAGAGAATCAGAAGATGCCATTTCTTTGCACTGATTACTAGCCATACAAGTAATTAGACTATTTGGACCAATATTTCTAGTATATAAAAGAGGTATTTTTGTTTAATTAAAAAGATTATGTAGAATATAAACTCTCTGTGAACTTTAAAGCGTTTCCTTGATGAGTGTAAAATAAGTTTACAGAAGGCATTTTCTAAAAATTGAGATAGTTCAGACATTTGACATTTCAGAACATGTGTTTGCATTCAGAAGAAAATGTTGGGTTATCTCTGATGAAAAATGCATTTAAGAACAAAAGAAAAAATAAGCCAATGTGTGAAAAATAAGACTTGATTTTCCAAGGTAAAAAAAAACAAGATAGCTGACAAAGTAAATTCTGGAAGAAAAAAAGAACAACTTCTTTTTTTTTTTATTATGAAGATGATTCCATTGTTAGTACAGAACATTTCAGTCACTCTACTGAAATGAGTCTCATTTTACTTCAGAGTTTTGATTTGCTTCAAAGTATGACACTTCACATTTTGGTAAAATAATAGAAGCTAAAATACATCTTCTTGCCGTGTCTGTCTACAGCTCATGTTATTCATTTTGTCAAAGACAGAAGAAAATCTGTATCCGTATCCTGTATAATAGAAAACAACTTTTAAAAGAACACTGAGCTTTCTTGCTATATGTGACTTGCTCCTAGCAAACTATTAATTCAGTCCCAGTCTCCACAGAAGTCCAATCTTACGTTCAGGTCTGAATTCCTCTTAGACACACTGAGAAAACTTCTGCAGAACCCATGTAACTAAATGAGTTTACAATTTATGACCATCTTCAGTGATTTTTCATGGTGCCATAATGTTACTGCTACTTAAATGTTGTTATATTTTTGTGAAAATTATATATTGACCAAGTATAATTTATTTACTATATTCTCAACACTTCAATAGTTTTCTATTAGTAATCTTCTTAATCCCCATTTACCAGAAAGACATCAACAATGCAGATGAAAGGACCACATACTGTTTAGAGGAGAAATGACACAACTTTTCTGCTGTCTGCATAGGCCCAAGCAACAATCTCTGTCTTGTAAATAATAGAAGTAATGAAAAAAGCTGGATATGCTTATATTAAATTAAAACTTTATTTCTAATGTATGCCTTCTATCTAAATTTCAGGCATACAGAGACAGAAAAAAAGCTGTTCTGAATATTCCTCCTGACAGATCTATCTCTATATATCATTTGCTAGGTACTAAAATCCCCTTCATGAAACTCAAAAAAAACCCTGCACCAGCAGAACAAAGATAAATTTAAAGCATTCTTCATAGCCCTTAGCTATGTAGTCCATAGCCAAGAGGATAAAGAGCCCATAGTTGTTACTATTCAAAATAATTTCTTTGTATTCAGAGTTCAACTTGTCATTATATCAATAGCTGCTGGAAGACAAGACAGACAAGGAAAAGGTCATTCATTAATGCAATATTATCTTATTGTATTCTATTCAAGTATTGATCTCATCAGTGGTAAACAAGTTAAATTCGCAGCCATTGCACCTGCAGGCCTATAAGCACTATACTTCCATATACTTGGCATTTTACAGAAGGAAATACTTGCATTCCTTATCTTTGTCAGAAATAGTGTTTCTGACATAAATTTATAATTTCTTGTTTATGAATGCTAATTATGTAAATATTATGTAATCTGATGTATAACTGCAAATTAAATAAATGCTTCAGAGCTGATTGCCACAATAGATCCAATGAAGCAAAGATCTTGAAATTATAAATTAAATTATTAGATATCTTTGGAGTAGCTTTAAAAACCTTATTTGTTTATGGAAATTGATAAGAAATTATGTTCAAGCAGCAGGACAGAAAACAAAGCAAAATGAAACACAAGCAAGAACACCAAGCAGCAGAAGTGTTTCTTTTACTATCAGGTTTATAGTTTATGATCTGCAGCTACCAAACAACTACCATGCTCTAGTGAGATGCAATTACAATTTAATAACTGGCAATATGTTCCATTACTTACATTTACTTTTGCCTGGATCTACATGGTATTTGGAAACAAAATTACTGCAAAACCAAGAAGGTAGTATTGCACAGGTTAAAAACATAATACTGTGTGATAACTTCCATTTTAAAATTCTGAGTTTGGTAAGGGAATATTTTAAAAATATCAGAATTTCTCAGAACTAGTCATGACGCCTAATAGTGTGTTTCTCATTTTTTCTAATGTTGTGATTTCTTGCTTTTATCAAGATTTTTGTGAATATCAGGATCTAGTTGAAAAAAGTCAGTCCAGTACATAATGTCAGGAAAAAAACAGACAGGATAATTTTTTTCTTATCAGGTTACTTACTAAGTACAATACTGGAAACTGTGCTGCACTTACTTTTTACTTTTTTTTAAATAGGAATGCTCAAATTTGTGGACTACCAAAAGGCAAATAACTAGCTAAAATCATGTATGTTCCACTGTAACTTTAGTTTAGTTCTCATATAGTCTTTCAGAGCCAGTCACTGGATTGTCGCATATTCCTCAATATATCTTGAAAAGGAAACAACTTTATACACTGAGATACCACTAGAGATGTACTTTAACAACATGTGTGCATTTTGATTGTGGTATAGATAGCTCACTTCTACAGAATTATTTTCATTATGTAGCTCAAGCTGCTATTTCTCCAGGTTCTATATATTCTACATAAAATTCTTCCTCCCAGTGTTTAGTTTTCTTGATAGAGTTTGAAGGGAAGCAATATGTCCAATTCTACTTTTCGTGACTAAGCAGCACTAGCTGTTTTTACTGGTGTGTAACAGAATAGTTCACAAGCTGAAAGTCTCATCTGTTCAAGAGGAAAGAAAATAAGTTTTTCACTGCCCATTTTTCTATACTTGTCATTTGTATTTCATTTTCTTTTGTATTCTGTAAATTTGTTCCTTTAGACAATTTTTCATCATACTTTTCCTTTCAGCTTCTGTTATGTTCTTTCCCTTTGTAAATTCCTATGGATGTTATTCTCTAGCTATGGTATTATTTAACTTGACATAAAAGCATGATCATGTGGATTTGGTGTTCCCAGTCCTTCAAATCTTGAGCTGTTGTCCTGAATATTTTGTTGAATAAGTGAAATGTGGTTCAGGTTTTTTTCAACTCAGCAAGATTTTGGTTTCTCTGTGTGTCACTCTCTAAGGAAAAGAGCATCTCCATGAACTAAAATTTTCATCCTGCAATGTGTGAAGAGTGGGTCTCTGTTTGCTTCTCTCTTTTTAGGATACAATTTGACAATCACTGACAGTGGTTTATCGCTGTCTGATCACCTTTTATTATTGTCCTAATAATTTTGTCCACCAGAGAATGATATCTTGAGGAAGCTGTTCAAGAATTTGACTGGTATTTAGCTGAAGAATTTCTCATAGATGCATGATATTTCCTTGGCTGAATTTCTCATAGATAAGTAATATTTCCTCAGCTCCTGTTCTGTTGACTCTTTGTTATTTGCCCCTGTGGCCTGAGCAGAGCTTATTCTTCTCCCTGAAATGAATCCAGCATGCACCCATGTCTGAATGTCACAGTCTAGTCTCATAAATAGCCAGGATCTTGTATTCGTGAGTGTCTGCTTCTCTCATGATCTGAGAGGACTTTGTTCAAAATGTCAACATCCTATCATTAACTGTACTTTAGAAGATTCACAGTAATTGACCATAACTTATTGATTCTTAACTCTGTGTTACTTTGAGGGAAAAGGAGGCACAATCAAACACAAATGACAATGGCAGTTCCATGAAAATCTGAAAGAAGAAGATAACTGATCATTTTTAATAGATGATCATATTTAATATCCTTATTCACACATATCTGCTAAATTTAACAGTGATATACACGAGCCAAGGTCAAAACAGCTTAAGATGTAAATATATACTGCATTAAGAGAAATTCAGATGTGTTACTGTCAATAATTCTGCTTACATTTTGTCTTTCACTGCACAACTTGTGTTGCAATAAACAATTTGTTCTAAATTCTCCCTTTTCCTTTTTAACAATTGTGCACTGAAAGTTGCATATTTCCCATTATATTTATTCTTGGAGGTTATGCACCTGTGTTTTTCTAGAAAAAAAATAGATCATCATGATGATAACAGTTATATGATATTAAAATGCTTTTGTTCCTTCTTTGTTTTGAAAATTAAATTTAATTCCCTGAATGAGTTTTTGTTTGCTACTGCTCATGGAAAACAAGTGCTAAAGTTTGTAAAGATTCCCAAGGAATTCTGTTGCATGTGTAGTGATCTAGGTGAGCTCATTATAGGTACATTTTAATAACTAATATTATTAGGAAAACTCAAAATGAGGTCATAATAATTTTTTTATTAATTTAAACTTTTAATATATGCTAGATCTTTTATCCAAATTTTCTCAAGCAATTACACCTGTTATTTATATTAGAAAATTTTTCTGAAGGAAAATTCAGAAGCAAATGAAAGACTAGAAAATTTAGTTATACTCACTCTCCCTCTTCCCCAGGTGATAGTAGGGGCTTGAAAGCAATGCTTAAATAAACAATATCTCCAATGCGGAGATTAATATAAGAATTTCAATCTTGTATTAATCAGGCTAGTTAAAATTTATGCTGTTTATAGCCTTTGTTTGTGCGTTGTTTATAGCCTTTCTATTTGAATTTATTAAGTACTAGAGACAAAACCCCAAACTTCTCTTGAGAAATTGTGACAGCAGAAATACATTTCTGTCATATCATTCTTTCAGCCACTAATTTTCTTTAGAGAAATGTTCCTAAAGGGCATAGTACTATCAAGAGGAAGTATACACTCTGTTCCCGGATGGAATTGAGTCTCAATAAATATAACTTAACATCCCAGACAACCCAGTGGTTGCTAATTGTTGTAAAACTGGCAGCCTGAGAATGAGCGCTTGCTGCAATATGTGCTGTACTGACATTCTGAAGAATTGTTCAATGAGATGGTGGGAAATACTTTAGATACAGTTTGTTTGCATTTGTCAGATTCACATTATTATAATAAATTGATTTCATAGTTCCATAGACCTTTCTGTTATTTCCCAGGGGCAGGTTTTGACAGTCATGTTAAAACTCTACATGCTATTGGTGCTTTCTGTAAATTCTTTATTAGTAATTGACTCATTAAGCCAGCTTTTATTTCTTCAGTATATGAATATAAATGTTCATCTCATCATAATAAATAATTCAAACTGAACAGCATTTATACATGAAGCACATTTAAAATCAAATTTATCAAGCACTAGTGAAGAGTTTAATCTAGGGATCTCATTTGTTTTACAAGCTCCACAGCTAGGGATTATAATTATTTTAAAAATATTTGAAATTGCACTGGCATTTTCAGAAGAAATACTGCAGGAAGAAGAAGGATGGAAGACATTTTTTTTATTCTACAATGAAGTTTTTTAAAAATTAGTTGTCTGTATAAAGTGTTCACACTGTACATAATATTATAAATTAAACAGTTTTAAACAGACAAACCCAAGGATGAGTTATGTTTTTATTCTGAAATTACAAGCTCTGTGCCTGGATTAGTTACAGTACGTGTAACCTACAGATAGAGTTACTCAGAGCTTATTAACACTCTGATATTAATTTGCCTTTTAATTCCTGTCACAGAATCTTAACACGATAATTATGTTCTTCTCCACTCCTTCCTCAAAGCTGAATAATACCTTTAAAGAGAAGAAATTGTGGTCTTCATTCCACCCCAGAAAGCAGAACACTGTCACAACACTGGAATAAAATATATAACTTGTCTGATTAGGGAACAAATTATTTGCTGCCATAAAGCAGCAGAATTCGCAGAACACAAAACTACTGCATTTCCTTCCCCCCTCACCCTCCCCTATAAGCAATTAAAAGACTGAAAAAGAAGGTATGATATAGAAATTATAACAGTTGTATTTGCTTTGATCTTGCAGTGAGGACAGATCACGTTCTTTTACAGGAATGCAATGACTAGGAAGATATATATCTCTTCATTAGTGACTTCATAACCATGTGTAGGGAATAGGAGCCACAATTGCCAGAACACATAACACACAGCAAAGTCCTAATCTGAGTTGATTCATAAACTTCAAATGTAACAGTCAACTGAGAGGTGCCTAAAGGAAAGTAATTGATTATTGTATATCTACATTCCATGTTTTGTTCACCACTGCACTGCTCTTGTCCATTTTTTACACTGCTCACCATGAACAACCAGAGAATTTGATCCTCCTGCTGCTGTATCTACCTCGCTTTGGCTGGGTGAGAGCATAAGGAAGGAAAGGGAGTAGCTCTGCACAGTTTCAAATTTTCATAGGTTTAGTACTCTACTTGCAAGCTCATGATAAATTAATAATATTTTAAGCATGAATCTGTGGTTAAACAGAAAAGTAGTCTTGCTTTTCTTTTGTTCTTCACATTTGTTGCATCTTGGTTTCTAGGCCTTGGCACTCCATTTCTGTTTTCCTTCGCCCCTACCTCTGTCCCCATCCATTTTACTTTAAAAAGTCCTTCAAAATTCAACTTGAGCTTGCTATAGGCTCTTTGTTGTCCTTCTCACATCTGCTTTTCATCTGTGCCTTTGGTGCATATTTCACCTTCTGCTAGATCTTGGTTACATGGCTGAGTAAACTATATGCTTTTGCAATTGATTACAGTCCTAAACTGAATAGTGTCTATAATTATTTTTATTAAAATTCTAGTAAATAAAACAGGCTATAGAAAGAACGAAATCAACAACACCAAGTGCAGCTACTGAAGCCAATATTGATACAGCGCTGAGCTGAGAGACCTGGTGTGTCATAATGACACAATGTCTCTTAGTTCCAAAAATGGTCCTAATCCAAGGGTCTTGCATCAAATAGAACTATGTGACATAACCAAGGTGCTTTAGGGTGAGGTTTTCAGAGAAAAACCCTGGGGAGTATTTATCTTCTCAATATTTAGGAATGCTATTCTTAACTCATGGTTTTTACTTTGTATATATTAATGCAATTGCAGTCCTTTAATACAGTAGTGGGTAGCATGCATGATTTTTAAAAATGCTAATTTGTTGAGTTTTAGAACTTTTATGGAAATTAAATTTAACTAACTACTGAAAATGGGAGTGAAAAAGAAGAATTACACAAAGACAAGAAGAAAAAAAAAGCACCAGAGGAATATTTTCTTTTATTTTCAGATAAAACCAGTTACTTTGGCATGGTTTGCTAAGATCTTTCTTGGCTATCTTATATATTATATGCAGACTGCCACTACTTTAGTCTATGGTGAAAGCAATACTTTTATTAGCAAATATGTGCACTATTGGACTGTTCTACAAAGAATGAGGTAAGGATATTTACAGTCTTTCCAGTCTCTTTTTCCCAAAACTTGAAATCTTTGGTTGTTTGGTTGGCTCATTTGTTTTGTTTGGTGGGGGGTTTTTTCTACAAAATCTGTTTTTGCAGAAGTCAAATGTAGTGTGTGCAAAATAATGCAAATTCAGGAGGAAACCGTGGGGTTACTTAAGTATCTTTCAATGACTAAAATATGAAAATAACCATATTAAAAAAGGGAACATATCTGCAGAATGAGCAGTTTTGCTTTCCTCTGAATTTTTAGCAATGCATGTAATGTCCCATAAATGAACCAATTGCCTACAGCTTAAAGATATAAAAAATAATGTTTTATTTGGAGTAGTCATTTTATATCTGCCTATATTAAAAGGCTATTCATGTTCACTAGCACTTAATTACAGCATATATGACTACATGAACTGATATTTATGACATACAGAATTGAAATAATTTTAGCACATTTCTGTTATTTGCAGTGTTGACAAAATTTCATGCCCATTACTAGTTTCTCTAAAGCCATTTAAATATTTTGGCAACACAATGAGTTTTCCAGAGTCTAATAAAGCAATTAGTTTATGAACATTCCTAAATTAATAAAAAAGAACTGTAATTTATTATTAATAGAAAACAAACCCTAAACTATTCCTTTATTTTTGATAGAAGAGAAAATCCATTTACACACTGCAATTGCTATGCTGATTTAAAAGCTACAAATTAAAAGTCTGTGTAAACATCTTCTTTCTCAGTTTGTCAACAGAAACTATTCCCTCTTTTCCCACAAGCATGGATGTATTTCTTGTAGCTGTCACACTTTGATAATATATAGTTTTTCTTTGTAAGTCTCTTATGATAACAATGTTTGACTTTTAGACATTCTTACTTTTGTTTCATATAGTACTTTCGGTATATGTCTAAATTTACTGTTATAGGTAATAATGGTGGGAATTCAATTTGTTGTTTAGTCTAGTACCAGTATTTTTTATCATTAAAAAGTGTGAGTAGAAGTTACTTACCAAAGGTCTTCTCCCTGACATATTTCAAAGAAAGAAGTGACACACAGAAACAGATTTGAGAAACACCGGGAATTTCAGTTTACCATCACCTTCTATTCCTATTTTCCCATTGCACTTTTTCTTTAGGAACACAAATTTGGGTTTTTACTCATAGGAAGAATTCAAGCATTATTCATTTTTTATTTTTTCTTTTGGTGGTCATAATCACAGTTTTTAATGCAATTTTCAGGATAATTAAGTTTGTTGTGAATCACTGGACACAAAATTAATGCCTGGAAAAAGATAGATTAAATTTATTCAATATTTGCTAGACCTAACAGAGCAAACAATAATTGGAATTCTTTTCTCTTAATCCATTTTTAATAAGGGAAAGATGATCTATCCCAGAACACAAGGGAACCATTAATATTATTGTTTTTCAGTAATTTAAGAAAATATATGTGCTATTTTAAAGATAATTCAATCAGTAATTTCATTGTGATTCAGCAATATCCTCAAAAATCCATAAAGACAAGAGTCATCACTCCAAAATATCTAGCAAGACAACCTCCTTAGGTGACTTACTTTTCAGTTGCCTTTCAGATCTGTGAAAAGTCTAGGCTTTAACAGCTTTGGTTTTAGTATGTATCAAGGCTTTTTCTCATATTTTCTTAGAGCAGAATTTTTTGACAAAAATACAGCTTTATAGAAATAAGCACCTTTAAACATGAATCATTAATTGGCCCAATAATGGGAAACTTCATGAAATCAAATACAGGGACATACTCATATAATTTCATGCAATATAATAGTCAAGGAAGGTATTCCTACATACTTTAATACAACCTCTTACTTTGGGAAACTCTGCAGTAAAATGGCCTTCATGAAAACCAAATGGCATTTACTTTGGTAACAAAACTGTCCAAAGCATAGACGTACATGAAAGGTATACAACTGTCAGAGTTACTGTGAAATAAAATGAGGAAAAGTAAAGCACAGTACAGATTATCTCACGTCGTGCAAGACTAGGATAGCTTTTTGCTTGGAGCAATGGTGTCCAGTCACTCCAGAACCTTACACACAAAGATGCATTTACACCTGCTACCTTTCACAGGTAAGAATTATATGCTTTTTATATAAAGGGTTTATTTTCCGTCCAATTTTGTCTTTTTGTAGGACTTAGACTACACAGACATAATTATGGGTTTGTAGTTGACAGAAGGAATAAGGAAAAACATGGTTTTAGGAGGAATTTTCAGTACATAGGTGAAAGTATGATAACATTGAAAGTTGGGGCAGTTCATGCACAGCTTGTTTGATATTTATTTATCAATTCAATGACTTCGTGTACCTAATTTAAATGTAAGGAGTGTATGTGCCTGAGTTCCTCTTTTTTTTTATAAGGGCCAGATAGACAGATTCGTAGTATGGGTGTTATTGGCATTCTACTTAACCTTTGAAAATCAGTTTAAGTTTGTACAATAAAACTATGGTAAATTGCTTCAGTCAATAGCAAAAACACAGTGAATGTCAGACTAAGGATTCTAGCAAAAGGACCTGACACAGTCTGAGGCTGAGATATACTGAACAGTCCTTTCTACCCACAGTAGTCATGTATGAGGAGCTCTGTCTCTGGTTACTAACTCTTTTTAGGAGCTTGCTGTGGTGTTTTGGATGTCAGGCCTTCGATATGAGTTTGGAAGCATCAGGAGGAAGAAGGGGTAAGCCACCTCCTTTCACCATACACATTACATGAAAAAAAGAAAGAAAACAAAAAGAAAAAAGGCTGATGGATGTAGTCTGAGATTTTTTTTAGCATTTAATTTCTTTTACCTTCTTACCAGCACAGGAGAGGAATTTAATTGGGGATGGAAAAAACAAAACAGACCTTGGGTTTTTATACAGTTCAGGCAGGTAGCAGCCAGGAAATTCAGGAAGTTTTCTGATAATGCATCTCTTAATCCACTGCCTTGGCCATTCTACAAAGGAAGCAGTATTTCCATTGTTGTTCACTAAACATAAAACTTAATGCACTGAATGATGTGTTATTAATGTAACTAGTAAGAGAGAGAGGATGTGGAATGTGTCTGAGATGGTTTTCCAAGGGAAATGTCTTCATATGGTTTCCTGAGTTGCCTCAGTTTTCAGCATTAATATTTTATCAGTGAGCAAAACACTTCTGTTCTCATTATACCTTTGAAATATGTGGTGAGATATAAATCTGGTATCTTTGCTCTAAATGACATAATCAGTACTTTTATAATAGCTAAAACCGGTTCCTGAGAGTTAGAAACATGGGTTCTGGTGCTAGATTCCTATAGATTGTGCCACTGGTATTGTGCAGATCACTCATGGTATGTAAGTTTTCTTGTCTTTAAGCTATGAACAATAATATTCTCCATTACTCATTTTTCCTATTTTTTAATAAACTGATGAGAAATCCAATACAGGGCAGGATTTAACATGGTTGAAGTACATTTGAAATTATATACATGTTGAGATGCAGGTAAATGGAAGGTATTTTCAAACCAGGGAAAGAGATTTCACCTATGATTGCCTTGTAGTCTTCTTTTTCTCGTGCAAAATCTGCATTAAATAATTGGATTACATTAGGTAGGATGCAGCTCAATGGTGAAAGACCATGAATGTCTCAACTGTCAATTGTGATTAAAGAGCTTTCATGTGATGACAACACACAAAGTGTCTGGACACATGCAGTTATTCTTATTACCTAATTATAGTTTGACCATAGAAATCTTACTTGCTTAACCATAAAATCTATCAGAACAATGTGTTTTAAACCCTGGACATTTACCAGGAATTTAGGATAAAAACTCCCAGTAGGAAATACAAAAACCCTGCCAGTGAGAAACTGTTTCAATTATTTTATCACAGAAGATGAGGTATGATGAGTGATGAAGCAAAGCAATGTGATGGAATACTTTACAAAATATTTAGCGGAAGATAAGTGAACATGATGAAAGAAGATAATTTCTCTGAAAGACCTAACACACACAAAATACGAGGGATAAAGTGGTCAGGTTTTGCTGCAAAAGATAATCAAATGTTGTTAGCACTTAAATGTCAACATCCCATGCTGTTCTGCATAAAAGTGATTTGGAAAATAAGAGAGAACTGAAAAGTAACAAAATTTGCTGATATTACAAAGATTACTTGACATCCAAAGAAAAAACAATTGTGAAGAATTAGTTGGTTCTACCAGCACCATTCAGGAAGGTATTAAATGCATTGCTGGCAACAAAGAAAAGTAGAAGAAAAAAAAAATTCTTAGTCCTTGAAGAATACTGTAAAGTATAGCTGCCTAAATTGTAAAAATACCAGACTTCTGAGACATTTTGAAACTGGCCCGTTCAAACCAGTTTTCAGAATCTTTAGAAAACATGGCTAAAGAGCACAATAATTTTTTGAGTGAATTTCCACGATCCTTAAGTTAAAAAACCATTGCATACCTTCCAGAATGTTGATGGTAACTGTGAAATAAATGGATTACCCCTAATGAGGACAGGTGGAAAGTTAAAGGATCTGCTGAGACACTGAAAATGAGCACAGCACTAGAAGGGGTACAATGGAAGACACTTGGCAATAAAACTGACAGTGAAATTTAGTGCCAAGAAGCACAGTCATCCAGCTGACTGCAGAGTGTTACACAGCAAAAGCTGAAAGCCTGGAGAAATACCTCTGGTCCAACCAGCTGTAAATTTTGTGATTTGAGCTCCTACCCTCATCTTCAATCCATGTATCTTTCCTTTTTACCTGATAAGCAGAATGAAATATCAGGCGTTCTCACACACTACAAATCAATTTCTATTACTCTACTGATCAAGATAATTTATCTTTGTCATACTTCAAGCCATTCAATCTCAGTGACACAGTTTAGTTCTAATTTTTAGTTTGCTCTACAGGAAGTATTTTTGTTTTCAAATTATGTCCAAAATTCACATGTTGAATCAAATATACATTAGCATACAAACAGTTAAAAAAGGATGATGTAACTCACTATCAATAAAATAGTAATTTCCAGTGATATTGACTCAGTTTATGTCAATCTGCATTTTTACACATCCTTGAACACCTTTTTTTTTTTTTCCTGAACTCTGGAAGTGCTGTCAGTCTTACTTTCCATTGAAAGCACCATCTCTCTGTAATAAAATTTAGAAATTATAGAACAGAAGCTTATTTAAAATGTTTCCATTGACATAACCAAATAAAATACATTTAAAATTTTAAATATCTGTGATTTAGAATAGACCCCTATTTCTTTCCTAGGCAACAGAAACTGAGGACTTGCTGCTAAGGGTGCAGGTGCACACAGCCTGTTGAAAGCAATATTGTCCTGTTAATTAATATTTTTTTATCAAAACAAGAAGTAAAAGCTAAATACTTAGTTCTTCAATTTCAAAATCCCGCTGTCCACAGCTTAATGGAAGAGACCAAAAGCCTTACAGATGTCTCCAGTTATCGCTCAAAGGGTGTCTTACAGCAAAGAAAAGTGGTAGATCTGAAGACTGGCAGCAAATTTACCTTGATGAGAGATCAAGGAGGGGTGAAAATCCTGCCCTCTCCACAAGACCAGCATTACTTCTGATGTTTTGGCACACACCCCATAATAATATGTTCATGCTGGGAACTGCAGATGCTTGTCCTAGAATAAAAATCAAAACAGGAGAAGCACTGAAAACAGAAAGACATTCCTGCCTACAGACAGTTCAGGGCAACTGTTCTTTCATTTCTGAGATAGAAAAGTCTGAAACTGAACACTGTTAAGTTGCCTTCCAAATCTGAACATTCTCAAAGATCCCTGGCCTCAGTCTGTCTTCACTAAAGAACAGAGCAACATCCAGCACAGCACAAGCTAAGGTCATCCACCTCTGAATTTTATTTGTTACGTAAAAATTACCCAAATCTAGAGATGTGTGATCTGATTAACACAGTCAGAGAATGAACATCTAATACAGGAAGTTATTAAAAATTTAAGTAAAAATCTCTTTGAATACAAAACAGAGACACGCGAATCTAAATTAGTGCAGAAAGCCATTTAGCCATACTGAAAAATTAAAACTGATATACTGATATCCATATCATTATGGCAGGGACTTTTTTTCCTTCCTAGAAAAAAGGCTTCTAGCTAACTCATAAAATTGTAACTCATAAAATTGTAACTCATAAATCAAAGTGAAGACTCAGTAACACAGATGAAGTTACCATGGCTGTTTTTGTCTTTCAAAATGCCCTTGTCTATTCCAGGTAGACTCTACAGATTACTCCTCTATATCTGTAAAACACTGAGAAGGTGAATATATTTTCAGTATATTTATTACAGAAAACTTTACCCTGTCTGCATATTGTTAATAGCCACTCTTAGCAATGGCAAATCAAAAATCAAAGATGCTTTTCTAAATTATCAGACACATTAATTTGTACTCTCATATACTTAGAGTAGACTTCAAGCACAACTGAGGAAAAACAGGTTTGGCAGGTAGTAATCATAATTATTCTAAGATAAACCTCTATTTCATGTTCCTCAGACTATTCCAATCAACTTCCTCAGGCCCTTTTTCAACAAAGGAGCTGCAAGAGACGTGCCAAGTATGGAGGCAACATGCCAAGCCTGAGGCAGCTCCTTCCGTACCCTACCCTTTCAAGATGCAGTCATTCATTCAAAAGGTTGTTTTGCTAGTGCTGAAGGAGAAAGAGCAGGAAACTTCACTTTTTTTCCCCTCATAAATGAGTAAACCACAAGCAACTAAAAAGTAACAGTTGGTTAATAAATAATAAATAATTCAGACCAAAATATAACAAACTGTTACCCTAATTTAAATTCTTAGACAGTTTATATATTAGATATTGATTTCTTTTTTCTTATGTTCTACAGGCTTTCCTCCCTAGAACAAGATTTGACTTGAGATATGGCTTTTAGTGGAAAAATAGGAGGGCATGAACTACCATTTCAGGTAAGAAGAAAGTGTCTCTTCTCTTTTTGTTCACTTAATAAATACTGAGCAGGATGTCTAGCCAAGATATTAAAGTCTCCAGCTGAGTGGTCTCCTCTGACAGAGTTTGAAGTCACTGTGCTGACTCTCAGAAAAATACGCTACATGCCAGTGTATCATTAAACTTTCATATTGGTATCTTCAATCAGGAAACATTACTTGGAACAAGATCTGTAACTTGTACCTGCTAAGACTGTTAATTATCCAGAAAACAATATTTTAGGAGATTATGTCATCCTAAGGAAACCTGTTTCTTGGAAAGTTTTGGAGGGATACACTTACTCAATCTGACTTAATTCACCCATGGTTGTGACATAGTGCTTTCCCTTCAGACTCTTCACCATTATTTTGATGGGTTCATTTTAATTTACCTGAAACTGTCTCTCCTTCCTCTGTCCCATGTTCTCATCTCAGATAGCACTTGGAACAAGACTTTTATCAGATTTTGGTTTCATCATGGATTCATCACAATTTTTTTTTTCAATGAGAATAATCACTCTCTGGAACAACCTGTCCAGGAACTTGGTAGAGTCCCTGACACTGGAAGTTTCCAAGACACAAGTGGATTGCTGGATAATCTCATCCAGGCTGTCTTTCTCATGAAAGGTTGGACTGGGTGATCTTTTGTCTTACCTTCCAGCCTGTCTTGTTGTATGGTTCTGTGTTTCTATGATTCCAATTTTAGAGGTTCTGTTCCTTGACTGGAGGATGGGATCTGACCCAGGCTCCACCAGATTTTATGTGACTGCTCTGTTAGGCCTAAAAATATACTTCTTTATAGTTAATGATTCCAAATCAGCTTTGTTAAGAGCACTCATTCCTAGAATATTCTACATTGTGGTAGCTGTTATACTGAGTATGTGCATTAGCTGTTACATTGTGTATGTGCATATTAGGAACTTGCAGATCTCTTCATATGCTGGATTATTCTCTTAAACACTAAAGTAATATAAGGGAAATGATATTATTTTATTAATTTTTTTTAAATTTTCTTAAAAACTCTTGACTTGAAAAAAATAAAATTTTGAGTTGCACTGAGAATGATGAATACAGAGTCCTAATTATTAGCCATACAATTTTGTAGAATTTGCACTGTATAAAGCATGGAGTAGATTGCTAGCTTCAGTCTTTGCAACCTAACTCTCAAGGATTTTTTTTTCCCCAATAGATATTCCATTATACAGGAACTGTAGTATAATAATTCTTTGTTTATATCTTTTTCAAGCACTCATATGAAGCAGGCAGGACTCACCAAACCATCACTGTACTGTGCATTTCTTTAAAAAAAATTTAAAATTTAGAATAAACATTCTTCAATACAAATTTCTGTATGTGGACTTCTACTGTAATAAGTCTATCCAGACAAAACACACATAACACATGGTCTAAGAAAATCACTGAACAATAGGTCTGACATGTAAAACTTTGGAATTGTTTTACCTGATGTCTTTTGTTATAAACCATTGTATATTCAAAAAACTGCAAAGGAAAAAAAAAAACCAAATGTTAAAAATTGAGTATTTCATTACAGGTCGGTTGCTTGTCTCAATTTTGAAAAAAGTAGACAGGGTCCATTCACTATATCCTGAGTAAGTCAGCAAAAAATCATTGGAATTATTCTCAAGTTGCATACCTGTAAAATAAATAAAATTTGCACCAAAATAACTAATTCCTGCAGACTACAGCAAACTGTCAAAAATATAAGTTTTCAGAGATAATTTATCAATCCCTTGCTAACACAAAATCATCCAGTTTCATTAAATACTTCACCAAGAAGACAATGTGAATTTTCAAACTTATTCAAGCTTTTAAAAATTATTTTTCATTTTTTTTAATTGTAAGGCTGCTTTTTCTGAGTAAGATGCTTTTTTTGTACAAATGATCTGGTTCATGCAATGCTTGTTAGTCTCACACTTCTGAGACCAACAAATAGTTCAAATAATGTTACATTCACTTAATGAGGATAATATTGACAAATGATACAATGCATTCTGTAATGCGATAGAATGCAGTTCTAAAACTGTCTTTGTGGCAAGTGTCATTTTCTCTATGATTCAGTCCAACCATTTTTCTTCAGCAGACTCATATCAAGTACTGTAGTCTGTTTGGAGCAGCCAGTGGCAGAAGTGTTCTCCACGTCTATTTCATCTTTCTCTAGCCTTGTTTGATCATTACTTCTCAGCCTCATCTGATATGTGATACCATTCCATCACCATTTTATCTGCTCATCTGCTGATTGCTTTCCTGACACTTTGCCCTCTGGTTACACTAGTTCTGATTGTTATCCAATCTTTTGCTAAAATAGAAAAAGAGTTTCAGTGTTGTCTCTCAGATGTGTATATTGAATGTCAATTACACACCAACTGTTCAAGTATCTACCCACTAGCAATTCCAAACATTGGCTATTACAGACTAACAGGCTTAAAAAGGAAAATACATAAAGATGATTATTTGAGCATAGTCTGTTTATCAGGAATGTGAGCTGTAGACCAAATAAATCTATGTGCTTTTGATAGAGACAGATCTTTTATGGATCCTCTATCAAGTGATTTTACAAGCAAGATGCAAACAAAGAAAGAAATTTCAAGGTTGCATATATTCTAAGTGAGGAAAAATACAAACTTTTAACCACGAAGGTGTTCTAGTCACAATTTAAATCAGTTATCCACTTAGCCTTAATGATCAAACCACAGAGTGAAAACACTCAGAAGCTCACAGAGCTGAAGGGTTCCTCTGAAAGTGTGAATAAATTCTGGCCACATAAACCAGAAGTTCCTCAATGTGGAACTGATTTGACTCACTGTCTGTGGCAGGGCAGATATGAGCATTGTACAGGCAGTGCTGGCTACATTTTTTACACTGTTTACCACACAGGAACTGTGTGCTGCTGGGCTGAAATCACTGTCAGAATGTGCAGCTGGATGAATTTCCCTTATCTCTTGACACACGTGGAGCTATCCTGTCTCTTGGGTTAAGTTTCTTGTTGCAATGTTTGGTAAGTACTTGAAAGGAAAGATCCATTCTACCTGTCCAGCACTGCTTAATCCAGTTTTGAAGATAAACAGAATAGTCACAACATGGATTTTAATTTCAATGAAAAATCATAAAAACAAAACCAGAACCAAAACTACAAATTACCTCTCTCCTTCATAAACATGAAATGGTGATATCATCAACTCTGACAAGCTGCCCATAGATTTATTTTTTCTTTGCAGTTTCAGACAGAAATTGACATTTTAGTGTAATGTCATGAAGACACAGAAAAGTTTACTGAGAGCACCTCTTTGAAATAATAACATCAAGAATAACAGATGGATCTTAGTAAGTCATCATATTTCAGGAAAATTCATATTTTGAGTGCTATTAAGACAGTTAAGATCTTGCAGAAATTAATGCAACAATTAATTCTTCCAGCCTGCTGGATTATTGGTGTGATACTCTACTACCTGTCCAAACATAAAACTCTAATATTTTTGCATTCTTTGCTTCTCAGAACAACAGAATGACAGAATCTTTGTTTCCAAATTAAAAACAAAATCACTCCTGCCTTTATGTTAACAATCTCTATATTAATAAATTAAACACTATCCACAGCACTGTCTTTGATGCACTGCATAATCAGAGGCCCCTTATTTTTATTAGTTTGAAATATATAGTTTCAGAACAATAGCTGAGTAAGGTAGCTACATGTGATAACTAGAACAAGTCAACAGGTTTCCCACAATATTTTTATGGAAAATATTGCTTTTTCTAAGCCTATTTCTACTGAGAAAATATTTAGCAGATTTTCTGGTTTTTAGCATCCAAAATTAACATTTTATCTCAGGTCATAGTGTTCATTAGGAGCACTAATTAATACTTATTTCCGTTTGCAGTTCTGTTCAGGTCCTCATGACTCACTCTTCCCAGTGGGATTCCTATAATATGCCTCAGAAATTTTGTTCAAACAAGGATTTCTAGCAGATAAGGAGAATGGGGATATATGACACCTTGAATTGTATTTCTTAAAGCAAACAAGTAGTGCAAGAAGACAGTTAAAGTCAAGCTGAATGCAATACCTTCTTCATAACCCCCCTTCCCTTCCAAAATGAGGAAATAATTGAGAATAAAAAGAAAATAAAATATTTTAGCAATCTGAAATTAGGAGTATTTTAATGTAATATATTTTGTAAATAGTTATTTTATCTTTAGAGATAATACAGGAAAAAGCAATGCTTATCTACTACCAGTTCTAATTCTTTACAAAAATGAACTTTTAGAAGCAGAAGTAAAAGGGACTATTATATATGAAAGTAAACTTTAAAATTTGTATTCCACCAAGGGGTAAAAATTAAAACATAAAATTATTCTATAAAGATTACTGGAAAGATGACTCTTGATAAAAGTTCAAACCTTTTGCATCAAGACCAAGGATATATCTTTTTATCCTGTATTAAATTTATTTTACATAACCCATGGAAAGATGATATATTTGGTTTGCATGGCCAGGCTGTCCTTCTGCAGCCCACAGATGACCATGGGTCAGGTTTCCTGGTAGAACTTGAGACCCTCTGGGAACTCATGCTGGAGAAGGACTGCACACCATGGAAGAGTGATCCACATTGCAGCAGTTCATGGAGAACTTCTGGCCATGGGATGGACTCACATTGGGGAAGTTCATGGACAGCTGTCTCCCATGGGAGGGATCCCACACTGAAGCAGGGGAAAGACTCTTCTCCCCGAGCAGCAGCAGGAACAATGACTATAACCCTCATCCCCTGTCTCCCTGGGCCACTGCAGAGGAGGAGGGAGACTTGGGAAGGAGGCAGGAGGAAGGGGAAGTTTGGAATACTTATTTCACTTCTCATTATACTGCTCTGCTTTTGGCATAAAATGTGTGAATTTCTTCAGCTTAATTTTAAGGTATACTTGTTGAACAACATATCTTCTCTAACCATTCATTAAATTATCTCTCATCTATTAAATGTATAGAGATGAAACCAGTCTCAGTCTTGAAATACATGGTTTTAAGGTATCTTAATGAATATCCAACATCTTCTATCTGACAGTTTCAAAGCTTGTTACAACAAGTTGAGAGCAGTACCAGTATTTAGCCTTGGGTGGTAGCTAAGCACCACACAGCCAATCACTCACCTTTCCCTAACGGGATGGGAGAGAAAATCAGAAAAGTGAGAAAACTGGTGGGTTGAGATAAGGACAGTTTAATTGACAAAGCAAAAGCCATGTACACAAGCAAAGTAAAAGAAAGAAGTTATTCACCACTTGGGGATGTTCAATCATCCCCAAGAAAGCAGGTCTCTATCACATGTAACAGCAACTTGGGAAAGACAAATGCCATCACTCAAAACGTCCCTCTCTTTCTTCTTCCTCCCCCAGATTTTTGTGCTGAGCATGACATCACATGGTATTAAATGTCCCTTCGGTCAGTTGTGGCCAGCTGTCCCAGCTGTGTCCCTTCCCAACAGATGGTGCAGCCTCAGCCTTCTCCCTGTCAGAGCAGTATGAGGAGTAGGAAAGGCTTTGACTGTGTAAGCCCTGCTCAGCAATAATGTCTTACCAACACTGTTGCCAGTGCCAATACAAATCATGGCCCCATACTAGCCACTGGGAATGAAATTATCTATACTGCAGGCAAACACAGCAGAACCAGAAATGGAGGTATCATCAGAAAAAGGATTTCATCTTGAGTGTGCACAGAGTCCAAAATCATGAGCACAGGTTCTGCTGTTATTGCTGAGAATACCATAGCTATTTACTAATAATCAACAGCCTGTATTGTAAAAACTTTCTTCACCTGTTATAATTTGCTGTCATTTCAATTGTTTGACTCATACATGTTTTGAATTTGACTTTCAAAAATTTGGCAGAATGAAAGATTAAAAAGCTTCATAAACAGAGGTTTTTGTTAAACTGAGAAACAGATGGAAGCCAGCAAGCAATAAGTGTCAATACGTCAACAAATTATTGGTTGTCTCTTGAGACAATCCCACTGGGCTCAAATTCATTACCTTTACTTACACTGAATAATTATACAGATTTAATCTCACAAGAGGCTACATACAAAGCAGGGTATTAAATGCCACTAATGAATGTAGAATCAGGCCCACTGACAGAAGCAGGAGTGCAGTCAGTGTTCTATGTAAGATTTGCTGAAACAAGCCAAATACTAGTATTTTAAACATACAATCTCAGGTCATACATTTGAACTTTACTTGAAGCCATTTTCTAAATCTTACTTGCATACTGACTATTCAGCTCATTTGCTTTGTGAATTATGCATGTTGCTTAAATCCACTTAAAACTATAAAATTTTTGTGACATGATGAAGTAAAGGGTAACATATGTGAGCATAATGTTTATAATAGATTTTCCACATCTGTCTTTTATTAACAAAGCACAAGCATCGTTATACATGCAAAGTCTACAAGATTAGATGACTCAATTAAGAGATCCTTGGCTTTGATACATCAACAACAATCAACAATAATATCATCAGTTTGCAACACTTTGTAATAGAAGGTTTGTCGAGGTAATTATAAGATATATAGATGTTTTTTACAAATAGTAAATTCTTATGAGAACTGTGCCCAAACTAACATGGTTGTAACGAGCCAGGCTCTACCAAGAATATAGTAACATCACCCAAGCAGAAAGAGAAGGATTAACAAAAGGCAAAGCTTAACTTCAGTCGAATTTGGCAGTGGAATTGAAGGTTAGGAAGGGCCTCTATCGTCACTTTGCCAGTCAAAGATAGAGTGAAAAAGTATGTTCTTACAGCTAGAGAACTTTATTTGACAAAACACACAGAATTAGAAAAGGTTCTCGCTAGCATCTTTGTCTCTGTCTTTACTTATAAATCTGCCCTCAGGCCTCCCAGATCTCAGCCCCAAGGCAGTGTGGCATAGTGGAATCATAACACACAACAGAGGAATTAAATAAGGACAACATAAGCAAGCTAGACTTCTTCAAGCCCATGAAAGCAGCTAGGATGTACCCAGGATGGTTAGAAGTTGGAAGAATCGTTGTGAGGTCTTGCTCAGAAGCAAAGTTCCCTTAGGGCTGGGAAAGACAAACTGTCTATCTTCAAGAAAATCAAGAAGTATCTAGGCAACTATTGGTAGTTGTCCTGACCTTATTACTTGAGAAAGTAATAAATCAACTTCTCTTGGAAACCATGCACAAGGATAAGCAGGAAAAGATGATGGTTGAGAACAGTCAGTGTGGACCCTTGCCCAAAAGAAAAGTCAAGGCCCCAAATATGGGACCCTCTCTCTCCTACCCCAAAAATCCACATTTTTTTTCCTCTGGTTATGAGTAGTGTTTTCTCTTCATAAATATCTTTTTTCCCTTTTCTTTAAAAACTAGGATGTGCTAAATTTATAAGCTGATGCTGCTATGTGTAAAGTCTACATAGTACCGTTTATACCAGTGTAACTAAAAGAATTTGGGTTTTTATGGTGATGGATATTTGTTTACAGTTCAAAAGGGAAAATATAATTTGATTTGCAGGGTTTGAAATGATTTATGTACCATTTTCTGGCTGCTGCAATCAAAACTGAAGAGCTTATATTATACTCTATGCACAGTGATCTAAGATTCCATTTATAAGCCTAATATAACATATAATAGAATATTGAACAATCAATCAAGAATTTGAGACACTGATGACTAAATTATACAAAATGTGAAAGATTCATGACTCAACTGCTGAGGCTGAATTTTCAGGGTACTGCAAATATCAGAGAATTCAGCCTACATTGATGCAAGTTCATAAATTCTGTTTACAAACATGGAGTCGTGCAGAAAGGAGAAATATAAATATCAAGAGTGAAACATTTCTCACCTCAGACACTTGATTTTCCTATTCCATATTTTAGCTGAGAATGCATTCCAAGACACAAATGCTGAACTGAACAACACACAACTGAAAAATATATCTGAATAGAAGACATTTTTCCATTGGCACTAAGAAATTAAAAAATACTCTAAAAGTTACATACACTGAAAATCAGTTTTCCCTTCTGCAACATTATGAACAAATCAGATGCCAAATCATATCTGACACCCATTTCTTACAAAATAATTCAAAGAAATTCTGATTGGTACACCTAAGTAGTCTTTAATTAATTTATAAACATTGCTAATAGCTGTTGCTTTCCATGGACTGAAATATTAAAAATAGTTCTTTATGTAGCAGAATAATAAGGAATACTGCACTATTTTAATACATAATAATATGACTTCAGGGTCACTGATTCTTCATTTTTTTTACCTTTCTTCTGAAAGTTTAGTCTGTGAGGCAAGTGTTATTGCTTCCCATGTTTTGTCACAGAGAGGCCTAGCATTGAAGCAGAACTTTTACATAGTTCTCTAAGACAATGAATGATTAAGGGTTACTGACACTTGCTAGTGTAACTGAACCACAGAAAACTTGTATGAAATCTTTGCTGGAAGTTCCATGATGGGGCTGAGTGAATGTTGGGGCTGACATTGACATTTAGTGGGTTATCATACTGACTTGTCTACAAATGCAGCTCAACTTCAGCCATGCAGAAAACTATGAGAATGGATACCACCCTTTTTCTATCCTCATCTGATCATGGGCAATCCCTTTGTAATGGAAAGATGCTAATTATGTCAGTTTCAGACTCTTTTGTTTAATTCTTTCTTTAGTGTGTCGACCACAAATTCTCAAATTCCAAAACATAAGGAAAATGTCAAATAAGCATAAGAGAATTGTCCCTTTAAATGGTAGATTGCTTTCTATGTTAGATCTGCCTCAAGGTAATTTTCTTCAGTGACATTGTGCTTGATCTGTTTTGACACTAACAACTTTCTGCAGTGGAAGTGGAGACTGAGGCTTTGAGCAGCACAGAGCCATATGGCACCCTCTTTTTTTTAAGCAGAACTCTGCACTGAACTACATAAGCAACTCCGTGTAAAACATTGACATACTTTGTGTAAAGTATGAGCTGAATATATTTTCCAGTGTGTTATCAATGGTTCTCAGTACAAATCAATAAGGACACGTTGAAAACAGTTTGTAAAATAGTTTGGATTACCATATTTTGTACAGATGTTAGGCTTTACAGCATTTGTCCCTATATTACTGCATTTTTTACTAAGAAAATTAACATGAGAAATCTGTCAGGGTTTGTTTCCACTGGATTGAGGATATATTAATTGGTATATTATTAGGTGGAAAGGAAATGTTACAGGTTATATTGCTGTAAAGTAACACAGGGTGGGAATAAAGGAATAAATCCTTATTCTCTTATTGTGGGTACCTTAAAGTAGTTTTTATTTGACAGTTCTCCAATAACGCAGAATTCCTAGCTGACCTGTTAAGCCATGCCCTCTTATTATAAAAGACAAATAAGGAGCTGCAACCCCAAGGTTAAATGAAAACAAGTTCTAATAAAATATCATATTTATTTAATAAAGTAATGGTTATAACCCTATCCAGAATGATATTAATATTTTACTATGTCTAGCAGAACATGAAAAGTTCTGCAGTATTAGTGAGAATTTCTTTATGCATTTAATATATATAATGTTTTTCAATTTAAATTACTCATTTATGATGCTTTAAGAGACTGTAAGTTGTGTCACCAGTAATAAATATGTGATTTTAATGACAAAATTTTAATATTGTTACAAAAATTGATTGGATAATGGAACTTGTTTACTGCAGTCACTGCTGGCAAATGTTTACTTGTTCCTAAACCACACGAATACTAACATATTACTTTTGATGATTTATTTGGAAAATATTTAGTCATTGCTGATGGCATTTCTCTGAAAATAATAGACCCTGCAGATGTTTCCTCTTAACCTAAATACTAAATATTTACATTCCTTGATTCTCTCAAACCTGTATTTTCACACACTTATATAAAAAATTCATTTCAAGACATAGACATAGGCAGAATAAAAAATATGTAACTTCTTGAATCAAGAATACCTGTCAGCTTTTGATAGGGACACCCAGGTGGTTTTGTGATTACAAAGCAAGATTAAGATGATATTTCAGATTGACTGCTCTTCCAGAGCTATCATATACATATTGTGTCACATTCCTAGAAGATTGCCCTTCCTACAGGTATGACAAAACCTGATACTGAATGTCACAGAAAAATAAAATAATGGTTTTTGTAGTGTATTTGACATATATGAAAACAAAATGCAAAGCCATGCTACAATTTCAACCCTATTCTGTGAAAAGAAATAAAATCCAAGCCAATTAATTATGACACCAGGGTATCTAATCATGGTGGAAAATTTCCTGGTTACTAATTAGAGGAAATTATTTACTTTTGCCCTTGGAATTTATTGGTACAATATATTATTTTGGTTTTTCAACATAATTCTTACACATACAAAGTTACATAGTACAGTTGCATTTCTCACTTGACACATACAGTGAGACAGTCATATTCATCAGGTATGGTATGTAACAAGTCTTTTTTCTTCCTCTATGCAGCTTGATAGATGCAACATTTTATTCAGCTACATAAACATATAACTATGTTCTATTGTCTGCAGTTGTGCTGTAGGAACCTTCTTGCGTTTCTTTGTTAACATGATAAAGTATCAGTGTTAAACTACAGTTAGAGAGAAAAAAAATACTGCTTTAAGCATGACCTGAGTTCTGCTTTAAATGTAATCTTTTGGATTTTTTTAACCAGAAAAGGTACTCAAATGTTTATGGAGGAGCTTTAATTTTAGGTTTTTACTTAATAAAATACTTGTGTTTAAATAAAGTAAACATATCCATATGACTTCTTCAATGGATGCTGAGAAATTGTAAAGGCCCTTCACTGACTACAGGTCAAAGATAGTGATGGCATTCCTGGGATATAAAACAGAAACTACAAGACACAAGAAGAAGTAGGGGAAAGAAGAGAATCAATGTTTTCACAAATCCTATAACCTAAAAACTCACTAGTTGAATTAACTTTTAACATGCCTCAAATATTTACCTCTGGAAAGAAAATAGAGGATTAAAGATGGTGTACTTCAAAAAAGAAATGCGGAACATGAAAGGCAACAGCACCAACCTTGAAAATAATGTCACAGTTTTAAGATTTAACAACATGACTCTAATGCAGTGAGTAACTGTGAGATTTATACTTTTTAAATTATTAACTATTTAAATACAAACACTGACATTTCATTGTTTGATAGAATCTCTAAGCATTATTACTAATATAAAAGTTGTTGTGCAAAAATACCATGTCATTTCCTTAAAAAACGAATGCCTTAAAATCAAAGTCTTTCTAAATAAACAAGAACCCCATATATAGAAGATGGTAAAGGATCAGGAGGGGAAGACATATAAGGAGCAGCTGAGGTCACTTGGTCTGTTCTGCCCAGAGAAGACGACTCTGAGGGGACACCTCATTGCAGTTACAACTTCCTTGTGAGGGGAAGAGGGGCAGACACTGATCTCTTCTCTGTGGTGACCAGTGACAGGACCTGAGGGAATGACCTGGAGTTGTGTCAGAGGAGGTTTAGGTTGGATATTGGAAAAAGGTTCTTCTCTCAGAGGGTGGTTGGGCACTGGAACAGGCTCTCTAGGCAAGTAGCCACAGCACCAAGCCTCGCAGAGTTCAAAAGCAATGAACAATGTGTTTGGACAATGCTATTGGGCACATAGTGTGACTTTTGGGGATGAGCCTGTGAAGGGCCAGGAATTAGTATTGATGGTCCTTGTGATCATCCTTCTGTGATTCTGTGGTCCTGCGATTCTGTGATATTTGAAGGATGCACTGCAAAGTTAATTTCATTAATAAGCCTGGGTAAGGCTCACTATTTATTTATCTAAACTGTGGAAGAAAAATTTCAAATATACCATTTCAGAAAAAAAGACTGCTTAACAAGGGTCTAAAGAAAGACCAACTTTTGCAGTCATATTAAAGCTCCATGTCCAAAAAACATTTAAGAGCACATATACACCTCCCTATTGATACATGGGTCTGCCAAAGGTGCAACCAGTGAAGCACGCAGAACAAAAGATTCAAATAAATCTCACAGGAAGAATTGCAAGTAATAAAAGTGCTTTAGGATGAATGTATTTTAACCTTAGCCAGACCCTAAGGAAATCTGTTTTAGATTATAAACATTCACATCCTCATATTTCCTTGTACTTTTTTCCAAAGAGCACTCTGCTGCAATATAAGGAATTCTCAAGTGAGAGTCACATTCTGTTCCCTGGGCATGTGAACTGTACTTTTATTTATCTCTCTTCAAACATAATTTTGAACTATCCCACATGGTTTCTAATACATATCTACATAAACAATGCTTAGAGCTATGAAAATAGCAAAGCTCAAAATAGATTTTACCTTTTTCAACTATCTGAAGTTTTGTGATCCTTTGAAACTAGCTTCCAAAAAGTCCTTTCATGGCCAAGAAATATATTTCTCAAAGAACTTTGATATTCAGGATAAGTAGAAAAATTCTCTGTCTAAAATGGCCATTTCTTCTCACCTAAGTGAGGACTTAGGCATTTCATTAAACACTAAGTTTTAAATATTTGTCAAAATTTTAGGTGAGATAAACAGAAGGCTTTGAAGGTGATGTCAGAGGGTCGATGGTTTTTTTAATAACGAGAAAGAAATGGTTTCTGAATTCATCTTCTCTCTGCTTCACAACAAAGTCTATCTGTGGAACACTCATAGTTCACAAATATTTTCATTTTTTAAATACTTTGCAGTTATACCTAACACTCTGCAAGGGACTCCAAAACTAGCAAAACAAACTTATCTTCCACACATTTGCATTGCAGAATCATGTCTGCTGAGGTTTGAACTCACTTGAAGAGAGTGATCCTGGTAAACTTTTGTGAACCTACAATTAGCAAATTACATTGTAGCATAGTATAGTTGTATTAAAAATTAAATATCTTCAGTTGTTTGTTTCCCACAAAATGGAGTTCAGACTGAAGTACAATGCTAGAAGGAGGTGTTACAGCATATGATAACTGCTGGCAACAGCATGGTGTTACATTGCTTTACAAATTTTTTTAGCCTGTCAATTTATTTCTGCGTGAACACAAGGCATTGATCAACCAGGTTTGGCTCACTAATTTCATAGTCTTAGAGATCCATAGCAAACTTCAACATGTATCATATCTCATAGCATCAAATTGCACCAATATTGCAGTATGCTTTCTGAATAGCAAGTTCAGATTTTTCTTGCCTATCTGTTTCTTGAACTGGATAACATTTTAGGTACTATAACACATATTGTACTAAAATGTGTGTTATGTTTTGCTTAACATTTTAACTTAAATACAAGTGTCACAAAAAGGCCATAGTAATTATTTACATCTTCATTAGTAATGACATACATTTAAACATTTTTCTCATGAAGCAGGTTTTTCATTAACTATATTTTTTGCATAAGAAGACTAACATCTGTTCTTTTCTCCTTCAATTTACATAGTTGCATGGCAACTGAGACATGACTGTCCCTCAGTGACTATGCGTGGTAAACTATCCAAAAATGATCTCATGCCAAAAATTGACTTAAGCATTAGCCTGCTGTCACATGCAATAGATATTGTTGAGAAAGAATGTTACCTTCTTCCTGTTGTGTTTTCCTCTTAGCTTCACTGCTATGCAGCTACACACAGAGCTACAACTCATAACAGTGACATATGGAAAATACCTCCTTTTAAGACACCCCTTCTTCTAGGAGCAGCCAGACCACTAGTCTAAATCTTGGACTAATGAAAAAATGTTAATTCTGTCTGTTTTTTTAGAAATAATGGATTAACAGGTCCTTACTTATAGTGCCACAAAAAATGTTTTCCTATATAGCTGAAAAGACAGAGCACTGCTACTAGTTAATAGATCATTTTAGTGCATCAGCTGAATGGCACGTAGTCAAAATAGGTTTCTGTTCTTTGTAACAGTAGCTAATCCCCATGTTCTTCTGGGTTTTGGAGAGCACAGCTTATTAGCCCAGTGAGTCAGGAATTGTAACATGACTTTCTTCATTCTGCAGATTGTGCAAATTTATTTGCTCACAGTACTTTTATGCCATAAAGACCTATGTAGCCAGTTTAAGGGTGAAGAATGGATGAATAATTAATCAAAACATTGGAAAAATGGGACAGAAGTTTGTCTTTTTTTCAGTAAAGGGAGATAACAGTAGCATCTCAGATCACTGAGGGAATCTGCAATTCAACATAGTGTCAACAGGGGTACATAATAAAGTGACAAATTTTGTTATTTATGCTAAGCTACTACAGGTAAACAGGATCAGGAGAACAATTTAAATTTCTTTTTCTAATAATTACAGATTAAATTCATTGTAAATAAATGTCAAACACCGTCTATTGGGTTGTATTACGTATGAAAAGGTGGCCTTTTGACTTACAGTGCACATGAGAACTTGGAACTATATTAGATAGATATAAAATATTGGCTTACTATTCAGAAGCTATCAAAAATTATCACTTTAAAGCCAGAAACTGTTGAGAAAGAAAAAGGAAACAAGGGGATTATGACACACTATGAATCCGTGGTTCAGTAGCATCCTGATTACAGTGTGCAGTTATGGGTACTGATCCCCTACCTCTGAAGAAGAATTGAAAGGAATTTCTACAGAGAAAGGATTACAAGAGTACCTTGAAATGGCTTCTGTGCAATGAACAGTGGAAATGGAAGAACAGATGACTAAAGCAGATATGAAAAAGGTCTTGTCTTCATGGTCATGAGGGACAGTGAAAAAAGTAGAAATCCATTTTTCACTGTCAGTTCCAGAAAAAGAATTAGGTGATATCAGATGAAACTAATGGATAGCAGTTACAGACAAAAGTTTTCACATGATGGATAAGTAATCTGGAAAACAGCCAAAGGGGACTGAGTGCAATAAATTCCTGTAAGGGTTGCAAAAGTAACTTGATTTTTCTTCCAAGGATTTGTTCACTGAGATCTACTGAACACAAGGATACATACTCTGCTATGAATCATACATGTTTACTCTGTTCCTGTAGTCTTGCCTTGTCATGTGTGTTTGGTGGTGCACTAACTTGGGGAAAATTATTTTAATTTATCAACAATTAAAAATCGAATTGGGTGGTAAGAAGCAAAGACAAAGCTCTCCCCTTCTTCCAAGGCTTGACTTCACCCCTTCACCCCTTCACTCCTGACTCCTCTACCTTCTTTCCCAGAGCACTGCAGGGCAATGAGGAAAGTGGGGCTGTGGTCAACCTGTAAGAGCTCCTCTCTATTGCTCCTTCCTCCCCACAGTTTTCTCTGCTCCAGAATGGGACCTTCTCACAGGCTGCAATTCTTCGTGAATCTCTCCAGCATGGGCTACAGTCCTTCAGTAAAAGACTGGTCCAGCTTGAGTCTCCAAGGGTTGCGGTTCTTTCAATTTTCAAAATGTTTCAAATGTATCTTTCAAGTGTTAAACTGGAAACGACTATGCTTTCTTCTCCAAGAGGTGACATTCTCTGTTTTGTAAGGACAACTCCTTAGTCAGCCAACCTAGACAGTAAGGCTACCCTAAATAATGCATAAAGTACTTCAACCAGGATCTAGAATACAAGTCAGAAAAATTCTGAATGTTTTTCTTATGAAACCAGAGACCATGAGGGTTCTTTTCCACATCTCAGTTTTGCTTTCTGTATGGTTACAGTTTTTACTTTATTTCATGTTAATTAAACTTGTCCCTTGTTTCTCTATGTAGAAATGGCTGGAAACTCAATTTAAAAGACTGAAAATTTATAAGACTGAGTGATAATATTGAAATAGCATTAGTATATATTTGTCAGTTTGAGGATGGAGGGCCTTAAATCTTTTCTTTTGGCTTGTAGCTTTTGAAGAACAGCAGGAATAAAACCAGAAATACTTTCTAATCTTTGGTTAGGAGAAGCAAGGTAATGCCTGTATGACCAGACAACCCTCCAATATTAACCAGTAGCATTTTTTAAAAGTTTAACTTAATTCCCAGTAGAAATACAAAACTGAAAGGCCCATACAGATTTTGAGTATCTTGCAGTAGCATTCCTCAGTTACATTCTCACTGATAGTGTGGGAATAGACTGGAGGGGGGGTAGGAAACAAAAACATGCTTATTGAAAAGTGTATCTTGCCATAGACATGACAATCTCAGCAGGCTGGCAGGGCAACTGTAGTCCCAAGTACTACAGAATTCCATTCCAAAGCTATTAAGTGAGAGTTATCTTTTCTTCTGCACTGATCTTTCCATCTGCAATGTCACATTCACAAGCAGTGCCCTGGGCTTCCTCTTCACCTTCTCAGTTCCTATACATGAAATGTGTGGAGAAGAGGGAAGGGAGAAACACAGCTGATGCAGTATAATGTTTCCTCCTTTGCAACCCCACAGAGGCTTCCACAGCCATGGACCATACCACTGTTGAGCACAATGTCCAGTTGATCCTGAACATTCAGTCAGATTAGCTTAGATATGAGGTCCATGTTTCTTTCCATGGTGAAGAACCCTGTACCATCTTCTAAGTACACATGGATTAATCTCATCAGTGGCTCATTTGGGATTTGATTGAACACCTACACTTTTTCCATCAGCTGGAGGAGGAATTCTTTGACTGGGTTTTGACCTGAAATCTGCAGCAAATCTCTTTGTTCACTTATCTGAAGTTGATTAATTTCATTATTGATTGCTGCAGTTTGTTTACCACAGCTACAACATCGCAGGTTAATTCTACTTGCTGTGGTCTTGACACCATATCTCCTAAATTATTGACTTCAGTGCATGCTGCTCTTTCATTTTGTTTATTTACAGTAATAAATCTTCAACTTTGTTTAAAAATAAACAACACAGCACTGCTTAAGTGATTTAAATGTCACTCCAAGGGAAAAGGCTTGCAAGTGCAACAAATCTTTCCCCCAAAGTAATGTTACTTTCTAGTATGCTTATTACCCCATTTGCTTCAAAAGTTGTGGTCTGCGTTGAGAAAAAACAATTTTCTTGATACTTATATGACTGTTTTAATAGAAAAGCCTAGTTAAGTTCTTCAAAGTTCTCCCAAAAACCACCAACCTGATCAATACTCTGCTTTATCTGAGTATTTATTGAGATTCATGAGGATCCTATGGCTGGAATCTTTCTGCTCTCTATGTGTTCTGTCATAAAGCTTGTTATACTCAAGGTCAGGCAAACCTACCTCTTGGAGATGATATTACTAAGCTGACAATCCTGCACTAAACAAAGTTGGATTCTGCACTTCTGTAAATTGCTGGTTTTATTCCAATTACAATTGCTATGAGTGAGTATTTAATCACCCAGTGCTTAATGTAAAGATTATAGATTTTTGTTAGGCCTCAAAACTAGCTATTCTTTATTTTTAAATTGTTCTTGAAGCAATAAATGTTGTCAGCAAAGCGGAGCTAAGCTTGTTATTGTGCTTGTAGATAATAGAATGATGCATATATGTCCTGAATATCATTGCTTTTAAATGCCATTCTGATTTCATTATATTTAGAAAAGTCATAAGTCTCTACACATAACTTAAGAAGAAAATTACATGAAGAATTCCCATGATTTACATTGTTACATCAGTTCAAGAGTCACCATAATGAGCAGTTAGACATCATCTTTGACAGGTCCACGATGTATATGTAAAAATGCCAACTTTCAGAAACAATCATCATAATGTAGAATTTCATTACACACAGTAACAAGCTGCAAAGTTGCAAAAATTTAAATATTTTATCTAACACATTGATTTCAGAAACTGTCAGGAAAGGTCTCTGCTGGAGATATATTTAAAGTCACATTGAAAAACAATTTAACACAGACTATGACCTTAAAAATTTAAGAAATTAAATAGGACTGTATTATTTTAATGAAATGTTTACATACCAGTAAAAGATTTCACATGAAATTGAATCAAAAACATAGAGTCCATGTCCAGATTTGTCTTCTTGGCCTAAAAAGTCAAAGGTCAGACAAACTGGAAGATCATGGAAAGTATACAGTATAATCGTTTAAGAATAAAGTAAGATTTATTTGAGCCAGGCATGTGCTCCTGATGGCAGCAGGCTTCTCCAGCAGCAGCCTCAGGGCCCAGAGCTGGGCTGGATCACAGATGGTCTGGAGCACAGGCAATCAAACTGAGGGTGTTCAGCAATTCCTTAGGAGTCCTGGCCAGGGAAGAGCAAATATGTGTTGAATAAAGAGTTTGTAGCACAGCCTCACCATGCTGAGACTGGCAGTTTTCTGTTATGCAACAGCTTTTTCTCCAGCTTTCCTGTTGGAAAAGCTGGACATGAAAACAATAATTTTCAAAATGCGTGGAAATTTTGAAGATGCACTGGGAAAAAAATAAGGACAATGATTCATCATATGGATTTGTGGAACCAGTTTTTTAAGCATTTGTATGATTGTTGAAAAATCTGATTGCACTTATAGAGGGACTGAGAAGAAATGAGTTAATGCTGTAAAGAGAATGACCAGTATGGGAGGAAAAAAAAGAAAACCTATCACTATGCAAGTCATATGAGATAAATATTTAAACACACTGATTTTCTTTGAGAAGTATTCTGCAAAAAATAAAGTCATACCTATCACGTATTCTGGTTTAGAGGCAAAATAGAAAATTATTGAAGTCATACAGCAATTGAACAAGTACTATTCAGGGCATTGGCAGACCAGATAAAGTAGGATGAAAGTCATTTTCAAGCTGCTATTTTACCAGTCTTATTAGAAATTAATCCAGATTGTCTCAGATTAATTATCTCCATAAATGTTTACTGTGTTTGTGTATTCAAATGGGAGAGTATCTTCACTCATTGTCTAAATATATTTTGTACTTTCCACAGGCCTATTTTCCCTCTAGAACAGTCATCCATTTGGCTATACCAAAGTTACAAAATTAAATTCTACCATGTTAATCCAGCACTAGGTGACTTTATTAGATATCTTAATATATAAGCATACAGTATTTTCAAAATAAATAAATAAATAAATGTTGTTCTAATATTTTGCACCATTTTAGGACTCTATTTGCACAACAATTTTAGTTAAGAAAAGATCATGTTACCTGTCTTCCACACATCTCATTTCCTCCAGTTTAAGTAGAGGCTTCAAATTGTTTTCCTTTTTTTAGAACTCTAAACTTGCTATGAACTCTTATCTTCTCAAATGCCTTGAAATCCATTTAACAGTGCATCTGACCCTCTTGGCAGATTTCAGAAAGCAATTTTAGGTATTGGAATGAGAAAGTGAATAGTGTGGAGTGGAGAACATTGTACCCATAACACCCTGAGGTCTTCTGCAGGGATATAAACTGCTGTATATTACTCTTTCCGAGGCAAAATTTTAGAGGAACAGAATAAAAACCAATATATCCTAAAGTTCATTGATGGCTTTTAAAATAATTTAATACATGCCAGGGTAACATCTGAAAGAAACAGGTTTAGTATCCACAACAACCAGGTTTTAACATCTCATTTAAATAGTTGGTGTTTCCAGGGTGGTTTTTGAGTGCTCTTGAGGGCACTAATGACCCTTTCTGGCCCTGTCCAGGCTGGGCCTGGAGCATCACTGCACCCCATCCGTGATCCAGACCCATGTCATCTCAGCCCTTGGAACAGGCACTGTCTGGGGTACCTCTCAGGGCACTGAGGTGGTTCCCTGGGGCTCTCCCAGGTGAGTGATGGCAGGGCCTGGGAGCTGGGACCTGTGCCATGCCCAGCAAGGAGTGGCCCCAGCCATGGCAGAAGAAAGCACAAGGCTCTGTACTGCCCTGACAATTTAGAGATCAGGACCTGTCTGTAATATTTTGGCATGTGTTAGTATTTTAACAGGACTAATAGAAATTCTGTCTTTGTTTTCATTTGACTGTTAATGTGCTAATTTGTTGACAGTAAATTGCTGGCTCTCCATGCCAGTAAGGTTCCAGTTCTGTCCACAACAAAATTCTGAATTTATCAATGCATTTGACTGTCTTTGGCCCTCTATTTTTTAAATTTAATGTAAATACACTACTGTAGCTGAACGTAAGTGAATGCAAAGGCTCAGGTCCAGTCAGCCTAACAGATTACCTAAATGGCACTCAACTTTAGACACCCCACATGGTAGTCATCTTAAAGTACCTGTCTAAATGCATATATAGTTAAAAATGTCTGGTTTGTTTAGGGATTAAAAAAAAAAATAATCATGCCAGCTTTCTGGCTTTTAGAAGTCTTCCGAATGCAGTGAAATTAACATCCACTAGAACTATATTTCCTGAAAAATACTTAAGATATCAGTCAGGTAAGGTACTGAAAAACGGATGTTATTTCCACGATCCATAATTCATAATTCAGTGTAAGAGATTTACTGCAATTCCTATCTCTTCAAGCTAACGTATAAAAATGTAAATATTTCAGGAGTAAACAATTAAAATTTTCAGCACCTTCCTCTTCCACTTTTTTTTTTTTTTAATAAGAAAGAAGCCTGCAACATTTGGTCAGCCCTAGAGTGACATCTACAGCTCAGAGAAATTTGCAAGAGAAGCAAAATTTACATCCACTCATCCAGTTTAAACTGGGAAGCAGGCGTATACTGCTGATGAGCTGATGTTGGAATGAGATATATGAAAAAAGGATACATTTTACCACAAAATATCCTGATGGTCAGCAACAGAAATACCTCAGCCCACCCCTCAATTCAACAGCATTTTTACCTGTGGGGTCCCACCTCTACTATTTCCTAACAATTCTAGGAGGTTTAAATCTTGGAATAGGAAGAAAAAATCAGTCAAGTGTAGCTGTGAAATGATCAGATATGGAGAATGAAGTCATCTGATGAAGCAATCTTTTTGGAGAGAAAAAATAATAGACAGGATAGCCTGAGCAGGAATACAAAAGATTCAGTGCAATTATTGTGAGACAACAAAACTTTGCATCATCCTTGCAGATGAAATTCCATCACATGGTGATTGTGCAATCTACAATACTTGCTTCAATGATAATTAGCAGAAGCAAGAATTTTAATGCCAGAAAATAAGGTCTGACTTTTTTTGTTCTAAGTGTATTATATTACTTAAATTCTATTTTATGGGATAGATGTGTTTTCAACTCATCAAAGTAAGCAAACACCAAAAAATTTTTAAAAAATCAGTAGCAGTTCCTGAAAGAGGGAAACATTTAATATTGCCTTTAATACAGAGAGTGAAAAAAAACAATTTCACCCTATTGATCAGGTCAATGTTATCACTGGCTTATTTGGTCTTATTTGATTATTTTGAACTATACATATGACATTTTAACCATGAAGATTTCATCAAAAGAATAAAATTTAATCATATGAAATGCACTATTATGCTGGCAGTCAAAAGAAATGTAAAGTTCATTAGAATGGTCATTAGCAGATAATAAGTGCTGGTTGTACAACAATTCATCATCTCTTTAGGCATCATAATCAACGATAATTAATTTGGAAATCTGAGTCTATTATAGGTCAACTAGCTTTGAAATGTGATTCTAAAATTATATTTTTTGCTAATGTCAGGCTGTGAACAGTCAGTGCACTTCAATTACAGAAGATTGATAATCTCTTTGCATATTGTTAAAACAGCTGTAAAAAAAATTACCTCAGCCTATCAAAAGACTTCTGTAAGAAAAAAAATGCCATAAAATTTCCCTTTGGAAGTTCCTTTGGCTTGCTTTTCATGCTTTCAAATTTATTAGTTTTTCAGTATCTAGAAATGTAAAATTCTGACTTTTGTGTACTGATGATATTGTCTATGCACAAGGATTTGCAGAAGGATATGGGAAGGAAGAATTAATTTTAAAGGTGCCAGAAAAGATAGTAGGAAGAACAGGGGAAGTACCACAATAAATAAAACATTTGCAATAGACTTACTGTTTTTGTCAGGGAAGAACAGATGGTTTAAAAAGATTTAAATATTGTGAACATGACAGGTTTATTTTTACTGAACACAAGCCAGAGATAAAGCCGGTGTGAGTGGAGGTGAGACGAAAAAACTAATGCATGATAACCACTTTGTGTCATGTTAACAACTTGGCCTTAAATGTGTATATGTCTTATAATTCAGAATAGATAAAGAGCTCACTCATTCAGATGTGCTCTAGCTCAAATTAGGTAGGCTGCTGACATCTATCATTAAAAGCAAAAAAAAAAAAAAAATCTCTATGGAAGAAAATATTTCTATTTTTGCAATGGTGATGGAGACAACTGATACAAATTGAAGTACAGAAAATTCTGTTTAAATATAAGAAAAATCATTTTAACTGTGAGGGTGATGAAACACTTGCCCAGTGAGATTGTGGAGTCTCTGTCCTTGGAGATACTCAGAATCCAACCAGACAGTGTCCAGCACAACTTGCTCTAGTTGATCCTGTTTTCAGCAGAGGTCCCTTCCAACACGGCTCTATGACTCTGTGATATAAAGCATTTTTATTGGACATGGTAACCTTTTCATCAGATGAACACTTCCAAAAATTGTTGACTATATTTGTTTATCACTCATGTTTAGGAAGAGTACATGAAAAATAGTCCATCCAATAACCAAGTCAACTATACGTGTCTTCCACCAACTGCATTTTTAAAAGATGCTAATTTAGATGTTTTTTCTGGATACCTACATGTAGGAAATTACTTTACAATCTATTATTTTGAATCCAGTTGGTGTTCATCCTCCCAGAAGAGTGGTGAGAATGTGTAACTGATTTATTTTAATAAGATCTGTTTGGTACTGATAAAAAAAGATATTTTTGATGTATTGCTTAGTACTATTCCTGCAAAACACAGAGTCTCTGGGGTAAATGAGAGATACTCTGGAGAAACTGAAATCCACTTTGCATAGCTAAATGTTTGGAAATGGTATCTTCCTATAAAAAAGCACATACAGTCATGCATTTCTGATAACCCAGGATGTTTCCTATGTCTCAGTAGAGGAAACTGAATTAAATAGATACTACTGAATTTATCATGAAATTACATGGGACTAGGGCAGCTCTACATTTCAGTGAAGAAAATTAGCTACTTTTAAAAAGCTACAGAGAAAACATGCAGGAAAGCATGTAATGAAACCTGTATGGAGAAAATTAATGCTTTTATTTTCTTTGGACTATTCTAGTTGGTTTTGTTGTGGGTTTTTTGATTTATTTTTAACTTAACCATTTTAAAAAATTGTAATTATGATTTGCCTTGAAAGCTATCAAAACACAAACTCATGGCAAACAAGAATATCTTTCAGATAGAGTAGAAATACAAAGTCATGTAATTAACAATTGATTTGACTCATTGGAACTTATTTTACTGAGAGAAAAGTATTTTTCTAGTTTTAATGAGGTAGCTATATGAAATCTCAGATGCTGCTGTGTTGTGAACAAGTAACGTCAGTTTTGCAGCAATTATAACTAGTGTGTTTGTTAATTTTGATTGTGACAATCCATTCCCACAGATATCACTTTCCCTGGAGAATTAATGTTCATTAACACCATAATTACATATTTCATTAACATTTATGTTCTAGTGACACTGATAAGCATATATTGCATACCCTTGTGTTATATATAAAGTACTTTTCAAGCCTTAGAAAGAAATAATGTTGGATTGTTTGTTTGTTTAATATATATTACCTTGCTCTTTTAAAGTCATAGTGGAAGACTGAAATATATAGTAGGCTGTCCATAGATGCTTTTTGAATCAGTCCTATCAAACACTAAGCAGCAATAAAGTCTTTGGGCAAAAAAAGATACACAATCATGCTAAAGATTACAATTCTCTTCATAAATAAGACAGACAGAAAACTGGTGATTAATACTTTTCAAGAAGTTCTCCCACATTACTTTGGCTCAGTATAAGGAAAACAAGAAGAAAAGTGTAAACAGCAACCAAAAGTTGAATAGTCTGTGTTCTTTCAAGAATCTGGATCAAGTGTAAGAGCTTTACACCAACTTCGGTTGTCTTGTGCACTGTAAAGTAAAAGTTAAAAAAAACTGTTATTACACTTTGGTCAACTTCATAGGTTTCTACTATGAAATTAGTCATTCAATGTGATCACAGCAGTAGAAATTCATTACACATAGATTTTGACAAAACTTTTGACACAGTCTCCAATTGCTCTTGGAAGGTCCTGACAGCCTGTGCCCACCATTTTCAGGGCACCTTGATTTCAGGCAGGTGTCCTACACTGTTTCCATCACTCCACTCTCAGCATCATGTTCATCAGACTCAAACCATCAGTATGGGCAAAGAGAATTCTAACACCTACCAGACAATGGCAGGAGGATTAAGCCCAGTTTAATACTCACCACACAACCAAGGATATTAGCAAGCTACAGCAGATGCCCAAGAGGTCCAGGTGAGCAGGCAGACAGAACACAGATTATGTGAGGAAAGGCTGCACAACTGACTCGAGTCGCTCTGGAGAAGAAAGGTCAATGAGGCTGCACTCTGCTCTGTTCAGCTGTCTTTCAACATCCTCAAGAGGACATAGCCAGGCTCTTCTCACTGCATCACACTAGAGTCACAAGAATCCAGAAAACATGCTCAGGTGACATCAGCAAACAATGGAACATAAAGGAACAGCTGACCCTGCTGCTGACTTCATGACAAAAGACAGGGAAAGGTCCAAGGGCCACAAAAGTTTCTTTTCCCTCAGATGTTGCTGGGAAGATCTGCTCTTGGACTGCCCAGATGCCTGCATCTGGTAGCAGAGCAGGAATGAGCAAAGAAGCCTGAACTTCCTCACTTGAAAGGAAATTCAGTTCAGAGATCACTAGATGCTGCTATAGCAGAGCAATACCCATGCTGATAAGATTAAAAAACGTGCATCTCTTCTAATGAGCTATTAACTAAAAGCAAGCCCTGAAAGTATTAACTTTCAAAGATATGACATGGTAAAACAGATCAACTCTATACATATAATTGGTAAGATTGTAGAGAATGTCTTCTTTTAAAGCAGTAGTTTATTCTGCAGCCTTGAAAAGGATAAATCTAAGCATTTTTCTCAGTATGATCAAGACAGTTTTTCCCCAGTTTTCCTAAAATAAAATGAAATTTTTATCTCATTTGTAGTAAGGAGGCAAGTCTCCCAAACACAGTACAGAAAAAATACTATAGACAGAAGTTTAATTTAAAATGAAAGTTATATTCCAATATGACTTTAAATGCACCTAAATCTAGTAAAACAAAGTAGTAAACAATTTAAATCAGCCACCTTAGATAGCCATAGCTGTCCATTCCAAACAAATTTCAGCATTTATGAGGACAATAAGCTGAGTATTTGCCCTGCTTCTTATTTGCATCAAACAGTATTGTTGCCAGAAAAAGAAGCAAGGTCCAGTTACCTCATGTGTGTCAAACAGAGAGGCTGTAGCACAGTTTTGTTGATTTGTGAGTCTCCTTTAACAGACACATCTTCAGCAGCACTGATTTGCACAAAGCATTTGTGTTGTGTTTTTGAATATTATTCTGCATCTGTTATGCCAGCCATACAAAAAGTCAAATAAGTCTTTGTTTGATTGAAAACAGCTATTGAAAGATATATAAGCTTTGTCTGCACAAAGACTTACACTGTTAGCAACAAACAGAAGCTGAAGTGAATGTTATTTCTATCTTTATGCAAAATTCATGCCTTCAGCCAGTCATTGTACAAAAAGGCCACAAGATGGTAGTCTTGCCTTGAAAAGTTATATGCTGGCTCGTTTTTCTGTGTAAGGAGTTGATTGTCTCCTTTGTGACATCGGCGATTTTCAGTTCCTATCCTATTTCTCTGAAATAACTTCTCATGTACAAGTAAAATTAAAGCAAATAGGGTTTAAATCTCAGCTCAGTTTTCAGCATGAAAGCATGATATATTTTTAGGAAAATTAAGAAAGCTCATAAATGAGTAGAATACTGGGAAATTCAGAAAACTAGTTCAGCTAACAAATAACATTTGTATTTTTGTGGGATAAAGCTCTTTACTTACAGGAAATTCATTGTTGTAATTTGGGCCTAGGACTGATTGTTTCTCGTGGTAAAAATAACCATGATGCATTATCTGTAATAATCAACTATTTCAGCTTCAATAGTACTAAAAATATATGGAGTATTAGCAATTTTAAAAATCCAGGAGAGCTTTGACAAAGGTGTGGTACAATCAAGTGCTTAATTAGAGTATTTTGATACCAGTTGCACAGATCCATGACTTATTCTAGCAGTTACTATTTCTAACTAGACAGAGTAGCTGATTTCTTCTTGCCATGTTTTGACCACTAGGTGATGCAGTTTTATACAAGGAAAAGTGAGGTTCTAAATACATTGCTTGAAATAGGCATACAAAGTCAATTCTTACATCTGTATCCTAAACTAACCCCCTAAAGGTAGATGTGTTTTGAGGGGGAAATGGAGTTTTCTCCCAGAAATCCTGTGATACATTAGTTCATCAAGTTGCAGACATATGAATCATCAGGTGCACAGCTTTTCTTGACAAAACTTTTTTTGTAACTAATGAGGACTTCAGCAACCATTCTGCACATACTTTGCCCTCATCTCCTTTTAGCATATTCTACTTTTGGTCTTACCATTGATGGCCTTGTTCAAAAAGAACATATTTCAACTTCCTTAAATCAAAATTTTTAATGTATTCAGGTTTTGATAATAATAATCACAATGACTATTGCCAGATTTTTTTTTTAAGCAACAAACTCCAGACATTTATAAGAGTTTTTAAACACTTTCAAGTAATGCTGGGAAAAGCATGGTTTAGGATTCAGATGAAAAATAAGAAAACTTTTGGATTGCTGATGGTATATACTTAATCTATGACATCAGAAATTTTAGCTGCACTGTCACAATGAGGTGATATGGCTAGAAAAGATTTGCAATTCTGTGGTGTCCAAGAGCTAACATTCTACTGCTTCTGGCAAAGGAGAGACTCTTTTCTCAGTGCTGCTAGCTAGGAATGAACCAAAGGCTCAGAAAGCTAGCACAGTTATGGGGAATTAGGAGGTTTAAGTAGCTAGCTGTGGGATACAGCAATAGAAATTACTCTTATATCAGTTTGGTAAATTTAAAACAAATGTTTTGGCTTTACTGGGAGGTTTGTGGTTTGGTTCGCCACCCACCCACCACAGTAGTTTTGCAGAAAAACTATTTTTCAGCAAATAATAGGCTACAGAAGCATATTACCAGGAATTCCCTCCACAACCCTCTGGAGTTAAGTTACCATAAACATTTTAGGATGTAAAAAGGAAAGCAAGTAAGTGTGGAATAACTTTCCACATAAATAAGGCTATGGATAATTTCTTCAGAAGATATTTTACATGTGAAAAATTATAATATTCCCCCTGGGAAAATAGACTTCACATGTATTTTCTAAGAAAAAATTGCAAATGTCATAAGTAGCAAAAAGGAGTGCAGCTTAGCAGAGCTTCTATCATCGTCTCAATAGAAAAAAAAATATGTAGCTTTTGTGTGCAAGAGATGTGTACAGAAGCAAACAATATGGCACAATAGCAGTTAATTAGCAGGTCAAAACATTTAGTGCTGAGATTTCAACATATTAACTGCATGACATATGATGGTTTTCACTTTCAACCAGATTTAGTCTGCTGGACAATAAGCATAATTGTTCAATGCTGCCTGCAGGACCAACTTTTGACCTGGACACTTATACTTCCACCAGAATTTGAGATGCATTTGAAGCCCACCTGCATCATGTAATTTATTTCCTTTTAAAGAAATCTAGTTTATGTATACACCCCAAGGTTAGAGGTATTCATAGCTATCTCCACTAAGAGAAATACTTAAAGGATTCTATTAAAAGCTTCAAAAGTAGAAAATCAAATCTGTAGAGAATTTATAGTGTTTTTAAATAAAAAAAAATATTTATGAAGATTTTTTTACTAAATTACTTCATCAAGTTTTTGTTGTTTTACACCACAACAAAAATATGAGGTACAGACAACTTCATACACACACACACACATACACACATGCATACACAAACACACATACTCTCTCCACTTGCTCAGAGTAGAAATCCTCTAGTTACTCATAGATGACAAGTTTAATTAGGAAAAAATAGTTTTAAGGTGATTTGAACTGTGATTTGAACCTTGAACCATGTGCACTACAGATAGGTATCCCAATTTAGAAAAAAGCAAATTAATTACCTTAGTTGAATGACCTTTTTCTCACCATGTTGTCCCTTCAAGTTACCCATCATTGGCAGAAAAATAATTTTGGGGGGGAATTATTTTTTTACTCTGCTAGCGGCTCAACAGCGACATTTTTTCTTTTTAGGCTTCTGTTTAAACAAAGTTTTCTTTTAAAAAGCCTTAATACAGCTTTGCTAAAAAAAGCTAAAAATCATTCTAGAATTCAGTCATATGCACCTTCAATCAGTCCAGTATTGAGTCCTCAGAACAAATGTGAAGCTAATGGTTGTTACCCATTGATTCAAAATGTGAATCCCTGACCCTGTAGTTCTGTTCCCTAAAATAGCCATTCTTGTTGCTGACTAGTTCATCCTTCCCTCCTCTGCCACTATGTCTTTCCTTTTACATATTAGATGTCTTTTGCCTAAATAGACAAACTTTTCAGAGTGCTGTCTGATTATATCTGACTGACAGAGAAGTGGAGTTAATTTTTCTCTAGGAGTCCTGGATTAAATAGGTAGACAAATATTAGAAAGCAGAAGAGACACATCAATGCATTACAAAGCAGAGCTGTTTTGTCTGTTTCATAGATTTGTGAGAAGACAGCTAAACTAGCCCACTCTGTGTTACGACTTCAAATATTTTGATATACTAAAGCTATTCATCATCAATTTATGAAAGTAAAATTAAAAAACATAAATTCCAAAGCTTGTTTTCCCTCAGCTTCAAGTAGAGCAAACTGACCACCCCTGGTATTGCCAGCTCAGAGAGCCAAGTCAGAGAGCCAAGTCTTAGCTGAGATTCCCACTCTTCAAGTATACTTTGACAGTTTCAGGAAAACCTTTCCTACTAGAACAAGCCTCCCTTGAATGAGTCTCTTGGCCCTTGCAGTTTATTCATATAGCAGCTGGATGACAATGCTAACAATGACTTTCCTATATATGTAAACATTTAAATGCTTTCTATTTGCTGACCAGCTTTTGACTTTTTCATCAGTGATCACAAAATTATGTTTTTAGCCTCTCCGACAAATAAGGAGGTGGTCACCTTGGACATCTACCTTGGACATCAGGTAAAGACTTTGACACCTTTTTCCACAGATTTCTCCATTTATTACTGTAGGTTGGGTAAAAAACTGCCTGGGATGACTGAGCCCAGAGAGTGGCAGTGAATGGAGTGGCATCCAGTTGGTGGCCAGTTACAAGCTCTGTTCCTCAGGGCTCAGTGGTGGGGCCAGCCTTGTTAAGTGTCTTTATCAATGGTTTGGACAAGTGGAGCAAGTGCACCTTCCGTCAGTTTGAAGATGACGCCAAGCAGGGCTGGAGTCTTCATCTGCTGCAGTGTAGGAAGGCTCTACAGAGGCATCTGGAGAGGCTGGATTGATGGGCCAAGGCAAATGGTGTGAGGTTCAACAAGGCGAAGCGCTCGATCCTGTACTTGGGTCCAACAAAACCAGGCAGTGCTACAGGCTTGAAAAAAGGTGTCTGGAAGGTGGTGCAGTGGAAAAAGACCTGGGCTTTAGGGCACAAGTCTTATGAGGAGTGGATGAGGGAGTTGGGGTTGTTTAGGCTGAAGAAAAAAAGTTGAGGGGAGACCTTATCGCTCTACAACTACTGGAAAGGAGGCTGCAGCAAGGCAGGTGTTGGTCCTTCCTTCCAGATATCAAGCAATAAGACAGAGGAAACAGACTAAAGTTGTACCAGGGGACATTTACATTGGATATCAGGAAAAACTTTCTCACTGAAAACATTGTCAAGCACTGGAAGAGGTTGCCCAGGGAAGTGGTGGAGTCACCATTGCTGGAGGTATGTAAAAGCCATGCAGATGTGGCACTTATGGTCATTGTTCTGTGGTAGTCTTGGCAGTGCTGGATTAATGGCTGGATTCTTAAAGATCTTTTCAGTATAAATGTTTGTGTGACTTTATGATTTTGTGACTTCTTTTCTTGCATCTTTTCAAAATCTGGTGCTTTGCTATCTTTACTTTCTTTGCCTTCTGACTCCTCAGTATACATTTGACTCTGTTTAGTAAAAAAATGTCAGTTCTATGTCCATTATCTCTTCATTCCAATCTTCAGTCTAAGAATTGTTGTGATTAGGGACCATGGCTCATGTGTGAAGAAATTATGAAAAAAAAATGTTCGCTGGCACATACACACCAGTGTATGTACTTTAGAATTTATTACTTTTTTAAAACACTATACTCTGCTTTTTTTACTGAGATGCTTCAGAAATTCAGTGGAATTTTGGCAACTAAATATGTCTCAGTCTTCAAGCTATTTCCCTATATGGAATTAAATAATGTTCAACCATATTTTTGTTTCAGAGTAGAATGATTTCCAGAATTACATTGTTTTATTATAGCATAAATGTCTTCTCTAGCACCAGACTGAATAATGAATAGATATTGCTAGCTAACTTCTAATGAAATTATCAACATTCAGCTAATAAAACTACTCAAAATTGCTTGTGGAATAACCAACATGTAGAAATTCCCCCAAAAATATGGTGAAAATTATGTGAAGTTACAGCCTTGCTAGCAAACATTACTGTGATTTTGGTCCCTTCCAGGGAGTAGTCTTCAACAGTGGCACCACTAATATCACAGTGAGTTCTGAGAAAAACAGAAAAAAATCCCTCATTATCTCAGATGTACAATTATGTCAACATAGCCCACAAAAGAAATTTTCTACTTATATTTACCATGGAAAATCTTTTCTTCATATTACAAAAGCTTCTAAAATTAATGTGCAACATCTAACTGCTCTTAAACTGAAGATACAATGATGAATATGGGTAAAAGAAAGAGTCAAATGCCTTCACTAAGAAGAATCTGGGTACCATCAGAGAAAAAAACCCTAATTTCCATTCCTACATTTCAAGAGGAAATGATCATAGAGAAGAAAAGAGAAAACTGTGGGTTTGAGTACCACTGGCTAGGCAGGTTATGCAGCTATTTTGTCTAGTTGTAAATTGTAGTACTGTAGCAACTAAAGAAAAGAGAAAAATATTTCTTACACTCTACTGCACCTGTATATAGAATTAGATTGTTTACCATTCCCCTTTTACAATTTTTACATTTAGTACTACCATTTAAAATTACAGAAGAAATTATTTGCTATTGATTTATATATTTTGCATCCCTTGGAAAGTTTAGTACAAATTTTATATAGCTCTTTTTTACAGCTTGAAAGCTAGTGCTAAAAAGTAAGAAAAATATTTACTCAGTTTTACAGAGGTATAATCAATAAACCCATTATCCAAGATGATTTCTTTCTCTCTCCACCATATTTGAGAAATTCAAAGAAAACATCAAACTTTCATTTTTCTTTTTTTTTCCCCCTGAAAAAAGAAAATATATATTTTTAATTTGTTATACAGCTGTGGATGCTTGATTGCTCTTTGCCCATACAGACCAAGTTCACCACAAGAGACTGGTAGGTAGCACCTAAAGTCTGTGCAACTGGGGATCAAATCATAACAGATGTGCAGGAAATAAGAGTGATTAATAAAAACCATACTTATTCAAGCTTTTATTCATGTTTCATTCCTTAAAAAATTCTTTCCTCATGTCACCCTCAGTTAGCTTTTTAGTAAAGAGGTAACTAGGCATCAGGTTTGTGACAGTGCAGACCTTAGCTGGAAGCAGATCACAGGGCAATCCCTATTCTTCAAGAAATCTTGCTGAGGCATCCTTGGGTCTCCAGTTACCCTTGCTGACAGCACCAGGCAATACTGTGTGCCTTCAAAACCTTCCAGACCACATTCAGATAATTTAATTTGAGCTTGTATTTGGGCCTTTCAGTGATGAGCTAATAGCATATTTGAGTGAGTTTTCTCACTCTTAGTTCTCCAGTTTTGCCCTCCATCCCACTGGGAAGAGTGAGCAAGCCACTCCATGGGGCTTAATTGCCAGCTAAGACAAGCTAAACCAAGACAACCTTAAAAATTGCCTGGATAACTCTGTTTTGATCACTTTGTTCATATTATTTAACCTTCTGACACACTTACTAAGGCCATCTGTATCAAAAGGAGACTTTTGAGGATAGAAAATAAACCTGTTTGGTTACCAAAATTCACATGCTCAGATTTTTCTGAAATTCCGGTTCCTTCAAAGTTGTCATTCCATGAGTATAGAATCAGCATATCAGTGTTTCCTGGAATTTTTCTTGATTTTTTTAAACATTTTCTTGTTTTACTCCCTGAAGGCACTTGAGTTATCTCTGGTATTAACATGGGGCAAATGTGAAATCATTGAATCTTAAGATACCTGTGAATTAGAACAAGTTGTTTGTTCCATCTCATTATATAAAAAAAGTAAATGAATGTTTTAGGGTACAGGTTAGTTGAATGCAGAACATGAATTCTGTATGAAAGCATCTCATCAGCTTTTGTGAGGTTCAAAAAATACAGAACTTTCTGCACAAAGCAATAAAACTAAATATATGCTGGTTGGGAGAAATGTTACAGTATAACAGCTGTCATTTGTACTGTGGGAAAATTGAGTGACTGATTAATAATTTATTGTATGACCAAGAAGAATTATAAATTTGTTTACCTAGTCATCCTCTGGAGTCCTAAAACTACATATTTGCATTCATCTCTTTGCTTCTACTTGTTTCAGTGAGACATTGTGGGAACCAGTGACAACAGTCCCATTCTCAATCGTTTTCTCTGTTTTGCTGTCTGCCAACACCTCATATTCTCAATGGTGTTAGGCTCTTGTGACCCTCCTCAAGACAACTTTGTAAGCAAACAAATTACACAGAGCTCTGTGCTTTTATCAGGTATGCAATCTGACAATTTTGATGACAAAGCCCCAAAAGGGAAAACAGCCTGCAGGTCTTTACGCTATTGTAAAATGACAGAAACAATATAATTAGGTTAAAGAGTCTAAAACATTACCCACAGCATCGTGTAGGAAAATGTCACAAGCCTTAGTAGTGTCATATTTGATGACAGTTCTATATAGATTAGTTATAACAGATACACCTTCACATTTCAGGAAAAATAAAATAGCTTCAAAAATCAAATATAACAAATTTTAACTTAGTTAAAAGACTAGATGGAGACATAATTTCACATATTTGAACATAGAGGTGTTCCTCTAAATTTTTTTCCCCATCTAGATAAAAAAAAAAGAATTTACTTTTACTAATGTCTAATTTAAGAAGAGCAATAGAGTGTTATGATTAATATAGCACAAAAATGAACAGTTCAAATAAAATTAATAACTTAAGAATGTTTTAACTACTCTAGAGCATTTGAAGAGTCACAGCACAAATAGAAAATAGACTTGAGGAATTCAATCTAAGCTTTAACAGAAAACATCAGATTCCGAATCAGGTCTCCCAGGGCCATTGTAATTCCCTAGATATTCAGGCTCACAAGACTTTTGAGGACGCCTTGGTGTTTGAAGAAAGACCTGACCTTTTACATCAAACAACAGATTAAACCCCAAAGCCTTCAGATCTCAGGATTAGTGATCAGTGCAAAATGAGTGGGAGCACTCTGGCTGGAGGAACGATCGATCAGGTATCAGTGTGGGAGGAGGCTTCTTGCAGCTGGGGCAACATGCAACTGCTGTAGCAGCCAAGGGCTGTGGCCAACAAACACCAAACCTCTGCTGGAAAATATATTCAGTGTTCAGTGTGTACAACTACTAAGGCTACATATGAACAAAAACGCTTATATACCATTCCTTAAACTACATGTGCCCACTGCATTTTAGACCTAAGTCAGCTTAGACCTCTGCTTTGGCCATTTTTGGAAATGGTGACTCAATAATACTACTGAAAAAGACAGCAGTTTAAAAAATATGAGATTCCTTTCCAGTTAAATTTCAGTGCAATATAGGTGAAAATATTGAATGCATCACTTGCAATCTGATTTTTTACACTTTGTCCAGCCAAACAGGAAATAAGATGTGGCTGAAATCACTCCCTTTTCTGCATCCTAGGAAATGGATTGTCTCAGATACTGTGTATCTCCAGTGGTGTTATGTGACCCAAGCATAAATATGCAAAGAGAACCTGAAGAACGTGGGATTTAAAAAAAAACAATCATTACTGGAGAGATTTAGAATATGGATAGATGTGAGACTCTGCCATAATCATATTATTAAATAATACATACATCAAATTCAGACAGGAAATTATGAATCAAACAGTAATTCACTTGTAATAAAGTGGGATATGCTATGACTCTGCTCTATTTAGGACATTAAATATGCCTGAGATCATTTTATATTGCTGAGGCCAGCTGCCACTGAACAGCCTGGATACATAACATTAAACTTTCTTATCCTTTGGAATAGGCTCACACACTAACTTCCGGCTGGGAATGATTCCTGGAAATGATCACTCTAGCTTTCAGATGGCACCCACAAATAACCTGAGGGACAGGCAAGAAGCACACAAGCTGTTCTTCTAACAGTTTGGTGATAGAGGACACCCCTAGTCACTATTTAATTTACAACTGTAGGTGCAGCTTACAGATCCTCTGTTTTCAGCATCTAAAGTATAAATAGCGCAAAAAAGTACAATAATACAAGACTAATTCAAATAAAACTTTGTAAATTTGGTGAGTTACTTTTGGTTATTTTGCACAAGTATGTACAAAGTTTGGTATAAGTCTTAGGGTGAACGAAAAGAGCAACATCAGCTCACCAATAAAACCCACAGCACTGGACATTAAGAGTGCTATTTCAAAGTGAAAAAAATAAGGTATTAAGTATCCATGGGTAACTTTAAAAATTCTGATAAAGGTGTCTTAAGGAAACGTTCTACTTTTCAAATACACATTTCATTTGGCACTATTTTACCTGGATTGTCTTTATATGAACTTTTGCTTGCATTTCCAGATCACAGTCACCAGATTATTAAGTCAAATATCCAATCTTAAACAGAGACTGTTCTCAAGCTTTCATACTTTAAAATAACACAGAAAACAATTGCAGACAGATACAACATAACTCTCTTAGAAGAGTCTTATGATTGGCATTTAGCCAGACATCTAAGATGCAATTGTGCGAATAATTGCTTTGAACTATCAGGCAAAAAAAATAAATAATTAAACCAAATGAAAACCAAACATAACAAGCAAACAGAAAAAACCCAAAACATTAAACTTCCATGGGGAATGGAATTTAAAAAATATACTCTGCTTAATTTTGACATAAAAACTTTGACATAAAAGGAGGTGCTGTTTCAAAGGCAAAAACAAAACAAAGAAAATTTCCCAAACATTTCAGTTGGCTGTACTTGTATATATCCGTATTTGTAGGAAAAAAGTATTTTGAACAATAATTCTTGCTCAGTACTTATTTTGCTAACATTATTTAACACTGCTATTCTGAGAAGCTATCACATTACTTTAATTTTCCTAAATTTACAGTTCCACAGCATTTTTTAATCTAAGTCAGAGATGCTTCCTGTCCCCCATCTTCTTTGTGACAGTAGTAGGACCTATGCAGCCAGATGGTTCAAAATTAGTTAATTTGTGCTAATTTTTCTTCATCTGGGTAACATCCTGGATCTACTTTATCACGTTTTCAAATATCCATTACAGCTAACATGAGTGGGCTGGACTAGACAGCCAGAAACAAGGAGTGAAAAGGAAGATATGACCTAAGTGGAAATAGGAGTAACCTTCTTATGGCAGTAGCTTACTCCATTGTTTCATGTCACTTGCCTAAGCTTAAATAAATTTCAGGTTTAATGTTTTCTATCCTATTGAATCCTTCCTCAGAGAAGATTGTTCAGCTTTTCACTCTTAATTTGCACCCATAAGTTGTTCCCTAAGAAGAAGTAACTATAAAATCATAACATCAGCTGTTGCTTTACTTTTAGAATAGCCTTATGTTTAATATAATTTTCACTTATTTAAATCAATACAATAACTTGTTTATAAAAAAACAATAGTTATATGAGTACCTTCAACAGCAATTCTTTATAATCAAATTGAGAGTTTTCATTATGTCCAGATCTTAATGTTCATTATAGTCTTCTCAGAAGTGTTTCCTCTGGACCAAAAATATTCTGGAAACAAGAGTTATAGAAAACTTACGGGAAGACAATGTGAAGTTCAGGTAGACAATATTCTGTTTTTCCCTTGTCTACCAAGCCAGTCTTTTCATCATAGAGATTGATCAGGTAAATTAATATTACAGTGCAACTGGAATTTAAGAGAGACACCTGAGCATCTCCACAAGGAATAAATATATATATACTTATATAATAAGTATATAATAATTATATAATAATAATACTATAATAAATAAATATATATGTACATATCAGGGTTCCTCAACATAATCAGTAATATAGAAAAAAAAGCATATTTAAATCCTCCTTTTTTTCATAGCATCTTGGTTTACTGGCATGTTTCCTTTCATTCGTTACTATACTTGTAACTCCAAAACTTCATTTGTCTCCTTTTTAAAAAAGTTTCCTTTTTTAATGCAAGTCAAATATTTCAGATGTGTGGGAATTCACTCAAGGGAGAATGCTTTTACTTTCTGCTTTATTAAAACACCAGAAAGGCCCCATTAAAACCTTAGTGTCTCACTGGAAAGCTCAGATGCTCCCACATTGTTCAGCAAGGATTGAAAGGTGAAACTGAAAGACAGATGCATAACTGGTAGAGCTTTGTGATGAACAAAAACCTGCCTAAGTGTAATAAAATCATAATCTTTTGAAAAATTATGCATCTTGTTGGGAAAATAACTAGATTATTGAACAATACTGGGGACTGATGTAAAGAGACTTGGGGGATTTATAAGAACAACAAAACAGAAAGAGAAAGATAGAGGGAAGAAGACCTCAGAAACTGATAGGGGAAATTTGGCCCAGGTCCAAATGGGTGTTATGCACTGAGCAGAAGTAAGTAAATATAACAGAGTCAGACTAGGAGACAGATGAATGCTGGGGGAAAGGCTGACAGAGAAAGAGGGGCATCATTAAGTGGAAACAGGATTTTCTGCATACAGGGACTAGAAACACCATCCTAAGAGGTAAACAGTCTTTGTAAAATGAGAACAATGGAATAGTGATGAAGCAAGTAACATGGGAAGGAGATAGGCAGGCAGAAAGCCCCTGGTATATAAAAAATGAGAGTTCAGCTTGTAGTGAATGCTATCAGCAAGTTTCATAACATCTGGCAAAGCAGATAACATCCACTCATGGATGCTATTTTCTTCCATGCAAGGTGCTGCCAGCTAGAGCTGGCAGTCGCCCCATGGTCCAGGCTGCTTGCCTCAAAATGCCTTGTTAACATATACAATACTGTATTAAAAACACTGCTGATTTCATTTTGTGTGCACAATTCAATCTAATGACACTTTTGCACACATCTTCCAGAGGACTACCATTTCCTTCTGTTCCCAAGAGGGACATTTCTCATTAAATGGGCAGCTTTTACATAGTTTATTCCCTTTTTCAGTGTCATTTCTAAGTCTCATTTACCGTGCACTGTTGGATTCCACTTCGAAGGAAGACTTACTGAATTGTTAATTTCCCTAGGGCTTTTCACTGCCCCATCATTATATCATTTGGAGACTGTGACAATTGACATATATCTTTACACCACCTTCTAAGTGAGGAAGCACTCTAATCTCTGTTTGAAGATAGAACTCTTAAGGACTTCTAATAATTCTCTGTACCCATTTTGATAGAGATTGCTGTTTACAGATCATACATTCCAAGCCCAGTTTGAATAGATTCTTATATTGCAACTTTGAGCATTCAGTGATTGGCAATTGTCTTTAGAATCTCACACCGCTCAGCCTAAAATGGAGGACACCCTCCAAAATGTTTAGGCAGGTTTCCTAGCACTGCAGATACTGATGTAGACACTGGGGGGACGTAAGTTTGTTTATTCTTGTGGTTTTCTCTTTTGTGGGCTATGAAATTATGTGCTGCTTCATAAACACTTCCTTGGCTGCACAGGAGCACAGGCTGAAACCCAGGAAGTGATTGGCTAATAGCCTCCAGCATGGATTTTTGTTCATAAATCTGTTCAATACATTATTTATAGCTCCTGTTTTTTAAAGGAAGTCAAGGTGGGTAAGGATTGCCACTTAAGAATTTTCTAGAATAAGATAATTATTAGGAATGTTATACTGATATGTCAAAACCTAGATAGATAACCACAAAAAACAAATGTATATGTTCCAGCCTAGCTGATTCTGTGATTCTGTTCCATACAGAGTCAGTCGACTAAGACTCCTTATCCTTTGTTTCGATAAGAGAAAAGGAAGAAATGAACAACAAAAAGAAGATGGGCAACATATTGTTAGGTGAAGAAATAACTTCTCTCCCCACAATAGTAATTGCACAACAGTAGGAAGATGAAGTTCAATTCATACAGCTTCCCGTCATGATTAGACAGGTCTTTAAGACATTTATTCAATGCTAGTGTGGATATAGATGTATAACTACACAAAACTATCATGCTGAAACAAAATATTTACAAAGCAGCTGTAGTTCCAATTAAAAAAATACCCTGTCATTAGTAGAGACTTTTTCCTACTTATGTATTCTTCCTGTGCATATGAATTATGCATATTTTCTATATTTAATATGGTCACTTACTAAGGAAAATGGCGATGTTAACATCTTTTTGAAAATATATGCTGAAATATCCCCAGGAAAATGCACTGTTTCAATTAAACTCTGATGCTCTCATCTTCAACAAATCAGACCTCCATAACAGCACAATGTCAAGCCCCTTTTTTTACATAAAATAGATTACAGGAATTTTGAATTTTCTCTCTTGAACTGCTCATGGCAAAAAGCAAATATATGTAGCCTACAGACAATTCATATAATATAAACCTACAGAAACATGAGTTTTCCTTGCCCTCTTTAACCTGATCTAGAGGCCACTAGCCATTTGCACCTACAAGGGCAAACAGATCTGTCTATATTTTCATCTATAGCATAAGTCTCTAAGCATCTTTCTTCTAAGTATGATAGTACTGGGAAAAGCTAAACTCTTAACAAATTCTGCCAGTTTCTCTAAATCCTTTCAACATCTTCTGTCTTACTTTTTGGCAAATCTTCTTTCAATCCATGAGAATGCATTTTAATCCAGCTGCCTGTTCCCTATCCCTGTTATGATTTTTCAGCAAGAATACTCAGCTGCAAAGAGAGATTGATTTGTACAAGTAGTGTGCCTGTAAACTGCCTGTAAGATCAGCAACTACAAAAATTACAAGATTTCATAACATAAGAAGTGCTATTTGCTGGGGCAAAACTCAATACAAAGATATACAGAGCAAAGTCAGTAAATATTTATGTCTCAAAAAGTCAAGGGAGCTGGATAGTCTGCTTTGTTTTAATATTTTCTTGTCTTGCATTTTAATTTTTATGCTGGAATTTTAAAAGATTTTAAGAGAGTGATCTGCCTATGGGCAAAAGAAGTCTAGTAGAGCAAATAATTTGGCTAAATCCTGCATAAGAGTTTCTTCCTATGGAAAAATTCTACCCCATCAGAAAACAAAAATCAAAGACAAAGCCAGTCATCTGTTACAGTTCATCTCTCTTGCATCCTCCTGTCACCCTTCACTATTATCATAGAATAGTATGGGTTAGGAAGGACCTTAAAGATCATATAGTTCAACCTCTATTCTGCATACAGAGACATCTTCACATCAGGTTGCCCAAAGCTGCATTTAAATGGCCTAACCTTCAACCCTGCCAGGAATGGAGCATCCAGATTTTCTCTGGACAACCTATTCCAGTGTCTCACTACCTTCACAGTAAAAAATTTCTTCCTAACATCTAATCTAAACCTACCCTCTTTCAGTTTAAAGCCATTACCCCCATCCTATCTTTACAGATCTTAATTAAATTCTGTCCCCATCTTTCTTGTAGGCCTCTTGTAAATAATAAAGGCTGCTATAAGGTCTCCCTGAAGCCTTCTCTTCTCCAGGCTGAATAATCCCAATTCTCAACCTTTCCTCATAGGAGAGGAGTTCCATTCCACTGATCATTTTCATGGCAGCCTTTTGAACCAACTCTAACAGGTCCATATATATTCTGTGTTGGGGCCCACACAGCTGGATGCAGTAATCTGAGTGTGGTTTCAGGGGAGAAGAGTAGATGAATAGAGACTCCTCACTTGACCCTCTGGTCACACATCTTTTTAATACATCCCTATATTTATTACATCCCTTTGAGATGCATTACATGAACATGACATGAGCACACTAATACTAGCATATATGCTTCAAGAGGCTAATCTATGTTTCAGGACATAGAAATCAGAATAGTTTGGTCAAAGATGAAAGAGAATGGGAATTATTTGACCTTCAAGCCTTTACCTTCTTTAGGCTATTCCTTCAACATGGGATATTCAGCGCCATTGTTATTTATCCATTCACTTAACCTTTCTTAATTATTTGCCTAATATCTTCCAATGACAGAAGTGCCCTAATTAATAAATGAAACCCCATATCCCTTGGTTCAAAGGAGGTTTAATATTCAAGTGTTCCATTCATACATGGCAGTACTTCCATGAGTGGCTATAACCCTTAACATGATTCTTCAAACTCATGATCTCAGCAGATCATGGAATTATTGGGAAGCATACATTTAATACTCTATTTTCATGTGTGAACATGTAAATCTGATTTAAAAAAAACTCTTGCTCCATCTATAGAATTCTCAGGTGTCTGCACTTTTACATTGAAGAAAAAGAAATCTTTATTTCCTCTCTTTGTAATCTACCTGATAAATTAAAATAATAGCTATGTCCATTAGGGTATGAGTGGTTTCATCTTTCTTTATAGACAGTATCAAAGTATCAAAAGTACTATTTTCTTTTTTCCAAGTATGTCCCAAAGTATTTGAACACACAGATCTTTTTATGGTTTTGGTTCAGTAGAATAGCTTTATAGCCTAAGAGAGTTTTTTTCCAGTTCCTGAATAGCAAGCTTCATTTCTGTGATTATCCAACTCCAGACTATGAAGCAGGCAGCTCTTGAACATAATTCCAATTATTTGCCTTATCAACAGGGAATTCTACTTAGTTTAAAGATTTCATTTCAGATGACTGTTAAAAGAACTGCTTGGGGTTTTTTTCCAGTGTGTCAAACACACCTAGTTTTTATTCTGTCCTCTTATTGAAGTTAATGAGATACTTGCTTATACATTGAAATAACAATAAATTAATATTCACTCTTTTTTAATTAAATATTTTCGAATTATCCCTTCCATCCTGGTATTGGCTTACAATTAACATGTTTAACTTCGAAGGACTCCAACTGAAACTGTGTAAATGGATAATAAAAAATTAATATATTTTCCTACAAACCATTCTACCAAGAACTCTTTCACACTGAGCTTAAAAACCTGGTTTAGCTACTCTGCTGATTATACAAAATTTTGCTGGATACATACTGATTTTGTAGCCTAGTGTAAAATGGGGTCATATTTTCTAACCCAAACCAAGACTCAAATTAAAGTAAATTCCTTTGCAAGTTCTTCCACAGCTTGATATATAAAGGTCTAAGTAAAGACAAAATTTTGGAAATAGTTATGAATATATTCATGTGTCTTCTCTGTAAGGTCAGATATTAGTTATCTTCCTGGAATTCAATCCTAAAACTACAGCAGTCAAAACAAGTTTGTGAACTGGATTTTTAACACCCTATAATTGGTCATATTGATCACATTGCCTGCAGTGTTATTTTTACAGACAAAAATGAAATCAATATTAGGACCCAAAACAGCAATAGGTCTTACTGCCACTGTTATGAAACTTGTTAAAAGAAATGTAGCATTGACTATTGTAAGAGCTTGTAAAAAACATACAGCTTTATATTTCTTGATTTTTTGGTTTGGTTTGCTGAGGTTTTTTGGTTGGTTTTTTTTGTGGTTTTTTGGGGTTTTTTTTTGTTTTGTTTTGGTTTGGGTTTTTTGGAGTTTTATTGGTGGTTTTGTTTTTTTGAGGTTTTTTTTTTGGTTAGCTGGTTGGTTGGTTTGTTAGGTTGTTTTTTTTCCCTCCAAGAAAAGAAAGTTTTCCTCAAAATCCAAGAAAAAATGACTTCATAGTGACCTACAGAAAATAGCTTTCCCGGAACATCTAATTTCTTCTATTGAGCAGGCTTAAGCCACAGTAAAACTTGTACAGCTCAGCGCTTGCCTTACTAGACAAGGAGAACAGATTGAAACCTGGAAAATGTCTCAGGTGAGAAACATGCCAAAAAAAAAGGGTCTTCAAGCCGTTGGTACCTGCACAGAACCATTTAGTCACCACTTTAAAACCATTAAAAGCTTTCCAGACTTTAGACTGATGTAAGCAGTTTGGGTTATCTTCTCACCAGGCTTGTAAAATGAGAAGTAGCCTGGCCAGATTTCTTTGCTATTCAAAGTTGCTCACCAAAATAATTATGCACCAGATGGAGTTACATTTGTCTTCAAGTAAAAGACACTCAGTTCAGCACTAGAAGAGGTGTTAGAGGACACCTCTAACAAGTACTGAGAATGAAGCATTTATTTAAAAGACCTGCAACTGCTCATGAGTTTTTATTGAAGTAAATACAATCCCATGTTTGTTTTTTAATTTTATTAGAATCCATTAAATTAGTAAAAAATTATGTGAACTAGTAACTGAACAAATTCTATGAGATATTCTTATGTAGCTTTGAAAATGGAGGAAAACAGTACTCCAAGGAAGGATTTTTGGTAAGCCAAAATATTTTCAGGAGTAATAAATTAATAAAAAACCATGCCCCTGAGCATCTGGTGGCAGGAGATAGAGAAATCAATCCCTGTGAAGGAGGGAATGGTGGAGGCAAGGTGTTTGAAGATTTTCTTATTATTTCTCATTACTTTACTCTGATTTGACTGATAATAAATTAAACTAATTTCACTGAGTCAACTCTGGTTTGCCCATGACAGTAATTGGTGAATGATCTCTACCTGCCCTTATTTTGACCCATGAACATTTTGTTATCCTTTCTTTCCCTTGACCAGCAGCTTTGGCGAGCACATGATATCCAGCCAGAGTCAATTCAGCACTGTGTTTTAAACAAACATTAAAGATGCCACTTCTTTTTCTTCTAGACCTTTATTCACACCACCCCCCCCCCACTCCCCAGTTAGTCCCATCTACAAAAGATTACATGAATTTATTTTCCTGAAGATAAACATTGGTTTGTGAACTAACATCGTCTTTTAATTTAACAGTGCATCTAGAGAAACCGCAGATACACTGACCAAGACATAGATACAGACAAGGAGAGGAAATTCAATCCAGTTAAATCAACGCCATTTTTTCAAGGAATGAAAAAAGTAACTTGGAAGCAGTAAAGTTAGAGATAAATCAGACAAACCTCATAATTTTCCGAATTTGAAGCCACAAAAGTATCTGTTTTGAGGTGAGCACAGATATCTGCTATATCTTGGACATATCACCACAGGAACAGCTATCACTGTCACTATCTGACACCCAGAAAGAGGTAAGATACTGTTTAAGTGGGCTTATTGTTATCTTCTCATGCATTTAAGAAGGCTATGAGAAGAAGTGCTTTAGAACAACCGGAAGCTTCCATTTGGACCAACACAGATTTAGAGGTTTGGAGAAAATGTCAGAGAGGGTTAACTAATATCCTGAAGAAGGAGGTATATGGAGAGAGAGAGATTTTAATGAACAAGTAAAAATAGAAAACCTAAGCTGACAAAAAAAGGTATTTGAAAGACTTTTTGCCATTTATCTTTCAACTAACATATAATGTGTCTTGTCGTGAAACAGTCATTACTCAGAGCAGCTATGCCTTTGCTGGTGCAGGAAAATGTGTACCCTTCAGCATGTGGTTATTCCCCAAAAGTCTTTGCTTGAGGAAAAGAAAATTCCTTCCATTTTTCCAGATGAATTTGATAGTGACTTAATGATTTTAATTGACCTCCGGTGTTTCTTTTCATGTGCTAGCTCTGCACCTCATTTGACCTCAGGCTTGCAGAAACTAATTAAATATGAGCACAGAGACAGCTTTAAAATTCTAGAGCCAATACAGATAACAAAAGAAGACTTCCTCTATTTTTTTCTCTTATTTTTTGAAGAAAGGAGTTATTTATTCTTAGTAAAAACCACACACTGTCCTAGTTAATAAGATCATCTGGGATCAATTACTGCCAGGCATAATGATTCTTTACTCCAGATGTGAGAATGAGATAGCTGTATATCTCTGTAGAAAATGAGCACTGGCATTAACCTTAAAAATTTATGCTTGCATCATTTTCATACACACATATTTGGAGGGGCTGCTGCCCACTGTGTTTCTCCTGAAGGGGACAATTAGTGAGGCAAATGAGCTTGTATAAAAAGTAGCACCCTCTAAAAAAAAAAGCCTTTTTCTTTTCTCTAAGTAGTAGACAACTGATTTCAAATAATTATGCCTGCATGTACATGTTCTCTATGAAACACATATTTCTGCCCAAAGATGTGTGCATTTTCAAAAGCCAGTCTAAACCTGAGCAGCTGGAGGAGATGGTTCTGTCTTCTTCCCTGAGTGCTCTGCATTTTCCATCCTCCTCCAGCTCTTCCACTCATGTAGCTGTGCAGCCAACCAGATGAAAGACATGATATGCTTGAAACAAGCACACAGAAAAACAGCAAACCAATCAGGTTCACCTCAAGTATGATTTTGACTGCCACACAAGCATCAGTCCACAATATGCAGGAAAGTTAAGACTTTCAATAGCAGGAGGCTGAAGGTAATTTAAGTCAATCAAGGAATTAGGTACTAAGAGGAAAATGGGATGATTTTCATCACCTGTGCAGTGCAGGGTTTACAAACAAGCATTCTGTGGTGTTATTCTACCATACCATGCATGGCAGAATATTGGCCTTTCACTGAAGTACTTTTTTTACATGTTGCAAATTGGTGATGAGCAAAAGGACAGGCTGAAGAAGCCACAAAGTCAATGTCTTACAAAACAAAATTTACACAGTTCCATCAACTTCCATAGGAAGTCTCATCCACTGAGATCTTTCTTACATATTTCTATACACTGTCATTTCTGAGCCAAATAACCTCATCTCAGTGTACTACATCATAAAAGACTGCCTGGTATGATGTGAAGAGTGCCAAGTGCTGCAGTGAATACATATCAACTCCTTCGAGACAATGTGTGTTCAATCTCAAAATGTTGAGCCAGAAAGTAAAAAATACCTCAACAAACAAGCTCCCTGCAAAACAACAACAAAAAAACCCACCAAACAACCAAAAAACCCAAACCAAACAAAACCAAACCCCACTAAAAAACAAAACAAAAAAAACCCACCAAACAAACAAAACAGAAAACATCCCCCTGAAAAAAAAAACAAAAACAACCCAAGACCAACCCCACAGGGACACAGAAAGCCTGTATAGAAGTCATCTTCATTGTGTCATCTTTTGCTTGTAGTTACTAAAAGCAGAATTCATTTGCTTATCTCTGGTTTACTGTTGAGACTTTACACTTCTTTCAGAATATACCTGGAAGTATCACTTTCTGTAATCATCTGTATCAGAGAACGGATATTACCTCCTAGCTATAAATATTTTTGTATGTTGTACAATTGGAGCCACTGGAAAGGCTTGAGAGTTGGTCCTGAATAATTTGTAATTGAGCAACACAGGCTGCCTTTACAATATTGTCTCACATAATAAAGTTATGTGGGGCAATGTTATCTTTTGTAATACATCCAGTTCCCTTGACTGAATGAACTAAAAACAGTCTAACCTACTCCAAAACTACTTACCTTACTAGATAAGGAGTACCTACTTACTACAAATGCAGCAGTTTCAGAGCATCAGCATAGAAATGTTGCCAGTCCCAAACAGGCTTTTTTTATACAAGTATTCCCTTGCCTGTGTGTAGCTCTCTGCTTGGAAGGCTGCAATATCTTCTTTGGGGCCAGCAGGTGGAGAAATGCTTCCATTTAAAAAAATATCTGTGGGGAAAGGCAAGTTCAGCAGCTATGGAGGAAAGCAGCTGTACTTTCCAAGTCTATTCCTTCCTGATCATGAAATCAATCCCAGTCAGTTTCCTAGGTAACCCTATGAAACTGAAAATACTAGTAGAGACTGGAGGAAGTAAAAAAACAGATATAATTTTAAGTTAACCTTCCATAAAATAAGTTAAGAAATGTCAGCTTTCATAGGATTTGGAAATTTAGTTTGTTTGGTTTTTTCCCCCCATGCACAGAAGGGGTTGTAGATTTTCCTGGAATAAAACTGCATTTAAAATGCACAGGGGTTTCATGTAAAGCAAAACCAGCCACATTCCCCTTTCTCAAAATTTCGTCCACTCAATATCTTTCTGTATTGAAAGTATGGAGGCACAGACTGTAAAATGCTCTGGATGAAGAGAGCCTATATATCTAGGAATGATCAGAACAGCATGCTATGATTATTTTCAAATTCATATGCATCCACTCTACCCTTTTGTCATTTCCAAAGCATGTATGGGTCTGAAATACAGAAAGGAAAAAAATGTATCCTTCAGAGAATGAGATTGTGTACTTCACCGCAGTACTGCTCACAAAACTCAACTGGGCCAACAGATTGGTAAATTTGGTCATCATATTTTAGATTCCAGCTTTTCAGAGAATGTTAAGGGTACCAGCATTAACTGTAATTATAATTTAAGCAGTTATTTTGCCTACTTTCTACTGTTTCTTTTCAACCTCAACCCATTTTTTTTTTCAAAACTTCTTGGTGATTAGCCCAGTGTCAGTATGCAGCTACAGCTGCACCTTCTGCTACGCAGGCTTTCAGCTGGAGACCTGAAGTAGAATTTAAGGGAGAAACCTGATTTTACTCACCTTGGTCTTTGTGTACTCGTAAGTTTAACTGAATCCACAAACTAAGCATCTGATGTAACCACTCAGCGATTTCATTTCTAAAGGCAGTTCCTACAAGGCTTGTAGTTTTAGGAAACTGTTTATGCACAATTAAGAAACGTTGCATGATCAGTGGTCAGTCATGGTATGCCTTTAAGTATCCCAGCATCCAAAATAATTATAAACATTTACAACATAATAGCATTTGAAAAAGTAAGCAATTGGATTTCTAGAGAGTGCAGGAGAGCTTTTTAACTGGTGTTGTCTTTCAGCCTCACATAAACTGATTTTCATTTCACACCTGATTTAGACATTGATATTGGTATTTTCTGCATTTTATTTGTGAGGAGTGAAATGCACCTGACATGCAGCCTTTCCTCACAAAGCTCCAGATCAACTAGCATTAAGCAGAGTTCAAACTGTCTGCCCATGATTTCTCACCATTTTAGGGGTTTCTGTCATTCCCACAGCTTCACAGACCTGAAACCACTCCAGTGTGTGCTCTGCATCAGTGTCTGCAGCAAATAGTGTTGAATGGAGGCTGCATTTGGTATATCTGCAATCCTTACCAACCTAAGAAAGAAACCATCTCACAATTTAGAAGTTCAGCAGAAACTGAAGCATTTTGTCTGGACAGGTGCATAAAAATAAAAATAATTAGCCTGTGCCATGGACAGACTTGCCAAGCTGAGTGCAATCTCAAATCCCAAGTTAGCCTGCAACTACACCTGAATACATGTACCCTGTCATGGTCAGGGGCTACACAGCTTACATTTGCTGTCAGTCAGGTCTGAAGGTGTACTCAGATGTGCCCCCATATAGACATGCCTCAGAATGATGAATTAAAGGCATTTATTGCATAATTGATAGCTCCCTTCTAGGTAAAATTTTCTCAGCGGTATTGAGGTTTAATTGGTTGAGACATTTTAGATATTTTTTCTAAATATAGAAAAAGCAAACCTCAGCTGCTCTCTAGTTACCATAGCAACTGTAAGGTATTATGGCACTTATCTGAGTGCATACATATAGCATTTTCCATGTATAAAATTAATATCTCAATCACCTATTATGTATGCTGAGAATGGTTTTTTTTTTCCATTTTGCCTCTTTTACAGGTGACTTTTCAGTGGAAATAAAGGAGCAAAAACCTGTTGGAATACCATTAGAAACACAGAATAATTTAGGTTGGAAAAGCTCTTTAAGATCAAATCCAACCATTAACCCAGCACTGCCAAGTTCACCACTAAACCATGTCCCAAGGTGCCAAAACTATACATCTTTTAAATATCTCCAGGGATGGTGACACAACTACTTCCCTGAGCAGCTTGTTCCAACATTTTTGATGAATAAATCCTTCCTAATATCCAGCCTAATCTTCCTCTGGCACAACTTGAGGCCATTTCCTCCCCTCCCACCACTTGCTACTTGGTAGAAAACACGGCTCCCCACATGGCTAGGTAGATGTAGAGAGCAATAAAGTTCCCTCTGAGCCTCCTTTCCTCCAGGATAAGCAGCCCCAATTCCCTCAGCTTCTCCTCATCAGGCTTGTGCTCCAGACCCTTCACCAGCTCCATTGCCCTTCTCCAGACATGCTCCAGCACCTCAATGTCCTTCTTGTAGTGAGGGGCAATACTGAACACAGGATTGAAAGTGGCCTCACCAGTACAGGGGACAGGGGTACAGAGGACTGCTGAGTACAGGGGACAAATTCCTTCCCTAGTCTTAGAGTGCTGAGTGTAGGTGAAGCAATTTGGGATTCATGACCAGTTTGTGTAATACAGGCAAAATGTATAATGCTGCACTGTTGAATTAGTAACTGGAAAGGAATAAGTTGCATATAGAATCCAAAAATATGCCATTAGACTGGCATGAACAAACCAATGGGACATGAATTAACAGTGAAGTTAAGCAGTATACCAGGCTGCACAGAACAACTTGTTCTGTAAACCTAGTTCTCAGCAACTTGGTTTTTCAGACACAACTTCCCTATGCAATTTTTTTACCTATGCATTAAGTTTTTAATAACATCTCACTTGAAATGCTATGATAGGCTGAGAAAGAGAGCAGAAGCATGTTTAATTTATATGAAAGCAATCTCAAGTTATGCTTAAGCCAGACTAAAAAACTAATTATTGAGACTATTTTTGACATTCCAACTGTGTCAAGGTATGCCAAGTAGAGTAGTTTTAATTTATCATAGAATTATGGAACGGTTTGGGTTAGAAGGGACCTCAAAATTCATCTAGTTCCAAACCACCTGCCATGGGCAGGAATATGTTCCACTAAACTGTGTTGTTCAAAGATCCATTCAACCTGGCTTTGAACACTTCTAGTGACTGGATATCCACAACTTCTCCAGGGAACCTGTTCCAGTGCCTCAAAACCATAACGGTGAATTGTTATGGTTTGTTCCTTGTAGATAATCTCTTTCATGTTTAAAACCATTACCTCTTATCCTATCACTACGTATTCTGCTTTTCTTGCTTTTTAAAGTTACTAAAAGAATTGTTAGGAGAAAAAAAAGGGCGGGAGGTACTTTTACAATTTTCTTTCATGAAACTTCTACTGTTATTAACCCAGTTCTATGTCAATCAAGCATTTATCAGCTCTAAATTTCAATAATGCAACTTAAGGCAACTTAACACAGAATTATGTGTCAGTAATGTATCATCATATTTGTCCTCTTCTGGGCATTCACTTCAAAAGAAAAACAAATCACAAAAATCACTCACTGACTGAACTGGCATAAAGGCTTAGATGTTTATTTCAACACCTTAAGCTGCATTAAGGAATATCACTGTGCTTGAGCACATGGTGTGTCTTCAGAAGAAAGGTATCACATGCAGCTCAAAATGACTGCTGAGAAAACTCCCACACTCTGAGGTAAGGATTCCCATACTAGCAGCAGCAGCAGCAATTCCAGCTAGCTCTGGGCTAGGCACTGGAGCAGGAGGGTTTCTATTGCTCATAAAATATGCACTGACTGCTTTGAAGTAACCTCAGTGCTAATGGTTCACGCGCTGTAATTTAGGAGCCACTTCTTAGAGGCTGTTAAGTGCTTGCTACAGAATACATCAGCATTATGGTGGAGAAAGGTGCAGGCTCCCTTTGCCCATACTTAACTGAATGTGAACCAGCTCTGAAGTGAACCAAAAGATGAATAGGCAGAATATATTAACTTGGGCTCTCTGCTATACTAACACAGCTACTCTACAATGAGCTTACAGTACAGGCAGACTGACCCCACATCTGCCTGCACCAGAAATGGATTGCAGGAAGGAAGAAGCACCTTAGGGGAATCAGGAGTCTTTAGTAATCTGGGCTTTAACCTCTGAATATAAGGCTTGTATAAGTGTAATATTAGGATAAGCAAATGTATCATGGGCTTACATTCAAAGCTGATCTGTAAAATTAGAGCAATACTCAACTGCTCTTATCCCATTAAAGAACCAGCTCTGCTTTTCTTCTAGCACTGGAACAGCTCCCCAGGAAGTTCTCCCAGCACCAAGCCTGACTGACCTCAAGAAGTGTTTGGACAATGCTCTTGGGCACAGGATGTGAGTCTTGGAGTATCCTGTGAAGGACCAGGAGTTGGACTTGATGATCCTGATGGATCCCTTCCAACTCAGCATATTCTATGATTTTATGATATTTTCTACTTCCATGCCATTTTAAATAACCAAGATGAGAGAAAGCCAATGCTCTGAATGCAGTGTTGTAGACAGAACCTATGCCTAAATATTATTAATAATGTAACATTATCTGTGCTGACAACACAGCACTGTTTTCTTAGTCAGCATTTGTATTCTTCCAAGAAACATTATTCAGCTATTTACCATCAATGGAGAAAATCTTGGCATAAAATAGTCATTTATAAATATATGAAATCCAGATTAAGATACTAAAACTGGCAATACCACACCCAAGTTTACAAGTACCAGTACTGATGCACTATCTTAACCACTTCTTAATTTTAACAAAATGATAATTAAAATTCTAATGTTGATCTCGAAATTACCTGACTAGATGTAACATTTTCAAGTGCAAGTTATTGTGACAAAGAAGGATGTACAATGCAACTATTTTCCTAAAATCCTTTTAAAGTCTTAAACACTACTCATTGTAATAGATTGATTACTTGAATTTAATGGTAGCTTCCTAAATATTCTTCCCTACTTAATACTTGATAAAACCTCCATTTTCATTTCCTTAAGAGAAGAAATTAAAGATCTACATAATTTCCACTCACGTAGGACTATGTACCTGAAATAAAAAGAAATCGAAACTACAGTTTAAAATGAAAAATTTTTAAAAGTGAATAGATTGCTTCCCTCTTTAAAGTCTCCTTATTCTGTAATGGAACTTCAATGATACAATACTTAAGAGACTTTTGCTACCTACTTCAGGAGAGATTTATGTCTTTACTGATTTAAATTATGATTTCTTATACTCAGAACTGAGTTCTTAAAGTTCACAAGGCAGCTTTTGATAGCTAATAAATCTCAGACAGCTCCTCTCTTAAGACTTTGTATCAAAAATAGAGTTCAGACCTGCAATAGAGGCGTTTTCTGACCAAAGTGGTGTGATTGATTTGCAGGAAGATAACTGAGCCAACATAGTTCTGTGTTTGCTGAGGGGCAAAACCACTTCTTTGCTGGCTTAGCTAGAAGTGCATCTCTCAACTAGCTTCTGTATTTTGGCCCAAACCCCTCCAATTTTTGTGGGCATGATGAAGGATATTTTCTGTGTACCTTGTCTTGGGGGATAGATTTTGTTTATGAAAACAAGTAAGAAAAATACTGAAGAGCCAGGCTGAAATAGAAAGAACATTCTCATTTTTTAGCTGTTTGCTGAAGTAGTTATGCAAATACTTACTGGTGTGAGATTGAACTGTTAAAGTACATCAGTTATACAAGATGTGTTTTCAATATACCTTTATGTAGATTTAGTTTAAGAATATGGATGGACTCTGCATCAACCCTACGAAATCCTTTCAGCCTTACAGTGCTTTGAGTGCTCAGACACTCAAATTGATGATATGAATATTTTATATTCATATATATTTATCAGCTAATATAAAAATACATTAAGATTTGCTATTTATATTTGAATATGGTACAAAACATACTAACAAAAGCAGGCCTTTATTTTATCTTCTGGATTTTAGTGACAACTGTGCATTATTTACTGCATTGCTGCACTCTAGCTATGATGATCCACAGAGTAATACACATGCATATATGTATATTACTGTAAAAACTGAGAAAGTTCATAAGCAAATGCAGTTTGTTGCCTCAATGTCTGCTAAAAACAGCCAGACATTCACTAGCACAGAAGAAATATGCTAATTGTAGTAGACATAGGTAATCATGATATTAAAAAAAAATCAAATAAATGTCTCAGAACACTGAAGTTAACAAGTACATTTCACAATGGAAAAATACCTGTCTGCTTGAGGACTTTCAAAACAATGTAATGATATTTAAAAGAGGGTGAAATGCCAAAAATTTATCATCTTTCTTGACAAGACATGCATCCATATCTCAAAGAACAGAACTAGTGCTGTGACTAACTTCACTCTTTGTTGGAAAACAAGTAGAATTTTGCATACAGTTTCCAAGTGAAATTTCGAGTATCAAGCTGAGCTTGACTAAAGTAGTGCCTGTGTTGGAACAGCATCGTCTTACCTACTGTGCTGAAATGTTGCTCTTGGTGCACAGCAAGAAGCTGCCAAATTAACTTGAAGCACAGAATTGGAGGTTTGTTGAAATATGGAACAAGACAGGCACCCAGCACCACAGCCATCAAAATTTCAGGAATATTAATAAAGTGAACTAAACTCTGTCATGATCATTCACTTCTCTGTTGAAAGAGTAATATCAAGCAAAATTAATAAAATCAAAATGAATAAACATTCATTCTGGTTTGAACTAAATGGCTTAGAAGTCAATCACTTTTTAATGAGGGAGGAAATTACAGGCATAAAGAGAGTGATGAACTTCAACTAACCTGTTCTAATTCTGTCAAAATAGCTAAGATGTGTAATGATAATTAATTTCTCTTCAAATATATCTGTGTTCATAATCGGATTTTTTCTATAATTGCACATGATGTTTGTGAATTTTTTTAATTATTCCTTTTTTTGCCTGGTTTTCAAACTAAGTGAGCTAAATTTAGCTATAAATTCAATTATAGACTTTAAATTAGTGATGTTTAGATTTAAAACCATGAAAATTATTTAAAAAAATCAATCTGTGGTGTATTTCAATTTTTCTTGAGTCAGAAGAGTTGTTAATCAGTTATGAGAGCTCTCATAATTTCAGGATGACATCGAAAAAGAATACAATCACACAAATAAAATACAAACTAGAGTTTTATAAAACTATACATTTTTTAGGGAAATTAACAGTAGAGTGGAATAAGAAATGTTGCTTAATGCCTAAGAGCTTTGTCAGGAAAACTGACTGAATGCTAGCTTCTCCCTCTGAAAAATACAAAAAAGGTCATTTCTGTTAAGTGGTTGGACAAACAGGCTGTGGTATGCCATAGGGCCTGAACCCAAAAAGTGGCTTTTAGGAATTTTTAAGAAGTTGAGGTGCTCATTAATTTGGAAATAAACTTGTTCAACAGTTGTTGAAGATGGCCAGACATTTTTGTTCTGCAGAAGTCTGTACAGTGTAACCACCATTACACTGTGAAATCTGATGAGTGGGAATTAAAGACATGACCTGATGACCTCACGGAAGTCTTTTAGCTGGTGAACAAAATTAATGTCCTTCTGGTTTAGATCAAGTTCAAATTCAGGTCTTGTGTTGAGCCTAGAACAGAAAAAATTCTGAATATATTTAACTAGATTTTGCAAAGTTCGTTCTATGTCCTTTGCAAGTGAGTTAAATGTTGAGTGAGTGTCCCAAAAAGGAGATGGTTTTTATACCAGATACTGTACTCGAGATTCTTTCATATTTTGAGAGGAAGCTCTCCTCAGATGTGGTGCAAAGTCAAAGCCCTACTACTAGGCTGCCTTCAGAGCTAGGCATGCTCAGAGAGAGAGGTGCAGTGGTGCCATAGTGAGAGGGGGAACAGTGTCACTGTGGTCTTCCGAAGAATAAAAAAATGTGAGGGTTCAGGACACAGATTCAATGGAGAAGAATGTGCAGACAAGGGTTTTATTTATTCTTCTAGAGCTGCGAAAGACTCATTGAAGCTCTGAAGAACCAGTGGAGTGCATTGACTGTTTTTTCTGAGAAATAATTCAGAAAAGAAAATTTGTTTCTCCAGCTGAACTGAACTCTCCAAATGAAAATTTAATTTAGCAAGCAAGAATAAACAGTTCATGTTTGTCAATGTTAAGAAAATCCTTTGAAGTGGAGAAACATTTTAAAATGTAAGAAGAAATTGACACTCTATGAGAGATAGTTTAGGAAGATGCAGTATACAAATGGTCACAGAAAACAAAATCTGGCTTATCAAGTCTGAAAAACTGTTTCAAAATGTATCAAAAAGGTGAAAAGCATATTGATTAAATTAAATCCTGTTTATAAGGATACACTGATTGCTTTTCAAGGTAACCTCCTGAATTCATTGTTAATTTCTTAGAGATGTCAATTCTGGCATACATTCATTATTATGCTCTATACAGCAGATATTATATTTAAGGTCTCCATCAAACATCTCCAGGCCTTACCAGGGAAGTGGCTGGCATCAGGACCAAGGGCAGGCTTTCTGAAACAAAATGAAGGTATTCTCAGCAAAAGTGGTGGCAGGTGAAGTGCTGTGTCTCAGTTGCAGCCTTGACCATGATGCTGAGGTAAATCTTTAGTGTTTTCCCACAGGAGCCCTGAATGATACAGAAGAAAAAAGCCATGCTTTCTGAAATGAAAAATGCCAACAATTCACTCTCAGAGAAAAATTTTTATTTGATCTCAGGCCACTCTAAAGCATCATGATGAAGTATACTCTTGACTGTAGTTTGGTATTACCATGAGGAAAGCAGTGACAGAGCCTAAAGATAATGTACTGTCCCAAAAATATTTCCTGAAATTCTTGTAACAATATTTCAAAAGTATAACTTCAAACAGAGCAACAAACATCCTCCAAAAACTGCTGGCATGCAGCCATGCTTGGGTCATGCAAAGGACTGGATATGCCAGTTCTAACTGGCAGGGAATTTTCTACCCAAGGTGATCCACTGGTTCATGCACGACCTGCTCTGACACCTCCACAGAACAGCAGAATCTGGCCCTTTGGGCTACAGATATGGTGGCAAACGTAGCATCAACAGCAAAGATCACACGTGTGGCCAGGTGTGAAGGGATGTTTTGCAAAACTGTGTCTAAATAAAGGCTGACTTTCAGTTTTATAATTCCCCACTTAAAGTGCTTAGAGTGCAGAGCAACTGGTGCTGCATAGCTTAACAGGTGGGAAAACCAATTAAAATATGGAAAGACCTAGTGCAGGCTGTGTTTAAAAAATTCATTTTAGTTTCTCTTCTCTAGCATTTCACTATATGTGATAGATAATAATGGTTCTTATCACTACAATGATAAGTTTTATCACAACTTCACAGGTAGCTTCTTGTCTTCTAGCACTGTTTTAAGATCAATTTTGTCCATTAAACATCCTTAGTCTACCAGTCCATTCTAAAACAAGTTAAAAACTGTGAGAAAGGTGCTACAGTGTGACAACAGTCAAGGGGAGTGACAGCTATGGCCTTCAAGGGGCTGCCTGATGTAGCAGGGTCTGAGAGGGCGGCAGGAGCCAGCTGCCCCCCCGGACCGGGTCTCTGGTCTGTGTAATCCCACCAGATCTGGAGTGCCCGGCCTCCGAGGTCCTGCAGCATGACGCGAGTCTTTCAACCACAGAAATTCTAACAGGAAACGTAGTAAGGCGAAGAAATGAACTGGAACCCATCTCTGTTCTGGCAGGGAGGTTTATCTGGGGTAACGGGGAGAGGGTCACAGGGAAAGGAGAAGGGGAGAGGAAAGGCAGGGACAGGGTAGGAGCTGCCAGCTCAAAGATGGAGGACCTCTCTCAGACCCAGGCGCTGGCTTTTAAGGGGAAAGGAAGGGGGCTGGGCTGGCTCTCTAAGAGCCAGTCCCAGGAGAAGGAAGGGAAGACTGGCAAAAGGGTGCACACCAATAGGTTTTCAGGTACAGCAAAGCATATTTCAAAATGAACCAATAGTATACAGAGCTGGGAAACAAAGAGAGCACATGGAATCCTAAAACCCCACATTGCTACAGCTGCCTTACCTTGAGACTACAGTCCTCTGAACCTCCTATTCAGAAAGTGCCCATACCTAACTTGGTAGGGGTTGAATAGCTTTTAAACTGTTTAGCAACTGGCAATACCTCTGCATCAGAAGATCTAGATGTGAAAAGAAATTCTTCATTTTCTTCCTTGAAGAGAGAGACTGAGACTTCAAATAATTTCTTGTTGGCTGTATAGTAGAAAAGTTACAGGAAAGTAAAACATAAGTTTCACATTTAACTTTCTTTCTTTCCTTTACCTTCCCCCAACACCCTGACGCCTAGTAAAACTGAGTATTTCTGAAAAATTCTAAACTTTCTCAGCACGACTTTTAGTTATGTGAGAACATTTAGCTTGAAATGGAAATCTAGTAAAATGTTTAAATATCATAAATAATAGTTATTAGAAATTTTTAAATAAAAATCAAAGTTCAAGTCAAACTGGTCATGTGAACACTGCCACTGACATTGAAACTGTGAACTTATCTCATTTAATTATCTTTTTTTAATCTGCATATCTTCTGAAAGCCACTAAATAAATATTCATGAGTTACAAAAATGAAAGTATGCTCATCCTCTTCACATACTTTCTGCTAGGTTTTGCCTGATGAGTTCTCTGACAACTTGTTTGTCACCATAGAAAGCCTGAAGCCTCATGCTACCCTGGCTTTCAATTTTCCACTTTTCATATCTTAGCATTCATGTGCACAGATCCCTTGCAGTTTTAAGAAATCAGCTGCACAGTACTCTAAAACTCCTTTTTAAATGTGTTGCTTAGAACATAGTCTTTGAAAGGAACGCATTCAATTGCAGATTTTTGAAAACTGAGTTTGCATCTCTAATATACAAATGCCCTGTCTTTCATTCCAGAGATGACTACTGCACATCAACTCCAGATTACATGTGTGATAGAAAAGAAAGAAAATATTGTTAAATTTAGCCTTCGCTAGAGTCTGGAACAACTGTTTAACATGAAATAGATGTCTCAGAATCTATATTTAAGTTAGATAGAGTAACTTGTGGGCATTATAACAGCTTACAAAAACGGATTCAAGATATCATCTAATTATATTTAATATGCAGGATAAAGACTGGATTGATAGCTCTGGGAAAAAAACTACTTATTTTTCCACAGAACAGGATAATGGCAAAAGCTGCATGCAGTACTCACGTGGGCATGAGAGGGACCACTGTAATTTTGAAATCATACTTTCACTTTACCACTAATTCAAACCTCCCCATTATGCTAAGCCCACAGCAGAAAGACTGGCTGCTGTGATGCAGTCAGGGTAGGGAGGCATAAATTCCACAAGGAAAATTTATTTGATGATATTAGCAACTGAGGATTTAATCTGAGCTTTAGCCCTGAAGTCAGAATGAATCCATAGAAAGCCTTGTATAAGATATAATCACTCCTTGGAATGTCTCCTGAGAATATAGGTATGTTTTCACTGAAGAAAAATAAGGGAAACTTCTAGAACTTAGCATGAAAACATTTAGTTTGAAGTTTAAAGAAAGTGACTGTTTAATCTTAGACTTCTGCTTCTACTGAAGGGACTGAGAAGGCTTCTAATTTTATGCTCACAAATTATGAATTCTCTTTTAAGAAAACAGTTTTTATTAGCATAGTTTGAGTCAAGTATATATTCAATAACCTCATGTCCACTGCATAATTGCTATAAATCTTCCATAATTATGCTATAAAAATGTGTCTATTCTGCCTCATTGAAATGGTTTTAGTTTATTTTCTTTACAATACAGATATCTGAAGAGGCACATTATTACAGCTTTAAAAAATCCTCATTGTGTTTTATTTCAAGTTCCCTTTTGAAATTATTTGCTTGAATTAAAATAAATTATATAGATCATAACTTTTGAAAGTTATGAGGAAGGAAAATCATATTTGATCTGGCATATAAATATGTAAGTTTTGAGTAAACTGTAATGGAAATTTTTTCAGCAGATCTTGGGATGATTTTATAATTTACATACATCCAAGAGTCTCACATCAGAACACTAAATTTTACCATTAGAAAAGGAAAGGTTAAATCCTTTCAAGGCTGTGGTATCCACTGCACAAAGAAAAAAGCTGTCTGATTTGTAAAGTTAGGCTGAGATTTACAAAAGCTTTGAAATGTTGTTTAGTTAATTTTCCTGGTACTCTTTCAACCATCATAGATAAAAATGGCTTCTGGATTTCTGAAATGGAACAATTCTGTTCCATCTACGAATTCTTGTGCTCTTGTTAATTACAAAATTTCCACCAAATTCAGTACAGACAGAACGGTTATTACTGTCATTAAAATATCTGTCACATAGTTTATCCTATGGGTAATAAGTGTATGAAAGAGATCAATAATATATCCTGATAAAATAATGGATTTTTTCCTGATAATTCCCTCAATCTGTTCTGCATTAAGAGTAAATATATAAACATATTAAAGAGTTTTAGGTGCTTGGAAATATTGTGGAAAAAATACCCAGACTGCTTCATACCCCAGATATTCAGGTTCAGAGGGAAATGAAGTATAAATCTGAAGCAGTTCTGAAGATATTTTTTGTTTGTCATGTCTGCTAAATGTCAGCAAAAAAAGAGAGGATCTGCTCCTAAAATCCCTTAGTGACACATAGAAGTCCTCATACTGATCTTACTGGATGGAAGCCCACTGAAGCTGGGCTTAAACTATTTGATGAAAGACTGCAAACTCTTATAAAAAGGTAACACTTGCTCTTTGTGATGCATGTTACAGAGTGTTAAAGTCTAATATTGCAGGTTTTTTATGTAGGAACCTGGAGTCTATTTCATTGCTACATCTTGAATTGAAATTATCAAAAAGTTTGGATCAAATAGAAAATAAAGGCTAGAGTATCAAATGCAAGGGCTTGCTGATGCCCTTTCTCCCAAGCATAATATATTTACTTGAATCTGGAAAAAAAATTTCTATTGCATAGCATTTAATTCAGTATAAGTCTTTAAAACAATCAAACTTTATTACCTTAAATCTTGTGATATACACAGAAAGTGGGCTTGACAGCTCTGTTTTCTAATTCAATATTTATAAAGAAATAATTCTATTTTTTTTACCTTCATATCAGAGTAAGACACCATTGGTATCAAACACTGAGTAAATAGTTACTATGGAATCTTCAATTGATAAAGAGAAATCCAGGTCCTGAAAAAATAATGTTAAAAAAAGCTATATTTAGAAAGCATGTACATATTGAATGTCACAGTAACAATGATAGAAACCTTAACTCAGACAAATTTCTATCAATGTTTCATTAGATAATGCTGGCAAGGGATAAAGGCTGAAATCCTCAAATGGGTGTAGGAGACATAGGTTCTAATACTCTGTTACAATCATTAAACTCAATATTCTCCTGCTGTTCTTCACATGGATGACCTGCAGCTTCATTGTAGGAATGGCAACTAACTCATCTCACAGAGCTCACTCCACGAGAGTGAGCTAAGCTATCCATACTTGTTTTCCATAGGGTAGTATTAATTCAAGTCCCTATTTAAACAGGAGCTGACCTAGAACGGGATAAAGTTAACACAAAGATAGCAAAGGATGTCTCTGCTGTTTTGCCTCCAACTGTGGTGTCAATTCCAAAATCAGACTCTACATATTTTTATTCCAGTGTTTCCAGAAAATATTAATCTTAAGCTTTTTGTAAATGAAGTGAACAAAACAACAACACAAAAAACCCACCACCAACCAAATTAAAAAAAAAAAAAACCCAAAACCGAAAATACCTTCAACCAAACCAAAACACTGGGAGCACTTCTAGTAGCCTAGTCACTAAATTTCTGTGAATTATCCTGTAATTAGATAAAATGTAAAAGATAAAATTAAATTTAAAAAAAAGAAAAAAAACATAATTAAGTACAACATAAGCAAATGATGAAATTATCCACTTGCTAACTGGTTTTCTAATGTCCAGTGGGGCATCACCTTGTTATTGAGGATTTCTGTCTCAGGTGCTTGTATACAGGCACAGCCCTTCTATCACAGCTAGTGATTCGCCCTTTGGGCTTTGAGAGCATCCCTGAATACTTCCTGCTAAAGCATTCTTTTTAATCTTGAAAAGGGGGTGGGAGTTGGGGGATGTTTGTTCAGGGTAAATTTTAGAATACTAAAACCCCAAGATTTATCAAGGGATATGCCAGGGAGGCACCAAGCAGCATTTTCTTCGTGGTCCCAGCCAAGTGAAACAGTGTTGGGCTTTAAGCAATTAGCACCAGTATGGACTGTGAACTGCCATGCCACTGCCTCAACCCCTGCTATGTCCCACAAGCACCTTTTTCTTTGGAAAAAATATTAACTATGTACACCCACTCAAGTAAAAACACCTGTATACACATATATCTATTAGCCAAAACATGCATTCAGACCAGCCATGGGCTGACTGTAAGGTGAGCATGAACTTTCCTGAAGTGTTTCTCAGTAATGTGGCAAAGAGGATGATAATTATGATTACATGGACCAGACCTGTGTTGGATGTAGGGCTGTGTTGGGTCTAAGGGGCAAGGTGTTAGCAGTGAGGGGCTGTAGTGGTGTCCCCTGTGGTGAGTGACTGGACACAGCCAATTCCAGCAGCCCTTTTGCAGGGGGATTCATTAACTATAAGATTTATGCTGAAAGAATTCAAGGAAATTGTGGCTCTTTAGGTCACATATCTCCATACATCTCTCTTGCAGCTCTGCAGCATGATAAACATTTGCAATTGCAAAACAGAGGGGTCAGGTACTGTCTTCCTTACCATCCAATCCTATTTTGGGAGGTTCTGAATCTCCATAAGACTAGCTGTCATGTCAAACACATTCAATTTGGTTAAACAAATTAGCCAACCCTGGCTGATTCCAAAACAACCTGCTTTTGACATTCCAAATGCAAGTGTATGTAGGCCAAAAACCAATAAAAATGTTTCCAAATGCAATGTAAAATTCAAGAGTTATGCTCATCCCCACTCTTATCTTTATTGCCTCGCAGATAGGAGACCTGATAATAGATTTTTAAAATGTAAAGCATCAAAAATTTAAAAAAAAAAGTATAGTAAAACTGTAGATGGACAGTGATTTTTCTTTTTAATGAGTTAAGCTTACTCCCTTCTAATTTAAATTTAATTGTTAAAATGAATAGAAGTCTTGTAATTAAGGAGTGAAAACCAAATGTTTTGGAGGCAAAGCAAAATAAGACTTTCCAAAAGAAAGGAAAACAAATATTGAAACTTCTCAAGGTGTTAATTTAGAAGTCCACATGATCTTTAAAGTACACAAACATTTTAAAAAAGTTACTATTTTTGAATTTACATATATCAAATTATATACTCCCCAGGTAGTATAAGATGTCAACAGCTCAATGCAAAATTCATAAGTAAAATATTGTTGCTAGAACTTGTCTTGCACAATGAGTTTTCTTCAAGAAGAAAGATCTTGCACTTTTTCCTTTGCCATCCTAATAGATGTCTTCTGTTGAAATCCAAGGTCAAAACAAATAAGAATTCAGCAAATAAAAAGAACACAAATTATTAAATATATAAGAATAAATGTACTCCTAAGAGTAGTTGCACTGAAGTTACTGAAGTTCTTTAGCTGCACTGCAGCTAAGTGTATGCAAACTGAAAAGATTATTATGGAGGAAAGATGCTTGTGTCTTTAATTCCACCTGTAATAGGAAAAAATTATACTTGCTCTACTCTTATATTTTCCAATGTTCTGTTACACAACAGAGATTAAGATAAACAGACAACAGATCAATGTAATTTATCTATACATAAAGTGTTTAATTTCTGAGAGGGACAACATAGAATAAGTACCAGTATGTCCCAATACATTTTAACAAACATTTCACACTAAAAGAAAACCATAGAATATTTTAAAATTAATTACAATTACCTCTGTTGCACAAACCTGAACAACTGAATGAATAAAACTCTTTGTAGTGGACCTGCCCAGATCTTTTTACAAGAAGTCATCTCTTAAGGCATAAAGAGGAGAAAATGTTTTCAATTCCAAAAATCATGTTTTACTGGAACATAAATTAGGATAGTTACTTTCTTAAGTGGAAAACTTGGTAGAGCACAAACAGAAAATGACCATTGAGTCACAACCAACCAATGCTTGTCTATCTAATCCCTGCTTTCTTCTGTTTCTGTTGTATTATAAAATCATGACTGTGAATCAGTGTAGTGTTATCTGCTGCTTCACTGCAGTTCATGTAAGTTGCAAGTTTGAACAGAGTGCTGTTGATTTGCAGCACAGAGTAGGATGAAAGTTGCATTCTGTCACATCCAAAATTTCTAATTATACTTACTTAGCAAAGTTAGACAAAAAACCCCAAAAGCTACTCAACTTGGCAAATCGTGACCAAAACCGAATAAGGACTGATGTTACATGACAAATGAATCTCACAAATAAAAAAGGAGAATGCAGCTTTGGGCAAAATAATCAGACAGCTGATGTCCACTGAACCTACAGCATGACTGTCTGGTTTCAATGTCAACACAAATTTCTTTCTAAAGTATTTTATCAGACACGCCAAAATTGTTTGAAGCAATGCAGAGAGAGATGGAATGTGAGACTGCTTACCCACTTAATTATGACTAATGGCTAATATGGGGGAAAAGTCCCCTGTTCTCATTTTAATGTCTAATGATGGATGTTTGGGGTTAGACTGCATTATCCTGCTCAGAGCCATGTATGTAATACTTCACTATTAAAAAAAGTTTGTGTGATTAAGCTCTGCACTCATTGTAACAAAAAAATAGTCTGTCTCCCATTACAGGGACTGCATGACATATTACAAAGCTAATTTCAGCTTTGTCTGTTTCCTTCAATGTGTTTGTTAACCTAACTAATATTCTCTATCATTCACTACTTTCATAATGTCAGCAAATCAGATTAGACCATGGGGAAGGATAAAAAAAAATATATAACTATATATATCACGCTTACATTTATTTTCAAAGATTAAGTGCAGGAGCAACTGTTCTTATGAATTTTTTATTTTTTCTTGGTTTCACATTATTCATTGTTAATATAGAAATTCAGTCTTCTAAGCATTTCTGCTGAGTTGGATGCATGCAGTCTATCAATTCAACAATTTGTGATTCTGGCATTGTTTTCCTTCAAGTCAGGCCAAGTATCATGAAAGTGTTTTCACTAAAACAGATTTATTTTGTTCAAAGCAATATTTATGCAATAAACAATTGAAGTATAATGACCCTTCTGACCTACAACATTGGTAATATGAAATGAAATTCTGGCCAACAGATACTTGCCTGAACTTCTTTTTGAAATTCCTAAAACAGTAATAATACTGATGTTCAGATTAAACTGTCTAGTCAATATCTGGATCACAGACTTCTTCAAGCAAGATCTCCTGATCAGGTAATTTTTTTCTGCAAGTTCTTTGCTAAAATGTTAATTCTCACAGTTATTTACTTGCACTTTTTTTGTTTTCCAACCATTTCACTACTAAATAGGTACTTTGATTAAATATTTTCTGTAGTGTACCGTTTTATCAATGTATATAATTCTTGAACAAATAACAATCTATATAAACAATCAAAATTCCTGTATTACTGAGCTAATGAACTGCAGATTCTGTAACTTGCATCACAGAGTCACACTGATGTAGGGCATCAGTTGACCCTGATACTTCCACCACTACCACCTCTTTACATGTACCCTAGGCACAGTCCCCAGATTATTTCCTTCTTGCATATACATGACTTCTATTAAACCTTATGTAGGCTAATTTGCCCTGCCCTTATAGCTGTGAATTTCTGTGGCTTTCCTGCAACTACACTTCCACATAGTTTTATTTTACTTTGAGTATTTATATAGCATTTTACTGTTACCAATCTTTCACAGTGGCTGGGGTTGTTTTGGTTTTGGTTTGGTTTTTTTCTCCACATTAAGTCCTCAGATTTCTTGGTATTAAAAATAAAACATCAAAGCTGGAACAAATATGACCTTCTTATGTTTGGTAAACAAAACTCATTTAGAATCACAGAAAATACAAATCTTGTTTATCAGGAATGGCCTTTGTAAAGCAGAGTTGGAGGAAAAAGAAGAGTCTAGGTGTAAGTTGATATAAGCATCTATTTGGACTAAAAAAGACTTGTAACAAGAAATTCAAATCACCAGTCCAAAATATGACATTTTGAGTGTATTCCAAATGTGCCACTATTAGTCAATATAATATATTCTCATTCTTGGTTTTCCTATTCTTCTTTAATAATAAAGAAAATAAAGACAGAGAGACTGAATTCACAGCCTAATATTTATTTTAGTCCACAGCACACTTACTTAGCAACTAGAAACCTATGATTCACATTCTTGATCCAAATAATTTCTTTAATAAAATACACAGTTTCATCTGGTGTGAGTGAAAACTCCAGAGCCCAGAGTAATGTATAGCATGACACTTAATGTTTTCACCCGCATTGACCACTGATATTGCAGTGTCAAGGACTGATGTTATTCCCAACCTTGAGGTCTCTACTCCAACCTTCCACTTGGTCAGCTATAAGGTGAAACTAGGTTGCTCAGTGCCTTAGTCAGTCAGACCTTGAAAATCTACAAGTATGAAGGCTACACAGTTTGCATGGGCAGCCTCTTCTACTGTGTGACTCTTGTCTCAGTGAGAAGGCCATACATCTAGCCCAAACACCAATGTTTCATGTAAACCTTTCTGCCACTCCACTTGTCAGCATACAAGTACACAGAGACAAAACATCTTCTTTCAGACTGAATGCAATCTGCCTGCCACAATTCTGAAGTCAGTCTTTTCTCCAGGATGACTCGTCTTGGGTTTTCATTTCAGCACACAAGATTACTTCAAGTACCAGAACTGGGAACTTTCTATTTGAGAACTAACTCCAAAACTGTCAATCATTCACACAACCTTCATGAAAAGTAGATCATAGACCGGGAGCACAGTAAAAGATGCTGGTTGACTTTGGCTGCAACTAAATAGGATGACTATATGTCTGAATGCCAAGGTCAGCAAAACTATACTGTAGTATTTTTTAATAAAAAATGTACATTTGTGCAGCTCCTCAACCCTATTAGTAAGTCAACCACAAAACTAAATCATATATGAAGAAAAATATCAGAAATCATACTTAACAATTACATTCTTAAAAAAAAAATCTAATCTTTTTTAACCAGGCAAGACTAAAGATAGAATCAATAATGAATTGCAGAGTCATTCAGGCTGGAAAAGCCTCAGGATTTCTCTAATCCAACTAAAGCTCTTGAGGTTAGACCAGGCTACTCAGGGCTTTAGGAAGTCTGGTCTTGAAAACCTCCAGTACAGACATTCTGCATCATCTCTGGGAAGCCTATTCCAACACTTGTCTGTCTTCTTGGCATGCCCACTTCTCCCAGCCCTTAAACTAGATATTCAGTCTCTTTCAATTTATGTCTATTATCCCATGTCATCCTGTCACGCATATATCCAAAGAGTCTGACTGCATCTTCTCATAGCCTCCCATAAGGACTGGAAGGCTTCTATTATGTTGCCTCTGCAGCCCACCTCCCCTTTTACTCTCTAGGCTAAATAATCCCAACTCCCCAAGCATTTTCTGGTGGGTCAAGTGCTTCAAAGAGTAAGTCACAATTACCCTCAGGGGTAGGACATAGATCTGAATAAGCAATATGCAAAAAGTTCTCTTGCTCTAGTCTACTTTTAAATTCAGTATCTTCTTTCCCACATGATGCTTCCATTTTATTCTGTAACTGTCTAAATGCTCCTGCATGCCATCACCAATTATCCACTTCCTCTGAATATTGAAGGATAAATTTTCAGAGCATTTCCTAATTTGATAAAGGCTTGCAATAGAAGAATAACCTTGCTCCTTGAAAGAATTGCAAATATATTTTACATATATTCTAGCTTTGGTACTGGATTAAGCAAATGTCAGTTTTCAGATGCTTATCCTGAAAAAACAGAAGTATAGTTCCAAGAAGTAGTTCTAAGAATTTATGTTTACCTGTTCTTGTAGTGAAAGGTTTTCAGACTAGTTGTCTAATAAGTCTAAAAAGGCATTAGGCCTGTGCCTGCAGCATTTGGAAATGGAATTGCTGGGGGAGGAATAGAAGCAAGAGACAGCGAACCCAGAGTCTTAAAATGTGGAATGTTTGCTTTTGTTTAGAATGGAAAGCCAATTTAAGAACAAATTTCCTTCCAAAGCTAACGTTCTCTGTTAACATGGAAAATTGAGATTTTAAAATATGGTAGCATAGACAGCACAAAGCATCTGTCTTGTTGTATGTCATCTAAAGCAATTATTGATAAATGCACTGTATAACTGCCTTGAAAAATAAGAATACTCTGCTTGAATCCTGCTTGTCTTTCCAAATGATTATGTTATAGTAAATGACTGAAAGCTGAAGTGTGCTGAAAGAAAGGTATTCTTGGCAAGGAGAGAAGTTAAATATCAAGAGAAGTGTCCAGGGAGGCTGAGGCATCTTAATCCATGAAGTTTAAAAAAAACTTAAAAAAAAAAATTTAAAAAAATTAACTGGACAACACTAGGAGCCACCTAATGCGACTTTGAAATTAATCCTGTTTGGAGTATGATGGTGGGTTGGTCTTGGCTGGCTACCAGACCTTCACTCTCTCTTTTTAACCATTTTACCTCAAAAGGACAGGGTAGAAAACAAGAAAAAGTTTATTGAGGATCAAGATAAAGACAGGAAAATTGCCAATCAATTATCATCATAGGCAAAGCAGACTTGACCTAAGGAAAATTAGTTTGCTTAGTTACCAATTAAAATAAAGTAGGTCGGTGAACAAAGACAAAAGACAATAAAATATCTTCTCCCACCTTCTTTCCAAGCCCAGCTCCACTCCATCTCTAACTCCCCTACCTCCCCACACCCCACCCAAAGCAATGTAGGGGGATGAGGAATGGGTGACTGCAGTCAGTCAAGAATGTCACCTCTCTGCCACTCCTTCCTCCTCACACTTTTCCCTGCTCCAGCCTGGGGCCTTCCCAGGGGCTGCAGAGAACCACCTGCTCCAGCATCTCCTCCCCTTCTCTTCCCATCCCAAGAGACATGAGCAGCACCTGATGGCAACCTCAGGACCTCTGGACCTGATCCAGAGGTGCCTTCCAATATAATGTATTCTGCCGTTCTGTGGTTCATCCGACTGTTTAAAGCAGCTGCTAAAATACATGAGCAAACATATCTAATTATTAAAAGCTCATTTAGTTCGATTTTCTGAAAAATTTAACATGGGTACAGTCAGTTCTGCTTTTTATCAGCTTGTGAACTGCACATCTATTTAAAATATTTGTTTTCTAGCAGGGGCTGCTAATTTAAATTTAAATTTATTTTAAGATAAAGAATAACAGTCTCTCATCCTTTAAGAACAAATAAATGCTGCAAAGTAAAAATATTTGTGTTTTATTTCTGACAAGGAATCCTTACAGAAGATAAACTGTAAGGCTTAAACTACCTGCACCAAAGGTCCCCTAAAGCATTTTAGGAACTCTCATAATTGCACGAGCCAGCTAGCTATTAACATTACCGACATCCACTGTCTGAAACATGAAAGTCATTATCAGCACACTGTAGCTGCTCCAGACATTATAGCAGGTAATAAAGAGGAATATATCTCAATTTAAAAATAAAATGTCATATAGACACAGTCTTGCAATTTTTATTTTGAACAGAAGGAAGGCTAGTTGAGCTACATTGTGTTGGCTGTTGTAAAAAGATCACATAATTTCTCAAATCTGACTCTAAAATCCTTTAACTTCTTTAAACTAAATCTTAAATTGCAAAACAAACACAGGCAGAAAAGACAGCAACAAATTTCCAGAAACAAACTCTACACCAAAATTTTCATATGGCTAGGGGTGATGTCCTTTCCTGTCTTAATGTTAGCTCTGTATGCCTGATTCTGGATTTCACTTTACAAATACAGGTATTTCTGTGTGCCTCTACAGATGCTGAAACTGGAATTCAGCCCAAATAAGTCCTTCACAAGCAACTGTGACTTCTGATATTGTTATAAGAGGTAGAGGCTGCAATCTAGCATAGAGAAAATGTTGTCATGCAGAAAAATATACTACCTTCTTATTGTGTTAGAATTGTGTATTTCTGTATTCTGGACAGGAGCTCTAGCACAGTGAGTTTTTCACCCACATCACTGAGTGAATTCAGCCTTACCTGTTTACAGGCCACAAGTCAAACTTTTCTGAAGTGAAAAAAGACCTAAACTGAGTAGACTTTTTTTTTATAAAACAGTGGTATATGTACAGCAATCTTGAAAAAAAATCAATCTTCACTAGAAGATCTAGAAGAATTGTAATATAATGGCTCTTGAAGCAGAATTGCAGTTTATCCCTACAAACAGCTTCACTCTGGGAGGCAGAACACACATTCCACATGTTCAGGCTAACTGGCCACAACTTGCTGTTACTGTTATAGAGACAAACACATCACAGAAAACTCAAGAGACCCTTTTTATTGGGTGCTGCAGGTGCCCTAACGAGGAAACATTCCTTATTTGCACTGGTTATTGAAAGTATGTTTGTGGTATGCAAGCTCTGTTTTCTGAAGAAAATAAGTGGAAAAGAGATACCTGTGGTAGATGCAATATCAGTTATAAACATTATATTAATGTAATGTTCTTTAACCCACAACAGGATGCAGAGAGCACCTTGCATCTTTGGGAGAGCTTGTGCTGCTTCTTTCTCAAGAATATAGGGAAACACTCTGAAGCTCAGGCAAGCAGCAAGTTCTGCTGCAGGTATGTGCACAACAATTAACAGAATTGGGCTGCTGCAAAATAATTCTCTGAAGCTGATATTTCAAAATGTGGATTCACTAGCATTTTCCTCTTCCTTCTTTATTTAAGACTAAATTTCCAAAGAACTGCTAAACTAACATGCCATGAGTGTACAAAATGCACTTATACACTAGAAGATGCAAACAAGATCTTCCAAAATAATCTTTTTTCTCACCAGGGTTCTCAGTCTTTGCCTTTCCTCCACAGACAAACACCGTGTGCATTGAATGTGCTTAGTACTCTGTTATTGCAAGCCAATTCATCATTTTTACAAGGATGTTAAACAATACTGTCTATAATTTCCCACAAAATATTTCCAGACACATTGCCATTTTAATTTGTAATAACATGCAATTAATTTTTCAGTTGACTAAAGGTTCTGAAGAATTTTTATTCTCTTCACACAAAATGACCATTTTTAATTTGCTTATCAAGCTCATAGATTTTCCATTGAGTTAGTTTGTGCAATGTAGTTGCTAGGCAACCAAAATAATTTTTCCTATCTTAGTTCAGCAAAGGAAGATATAAGTTTACCAGCCTGAACCTTGCTGAAGATTTTGTGGTTTAATTAAGTCTCAAACATTTATAATCCCTTGTCACTCATATCTCTCCACGCTCATTTATTTTCATTGGAGTTTCATGGAGGTGGGAACAGATGTAGCAGCTCTCAGTGTGTGGTTTATGCACAAGCCAGTAACAAATTACCTGGATTCATAACTTAGGAGGGAGAAGTGTAAACATATAGAACTTTCCAATAGTTTTCTATTTGATGAAACAATATGTCATAAATCAGTAAAGTCAACTTCAAAAGTCAAACAGAACAGCTATTGGTTTTAGTGTTCTCAGTGTTCAGGTATTTCTAGATTGATAGAATACTAAAAAAAAAAATCATAATGGCTAATATATTCCCTGATTACTATTTTGCCTTCTTTCCACAGCTTATTATTTCATATTAAAATTTAATACATTCCATTTTTAAAAGTTTCTGATTATGTGATCTCAAAAAATTTCACTCATGAGATCATGTTGTTTCTATCAGAAGTTAAATGTTTGCATCAAGACAAGTGCTCAATGCAGTAATCATTAATATAATTTTAAAAACACAAGATTTAACGTGTTCAGTGAGTCATAACTTATATATAGCTTTTTCAGACTGGAATAGGAAGATGGGTCAGACGAGCATGTGACCATATTCCATTTAAGATAAGGGCAGTTAAGAAGCAAGACAAGAACTAGCAAATCATAATGGTTGTTCCCAAAATAATGAGAAGAAATCACTATAGGAAAGGTGAGACAATACTGGCAAAAAAAAAAAATCTATGCTTTGGTGAATCATAGCACTGTTTCAAAGGGTTCTTCAGCTCCTGTATGATTTTTCAGTAGAATGAGAGATTTGCATGCTGATTCAGTGTTTTTCAGACGCATGAGTTCTGCAGTAACTGCTGTAGGAGACTGAGCTTCAAGAAGAGCCCCCAGAAAACAAGTTTTCATTAAAATAACAGATTCCTTAACTGATGAACAGATGCAATTCATTAAATGTTTGGTACAAAAAAAGGTGGAGTTTTTATGATCTCCACAGCAGTTTTGAATTTCAACAACTGAAGCTCATCTTTCAGAAAGGCTGACAAAAAAAAATTCCAATTAGACTCCAAATAAAATTTTCCTTCCCATTCCATTCTTCTGTTTTAAATCCAAGACTATTGTATTAAAAACCCCAAAACACTGAAAGTTACAGGATAACTGGAGTTGTAGGATTTAAGCAAGGTTTCATGGGGATTAGGCAAGGGAAGAACTGAATCATAAATATGCTACTTCTAAAGAAACATTTTTAGCATAAAACAGAATATACACATCTATATAAAAAGATGTGTGGCTAGTTGTTTCAATGTCTTTGAAGAACTAATTTCGTGTGTGACAAAGACAGGGTTAAGTGAACACAGTACCTGCTACAGGACTTAATATATCAGCTTTGGTGGCTATGATATCCAAAAACTGTATGTCAGAGGCAAGAGGAATCTAGGGTCGTTACAGAGAAAAATAATGGACAGTGGCAGGCAGTAGTCTAGGATGCCAAATGATTCATTAGCTCGACACTGCTTCTGCTCTTTATGCAGAATAAAACAATTAGGACTCTCTAGTGGAAGACAAAATGATACTACCTTTTCCATACATGACATACAAATCCAGGCACAGTGAAATAAGACCTCCAAGATTGCTCTGAACCATTGTCCAAAAGTAAGCTAGAATGGACTGCTGTAAAAAGGAATACTGCTGGAACACAGAACTTTACTGTCCTGTCTGCTATGCCAAAATGAGCAGAGGAACATCTGCTATCTTTATATTAGCAAGGCATTTTGTGTCTTCTTGAAAAAAACCCAAAAACCCACTGAAACAACTACCAAATAAAACCAAACACAGGCAGCTTAGTCTGCATTTCTGTGAACTGCAAAAATATTAGACACTGAATTTCTGCAGCAAAGATGTGAGCATTACTTTGATACTGAGATTTTTTTAGTAGCTTTGAGACACACATCATAGTGAAAACCATCTTAAATGTTAAGACTATGTACTTTTGCCAGCCTACGCATAGCACAGCAAACTGCAAGTAAGTGAAAGCAGCACTGCAACTACAGAAGCAATCTCTGATTTTTGTTTTCATTACACAGCCATACACAGCATTACCCTGTTGTGTTGGTGTAGCATGTGTACCCCATTTCTCCTCATTCAGTTGAGTCAGCCTTTTCAAAATGCTGAGGTGCATCTTCGTTCTTTAAGCCAGCACAAATATAGTGACAGCTAAAGCATATCACAAAGGGAATTAAAGGTTTTTTTTTGAGGTCATGTTCAGGCCCTCATGTTTATTCAGCCAGTTACCCATTCTAGCTATGCATAAGCACATGTGTATATTTTAGTTTGAGTCAGACTCATGGCATAAATAAATAATCAGAGAAAATTACTTAATATTTGTACATCTGAAAATTGTCAATAATTATGCAATGGGTTGGAACCTACTCTAAATCACTGAAAACTGAAAGTCTGACTACAAAAGGGAAGGAAAACTAGACTTCCTTCTAGGTTTGCTTCAAATATCCTGGAGTTATTATATGGTACCAGGTGAAAAAGTAGCAGGATTTCCAAACATCCCGCTCTGCTGTGAAGCCTTCAGATAACAACATTGTCCCTGCAGCTCCTTAGCTAAAAATGGTGAAGGGAGGGATATGCACGGTGCTGGCAAAGGTACTTAGAGAGAAAAGAATGGAGCAGCAGAAGCAGAAGCCTCTTCAGAGTAGCAGCAGCCTAGCAGAGTCCTTGATCAGAAGGGCAAAGGCAGGACAGATGTACCCAGCTGCCTGCTGAAGCCATCAGTGTCATTCCTTGCTCCTTTGATGTCTGCAGGCAAGCAAAATGCCACATGTAGTTTGGCAAAAGGAGAGCTTCTTAGTCCTCATTCTCACTCAGTTCACCTGTGCTAGAATGACCATAGTATGGCAGCAAACAATTTGAACACAAGATCTTCTGAAAGCAGAAGCTTAAAAAAAGTGCAGTAAGAACAGTGTGCAGGACATTACAAGGAATCCATAATACAGATGTATGGAAAAAGTCTGCCTTTATTTTTTTGCTTGGACACATTTCCACAGTCAGGTCAGTCATGTTACAGTAATATCTCGTATAGTAGAATAACAGGAAAAAAATTTGCATTGCAGATAACTGAAAATGTCCAGTTACTGATCTGCCCTTTTTCTGAAAGACAGCTATCTGAAACACCTTTTTTTCTCCCCCTACTATTTGCAGTAAGAAGAGAAAAAAAAACATGTGAGCAAGGACTTCATCTTACAATGTGCTGTACAAAAATGAAGAAATGGCATGTTTTACATGGCAGTTCTTGGAACACACCGGGCCACTTAAAACTGCAGAAAAATGTTAAAAAACAAAAGGAAAGGGCAAAACTCCAGAGACACATAATTGCTTATGTTAAGGCAGGGTATAAGTAATGATTAAACAGCATCATAAAATGTGGGCAAATTATTTGCCATGAAAAATATCACCAACAAATTAACTTTTGTCTCTTCATAGGTTGGCCATCCAGAATAGTCACATTTTTTAATGAAATCAACTGCAGCAAACACAAGAGTGGTTTTATTTCATACATTTTTTTGTAAGCAGGATTTTTCCATTAATTCAGTTGTCTGGGTTTCTGGGGAAAAAAAACACAAAAACCCAACAACAACAACAAAACACAACTACACCAACAAAACCAACCAAACACACACCGACCAAAAAGAAAAAAAAGTGCAAAATCAGACATATAGAAATATCTGTTGGCAAATTTGCACCTTGACAAAAATTATGTAATTCTCAAGTCTAGATTATCCCTTGAAGATATTGACCTAAGTGGCATCAGAAATATATCTAGTTTAGTTTTATTAAATAAAATAGAAAATTTAAGAATTAAATGCCTTGATAAAGAAAAGAAATCAAATAACTTGTATTCCTGAAATAACTAGCACAGGACAGATTTTGGCAGCAAGGGCATTGCTTGCATTTTAAAACTTATCTGAAGCTGTTTTAAAAATAACTGGTCTGTCAACTTGAGTCAATCATTTTTTTTTTCAATCCTCTAATACTCTGTAGCATTTCTCTCCAAGGAATGTTTCCGGTGTGCTGTCATGTCATATTAGGGAGTTGATATAGAGATTGTATATATTGGTGAAATCATTAAATTCAATCTTTATCCCAAGAGAGTCCAGCAAATATGAAGTTGGACTCAAACTCTTATGTAAATTTTAAAATACCTCAATAAATTTTTATCCCAGATTTTGTTGGTTTCAATACAAAATCTTGATATAAGACCAACTGCTTTTCAGCGAGCAAACTTACCTTTTCTGTGTCAATGTGAAAGTTACCCCTGTTGTAACATATTTAAATCAAACACCTTTTTGAATGTCTCTGAACATTACCTGGATAATTTTAGCTGTTCAGTTTATCTCTTTTTCAAAGCCATACTAGAAATATGGCTTTCTCAGAGGCTCCCATATCTACTCCTTAGCTAGCTTGCCTAGCGTAAACTGAACACAGATTTTGATTAAATCATCAGATATCTGCTTTTATTTCTTCGCACCAGGGTACAATCATGCTTCAGTCTGCTGGAATTGGGAGCTCAGGACTTTTTCCTGTTCATACTTACTTCTCTCATCTTCTCCAGTACTTTACAAAGAAGAAATATGACCTTATCTATCAAAGACCTAGTTATGTCTTATTGACTGGTTCAGATCTAAGTTAGGATTCTCTCCTGAAGAAAACCACCTTTCCACTTTCCACTACCCAATCCACTAATTTTGTGATATTCACTTTTCCATGCACAAAATGAGGGCTAAAGAATATAATTAATATCTGATCGCAATTCTCCTGCTGTGAAAATTAATTCTTCTAACTATTTTCTGTGTGTTGATCTCCTTGGCTTCAGTAATTTTATTCATGTTCATCTGGAAATATATGACCCAGTCATGACAGGTTGTGGTTCACACCACATGCATGAGGAATTTCTTCATCAGGAACATTAAAACATTTCATCCACCTCTTGCAGAAACCTCCCTAAACTAGAGCATTTCAGTAAATTGTATATTATGATACTAATATTCCTCTGCACTCTTTGTTTCTTATTCCACAGAGTAAAAGTATTTCAGATAAAGAAAAATAAATCAAATCATTAAATTCTTCAAAAATTGTTACTCATAAGTTACAACTTATCTAAATATTTTATTGATGACATCAATTAAATTGTATCTTCTACTAAACATGGATTTAAATAACTGTGTAATAAATGATTAATGGGTGTTCTGATGTCTTTAAATATGTCTCCCTATGTCTCCAGTAAGTGTACATAAGAATGGTTAAAATGTGAACGACATACAGTTTTAATGTTATCAATATGTATTGAGGAATTTATGCTTTCTAAACACACTAATATAAAACATCTTCAGTAACTATAAGCATTATCAACTAAATCTGACATCCCTTAGATTAAAATTTTTCCAAATAAGAACAGGATGCAAACAGGTTTAGAATAAACATCATAGTTCTGGGTGATGCACTAAAAAAATCCCACAGAATAGCCTTAAAATAAGAGAAACAAATTATTAATAGCAAAATTTGAGTTCAATAAGCCATTTTTAAGTTATAAAGAAATTTTACTCTGTATGTTTTTCTACTATCCTGTAATAACAAATGCCAAAATTTTCCTGCTTTTTTAGCAAAGCCATATGTTACAAAAAGGTGAAAGACCAGCTTTAGAAAATTATTAATCAATTAAAAAAATATAAAAAATTTGGTTAATATAATATATGGCATGCACATATATCAAAAACCAGGAGGTTATTGTTGCAGACAGGGCAGCAGTGCACTGTAAATATATCAGTGTCCAGAACCAAGTTTTAGCAAGAACCAGAACTTTGCTTTTAGCTGAGATTCCAGAATTTCTGGAACAGTACCATCATTCTTACAATAACCTACAGTGCATAGTGTAAAAGCTGAAAAAGTTGCTTCCAGCTTTTTCACTGCTTTTGAAAGATCTCAGGTCTGAGGGAACAATTTTATCTTCTGCTGAGAGGCACTAACCATGCTTAACACCTACTGACACCTCGTTCTCACTCAGGGAGGAGGGAAGGTGGTGTCCTTTGTCTTCACTGTTCATTGCAACCACTTTGTGAGTAGAAAAGGGGAGGGGAGGGAATGTTGAAGGTAGGACATAAGATGTATAATTACAGCCTGCAAAGATATCTCTATATTTTCCATTGTGACTGAATAAAGACTAGGAATTCAGGATGTAGAAAGGCAAGCTAAAATTTCTTTAAACAAAGGTTATGCATAAAAGAAAAAAAAGCCCAGTATTAGTTAATGAAAGCTTAGATAAACAGCTTTACACATACACACACAGAGGACCTAAGAAGGTATATAGATTTACAAGAAAGAGAGACTTTTTTTAAAAGATCTTTTTAAACAAATTTTTGAGCATCATTATGTAGTTGTTCTTTACTTCTGTTAATAACATTTCATAGCAAATAATATGAAGTATAACCCTTCCTGCTAGTGTAGCAGTTTCACACATTTCACACATAAAATATTTATCAAAAATATATGCCTAATGGCTAGTAGCAATAGACTGGACTGTGAACTATATAAGCATTCTCTAACAAGCTTAATGATCTCAAATTAAATAATTCATCTTATTACCTCTCTCAGTTTCAATGTTCTATTTGAAATATTTACAATTTATTCATTCATTAAAAGAAAGAAATTAAGCCCTGTTCATTCAAGAAATAAAACTTTCAGGTGTGAAGTGTAAAGTAATAGGAAAGATCAATTGGCTTTCTTAGCCTAAGTTACATTCAGTGTCAAGTTTTTCAGCTATTAAAAATTATTTGCAAATAAGAAGACGCATTTGTGTTCAGAATTACTCTGCTCAATTTACCATATAACTGCTTCTTAAATAATAATGTGTGTATTTGTACATATGCTTGCATTTATCTTCATCTCTAAGCAAATGATATGAGAAATAAGTCACCAGTTCTTCACAGACATTCAAAGTAATGTATAGTATTATGTCTGTGAAAAAAAATACCTGAGTTTTAACAATGATCTTTACAGACCAACTCCTTTCCTGCTAACTTAATATTAGGTATTAACAAAGTCATGCATGCAAAAAACCCAGAGCAGAATAAGCCTGCCCTTACAGCAGAACGGTGCGGCTGCTATCTACAATTTCAAAATTCAGCAGCTAACTTACCTCTGTTGACCCACCAGATCAACACAGGCTTTGTTTGAAGTTGATAATACTGAGATACCAGATGATAACTATATGGTGTTACCTGCTATCCAGCAATCCAAACTAATTTCTGTGCCACTTTGCATTCAGCCCTCCATAGCCTCTGCTCTTTTGCAAGACAAAACAACTTTGTCAATGCACACACCAACCCCACCAGTAAAAAGGTGCTCTACCTTGTCTTCTGTGATTAGTTATTTAAAAATATGACTGGTTAAAACTGTCTGAATTCAACTGTGCCTGCTTCAACAAACCATTATTTCACATTTCTTTTCAAAATGTTTTTTTCCTATTAAACATCAGGAACTTAGTTGCTGTATGCCCTTTCAAGCAGGTCAGAGCTACCTTTGACTTTTCACTGAAAGGTTATCATGCAGAATAAGCCAAGTAAGCTCAATTCTGTAGGCAAAAGAAAACCCTCTAAATCGCAGTATTTACATAACTACCCAAAGATTTACATACCAATTTTTGCACTTGTAATTGATTTATATAACTGTGGATCTCAACAAAGATAGAAATTCCATATTCACATTCAAATTGTTCCCTGCACATATAGGAAGCCTCTAAAGCACATTACCAGCTAGAAAATGACTAAGTGCAAAACAACTTCTAAACCAGAATCCCCTTGGATAGCTAGTGGTAGAGACCCCAAATGACGTTTCCCATGTTTTAAGGAGGTAACTAAGAAAAGGAAATACTTGGACCTTAAAAACCTTGAATTCTCATTTGATTCAGTAATTGCAATTTGATTCAATTTTCCTTAAAAATTATTCTTATAGAAAGACATTCTTACTGTTGTAGTGAACATATCAAAAATATTTTTGGAAAATGGCAAACGTCTTATTCTGCAACCCTCAGCTCTTTCCTCATGTGTCTAAACCTTTTAACTGAGTTTCTTAGTAATTTCACAAGATCTACAAAATCAAAAACCCAGAATGAGGAACACACAAAACTACTAACTCTTCTGGGCTCTGCAGTTTGTCTGAGCAAGAATTTTAATTCTGAAATGTAAACAAATTCTACCTCAAAGCAAGTTTTCGTAAATAGACATGACAAGAATTTAATTGTATTAGAATCAGAATTTAGATCTGAGCAGCCCATATTTTCAAAGCTAGGTAAGCTTTTCAAAATTATGTCATCAGACAGAAAGGTGTTGAAAACATATGGTTTTGATAAAAAACTTTTCAGAAATTAAATTTCAAATACTGAAGTTAATTACTTGTTTTAGACTGACAGAATTCCTTCATTTTTGGCAAACCATTATTTACACTTCAGATTTACAAAGCACTTTTTCTATCCAAAGTTGTCTTGGCAATTTGAATTGCCTTAATACATAAAAAAGGTGTTTTGGCTTCCAAACATGAATACAAACCACATAAAAGTAATATATATTCTTGATTTAAAAAACCAAACAAAACAAAAACTCTGTTTATTTGCTGCTTCTGCTAGCTTTGTACTGCCAACAGTAGTAGCTGTTTAGTAGTAAAAACTACACACAGACTGGGGAATGTCCCTGGAAAGGAGTGCCATGGAAAGGACCCTGGTGGTCCTGGTCAATGGCAAGTTGAATCTGAGCCAGCAGTGCCCTGGCAGCCAGGAGGGCCAAGTGTGTCCTGGGGGGGCATCAGGAACAGCATTGCCAGCCAGGCAAGGGAGGGGATTGTCCTGCTCTGCTCTGCTCTGCAGTGGGGCAGCCTCAGCTTGAGTGCTGGGGGCAGTTTTGGGTGACAAGATATAAGAAAGATTTTAAATTATTAAAAACATATAAAGCTATTAGACGGCATCTAAAGAAGGGCTACAGAGGTGGTGAAGGGCCTTGAGGGGAAGTCGTATGAAGAGCAGCTGAGGTCACTTGGTTTGTTCAGCTTGAAGGAGACCTGAGGGGAGACCTCATTGCAGTTACAGCTGCCTGACGAGGGAAAGGAGAGGGGCAGACACTGATCTCTTCTCTGTGGTGACCAATGACAGGGCATGAGGGAATGGTCTGGAGCTGTGTCAGGGGAGGTTTAGGTTGGATATTGGAAAAAGGTTCTTCTCTCAGAAGGTGGTTGGGCACTGGAACAGACTCTCCAGGGAAGTGGTCACAGCACCAAGCCTGACAGAGTTCAAGCCTTTGAAGAAGATGATCCCAGTGGGTCCCTTCCAGCTCAGAATATTCTATAATTCTATTATTTTTTTCAACCCTCAAATACACCAAAAAGAAGGAGTAAATTTGCAAATGCAGTTTGAGAGTAGGCAACAGAGGAGAAGCAGAGGACAATAGTTCATATTCTAAATAATATATTGAAGGCAGGTTTCAAACTACAGAGTATTGTAGTTGCTCACATTGAAATACATCAAGAGTTTTGGTTGGTGTTTGAACCACATAACTTTATGGGATAATACATGTTATTTGTAACAAAAGGCTGCCCCTCCCTCTTTTCTGCCTCCATGCTATGTGTAAGGACTGCAAAAGTAGTATTTTATCAACAGTCTATTTAAATCATCAAAACTAAATTTTGAATAATTAAAAATATCATGGAACATCTGGACTGTTGTGAAATAGTCTTACAGAAGGTGATCTAAACAAATGGGCTTGCAATTTACAATCAAAGCAGGCCTGCTGGGCTTGGCAGGCTTCTCCCTCCTTATCCTTTCCTTGCTGTGAGTGATTCCTTAGTTTTGCAGAAGAACTCAATCCTGATCCTTCCTTTTGATCAAATGCTAAGAGTCTCCTGACCCTTAAACTGAATTGACAGCTGAGACTTTTCTAGTACAGCCTTCACCAAAAAAATTATATCCTGAAATCGTTCCAAGAAACAATATTAAGTATTCAAATAAAATTAAAGAATGTAATAGCTGCGAAAATGTTTATGGAAAAATGTTTCACATAGTTTCTATTGATGATAGATAACCAAAATTCTTTTAACACAACAATTTAGAAACTCTGACAGGAATGTGTGTATGGAATTCCCATTTCAAATAATACAGTAACACTGTTCTGAGACGTGAAACGTGACAACAGTCTTGAAGATTTGGTACACATTCAGTGAAAATAAGGACAAACAAAGCCTTTTGCTGCTTTTAAATGCTGTTTTTCCTTTTTTCTTTTTTTTTTTTTTTGCTACCTGCAGCTTCTGTAAATTAAATTATAGGCAAGAATGACTGAGTCAGGATCAGGTTTTCAATGCACTTTCAAATATCTCTTAGGAATATACTGTTCTCTGTCCTGCTGTTCGATTTCAGGTTAACTGATGTATAGCTCAACAGGAGGTTTTGTGTGTGATCTGGCTTGGACTTAAAAATTACAACCTTTCCTCATAGTTTTCCTCTCAGTGGAGTATGCCAAAATTAGCTTCATGTATTTGAGAAATATTTGGTTCTCTTTTGGCCATAAATAGAAGTAATGTTGCATATTTGGTCTTATGGTCTTATCTTGGTATTTTGACGGTTACAAAAATCTGTAGTCAATTATCTTACTTCTGTGGTCTGAATGACCCCCTGGACAACTGGTGAAAAACATCATGTAAACATCAAGACTGAATTTTTTTAAACATTTTTTTCTTATACTTTCCAATTTTTAATGATAGTACAGACATAAAGGGGGAATAGGGTACAAATAAGATCAGTGGGAGACAAATTTTTCCCACATACATTCCAAAAGAAACACAATTTCAGGAGCAAAAAGGAATGAAAAGGAAGATAGGGAAACTGAAACATGAGTAATATATACAGCTAACTTCACTAACGGAAAATTCAAAATGAAGTCTGGAGGATTATGTTTTATAAAGAAGTTTCTGAAGCCCTCTGCTCTCTATGAAGAAGAGATGTGCAACCAAGGAAACAAACAAGTTTGAAGGCTTGGGAGGTGTGAGCTGCAGGAACACTACTGCAGCCAACAGCACTGTCTGACAGTGCCACAGATAGTCTGACCCACTGTGGATATTTAACAGACTCAAAATAGGAAGCATGAGGGAAACAATTATTGGTTTGTCTTACCAATAACATTCCCCAAGGTTGGAAGAGTGCAGGTAGCTTATTTTTTCATTACTTGGCATTAATAATGAGTACACATTCACCTCACAATTTCTTCCAGAAGTGTAGTACATTTGTGATTACTTTTCCAAGGACATAAATTCACAGGTTGAGGGAGACAAAGGAGGTTCTCCCTTTACTTGTTTTTCCCTATAGTGGGAACTGAGAGTGCCAAGCATATGCAATTAAAAATCTCAGATAAAGACCAGTGCAGGTCCATTGAAAAGTATTAACTCTGAACCATCTTATCTCCCAAAAATAAACTTAACTTTGTTTTCCATAATGACAGTATTCTGAAATTCAGTTTCATTTGCTGGGACATTTTTTAACATCAGAACTTTTGACAGTTTTTGAAAAATGTTTCAATTCTGATTTTTGTTTAAATTCTGTATGAAAAGATTCAACTTGATGCTTCACATATTCAGAGAATTCGGCATTCAATAGTTTACGGTAAGTCAGTCATTGTCTAGGAATGTAATTATTATCCATTAACTAACAGACAAACAAAACTATGTAGTAGCTCTTAAAACAAGGTTTACAAACTTGAAGTTGAACTAAAACTGGTAAAAGATGTTAAGTTCAAGGAAACTAGGAGCAGTAAGCAGAAGCACAGGGAAGACACAGACCCGTTACTAAACAAGGCAGAGAAATTAGTTATTAACAATGTGACAAGACAGAGGATTCTGATATTTTCTTCTACACTGTCTTTACTGGCATGGCTGGACCCCAGATCACAAGATCAAGTAGGTAAAACAGCACATGTCAACCCACCAGTAGTGGAAGAAGGATTGGTTTGTTGCTTCTTGCAAGGTCTCAGCCCACACAAGTCTGTGGGCACAGAGGGAATGCACCCCAGTGAGTCAGGAGAAGGGGCTGATGCTGTTGCAGACACACTGACTGTAATATTTGAGCAGTATTGAAGAGCAGGGATGTCCATGATGACTGGAAGAGGGTGTCTTTCAAGCCCTGCAGCTGGGTCAGAATAACTGAAGAGCCCAGGGCAGGCTGGGGTCTGTGTGGCTGGGGAGCTGCTGCCTTGCTGTAGAGCACCTGGGGGTCTTGGTAGACAAGAAGTTGAACATAAGCCAGCAGAGTTCTGCTGCAGCAACAAAGGCAAATTGGATCCTGGGCAGCATCCTCAGGGATGACGTGCTGTCATTCCAACCTACTCAGGGCTTTTCACGCTGCACCTGCAGTAGTATGTCCAGTTCTGGTCCCCACATTTAAAGAATTATTTGGACAGAGTAGAGACGGTCCACAGCCGGGCAACCAAGATGAACAATGGGCTAGAGAACATCCCTGTGAGGAAAGATTGAAGGAGTTAGGTCTTTTCTCCTTGAAGAAGAAAGGTGTGGGGGTGCTTTCATCGCTATTCCAGTATTTAAAGGACAACTACAAAGAGGATAGAGAGCCTCTCTTCACAGGGAGCCACACGGAGAACACAAGGGATTACAGGTACAAGTTGCACCAGCAGAGGTTTCATCTCAACATAAGAACTTTAAATAGCAAGAATATTCATCCACAGAAAAATAACCTCCCCAGGGGCATGGTAGAGCCCCCATTGCTGGAGGTTTTCAAGATACAATTAGACAGAGTGATAGTCTCATCTTATATGAAATCTGGAATTATTTTCAGTAAGAATATGGCAAGGTCCTGCTGATATTGCATGTTTCTTGCATTAACAAGTGCCTGAATTACTGCAGATCATTAAGAGGATTAACAGAATTTACCTTATTAAAAAGTGAATGTGTACAAGTTTTTTCATATTTTCTCAGATTTTTTGTAATTTGCTTTGATGTTATATTTTCTATAAATATTTATAGGACTGGTAGAACAATAGAAGCCTGAAAACAGAACTGTAAATTTTATATGCATCTATTTCTATAGTAAAATACATATAGCACTCTACATTCCACTGATTTTTTTTTTTTTACTAAATAGTAACTCTAGCACATTTAGGCAATATTAACTCTGTTTTAGTCTGTTGCCTCATCATCACAATAGGACACAAACACAATATTTCAACTGATTTAAAAGGAGTCAGTAACACACAGAATATTGTGCAGTGGAGTCATCTTCAGAGATGGGCATTTTTCAATAGAGTCCTTCACATTTCAAATCTATTTTGCTATTCTTAGCCTTTTATCCCATTTGCCACACTGGTTAGGCTGTCAACAGCCCCAGCCACACCATCCATACATGCATACATGACCAGCTGTGATTCCACCCTTGAGTGCACATATTATTTCTATACTGAAAACAGTGTATTCCAATTGTTTTGATACTGGTGCAGTAGCGGACTCCACCATGTCATGCCAGATGTTTTAATTCTCTGATAGACACTTGAAGACTTTTCTTGCCCTTCTTAGGTCTCTCTCCAATTGAAAATCAGGGCAACTCTGTGCCCCTCCTCATGTAGCAAAGAGACCTATCATTTCTTTCTCTTTCCATAAAATTTCAGACCTGTAAGAGTTTTAGGGCTAGTTCATGTCAACCCCAATCCTAATATGAAGGGTGGCTTCAGTGTCAAGTTGACACTATGAAACTTTTGCTGCATATCTCTTTCAATCTTCCCAATCAGATCAGGAGGTAAGAGAGGGTACAATATACATTTGAAAAGACTACGTATTCACCATTGTGAAAAGAAAGTTCAGAAGCTTGCCTACAGATAGGCTTGTTGTAGTAGCATCATTAGCAACAAGGAGATTGTAAATGTATATTCTATATTGGCACAAAAATAAGCTGGCATTTAAAATATACAGGCTGCTAAACAAAGAACTTGTCTAAACATCTGGAAAGTAAAAAACGTGATCATACCTATGGTTTAAAAAAAAAGAAGGGTAAAAATGGACTGATAACCCGAACAGTTTGAAACAGGCATGTATTTTTACGTTCTCTGCTTGCCATACAGGTTCCTGCCCAAAATTTTAGCAGACTGGAGTTAAACCATCACTTTTTTAAATTTAATACGAAGAGATAGTATGCTTGGTATTTCCACATTTCATCCTAAAATGAGGTCCAAATGACAGTCACAAGTTAAACACATAACAAACAGTGTAACAGTAGATGCTAGGGTAGAATGAATAGCAGGTGGCCATAGAGTAGGTAATACTTCATTTGTATACAAGATGTAAAAGGTGTCTAAAAGTAAACATAGATTTAAATTATTTATCCTAACCACTTTTAGAAAAAGCAAATAACCTTGGAAAACATATTGAGTATGACAAGAAAAATATGATTTCTTTTTCTCAACAGTCAGATTTCTGTGTTTCAAAGGACAGAATTCTGAAAGTTATGAGAAAGAAGTGAGGTAGAGGTTTGTGCAGGACTAAACAAGTCATCAGAGACTTGAAGTCCTGATTCTGAAAGGGTTGCCTTCCAAGACGGTATGGAAGAAAGGAAAAGAAATACATAAAGCCTTTAAGAGAGCCTGGCTTTGCTCATACTCATATAATACAAGAAGTTATTCCAAGTCTTTTTGCATATTTTAACTTTTGGCACTGCAGAAATACCTTATCTACTGCACACTTCTGTTCCCAGCAAATCCCACTCTGAAATCACAAGGACAACAGCAGAACATCTTCCAGGAATATAATTTCTGTCCAGATAAGAGTGAACAATTTTTGAAGAGGTTTTGAAGAAACAGCATAGACCAGATGATTCCATGCCAGTACTAGTTCTGGAACCAGGCACAAGTACTTCAGTCCTCATGCATATCCAGTTTGTCATCCTGCTATGGGCCCACCCTCCCTAATGAGCAGTGGCAGATTGTTGCTAGACCCCATAATGAAATAAAAGCTCTCCCCAAAGTGGTAAGGAAAGGATCTACTATTCAAGGCTGTTGTAGAATGCCAAGGCTGTTGGTACTTCAATGTACTCCATGAAGTACCATCCATGGAGTCAAATGGTTTTTTGGGCTGTTTTGGCTTGGGTTTGTGGGTTCGGGTTTTTATTTGGTTGGGGTTTTTTTGTTATTAGGGTTTTTGAGGTTGTTGGTTTGGATTTTTTGTTGTTTGGTTGGTTTATTGGTTGGTTTGGGTTTTTGTTGTATTGCTTTGGTTGCTTTGTTTTTTAAACAACCAGCATAAGCATCCTGTCACCAATATTGGGAAAACAAATCTTTTTTTTCATTCTGGTGAGATATGTGCCTAACACTTTTCCTACCTCATCTATACACCAACTAATGCTGATGTAGGTTTTCTCACTTTAAGACTAGATTTATTCCACTGAAATTTGGCAACTTTTTAATTGATTTGACTGAGCTCAAATCCCTTAGATTTCAATGTTAGAGTAGTATGCCACTGTTATTATGTTGAGCTATTTTTGTAAAATCCAGAGGGACCTTGACAGACTTAGGAGGTGGGCCTGTGCAAACCTCGTGAAGTTCAGCAAGGCAAAGTGCAAGATCCAGCACCTGGATTTGGACAATCCCAAGCACAAGGGCACACTGGGTGGGGAATAATTGAGACTACCCCTGGAGAGAAAGACTTGGAGTTGTTCACGGTTGAGAAGCTCAACATGACTTGCCCATGCCCTCACAGCCCAGAAAGCCAGCTGTGTCCTGGGCTCCATCAAAAGAGGGGTCACCAGCAGGGCAAGGGAGGTGGATTCTCCCTCTCTTCTCTGCTCTCATGAGCCCCACCTGGAGTGCTGCATCCAGCTCTGGGATATCCGAAACAAGAAAGACAAGTACTTTTTAGAGCAAGTCCAGAGGAGGCCAATAAGCTGATCAGAGGGCTGGAGCACCTCTCCTGTGAAGACAGGCTGAGAGAGTTGGGGCTGTTCAGCCTGGAGAAGAGAAGGCTTCAGGGGGACCTCAGAGCACCTTCCAGTACCTAAGGGGGGACTACGAGAAAGAACAGGGACTTTTAAGAAGGACATGCAGTAATAGGACAAGGGGGAACAGCCTTAGGCTGAAGAAGGGTAGGCTTAGGTTAGACATTGGGAAAAAAATCTTTCCTGTGAGGGTAGTGAGGCACTGGAACAGGCTGCCCAGAGAAGTTGTGGACTCCCTATGCCTTGGAGTTTTCAAGATCAGGTTGAATGGGGCTCTGAGTAACTTGGTCTGACGAAAGATATCCATGACCATGGTAGGGATTGGAAATAGCTGATCTTTAAGGTCACCTCCAACCCAAACCCTTCTATGATTCTATGAAAATCAAAGGTGGAGGATTTTAGAGAATGCTCAACAGGATATACGATGAAGGGATTGTACCACACTAACACACTTGTTTCCTTCTCTACCGTATTACCTGAGAGACCTCATTTCCCTTGTAAGGTAAAATGGACAATTCTTAAATGGTATTTTACTTTGGGCACGCTTGGTACTATAGGAAAGATCTCAGCAGGAATTTCTGAGAAGCACTGGACTAGAAAGCATTATTTCTCACCAGTCCTCTGGGCCTAATTTGTTTTAAGCTTGCTGCTTTTTGTTTAGATGGTGGCCTAAGGACACATCTGCCTCCTGAGAGGTGCAGTAATAGAGATTTAGCAAGAAAGATTCTCATTATGTAGGGTTTCAAAGACTGAATACTGTGTTTTGATTACACAAAAACTGAGTAGCACTAAGAGTCCACCTGTTTCCTCCAAAGTCTCATTCATTCCAAATAAAACAATTTAATTCTGAATTGCAAAATTAAATTCCTGCACCTAGTGTGTATTTCTATATCAGCAGTTCTTCTCAAAATTGGTGAAGATTCTCTTAGAATTACACTTGTTCCTAGATTTAGGTTGGAAGAGAAATGATAGCATATCAGTAAGAAAGAAATAAAGAAAAATGAGAAACCTGGAATGAGAAAGTTCTCCTTTTCCATGGCCTTATCTCCCCAATGTGAAAAGTCGATATCAAATTTTTGGACAGCTTTAAGTGCTCAGACAAACAGAATTTGTAATCATTCAACCATCAATAATTCTGTGAAACTGTGGTGTGAGTGGCTGAAGTCAACTGAAGCACAAAGAACAGCCACATGAATAAAAAATTAATCAAGTGACAATCACAGGTTTCACATACTGGTCACTGCTTACTATTTTGAAAGCCACTCGGCTTACGCTATACAGTATTTTGAACTCATAAGGGAAATATAGGAAACAGTAGGATATTGTGTGCCTCTGGAGAGATTGACCAAAGCTAGAAAGACTTTTGTTTAGGAAACTAATCCTAGCTGATAAGCAGGTTCTATCTCTTAAGTTTCTTCTTTCCAAAAAGTTGCTGTGGAAGACAATTAATGTAGTACAATGCATTTTTCTGAAGAGACTGATTTCAGCAACATGCAGGAAAACCCTACAGAAACTGTAATTCCGGGTTTAGGGTAGGGAGGGAAGACTAGGATTCATCTTCATCATTCTGCAATGTCTGCTTAAGATCCAAGAAAATGCAGCCATACCTTAAACCTATGCCCAAATGCAAATCCATGCTTGATGTCTACAGTTTTTAGTACCTCAAGTTAAGAAACACATCAAATTATCAGAGTGTGTCCAGGGAAAGACTGATAGAGTGGAGAAAGGTCTCAAGGGCGAGACTTATGAGAAGTGTCTTATGCTTCAGAAAATGCATTAATTCCTTGTTATAACATTGCTTTATCAGTAAGTAAGTAATCTTTAATTTTCAAATACAATTCCCCTTTTACTTCAGAGAATATTTTTCTACAATGAAATTTTAAGTAGCTTAAAGAAGAAGAAAAGAAATTTTAAGAAATTAAAAAAAGAAAGAAGAAATTTAAAGAAGAACATCCATAGGAAAAATGGAAGGGAAAATGAAGGTAAAGAGCAGAAATGTCTCAACATTTATGCAGACATTTACATTAATCATCTACAAGTACAGTTAAAATATTTACAGGAAGGATGCTTCTCACATAATTTCCAGAGTATTTGAATAAAGAATAAATTATTAGTTATAAAGCCAAAAGATACATTTCTGGCATTCAGAAACATATTCTTACTTCCTTCACCAGAGATACAGAATGAGGTAAGACATATAGGGAAAATTAAAATTATACTAAATTAAGAGATATTATTGGTGAAAATAGGTACAAAATTTTGTGCATTCAACCCTTCAGATCTTAAAAGCCAACCTCAACTCATATATAGACTTGGAATAATTTCTCATGTTTAATTACTATACCATTGCATTCATATGAAGAACTTGCTCATTTTTCTAACGGTATCAGCTGGTCATTCTGCAAGCCATGCCATATCTTGAGACCATAACAGTTAAGTCAAGCATTACATAATGCACCTTTTCTTACTGGAAATTTATCTTAACACTTTGACTCCATTATTAATTTCCAGCATTTTTAATTCCCTGTAATTAATTTAGTACATTATCTCTTTATGAGTTTATTTTTTCACCTAATTAATAATCTTCTAATTTAAAATTTTATATATTGCTTCTCTGCATCACTATTTTATGAATCAATTATTGATGAATTATATTTTCCCAGAGGACTTGATTACCGTAACACTGTCAGCTACAAAAGTCTTTCCTTCCAGCCATTAACTTAATTTAATTATATTCCTATCCTTGAAAAACCTCTTTTTGTCCCAAATTTAGACCTTTCAGATTCTTGCATTATTCATTAACATGATTTCTATCGAAACAAGCATATCACACCCACAAGATTTGCTTCTACCAATCTCACTTGGAGTACTCCTCCACAAGATAGTCCTCAGCCCACTCTAGATAACAAAGTTTTTTCTTCTCTACTATATTTTTGAACAAACATCACTTTTTCCTTCTGAACAACCTGTTTCTGAGACATGCACTGGTGGCTTCTCAATCTATTTTATTTTTTTTTAATTATATCCTTTTAAACCATGCAAATCTATGCCGGATGTCCGCAGTTTTGGGAACATCAGTACAAGAAAGACATCAAACTATTACAATGTGTCCAGGGGAGGACAGACAAGGTGGAGAAAGGTCTCAAGGGCAAGACTTATGACAAGTGTCTGAGGGTTCTTGGCTTGCTGTTGTTTCTTCAAAACATTTTTATTTATTTATTTTATTTTTTATTTTATTTATTTAATTTTTTTGTTTGTTTGTTTTAATTTTTTTTAAATTTTCCAAATGTGAGATAGCCATTAAGAAATTTATTTCAGTATGTCCTTGAAAAATGTTTTATTTTGAACAAAACACTGAACTGAGGTAGAAATCAAAATCCACAGCTAGCAAGTCAGCAGTTGTCCATGTAGTAAGACTAACAGAATTTTAAGTATTGCAAATAGCAAGTCTTCACCAACCAGATCAGGCACAATTAGGCATTTTAAGAAAAAGGCATTGTACTTTCATCCTTCAAATCATTGTATTGTGTTTCTGTCATTGACTTTTAAAGTGAGAAAATACAAAAACAATTATTTGGCTTTGTAATGAGTTTCAGTGGTTGGGGTATATTTTCTTTTTTAAAATACTAAACAGATTCTTGTTTATCCTTTTCTTTAGCCAATGAAAATTCATATTTTCACAGTGGTTTATGAATCAACTTACTGATTACTGTAAAAATTATCACTAGAACAATTATAAAGCCATTAACAATCAAATTATGCCTTTATTGTCAACATGACTATTTCTCAAAACATTGGAAAGTTTCCCATGAAATAGTCTGTATTTATCATTAATTTCATCACATTCAAACAGCAAAACCCTCCCAAATATTAAAATCAGAATGCAGAAAAATCAGAGAGATGCAATTGAATCCACACGGTGAAAGAGGAAAGAAATGTACTAGTCCAATAGCCTGAAAATTTTGTTTGAAGTAGTGCATTGAACTCAGATTTTCTATTCATGGCAAAATTGCAACTGAGACAGTTTTTCTTTATAAAAATTTTCTATTCAGAACAGTTATCTCTGGTGGTATCCATAACCAATAATAAAAAGGCTACTCAAAACTCTGAGGCTCCCATTGTAAAATATTTGACTTTAAATTGCAGCCAGTCTTTCACATTTAACATGAATCACATTATGAAAAAGTGAAAAGGGAAAACAGTACACAAGAAGCATTCAGTGTCAACATATGAGCAGAAAATACTTTCACTAACAGAGCAACAAAAACAAGAAGAGATGCAAAAATTATTTTCCAGACATAGTACTTGAAAATTCTTCCCAGCAAAAGCCCTCAATCTTGTTTTAAAATATTTTGTCCTTCCCCTTTCCAACAGCTTTGGCCTTGCTAAATTTTAAAATACTTGCCAAAACACTGGGGGTGATTGGGGAAATTTTGTTTGTTTATAATACCTCTATTGGGTAAACTTCTGTTGGTAGTCTTGCTAACAAAAGCATTTAATAAGTATTATGCATTTTCTTTTAAAAAGCCATTACTGCATGAAGGTTTTATATAGCACAGATATTTTATCTCACTGAAGGCCACTGTCAGCAGACATCAACACTATCTGCTTTTAGCAGAACACAGTAAAAGCAACTCTATGACGCAATGGATTGTATCTAGAGCAGGAGCAGATTGCACAAACTTTTTCCCTTTTCAAAAAATCCTATCCCAGTCAACAAGTTGAAAGAAAACATATTATACAGGCTACTAAAAATTAGAGCAATTCTCCATTAATTCCCTGTCAATTGAATTAACTAAAATTTATCTTGTCATTGTTACTGAAAACAAAAGAGAAAAAGATAAGTTAAACAACACACAGTCCTAATTCATGTGGAAAGTGAAAGCACATCAGAAGACCTGCTTGAAACTTACAGGTGTTTGTCAAGACCACCAAAGGCATGTTGAGACAGCTTTTTCTCAGACAGATTTTACTTGACCTAAATTCCAGTCTGAGAGATTAAGTTTCACAGGAGGACTTGCAATGCATTCCTAAAAACAATATAAAGACCAGGAAATCAAAATTTTCACTGCCCCTCTTAATTCATTGTTGCTGGTACCAAAATTTGTTTACTTTCAGGTAAAAAAAAATACTTGTTTGTAATCAAGAAATACAGGATGTCTTAGAGAAAACCTGCATGTTATGAATGTAAAACTCAGACATTCTTAGAGCTACTGGAACTTAGGATCATCATTTAAAGTTTATCCCTTTTGATGTTATAGTGCAGTATTACACAAGCATTACTATTATTGCAGTATTATCTACTGAACACAGTTTTCTTCAGAAACCTGTCTCCATATCATAATCCTCTAGATGTTTAGGGAAAAAATAGCTCCTTTGCTACATTCTTTCATTGCTCCTAATTTTTTTGGCATAAAAGTCAAAAATACTCTGTCTCTATTTGATACTATGTCATTCAAGACAATGCACAAAATACTGAAATAATTTCAAACACATACTGTTGGCATCATTATTCTGCTATTATGGGCACTTTTGGATGTTACAGTTGTTTTTGTATTTGTAGTTATATAGAAGAAAAATATAATATTAGAACTAGGTGGCTCTAGAGTTAAAAATGCCAAAAAATATTCTGAATTCTGTGCAATTATTGACTCAGGAATACTATAATCATTTAGTGATCCACCACTGTCTGAAGAAATGGTGAAAATATGAGAGAAATTGCTTTCTAAAAATAAACACACATGAAGATTACTTAGCATACCTGGTGAATCTTACCTCCATTCACCTTGATGCGGTTGAATAGTGAGATATTGGAAACAAATATGTTGTAAACCATTCTCTTTGTTCAGTCTCTACACAGGGAAATGAAATCACAGCATGACACAGCTACACATATCGCTGCTGCAGGGAGTAGACAGGTGCTGGAAAAAAACCTCCCTAGTCAAATAACATGACCTTAAACTTTTGACTTGACTGAAACTTTTGGTGTTAACATTACCAGGGACTATTGAATCCATGGTTACTTTTGGTTTAAGCAGCTGGATATTCTCATTCTGACAGCATCAGAGGTAAAACAAGCAAACCATGTCCCAAACCTCGCAAAGAAAGATTGATTGTTCTGAAACCTAGCACATTATTCTTTGCAGGATAAACTTCTTTACTCCCTACGTTTTATAGTGCATAAGTGCTTTCACCCATCAATATAGGTAGTTTTCCTTCCCTCCATTTCCCGTGGAGCACCACTGCAATGTAAATGAATTAAATAAAAGGGCAGTTTAAGCATAAAGTGAAGCTGAAAAAGCAGGTAGGATACTGTGAAGTACAACAGAATAGTTCTAGTAATCAAATGGTCTATATATATTAAACATTTAAAGAATACATGTTGATAAAAGTCAGATCTTTCCTCTGGATGATGAGGAAGAAGAGCTTAGAATTTTTATCTTCATAATGCTCAGTAAGGGACTTGCATTCCTAAAAAATCTAAAATTTTAATGCAGCAGGCAATCTGCCTTCAGTTATGTGATTTCCTTTGAAACCTCTATAGCAAGTTCTGAGAAGGTGCAGTGTGCTACAAATATAGGAGAGGAAAACTTCTCATCAAGACTGATGCCTAGACCACTGAATTTCTTGGTCTCATCATAAAACTTATATAAAAAAAAAAAAGTAGGTTTTTCTTTTACAGAAGATTGCATGCATTTTAAGCAACTCTTTGTTAAGTTCACAAGACCAGCTGCCTGATAACCACAAACCTCTCCATTGATTAACAAGAGTTGAGGGGAAATATTTTAGGGTTTATTCTACTGAAAGAAATCAAAGAAACCCAACAACCAAACATGAAAAAAGCTCCAACTGACAGAACCTCACTAAAAACAGTATCCAAATGTACATGTAACTTGTTGCTGTGGTTTAGGAATAGTGTTCCCCAGTTTAGTGTTCCTACTGAAACACTCCAAACCATGCACTGCTCACATACTCACTCCTCCCTCCCCCTTCCTTTTTCCCTGCAGAGGGCTGAAGAGGAGAATTGGAGGCACAAAAGGCAAAGATCAGAGTTTGAGGTGAGAATAATGTACTGGAAAAAGCAATGAGATAGGAAAACAAACAGTAACAGCAACAGTATTGATATCAGAGTGTACAGGAGGTGAATGTTTCACTCAATAGAAGTCACCCCAGGGAAATGCCCAACCACACCCAACTGGGCTGCCATGCTCTATGACCAGGATGGGACTCCTTTCCCCATTCCTGAAAAACTACATGAGGTTGTAAAGAATAATCTCTGGGTCCTAGGCATGCCCATCCTGTCTACTGCAAAAATTAACCCTTTCCTGTCCAGAACCAGGACACTTGTTTTATACTTCTTAGTCTTATATGGACAAAACCAATTCATGATACTTTTTTTTTAAAATTAATAGATTTTTAGATTTGATTTTTTGTTGCTTTGAAGTAAATTGGTTCAAAGTTTCTCAAAGTATGAGAGGCACAGAAGACAATGCCACTCTCTTCTTTTCAGCTGTGTTAGCATAGGCATGGAAGTACAGTTAATATAGCAAATCTTCAGTGGATATATTAGTTTAGACAGTCTCCCACACAGCATTTTTATTTCAACCAGCAAGTTCACTGTGTGAACTTGGAACACTTTTCAGAGACATGAGTACATTTTTCATGTTCTCCTCTATTAAAACAATACTGGTTACAAGACACATCAATCTTGCTGAGTCATAAAAATCCATATTTTATTAATTACTGCAATTTGTTGTTTAATAGACAAAAATGCTTACTTTCTTCAATATGGAGATGCACCAAGTAATATATTAGTTTAGATTTTATTTGTACTATAGAGACGTTTAGAAACCTCAGTAAAAGGTGGTTTTCATATTAAAATTAATTCTGACCCTTCTAAGCAAACTGTCGTACCATACTTTAGAGACTGGACCTGAAACTCACAAACCAGTCAGAGTTTAGGCTAATTTTCCAGCCTTTCAAGAATGGAACAGTAATTCCAGATTAAATAGCAAAGTCTTTTCATAGTCAAATGAGACTAAAATAAAAAAGAACAATTATACTGAAGTTGCTAGTCATGAACTTTAGAAGAGAGTAGTAAGTCATTTGCACAGTTTCAAAAGTCTGCTTCAAATCTGTTAGTCTGCTGGCAAGTAATGAGCTCGTTGGGTATCACTATGAATCCACTTAAAGCTTTAACTGAATCTTGGTTTAGAGTTAACACTTGCTTTCTGAAATGGAAATAATCTTCTATGATATTAATTGTTATATCTGATCCTCATATTCTCATATTAAGGCAAATTTTCAAAAGATAAATGTTCTAGCCAAAACTGAGAAGAAAAAAGTATATTATATCAATTCATAATGAAGAAGAAATACACCTGTCTTCTATCTTGATGTTACTGCTAAAATAGCTCCTTGTTTCATTTCAAGCTTCTAACTCAGAGTGTAGTATCACAACCACTCATGGTCATTTTCTGTTTAGCTGTATGGGACAGATTTTTTTTTCTTTAGTTATTGTTATTATTGAGAGTGAAAACTTCTCTGTGGAAAAGCTGTTTGAAAGACTTCAGTATAAACTCAGGTTTATAATAAAATAATTTATTTTCTAGATGAATTGTGACATATAGCCAGTAAAAAAAGTGAAATTCACAATTTTATCTGTTTGGTTTGGGGGGTTTGGGGTGGTTGTTTTTTGTTTTTGCTATTTTTTAGAGGGCATTTGTTTTATTGTTGTTTCGGGGGAACATTACAGGAAAGCAAAATGCTTGTTGACCACCTTTATTTTTTCTCATTCTTTCCTGCCTTCCTTTCCCAAAATCAGGGCAGTCCATTCTTTAGAAGTATGCTGATTTTTCACTATACAACAAGTTAAAGCATATTCCAGGAACAGTTACATTATCCATCATGGATAATTCCCATTGTACGGAGCTAGAACTCAGATGTTACTCCCCCAAATGACTCTGAGACACTGACTATATAAACCTCAGCATGAACTTTGGAAATGACAAGATAAAAAGTCACCCTTCTCAGACAGTTTACCAGTATGCAGTTGCTGCAAATGTCAGAAAATACCACAGTTTATACAAAGAGTAAAAAAGGCCCTCTTCCACCCAGCACTCAAAGGCTTCATTGATATTAGAAATAATACTGAAGAAAACCCCAAACAAATACCCCACAACACATACAGATTAGTTATTTCCTAACATCTAAATAAGTCACATTGGCAATTTAAACTCGAGAATAAGATTCTAAGCTACATTTATATACAATTAATTTGTAAAGTGTTCTGCAATATTTATCCAGGAAATTAGTAAGATTTTTCAGCTATAACTATGTGTTAAAAGACCAGAGAGATAAGTCTTTGATTCAGTGCCGTAATTTTGCATTTTGTTCTAAGAAGTTTTTATAGCATCCTTGACTACTTTTCAAAGTTTACAAAAAGCTAACTTGTGGCTGGGCTTGCTGTGGGATACATGATTAACTTTCTTTCCTTGTTTCATGGCTTGATTAAGTAAATAAAATAACTATATTTAAAAGAAAAATATTATAGGGATCTGTTAGTTTTCTGTATAATTCATGAATCTATTTATTCTTTTACCTAAGATACTAAAATTTTTGGCTACATATCTGTCTTGATAGATAAAGGGGGAAAATTAAAAACATTTTCTTTTCTAATGTCAAATGATTTCGAACTTTATAATATATATTTTATAGTCAAACAATGGAATACTAGACTGTCCTAGGTTGCAATATTGATGTAGTTAAGTATTCTATTACCACCAGCTGTGGGCTATTAGCTGCTATCACCCACTCCAGATGACAGGCAATGGGCCATCCGTTAGCTATTATCACTTGCTAATGACCCACCCCGCATGACAGGCAATGGGCCATCAGGGACCCACCGTGTGACTCATGGACTTATCTCATCCCATTGTGAGATGCTCTGCCGAGGAGGGAGGAGCCAGGTGTTCCCACCTGGATATAACCTGGCCCTGGAACTGCCTGAGCTAGCCCTGTCTACTGGGTTCCCAGAGGACCAGAGCTACACTGGATCTTCAGCTGGAGACTAGACCTTCACAGGATCACCGCTTCAACTGGACTACTTCAGTTGGACTGCTACTACCACCCTAACAGGGTGTTAGGTTGTATCTGACTTTGTCAGTGCTTTTCCTTGTATTATTTCACTTATTTTTAATTTCAGTCTTGACTTGTGATCTCTCACTGGTTTGTTTTCAAACCAACACATAGACTATCAAGAAATATGTCAAAGCTGTTCCTTTCCATTAGGTTTCTTTTATTCCCCAGATATATATGACACTGTAAACTGCTTTTTTAATGCTTGGCACTATTACAGAAGTCCCATATATGTTCAGAAATCATAATATGCTGTTTTCACAAAGTATTGCATTGATCACAAATAAATCTTCCTGCCCCTTCCCTCTCCCTCCACCACTTATTCCAATTTTCCAGGGATTCCTTTTCTACAGAAGACTTATTGTCCCATAGAGACAATAAGGCACCGGCTTGAGCTGACCATGCCACACTCTTTTTGTTATGAGATGAGCTCCTTCAATCTCCCAATTTCTGCTCACAGCCATCACTGCACTTATTACAGCTCAAATGGCCACACTGAAGACAAGAAGGTTTCATGACTCTGATGGAATATTGGCAGCAGAGCCTCTACTCTCTCTGATACTTTAATTTCTTTAGTGGCACCATCACATTTTTATTTTGGCCTCACCTATGACACTCAGGTCTGTCTTCTTTAACTTCAGGGTGTAAATTCCAAATAGCAGAAATTCCAGAATAATTGTTTGCACTCATGTCTGTGTCTTTTGTACCACTAAGCACCACTGAATTTCTGTTACAGTCCTGGAGTTCACCAGAGACACATTATAAACCAACAAATCCCATAACATGCAAAGCAAATAAAAAAGTGAATACCAGGAGGGATCATTTAAAATCTGCCAGCAACTTCACACCAATAAATTTCTTCCTTCAAAGAAAGTTTGGGTAACCTTTTCTATTATTTTTTTCCATTTTTATGACATCTCATGAAGTGTTACATCAGTTAATTAGAGTACTTGCTTTATTTCCTATTCCCCCTACCATTTATGTTGGCATGAAGTACACTTAATAAACCTCTACTTAAGTTGGACCTTATTTTCCATTTCCCTTCAAAACTTTCCTAAATTTAAGGTAATTTCATCCTCATTAAAAATAATAGCATCCCAGTATTACAATAAAGACAACCAGTGTTAAGTTTCATTGCAAAGCTAAAAATTAAATAAATTATGATAATTCTAGACATTCTGGAAAACCATAATGTGGGTCCTATTTCTACAGCTTTAGAAAAATACCTGGCCCTTCACATAAGTTTAATCACAATTCTGAGTTCATTTTACCTGAAAATGTTGCTGTTTCAGGCTCAGAAATACAGTCTCTTGAGATTTCCTCCACTGCTCTTTTGAAAACATTCTGAATTCCAATGTTTCTTTCTCAAGATTTAATAAGCAAAAAACTGTTTTCGTACTATAGGGTATTAAGCAAAAACTGTCAGGTTTGAAATGTATCATTCATTTATTATTGACAACAAAAATGAACAAAAATTACTTATAAAGCAGGTGGTTATTTGCAGTTAAATAGGTTTGCAGAGTTAGTTACTGCTTACTTGAAAAGAGTTCTCTTTTTCTCATTGTTTTTGCTTTATGGCAACCATTTTCTTGTTGTTTCCATATAGACCTCAAGTAACACCATGAGAACTGGCTTGCTACAGTGCTTATGAGATAACGAAACTAAAAACTGGCAAGGTCTGGTTTTGTTCCCTGCTAACAGTCAGCTCCTGCTATTGTGCATGTAATGGGTACAGCTGAAGCTATTTCCAAACCACTCTTTTCCACAAGGATAAAAAAATATTCCCCACTACTCAACTGTGGGATTTCTCAAGTTTGGAAAGTAGAATAAATTCTGTATTGCACATACTATAGTTTAGCAAAGCAAATGAGTAATGAAAGAACAGAGGCAAATTAAGAGCATGTGGGTTATTAAATACTTCTCCACGTGCAAAATAAATGGGAAGAGAGAAGAGGTAAAGATTTATAGCTTTAGTGCTTTATTTGAAAAAGAGAGTATGTGCCATTCAGAAAGAAGTCACTTTCAGGTAAGCTACTGATGTAACTCTGAAAACATTCATCAGATATATCCTTTTTACAGTCACTTCTTTTTGGCTGTTGCTCAGTCAAGAAATGGAAGTGCCAGGCAAGGCAGAGAGGTAATACTTTCATGGTATCATCTGCCGTTCACAAGTTGTTTAGTGGCAGATATTTCCTTAGCATTCCTTCTTCACAATATTTCTAATGTCTGTTAATGAGCCCCAGATGATCGAGGTACCAGGACAGTGCATGCTGCCTCAGTAGGAAGTTAAGCTTCAATTAATTGTTAGAGAATTTTCATCCATGAAGTTGCATCATTCTGGGATAGCTTTTTCTTTTTTTTTTTTTTTAATTACTGTCCCCAAAACAAAGCAATCATCAGTAGGATGCTGTTTTGCCACTTCCTGGAAGATCCTTTGTAAAAGATGAAAGGACAAAGTATTTAATTGCAAAAATCCTTTTGCGCAAACCAATCAACCCTACCATAAACTGCCACACCACAGTTTAAGACCCTGTCTTACACTTCAGAAACCTGTCCAGAAAAATCAGTGAATTATATTAAGGTAAGTTCAATTTTGCTCTTTTGAGAAACTGAGCTTTATCTCCTCAAGAAAAATAGTTTTCAGCCCTTTATTCCGTTGCTGAAGAAGCTTGTCATATTTTTTTAAAAGTATTTAATTGAGGAACTGTCAGTAAGAAATCAACCTCAGTATCACTTATCTTCTGACTGTAAAAATGTTTAAGACAGTCTTGAGAAAGACTTTTAGCATTCCAAATTTATCAACCTTAGCAAAAGAGATTTAGACCCTTTATCAGCCTGCTAATCCTGCAGTTTTCAGCCCATTTATAGGCCTGTGCTGACCTAAGACTTTGTGAATCTACTGAAGAATATACTTCACATCTGTTTAATTCCAAAACTCACAAAGAGTTAAAGATCTACTCTATTTGAGAAAACAAGGAAGGGGGAGTAACTACTTAGAAGTACACATCTGCAGTTTTGTGAGTCCTGTTAAACACTATCTGTTAGGAAATGTTTTGCAGGTCAGAATTCACACACTTAGGAATTCAAGCATGTTGTTCTTCCCCATTCATGTAGCTATAATAATTAAAGTATGATTAAAGAAAATGAGAACCATTTTCCCCACTCCTCACCCCCACCTCAAGTATTGAACACAAACTCAAGGACTAGCTGTTATTGAAAACACGCTGTGCTAACCATAATAAATCCATTAACATTCTACTTTTCCACTGACTTTACCAAAATTTGTTTTCCAGAGGACATTTTTTTAAAAAGTCAGTATTTGTTCACTTGTTTGTAGGAGTCCATTCATAATGGCTATTCTAGACCTGAGGGAGTGTCTGTTGTTAAGTTTCCATAAGACCTAAATGCAGCATAAAAAGATGTAAGTGATGTTTCCTGACACACCAATATATGTTGTCTTTTCAATTACATGCAGCTTGAGAGCCTTGCAGCTCAGCCATCAGGCACCCAGAAAACCACAGTTCATATAAAGTTCATGCCTTCTAACTCCTCAAAAGCCTCAAACTACCAAAGTAAGTAAAATAAAACCAACTCAGATATGGCCATGCCTCACTAAATAACCACATGATACCATCAGTGTGCTCCTGGCTTCATGTTTCCATTTATGACCCCTTGCTCACCATGGCTTGTTGCATTTTGGAGGGCAAGTTCTTTAGGGGAGGAAAAACATTCCTTAGCTCACTGGCTCCAGTGCCCAGCTCTCCTGGTAAGCATCCAAATAGAATTCAAAGCAAAATAAAAAACAAATAAAATCACTATTTCTATGACCTGCAATTGAACTTCTATGACTTTCTTTAAATTAAACATGTGGAAGATTTTCATCTCTTCACAAAAGGAAAAGATGCTAGTTTATGAATGTTACTTAGTGAAGAACAATATTCCAGTGAAAGCAGATAGTCTACAGCTTTCTTTCTATGTCAAGTAAGCATTTTTACCCTGTGTAATCTTTGCCACAAGCTGCATGTGTTAAATATCATGTTACCCTTCTATTCCAAGAATTTTACCTCCTGCAGCACACTAGCTAACAGAGATAGATACATGTATTTTTCTTGGGAAAAAATGCTAAAATCATTGACATAAGCAAGATAGTTTGTAGCAGAAAGGGAGTACTTTATCCCTACCACATTTTATTTAATAATTTTCATTTTTAGAAAGCAGCTGAAATTAGAACAGGACAAACAGCAAAATAGGATTTTCATAATTCAAACTTCTTAATTATAAATAAACCTAAATATTTACCATGTGGCATATCCCAGTTCACAGAAAGATTACTTGGCAAAGGCCCTAGAAGCCAAAAGCAGTCTGGTAGACTGTCTGCAAAGAAGAAAGATGGTCAAATTGCCAGGAAACCTTCCAGGCCTGTGGCTTTTGGGACCTTCTGGGCCACTTGTGCCAACCAGTGAAAAACAAGCTTGTCAGCTCGTTCGCATTCCACGGTCCCTTTAAATAATATCAGCCTCAACAAAGGACAGACAAACCCCATGAAGAATCTTTTTCATATATAAAATGTTTTCTTTATGTTTTCTGTGAATTGGTAGATTTGCATGTGTGAAATTCTCCACATTCCTGCATAGTGAGGGAATGATGAAGCTCATACCATCTTTTCTGCTAGCTAGATGACTTCTTTCAAAATCAGTCAGCCCCATGCACGGCTCAAAATTTGAATTTTAAGCAAATGGTACATGGTACTTAGAGGTAGCTTTAAGTTTTCACAGGTATTAACAGCACAACTTTCAATGAAAGCACATAAATGTAGTCTAAATAACAGACCAATAACAGTTCTTTCTGAAGGCTGTTCTAAGGAAAACAGTGTTTACTAGATATCAGTTGTTAATTTCTGCCAGATTTCACACACCCACCAAGGAAGAATCATTTTGTTAAACATATCAGCAGGACTGTATTTATCTCAATAAATTTAATTAATTTACTTAATCAACCATGATATCTCAGTGATCTCACTGTATCAAATTCCTCTTTTAGCAATACCTCCAGAATTCCATTTTCTACTCCAGATAGCATTTAGTCACATCATTTCAGCATGCCTATATAGTTAATAAGACCCTAAAACAATCATTTGCTAAGTTTAAAAAGGTACAGATATGCTGAAGATATGAACAATGTTCTGATGCTCAAAAGAGGAATTATAGGTTCTGACAATAAACTGATTTGCCTCATCTTTGTGTATTGTATTTTTCACCTCAGATGTCAACATTTCCCACATCTCTAGACAGACAAAATTGTTGTTCTATACTTTTTTAATCAGTTGCCACTCCACAGAAAAGCCTTGTTCCAAACCTCAGGCAAGAATACTGCATTATAGTTCATGTTTTTGTGCTAACAAAAATTCTAGCAGCTAGCACAAGATAAATCTGCCAAGGGAAGGGATTTTACAAGTGATGACACACAGCACAAACCTGTGTGCTCAGTATTCTGTCTTTTAGCAGGCTTGGAACAGTACTATTTATAAATTAGATGTCCTGTCAAACTTCAATTAGTGCAGTCAAAATATTAATTGCAGGCAGATTCTCTCTCAAAAGAAAGCTTTTCCAAGTCATATTTCCTTTCAGCAAGAGTTTAAATTTCTAAGAAGTCATACATAGTGTAGGTGAATGTAATAGACTGCTGGATTAACCACAGTGCATGTTCTTCTGTCTGGTCAGGTCTGGAGAGTGTCTCCTAACCTTTAGGGGTCAATGTCTGGGTTGCTCAGTTATGTCTTATCTCAATGTCTGATTTCTACTGAACTAACTTATCTTTTAAAATTGAAAGCATGTGTTTATTACTAAATGTGTTGATTTTTTTAAACAGTGTGAACATTCTAATTTCATATGACTGTGTAGCTTATTTTCAGAGATAAATTAAATCATAAATATAATCAGTTTTATTTAGGTTTTATTTTCAAAAAAACAGATGGCTACATCTCAACTGGTATTTCACAGACTGCCAGGGTGTGTGTGGGGGGAGAACAGATGCTAAAACCAAGGCAGATTCTTTGCTGGAAAAATGTTTACAATTTCCTTCTTGAGAGCACCTAAACCTAGGAGGCATCAACACACAACTTCAAAGCTATGTATCACCATTGCCACAACATAGCTCACTTCTGTTGCTTAAAGTTTGGAATGAAAACAAACAAACAAGCTGGTTCTATCTAGCTCTTAAAAGTTTTGCCATCACATGTCTTTTCATGCCATAATGAAATCTCCTTTTTTTGGTTGCTACCAACAAGTAACCTCCTATGTAAATGAAGAGTTGGAAGTGTATTAATGTCAGAGACTGAAAGAAATGAAACAGGCATTTCAGTAAGAAACAGTATTCAAACATAATACAATAATCTTTGCATGCAAATTAATGAACAATAATGTACATCATAGGCAGGGCATAGAGAGTGTGAAGAAAATTAATTTCTGAATATGAAAAAATTGCATCATTTTCCCAAAAGTTTATGTAGCTAGTTAATAATTGCCTGGATAGCCAATATAGCTTGTGCTATAATCACCTCTAGCTAAATTCTTTCAACATAATTACCTTGACAGTCAGTTTCATAATTTCTTATTTAAAAATTGAAATGGAACATACTTGACTGACCAACAGTCATTATCAAAAATTATGCCATTGTTTAAAATGTTGGGTGAACCAGAAGCTGTGAATTAGCAAAAGGCTTTTACTCTCCTAAAAATTATAAATTTCAGTACTAGCCAAACACTAAATTCACCATGTGAAAAACAATGTTAAAAATGATGATTTATATAGTTTCAGGTTTACTAAGAAAAATTCCTAAATTAGATATATCAAAAGGACTGATCAAAACTCTAAAATTACAACACTTATCTTTAATACACTTATCCAAATCAAGAAATTAAGAAAGATTGAAGAAAAAAACATCTTCTGTCAACAATTAGAGACAGAAAAATGCTTATTCAGGTTTTGTTTTGCCAGGTTATGAAACTGAACATGTTAGGAAGCATTTAAGTCATCACATTCATGGACAGGATTTTATAGATTTGAACTCTGCGTTGTCTAGGGCACCATTAGAGCCTACACAGTTAGATCGTCTGCTCTCTGACCTACTTCTGCTATTATAACTACAAAATGTGAAAAGGTCCTCCAACATGCAAAAATGAAATTCAGGCATTTTTAGTCAGCAAGAAAAATGCCCAAAGGCTGAAATCTGGCAAAATGACAGGGCTTTTCAGGGAAAAATTTGAATGGATTTGTTGATTCAGGGCTTTTTTTTGGTTGTTTTTTTTTTAGAATTCTCCAGAGAAACAAGAATTCTATACCAGTTGTCCTCTTTAGTATTATATCTTATGCAAGACTGTTAATTGCTAGTATCTCACTACAAGAAAGCATGTGCAATGATCTCTTTTTGGCAGTGGAGAAAGATCAGCATTTACTGCTCTATTTTTGAAAGAAGCTTTTCTTGCTTTCAATTGGAACCTGTCTGTACTCAGGTTAATAGTGTTTGGAATGCTACTGGTAGCAAGTTGTTCCAGTTGAGCAACTTTGTCATCCCACACCAGAATACTCAAATTGCAGCTTGAAACAACTGCTCACCTTTTCCAGAGGACTGTTGCTGCCATGGAAGTGTCTTCCCTGCTGGTTCTCTGCCTAACAGATATTTAAAGGATTGGTATGAAGAAACATGTAATAGATCAGGAATCCATGTTCCTACAAATGTATGAGCAACTCTTCAGTAAAGTGAACTTTTGATTCAGGCTTTCCCACAAATGTTTCTCCCATAATCAATGTTCTCTCTTACAACAGGTGCAATGTGGACCAGTGCAATTCACTGACCAAAGAAAGAAAGGAAGGAAAACATCCAGTCAGTTTTTTGATTGGCAGGATATGGAAACTTACATAGTAGAAATCTAGTCCAGGTGTAAAATCTTGTGAATAGTCAGTAGGTTTATTTCTCTAAGCCTGTTTGTTTTGGCACAGAAAAAGGACGAAGGATAAGCTTGTGTTAACATTAAGTAGTGACCTTAACTGCTTGCTACAGCATCCTGCTCCATGAAACTGAAATTCCAAAAGAGAACTGACCTGATCTAAGTATTTATTCAATAAAAATTGACTTTTCTCTTAGGCATATTAAATATATTGCATATCTCTATGTCTGATTTTTTTAAATCTTTATTTGATAATTCAGTTGCTTTTTTTCATTATATACATGCAACTCACATGCATTTACACATTGGGCAAACATTCTATCAAGTTTCTCATATTATAATGGATTAGTGTGCAGAGAAACTTGGAGTACAGATGTTCATTTAATTCTTCAGACCATAAAAGGTATAGTGCTATAAATTAGTAATGTCAGATATATTCTATATCCTGACCTACTGAAAATAAGAAGCAATTTAGAAATTGTTTTTATTTATATGTTTACTTCCCCTCTGCACAGTCATTGTAACATACCAGAATGAGGTCAGAGTTTGAACTTACTGTGCTCTTTCCCATTTAGTTTATACATGTGATTTGAATTCCAGACACTTCAATAAGAAAAAAACAGCAGGTCAAGACCTGTCTTTGTTGTAAAAGAAACACTGCTGAAATGAGAATTTACCAATTACTGCAGAATGGAGAAATAAATATTTGGATTAAGGACACCAGCTGAATCATCTACTGAATTACAACTGAATCAAAGTGAGAAAACACCTCTAGCAAAAAAAAATTAGTTTCCTTCAGACTGATTATTCAGTACAAAAACACCCATGTATGATTGCAGATCTTTTCTAAATCACCCAAGCATCAATACAGGTAAAGAAAATGTAAACTTGAATACTGATTAGTTAAAAACCTAAGAAGTTGCACCTACTAGCACAGTTCTCTTCATAATCACTGGACATGCAAGAGCACACACCTAAACTCACCACTGCACATCACCTCCCTTTCCATCATTAAGTAAAATTAGTAAAGTAAGAATCATAGAATGGCTTGGATTGGAATGGATCTTAAAGACCACGTGTTTTCAATCCCCTTGTCATGGACAGAGACACCTTCCACCAGAACAAGTTACTCAAAGCTCCATCCAAGCTGGCCTCGAATACTCCCAGGGATGGAACTTCTCTGGGCAGCCTGTTCCAGTGCCTCACCATCCTCACAGTAAAGAATTTTTTCCCTCTAATATAAGCCTACTGTCTCTCAGTTTGAAACCCTTTGTCCTTTCACTACATGCCCTTGTAAAAAGTCTTTCTCCATTGTGGCTAGCACAGGTCTTTCTCGTGAGAACATTCCTCTGTGTTTTATAAACAAAGATAAAGTTTGGATGTTGTTGAAACAGTGTCTCAAGATTTGGACAGTTCAGGCCTGGCCAATCAGGCCTACGGGGAGGTTTCTGGCTGACCAATCTGGGCGACCTCTGAAAAGTCTATATATATATTGAAATCAAGATAATAAACTCTCTTTCTTGCCACACTGAGAACTTGGGTCCTTCTCTCTGCTAGCGGCTCAACAGCGACACTCCATCTTTTTTGTAGGCTCCTTTTGGGTAATAGAAGGCCACAATTAGATCACCCCCAAGCCTTTTCTTTTCCAGGCTGAACAATCTCAATTCTCTCAGCTTTTTCTTGCAGGAGATATTTTCTATTCCTCTAATCATCTTGGTGTCCCTCTTCTGGATTTGTTCCAACAGGTCCATTTCCCTTCTGTGGTGGGGATCCCAGAGCTGGATGAAATGTTGCAGGTGGAGTCTCACCAAAGCAGAGCAGAGCAGAGCAGAGCAGAGGGGCAGAATCCCCTCCCTCGCCCTCCTTACCACACTGCTCTGGATGCAGCCCAGGACAATTTTGGCTCTCTGGGCTGGGAGTGCACATGGCTGGGTCATGTCCAGCCTCTCATCCATCAGCATCCCCAAGTCGTTCTCTCCAGGGCTGCTCTGGATCTGTTCATCCCCAGTCTGGGTTGGTACCAGGGACTGCCCAGACCCAGGGGCAGCACCTTGCACTTGGTCTTCTTAAACCTCATTCCCATGGGTCCACTTCTTGGGCTTGTCCACCTCCCTCTGGATGCCTCAGGTGTGTCAACTGCACCACTCAGCTTGGTGTCATCTGCAAACTTGCTGAGGTTGTACTTGATGCCTTTTTCATTGCCCATATGATTAATGAAGATATTAAATAACATTGGTTCAAATACAGAACCCTGGGGGACACCACTTTTCACTCATATCCACTGAGATTTTGAGCCATCAACCACTATCCTCTGGATGCAACCATCCAACCAATTCCACATCCACCAAACAGTCCACCCTTGAAATTCATCTTCAGTTTGCAGAGAAGGTTATTCTGGGGGTTCATGTCAAAGACTTTACAGATAAATTATTTTAATAGTCCTTCCCATGCCCACTGATGTAGTCACCCTGTCATAGATGGCCACTCAGTTGGTCAGGCAGGACCTGCTCTTGGTGAAGCCATGCAGGCTTTCCCAAATCACCTGCCTGACCTCCTTAGTATAGCTTCTGGGAGGATTTGTTCCATGATATTCCCAAGCACAGAGGTGAGGCTGACAATTTGGAGGTTACCAGTGTCCTCCTTTCTATTCTTTTTAGAGATGGTTTTAAAATGTTTACCTTTTTCCAGTCACCTAGGACCTAGGACTTCACCTGACTGCAATCATTTTTTAAATATCATAGGGAGTAGCTTGACAACTACATGAGCCAGTTCCCTCAAGGCTCTGGGATGAATCTCATCCAGTCTCATTGACTGATTGTTACTTGGAGTGGGAGGGACTTTGCTCCTCCTGTCCCCATCCGACTGTCCATCCATACAAGACATGTAAGAAGAAAGGCTGCTATTGAAGACTGAGGCAAAGAAGTTGAGTACCTCAGCCATCTCCTCATCCAGTTACCATTTTTTCAGCATTGTTTATGGGGGGATACTCCTTCTTTGACTTTCTTTTCCTGGTTATTCTTTGTATCCATTGTCAGGTTCAGTTCTAGCTTCACCTTGGCCTTCCTCACTCCATCCCTACACATCCAAACTCCATCTCTATACTCTTCCCAGTTTACCTGTCCTTGTTTCCAGTGTCTGTGCATTTGCTTTTTCTGTTTAGTTTGACCAGCAGTTTCCTACCCAAGCATACCAGGCCTTGCCTTCCTTGTCCAATTTCTTGCTCCTGGGGATTGATAGCTCTTGCACTCCATGGAAGACTTCCTTAAAGATCTGCCACCTCTGTTCCCCTCTCTCATCCCTGAGGGCAGTGTCCCAGGGGATCCTGTTGACTATCTCCCTGAAGAGCTAGAAGTTTGTTTTCCTAAAGTTCAGGGACCTAAAGTTACTCAGTATGTGATCCATATCCTTTAGGACTGCAACTTCCACCAGGGCATGATAACTGCAGCTGAGGATGCCTCCAGTCTCGAAGTCTCTGATTAGTTTGGGAAATATTTCCTTAAATTAAACAAGTGCAGATAATGAAAGCTGCTGTGATGGCATAAGTACTAACATCCAAATTTTAAGTATAGCGGAGGTATCCTAAAATCCATGTCTTTGCCAAATGTACTTCCTCCCCAGCCCTCTCATAATGATTTGTTTAAATAAGTTATACAAAAAACTTGTGTGCAGCTCTCATCTCTGTGAAATATTCAGCTGATGCAATACACAATTAGTGCTGAACCTCTATTATAAGGTGAATATATATTTTTTTTCTTCTTGCAATCACCTCTGGAAGCAGCTAATGAGGTGTACTGTGTGGCCCATGTTATTACTGCCAAGATGTTTAAGTCTTAGACAAGGTACTTGCATTTCTCAACACCCTGAAAGAAATACTCTGCAGGCCCTAGGATCGTGAAAAGGATTAATTTGTTTTGCAAAGATGATTTTGTTCAGAATATTTCTACAGCATCATAGATCAAGTTAAACATTTTAAACTGGTTCTTCTCACGTTTGTGAAATCAGACCCCACTGCGGATTGAGCTAATTTATGATGGGAAAGAAGAAGGTGCCTCCATTGCAGAGGTGCCTCTAGTGCTGTATAGATGACAAGATGCAGATGAGACCTTGACTTTTCTGCCCTGTGCTGTACCCAATACCAAGTTCAAAGATGTTCTCCTAATGGAGCACCACAGCTCCATGCTGCACTTTTTGCAAGGGGATTGTAAAATGAGGCAGCCTCACAGAATGTGACGTTTCTCTTGAGAAACTTCATTTCATGGAATTGGTACATGAGTAACCTACCAGGAGTGGCAACTGGTCAGTCTGGTAGCATAGTTTCATGCCCATCTCACAAATGCAGGAGTTTCCTCACTAGCTCACATTTATTGGGGTGAGGCTGTAGCATGAACTCAGCTCAAGCACTGAAATAACTCCTCCAAAGTCGCTATGATAAAAAGTCATCCTTAGAATTATTCTAACTTATGCTGGCACTAACGATCCGTGTCTCATTAGTGTCAGGCGTATTTAGTCAGAAGTGTCAAACTGTCACCAGCATTCCTCAGTAAACTCTTACTGCCCCTGCTAAATAGCTGTAAATTCAGGATCATCTAGCAGCAACAACTACTGCATAAGTATTTATATTAACGAAAACACTGCATGCAAGTCATTGGAAATTATTATTGCAGAAAGCCTTGCTACAGATAATTTTTTTGTCCACTGACACAGCTGCCAATGGTGCTGTATTGCCTTTCCTTTCCTTCTTATTGCATATCATTTTAACACCTACAAAACTACAGATGACCCAACAGAAGATGTTATGTTTACCTGCAGACATTGCTTTGCTTAGAAAGCAAGTCTCGTGAAGAACTATAGAGTTCTATGTCTTGGACCAAGAACATGTCCTGTCTATATAAATCCAAGTCCATTGGAACATCTTCTGTTCTTTTTTAGAGCCAAAATTGGGTTGAATTACCTCAAAAATAAATAAATATGCATTGCATAATACAAACCTTCCTAGAAAAGACTTAGCTTCTTTGTTACACGTGCTGAAAAAATAAATAAGAGAAAGGAAAAATAACACTGCAAAAGGGCTCATGCACAAAATGCTTTCAGCTCTTCCTAAGTCTGGTGACAAAGTTTTAGTTATGAGTATAAACCAAATTTTTCACAAGTGGTCAGTGAAAGGCCTGCTTGTAATTTTCTGCCACTGAGACTCTAAGTTCACTGAAATTATAAATACTGACCCGTATATATGAGGTGAGTGGGAGACAGACTTTAAAAGCCAGGACTGGGATAAAAATCCAAGTGCTTTAGAGATTGATAAATTCATGGTCTGGAAGTACCATGAAGGCATACAGGAAGAAGCAAGCCAACAGCTTGCAGCACGTCAATAAGTGTATCTAAAATGTCCTTTAACATGTTTTTATGTGCAGTAGGCATGAGCAGCTTGTTTTCTAGTAAAAGAAAAATAAATTTGCTTAATGTCTGCCCAATGAGTGCATTTGGACAGTTACTATGCAAGAAAAGAAGTTAGTAAAAAAATAACACTCAAGCTAAATCTAGTATAATTAGTTCAGTGCCTATGCAGTAAAACAGTGATTAGCACAGAAAAATACATGCAAAATGAAGCCTCACATATCTCCATGTTCAAATACTGTGACTGAATTAAGATCTGAGCTATACAACAAACAACAAATTGTGCCTGCTGATTTGCTGAATACGCTTTACTGTGCCCTGAGCAAAATGGAATAATTATAGCAACAGACTGATAAGAAATCTTAGAAGAGCTTGGCAAACAAGGATTCCATAAACAACTTAATTCTAGGATTCCTTTATGCTTAACTCGGACGTTAATTATTTTTTTTCAAAGTCATTTTATGTCAGGAGATTCCCAGCCTTGGTGGTACCAAATCAAAGGAGGAAAGCTTCACCACATTTCCGTGTCAAGTACCAGAGATCAAGGAAGACAGGACCACTTGAAGGTACAGGATGACCAGGGGCCAAGGGCAACACTTGCAGGCAGGGCTCTCACCAACAGATCACAATCCCACACCTGGTCACAGTAACCAGGTGCATCTGCACCCCTAGACATGACAAAGTAACACTCCAGACAGTCCCGAGGGCTGTGCAACAGAGTCCAGACAGGAATAGCAGTAGACATGGACAAAGAAAGGACTGGAGAAAAGCCACCTACCATGTACATCCATGGTTCACTGTGGAGTCAGAGCAGGAGACAAGGCTGTAACACAAATCCAAAATCATTCAAGAGACAAGGCTACCCTTAAAACAGGTTCAAGGCCCAGAGAAGAGACAAAACTGCCACACTACATAGATTTGGAGTCTGTCTAGGAAACGTAGTCAGTGTTGCATGCCTGAATCCATAGAAAGATCATACAAGGTCCAGTTACCTTGGTCAAAGTTCAAAGGATCCATGGACACAGCGGGTGCACATAAGGCCATTAAGGCAATTAAGGCACCACACCTGACAGGGATCATGAGCAGGGTCAGAATCTTCTAAACCAGCTCTTTTTATTGCCAACAAAATGTTAAGGGATTCATAAACTGATCAGGTTTTCACCCTGGGTAAATATGTATCTCTAGTTAGGGCCAGAGCAGCTTTTACATGTGCACATGAAAATTGCATTAGTATTAGAATGATAATGTGGCCAAATTTGGATGGATTTTTATCAGAGTGCCAAGAGGCACATCCTTTATCCCAGGCACCTGCTGGGTCTGTTGCCTGCCTTTTTAGCATGCTGACTGGTGAAAGCACAGCAAGGGCTGTGGCTGCTCCATGTCTGTGTGCATGCTGGCTGGCAGCTAACAGAGTTAGAAGTCTGTTCAGTTCCTCTGTTACCCCGTAGCTGAGACAGCAGCTTAATTTTTTTCTCTTACATTGTTGATGGTTTTTACAAATCTGCAATAATTTGATGTCCTCGAAACCTTTGAAACTGGCACTTGGAGACAAAACAGGTGGGAATTAATATGGCAGCATGATTGAACAGGTCTTGTTTGCTAACAAACCAAGTGAAAACACATCGGCCACGAAGACGGCAGGGAACATAAAAAAAATTCAGCCTAAAAACTTCAGCCTGTCTATGCCTTAAGGAACAAGAAATTAGAAAGTCCTATTAAGGAAAATATTACACAATATCTCTTCTCACCTATCTCATAAACTCCAGTATTTCCTTAAAATCATCAAAATTAAATAAATACATAAGAAGTATGGATACACTATTAGATAAATACACTATAATTAGATTAATATAGTATAATTAGATTAGTTGCACTATGTACTGTAACCCTGTAATGCTGTATCAAAAATATCAACATCTATTAATAAAAAAGTGTACAATGAAAAGCAGCCTTTACATTTGGATTCTGTTTTACATTAAGTGGATAAGAGATGAGGTAGCAAAAAAAAACTAAGAGGATAAGAGATGTAGTGGCTAATAAAATTATTAGTGATTCCAAATGAAGAAGCATAAGACAGAAAATATTAGTGTTTTGTGTCCTAGATTGTGCTTCCATTTTGAAGTTGATTCTCCTTGATCTTTAATGACTGCTGTACTTTTTAGATTTTTTCAGATTTTCATTTATAATCTGAGAAATGAAATCCGCCTACAGGAAAGAAATGGCGCAAAGACCTGCTTAACTTTGGCTGATGAGGAAGTAAATGCACACTTTTCATATAGAATAAAATATTATTACATAATTGTGGTCAAAATTTATGCATGTAAAGACCTTACAATATTTTCTTCATGTTGAATATTGTGTTGTTCACAAATATCCAAAACTATATTATACATGAAAAATAACAAAGCTTGTAAAAGGAGTGTTGGAAATGTGATTTACACCACAACAAGCTGTAGGAATATATTTCTTGTTTCTCTGCATCTTCAGCTATCCAACTTGTTTCACTCTCTTAATTATTTTCCATATACTAGTCTTACTATTTTAATCTTTGAAAAAGCCTTCTGGGACCTTATTGTGAAAAGGCCATATTGACAGAACCACAGTGAGGAATTGTCAAATTCACTAAAATACACTAAAATATTCTCACAAAATAACTGCCAAAACAGCATGGATTTCCAAATGGTTGATGACTCAATTTATTAAACCAAAGAAAAATGTGGGTTATATATTGAGTGCCAACATAGCAAGTCATTTAAGGGCATACTATGCAATTAATGGGATGGTCAGTGTGGCCCATGCAAGCTGCTATAGGAGCAGCTATTGCACGTGTTTTGTACCCAAATGGCCCTCTGAAGCCCTCTGCAGTCATTGATAAGATTAAAGAATCCACCTTGCCTCAAAAAGATACTGTGAGTACAGGTCAATGTTGCACAGCACTGCATCCATGCACACAACCATGCTCATGAACACAGAACTAGTCTGTCTTTTAATGGGAATATCAATTACAACACTTCTATAAAATAGGGTGGAAGTTATTTTAGAGAGGCAATTCTACTTTTTTCACAGAGAACAAAACTTTTAAATGTTTTGCAAAACTGTTCTGACCATGATGGCAATATCTAATCTCTATTTAAGAGGGTCAAACATTACTGACATTTACTTTTGCATTTATACTGAGACTATCTGAATTGCATGTGATTGTACTGAGAATATCTGAACAAGATATTTGTCTCTTGGGGAGATGAGAACCAGAGCAACCAGATTTCTCTTCACTGCTGTTATTTTAAGAAAGCCTAATATTAGACTTGAGGTTTCAGTGGGCATTCCTTTGTACTACATTGTTAAAATTTTCCTAGTCTAAAAATAGTTTGTGCCATTTTGTAGAAGACGTTATAATTTTTACCTCTGCTTAATCTCTATTTCCTCAATAACTAAACTTACACTTCAGTTATAACTTATGCAAATACTTGAATGATTTAGGTAGTTTACCTTTCAAGGTCCCTCATGTAAATTTTCTGAGCTGTGCCCTCTGATGTGACCAGGTTAGCTAGGAAAAGACACGTTCACTTCCTGACTTACATTAACATAATCTCAGGCTTTTGAAAGCTCTAACCCTATGTAGCCACACAAACATTTCACATATTCAGACAGAGATTTTCTGCTTAAAACTGATTTAAGCTGAGCCATTGAGAGATAAACATTTAGAGCATTAACTGAACAGCCCTAGGCTGCAACAGGGAGGAATCATAAGGGACTATTTGTCTCAGATGACATTTGATTATAATGAGCAGAATCCAGGTTATTAGCAGAATATATCTGCATGTGTGTTTTTGAATGAAATTTATTGAACTGGGGAAAAAGATAAAACTAACATTCAGAAAATTGTGTAATGTCACAGAAACAAAAATCTTGAATGGCCTCTCAAAGATAGTTATTCTTGTAAAACATCAAGACAGAAAATTAGCATGTAATTCATAAAGCCAGTTCCTCTTCCCTTACTCTTACAAGTTTTGGAGATTTAAAGGAATTGATCTTGATTGCCAACAACAGTCAGAAATTCTGGAGTGAAGCACAGACTCCAAAGCATTTAGATCTTGTGCTTTTTCAGGTTCACTCACTGTGTATAATACGAAGTGACACCGTGAGCCAGAAAAAAAACCTTTTTCACCTTCTGCCCCTCCATGATTATATCCCCAGGAGCCCTGCTGAGTCACTGTGCTTCCAAATCTATGTAGGCAGAGCCTCAGACAGTGCCCCAGGGCAGGCAGCATCCACTTCTTTGATTCCACTCTTCTTTTCTTCCCTCTCCTTTGCATTTGTAGTTTCTGTATTCCCTTCCTACAGCTCAGGTTCAATACACTGATATAGTTCCTAAATATTTTGAGATCCTTCCCCAGTCCTTATCAGAAATATATTAGATGGCCCATACCTGCCAAGTGCCAGCCAGAACAATGCTTTCTGTTTCAACAGCAGCTGCAAAACCAGAAGAAGGCACATTCCTTAAGTCTGATAACTCTCACAACATGTATCGTGACAGTCAATGGCTCTTGAAGCAAAAATGCAAAACAGTAATCAAGTTCCTATGTTCAGTTAGGGAATAAGAAATTTTTTGTCATGGTATGATAAAACAAACATAGGCTGATCTTTGATGGGAGGGGCCCACCGATTCTGAAGTAAATTCAGATTGTATAATATTAATTTCACCTAATAATTGTCAAAGATTTGTAACACTAAAGAAAGGTAATTGTACTGAACTATATTACTCAATACAGTTGTTGATTTCTTTTTAATAATTGATGTCTGAAAACACACTTGCAGTTCAGAGCTATGATTTTCTAACATTGCCTAGCAACCTGTGCAAATATAGAACTGCAGATGCAAAGCTAGTGACCTTTCTTTCATGCCTGCTTTCCAGTGCTTATTTTTTCTATCCTACACAGCAAAAAAATAAAATCAGAAAAGAGATTTCAAACACTAAACTCTTCAGTATATACTAAACATTTCAGATAATAAAATCATGAAGATACCTTTGCTTAACAGAAGAGCAAACTATTTAAACGAGCTTAAAATATTACATACTGGATAGAGTCTCACCAGTCTTTCAGTGCTGAATGGTTACTCACCCTACAATATCTGCAGCTCTTAGGAAGAGTCATCCATGCAGATTTCTTTCCTAGTGCACATGTATAGTGTGGGGGGAGGATTTTTTTTTTAAACAACAATATTCACTGAATCTATCCCTGCATTTAAGTATGCCTGTATTCAGCCTAAAGGGATGGTTGAAATACTAATTTCTTTTTTTAGTAAAGATGATGTTGGATTATTCAGCAAATGGGAAGAAGAGCATATTCAAAACATAACAGCATGTTGAAGAAAACCAGGGTAACAGCTTCTTCCCATAGTTCCAAAATACAACTTCCTTGATTAGTTGAAAGTATGTAATGGGGAAGCATGTACAGAGATGGAGTTGAGAGAGAAAACTTTAACCTCTCTGGTTGGGATTGGAACACTGAAAAGCACCTTTTATAAATGACTACACAAGCAAAAGCGTTCATGCAGAAGGAGCTAGGCTGCAATGAATCCAGGAGGTGGAAATACCTCCTTAAAAGAAAACATAGGAACCTGGATGCTTCCCTTCTTCTTATCACAGATGGAAGTACTTAGCCAGAGAAAAATATATCTCAAAACATAAAAAAAATGTAAAATCAGAGCATTTGTAAATAACACAAAATGTAAATGTACAAACAAAGCTTATGTCAACATATTTTCTCTGAAATTGTTCCAATACACTTTGCTTAGGATGTTCCTCCAGAAAGCCATCTACGAAGCAGTCTAACTCCATACTGAAACTACCTATTAGCTTGGGTTGTGAGTGAATTCTATTCAAATTCTCAAAAACCTTATAATAATTTGTTTCAAGTATTAGACAGTCTTTTAACCCCAAAAGAGATTTAAAAATCCCTAGCAGGAGAGAGTACATATGACTGGTATTTGATGCAAACAGACTCATGTTTCTTGTGACTCCCTCAGTTGTGCTTGCCAGTGATCTTTATATTTGTTATATTGGTTTCCTGCCAATTTTCACTATGTAGAGTTTTAGAAGCAAAGGTTTTTTAGAAGTACACAGAGATTAAATTCATCATTCCAGTACTCTACTCATTAGGTAAATTATTATTTTGTTTTATTTTTCTCTTAGAACACATTAGAATATTCTGCAGAAGTGCAGTGCAAATTAATTGAGGCTAAGAAAATGTTTCGTACTTATGATTAGCTCACAAAGAACACAATTAACTTTATAAATATCAAAGGTCACTGTAGGTTTCTACTGTCCTTGCTGTCATATAATAGGAAAGCTCTTCAAGAGACTTGAGAGAAAAACTGATATTTTTGTCATACTTCACACTACTTGTCTAAAAATGTCTTAGAAATCCTAAACTGCAGGATCCTCCTTTTTTGCCCCATGATAAGATGGCAAGTATTTTCAAGCCACACCTTTTTATAAAGAGCTATAAAGGAGTTAAACTGCATTAAGGATAGAGTCATAATTTAGGTAAAGAGAGTGTTGTACTTTTCCTCTCTGAAGTGTAGTTGTTCTGTTATCTTTTCCCTTCCCTGTTCAGTTTGTTACTGTAAGTTTTAGTCAGGCAAAAATCTTCCAAGGCTTCAGAATTATCAAGAGTGAAATAATTAAGCACCTAGAGTGTGTATTCATGTACTCTAAACAAGAAAAGAAAGTAATTATTTATGTTGAGTTACTTTATTATCTTTTACTTTAAAAATCATAAAAGTCGCCTATAAAATACAAAATGTGTTTCTCGCAAAAAAAATGTGTTAGTATTTTAATGAATAGTTGTACTGTCAAGAAAAAAGTAAGATTTTCTTCAGGAAGTATAAAGACAGAAAAGTCAGGGAAAAACCAAAACTTATTCTACTGTAAAAGTATGATTAATCAAGATACAGAATTTAAAAAAAATACTTTCCTCTCCATTTTGATAAATTAAAAATCCATCCTTTAAAGTTTCATGTTATAAGGATTGTTTGGTTGTTTTCTTACACAATGCATGATTTAAATCAATTAAAGCTATTTACATAATTTGAGGCATTGTATGAGTCACTGATTCCTTAAAACGAGATGCTATCTGTGAAATATTACCTGTCTCAGGTCATTGCTTCCTCTTAGTTTCATATTTTAGATGTTATTTCAAGCCATGCTAAACACTGTCATTATCACTACAATATGAAACAGAGCAGAGTTTAGTCTCTATTTATCTTCTTTTTTAGTTAACTGGAGATTTTCTACACCTCAGAAAGTCAAGACATTTGTATCTAAAGACACTACTAAAAGAAGTAATAAAAGAATGAAAATGAGTAGGAGGAGAGTGAAAAAGAATTCTAATTTTGCCTATGCTCCTTTCTTTTAAATTAATCACTTTAAAACATTTTGACAACCACGTATGAGTAGTTCTATTCTTTTGCAGAGCAAACTTCTTGAAAATTCTTAATTTTTTCTTTTGTGCATACAATTCCAAGCTTGTTAGCTAGGTACAGTTAACTATAATTAGCTAAATACAGTTAATTGAATTCTTAAATTAAAGGTGTTTGAGTTTCTGAAGATTGGATCTTGGTTTTGACAATAACTTTTTTAAAGCATAAATACATCCAGAGTTTTTGAGCAAGTTGTTATCTCCAGCCTTCACATTCTCATTCACACACAATGAGTACAATATACCAGCATATGAAACAAGCATTACCATGCAATTTAAAAGCAGGTATGTCATTATTTTTTGCACAGAAATAAAATTGCCACACTATTTTGAGAAAAATGTCAATTTCCTGCCGTTTGAATAACTCTAAAATCTCTAAAATCAACTACAAGAAAATTGTTCAAGCAGATACAGAAAGTAAAGCAAAATTGTCTGTTATAGATCAACACCAATCTCACCACATTTTTAAAATGCATTTGCCCTATGTTATTTCATAAACAAACTTTTAAATCATACTGGATAATTTTCACACTTTGCCTGTCTTTTAAACATGTTTTTTGAAAATAAGCAACTGAAGATTGCGCAAAGTTTTATAGACAATCAACACAACCATCAAGATTTGCATGTCTTCATGTGATTTTGCTGAAGAGAGACCAGCAATTTAGAAAATTTCCTATTTTTGGACTATGTGTTAGCTTTTTTCCCCAGCAAAAAATCTTCAGGCATTTCTCCTTGAAAAGTACATATCCAGCTAAAATCCAAATAGAAAGGATACAGTAGAAAACACACTTGCTTTGCTGAAATGTAAAGAGCAGTGTGTACAGCCCAACACTCAAGAGAAAAACATATCTACTGAGTGGTAATTCTAAATCATGCTTTATGAGTCTTCTAAAGAACTGAATACCCACTCTTCATCCATCACCATGTGCTAATGAACAAATGGCTGATATTACTCCATAGGGAAGCAAACATTTCCCTTGTAATCTCTGCATTGCTGATGAATGTTTGACAGATTCAAAAGGCTTGGAAAGAGGTGACAATGCAGATATTGGTAGCATGTCTTTTAAATGTTGTTTCTTCCTTACCTCTGCTGACATTATGGGATTTCAAAACAGTGGAGAAAGTTAATATTGATTATCTCTAAGAAAGTTTCAAAAATCTCCTTTTTGCTGTTAACATGTCATAAAAGCTGACAGGAAGATTAAAAAACTTCAAGTCGCTGCATTTGGGAAAAGTCCTTTATTACCAGAAGATGATCATCAGCTGGCCACAAAATACTCTGGAAAAAGAGATGAAAACATCTTATGTTTCATCTGCCACTAGAGCTCTTTTGAAAATTTATATTGTGGAAGTCTTTGCCAATATATGTCACAACACCTCATTGCACTCTTGTCTTTTTAGTCACAGATAGAACAGAGTACCATGTCTGTTACAGGTTTCTTAAGAATCCTTGGGTTTGGATAAACAGAATAGTAACAACAGTGCCAGTCACCTGTCTGTCAGCAATCTTATGCTTGATTTTCATGGTTACTGATACACAGTAATATCTAAGAAAAGAAAAGTTGTTTATATTTCTTTTTTTAATTTATATAATATTTTAAACAAAATATTTAAACATAATATTTAAACATAATATTTTATGTTTATATTTCTTTTTTTAAGAATAAATTCAATATCCCCTATGTGAAGAAAACTAGCTTTAGTCCCTCCAGCTGATTGCTGCTGCTCTGAGATGCTGCATATTCAAGTTACATCGCTTCATGCACAACAAGCAACTGAATAAGGAAAACCATAAAATATTGGACTAATCTTAAATGAAGAGCCACCCCAGTTTTAATGTGGTCTGCAACTTCAGTTCCTTTTACTTTGGAAAAATAGATAAGCATCTACTAATTTGTAAAGCAATTCTTCCTGGTCAGCCACTTAAGACATGTCATAAATTTTTTTCACTAACATTGGTAAAGAAGTCATAAAAAATTTAAAGATTTTTCTCATTTAAAATTATTGAAACACTGGTTTTATGAAAGCTAGATTTCTTTAGGAATTTCCACCATATCAAAATGCTAAGGGATTTCATTACAGATAATCAAATCCAAGCAGTTGTCCAGTTAGTATCTTACCACACTAGCTTGTCTAAGTAACTAAACATATCTCTTATTTCTAGTTTAAAATATGCTTGAAGGCTTATTCTTTGTTCTAATTTTTTTTTAAAATTAAAATAGCCAAATCAATGTTTACTACCATTTATATCTTTTAATAAGATAATAAATTATAAAAGTCAAAATCTGGAATATTGCAGTGTTTTGCTCTTTTTTATAGTACTCTTCAATGTAACTATAAAACAGACAATTATTTATATTATATCTAGAATTTTTCAGCAGAATAAGGATATTTAAAAAGGAATCACATTTTCATAATACCTTGCCTGAAAATTTTATCTCTTCTGTCAATATTTTCACTTTGGGTAGGCCCAACGGACTTTTGGAAAAAAAATCAGTTAACTCTACTATTAAAGTGAAAATAGTACTGCACACATACTGTCTCATTTCCTCTCCTGGGAAACATATACATTAAACATATTACTCACATTTTTAATGTATTATTGGGAAGTCTCAAGTAGTTTACCAATAAAGACAATGGAATTTATGAGATATCATACAGCAATGAGCAATGCTTTACTCCGGTTGATGAAGCATGTCAGAGCCCAAAACCTATATGTAATTCTCAATTATAAAAAATTATTTCAGATCTGCATCTCCAGACATGCCCATATCAAATTTATTATGACATATTATATGAAAATTTTGCTCAGTCATTCCAAGTTTCCTGGGCACATTATTGCTTTGGCATTCATAAAGAACATATTTCTCACCATACCCCAATGAACAACACTCAAAGTTCTTCTGCAGGCCTGTCTGAGAGGTTTTGTGCAGCACATGGTTAGAACTGCTTCCTGGTAAACCAGATTAAGTAAGAACCAAACTGGATAGCAATCTGTTTCTAATCTTCCCAAAATTATGCAGTGATGCATGCTCACTTGCCCCATTATCTGAGATGGAAGAGAGAAAATCTTCACAACTCACTCACCTTGAATATTAAAAAAGTCATCTACTCCCTTTACAATAATATTTTACTTTCTTACTCCTACTTTCTCTTCACCCACAATTACCCACAAAGACTTTAGTGCTGTCCTAAAGTCAACACTAAATAACAGCATTTTGTTATGCTTCAAAGCATAAGGAAGAGAGGTTTGTTTATTTTATTCACTTTCATTTTAGGGATTCTTACAAATAACTTTTTTAAATTTTAGTACTTCCTAAGTATGGGAAATTGTACTTGAAGATACATGAACTCTAAATTTATAAATCTCAAGATTTAGAGTAAAAAATCTAAAATATGGGCAAAACATTAGAGAAATATAAGATCACAGCTACACCAGTACACTGGATAGTGAAATACACTTTTTTCTAGATCTATTTAAGTAAGAGAGGTCACAGTGTTCTCCTTAACTTTTAATTGGTATTTCTATGGAAATCTTGAGACTATTTCTTTGAGTCTGGAAACCTTAGGCATGAGTCCAGAAAGATATGTTTTGTAATGTGAAGGACAGAAGAAATGTAGAAAAAGGTCACAATTTATTTGGTTAAAAAATAAAAACATTTAACTAATACAGGAGCAAACTGAAACAAAAACAAAGATGTATTTGGATCTGTGAATATTTTCTCCCTTTCCATGCCAAGCTCAAATCCTGCTTATGCTACTCTGGAAGGAGTATGCAACAACTCATTAGAGGTTAATGATATAAATAAGGCACAAAGCATGATTATATACTTAATCTAGCTAAAGAGAAAGGCAGCATTTGAGTGATATGTCAAATATTTCTACAGATGTTATTGCAAAGAATTTGACTTAAAATAAAACAAACTTCAACGCACTTTACATATTTTGGGTTTTCTGTGCTTACATGTTTCAGTCTAAAAGAAGAAAATTATAATCTAACTATACTTTCAGGTTTCACATAAAAAGCAATCCCATTTTAGGTATTTAGATCTGAATGGTTCATCTTAATGTTTCACCCCAGACACCCCAGAGGTCAGAAGATACACTTGTAGTGTACATCCCAACAACCTGTAAACCAGGTAAAGACATAAAAAGGAAGTAAAAAGCTTGCAAGAAAATAAAAGAAATGTGGAAGAGTGGGGAAATAAACAACAATATCAATAAACAAGAACTTTGAACATTTGGGAAATTATGTAGAAAAAATTTTGATGGGAAAAAAGAGAATTCAAACAGACACAAAATATTGAACACCAACTGAAATCCTTCCCTCACAATCAATGCAAAAAGAAAAAAATTCTGTTCCCACTGCAGGGGATACAAACTCAGCAAGAATATCTCAAGACTTCTATACTTCTTGAAACTCAGACAAGATCTTAAAATTACTGACGGAGCACTGCAAAACAATAGCTGCATTAACATAGCATGAAAAGGAACAGGTAGGAGCTCTCATGTAAATTCCTGCCAGCTGCTTTTGGCTCGTTCCACCTAAGAAGCCTATTTCTGTCAAATGCACAAATAAGTCTTTTAGAGTAAGGAAAGTAGTAGGGACAAAAAGGTTTGCATGCATAATCTAACCAGGCTTTATAACATTTTTTCCCTCCTTTTTGAGCAACTGTTCTCTTCAACAGAAGCTTAGAATATTTTTGATAGATGTATCTTTCTGTAATTGTCCTAGACTTCATTAAAGACTAAGTATTGAGATAATGGAGAATATTGAGATAAAAATTAGAATAAGCAGTATTTTTAAAAAGTTATATGGTACTAATTTTCAATCAGTTGTGCACAATTTCTTAATCTACTTGCTATTGATCCTTATCTCATTTCAAATCTCAACAACTGTTTCTAATACTGTGTTGTCTACTCTTATACTGATTTTTACCATCTTTCCATCATCACGTCCTCATTTCTCAAGGTACTAAGGATGTCAAAGGGAAAAATCGAAAATGTTGAGGTAGTTCAATGTTCTTTTTTCAGCACACTGAAAAAGTCAAAATGGTAACAGCAGTCTACAATTCTTCTAATTTCATAACAATCTGAAGTTAATAATAATTGTATTTTTTGAGTTTAGACCAACTTAATCCCTGTCATCAGAAGAAAACTGATCTATGATTGTTTAAACAACTGTAATTTAATTTCTGTTATTATACTAGTATTAAGCACTGTATATTTGGAACATAACTTATCTCGTTTGGGGATCAAAGTAATTAAATTTATTTTTCATTTCTTTGTGATTTATCCTATTGCACTATATACTTTCTATGCAGGTGCTGTACAGGTATGGTCACAAATACTAAGTACAACATTTTTCCAAAAGTAACATCAGCTGTGATAATTGTTTCCAACATACTCATTGGAAACTTTGAAACTGTAATCTTGAAGGATATTTAATATGTTCACCTCCAGGATGAAAGAGTGGTGGGGTATTTTTGGGTTTGTTTTGGTTTTTTGGGAGGTGGGGGTGTTGGGGTTTATATTTTCTTTCTAACCCTATGACTTCCATATATTAGACACATGCCATTAAATCTTTTATAACTTTGATGTGTATTTTCAAATCTCACCTGATGTGGTGCAAAGCTTAAGCATGCACAAAACTAGCAGCACAATGATGACTGTAGATCAAAATCAGAAAAATTACCTCCCATCCTATAATATAATTAATATTGATATCTTAATTTACTAATAAGTAATTATTACTTATTAATAATAAGTATAATTTTTATATAAATAAATAGAATTTATATTTACAAATATAAATACATAAATTTATAAATATAAATATATAGTTTATATATATATAATTTTCATTAGACTTCTTATAAAAATGTTAATTTCAGTTTTCCTGTTTCAAAGTTTAATCTTGTTTTTAAAAAGGGAATTGAAGTTTCTTGTTTTTTCCTTGACAATGCCTAAGACAGATTTGTAATTCTTCTCAGCTAAAAATACCATTCAGCTTGCTCTTATATAATTTCTGCCCTTAGCTCAGAAGTTTATGTGAGTTGCAAGCCATCTCCATTATGTTTATATATCTGAAACACATACATGCTATGCTTTTTCTTTCTGTACACAAACATTCTGTGGGCTTCCAATGACAAATGTCTCACACACAACTTCCATTTCAGAATTCAATTCAAAACCTCTAAGACTCTTCAATAATGAGTTTGGGACCAAGAATAAATGTCATGTAAAGCCAGATGTCTATGTGTTTGTTACAAATAGGCACTGATCAAGTATTTAAAAATCATTAAAGTACATATACTTTAATGAATGAATCTGCTGTTAGAATACTAACAGACTGGATAAAGCATGTTCATTCCTATTATCACCTTCCACTTCAACTGCTCATTAGCTTTTTATAACTTACAGGTTCTCTAGGTATTACATGGCATAGATGTGACTTTCTGATACAAAATTATGGCTTTCACAGCAAGGTGATCTGAACTCCAAATTAAGAAATGTGAGACCTAGTTTCTTGATCAAGCTCCATAAATCCTGCTAAGTTATTTCAATCACACTTGAATTGTTTTGTTCCTTTTCTTGTTGGAGAAACTCCAAAGAACAGGAACTGAGTTATAATAGCTCCTACTACAACAGAGACTTTTAATTTCTCATGAATTCTCAAAGTAACAATGAAAGCTTAAAAAAATTATCAAATTTGGGACAGTAGATTGATTGGCAGCATTTCCACAGATAAGAATTTGAACTTTAAAAGTATTCAGCTGTCTGATTAGGTTCCTTTGAAACCTCACCTAGCCATGACAAAGCTCCAAATACTACAAACCATGATTCCTCTTCCCTCTATCTGTACCTTCTGTCAGCACTCAAAACTTTTCCATACCCTGACACCACCAGATCTGTTCTGCCCATGATAATATGTAGGGAAGACACAGAAATAAAGGCCAAATTTCTCTCTATATATGAGCTTTATGAAAGTAAATTACCTGAAACTTAACTTATCTATCATGAATATTGTGGAAAATTAACAGAAAAGGTGAGAGTCAGAAAGAGAGCTGGAACCATCTATTGATTTCTACAGATTAATTTGTCATCTATTTATTTCTATAGATTCACTTGTGATTAAATCAGTGCAAACACTTCCTACAATACTGGAAAGATTCCACTATTTTCATTCTTGCTCCCTCATATCTTTCAGTTCATCAAGGGCTATAAGACATCCCAGAATCAATGAAAAATACTTGGTCTGGAATTAGGAAGTTAGATTTCTTTCCTACACTTCCCACAGTGAAACAAGGCAAACCACAGCAAGATGTGCATTTTTGCAGGAGTTTCAGCAGGCTATTTTAGCTCCCTAAAGCTGAAAACAGTGAGCTCCTTGAGAGGGTGGCTTGAAGGACAGTGAACCAGTTACAGCAGAAAAAATGTGTATTTCAAAGACCTGGGGCACAGGCATTCTGAAATGGGGTTACAGCCTTCACACCAAACCACACGCTGAATTGCTTTGCTTTAAGTTTAACGGGATGCAACTCTATTAGTAGCACATCAATGACAAAATGATTCAGCTGAAAGAGTAATAGCTTAACACCTTTCTCCACATCAGAAGGATTACATACTCAGTGCCTAGGGATCTAATATCTTCTTTCTGACTCAGAAAATAAAAAGTATTTTGTTGTCTTTAACATGCACTATCTGTAAATATTAAAGGCAAAGCTGACACACAGTCATAAGTAAGTCAAACTTCAGATTGCACAGTCCTTCAAGAAACATGTAAAGGGCTTGGCTATTTTATGGTATTTTAATTAAGCTATTATCTTACACTAAATTTTAAAAGTGAAATTCAGGGAATAACACATAGACTTAAAATTCAATGCAAATTAGTTAAAAGACCCATTTAAGACCTTTAAATTTTTGAACTGTACAGTGGAAATTTATCTGAAAATCTAGAAGTCTTCTTGCTGTGGCCTGTCTTGGCTCTGATGTCCACAGAATGGAGAGAATATTTGAGGAAATAAGAGCAAACTCTGTTCCCTATTACATTGGCACTACACAAGCTAAAAAGACTAAGCAGAATAATATTAATAACATGAAGAAAAGAAATTTCATAAAAGATTTTTTTTACATTAGAATCATAGCTACAGCTTTGTGTGAAACACAGATAATAAGGTTTCATGAAAGTTAAAAAAGAGATTGATTGCAGCCTACATATTTATTTTTAACACAGTAAGTTTTTGTCAATATTTGCCATTTTTAATACATTGACATTTGTGTTGCATAATAGCATATTCTGCTTTGTTACAATTGTTGAAACAGACTGAAATCACCAAGTCGATATTATTTCACATTCGGCAGTGTTTTAGAACAGAATTAATAAGCTTATATCCTAATTCATCAAAAATGGGAGATGGAAGGAGAAAAGAGGAAGGGAGCAGAGACAATGAAAACAAAACAGTTCTGTGGTTTGAGCCTGGAGGCTTACATGCCTCATCACTCAAGGGAGTTTTCTTGAGTGAGCAGCCAAAAAATTGCTTTCTTCTACATTATGCAGTTCTGACACAGGGATCTGAAGACACCATGCCTGAGCAGCACAGATATCAGCCTTTTCTGCCATCTGCCCCACAGTGGGAATACCAGATGAAATCAGACCAGTTTGCTAAGTGAGCATAGTGAAAGGCAGCTCCCTACAGCTGATTAACTGTGGAAAGATCTTTGAAGTTGTGTATTAGCCATTAAACAGAAAGGCAAATACACTGCACTTCTAAAGCCAAGAAAATTTAGAAAGACAGTGAAAATAGAGCCACAACAAAGTAAACTTCTTCCCTCTCACCATTCAATGAAAATTAGTTAAAAATAAAATTGATTACAGGAGACTGAGAAATAATCTTGGGAATCATTTGTTGTTAATGAAAATTATAAACAATTCACAATGATGCTTCTTTTCTTTGGTGGAAAATAACTGATCCTACCAAATCTAGAGGCTCGAGTCCTCCTAAGGCTCAGGCCATATGCTGATTCAAGCTTTGGCTGATGAAAATCAGTAAAGTTAATCTAGTTTTAATCCTCAGGATAGCAGCGTAAAATAAAGTTTTTCAAACACAGGTGAGACAGCTGGAAGATTAATATCACACATAATTCTGGAGATTCTTCCAAACCCAGTGGAACTGGCTGGCATTAAGCAGTGTAGTTTGTGACCAACTTTTATCAAACATGAAAACAGTCAGCATATCCATGATGATATGCTGATGTCTCTGGCCTCTAGCTCATTATGCAACACCAATATGGATAGTGAAAGTGGATATTTAGGATCATGAATGTCTCAAAAGTCATGGAGTCATAGATTTATGAGATGCAATAGGGAATGTTTTTAATGGAACATAGGAGTACTGTCAAGATTTTCAATTTCTAGTATGAAACGTCTGAGTTCTAATCTAAAGTTGAAAGCCTCAACACTAAAAATGACATTTCCAGCAGCAACTTCTGAAGGGGAGAGAAAAGGTGAGATGAAATCTTCATAGAGGTCCAAAACGTGCACCTAATAAACTTCTGAAGAAAGATCTCACCAGAACTAGAAGAAAGACCCAAAATCTGCACCTTACCACTTGCAAAGCAGCAAGTTATATTCACAGAAATTACCATGACTGAATGTTGTTTGAACTTCTTTTGTTTACGCTCATATTTCTCACAGAAGTTACTTGTGATTCATATTAACTTTTCCAGCAGATGTTGGAAATTTCTTATCTATAAACTATGAGAGCACAAGTAAAGACAAAACCCTCTAGTTTCTTGAAAAATTAGTAAAATTTTATTATGAGACTCAACTGATCCAGCACAAAAGCATGTTGTTGATATCTTCAAATTTCTGCTTCATGTTTTAAACTATGCACAGGAATTTTCATTAAAGATCAATATTTTTTATTTAATAATCCCAAGATTCAGTATCTATGTCTAAACAAAACAATTCTGCTGCTTTCACAAAGCTCAGATCAACTTTTTTCTAAAGCTTTGAACAATAAAGCTTTTAGCCAACCCTAAGGTTGATTTGAACTATGGGAAAGCAAATGACAGAAAATTCCCAGAAAGCAAAATAATCCCCACGAATTCTAAACCTGACTTTGAGAGGAATTCTGATTAACCACAAACTAAAATAAAATCTAGAATCCATTTTTCCTCCCAGGGGATACACTTGTCCCTGATGTAGATGGGACAGCTTGCATAACTCCACAGTTCCCATTATGTAATAGACTCTTAGAATCAGATCATTTAATCTACCTCTCCCCAGCCGTGGATGGGCAGATCACTTTCCACTAGATCAGTTTGCTCAAAGCCTCATCCATCCTGGCCTTGAACACTTCCTGGGAAGGAGCATCCAAATGTCTCTGGGACCCTGTTCCATTGTCTCACCATTTTCATAATAAAGAATCTCTTACCTACATCTAATCCAAATCTACCCTCTGTCAGTGTAAAAGGGTTGTTCCTTGTCTCAACATGATTGGTCCCAGAAGAAATTCTTTCCATCTTTTTGCAAGCCCATTTTAAATACTGAGAGGTCATATAATAAGCTCCCCCCAGAACCTTCTTTTCTCCAGACTGAATAACCACAATTCTTAGACTCACTTCATAGGGAAGGTGTTCCAGCCCTCAAAATATTTTTGTGGCCCTCCTCTGGACCCAGTTCAATGGGTCCATGTCTTTCCTGTGCTGGATGCCCCAAAACTGGACTTAGTACTCCAGGTGAGGTTTCACAAGGCCAAAGTAGAGGGGCAGAATCACCTCCCTTGACCTGCTGGCCACTCCTCTTTTCATGCAGCATAGGATGTGATTGGCTTTCTGGGCTGTGAGCCCACATTGCTGGGTCATATTTGGGGTTTCATCCACCAGTGCCCCTGAGTCCTCTGCAAAGCTACTCTAAATCCAGTCTGTAATAATACTGGTGGTGCAGGTGATCGCCTCAAATCAAAAGCAGGACCTTGCACTTGGTTTTGTTGAACTTCATGAGGCTCGATGGGGCCACTGCTCCAGCCTGTCAAGGTCCCTCTGGATGGCATCCCATCCCTCAGATGTATCAACTGTACCACTCAGCCATTTGCAAACCTGCAGAGGCTGTACTTAGTCCCACATGTCACTAATAAAGACCTTGAAGGGTACTGTTCCCAGTACAGACATCTGAGGCACACCACTTGTTATCGTACATGGGAATTTAGGAGAACATACTGAATATGTTACTTTTTACTGATATGGGAGTCTGTGCCGCTCCTGACAGTGCTTAAGTACCCAGGGACACTTCTCCTACCTTACAATTCTGCACTCATCTAGTTTCAAGTATAACCAGGTATTTCAGCACAGAAAAATGCAATGGGTTAAAGTTTGACTTATGCTATAAAAGCTTGTAGTCATAACACTGTTTTTTATTTTTGTTCTCAGACAGGAAAAATCCACAGACACTCTTGCCTTCCTTGTAACTTCTGCAAGACTTCAAATGGAGCTTGTAATATTCACTGAGACATTCCAAGAGCTCCCTGAAGTTCAAGCTTTCACATCTAATAACTCCAAAAGTTATAAAACCATTTGTAGCAAAATTGTCTTGTTCTCCTGCTTTAATCAATTAACATCTCTTCTGTCACATACATTTATGAGGAGAATTATGGGGACCAGGTCAGCTTCTACTCTGACCAACACAGTTCCTACACAAAAGAGTGTCATAGACCACTACTAAAATGGTTCTCAAATTATGTCTGGGGCACATTAATTGTTCAAAATCTTTGAAAACAAATATATTATCTCCACAAGTTTTTTTTTTCCTCTGGTATATTTTAATACCTAGCCTAAACAATTAATCAAGAACAAAGCAAAATCTATCCTCCTCCCAATGAGTACCCAGAAATTTAAAAATCCTCTTGATAAGGTAAATCTATTTTCTCTGCAATTGATTTCTATATAAAACCAAATTTATTTCAAAACCTGAAGCAGAAACAGAACTTGTCCCATTTCTATGAGAAGACAGCTCATCCAGTGATTCTAATTACGCCTACAAATACTTTTATCTACACAACATGATGCCAGTAGTAGCTGCTTTTAAGTCAAGTGCAAAAATGCTGACACAAAAGCATCTGCTTTCCCAGTCAAGAGTAGGGTGGGGAACAAAAATTGAATACTTAACACAGGATGGCTATCAGTGCTATGGCTTCATTAATATATGGAAAATATAAACTAGTGGTCCTTTTGGTTCTGAATTTTAAAGTCAACACTTTTGCTTGTTCATGGAAGCTACTTGCTTGGAGATGTTGAAAAATAGATGTCACAGTATGCAGGCTTTCTACAGCTCTAGTGGGAAACCAGGAGGATGATGATAGGAAATTCTTCTTTGGCAGACAAGATAATAAGATTTATAGAGAAACTTACAGTAAAAGCTACTGCGGAAAAAATAACAAAGAGAAAATGACAGAGCAGACAGTCAGAAAATGAGATATTGTCTGTAAGGCTTAGGTTTTGAACTGAGACTTAGAAATCTCAGTAATCTCTATCTAAATCAGAACAAAGTATCAGACTTCTAAAATCAAAACCTCAGAATGTTTCATTTGGGCCTCATTCATCTAAAGAACCTCCAGTTCACGGTTTTTACACAACAAAGGAAAAAATTATAGCTAATTAGCAGAAATACATGAGTTGTAACATCTAAACAGCTATGTATTGCTGGAGCAGATCAGAAGATGTGCTACTTTCTTCAAATGCTTATCTGGTTCTCCTTTCCAAATCAATTCATTTAACAATTATTTTTTTTCTTTTGCTACAAACATTGCCAAGGTATTTTGAGACATGTTATACAGTTTTTAAAAAGGCCTACTTCCACCATCCAAATAAGCCGGTAATTTTAGGTGTAATGGTATCTAAAATTTGGACTGAAATCCTCAGAACTAGGAATAGCTGCTATTTTACAGACAGTTACTTTGGTCATCTTACCGTTTGGCTTCTTTCTTTGTTTTGCTTTCCCTTTTAGTCACACAAAACAACCTGTGTGAGACCAGTTTTCCTGATCATTGGAAGATCATTTGAAGCCCTCCCCAAGACATCTGGACCCTTCCTAGTAGAGATCTAGAGTCTTAGTTTGTGTATCTTCTGATCTTTAAAAATCCAAACCAGGTTTCTGTAGGTATAAGACAACAAGCAAACATCACTGAACCAAGCCACTGTTTTGCTGTATTTCTAGAACAGATTTAAAAAATGGGAACTTTTTCTGCAAGAGTTTTGCTTATCAAACACAGCAGATCAAGCCATGTCCCCCCATAAATTTGTTTTCAATAACAAATACATATTAAGTTCTTTTTTACTTCTCATTTGGCTTTTGACAATTATGTTGTAGGCAAATGACTTGGAAATCTTTTGTTGTACAACCATGCATAGCATAAAAGTTACTTAAAAGTAAAACCAGCATGATGCTAAGAGTCAAAGCTTTAAAAAAACACCAAGAAAATCTCAAAAGTTGAGTTCAGGTTATGGGCATCCACAGTCCTGTGAAATGCATCATAAGCTTCTGTATAGACTACAACTTGCTTTGCAAAGCAGCTTTTCATTTCCTCGAAATTGGCCTCAGGCAGTGAGATCCATTCCTCTTTAAAACTGCTGCTGCAATGCAATTTCAGTTCCCATTCTCCCTCAGAGACTGTATGGAATAACCCACAACAATTTTCCAGCAACAAGCATGCATACAGTATTGTGCATGTGTGTGTACACAGATATACACACTGGCTCTGCTCAATAAACACAGTGAAAAAGTAGCAATTATTTATGTCACTTACACTTGAATTCAGTCCATGCTGTAAGTTATAGAAGCAGTATCAAGTACGTGAAAAATTTTCTGTTATTTTTGCCATGAATTAAAAAGGAGTTGTGTTTTTTCACTCTTCTGGAAGGAGGGAGAAAAAAAAAGAGGGAAAGATGTGGCACTAAGAGGTCCTGCCACTGATAGTGATATTTCCTTTTTTTTCTTAACTATTTTGTAAATACAGAAAGCAGAGAAAACCTTTTAATTTGAGAGGCCAAGATAAAAGTTTTCTTCAATTCTCTTTCACAAAGCCTTTTCATGTTAAACATATGCGCAAAGTACATAATGGCTATCCAGCAAGGTCATATAATTCTGTAAGCAGAATAATAATTAGCCTTGCAGAATAGTTTGAGGCTTGTAAACAAAGGAAAGTAAATGTTTTATTATGAAGTGCACATATATGACATAAATGACAGCTAGCTACAATGACACTACAAATCTGATCATGATAGGCTGGGACTGTCATATTAATCAGTGTAATATGATATATTAGGACATGTTGACATTAGCATTTTATAGGTCTTTCTTTAAAAATAAATTTCATTATATCCTTTTAGTGTACTTTAGTTCATGTTGCAGCATAGTTTGGAAGTGCTTGAACTATGCTGTCCTACCCCAGCTAATAAAAATCATTCAGACAGTCCTGGCTTTGTTAAAAAAAGAAATTATTTTGTTGTGAATACTTCTAAATGAGCCTTTGCCCAGTGCCTCATAATGTTCCCATTCACAGGGTTTTGGTTGTGTATTGAGCAGTTATCTTTGTACCTTCAACTACACCTAGAAAGTGCTATGACCCACCATACAAAGAGAAGCTGCTATTATTTTTCAGGGCTGAAAAAAGCATAAGTGGATATCTCTTTCTCTCCCAAAACCATCTTTTTCCGATTTGATGTTCATGGTGCAGTCTCTTCAGAGGTAATTATAGTGTACTGAAATTGCCTAATTTGTACTCTCACAGTACAGACAAAAACCACAAATTTGTACAAAGAAGCTTCAACATGGAAGCACAAAGACTGATACAGACATACTTTCTCTACCATTAAACCAGCAATGCAATGTAAAAGTTTGCTACTGTAAAAAAATGAAAATACAAGTTTTCTCACTATTCCTTTGTATTTTCGTCTTCTCTGTTTGGACTAGGGATTAGATTTGTGCCTCTATGAGGACTAAGGATTCAAAACCACATAATACATAATCCAATCTAAAACATGTCCAGATTACCTCTTCCTGATTTTGCAGGTATTGTCTGTCACTGACATTGTACCTATCATTAAATACTATTATCAGAAGAGTTTGTTTAATATTCTGCTAAATAATCATGGTCCTCCGTAATTCCTTCTTTTTTTTAGACCCTTTATTTAAATAAAAATTATTTTCTTCTGTTGTCTTTACCATTCCAAGCACATAATTTATTCAAACATGAAGTAAGCAGTAAAAACAGGTTCCTGGGAAGACTTTAAATAACAAAAGTAAACAAAACTTTTCCTTTTACAATGTATTTTGCATAGATACTCTATAAGATTATTTGCCAAATAACATTCATCCTTTCTAAAATATGTTTAATGAAAACAGAAAATTCCTTGTAATATTGTAAAGTGATGGCTTCTCTATGCATGTATTTGCAACACAAGGTAAAACTGATTAATGAAAGCATTCCCCTAAATTACTACATGATTATTTAAAAGGTTCTTTATTAGTATGAGAACCAAGTATCTCAGACCCAAAGATTGATTCTTAGACATCAAGAAATAGCAGGACGCATATTTTCCTTCACAGCCCTTCAGCTATAAACAGGATAAACTACAAAATCACTCACATGATTTCAGAATGCTCTGTCATAAAGGGCCTTTTTTTAAACATGCCTTTGAATTAAGGCAGACTACAGAAGCTCTATAGCAGTCCTGGGATTTGGGAAACAGCATTTTAACAGCATGTTGCCCGTATTATCATGCTGTGAACATGTTCATAGCAGTTCCATGAAAGTCCCAGGACTGCTGGTGTAGCATCTGTTCACTACCAACAAAGACTTGGATATTACACAAGAGTCTGTTTTCTATTCATCAGCCACCTTTTTACAAACACCGTACTTCTTTTGCGACGGGAGAATATTTTGTCTGTGTTTTCTCATGTAAACACACAATCACACATTAATTATATATATCTTTATTATATTATATTATATTATATTATCAGACATTTATCAGACTAGAGCTACTCTCAGGATAAATAGAGACTCTTGGGCTTAGATGTTATCCATATCCTAAAACATATACGTTTCCAATGATGTTAATAGGAAGTCATAACCTTGGAACAAAATGCCTTTCATTCAGCGTAACTGAGTCCCTAATGCCTCTCTTCTCAAAGTGGTAATTACATGTCAATTCACAATTCAGAATACTTGGACTGACTTTGATATTTAACATCTCATACCTTTCGCAGTGATGAAGAGTGGGTATCTCTTGGTTCCACAAACAGATTCAGACTTTGGCTTCTGTTGTTATCAGAGATGGAGATTCCCAGTTTAAGTGGCGTATTCACAACAAATAGTTTTAGCAAAAATCATGATGGTATTTCAGCTGAGTGCATCATTGGCTCCAAATAATTTAGTTTTATTTTCGTTTATATTTTCGTTTATATTTTGTTGGATGTGCTTACTTTATCAATTAAGCTCACATAGTGGGCTAGTTCAGGCAGGTGCCCAGTCTGCTAGTTGCATTTGTTAAGATCCGATTAGTGAGAGATTCCTCAGCCCAAATTAAGGTGCAAATGAGACCATATGCCTGAAGTCAATAATACAGATTTTATTAAAAATTAATGTGAAGGTAAAGAGATAGAAAGAAATAGAAGGCGGGAGTATTTGAGAGAGCGAGAGATCCAGTAGAAGATAGTCACCACCCGTGGATACAGCAGCATCCCATTGGTCATTCTTCACCCTGGACTTCTCTGTGGTGGGGGTCCTGAGATCCTTCAAAATTTTTCACTGGTTATGTATCTAGGCAAACAAAGGAATTAATGCTCACTGGCTACACAGTTCTCTTATTCTATTGATTAAGTGTTTACCTCACTTCCAATACTAATAGTCTCATGTTCAGTCTTTCTCATCTTTTGAGCCAGTGGGTTTCTTGAGCTGGTCGGTTGTGATCTTCCCCTGCCAGAATTACATTTTATCCAGTCCAAGCTGGTTTCAGCACAGTTGCTGAGCTGGCTTTCCTTATCCATTTTCAGTGATACATTATTCTCCCACAGCTTTGTTAACCTCTCTCTCCCTAGGTCTGAAATAAAACCCAGACAATACTACAGCCCTTATCTTATCTCAAGGTCCTGATATGGGTGCTTCTCTTACAGTCCAAGTTCTGGGTGTCTGTGTAGGGATGTTCTGGGGGGCTTTGTTGTTTATTGGTGGTCACAGATGCCATCTGTCCCATAAGTTGGGATGGTCTCTGTTTAACCAGTGATATGTGTACGAGCAGTTGCTTTACACAGTTTACCACAGTGGGAATTTCTGCCCAGATGTGTTAACCAGGATGAGCTAACCAGAGCTCTCCTCTGCCAGCCCGGAGTTCATGCCATCCTGTCACTCCCTTCTGTGCTTATCTCATGGCAAAGTCCTTCTGTGGCCTTGACAGTGTTTGAGACAGGCAACTTAAACTCCTCACAGCGTTGCAAACCCTCTAGATCTCTTCCTAGGTCTCTTCTGAGACAGAATAATCTGGACCAAGCTGATCAGTCATGTTCAAACTTATGACTTGAGCACAGCTGGCATGGCAGTGCACGCCAGGAGCACCTCCAGACAGAAGGTGTGGATGCAGACAGGACAAGTATGGCTTTCTCTTCTTAAGACAGCGTTGCAACACTTTTTTAATAGATCTAAAATTATTTTTTAAAGACATGTACAGAAAGTGGGGGTCTAGTCATCTTTTTCCTCCCCAGCTACATAGATGTAGAAGAAAGAGGCTTCAGAGGTTAAAACAAAAAATAAACCTCTGCACACCCATATAAACATGATGCTCACAAGAACATGCATACAGATACTCCACTTGAAAAGCCAGATGTCTTTTCTCCAGCATTGTAAATACCAGAATGGTGGAGTAGCATAGGTAGGGCAAATTGTTTAATTTTCTTTCTCATTCCTGTAAATTCTGGTTGAGACAAACTTCAGTGGAAGACAGCACGTAAGCTAAGCTGGGCACATTTGTCACAGACAACTCGCCTGAGTGTTCTCAGACTAGGAGACAATCAGGTTAAAGTATCCTGTACATTCATACTGAGGCCATTGAGAGTAATTGTTCATGGATTTGAAGAAATCAGATTACCCATAATCCAATAGTACCATTTGACATGCTACACGTTATTAAGAAGTCACTGTAAAACGGTTATGCAAATTATAGATTCACAAGGAAGAGTGAAAAGAATAGGATAACCAAAGAATGGTATGGTGTTATGAAGTAGCTGAGCTACTGTTGCCAATTACATACCAGTCTAGTTTTTGAATGGGATTACATTTCTGAATAGAAACTCCAGCAATTCTACTGGACATAACTAAACCAGCGGTAGGTTCCATGTACAATCCTTTGTAAAAATTCCAAAATCCCATTGCACTTTCATGCTTCTCTTTTCTACATGTAAGACATTTACCAGCCATTTTGTGTAGTACTGTAGTGAATAGTTACATAGAAGAGAAGAAAAATAATGCACTCTAGGATGTACCTCAAGAACAAGCATAGTTTCAAAAGAATTACATTACGAGGTAATTGGTAGACAGCTGATTAGTTTAATGTCATCCCTTAATTTTCACATGCTTCCCTCTATCTTGCTCATCCTCTGGTGTTGTTCAAATAATAGGATTTTCTTACATTAAACTGCTATCATATTGTACCATGTACTTCCCTTGAATTCCATACTTACAGTGTTTTGTGTAAAGATTATAACATTACATGGTGTGAAATGTGTGCACACTGACATCTGTTCTCTTAAAAAGTAAACCTGAAAAACTCCAGGTAACCTGTTTGCTGATATCCCTGCTGTTACAGTCTGGTTTGGCTCAATTACATGACGAGCAGCAGTCTGAAAACATAATTAAATTGTTAAACTAAATGTATTTCTTGGTGTTTAATTGCAGGCATCACCCTTTTCCATTGCTGGAGCCCAAAGGAAGTGACTGCCACCATGCCCAGCACCCTGTCCAACCCCAGCATCCTCTTGGGATGCTGTCCCTGCCCACACCCAGTGCAGCTGTGCACCTCAGCTGCTGCTGTTGCCATGTGCACTGGAAAGAGAAGGAAAAAAAAAAGGAAAACAAAAACCCAGACCTCATTAAAATGTTAAATCCTGGAGTCTCTAAAGTTGCCATTTCATTTTCTGCAAGGCATGTGTTGTCTGTCATGATGACCTTGACATTCAATTTTATCATTTCCCCTTGGGTAAGAGAATTTGCAAGGGCATAGTCTCTTTAAATTCAACATCTTCCATTGCAAATGTGATTTGTCTCCAAAAGCAGCAGCAAATCAAATTCTGTCTCCCAACACAGCTGCTTGTGAGCATTTACAGTATTATTGATTTGGAAATCTAACATCTGCAAATGCAAAACTAGCCAATTAAGCTTAGGAAAAGCTTTACACATCAGCTGATCTCCCCTATTGTATGCAGCCTAATGGTACATCCCCACATGACTGTGAACTAATCTGGAAAATGGGAAATGCTGGTGAGCAGTAACAACATCATCATCTAACATTAGAAAAAATACAGTCTTTCTGATCTGGCCAGGCTTCTACAGGTATCAGTGGCTATTTTAAAATTTATTTCTGTTGTACAAAGGTGAATACCATCTCTTGTCTTTTTCAGTCCATCACTCCTTAAAATCAACATCTAGAAAGAGATAGTAGTTTTTATTAGACCAAATAGTGCAGTCAGAAAAAGGGAAAGATCAAGCTTTAGGGCACACAAGCCCTTTCTCAAGTCTAACAGTAGTCAAACATACACTGGAAAGAATTACTCTGTCTGCAATTCAGCTAAGGGGAAAAAATATTTCCAAAACTCAAAACTAAACTTGCAGGAACTTACTTTGCTTACTAAATTGTATAATATTACAGGAAAAGTGAAATTCTGACCTAAATTATGAGTGTTTTTGATAGCACACTAGAACTTCCTTCCTGTCTTAAATGCTTCAAATCCATCACGACTTTTGCCTAGTAGTCATAGCTCAATATGCTGGAAGTAGCTGCCATTTTCAGAATGGGCATGCAGATAGGCAGTTTCCCTTTAGTACTTCCTGCTTTCTCACACTCATTCTCAATATCTCCTAGCTTATTAATACAATTTAATGACATCCAGAGCAATTACTGCCCACTTACTTTAATGTTTGCTCTGTGTCAGACCTGAAAAAGGGCTTGAGAGCTTCATCCATCTGTTCTTTTCAAATTATATCATGCTGCCCAACTTGTAACCTTGGCTAGTGCAGCCACATAAAGCTGCTATCAATTTTTATATGTTCTTTATAATGAAAAAGCACATTCACTGTGCAGCAGAAAATTCATTACTCAAACAGAAAGGGAGGGTATGATCCCATTATTTACATCCTGCTAGCATGTAATAAAAGCAGTAAAAGGAAAGAAGAATCATTCAGAGATAAACAAATATAAATTATTTTTATTTCTGTGCATTATTTGAAATCTTTTCTCTATGATTGTCAATACAACTTTAGAGAATATTTTTCAAACTCAAAAAATATTTTCTATTCAGTTACGATCATAAACACACTACAAATCAGCACAAGGTACAAAATAATGTCATTTATGCATAAACAAAATTGAGTGTATTTTGATAAATCATTCTTAGTAGGATATTTAATAGGACAATTCTTAGCAAGTATTTCTCCTTACTACTACATTTTTCCAAGGCAGAATCACAGAATATTCTGAATTGGAAGGGACTCACTAGGATCACCAAAGTCCAACTCCTGGCCCTGCACAGGACACCCAACAGTGACATTATGCACCTGAGAGCATTGTGCAAACACTTCTGCAGCTCTGTCAGCTTGGTGCTGTGACCACTTCCCTGGGGAGCCTGTTCCAGTGCCCAAACACCCTCTGGGAGAAGAACCTTTTCCTAACCTAACCAAAACTTTCCTTTACACAATTCCAGGCCGTTCCCTCTGGTCCTGTCACTGGTCACCAGAGAGAAGAGATCAGTGTCTGCACCTCCTCTTCCCCTCATCAGGCAGCTGTAACTGCAATGAGGTCTCCCCTCAGTCTTCTCTTCTCCAGGCTGAATAAACCAAGTGATCTCAGCTGCTCCTCACACAGCTTCCCCTCAAGGCCTTCACCATCTTTGTTGCCCTCCTTTGGATGCTCTCTAATACTTTAATGTCTTTCTTACATTGTGGCACCCAGCACTGCCCCCAGCACTGGAGGTGAGGCTGCCCCAGTGCAGAGCAGAGCAGGACAATTCCCTCCCTTGCCCAGCTGGCAATGCTGTGCCTGATGCCCCCCAGGACACACTTGGCCCTCCTGGCTGTCAGGGCACTGCTGGCTTGTGTTCAATTTGCCATCGACCAGGATCCCCAGGGCCCTGTCTGGGCACTGCTCTCCAGCATCTCTTTCCTCAGTCTGTCCATACATCCAGGGCTGGCCAGGCCCACATGCAGAATGGAGCACTTGCCCTTGTTGAACTTCGTGTGGTTGATATCAACAAGTAAGGTGTGGTATTACCCATTCTGTATTATGTAGAAACTGAGTTACTTATCTCCAGGTTGCATGGTGCAACAGCAGGTGCCCACAAAAATTTCTCTGTCACTCCCCTCCTCAGTGGACAGGGGACAGAACATGTAACAAAAGGCTCATGATTTGAGATAAGAAGAGGAAGCAATCACTCACCAATTACCGTCAGGGGCAGAACAGATTCATCTTGGGGGACTTAGTTTAGTTTATTACCAATCAAATCCTGAGAAAAAAATATTTTAAAACATCTTCCTTCCACCCCTTGCTTCTCCGTAGGTTCAAGTTCACTCCTGATTTCACTGCCTCCACCTCCAGAGGCACAGGGGAATAGGGAAATGGGGGATTTGAATATTGAGAGTTCTTGAAATTTTGGTCTCCAGTATATTTTTTTTAAACACATAGATAAATATGTATATAAAAAGATTATTGCAGTAAAACATCTTAGCACTCAAGGACAGATTCTGTGTTCCCAGGCCTGAAATCAGCTACGTTCCAAAGTACACCATTGTGAAAAGGTTCCCTGAGAAAAAAGAAACGAAGGACTGAGAAGTGAAAATCCCCGGAAAATGGATCATATAGCACTTTATGACCAAGGCATCAGATACATCCTGGAGCACTTTACTACACCAAATCAACACACATCTAAGGCATCTCTAGGAAACCCTAAGAAGAGGAGCTCTGAGGAGCTCAGCTAGAACAGCAAATTGTTATATCCTCAGAATGATTCCTGATACAGAACTTTGGAACTGCTAAAAATTGCACTCTTTCAGCAAAATATGATTGTCCTTACAGCCCTGGATGCATGTAATTATCTAGGGTATTAGCTGCTTTCTATGAAAGAATGTGCACCTAACAAGGATTGGTTGCATTAACTGCAAACAAAGGGTTGGTTTGCCTCCTGGGAATGAACAGGGGTTTTTTGTTTTTTTTTTTTAACTCAATTCTTTTGAATAAATGCCCAATAAAAAATTGAATTTTAAAAATTATATATATTTGTTGCAGTAATATTGGATTGACTGATAGCAATGGATTCAAAATACAGAAATAGAAGCAGAAGTTTACCAGTGTGTGTGACTGTTCTGAGGGGCAAGAATCTCATCGTGGATGCTGTACATGGTAGGAGCTCTGCAATGATGTTGGATCACCCTACATTCAGGATGAGGTGTCACACAGTTCTTGGACACTGAAAGGAGACTCTGTGCAAAGGACATCTCAGTCCTCTCTAGTGTCCTCCATGTCTTAAAGAAGACTAAAACCATAGGTACTTTTCCATTTTACTTTACTTTCTAATGACTAGATAACATATAAAAGTGCTTAAAGAAGACTAAAACCATAGGTACTTTTCCATTTTACTTTACTTTCTAATGACTAGATAACATATAAAAGTGAAAAAAAATGTTAGAAATAATGCTTGCTGTTGTTTTCTTACAGAGATCTCAAATCAAATGTTCTTAAAAAAATTGGAGAAATACTTTGATTTATTTCAATATTTGCTTGTTACTTATACCTGAAACAAATATTCTTTCTAACACAAACATTAATGAGAATTTTAACATTAAAAAAATGCATACTTCTAAAATACTGAAAACAAACAGAATTTTATTTATAACAGACAAACATGTGTCATGTAAAATGATCCATAAGAGACAACTGAGTGTAAACAATTAGCTTTACATTTGATAAGTCAGTTCCCAACTCAACTTCCTTTGAATCTTTCCATGTCACTCTTCATCCATTTCCTTACTTGATGTAGCATACAGGCAAAATGTTCAGAAAGAAGGAAGCAATATTTTTAGGAAAATGGAACCTCAACACCCTACCAACAGTTAAGCTAAAACTGTACCCACAGCCAAGATAAAAGTGTTCACCTTCCCTGGCACAAGACTGCCAATTGTATTTCAAGTCTTAAAACCAAGTTTTGCAATCAATACTGTAGATGAAGTCAAGAAGAACCATAGCAGGACATTATTTGCATAATTTCCAGGTCAGTAACCTTCTGTTAGAAGCTTTTAAAATGTGGTATGGATTCATTGATGTCTCAGTTTGCAATCTATCTGTTAGCATATGACAGGCCACATTCTCATATCAGGAAAAAATCACAAGCTGAAAGGTATTGGTAACAACCAAAGTCTCAATGCCTTCAAATCTAACATCTCAAATGCAGGATTTTTTTATATAGTCAGGAACTAAAGTTTTTTCCAAGTTTCCTCTGGAGAGGTAGCACTGTGGTGTGAAAAAGGAGTTGTAATGGAATGGTCATTAGCACATAATACAACATTTGTTTTGCTAGGCTTACTTTTAATGAAGTTCACTACATTTATAGCCTCAAACATTATTTTTATTTCCCTGCTAAACATTAACACATTTGTTCAGGGGTTGGTGTCCAAGTGTTTTCCTGCCACAATTAACTCATAACTAGTAGAACTCTATGGTGCTTTAATCTTACTTACTTTAAACACTTGATTACTGAAAACCGTCTATATTTTCCCACTTGGAGAACAGCAAGAGCAACAGAGAACATTTTTGCATTTTCTGTATGATTTTAATTCATCATCACCCTAAGAGCAGGAAATATCCAGAGATGTCAGTTTTTTTCCAATACCAGTTCCCCATTCTACCAAAATTTACCTGATTATACCAGAATTTGAATATTCCCAAGGACTGTGAGAACTTTTTATATTTACAATGACATAGCCCTGGTATTAATATTTCCAGATTTTAATCTTTCCAGCCCAGCCTTTTTAATTGCAATATTTGTCTCTTATTTCAAGCAGTAGAATTGAATATTTTTGCAAGTACAAAGAGCAAAAAAGAAAGATAATGATGGTGACCTCTCTAAAACTTCCTTGGACTACAAAGCAACATAGAATCAGTGATGTAAGGACACCAAGTAGCACTGCTAGAATTTCTTTGAGAAGAACAGAATGCCTGTTGCTGAAGGTCCTCAAGAACATATTGCACAGACATTTCATCAGGAATGATGTAGGCATATTGGATACTTGCTTGAGGCAGCCAAAAACAGAGGACAAAACATATAGCAAAAGGCTTATGGTTTGAGATAAGAAGAAGCAATCACTCACCAATTACCATCAGGGGCGGAACAAACTGATCTTGGGGGACTTATTTTAATTTATTACCAATCAAATCATGAGGAAAAAAAAGTAGATTGTTTACTCAGGTCACTTTTGGCCCTATGATTAGAACTAACATGTTCCAAAGAGAGGCCAAAAACGTACTCTGTAATTATGGAGACTTGTCAAATTTATTTGAAACTTGTAGAATGCAGTTTTGTAATGTTTTCTAAAAAGTTCTTTGTTGCCCAAAAATTCTTTTTATTGAAATACACTGAAAAGGAAAAAAACCAGCAGAACTTTTAAAAGTTATGTTGTAACCACATGGTAGCCTATTAATAGCTATTGAATTAGTTAGTATTAAAGGTAGTGGTTTGATTTCCAGGGATCTTATCAATGAGAACAGACAAATAATCATTTTGATTGCAATTTTGTATGTTTCAGTATATGAAGTGTATATTTCACATAGTCTTGTGTGGCTAAGTATAGTTTGTGTATGACCTGAACCTGCTAATCCTGCATAATTACTAATTCATCTGGAGTAAGGTGCCTTCCTAAGGACTGCTGCTGTTTGGTTTACATGTCCTGCTCCACAAACACTAAAGAGAGAAACATAAAACTGGGATACTAATGTGCAAGTTAAGGGAAATTACAGAATAAAATCATGCAGAGCTCACTTTTAAAAAAGCGTAAAGGTTACGTCAGTGTTCAAATCTATGTTTGATTTGTTTAGCCCAGAAAGTTAGCTTCCTTTTATTCAGATTGCTACAATAATATTTGTAGTCATTCCCCAAATTTTTCTTCTGAATGTGACATTTCAGGGTTGTGGTTGGGGTATTTTTTCCCCTTTAATAAATCTGTGACCCTGAGAAGAAAAAAAGTAATACAACTTCATTCATGCACTTGTATATTTTCCGGTCTTCTGCTTTTTCCACATGATGCGGAAACAAAGAAAAAGCAGGACTGGCGCTGGCAGAGCCAGAGCCAGGGTCCCCACCTATGTTTTTTTTCCCAACTTTTTCTTTTTTTTTTCCTTTTAATGACATTATTGTCTCAGACAGCAGAGATAGTCATATGTATACATCAATAGCATAGGCCAAAACTGCTGAAAAAATTACCACTGTACATAAAAAAAGGGAATCATTCTCTGAAATGAAGCATATGTAAGCAGCGTATACAGCAAGTTCTCCCATTTGTTTGGGTTCTTTTTTAATCAATGAATCAGACTAATATTATAGAATATTACTTTTTAGCAGTATTTATCTTCCCTAGTATTTTCCATAAATACCAACAAAAACACATTGAACAAAAAAAGTGCTTTAGAAATACCACTTCATCATATTCTTTCATAAGGCTTCAAGAAAATTTAGCATTGCTTTTAAGCTTTTTGAAGCTGTAAATGGCTAAGCATTTAATCTGAAAAATTTAATAAAATTTTCAACAGGGAACCAAGAATACAATTTTAGCTTGACAAAGCAAGAATCTATGAATATATATACATATACATATATATGTATCTATACATATATATATATGTCCCAAGTGCTTTAAAATTATACTAACTGCTTAGAAATGTAGCTCTATAGGGAAAAAGTACAGTTCTTATCCTTTGTTATTCATATACATGTAAAAATAACATCTTTAATATTTTAGGAAGTACGGCTTAGTAAGGAACCAAAAATTTATCCTGAAAAAGGGATAAAAATTGCGATATTCATGGTAGCAAGCATGCAAAAAACAAAGGGGAACCGGAAAGACAAATTCTGCAATTGTATTCACCAGTATCACATATGACATATGGTTTTGTAGTGTGTTTATTGCATAGGATTACATAATTATGGTTAATAGTCAAAATATAGGACCTGCAACCTATTTGTGGAGAAGCTGTGGCAATACTGTTCAGTCGCTCAGCAATCCCCAAGACAAGCTGATTTACTGAAATACCCAGTGGCCATTTAAAAGCAAAGACAAATTACTGGAGGTGCACAAACACAGCACCCCCTCCATACAAAGGCTGTTTATCTTATTATGCACCTGGGAAATTAATTTTCTCCAGACAGAAATAAAAACAAGCTCCTTGCATCACTTAAACAATGGGATATAATTCAGTAGTGTGGGAGTAGAGCCTGGAGGAGGAGAGTGCCAGGCAGTTCTGCCTACATCAGTAGCTCACAAGCCGTACAATGGCCAAGTGGAGTGTCCTTAAACAGCTCCAGAAGAAAGTCGTGGTACATAGATCACAGTAGGAAAAAATTAAAATGAAATCTGATCTGCAAAACTTTCACTGTGAAGAATCATATGCAAGTACTCCTGCTGACTGTCCCAACTCAGTATTGAGTTTATAGTAACAGGAAGGACAAATAATACTTCTATTCCCTCTGGTGGATTTTTTTACCTCACTAGAGAGTTGTATTTCTTTTATTACAAAAAAAGTTCATTAATATCATGTAGCAAGTAAAACCCTTGAAGTTTTCAACATATTAAATTCCACATGCCAAAAATACTTTGTTATACAGTTCACTGCTTTAATTTTTAAAATAACACATGCTAGAGAATTTCCAAGTATTCAGACTTTCCACATTCAGGAACACTGAGACTTGGCACATCCCAAAGCCCTTATGTTTAGCGTAGTGCATTTGTGAGAAATTTAATTAACACAGTTACACCATTTTATTCATCTATGGGTTTCCAGATATAAAGTGAATGACTCAGGAGTTGTTTTGGCCCAGACACAAAACACAAACACATTCTGCCAGTGAATTATTACACCTTGGTCCTTTAACCGCTAAGTACCAAATAAACCAGGAGATTATTATTAGAAATAATTGATTGAAATGCACCTTGTCTACATTAACTGTAAAAATGGACTTTAAAGAACACTTGAAAATATTGGATTCACTATTTCATTTTTGGGGTTTTTAGGGTTTTTTTGACAGGAGTAATCATGGCAGAAGGGTAAAAGGAATCCAAAATATAATTCCTTTGTTCATAAAACAATTTTCTGCCTTTAATCTTCTCTCTTCAACCATTTTCTCCTCCTCAGTCAAGATCAGGACTCCATCCATGTTTGGGTTTTGGAAGAGGAGGGTTTCTGAAGGGATGTGGAGGGAGGACAGGAAGAGATAGCAAGAAGGAAGACATTGTACTAATGCAAAAATTTAATCTCCTCACCCAACATTGTTTCTAATAAAAGCATCTATAGAAATGTTTCAAAGTGAAAGTATTTTGCCAAAAAATGAAGTGCGTTTTTCCTGTGGGTCTCAATGCACATTTGTTTACACACAAGCTTTATATGGTAGGTGGTAAGCACTTAGATTAACAGGGAACACACAAAAATTGAGATGTAGGAATATTTTGGCAGAGAATTGCAGAGAAAGTTGTACACTGATTAGGTAACAATTTTACTCAAGTGTTCAGCAAGGGCAAGAGGAGTTCCATTGGCTAGATGATCCTGTTATGAAATTTCTGACTTCTGAGCCACTTTTTAAACTATTAGGCATTGCCTGCCCACACAGCAATTCCAACTTGGCCTCATTTACACAGCAGAATTTCTTGCTAAGGGCATTTCAGCTATGTTCAGAGGAAAATGTCTGGTATTTCTCAGAGTTTTAGACAGTAAAGAGAAAATTATGAAATATAGATCTGGTGAGTTCAGTTATTAATTTAATGCAGAGAGCAACTGAGAGAAAATAAAGCCCACAGTTATAAAGTAATTGCCTGATTTTTAACTAGTGTGCTTCCTGTGTGCTCCCTTCCTTAGCCCAGAGTTAGAATTGCAGCTTACATTCCCAAAAGTAGAAGGAGAGATGCCAGGAACTAATTCCTGGGAGCTTCCAAAGAAGTATTGGCTTACAGTAGGAACAAGAGATTTCCTAACTTCTGCTGAGTTAAACAAAAGCATTTTTATAATTTTTTTTAGAAACTGGTATATTTAGTTTTTTTCACCCTGCGTGTTCATAACCCATTTAGATATGCTGGGTTCAATTTTCTCCTTTTTTTTGCTCCTACAACAAATCAAGCCCAATTCCCACCAAAAAAAAAAAAAATGCTTTCAGACAAAATATTAAATTCAAAGCAAGCAAACAAATAAAACAAGAATCAGACAATTTTAATCCTGCAGCACTGAATCACTAAAAAACCACAAAACAAGCCTGGGCTCACAGGCCTGTGCTAGGCAAGGGAGACAGTCTAGAGTACACTCAAGAATCTGTCCAGAATCTCAAATAACCACTTTTCTCTTTGAATAATATTTAACTAGTTCTCATTTCTTTTCAGTGGCCGGAAGATTTTCCACATGATCATTTTCAATAACATTCAGTGTAACTAGGTTGAAAATGAAGCCAGGGAGACACCATGCCCCAAAATAGCAGAATTTATTTAATCTGGGCTGGTAAAGCCTCTAGTTTCTTTCACTTATCAAAATTTGAGCAAACCTTGAAGTCAGTTTCCCTTCAGCTCTGCACATGACTCCTATTTAATGATTTGTTTTTGTATACCAGAACCTGTGAAAGAACTGGAGTGTGAAACTCATTTGCTTTGCAGATCATTAGAGCTATCAACATTTCAGCAACATTTTTTCCAATGAAAATTGCAGAGATAATTAATCATTGGGGATGAGTTCCTTCCATTACTTTTGTTTATAAGCAAAAAGGTGAGGGTTTCTAGCTTTGCCTCTTTAAAGAAAAAGGTGTAAGCATGGAATTGACAAGGACAAATCAGCATGAAACAAGTGAGAAGTTAGCTAGTCCTTTCATCCAAGCTACTTTCATCTAAGAGTATAACAAGATTTTTGAGGTGCTCTAACTAATTTTAACCTACAGGTTTCTCCCTAAGCTCCAACCCATTAAAACCTATATTGACTTCTACCATTGCCTGGCTTTTTCTCAGGATAAAGTATAAGATGGGATTTCTTCTGAAACATATGTTCAGTTTCTGGATGATGGGGCAGAGTGTAACCTCAGCACACCTCCCAGCCACTGGGAGGAGGGGCTGACACTCTGCACGGTTTTGCTGCCATCCAGAGGGGTCTGGACAGGCTGGAGAAATGGGCTGACAGGAACCTCATGAAGTTCGACCCATGGGAGTGCAAAGGCCTGCACCAGAAGGAACAATCCTAGGCATCAATGTATCCTGGGGGATGCCAACCTGGAAAGATGCTTTGAAGAATGCTACCTTGGGGTCCTAAAGGACACCAAGTGGAATGTGATCCAGCAATGTGCCCTGGTCACAAAGAATACTAGTGGTATCCTGGGCTGCATTAGGCATAATATTTCCAGTAGATACAGGAAAGCAATCCTTCCCCTCTGCTCAACATGGCAACATATGGAATGCTGTGTCCAATTCTGGATTCCCTGGAACAAAAAAAAAGACATGGACATATTGGAGAGATTCCAGAGAAGGTCAGCAAAGAAGATAAAGGGATTGGACTGTTTTACATATGAGGAAAAGCTGAGAGAGCTAGGGCTGTACAGCCCAGAGTAAAGAAGGCTCAGGAGAATCCCATCAATGTATGGAAATACCTGGAGAGAAGGAGAAAAGAAAAGGGAGCCAGGCTCTCCTCAGTGATGCCGAATGACGGGACTGGAGACAGTGGACACAAACTGAAACACATGAGGTTGCCTCTGAACATCAGGAAGCAATTTTTTACTCTGAAGGGGACTAAGCACAGTCATGATTTTCTTAGGGAGGTTCTGGAGCTGCCCTTCATGGAAATACTAAAAGGCTGGCTGGACACAGTCCTGACCAAGGTCTAGGTGGCCCTGCTTGAACATAGTGTTTAGATTAGATACCTTCCAGAGGTCCCTTGCAACCTCACCCATTCTGTGATCGTGATCTACCACAGGTGCATTTAAAGGACATTTTACTTCATTCTGTTCATCTTGGTTTATATCTACTTGCTTCACAACACATTAGCAAAGCTAACACTAATGCCCATGGAGAACAAATCAGCTATAGGTCAGCTATCAAATGACCTAATTCCATATTTCCTATATCTTGTTTGGTCAGAGAGGGTAAAATATTACCTGACTGAAATCCTGGCATTTCAAACCACTGAAACCAACTTCCCTATATGCCAATTTCATATAAGCAAGATAGTAAGACTTATACTGCTGGCATTCGCTGTATCAGCTTCCCTAGAACATAGTCAAAAATGTTCTTACATCAGCAAACTTTGGATAGCTGACTAAGGCTCAGCTATTCCTACCATGTAAAGAGAAAGGAAGGAGTAAAATTAACCCAGCTGTTTCTAGGGAATGGTATTGGAAGGTGGAAGTAGAAATTGCTAGTTACTGGGTCATGGTCATTAGCACTATTTTTATATATGTTAGACCATCTAAGAAGACAAATTTCATCAGTATTGCTACAAACAAACTATTGAATTTTTAATGAAATAGAGTACATCATGCAGACACTGTGTTGATTCAGGAAGGATAGTCAATATTTTGTCCAGGATAAATTTGCTGGCTTAAACAGTCGTTACCTCAGCCACTCAAGTTTCCAGTGCAATTTTTAACCAGCAAGATGAATTTATACATACTAGAGTGTTGATTTGTTGTGTGGCTTTAGCATTCTCCTTGCTGGCACTGCCATAAGCAACTGCTGACTTAGCCTAGAGCTAGAGCTCAAATTAAACATGAGTTTTAGAGGCAGTTTGCAAGACCATGTGCTTGCTCACACTTCTCTGGGTACTGTCACAACAAGAGCAAAGCCAAGCACATTGCCAGCCTTTGTCCCATCTTCCCTTCCCTTGCCCCGTATTTTAAAACAAAATCACTGAAATCCAATTCCAAACACCAAAATAATGTAAACAGTGCTTGTTCTAACCTGCTGATTCTGACACCCACATATAACATGGAAGCCACAAACCATATAGATGCAATTTCTTTTCAGCTTTGCCCCTGAAGGCCTCAAAATGTTTTCACTAAGGTTTATACTGTGAGTTTCTCATAAAGATGTAAACAGGTATATACATGCCAAACATTTAAGATGATTACTTTTTATTTTCTTTTCCTAAAGTCTTGAATCATTAAACATAGTGTCCTTCATAGTAAGAGACTGCATTTGTTACAGGTCTCATATAAAGAGTTGGAAAGAAATCTTGTATCTTCTAGGTTAGAGTGATCCAGATTGGTTTTTGTCAGAAATAACAAGAGACTTACATACAGAATTCTTTTGGTCTTTTTGTCAGTCTTTTTGTCCTTCACAAGTTCTTTCCCATAAAGTTTCTCAGTATACTTGCTGCATAAAATATTCATTATAGTTTTCATCTCAAACACTAACTTTCTCTTCCCTGACAATCCAAGAGCAGACACACATGCTTGGTGTGTTCCTTCTGATATGGAGTGCACAAAGGCTGTCTTTTTTCAAAAGCGTTTGTCACTCAGGGTATATCAAACATCTGACTGTGCTTAAGTAAGTGGTGGCAAAGCACTGCATCTTTTTACAGTTCCCTGTTCTTACAACCTTTGCATTTTCACAAATAATATCAGTTCTTACTACCAAGTCAGAACCTCTGTCTAGGACCCAAACATTAATATCTGATTCAGATTTGAAAAACCACCAGCCTACTCTTGAAACAAGGATACATCCAAAAAACTGAGTGAATTTTCTCTCTCCTCCTAGGAATTTTGCTCAACACTATACATGAAATTCCCTCTTCAGGCAAGAATAATATTTAACTTTGAGTCTTCAGGAGGAAATAGCAATAGGAACTTGGAAAACATGGAAACTGGGAAAAGAAATAGAAGCCATGTTGAGACTTAACTTCTTCTTGTCAGTTGTTTAGGCAATTAGGAAAACAAACTATTGAGCTGAAGAAAACTATCTGTGACTTGAGCCAGATGTCTGAATGATGGAAGTCTGCCTTTTGGTGAGTACAAATCAAAAAGAAATTAGGGCTTTCTTCTTTGCAATATGGTTCTTATTTTTAGTGGTTGTGGCATTAGAATAGAATCATAAAATCATAGAATAATTTAGATTGGAAAAAGCTTTGATCATAAAGTCTAACCATTAAACTAACACTACCAAGTTCCCCACTAAACCATGTCCCTAAGCGCCACACCTGCATGTCTTTTTAATACCTCCAGGAATGGTGTCTCTACTACCACTGTGGGCAGCCTGTTCCAATGTTGGGCAACCCTTTTGGTGAAGAACTTTTTTCCTAATATCCAATCTAAACCTTCCCTGTCACAACTTGCAGTCATTTTCTCTTCTCCTATCATTTATTATGTGGGAGAAGAAACCAGCTTCCAGCTTCACTGCAGCCTCATTTCAGGCAGTCATAGAGTAAGAAGGACCCTTCTGAGCATCCTTTTCTCCAGGATAAACAACCCCAGCTTCCTCAGCCTCTCCTCATAAAACTTGTGCTCCAGAACCTTCACCAGTTTCATTGTCCTTCTCTTAACGTGCTCCAGCACCCCAATGTCCTTCTTGCAGTAAGTGACCCAGAACTGAAGAGAGGATCCAAGGTGTGACCTCACCAGTGCCAAGCACAGAGGGTCAATCCCTGCCCTGGTCCTGCTGGCTACACTACTGCTGATCCAGGCCAGGATGCCACTGGCCTTCTTGACCACCTGGGCACAGCTGGTTCATGTTCAGCTGCTGTTGACCAACATTTCCAGATCCTTTTCCTCTGGGCAGCTTTCCAGCCACTCTTCTCCAAACCTGTAGCATTTCATGGGGTTGCAAACGACCCAGCACCTGGCCTTATTGAACCTCATATAATTGGCCTGGTCCATTGACCCAGTGTGTCCATATCCAGATCCCTTCCAACCCTCCAGCAGATCTCACTCTGCTTGGAGTCGTCTGTGAAAAGACTGAGGGTTCACTTGAACTCCTCATCCAGATCATCAGTAAAGTTATTAAAAAGGACTGGTTAGAAGTTGCTATTTATTTTATGTCATTATTCTTTCATGTACTTCAATATAACTTTATTCCTAGACAAAATTTGGCAGCACTTTTCATTAAAAAGTATTGTTTGCTATTTTTAATATTTCAAATGTCATGGCAATTTTTACAGTGGGAATTTTTTTATTAAGATTTGTTTGCTAAAACACTTTTTTTTTTTAAAAGGCTGTTGAAATGAGGTTTTGTTGTAGAATACTAGAAAAGAACATTTTTAACTGCTTTGAGAAGATTACATATCTGCCTAGCCTTGGGCCACCTTTGTGTAATAACCACTTCATGGTTATATAAACTGCGCAGACAACACAGGGAAGTTGTGTTCCTAAACACAAGGAGTACAAAGCCCCCCAGACTGCTCTGACACCTCCTGGTCTACAAGGCACACGCAGCAGGAGAGAAGAGACTGCACACATTCCCCTCTTGTCTCTCCACACTGAAGGCCAAATTATGTAATCAGATAGGAGACAGTGCAGTACCCCACTAATAACAAATCAGAGGTACTGCATAGGGACAGGAGGGAAACTGGTGGAGAAAGAAATAACCAAAACCAAATGGAAAGTGACAGTGACTTAAGAAAGAAACTTTTGAGTGCTCCAGAACTGTTTCACACAATATAAGTTTGCCATTTGACAAGCTCAGTGCCTTGTCATGTAAAGTCAACAAGAAAAAATTAGAAGGAATTTCTATTATTACTGCTAAATGTACTCCTGGAGAGTGCATCAAAGAGTGTATTTCATAGCTGTAACAAGATATAAGCAGGCTTCTTGGACCTCTGATCATGACCAGTAGCTGGAACTGTATGTTGCTGTTCAGATAAGTTGCGATAAAACCAGTCACTGTCATTATTTGAATTCCCACTAGAATGTTTCAAAAGTCAGAAAGAACTCAGGTTTAGAGTAGCTGTAAGCATTGTGATGAACCGTAAACTAATCTCAGAAAGATAACAGACACCATGTGGATATTTTACTGTAAATTTGTTTCTACAGACAGTTAGAGGAGTCTTATGGCAGCTGGGTAATTCTTCCTGCATGTGTCACAATGCTGTTAAGATTTAAGCCTTAATTAGATTCTTGTTAAAGTTTATTCTTGAGCAATATCAAATTTTTATGGACCTTTCATGGGGCATCTATTACAAAGAGCAGTTACAATATTTAAAATACCTTCTGTCTAAAAACTGATAAAATTCTCGTGACAGGTTCTGCAGCCAAAACTGATTATCTAACCAGCCTAATTATACACAACTTTGATCTTTCAACTCTTCCATTAAAAAAAAAAGAGTTTTTTTTTTTAAAAAAAAAGAGTTTAGAGCAACACAGGACTATTCACTGTAGGTCAGATATTGTTTGTGGAAGACAGTTGCACAGAAGCCAACAAGACTGCCCAGACCACCTGATCCTCCTTCAAGTAAACATAAAAAAATCTAGCACACTCACTGAAGCTTGCTAGCACTGCAGAGTCCTGCTCTGTGCCTCTGGGCCAGAGGGAGAGGGAGAAACTACCTGTCTGACTCCATATTAGGGGCAGAAGCACATCTGAGAAGCAAACAGTATGGAAAACAGTTTAACTGACATCCCTGAGCAGACAAAGATTAGTTAAGCAAAGCACCAGCAGTAGAAAAGTACTAAAACAACACCCAGTACAGCAGCAAGCTGAGGTTTAGGCACAGGTGTCTAGTCTTCAGTTCTGTACGCCTTTCTCAGTTGTTCTTACAGAAATATATTTTAGGCCTCTTCTCTAGTTCAATATATAAAATAATTTATTTTTTTTAAAGTTATAGTCAACAACAGTCTGGTCAGTTAACTTCCAATTACAAAGCACAACACAAAAAGCCTTCCCCAGAATTTTAAACAACAGTAAATAAACAATGAGAGCTAACCAGGGAATACATTAATACAATCAGTTGATAAATGTATTAAATTAGTAAAATTTACAGTGAACATTTGCAAATTTTAATATACACATCCCAAGAGAAACAAATGGAAGAGTAGTTTAGCTGAAAATAAAATTAATGAGAAATAATTCCCTTTTCCTCAAAAGCACAAGATTCTATCGTTAGCATTGTTAGCACATGATTATGAGTCATTATTTTGAGAAAAAGCAGAGATAAAAAGGATTCTTTCCTTGATTATAAACCACCTGTACTTTATCACATCAGTGTAACACATTAGGTGTGTCACTAGTTATCTTGTTCTACAAATAAGCAAGCTCCATATATTTTCAGGCTTCAGTGAGCTTGCTGGCACTCTGTATCAAGAAGATATTTCAGAAAAATCATTCTGTCTTTCCTCCATTTCTAAAGTGTTCCTCATGACTCATTTTTTATGGTCACAGTTAAGTTGGGCTTCATGGATGCTTGGAATATTTTGAGGGTAAATCCTACTAAGGGCAGACTAACCACACAGTAAGGGTAGAGGAATGTAAATCTTATGAAATCAAATAAAGCTGGCTAAAAAATTACTGCCTGTAAGGTAGCCACAGTAGCAGTCAGCTTTTACTGCTTTTTGCCGTCTTTTTGCAAATTAAGGCATGTTTATGCCAATTCTCACTGAAGTATTCTCCCTCTTAAGTGCAGAAGGCTAAATTCACACATGCAAACAGGCAGCGTTAGTTTGGCCCTGGGGAAGCAAAATCTCAAAACTTTTCTCACTCCATCATGGTCAGTTTTGTGCTGACAGCCAAAGGCAATGTTTTCTAAACTGTTTCCAGCTCCTTTCCAAACCACACACTGCCGTATAGCTCTCAGGTCTCCCCTTCCCCCAGCCACTCATAGGATTATAGTGTTCCAACTCTCCCCACAGAAGAATTAAACAAGTATTTTTGCACTTCTTTTTCCTTGCATTCCTTTCTCAGCAGATAGAGGCCTGCTGGCATTTTGGGGAATATTTTGGGTTTGTCTACATCACACAGCAGACCAGACTGCAGGGACTTTGCGCTTGTACCAAGTGGACTAACACTGAGACTAGGTGCAGTATTTCAACACCAGCAGAATGGTGCCACAAGGCACTTAACCTTGCTGAAAACACAGGTTTTGTGTTAATCTATCTGTTTGCAAATGAGCTGCCCACATGTTATGTTGTTTGGCAACACGATGATTAACTAAAACATAGAGATGTTCTAGCTTTCTATGACCTCTTACAGCTATGGATAGGGCTGAGGAGGTATGTTGATGGTCTAAGGAAACTGTAATGACATCTAAATGCATAGCTTCTGGAGAAATTTATTCTGTGTTTTAAAAAATGAACAGAGATGTAACCACTTTATGAAGAGCAGAAACTTAGCTGGAAAGTCAGAACAAATAATTTTACCCTTGTGGTCTTTCATGAGGCATCACGAGGAGTGCAGCATACTCTGTCTCTGAAGAAAGAGGCTAAAGAAGAGACTGTTCCCTTTGCAGTCATCAATTCCTATGTATGATCTGTTAGATTGTCTGTAGGATTACTTTGTAATGCATAAACTGGAGGGACAAGAGAGGAACTGCTAACAGTCTCAAAAGCAGTAAAGGAATGCAGACCCTTCCTCTATGCGTCACAATAGAAATGCAGCTTACCCAATTGTAATTTACAGGACTGATGAAATGTCAGAGGTAACCACACGTGTAATCTGGGTGGCTCTGAGCCCTCCAAGGGAGGACAGCAATATTGTAGGAGCTCACTTTGCATCATTGCCTCTCTGTTTACTGGCCACAATCCTCACATGCTACAGGACACGTCAAAGGAAAGACCAGAGTCTTGTCCCAGGTATTGTCTCACAACCCATTCTACTTTTGGTGTTTTAGGGCTAGTTTCCAGATCTCCTTGCTCTACTGGAAGCTGTGCCAAATGAGTATTTTCCCGTGACATCTGTTTATCAGGCAGCCAGTACCTGAATTCAATATTTCCTGATATTTCCTAAAGAGCTATGCTTTGGGGCTTATCAACAAGTCTGCAGGTACTTCTTTTGATCAAGAAATGGGTTTAGACAGATGAAGCTCACAGCCAGCTGTCCTTGCTTCCCATTGTTTATCAACCAAATTTAAGCATCAGTCTCTGCAATCAATACAAATGTTTCCTTGTTAAGTGAAACAGGAGGGCAGAGAGAACTGTGCATCTTATCCATTCAGCAGATCCTGAGGTACCAGCACACAGCTCTCTCCTGTCTGGCTTCTAAATGCAAGATTTATGCATATAGAAGTCCTATCTGGCCTGGGATGCAGGCCCAAATTCACACAGCCCAAGTTTCATGTCACCTTCAGTACTGTGTGCCCTCCTTAGCCAGATGCTTCTGAGGATCCAGAGCCAGACCATGGGGAACATGAGCTGTGGAACACAGTGGGGTAATATGAGCAATATTTCCAGCCTCTGACACTACTATAATTACCTTTTTCCTCAAAGTGGCTTAGACCAGTGATTCATCTTACAAGCTGTTTTACTACTTGCATACAGAATGATCTCTTTTCTGTCACTACCAGCTGAGATGTGCACAAGTTCAGTAATTTGGGCCTGTCTTTTTGCACACACTGTCTCATATTAAATTATCTGAGAGGCACATGCAGTCTCTGAGCCCAACGTGAATATTTGCCCTTATTCTGCTTGAAGTTTAACTAAAAGTTTTTAAAATTTAGAAAAAGAGTGAAAACCAGGCACTTATATCTCATGTTTGTATAATTCACACAATTCTTTGTTGTTTTGGGGTAATGTATAACAAATAACAGTGTAAAAACCCTATCAATTCCTGCAAACATCATTGTAATACTCATTATGGTCATGCTGATTGCTGATTTAGTTATTTCATTTTTCTGGGCTTCCAGCTGCATGGGACTCATTTGAATATCACCAAGAATCATAACACAGCAGGCCCTTTTGATCTGGACATGGATCAGCTGCATCACAACAGTGAATGTGGCTGCTTTCATTAGTCTTCTAACATGGCATGCAACTGCTTCTCCTGGAAAACTACTCTGAATACTACATTTGGTAAGCTGTGTAGTGTTCAAAAATACCACTGAAACTGTGTAGGTTAATTGTATGCTCAGGTTATAAGACTTCAACCTTTAGATGAAGGTTCCTCTTCAAAATCCTAGAAAAAAATATTCAAAGGCATGAATCGCTACTAGTCCTGAGAAGGGACAGAGGAAAAGGATTCAAAGGGCTCAGAAATGTAGAGCTGAGAGTGGCTGAGGTCATGCTGCAATCATAGAACCCATAGAATATTGGTGAAATCCTTTAAAAAAACCCAAACAAATTGCTACACTTAAAAGAGTTTTGACTCTATAATTACAGGCATGTGATATACCATCCTGTACATGCATTATAACATGATCAGCACACCAGTTCAGAAACTCTGAAAATCAGTTCTCTCCAGTTGTCCTCAAGTTTCATGTGGTTTTCTTAGTCCTTGTGAATCTTAAGAAAATTTTGAAGAATAGTATCATGTTTCTGTTTCAAACATATCCTATGGGTCCTTAAACTGCCTGAATAAATACAATAAAATTGGAAACATTTAAAATAAAAAAATTGGTGAAACCTCCAATCCATAAATCACCTAATTGACCGTTCTAGGAAATCCCACTTAAGAGATGTTTCTGAATGCTACTGAGTATTTGTTGCCTTCCAAGGCAAGACTGATTGATTTTTTATTTTAGTCTGTTTCCTAGGTAAAAGCTGCATTTGAAGTATTAGGCTCATCATCATGCCTTGGGCTGTAAGATTCACTAAACATTATCCAATCAATAAGAAACAATCACGAGTCAGAGACTTGATAAGAAAATAGCAGAAGGAGAAGAAGGAGCCCATTTGTACAGATCACACTACACGATGCAGCATTAGAACTCTGACAACAAGGATTCGATCAAATAAAAACTACAGCTTCAAAGTGAAATAGGATGGTCGGGGTGGAAGAGAGCTGAACACAACTCAGAACAGAGCCCATCCTACAGGAAATGCCAAGAAATCTTGCAGAACAAACCCCTGGTAAAGCCAAATAGCACAAGATTGTGGTTGCAATCAAGTTTAAAGTGAACAGCTCAAGCTGTTATGGGAGGAAGGAAGGGTAGAAGACCATTTAACAGCTTTTCCCAGTTCTTAAAATACAGCAAAGAAGCACCATTGAAAGGACTTGATTGGAGAATGAAATAATCTGCTAAAACAAACAATAAGGATCTGGAAATTTAGACAATTAACAGTTCCATCATCTGCCAAAAGGAGATGCAGGAAGCGAAAGCACTGCTATGTCCACAATGTCTGCACCACCTAAGGAGCTTCTGAGGAGTGTGAGATGTGATAGTGTATGCTACTCACAGAAGATTGTGTAAGAGGCACACAACTATCAACACTTAAAATGCCTATTTTCCTTATAAGATGGTGCTGATCCCAGAGCTTTTGCCTAGTTGATCTACCTTACCACAGCTAACCAGGGTGTTGACTTTAGCCAGCATCAGCTATGATATTGTCTATTACTAAAAAAATATTGTTGGAATGAAAATTTGCATTTTTGACTTGTGAAGGATACATTTCAAAGTTTAAGCCAGATTAAAAAAATGATTGAAATCTGTATCAAACAGTTAAACTACTCTGAATTTAATTAGAAAGACACTGAGCTTTTTGATATGTAGAAGTTTTTTAATTTGTCATCCTGATTTATAACAGGAGAGGAGATTTAAAAAAAAATTGATGAAGGACAAGGACTAGTTTTTCTTGAGTGTTGCAGAAAAGACCCAGAGACTGAAATAATGTTGGAACTATACTGACAAAGAGTGGACTGAGGCTTTTGGCAACAGGTAGGTATACTTCATGTAGGTCTCAACTGTATTGAGATATATATATATATGGATGTATACCCCCACATCCATATAGGTAGTTCATACATTATATTTGAATGATACTTTAAATCTCATTTCTATTAAATTGGCATTAAGTCCAAGTAATTTTTGTATATAAAGAAATACATATACTTTAGGGAATTAATTTTTTTTGTTGCTTTCACCATTGTTGGTAGAATCCTGCCAAGCTCCCAACACTCTCTACCATGCCCACAGAAGAAAATCAGGTAGGATCAAGTAGAAAGCTGATGGGCTAACCCCTGGGCTGCTGTTTGACGATATTTGTAGCTGGATTGGTGACATGGCCTTGATTAGTAGAAGCTATTGACAGGCTGGTTTTCTGCCTGTGGTGACAAGAGTCTTATTGTCACACGCACTGCACATGTTGCATATTTTTATTTATCTCAACCTCCCAGTACTGGAGATATCTATTTCTATTCTCAGCCATAGAAAGGGAACCCTGCAGGGGCCATGGTACCTGAGAAGACAAGCATAAAAGTGATCAGGATGTGACTAAATGGGATTTATTGCTCCAGGTGAACAAGATGAAAACACCATCTCACATGGAGCATGACAGAGCACCACACAGAGCACAGCCAGTATGGGCTGCTTCTGCAGAACTGTCTCGGGTGTGTTACCTGGGTGCTACAACATCCCTGAGAGGATATCAGGGACTGTGCAGTGTGCCCAGCCAAGGGCTTTGGCCATTCTGGACTGTTTAAGTACAAAAGAGATTAAAAATGAAACTAAGCAGAAGGGAGCACTTTGATGGTCACTTGTCATTCCTCTTTTAAATAAGTGATGAGACTTTCTCTTCTAATATTAATCTCTTTTCTCACCGTTTCTCTCTTGCTGTCTCTCCAAGTCAGTAATTTCAGGTGGCACATCTGCTCTCCCTGTCCACAGCACAATGCCATCTACAGGTCACTGCTGATGGCGGCAGATTCTGCACATCCCTCCGATTTGTGACCTAGAAATTCATTTATGATTACAGCAGAATAAATAGCGTGCATTTGTGTACTGCACTAGTACATACAAATAAGTAAAAAATACTGAAAACTGGCCTACTGTGAATAAAACTCATATGGGAAAGGGTGGAGAAAAATGCATTAGTTCACTTATGTCACAGTCAGCCTTGGCAAGTCTCCTCCTATTTGTGTGATAAATATTTTCCATTATAGAAATACAGTCAAACATAAAATTTTAATTAATTCTCAATGCACTTCTGGATTCACTCGGGGAGGAAAAAAAAAAAAGCAAAGGACTTCTGGTGCCAAGCAACACAGATAGGCTTCTTAAAGGAGCCATCAGTTTGATTTCATTGTCGCTGTGGTGGCACCATATTCCAACATGAAGGCCAGGAAAAACCAGATCCCTCTGGGGTACAGAAGGGGCAGGGAGCATCCAGGATGCAGAGCTCAGGTATTTGTCAGTAGCCATTTCCAGTGGCCCTGCGCTGCTGCAGCAGAATAACATGCAGAGGTGCCACCTGCCTTTCCTTCCTGGAGTGAAGTGCTCCAGTGTGGTTCTGCAGTGATAGAGACAATATTCTGACAGGATATTTCTAGCTTCAACATTCAAGCTGTCAAGGCTGTTGTCACTTCAAAGCAGGCTCTCTTTCCTCTGAAGTCATTACATAACCACCAGTTTTGTTTTCCACAGTCACCAGAAGCTGCCCACATGAAAACAAATCACTGGAGGATAGAGCAGGTAAAATACCAAGGTCTGGTTTTTATTTCTCATTTTTGTCTCTTCTCTTTCTTACCTTCCCTATATGTAGATGACCAGGAAAGGATATTTATCATTAGAATTGTGATTATATGTCTCAGATTTAACTTCAAGTATGGAAATGTAATAAAATTGTGATTCATGACCAAGGAAAAGAAGAGAACCATAATCCAGAAGCAGATTGAAACTTGTTGATTAAAACATGCAAAAGCACTTAAGCATATATCAGATTCACAAGAAATATAACGTTTATTTAAAATTGTCATTTAGTTTGTGATCAGTTGGAAATATATTTGGCACTTCAAAAAGCACATTGCAAAGTAAATCCCTGCTCAAAAATTAAACAAATCTAAAGCCTTTTAATTATGTAGTTGAGATGGTGGTGTGGATATCCTGTCTATGCAGAGCTCTACTGTTCTTCATTTTGAAAAGTGAGAGTTTGTAGTGAGGAAAAGGGTAAAACCACAGCTTTGCATTTAATAACTGATATCTGCCGTAGCCTTACAAGATCTCTATATATCAGAATTCACACAAGCCTATTCTACAGCTTTGCAAGTGGAACGGTTCAAAATTATTTCAATAAATACAAGCAAAAAAAAGCTGTATGAGATGCCTTTTTAGTTCAGCATTTGCTGAAAGAAAAACAGGGAAAGATCCCTCAGTATGCTACATGTCTTCAATCAACTGAAGCCAAATTTAAACTTTTTTAGGTCCATATGCAGTCATATTATAAATTATCTACAAGGAACTGTAGGCCTTTAACACTCAGGGAACTCCAATCTCCTTAATAGAACAATAGAGGCTTCATGTCAGGTTTTTCTTGTATTATAATTCCCCAGGACACAATATATGTACAGAATTGAATAACATAGGGCCCTGTAAGATACTACAATAAGTATGACTCATCTCAAATGAGGGGTAAGGAAACCTCTCACTGAGCTCCATGGCAGAGTCTGATAAAGCCAAAGCACATGAATTATCTGCCTAGCTAGGAACTGCAGCATACAGCACATGATGTCTTACACCAGATGTCACTGTATCATGCATGATGAATATCACATCTTCATTACAGACTTGCCCTGATAAAATCTGTATGTATGGTGTTGCAGCAAAAAGCAACATTTAACATTCAGTAAATCCATTTCCCTATGTTCTGATTAGCAAAGCAATTTTTTTCTAACATCTAAAGGAACTGCTACCATCCTTTTTTTCTTCCCAGCTGTGCAAGATATCATTGCTTTCTAAAATGGGATGCAAGCTGAAAATGAGAAGCTGGGTGTGTCAGGGTTATTTCTATTTTGACTTAGAGAAATATAATTTTGCATCCTCTTTTATTTCCCTATTTTTCACTCTTTCAAAGGAGGAAAGACATACAGTTACATACAACAAAAATGGACACACATTCTCCTTTTACAAAGGGCTTAATTTAGTCCTTGAGTATGCACAGAAATCCTCCCTGCAGCAAAGTGATGTCAGACTATGTGTACCCCTGCAGTATATGGAAATCCTGGTTGCCATGAGAACCAGACTGCTTCTCTGCTGAGGTTTCTGCACACTGCTAGGAAGACATGCCTCCATTTTGCCACAATGAAGAAGCTCAGATGCAGGATGCCCCTGCCAGGCTGGGTGGCCCTGACACTGCTACCCTCTGGCCAGTGGTCCTTAATTTGCTCCAGCTCTGCCACTGAAATGAATCTGTAAATGTGTCAGATAATCACGATTATAATTCTGAAGCAACATCCTTCCCAAATATATTTCTTCCCTCTTCTGCCTGCCACCCTGGAAAAATAAAATAGGAAGCTACTTGGACTTGAAGCAGTATTAAAACCCACAATATTTTATTGTATTATGAAAGAAATCAAAGCTACACTGCCACAGTGAGATCTCAGGGGATCTCTCAGATTTATATCTCTAAGCAGCCATTTTTCCAAATGCTGCTGCATACACATATTGCCCTCCTGAACACAATTAAAGCAAATACTGCTGCAATAACTGAACTTTGTGCTCCCAAACTAAAGGAAAAGTTTTTTTTTCTCTTTTCTCTTTTCTTTTTCTTTTTTTTTGGTCTTTCTTTTTTTGCTAGGGACACAAAATGAGCTCCTTCCGATACAGAAGTATTTAAAGCTGATCAATGAAAAAGAAAATGCTATTTTTTATTTCTCTTCAAATATGATCTCTAGAAAAGTCATCAAGACACTGACCTATGTAAAATTCTTAAGCTGCAACAAATGAATAATCTTTATCACATTCTATAATTAAGAGAAATATAATATGGCAACAGGTACACTAATACTCATTGGAGGAAAAGGCTATAAGGGAAACAGCTTTGCATATTCCTGCTGGCTAACACAGAACTAATCAAGTGGACAACCAAAACTAAACCAAAACATAATGCCCCCAGTTGATCCAAGCCACAAAACTCCATTTCTAAATGGCCTGATCTCAACTTTTAATATTCCTTTTGTGCTCTGGAGAGCATTTGAGAGCAACAGAAAGTGTTTCTCAGTTTCACAGGTATCTAGGAACTCACATGTCTGCCACTGCAGTTCCATTAACTTGAGCGTATCAGCTCTTTCTTTTCTCTGATGAATCTAAACAATTAGCAGTTGTGTTAAACTTAAGTCACTTGTTTTAAACCTTTGCTTTACTTATATATTTTGGCTTGTCTGCTGAACATGATGTAGGCTTCTGTGCTGAAATGTCATCCATTTTTTCTAATTGTATCATCTAGCCTAGAAAAAGGTGTTCTCTCAGTCTGATAAACCTGGCAATTGATTATGTATTTTTTTTTAATTATTATTCTAACATTATGGGAGGATGAACTCAAAACAGCCGTGAGCATGATTGATTCAGGACTAGTTCTTAAATCTGAATGAATGGTACAGCAAATCTTTTTCCTTTCTGCCCAATATTGCTCAACACAGAGCAGCACATTTCTGTGTTCAACCAGTAGAGGACAGTGGTGAATACAAACACCAGCAAGCCCATTACTCATATTTCATACACGAAGGAACTTCTCAGTATGAAGTCGTGTGTTTCTTGCCATTTCAAAATCCAGTTCACATGTATGAAATCAATGCATGACAAAAAATACAGATTACAAAGAACCATCATAAAAAATGTAAATAATTATGCTTCATGTATGTGGAGTGTAATCTTATTTACGTAGAACATTGCTTGGGTCCCATTCAAAGACCTTGACTTGGTCCTTGTTCAAAAGGCTTCAAAGCTTTTCCTAAACAAAAGACAGACCTACACTGCAAATCCAATAAGCATTCTGCTTATGTTAGGAATGCAGGACAGGACCCTCAGTGTAATTATTTCTGTTCTTTAATATAAGCCAGAGTCCAAGAAGCCAGTAAAGTTACACAAAAGTCCACAGAGTTTTAGCCTGCATCAGAAGCAGTTGCACCTCTTTGAAGAGCAAGTTATAAAAGAATACAGATCTAATAGCTTTTCAGGTTTTCAGAAAAAAAATCTATATTCAATTTATCTGTCTACCTCAATTCAGACTCTGTATGCTTTCAGTGAAAGCCATCAGGATTTTTGGTGCAGGTACACTTCTATCTAAATGCCCTGGACTGCCAGTTTACTTAGCTAAATGCTATGGTTATTTGACATCTAAAAAACTTTCCTACTTAAAAAATAAACAACCAAAAAAACCCAAATCCAAACATGGCTGCATGTTCCACAGTAACAGAGCTATAACATTTTATTGGTACTTAAAATGTTACCTGTCCTGGCTTGGTGGTTTTCACTTTGTTTTGCCACTTCAATGGCAAGTTAAATAATGTAAAATTGAGTTAAAAACTATATATTATTTCCCAACACGGAGCACACAAGCGAGATATTTTGTTCTTTCTCTCACTTAAAAAATGGTACCTTTGAGGACAATGCTCATAGAAGTTACAGGCTATATCAACCAGAAGAAACACTTCAGTGTTTATGTAAACTTTTTTGCATGAGAGAGCACAGCTCACCAATTTCCATCATGTTACATTTTCAAAGTGACATTCCACAAAGCCCTGAAGAGACCAGCACGTAACAAAAAGTGTCTCCCAGGGTCCAGTTTCATCATATCCATCTGCAGCAATAAAAAGCACCTATTAATGTAATACGTAAAGAGTGCTTATTTACAGGAAGAGGCGACCAGGAGAGACCTTTTAAAGACATTGAAATAAAGAGACAAAACTCCACTCATAGGAGTATTCAGTCAACCAATATATTCAAGTGCTTCTCCATGAAAATATCTGGCTCATATTCTGATATTTTAGAGCATTGAAATTTTTTTATATTCAATTAAGACATGGCATATTGAGAATTGTGATTAATATTTTCTTTTCAGGAAATGTAATATTCACCAAGTACAAAAATAAATTACCCTCTGGTTTACTTCAGTATATGTATGGATTTTGAGTTTTGCTTTAGATTGCTGTTTAATTATGTCAAAATGTGGGGTAGTAAGAGTTACAGGAACAACTATATTTACAGGAATAGGGTTCTGATAGCAAGCATATATCAAAGTCTAGGCATTGCAGTGACTTCAGAGAGTCTCAGGTCCCAGGGGCCTTGGAATTATGTCAGAATCTAAAATTGCCTTTTAAAAAATACATGCATCTCTAGACTTTGCTACTGAAAAGGTAAAGAGAGTGCAGCCAACTCAGTGGCACTAAGTGAGCCTGCAGACAGTCTGAATCAATCAGTCTCGGCGTGGTGACCTACCAGCAGCATCTCCCATCCAAGGCTGCTTGCTCCAGGCACTCCTGTCAGCAGCAGACTCTGAACGGCTGGGTGGACTCCTCTTGGAAAAGAACAGAGCACCTAGCCATGTTAATTTGGTCCCAGTGGAGTTCAGCCACAACAGTCACTTTCAAAGTGTCCATATGACCTCCAAATTAATTTGCATTAGGGCAGGTGCAAGTAGTTGCTTGCTTGAATAAAACAAGTCAATAGCTTGTTTTGTTTATCTAAATGAGAAGGAAAACATGTAATATTTGAAATCTGCTTCTTATTCTAACAGTTTTTTGTCATCTAGCAGTACTAGACAGACAATAGTCACTAGATAATATGTGCTGTGCTAAAGTTTTGCTCATAGCTGCATAAACGATCCATTTATGTCTGTCAATGGCTGTATAAACTGTCTAAAAACTAAGAATTTATGTTTGCAGATTATTGATATAAAAGGAAAACACTCTGGCACTGATGCATAAATCCAGGAATGGATACATTAGGTTTTTCCTTCTTTGAATTATACAATCCCACTGCTTCTCCATACAGCAAACTACCAAATGCTGTTAATATTGTCTATATATCAACCCACAATAAGAGAAAAAGAAAGCCTTAAAGCTCACCTCTGTTTTTTCCAGTTGACTGACCTGTGAAAGAAGGATGGGGGATGTGGAGGGGTGTGGAATTAATGCTTTAGATTTTCCCCCCTTTCTTCTTTTTGCTCTGCAAAGAGCAAGGGTAATTGTTTCCTGGAGTGAAAAGATTTAGTATCTTTATACCATGAAAAAAATTCAGTGAGGCTGTTTGTGAGAAGCAGGAGGAGAAAAGGAGACTGCCTAAATGTGAAGAAAGAGGCACTTGCTCAGCCATCTGTTCCCGTGTGCTGTCACCAGGCTGCTCTGCAGCAGAAGAGGCAGCTGCTCCCTTTTCCAAGAGCTAACATGAGATATTGGAAAGAACACCCACCTTCTCACTCTGACCATACCCACAAAGGATCACAGCAAGTAAGTTTATGGTACCCATATATTTGTGATGCAGGCTCAATTCCTCTCACGGTGCTCTGCTGCCTCGCATAATATTAGCAAGCTGAGTTTTCCTCTCAGGAACAAATGCAAGTGGATTAGCAGTAGCATACTCTGCTCAGGACTCTGCTTCACATACATTACCCTCGCTGTGTTTTATGCCAATGGTGTTTCAGCAACCTGGTCCTAAGCTCAGGAACAAAGATTGCTGAAGAGGCTGCATGAAGGAAGGACAAGAACAAAAGCCCCACTTGTTAACAGGGAAAATAAGTAACAATCTGGCTGTTAATGAAAGGAAGCGAGACCAATGAGGGAACAAAACTTAGGACACCAGCTGCTAGAGTATGAACTGGGACTAAGGTTTGCCTTTGCCATCTGCAGAGTGCATTTCCTCAGCCTATGAACTGGATCTTTGCTTTGCCAACATCACGACGTCAAAGTGTAAACTCACCTTTTTGTTTCTTTTGTTTTTTAAAGCTTTAAAGAAAGTCCATTTAATGCTATTCATTTAGTGGTCTTTGTCCAGTCATTTTCTACCAGCTTTTGTCTCTGTTTTTAGTAGCTCAGATTAAGTTTCGTCCAGGACTAACCAAGATTTATAAGAATCCCAAGACTTAATGTCCTGCAACTGGGGAATTTCTGTCCTTCTTTATTTTATTTTTGGGAATAATATATTTTGTTTCTCTTTGAAGACTGGATGTAATGACACTTGTCAAAGAATAAGGGATACTCCTGTAGAGCAGGTGAGCTTGCCCAGAATAAAAACAGGATCAGAAACAATGTGATTCAGGAGTCAGGAAAACATTGCTCAATGTCAGAAACTCTGTGTTGTGTTTATGAGGCAAGGTTTTGGAAGCCAGGCCAGGCAAGGGCAGGACTTCAGGGGTTACTTGAGTGAGAAGACATCACAAGCTGTGCCCTGTGCCAGACAGCCAAACTGACTGTAAAGCACTTCTTAAATAATTATGCCTGGAACTTAAATCCTCCTGCTTTACATAGTTTCAGACCTTCATCTGGTAGGAGCCTTCTCTCCAGCAGAAATCCTGGAACAAATGCTTATAACAAAATATTCAAGGCTGAAAAGGAGTACTTTTAAATGAAGCCCAGAAAACCCTCTCCTTTATTACAGAATTCCCTGTGTCTTTAGCAACAAATATCAGCACCTTCCTTTCTAATCCAGCAAAGCACATAAGCATATGACTAAAGATGCACAAAACCACATGTGAATGTCTGGAGAGATTTTCTCTCACAAGAAACAAAAAAAAGGATTAATTTATTACATTCACTTTTATCAGCATGCTGTTCTGAAGCTTCCTATCCATGGGAACAATGAAGGCTTTTTCCTTTTTCTAGTAAAGTGGACAGGTTTATTTCCACGGCTGTGATTGAAGAAGAAAATAAAATCTGTATCTCTGTTTACTTATGAATAGACTGTAGTGAGAAAGGTATATATAAAAAATATTTTTTCCATGTGAATATTCAATCCTGGATGATGATGTCTGAGGCAGGGAGTTCTGTAGAAATGCAGAAAGGAATCATTTATATTAATGCAGTCCTGTGACAATAATAAATGGTAACTCTTTTCTGGTTTTCAGTTCATAAGAAGTCATGTTCAGGGATGAAAAGTCATGGCTTCTAATGTGAACCTTACAAATAAATGCAGACAGAGATAGTCTGTCACCATGGGGTATCTGGAGCCAACTTTCAGAATAGCCCAGTCTGGTTTTGTTATTTCTGAAATCTGAATCTATTTTGCTCCCATGTTATTTCAAGTCAATTGGAATTTATTTTAAAATTGTTTCTTGAAAGCTGCTCCTCCAAAAGTCTGGACTAATTTATATAATTACATATAAAGACATGTATATGTGTGTATATTTATGCATTATTTCTCTATACAAATCTTATATCTCTACTAATGTTGAATCATTAGCCTACAACACTGAACCACGTCCTTATCTGGGGTGGGGTTTTTTGCACGTTAAAACTTGGTTTGAATGTTTTTGGCTCTTATTTCCAGAAGTGTCTTACCTTCTGCAGGCAGTTGTTCAGCACTGCTGTAGTTTCTAGTCTGTGACACACACTGGCAATGACATTTGAACTGATCTCTTAGAGTGCTTGTCTCAGCAATAAGCATCGACTGGCACATATAAATAAGGTTTCTTTTTAGAAATCTGTCCATTTTACATCACCATTTATGTCACGGTGAAAGCATGAGGCAAACTGAACACTTTGGTGCAGAATCAGCGATATCCTGAAATTATTTATATATATAAAGACCAAAACCAATGCAGAAATGTAATGAGATGTTTAGTTTGAGGGTGATTAAAATTTGTTAAGTAATCATTAAAACTCCTTTTTCTTTCCTTGATGTGAGACTTCAAGTAGAACATGACTTAAAACCTCAGTTTGTGATTGTTGCATGTGAATCTGCTTAAATGTATCTCAGGAAAGTATCAACTGTACTTGTCCTCAAACCATAGAAGTTTTCACATATTCTCATTTTCATCAACGGTATGGTACCTTTCCTTTGCATCTGATTTAAATTCTTCTAAAGTTTACTCTAAGATCTGTAGCCAACCCTAGTCCCAAATTTTGGTCCTTTGTACAAATGTCATTTCTTTACCTAAACTCTTATGAGAGTGACAGTTTTTCCATGTTGTCCTTTATAGGTTATATACCTTATAAGCTATATCCTCTCACATTTCTCTCCATAACTGGGTTAATGTGCTACAGCAGACTATCAGAAATGTGCTTTTTCGTTTTCGGTTCTCTGATTCCATGGATGCTTTACTACTACTCAGTAACATTAATACAGTTATATACTTCTGCTTTACATATAACTTTTGTTTCTCATCAGTATTATTCCTACTACATTTGCATATAACTTATTCCTACTTTATCTTACAGATTTTTTCCCTGCTCCTCCCCCACCTCCAAACACTTATCCGACCATTTTTCACTTAACTGTTTTAGAAACCATATTTCCTTTTCCCTGACCAACTTTTGTTATCTATCTAATCATAGGTGATCTGCCTGTCCCCTAGAAAGTTTCCCTTTCATTCCTCGTTCTTTTAGGAAGGACACGTTCTTTGTTTTGTACGAAGGGTGGAGCCTGACTTTTCAGAACAGGTGTTCAGGCTCTTCCTATGAAGCTTGAAAAGAACAAAAGGTCAAATTCAGCTGCAATGGATAAGATCTCATCTCAAATAAAAGAATTTGTTCACAAATACTTTTAAGACAAGAAAAGAGAAAAAAAAGGAAACATGAAGAAAAGCACCTCTAGATAACCAACTTGCCTCTATCCCCTTTTTGTTTATTTGCAAAGACAAATCTGAAAGACAAACTACAAATATAAAGACTAAGACATGGTGCAGTAGGCAGTGATGATGCTACTTTTAAAAGACGATGTTCATGGGGTTTTTTTAAGGGTGCATTAAAAGGAATTTTAGATAAGAAAAAGAAAAAAAAAACAAGTATTACTACGCAAAATGTTTGCCTCTTTCAAGCACATACAAAATTGCTCAGTACAACTAAAGGAGAAAATTCTGTCTCCTTCAGAGCCATTACTTTTTTTCAGTTACATCTTTCCACTGGAGAAGTTCATGCAAGAAATTCTGGTTGCTGAGGGATCACAAGATACTGCTTCAGCTACATGGTGTCTCCACTGCTGCATTACAGCCTGTGAGGGTTGTTACTTTCACTACTTTAATAATGTTTATATTAGTCATCTGCAAGCCAGGTTAAAAATACAGACTCCGTTTTGTAGCTGCAGTCATATTTTGCCTAGCCCAGAACAAATATAAGGAAAATATTTTATACTAAAATAGTTTAAACTAATTTGAAAAAGACAACTCAGTTTTGATTTGTTTTAGGCTCTTCCTTTAGCTGCTGCAGGGAGCAGCACCTAGCAAAATAAGAGAAGCTTGTGAAGGTGAAAGAAGTGAAAACTCTTCTTCTTGCGTAACTCCTGTTAAGCTTTACTTGAGGGTCACAGTTATGGAGGTTTTCGTCAGTGCAAACTGGTAGAGCATGTGCATTTATTTGATCTTCCTGTGTATCATCTGAGAGAGCTTGGTTGTCTCATGCAACTACTGAAGGAAAGAAATGAAGGCAGGATGATAGAAAGTAATTTCTTTTATCCAGTTTTCCCATACTTCTGAAAAATGAAACATCGAGGACTGGACAAAATCCAGCCATTGCAGATCAATGTCCTCTTTAATTTAAAATAGCATATTTCCATCAGTTGCTATTGATAAATTAAGATATAACTGTACTGTATATCCCTAGATCATTAGAAGAATATAAGGGAAGAAAAAAAAATCCTTAGAAAGCAATAGCATGCATTCAAATTATTGACTATCCTTTCCCACATGAATCCAAAGCAGGATAGTGTACAATTTTGTTGCTTAAGTTGCAGTACAGCCCTCTTTTATGCTATTATAAATTGTAGATTTACTATATAGTACTTTGAGAGAATTTCTGCTCTTTAAACTACTTCACTTTATCAAAAAGAAATAGAGAAAATCTAGTTTAATTTTATTTCTATCTTCCAGTTAATTAGAGGGACTAAATCTTGAAATCAAGTTTTAACGTCAAATTTTGCTTGACAGTATATATCCCGAATCTGTAATATCTGCCAGCTGAGATTATAAAATGTGCCATGTAACCTCTGGAATGTTAAATACAAATTTCCACAATATCAGGAACACATTTTAATAATTATCTTGATCAGAAGTCCAGTGGAGTCTGATGTTAACTGCAGTGATCTCTTTGCCAGCTCTTTAGAGAGCAGGTCCTGAGAGAATATGTAATAAATAAATTAATTAAGCTTATATTAATTACATATTAATCTCAATATCTTTTCCCTCCACCATCTGTCACATGCTGTGTCACAGTTAGTCAAGTCACAACATGTCAACAGAAAATAAAAATGGGATTTGTAAGGATTATAAATAATTGGATAATTTTGTTATCAATGACATTTACTATACAAAATCTTTTTTTTGTCCCATGCAATTTTGTATCACGTCAACTGCTTATCATAAAGGTGAGGCAGGCATTTCCCCTATCTATCCACATAAATAAATTAGAGGTTTGACATCTAAGAAGACTATTCTCTTAGCAGAACATAAAAAACTTAAGGTAAGGGAGTGCAAATGAAACACAAAACGCCATTCATTTCTTGGCACTGCCATGTATTGACGAAAAATTTCCATTTTTCTTGCTCTCACTTATGAAACTCTTCCTGTAAATTTTATACCTGTAAAAACTCTCTTTGAGTTTCATATTTGGAATACCCTAATAATTGCAGAGATAGGTAAGTTAGAATCTTGTTTGACAGGTTCCACTTGCAAGTGGTGATTCTAAACAATTTTGGAGCCTGTAAAACCTCTGAGCCTGTGCACATTTGTAGCTGCAACTAGCTTTCTGTTTGCTCTTCATTAATATAGAGTGAAGACTAAGAATGAGAAGGCTTCAAACAGACATCCTATTAAAAAAATCAGACAGCTTTGTAAAAGCTCTATCCTTATAAATACTGATTTTCTTAAAAAAATTAAAACTCCCAACACAGCCTGTGTAATGACTGAAGTTTGCAGACTACCTTAAAGTCAGTTGGCAATTTGATGGGATAATTCACCTTTAAAATCAGGAATTCCATCTCAATTGCCTCTGCTATAATTATATACTCAGAAGTGCTGCACAGACAGAGTAGAGCAAACAAAATCAAAGAACAAATCAGCACAGATCTCAAGGACTAGTGACAAGGGCAACGACAGACAGATGCTGCAGAGGAGTGCCTGATGCACCTTGCAATGATAAAATAATGTCAAGAAGATTTATTGGTGGGCTGCACACCGAGTATGACAATAAACAATAGTAATTTCATCTTGCATATGTTCCTGGCCCTCATGTCCCAACCCTTTCTGCTAGTGTAAGCAGTGGCAGGATATGAGTTCAGGCAAAGCAATTGTTTATGAATTCACATAAATGTAATACAACCGTGCAACATTCATTTGTTGGCACTGTTCCTGGCATGATTCAGGATCATGGCCCCAGCATTATCTCAGACTTCCAACTACGGCTTGAGGACAGCACAGGACAGAGGCTGTTACACCATTTTTAGTCAGTTTTATATAAAATAAGACCTGTTTTATTTTAAGCACACAAACAAGAGGGTTTTGTTACAAGTGCAGTACTTGGTATGGCTTTCCCTCATCTCAGTTAGGATTTTCTTGGGCTGTGTGCAGCCAGATGATCTTTGACCTTTATTTCTACTCACTTATATATAATATATGTATGATGGCCTATGAGATGAGATTAAAAATCAGCCAAGGTTACCTGCATGAACTTTAATCTTCACTAAGTGTGTATGGTAGTTGTAAACAGAATTTGACAGGTTAGAATGATGATTTAACAGCATTAAAAAAAGTAACATATTAAAAGCCATATATGGCAGTGTTTGATTACTGCAAATGCTGCATTTGAAATTCATGTGTTTTCTATTAATAGAGGGACCAACTCTTAGGCTGTTATTTATTCACATTGACACTAGTGCATGTTAAATGGAGCAGTGTGAATCAGCTTTTTGTACATAGAACACTATTGTTGAGACTGGAAGATAATGGTTTGGATCCACAAATCTCATTTTACTTCTTTGGATTCCTTAGAATGACCCAGAGTTATGGAAATGCTACAGATTTCCCTCTGTCTTGATGTAAATTTTAAAACTGAAAATGCTTAATTTGATTGAGCAAAGTTTTACATTTCTTTTCATTATCAGTTTCTTTCTAAAGTAAATGCTTCCTTCTAGGTATCATAATAGAGAGTTTTAAAATCAGAATCAGAATTAAAAGACCTTTGCCATAAATATTTCTTCAACTTGAAACTACAAACAGAATCAAGAGGTGATCAGGGCTAAAATACTATTATGTCATTGGAGGCCTGTTTGACAAATAGTACATTTTAACTAAAATAATTTGGATTTAGATTTTCTGGTTTTGCTAAATTCTTATATTTCCACCATCTCTGCAGCTCAACCTTTTTTGCTTGTAACTCACTTTTGTATACACAAGTTTGGACAACACATTTAAATATGTTGATAGATGAGCAAACTGAACAAGAATGATTGCAGAAGAACATGAACTGAAAAAGCCCCACATTTAGGACCATATTGAAATACTATCATTCAATTGGAAAAATACTTTTGATGGATGAGACAGCCCAGTCTAATTCTAGGAAAATGTGAATTATTCTTAGGGAAGAATATTCTTTACCGGTAAAATGAGAGATTAGGTTAACATAATTTTAAGAGTAATATTGATTGTGTTATGGCATTCAATTAAATATTATGAAAATGGATGAGAATTAATAATCTAATTTTACTGTGTAATTAATGTTTATCAGGGAGTACTAATTCAATAACTGTTTTTTAATAAGAAATTTTTAATTTGCATTTTATTTTATATTTCAAAGTCAACTGTCAATAATCAGTAAGGCAGAAGACAGATTTTGTATGCAAAGGAAACACATATCTACAGATTAATAAAACAAATGGCTAGGATCAACAAAATCCAGACTATTAATATTTTATTATTACCTGAAACTTTCTGCCTAAAACACATTTCTTGGTCTTCAGCACAATGGAGAACACATGAATTTCAATCCTCTTAATCCTTTAAAAATCCAGATTTAAAGTGGCTTAATCATTATCAGAAACTGTGAAAGTTTATTTGCAAAGCAAAAACATAGAAAAGGTATTGAATGTAAAATTACATATTTTGAATCTGGGGCCACTCTCTAATACTCACAACTTTGCATCTTTATTAGAATAGATCCACAGAGCACAAGAAAATAATCTAGCAGCCTTTGATCAGCTTCTCTAAGAATTCAATTTGTGTTTCACTGGGAATACTGAATGTGTTTATCCAAGATAATTTTTTTCTAATAAATACTTATTTAATTTTAAAATATTTGTCTTTATTAAGAAAGTTTATTTGTTTTTCTGTACTTAAACATTTACATTTGTCATTGTGGTTTGGCTGGCAGAGAAACTAGTATTATGTACATGTTGTTACTTGTCAAAATACTGATGTTGTATGAAAGTTTCACACTTTCTGCTCCTGTCCATGAGACTTCTTTCAAGAGACTTATGTTCTGTGTCTTTTTAAAGGAAAAGCTGAAAAAGAAGAAAATATTAAAAACAGTTTTGAAGAAAACTGTTTGTTTAAAAGTGTGATTATAGCTACTTGAAATATATGCAACAGGTCAAGAAAACCAAAAGAAACCAGGTGCACATGAACTTAGATTTAAACACATAGCTGTGCCTATGTGTGTATGTTTGTGCGTCTGTCTACACAACACAAAGACACAGAAAGTTGAAAAGAAGAAGCTATTAGGTCTATTGATCTATGTGTTTACCAGTGAGCTCCACTGAAGTCTTAAGACTCGTTTATTGTGTGTTATTCTTCAGCAGTCATTCACAGGAAGTCACAAGTTGAAATCTAAAGTAAAAAAAAAAAAAAACAAAACATACTCTAACAAACAAAAAAACCCAAAACAAAGTAAACCAAACCAAAGCAAAGCAAACCAAACAACAATAAAAAAAGTTCAAACAAAAAACCAAAAAAACAAAATGTTCATTAGCCTTGCAGGTAAATGGTCAGTCCACAGAGTCCACAGATAGTTCATTTCTAAAGTAATTGTGGTTAACCATTAGCTACTGGTAGGCTAATGGTGGTGTTGTTCTTGATTTCATGATATTCATTTTAGCTCAAGCTTTGTTGGACATAAGTATCTTTAACCCGAATTTAAAGGAACTGATGAAGCTCGTATTAATAGCAATCCAAATTGTTATACCCCTGGTGCCATAATTTTTGAACTCTCTGGATATTCAGAAGGGACCAAGGATTATATTTTAGCTCAAGTCTAGTGAATTCTGTTGGAACTTTCAATCGTGCTAGCTCTCTCATATGGAGATTCCAGAAACTACAACATGACACTTGTTCATCTGCTGCTTTCTGAACATAATTCTGTTGCAAAGAGAACATGATGTTCATCACCATTTAAAAAGCAGAAAACAGAAAAAAAAATTTGCCTTACAGAGGAAGAATTTCATTAAAATAACTTGTGTGATTTCTACCAGGGATTATTTTTAGCTCTGGCTGAAAGATCATACCTAACATTCTTTCCCAAGTTCTTCCATTTCAGTAAAAATTACACAGTAGTTTCGTGATAAAATGTTGTGAGTAATTATGCAGTAAGGCAGGATTTATTGGTGAAGTCCTTTGCTTGCTGTTTACCTTCAGTAGAATTTGCTCCTCCTGTGGAAGGTCCCAGCATGCATGGTCAGTCAAGCAAGAAGAGGATTACCAGAGTTTATACCATTAAATTACTACTTCTCTAAGTCTTAAGACAGCTGAGAAAAATAAAAGTTTTTCTGACCCTACAGATACTTTTTACATTAATTCACTGCAGTTGATATTACACAAAAAAAAATCTTAATTTTCTAACATTTTTACAAGATTCATGGTTATTTTTATAGAAGCCAAATTTGAAGAAAAGAAAACTTAAATAGTCTATTTTACAGCATTTAAAAAAATTATTTCTTAAAAAAAATTCATAATGTGTTGAATTCCACCTGATTCCAAGCTATTTGGACCAAAAAATGCCCAACTTCATATAGAAAGCATTATCATGTTTTGTTTGTTTGTTGGGTTTTTTGTTTTGTTTTTTTTTTAATTTTTGTATGTGGGGTTTTTCTTGTTTGTTTGTTTGCTTGTTTTTTGATTTTTGTTTCCAGACTGGTTTCACAGGAATTCCTAAACAAATTCTGCCAAAAATACTTATTAATGATTTTTTGCATTTGTTTATTCTCTCTGTAGCCTAGAGGGCAGAAAGACAGTAAGGCCAGGGTCCACTCTTAGTCTAATAAAAATTGCATAGATTCAAAGTAACTCAATATGAGCAAATGGTTTTCAGTGAAGTTACTCTGCTCAGGTATTCTTGTAACAGTATCTACAAGTTTATTGTCTCCTCAAGTGATTAATCCTTTCATCTGACTCTGGTTCTTCTAAATAATGAGCCATGATACTAAAGACTCCACTGGGAGCTAGGATTACATACCCATCACAAAAAAAGTGAAACAGTAAAGGAATGAAATCTATAACACGTTTGAAAAGAAATTAAAGTGTACATAATTTTTGGGATGATGTTTTTCTACTAGCCTTTATGATGGAAAACAAATACGTAATGATCCTTTCTAATGGTACATTTAGAACTTCGTGTGGTCAGCTTCTGCTCTGGAAAAATTTCAAGAAAAATAAACATCCTCACCTTTTCACACTGCTCACAGAAATCTGTGCAGAATCTAGCTAAGTCATCTACCTAGATCATTTAGCCTTTTGGAGCAGAATTAATTTTACTGCTGTTAGGAGTTTGTACTCTGGAGTACTCTCCTAAATTTCTGTTTATGGCCTTCAATGGCAAACCTCAGAAAGGGAAAGATAATATATAGGTACAGATATAGATGATATACATAATAACCCACAAAAATAACAATAAGAAAATAATAGGCTTTTTTTAAGGTTGTGGTTCTTTAAGAAACTTTGGTTGGCAGCTCCTGAGTAATGAGGAAATGTCCAACTCAATAACTGTAAATTGGATTGAATCAGCTCACAGAGATGCAACACTGGAAGAAGTGCTGATTTCAGTTATTTCACAACTGCTAGATGTGTTATTATAAAGTGGAAGTTAATCAATTCTGAAAGTAATCATGGAGTCCTATTGGGAAAGAAAAGCTGACATGAGTGGGGGAAACATCTTCTCAAGTGTTGAAGAGGGACTCAGCATATTATACAATTCTTTAAAAATCATGATAAACCTTAAGATGATAGCTGATACAAAATAAAAATTCCTGGTTTACTGATGAATTAATTAGAAACCCACAGGATGTTTCTCACACCTCACACTTGAGGATGGTGAGGTTAGTGGCAAACCACAATACAGATATGCAAAAAATATTCCAGTAACTTTTAAAAGGTGCACAGAGCAGATAAAAAAAAAAATGTTGATAAAATTTGAAGGCTTGAATTTCCCCTTGTCTCCCCTCAGATCTGTCATCCATGTGTTATTTATTGTCCTGGGAAGATCACCTGTGTCATATGTTATTGATATTTTTATTTGAATTAAAGAACAATTCATGAAAGGATAAGCAAAATAATTCTTACTTATTTTCTACAAATGGTAGATTCCTGTTTTTTGGTTTTGCACTCTTATTTCCTTCAAAAAAGAAAGATGCATTTCCCAGTCTTGTTCTACATTTGAAGGTTTTGTACAATATAGAACTTGAGAAAAATCATACCTAGCTAAAACAAATATGCTGTCAAAGAAATCTTTTGGCAGTGCTGCTTACTCTATGTGGCAATTTGTTTAACTCATTCAACAGAGTTAATTTAGCAGTATAGATTACATATTTACCTCAACCTGGGAAAGGCAGGAATATCTCATGTGCAATTGTTATTTTTTAAATGTAGAAAACCTTACCTATGGTCTGAATTTTCCCCTAACACATAGAGACATGAGACTCTTTCATGATTCTGCATATGCTTCCTACACTATTAATATTTACATGCATTTTTCTTTAAATACATGTCAGTGCACCCAGTGGCAGCAGCTGATAGCAAGTTCAGACCTTTATAGCAGCACTCCTCCAAAGCTGTACAAACCTTGAAGGAGAGATCTATTCTTAAAGGAATTAGAAGGAAGGAAATCAACCCCAACCCTGCACACACTTAAGCACCTGCAGAACTTAATGATGTGAGTGCTCAGTTGGAGATCAATAACAAGCATTTAGCATACAGTTAATGCATTCTTCAGTGATTGCAAGGTCAAACTCATGTTTCCCTATTTAGGTAGTAGGAACACCTTAAAGATATGAGATAAAATGCACTTGAAGACATAATTTAACATATATGGTAATTTCTGACTACAACTAATATTACAATTGAGGAAAATATTGGTGTTTCCCTGACACTATTTTCTCTAAATCAAATGTCTCAATAATAACACATTTGTAAACTACTTAACATCAGTAGAAGGCATTTTGAAATCCTATTCTGCAATGTGCTTGTATTTCCCTATATGACTGCACATTAAGCTCTGGCTAGTATAAACTTACTGTATTAATAAGCAAAAAGAAACCCCAAACAGAGCCAACTAAACCCCATCAATCCCCCAATTTTTGCTACATTTTATTTCACCTCCAAAGTACTTATCTAACACTTCCTTTAATACATATGTAATGATAGCACATTCCCACATTTCACAATTTTTTTTTGTCCTGAGCCATAAGCCATGCACACAACCAGAAACCACACAGAAAGACAATTCATATGGCATAGAGCATTCTGGTTTTGTTATAAGATCATACAGTTCCATAAAATCTCCACATTAGAGCAAATATTGACTGCAAAATACCTCATTTGCTTTTGCTCATGTCCCTAGAGACACCATGAAAGTTCAGAACACACACCACACTTTCCCATTCCGTGCAAAAGATAAGAAAGGATGTCAGTGCAGTCTGTCTCTGGATGATGCAAAGAATCAGATGAAGCAAAAAAGAACCAAGAACCAAGCAGGAAGTTGAGCTGACAACAACATCTTGGTAGAGAAGAAATTGGCAATATGCTGATTTTTGTTCTCTGGAGGCTGAGAGCTGGCTAACTTTTCCTGTTCTCAGCAGGATATAACTGCAACATAGCAGAGCAAAATGAACAGCCCATCCACAAGTGACTTCAAGAACATATCTTTTTTTTTTCAGTGCAAGCATTATTCTACTTGGCAATTCTGCACTTGGATTAAATGTATTCAGCCCTTTCTCTCTTGTTTCTTTTATTCATTGCAGAACTTGAATTAAGAGATCAGCTCCTCCTTCATTGCTTGCCAATACTCAAGGCAGAAACATTTCACTAGAGACATGATGAAAAAGAATTCATTATAAAGAAACATCAATATACTTTTGTGACCTTAAAAAAACAATCATAAAGGAGAAAGTGGGCTGTATTCATGGCATAAACAAATATATACTTAACAGAGGAACACATCTAATTGTGTATAATTTTAGATACACATGTAATATTTCTTAATTTAGAAATCTTAAAAATCACACACAAAACAAAAATGCAAGAGTAAAATGATACAGATTTTTATGGTACACATGGTCTAAGTTCAGACTAGACTGATTTAAGAAACTGGTCCTGTAAGAACAGGAGGAAGGCACACTCACAGAACAATGGTATGACAAAAAGCCACATACGTTATCAGAATTGGAAATAGTTGTGTGTTGGGAAACTCTGCTATTGTCCTTGATCCACCATCAATAGAAATTATACTATAAGGTTGTAAAATTCAAATTACATGAATAATCATAATTCAGAGAAGTGTTGCACAGGAGAGCATCAGAAGTGACAATTTACTTATCTGCTAATCTGAGAAGTATAGTTTTAAAGACCAGGTAGAGTGTTGACCTTGGCTGGCTGCAAGACCCAGCTACTCTCTCATTCCCCCCTTCTTAACAGAACAGGGGAAGAAAATAAGATGGAAAAACTTTTGCTGAGATATAAATATAATTTAACAAGAAAAGCAAAAGTTACACACAGAAGCAAAGTAAAAAGATGAATTTGTTCACTATTGTCCACCAGCACGCAGATGTTCTGCCATTTCCAGGAAAGCAGGACCTCAGCACACATTATGTGCACATGCTAGGGAACACAAAGGTGATGATCAAAGCCCCACTTTCTCTTTCTTTCCCTCAGCTTTCTGTGCTGAGCTCAAGATCATGGGAATTTAGGGAATGTTCTTTTGGTCAGTGTCTGCCAGATGTGCTGGCTGTGTCCCCTCCCAGCCTCTTGCCCACCTCCAACCCACTGGCCTCTGGGTGGAAAGGGGCTGAAAAAAAGCCTTGACACTGTGCAATCACTGCTCAGCAGTAGCCAAACACTGTATTATCAACACCATTCCAGGCACAAATGTGAAGCATGGAACTGCATGGGTTGCTATGATGAAAATTAACTCCATTTAAGCCAGGCAGACCATGTGAATCCCAAGAGCACACATGTGGACAGTGACACAACTTGATCCAAGAGTTTAAAGGAGATAGATACAATTAGTGTTGCATAGAACTCTGCTGATATGCATATGTGCATATTGTGCTCAGATGCATACAAAAAATTTATAATGTAGTAATTGTCAAGAAGCAGTAAGGAAAAGGTACCTCCTGATATTCCTTCTTTCTGCTTTATCACCAAGAGCTTCCTTGAACTGGAGAGAAAGTGTGATATTAAGAGCTATCTCATTGATTCTGCACTTTTGTACAGGAATCACAGTTGTGAGAGCCTCAGTCAAGGTCATCTAAATGAAAATTATCCTTTCTCAGTAAAACACGTCCAATGTGAAGATTCAGAAAAATACTCAGCATATTAATTTTTTCCAGGTGTACCTGCAGCCTGAAGAAAAATATGAAAGATCAAAAGACATGAGCAACAAAGATGTCCAAACTGAATATGATCCAAAAGATAATGTTGTAGCTTGACTATGTTGGGTTTTTTCCCTCTTTCTTTCAAAGTAAGCTGCCTTCAGGCTTAATCCTTATGTATCAAAGGGAACAAACATAACAGAAAATATTTTAGGGAGAATTTTCACACTAGAAGGTGTTATAAGGTGCTTGTTTCAAGATCTGATTGAAAGGTTTTTTCAAACCAAGTTTATTTCAGGTTTGAATTGAACATGGAAATTTTCACCACACTGGTTTATCTTCTTGGGTAATGAATGTAGGTGTCTCCTTCTCTATGTTCAGGTCTTTGTGGTCTTCAGACAGTGAGAAAACTTCATGTTTTCATTAAACTCAGAACTATTGGGAAGTGAAAAACAAAAGCAGCAAAAATAAGTTTAAACAATAGTTTTTTCTTAGTTCCCAATTTATAGGTGAACTCTTTTTCATTTAGCATGGCTCAGTTACTTCCAACACTTTTATAACTCACTTTCTAGCCCAGATGTTGGCTTCCATGTTCCTGAGAAAAGCACATTCCCCTACTTCAGCAATGCCCTACTGTTTTACCTTTTTAGATGTTTCATAAACAAGTCTCCACAAAATATCAGCAGAGTCCAGCTTAAATAATTGTCCCTGTGCAATCACCATAGATTATATGCACTTATCATTATAAGACACATCTAATTGTATCTAGATTTGTCAGAGGTTCAGGGCAGCTCACACCTTCTTCAAAGTGCTGCGTGCAGAACATGCAGGACTCATGTCCCACTCACACATTTAGAGCAAGGCTGATACCCATTGCAGTTGTAAGCACACCAGGTGGATATGTTCAGTGAAGTTAAAATTTTGCTTTTCATTTAGAAAAACATACAATTTGAAAGAAAAAATATTATAAATCTGCATTCTTTCTTTTTTTTCTCCCTTCCCTTGAAGATTGAGCTTTCAGACAGACAGTTTATGTCTCCTCTCTGTAACCTCATTTTTCCACTGTGGTGCCTAGCTTAAATTTTCATTTGGCAAAGCATTTAGATTGTTACTTCCATTTCATTATGATATTGATTTGGACAACAGAAATTAACTTCACCACACTCTGGAAGTTAAGCCTCCTACTTACAAGATAATGCTGCAGTAGCAAAGATAACTTTGTGGTTGAGTAACTCAACAATGGTTTAAAAGATCTTGATCCAGTTTCTAGCTCTGCCACAGCCTTAATATGTAATGTTGCATTGTGTGTCTCTGGGCTAGACATATATGGCTCAGTTGTTCACGTTTAAGTTGCAGTTTGGATAATTTCCCTGAGTGTTTCGGAAGTGTAAACATCTATAACATTATGCAAATGCAAGTTTGAGAGATCTGGATAAGATTTTGCTTGGTATACAGCACATGGGGATAAAGATCTCATTGCAGTTCATATGTACTAACATATTTTCAAATATGTGTACTACTTTGATCTCAATGCTGTGTTAATAAATGTTGGTTGTTTGTTTAATATCAATGCTAAAAGCACCACATTTAACATTACACCAAATCAAAAACAAAAAACTGGAAGACTCTGCATCTCTCCAGTGCCTTGCTATCCTTATAAAATGCTTGTCTTCATGTTTGCTTTAATGCCATTTCAGTTCCCTGCATTTTGTCCTGACAGTCCTGTGCACAGAGAAACTTATATTCTTCTGCTCTCTACCACACATTTTCACATTCCACTTCCTTCAAACCTTAAGCATGTTTAAGTTTTATCCATCTCATGTAAATGTGAGCTGGGCACAAGTTTAATTCTTTATGATATTCATGGGTTTAGTCCAAACTTATTCTTAGACAGAAAAAAACATCATCATCACCACCAAAAAAAAAAAAAGCAACTATACCAAACAACACTTGTCCAAAAAAGAAAAAAAATTTAAAATTTAAAATAAAAAATAAGAGCTTTCCAGACCTAGTCATACACTTCTATTCATTATTAAAATATATTTATTTATATGTAACTAAGTATTGCTATTGCCAAAAGAAATTATGTTTTGAAGACATTTGTGTGTTAATAAAAGTTGCTGTTCAGACTCTACAATGCTGATCAAAAGTGGATCACTTTTCTCAGTTTGGATTTACTATTGCCAATATGCCATTTGGGATTTACTTTTATTTTTCCAGTGTTACATTTTGGTGATAGGAAGCACAAAGAGGCTGTGATTTAGCACACCATGATACATAGGATAAACTCTAAGCTGTTCCAGTGAACTGCAAATGACGAATAATACATACAATTACTTCTGTGCTTAAGATTAAGCTCTTTTGAAAGTATTTAACAAGGCAGAAGTGAGTGGTTAGTTTCAACTTGGTTTCTTAGTTAAATATCTTGAGATATATCTTTAAAAATCAGTTATTTTAGGGAATTCTTTCTGTTATGCTGTGTTCACACAAACAAAATACAGCATCTTAAATGCCACTTAGTGAACCTTCAAAAACAGACAGCTGTGTGGTACCTCACTCAGTAAATGCAATTATTTAAACAATGTTTTATTCTAGCAAGTTCCACTTCTATTCAATAAAAAAGCATAATAACCATATTTATCAGTTTATTTTTCTGTAAATTAGAAGTTTCATGTTACACATTTTGAAAGTTATAAGGAAAGAGATACATCTGTATGTTCAACCCTTACAAGCTTAAAAACTATTTTATTTATAAGGAGATAACAAAAATCATTTTTATACTGATAATAATAATAATAATATTGATAATAATACATTTTTACATAGTGAAAACATAGTGTTTGTTATGGCAGTAATATATTTAATGTATGTGTATTCAAAATATATTTATATGGGTAGGGTAGATACTGCAAGGCAGGCAAATCACTAAACTAATGTAGCTAATGAAAGTAGTATGTGTAAATCCCTCAGCCAACATTCCTCTGCAATGTTTGTGTAACAGGAAACATTCTGATTTGGAAGGTTAAGTGTCCAAGAGGAATTTAAATTCATCTTCTGGCTGAGACAGAAAAGAAACAAAAAGGCAAGTGAAGGACTAAATCTGGTTTGAGCTATCACTGCTGGAGTTGGAGCAAAAGTCTCTGTCAGTCTCCTCCAAAGTATTGCAAATGGTGTAATCATGAAAATGCAGTAAGTGATCAATAGTGAGGACCTGAAGTCAATTTATGCAAGAAGTTATCCAATTTAGATTCTATGGATAATCATGAAATTTTAAACCTCAAACACTTATCCTCAAATTGTGATCAATCAAATAACAGTTCCTACTGAAATGTATGCAGCTCTTTGTCTAATACAGACCAATTTTGCCCATCATTTGCCAGTTTTTCACCAGTTGAGCTTATTTATGTGATTCAATTGAAATGTTTAAAGGGACATCCCTCTACTTCTATTGTAGCTGTTCCAACATCAAATGATCCAATCAGGGGGTGAGGGGAGAAATACGATACAGTCAGTCACTTCTGTAGCCAAATTTTTTATTGTTAAAACATGATTGCCTACAGTTAGACTCATAAAGCTGTGTGATACACATTAAAGTACAGTCTGAATTTCAAGAGTAATAGAAAACTGCTGTTTCTGCAGATTTCAACAGGATATACAGAGAGGGTAGTCCTTTACCTACAGCACAAGTTTTAAAAGGGAGGAAAAGCAAAGCTTAACAGAAAAGATGGTAGATCCTGATGTGAAATACATTAGCAGAGATTCAAAAGCTTACCTTGGACACAAAACTGATTTTTGGATACTGAGGACAAGGACAGGGTAGGATGTATTTTGAAAACATCTGTACACCAGTAACAAAAAGAGGAATATATGCAGAAAAAATGGACACAGACGGAAAAGAGAAAAAAACTTTTTGTTGTTTTTACTTTCTTTTAATTTCATTCCTACAGAAAGCACTGGAGCAGATTGCCCAGAGTGCTTGTGGAGTCTCCCTCACTGGAGATATTCAAGAACAAACCTGCTCCATGAGCTCTGGGATGATGTTGCATGAGCAGGGAGGTTGGACCAGACGACCCTCTGTGATCCCTTCCAACCTGACCCATTCTGTGATTCTATGATGTTTTTTCTGGTATCCTGTGCTTTAAATGCTTACACTAGCATTTTGTAGAGATACAGGATATTACTGGGAGGTGTCACCACAGTTTGGCCATTTCACTGAGTAGTTTTCCTCATGTATCACGTATTATTTTGGTCTCTTTTCCAAACACCTCTCTGTTCCAATGAAGTCCTTCAATGTTTTGCCAGGATGGTCAATTATTTTCTTTTGGTTATCAATGTCACGTACCTGTCTCAAAACTGATGCTGCAAATATGTTTTTAGAGGAACTATTCTGTCCAGCTGCTACTATTTCAGTGATTTTATATCTTGTAACAACTTTAAAAAGTCCATCTGAATTCAAGGATTCATGTTTTAGCTGATTTGACAACATTCTGGTGTGCTATCTCCATTTTCTGCCAACCAGCAAATAGAGAAGTTCCTTAAAAAGAAAATCAAACTTCATAACAAAAAAGAGATCAGAAGTCAATATCTACTTTTATAAACATTGGTCTCTGATTGTCTTACAAGTTTTGCTCCGTAAGTGTTGAGACCACCAGCTTGTGCTCCTAGGCTTTATGCATAAGCTATTTCTGTTGCTATTGAGTCTTGTCAAACTTCAGCAGATGAAAATACCAGCATACCTAAGATTTAGAGGGTATTTCCCATTTTTACCTGGCTGATAAATAAGAGAAAATGGCCTTTCTGCATTCTCTTAAAAAAAAAAAAAAAACCCAAACCAAAACAAAACACCAACAAAAAAACTCACAAAACAAACAAAACAAAACAACAAAAAACCCAAACCCAAAAAAACAAAAACCAAAAGGGGGGGGGGGCGGGGGTGGAACACCAAAAAACCCAAATCAAACCAAAACAATTGAAGACCTTCTATCTGAATATTATGACAGAATTACTGCCTCTTCTTACCACTATAAATATATTAACATAGGTAGAAGCAAAATTAATACGTTACATAATTAAACAATAGACACACTCCTGAGCATAATCACTGAAAAAACCACAAGCTCAGGCAGTCAAATTTGCTGGGCAACTGAGGGAGAGACAAAAGAATACTCTAATAATTTAGTCACAACTTACAATCTAAAAGGTTTACTTCTATATTTCTGTGTTCAAGTCCATTAGAGAAACACACTGCCATTTTGTCAGTGATTTTCATAGTTTTTGATAGCACTTTTCTGAGAGCAGATTGTGGGAGAAGAAGGATAACTGTCGTCTACAGTATGGGCAGTAGTTTCAGAAAGCACAAAAACAACTGCATTTTCAGATAGTTTCAGCAAAAGTTCAAAAAGTGCATGGAATAAAATAAATTCTGCAGAAAGGGATGAATCCTGACATGATTGCAACTGTAGAGAAACATATTGACTCACCAGCCAAAGTAGTCATGGAACAGGCATTTCAAATATGACAACCAGAACTATCACATCTAGGGATTTAATGTCAATTAAAACCATCCCCATTTAACAAATGGACCACTCAGAATTTGTTTGTTCCTTTTTACTAAGCCATGTAGCTTTGCTCCAGTTCTTGGTTAAAAATTTCACATTTCATAATTGCCCTCACTTGCAGCTTCTTTCACTTTGAGATGGAAATTATAGGAGAATTCATTTTCTCTAACATACCAGGGGAACTTATTCCATTTTAATTCCCTAGAAGGTTGCTTGATTGATTTGGTATGTTACTAGAACTTTTTGATCTTGCATGTTAACACATGAATATATAATTACTATTCATTCATATGGGAAGGGAAAAAACTCTGTATTCAAATAATTTTTTTTTAATCTAACACTCATAACAGAAAATTTAACTTCACCTAGGGCAAAAACTTCCATATTTTTTATTAAAACTAAGGGATTTGGTACTTCTGATTTTGATTCATTACAGACTTTTCCAGCACTCAGAGAAATCTATATTTCAATAAATCTTCCCTCATTTCATTAAATGACACATCAATAAATGATGTTTTGCTGTCAATTTAATGACAGTGAATCAAAAAACTCACTGAGGAAGAGTCATTGTGGCTCTAGATATTCCGATATACTTAGAGGGAAAAAAAGATTATCCATGTTAAGTAATATTAAATTACTGCGTCAGTATGGCCTATAACTTATGTAGAAACCTGTGAATAATTTCATAAAAAATTTGTTTCTACATAATCTAACAATTTTCATAGTATGTTTATGCAGAATTACAAAAAAAGCTTATTAGTTCCATTACTTTTTCCATTTTACTATAGTGAAGTCTCCAGATTTAAGTTGTCCCTTGAGAGCTGAGTCTGGGTGACTGGACATGGAATTTTCTATACCCACACACCTCCACAGGCTGAGCTGCCCAGCAGTCAATTTACCCATGTAAATTCCAGTTAATGGCCTCTTCAAGGCAGTTTTTCAGAAACATTCAATATTTGACACCTACACTGCTTCATTCACTGGTATGAGGCACTTTTCTGTTCCTTCAGCATAAACTGTTTGACTGGAGCATTCACACACATTCAGCAGGAGATTACCCCAGAATATTGAAGTAACCATAAGCCTTAGCTGTATTTAATATCCACATTTGAAATTTTCATGGTCACAAGAATTAGCCCTAAAGAGATAATTACAGCTGGGAATAGAATGATAAATATTTCAGACAAAATAGCTTACTGCGCTGATGAACATATTGTATTGGGATAGACTGAAATACATTATAATTCTAAAATTACCATTTTAGAGTCCTAATTGTAAAACATTTCTTTCCTCCTTGCTTAATGATCACTTTATGAGCATCAACAAATGCTCCCACCATAATAATTTCCTGTAACCACACATAAAGTGATGAAGTGAAATAACCTAAAAGGCAAGTTAAATAGTCAAAGCAGATTTGTTCCAGTGTAATTTTACTTAGCGACCTCGTACCACAGCTTTTGACTGTGGTGAGTAGTTAAAGATGGATTTGCTTGAATTTATGAATTTAGGATCAGTACTATGATTTCCCTGCAGGCATTTTTACCCATTCTTCCCACGGCATAAACCTATAGATTATTTGTGTGGGCTCCCTTTTCCTAGCACTTTTTATTTTCTCATCTATGTCTTTCTTCCCAGCATGCTGTCTTCAAGGCCAGTCACATGGAAGCTCTGCTCTTGAATACAGTGATTCTTAAATGACCATGATCTCATTCTGTGTACACAGCACTGCCCATACATCACACCTCCTCTTGAAAGCCTTCATATAGGAATGCAAAACTCACACTAATCTGAAAAAAACCCCAAACATATATTGAATCTGCTTTAAAGGATCAAACAAAAATTGAAAGACTAAGTGTGATTAAAACCAGTAACTTTTTTTAAAACCCACTTTGACTGCTTAATGTCTCATTTCTCCATTGGCACAATCAATTAAAAATATTGAGTCTCTTCCAGGTCTGGCTCCTCATATGTCAAAGCATCTTGAATCTTCCTAGGAATTTATTCTTTTGGGCTTCATTTGGTTTATAAAACTCTCATTAAAAAATTGTTTGTTGCATCTGATTGGTGATATATGCAGGAATCTGTCCTCATAATTCCCATTTCAGAGAGCCTGGCATAAACCAGATAATATTTTCATCTTAATTCTGCACTTCAAAATTCTTTGTAGAGCTTGTTCAAGACTGAAAGCATTAAATGAAACTGGATCTAGATCTTGCTACAAAAGATATGTACTTTAAAGTTATTGACTGATGTGAAGTGCTGCTCCCTGGGTGGGAGGAGGGTGAGATGAGAAATAGTGGCAAGAAGGCATCAATTACATGTTTCATTCTGATGTCCAGGGGCTGATAATTCATATGTTAGCTGCAGGAAATGAAAAGAATAGATTACTAGGACTGTCAAAACCTTGTTTAATTACTGTTTGCATATTTATATGGTTGTAAAAACTCAGTAGGAGTAAATTTTATATTCAACAGATTTTAACTATAATTATATATCCAAAATATATATGCAGATTGGATTTTACAAATTGTAACATTATTGTTGAGATAGGCCACTTAAACATACAATTAAATGGGAAAAATATGCTTTTTTCCTTTCCCCAACATGAGTAGTTTGAAGCATAAAAAAAGAAAGCCAAATCACCTCGTTTTCAGTCTGAAAGTTTTTGCCTTTGAGAAGTTTCCTTCAATTTATATGCCTAAATTTACAGAAGCCAAACTTCATGCCACATGTGAAAGAATAGTAAAAATTTCTACTTCTATATTTTGCCAGACAAGAGAAATCTTATGCTTATCAAGGAACATAGCTGTTCGATGATTCTCAGAAAATTATTAACCCAAACATGAAAAATATACTTTTCTCTTAATTGAAAGCAATCGTAAGAACAAGAAAATATTGTTAGGTCTGAGCAGATCTTGTTGCTACAACGTCCTATAAGTTTTTAATTAATTTAAATTAAGCCAAAGTCAGTACAAATTCAAAGCTGTTTGATGGCATTTCTGCATCCTTACTGAAATCTGTAACAATTGCAATATTCCTCATGATTGAAGCCACTTTTTGTGAATATGGCTATGCTGCACACTTGTTCTCTGGTCTCTCATGAGATCTGAAATAGTTTAACCCTCTAGTGTTATGAAATAAAATATTGCAAGCAACAGAAGACTGATGAGCCCTGTCGTGTATAGAAATAATATCTAGTGTCTGACTTGGAGATTAGAATACTATGAACATATGTAGCTGCAAATTGCAATTTATTAATTAATCTTGATTCTCTTACTATTGGCACATATAGACTATCATTACTTCTATTTGTCAAAGCTTAACATGAGTTTACCTTTGAGCACTTGTTCTGATACAACTGTTAAGCACTAGATTTTGTATGTGAAAGTGCCAACACTCAATTAAAAGTCTGGCAAGACTTTTTAATCAGCTCTTAAATCATGTTAAAAGTAAAACTATATACACAAATGTCACACTAGGATTACTTTGTAACATATCATGCACTACTTCAAACAGCAACCAAGCAGATCATGCACATCATTCAACTATTTACACAGATATATCAGATGTTACTCATCTCCACCAATGCCTTGTCTGAAGATACAAGACTAAATTAAAATCACATTGATTGCTCAAGAACAAAGAGCAAAGAAGGAACTTGAAAAAAGACAAATACTAAACAATACTAATTTCAAATATTTCTCTGGCTCCAAAATGGTGGAATACATTTATTTTAAGCTTTCCAAGATATTCCATTTGGCACAATTAAGCAATTAAAGAAATTTTCACACTAAAGGAAATTTTAGGGAAACCATCTGTAATGGAGGCTGTAAGGGAAAACTGAACCATCACCTCAGCTATGAACTACAGTATTGCTGAAACCATTTTACTTGAGGAGTTTGCTAATCAAATGGTAAAAACAGCACAGCATGAGGGCACAGATATTTTGTGTACTATTCCTTGTCATACTGTTAATTTTCTGCAGTCTAGTCTCTTCTGTTTGAGACTCAGCAAAGGGCATATTGAATCTTCCATCACCTCTTGAACTTTTTGCTGTTGCCAGAAGTGGTTGATACACCATTGTACTGCTGTCAATGCTTAAAAATCTGAAAACTTTGATAGCAAAATTCAGAAGGAGTGTTAAATGCTGGGCAAACTCAGTTAGACGCTGAGAATGGAAATGAGAGAAATCCAGGATTCTTTTTTACTGGTATATTTTGCTGTTACTGGTCTGAAATGGAAAAACAGGAATTACATATCCTGATTCAGCTAGAGAGAATTCCAATTTTAAGGTGCCTAGGTATTTTATTTGCAGCCTTAGTCAGTGTCCATAATGTTTCATTTAAATCCCAAGTTAAGATAATGCCCCCAAGAATCCAGCTTTCCAGCTCATGGCATGGATATTTTGTTTGGCTTCTGCAGGTGGTGTTTTCAGGATGATTGCAATAAATTAAATATACATTTGAAATAGATTATAACAACTGAAAAATAGAATTTCAAATGCTAACACAATTCGCATTGTATAAATGCACTTGCTGAGTTCACTAGGCAGTTTTCTAACATGCACAGATTGAAGAATACTACCAGATGTGACACACGGCTTCCTCAAAACATTCTTTATACTTACTTGGAGTAAGTAACCTTAGGCATTTGTAACCTTCCAAAGCATATCTTTTTGGCAACTAAATTCTCAATAGCATAGTATTCATATCCCACATCCAGTGATTTAAAACATGTGCTAACAGCAACTGCACTTTTCTGCACCATGTAGCAAATAGTTCTGAATTTTATTTTTAAAAGCAACATCAGATGAAGTTTTAGAATTCCACACTTGTTACAGCCAGCAAAGCATGTAGACTTCTCTCTTTTTTTCTCATTATTACCTTTCTGTGCTGCTAATACACAAAGAATCAATCAGTCTCCTCCCCATTAATTCCAGCTCAGCAACTTCCTGTCCCAAACTGCTGTGTAGAGCTGCTGTGTGATGTCAGACAGCTGGTTTTCACCTGACGGAAGATGACCCCAAGGCATTTTCCTTTTGTATATGGACTTTGTATTTACAAAGCCTGTGTAAGCCTATTTATCTGGACCTCTAAGACTAAAGTAGGGCATTTCTCTGTCAGAACTAACCATAACCAGTAAAATGATGTTGTGCTGTTTTTGGCTGGAATAGTTAGCTCTCTTCGTTGTAGCTGGTGTGGGGCCACATTTTGGATTTGTGCTGGAAAATATGTTGATGACTCAGAGATGTTTTTATTATTGCTGTGCAGTGCTTGCACAGAACCAAAGACTTTTCTTCTTCTTACACCCCACCCCACCATTGAGGAGGCACAAGGAGTTGCAATGTGACAGCCAGGACAGCTGACCCCAGCTGACCAAAGGGATATTCCATACTCCATGGCACCCCACTCAGCATATAAACTGGGGGTAAAGCTGGCCAGCAGGCACTGCTAGGAACTGGCTGGATGTAAATCAGCAAGCGGTGAACATTTGATTGTGCATCTCTTGTTTTATCTCTAATGTGCACCTCATCATTATTATTGCAATTTTTCCCTCACTTTTCTGCTCCACTAAACTGTCTTTATTTTAATCCATGAATGTTCTCACTTTTACACTTCCTATTTTCTCCCCCATCCCACCAGAGGGGAGTGAGTGCTGGCTGGGGTTAAGCCCCAACAGATGTATCGGTGTCTGTAAAAATTATTATCTTTCAATTAAAACAAAAATAAAAATCTAAGGATCTCTTTTGAAGCAAAAGATTAGAGTAAACCAACAAGAACAGAATGTTAATCGCACATAGTGTCAGAGCTGCTCAGAGAAATGCTGCCATCAAAACCAGCTAACATAGAAATGTCCACTGCTTGCCTTTCTATATGAACATGTAAAAATTTATTTGTTGCAGTTGTCAGTAGTCTAGAACATGTACCTGGGACAGAGCTGGGCTGGAATTTGTATTTTAGAAGGGTAGAAGGTTTATTCAACTGTATTTATATTAACACTACAACTAATATTTGTTTTACAAATACTGGGAGAGGGCTGAGCGCTCTTTCGGTGAGGTTACACAAATGTTTGGGGCTTTTTGTTGCTTTCTGATTTAAATGCTACCCTGGCACCCTTGGGCACATAAGCAATAATGTATGATAACAGTTTCTAAAAAGAGACTGTACACATGTGGGTGATTTGGGTTTGAGATTTTTTGTGGACTAGGGGATATGAAAAACATTACTCTCAGTCACCTATAGTTTAATGCCCAGTTTGTTTCTGTTTCCATTTTAAACAGTATCCTTATGGCGTCAGCTATTGTGGTATCAGTTATAGCTCCTACAAAAAAATGCCATTTTAAACTAAAATTAAAAATTAGTATTAATAAGAAGAAATCCCCAAGTTGTATTGTCTAAATCTCTTGACTGGGGAAGCAAGAGTCATTGAAATTATTGTCCTTTATTTAGATTTTACCTAGCTAAATAAGATAACATTTTTATTTTAAATGTAACTGCTTATATAAATAAAAGTGTGGAAACCTGGCTATCATTCAATACTCCTCTAGGTAGATGTAAAGCGTATTTTTCTCAGCAGGACAAATAAGCCAGCTTGGACATGTGTGTTTTTATTTCCCAAACTTGCAAGACCAGCCACCCCCAGGTTCCTCACAAAGAAGGTAAAGTAAATGTATTCTGTAAAATAATACCTAAGAACTTTCTTTTATATTATTACCACAAGTGACAAAATGTGAGCAGTCCAGAATTAAAATGTTACTTAATGTTACTGCTTGATACACCTTTGTAAGGATATAAAATTTGTAAGAGGGTGGTAGGTAACTCCAGCAGGCAATACCCCTCCCCAGCCTCCAGCCCTCCCAAAATCCATTCCAGTGCGTAGAAGTCTCTTGTTTGATCTTGCAGGAGAGGGGGGAGGTGAAGGGATATTGGAAGGGGACAACTCTGCTTCCCAAGAAGAAAAGGGGAGTAAAATACAGACCCAAATTTGGTTCTAAAATAGTAACCTGTGTCAGTAATGAGTACCAAGGATTCCTTTTAAACAACGTGGTGTGGAAATTGAAAAGGATCGAATATATAACATGCCTGTATGTGTATGTAATTTAGAAAGTCTTCTCTTGCATAAAGTTATGTCTTGCGTAACTCTGCCAAATACTTTTAGTGCGGGTATGATTGATGCAAACAAAAATACTACTTTTGTGCCACTGCTTATATCAGTTCACCAAATTAAATTGCATTAGTAAGATGGCAAATGTCTCTGTGCTATTACTCCAGCCAGCACACCTGCTTCCCTACTCTAGCTATGCCAGAAAAGTTGAAGGCTAGATCAGAACTAGTGTAGTTGTCACGGTAGTTTGTTTCAGCTTTTTTACCACCCACATCATGCACAGATCAAAGGACTTTAAGAAGAATATTGACTTCAACTTAATACATTTTGCAGATGCTGAAACAGAGTCAATGTGATTCTCCTCACACCGTGAAGCAGTCCACCAGCAAGGCAGAGATTAGATCCGTAATGTTCACTGCATCAGTCCAGCACCAAAGTCCTGGGGGTCACAGGTGCTCAGGCTGTCACCTGGCTGACAAGGTAGAATCTGGACCTTCAGCCAGGCCTTGAAAATTCCAATATTGAATGATGGCTTTGCATTCAGCTCCCCAAAGCCATTGGTGTGCATCAGACTGAAACACACATGGTAGCACACATGGTAGCACACAGATGGGCCACCTGCCAGGGCGAGTGGAACGGGAGAGGGGAGGCACAGAGTTTGTGCAATGGCTGAGCCAAGCACATCCACAGCTGGAGCTAAAGAAGTAGCAAGGCAGCAGCCCTCCAGAGGAACACTTATCCAGGATAATCAGCACAACACTGAGCTGGTCTAGTGGTTATCAGAGCAAGTGATAAGTGTGGCACAAATGTGGTGAGAATATAGGAAGTGGGCAGGCACTAAGGACCAGGATGCATGAAGTGTCAGATGTTAGCACATCAGTGTGCACATTTACATATAGTCCAGACACCCTTTCTGCTTCAGCTCCAAATGCAAAGAAAATGCACTTGAAGCAATGTCTCCCAGATTTCCTTAGGTCGACATCAAGTATCACATACACAGCAACATTTCAGAGAGCAGTTGCTGAAACCACTTGGATAGTTTGTTGATCCACAGGAAGATAACTCAAGCAAATCCATCAAAGTTTAGACACGTGTCTGCTCTTCTGCTTAGTGGATACCACCATACGTGATTCAAAGGTCATTTGTCACCCTCAGAGTTGCTGATTATTCCTCTGCTATTATTCTCCTGAAGATGTTTTGGCTAGTTGTTTGCATATTACTAGTCTACATAGATGCTGATACTGATTTTACTCTGGGCATGACAATAAATACAAACTCTTTTCAACAGCACCTGTTACACATGTGTATCGAGTGGAGTAATACCTTGACATATCCCACAAGTGAAATTTGCATATTCATTTCATCAAAGTGCATTGAATGCATACCACTTACTCCCCTGAAAATTATAGGGAGTCCAGCCAGAAGGTTTGATGTGCTGCTTATCAGCATCCTGAATTGTAACACAGTTAACAGTGTCTTTACTTTCCTGAAGTTACATGTAGTTCTCTAGCATGAATTGGCACAGGCTATAGAGACATTTCAAGGACACATTTACTATATTAACTATTCATTTAAGTCTACTTTAAAATCAGACTGCAGCACACAGTCATTCTACTTAAACATCCAACCCATGCATATGCCTGCAGACACATTCACTTGTCTAAAATCTTTAGAGCTTAGTGACTAAATTTCAAACTTGGCAGAGGGGTACTGATCTTAGAGATAATCAGCTCATTGATCCAGTTGGAATAACACCATGCATGCACACAAATGAAGGTTTCAAATTCATCTTGAGGCCCTATAATTTCTAGATCTGCTGGGGTGGTAACACACGGTAGAAAGTGAGTGGAAATAACCAGGACTGCCTCTTTTGGCACACTGTGCAGTTAGAATGTTTTAGGCATAATGTGAAACTGTGTCTCAGTTAAAAAAGTCAATCAAGAGACAGAAATTTGTAGGAAATCTGGCTTCATTAGTTCATTAGCTGCTCACAGAACCCCTTGTTTACACTGAACACATATTGCAGGCATCAGAAGTATTTGCAGCAAATCATCTGTTTCTAAAAGCTGAGGATCTGCTATGACTGCACCACCCTTCCCTTCCTCCATCATACACCCATTAATGCAACTGCATTCTTGTACATTTAGCTCCATTTAGCTCTGTGGGTAAAGAACATATCCACAGAACAAGCAAGACAGCAAACACAAAGGGAAAAGCTAGAAGGGATTATAATTACTCCTATCTATTGTAAAGGGAATATACTGAGTTCTGAATGCAATTTCTATAAATAGCAAAATTCAAATTAAATTTATTTCATTATTTATGTTTATAAATGTCTAGCCACAGAGAATGAAAGAAAGACCTAAGGAAATTATGACTATCTGGCTGTACAACTCACTCAGCTATCCTCTCTCTTGATGAGACTACTGCAACTGGACTTTATATTTGAAAGTGGTAGGAAAAATTAGAACCCAAAGAGGATTTCAGTCCAGCAGCCCACTGCTGTGCTCTGTCTGCTGCTCCCTAAATGCATGCCATACAATTTGTTTCAGCATAGCTGATGTGTTAAATACTGCAAACTTTAAATGCAGAAAGGAGGCAAAAGTATACGCATCATCAGTTCACAGTCATTAAGATTCTTTTCTATTTATGCTGACAGGACAGCTTGAAGTACACATTTTCATAAAGGCTACCACCACACTGTGGCAAAGACAGAGGCCACAAATGAAATCTATGACCTATTGTGGTAGTTATTGTATGAGCACACAAAAGAGTTAACTCAAAGGTTACCATCTAATTAGAGAGAAGGTAAGAGAAAGTGATCCCATGTATATTTATTCTTACTCATACATGTAAACAGATGTTGCAGGTTCCTCAAGAGACTGCACATGTGCTGATCATGGAGAGCTTTGACTTGCTGAGGTCTACGTCCCATTTTGACTATGGAAACAAAAATTCCACAGAAATGTGTGAGAAGCTCCATACCTTTATGGGAGCTGGAGTCCAAAAATCTTTGTGGATTTTGTCCCCAAAGTCATATAGTAAGGGAACTAACTGGCATGCCTGAGAAGGATCTCAGATTACTACACTCTGAGCCAATCTTCTTTATCTGTACCAATAATATTTGCAGCCCACAGCCTGTGTTGTTCATCCCCATTGAGCTAATTAAGGCAAAGTCTGAGTTCTGCTACATGGTACTCAGAACTACCCATCAATTAATTCATTAGTATTGTAATTTCAGAACTTTTCAGACAGTGGTGTCAGTGTTTCAGGTATTCACAGATGCAATTTTTTTATATTTATTATTCAGTATATTTTTATTGAGAGTGTACTACAAATACTCAATACTGTATTTGTATTAAGAGTCCACATATCAGTACATACTTTGTATTGTTTAAAGGATGCATTTCACTGGAATCATGAGTGTCTCTTCTGCTCATGGGAAGACAAAGGGATTTTATACCAATAGCTATGTACAGCAGCAATAGCGACCTCTTAAGTAACTTCATTTTGAATCACTGGAGTTTGTATGTCAGCAGCGCGATTTGAACAATGAAACCAGAGACAGTTCAAGCTCAAATATTCCTGAGCTTGTCAGCTCATCTTGTCATACATATAGCTTCATGAGGATGAGGATTTTTAACACCATTTCTGTCCTGATACCTTTTATGATTAATATATTATGTTCTTGGTCGATTTGGTATCAGGTTTTCCAAGAGGACTTTAATCAGTGCCTCCCCTGTGTCCCATAGGTTGTAGCTTGTGTTGCCAACCACTCTTTCAGAGCAAGGAAGAAGGAAGCTTTTCTTGGCTCTCCCTCCCTGAAGAACTCATCCTTCAGCCACTTCCCTTGTGCAGAAGCTCACTGTGTTACGCAAAGTATCTACGGTCACGTCAAAGGTTAAGTATGCTGAAGTACAGCTTCAATTTGCAAAGTTGTGGTTGGCTGGAGTCCCAGAATTAGACCCCCAAAAGAGGCACCTACCATGCCTTCACACAGAAGAGGTTGTTTCCCTAGTAACTGTGGCCAGTGAAAGAAAATGTGCCTGACAGGAAGTCTATGTTGGGCTTCTGAGAAAGACAAGCATCTCCCACAGCTGAAATATTCTCCCTCTGTGGTCTAGGGAGCGCTGGGTAGGGATATGGTTATAAATCTCTCTGTGTCCCTTTCTCCCTCTCTCTCTCTCTCTCTCTCAATATGCATATTTAGACACCAAACTGTTAAACTCAAGACCCTTTCAAATATGTGAATCTTCTTCATATTTCAATTACAAACATGGATCCTTGGGAAGGAGCAGAAACAAAGGAGCCTCATTTATTCTCAGCTAGTTGTTCCTTCTCTGGAGCCACTCGACAATTAAATGGAAGGCACTTGAATTAAGAAATTTGCAGCACTGCTTCCTCTTAAGCAAATGCAATCAATCTCTCCACAGCTCTTTAGTTAAAAGAAGTCAGTGTTTAATGCAAACTGCCTTTGTCTTTGCATTTTGTGCATAAATTTCTGGTTAATAGAAAAGGTTAAGTACCTTTCCACTGGAATTTAATTAAATCACTCTGCCTAACTCTTAGAGTGTATCAATATTAAATTACTGCCTGTGTCCATTGCTTTGTCTCTTTTATATTGGTGTTTATATTGAATAGGATCCAAACGCCACTCTGATTCAAAAAAAACCCCACCAAAGTAATGTTTAAATACATCAGACAAATAGACAGAAGAATAGAAGATTTAGAGAAGACAGAAATGTAGAGAAAGCCCAGTCAAGAACAGTCTTTGTGTTTATTTCTGATCCAAGATCTAGGTCTGCTCATACATTCTGTAGACAAGAGTTCTGTAGCCAAGGAAAAACTTTAGGGAGTAAGTGAGACCATTTACCATCACGATGAACAGATCACTATCCAATTTTGGTCCTGTAATTTGAAAGACTTGCAGAGAGGTGTTTCCTCGTTCACTAGAAACCATATTCCTGACTATATCTGAGACATTGAACTGTACGCTGTTAGATAAAGTACATATATGTTATACCGTAAAGAGAATATTTCCACCTTTTCATGATAATCAGACGATAATTTGATGTAACTCCAACAACTGGTTTTGGCAAAGCAAGACCACTTTGCCAGAATGCATTTAGGTTTCATTTAAAAGCATTTTAAAGTGTTTGTAGTCAGTTATATAGGCAATGAAATACTGGGCTCATTTCACTTAAAAATTTGGATGATGCAACCTCAAATTATGCTGTTAATATACCAGTGCAGGAAGATTAAACCATAAAAGCAAATGACTAGAAAAACATACGTGTCCCATAATTATGCACTACTGCAGGACTGAAAGACATGTGTCAGGATAGTATATGAGACAAGACTCAAACTGGTGAATACTACATGGAATTCAGGAAAAAATTTTATAAAAAGTGATGTAAATGAAATGGGAATGTGAGAATGGTCTTTTAAATTAAGGTAATAAATAGTAATACCATGGATCTATCCTTCTGGAATGATAGATGATATTTGGTCTAGAATCTGTGATTAAATGGAGAAAGGGTAGAACTGACAATGTAAATAGTAGCAACAACTGCATGAGGTTAAGAAACTGATATTGCAAAAACTGAGAGGTCAAGTAGCATCACTGTGGTAATAGTAACAAAAAAAAATCCCAAATGATGAAGCTATTTTAAATTAAAAAAAAAATAATAAATTAACTAAGCAATATGTTTTAAAAGAACCAGGCATTGAAAAATATCTGTGGACCCAATGATCATGAACTAGACTCTCTTTGCCTTGAATTAATAATGAAAAAATTAACCGTTCAATTCAATTTACTTCATTGGGAAAAAACGCACTGAGAAATTAATTAGAAAAAGTTCAAAGATTTAAACTTCAGGTTTCAAATAGCAAGTACAAACATTTTTTCTGAAAGCTGCCTAAAAACATGAAAAACTATTCAAGGAGGAGCTGAACACATGAGGAATAACTACCATACAAAAAGCAGGCAAAAATATAGAGAAATTACTACTACTACGAATAATAACAACAATAATAATAATAATAATAATTAAAAAGATCAAAAAGTATAGGAGAAAAATGTGATTCAGTAGAAGTTAGACTGAACAAAACCATGTTAAGAATATTAAAAGCAATTATAAAATGTCCATAATTTACATTAATTAAGAAGTTGGAAGGGAAGACAGGCCATTATGAAGTGACAACGAACATAAAGACAATATATAAATGACTGTAAGTGATCATTTAACCTCAGCTTTTAAACAAGTGCAATTTTGAACCTGGGGCACAAATAAAATGGTTTGTAAGAATGTGTGTCTCAGCATGGGAATTATCAAAGTCGATGCTGAAACAAAGCTCAGAAGTTTTGTGTGCTAAGATGGAAATGGACATGAAAATAACATTTCTAGAATTCTTGAAAGAAATGGTACATATTCCTGGAATTTTTGAAAAAATCAGAATTTTAATGACCCATTTAATGGGGAAGGGGAAGCAGCACTATAAGATACAGGTTAAGGAAATTTTCCTACATGTTTGTAAAGCCCCCTCAAAGTATTATACATAACAAATTTACAACCACAAGGCAACTAAAGTAGATTCCCTAGTATGTAAGGTCTAAAGAAATTCTTGTAGAAAAGTAGTATTTTTTGGCATATGATGAAGAAGGCTAGTCTAATAAAATAACCAATATTTAGATAAAAGGAAGGAGTTCATCCGAACTTCATTAAGGCTTTTAACACTTCAGTGGAGAAAATCATCTTGTAACCCTGGATTATGAGACAGATAAGATTTATAAGGTAGACAGAGACCTGTGTGAAGGGAGAAGCCACAGCAGCTGCTTCTGAAGGAAGCTTATTAGAGCTAAGTTTGCCAACAAAGACATTTAAGTTTTACCAAGAAGGTTCTTCAAGGTCAATGCAGGCAGCAAAAATGGTAGAACGTCTCTCTGAGTGGCTTCAGCACACAGTTCAGTCCTGTCCACAAATATCTCCATGTTTTTGTACAGTGACACAACCCAAAATTCATTAACAGTTTTACTCTTCACCTAGATCTTAAAGTAAGATTTTGCTACTGTAATGAGTAGATGACAAAATAAAAAGAGCTTACCTTAGGAAGAGTGACAGAGGAAACAGGATGCACTTAATTATACCAAATGCCATGTCACAAAGTGGCTATAGGAATTTGTCAGATGGAATTCAGCAGATAACAAGATCTCAAGAACATAAATTCAACAGTGACTTTAATGTAGATGATAGAGAGGAAAATGTGACTTCAGCACCTTGGCACAAATTAGACAAGGTATTTCCCAGGACATTTAGACAAATATATATAAGTATACTAGACTTTATTAAGACCCAGCTGTTTTGTGTGATTCTGATTGCTCATGAACCTGAATATGTATTTAGATTATTCAGGAAAAGGATACCTTTACAAGAGGGGATTAACTATTTTACAGGCCAGGCCTAAAGGATGAGAGGGCTTTGACTGGTCTCTATAGAGGCACCCAGTGATTAAGAGGAAGAAAGAAGTTTAAAAGCTATGTCAACACAAAAGAAACGGTTGCAAGCTGACTGGGAATTAGATGGTTTCTAGACAGCAGAGCAACAAATCTGTACAACAGTTTCCTGATAGGACTAGAGTAGGTGGAAGGGGTGAGAAATTTAACAAATAGCCATTCAAACTAGTGTTTAATCACATTATGGGAACGATATCAGAGCAAGTACCAGGACCCCGAGCTAGGACTCTGCCCTTGTGTCTTTACACTTCTGTATTGCTAAAGAGTAAATGCCTCTGATAAAAAATATACATTTTACGTAAGATAGAACTGCATGAAACTGCTACATAAATACAGAGTGAACAAAGAAAACGACTTCTGATACTTGAGGCATCTTTTAAATCCTTGGGGCACACAGTACTGTGGGGGCCCATGCTGACTGGATGCCAGGTACCCACCAACACTGCTCTATCACACTCCTGCTCAGCTGGGCAGGGGAGAGAACATATAACAAAAGGCTCAAGGGTCAAGACAAGGACAGGGAGAGATCATTCACCAGTTACCATCAGTGACAAAACAGTCTCAGTGCTGGGAAATTAGTTTAATTTATTGCCAATCATTGAGAAATATTGATATTGAGAAATAAAAACAAGTCTCAAAAGCACTTTCCCCTCACTGCTCCCTCCTTTCTGGTCTCAATTTCACTCCTGATTTCTCTGTCTTCTACCCACAGTAATACAGGGAGACAGGGAATGGGGGCTGCAGTGAGTTCATCACACATCATCTCCTCTGCTCCCTCTTCCTCAAGACAAGAACTCCTCAAATTGTTCCCCTGCTTCAGCATTGGATGTCTCCCACAGGAGAGAGTTCTCTATTAACTTCTCCAATGTATGTTCTTACCATGGGCTGCAGTTCTTCATAAAGTGCTCCAGCATAGAGTCCATTCCACAAGGTGGAGTCCTTCAGGAACAGGCTGTTCCATTGTGGGTCCACCTTGGAGTCAGCTGGCATTGGCTCTGTTGGACATAGGAGAAGCTTCTAGCAGGTTCTCACACAAGTCACCCTGTAGCACCCCTTCCATCACTATCGAAACCCTGCCATACAAACCAAAAACAAGTACTCCCTGAAAAAGCGTGATTTTTGCGTGGTGACTCATTAATTCTCTGATAAAAATCACAGACTTGCTGATGACAGACTGGATTCCATTTAAGATCACTGGAAATTGAACTTGCATATTTTCTGTCTTCATGACCACAGAAAATGCAGATTTTTGGTTTATCCTAATGGAGGGGAATTTATATTCATTGGATGGAATGTCTGAAAGGAACAATATGTCTAACTTGTTTTTTTCTGCAGAGCAGGCCAGCACACAATGCTTTGTACTACACTGAGCCAAATAATTTATAAATTGCCAAGGTGCAAGTTCAAAGCCATTCCTTGATAAAATTAAGAGATAGTTGCTCCAAGTGGAAATTAATCATGCTGTTACCTAGTTTTGTTCATCTTAACACGTGTTTTTAGTTTCCACATACATTTTCTTTTCTGAGTTTCGGAGCTGAATCTCCAAGTTGTGTCACAGCTTTTTTAACCTAACACTAAACATTCACATCCTCTCATGACTAATGGTTTTGCTCTTTGAATTGCTTGTCTTGCTTCTCCCCAGCTCTGTGTAGCTGCACATACCACTGCGAGGTCTTCTACACTGCTCTGCTGAATCACCTTCATAAGCACTGCACATCTCTCACTCAACAGTTCTACTTATCCTTCAGACTTACGCTATCAATCTGCACTTTGCAAAATAATCAGAATATTTCCTCCAGAATTAAATGTAGTTGGCAAAGAAGACAATTAGATTTGCAGCCTCTTCTGGCATTGACAGTTTACCAGACAGTGAAAAACACATATATTTGTGCAACAGACATCCCTTTTACAAGCTTCATTAGTGTTGTGGATAATTCCCCCATATTGAATATACAGAGGAAAGTCCTAACAGTCATCATTTACTGCTTTAGTCTCCCAAAATAACTGGCAGTGGTCCACTTCCAATACTTTCCTGAAAGTAGTTGTCAGCTTTTTCTTCTAATGAAGATTTCAGGCTAGAAATTATATCTTGGTAGTGTGTATCCATACAACTCTCATTTCTAGCCCACTGTGACCTTCAGTCACCTGTAAATTTTGGAAGTTTTTTATTTGTTTTTGTTCTACTTTCAGAGGTCACCTACATTTTATATCAATGCATATCACAGAATCACAGAATAGCTGGGATTGAAAGGAACTTCCAGAGATCACCTAGTCCTGCTAAAGCAGGTTCACCTAGAGCAGATTGCACAGGATCACATCCAGATGGGTTTTGAATGTCTCCAGAAACAGAGACTCTACAACCTCTCTGGACAACCTGTTCCAGTGCCCTGTTACCCTCACAGCAAAAACGTATTTCCTCATATTCACATGGAACTTCCTCTATTTCAGTTTGTGCCCCTTATCCCTTGTCCTGTCACTGGGCATCACTGAAAAAGATTTACCCCATCCTCTTGACACTGTCCATTAAGATATTTTTCTGCAATGATAAGATCCTCTCTCAGTCCTCTCTTCTCCAGGCAGGTCAACCCCCATCCTGCACTTGAACATGCAGTTATTCCTCCCCAGCTGCAGAGCCCTACATCTGCCTTCATTGAACTTCATTAGGTCCCTCTGCAACAAATTCTCCACCCTGCCCAGGTCTTACTGAATGGCAGTACAGCTTTCATGTGTATCAACCACTTGTCCTAGTTTTTTATCATCAGCAAATTCACTAACTGTGAGCGTTTTTCCTTCATCCATGTTACCGATGAGTAATTTGAAGACAACTGGACCCAGCACCAACTCCTGTGGAGCACCACTAGGTGCAGGCCTCCAGCTACACCTTGTGCTGCTGATTACAACCCTCTGGGATCTGCCATTCAGCCACCTATCAATCCACTTCACTGTCCGTCTATCTAACCCTGACTTCCTGAGCCTACTTATGAGGAGGTTACGGCAGACAGTGTCAAAAGCCTTGCTGCTCTCTTCTCATCTACCCAGAGTCATTCCATCATATAAGGCTATCAGATTGGTCAGCCATGATTTCCCCTTGATTAATCCATGTTGGCAACTCCTGGTAACCTTCTTTTTCTCCATGTGCTTAGAGATTTCATCCAGGATGAAACATTCCATCAGCTTTTCAGGGACTGAGGTAAGGCTGACTGGCCTGGGTCCACCTTATTCCCTTTATGAAGGCTGAAGTGACGTTGGCTTTCCTCCATTTCTCAGGCAACTCTCCTGTTCTCCATGACCTTTTGTAGGTGGAGAGTGTCTTCACCAGGTCCTTCAGCACTCATTGTGGGTGTCAAGTTTGCCCAAATTATCTCTAACCCATTATCTCCTAATGCAGAAAAATCCTGTATTTTGTAGAATATGTGAAACATTGGAGGTATGTATGCCAACTGTGAAGTACAAAGCCATCAAAAGTAATGTCTTCCTAGATATTTGAAAGTGTGTATGAATCAATGTAGGAGAACAGCATTATGATATTCATGCTGAATAACATTTAGAAATGAAATTTCATAACCCCTTGAGGGTGGCCTTAATCTTTTAATTACAGTGCATAGCAACTGGATCTTCTAGAATGACTTCTCAGGTGCAAAGGAAGCCAATGGCACAAGACAGTTATATTAGAAAGTCTCTTCTGTCCTGATGTAACCAACCAGTGAAACTATTGAACTATTAAAACTATCTACCATTTTAATAAATTTTAATCAACAAAGTGTAAGTATTTTATAATGAAAATTAAAACATTAATTTCAAGCTATTCTTGTAAAATATTAAGTGGTATAGGATCATAATCCTTCACATAGAACAGTGGCATTTTAAAATTAACTTTCAGATTTATTTTTTCTCACTTGCTGGCACTGATATTTAGTTGCCTGAATGAAGATACTTCTTCCATATACAAATGAACTTCTTAAAAAGAGAATGAGCAGGCTGATTCAAGAATGAGAAAAACTGTCAAAAGACAGCACACTTTCAATTTCTGAGTTCAAGGTTCAAGTCACTCAAACCTGCAGAGCTAGAGCCAAAGATAAAGAAATCTACTAAAGCTAACAATGTGATAGTTTCAGGAAAAAATATGCTGATTGCAGACTGTCAATGACAATAAAACTGTTTTCTTCTTAGTGCTTTAAAACAAAAACTTAAAGTTTAAACTTTAGTTTAAAGAAAGAAGTAAAAGCAGAAGTGAGAAGCAGAAGTCAAACTTCTATGTGTGGAAAACGAAGAGATGAATATTGGAGTAGTTTGAATCCACTAACAGTCTATTTACTTTGACTTGCATTGGAAATGAAAGGTCTTCCAAAATAGTGAAATTACCTTTCTCTGTGCAGCCTAGCATGGAAAAGCATCAAATTCTGTAATTAACTTTTAAAAATATTTGAGTTTTATGTGATCAGTACCACTTGTATTACTGCAAATTAAATAAAAATATTAGCTTGCTTTTCAAGGAATCATGAGGCAGTACATATCATGTGTCTTATAGGATATCAACTCCTGAAATTTCATTCCTCCTCACCAAGTGAAATGTGGTGAGGTTTGTCAGGTCTTCTGCTTTGAGCTGGATGTTGTCTGTGATGCTAACATGTCTGGCAACAGAGGGTGGAATTTGAAAGGCTAAGGATTCTCTGGAAAGCCTAAGAGAATTGAGATTGTTCAGCCTGGAAAAGAGAAGAGTTCAGAAGCTACCTAACTGTGGTCTTCCAGTACCTGAAGGGAGCCTACAAGAAAGATGGAAAGGAACTTTTTTACAAGGGCATGTACAACTCATGTCCCTATGGGACAAGCAGGAATGGTTTAGATTGGATATTAGGAAGAAATTTTTTACTATAAGGGTGGTGAGGCGGAGTAACAGGTTGTCTGGAGAAGTTTTGGATGTCCCATCCCTGGATTTGTTCAAGGCCAGGTTGGATGGAGCTCTGAGCAACCTGGTCTAGTGGAAGGTGTCCCTTCCAACACCCTTGGCAGGGGGGTTGGAGATAGATGATCTTTAAGGTCTCTTCCAAGCCATTCTATGATTCTATGATTTTTTCTACTTAATAGGATACATAAAACAAGCCCTTAGCCCCAGACTTCCTGCATTTCCTTTGTTTGTTTTTGTGAACAGCTGTATGTATGAACCTTTCCTTGAGATATAAGCATCTAAATATAATTATAAGCAAACCTATACCCTTGGAAAATCTTCACTGCAACCCTATCTACACACAGACTTTTGAACGTCCAAATAACACTTCTCCTGATCCCCTTGGCATAGCATTACAGAGGCTATTATCTACAATTAATGGACTGGTCACAAGGTGAAGACATAAACTGGTACCTCATAGACTATAACTGCACATTGCCTGTGCCAATGCAAACACAAATTTATGCTTCAGAACACAAGTCCTCGTGGGAAAGGTTAGGACTGACATCTCAAAAATCCGTCCCTGCTTCTCATTTGCATATATAATTACCTTAATCAGTTATCCATCCTTGAGTATAATCATGTTTATTTTGCTTATCATGTTCCTGGATTTGTTGCTGAAGAAATAATGAGATCAAGAAGCCCTTCTTCAAAGATGAAATCATGCCTTGTTTCGGCATAAAATGCACACCATATCTGCGGTGTATTCAGTCAATACAAATCATCTAAAAGCAGGAAGCAGGAAGAAACTGGAAATTTTGTTCTGAAAAATGACGATAAAACATCATTTGGGCCATAGCCAGTCTGACATAAGGACTCCTCCCTACATTTGTGGGTTTTGTGGCATAATGAGTTTCTGTCGTTCTTCCTAATCAGGAATGACCTTCAAAGGGACAGCTGCTGATATATCCTGTCATGATACCTTTGCATCAACTACACAGAGCATAGCTAATTTAAGATTCATACAGCATTTGTAAAAGCCTTTAATTTGGTCCTTATCGTCCCCTTCATACAGTACCATTATATTTGACTGTACTTGCTTCACCACTATTCCACATTTAGAAACTGTGTTCTTGTCTGAATAAATAAGTCTGCTAAGAGCATCTATTAAGTACTGGTATCCCCAGGGTCTGAAGCACTTCTTTTTTTCCCTTGCATTTTTTGCCTGGTGAATCTGAGCTATAAAGCATATAGCGGAGAGGAGAAGGGTTGCCTTAGTAACGAGGCAGACCCAATCAGCTGCACAGGCTCCCTTGAGACGATCTAATTTGTGCAGCAGAAAGGGGCTAGGACAGGTGGCTAAATTAATGTGCCAGACAGCTTAAAATATTACACACACACACACACATGCACACGGATGCATACACAAAATCTCTCTGTGTACTTATACGTGAATGCAATTATCTTCCACGTTTTGCAAAATAAACAGCATGTGGGTCGCTCAGCCCGGCGAAACCCCCGAAGTAGTGGAGATGCCGCAGCAGCAGAGGAGGCGAGGCAGGGTGGGAGGGAGCAGCGCTCCTTCCCCGCAGTCCTGACGGATCTGCAGCCGCTCCGGGGAGGGGAAAAGGACTCCTCCCAGCAAGCACAGGCTGGAACAGGGATGTGGATAAGTGCCCTCCCCTCTTTACTGGGGCTTATGACCTCCCTCTTGGTGATAGCGTGATCTGTTGTGCTGCTCTCCTGATTCCACAGGGTGCTGGAGCTCTCTCTCCCTGACACTTTCTGTACCATTTCACAAGGCTTTCTCTCTCCATGCCCTGGACTGCAATTTAAAGTGAACTTCCACCTTTTCCCCACAGTTTTTAGATACAACAGATTTGAAAATGTTTCATGTTCTCCTCAGTCCCTGCTGTGTGAGGATTCAGCCACACCACAAGAATTTGGATCAGTTTCGATGCAGATCACACGCCAGCTTCTAGCTCTTACAAACACAATCTCAAATAATTTCCTTTTGCAGCATCTCCAGGCTGACTTTAGCCAAGCACAGAGGAATAACAGGAATTCTGAGCCCACTCTTTGACTCTGCAATACACATGACAGTGTACCTATGCACAGGGGTGTCTGGCAACTGACTGTGCTTCAGAAGCACTGTATTATTTCAGTGAAGGATCACTCTTAATTTCTTTATAATGGGAATAATGTATTCCCATGTAGCTATTTATGAGACATCTGACAAAAACTACTAGCAGAGATACAGTTAGTGTATTATTTCTCCACCACAGTGCCTCAGCCACAAATGCTGTGAGAACTGCCCTCTCACACCAGCCACGTGTATATCCCTACATGACATGATAAGCTCAACACAGTCAGAGTTCTCTCCTCCTTTTTGCCTACATCTTGAGCAGATGAAATTTATTGCTGGCACATAACAGAGCATTTTAATCCCAGGCTATATGAGTCCTTTACACAGCGAGGCACCTCTCATCCACCTACATCAGGCTAAAAGTAAAGAGCTCTGAATACTAAGATCAAACAGGCTACAAGGAAAACAAGGCATGAGAAAAAATTATACGTTTGAGCCCCAGAGGGAAAAAAATCAGAGTGAAAATACTAGCATACAAACCATAACAGATAAAGCCATAAAAGGTTTGAAAGTGTCATGGCATTAGTTTTTCTTTTTCTAGGCATGTTTGGTGTCTAGAGGGTGTGCCTTACAAAATCACCGATATACTATTTTTCCTCGCATGATTTGCAACAACTATAAGAATAGCTGTTTATGCTGCACTGACAAGCTATCTCAGTGAGGTGTGGAGAGTTACGTAAGATTTGGCTAGAAATCAGAAACCAGTCTGTGTGACAGTCATGTAATGAAATGGAAATCCCAAGTGAAACCAGGACCAATTTTTGCTTGTTTTTCTAGTGTTTACCAAAGTAAACATACTGAGTGGATCTGGGTCTAAAGGATGCACCCAGAAACATATAGGAAATGCACCCTGGAGCAAAGGTCTCCTGAAGCTCAGATTAATGCCTTTGTTGCTGCCTTTTACATGTTTCTGATACACACATTTTGCACTTTTCATCCTTTTTCACTATTAATAATAAAGAGCCATGGAGACTTTTCCTGGCAGGATCATTGGTTAAATAGCTCAGAAAAACACACCATAGACTGATAGGAAGTTCTTCCAAATTACAGATTGTAGGAGTTACCATCACTACAGTTTTGGAAAGTGTGTTAATGAGGTGCTCAATTATATTTAAAAGTCTGGCTAGTTAAGTATTTTGCTAGTAATGTTGGGCAAAACCTGAGACCTTGATGACACAAAAAGTGTTTTCCAAGGATGTTGAAGTAGATATGTGATTAGGCAGTCTTTTTGAAATAAATTTCAGGTGCACATTACAATGTAACACCAGGAATGTAAGAAAGAAGCCAGTACAAGTTGAAAACAAGAAAAAAATCTGGTAGCTAACGAAAATAGTGATATATTTGTAAATAATGCATTTACAAAGGAAACTTTAATATCAATTAATTTAAAGATACATATTCACACCCCATCAAAACCTGTGACTACACTATCAATCCTTACCACCAAACTCAGTGTGATCAGCCTACACTTAAAGACATTAAAATAAAGCCAAAAGGTCTTTCCTAACCTTTTAAATGTCTTGACCTGACCTAGAATATTTTGTCCACACACTTGTTGGACAGTTTGGGGCTTTATTTAGTAGTAACCTATCCCTCACTAATTTTTAGAGCACCAGCATATGTGAAGGGCATTATGAGGAAGTCCTGCTGTATTTCCAGATTAATATCTATCAATCAACAACAGAAGGTACACCACACCTTATTATGTAAAGAGCAGAAATGCCACTTTTAAATTATAAAGATTTCTCCGTCAAGGATGAACACCCAAGTAAACAGAGCCTCAGGAGGCTAGACCTTTTTCTAGAGGTTCCTTTTCCACCTAATCTAGACCTTTACATCTGAGCTCACCACAAACTCTCCTTCTATTGTAGTCAGTGACAGAAAAGAAGAGTTTATTAGGCATAACTCATTTAATTAAAAGGTAGATTGCTGAAGTTCAAGAGAAATATTAATAGGTCCTAGTAATACTCTTTTTTTCTCCATTGACTGAAAAAAATATAGGTAACTTCTTAACATTCATGGAGTTATTGGGTAAATACTTAATATTTGTTGAGACCAAATTCTATCTCCCATGTCCTTGTTTGATCTCTCAGGGAAGAGGATCTTAGGATCTAGCCTGCCCAAACAGTTTCTATCTGGCACTAGATTAACATCCATTTCAGAGGTGCTTCCCTCCCCCATCCTACATCTGGCATCGAGAATTTGACCAAGCATAATTTAAACGCATGCTGTGCAAGAAGGGAGGGAAGTAGAAAACACTTTTGAGTAAAAACAAAACACATCAGTTTTGCAATGCGTGTCTCTGTGCGTTTATCATTTTCCATAAAGATATTCCAAGATCAGACTCCTAACACGGTCAAGACAGGCTCAGTTGACTGAGTTTATGCAGTGATAGGGAAAAATAAGAGCTACTCAGTCAGAAAATAGAAGTCTGCAGTATTACACGAGCACTGCCTTTCTACCATTGTGAAGAAAATTGTCACCGTAAACAAATACATTACGGTCATTTTTGTCTGTTGTCACAGGGCTGATTTAGAGCCCCCAACTGAGAAGGCAGCTGTGAAGAACAAGTAACTGGTGAGCACAGCAGGAGCCCTCTACTCTAATGCTGCTCAAAGAAATTAATGCTTTCTTTCTGTTGTCCTTATCACTGCCAGTTATGTGTTTTCCTTGGTAGGTGCACAAACATTGGGTTCGTTTGGCCATGCAGAAGTGAAAGCCAAGATCTCCTGCTTGTTCATATGTTTGCAGCTAATATTCAGGATGATACAGCAGCTGGATTTTAGCCACCAAGTCTTCTGAAGAGGCTTTATGAAGTCATATGCTAGCAAGGGTGGACAACGGAACCCAAATCCATCATTTATTGCATTTCTGCTGGTACTAGTCACTATAGTAAAGTTGCAAAATATTTTCCATGCTACATCTGTGTTTCCAAATGGCCAGTTTATGGGAACATGACAATTAAGAAAATGCAATTTTCAACAGACAAGCTAGTCTCTGACTTATGTAAAATAAGTTGTGTACTTAAAATGCTAGCACAAAGATTCCTCAAGAACTTAGGATTAGTTGGCAGATAAGTACAAAATGGAACTGTATTGTTTAAACTAGGTTCTTACCTAATCCTCTGATGAAATCAGTCACTGTGGGAAGTACTCAAATGGCATTAGAAATTAGAATGATATGATCAAATGAAATTTGCACTGCTCATGGTTTCAAGGTAGGTAAAAGCCAGTATAGTATCCAAGTACTAGCGCTGATATGTAAATAATTCTCCCTGAGATTATATGATTTATTAGGCTTGGAAAATTAGCATAAGTGGACAGAGGTAATTAAACTGTACTCTTAAAATAATAACAGACCCGAACTAGTATATTTCCCGTTATCCAAGTAAACTGAACAAAATCTGCAAAAGATGTAGAAAAAGAGTAAAATCCCAATAAATATATCCCATACTGGGATAAGTGGGAAGAAAAATGAGATGACAAATCAATTCAAAAAGCCAAAAGAGTAAGGAATGGGGAGAATCATAAGTACAAGCTATCACTGCCTTATTAAATCCCACTTTATTAATGCTAGAGTTCACTCAAGGGAAAATACACCCCAGCCTAAGAGATTGTCTCTGTGTAGATAATCCACAACAACCCAGCCCTGCACATTTTAGCTCCTCCCCTGACACATTCAAATAAGATCATTCTTGAGTCAAGTCAGAATTTTGCTGCAGCTAACCTCTTTTAATTTCCTTTTTTTCTCCAAAAGGTAATTTTTTTGTTCAGTCATCATCAAAGTTTGTTCTGTGAGTTTGGTTGCTGTACCTGAACTTCAGCTGCATCAAATCTCACTGTGTGCCCCTGTACTGAGAAAGCAGATAACTACTCGCTCAATACTGTCAATACTAACTGCAGTGGCAGCCCAGTAATCTTAATGAGAAACAACATAATTATTGTGGGAGCAGATCCCAATAGGAATAGAAATGCCAGCCACAGGACAGGATGTGTAAGTCAGCAATGTTTCCCCCTTTCCTTCTCAAAAGTTAAAGTTAGATCCCTTTTCATCTCCTCAGTTGATACTGATATAGTAAAAGATGGGAATAAGAAACAATTGAGCTTCTGCACTCTGCAAACATTGCCACTTCTTTCTGGCAAATAAACACTGAGTCAAATTATTGTTTCCCTCCTTCTTAAGGTTTCTCTTGCACAAGGTAGAAAATTACACCATTTCAAATAATATGCTGTCCCAACTACAACAATCTTTTCCCAGTTTTTTAAAATTTTATTTTATCCATACCTTACTCAAACACAGTTTGTACTCTGATGTTTACTAAATAGAAGTGAACTGTAGACAGTTGCTATTTTTGCTTGCTGTGTAGGACAGATTGACTTTATGCCTTTTGAAAGGTGCTAGAAGCATTCGTGCAAGAGGACATTATAATCCTATTTGCCATCAAATGCTCAGTGCAGTTCTGCTCAAATACAAAATACTACACTCCAATGTCACAATATGGAGACCACTCAAGGAAGGAAAAATTAGTGGAGCTGTCACAGACAAAACAGAAGTTCCTGAGAACTGAAAATCTGTGTTTACACAATGCATACAGCTGGCAGAAAGAGGAAGAACAAGTAGAGGGAAAGAGAGATAGACTTTTACCCAAGTGGTAATGACAGAGTCAAGTGTGTGTCATTAGTAAGCAGTGATTCTGTAGTACGATAGGTGATGTAATTCAATGTTTTATGAACAAAAAGCACAACATCTTAAGGATATCGTATAGTGAATGCTTTTGTTTCCATATAGTTGTGATTTAATAGATTTTACATCTTTTGTGCTCTGAAAATGTCTCTTTAAATAATTATATAGGACAGCACTGGACAGGATAATTACTCCAGTCACTGGCTGCAAGATTTGATTGATGTTGTGAGCCTGACAAATGACAAATGTGTCACAAGTCATAATTTTGAAAGTTTGTGGATATATTTTTGTGTATCTTTAATGTTCTTAACCAAGGCATGGTCACTGCTCAACACCATTTAAATTTAATTTTTTTTAATTTTTTTTACTTAAATTTACCTGGTTTTCAGTCTTCCTATAATTTTGGAGAGCAACTTCATTTGAAAACCAAACCCTTAGTTAGGCACACTGAGCATCACCAGACCACATAGTCCCCAAATCATTCAACTTTATACAAACAAAGTGCAAGTAGGAGAGAGTCCTGGAGTTCAAACTTCAGCCTTACCAGTCTTGGGTTTGCACAGAAAGAGTAATGTCATTGAGCTATCAATCCTTCCCAAAATGCTGAGCTGGAAACATACATGCCATCAAAACAGAGAAGGTGAGACTGTATCTTCAAGTCTGGTGTTAGCTTAAATGGATTAATCTTCAGAACAAAGAAGATTTTGTCATTGTGGGTAGTATATAGGATTTCTTTGCATTTAGTAAGACTGGTTAGATTAAGGAAGGCTGTTACACTATGACTACATTGTTTACATTACAGTGTTTCTTATGTGATCTTCCTAGAAGATCCCATTAAAAAATAATAAATAAAGAGAGTGAATTTGGCCCAGGATATTTTGTGTAATTTTTTATTGGTATTCACACTTTTATCTTACATTTCTTTGGGTGCCAGAAATTAGCTTTTCTGAAACATTAAATATACTTCTACCTGGTTGGATGGTTTATTAAAAAAAAATAAATAAAAAGGTGATAATTAAAAAATAAAATAAAATAAAATAAAATAAAATAAAATAAAATAAAAATCTATTCACAGCACAGTGTTGGAAGGAGTGGGTTACTAAAATGAGCAGAGCTTTATAAAATGGATAACTTGTATTCCTCAGAGGTCCCAGTTCCATAATGCACCTCGAAATCACCTGAAAAAAATATTAAGGCAGGAAATGAATGCTAGTAATTTTGCTAATAAGAGCTTAGCCAATTTGTATACATAGAAGTGGCAAATTATTTTAACCAAAATAGAGGAGGCTTTCTGGACTATTTTGTGATTTATCTACAACATAAACACTGCAAATAGCTGCTCATTAAGGTTGTCAAAAAGTCTACAAACAGAATTTGAACATCTAATCTATGATTTTCACTTTAGTAAAGACTTTGACACTGTTTTCCACTGCTTTCTCCTGGAGTAACTGGCTTCCTGTGGCTTTCATGGGTGTATTGCTCATCAAGTAAAAAGCTGGCTGGATGGTTGGGCCAAGAGAGTGGTGGTGAATGGAATACCAGCAATGGTGTGGCCAGCAGGACCAGGGCAGTGATCATCCCCCTGAACATGGCACCAGGAGGCCACACACTGAATCTTGTGTTCAGTTCTGGGCTCCTTGCTGCAAACAGGGATGCTGGAGTTGTTCCAAAGAAGGATAGTGAAGTAGTGAAGGAAAGAAAAGACTTGTGAGGAGCAGCAGCTTTTGTCCTTAGCCCTGACCCACCCCAGCCTCCTTAGATAAAGGCACTTCCTAAACCTTGCAAAGCAGAACTTGTTTGGGTGTCACTTGGGGTTCCTCAGTGGTCAGAGGCAGAAGCTGGACAGCAAAAGGAACCCTGGACAAGCTGCAGAAGAGCTCTTGCCTTCAAGCCACATACACAGACTGCAACCACACTGCCAAGTGGGTAACAGCAGCTCAGGCAGCTGTAGTCAGGACCTGAGCAGAATTAACAAGATTTACTCACTCTTGGAAATAATCACATCAGTGCAGAGCTAAAATATGTGGACAACTTGAACTACAGCCATAGAGTTTGACTGTGTGAGTTAGACACTGTGGGTGCTTTGTTGCTGCCATGGAGGGAAGAAGCAAAATTCCCACCTTCAGTTATCCCCAACAACTCCAGCATGACAAGAGGAGAACATCTCCAGACAATAATGTGGGTGTCAAGAAATGATGTTGCCAGATTTTTAATGGACAACCAGAAGCTAATCCCTGTCACTGGGGCAGGGCAATGTAAATGCCTGCAGACAGGCAGTGTGAAAACAGGAGGAAAATACTGTAGCCCTCAGAAACTGGAGTGAAGAAGTTGCAATTAGTACTCACAAAGGTTCCCAGTAAACACTCTGAGTTCTCATATTCAAAGATACAAAGATGGGTTATGGATAGCCCGAACAAAGGAAAAATTGTGCTGGGAAATCTCAAAAGGATATAAAACAGCTTCTCAGTTCATCATGTAATTTCTCCCATCCAACTGATGGCAATATTATGACAATAATTGCATGTCTGTTTGACAACTATACACTGCCAGTCCTTTTAATGGACCTCTGTGTTTTCAAAATATCCCTAAATGACACAGTTTTTAATGAGCTACACAGCTGCAGGCTGGTTACTAATTTACAATAGAAACAGTGCTATCACACTTCTTTCCTCTTGGTAGTATTGTAACAGGAATTTGAGGTAACCACTTAAAAATAATGACCATTTCAAAATGTTTTCAACTGATATCGGTTTTTTCTGTCCCATCAAATCCTGATTTCCACTTATCTTAAATTTTGCTGGTAAATGAGAAGAATTGCAGCTATGAATAAGGATTTTCTTTTTCTTTTCAGATCTGAAATCTGTGTACCTTTACATATAGCACAAAAAATTTGCAGGAGACCAATGTTATTACAGATGGAACCTCTTTTTATTAAAGTCATTATTTTCAAAGACATAATTGTCTAATTCTTCCTTATTTTGATACTTGTGGATATAAAATAATTTAATAAAAGCCATGAAAACCCTGAATGCTGTTTGTATTCATATTACTCATAAGATCAAAATGGTTCTCATTATCTCAGTCATATTAAGACCTTACTCAAGGACAAGAGGCTGTAAAATATTACTGTTCTTTCAGAACTTCAGTTGTCTCATCCATTTCTTTCACTCCTGGCAAAATATGAAAGCAATTTTAGGAAACCAGGAGACAGAAAATGATCTCTAGCCACTTTGAAGAGGAATGATGACATACTCTATCAAAGCACTCAGCTCAAGAATTTTGACCCTAGGACTATTGCTTCTTTTTAATTTATAAGATTAAAAAAACCAAAATTCATTCTAGACACAGCATTCTTTCAGTGCATTGCTGAAAATTAGCCTTTAACATGTAATGTTTATGACTGCATTATGACAAATATTAAAATCTATCTCATTGCATTGCACAACAGCAATAATTTTTATTCTCAATACACATAGAACTCCAGAAGTCCTGGAACAGTTTTTCATGAAGATGTATTTTAAGATGAAGTCAAAAATAAACAAAGTCCTTCTTACTCTCCAGCTATTTAACACTTCACCAGGCATAGGAGACTGAACCATATAACCAGTTTTTAAAAATCTTACTATTTCAGCTATAATATATTCCAGTCTTTTTAGCATTCTCATGCTGAAGATGCTTGGTATCTGCCAGCAAGGTTATCCTTGATCTGTGGGCAACTGGAAACTTGTGTAAAATTAAATGTCATGTTGGCTGACTGGGAGCAGTAATTAAACTTTCTTTGTAAAGAGGAGAGCTGGAACAAAAGAATCCATTGTTCAGACTCTGGCCCACATGGGAAGGTCTGAACAAATGCTAATTAACCCAGAGAAAATAGATGCTTCGTTGGTTCACAGATTGATTGAGAAGAATTCTGGAGCCTGACAAACACAGAAAGTTTATGTCTTCCCCAGCAATAAACTGATCTGGATTAAGCGTTTCCCTCTCCTGCTCACACTGCTGGGCCATCTCCAAGCATTGGGGTTATTGCTCTCCATTCTCCTGCATAACTGTTTTTCTGAATGCTCTTTAGCTCAAATACATTCCACTGAGATGGAATAAGGAGAATCAAAACTTTTGGAGAATGCTTTGATGAAGAGTAGAGAGTAATAATAAGTTAACTTAGGTTATTAGCAGCCACCTAAAATTGACTTCATGCAAGTATTGATGGAAAACCAGGGGGTTACCAGCAGCTGGGGGAAGTACAGGCAGAGATCCTGTGGCCCTGGATGGACTGAAAAACAAGTCTGGACTTCTTCGCAAGGAAACTGCTCAAGAGAGCCAAAACTGTGAGCATTCCCTCTGAAAACAGAAAATAAATAAATTTATCTGGCTGCCATAATCAACTTCCCTTGAGAAAGCAACTTAACAAGCCCCTCCCCATTTCCCCTCAGTTGCCTAATAACTCAACCTAAGGAGCAACAAAGTTAAATTTCAGCTAGAGAAGTTTTTATTTTATTCTTGAGAAATATATTTTGGCTTCTGGAAGTGCATAATTTGCATTCTTCTTCATGTGTGCTCACCTTTAACAATGCTTAGAAAATACCTGTACTCTAAATATTTGGTAGCAAATTTGCCAAAAGGTTTCCAAAAAGAGTGTGCCTAAAAATACTCTACAAGCTTTTGTTGATAACATAGAGATTAAACACCTTGTCCTAGTTTGAGTCATAGCCATCTCCAAAGTAAACATAGCAAATGTTAACAGCCCACAATGGCTTGGAGCAGGAAGTGAAAAACTATCTCCTAAGAATTGCAAAAGGAACCAGAACAGCAGAAATGTTACTAAAACATGTAGCTTTTTGGGGGGTTTTTTGTTTTGTTGGGGTTTTTTGTTTGTTTCAGTTTGCTTTTTTTTTTTTTTTGTTTTGGTTTTGGGGTTTTTTGAGGATTTTTAACACTGCCAGCTTGCAAATCAATAGAAGGGGGAAGGAAGCTAAGTAGCTCAAAAAAGGCACTTAAATGGTATGGATTTCAAAGTGTACCTTATAGAAGTAGGCCTATACCTTTTCTGTCATTGGAAGAGGTTACCAAAGAAACCAACAAGAACAAAAACACTGGCTAAAATTCTGTTTAATGGAAAAAGAGAAATTACTGTAAATCGGAAAAATTAATGGCTAATTATTTCAGTTCATTGTTCCATTTTGCAAAATTTAAGCATTAAAAAAACTCTTTCACAAGTTGTGCAACCCTTTAAAAAGTACTTGAAGATTCTGGAATTTGCTTATCACTAAAGTTGTTGAGTGTTAAAGAGCTGAGGTTGTAAATACTTACTATTTTATTACTGACAGTTATGCTGAGCATTGTTTCAAAGTTGATAAAACAAGATCTGCTTCAACAGAAGAGGAATTTTATGTTTAAGTGGTACACATTTGAAAAACATTTTTCACAGTGTCATTTGTGTCTCTTTTTCTTCAATGAATGTTAATTTATAAGAAAAGGGCTTGCTACTTTCCAAAAGAATGGTGTGGATTTATTCTTGTCAATATTTTTAGCATGTGCTTCATCACAGAAATGTTGCTTCCTAGTAATTTTAACAGAGAATTTTTAGTTTAGCAGCAGCCTTTTATGAAATGCCTTGTAATACCAGACATTACAGCACAGGCATTCAGATAAATATAAATGGAAATTCCTTTTAGTTAAACTGATACTGCAATTTTAGCAATCATGCCTTCTCATTTGCCTCTGGGCTTGCCCTTTCCAGTCTAAAGATCTCTGTATTCCTATTTTAGTTTGAATTCCTCTACTCAAAATTAGCATGTGCCTTTTGAGCCTAAGAATATGGTAGCTTTTTATCACAAATATGACTATCTCAGCAGAGGCTGGAATGATTTATGAAAGGCCAGATCTCTTTCTCTCACAGAGGTCAATGTCAGAAATCTGATTGACCTCAACAGAAGGTCAGTAGAAAAATGCCATAGAATTTGAAGTCCAAAGGGATTGTTATCAAGTAGTCTTGTCCAGCCTAACTTTATTTCACCAGCAGCTCCTGTATAAGTGCACAGGCATGTGGAGATAGGTAGCAAATACCTTAAAATAATGATAATACTGTGGCCAGCTAGAAGAAAGCTACATCTTTTAAATGACACACCTGTTAAAAATATTTGTTCATTATCTCTAAATGAGCAGTCAGAGGCATTCAAGGATCTAGTCCAACACTGTCGAATACCTTGCTCTCATGTACTCCTTTAATGTACTGGTTCCACAGGGGTTGGGTACATGTAGGCAACCCCCTGTAACTCAGCAAGGAAAAGCAGAAGCTGAAAGCAGAATAAACATGTAGGAGCCTTAAAAGATACTTCAGGCGTGGTTAAGAATGCAGCCAGTAATCACAAATCATTTGTAAACAAGAGGTCACCTACAGGCAGCTAAATGACAAGCACTCATATGGGTAAGGATGGCTGTGACTATTTTATCTTCCTTTTGTTTAAAATTGGTGTGACTTCTAAATTTGTTTTGAATACAGGAACCCCACCACTAACCATACGTTTCAATACATTACAGAGAAAGTTGAACCACCTAGATCAATGACCTTCCTCACATGATTATTTACTCAGTATAAATTCCAAATAAATTTCCAGATACTAATAAGCACTTCATACCTACCCCTTCATTGTGAAGTATTAGGAGAAAATCCAGCATGATTTTGCTCCATTTTAGTGAGCTCAATATTGGACTTTAGCTATCTTCTTTATCCCTATTACGCAAATTGAAGATTCTTAATTTTGTTGCTTTGTGAAGCAAAAGAAAATACAAACATTTTATTCAAGGAAAAGGCGTGTTTTGTTGGGTTTTTTTAAATTTAACAAGAAAGATCTGCAGTGTAAGATCAGCATGGTGCCAGGGTTGCCTGCATCGTCCTTGACTTGCCTCTTCCTTGCTTTCTTCTTTCTTTAAGTTTCAGATCAACTAAGTTTTGGAAAGAGGATAGAAATTGAGAGCAAGCCAATTTATGGCTACAAATCAGTAAAATCACCAATTTAAGCAACTAGATTTTTATTTTGTTTTGTTTTGTACTTAAATGGTTTTGTTTGATTCTTTCAAAGACTTTACAGGCTTGATGGGAGCTTTAGTGAAACTCTTTGGTGTTACTAGAAGATAGTTTTGTTTGCTTTTTCTGAAAAAAAGCAGAGAGATAGCAAGAGATAAAAAACCTTTGAGAGCAACTACCAAGAGAAAATAAAAACCTGATTTGTATCCATTCTGTAAAAAAAAAACCAACATATTTTTGCATTCTCCAAAACAAAATTCAGGATTTTCAGTCTAAGTGAAATAAAATGCTTTCAGCAAAATGATTTTTAGTTGTTTAATTTTCAAAAAAGTGCTCCATAGGAAAAACACATTAGCCTAGGTAAAATAAGCAACCTAGACTAATTTCAGTTTAGAAATTTCTTTTCCAGTGAAAAGCAGAGATTTGCTGTGTATGAACCAGTTGATCTGTCTTCATTCTTGTACTTTCTATCTCCATCAAAAAACAATGGTGTTAAACCACATAAACACATTTCCCTCATGAACCTGTTATACACAAGATGAGCTATTTGCCAGTATGCCCTATAGGTATTTTTGTTCAATTGGCTGAACTTGAAAATTTGACTCAGTTCTGGGATTGTTGCTGTTTCCTCTAGAATTTCAATCTGAATACAGATTCTCTGGAGAAAATACTGCCTTCTGCTAGGCAAAAAAAAAGTATTTCAAACATGTTGTAGAGCTGAGCCATGAAGGATGAAGTTTTCATTGAAATCTGTGGCTCAAATGTCCTGTCCAGATTTTGGATTAAGTTCTGAGTACTGACAGTATTTGAAGCATATCTCATCCAGAGTAGGCAACAGATTTGCTAAAACTACAGCTGTGTCAGAATCCTTGTTTAAGTCCTAAACAGCAAGAGCAGCCAACAGACACGACTCTCAGACCTTGGCCAATGCTCCGTACCATCTTCTTACAAACAAACAAACCAAAAAATCATGAAAGGGATAGGACTACTAGTCTTCTCAGTTTTAGCTCCTTTTTCTTTTCCTTTGAGAAATAAAAGAAAAGAGGTCACACATACAGTTTGAGACAGTGCGCTGCAAGCTCTAGGAAACACTTTAGACTAAAAATTTTGGAGCTAGTTAGAGAAAAAGGCAATTTTGGAAAGCTGCTAGAATGATGAGGAAAATAATAACTGACAATCTTAGCCTAGCTTGAATCTTTGTCATATACGGTAGTTTGGCATCAGTGCTGCCACGGTCAAGTGCCAGGTGAAGGGAGCATTAAATGGTCATGGCAGTCTCTGTGAAGCAGCAATCAAAAAGAGGTAGGAAAGCAAAAGCTGTCTGAGATAAAGGGTAGATCAGTCAGAAGATAATGAAGTAGATAATATATTGCATAAAGACGGAGAAAAATAAGGAATTAATTAACATGGAAGGAAAGGAACCAAACAAAAAACTTAAGACACTGAAACAGACTAAAGTATTTAAGAAATAAATGTGAAGGACAAGGAAGATAAAACAAGAACAAAGAAAAAATTATTAGGAGCTCCACATTTATGTTGATGACCACCCAGATGAGCATACTCGTGTCACCGTTGAATAAGACCAAATCAAACCCAACTAAATCACTTTTCTGTTCTTCATTTAGGAGTTGATAATATAAAAATAGCCTTAGAAATTAAGCCTTTTCTTAAAGCACCTTCTTCACAAAATTTGATAGACAACTAAACTACAGTGGATAAATATGTTAATAAAAAGAAAGCACAGGCAGCTAAGAAACTTCTGAATGTGAAAAATTAAAAGAAAGAGTAATTTAAATCAGAAGTTAGTTTTATATAGTTGTACCTTTTTTTTGTCATTAATTATTTTAAAAAGGCCAATAAGAAAAACATCTTCAATTCACCCATGTATGGCTTTTTAAGATAAAAAAACACCTGTCATCAGCCACAGATAATTGTAGAAGCAACTCAGCTAAATGGTGTACATAAACTGAGATCTGTACTTTTTGGTCATGAACAACAGCATGTCATCTATTAATAAATATTAATTTTTTTTTCTTTTTATAGCTAAGTACATAAACCTTAAGGCAGTACACAAGGACAGTGGGCAATTATGTACAGGAATTACTTTATTCATTCTTTGAATTAAGAAAATCTGTTGGTTAATATTCAGAATAAATGTTTCTCTGTCTTTGAAACTTATACAGGAATGTGCAAATTCATACATGTGTGCTGTAAATGTACTTGTATCAGTACAGAATTTCTCAGTCATATTGTTTTCAATCCAAACTATGAGGCAACAATATTTTTTTAAAGCTCATGTGAGTTAAATGTTATAATTATCTGCTGAGCAAGGCTATTCTTCATATTTTTAATAACAAGGTAAGTAGCTACCAGTTTACTTCTTAGAAGCTACATACTTAGGTCCAAAACATCTGTCTCCTTTTGCAGATATATATTGCTGCCAAGGCCTCAATTACTCTACAAGAAATCCCTCAGATAAGGAAGTATAATTGCATAAAACAAAGAATCAGATCAGGTCTAGCACTCTGTTTCTATGATACTTTCCAATCCATGTGCTTGGGGTCCTAAAATGACTGAAGAAAACCATAGAATATGAAATTTGCAGATGCTAGAGAGCAACCTGTTTCTGGTGTTTCAAAGGGTATCCATATAAAAAGAAAATAAAAACCAGCTACCATAAAAACCCCAAATAAACAAGCAAACAAAAAAAACCCAACTATAAAACCAACTAAAAAAACCAAAAGAAAAATATCCAGTGGTCTACAACTCACAAGAGGTAGAAATTGACTGACTTTTCAGAGATATTTGTAATATTGTTCTTAGAAATATGAATGTACTTTTGTGATATGGCAATTTTTTTACATATATCTGTCCACATGTTTTTTTCCTTGCAGGGTAAATCCCTGGCTCAATTATCATTCTTTCCCCCTTACCTGCCATCTGAAAAGCTCTTCCCAAAAGCACTCACAGTCCCACCCATAGGCAGAGTAATCACAGTTCCTTCTTGACATGTTCCCTCCCCTCTCTGCTACTAGTTATACAGAAACTGCAAAGAACTGCATACAAAACCATATTAGTTATATATATACACCACTAGAAGAAAATGTAGGTATTGGTGTTTCACCAACCCTTAAGATACAAATATGTCTTCTGTCCAGAGGTACCCACAGATGTCTTTACTTTCATTCACCATGGGATGATGTTTATGACAGAAGACCTATGACTGGAGATAAGAATCTGTCTGACAGGAAAGAGGAAGAACATCGCCATATACTGATTTATCATCCATGGGAAGGAAGCTTTGAGCTTTATTTGAAAATGATCAGTGGCATTTTCCTGTGAAAAATGAAATAACTGTTGTCATTACAGGTCTAAAAATATGTAATAATTCCACCTGCTGCTCTATAGCTTTGACATTAAATACTAGAAACACAGTATGTATTTTTGTAAGAGATGGAACAGGAGTAGCATATCCCATAAGATTTCAGACTCTTGAGTTACTTATATATATACAGACATTACTGGAGCGAGTATATGTGAAATGTAGAAAGAGTTTTCAGATTTTTCCTCTCAACTGATACCCTTTCCTAACCACTAGAAAGGGCCTGCAAAGTTTCAACAGGGAGGAGGAGCAGATGACCTATACTCTGCCTGGGTGCTGAGGGATTCCTGTCTTCTGAAGCTTCTCATGCTGGTAGCTCTCTAAAATGGGCCATTCACTCATATCTGGTCCAGAATGGAAACTCCTAATCACAGAAATAGAAATATATATTTCTATTTATATTTTCTATGTGTGTAGTTTTATGGGGAGAAGAAGCAAGCAGTTTAGCAGCCTACAGAATGGAGATTATTCACAAGCAAATAGGCTACATTTGAATGGAGAACAAGAAGGATTAAGAAAAGAAAGAAGAGAAAAAATGAACTGACTGTAGAGTGATACAGAGAGTTGATTATATATATAAATAGTTTCCAGAACAGACAACCCTTTCAAATTTTCATAAGATGAATTCACATTTTTTCAAAGTAAAATGAGAGTTACCGCAGAATTCATGCTTTTGATCTGTTGAAGTATCCAAAATATGCTTCAGAACACATAGTACTCTAACGAAAATAACAACATCACAGTGTTCTCTTCAGCATAATTTTCTTAAATATTTTACTGTATGCTTTAAATGCTGGTGAAGGTAAAAGCTGGAACAGACACAATTATTTCAGTGAGATAACTAATAGTGTCAGTTCTCAGAGTTGCTCAAAAAGTACATCACAGGATTATAAAAGCTGGATTCACAGAGATCTTAAAAGACATGCAATCACATATTTTAATTTTCTTCAGGTAAAACCCTATAACACATTTCAGAATCCTTCTATATAAAAGGAATTAATGACTTTGCTTTAATGAGAAGTATTGATTTCTTAAAGAGTACAGATTACAGTTACAGAAACGGTTTGTTCAGGAACTTCATCATGACCAAAAAGTAGAACATATTTCAGGCAATGGTCCCCCTCTGTTGTGACATGGGATGCCCTTGAAAAGTAACTACTTCAGGTCACACAGGTATACCTCTTGTTTTTAGAGGATTGATCTTGTACAGACTAATCTCACTTGCAATCAGGGAGAATAAAAAACCTAAAGGTTTGCAGGACAGGGAAATCTAGTAATTGGAATATTTTAAGATTTTAAAATTTACAAAAATATTAATTCAGAGAGCACGAGGCAGAGTTTTCAGTCCTTCTCAATTAGGCCTGGTTTGTAATATGGCAGTGGGGACAAAACAGCAAGGAATATGTGTTTTAACAAAACCTGATGCACTCAGGGTGTTCACCACAAGAGCAGAAATGGGGCCCAGAGCTGCTCAATCAGAAAGTACAACCTGATAACATCCATTAATTGCTGAATTTATTTCGTGGCCTAGGGTTCATCATTATGTCATGCTAACCTCATCCACTGGTCAGCTAATTATCTGATTAATTGTTGGGGAGAAAAAGTGATCTCATAAGGGGCTTTGAGGTATTTTTATTTTGGAGGTTTTGTTCGGTTAGGGGGATTTATTGCACAGGTATATGGGTAAATGGGCTGGCAAGCATGTAATGTGCCTCTTTGAAATTAGTACAAATTCATCTTTGTAATTCATAGGACTTTACTTCCAACTGATGAAATGTAACAGAGCCACCATCTATTTTTACTCCTACCTGTGTTCATCTATTTATGTTCTTAATAGACCCATCACATTGCACTGTTCTCAAAACAGAAAATGATGTGTGCACTGCATTTAGTTACTCCTGTGACTCAGAGAGCAAATATCTAAACTGAAACTGGGGAAACTGCTAAAAATCATGCATTGAAAACTGTAAAGAAAGAATTTCCAAGAGATATTCTGTGATCAAACAGGCAGGAAAACACAAGATACCACACAACTTTCTATTGTAGATTACTCCAAATACAAAGATGTGGAATCGGTGTTTAACATCCTAAGTACTTTTCTGGAAAAATTCATCAGGCTATTGCAACATAACCTTACTCTTGACAATTCAATATCTAATGTTAGAGCCAGTATTTTATTCATTAATAAAATAACATGTAAAATTATAATATAATTACTTCCATTTTTGAATTTGAAGAACAATAAACATCTGTTCCTAAATTAATGCACAGTGGTGTTAAAAGATGCCCTGATATTTAAAGAAAATAAAAATGGGTCCAAGCTCAAATAATCCCGTAAGGCAACTGTTTAAAATTCCAACCTGAACCTCTGTTTTAAATAGATATAGCTATAATGTGCTGATAGGAGATTGAGAGTGTTAGGCAGAAGAAATTATGAGAGAAGACACAAGAAGAAGAATAAGATAAAGCTATCATGTTTCATATCAAATATAAGTAATCATATGCCTGAATTAGTAATGACTGGCAAGCCCAGTAACATGCACACAGAACCTTAATAAAATTAATGTTTTGTTTCCTCATCTGATATCCTGCTCCTTCTGAAGCAGAAGCCAGCCTGCTGGGATGTCACTTAGGATTGCATAGCTGTGAAGGGACCCCAAGTTTGCCAGTACCCTGAGGTGGGTCTGTCAGCACCTATTTCTCAGAGCAAGTGCCCCCAGAGCCTTGCCATGCCATGCAAGCTCTACAGCCAGGCTGCATCACAACATGAACAAGAATAAACTTTTTAAATCAGAGCAAGATCAGAATGAGGCAAATTATAAATGTTTATAAACAAGTCCTCCCCGTCCACTGTGTCCTTGTAGTGAGATCCTTTGGCTCCAGGCCTGATCCTAGTTCAATAACTCAGTTGCTTTTTGGGTGAGAGTGAGATTTGCACAGTACTGAAGTTTGCACGGTCCCCCTTGGGTCTTTTGCGAAAAAAAACCTCATGACCCCTGGGGCCTGGCTCCTTCTGCTCCCTATTTTTCCCAGCTGTCTTCCCCTGTCTGCTCTGCTGCCGGCTCCTGGTTCTTTGTTGTCCTTCACATTCTTTGCCTGCCATATTTCACTCTCAGCAAAGGTGCCCCTCAGCTACACGCATTTGCTGCCTTTGGAGGGTCAGTCGCTCCTTTCCTCAAAAAGACTCCATGCAATCCAGCAAGAAGCCATCTGGAAAAACTCTCAATCTCCTTCCCAGCAATTAACCATAGCTTTTGGTTAGAAACAAGCATTCTTTAACAAAATAAAAAGTGAAGATACCAAATTAGCAGCATCCACCATGAACCTTATTGAGATTTTCATCACTTGAAGGGTCCCTTTGAATCTGTGTTACCTGTGCTGAAGTCCTGAACATGTTAACTTTAACCGGTGGCAGAGACACTTGTTTTGCACTTTGTCTTCTCCATATCCATCTTGTCCACCAGTGCATCTGGCAGATATAATAGTTTTCTTCATGCCCTCCCTCTAGCAGTGGTGTTCCTGCTGACTATACATTTGAACTGCTACCAGAGAGCTCAAGTGGATCTTTTTGGACAACAGCAGCTCAGCACAGGAAGTTCAACATGAATATCCCTGGTACAGTTGTGAAACATAGACCAAGATGTCACCCTAGGTGTTTGCTTTCGCAGACACTTCTCGATTTGATCTTTCCTACACATTTTAATTATGAGTTTGTACTTTGCTCCTATTTTATTTCAGCAAAAAGCACCAACTTTTTCACAAGTTTTAGTAAAAAACTGTCAGTATGTGCACACCTAAGTTCCCCTCTGATGATGTTATCCCTTTAGAATATCTCCAGAACTGTATTAGAATATCTCCAGAACTACATTCATTGAGTAATTCACATACAAATCTTACTTGTCAATACCTGTGCAGAAATATATCAGGCTTCTGAAGAGTTGACACATAATTCACATTGACATTCAGGGCACTTTTGAATCTCATTAAATTGTCATCAAATGGAACAATACATGCAACATTGTGAGCAAAGGAAGGAGTGTTACAAATGCAAGGAAGACAAATACTTGGAGTGCATGTTTGAGATACGTTAGGAATTGTTGTCCTGCTGTATCTGCCTAGCTCTCCAGCAATCTTTAAACATAGGCACAATTCACAGACTGTCTCCTGCAGCAAGCATCGAGAATCCCAAGCAGCCATTTTGGTCTCCCCTCTGAAGCATTTATTGAAATGCCACATTTTTAATGAGAAAAAGACCAATTTTCACTACCAGGAGGTCAGTAATATTCTGTATTTTGTCCTTGCCTTTCTTTTCCACCATTGCTTCATATTATATTTTATTAATGTCAAAAAATGTAATTATTGAACAAGTCTCTTTAGAAAAGCATTTTTTTTTAATGGTTAATCCTGCTTATCTGCATGTACTAGCTATCAAATAAGCAATTAAAGCTATGCATCTCTGTCAAAGTGCAGAATAATTCTCTCTCATAAATAAAAGGCAATGATGTACTAATGTTCAGAAGACTAAGCACACACAGAGGTTAAGATGTCTGCAATACCAGCCTTTGTTTAAGTACATCCAAGAAAGGAAATCAATATTCCTCAGGAGAGCATTTTGTTGGTACAGCTGCTGTTGCTAAGATTGGCTCAGTGTCATGTTCTCATTAATACAGTCTAATGGCAACCCTAAGATTGAGAATGTGCAGACAGACATAATGAATTTATACTAAAAGCTCAAAAATGTAGAAATTCTAATTGCTTTGGCCTGATTGGCTACTTTATATCTTGAAAGGATCATGTTTATAAATTAGCGTTTAATGATATTTATGAATTACAAAATTAAGTCCTTCCTTGTAGCAGTCATTAACATGAAAGCAATTGCTGCTGCAGTTTGCCCTTTAAGAGCTTCAGCACAAAAAGATTGGCATGCTCTAGAGCAGTTTTGCATTTTAGAGCAAATTGTTACTATTGCAAGGAAAATGTTAGGGTTTAGTTATACAAGCATATTTGCTAGCATTAAAATAACACTTGGAAGCCCACGTCTCTCAGAGGAAGAGCAGTCTCTCAGCATGCATTGTGTTGTGCCATTCTGTGAAAGGAAACATCCCTTTGTATCAAGCGTTATCAGTCCTCCTCACTCTCTCTCTAAAGATGCACACAGCCCTGAATGTCATTTGTCACTCAGCTGTTAGCTGCTCTGGCTGAGCTCTGGAAGCCTGAGAGAAGCAGACAAGAAACATGAAAAAAACTACCAGAGATAAAAAATAATAATAATAATAATGATGCCGTAGGGAACATGAACAGGAAAAGCAAGGGGAAAAAAAAACAACAAAAACCCCAAAGACAGAAACGACATCCAGGGAGCAGAGAGCTGACAGCCTCAAAATGATTACTGATCAAACACAGGTTACAATCCTGAGGGAAAAACCTGTGGGAGTAATTTGACATCTCCCTCTGCAGAATGGCTACATCTTGAATAAAAAAAAAAAGGAAAAAGAAGAAAGAACCCAAACATTGCAATGAGGTCAGATAACTAACTACAATCTTGCAATGAGTTACACAAGCATCAAGCATATATGCAAGAAAGATGTGCAAGCTGTATATACATGGATTGTCCCATCCTTCCTTAGTTCTCAGGAAGTAGTCTGTGCGTCTGAAGGAGTCTGTGCTCTGTGTGCTGCAGCATGGGACACCTTCTGCCTCCTGTGGCCTCTGAGTCCTCTTTGTCCTTACTTCCTGGGATTTGAACATCCTATAGCTCACACTGATAGGGGTACTACATCAGGTTTTACTGCCTTTTGTGTAAATTTCCTCAGTTGCTACAGAATGGATAAATCTCTACTCAGAAAAGGTCTTAAGTAAAGCACAAAATTTTATCTTACTAAAAGTCCCAAATTGCATCATGTTTGTGCCTGTCAATAGCCAGACACAAGTACAAGGTCTGTGAAGTAACTGTCTCCACACTCTTGACTAAGATGGCGGTTTTAGTGACTGGTAGTCCTCCACCAATTATTTGACTTTCATAAAAATGTGTTTAGTGAAGTACTGCTTCAAGGATAATTCAATTTTTTAATTACACAAGCTGAAGTAAGGATGTCTGAGAGTGCACAACTTGTGCAACCTAAATTAATTAAGCTGCTTGGGCATATGTGCTACCTGATGATTGGACTGCAATTCAGCATGTTAGGCTCACTCAGGTGATCAACAGGCCTGCTTAGGTCTCAGAAAGGAAAATGTGTGCCACCATCAGCCAAATTTACAGGTGGAATTTAAGCATCGCAGTATCATTTCACATCACCTGGCATTTCAGCATCCTGCCTCCAATGCATGGCTTCACAGCATCTTGTACCCTTGCACCCACTCTCCCTGTACAAAGAGGGAACAAAAACTCCAAAAGGAAGCTGCAGAAAGGCAGCACACTGAGCAGACAGCCAATAGGAGCCATTTAGGACACATGTATGTCTTATATTCCACTGCTTTTTACTAAATAGACATTTTATTTTGAACTGTAGGGAAGAATGTTGGGGTTTCACAGCCGTAGGCCCAAAGACCTTTCCCTTTAAAATGGAAAATAAAAATGATCAGGTCATTTGCTGGATGACTGAAAAAGGCTATTTCCCTCATGCACACAATTCTCATAGAGCAACTTGGCACTCAAATAATACACACTGAAGGTATTTTGCTTAAATGGAGTACCCTTGGTAAAGAATTAGAAATTGATGTTTAAATCACACTTCTACGTACATGCAGACTCCTCCATTATTTATTCATTCCTGAACTAACAACGTATGAAAAGGCTGGTGTTTCAGCTGATGAGACAGAGCACAACCATATCAGAAAGCACTTTCATTTAATATATGGAAGGTTCCAGCTTTCTGTATGCTTACTGTGAGCACAGCAGTAGTCTTATTTTGCTAGATGCCATTTATGGGGAAAGAAAATAGATAATTATTGTCTTGAGCTAAACAATAGTCAAGCTGGGTGAAATCAGGAAACCAACAAACAAAAACCCCCTGACATTAGAACAAATGGTATTTGAGCATCTTATCACACAAAGGGGAGCTGGCCAGATGCTCTGTTATACTGCATATCTGTCAGGGCAAAGCAAGAGACAGGATTCTGGGAAGCCACAGTCGGACGCAGCTGGGCAGGTCCACAGCTATGAGCCAGGTCCAAGGGCAGGCCAGAAAACATCATGAAGGCAGGAGCCTGGTGTGGTGGAGCCCACAGCCAGTGCTGTGAGGAGATGGAGACCAGCCCTGCTGGGGCATCACTGGGGCATCGCTAGGGCATCACTGGGGCATGGGCTGATGGCTCTGGGGGAGCTGGCTCAGGGTCTCAGGTTGTGGGAACTGGGGCAAGCCCCACAGAGTTGTCAGGGGTGGTCAGAGCCGGTGGCGCCCTCAGGGCTATGGCAGTAACTTTCTTTTGTGGGGATTTCTGAGAAGACTTAAGAAATGTGGTTTTGCAAACAGGGAAGAGCAGTCTTCACATCCTGGCAGAACTTAGAGATGTGGCTCAGGAAGGGCTCACTGGATGGGCAGTGACTCAGACAAGCCATTCCTCACTAAATCACACAGAGCCCAGCCTGAAGATCTCAGCTGGTCCTGGGCTCAAGTGGCTCTTAAAAAGAGTCCTGAGAAGTACCTCCTTCAGTGTGCTGGGGTCAAAGGGGCAGCTGAGGTCTAGCTCAGAGACCAGCATGGCCATGAGTGCCACTTCTGGATGCCACCTGAAAGCCTTGAAGACCTGGCTCTTAGCAATTGTACCTGCAACCAGCACCAACAGAAACCAGGATGAGCACAAATTAAGGGACACTATGACTCAAATTGCTCCATTAAAACTGTGTCATAGGTATTTGTCAGGTTGGCAGCTGAAATTAAAGGACATTTGGAACTGAGTTTCTGTTGGTCATATCTATTTAATGCTCTTTAAGATATCCAAGACAAGAATCACAAGTCTAGACAGGCATATCTTGGCTCTTTTGCCATACTGTGGATGTCTTGGATATCCTTGGATTTGTCTAAATGCCTGTCTTTAGTAAACAGAACCAAGACCTTAATATCCTGTCTACTTTAGGAAGCCATGTGTAAAATGGAGGTGGGAAATTATTGCAGAGGTTTCTTATAAAAATTCATATTTCTGAAGCTTTCAGATAGTTCAGTGTTTAAGGTAACAAATACTTATGAAGACTCTAATAATTCTTCTGCAGTGCTTTAGCACAGAGTAACAGGTCCAATAGAGAGAAAAATAAACTATTGAAGAATTACCCATTCAGCTTCTGGATCATAGGTAATATTGTGCCCTTGAAGTATTCCATTTTCTCCTTGGGAAGGGAGGACTTGTGCACTTTTATTCTAAGTCAGGTTTTACCCATCATGATTAAGATTTCACATTTCATAGAATGTTGGTTTAGAAGGGGAATTTTTCTGCCATAATCTTCTAAATTAAAAAGTAATATTATGGAATTTAAATTCACTTTAAAGTTCTTCAAATAATGTCTTCAATGGGTTGTAAAATAACTTTTTTTCTCACTTTTGCTGAGTGACAGGAAGTCAGACTATGATAAAGGCAGGTACTTACAATATTTCAGATACAGTAGATTAATGAGACTCATACAGGTCTAAGAGAAAAAAAAATAAAAAGCCTACACTATGGGGCATTAAGTTGGTCCACTTTTTTCCCCTGATACAAATGAAAATTCAGTGATTCATTACTTATGCACTCCAAGAAGAGACTGAGTGGAAGAACTAGTTTGAACACACACAGATTGCTACCAGTAGTCCACCAAATAGTAAGGCAAAATATTTTGATAAAGAAAAACAATGCTTTTGCAGCTAGGATTTTTTAATTGAGTTCTACTTATTTAGAAAGAGTACTTTGGCCTGGTTGGTTCGCCTGAAAAATTATTAGCGCACTCAGCTGCTTTCAGTCCCCTTCCATTTCATTGCAGTGTAGCAGGAGACAGACCACCTGCAGAGACACTAATCCAATCTAGGCAAATGTTACAAAGCAGAGTGACAGAATTGTGGCTGAATTATGCCTCTTAAAAGACAGAGCCCTATCAAGAGTGCTGAGGAAATTTACAAACTGAACACAGTGCACTGGCCACAGGCAGCCAGACTATGCGACTCAGGTTGCTGCCAGAAGCGCCTGAGGGATTAGGCTGAAAGGTGACCCCAAACTAGTGTTTAAAAAAAAAGAAAAAAAAAAGTTTATCTTTTAAACTCACACAGAGTATGTGCCACTGGACTAAAAGATTTAAAAAAACAAAGCAACCTGATTAAGAAAAAGCCCCAGAGTGCGAGTACACTTATATAAGGAAGAAATGTTTGTACAGAGCAGAAGATGCAGGAGGTGTCAGTAGATCAGCAAACTGGGCCAGAAAGTTAGCCAGGCTACTGAACTGCAGTTTACTCTTACTTTTCCTGTTGAAGTCTGTTGACATTGGGATGAAACAACAAGGAGAAATGCCGGTTTTTGAGGAGAGAGGGAAACCCCACAGTGTTGTACTTACATTCACTTTTCCACTGTGGTAGAAAATTCTGTGAAAATGACAGAAGACAAGTTAAATACATAAAGGCAGAGATAACCTGACTCATGCTTTGTAAGAAAAACTTCAGCAATTCCACAAGGGTTTGAGAATTCATATCTATTAGACTATGACGTTCAATGCAGTAACAAGAAACACAGATTCTCAAGCTAGAATTCACAGGAGAGATTTTATATCTGCTGCCAAAAGATCCCTGCAAAAGGCAGTTTCACACAAATACACCAGAGTGTCCACTTGTAAGATTAAAAGAAAAAGGAACTGTTCAGGTTTTCAAAATGCCTGTTCATTATTTAATCCTGTACAATGAATCAGATTTGCTAGTGAATCCTTCTCAGGAGGTTAGTTAAAAATTGTGACTAGCAACTGGAAAAGAAATACAACCTCACACTAGTATCTGCACAACCAGCAGAAAAAAAAGGAATAAGGAAGAGATACTTGGGATCAGTTGGAAAATTATAAATACAAGTTCAATCAAAACACAGCTTTTGTGAGGGTTCTCAATACAACCACTCTAGAGGCATTAGAGCCTGGGTACTCTGGTTACTATTTTAATATGTCTAGATGTATTGTGCTACTGTGCTGAAAGTTATACCTTGCTCTTATATCCAAATAAGCCAAATATGGCCTCACAAAGTTATTTAGTGATGGTTAAAAGCTATGAAAGTGTCTGCTGTAAGTCCTCAGATAACCTTTACTAGCTTGACAGAAAGACCTTGCAGCTCATCCTTAAGAGTTGTCTCTGCTTGACAGAATATAAAACAGATTTGGAAACACCGATTACTGACTGGTTGCTTGATTGCAATTAGATAATGCAAAATTATTCTGCTGAAGCAAATGACTTGCAAAATAATACTTATATGCAGGCAACATGGCCCTTCAGTCTCATCCTGTTCCCTGGGAGGGAGTGGGGGACTTGTGGGTACAGTGAGGGCCAAAGCAAGTCTTCTAGATCCAGGCCTGAATTAGGAAAGGCTGACAGCTGCCATTGAATCCCAAGGTGAGGGGATGCTGGCAAGGGAGATGGACAGCACAGGACAGCTGATAGGATCAGCCTTTCAGTGGGAAAGTCAGAAACAGCACATGACCCCCACAGACAGCTTAACCAGACAAGACTGGATATGTTCCAGAAACGACCTGATCACGATTTACTGTAGAAATGTCTGACAAATGAGAGCTGCTGCTTTTGTGTCACTATTTCCAAACAATCAGTGCTGCACTCATGTTAGCAAAGATCATTTCAAAACTTATTCCACAAGCCCTTTCTGTCCCTGTTAGTCTCCAGTGTCTGCCTGGTGTCAGCTGTGACTGTGAGTTCTCCATAACAGGGGCTGGGTTTGTTCCTGAGTGTTGTTCTGACTGACTGAGGGCCCCCTACACTCACAGAAAGTCAAGAAAACATATTAACAGCAGGAACCCCTTGCCAATATCTTGGATTGAATTGTCACACTAAAAATACAAAGTAAACTAACTCTTTATGTTCATTGGTTTAAAAAAGCAAAACTTAATAGGGAAAACAAAGTCTCCTTTTGTTGTAATGAAGAAAAGCTGTGTGAAGGTGAGTGACAGTCTCCAAGTGTTGGCAGGCACAATGGAGGCACAAATTCAGAACTTACTAAATATGTGTCCTGTGGCTTCATTAAGTTGATTTGATGTAGATGAAACTGAAAGAAATACTACTTTATTGCATTTTTCTACTCTTTTAAATATCTCCCTGAATAACTATCCTTCATTCTTTTCTTTGTAAAAGAAGAATCAGAGGGGAAAAAAAAACAGTGTCTGAAACATCATGATATAAAGCTGAATGACCATTTTTGCATTGGTCAGTAGATTTAATTGCAGATAGTTCATCCAGGGTCTTGAAGTAAACATTTTTAAGCTGTTTTTTTCCTAAAGAATTATGTTATTAGCCTAGCTTATTTCATTTTCTAGAGTCATACCAAAAATGTTCAGGAAGTAATTTTCAGATGTCATGGTCTCTCTCTTTTCATAAAACCTTGTATACAAAAGCACCCATCAACCAGTGTGATTATGGACTTTGAAGTAGAATACATAAGCAGCAGAGGAGCTTCCTCTTCCTGCTTTAAAGGATGGAATTTTGATTTCTTCGGCATGTATGGCCATTCTCTATTCAATGCATGGTTTTTCACTTATGCACACAATAATACCAAGAACTGCAAGGATTTCAAACCCAATATTTTAAAGTTGGCCCCGTTTTTACAGTTCTTTAAACTGCAATCACTTTGTTCATATTCTGACAACCAGTATTTTGCTGTAGTAAATAAAAATAGTTTTTTGCTGTAGTAAATAAAAATAGTTTGTGTGCACTTAACATTTTTATGTTAATCAAGATGCAAGAAACTAAGTTAGCTATGCTGTGCTGTATTCATTTAGTGTTGTCTCTATTCTGTCAAATTTAATATCCTGGTTGAATGTTGATATTTGTATCTTGTTGCAGCTATAATTTTGAGATGTGAATAAACCAGTGATCAACTGATCTCTAATTGATCTATCCACTGAAAAATCTATGCCACTGAAAAATTATGTAACTTCAAAGTTAAACTCTTGCAAATGTTACAATCAAACAAAAAGAAAGGAGATTATATAATTACAACTGAAATGTTCTGCTGAGATCAGACTGAGACATTTCATATTTACACATTCACGGTTGTGTTTTGGCTGAGCAGAGATTTCAAAATCTGATGTACAGATGAGATGAAACAAGAATGGAACAGCAATGCCACAAGTAAAATTACTTCTTTTTTTGTGAAACCAAACCATGTCAAACATGGCCTGCCAGCCTGTCTACCACCAACACTGTTTAAATAATGTTGTTCTGAGCACAGCATCCTCCACTGCAACACCATGACTCAGTATTTTCATTTAATCTGATTTCACGCTCTGACAGATTTTGCCATGTTTCCATATATTCAAATGCACCTGAAAATACCTACTTCCTGCAAGACTTCTCAACAACATGCAGAAAACACAGGATACAAATATAAAAATTCTTACTGAAATGTGTGCTGTTAGTGTTTTATCACAAGGCAAACTCCTTTCCCCATGGCTCTAACAATCAACAATGTAAGCATTTTGCTTTTTGAAGCTGAGGTGTTTCTGAATATGCACAGTCTGCTCATTTAAAGCAGGACATGACTGTTTTGGCTGATTCACTCCATTGTTGGATTGTGCACCCCTTAGGATCACACAACAGTGAGTCAGTCATTTGTAAGCAGGAGAGAAAAAAACCCCAATGAATAAATAGAACCACAGGCTTCATTCTTGTGATCAAAGGCCTCAAAGAAACCATGCAAAAGGAGCATAATTATTTATTGAACAAAACTTATAACATGATCTTCCCTATACAACCTCAGCAGTGCCTGCAGCTGGCCTTACCCACTATTGAACTAAGAAATCATTTGCACCTCACAAAAAGATAACACACACTTTGGATCATCCCTTTGGGAAAAGAGGCTGAGCTATATGCTCATTTTCTTCTGAGGGACTGCATCATGGGCATTTATTGTCAAAAAAACAGAAATGCTTTTCAAAAGTATTGTGTTGGGTTTTCAGGCCAGAGCACTGAAACAGCACAGGACAACATATAGTAGAGAATTACATGCTTTACTACAAGTAGAATCAGGCTGAAGGGACTTTAAAAAATAACATTGCTAAGAAAGGATTTTTGCAAACACAAAGCTAATGAGACTAATTGGTATTATGTCAGATGTATAATGTCCCAGTATATTGTTTTTTGGCAGTAGTGGTTTGCTTTTCCTGGGCTCAGAGCCCAGTTTCTGTTTAATTTTCTGTAAGGTTTTATAGCAACCTAGACATACAGAGCTGGCTTGCTTGCAAATAACCATGCATTTCAGTACACATATTGATTGGAATTTAAACACACCCAGCAGCCTGTTGGATGGACCTGATTATGGCATCCTTATCAGATAATTCTCTTCTTCAAACTAAAGAGAATTTTTCCTATGAAAGAACTGATAAGGTTCACCAAAAAGAAGCTAGATGGAATTACAAATTAAAAGGTTTATTTCACATATTAAAAACACATTGACATATCATTACAGCTTTGAGCCGAAATCCTGTCCCAGTTCTGAATAATTTTGCATGTCTGCAGTGACCTTGAAGCTTTATTAAGTCCAAAGCAAGGTATTAAACTCAATAGAAGATTTTCTTCCAGGGTGCCAGAAGTCTTCTAGGTCTGCACTCTCCCAGACATCTTGTTCAAGGCAAAGACTCTTGCAGGGGAGTTTCCTGAGGCACCACATTTCCCAAAGAGTTCAGTTCAACCCACAGATGTATTAGCTCAGATCCAAATGGACTTTACCAGCTTTTATTCAGTGTTATTCCTAATCTAATGAGCCTTTTGGAGATAATAAGATCTTGGCAGAAAAGTTGAACTTCCTGTGGAGTCAGCCCTAAGGTCAGCTCCCACTGCCCTCCACAGTTTCATTGTCACTTTGTGTGACACAAGCCTGACTGCTCTTTGCATCTGCACAGCACTACAGATCTGTGTGTGTGTGTATTTATCTCCACTCTATGTGTGGCTCAAGACAGCAAAACTGAAAGGTCTGCACCCAGTTTTACACCTCGAAAATTTTGCCCATTATTTATACTAAAAGGTGAATATATCCCTCAATGGTGCTGTTATATACATACGTATTCATCTTGTTCTAAAAGCTCATTGATTCGCAACAGGCTAGACTACACAATTAAAGTTAGGTGAGGGATGAAAAATTATGAAGTCAGATATTTAAATATCTTTTTACTGCAGCTGTATGGGTCTTGTGTTTGCTTCCTGTGAAAGGTATCTTTTTGAAATTTTCTTTCCAGAAAATGTTAATGGAATGGTATATCTCCTACTGTTCATAGCAAGAAATACATATATCTCTTTTTGCAAGCAATATTTGTTTGTGTGTTCTGTCTCAAAGTGCACTTTGACAAGTGCAAGAAAGTAATACAATTCCCAGTTACAAAACATAAAGACAAGATGTCAGTGGATACAAGGTTACAATTATGGCATGGATGGAACTGAAGACTTTTTGGTCAGCATATGGCTATTTACAGAAGAGGGGAAAAGATGCTATATATAAATGTATTTAAGCTGTTATGATCCAACTCACTCTAAATCATTTGGAATGTATGCCCTTATGGGACTCCCACCTGGAGTATTGCATCCATGGCTGGGGTCCTCAGCACAAGAAAGACATGGACCTGTTGGAGCAAGTCCAGAAGAGGGCCACAGAGATGATTAGAGGGATGGAGCATATCTACTACAAATACCAGCTGAGAGAATTGGGGTTACTCAAGCCGGAGAAGAGAAGGCTCTGGGGGACACTTTATAGCAGCCTTTCAAGGCTTAGAAAAGGGGGCTTATAAAAGAGGAGGGATTATGACTTCTTACATGGCAGATATTGATAGCACAAGGCGTAACAATTTTAAACTAAAAGAGGGGAGATTTAGATTAGATGTTAGGAAGAAATTCCTCATTGTGAGGATGGTGAGGCATCGGCTCATCATCCACCTTACTATGCACAAGTGTCTTTGTTACAGCTGTTTAGAGCATCTTGATTTCTGACTTCCCTTTCCTATTAATGGAGGTCACAACAATTCTATATGATAATAATGGAGTAGTGTGGTGAAAATGAAGACGGAAAAATACCCATTCACTTTTTTCTTGCCCAAAGAGATTTCTAGGACAATTAATAGTATATAAAGACACTGATCTCTCCTCTGCCTTAGCTTTCATCACACTAAGTCAGTTTAAGTTAAACAGCAGAGAAGAAATTCCTTAAACTAAAACACTTGTGCATTAGTATCTTTTGATTTGAAATGTCTTCAGTTTACCCTTGTGTATTTGTGGCAGTGGGAGATCATTATCCTGGAGCTGAAGTCTGATTCAGAATCTCTGTCTTCATCTTACAGTATTGGACTTTGAAAAAAAAAAAAGAAGAAAAAGCTGGAGCATTTGAATCAGGGCTTCAGACTATTATTTCTATAAGGCTATCATATAATATAGTAAAATACACTTCTATTATGGTATTATTATACGATTTCTTATCTATAAAGTATATAAAAATATACTTCTAATAAATCACATTAAAACTTTCCTAATAGACCCAAGGGATTGTTCTTTGCTTGAATATCAAAGAGGGATGCCTTTCCTGATGATGTGTTCTCATCCTAAAATTATACATGAGAGAGAAATTATTTGCTGAAGATTTTGGCAAAAATTATGTCAAAGAAAGAAAAAATGGCTTCTCTGGGTTCATGATACCCAAAACAATGACAGGCAGATGAAAATAAGAGCAGTGAAAGATAAAAAATATTGGGTCGCTAGCAACCAAGGGTCATTAAGCACATCATTCCCCATATAATGTACAGTCATCCAGACAATTAAATTTACCATTACAATTAGTTCTAATTGTCCCCATTGTTGACAGCCTTGGTAAAGAAACCAGAGAATGAATTGCATGTTGAGCATACGACAGGTCATTGTAGACACACACTGGCAGAAGCTTTGATGTATTTTCCTTCCTGATGTGTTCTTGTACTTGTTCTATTGAGTAGACTTCTATTTCTATCGCACAATCACCAATCAATTAAAATTCAATTAAAAATAAAAATAGAACTTCTAAAGCTCAACATCCTGCTAGCTGAAAGGCTTTTGGGGTTTTTTTCCCTCTTCTCATTTCAAAACCTTAGATAAATTCAATCGGTAAAATCCCAGGGCGGGGAGAAGGAATAAGAAAGCATGTTATTTTTGTCAAAATATATGTACTCTCAAATCAAGCTTCACAGACTGCTTGAGTTGATAGGCAGGTGAAAAATTTATTTTAGTTTTTACTCATTTTCTAGGTGCTTTATCCTTGAGCAGCTCCATTGAAAAAAACGTAGAAACAGAAAGTATTATGGAGATAAACATGTAAAAGCATTAGGTCCTTTATTAGGCACTTTCTGGATTTATGACTCACAGAGATTGTAGGGGTGAATTGTTTCTGCTCTCTGGAGATTTTATTTGATTTTGTCCTTTCTAACATTAGGGGAAGTCTAAAATGGGAAATGTCTGCTATTGAATACAATGAAAAGTTTAGGTCTTGACTTCAAATTGATTACCTCATCCTATATTGTGTGCACTTCACTTTTATGCTGCTTGGTATAAAGACGTGTTTCAGTTAAAGAAATATCCTGTTATTCATAGTTTAATAATGATTTGGGGCATCGTGGTGACATCCAAATTTTGTAGCAACTTATAGGTCTTATCCCTTCTTATACCATCTCAAATTAAAATCTTGGTGATGCTATTGTAATTGTGTGATCATAATCTCAAGTAAACCAAATCAGTTCTTTTTTTTCCTTACTGTTCAGCTTGGTAACTGACCTTGCACCTCTGACATACCCAGTACCAGCAATAATGGTGGCTGCTTCTTTTGACACAATGCAGCACGTGGAAAGGAATTCTTCATTTAGTGTAATAACTTAATTGTTGAACCATACATAGTAATCTTGCTGATAAAATTAGCAGTTCTCAAATCCCCTAGCAACAATTGAATCACAGAAAATTAATTTTTCCTTCTCTATTTATATCCTTTATTTAGAGTGCAATAATGTAACTTGAGTAAACTACGTGGAGTGTTGTTCATATAAATTATTTTAGCGATGACTCAGCTGGAGACACAGAACTTTTACATAGATAATAAACATCCAAATACATGCTGCACTGACAGAAACCAACACTGCCAATTTGACTGTATTTCATTCTTTCATGTCTGATAGTAGTTCCAGCAGATATACCCAAGCTGCAAACACCATGGAGAAAAATATCTGAGGGATGTTTCCAACAAAGTCTCTAGTTTTCAGAGAACAGAGATGGAGTCAGGGCTGGAGCACAGGTTCAAAGTCCATCTGAGAAAGAGGACTGGAAACAGGGATGGAGATAGAGCTGCCTACAGGGTGTTCCCAAGTCCATCCAACAAATTAGGTTCATTAGGCAGGACAGCAGGGGACAGAACCAGGACCACAACCATAACCAGGATGCAGGTCCACCTAAAGTTGTCCTGGGTCAGGGACTGACAGTCCCAGCCTGGCCTGAAATGAGCAGCATGGAAGGAAGACCCAGGAGTGGCTAGGCAGGAACAGTCAGGGCTAGTCAGGGGTCAGACATTGTTTCAGTGGCCTAGTGCAAGAGTTTCAAGAAGACAGTAAAGGATGTATTCACTTCCAAATAGATAAGGCTGTTAAGATAAATTATTGATGCACAAGAGAATGTTTTCAATCTTATTAGGAATAACAATTAGTTCTCAGCCAGGATGCCCTATAAACTTTCTGCTTTCCATAAAATATATATTACCCAGTAAGCATCCATTCTCAAAAATTTTTTGCAATGTCATAATTTAGTGAATTATCTTCTTTTCCCTTTTAATAAAATTGTATAGCTTTTAGACACATAATCCATAAAGGAAACAAAATTCACAATAAGTAATAAAATTGTGTTGTCTTTGCAAAGAATTTGAGGTTAACCTGTCTCAGAGGCTGATATTGATGTCCAGAAGAAAGGACAATTGACTTCTGATGAAGTTTACCTCAAGTTGCCATTGCATGACGTGTGACAGTTACAAGGTGCATCTTTTCAAACAGAACAGTTAGATTTATTTTCTAATCAATGAACTGTTACATGGGGGATTTGTTCTCACCTTACAAGCGATTACACCAGGACTAAAGCATTTGGGAAGTCAACATTACTGACTTTGCTCTGCAGCATCAATCCTGAGACAGTAAACCATGCTCCCAGAGCTGTAAATAAGGCATCTTCCTCCAGAGTTAAATTCACATAACAAAAGTAAATTGAAACAAAATACGGACTCAGTGCTTCCTGCAAACATGATTCAGCTCCATGTAATGTTTAGAGAAGGTATCTGGTTTTACTGGTCTTAAAGAACCTTTGGTGGTTGGGCTGTGACACTTGTGTAATGAGTAATGATGACTGAAAAAAAGGATAGAAATCAACACATTGAGTTTTATCCTCTTCTGGGCTGTAGACTAGCTGTTCCAAGCTTTAAAGCATTAGTGTGATGATTTGGCACACTGGTGATGTAACTAAGGATTGACTGTCTCTTCCTCTGAAAGAAATTCTCCTAAGCTAAAGATGAAAAATCACTGTTTCATATGCAAAAAATAAAAAAGTAAATTATATTGTCTCCAGGTATCCTTGTTGTATTAAAATAACAACTGGATGGTTTCCAGAATTAAGAGATATGTCATTTGAGTAGTGATCTCACTGTTTGAAGTCAGAAAAAACTGACCTCACCACACAGGCATGCTAATGCAGTCCAAAAATCATGGTACTGAAACAGAGTCAGAAAAGTGATGTATAAGGTCTTGATAACTTTTAAGTTCTTCAATAAGGTCTCCCATTTTTTATTGTTTCCCACTGATGTTGACTGTGAGTGGACCTGTACAAATGTTGATAGATGAGGTAATGATTGCTGTTACACTCTGCTCCCTTGTGTCAGCTTTTCTGTCTAGGGACAGCAACAATCTTAATTTCCTGCTTTAGCAAAGAGCTGCTCATTAGATAAGGATCAACCTCTTTCAGTCAGCCAGTGGGGACAATCTACAAATTCAGGGGGTAAAAAAGTAGAATACTAGTCAACAAGATGATTTTTTAAAATATATTTATGTTTGGAAAGAGCTATTCTGTAAAAAATGGAAAGGTGATTTTTAAATGTATAAGCACATTAATTAGATCAAGCAAGGTCAGTCTTGATCTCAGGTTCATGTGCAATAACAAACACAGCCATTTCCACATGGTTCTGTCTCTTCAGTCAAGAAAAGGTGAATGCTAAGTATTTAAGATGGGCGTTCTATGCAGAGAAAGGATCCATTAGTTCACCTTTCAAGATGGACCTGCAAGAAGATGAGGCCTACATAAAATTTGTTTCCTAAGAAAATGTACATAAACTCTAGATCTCTAGAAGGAAATAAATTAGAGATGGTAAGATAATTATTACTTGTGATAGTACGTGGCATGCCTGTTTTGTTGCTTATTTAATTGGGGTTCTAGATGGGCATACAAAAGCAAAATAAAATAATTTCAAAATTTTATAGTACACGTACATTAATTATTTACCTCAGCCCATCAGGTTTATCAGGGCCTGTTTATCTGAAAAATAGGAGAGATAAGGAAATGTCAAAACTTAATTATTTTATGGAGCTTCTTCCATAATTCAGTCTACTTTTTCTTCAGTGTCAAAGCAAAAACATCATAGATTCTTGAAAAGAAATTGTGAAGTTATTTACCAAGATTTTTTGATACTTAGAGCATGATCTCCAATTTCAACAACAAGTTGCTCTGTTAAAGGGAATTACAGAACCTGTATTTGTCCATTCAGCACAAGGCTGATTTGTAATACCTGACTAGTCAGAAACCACCAACACATTTCGCTGGAAATGCAGCCGAGTTGAATATAATTCTACTGCTAAAAAGAATGGTTAATAAGGTCTTTTTATCTTCATGTATTTCATGTGCCTAGTGCTAGTGTTCCCCTCTGCCATGGTGCAAAGTGTACTTTCCCTCAGAGCAGGAACTTCAGTATCCTCTCTATTTTTTCCCCAGCCATTTGAGCGTGTAACCTAGGCAACAGCAAGGATTTTTACTCCCACTTTTCTAAATTGTCCACCTCGTCATTAAGAACAAACCTCAGTGAAACTGTGCCCACTAGACAAGGAACTGGGTTTTTATCTTTGAGATGACAACAGGTCAAGCATGATTGAAGGTGCAATGCAAAGGCAAGATAAATGCATGTTATGTTTTCTACCAAAGGGAGTTTTCTTTTGCCTACAATCCCAGCCCATCATGACTGCACTATAACCTTGAGCACGTTAGAGAAATGTGCAAACATGTTCATACCTCAAGCACAAATGATAGTGCTTTGAATTACTTTGATCACTTATTTCCAAGGGTTCTGTAAATATTAATTACAGCCCAACTCTCAGATAGGCAGTGAGCACACATATCTGACAGTCCCTCACCAATTTCAGAGGCATCTTTGCCCAAACAAAAAGAGAATATTCAAACCTATTTCCATCATCTGTCTATCAAAGTCAGGAAAGGTGGCTTCAAGAAACTGCAATGTGGTCACTTTCCATGAAAGTCAGGACAACAAATTGTGTAGCCAGATTCAGTAATGCAACCTAGATCACCTCCACATGCACTAATTAGCAGTAGAGTTTGCACCTTGTAACATGTAAAATCCAGATAATGCTTTCTTGCACTGTTTCACACCCTAATATTTTTGTTTATTTGATTGCTGTTTTGTTTGGGCTTTTTTGAAGTTGAGTTTTGAGTTTGGAAAGCCTTGTCCTAAACATTCAACCATGTTCTGCTTTACTGTGCTGTGAGATTTAACTGACTGCACCAGGATTAAACTGACAGCTAACAGAAGGATGCACCACCTATGCTTTGAAAACAACTTGAAAGAGGCCATGCAGTTCTGAAGATTTTGGGAAGCTGACCAGTAATAGCTGAGCTTTTTATTACAAGCAGATATCTTTTTTAAAATTATGGAAATTATGTGAGCTTTCATTTATTTCTCCCAATGAATAAGGTAAAGGCATTTGTCTCTCTATATTTAGCAAGTAAGATGCAAGCCTTTCATTCTCAATTAGTGTTTGCAAATCCTCATCAAGCTGATAGCAGATTTATAGATGTCATATCACATATTCTTACAAGACTGTATACCAAAGAATAGGCAAACGTGTATTTTCAGTGGGATGATTCACTAGTCCTAAACACATTGTATTTGCATAACTGTAGCTAGTAATTTGGCAGAACAGTAAAAATCTATATCCTCTAACTCACAGAAAAAAAAATAAGTTACTTCAACCTACTGAAGACAAAAAAATCTGCTGTAGCAAGATTTGGGTTTTGAGCCTAGTTCTCAACAGTGTATCACACATCTATTGAGGAAAATACTGAAACATATATAGATATAGGAGATGAAAATTAACACTCAGTGCAAAACAGTAAAATCAGTAACGAACTATAAGCTCAAGTAATGAAACATGCCTTTAGATAATATGGACTTTCAAAACTATTTACCTATATCCTTTGCAAATGCTCAGAATCACTCAGGCCAAGAACTGGTAAGTATTTTTTAGTGAGTGAGTGTCTTACATCAGAAAACCGTGCACCATCCAGTACCCTTGTCACGCAGCAGAGCATTTCATCTTTTACACAGTTCATCTGTGAGAGAAATCCTTCTGATTTATTAATTACTTCAGTGTTATAGATAAAATCCTTTGAAAGGAATTTTCCAGACGTGTCAAGTTGCACAGATATTTAAATTTACCTATGGTAGTATTTTTATGCCATTGTTAAACCTCTACATGACATTAATCAAATCATGCAACAATGGGACCAGATTTTCAAAATAGCTCAGCTAATAAACAAGTACAGAATTTTAAAGTATTCCCACTTGTGACATTTTGAGATAGATTATGAAAAACCTTGCTTGTACATCAGGGCCCCTAAAAAGCTCTAATCACTCACTTCAGAGCCTCAGTAACTGCTAAGATCCTTCTTGGAAACCTGGCACAAAAGTGAGGATGAATAACTTCTGGAAATCTGTTCTGTAAGAACAAGTATTCCTTAAGCCAGCCAATTTATATTTATTGAGATGCATTTGAGCTAATACTAGCTCAGTTTTGCAAAATATTTTTAGGGAAAGAGCGTCCTGGCATCATCTGATATATAAATCTCTTGATATGTATGATGTAATAACTGCATAGATCCACCATGAATCTGTATCATATCACTCTTTAGGGACAGGCTGAAACATTTTGGGGAGCACTCTGAAATCATGCAAATTGCCCAAATTTGAAACCATACAAAATGATTTGGAACAAATGTTTAGAGATTACCTTGTTTCTTTGCTAGGCTTTTATCATTAGAAATAGTTTCCATCCTAGAACACATTGAGAGTCATATGCCAAAATTTTATATCTAATTTCATTTTTTGATGATCATTTCATATTTAGGTTATTTTAAGGGATACTTTGGAGACTTTTCAACACAAGCGCTTAACAGTGTTTGCATTTGTGCAATATTTGCAAGGTACTTGAGCTGCAAGAAGAAAAAAGAATAACCCCCTTTTTTTTTCTTAAATTCCTCATGCTCATAGAACTGTTTTGCACTCTCAGATGCTGTTTAGGACTTTGCAGGATATACTACTACATACTGAATATATTATTTGAATTTCAATCCCAAATCAAACATGTCTTTTGAAGACATGGGAGTCACTCTTGTTGATTATGTATTTTCTAAAGGAGAGATGGAAAACAAAAGATATATGTAACACAAAAAATCTCTCTTATTAGTTCTATACTTAAAAACCTCCAGTTTGATAAACTATTATTCTTCTTATGGTTTTAGTTATTAAACAAGTTAAAAATCTGATCCTATGTTCAATGATGAACAACCACAGTCATGTGAAAGTACAGATCAGTCATAAGACTATTACATATAAAGGAGAACTGATATGCAAGAAATGTATTGCTTGATAAAAACCCCAAAGCAAAGTGCTGTATGTATTGCTGCATTATACTAGCTTAGAGTTTTAACTCATAACTCCTTCTTTGTCTTATAACACAGAGGAAAAAAAAATATTTCTTTGATTAATAGATAGGGATGCAACTCCTTTTTTTAATACAGCAAGAGATGTTATTCTTTACACAATATGCCTCTTACCATACAGCATCAACAAGCAGGATACATAGAAAGGAAGAAAAATAGTTTTGAAGTTCATTCATTCAAGAAACAAACTAAAATTGCAGTTTCTTTTCCACCTTTCTCTTTTAAACACATTTATTGCTGATAAAGTGAAGCAGATAGACAGAACCAAATCTATAACTCTGTAGTCAGCCATGTCAGAGGAATTTCAAACTTGACTCCATTGCTCAAAAACATGGCTCAACCTTTTTACCTGTCTCTGAGGTAAAAGAATAAATGAAAGCTTCTATTTTGGTCAGTGACCTTTAAGGGGCTGACAGCAAATAGCAATTTGCTTCCATAAATGGTGAGTCATGCAGGCTTACAGGATGATGTTCAATCAATTCAACTTTGTGCTCTGCAGACTGTTTGCCTGCGTTAGGACTGATGTCTAAAACCGTATTTAAAACATCCTGGTGTGAGACCCATCTAAATCACTACTCACAGCTGAAGACACTGGATACTGTTCTGGATATACCTCAGCTCACTCTTTTTCATTCAGATGGTGAGACTTTGACAATCTGGTCTCACAACAAGTTTGTAGGGCACCTGAAGCATAGGGCTACAGGCACCAGGATAATTTGTCTCAACAAGAACAAAATGCAGTGATATTAATCCACTCTTCAATATAGACAAAAGGAAAAGAGAGGACAGAATGTCATCCCTATTATTTTGTTCCTTCAGAAAGTCCAAGTTGAAGCAATTGCCTTCCAAACTGGAAAACTTCAGATTACTCAAAACTATTTTTTTCTTTTGTGGGGAATTTTTTGAAACCCCAAGATGCTCTTTAACTTGATTCTGTATCTAGGCACCTAATTTCTATTTCCTGTCACTTCTGTTTTGTGGGAACATTGTCCAGGTAGTTCCCTGTGTCTTAGTACTATCCGAGTATGCCAACATAAGGTATTCCTTACTGCCTCCTCACAAGCTGAAAATCAGTGATGATCACATAATTAGTGTTTATCACCCTTTGTTGCTCTTAACCACTGTGTAAAAAACACTTTACATTGACTATATTTCATACCTAACAGGGTACTCAACGATCTAGTATATGCCAAGCTCTGAAGTTGTCATAGCAGGACCCTCAAGATCACTTTTCCCATGCTTGCTAGACACCCACATTACAGAAAATATTCTGAATATGCTTTTTTAGATATAGCCTGCTCAGATGACAGCTGGTCACTAAAATGTATAGATCTCCTGAAGAAGGAGCCAAGATATTCATGAAGATTTTTATATTCCTGATTCCAGCCAGGCAGCACAGAGACTTGAATACTTAGGAGTTACCTTACCATCACATTTTTCTGAGGGTGTATCTCTCTGTCTTTTCTCTTTCCTTTTGTAAGCATTGGTCTATTGAAGCATGAATCCTGATTGCCAGCTTTCTTCTTGTTCCTTTCCACCTTTTGTGATAGGCAAATCGAGCTGACTTAGTTGCAAAACGAACTTTTCTGTTGTTAACCTTCTTCCAGTTGTAGTTTGACACTCAAAATCTCTTCTTAAAAGATGTATCCATCTGGCTACAATTCCACCTGAAACTCACCTTTCTAGTTGTGAACTGTGAGACTTAAAAGTGCTTTTTTTTCTTGGATTTCATAACTAGCTTATGTGACTTCCAATTGTTTCTCCCCAGGACTTCATCACAAGTCTAAAGCCTCCATTTAGTGAGGGACAAAGGACGTCAGATGGACTATGGAAAACCTGCACTGCACAGCGATTGGGTGTTCTCAGAAACCCAGATCTGGACGACTAATTTATCTGCAGTGCTACCAGAAGTGTATTTTAAAAGAAAAATTATTTTGTAATGGGAGGATAATGGGAATGGGGAAAAAAAGTAAAAAGGGAAATTTTGAAGATAAGAGTCTGAAAGCTCCAGTACTGATACATTAAAATACCAAAACAGGAACATTAACAAGACAGTATTAGCAACCAGTATCAGAGGAACTAAGTAGCTCTATGTGTGGAAAAATTATTTTATTTTCTGCCTTTTTTTCCTCCTAATGAAAAATATTTAGCATACCTTGTATAAAAGGGGTTGGGGAACAACTACAAGCTGAAAAGGTCTTAAGTTTCACAAGACAAAAACATGTAATTTGAACCTCCTCACCCCACTTGATTCCCCATTCCTAAAGTTGAACAGAAATGACCACAGAAATCTAGCAATTTAGGAAAACAAAAATAATAATTTCATTCTGACTATAAGGACATTTTGCATATATTAAATAAATTAGACTAAAATGACCAGGACCTCAAATTTAAAGGCAAGAAATAAACCGCTTCAAGGGGAAGAGGAGGTATTTTTTTAAGCAGAGAAGAAATTCAAAGTAGATTACTGCAGAGTATTCCACAGCTAAAGTAAACCAACACTTATCAGTGTTGTATAAAACAGAAATAAAGCTGAAAAAAATTGTGAAAAGTATATATGCTGTGATTATACTCAACATAAAAAGGAGTAGCATGAATTTCAGCCCTTTTATTTTTTGCACATTAAAATGATCTAAAAAAATGTAGATTTTATATAATCACATTACTGAATAGAAACTTTTCTTTCTTTCTAATATTGCAAGTTAGATCCAAATGCAAGAATTTCAACCTTTTCAAGCAGTGATACAAAAAGTAAGCTTTTTAGGGAATATACTCTTTCATATCACCTTTGAGTGTAGGACTGTTTCTGCTGATATAATTTCCATTGGCAGAAATATAGGTCTGAAGCAATTTAAATGTGAGGTTCTGGTTTTGCAGTAAAACCTGTGTGAATATAGGTGGCAGTCATAATATTTCCTAAAGGAGTGGTCTGCCATGACCCTAAAATTCAGGCTTTAGTTTGTTCTGCTTGGCACAAAGCCGCCGTGGAACAGAACATTTTGTGTGGGTGTGAAAATGCAATGCCATAAGAAAGAAGAAGGTATTTATGCCTGATTTAGTAAATTGGCTGGTTAAAAAATGCTTCGATTAAAATAATCAAATTAAAATTATTATACCACATAAGAGGTGGTGACAAAAGGTGACAAAAGAAAGTTCAGCAGCAGTGATCTTGGCAGGATCACTGGTGTCCAGCATAATGGCTGTTTGCCATTTATGTTTTATTGGTCAGCATGATATGAGGACTATAGGAGAAGATAACTTCATTAAAGTAGTAGCCATTCTTCTATGGAAGTACCTGGCTTTGCAGGTAAGACATCAATCCTTGCAGGACAGATTAAGAATTCAAAAAGTGGAAAAGCAGGGAATGAGTCAGCCCCAAGAGAGTTCAGGTTTCTGTTTAGAAAAATACACACAACTCAAATACACACAAATTATAAATGATGGAAGATCATTTGTTGCTTTGTAGCAACCAAAACAGGTTGTCAGTTCCCTTCCTGCACCCTTTCTACAGCTGAATCTTTCTCATTATAGAAGGAAAAGCCCAGAGTTATCAGAAAGTAAAAAAGAAAAAAAATAGTGTTTGTTTTATCCAAGCAGTACCAAGTGATCTAATAATTTGGGGTGGTGGGGAGAAATATATATATAATCTTGAACTTAAAAAAGGTAGGAAGGAATGTTGGGAAGAACAGGATTGTAAGAATTTAATCAAAGAAATACAGCTAAGAAGAGAAGAAAAACAAGAATCTTAACATCTTTTCTGTTACCTTGTTTTGATAATAGCTCACATTCAGATCTCACTTTGCATATGAATTTAATAATCCCAACTATTTCTAAAGCAATTATTCATTTTGTTCTCTGAAATGTATTGCCTATGTTCTCATGTGCACAAAACAAGAGAAGACTAAAGTACAAATGAAACTAGGGAAAAAGCTCAGGCTCGCTACCTTTTCTTGTAATTCTAGAAGGGTTAACCAATGTTTACCATTTCTTTCACAAAATATGTTGCATCAATATGTCATGTAAATAACTTTTTTTCAAAATCTGTGGTTGTAAATTCATACTTCTGTCTTGGAAAGCATATTCAGTTGGCTTGAATTTCATCCATGTTCCTGCTTCTAGTCAGAGAGCAAAAGACACACCTAAAAATATGATGGAAGAGTTTAAATAAGGCAGTTAGTAAGATACATAGGGCTTGCCAACAGAAAACACTCATTAAGCTTGTGGTCTCAGGAGGAATTTAGGTACTCTTCAAATTGAATAAGACCCTTCAGCAGATAATCAGTTTTATAAATGTTTGATAGTGAGAAACACATTTTAATAAGATATCAAACTTTTTCTACCTATTTAGTAATTTATTTGTTATCTAAAGAAAAATATCTCCTGTCCCCTAAAATTAGCAGTTTCTCTAAAGCTGCAAAAGTTTCTTAGTGCTGCAGCCAAAAACCACATCCTGTGTTTGAGAAGATATGATAGATGACTGTTAATAACCTGGAAAGCACTGAAATAGAGATAAAACCGTAGCTAAAACATGTTGTTAACAATAACAATAACCATTGAAGCACGCAAGATCCTTGAAAGCATCAACAAGTGAGAAGTGGGAAAAAAATCTATAAATTATTTCTAATAATGTACTAGATGCTGCATGTATCTGTTGCAGAAGCAACAATGAAATATTAATTTTATAATGCAAATAATGTAATCACATGCATATTACTCTAGGTAACTACAACTTTAAGAAACCTTTTATTGGGAAGAACATGAATTCCAAGCCCCAAGAGCATCCTGAATTTATGGAGCTGAAGAAATAAATCATTAAACTCCCTTATGTCTTGCTATCTGTGATACTGAGTAGGTTCTGCTTATAGTAGGTTCCTCTTACCTCGTGAAGGTTGAAAAACAAAACCAAGAATTTCACTGGACTGCAATACCATTTTATGCAAGGAAAAAGTAAACAGGGACAAAGGGATCCTCATATCTCTATTAAGGCCTAGATATTAAGGTACATCTGCAGGACTGGATGCTACATGGATGCTTGCCAGGCTGCATGACACCTGGATGAGAGCTAATACAGCTGCACAGCTTTTGGTGCAGTGATTAAGTACTCCCCAGCAAGGCCTGACACGCTTTTCAAACTAGATTTGGCAGGAGAAGGGCACACAGAGCTTGCTCATTCCCATCTGCCCCTGCCAGCACAGGCACTCTCTTCATAGGCACTTCTATCTACCTTCTTTTGAAAGTGGTAAGACTAAAGCATCTTTGAGTACCAATGGGATTTCAGCCCCCAGTCAGAGGCCTCAGCATCTCCAAAGCAACTTAGGGACATGAAACAGGCAAATAGCCATAGGAACCAAGTGTTAAAGAGGTTTTTCCTTTCTATCCAGAGCAGCATTGTTCACTGAATGGTTTTTGGCAGCCAATCTCTAGCCCTGGCAGGAAAGCTTTATACTGACAGCTTCAGTTTGCATGAACCTCATGTACCTGCCAAAAGCTTTTAGGCAAAGACCTAGATTTGCATTTCTTTAAATATAATATGTGAGTCCAGGATTTTCATATCTTTTCTTAGTTTACATGAATCTGGAAAATGGAAGAAGAGGAAATTATATCAAGCCAAATTAAAAAAAGGAACTGTGTGAGACTCAAGTACTTTTTGAGGTCAGACTGAGCCCAAAAGAGTTTTACTTGCCTTTGTCCCCACACATAGATTTGTGAGACATACATAAAAATTTTCCCCATGCAAAATTTTCCAATGGAAATCAGAAAACTGTACAACATTTTCAGAAAATGCTCATATCTGCTCTATTTATTCACCCGTATAAGGCACTACAGGAAGTGTTTTCTCTCCCTCCAAGAAAGAAGCAGCAGGAGAAGAGAAACAGAGTCTACAGGAACACAACTACTGCCCAGGAAAAAAGCACAGTCCAAAGTGCTGTGACACTGCAAGTTGTGAGACAGCAAATCTAAAAATCTGATATTCAAAAAAAGACACAAAAAAGACAAGTTTATTTTATATTGCCTTGCCAGCTGAGGTATGCTGTTGCAAACAGGTAAGACTGACTGCAACTTGTTGAACTTGGGGTGAATAGAGTGACATTTGCTAGATGCACTGTGTAAGATAGGAGGCTGTGAATGACCTCCTTCTTGTCCTGATCAAAAGGCAGAAACTGGCTGACAATTTCCAGAGTATGATTATGCCAATGACTGTGTGTGCTCCTGAGCTGGCAGAGACAGAAGACTGGGGTCAAGTCTTCACTGCCCAGCAAGCATGGCACCAAAATAGGAGCTAACTACAAAGTCTAAAGCAACACTGGTTCGGCAGAACTGCTCAGAATCTGAGGGGCTGTCTGTACAAACCCTCCACTGCATTCTGGAAAGCTGCCTACATGGAGATGATGAAAGTACCTGAACTAAATTAGCTTGAATGGCAGCTTAGAAGCACTGGTTTGCAACAAATATTCTTACAGCTTTCCTCCAGTCGATGCATCCCTACTGTTCTGCCCCTGGAATGTTGCCTATTGGATTTATGTTTTGGACTGGTGTTTCTAAAAGTACATTTGAATAAGAGGGAGAGGAAGAGATTAGGAGCCTTTTAGGTTTGAGCTTTTGGGGCTGGTTACTTTGTTTGGTTTTCTTTTTTTATGAGTAAACTTTCTCTCAGGTTTGCAGAAGAAAAAGAAGTCTTTTTGCTGGAAGTTATGCTGCTTTCACACTTCCTTGTAGAATAAGTTCTGTGGTATTTTTATATATATTTCAGGCAGTTTTCCCCTTGCTACAGACTGTGACAAAATGAAAATTAAATCTCCATTCAGTTGTTAGTCTCTAAAACAACAGATATTTCTAAAGCTCATAATTTCTAGGTTTCAAAGTTCATAAAAATTAAGGTTATTTCCTGTTGCTTCAGAAATAGAATGAACTTTTAACATTTTAATAAATGTCTCCAGATTTATGGGGAACCGTCCAAAAGCCTTAAAGTTCCTTAAAACAGTGGAGTTGAATGCCTAAAACTGTACATAGATGAAGAAGTAAAATCAGCAGATGCTTATCTATCCCACAAGCAGTTCTGCTCACATGCTTATTTCCACTTTTTTAAATGAAGAGCAATGCAAATTGGTCCTTTCAAGCCATGATTATCATTTCATCTATTTAAAGGTAATGCTCCTCTCCCTCTATACTGTAGCTCCCTTTTATGTGCTTAGTTACTTTGATAGAAGCCAGAATTTATTTTCTTTTTCCTTTTTTTAACTGGGAAGAGAAATTATCTGAAATTACTTTATATTCTTCTATAGGTCAATTTCTGAAACATGAGAATGTCAGACAGGCACACTTCTTGTCAGTACCTCTGGCTTGGTAGCACAGATTTCTTCCCAGTTCACATCTATGCTTACTGCTCATGAAAAGTAAATATCTGCACCAGCCTGTGTCTAGCCAATCAGTGTTCCTTACCAAAACAAAGTTCACCATACCAGATGGAGATCTTTAATGGCAGAGTTCATTTCATACACTGTTAGCTGCCTAAATAATAGAGGCCTCATTTAAGCTCCTATCCAAATTCCTAAGATCTCTCTCACAACTGAAATATGGAGGGCAAATCTCACCATAAGAAAATAGGTAGACTGAGTCTTCTCTCAGGAGTGCCTTTTTATCTTGGCTATAGAGGGATCACAGTCAACCAGCTGAGACTGAAATACATAGTTTTCAAAGGGTATGTAACGAGTAGCTCCCACTGAAAACATAGCTTTCAGCCTGTCAGCTTCTGAATAACCCACTATTTCTTGTACTTAGCACAGGAATATGTAAATACAATTTGCCTAATGTCTTACTGAATTACTTTGGTGTATGGCTGGGTAAACAGCTCAGGAAGAGAGAGCTGTGCCCACCTGGACACAACACATGCAAATAGCGTGCTTCGAACTGAATCTGAACACTTACTCATTTAACTCCTTCCAGAGGAAATCACAGAGACCGTGAGCAGGAAAGAGCTTTACATGCAGTGCAACACAAAGGACCACAGGAATCCTCTAAAGCTACTTAAAATTCTTTTAAAATGAAAATAACTCATTTGAAGAAAATACCTCCTGAAATATTTCTAAAGCTCTTCAGGTATTTGTTACTATACTACATATAGTTTTACCTAAGTTCAAGAAGCCTCTGATAGAAGTCTACATCTATAAACAAGGGTGCCTTAGATTAATCCAGGTAACAAATATTGTCTTTTCTTCAGATTGCAATGAGTACAAACTCTCTGGAAGGTGAAGTAACAGCTGCAAACTATATAAGCAGCCACACAGAGGAGGAAATATGAGACTAATTGCTAGAGAACTGTATTAGTCCATGTTAAAAAATGTCTAAACTAGTGACACTTCTTTGATTTTATTGAAAATGCTGTTGTTGGAGGGCAAGTTATAGCGAAGAAATCACACTGCACAGCTCCAAGATTACTTTTTGCTTCTGAGCTATTCTGTGCTTTCCACTTTTCTCTAAAACTGAAAAAAAAAGAAAAAAGAACCACTGTTTCCCATAACACTCCACCCCGTTTAAATGTCCTGCAGCATTGCAACCTAAATAGTATGACATTAAGATAACATTTTAATCCAAGATCATTTTGAATTTATTTGCTGAAGCTGCTGCTAACTTTTCAAAATTCTTAAACCAACAATATGAAGGAAGAGAACAGCCTGATTTTTAACATGACAAAAAGAAATCTGCTCGGTGGAAAGTGAGTGCAGGGATGATTGGGCACAGCTAGTGCTCAATAAACTACTCTTTTTTTAACAACTGTATCTATACATGTGTGAGCTTGGGTCTAATATCTCAACAACAATTTCCAAGAAAATTTTGACTGAACATTTTAAAATGTGTTTTATTTTATTCACAAAATAGATACGTTACTACTCACTGCTAAAAGAGAATGCTATATTAGCTTTTTGAAACATCTAATAAGGAGCACAGAATCACATCATGTATGAATTTCACTGAAGCTGCTGTGGTCCATATTACTACCATTTTAAAACTCCGGGTTTTTTTGCACTAGTATCATTGCATTGATTACCTTGTTTTTGTAAAAGAAAAGGGATCTTTCAGGAAAAATAATCAATTTTCACACTTTTTCGTAATATTGCCTGGCACTATAAACCATATTCTCTTTTTGGCTGTAATGGGATAAAGCCAGAATTACTCACTTGACTTCAGACCAATTGCACTAGACAGCAAGGTGTTTCTGAGCAAAGAGATTCATTATAAAATCTTTAGACACAGCCTAAAAAATTATAGACAGAAAAGAACATAGAGAAGACACTTGAGTGATCACAGCTTAAATTGAATGATACGTAATTAAATTAAATGATACTTAAAAAGAGAGCTATTACTCTTGTTACTCTGATTATGGCAGGAATCTCATGGAACTCTGAAAGAATCCCAGAATATGGTCTCTATCGCAAGGGAAATTCTTTCCTTTTCCCATTAGCAGTCTAAGAAATGGTGTCTCTCAGATGCTGCCAACATCATTACATATCTCCCTGAAACTACATTATTTCATATTTCATATTGCAAAGAGTTTAGATTTGGCACAAATTCTCCTGGCTCTGATCCCTGTTCTGGCACTGCATTTTATTCTATGACTCCTTCACATCTACAAACCATCCTTCCCTCCACAAGCATAAATCAGCACCAGATTAGTGGTTACTCATTAGGTGGTGAACAGGCCAGTGTAATTCCTGGCTTGGTCATCTATGTTTTGCCAATCACCAGCAACTGAACAGAACCTTTAAAAGCCAAATGTGGCAAGAATGAGAATCACTTTGGCTAAATTATGAATTATACTTAAATTGCTCATATAAGCTAGCTGTAAACTATAATTTAATAATATTGACCTGAATGCAGAAAATAGATTCATCAAGGTTGCAATGCAAATATTAATAAGTCCAAAAATAGGTTAATGCCCTGATGATTCAGTTACCTTTTCTCCCAGCAATAGTGGTTTTTTTTTAAACTGTCACGAGGTACATCCAGCCAGAGAAAAAACTCCAAGTACCCGTAAAAGGAAAAATAGTTTGGGCACATAGTTTGCTGCTTTACAAGAGCTCTTCTTGATACCTCTTGTATGATCCAATAATGACTACTTCTGTGTAAAAATCAAGCAAAAAAATGCCTGAAAATCACTGACTTGTAGGATCTGCACTTTAACCCTCTATTTCCCCTCCAGAATAGAAGAACTTGTTCAGAATGTCTCAAAATTAACACCTTTGTTAAGAACTCTTTTTTTAAACTTTTTGATGCTGGTTCCAAAAGAGAATCTATCTCACTTTCATATTACCCTAACTTGTAAAATATTCACAGGGACAGTACAAGCAGATCAAACTTTCAGGATGTTCTGGACATACCATGAATGCCCATGTTTTTTGCCCATCAGCAAGGCATATGATTATATCTAAGGACAGGCAATAAGGGGAATCTAGAACCAGAACTTGACTGTTCCCACACAAACTTGCCATTTAAATCCCATAAAGCTGGTAGAATAATAAAAGGCAAGAGCACCTGTTAGACAATAAGTGATTTGTAAACCACAGCATCTCTCACAGAGCCAGCAGTTTTAGCAAAATCCTGAAAAGTGTCACTGTCACACTTCTATATCAGCAAAGTTTTTACACCATGTACTAGTCTGGTTACTTTCAAGCACTCCTACTTCTCATAGTCCCTAGATTGTTGTCTGTTAAAGTAGCAAATTAGTCATAGATTTTTATTGAGACAATGTTGTTTAATCCTTATAGAGCAGAGCAGATGCTTTGGAAGGCACCTATACATGGCAAAGAGAATCATTCACATTAACAGTTCCTTTCATTTCTGTCAGGGAGGCTTTGAGGCTATGAGTGGATTTAAAACACATTTTTGGCCACCAATTTATAGCAATTTTTGGCATTCCAGCTCTTGATTGTGGAGCAGTAAAAATATTTAGGGATAGCCATTTTTTAAAAATTAGATATTTTGAGAAAAAGAGATACACACTAGATTTCCATTCATACCAGCACCTCTGTGTCATTTTCAGTGCAGCACCAACCAACCAGATCCACCCACAGCTTTTTCCCAGGAATCTATTATCCTTTCTCTCAGGACTGGGCTCCTGACATAAACTATTCTGACAGCTCTCTTTGGGCTCCTCTGGTCCTGTAACAGGCAAGTCCCTTAGAGGCCTTACTCAGCTAAGGAAGTGGCTGTGGGAGGAGCTCTGTGCAGGTCAAAAATGTTTCACTCTTGTTAATGACACGGCAGGGAAATGAAGACAAAACCTTGCAATACTCTTTGAGGTTTCTAAGTATTTATATTGCCTCAGGAATGGTAGGAGCTCTTCTCACCTGAAATTTACCACAGGGCACCACTCCAGAGAAGTGAAAGAAGACCTATTTGTTCAAATGAAGTCAGTGATCTTATTGCTGTTATTCTCTCCAAGACACTCTTGGTTGGCTTCGGGGCACAAAACTACAAAGAATAAACTCTGCAAGTATTGCTAAATGGAACAAACTGTCTTTCAGAGAAGTCTCTGAAAAGGCATGTGTCATGAATAATCATCTCACATGCTCCACTTTACCTTAGTTGTCTAAAAGAAAATTCCTCTAAACTAAGAGTGTAGTTTGGTTTTGGAATTACCACACTTGAAAAAAATCTTTTATTTTTCCAATATATACAAGTTAATCAAGAGGTCCAATAGAAAAAGAAAATGTAATAGTTAAGTTGAAAATCATAGCAATTTCTTATAGCTCTTGGAATTATTAAAGATATGCAAACTGATATTTGCAAACACCTCATACTTACAATAAACCCCAAAAGGTTGTTTCAGTCCAACAAGCTTCAACATAGAAATCTGCCAAATACATTTCTGTGTTAATTCAGTATTTAATGCTTTTTTACATACTTCCCAACAAGAAAGAAACACAGTCCTGTATTGGCCATTTATTATTTTCTTAACATTTCCATGTTCTTTAAGATGACTGCAGTGTAGGATGATGATAAGTTCAATGGGCAAATGTCTCCTATTTCCGCACAAAAGGATGACATCCACACCTACCATTCCTTTGTACGGATATTGTGTGCTACAAAACATTAAATAAAGATTTGACAACCAGTGTTCTATGATATATGTCTTGTAAACTGGGTAACTCTTTTAATGAAAGCCGTGTAAATCAGTAATTCAAAAAATTACTCCACACCTATTGACTGTCTAAGAAATAAGGTTTTTCATTTTTGCATAACGGATCACCATCCACTTCTGCTTAGATGGATGGTAGTATTGCCATCAAAATCTGGCCATTGCCTATTTTTGAGAAACAGAGATTAACTGTAAAAAAAAAAAAAAAGGAGATGACACTGATTATCTCACTGACATTTCTAATGAATCCTAAGAAGACAAATTTGGGAGTGAAGTTATTCAGAGAAATTCTCATTAATAAGTGATTTTTTCTTCTAAGTTAAGAGCCTCAGAATTTAGCTTCCTAATGGTGGAGGCCGAGCTTGGAAAGATTTTTGTGGCCAGATAACATGCAATTTTAATTATGCGTACATCTTAAGGCAGATGAGATCCAAAATATCAATAATTCCACTAAAATAAAATGCACACTAAATTCGGTTAAAATGGACCTGCAATCAGATCCTTAACCTGGTGACATAATGCCTTTCCATTGGAGATTAAAGGTATTTCTGTTACATTCCTGTTGCTTCTAGTGTAATATTATCTCTGGTGAAACTGAGGGAGTGGTTGTTACAGCAACAGGTGTTGATGTAACAGGCTGCTGATGTCTAAGAACTCAAGATGAAATTTTCAGCAAAAGCAGAGATCTAATGTATGAAATGGCTTTAAGATATATTTAATGGGGAGAGAAAAGACTTGCCATGTGACTTTTCTGCATCATGTGAGCTTTAGTCTAGTAGCAACCCTCTGAGTTTTTCAAAGAAGGATCTGTCCTTGTGAACATCTCTTCTTAAGGAAATTGACGTAGCTTCCACATTTTTGGCAAAGAAATCACCCAGAGGCAATGTTAAGAGACTAAACATTGCTGAGTTCCTTAACCAGAAGCCAGATCATCAAGACAGCATTATCCGTGACTTTTCTACAAAAAGGACAATGGCAATATTCAAATAAACCCCAGAGGGGGAAAATGTAGTGATTTATGCAAGCCAACACTCATTTGAAGAAAAGAAGGAAGGAAGGAAAAGTGACTGAGCTGTAGGGCTCTGATAAACTCAAAAGGACTAAACAGCAAAAAATGCATAAAGTAAAATTGAAGAAAGTATACAGATTTTTATGACTGCACAAGGCCTGTGTTAAATTTTGCAAATAAGAGGAGATTGGACAAGATAAACTTATGTCCACTACTGTAGATTTTGATAACTAATAGTTTATTTGAGTTTTATTTCCATTGTCCATGAACAAATTTTTATAATCATTTTAACTTCACCATTGACTCAGCATTCCTAGTTCAGACATTAAATTTCTTACGACATATTGCCATCACGTGCTTTGATAAGTGACATTACAAAAATCTTACTCTATGTGGGATTCATTGTGCAACCTGTAGGTATTTTTAAAAAGAAATTTTAAAAAATCTTATTTTGGCACATGCGCAGTGGTCTAAAAAGATCTAAAACCTTTGGAAAACCTCTTTTAATCTCTAAATAAATCCAATTCACTAGTGTGTGTATATATATATTTGTATAATTTTTTTTTTTACAAACATTGTATTATCCCCCTCATGAAAACAAAAAGTGTATGAACCATGAAAAAATTCTGAATAAAATAAGGCCAAGGCTATATTTTTTTCTAGTGCTGGGATTATCTCCTGTAAATACTTCACTATTAAAGTGGTACATCTGGGAGAACAATGAGAAAGGGAGGTTTTTATTGCTTTTTTTTTTTCCATACACTTGACATTTGTCTAGAAATGAACAATGATATTATTGAAACATCTCAGAAAAAATCCAGAATAATTGTTTTTACAGCATCATTGTTCTGGAAATAAATCAAAGTTCAGAAAAGTTGTCCAAGTAAAAAACTTTCACTTCTCCTTGATACAACCAGAAAGCATTCTATAAAATGATTAACCCTGTCCTCTACTCCCAAAATTATTTATCTAAAAAAAATCATGACAGCAGAATAGTTTGATTAGACATCTAGAAATATTAACAGAAGAGCCTTGAAAATTCCACATAGAATTAGAAAAATACCCTCGTTCAGAATCAGGATTCTAACCAATATTGTTTCTATGTTTACAAGACATTTACATTTAATAGAAAAGAACCTCAAATTTTGGCTGTTACAATGCAAGTTTAAGGATCACATCCTTACCAAATACCTACTAGTTCTATGAAGCTCAGCTGGCTTCAAGTGGGCCATACCAACATCTACATGGCCAGGATGAAAACTCTAACCAGGTTAAGTTCTGAGAATTCATGCTATCTAGCGCATTCCTCGCAGGGAGATCTCTGCCTCTCACGAACACACAACCTCCACATTCACACTGGAAAAGGAAATCGCACGTTATTTGACTTGGGTGAAGTCCTACCTTCACTAAAAAAACTGGTCTGTGAGACCAGGATTTCAACCTATGAGCATGGCTTAGCTATCTGCCTAGACAGGCTGCCATACCAAGTTCTGTGCCTACCAGCTGTCACTGGGATGGATTCAGGAATTAACCAGAACCACCTGACAAAATGGCAAAGTCTGTTATGCTTTCCTTTGCACTGCAGCTTAGACTGCTCGTTTGCCTTGCTGCCTATTTTTATCATGTCTTCTGCTTTACACATGGAACTTCCCAGGCAACAAGTACAGGCTGTCCTGTGAATAATATCCATCATGTTATTTATCCTACACAAGGGATAGAACTTTTTTTGCCCATACAACATGCAATGGAATAGCAGGTAAGATTGAATGGATGCTAAGAGATAAAGACCATCTGAAAGCTATGGATGACCCTTGAGCATTTGCAGAAATCAGGCAATGTTCTGGCTTGACCTGGGCATCACCAGGAAGTTCTTGGACACTGCTCAGTAATCAGTTGCTTCTGCTTCTCTCTGAGTAAGTAAAAAATCTCCTCTCTCCTAATACTCACTATACTAAATCAGATCTGCTGTGCCATGGTTTAAATTCTCATTCATGCCTAAACTCAAATCCTTTTTGAGATCATTCTAGCAGAGCAAATGAGGTTTCCAAGGCCACACACAGTCAGTCTATCCATAAAAAAAATACATGAATAAAAGCTGATTCAATGACTGATGTCTTCGTGACAATTTGTTTAATGTTAATCCTGATGTGTTTCTGAACAGTTTTTTACATTTAAGAGAATTTCCTTTTGACAGCAAGAATTCAAATCTAGTAAAGAGCTGATTACAACACTTAGTATTTTCTAATATTGGAAAATAATTCTAAGTAGAAGACAATAATTAAAGACATGTTTTATTGCACAGACTTAACAATGAAGTAGATACAAACCTGTAATGTTAACAGTGTAGGAGTTAATGACATTCAGTCACATGAAAAGATGAAAGAGCATAAAAAAAGGCTTATTCTTCTATCTATTCTGTTATAGGAAACATAAGGGAATGAGAAGCTTACTCTATTGAGTGAGAGAAGGTTGTTAGAGGACAAACAACTTCCTGCAATTTCACCAGAGACAGCGAATCAGAAAAGGAGCTGCCAGGGAGTTTTCTGGAGCAATAGTAAGCACAAAAGAAAAAAAATCTGTGAAGACAAAGATAAGCTTCAACCAAATACTTCACTCCAAACTTTCTTACCAAAAGCTTTGTGCCACTAGCAATATGGATGTTGAGGAAAATATGCCTTCATAAAAAAATAAAAAAGCTTTCATTCTTTAATGCTTTCCACACGAGAGCTTGCCAAATTTTTCTCAAAGAGGATTTTCACCCAGACAAATCGAACTTCTCTTTCTTCTTTAGTCAACAAACATTCCTAATGAATAAAGTAACAATCACTATATTTCTAACACCTTTAATAATTTCAGTAGGCCAAAAAGTGTCTAAATCAGCATTTTTCAAATGTCTTTTTACTCACGGATTACAAGTAAAATTCCTTGCCTTCTTACGAGTTCCTTTTCATTGCATATTTCAGTACTGTTCTAAATCTCCTGGTACCTGCTTTTATGTTCACTGAATGATTTGTTTAATCACTGCAGCTGAATTTTCTTTCAAGATATCCTTCTCTGACATTGCTCCAAGATAAAATGTGTCATAGAGGCTGACACATACTATAGCAAATCTCTCAAAAAATATTAAAACATCAGCTGCCCAGAACTTCTCAAGCACTTAAAATGCACTCACCAATTCCTCCAGTTGCCCACGGCTATTCACTCCTTCCTTGCCCTATAAGCAACATGGCCTGCTTCCAGATGTGTTATCCAAGTGTTTTTCAATAGCCAGAGATACGTTACAACTTTTTGTTTATAACAGTGAATGGAACAGCAATATACCAGACTTCATTCTGTCCCCTGTTCCATGAAATGAGACAAGGGCATTAATTCCAAGGAGCCCACTGCTGGCAAGACTTACACACCTGTTTACCTTCACATACTGTAAGCCATCCCACTGGCTTTTCTAGTGCTCCCATGCATCAAATCAAGCACATGTTTACACTCTTACAGGATCAGAGTTTCATAGTTGAGTTTAGGCAGGTTCAGAATATTATGACCTCCAGCTTTAATAGGGGTGGCGGGACAGATGTGCAACCACTATTCAGCTGCCCCATTTCTTGATTCAGTGTCATAAAATGTGCATTTCTGCAAACTGTAAGATTAAGCCAAAAGAAACATGATGTAAGAATTAAACCACATTGAAAGCAAAATTTAGGTGTGATATAGCAGTTTCTTTGCTCAGAAAAATAGAATTTTTTACCATGGTGTGGAGCAGTCACACACACGTATATATATACACATATATATACATATATATATATATATAAATGCAAATAGCAATATTAAGATAGTGTTACCTTTCTGTGTGCAGCAAGGTAACATAGATAAATGATTGAAAGCAATTACAAAATGTTTTCATATTTCTAGCTTCTAAGAAACCCTTGTTTTCTTGTGTAATTTCAAAATTGCTGTGGATCAGTTGCTGCTCTCTTTCAATTAGGTCAATTTAATTTGTAAATTGTTTAACATTCCTCCCATTGTGGGAATTCAGTGCATCTGCAAAAATTGGAATAGAACAGTGTCTGAAGCTTTTTGTTTTAATGTTTGCTTTTGTGTTTTGCTACATACACACAGACCTACACACAGAGTTACACACATACACATGAAGGTGTATGGCTGGTTGTGTGTCTGTGTATTGCAAGGTACAAAAGCTGTCACTTTACTGTCATATAAATCCAGTATTTGACAGTTAAGTGCCTTGATAAATCACATCGCTATTTCAGAGCTCTTCACATAATTCAAAAATGCAGAAGAAATTGATTCTGTAGTTGTTCTCCTCTTTCTATGGATCAGAGAGACCATTACTACAGGAAGAAGGAAAAGATTTTTGTAAATAATTAAATAGGGCTATGAAACTGAAGGCTAGTAAAATGAGAAGAGCATGAACAAAATTCAGCTGAATTTATGGCAATGTAAGCTCCTGGAAGCACACTTATCTCTGTGCCCTTTTTTGGGAGCCCAAGTGGAAGAATAAACACATTTCACTACCTTGTTTTGCAAATAGAGGGAGGTGCTAACTCCCAAATAAGAAATGGATTGAGAAGGTCCATATAAAGTAGCTAAAATAGAGGAAAATAGATATTATTGTGAAGAGACCAAGACCCTTCAGCTTTCTCCAGCCCATTTTTGCAGATGCCTCCTAAATAAAAAAAGAATGTGAGCTACAAATGCTTTGATGGGAATTCCTTATCTGTTGAAGCTTGGGTCCCAGATTAGACAAATCTCTGGGCCAGACGCCCAGCTGCTACTAATTCATGGAATTACCCAGATTTAAACCAGTCAGTGAGATGGCAAATTCTTTTGAATGAACAGCTCAATTTCTTTTACTCAGAGCTTGCTTGCTTGTTCTCTTTTCTTTCTTTCTTTCTTTCTCTTTCTTTCTTTCTTTCTTTCTTTCTTTCTTTCTTTCTTTCCTTCCTTCCTTCCTTCCTTCCTTCCTTCCTTCCTTCCTTCCTTCCTTCCTTCCTTCCTTCCTTCCTTCCTTCCTTCCTTCCTTCCTTTTTCTTTCTTTCTTTCTTTCTTTCTTTCTTTCTTTCTTTCTTTCTTTCTTTCTTTCTTTCTTTCTTTCAAGAAAGGCTTCTTGAAAAACAATGTGTGTGCAAGTGCTATGGTCAAATATGATTTAAAAGCACAAAGTATTGTTAGAACTGCCCCAAAGAGATAAAAAATCTCAACTCTGCTATGCAGTTCATAAGTTTGTACTCAGGGTAATAGTGTTAGTTTTCTCTCATATATGGAGATAAGTATGTTTCCACAAGTTAGAGATGAAAAATAATATTTGAACATTCACTGTGTCAGCAAAAATGTTTTCCAGTTTACCATCAGTGTATTTTTCAACACCTGAAGCAACAGGTCTCCGTTTGTGTCTTTTCTTTAGAGTCACACCTCTGTTTTGTGAATGGAGTATAATATTTCTACTTCAATCATCAGAATTACTTTAGGAGTTCATTTTGAAGTTGAAGTTTGACACTGTGACACTTTCTAGGAAATTCCAGTGGAGCAAATGAAGACAACCTACCAAACAGTTTCATCCTCGTGGAGGTGCTACCTCTTGTAGTGGAAAAATTATTAATTTTGAACGACTGCCAAAACACTGAAGAAGAGAAATGAATTTTCCTACCCTGGCACTTCCTATCTAGAAGTACATGGAAAAAAAAATGTTTTCTAGAGAGAAGACAGTAAACATAATGAAGAGTTGATCCAGGAGGGTTGTGATACTAGTTACTAGTTATTCAGTTTGCTTAATGACATTATAAGTTCTTGCTGCTGCAACAAGCATGTCAGGAAATGGTTTTTCATTTAGAGGAGCTGCTAAATCCAAGCCACACACAGGAAAACGGTTCAGTCATTTCTTCAAATCAAAAGGGTTCAACATTTATGAGATTCAGCAACTGGAAATACAGCACAACACAGAGACAGGTTCAACATCTGGAAAGTATGGCCCAGGGAAAATGCATGTACACTATAGGACATGGGAACTCTTCAAGCTCTGGATCTGTGTACTTAGCAGCATCACAAAATGAAAAGAGAAAGTCTTCCTCTATTCCTTGCAGGAACACAGCCCTGTCAGCTGGACTGAAAGAAGAGTCTGTGAACTTTCTCAATTTTACCAACCTACATTGGATCCCAGGGCACATTACAAAATGCCCAAATATTATTAGCAGACGCAGAATTCAGTTGACTTTTTCAATAGCTTCCCCAAACAATATTTCAGAGCTATTTTAAAGCTTTCATTCGCCTCTGACAACTAACCTTTAGAACTGAAACTGGGCAAGAATTTCAGTGGAACTGAAAACTTAAAACTTTCCCTACATACACAAGTGTGATATGAAATATCACCCTTAGAGCAAACTGAGGTAAAACTTGGTGGCTTATCCCAAACAGTTGCAAGAATCAGGTGTTGGATCACCCATGTGGTTCCACAAAGGGAGACTTTGCAGAGGATTATCTCATACTAGAACTCTTTGTGTGTGTCACCTATGATTCATAAAGTGAAAATATAAGCTCAGGAATACATTAACATTTATGCATCTCTTAAGACATAGTTTGAAGTGCAGTCAATGGCAGCATTAAGTTTAACATCCCACCTGGAATACAGAGAAGACTCACACAATTACAGTCAAAGTGCCTGTAAATATTCCCTCAGCCTCTCGGAGAGTGATGGAAAGTGGTAGTAGATAGCTTCTGTTTATTGCTGTAAACCCCCATGAAATTCAAGCCCAAGAAAAAATTCACACAGGTACCAGGAAAAAAAAAAGGAAAAAACAAAACAATTAGGCAACAGCGGAGATCTACATATTTGAATGTAATGTGCCCAAATTTTGTTTGCACAAAATCTCCAGGAAATTAAATTCAAGGGCATTTTAATTAGTGTCAGAGAGCTATTTTTTCCAGATGATTTTTAGAAATTTAATTTCAAGTGGTGAAGACCACAGAGGTCTCTTAACAGCAATAGGTAAAGAAGTAATTGCCTGTTTGACCACTGTTTCATTACTGAATTCAGATTTACAGATGCTTTACATAATTTGATTAAAACAGAGCGAGAGAGAACTGAAAACTTCTTCTGTTTACTGATAAATCATTTGGAAAAACAGAAAGTACAAGCTGGCTACTCAGAATGTTTTTTTCAGATCTGTAACCATCTACGAGGAATTATAAAGCCCATTTGCCAAAAAAATAGCTATCACCTATTTTATGTTACCTGAAAAATGCTTGAAGCTATGACATCAAACATGAGAAGACTCAAAACTTGTATAATTGTAATGGATAGCTCTCTATTTGACATAAGAGGAATTCACAGCTCTGTGAATTCCTTCAGAAGAATTCCTCATAAGAGGAATTCACATCTTTGTGAAGATGTGTTCACTTCACTAAACCCTCCTAATAGCATCTGCAATTAAATAACTGAAACAGAAGAATTGCAGAATTCTTATGAGGTCAACTTTGACCTGAACAGTGAGGAGCATAGGTCTGCTCTTTGTGGAATAGAGGATTGAAAATATTTTGAAAGACATCTTGAGATTTTCCTTTTACACTATATTTATATCCTTTTACATCTGATATTTCATATTAAAACAGAAAAAGATAATAAAGAAAAGGAGTATGTGAATTTCTATGGTTATATAAAAAGCCTCAGTTTTGTCTATTCCTTAGCCTGTTTGTAGAATTAAATTTTGCTCAAGATAATAAAGTTTTTGTTACAACCCTATTTTTTCCTTCATTTTTGTCTTTCTGTGTTTCTACTTTTGGAAAGGAAAAGAAAATTCTGAGATTCTCAGGAAACCTACTGCCCAGTTTCGCAGACTAAAAGGATCAAATTAAGATCAGATGTGGAAAGGAGCAGCAATAAGGATGTGAATGGGGATGCAGTCTCCTACACCTGGTTTGAATTTTGTTGCACTCTACTAATTCAGATACACCACCAAAACTATTTCTCTGTGAAGAATTCAAAAAGGAAAAAAAAATTGCTTAAGAGGGATTACCTTTATTTTTACTTACAAAGCTAGCCAGAGGCAGGACCTGAGGTAGCATATTAACATTCATTTTATGAAAAAAACTAGGGAGAAGACCAAGCCATCAACTGTAATTTTAAATAAATAAGATATTCAAATGAACATTTATGTATAATATTGTTATCATTTGTTTCACTAGCATATGTAAGTTCTAGTTCTGGACCCCCTCAGATAGAGTCAATACCAGCAGGCATAAATAAATAAATAAATAAATAAAATAAAAAACATTAAAACAAACAAAAATAAACAAAACAAACAAAAAAAACCAACCTAGTTGCAGCTCCCAGACCTGACTGGGCTTTGACTAAGAAAAAACTTATAAAATCCTTCTAAAATTCTTTGAAAAGAAACCAGAGAAAAAGAAAAAGGAAGCAATCTTTTTGACTTAGCTCAATAATGTACTGACCTGTTCTATATCTGTTTTCCTGCTTTCATGACTTTATAATGGTTTGTAAGAATTTTTCAAATTGAGCCTTATTATACCTGCTGTTAATAGCAATTTCCTGTAGTTACATTTTATTTGCCAAGCTTTTTCACTCTACAAAATGTTGTGCCTGTGAAAACAGACCTGAACAAAGCTCAATAAAATGACTGAAAGTGCTGATGAATTAGAATACCTGCTGATCAGCAGAAAACATGTTTATTTGTTATTGATCCTGACTCTCTACAGTCAAATCTGATCAGTTTAAACCACTTTAAATTAAAGTTAGTTATTTCATTAGGAAGAACAGATTTCCCTTTGGATGTCAAAAAGGAAACAAGTGTTGCATTTTGCCAAGATATACTATTCAAAGATGGACTGTAAGGTGACGTGACACAGTGGCATTTGTTTCAAACTCTCAAATGCCAAATCCAATTCTATTCTTTTTTTGACAAAACAAACTGCCCACTTCACAGTAGAGATCAGTCCAGTATAGTTGCTTTGTGTGCCTTTATCCTGCTTCACATTTGTGTATTTAAAGTCAAGCAGAAGCACTGAGGTACCCACAGCTGGATAAAACTGTTCTGTGAGTATTGCAAATTGGTGATGAAATTTGCTGAACAAATCTCTCTAGTTGGCAGGGCTGTAATTACTGCCTACCAAGGTCTGGATCATGAATGGGAATTACTTTTTAAAAAGACTTTTAATCCAAACTTCAAAGTTATCACGGAGTCAGGTAGAAGATAAACATATCTAAGTTTAAGAGAATAGCTAGGAAGTAACATGTCATTTATTATTAGAAGCAGGTGTGGTATCTCTTGAAAGCCCAGAGTTGATTTTTTTCCTGTGTGTTAGGCGTCAGCGTGCTGACATGTCTAGTTTATAGCGATGAAAGTGCTTCTTCATCTCAGTTCACCAACTTTCAGGCTGTTATGGAATCCTGCCAAAGTTTAGTGCACACTGACAGATTCAATCTATCTCAGAACTAACCTCGTGTTAGCCTTATTGCTGTCTGCACCACTAGATTGATGAAATGAAAAAAAGGAAGTCTTCTAAAGACTTTCAAATGAAGGAAGATGTCCTTTATCACCTCTGTTCCTGATTTTTTCCACCCTACTCTGCATAACTGTGTAAAAAAATTTAAAGTGCACTACATTTTGAAAAATATTTTTTAAAATTAAAAATAAATAACTATTGCAGCAAAAATTTTCTGCCATTTACTTAGACTGGAAAATTATTTTTTTTTTTTTAATCATAATTATTTTCATAGCACTCATAAGAAAGAGGAAATACTGCAAAATTACTAGGGAAAACTTGGGAGAGGAATGTAAAAATACCTTCCCCATGTCTCTGACTCAAAGGTCATATCTGCTGATGCTAAATCCCTGTAGCAAACTTCATCCCTTGACAACTTTTGAGCAACACAACATCTAGGAGGATGTTCAGAAGATAAAAATGCTTCTGCTACCAGCACTCTTCACATATTCATACCTCTCTGGCACACAGAGTCTATTCGCCTTTTTGGTTATAACCAGGCAAGAAAAGGACAACTCATACACTTGAATTGTGTAGCTGTAATGTAAATCTGATCTTGCTTTGAGGTCTTCAAGTGCTTGGAGAAAAAAGAGAAAGTTTGGGGGAAAAAAATGAGACACAATGCAAACCTCCAGTCCACTCAACCCTTACAATATATATACACAAGTCTTAAACAGTACCAGAGGAACAATCTCTCTTTATATAAAAAAGGTGTCTATGTACTGAAGAAAAAAAATGAACCACCAGATTTGACTTTTACTTATTGATATTGACTTTTACTTATTGATATCTATTTATACTAGTATTATTTAATTCAGTATTGTGTGTGTGTAGGTGGCAGACAGATGGCAAACAACTTTATAGGCACCATGAAAAGGTGACCATATTATTTAAATGTGAGGGGTTGATTTTTATGAGCAAAAGAAGATTTACAGTAGATTGTGGTCATGAAATGAATGGGCCATATGAAAAAGAAAAGTGATAGTTTCAAATCTACTTGATTTTGTCTTTAAGCTGCATGGGTTTATTTTTATTAGCCCAACTGTGAAAGAGACAAAAAATTACATGACAAATGCTGAACTTAGTTAACCATAGTGTATCTGTCTGTATCTTTAGCAAAATATTCCTTACACCAAAGAAATGGGATGGAAAAATACAAAAAAATTTTTAAATGGATTTTGCCCAGTAGCTTGTGCAAAAATATATAAATTTCTTCTCTAGATTGATAAATCATTCTGGCTTAAGCTCCTTCTCTGGTGGGAAATGTTGGGTTACATGAATGACCTGGACCTGAGGCTGCAAAGACCACTCAAATCTCAGCAATCAGAGAAATTAGGAAATTGCACAGAACGCATAGAAAATGAGGGTTTTGGCAGTAGATTTGCTACCTGAAACCCAGACTGGCAAAAGAATACATTTTGTGGTATTTGCTTAGGCCTTGATTTCACCTCTCTGTGTGTTTGTGTCCTGCTTCTTAGAAACTCCATCTCCTACCATTTTTCTTCAAGTCTTATGGATTTTTATCTTGGGCTGGGGCTAGCTTTGTAATAGTATTAATTTTTGTGGAACTCAAATCTTTTTGGGGAAAACCCCTTCTAATTCTGATCTGCCTCAATTCCCCTTTCAGTAATCAGTCAGGCCTACATCCTTCTAGATATTTAAACTCATAGCTGCTATGTAAAAGCCTAATTCTCACTGAAATAAAAAAATCCCAAATTTTATTATTTTTGGACTCCTGATTGGTTGGCTTGCTTTTGTGGTTGATAGTCTTGGTCTCCTTCTACCATGTCCATTTAAATGTCTGTTGGGCTGAAGATCATAATGTCTGTTCCCTTCTGCAAGGCTCTATGAATATTTTGTGTGCTTTTCTTTGGCAGAGCAAAGGAGCTCTTTGTCACAGACAAATACAGAGAACATGTCTCTGTGATCTACCCCACTTCAAAGTGTCGAGAATATAGAAAGTTTTAGTTCATGGTGCATATGGTTCAGCCAAAAATTCCAGGTCATATGGAGTCCTAAAATGGATAACTTGGACCAAAGCCCACAGAACCCATATTTTAACCTAAAAACACAGGCAGGCAGAGTTAAAACATAATTACCAAATATGTCCCAGCATTTCTGGGGCCTGGATGCTCAATGTTTACACCGCCATGAATTAAACTGGGGATTTAAACATCCCATTTTGTTAAAAGATTATAAACTAAGCTAAACTACAGGCTAATCTTGTCTCCTAGGGATCAGACAGCTCACCATGCATGTAATGATATTTTACACAAACTTTTTACCATCAAAGGTAATCAGTTGTGATTCCTTTGTGGACAAGACAGTATCCAGAGGCTATGTTCTTCAACAAAGTGGGCATTAGCTTCTCTTCCCTGCATCTATTTGCTACCTTTCTTCAACAGTATAAAAGCAAAATAATGGACAGGGTAAGAATTTTTTTTTTTTTTTAATTGAGGACTGCTTTCTTCTTATTTGTCTTTAACCCTGGACATCCATTCTTCTGACATGTTTCTCATAAGAGCAGGGGGAAAAAAAGCAATACAATTTGAATTAATTTATTAAAGAGGGAGAGATGTCATTTTTGTATTTTTTCCACCCAATTTTGTTCTGGCTTCCTCTTGGGAAGGTTTAAAATACTCTCATGTACTAGCTTCCCTATTACTAGCTCTAGTTTCTTGTTTGTGAAAATAGCACCTCCTATCCCAGGCATCAAAGAAGCCCCTAAATCCACTGTTGATATGTCAATGTCTTTTAAGAACAGCTGTCTTCCCCAGACCTCTAGTTGAACACTGTTGATTTACAGTTCACTTTTTCAGAGATATTTAATAGCAAATTGACAAGCGAATTTTGTCTTGCATGAGAAGAAGTCCTTCTCAGTACTTTCTCACATCCCATTTAACCACTCTAAGGTATTGTCTCGGCTGGGTCAGGGTGCTATGAAGCATTTAGAATCCTTCCTCTTCCCTGTTTTTGCTTCCCAGTAGTAAAAATACATCCTCCCCGTGTCATAACCCATCATTTAACCTTTTCTTCTCTTTCTGCTCTCTTCAGTTTTTCAGAGTCTTGCTAAGACAATTTCTTAAAACCTCAGGCTTCTTTCCCAGCTCCTTGCAGTCAAAGTACTGCTTTGTCATTCAATTATCTCTCTGGACAACTCAGACTTGAAAAAAGGTTTTAGAAGAAGTAAAAGTTGACTCATTCATCTGAGCATTTATGCAAATAAATGATCATCAAGAGATAAAGCTGCTTTGCTGCCAGGGCTCTGTTACTCTCTCTGAGAATTGCTGTGTAAAGTAAGGCAAGAGAGAAGATGGATAAACTCTTGCATATATTGATAATAGAGAAATTACAATATCAAGTGTGTTGCATTTCATGTACATACATACATTTCCTCAGTGGTCACAATATTCAAAATTCATTGATGTTGTGTGTAAAACACTGGGCAGCACTGACAAGCATTTTCTAGGAAAATGTTTAACTGGAGTTTCATTTTAAAATTAATGTTATCCACCAGGAAGGGATATCAGTATGAAAATGCAAAGGTTGCAAATAAAATAAATATGCACAGGTATGATTTCAAGTCATAGTAAGACTTCTTTATGTTACATTGGCTCTGTGTAAGAGCTTTATTGAACACATTTTACCCAAAAGATTCCTCAACACTGCCTGAGAATATCCTACACTATAGCATAAATGGAATTTGAACACTGTATTTTATTCATTAGAAGCCAGGATCCCATGAAAAGCTAATTGCTAGAAGCAATAAAGTTTTGCTCTAAAAGGGGAGAGAGATTCTGCTCAACTCAAATCAATAGTATTCCAGTGACTTCAGCTGGAGCAGGCCATAAACATTTCATGCTGCACATTGTCTTCTGGATCAGCCCTAAAACATGCTTCTGCTGGCCTTGGCTTTCATTAAATTAGTGGCAAGAATGCAGCTGGGAGGAAATGCAAAGCGTCAGGTGGATGGTCTGTTCAGCAGGAAGTTGTGAAAACAAAATGGTCCTTATCTCAAAGCAGGAGGGTATTGATTTGTAAATCTATCTCCCACCAGGTGATATTCTATCATCGTGGATATTTCCTGCTGTGTCTTGTGCCCTTTGCATTAAAGTTCCCAGGCACTCATCCATACAGCCCTGCTTTTGCTAAATTTTAAAAGGTTAATTAACATGTTCTTTCTTTAGTATCTTATTTAATAAAATCATTTGAATCCCCACCATGCACTCCACAAAATATTAATCTTTATACATAATCATGTTTGCATTATTGGCATAGGTTAATCTGTTGCCTAGGTGATGGAGAATCTGGGTTTTTTGCCACAAATGTTACTCTGTTCTCCAGAGAAAGGAGGTAAATGCATGATACAAATAGCCTCCTAATTCCACCTTTCATCTAAACTTACATCTTTAAAATAGAAGTAATTAGAAGCGAAGTTCAAAGTATTCCGAAGATATCTACTTTTCCCTATCTGTCCATATATAGAACGTGCTATAAGGATGTGAAGAACATCCGTATTAATTCAAATTAATTCTGTCAATTAATATCTACTTCTTTACATGACATCTCGCAGCTTCAGTAAGAGACCACTACTGAGCAATCAGGTTTGACTCCAAGCCCCTGCTCATCTTCTTCCACTTACAGCAAATATAGCAAATCTACAAAGCCAGAAGTCACAGGCAGTTATTTTTAGCACGGTCACATGACTGGAATTTGGAGAAAAAAATAGCACAGTTATTGAACACCTCTACTGCAAGTGCATCATGGGAGAGAACCATATAACAGTTCTTTTTCTGTGACACAGTTGAGAAAATGCAGAAACCAAATTTAATCATGATATGACCAAGCTTGAGAAATATTTTCTGCAAAAATCCTGAAATTTCATTACTTTTTTTTTTTCATTTTAACAATGGCAATAATATATAAGAAAGCATGCTGTAGGAAAAAATACATCTACTTTTGAATACAACCATCAAATTTTCAATTGCCACTATTATTTTAACACAATATTTTAGATCACAGAAAAGTAAAAACCAGGAACACTAGACTGTCAGTATCTCAGGAAATAGATAAAAATTATAGTAGACTGATCACTGTAATAAAAGTGATAAGAGGAGACAACCCCACACTTCTTTGCTTTGTAGACAGAGTGAGGTCAACACATATCAGACTCAATAAATCAAAACTACAAGAGCTTGCTATATTTTGTTCTGAATTTTTTCATCACAACTCAAAACATTAAAAGCATAGCTGTTAATTTTATTCATCCAAGCACAGCTTTGAATTCTTAAATAAGGAGGTGAAAAGTCTTTCTCCAAATTGCTAACTCTTCAACCCTGCAAAAATCAGCAACGCATAAAGAAACTAACTTACATTTTTGTCAACAGATTTATACTGCAATGGTAGTAAGCCAATTGGTTATGTGAGGAAAAGGGAGGAACCAACACAGGCTAATGTCAGAATCAATTGTTCTATCAATTCTGGCTCTATGCCTATCAAGCTTTCAGGTACACAGATTCTTACTGCATCTTAAAGAATCAGAATCTCTAAAGAACCTATTTTTTCTCTTTTCTCTACTCCTTGGTTGTTCTTAGCAGAGAAAAGATGGAAGTAATTCAAACTGGCAGCTGCAGGCAAATTTGGTGGTAAAAATAGGAACTAAGAGCTTGGAGCTGTTTCATAAGATCATTTCTCCAGCAGCGAGGTTTCTGTTTAGACAGAGAAAACTAGAGCTTTTAATTCTCTAGATGAGTTCTGGAAGCAATAATTCTAACAAGTGAAGTTGTTAATAAAGCCTATACGATGTCCAGCAGTATTACAAAATCTCTTTGTCTTGCAACGCTCAATACTTGGAAAACTTGCAAATTAATCCATTGGCTCTCAGTCCAAAGGCTGGCCTTTGGTTTTCTCTTGCCCAGGAGGAGAAATTACAACAGATGAGAACTCAGTAGTGGAGCCAGTTGAAACATTCCAAAAAATTACTCACATTAATAAAAAAAGTTAGGTTTTGTGGACATTTCTTGATCATTTCTCATGAGCAGAAGGGGCAGAACATTGGGGATAATTCCATGACACTCATCTAGTTGCAAAAACCACCAAGGCCTGGAAGGCATTCACTGAAATGGGCCTTTTGTACATGCCACACTAAGCACCAGACACGGACAACCCAAGTATGAATGCACTCCTGGGTGCACAGCAAAGCGCCCCAAGGAGAGGGGAACTGCAAAGCATGAGCACATATAGGCACAGACACAGAGATGCTGGCATTACACACAGAGCAGCTTGCAAACAGCTGGATGCTTTTGTTCTGTGTGGTACAGACAGAGCTGCATGTGGGGGGCAGAGGAAACAGGAAGCCTCTGTGCCCCACTGTCCCCTCCTCACATAGGGACCAGGCTGAGCAACAGGGCTCTCCACCAGCTGCCTGATTCCTGCCCTTGAGGCAGAGGCAAGGGCAGAAGAAAAGGGAAACTATTTAGAGACAAAGAGGGATAAGTTGACCCTTGCTTTTCCCTGCCATGTGGCAGCAACACATCACAGCGGTGGCTGTGCTTCTTGCAGGAGGTGAAAGCTGACTGCCTGCTTCCCTGTCACTTAGGGAAGCACAGCCTTCTCTCAGCTCCAGGTTCAGCAGAGCTGGGCTGCTCGTGGGGGTCAAGATAGAAGGGGAGTTTTTAGGTACCTCCAGCACACTGAAATCTTCAGGCAATGCAGTGATCACATTGAGAAGCAAAATACTGATGTCTGATGCTGCAAGGGAGAGCATTTACGCTGCTGTGCTGTTCTCTTTTTTAAGACAATGCCCAAGGAAAACTCTGTCACCTTTAAATTATTACACACCTACATTGGATTATAATAAAGGCATTATTATGCTGGTATAACTGTTGTTAGGGAAGTGCAATAACATGTAGTTCAAAACTTGTTTTCAGTTCTGAGGAATAAAAAGCTAAAGCAAATCATGTATCTGTCACAAAATGGACAAAGAAAATAAATCTCAGTAGACAGAGCAGATGAAAACAGTATAGATGGGCATAATCAATTCAGGAGGAACTCTGAGTACAGTTTGTTGACAAAAAAATAAGGTTAAAGCTGGGAAAAAAAAGGTGTGTATATCTAATGGAATTCATTCAGCCACAGGGTTTGGGATTTCACTATGGAAAAGGCATGTAATTAATTATGCTTCAATCCTTGACCTATTTTATGTCAGTAAACCACAAATGCTTATGTTCATGCTAAGCCTAGAAATAAAAGTAATGCTGTGTCAGCTTTCAGGGTGAAAAACACTACATTTTTGTTGCCTCCATGAAAATGTGTCTAATTACCTCCTAAGGCTAAAGCCAATAGGAAGGTTAAACTGTGATCTGTTCTTATTATTCATTACTCATATTTTTCTGAACTAGAAATGCGTAAGGTTTACACCAAATAAATCTAACCATCTCCAGGCCTATTTACAAAGTAATTCAGGATTTCCTCCAGTACTGCCTTGAGGTTTGCCTCGTGCAGAAGTCTGAAAGATGGAACTCCTGCTGGACAATCTCACTTAAGACCAAATAAATGTCACATTAGATATTAATCCCGAAGTCATACAGCAGAGCACAAAATGGTTTAATCGGTCTTTCAGCAAGTCTTCTAGCTAATGGAGGTAGCTAAACCCCTGAGAAGCTGAGTAACACCCTAGTTCAGGCTAGCTGTGTCTCAGAACAAGGCACAGTTGATCTGCTTTTGATCTCCTTGGTGTCCTCTTGAACTAAGTATTGCGGAGTATGCCCCCTACCTCAATAAAATAATGAACTTTATTGATCATCCATGGATAATTTTGGTACCAACCAACTCCTTGAGAGGAATCACAGTAGCCACCCGGCCACAGGTCAGAAACTGCAAGCTATTCTGTGACTTGTGAACAGTACAGTCAGCTCAGCACAAGCCTGCCTGCAACAGAAAACCAGGAAAGAAATATTTCACATTAATTCTCCAATACAACTGGAAACTGTTGGGAATGGCAGACATTCTTTTCTCGTCCCTGATTTTATGTTAACCATGCTATAGCTATTATATTTGTGATTTGTGAACTGTCTTATTCTAAATTTGTTGCAACATAATTATCATGCAATTTTCAAGGAAAATGTACCATTTTCCTCTAACCAAGAGAAGACTCTTAGCAATAAATATATAACTATGATATGCCATTGGAACTTTAGGGTTATCTTTGTTTTGGCCAGGACAGGGCTAATTTTTTTCAGTATCCAGGAGGTGGTGTGACCAGGACCCTAGTGGTATTTGACACCAAAGGACTCTCGCTTCCAAGGAGAAAGGCTTTCCATCCAGCTGGGAAAATGTGGTAGGGAGAGATATCTGATATTTTTTTATTGTTGCAGGGTCCAGGGTGAGCATTTTTGCATGTGCATAATTCTCTTTTTTTGTACGCTTTTGTTATTAATATTGTTGCTGTTACTGTTCCTTTTTTATCTCATTGCTGTTTCCAGTAAATTGTTCTTATTTCAACCCGTGATCTTTACCTTTTGTGCTTCCAGTTGGGAGGGGTAAGTGAGCGTCACCGTGGTTTTAGCGGGAGCACTAAATTAAAGAAAACCCTTGCTAAACCCTTGCATGGGCATAGAGGAATGTGTCATGAGAGAAAAGACAACTAGAATTTAAACTGGTTTAAAACTCAGTTGGCCTAATTTACCCTAAGTAAAACCACATTAAGTTAAACATGTCAGATAAGTCTACTTCCAATAAAAGCTTTTAGGGTCTTTGGAGATACTACTACTACTAAGTCTTCTAACATTGCCATTTAATATATTGCCATACAAATGAATCTTTACATTTTTCCAGACATTTTTTCCTGATCACTTCCATAGTGATGTATCTATACATAACTGTATCCAGCACAAAGTTGTAAACTTAATAGCAGTTATAGCAACTGAAAAAAAAAAAAAAACCACACATTTTTATAGTGAATCAGTGAATATCAGAAGTCAAATCTTGGTGGATTTTATATTTCAAAACTCTTTTAAGAACAGTTTTTCATTAAAAGAAAATATTCACCTTTGCAATAAAGATTTGTTCACACACTATAGATCAAAAGATCTATATTAGTTATGTCAGCTGCAAAACTCACATTGAAGCCAGCAGAAATCTTGCAATCTAAGCAGCATGCTACTTTTTTAAAATGTGGAAAGAGCAATAAAATTGGAATTAAAAAATACAAATGTTTGTAAATAAAATGTGATAATGAAGTGCATTTTAAATATAAATGTTCTTTTATACTCCCACGATTGGCATCAAGTTGATAATTCACAAGAAATTAGAATTTTAAATGGACAGATAAAACAATAAGCAAAGCCCTTTTTTAGTGACTCAAAGCTACATTTTCATTTTAACACATTTCCTACTGATTTCTTGGTACACATTTTGCTGAGGTGTGTAGTAAACAAACTTCAAATGATGCCTAAAGCAGGAATACTGGATCTGTCACCTTAGCTAACACACACAAATTTGACAAAAATGTTTAGTTGCTACTCTGACAATTTTCACATCAGTCGTAAAAACAAAAGAAGGAGCCAGAGAGAGAGAGAGAGAGAGAAAGTAGAAAAGAAGCCAGGGAGACAGCAAATATTTTGAAGGTTTTTTGAGGAAAGTGAACTATACGAGAAAGTGTACTACAGGAAATAAGGCAAACACAGAGTTCCCTGCTGGTGTATGTGGACAGGGCACTCACAGGGAGACTCCCTAAGCCAAGCCTAGAAACTGAAAGTCACGGTAACATCACTTCTTGTGACTGCTGCCAACATCTCTGGACTCCAGAGCCTTCATTGCAAGCCCTTGTCACATGAATTTGCTTATTCTCTGGAGAAAATTAACTAAGGGTATAACACATGCTGTTTAAAAAGCAGGTCTGGATATAGAAGTTCCTTGCTCTTCAATTTTACACAAGCTTGTTTCATTGCCTTTCAGGCAAGAAAAAACAAAAATACCAATAAGGTAAATATGTAGCCCACAAGACCAGTTTGCCTTCCTGTCACCTTGAATTCACACAGTTCATAGGTTGGATCCTTTTGAAGGATCCAACCTTCAGTTGGAATAACAAATACTCACACTCTCAAATGCTGAAATCTGAGATTCATTCCTCACAGGAAACTCAAGTAGTTAAAAACTCTCCACAATCTCTTCCTTCTAACCATTCTTCAAAACAGGATACACAGCCCTCATTTTGAAGGTCAGGTGTTGGAATTAAGGAGAGCTGTGCATGGACTCTGATTTCTCTAAGAGAGGAGGAGCTTCTAAAGCATAACTGGATCAGTGAGCCCTTGCCATACACTGGATCAAGAACAGTTTGTGCATTTGGTGGTGGCAGCTCAGCATTGCAGTTCCCAGCTGCCTACAACATTGCCCAAGGCAAAAAACAACAGCAGAAAGCAAGTGTGTCTGTGCTTCCACCCCTCCTGGACCTTTGCTCACACCACCTGTGAAGGTGAGTCCCTCTAAAGCCACAACTAGAAATTCGAGCATGGAAACTCTAAGTGCAGATTGTTTTATGCTGTGTGCTCAGAACAGTAATTGCCAGCACAGAGCACCAGTTCCAAGCAGTAATGCCTGAAATGGACACTAATCATGGGTGTATGACTACTCTTGCTACTATTTCAATAACAATTTCTCTATAATGTTTTGCTCTGACTGAACCAAAAACCCCCAAACAGGGACAAGGATTTAACTTTAATCCCTAGAGTAATTACTTTCCTCGGGATGTTCCTCTTGATCTGTTAACTCCTTTATTGATACACCAGCAGATAGAAGATGGTTCACTTTCATTAAATGTCATTTCTCCCACCCAACAGGGACTTCAATATGAACTTAGTCCTTATTCTCATGTTCACATTGAAATACAACCATTGCAACTGCTTCCAGCCAGGGCCTTCTGGGTCTTGGCATTTTAGTTTGGTTTTTTTAGAGAGATAGAGGGCAAGGGTCATCGCAGCTTCTTTTCTTCAGCTTCTGAGGTCTGAAATTACCAATCAGGGAGAGGAACTAGAAGAGGAAATCAGCAGGGAAACATGGGAGAAGTGGTGGTGATCATAACAAGAACAGCAGAGGAGAGGCACAGTCAGGAAGTCCTACTATACAAAGACTCTGAGAAGTAAGCGAAAAGAAGAAAAACTACATAAATTGTCCACTCTTCATGATCTGGCTGCTCTAGGCTGAAAATATTATGTCATTGTTTTCAGAGAATGACTCTAAAAAATATCTCATTGCAGAGATGTACAAAATCTGTATCAGTTAGGCATAATTCTGCCCAAAACTTTGCAGCAATTAAACAGGAACAATTGTTTCATGGCACCCCCTCAACACAGAAGAGATGATATGAACTGATTTCACAGAAACATTTAATCTGAGGACTAGAAGCATCTCACTATAGTCAAAACTACATGATATATTTGTAACCAATCTTCCAGTTAAACCCAAATTACACAGAACTGGAAGGATCTAAAAGCTGTTTACAAAAAAGGAGCAACATTGGCAATAGTCAATAATTGGTTAATCATGAAGTAGATGATATCACTGGGAATAACAAAAGTTTTATAATATTATTATCCCATTTACAAATAGTTTATGAATAACTAAGAAATTATTAATAACACTCTTGAGCATGTCACAATCAATGATAATATGTACTATAGCTGGTTATAAGCAATGTATTATTATAATTTATTCATGGATTTCTAGGACTGTTTAATGGCATTTGATTAAAATTCTGCTGGGTCTATAAATGACATGTTGCACATAATTTATAAAACCTTAATGCAAAGTTTTATAAATGTTTATTTTGACTTTAAATTTACAGTCCTTATTCATCATGTAATGGTTAAATCAATATGTGAAGAAAATTAATGGAAATTACAATTGCAGAAAGCATATTTTTGCCAAACTTCATTTTTCAAGAAAAGTACTTGTGTTTAAAGACCGGAAATCAAGGTTAAAATTACTTTGTATTCAGATTGCAAAGTGTCTTACACTACCAATTTACTTTATCGGTTTATGTGCCAAGTTCTCTGGTTGGACACCTTTTCTGTTGATGCACTTCTGTCAGAAACAGCTATAAAATGAACCATGCCTTTGAAACATGAAAACTACTAAATCTGAAATTATGCCATTGCAAAGGAAATTCTGGTGCCTTTAATTCGTTCTCCCTTTAAGGCTCAGATCTGCTTCCAGACTGTTCATTTATGATACATCTGTTTCCTACATTCATAGTTTTATTAAAATTCTGACGATTGCATGCAGCCTAAAATCTGATCATTTGCCTGTACATATGTTGCAAATGGTTTAAGTCATCTTGAAATTTCATCTCTGCTTCTCATAGGCCTTTATAGTGTATGTGCTTGTCTTCCTCCTGTGTACTGTCTCCTGTGCTGAATATTTAGTTGTTGTGCCCTTTAAACAATGAATTGGTGACCTACCATGAAGAAAATAAAACTCACCGTTTAAACATTTACCCAAAACCTGACTTAAAATAAAGGGTTTCTACTTGCTTCTTGATATTCTGAAAAAGTTCAACAATGAAAACATTGAGAACTCTTCTAGTCACTGTTGAGGAATGATCCTTTATTCCTGTCCCTGTCACCTTCTCATAGCGTCCCTTCATGAATATCTGTATGACCCTGTTGCACTTTCACTGTCCTGGGGTATTTGAAGGGACACAATGACTGAACTGATCCTTGTTGAGCTCTGCTGACCTCCACTATGCTGAAAATCAACAGCTAAACATCTTTACCAAATTCTAATACTGTTTTTCCCCTCTCCCAGTAATAAAGGAACTCAGCTGGTTCAAGCTATTATTATTAAGAAAAAAAAGAAAAAAAACGGGAAGATGTGAATTTCTTACCCATTTCTTTTCTTTCTGTAGACTAGAGGGCAGGGCTGAATTCCTCCCATATAACTGCACCAAATATCTGTCTTTCAGGCTAACAATATGTGTCTCTCCTGTGGAAAAGATTTCAGAATAGGCAAGACTGGTATAGCATTTCCAAGTGAAAGGTTTTTGGTGTTTCTCTAATCCAACTCTTTTGCACAAAAATGTGGAAAAGCCTAAATCCCTCTCATCTGTCCTTAAAATGACCAGCAAAGTCATTGTGTAGCTGTGCAACCACACTTTCAGGCTAAACAAGCCATGTGTAAAGTGCTCCATCAGGAATTCCATTCCAAAGGTACAGTCTAAGGAGCATGCCCTGCAAGCCTGGTGCAGTTGGTTCTCTGGTATCAACTATTTGGCAGCTCACTGTTTGCACACTGCAGTCTGGTTTCTGCTTGGGGACAATACCTACTGTAGTCAGACTATTTACCCTGTAAATAGAAACAAAATTCCCCCAGGGAACTGAGGCAGCAACAACACTTTGCTTTTAATTATTTGACTGAATTAACCAGTTTCAATTGTCTCATATTTGATCCAGTTTATACTAATTCCTTTATTAATTTGCAGACTGCTCACAATGACCATGCACAAACCTGTTGTATAAAGTGAAATAATGCCTTAAGACTAATAATTGATAAGGTATGATGCAGAGTGTTATCAGCTTGCACTCTGGCAGTTTCATTAATCTACATGCTACACAGACTCTTATTATCTTTGCTTCTTGAAGTTCCCTTCTAAAAACCCACTAGGCCTGTAAGCATGGCATACCTGAGCATTCAAAGCTGATAAAATAGTATTCCCTGTTTTCCAGGTCTCTTTTCTTTGTATGGGAAAAAACTTATTAAAGCCTGTCCTGGAGAGAACTCTATAAACATGATCCTGCTCTTTTACTAAGTCCCACACTTCTGAAGATTATCCAGCCTCTCTGAACACAGGCTCTACTGAACATAGTCCATGAGTTTTACATAAAAGCATGTTATCCTTCAAAGTGGCTCAAGTATACCTCAAGCTGTTTTGTTACATATCTAGGAAAAAGTGGGCTAAGTAGTGGGACTGTGAGCTGCCTGAGTAACTCCGAAAAATAACTCAACCATTTAGGTCATTCTAGTCAAGGCAATGACACCTATGGGAGCTTTCAAGTGTTCCTGGGAGTCTATTTCAGTTTATTTCAATTAGGGATTAAAGAGCCTACTTGCATTTTTCTGCCTCCAAGTATTTTTCAAATCTGGCCACTAAGCCATGCAGCCTAAAATCCTGAATATTTTTGTCGCAGAGCCATAATTCCTCACTAAGCTTTGGACTGGTTGATCACTGTTCCCATGAGTTTCTTACCAAATAATGACATATAGAAAATAATTTAAAAAAAAAAATTAGCTCACTTAAAGAAATATGATGTTCCTATTGCTGTACCTCAACCCTCACTTGTAATAACTTCTCACTGATATAATTAGAAGAATTTTTCCTTCCTTTATCTTGAAAAAGAGTATGAATAAAACCAGACAGGCCTTAGCTTTATTTGCAAGAGATAAATAAAACTTGACAAAAACAAAGTTGAGAACATCTCCACCCCCCACCTCAAATTATTATTTATGCGTTTAGAAAAAATACAGTGCTCTTTCTAATCTTATGATTTATTCATGGGATACTCTGCAGGACAGTGAGGTGATTAATTGAAAAAAAAAATAGAGAACAAGCATTTTGTTTTTCCTATGTGTAAATATGTTTTGTTTATGACATCCATTTAGTCATTTGAATACTGATGAAGTAACAACACAGCATAGTCAGTGGAGCCAGAATGAATTTCTGGACTTTATTTCTGGCATAGGGTGAAAGTTCAATCTTGCTCAGAAGAGGCATTTAGCTATTTCTGATTGATAAAGCTCAGCTTGTTCCTGCCTACTAAAAAATAAGTTTGGCTATGCTCTGTAGGGGTGGAAGAAAATTCTTCTTCATGCTTCCATTGTGACATTCCATGGGATCATGTGAACTCCACACAACCTTTTTGGTTTTTATTTTCCTATAACTAAAAATACCTTAAACCAAAACAGTATTTGCAAGCATCTTTTTATGATGTTTCTTGAAACATCTTTTTAAGATGTATCTTGAAAATTAGGATTTTCTTGATTTTTTTATTGATGTTATTTTGCTTAACACGGTATTTTCACCTTTTCCTCCACTTATTTGAACAAAATTATGTTAAAAAGTTTCTTTTACAAACAAAGCATCAGAAACATTTACTTGTAAGGTTGCTCTGAATTTTAATTAAGCTAATATATATATTCCATTAAACTCAAACTTTGTCATGGACTGGACCATGATTCATAAGCACACATTCTTAAAAATAAGTACATAATACTGCCTATCTGAGAAATTCTTTGGGCCTGAGATAGCATCTTACAGAATTTTTCCTCCCATCTAGAGGCTTCTCCTCATACTTGGTATCATGAACAGATTCATCATTACAAAGAAACCCTCAGGCAAGGATCTGCTATTCAGCTTTGAATAAAATCTAAGTTCTCCAGCAAGGCCCCAGACCTCTCACCTAAAATCTATTTCAGTAAATTACTCTCCTGAAAAACAATTTCAGTGAGCATTTCTTGTGATTTCTGCCACTGATGACAAACCATGCATCTCTTCCAGGTGTCTATTGATATAGTTACACAGAAGAGGAAGGGTATGTCTGGAAAACAGCAAATTTTCAAGCCCTATTTTACCCTCTCTAGTTTGAAAGTTGGAGATTCTCTGAGGTACAAAAGAATTATTTTAACCAGGTCAGAAGACATTGAAGATGGCAAGGAAACACTTAAGTCATTAAGGAAATTAACAGGGCAGTTTGGAGTTATGGGATCAAAAGCCATTAAATGGCCTCCAATGTTGACCCTCGAAAATTTTAAAACTATTCAATCTTTGAATGGCCACTGACCACCTAAGCCATCTCTTAGTCCTTGCTCAGACTTTAGTAAAACATCAGTCCTCAGGTGATCCATGGCTGGGATATTTACGGACACAGGAGAAAAAAGCATGCAAACCTGTGGACATTTTACAACGTGGATCAGAGTTCTATAGAAAGGATCAAGGATGCAAGATACTCCACAGCCTTGGTACCAAGGGATGTAGATGCCTCTGATCTTACTGTGACTAGCACCATCACATGCAGCAACACTGTTCCTCTATAAGACACCACAATGCTCAATTCTATGAGCTCAAACTCAGCAGAAACCAATACATGTTACTGCATGACACCAGTGGGGATTTTCTTCCTCTATTTGCTCCCTGCTGCTTTTCCCTATTAGCCTTATTGCTCTGCTCTGTTTGGTTTGCATTCTTGTAAAGTTCCTATCTCTTCTACTCTCTTAGCGTGAACAAGACTGTGAGATTTTCATGATTCCCAGCGTATAAAACACAACTTGTAGGAGTTATAAACAGAAGAAGCAGTAGAGAGCTAAATACACACAGAATGAGCAAAATTATGTAATGAAAAACCAAATAAAAGTTATGTATGATCATGGTTCCTTTTCTCTTAGAAGCTCAGTGAATTTTTTCCACGTGAAGGATTACTCCAGTTTAGAAAATGGACAAATTCAACCCAGTAACCTTCATCAATATTCAAGGTTCATTAAGGAGTCCTGAAATCCCACTCTTGTCTTCATCACCCATTTGATGCACATCTACATCATGTCTTCAAAAACAGATAGATTAACAAATATTTAACTATTTTATATATTTTATACAATTTTAAGAACTAAAAATGCCAAAGCCCACAGATAGGCCTGATACCAAAGATAGGTTACAGATACTTATATGTTCAGAGAAGATGGACCAAGGATTTTGTCTGCCTTGCCAAAAACATTATTTGAAGAATTCAAAACAGACTTAATTCATGTTTAAATAACTAAATTATATTACTTTTATCTATGCAGTAAAACACTGCCCTGAAGAATACTAATTCTCATTAGGAATTGTTGCATTGTGACAGCTTGTGTCACCTGTTTAGCACAGAAGGGGAGTTGCAAGCATGCAAGTTAGCTAACATTTTTCGCTAAAAATATATGCAGATAGATGGTTATTAACTTTTAATTTTAATTCAGTTTTATTGTCAAACTATTCGTGTCACTAATATCCCCAAAAGGCATAATTCTGTTAGTGGGTCATGATGAATTTGCAAACCCAGGAAAAAAAATACCCTTTAAATCCGAACATAAATATTAAATGTGAAAACATAAAAAAAAATTTAAAATTTTTCAGAAAGTCAAATCTCAAAAAAATCATTAGTAGAGGAAGAAATGGGCAAATCAATATGCCAAAGTTTGAACAGAAGTTAAGGTCTATAGCGCATAGAAATCCACCAAGGCGTGGTTTTAGCCCCCTGTCATGAGGCAGCAGCTTGACTCCGTCCTTAAATCATACAAAACGTGAGAACACAGTAACTGGGAATCAGAAGGGGAAGTCATGATTTGATCCAAGTCATAGTGACGTTATTTAACAGCGTTTGTTTTCCCTCATAAAGCAGATTGAAAAGTTGTTAACAAAATATCTCTGTCAAAAATGAAAATCTGATTGTTACCAATAAATTAGAATGTTGCCCAAGCATGGTCTACACTGCCTACTTAGCATGTGTATAACATTGTCATTTCTTTTCCACCAACATTCATACTTTGATCTATCAATTTCTTTTTCTCATTGTGTTGGACAGTGATCTTGAAAGGATTACAGTTTCTCAACAACATGTACGAATGGATTTGACCTGGGACAAGACACAGCAAAATAAAAAAACCCAGAAACTGAACTTTGATATTATCAACATTCAAGCACAATTCAACCTTCAGTAATGTCCATAAAGGACCACTTAAGAGAGTTACATCCAGAAAGGAATAAAATTAAAGCAATGGTTTTCTAACCCTGATAGAAGAGTGACCTATCAATTAATAGATGTTAATCCGGACAGCTTGCTCAAAACCAGCAAGATTAGTTTTAGAGGCCACAAACAGAATTTCTGCAGGTATAGGGAGATATAGTACTTTAGTGGCATTGAAATACTTGGTTATAATGTTGTATTCCTTCGTTCTTTCGATATCTCATTAACAATGCTGAATGACTATTCGAGAAATGTGTGAGCCTCTCCTGTATGTTCTCTTGCTTTTCATTAAAGCAATTTTGTACAGGTTTCATAACTTCCATAGTAAACTATAACTATTTTTTAATCAAGTTTTTTGTATGAGGACTGAGTTTTAAATTTTAAATTTCCCTTAAGTTACCACACCTGCAATCTTACCTATTAAAGACAAGCAAGATAATGTGAATTATTCAATCAGTCTACCTTTGACAGTGCAGTTTAATTTGGACATTACTTCCAAAGCCAGCTTTTGAACAAGCCCCAAGCAAAAAAAAATAACTGTGTTCCTCAGAATCTGAATATTTTTCAAGTTATAGGTCAGCATCTAAACAAGGGAGAATTAATAAGCCAAAAATAACATTAGGATAAGAAATTATTTTCAAAAACATTTAATGGGCCAAGCTCATCCTAAAAGGATCCATCCTGTATAGTAATAGAACCCCATATGAACATCACATGTGTGCAGATACAGCTGTGCGCAGTTCAAGAAAAGCACAGGAAGTTATGTTAGATCTAATTTAAAGCAGTTCAGAAGGTCAAATAGACAACAAAAATTCTGCTTCCATGCTAGAGGCAGGTCTTAAAGAAGATAAAGACACTATTAAATCCTCTATGCTCAACACAGACCTGATTTCTTCCCAGGATTTGTTGTCATTGTGAAATCTGGAAATTAAGGCAGATCTTGAACAGGTTTGATAGTCAAGGTCACTTTAATTATCAAGGACACTTCACTCTAACACAGACAAGGTCAGAATAAGTCAAACCAAACTTGTATTGTCAGAGCTGGAGTTCAATGCATATTGATCCTAGAAGTAAAAGACATATATAAGCTGCTTGTGTGGATTCAGGCAGTAATGGCTGTGCACCTCACCAGCAGCTTTCTTTTCAAGCCTCCAGCTGGTGTGCTGCTTCTACTCACCAGCTGGGGTAAGAGGAAAGCATGTTCTGGGTGTCAAATACATGACATGAAAGATCAGACTAGGAGAATGGAGGAAGACTAACACTGCTATGTCCATTAAAGACAAAAAGAAGTGCCAATGGCATTTGTCAGAAGATAGGAGCAGGTGCTCTCTTCAGGCCTCTAACAAAGACATGAAGGCTCTTTGGCTGATTCATGGTATGATATCCACTAGCAACAAATTATCAGGCTGTACGAGGGGCTGCAAAGGTTTGTTACAATATGTGCAGAAAATAGATATTCATATGTTAAATAGAAAATTACTTGCTTTTTATGATGATGATGTTCACTACAATACCTGAATGCTTGAGAAAAGTAGAATTTACCTTCACATTTCTATGGCCAGGAAAAGGCCCGAAATTTTAAAGACAGAAAGACTTAACCCAGTTCAGAGGCTGACAAGAAAAAAACTTACAGGAGCACTACCTTGAGATGAGTAGTATCTGTTTCTTCAGAATCCTTATCATTCTTTCAGCTATTTTTGTGCCCAAGTTTCAGTTTCCAATGGATCCAATAGCAGCTGTGTATGTTTGGCACTTTCTTTGAAACTCTGGCTTATAGTTAACAGGATTAAGTTTAACTTGTCACGACAGAGAGAATTCTTTTACACAGCACACAACTGCTTTAGTCTAGCAATAACTTTTTTATTCCTGTGAGCCCTTCCCTCATTGGATGTAAGCCCTTCCCTCCATGTTTTACATAAGCAACATTTGAATTTCTGCAGCAATAAATGAAGCCCACTCCATATACAAAGATGATAGATGATAAATAAGTTATCATTATAAATACCAATTAAAATCTTATTCTTTTATGTGCTTTATAATTTATAAAAGATAAGTATATTTAATTTGCAGCAACTATCCTTCCACAGAGCCATCCATACAGCAGAGTGAAAGAAGTAGAGCCTAACAGGAAATAAGTGGCACGATTAAATGATAGGTGATATGTCAGAATCACAGAATGGGTCAGGTTGCAAGGGACCACAGTGGGTCATCTGGCCCAACATGCCTGATTGAGCACAGGATTGAGCACAGTCATCCTAGCGGACATGGCACAGGATTGTGTCCAAATGGCTCTTGAATATCTCCATTGAGGGGGACTCCACAACCTCTCTGAGCAATCTGCTCCAGTGCACAGGGACCTACAGATTAAAGAAGTTCTTTCTTGTGTTCAGGTGGAACTTCCTGTGCATCAGTTTCTGCCTGTTGTCTCGTGTCCTATTGTTTGCCATCACTGAGAAGAGTCTGGCTGCAGCCTCTTACACCCCCACATTCAGATACTGACATTGATTAGATCCCCTCCTAGTCTCCTCCAGACTGAACAGGCCCAGCTCTCTCAGCCTTTCCTCTTACAAGAGATGCTCCAGTACCCTAATCATCTTTATTACCCTCTGTTGGACCCACTCTGGGAGCTCCACGTCTCTGTTGCACTGAGAAGCCCAGAACTGGACACAGCACTCCAGATGTGGTTTCACTTGGGCTGAGTAAAGGGGCAGTATCACCTCCAATGACCCATGACATTGAACAAATTCAAATTAAGTTGGTGATGTTCCATGGTATTCAAAAGTATAAACTCTCTTAAGTTATGTGACGACATGGTGATGTTGAATCATCAGTAGGACTTTAATCTCTGAGCAGACAGCCCGAGTGGGCAAATATCTCTAGATTGAGGCCAACTTTATAGTTCTAATTGTAAGAAAGGGAAAGAAAGCAAGTTTTACAAATGATCTGCTCATACTCTTCCTGATGGCATGTCAGGGCCTAGAGTGCACTCCCTCCTTCTAAGAGGGAAGCTGGCTATGTGAGGCCAGTCTTCTGATGAGGGCCATGGTAAAGAAAAGGCTTTCTGCGAAGGCCTCAGCAAGGGCTCTCCACTTCCTTAGGAGCTGCTTTTAGCCATGATTTTTGCCACTGGGCTCCCAGTTCAGCCATTTTTTTCACCAAACTTCTCTTTCTAAGTGCTTACACCTTCTGGTTTTTATTCCTTTTTTTTTTTTCTTTTCTTTTCAGAATCAAGCATTGTCTGGATGGAAAGAGAAAAGCAGGAAGAGGAGAAAGCTTCACTCAGTAGCACAGGAAAGGCAAAGTCTCAGTTTGGTACTGTCCCACCATCCAGCTCTAACTCTTGCCGTGATCCATCACAGGGAAGTGCAGCTTTCCCCCATGACCCCTTGCTAATGCACACTTGGTTTCTCTCTAAATTTTACTTACATAGTTCATGCTATGTTAGGAGCTTTTAGGGAATTCCACATTAGTATAAAAAGCTATTAAAATGGTGAAAGCTTTCTCTGAGCATGTGGAGACATGCTTACCCAAATTTGGGAAATATAGAAAAATACAAATAACATGCAAGAAATCCATCTGCATTTTGCAACAAAATTGTTTAGAAGATGTAGTGTTGCAAGGTTTTTTAACTGTCATCCTCAGTTATGCTGCCATCTCTACTATGGAGTTAGAAAGAGACCACACTTTATGAATAACAGACACTCATCCAAACTCTTACAAATATGAAACAGCATGTCAGCAAATCACCTTTCTTTTATTCTGAATATATTTTAATATCTTCTGTCACTATTGGACTAGAACTATTTCTAATATAAGCTCATTTCTCACACCTTTCTTTCAATGTCTACTGATACATCCCTTCGTTTTTATCTTTTCATGCATTTAAATTAGGTTATCTGCATAGGACACAAGTTGGAGATTCATATTTGCTAGTAAATAAATTAAAGCCATCATCCCTATCCTCTTCCCAGCACTTAAGTGTTTGAGGCATTAGAGTTTTTGTCCCATTATTACTTTAGATCTGTATCACAGATATTTCTTGGGATTAGTGATTTTTGTAAATGTTTCCACAAATAAAACTGAATGCTTTTCTTAGTTAGTTACATTGTAGTTCTCATTCAAACTCCAGGAGAATCCTTGCTTCTCAGTGATTTTGATGGCAATCACAGAAAATTATGATGAGAATTCAGTATTTCATCACAATTCCGAAACTGGAGGGCATCTAATGAAATTTCCAGGTCCCAGATTTAAAACCACATTACATAACAAACTGTCCAACTCATTGACACAGTAAGCTGTCGAAGCCAAAAGGCTGAATAAGCTCAAAAAAGAACTAGACAAAAATCACAGAAGACAGGTCCACTAGAGGCTTTTAAACACAGTGGACAAATAACAGCCCCTGGCTCAGAAAGTCTGGCCTGTTAAATGCCTTAAACTGGGAGGTTTCAAAGGAGCATTGTTCTGCGCCTGCCCTGAATCTTGTTCTCCCTCTAAGCACTGTCTATGGCCAAACATCAAAATAGAAAACAGCAAGCTAAACAGACCCTTGGTCTCAATCTATATGTCAGGGCTTTGGAACAACAAATCTTGAAAAATGAGTGCAATATTTTCCCTTTTAGTGTCATATTTTAGAGGTTTTTAAAGTTTTTAAGTCACAATTAAGGATAATAGCTAAGAAGAAAAACAAGAGAAGAAAGAGCAGGATTGATCAGTAAATATGTATTGTTTAAAATTCAATTTATTTTTATTGCTTGAAAAAATAAGAACTTAAATGGCAAACATGAGAATGTAAAGGCAGATCATGTCAATATTGGATATGAATAAAACTTCAATTATCATTACACCTGTAACAGATGGTGAGACTGTTAATCATTTTGTAGCAATAGTGGATTTACTGCCCAGAGCAAAATGTAATGTTTCAATTAAGCTTGTGCTCCAGTAATAAGAATGATCTCAATGGTTTTGGCTTTGAGGAGCCCAAAACTCTTTGAATATGTTTTCTTCTCAAGTCCTTCCTGCAGGATGTTTGGATCGCTGTTTATTTGTTTTAGAACAAGAGACAGAAATGCTAAGGGATGTGATCACATTTACAGAAGTTCATTCTTTATGAAGTGAAGTCTACATTCACAAAAGCACAGAATCACAGAATTAATGAATCACAGAATGGAAGGGACCACAGTGAGCCTTCTGGTCTAACCTCCCTGTTCAAGCATGGTCATCCTAGAACACATTGCACAGAATTGCATCCAGAAAGTTCTTGAATATTTCCAGTGAGGGAGACTCCACAGCCTCTCTGGGCAATCTGTTCCAGTGCTCGGTTGCATGCACAGTAAAGAAGTTCTTCCTCATGTTCAGGTGGAACTTCCTGTGCCTCAGTTTCTGCCCATTGCCTCTTGTCCTATTGCCTGGCATTACCGAGAGGAGCCTGACTCCATCTCTTGACGCTGTGCTTTTAGATATTTATACACATTGTTGAGGTCATTTCTCAGTTACTTCTTCTAAAGGCTGAACAGGCCCAGCTCCCTCAGCCTTTCCTCATAAGAGAGATTCTCCAGACCCTTGACCAACCTAGAAGCTCTCCATTGGACCTGCTCCAGTAGCTCCATGTCTCTCTTGTATTGAGGAGCCCAGAACTGGACACTACTGTAAATTTGGCTTCAACAGAGCTGAGTAGAAGGGCCAGGATCACTTCCCTCGACCTGCTGGCAATGCTCTTCCCAAAGCACCCCAGGATACCATTGGCCTTCTTGGCCACAGGACCATTGCTGGCTCATGGACAGTTTGTTGTCCATGAAGACCCTCATGTCCTTCTCCACAGAGCTGCTTTGTACCAGGTCTGTACAGTCTCCAGCCTGTACCAGTGCCCGGGTTATTCCTCCCCAGGTGCAGGACCCTGCATTTGCCATTGTTAAATTTCAGAAAGTTCTTCTCTGCACTAAAGATCCATGAGACAAAGCTTCATTTTCAGGCCTATTCAACTGAAAAGGCTGAAACTGTTTACATGAGAAAATTACCTGATTATACTTGTCAAAAACTCAGTCTCACATCCTCTAAAATCATTGCAACTAGTAAAGCACAGGCCAGATAGTCAGATGGTATAGATTTGCCAAATCCATTGAAATTGAGTGGAACTTAGACAAATACAAATGTAGAGGACCTCCAAATTTGCACGTGATGAAGTTATGGAAAAAGTTCAAGTTACACTGCCATTTTCTGTCTCTGCCTCTTATCAATATTTACACAGTCATGGACATTTGACACTCCAAGAATTGTGGCAGTTTTCCTTAGATTACATATTAAAACTTTACATTAATGATGATGTTTCTATGTACTTCTGTCATACATCTGTCTGGATAAAAGTAAAGCTAATGCTAGCAATAAATTAAATGACAGTGTACTGTTAAAGGGGAGTTCTTGTTTAGAGCTGCTTGGGGCAAGCATCCCACCCCCTTTCTAATACAGCACACGTGCTGTCTGCACACTGCCTTTCCCACAGAGCAGCCTGACCTTAAAAATTACAATCTTAGTAGCAAGAGGATTGACCTCATCAGGAACAGAGTACATTAGTGAAGCATGACTCTCTCATGTAAACCACTGGTCATTGCACTTGCTGCCTATTCTTGAGAGTAGTGCTGCATATAATATTCATGAAACTTCAGTTGCAGGGATTTCTAAAAATAAAGTATTTTTCAAAAAATCATTTTCAGTCCTCCTCTGCAATTTCCCTAGTTTAAGTCCCCCCAGTCAGGTGACAGCTTTCAGGTCCCAACTGAGCAATTTAGAGTAAGTGTCATATAAAATGTTAGTATAATTCCAGGCAGCCATTTCATTTAATGATATTTCCTACATCACTGCAGTAGCCTTCAGGCCTCATTTTTCCATCTGTCTGGAGACTCTGAGCTTCAGAGCCTTGTTCAGGGTTTTTGGTTTTTTTTTATCAGACTAACAGCTGATGGCTGTGATCTAAGGCCCCTAGTTCTGTTTTCATCCCACATTGTTGTCTCTAAAAATCTTCTGCTCACCAGAATATTGCTACAAATTCTAGCTGCTGCCCCAGTGCAGCTTCAGTGCCTCTGATCTCTCTGCCTCCTTGCTCCCAATTCCCATAAAGGACAGATTTTTCCAACTTGTGCTCATCCTACCTACATAGAGTGCCATCTAGCACATTATCTTATTCCAAAAGTGGTCAAATGTGGATACCTGAAAGACCAAAGAAACAGGGAAGGCATGTAGAAATGCCTTAAATATTTACCAAGTTAGTATCCATTTGAAGACTAGAGACTTTCTGAGCCAAAGTGGTTTTCTGTGTGTAAGAGCCCACAATGTACTTCTCTTCCACAACATACAGGTTTCCCCATTTTGATCCTAGGTGCAGATTTATCATGTACATAATCCCACAGCACAGGTTACACGGTTTCATTGTACGTTTTCTAATGCTTTGTCTTCTCTCTTTCTTTGGTTTGATCTTGCCACCTGATAGCTTAATTTAACGCCGCTTGATTCGTGTACTGGAAAAGGAAACAAATAGTTTTCCTTGTTTACCCTCTGCTCTGGGTTATCATGTATAATCAGATCCTGGTCCTTGACACTGAAGTTGGCTGGGGTACTCTTACACTTCACTGCAGCAACATCTGCACTGGTAATGCATTTGTAACAAAGTGGTCTGCCACTCCTAGATTAGCTGTATTGACTTAAAGCAGAGTTCTGGAATGCATTAAATTGGTGTTGGGCACTCTGAAAAGCTTGCAGTTTTCCAGAGTTGATGCCTGTAATAGAAGACAAAAACAATTTAGTCTGCCTTGTCCTACACAGTGTTTAATCTTATCTACCTTTCCCTTTTCTCTTTCTTGGGCCATAGGTGGGAGGACATCATCACAAACCAGTGTCAATAGGCTGTTAGAGGTTAGTGGGATAGGTATGGATACATAAACCCTGAAATGTAGTGAAAAAACCACCTAATATGAGGCAACAGAGCAGTTCTCTTCCCCTCACTGAGAGTATCCACAAGGGGACAGGTGAGTGGTGTCTGAATCACTGTTACACTGCACCCTTTGGTCACTACTCACTCAGTTATCTGCCCTTGCATGAGAGCTGCTCTTGTTTTAACTAACAGCGAGCCAGACACCTAGGGAGGGGTGTGTCCTGCAGCAGAGGGGCCAGCAGAACACAGTGAAGACAGAGAGTGGGATAATGGGTACATTAAAAAGGTAAGGCTGAAAAAACTGCTTGCAGCAGCCCACTTAGATAGGTAAGTTGCTCACCTGCAGAGATCCAGCATTTTTCTGGATGGGGAGCCTATTTTCTCCTTCCTGCAGAAAAGACCATATCCTCTCATCTTATTCCTCTCTTTAATAACATGATATAACCTTTGCCAGACTTCTCTCTCACAATTTTGCTGACTGATTTTTTTCTTATTCTTCAATTTTTCTCTCTTTACAGCACATAACAAAACAGCATCAACATTTTTAGGACCATTTATCTGTCAATCTGTCAACTCCTGTTCAACAGAGCTGATGATTACAGACAATAATTTCAGATGCAGTGTAGCATTCTAAATCAGACCTTCCCAGCAGAAACTAAAGTTCCAAATGAGGCACCACATTGTTGCATTCTGCCGTCAGAAGACTATGGTACCTAACTAGGATAAGACATGAGATCTGCAAACTTCTCATAGATACCATCCAACCACTTTATTTAAAATGGAATTATAGGAAATCACCTTCCTACTGCTGTACAATAAACTGATCTTTGGTATTTAGAGCAAACTAGCAAGTGTCAAACAATTTGCATATGATCATCAGACCTTCTTCTGATGGGAATCTTTCAAAGAGCATTTCTATAGCTATCCAGCTCACAACAGAGAGATTTTCTTTGGATTTAGTGATTCAGTGGACATAAGTCTACCTCTCTCTCAAAATAAAGAACAGTAAAAAAGTGCCTTATTCATGTAAGACTGTTACAAACCATCATGAAACATTTTGGACAGGCCAATTCCTAAACTAGTGGATGGGTGTAAGGTAACCTGAAGGAACAAAACATACCCTGATGTTTAAGAAATCATGCCTTAGGATAGAAAAGAGTTGCTTCAGAGTTCCTACAGAAACTACTGTTGTCAGTTCAAGCTAATGTTAATGTTATTCATGTCTCTAAGAAGCCAAAGAATCCTCTTTCCTTTTGCATGTGTAGGAGACATTGGACAGCAACCTCTGAATGCTCTATTCCTCATGTTTACCAAATGAGAGAGTTTACAGTTGCCTGGGTTTCTTCACATGAAGCTGTCATGATTTAACCATAGCTGACAACTAAGCCCTACACATCCACTCACTCCCCCTAGGTGGCATGGGGGAGAGAATGGGAAGAGGAAAAGTGGAAAAACACATGGGTTGAGATAGAGACAGTTCAGTAGGGAAAGCAGAAGCCGTGCACTTAAGCAAAGCAAAACTGGGAATTCATTCACCACTTTCCATGGGCAGGCAAGTATTCAGCCTTTCCCAGGAAAGCAGGGCTTCATCACACAAAAAGGTGACTTGGGAAGAAAAACGTCTTAATTCCAAACATCCTCCCTTCCTTTCTTCCACCAGGCCTATAAATTCAGCATGATGCCATAGAGCATGGAATATCCCTTGTGCTCCCTTCTAATTTCTTGTGCATCCCCACCCTCCTCACGGGTGGGGAGAGGAGCAGAAAAGGCCTTGGCTCTGTTTAAGCATTTCTCAGCAATAACAAGAACATCCCTGTGTCACCAATGCTGTTTTCAGCACAATACCAAAGCATGACCCCATACCAGCTACTGTAAAGAAAATTAACTCTGCCCCAGCCAAAACCAGCAAGAAGCCATGACATATGAAACATAATTTCTCACTGATACTGTTGACTCGAGTACAGCTAGATCATCCAGCCTTTGTGAACCAACACACATAAGACATCTAAATAGATCAAACAGCATAAAATCATACTGCCTGTTGGCAAAACTCCAGCAAGCTCACAGTTCATTTCCAAGCTGATTAAACCTAATTAAAGCATATCTCAAGATATAAAATTAGTAGGAATATGTCAGAAAGTAAGCATAAGCAAACAGATTCATAAAGAAGTCAGTGATAATTGGAATTTTAAATGGTGACACTAGCTTGCAATGTCAGCGTAGTAACAATTCCGATGGAGATTAAGAATTCACTGCAAATTAATGTAGAGCCTTTCACAGGCAAAGCAATGAAAGATTTGAGCAGATGGAGACCCCTTTGCCTTAGGGGCAAAATTAATATTCTCTAAATGCATGTACTTCCCAGAATGCTGCATGCCCTAAGAGATCTCCTAGTTATTATTCTGCCATTTAATTTCAGGAAAAAAATAACGTATTCCTAAATATTTTTAGGCAGCAAAGGAGAGAAAAACAGTGAGGCAGGATGCTGCATAAAATGTGACTTCTAGTCATGGGGAAGATTTCCATTTCTGAAAATTGTATTTTAATTTTAATACCTATTCAAAAGGTCTGTGTCTCATGGCATGACAAAGAAAGCTATCTCAGGGAATCCATTTTCTATCCTGCACCAACATATGACTGCCAGCGACAATGGTACAGTTCTTCACACTAAATAAATGAATTAGTATTCATCTATTTAGTGTGAAGAACTATACCATTATTATTACCAGTATTACCACAATTCCATCATTTTAGCCCCTAAGTACAGAGGTTTTCCAGGATGGCACTTCAGCGCAGTTCAAGAATTTACAAGGGAATTAAATCTTCATGGAACTCTCTTTTTTTTTTCATTGAAAATAGAGTTCACAAATATCTAAGATAAATGAATGGATTAATTTAGTAGTGGGGATGTTTTGCCACAAGTACACATACACATCACAGAGGTGAAGCGGCCCAGTGACTCATTCCTGCTGCAGGAGCTCTGAGTGCTGTTACACGGTGTTTCCAGACACCCCACCCACCCTGCTCAATAGAGAATGGAGCCATCCAGAATCACAGAAAGGGTCAGGCTGGGAGGAAGGGGCCACAATGGGTCATCTGGTCCAACCTACCTGCTCAAGCAGGGTCATCCTAAAGCCCATTGCACAGAATTGCATCCAGACAGTTCTTAAATATCTCCATTAAGGGAGACTCCACAATCTCTCTGGGCAATCTGCTCCAGTGCTCTGTCACCCACACAGTAAAGAAGTTCCTCCTCATATGGAGGTGGAACTTCCTTGTATGCCATGCCTTGTATTCTACTAACCCAGGACAATGAAAATAATACATCTGTTTAACAATTATCAACAGTCTTTCATATGTAAATATTCAATTCACTGTAGAATATGCAGGTAGCATGACAATCTCACACCAAAATTATGCTTCACTCTGATTTATTATCTATGGATTTTTTTTAAAGTTTGGGATGTATATATATTATTTTATATACATCATTTTTAATCATAGAACAAATTAATATCTGTTTTTAACCTGCCATTTATTTAAAGTAACCCCACATCTGGAATATATTACTGTAGGAGGAGGAAAATCACCTGCAATGATTATATTGATAAAGGCATGCTCTACTGAATAACAGAAATATTTGCATATTGCAGAATATTTGCAGCCCTTAAAATGACAATATAGTTTTTAAAAGATTCCTTTTATTTTTCTGCAGCTCAGAAGTAAATATAAAATTCCAGGATGTGCCACTTTCTGGGATGAATAGAAACAACTATTTCTAAGCTGTAGTTAACTGGGTTTCCTTTCTCAAATTGTGCCAGATCAATATGGCATCTAAACATGAATTAACTCTTGCTGGCTCTCTCTACATTAGCATGTACTGCAGGTTAACAGGATTCTTCCTACCAAGTTTGAAGTAACAGGACTTTAAACATGTTTTAAAAGACAAAAAATTGCACAAAGGAACTACCTGGACATGTTTTAAAGTTTGCTTTCAAAAAAATATCCTGAAGAACAGAAAACAATAATTGATTAATGTAAAGCTTTATATGCAATTCTGATTTACATCTCAATTAACAGACCAAAACACATCCTAAAGCTCTTTTTTTTCTGTGGCAGAAGGCTTCTATCCTGTGCACCAGATAAAACACTTCATTCTGGCCCTGTGAGAGTTGGAGGGAGATCTGTTACCAAAATGGAAGGTCAGAATGCGAACTATGGGTGTATTTTCCATGAATTATTGACTGAGATTTTTTCCAGTAATAGGATAAATGCCTTCAGAAAAAAAAAATCAAAAAAACCCCCAAAACCTAGCACAGAAAGAGGTTTTAAGCTTTATTTTCTCTGTGTGTACTAGAGGGAGGGGAAGAAGGGCACCATTTCATTGTTTATTTTAAGAAAAGAGACTATTATATAAAGATTGAGATCCATTATCACCCTAGTCACTGACCATACCAAAGTAAGAGCAGTTAGGAAATGCACTTCTTTCCCATTTCAGGTTGCAAATCAATAATTCCAATACTGCATTTAATCTGTGTACACTAACTTACATGCTCAGATCTCAACAATGCTTGTTTTTCTTCTGTATCCATTGAATGCAGCTCCTGTTCCAGCTTTATTGTGTCTTATCCTTCTTCTTTGCCCTGAAGAAAACAGTAACAACCAGAGTTCTCTACCAAGCACACCTCAGGCCCTGCTGTGGTGAGTCAACCCAGATCATTCACCATAAACCCAGGGCAGCTATTGCTGACAATCACTTCTAGTGTCCAACAACATACTTTGTCTTTTTGCTCATCACTTTTCTCACAATTATGTTTCCTTTGTCCACAGCCAGTGCCTGCAAAGAGCTAAATAGGATAGTGTAAGGTTTGGGGTTGTTTTTTTGTTGTTGGGGTTGGTTTGGGGGTGCAGGGGGGCAGAGGGGGTGTGTGCCAACCTAATGTACATTCTGTTCTTCATTTAAAACAAAAGCATGAACAAAATAAGCTTAATCTTCTGGTCACTTGATAATGTAATCCCCATGGGCAGTTTTCCCATCTGGATTAGAAAGATGAGAGTAGCCAAGGCTTACCTGTTTGCTAAACCACAGGATGCAATAGATATTACTTGGACAGTACCAAATAATTTTAAACATCAGTAATAATAGATAATTGCTCATAAATTTCTGTGATGTGGATGCAAAAAGCATTTTCTTGAAGCACAAAGTTTAGATCCTAAAGTTTTGGTATTTTTATGTTTCTTGTATTTTTTGTTCCATTACAAAGCAGAGCAAAGAGTTTGATTAGAAAAAAAAATCTGATTTTTGTATTAAAATAGTATAATGTGAAGGCATCATAGCCCATAATAAAGTATTCATAACAGGGTATGGAGTGAATTAACGTTTCAGCACAGAATCAGAACATATGGTTTTTTGCCAAATATTTTTGTTCTGCGAGTAAAACTAATTTAGCTAAGCATTTTTAAGTACCAATGCTCCTTCATAAAAGAAAATATTGACTAGCCCTAAATATTGACAGATAAATCAAGTTGGGTAGATTGTTTGCTAGATGGAGTGCTGAATCCACTGACCCCCAAATCACGTTTTGCAACATATATTCAATTGTCTTAAAGCAACACACTTTTCTTTATTCTCTGTCAAGCAAACACCTGACATAAAGTGTGCTCTGTTGTCAAACAAAATAATGATTATTTCCATGGAGTTTGGCATGCAGGTGGGAGGGGAGGAGAGAAGTAAAACTTATTTTAATTTAGTCTTCAGTTCTCCCTTGGATGACTTGCCTGCGTCACCACAAATTCGTCACTACACAGTTCAGCTATTCCTCATATGCTGCCTTCAAAAATTTATTATTTATGGATGTAGTCTTGTAGTAACTCAAATGTCTGGAACAATTCCATGATAGAGATTCAAAAGGAATATTACACCTTCTCTACAATTTGTAGTAGTCTTTTCTTAAGCCGATGAAGCAATTAAAGTTAAATGCACCATGATCCCTGTTGCTGCACATCTATGTTCAGAAGGTACTACTTTACTTAATTGCCTTTCTAACCCAGAGAGCTCTGTGACTGCAGCAGGAGTATAAAAGGGAACAAGGATAGCTACTGCAGAAGAAAAAGGGAATCAGCATGATGAACAGGAAAAAGGTAATAGCTAAAACAGAACTGGTCTAGTACATCCGCATCCAATGGCTCCCTAAAACAAACTACTATTGGATTACATTTTCTCAGCTGGGTGTTTGTGTGAAATTCTAGAGCCATCTAGACAGGATTAAATAGGATAAGAGTGTTCGCCACGATAATAAACATTAAACCCAGTGACTGAATGACAGACAGAGGGTGATCCTGTTTGTGGGTGGGTGTGTGGGTGGGTGCTCTCCGTGTGTCCCCCTGCATGCGGTGGCCCCTGTAGATTTGAGTGATTCAACTGCATTTCTGGCAGAACCTATTATTCTGCATGCACACAGCCAAACACATTAAATATTTATCACGTCGGAGCAGAGCAATGCTGCAAGTGTGGAGTGCTGGTAACAATCTCGTCCAAGCATCTTCCCTAATAAAGTGCAGATGTAATTTCACAATGGAACGGAAGTCCAGAGCACACGCATGCGCACAAAATACACTGTGGGTTATTTGCATTATGCCTCGTATTGATTATTACCAGATGGGAGGGGAAAGCGATAGTTGACAGATTAACCATATGGATCTGCTTTAATTTATCCTGAATTGTAGGTTTGCAATTCTCTCTTCTCGCTTTTTGGCTCTAAAGCCTACAATTTGCTAAGAGGGAAAAAATGTAAACTTACTGTAAGGAGCACATTTCCATCATAAGCCTCTTAATTCCACTCTCAGGGACTGAGCTATCTTTCTCTACAAGAACTGCAGTTCCAGCACCACTTCCTAAAGCCACAGTCAGTACCATGAGCAGGAGATTTTGTTACAGACCGATGAACAAAAAGTGTTTCAATACTGATGAGCCTTGCAGACAATAGATACTAACTGAAGAAGCTTTGTTTAAGATTCTGCTTTTCACAAAGCTGCTTCAGCAAGCCTCATATAACATTCCAACAAAAAAATCCAGAGACGGCAGTTGTCAAGGCATCATTCTATTCTGAAAACTGGGAGACCTCAGCAGTGCTTTGAGCTTCAAAGCCTTGGCTCTGGAGGCTTTCTAAATAGTTACTCTTCCTGCAAGAGTCAGATATAGCAGGCGCTACAAACTCTCGGAAAGCAACAAATGAAAACACAGTCTCCCCACCCAACTGTGACCTTCTGAGACCTCGTGCATTATGCATTAGAGGCTGGAGTGTAAATGGATACTTCAGAGAAGCCTGACGACAAAAAAAAAAGTGTTTAATTGATGAAAAAAGTTTTTGGGTCTGTCTGCTAGAAGTGGATTTGAAACAATGTATTTTTGGAACAGTTTAACCTTTAATTTCTATTGTTTTGATTTACAGTCACCTCCATCCCACGTCCAAGGGCAGAGGGCAAACAACCCTCTACTGCTCATGAGTTTTATATACACCACTATAGCTTTCTAACCTTTCTTTTCAAATCACTTATGCCTACAGCCAAACAAGTTGCTGCAGACTTTTCAGTTCTCTCTAAATCCATAAAAGAGCTCTAAAAGCAGTGTGATGGGCATCAGAGGAACAACGTATAGGGTTGAGACAGAATTACAAGGAGATGCAAACCAGAAAACCAGCACTAGAGAGAAATTTGTACCCTGCTTCAATGTGCTATTGTTATCTTCTGAGGGTTACAGGCAGATTCCGACCTTTCTGGCACTAAAAGACAAGGATCCTTTCTTTCACTTCTTGAGTCAAGTAAAACTGTGATAGCCAGAATTTGCAATTAGTCAGAGTTTTGTCCCTCATTTTATGATTCCCTCTGTGCAATCTTGGACAACTGGGGGGTTTTATTCAATTTTCTTATCCTTAAAATGGGAATAAACACTAATTCATGCACAACAACTGCTAGGGGAATTAACAAAGCATTTTCAAACTCATGGTTAAAAGCTATGTTCCATCCACTCTAGCTCTGCCTGGACATAATTCTAAAGCCACAAAAAAGCTGAGAAGGTTGCACCCAATCTGGTAAACTATTCTCAGCTGAAAATTTAATAGCCTGCTGGAACAAATGGCTAAAGTCCTGCTGCTTTTAACACAGTTAGGATTTCACCCCACTAAACAAATTTCCTAATGGAAGTCATGCACTTCAAACATTTGCACAGTACAGCCCTATATATTCAGTTTCAAAAAGGTATTTTGTAATTCATGCATGACTGCTGCTTTACAGGGAAAAAAAAAAAAAGAAAACATTAAATAAAATGTCAGTGTTCAGTGGAACCTGTACAAAGTATGGTGATTGGCCTTAAGATCATGCTATTTGTAAAAAAAACTATTTTTAAATTCAATGGCTGCTAGAGCAAGGAATTCATTTTCTATTATCATTTTTTAAAAAAGCTGACAGCTTAACACTCCAACACATATAATCAGTGTCCAAAGACACACTTTAGAAAACATAAGACCATTTGTAGTATTTTTCCCTCCTCAGAAAAGAAGCGCAAGAGTTCAATTTACTGTTACACTGCTGGTCACCTACCAAGCCTGTGACAAAAGCACTTTGGAAATCTATAGCTCTCAAATCCCAGCCCTATGCATTAGCAGATAAAGCACACTGTTTCCTTTTGTGCATATGCTGCTCTCATGGAAGGTCAGACTGAAGCCAACTTATAGAAACTATTATTTCACCATAAATGAAGGAATATTACAGATGCTACCCTGAAGGGGAATAACAAAGAATAGTATGTGAGTGTTTCTCTTGACACTGGAAGCTCTGTATGAGATGACTTGTGTGCCCAGGACTACTGCTTACACCTCTGTGGACAAACAAGATGATGTCCTGGTGATACAGCCTTGGTCCTTTACTCAGTAATACAGCTCCTCATTATTGGAATGTGTTGGCTCTTATTTCTAAATGGTCCTCCTGGAGCCACACTGGCAGAAGCTTGGAAAGAGGCAGAGCTGTACTGAGGTCCTTCAGTTTCAGCCTAAGGACAATGCATTTGGGCTTACAGAGCAGAACAATTAATAGGATGCAAGGAGAGGTTATTTAGATTCAGTCAGTGCTGTAACTCAGAGGAAGAAGAGATTCAGGCTGCTATATTACATACTGGCGCCCGGCCCCCGGGGTCCCGCGGCATGGCGGGGGTCTTTCAACCACAGAAATTCTAACAGGAAACGTAGTAAGGCGAAGAAACGAACTGGAACCCATCTCCATTCTGGCAGGGAGGTTTACTTGGGGTAACGGGGAGCGGGTCACAGGGAAAGGAGAAAGAGAGGGAAGCAGGAATGGGATAGGAACTGCCAGCTCAAAGATGGAGGCCCTCTCTCTGACCCAGGCTCTGGCTTTTAAGGGGAAAGGAAGGGGGCGGGGGCTGGATCTCTAAGAGCCAGTCCCAGGAGAAGGAAGGGAAGATTGGCAAAAGGGTACACACCAATAGGTTTTCGGGTACAGCATGATGCATAGTTCAAAATGAACCAATGGCATACAGAGCAGAGAAACAATGGAAGCACATGGAATCTGAAAATTGCATTACTACAGAGCACTGGGGTTAAAATCTTCAAACTGTAGCCATAAAGTATAGGCACACACCAAATTCCTTTCTCTAACAAAAGACAGAAAGTTTACTTTCTTTAGAAAGCAGCTTGGAAGCCAAACTCAGTGCAGAGTATGACAGGATAGATTTCTTTCAGCTCTATGAATGCACAAATCCAAACATTCACTCTGAAAAGTCAAATTCAGAAATGATATGTTTAAAAGTGCTTTCACCAAATTAGAAAAAAAGCAAACAACCCTTGATAGACAGCTTTGCTACTAAGTTTTATGTCTGTATTTCAACTCAAAGTTTCTGGTATACCTATTCAATGTTAGGTAAATCATCAGAATATCTGAGTGGGATTTAAATAGCAATATTGGTGCAAGTCCCTCCAGTACAGGCCAGGGCTGTGTAATTTGCCTGCTTGAGATGTTACATGCAGTGTACTGCACAAATCTTCAGATTAGAGCTGTATTGATAGAGCCCCTGAGTGTAGCTGAAATGCCCTCAGTAGCTCTGCTGAGTTTCTTGATTTAGCTGTTTCTTTATCAGGAAAGAGTAATATTACTTCTGACATCAAGCAAACATGCCACTTACATGTCCATGTAGCAGTATTTAATGAAAACCTATGGATGCCTTCCATACTTAAAACTATGTCAGAAACTTTAGCTGTATCAGTTATACTGATTAAATAGAAAGGTGTGCATCTGATTTGTAAAAATCATTGTGATGGTGCCTGAAGTCCCAGGATTGTGTTCTGATACATCTGTGACAACAGATTAAAACTAGATGACCCAGGTGTTCTTCTGCATGTTCCTAACATCCTGCTAAGCAGTGAAATAGACCTAAATCAAAGTTGTGGGCAACAACCCCTTCAACTGTCTAGTTTTAATCCGTTGCCACAAATCTGCTGGATACCATAGAAGCAGTTATATTGTCCAAAAGTGCTTTTGTCAGTATAGCTCATTTCACACATTGAACCACTGTAAACTATGCTAGCCCTAGCACTTTTTTGCTAGTATAACTCTGATTCCATTAGTAGGGTTTTATTGGAAAGTTATCCAGTAAAGCTATCTGTAAAGCCAGGTCTTTCATTAGGAATGAAACTGCTAACAAGTTTGACATTTAAATTACCCTTACTAGCCAGCTGAGTTATCTTGCTGAAATGAATGGACCATTTGGATCTCTCAGAACTACTGCTGCAAGCTCTTTGCTCTCTCCCCTGTGATTCAAGTTCCTGATGGGTTTTCTTTTGCAAGCAGAACCCATAAAAACCTCACGATTTTTCAAAATTCAGAGGATCAAGCCATTGATATGAAATGGTGCCTGACATGATCTGCTACGATTTGCAGACTTCTCAAGGCACTTACCTGCAATAGGGAAAAATTCCCTAGGTTACCTGGAAAGCTCCCAAGCTCCTGCTTTGCCTAATAAAATAAACTGAGGACAGTCTCATCATTAATGTTCAGGTTCTCTCCTATGTGACTTTGGGCAAATATTTTTACTTTCTTTCCTGCAGTTTTCCTCTTTGGTGCAAGGGTCTAATTCTCTTCCTCTTACCAGCCTTCTCTGATGGACCTTGCAGGTCACTGCAAGAGAGAGAGACACCCCTCTTTCAAGTGTTTTAATAAAACAAAAAAGTAACAATTTACTTTTGATCAAGAGACTGCTACCAAAAAAACCCTGTAAATACATCAGTTGTGCTCTTTCTGGCTGCTTCTCTACTGGGTTCAATATTTTTGGTTGAAAGCTGCAGAAGTCCTGTTGTGACAGTCTTAGGGGCTCTTAGCTGAGGCTACAGCTACACGATGGAAGAGGCAATGCTGCAGGTATTGACATGGATCAGAAAAAAGGTACCATGGCAGCTCCTGAGAAAGCAGCAAACTGTGTATTTGAAAGCCTGTGAAAGCAGCAAGCTGCATGCTGAAAGGAAGGCACTTGATCGTGCAAGAAACATAGCCCTGACTCATCCAAGGGTGCTTTGGGACAGCCCCAAGCTGTACTCTAGTCACATGATGGCTTTGCTTCTTGTCGAAAATCAGGACAGCTTTATTTGCCTTGGGTTAACTGGTTCACATGCCCCTTGCCTACATGTGATCTCATGTAGCTGTTCATTAGGATGCCAGCTTTGTAGCATAAAAAAAAAAAAAGAAAAAAAATATTACAGAAAGTAAAAACCCACAGGTTTAAGGATTTGATTGGGGGGGAAGGTAAAAAACACAGGCTTCATGGGTAATCAAAACCCTGGTTTCTTCAGACTTACTTGTTAATTCAATAGACTGTGGATTACAGTATAAAGGTAATTCTGAAAAGATTGTGAAAAGATCTTGAAAAATCAGTGGTTACTAAATAAATGTAGGCAGCAGTAGGGTGCTTTGGATTTTGCACATGAAAGGAGCAAAAAAGACAGAGGAGAAGGCATGACATTCCTCTCCCAGGGACACTAACAAAGCACAGAATTACAGTCCCATCTCACCTGCTTCATGCTTCAAAGAGTAATGTCTGTGAATGGAGGCAGCCCTGTCCCAAATGCCTCCCTGTTTGCTTTCATCATCTGCAGTGTGCTCACTCAGGGGCTGACTAATGCTGTGTAATTGATGGATATTCACACTCTGGAGCATCATGGCCTGGTAAGTAACAGCATTCACAGCAGCTGGGAAGAAAAAGATTCTTGTTAAATAAATAGAACTAGAATTAGAAGGCAAGGATTTTAAATAAAACTAGCTGCTGCTGCTGCATATTTCTGACAGCTCTTTCACTTGCACTAAATGCTTCAAGATGTACAAAAATCTGCATTATTTAAGACAGCTGGTTCTCTATGCCATCAAGTGTTTCTGAAGCTGCATTTTTACAGTTTGAAAGCTACTATGCTAACTTGGTGCCATGTATTTGAAAATTGCTTGCTAGAACAAACAAACAAAACTAAAAAATATGCTATTTTCATTTGTTGCCTTTTGTTTTACAGGACATTGCAAGTATTCTTGAAGGATAGATTAAAAGGTGGCAGCAGCATTTTTTAAGGGAGATAAACATAGACCTAATTTTTCAGAGTTATGAGAGCTGCAGATGGTAGAAACATCCACAAGGCCAGGCATAATGCATAGTAAGGTAGAAATGCAAAAAACAGGTCATGCTTGCGACAAGGTCTCAAGGGAAAATGAGGAACACTATTAAGCTTTACATTTTGGGTTCATGTAGCTGCCGCAGATTAGGTGTTTGCTGGGTTTCACCCACACGTGGCCAGACAACATTTGGCAGTTTCACTTCAAGATGGCTTGTAGTCAAATTTAGAGCCAGATATAGTGACATTCTCAGATTCAAGAGCTTAATGCTCAGTCCCTTCTCAGAGGCTGAAGAATTGGGGTAAAACAGTGCAAACCCACAGATACCAGATCAGAGAAAATAAGAACTCTTTTGCATTTTCTTTTCCTCTCTCTTTTTCTTCTACTTTTTTTCTGTCTTAATTTTTCTTCTTTCAAACCTACTCTACTGGTTCTGTATGATGTACAGATCAGACAGACTTAAGAATTTTACAGAGATGGTTCTTGACGTAAAACCAAGATATTTGTGCTTATCTCTCTGGGCACAGTCCTGCACTCCCTCCTGCCTATTACACTCCACTGACTCTTTGCTTTCAGAGCTCTCCCTACAGCATGTCTGGCTCTTACACAGCTGATCAGCAATAAGTATTTCCGTCACAGAGGTTTTCAAACACACATGAGAAAAAACACCATGATAAATTTGACTATTTGAGCCACGGGACTAATCCAAAAGATACATCCATTTTGGTAACTGTGATAATCAGGCCAATGTTAATTTCCTTGTCTTCTTTCTTCCGCTACACTTTCCTCTCACTGAACAGAGACACTAACCAGGTGAGTGAGTGGGTGGGTGGTGGTGTGGAAAAAGTGCTGGTTCAGCTTGCTAATGACTTGAGCTGCTAAACTTAATGACAGATTTTGGCAGGTTCTGAAAATTATAATAGTAGTAACTGGCCCATGTTGTATTGTTTCTGTCTAAGCTTCCTGGAATACATTAAACTAACTTAGTTTTTAAAATAGTATTATTTTTTCATGTAGAACTTGGAACAAAAGGGAACACAAAAAAACCTGTTCTTTCAGTTTCTACTAAGCCAATTATACAAATAGTTTATTAAGCAACACCAAGAGCATAAATCACGGTTTGGTTTTGTCTACTTCTTTTTCCTAGGTTTGTGGAAAACTAGGAGTTGAACATTCAAAAATATACCTTTTCTTATCAAATAATAAAGTCTTTTATTAATTTCAGTGAATGTCTTTTTATGTCAAATAATTACACCAAGAACAAAGTGAGAAACAAGAAACAGATCATTTAAGTTCTCATTGGAAATAAGAGACCAGATTAATGCAAAGATGATACTGAAAACAATTGTGAGTGGATAAAATAATCTCTGTTTACTTACATATACAGTACTTAAGCCTAGAACAAAATTTATTCTAATATTTCTTATTAAAGGTGCATTTTGTTCTTCAAAATACTTTATAAATGTTAGAATTCATATCCTAAAGCACTCTAAGGTTTTTAATTTCTTTTTTCAAATGATTCAATTTAGGAAGCCACTTTAAAATCAGACTTTACAGACTTCTAAGAAAATAACTTGTTCCTCATTCATGGATAAAGAGGAAGTAAACATAAAGGTTAGCACTAGATGCCCAAACCTCCAGCCTTCCCCCTGCTCAGATTTAGATCAGACTAAACCATTTTCTCTGCCTGTTTGGCTGTGTTTTCAGTGATAACAGTTCCTAAAAATGGGACTATCACTCTGAGTTTCCAACAGTCACTTGGTCAAATTAAGAAAACCTCTCTTCAGCATGCAGAAGCAGCACACTTCGTCATGATTGGTGAAATCATAATTCGTTATCAAGTGCTCCAACAGAATCTCAATACCCATAGAATCCATAGAAGAGTTTGGATTAGAAGGGACCTAAAAAGATCACCCTAGTCCAATGCCTCCTGCAATGAGCTTCCTCTAGATCAGGTTGCTCAGAGCCCTGTCCAGCCTGACCATGAATGTTTCCAGTGATGGAGCATCTACCACCTCCCTGGGCAATCTGTTCTAGTGTTTCACCACCCACCTTGTAAAAAATTTCTTCCTTCTATCTGCTCTATCTTCACCATGTCCCACATTGGTGCCCCACATGCTAAGGACCAGCCAAAGGAATTTGTTCAATATTGCATTTTGCTCCTAATGAAGAGATCTGCTGGGAACAGGAAAAGTCACCAAGAAAAAATTACTCCTCCAGATTCAGTCATTTCATTGAGTCTGCTTTAAAGAAACCTGGGAATAAACCAGCATGGGTGGCTGAACCATCTGCTGTTGAGCCTAGAGGCAATTTTGAGCAATTGAGGCTATGAGTTCTCATTCAGAAAATGTTTATGCCCCACTCCCTGCTGTCCAGAATAACATTTCAGAGAGAGTTTCAAGGTACTTTGATAAGAGCCTGCAAGCAGAGAAATAGCCACACCATAAATCTCAAATGGTACTAAGTAGCTCAAATGTTTATTAAGATTCCCAGGTGGGAATCATAAACTCTGTTAAGCATTTTGAAAACATTGGAAGCAGTACTTGAGTTATCTAACTTTTAAGTTACTTTGGAAAAGCTTTTTCAACTACAATGACTACCATGTTGGCACATCCTTAGGCTGCAAGATTTTTCAGGAAAGAGAATATCTATTTGACAATACACTGAGTAACTCGCACAATCTGTGCTAGCAAGGGCAATAGCACTCCAATTACCAGCTGGGATTTTATTCACAAATACAAAGTTAGAACTACATATTGCTGAAAATAGAATGTCAAATACTGTCAAAAAATTATTATTGGCTAGGCCCAGTTAAAAACACTTACAAAGTATTTTGACCAAGTTTTATTTTTACTCATTTCACTGTTAAAGCAGGCAATTCTCAAGAAATGTAAAAGTATACATTTCAAACAAACCCTTCCCAAACTAAAAACTGCAAGGTCTCACAGAAATCTGTCTACATACTGTACTTTGCCATTTTTGTTCCTATTGCATCTTCCCTTTAATATTTTTCTAACTTTTGTTCTTGAAGTAACTTCTCATACTTACACACTCTTTGCCCATTATTCACCACTTACCTTCCTCAAATGATACTTAGGAGGAGATTTATATCTGATTTGCTGAAATCACTGTATTCATTATTGTCCAGTGAAGAGTATTTAAAAAAATAATAAAATGAAAGGCGATGTTTACATATTTTAAATTAAAAAAATGTGGGTTTGGTTTTTGGGGTTTTTTTAATTCCTCAGGTCGCATGTAACTTTGTTGTCACAGACTCTGGGACTGTGATAGCATTTTTAAAAAGCATCTTCTAAATAAGTTAAAATTATCCCTAACAGCAAACTGAAATGAAGCTATGAATCACATCTCCCATGGGTATAAATCAGCAAAATTCCTTTCAGGTCAGTTGTTTTATACTGATCTGCTGCGAAAGTGGTTGTGGGGAGGGCTTAATCCCCTTTTGCATCATTCTTCCCCTCTCCCACTACAGTCCTATCCTCTTATCATCCCTTTTTGGCTCATAAGACTTAAAGTCAGAAATATTTTCAGGAAGTTTTCATAATGCTGGTGACACTTCAAACATGCTAGAGGGGGCCAAGAGAGAGAGATTAACTAAGTAACTGTATTTGTATGCATTAGCTCGAAAAGCAATTAGCTCCTGTAACAGGAGACCTAACAGATTGGAGCCCAGCGAGAGTATATATGACTAATTCTGTGTGACTGTATCAAGAAGAGCAGTTTGCCCACTAGAGAAGCTAACATGTTGCTATATAAGAAGTAATTCACTTTGAATTCACATTTTTAAGCTTGCAGCTGCTCTCAACATTTAGGGATATTTTTTTGGTTTTCTGCTTCTTTTTTTCCATAATTATTTTTGACAACTCCGTCCCTCCTACTCAGCCCAGTGCAAAGCAATGCAGTGGAAAAAGCATTGTACTTCCACCAAGTAAATCACTAGTTGTATACTTTGTTGTCTGTCTAACCCTTCTGCTCTTCCTCCTCCCCAGGAAGCCCCAGATCCAAGATATAATAGAGGACAAAACCAGAAGATTCAGTCTTCTAGAAAAGAACAATAGAACTCCATTCACTCCAGTGACAGCAGCATCTGGCTTTATGTTAAAGCATTTCTCACCTCCTACCCACCCCCAGATTCTCTCTGGTGTAAAGTGACCATCCCAGATGGATACATTTAACAGTTTCTGCTTAACCATTATTTTAGACTGTAAGATTGGTTAAAAGCAGTATTATTTTGCATGTGGTCCAAACTAAGCCACATCCGAGCTTACCTCACAATGGTACTTGTTTTGATGCGATTACTTCTTGCTTCAGTGGTATCTGATATTGTGTTAGCACTGAGAAATCACTAGAGGCCTTGAGAGTTTGTCCTTGTAGGTTTCCTGAAGCCTCTGGTCCTTGGGAGGAGGGAGATGGAGGATGAGTGAAACCCTGCAGGGCTCCAGGCTGCACAGCTCAGCAGCAGCTCAACCACCACAGCTCTAAGTTAAACATCTTTTCCCTCCTCCCCAGCAGAGCACCGTAAAATGTCTGAAGTCACACATTTTGTATCAGCTTTACAATACCTTCCTGGACACAGGCTTAGAACACAGATCCGTGACTTCCTACCTAACTGAGGATGGAGGAAATTACACAACTCCTTCAGCTTCCCTTTCAGTAATGCTATCAAATATTTCAAGTCTTCAGTTCAAGCAAGTGAAAAACACAAGACAAGGCCTAAGCTACTGATTATTAGGTTTCCCTGTAACACAGCTGATAGGTTTCTCACAAGCTTAATTGCATTTTTTTTTAATGCAGTGTAGGAAAACTCCTGTGGTAACCTGACACGTATTAAGGGAGTGCAGAAACTGATAAACAATACGAAGACTAAAGATCAATTGCTTTGAGAACAACTGATGAGATCATTCACTTATGAAATAGCAGCCTTGACACCAAGGATCAGGTGTCCCTGAGCTAGTTCCTGAAGTGTAACCATACCAGGTAATTAATATCAGCCCTGAGAGAACCTAACATTTCTGTTCAAATCACATTTCTTTCTTCTATCTGTGAGCTTTTCTGCAGGCTGGAGGCACAGTGGAGCGGAACAACAGGGAGTGCAGTTACTATACAGGCTTCATTGTCTGCAGAACATGCTGCTACCTAGTCATAAAGGCAACAGAGACTGCTGCAGGGTCACTAGGAAATAAAAAAATAACTTTAAAAATTAAGAAAAAAAAGAAAGAAAAAAAGAAAAAGAAAAAAAAAAAAAAAAAGAAGCCAGAACTGAAGCCCAGGATATGCTTGCTATTACAACTTGGCACAGAAAACAGAGAACTTTCCAGGGCCATTTCCAGCCTTTGCAGGAGACTGTGCTCTCTGGAACACAGAATAGAGCAGGCTGAGTGGGATTGCCATGCCCTGTCACACTATTCACAGCAATTTTGCCTATTTTATCCTCTACTTTTCTGAAAGAGAGGGTAAAGAGAAGTGTCCAAAACACCCTTCAAAAATATAGAAAATGCCAACCCAAAACAGCAAAAGTAATTAAAACCTAAGGCCAGCTTAAAAACCATGTTGGCAGTCATACAGCTGCAGCCTTCAAAGGCTTGCTTTTTTCTGGAGAGGGGTGGAGAAGAGAGCTTTGATTTAAAAACCACCACCACGACCACAATGGATCATTTGATCTTTTGGTTCCTCCTGTTTTATTTTAATTAATGTTTCAAAGTACTGATTTAAAGTCGATCCAGCTTTATTAAAGGTTCATTGCAGGATTAAGAGAGATTTGAAACCAAGCCCAATACAGTCAGCAGAGACAAGCTCAAAATGGCCACTCAGCAAATAAAAAGTGTAACATGCTGGTAGTGTTTGGAGCAATCAGCCAATAAAATCAGGCAGCATTTATAAATACTGTGCAATTTTTTTCCCCTGGCAATGAAAATCTTTTAAACTCCTCGTTAATAGGCTTTTGTGCCACTTGCGAAACATTTCTTTTCATTTTTGTTTAAGAGGGCATTAATTCATTCTAGGTTTTTGTTAAATAAGATCCTGAAAAAATGTACATCAAGTACTCTGTCATTATCCAAGCTAAATGCAACGTGTTAGCAACATCATAACATTTGATTCCATTCTTTTGTCAGATTTTCGGGTTCAGATACATCATGATTTCCTAGCTGAAGGGAGTGTCAAGGCTCTAAAATATTCAAGACTGCACGCTCTTTTCCACATGTACCATGTACAGGACACAGAAGGAACAAGATTTGGGAAGACAGTGATATTGTTTTAAATCTTGCAGTAGCAGATACCTTTCTAACACTTCCAGATAAATTGCATCCGGTTGACAGCCTACCTTGGTGGCATTAGAACTGTGTCTAGGAACTTATTAGTATTTAATACAAATTAGGTGTCAACCTATTTATTTCACACTCCATTAGAAGAGCAGTAAATCTGAGATCTTTAATGAAAAAGTCCTATGGGTTTTTTTGTCACAGGTATCAAAAATGTCCCTTTCTCCCTTCCAGAGGTGATGTTATCCAAGTCATAATGCTGAACTCGTCAGACCGTATCTATGATACTGCTTCTGTTTAGTGCTTCTGGCTTTTGCTGATTTTGTAGAAGACAAGGGAGAGGCACATCAAAACTTCACATGCTGTGTAATACCTTGGAAAGCACTATTCCCTCTTGCAGAAACCTTTCCACCTTTTCTTCAATGGACATGTGGGAAAAGAAGAATTGTCCTGTGTAAGATCTGGATCGAGTGGCAAGGGAGCCAGGGCATTATCAGGAAAGAGTGTGTAGCTGAACAGTGTGGGCACTGGGGCTGCTCTACAGCAGATCCAGGATGTGCCAGCATGGCTCATAGTTCCTGTGCTCCATTTGGCACAGCTACTTCCCTCTCTTTCAAAGGGACAGCAGTTCACAGCTGTGGATATATTACCCTCATTCACTTTTCCCCTGAGAGTTTGTCCACAGAGGCTATCGGGGGCCTCCAGTACATTAGTGCTGCTACTAAAGCAAGAGAGTACTTACAGAAATGTATTTCAATCCTGAGTCCTGCAGACATGCTTTGGCTACTTTTGTCCACTTAATGAGAATATAATCTAGGGCCCAGCTGGTGTAAGTCAGCACAGAAGCAATGAGCCTGAGGAAACTGTGCCAATTTACCTCAGTGAGGATCTGGCCCAGGGGATTCATAATGGATGGAGTTGTCTAGTCAAGAGGAGGTTGGAACAGCTCAAGATGACTGCATTTCTCCCCTATTTCCACAATTCAGACAGCTTCTGCCAAATGGTATGAGCAGCTGGACATCTCTTTCAAATCCATATTTAATTCCCTAAAGCTTCATTGAAATGAAGAATCCTACTCACAAGAAAAGAAAAAAATCAATATTTTGCACTGCTTTAGCTTCAAATTTTAATGAACAAGGAAGGTGCTGCAGTGTAGGAAGAAATCATATAATCAAAGTTACAGTGTCTCAAGGCTGAGGAAAACAAGGAAAAAAGGCATTTGAAAACATTTCCTTTGTTTATTGCTTATGACATAAAATTATTTATTAAACAAATTTAACACCTTTTTTACTCAAGTATGAGTAGTAGTAAAAAAAATACAGTCTGAGAATTGAAATGGTTGTGCAAATTAAATAGGAAAATATGAGTTATTATCATTCATGATATTGCCATCCAAACACAGAGATATTATAAATATATCAAACTGCTTGAATTGGGATCAGATTATTATTAAGATTAATCTTTCTCCTTGCATTTTCTCTTTCACCACAAAGTTAAGCAAATTTCATATCATTGAATAACCATAGCTATGGATGGAAAATAGAGGTCTTTTAAATTCTGATTGAAATTTGCTTTTTCACCTTCTTCATTTAAGCAGAAGAAAGGTCTCTTCAATATTGTTTGGTGCTAAAAAAATAATCAAATATAGCTGAAATGCACCTGAACATAGGGAATGAAATATGGGAAAGAAAAGATTATGCCAAATAGTGTTATTGATTTTGTTGGGACTATCTAAATTGTATGAGGGTACATTACATTATGGAGCAGAACAGAATCCATGTAAATGTAGTGTCTTAGATTATATTTATAAATTCTACTCTTAAGAACCTGTTTTGAGGTCTCTCAAGTTGAATTTTCACTTTTTAAAAAGGCATTCTAAAGATATGCCCCACTGGATTTTGTTTACAGACTTGAAAAAAAAAAAACAAACTGAAACCATCAGGTTTCACCCAACAAGATTAAAGAAGTCTAGTTTAGCATGTAGATATTTCTGAAATTTTTGCTAGCACTAAATACAGCATTCCATCAAATGGACATCTCATCTTTACTAATGGGTCACAATTTAAGATTAACATCTGTACATCTTTTAAAATTTCATTGATAATCTAAATCAGAATAAGAAATTTGACCTCTTAACAACAGAGATGTACATTTTTATATTCTCACCTTCAGACTAGTTTTCCAGATGGATCAAACCCTAAAAGCCCAAATAGCTCAACATCCAAAGATGAGATTATATGAATCTCACTTTCTATTTTTGATATTTTCAAAGCTTGAAAATGGGATCTTTCCTCTTAAACCAGTAATTCATCTCTAGAAATAAACCCAGGAAAATAGTTTTAGAGAGCAAGAGGCTCAATTTCTCAATAAGGTGTAACTACACTGATATTTTCTGCAGTGAAACAACATCTTTTCCAGCTCCACCAGTAATTAAACTGAAGGTGTTTTCTGTTAGGAAATAACTTTCACTAAAAGCTACACTGTATAGGGTACACATATGTTATATGCAGTGCATATTTGAGCAAATGTGCCTGGGCGTGTCTTTCAGAACTTGTATTTGTCTGCTAAACAAGGGATTCCTAAGACTGCCAGAGCTGGTGTGATTTTGAAAGGTAAAATTGCCTAACCATCAGGCAATGAGAAACCAGATTACCTGCTTGACACAGCTTCAAGGACGATGTGCATGCTCTGTTCCAAATTAAACTTCAAAAGAATAACATAATCAAACAAACTGAATGTACAAAGTATCCAAGGACAGCACAACAAAGGGCTGCTTTGCAGGGACAGAATGAAAGAAAGGAATGGGAAGCAGTATAGCCAACTATATTGCCAATTCTCATGGGCAAAAGAATGCAAACTCAGAAAGGAAGTGAAAATTGAGTATCCAACTGTATTTGAACAAGGTAGAAAAGATGTGGTGGGTTTTTTAATTGATTGCATAAGCAAAAATTCTGTACACCTCCAGACCCGTATGGACCAGCTGCTCTTCTAAAGGTTTCCTTCACAGTTTAAAAAAATCAGAAAAGTCAGAGCCCTAAGTGACCTGTATAGTAATCCAGTAACTGCAAATTCTGAAGATTTCCCACTTCTGATGACTGTTCACACCAATAGGAAACAGTCTTCTTCCGTTACTGCAAGTGGGATAAGATCCATGCTAGACCTCTAGAGGACCTAGCCTTGCCAGGCAAGCATATTTCTCTATGAGTGAATTTTTTTTGGGGGTGGAACAAAAAACAGAAATCTAGAAAGCAGCATCAGTGCAACTGTATCCAAAACTCTTTTGAATGCTTGTTGAGTGTAAGAAAATCCAGTTTGGAGGAGTGCTGGGTATCCCCTGTGTATATCCGAGGCTGGTGTGAGCATGACTAGACATGTTAGTTTTTCAAACCTAAGCATCTCAGTCAAACCAGATAAAACAGTACCAAGAGTCTGACAACTGCCCCTTCAAAAGGAAGATGTGTGGGTGGTGGTCAGGTGTCTTTGATGCAGGCCAGATACAGCACAGGAATGTGCAATATCCTGCTTCCTTCAACACTGGAAAAATCAAAGAGCTAGAGATCATCTCCCTGCTCACAGCTCCAGTCCTTTCAGCCAACAAGTTCTCCACAGAGGGGACCTCTGTCTGGGGACTGCCCCAGGGCTGTGCCTGGATATCTGTGCATCTACATTTTTTTCGTTATGTTTTTCCTTGGGGGGATTTGTTGTTGTCGTTGTTGTTGTTGTTGTTATTTTCTCTCTCTGACTCCATATTATACCACTCAAATAGCCCAGGGCCAGTCCACCCTGTACATAGGCCTGAAAGGGTTTGGGCATGTCTTTAGTTTGGAGACCAGTTCTATGCCAAAAAGCAATTTAAGCTTTTGCACTCAGAGTGATATTTATAATTACCTATTTCTGTCTGCCTAAGCCTTGTTGCTGCTGGGACTGTCCAGGGCATTTAGCAAACCCTTGCACAGGCCCTTCCCAGGCTGCTGGGTACTGAGCAAGCATGGCAGATCCCTCAGACCCCTGGTGAGCTGCCTCTGCCACCAGCATGGAGCTCTCTGATGAATTCTAGCTGCACCCAGGGCAGCCACAAAGATTGCACACATATAATCTTAAGCATTCTGCAGCTTAACACTCTACCTGTAAAGCAGCAGTCATACACTTCAACCTTCCAAAGGTTGTGGGACCATAACTTAAATAATATTTGTGAAATACACAGAAATGTTGCTATCAGCAGCAGAGCCCACACAGAAACTAATTGTTTACTCAGAACAGGCTTAGCTCCGAATGTAAAGCAAACAAAGGGCATTGAACACTGAAGGCTAGTGATAAATGAAAAAAATATGGCCACTTCCTCACCATTTTGCCCATTAAGGCACAAGAAGCAATATACCAAGTGATTAATAATATATGCTATATCATATATGTTCAGGGAAAAATTCTAGACTGAATAGAGACTATGTTCTTAAAATTATTTTTGTTGATTTTTCCTAAATTTTCTTACTTCCACAGTATTTAAATTTTGCAAATATGGCTTTAAATGCAATGCAATGAATACTTAAAAAATATATTTTGCAAATTCAGACTGTCAACTAGCAGCCCAAAACTTGCAGACACTCTTTTGCAAGAAAGCCTTACAAGTGCCAGATAGTCATATTCCATTTCCTACATTTTCATCATTAAGAACATAATCAACCATTCAGTGATCTCAAGAAATATAGAAGAGCTCAATGAAGAACAGAAACAGCAACAAAATATCAGTGCCTGAGGGAAAAATTAGGGGAGAACACTGCAGGAGGACAGGGGATACAAAATAAGCAAGCAAACCAGAAAGTCGATTTTTTTCTCTTCCTCTGCCAGCTGCATGCCAGGTCTGATGAGAGCAGCAGCTAAGCAGTTCTGCCAGCCCTCCAGGTTGGAGATGGATATGATGACAAGGAATGTGAGGAACGAAGCACTGCTGCTGCTGTTACATCTGTTTTAAAATCTGACATCAGCCTCCCTTCAAAGCTAACTAACCCAGCAATTTTTGCAGCTATTAACACAACACACTTGCTATTGTAGAACTCAAGGTGCAGGAAGAATCAGACCAAAATCCATCTGGCCTAACAGCCAGAGTGTTGTTATTTTATCCCTTAAGCTTTTGCTGTCCATACGTTTTGATAGAGGTGGTTGGTTGTTTTTTTAATTAAGTCCAGATCATTAAAAAGGGTAGAAAACAACAACTGTGAGCATTGGCTCCAAAAATGTTACCAAATTAAAAACCTTTGACTTTCATAAAAGATACCAAGAATTTAAAAAAAAAAAAAAAAAAGGACAAGTGAGAAATGCATGGCTGCAACTGGGAGTCCCCAGCTGAGTATGCCTGTCACTAGTCGTGCATTATGCCATAACAAAAAAATCAGCAAACTGGAAATTCCTCCTGCTGTGCACAAATGAAGCCAGAAATTTCTGTCCCTGCTGCCTGTACACAAAACATCAACCTCTGTGTGATGCTTCACAAGCTGGGTATGTTTGGGTAGTGCTAAACTACAGAGCATGAGCAGCAATTTTCATGATTACGCAGCACACTCAGAAACAAGGTAGTTTCATTTCCATTCTGATGTGGATCCTGTTAAAAGATCTTTTTGTAACCACAGGAGAGGCTGAGATAGCCAAGGGGGAAAATAATAATAATAATTTTTTTAAGTTCTAGACAGAAAAAGACCGAATACAACTTACTGACTTAGAGCAAAAAACTGAGGAAAATAACAATTTTTATAATGCTCTTTTCCCCACCAGTTGTTCATATTTTACCCAGTGGTCTTTAGAGGCAGAATGCTGAATGACCAACAGAAGCAACAGAATGCTTTCTGGTCAACAATTCTACAGCTTCCTAATCTGTGCATTTGTGTGAACAACAGTTATTGATATAACTGCAAAATATCACAGTCTCTTCTTATGATGTCATAAGGCATTATTATTAATGAAAATTTATTACCTTCCAGCATGTTTGCCACAACGTTATTGAACTCTCATATTACCTGATTATATAAAATGCAACAGCAAGCTTTATGTTTTGTACAGGATGCACAAAGGTTTAAACAGAAAATTTAGAGTATTGAGCAGATACTGGTATTGCAACATTAGCCGCTCTGTGATTTAACGTGAGACCATAATCTGGAAGAGAATTTCAAAGACATTTTCTTTTATATAATTAGAAAAAGGACAGTTTTTACCAGCTGGCAAGATTTCTCCCCAAATAAATTTCAAACAGAACCAAAAGAATGGGTGACTGTAGAAACAAACGGAGAGATTACCACTTTTTGTATGCAAGTTAGAGGATGTTTCTTAAATAAGGGACAACAGAAGCAGCTTAAACAGAGCAAACCAAAAAATAAACGTTAATAAATTTCCAGGATTAAGATGATATTCACCCCAAAATTACAAAGGAACTCAAGCAAACAGCTGGAAAAAATAACAAATTGTAATCTCTCTTTTATTAGTCCTCTCATCTGAGGAGTGAGAGGTGGTAAACAGGGTGTCAATTTTTTTAGGAAATTTCACAAGAGAGCTGCAGACTTCTAACTCTAGACATATCTGTGCTGGCAAAATTAGTGGAAACTATAGTAAAGACCAGAAATATTGGATAAAGATTATATATTTGGGAAAAAAAATAGCAGGAGTTTTCACATTTAGCAAATTTATGGGAGCTCTTCACAGGGTCAAGTACATTCAGCTGCTGTAAAATACTTGGCTTTCTAAAGGTGTGCTTTTTTAAAAGTACCCATTCAGCACCTTTTCAGAAAACTAATTAGTTGTGGCATTGCATCATGAATACCTCATTAAAAGTCAGGAAACTCAAAACAGAATAAAAATAGAACAGAAAAAGATCATTAAGGTCGAGAAAAATCTTATGTTGTTGCTGCTCCATACAGTGATGATCAACCAGAAAGCAACAAGTTGAAAACATCTGCTGATCATATGAACTGATTCTGAGTAAGAACAGGAGAGAATGGTGGTATTAGAGTCCAGAGCTGCTTTGCACACTGTATAATGAAAAGAGAGTTGGAGTTCAGAAGAGATAAATGTAAATAAATGAAAAGAAATGCACAAGCAGAAGAAAAATCCTAAATTTATATACAAAATCATGGGCTCTGAGCTGGTTATTAGGAATAAAATTGAGAATAAAATGTTTGCCTGTAAGGAATCAGAGTTCACTACATATTAAGCTCTGCAATTCTGTCTCTGCATTTTAAAAAGGACACAGCAGAACCAGAATAAATGCAGGAAAAAGATAATTAGAAATGTGAAAGGGCTTCAATAGAGGTGATGACTAAGTGGAGTAAGACTCTCATCTGGCTCAGGGGGAATCCTGGGGAATTAAGATAAGGGTCTCTAAAACCATAGGCAGCAGGAAGAAGGCACATAGAGATCACCCATTCATATTTTTTTTTAACTTAAGAACTAAATGTCATTGAAAACCTTGAAGGAGCAGAATTCAAGATAGAGGTAGTACTTCACTTAGGTGTTGTTAACTATTGGAATTCCTTGACAGAAAAGTTTGTGGACCCAAAGTTTATCTGGTTTGAAGAGAATATTAGTCTAGTTCATATAAGGAAAATCCCTCAAGAATTACCATGTGTCCAAAAAACACATCTAGCTCATGTCTTTTTCAGGATATTCAAGGAGTAAAAGTCCCTTTCCCCCTGCTACCTGTGTCAGACAACCTGGAAGTTGACAACAGACAGATTTATCTGAGAGGTCTCTCCAGAGACTAGCACCAGCCAAAAAAATGTCTTTGGAGAGCAGCAGGAGAGTAGAGGGATTTTGATAAATAATTCTCTAAGACTGAGGCAAGGAAGTTAGAAATCTGGATTTATGACAGAATAAGCTGAAAAAATTAATGAACTCTGGCAATACTAGGATTTTCTATGATGCCAAGGGAAGATCAGACAAGTCCCTGGAGAAACACCACTACATCCTTGTCCTGTCCTTATATTCTTAGAAGTAGATATCTATCAGTGGATATAGCAAACAGAGCTAGACACAATTTCGGTCTGACCTGTATTTTGTTTGATCTGAGCTCTGTTTTTATGGCATCATGCAAGCAGGCAGTGACATGGCTTGATGCACATCCTCCTGCTCCTGGGGCTTTGACTGCTGGGCTCAGGGCCAGCTTCAGGAGAGCAAAGCTGCTGACTTTGAAATCAGCTGTGAAGAAAATTAGAAGAAGCCCCAGCAGGCACTGCCTCTCCTTCCCTTGGGAACTGCTTTCAGCCTTGTTGTTGTCCTTTGCCTGTGCCTGAGCTATGTTGCAGTTGTGTTATGGCCATGCCTGCACCTTGCCATGCACCCCACTGAGCACTCCTGCTCCTCGCCCACAGGCTGACTGCGCACTGCACCCCAGGACCTGTCTTGTCACCATGGCTTCACCTGGTGACCACGGGCCCCCAGCTCACCCTGGTCCTGTGCACCAGCCCTCCTCTGCTTAGCTGATTGGGTATGGTGGGTCTGCACCCAGCCAGGGGTGGCACAGCCCCTGCAGCCTGGGGACACCTACCATGCCCTGCCCATAGCCCATGACCCATGCTGTAACCCAGCACAGAGCAGCAGTGCAGAAGTTTGATCAGTATCTTCGGTTGATATCTACCTTGGAGCAGAAGAGCACATCAATAAAACATGAGGAATCTGAACAGCCAGGAAAACTGCAACAGCATCTTTCGTCCTTAAAAGAAGTATCTCCTAGCACACTGTCATAATTTAGAAGAGCTTCACTTATGTAAAGATATATACTGTGAAATTCCATTGATTGCATAATACAGCATTTCCTTTTGGAATTGGCAGCTAAAATATATAAAGCCCTTTATTGCAGGAGACTTGTGTCCAAAGTTAGCATAGAGGAAAAGTGGAAAGAAGGCTAAATACAGGCTGTTCTCCTTTTCTTTGCTGCGCTTTTAGAATAGTGTTCCTCATTCCTGTGCATTTCTTCCTCCAGAAGCACTGCAAGAAATAACTGAAACTGTCTCCTCTAGTAGGATGGCAAAATTGCAAAGCTCTGGCTCTGAACACAAGTCTAAATGTACATTGAAAGCCAAGAAAATAAAAAGGAAAGGGGGGAAAACCATCAACTGACATCTTCGTTTTTCTTGGTTCATGGTAGTACATATTACACTAAATAATACATTGCATTAAATTTTAAAATACTACAGTTTTCAAAATGTTGGATCCTTCATTCTGGTTTGCATACTAGTGGAGTTAATTTCTTTGATTTTTTCCATACTTATGAAAATTTGAATTTTCCTTTTTAGTTTTATCGTGGGAATCTTAATTCATTTAGTCAGCTGATTCCAGGAACTGAGGTTTTGAAGTAGAACATTATACATTGAACAATTAGCAAGAAAGCTCTAAGAGTTGGCAAGGATTACAGCTGCAAGGACTTTTCTTTTTAGCTCTTAAAGTTTTACTCTTTGGAATCAGTATAGTTTAATGATGGAAACAGTAGAATGTTTTTGCCACTGTCTCCCAAAACCTCTCATCTTCAAACTAAGATTCCTATAAAAGAGTTCCAAAAAATCAAAAAGAGGACTTTTCTGCAAAATACCTGCTACATGCACATGTACTTTAATCCTGATCAGACATTTCCCATTTCTTACTTTCCCCACCCCTTTTGCTCATTTGTTTAATTGTCTGTTACCATTAGGTTTTTTCATACCTCAGTAAACATGTTGCTAGCATTTAGCTAGTGAGTCGAGTTCAAGAAGATTTTTCCTTTGCAGACAAGTTAAAGTATTAATTCTGTGAAGTCAGGTCTGCATACATTATAAAAATTAAAAGTTAAAAATAGACACAGTTTTCACTTCCCTCAAAAATGTCTTTTGTGTTCAAGAAAGAAAAAAAAAGTGACTATTAGGAAGAGAATTAGAGAAAAAGACAAAGTTCAGAAAAGGCTTAATTTTAATACCTGGTATCTCTACAATTAATTCAACTTGAATCCTATCAAAACCAGAATGAGATTTCAGCTAAACCTTTCTGAAATAAAGTTATGTATGTAATTATGATAAGTAAATCAAAAGGAAAAACAAACGTTTGTATTAGTAAACCTTGCTCTCCTTCAGGCATTACTGCAGACCAGAACTAAGACATGTCTGGGCTCAGGAAAAGCTGGTGCTGCTCACTCAGATGAGTAACAGAGGTTCCTTTCCAGTTACATTTAGATGTGAGTTCACCTGTAGTAGCAACTTTCTGTTCTTTGCCTTTTGTCTTCTGTTGCTAAGTGATATTTGGCTCTTACCTTCATCCTGCCTCTTGAGTTCAAATTAGAAAGATAGTCTCAACCTCTCGTGAGTATAGCTGTGAAATGTGTTTAGCAACTAAGGTTTCCTTGCCATTGCCTTGCAAGGACAAATTCAGATACCTGATTTTCCATTTACAATGCCAAAATCTAAATATTATGCCCTCAAATAGTCTCTCTCACTCGCTATCTTTTAAACCACATATTAACAAGACTAAAAGTTTCTTTCCAAAGAAGCCTTGGAGCATTTTGGCTGGCTTACATAGGGGCTGATTTCTTCACATGTAACAGAAATACCATAGTAATCAATCCACTAAGGGAGAAAAATTAAATATTCCCCCAGCTACTCAACTTCTAAAGGATTCCAGCAGTTTCTGAATTTAATTACTGACAAGTTTAGATATGCTGGGAGATTCCAAGGCTGATTTTATGCACTTTCCCTTAAACCTCTCTTGTCAGACTTTCTCACAGTTGTTCATAAATGAAGGCCCCGATTGTTTAGACTAAATTGGAACATTTTGTTTATGTCCATACAGCATAATACTAAACATAAACAAAATCACATAAAAATTCTTGGTATGAGAAAAGAAGACATATCTCCAATGTAACTCCTTTATCAAAGAGCACATAATTTTTCTTAATATCCAGAAAACAATATTGTTATTTAAATCCAAACAAATTATACTGCAATGTAGAGGATCAGAAAGATTTATTTTCAATAAACCAAGTGAGCACTGATTTTTTCCACCAAGTATTCAGACAACTTTCTGTGGTACAAATATGTTCAACACTAACCCTAAATTCAAGGCCACAGCTCAGGCTCAATTGCACATTGCAAAGACCATTGAGCAAACTTGCACAAAGTTAGCTGTATTGGTGCATGTGTTTTCCAGACTGGGGGATGTTTGTGTGTACACAGGACCTTTGAATTTGAAATCAGAGTTCCCAGCTACACGAGTTGGCAGCTCTTGGCTTTTGAGTACTGTAGCCTGAAGTCAAATAAACTGTTCAAAGACAATGTAGCTGCACATTCATGTTCAGCTACAAAGGTCACATGCTTGAGATGCAGAGATCCAAGAAAAAGACTGAACAAGAGTTTGCGGTTGGAAGGAAAGTTCTTGAAAATATTTTGTCTTTACATTCATAGCAGAATACTCTGAGTAGAGCCACTTCCCCCTTTTATTGTTATTAAAATCACTTTGTAATGAAACACCTGAAGTTTCTTAAGATTAAAAAGATTATTGAAATATTCTCTTTACCAGAAAAAATTACCATTTCTCTTCACTCTTTCCAATATCATTATAGAGCAGTCCTCTTTATCCTTTCCCTTGTATTTAAGTAAAAATACTGAGCAGAGGAAGATCACAACTAAATAGATACTCAGCTGCAAAATCAAAGAATTACTTCCTGATCCTTCTCCCTCCATCCTTCTACTCTTACTACAACTGTGGCCCACACACCACCAGTAATGGCATTTGTGATCACACCGGTGTTTGAAACTTCAACAATTGGCAGTGACACTTAGGAACCATAGAAAGGCTGGGGTTGGATGAGTTTATCTTAGGTAGTTGTTAACTTGCTCTGGTTAATAGATTGTCAGCAATCACATTATTACCAAGGAGTTACTGAAAATTCTAGGAATAAATGCAAAAATTTATGCAGCTTAAACATTGGAGGATTTAAAGGTGTTACCTTTTGCTAATGCCTGTAGTGACGTTTTCATTATCAAGGACAAGAGGTCTAAATGGATGTCTCTCATTGTCACTTGTGCCTTGAATCAAGCCATAATTAAACTGGCACTTTCAACTCTGAAGAATCAATGAGGCATGCAGACACACACCACAAGAGAGAAACCAAACCATATGTCTGAATTTTGGGGCATTTTTACAAGATGCCTGACACATGTACTATGTGTTTATTATGAGAAAACAAACAACTGAACACAGAAGTATTTTTTTGTTGCAAGAGTAAAACTCAAATCCTTTGCACTTCCTACATTCCCATGAATCAGAACTCATAAAGCATTGCTGTACTTCCACAGACCTACAGTTTCACCCCATGACACTGTGTTTTACCCTCATTACACAAATACACCCTTGAATCTATTTGGAGGCATTAGAAACATGCTTATGCATGTGTAAGCATGTTTCAGATTTAATGAGCAGTGAAAAATTAAGTGACAATGATAACACTTCAACACAATTTATAAGCTGGTATTTGGGAATGTATGTGCACTGTAGAGGCAGTGCCACATAATTAATTAGAACAAAAATAAACAGCTTCAGTGCATACTTCCCCACACAAAAATACCTCATTAACAGACTTACTTCATGTTGTGTAAAAACGCCATATTTAGAAAACAGCAAACAGGAGAGAACTATCCTGCAAAGACAGCTCCTCTCAGGAGCTATCTTTAGATGCAAAAGGAAAATATTTTAGCTAGATCTCGCCTTGAACGAGAACTCATTCTCTGTTGACAGGAAACAAAGATCAAGTTTCAGTTTCTTTGTGAAGGTAAACTGCCTTCAGCGTGAAGACCTGAGCAGGAGAGCAGACTCAAATTGAATGGAAAATCCCCATTTCACCAGTAACTGCCAGCTAGCTGGATTTCAGATACATCCTAAGATAAGTTTAATTTTTTAACACCATTAAAATTCAACTAGTATATGGCATGACCTCTCTCCACTGTGCTGTACTAATGAGGCAAAAAAAAGTAGGAGCTTCTCCCCACAGACCCTCATCACATAGATTCATTGGCTAGGTTTGAGGCCACCAGGTGCCCTCTTAAAAAAAGGACTTTAAACAGTTGTTATCATCATGAGGATAGAGCCAGACCAGAAGATGAAGCAACTTCGCTTGAAATACATTAAATTTGTATAAAGAGGTGTAAAACTGAGAGAACCAGAGTTGATACAGGTCACTGAGGTGGAAGTGGAAAAATACCACAGGATAAAAAAAAATGCATCTGTTAAAATTAAGAACTGGGGGATGGAAGGAAAAGATACAGTAGAGATTTAAAAAATGCACAGTCAAATGAAAGAGTTAACAAAGGACTGAAAACAGGGAACTACGAAAGTATTTCCTACCGGGGATAGCTGGGGAGGATATTATTCTAATTCAGAGAAGAATGATTATGTTCCCTTCTCCCTTTTTCTTCAACCCAGCAATAAAACAAACCACTGGACGTTTGCATTGCACTCATATGTAAATAGAGAAAACCCCAATGAAAAATAAGGGAACAAATTAGTATATTCTAGAGAGAGAATCCAAATTACCATGGCTAGGTGGTGCAGTACACATAGCAAAGAACAAGTAAGGTAGAATTGTTTCCTTAAACAAAATAATTTGGAGCTCTGCATGATCCCAGTTTTAAAGCTGTAACTAGGAGGCATGATATGGCATTCACCTATACTCAGCAGTAATTTTTTTAGTGGATGGCTTCTCATGGACTGTGGCAAAGAGGGAAACAGACAAAAACTGAGCACAATACAGCCTATGAAATGTTGCATTGGGACTTTATTTTAAAACCAAGCATACAGCAATAAAAGGAAATAATAAAAGTGTTGGATGAAAGTGAAGTGGAACTCTCCAGTAGGCATCTACTACAGGAGATCTTAGCTAAAGAAATGGGAATTGGCATTTCCAAAGACTACAGAAAGAGAGGTGTTTATACACACACCAACAGAAGGTTTCCCCATACAAAACAAAAGCACGAAAGAGAGACAGGAAGGAAATCACAGGGAATAGCTTGAGTAATAGCCAAAATGCAGTTTCAGATCTGTGTAAATGTCAAGGCAGAGGACAGAAAGCAGGGAGATCTCACACAGAGTACTAAAAATCAGTTCTCCAATCAAATAAAATTATGTGAGAAAGAGGGAAAAAGAGGGGAAAAGGAACAGCCCCTTTGAATAAGGGTGTTACTCCCAAAAGTTTTTCTTTCCACCTGTAAAAATAAAACCCAGAGTCCTAGCAGTGCCAGTAGATATGAACGACAAACTGCAAACATTAGCTGAAAGAGAAAAAGTGTAATATGATAACTAAAACACAAGGCACAGGAAGAAGAATATTCAGAGTAAAAAGTGGTCAGATGGAGACCTCTTCCAGATTGAGATTTTGTAATCTTTTTATCTTTCAGTTCCCAGATGAAACTGTTTGACCAAAACATTAGAACAAAGAAGGAGGAAGAAACACTAACAAATACTCTTTCTTTCATTTTCACTGAAAGTAATGAAAACTAAAGAAATTAAATTACTGCCAAAAGTGAGAATTAATGGAAGTAGGAGAATTATTTTTAAAGGAACATAAATAATATTGGAAGGAAGAACACAGTGTGAAGCTTCTCCAGTGTCAGAGAGCCAGAGAGTGCAGTGGATTCTTTAATTTCCTGGGTTCCTTTTAATCCATGCTTATAAAACACTATTTTAAAACTTTGCTAACTGACTTTTCCAATTCTGAACTCTTTTGCACACAGAATTTGTCAGATGCCAGGAACAAAAATTTGCCTCAAAAATCATAGCATCCTCTCTCATAAGAAATTTTTATTTTACCATGACAAGAAAAATGAAGCCTTACTGCAAGATGAAGGAAGGAGAAATTAATAATGATAAAGTGAATATGTATCACATGAGTCTGGTGGCTCTGTTGCTGCCCTCAGCAACAAACAAGACACATAGAAACAACCATTTCTACAAGATCAGGCTATGTATGTTGCACAGAGACATCATCCAGAGAAATTCTTGTTCAGTGCCGGCGTGGGAGTGCTGTGCTCAATGTATCTTTCTGCTTCTGTCCAATACATAGCTGCTGGCAGGCTGAGGAAAAATCTAAATATGGAAAAGAGTTAAAGGGGAAGTACTGGAAATAAGATTTAAAATGGAGGCAGAAGATCTCTTGAACTAGATCTGCCTTTTAGACTTTCTTTCAGAGTTTAGCTTTCAGCACAGCTCAGAAGCTGAAGCACACTGAAAAATCCTTCATAATCAACAAATATCATCATGAAGAATATTATGCCAATTTATGTTGCTTATCAGTAGCCATGGCTGATATCAGAACCAGACTACGCAAATAATTTTGAAGTCTAACTAATCTGAGGAATAGATTATTGACAATCAACTCTTTAGATTAACAGTGAATATTAAGGCATTCCCTCAGTATGCCTAAGGTTTCATCATTCTTACATAGGAGTACCTACACTGCAGCTCTTTGTTCCCTTAATTGTCATTTCGCTATGTGATCCAAATGGTTTCCTTGAAGTGATCCACTGGGTGATCCACTAGGTTTCCAAATGGTAACAAAAGACTTAGGAAATGAGGGTGAGTTTTCACACTACCTTCAGAACTGAAGAAGGAGGTTTCCAACCTAAGATGAACATTTGGGCTATCTACACATTTGACCTAAATTAGGAGCTCTTTCTGACAGCAGCAAAAAAAATTGTCATGAAGCTAAAACCTGTTCATTTCAAAACATTTGGAATATAAGTTGAAAAAAAACTGTGTTTTCTTGAATAGGCTTTTACATATGTATTCTTTTCTTTACAAGTATAGGCTTAGAAATTGCCCAATAACTAGGAACCCTGCATACAGTTAAATTATGACTTGAGGTTTCCAAGAAACAGATAATGACAAGAATAATCTGAAAGGATTTTCCTTTCCTTTTTTTTTTTTTCTTTTTCTTTTTGGTTTTGGTTTCGGTTAGGTTTTTTGGGTTTTTTTTATTTGTGGGGGTTTTTGGGGGGGGTTTTTGGGGGTGGTTTTTTTTCTTTGGGTTTTGTAAGGGGTTTTTTGGTGGTTTTTTTTGTTGTTTGTTTGTTTTAGTTTTGGTTTTGGTTTTTGTTGTTTTCTTTTTATTTTCTCCCACAATTACTGCAGGTAGATTTTGGGGGCTTTTTAACCTAACAATCCCTTTTAGTTTTTGAAAGACATCCTGCTTGCATGCTGTTCTTTTAAAATTCAGGTCAAGACCTGTAAAGAAGACTGCATAGATTGTTACCTTTACTTTTGAAAGAATAAGAGGGTGTTAACAAGGAATTACTCACAAAATCTTACTGTGAAGCTCAAATAGCAGGTGGGCATGTCCACAAGCTTGATTACTTACAGATTTCCTCAGTGAAGAAACCAGATTGAGACTCACCACAGGTTTCCTAGCGTGATGCATTTCTGTGATTTGAGAAGGCTGACTCTGGCACCACTGGAAGGGCTGCATTACAGACATAAGCCATGCCCAATAAAAGTCCAGGCCTGGCAATTTTTCAGGCAAAAGATAAAAGGATGCAATTCTTTCCTGGAAAAAAAGGAGTACAAACTCTTTTGTCAATTAATGTGAGGAATAATTGACCTTAAAAGCCTAAAAATGAGTTATAGAACCACTAACTGCCACGTTTAATTACAGGTGGGACAAACATTATGTGATGTTTGAAAAGAGGAGTTTTCTTTTCTGCTGCCTCTCTCTTCATACAGGCACGAATTGATGGCAGCATAATATGATGCAATGTCTTTCTACATTTGATTTTTTATCATTAAGAGGTAACACATATTCATACATCATGTACAAAAAACATGGGAGATTTTCCACTATAAACAAAAAAAAATCTTAAATTTTTTGTGAGCACATACAAAAGTTAAAATAAAGACACTCTGGAAGGTTCTTTTCCCAGAAAGGGAACATAATAGTTACTGCTATGACCATCCAGTGAAAGGCTGAATTGAGTCTCCACATGAAACTGCTCCTTGCACAGTACATCCATCCCTTCCCCTATTCCTCCTCAGCAAGAGGAGGAATGTACTAAATGTTCTCCAACACCTCTGATGAAGTCTGCTCATTTACATGCAGGTGTCTCATCCTGATCTATTTTACCTGACCTTGCTGTCCCAATAAGAGTTAGTCCAAATCCTAATAACTGCAGCACCTCAAAAAACCTGGTGATGGCTGAAAAAGGATAAATAGTCTTTTCTGAGTCTTAATAAGAAAAGAAATTGTTAATGAGTCATGCTTGTCTGAGTATAATTTGATATTATACAGATATGAACATTTATGGTACTGTTTTGTCATTTATAGCAATTGAGCATCCCCAGGAAAAGGCAACCTACTATGGGAAAGTAAGGATCACAAGATTTCAGTCTCTTTTTCATCTCTGGATGACATGTTTCAAGTCATATGGCTTTATAAATTCGTACTGATCTCCATCAACATGTCTCTTTGATGTTTAAAGTCTCAGCTGGAGTCACATTTGTAAGCCAATAGCTCCTTTCAAAATATTTATGTCCTTTGACTCAAAGTTCAAAACAGGGCAAGATTCACTTTGCATAATCACTTTGAGCAAGCACAGTATTTCTTTTACAGCAGTTTGAGGGACAGGCATGTTGTGTATTTTAAGACACTATACCTCATGCAACTTTTGGCACTGGTGCCAAAGAACTCGAACCTTTTAGTGAAGAGAACAATGTGCTCAGTTCTTTGCACAGTAAGCCAGTTTTTACTGCACTGAAACCAGCTTCAGTGGTCTGCAAGTTTTCCATGACAAGAATCAAACTATAACAACACTCTAAAAATGGAAATTGTGTACATAGTTTACTGTTGCTCTAATCTATACAAAAACTACCTGTTGAAAAAATACAATAGAATGATTTGATGATTAGGTCAATAGAGCTCATTAGACATTAATCTCACAGAATTTTATGACATCCTTTCTCCAGAATTTTTTAAGACATATGTACTTTTCTCTAGTAGGAAACAAAATGGTGAATTCCCGTTTATAAAGCTCTCTGCGGAATATCGATTTTATGTATATCACTACAGATTTTGGTTTTATGTATATTACCACAGATTTTGCTCTGCAAGATCTTTAGATTTATGGTTCCAGTGCCCTTCTGCTTCCTAGGTATTCTTGGCAAGATGCTGAAGCCCCCAACAGGATGTCAGTACTTTGGCTAGATGATCCAGAGAGGGTGTGAGACAGATAGGGAGGAGGAGTAGTTCCTTCATTTCTCATGAAATTTGCATAGCTCATTCTGTCTGGGCTGCAGGGCTCAAGCCAGCTGCTACACAAGAGATGGCAATTGCCACATAGAAAGACACCCTCCAAATCCTTCCAATAACCCACATTCCAGATACCCCTGCTCTCAAAACAAGAGTCAAATAGAGGATTATATTAAACATGGGTGTCAGTTTCAACCTCTTTGCAGCTGAGCCCTGGTGGTGCTGCTGTCTTCTCGTTCTCATTTGCATTCTCCCATCTGTTCTTGCTTCATTTCCTGACACCCCTCACAAATTATTGCACTCCTTTCCCAGTCCTCCTCCATCTCCTTCCTTCTCCCATTACAGCCTCTGTCACTGCCTTCTCACTTGCCCTTGCTTTTCCAGACTGTCACAATCCTTCCTTCTTCCCCAGCTTCAACCATCACAAGTCCTTCCCTCCCTTGCTCTGCCTTGCCTCTCCCCATCAGCAGCTGTGTCAGGGCCCAAAGCTTCCTGAACCTGCCGACTTTATGACAAATCTGTACAAATACAGCAAAAACATGGTAGTCTATAAGCCTTATGTGAAAATACATTGCAGTTTCACCTCTCACCGAGCATGCATATAACCTTGAAAACAGTGGTATACATAAAAGTTGTCATTTAAATGAGATTTATTTTTTCTTTTTATTTCAGTTAATTATTTTTTCATGTACTGCAAAATGAAAGAAATATTTGTGTTTTCTCCCATCCACAGAAATTTTGCAGGAAATTCTGGTGAATTTCTGGCTAGGCAATTTGAGGAACACGGGAAATTACCAATTATCTTTCCATATTATCAGTTATTGACATCTGAGAACAGTCTACCACACACAACAAAACTAATAGAACATGGCTGCTTCATAAAATAAATACCTTCACATTGTCCTCCCTATATGAAATCCATTTAAAAGTGAGCAGAAAATGCCTAGGCATTTTATGATGATCCAACAGAGAGCAACATGACCACTGAGGTGCCAGACCAGGACCAGATATATTACAAGGACTACTTTACATTGGAACCATCAACTGCCCCCACAAGAGGCTGCCTTAGAATAGACTGCCCAGGTTATTAAGGATTTACCTTGCCAAACTATGAGACAGAGTTTTTAACCACAGAGAAAACTGAGCTGACAGCTACAATGCTGTGGTCCTTACATCCATATGCTTTCATCCAACTGCAACCATCCACAGAGAAATCCATTTATCAGGACCTGCTTCTGCTTCTCTCCTGTTGCATCCACATTCCTAATGTTTCAAAAGGAATGGCATGACACAAAACCACTGTGAAGCCAAGGGGCAATTTTGTCTGTAAATTGTCTGTAACATGGCAGAAGAGAATTTCATGAGGATGTATGAGATCTACTTGACTTACACATCTTTGTGTCTTTCTCTAGCAAAGACAAGTCAATTCTGTGAGGAAAGTTACAATTTAGAAAGAATTTCTGTCATGCTAATTGCTCCTGATTTATTTCAGGAAGAATCATTTTTATCTTGAGAGTGATCATATGCGAAGGGCTGGTGGACCCTCTGTGGAACAGGTTGCAAAAATACAGAAAAGAAATGTCTCTGCTTAAGAAATTTCTTCTCTCTGTGATCTGAAGCATTATCCTCAGTCTGCAGGGGCCTAGGTTTCCTAAGATTATTAGGAAAAGCTAATCAGCTTATGATATAGGGGTCCACTACATACCAGGATTTTTACTGCTCACTGAAAAAGGTTGAAAATCACTGCTCTAGGGCCCTGACAAGCATGGTTGCATTCTGCCAGAACAGCTACATAAGAGGAATTAACTACATTTTCACAACTTGTTTCTCTGTACTGCCCTATATCTCTGTGTCACTACTCTTACCTAATTTTACCATTAGCAAACCCTGGCTTCAGACAGGGCCCAATGAGAGTGTGCAGAATCCACCTACACAGAGCTCCAGCAAGTTTGCTGGGATTTCCCACAGTGAATCAGGAACAGAAAATGTATGTGAAGTGTACAGCTGGTTGTATTTATAGCTTATGACTCCTCTGACTGACCAATCACACATTTGGGGATTTTGGTGTTACAGAAGTTACTCAGCTTTTTTTGCTTTACATTAGGTGGCAAGGAGGAAAGTAATGCAGGTTTGTAGAAATAAAATGGCATAAGCATCTAGGCTGAAAGCACAAAAACAGATCCATTGTCATAGGGTAGCCTTGAATTAAGCCCTCAAAAAGTACTACTTTGACATCTTGAATTTTTGCTTTGATTCCAAGTGAGGAAAAGGGGACTTACATGCATGACATAATTTGATTATGAATGCCCAAAAAAGAATTTATTCTGGCTATTAACATTGTATGCAGTCTTGCATAGGTTTATTTTTATATCTGTGACATCTTTATTTGCTGCTACCTCTTCCTAAAAACAATAAGCCCTTCCTGTGTTTTTGCAGACTATTGTGAGTAAACAATTCTCCTTTTGGTTTCAAAATTATCTTTTGCACAAAAACATTTGTCCTACATAACAGCCAGTAAATTAGAAAGTTGAGTGAGAGATACATCTGTGTATAATATATTACAGAAAGTTTTATGCCTTCCTACATGGTGACTTCTCTACTATATTACTGGTGTGGGCCGCAAGCCATTCGGGAGAGATTGAGAAGTCAGAAACTTCTCAAGTGCCATGTTTTTAACAAAAACCACTGCAGGCATCTGATGTTTTATGTAGATCTGGACCTTCCCCACTTCCCAATCTCTTGTTTCCCGTTGGTTTATGGCCAGATTTTCAAAAAAGCTCAAGCACAATAGTAGACCATTTTGAAGACTTGACCCAAAACCTATGAAAATCTTGGAAGCTTAAAAACCCAAACATCAGAAACCTGGAAATCTTGTCTGTATCTAGTACCTGACCTAATATTCTAGGCTATCTCATTTTTTAGAAGTTTTCAAAATCACTTGCAAGACCTCAAGGAAAATGTTGAAACTGTTTCTGCACAAATCCTACTCCATTCAAACATATGGGATCCTCAGAATAGTTAGAGAAAACCAAATAGGGCATTTTTAGTCAAATAGCTGTTTTTGAATTATTGCTCTTTAGAGTATTTTTCTTTCCTGCATCCTTACCACCACCCACCCAGTTTCATCCCTCTATTCTTCCACTTGCATCATTCCTCAGCTAAGCTACGTGCTGATCCTTCTCATTTTCAGCCCACATTTCAGTAAGTATGAGTCCTGTTTTCATGTATTCTCTCAGATTTTAACAACTATCATTACAGACTTTAATTTCCATCTATCAGGCATGAAAGGGACCATTCTGTTTGGATGAATATGGTGAGAAAGAACTATTTCCTCTTCATCTTCCATTCTCCTTTCTGCCCATGTGGAAGTGGACAGACATCTCTGATCCATGCTTTGTGCTTGTTACAAATGCTGTCCCAGTTTTTCCATTTTGAATACCTGCAGGTTTTCTGTGCAGGAAGAGACATGAAAGCAGCCCTATGCTTAGAAGAGACAGTGTTATGAGATCACTGGAGATCAGTTTTGTTCTGCATGAGAAAAGACTGAAAGAGAGACAGCTTGTGAGGAAAGAGGAGGAAGAGACAGGCTGGGAGAGCCAAGCAGGTTGTTGATCTACACAAGCAATTATCAGAATGACTTTGTGAAGCTCACAGAGCAAATAGAACATACAGGACTGGTGTCACAGAGAATAGAGAAATCAGGCAGTGAGCCTGGATGGGAAGACAAGATGCTCTCTGGCGAATTCCACAGGTTTGTGCTCAGTGGTTTTCAGCACAGATACAGACCAGAAGTGACAACACAGATACTAGCCATGGTGGTCTGACCTTCTAGTGCTGCTGTCAGAACCACAATGGGTTTTTGCTGAGTGCTGGAAAGTAGCTTCTGAAAGGGCCTTGCCCTCTCATGCCAGCCAGCCTGAGCAGGGGGTGAGTCCTGGGAACATATCAGGAATTCAAACTTACTGCCTTATACCTGTCTGTGACTTTTCAGCGCAAAAATCCAGCTTAAAATATCTGTCATGGTTTATCACAGCATACTCTGTGATAACATACCAACAGTATAACAGTAGTAAATCAGCACTGGTATTTTATCAATAACTTCTTTTAAACATTAGTTAGGTGGGAAAAGGGAGAGGAGAGATGGAATAAAATGATACATTTGAATTTTTTCTTTTATTTTTGCTGTATGTCACCAGTTTTTCATTTTTTTCCAGTTTTGTCCTTAAGTGCAACTTCCCTGCTGTGTGTTATCCCATACTGTGGGTACGGAGTCTAAAAGATTTTGCAGAATTAAAAGTCACAAACACGTGCAAGTTAAAACTATTGAGTTATATGGGAAAAACATTTGAAACGAAGAGATATGTAAGAAGGACATGAACTGTTTGAAGAGCTCTTGGCCCTTGTCTATTGATAGTTTCTGAAGGTCCACCAAACTGCATATGATTTGCTAACATAAAAGTAGAATGTCCACGCCCATGTCTCAGCTTAAAGAAAATAATGATCCAGTTTCAATTTTATTGAAGCCAACTTCATTTATCCATGGAAGCCAACAGACTGACAAGAGGAACACTCCCCTGCCCAGGTCAGACAGCTGATCCATTTGGACTTCACCTATATGAGTGACTCAGACCAGAGCTTGGCTTCTGGCACTGAGATGACAAGTGGCACAATGTGACTCACCTCCAAATAGCTAAGCTGTCCCTTGCCAATGCACAGCTGAACAGCCTCATCCATACTACTTGTCAGGAAAAGGCCTCAGCCTGTGGTTAATTCCCCCAACCATGCCATGGGTCAAACAGGGACATAGACACATTTATGCTTCACCAAAGGCCAGTGCCTGAGCCTCAGCACTGTTAGGGGACAACCATGTAGCTGGTCCTCCTTTTACAGAAGAGCAACAGGAGCCCGGCTGAAATGTGACACAAGGGAGGTAATGCAAGGATTGGTAGAAATTGATTTGGCTCAATTTGAAAAAAACAGCTTTGAAACCAGGGATGTTATTTCCATTATTTGTTTCCGTGACAAGCTTCTGTCATTATCCTACTATATATACCAATTTTCCAAAACAAAAAAACCAAACCAGGCTTAAATGCAAAAAGCATCACATAGCTTGCAGTGAGTGTGCTTTTCCTATAAAAAATATTTTGCAACAGACTTCTTTCCTCAAGTGGCTTCAGTTGCCTTTCCCCTGTCAAATACATTCAATTAAAGTAAAATGGGGCCAAAGGGGAGAAACAAGCAAACACAAACATTAAAAATACCTATTCAGGTCATTTATCCTTCAGACTTCTATAAAGTCCAAAATAAAGTTCCTATTTGTCATTGAATATCTGCAAGCAGTATGCTACTTACTTTCACATAGCATGGGGCTTTTAAATGTTGAAAGCAGCAATTCCCAAAACATTCCCCATTAATTTCATCTGATGAAAAGGAGTTTGAAGTTGTGGATGTCCCTTCTCTGGAAGTATTCAAGACCACATTGAATGGGGCTCTGAGCAACCTGGTCTAGCAGAAGGTGCCCCTGTTCACGAGAGGGAAGTGGGAACTAGAAAATCTTAAAGGCTCCTTCCAAACCAAACCATTTTATGATTCTATTCTATGATTTTATCAAATGGGCCTTACATCAAGGAGGGCAAAGCACACTGGGATAAGTCTGGAATGAACTTGTAAAGCCTGCACACCTGTAACACCTGGGTAATCTATAGAATGGTGTTATCTAAGTAGTAAACGGTTTGCTTTAAACAGCTGAAGATTTCAAGGGGAACAGAACAGGGGGAATAGTGCAGGGGACAAAGTTTCAAGATTGCACCTGGTTTGGGCAGTGCCTTTTTATCTGCAACTTCTCAGTCAGAGTGAATGCTAAGAAAATGTTCTCACTCAATTTCATACACAGCAAACCTGGCTCCAGTTAGTACTTTTTTCTTAGATTTAGGCAGTAGTGTTCCCAAACACAACAGTTGTCCTAGGACCTAATAGCTATTCCCATTTGGGAAACAGCATCTGGATCTGGTCTGGAATTATAATGAAAGCAAACAAATAAGCAGGAGTGCATAGATTGGAAATAAAATTTATTAAAGTGATATTATATTTAGAAGCAGGCTTTGTTTTACCCAAAGGTGCATTATCAGGTATCATAAAAATGGTCTTCCTCTTGAGGGTTTTTGGCCTCTGTCAGATCAGATCTAGACTGCTGTAGTATATCTACAGCCAAACACATTTTGAACTCATAAGAAAGATCTGTACCTATTAATTACATTGATTTTATCTGGAACACATTTATTTAAGTGAAGAGAAACACAATAAAAGGTTCTGGAGACATGGCAAGTTTTTTTACTCCTTTGATTCAGCATCTGAAGTTTAACCATGGAAGATGCTGACACTGCTTCTTTTCTTTCTTCAAGTGCACAAGGAGCTCACATAGCTTCCTTTAGTAACAGGGAAAGATTCTCTCCTTAAGGAATGACTTCCCTCTTGTTGATGGGATTTTTCAACACCCACGAAAGCAATGGATCCTATATTTTAACATTTACTAAAATCAAACTGAGGTTTTCCTTTAAATAATTTACTGTCATCAATTTTTATTGTAATTTTCTTATTCACTCTTCTGTAAGATTCTACCCTGTTTTATATGTGCCCATGACCTATTAAGCTTTGGAGATAAAATTTTCTTGTTTGCTACTGCCTCAGTCTGAGTTTTTCCAAACAGTTTTCCTTTTACCTTAGATCAGTGTCTTTTGAAAGACTAGAGAAAGAAAAGCATGGAAAGGGGGTGGATTTTCAGTTTTAAAACAGTGATTTTTTCTTCAAAAGTTCCATTTAGGAGCATAAACTATGAAAGGACAAGGTAATGGCCTTTGTATCAGGAAAATATGCTTTGAAAATTTGCATTTAAAATGGATTTTGCTACAAGCCTTCTGGTGCTGGGGGAATCATCCCATTTTGTACATGAACAGTAGAGGTTCCCTAGGGTTCAACAGGTAAAACTGCTGTTCCACTCACATTTTCCAGGGATAATGCAACACCTTTGCCACACCAACTTCATCACATGTGCCAGATCCCAAGTAAAAACAGGAATCTCTCTGAGACTTACACAAAAGAAAAAAATATAGGATGAGTAGATATGTCAAGAAGAGGTGTCAGGAGGAAGAGCAAAAACGTGGCTAAAAGCAGCAAACCTGCAAACCAGCAGAAATATGTCCTAAGGGACAAGGGAGACAGAGTTGATGAAGCATGGGGCATGAAGCTGAGGGGACAAAGATACCACAACACAAAACGGTGGGACATTCAGAACAGGGCCAGGGGGATAAGAAACAAGGGACTGAAAGCCAGACACAGAGTGAAGAGATGGAGGGGACAGAAAGGTGAGAGTAACATTGTCAGAACAATGTAGATTTCTTCCTAAGAATAAAATGCTCAACTTCGTGAGAGTGTTGAAGACCTTACGTGTGAAGGAAGGAACAAATTGTGAATGTGGACCTGTTTTGACTATCTTTGCTTGTGCTTATAGACAATTACAGGAAATTCAAAGTGATCTTACAGAAAACAAAAATAATAAGCTAAGGGGCAATATAGTCTAGTGCCTCAACACACAGCCATTTAAAGAGAGAATACATAGAATTATTTAAACCAAGAAGGAGAACAACATGACTCTAGAAAGCAGGGGAAGGAAAAGAAAACGCAAGAGCAGATTGGTACAGTTGTTGTGGGTGAAGGGTGTCTTATACTTTGGTGACATCCCACTACATCAGCAGGCAGGGATAAATCTTAATGCTCCTGAGAATTGTAATTCATTTAAAAATCCTGTTACATGAAAGATTCCTTTTTGCATAAATCAAGAACCATCAGTGCAGAACAATGGGTCAGAGCTTTGGCAAACTCCACAAAGATGACTGATTCGTGCAATTACCAAACTGTACAGGCTGAACTAATTGGTGATAGAATAATGACAGGACAAAAATCCAGGCACTCAAATGTGAATGCTTAAAGATCCCATTAACTCTACAGAGAAACAGAGACATGCACAGCTAGTGAACAAATTCACATTCAAATAGAGAACACAAATAAAGCAGTCACAAAGGTATGTAGGAAGGCAGAGAAAGGAAAGCATGAAAATTTACTGAAAATTCAGCTAAGAAAGACACACAAATACAAAGTAGAACAGATGAAGAAAATACAAAGACCTAGGGTTATTGCTGGAGGAAAAAATATAATCATGAAATTCCCTTTACATGGGACAACATTCAAAAATTCTGACATTATGCAAAGGATGGCAGACAAGAAAAAGTGAGAAAGTAATCTTTGCAACTCAGAGATCTTTGCATGTGTGACATCAGTGAAGTGCAAAAGAGCCAAAAAAAATGGACTGTGAAGATCAGACTAGCACCAGATGCAAAGACAGGGCAGCAGAACAGAGTAAGAAAGAGAATGTAAATGACCAGTAGGCATCAATGTGTGTGAAAGGCACAAAGACCTCTTCAGAAGTGTACATAAAGAGACAGAGTAGAACCAAATTTTTGATTCCCCTATAACATAATCACAATTACCACAAGGTCAAGTAAATTAAGAGTAGAATATCAAGTTAGAAGTACATAAAGTGAAACTTCAGGTAGTACAAATGTTGGGAGAAATTTAGAAAAAATAAGAGAATTATTACCCCATTAAACCTAAATTACAGATGATTCCTATGAGAGACACATCAATAAAACTATACTCTGTGTGGCCAATGAACTACTGCGACCCTGCAATGAAGGACTAGGGACTTTTGAGGGAAGACATGAACTGAGATCCTTAGAGACAACAAATTATCGAGTACCCACTCTAAAGACAATAAAAAAGTTTACATCTCCTTTTATTTGTTTTAATATCACACATTAAATAGCAAAATTTCAGAAAGCAGCATATGATAGGTATCAGAAAGCCAAAAACATACATTACAAATTAAAAGAAAAATAATAATTAAAATAATAATTGCTCACAATTAAAGAACTGTTACATGATATACTAAAGCAAAACTCTTCATAATAAAATCAGTACTTGTTACCAAGTGAGAACAGCCGTCTATTTTGCAGTTGCCAACATAGAAAATGACTAGTGTGGGCTATACCATGCCTAAGTTCTGCTCTTTCACCTGGAAGCTCAGAAAGCATTGCAGGAATGACAGGAGTCAGGGATATACCATAGGGAAAAAAGATCATGTTGGAAGGGAGGAGTCTTTGTCTCTGAGCATCCCAGTCTCTGAAGGTGAAGGAGTAGACCCAGTATGAGAAGAGTTTGGGGAACACACAGCCTCCAAACCTGGTGGTGGGGATTCATGAAGAAAAAAAGATAGTGCTGAAAATAGGCAGAGAAAGGGATCAAAATCATTCTTTTTTACATATAACATGAAACAATAAATCATCATTTTCTCCTACATGACAATCATCTATGATTACACAGCCATACAGTAGCCCTTTGATCCACATTTGCAGTAGAGTGACATAGAAAGGCATGGCCCAGGGGACAACAGCAGCCACCTTGAGGGCTGGCACGTCTGTGAAGAGCGCTGTGGCAAACCCACCAGCAGTGGGAGCTGAGAGGGGGGCATGGTTTCTGTTACAACCTGCCCCTGAAGGCAAGGGTAGCCCAAGTTCTTGTTAATAGATCCCTTGGGGCAGATTAGAGTGAAACAACACTGAATGATTGGTGTTTATAAACAAATATATGTATGTCTGTATAGGGTTTACTTTGCCCAGCCAGGATCCATGGCCCTGATGAGCCAGGCCACCCCTTGGCCCATGTCCCAGCTGGCCTTGGGTGAAAGCCCATCATGTGCCACTCAGGTGGGACAAGTTCAAGCTGTGTGTTCAAGGAGAGAGAACTATTCAGGCAAAGTTTAAATACCCACGGCTACAGATCATGTTTAAGGGCTGGTGTGTGTTGCTCAATCTGCAGTGCTAGGTGTTTGATGCATGGTACACAACACAGGTATGTGCTTACCAAGTTACGCAAAGCAGCCTCACACCACAAAATAAATAGCAACTAAGCCAGAGTGTGAGATCTTCAGCCAGCTAGTACTATTTCTGTCCTTCTATAACATAGAAATATAAAATATAAGGCTAAGAGACTGCTCTACTATGTTGCCAGGGCAAGGGGATGGAAAGAGTCTAGTAACAAATCCTCCAGAGCAAACAGGAATACCTGTTCTCATTTGTTGGGTTGGGCACTTGCAGAGCAACCTCACCTGTCTCTTCAAACAGCAGGATTTCACACAAGCCAAAAGTCTAGTATTTTTTTTCTTTATTGTCATATCATTATATCCACACTAATGAAAGCAGAAAATCTCCTAAGAGATCAGAGCCACTCTGAAAATAGGCAAGAGAGAAGGACCATACAGAAGCCAATAGCTCAATTAATCTTCCCTAATTGTAGGCAAACAGAATTTACACATGTCCTCTAAGCTACTTGCTTACTCTGCTCTTATAGACAGCTGTCTCTGGATAAGTGACTGTCCTGGAGGCCCCTATTTCTTCCTAGTGATTTCAGGGGGAACCTTACAGACAGTTTAGAGTACAGACTGGCCTTTTTTCAAACTAAGGAAGCTGCAAAATCCAATTTTCCCAATGCCAGTCAGAAGAACAAGCCAATTAAAATTTACTATCTACTTCTAAATGAAAGGCGGAAAAGTGAAAATTGACAAGACCACAGAATGGTCAAGGTTGGAAGGGACCTCTGGAGGTGATCTGGTCCAGCCCTTTGCTCAAGCAGGTTGCCCAGGACCATGTAACCTTGTAATATATCCAAGGATGGAAACTTTACCTCCTCTCTGGGAATCCAGTGCCACTGCTTCATCACCTTAACAGTAAAAAGGTATTTCCTGACATTCAGGTGAAAATGTCATATGGCATCATTCTTGTATTCCAAGAGCAAATCATAAAAAAGCATGAGCCAACACCTTTTTGACAAACTCCCAGTAACAAATAATGGCCTTGATTAAACAGGGTAGTATTTGATCAAGCCTCAATTTTTTTCTTCACTGCCTACTGCACCAATGTATCACAGCTGATCTGTTGGAAATGCTTGAGGCAACTTGTGGGGTTCGTGGGGAGTTCATGCCATAGTAATTTATAAGACTGAGTGTGAAAGAAATTTTTCACTGAGCAAGAAGAGGTTGAGTCAAACAGGACAAATGGTCTGATTTAAGACAACAAGTAAAACCCAGAGCAAACTCTCAGGGAAAGGAAAGAGACCAAATTTACCGTACATACTCTGTAAGAGAATGAATTTGATGGCAAGTGAAGGTAGATCACTTTAACAGGAAAAGTGGTACATTTATACTCACAAGGTCTCCTGTATGAGGCAACCCAGTATTAAATTTGTATTTTCACTGACAAGACTACAACATGACTGAAAAGAATAACAGGAAAAGAGAGTATCTGGATTTCAGGTGTTTTTCTGAAATGTGCTTACATTTATTCTTTAGCAATAAGGAACATCTTCAGAAAGTCATAACTAAGAAATGGATCCAGACCTGTGAACTAATAAAAACCCCCACAATACCTCAGAAACTGTCCTCTCAGTAGGACTACTGGTAGATAACTTTACAGAAAATGTATTTCCAAACAAGTCAACAAGTTTCAAAGGCTTGACAGAGCACTTTAACTTATCTTGTATAGGGATGAGATATTTCTTAAAATGGGCTTGCAAATTCCAGACATTAGGTTTTTTCCCCTTAGCAAATAACTCTGCTTTGAGGAGTGCAGAGATACAGTCCTGGAACACTTCTGCCTTACAGGTCCATTTTGACATCTACAAAGTAGGATCACATGGCTGAGCATGTGGTTGTAATGGTCAGCCTGAGTGATACTCAGATACAGGTCAGTACAGAGACAGCTCTTCTTTTGCTGTTTATCAAGTCTTTTGTCAAAAGCAACTGATAGCTGTTAGCTTATAAGTTCATTAAAAAAAACCCAAACATCTAAGCACAAAAATCTGGATATCAAAGAACTCTAACAATGGAAAATGGACCCCACAATTTGAGGAGGACAACAAAACTGATGAAAGGAATGGAAGGAATGCCTTCTGAGGAGCAGCTAAGAGCTCTGGGTTTGTCTAGCTTGAGGAGAAGGAGGCTGAGTGGTGAACTCATTGCTTTCTACAGCTTCCTGAGGAAGCAAAGGGGAGAAGAAGATGCTGAGCTCTTCTCCCTGGTATCCAGTGATAGAATAGATGAAAACTATGCCAGGGGAGGTTTATACTGGACATAAGGAAGCATTTTTATTTTACTGAGAGGACAGTCAACCACAGGAACAGACTTCCTAGAGAGGTGGTTGATGGCCAAAGCCTGTCAGGGCTGAAAGGGCATTTGGACAATGCCCTTAATAGTATGCTTTAACTTTTTATGAGCCCTGAAGTGGTTAGGCAGTTGGACTAGATGAGCATTATAGGTCACCCACAACTTAAACTATTCTATTATGTGCTGTTCTGCTCCAAAATAAGTATTCTTCAGAAAATCCACCATGTGAATAGAACATGAGACAAAAAGCAATAGATGACAAAATAAATTTAACAGACCCCAGCACAAGATGAAGCAAGTATAAAGTAGTAGCCAGCCCTCAAAAGAAAGACTTGATGTCTTTTGCAGCATCTTGATAAATAAACAAAATCTTTGTACCAAGATACAGAAGATATTATTCCCTAAACAAACTATTAAATTGTCATGGTTCAGGAATGGTATTCCCCAATTTAGTGTTCTTCCCCAGTTTACTGTTCCCACCGAAAACACTCCAAACCACGTCCTGCTCATTTACTTCCTCCTCCCACTCCCTCTCCCTCTGTGAAGGGCTGGAGAGGAAAATTGGAAGCACTAAAGTTAAATATCATGGGTTGAGATAAGAAAAATTTACTAGAAACAACGAGATAAGAAATGAACAGTAACAACATTAATAACAGAATGTACAAGAAAAGTGAACATTTTAATTGCAAGAGCTCACCATGCAGAATCTGGCACTGCCCTGACCACTCACCCTTGTGAGTTGGGTTAATTGGTCCCAGAGTCAAGAACACCATATATTCTGTGGAGTGGCACAAGGTTGAGCTTAAATCTTAATCCAGTTGGACAAGAGAGCTTTGTAATAGAATTCTAATACAAGGAATCAGAACCTTTCAGCTCAACATTTCCTGAAATGTCCCCAAATTTAAAAGCAAAACCAAACTAAAATAAAATAAAATAAAATATGCATGCAGTAGGACAGAAGTTATCTGTAGGAAAATCTCATTCTCAGTTCAATGATCAAAGTGGAAACAAAGCTTGAAGATGCTGAAGATTTAGACTAGTGTAATGAGAAAACAGCTTTTAATGGAGACAAAAATGTCAATTAAAATGTTTACAGTCACAGCATTTTGCTTTTCATTGCTGCATGACAACCCAATATTTGTTCAAATAGCAGGGATAAGCCAATTCCACAGCTTCAAAGAAACACAAGTGAACAAATTCAAATAACAATACCATAGCAACAACCCCATGGTCACCTCAGTTAAAGAAAATTGGATCCCCCTGGATTGCTATGTAACACTTGAGGTATTGACACAGAAATCCTAAAACTGATAGAACTGGTTTTAATGCATGTCTTTCATTTTTTTCCCCATTTTCATTATCTAATTAGAGATGGGATAAGTGAGTTTCCCCACCTTTGTACACGGCACTTTCCCTTCATGCCAGAATTCCCAGTAATAGATAAGAACCTGCTTCAGTCCTGAACTGCTATTTGTTACAGCCTGGTGCAATTCTGGTTTAAGTTCATAGCAATCTAATATAATTTTGCAAGACCAATCAGCATCACTATTCACTGTGAAGGGTAAAAGGGAGAATGTCAAGGTTATTTTTTCTGACAAGAAAAGAACTTAAATATTTTTTCTCGAGATCTGATGAGCTCGTATCGGCTGGAGAGGAGGTGTGCAACACTGGAAATCCAGTGGTTCAAAACTGGAGGTAATCTGCAGGGGTCAGCAAAGAACAAATGTCAGGCAGTCACATTTAAACACAAGCAGAGTACAGCCAACTTCTGTGTCATTTACGGAATTTGCCTTTCACCTCCATGCCTCAATGATCACAGCACATTCCCTTTCCTCCTGTATGAACCATGATAAGATGTGATAGCTCGCTCACTTCCACCTAGCTGAAGAGTCATCCAAAAAAAAAGACCTGGCCAGGGCTGAATCATGTAGCCAATATGCCATCCCAGAGCAGATGACCCAGCTGAACAGAAGCTCATGACTGATTGTGTGCTTCACACATCAAAGTCAACAAAAGGCAAGATCAATGAGAAAATGAAACAAAACCTGAGATCAACTAAAAGTTGTACTTCATGACAAAAACAAAAGTTTTAAGGTGTGCTTTGAGCCTGGAAAGGAAACCCTTCGCTCATCCAACATAATCACTTAATTCTGAAATAGTCTTACTTTGATTGTATGTGTCCACATCATGGTCCATAAATTTCCTGACTGGAAATGGATTTCTCTATTCTATATACGTATCTCTTTATTAGTAGTGCTATAAGAGTGTGATTATTGTCTCTGCAGTGCAAATTAAAACCTCATGTTTACAGTGACACTAAAATGTTAAAATCTTTGACTTCTAAAACCCATGTCTTTCATTCAAATTAGTGATTCTCTCTGTCCAATAGGTCTCAAAAAAATCCTTGCTCATAAAGAACATTCAAATAACTGAAGAGAGATGCAGATGCTTCTAAATTAAATAACACCGATTTTACTTATTGTAGTGACTACAGGGGTTTAAATTACTCTTAGAGGAAGAGTCTTAAGATTACTCTCCTTTGCATAACTTTGTCTGCATTTACTGCATAGCTGTGGCTAAGAAATATTCTTTCACCAATAGATATTTTAACTTATAAGCAAGTCCAGAAGTAAAGATATAAGTATTTTGATAAAATCCCAAACATTACACATATTAAAACCACTTTTCATTCTTATAAATTGAATATATATTGATTAGAAGTTTCGGGTTTGAGTTTTATCTTACTTTCTTGGCATTTCTGAAACTGATTTAGGAACAGCATCAAAAAGCCTACCAAAATCTATCAAGTAACCAATAAAAATAAAGAAAGGAAAATCACTAAAAATGCTCTTTGGACACTTAGCCAGCAGTTATTATAGTCCCCCTCTCTAGGAGAAAAAATTTAATATTCTATAGATAATGCAGAGATTTTTTCACATTCAAAATTTAAGTGATCCTATGACTGCTACACTGTGTTAAACACACACCTTTTCAGCTCCTGTAGAAGAGTGAAATCTAGAATAGGATGACAACATCCAAGGATCCAAGATTTTGTTCATGCACTTACAAAGAACAATCATGTGTTGCATGTTTTCCTTTTCTTTGAGAAAATTTTTAAAAGCCCAAAAATAAAGATGGCATTTATAAGGAACAGTAAGAGCCATTTACAAAACAAACAAAAAATACTGTTGTTACAATCAAAGATATTTCATATTATAAATTTGCATTTTTAGCAAAGATATCAGACTCTACTGTGCATGATTTATTACTGTCATTATGTAGTTTTTATAATCATGTGGCCTGGGATCCTCATGACATCCTAATATTTATGGGATTATCATCACATATGCCCAAATGGAATCCACAGCCCGTAAAATGTACTGCTTCCTCCCATATTAAACTATTTTACCTTAGCTGGTTTGTGGTGGTCAAGTGGCTTTTTGAGAGAAGTTCTTCCAGAAAAAATCCAACAAGACTGCAGATTCTAATATGAGGTACAGTAACAATGTAAGAAACATTTCTTACATAGCGGGAGGAAGCACTAGTAAAGAAGAAACATTTCTCCTGAGATTCCAGCCGCTTGAAGAACTGTTCATGGTGAACGAGAGTTTAATTTCTTACAGAACTGTTCTCTCTTCTTTTTCCCCCACTCTTCCCAAGGTACCACCAAAAGCTCCTAAATTTATCCTATTTCTTCCAGGCTGAGACATGATGGAAACCAGAACACGAGGTTTGAAGAATATGATTATTACTTGCCTATCAACAATCAGCTGCTCTTGGTGTTTTGATTGTACAAGTTCATGCTCTCAAAACATGAAATTCAAACTCTTTTCTATATTCTCATGATTTCCTACCACCAGTAGGTTAAAGAGCTTGTTTTCATCTGCTCTTCATGTCCTGTAGCAAATGTGTGTGACTTTGATCAGTAAAGATTCTTCCACTCAGAGATAATACTTCCATTTTTTAGACCACCTGTGTCATCTGGAAACAAAGGCAGTGACTAAATACAGAACATTAGTAACCAAAATTTGTGGTTTTTAAAGGAGATTGTGGACCAAAACAGTTTTAAATTTATAATGTTTGAGATTAAAAAGGGATAGAAAATGTAAAAACTACTTTTTGCTCTAAAATATTTCTATTATATAGCAAGAAATCAAGACAAAGCATTTTCCTTGTATCTATCTATGAGTACTGTCTGAGTATTACTTCAGAACAAAGAAAGAATTTGCAGATTTCATTCTTTTTCAGTATACAGTGAGGTCCTGTTCCTGCTGGCTCACATGGTTCATCCAAGATATGGGGAGAGAATAAACAAAGCACAAGCCACCCTGTTACTTATTCATTTAAAAATGAAATAAATACTGACTTACTGAAGGACAAAAAGAATTAAATTTCAACTAATGGAACACAGAGAAATTTGGCAGTCTGCTTGAGTAACTGAAGACCACTAGAAATACTTCTATTTTTTTTTAAAAAAAACAGTTTTCCACTGGGAAAAACTAATAACAGTTAATTACCTCCAAGATATTTGGAAATCAAAATTTGCACTGCAGTTCCGCATATTAAAACTTACATAGGAATCATAATACAAGTGATGTAATTTTACAAGGAGGATTAATATCTTGGAAAACAAAATAAGTTTTCAAATAAATTTTGGAATGAAATCGAGGTTTTATGTCACCCATTAGTTTCAAGACATCTGTATTTTTTCCAATCAAGGCCTCTGAGGGCTTACCAGAGAAGGCAGAAATACCTTCCAGAAGATCTAATGGGAACCTCGCAGAAGTAAAAAGCTCATACACACACTTGAAAAAACTATGGTCGGTCAGCATTAATATAAGGGTTTTTTTAGTTAATTTAAATAAAATTGGGCATAGAAGATTGTGGTTTTTCATCTTAGAATATAGTACTTTGCACCAGGTAAAACTTTCTGGCTCAGTCTGAGTGAAAGATGAGATAAGCTTTTAAATTGACCATTAATTCAAAGTGCATTCTTGCAAATCACAGACAACCATGAAATTGAGGCCTACTTTGAATTCACTGGCAAATACTTCATCACAGAAAAACTAGAGAACATGACTATGTAGAACTGCACCAGACACCACAAACACAATTAAATTACTTGTTCTTTTTATTAATATCCTCTGAGAAAACAACAGCAGCAACAGAACTGTTGGAACTGTTGGAGAAGGATGGAAAAAAGAAAGATAATTATCTGGACATTTCAGATGTTTCTCTTCTCTTTGTCAAAAGCAAGTACATAAGCACTTTTCAGGCTGGTATGCTATTCTAATTTTGCCAACATTATTTTCCTATCAGAGCGTGAACATATTGATGAGAATATTTAAAACACAAAATATTCTTAGTGTTCTGATGTTCAATTAGGAATAAAACATCTAAGCTAACTTCAAAGAAAGAGACTACTGCATATGATGGTGTTTTGGAAATTGCTTCACATTGGAATGCTTAACTGCTAGCAGAGAAAGAGACTCTTGAGTATCATATTTTACATTAATCTGTTGCAAGAGATAGTTTTACTTCATTAAAAAGACTGCAGTCTGTAGACTGGCTAATAAAAATGAGTTTAAATCTGGTAAGTCTACTGAATGCAGAATCCTATCCCACCTATACTTTGCTACAGAAATTACACTGATTATATAGATATGTACACATATGTACATTGACACAGACTTAATTACTTTTACATAAAATGCATCTGTTCACATGTGAACTGGGTGACAGTTATTCCTCCCATTCTGTTTTCTTAACATGCATCAAATCAATGTGGATGAATCACCATGGCAGAGCTCTTTAAGGATATTTGTTAGGGCTCCACTGTGCTTTAGAGCAGGAGCTTCACAGGGATCACCTCCAATAAGGAGGTTTTTTGGATTCTGAATTTCCACTCAAACTAGTTGATAGGCCCTGAATATTTCCATTTGTGTCTGCTGAGTGGTTTGATAGCTAAATTATCTTCTCTGCTCAGATCTCTGCAAAGCCTGAGGGATGAGCAGGACTTTCCCTGGATTTGCATCTGCCATGGCACAGCACCTGCTGCCCTGGCAGAACGAGTCAGTGGCTGCTCTAAAAAGACCCAGGAAACAGAGAGATGGAAAAAGAAGCAGACTATTTTAAAGCAAATAAGAAAAGCAGAAACTGAGATGCAAAACCAGAACAGATGCTGGAGGTGTGTGGGACAATGTGATAAGAAAGTAAACAAGCAGCAGGGAGTTGCAGAGCTGAGAGATAAAAGTGAGATTATCCCTCTGCACTGAATATTTTCTGTGACACTAAATATGCCACTGAGCCAAACATTTTTCCCACTACAGATGATCAATGCACAGAGTCTTCTAAATATCTGTTTGCAAACTGATTTTCTCCACTTCCAGGCTCTGATCTGAAGGAGTGCAAATTACTTTATAACTACTGAGGGCCATGAGAGCTATGTTCTGAGCAGAGGAGCTGCTTTCAGGAGAGCAGACACCTTACTTGCACAGACTTCATTTGTCTGGGAACTGAGAATCTGAACATCCTCTTTTTTAGAGTGGTTTTTGTTTTGTGTTCCAAAAAACTAAGAAATCTCCCTCAGTCCCATCTGTCAAATGGCTCAAACTTTATATCTGGGACTGGTCTCCAGGTGTGCTGTATATTCTTCTCAATCTTTTTCACAAATCTTTTTAGTAAGTAATTTGTTCTTAGAAAGTGTTAAAATACAACCAGAAGGGAGAGATGAAGATCTTGATCACACAAGCTTTTCTGAGTCAGCAGTGAAATCCTTTGAATACATTATACAGGCTACCACCCTGAAAGTCCTTACTGTTGGAATGTGTTGTTTTGCTATTTCACAGTATGGAAGGCACATTGTATGAAATTCACCAGCTGTTTTAATTTAAGAAATGTATGCTATATCACAGTATCAGTTTACCCATTTTTATGACAATTTTCTATTTCACATGATTTACAATCTGATATGACTGGATATGCTAGAAGAAAATATTCCTCCTCTATTTGTCAGCTTTGTTGTATCACTTCAGTTTAAAGAAAAAGAGGGGAACCTTGCTCTGACTTGGCACATCTGACTGCTGACCTTTATGCTATATATAATTTTTTAAAAACAACAAAAAAACCCCAAAAAAACCCACCTAAAGTGGAAACTTTCTCTGTGACTTCATCACATATATAAATAGGCCACAGAAGAAGGGTGACTAGGAAGAACTAGTTATGTATTTAATTATCATTTCACCAGCTGATACTGTAGTCCTGGCAGGAGGGAAGAGGAAAAGAATAAATCACTGGCTATCAGTGTTTCAGCTGGCAGACTTTCCCTCCAGAAATGGCACTCTTCCATTCCTGCTTCCACCACAGGACTTTTGCCCAGAACCTAAGCCTTACAAGTGAGCCTCTTTGTCCTACCATCCTCCTTCTCTGGACCCCCAGAGTCAGTTGTTTTGTTGTAAACAGCTGTTAGAAGCAGAACTCCAGGCAGGTAGCTTATAAGAAAAGCACTGACTCAATCAAAATGCTTCCGCTGAAGCAAAATCCTTATTTGGTTGAATTTGGGGTTTGCTTTTATCTTTGTATAATAGAGACCTATCTAACTATAATAAAGACCTATCTAATTATATCACTTCAGTCAGAAGAACACAATAAATCTAATACAGGAAGCACTATAGCAAAAGCCTCTCAAAGCTTTCTCAACCCCTTCCTGAAACACTATTCAATCAAGTAAAGCATTATTGTGACTTACCCTTCAAAGTAAAAACACTTCCTCTTTTACTCTCAGTAAGAAAATCTGTAAGCTTCATTATAAAACAATTAGCATTTGAGTTAAAGCTGGAAGCTGCTAGCTGAAAGACACACAAGGATTGCAATGGGCTTTATTGAATAAGGTAACTTTTGAGTAATGATGTGAGACATTTGGAGGTTCTGATCCTGATATTTTATGTGATTACTACACACTCCGCTACAGCTACTCTTAATTTAAATCTGAGCAGACTTGTATATTCCCTAACTTTCCCCTTCTCTGCAGACATTTGCCTCTGACAAGGTGTTTGACACCTTCAAAATGGAAATATCCATGTCCCTCCTTCTCAGGCCTACATACTCCTATTGTTTGTTATATGTCTAATCTCAGACATCTAAGTATTCTTCTGTTGTATAGTAATCGTATAGTACAGCAAAAAGGACTCAAATTAATCCAGAATATCAAAGCTATCACATCAGAGAGGCACATGATAATATAGTAAAACTTTTCATATGATAGCCCCTGGAGATAAAATAATTTGTTTAGAAGAATGTGATCTTATATTCCTCTCTATTCCCAAAGCAATTGTGTACATGTAAAAGAAATGTAGTTTCATACCTAATTTTATACCTTTTCCTTGTTATTACAATAGTGTTGATACATGTTTACATGTGCCTGTCAAGATAAGAGGTTAGGTCTTATTTGAAGGATTCACTTAATTGATTTTCTCATATATAGCTAAATTCTCTTCTGGCTCAAACTAGAACAGCAGCACTGCATTTGATACAGGCATTTAGAGGGCCAGCAGAGTTTATTGGTCAAATTCAGCTTTCAGTTGCTATAAATTGAGAGAGACTTAATTGATTTCAGCTAATGTATTGTAGAGTTGCATTTGTACATTTGGGAGCCAAATTTAGGCCAAGGACAGTAAGGACTGCAGCCACAAAATGATTGTGGCAGAGAAGAAGAATTTAAATTCAGCAGTTTAGGGGCAGGTAATAAGCAGACCAAGGCAACACCAAGCTGGGTAACTGACCTGACAAAAAAGCAACTACAGTTTGCCTGTGGTTGGGTTACTGGTAGGTTGACCCCAGCTCTAAATTTCTAGCACTACCCAGTGTATTAAGCTGTTGGAGAGCAGTTTGTTTTGTAACCGCAGCACAGGTATATCCCAAGTTATAGGATTATGAAAAAAACCCCGTTGATTGACCAGTCACCTACTGCTGATAACATTTTTTCAAACTAATTCCAAATAGTTTGTTACCACAGTTCCATTTCTAAAAGATAGCTAACCACTTTCCCATGGTGTCATTTACAAAACAGCATGAAAACAACAGGCTCCAGGTGCTGTGAATTTCAAGCTGTTCCTTGTGAGATAAGTGCCATCAAGATTCCTTCATTTAGTTTTGGCAATCCCATATTTAACCATGCTGTTGAGTGTGCTGAAAGAAAAAAATTAAAGGGTTTTTCTCAGTGTTCATGTAAGGGTTGCTAGAGAGATTATGGAATGATTATTTTTCAAATTTCCTTTGAAGTACAGTTGTTATTTGGTCTCTTTTCCTACACAAGAGCTGTTTCTTGGTTGCATTTTAACCTTAGCTGAGAGCAGGGAAGGGCCTTCCAAAGTTGCACACAAAGCGTGTGGAGAATTTCTAAGTCTTACATACTTTGAAGCTCGTTTCAGATTTTTAAAGGGTACTGCAATATGGTCATAACAAGGAAAGATAATCTTGTGCTTGGAAAACATGCTCAAATATGGTTTTATAGATACAGACTGTGTTTGATATGAAATCTTATGTTTTAAATCGCAGTCAGCTTTTGGGATCCCACTCTGCAATAATTTCTGTTTTCTTCTTGAACTAAAAAGATACAAGTATCAATGAGCCATGTAGAATCAAAATAAAAATCTCTGCTTTTCCATTCATAATCATAACAACAATCTTACCGAAATCTCAACACAATGCCAGCTCAGTTTACTGGAGATTGATTATGGTGGTTTGACCTTGGCTGGGTTTCAGGTACCCCCCAAAGCCCCTCCACCACCTGCCTCCACAACTGATCAGGGGAGAGAAAATACTGCAAAAGACTCATGAGCTGGGGTAAGGAGAGGGAGAGATCACTCACCAATTACTGTCATGGACAAAACAGATTTCAGTTGGGGAAATTAATTGAATTAATTACCAATCAAAATCAGTGCAGGATAACAAGAATAACAGATCATAAAAACACCTTCCCCCCAACCCCTTCCTTCTTGCCAGGCTCTGCCTCCTCCACCCCAGCTGCCCAGGGAGACAAGGAATAGGAGTTATGGTCAGTTCACCATAGGTTGTTTCTGCTGGTGCTCAGGGAGGGAAGTCCTTTGCCTGTTTCAGTGTGGGATCCCTCCCCACACTGAAACTGCTTCAGCATGGGTCCCTTTCCATGGGGCTGCATGTTCCTGCCAGGACCCTGCTCAGGCATAGGCCTCCCACAGGTTCCCAGCCTCCTCTCAGGCTCTAGCATGAGTGCCTTCCATAGGCTGCAGGTGGATTTCTGCACCTCTGTTGACCTCCATGGGCTGCAGGGTCACAGCTGCCTCACCATGGTCTGCACCATGAGCTGCAGGGGAATCTCAGCACCAGTGACTGGAGCACCTCCTCCCCTCCTTCTCCACTGCCCTTGGTGTCTGCAGAGTTGTCCCTCTCACATATTCTCACCCCTCTCTGGCTACAATTTCTTCTTCACAACAACCTTTTTCTTCGTTCTTAAATATGCTGTCACCAAGGTTCTACTGCTGATCAACAGGGCCTCAGCCAGTGGCAGGTCTGTCTGGAGCTCGCTGGCATTGACTCTGTCAGACATGGAGGGATTTTCTATCAGCTTCTCACTGAAATCAGCCCTGTAACTCCCCTGCTACCAAAACCTGGCTGTGCAAACCCAACACACTGATGGAGAATATCAGCAAGCACAGAAAACCTTGTGAAGCCATCTGGCTTTGGGTCAGTAAAAAGGGAGACCTTTTGGGAGCAGAGAAAAGGGGACAAGCCAAGACCTGCAGGCAATCCCATTACTGGCCATGCCCTTGGTGAGGGGGAACCAGCCTGTGGCTCCTGAGAAGGACTGGGCTGTGACAAAAAGGTCCCATCAATGGTCTGGTGATCATCTAATAAATGCAGGTGGATGACTTGAGACAGGTCAGTGATCACCCCATGAAATCGTAACAATTCAAAATAACCACCTGTGAAATATCTCAAGAAAGAGACAAAATGGGGTCCTGGGCCATCAGAATCATGGGAAAAGCCCTGAGGCAGGCTAGGCAAGGACAGTCAGCTGGCAGTGCCCTCAGATGTCATACAGCAGCCAAAATAATGAATGTCTTGAACATTTTAGCTATGTTTGTGCTATGATCTTTGTGCTTGGTTTGGTGTTACCTAAGCCAGATTTAATCCTCCATTCCAGGTCCAAATATTATTTTCATACGCAACTTCTAAGTCCTAAAAGCCACCACTCACAAATATTTGAGAGGTGTTTAATCTGCAGACGTTAGTAAGAACAGATGCAGGTTTAGTCCCTAAACTAAAAACACATCAAAAGTATACCCTGTGTAAATATTCAACCACCTGTAACAGTGGCATCTCTTGCATCTTAAACTTAGCATGTGAAATTAAAATTACTGCTTCTAGCAGTAATGTGCTTCTAGCAGATGGAAATCTGTCCTGTACCTCATGTTTCTGAGCCAGTGAAAGTGGTAAAAACCAGTAAAAGCTATCTCGAGAAGAGCTGTCTTGGAGAGCCTCCTCATTCCTTCTTTGTACGCTGTGCCCAGTTGAAGCGTCATTTCCAAAAAGTGCTCCAATTAGGAGGTTTGGTAAAGTTTCCAAGTCACATTTCTGTGGGATGAGAAAGTCCAGCACAATGACTCTCTGAAGCAGACACAGCACATCCATTGAGCTATGAATGCTGTTTCCTCTCCTGCTTTTCTTTTTCCTTTATTCATTAAAGAAAGCATTAGTAACTAGTATGAGCAACTGCTGTGCTTTCAGAATTTGCCCTTCCATGGTTCCAGAGATGAAAATTCCCTTTCTCCTTTCACACTGGGTAGGAAACCTTTTGGTGTCCATCTCCTGGTGCTCTGAGGTTGCTCTGTAAAGCCCAGCTACAACTGAGTTGTTTCAGTGGTTTCAGTCACTGCACCCTGAGATGGTGGTTGCCATACTCTCTTGTACATGAAGGACACAGAAGTAGCTGCCCTACTTATATCCAAACCATCATATATCACAGATAGACATCTGCCAATTATTTTGTTTTCTGTATAAATGTCCACATGTCCCTTACCCTTGATCTGGTGCAGAACTTTCACTAACTGTGTGTGGCTTTATGTGTATGACCTAATGATATTTATTATATATATTTTATTTGTTGTATCGGTTATTTATTAGTACTTTTAGTTTTTTCCATGAGTGTACTATTGATATCCTTAGTTTTATTCAGTGTCTTTCAATAAATATAACTCAAAGGTTTCTGAGCATCAAGCAGTGGTGATTCATCTGCAGCAGCATAAGTCACTGTGGTTCCCCAGAAAGGGAACAGCAGGGGAGTTATGCATCCATTGGCTTTCCCAGTCTCATACTGTACACAAAACTTCCTCAACCATTTAAAAATACAGGACTGTGATTTAGAGTAACACAGTCATGCTTCCCTTGCTACCAGAAGCATGAGAAAAAGACAAAGGACAGAGCAGAGAGAAAGTATGGGTATATGAAGCCAGCCATGCCTTAAGCTGTCATGGTTAAATTCAGGAGTATGAAGTAAGATCCAGTGCTCTTCCTGAATGAAATCTGATTTAATCAACTTGATTAAAATTCCTGATTTTGAATCCCTGAGGTAAATAGCTCAACTAATGAATTAGAGCTAAACTTTCAACAAGAACATTCTAGTTTAGGAAATGGTTTGAGGTAAAAGAAAGCAAGGCAGAAACCCAGCCTGGAGGAATGTTTCATCCTCACAGTGGTCTGGCAGGTTCCTTCCTGGGGGTAAAAGACATAAGCCAGAACTGCAGTACAGGCTTGTGAAATGGAAAATGGAAGGAAGAAACCAGATAACTTCATAGAAAGTTTCAATCTTAAAATAGAGCTGTTTTAAGCAAGCAGTATCCTGCAGAGAGCAGAGACTGTGTGTGTGCTTACTTCTGCTTCTAAGACTTCTCTGCTGCCCGCCACAGGAGATCTGTATGAACATGATTGCTAAGGGCTGTAATTTAAAACTCAGAACAATGCATTAATAAATCTGACAAAGAACACAATGAGCACAAGTCAGACTTGGGAACTGCAGCAAATGCTGGAAAGCTGATGTGGCTACAAAAACTTTGTCTCATGACTGCCTGGATTGCTCTTACATGAGTCACCCGACCTCAGAATGTGGTCCTGCGAGGGCTGGGCTTTCCGATTACCCTTATTAGGGGTTTATTGTTTCTCAGGTTTCACACTGCAGGACTGTCATTCCAGAAAATGACAGTGGATTTGATGGAAGCAACCCCCGAGGGTGGCCAGTGATTCGTTTTGAGTGCTGTGATAAAATTGCACAAATATTTTGGTTACCGGATGAGCAGGATGCTACTGTGGTGACTACACTTAGAGAGCTCTCTAATGTGGTATTAAGAAAACCTAGTATATATTTGTGAGCATGTTTTCACTATGTATTAAGAATGTCTGCATCAGAGCAGTAAAACAGGTCCACAGTTCCAAATTACTGTAAAATGGCTAAAATAAAACCAGAATAACAATATACTAACTTAAGGGTCCCAATTTATTGAGAGACGTGAAAAGATCACACTTGCTCATAACTACATCCCTTCAGAATACCAGTTCTACTGCTCAATTCAAATCCTAACTTACTCAAGTGCAATGTCATCAGACCGGATTTCAGCCTATGCAATGAGGTTTGAATTCTGAAGCCTGCCTAGATCCAGATTTGGGAATTCAATTCTGATCCATCTTGACTTATTACAAACTTCATGCCTCCTTTTCTCCCTGAAGAGCCCAAGACTATATTTTCTTTAATGTCAGAAAGAAAATATTCTCTTTGAAAATTTCAATCTTATTTCAATACCTTCTAGCTGCTGAAATCTACATGGCTGCATTTTAAGCTTCGTTTTAATTTCTGTAGGTATTTAAGCAGTTCTCCTACTTCTTTGTTTAAAAATATACCTATAATCCATTTCTCACTTGCAAATAGATCTACTGTGGGTAAAGCATGCTTTGGCATGGAAGTGACTACAATCCAGAGGCCAAAATTTTTATTAAATGTTGTTTCATATTTTTTTCACTTCTAGAACAGATACATTGTGAATCAAACCTTTAATCTAAGTGATTGATATGCCAATTTTTACCTTCTTTGCTTTGATCTTTCAGTCCTACCACAGAGCAAATTTGGCCTCATATATAAAACTTGGAAAATCCCATGGTTATAACATCTGCTTTTTCTCACTTCCCATTCTGAAATAGTTGTCTTTTTTGTGGTTCCTTTGAGAAGTGTAGCCCAGCATCTCCTCTTAAACTTTGTTCTCTCTGTGTATTTAGACAACTAAAGACCACTGCTTCGAGATTTTTCTTATTATTACATTGCAGCAAATCACATGGTAGAGACCTTAATAAATTAAAAAAATTTGAGCATGCATTCAAAAAAATTGCAAATGTGCATGACTTTTAAGTACCTGCTAAAGTCTCATTAAGCTCATGCCTGAAGTAAAATCCACCTAAGTATTTTGCTGAACAGAGCCCTTTTGGATCAGATCCAATGCACATTGCAGCCAGTCAAAAATTCCCATTGACTTCAGCAGGCTCCCAGCCGATTCCTGGGAGGTATTGTGTGTGTGAAGTTCAGACTTCTGCCAAACTTCAGTTCTTGCTCTGACATGTGTTCTTTAGCTTTTTTACACTGTCTTCTCTCAGCAGAAAAATGTAGAAATGTTAAGGCCTCCCTGAGAGGTCAGAAAAGTTTTTCACCACCCCTTTAAATGCACTCTGGTCAAAACTGAGGCATTTAGAAAACATTCCTTTCATCCTATGAGAAAAATAAAAGTAAACACTTTCAGGTTTAATATATAATTTTAGGTCAGATAAATGTCATTGCAACATTATAATTTTGAGGTTATAACAGTATTTTTATACAAATATTCAGGATATTCATTACAAATACCATATACATGTATAAATATAGAATGCAAACTCACATTATTGTACATAATCATAATCTTCTAATGGTTTAAATAGTTAACAAAATATTTTCCTTTTTGAGAATTACAATTATAATAAGTTTATGTTCTGTTGGAAATTTCAAAATAGAAACATTTTCAGTTCAGATTAAAACTAAATTTCTAACTGTTCAATTTTCCATAGAAGAAAAATTCTTTTTTTTTCTCTTTATATCTTCTAGAGTACTTCAGATTATATAGCCTTCTACACTTACTTCTCTCTCCAGCCTTTTACCAGCAAACATGGAAATCCACTTTTCAACACCCTCCTTTATTAATAATACTTCTCCGTTGTGTATACAACCAGTACCAGAATGCAGAACTCAACTTGCACAAATGAACCTTCCAAGAGCACAATGCATCAGACATTAATCTGAAATGGGGGCTCATCATTTATCATAGCGCAGCTCAGACTTGGAGGTTTATACTATGAGCATTCTGTTAATTAGTGAGTACAACTACATGAGGCATTTGCACCTTGGCTTGCCTGTTTGAAGCAACTTAGAAGCACTAATAAATTCCTTCTAAAATAGCCTGGCAGTAAGATGAATGTACTTTGTATACAATGTGACAAGCTAAGATACATTCAGCAGAGGAGAGCTCTGGTTTCTGGGAACTGTGTTAATTTTGCAGCAGCTCATTAAATGTAAAAATTGAGGCTAAAATCTTCAGGAGTCTTAAGACCAATGAATCTCTGACGTCTAATGAGCTATACTAGTCCAATGCAGCTGGAGAATCAGTCAGTTGAATATGAAATTGAATAACAAGTATTGAATTTTAAAAAGCCTCTGCTTTATTAAGATAATATATGCAATTTCTTTTTTGTGGTCCCTGAATTCTCAAAGAGCTTCTTTACTTTCTTGCTGTCTTCTCAGTGAAGCTGTTTGAAGGATGCTTGATGGTGGGGATGGAGAGCTGGCCCTCAAGAAGTCCTTAAACAGTTTGAGTCACAGTTTGAGTCATGCTAGAGGGATCAGGACAAAATTTAAAAATTGAAATTTATCATGTGGAAATTTCAGTTACTAGGCCATCAGGAATGAAGGAAGGAAGGAACAGAGAGAGAAAGAAAGAGAGAGAGAAAGAGGGGGGGAGAGGGAGAGAGAGAGAGAGAGAGAGAGAGAGAGAGAGAGAGAGAGAGAAAGAAAGAAAGAAAGAAAGAAAGAAAGAAAGAAAGAAAGAAAGAAAGAAAGAAAAGAAAGAAAGAAAGAGAAAGAAAGAAAGAGAGAGAGAGAGAGAAAGAAAGAAAGAAAGAAAGAAAGAAAGAAAGAAAGAAAGAAAGAAAGAGAAAAAGAGAAAAAGAGAAAAAAAAGGAAAGTCTCTATTTACACAGTGAGCTGTATGTGAAAGATGGAAGGACTGAACTTTCTTCAAGGGAATTTAAGTCTCTCTTTCTATGCCTCGCTAGTCACTGTACTGGCTTTAGATTGGCCTTTCACCATAACAAGCATTCAAAGTGTATTTCTTCTGGACAGAGAAAAATTAAAATCATTGCCAGTCATCTGCTTCAAACATTCTTCCTCCTCCATCTTCTCTGCCTACCTGTTTTTTACAGTAGTGGCTCTTCAAATTTGAAGAGAATATCCGAGAAAATGGTAATTTGAAAAATCAGCTGTTGATACTACTTTGAACTTGTCCTCTCCCACACTAAAATCAGGAGTGGTGTAATTAATTCTTGAAGTGTTTTGCACAAGCCAATCCTGGTTTTGCAAAGACCTTGTTCTGCAAGGACCTTGTTCTTCAATCATTACTAGTCAAAGCAAAATTCCCCTCCCTTTCTTTCAGAACAAGATTAAGAGATATATTCTCTTTTCTTTCTTTGTTTTTTAAGATGTGAAGCAGTGCTTGCTCGGGTAAACACAGATAAAGTAGGGAGGTTATTGGAACAAGCAAGTGCAGTGACTTCTTTTACTCAATAACAAAAATAACAGATTAATTGGGAACTTTGCTCCCCAAAGAGAAAGCAGTCATGTTCTTTCTGTCAAGATTTTGAAGTAGTTTAAAAACAACCTACCAAGCAAACAAAAAATCAAAGCCAAAATGAAATAAGAAAGCCTTTAAAGCAAATAAATCAGATTACAACTGAAGACCTCACAGACACAGGTAAAGTGGGATGCTGCTATGTAAGAGGAAAAGTGTAGTCAATTTTTTTAGAGTATACTTGATAGATTCTTTAAAAGAAACAATGGTCAGGAGAGCTACAAAGTAAAGCAAAAGTCCACAACAGAGACTCTATACATATAATATGTGAGCAGTGTCCATCTGCAGAGGATCATCAAACTATTGCAAAGGGAGTGCCATAAACTGCTGAGTCTATAAGTAAAGAGAGAAAATGAATAGCAGAAAGCAGAGGAAGCCTCCACCCTTCATGCTTTCCTGACCTCTTAAGTTTAGCTAGTGCTTTTAAATCCTCTCACTGACTGTTTCCCTGGTGCTTCTCTGGCAATCTATCAGTCTCATAGACTAGTTAAACCAATAGACAGTAATTTATACTTCTGTAATTCACATAATGACTATTCATCGTCCCAGGATAAGCCGAAACATTTTCTTTCTTAGTGGAGCATTAGCTTATGTTGTACAGATATCTACATAAAGGCAGCTTACCAAAATACCCAGTTGGAACAGCCTTGTAGACAGAGGTTTAATAAATCTCTATACTTTTGGATAATTTAATACAGTTGGTATTATTACAAACACATGAAAACATAAGCCCTTAAGCTTTGCATCTCACCAGCATTATTTCTCCCTCTGTTTTATCAGCAGCTATACCAATGGTACAGCAGAGCAGCCACATCACCCTTTTTTCCCCTCAGATGACACTGCCTGGTCAGAATGTTTGTCCACAAGTCCTCTGGAATCTAAGAGGCAAGGGAGGTGAGAGGAAAAGTGGGCTACATGAGTAGTAGAATGAGTACATGCCTGATTCCAGCACAGCAGTTGAAAATGTAAAGCATAGACATCCACTCTAGGCCAAGGCTGTGTTTTTAGTTCAGCTTTCCAAAACTGAAGTGAATTATGCTGTCTTTGTGCAATGCACACTACTTCTTTACCTGCTGCATTACTGCTTAGGCACTTGAAGCCCAGACTAGGTGTGACTGCTTTAGACTGATTTTAAGCTTTGTTTTAGAGTGAGACCACTTTGTTAACCTTCTATGTTATTTTTCCCTTTATTTTTCAATAGAGAATCCATTCGAGAACAACTACAGTATGCTTCAGGCTCTAAAATCTTTAAAATAGAGCTGATGTCCTAAAAATAATATGTATTAGTAAAGAAACTGCTAAGAGCTGCACAATAAGAAATCAATAACAACAAAAATATTTTCTCTCCCTAACTTTTTACTGCCTGCCCCAAGCCTCCAGCACCTCTTGGGAGCTGTTCTGATTATACTCTTAGGCAGCTGCTTTAACACTAAGCATATTGAGGGTAGAAAGTTTTGAAATATTATTTTGTCTCTGTCTCAAGGTAGAAAAACATCTCATTAAACCTGAAGTCATTATAGAGTGGGGATATCTGTGAGTGTCTGGGTTACCAGCCATAGCATGTGGCTGTCCTTCATGGCACAAAATGCCTGAGCCCACTGCAACAGCTATATGTAATGTATATACACACTGCCATTTTTCTTCCACAGGGAAATCAACTTATCAAATATATCTCATAGTCCATGGGTGGAAAATGCCAAAGTACATGTTCTATGGTTCCATTCATTTAATGAATTGAAATAGCATCACTTCTGAACAGTTAGTGGAGACAATGAGCATTATGAGCCATTGCAATCATTGTAATACCAAATACTTTACACATAGGAGAAGTCTGGAATACTTCCCTAAGAGAAAATTATGAGAACTAGAAATATTGAAATTTTCCAGAGGGGAAAAAAAATAATTAAACCACAGTGCTATTTCATCTCTCTTAGATCTTTGTTAACCACATCAGGAAGAGAAAAAGGAGCTGTCTTCTTTTCATTAACCATGTTTAGCTTTGATACAATGGCTTAAGGAACATGGCTCTCCCCTTAGTTATTCAGTAACTTCTTACGACGATTCCAATTGTACACTCTGTAAGAAACTCATGTTTCTTATTTGTCAAAGATAAAGCTGTTCAATAAAGATTAGGGACTTCGTGGGAGTATTATAAATAGGGACAGGCAAGTATGAAAGCACTTCACACCCGTCTGTATCTGCAAAGTGATAAAACAGTGGAGAAAATCTACACGGTAACAGGGTAAGCCACCCACTGTTTCAGATACCAGGTGAGAGGAATCTTTGGGAAACACCCATGAATAAACAGTCCAGATGCTGTGGAAGGGCATGGCTGATTATCCAGCAATTCCAGTTTTTCTCGTGGAAAAGATGCACCTTGCCTACATGCAGTTGCTCCTGTTGAACAAATTTTTATTTTCTTTTATTTTACTTCATTCTAATCGCTTTAATGACTATTTTAACAGCATTATTTTCCTGACTAAAATTATGGGAAGTTGAATGTGTAGTCTGGTCACTAAGTTCACTGAAATTTGGAAGAACTTTGACACACTAAGATGGAGGAGTGGGGGGCACATGAAATCTGTGGTGGTTTCCAAGAATTTTGATACAAAACCCAGCAGTTTCTGCAGATATTCTGCTCTGAACCTTAGGCATTCATAGATGCCAGAAGTCAAGACAAAGTCTAGAGGGAGAAGACCCATGGTGTTTTCAACTGGAAAGAGCTTGAAAGAATCCTCAAAATTGTTAGTTCCTGGATTTTAAATGGACCTAATTACTCTGATGATATGGCTGAGTCACTTATGAGCAGCTTCTTGTGCCCAAACGTGGTTGTGTGGAGATGCATGAGGACTCAAGAAAGTCTGACCTACCTTCAGTTTCTAATCTTGTTGCTCCCTCCCCACAACAAAAATGAAAGTTTTAGAAAAAAATTTACTCATCAAGATAAAAAGAGGGAAATTAAAATTTTGTGAATTCCCCAGTGCCAATCCCAGCTCTGAATTAACCCAGTACTAGTGTATCTGTGCTCAGGCCAGCACAAAGGAAAAAGCACAGAACAGCAATGATTGCTCAGCAGTCAGCACTGTACATGAGGCAGGGATTTTCCAGGTCATTTTTGTCCAGTTCATCACTACAATTTGCGGGTCCAATTCTGCCAAATCAGCAGAAGTACTTCTTAAAAGAAAGCCTCACCCAGTTCTGCACAGGCAGCACTCAAAGAGTTTGCAGGGTTACTGGCACTTTTCATCAGAGATCCACTGTGAATTGCACTTTTAAATAAAGCACACAAAGATTGGAAAATTCTCCCTATTGCTGGACATATTCATATCCCCAAGGGAATTTATAACAACAGATGATTTTGCCCAGTTGAAATAGCAATACAGTTCTTGCCTGTAGCAGGCTGAGGCATGAAACAAAGAATGCACGATGAAGCTTGTGACCAAAACACATGCTGTTGTTTCTCATTTGTGGAATGATTGATGTACACAGGAAAAAAAAAAAGTAAACAGTTTTGCCTATTGATGGCCTGGTGGACAAAAGAATGGTTGGAATGAAACCATGTAAGAGGAGGGGGAAAAGTCAAGTAAAATTGAGAAATATTTCATTGCAGGCACTCAGACAACACTTCAAAAATCCCTGTAAGTGTACCATGTACTGCCCTTAGTCCTGCTGAAGGCAATGTAGAATGAAATATTATTCCATGAAAGCAGATATAGCCTAACTCTTATTCAGATGAAGCAAAACAGTTCTTACTGGGACAACCTTTGGTAATCACAGAGCCATAGAAAACTTGAAAGACTTTGACTTTCAAAGTCTTTTAGGGCTTTCCATTGCCCTGCCCTAAGGGAGAAGCAACCATATCCATGTAAATCCTGTCAAAGAGTTCTTGCCATCCTTAAGCTCCCTCAAGGCAGTTCCACCGCCTCCCCAGATAATTTACTGTCCTCCAAGCCAAGTCTCTTCAGCAGGAGAGTGGTGCAGTTATGTCCCAGGTGGAAGGAAGAGCAGCTGGAGAGCAGACAGATTCAGGGAGCCCTGGTGAGCTAAAGCTCTTCTCACCCTCATGGTCAGTCCAAGCCTGGCAGCACACAAGACTGCCAGAGAAGCTGCTCATAAAATGGCCCCACTGGGACCATTGTTGTGTCAGAAAAATACTAAAACAATACACTTCTGCCTTTATCCGCATAGTTATAAAACTACTAGTGGAGAAAATCTATGTGGTAACAGTGTAAATCATGTGCTGGTTTCAGGTACCAGGTGAGCTGGTACATTTCCATTTTGTGCAAGATGGTTTGAAGGGCAAGATTGTACATGAAGCCTTTTCACAGAAGCATGGAAGGTCTCTGGAAGGCAGGTGGTATGCATCAGGTTCTTTTTAAATGGGTGCTTTGGCCACTTTAGGAAAATCTTGACTATTAACTAAAGCATGTACTGGGAATAAGAAAGAGATTCTTGAGGGAAAGGTTAGCCTGAAAGAGGAAGTAAATATCAACATGGGAGGGCTGGAGTGAAAGGAAAATTAAGAGCAGTGTGTGAATTTCTCTGTATCTTCTCATGCAGACAAAACCCCTCTGCTTTTTTTCTGCATCAAGTGGCTAACCTGCAACCCATACTATCTAGACCAGGCTGCCAGCTTGTGTCTTATCTCCACATTCATTTAAAGAGTTGCTCTGAAAATCATTATACTTGCCTTTCACACTGACTGCAAACTTCTGCTGACATCCCCTGGTGACTGACTTCTTCCCAAATGATTCCCTGACCTTGTAATGTCTTTTTAATCAGCTTCTCTAGCTGCACATACCCTGTCGTAGACTTGCAATAGATAGATTGATTCTTACTTTCATTGCCACCAAACTAATTCTGGGATTTTAAAACTGGACAGCAAGGTATAAAATCAATGGAAAGAGCCATTCACATAAAACCATATCTATGGTGAAGCCTTATGAATAGAATTGACTGCAAGAAAAATTTATATAAAATTGTGTCAGGTATAGCTAGAAAAAGGGGCAATGCAGTGAAAAGTCTGGTCCAACATGTGTGTGATATAGCTAAGCTAGAACACCAAAATACAGTGAAAGGCAAAACTCAGGCCCAAGATAAGTGCAGCATGACACATCAGGTTAAATTTAACACTTACCAGGAAATATAAACCACTTGTCCCTGCTAGCATTAATTTTTATCTTCATTTAATTTTCATGTGCATATGTAGAAATAGCCTAATCCTCATGTTGTCCTCTGTGTCTCCCAGAAACATTCTGAATCACTCATAAAAACTGACTTCCTAAAGTCTTGAATAAATCCTTTAAATGTGTCATCACAGAACTTGAATTCTTGTTACTTTCCCAATTAGTATTCATACACTTCTTCAATTCAAATCCTAATCTCTCTGTTATTAGCTTATCACTAAGGTTAATAGCTTAATTCACTCATATCCAACCATTCAATGCTATGTAATATAATGTGACATTATATTGCTAATACTTTGGTTTTTCAGTCTATATGGAATAACTGAAATAAAATTATTTTCATATGGTTCAGTGGACCAAAATCAATAATTTTGCCAGCTGATGATCTGGCCTCCCATGTTCCAGGTTTTCTTTACTTAGGCTGCAATCTGTGGCCAGACACCATTAGATTGTCCATTTGCCATACTTCAACAGTTATCCTACAAAATAATGAATATGTCTTGGAAAACTGGCTATCAAAAAACTATTTAAATTTTATTCTAAATAAAATGGTGGAAAATATTTCTACATAGTTTTAGAGCTTCTTTTACTGGGAAATGTTATTCAAGTTTTAATGGGATTGAAATTTTCTTTTGCAATGCAGTCATTACGAGATACTGTTGTTTGCCTTTTGAAAACAAAATGCTAGCTTGGGAATGCAGACTTTTATTTAAAAATAAAAAAAAATGAAATGCAGCTGACAAAGTTCAGATAATGGACGGAACAGCATAGCTTAAACCAACAATATATTCAGCATACTGACATGATATCTTTTGAAATCTCCATCGGGTCTTTTAGCTTACAGTAAGCCATTGCAGAATCCTGGGCTGTTGTAGAATAAAGGCTTTGCTCTTTCAGGCATGCACCAATTTCCAGTAATAAATTTTTTTTCAGCTTCTCTTTTCCACCAGATCAATTAATATTCTACTTGGTGAGCATAGAAGTTTTTGCTACCTAGGTTCAGAATCCTGCAAGTAATGCCAAAACTCTATAAAAAAATTCAAAGAGAGAAAAATGTGATTAGTGGAATGTCAGTATGATCTGTCAATACTGCACACTATTCTGGTTAAGACACAATATACCTAAAACTGGTAGAAATCCAATAAAACAAGGATGGGGGAAATGGGCACTAAAAATGAGAGCCACTGGAATAGATAGAACAGAAGACTAGCAGCTGGCTTCCTGCCACATGGGGTACTTGTACCAGCCCAGCTTCTCAGGGGTCTGTAAAGCCTGTGATTATAGCACCTGCTACTCAGGATAAAGGCTTAAAGTACAAACTGTAAAGTTTTAAAGACTATATTGTGGCTAGGAAAACTTACAGTCTTGAGACTTGCCCCATTCCCAAAGTGAAAACACCAGCAAGGGGCGGACTTGTTTCACACTGGCTTTCTGAACAGGACAGAACTCAATAAAGTTAAAAAATTAATTCTATTACTTTTCTATCTCCTAATGTGAACAGCTCTATTCTGTCCTTGAATTGAGCCCAGTACAATTTGTTTAATTCTCGAAAGAGACCGAATGTGAAACTTTACCAAGTGTTAACCTAAAATTACTGGCCAGCTGAACCAGCAGTGATGTTTAGCAAGCTGTGCATTTTGCAGCAACCTGATGACATTACAAATAACAGACTGATAGGACTTGTAGGAAGATTTCACTCTAACCTCAGCAGGAATATGATGTAAAGCCTTTAGAGTTTTGCTTAGTAAGTGAAACAAGCTTGTAACTCCATAAGATCTGCATCTCACTTGGCTGAACCATCTCAAAAAATCATCTTGATCAAGCCAAGATGTCAAGAAACTCAGTCAGCCTCCTGATGTAATGGGAGGCTCTCAGAGATGTCAGAATTGCACTGTGGTGGGAAGACAAACTGAAGATGGAGAAAATACATTTAAACAGCCATGAGAGTAAGAGCTGAAATTAATATTTATTGCCTAGACAAGCAAATATGCTGAAAGAGAGACAAGTATCCTGACAAGTTGGTAGACTTGGTAGCCCTGGGGTGGACAGTTAACATTCAATAGTGGTGTGTCCAGGAAACAAAAGGATTGTGTCATATGTTCTGTGTCTCAACTCCTGTGGCCATATTTCAAAACATTCACTCCTTTCCTCTCTTCCTCAACAACAACAACAATAACAAATTTAAAAAAATAAAAATAAAAAATAAATCCTACTCCATCTTACCTAATCCTGTAGCCAGATCTTGACCCCACTATAATAAATGCAGCAAACAAAGCTCTGTCACTCCTGGAGAAGATTCTGTTTCACAGCAGTGAAGGAAACCACAGGTACACGGCCATTCATTTTGCTTGTTATGTTTTTTCCCATGGTTGGAGTGCCATGGTTTCTAAATCTGATTGCTTAACAGCTGATATGCATTCATGTTGCATGATATATGGTGAGGAGGTTAAATATAAAACAGGATGCAAAATTTTATATGTTTCAATAAAGAAATGAGAGGCAGAAAGTCAACCAAATCGCAGTCAAGATAAATGTCAGGAGTTTAGTGCAGAAAAAAAAGTGTATGCCTGAATAAAATCAGCAAACCACATGATCAGCATCTCAAAAATCTTGAAAAATAACCTTAAAGAGTATTAATTCTGTGCAACAAGATAACAATGAAAGTGTAGCAGATGTACTGTAGAAATGTATTGTAAGAAAATGCTTTCTTGCAGCAGTGGCAACAAATCTGAGGCATTTCTTTGAGACACTCTCCTGTTTGGTTAAATAACAATGAATTCACAGAAATGTGACATGGTGATAAGAAGCTGCTGGAGGAAGGCTGAGGGTTTGATTCACTCACTGATTGAGTACACTTGCACCAAACTGCATGGAGTTCAAGCTGCTCTGAAAAAGGCAATGGTCAGGTGAGACAGAGACTGGACAGACCTCCTAGTTCAGTACTGGCACACAGGAAGCATCAGCAGAAATTCAGAAGTCACTGTTTAGATACTGCAAGTTACACAGAAATGTGCCTGGAAGTGCTGTCACATAGGACACCAGCACATCCTGTTTCATTATACTGTTTCTACAAGGAGGTGTCTATCCTGTACAGACACAGGAATTAGTGCACAAAGCCAACTACAGGGCAAGTGGTAGGCATTGCTTCTAGGACACCATTTCATTGTGAATAATTTAACATAACTTTAGGGTTTCTTCCATCTCCAAAAATCATTATAAAAAGAGTAGCAGAAACATCTCAACCATAGTAAAAAAAAAAAAAAAAAAAAAAAGAGAGAAAAAAGAAAATAAAAAAGGAAGGTAAAGAGCTTCTCTTTGCTGTGCAAGTGCAAGCAAAATATGAGCAAAGTCAATGGCACTGACCTTCCTATTGTTGAAGGGAAAGCAACAGATTCTTGAGAGTCTCCAGGGCAAAACAAGGGAGACCTTGCAAACATGTCTCTGTAGGGGCTCTAAACAATAGCAAAGGTTCTTTCCCAGGGTTGAATTTCTCTATTCCTTTGGCACACTTTCACAAAAGGGTTGGGTCCTTTGAGGTTATCTGCAATGTGCTTATGCTCAGAGCATTAACATGCCTGTTAGCTCTGTACCCTCAGCATACTTTTACCGTCATTAAAGAGTGATTATAACTCAGAAAAAAAAAGGAGTATCTTGGAGATGAGACACTGGACTGAAGAAAAGCAGGCCTCTAGGCTCTTACCTCTTCTCATGGTACTTCAGCCAAGCAGCATGCATCACATTTCTATTAAACATATACGCTTAGCTCAGAAGCTCTTTGAACAGAGATTATTTCTTTCCCTGCATATGTAGGTATAGAATAGCAGCATTTTGAAGCAGTGGCCTCAGCCAGAATGTCTTTTAATCAGCAGTTATACACTAAGAATTTTAGCAACTAAGAAAAAAACAATTTTGCAGGCCTCTTTATTAAAAAAAGTATTTAAACATCATATGGCAACTTTTTTTTTTTTGAGAATACCGAACACTTTTAAGTGCACTGATGTTTGGCTGTGCTGCCTCTCAGTTTCCCAAACACACGTGTACATTTCTTTGACCATATGCTGTTGCTTTCCAGCCATGTGGAACAACATTTCTTTGCAGTATTGACACTGTTGGGATGAATCTGCCATCAGCAAGCAGATTGTGAGAACCTCAGCATGTGCATTAAGAGTTTGCTGTTGACAGCTGCAGAGGCTGTTGGGTTTGGACATAGCTGTGGACAGCAGTGGTATTTTTAATTACCTCAAAGGATTAAAGTAAGACTGCATTCAGCATCTCACCAACTTTTAAGTATGCCAACTGAAAAGAAGCTCAGGGGGAAAATAAAAGGCATGTTTTGATTGTCAAACTGCTTCAGTAGTAGAGATTACATGCTACTTTGAACATTATATTGAAAGTGAATGGGTGTCCTATTGTTAGTAGGCAAATACCCATGCCATCAGAGCAAACAAGCTACATACCTATTTTCCACTGGCAGCAACTTCCAGCCCAAAGGAGAATACAGATTTAGTTCCATCAGCTTCAGGTTGATTCAGTGCTACATGACCACAAAGTGCCACAGGATCCCTGCACTCCTCCTCTCCATCCCGGACTCATCTCATGCAAATTCACACTGTAGTTGTGGACAGAGGTTCTCCTTTTCCAGGACACATCGACACTGGGAAACGAGGGCAGAGAGCTATTGCAGGTACACAGGAAAGCTGCAAACTTGGCTGCACAAGGATGCTGTAGAATGTCACAGCTACTGATGCAAAAAGCTTGGTAAATTACTGCAAAATTGTTATCTGCCTAACCCCTCATAGTGCTTCAGCTATATAATATTAAAAATCCTGCCTTTTTTTTCAGCCAGAGTATTTAGCTGACTTTTCTCTGTGCAACAGAATCCTCTTCATTTTAACATGTTATGCATGAAATTGACTCTGTCATATTAAGGATGCAAAAGCTAGATGGTGGCTCAAGATTCATGGAGGTGAATGACCTGATCTAAACCCAGCAGAACTACTCCTGCCTGTTGCAGTAAGCTTCTCCCAGGTGTACAGCTGCATAACAGTATTGCCAGCATGGTATAGGCAGCTTGTATTTCTGAAAAAAATTAGGATTAGTATTATGGAAGCCTGTACAGTGAATCATCCTCACTGCATGGACAGAAAGTATGTGAAATAATTTATACCATTTTAAAACACCATTTTCCTGAATTTACTAAATACAAGCCTGCTCATCCCTTTGGTATGTGTACCAGCTGTGTTTGTATTTACCACTGCCCACTTCTTTCAGAACTTCTGCTCTGCCTAAAAGTTTACTAATGGGCAAGCCAAATATGCTGCTTTAACCAGTTTTGTGAATCCTGGGCTCTGCACTGAAATCATTGTCCATATCCAGCAATGACAGCACTCAGCAGAAACTGCAATTACTCAGCAGTTCTGTTGAATAATAATGAGGCAAATAGGCAAAAGTAGTGAAAAATGTTTATGCTGGGCTAAACTCTTAGCTCAGCTACACAAGGTTATCCATATTTGAAATACACAGAACTGGCTTTTTGTGGCAGCTGTGGTTCATGTCCTACACAATAGCAATGGGGAAAAGAATGAAGTGTATCAGTGCTAGAAATATTTTAATTGAAATAGGATTAAATTTTAATTGCCTCAATTTAAAAGATCAGTTTATCAAATCCACTGTCTTAATCCCAGTTAAAACGCAGTCAAGCATACCTGTGGCTCTTCAAAATAGCTAGAGAACATTTTTTTTCATGTTAAGGCAGGCAAAAGCCACTTCTTCTCTGCCTGGGATAAAACATATATGAGATGAGCTGCTCATTGGTCACTTCTTCCAACCTCACCTGGGAACACTTGTAGCTGTTGGAGAGTGACTATTTATAGGAAATTAAACAGCTCCAGATGTAATACTTCTTCTCTAAGTGTAAGAAACTCAACCTCTCAAGGGGTAAAAGTGAAGATTTAATCAGTCTTTACACTTATATATTTTTTAAATTATTTAACTTTTATTACTGTTGCACCATTTATACAATTACATATAATTTCAATGCATCCATTGTACATTTTGTTTTTTCATTTGTTTTCCAATGAGTGTGTGTTGGTGTCTGTGACACAGAATGGAAGAGAAACTGGAACTGCAATGAACGCAGACTTTTTCATTTCCACTGACCAATAAACAGAACTACAGGTGCACCCAACCACGGACATGCATTAACTCGTCATGAGAAATCTAGGTAGGCTAAGTAGGATGAGAATGCTTTTTACTCCCAAAAAATATTTGGAGAGGAAGAATTGGAGGATTGGCATTGAGAAATATGTGGACAGCTAAGTGGGTTTTGTCTGAAAGTTGGCATTCATCCACTGCATAAAAAAAAATATCAAAATAAGAAAGGCTGTAAATAAAAAAAAAACACAGAAAATACTGCTTTCATAAAGATCTGATTGCCTTGGCACAAACCTAGTGGGCAGAATCAAACGCATCACTCCCAAACCCCATTACGGAACAAAAAGAAGATTTTGATAAACTGGTGGAGTGCATTTACAGCAGTTCAGATACAAAAGATGTGCTGTACTTTCAGACATCCATTTATTTAATTTTTTTTTATCCAGGACTTGTGTCAAGTTGGCAGAAAGTATATTAGATATTTCCCCACAAAAATACTATTTGGATTCTCCCCCCTCCCTCCCTCCCAACTTGATGGGACATCCTTTTCATTTTTCTCTTTTTTTTTTTTCTCCTTCTTTTCTGGGCAATACATATTCACTATTTCAGATCTGAAACGAGTTAGTATAGCTGAAAAAATAAAAAAAAGACACAGGTTGTTTTAAGTGGTTGTTTCAACAGGCTGTCCAATTTATTCTTGCACTGCTATGGTTTGATCCGAATTAGTCGCTGGAACTTCAGAAGGTTTCGCTTCCTCTGCAGGGGCTGCAGGGTCCGAGGCCTTAGCAGTCGAACTAGGTGCTGCTGTTGCCGCGGGCTCCTTGGAAGAAGGCGCAGCCTCGTTGCTGCTAGGTTTTGAGTCTGAAGCTGGGGCCACTTCACTTTTAGTTTCTTGGGCTGCAGGCGTTGCGGGAGCCTCAGTCTTTTTGGCTTCCCCTTCCTCTTTGCTCTTGTCATCTGCTTTACTGGGAGCCGTGGCTTCTGAAGGCTGGGAAGCTTTTGCATCGGTGCTAGGCTCAGAGGGTTTGGGTGCTTCGCTACTGGCAGCGGGAGCAGAGGCAGCAGTTGGCTCCTCTTGCTTGGGTGCCTGTTCGGTGTTCTTCTGTGGCTCTACTTTTGCATCGACAACAGCCTCCGACTTCTCAGGTTCTGTTTTCTGGGTTTCTTCCTGGGTCACTGTTTTCTCCTTCTCCCCTTCTTTTTCTTCCGTCTTATTGGCAGCGACCTGAGTATCCTTTTCTCCCTTCTCCTCCTTGTTGTTCTCCTTCACTTCTGTGGTCTCTGTGGTTTTCTGGGCATCTGCAGCCTCCTTTGGAGTCTCCTCTTCCTCAGTTGCAGCTCCTTCAGCCTTCTTGTCTTTGTCTTTAGCTTTTTCATCATTGACACTGTATCCCTTCTTCTTCTTGCTCAGTTTTCCTCCCATGTTGGAGCTCTGTAACAGAAAAGAGAAAGAGTTGATTACCCAAAGCCCAGAATTCATCACTGAGAGAATAAAATTCAGATCAACTGAGGTGCAAAGGAAAAATTGATTCTGGCTCCTGGAAAGGAGACCACATGAGGTTTGGTAAGATGTTGTCAGCTGAAAGTACTAATGCTGCAGAGCACCACTGCCACTGAGCTTACATCCTGCTCAGCCCTGCAGAATGTCAGGCAGCAATACCCCTTCTGCCACATCCCCTTATGAACAATCCTCTGAACACCTCTAGCCCTGCTTATAGTGCATGGGGGAGGAAGGGAATGGAGTAGCAAGAAGTAGCAAGATGATGGAGGACTAACACACAATCACAGTCTTTATTGGCCTGAGTGGAAGTAGAAAAAAAAACATATTTATAGTCAGGTAGGGAATGAACTGAATTTGACTGTCAATCTTGGCACCCACACCTGGTTAACACAAAGTCCACTTTCACTTCAGCAAAGGCTAGGAACCATCTTTTCTTTAAGGTTTGGAAAAATCAAAGGAAGCCTAGAGTCAGGGAGAAAGCTAATGTAGAAGACTCCATCTACTCCCTGCAGCTCACTGCCTGTTACCCTGAGAGCCACTTTCTCTTGCATGCACAGCCTTTGCAGAGGGCTGATGGTCCCCAGAGGCCAGGAGCATGTGTTTCCCTCACCCAGAGGGATGTGGGCACCCAGATCCAGCTGCCCCAGCAGCAGGAGCATCTCCCATGCACAAAGTCCCATCCAGCTTTGCAGCTTCCACAGGGATCACCTGCCTGAAGCCCTGCATTCCAGCACCCTGCAGGATGGGAAACTGCTGGAGCTTCCTGATACACAGCAAGACTGTGACCAGTCCACAAGACTAAAGAAACAAATACAGGCACTTCTGACCACAAGCCTACATGTGGCATGTGACACGATGCAATAAAAAATGGGAGAATAAGGAGACATATTTGTAGCCTCTGCTCCCAGTTTTCAAGCATGATAAGCAATTAGGTACACTGTTCACTTATTTAAAAGAAGTTGAGCACGTGTGTCACCAATCAGTGTTTATATAGCCTTTATGTGGGAATCTTAACTAAGAATGTACAAAATCCTTCACAGTACTTCAAAGCAAACTTTGTCTACAAAAATAGAAGGAAAGATAGATATATTGGGTCAATCGTGAAAACAAAAACCTTTATGAATGGAGGGAAAAAAGTTCCATTTCTAGTATTAAAGCAAATATTTAATTCATGCTTAATGAAAGGTTAAAAAAAATATGTCTGTGTTTCCTACTATTTGAAAATATGAGAAGGTGACTTTTTTCAAAGAACTGTCAAACAAATGTTTAATGTTAAGAACTTCTCCAAGGGAGATGAATCATTCTAATTTTCTGTTTTGCACAGGTAGATATAATTGTAGGGTGTATATTTTTCACACACTTGCTAAAACTGTGAATACAAATCAGTAAAAATTCATAGGATTGCTCATAACAGGCCGAATATAAAGTAATATTATATACAGCTAAGAACTAGCTGCCTCTCAGTAGATTTTCTGCTATCACAGATACAAGCCCAGGAAGAACCTAATAGCCAAATATCCACACGTCTTGGGCAAAAATGAGCTATTATGGTCAGCAGAGATCTCTCTGACTTCAGCTTTCAAAAAGAGTAACAATTTGCAAATACTAAACGTTATCACACAGCCCTGCAAAATGGTAACGTGAGGTTACTGAAACACTACTTTGTTGTCTGAAATTTTATGGGAACAGCAATAAAGAGATTAACTTCCACAGAGTCACAGCTGAGCAATCTAATCTCTACCTTCATGACAGAGTTATCAGGTTTTTAGGTATTTAGGGCAGGCTATGGATATTAGTTTTCTTATCTGACAAATGTATAGTCTTCTTGATTACTCCATAAATATTGCCCTGTTTATTGTTTATGTGCAGTTAAAACCATATACTTTGAAAAGGCTTTTGCAAATCAGCAGGATTGGAGATTTATATTGAAGCCATGTGTGCACCCCAGTTTGTAATCCCTAATAAGGCCTTTATTTGTTTTCCAGCAAAGTCCAGGTACTGTGAGCCTAATTTCATTTGTTGCATCTTCTGTGTTTTTCATGATTTTGCTGTTTCATGAACAGTAGTAACTCACCACAATTTATATTTCCTTCCACAATAATCTTTTGATCTCAGATACAGTTGGATGCAGAATGTCTATGCCAAAGGACCTTTAATAAGTGGAGATGCACATATATGATAAAAATGCTCCCAAATTAAGAAAAGAAACATGCACTGTATTTGCTTGGAGGTACACTGTGAAATCTCTGTGTCTCAATTTGCATCACAGCCAGCTGGCTCAAGATACTGGAGCAGAAGATGGGGAAGAGGTTCAGAGACTACCATTATGGTCTGTTAGCAAATATTTACACTTACAAATGAACTGCCATCTTCCAGCACAGTTTCAACTGCTTTATAACGAAATAAATTCACTCTTTGTGACACTAAATCTCATATGTCTCTGTTAAAAAGAGGCCTAGATCATTGTGATAACAGCTGTGCCAGGCTATGATGCAAAAGCAGAGCAATCATTGGGGTCATCGCCCAGATAGCAAAGTTATAATGTCCCTTTCCCCCTATATCTGATTTAGAAACATTCCTCCTCTACCCAGACTTCTGATAACACATCTGGCCTCCCCTGTCACCTTTTCCAGAAACAGCCCCCATATGCTCCAATGCCTCAAACAGATGCTGATCTCATCCCTATCCCAGCGTGAAGCACAGCTCTGAACCATCCAAAGCAGAGAGAGTCCCAGGGTGGCAGACACAAAGCAGGCCTTAAAAACTATTTTAAAATAACAAGCAGCTATACGTGTGAGAAAACCAGCATGTGGACCACAACACCTAAACATCTCTGTGACCGTGCTGGATATTGCTGCAAGGATAATTCTGCCTGGTGCTAAATGAAAGTGAGTGTCAGTGAAATGTCTCCCAAGCGAAGCAAAGTGCAAAAAGTCCTTGAGATGTGAATTCATACAGTGTTAAGTCTACTCTGTGTTACTACATACATGTTAACACTTGAAAGAGTACAGACCTCTTTTCCAACCCCCATCAAAGGACTAAATGATGGAGAAAGGAAAAAGGGATGCATCCCTCTGTCCCAGTGAGACCAAGGGTCTTGGCTTCATCGGTCAGCTCTTCCACTACCCCTGCCTCTCCCTAGCCCCATAATCATTGCATTCAATCTTATGAATAAAGGACACAGGACAAAAATTTGCCTACAACTATTAACCACAATTTACAGGCTAAACCCCAGTATGTCTTCATCTATCTGCACTTCCATTGACAAGTACAGGTTTTTAACTAGCTTGAGCAGCTGCCAACTGAGCATAATTATCTTTGTAGCAAGCATGTACCAAAGGAAGATCCTAGAAAATTTTGGTGCTGAGCACCATTCCTATAAAACAGCACAGCATTTGATGGCTATGCCTTCTTACTGCTGGAAAGAAAAGGGTCTAGAGAGAGACAGTCCAGAATAAGAAGCAAATATATATCAGCAATTTTCAGGGAACTTTGGTGAACAACTTTGCAGACCAGTGCTTCAGAAAAGCAAGGTAAAATATTACACTTGGAAGCTACAATAGACTTTATCTTTTTTCCAGGCTGTTCAGTACTTTTTGCACTGTTCTTCATGAGGAAAAAAGAACCAGATCCAAAAATCACTGTGCCTGACTGTAGAAGAGCTACTCCTTGAAACAGGAACAAGGATTTCTTCAGTTTCTAGAAGCAGTTGTATGTTTTGCTCATCCTTAAGTTTTCAGAAACAGAACCAGAGAGCTTGCATAGTTATCTTTCTTATTGTATAGTAGAAATAATCTCTGCAGTGGATTATTTAGATTAAAAAATATCATGGGTACATGGGTACCTGGAGAATGTTAAGCACTTTGAAATTTGCATAGCTGTGATGAACTCAAAGATTCACTGTCCATGACACCACAATGCAAGAGGAAGAAGAACTCACAGAATATTTCAAATTTTCCATCTGAAGATTCATAGACATGAGTGCCTGGAACATGGGCAGCATACATTTGTACAATTTGTGGAAATAATTCGGAAGTTTTATACTGCAAATTGTACTTCTACATTGAAAAAGTACCCAGAATTAGACCCTTACTATCTCTTTTGTCAGTAAAGATTTGTGTGCCCAGTTACTTTTCTTATTTGCTTATAAACCTCTAAACATTTATTTTAACATAGGTTTTCACATGCCATTAAAGAATCTATTACAAGAATGGACTTGCTACCACCCTCCCTCACAGAGCTGCAAGCAGGGCAACAGGAAAGGACAAACACACAGGTAGCACCTGGATGTTGCTTCAGTCAGATGCCAAAGCTAAGCTTCCAAAGCTCCTGTTCAACTGCATGCGAAGCGTGAGGAGTTCAGTCCATCTCCAGAAAAACCAGTTCAGGCAGACAATAGGTACCTTCTGAAATTCCACTGCCTCCAGCACAGTGCAGGCACGTGCAGTGGCTCAGGCCAAAGTAGCCCTTGCACAAGCCTGTTCCCAGGCATGAGTTATCTCATATTGCCTGCAGACAAGTGCTGTAAAATGCACATCCCTCACAAGGCAGGGTTTCAACACTCCAAATCAAATGAAATACCAATCCCAGAAACTGGCCTACCCCCCAGGTGCTGAAAAGGAATAGAAAGATCTTTTGAAGAAACCATTACATCTCTGTGCCTCATCGATTCACCCTATACCCTCATTTAAAAAAAAAAAAGGCAAAAGGTTTTAATTAAGGGACACATATGGGTACTGAAAGAAGCAAGGGGTATGCAAACACAGGTTTTGATAGATTTTTATGAAATTTTTTATGAAAGAAAAACACACAAAACTTACTTCTTGAAATATGCAATAGAATTTTATGCTCCCCTTTACACATACACACACACACACACACACTCAGAGATGTTCCTATCTCACCAGGCCACGTCGATCAGTTTTCCAGGTTAATGTCAGAAAATGTCTGTTAGCATACCCTTAGGAAGAACTACACTTGCTAGCCTTGTCTTATAGGAAAAAGGCCATGTTTTTCTGTTATTTCTCCATTATCCTCACACATCTTCCTTCTCCTCTGATTTTACTTGGAACTAACAGAACAGAAATGCTAGGAAACACACCCTCAGCCAGCTCTCCCTTCTGAGGAGATGCTGGGTTGGCACAAAGCTCTGCACATCAAGCAAATCTGCACCTGCAGGGCTGTGAGCATCACCTGCACACCTGCATGGATCCCAGAGCAGCAAAGTGCTCGGACATGAGATGCACACAAAAAAATATGACCTGGTTGTTCCTTAGCTCTGTACAATTTTGTGTGTTTAGTGCTGTGAGACACACAGTAACAAACTGGGAACATCTCAGCTTGGCACTAGCTCTGTTTTCTTCATGGAACACAGATAATTTTTAATCTCTCCCTCAGCATGCGCACAGCCCTGTAACTACTGTCCCTCCTTTCCTTCTTCCAAAGCCTTGTGAGTCTCAAGATTTATGAAAGGGGTATAGAGTACAAGAGCAGTGAATGGTTAAAACACAGAAATTGTGCTCACTTGATTTCCTAACCTTGATATTCAAAAGAAGCCGATTTAAATTTTGGGACCTACCGGTTTTCTTTTAAAATGAAGACGAAAAGGAATTCTAGGAATATTGCCAGATTTCAGTTCTATATTTCTCTGGTGAGAAACAGAATACATTAATGCAAATTTCTTTAAAAAAAGGGAACTTCAGTTTTTATATTACTTTTCAATTTCTCAGGAACATGTACACCACACAAAAATGGGAAGCAGGCTCTTTAATATGAGCCTTTTTTATTAATATGTCTAAATTATTATCATTGATATTAGACTTCAATTAGTCTACAGTTACAATAATTTAAGCACACTGCAGGCTGATACAAAATTATCTCCATCTATTTAAGAACTTGTGCATGAATAGCTGCTTCATTTGAGAAGCACGACTGCTAGTAACACAGCAAGCTATTAGAAAAGTTAACAATCACATGACATTTTTCTGAGAGCAAATTAAAAAGTTGTTCCTGAGATATTGGTAAGATTTACATGAAATACTTGTGCTCAGAGGTGTGTATTAATGAATCAATTAGGAACCAAAATTTCCAAGAACAGATGAGGGGTGATGATTGGCAGATTCATAACGGCTAAAGATTTTTGCCAGAAGTATCAATTCGTATAGTATCACCCTGAAACTACAAGTACTTCACATGTGTAATCCATCTTTGCATCCTGCGTGTAAAAAAGGTAGATCGCTAGGCAGAATTCCTGAAAAAAAGTAAAATTTGTCCGTTATTTGATCAAAGAGTGATGCCAATTTTACGGGTTACATTGAAAACAACTGTTGGAGACTCTGGACTTTCATCCTCCTCACTTGGAGGACGCTACAGACAAAGAACCTGGACGTACCACAGTGAATGAAAATCCACTGCTCAGCCTGGCTGTGGGCAGACACCAGCACTACCTGTGCTGCAGGAGGGTCTGTGGGAACAAGCACATCACAGCACTGCCCTATGCAGTCTGTGTGTCACTCCATGTGAGAGCTACTTGAGTGAAGTACTGACCTGTGTGCTGCAGAGTCACTCTGGAGGAGTATGTTCCCAAATATAACACACCTCATTGCTACAACACACAAGGAGCCTCTCCAGCTACAGAGCCATCCTGCAGAAAACCTAAGCTGAACATTGGCCTTTCTTCCCTTCCTGAGTCAATGAGCAGCATGGAAGAACTGCTCTGCTGTGTGCAAACTCCCTACTCACCCCAGGCAAGGCTGTGCTTTGTAGGCAGAGATAAGATCTTTTATTAGACCACCTAGTAGGGATAGAGATAACAGCACCCCTATTCTCCTTGGACAATTGTCTACAGCTGACACATTTTTGTGTTAGCTTCCTTTGTTACTTTCCTATTGCTGGTTTCAAATCAGAATTGCAGTGTTTTGCCGCATGTGGGGCTTTTTCACCCCACAGTACTACCTTGCCCGGCAGTGCAGATACAACTGCCAGCATGTTCAGTTTCATCCCTGGCAGCAAATCCAAGGCTATTTTGCATTGTGTATAACAAAAACAAGTCATATCAAAAACCGAGCAAAACAGAAGCAGCATAAAATATATTATTTTTACAGTGCAGTGTATGTATTGCTCAGCTTTGCATTCAGTTCATCTTATGCTCTGATTGCTTGCATTCAAAATTCTGCCATCAATTTCTATTTATTTGCCTCATCTGCTCCATTTTGTTTACCAGTCTTCTTACAGACTCCAGACCCAGCTCACATTCAAAGCATTTCTCCTATATTCAGATTAACTGCAAATGTTCTTTTTGTTGAATAGTAAAAGCAGCTTGCAGACATGCTCATGCAGGCACACACATGCAGCCAAAAGTCAGCTTGCCCCAGAGTGAGATCTTAATCACACTATTGTTAGGCACACGGTTGGAAGAGGAAACTCTGCTGTAAACACCTGCTTTGCAGAGACTGAGATTAACCTTACAAGAGCACCTCTTGTAGAAACAGCTTGCAGGCTTTAAATAACCTGAAAGACCAAGGCAAAACATAGAAGCATATGCCTTCTCCTTCTTCTTGCTAAATTGCCACATCATCTGGGGGTTTGTGCATGTCTCCTCAACAACCAGTTTAATAAATATTTTATAGTAGCCAGAGTTTTCTAACCTGTACCCTAGAATTAAGTTCCTATGTAGGAAATTATGCAAATTTCAGAGGTGGTTATTACCCGCATCTTTCAAGCTGTTTAGGTCCCAGGACATGCACCACTGAGGGAGAGGTGAGATTCCACACATTTTATTCCAGTTACGGCCAGTCACTTTTTGTCTCCCTCAAATACTCAAGACTCCACCACCATGTCTAATTACAAAAACACACAAGGTGATAAAAGTCTAGACAATGGGATTATTTCCTTTTAAATAATATTTTGCTTGAATTCTGTCCCTCCAGTGCAATCCCTACAATGGAGTTCAACACCACAAATATGCTTGGCTTCTAGACCCATGAACAGTTCCTCCTTTGGGTGCCTCCAAAGGCTTCATCAAAAATGTAGCAGTCAGATGCTAGTAAGCAATGAACACATTATCCTCCTCCACACTACAAGTCCTGCTGAAGAGCAGTGGTGGGAAGACCTCATTCCTGGAGGGAGGGCACACTGGAAAAAGGAACCAAGCTTAACACCTATAGCTTAAGTTTCCCCTAGCACATGAAGAGAGTTGAAACCCATGCTTTCTACACTAAAAAAGGAAATTTTCATATATCTTCATTTACCTGTTTACTTCAATAGCAAAAGGTTTTGGTTAGTTTGTATAAATAGTAAACTTACCTGCCATTTCTTAAAATAGGCATGGAGAGTCACATTCACACTTCGAACAAGGCCTCTGGGTATTTAACTAGGGAACTGTCACTGGAGACAGTTATTTATGCAGGTCGACATTTACATTTTCTCTGTCTAACATTCCACATTCAAAAACACCTCTATTACTTTAATGCCCTTTTAAATGGTCAAACTAGTTTTAATCAAACTTGAAAGAGTCCTTAGACTATAAATTATAGTATGCTATAAGAAATAGATGCATTAATTTTGAAATCTAGGAACTACCAGTTTTGCTTTGAAAATGGGCTCTCCAAGTCATTGCTAAATTCTTCCTTTTTTTTCTTTTCCTTCTAATGGTGCTGCTCGCTGAAAAAAGCATTGGCTCTAAAAATTGTTTTTACACCCTGGCTGTAAGAAATTATGCTATACCTAGGAACAGAACGGACCTAGGATTGGTCATGAAAATCTGTAATTTCCTTTTTCTGTTTGCATGACACCCTCACCACAAGGAATGAAACCCCATTTACAATTATAAACCAAATCCAGTTCTCAATTCTGTTTTTCATTTTCAAATACACATGGACTGCAACATGCCATTTCTGACTGCAGCACACAACTCCACAATTGCACCACTGAAAGAAGGAAAACAGGGAACCAAGACCAGCCACCATTGACTTAACACAGCACTTGTTGCTGCTGTGCATATCATAGTTTTCACGAGAGTAGTGCAAGCTCTTCCTTCCAAAATACAGTATTTAGTTTTACCCAGAAAAACAACAACCAAAAAAAAAAGAACTTATATGGATTATTTATTGTTTCTTTTAGTTTGTAACATAACTAGTTACGTATTTTAAGATTTAGTATCTAGTTAACACACTCTCTATCTGCTTCTACCATTTTAAGCTGCAGGAATAGCTTTTCTCTGTTTTTCCTCAAAAGGAAATGACTGCACATCCACTTGATGCTCCTGGATGTACCACATTTTTGGGTTTAGACATGAGAAGAGGTTGGCTGATTATAAAAGAACACTGACAGCTCTTTTCTCTCAAAGAACATGCATCTACTTTAGTCAGTGGTGATGTGCCCATCCTCCCAATAACCACAGCCCTGAACACAGCAACAGCATTCCTCACAAATTAAGGCATATGCAGGAGTCACAGGATAAAACCAATTTCATCCTCCAGTTAATACACAATTGCTAATGACAGTTAAATTAGTAATTGAAACATTATTCCAAAAATACCTGTGCGTCTAACATGGGATTAGAAAGTTGAGCATGCTCACGTCCTTAGGATAGTGTTACACATCATGCTCTGGTGGAATTTAACCTCCTGCAAGCAACCAGCACAAAGCCTACTCACCACCTCAGCAGCACTTAGAGGGTATTTTACACTAACTCCCCAAAGTGGTGCTGCATTTCTCTTTGGAATAACAATTTCTGACTTTCAGTTCTGTGTACAAAGTTTCATTTCAAACAAAAATGTTGTACTGAAGTCAACATATTCAAGTCCAGTCATGCCTTGCATAACATCAAAATTACCTATAATTAAACCTGTGAGACTTTGGGCTGAATTACAAGTATTTCTCATGTTGCTAAGAAAAAATTCCTCCTCGTGATAGCAGTATCAGTGTCAGCAGCTTATCAGCTCTCAGCTTCTCACAGCTCTGTTGTAATAACCTCTTCTAGTAAAGATGTGCTCAAAAGAAGTCAGGGAAATGGAATATTGAATGTTCAACACTTTGGAAAACTTTCTATGCTTGTGTTCCTGAGCAGTCATTTGTGCCCTATACATTTTCTACTGGAGTGTAGCTTATAGTCTATTATATTAAGCTTTTCACTTCAGTCTTTCTCACTTCCTGGTTCTCACACCAGCACAATATGTGGGTTTTTTTAAACCAGCATACATTAACACAAAAGAAAATCCCATTTTCAAGACTTTCTTTTTTGATCTTATTTAGAATGCATGTTTAATACTGCATTTTGATTCTTTCCTTTCCCCCCTCCTTTTTTAAACAAAACACTTACCAGTTTCATTTTAGTCAGTGGGGGAGGTTTATCAAAATAACATGGAAGTGGTACTCAAGAGTCACTGAAAACAAAGAGCATTAACCAGCCAATTTTTATTTGTGTCTTATCTCTCTCCATCTTTTCCACCACTACTCACTTATACTCCGCTAATGGCTGTTCAAAATACCAAAACATCTTAGGCAATCTTTTATTAAGACTTGCAGTGTTCTCCAAAACTTGAGAAATGAGAGCTGTATTTCCTGGTGCAGATGGAGAAACATAGCATGCATCAATAAGTGCTGTCACTGGAGCCTTTTACACTCCTTCAGTGCCACATGATGGTAAGAAGGTGGTGCATGTTCTGAATGTGCCAGAAGGTTGAGAGGAAAACACCACAGTTTGCTTTTTTATTTCAGTGGTGCAAGCCGACACTGGGAACTGCAGAATAAAACCAACCTCTGTCAGAGTTTCATCTCCTGTCCCAGCAGGATAATGGTCAGCTTTAAAAAATTCACTTTGAAAACATGAAGTGTTTCTAATCATCCCAAAAAGCTATGACAGGCAGTAAGCTCTACCATGTCACATTTTAAGCCATTAGATGTCAGTTTGGATTCAAGACTCCCAGGCCTAGACTGATTGCCTACATTTCTTTCTGAAATCTTCCCTGACTACACTTTCTCTTTTCTTTTTGCTTGTTTTGGTTCAGGATATATTGGGATGTCTGATCAGCTCTGCTAGAGGGAAGGTTACGTAAGACTGGAGGCTAACAAGTCCATTTGGCAAGATATGAAGTGAGCAGCTAGTGCAATCCATGAATTGCACTAAGAGATTTATGTTCAAACCAGAAGAGGCAGAAATCCAATTTAATAATTACTCAGCCAGAACCATTCCAAGCTAGCAGCTACCCAAAAAGGAGATGAACAAACATTGCAGCAGAAATGAAAACTAGAAATCACAAAAGATGATCAGATGCATATCTCCTCTAAAAAAAAATAGGTTGGTTTACTTTTCTATTTAAGTACCAGTAGGAAATCTGTCCATAAGAGCTATCACATTTAAACTCACTAAATGAAAGCAAAAGAAAAATAATTTCACAGTTATGCAATATAATAATAAGTAATAAGTTTGCAAGCTATGGAGTTGGATGTGGTCCCTTTTCCACCCCCTCACCTGAGAACTAACTTGCATTCATTTTATGTCAAAGAATTTATTTAATACCTAATATGGCCACAATTCAATTTTAGCAGTTCAGAATCCATACCAATTGTCTTTGATGACGCAGCTCTTAGACAGATCTCCATCAAGGCTGTATGCATGCCAGTTTGCAATTTCGGTCACCTCATACCATGTAACAGAAAAAAGCTTACTTTCCAATGCCCACATGCTATTTAGAGAGAACTCTTACAGTCAGTCCTTCAGTTTAAGAAGCTTTCAGCCCATGGCTATGTGAAAAATTATTTATTCTAACCAAAGAAGGCAAGCAGAAACCACTATAAAGTATAACTGAGCTATTGCAGGACTTAAATGAGAGAAGTCTGTCAAAGCAATGGAGACTTGAGAAATATGGAAAATCAGTTTTCATTTCTCAAGACAGAGCCATAAATAAAAAGAAAAATACCACTAGAAAGGTTCTGCTAGCTCTTTCAGCACTACTATATTCTAGCAGTAGCCCATGTTTCAAACCAGCACTATTGTTCCATTTCACTGTCCCCCATACTAGCACATACAGGGAACCCATCTGTGCCCCAGGAAGCCCATGTTGTAGGAGTAAGAGGATATAAATTCATTTTAATTCCATTAACAGAACACAGCTGCTATGATTCTCAACAGTAACTGGCTTTTCCAGAGGCTTTTTTTGTAATCAATTCTCCTGGCTGGTGAGGTAGCAATGGTCAGACTAGCCAGCACTTCAGTTTGGGCTTTTTCCCTTTCTGCTGTAGCAGATCAGCTGGTGGGACAGAGCCCCTGCATTCCCCTGTGAGATCTCATCAAGAAATGTGAACTGAGTACCTCTTCCCTGCTGCCTCAGCTCTGGCTCCCAGGGCTTGGCAATTCATTTGCTTGGGCGCTGGGGAGAGGGAGCTGCACTTCATAAACTTTAAGATTTTGGCTGTCAGGAGCCAAGAGGCATTTAGCTCTGCAGAAATCATGTTCACAGTTCTGCTCACTGCAGTTTTCTGGGTAATCCCCCCCATATGCACAAGCTGAGCACTAAATTCACACATTCCAAACAAGGGGGCTGGGTTGAAATATGATTCAAGTGCATAAAACTCTCATATCCATATTTGGAAATATTACTTTCAAAGGTTTCATGCTATCTCAGAAAATGCTAAGTGAGCCAGTTTCATGAAATACATCACAAGAAGCAGCTAACTATTTTAAGAATATTTGCAACCCCAAATATATTCATTTAAGTCTCTTACCTACCACAATCTCTTACTTCCTGTATTTCTTTTATTTTTAATCACAGGTAACTGGTAAGCAATACCACAGGCAAGCTTATTATATGATTTACACATAAACCAAAATAAAATCTTTTTTTCCAGAAATGATTTCCCTGTCCACTTTCAGCTCGGCAATTCTTCACTATAAGTGGACAAATCTTCTATTTAAGTATTTATTAGCTTTTGCAACGTAGTGATTAAAAGAAAAAAGAGTTGGTTCTTTTTTGCAAATTCTATTCTATGTGAATATGTGAGGCTAAAAAGTGGAGTTCTTTTCTGTTGTTTGCCAAAGACTGCAAACCTTGTTCATGTCACACACTTCTCACACAATCTGTCATGAGCCACTTCATTCCAAAATAGAAATCAGATACAGAAGGAATTATACTCCTTACTCAGGATAACTTAGATAAATAATGCAAAGCTACACAAACAACCACACCATCACATTTTCCCTAAAATCACAACATGCCCATTTGGAGTAGGAGGCATCTTCTCAAGGTGAAATAGCCATCATAGAGCAGTGGGAGAACAATCTTTGCTTTAAGCCTCTGGGAGTTGTCATCGTACAAAAGAGTACCATGGTAAAAAGGACAAATGAGATCTTCCCTTTCAAAGCAGACACATATCACAGCATGAAAACTGCAACACATTACAAAATCATGAGACTAGCTCTCTCTCTTTCTATTTTCAATGATCCACAGCAGCCTGGGTCAGAGGAGGCAAGAGCCCAAAACATACTCAATCTTTTCCGGTTGCTCTTGCGTGGAAGGACATCTAATTTGCAGCCCAACTTCCCCATTTGCAAAATGGGATAATATCACTTTTCATCCTCAGAAAAGCTCTGCCTGATGCCAACAGGTGCTATAAGTGCTTAGAGATATTTCTCCTTGTTTTAAAAAGTAAGCCCATTCCATATGACTCCTTGACCCCAATTCTCTGTTAGAGAAGCTTTCTGTGTATTGGCAATGTACTGAATTGCTCTCTCCAAAGCTTCCCACTGTGCACCACTTATGAAAACAGCATAACTAGCAAGTCACTCATGGTGATTTTACAGTACTGTGTCAATACTGCAAAAGGCAGTTGTAAAGCATCTCTGAACAATTTCAGGTACTGCTGTAAAATCCTTCTGGAACCAAGTTCCTTTGCATTTATGCCTCTAGGCTGAGAACATCTGTACATGGACGTTTTGATTTATAGTTCCAAATATTCACATTTCGCTCAGCTTGACTTGCTGGGAAGGATTTTTTCTCAAGCTAAGAAAGCTCAGGTGTATCCAGCTGGATGAAGATGAAGCTACTGCTTGGCAGCCATCTTAGTGCTTCATTGAAGACAGATGTAAGAAAACAAAGCAATTTTTCTTAAACATAATAATTTGAATGCTTGAGAAACAATCATAAGCCCTTTTTAACCTGCTTTCATTAGGTTTCTGGGTGTTGGATACATTCTGGTCACTGCTATAGTTATTCTATGTTTGTCAATTAGATGCATGTCTCTGTTAAAATGACATCCCTTTTAGGAGTGATTGTTCAAATTTGAACAGGTACAAGAGGAAGTTCTGAACTGGTTCACTAACTTTCCAAGACCTTTTTAAAGCTTACACAAGTTTGAAAATTCTGAGTTATATTTGTCACATTCTGCAGAAGCTTCCTTTCCTACCTACAGATCTGAGCTGTAGCGATTACGTTATTACAGTCACAGAAAGTCATGAAAATCGGAAGTGTCTTCCTTTAAAGTGTGATTAAGTATCAAGTAGACATAGCAACATGGCACTGCTGGAGATGATACTCAACAGAGCAGGATACGAAAGGATCATCTGCAAGGAATGGCAGGAATTAGGGGTTTGAAGGGTGACAAATTTAGGTACATTCCCCTCAGTCATGGCATTTGCAAACCGTCTACTCAAACTAGTTTCTATGCTGGAATTTCAGAAGCCTTGGTAAGTAGATTAAGATCAGCAGTACAAATCTGACCAGGTCAATATCAGGGGAGTGAAGAACAGTCGCACAGCTCTCAGTGCTTAGTTCCTGCACCATGGGACAAACAGCTACAAAGGACTGCAGGCTCAGAGCCACGGGCTGAATTTGTGAATATCTAACTTTGTACATGTTTATTTAATTGTTTTTTCTCATTACGAGTAGATGATGTGGCACTGAGGGACATGGTTTAGTGCTGAACTTTGCAGTGCTGGGTTAAGGGCTGGACTCAATGATCTTAGAGGTCTTTTCCAGCCTAAATGTTTCTATGATTCTATGTTTCTGCAGGTTATGTCAGAATATTTACATTACATAAACACAAGGTTTTAGAAAACATACTTTGCATGTTAAAAGTTCTAAAGCTACAGAGGAAGAAATAAAAGATTAAGAGACTTTTTTTCTTTAAAACTAAAAGAAAATTACTTTCATTGTCATATTTGTCAGAGGCTAGTCAAGAAAAAATTTGTGTGTCAAAAAACATTAGAGATTCTAGCCTGAGAAAACAAAGAGATTAAAGTAAGTAAATAATATGGGATCATAACCATATGACACTCAGCTTCAAATTTACGTAGTTTCTATGAACTTTTGTAAGTTGCCAACTCATAATTTTATTATAAACTCAAAGCATTTGGATTTTTTTAAAGCATCAGCTCTAGTACTTATTACAAAAATAATCTGTATTTCATTTCTAAACTTTGATTAAGCAAGAAAAGTCCTGAAAGAGTTCTAAACCAGAAGGCAAATTTTGTATCATGATTTCTTACATCCTCATTTTAAATGTTTATGACTGGGTATACTGCATGCTTGCAAGGAGACAAAAGGTATGTGAAACATTCATTTTAAAAATGGGTGTCAATTTATTTCAATCATTTATACCTGTTAGTCTGGTATTCAGATAAGTTCAAGAAACACAAGAGTCCTTTAAATTTATTTTTAAATTTGTGTGAGTGTTCTTAGCATGTTTTGTTCTGATAAGTTAACCATACATATTCAGGAGCCAAGATATGTAGCACCATTTGAAATAAACTTAATAAAGGACTCTATAACAAGGCCACAGGGAAGACAGAAGAACTCTGGATGGAAAGTAGAGAACTGAGTCTCTGGTAAATAGCATGTCTGGAGTACAGAGATGGGAGTCTGTCAAAGTCAGCACAAGTAGAGAATGGAGGCACCTCCAACTTTTTTTCCCATTTCAAACCTACACATAAAATCCAACATTGTGCTAAAAAAATTAAATTAACTTTATCAAGTCCAGAAAAATTTTGTCATCTACAAGCTAGTGCATCACTGTAAGACAATCTATGCCATTGACTCTTCATCTACTGAGTGTTCTGACATAAGTTCCTTTGCTCATTTGCACATAACTGATATTTTTATTTTTGGTGCTCTTGAGTGGTTTTCCAGCTGGAGCACTATAACAATCACTGGATTTTATTTATGTTATTTATAGAATTCAATTAATCCATAAATGAAAACATGGGAATTTTTAACTGGCTGCCTATTAGGCCATTTCAGCTGTTTTGCCTGGATATTTTTGACCATCTTTTTCTGTATCTCATTCCTATTTTCAGGAACTGGTAAATAACTATTTGCTATCACACAAGATCAAAAGAACAGTTCTAAAACTTGTTCAGAGTAATGTGGAAATTCAGATACAAAGCAGAGTGCAATTTCAGTATTGCTAAAGAGATGGGGGTTTCCTCACTTCTTTTTGAGTTCCAGATTTTATTTTCATGAGTTACATTTTCAAAATTCAGTTGAGTGTTCTTGAGAGTTTTCTTTATGGTCTTTTCCTCAAAGATAACTATAGATAACAGTGCAAAGCAGGAACTCAGTCCTTGCAAAATGTCATCATCACTAAGAATAATTTTACAGTTTGACCCAAATATAAAATAATGCTTGGAAATTCTAAACAAAAGTAATCTGCAATGACTTTCTGTAATTCAGTACTCAAATTAGTATTAAAAAACTAAGTTCTTTATTTAGGAAGGTGGAATTTAGATTTGATCACATCTCCATCATTTACCAGTACAATTCTTTTTCAGTAAAAATAACAATAAAAAAGAGACAGAAAGACTCCAGCACTGTTTGCTTGTCCTGTGAACGAAGTTAGATGCTGGAGCAAAGAATACTGAACTAGAGGCTCCAAAGCCAGTTGGCTTTGTTGAACCTCACATTCAACCATTTTTTTCAAAAATCAAGTGTTTCATATGCAGCCCAATTATATAACATCTAAAGTTACTCAAAGGCAGTGCTCAGTTGCCAGAAATATGCTCATACTAGCAAGCAGCAGCTGGAAAACATTAGTCTCAATGGTAAACCTGGGTGGATATCAGTATCTGCGAGCTAATAGCCAGAGAAAAGAAATATTGCAGCTACACATGGCCACCTGCCTATACAGATTGAAAGCAATTAACTCTCAACTGAGTGACACCCTCCTCAGATCGCTGTAATGACTGTCAAACAGCATTTGGACAGTTAGTGGAAGCAGATGTTTTTACATTTGCAAGGTACAACACCATGTCTCCACTGTAAATTGTGGAGATTTCCAGCCTCCCCTTGACTAGCACCTCAGCACAATGCTGAGGAGCAGAATGCACCACTGAGCCTCTGAAGGTTCAGCACATGGGATTAAGCATGTGGAACAAAAGACTTAAAGCTCAGCTGCAAAAACATTCAGCAATTAATTAAATATTTAACTACAGAAGGATGAAATTAAAAGCCTGAGTTTCCATTAGCCCTCTGTAACTCTACCTTGGACTTACGTCTAAAACAATATAAAGCCCTGTCTTCCCTCATGGGACATGATCAAGCACTTTAGGGCTCTGCTAATAATAAGACAGAAGAAGAGAGCAACAGGAGAACAACTTTGTGCACATACCCATTTTGTGTTAAAAAAGAGAGACATTAGACCATCATTGCAATTAAATTTACCAGGAAACAAAGTCTGGAGTTTGTAAAGAGGTACTAAGATCTAAGAAAAGGGTGTTCTTTCCCCTTCCCTTGGTACTGGAAAGGTACAGGGAAAAAAATAAAGGGAAAAAAGAGTAATTGGTACCACTCTCCATTCCCATTCAGATGTGAGGACTTCATTGAACCTGTCATTCTGCACTTATTTTGAATCAATGGTTACCAACGGAAAATGGAAATGCATCACTGAAATGTTTATTTTCCCTTTAACACCTCACATGGAAATCTTGCAGCTCTCAAAGGGTCCATGCCCACTGCTGATCTTGCTAAGGTCTGAGAGGCCATGAGCACTCCAGGGCACTGTGCAGATTTATAGCACCATGGGCTGACTGAATAACCAATCACAGCCTGAAACCATGGTATCTACATGAAGACACTTCCAAAGAATTATTCTATGAATAATTGCAAGCCATACTTTTGTTCTTGGAGCAAGATCTTCCTGGGAGGTTTCTATAGCACTGACACATTTCTTTCAGATATTAGCATAAATTTGGTATTAAAGGTTCATGGAGGTTAATGCTCCTGTCCACCTAAATCCTCCTAAAATTTCAACTCTACTTTAAATGTAAAAATAAAATAAAATATACACTATTTGCATCTCATCTGTATTTGGTATCATGGGGTCATAGAAGGCCTAGAAGCCTGAACAACCTATACTTGGCTAATGCATCCCATGCAAATGGGACATAGCCTCTTCTTCCAGGCTATGCTTTAACTCTTTTCTACAGCAGTGTTTTTGATCAAAATTATTAAGGTATTAGGGCACTAATCTGGACATTACAAGCATAGTTGCCAAGAAAAGCTCTTATGCAGAATCTGCACATTAAAGGTAGAGAGGAAAGTTAAACCACAGATTTAATGTAGGACTACTAGCCAGAACATAAGGTACATAAGTGTGAGTTATTACTCATTATTAAAACTAAGTTAATCGATGCTATTTCCCACACTGAGCACAGTCTAATAGAAAATGTTTAGCCAACAATGCCAGGAAAAGGTTATTAAAGTGGTCCTTATGGTTTTCTGATAATTCAAATGTTGTGTATTTGACAAATGGCAGACATCTCTGCAACCTCCAGGATTAACAGGCATTTTAGGATGCCACTGATTATTTCTGAGGTCAGTCTGTGTAAATGTTAAAGAGTGAAACTGCTTTTACATGCAACAGAGTTTGCAAAAGGAGGAGTGAGGACAAAAGGGCGACCCTTTCCCCTCAGAACATTTCTGAAGAAAGGCTGTCTTTATCTGCTTTTAAGTGGATTTTGGAAAATGGCAGGTCACCTCCCTCTTACTGTCCTTCCTCTGGTTTTTTACCATGTTCCTCACTGCAAAAAATATCCAGCAAATTATTCTATCATGCAAGGTAGTGTGGACCATCACACAGAGAAAGCAAGACATCTTTTGTTCTAACCAAAAACCCAAACCAGCTTGTATACAGGGTCAGTATGGTTTATAGTTTTCTCTATTACCATCACAGAGGACTTCAGCTCCAAGCTGTCCTATGCCTGTTCAGCATAGGATGTGCCCCATTTTCCTTTTCCCGGTGCCATTTAGCACAATCTTCCTGCTTCCCCTGCACTGGCAGACCCCGTGAAAGAAGCTGAAATTGACAGAAGTAAACACACTTTTACACTGTGAGGGAAGGGAGGAGAGGGACAAAAGAGAGAATAGAAAGCTGGACAAATGGATATATAAGAAATCTATCCTTCATATATTCAAAAAGAGCAAGAATATTTAAGAAAATTCTTAAACGGGTTGACAAAATCCACACTTCCAGTTTAATCTAGAACAGATAGAAAATAGTTCAGTTACTTAGCAACATAATTTTTTGTGTTTTTATTTTAAGAGATAGCTGAAATTGGAGGCAATAATCTACATCTCTAAGACTACATTTATAATTGTTCATATTGCTACAGTTGCATAAACTTCATTTATATGCTGGGAGTGATTTCTATGCATGTTTTCTATGACAAGCAGGGATCATAAACAACAGTTTTCTGTCCTTCACTCTCACTTATGCTATATGCCACATTTTGGTCTGTAGAGTACCTTTCATAAATTACCCTTCCCCTTTACTTACAGTGCCCCTTCACTCTTATAAAATACAGCTGTCAGGGTCTTCAGTAACAAACAAAATTCCCAAATTCTCTCACTCTCCATCATCTTCCTGTCTATTACACTGCTTACAACATCACAGGGGTATTCTGTGGAACAAAGCTGCCTTAAGAGTATAGCTGCCAATATCTATTGACACAGGACACTTTAAAATGAGAATGTAGTAAGAGACAGAGTTCAAGAATTGTGCACTCAGTCCAGCTGGAGAACATACAAACATCTTACAACTGTCTCATTAAATGAGTTCAGGGAAAGGGCATTGCTAAAAATGAAGAACAAATGTCTTGATTTACAGATCTACAGAGCATTTGCTGCAGTACATTAAACAGCAACAGAAGTCGTTTTTAATTCAGCCTCTTTCTCTGAGAAGCACATAATGACACCACATCACTGCTGCTAAGGAGGAACCCAGAAATAACAAGCACAGTGTAAGTCACTTGTGTTACCTTTTACTTAAAGCCCATAGCAGTAGAAGGTGATGACAGCAGAATGGTTATGTACAAAATATTGCTGCAGTTACTGCAATCAGGACCTTCAATCCTTGCCCTCCCTTTCTGCTCATTGCCTGTCCAGCAGCCAGGAGATGCTTTCAACAACCACCAGGTTGCTCAATGCACTGCATGTCACCAAGTTTAAGGGACTTGCTTATAAGCAATAGGAGAGAAGATCAGAGACTGCACATTTATATTTTCACAGTAGGGACACACAAATCAGAATACTGATTTTACTGTTTACCAGTAATAACCAACTGGTCCATAGCAATTGTACTGGTTGTTGAATAAAGGTAGTTTGTTGTCTGCAGTATTCACATACCTCTGTGAAAGAGCTCTGTGCCAGGGCAATTGCTACTGAACTGCTACTCCACTCTTCCCAAAGATGCCTAAGCAACTTCCCACACATTTTATTTCTCTGTTACTGCAAAAGGCCAGGCAGTACAGAGCACACAGCCCAAATCCCACTTGGATGGATGTGAAGCACTGTCAAATGCATCTGCCACGGTGAAACCAGGTCAATATGTCCACAGCTGATTTGAAAGTGAGCAGCTTGGATTTTAGGATTTTGGGAGAGGGGCAGCAGCTCTTTTCTTTTAGGCACAGCATTAGTTAACTTTCTGCAGCTAAGCAGACAATCAGAAAAAGACTCACAGGATTATAAGGATCATGTATCCATGGTGATTTTAATAAGAAATCTTACTTGCAGTAGAATAGATAGAAGCAAGAAACAGAATCAGGCTTCACGGATGATTTATTTCAGTTCATCTCCTAGGAAGTAGAATGTTACTGGTTTGATTTGAAGCCAAAAATCGTAAGCCTGGATCAAGTTCCTGAGGTTTAAACTCAACCATATTCTGCTCTCAAAAACCAGGACACTCTGGCTGTCTTTATCTTGAATATACCAGTTCTTTTTGGTAAATTGCTTATAATGTTCTGAGCCAAGTTTTGACAGTCATGCTGTGAACATTAATTACATCAACATAAGTATCTTACTTTAACTGCGCTGTTTCTTTTCCTGTACCTTTCTGACAGAGCAATATTTATGGTGCTTCTGTTCCTTCCCAAGGCCACCAACATTTAAGAGTGCTCAGATAAAGTAGCTTAATACACATATCCCTAATTTTGTAAATTCTTCATCCTGGAAAGAGCAGGAATTTTGCTGGATATGTCAGGATGTTGTGTAGGAAAAAAAAAAAAAGAAAAAAAAGGAAAAAAAGCACTAAACAGTTACAACTTTTATTTGTATCTCTATTTAAATTACCGTGTTATTACTCCCTGCAACTGATTGCTACATTTTCTGAAACACATTAAGTTCATTGTTACTGTTTATTTTAACAAGCTTGACTATCAAGCATTTTTGAATTGCTCACCACCACCATGCTCCCTGAGATGCAACACAACCAGAACATGTGGATTCGCAATACCCATGGGATTCTGAGTCTAAACAGTCCAGCTGCAGGTGTGTCCTGAGCAGTGAAGCTATTTGTGATGCTATTCTATGCCCATTTGGTTTCCCCTGTTGTCTACAGCTATATTTTACTCAGTGTCCTTGCTCAGTCAACAAAGCAGAATTTGATAGAAAGACTTGTAAGAAAACAGAAAAAAAAGACCTGTTTGTATTGAGACTGACTCTGTAGGAGGGAGATGCCATGGTTAGAATTTTAGGCCTGAATGAGCTAAGACTGGAATGGAAATTGTGTTAAGACTTCTGAGAAAAGTACTCTGACAAATGGCAAAGCAGCAATGAAGTGTTTGCATTCCTTTTGCAAGGTCCGGTAGCTCTGTTCCCATAGCTACTGTATGTTGAGATGGATGATGTAGCTACAGCAACAGAGAGCCAACATCCATGTTCACTGTAAAATTCCTAAGTTGTTACTTAATCCTTCTTTTACCTCCCTGCAAACTTCTAAAAGAGGAAAAAAATAGGATTATCTTGTTCTTTGAATGAATTAAAACTTTGCTAAAAATATTAGAATTAAACGACCCACAGCAGACAACTGGAGCCATAAAATGCTTCCCTGATACAAGTGGCCTCATCCCATAATTCCCCTCCCACACCGACTGAAGACCATTGCTGTTTTGCTGAAAGAGCTGTCTCTGCCTTCCTCAATGGGTGATGCTTGGCAGTCTGCAGCTCCTGCAGGTCCCACTATATTCAAGTGCAGCACACAGTCATGTATAAGCCAATCCTTCCATCGGGTATATTTGATTTTTTCTTATCTCCAACCACCCACTACGATTTTGAAGATATTCTTCTACTCAGAAAATCTGGACTTTTTCACAGCAATTATTTGCCTCCATTTAACAGTGCTAGTTCCCAACATAATAAAAAGTGAAATATTACATCAAGCACAGAAAGTGTTGTTTAAAGAACATTTTTTTAATATTCCATGTTGTTTGCCATGTGATTGCCAACTGGATAATGTTTGGTGAGCCAAGGGCATATTATTTTATAAGTATGTACAACTAAACAGAAAATAGTTTAAAGTTTAACTCAATATAATGATTTCTGCTTTAACACTCCAAGCCAAAAACAAAGAGCCTAGGGGGATTTATATTGGGTCCTGAAGAGGAATAGACAGCATAAGCCTTTATTTCCTAAGGGCCCCACACAGAAATATGACTTATCATTGCAAAATGCCAATGTGAAAATACCAGGAAAAGCCAGCACCTTGAGCTCTACTTAACTTTGCTTCAATGTCCTATTTAAAACTCTTTTTTTTCTAAGCCACATAATCTTGGCCAAGTGGTCAGTCTTTGCTAGAACTCTAAACGGATTAAACAACCCTTAAACCCTCATATAGCATAAATTAATCTGTAACTGTAGATTAGAAAAGCACGAAAGCAGTTTTATGTTAGAGTCAACCTTAAAATATTCTCAATAAAAAAAAACAAACATCCTCACTGCTCAGAAATAATCACACAAGAGTTCATAAGGCAGCAGACTCTCAGTGTAAATATTTAAACTTTTAATAACAAGATGTTTAGGCAAGCTCATAAATCCATGTGTGGCATAACTACCCAACATCTATGTTGACGTTGCTAATTTTGGTTAGTATGGACAGAAAGAAAGCTCAAGTAAATACTGCAGAGAATTTTTTTTCCATACCCTGTCTTTCTGTCAGGACAGAATTGCTAAGCCTTGCAGAGTCATTCAGTTAATGTCAGAATAACTTTTTTCTGTCTGAAAAGGTACAGCACAGGTAGCACACATGCAAAGTTATTCCTTCAGCAAGTGTTATTGGTCAACAGTTTTCCATTTAAGAAGAAAGTAAAAAAATAGTACAAACACAGCCCAAGTTTCAGCATCTTCAGGGGAGAAGGTGACCACTCAGGCTCTGAGAAATTACCACTTTGTAGATGAGGCTGGTGTGCTTTTTCCCTCCTCCCCAGCATTACAACATATCTTTCCCACAGCCTGGGGCACAGCTTCTGAAAGAGGAAAGTTTCACAACAGGCGCCGGCAAAGCGGGGGTGCACATACCACACACCAGCCTGGGACGGCAGAAATGGTGCAGGAAGTGAAACTATCGTAAATTCACAAGTTTTCTAATATACAGCTGAATATAGATACAATCTAGCTGGAAGAACAGCAAAGTAGTTGATAGGGCTCATGCAATGCAATGCAATGCAATGAGAGACAGAAAAACTCGGACCAAAGAATTTGTGGGGTTTTAAATCATTTTACAGGTAGTCAAACTAGCTGATATTCCAGGTGTATTACATTTTGCAAAGTAATTTTACAAATAAATTCTCTTTTTTTGCTTTCTTTTTTTTTTCTTCTTTTTTTTCCCCTTTCCTAACAAACTGTATGAGCTTTGAGCAACCTAACAAAATGAGAACCTTGTAGGTCACCAGGTCATCACTAACCCTGGTGTTGTAATACCTTTGAAGCACTGCAGCAAAACTCATTTAAACATCTAAGGCTAGCTATCAGGTTGCACTGGTAGAGTCCTCAACATCTACAAATTTAGGATGATTGTAGGCTCTGAACTAATTAACAGCAGAGCAGGAGATAGGCTGCTCCATACAAGCTCTGCATACAAGCAGGCATTCAGGCATGATTGGAATTCCAATCAGAACCAGGAAAGGCTTCCTAAAGGCTGCACAGAAATGTTTGCCACCACCCTAAAAGTAACAGTTCTGAAGCCAAAAGAGTAGGAGATCATCAGCATTTTCTTTCAACACTGGAGATTCTACCTGCATACCAGGGTAGTGTGAAATGTGTCTGGTACAAGTCTAAGCAAGGAGAAACAAGGATTCAGAGGGCATTCTGCTGCTTCCAGACCTAAACACAAACAAGTTTTCACCTCAATTTTAACATCAGATTCTCTAAGAATGAATGATCTAGAAGATCAGGACTTCTTCAAGCTGCATCTATTCTATGAAAACAACTACACATTTTAAGGAACTGGGTTTACCTCACTGGGATTTGGCTTGCTTTATTGCCTTCAAAAGAATTTGACACAAAAATCCCCGTATGACAGAAACAAAGCCACAGTTCCAGAGAAAGTTAAGTTTCCTTCCTGCACACTGGCCACCACAAAGGGATAGACGGGAACTCCAAATGAATAGAATCTTTTCAATACAGTGACAAACCCAGTAAAAGTGAAGTGCAAATCTGCAAAATTATTTGCTGTGGGATTGTGCTGGACATGCTAAAAGCAAGGAGTACCACTTCTTTCTGAAGGACACATGGAAATAACATCAATAAATTGGATTTCAATGTCAGAATGTTGGTATGGAGACTAACTAGTAAGGAATGAATTGTAAACTGTCAGCATCCACACTTCCAAGATAGAGTTTTGTGTAATATAAAACGAATATAGAAAAATAAATCCTCCAAATTCAAGAGAACTTAAAGTGGCACGCTCTCATGACACCAGTCATTATTAAAAGCAGCTGTGGTGTTTACTCCACTGTACACAATAAAAATGCCAGATCCAGGATTAGATTTCTTCTGTTCTTCATTGAATTTTTTCCTTAAATTTTACATACTGATTCCTGGCATGATTTGAAGGCGTCCTGCCTATATGAATTACACATTCTGGTGTGTTCAGCATTAAGCAGGGCTTTCTCACAGGAGTGCAATGGACTTTTATTGCAGCAACAGAGGCTCAGAACAATGATCTGAATGAAAAAGAAAGTAACACATCACAGACACAGTCAACCCTATGACTTCCATCCTGCATTTATTTTAAGAAATACAGTAACTTATTCTACCCCACCTGTGGTAGGAGAAAGGTGTTTTACACACAAGAATGTCAGTGCCTCAGCATTATTTGATAAATATTTTAAAAGCTTCTTAAGCAAGCAACTTTCATCCTCTGATCAGTGTGTCAAAAATTAAGCTTACATAAATGGAAACGAAGATTCAAGTATAAACAGCAGGTGATCTGCACCCATCCAGTAAAACTAGCAAGAGTGTTAATCAGTATTCTGGTGAGGAATCTGCAAGTGAGAGAGGCAGTATGGAGGATCATTCCAGAGACCACCTCAGTAGCTGTGACGTAGTTCTAAAAAAGTTCACCATTTTAAGTGATTTAGCCTTCCTGAGTCTTCAATAAAGAAATGTAAAATTTTTAAGTACAGCAGTGATGTGGACAATATTTATTCAGTATTATTTTTTAAGGAATCAGCCATGTTGTCGTGACAAAAAGAGATCTTTATTCAGACATCCCCATTTTATATATTCTTTTTTCTGTGTGCACCAACAGATTAGAATAGAAAGTCTTTAAAGAGTCAAATGGATGTAAATAGAAACTGTTTACAGTGAGTGGTCTAAATTGACTGCAGGAAAACTCATTATTACTCAGTGTTGACAGTGGTAGCCATGAGGTGTTTCAGGAATGGGAAGGAAAAGAATTGGGATTTGCTGATAAGGGTGAAGTCATTCATGTATAAGAATGTATTCCAAAGGCAAGATGCAAAAGTGATAGCTGAAATTGTTCATTATAGAGTGAAAAACATCTTAAGAGATGACAGCGGGAAAAGGTTCATAATAGATCTAGAAGCTGTCAAGAGATGGCTGGTCTGATATATTTTCTATGCTTAATCTGTATTTGCAAGGTAAAAACTGGAGAGCTTCATGGAGCAGAGCAGGGCTGAGCAAATTCAGGTCTCCCCACAGGTCTGTGAAACTCTGTTATGTAAGTTCTTTCCATTGTACATACCTCAATTATTCACTACTTCCAACATACCAAGCACACAGGAAATTTTCTCTGTACCCAAATGAATGTAGTTGCCAGCTAAAATTAATTATTTTCTCCAGCAAAGGAAGTAATCCTGAGATAGAGACTTCTGCTTTGAGGTACTCATTTGCACCTCCCACTTGCTGGGGGAGGTTGAGGGGGTGTAAACTACCACAGAGAATTTCTTAACCCATGAGAGGATTTCAACTCAGTGCAACTGAAGTTGTGGCTGATGGTCAAGGAACAAAAAGAGCTCCTTGCTCACAGATGTGCTGCACTTGTGCACTCAGTGGGTGCCTGCTGGGCTCCACTCATTCCTAGAGCCTGCAATGGAAAAGCTGATGCCATAAAATTCAAGACATGTAAGAGAGGATTTAAAATAAACCCAAAGCAAGGAAGGGCCAGCATTTTGAGATGCTGCAAGTACACAAAAGAATCACTGCCAGCTGGCAAGCTGGTGACCGTGTAGGCTGCCAGAATAAACTATCCTGTGCCCTGGCGCAAGGTTCTGGCAAGCTTTGCAATATCTGTTGGAAGTATATTTCCCGTGAGCCTTGGCAGCACCAGGCAGTCTCTCACCTAATCTGCATCAAGGCAGGAGTGAACACAGGGAGAGGGGATGAAGGAGAACAGATGAGCCCAAAGGGAAGCCTGTGGTCAGTCAGAGGTCTGGGACTACCTTGCAGCATGTGGGAGGACAAGAAATAGAATTAGGATGGGAACTGACTGCAAGAAAAGCCATGAGATCCAAAGACATCCAAAATTTTATGAAGTATTTGGGACAAAGATGAGGAAATGGCATAAGAGGGATTCCTAACGGCAGAGATGGCTATGCCAAGAGTTAACTAGTGAGGGTTCAGCACAATAAATCAACATATTTAAAAGAAGCTGTTGCTGCGATAAGGAATAGGACAACTGTGACAAACTGTAAGGGCAATGTCCACAGAGCAGAAACACAGAAGGCCCAGACAGGGGAAAATCACCCTTTTAGGAATGGGAAGAGATGAAGTTCTGGCCTGAGAGCCCTGGGTGAGAACAATCTTACCTACTGTGTTTTGGTTTGGAAACTGGGAGGTGAAACGGCTCAAGGGGAAAGAAGATAAAGGAGGAAATAAAATGTTCAAGGTAGCAAGGCAATTCTTCATTCATGCAAACAAATTTTGGTCTGTATTCCAAACACTTTAGAGAACAAGCTCAAGTACTTGTGCCTACTTGCTCCCTTGAAAAGATTCAGGAGGTCCTGGAAACAGCCAGATTGGGTCTGGTACTGAACAGGAGCTAAAACCACAGAGTTTTGTACAATCAAACTTCTCTCTGCCAAGCCTTTTTCATCTGTGTTTTTTTCATTCCCATTATCTGAGCTAATGAAGAATTGTCCATTATGTTGGTCCAGCCCCAAAGCAGTTGCCCAAGAGGAACAGAGGTGAAACAATTTCCACTACTGCAAAAAACACACATATTGGCAGACAGCAATGGATTAAATACAAGCACAGGGTTCATCTGTTTTTCCATTCACTCAAATATTTAATTCTATTAAGGTTATTTTAAATACAGGGCTCTCACTCACTACTGTACTGCGATATTTTTTGAAGTAATTCCAGAATATTTTCACTGTGCTGCTTTTTTGCTGTTTTTCCACTCTAATGTGAAAGCCACACACACACACAAATACCTCAGTTTTAAGCAAACATGTCAATTCTTTTATGTCCTCAAGGACTTGGCAAACAGGCAGATTTTTCAAGCAGAGGAATGGCCAGGCAGCAGCTTTTGGGTTTATGGACACAAAGGCCAGTGACATAAGGCACATACACTCTGTATCACAACTGCCTGCTACTGAGTTTTCACAGTGGGTCACTGACTTGATTACATAAATAGTGAAAAGAAGAGATCAAACAATTCCCAACACAGCCAATCTATTAATAAAAGTCTTGTTGTGTATGAGAAATCAGGAACTGGCAATGCATAATCTAGGAAAGTTCCGGGCTTAAAAGACAGCACAAACCCAAATTTGATGTTACTGGCTCCAGTAAAGTTGGCTTAAATCAACTTTCATTATCTACAACTTTTTTGAAATATGCTCAGCCTCACTGAACACCTGATATTTAGGATTCTGACCATACAAAGAGGAAAGGCAGTAACTTTGAGAACTTTTTTCTAACTCACACTTCTCATCTTTACTTTGCTTCAAAGAAATCCTCAGATCATTTTCACTGCTGTCCTATCTGACTTATGATAAACATGTCCAAGAACGGTCAGCTAGTTATCTTCAGTGGGTAATTAGGAGCACTGAGGAACGTGACTTTCTCCATCAATGGTAGATGTCAAGGCTTTTTCATTTAGGCTTTTAAGTTTGCTTCATAAGCTACTTGGAAAGAAGTACAACACTACATTTTCAATTTTTGTAAAACCAGCTGAACAGAGCAAAATCTTTTATGTAACCATGATGTGTTTCAGAGCACTGCTAGGTCTTTGGTGTAAGGACCTTCACAGACAATGAACCAAGACTTCAAAACACCATCTAACACTAGCAGGTAACTGTAAATGAACTCAAATAGCTGGTAACCACAGCTAAGCTACAATCCCCTACTAAGACCCAGGCCACACTGAAGAGATAAAAAGAAGCAACAAAATAGTAGGAGTTAAAGCATCTTCTGTAACAGTTAGTTGAGTATCTTAATCAGATTGGTTTGTAATGATTTATTGCTCAGCCTAGGCAATTCAACAAAGAAGTCAAGGTTTCATTTGTGGTCTAGGAAATGAAATTTCAGATGTCAATGTGTAGCTATCTTAAGACGTAATAACATGATACAGGTTTCCTGGAAGCACGGTAAGGGAATTGTAAATTGCACCACACTTTGTCAGAGGGAATCCTTAAATAATACCTGCGAGATACCCTGTGCAGTCCTGAAGTGCTCCACGATTGTTGAGGTAGTAGCTGGTTGAAAAGTTAAATATACTCTGAGTTTTGCTTTATGCTTGATGTGCATGATATCCTTCTTCAGGCTGCTTTATGTGTTGTTCTGTGCAAAAAAATTGGGCTATTTGTCTGAAATAGAAATACTCCATAGAGTGAAAAAAATGTTTTCATTTTTAATTTTCTTTTAAGATGACATGAGGAAATTATTTCTGAAGCAGTACAAGTTACATGTACAGTTGAAATGGAAAATAGAAACAATGTTCCAAGAGAGAAAGGAAACAGCCTCAAAATACTAAATGAATTTTCCATGCATTGCTCCATCTGACCAGTTGCATTACTCACACCATACAACATGCATTGCACCTTCTCACCTCCCAAAACTGTGCATATTTTAGGCATGAGAAAATTAAACCCGTGCAAAATTGAGAAATTGCAAGCCCCTGAAAACAGGTGTTAAACAAGTCTTATCAATCATGCTTGTAGCAGAGCTAAATTTGGAGATCTTGCTCTAGCTTAAACAGACGTTAGTGAGTGATTTGTCTTTGACATTCAATGTTGGGTTTTTTTTATTTCACTGCTGGAGTACTTCATAGGAAAAATTTCTGTACAAAAATTGTACTTGTTAGCTAGGACAACGCACACAAGCCAGTTGTTGAGGCCAACAATACCCCTGGAGCAATGCTTCAGCGCTAGACTGCGGAAATAGCAGAGCAACCCAAATGAACCCAGAACTTCAAGGGAGCGCTCTTTATATCCCTCTAATTGGGTGGACACATCAATCCTTGTTAGAGCACCTCAGTGATTCATTTGTTGTTTACTGAGGCATGTGCTGGAAGAGTCCACTGGCATGCCTTTAAGGGTCACAGAGAAGCCTCTTCCATTGAAATTAAAAATCTAGTTGTCTTTAGCAGCTTTTTAATAAACAGGATTTCCATTTGGCCCACATTAGAAGCTTGCTTTGTTGAGATTTAGAAAGAAATGTTTGTCCTTGCAAAAGAGCAGAGGGAACTCCTAATATTCAGATTAGACTTCTGCAGTGATTATGTATTATCAGCACTCGAGTTTCAGCTCAAAATTCATATAGTTTCTTCCTTGTCTCAAGAAGTTCTTCTCAAGGAGTCACCTTTCTTCCTCTCAGAGGCAGCAGCTTTTATACCTACTGGAGTCTTTTTAACAAGCAGATTTTCACTCAGACGTGCTAATGCAGGTAAGAAGCTGAAGCATTCCAGCACCTCATCAGGCACAGGTTCCTACAAGACTGCCTGCAGCACCGATGCCTTGCCTGGTTTTAACACCAGCTACACCAGGTGGTGGTAGTCATGTGGCTTCCCAAAGCATGGCGTGGGCTAATCTTTTGTGCTTTCACAGTGCTGCTTGCATGGTTTCTGCAGATTGCTGAGCTCTGTGCCGCCACGCAGGTCTAGCATGTACCTTGAGCTAACTCAAAACTACTGGTGCATCGCAGAACCATCACAGCAGGGTAGATATGCAATTAAATTCACAGGCAGAAGGAGAAGGAAGCAGGGTTTGGTGCAGCAGCACAGTTGTGCAGCTTGCCCCACAGCAGCAGGGGGCAAGCTCTCAAGCACAGCTCCTCACACCCCCAGTGCTGGGAAACTTCATCACCAAGAAGCCACGTGGCATCATCCTTGATGGCTTTTAGTATTTATATCAGGGATGATATGCTAGGCTTGTTATATATATACTTGTTATCTAAGTTACATCACATTTTTTAGAAGCTTCATTCCTTCATGAGTTTCCTCAACATAAGTTTGCCTTACCAAGCAAAACCACTAGAAAACAGCGGTCAGCATCCTGCTCCCTTTAACAGAGAAAACACTGGTTTGCTTTAACCTGGATTTATGCTGGCTATCTGTGCTGAAGGAACGATACTGTACCCATTAACACTTGTAGGGATGGATTCAGTCTCTGAAGTGCCATTGTGTAGTGTAGATTTGTAGAAATGTGCAAATGTAAGGCAGCAGGATCTCCATCATTACTGCCATCCCTCATGTTGCCTTTTAGTAGTTACTCAGCTTCTTAAGACTGAAGTTAAGAGGGTCTGTTAGATTTTACAAGCATTTTTGAAAAGCTGTGTATGCAAAAAAAAAGCTTTATAATAAAAGATAAAGCTGGTATAATGACCACTGATTTTTTAAATGTTATTTTTGTTCAATTTAATTCAATTGAAAAGGACACCTACTCCAGGCAAAGCAATACTGAGACTAGTAGTGAAACATGCAGTTGGAAGGTAGAACTATGGGGCACAGAGCAGTATAACATACCAGTGTCCACCTTAGTGGAAGCAGTAGGGCAAAATACATGTGAAATTCTACTGGAGGTGGTTAAAATTCTCAGAAGGTTAAAATTAGATCCCTCAGAGCTTCCTCATGAATGTGGCTGTGCTGCTGCTGTGAACAGAGCCAACTCCTGCACATCTAAAGCTACCAAATGCATGATGGACAGACTCCCACTTTTATGGCTGCAATATAAACAAGCAGAAAGCTGCAGATCTGATGGATGAGGCTCGTCCAGCTATTCTCCACTTCCAGATAAAATCAGAAAATACATTTACTTGCAGTTGGTTTCTCAAAAATCCCATCAATAGGCCTTTCTTTTTACTGCATTGCCTCAGGACATGGTAGAAAAGACTTCTCCGGGAGTTTCAGTAGGCAGGAAGTATCCAATGAGTTACTGCATGAAAAGACAATATGATTGCTGGGCTCACCTCATAAAACACAGCTTTACACAAGAATAGCACACTTACCTCGCTGTCCTGACAAACTGTCTCATTTTTGGCTAACAGTGCTAACTTCCCCTCCCTTGAGCAAGCAGTACTGCTTTCCTGCAGCCAAATGGCTGCCACAGTAGACATAAATACAAAACCCCCGTACAAAATGAAGCTCAGATTTACAGCCGTTTCATAAATACGCCAAGTGAGAAATCATAAATTATGCTGAGCAGCTTTCCACCGTATGAGACATTTCAGAAAAAGTGTTAAGTTCCTGTTTACGACAAAAAGGATTTCTTAAGCCAGTGTAGCAATTTGTTATGTGCAACATGTTTTGATTGGTGCTTTACTGAACTAATTCTATCAAGGAGTACAGCCTGAAGTCTTGACGATCTGTTTTGTAGTGGGAATCAAGAATTACAGATGAAACAGTCAAGTTAAAATACCCTTTATCTTTTGAATAAAACTATGAGTGACTTTGAGATTAAAAAAAATAATAAATCAAAAAGCAAGAACCCAGCAACTCCTTTGAAGAGGTCATGAATATGTATTAGTAATTAAATTACAGGCCCCTTGATTAAAACTGATGGAAATCCCCAATTCCCTCCAACCAGCATTAAGCAAATACTTAGAAACTTGAAAGTATGAACCCAAGTTTCCAGTTCAACATAATAGTTTTATAATAACAACCTACTCACTAATTTAATTATTCAAATCAAAAGTCAGTATAAAATAAGAATTCAGTGAGCCTTCTGTCACTCTTCTGTAATGCCAGGATCCCAAAATTCCTTGAAAGGTCTGGATCCTGGCCAAGATACTGTAGTGTCGGATGGTCAGAGGCATCCCTTTACTCACCATAGCAGTCTCCTCACACCTGAGTTTTACACATCAATCTTCACTCAGATGTAAACCAAAGGACTGCATGATAAACCATAAGGGTTATTCCTTACTTTAACAGGAAACTACTTTAAGAGACTGAAAAAAAGCAAGCTCAAGATTTGAGTCAGTCTTCATTTACACAAAATGGATGTGGATGTAAGAGATGCAGACGGTCATTAAAGGTCACAGCCTGAGTTAACTCAGTTCTGATTTCCCACACTGGCACTCCCTTGCTACACATACAGTGGTCTTTGGGCATGTTTAGCCCTTCATGACTGAAGTAATTCACTTACTATATTTCAAAACAAATGCATTTTATTGGAAGACTTCACAATTGTGTTTTAAGTGCAATTATTTTTTTTATTTCATAATGTGGTGTTTCCATGTTCTAGTCATAAGATGAATCATTTTACAAATGTGGGTTTAGATGAAAAACATGCTCAGATGAATAACATTAAAAATCTTTAAAATCTTGGAATGAAGGTGTATTTAGGTGATACAGCTAAGCCAAATGAAATAGCTTGCTGTGTCAAGTGGGACAGACCCACTGCCTGCTCCTCTTCCCTTGCAGCTGGTCTGGCTCTTAGCTGAGCCTTGTGGGAGGTGATTCAGCTCACTGAGCTGTGAGGAAAGGAGCCCAGCCAGAAAAAAACCAAAACAAACAGGGGAGAGCATGAAGCCAGCCCACCCTATGAAGCTGCTGATTCAGCTCAGCTGTCATACCTGCGCCCTCGAGATGGACATATCTAACACCATAGATGGGATTAGTTCTCAGATAAGAAAAAAAATCACACACATTGTAATGTAAATTTTGAATTTTCACACTATGATTTTTGTCTCTAATGTAAAGTAGTGGGACCAGCTCTGTGGGGAAGATTCATGCCAGGCATTTATTTGGCAGTTGGGGACTTGAACATCTTCCCAGTAACTCCTACAAACAAAATACCGCAATACAGCATAAGGAGTACATATTTAATTATGAATTCAAACAAAGACATTTTCTTTACACTAGAACTACATGGTAAAAATCTGTACAGTCCCCCAAAAGAATGGTGTTTATGGCACTTTTATGTAAGCTTTCACAGTTGAACAGGCAACAAATTAGCTGCCTTTGCTTAAAGAGAGTCACTTTTTCTATAAAAGATCATGTTTCAATTCTCCCCTGCCCACTTTAGGCTTGAACCTGAGCTTTCAACACCTCAGTGGGGCTCAGACCAGAGATGTTCTCTTGCCAGTTGGTAGTTTGTATAGCACGGAGTAGCCAGCACCCTCAGTAGACGCTGAGCCTGACCCCGAAACAAGACAATAGTCTGCTGAATATGTCTTGTTGGAGACAAGACTAATACCCCAGCTGGAGTCAGTAAGAGCAAAGGTTTGCATCCTGACTGTCCATGTTATATATGTCTTTCTTTAATTAACGCTAATTAGTCCATAGGCTTTGTGTAATATTGCATGCTTTAGGTCTTAAACCTAGATACTCTTATAAATTGTACTCTTCATTAAGTGATTAGTTACCTTACAGTAGAAAATGGAAGTTATTTTATTATCATATAATGTTTGGAGTTGGAAGAGACCTTAAGGGTCATCTAGTTCCAAACTGTCTGTCATGGGCAAGGACACCTTCCACTAGACTAAATTGCTCAAAGCCTCATCTAACCCATCCTCAAACACTTACAGGGATGGGGCATCTACAACTTCTCTGGGCAACCACCTGTGCCTCACCACCCTCACACCAAAGAACTTCTTCCTAATATCTAATCTAAATCTACCCTTTTAATTTAAAGCCATTCCCCCTGTCCTATCCCACATGCCCTTGTAAAAACCCCTCTCCTGCTTTATTGTAGGTCCCTTCAGGTACTGCAAGGCTGCTCTAAGGTCTCCCTGTAGCTTTCTCTTCTCCAGGCTGAGCAACCCCAATTGTCTCAACTTGTCCTCCTAGAAGAGGATGTTGCAGCTAGTAGTCTCAAAAACATACTCCAATCCTGAAATACAAACCTGAGTGTTGATTTTAAAATTCATGTTTATTTTTCTTGGCCTGTCTGTTTGTTAGAGAAGGTTTCTGTAGAAGAGACTAATTATGTCAGCCATATCTGTCTGATAACTGTGAGATACTTCTCTACGACAAATCAGACCAGCTCTGAGTTTGAACGTCAGCACGCACATTATACCTAAAGACAAAAACTGTTTTCTAGGATTTATCAGCCTGTAAATGAAGTTCCAACATATAATTTTTAGCCCTTCATCTTGCTTACCTGTTGCTTGCACTGCAGAGCTCCAAAAGGAGGATGATGAAACAGGCTTGGTCGGGTTACTTGTGGACAGTTTTTACTAAAACCAGATTAACCACCAAAACACAGCTGAAGGCAGCTCTGCTGCAGGATGCTGACTCAAGCCTAGGACAAGCAGTGAAATCCCCACAACCACTCTAACCCACAACCTTCATTCAACAGCTCCCACGCAGAGATGTACCGCAGGGAAGAGGGCACTGCCTGTGAATACACTGCTACACACTCCCTACCTACCCTGGGACACGCTACTGCACAGTACTACACGAATGCATAACCCAGTGGATGAAGGGCACACTCCTTTTCCTCACTGCCACAATTACTAGGTCTGTTCTTTCTCATGTACAGATCCATATGCTGAAAAAAACCATTCCATTTTGCAGTATTTTGTGACAGTTTATGTGAGCTTATTAATATTAATATGACCTAATGCCAGGGATTTTGTTTCCAACTAAAACAATACCAACCTAAGGCATATTGTTTTCTGACCTATCCTCTCAATGTTAAAACTGCACTGCTGCACACACTTACCTTACACAGATTAAAAAGATAATGCCTCTTCCTCTTCAGGCAGTAGAAAACTCGCCTTCAACACCGATACTATTCAAATTAACCTACCACTGGTTTCTCAAAGGAAGCAAGGAGAAAGACATGCAGAAAAGCAAACAGATGACAGAACACTGGGATGTAATGCTCTCGTAAATGCTTTTGTACTACAATTGCAAACACAAGCAGTGTTTTATATACTTTTATATTTATATCTGAACATCAATCCCAATCAGTGCTGCCCACTCAACCATCCAAATTACAGTGAAATTCCAGTGGCTCACAGTTCTGACTTTATTAGTGCAACTCAATTAGATTCAAATCTGATACTGATCAACAACATGCACAATACCAGAATCAAGCCCACCACTCTAGTTCTGCTCCTAAACACTGCTCCCTCTTGGAAAGGCTCACTTCAAAAAGTGCCAACACACTGCTGTGCACAACTTGACATCCATACATTGCTAAATAACCTAACAATTAGCAGCTAAATGAAGGTGAGCATTCCCTCGTCTCTAATAATACCAAGATACGGGCAGCTAGCCAAGAATCTGGTACATTAAACAGAAAAACACAGGCAAAATCTGCAAGTGCTTCTTGAGACCACAACACTATTTCCAGTAGGCACATACGGAAACTAAATACCTCTTAGGTTGCCCTCAGGTAGGAAAAGATTGATTAATTGATTGATTGATTGATTGACTGTTTTCAAACACATAGTCCAAAGTAGCATGGACAGCCCCTGGTATTGAACCAGGAACTTCAATGGCAGCTGCCCACCTGTACATATAAAAGACAGATTGCACAAAGATGTCTGTTCAGTGAAACATTACATTTATTCAAAACCGTTTATGAATACACCACGGATTTCTTTAGAAATGAGCTTAATTTATATCACATTCTAAGATATTGTTATTATACCATTAAGTTTCAGCAACCATGTGTTGAAAACGTGCGTATAGGCTTCTCCACTCATCTGTGGAGCAACCCAGCAAACGTTTCTGCAGACTATGGATCAAGTAACGAAACACATCCTAGTGTCATATCAATCAGAAGTACGCAACTGTCCCCAGATGCAGTCACAAAATTTCATTCTGGGCTTGAAGAGTAACGTTTTCAAACATACACACATGATTACTTATCACTATCTTGAAATAAAACTTAGGAACTAAAAAGCCTCAATCATTTCTGTAAGCTTTACTCCCCTTCTTGCACATCAGCCCCAATTTGAAGAGCAGCCTCAAACTTATAGCCCATTTAAAGAATTCTGTCAAAAGTACTATAGAAATCTCCACTTAACAGCCTATGCTGTTCAGCATCAATAAATTAAATAGCCTCTTGCCAGCTCCAGAAAAGCCCCATTTGTGTATTTCTTTCTAGCATATACCATGACCATAAAGCATCTTAATAGAGGGTTCCTCTTTGGATCTCAATATTAACAGAGCTCAGACACACTGCCAATAAATCAGTACACTTGGGAAGGATTTTGTTTCAACTGAACTTATTTCTCTGCACTCAAGAACTAACTCACTCCAAAGGCTCCCCATGTGCCTGATCACACAAACCACAGGACTGAAAGATACCTCAAGAGAAGTCGAGATATTTCCTCTTCTTGCCCCAAGGCAGGATGAGTCACATTTAAGTGATCTCTCAATGGTTATTTCTTACTTAGTCTTAAAATAATCATTCTCTTCTTTACACTGCACAGAACCAATGTGTTCATTCTTCCCTTTCATAGGTCCTGTTTGATCACTCTTATTGTTTACATGTGCATCCACTTGAACAGGAGCTCTCTTTTATGTGGCATATGACCCATGCAAGTAATATTTTTAAATGTTCAAAGCACGATATATGAAAGGAAATTCTTCAATGTCCATTTTAGGGTAGTTAAAAGCCAATTTATTCTATTCTGGTTCTAAACACTTAACACAACTAGGGAATGGACCCCTGTTATCCTTGTTTTTCCTTTCTTGTCAACAAAATCTTCTTAATGGTAATTCTGATCACATATTCCCTACAACTACCACATACTCTCTTAGAAATTATTCCACAGAGAAGGAATTTTTACTATTATTTATTCATTAAAAACTATTCAAATTATTTTAACTCTGGTTACTGACCATCTGTCATCTGTTACAGAGCAAAGAGCAACTATTTTCCTCATACAGTCCAAAGTTATCTACCTGAGCAGTGGAAATCCCATCTCTTGTGTGCAACTGAGTTACTCGCTTGTCTTTAGTGACAGAATACAGAAAAATGACTCCTTGTTTCCATGAAAGGCTTTAATGTGACTGTAAGCTGTGAGGTGTATTGCTAACATAAAAAAATATTCCACCATTTTAGTTAAGATGAGCTCTCTCTATTTTTTATTTCAGATGAAGGTATTCCTGGCTATGGCTCTGTAACTTTGAAATTCAGTCTCTTAGAAACCATGAGCAGATTTAACCACAAATAGCTAAATGTGCCTAGATACATGAAGTTATATTTAACTATCTCCCTAGCTAATTAGATCAGGGGACCAGGATCATATGGCTAGATTAATTAAGATAAAACAGGGCATTTGTAATAATTATGTTAGTTATTTGGTCTTCTTTCCAGAGCAGGGAGTCAACAAACATCATTAGTGCAGCAGCCAATGACTGGCACTTCCAACCACAGATGCAGTCTCACCAAAGCCATTCTGTTTGCAAGACAGCCCAGAAGGCTCTCTTGGACAGCCTGATTTTATTTGTTTGCTTTAAGAGGAGCAGAGGAGCTCCTTCCCAGGAGGAAACCCTAAGGCAGCCCAGAGGTGAGGTTTCCAGAGACAGAAGGGTGAGACAGGCAAGAGATTCAAGCCAGGAACATGAATCTTAAAAAAAAAAAAAAATCCTTAAAATGTTGAGGATCAGGTAGCAGACCCACAGTCAAATTCCATGGGTGTTGAAAAGGAAGTTCAGGACTAGGGAGGTCTGTGGGTTTTTGTTCCAATGCACAAAACTTCTGCGTAGTTGAAACAAATATTAGTATTCAAAACTTGAAAGGGCAGAGATCAGACTGTGAATAAACTTTATCTATTATTTTGGCTCTATCAACACTGCAAGTTTTCTCTGTGTAAGGAGTCAATTAACTAGCTGTAATTCTAATGAAAACAATGTCCTTTGAGGGGTTTTTTTTTGGGATCACAATGTACAGCAGATGATCTAAATCAATACCCTTCAGTTCCCTAGCCCCCTACTTTGGGACCCTCCACAGCAACCAAAAGCTATTTTGTTTCTTCACTCTGTAGCTACAAACTTGTCCTTCAGAATAAAAGGCATATATATTGATCATTGGGAACTCACTTGGCCTGAACATATTCCTCACCTTGATGGCATCATAGCGAATGTCCATGGCAATCACATTGATGTCTCCATCATTTATAGATGTTATGCTTTATTTAGACACAATTAAAATCTAGAGCAATTAGAAGTGGATCCAAAGAAGGGTTTTCTTTAAATGAAACTAAGGCCAGTATGACTGTGACAGCTACTGGCCTTTATGCAATATGCAACCCAGCACAGCCTCAGCTTGACAGACAAGCTTTGTCTTCTATAATAGCAAATGTTTCCCCTAAAACTGTGTTCTGGAAGGTTTTTCAACTCAATAATGCAGTTTAATTATGAGCTTGCAGCAATTTAATTTTCTACAGGAATAAAACAAATCTAGCTCTTCTTGAAAATAAGACTGACAATTCAAACTATCACAGGAGGTTTGGGTTTGCTGGTGGATTTTTTTCATTTAGTCAAGAGCCACTTTTGCTTAAAACTAACACAACGTGTAAAAAGGAAAAATTTCCCCCCCCCCCTTCAGTCATCAGAGGAAATCACATTAATATTTCTTCAAGTGGTAAGAAGTTTAAAACTGTTGAATGCTTTCAGCTGGCAGAGCTCCAAATTCTCCATATTGTTACAGGATTTGCATGAAACTTTGTTTAAGACCAGGTTCTCATGTTGATATGATCTCACTTCAGTGAACATCTAGATTTGGGAGCCATATGCATGCAAACCATTGGGGTCTACTAGCACTAGTTACAGAGTTTAAAATTAAAGTTTTACATTAAGTGGTTCTGTACTCATACCTCTGCTCATTACATATGAATGACAGCACACAATTAAGCTGATGACATAGATCTTCCTGTGTTGGGTATGTCTGCTAATGCACACATTGCATGTTACTGTGGGATTATCAAGGTGTTCCATTAAATAGGCTGAGTTAGTTCATGGCTGAAAATATGGACTTCTAGAAAGGTTAAGCAAGAGAAATGGAAACACAGCCACTATGATAATTCATTTTAAATACAGATAAGTGATCTACAGGAACATGGCAAGGAAGGGTACAGAGCCAAAGCTACATAAAAGATCATTTGAAGACAACAAAACTTTTTTTAATGGGACACGTTAACAAATATGGACAGAGAAAATATGGTACATCCCAACAGGTTAGTATAAAGTTTCTAACAAGAAAGCATTTAAAGTCTTCTTCTAACAAGAAGCATTTAAAAAAGCTTCTTCAGCCAAGAGAAAATGTGCCAATGAACTTGTTTTTTAAGTAGAAAGGAAATAAAAGCTGCTGAGATAAATACTTCTATTCTCAGCCTGTAAATTTACTGCCATTGTTCCACAGAAAGCTCCTGGACAGACTTTTTTCTGAACCACAAATCTGTCAGTGCAGAACTTCCTTCATTCTCTATCACCTCGGTGTTTTAGATGGTGAGGCACTTGGATGTTCCTCACAGGGTCAATGGCTGTGGGAGAGCACGCAAAGCCAGCTCATTTCCCTCAACACCATGCTCCATATATCAGCTCCAGCAGACATGGCAAGCATTTAAAGACACAATATTTACCCTGCTTCAAGCATTTGTCATCTGTTAACTGATATGTTTGCTCCTCTCCATAATGGCTTGGTGACAGTGACGTTCCAGGAGATGTTTGCAAAAACACCTGTGGGTGACTTGCAATATAGTTCAAATCCTTGGTAACAGAAGGTACCTCAGCACTGAAGGTCCCTTTCAATCCATTGTGCCCTAGTGGATTGTCAATACAGTGTGTTGTTAGTCGGGAAGGAGACACCATAAGGAGTGTCTCACCACATTCTTATTGCTAGCAGCACCAATAATTTCTTCATGTATCTGTCAGTCACCAACTCATCCACAGAAGAGGATGACAGCTGAACTTTTGGTGACCTAATAATCATTCTAGCGCTTATAAAAAAATACTGTAATATTAGTTTCCTTGAGCTCTGTTGAGGCTTCTACTGACTATTACATGAACAGGAAAAGAGTACACTCCAGTGAACTATCATATTTCAGTGCACATGGCAGCTTTTACTTAGCTTGGCTCTGAAAGTATTATTCATTAAGGTAATGTCATCCGCTCAAGGCAACTGGATGGAAAGCAAGGGCCACTATGCAGAAAGCTGAATGTTCCCCTAGATATCACTAGGGAAACTAGCACTGAATAAATCATTAAATTGCACAATACTGGTGGAACATCAAGTGGCTACAAGCAGCTTAAAAGGTTTCTGCTGATGCCTCTTCACTGTAGAACGGTTTTCTTCCAGATGAAGATCTCCAAGGGCAGGAAAAGAGAAAAGGGAACAGCATAGAGGAGCAGAGAATGCATAAGTCCCTCTTACTAAAACTCTTTCCTGTGAGTAATACCAGATCCTTCAGGAAAATAGTATCTTCAAGGACAACTTTTCACTCTCCTTGAACACTCCCATCCTGCATGCAGCGTTCTAGAGCTATCAGAAAGCTCTTAGCTATGATTGCTGGAGTTACGTAGAGCATGTGGGAATTGCAACAAGGAAAGGGTTTCCACATTTCCACATTTTCTTTGTTCTGCTAACTTAGGCATTTGAATAACAGGTTTAGGGGCTACCGTGAGCACTCAGGTACCCCAACAAGGCTTCACATGTTCCTAGTGAAAGCTCCAAGTGAAATAAAGTTACAAACCAACAGTACTCTCCTATATCTAAAGCAAAGTGTAGAATGAAAGAGCCTGGAAAATCTGGCCTGATTTTTGCATTTTATGCTCTGGAGAACTGTCTCCCTCGCTCCACAAGGCTTGTAGATCTGAAAAGAAAAGCAATGGCCAACACGCATCTTTCACCCTCTCTTCAGTGACACCAGCTATTCCCAGTGTGGATTACACACTCACTGGTGCAGAGTTCACCTGCAGGGCTGAGTGATGCTGCTGGAGGAAAATGAGCCCCACTCTCTCAGCACATCTGGTTAGGAAACATGTTGGTTAGAGCAGCTAGCGCATCTTCCCCATTTGCCTCTGTTTTTCTGTTGACAGCAAGAAACCCAGAAGAACTGTGTTCACCATCTCAGGGCTCACTGAATTTGCCTCCTCCCACCAGCTCGGCACAATTAGCAGCAGAAGTCAATCATGCACTTACCAGCACTGGCTAAAATACAGCAACTTTGCGTACTGGAAACTTTGTGTAGGAAAGGGAAATGTAGAAATAACCGGAACACCTCATCTAGTGGTGGCAGGTTTCACCCTGTCCTTTCCCAGACTCTTGGTTTTACACCATCTCTAGCCTGTTTTTGTTTTTGTTTTTGTTTTCGTTCCCCGCTAATGACGCTTCACTGCCTTGAGGAAGGATGATTACAGGAAGCTGATGTAGCAATTCTCTGGCTCCAGTCTATCTCAGACAAGCACATACCAAAGTGTTCCTCATGGTGTTACTCTCCCATGGTGATTATGTGTTTGCAATTGGGTTTTCACTGTTTTCTATATCCTGATTTGTGCACGTTTTGCATGTGTTCATCTAAGCTTGTAGTAAGACAAGAGAGACTTGCACCAGTTCTATTACTGTCGATCCATTCTTTGTTTTGTCTAACTTTGCTTCATTTCTTCTCCATAGTTCAGCAATCATCTTAAATTTGTCTAGCAGATGCACACCTACAGGATCCCGCTTTATGACCATTGACTTCATCCTAAAATAGTTAATCACGTCAAAGTGTAATTTTGCATATGAGCCACTCCATCACCAACCAATCACACAAGGAAAACAGTAACAACAGAAAGAAAGCAAGTTCAAAAATTATACCCAGGATCTGTCTTCCTGAAGGGGTTGTGTTCTACATCCCACAGAGTATTTAAAGACTATTGAGACAAGAGGAAGCCAGCAGCCCCCTGATTTTACTACTTGTAGATTTAATTTGCATTTGTCATGTGAAGTCATGATGGCATAGATTTCTGTCATTAAAACTAATCCTTGGGAAACTTTGTCATTATAGCTACCAGGCTTTTGCCTGAAGGAAAAGGTTATACTTCAACATTGCATTCATATCTTCTTCATGCCAAGGCATCAGTAGTATTACAATCCCCATCATGACATCATCCATCAATTAGCAAGAGGTAGGTGGCAAAGGCCCAGTCTTATTACATATTCAGTGTTGTATCCTTTATAAGGACTATAGGTTTCTAATCAAAATCAAGCTCCTGCTATCAGTCCTGTGCTTTACATGAATCTCATGGTGCTCTGAACAACTGCTAGGGCAGTGTACATAAAATAAAATCTTCTGAAAAGACGTTCAAATTCGTAAAGACACAAAATCCCTGGATCAGCAGATCATAATCATATGTGGCACCACTTACCAGGCTAAAATCTAAACTATGCAACATGTGACAAAAAAGCATGTGGCTTTCCCAACACTATCACACTGGTGGGGTACTTGGCAGTCTATCCCCAACAAGTCAAGCTACTTCATTCCTATTCTGCAAAAGACAATACCAAACACATCAAAAGAGATCAGTCTCTGACTTATTTCCTAAGACAGAAGGGTTTTATTAATAAAACTGTTTCCTCAGAGTTATATTCCATTAACTGTATTTAAGAGGGAATTACTACACATCTTGCTCCCAGGCAAAACCTGACCATTCCACATGTGTTACAAATCAGTATCTCTTTGCATTTATTGGTGTGCTGAAGAAAGTCAAAGGATTTATTTTCAGATTCTGGCAAGTCAGGAATCTTTCATGTTTGAGGAATCACATTGCTATCAATCTATTTGTATTTTAAACTTATGAATTTTCATACCAAATAATCAATAGATACATTTTTATATCAACCACATTTCTCCATCTTGAAGTAAGAAGCTTAGGTGGCATCACGATTTTAGGGAGGAGAACTGTAAAATACAAGATATTGTAAGGAAGACTTTAAAGATCTTTCCATTCTGCAAGAGGTTTCCCCCCTTCTTCCCCCTGCATATTTTTTTAATCTTGAAAGCATTTCCTACTAATGCATGAAACCCCCATTATGCTGCATATGGTTTCTATTATCAAGTCTATAATGCTTTCAGGAATTTCTTTGATTTCTCTGGTTGTTACCTCATTCTTTTCATTCCTGATTGACACAGAAGCAGCAACCCAAGCCATTCCTAAGTATCTTTCTTTAGTTATAAATCAGTCTCTGTATTTCTGTAGCACACCTCAGAATGGCCTGCCTTTACTGCCCTTGTATGACTGAAGGTAAGGCCTTGAATATTGGTCGACTATTACACTCTTCATTATATATTTGAAGAGCATCCAGTTTTCTCACTTGAACAATAAAAATGTAAACATTAAATTTACATTGCACCCGTGGAAACTACACTTACACCTACATACCTAAATCAAGATGTGCAAATGTGTACGTAAAACTGCAGAATACTCTTCATACAGATGGGACCAAAAAAAAAAATAATAAAACCCAAAAACTCCAAACACAAACAAACAAAAAAACCTTTCCAAAAATCTTGTTTTCAAAATTAGTGGAAGATCAGGTTTCCATGTCAGATTTCCAAATAATTACCAGCTCAATGGTAGCTGAGCATCTGAAAATGTAGCCACACAGAACTCTCCCAAGGTTTCATGGGAAGGCTTGCTTCTACCCTGCAGCCAGGTTTTGTCCCCCAGTGCATGCCATCAGGCCATAGGTGGGTGGTGGCACAGGGGAGGAATTTAGCATTGTTCAGATGGAAGCTGTGGTGTAGGCAGGAGGCTCTGCTGAAGGACTTCATGGTTCACTGCACGGGGCAAAGCTACCAGTGGAACACAGCACAAACAGAAGCAGCTTCACTTGGAAAATGCCATTTATTCCACAGAGTTAATTTTGAAAGATCAAAACACAAATACTTAAGGACTACAGACAGCTCTAGAGACGGTTCACAAATTACGGAGGTTGCATAGTCTGTAGTCTCAGGGTAAGGCTATGCTCCAAAGGTATGCCACTTTCTGAAATAAATCAGTCTTGTATCACCATGTTGCTTCAGAGGGTGTTGCATTTCAAATGCAAAGAAACATGGAAGGGGATGGGTGGGAAGAAAAAAATTTCACCTGATCATTGCTTCAAGCAATAACTTGAACAGTAATTTTACCAGTTTTACCCTTTTAATGTTGATTTTAACAGGATATGATACACTCAGAAGTTCAAATCAACAGAAAAAAACCGCTGCATGATTCCTTTCTGGCAGCTACATACAATTTCCCTGTATTACACAATCAGCTATTTCATACAAGAAACACACAAGAATAGACAGAGCCACCAAGAATTTCCCAAGGTTTTGTGTTTATTCAGTCCACAGATCAGAGTTGGTGCTCCCTGGCTAAACTGCAACAGCCAGACAAAAAGAAAACAGTCATTGCATACAATCCAGTGGCAAGGAAGATCATGAAACAAAGCTTCTCCCTCATATGAAGTTCTGTGAGACAATGAATAGACAGCAAGTGCACAAACCTGTGGTCATGTCCGTGCTTCTTCTTTTTCCCTTACCCCTTAAGGTTGCCCAAAATTCTCAAGAACACCCTGAATACAAAAGGATTGTGTTGGACAATCTCCCCTGGAGAGAGCAGCAGCAGCAGATGCCGCATCTTCCCTCAGTATGGCACTCCCACCCCACACTCTCCCTGGCTTAATGGGGAACAACTACCCAGGGAAAAAACCCTCAGTGCTTGAAGCCTAGCCACCAGTCTAGGTGGTGCCTGGCAAGCATCTGGCAAGCAGAGAGGGGACATTTAGACAGATTTTAGGGGTCTGATGGCTTCTTCAGAAGAGACCTTAATTGGAAACACTGGAAATACCAAGTAATTGCTATGCAAGGGGCCTTGGGGTGTATGTTTTCTAGTGAATGTTCATCACCCTCGAGGGGAAGCAATAAAATCCACTACCATCGCCTGTTTAGGAGCCCACTGGCAATATTCTTTTGTCAGCTTTAACTCCAGCCTGAGTAACATCAGTTGTCTCTGTTCAAAAACTGTCATTAGCTTCCAAAATTATGCATTTCAAACAGGCTTAAGCATGTTCCTTCTAAAGAGAAATGTATATCCGAATTTTGGACAAGAGCGGGGAAAGAAGAGTGGCGAAAAAGGAACCGGCACCAACGCCAGCATCGAGACGCAACAATTCGAACAAAAGAGATTTCAAGATGTCGCACTAACACGCACGCACACAATCTTCCTCTTGATAGATCGCTTCCCCTCGGCAGAGGGAGATGCTCCAGCAGAGCGCCCGGGCACGCAGAGCACGCGTGTCTCCTAGCCGGAGCCCGGCAGGAGCACGTCCCTGCGGCGTGCCTGCTCCGCGGGGCTCCTGCTGCGGCACGTACGCCGCACCCGCTGCGCCCTCTTTGCCCAAAGGGACCCCCGAGCGACCCCGCACTGCTGCAGAGGGACCCCCTGTCCCCCATCTCCTGCCCCCCACCTATCTCCTGCCCTCCAAGGCCGCTCAGAGAAGCGGGGGAGGGTGCTGGAGCCCGGGGCGGGGAGCTCTGGGGCACCCGCGGCCGCTCGCCTGCCGCCGACCGAAACCCGCTGCGGGCGGGAGGGTGCGACCAGCACGGCTGGCCTTTCCCCCTTCCTAAATGACAAATTTTGTCCCGGTGAGGTGAGGGGGGCACCCGGGCGGGGGGGCACGGATCCTCTCCGCCATGGCGCACAGTAACAGATGCCAAAGCCAAGCCGGACGCAGCCTGGGGATGGAGGGGTGCCGGGGCGCGGCAGGGTCACCCCGCTGCAGCAGCCGGGGCTGGCGGAGGGCGGGTGCGGGCAGCGCCCGGGGGTCGCGGCGCAGCGCGGAGCCTTTGTTCCGCCGCCGGCCCCTCCGCGCCGCCGCCTCCGCGCATGCGCCGCGCACAGACAAAGGCGCGGGCAGGGCGGCGGGGGCTCCCCGCATCCTCCCTTCGCCCCTCATCCTCCCTTCGCCCCTCATCCCCCTTTCTCCCCGCATCCTCCCTCTGCCCCATATGTCCCCTTTCCTCCGCATCCCCCTTCTGAGCCGCATCTCCGCCCTGCATCCCCCCTTCGCTCTGCATCTCCCTTCCGCTCCGCATCCCCCCGCTGCCCCGCATCTCCGCCCCACATCCTCCTTTCCCTCCGCATCCCCCCTCCGCTCCGCATCCCCCCGCCGCTGCGCATCCCCCCGCGCGGCGCCCACCCGGCGTGGCAGGAGGGTGTGGGTGTCCCGGGGGTGTGCGTGTGTCCGCCCCCCCTTCCCCCGCGTGAGCCGCCACGCCCAGCTGAGGCGCGGGGAAAGCGCCTTGCGGGAGCCGCGTTTGAAAGGCACGCGTGTGCGTGGGGGACAGGCGACACGGCGACGCGGGTCGGGTGGGGAAAGCAAAAAAAGGTCGAGGGGAGGTGTAGCTTGCTGTGGTGGGGGAAAACGGCAAGGCAAAGGGTTGATGGAGACCTGTGGGAAGCGGGGGGCGGCAGTCGGTGAATATTCATAGAACAGGCACCGCGGGGCGTAGCGCGGCAGCGGCGGTCCCTGTCGTGTTTGACGGCGGGTCCGTAGCCCCTGCTCGGGCAGGCGAGCCCCCCGAGCCCCGGCGTGTGCTGCCCCGCCGGGAGCAGCGCTTCAAGCCCGCCAGCGCGTCCACGCGCACGCGTGACCGCGGAGGCAGCGCCGCTCCCGCGCCGCCTCGCCGGGGACAATCGCGTTGTCGCCGGCCACAATGGGCACGCGCCACTTCCCCGCGCCTCGCCCGCCCCGACGCCCCCCCCGCCCCACCGAGCCTCCCGCGATCCCCCTGCAGCACCGCCGCCCCCCGCCCAGCCATCTTCCTGGCGCCGTGCGTGCTCTTCTCCCAGCGCTTCCTTTCATGGAGAGCTTTGGGCATCTTCTTGGGTTTTTTCCTTTTTTCTTTTTTTTCTTTTTTTTTTTTTTTAATTACTATTAGTGTTTAAGCAGACTTTCTTTGGAAACGGGCTAAAAGCACCGAAAAGAAATTGGGCATAAACCACTATTATTCCCACCACACCCACCGCTACCCCCACCCTTCCCCAAGAGAGCCTTCCCGGGCATTTAAATCTCACGGAATAGCCTTCGGTCCGTTGTGTGCCTCGATCCCGCTCCCAGGTGGTCCCCTCTCGAGGAATAGAGCTCCTCGCGGCGATATTCCTAAAATGTGCCCGGGCAGGCGCCTCCCGGGCTGCTCCGCTCTCTCTGCTCTTACCGATTCACACGCACATCTCCCCTCCCCACAATCGAGACAAAACGGAAAGGGGGAAAATGATAAAAATGGCAAAGCTCTCGCGGGCTGCTGTGTACTTGGCATAAGTGAGACACACCGCGTCTTACCTTTATGTGGTTTTCCTCTGTCCCTGTCGATGCGTTTGTGTGCTGGGGTGTCACAAAGAGAGTCCCAGGTAGCCCAGAGCCCCCTCGCCTCGCTCGGAGCGCTGTGGCTCTCGCCCGCTCGCTCGCCGGGACTGGAGTGCCTAGTGCCTGCTGGAGCACTGCCGCCGCTACCGCGGCTGCTGCCTCTGCATTTCTCACTCTCTCCCCCTCCCTCTTTCCCTCCCTCCCCCCTTCCCTGTGACAGTCTGTGGGCAGTTCAAAAGCCACACGCACTTATTTATTTATTTTCCGGGCTGGCGGGCGGGGATGCGCTGCGCGGCGCTCGCGCTTAGGGGGCGCACGGACCCCAGGTTTAAATATCAGCCGTGGGGGCTGCGGGGGGGCTGGATCGCGGGTCCGGGAACGCACCTTGCAGCATTGTCCCCCCTCAAAAAAAGGGAAGGGAGCGGCCAACCTCCTTGCCCCGAGGAGAGAGGGCGCGGCGCAGGGCTGCGGGCCGAGGTGCGGGGCGCTCCGCGACCCTCCGTGCCCGAACCGCGGCGGGGGCGACTGCGCACCATGGGGCGGAGGGTCCGTCCCCGGCGGAGCTGGGATGCTGCGCGGCGGACGGAGCGGGCAAGCCGGGCCGCCTGCCTACACCTGCAGCCCTCTCGGGGAGCGGGAGAGCCGCTTGCACGGCGGAGAGGGGCGGCACGGGCGGAAGAGACTAAAAAATCCCGGGCGTGGATGCTCTTGGCGCGCTTAAGGAGAGGGTTTGCCCGTTAAACACAAAAGGCATCAAAATAGAGGAAAGCAACACATTTCTCAGGAGAACGGATCTCTCCCGGGCGCTCCTGCAGCTGAAGAGCTGGCCTGAACGTCGCTGGGGCTTCAGGACTGGTATCCCTCCAGCTCTCCCACTGTTCCAAAGCATCCCTGGGGCCGCCACAGCATAACCGAGGGTGGTGCCCGCACTTTCCCACCGCCCTCATTTTAAAACCTGGCTGCGGCGGGGGCCGGGTGCGCCCTGCTCGTCGCTCCGCGCCCGCTGCACGGTGCCGGGCGATGCGCGGGGCTGGGGCGCCCTCTGCTCCCCGAGCGGCGGCCGGGCAGGGGTGGCCGCGCTGGGCAGGGCTGGGCGCGGCTGGGCGCTGGCTCCGCCGGGTGATCGCCCCGGGACCCCGCAGCCCGGGAAGGCCGGTGGAACGGACCCGCCGCGAGCGGACCGCGGTGGCGGCACGTCTTGGGGAGCTCTCTGGCTCAAGGGGCGCGATCCGGCTACACTGGGGCTCCAAAGCCAGCAGCACCAGCTTTCAACAGGAACAATGGAAGCTATTTCCCATTTATCTGGGAACACGGACCGAGTAAGAGACGCGTAGTAGGCTCGTGATAAGGTTAAGTCCGGTTTGCGTTTTCGATGGACGTGGAGCGAAAAGGAAGCAGGGCTTGTGGAGACGAAGGGCGCGGCTGCCAGGGTGTTCTTTTGAGGGCTGTGGTGTGCGTTGTGATGTGCGGTGCGAAGAGTCACGCTTCCCGGAAATTCCCATGTAGGAAAACTATCGGGCAATAAAATGCGTTTGAGTTTATGTGCTTCACACACCGCACCCTGCAACCTGTAGCTGCGCCGAGCATCCACCCCGCAGCTGCCGGGGCGGGAGCCGGTCCGGGACGCCAGAGGAGATGCGAGGCACAGGGACGACCGGGCAGTGGTCGGGAGACCCCGTTGTCCCCTCGCGTTCACACAAAAGCCCAGTGCGAAAAGGGAAGAACAGAGAGAAGGAGCGAGCACGGGCACGGCGGGTTCTCCGGGCAGGGACAATTCCCCGTATTTTCGTGAAAGCGTTCACAAGCCAGTCTTTTCCTCGTATTTTTATTTTATGGGACTTTATTTTCCTAGTTCTCCTTCGTATCTCCGCGTTTCCCCGGTGGTTAGGCCTGGCTCTCCAGCCGCCGGGGCGCAGAGCTCGCCATGCCACACCTGCCCCGCTGCAGCATCCCTCCCTCCTGAGGCGCGGTGCGGGGCTGGCTGCGCCCTGCCGCAGCTGGGGGAGGGAGGGAGGGCAGGCGGGACCCCTTCCCCCCGCGGAAGGCACGGGTGAGGCATGCAGCAGTCAGCGTTAAATTGGGTAATCGAGGAAAAAGAGGAAAGGGAGGGCGACACGCCCTGACACGTCCTCGGCTGTCGGAGAAAGGGAGAGCTGCTCCCCGGGGAGGCGAGGCGCGTTCCGCCCCCGCGCTGCCTCCGCATAGCCCGGGGGAGCAGGGGTGCGCCCGCTTTCCCCAGAGCTTCCCTCTAGAGGGAACAGTAACGCCGGCGCCTGCCCGGCGGTGGTCTGCTGCAAGGTCAAGGGAGAAAATCCCTCTCCTCAGTTTTATTTCTGAGCCAGCAGCATTTGTGAGGCAGGGCTGGAGAGAAGTGATAGGCGAGATGGGTCCAAAATTTAGCCATGGAGTAAGGCAGAGGCGGGCACAACACAGCAGCATGTCCGCAGAACAGCTCAGTGAGGGACTGAGGGCTTGGGCTGGGCTGAAATCAGTCTGGACCGTGGGTAGGGCTCAGGGGAAGCCCCAGGTTGGGCTGGGCAGGGACGATCAAGGCTGGCAGTGTCCATGAGGCCACGACATTCAGACTGTCGAGATTGTCTTGTAAAATTGCCCAACCACTACACAATTAGTGTGAAGCAATATTAGAATGGAAACAAGAGGCTGTTATTTAAGCCTGTGTATAAAGGTGGGCTTAGGCAAGGAATGCTTACCTCTGTGAAACTGAGCACTATCAGACCTTGTAGCTGAAGTACAAGTTACACCAAGTTCACAGTATATCTCAAAAATAAAATTCTTGAGTGTATACTGAGTAATTTGCTTGGAAAAGCCTGTACAACTAAAAATGGCACAGAAATAGTCATTGCTACTATCAGTTTGTGAGGGGTTTTGATCCTTTTACCGTTTTCAGCAGCTAGAGGGCTGAAATGGTAACCGTAGTTTACCAGCTAGTATTCTTTTAAATACACCTACATGCTAAATTATGTATCTCAGAGCAGCCAAATTCAAAATTTGTGAAATATTCACTTCTGTTACTCAGCTGCATCAAGGTATGATATACACCTGAATGTCTTACTTAATAAAAGTGATACTTTTAGGCAAATGGGTATTGTAAGCAAACTTTGACTATCTTTGGCTTAAGTAGGGGTGTGTAAGGTATCCTCACCTTTTTCTTCTGACATGAAAAAATGGTATCTGGAAGAAGAAAAAGCACAGAACAGAAACACGTGCAAAAAGATGAATAACCAGGTCTGTTGTGGAAACACAGGCAAGTGTCTAGGCCCTTAGGTGTAATTAACAGCTGCTTTTCTGAAATCCACACTGTTACGCTGCTTTAACAAATACCCAAGCTACCTCTGTCTTCTTAGCCAGCTCTTCATGTCACCTCTTGCCACTTACTTCATGTTGAACACGGAAATAAAATATCTTCAGCTTCAACATTTCAGGCCCAGCCTTTTTCAGCCCTGTCTCTCTTCCAGGTCTCACCTGCTGTCATATTTCCATCTTCTCCAGAAGGAAACAAATCCAATCCTAAATACTCTTTCCTCATCTTTAATTTTTATCATTTGTTTTCTGATTAATAATCAAGTCTTTAGGTTTGACAAGAGCAACAAGCCATAACTCTTAGCCCAGCATTGCCACAGCAGAAGTCCAAAGTACTAACAAGGACATCTCCCCTCTCCTTCCACCACACTGCCTCTATTCCTGTCACCCACAATTCTATTTTTGTGTTCAATCACTCTTTGGACATTTTTCTCAGAAGAAGCTAGGATCAGTAAGGAGTACCTATGCTGGGCCTTTCCATTTTACTCCATAAGGAGTGAGAGATGACCAGCAAACATGAAAATAAATCAAGTTAAAACCCTCACCTGTGCCCCTCTTTCAGCCTTGCAAACGAAACCCTGCTTTCCTCGCGCTTCCCATCGCAACACAACAAGCAAATCCAGGCTCCTCACAGCTCAGGGCTTCCCAAACCTGCCAGCTCCGGCTGCAGCTGCAGGAACAGCCGGGACCCCCGAACTCCAGCTGCCTCCCTCTGCTCCCCTATTCCCGAGGTTACACCACAAGAGGGAGCATTTTGTTCAGTTTATTGGCAAGAGCTGGTTTTCCCCGTATCCAGGCGAAGAGAATAACCGCAGTTTCCCGTATGTAGCGATTTTCCCAAGCCCGTTTACCCCATAAGCATTTTCGTAATAATGGTGTTTTTTCTTTCTCCATGCAATGCAAATTTTAAGCATTTCATAAAGTTATTATTCATGTAAAGTAAATTTTATAAGGAACATCGAAACTGTAATTACAGTTTAATTCCCTGTTGATTCTGTTGTTTATAGAGTCATTTATTCTGGGGCAAATGTAAGATGCCAGTGTAAGACATATCTAAAACTTTCTATTTGCAGTGGATGTCATTCTCCTCACCTACATAAATACCATCTACTTGAATTTCAAAAATTGACTGCAATGGCGTAGGCAGACACAAGGTATTATTTCATAAATTTGCAGGAAAAGCACTTAAAATATAGAGCTTTGTTCAAATACCAAAATAGCAACTTTGATAAATCACTACTGGAACACCTCAATCCAAATTTAAGTCCTGACATGAAGACAGACAATAACAATTTTAATCTGGACAACCTGAAGTCATATGCTGGTAGGCATACCTGAGTCTAGTTTTACTACACTGGTTCTGTTTATACCATAAAAACTGGTGCTTCATGCCTGTAGCCAGGTAGAGATATGTGGGTTTTGAACCCTGCTTTACCCCAGCATTCCTGGCTTCAGCTCAATCTGTAACACAAAGCACATGTGCCTCCCAGGAGGTCCTGCACTAGCCATCGATTTTAAAAGGCTTCCCTGCTCCACTGAAGCCTGCATGCAAGTTTTTCCAAAGATGGATATATTTGCTGTTCTGACAGTACAATTATCTGGGTTATTTCTGTCTCTTACTCCAGTTACTCAAAAGAGTTAGAGTCACTTATGTGCAAAAGAAGCAAATGTGCTCAACTACCATAAGCTTCCCTTATGATTTATGCATGCCAGGCTTCTCCATGACCATCTATAGGTTAGATCTGGGACTCTTTGCTCCATTTTCAGTGGCAAATTTCGCTGAAGTAACAGCTGAATAAGGTATTCAGTGTTTGGTTTCTACAGCCACAAAAATGTCTTTCAGTTAACAGCTGGAGCAACCATATCAATATCTTGATAGTGATCAGAATTGGCCTCTCTTGTAGTATTTTATTCTGTTCTCATTCAGCTACAAGAATGTCAGTAATGCAGGATCAAATGCACACCTGACTGCATGATCAAACTGATGTGACAGCTACCCATGATGTACCTCCTAAAAGGTAGGAGAAGTGAGCGCACAGAAAAGAATGTTTGCTCCAATACTTTGTGTTCTGATCTCTGCACCAAAGGATGCTTATATACTTTATTTATTGCACTGCTCATTCTGTCTGAAACACAGGTTTTTGGATTCCTACCTTGAGAGAGAATTTCTATTTTCGAACCTGAGGACCATGGCCCCAAGGGCACTGTTAATTCTGACTGCACCTGCCAAGCCTCCCCTGGGACTTCCCCCACCCCTGCCCATGACCCAGTATTCCAGCTCAGCCCAACCTATCAGTCCTTGTCCAGCTACACCACTCTTGTCCTTGATCCTATCCCTGTCTCTGACCCAATCTTCCGCTCTTCTGACTGAACCTTCTGGATGAACCCTGGATCTGGCTGATCTCCTTATCTTGCCCCTCTCTCGGTCCTGGCTCCTCCTCACTTGTGGATTAGCCCTGTGCTTGCTACTCTGCAGTATCCAGTTTGTCACAGCGGCTTGCTGGCACCTCAATTAGCTGTGTAAAGACACCACAACGTGCAATTCCTTGAGGTAACTGCAGCTTAAGCCATTTGGTTTGCCTGGCACACTGCTCCTTGGTGAGAAAGCATTTGTGACATTGGTGCCACAGCTCAGCTTTCGGATTCAAGCTGCATCACGTGGGGCCACTTGATGATCACCTACATCTGTACTTTTGCAAACACAGTGTTATAATTAAAACTCTCCTAACTGTGCCAGTGTTACCCCAGAGTCAAAGCAGAGAAAGGACAAGATGGACAAATTTTTCTGACAGGGGCAAGTATTCCTGAGACCTAGCTGTTGTTGCCACTGTTGACACCACTCCCATCCTGGAAGCTGACTGTGGGAAAGCCTGGGGGCTCATTGTAGGAGATAAATTCATAGGATCATTTTGTTTTCTTTCTACTGTCTTCCTACTGCTTATAAACTTGTTTTGTGTACCTTCCCTGTCCTTTCCCACCCTCTCACAATGAAGGGTATCTCTAAATCAGGAACTGATTGAAATGAGGTATTCTGAGGATCTATGGTGATTGAAGTGGGCATGGGAAAGAGTTTAAACCTGCATAAACGACAGCAGCTCTAGTCTTATACAGCCACTTTTCTCAGTCCCCTTTATTCCTTCAATTTGGAGGCACCAGATTCAAAGCTGTTTCTTTACTGAGCTATTTGTGCCAAGAGCAAGCTGCAAACAACTTATGAAGAGTCAAATTAAACAACTGTAGTTGAGGAGGCTAAATCTAAAAATATTTGTAAATGCTGAGATTGAAGTGGCTTCCCCAGAAAAAGAGTCAGATTATACTTACACCTCAAACCCTTTATTCCTCAACTTACAACATGTCCATAGAGTTGTTGAGAACACTCCTGGGTACAAAAACATTCCTCTGCTTCCAGTCAAGAGCCAATTGTGGAGATTTATCTGAAATTAAAATGTTACTAGTAGATGGTCACACAAAGCACCCAGTGCTTCAGACTACCAAAAGCAAGAGTGAGCAGCTACATGGTAAGTCATGCACCTCACACCTAGAGGACCTTCTTTTTGTACCAGAGATGGATACATTCTCAGAGCATGGACCATACATTCAGCCACAGGAATCTCCATGTTGGAGCAAGACAGGGTGTCTGCTTCCTGAATGCTTCTTTGAAATGCTACACTACACTGATATTTTTATTTTCACAGTTTTACATGCCAAGTTTAGTTATAGGAGAGGATGGGTGAAAGTACTTGAGCTTTAAATAAGCCTTGTAATGTGCACTACCAGCTGTTTGTAGCTGAATGACAGAGGGTCTGTAGCCAGGCTGTACCTTTTGCCTTTATTGGGTGAATCTTGTGGATGCTACAAATGAAAGAACATATGGGGATTCCTGACATATGGTAGGATCAAAGTTGTCACAGTATATAAATCTAGCACGCACTTAGACACACAAAATTGTTCAAATTTTACTGAAAAACTTCAGAAGGAAAAAGATAAAGGCCAGTGGGATGCAGAAGCTGATAACTGACTTTACTCCAGCACAGAAGTATCATACATTGCCTGCTTTATCAGCCCCAGTTCATTGACTAGTGCAACTGGACAACTTCATGTAGTAGAAGCAGATGCTGCTTTTGCTTGCCCAGCAGCTCCTGTTTATTTAGGGACTGGTAACAGCTTTGGTGACAGGCGTGGCTGCTGCTGCCACCGCACTGCCATTCTGTCCTTCACTGAAGATCAGTTAATTTCAGTAACAACCACTCAGACCATGCAAACAGAACCTCTGGCTGCTATTTAGTGAGTTAAAAAGCTGATAACTTTCCAATGGGACAAAGAGGGCATCATCTTTTCTCATCAAAATCACTAAAAGATGTCCCACTGCTGGTAGGTCTGACATAAAACTCACTGGACAAGCCACCCATTTGAATGGAAAGTTTTAACTTTCTACAAGTACTTTCCTGGTGTTCTTCCTGGAACACCGTAATTTCCCAGATATTAAAAGTCCCAAGCACCTTCCAGAAGAGCTGTGACCAGCAGACCACGGTGTGACCTTACAGTCTAGACGTCCTCAACACAGGATTTTCGTGAAGAGGAATATGGTTTTACTTCTGGTCAGTCAAGTTCACAGATGCCAGCTTGTACTGACCCCATCTGCTCTTTTGTTTTGAGCAAACTTGTGTGTTTTAATTCATCAGTCAGGATAACAAGGCTAATACCACACCTGGACGTAAGTGCCAGTTTAGTAAATGTGTCCTGGATTCCATGAGCTCCAGGAGGTTGAGTTGTTAATAAGCAAAGGTTAATAATCAAATAATTAAAAGGTTTTTGTTCCAATTCTGGTAGCCACTCCATTAGCAAGAGGACTTTCAAGCAGCTATTTGCTTGAACTGAGAGAGTGAACTGCGAAATAAGAGTACAAAGCAGTGGCCAGTGAACAGTGAATTATTCAGAGTTTGAGAAAAATTTTAGCTCTTCTTTGTACTCTCCCTCTCCACCCTCTCCCCTTCCTCCCCCTACAAACCTTCCCAAACAAACCTTTCCCCAATGCAAAGGGAATATTAGGGATCTACAGGAATTCATAATGTAAGTAAAATCAAGTCAAAATTGATGGAAAATCAATTATCTTGCTTTTCAGTTTTCCATCTGGGCAGTCTGTCCTGTTGCAGTGTGGTCACTTTTCATGGTCATACACACCAGTGTGCTGTAGGTCCTAACCAAGTCAAGTAGAGCAGTAAGACTGTGATGCTGACTAGGCTGCTCTATGGTGTGAGGATCATAAAAAGTGTAAGCATGGGCTATACCCCTGAAGGGGGAATAAGAGTGCCTAAGAGACAGCAAGGCTGGATTTAGTGGGACTGCATCCCTCTCTTGAATTGGTAGTTGACAGCAGTGGTGTTGGCTCAGTCACCTCCTGCTGTTTGTCCCAATAGAGCCAGAAAACTGAAATTGTGCATCAGTGAGGGAATACTGTTGCCAGATCTGCACCTAGAGCAGATCACTTCCTCCTTGCAGAAGAGAAGGAGAGTATTGGAGGGGTTATCAGAGCAGTTCAGGAAGAAGCTAACCTACACACAATTTTTTGCATGGAAACTGCCAATACTGAGAATAGAAGTCCTTACTGTGTCACATAGAAAGAAAAGCTGATCAAGGCATATTGGGCCAGTCACATTCTGAATGAAACTGGTTTTCCAGAACAGATGTAGCAAGCTTAATTTTGAGGATTTCATGGTGAATTTGCAGTGATGTGTAGTGAATGCATAGGCATGTGCATGGTCTAGAGCTCCAATCTTGTTCAGTCTGCAATCTACATCTGCTTTTCTTGTTCTGCCACTTCTACTCAATGTCTGTTTCTTTTGTTTGCTGAAGTTGGTCACACAACTTCAAGCAAATCCTCTTGTTGTCTTTTTTTGCATATTATTATTAAAAACCACTTTTTAAGGAAAAGTATTTTGGCCTGACTAATTAAGCCTCTGAGCACAGATGAAATTCAATATTAGAGGACAAAAGGATAAGCTTTCCCATATTACTTTCTCAACTGCTTTCTTCTATCCATAGAAGCAAATACTTGTTAGTGTGTTCTATAGCATTCTGGAAATTTTGAAATTATTTGCAAAAATTACATTACAGAGTAGGTCTTTCTCATGGAGGAACAAACCTGTAGCCAGCAATTTATTTTACAGCCATGAAGCAATTTAGTCAAAAGAGCCACTAGATGCCCCAACCAGACAAAAAGCCAGGAAGCTTAAAAGAAGGCTGTTTTCTCCTCCTGTTCCCTGTAACCACTGACTTTTGTAAATCTGCTTTCAGCACAACATGCAAAGGCACTTGAAACTGCTATAGCTTATTCCCAATACAAAGCAAAGAATGAAAGATGCAGAAGATTAGCCTCCTCTTCTTTCAGCCTTCTTCTGAAGACAGAGCAAGATTTACCTCAGTAAATAGCAGGAATGTTGAGTTCACCACAAGGTAGTTGGCCTGGAAGGATTCATGGGAAGAATATGCTGCAAGCCCCTGCACTGTTATGATACAAAATCTGAAGCAGACCATTTTTACCACAGTATACTAAAGTTAATATCGTAAACAAAAAAATATATGTCAGCAGTTTGAATACAGGTTGTGTTCCATTTGATTACTTAATTAGCAGTTCTGGATTTATGTCCAATCCAATTTTGGTGGTTACTGAGGCATTTCAAAATAAAGTGCGTGAATATAACATTTCCTCCTCTCCAAACAAACAACTCTGAAAAATATCTGCTTTGAGATAAAGGGGGAAAAAGCCCATAAACTGAAATTATTTCCTTACCAAGAAATTTTCCCTGACAATCTGAATTGTATATCATTCCCTGATACACAGCAGAGGACCAAACTAAACTACTTGAAATGCCAGATTTCAAGACAAGACACATTATAGCATATTACAAGAGCTGTTTTGAGGAGTTATATAGTTCAGTTTTCTGTTTAAATTAGAGCAATCATTAATGCTATATTAGGCCTGTCATGGTGTCCTCTGGCGAAGTCGTGAAAACCTATGAAGTTCAAGACTCTACAGCATCTCTCATGGTTGTTTCCAGTGCTGTATTACCATCTGGGTGAAAAATGTTTTCCTAATGTCTTATTTGAACCTCCCAAGTCAAAAAATGTGTCCCTTACTCTTCTCTGCTTTGTGTTTTGTACTACTGTAAAAAGAAGTCTGACTTTGTCATCTTCATAACTTTACTTAGTGTGGTCATGGGGTGTTCAAGCTCCCTGCACTCTCTGCCTTATGAGACTAAACAAGCTCAGCTCCCCAAGCTTTACTTCACAGCTTATGTGTTCTGTGTCCCTGGCCATCTTGGTAACCTTCTGCAGGACCATCTCCAGGTTTTAACCTCCCCTGAAGTGTGTCCCAGAGCCAGGCATGTTAGTCCAGCTGTGGCCTCCTAAGCAGCAGCTTAAATCAAGGAATAACCTCCCTCGATCTGCTAGTGATGCTCCCCTAAGGTAACCCTTAGCCATTTGCTTTATTCATGATGGGAGCACACAGTTGTCACATGTTCAGCTTGGCATCCACTGTCACACCAAGTAACATCTGTAACCCCAGGTCTCACCTTCTTGTCCTTTGGGGGTTTGGAAATGTCCAGAGGACACAGTCCTCAGCTACCTCTCCCAGTTGTCATTATTTTCCATGGACAGAGGCACCACAATCACATCAGCCATCTCTGTCAGCAGCCACCTCTTCCCACAAACTGAATATTCCCTCCAACGCGTTGTGCCTCCCTATTCACCGCCTCTTTCCAAATATCTGCTAGTACACACAGGGCTCTGGGAACAGGTTTTGTTTGTGAAGAAAAAAGGGTTTTATGACTTCAGTACTTCAGTACTTTTTTTCAGTAATTTCCGTGTTTGTTGCTAGACCATCTCCTCATACATCTATTGACTTATCTTTCCTCTGAGCTTCCTTTTCCAGATAATGTTCCTGTAACATCTCATTTTGCCCTTTCTGCCCAGACAAAACCTTCTGTTTTGACCATCCTGATTTTGTCTCTGTAACATTTGTCCTAATGCTTTGCTCAGTAATATTGTTACACCTTTATTTCATTGCCTTTCTTTGTTCCCACTTCTTGTACACTCCTTTCTTTTCGTGTGTTTTAGTTCATTGAGAAACTCCTGACTTAGCCAAACAGGCCTTCTGCCAGAATTCCCAATCTTCCTGTCCAACAGGATGGTTTGTTCCTGAGTTCTCAATAAGTTTTCTTTAAAAATTAGCCAGTTTTCCTGGGCATCTTTCCCCTTCATGGCTGCTTCCCAGGGCACTCTGCCTAGCAATTCCCTAAAAATAAGCCCAAGTCTGCTCTCCTGAAATACAAAATCCTAACCCTGCTGCTTTCCTTCCCAGCCCTCCTTCAGATCCTGAGCTCAATCATCCTGTGGCTACTGCAGCCCCAGCTGCCAACCATGACTGCATTTTCCACTAGCTCTTCACAGTTTGTGCGCAATAGGTCTGGTAGGACTCAACCTGTGGTTGAGCCTCTAACGTTTCTGTTTTGTGAAATTATCACAAATGCAATTTAGGGTTTTCCTGGAATATTGCCATGTTGTGTCTAGAGGGTTGAAAAACATGAGGATGAGAGCATAAAACCAAGAAACCTTTACTAGTCATTGTCGAAAATCTCATCTTCTATGTCCTCTTGGTCAGTTAGTTCCTATGGACTCAGTGTACCCTCCTCCTGGTGCACTGAGGGACATGCTCAATAAGCATGTCCTCCAGCTTTGTCCTGGAACACTGGACAGTCTTACTCTTCATAAGCCTTCCTTTTCTTCCTTGTTTGTCCCTTCTTTTTCCCTGCTCATCTTTCATACAAGGCATGCTTCTACTCCTGCCTGATCATGGCCTTCAGTTACTGTCCAGCTATACAAGGGGGAAATATAGGATCTTCATTCAAGTTGTCCAACCTTGAAGCCTGTTTCTAGCTAGCTTACTGTTAACTTCCACAATTTATGTAAAACCTACTTGTTAAATGTTTCATATTTTGGAGTGAATAGAAGTCTAGGACCTGTCCCTCTCACCCTTCTGCCATCAGGGGTAGAAGTTGTGATCTGAAAGGGAGCAGCGTAGTTCTTCCCTGTGACATGTCTCACAAGCACAGACAAGGTGTGAAATGAGTCACCAGACAAGCACCAGCACACAGATTCAGTTTCCTACCCACACCTGCATTTGCACCCTTGAAAATGCAAGAATGGTTAAAATAACAACGACTTTTCCTACACTGTGATGCTACAGTTATGCTGCACAGAAGAGCATTCAGGCTGAGGAAGAGAAGAAAGAGAACTTGCTCTCAACTTCAAAGTAGTCAGCACATTCCTTTAACTCAGGAAACTCTCATAAAAATGTAAATATATCCTATTTCCTATTGTATTCAGTAGTGCCTATATACATACAGCAGTACAGTTCACAGCAATCTTTTATAGAGCTCCAGCCAAGCTAAATGCTTTTGAAATGCTAATGAACACAATGAAACAATTCTTCATACCCCAAAACACTGCCATGCGCTCAATAAAAGGAAAGCATCCTTAGGAAACACTGGCTGTCCCCCTTCACATGGGAAACACTGTGGAGGTTTGGTCTGTAGAACTTTCGAGTGAGAATCCAGAGCTGCCTTCTAGTACTTGTGGATTTCATTATATGCCTGATTATTTATAAAGCAGCTATTTTAAAATATGCTTCAGCTACAAATAAGAAAAATTATACTTGCAGTCCATGTAATAAGCTGTAAGTAAGACTGTATGTGTCTTGTGTATGTCTCTTGAATCTGTGATGCTGAACAAATTTCCTTACCAATGGACAAAGGAATGCAGCATCCTAATGGGGAAGGTATAAATATATGTGTAAATAAGCCAATACCCCCTGAAACATTGAGAATCACTAATGTCAATGAAAAGCCATTTTTGATTACTTTGGATTTATTGTCTCAATCTTAGGGTGAATACCAATTGTGGTGAATTCATGTTTTCTGCATTTGCTATTTGCTGACAAGACAAAGAGCTTTCTAGACTCCAGGTTACAGAACAGTGTTGACGCTGCTGCTGTTGATGATCTATACGAAGAAAGGTACAGAAAATAAAATGTTTGCAAACAGAAAAGCAAAATCTAAACTGCTTTCCCCCATCCCCTTCACAACTATGAATCTATCAGGCAGTTTTATCCAACAGTGACAGCAGAGATCTCACATGAAAATCTTGCATGTGTTAGTTTCTAGAGGGACTCCAGTTTTGCTCCACTTTAGGGAAAGGTTTAAATGTCAACTTGCATCTCAAGAACATCAGAAGGTATTGATATGAGCATCTTGAATGCCTTGGGTTTAGGAAAAACTTTGGACACATCTTTAGACAGAGAATTGACTTAGGAGGCAAAAAGTTATTAAAGGCACATTAAAAACGTTTCTCTTGTGGCACATGTACATAGCAAGTCAGCATCTCATAAACGAGACCAGATGTGCTGTGCAGATGTTGGATGGTCTGATTTTACTGCACACGTGCTTTGCAGTTGCAGTGTGCACATGCAGCACAACACGTGTGTGGTAGACACTGGACATCAGCCACAGGGATCTGGAAAACTTCAGCTTGTTACAGTAACTTCAATTGCTCACAGAGTTCCTTGTTTCCTTGCACAAAGCTGTTTCTCTTGATACTTTAAATCTAGCAAGGCCAGCAGGAGGATCACTTCCTTCAAATGATGTGAAGCTCTGTAGAGCATAATTCTCATAGCTTCTAAATCAGCTCCTGCTTTTTAGAAGGGATCACAGAGCACCACAAACTTGTGTGCTACAAATATCACCCACTGCTGTCAAAGGAGTTCAAGGCAAGTAGTAGTTCTAAGTCCAGGATGGTGGGTGGTCTTCCTAGACTCTTGGCTTTCTGCAGTGTGTGAACCCTCTCCAGTAGTGTCTAAAGCAAAATTAAATATTTGTTATGTGTCTGGTCCCTGCTTTGAAAAATCAGGCATAGCTTTCAGACTGCCTCCCTGGTAATAAGCAGAGCAACACTGTTAGCTGTACTAGTGTGTCCTGCTCCATTAGAAACTGGGGAGCTACCCAGTGGATTTAATGATGGTGACAAGTTCCCTTGGAGAGAGTAGATCATCACCATTCTATGCAGCAGGCATTGCCAGAAGTGGAATTATGAGAAAGCTTCATGCTTCTGCACATTTACCAATACAAAAATCAAGCAGAATCCTCTTAGTGCTGGTTTTGATCAGAGGGGAAAGACTCATTTCAACTATTTACAATCTGAATGAACTTTTGAAGGAGTAGAATGTTTAATTTATTCTTCAGTTCTACAGAAATAGCAGATTTAATAAGAATCAGACTGTCAGAGCAAGAAAAGGGCCATTTTTTATCAATTAAAATTATTCGTCTTTCCTAAAATGATTGCTGGCACAGCTATTGGAAGTACATTTTATGTTACAGCACTATGGTGTTTATAGTCAGTCCCTCAACATATTTAGAATTTCAACCCTCCTAAAAGCCACAAGAACTAAACAAGATCTGAGCAAGGTCATAATAGTACATTCATTAATAGTATACAAGTCTATTTGGGAAGTGTAAAATATCTGAGATTTCTCAACTGTATTTAAAAATTGGAACAGAGAGTGTTATTTTTGTTGACATTTGTTGCACTTCTAGTGAACAAATAGGCTGGAAGGATGCTAACAGGAAATTCTGTTCACAAGATAAGCAGCTGCTAGCCCCCAAAGCTTCAAAAGCTCACAAGGGCCAAAAAAATTTTCTTTCTGTTTCTGATTTAATGAATAGTCAGCATTCCACACCAGCCAAAGGAAATGCTTTGGGAACAGTTTTACAGAGGCAATCAAATCTTCTGTTTGTGTGAAGAAGGACAGAACTTGCCATTTGTTTGTGAAATAACAGTTTCAAAGGTTATGTTTCACCACAAAAATCCTGAACTGTTGTCATTCCAAAATGTTTGAGAACCAGCCTATTTTGTAACTTACTGTTCAGTTTCTGGAAAGAGTCTTAGTCCTGAATATGTCATTTTTTTCATGTTAGAAACCCTCATGATTTTATTGCACTTTTCTTGAAAAGTGTTCTGGGTCTGGCTTTTAATCATCACAAAGCAGCTAACAGAGAACTGCTTCAGTCTTTTGGTCTTCTGTTTGTGGCCCACAGATGCTACAGCTTTCAAGTAAATGCATAAAAGAAAGAATAAAAAAGTACATCAGTAGTAGACTGCATGATCCATTAGTAAGGTCATAAAATGGGTATGTCTTCAGCAAATTTCTCAGGGCTGTGTGGCGAGACACATCTCAGCTGATGTAGATGACATAACCTCATTTATTACTGCTCTGCTTATTTACATCAGTCAAAGCTTCAGGCCTTGACAGTCACTGTTAACCCGGGAAAATTCCATGTTTCTTTGGAAGTATTCACTCTTGGAAAAGTGTTGGATTTTTGTATGTAAAACATATTCAAGAACTGTCCTTGATAGCAAAGAAGTGATAAATTTACTTTGGAGAGTATGATTTCATGTGAAATAATGAATAAAGATGAAATGTAACAAGTGAATGCAGGTCCTGTATGATCTATTTGTAGATGGGTGGTGACATTTTAGAACCCTGAATTCCTTCCAATGGAAAAAATATGCTGTAAGGAGCTTGGCATTCATGAAATCTTAATCCAAAAGGTAGTAAGCCATGCTCATTTCAGGGAGATTGACATAATATCTTCAAACCTTTCACAAGCCCAATGACTGAAAACATGCTAGGCCTTCAGTCAAGTTGTTCTTCAGCTCTTTTCAACAAGAGAAGAAGATTACAAGAGGAGAAATTATAACCTTTGTGTTGTGCTAAAATTTGGTAATCTGACAGTGGAATCTGGCAGCCTAGACAATAAAATTATGTAAATAATGCAGCATTAATTGCTTTCACACACACTATCATTGATACACTGAGAATTTTCTCAAGTCTTATGGAATGAGGGAGCAGAGGACCACACAGCTTCTCTGGCTGTGTTGCATTAGAGCTGCTTCTGGGCCATGGCCATTCCAAATTGACAGGCACTTGAGTATTCAGCTGGCTTGGACCAGAGCAGACCCAGTAGGTCCAACCTTTTTCTCTGATTTCCCTATCCGTAATGCAGCCTCAGAAGGTGCAGGTGTAACTAATTTTGGAAATGACACTTTTTTAGGACCATCTTGGTTTCAACATGACAAATTCTACTTTTTTTTCTCTATATGTGGCACATTGTTTTCTTAATAATGCCCCAAAGTGCACAGAAGTAGAAATTAGTCATGACATTCATAGACATTGATTCCTGTCTGCACTTTTGAAAATATATTTTCTCTGAAAAATGTTGAATAGTTTTATTTTCTTCCTCTCTGTTGGTTTTGTCCTTTTTTTTTTAATATAAAATGTTCTTTTCATAACAGAAATAGATGTTTCAGGTTGTTAGAGCTTGAAAACTTGCCTTTTATTGGAAGAGAGGATGTTTAATTTTTTTATGTTTATGTGCATATGCATTTCATTACTGTGTATTTATATTGAAAAACTTACATAAAATGTTGCTAATTAAAATTCACTGCATTGCTTTAGAAATATATTTAAATGTCTAGTCTACAGGAAATCTGAATTTTACCTGGATCACATTTTAAATTAGTCATCCATACTTTTGAATAAGCACACTTCAAGACTGAACCACTGCACTAGATCATACTTCACTGAGCTTGGACAGAACAACATCTTTTACTTCATGACTTTTTTCCCGACCTGGGTTTTTGTGCTGCTTTCACTGCTCCCCTTGGAGGTAGTACTTGAATAAACTGAAGTTCTTGCCCTCCTGTTGCTAAAAGCAGCCCTCTGGGTTTAACTGAATGCTAGCACATGGCACCTTCCTTCAGCACTCTCACTGGATTAAGTCAGTAGGTTCTTGTGCTTTTATTTTTAACATCGTTTTCATTTGTGTCACTGCATAAAAGTGTTGAGGGTTTTGGTCTGTGTTAGTGGAAAAGATGAACTTCCCAAAGACTCCTGTGGAATTGATCAGGCTCCTGCTTTGTTCAGTGGGAATATACAGTCTGTCCTGTCTCTGGGACCCAAACACAAAACTGAGCATATCACACTTAGCGGAGGTGCTGTCTGAGGCTGCCTGTCAGTGCTGTTCCAGAAAATGCTCAAATTCAGCTTTCCAAGCTGTCCTTCAAATTCATCCAAACAGCTGCCAAGAAGCTTTTTTAAGCAATGGCAGGTCTGAGATTTGCTGAGACAGAAGGGGAAGGCAGCTGGTTTTAGTCATCAGATATAATTTGAATGTGACCAGGTTTTGCCTGCTAGGTGCAGAGAGACAAACCACCACAGGCACAGGGAGCAGTGGCTTTTACAGAGGCACATTAGTGCTTGCTTTGCTGTCACTAGGCACAGTTACCTCTGTTCAAGCCATCTTTCTTCACACAGGGAATCCTGATTATTTTGAAGTAGCATGCTTCAGCCTACACTGAAATACTCAGAGACAAGTTTGCTTTCCTTCCCGCTTAGTAATTCCTTCTCAAAAGTCAATCTGGCATTTTGTAGGGTAAGTTTTCATTTCAGTGTGGTATCATCCATGTCACTGCTCCATGGACTGAAGTAATCCATGCCATACCACATCCTCAGCCCTCAGCCCCTGTTGTTTCTCAGCAGACCTTGGTAAATACAGCTATCTAGAGGATACCACTTGCTCCAGCTCATTAATCATATAAACTTTCAGAATATAAACTTTCTACATCCACTTGTTAAGTCAACCAGGTCAGAAGATTTTATTTTCCCTTTCCCTCCTCCTCAGTGATTGGTTGCACACAAGCAAAACACTGTCTGATATTTTGATGTTTGCAGACTGCTTTCACTTGCAACTTTGAAAACGCCTTCTTATGTTAACTATACAAATATGTGGTGTCCATTCATGTGGAATTAGAATAGGAAAGCAGTTGTAGCTGTGAGGCTCTTTGTGATGTAGTTCGAAATCCAGCTGCTCTCCTGCCTCCCTAACCCTTTTCCCATTGCTCATAATTCAAATTCCTTTTGGCTTCAATTTTCCACACTCAACTTCAGCCCAAAAATGATTACGTTGGACATCTGAGTAAAATCTGTTGAGCCATTTTTGAGTGATCCAAGTGTGAAAATCCACTGCAAATTGCTCTGACCAAATATAAATAAACAGAGTGAAAATTTAGAGCCTTTATTTTTTAATAATTTGTAGAAGTCACTGAAGAAAATTTCTCAAATATTTTCAGAAGGGGAAGTTTAGAATGGGAAATTTTGTTACCCTGTGTACAGCAGCAGCTTCCCAATCCAGCCTCGTATCTCCTACTTTTCCCCAGTTCTACAGCCACACGCTGACATTTTACCCATAAGTGCATGTGGACACACAAGACAAGGGCTTCATTCCATCTGTGCTGTCTGTGCTGACAGCAGCATAACTTAGGTTTCCTCTCTGCTTGATGGAAGTTTACCACTGTGCTAAAAGGGGAAACCCAAAGCAACACACTGCCTTCTGTTCCAACTGAACTTTGTTCATCCAAACAAAGTGTCTGAAGGGAAGACGGGGCAAGGACACTACCTGGCAAAGGTCTGTCTCTCAAGGACTGTCTAGAGCTGAAACAGATTGCCCAGAGAGGCTATACTGTCTCTCTCCATCCCTGGAGAATTTCAGGACCACACTGAATAAAGACTTTACAATTTGGTCTGATCTCACAGATGACTCTGCTTGTAACCGAAGATGGAAATACAGATCTCCCAAGATCCTCCCTGCCTGAATTATCATATGATCCTGTATTGGATTAAAAAGTAAATCTACTCTGTTCTCCTAAGTCTGATGGTACAAATCTGTTCTGCAGCCTGGGGGTACCAGTATTGTGGCCAATGTTGTGTCAGGAGGCAGAGAAAGAAACCACAAGAGCACAGTGTCTGCAGAGAGGCATGTGCTCAGCACCTGCCTTTGCCTTTACTCCCTCCTACAATCCCACATGCAGGATTTGGAGCATTTTTCAATTTCATGTATGAAAATCATTAAAGAAAATTATTTTTTAATCTGCTAACAAGCCCTGGTAATTCCATGTGTGAGAGTAAGATCCAGCTACTTGGAACTTGGGGCATACATATTGGTATTTGTTCTAAGAAGAGTAATTTAAGCTGGAACTAATATTATTTTTAAGACATCTTCCCCTCAAGATCAGAAGGCCCAACGCAGAGTCAATCAAATTCAATGATACAATTCTCCCTTTTTTCCTAAAGTCAGCAGTAACCATATGTCGGGGGTTGAGAATTTTTTCCCATTCCTGTTACTAAGCAACAAATAGTTAGATGTTTAGAGTGATCAAGTCTTTTGTAAAAGACAAAAGCTGGGCTTGGGCAGGGCAGGGTAAGGGTGGAGCCAGCCCTTGGAACTCTCTCTCCTGGTTCGGACGCTGAGAGGAGAGGCTGCTCTTTTCTGCTCTTCACCTGGGACCAGAGGGAATCCAACTGTGCCCTGTTTTTTTCTCTTCTCCTGGCTGGGTGAGCTTTGATTCAACCTTTCTCCCCACGGGGAAGGGCACGTTTTCCCCCGGGCTGCGTTTCCTCACGGCTGCTGCCGGGAGAGTCCGGCTGCCTCTGCTGCCTGCCCCTGCCCTCTACTGCACGAGACCGCAGCGTCTGCTGTGACTGCAGAAATCCTCGCTACCTCGCTGGCCGGGGAGAGAGAGAGAGAGCTGGCGCCTGCCCCTGCTGCCCTGCTTTCTCACTGCTCCGAGCTGTTTCACTGCCCTGCGTGTTTCTCAGCCTGTCCGCCCTTGCAGCTCCCCGACGCTGACCTGACCCTGCGCCACAGCGCCACCTGCAGCCGCTCGGGAGTCATCGCACCTACCCTGCCCTGCCCGGCCGGGAGCTCAACAGCGCCCCTCCTGCTTGCAACCGTGATTGCACCACACGGGAAAAGGCTTGGCAGCTCACAAGTCATCTGCTATTGGTTTTCTGGTTCTAGTTGTGGTTGCTATTATTGTTATTGTTTGTTTATAGATACTAGTAAAGAACTGATATTCCTTTTTCCCATACCTTTGCCTGAAAGCCCTTGATTTACGAAATTAAATAATTCGGAGGGAAGGAAAAAAAATCACATTCTCTGTTCTAAGGGAGGGTTCAACCTCTCTTGGCAGACACCTGTCTTTCAAACCAAGACACCATATTAGTCTGAGAATCAAAATGGAACTTCTAGGATATGAAACATTAACCATCATAAAACAAGGGGCACTACTATTCTTATTTGAATATAACAAATATGTGAGCAAATGATCGTTTTCCAGACTCATTCAGAAGCTCAGTTAAGTAATTGGGTTTTATCATCCACTGCCAGCTGGCACTGAATCAGACTTAATGTGCAGTAGTGGAAGTAAGGCTCGTAGGTTTGAGTCATATTTCAGTCATGACAATAGATCAGCTTGTATTAGAGAGGCAGTGGACAGAGTTGTAAAGAAGGTGAATTCCCAGGCATATAAAGTGGAAATAGATAACAAAAGACTAATAATGAAGGGTTGTGAGAGAGTAAAAGGAAACCAAAGTTGCTGGATGAGTGAGTGAATGTCATATCAGAGACAGCTGGAACATAACATGGATGAATGTGTGGAAACAACAATGTAAGATGGAAAAGCTATGATCCCACGGTAGCAGGACAAGATCTTTTCCAACAACTTGAGTCCAAAACTAGAGACTAAGTAAGAATTTAGGTGGCTAACCAGGAAGACTAAGCACTTCAGTGTTTAGGAATAGTGTTGGATCAATGGTCTCATCTTCAAAATGAGGTTCACAAAAAATTATTTCAGCAAGAGGTATATTTGCAAATAGAAGTAACAAAACTTTTGATGTAACAAATTTAGCAGAAAGTCATTTACAACATGCAGTAAGTGTTACTAGTCTCATACAGTCCAAAACCTTATTGACTCATGATGGTGGTATATGATGTAATGATTATGAGGTATTAATCTCACCTACCTTTCCATAACCCAAAAACATCATACAAAACTTAACAGAGTGATAAAATCTCTGTAGCTGGGATGGCGATTTGTTTTCTCTTAGTTTTTTCTGAGTTATCCTGTATTTAAACATAAGACTTTTTTAAATTATAAAAACAAGAAAAGTGAAAAAAAGAAATTATCTGAATGCACCAGCAAGTGAAATATATGCTTTATTTTTGCATCTGACTATTAAAAGAGGCTTACTCTTAAATGAACTTGCTTTGTCCTATAGGTCCTTCTCATTATCAGTAGAGTCATGGTGTATTAACAATGAACACAAAGATATTACAAAATAGTACAACTGAGAGAACAAAACCCCCACAAGTAAGATTATATTGGTTTGGAGTGTGTTCTTCCCAGACGTGTTTAAATACCTTTTAAAAAGGATTTTGGCTTGGAAAGTCAGAACTTCATGCATGATTTGAAGTCTGAAAACCGTGGCTAGGAATGAGAAGAGTAGATTCAGTCTGTTTGATAAATTTAAGTCTACAGAACTTAATCACAGTCCTGTGATGTATAAATGAACTCTGGTGTAACAGGATTTGCAACGAAAATTGCAAGAAGAGTAATTGGATATATTTTGCTTAGTGTCAGGATACATACTGATCATTTTCTGATGTTGTTCCTGACCCTGGTTTTGTTATGTTTTCTTCAGTTTTATAGCAGTGGAATGAAGTTGAGCTAAGAATAGCTCAACCAAAAATCAGTTTCACCTGAAATCACCAAAAGACAGTCATTCAACTTTTCGGTACATAGGGCTTCAGGTACCCCAAGAGGGAAAAAGAAGGGAATGAATGCTGCAGAGTTCCTGTCCTTTATTTCTTAGCTTAATTTAAAGAATTTACTGATCATTCATGTAAATGTGATATTGAAAGAAAGATGTTTTCTCCTGGGCATAAAGCCTTGAGGTGTCTTACTGGCAAGAAAATCTAGAACTAAGCTTAGATTTTTGAAAGAAAAATGGCAAGTATCTTGACAAAAAGAAAAAAAAAAAAAAGGAAAGACCTTGTGGACATTACTGAAAGGCATGACACCCTACCTAGTTTATGTTAATGCTAATACAGCAGCTATTGATAGAACCAGTGCATAAAAAGGTGTGGCTGATGAACAGAATTCCTTGTAAAAATATTGTACGGGCGAGGATGACAGTTTATCTTGTCTGCATAGATACAGCATTCCTCAAAAGCTTAAGTACTTCTCTTCAAATTGCTTATGTTCCTTTGCTCTCCCTGCTTTTTTCTACATGGCCAAGTTGGTTTTGTCCCTAATACTGAAGGCTGAATTGTCTTGTTCACCAGGCAGGAAAAGTAGCTCACAGTGTTGACTGAGATGTGTGGCCTACAGTACAGTCTGTGCAGAAGCATTTTCAGACTGGGATTTGAGCTTTCAGCTGCCAATAGGTTCTTCAGTTAAGTGATCTGTCAGTGTTTGAGAGCCACAGTGAACCAAGTGAATTAGCAAGGTCGTTAGGATTGAGTTCCTTTTATTCCTGTGCTCCTCACATCCTCTTACAGCAATTTGTTTCCAGATGCAGAGCTAGAAGCACTGGGATGCTCAGCCAGATAAATGTGGAGTGGTTGGAAGGCTAAACCCATTTTAGATGTGAAGGAGTACATATCTACGTCCTTATTCACACGTTGACTTACATGAGCAGTTTCTTTAAGTAAAGACAAAAATTATGTAAACTTGACAGCAAGTGGGTATATAATTTTGAAGGCCATCAAATGAAAGGATAATTTATACTGAATAAGTGTTTTCCTAGAAAATATGTTTACTTGTCTAGAAGTGTTGTGGGTGCCAAAAACTAATTTTTAAAAGACAAATGACTCCACAGGAAAGCGGAAGGACTGTGCAGGCCATGCACTTCCCTTAAGCTATTACAATGATTGACTCAAATGGCTTGTTAGTTTAAGAGACTTCTAGCAGGAACTGGAGAAGGCTGTATACTGTTTATGTTTTAAGAAAACATGGACTATGTTGATTTACAGCTCTCTTGGTTTCTCCTTTAAGCAAAAATACAGACTCCAGATGAATTCCATAGAAGGAAAAGGAAAAAAAAGAAACACAAAATAAATGAACCCACACAAAATTCATAATTCTAGAGAATGAGGACATTATACTCAGGCAAGTAGCAGCATTCAGTTTCCTAGTTTCACCATCTGCTTTTCAACTTCACTCCCTATGTGCAAATCTGAAAGTTTTAGAAGGGCAGAGGGTCACCATTACTTCAAATAATTGGTATTTTAAATATGTCAGAAATACCATGAGTGCTGGCAGGAAGCCATTAGCTACAGACAAGGAAGCAAAATTTGTCTTCTCAGATTTATAATGAAAAGTCCGTGCATTACACTAAATCCCTGAAAAGAAAGAATCTTTAGAGATCAGTCCAGTTCCTCAGAGTTTCACATTTTCATCAGACTATTCCTCTACCTTGTGTATTTTAAATAGCTGCTTGTGCAAGAGGATTCATAACCTATAGGAACAGAGCTCACACTGCATGAACTCTCTAGTTTCTTGCTTCTGAGAACAGACATGAACTTAAATCCCTCCTTTCAAATGGTATTATATTCATTTTGTTTTGGTTTTTTCTTAAATTGTGTTAATCTTGTCATTCTCCCAGTTAGTAGCACAAAATTTTTCTTTAGGTTCTTGAGCACAAAGGCTTCAATTTTGTCTGATATTTAAGATAAAATCTTAAAACCTTTAGCGACTGTATCACAGAGTGGGACCGAGCCTCTGAAGTTGAATATGCCACACCAAGATACTTTTCCACAAAGAGCTTAGAAAGAAAAAGGAAATAAAGCTAAGCCTTTCAATATGCAGTGCAGCCCAAGTGAGCCCAGTTAAGGAGGGACATGCACAAATGACCCAACAGCAGGTCTTGGTTAACAAATATATTTCTTCATGTAGGATCTTCTGAGTTATATCTAGTATAGCTCGACTGAAGGAAATAGGAATTCCTGCACCCATTTAGTCTGAAGTGAAAATTCTGCACACATGAATGAGACTCATATCCTCTCCACCAAGTCACAGTTATTTTGTTTTACTCTGGGAGATCCCATCCAGTCCAGTTGAAAGGAGGGGGAGAATTTAACAGTGTGAACTTTTTTAAATTCAACATAATTTATACTACTCATTTTTAATTCACTGCTTCTTTCATGAAAACGGTACTTATTAGGTAAACTTTCATTTATCCCATACAATTAATTTAAACTAATAATGCTTGGACAGTTTTTAGAAATGTGATATTAGTGTTGGCAGAGTTTCTCTATTGTCTGCCATGTTCTCTAAAATTATGCCAAGCCACAAGTTAGGTCATCACTGCTTATATAGAGTCAAGTAAATCTAGCTAGCAATAGTATGCTTTTGGCAATTTTGGAGTTGCTATTTTAAAGCTCCTTTTCCTGGAGCTATCTAGTCTCATGGGTTACAAAAGGAATCCTAGACTTTCCAATATAGCATCCCAGACAAGGATGTATCCTGACTTCTCAGTAATTGAGAATAGCCATAGGATTAGACCACCATTTGATACTGTGTTTGGATAAGACCCTCAATTTAGATGTTATTCATATCAGATGTTTATTTTAAAGTGAGGCATATTTAGGGTTTTAGCAGCTCAAGCAAGATTCCACGTCAGCTTTCTCCATGCTATACATAGTCACCATCTGACACAACTGCACCAGCACAGCCCCCCAAGGTTCCAAAGAGCAGCTCTCTGTGACACCAGGAGAGCTTAGCACAGCTCCAGGCAGGTGCAACTTCAAGTGGATCTGCAGCTCAGCCTCTGCAGGACTAACATTAGAGCAGATCACAGGTTGCCAGCACCTAACGTGTGACACTGAGGCTTGCATCAGCTGAATCTCAGATATCTGTTCTCTGTTCACCTGCATTTGTCCAAATTATGGACTGAAAAGCTTCAAAATAGCTACCATCTCATTTAAATGAGACTGCTGGGCCTGTTGTCTAACATCAAGGTGCTGAGCTTACTCATAAGCAGGGGTTTGCCCACCAGGTCTCCGGAAAAACAGGCTGGTATGTATGAGAGCTGTGTTACAAGAATCCGGATGAGGAGAATAAACTTCAGGTAGATGAAAATATTTCATGGTGGGCAACAAAATCAGTATTCCTTTTTTCCATTATTGGCCTCTCAGATTGATAGTGAATGTTTTGGCTGAACCCTTTAGATGAGGTGTTGATACTTAAAACCATCAACTCTTAGAGTAGTCTTTAGACCACTGTGGAATACATCCAGCTGCAGCTCTGACACTAATTAGTGATACCAAATATTTTATTCAACCAGTAAAGACTAACAAAATACACAGCAGTCTGCACAAAAATGTTTGAACTATCATTATATTTCTTTGCAGAAGCCATGATGGACTGCCCATAAAGAAATATACATAAACTATCTCTATTTCACACAGGACAGCAACTTCCAGCCAGACTCCACAGAGCAATGATTTAATTGGGCTATTAGGTATTCAGCCCACATGACTAACATTTTCTTACTCTGTTTGCAAGGATAACCAATTAGAAGCATCTCATCCAAACATATTAGGAAAGAGCTGAACACGACACCTGCTGTGCATAGGTTGTGTGCTGCAAACACAAACAGTGCAGAATTGCACACTGGAGAAGGTCAATGTGTGGCTAATGAGTGACTCTACTGCTGCAAAAGCAGCAAAGCTTTTTGGTATTTTACATATACCAAGGAATGTGAAGGTTAAGAGTTTTGAAATTATCTTATTTATGCTAAAAGTCAAAACAGTAGCTTCCTTTTTGATTTGTGTTTTGCTCTGCATTGTGATACAAAACTGAAACAAAGAAATTAGAGGGATAATCCTCTGATAGCCTCAGAGAAATACTAGTACAGAGCCAGACTTCTGCCCGAGCAGAAAATGGCGTAAGAGTTCTGCAGGGTTATACCGAAGGTATGGCCAGCCTAACAGCTAGTACCTGGAAAAGAGTGCTGCAGGGCATTCATGTTGTGATAGATTCCCAGAATACTTTTCCATCCCCTAGCAACTTGCAGTTTGGTGGCTTCCACAGGCAGATGTTGCAGGCTTTGTATGCCCTTCGATGGATACTCTTCTGTGAATGCTCAGCTGTTTTTTAAATGCATGTATGCTAACAGGGTCCACACCACCCCTTGCCAAGGAATTTTTCACAACCATTTCAGCTTTACAATGAAGGAGAAGATGCTTCCTTTTCCTTTTATTTGAAACTTCCCTGCTTCTAAAATAGCATGATAATCAATTCACCAATGTATTCTTTTTCTCTTGGGAGAAGAGTCAAACAGTCAATACCCCCTCACCATCTCCAGGCCACTCATGATTTTGCAGGACTCGATCTCTCTCCAGTTACCCCTTTTCCAAACTGAAGAGTTCTGGTCTTACTGGGGAAGATCTTCCACATCTTGATGGCTTTCACTAGACCTTTTCTAGATTTGTTTCATTCTTTTTGAGTTGAAGGAGCAGAACTGCAGACCATGTCTATAAATGGGGGTGTGCCATGGAAGTATTCAGTGTCACACTGACGTAATCTGTCTTCTACATCTTTGCTAGTAACTCTCAACACTGTCCTTGTTTTCTGATTGCTACTGATGCATCCACACATTAATAAGTAGATTTTTATTTCTGAGTTATAGCAGTTTGTTCAGAATCCACCAGTTAATATTTAAATTGGGAGTGTGTGTTTTCATGAACAACACTTAATTGAATTGAACTACAATTGAATTTCAACCCTCATTTGAAATTCCAGTCACTCAGTCCAATAAGGGCTACATGCAATTCATTCTTCCTATCCCCTAAAAACTGACCTAACTGGAGGATTTTTTCACCTTGTTGCTTGTGCCCTTCCAATTTCTTTACGACTGTGCTGAGTAGCCTATCTTATCACATCAGCCTTTCCACATTTCACCATAATGCGCTGCTGATTTCCCTCTCCATAACTAAAACCAGTCTTTTTCTCCTGTCCTTTTATATTAACTATTCAATTATCTATGGAATTATCTCCCCTTGTATGCAAAAGCTGCCCCATTTCCTAAGAGCTTTCTGGAAATTCAGGAAGACTAAATCAGGCTGCACCTTCAAAAGTTACAAGAGATTTCTGAGATGTGACTTCCTTTACAAAAACATTGATCCTCTGAAGTGTGTCATTTATCCACGTGTTGGTTCTAAAAAGTAGCTTTGCAGCAACAGCCAACTCACTGCTCGAGTTTCCTGAACCTCCCCAGGAGTTTCTTTTAGTAAAAGCATCAAGGAAGTTTATCCAGATTATTTTAATGTGAGGAAAAATCTGCATGCTAGCCTAAACAAATAAAAATATTTATAGGTTTCTTGCCGAAATCCTCTACAGATTGTATCAGAGAAATCATACACTAGCATACAAAGTCTTCAGCATTTTGCTTCATTAACTCAGAGCAGTAGTATAAACAGAAGGGGAGAATTAAGAAAAAGCTGACAGAAAGGGGATAAAAGACTCTCAGAGTCAAATCTCAGGCTCAAGGGAGCCTGTCTTTATCTATATCAGTGATTACAGACACATATGTAATGTAGACATGTATATTCCTCCAGAATCAGTATTTTCTAAAAGAGTTTATCAGCTGGAGATGATAACTGCTTGTTATCTCACTTTGTGAGAAAAAAAAATCATTTTCACTTGAGCCACATGGGTATCCTGTGATGCCCCAAGATGGGATCCAAGGCACCAGAAAGTAGCAACTGAGTGATAAAGCAGATATGTTTCATCTCATATTACAAGTTTAATATTAGAAAACAAAGTATTGAGGACATATTTTCAGAGGTCACAAGATTCCACCACTCCTGACCAGTGGTCAGTGGACAAATGCTTCAGTATTCTGTGAACGGGGCTTTGTGAATATTTGCAAAAATGCTGACCAAATACTTTAAGGTCTTTTCTGGGTGCCATGTTTTGAAAACAAAATTATTGTGTGTCTACACTTTTCTTAAAGTACAGTGACTTGGAGACCTTCCTTATAACTTAAATATTTCAATAGAATATCAGTTGTTGTCACTGACAACAACTGGAAACATTGCAACATAAAATGACACTTCATGTTATCTCAGACTCAGTGCAAACCTTTTGAAGTGTGATTACAATTTGAAAAGAGAGCAGTACACCTTGAAATTTGTGTTCATCAGAATACTCCTGCAAAAATGAATGTCAAGTGACTTCAGTGCTGCAGGGGTAGTTGATCAATGGGGTGTAACTACATAAACTGTAGTGTGTAAATAATGCATAACTAACTTTCACCTTTCAGTAGGGATTACTGTGGGCAATGGAAGCTTTAATATTGGCAAGGTCGTTGCTGTAACTCCTCTGTTAAGTTGGAACAATGAGTATCTGCCGTGGTTGTTTCGGGAATTAATACGGTTAGGGACAAACTGCCAAATGTAAACAAATTTCCAGGCAATCTAAATGTATCACCCTACCATTATTGCTACTCGCTGGCTTCTTAAGCTCCTGACTGAAACAAACCTGTGCATATTCGTCATGCAAATTACAGTGAAAATGTCAGAAGTAAGAAGAAAAGTGATTGTTTAATAGTGGCGATTCTCTAAAACAAGTTTAAAATATTCCTGAAAAATCTGAAAGCATCTATCGAGTCAGTGGCAAAGAGAACTGGATGTTGCACACACAGGGTTTACACTGAATGTATGCAAACACTTCTCTTACTTTGTGTGTGGCCAGAGGTCAACTAATTCTGAGAAAACACCTCTTTATGCAGGCAAATGGGAAACAAATCCATCAAATTCCATTAAGTAAAAAGACAACACTTCCTTCTCAGAGAGTCTCTGAGCCACAAAACGCTGGAGGCTGGGAGAACATTTAGAAGACATGTCATTACATAATGGCCCTGCTCTTGTATTTCCCCTATGTCTGTTGTAGGTTATTGGTTTTCCTGTAAGCACAGGAATGAATCTCCCCAGAATTCTAAAGGAGGTTAGAGAAACACCAAAAGGGAGAAGTAGAGACAGTAAGCTCAGGAAAAAGCACAAGAGAAACCACAGAAGATAAGTGTAAAAAGTATTGAGTGAGGGATTAAAGAATTAAAAATACAAAATAGCCAGAGAAGAGGTCTGTCTGGGATCTCCAAGATTGCCCATTGCTCCACAAAATGTATGGGGAAACAGTGGACTCTGCCAGGGTACTCTACTTGGACATACAACACAAAAAAGGAACAGGAATAGGATCTACACTTGCTGAGGTCTCCCCTTGTCACGTTGCTTTTTTTTAACTGCAGTGGGTGGTAAGTTCAGCTTGGACAAGGAGAGCACGAGTAAGGATGTCAGGTACCAAAATCGAGGGGAATGAGTGCAGCCAGAACCTCAGCAACAGGGTTTAGATTCAAGGGAAAGACTACAGCCTGGGGCACTCAATACACTCAATACACTCAATATCCTCCCTTTTGCCATGGATTGGAAGCACAGCCATGCCCATCACTCTAGAGTTGAGTTTTCAACTCCTCTGATCTGTAGAAAAGCATACATCCAACTTAGGTCACATTCTAGCACCCCAAATCACAAATCCAATAATGAGAAAGCTTTGGGTTATAACCTTGAAAAAATTGTCCAAGGTAATGTTCTGTACTATATAGTGGAGTTTCCAGTCTCAAGAAAGAGAAGGAATCTGTTCTGGAAGCTTGGTTACGGCATATTAAGAAATTCAGGGGGGATATTACTGGTGTGTAAGGTGGGACATTTGGAATATTTGTGTCAGCTGTGAAGCTATCTAAAGGTTTCTGTAGCTGGACACCCAGTTAAAATTATTAAAATTAAAATTCTTCCTGTAATAGTACTCCTGTGCCTCTCAGGAAGGGTGACAGTTGTTTCATTACTATTTTTAGAGCACATCTGTATATTTTGACCAAAAAATTGAAATGCTAGGTACTATTTTATTCCAATTCTTTGTTATTGAATGTGACTATAACACCACAAGATCAAAATACTTTTTACTATATTAGAGTGCTTTCTCTTTCTTATTTGAAAGTGGTAATACTACCATAATTTATTTTTAGAAGTAAGACTGCATTTATTTAAACTTTTTCTGTTTCGCCTCTTTTGCTCTGACAATATTGTTTCCACAGTTCTTCCCCTTTTTGGTAAATATGTGTCTGCATTTACACGGCAACACTATAAGAAACAATGAAAGTTGCATCTTGGGAACTCTGCCATATATGGATCTTATTTCAGCTGTGCCTTTGGATGCAAATCTTAGAATTAACTGCTTCTTCAGCATATTAGTGAGAAATACTTTCAGATGGTTGGTGGCTGAAGCTCAATCTGAATTTAGGCCACTACAGTTTAATTTAACATAACCTTTTGGATAGGCTGGAAAGAACAGCTAAAATAATATTGCCTCCCCAACATTAACAAAGCTGTCATTTTCAGGAAATTATGTAAAATGGAGAGGAATTCAAACTAAAATTGAGTCTGAGTAGCTGCAAACATTGCAAGTGTTGGGAGTTCAGAATCCAAATTCAGCATCACCTGTTATGTTTGACCTTGAATGTGCGAGTTGGGATAATTGCATGTGCTGGAGAACCTCATCAATTTGGAGATCACCTCTCCTATTTCTCCTTTTGTTCCATCAAGATCTAGTGCCCATTCCCTCTGGTTTCAAATGTGAATCCTGAAGTACATGTTACTGCAGCCGAGGTGTGTCTCCCCGTTGGAAGCCTGGCCCCTGTGGTCCCTCTGTCCAGGGTGCAGAGGAGCAGATGTGTGAGATGGGAGCTGTGCAGGCATCAGACCAAATGATCACTCTCAGCCAGTGGCTCATATGAGCTCACTTTCCTTCTCCACATGAATAAAGAGTGCTTTGTTTGAACTGCAGAAGCAAAGACTACATGCAGGCTGTTCCCATGGTATAGTGGGACTGCAGAAACTTGGCAGCAGGAGAAGCCAGAGCCAAATCTGCTGTGTGGCTCCAACCAGCCTGCACCCTGGTCTGCATCCCACTGCCACCCACAGCTGCAGACCAGGAAAACTAGTGAGATTTTTGTTTCAAAGAAGAAGACCATGGAAAAGAGCCCAGATTTACCTGTCTGCTCTGTGGGGAGCTAATCACCAAGGGGAAAAAAAAAAAAACAAAAAAAAAACCAAAAAAAAAACCAAACAACTGGAAAAGAGCCCAAGATAGCCAGCCAGCCTTCCTCCTCCAGGCTCTGCCACCCCACTGCTCTCCTCTGCCAGCTGGGTTGTCCTGCCTTCACATCTCTCTTTTGTCCCCTAGGCTCACCTCCATTTCTCTTTGCTTGGACAGGGAATTAAAATCTCTTTTTCTGGCCAGTGTCTGACACGTGCTGCCGTTGCCAAGAGAGAGAAGCCCTTTTCAAACACTGCTCCTTCTTTTCTCTGTGCAAACACAGCACTTAATTGATTTTGCAAACAGTTCAGTCTGCTTTTCCGAGGGTTGTAGCAAACTGTAAAGTTTGCACTTTGCACTAAAACTTAGTGGGGAAAAAAATAAAAAATGGATTATTCTCCAGCCTTGATGAGTTTCCACACTGGATGGCAAGACCTGCCTGTGCTGACAGGAGCAAGCACTGCCAACTGTGTGTGTTGAAAGATGAGGATTTGTCCCACGCCGAAGAGCAGGGAGCTCTTCTCTTCTCCAGGACGTGCTTGCATGTTAGAAAGTAGCAGCTTCTGTTAAAAGAAAACATATTACCAAAGTACATGATTGTTACCAGGGGTAGGGACTGTTACCAATCATCCCTGAGTGCAAAAACATTGCAAAATGTTTGATAGGAGCTGACACATGTGGGTAGGACAAGACTGTACGGTCTGAAATCGTGGACCCATATTTTAAGGCAGAAGCTCAGGAGTTTTTAGGCTAAGCAAATTTTTATAGCAATCCCTTGACAGGAGACTGACTTCCTGAAGATGGAGAGGCTGTCAGTCATTTTTCACTTCAGAAATTAAAGGCAGGGTACACATTAGTTTGAGAGCAGCTTAGATATCCTAACCCATACACTTAGTTTATTCTCCTGTTTCTGGGCTCCACGTGCAGTTGCATTTCACTGCTGAATTCCTCATGTCTGCGTGATGGTTCCACCCAGATTTGGACCCTCTGAGAAGTACCTATTACTGATCTTTAAATGAGAAATTGATAGAAAACTTCTGGTGCACAGAGCTTGCTTGAACTATCTTAAGCAGGTAAATTCAAAGTTTATAAAGCTTGAGAAGAATTAGAGAATCTTTTATAAATATGTTTTATTCCTTTTCAGCAAAAGTCTTGATACTTTGGGTTGCAGATAAATATTTCTGGTTTTCCTCTGGCTTATTTCATTAAAACTGAGTGAACAGAGAAGGACAGCTGATAGCAAGTTTTCAGTACTAGAAGGTGCTGAAGAAATGACATAAACTGCTTCCCTTTGATGAAAGATTTAACATGGATCTGAAGTTCAAAGACATAAGAAGCATTAGTTTTTACATTATTTTCTTTTCTTTCTATATTTGTCCCTAGTTGGGAATATTAACTGATGATACACTGAAGTGAAAACAAGCTTGGTTTACAGAAGACCTGTCCTTGCCCCTCATAACATGTCTTCTTCTTCATACACTTCTGGTATATTTACAAAGTATAGAGTTTTAACAACAAGGCAAACCTTTGTCCAGAAGGTTTATAGTGGCACCAGGTTCCCCATCCTTTCCTCTTTGATTTGAATCTCTTTCTCTTTGTATATTAGTTTGGAGACAACAGGATACTGCATCGTTACCCTTCCTGAGGGTGGCTTCCTTTCTTTTTCTGAAGCAGCCATGATTGTAACATCTCAGTAAACTGCTGCAACCAGCTCCTAATTGCCTTTTTTTATAATAAATATCGCATATGGTGTCTTTTAACTTCTAAAAAACATCTGACATAGCCAGTGGACTTAACATTACACTATCAGCGTGAGGCTACAAAAAATATGGTTAAGGAAGTTTGGATTTGTAAATCTCAGGCTTTTTGTCTGAACTAGCAATGTACCATGCCCATTTCATGAATGGCAAAAAATTGAAATTAACATTGACCACACCAGTATGTAGTTCTTTCCAGCATGGTGCACAGTCCGTTCCTGGCTCTTGGAGGTCCCATCACAAATGTTCCTGCACTGCAGCAGGAATAGATCCCTACTTCCCCCAAACTTTTTATCTTCACATATGTGAAAAAGACATATTATATAGTGTTTTCTTAAAATATATGTATCGGGAACCATTCCTTAGCCAATATTCTTAATAGAACTTTAATTGAATTTTTAAAGCCAAAAATCAATTATTCTCAAGATAAAGATCAAAATATAGAAATATTTCATTTTTTCAATTTAATTCTACTCCAGTATATTGCATCATGATAACACAACCTGTTTTATAGTGCCTTTTTACTGGGGATGTAACAATTAGTATTCAACTTTTTTAAAGTTGGTAAGTCCATGATAGTCAATGTGGGAGAATTACTAGAAACTAATTAAAGCTCCATTAAATTGACTACTGTAGGTGTATTCCCTGTTTACTTGAAGAAGCAGGAATTTGATGTCATGCCTGTGACTGAAACCTCAGTGGTAATTCTTAGGACAAGCAGTCACTAAATAATCATTTGAGCTGAGCACAAGTCCTTGCTAATGTTTGGCTGGCTGGGCCAGACCTGGTTTGCAGAAATGTTTGTGCTACAACTGCAAAGTCTCATCCTGTTATAGGCTGGTGTTATTTCTACATGACCTTTTGTCATTATTGTATTTGAAAAAAATATTTTTATTTTACCCCACATTTCTGGCCACCCTCATCTCCAGTAGAGTGTTGGCTGCATGAGTTTTCTCCCTTCGGTGGCCTCTGTATTATTAGTCATCAGTAATCCACTTTTCTGCGGCTATAGCACACAGATAATTAGGCGGAAATAGCCCCAAGAGATGCAAATATCTAAAAAAGGTGACCAGGGAACTCTTAAAATTTAAAAAAAAAACATTTTTAAGTTGAACAAAATGTTTTCTTCAATCTGAAATCAATCTTTTGGAGGAATTCTTGCAGCTTCCACATCTGTCAGAAATGTTGCCCCTGAGCACCACAATGAAAATCCACTGACAGAGCAAGATTAGGTAGCTGAAATGGAAGATACACTAAACACTGAACTTCTATCCCAAGAAGTAATAATAGTACAAATTAGAAACTCCTCTGAAATAATGAGGGAAGTGATGAAACTGCCAGTGAATTTGACATGTATACCTGAACAGACAGCATGCAAAGCAAAACAGATGCTAAAACAGCTATAGATGTCTCTGGTTTACATTTTCTTACTTGTCTTCTGTGTACTTATCTTTTGGACTGACTGCAACAGAATGCACGTGAAATGAGTTCCTAGCCACTGTAATGGAAGCTAAGTGGAATACTAAACAGCTGTTTTCATCACTGCTCATCCACACAGAGAGGAGATGAATATTTTCCTAGAGAATGAAATAAAGTAATAAAGCAGAGCAAATCCCCAGAGCACAGCATCACTTGTCGCATAATAAATAACAGCATCATTACAGATGATCCTGTTGTTCCAAGTGCTAAGACTCTGCATGACATTGAAGATATAAGAAAACCAATTTTGTGTGTATCAAAATGAACAAAGTGAGATGGAGAAATGGATTTCTTCTCCTTTTGTGAGCAAGCTCCCCATTTGCTTTGCTGCTTCCAGCTCAGGAGAGATTTCCAATCCTTTTCCTGCTAATTCAGCTGCTGCAGGGAAGCCTGCCTCTCCCATGTGCTGCTCCAGAGAAAGAGAGGGCATGGGAGAGCAGGAGGCCAGCAACAGTTCCCATGGCATAAGTTCTCCAAGCAATCCTTACCTCACTAAACAGCAATTTTAGCTCCTTTGTACCATTTATCTATCATCCACAGTATAAAGAATGTATCATATTTTTCTTGAGGAACAAGACTGGCTTTAGGACAGGTGACCAGGCTTTACTGAAAACCCTGAGGTAAGACCAGTTGGTTAGACCATGGTGTTAATGTCAAGGTTGTGGGTTCATTCCCCACTCACTTGAGGGTTGGACTTGATGATCCTTTTGGGTCCCTTCCAACTCAGAGTATTCTGTGATTCTGGGAGATCAGAGTAGGTGGGACTTAGTTTATCCTAATACAGACTGTGAAAATAGCTACAAACTATAAATGCAATAATGGAGATTAAAGAATGGATAAACTGTTTAGTCTGAGAGAATGCGTGAGCTGGGGATTTCCAAGGTCTCTGAGGATGCAACTGTCAGGAAAAAATTGCCAAACAACTTGAGTTCAAAGGTAGAGCAAGTTCTGCTTCACAGGATGACTCCTTACTGAGCCTCAGGGGAGGCAGGGCTGCCTCCCTTTGTACATCCCTGGGAGATGAGATGTTACACACTGCAGAGCTGTGCACAGCACCTGCACAGAGCTAAAGGCTGACGGACCTGTTCACATGGAGTGAAAAGGGGGTGTTGAAATCAAGCCCAAAATTTAAAAAAAAAAAAAAAAAAAAAAAAGCAATGAAATGTTGGACTTGCAGTTCGGGGAGCAGCATAAGAATTCTGTTTTCAGCCCACATTTTAATGGTTACAAAGAAGAGTAAAAAAGTTAATTTTACTGGACGTTTTTACATTGTGTTTGCCCTGTTACCTGGTCTTGTTCAGTGGACTGGAAGACATCTGATTTTCATCTACTGACCTCGGTGGAAGTGAGATCATCCCACAATGTCTGATACCTTTATTAACATGTTGGGAATGTGTGCTCCAGCCATACCATTCCTCGAAGAGAGTAATACAAATTTCACAGGTATGAACAGAGCCAAATAAGGGAAGCAATATTTCTTAGTCATGCTCATGTGGGAAAAAAGTCATAGGAGCAGTGTAGACAAGCACTATTCCTCTAGTTATTATAAAAGTAAATTGGGTTTGAGACAGAGTTCAACCTCATTGTACATGGAAACTGGGGAGTTCAAGCAGGTTATAAATTGAATATTTTCAATACCTAGTGTAGCTCTGGCAAGGGGAACAAAGTAACCTATTTTTCAGTACCATTTTGTGTTGAATAAATCCTAGTGTTTGTCCATCAGTTCCTTGGGGTGATTGGCTTGGGCAAGGAATAGCCAATGACCCTAAACTTATTGTTAGCCTGAAATTTGCATTGGTAAAGTTTGGGAAATGTTTGGAGGCACACAGCCCAGAAATGAACAGCTTTAAGGTTACACCAGGAAAACCAGACTTCTAGCATACATTCACTAATGAAGATTAATGTGTAGAAACAGGTTGCAAAGCCTTTAATGAAAGAGATGAAAATGTTTTTACTCTTTGGTTACTAGGTCTCAAACCCTCAGACTTATGAAAGATATCCTTAGGCAGAATCAGGTCAGTTCTGTGGCCCCAAAGGCACTAGCAGTCCTGAATGTCCCTGCCCAGCCTCTCCTGTGGTTGTGGCCACACTACCCCATGGCTCAGGACCTTAGTTTAACCCTTCCTGAGGCAGACCTGGTTTGAGCTATGCCAGAGGAGTCCTGGTCTCCAGCCCTGCTTCATGGATGGAAGAACCACACTGCAGCCTCATCTCCACCCCTGACTCTCTTTGTCCATTTTTGCTCCAGAATGCACCCTCTGGATGGACCCTGAGCTGGTTCATCATTTGCTTTGCTTGTGGTGGCTGATGGACCCTGACACCAGCCTGATGTGTTGAGACCCTGTGAGACAGGCACCCAGCAGAACCCCAGCTTCTGCTCTCTCATGGAGCAGTCCTGCTTTCACTGCTTCCTGGCATTCTTGGATCATGTTTTATGGTTAAATGGCTCTGGGTCGGTATAGAACAATCTCGCAGCAATGTAAAATAACATTAAGTGGTACACATGAGCCTCACAGCACTAAGACCTTTCTTGTTTAACAGAAGATAACCTATTTTTTCAAAGCACTGGGTTGTGTTCTTTCATGAACAAATTCCTCATTTGAAGGTTTTTTCACAAGTCTTTCATTTTTAGTTATTTCTTTCTGACTATGGGATTTTCCCAGTAAATTTATGCACATGCAACAGTAATGTCCAAAGGTTGTATGTGTCACCCTGTTACAACAAAATCCTGCTGGATTAAGCTGTCTCTGTTCAACCCATACTTGACAATTCCTACTGTAGCTGGACCAAGCAAGTAGCTGAGATGTTGGTGTGTGCATTGTTCCATTTTCTCCTGTCTCTGGAAACTCGGCTTTAAAATTCTCAGGTATGGCTTTTTAACAGAATAAATTGTTCCTATCGAGTTTTGAGGCAAGGATAAGGGAGAGACATTAATAATTCAAAGGTTTCTGCTGTTTTCATAGTTTTAAAAGCCAGGTGTGTTGTCTGATATTTTCCAAAAGGTCAGAGTCATCTTTTTACTGCCAGTGAAAGATTTCATATTTGGGTGTTATGACTGCATTTTACAGCAAGTGAGCAATAAAAATCTGACAGTCAATGCATGTTTAGAAAGTTTGTGTCAACTTGAATGGTTCTGCTGCAGATGATTAGTTCAGCTGTATCTACTACTCATGTGGCCAAGGGAACTTTTTCTCCAAACAGTTCAGGGAGAAGAGCAGCCTCAGGCTGACCTTTAGGAATGTTTTCCAAGGACTACTGCTACAAGAAAAATTGTTCTAATACATTTTCAGAGCAGCCCTAAGGAGACATAGATGGGCTTTTCTGGTAGGATGGGAGTGAACAGAACAAGAACCAGTGCTTAGTCTGCTGCTTTGTGTCCTACAAGTTTATTTACCAACCATCCAAAAGACAGCCAACTAGCTAAAAATTTATTCTTCTTTGGACACACTAAAGATTAGCTTTAAAAAAATTAAAATTGAATGATTTCTTGCAATCTGGAGCATTTTCTCTATAGCACTAACCTACTGCAAATAGAACATGTGCTCAATTAAAAAAAAATGAAGCAATTTAAAGATAAAATAATCTTTAAAGTGGCATAACCACGATAGCCCATGCACCTAAGCATGCAATCTCAGCTCATGGCCATGAATTTTGGATAATGACATGGCAGAGAACTCAAAAATCTCTGTAGCCATGGTTGCAGCTGGGTATAAAAAAATCTCAATGAATTTTCCGCTTAGCAAAAACAGTGAAGAAAATAAATCCCAACTGTAGGGTTGGTATAGCTGTAGATGCTGACAAACTGTGGGAGTCAAAGTCACTAGAAGTTGTTCTGTTGACTTTATTCAAGTCTAATTAGATTAGAAATCTTGAAAGATTTGGGTTTCTTGTAAGATTTTCAGTAATATGTGATTTTTGGCTTGGGAGGAAATACCATGAGAACAGTCTTTTCATGGACATTTAAGTTGTAAACTTTGGTTGGAGCCAACCACACAGAACATGATGAGGTGTTTGCCAAAAGGGAATTGGAAAAGTTTAAAAACTTCAAACAGTTTTAGGCAGAAAAACAGTGAGGAGATTTAAGCATCAGGGAAAAGTGAAACTGGTTTGTATATTACCTAATTTCCTTTAGTCTTAAGGTGATGGCACGGTTCCTGTTGTCTTTGTTGTACTTTGAGTTCTATCTTTAACATTAGCATAGTTCCAGTACAGTTGTTTACTATGAGTACTTTCAGTGAAAATTTTGAGGAAAAATATATTCAGCCCCTCATTTTCTTCCTTAACAGGTTCACATCTTCATCTCCTCCTCATGCTTACTTTCTCTAGAGCTGTCTTGAGCATCTGATCACTTACTAATGAGCACAGCCATATCCCTAAAGTCATTACCAGGCTTTCTCTGGGCTTCGCTGCACCACTCTGCCAGAAAATATCATGGATCTACACCTCAGCTTACAAGTACAGTTTTTGAAGGGAACCAATAATTCTTTGTGGGGTGAGGATGTGTTGGCATCACGGTGAAGTTTCCCTGAGCTTCTAACAAGGCCTTAGAACCATTGATATTATTATTCTTGGATATTAGAAGTCTGCTGCTGCATATAGTATGTGATGGGCAAAAAAAATATTCCTTCCCAGAGCTTACTGCTGATCAACGGCATGAAATGACTAAACTAGGTCAACAGAAATAATGGTGCATGGAGTTTTGGTCTTTTACATAGCAGTCCATCTGCCTGAGAGATCTGAGAATGCAAAACCATAGAACTTTAGAACAGAACACAGAACTCTAGATACAGGTTGCAAATTATCTTGCAAATAGAGTTTTGCAGACAAACACTTCTTGTCTCTGTCATAACATACATGCATAATAATCTGTGAAAAGTGTTATTTATTATTTTGGCCAAGTGAGGATAACTCAAATTCAGAGTAGTTTGAAATTTTCTTGGAATAAATATCTAGCCAAAAAATACTGTAATTATAACATACATCAATTCACTTTAGTTTGAAACATGTTGTTGAACTAAGTACCATCTTTTGCTTCTGTTAGATTATATACATACCCACACTAAGCTCTGTTTTTCTGGTTTACTTATTCACTAAGGAAAGGACTGTACTTCTGACAGTAAGATGAGATATCTTTTCATCCAGCCAATTCAGTATAGAAAAAAAGGCATAAAATCTCAACTACATGAAAACTGAATCAGTGGGGAAAATTTTTCTGGTTTAGAAAGGTATTACAGAATATCAGCCATGATCAGTTGTTCATAGCACTAGGTTGATGATCTGTATGCTTTTATAAGGCCAAACAGTTTTCAGCTCCTTCTGTTATGTACTGATACCAGATAATTTTAAGTTTTGGCTTATTTTATGAAAAAATTTATGTTTCAAAAAGCTTGGGGGAAGCAGGCTCTTACTTTTTTTGGCTCATCTTCAGGAGTCTTTCCGTAGTTATGAAAAGAAGATAAAGGTAGGTAGCTGAAACCGAAAGATTGCCAACATAACAAGTCACAAAATATCATTCTGTGCTTTCTGTCATTCTGTTAGCTCATGCCTACCATGGCTGTTCAACTCAACAGTGATAATTTAATTTCTCACCTCCTGGAAGTGTGTCCTATTTGATTCCCTGAGAGACTAAGCCATACACTGTCTTCAGACAATTGTGGCCCTGCTCGCCCTCAGATTCCTTGAAATATTCTAATCAAATTTATCACAGATGGAAATGTCTACCATAATTACTGTAAGCTTCACAAAAAAGAGTGACTCAAAAATTTCTACTTCAATAATTACTGCAGTTTCTTTTTCTATTTCCTGACTAGATATGGAAAGAAATGCTCAGAGCTGAGGTCTAGGAGCTCACCTGTAGGAAATCAGACTCCTTTAGGGCACCCAGACCCACTGATCCCTAAGGTGCTCTAGAACAGCTAGCAGTGGATGAACTCTTCCTTTTCTGGGTCAATACATTTCTCATTATTCCCACAAGGCAAGAAAACAAAGAAATGAGCAATGAAGCCAGGGGGCAATACCCATTCACTTCTTGAGTAAGATCAGAACTGGCAAGGAACAACCAATACAGCTGAGGAGAGTTTCTTGTCCTGTCCAGGACAACTGAAAGTACAGTCATCATCCTGTTCCCTCATAAATCTATACATAACGCATAAAAAGGTCTAGATTTTCAGAAATGTACCATTTACTTCAAAATAACTTGAGCAAAGAGGTGAATTGTACACCTTCCAAGAGCGTAAAACATTTTTCCTCTCACCAAAACTATTTTCCTTCACTTTGTGAGAGGTTACTTGATGTGTTAATTCACACAGCAGCAGAAGTTTCGGAGCAGGAGATTGTCATCATTTTTTTCTCCTTTTTTTTTTTTTTGTTTTTTCTCCAAAGTATGCAAGATTTCTAATTTCGGCTTTAGTAGGATAGCCTCCCCTAATGACTTTGACACAATCCTGACACAAAAATAGTTTTCATCACTGTGCAGTCCAATATAAACAACCCTAAAAAACACCTTCCAGATTTCCAGCAGCCACATGATATCCTCTCTGGATAAATGTTTGGCTGCAGGAGGGATGAAGAGAACCTATGAATCTATCACATACTTGTTTGAATTTTGCAGTTGTACCTTCATCTCTGCAAGTTATATTAGTCTTACTGCAAAATGATGTTAGTGGTCTAAACATTACTTAAGCAAGCATGATTTCCACTCCCCTCCTTTCTTCCAGTGCTATGCAATTTTTACCCAGAGTATCCTAGATTTTTCTTTTCCTTTTAGCTGTCTTAAATTAACATACGCTTCACTGATACTATACTCCCAGGCTAAGCATAGATCTGAGCATTCTTTAACTAAGTGGGAATTCACATCCAAGTTTTGGTTTTGAACCAAACCAAAATCTTAGACAATAATCCCATTCTCAGGGGTAAAGTTAAAATTGGCTAGGCATCAAGCTCACAGATCATTAGACTGCTTCATATAAGCTCTGTATATGTTACATCTGAAAAAATAATGTTTCCCTTTTTTCCATTTATTTTCTTTCTCCTGATGCTTTTTGCAGTGTTGTAGCCCTAATGGCAGTTAATAAAAGGGAAAAAAATATTGGTGAGAGAATCTGAAGTAAGCTTCATAGCTCTTAAATCAACTTAACTTCTGCAGTCATGAACTAATCAATTGCCTCTCTCTTTTGTATGGTTCAAGCTGGAACTTGTGGTTTAAGTTTTCTGTAATTAAGCAGGTTTTTTACAAAGCCTTTAGAAAATAAAATTAGCACATAATAAAATGAAGTGCAGAATTTATGCCACTGAGAAAAAGAGCTGTAACACCCCAACTTATCATGTCTTATGCTCAAGAGAAAAAAACCAACTAGTCATGCCTAATATTGCTTGTCCATTATTCTTTCCTGTAAAATGTGAATGCTAAATACTGTTATTTCATATAGTTATGTTAGAGGATTTGGACAAAGGTGTTGGAGCTGCTCCTATGCTTGGAGGCAAATTATGTTTTAACACAAAACCAGGTAGAAGCCATCACATGTAAAAATGGTGATGTCAAATGTGGAGATTAGTTGTAATCTAGAAGAAGAGGACAGGCTGTTGATACATAATTTCTCTTGGGTGCTGTGTCAAGAAATGCTCAGGTGATAGGTCTGACAGTTTATTAGCAAAATATTTCATACCACATTTGATGTTAGTTCTGGGAGAGAGAATAAAGGAAATTTAGAAAAGTCAGTCAATGTGAAGTTATACTGGGAAAATAAGTCACCTCCAGAACAACAATTGGACTAGTGGCTGAGACAGATAGCTGCTACCCAGCTCCCACTACACTTGATGTAAGGTTGCTGTAAGGTATGTTTAAATTATTGGATTTAAAATAAATTCTTGTCACATATCTTCAATTTAACAACTGATGTTTCACCTGCTGAGATATTCAGGACAGGTGTATTTAATTGTCATATCATTCCCAGCTAGCCAGGCCTGTTATCAATGACTCCTAGCCCTTCTATAATAGAAAGCTTTTTACTATCCAATATGCAACAGGGGATGGTAGAAGAATACACATCAAGATGTTGGTGTCTAATTCTGGTGATATTTGAGACAAGTTTTTTTGATTACCCTAAAACTGGCAGTTGTGCAAACCTGACAATTGTGGTTTTTACCAACAGCCAGCAGAGACAAGCACTGTCTTCCAAAAGCTTGAACCAACAAGAGCCTTATATTCACAGGTTCCAATCCTACATTTGAAAGAGTGACTTGTCAGGAGCTCTGGAACATAAAGGAAAGTAACTAAAAGTTACTAAGTTCCACAAGTTGAGTCAGGCTTCATTTTCACAGATGTTCTAATATATTCAGAACATTTCTGCTAAAGGTAATTATATTTAAACCTTGGATGAACATTTATTTGTACCAAGAAGTCAAGCATGCTGCACTCTAAGGAGTTACATAAGTTCAATATTGTGGACTAGAAACCATTCTCAAAGTGTCAGTCCAGATACATTCAGTTTTGCAATATCTGCTTTTTTTTTTCTGGGAAACTGGTCAGCAATGAGATATGGCAAGGTCTTAACTCTCAGTCTTTGGTTTCATGCTGCCAAAACCAAAATGCAGAGGGCTCTTCTGTTTTGATGCAGCAGGTGAAGTTAATAGGGAGGTGTTAGGCAAATTTGTGAACTGTTGGCATGTCTATCCATGTGGGTTTGAATAAGGTGAATTTTAAAAAATGTAAAGATCATGCAGTTTTCAGCTTTGGCAATAACACATGTGTTGGCTTGAATAATTTCACATGGTAGCCCAAAAGCAAAAGTTATGATTCTTGACCTCATTAGTACAGGAAGCAGGCTGAACATGGGCTTCAGTTGTTTCTGTTTTGTTTCTTCCTCGTACACTGAGATACACTCATCCTCCCTGGAATGCTTTGTTCATGTGCTTCTGTGACTTAGAAAACTTTTCAATGGAGAACAGGTCCTGTCCAATGACATACTTTTTTTTTGCCTAAATTACATTATTTTATGTACCAAACCAACAAAAAATTTTTATGGCCAGAATCATCTGTACTGGTACGAGTCCCACAGTAGTATTTGTGGCAAATCAGTGAGACACCAAGTATCACACTGCAGGGCCTGGGCAGCCTGTCAACCACAGTAAGACAAACAAACAAGCAAGCTGAAATATTGGGGCTTTGCCAAATACACTGCTTCAGTAAGAATCTCAAATTACCATGTTCTGGCATGGCAATCACAGCAGTAACTCTCAAAGTGTGCAAGCCAAAAGAAAAGTAGTGGAAAGGAATCTTTTCTTCTAAGCTTTAAAGTGCAGCACAGACCATTTAAGAGATATCAACTATCATTTATCCTACATTGTCTGTGGGGAGATTTAGAAAGAAGCTATGGAAGACTTGCAACTGTTTGTTCTGTAAGGACTGAGCTGGAACTAGACTGGGATGTAAGTCATAACATTGTCTCCCCTGAGTGAACTTGACCACAAGAACTTGCCCATCAATAAAGACAGTTGAACCACTTGTTTTCTCTTTCAGCAAATAAAGAAAATAATTAAGTAGACCTGGGCTGTGGAAGCGCACAGACTCTCAGTTGCATCATTTGTCAGTTCCTTTTGCAGAAATGTTCACACAATCGTAGAAGCACTGGTGGGGTCAACAACTGGGTGTCAGTCAGTCTATCCTTCTGTTTAAAACAAGAATTATTGTAATTCCTAGTTCGTTACATCTATCACCAGCTATCATTGACTTTAAGCAACAATAGAGCAATGGGTTTGCTTGGTTGAGTACTGAAAGGCAGAAAAGTCCACTCACTCACCACCTAGCTGCTTTCAGAGTTGCACTGCCCTGCTGGTGAAGAAATTCATCCTAATGTCCCATCTGAAAATTCAAAGTCACAACACATGCCTCTTGCCCCTTGTTAGGTCCTCTGATACTGCCATGAGAAGTCTGTGCTATCTCTCTAATACCTGTGATATCAAATTTGTGGACAGCATTAAGTTGGGTCAGAGTGTTGATCTGCTGGAGGGAAGGAAGGCTCCACAGAGTGACCTGGACAGGCTGGATTGATGGGCCAAGGCCAACAGCATGAAGTTCAACTAGGCAAAGTGCCAAGTCCTACATTTTGGCCTCAACACCCCCATGCAGCACTGCAGGCTGGGGGCAGAGTGGCTGGAAAGTTGTTGAATTGAAAAGGACCTGGTGGTGCTGGTTAACAGCAGCTGAACATGATCCATCTGTGTCCAGGTGGCTGAGAAGGCCAATGGTATCCTGACCTTCTCATGCATCAGCAATAGTGTGGCCAGCAAGACCAGGGCAGTGATTGTCCCTCTGTACTCAGCACTGGTGAGGCCACACCTTGAGTTCTGTGTCCAGTTCCGTGCCTCTCAATTTGGAAGGACACTGAGGTGCTGGAACATGTCCAGAGAAGGGCAACAGAGCTGGTAAAGAGTCTGGAGCACAGGTCCTGTGAGGAGCACAGGTTGTTTAGTCTGGAGAAGAGGAGGCTCAGAGGAGACCTTATCACTCTCTACAAGTCCCTGAAAGGAGGTTGTAGCCAGGTGAGGGCTGGCATGTTCTCTGAGGGAACAAGCAACAGGATGAGAGGACAGAGTCTTAAACTGCACCAGAGGAGGATTAGGTTTGAATTAGGAAGAAATTCTTCACATAAAGTGTGATTAGATATTGGAATGGGCTTCCCAGGGAGGTAGTGGAATCCTGGGAGGTGTTAAAGGAAAGACTGCATGTGGCACTTAGTGCCATGGGCTAGTTGGTATGGTGGTGTTAGGTCATAGGTTGGACTCAGTGATCTCAGAGATCTTTTCCAACCTAATTGATTCTGTAATTTTGTGATTCTCTGATCTCTTTGTGTAGTCGTAGTCTGCCACTCAATCTCCCTTTAGCCCTTCCTTTGCCAGAGAAAAAACCACAACTCCCTCAGGTTTTCCTTGAAGCTCACATGATTTCTGTCCCTGGCCATCCTGATAGACACTTCATAGACCCTTTCCAGATTTTAACATCTGTCTTGAAGTATATGTGGGTTCCCAGAAGTGAACACAGTAGACCAGCTATGCCCCGCTCCTCCAGCAAGAGATTAAGCACAGAATAACATCCCTTGATCTGCTATGTTTCCCCTAAAGTAGCCCTTAGTGGTTTGCTTTGATCATGATGGGAGTGCATGGTTGGCACATGTTCAGCCTGGCATCAACTTCACTGATTGTTTAAAGAGATGTGTTACATCTGAATGCTTAGAGTTGATCCTAAGCTCTTTTCCCAGTTTGCCATGTAAAATATCTCTCCTGGACTGGACCCCAGGTGAATATTGCTAAGACAAGGTGACATGTAATACTCACCAGATGGTTTCTGCCCACACTGTATTTTTTAGAGGAGGACTGTCCTGTGCTGCTTTGTTACAAGCTGATCTACTTTAGCTGCTCAGAAAACAGCTGTGGTAGTTCTTAAGAGCTGTTTACTGATTGAAACCATGTAATATTATTAGAAACATTTATAAGTATTGAAAACATAACAATGCTGAATGATCTAGCATCTTCATGGAACAGCTGATATGCTGGTACCATTCTCTGAGATATGTTTTACAGCTGTAAGTTGTGATTAAAAGACTGGGGGAAAATGAGCACAACAGTGGGAACTGTTCCAAGGGCAGTGATAAAGATCTCCTTCCTTGTCTGGAATTGCCCTTTAAGCCCTAGACTCTTAATCAGCAGCAAAAGGAAGCAAAAGCTTCCTTCCCTGACTAGACCTGATTTCAACAAAGATGTGAGAGTGTCTTTCACGAATTGCTCCCGTCACAGTCTTTGTAAGAGCTGCTTTAAAAATAAAAATTAAAATACCTTGGTCTTTTGCTTCCTTCAGTTGTTAGACTAAATAATAAGAGACCAGCACCCTTTCTGATGGTCACTTTCATTAATACAAAGCTGCCCCTGTTTCACTGAGATAAAGCACTTCAGCAGTGTGTGTTCTGCTTCACCAGATACAGTTTATCTTATTGAGATGATGACATTTTTGCATCATCCAAAAAGTGAAATATAACCTTCTTTATAGGGGGAAAAGTATCAAAAAATTGCTGGGAGATGATTGTACTCTTCAAATCTTCCCATCAGTAGAAAAGTTTTCCAATTCCAGATCTGACAGGGAATTAGGACTGTTGCCATAAAGGGTATTTCATACCATGTCATGTAAAGAGCAAAAATTTCTGTCTTAGTAGCTCAGGGCAGGGAAGAAACACAGGATAGACTGAAAAGCAGAGGCACATCTGTACCTCATTACTATGAAAGAGCCTCTGGCCTTTCCAATGCTAACACAGCCCAAAGACAGTGAAACCTAATGGAATAATGGTGAGTAGGCCTGAAGAACGATGAACGCATATGGAAATGGGCTTCATGAAAGGAGCAAAGGAAGACTGACAGGAACTGGGGTCAGAGATAGCAGCAAAAGGTAGCGAGCTACTGAGGCAGAAGAATACACTCTATGTTTTGAGTGTGTGGCTCGGCAGGTTGCTTGAATACCCTCCTTTCATTGAGCAGAGCAATTGAAAAATTGCTAAATGTTTGTATTGAAATGCTTAAAAAGCAGCCACACATCAATATTGAAGGGAACTTTTATTCCAGGCATAGATAAGAATTTGGGTACTTTCAAAAAGTCCCATTAACCACTTCTGCAAATCCTTAAGTGACAAGTGTGGTAGTAAACCACTGGAGAAAGTCTTCCATTGTATAACCCAAGAGGAAAGCTATTGTGTTTTATACAGGATAATCATTTCTCCAAATATAATGAGTCAGGCTGTAGATGGAGAGCTTGGAACTCATAGCAAAATGCCATAATTCATAGCAGTTACAGTTTGGAATATTTACTTAGGACTGCATGTGGTCACTAAATCTGCTTAGTCAAACTGACTGTATTGTAAAAAGTGTTGCTCTCACATTTCTTTTCCCCTTTCCCACCAGTCTCTCAGCTCAGAACGAGAGCCCTGAATCTGCCTTTCCTAAAAGGAAAAACATCTTTTCCCTCTGTTTGCCTATCCTTGTTACTTTTATGACCTCCAGCAGCTTCTGAAAACTGCCCCATGGAAGACAAAAGAGCTACAGTTTCTGGTGTATGACTGATGAAGTAGGCATCTAGGCATGTCTGTAAGAGCTGGGGAATGGAGCTGTACCATACTTCAAGTGCTTCTATCTGGGGCACAGTTGAATATTATGCTAAATTAAGTTTGCTGACAAGTACCTCAGACCAGTCTGTGAAACCTCTTTTCCTCTTCAGGTTTGCTAGCTTTGATGTTCTTATCTGCAGTACTTTCAGAATGCAAAGGCTACCCAGAGAAGTTCAACCTCTGAAGTTGTGTGAATTTAAACCAGTATAAATACCCCCTTTTTTTTGAACAGTTCCTGTGGTCTTCAGTATAGTTATTTTGATCTTGCAAATATTGGTGAAATTTGTGGATTTGTTTGCATAGTCTGCAATTTCGTTCCTAACAAGTCTTCTTAGTTTACAGCTGATATTCATGTTAAGTGCTGATGAAAACACTCTACTTAAATATTAATTGGAGAGAGTCCAAAAAATATGTTTCAACTCAAAAAAGGCTGCCAGATTGAAATCCTGCCCCAAATAAAACTTTTAAATTAAGCATGTTGGTCAGTGTAATATGTTAATTTTCCCTGTCATGTTGTGTAAGATGCTTTAAGCAGGCTGTGCTGTTCAGCCTAGGCACAGTGTAGACAGAGTATGCATAACTCCAAGGAAACCTCTCCTATCTGTTTGTGGGGTTTTTTGCCCTGCAGTTTTAAGCCAACCCCCAAATGACAGAAATGGGACATTTGACAGGCATTGGGAGTTTGTATGGAAAGAGCAGAGAAATAATGAGTGAACGGGGCTGTTTTCAGCTGGAAATGAGAAGGTGCAGGGTTTACAGGTGGCTGTGGGACATTCTTTGTTAACTGGTCATGCAAATTGCATCAATAGGAAAGAGCTGATAGCAGGGCTCCATAGGGCAATGGGGTTTGGTGAGTACAGGAGCAGCGCTGACAGTGATGCTTCCTTACACAAGGGCAGTGTTGTTGCTGTGGGTTTTAGTCTGAGTTAGATGCATGAATACAGATGTCACTAGGAAAGAATTTGAAATGTTCAGGTTGCCAGAGGTTGTGAAAGAAATTAACAAGGGTTGATAATGTGATTGGTCACAAGTTTGTTCTCAAAGTATTTTTTCCCAAGAAAGCATTAGCCTAGGTCATTCATGCTGCACAGAGTGGAGGGTGCCCATGATAATTTTGAAAAAAAAATTAAATATCAGGCAGTGCTCCATTCAGAGTTATAATAATGAATTATGGGGTTTCTTATCCATGTATCCAATTACCATTCATTAGCTTTAGGTTTGGGAAGGTGTTTGTATGAAAATAGAAGCATATATAAGAGAACCTGTGCCTGCGGTGTGCCACAGTTTGTCCTTTCCTTCGGAAATTTTCAGAAAAAAAGTATGAAATTACCATTTTGTCCACAGAAGCTGATGCATTGCACAGACATCACTGGGTGAAGGCAGAGCCAGGCTGCAGATATGGAAATGAAGGGGAGGGTTAGCTCCTAGATTTCATTTTCAATTATTGGATTCCAAGCTAAATTTAGAGTGCCTTCTTTATTACAGGCTCTTCTGACACTGTCAAAGGGTCAGTTAACTGCTACAGACAGCTTGGTAGCTAGGGTTTTGTATAAGCTCCTGTTTACCAAATGCTTGTATTTGTCAAATGCAATTGAGATTGAATTTTCTTGGACTATTTGCCTAGGAACTAGAGGGTTTTGAGCGTCAGCCTAAATATTGAAGTTGTTTCTATGACCAGTACCACAGCAAAAGACATAGTTCTGTTGAGAGAAATTCAGTAAATTGGAGAAGATTAAGAGACAAGAATAAAGAGGATAGTATGGGGTATCAACAGGGATCAGAGTGGGGGGACAGTACAGTAAAGAAAGGGACAAGGAGTTGTGAGGATGTGTACATACAGAAAGAGAAAAGGTCTGTGGAAGTAGGATAAAAGAAGTAGGGACTGTGAGGAACTAGAAGTGGTTGGATTTAACCATCTGAAAAGGCTCAGCAAAAGCCACCTGTGTCTCCTCCAGGGATCCTCCTGAACAGAGAGGAACAGTCTGCTGTTATTACTGTTGCCTCAAATGATAGAGGTCTGTGCCATGACATTAAAAATCCAGCTCTGTTGATAGGTATTGCTAGAATTATGTTTTATAAGATCTGGAAAAGGGTTTGAAAATTACTGCCTGTGAAAAATATTAAGACTATAAAATCAAACTCTGTCAGCCATGCCAGAAATAGTTACCTGTACTGTTTAAGTTGATTGTCTGTAACTTACATTATCATACTTTCTAAATAGAGCATAGTATGATTTTATCCCCCCTCAGTGTCTTTATTGTTTTAGCTTACGTTAATTATGCCACCTTTCATGACTCTCAGGGTTTTGTTCAATAAATTTAGAAGTATTAATAATACATTTTGGAGGCACTGCAAGTATTTTTGGAGGACTTTTGATTTCTTATACTGTAACAGAAATCTGAACCAAATTTCTTAACTGAATAATATCTTGAACTGAACCACAAGAAGATGTTGTCTGTTTGAAATAAACTGGAATTGCTGTTTTCCTGACAGAATTCAGCTTTAAAAAAGGAAAGTCATTCATAAAAAAGTAAATGTATCTCATTAAATGACTCTTTCAAAAGTTAATTTGATGTTTTCAAACTACCATGTTCTGCAGGGGTATCAAAAGATCTAGAGAGCTTGTAGGGATTTAGTAAAGTACCAGCTTAAAAATGAGCTAAAGAATACTTAATGTCTCAGCTTTCTCACTGATTAATGTGTATTTTTAGTGGCTCTCTGTCTTTTAACTAATTAAAACGATGTATTAAAGCTGTGGATGGTTGACATACTCCAAATAACATATGTAACATATCACAGTTAGTAAAAGGGGAATTGTTGATTAATAGTTTATAAATGGCAGAAGGACACTGCTCTTTGTTATATAGATTATTCTTTAACTTGAAGGCTGCTAATGTTGCTAATATAGATCATTGTTGAATGCCTGCTAGGAAGTTTTTAGTCTCTCTGACTTTCATTAGTACAAAATCCTTGAGTGGTTCTTAATCACGTTGCCAATTTTTAAGCAGCTTTGCGACACCGATAGAAATTACTCCTTTTAAACTCAGTGAGTCCTGACCTGTAGTTCTTAGCCTATCTGTCCTGAGACACAAGCAGTGTTTAATGTTTAATGGGTGTGCATAAAAGTTCTGAATTCAAATTCAGCATTTCTGCAGAGAATCGTCTCAATCCCCGCCATCAGTCTTACCCCCTACCATCACTACCCCAGAGGTACACAGCTTCAAAAAGGAGAAATATGTGAAAATTAGGCATTTGTTAAATTGAGCCTAAAGTGAGTAAATCTTTGCAGGCTGCAAGAAGGTTAGTGCAGGACTGCATACTGGAAACCCAGCACTGCACCACCTGTTAAGAAGGCTTGAATAAGGGTAAAAAGGAAGCAAGCATGTCTAATCAACACAATAAGTAGATTATTAGAATAAGAAGACATCTTTCAAAAAGATGGAATTGTATCCAAACGAAGAAGAGACAAAAGATTTTAAACTCTGGCAGATTAATTGTATAAATGCAATAGTGCATGTGAAAATAGAGCTCAAGGAACAATGAGCTCAAAGGATCAAATGAATATTAAATTTTCTCACAGACATATGAAGAGCAGGAAGCATACTAGAGAGGCCACAGAGCCAAATGGTGCTCATGGCATTGAAGGAGCACTGAGAAGGCAAGAACACTGCTGAATACCTTCTTTACTTATGATTTCATTGTGAATTAAATTGGAGATCCATGTTAGATCCCTTTGGAGAGAGAAGATGTTCCTCAGAGAGTACATCTGACACTTAAGTGGCTAAAGAGGTCGTGGAAACATTGATGATGATGATGGAACGTGTTTATCCATGTGCTTTAAGAGAAGTGAAGGATGAAATTGTTGAATTGACAATGATAATGTGTAGCCACTTCGTTTAAAGCTATTTTGGTACATGAAGACTGGAACAATGGTAGATGTTACACCAGTTTTTGAAGCAGGTTCCAGGGAGAAAGAAGGAAACTACACATCTGTAGCACAAGATTTAAACCCAACAAATTAGTAAACTTCTGAGAAATAATTTGCTTAATGGACATGTGAATATATGTGATTTGTGTGGGAAGATAGCTGGTTCACACCTAGTTGAGTCAGTTTCCTTTAAAAACTCTTGGGAATCCAAAGAGTTGTGGGGCAAGGCATGGATTAGCTATGAGATGGGATGCAAGGAATCAAGGAAAATATCAATTAAAGCATTTCAGAAAAGTCACCAAAGTCTGTGGGGTCCCATGCCCAAATCCATGCCACCTAAATGACAGGGAAAAGAAAAGACAAGGAAAACATGGAGTAGGAAGTGAAAGGATTTAGAGAGGATTTACATTTTTTCTGATGGTAAGGATTAAGACAACAATGAAGAAGCATAGCAGAACTTTTTGAAACTAGGGACTGGGGAGTAGAATACCAGATGAAATTCAGTGCAGGTAAAGGTAATGTGGAAAAATTCCTTTTTGCGTAAGATAATGGATTCTGCACTGACCAGAGACATTCAGGAGTGAAGCCTTTGGATTATGAACAGCAATTCAATGCCTATTCAGAAGAGCTCAAGAAAAGACAAAATAAAAGTTAGGTCTGATTTAGAAAGGAATGGGCAAAGCAATAGCATTATTTTGCAGGCATAAATGCATTGTTCACCTTCAGCACTAATAATGTGTGCAGTTCTGCCACCCTTATCATAAAAAACCCAAAAACCTAACATAAAATCATAGAATGTGCAGAGTTGAAAGGAACCCATCAGGACAATCAAGTCCAACTCCTGGCCCTGAGGAGGGCACTCGCTCCAGCATAGTCACCTCCCCCATGGGCTGCAAGTGGATTTCTGCATTCCTGTGGACACCATGGGTGGCAGGGGGACAATCTGCTCCACCATGGCCTTCACCACAGCCTGCAGAGGAAATTAGATTCTGGCTCCTGGAGGACTTCCTGCCCCTCCTCCTCCATTGACCTTGGTGTCTCCATGTTGTTTTTCCCTCGCATATTCTCACCTCCTCCTCCTCCTCTGGCTAAAAAGAAGCATGTGCCCACATTGGTTTGATTTCTTCTTAAATACGTTATCCCAGAGGTGTAACCAACATCTCTAATGAGCCCAGCCTTGGCCAGCAGCATGTCCATCATCTTCAGAGCCATCAGAGCCTGGCTCTGCTGGACATGGTGGAAGCTTCCATCAGCTTCTCAGAGGAGCCATTTTTGCGCCCCCGCCCCCCACTACCAAAACCAGGTCAAGCAAAACCAACACAGGTTGTCAAATAGACAAATCATGCTGGGCTTGGACTATGCCAATCTGAAAATATGTGATGGTTAGGAGAATATATGAGATAAGTCTCACACCCTATACTTACGCTTCATGGGCATCTGTTTATTACCATTGTTGAAGAGAGGTTATGACAAAGGAGATTTGGTCTGTATTGGATTCTCAATGAGCATGCCTCACTGTAGGCCTTCCACTGGGATTATTCTGGGAAGATAAAATAAACTGTTGTGATAAACTTCACTTGTTGGGAGACTTGAATGAATTATCTGCACTGAAATAAACTTAACCTGTGATTTATGAAGGACAGCCTTGAAATTAAAGAATCATTCAGCATTATTAAAGAATCATGCTTTATTGTGGTCAAGGTCACCTAGGGTTTGAAGGAGTTAGATGTGCTTAGTACTCCAAAATAGAAATGGTACCCATTATTTAACCCAATGCTTACTGTTGCCAAAACAACATCATTCTCCCATCACAGGTGAAATTGTATCAACTACATGGTGGCAGACAGCTTTATTTGATACAGGTTTTGATTAAGAAGATAAGGAGAAATAACATTGATTCATACTAAAAGTCCATCTAATATCTTGCCTATGACAGAAGCCAACAGTGAAAGAAGATAATAAGGCATAAGGGATACCTTCCTTAATTATCTAGTTCTCCCCTTAGGCAACTTCCCATATGGAAACTGCTCCTTGTGTTTTCCCTTCTCTACACCTCTTCCAGCTCTGCACATATTTTGAATGATAATGTATCTGTATGAAGTACTTTAAATGCAGGGGTACATTTAGCAGGAGTATTTAAAACCAGGGTTTTATATACTGGCATGATGTCTTCTGCCTTGTTCTCCATTCCTTACTTAGAATTTCCTAATATGTGGTTGGTTTTTTGTTTGCTATTGGACACAGAGCCAAAGTGCTCAGGGAAATATAACCCCTTGACCTTATTACTGCATGGAATCATTCATTACAGATCCTATAGAAATGGGTATACAAATTTAGGATTGCTCCACATTTATTTGAAGTTCATCTGCTACTTTATGACCCAGAAAACCTTGTAACATCTTCCAGCTAGACATTTCTCTTCATTGTCCTCAACAAATTGCCTCATAATGCAATTTTCTTGTCTCATCATTTGTGTGTCCCTTCAGAACAACCGGCAATGAAAGATACCTCCAAATAGAATACATGTTCAGAGTCCTGCTTTATTTAATTTAGCCTGGCTCTGCTGTTAATCCCATGCTTTCATAGTGGATTCTGTCAGAGGTATTTCCTCTTAGGACATTATGCTATGAAACAATAAGCACACATGTAATGTAAAACAATGCCGTTTATCATTGGCTTCATGCTATGCTTTTCTACAGCAAATCAGCAAATGCTCTGAAATAGTTTCTTTGTGGGAACTCAAGGGCTACATTACTGGGAGTTACTAAGATTGTGACTGCTGTATTAAGGAAGGAAAAGCTTCAATGGAAGCCTGTGGCATTTTCAACAGAAGTTAAATACATTTTATAATAGCATTGTTGGGCAAATCCCTTCAGGATCACAACACAATCAAAATGAACTGGGTTCTGCTCGATACTGTGTTTCTCACTGCATGATAACATGCCATTGCAGTGAACTATGAGAAAAGAACAGTATTTAACATGTTTGTTACTGTCCAAAATCTTTAATGATAAATGGCATTTGACACCGTTGGAGGAAAATAAATGCTGGTGCAAAGCAAAACCCAACACAGAATCACATGGAGATCAGAAGCTAAGACTGTATACAGTTGAAATACACTTCCATATGGCTGGCACATTAGCCACAGCCTCAAAGCAGCCCAAATTTATTGCAATGTGCACTGTAACAACCCCTGCAATCCCCTGCATTCAACAATATTGATTAGGTGACTTCTTGATAAAAGGATTCTAGGGCATGAAACCTATCAAACAGCAACCTGGTAAAAAAGTTCAAAATTTATTCTCTTTTTGTGATGGACTTTTTACTGCCTGACCAAACTGGCATAAGTTGGTGCAGGAAGGGGACTGGGACCATGTGGCTGGAGAAGAAGAGGGCACCCATAGCAGCTGACATTCTGTAAGTTCTCTCTCTATATATATGTATGCTCTTTTCTCAACATATTCTTGACATATACTGCATGATTGCAGAAGTGTTTTTACTTCGGTACTTTCTTCCTTCTGCAATTAATCCTCAAATTAAGCCTCAGCTTCTCTCCTTGGGGACCCTCTTTTCAACCAGTTTCAAAGTTTGGGAAAGAAAACATTAACAGAAGTCTGTCAACAGATACCATTTTAAAACTTTATTTTTTAAAAGTGGTAAGTTTTGATTCTTAAAACTCACATATATAAAACTAAAATTGCTTACTGAAAGAAAAAAACATTTTGGTTCTCTTTTGCCATGTGAAAGTGAATAAGTCTTGGGATATATTACCTATATAATTCTAGAAGAAGAAAAATATTTTAATGTTCTTCCTATAAAGGATGGTTGATTTTCTACATCATAGGAATGGGGTTAATTACACGGTTTACAGTGGGGATGCCACTGTACTGTACGTTTTGAACAGATCCTCTTTTCAGAACTGCTGCCCACCTGATAGGTGCAAAATGAAATGAGGGGAAAGTAGCTCTCCTCCAAACAATCTGAGCAGCCTCCTGACTTGTTATCTGAAAATTTCTCATTTGCCCCATGTAGTTGCACAGAGGTGAATGTAAGGAGCGGGAAGGGACTCAAAGAGGCCTGTGTGGATTAAACCTGGTAAGCAAGACTGGACTTTGCCCAGTCAGGATTTACTGTTTTCTGTATTATCTCTTTGGCAGAAGCCACACAACTTCATCACCAATCAATTTCTATCCAGCATGGTAACTTATGTAAACTGTAACATACTGTAAAACATTGCATTCTGAAAGGAAAACAATGCCTCTCTGTAAACAGTATGAACAGCCAAACTTCCTTTAAAGCTTGTACCTAATTTTTGGCATGAACTTCACCTCTGGGAATTTCATCTCTGGCTACTGAATCTTGTAAGTCCTTTCTTTCATGAGCTCTCTATCAAATCTTCATCACAGCATTTGTGACTCTTAACCTTGCTGCAAATAAGCAAACACAGAGCTCATCTTTTTTATCCCTCTGGCCTCCACTTGTTTGTTAGACCTCTCTTTTTTCACCCTTAGCAACTCCTCCCTGTGCTTATGACTTTTATGTTATCAGTCTTAATTTAGCTTATAAACTCCAATCAGGAACTTTTTTTACTGGTTGCCATGTTTTAACACTGCTGCCTAAAGTCAAATTTTCACTATTAGAATAAACTCTGTTGCATAACCCAACAATAATTCTAATACCAGTGTTCTGTTACTAGCCTAAATAAATATTCTGAGTGATTTTTCCAGGTTTGCCACAACAGTTTAGGCTTTCTTTTTTTAGCAGTAGTCTTATCTGATTTTTAGTCCAGAAGTACAGTCTTTTCTGTAAACTTTCATAATGCTAAATTAAATCTGTACATGTACTTTACCTGCAAACCTGAATTCAGTGAGGTTGAGGAAGACATTTATTTATGTAATATCCAGGAAGTAAAATAAGAACCAATATTTTCCCATCAGTATGTCTCTGTATGCCTTATTCCTTTTCATAGTTGATAAATCATATTTACTCAAGTTTTATATTAGAACTACTGATCATGGCAAATTTTTTGGTCTTTCCAGTGAAGCCTTTTCGAGGTCAAAGTATATCATCACCCAAGGGTGAGGGAAGTGTGTTCTTAACCATGTATTTTGTAAAATGGTAAAATTGTGCAGATTTCCTATAAACTTTAATTTGTGCTGGCATTAGGAAGTTAAGATTAAAATTACCCACTAGAGCACTTGTTTTACCAAAACTGACAAGACATATTTTAGATACAGCATTACTCTCAACAATATTAACAGCAGAATATACTCCAGCATTTTTCTTACCTAGTTATTGGATACAGATCCTATAAATCATTTACCAACTGTTGATAGCATAGGTGAGTTGTCTTTCTGATAGTAAAGTTTACTCAAATGTCATTAATGTCGTGAATTATTGTCAGAATTATTGTGAAGACCATGAGCCACTAACTCCAGGCGCTCAGCATGTGCCTACATTTAGGTCTGTAAAAGGTTGAGTGTCTTCTTCTCCCAGTTCTATTCATGTAGTGTTCTTATTCAAAATTTAAATGATAGAAAGAAAAGCACAAATAATTAATGCCATCTCAACACTCCTTTGTGACAGGCTGTCTATGTTGAAGCCACTCCTGTGGAGACAATATAATTGGACCTCAAACACAGAAGTGCTCTGACCCATAAGTAGTGCTTCCTTTTCTGGAGACTACTTCTAGGACACACATGCCCTACTCCATCATGCATTTTCATGCCCTAGGAGAGCTTTTGTACAAAATTCAAGTCCCCTCAGTCCATGCCTTGCATTAGCTTAAAGGCATAAAAATCACAAATATAAATTTCCCACAGATCCTTGTCAAGTATAATAGAAGAACATCTTGACAGACATTTCCCATTTCCCATAGTAAAGGAAATCTGATACAATATGAATCTCTTATCTACCTTCTGCAAAACTTCATTATAAATACTTTTTGTCATGTTGCCCTAATAGTCTTAAATAGTCTTAACATTCACTGCTTGAAATGTTTTTCAGCCTTCCAGTTGTGTAACATTGTCTTTGAGACAGAATGACCAGGTGAGTTTGCACCCCCAGTTTAAGGCAAGCTGTGTCTCTCTGGCACTATTTGCCCTGTCCCTTGTCCATCAGACTGCTCTGCCAATAGTTTTGCATCACTGGTGTGTTGTCACAGACGGTCATCTAGGTGTCCTTGAAGCACAGGTGGCAGCCAGCTCCTTTTCCTGCAATGATTTACAAAGCTGCAGGCAGGAGTCTGGCTGTAGAAGCTGTATGGGATAGGGACCAGGGCAGTCTCCTGCCCTGCAGGACAGAAATAGTCAGGCTTCAGCTTGAACATTAGAGGGGGAAAATTGTTGTTTCCCAAAACTGTCTCAGGCAGTGGTTTCTGGAGGAAGGGGAGCAAAGTATGCCCTTGAAGTCCTTGAATGATTATTCCAATGTTATCTTGCCCTTGCAGAACCCAGGAGGCAGGTGGGAATGGTGTAAACTTTGCCTATCAGTCAGTACTGAAATTCATTTCTCACAGTGTTGTCCATTCACTTACTGATGTCATCCCGAATTTTCTCACATCTCTTTTCATGACTTTTACTTTACTTGAAAAATGCTGCTATCCTTTCCTTGTTTTCTTCTCTTGGCTTACACAGTGATACTAAGCACTGGAACAGACTGACCAAGGAAATGGTGGAGTCACCATCCCTGAAGACATTTAAAAGATGTGTGGATGTGACACTTGGGGACATGGTGTAGTGACGGGCTTGGCAGTGCTGGGTTAGCAGTTGCACTGGCTGATGTTAAAGGTTCTTTCCAACCAAAATGATTCTATGATTCACAACAGAGCTCTGCTGTAAAATGGCCACATACAGGAGTCAGAAAAGGGACCAGGCTACAAAGGAGGGCTTTAGGAATATTGCTCCGACATGCAGAGGTGGGGTTAAGAAAGCCAAAACTCAGCCTGAACTGGCAAGGACATCAAGGACAAGACAAAGAGCTTCAGCCTCTGCATGAGCAATTAAAGGCCAAGTAAGGAGATGTGGGCTCACTGCTAAGCAGGGTCTTGATTTCATGGCTGCAAACATGGAAATTTACAAATTGCTTCTACATCCTGAAATATAAAAACAAATCTTAGCCCATTAAATCTCAATAATGTACATAGATGTAGAAGTCCTTTAGGACTGCATAACTGTATGTTTACTTGCTAGCATATGGCACACATGTATTTAGCACATGACTCTTTCCTTACTGGAACTTAAAGTCTTAAGGTCACACACATTATAGTACTAACATTTGATTAATCCTGTTTTATTATCAAGGATAGGCAAAGTGATAGGTGTTTTTTAAAGACAACACTAGAAATGAAAGAATATAATGTATTTTCAAATTAAGTATTGCATGTCTTTGTTGCTACAGAAAAAAATACTTAAAAACTCAAAAAAAATGTGAAGAGTAGGAGGCTAAAAGAAAAAAGAATCCAAATTATTACTCAGTTCTTGAAAGATAAGCTCATCACCTGGATTTTGAGGATCAAATGAATATTTTTGATTAATAGTTTGAATTGCCTGATACAAAGCTGGATTATATCAATGGACAAGCTCTCATTAGTTTTTGCGACATCTGCTGTAAAAGGAAAATTACAAAGTAAAAGTATCTTTGCGAAAGCACCATTAAGAATTGTTCTGTTGAAATGTTTTCTGATTCCCTTTTGGTATTGGGCAACATGTCATGTTTGTGGTTATGACTTCAACATAATGAAGTATAAAACATCTGAATGTACTGTAACAAAAAGCATAATTTCTTTCCTCATAATGAAGTAGAACTGACAATTGGTGTGAGATGCATGGAAGCTTTAGTTCCTCTTAAATACAAAATAACTGTTTCATGGCACCATGTCCCAAGGCAAGGTCAGACATGAATTCAACAGTATTACAGGGAGTAGAAGACAGACCACTGGAGGCCCAGTTCTGCATCATGAATGCTGGAATCCTGTCTGAGTTACTTAAAAAAAAAAATAGGAGAGTGCTCTGACATTTAGAAAGTTAATGTTAGAAGAGTTGATGATCTAAGAAAAGCTATCAGTGATTTATTGCCACAGTTCTGTGAAGCGATGAATTTGTAATGTGTCAGTGAAAGAGAAAGATAGACTTAACCACCCTCCAGTCTCCAGCCAGTGTTGCAGGAGGTTAACATCCCCCATCCTTTGAAGGTTTACAGCAGCAGTTTGTGCAGAATTGGGTGACTAACAGTATGGAGCAGATCCAGGCTCAGTGGACATGATGCATATTTCCTTCAGCCTCTGCAGTTCTTTACCAGTACACTTCAATTATGATTTGCATCATCACTGCAAGCCTTCTCTTTCATGTTTCCTGAATAAAAACAGAGCCATTGTTTGACACGTGTACAAAGGGCTTCAAACCAGGCCCCTAATATTATTTTTGATACTGTGCTGTTGAGAATGAGAATAGCCTTGTTTATCCAGTAAGAGATTTAATTTGCAAAACAAGAGTGGAACCTTTCTTCTGACTCACCTGTTGTGTACTGTGTATCTCCCATCTTAAGTATTTCCTTTTTAAATACCATCTGTTCTAAATGAAAAATAGGTCAGGATGCTGTGTTTATATCCAAGTTCTTTAGTGCGTGTAGATATTACATGTGGTTTTATTTAATTTCTAAAAGGAAATTCCTTCAAGGTCCACCTGTGCAACAGCTGAATAGGAAACCTGCAGAGCTATTACAGTTCCCAAATAAGTTACTTCCTGCCCAGATTTCCACATAGAAGTCTTCCAAACTTGCAGAGAGGGTGTGCTTTTGACCAGCTGCTGATTTTCCGCTGTCTCCCAGTTTACCCACTTAAAAAACAAAAAAAAACAAACAAAAAAAAAAAAACAACAAACAAGCCAAAACTAAACCCCAAGACTTAAATGATGTCATAATTATTGGAAGATGTACGTGAGGGAGGAAGTTTTTCAGACTGGGACCATCTTTTCATGGCATCATTGGCTAGGACAGTAAGACTGTGCCTGACATCAGCACTCCTGAGCATCACTCCTACACAAATATTCTTCTTGTACCTGTGGGCATACTGACTGCCATAACTAAAGCCTGTAGCTGAGCATCATGAAAAGGTGGGCAAAGAAAAACTGTATCAAGTTAAATATATAGTTTACGTATTCCCTAGGCAGTTTCTTCTGCAGATGCAGAAGAGGACTTATAAAGGGTCAGAACCAAATTATAGTAATAGTGCAGGAAAGGCTTTTAGGCTAATTTTGTGTTTGCCTAGGTTCAGAGGCCTGGGAGCCAGATGAGCTTTTGGTGTGACTCCATATAGCCAGAGGACTAGAACTGGGTGGGAATGTTTTACCTATACCACACTAATTTGTGTGTTAAAAACTATTTCAAATCCCCCAAGATCATGAAGGAAGTTGTCTCAGAACAGTTAATGTGTCTGGGTGATCCTCTAGGCCATTCAGAGTAACTCCTTGTTCTTGTGCCCCCATTTATACCAGAATATGTTATTCCCCTCAGGGTGACTATTCTTGGAAAGAGTAGAATTACGCAGGAGATTTCCATTTCTCCCTTTGAAGCTTTTCTGTGTTAATCATTAAATACTTTGGCAAGTCCAGCTGTGTAAGTTGGGCAGTGGAAACTAAGGTTCAGGTCCTTGCTCCTAGAAACATGATGAAAACCATGAGAAGTGGGTCATTCCATCAACAGAGACTGGGAAATCTGCTCAGCCTTCACCTGTAATCTGGTGTCTGTGTTGTGGAGTTTAATCAGACCAAGGAGTAATTCAAATCTGAGCCTGGATTACTGGCTATTTTAATGTAAATAATTTGGATCAGAAGTCTCCCCAAATGAAATTTCCATCAATATTAACACATTCCCACAACGTTTTCTGATTCATTGGTATCTTCTGCCAGTTTGGCTGGAGAATTCCCTATCATCTATACTGGATGTTAACTATGGTGTGGTATAAAAATAGCCAAAGATTCACAGGACCAGCTGAGATTTAGAAGATCTTGAGAGAAAAAGATGTGCTGGTTCTGGACCTGCTGACAGGGAGAACTAGAAGAGGATCACACTGGTAGCTTTTTATCTTTCACTTTCCTGTAAGGTGTACCCAGAACGAGGAAATACAGGAAATAGCAGAGGATGACCTTAAGAGAAGGATATGATGGTATGGAGATCAGTAAATGATAGTATGAGAACAACTTGGTATATGTGAAAAGTAATTGTAGTAAGGCTGTGTTCAGTATAATTTCACTTATGCCAAAAGATAATAAAATGTCTAGAAAGTCACTGCCAAAGAAAACTGAGAAATATAGAGAGGTTTTCCAGAGGGAGAAGTCAGGGCTAGTTTAATTGTTCCTCTATTAATAAATTATTTTATGCAAGACAGAATAATCAATATTATCAGTAATGTTTATTTACCTTGTCATAATAATAATAAACTGTGTAGCTCAGGATAATTTTACATCATTAATAACACAGTAAAAAAAGAGATACATTCCTAGGCATTGCTAAGCTGTATTTTGTAACCTGCTGCTGCCTTGAAATCTTCTTTGAAAATAGATACTGAATTTGCATAAGAAAATCTTTCGTATTTAATAGAATGGGTTAGCTACTTGTTTTTTTAAATAGTATTCTAGTTTTTGAGTGAGCTTTCTGTTTACTCAGTTATTAAACTTACATGTGCATCATTGCTGTAAATTTCTATTATAAATCTCTCATTACACTTAATTTTTATTATTATTTATCTGACATGAACATTTGAAAATTTAACTTATCTTTCAAAAATCATATGTTGTTATGTCAGCTTAAATTTTGGGAGATGAGTTCACTGAACTCTTCTGGTTCCCTGATGATTAACATTTATGATTTTTCCTTTTATTTATTATTTATCTGTTCACTATTTACAAAAAACCTCTTTTTTTTTTTTTTTGTGAATGGCAAAGTACTGGTGGATGGTGAATGTCTTCTCCTTCATATGGTATCACAATCCAGACTCTTTTCCAAGTATTGGAAACTACAGTCATTTTACAGGTCTTACTAGAATATTAAGTCTCTCATTTTATAAACCTGTTAATTAAATAATTTTAACAGGGCAGGCTGAATACCTAATCCCAATAGAATTGTTCTCTGACTAAGGCATGAGTCCAGGATGTCTGGGCTACATGTCCCTTTTTGCCAAATTACTCAACCTCTTTCTGTGCCACTGTTTCCTTAAAGTGGAAGTAGCATGTGAGGTGTTTAAGCACACTTAATATTAAGAAAGGGCCTCGAGATCCTTGCATAAAAGACACCATAGAAAATTATAAACATTAGACTCCACAGGTTCTTATCCATGAGGACTTTATTTCCAAAATTGCTATGAAGTTCCAGTTAATTGTGCCTATGAATTGGTTTCAGTGTGTTCTACAAACTGAAAACAAAAATTCAAAATCTCCTAAAATACATCAGCTCTAGCCAAGCTTATGCCAAACTTGGTTTTGAATTACAAGGGTTTTGAATTTAAAGGGTTTTGAATTTAAAGTATTTTGAGTTAAAGGGGTTTTTTTTCCAGATATATGGTTAGAGATGTAGAGATAAGTGAACTGATGTTAGGCACTGGGAAGTCCATGTAAATTAGCCCAGACGAAGAGCCCCAGGGATGATTTCACACAGTTTCCCACACCTCAGAGTGCATTCACATTGCAGTGTGCACAGGCAGGTATTTGGTGAGCTGCTCACAGAGATGATCTCACTGGGTCACCACTGGCATTTAATTCCTGTCGTTGCCAGTGGGGCTTGTGGAAATGGGGTTGAGTGCTGGCTCTTTCAGTTCCTGCCTTCAAGCTATTGTGTTACACTTAATTTAAAATCCCAGCTGATTTTAGGGAGGATTTGTATCAAAGCTGTTCTGTAAAATGCTGAGATATGTATATCATACCAGTGAAAATCACCTTATTTTTACAAGCAGTACTTCAGTATGTTAGTTGTAAACAATTATAAGTGCCTTATAGTACCATTAAGCTTTAATTTAAATTTGGACAAGTCTTCAGGAAATATAACAGGTATGAAAACAACAACAAGCAACTGTAATACCAAAGTTAATGGAGACTGCTAAGTGTAGATGACTTCAACTGCTGACCTAAAGAAAAAGCTCAGATCAAGAAGCTGAAAGAGCAGTGGAGATGGAAGCTCCATCAAAACCGTTTATACATTAATGATATAAAGCATAAAACAGCTGAATTATTGCTGCAGTTTTATTTCCCCATGGGCCAAGTCCTATTGCTATTTTCACAATAAAGAAAGAAAAAAATGTGTTTACCTGAATGGGAATGGTAGGATTACTGCATTCTCATGGGGAAGTGAGAAGAATGCAGAAACACAAATGCTGGTTATGCATATGGATGTAAATTTGATGGTGAGTGAAACTCACTTTCCCATGTTCTTCTTTGCCATTTGGTATCTGGTGAATATTATTCAGGCCCTTATAGCCCTAGAAAAATGTGGGCAGAATTATTAATTGTCAGGAAATAATTTCTCATGGTTTTGAATTGATCTATTTCCAAGCAGGTCAAATCCAGAGTTGGTTAGCTAATATAAATGTAGATTATCCCCCCCAAACCAGCTTTTTTTCTAGTCTTTTTTACTAACATTATGCACCATAAATAATTCAGACCATTTGCAAGAACATGAAGTGAATTTTGACCTCCCAAGAATGAATTTAAATTTGCTCCTGGCATGAATAAGAAAACAATTAAATTAATAGCAAGAAAATCACATTCCCTAATTTCAAGTGGGATCTGGACTTTATTATCCCACACAGCAGATGAGCTGCCTTAACCACCAAACTGTTCATTCTTCTGGCATGTCTTCCTCATTTCCAATGATACTTTATTCTGGACTAAAAATACAACATAATACTTTACAGTTTTTTTCTTTAGTGAATATTTTGGAAAAAGCATTTTGTCCAAATAAATTTTTTAAAGCTTCTTGCAAGTTTCTAATCTGCTGAGCAGAACTATTGAAGTGAATCTATTTTAACCTTTTGGTTACAACATGCCTGGCTTTTGCCTTTGTCCCAAGTGCACATTGTTTTTCACATTGCCAATTCCACTCCCTTCCCACCTCTGAGCCACTCATATCAGCCCCTCACGTCAGCCCATAGCATAATACCAAAGGAGAAAAAGTAGAAGCAAAGAGTTGAGAGAGATCTTCATCCTTCCTGTGTTACTGGAAAACTTAGAAATCAACATTGCAAACCTGCAGCCCCTGGTCTATTGTTTTTATTACGTGGATGGAATATCTTTGGACTGGACTGATATTTTCAGCTGATTTTAAACTCCACATTGAAATTCTTATTTCAAAGCAGCAAGATTATACGTGCCCTTGGGTATAAAAGCCTTTGAGAAGTATTTATGACAATCCCTTTTTCCTACTTTTTCTTGCATTTCAACTGGATCCAAGCTCTGATTAATAACCTGATTTTCGTTTTGAGGCCAACATGCTAAATTTTAAGGAGATCTGTTGCAAGGGATAAGTAACACCAGAAGAAACATGAAGGATTATTAATGGATGCCTGTGATCTGCTTGCCTCATTCTTCAGAGGAATTTTCCAGATGCTGCAGTAGCTGCACATCAGCTTGCAATGTTCTTAAATTAATTTTATGCTCATTTATTATTGCTTCATCTTTTCATTTTTGCTTATTACTGTTGCTTGAGTACTTTTATATTTTCTTTCTACTGCGGATAACCTAGACTCATTTTTCAAATGTAATCCTTTTGCTTGCTTCAACAGTAATAGATCACAGCCTCCACCTGCCTTTTAAGTTAAACACTGATTTCTGCTTTAGAAATTTGGTTCACCTATAACTGAAAAACAGTGAATCTGACACACGTAGAGCCCTTGGATTCACAAATTAATAATAGCGTGTTTGATTACTCAGCATCCATGCAGTACATGATGCAATTTAAGCAGTATGGGTAATGTTTTTTAACTCTGTACCATTGCTACTTCTGTAATTTCATGTGGAAGTATTTATAGTGGATTAATTAATAACCAATTGGGTCTTTCCTACCTAATATTTGAAAAAATTTAACGCAGATATTCCTCAATTGTCCTCGAAGCTCTTCTCAATTTGATTACTAGCTCCACTAGCTAGAAAGAATAGGAGAGGATTTTTATTTATGGTTTTAGTACTGGGGAAAAGCCCAGTTACCAGTCTCCTCAACACAAAATCCTAGCATAGCTAATCCAGTGGGGGTGGGGATAACAATCTTAGTGTATTTCCAGCTGGGTTCTCTCTATAAAATTACAGAATCAGCAACTGTGTTTGCTGTAAACAGCCACTACATAAACAGTATAACAGTTACTGTTCCCCTCTTGCCTTCACATTTGTGAGAGTTCCAGGGAAAGCTTCTCCCAAATGGGACTTTATAGGAAATTTGATCTTTGGAAATGTTTTATACTGTTTTTTTATGTTTTAAATGTTTTTTATGGTGTATTGAAAGTAAAATTTTAATATAATGATTTTTTTTTCCCATTTATGTAAAAAAAATTTTATTTGAAAAATAAATTTGATGGCTAGGAAACCTTGAGAGACAGAATTTGGTAGCGATCAGAACTGAACCTCTAGAAACTTATCTGCTTTTAGATGTACTGAAGAACTGGATAAACTGCCATTAACGTCCTAGAAGTATCATTTCTACATAAGATGGACTTTTCGTGCAGTTTTTTGTACCTTCTTTCCCTCAGTTTTTCCCACTTTTCTTACAAGTGAAAACTGAGTTCATATGAACTATAGGGTTTTTGTTCAAGCTGAAAGATCCACAAATTTCCACATGGGCTTACCACTGCCTTTTTGTTATTTTTCCAGCATATACCACCTAGATACCTTAAACTTGGTGGCTGCTGGTGCTGCTCTAAACATCTGGCAAAGAAGTCTGCTGAAGGAGAATCATTACTGTGTGATGACAAAATTAAAGGCTGCACAAATGGAGAAAATTAAGGTTGCCGGGGTTACCTTAAGGCATTTCCTGTCTGCTCCGTGCTTCACCCTGCAGGATCGTTGTTTGCTCATTTTGATATGGCATCTGTATGTACGTAAGCTGCAGGACTTTAAAATTGCAAACAGAACAATGTCCTAAAGTGAAAGGTCCCAAAGATAATTCTCCTGCTCTTTTTCCATGCAGCAGTTCCCCAGCTGTTCTCAGCATGGATGAGGGGCCATTGCTGCACAAAACAGCTGCCTGGGGAAACTTGGTCTGTCAAGAATACTCAGTAAAGGATTGGGGGCTGTTGGTGGAGGAAATTGGTTTTTAACACTTTTGTTGCTTAAGATGAGTTGAAGGAAGAGAGTATCTGCTAAAATTTTGGGTCTTACATGTTTGTCAGAGATATCTTTGCATTCAAGGCAACCTTTCATTTGAGGATCCAAGTATGTAAATGAATACAGGGGCATGGCACTGAAGGCCTAATCCTTCCACAAGTTTACTAAGTCCCATGGGAGTCAAGCATGCCTGGCAGTAAACCAGCAGACCTTTTTAGTGAGTTGCCCAAGGTCAAGAGGAAAATCATTGACAAACTCGCATGCAGAATTCAGGTGTACATGTCCCATGCCACATAGGCATATTTCATTTTAGTGATGTGGATACACTGCATGGATTAGGCAGTTCAAAAAGCACAGTAGGTCTCTGATCTTGACAAAAATTCATGCTCAATTAGACATGTTGTAAATTATGTTAGAGCAATATATAACATTCAACATGGGCATAAATCCCTGTAGTGTCCTGGAAAACTAAAGATTATAACTGCATGCAATGAACAACTCAAATATCTTTCAATACAAATTTTTATGATGACTTGAAGATCATTTTTTGCTATTCTAGTATATTTTAGACTTTGCAAAGCTTGCAGTCAGTAAGTGAAAAGAAGGCTTACAGATTATTTCCCAACATGCACTTTTTAAAATGTTACCATAATTTGTATGTAGTGCAGTGTCCTGGCACAGTGGCCACTCAAAGGTGCTTTGCTTTGTCTATGCCAGTGCATGACCCTTTTTGATAGATGCAGGTCCCACATTTTTCCCCCAATTTCTTTCTCTTGAAGCAATAAGATTTCTATTGTATTAAAGAAAAAATAAAGACACTGTAACAACAACCATTGTGGTAGGAGCTTTATTATTGCATTTTCTGATTTGATTTTAGGTGGTTATTTTAATCGTAAGTTAGCCTAGGTTTTGTACATCAGACATCAACAGCATCTTTTCAAAAATTCTGAATCTTCACAACTGCTAAATCTTAAAAAAAAAAATTCTTTGCTGTTGCAAATGCTCAACAAAAATTGGACCATGAACAATTTTTAGATTTTCTCTTGACATAAATGGGATTGTTCATGTGTTTAACACTGAATCTGTGTTTACTCTGAAAAATCAAAGATTAAAAATTATTATGGTTTTTATATATTGGTTTATTTTCCCAGTACCAATTAAACTTCAAAGGAACTAATACACTGAAATTAGGTTGTACCCTCCCGCCAGTTTGTGTCTTTTCTCCTAAAAAAATCATCTGTAGATAAGCTGGTGGTGGAAAAGGTGCACTGTCAGTATGGGAAAGTGATCTGAGCTTTGTTAATCCACTTTGACCAAGATCATACATCAAACAAGCCATCTGTTTTATGGATGTTTATAGTCTAAGTAACTATTTACTATGAAAGGTTGAAATCAGGTAGTTGTGGCTTCCATTTTAAAATGGGAGCCTGAAGGTTTTTCCACATCAGACTTCAAAATGGGGGCCCAGATCTTCTGGTGTGCAGAGACTTTCCCCACTGCCTAATTACTTCTAATCGCACCAAAACATAGCCAATGTCATGAGCATTATTTCACTCTGTGAAATCCTGGACTTGCAAGCTCAGACTTTGATGATGTGCAGTGCCCCTGCACTAATTGCAAGGGAAATTCGAGAACAATTTTAATTCGGTCCTTGGCTATGATCATACGCAGCTGTCATATTTCTGCACCTGTACAATCTGCTTTCTAGTGCCAAATCCTGCAAGTCCTGGCTTTTTGCAGCTCTGGATTCCGGGCTTTATTTGCTAGCTATTAGGTTTATTTAACCCTTGCTATCTATTAGATTTACTTAACCTTTTCAATATCACCTGATCTCTCACATTTTCAGAAAGCTACAATGCCTTAAACTGTGAGCACTGAAGAAGACAAGGCAAGGTTGTCGCTCAGGTGTAAAATACGTAAAACATATATTTTTATTTGTTAACATTTCCTTAACATGTAGGCAGGAATTAGGTGACAGGACTGAGTCCCAGTGACAAGGGTTTGGTAGTGCATTGTGCTTTGAAGCCATTCAGGTGGTTGGCAGCGTGGGTCCTAGAGCCCTGGTGACTCTCTGCCCCTGGGCTGCACCTACCAGTGCACTGGCTGGGGACATGGAAGAGCTTCTTCCTCTGGTTTCCAGGTCCCCTGACTCTACATGAATAGAAAGGTAGTGTATTAAGTATCTTTTCTTTCAATGTTAGAACTGGAAGGAACCACAGGTCTGTATTTGTCAAACACAAGTGATGGAGTTGTGGACAGACTGGATGTGAATGTCACAGCCACAAGGCAGGTGACCTGCCAGACTGCTATAGCCTCACAGAGAGGTAAAATTCCCCTCTGTGCCCTGCCATGCAGAACAAGCTGGGAAGGAAAGTGCAAAGTGGATCATCAAAAGGTGTAGATTTATGAATGACTTGGCTTGCCTGCTCCTTTAAAGAAGGTAGAAATCCTTTCTTCCTGGACTGTGGTGACCAAGGTGGGACAGACTGACAGTGTATCCAGGAATCTGCATCAATATAAGTATCAGGAAAGGGGTTATACCACACTCCAGATATACCATTTCTCCACAAAGAGGATAACACAGACACTTTCACTGATGGAATGAACCTATTCACTGGCCTGTAAACTCGTGTGCTTCATGAATTGTCCCATATTTGCTTTTGCTGACTTTTCCTCAGAGGGCAGTCCAGTGTTAATGCAAAGTGGAATAGACAGAGATTAGGACTCAGGAGCCTTAAAATTGCAGCTGAGACAGTGACTGTAGCTGCCACGCAAAGCAGTTTGCCCTTGAATGTGAGGAGTCACAAAACAAGGGAAAGATGAAGCAGGAGGAGTTGAGAGAAGGGAATCTAGGCAAGGAGGTGTATATGTATCAGTATTTCCTTGTGCAGGGTTTGTATGTAAAATTACAAATAGATGGAAGTTACAGATCTGTAATTCCATTGTGATTTTAGTGACTCAGGCTTCTCTCCTGTGGTTTATCACATTACCTGAAGCTTTTGATAGAACTGCAACCTGGTAATTCACAAGCAGTTGTAATTCATGCATAATATAATTCTGTCAAGGGCTTTTAATGATACCATAAACAATGATACCATAAATTAAAACTTTAAAGTAAAAATCTTTATATTGCTTATAATTGGACAAGGTACTGGCATACATTAATTTTAATCACATATAAGGAAGATGAAAAGTTGTATTTAGATGTTAGATGCATGTATAAACATCTATGCCCAGTGTATTCCTTTGCTGGTGTGTATCTTTTACAAAGACCATTTGTGCTAGAAAAGGCAACACTCAACTTTTATTCAGATCTGTATCTGTTCATCTCATTGCACATATTGTTGCACTTCATCTGTGTACCATGAGATTCTGTACCATGACACATGTATTCCAGCAAACTAGAATATTTATATACAACAAACACAAAGCCAGCTGTCATCTAGCAATAAGGAAAAGTAGTAAATATCTGATCTGGGAATGGGTCAGTGGGTATTTCATTGTCCTCGAGACAGATCAATAATAGCTTGTTTGCTGTATCTCTTGTCATCTTCCCTGGAGTCGACAGTGTGCTTTATTGACCTTAATAACTACTATAATAAATCCAGTAGAAATGAAAAAACCTCTTCTCTGTAATGAAAATCTGATAGCTTATCTGTCAAGCTGTGCTATGCAAAGAGTTATGTTCATTCTGCCCCATCCCCCAGGACACTGCCATTAGATATGTTGCAAGATTATGAACTATTACGGAATTTTATATGAGGTTCATCTTGCAACTTCTATATACTGTGGTATTTCTCCCAGTCTCAGTTTTATCTTCAGTAAATTGAATCCTGTTTCTCTCTGTCTTTTGTTTTTATTACTTCTTTAACTGAAGGGATTTATCATCAGGGGGAAAGGGGGTAAGTGAAAGAAAACTGGGCTCAAAATGTACATCATCACCTTTCTGTTTGAATAAAATTAGATTATGATAAAAAGTTGTACTCAGAGACCAAATTCCCATTCTCATGACATAACTTTGAGCCTAGGAAGCATCTCTGAAGTGCAGATTTGCCATCACTGCATAACTAAAGTTCCTAAAACTACTGAGTTCGAAAGATCTTTTAAAACATAGTTTACCTTCAGAATTATTTGGACTCCAAGCCATTAGGTATAAGTATTGTGGTACCAGTTTTGAGATGTAAATGTTTAAGGGCTGTTTCAGAATTGCCATATTGACAGTATTTTCTTCATTTCACTCTAGTTCAGCAGAAACAGAGACTGTTTCCTGGCTTTATATAAAGTCTTTACTTACAGAATTTAAAGATTTAATACTCTTTGACTGTCACTAATTAGATGACCTATTCATGCCTGCAGACCTCACTCTCATTGGCATCCCTGTGGACTGTGATGTTCCTGACCAAGCACAGCTTTAGCACAGCTAAAGAGACACCAGCTGTTTCACAAAATACGTATGGGCTAATATGCTGCTATCAGGAATATTCAGTACTGGTGCTGACCCTTCGTGGCAGGCTTCCAGGCAAAAACAGGGTTATATTTAGAAGCTGAATTGCACCTGGTTAAGTGAAAAAATGTCATAAATACGTTTATTTTGAAAGATTTTGAAAGCTGAAAACTGCCAGCAGTTGAGTCAAGAAAACGTTTGCTGACTTTTATTTGTCCATTTCATAGCATCCAAGTTTGAGTGAGGGTAATTAGACATAATGTGCCCTTTTTGGCTGCTGTTTTATCATGGTGAGCATAAAGACCAACCGCAAAAGCTGTCATGAGATTACTGTACTGGGAGCACTGATGCTGTTCTGTCAGCATTTCAAATTTTGCTACTGAGAAACATATAGATAAGTCTGAAGCTGAGGTCAAAGCAATTTGACAATAAACTTTTAGAAAATGAAGACAATATTCTCTTTGTTGGCCCGTTTCTCAAGATGGGAATGCTTCAGTCTCCATTCTGTTTCCTGCTGGCATTATTTTTTGGAATCTCAATTCTGCCTTTGTGAATTTTTTAGGAATAGTGTAAGACTGGAAGAAGAAAACCTCATGAATGGACCTGATGTATTTTGGACAAAAGATGCTGGGGGAGGACTACAGAGCAAGAAGTAGTCAGTGTGAGTGTCCTGATCATGCCACCCATTGTATAGTCTGGGTAATTTAAGGTCACTCAGAAAAAAATCTCCCCCTTCCCCAAACCCAAAAAGAAACCCATTTTGACTGACAGTTTTAAAGCAGTAGAGACATCTTAATTAGAAAACACTCTTGATCTGTATGAACTGGGAAGCCTCACATCAAATTTGTTCTCTTACATGCTCTGCATCACTGTGCAGAGCACAGTCCAGCTACTTGAATGCTATTTGTCTGTAAATCCCATCACATTTCCAATAGACCATGGGAGTAAGTTCCAATTAGATAAAAATAACAGTGGGTGTATTTCATAAACATTATTATCTACTTTAAATGTTTAAAACAGGAAGGATTTGAAAGGTTTTATTGCTGAAGAGTAGTTGGATGTTTTGAGGACCACCTTACAAAGAGTACTGTCCCTCAATGCAGTTCAGTGATGACTGAAGCACAAACTCATCCTCACACAGCTGAGACATCACAGCAAACCCAACGTGCAGTGTGAAGGGAGTCTGTGAACTGCTGACTGCTGCCATGCATGCACAGGACTGCCTGCCTTAGCCAGAGCTCCAGGCAGCTCCAAAAGCCCACTCACATGGCAATAATTTGGAAACAAAAGGTACCTAGCAGCAACAGAAACAAACAAGCAGAGGTGAATCAGTGAGGAATGAGAAGAAAACCCAAGGAGTGCTTCAGCAGGTTCCTAGCTATGTGAGCATCTTGAAGTCGTCTTTTCAAGGTATGCTTAACTAACTTGCTCAACAGAGCTTTGCCCAGACTTTTCAAACTGCATTAGCATTTTACATCTAAGTATGAAAACCTTTTTGGTTTTAAAGTTTCCTCAGCTTGTGTCCTTTTATCAAATACACAGGCTACTAAAAATAATTAACCATAAAATTTAAAAATACATACTTTTTCTGTAGGAATAGTTATGGATTGTTATCTTGCTGCAGTTAGGCCAAGTGCTGGGTAAACATACAATGACAATTCTGCAATTCTGACTGAAATACACTAACAATGATAATCTTTCATTGTCTTACCACTGGGAAGGTCCATTTCTTACATGCTATGTGTTTAGTGCAGCATAAAGGCAAAAGAGGTCTTACAATTGCTACTCCCTTCAACAATGCCAGCATCACAGAGTAGAGACATTACAATGATTATGACTGCTAGATGGTCCTGGTAAACATCTAGTACAGTGTTAGAAGAAAGTGACTTTCAGTATGATGTTTGAATTATTTATCTAATTTCCCTAAAAGCAGATGTTTTCCACAACAGTAATCCTGACACCTGACTAATAGGAAGAGTTGAATTTCTAATCAAGCTAAAACACCTGAGCATAAACAGGGTGCTTAGTCAGAGATGTGCAGTCCTTTAATTTTCCTCTTCCAGGGAACAACAGAAAAACAACTGGGAGTGTGTTGGAGTTGTGCAAAGAGAAGGCATAGGAATTTTCATTAGAGAGACACTCTGAAGGTAGACTAAATGGATGAGAACAAATCACCCTGGTTGGCTCCTTAGCTCTCTTCCTCAGACCACAGCTGTGGTCTGTCTGCCTCCATAGCTGGCAAAGCCCTCCTTGCTGGGACATGGTGAATAGATGACTTGCAAAACCAGTCATTGGTCTGACTGAGTGAAAAGGGAACAGTACTCAAAGGCTGATGAAATCATGATTGTTCCTTGTCAGAAAACCTCACCAGTAGCTGGATAACCTCACAAGATGATAACATGTTCCCGTTTGGAGAGCCTTGCTTGAGTGCTTTGCTACCCCTATTTCTTGGTATTGAAGCATATGACAATTGAATCTAGAAGCTTCTTTACATTAAGAAAAGGGAAGAGCTTCCCTAGTCCTAGGATGAGTGGCTCGGGATGGGTCCCAAGCCACAAGCACTTCCGTCATCCAGTGAGTCAGTATCCTCTGAGGATGCCATTAATAAAAAGCAAAACATACAACCCTAATTTAGCACACATTTTGCTCCTAGCAAAACTCAGCTTCATCTTTTGATGTTTATATTTTTAATGTTGACTTCTTCCCTGAGAAGGGATTCACCTATTTTTCTGAAGATAAGAGGAAACCTTCTCCCAACACTTCTAGACAAAAGTTGATTCACTAAATGTACCTACAAAGTTGATCTACTTGTCTCTTTCAACTAGTAAAGTTTATTCAGGTCAGTCAGTAGCAAAGGATGCCCTGAATTCAATCAGGCATATCCTTCAGATTTGTTGCCACCAATAAATTTAGTTTAGATCAGGCTTAAAAGATTCTCCTTCCAGCCAAGGCAGAGTCCTGCTGTCCGATTAGTCTTCAGTAGATGAACAGTGGCTGCAAAGCTTTACCTGTGCACAGACCAAGGGCTTGATTTCCTGTAGTTGTTACACTGACAGCTCTGACTGGGAGAAATGGCACTATTCTGCTCACCTTACAGATGTTAGCTGACTGTTCTGCCAGTTTTCCCTTCTGATGATTTCCCTCCATCTGACTTGATTCTGCTGGGATTGTCCCACAAATACATGGCTTCCTCTCTAAAGAGGTTTTAAAGTTTTGCTTTTAAAGTCTTTAAACTTGAAGGAGAATTTGTGCTAGATGCAGAAGGGATTAGCTTCTAAAAGGGTTTGGAATGCTTTTGAGCAAAAGAAACCTCTTGCAAAGATTTGTTCATTGTCCAATGGAAAAAATTACTGACATAACTGAAGAACAAATCCCACGTACACCACACTGTTGTACTCAAACTTCTGCCCACAAATTTAAAAAAAAAAAAAAAAAAAAAAAGAAGTCTTTCCAGTTGCAGAATTCTGAACTAGTTAAAGGGGGAAAAAAGGGGTTCATTATTCTACATATTCCAATCTATCCTATTTGCAGCAACTGGGCAGAAAAGGCAAAAAGGAACAAAATTCTGGTAGTGCACACACACAGGTGTTGGCTGTTTCAAGAAAGAATTTGGAGAGATCCAAATGCAAGTTATTTCCCAGTTTCCAGTTGAAAGCCCACTGGAATTAGAAAGCTTGCTACTGTCACGTTGAAAAATACCGGGTTTGCTACCGCATTTGTTACTCAAATGTTAACAACTGTATTTATGGAATTGTTTTCTACTTCATTTTCTGTTTACAGCTTGCTGCTGCATCCTGTGCAAATCCTGTAATTCATTGACTAAGAAAAGAATGAGCATTGCTACAGTTTTATGGGTGTTAGGGGACTGGTATATGGTAAAACAGCTGGGATAAGAATCAAGGGAAACAGAAGATGAAGTCTCATATATCCTTTAACAAGCCTGGTATTAAACATCACTGCCATGTCTTTCCACTCCACTAATTGTCATATGTGGCAAGTAAACAGAAATACCAAATATTGCTACAGGCAGACTGCATGCCAAGAATGTAGCTAGCACTGGGCTTGCTAACCCCCAACTTCCTCTAACATCTCACACTGGAGTGCTTAGTATCTGTGTACACAAAACAAAGGTTTTCCTATTTCTAAATAGGGACCTAAACTACCTCAGCAGCCTTTGATTCTATTCTGGGACAACAAACTGATGTAAGCCAGGAACTTTGCTTTTGTTTATAACAAAGAAAAGGCACGTTTATTCACTTGAATGCATTCAGTAAATAGGCAAACATATACAGTTATAGTTTGACTGAGACCTAAACACATCCTAAAATTATGCGCAAGTAAAACACAAAAGCAAAACAAGGGTATTTGGACAACAATTTAAGCTACCAAAATTGAACTTACAACATCAGTGCAATACCAGAGAAGGTTTTGAGACAATTTCAGACACGATTTGTTAAGTTTTAAATGTGATCATGGAAAGATACAATCATCACATTACATTTTTTTATTACAAAATACTGTTTTTAATAAACTTCTAAAGAACATTCTCCTCAATAATGTGTAGGTTCTCAGTATTCTGAGTGTCTCACTAAGACTGTGTGGTTCTCATTTAAGCCCTCACAGAGTTTGTGGGAAGCTCTGTCTCCTTTGAAATGAGTATTTAGCTCTCCTGTGTTATGATGGGATTTCTTGATTTCAAACACAGGAAGAAAGGCAAAGGGGAAGAATATTTCTTACCCTAACAGATGCATGGAAAGAAACTTCTAACAGAAGAGCACTGATGGAAAGTATCACTTATCCCTCAGACTGACAAAGCCTTAAATATGCGAAAGGGATACACTTTCTTCAAACAGAAACCAACTGCGAAGGTTGTTCCTACTGGCTCGTTGAAGCTCTGACCTGGTCCGAGGAACAAATGCTAGCAGCAATGCAGAGCACCCTTGGTCTTGTACTTCTCCATGTTGCAACAATATTTGTTTGCAAGGTATTTATCTAAACCCTCTCAGGTAATTGATCAGAATCAAAATGTTTTTCTGACGAGTTTTTGTTTTATGAAAACAAACACAAAAGCAGAACTCAAATAAAAAGAAAAGTTTGGATCAGTCGTCCCATCCCCCATTTGCCTCACTGACCCATAGAGAGAAAACAGCTATGCTATACAAGCAAGGAGTGCAGGAAAATAAGAGCACATCTGTAGAGTGAAATATCACACTGGGAGCCCATTGTCCATCCTAGGTACACTTCAGAGGCTGCATTTCAGACAAGCACTAATCTGATACTGTGTCCTGATCATTATTTACCAAGAATGATTCTGGGGCATATCTTTTAGCTTAATTTTCCACAAAGAGCAAGCAGTTTGCATATTCTGGTACTGCTCCCCAACATAAATCCAAGAATGAGAAGTGGGAGATACCTGGAAAATGATTTGTAATGCGCCAAGCTACAGCACCCAGGTAGGCTTACCCTTCACACATCACAGCTGAGGAAATAATAAGCAGTGGGGAGAGAGTATGGACATGGTTTAAACTCGCCTGACACCACATGTGAGATTTACATTTGCTGGCTGAACAGTGCCAATTGCTTAAGGAATGACTGGCCTTTGCTGGGCTTTCATTCCCTTTTACTGAAGATTTTTCCTTCCACAGCACTGCCAGTAGCAAGGAAAGTGTGGATGTTGCTCATTTGCCACAGCAGAAGAAGGATGACCTAGTTTAAACTGCTAGGGGAAGTGTTTTGAACTAACCTGGCTTACATGGCACTGAGACAGCAAAAAGTGCCCTTGTGGGTTCCCCTCTGGGCTCCACTTCGTGGTTGGTGACCTTTAGAGGTGTTGAGATGCTTCGCACAGGTCTGACTATCTGATAAATGAGCATGTCTTAAACTGTGACTTCAGGGTTTGCAACTACAAGTTGCCTTCACACACTTGCCTTCATACAGGCTTCCTGGGTGAAAGCAAGGGAAATGTGTTCACAACCTGATTCAGAAGAAGATGAGAAAACCTTTAATTTCTTTTTATACTTTTTCTTATATTTTACCACTGTCTTTATTCCTTAATTTAAGCTTTTTGACAGCTTTTGCCTGTCACTTGACTGTTCTTCTTCTACCAAGTATCTTTATGTAATAAACTAATATTTCTATTCCACAATAGAATGGAATTCTATTGTAGAATAGATTTCTACAGTACAGCTCTCTGTTGACATCTTCTGTAAAAACTATATTCCAAGCTGACAAACAGAATTTAAATGAATAGGTTGCGAGTAAGACTGTAAGAGAAGACCAACTGGATTAAAAGGTGCTGGTGACAACTAAGTGCAGCAGCAATCTTAAATGAGATGAAGGGTCAATGAAGCTCAGACCACCAGGAGTGACAGAAGCTGCACATAGGGAATAGGCTGCCACCACGAGCAGTGGTGCTGCCTGAGGGCCCAGAAGGAAGCAAATCACTTCATGGTATGAAGGATGGAGGGAAGAGGCAGACAAAGGGTTGTAAACAATGAAGAGAAAGGCTCTGCAAAGGGACTGAGTAGAATTCAGGAAGTGGGTAAAAACATGGAGAGTTAGGCAGCTGTCTGTCTTCATATGTGTGCTACCAGATGTTGAATGAGGAGGTGGTTCTGTGTGATTGGGGAAAAAAAGTCTGGAGTCTCTGAAATCATATATTGAAATCCTGTAATAGAGGACATTTTCTTATGTGGAAAATAAAACTTAGAATCTCCCAGGTGGAGATTCTGGTCAGAAACTGAGTGTAACAACACATACTTATTGGCCTTAATGAGACTCCAAGCTGGTAACGCTAAGTATGCTGTCATATGGCAATCCAGCTCCATGGTAATAGCTTTGGATCTGTACATCCCAAACATGGAATAGGCATCTCTCAAAACTGGAGTGGTAGAAAATTTTGGTGTTTGCCAGCAGTCTGACTGTACGCTGTCACCCATTACAGAAACATTTGTCAATGCCCAACAACTTGTCTATCAAAAGTTAGTTAGCTAAAACCTGATAGGAGCTCACAAGTGCAATAGCAGCCCCAGACTGGGGGTAAACTCCTCTTTTGGAGCAAGCTTAAAGAAACAGAAATTCTCATCAGAAATGCAGACCATAAGCAAGCCCACTCTAAAAGACACCAAGGGGAAAAATCTGAGAGCAGATTTTACAGATAATACTGGATGAAATGAGGCCTTGAGCCGTGAACAAAGAAACACATTGCCTCATTTTAGTGAGTAGAGAATGTTAATTTAGGCTCCTTTTAATCAATAAGATTGAATTAACTGAATATATCATTTAATTCTTTGACTGAAATCAATCCACATGCCTTACAGAATGGATCGTAGTGTTGTGGGTAAGGCAGATAACCTACTTCAGTGCCATCAGTAGGGAAAGGAAAAATCCTCCAGAGGGTGAAAAAAGCTTTTGTGCAATAAACCTGCCAGGCATGCCAAAGCTAAAATCACTCAATTCAATGATACCACTGTGGGAAAATGGTAACTAAAAAGTAAGACAAACTAAGAAAGAGCAAAGCATCACATGCATGCAACTAAAATTCATCAACCCTTCAAAAAAATCATTGAACATAAAGATTTAGCATAAAGATTTAGCATAAAGATGCCCCCCACAGATCCCATGTTAGGGTTGGGGCAACAGAACAAGTGTTTGCTTATGGAAAAGAGAGCTGGATTTGTGAAATGCATAGAAATCATCACTGTGGACAATCAGATGCAGTAAAGACAAGGACTTGCAACAGCCCACCTGTTTGGTTTCAGACACTTTTACTGTAACAAGCCTGAGGGCACTACCAGTCCTGACCAGCCCTGTCCACTCCCAAGGACTCCCCCTACCTCCCCATGGCCCAGTGCCCTTGGCTGGGGTGCTGGGATGGCCCTGGATGCCAGGCTCTGCCATCAACCCCACAGGGTGCCCCCAACACTCCCAGCCTTTGGACCCACCAGCCCTCATGCCGATCTGACAGTTTTGGTAGATGAAAACTGGGGGAAAGTTACTTTTAAAAAGGGGCAGCTGGTATTTGACCAAGTGTGTTCAAAGAACTGAATGAGTTAATTGGTTTTTGGGATGCAATAATGTCTACAAACTTTGTAATGTATGCAATAAATCTTTTCTTAAAAGGCCCTACAAACCTGGTCTGTGGAAATTCCCTGTTAAGAAACACAGCTCAGGTGAAGCATAAGATTGATAGAGAACTTGCGCTTTAGGCAGTAAGTTGGTTTTGTCTCTGGAGCAGAAATGGAAAGCAACATGCAATGGGATAGAGCTCTTGATAGAAACAGAAGTAATTTAAATCTGTCTTAAAAGTCCAGGGTCTTACAAAAATTCCAGCTGATAAGAATACTTTGGGATCTAAGGAAGGATGAGATGTCTAAAACTGTCAGGTGTTTTGGTCAGATACGGACTTTAGCAACTACTAGGAGAGGGAAGAAAGGTCAGAAAAACTGACAGGTGAAGATGAGTCCTGGCCCCTGTAATGCAGGGAATATAACTGGGGGATACTAAAATAGCCTAACAGACCAGCTGAGAGCAAAGCCAAGCTGCCAAAGGCCAAAGATGTACTGCATGGAGCAAGAGAGAGGCTGGGGGAAAGGGGCCCAAGGACCAGCCACCTCACCATCGACCACCAACACAAGATCTTTACAGCCTGAGAGGTGTCTCATCAAAGAGGTGGAACTGAGCTTTCGGTCCATTCCTGGTCCTTACCCGAGCTGAAAGCTGAGCCGGCATGCATGTGAGCAGCTTCAAAAGGAAGTAATTTACCTTAGGCACACAATCAGTGAAGGAATTTCCACAGATTAAAAGAAAATCAGAGCTGTGCAGAACTGGCCAAGTCTCCAGATGTTCATGGAGCTTTGTACACTCTATCTGTGCAGTTTTCCAAATTCCAAAACAATTGCATAAAATGAGTAAGAGACTAGTTTGGGGTCATTTTGAGAATGGGAAAAGGAAACACAATGTTTCAAGCCTGCTTTCCTATGAAACACAGATGCTAGTGCTTACAAACTGTGAGCAGAACTGACACAAAAAGACATAGAAGGAGAAAATTAAGAACCTTGTTGGAGTGACTGTTCCCCTCTGCTCCCAAAACCTCTTCCTAGATCCTTCCAGCAACTTTTTAGTTGTTCTAAATCTTAACAAAGTCTTAGGACTTCTACAATTCTTTTGCAATGCTTCCCCACCACAAGATTCATCTTTTTGCAATGTATTTTTAGGCTGCATAAAATTGGTCCTATTCTATTGGTAATGTTTACTTGTAATTTAATTAAATTCTCATTTAAAAACACACAGGTTACTTTTATTGGATGACAGATTTCAAGTTTTCATGAATTCTTACATCAGCTGTGTTTCACAGATCTGAGTACAATGCAGTAGCCAGACATGCGTGCTACATTCCAATAGCATGGTGTCAAACAAAGTACTCAATCAGAAGTCAAAATAATTTAACAAATACCTCCAATCTGACTAAACCCTTGCCAAACTAGGGCTTGTATGAGAGGGGAAGCTTTCTGGCACAGTGATTGTGGAAAAAAAGCTGTTCCCCTAGAGTAATTTTGGAAGTTCAGTAGTTTGGAATAGAGTTACAGAGCTTCCACATTGGAGGTTATACCTTACAATCTACAGCAGGACAATGATTCAGGCTAACTTCTGTGTGAGCTGGCACCATGTAGACAGGTGAATTCAGGTGAAATCCTTTTCAAATCTTGAGTTTCAGAGCAACTGTAGGAAGGTACAACCTGTTTACCCAGGAAGAGAAATTAGGGGGGTGACAAGAGAAGCAATCCCCTGGAAGCCCCCAGGATGCTGAAGCGTGTCCTGCAGGATGTCTCCCAGCTGGGCTTAGCAAGCTGCAATAGGGGTGCTGACCAAGGGACTCTGTGCTGGGCTACAAGCAACCTGGGAACTGTTTCTGCTTTTCCTACCAGTAGCCACTGTGGCAGGCCATGGGAAGGTGAGCTGGGGAGAGCTGTTGGTCTCTAGCAGATGGCCATGTCCAACGCAATTGCTCTCTGCCTGAAAACTTCCCCCCACTTGTTTCTCTGTGGTGGGAGAGGCAGCCACAGCCCCCACGCAGGCTTTAACAGGTACCTGTCTGGCAGAAAGTTCCTCTTCTGCTGGTTTGTCCCAGTGCTAACCTTGATGGCACATCAGTTTGCATCAATGCCACTGTGTGAATCTCCAAGACCAGCACAATCCCATTTTGGACATAACCGATTTCAAAGCCAAACAGCTTTTACCTGGTCTCCTCCTTATTCAGATTTTTTTTTTTTGACACAAAGGTGAAACTAGAAAGTGTTTCCCTTGTTGTCTATGTATTCTTAAACTTCCTTTTTTTTTTAGCGGTGCTTGTGCCCTGTGTGTTGACTGTGACACCTTAACAAATGAGAGTTGCACACTCGTGATTACTTCTGCTGTTGAGGACTGATCTCCTGTACCTCTGTCCACATGCTCAAGCTCTCAAAGAAGTATTAAGGCTCTGCCTGTGACTGAAAGGCAGAATATTCGCTTTCTTTATGGCTGTGACTTATATTTTGGTACATTTCTTCCTGCAATGTGAAAGAAATAGGCCGGTATCTGCAAGACTTGATTCTCCTTTGTTGCATTTCTTGCGCTGTTAGTTACTACAGGGTCAACGCAAAATTATGAACAAGATATGTCTCCAAAACCTGAACACTTTAGAGCTGCTTTGCAGAAATGTAAGGGACTGTAAAACCATATACAGGACGGCTATTTTCATTTGCAGGGCTGTCTCAGTGAGTGGCTGCTGCAGGATGTGTTTAGCACAGGAACGAGGAAACGGCTGAGGAGAGCCCATACACAAGTTTGCTACACATTTACCTCACGGCTGCCTGTCCGCAGCTGAACCCTGCAGGTACGTGTTCTTTAACCACCTCGGGCAGCACCTCTCGCCGGATGGCGGAGCTTTGCACGGCCGTACACTGCCGAGCACAGGAGAGGAGCCGCCCCCACACCGGGGCGAGCCTCCGCTCCCCTTCCAGCGCCCGCGCTCCTTTCACTCCCCATTCCAACGCGGGTTTCCGCGCCCCGAGCAGCCGGACACGCGTCCCCAGGGCCCCCATGGGCGACGCACCTGGGGCAGCAGCGGGACGGGACGGGACGGGACGGGATGGGAGGGGAGCCGGTGGGCGCTGCCCGCGCTCCGGCCAGGGCGGGGCGGGGCGGGGCGGGGGCGCGGCTGAGCGCGGCGCAGGGAGCGGCGCGGCCCCGGCTCCGCCTCTGCTCCTGCCCCGCCTGGACGGGACGGGGCGGCCCCGGGCAGGAGCGTGCGGCGGCGGGAGCCTTCCTTATCCTCCTCCTCCTCCTCCGCGTCACCCGCGCTGCCGGCTCCCCGCGGCGGCTATGCGCTGCCGGGACCGCCCGGCCGAGCGGCGCTGAGGGGGCGGGCGGACAAAGGCTGCGGGCTGCTGCCGGCGCTGGGGCGCGATGGAGCGGCGCGGCGGCTGAGGCGGCTCGGTGGGACGAGCCGAGCCGAGCCGAGCCGAGCCGAGCCGGGCCGGGCCGGACGAGAGCGGCACATGGTGCGCGGCTGGTGCCCGGCGCTGCGCACCCGCGGGCGGGCCGAGGGGCCACCATGGACAACTTCTTGGCGGAGGTGAGCGCGGGCCGGTGCGATTCTCCTCCTCCTCCTCCAGCGTGGGGTCGCTTTTGTGGGGCAGGATACCGGCAGCAAAGCGGCGGGAGGCTCACGGAAAGTGTTCGTTCCCTCGAGTGGTTCTGTTTGCAGGGCGTCCGCAGGAGCAGCGCCCGGGGAGGGACGGAGGGAGGGAGATAGCTGCGCCCCCAAATTCCCGACCCCGTGGCTGTGACCGGGGCGGAACCCGGGGCCGCCGAGCTGGAGCGGTGCTGCCGCGGGCTGTCCGCAGCCGGGCGGGCGCTCGGCGCTAATTGGGGCTCATTAGAGCGGCGGGGGATGGCGGCTCCGGTGCCGCGGCTCTGCCCTCCAGCGCTGCGCCCACCGGCGGCGGGGACCCCGAGGGACCCTGCCTCCCTTCCTGCTGCTGGCGGGGCAGCCTCTGAAAGCGTGCCTAGGTGCGAGCGGGGGCTCCTCCTCGGGGCTTCCCTGCGTGAAAGCCGGGGAGCGCGCTTTGTCCGCCTTGCGCGGGCATGAGAGGCTGCAAACGATGGAGGTTTCAGAGGCAGGGCTGCCGTTGGGCACTCTTTTTTGGAAGTTTCTTTATTAAGTGTTTGCTGTTAAGTACAGACGAAATCTTTTGTACAAAATGGAAAGCAGGGAGGCTGAAGTCTTGAAAGTTGTTTGAGCTATACCGTGGTCTTGTGTATCTTAACAACTTCAGTATGTCGGGTGAGGAAACCAAATCAAAGGTGCTTTGCTACAGACTCAGGGTATTTGCTTAAACTCAGAACTTGGGTCCTCTTCTGATCCAAGTTAGCTGAATTCTGTAGAACAATATTTTACTGGATCAGTTCAGCCCGCCTGGTGTCGACACAGCCTTATGCACATAAGGTGTGCGGGATCAATGGCTTCTGTGTGTGTTGTGCCTCTGTTTGCTGGCAAAGCCCGTGACTGGATTGTGACTTCTGGTGACTGCCTGCACGCTTGCTTTAATTGCACCTCTTGCCGAAGCAGTTACACTGTCAGGGTTGTAAATACAGGCCAGGCATCTGTTTTACAGGAGTGTGATTAAACTGCAAAACTGTCCTTTGCCCTCATGAAACAACATCCCTCGTGTGCTTGGTGATGCTGTTGATGCTTCCACAAGAAAAATAGGTGATCTGTTTACCGAAATAGTAATTAGTCAAATAAAAGAAGGTCATACACTTTATTGCTTGTTGGCTTTTCATTTGTCAGGCAACAAAAGTTCTGTCAAGTGCAATAAGAAGGAAGAAATGCAGGATTAGCTTTGATGAAGTCTGAGTTAAGTAGTAATGCTGTTGTTGGGTTTTTTTATTTCCTTTAGAGGATGTAGCCCTCACCTTTCAAAGGCTTGTAAGCCATGAGCAATATGGTAGTATTAGCCTTGCCTTGCAAAATTAGTCTGAAGAGTCATTCGCCCCAACACAGAGTACTATAGTGTGCTCTACATAAAGGTGAAGAAGAGTTTTCATGGTTTTGACTCCCCTATTAGGCAAAATTACTTGCTCCAGGGAAACTACAAGTAAATTTTGCCAGTCTGTGTTAGCATTTTAGCATGTATTTATGTTAATCTGTGGTTGCTGCATGCGGACTTTGATCTTTCTTAAGAACTTTGACTCCCTTTTAATATGTTGATATTACTTTAAAAGATCAGTAAATATAGCACCTTGACTTTAATCTGCATCCAAAGACCCACCCATAAGTATAAACATTTTCCTTCCCTCACTCTAGAGTGGAGGATATGTAAATGGCAAATAGGGAGCATGAGGCACAAAAGCAGAAATGCACTGAGTCTGACCCAGCTACCACAGAAGAATGTCTGTTGAAGGCACTGGATTGAGCCACTAGGTAATTTAATTTGTGTGAGGCAGACATCCTGCAGCTGCTCTTTACAAAAATATTTGCTGACTTATCAGAGGGAATTACTGTTCTCGTTAAAATAAGTTATAACGTGTGGAAGAAGGAGGAAGCTGCATGAAAGGCACAGGTGAAAAGCCCAATCTGCTCTGCTCTTCTTTGTCAGCAATTTGTCACCTGCTGATATGATTATATTTTGGGAATAAAGCTGATAGTGGGAAGAGTATATACTGGCATTTCACAGGGGTTGTTCCTCAGCATTACCAAGAAGCTCCTGTTCACTGCACTGGAGTGTCTTCAGTCTGGCTGTTGCAGAAAATATTGTACAACTTAAAAGTGCTAATAGTGAAAACCCCCACCCTGCATTACTATTTCTCCCATATTTTTCTATAGCTAGGTGCTAAATATAACATGCTGTCAGTATAGGGTGATGCTTACTGGAACAAAATGAGGCAACTGAGTGAGACACTTCCGGAGAGCAGGAAGGTGTGCGTCGCACGGGAGGTTCTCCTGTTGGGACTTGCCACCTTAAATGAGGTGTGGGATAATGCCAGGCTCCTGCCAGTCATCTGGCGCTGCCATCATCTGTGGCTTAGCAGCTCTTTGACTTCTCCATCTTGCTGCCCAGTTTCCTTTCTTTACTATTTCTTAGTGTTCTTAGTGTTTATTCTTAAAGGGCAACAAGTGGTTGTACTTGTCTGCAGGGAAGTCTTGATTTCCATCCCTGTCCCAATTTTTTAGCTCAATCAATTAAAAAAATCTCATGGCTCTAAGTAAAGAATTAGGTTAGAAGAGTTAGCCTTGTAACTTACTCCCCAACATGCTTTAACTGCTTCAAGATATTAACATAATAACAAAGTTGCATTCTAAATACAGGGGAAAAGTGTTTTCTGAGGATTTTTAAAGGCTGTTCATTGGCCTGTGCTGCCTTACAGTCTTTGGAGGTAGAATGTTAATTTTTTTGTATATTTATGTAGTCATATGTGTTTTTCTAAAGTGTTAAAACTTGTAGAAATCCTGTATAGACATATGCAATAGAGCCCTTTAGCTGTGTTGCTTAAACCAGCCTGAAAAAATTGTTGCCATATGTTTTACCAACAGCCAAGGTGCTCTCAAGGGAGCAGGCTCCTGTGGTAGCTGAGGTCAGACTTTTTTGCAGTGAGAATGCATCCCTGCTAAAAGGGATGGAAGGAGGGAAGGAGGAAAGTAATTTCCAGATGAGGCAAAAGACAAGGAAATTTAACATAAAAAGGCAGGAGAGGGGAGCTCAAACTGCCTCTTCAGCATCTAAAGTTCCCAAGCAGTGCTTATCAGGGCAGCAGGGGAAGAGGATGCAGAAGTCACATTTATCTTCTTCCTCTTAGCGGTAGTCACTTTGACCAATCCATGCAGGGTGTTGCACTGAACCGTGGTTGCTGTCCTTGTCATAGGAGAAGGAATGTGGCATTTGCTGACCCAGCGGAGGTCAGAAAGGGCTTGAGGTTGGGAGGAACTTCTGTAGGTCATCTTGTCCAAACCCACCCTCTCAGCTGGTGCTCAGCTCCTGGGGAACTTGCAGCACGGTGTGCAGAGTGGTGGCTGCAGGGATTGTTTGGATTTAGCTGTTCCCAACATTAAGGGATTCCCCCCACCCTTGCAATTGTGGAAATTGAGGAGAAGGGAGGAGAAGAGCTGCGTCTCCTGCCTTTTGTGTAGCATGTCTGGGTAGATGATGTTGAAGAAGATCATTATAAAAGCATCACCATCACAGAGGTCCTGGTGACAATTCCCCAATAATGCACAAGAGTTTATTTGGAAGTGCAGGGTACCCTCCCTGTGTCTTTTGAGACACAGCAGATCCTCTGTGTCTACCACACTTTTATTTTTAGCAGTACTGCTGGTGCCTCGAGTTCAGAATGGTTTCCTTCATTTCTGCTCTCCACAGATACACAAATTTGTCTATCCTGTTTTAAGGACAGGGCTCCCAGCATGTGTTCTGAGGGAGCAAGTGTTGAACCTCCCTCTGTGGGAAGGATATGGGACAGAAATTTAGCTTCAGGAACCTGTCAGAAGAGGTATCTGCTTGAACCTGGAGGCTCTTATTTCAGTTACGGAACTTGCAGCAAACTTTTCCTTGGTGCTCCCTTGTTGCAACATTTTGCAGATCCCAGCCTCACAGCACTGACTCCTTTGAGGGGGTCATTGTCTCCTGCAGCCAAGTGGCCTTGGCACCACCAAGGTTATTCACCTAAAGAGAAAACCTGGAGATGCAAATAAATACCTGCATTGATATACCTGGGTTCTGGCTGTGCTTTGCAGCACAGTGTATGCATTTGGGACAACCTAGGAAGTCTCCCCAGTTTTCATTTACAAGTGGTTTGATGATGACAAAAGTACAAGTCTGATGTTACAGCTTTTGGTATTAGTGTAAGCTGTGTAGCTTTACACCGGCAAAGTCTTTTAATCAGATGGGCAAAACCATCATCCTGTGAGTGATGGCATTAAGGTGTTTCTTCATTAAGGAGACCTTCTGAGCTCCAAAGCCATGCCAAGCAGAACCAGAACCTCTTTCGGCTGTTGACATTGGCTGCGTTCTCTGAAGTTTCTGAGCTGTGACTTCTTGTATTTAGGTGTTTTGAAAGCTGATAATTGTTTTGTCTACAGTTATTTTTAGATTAATTAGAGAGCACTGTGTTTTGAATAGAAGATGTTTCAAGGAGGCTTAGGACTACCTTATCAAGTCAGAAAGAAGAAGTTTTTTTCAAGTTTATTTCTTCTAGTTAGAAATCCCATTCAGCTCATCAGTATCATGTAATGGTTACTGCCCACTACAGATACTTCACATGTTCTTTTCATAAGAGAAATTTGTGCAACTGAAGCATTGTCGTCGCTGGGCTGGAGCCTAGCAACCCTGCTGGCACTGCTCATATTGTAAAATGACATAAGAATTCTCTTAAAGCTGCAAAATACGTAAGTTTTGAAGTTGGCAATAGAGACTCTACATTCTACAGGGTCTGCTTGTGGTTTTTTTGGTATGTTCAGTCAGACTCCAACCAAAGAAAAGCTGTGAAACCCACTATTACAGAAGACTTGGCTGCTTCTGAGTGTGGGGGTATTTTTACCTTCTGGTGACACCTCACTGAAATGTTGTTTTTTTTTTTTTTTTGGTCTTCCCTAATTGTATGTTTGTGTTAGAACTTTGTGTGTAAGCTATTTTGCTCTAACAAGATGTTCTTCTTTATATGTGTTCTCTTTTGGTGAGCACTGTGTATGGGTGATACTGATGGTTGTGAACTTCTCCAAGCTCTTTTTTTGTTTCAGAGCCGTAGGAGAGCTGCTGGTTGGTAAAAGGGAGTTGTGTTTGAAAACATGGCCAGTCCCAACTTATTTTTGAGGCTGAGTGGCACAGGCTTTTATCAGAGCCATTCCACATTTTTTTCCCATGATTCTGCTATGGCAGGAGAGGACCACTTTGTGGGAGAGAGGGAAGCAAAAGGGAGGGTAGCTTAAGCTTTCAGTGTCATGTGGGGAGTTTAGTGCACTGTTCCAATGAATAACCTGCCAACCCCTGCAACCTTTCAGTGCTCTTGTTGCCCCAGTGTGCCTCAAAATATAGAAGGAAACGTCTTCCGGGGCCCCTTATCAATAATTACGCATGGTTTTACCACATTGGGCTTCTGCTGTAGAGATTTCAGCTGAATCTTGGTTTTCAGTGTGGTAAGACCAATATAGTTTCATGGACATGTTTTCTGACTTTAGAAAAAGCTGAAGTACAACTGGTAGATCCCTGGTAGGTTTCTGTGCTGGTGCATATGTGTGAATATCTGTACGTAGTGTAACCGTGCTAACCACCCCCTAGCAAGGCAATAATGTGCCTCTTTTTTTTTTTTTTTTCTTTCAATATGGATTGTGAATATTGGTGTTACTTCTAAAAAATATTCCTAACAAGGCAAATGCCTTTTTGTGTCTGTTGGATGGATACAGAGCCAGTGGAAGGTGTAGCAGCCTCCAGCCAAGACCAGGAGCAGCAGCTCCATGCCTTGAATATTCGACATCTTGACTGTGGTGCTGTTGCAGTTCAGAAGGGAAGTGTGTCCTCTGGGTAGTTTGATCTCACCAACCTTTTTGGCTGCAGGGCCAGTATTTTTCCTTAGTGAATCACCATATCCAGATGTGGTCAGAGCCAGGAACATGGTTTTGGGTGGAGTACCAGTTGAAGGGCAGGAGGTAAAAAGTCACTAAATTAAGACTTTTGCAGAGGGGGCAAAAAAAAAGAATTATCAGCTTTAAGTCACTAATTGTGACAACTTTACAAGTCTTTGGATGTGACCTCAAAACTTACTAGACTGATTATGACTTCAGGCTTGTAACAGAGGGTCATGGCTTAGGCGTTCTTGCTTCTCTTGATTTTTTCCTGATATTTGTCATTATGTGACATTTTAAACCATTAATGAGACATAAAGGAGGATGGTTTGGTGTTGGGACCACAGCTAATTGCAAATTACTGGGCTTTAGGTATTATTGGTTCAAATTTTACATGGTGGCTTTTTTTTCTCTAATTATTTAGGATTTTCTAAGATGTCCTGTGTCATAAGATGTCTTAAATGTGAACATTATCCATTGGACATATTTACCATAATGCAACTTTGTTTTGGACAGCCCCTTGATAAGAAAGGTTAAGTAGATTATCCTTTTTGTGAGATCTGTTAAGTATCTCAAACACTCCATTCTTTTAAAGGAAGAGCTTTTCAAAGTTTGGAATCAGAATGGGAACTGATATTGACTGTGCTCCAGATTTGCCTTGTGAAGTAAACTATATCCATGCAGAAGAAAAACTACAGCTTTGCTATGTGGAAAATATGAGCATTATATTGGGAGAGGTTCATTAGGAGAGAAGGAATGAGTAAAGATTGCTTGTATTTCTAAATGCTCCTGTAAGAAGAAAGAGGATGTTCAGGGAGAATATACTGTTATAGACTCATTTCTGCAACGTCAGTGATTAAAACTGTCATCTCAGGTAGGTCCAAATATCACTTATGCTTGTTCCTGATATCCTCAGCCAGGACAGCCAACATAGGGATGTCTGTGAGCTTTTCTGGAAGGTGTTGTTCCGTGGGTGTTGTGACTGGATGGACACTTTCCCACTGCAGACCAGTGACTGACTAGGGAAGGCTGCTGAGTTGATTCAGCTGTAAACACGTCATACCCATGCTTGTTTTACTCATAAAGGTAAATACTTGTTCTCTATTTAGCTGCTGCTTTCCTTTGGGCCAAGTGACTTTTTTTCAGTCTAGCCTGTGAAAGCCTTCTTATTTGGTAGAAAGTTTAGGGATTTGGATTATTTTTCATTGAAATTGCAAACATGAGTGATGTTGGAGTAACTTAATAATATATGGGGGTTTTTTGTTGAATAGGTTACTAGGAACAGACACGATTTTGGTTCACATTGGAAGCATAGTAGAAATTGGGGTGTGTTCATTTTTACATGCCAAAGTTAACATTTCCATTTTCTGTAGACTCTTCTGTAGAGAGGTTTAACATACAATTTCTATATGAGATCTTGTAGTTTTCCCTAATGTGCAGTTGTGCTTAGGTAATTTTCACCAAGGGGTAGCCGCAGTCAGTAACTGGAAAAAAAAACAAGGCACACTTCAGCCCTTTTAAGGCTTTGAGGAAAACTTTGCAGTTTACTTTGGTGTATGGAAGGAAGTCTTCAAAAGTGAAAGGTCATTTGTATAGTTTGCTAGTCTTGAACTGGAAATTCAGATGCAATACACCTTAAGCTGAGTTTCTGATGTGTCTCAATGACCATGTCCCCAGTGGGTAAAGGTGAGCATGCTGGAGCAGAGCCTAAATATGGGAAACAGTGTAATACCTTTTAGTGGGGATAGACTTTATACTTCTGTACAGTCCAGTGTCCTGCCATCCTCAGAGTTTAATAGGGTTCCTGTATTTGTATAATACATTATAGCAGATACATACATTGTTTCAGTGAGACATGTTCCCTGGTTTATGGTATGGGACTTTCTTTTCTTTGAGTATGTTATCTTCATCTTGCAGCAAGCCTTGCTAGACTTTTGACTTAATATTAAGCTAAGGTAAATGTTCAAGAAATCAATATTCTTTTCAATCCATCTCTTAGATGGATTAAATATTTCTGTGACATTTTTGGGGGGTTTTGGTTCTGATTTGTTCCAAATGAGGGAAGGAGGAAGAAACAGAGGGTAGCTCAGCACCAGACTTCAGGGACCAAGCTGTGCCTTCACACGAGATCCTGGCTGATGGCATGCACAGGGTGAAGGGCTGTGTTGGAGGACTCAGGAAATAAAAGACTAACTGCCCTTTGATGTGTTAGTGTTGCCTTTTCCTATATACTCTTGGGAAACTATTAATAATCCTTTATTATAGGTCAGTGATACAAGAGTGTGTTAATGCAACTCTGTATTGTTTTGGAGAATGCCCTTAAGGAATTTGCTATAAGAACACCTTATCAGAGGAAAAGGTTGGGTTGTTGCTTTTTCCCCTGTAGGGCAAAACTATATTCCCTCTCTGTGCAGGTTTACCCAAGGGCATTTTATCATGGCATATCTGGCTCTATACTGGGGTTATCATTAAAAGTATTGAGGATCTTCAGGGTTGTGTTCTTTGTTCTTAACTTCTTGGCATGGTAATGCTGGCAGAGTGGCACCCTGCTGCCCAAGTCTGCTATCATGGTCTCAAAGTCAGGATTGATTGTGGTGCCTGTAGCATAACCTCAGGTAGAGACCTGAGGCTCAATGAGTGCTGAGCACCAGCTGTCAGCTGGAATTACACACCAGAGTATTTCTGAAAGTGGTCATCAAAGTTAACACCCCAAATCCCTTGGCCCTCTTTCTCTTACAGACTTTCAGAAGGCTTTAGAAAACTCATTTTGATGAACTTCCCAGCATCTGGAGAAAACATTTCTGTAGTTCTTGAAATGATTTTGAACTGTGAAAGTGGTGCTACTGGCAAAGCCTTGTGTGGTTTTGGTGTTGTGTGCTGCATGTGTCTGTTGATGTTGCTGAGAGAAATGCAGGATTTCTTTGAAAGGTTCTCAAGCCTTCTCTTTTGCATTCAGCCAAGCTGGCCCTGCTTTTGGGAACAGGAGATAAGAGAAGTTTATTCCTTGTTTTGAAAAAGTATTGATGTTTATAGCATTATCGGAAATGGATTATTTGTTTCTATTTCAGTTGCCGTTGTTTAGAGTGGCATTAAAACGTTTTCTCAGATTAACTTAAATACATTTGTTTAGAGAATGGGATTGTTTTTCTTACGAAGTTGTTTATCTTGAGGAAAAGTCAAATCCTTTTGTTTAATGTACGTATCTGGTTACAGAGCCAGTGGCCATCATTTCTGACTATTTTAGTGGATCAAAACCCAGCTATCTGTCTTGGGTAAGTTATATTTTTATTTGCTTCAGAAAGGAGCCAAGTTGGCGGGACACGAGTCACGTCAGGAGTCACACTGGGGTTCACGTCAGGACAAGGAGTAGATACTTATTCTGTAAGTCAGACTTCTTGCTTTGTTGGTCGTCTTCTTGGATCTCTTCCCCTTATTAAATATAGACTGGGTTTGTGATTAGGGTTTATCCCCTCATTACAGCTTTCTGGTGTTGGGTACGATGAATAGGTTTGTTTGGTGTGTCCAATCAATTAGTATATTCCCCAGAAGAAAATAAGAGCAGCGTTTACAGCAGGGCTTTGAAGGGTGGCATTTCCTGCTGCCTTTCAGACCGTGTACCAGGAGGAGTGTCCCATGAAGTGAGCTCTTTGTTCTTGAAACTCCAGTCAGATTCTGCTGTGTGATACTTGATAAGCTATTTCATGGAACAGATGTACGCCGCAAATCTATGCTAGAAAATGTAATTTTTGCAGCAGCCCCTTTTGTCCTCCTTGCAATTACATTTCTAATATTTTGCGCACCAAATCTGGGAAGCTTTAACACATTATAGGTGGGATTTTGGCATAAAGTTTCACAGCACTTTAGGCAAAAGGCTGATTCTCTGTTTTGTGTTAGTTTTAAGAGTCTCTAGTCTCAATTTCTGTTTCTATCACACCATTTCTGCCATCATTTTGCTTTGGTGATCCAGTACCTTAAACTACTAGGATTCAGGTGCAGTAGTTAAAACCCCAGGTTTCTTTTGTACAGAAGCCCATGAATAAACTTAATTGTGATGTGAAGAAATAGCTGTATTAAACTTTTACTGTGTAGTTACACCACTGGCAGTAGGATGCCTTTGTCCCATGAAGTTAAGGTGGAGATGCCATCAGTACCTGGTGGAGGACAGAAAGTGGTATGGAAATCTGTGCATTTTCTTAGGAGCATCCAGTGGTTCTTACGAGCCACCACTTTGCTAGTGGCTTGTTCCTAGCATTCCTTACTGAGTGCAAAAGGAAAATACTGAGTCTTGGAATCCTTTTCCTTCAGACAGTGATTCAGCAGTTACTGTGTTCCAGGTGCTTCTGGAGTCAGGCAAATAAGGCTGTAATTCTGAATTTTGATTTCTTGAACTTGTGTGCCACTTACAGAAACACTTCTTTATATTGCTTGGAAGCATTTTATTTGAAAAGTACACAGTTGCTTTATGCAGTCAGAGAGGCCACAAAAGCTTTGCTGTTTTCCTGGGATTTCTTTTTCTTTTCCTGCTGGAAGGCATCAGAGGTTTTGGTAGGCAGTATGAGCTGTGGCTGCCCAGGGATGTGCCTCCCACTCTGCATGTAGACATTAGGCAGGAAGAGTGGCTGCACATAAATCAGTGGCTAAATTGAAGGGACAAGAAGGGCTTAAGGCAGCAAAGGCCCAGACACCTGCAGCAACAGAACATGGGTCATGCTGCTGCGGGGATGGCCCCAGGCACTCCTGGGGAGGTTAAGGAGAGGAGCTAGCATCAGGCTCTGAGCAGGAGCAAATGATTTGGCAGGATGGCTTTTCAAAGGGGACTCTTTGTTGGATGCAGTGTCTGATAGCTACTACTTTAAAGTGCATGAATTAAGCTTCATTTTCTTTGCTTTGCAGTTCCTTTCGCATTTGTAGAATAATCTGTTGCTGTCCTCTGACCAGCTGGAGTTTTCCTAGCTGTAGGTTTTGAGTGTGTATTTGCTGATTGGGTCTTTGGTATTACTTAATCATAGAATATTCTAACTTGGAAGAGACCTGCAAGAATCATCGAAGTCCAACTCCTGACCTTGCACAAGACACCCCAAGAATCACAGCATGTGCCTGGAAACATTGTTCAAATGCTGACTGAACCCTGTCAGGCTTGATGCCATGACCACTTCCCTGGGAAGCCTGTTTCAATGCCCAGCCACCCTCTGGGTGAAGCATCTCTTCCTGATACCCAACCTAAACCTCCCCTGACACAGCTTCATGTCATTCCCTCGGGTCCTGTCACTGGGCACTAGAGAAGAGATCAGTGTTTGCCCCTCTGCTTCCCCTCATGAGGAGGTTGTAGACAGTGATGAGGTCTCCTCTCAGTCTCCTCTTCCCCAGGTTGAACAGACCAAGTGAACTCAGCTGCTCCTCATTTGGTCTCCCCTCCAGATTCTTCATCATCTTTGTGACCCTCCTTTGGGTGCTCCCTAATGGCTTATATCTTTCTTATATTGTGTCATCCAAACCTACACACAGCACTCAAGCTGAGGCTGCTCCAGTGCAGAGCAGAGCAGGACAATCCCCTCCCTTGCCCAGCTGGCAATGCTGTGCCTGATGCACCCCAGGACACACTTGGCCCTCCTGGCTGCCAGGGCACTGCTGGCTCAGATTCAACTTGCCATCGACCAGGACCCCCAGGTCCCTTTCTGTGGCACTGCTCTCCAGCACCTCATTCCCCAGTCTGTCTGTACATCCAGGGTTGCCCCATCCCAGGTGCAGAATCTGGCACTTTCCTGTGTTGAACTCCATATGGTTGGAGATTGTTCAGCCCACTAATTTGTTGAGGTCTCTCTGCAGGGCCTCTTTGCCTTTGAGGGAGTCAACAACTCCTTCCATTATAAGTGCCAACATTTTGAAAAGTCTTGCATTTTATAGTGGTCTTTTTAAATATCTTTTATTTTTAGTGGTATTGAGCAATGATGTGCTTCTGGATAGTTTGGTGTAGGCATATCGGAGAAATCTGAGGTTATTCTCAAGAAAGCTGCAGTAATATGTGTTGCAAAAAATAGCACTTTGGCATTTGCTAGTAATGCTTCATGGGTGGCAAAAATTATTGTAGTAAAATTTGCCCTTTGTGGTTCAAGTTCCTACTTTTTGTTACCATATGATCATCTTTTCCATTCATTTTGTTCCAGACACTGTGCCAGAGGAGCTAATAGTCAGCAAGTAGCTCTTTCTCTCCAGAAGTCCAGTTGTGGTATTACCACTTTTACTTTGGGAAAGAGCTGGATTTTTATCAGATCTTTGTAACTGTTAGGAGAGGGAAAAATTTCAAGACACCTCTGCCACATGGGAAGTGCTTTGCTGCTAAAGCTGCTGGAGGCAGTCTGTACTCGAGACCATTGGCATGTTTGCTTCTTACATCTTCACTTGTGGAAAGGTCTGAGACCATGGGGAAGCAAGGATGCTCCTTGTATGTGCTTGGAAAAAAAAAAAGGTTGTGTCAGTAAGCTCAAAGGTATGGCTGTATAAGGTGCTGGTTCCTTTGTGGGTGTGTATATTTATTTAGCTTGCTGGTATTTTATTGTACTCCAGCTGCAATGCTGTGCTGTTGCTTCCTTTCCCTATGTACCAATGAAGAGGAAAGGCGTGGGGGAAAATAATACCTTGTATTGTTTGCTGGTGTAGATCTAAACAGGATATTTGTGCCCTCTGTTAACCTGTTGTTCCTTGCTAATGCTGATGTTACCTACGACTCTTGTATGGTGCATGTGTTTTTCTTCCATTTCTTAAATTTAAGTAAGTGATTTGGTGCCAGCAGCAGTGTCTGCACAGGGGGAAATATATGGGAGTGAGTCACGTCAAGGTTATTTAAAAGCAAAAAAATGTGATTGGTTTGTGTATCTTCTCTCTTTTTCTGACCTTTGTATTTGAAATTAACTGAAGCAGTAAAAAAAAAAAAAAAGCTGTTTGTTTGTTTATTTTTCCCAGTGACCTGGGAAGTTTGTTCATAGCTCAAAAGCCATACTGAACAAGAATAACAAATGTCTGAATTGCTGAAAGCTTAAATCCCCTGATGGAAAGGTGGTTTGTTGAGGAGAAAAAATAAGTTCTGAAGTGGTAACCATTAGTGGCTATAAATAAAGCTACTTATTCAGGCCCTCAGATGGATAAAAGAGAGAGGTTGTTCCAGTTTTTCATCTTTACCATGTGGTAAAAAGTAAGGTATGTCATGCCCTGCTATTTTTTAGGTGGCTTTAAAAATAGCTACAGTTATGCTGCTTTCTGCTTAAAGGAAGGTTTTCAAGTGTACTTGCATAAGTGGTGAAAGCTGTTTGGCCCCCATCTGAAATAAACACATGAGTTTATGAATTGTTGCACTTTTAGTAAGTTGTGTTTCCTGCAGGGCAGTGTCTCTATTCTGTCAGTGCATTTACTGTTCTGATAAAACTCAGAGTTTTGGTTTTAACCCATATCTGTGACCATGTGAGCAGTATGGAAATGGTGTAGGGACTAGCTAATGTGCACCCGTGGGTCACTTGGCCTTGTCTTTTAAAAAATAAAACCTGGTTTGCAACCTCGTGAAGGAGCAGGCTGATTTTCTTTGTTGGGGACAACAGCAATGGAACTGAGGAGGATGCAACAAACCAGCCTGCAGTAGCAACTCACTGAGACTGCCCTGGGGACCCCGGCAGAGTCTTGAAGACTCCATGCTGTGTTTGGGAGCAACTTCAAACAGAAGGCTGGTTTTCCTAGGCTCCAGGTGTTGGGATTAACCTCACTCGGAAGGGCACCATGTTCAGTCTGGGTCATTCTTAGTCTTTATTGCACTGAGTAGAGTGCTGATCCCACAAATTACGTTTTTAGTTTGAAAGTCTTTGTTTAAGAAGCAGCTCCTTTCTATGCTTAGCTGTGTTTTGGCCCAATTAAGTGAAGGATTTGGGGGCTTGCCTGAATGGCTGAGTAATAATTAACCTCTCTTTGACTTAGTGGTGCAGAACTAGAACGTTCATCTTCAGACCTAGATTTCTTCTGCCTTGGTGTTGGCTGACCGAGCAGTGACATGTGTTATGTCCACATTCCCCTTTAATGCCAGGTGTGCTTTTGGATGTTATATTTGTGGGGCATCTTTGGAGAGTAACAATAAAGATACTCTTGGGATTATCCTGAGTCTGAAGCTTAGTACTGAGTGTCCTGCTCGTTGTGGCTCCCAGCTCCCTGTGTGCATTTTGCCCAGCAGCTCTTCTGAGGCTGAGGGGGCTGTTAAGAAGGTCTCTCCTGAGCCATGGGGGATGCAGGTGAGAAGACTGTTCCCAGCCTGTGAGTTTTGTTTCTCTTACCAGCAGATGTTGGCAGTTCCCAAACAAGCAGCTGCAATAGCGGTTTCTGACTGGGCAGGAGCGGGAAGTTGCTGGGTAAGCAAAGGCTTGTGGGTGGGTAGGTTTAAAGGCACAGGAGAGTTTTAGGGTTGTGGTGAACTATGGCTAAACTATGTGATCGTGTCTAAAGATAACGAACTCAAAACAAGCAGTGGGAGGTAGTGTTGAGTCTTGGGTTTCTAAAATTTGGCACCTTGACCTGCATAGTACTGGGTTGTGTAATTTTTTCCATGGAACTTTAGCTCCTGATGTTGCTGTACTTTAAGTAAAGACATGGTAATCCCAGGATGAATATGGGGCATATTTCTACCTGAATTAGAGAAGAGTCATAATGTGTTTAAAATTACTTTCTGAAATAGCTCCCATTTTTCTGCTTCTAGCTGGGTGCAAGTCAATTGGCTTCTTACACATCACAGTCCAAGCTTGCTGTGGGAGAGTTAATGAACATTTATAGAAAGATATCCATACTTATGATGAGGAAGGTTGAATTACATGATCTTTAAAGGTCCGTTCCAACCTAAACCAGTCTAAGACTCTGGGAACACTATCTGTTGGGACTCAGAAAACCTGCAAATCTCCACTTAACAGTAACCATGAAAAAATTATTAAAATCCAGGGGGTAACTGGTACAAATCCAGTTACAAGTAAATCCATGGTACAAGTTATATTGAAGTGGTAGTGACCGTGGTCCAAGCATAGCTTCTGCAAATCTGCTGTCACACTCACTGCAATGCACACTGCAGGTCCACTTTGCATTGAGGCCGTAGCTCCCAGGTGGGCAGCAGTGGGTGGCACAGCCCTGTGTGGCCTCTGCAGCCATGTCCATCCTGTCAGGGATGATGGCAGGAAGCCTCTGCCACAATCTGTTTCTGTGCTCTTGACACAGACATGGCTTTGTTAACAGATGACTCGTCTAACTTACCACTGCTTTTTAACCCGTCTCAGAATCATTGTTACATTGATTTGTACATTGACCATAGAGCTGCTTTTATGTCCTTAGAAAGACATAAATCAGTTCTTTATTTCTACTTTATTTGTTTTAATGAAGGCGCCAAGCTGTCTCCTAACCTATACAGGGAATGGCATGTATTGAGGGAAGAACATTTACCCCTAGTAAATGTACCCCACTTTTGTGGGGTAGATGTTCAAAACTGATCCACTGGATCCATAGGAGATTTTTTGGCTTTTTAGGAAACTGTCCTTAAGAGACTACTGTCTTTGAAAGAGTACAAGTCCTGCTACCATACTGGCACACAAAAGGCTGAATTCAATGATGTTTCCTTTAACTTACCAGAAAGGAAGCAGAGCAGTGTATGAAGTTGGGAGTAAAGGAGAGGGTGTCGTGTAATTCCTACCTCTGCTGATGAAATAAATTGCCTCAGGGCTGGATAGGAGTAATTACACATCAGCCTTTGTCCTTCAGCACCAGATGGTGTCATGAAAGCTGCTGTTAGGAGCAAAAAGTCCCAAGTTGGAGATACGGTGCGGAAAATAGATTTAAAGAAGAATTGGACATTGCTCTTTCCTCCAAATGAGCAGGAAGAAGTTGCATGTGACATTATAGATTATTGTGTAAAATAGTAACTGTGTTTTACAGGGCAAGCAGGGTTTCACACCTGTGGTGCAGCACAGTCCATGTTACTCCTGCAGCTGCCTCAGGAACAGCGGCTGTGGATGTGTGTGCACTCGAAGTGATCCATCACCAACCCATGCTCAGTCTTGAATATTCGAGAATCAACTTGCTGGGGAAAATTTCTGCTGGAAGCTTTTTTCGCAAGAGAACCACTGAATGATTCACATCTTTTATTTCTGTAAACGTGTCCATAAATCACTTTTAGGCAAAAAATAAAGGGATACTGTTTTATCTGAGGGAAAGACCTGTACAGCATATTAGGCTAAAAAACCCCTAACAAGATTCTTGCAGGTTGTGTATTACCAATGGAAGTTGGATATGCTTGCCATGGGTCTTAATGTGGTCTGGAGGAATTATAATAGGCCATGTGTCTCTTCATACTTCCTGGCTATGGGCCTAGATTCTGTAGTTCTCCTGAACAAATGGGATCTTGCTTATGTGAACATGAGGTGTGGATTTAACTCTGAGAAGAGAACATTGTGAAACCATGTGTATATCTGAAAATAAACATAGAAGTTTTGACAGTCAGATTTGTGCATAAACAAAGACACTCGTGTCTGTCTGAAGATGAAAGGGAGATGAAAACGTGACCAAAACAATGTCGTATCGGCACTCTCTTCAAAAGATCTGTGATAAACATGCTGCCAGAATTGAGTTGTGCTCATCTTATGAGTAAGCAGCTAAAATTATGATGAAATTATAGTAATTGCTTCAAAATAAAGACAAGTTGATACTTGAAACAACAGGGAAATTGTAGGAAGAATGGCTCGTGAGCAAGGTGGGGAAGGTGACGTCATGTCAATGCTGTCATGTTTGAATGATTTAAACTGCGTTCCTGCATGTGCCCAAGGCTTGCAGCCTTCAACAAAAGCTTCACTCTGCTCTTGGCGTGGTTGTACAGTTACTACAGCAATTTCCATTTCCAATACGTGTTTCCCTTTTCCCGGGTGGAGAGGTGTAGTGTATAAATAAGGCTCTTGCCTTCTCTGGGAGTTTGCACCCCTGCAAAGTAAACCAGATCTACTGCCTGTGCTAAGCAGGGAGCCAAGATCTGGGTGACTTGCTCGGAGGAGGAGCAGGCACATAGTCCCTGTGGCTTGCAATATTTTCCACTGCGTGCATGAAAATGGTGTGGAGCTCTGAGGACTCACAATTAATTTCCATGGAGGTGAGGAAATCTCCATTCCTGCCTGCAGAATGAAGTATTTCATTTGCTGCATCGCGGGTTAGAGGTAGTATGTGCGGTAAGCAGAAAGTTATTGCTCCACTTTGGGATGATGATTTATGACTTCTTTGAAAAGAAAATTGGTTCTGTTTAAGGCCAAGTCTTTTTGACCAGCCAAGTAAAAGCTTGGAGGAAGCTAGTGCAAGGCTGGCAGTGGAGGAATGCATTGCTACTGCAACATTTATTTGGAGTAAAGCCTAAGTGGCTTTTCGTGTTTCGTAAATCCTAGAGTTCAGGCGTGCTGCAGAGCCACCATCAGCAGAACTGTCTTGTGAGGTTGGGTTTTTTGGGTATTACGAGCAAGATGCTTCTCAGTTGTTTTGCCATTGAGATTAGTGGTAACAGACTGGTATGTTTACTTTTTGAAGAGTAAAAATACAGTTTTGGCTAAAGTAGTCTGAATAGTTAGTAACATGCTTGAAAACATTCACTTTTTTTGAAATTACATTTCTGAGAGTAATTCAGTAGGGATAAGTGCCCCTCCAGGTGACCAAATTGGAGCATTTTTCCTAGAGGAGGTCTGGCCTGAAGAAGCAATCATTCATTCTTGGGTGTGTGTCACATTCACATCAGCTGAAATCAAGCACGTGCTCTTTCTGACTAAGGAGCCTTTCCTGAATCCTCTTCTGTTCTACAGTTATTAGCTAAAAATGCTTCTGTTTGCACAATTCCATCCTTCAGCATTTGTGGGAAAGTTGTTTTTTCAGTAGTGTTTATGTTGTTTTATTTTACCTAAGAGTTATTCAAAAAGCCCCACTAAACAAGATAAAAAAATGCCACCCAATCAGAACAAATAGCTCGTTTTTTTTTATTTACAGCATAGTAGCATGAGGAGTGACTTTATTATAAGCATGAAAAGTAGTAAAAGATACTGGCTGTGTATTGTCAGAGGAAGGCATTTATATTTGTTTTAGACTTGCATTCTTTTGTGCCATAAAAATCTGATTATGAGTATGTACAATTAAACATGTTTTAATAACACTGTGTGAAGCAGTCATGGAAAATTCCCAGTTTGAGCTTCTGCAGGCATACTGTGAAGCCCATTTGCTTTGAGTTTTGTTTGGGTTATTTCTTCTGCTTTTAGGTTGGTTTTTTTTTGTTTGTTTGGGGTTTTTTTTGATTGATTTTTTTGGTTGTTGTTTTTGGGGTTGGGGGTTGGTTTTTGTTGATTTTTTGTTAGTGTTTGTGTTGGTTTTTGTGGGTTTTTTGTTTGTTTGGGTTATTGTTTGTTTTGTTGTGATTACTTTTTTTTTTTTAGAAAAAGCACCTCTCTGGTCAGGGAAGAATCAGGAATACTGCATTTTGAGTGCTACACTTGCTTTTTAATTTAGGCACAATGATAATTTGACTTGAAATTACTGTGCATCTTCTTTATAGATAATTTAAAGCATCATCCTTGTGATGGAAAGCTTGCAGAGTTGTCTCAGGTCTCACAGACTGGGGAACTACACCACGCTGTGGGAAGCAGATGTTTATGGAATTGTCTGGGTTGACATTTGCAGAGGAGTTGGTTGATTTAATTAAAAAGTTTACAGAAGAGTTGGTTAACATAATTCATTGTGAAGTAAAAAAAATTGCCATGTAAAGATTCATGCTGCTGAGCAGACACACTTTCAGAGGTAACTAAAGAGAAAAGTCATGGTTCCCTGGGTTTAGGGTCAATGAGGGTTGCTTGTGAAAACCTGCTGTCCAGTGTGTTCACTCATAGCTTCCAGCATGCCTTTTGGGTGGCAGACTGAGGGGAGAAGCTGGGAGATGCAAAGCAGAGATGTGTAAATCTACTGAAGCAGTTACCTTGTAGGAGAAAATTATGCTTTTGTCAGACTTAAAGTTGCTGTATGATCTGTGTATGTTGTCTATCAGCTGCCTGATAGAGGTATCTCTCTACAACTACCTGTAAGGAGGTAGTTGTCTAAATTGGCTATTAGCAAAATTGGATATTAGCAAAACTTTCTTCACCAAGAGTGTTGTCAAGCTTTGGATCAGGATGCCGAGGGAGGTGATGGAATCACCATCCCTGGAGGTGTTTAAAGTATGTGTAGACATGACACCTAGGGATGTGCTTGAGTGATGAATGATCCTAGAGGTCTTTCCCAACCTCAATGATTCTGTGGTTCTATGCTAGTCTGTGGGTAGTCTGAGGTATTGGATGGTGTGTGTTGAAATACAGATACTTCTTGAAGACAAGATGTCTAGAGTGGAAAGGGGAGCTTGCTCTTGGCTATGTTCTTGCTAGTTCTTGCTAGCAGCTCGATCCCCTGCCTGTTGGTACATGCTGAGCTCACCACAGAGATGCTGCTGCTTCATACGCAAATACATGTCACACCCCCTGCATCTCTGCTGAATTTCAGTTTTGAATATCATAGAGTCATAGAATTGTCTGGGTTGGAATAGACCGTAAAAATCATTTAGTTCAGACCCTCCTCTGCGTGTGCCCTCCCCTTCCCCAGGCAGGGACACCTTCCACTAGACCAAGTTGCACAAAGTCCCATCCACCCCGTCCTTGAACACTTCAGGCAGGGAGCATTTACAGGTTTTCTGGACAACCTCAAAGTAAAGAATTTCTTACTTATATCTAATGTAAACATGCCCTCTCTCAGATTAAAGCTGTTCCTCCTTGTGCTTACACTGCATGCCCTTCTAAAAGGTTTTTCTCTTCCAGAACCTAAAGGGAGCTTTCTTGTAGGCTCCTTTTAGGTTCTGGAAGACCATAAAATGGTCTCCCCAAAGAGAGAGGAGAGCTCTTCTCCAGCCTAAACAACCCCAACTCTCTGTCTTCATGCAAGATTTGCTCCATCCCCCCAGTCACGTTTGTGGCCTTTCTTTGTCTTATATATCTCTGTCTCAAAACAGCTGTGTTCTTGCCAGCCCTTCCTCTGGTCTCTCATCAGTTTTTCTAATCTGGGGAAGCACAGCTTTCCACAGCTGGCACTTTCAGGCTCTTCCATGCTGGGGAAACTGTGACTGTCAGTCACAGCTGGCAGGTGCTTGTGTGAAGGAAACGGGATCTCCTCCCTGGTGGAGTTTGGCATCTCGACCCAAGTAGGTCACATCAGTTTGTAAAGAGTGTGATCTGATTTCAGACCTGACCCTGGAGAAATGGCGGGGAAAAAAATTCTTCTCTGCTGCAGCAATGCTTCATTGCTTGCTTGACCTAATCCCCTTGGCTAATGGGAAGAGCTTAGGTGCAAGGGGTTCCCACTTTGATATGTGAATGGTGTATCTCCGGGAGATTACAGTGTATAGTCAAAATCATATGGCTTAGGAGGTCCTTTGCCTGCTGAGACAGGCGTGTAGCTGTTCAGCCCTTGTTCTATTATGCTTTTCACATTAGATGTAGTAAACCAGAAGAGAGTCTGAACCCAGATGCATTTCCTTACTCCTTGTTATCTCTAGGATAAATGCCTATTTTGTTAGGGGGTAATGCTTTAAATCACTTCTGTTTGGTTAAGCTCTTCTAATTGCTTCGTGGTTTAGTTTGGGATTAAATCTTCTACAACCTGCTGAACAGTAAAACACACATGTGCAAAAAAAAAATTATAGAAGCAACTTCTCTGTTTCTGCTGCTCCTGCCCCTGCCCCAACTACTAGGTTGAGGTAGTAATTTTTCCTTTTGACTATTACCAGCTCTTGTAAACATGCATTGAAGAAAGGAAAAAAAAATTAAATACCAGAGTCATGCAGTAAATGTCCATCCCTTTCATGAAAACAAGGATGCAGAATGGAAATGCGTCAAATCTGTAGGTGTGCCCGCAAATGAGGAAACGTGCCGCACCTTTCTGTTGAAAGGTGGAGTGCAGGTTTTAAGGTTCTTTGGAAAGGTGCTGCAAGCCATGAGGAAAGATGTGTCACTGCACATCCAAGGAACCTGTGAGCTGCTTTGTAGGACCTGCCTTGGGGGTTTGTCTGTAGATGTAAGAAGGAACAATATGCAATTACAGGGTTCTGTCCAGCGTATGGTGTGCAAATGTCTATGACAGGAGGAGAGAAGGTTTGCTCATACAAAATACATGTTCTCTTTCTGTGTTTCCTATTAAAGGTGTTCCCTCCTGACAGTTCAGTAGTGAATGAACTTCAAAGGATCGAATTTTATGTGTAGTATGTTGGAAAGATGCCAGTAAAGGCAATAATGACTTGCCATAGTTGCACAAGTGCAGAAGAATCTAAACAGATACCCTAATAAGGGTAGCATTACTGCAAGGAAATGTATCTGGTCAGGGAGAAGTGGAGTAAGCAAAAAAAGGAGATTACTTTTCAGGGGTTTGTGACCTTGAGCGACTGAATATAATGAATGCAGTGTTTCAGGCTGCCTTTTTACCTTGCAATTGCTGCATACCATTGGTATTCATCAGCAGTGACCAGGGTCTGCAGTGGGAAGCCTTGCAAAGCATCTCCTTGCTTCTGAGAGAAGTTTAAAGTTGGTAAAATGAAAAAGCGTTCAAAGCGCATGCAGGAAATGCTTTTATCTGAACTTCATGGATTTCTAACTTTACCCTTAACTTTAACTTAATATAAACTTTATTGCTAAATTTTCCTTCGATATGGATCCCAAGCTCTCTTTTATACTAAGGTGAACCTTCTGCCTGTATTACAGTGGTGTGAAATGCCACCTGTGCAGCCTGCTTTGGTATCACATTGCCTCTGGGAAAGCGGAGATTAGCCCTGATTGACAGTCTTCTGCTCATACAGTGCAACAGCTGAGAAAGAGACTGGGCTGGGATTAAATTTCTCTTCCACTACTGCCACCTAATTTTCTTGTCTTGTGTGCTGGCAAAGTGAATTAGGTGGTTTTGACTGCCTGTTGAAATTTATTTTTGTTTAAAAACATACGATTACAGGTTTGAGAAGTAACTCATGAGCAGCTATTTCATATTTACTGACAGCTTTGTGTTTGTTTTAGGGTTGGTAGGTTAGATAGTATTTATGAACTATTTATAAACAATTAATTTTGAATTGAATAACAAGGTATTTAAGGTTGTAAGCTTTTATCCTTTGCAGTTTAACACATTCTCTTCATATTTCAAAAGAAAATTGAAATACATTGAAAGACAACAGTCTTTCAGAACACAACAGAAGATCACATCTTCTGTATTTTACATCTTTGCTTATGGCTGAGTTCTAGAATTTGTTGGAAATCTTTCTTGAATTTCTGATCTGGGAAGGAGGGGAAGAAGATAATCATTAGAGAAGGAGGAGATGGGAAGAGCTAGCAGTTCTCCCATCTGCTCCAGGCCCAAGCGAAGTGTCTGCCAAAGTCTCAGGGAGTGCTTCTTCCCAGGCATCCCAAAATATTGATCAGGGTAGATAGGACAAAAAAAGAGATTAATTAGGGAAGTGGAGGAAAGGACAGTTTTCAGGATTGTAGGGAGGTGCAATAATTTCAGATTCCTGTTAGTATCCTTTTTCTCAGACGTTGGAAATGTGAATTAATTCTAAAATAAATGGAAAGTGGAATAAATTTTATTTTTCCTATGTGTGTAGACTTGTGTGTCTCTTCACACGTGTGCTGAGGAGTCTGAGGGTCACCCTTCAACTATTTTCCTGACACTCCCTCCCTTCTAGAAATAGAGAAAATGCATTTAAACAGTGTTACCCAGATTACTCTTTTACTTAGGTACTTAGTTCTGTCCTGTTGACTGAAGCTCCCATACTCTCCAGCAAACAATCTTGCCCTTTTCTGTGCAGAAAGTGTTAGTTAGTGTGTTGGGAACGCTTTCATACACGGCTGGGATTTAATTAAAGCACTGTGGCCTGCTTGCTTTTGCTTTTTAAGATGTACATTTCATTGCTGCATGCAAGGCCGTAAGCTGCAGAAAGTCAGAGGGCAAAAGGCATCAGATATTACACACCGTAAAAAGTGCACATGTCCTTCTGAGTTACAGAACCTTTCCCACAGTGACTCTGGTCATGCGTGTTCTGTGCAAGGAGCCAGGCTGAGCTCGGGCAGTGCTCAGCAAGCACAGCCAATGTTAGCTCTGCATCCCTCACGCTCCCCGTCAGCGTATGCTGCGCTTGCCAGCCTTTCTGCCTCGGGTGTGTGGGAATAAGCCAGTGCTCTGCCCTCTAATGATAAAGTGTGCCATCACGTTTTGCTTAAGTGGTTGTGTTTTCATCAGGTGATCTCCAGACAGGCAATTTGGAGTTGCTCAGTGATTACTGTGGTTTGCAGTGTACAAATTAGTGTGGGAAGCTGCTGTAGCCTTCCAGCTTAGGACTTTAGTGGCAGTGTCAGCTCTTTCAGTGTTCATCTGATGTGCGAAAAGCAAGGAAGGAGAGCATGGAGGGACACTGTGTTGCCTGCCATTCACTGGGACATCCATGTTCTGGGCAAGGGTCATTCCATTTTCTAAACCTGCTTCTAGAAGCCAGGCAGCACAGGTGGGCTTCAGATGTAGGGGAGTGTGATTCCCCTCCTGCTTACCTCCTATTTTTAGTTTTTGTATTTATTTAATTTTTGAGGATGATTAAGTCCTGGGAATGAAGTAGTGGTTCCCCACCACCTCAGGTTGTTTCATAACCCATGTTGGACCCATTCTGTATGATGCTGCAAGCCTGATCATGTCTGCCCAAGGCTTGAGAACATCTGCCCAAGCTTCCCAGATGAACCTCAGCGCTGCTGCTATCCACATGCTGCAGGTCAGAAATCCACATTTTCCTAGCTAGGTGTAGAAATTTTCCTGGCTAGGTGTAGCCATGATGTGTTTTTTCTTCAGCAAGTTTCCCTGGGCTTCCGTTGCTGCATTTGAGCTGTGATGTGTTTCCTTGTGCCCATCCTGAGTGACCACGCATGCATGGGGCAGCTTGTTGGGCTGCCCAACTGTCTCATTTGTTGCATCTGGTGTTGTGGAGAGGTGCTTTTCCCAAATCCAGGATATTGCCCCTGATTTATAGCAGGGCATGTAAACAGGATGAAGCAGGGGCTGCTGGTGGAAGCTGCTCCATGAGTCTCTGTGGCTCGTGGTGATGGAGGACTTGAGCTCCAACTGCTGAGGTCTCAGCAGCCCAAACCTCTCACGTGGTCTAGGTGTAGCTGGGATTTGTTCCTCAGTGAGGGGACAGACCAGTCAGATGGGCTTCAGAAAGGCACGGCTGAAATGATTGTAGAGAATTCTATTGTACAGGTCCAACAGCGCATCCTAATTTACCAACTGTCTGGTGGTTTTCATCTGTTACTCTTCATTTCTGTATTTCACTGGGTATTTACCATAGTAAGTCCTTATTCTACAGATATTTACCTATATGCAGAGTCCTATTGACATCTGAAGGATGTTGTAGGTGGGCAAAGTTAGCAAAGGGTTGTGGTGTTTTGTAGGGCAAACCCCATATAGCTTGCTAAAATTTGGTTTAAAAAAATAAAACAAAACCCCAAAAACCCCACCCAAATGGAAGTATGAGCTAGAAACATAAATAATTTAGTGCAAATACTTTTAATGCTTGTGTCCCTGTGGTGAGAGATATGTAGTTCTCATACTATGAAAGCAAAGCTGCCAAGTGAAATGAGGCATACTTAATAATTTATTGTAAATTCAATGTGAGGGGATCAATACAACTTAGCAAAAGAACTTATGACCTGATATTTAAAATTTTCCTATTTTCACTAATCAGTGTTTCTGTTAATAAAATAAAGGAATGAAAGAACTGTGGGTTCACTGGTCCATTATTCTCTTTTCCCACTCATTTTCACACTTGCTTTCTTAGCCTTGGAATAAAGCCTTACTAAGTCTTATGGCACCAAAGTGGTCTCTCCAAAATCCTGAGTTTTAATTTCAAGCAAATATGGAACTTGGAAGAAGAGAGGGGGTAAAATACCCCAAACCACTTAAAAGAATGTGGGCTGGGTGGGTCAGTTTTTGTCTTAAGACTCTGATCTTATAGCTGTTTTTTGCAACAATTGAGTCTGGAAATACTTTCCTTGCTTGCCCATCCCTACTTCAATACCACAAAAACTATTCGTGTGTAAACTGATATTTTTGAGTTACAGGGAGACATAAAGAAAGCATAAAAAATCCCTCTAATATTTTCAGACCTGTAAAAGGCTAATGAAAACTGACAATATGGAATATACAGCTGAAGTAGAACCTTTTGTGCTTTGATACCAGTAACTCGTAAAGTGAAAGCTATGGTATTATTCTTGGGAATAATTTTTAAGTATGCTTGCTACCTTGCACAGTCTACTGTTTAATATGGATTCGTTTTTTCACACCAGAATCCTGTTTGAGTAAAGGTATGCTTTCCTGGAATTGTGTGCTTCTTTGGCATGAGAAGTGATAAAAAGAAAAAGGCAACACTGGGCTTCCTAGAAACCAGGAATAGTCCTTGCCTCGCTAAATGCAAATCCTCCTGCTTGCTTTTAGGTGCAACACTAACATTGTATCAGTGATGCTTCTTGATGCAAGAAGGCATTGATAAATACTGTCAGAATAAAATCAGATAGCTGACAGAGTGTTCAAAGGTGGAAAATGTATATTGATCAGAAATTTCATCTGCTTTGCAAATTCAAATGAGGCTGAATCACTGTAATGCCTCTCTAGACAAGGTCTATCCATTCTTGTGTCACACAACTAGCATCTGTGGAAAAACTGGTACTATATAAGTTTTTCAAATTGGATTTTCTTCTAAAATTTCCATATCCAAGTACATAGAGAACAGTGTTAAGAACTGAACAGTTCTAGACTAATGAACCTAATGAAAAGCTTAATGTCTCATTAAAGTAAATGGTAAATGCTTCTCTTCAGGACCCATGTGCCAAAAAGTGGTTTTTCTTTTTCCACTTAATCAGCTTTAAAGTATTCAGTTAGGATGTTCCTCCTAAACAAGGTGTTTTGAAATGAGGCTGAACACAAACATTTGCAAGCAGAAGTTCACAGTTTGCAAACAAGACTCTCATTGGACTTACAGACAGTCAATGAGAAACATCTCTCAAGCTCAGTCTCAAACTAAACCTTGTTTCAGACTGGTTGGTCTCTGCCATGTCCTGTGACTGGTGCTAGTGAGTTGACTCACCTGACCTTTGCTCTGTGTCCAGACAGGAGAGCCAAGAGGAAGGTGGAAAAAACTGTTTGGATGTTTAACAAAACTTGTAAAAAGTGGTTTTGAGACCATTAGCAGCCTGTGGCACATGACTTAATGTGGTACCTGGAAGTTTTTAAGGGCAAAGTTTCTGAAGACGAGTGAAACCGTGTGGCTGAGCCCCAACAAAGAGGGTAATGAAGAAATTTTTACCATGGCTTTGCCTCATTGGCTGTTGAGTCCCTAGTCCCAAGGGGGCAGATTAGGCAGGGAATGAGAAGAGAGTGCTAGAATGACTTCCCACACATGTGGATTTAAAAATCCTTCTTCCCCTTCATATGAGTTTATAACCATGTTGTGTAGCATAAGCAAAACATTGCCAAACTGGCAGCTTTTGGACTGGGGACTGCCAGGCACAGCCAGGCATGGTGGGTGAGCTACAAGCATTTTGGCAGGCTCTTCTCCTTTTCCCTGAGTCACTGGTAGAGCTGCAGCACAGCGTAAGAGCTGAGTAGATGATGTGGAAAGAGTATGTTAGCAGAAGCTAGTGGTGATTGAAATTGGCTTGTTTGGGCAGTTGTGCTGGGACAACTACTCTTGGTGCATTGCTGTAGGCTTTGGTGAATGGTTTTCTCTTCCCCTGCTGCTTTTTTGCTCACTGTTGTTCCTTAGAATACCTGTTGGAATTTTTGTGTTTGGCTTTGTTGTTGGGGTTTTGTTGCTGTTGTCTTGTTTGTGTGTTTTTACATTTGTAGTCATGACTGCAATTAATTAAAAAACTAGTTTCTGAAAAGTGTATGAGTGCTTGACAAAACCATGCCGTTATCAAAGACGGAACTGATACTCCTATTGAAATCTGTGGAGGCAGATTTAGGGCTTGTTTGATTCTCAGTTAAATTTAAGGGGTTTTTGAGTATATTGTATATTCCTCTTCAGGAACTCAAATGAGGGGAGAGAATTACTGACTACTTTTAAGATGCCCATGAATATACCTGGATATCTGTTGTTTGCCTGGCCACTGCTACCAATATACCCCAGTGCAGACCCTGAGGGAAAGATGTACAGTGGCCTCAAGCTGGTTTCCCACATGCTTCCTACATCTCACTGCTGTCATCAGTAGCTGGCTCCTCTTTTCTCCTCATGCACATGTTCTCTTTTTGAACTACTTATCTTCCTTACTGAGTTTTAAGAAATTAAAATTCTGCCTCCTCCTTCCAAGCTAAGATGGAGGGGAAAGAGTGGTGGAGGCAGTGCTGTAAACCAAAGCAAGTCTGGGATATCCAATGATGATGATGTAAAGTGGGACCTGAAACTATAGATACAGTAGACATAGAAAAGTTGCTGTAGGTGTTTCCCTGCTTCCTCATTTTTGCAGTTTTATTCATGGTCAGTTACCAAGTAGTGCTTGGAGCAATGATTTTTCATTTCTGAATTAATCAGAAATGCCATTGGCTTGCCTGCACAGAAACAGTTATTTCTTTACCTCCATTTGCAGGCATGAGAACAAGCTGTTTTCTGTTAGCAGACAACTGTTAATGGCAATAGGATTTCCAAATTCCTGCACTGTCATGTTTTTGCAGCCATGATGCCAGGGTATAGGTTGGGCAGTCTTGAAAGTGCAAAATGTATTTTGCAAAACTTGTCAAATCAAGTTTGCTGAATCTCTTGTGAAAGTCATAACTCAGACTATAGCAATACCAGTAACTCTTCTAAAAAGACTTGATTGTATCTTCTTGCTGGACTTGTTTTGGAGTGCATGATAAAGCTGCTATTTCCTAGCCATGCAGAAATCTGTTGTCCTCAGGAGCTGGCAAGCACATTTTCAGAGTTCTAGCAGAGAAGTGCAATTGCTTTTTGGCTTTTGAGTGAGGTATGTTAGTGGTGGGTGTCTTCATAGTCAACAGCAGAAAATGAGGAGGAGCATGTTTGACCACCTGTGTATATTGAGGGTAATGTCTGTGTGCTGTTTGTCTTGGGCATAATTGGAAGATAATTTTTTTTGTGTTATTTCTTTGGTTTTTTTTTTTTTTTAATTTACATTAAAAATACTGTCTTATATGAAGCAGTGGTCCTCTAAGAAGTGCTGGTGCCTTCAAAGAACTGAGGAAGATACAAATTTATTCTGGTTTTCTTTCAAGTCAGTAATTATGTATGTTTTAATCCAGTTTCTTGTGTTTAAAGTAGTATACCATCACTGGCACTGTGCTGTCTCCAGTTACTGAAACAGAAGGAGATGGAGCCTGTTCAAGGTTAATCGGCAGCTGTTGTGCAGACCTCAGGAGCAGGAGAGCTGGTGCTTTGATCTGATGTGGGGGATTGACAGACAACAGAAACATCTCATTTTCGAGGACATTTTGTCCTGCAGGAAACTAACCCCCCCTGAACTGGCCTTATATCCCATGGAAACCTCTTCATGGCTTTGTTCTGCTTTAAAACAGGAAAGCAAAGTAGTACTGTTCAAAAGGCAGAAATACATTTCTTGAGCGGAAGATGTTTGTATTTTACCCCTGTGTTTTCTGAGGAAATTGTGAATAGTGCTATCAGGCTTTGAAAATTAATTTTACCCCTTTAAGCTGGATTAAGTACGTGCTTAGATTTATGTAGATAATCAGTCCATGAAGTTGAGTTTAAGGAATTGAAATTTGGATTGCATTTTCAAATAACCTTCCAAAGTTGTATTTTCTCTTATTATTTGCAGGGTTCAACTAGTCTTTCTCTGTAACTCCATCCATCCCCTCCTACCCTATCATCCATTAATAAAAACTGCTGATTCTTGACTGTTGACTGAGAGGGGTAGCCTGGCTGTCAAGAAATGGGGCCTATTGGTGGCACTGTCTTGGAGCAATTTATGGAGTATTCCTTTATTTCCCTTTTGTATGTCGTGTGACAGCAGTAACCACAGACTTTTATACTTGTTCCCATATTCAGCCACCGCTGATGGCCAGCTCTTCTGGAAGCCTTTTGTTGATGGAGAGCAGCACCAGAGAAGCTAGGCAGTGCAAAGGAGGGCGTCTTGACCAACATTCTGAATTAAAGGGCAGTACATCAGACAAATGGCCATGACTGCTTGTTTCCCTAGACTTAGATATGGAAGGACAGGTCTGGTTTTCTGCTCAAGAGGCTGAATGTTTCATGTGTGAATTGAAGTCATATTCAGCTTCCAGTGAACTTTCCACTGAGTAGTCTGGCCAGACACTTAGCATGTTAAGGTTTTTGGGTACCTAAATTTAAATGTTTTCAGTAGCCAAAGCCAACAGCAAAGGGTGAGTTTTCAGAACAATAACTGACTATTTATATGAAATTAGCAAAGTTTTGATATTTTTCTTGATGATTTCTTTCTTTTTGTGGCCCCTCCTTAATCTTCATCAGTCTGTGAATTAGGAAAGAGAAAGAATGAAGATAAATGTGGTTTTGGTTATCTTTTGCATTAAAAAACTATGCCCAGCTTGACCTAGTTAATAACATCTCTTCCTGTCTCTCAGACTTTATATTTGGAGCCAAGCTACTGAGATGCATAAACAAAAGGTTCTCTAAATACATATTGACTATTGTTCCTTTCACTTTGCCAAGCCTTAATAGTGACCTGCTTTTTGAATGCAGATGCAGCATAACCTACGTTCACAGCTCTTAATTTAAAGCAGTTTTAACTGTTTTGAATCAACTTCACTGATGTGTTGATTGGATTTTCACAATATAAGGCATCAATGAGTAGCATTTGCATGGAGATGGGAACACAGTTCTTATACAGTATCTGCCTTTTCATATGTAGACATATATATGATATATATATATATAAAATGTAATAACGTGCAGTTATATTATTCAGCATACAAACTGGATGCATATAGAATCTAAATTGCTAATTAGAGTTTTGCAATGAATGCTCCACCATTTTACTTAGTTGAGGTAAAGTTCTTTGTTAATCTTGTGATTGTCAGCATATATGTCCAACAGAAGGTAAAAAAATAATGGATTTTTGTCATCTCCAAGAACAGAATACTGAGGAAGACAGGAAGTAGTGTTTGCATTTTCAGCAGCAAAATCTGTGAGGTAGAAGCACTCAGGACTTCTCCAGGTGGTCTTGCAGCTGTGAGATTTGCAAAGCTATTTCCTTTCAGTTTTGCAGTCAGGAGAAATTTATTTGCTACGGAAATGATGGCATACGGCTGTTCTTCTATAAGCGCCATTCCAAGTATTTTTACAACCTTACTTCATGGAAATAAAAAACACTGGGCTGTAGTTAGTGCTCCATGGTTTTCTTTGCCCACTTAACTCAGAAAGCTGGCTTGTCAGGGAGCTCTGGAGTAACCCCAAGACACCAGGCTTCTCCCTGCAAAAGAGGTGGAGGTCAATGTAATGTGCCACCATGTGCATTGAGAGGATTCCTTCCTCAGGTGGGTCCTGTATGCTTGAGTCTTGTCCATAAATTAAGCACGTGTGAAGATTTTGTCACTAGTGCATGGCCAATGCACTGCAGAGGGATGGCAGCTGGATCAGTGGCTGTAGCTTGCATAATTGGCAAGGTAGCTCTTGCCAAGACCTTTTTGTTTTGCCTCCTCCAGAGGGGAAGGCCTATGGACAGACACTCCATTGTAGAGCTACCTTGCCAGGGAGCATGTTGTATTTGCATTCCAGATGCCTCCGGCTTTGTGAACTGCATTGTTCAAGCCTCCTTTGAATAGCAGCTATTGACCCCTAACAATGTACATTTGTTTAAATCAACCCCTTTCCCTGCTTAAAAAGCTTATTATAGCACTAGCCCAACCAAGTGAAGCCTTCTGTGCAGGCTCCTTCCTTTGCCGTTCATAGCCAGAAAAAAAAAAATTGCAGCATTAATTATTTAATTTCAAGATGGAAAACATTCTTCTCTTTCTGAGAAGCTCTTTTGAATGCTGAGGTTTTGGCAAATTTTGTTGCGGCTTAATGTTTATAAGCATTTCATTGCTCTTGAAAGCATAAACTTCACGTTACTAGAGCTTCTGAGATGCTGGCAAAAAATAAGCCAGCGGAATAAAAGGGGTTTGGGTGTCTTGAAGCACTTGAAGAACTTGACCGTGTTTTGGCAGATAGGTTTTTTTGTTGTTTATGTGTGCATTTAGGTGGGTTGAGCTCATGTAGGAGGAGATGGTGGAGACTGACCAGTGCAGACCTTTAGTGCCCAACAGCAGGCTGGCAAAAGTATTTCTATGTGTGGGGGAAGGCTGGGACCAAATTCTCTTTGCTGCTTGGGGTGGCGGTAGTACATGCATCCACCCCTCAAGCCATCAGTCTCCACAGCTTGATGGTGACAGTAACCACCATCATTAAATCCCTTGCAATTTGTGAACCAAATTATGATTATTTGCTGTGGAGGGGAAGCTTTGCTGTGCCTTGCTCCTGTGGGGTTACTAGGTCAAGACAGAAAAGACCAGTGAAGTAAAAAGTTTCTGGGAGCTGGACAGCCTTGTAGTCCTTCCATTTTATGCTATAATTATCCCACTAATAACAGCCAAATATTTAAACATGGAAGAGTGGTCATCAGATTGAGTGGGATGATTTGATGAGCTGAGGTTTCTTTCTTCTGGAGTGCTATATTAAGTCAGGAGTATCACATCTCATGAGGTTTCTATAGACACTACTGCTGAACATGTTGGTAAAACATTGCCTGCAGGTTGATGGAGGTGATGCTGCCCCTCTGCTCAGCTCTGGTGAGCTGTGAGCTGGAGTGCTGTGTCCAGTTGTGTGCTCCCCAGTGCAGGAGGGACATGGACATGCTGGATAGGGTCCAACAAAGGACCAGCAAGATCATGAAGGGACTCTTTCCTAGGAGTAAAAACTGAGAGAGCTAGAATTCTTACGCCTGGATAAGGCTCAGAGGGAATCTCATCAATTTATGTAAATACCTGGAGGGAAGAGAAAAGAGCAGGGAGTCAGGCTCTTCTTGGTGATGTTCAGTGCCAGGCTCAGAGGCAGTCTGCACAAGCTGAAACACAGGAGGCTCACACTGAACATTAGGAAACACTTGCTATGCTGGGAGGGACTGAGTGCTTTGCTTTCACAGCCAGCTCTGTGTGACCCTGTTTGAGCCCCTGGATTAGAGGCTCTCTAGAGGTCCCTGCCAATCTCAGCCTTCTGTGATTCACAGGTGAAGTGAGGTGGCTGAGGACATGCAGGAATCCCAGGCAAAGCTCAGCTCACCTTGCTTTCATTGTATGGCATGCTATAGCATGGGACTATCATCTCTCTTACACAGTGCTGTGCACTCATGCTCAGGGGCGTCAGACCACGGGGAATTAAGTGGGCTCGGCATCACCCAGCCCCACAGGGGCTGATGGGCAGCTACAAGCCTCAGGTTTTCACTCTAGGGTGCTCTTGGGGACAGTGGACTGATGGCAGCACCTGCATTAATGTGAAAAAAGCCCTGTGTCTCTGCCATGGCAGTTGTGGTAGTTATTCCATGGTACCATGTAGCCTTCAAAATTGTCATCGCTCCTGTGCCTGTACCTGAGGTACACAGGACATTTCTGTTTGCTGGCTCTGGTGGGGAGCTAGTCCAAGAGTAATGCCCTTACATGAGCCTTTCTTCCTCTGGGAAGTGCAGGATGAGAGATACCCTTGGACCAGTTAGCATGGGGGAAAACAGAGCAATGGCCTGGGTTTTTTGATGACCAGAGTCTGATGTAGACTCAGGAGAGTGTGTGGAAGTGTTCCAGCTGCTGTCAGTGGGTTTTGAATTTAATGTTCAAGTCTTATCTATTGCTTTTATCACTTCTGGGGAGCCATCTCCCCACTGTTTCCCAGTCCCCTCCTCCCCTCTGCCCACCTCAGGTACTGGCGCTCTCCTTTCCACTTCAGTCTGCCCTAACCCTGTGCTTTTTAGTTGACAAGCCTTGCATTTGAACTGCCTCAGAATTGCTGTAAATGTAGAAACCATCTGACTTCAGGTTTTGGAAGTAAAAGGGCAAACTGCTCCACAGGCATTTGCAGCATTTAAAATGGAAAACAGTTTGTCAAATGATGCAGGGGGAAAAAACAGAGGGATGCTCTTGCCTCATCCTCAGTGTCCAGGTGAGCTCTTCCTATTAAGACAAACCAAACCTCCACCTTAAAAAGACTCTCTGTCTGGTTTCTGTGAGTGAAAATTCAGGCAAGGACAGCCTTTGGATGCTAGCATGCAAAATTATTTTAGTTGTTTTTTAATCAGATTGTATACCCAATGTCACAACCTTATGATTGTCAGGGTATATTCTAGCAGTTTTGTACCACCCCTTTATTTTTTCTTTAGGAGAAAATTTGACTGTTTTAGTGGAAAAAATCTCTGTTCTCTGAATGGCACTAAAATACTGTTGTTCTGATATGGAGCCAGATGTCTGAAGAGAACAGGAGTACAGTTTGGGTTGGAGTTCAGGCCATGGGTCACTGCTGCTCTGTGTTTTCATGCCAGCTGAAGTCTTCTCCTATGCAGAAGCAACTCAAGTTGCTGTTGCTTATGGGATGGCTTTTTCTGCAGCTGCAGCATCAGCTGTCCTCCTCCATTGTTCTCAGTGCTGGATATTTCTGTTTTCTTAATGCTGCATCTGCCAGTCAGGTGGTATATCCAGCCAGGTGATAGACACAGCATTACGCTCTAGCTGCTCTACTAGACTGACTTAAGTGTCTCACTGATAGTGTCTCCAATGCTTCCATAGCAAATATCAGGTCTTTTTAACCTTGCTTGCTACTGGTTGGGTTTTTTTTAATCCTCTGCATTGTTGTGCAGCCAAAAGAGAACCATATAAAGGGCAAAGTAGTTTAGAAAAAAGATGAGAGATAGAAGAGCTGGGAGTGTCTGACAGAGGTTGAAAATAAACAGGTAGGGAGCCAGCTGGCTTTGGGGCGGATCATTTAAACTGTGTGTAAATTCAAACACCGCTCTCTAATTTTACATGTGCTAACATGAGGCACATGACTCAAAGAATCAGAGGACTGGCTCCAGCTGCTCTTGCCAGCATTTAGGAACTTGAAAAAAAAAAAAAAGAAAAAAAGGCACTTCGGTGTAGTTCTCCTGTGTTTACTAATAGAGCAGATAAATAATTGCTAAGAGATTATTTTATTTTCTTTCACTTGCTTATTTGGATTCTGCTTTCTCTTTCTGTCCTATTACTTGATAAGTATTTCCAGAGAAAGCTAGTGAGTGAAATTCTTTTTTCTGTCTTTCTGTTGTGTCATCTATAATTATTTTTCTTTTATTGCAGGGGTCTCGGGTCTGGCTGCGAGAAAATAATCAGCATTATCCCAGCACGGTTCATTCCTGTGCGGAAGGAGTTGTCGTATTCAGGACAGACTATGGTCAGGTATGGGCATTGCTCCTGTATGTTTTGTCCTTTTTACAACTTTGTAAAAAATAAGCTTTTGCAGAATCACAGAATGGATCAGGTTGGAAAGGACCACAGTGGGTCATCTGGTCAAAACTCCCTGCTCAAGTAGGGTGATCCTGGAGCACATGGCACAGGATTATGTCCAGATGGTTGTTGAATATCTGCATTGAGGGAGATTCCGCAAGCTCTCTTGACAACCTGTTCCAGTGCTTGGTCACCCTCACAGTAAAGAAGTTTTTGCTTGTGTTTAGGTAGAACTTCCTGTGCATCAGCTTCTCCTGGTAGCCTCTTTTCCTGTTGCTTGGCACCACCGAGCAGAGCCTGGCTCCATCCTCTTGACATTCTCCCTTCAGATATTTATACAGATTAATGAGGTCATCTCTTAGTCTCTTCTTGAGGCTGAATACGCCCAGCTCCCTCAGCCTTTCTTAAGGCTGAGAATAAGAGAGATTCTCCAGACTCTTCATCAACTTTGTAGCTCTCTGCTAGACCTGTGCCGGAAGCTCCGTGTCTCGTACTGTGGACTCCAGAACTGCGCACAGTACTCCAGATGTGGCCTCACCAGGGCTGAGTAGAGGGACAAGATCACCTCCCTCGACCTGCTGGCAGTGCTCTTCTTAATGCTCCTCAGGACACCACTGGCCTTCTGGGCCACAAGGGCACTGCTGGCTCATGGACAGTTTATCTGCTAGGTTCTCCAGGTCGTTCTGTGCAGGACCCTGCACTTGCCTTTGTTGGGTTTCAAAAGGTTCTTCTCTGCCCAGCTCTCCAACCTGTCCTGGTGCCTCTGAAAGGCTGTACAATCTGAAGCATCAGCCTCTCCTCTCAGGTTTGTGCCAGCAATGACCTTGCTGACAAGGGACACTGTCCCCCCCATCCAAGCCATTGATGAACAAATAAAATAACACTGGACCCAGTACAGAGCCCTGGGGGACACCACGAGTGACAGACCTCCAACCAGACTCTGTACCACTGATCACAACCCTCTGGGATCTGCCACTCAGCCAGTTATGAGTCCATTCCACTGTCCACTCACTTCTTGAGTTTGCCTGTGGGGATTTCATGAGAGACAGTGTCAAAAGACTTGCTAACGTCCAGGTAGAAAATATCCACTGCTCTCCCTTCATTCATCCAGGTTGTTGTTTCAGCACAGAAGGCCATCAGGCTGGTAAAACATGAGTTGCTTTTAGTGAACCGTTGCTGACTACTCCTGATCCCGTTCTTGTCTCCCATGTGGGTAAAGATGGCCTACAGAATGAGGCACTCCATCACCTTTCCAGGGATTGACGTGACGCTGCCTGGCTGGTAGTTTCCTGTGTCCTCCTTCTTGTTCTTTTTGATGACTGGAGTGACATTTGCTCTCTCAGCCCTCCATGGATGCATCCCATCAGGGCCCATGGACTTGTGGATGTCAAGTTTGCCTAGGTGTTCTCTGAGCAAATCCTCCTGGACTAAGGGAGGGTCTTCCTCCTGACATTCATTTACCTGGCCTCCAGGGTCAGAGATCCCTGAGGGCTGGTGTTGTCAGGGAAGACTGATGCAAAGAAGGCACCAGCAACTCTGGCTTCTCTGTGTCCTCTGTGACCAGAGTCCCCTCTCCATTTGCTAATAGGCCCACATGATCCTTTGGTTTCCTCTTGTTATTGATGCTTTTGAAGAAGCCCTTTCTATTATCTTTTACATGCTTGGCCAGATTTAATTCTAGATGGGCCTTTGCCTTTCTAGTCTCATTTCTATTTAACCTGATCACCTCTCTAAATTCACTGAAAGAGGCCTGACCTTACTTTCATCTCCTGTGAACTTTTTGCTTATACTTTAGCAATGTCAGTTCTTTATTCCTTCACAGAGGTTTCTTGTGCCCTTGGCATGACTTGTTTCTCATTGGGGTGCATTGTTCTTGAGGCTGAATGAAGTGAGCCTTGATTATTGACTAACTACCTTGGACCCCTCTTTCCTGCAAGGCCTGCTCCCACAGAATTCTTCCAAGAATATCCTTAAAGAGTTAGCTGATCTGAAGCTCATGGTCACAGTCTTGCTCGCTGCCCTACTACCTCTTTGTTCAGTACTGAGCTCTACAATCTCATAATCACTACAGCCAAGGCTGAGCCCAACCTTCATCTCCAATAAGGCCTTCCTTGTTGGTAACTGTGAGGTCAAGCAGCACACCCTTCCTTGTGGGATCTGCCACAGCCTGTGACAGGAAGTTGTCATTAGTGCTTCCCAGGAACCTCCTGGCCTGTTTGTGCTTTGCTGTGCTGCTCTCCAGCACATGTCAGGGTGGTTGAAGTCCCCCACACGAACCAGGGTCTGTGGCTTTGAGCTGCTTTGGTTGCCTGCAGAATGCCTCATCCACTTCGTCCTCCTGGTTGGGCAGTGTGGAGCAAACACCCACAGAGTGTCACCTGCCTGTTTGCCCTTTTATCCTGACCCAGAAGCTCTCATCTCGCTCATCATCCACCCTGGGACAGAGCTTGATACATTTCAAGTGTTGCCTCACAGAGAGGGCAACTCCACCACCGTGCCTGCCTGAGCTGTCTCTCCTAAACAGCATGTAGTCCTTCATGGCCACATTCCACTGTGGGAGCTATTCCACCACATCTCCATAATCACAGTGAGATTGAAGTCTCACTGAGAAAGGTGAGTTCCATCTATGCTGGCATGCCTGGTGCTGCATAGGTCATTCTGTTGTCAAAAGCCCCATAAATATGGTGGTGACACCAGGTGCAGGAGCTGTGTATTTTTATCTTATGTGGAGTGCATAGTGGGAAACTAAAAGCTTTGTGAATAAAATATTCATTTTGTGTGACCTGAATGTGCAACTTGGTTTTAATAGTTCTTTCTGTTGCCTCTCCAGTCAGTAGCTATGATTGTGTCTGACAAAGCTGAAGTCGTGCTACCGGGTATGAAAGCCTTGTTCCACATAGGTCGGTGATCATGTAGTTTACTGGAGGAAAATGGCCTCTCCAAGGTTATATTCCCTTACAGTAACAGAAAATGGGGTCTGGCACGTGGCCAAAAAAATAAAAGCATGTCTTTCAGACACAGGGAACCCTTGCTTTCTTTACATGCCTTTCTCGAGGCAGGAAAGGAGCCAGACAGAATTGCAGAGTGGCTTTTGATGGGCAAGATGTAATGCACCCATGATTAAATTGCTGCTGTGCAGGCAGTGAGGGATGAAAATGATGAAGTAGCCACATCAGTGAACAAGGGAAGGGCTGTGCATGTCATCTGTCTGGACTTCTGTAAAGCCTTTGACACCGTCCCTGACAACATCCTTCTCTCTTAATTGGAGAAAAATGGACTTGATGGATGAACTGCTTGGTGGATGAGGAATTGGTTGGATGGTTGCATCCAGACAGTAGTGGTCAAGAGCTCGATTGGTGACAAGGATGTCCCTTGGGGTTTTGACTGGGATCAGAACTGTTTAATGCCTAATGAATTGCGTTGGCAGTGGGATAGAGCACAGCCTCAGCAAGTTTGCAGATGACACCAATCTGAGTGATGCAGCTGGCAAGCCTCAAGGATGGTATGCCATCCAGAGGGACCTGGACAAGCTTGAGATGTGGGCACATGCATATGCTTCATGAAGTTCAACAACATGCATTTGGGTTGGGGCATCCCCTGGTATCCATACAGACTGATTGAGGACAGCCCTGCCAAGCGGGACTTCAGGGTGCTGGCGGGTGAAAAGCTGGACATGAGCTGGCAGTGTGTGGACAGCCCAGGGAACCAACTTCATCTTGGGCTGCATCAAAAGCAGTGTGGCCAGCAGGTCAAGGGAGGGAATTCTGCCCTTCACCACTCTTGTGAGACCTCATCTGGAGTGCTGCATCCAGCTGTGGGACCCTCAGCACAGGAAGGTCATCGACCTGTTGGAGCCATGGAGGAAGGCCATGGAAATGATCAGAGGGTTGGAATGCCTGTCTTATGAGGTCAGGCTGAGAGATGAGGTTGTTCAGTGTGGAGAAGAGGGGAGACCTTACAGCACCTTCCAGTATCAAAAGAGGGCCTACAAGAAAGCTGTGGACAAACATTTTAGCAGGGCCTCTTGCAGTAGGACAAAGGGGAGTGATTTGAAACTGAGAGTAGATTTAGATGAGATTAAGGAAGAAATTCTTTATTTTGAGGGTGGTGAGACACTGGAACAGATTACCTAGAGAAGCTGCTGATGCCCAATCCCTGAAAGTCTTCAAGATCAGGCTGAACCTTCAAGGGGTTTTTAGCAACCTGGTCTAGTGGTCTAGTGAAAGGTATTCCCCCTTGCTGCAGGGAATTTGGACTAGATGACTGTTACAGGTCTCTTCCAACCCAAGGCATTCTATGATTCTGTCATCCTTTTCTCTTGTGCCAAGTTACTGGTGACCCAGACACACATGGCATGGGGGAAGACACCCACAAAATTACACTGAGAAGATCAACTGGGTACAAAGCCTCCTCTCAGAGAAATAAGAAGGCTACCTATGTGTGGTTGTGTTTTCTGTGGACTGCATGTTAAACTGTGCCTTTAAAGTTCTCAAACTTGGGTTGTTTCATATTTTGATTTTCTTACTGAAATCTGAAGTTCAGTTAAGGGGAAAGGCTGAGGCTATCTCCTCTCTTGGCTTTTTTTCAAGCCAAAATAAGAAGGGTCAAGCGCATTAAAGCATCACCATTACATTTGGGCTGCTGAGTAGAAAGGCTGCTCTGTGTGTTGTTATGCTAACATGTCCTCCAGGAAATGTTCAGCACTGGGTCTTTCATTTTAAACACGAGCCCTCTCAAGTTCCTATTAGAAGTGAGATGCTTACATGAGAGACTACCTGTAATTTTCACAGGATTTTGTAATTGGACGTGCAGCTGTAAAGAGCTTGACTTTTAGAAGTGTTTTGAGCTGCAAAACCCTTACACTTAAGGGAACCACAGATGCTACTGTAAAGGGGACAGCTTTCTTTGGTGCCCTAGAAAAGAATGGCAGAGCTAGTGCTGACATCCTCCAGCAGAAAAGTTGCTTGTGAATGGTCTTCTGTGTACATATTTTGTGTGATGTTACTGCCTTTCCGTGGTGTACATAATGCAAGCTGAAGCCTCAGGTAATATGGAAGAAGTCTCAAGTCTTTACCATGATGTCATCCGATTAATTAAATTTGGTTAGAAAACCCTGGTGTTATAAACATCATTGGGAAAAAAAAATTACCTCATTTGTTTTGGTGTGCATGTGTTAAAACGAGGTGGTGCAAAATGGGAAGGATGTCAAGATCAACCTTCAGACCTGTGATGTGGCATTCCACTTCCTCAGCAGGTCTGAGCTGCCAGCTGCACAGCCAAAGGCATAGTAGAAATTCACTGCATTTGATAACTTTAATTGTTTTCAGGGCTTATGGTTTCAGGACTGGACTTCGTGTGTAAAAGGACTGTGTCAGCTGACATTGGTCAGTTAATATCGTTTCTCCCATTGCTTTTCCTGATGTACTTTTAGACCATTCTGCCCTTGCTGTTTTGTTACCTATGAGCTGCAGAAGGTTGCAAGCAGGTGAAATGGAACTGAGATAATGCTTGAGTATTTCCTCTGACTGTTTGGCAATCCCTCCAATGCTGGATATCACTTTGAAGAACAAGAGAGGGAGAAGCAAGGGGTGAGGTTGCAGAAATACGGGGCGATGACGCTTTTTGAAGCATAGTTGGTGTATTGATTCCGAGATCATTTTGACAGCTGGAGCTCATGTTCAAGTCTAATGACAAACTGATGAAAGCATTGGGACCTTATCAAAGCATGGCATTGTTATTCATCTTTGCTGATTTGATAGCTTCTACCAGACTTTGCACTTCTCACCTTTCCACTGAGCATTTTGCATGTCTTCTGACGATGTGATTGGCAGGGCAGTGGGACTAGGAAGGTGTGTTGCCAGAGTTGGTTTTGGATTTTACTTTTATGAGCTTGGACTTCAAGTCTTTGCCAATGTCAGTTTGCAGCACAATGAAAATTTCACAGCACAGTACATTACTTCTTAGTTTCTTCTTTCTGTTCTGTTGTGAGTGGTTGAAATTAATTTGCTACAAAAAACTGTAGCAGCATAGAGTTGCATGCTGAAGGGTGGTTGTAGGGAATCCTACCAGTGTGAAGGTAGGATAATATGATGATATTTTAACAAGCTGCATTGCAATTTCTTGATTATCACATGGTGATATAATTCCTCCTTGAGTGTTCTTGTATTGCCTGAGTGTCACAATTAAACAGTTCATTTGCTAATTATCATTAAAGGTAGTTTTCTTCTGCTAAGGGATATTGCCTTCTGCTGTTGTCATCCTCTGTGTGAGATGGTTGTAAAAGTAGCTGATTTGATGGTCTGCATGGAATATCTGACACATGAAATATGGTGTACTAAAATGGGAAATATCAGGTTGTAAATTTGGATTTCCCTGAGCAAATAATTATGAAAAATTCTTAGCTTTTTATGAAAAGAAGAATAATGTGGCACTGTATGGGGGTAGATGAAAGCTTCATTAAATACAAGGAGGGGAAGAGTATGTCAGGCCTATGTTTCAGCACCCCAGCCCACGATAAAGGAGTGGGAGATGAAAGGTGTGACCTCCCTCTTAGCACACATTCGTGACGCTGGGCTGCAGCTGGCTCTGGAGTACCTCTCAAAAGCTTCCTGTAGGCTGGCCTTCAAAACAGAGAGTCTGCAGTGACCCAAGAAGCTACGATGTGCAGACAATTCATGTAAATGTGTTTCACTTTATATGCACAAACTTCATGCTTTCCAGAAGGGAAGATGCTGTCCTCATTTGCCAGTTGGTGGGTGGGTCAGTTGCGCTGTTTGTTTTTTCGCTCCATTAGTGTGCAGAGAGCTGGTGAAGGACTCTGTCCTGGATGTTTTGGAAACACCATGTCTATGACTATACAATGTAAATACAGTATATTCATACTTAGTATGAATATATTAAGTATGTCAATGAAGTCTATGAACACTTAGACTTCAGAAGTTAATTCCTAATCTTTCCTTTTCTGTTTAGATACATATTTGTATATAAGATGACATTACAGTTGCTGCATTTTTTTTTCGTATTTGAGGATATTTTGCTACATCTATTTTCAGGCTTAAAATAATTTCTTCCTTAAGAGTTTTATTTACAGTAAAGCAGACATTTCCTCATTGTCTTATTGTATTTTTAATGAAGTAGTAGAAGCTTATAAAGTAGTCAAGTGAGTGTTTAAATAAAATCATAAAAACCGTGCTGTCACTCTAGGCTTTGTTTGAAATTACTTGTGTATGTTCAGTAATTAGTGGTTCTGTTGGGAAAAACACCTCTTTCCAGTTTCTCCTTTTTTTCTTTTTTTCTGAACACTGTGAACTTTATTTCAGATCAAAAGAGGACTGCACTGTGCTCTTGACTTGTACAGACACACGTGAGACTGGCTGCAGTGAAAGCATAGTTAGCAAATACAAAAAGGTTGGGGGAAGTGAAATCTTTCAGAAGAGCTGTGTTGTGTTGCATGGCATTGATTTCAATAACATTTTTCTTGTCTCCTAAGTAGGACTGTCTACTTTTTCTTCCATTTGTACGTCCAAGTATATATAAAAGTAGTGAAAGTAGTGCCATTAAATATATAGTCAGCATGTCCCTCCTTTTTTTGTTTTTTTAAATGCAATCATGGCTCTAAGTAGCACTATGCTTAAGCCATTAAGAACTGGTGGTTTCCAGAACAGCACCTAAGAACACACATTTTTAATAACATCCATTCCTTTGCAAGGGAAGAATTGCATATTTGTAAGACATAACATATGTATGTGTGTAGGGGAAATAATATCTGAACAAACTCATCCAGGGAGAAGTAAAAGTTGAATCAGTTGCTGCAAACTGTCCTCAGTCTGACACTGAAATTTCAAGATACTTAATTGCATACCTGCTTAGCTGACTGAGAGAAACTTTTGCATCAAGTGTTATAAATAGAAGCAGCTGAGTGATAATATCCAAAAAATGTAGGCTCTTTAAAAACAGATGTCATATTTGACCAGTAAAGACTTTGTCAGTTAAAACAGCTTTCTGTGAATTTTCTTCACAAAGAAGTCCTTCACAGCATGGTGTTATGTCAGCAAACAGAGTAGAGCTTGGTATCCTTAGCTTCAAATCAGAGGCACCTGTAAATGGTTTGGTCAGCAACAAAAGTATTTTTCCTGTGTGTTTAACTTATTGTGGCTCTTCTGTGGCATTTCTGCATCTCAGGAATTGGAAGGCTACAGATGTTCCTTGTTAAACACAGCTCAAGTATGTTTTCCATGGAGGTTTTCACTTTTTTTTCTTTCTGGTTTGAAGGCTCGGAGAGTTTCTCATCGTGACTTCATTCAGAAGTGGTAGACCTGGGCTTTGTTTGAGGTTGGGGGCTTGTTCTTTCTGTTTTGCATAGTTTGCGGGGGAAGGGGGGTATTTATTTTTGTTTGATTTTTGAATTAGCAATAGGATTATGTTAAAGTTATTGTGTGGTTATATCAGGCGAGCTCATATTTTCCTCATTTTTGGTTTAAAATTAAAAAGAAAGCCCCAAACCTGCAGGTAATGGGTAAGCATTTCTCATAAGGACTCTTTTCTTCGCCTTGTGTCCTTTCTCACCCTCACTTGGGACTCTCTTGTGCTAGCCTTTGCTGTTTTGAGGAGCCCTTTTAAACAAGAGTCTTCCGTTCATATTCACAGGGCATGAATAACACCACTGAAGTTACTTGGCTTAAGTTACTGAAGTCAGTAGGACTGTTTATCAGTAAATGCTGTGTTTGGCTGCATCCATAGTTCATGGGATCAGGCATTGGAGAAGTAAATCCTTCTGGACAAGGATTTTCTTAGCTAGCATTGAAAAGCATCATGCTTGCTTCTAGTTCTTCCACGTGAAGACCCAAAAATATTTCCAAACAGTGGTTTTTTGGACATTTCCCTGAATTCAGAATCTATTACCCTTCAAATGCACACTTGCAAGGGAGCATTTTAAAGAAGCCCTTTGTGAGCTCCCTTGTATATACAGCCTCTTAAAAAAATACACAGATATATGCAGTGGGCTTTGGTCTTGGCTGCTCATAGCATTAAATGAATCCATCTCTTTCTGCAAACTTTGTTTATGAAGACTTCCATGCTTTTTAATTTAATGGTGCATATGAAGGGTAGTGACTACTGATTCCGGACATTGGGTAGCTCGTGTGTGTTTTGGGCAGCAGATCCCCTGCCTTTGGGGCTCAGGGTCAATGCCAAATTCAGCAGCTTTACAGCAGGAAATCAGATTCCATCTGTCTAAACACTGTAAAGTTAATTTTATTCTGCAGTTAGTTATATTTGGCTTACTTGTAATAATTCTACTGATTACTTCTAGCACTCTTAAAAAAGCTTGCTGCTCTGGCTATTAGGATGTTGATTTCTTGGGGTTTTTTTGTGCTTGGGGTCTTTTTTATTGTTGTTGTTTTTAAGGGATACATGCGGGAGGTTTGGGTTTGGCGGATGGTGTGGGGTTGGGGAGGGCCAGAAGTCAGCCTGAGCGCCTTTTAGTACTCAGGATTTATCTTCTGTGGAGAAGTGTTTACATCTTTATGTTGGATGTCAAAGTTCAGCGACTCGCTGCAAGCATCTGTTGGCGCGCCTGTAAACAGAGCTCGTGACAGATGTGTGCCGGCAGCTTCCTCTGCGAGCATCCGCGGGGAGTCTGGCCTCCCCGCCTTGCACAGCCACACTTGGCTGCCCCAGGCACCCTTTGGGACCCCAGCCTGGGGGGCATCTCCTGGAAGGAGCTGCAAGGAGGGGTGGCTGTGCCTTGCTCACCCAGGCTGGCTCTGTGCTGTGCTCTTTGCAGGAAGGTGCCTGGGAAGGAAGCGACGCCGCAGAGGCCACACGTGTCCTGCAGGCCCACGTGTCCCCCTGGCCCACTGAGCTGTGTCACCCCAGCCCTCCTGGGAAGCATTTAATGGAGTGTAACTGCAATGCACAAAAGCCTCCCCGTGCCTGGGAAGGACTTAATGCAACTGCAGCGAATGATTTCCATAATGGAGATGCTGCTTCAAAACCCCAAGCGTTACTTGTCAATACCATGTTTGAGCACTGGTTCAAGTGGAAGCACTCACAGGTTGAACAAGTGTTTTGTTTATCCATGTGTGCCATCTTTCACCTTTTAAGTAGTTGCTAATTTGAAAAATCATTAATTTGGGTCTCTTAAATTCTTAAACATTGAAATATTAAAAAGGCCTTTAATTATGCTAAAGGAAGCAATATCTGTAGCAGAGAACTTTTTTCTGCTCCTAATTCAGGAGCTAATTCAGCTTGCCTTTTTATCCCTTTATATCAATAACGATATTTTTACATGACTACTGTTCTCTGAATATTTATTAAAAAGTAATAGGGAAAAGCCTCTTTTTGTGTGTGCTTTTCCCTGAACTATGTATCTATTACATTAAAAATGCAGAGGAAGTTATGAAGTACTTCTTGGATGTGTTGCATGTGTTCTGTCCTTACTTTTTTCCTGTTACTTGCCTTTCTGCCAAAACCACTATCAGTTTGATTGATTTCAGGAAGGGGAAAGTTTTAATCCTGAAGTGAGATATTTTAAAAGAAAGGCTGAATTGTAAAAAAACTACAAAGCAAGACAAAACGAAAACCTAAAAACAAAACCCAAAAACCCATCTCAACTGCCAGAGAAAGGTGATTGTATTATCCCTGCAAAATGAACTTTCTGGCTGTCAGTACATGGCCAGTTTTTGTCAGAAGTCAGGGAGTTTGCAAGTGAGCAGTCAGGAGATTTTTAATGCGCAAATGACGGGGGCAGGAGGGCTGAGCAATGACCATAAATAACTCCTTTAATGTTGGATTTTCAAGGGTTTTGTTCTGTGCTGCCTAAACATAATGGAAGTGTTTGCTTTAGCTTTACTGAAATTAATTTGTTTGGCATTAGTGTGTGGCCGTTGTTAAGTGTTTTCCTAACAATATAAATTAAATCTGTATGAACAAAAGCATTTGTCTGTGAGCAGAGTTGTTTTATACTTTTTATAAGACCTGAGTGAAAACAGTTGGCATCTGAGTCGCTGACAAAGAGGTACTTGGTTTGCTGTGGCCACGTAATGGGTTGTGGCTACGTAAACAGTTGAGATGTCAGTCTTCTCTCTTGCTTTCTGCAAAGAAAATCCAAACCATCTGTCTTTTTTTGGTGCCTTTATTATGCTTGTACTAAAGATAGCAAAACTGCTTTGTTTTAAGATTAAAGCAGATGTACACAGGCTGCCATATTAATTTCTTTTGTAAGGGAACACAGTTCAGCTGTTCACAAAACATGGGAAGGAATTCAGGCTGCATCGTGCCAAAAAACAACGACAACAATGAATCTGTAGCTCTGTGATGAACAAGCTTGTCACTTCAGTTGTTCCCTTGTTCCTAAATTCCCTTGGATGTGATGCTGGTCTCATTGTTCAGCATTGTTGGTGTTTTTAGGAACATATGGTTTAGGTTAAGCACAATTACATGCCGGGATACTTTGCTGTGCAACAGGGCACTGCTCAGTTTTGCTTTGGTGAGCCTTTGTACCTCACAGTGCAGATAAAAGGTGGATGGACACTGAGATTTTTTCTTGGAAAAGACGAGTTCAGCAAAACACAAGCGATTTAGAGTGCCCTATTTTTTATTATATAGATTTTTTATTTTATTATTCTTTTAATTAGAAAGTCAAATGACTGGATAATTCTGGACAGGAATTTACACCGTGAGGGCTTCTGAGAAAGTGCTAGTGCATGTGCAAGCACCATTAAAAAAAGTATTAATAGTGGTGTGAGCAGAGGCCACCTTCTCTCTCCCTTACAGTCAGCCACCTGGGAGCCACTGTTCATCAGAGCCATGTCCCATCCCCACCCCACTTCTCTGTGAGGGACTGAGGACTGTGCCTGAGAGTGGGAGCTGTGAAAAATCCTTTTCTCTTTGCTATTTCAAGTCATTCAAATAGTTCAAAAAGTGTAGCCATTGGGCAGGTGTGTGGGGTACTGCATTAGGTGTGCTGGTGATCCCAGCCCAGGTGCTGGATAGCAGGTATGGCGAGATGAGGTAATTAATCTGTAGGAAAGGAGACTGTGTCCACTGGGAGCTCCTCTGAGAAGGCTGCAGTGCCTCTGGCTGCATAGTGCTGGTTCTGTTGGTGGAAAGCTCATTTGATCTTTCCCCTATCCTGTAGTCGCTCTAGTAGCTCCTGAAATCTATGTCACCTCTGTGTAGCAGAAAAATACAGAAACAAAGGGGGATCTTTTGCAGCTCCAGCTACCCTTCACTGCATAAGTTAACTGTAAACAAACTAAATCTGAGCAGTCAGACTGGTGTTTCAATGCCAGATCACTTTCAAAGCCTGATGTCAGAAATACTGTTTGAAAGATGCAATACCTCTTGCAGAGCTTCAGGTTCTTTTAGCAGGCAACACAGGAGCTTCCCATTGGGATAAGATGTGTCATTGCACCCTTGGGAGCCTCATGACATTTGTATTCTTGAACATTTGAAAGTGGCTTGTTTGAAAACGTCAAGTGTTCTCATGAGAACGCTATCAGAGCAAGATTTCCCCTAAAGCATTTCTGCAGTGTGATAATAAACTCTTTCAATGTTAGCTGCAAAAGGAACTTTAAGCGCTCTTTCATAGTGGTGCTTTTATTTATGCTAAACCAGGGGAAGAAAATGTTAGTGTAGGTCATGTGCCTTCTCTTCATCCAGCACTCTTTATTTTGTAAAACAAGCCAGGTCCTGTTTAGCATACACATGGTGGAGCTGAGAGACGATTTAAAGAGATTTATCTACCGAAGCTGACTTAACCAAGGACAATCACAAAATGTACATGGAGAAAACCACTCTGTGTTGCAAAGTGATACCCTGGAGAGTTCAGAAATGCTGCAGGGCCTCTTTTTGCTCTGTAGAAAACACAGTGTGCTGCCCCTTTGCAGTTGGGTGGTTGTGGCACACCCTGGAGAGGAGAGGGACCTGTACCAGGCAGAGCAGCGTCAGTTGTCTCTAAGCAGCTTCTGGATGTTCTGGAGTTACCAGGATGTGTACATATGAGGGTGGAAGTAAAGGGTGCTTCCTCAAAGCGCCCTAGTAGTCTTCCTTGTTCATTTTTTTGTTTGTTTGAGGCAGTTTTTTGTGCCTCCTACCTGCCCTTTGTTCTGTCTTCCATGCATGGGCTCCTGTGCTTTTGCTTGTTTGGTCTCTCCAAGCTTCTGCTTCAGATTGCATTCCCATTCATCATTCATCCTGCTCATTCATCCCTGCAGCCTTGCTCCCTGCTGTTCTCTCTGACACACGAGTACATGTGTGCACGCACCGGCGTGTTAGGGCACAGGGCGGGCTGGAGGATCCTGGGGAGCACAGGGGATCTCCAGGTGGGTGATGGCATGGCTCACTGCACTCCCCAGCCAGGAGCAGGGCAGCACGAGGACCCTGCAGCAAACCTCAACAAAGCCCAAAGCCTCATTGAACCTCCTTCAGCTCAGGAGCACAAGGGTCAGATGACCTTCTCATCTTCTGTTTGCAGGCTTTGGTCAGGGAGAGCATGAATAGCAGCATGTTGGAGGTGCCAAGGGGAGCTCCAGGAGGTCTTGCTCAGCAGCATCTAGACCTTGCCAAGGGCAGGAGACCTTTCCCAAGGTGTTTGGCTCCTTAATGTCTGAGGCTCCACTGGAGGCTTGCTGCTGGATTTTTCTCCAGTGATTTATAACTTTGTAGAGCTGATGACTTTTACAGGAAAGATAAAATCTTGCCTCTTGGAAACAATTGTTCCCTTTTTAAATTAAACATCTCCAAAGAGTGGTCTGGTAGAATGTTCACGTGTCAAATCACCAGAGTTATTGTAGGCCTGAATGACACAAAAGTACTGTTTTGGCTGTGGTGATAAAAGAAGCTACTTTGAAAAAATATGCATTACTAGTAAGATCTATACCTGACACTGAGTGCTTTGTCTGAAGCTTTCCACATGTAACAGAATTGGGAAACAGATTTGGGAAGGGAACAATCTTAATAGGTAGAAGTGACACAAGCCTGTAATAAAAATAATTACATGTATTTTACTGCTGATTATTTCTCTCTTGAAAGTGTGCTTTTTCACTAGCATCAGCAAGGCGTTCTAATTAGAAGTAAATAATAAAATCCGTTCCATTATTAATGCTGCTTTCAGGCAGGCATTTAATATACATTGAAATCTGATGGTCAGACTTCATTGGCATTATCAGTGCATCATTACTGGCTTAAATGCAATTACAGAGAGTTTCTGTCACCACAAGGTTTGCTCAGGAAATGTAGAGTTCTGACAAGGATACTTCAAGGTCTGCTAGGCATTTGAGATATGTTAATGTTTTTCACATGTCCTCAGTGGGGGGAAGAAAGGGCAGTATTACTGCGTGATCAGGAAAGCAACAGGAGCGTGACAAAGGCTCAGTAAGTCCAGTACATGAGCATGTACTTCTAGGAGGAATGTGACCACTGCACTGAGTTTGTACTTGAACAAAACCCTTGATGTGGGTACAGGCTGCAGCCAGCACAGACTGTGCAGAAGGTGAAGGGAAGGCCAAGAAGGCTGCTAGGGGTCCAGCTTTACTTAAGCAGTACCCTTGGTTTTCTTCTGGATTGTTTTTCTGGGCATTTTAAAGAATGCTTACCTTACATTCCCTGTGTATGACTGTGTTAACAGATCAGACCAGACGCTGCTGTGAATATTCAGTTACTCCAAATTGCTTGCTGATCTCTGTTAATCCCAAGCATGCTGACAGTGTATGTATCAAATGCATTTGTTCCCATTTCAGAAATGAGCAGAGCTTTTGCAATGCAATGCAGAATCTTAATGCTCCTAATAGGTTGATACAGCTCTTCTGGAAAGTACTGTCGAGTGTACATATAGGTGGCGAGATGGGGAAAAGCGTGTGTAGGTGCTCACATAGATACATAGGTGTACTGTTTTGTAAAAACACTGGGCTTAGAATGTGTTTACACTGCATCACATGCAGGTCCACATCTGTAGAAGAAATGGTGGACAGCAGTAGCCTACAGAAGTTTTTTAAGTGAAGGCTTTATTTTTCACTTATAGCATCATGCTGATACTAGATTAAAGCAAAACCCAAGGCCTTGGCTAAAGAAAACAGTCAGGTAGAGTAGTATTCAACAAGTGGTATTGGTAAGCTCCACAGATGCACTTTGAAAAGTCCTTGAACATTGCTACTTGAGTCAGTGCTGTTTGAATATGAAATCCTTAAATCTGACTCTCCACAAGCTGAACAAACAGCTTACTGTATCTTATGTCTTTAGAGCAGATTAGGCAGTTTGAAGTCGACAGAGATTCAGACTCCACAGAGATTCAGAGTTGCGGAAGTTCCCGAGTCATGCTTTTTTTTGGCGTAACTTTTAACCTGTGCACAACGTGATGTACTTATCAGTTTTAGTGTGGATGTTATGTAAACACTAAGCACCTTATCACATGTGGTTCAAGGTTGCAGTTACAAGCAGTGCTTCCTCTATTTATGTATGAAAATGGTGTCTTATTAGAAGTGAGCAATGGATTAGCAAACTAGGGACAAGCATTACCACAGTGATGCTTGTAAAACAAACTCATCTTTGAAGTGATAGCAGTGGGAAACAATAGCCAATTCTCTTTTGTCAAGAAATTTCTAAAGGGACAGTTGAATTTTTATAATGGAAGATGAAATTAACTTACAAGGAAACTGTTGGAACCTGGTTCCAGTTTTTTTTTTAACACTGGCAAGTGGGATCTTGAGATGTTAGGACCCATGAATTAATGGCACCAGACTTTGCCATGTGAAAGGGAATCCAGTCCACCTCTTTCCGTTACACAGCACAGGTTTTACCTCTGTTTTAAATTTGCATTTGGGATTATGTGTCACTGATCTAAATACACCAGTAGAAGCGTTACTTTGGAAACAGTGTCCTATAGCCTCCATAGGAGCTCAAGTGTGCAGGGATGTAAAGTAGCAGGTCCTGCATTTGCAACAAGACACAATGGAAGCAGATGAGTTACTGGCTGAGGTGACCCTTCTCCTCCCAGTCTTAGTCTCCAAGTTTTCTTCTTGGCAGGCAAAAGGAGCAATCGAGCACAAGTTGCATAAAGCGAAATAGCTACCCTCTGTATTTCCAGACTTACTTACTTACTGGTCCAAAATACACTTACTTTTTGGAACAGTTTGTGAGATGATGGAAAAGTGGCACTAAAATCTGGATGCTAAGCTAGTAGTTTCATCTACTCCTGTAATTAAGCTCTGAGCACTTGTAGCTTTGTTGAATCTCTTTTTTATTTGAAGCTAATTTAGTTTCCAATCTGGCAGGAACTGTCCCCTTAATGTTAGTTTTTTCTTTGCCCTCCTTGGCACAGTGCATGCTTTCCAGAGACCAGCATGTTCTTTCTGTCTGGGGAAGGCACCCCCACTATGCTGATGTACTTCTTGAATTATACAGCTACTACCAACATACACATCCCTAGAGTGAGTAACAGCTCTTTGCAGTACATGTGTAAATATTTACATCCATTTCCCTCCCACTTGGTAAAGCACTCCATTTTTGTACAGTACAAAGTGCTTTGTATACAGAAAAAAACACATTGTTTAGTTGGTAGGGTTTGTTTTGAGGGGGTGGTATGTTTATTTAACAGAAGGCCAAACGAGTTGTAGCATGCATTTTGTGGGGTAGTCCTGCTTTCATCCAGTTTCACAGCTGGGCCAGCAGATTTATGACGAGGTGATGGACTTCTCCAAGGTCAGACAGTGAATCAGTGGTTGGGTAGAACCTCAGGTCTTGCTGACTCCAGCACTTTGTTTAAAAGTTCCAGCACACAGCTCTGGCTTTGCAAATCACTGCAGCAAATAAACCAAACTTAACCTCAGCCCCACAGTTAATTTCAATAAACAAATTTTGTGGGGGCTGTTATGCTTATTTAAAATTAGCTTGATTGGTACTGATAGGCTCAGACCTGTCCTCACAGTGGGGGGAATTCTGGAAATTATTGTGGTGATTCTTTTTCACTCTTTGAAAAGGTTTGAATGCTTAAACCCACAAATTTAATGCAAGTGAATGTGTGCATCAGCTGCTGCTGTTTTATGTTTGTTGCAGAGCAGTAACTCATGAAGATCCTCATCCATTTGTTACACTACTGTACCAAGTAGGGCATAAAAGCAAAAGTGACAAATTTGTAGTGCCAGAACAATTGGAAAACTTATGGAAGGTTTTGCTGGCATCTCACTGTGTTGCAGTCAGGTGGGGTGAGCTGCAGCAGTGAGCATGGCTGGGGCTCCTGCAGCCAACCCTGGCAGCAGCTGTGCTTGTAAGGAGCAAGTGCCTCCCTGGCATTTTCCTTACAGGAACATGCAGTATGGCCACACATGTGGTCAGAGGGGCTGGCTCTTGCTCCTTGGGACTTGCAGGAGAGAGGTTTCTTAGGTTTGGAGCTCTCTCCAGGTTTTTTGTGCTTGCAATTTTAACTTTTTCCAGATTTATATAGATGGCAGGTTCCGGCTGTTGGCTTCAGCCAAGGGCATCACAGGATGCTTGGTGACAGAGGTGAGTTTGTGTATGCTATTTGCTAATTTCCAGTTATGAAACTTAAGAAGTGACCTGCATTTCTGTTAGACAAAAAAATTATGAGTCTACCACTGGCAAAACAATTAGTGTCTGTGTCAGCACAGGTTTGCCAGCAGCAGAGCATCTTGCTACATTGTCCTGACATGTCTGCTGAGTTTGGAGGCACCCGGAGTGGTGGGACTTCCATGGTTCGTCAGCATCAGTTCCTACTTCCTTCCTTTATGCTGCTTCATCTGAATTCATGCCTGGCTATCCGTGTCTGAATGTGCAAGGCCTCATGAATAAAGTCTGTAAAATATAGCAATGAAATTATTATGTAACTGTTTTGGTTTGGATTTTTTTCTTTACTTTCTCATCAAGCTGTATTTGAACAGGCATGTGGTTTAATTTAATTTTCTCATCAAAATGTGCTGTTGCCAACTTCAGGTTTTAAAACTTTCTTTTGTGATTGACTGCAGTATTCCTGGGGCACTTCTTTGTGATTTTTTTTTTCTTCTTTGTCTTCTAGATATGGATGGAAATGGATACATTCAATTCAGTTCTTTTGTGATAACTGAGTTTTGGCCTTGATTTGAATTCCTCTTATCACTTGTGTCTGCATGCAAAAGTTAGAGCATGTCAGGAAAGTAAGGTATGCTCTCACTATCTGTCAGATGCAAGGCAAAAATAAAATCTCCAGCTTTATGCATTTTATAGTAAATTAATGGAGATCTTATCGTTTGTTAGAGATGTATATTACTAACCTCAGCTGAAAACTTGATGTGTGGTAGGAAATCAAGCTAATACTTGCTCCATCTACTAAAAGGAGCAAGCACAGCAAGAGGCCAGGATAATGAGATGAGTATAAAGGGAGCAATGAATTTTACTATAGTTTTGAAAGCTCATTATGGAGCAACAGGTTTGTGAAGAGGCTTGGAAGAAAAGCCAGCTCTTGCTGTTGTAGTACAAATGGAGTTTGAACTTTCTTTTAAAAGATCTTGAGTCTGTTACAAATGTATTGAACTACATGGTAGTGGTAAGTGTCTGAGTTTTGGTCTCTGAGCTCATGGAAAACTTAGTTTCTGGGAGTATAAATTTAGTGTTAAAAGGCCTGTTATTCACTTCTTGGTTTGTGTTTGAAAGTAGGTCTGCAGGTCAAAAAGAAGAACAAACCCAAACCACCTCCAAACCGTGCTCTTTGCTTTTCTATTTTGTTTGAGAAGAATTACAACTTTTTTATTGTAAATAGTCTGAAACAGTTCTGTAACCATGGGAACATAAGTATTTTTCCTTAATAGAAAATACTAACAAATACACCCCATTACACTTTCCAGCTCCAAGTCAGTTTAGCAGCCATATGTGCAGCAGTTCTCTGGGCAGTACCTGCAGTGATTTTCACATGTGTGCGTTGGGTTTAGCCAGAGATCCTGTTGCCATCCCTGCAGGGTGGATGTAGCCTGAGGTTGGTGAGGTGAGCATCCAGCAGGGTGAAAGCTGTCTATCTGATGTGAGCACAGAGTGTGGTCGCTGGAATAACCAGAATCTGCACTCCTGGCAGTCTCTTCCCACTGGAAAGAAACATTTACTGGTTGCTGATCTGAATGCACTTCTTCGCCCAGCGATCTAGCGGGAGTGCTTGCCTGAACTTGTCCCAGCAGTATTATCTTCTGAGATCTTTAGACAAGGTGGTGGTGTCTTACTAACATTTAAAACTCCTTTGTGCTTTGGGAGCATGTCTTCTGCCCCTCCTACCTAGCATATTTTGTGCCTTGATAGCTTGAATTGTGGAATCTCTGTTTCTTGTGGTCAATATGCCATTCAAAGAATCTCCCTGTAATGTTATGCTCCAACAAGATGTCTCTCCACTGGTTCAAAACATCTTTCAGAGATCACTGAGTTGCCAAGGCTTTGTATTTGAACTCACATTTTGCACCATTGTTTAGGAATGAGGTTGTCTTTCACCCCTCCTTTTCTTCCCAGCACTTTCATTTTTCACTTTCTAGGAAGTGGGTTGTGCAAAGTCAAAATAAAAATCTCTGTGTGGGCACTGCTATCACTGTAACTTAGCTGATTAGCAGAGTGGTTTCACTGCAGTGGTGCAGTTGTATGAGGAGGACATGCTTCCAGTCAAGTGCTGATTTTCTGGGAGCAAAGCTGTTCTCAGTTTCTTCACAACTGGGCAGAAAAATTTCCTTTAAGTCCAAGGACCCCAGGCCAGTCAGCATGGTTTGTGTCTCAAATGCACATGGAAAAGGGTCAAGTGATTTCAGAAATAACTGATACAACTCTCTTGAAAGGGGTTTGACTTCAAGTTGCTGGTGCTGTAATAGAAGGAAAGACCTGTGGACTGCTGGAGCCTACAGAACCAAGGGAATAATTTTTGAGTTTTTTCTTTTGTGCATGTTTTAATTGGATTGAACTGTGCCCCAAGGGGCCTGGAAAAACATTTTGGCAGGTGCGCTAGCACTTCGCTACTGTGTGGACAGCCTGCTAACCCTGGAACAAGTAACCCCAGTAGCCCCATGAGCAAAAGAAAATTCACTGAAAAAGCACCATCAGTGTAATCATTCTGAGGTCAAGGGCCTCTGCTGGGAAAACCTCATATCTGTGATTCACAGGATGCATCAGCAGGATCTGGTGTAGACCTGTCTTAATGAGAGAAGCCTCTGGTGATGAGAAGTGAATTTGTGAGGAGACCAGTAGATGCTTGCTCTCCATCAGCAACCCCACTTATCTGGGTGCTTGAGTTATCTTGCAGGAGCAGGAGCAGATGGATGGGATCAAAATGAGTGCTGTTTCACCTTTGTTATTGACTGATGAGTTGTGTGCCTGCCCTGAACTTTCTTTGGCATATCCTCTCTGGAAGAGCATCCATGTTAAACCTTCCCCTCACCAACAGGCTTCTTCTGCACATAGCTGGGCTGCAAGCTCTGCTTGTCTGCCTGGGAACTTGAAGCAGTGTTTATGGATTCTCTCTTTTTGTGCAACATCTGATAAGGGGACCTATTTTGGTCTTGGTCAGATCAGTTAAATCAAACCCTATTAAAAATGATAATTGAAATCAGGTGCTCTAATTTAGATAGTGGTGGTAACCTGTATAGCTTGCTTTTAGGGATGTTATATTTCTTTCCAGCTGCTGTTGAATATTTGATATTAAGATTTTGGGCTCAACTTCCAGTACCTGAGTTTGAGCCTCTTCAAGCAATTTCCTTCTCTCAATGTTTCAGCTCCAAAGAAACTCAATTTGGTGCTTTGGAAAGTTCAAGTTATGCCTATGTGCTTTTTAAAAGTGGTCATTCTCCAGCTATGGGGAGAATGCTCTCCTGTGAGGTGTTTTTTCTTCTCACAGTATAGTAGTGTGTTTGCAGAGAAACACAAGATTGTGTATTTTCTGTTGAATCTGCAAAGCATGCAAGGCCTTGTAATGGTAGTATCCACAAATTTGTTGGTTTGACTGAACTTTTTCAGATGAATGAAGCCCAGAATTAAGAACTTCCAATACGGCAGTAGTTTTATATTCTTTATATACATATATACATATATATATATATATATTCTTTATATAATACAGGGATCTCATAAGAATAGCTTAACTTTTAAATTTTAATTTAAGATTAGTTTTTAAACCATACTAGAAAAAAATAGTACTTTCTTTTCAAGACTTGCCTGTCTTGAACTAAATGGAGCGTTGGGTGATTCTTCGTTTGTGCCTCTGTGGATGTAACTCATTGTTGGAGGTCTTTGTGGGCTTTGCCTTGTTAGTTGTGTCTTGTTTGTCAGAGTGTATGCTAACAAAAAAGTGTATGAAGATACTAGTATAAAGATTTCTACTTGAAGCCATGGTAATGCAGAATGACAAATAAATAATGGATCTTTTATTTGAATAGTAACAGTTATATATCTCTGAAAGGATGGAAATAGTATAACTCAGCAGACTTTTCTAGGAAATAATCTCTTTTACATAATAAATACTTCATATATGTTTGTGTTACAGGGTAAGGAAACTACTTTTAGAGCTGGTGTTGTGGTGTGTTTTGACAATGAAAGAGCTTGCAATACAAATGTTAAGGCTTTTTTTTTGTAGGATCACTCATTTTTCATGTTTTGCAGTTGATATAGAATCATTAAGTCACTTGTTATGTGTCATCTTGTGCAATATAGAGTCAGTTCTATATTGAATTACTGATTTGCGGCTTGGTTTGAAAGGGGCCTTAAAGATCCTGAGGTTCCATTTTCCATGCCATGGGGAGGGACACTTTCCACTAGACCAGGTTGCTCAGGGCCCCATCCAGTCTGATCTTGAGCACTTGCAGGGATGAGGCATCCACAGCTTCTCTGGAAAACCTGTCATGTCTGGTTACTTTTTTTTATAATCTGTGGATATGACATCTGGGACAGTAACTCTGAAGTCACTGATTACTGTGGTTTTCTTGTTAATGGGACTAATGACCATCAGTTAAGTGGGCTCAGTTCCATACCTTCAGGAGTGTTTGTGGCAATAAAATGACTTCAAATAAAATGCTTGTTGGCCATGTTTGTGTGTAGAAGTCCTGCTAATGGAATGCACTTTTTCCCCCCTTCTCCACCTTTTGTTCTAACTGTGGCAAGCTTAAACAATTACTCAAAGGCCCAAATCTGACCTTCAATCCACAGCACTTGACTTTTGACAAGACATGATGTCTCTTTTAGAATCCAACTGTGCTGCAAATGGTGGTGCAGTGGCAACCAGTCTTGCCCTGCTGTGTCCACAGATACACTTTACTCATTTGTTGCTTCATGAAACATCTTTATTGCTGAGGATGTGTTTCCATGATTGCCTTGATATTAGGCAAAACTACAGTCCTACAATCACACTTGAATTTGGGTATTAGATGGTACTTCTGTAACACCTTTATGGAACTGCCAAGATGTGCCCGTCCTATGATCTTTACTTTCCACACCACTGAGAGTGGATTTCCCTGCATGATGTAAAATGTGATGGGACATGATTGAAGCCATGGGCTTAATGGCTTTTGGATGATGACATTTGAAGTTGGGAGTCACACAGAACATCACTAAACTTGGGCTTTAAAAATCAGATGGGCAAGAGTTGCACAAGAAGTGCCTGTAGAGAAGTTTCTACTACTAGTTTAAGTTAATATTGTGAATAGCAAAAGGCAATATCCAAACGGATGGTTGCAAATGCAAGATGCTTTAGGGGGAAGGAAAGAGATTTGCAGTACTTCAAGGCTTAGACTTTGCTAAACAGAAACTGAATTTATGTATGTCTGTTTTTTTTCAATGTTACACAGCTGTTCAGATTGAAAGATCATAATGGTCTTTTTTGGTTCCTAATCTTTGGCTGTAGGATTGAAACATGCTCTTGTTTCTAGAAACTTCAGATTTAATCTGCCAGACTTTAGTTCCTTGCAAAAAAATCATGGCATTGTCAGAGCAGGAGAGAGCTTATGTGTGGAACCAAGTCACTGGATTTTGCCAGTCAGTGTAAGCCTAGGACTGAGCTCTGAAGCATACACAGGTGAGATAAAGCAGGTGAGAAAAATAATAAAATAATAGAATAATTTTGGTTGGGAAAGACCGCTAAGATTGTTCAGTCCAGCTGTTAACCCAGCACTGCCATTGCTTGAGTCATGTTAGATCAGTACTCTCAGGGTAAGGTGACATTAGCTCAGGCCCTGGGTAGCAAAACTAAATGGTTCTTTAACAGATCCTTTGTCTTCTAATCTGAAGCTGTTTGTTCTGTAGAAAGATTTTCAGTGTTACAGCTTGTATGCTGTACTGAACCTACGTTCAGGCAAATATACCCATCAGCTTGTAAGTTACATGGATAAAACCACTCAGACAAACTCTGCATTTTTTTTCTTCTACATACCTTGCAGTAGAACTTGCTTTCTTTCTAAAGAGAAGGAGGAAAAAAAAAGAGAAAATGAGAAAAATTAAAGTCCCTGCTCACCTTGCATTCCACCAGAAATCAAAATGAGCAACATAAGGAATTTTTCTGACTATTGGAAATTTATGGTGAATAATTCTAGCATTTAGAGAGATAGGGATGTAAAAAGCCAGGCAACCAATACAATCCCCAGTGTCCTTCAGTGCAGGGCATTATGACACTCACACCTGCCTGGGCTTATCTGCCATCAGTTCAGCTCCATCCTGGGTGGACATGCAGCTTCATTCCCTGTTCTCCAAGCCTGTTTCACATTCAGGCCCATGCACTGAAAGTGTCTGTTACAAAAAGAACAACTGGTTGGTGTCCTAACGGGGAGATTGCACCCTCAGCAAGATTGTGTATATATAAGCTGAACCTTTCTTGGGAGGTGAGAAGAGTCATGTCTTTAGGGGAAGAGAACATTGAAAAGACAGCCTTTTTTAGCTAGCAGAGGAGTTTTCCTCACTGATCTATAAGGCTGAATTCTGACATACGTATTTATCAGAAAACACAGTAAAATAAACTTCTTTGCGTAGCTGAGAGTAGCCTGGGAAGCTAATTAGAGGGCAACACTATTCATTAGTGCACGAGATTGCCATGTCCATGTGTCTCTCTCACAACCTTTCCTCCAATGCAAGCTATCAGAAAAAGTGGTCCAATTTTAATCTGTTTGTTCTAATCAGGGGTTTGTAACATGTTAAGGTAATTCACAGTATTTCACATTGGACTTCTGACTAGCCCTCATTTAAAAAAAAAAAAACATAGACTGGAGCTTTTACAGCTTCATGTGCTTGAGGTTTGTCAAAGTAAATTCAAAAACAAACTATATCCTTACAAAGACAGAAAAATACTGGTGTATTTTTCTTTGCAGCAACAGTTTGGGCTTTTCTTTTCAGGGCAATAAACATTATGGTTGTGTGTAAAGCTACCAAGTAATTCTCTCAGTATAAGACATCTTTGTTGTCTGTCTCCGTAATTCCGACACATATACTGAAGTACTGTCCTTATTTGGGGTGGAAAAAACAGTGCTGTGAATTGCTCGTTGCTGGTATCATGGGAACTAGTTGTAATTGAGCTTCTCCAACATACACCTACATGCTATCTGGTATGTGATCCAACTGTGGTTTTCAAATGTAAGCACAGGCAAGCTGTGGAAAATAAAATTGCACACACACCTTTTAATAAGCAGAGCCACCTTCATGTGTGTTCAGTATGCCCTTTTGCTTCTTGCAGGGCAGGAGTTTTATAGTTCAAATGCAAACCAGCCAGTTTATATGCTGATTTTATGGGAGTAACATATAGAAGAGACTCTCAAACTTTTACAGCCAAGAGCAACTTCTTTGCCTTATCTGTATATAGCACATGTTTTCACACATAAAGCAATATCCATGCCATGCAATAACATTTCTGACATGGCTTGGAAAAGTATTGCATCTCTTGACCCCTCCATCTGCCCGTATCTGTGGATTCATGTCCTGCAATGACCAACTGGTGCTCTTGGCTCCTCGGCAAGTTGTAGCAGTGCCTCTTACTTGCCTTTTTCTCCAAAGCCTGCCACAGGAGTATGGTCCAGACAAGCTATATTCAAACCTTCTATCATTCCTTTAAAAAAAAAAAAAGTTCAGATTTGGTATTTAACATCCATAGGCTTTTCACAAGTGCAATGAAAGGAGATTCTTACCTTCACAGTAAGAGAAAATGAACAGTATTATATGCAATATTATCTCTAAGGATGTAAGAAAAGGGAACTTGTAGAGACTCTTAAGACAGAGGAAAAGGTTTGTTAAGCTGTTCTGTGAATTCTTAGGCTCCTGGGCCTGGTATATTTGCTCATGCTCCTTGTAATAGTACCAAGCAAAAGAATATAACATTGTTTTTCCCAAAACTAGACATATTAAAATTTAGTAGTGTTTTCATATTTGTACTTAAAAAATCTCCAAGAGGTCTTCGTACCAGACACTGTAAAACTTTACAGCAAAGAGGTAGGGTTTTTTCCTAAAAAGGTTTCAGTCAAAGAAAGAGTTCACACTGGCATTCCTAACAATGTATGCTTTATTTGAGTAAAACCAAATTTACTAGTATATATTTGAGAGAGCCTAAGTAATTAGTACCTGACTATGTAACCTGTCTGAATAATGCTCTTGCAGCAGTGCAGGAATGCACTATGCCACTTCAGTCCAGGTTAGAAAGTGACTGTGCTGCTTGTAAATAAGCAATTTCTCTTTTTCACAGTCTAAAGTTGTAGATATTGAACTTGAGGATAAATGTGCATTCATGTCCTTTCCCTTATTTCTGCACCTTTTCAAAACAAGATACAGTTGCATTTCTTTTTAGTGAGTGTGTCACTTTTTTTTTTTCTTTTCTTTTTACTCCACTGCTTCCATTTCCCTTCACTATGGTTTCATGATGATTGAACCATAGTGAAATATTCAGCTGGTTTTGTTGATCTTAAATCAGAGCAGTTCTTGGGCAAGGGAGGTCTGGAAAACTTCAGTGAGTGCTGTTCCCCCCCTAAAAAGTAAATGAAAATATCATAAATGAGCTGTCAGGGGTATTCCAGCCTGTCTGACTCAGTGAAGGCTGGCATGTGGCTGCAGGAAGCCTCCAAAGCCAGCTGCATGTGGGTCTGAGGGCTCTCAGTTAACAGGGGCCAGTTGGGCTCTCAGGGTGTGGATCTGGGTTTCACGTTTGTAATGAAAAAGGCTTAACTGCCTTGGCTGCTATCTTACGATACATGTGGCTTGGTTTCATGCTTGTCCAAACCTGTTTTGTTCTTCCTGGCAGCAGACTCTCCTCTTGCTGCAGCTAACAGTGCTGGGAAGGTTGGGGGTTGGAGAGCCAGTCCCCGTTACATGGGTTTGAGAAGTTTCAGATTTCCTTGCTGAACACTGTTGGGACTTTCCAGGGCAGTTCAGTGCAGCGTTGGTGGGCACCTTGTTGCGAGGGTATCATGCAAACATGAGAGCCCCGGGAATCTTGAAGCTTTAAGTTTTGCTGTGTGCAGAGCTAGCAAAGGGCCTGGGTAGCTTTTTAGGAGGAATTCCTGGTTGAAGAGAGCAAAACAAGGCCCTGCTGCAACAGGCTGACCAGTAGCAATGCTCACTGACCCACAGCACTTCTCCAGGAGCTGTTAGTGGTCATCTGCTGGAGGCTGCTGTTGTTGTCTAAGCACACTGGTCCTGGAGAAGAGTAGGGTTCCAAGGGCAGAATATACTCTGTAGAACTGCAAATTAGGACAACTTCGTGCTTTTCTGAAAACAATGTTTTTGATGGTTTTTGATGCTGAAATCTCCTTGATTACTTAACATATCAGAATATAGTATTAAGAAAAGCCCAAGTTTTTGCTTACTGTATAGAAATGCAGAATTATTCCAGTTTCTTCCTCCTTTCTCCCACCTTTCACCTGTCAGTTACTATTTTTGCCAAATCACCTGAGCAGTGGTAGGAGCAGAGGGACCCCCTGCCCTCTGCAGTGACCCGTGGCTGTCTGCTGGTAGGGAGGCAAGGTGCCTTGCTCCTTCCCTCTGCAGACACAGGGTCCTTTGTCAGAGTCCTGCTAGCAGGGCATGCGAGAACAGTGCCACTCAGGAGGGATTATTGCAAAACTATAATTGCAGACCTGAGCAGCCAACCCTGCAGTAATCATACACTCACAGTTCCTGCCCAGCATATGGAAGCTGGGATGTTTATTTTTTTATTTGTACACTGAAGCTGACAATCTGGTGTATAGCCATCTCCCTATCTTGTGAGAGAAGCAGGAGTGTGAGGCACCCCAAGTTCATGCAGGATGTCCTGGGAAGAGCAGCATAGCCCCAGTTAGCCACAGAAACAGCACTGTGGACTAGGCTGTTGAGGTTCAGTGCCTCAGCCTCTGAGGAAAGGGGTTCACTGGTGTGCAGAGCTGAAGCTGATCTTCTCTTTATCTCTGGCAAAGCCAATTAACCCATGCCTGCTGCATGCAACTTTCTGTCATGGCCTCTTTTACCCCTTTTGGCACTGCCACAGGCTGTGGTGAGCTTCAATAGTGGGCCCAGGGAGATCAGCAGGAATGCTGAGTGAATGACCAATCCCTTCCTAGACCCAGGCAAGTTCTACGCATGGGTTGTCACATGCCTCTGGACCACATGGACTGGGATCCTGGTTAACACACATTGGTAGGAGGAAGCTACTCATGCTGTGTGAAGCCAGCTGGAATTCAGTTCCAGCCTAGCCTATGAGATAGGGTGAAAACCTTTTCTGTCCCAAGACAGTGCTGCTCCTACCAGTGGTTATAAATGGGACTGGCTAGTTCTGAGTCTGGATAAACCACCTGCACTATTTTTTTTTTTTTGACAGTTCTTCCATTCTAGCAAAAAATAATTTGTTGATATTTAGGGTGCCTTCTCAGGCAGGCAAACTGTGCTGTTGGACCAGTGCTAACTTGGATAGATTAAAAGGCAGCTTTGGACACCTGCTGAGAGCTGGTCTGTTGCTGCCCACAGTGTAATTGCGATTATCTCTGCATGTCAGCACCATGCACATAGGTAAGAAGGGGTCACCTCCTCCCACGGTTGTCTAAGGGCACCTTCCAGTTATCTTAGGTCAGAACTGGAAAAAATCCCAGCTGCTCTTCAGCTGAATTAATGGCTGTAGTGACAGAGGGAGTGGCCTTGCTGTTTCTCCTCAGATAGCACTTTCCTGAAAGCCTGATGAATTGTTTTCAGGTCAAGACACATGCTAAAAGTTAACTTTGGAATGACATAGCCTTGTTAATGAGGCTGCTATGGAATCTGTACTGTGTGCTTAGGTTTGGGGGAAATGCCCAATGTTTCATGTTCACCTGCCTGTAATTCTGCTCTGAGCATTCTCCACTGTGCGTTATGGGTCATCATGTCCATATTTGTTTTCATGGACAGGCGTCCTTAGGAGCTTACTGTATTCAGGGCTTCAGTTCCTCCCTTTTCTACCTCTCGCTGTCTCTCTCCTCCCCCAGTGTAGATTACCATTGTACACCTGCAGGTTTTGGGGGAAGTTGAGTAGACAGTTACCATGTTTAAAGGACTGCTTTGAGCTGCAGATAAAATATGCCTTTGGCTGTCTTCCTAGCGGTATAGCTGTGTCAAAATCTCTCACCACAGGCAACCTGCAGGAACAGCAGGTAGTAAAAGCTGGCTTAATGAAAAGCCCCTCTGATCCTTTAAAGATGAGAAAAGAGTGAGTGAGGGGCTGATGTTCAAGCCAGGGTTGTACCCAGTTTTTGTATTCTGGCTTGAGCAACAGTAAGTAGTGCCAGGGGTGTGGGTGGGAGTGTGGCGTGCCAGAAAAGGGGAGGGGTTGGTTTGTCTTTACAAGGCAATTAGTGATACTGTGGAAATGCCATTTTGTAATACTGTTGAAAAAAGAGATTAAAAGTTAACTTTAAAAAGAAATACAAAAGGGCTTTTGCTGTCTTCTAAAACAAATAACTCATGCTTTAATTTGTATTTAGGCTTTCACAAGCAGAAATTACATGAATTGTCAGCAGGGTTAGGCTAGATATTAGGGGAAGGTTCTTCACCCAGAAGGTGGCTGGGCACTTGAACAGGCTTCCCAGGGAAATGGTCATGTCACCAAGCCTGACAAAGTTCAAGGAGCATCTGGACAATATTGTTAGTCTCATGGTTTAGTTTTAGGTAGTTCTCCAAAGAACAGGGAACTGGACTCCGTGATCCTTAAAGCTCTCTCTCTACTTGAGATGTTCTATGATCTGTGATCTCTGCAAACTTATACAGAGCTTTGTACCACCTCTCATTTAGATTTTTTATTCTTGCAACATAAAGGCCAAACCCTCCTAAAACTAATTATTTTTATAAACAGGCAAATATGAGAGTAGACCCTTATTTAAATGTCACTGGAGTAGGTTAAAAAGAGCTTGAAAATGAATACCTCAAAGATAATTTCAAGCTCGACCAGTTCACTCTTATGTCAATCTCTTGTCTATTCTGCTTGCCTGGAAACATGTCAATACATAAAGATCTAAAAGGCGTTTTTTTAAATTAAGGCAGGAAGGTCCTACAGGAGCAGGTGCCTTGCTGTTGTGAATAAAAGGTTGATTAAAAAGCTGAGTACAATCAAATATTGTTGCTGTGAGGTGCACAGTACTTACAGTAGCAAAAATCAAGCCAAGATTTGGAGAAATTAAAAAAAAACCAAAAATGAGGAAAACATAAATTGAGAGTTTCATAGTTAAAAGTTGAAAGGAGATCTGAAAGCTGAGATTACATGTTTATGAACTTCCTCTATGCATATGCAAGTTGTCATGTCTCTAAATCACAAACAGCTTTAAAAACAGTCAGTGCAGAGGCTTTTTTGCCCTCAGCATTGGATTCATGACTAATGCCTGCCAGTATCCTATTCTTGCTCTGTATTATTTTATTGCCCTGATGTATTTATGGCATCTCACATCATTTACACTCCTGTTTCAAGCAAGAGCATTAATTTGTTGTCTGACAACCCTTTTGAGCCCTTTTGTGTTACCTGTGACATTAGGTCCTCCCTTGGGTGTGGGCAGAACAGGCAGGGAACCAGTTGACTGACAGCTGGACTGAGATGCACCTCTGCCAGTGTTTCAGGGACTGGACACTTTAAATTCAAAATTAAACACATATGTGGGTTAGAAAGTAAGTTCTTGCCTTGTCAGCTGGGACAGCGTGGTTCCAAAGGGACAGATCTCCCTGCTGGGAGGTGATGGGCAGGAGAGTGCAACAGGAAGGAAAGTGGGACCATAATGGCAAGGGGCAGAGGTGTTTGGGGGGGAGGAGAAATGACTGGAAATTGGGGAGGTTTTGCAAGGGGAATGCAGAGGTGGAGTTGGTGGTGAAAAGCCCTGGAGCTTTTCTCAGAGCTTTGCTCTGTTACCATCAGTGTAAGACCTGCAGGAGGAGGTGTGAGTGAATCGGGTCTGGGAGGTTACTGCTCGAGCCTCTGTGGGTGGTGTCTTCCAGCATGGAGGTAGTTGAGGGTTGTAAGACCTTGCACTCCTCTCTGACTGCTGCATTGCTGTGGGAGCTCACTGCATCATGCCACCAGCAGCCATGTGCTGTCTGCACTGGCTCTTCTCCAGCCTGGCTCCTGGCCATGGCAGTTGTCTCATGGCTGGTGTGAGGGTGGCCCCAACACTGGAGTCTGCTGAGGTACTCCTGCAGGTCTGCCAGCTGCTGACACCCAGCCAGCACAGGGTGAGCAAGCCATGAGCTGGAGTAAAACCTGTGGTGTCTGGCTGCGTCTGACCAGAGCTGAAAGGTTGGTTGCTGCCTGGTGGGAAGAGTGAAGGAAACCTAAGCCCTAAAGCGTCGCAGCACATGGAAATTTGCTGTGGAGACCATCCATTTCCATGCAAAAACCTTTCTTCTGGGTCTGTTTTCTTTTTATTCCCTCCCAGCCATCTGCAGCAGCAGTCTTGCAGAGGGAATGCTCCAGCCCAGTGGCTGTGGTCCCCCTGTGCAGGGGCATCAGCTTGTACTGGGTTGATGAAAGGACCTTTCATCCATTACAGCTGGTGGTGTGGCAGAGCCCCCTTGGTTTTGTCAATAATACAGTGGTAATAAGTGCCAAAAACTTTCCTGGTGGGAAACTCCTATCAGGCAGCTGTGCCTGGCAGGAGCTCCCCAGGTAGCTCCTGGTCCCCATGTGCATGACTTCATGCAGGTGGGATAATTCCTACAGGATTTGGGCATCAAAGGCGCTAGCAGGCCATGGGGGCTGCACTGGCAACCCAGGTGGGGTCATTGTTGGTGTAAGAAGAACATAGAGGAATGAGACCAAAAGGCTCACAATGGCATTGCTCAGGTTTTGTTTGGCATCCTGGAGAGCATCGCTGGAGTATCACCTTCTCCAGTGAGCCTTCATTTGGGACAAGCCTTGCTCTGCAGGGATGGTCCTTCAGGGTTCCAGCTCCCATAGAAACATTGCCTCTGATTTCATTGCTGTAGAGTTGCACACAGGCTGCTCCTATTCTAGTCTTGGAGACAGTCCAGTCAGCTATCTGCAGGGCTTTTTCCTTTTTTTTTTTTTGGTTTTTAGAAAAAAGCCCTATTGAGATGAATTGCTTTGTGTCTCAAAAAAGCTGGTAGAATTTGTAGGCTGCTTATTGACCATAGTTGTTCCACGTCTTGATAGTGGAGCATATTATTCAAATTCAGCTTTGTTCATTCAATTGGAAATAGTCATTGTTATTTTATATGAATCATGGAATAAATACAAATTTGAAACTGAAAGTTTCATTTGAGCTGTAACTAATGTTGAGAGGAAAGCTATTGCTTTCAGTGCCTGGCATCATCCATAGATGTGCTTTTCCATTGTGTGGAAAATGATGGATAAAGGAAGAGAGTTTAGTGTTCTGGTCTTTCTTCTGAGGAGACCATCAGTTTTCACCTCCTTATCTTTTGAGCTAGTTAAGGTGATGTGCCTTGGAAGCAAAAGGAGTTACTGCCATTACATCTCTTTTCTGGGCGCTCCGTACAGTAACACTGACTTGGGAGTGCCTTTGGTGGGGTGTCCCAAGACAGATGGAGGATTGAGCTCATGGGGAACATGGGCCCAGACCTTCTGTTTCTCTACTCCAAGACGGGGTCTGCTCTCTGCCTCATCTCTCAGCAGCCTGCCAGTCAGAGCCTCCTCCCTGGCTTGCTGTGCAGCCAGAGCTGGTCAGACTTTGCTGCTGACCAGCTGCCTGTCAGGGAGCTGAAACCCATCCTGTGGTACATCTCCTGTGTCCTGCCCTTGGACTGCTTCACTTGGCCCAGCGTTCTGGGAAAGCTTGGGCAGCTGCAGTTCTCCCACGTCTTTGTTCACAAAGAGAATGGAGCACTTTTGCGTGGCAAAGAAGGTGATGGTGACATGTGAGGAATGTTGCACATTTCTGCAGTGCTGCAGTCACAGTATTTCTAGGTGGCCTAACTTAAACTTAGGGCTTTGTGGTGCCTGCAGGTGCTATAAGTTATGCAAGGTCACTTTGAAAGAAAGTTAAATTAAAGATGCACCTTTTTGTTCCTTCCTTATAAGAATTATATGGACTGCCTAGAGGCTTAGCTTACAATAGTGTAATCTAGGTAAAATGGATGTGTTTAGTTCAAATTAAATTTCTTAATTGTCTGTGTAGGGAAGCCCAATTGAAGGGTCATAAGTGCTGAACTTGTAATTAGAAGCTTGTTCTTACTTGATGACAGAGCTTGTCTATGAATGGAAATGGTTCAGTGAGTGGAGTAAACCTGAAATACCTCTTGTGGAATGGGTGTTAGGTGGGAAGTGTTGATCAGATAAGCTTGTTGACAGTGGTCAGGATGTGGGGGAACAAAAAAGAAGCCCAGTTTAGTGGGTTGCTGAGCTCTGCTGTGGCACTGACCAGGGCTGTCATCCCGGCAGCGTGCTTCCCCATACTGTGGAGCTTGGGAGCAAAAAGGGATATTCTGTGTGGGTGTGGGAACTGGAAAGTTGTAGTAGGAAAGCCATTTGGGGAGGTACTACAAGCCATTGCTGGTGCTGTCGCTGCTGGAGGCTGGGGAGAGGGTAGGGAAGGCTTCAGGACAGACTCAGCGCTTGAACCTGAGAGCAGCTACTGACCCAGATGTTCCAGACCCTGACGAGTCTGAAAAGGGATATGAAATGGGGAGTGAGAGGAAGGGTTTGGAAGAGATTTGATTGATAGGAGGAAGAACAAAGACTGAAAATGACAGGAACCAAAGTGAACTGAGGGTAAGGATTAAATACAGGATTACCACAAATTACAGGCTGTGTGTTACTCAACGGATTGGGTAGGGTAGTGATGTGCAAAGTGTGCATTTAGATATTTTGCATTAGAGATCAAGACTAACATGTAACTGGGAAGGGAAGCCAGGGAGTGGGATGATTCCCAGCCAAAAAAGGGAGGAATTTTACAAACTAGCTAGGAAACAGGCTGATTCTCAGTTGATGTGTGTATGGCATAGTTGCTTGAAGAAAAGGTCAGTAAGTCGCAGGTAGCAGATTGGTAATATTTTTTCCTGACATCAATAAATGTCTTACATAAAATTATTTCATTTTTCTCCATAGTTTAATATGTAAGAAACTTCATTGTGGAGTTTTCCAGTAACTTTGAAAGAGATTAAATTTCATTGCATCAAAGCAAGCCTTGGGCTCTGGTACATCTTTTTGCCTGAAATATTATTTTGAGACAACAAAGTGGGTGTCCAAGGTCAGCTGTTACAAAAAAATAGTAAATTATTTGACAAAAACATTACTTGGGTCACACTCTTGTCATGATTAATTGTAGAATTCTAAAATGTCAGTAGTTCTTCGGCTTTACATTTGATCTTAAATTACTTTATATTTGTAAGAGAGCATCCTTGTCCTGTATTTTAAGTATCTAATAGTAGTTCTCTCCAGAACAAAGAGTAAAATACTACATTTTTATTTTTGTTTTTAATCTCTGAGTCCTTGGGCTTGTCATGATTTATTTTTCTCCCTGGAACCCTGCATTCCACAGCTTGTAATGGCCTCCTTTTTCTGCTTGGACTCATCTATAAAGACATTTTGTAAGATTTATTGCATTCTTTTAACTTCTAAACATGAAGGAAACACAAATTATGATCCTCAGTTCAGACCAACAGCAGAGAATGAAAAAAGAATTGATATTTTTAAGTGGATGTTTCTCTGTACAGCCCTGTATGTTTTTCTGGGCTGTGCTCATCTCAGTCAGGCAGTACCATGTTTGGCACCTGTCATTGTTGCTGAAGCTATGGCAGGTGACCAGCTAGCAGGGTTGCTGCCCCTCTGATGGGTGATGGGTCACTGAGTAGGAGGCGCTGGTTTAAAATGCTTGCAATATGTGAACACCTCAGTAGATGACCTTGCACATTTTCAGAGAGCAGTTTCAGTAATGATCTAGCTTGCATCAGGGCTTTCAAGGTGCATAAGAGCCTACTTCTGCCTTTAAATAAAAATCTCACAGAAGTCTCACTGAAACAATGATGGCTGTAGTTGAAATACTGACTTGTTGATTGGGAAACTTTTGGAGTACCTTCTGCCTTCCTCCCATCCAATATGGGTCATCAGCACCAGACTGAAACCCTGTTCCCTTGTGAAAAACACCCTAAGAGATTCAGTTGTGTATGGGCTCCATGCAGGCTGGAAGTTCTGAGTATGACTTGTAGCTTTTGCAAGAAGTGGGGATTGTGTGGGTTTTTTGATGTACATAAGCACTTAATTCAGCATTCTCTTAAACTCACTTGACTCAGCTGTTGTGAAATCTCTTGATTCCATTTAATGACCTGATTCAAGCAGGGATTTTTTAAATTTGGCATCGTGTCACAGAATGGTACCATAAGAGACAAAGCATGTGTACTCCTGTTGTTGAGAGCTTACTTTGCTTGTGTTAATAAATTGTATTACCAATTACATCTTTTGTTAAAACATCATTTCCATTAGATCTTGAGCTTAGGGGTATTTTTTCAGTGCAGAAAATTAATTTTACATTGTTTTGTGGTATTTCACTTAAATGAAGGCTTGAAAGACAACTTTTTTTTCTTTCCCCCACGTGGCAGATTAACTGTGCAGGATAGCATTGGCCCCCTGGCATTTTAGACCGCCTCCTCATTTGAGTCCCTTTTTGGCATGTTCATCACAGCACTAGAAAGCCATGGTAGGGACAGCAGGGCAGTTTTGAAAGATTCTCCTTTCCCAGTGAAATGCACTTGACTGTTGTTTAGCTGAGTTTGATGTTTTGTCATATTTCTTGAGCTTGTTCTTTTTGTTGTTGTTCTTTGCATTGGTCCATCCTATCTCAACCTCTAATTTTCACTTCCGTAATAACATTGAGAGTTGTTATTTTGCATGCTGTCTCTTTAAGGTTTAATTTAGAGTTTTCCATGCATTCAGCATGTTTGTTATCTTGAACCATTTATATCTAGAACGGAAAAAAGTTTTTGCTGAATTCTCATTTAGGCTTGTCTTAAATCTTATTCTAGTTTCCTGCATATTTCACTTGACCTTCCAGAAATGCTGGGAGGGTCCTTGAGGATGGACATCCCTGCACTCTGCCAACAGGGTCCTCTTGAAGTTCAGGAGCCAACTTGGTTGTCTTCCTGTTCTTCGTGCTGACCCTGCAGGATGACTCTGGGTTCCTATTTCCTGAGGATTTCAAGTGCTGTAATATTTCATAACATGATCTCCTAATTAGTAATGATAAAGTTCAAGGTAGCTTTTCCATGTCCTTATCCTACTAAAGGCATGATTCAAGATGAAATAAAACAAAGCATGCCTTTCAGGGCTTGAGCAGCAGGGCTGCAAAAAGCCCATTTTAAGGAGATGAGGTCTGTACATGTGATCCTGCACCCCTGCCTCATGACTTTTATCTTGTTAGATGATTTTGATCAAGTTTTACTGTGGGTTGAAGAAATCTGAGGGATGCGTGGTTCTGGCAAAAATTAAAAAAAAAAAAGGAAAAGTAGCCACCCTGTGTTGAAGAAGAGGTCCTCCTCCTTTCTAATTTGGGTGGCAGCTGGTGCATTTTCTAGCTGGGGGATGCACAGTCCTGTCTCTGAGCCAGCTCACAGAACAATTTCCTCACCCAAACAAGAAGGCAGTGTGTGGGAGAGATGGAAGTATGAGAAAAAGCAGGCTGAAGAAGATAAAATAGTAACATTGAATGGGAAGGATGAATCTTTAGTAGTGCTGCCACATGCAATTCACTTGTCATGTTGTTTTTTGGTGTTTGTCTCTGAATTCTTTTTATTAGTAAGCATGCTGAGTGGTGTACAGGGTGCTCTGCCTACCTACTAGCCTGTGCATCACTTACGAAAAAATTGATATCACAAATATGGAGATCATCCTCCTAGAAGTGACGTTTTGCTTCCTTTCCATGTTCACATGAGATGCACTCACAGGATATGCGTCATCCCTTTTTTGGTTTCCCAATTCTCTGACTGAATCTGTTTTTCTGTATCCAGGATGATACACAGTGTCTGTAAAGTTGCTTACTTTTCTAGGATTTGCTCTCCTTAAATCCCTTTTATTTCCAAATCCTTCAGCTTGTGGTATTTCTATTCTACAGCATGACCTTTGGGTTTTCCATTATGGTTCTTACTAGGAACTGTAGTTTATAACTTCTGAGATGTAATTATCTCTAATTCCACTTTCACTTTGTGTGGCTAGTCTTGGAACTGCTAACACAGTTTTCAGCCCCAAAAGTTCTGCTATCAGTTGATGCTCTTCACATTTGTTCTGTCTATTACATGTCTGGACCACACGCCCCTACAAGTGGCTGCTTTCTCCATCTTGGCAGGATTCCTCTCCCCTGTACAAATGCTTGTCCTGTCATCTTTATTGTCCTTCACCACAAAACAAGGCTCTGATCTCTCCATGTATGTTTTTTTCTTTCACGTAGGGATTGTCCTTAGGATGCACTGGGCACTTTCTGATGGTTTGCTTACATACCCTGTTGATGTCTGTGATGCCTCCCAGCTGCTGTCAGAAATTTGTTTCCTGGATCTCCTTTCTTCCCCAGCCTTCCTTCAGTATGCTTTGTGCTGGTGCAAATGACATCTGGAATGGTGTGATGGCCTGTGCCAGCATTTGTTCTGCTTAGGATACTATTTTAATGAAGAAATATCTTCAGGCAGTGCTCCTCTGTCAGGTTATAGGATATCCAAGTACAGAGCTTTTTGGTTAGTCTGATCTGCCTTCAGCCTCTTGCTTCTTCAGCCTTCCTTTCTCACTTATCTCAGCAGGACAGACAACGTCACTCTTTTCCTGGATGGCCTCCTGTGATGACACTTGTTCAGCCTTTCATTGCCAGGAACATACATAAGGTTTTGTGGTGTAAAAGCTCCCAGGGGTTTCCTCCTCCTGCACAGAGGTGGCCCCTCAGGCAGTGCTGCACAGCACGACCTCCAGCCCGCAGCAGCATTCCCGCAGTGCTTGCTGGTGCTTGGCTGATAGTTACAGCTCTGCTTCCGTCTGCTTCGTAAATATTATTTTAAAGGATTTTGGAAGGGTTTGGGTTTTTTCTAATGTTCCACATTAGTATTTCCACAAAGTATTTGCATTAACTCCATGCTTTGACTTTCTAACACTGAAATGGTGCCATAAGCAGGGACTAGTTTTGCCTGAGGAGAGTTGGCTATGGGATGTGGGCATATCTCTGTCAGGATGAGGGGCCAAGATGTAAATTTACAGGAAATGGGATGCTGAATTCAAAATCGATTGTTTTATAGTCTTTACTGATGTTATTAGTATTCATAAAAGTTTAACTAGATTGAGGGTGTGTCCCTCTTCTTAGCATATTTGTGATAGTTTTACAGAAGATATGTAGATGTCTTTTCCAACTGAGTATTTAAATTGTGTCTTTTTTAGAGCTTTTACTGTTAGTTAAGAACTGGCTTCAGAAATTAGTCCCAAAAGTCAATTAAGAAATCTGTTGGCTTATTCATTTCTAAATATCTGCTGCACACAAAACTTAGCAAGTTATTTGCATTAGGAGTAATGACTGTTTCCTGACTGGAGAGTTGAATGGAAACATTTAAGTGGATTTCAGATCAAACATAGGAACACTTGCAGCCTATTAGAACATTAATTTTAATTTGCTGTTTTGCACAGTCAAATGTTTCCTCACAGAGTAATTTGAGTATAAGTGGGTTTTACTGTAAGGGGTGTTTTTTTGTTTGGTTGTTGTGGTATTTTTGGGAATGGTTATTACTTGGTTTATTTTTCTCTTGATTAAGTATAGCAGTAGTCCAGTGTGAAAAAAGATTGCATTTGCCCTTAAACAGGAACAGCCCTTACAGTACTCTGTACAGTGCACTGTCAGTATGTGCTAGTTGCTTATGATCTGTGTCGGTGTTTGGGGCTTCAGTGTCAGAGAAGCTTTATGAGAAGTATCACTGGCAGTCCATTATGTTTGGCAAGTCTGCACACTGATAAGCTGGATAGAGAATATGAATGGGTATGAAAGCTTCATTCTTAGGAGTTTTTGAATGTGTGCTCTGATTAATATTGTTTTTGTTTCCCCTCTTTCAGGTATTCACTTATAAACAGAGCACGATTACACACCAAAAAGTAACACCTATGCATCAAACAAGCGCAGAGAGCGTGGAAGACATGGCAGCACTTGTAGATCTCCACGAAGGCTCCATTATGCACAACTTATTCCAGCGATATCAGCAAGATAAAATCTATGTGAGTTTTTTATAAGATTAAGAAAAATATGCATAGGCAATGTTTTTGAATGTGTAAGTGCTATGGGTGTTTTGCTGCTCTGTGCTATCTTCTCTCCAGTCCCTTGTGGATCCACACAGAGCTGAAGCATGCCTTGTGTAGTGACTTCTCACCCACAATGATGGAGGGAGAAGGTAGCTCAGGCTGGCCATGCAATCCCTTGGAAACATTAAAAAACTGGCATGCTACATATGCTTTTACACTTTCAGGGACAGGGTCGTGTAAAGGACTCTCATTTTCCTCTTCTCCTTTAGACTCTGCCCCAACAACATGTGATGTGTATGATGTCACCAGAGAGGATGTGGTGAACCTGGTCTGTCACAGCCATTTGAGATCCTGTTAGGCCAAGATACAATTGTGATCAGCTTCCCCTCTTGTACTGTAGTAGAAAAGTTATTATGAAAGAAGCATACAATTGTCAAACTGAGGATTTGTACTGTTAAATACAGGTAGTTAGAGTTTGGGGTCTATGAGAATAGACAGCTGGTTATCAGTTTCTAAAACTAGGAAAAAGTCCATACAGAATTCCTGTTCTTAACCCTGTAATGAAGATTTTAATGATTAGATGTACCTGCTTTTTATATATTTTCGTTAATCTTGAACTAACTAGATACAAATCTTTGCCAAGTCTGGAACTTCACTAAACATGAGAAAAATACAAGGAATATTAGCAGCTGCTACAGATTGCAAAATTGCCCTTTTCAGTGGTTCAGTGGTTGGTCGTTTTGGTTTGGGTTTTTTTACTAGTAATTGCAGAACACAGATTTTTGTTTCATCACATGTCTGAGCCCTTGATTTGACCATATACATGCTTTATTCCAAGCTTCATCTACTGAGTTTGGCTTCTTATTTTTAAATATAAACATATTGAAGTGAAAAAATAAAATTTCCCTGTATTTAGAATATGACAAAAAGCAAAACAGGACACAATGAAATAATGTTCCTTTACACATCACTGTAAAGATGGGTAGCACTGGGAATCCTTAATACTGAGGTAGTTCTCTCTACATAAGTATGTATTTTTTTTCTCAAAACAATTGAACTGCTTTACCTTTCAGAAAAATCAGTAAACAAAAAATGAATAACGTAAATGAACAATCCTGCATGTGAGAGGAAAAAACATCTATCTGGGACAAGTTTATTTTCCATCAGTGCTGTTAGATTAGCATATGATACTCAGTGTGAGTCAAACTAAAAAAAAAATTGTTTCATGATGTGCACTCACACAGAGGACACACCCCCTTTTTAAAAAGCACGAGGAAAGGAGGGTGATTTTTTTGATGAGGCATAGAACAGCCTTGTTCTGAAGAGACATGTCCTAGCTTCTTTCTTAGCTTGTCAAGGCAAGTTTAGGGTGTTCTGATCCTTGGTGCTTAGTGCAGTGTAGGTTTCTAGACAAACAGGTTTGTGTGCTGTTAATGATGACAGATCTGCAGTTGCTACTGAGTATGCATTGTTCCTTCAGTTTTGCTAATTTAACTGCTTACTCTTTTGAATCCACCTGAAAAATTATTAAAAAGGTGGTTGGAAAAAAAACGTTGTGTTTTGAAATGCATATGAAAGCCTCTCTGTTGCCCTGTATGAGTAACCAGGACCTGAATGAAGAAGCATCTTCTTTTCTCCAACCTCATTAGTACCCCACACCTACTGCAGCACTAGTAGTGTTTTAGCAGGAAAGGGCTTCAGGAACAAAAATCCCCCAAAAAGCTGATTGAATATCATGAGTAATTTTATGAAAGTTCATAAATATAGGAGCATGTGTTTTAGAAGGGGGTGTTGTCATTTCAAAATGAGCTCTGTCATTTTAAGTCAAAATTTCTTCACTGTATTGAGCAATTCAATGACGTTTTAATGTTTAATTTAAAAAAAAAAAAAAGACTGAAGGTGTGTGAAGTTTTGCTTTGTTGAAAGTAGCTTTGCAGCTGATCATTCAAACTAGCTTGATCATTCTGCTTTGGGACCAAACTAGTTCCAGTACAGAACAGTAGAAGCCATTGGAGTTTATGCCAGGAGAAATCAAAACTTCCTGTATTATACGTTTGCCTTCTCACTTGACCAGGAATTGCTTCATCATTGTAGCTCACACATTGTCTCTTTTGTCTGCCTCACCTTGGCTGTATCTGCCGCTGGTGCGTTAGGGATAAATTGGGAAGACGTGCCACTCTCCACTGTGGGCTTAGGGGCTAATCATCCCATTGAAAGGCTTCTTGCCATCCCCAATTACAAACCACCATATAATTGTTATGTTCTGGCTTATAGCTGACAGATCCCTTTTGAGTTCAGTTCTGTGCACCCCCTCATCCCCATCCTGAGTAGGGGGAAAAGATATGCAAATGTGAATGCTGTCATTTTTTGAGTTCTATGCTTGTAGTATTGCAAATATATTAGTGTGGTTCTTGAGCATGGCAGCTTTTTGTTAGTTTTTTTAGGGGCATTGAGACCGGGAAGCACCTTTTTACCTTAATAAAGAATAGATTTAGCTGGGATTTAAGTTTTGGGGCTTGCTTGGTCACACACACATAAATATTATATTGAGTACAATGTACTTAATTGTAGTGTAAAATATATATAATTTCAAAAGTACAGAAGAAACAATTAAAGGGAAATTTAAACAGTTACTTTCTCAGAAAGATAATTATTTATGCAGATCTTCCACTGCTAACTTGTGTGCTTTTCTGTATTTGAAGAGCTGTTTCTCCAGCAATGAGCATTTAAATAAATATCTTCAGATGTTTGAGCTCAGTATAATCTTCCGTTACTTATTAACATTTTTGTCTCACATAATCATAACCGTGTTCCTAAACTTTTCAGTACTTCCTAATTCATACTACAGAGTTATTTGCTGTGGATGCCAAGTTTTGTCAAACATATCAGTGACTTTATTTCCTGCTGCCAACAACTGCAGCTATAAAGGGTCAACAGAGGATTTTCTATATTTCTTTATACCTCTTGGGGAGGGAAGAATATTGTTTTAGATTACAGCTTATGTTTGTAGTGTGAATGATGCCTGGCTCTGAGCATAATGAGTTGAGGCTCTCAGCTGAATCTGTGCTGTTAGCGAGAAGGTGAATGACCAAATGTTGTTCTTGTCTATGTGGAACCATCTTTTTGTGTCAGTGTCAAGGCTGTTAACATCTGCTTGTGATACTTTTTGTCTGAATGTCCATAAAAGAGTGTGTGCTTTCCCTTTTTGGCCTGTGAGAAGCACAGGATATACAAGTCCTTTCTTGATTCTTCCAGGCAGGCTGGTACTTTGTTGTATTTTTTTCAGACTTTGTGATTAATACTGTGTTTATCTGAAAGTTTGATTCCAGGCTATCGCCACATTTGTTGTCCAGGAAAGGACAAACTTAGGGTGGCAGTGATGATGTGGTACAGGGGCTTTCATTGCTACTTCATCTCCCATTTTGTTCCTGTTGGGAACAATAGTGGGTGATGGAGCTGTGGACATCAGCATACATGGTTTAATGCCTGTCTTTGAATGCTCAGATTAGCTTGGATGCTAGACTGGTATGTGCCAAATATGGAAAGATAAACACTAATGCTTAAAATGGAAGGTGCCCACATTTGAAAACAGAGCCTTTTGTGAAGGCATTTGGGGGATTTGGTCACCTCTGAAGCAAGGCCATCCTAGGCCACATGGAGTGGAGAAAGCAAGTGCTGCAGCAACCACTCTTGTCGACATTCAAAGGCGAATTGTTCCCAAAGCTGTTGATTCTGGTTTACTTTTAGTTAAGTACACACTGCAGAGCAGACTGGCTTAGCCTTGGAGAGAATGCCATAAACCACACAGCGTGGATTGTCCTGCGAGTCACACAAATTATGATGTTTAGGCTGGCTCTGGGATGAGCTGTGGTTGTTTTGTCTCTGGCCAGTGGGTGGTTACTGATGAAGGTGGGCAAATTTCAGAAGAGCAGAGCAGAGGATGAGAGAGCAGCTCTTGTTGAGGTGAGAGGCAAGTTGGAAATAACTGCAGTATACAGTGTGCAGGTCAGTGCTTTCAGCATCAGATCCACCCTCATTTGCATGAGTTCAAGCAATAAACTAGTTTTCAAAGCATTTTTTATTTGATTTTTCCTTTTGAATTAAGTTCTGAAGTGCCTGGTAGGCATGTTCCCCTTTGAAGTGACAATGATTTGACACGTGCCTGTCTTGTTTAGGTGGAGGATGTGCACCATGCCCAGAGCAGCATTCTGTTTGGGCTGGGGCATGGTTGTCGCTCAGCCACCCTCCCCTGATGGGGGGAGAACGACCTCCAGGTTGTCCAACAGTTGGGTGGGGTGGCCAGGAAGGGTGAGGGACAGCATAACCTATTTTTGCTCTCTCTCAAATTAGGGCTGCAGCTTGCCCGCCGATAATTATAACCATCTGTTATGTTTGCGTGCATATGTATGAAAAGTTCTGTACCAGCCACGTCGGCATGTAGTGCTGTACCAGCCACATCCACATCAGAGACATGGTAATTAGGAGCTCAGTTTTCATGGATGGCTTCCCTTCTCTCTTCAGCTGAAGCAACAAACATGGAATAACTTGAATGAAAAAACGACATTTTTCCAATTTTTTAAAAAAGGTGTTAAACTGGAAAAGTTGTCTCTTCCCTGATAAGGTTGTTACAGAGCTCCTAGCCACTCCATTATACAGAATGCTCAGGTCTATCCATTCTTAAAAGGTATTTTCAGTTATTTATGCATTGATTTTTAAATCTATTAGTGTTTATTTACTTAAGCAGCATGTTCAGTTGTAGTTTGTTAAGCTTGCAGTAATTAGATAATTTATCTCCCTTGAAGTCATGAGGGCTCCCAGAGGCAACTAGTTGATGTTTGTGCAGTATTAATCAATAATCACCACAGGGGTTTTTTCAAATTCTGTTTGCAGACACAGACAGTTTAGTATCTAGGTCAGTTGCTCTCTGTGACTTGTTTGTCTAGGTTTTTGCATGTTTGTTTTTTTCTGAGTACAGTAAAATTCCTTTGGGATCCATTGCAGTATCTCTGTACCATGTTACGCTGGTCAGTGGGAAGTGGCTGTTGCTGCATGTTACAGTGAGAAAGTAGCAGGGCACACTAAAGTCATGATTGATTAAATGCAGACAGACGTAATTCACACACTTTGATAGCACTCCTGCTCAGATGTCCTCTAACATGGACACAAATGGTAGGTGAAGGCAGAGAAGCAAAGGTAGATCAGTAGCAGCTAACAGAATCACAGAATCACTGAGGTTGGAAAGGACCTCCACTGTCTTCAACCTTTGACTGAATACCACCATAAACACCACTAAACCATAGTCCCAGAGTGTTTACTAATAAAGACAAAAACTCATGACTGGTTTCTTAAATGGAAAATTTTGGATGCAAAAGAATGTGTATCATGGAAATCTGCAACGTCCTGGACAGCTCAACAGCCCTTGGTCTTTGGCCTGTTGTGCGCCTTGTTATAAATAAATGTAGGCCATGGACTTAAAAAACCCCAAACAATGGTACACAGAAATTGTGTCACTAATTAGTACCATAAAACACGTGTATAAATACAGTACATGTCCATTTAAACCAACCCCTTAGTTATTGTTCTGGCCCCAGAACTGCATTTGTCCTGGTCTACAATCCAGCTGTGGTTGCACAGTTCCTCTCCGCAGGCATCCAGTGTTGTAGAGCAGTCCCAGGTAACTGGTTTGCAGGATCTGCTCCGTGGTCACTGAGGAAACTGCTGTTTATTTAATTGCTCTGCTTTTACAGTAAAGAAATCTTAAAAGTTTGCTGATGAATCACAGTGTTTCTCATGCCTTCCTGTGCTACTGGGAAGATGGGGAAATTCTCGCCACCAGCTCTTTCCGTGTAAGTGTGGAGAGCAGAGAATGCTGTAGCTACGAATGCATGACAAACGTCTATACATAGCTACTTACCTCCATAATTAGAATGTTATGCTTGCACACATCAGATAATGTTTTCAAAATGCGGTTCAAAGTGAGTTCCTGTCTCCAAGCATTAATTACAGCTTCCATTTCACATCTGTTACTAGAGAGCAGCAGACAAAGATCTATAAAAACACAGCAGGCTCCTAATTGGAAATCTAGGGAAATTTATTTCTGGCGATTGTTATTCCTAAAGGCTGGTCAGTTATATAGATCAACAATTGTCTACCACAGGTAAATTATCACTATTTTTTATTTGTTTTTCTTTTTTTTTAAATACATGTTAGTGGAAAAACATAGCTGTAATGATACAAAGAGTAAACAAATGCCATCAGTTGGTTAACCAACCTTGCTTCTGACTTCCTCCATACTGAATGACTTGTGGAACTGCTAATAGTTATAATAACAACAATAAAGTGTATGTCTGAAGTTTGTCCTCACAACTGAAAATACTGGGGATTTTAAAGGTGCCTATTTTCAGATCTTAGGAAGTATTTCAGCCTGATTTATTGTGACCAATGTAATACCATTAAAAGGGGAGCTTCTCAGAAGTGTGTCACTGAGTACACTGCCATGTATGCCACAGCTACACAAACATTTTGCAGTGTGTGCAGTGGCTACAGGAGCACAACGCCTACACAAGCACATAAATTTATATTACAGTTTGCAGCACTTTAGGTGTTGTTGGTAACCTGCTGGGTGTATCCACTGCAGTAAGGATCTTACCTGCTAGCATCAGGGCTGCTTTAGTGAGGCAGACAGAGAGGGTGAAGAGGTCAAAGTTTTATTAAATTATAAAAGCTTGCTCTTTCTGCTCTGCTCTGTACCATTACTTTTTTTCTCATTCAGTTTGTTTGTTAGGTGGGGAGTAAATAAGAGATGCACTGGCAACAGGGTCAGTTCTTGTTGATTTCCATGAGTTTTCTGTTTGTAATACAAAAGCTCTAAGCTCTATTTAATGGTAACTTCATATCAAAAATTGCAAAGTAAAATCTATCATCATGTGCAGGTTTTGTGTACATTGCTAATGGCTTCCTAGATTTGAAGGCTAGTATTCATGTTGTTTTCTCCACACATTTATTGCATGTCACGGCTAACTCTATGAGCCAAGAACAGAAAGCAGACCATCATGCTGCAAAGAAAAATTATCAGTCATTTGCGTAAATGCCAACAGCAGCTTAGTGCTGTTCAGTCAGAGCTTTTGCTAACAGTGCCAAATGCTTCTGCATGGCCGTTTCCTCACTGGGAGGTAAGCTTTGGCTCCTTTCTGTAAGGTCTGTTGTTCCCAGTCCAGCAAAGTCATTGCAAATAGGGCAGGAATTTGGGCTCCAAAACTTAGGATGCTTACCTGTCACCAGTACACGTTTTCTTTACGTGAGTTAGGCTTTGACTGTAAAAAATTTAGTGCTTGTGCTGCACTATCCAACTGTCTTATACATGTGTTCCAGCAGTTTAATGCTGAAAAGGCTTCAAACAACCCATTTAAGTTGGGAATGAATTAACTTAATTTTATAGCTGTTGTTTACCTGTGTAAATGGAGTATTGATTCATAGCTAGGCCGTTATTTTTATTTGAAAAGAGGTGATCCTTTTCTCAAAAGCAGTTTCAGCTTTTTCCTTTTGATGTTTGTCAGTCTCTCGTTTTAAAAGCAAATGTAATCCAAAAGTTCCATTTAGCAGATTTTTGACAGTTAATTCCATTTGCCATCTCAGTCCTGATTTCTCAACTGACGGCTATTTGGCAGAAGTTCAGTGCCATCCAACTAACTACCTGGCATAGACTTAGATTTCAGTTATGCTGGCTTTTGATTTCTCTTTTCATGCTCTGTTAAAGAGTAATTCCGGCTCTTCCTGCCTTCCTCCTAAAAGAACCCTTTCTATAGAGGAGGTCTTCAAACATTGATAAGCCACAGAAGTTATGGAAATCTGGATATCAGTACATAAAATACTTGCAGGCAGAATTAAACAGACACTGCTCTTTGGTTCATCATTTTACCAGCATTTGTGTTTTCCTTTGTGTGTGTTTTCTCTGAAAAGCCCCTTCATCTCTCCAGTATAAATCTATAGGAAGGAACAAGACCAGGTTTTTTTTTCTTTTCCTTGCTGGAGGGTGAATTAGACCTTCAGACAGTTTTGAAAGACTCATTTGAGCATTGTGCAATAATAAAGCAGGAGGAAGAACTAGTGTGTGGCCACAGGCCATTTGAAATGAAGTGACGAGCCATGGGGTCTCTGCTCTTTGTGAGGCCTCTTCTGATTTGAGCTAGAGCTTGCCTGGTTAAAATCATGCACACAGATTGCTACAGTCTGATGTGCAAACTTACTTCCACATGCTGTATTGCAGCCCATGAAAATAACAAAAATCAATGTCTTGTTCTGATCAATCGTGTTTGTGTTCAGGAGGTCACTGCCTCTATCTGCTTGGCAATGGCAAAGAGAGAAACTCTTCTGTAATTGTTTATATGAAAACTGCACAAAAGATCATTGTTCTGACCAAGTAGATAGGACTGCTGCATGGTAGAGATTGCATTGTATTAGTCAGAGAAAAAGTGCAATAGAAACAAGGCAACTCAGTGCTTCTTATACAGGAGAAAACCTGCCAGAAACCTGTCAAGATCTTAAAGAGGGAAAAATGTCTATCTCATATCAATATTATCTACTGTTTTGGTTTTTACCTTTGGTTGTAACAATGCTCTTTTTTCAACTTTCCTTTATGCTGGTTTCAGACTTTGTATCTGGATTGGGTTTTGTGTGGATTCAGGATAACACTTGTAGGGTTTCCTTGGGTAATCCCCATCCACATGGAACAATCTATTCAGTAGGAGAAAATGAACAAAAAAATAAGGTGAGATTAAGCTATGAGTGTATCTCTTAACCACTGGGGAGTTCTTCGTTATCTCTGAGTCTTCTGTGGAGTTAAACAGAGCAGTGTCTGCCTCTGTGCACAGTTTTGGGTATTTACATGGGCAGCTAGGGTGACCAAAACCCAGTTTTTAACCGTTGAGATATAGACCTAGACAGTTTCATTTAACTTCCTAGGACAAGGACTCAATGAATGTGCAAGATTCAAGCTGTAGGGAGTGGAAGGATTCTCTTAGTTTACAACTTAAAGTAGCTGGGTTACAAAGTACAACCTTTTTCGTGAAGAGATAGCATAGCCTTTGGCCTTGGAGGAGCTTGGGAACAGAGTGGTGTTATTTAATAGTGTTGCACCAAGGGAAGCTTAAGGTCACATTAGCTCTGTTGAAGGCTAGGCTGCATCTAATAGGGTGTCCTGTTGCCCAAGAGTTGCCTGTGATCATCTGAAATCACATGTTTTAAAACAATCCAAAACTATTCCAGAATCTTCTTGTGAACTGTGCTGGTGGAAACAAGCACAGAGGTGAAGAGGCCTTGGTCTGTTATGTCTTGGATCTGATCTGTGCTCAGTGCAGAAGGAGAGGAGGCTGGTAGGGAGGTGCTTGGTAGGAGAGGCTGCTGCAGTTTCCACGGTGGACTAAAAGACGTGGGAAAGTGCAGCTGAGCAGTCTGAATGTGCCTAAGACACTTTCAAAAACAATGACAAGGAGAACATGAGGGTGGGTCTTGGCTGTAGATAGCTGCCTGTTGACACTTGATCTTAGTGTCATTTCCTGTCATGTTCTGGTTCCCTTCCAAAGGCCCTCTCTGATGGGTGCTAACACTTGTATTTGTAGTGTGGCCTGTGTGGTCCCAAACGCCTCATTTTGCAATCAATTCTACAGCTGACCTTACGAAGAAAAAAAAGACAGTTTAGGGGTCATAATGTTGAGTGCATTGACAAGGAGCTCAGAAATAGAGAAAAGCAAAGCTGATGTAAATTTGGGCGGTTGGAAGTTCACTGTGAGTCACCAGACATGGTGAGGACTGCAGGAGCCCAAGCATGTAAAGATGATTATAGAGTATGGCATTTCCATCTTAGAAATGGCTTGATTGGTTCAAAACATTTAAAACATGCAGTTTTAAAAAACTTTTAAAATTGTAATTTAGTACATGACTTTGATTATGGTTTTTAAGAAAGAAGCTTGGCTCCAGACATGAGACAACTGGATTCTGTCCCACTGAAATTAGCATGGGACTAGCTGAAAGATGGGATATGCTCACCACAGTGAGGATAAATCAAGGCCCTACCATGAATGAGGGCATTGATTACCACCCCCTTTATAGTATACTGTCTCCCCTTCTTCTACCTCCCCTAAAAAGCACACCAAAATGTGGCCCAGCCATCTTTCTCCTTTTCTTGCTGATGTGTATGTGGTAGACCTTTAGTTGTCTTTGCCTCAGAATAAACTCAGCCCTGATTGCTATCAGTCCCTTCCCTGAGAGAGATGGGAACCACAAAGGCCATATCTGCAGCATGGGCAAACTGTTCTGTTCTCAGGTTTTTCATCCTGACACCTTAAAATTTGGTGTTGAAAATGTAATGAAGTTTGATGGCTATTTGTGGTCTTTTAAAAGTTGCCTGCCACTGCATGTTCTGTGAAAACAGTGGTTTTGTTACTTGGTAATGTTACAGTAGCTGTGATGATTTAAAGGTAAGTGAGACGTACAGATTGTGTGGAATGGTGATAAAAATCTTTTCCCATGCCTTGTGTAAAAGTAACATAGGAGTCGCTTTGAGGTGAGCCAGTTGTACTGCAGTTTTATTTGGAGTTTCCCATATATTAAGGGTAAAGCTCAGAAAGTAACGCTTGGGGAATAAATAGGCATGTTGATACCAATACCCCATTTTTAAAAAAAATACTTTTCAGACACAGAATCAGTTCCTTAAGAGACTCCAAGAAAGTCAGTAGTTGTTTAAAATGGGCCAGAAACCTATTTTATGAGGCATCTGTAAACATGCTTTTCTTTGTGTAATAACATAGATTTTTCATGATGTAAAGCAGAAAGGCTTGAAAGTGCTCTTAAGAGAGTTGGACAAAGTCCTGTTTTTCCATGTTAATATACATATATATCTGTAACAAAACATCTTAATTCTGTATTTGATCTATTCCAGCATTTCTAGCTCCAAGGTGTGAAGAGTATTTTGATTTTTGGTGGCATTAAAGAAACACAATGATAGAGACAGAGTAATACAGTCTTTTTATGCCTGTTTTAATAATGCAAACAGTTTTTGTTTCAGTTGTGATTGTTGGTCAAAGATTTAGTTCAGGAGCAGCACATCATGCCCTTTACCAGAGTCCTCCTCCTTCTCTCCTGCTCTCCCTGTAGCATGAGATTTGGAAAGCCTAAGAGAAGTGTGTGTCCTTCCCTGCTTCCCCCTTTTTTAAATTTATTTATCTATGAAAGGAGGAAGACTGGGATGTCTCAGATGCTAGAAATCTGGGAAGTATGGAGGGACACCTTGATGCAGAGGGTGAAAGGTCATAAGAAAAGCATCACAGAATGACTTTAATGACCTTACATGGGAAAAATTGGCTTGGGTAAAACACAGAAATCATGAAGGATCCTCAGAAACGGAAAAGTTATTGTGGAGAAATCATGACATAAAAGGGAAGAAGTGGAGGGTGAATGGTTGCTGGATATGAAGCAAACCTGAGAGAATATACCCCAAAATTATAAAAAGCATCTGTGAAGGGGGAAAGATGAAAAGCAGGGTGGCCCTGGTATATTCAGTACATTTGTTTTATAGGATTGATGAAGTGGTCTTGCATTAGGCAGTTTCCTTTTTCATTGCTTTTTCTTTATAGAGAATCTGAAAAAAAATTTGAAAGGGAAATTTCTTACTCTACTTTTTTCTCTTTTAGTTTGAAAGCCTTTTTTTGCATGGGAAAGAAAGACATTTCAAACTGTATTTTGTTCATCCATTGCAAAGCTGTTTCTTGTAATTTTAAGCTAACTTGGAAAAGTGTATTTTGATCAGTAAAACTTTTTACTCTTTGCTTTTTACTTTTTAATTTATTTGGCATCAAACTAAAGTAAATTGATTGTGTCTTCATTAAAAAAAAACCCAAACACACTTTCATGTTAGACAGGACTACGCTGACCATGTTAAGCTTTGCTAGAGTGTTTCTGTGCATATCAGCAGTCTTTGTGAGCTCTTGAACCTTGATAAAGAACAAATTGTTTTTCAGTGTTTGAAGAACTGTGGGATGATTTCAAGACACAAGCTCAAAGCTAATTGCTATCAGAAGGCAACAAGCAAAACAGAAAAAAAAAGCGTTCAAATAAAGTGATCAAAAGGATGAAAAACGTTTTCCTTTCTGAAGTACATCTTTCGTTTTGTCTCACCTTACTGAATGTCTGGCTGAGAAGACAGGATTTGAGCTTCTAATTTTGAAAGTCCTTGTAGAGGCTCAGCAAACAATCTTGTTTTCTCTTTTTGCTAAAAGGGAGAGCAGGAGCATCTGTGGATTGTGATCTAAAGTGTTTTAGGAGATGAATTAGCAATGGAAAATTTCAGTGAAACTTTGAAAGTGTAAAAGGAACCCAACATTTAATACAGTAATCAAAGTGCTGCATCGGGATTCAGATTCAGTAACTCAGCTTTCATTTATTCTTTGGTTTAAATAAATATATTAGTGGTGATCTGATAACAAGTTGTTGCTGGTTTAGTCTGCACCAAAGTAGTTCAAGAGTTTGTGTGTGGTTCTGTCTGAAGTGTTGAGTCAGTCATATAACAGGGAATAGTAAACTGCCCTGTTCATTGCCACAGATTTAAGGGGTCAGGCTTGTAATCAGAGTTCTCACAGTATATCACTGAAGAAACTCTCAAACTATTTGAACTGGAAATTTTCAGAACTCCCGTGTCTGCTTGCAAGTGCTCTGGCAGCATTTCCCCTATTCATAACTGCATCGAAGTGCTTTCATTAAAATAAGTAATTACTCACTTCCAGAATCAGATTAGAAACTGCAAATAGCAAAAAGAAAATTTAGATTACTGTCTTGCAAGCAAAGTGGAAGTGTCATTCTTATGTGAAAATACCTTTTCTGAAATTTCACCTGCTTCGTGATGTTGGCATAATACAGTAATTTAACCCGTTTAATTTGCCATATGGTGATGCCTGGTGCAGAAATAGCATTCAGTACACAATACACGTCCACTGAACAGTCCTGTATTTTTTGTGTATTTTTGCACCATATTAACCTGCTGCTAAGGTGATTGCATTTGCCAAAGCAGAAGGTCTGCCTTGCAGGAAAAGGATTGCGTTGTGTGCTGCTCAGGTTCCCCAAGGGGAGAGCAAGCAGAGGAGCCTGCAAGGCTGAGAGGGACTTTTTACGGGAGCATGTAGTGACAGGACAAAGGGGATAGGCTTCAAACTGAAAGAGAAAAGGTTCAGATTACACATTAGGAAGAAAATTCTTCACTGTGAGGCCCTGGAACTGGTAGCCCAGAGAAGCTATGGATGCCCCATCCCCGTAAGTGTTAAAGGCTACGCTGGATGAGTTATTGAGGAACCTGGTCTAGTAGAAGGTGTCCCTGCCCACAACAGGGGTGTTGGAACTAGATGATCTTTGCTCTGCTTCCAACCCAGGCCATTCTATGATTCTGTGAAACTGGGAGGTGGTAGGGTTCTTCTTCATGGGAGTACATGTGCCCTTCCCACCTCCCCCAAGTCACTAACTTCATGGCTCTTAGAGATGACAGGGTAGAGTCTAGGATCCAGTACTTAAAAAATACTGCTACTAGTAAGACCCTGTGATAGGTACTGAATGGGATAAGTAGTAAGCCTGGAAGTGATGTAGGAAATTATTCTTGCAGATCTCGCTGTAGTTGAGTATCCCAGAGGAAATTTACAAAGACTTCTGTAAGATTTGTCTTTTACTGTGAACTTCTAAAATAATTGAAATAGTTTTTAAGAACAGTGCTACTTCAGCCCATTGATAACTTGCTGAGCTACCTTGGGTAAAGGCAGAGCTTTTCCTTGGGCCAGCTAGCTCCTCAGTCCATGCAGATACGTGGTTGTGGCTACTCCTGGGTTGGACTGTGACACCTGGTAGGTGATAAATGTGATACACTGTGTCTGTGAAGAATATACTTATTTTTGTGATTTTGCCTTGGGATAAGGAAGTTCTTTTTTGAAGTCCTGAGTTGGTTCTGTCCTGTGCCATTATAATTTGGTGGCAGTTTGAGTACACATTTAACTTGTCCTGCAAAGAGGTAGTACATACTCAAAGCACCAGAAGACTCGAAACACAAAGCTGCACCTTTGTCAGTAGAGGTTATGGTTCTTTATGTTTTTGCTGAAAGAAAAAGATAGAGAGAAGGTATTATTTAAATAGTGACATATCCTAAGCATTACTCCATGAGGTGATTTAGAAGTTGTTTCCACCAGTATAATTTCTGCTGTTCACCAGGTTTCTATTATTGCCATAATACACTGCCCATTTCTCTATTATACTTTATGGAATTACAAGGCAATGAAGCCAGCTCACTTTATTTAATAAATTTTTATTATTCACAGTAATGACTAATATTCTGGAAGTGTTTCTGTCTCTTTAAAAATTATGCTTAGGTCATGTGAAAGGCTGCTCCATGTTAAACGAGTTTGTGCAGAAGTGGGCTGTTGTCACCTCTTCTGATATTTACTGTTTAGAACATGAGAGGCAAGAAAAGTCACAATGTGTAGCCCGTGGTGATGCAGTTTTGCCAGTGCTTTATTGTGGAGATATTGTTCTGTCAGGTACTTAATCACACAGAAGCTACAGAGTGGTTCTTTAGTTAGGAAGTTAGATGGTATCATGTTTCATGGAGATTTTTTTATTTATGTCTTTGCCATGGCATCTGTTGTGATGGTGTGCCTCAAGTTACTCTTTTCAGAAGACTTCAGCTGTATTTTAATAAGGGAAAGATGAAGATCTGTAGCAGTCTGTTTTATTGGTCATACTTGCACTGCAGTCATGTAATTAAAAAAGAAACCTCTTAAAATGTTGCCTGTGCAATCTGTGCTGAAATATGTATCAAACAGAAGTTTGTTTTCAGAGCCTTCCTTGTTACTTATTACTTATTTAAGAACCCAAAAGGGGTTGATCCCAGGAAATTAAGCTGTTGTCTCAGTGCTGTAATTGCCCTGTGATATGATCTCGTGTTGAAATGGTGTCTCTCCTCTAAATGAAATCTTCTGAGCTGTTGCACAGCACTGGGGGTAAGGGGGGGTTTGCTATAAAACACACAGATTGAAAGTTCACCACTTTGTAAAAGGTACTAGAGTTACAGCGAGAAGGGATATTCCCCTTACTGCTAATAAAATTGTCATGATTTCAAGGACACCAGAGCAGTTCCCTTAGCAAAAGCTCAAAGCTGCAATTTGTGTCGGGCCTGATGGAGGGTGAGCAGGTGGATAATGGGGACTGTAACAGCAGGGTAACAGTGAGAAAGGAGAGCTGATACACAGCGATAATTGCATGTTAATTAAGGAGAAAAGAGGGAGGCAGGTAGATGCAGGCTGTAAATGCTGCAAAAGACTAATGGAGCAGAAAGGAAAATGTGGGGGAACTGATGGTCCCTGTGTCTCCATGAGTGCCCCTGTGGTGGCTTGTACAGGGCAGAGGGAGGCTGCAGGAGGAACACGAGGAGCTGCATTTCTGTGGCTTACAAGATGCTGCTCCCCTTTCCCATCCCTCTCTGGTTAGGGTGCTGTGGCGATGAAGAGAGCCCCAGTCCTGCTGTCAGCTTCACAGCTGGTTCCTGTCGGCACCAAGAGGGTTGACTGCTGGTGAGGCATCTGTGTGTACATGGGGGCTGTGTTACAGGGCTGGAGGCTGCACAGCCTGGCTTGTCCCAAGTCCAGAGCAGAGCTGTTGAAGCCAGGTGTCAGCTTCCTGCCTGGAACAGCAGCAAAGGCAGTTAACAAAATGAAATTGGTATCGCAGAAGTAACACTGCACACGCCATACAATATATCAATTAATTGCACATGCCTCAGAAACTCCATGCTTAATGTTATCTCCTACCTCACTTTAACGTGATTTTATTTGAAAAATATATTGAAGTGTATAGAGGGTGAGGGAGAAATTGAACAGCATTGTGAACAGACTGTGGCAAGTGATCAGGTTACCACAGCCTAATGAGTTAAGGCAATGGGAATGGGCATAAGCTGCTGCCTGGGTGGTTTTAACTGATGTGCTCTCTAATTGCAGTGGGATAGAAATTAATGCCTTGTCAGCTGCCATTCTGCATCAAACTAAAAATAAACTTACAGAAACCCAGTGGTTTTGGAGCATCTACCAGTTCACAAGCTTTTCTTAGAACTGGCCATTCTGAACATAATGGTCCTGGTGTCTACCATAGTGCCTGATACTTCTGTTTTAAAAGTGAGTATCAGAGAAGGACTTGGATACTCTACATGAAAATACAGACTTTTCCACCATTACTTTAGGCAGTCAGGTTTTTAGTAAGTTCAAGTGAGTCCCTAAGGACACATGAGAAGCAGCTGTAGGCCAGTGCTGATAGGCATTACTGTGCAGCTGTAAGTAGCATTAAGGCAGGGATTTGTACAGTCAATAAGCTCAGTGTTATAGGTGGGGTAAGCCTGAGAACATGACAGAGGTGGGAACAACTTTCCCCCTTTTGTTACTTTTCTTGAAAGGAAGAAATCAGGGAAAATTGCTGGCCACCCTTATCCAAAGGATTGTTACGGTTTTGCAAACATGTATTCGGTGTCTGTAACTTGAGAAGAGTGTTAATCTGTTCCACCCTCGTATGATAACAGCTCTGGGGGGGTTTTGTGTACTTGCAGACCTACATTGGTTCGATAGTTGCCTCTGTGAACCCCTACAAGAGCATCCCAGGACTGTACGACTGCACCGCCATGGAGCGATACAGCAAGCACCACATGGGAGACATCGCGCCTCACATCTTCGCCGTGGCCAACGAGTGCTACCGCTGCCTCTGGAAGCGCCACGACAACCAGTGTATCCTCATCAGGTGAGTGCTGGTACTGCTGTTCTGGGTATCTCTGCTGGTGAGCCTTCCAAGGTGATTTGGGAGCAAGGGTATGGGCTCATGGGGAGAACTCCAAAAGAAAGCAGGCTTTTAAAACACAGTTTCAGGAGAGTTCTGAACTTGCTCTGTGTCATTCTGTGCACTTTTAACAAAATGTTAATTTTTCTTACACACCTTACAATTCCATTTAGTGAAAAAATTCCATTGTATTTTTGTGCATTTTTTGGTCCTTTCACATCTAATGTAACTCTAAGTGTTTTCCCACCGATTTAAACATCTCTGTGCAGCTCAGTAGTCTGTCACCACTAGACCCTGATTCCTGTATAGAGAGGAAAAGAAAAGCTTAACCCACCGGTCTTGAGAAATGCAGTAAATAAGAATAGCAAAAGAGAAACCCCTCCACATTTCAGCCACTTAATTCTGCCTGATTAATCTTCCTTGCTTAATCTTGTTGTGCTTTAATGTAATGGTGATTTAATAGCTTCCCGTTTGAGCCACTGTGTTGCTGATATTCAGGATCTGGCTGCAGCTGAGTGTGCATTAGGGAGCAGTTGGCATTTCAATAGCTTTTCACTGCTTACAGCTCCTCCTTCCTTCTGGCTCCAGAAGAGCTGAAAATGCAGCCAGCTCTTTTCCCATTCCCTACCCTGCCAGCTCAGCTGCGTTGGCTCACACACAGGCAGGGAGACCAAAGCCTCGCCCGGCAGATCGGGAGGAGCAGCTCACTGGTGATGGCAGTGTGGCACCAGCCACCAGGCTCCGGGCAGGGGTGATGCTCAGGGGAGTAAGGGAGCTTCTATTTCCCCTCCCTCTCCTCTTTTGCCTTCACAACATTTTCATGATTAGGCCTTCTTGCTCTCACCTTCTTGCACCATGAAGTTAGGTGTGTAGAACTATTCAGACACAAGCTGACATGATTTTGGCTGCATCCCGACCTCCCCAGGAGTCGTTGCAGTGGCTGTGGGACCACACACAGCTTAGGGCAGCCAATGGAATAGAGAGGGGACGAGGCAGAGTGAGAGCAGCACCTTCTGCAATAGGCAATTCCTACTGACATGTAAGATTACAGGCTAGGGTGCAAGGCGTCCTGGGTAAGAGGGGGATTTGGTGCATGTAGTTCAGCACCCAAGCTGTAGTTAGAAATGTGGATTAGCTGCAACACAGACTGCGACTTTCTGCAGGCTCTTGGGTTGCAGTGCACACCTGCCCTCACCTCTAGGCAGGTTCTGCCTGGCAGTGACATAAAGCTGAAGAGCGTGCTTTTTCAGCTTTCTTTAACCATATTTCTCCTTATTATTTAGTACATAATTCTGTACATAGAAAGATGAATCCTGGTAAAAGTCCAAGCAAAAATGAAATGTACAGAGATCTTTGTTGTGTTACAATAGCTAGCCTGGAGTCACGATTTTTTTTCTATTGCTAGGCAGTTACTTGTAAACAGCCCGTGTACACAAATTTAGGGGACCAAAACAATTTCTGGTGGCCATTGGTGTTTTTGCCATCCTATACTGGCCTAAGTATTTTACCTTTCATTTTAGTTCCTCACAAGCTGCCAAGAGAAAAACAGGTTATGTCCTAAAATGGACATAAGCAGAAGTCTGTAATGTTCCAGGGGAGTCTTCAGTATTCTCTGCTCTGTAAACTATCTGCTTTGGTACAAATAAGGCATAATATGCAGAAGTTTTATATTAGGAATCCCTTTTAAGATTGTTTACTGTGGTCATAGATTGAAACAGTGGTTTGTGTAAGTTCTGTGTTTCAGATAAGTGGCTCAATACAACCTTATATGGGTATCTTGTTACTGCAGAAATTGAGGAAATGTGCAATTCAAATTAAAAAAAAAATTAAATGTGAGATCTGCTTTCCTAAAAGAGTATTATCTGCTCTATCTGTGAAGGACTCAGAGTAGGATTTTTAAAAATTGCTGAAGGTTTCTATGGCCTTCCAATGGTTTAGGAAAGTCTGTGTGGTCACATACGTAGTTTGAGCATAGGAAGTGGAGGTATAACAGCATGCTTGATAAATTCAGCATCCTGGTCATTCCTGCATCTTTTGCTGGCTAGAATTAGGCATTGCAAAAAGTCACTGCACTATCACTGTAACTTTCCTAATTACTACTAGCATTTAAAAAATAAAATAACCAAGCAGAGCTCTTTAGTGTTTGAATTCAGACAAATATTCTGGTCTTGCATTTCAAGTAAGAGATGATAAAAAGGAAAATTCTGTTGCACCTCAAAAAAACAATGGTTAAAGTGAGGGAATTATTCTGATAGGCCCCATGTTCTGAGAGGCAGTTTGAGCTGCTCCTGGCCTTGGGATCTCAGCATTCGGTAGCAAGTTGAAACAGCTCCACAAAGAAAGGGGCTTGGAGTGCTTTCTGATGATCCTCTGGACTTGAAGTGCCCTCTGCTGGCCCCCACAGTTAGCTCAGCTTTGGTTTGGAGCTGCTTTCTTCAGGCTTTGGGATTTTTTCACAAAAACCTGTGAAAGAGCTTCTAGTGCTTTGAAATATTAATATTGGGGTATTTTTCTGGCTGTGGTAGGGTGAGAGGGGTAATGCCAGAACATGAATTATAAACTGTCATCATAAAATCTCAGAATATAATGTAAATGTGAGACCATTTTTTTCAGTATAAGCACCCAGACCAGAGGTGAAAAGGAAGGAAATACAGAAGAGACGATAATAAATCAAACCCCACAAGATGCTTATTTATTAGTTTGTGTAACAGACATTTTAATTCATGATAATGCTGCATAAAAAGGACTTAGCAGCCTAAAATGTCAACAAAACAGCACATTGAAAAAGCTGCACACAACTGGTGCATTAGAATATATACACAGTTATGAAATGGTATTTTAACTCTCCTAGGTTAAAAAAAATAGAGTTTTTCTGTGGACAAAAACATGTGCATCAATGAATTCTCAGTTTCATGTTGGTCTGAAGCCTTACCGCAGGGCCCAGTTCCTTTTAAAAGGGAGAAAAGAAAGCCCACCATCTTCTGATTTTTCAGCTGGGTGCCTCAGGAATGTGAAGGAAGTCCATCTTATTTGAGCAATAGCCAAACAGCTTTTCCTGATGTAGGAAAGGGCCTGAGTTCCCCATGATTAGCTGAAGTTCACAAGCTGGGATGAATCTCAAACCTCCACCCCTTTATTACATGAATAGTAAAATATCTTTAGGTTTGTTTTTTAAGGTGATGTAGTCTGTGCAGCAGCAAACACATGCTCTTCTCTTGGATAAAATTGCAGTTGATCCACTTCAGAGCACTCCCAAAGAAGTGTAAAGCAGTAGAGGGAGCAGCAACAGTTGCCCTGAATGACATTCAAGTCAGTGCCATAACTGGGAAATCACTGTCTGATACCTGCTTGTTCTCTCTGTTATCACCTGATGGCCTGACACTTTTCTTTGTTGTTTTTCAGCTTGAAAATCAATGTGAACCTTACTCTTTATGTGAGACCCAGACCTGTGGTGGGTCAGATGTCCTTGTGAAACACCAAAGTTCAGATGTGTGTTTGATTAACCATATTTGCTGAAGGGGCCTGTTTTGTCTGTGTGTATCTGTCTTGGGGTTTTAAAGCCAGCAGACTGTAAGGCCCCAAAAACCTTACTCAACGAGACTCTTAAAAGGGCTTATGGTTGTTCATGTACTTAGATGCATGGAAGAAATACTGAAGATGTTCTCAATAGTTCAAAACAACAAAACATTTTACTGACAATTTGAGAAAGTCAGAGAACTTTTGCAAAAGTTTAGAGCAGCATTCCATCAGCATAAAACACTTCTCAAAGCATTAACTTGGCCCATTCAGCTTCACAAACTCTAAGCTCATCCAATTTTACTCAAGTAAAAAAGTTATTCAAAAGTCTGAGAAGAGGGAATTAGAGGAAGGAGAGAAAGGCAGAAATTATAGAGAAAAGAAAAAGTATAGCTACCCCTCCTGGTTTCAGTGGTGTTCAGCTGATACAAATCCCAAGAGGAGGTGGGGTCAAGAACTGTGCTTTCCTCCTGTCTTGGTTCAAGTACCCCTTGGCCATCCTGGGCCTTTCCCTCAGGTGGGGCTTCTGGTCCTTTGGCCACTCAGGAGCTGGTTTAGGGGCTCCAGGGGTGGGTGTGGAGCAGATCCTTTGGTGTGCCAGTGATTAGCAGCCACTGCAGGGCTGGGATACAGGCTCTAGGGGTAGTGGGACGTGCAGGACAGGGCAGCACCTTGCCAGGCCTGCCCCTTTTCCCCATACACACACACCCAAAATGTTTTGAGCCAGCAATCTTTCCAGTCTCTCACCCAGACAGAACAGAGAAGTCATTTAGGGTAGTGTTGTGTCCTTCAGAATGAGGAGTCTGTCTCAGTGACCCATTTTCATGCTGTGGCAGTCATGAGTCCAGACTGCTGTGTCCTTAGCATGATGCCCTGCACAGAACAAGTCATGGAGAAAGTCTAAAGCTTCTAAGTGGGGGCCTTCTGGGCTGCTGTCAGACTTAATATGTTCACAGTCCTGAACGTAGTGATGTGGAACAAGCTGGGCACTTAAACTCATGGGCTGGAAAGGTTGCACTAAAAAATTCACCCTTTTACTGACCTTGTAGGCGAAAGCTTTCTAAGGACTCTGAAAGATTGATCCCACGTAGCAGTAAAAGTGAATAGAATGGAGTGGTTACTACTAAATGAGTAGAGAACATTGTGTAAATCTGTCCTTTGGATGGATCCAGACTTTTTGGAAATGAAGGTCGCTCAGAGGAAAATTTTCAGACGTGGTCACAAGTATAGCATGGGAAATGGCTAACAGAGACAGGCACCTTGAGTTTGAGGTGCTATCCATCGAGTCATGTACAGCAGAAAGAGCTCCAGGATGAATTGTTTTCTCCTTCCAACATGAGAACGAAGATGTGTCAAATGAAGCTAATAGGAGGTGGATCTGAAAAAACAAGACTTTTTCATCTGCTTTTTAAGGGGGGACTATGGCTAGAAACTCATAGAAGATAAATCCACTGAGATTTACAAGACAGATAAAAAACAGGTTTAGATCAGGAAGCCTCTGAACAACAAATAACTGGAAGCTGGAAGCTGTGGAAGAGCACAGAAGGGAATCTCCAATTGGCAACTGTCAGAATAGAACACTAGGCAAGTTCAGAAACAAACCAGTTCTGAGTCTCTCCAGTTCTTTTTCCAGAAGAAAAAATCAAGAGCATGAAACTGTGCATAACACCAGCTGTTCCAGAGATAGGTGCAAGAGATATTTTTCCATCAGCTTTGAATATCTGACTTGTAAAGTGTCTCTCAATTACGGTGGGGTAACTTTCAGCTTCCATAGAAGTACAGATTCTCCAGAGCAAGGGACAGTGTGTGGGGGCAGAGGAAAAATGGTGTCAGTGAAAGAGGTGATATCCTCCTAGGTGTCACCCTATGCCTTCTGTTGAGCTATACATGTGGCTCAGAGGGAGAGAATTTAGGCAGGAAGAGGTGTGTATTGCTTGATGATTAATTGCGCTAGACAAGAATAATGCAAGGGTTTGTGAAGCTCTCAAAACTACTAGTAGAAATGTTTTGTATGGTGAGTATTAAATACAGGAATATTAAATATCTGCTCCTTTGGCAGAGGGGTATGAGTAAGTGAGGGCCTGCAAGGAGAATGGGAAGGAATACTGCAAAGGCCAGATGTCAAGGGTAAAATTACGTAAAAAATACTACAGAATTTGTTTGATGTGGTATAAATATAATGGATGAATCACACTTGCAGGACATATTGGCGGTTATGAAGATGTCTCATTCTGTTTTCTGAATGTCTCTTCCCTAAATTTATTGTTGACATTCATTTGCAGGAAAATGTAATGCTGTTTTCTTGGGTGGTACCTTTCTTCTTTGGTTTTTGCTAGAAAGCATAATTATACTTTGTTGTAATCTAAAATCAGTGGGGTCATTACTCAGCAATGGCACAACAAAAGACTGTCATTATCTAAGCTTGCTCCACATGCCCAATTTTGCTCCATCAAAGTCAGTGACAAAATTCCCACTTGCTACAATGAAAAAAGTGAAGTAAGACCAAAATGTACCCTTTCTTTGGGAGTAAACTGGAATTAAGTACAGCTTAATTTGGAAATAGGCCACAACTTAGGATATAATGCTATGGTTGTAGATGAAGAGTGAGCGAACTACACAAACTTTACCCACAAGTTAAATTTCTTAGTGGCTCACGGTGTGTTTATAGGCTACATAATTGAAAGGAAAGGATATTGGGGAAGTGAGCCAAATTTAAACTTCCCCTTTTTAGAGTGTTGGTTTTGAAGAGAAACCGAGTATATTGCCTTCTGTTTGTATCAGCAGGGTTGCTTATTAACAGTTTGTTTTAAGAATGTCAATTTAGCATTATCAAATAGCTTTGTTCTCCTGTGGGTGGTGATGAAAGGTTATTCATCTCTGATGGTAATGAGAGGTGGAAATTGTATATTTTCAACTCACATGAATCTGGTTTGTTTCAAAAAGTTTGTTTAAAGAGTATGTAGCTCACTAAGAATTTCAGCATTAATTATACGAATAGCCTTTATGTGTTAGAATGTGCATTGGTGTCTTTAACTTCCTCCTCCTCACAGCAGGGCTCCTTTATTAGCTAGATTGCTGCAACATAATCCCAAACTTTCCCATCTTAATTCATAGTCTGGTCCTTATCCCTGACCATTTCCACGTCTTTGTTGTAACTTTTTGTAACGTGATGGTGGGAAGTGTTGGATAATTGTTTGTATTCAGAGAGCTCTTTGTTGCCTCATGGGTGAGAGGCAATCAGTGCCTTGAAATGCTGTGTGAGCAGTGGTATGAACTCTAAGGACAGCTTGTGGTTTTCCCTGGATGTCATATTCAGGAAGTTCTGGATCCATCTGACTATCACTTCTAATCACCCCAGTCTTCTGACCTCCAGTAATGTGGAGTTTGGCTGGCCAGCCAGAGAATTTCTTCACTGGCCACTGGGACTGTGCAATCCATTTCCTCCTCTTCTTTCAGTGGTGAAAGTGGTGCTGGCAAGACGGAGAGCACTAAGCTGATTCTGAAGTTCTTGTCTGCAATGAGCCAACATTCACTGGAGCTGTCCTCCAGAGAGAAGACCTCCTGTGTGGAGCAAGCTATTCTGGAGAGCAGGTATTACTAGATCTTTCAATACATGGGTATTTTTTTTAGAAGACATAAGCCTTGACATTAAAATAAGTGCTTGCAGTGTAATGAAATATATGTGTGTGTTTACTGAACAATAAAATGAATAATGGAGAAAGGGAAATACTCAGTTAAACAAAATTACCTGGCTACTCTAGAGAGTTGTGAGCATGGTTGGTATCTCTTAGTGAAGCAAAAATATGCAGAGTTTTGAATGGATAAAGCCACTTTAATGGTGGCTTTCATTTTTGTTTAGGGCTGAATTCAGATAATCAGAGTAGGGAGATGGGTGATGGGAGGGAGAAACCTTTGGTACAGTTTGTGTACCTTGAGGATACGGTAGAACAAGATACAGCACGGTGAGGATAAAGTGCTCAAGTGGTAAAAGCATGCTGAGGGAAGGGAGGATAAGGAGAACTGATAAGATAGATGAGTAAATGCATCAGATAAATTGGACACAATTTTCCCCAACCAAAAAAAAAATCTTGCTGTTCTCATGAAATGACGCGGTTCTAAACTATTTAAAAACAAAGGCAATTTGAGATGCCATTACTTTTATTTATCTTGCTTCATCTCTGCTATACGTGCTGTATCTTGATGTAGATTTTTTTTTTTTTTAATTGCCTTAGGACAAGGACTCCTTACATCTGTCTAGCAATTTGCATGTGCTGAGATTTCTTATTTCTATCATTTGAGTACTGCAATGAGAATTGTGTGCATCTTTTGAGTGATTACAAAAGAAGTAGCAAGTAGCAGTTTACTACCCTGCAGCTGCAGAGTAGCTCAGTATATCTTCCTGTTGCATGAATACTTGTATCTTTTGATAGGAAATTGAGATGCCCATCGCTAATAAATGGAGGGTAATGCTGGGATGTTGGCTGCTGCTGAGGAGAGTGTCAGAGGGGAGCTTGTCAGGGTGCTGATCCTTTCACCAGCCCCAGCTGTTGGCACGCTGGTCACATGTTAACACTCCTGTCGTTCTCTGTTTTCACAGTCCAATTATGGAAGCTTTTGGCAATGCAAAGACTGTTTACAACAACAACTCAAGTCGCTTTGGGAAGTTTATTCAGCTGAACATCTGTCAGAAAGGAAACATTCAGGGGGGAAGAATTATGGATTGTATCCTCATTTGGTGATTTGACCTGTTTGTGGGAAGCCCCCATGTACCTCCTCGATGGAAGACTGAGAGAGAACTGGCTTGCCTTTGTTTGTCCTTTCACCCCATCCTGAAACAAATGCAGTTAAACTGAGCTGCTGTAGGTGGAAAAGAGAAGCAGCAACACCAAATTCACACATGCACACATGCTTTTGTGGTGGCGTGGGGTATATGTACTCTTGGAAGGCCAACAATTTGTATTGCTGCTGCTAGCGTGGCATGGCTCATGTGTGTGTTCCCACGCAGTGAGCTAAAACAGCCTGAGTCCTTGGGAATAACTTCGGTTGTCAGCCATTTCCTTCATTACTATATCCAGAGATAAGCTGCTTAATTCTCTGGAGAAGTACTTGAAAGAGCAGAGCTGCTCTATTTCTGCTGTGTGAGTCTGGGTGGGTCAAATCCTCAGACTTGTCCTGCATTTGGCAAAATCAGACTATGAGCCAGCTCCACCAGAGCACCAGAGGTGTGGAGTTGAGGAATATTCCAAGGGGATACTACCTGCTCTTTTAAACATAAGCTGCTTTTGCAGTGGCACAAGTTTAATTCTTGAAGTTGTTTCCAAGCTTTAGGGAAAAGAAAAAGCAAAGGGAAACAGATGTCATATAAAGCGCAGAATCTGTGTCTGGTTTTGAATGGATGGAAGAGAAGGTGTTGATACATTGATATTAGAAGTGCTACAATATTATCATTGTTGCTACTTTATCTTGTATGAAACATGCTTAGCCTGTTGTAAGAAAAGACCTAGATAGTCTTCCTATTGTCTCAAGTGAAAGAAGGAAGATTATAAAAAGCTTCTGCATTAATTGCTTTTTACTTTATTCCTTGACTGAAGCTTTTCTTGCTGGCTCCAGATTTATTGGAAAAAGTAAGTTGATGTTTGCTTTTGCTTAATTAATTGTGTTTGATTTAGTATTTTCTCTGAAACTGTGGATAAAAAATTTGTCCTTAAAAACGATCACTTGAGCGGAAACTATTTTTTACTTTGACAGAATCGTGTAGTAAGACAAAACCCCGGGGAAAGAAATTATCATATTTTCTATGCTCTGCTGGCAGGGATAGAAGAGAGAGAGAAAGGTGAGTGGTAAAGCACAAATCACACAACTGTAGTGGTTTTCTGCTAGCAGTCAGCAGTGGTGACAGCAGTGGAGAATATAACTACAGAAACCCACTAACCCAAGCAGGGAAATAGCTTATTTATTCAGCTGGGATTCAGTGTGTGTGAATTTGAGCTCAGCTTGATAAAGGAGCGCACTTAGCTGAAGAATGTCACTGAGCTGATGGTAGTTTTTCTCTCAGCTTCTGCTGTGGCCTTGGGAAAATTACTTGGGGACAAACATGCCTCATTCTGTTCAAACTGAATATTTTTGCTGGTACTAAATAACTCCACAGCAACAAAGATAAATAATTCTAGTTCCTCTAATCCTTTCTTATAGAGAATAAATCCACTGAACAAAAGAAATGACATTTGTATATGTGCAGAATTGCCTAAAGCAATTCTCAGCATCTCCCTGTGGGCCTGCTGTCTTTGCATGCTAAAAAGTAGTTAACTCTATTATGCAGCAGCTAAGGAAAACAAAACCCAGCAAAATAACCCCCCATCTGATTTTAATATAAAACTTTGTCTTGCAAATTATCATAATTTCTGAGCAAATGAATTGTGAACTGTTTTACTCTGACAGTAATTTGTGGAGTATTTTTCTTTTGGTATTTCATTTTACTCACTCTGTTTTTTCTCCCCATTAGATGCTTTTTACTTATCTGTACCTGAGAACTACCACTACCTGAACCAGTCTGGATGTATAGCAGATAAGACAATCAATGACAAAGATTCTTTCAAGGAAGTTATAGTAAGTTGCTTCCCTTGTTCTTTTGCCTTAAAAATGCTGGAAGTTCAGGTGTGTGGGGTCCATTGACAAGGCAGGGTACAAAGCCTTCCTGTGCTTTCTTGCATGTGCAGCTCTCTCATTGAGACATTAATCTTACAGGGACTTACATTTTCTCAAAATGCTTCACTGTCGTTTTGAGTGTGCCTTTACCTTTCCTCCAGTATTTCATTTTTACTCTGTTGTTTCAAAGTGTGCTGTAATTTAAAAAAAAACATTACATTTTGAAATTAATAGCATATCTACTGGGAAGTCAGTAAGACTTTTATATGTCTTTGCCTTTCCCTGCATTGTTTTATATTAGATAGATGATAGATAGATAGATAGATTGATAGATAGATAGATAGATAGATAGATAGATAGATAGATAGATAGATATAGATTTATTTCACTGTTTTTCAATCTGAAAGCTTTGCCCAACTCATGTGGCAGCTACTGGGTGGAGTCTGCAGTGGAGCACACAGGGAGCGAAGCACCTGTGACTCTTTAAGTTGCAGCTGGGAAATTCAGTTGTGTGGAGTAACTTACAGAGTAGAGTAACGAAAACATAAACACAGATTAAAAACCAGGTCCTGATAGAATCTGTCTGAATGGTTTTATATCTTACATCCACAGCAACTAGTCCATACGGACCATGCTAATTGGGTATTGTAACACTGAAGTGATATGTGTTGGGTTTTAAAAATCAGATAAAACAATTGGTTCTGTGCCCTTCTCCAAACTGTTTTTGCTTAGGTATGTTAATCTTTCTGCCAAATTGACAAATTAATGTGTTGTGGATGCAGCAGGTTTTTTTAGTGTAAAAATACCTCATCTTGTATGGCAGACGGAAGTGTTGGAAAAGTTGGTAAGTTATCTATATTGCAGTCACACGCTGAAGTTGATTAGCATAACATTTAATTTGTGCTAATCATCTCAGGGTAGGCAGAGCATGAAATCAGTTGGGCAGGTGATGTTTGCCTGCTGCCTGCAATGTGGGCAGGCTGGGACCAGGACTACCAGGCTGCATTCCCAGAGCAGGAGGTGGGCAGAAACCCCTGCAGCTCACCCTCACCTGTCTTTTCCTGTTATTGCCATCTCCTTTGCCTGTTTTTATCGCAGCATAAGTCTTGGAAATGTTAAGGGAAACATTTTCTGTAGGAGACAGGGAGGAACAGCACGGTGAGCATGGAGATGAACTCGTAGTGCTGCTGCCCTTTCGTTGTGAAAGGTCTTCTTTACAAATTAGACCTTAAGCCATTATCTCTACTCTGCTCTGAATTGTGGGATGAGTCTGAGGCTTTTTCACTTGTAATAGATGATTTATAAAAGATAAAATGTGTCATCTGTCAGACACCTGCAGTGACTATAACATGATGAGTCTGACTGTAAGGGTACAAAACTGTGATCTGATTTCAGACAGGCTCATATTACAGCCAAATTTGGAAAGTTTTGGTAATTTCAAGAGGCATACAATTATCCCTTCTCTGTCAAAGGAAAGCATGTGTTTCTCTTGATTAACTTTATCTTGTTCATGCAAGAACAGTTATTTCTTTTCATATTTTACTATTTACTCTTCTCCTCACTTATGTAGTTGAGCCTTGATTATTGCCATGTTGTTTGGTAATAAATTCAATACTCTTTAAATAGATACCTTTCTTTCTCAGTTTTACTGGAAGTTGTCAGACCACGTTGGTAAAGGTGCATGTTTGGGCACAAAAATGAGCAAATCTTACATGCTGCTGTGTTTTCTCCCCCATGCCTTGTTACCTACAAGGCCAATAGGCAAATTTTGGTAAAAACATGCAGGAGGTAATCAATTAAAAATTCAAGTTAGAGTAATTGCGTCTGATGCACAGCTCAGTAGGTTGTTCCAATATTTATATGATTTTAATGATGAATTTGAAAGCAAATTACAACATCATTACAGCATCAAAATTAAATTTCTTAAAAGCAGAGTGATACTTACATGTTCCAAGATGTCCCAGTGATGCCTTACAGTGTATTAAGTTTGGGATGAAACCAAAGGAATGGACTCGAGCCAGCTCTTGTCTGGTCCTGACTTGCTCTTCTAAGGCCTCCCATTTTTGAGTCTGTGTGCATGTTACTGAAGAAGCTCACATGTCATTCCAGACTGCAATGGAAGTGATGGAGTTCAGCAGGGAGGAAGTACGAGAAGTTCTGAGGCTGTTGGCTGGCATTTTGCATCTAGGAAACATTGAGTTCATCACTGCTGGAGGGGCACAAGTGTCCTTTAAAACAGGTGAGAAGGCTGTGCATCCCAATCTAAATGTTTCTTGGGCTTCTGAAAGCCTTATTTTTTGGTAATATATCTGAACATAGCAATACAAGCAGTGAAATGGTTTTACTGCTTTTTAACATCTGTAAATATTGATTAAAATGTTAGTTTGGGAGGATGGGGTTTGACAGATAAGGCAGAGTAATCTGCTGCTGGATGCTGAGTCTTGATTTGGGAAGACCTTAGACACATACTTGTTCCATTAATAGTAATGAAATTCTATTTGAATCTAATTCCTTTTTGAAATATTCTCAAGTTGATAAAATGGAAGTACTCAAATACATTCCCTAACCAAGATCTCCACTGAATGCATCTTTTTTTTAGAGCTTTCAATATTTCAATTAGATGCCTGAAAGAATGTGCTGGTGTGTCTAAAGATTGAGCTGGTGGGGATTTTAAATGTTTGGTTGAATATGTCATTAGAGAGTAGCACTATGTACTGCTTTGTATACCACATTACAACAAAATTGAAAATTAAAGTATGCATGGAAGAAAAATTTAGTTGGTTTATCCTCATCATCCCGAACAAAGCTGAAACATTCATGGGGGCAGAGTCAATCACTGTTTGCATCTGGAAAAATATGTTAGCATAACCACTAGATTGTTTGAATTCTTGACACGTAACATTAAGAGGAAAATAAATATTTGTGACCTATTTGTGATGTATTTCTATTGCTAATTTCCTTCAGTTGCACGTTTATGCCTTTTTGTGAGCAGCAAAACATTATCCTAGAATTTCCAGTTGTGTTTTCATCTCTAATCCCTGTCATTTTAGGAGCATCTTAAATGGTGGTGGTAGTAGTAATAATGATAATAATAGTAAAAAAACAAGTTGATTTCATAACTTTCTACATTTAAGGACATATTTGTATTTGTCTTGCTCTTTGCCAGCCCTGGGTAGATCTGCTGAGTTACTGGGCTTGGACTCCACACAGCTAACAGAAGCATTGACACAGAGGTCGATGATACTCAGGGGAGAAGAAATCCTAACACCTCTTAGTATACAGCAGGTAAAGGCATCTCAGTTTTGACATGTTTTTAGGGTCTTTGAAAGATGTTTCAGTCTTCGAGCCCAGAGAAATCATTGATCACTCAAGAGCAGTTTAGCTCATGCATCAGAGTTGTAACCAAACATACTACATAGTTTTTTTGGGAAGGGTATAATCTCTATAGGTCCCATCCTATTATTCTGGCCAGGGCTTATAGCTTGTCTCTTGTTATTCTTATGAAGCCTGATTGCTTTCCATTTTTTTAAAATTCTATACATGTAGGCTGATATTTCTTTTTTCACTATGGACACTTGTGTCAGGGGGGCATTTTTAAAAAATTTTCAGGAGAAACATTTTTATCATTTACAAGAAGAGAATTAGAAGAAATAGGTATGCATAAGATTATGTTTCCCTCTGGAAAAGGGTGAACTAAGGTATTATTTCCTACACATCTGTTTCCTTCTTCTACGCCTTAATTTATAATTTCCTAGGTTTCTGAATGCTTTAGCCTTGAAATGTAGTCTCATAGATGTTCAGCTGTTTTAACTTAAGCTGTTAAAGCTCAAATCATGTTACCTTGTGAGTGTTAACACAATTGCTGTCAAGCTACACAGGAATAGGAAATGCTTGCATTATAGACTGCTTTGTGCTGCACTAAGGACACTGAGCAGCAGAGTCTGGTCAGTTCTCAGTCACGGGGTGGTTGATGTGTTACATATTTCCTCTTTAATACAGGCAATAGACAGCAGAGATTCTATGGCTATGGCACTTTATTCTCAGTGTTTTGCTTGGGTCATTAAGAAAATCAATAGCAGAATCAGGAGCAAGGAAGACTTCAAGACTATTGGCATTTTGGACATATTTGGATTTGAAAACTTTGAGGTAGGTTTCAAAAGCTTATTCAAATGGATTGTCTAATATTTAGGCTTTATTGCTTTACATATATTTGTCCTCTTCTCTGGAATTTGATTGTTACACATGACTTAAACCATTCCCTTGTTTGCAAAGTAAAATACTTGAAGTGTATGCATTTTTGAAAATTTCTTGTCTCTTTAGGTAAACCGTTTTGAGCAGTTCAATATTAACTATGCAAATGAGAAACTTCAGGAGTATTTCAACAAGCACATCTTTTCCTTGGAGCAACTGGAATACAGCAGGTAAGAGAGAGAGGAGAAATTTGAAAGAATTTTGACAGTATCAATATTCACTTGAAATCCTAGTTCACTGCTACCTTAGCTTCCTTTGAAAATCTCTGTCTGGAGCTGTGTATTTTATAAAAGGTGACTTTGCTGTAATTTGAAAGATAAATACACCAGCTTCTCCTATTTCTACAATTAAAATAATTTCAATTAAATGGTTCTCTTTATTTTCATTAGGGAAGGACTAATTTGGGAGGATATTGACTGGACAGACAACGGAGAGTGTTTGGACCTTATTGAAAAGGTAAGAAAGAATTTGATACTGTTACCTATTTTTAGTTTTTGTTCTGAGGTATTCTGTCTTTAAAACATTTGCCAACACAAGGAAAAAGTGAAGAGAATGGTGGATCTTGCATGTTTAAATAGCAAACTTTTAATCAGATCATTTTTATGTATGGCTATATTATGGATTATACTGTGAGCTACTTCTCTTGTAGCACCTTTTCTCCATGTGTGATTTATATACAAAAGAAGTATTTGGGGGTGATGAAAAAGAATTGTTTGATCCATGTTCCCTTCTGCCATCAGTACAGGCGGGCTGTGTGAGCTTATCTCCATGGCAGGGTGTGTGACTGCAAGAGTTCAGCTGAGCACAGAAGCGAGCAGCAGCGGGCAGGGGATGCAGCTGGCAGGACGTGACTGCAGTCAGGGCAGTGTGGCTTTTCGGGAGCTGATCTGGGCCCTTGGGAAGTGGCTTATTAAAATGTGCACCTGGAGAACCGTGTTTTTCTGAGAGGTTGTATCAACTTGGGGCTTGCTGGACACATTAATTAATTGCAGGGTAGCTTGCTTTGTTTACCACCTCTTGTAGCATGAGAAGTAGGGAACATCAAAGGAAATTAAACAGAGGCATATGCAAAGCAAAGGGAGGTTGGGCTTCACACAGGGCGAAGTTAAACTGTGTATCTTTTGCTCTGCCCCTGGGTGCTGTGGGTGCTAAAAGTTTGCATTGGTTCAACAACTGGGTAGATAATTACGTGGAAGAAACTTTTTGAAAGGCTGTTTTACACAAACTCCTCAGTCTCCTGATCATTGGAGATCTTGGGGGCTGGGAATATATTCTGAGGAAATGTCCATTGTATGCATCTAAAAACTGCCTACGTCAGGAGAACTGTTGATTCTTTCAGTAGCTTCTGTTTCTTTGTTTTGCCCATGGATCATATGCTCTCTGTTTCAAAAGGAACAGTGCCAGAAAAACAGGATTTCAGCCATCTACAGGCGTGGGATTTTAGTTGTGTGTGAGTGGTCACCTCTTTGCACGCAGCAACTTCAAAAGTCTGTGGTTTTTCCAAAGTGGGGACAGCATCTGTGTCCATCCATGCGCTAAAATTAATCTTCTGCCTCTTCTTGCTGTTCTAGAAACTGGGACTACTGGCACTCATCAATGAGGAGAGCCATTTTCCTCAAGCTACTGATTCCACCTTACTGGAGAAGTTGAATGCCCAGCATGCTGTATGTGATGTTTTGCTGCTATTTTCTGTACCAGTTATGTAGGATCTCTTCTGTAGAAATTCATGGTTCAAACATATGGGCACATAGTTCTAGAGGCTTTTTTGGACATGATCCTACCTTCATGGCAATCCATATAATTTACTGTCAAGGCTGAGTCGGTTACCTGGAAGAACATATCCTTGTTACTGTTCACTTAGAGGTTTCCATTGTGGTGAATAAGTCAAATTCTGCTCTAAATGAAACCTCTGTCAACCTGTACTAGCTCAGATTATTTAGATTTTCAATTTCCCTTGATGTAATAAAGCATTCACATTGATGTCATTTACTGAAAGTTTGCTGTTTCCTTTGTCCAGATTAGTGTTACCTTTATTTGTGATCCTATAATTATTTTTGACAATTTCTGGGATACAAGCATATCCACCAATCTTCATAACTGCCAGTTTAAGACAGAGCTTTCTCTTTCAAAGTGCCTTTTGTAGATGGTTCTGCCAGATGGGATTCAGGTTTAGTATAATGCCTTTTCATGTACTATAAATCTGTTATTACTGCATTTGAAGCAGCCCAGACTAACAAATCCTATTATCATTATTAGTTGTTTGTTTGCTTTTGGAGCACTAATCTTCCAGGGAGTTACTGGAAGACAATGGTCTGTTTAGGTATGGGTTGAGAGGATAATGTGACAAACCTCTGCAAATATTTTTCTCTTTTTTTTCTCCTCCACTTAGAACAATCCTTTTTATGTAAAACCAAGGGTTGCCGTTCACAACTTTGGAGTGAAGCACTACGCTGGGGAGGTAATTTCCTTATTTGCTGAAATTATTCCAAGCAGAATTTTCATTAGCCTAATTTTCCCCCAAGGCTGCTCAAAATTAACTAAAGCGCCCTGTTCCCTCAGCACTTTTTACAGTGCTGCTCTTGTGAGAGGTGCCTGACTGTTTGGCTTGTTGCTTGAACCACCTCTGTTTCCTTCTAGGTCCAGTATGATGTCAGGGGGATCTTGGAGAAGAACAGAGATACTTTTAGAGATGATCTCCTGAACTTGTTACGTGAAAGCAGGTAAGTTTCTGTGATTTTTGTTAGGGGTATGATACTAAGGGGTGTTGTATCAACTAATCCTGCCAGGATTTATCACCTAATTCTACTGGGGTTTGAGTATGTTAGAGGTTACATAACATCAGACTTTGACAGACTTGAAATGAACATAGAATGAAATAGTAATGAACATATCATATCACAGAAATGACCATATCAGAGTTGCCTGTAAGCAGATCTGACTGTAGCTGGTTCTCACAAAGTTGGGTTTACCCTACTTTGTAGAGTACCTTGTTGCTGTTCAGTCATGGGGGGTTCCTAGAGAACTCACTTGCTTTTCTGTAATGAGTTAGGATGCTGGAAGCTGCTCATGGTTTTTAACTGTTTCAGAGTGCCTCATAGGCAGTGTGCGTGTGTGGTGTTTTTACTTCACTTTTTTATTTCTGGCATTCCCTAATTTGTTTGAATGCTTGGTGTCAGGGACCTACCACAGTGCAAACTGCCATAGAGTAACTGCTTCAAAAGCAGAACTTCTGTTAAGATTTGTCTGACTGAAAGACTGACCTTGGATGTCATTGGTACCTGCATGTCTCTTGTTCTGCTGTGTAAAATCTTAGGGTCCTTGTAGTGGTACCCTGTGAGCTGGGGCCATATCACATCCCTTTTTGTAGGTGTTTGGTTGAGATTCCAAGACACACAGAGGAGTGGCAGAAGAGGGAGGTGAGCCTTGGGGTTTCTGTCTCACCTGCTGCCCTCCCCTATCACATCCAGTAATTCTACCTTGCTGTACAAGTTGCTCGTTTGTAAATCCCTTAAGCCCTTCTGTGTAGGGGAAACTGTTAATAAACATTTCCATCTCTGTGTTACTTGTTCTGGATTTATGATATTCCTGATATAACATCAGTGAATTGAAGTATGTAGGTAAAAAGAATAAATGAGTTAAACTTGGCCTGGCCTGGTTTTGCTTTTGCACCAACATTTGTGTGGAGCTCAAATTAAGATGTCTGTGTTTCTGTAGAAATGGTAAGAGGAGGATACCCAACTGATAGGGTAGAAAAGAGCATGCACAGCTGGTATGTGAAAGTGAGGCTTGCATGGGTGGCTGTTTTGTGTTATGGCCCCAGCCAAGCTGGAAGCCTTGTTTTTTAGTCTTTGTTCAGGTACAATTCAGGTTGCAGTCAGCTGCAGTTTTGGTTGAGTGAGTGGAAGTAAAATGCTCTAAAGCCTCTAGAACTTCACACTTCATTTCCCTAACGATGTGTTTGGAGTGGAGAAGAAACAACCTCCTTGTTTTAGTTTTGTTTTGTTTTTTCTCCCCTGCATAAATTCTAAAAAGGCAAAATCTATTGTTAATCAAAGATTGTGGAGAAAATCAGTAAGTGTGTTTTTGATGAAGGAACTGCATGCTAAGGGACAATGCTTTCTTTACATTCTATAGTGGTGAACCTCATAGTCTGTTAAGATACACTTCAGAAATATTCTTTATCTTTCCCATTTCAGTCTTGATTTCATCTATGATCTATTTGAGCATGTTTCAAGTCGCAACAATCAGGACACTCTCAAATGTGGAAGCAAGCACCGAAAACCCACTGTCAGTCTCCAGTTCAAGGTTAGTTAATGTGTCATCTCTGCTTTGTAGCTAATCAGCAAACCCTGGTCAGTAAAGAACAGGTGCAGACTGAAAGAGGCAAAATTTGGGCATGAAAACATCATTGTCTCTTTTGTGACACTGCCCTTGCTAATTCACCAGTTGACCATCCTGGCTAGGTTCAAGTAAACCTTTGCATCACACCATCCCCACAAAGCTCCTGTTGCATTCCCCACTTGCTTATTTGTCCTTATTTTAAAGGTGTTCTATGAAGTTGGTCTGTCTTGTCCTGGTTTGTCTTTATAATCTAAATCCAACCAAAAAATCCCACAAAGCCTTACAGCAGTGCCTGTATGCTAAGAAAAATAAGTGCTGAATAAATACCTCATTAAGGTGTTGCCTTGATTTAACTTAAAGTTTGGAAGGCATTTTTGTTAAACACCTTTTTATGAGGCTTTACAGCCTCTCATCAAAAATGGCACCAAATTGAAATCTAGCATGAAGTCTATCTGCAAATTATTTAAAAGGGAAAGATTGGCACGAAACATCTTTTAAATTGCATGAGTACAAGTCTGGATTAGTTGTCTTTCATTTTGTTTGAATTAATATACATTTGCAGAGTTCATTCACTTTTTTTTAAAAGGAGCAGACTCAAACCCCTTAAGGGCAGATTTTATCCTAATAGGCTATTGCTAAGTGTTGGACAGAACAGCAAGGAGTGTATGCTGGGGCACACACAATGTCTTTTATTAAAAACACTAATGTTGTATTTTCTAGACAGCTTGCTTTGTGCTACTATAACTCATCTCAGAAGTATACATTTATTGTCATGAAATGCTGTTATTTGCTAGTTCTCTGGGGTAGCAGAAGGTACTATTTTCACTTAGTTATTTGTATATGTGCAAAGTAGGCATTTAAGATATTATTTTATAAAAATTGACCATATTTTTGCACCCATTTGACAAGGTAGAACAAAATGTAGTATTCCTTCTGTTCTCCGTCAGGGGCCCTGGAAAACATAAAGGTGATAAAACATGAAATCAAAACATTATGGCCTCTTATCTAATGCTGCAGTAACTGACCATTAACCAGCTGGGCTGCTTTACAAGAGGTTGACCTTCACATCATGCCTTCCCCAGAGAATTAGATTGGGTGTTTTTTACGTTTTAAGACCTTGCAGGGATTAGTCCATCTTATTTCAACTGAAGATAAGAACTTTGGATTCACAGTTTTATTCTCATGATAGATTGGTTGACTCTTCATTTGATGACCTGCCTAATGCAGGCCTGGGGGTGCACACAGAATAGCAGAGTGTAGATACCATCTGTTTCAGCCTGTTGCTTGCAGCAGGGCAAACTCCACATTAGCTCATCCCCTGACAGTGACTTAGAGGCTTGCAGTGCTGTGCAGAATCTGGCTGGCTGTACCACAGGTGAAGGTGAAAATAGTTTAAATCATTTTTGTTCACACTGGTCAACTTTTCCAATCTCTGTAAGTAGTAGCCTGGGATGAGAGAATTGTCCATAGATGTGATTTTCACACAGGTTTAATATGGATGAAGCCTTTACTTTTCAAAGCTGTAAATATTTGTCTTTAACACAGAGATTTTTGTCTTTATATGTTCTGTTTAATGTTTGCTGCCTGACTCCTGATCTGTAGGCTGGCAAAAAAACCAAAAGCTATCATTTATGTTCCCCCTCATTTCACGATTTGCTTCCTTTGCCCTGCACCAGCTCCTGTGCACAGCCATGACTCTGCCCTCTGCCTTTGTCACTGCATGTTCAATCACCAAGTAAGTCCTTGGTCTGCATATGAAAGCAAGAATTTGTTATAACAGACTGACATTGACAGTTTTGCTCCAAGACATATGGCAGGACACACGGTGTTGTTCCTTTAAAAGGTGCATTTTCTGTCTCCTTGGCAGCCTGCTCTGTCTTCTCTCTCCTGCCTGGTACAAAGGGCCACCTTTGAGGGGTGTAACATTACCAGTGCTTAATTTCTGGGCTCTCCAGAGCCTGGGCTCCTCTCCTGTACAATCATTTGTATCTCTGCAAAATAAATGCAAGACTTCAGTTTAAAAAGGTTCATCATACTTAATGATACAGAATGAGGCAAGTTGGAATTAGATATGGAATGATGGCTCAGGCGGGAAGGGGCGGATGTGTAATTAAAGTAATAATCATAAAAGGACTGAGGGATTTTGTGATTTTTATCTCCAGGCTGAGGTTCAGACAACTGATAGTCTAATGTGTGTTGGATCATTCAGAGTTCTAAAGCTAGAAAAAACCCTGATTTCTTTAGGGAAAATGGAAAATGAGTGGGTTTGGGGTGGTTGAACTGAAAAGAAGAATTCTGGATTTGTGAGTTTTGCCATAAACACCTTATCCTTCCTTTTGACTTGCTCAGGTTTAGCAGTCTGGGAATGTGGATACTAAGTCGTGAGCAGTCATTTGAAAGATCCCTGAAACAGGATTTTGGTGTTTCCTTATGAACAATTTTCTTCAAATGCATGTGTGAATCTTGTTCACTGTAAAACAGTGATGCCGGTTTTGGTGAGAAGAGCCAGTGGAAGAAACAAACACTCATGTATTGACCCTGTCTGTTTGGAAACAAGAGTTTCCACGGTGCAGGAACTTCTGGTGTGCACCACTAGGTGCTGCAGTTAGATGCTGTCTGCAGTGCTGAGCTGCAGGAGCTCCTGTCCGGGGTTGTGTTGCTTGTACAAAAGCCCAGCTTGTGAAATGCTGTCTTCTCTCAACCTGTGTTTTAGGAATCACTTCATTCTTTAATGGCAACGCTGAGTTCCTCAAATCCTTTCTTTGTTCGGTGCATCAAACCCAACGTGCAGAAGGTAAGACTTTACGTGGTGTCCATCTTTTCTACGCATCTCAGGCCTAATCTTTTGCTGCCTGTCTGGTTATTTACCACTGTGTGAAGCAGAGGGTAGCATTTTATAGAAGGCTTTGTGAGGGGAAGGCACTGGGATGGGCTTTTGAATTTATTTTTTTATTTAACATGGCTTATGTACCTCTTTAATAGCCATTGCTCACAACTGTGAAAAATGACTGGATCTAAGGATGGTTATAAACAGAAGGTAGAAGGCTGTACTGGTCATGTGACAATTCTGTGAGAGCCTTTTTAGGAAGAAAATATCAAAGTTCCAAAGTTTGTTTTAAGTCACTAGAGGTAATGATTCACATGCATATAGCAAAACTGGTGTGAATGACTATCATCAGACTCTTTCAATTTATGAAGGTACCTAGAATTGTACATGCTGGATGTTTTGTTCTGTTGTAGATTTTTTTTTATTTTAAACAAGCTTGGAGACTAAGTCTTACAATATCAATTCATCTTTTGAGTTACAGATAACAAAAGACAGTGTCAAGATTTGCCTAAATATGTTGGAGGGCTCTCTAGGAATGAAGTGGTTATGGTACGATAGTCATTGAAATTAATATTGTGAGCCTGGTTCTGATATCCTGGGGTTTTGCAAATCTGTTTTGGGCATAATAGACTGTTATTCAGGTATGGTCTGCTTTTGTAAAAAATACAACAGGCAGAGGTGCTAGTGAATCTGATTTATGGTTTTCACAGGACAATTCAGGTGACTTAACTATACATCCATATTTACATGTTCCATTTTTCTGGGCTGTCTAGTTAATCAGGATACTAACAAATCAGATGTGCAGATTTTGTTGTAGGTTTTTGTGCTACCTGGACAGTACATCCTCAACCTTACATGTTTTCAGTTGCTGACTGTTAACTCGACTTTTGTGCTGCTATTTGTGATGTGCCAAATAGCATGCAGATTTTGGGCACCTTAGCAAGAGGAAGCAGCCTGGAAGCAGGCTGCTTCCAGGCTGCTTTCTGTGTCTTGAGGTATTTGGTGCTCTGAGGTGTGAAGCCACCAGGCAGCTGAACCCACATGGATGACAGAGCCTTGGCAGGTAGCTGGGGTTTGTGAGTTTGTGTGTTTAGCAATATCCCTGATCATGGAAGGAGGGCAGTTTTGAAAATCTTATTTGCTTCCCTGCTCCTGTTTCTGACTGGAAGCCCCTTATAAAGCCTGCCTGCTGCCACTGCAGTAGAAGAATTTCAGTAACAAACTCACACATTTGCCTTCTCTCTCCTTTTGTACCTGAGTAAGAAGGCACATCTCCACAGTAGCAAAGTTACAAGGATTTGCCATGATTGATTCAAAAGGCAGGCACTGGTTGCATTTCCAGAGCAAAGAAAGCACCAAGTTCCCACTCCTATGTTCCTTGTTCTTCCAGTCTTTTCCCACTAAAGTGCTTCATCCCTGACAAATCTGGCATGTGTTACTCTAGCTGCGCATATATTTTACTACCATTAAAACAAAGTTCTCACAGAATTAGCAGCTGGGTGAGGAGCAGCAGCTTGAGACAGCCTCAATCTCAGGGGATCACCTCTAATTGCAGGAGTGCATGCAGAAACAGATTGGGAAATTTCTGCAGACAATCCCTTTCAATGTACATATAAAATCTCACTGAAATCTTATGTAAAAATGTTTGTACTTGTTTTCCATTTGCCTTTATTTGATTTCAAATTTAACTTGAGTCAATGGCTTTACTAAATAAGAAATACTGTTTGAGGAGCAAGAGTCAGGTGTCACAGAGTTTCTCTGTTGTAGCTGACTCAGTAGAAGACTGGACTGAAAATGAGAAGGAAAGCCATATATAATGCTTGTCGATGGCATTCTTCATCCAGGGAGGTGTTACCAAAATGCACTTTGGGGATTCACTGTTGGAAGTTTTGCCTGCTGTACGCTGCTCTCTGTCCCCCACTCCACATCGTACAGACACAGCAATTTTTAGTGCTGACCTTGTGATGTTGTTGGTGTCTCTCCTTCTGCAGCAGTGCAGGTACTGGAGCAGGCACAAGAACATTTGGCTGCTGTGTACCTTTGCTGGATTCTGTAGGTGCAGATCACATTGAGCAGTTTGTAGTTTATCCTCCCATACAACATGTTGCTTCTTTTCTGTTAGACAAAGGGAAATGAGGTCACTCAGTTTGCACAGCTGTGCACCAGCACAGCTCAGAGACACATGAGCTGTGCATAGACCGCCAGGGATCACCATGTGTGTGACTCACTGTGCAGGGCTGGTTAGAAACAGACCTGCTTGAAACATTCAGATGAGCTGCTGAAGCAGAGTAACTCGGATGGAAAGAAAGTAAAGGTCTTCACTGAGCATTTTCCTCTGTGTTTTTCATTTTCCACCTGCAGCCATGGTAATATGGAATGATAAATGTCACTCGGAAAGTACTTAAACAGTGATTGCCAAAGACCTACTTATGTGGAAGAAAGTGGTGTTTTATTTGCTTTTTTGAAATACACAGCCTTAAAGAAGAGCTGGACCAGAGAGATTTGTCAAGGAGAGAGCTGAAGTTGTGTTATTGGAAGCAAAGTCTCTCCATCTACTTGTTCCTCTCTGGGTTGGGTACAAATAGGGGATTATTGGTGAACATCCTTCATAACTGGAGGGGAGGAGCTGGGGGGGACTCAAGAAGTGTGTTTGAATTCTGTAGGTGAATGCAGTTAAGCAAATAGAAGTCAAATTCAAGCCTTTGAAAAGCAGAATGTGTAGCAGATTACTTTCTCTGCTGTTCTAGATATTGAAGCGCATTCATCTGGCAACAGACGTGATAATTTACAGTAATTATTTGATTGTTTTAATTTTTCAAAAGTTCAATTTTTAAATATGTTGCAGTGGCAAGCAAAAACAATTCAGCATAAGCAGTAAACCACTGAAGATTTACATATGAAAGCAGGTTCTACACTCATTAGTGCAGTTTCCTAAAGGGAGCGCATGGCGTACGTGACCTTTTGTCACAAGACATTTCAGCAAGCAGGCCTCAGACGGAAGGACAGAGGACCCATTAATCTTTGGGAGACCCCCGAACAATCAGGGTATCTGTTTCCACAATTTCCAATCTGTTCTCAACTATCCATAACATGGAAACTTTTCCACTTGGTATGCTTAATGAGTGTTCTCTGCTAATGAAGTGTCTTTCTTCTCGGCTCCCCTTATCTTCACTGCAGCTGGCAGAACTATGTATCATTTCATCCCTTTGAACTTTGGCACATCTTTCTCTGTTTCTTGGTTTCATGTTTCTTTTCCTGTCTCCTGTTCTGTTTGATAATGATTCCTCCCTTCAAACTTGCCTTTTCTGATCTCTGTCTCCTTTTCTTCATGTGTCTTAAATTAAAAAACAAACACTGCCACAAAGAAAAACAACAACAACAAACCCAAACCAACAACAAAAAGAGACTGTCTCTTTAAAACAAGCTGCAGCCATTGCGACAATCATCAGCTGAATGTTTCTTCCAGTTTGCTGCTATTAATAAAGTTGCTAAGCCTCAGTGCCATTCAGGAGACAGATCAGAGTAAATTTTAGATCTATACTTCCTATTCAAGCTCTTTCAGAGGCAAAAATTTTCCTGCTGCCCAGAAGCAGCCAGCCTTGGGCAGCTTGGCTCAAGTGCTTTTTGAGTTCCTTTTTAATTTAGGATTTTTCTTGAAAATATATTGGCATAATCTCCAGTGGCACAATACTGCTATAAACATAGTGAGTGGCCCCACCTCCAGCATCTGCAGGGCCTCAGCTGTGCTGGTCTCTCAAAACTTCAGTTATTACAGCTTGTTTTTGCAATTCCCTGTTCTTGGCACCTCAGCATGTTCAGACATGGCTGTTCTCTCATGCACTTTAATAGGTGCATCAAATTCTCTTTGGTTACAGATCTAAGGCCAGTTTGGTCCTGATAGACAAAATCCTGGCTTAATTGAGCTCGCATGAAGTATTTGATATAGACAAGAGTTTCACTTTTAAATTTTTTTTTATAGGAAACTTGTGTTGGTGTGTGCCACCAGGCAGCAGGATTGCAAAGTCTCTACTCACCTCCCTGTCCATTCATTTACTGTCTTTCTCATTCCCCTGTGGTAGTGATGATCTTGTCACTGTCAAGATAAAAGCCACCTTCTCTCAGAGTTTGTGATCTCTAAAGGGGCAATTCTGTTTCTTTGCAGGTTTTTACATTAACTTTTTTTAATCTTAAAATTTAATTAGGTCAGGAAAATAAATGAGACAATATTAAACCTGTATTGTAAACCTACTGCAGGGTAGGGGCTACAGGGAGCAACAGGAAAAATGAAACCAGTAATAACTTTGCAGTTCAAAGAAAGACTGGTAGAAAAAAGGTATGTAATAAATTGTATGAGGTCTACTGCTTCTTAGAGTCCTATCATGTTCCATATAAATTCTGGGAAAATTAGTATCAAGGCAATAAGATTGTTAACATTGCTGCTGGGGACAGAGCCATTTGAAGGCATCAAGGTATGGCTATTGGCACCTTCAATGTACTTTGAGGCACAGGTCATTAATGGCCATGAGACGCCCTGGAATAGCAAGCAGTTTGTCCTCTAATATGAAATAAGATACAAACCTATTTTGCTTGGCGCCTGAATGAAAGTTGTGTTCTTAAAATAGCTCTGAATCATTACAAATGTAAGTATAGCATGATACCAACTTAAACACCAGGTAGAAGTACAGCTCAGGAATGCAGGGCAAAGGAGCAGTGATAGCAGAGCTTGACCCCATCTGCAAGGGTGATTGTGTGCAGGGTGTGGAGCAGGCACAAGTGCAGGGAACGCAGTAGGTGAGCTGGTTGTCAAGCTGGAATTGCAGTGTTGCCATACTCCTCCTTCTAGGGAGATTTTTTTTTTTTTTGCAGAAATATGGATGAGGAGAGTGCAAGTCTAATGGTACTGCATTGAGAGCAGCACTGACACAGAACCTTGAAAGATTCAGGGAGAGAAACTCTGAACTTCAACGATATTCTACTGTACCTGAAGCACAGGATTGCTAAGCATCTGGACAACTTTACTTTCAGAAGTCTTACTTTTAAAAAAAATTATCCTTAATAAAGTGGTCTAGTTCCAAACTTCTGTGCACATCCTACTGGAATTGTATACCAAGCATGTGCTTTGTATACTTTCAGCAGTCTCTGGGTTTCCTTACTGGGAAGCAAGTACTTTTTGTGAGTTTTTAAAGATGCTGAGCCCAGCAGTTAAAAGCTAAAAAATGTTAGGCCCTAAATGGAGGTCTGTTGAGCCCTGGAGTAGCTCTTCTGCAGCAAAGATTCAGTGGTGTCTGGTACTGGGAGCTAGCAGATCACAGGGTAAATTTGACTTGCTGTCCATAAGAAGAAGCTAATAACCTGGTCATGTTAATAGTTACTCTGTCATTCTTTGAAAATAAAGGGAATATATAATATAGCCCAGGTGCACCTACTGGGGGTGTGTGAGGCTATCTGTAGAAAGTTAAGGTCTAGCAGTATTCATTTAAAGCTGTATAAGCAGCTCATACATTAGAGATCCTTATTGCCTATTTTAAAAATCTCTCTTTAATCTCAGGTAAAACAGGTAATAAATACCTATATTAAGAAGGCTTTCTGGCTGCCAGTTACTGCTGACATTGCTTCTGGAGGAAGCAGAGCCACAGGCTCTGAGCACAGATTGGTCTTGCTCGGGCAGCTTGGGTCAGACTCGGGGAGCTGCTGCTCAGGCTCATCATTTGGGAGGAGAGCAACCATTTCCCAAAAACACAGCTGATCCCACAGGTTGACAAGTGCACGGGGCTGATTGCAAACTATTTATCCTTAGCCTTTTAACTAGCTCATAAGGCTTTATTATTCATAACCAGGAAGGCAGAGTTGGAAGGTGTGGCATCCTGCCTGGCCAACGCCACTTAATTCAGCTACCTGGATCTTGTCGCCTTGGGTTTTGCAGAATTACATAGCTTCAAATCAAGACTTGTGGAGTATGTCCCAGCTGCATCACTTTGTGACACATCACTTGAGTAATTAGGTCAGGCACTAGAAGACTCATTCCTTAGGTAAAAGTGATAAGGAGAGTGGGTGTGAGGAAGGCAATATCTCCTGCTCACAGCGCGCTGGCAGCAGTGTTATGTGTGAATCTGAATCCCTGTCTGAAAGAACAAGATGAATCCTGCATGGTGTTTTGTGCTATATGTAAGCCATGCCTCTCTCCCTTGTCCTTTCTGAAAGATCTCTCCCATCACTGCTGTGGTGCAGCCTCTTGGTTATGCTGCCTGGGAGCCACTGGGTTGTCCCTGTGTCCCCATCTCAGAGTGTCCCTGCCTGCTGGGCTGAAGTAGGTCATTCCACTCTCTGGGCAGTCACCCAGACAGGCATGTTCTTCTTCTTCATCAAGGTTTGTTGTTTGTTAAGCAGGGCTGACGAGGCATTCCTTTGCTAAGTCTATTAGGGTTTGTCTTTCAGTGACCGTGGTTAAGGAGTTTAAAATTGAGCTGTTTAAGGCTAGGGATAGAGATGGGATGCTGCAGGGGAGGGAGCAGACGCTCTGCTGTAAAAGTTGCATCCAACTCCAGGCAAAGAGAGTTTTGCATGTTTTGCAGCACGTACCATTTGTTAGTTACCTGTCCACAAGTGGCCGGAGCAGTTTTTGGGTCTTGGAGAGTTACTGTGGCAGTATGTAAGCAGGATGGAGGGACGCATGGGGAGCTGCTTTGGGAGGGACTTGGAAGGAGGTGGCCCAAATGGCAAAGTACCAGAAAAATTCTGTGGACAAATAAAATGCCAGGGGATGGGATTTTTAATGTACAACACTTTCTGTGTAGTTCAGTGTAATATTTAGAAGTGAGAAAGATTTTGACTGCTGCAGCAATTGATCTGCCAGCAGCAGAGGATCTTACTGCCTGCAGCTGACTTCAGGCACTACAATAATTCTGCATGTTGTGCCACCTGATGGATTTTTTGTGGTTTATGAATTCTTTTATATGTGACTGTATGGCATGGATAGGCATTCATGGAACTGCAACTGCTGATCCCAAGTCTTGAAGTATTTGCTTTTTATAAATACCAGCAAAGAACTTGGCTTTTCTTCCTTCTTGTGTGCTCTACCAAGCATTTGAATTGCAAACATTGTCATGCAAATGTATGTGCTGAAAAACTGTGTACTTCATCAAGCTCTGGAAGTTTTCCTTTTTAACTACTACTACAAAAAAAGTCCCCCATCTCTAGATGGCAATTTACATTCAAATCCTGTTTGCTGTGTTCTCATGGTAACTACTCCAAGAGAACATGCACAGTCCATGACAAATAGACATCCTTAGAGCTCCAAAAGCATTGCTGGGGTAGAGTATTGTTCTTTAGCAAAAACTTTAAACTTCACAAGCCCCTTCCGTGCTAAACTGTGTCTTACGGCATTTTGTGCATTTTGTCTCTTAAGGTTTAGGAATTTGTTGGCTGTGAAATGTATTTACACTCTTGCTGCCTATAAGGTGAGATTAGCTCTCATGTCCTGTTAGTCAGGAATATCTTCAGTGATTGCTGTAGAGCCAGCCCTCGCTAGGCTTGACTTCCTTTGAGTAGCAGCAGGAATGAATTAAGCAAGTACAGCCAAAGATATCACATGAAAGACTTGAAATACCAGTGAGCTGAAGAAAGCTCTGTTCTGTGTGTGTGTCTGTGTGTGTGTGTGCATAGCTGCAACTGCTAAAGATTCAGTTTTTCACAATGGACGAACGCTGAAGGGTGAAAACGTCTTAAAAGGTAAGGGTTTTAATTCATGCAGGATTTTAAATTATTTTAATTTTGCATACTTGAAGCTGCAGTGGACTTGCAGAAAAATAATAGAAAGTGCCTGGAGTTTGACTGGGCAAGCTGTACTGGAAATGTTTCTGGGTTTGTATTTTCTTTTATAGACGGTAAGTGCATGCAGAATCAAGTTTATGAAAAAAAGAACTAAATTTACTGGTCTAATCATATTTTTGAACACCAGGAGAGCTTTGCTGCCAAGCAGTCTGCTTTAATAAATCACACTTTGTTTGAAAGTTAAAGGGGTGATTGTTCACAGAGCTGGGAAAAAGTCGGCAGCAGTAGAGCTGTGTGTGCAGAGGGGGAAGACCTGTGTTGTAGTGATGGGCTGCTTTCTGGAGATAGATCTTTTCTCTTGTTCAGCAGTCCATAGTGTAGATTTGAGAAAACCAGCTGTGTGAAATTTAGGATTATAATATTCCTGTCATTATTAAGGTATAAAGAGGTGGCTATATTTTTGCATTCATTACATGATAAGAAGGCGATACTGGGGATGAGTGTGTTCGGGGTGAGGGGAGTCCCATAAGGCATCTGCAGAACCTAGAAGTCTAAATTAATTTTGTGATTTTACTGGAGAAACTTGGTGGGACACATTTGAAACAGTAATTTTTTGCCACAGAAATACAGGAAATGGAATATGCGTGGAAAAAAAGTTAATTGCAGTAGTAATGGAAAGGACAGCATAGCAGTTTGTATATTTTGACTTTCTTTGCTGTGTCAGCTCTGCCTTCTGCCCCCAAATTAAATAACCCTCCAACACTGCAAATAAAATAGCTTGTTCACCTTCACTGCTGGCTGTCTTTGCTTCTGGGATCTGCACATTGTGCTTTGCTTTCCCACTTAAAGTTCTTGTCTCTGCAAACATTAGAATTCAGCCAAAGGGTAGAAAATTAGGGCAAAATTGCTTGAGAGAACCTGTTGAGAAGGGAATGGGTTTGATCCTGCATCATTGAAGTCTATGGGAGTTTTATTCTGGTCTCAAGAAGTGCAGCCCTAGATTTGCCTTGCAAATCTAGATGGAGGATATATGATCTGATAAAGTGCCTGTGGGACCAGGAAACAGGGTTCTCATAACTTGTAGTTGTTCTTCTCTCACTAATGTTAAAATATGTCCTTTCAAACCCCAAGTGGTAGCAGTGGTGTTAGGTCAAAATGTAGCTGGTTTTGTTGTGTGCACATTGGTATGTATTCAGTATTTCTTTTGCTATATCTGCTTCGTTTCAAAAACGATATGATCTGTTTTGTTTCTCATTTGTTGGCTTGTTCAAAAAATGTATTTACAACTTGTAACATAAATGAAAGCATAACAGTGGTTTTTTCCTATACACCTAGATTACTTATAGGAACTATCTGAAAATTAGAGTGCTGTCCCAAGTATTCACAGATCTTTGTCAAAGCTACCCTCAGAACACAAAATTTGTGTCAAGACCAGAAATTAATTTTGTTTAAGAGTAGCACTTGGATCAGTTACTAACCTTTTTTCACTTTGACTGCATCCATCTATGTACATGCACAAATATGACTTTTCTTAATTTAGTCACAGGATGCAGCAGAGACTTCAGGAGGGGGAACCTCACTCCTATGCATTTGTAAGGACTAAGTACACTTCAGAACGTCTGGTGTCACCTCATCAGATGAAACATTAAACATGAAATGCTTACTGAAGGCGCATCAAAGCGTTTTATCTTTGTTGTCTTACACTCAGAATTTACTGTTTCCATTGGGTTTAGGCAGTTTATAAACCTCAGAAGCAATACAGGTCCATTCCCAACACCGTCATTAGAAGTCAGGTTGTGGTTTCAGTTGTATGAAGTGGAATGTAGGAGCTGTGAAATCCGTGTTTGAGGACATCATCTGAGCCACAGAGGCGGTCAGTTTGAACTACAGGAAGTTTTTGGCTGAAACATGGTGAGGTTTGAGGTTGCTCTCCTTGGTTCGTCTCCTCTCCACATTCCTGATGTGTATTCCCTGTTCAGGCAACAGGGAACTTTGCTGGGGAGATGATAAAACCACAATTCCTCAGGCCCTGTGGGCAGTATTTGTTTTGTTGCTTGGTCTCAAGCGCCAGGCAAGCGTGCACACTGTTCAGGTCTGTGAGGCTGCTGGTTGCCAAGAAGCCCATGGCACCATGTGAATCATTTGGGACACTGGGAAGATATTTGTTGTGGCAGCCACCTTGGATAGTGGCAATCTGTGAGCATTATACAATATCTAGTGTAGAGAAGGCAAATTTTTCACCAAACTCACAGTGCTATGTTCTATTTCCACTATTTGTATGATCAGAGTAAAGACAGCATTTTTGAAACCTGCTCTGTACAGATCTAGAAATGTTAAAGTGTGGGGCAAGTAGGGGCTGTGGAGGGGCCTCCAAACTTTTATTACTGAAGCAGAGATAAAGTAGGTGGGTTGAGAGAGGACATCCACTTTCAGAAAGCCAGGTACATGCCAAATCATCTGTGATACTGGCTTTCTCAAATTAATGGCTGCCCCAGATTCGACATGATGATATGTCCATCTGCAGCTTGCCAAACAATTTGTGCATATTTAGCCAAAAAGAAGCAGTGACCAGCCTCATCAAGTAAAAGTAGTATTTCAAAGGGAGAAATGATGATTTTTATTAGAAGTGGTGTAGCAGTTAAATTAGCTTCAAGGAAGTTTTTAATGTAGGCAAACAATTCACATGTCAAACAAAATTGCATTTAGGAAAGCTGATTTTATCTCAAGTGTCTCCTTCTGAGTCAAACATTTAGGGTTATGTTGGGTCATATACTTAAGCCAGCCTAGGAATTTCTCAGGGAAGAAACGGCTTTTCAGCCATCTAAAATTGCCATATCCCTGTGACTCCTGGCATGCACAACATAGCACATCTCACAGGACATGTACATCTCATCGGCCTCAATGAGATCTAAGCATGCATGTAGATGCTGTGCTTAAATTATTACTGGTTTGGTGCTGCTTTGGCCAGCATGTAGCAGAGCACCTGGAGCCACAGTACCTCTTGTCACACAGCTGTGAAGAGGAGAGACATTTGTGCAGCTCCCTTACAATGCATACCCAGCCTAAAGTCACAAATCATCAGTACAGAGAAGACAAGACTTGTTACATCCATGTAGTGTGTGTTCCATGCAGCTGACCAGTGCCAGGAGAAGGAGTGCTGGTAAGGCAGCAGTGAAAATGTACTTAACCAATCATGGATTCTCAACAGTCTGTTTCTACCATGATCAGAAAATATGGAAGAGGGACAGAAAAAAAATCCATTTCCAGGGCAAGAAGAGCCATATTCTTATTTGAACATGATGCAACAGATTAGAAGGCTGTTAGTAAGGGCAGGACTTTTCTCCTCATGATCATCTTAAAAAAATGGAGAGTCAACCAAATGTGTTGTTCATGTAACTAAGTGAAGATAGAACTAAACCTTACTGAAACAGAGGGTTCTTTCCAGCATCCCTGGCTATGAATTCTGCAGGCTTGGAGGAGATGAGCAGTGGCATCACAATTGAATCACTCAGAAGGCAGTTGAATGTTAAATTAGTGAGCTACTGATATACTGTTGCTATGTATTATAATTCATTCTTTCTCTTGCTCTGTAGATATGTATGTGTAGATAAAACAGTTAATAGTTTGATAGCCATATTGATGTTAAGGAGGTTTATTGCCATTCATTTTGGATAACCCTGCACCATGCTAATACAGCAAAGTGAATTTACAGTTAATTCGTACTTCACAGTTGTATAGGAATAAAAGAAACCAGGAATGAAAAGTCATATTAATGCTTGTCAATGAGATGACAGTGGTGGGGTCTTTTTCTCTACTGGATGCAGCTAGTGTCAATGCAGAAAACACAGGAACGTCCTAATGTTCTGGCGAACATGTTGACCCACCTGTGTGGCCTCTGTGGCAGCACAGAGAGCTATGCTTCACACAGGTCTTCCATCTCATGGTTATATAACATATTAAGAAATCAGTAAACTTTTGTTTGACTTATACTGGAAATTTCAGAATTACCAGAAATATCTAATATCATTTTGATGTGGTTCTCAGAAACGGCAGAGAGCTCGAGGAGACTTTCCAATTCTCACTGGGAGGATAGGACAGGACTGTTGTGTTATAACAAAGCCATCCAAAGAGAACATATTTATTGCTTTTTTCTGTGAAATTAATGCACACAGGAACAAACAACTGCCTGCCTTTTCTGCCTCTGCCCTGCAAATACACACATACATTTCACTATCTTGATCTCTTGCAGATCTGCCAAGCAAGTCCTAAGTATATAATGTGAAAACGTATAGGAATACAAGAACAGCAGCTCAAAGGACCAAATTCTAAGAAAAATGCCAAAATTAGACTGACACTGTCTGAAATGTACTGAGATATAAGATGTAGTAGTAATTAACACGGCAATTACATGGGAGTGAGCTTGGCCATTCATGTGGGCCATCCTGCAATTCTTGCTGTCAGCTAGGTAGACATCTGTGCTGCTGACAGGGATCTCCATCACCTCTGTAAACTTGAATTTCCCCTCTATAGATTTTTAAAAGGGTCTTAAATGCAGTGTTGTAGGGCTCCTGATACTTAAAGGAGACCTCTAGGCTACACACTGCAAGTCTGCTGCAGCCCAGCTCTGGAGCAGCCCCCCAGTACCCTGGGCTCCCTCAGGTTGAAGGGAAATGATACAAATCAGCCAGAGCCATGTGCAGCTCGCTGGGGCATTTTTGTTGCAAAGAGGCTTTCATGCTGGGCACTGTGGCAAGGGTGTTGGGAGGCAGGGATGCTCTGGGAGGGCTGGGTAGCAGAGCCCAGAGGCAGCTGTGAATGGAGCCCTGTGCTGGGGTGGGAATAATCTGCCCTTTCAGTGCTGCCCGACCTCCAGTGTCCTAGCAACACAAAGCTGCTCGGCTGAATATTTTGTGGCATTCCTCATTTGCACATGTCAGATATTGGCTGTGATTTAAGCCTGGCTGATCTCCCATTATGGCTTTCAAACAACAGGCTCGGTACAGGAAGGAGAGGAAAAAAGGGCTAGTTAGGAGATAATTTTATAAAAACACATACTTTTTTTCAGGAGAGGAATTGCTCTGAAATGTTTCCCTGCATGAGAAAGCACGGAGCAGCGAGTGTGACCATTACGTCAGCCTTGTGCTTTGTAGGCATCTTATATGCAGAGAATGAACTGTGTGCAGGGGCAAAATGAGTTGGAGAAACTGCTGGTGGCCTCAGTACTGGGAAAAGGGTGTGGTTTATTGCTAACTTTTAAACTTTTCTTGAATATGATTTTGATTTTTTTAGCTATGAAGTCGTTGGCCCTTGGGGCCATACAACAAACATGGATGCTCCACATTTAAATCAACTACAGACAACTCACATTTTGTTATTATTTTAAACCTTGTAGTTTGCAGAGATGTGATTCAGGATTGTTGTCCTACAGCTGAGCAGGACAGGTTAGCCCACAAATCACTAAACAGACTTCTGAAATAGCAGAGAATTTTAAGTATTCTCTTTAAGGCAAATCCTCAAAATAGAAGACTATTAAGATGTAATTTGGGCATGGGGTCCTAAAAAAATAAGGTGTGATGAGATCTAGAGAAGCAGTAGGTGGGTGCCCAGGACTGAACCTGGGAATAAAGTGAGAATTGGATTTAGAATCCTCCTCTACTCTTTTTGTGCTCTCTGAGTTGATGCCCCTTGTTCCTCTGTGGAGTGCAATGTTGGCTCCCTCCGCCTGTGAGTTGGAAGTGAGATTCTTCCACCTCCTTCTTTCTACTTCATGTGCAATAGAGAAGAGGAGGCAACAGCCGTGTATCCTCTCTTCTCCTGCATGGAGCTGGAGTCTGAAAAAGGGTTGCTCAGTTTTGTGTCACCAGGGAAAGCAAGGAGAGTTGTGATAATGTGGATGAAAGTTATCTACAATAAAATTTGAGGAAGTGATCACTTGACTGCTAAAGTGATCCTGTGTTAGCATTTCAGTGAGAACTGGCTTCTTGGAGGGTTTCAAGTGTGAGGTTACTCAGTCCATGTAAGTTATTTGATGACATGGAGGGTCAGGGTTTCTCCCTGCTGTTGGTGTGTGCAGCCTTAGCAGATGTGGAGTGGTGTGTGCACAAGTTTTCTTAACCTGTAATGAGCAGTGGTGATGTTGGTGTTGGTTGTCTTGACGTGGGGGTGGTAAGGAAGGATAGCTGTGCTTGCAATTAGTGCCTCACAGCATGTTTCTTCATGGTGGGTCTGTGGCTCAGGCAGCCTGATTGATTTTCTTCAGAAGAAGCCTGCTGACCAGCTACAGTGTGGGGAGAATGAGGCCAGATTGGGGTTTAGTCTGCAGGGACTGGAGGCTTTAGTGAGGCTGACCTCAGATGAAATGGCAACAGATTATTCACAGGTGGAAAGGAGGGTCCATGAAAAGTTCCAGCTGGGGTCCGTGCTGCAAGTCACACCTTCTGTCAGTGTGCTGAGACTCTGACAGCAAGGTTTCAAACCTTAAATCCCTGTTTCCCAAATGCTTTTAATTGCCTGTCTCACATGGATGGTCCTGTAGTTCTGGGACAAACAGCCTGTGGGACTTGCTGTGCATTTCAATGGAGCCCCTGAATAATGTATTCAAACAAGGGCTCACTTCAGCTGAAAGTTTAGGCAATCACTTACAGAGCTCTAAATATGCCCTTAGAAAACTTTGGTATCTCTGGTGTTCAAGCCTGTGCCTTTAACAATCCATTCCTATTCCATGAAGTTGTATCCAGTGTGTGTGAGAAATAAGTCATTTTGAGTAGCTAGCATTCCTCTGGGCTCATGTGAGAGAGGTAGTAAATCCTGGCTTCCTTTACGAGAAATTATGGATAACTTTAAAAAGGAAGGTTCACAAAGAGGCTTTTGTGTATTTACTCAGGGGTAGCATTTAGCCAATATAAACCCATCAGAAAGATTACTCTGAAATGCAAGAGTACAGGGACAATAACTAATAAAAAGTAGATTAAACAGCCCTGCAATTGTGATGAAAGCATGAAATCTCAGCAAGCCAGTCAGAATCATTTGAGCATCCTTGCCCCAACAAAGCAGTGGGGAGCTATTCCAGCTCTTCCCATTGCAAATATAGTCAAGCAGGACCTGAAAAATGACCACAGCATCTTTGTGGATGGATCTAATTGAGCAGTGTCTTGACCTAGTTGAAATCTTTAAACACTAGTGCAAATAGTCAATGTAGCAATGCACTGCCTCATAGCTCTTAAATGGGCTGCAGTCTTCAAAATGTCCTTGTGATGCCCTTGCTTGTAAAGTAAGCTGGGTGACAGGCTGAATATAAATACAAAAGCATTTTCACATTCATTTATTGAGTCTCCTGCTTTGACTGTTTTGGTAGAGTAGCAGACCTCTAAAATTACAGTGTTCTTTTTATACAGTACTATTTTTAGCACAGGAAACTCTAACCTGTGGTATGAGAGTGGCTAATTTCACTGTCTGTCTCTTATCTGAAATGCTCAGGTCTGGAAGATGAGTGATGCAGGTCAGATGCAGTAGTAGGAGTTGAAGTGATCAGCTAATGGTGTAAATGATTGCTGCTGGTAAATGCAGTGCTTTCACGTTCAGACCTGTACAGACTGTAAAAAGAGCCAGCATGTCATTACTGAGCTTGCAGTGAAATCTGGCATGGAGTTTGCAGCAGAACTTTTCTGAGGCACAAGGATTGTTGCAATATACCCATGTTCTTTTTCTAGCAAGTTGACACCAGCAGTAATAGTCATTTTTAAAGGCTTTTTATGGGGTTTTGGGGTGGATGTATGGAAAAAGGCCAGGAGAATTTCAGATGTGCAAAATACATGCTGTTATTTCAGGTTTACTCAAATATTCCTTGACTTGCCAGTGCCATACAGTAGAAATCCCAAATAAATATTAGCTGTGGCATGTTCTTTGTTTTTCTTGTCCTGTATTCTTATGGTGTTTATCTGGGCACAAGTACTCTGGGACAGGAAGGACATGCCTTCCAAAACAAAGCAGCCATCAAACCTGTCTTGTGTTTCGACCCAAACCTGTTCCAGCTAGAGATGCCTGCATGCTGGAGGAAAATGTAGAGGGTTTCTTTCTTTGAAAGAGTCTTTTAGGTGAATGAGACCTGATGCTCCAGGTCGTTGGGCAGGACATGCACAGCTTTTAATGTTCCTTGTGCTGGAGGCACATTGATTCAGAGGTTGTAAATCTGTTGAAGAAGCTGTTGTCATCAAAGCTGATGGTGCAAATGACTGAAGAAATGATGGCTAGAAAAGCGGGGGGTGATTTATTGGAGGTAGGAGGGTGGCACACACAGCAGTGCAGCTGCAGTCTCCAGGTTTGACAGACCTTATCCCTGCCTGTCCTGGTGTCACGGAGCATTTTCCTATTGCTGGCTTGAATCCTTGACACCAATAAAGGCTGCTAAGCAGTACATTTGGATAAGAATCATTGAGCATAATTTGGTTTAAAAAAGGTAAACAATTGGCATGCAGAATTCTTCATATCATTTCAGCTAGATTATATAGATATATATGTTTATTTATTTATTTATATTAGAAATTAAATCAGTCACATTTTTTAAACCTGTCTGTGAGGAAAGCCTGGCATTGATTTTGACTCATAGAGCTCATGACTGAAATCAGAAGACCACGGGAGCCATTTCAGAAATATCTAGCTTAGTAAGTTCTGCTATTTCTGACATCTGTGTATGAAAACTAGTTCAAAACCCCCTATAAAGCAGAGAAAGACTGACCTCTTTTTAATTTCTGATCGTTTTCTCCAGAGTAAAACTGCCAGGATTTCATTTGAGGAGTAAAAGAGTAGATTTAAAGAAACTAAGACACTGAGAAGAGTTACTGGTGTTTAAATTTTAAAAATTTTACAGTTTATCTGTTTCATCTTTCCTTTCTCTGCATGTATCTTCTGCGAAAGACTTTCCCAAGCCAGGAAAATCAACACTTTTAAGACACAGTAGCAAAGCTGACATAGTTCTACTCAAGTTCTTACAGAGAAATCTAGAAACAAGGGTGTGGGGGGGTTTCCCTTCCCACCCCCATCCCCTTGCCAGTCTCTCTGTGAAGTCCCTCCTGCCTACACAAAGTCTGTGAGGCTGCTGCAATCTGTCATTATTGTGCCTGTATTCCAGCGAGGCAGCCAGGAGTTCAGGGAGGAAGAAGGATTTCCACAGGGTGAAGTCAGGTATCCCTTGTTTCAACAGATGATTGATTTCTGTGCAAATGATGCACAGAACGAAAAAGTGCTGTGATCTCTGTGTTATTCAGACCTTGGGGTCTTCACTAAAGGTGCTGTCCAAGGAAAGAGGATGGTGTTTTGTCTTAAAGCTCAGTCAGGCTGTAATCTAAGGAACTATGTTATCATACTTTGTGTGTCCTAAGGGCTGCATCTAATTGTGATTTCAGGCCAAAGCTTTGCCCTTTAGGAGGCTCACTACAGATCAGAGCAAGCATTTAACAGCTTAAGGAACCAAAGTCTCGCCAGCAGAGACTCCAGGTCACATTAAAGTCTTGGCTTTGGTTCTGTCTGGTGCAAATCCAGTGGAGACTTTTGGATCCAGGAAATCATAAATTACAAGATGTGTCTGCACCACAAAAAAAAGCACCCTTATCATGTGGAACAGACCTGACTTGTAGTTATTAATTCTACATTGATCTTGCTCAGTGTCCTAACGTGACTTGACCAATGTGATTCTAGCTGTTGCATGATGATTTTGTGTGCTGGAGTGGTTCAGTGCTGCCATTCCATGATAAAAGTGAAGTATCTATTCAAAATTTAGTTGATTGCATCTCAGAGACAATTTTGGAAGCTATCTGTTCACTTGCTTTTCTGTTGCCTTCTCTTTTGTAAATTTGATCTTACTTTGGCAGGAGTCTTAGTTTTAGGAATTTTTTTAAATTATTGCTGTGGAAGATGTATTGTTTTAATATCAGTCATGGTTCTGTTGTGGACCCCAGAGATGAGTCCTGTCCTGTCCTGTATTACTTTGGTATCAATCTGAAAGTTAGCTTGCTTGCCACAGGAAGTCTGAAGGAGCACTAGTAAAGGTGGAAGGCTGATCATCAGCTGCCCAGGTAACCCTTTGCATGGAGATTTGATACTATTGCAGGTTTAACTCAGTGCTGCACCAAGCACTGTTCGAGTGGAGATGGTCGTCATTCTGTCTTAGAAATGTCTGCAGTTCAGTAATGGGGTATGTTTAGCTCTTGCACTTGGGTTCAATAAAAAAACATGCAAATGTTTCTTTTAATTGTGAGGAGTCTTGCTGGAAGTCATGCTTAAGGTTATCCTTGCCACCAAGTGGTTACATGATTTAGGCTGAAATCTTCTTCACGGACAGAGTAAAACTACCTGAGGTATTGATACCCCTCCGTTGTATGGCAGATATGCTGGATGGTGTGGTGTTTTGCATGGGACTGCATTTGTTACATCTGGTTGGTTTGCTTTTATTAGTTGTGGGAAACCCTGTGCACTTTTCAGCATTTAGGATTTCAGCTCCCCCTGAGACCAGCTGCAGCTCTTCTCTGTACTGAGGACTGAAGAGCTGCTGTGATGGGAGTTCAGTCTAAAACCCCAAGCAATGGGGGGACATCTTCTAGTAGTCTGTATTGGAAAGCATAAGAGATGAGTCCAGCACATCTCTTACCACCAACCCTCGGTTCACTCAAAGCAGCCGTACTTGTTGCAGATGTAATTCCAATGATATGCTGGGAGGATTTGACCCTGCAATTTAATGGTCTCATGTGTCTGTGAGTAATTAAAAATAGCAAGTAATGTAAAGTGATGGAGTAGGCATATGTGATTAAAGTTGCAGTGATCTCTATGTTGTCCTGAGTTGATACCATGCTAACATGTCCTGCAGTGTTTCATGGTTTGTTTTTTTTTTTAATGCAGGTGTTTGAAGTTAGGTGTCTGTGTGACAATCACACCTTCTGGTGACAAAGCAGAGCTGTTTCAAGCTTCTGTAGTTGCGGGGAAAATATTGCCAAAATGTTGCTTCTTCCTCTGTGACTCAAGTTTTTTAAAACAGTAACATGAGCTTTCAAGCCAGGTGTGATGCTGACTTCTGACTTGTTGAGTGGCTGGAGGTGGCAATAAAAGGGTTAGGTGGTACATCAGCCATCTGTCTGTCAAGGCAGGAGCTGCTCCCTTGCAGAGGGAGAGGCTGCCTGATGAGAGAGACGTATGTCATGTCACCAGCATTTTGCCTGGCTGTGCTGTATTTTTGCTCCCACCCATGCATCTGCCTCCCCTCCTCAACACACTAATAATACTGTTGTGTTTGCAAGTCCAGTGAAAAACATCACCTTTTGAGCTGGTGAGTTTGGGTGGGAAATTAAAAGTAATTTCAGTGTTAAAGGAAAAAAAAAGAAAGAGCTGTGTCTGCTTGTGGCAAACATCAGCCTTGAGTTTCACAAAGTAAAAAGCAAATACTTAATATGATTTTAGTGTGTACATCTGTGTCCATTCCCTGCCCTTCCCGTTGGGCATCAGCAGTCACCTGCCCAGAAGGAGACAGGCAGGTGTGTGCATGGATGTGCAAAGGGCAGCTTTGCCAGGCTGGTTCCCTGACACTTGGATGCCTTAGTGGGCACATACAGGAAACCCTGTGAGCAGTACAGCCATGGCAACATCAATACCCTCATTGAAAGCATCCATGCTGCGTATTCGCTAAAATACAGACATTCTGCTCACGGTGACAAAATCCAAATGAAACACATTGTTGAGAAAGATGAGTTTGTTCACATCTTTCACAAAGGTGTTTCTTCCCTCTGGTGTCACCACCACTAGCACACAGTGTTTTCTGAATAAAGGCACTGATGGAGAAGGTTATACTGGATATTTAAAATGAACTTCTGAGTCTGTGTTTTCCTGAAAGTACCTTTTAAAAAAGTTAAAATTTGGGAGCATAATTTATTTGTCAAGTTAAAATTTTGGGGAGTAATTTGTTTGCTAAGTTGAACAAGAGGTGTGATTGAAGCCAGTTAATACATACCAAGACAGTCCTCTGACTGACAGTTTCCCAGGGCTTGATCTTGCTATCATTTCTGTCAGCTGAAGAACTTTCAGTCTCAGTGAACCATTGACTGTATCTGTGAGATCCCACTTCCTGAACTTCTTCTTGCAAAATACTAAATGCTGTTCTCCAGCTCTGCAAATGGCTGCGGAGGAGGGTCAGCTGATGGGTTAAAGTGGATGATGATAATTCCTGCTGATGAATTAAATGGTTTGTTTACATGTGGTGGCATTTCCGTATGGGGGTTGCCCGTGTTTTGCCAGGCAGCAATTAGTGCTGTCTTGGCTTTGCATGGCTGTGGCTGAGTTACCTCAAAGCATGGTGAAAACACAGGGGGCTCTCAGATGGGATGAGAGCATTCCTGAGGCTCCCAATGGCAGAGCCACACTGATCAGTATTCACAGGTTTTCTCAGCTGAGTAGCTGTGGCGTTATATATTTTCTAAATGGAAAATGATGCTGAAAGAACTGCAGGCAAACTAAGGGAAACTTACTTCAGAGAAGCAGATTTTTTTTTTTCTGTTTACAGAAGAGAATATTTTTACTGTTCAGAATCGCAATAAATAGAAACTCTTGTAAATACTAAGATTTGATGTACCACTGGCAAACTTCCATCCCTGTCCATAGCAGATAATTGTCAATACACTAAAAATGGAATATTTTCTGTCCTTTGTTTTTTATTAAATCCATATCACAGCAATGTATTTGTGTATCTTTAACATTGGGATCATCTACAGGGACTTTAAATTCAATTGCTGAAGAAGCAAAATAGTCAAGCTTGTAGTTGTTGACCCATGGGCTGCCTGTGCTTCTTTCTGTTGTTTCTTCCTGTGCAGGAATGGCCTGCAAATATACATGAGATGGAAAGAGACAGTTGATTAGATTAAATGGCTGTAAATGCTCTGTCTGTGGAAATGATATTCTATAATTACCCCATGATTTCCATTCTGTAGGTATTTTTATATGCTCAGAACTGCTAATATCCTTTAAGACATTGTGTAGCCAGTTATTAGCCTTTGTGCATTTCAGATTCATACGATTTGCCCTTTCTTTATTTCCCCTGACATCTCTAGCCATTGCTATTAAAATTGTTGTTTTGAACCTGCTCATTTCAGATGCCAGACCAGTTTGATCAGACAGTGGTGCTTAACCAGCTGCGCTATTCTGGGATGCTGGAGACGGTCAGGATTCGGAGGGCTGGTTTCCCAGTCCGGAGGCCCTTTCAAGACTTTTATAAAAGGTAAACACACCGACTTGGGGGCTTCAAATGTAAGTCACAGGTACCGAGTCAATATTCTTGTGTTGAGGGATAAAAGTAAAAAGAATCATATGGCAAAAATAGAAGTTAATCTCTTAAGTGAAGCAATAAATACTTTTTGGTTGCCAGGTATAAAGTCCTCATGAGAAACTTAACTCTCCCTGAAGATTTAAATGAGAAATGTGCCGTCCTACTTCGTCTGTATGACAACACAAGCACTGAATGGCAGCTTGGAAAAAATAAGGTAAAATAACCTGACTGAGCATGTTGTGATGCTGGTGCATATCCTGTCCAAGCTGAGGGGACAGGATTTAGACTGCACAGCTGCAGAGATGTAGTTTTAATGGTAATTAGTTCTGGCTGCGCATGGCTGTTGGTGCTCTTAAAACTCTTGTAACAACAATTAATGGTTGTGCTGAGGAATTTGCTGTCTAAGGCCCTTAGAAACTGACTGGTGATTTCAGTCACAGAGAAGGAGTCCACCTGACTTTTCTGTCACTGCTCACAGGTGGTAGTGCTGGTGAGGATCAGAACTTAAAATGCGGTGTCTGGATTTTTTCATTTATAGAAGTATGAAGCATGTGGAGTAACACTTCTGTTTTGCTGAGAGCTCTACTCATACTTGTAAACCCACCTAACCAATACCTCCTCAGTGGCAGAAATCAGGGGGAGGAAATTTAGCCAGTGCTCATGTGGCAGAATTGATGGCATGTTTGCCATCCTAGTCCAGCAGTCTTTTCCAGAGGTACATTAGATCTTGATATGTGTTCTACCAGACAACCTGAACTTTGCCCACAGCGGTTTTTTTCTTTTAAAAAAATAGAAATTATTTTAGAATAAATTAAAGAATCAAATTTTAAATTGAGAAATAAACCAATCCAGGTGTTTTTGCGTGCTCATTTTGCAAGTTTGATTGTAGATAACAGCTTGCAATTTGTGCTCTTGGATTTCAACAAGTGATGTGAAAGCATTGCAGACTCAGGAGAAGATTCCCCATTGCAGGATTTGAGATTTCCTGAATATTAAAAACTTATTTTAAAAAATTTTTACTGCCATAAGGTAGCAAAAATGTTTTGTAAAATCTGATTGATTTCTTTAGGAAATGCTCTTCCCTTCTTGTCCCCACAACTGGATGGTTTAGAAGGATTTCTTCCACTCCTCTGTATGCTTAAGGAGTCTCAGATTTGTATTGGGAAAGTTGTTTTCATAATTTTACAGTCACTGTAAGAGGGAGAATCTGAAATATTTTGATGGCAATTGATGTCATCTTCTATCTCATTTTTGTAGCTGATGACTTACAAATAGCACAGTGGTAACATTCGGCTGCAGAGCTGGGCTGGGCATCCCATTTTATTTCAGATGTAGCAAGTTAGCAGTTTTTATGCATACTGACCCTAGAGAGTGCTTTGGCATCTCAGGGACATGTGTTTATGAGAAATTGTTTTAACCAACAGCTCATCAGGACCTCGACTGGGGCCACAGCTCTTTTGTAACTTCTCTTTCTGTGGCCTGGGCTCATCCTCCCCCAGGAGCTGATGTGCATTTGTAAGAGACTTCCTAAACAGGAGAAGAGCACAAGAGGACACTGGTTTCAGGCTGAACATGGAATGAGACACTATCCTGCCCCTATATTATTTTAAAGGGATGATAATGACATTGCAATGTTTTGGCTCCAGTGTGATTTTTTTTTTTTTCTTGTATTTTATATCTCAAGCTGCAATGCACCTGTTTGGTAAAAGGCATTAGCCTGAGCTTAACATCTGCTTACCATCCATTTTTGTTCCGGAAGTATCTGAATGCTTTTCTGAAGAATTTTGTTATGTTTTTAAAAGCCTGTGCGTAGAGCAAAGAAAGATTGCCCACTGAGTGAAAGAAAAGTCTTTTTCCATGAGTTAAAATCTTTGCATAGAAAAAGCTTCCCAGTGCAACATGGACATTGGGACTTTGAGACTTTCTGTGGGACTTTTTATGTTCCTTAATTTGGGTAATTTGTGCTAGAAAGTTTCTCTCTAGCTTTGTTCAGAACTCTCAACTGTGCTTCTCCTCAGGAGTGCTGCTTTGGCTTTGATGATGGGCTGTTTTTTCATGTAAACACAGGGAAAAATACAGCTTATTTTGCATTTGAGCACCCCTAAAAGTCCATTGGGTTGGGGGTTTTTGTGGTGGTGGTGCTGAGGGATTAATTTTGGTTGGGTTTTTGGGGTTTTCTCACATCAAGAGAAAACACCCAGCACTTCAAGGATGCCTTCCTGCTTTTAGATGCCTTTGCAGCCCTCCGTCCTTAGCAAAGCCCACCCTGTCCGTGAGCTTTCCTCATCTCTACATTATGGTGTGTAGCCTGGCTCTCATCCCACATAATCAGTGTCACTGAACTGGCTATTTCCAGCTGCCCATGTGTTAGGCAGCAGCATGCCAGGCTGTTGTCACCTATAGCTGACACCAGCATACTTGGCCTTTAAAAAAGAAAAGTTGAGAAGAGCTGGAAAAAGCGCTGACAGCAGATAGCTCACCAGTATGTGAGTGTGTGGTAAAGAGCAGATGTCAAGGCAGGTGGAAGAGGGAAGCTGCCTCCCACATGCCCCTGCTTGACTGCAGAAGCAGTTTTACTCATTTAAGGCAAAACAGGCTGTGTTAGCTCCGTTTATGTCAATGCCCTGTGCTAAAGCTGCCTCTGAGAGGCACTAGGCCATGCAGGTGAATGATCCAGGTTAGGGCTTGGAAGAGAGCCTGGGAAGCAGCCTGGCCGTGGGAGGGAGGCTGTGCTGGGGTGTCTGGCCCTGGCAACTCTCTCCATGTCACAGCAGGAAAACACAGTCGAGTCAATGTGAATATGAAAGCTCTCTCATTTCTGCCTACTTCTTCAGTCCTGTAGCAATGCCTTTGGAAGCAGCAAGGCATGTAAGGAGCTGTGGAACCTGATGTGGCTGGGAGAAAAGTAAATTATTGGGGTGGTATTTCTGCCCCTCTGATTAGGAAGCTCATGCTAAGCCCTGCAGCTTCTTTGGCCTGTGTTACTCTGGTGGTAAAGGCTGTTTAATGAATCCAGTAATTTTGTTGCATTTGGAAAAATCCTGCTCCTAACTAAAGGTTCCAATAGACTAATCTGACTTTTCCCACTCAAATCCAAAGTAAGAGGATCATCTGCAGGTGTTTTCTTTTAAGAGGACTACATTTTATTTTCCTCATTTCTGCTGAGGAGATAGTACATTTTTCTCTGAATTCAAACCTGAGGCTTGCTGCTTGGACAGACTGTCTCTTCTTTAAATATGATGCTTACCAAAATTTGTTAAGCCAGAAGTTTTCTTCTGTAGGTGTTTCTCTGGGAATCCTTGGAACACAAGCTGGAGAAACAGCGAGAAGTGGAAGTCACCAAGGCAGCAATGATTATCCGAGCACACATCTTAGGTTATGCAGCCCGGTAAGTGACTAGATAAGAATATTAATAATCAGGATTTGAAGTAAATGGATGGGTTGTCAAGGAGTTAAATCCTTCTGACACAATTATTAACTTTTCCTATGGTCCAGGTATTCAAATTCTGTAAGCAGCTTTTGAAAATAGCAGCTGAAAAGACCCATGAATAGTGCAAAATTTGAATTCTTAATATAATAGGACAGTATGGAAATTTGGAGGTCAGCCAGTATCCATCTGATTGTTCATGGCATTAGATCCATGGTAGGAACTTCAGCTGGATGGCACGTAGTGGTGCTGTCCCAAGTTATCAGCTGAGATCCTGAGTTATCTTTGTTTTGTCATGGTAAGAAAACAGAAGGAAAATAAAACTAATCCATTAGTTTCTTTGAGAACCAAGACATTAGGTTACTGATTCATATTTCACTTGTTTACCTGGCTTCATGCATTATGTGTTAGGTGGAGTTGTTCATCCCATCTATTTATTTCTCTGCCTTTTCTACAAGTCAGTTAAGGACTGACTTGTAGAAAGGAAGCTTGTTTGCACAGTGAAGTAATTTCTTTTCATGTGCATATTAGTCCTGTTCTTACTTTCTGACCAGAATGTTGCTTAAAAACTACATCCCTTTTTTAATGACAGCTATCCTGCTATCCATGGTCTTTCTTTTCAGAGATGTGGGATGACTGTGTATATCCTTTCTTTGCAAGTGTGCGCACACACAGAGAACTGTCTTTTTACCAACTTCCTTGTCAGGAGCATAAGAACCTGTAAGACGTGCATTTCCATAAAGAAGACACACACAGTGCTATCACAGAAATGAGAGAATCTTTCTTCTGAAAGGGAGGAGAATATGAACAACAGTGGGGAAACTATCACGGAGCTAGAACTATCATGGGCTCATTATTGCGGGTCATCATGGCAAGATCCCTCACAACTGCTCCTAAGTTCCTTGTTTCATTAGAAATTTGCCTCTTTTTTTCTCCCCCCAGAAAGCGGTATAGAAAGGTTCTCTACTATGTGGTTGTGATACAGAAGAACTACAGAGCATTCAGTGGTAGGAAGAAGTTCCTGTGCCTGAAGAAAGCAGCTGTGGTCCTTCAGAAGCAGCGGCGAGGCCAGCTTGCTCGGCGTCTCTACAGGGAGCGACTGGAGGAGAAGCAGAGACAAGAGGAGGAAAGAAGAAAAGAGGAGGAAGAAAGGTGCAGTCTGCTGTCTTATATCACTCTCCTGCCTGTGCCATGTTAGGTGTTGGTCTGAAAGCCTTTATTTCACGCTATTCTTCAACAAGTGATTTTGGAAACGTTTGCTGCTTTTGCTAAAAGTTGCATAGAGCTATCATGGTAGTTTCATATTCACAAACACATTCGTGGTGATCTTATTTTTGGCTGTCTTTTCCATGTGTCAGATGATCTCTGTAAGTTGAGCTATTGCCCTAGCAAAGGAATGTGATGAGCTTATGTTGAGCTTGATTGACTGACTTCTTTTCTTCACTCACTTCTAGGGAAAGACAAAGACAAGAAGCAGAGCGTCTTGCCCAGCAGGTAAATGATAATTTTAATGCTTTCAGCCACCCTGTTTATTTGAGTATCTCAACCCAGCAATTAAAAAAATAAAAGGTACCTGTAGCATTAAAACTAAACTAATTACAGGAGCTGGTAGATAAAGCCAAAGGAAACTCAGTATAGTTGTTTGCATGGAAATTTCTTTCACCTCATGCTTCATTTAATTTCCAGCAAAAATCGAATTTTCTGCACATACTTGGACTTCCTCTGCTCAGCTATCTCTGAGCAAATATAATCATGCTTTAATTTTTCCTTTTTCTTTCCTTTTCATTTCTTGCTGATATGGAGATAGGGGTCCTTTTAAATGAATGAGCATGGTTAGGTATAGTGCTTTAGAAATAAAATTTTAAAAATAATCTTGCATTTCTGCAGGCTGAAGAAGAGAGAAAGAAGCAGGAACTGGCTGCCATTCAGAAAGCCCAGAAGGAGGCAGAGCTGAAGCAGGAGGTGCAGAAGCAGAAAGAAAGCAGGCAGGTGGAAGAAATCCTTCGTCTGGAAAAAGAAATCGAAGACCTGCAGCGCGTGAAGAAGCAGCAGGAGCTGTCCTTGACAGAGGCTTCATTACAGAGGCTGCAGCAGCTTCGAGATGAGGAACTCCGGCGGCTTGAGGATGAAGCATGTCGAGCAGCCCAGGAGTTCCTGGAATCTCTGAACTTTGATGAGATTGACGAATGTGTCCGAAATATTGAGAGGTCTCTCTCTGTGGGCAGTGGTTATCCTGCTGAGCTGGCTGAACAGACTGGAAATGCCTGCAGTGAAAAGCCCAATTTTAACTTCAGCCAGCCATATCCTGAGGAGGAGGTAGATGAGGGCTTTGAAGCCGATGATGATGCATTTAAGGATTCACCCAACCCGAGTGAGCATGGCCATTCTGATCAAAGGACCAGTGGCATCAGAACAAGCGATGATTCCTCAGAAGAGGATCCCTATATGAACGATACTGTGGTGCCAACAATTCCTGCTGCTGGCGACGCCATGGTCATACCTCCTGCCCAGGATACAGTGAGTCTCCACAACTCTTCAAGCGGTGAATCCACATACTGCATGCCAGAAAATGTATCCTGCAGACCCCCAAATTCTGTGGAACTTATTTCTCCCGATGGGGACTATGATTACGACCAAGACGATTACGAAGATGGTGCTATTACCTCTGGCAGCAGTGTGACCTTCTCTAACTCGCACAGTAGCCAGTGGTCACCAGACTACCGCTGCTCAGTGGGGACGTACAATAGCTCTGGAGCGTACCGGTTCAGCTCTGAGGGAGCTCAGTCTTCTGTAAGTACCATTGGTTTTGTTATCTAATTGGTGCTTTCTGATTACTTTTTTTTTCCCTGCTGTGCAGCTGTAGACTCACTGTAGCTGTTCTTAGAAAACATTGTGTAGCTTGATTTGGTCAGAGTGCCGATGGAAATAGTGGTCTGTTGCCATCTAGGTGCCACTGGGGTGAGTGCATTAGAGTTAGAGGCAGCTCAGATGCTGTTTGCTGTCCTGGGCTTCTGCACAGGTATGGTTTTAACTGTTTTAATGCAGCACTGTGTTACTCGGTGAGAAGCTCCGTGCACAGCAAAGTTCTTCTCTGTGCATGTGTTTGCAGTTGGGGTACCAGGTAGCATGTTGGGGAGCTGATTTCAGGAAAACCAAATTTAGTTATGCATGCAAGTTGCAAGTGTATTGAAGAATAAGATGCTTGCAGAGGTCCCTGACATGCTAGGCGTATTTTGAGATTATTTGGAGAGTAAAGTTCATGCAATGGCAAATGTTTAAATTATTGAGGCAGACACTCATTCTGCAGAGCACTTTTTCAGTGCTGTTTACTGGGTATACTCTGGGGTTTCCTTCTACAAATATTTTTGAAATAATATGATTTCCTCTACCACTCACCCAGTGCTTCTGTGAGACTGTCTGGTTGGACAAGTGAAAAGATACTACAGCAACACTCACTTGTTTAGAAGGAAAACTTTAACAATAGAATATCTACTACATTTGAGGCAGTGATAAGCAGTCAAAGAGCCATTGTGGCTGTTGGGATAAGTTTGACAGTCCTTGCCTGAGAAAAACTACTTTTAGTGTCTCTGTTGAGGATGCCTCCCTGCTGCATGGCTCTGGATGTGTGTCAGATACAGAACAGAAATCCTGACTTTCGGGGGTGAGGGTGGAGGAAAGCTAGTACCACAGCTTGTGCAATGTTTCCTTTTCAGTACTTCTCTAAGCTGTTCCCCACAGCACTTAGTGATGGGGGATGTAGCACAAGGGAGCATACCCTTGACCATACTCCTGCAAAGGGATACTTTTCCTGAACATCTACAAAGCTTTTTCACAGACTTGTTGTGTATCAAATAGTTGAAGCTGCAATTTACTACAATGTACTCCTTCCTTTGTTAGCTGGATGAAAACCAATGAGAAATCATGTTCTTCCAATACACAGTAAAATGTTTTAGCTAGAGACTTCTAAACCAACTTTTATCTAAAGTCTTTCCTGAGAGATCATGACCTTTCTTCCCTTTCTTGTGTAGTTTGAAGACAGTGAAGAAGATTTTGACTCCAGGTTTGATACAGATGATGAACTTTCCTACCGGAGGGATTCAGTCTACAGCTGTGTCAGCCTACCCTACTTTCACAGTTTTCTGTACATGAAAGGTACTGGATGAATCAGAATTTGCTAAATAGGCAAAATAACCAGAAGTATTTATTGTATATCACACTTCAATTCCTGTAGAGTTAAGCTATTTTCTTATTTTTCAAAGGATGGTGGAAAAGTAGCTTTATTTAATTTGACCTGTTCTCATGATAAGTTACTTGCAGTAGCTTACTTGGAGCAGTGTTTTTCCTCTCTCCAAAGAAAGATCAATATTTTGGGGTGCCTCTGTTTCATCTTCTGTCTCTGTTGGCTTGCAAACAATGGAATAATCGGTATAAATACGGAAAAATAACTTACAAAGTCAAATTGTACCAAATTTTGAGGAAAGCTGATTCCTGCCCTCAATACCCTGTAACACAGACAGCATTCTACATTGCAGACCAATTTTACTGACCTTAGTTGAATATCACTTTGTATCTGGAAGACATGAGGAAGGTTATATGTAGCAAAGGGGTGTGAGAGACTCCAAAAAAATAGATACAGGAGTTCTCTGGTTAAATTTCTTGTTTTTGTCTTCTGATGATTGGTAGTAAATTATAATCTAGCTGAATCTTTGAATGATTTCATCACCGTAGTGTACTTTATTTTCCTGGAATAGGAACAGTCTTGAGTGTACACACCACAATGTTTGAGTGAAAAATAATGCAGTCAACAGTAGCATGGCTTTTACTTTCTGACATAGCTAGCAGTCAGTTTTTCTGGGATGGCAGGAGTATGTTGGTTTGGTTAAGGTTTATATGACTGTGATGTAACTCCAGTGCAAGGTGCATTGCCTGCTGTATGGCCACACTTTGGTGTGACTGAGCTCACACTGGTGTATTTCCTACTTTAAACACAGCTTTGTTGGGTTTTGTGGTTTTGAGTTACCTCAACATTGTTACTGCCTAATAACCTGGAGAGAGGAAAGAGTTCAACACTAAAATTTTTTTAGACTATCACTGATACACATTGAAAACAGTCTTAAAGATCAGATTCTCATGTGCATTAAGACTTTTTGGTAATTCATTATTATAGATATGTTATGTATACTTACACGTAATTATATGTATGTTACACATATTTTTGCAATACAGAGACTTACTACAATTTATAATTTAAGGGTGTTTAGATTGACAACAATATCGGTAGCCATAAGGATATGCAAAAATGAGGTTTTGTGGTTTACAGCAGAGACTCAGTTTGTCTGCAGTGTTGTTGGTCAGCAACTTCCAGTTTTGGTGGGGTCACAACTTCTGTTTTATAATCTAGTTGTTTGTTTTAACTGCATATAAACCCACGTTTGTCCCTCTTGCCAGGTGGTTTAATCAACACATGGAAGCGACGCTGGTGTGTCCTGAAAGATGAGACTTTCCTGTGGTTTCGTTCTAAGCAGGAAGCACTTAAGCAGGGCTGGCTTCACAAAAAGGGGGGTGGATCATCAACGCTTTCCAGAAGGAACTGGAAGAAAAGATGGTTTGTTCTCAGACAGTCCAGGTTGATGTACTTTGAAAATGACAGTGAAGAAAAGCTAAAGGGTGCCATGGATGTCCGAACTGCCAAGTAGGTTTATATGGTTTTATGTTAGCCATGGTTCCCTCTGAGTACTTCTTGAGGCTTAATCTGGGAAGACATTGAGTGCCCTGCCTACAAACTGTGGGAATGCAAGCATTAGAGTGTGTATGGTGAAGTTAGTGAAAGCAAGTCTTGTCCTCAGTTGGCTCTCTCTTAGGTCTAGAGAGTGGTCCAGAGCTAAGGCAGTGCCAAATACTTCAGAAAACTGCTGCTGTAATGAGCTAATGTATGCTTTCTCCCAGACTAGAGGCCCTACTTTGTCTGTAATGATTCCCAAGGCAATTTGGGGCATGTTGCCAAGTCTGTAGCTGCAGGCAAACCCAGAATGAAGAGGGTGGAATTAATAGGCCCCGAATATATTGAAGTTCGCATGGGTCAAATATGAATCTTCTGTATGTATTTAGATTTTTTTCATGCTTTAAATAATTGTGGTCGTGTAGAAAAGTCTTTAAAATGCATATATTCATTAAAAAAAACAAAATTACTAAACCTAATAACTTGCATCTTGTTTACTGAAGTTCCTTATGCCTAAGAATTTTACGCTTCCTGAAGCATGCATTAAAAAGTTCTCTACTGGATGATATTTTTCCTTCTAAACAATTTAGGATTATCTACCTAATTTAAAAATTAAAGAATGCTAACATTAGTAGTCTCATTTCTCTATAAAGTAAACCTGAGCTTTCATCCAAACTAGAGAAAAACAGAAGTGGCTTGTAACACTCAATTCCACTCTGTGCCTTGTAATCTGCAACTATCCAATTTATTTTGTTAATTTAGCAGAGAGCTTAAACTAAATTGAAGTCTTAGATTAATCTTTTCTTTGGCAGTCCTAGTTTGAGCCGGATTCCAAGTAGGACAGTAAGTAGTTTCAGTGAGAATCCTGACTTGCTCTTGGAAAACCAATGGGCTGTTGACTGTCCAGTAAATCTCTGAATAGAAGCCGAAGATTCTACCACTTTTTTTTTTTTGTTAAAACTGGATTTGACTCTTATCTCATGTACCATAGCATTTATATAGAATATTTTTCTAATATGTTCAATCAATTTGTTGTTGTTGTTGTTACCTCATTGCTTCATTGTCTGTGCCCTACAGAAGTTCTTTGCTGAACGTACCTTTAAAATTGTCAGACAAAGGTTACTGAACCTAGTTTTGACTGTAGGTTCAATCAATGACTATTGTGTATAAATTAGGTGAAAGAAAAGGCACATGTATTTGAAAAACTGTGTTTCATATGAAATAAACAATAGTTTTTCTAGATAATATTTACTGAGTGCATTCCTGACATATAGTGCAACTCACGTATTTCACCACTTTTTATTAGGGACCCTGTTCAATTCAAAAAATCTCAGGCTGATTCATTTAAAACACAGAACAGGGAGGCATTCAATTGGACACTGTTACTGGGAGGGAATGAATCCAAAATAAAGGAAGCAGTACAAAATTGCAGTCTTTTTTTTGATAGGAGATAGATCGTCCTCATGTGTCTGAAAAGCAGAGCTTGCATATATCGTTTATAGGACAGAGATTTATGAGAATAGTATATCCAGTAAGGAGACATAGCCAGTTAAGGAAATAATAAGCTTCAGACAAAAACAGTGAAACATCAAAAAGGAAATCAAGTTTATTTCTTAAGCTACAGGCAAAACTAATGTAATGCTTTAATTGTTGCTTAAAATCTTGTGCTTTTTGGTTCACAGTTGTTTTTATATCAATACTTAGATGTCCAAACTAAAAATTAGAAATATGTAATTTTTCAGAAATATGTATTTGGAATTGTCTCTATACTGACTCACAACCACATGGAATCACTAATCCAGGTTTTTTTTGCTTTCAATCTTCAAGAGCTTTCTTTTTACCACTCCAAAAATCACTTTGTTATGCAGTCAAATCAGAAATATATCCATTTCTCAACTCAGTTACCTTTGCCTCTCTTGAGGTTTGATAGTGCTTTGCGTTTTCTTTAGTTCTTGTTAAAATGGTAACAGAATAGTCAATTTGGTATAGTGACATTCATAGTAGTTTGAATATTTGTACTGTGTAGGCAGAAAACACAGCTGTAGTTTGGTGAACTAATACTGTGTATGATAAATCACGTTGTGAGTCTTGCAAATTAACCTGATGGAGATTGACTTCTGTTGTTTTAAGTATCAGTAGTCTGTGAGCTTCTCAGCAGAACAGAGTTTCCAAAACGTTGACAATCTGTAATGCTCAATCTTGGTGTTTTCGTTTTTTTCAGAGAGATTGTTGATAATACAGGCAAAGAAAATGGTATTGATCTAATAATGAGTGATAGGACCTACCACTTAATTGCTGAATCTCCTGAGGATGCAAGGTATGAAAATCATCAGGCCTATTTTCTTTTCCTTCTTTTTTTCCTTTTTAACCTCTATGACATTCTGACTTCAGCTTGTCATTAATTTGTTTGACCACTGTCACAAAATATTCAGGTTGTGTTAAACACATTGCATTTAACACACTTTTTGAAAGGCCTGCTGAGGAGAAAACCTTGTGGCAAACAATTGCTAGGAACAGTCAGATTGCCAATGAAAAATTGCCTAGAATTTGGCTGTTACCCATGTGTTAATAGCAACTTTTCTGAAATAGTTTATCTGTAGAGAGGCAGTTGTTAGCCACTGATGCTTGGCTTGTGGATTATCCTGCTGTGGTTAGCTGCATCAATCAAATCAATATTTGAGACCCTGTAGTCTGCCTGAAATGAAGCACTTTATCCTTAGGGGTGGGATCTGTTTGTCTAAGCAGAGCCTAAAATTTTTTCAGATAGAAGTTGTAATGTAGTTACTGTATCTTAGAGCAAAAGCATATTCATGTCAGGGGAGTGTGTAAGAGGGTGCTTCCCTTTCTGTATATTTAAAAAGGGTCTTGCTTTTGTTGCTAAAGGATCCATATCTAACCGTAGGGGGAGGCAGGTAGGTGAGGAGCAAGTCTGACTTGTCAGATAAGTTGTAGAGCATCTTAAAAAAAAAAAATCCCCATGCTACAGTTCATGCAAGATAATAATATGCTTGCCTATAAAAATCAAGCATTTAAATAAATCTAACTTAGTAATCAAATCTTATTACCCATTACCTAGCTGCCCCAAGGCCAGAATACAGGATGCCTTTGTCAACATCACTTGAGCTGCTTTGCTCAGAAGCCTCAAAAGTTGTTTTGTATTCTGTTCTTTGTAAAGGTGGAACACCTTCCAATATCACAGGACCCTGAGTACAGATGTAGATGTAGCAATGAAAAGTCTTTCCTCATTTTTTAGGCATCCGTAAAGTTATCCTTGAAATAGCTTAGGAGCTTTCTAGCAGTTACTATTAAGATTCTTGTGGGATGTAAGCATATTTTAAAATGAAGGCTTAGCTAAAGTCTCTTCTACTAGACTTGTGTACATGCCCTAGGGACCAGTAAGAAATTATCAGCACACAGACTTCTCTGTTGCCATGCATCTCCTTCCTTTCTTTCTTAAAGATGGAGGAGGAGACACTATACAGCCTTGTTGTGTATAGTATGAATAACAAACCATCCAGATTAAATTATCTTTTACCAGTGTATTTCATGTTTCTTTTTTCTCTCTCATCCCAGAAGACTTGATGAGGGAGATGTGTAAGGATTTGCAGACAGGCTTAAGTCAAAGCCTTGTGAACAAGGCATTGTGAAAAGTGAAATATGAATCATTGGGCTGTGTTTGGTCTGCATCTGCCATTGAAAAAATATTTTGTACCTGGGCTACATCAGGATCTGAGGTTGCTTTTTGTTCAAATGAGGGGAAAGACCAAGAAAAACATGGCACAGGCCCCAAGAAAAGGAATTACTATTTTTGATTATGGAAGTGTATTTGAAGAAAGAAGTAATGCTTCAGTGGGCAGCCATTGCTGAGGGTTTGTTCCTTTCAAATCTCTAGCCTGTCTTTTTCACTGTTTCTGTGTTCTGGGATTCAGCTGAAAGACAAAGGAGGTCTCAAGAGAGAAGAAAGCAAAAGTAAAGTCTGCCTTTGTCTTTTGCAAAGTGCCATGATTCATTTCATTTTCATTGTTTACACAAAGATTAAATGGGATCAGGAAAACTCTGAATTTTCTCTAAAATCCATTCATAAATTATCACTAAATGTGCATACAGTGGTATGAAGTCTTTTTTTTCTTTTTTTTTTAATTGAAATAGATGTTTCACATTTAAATACATTTGCAATTCCTGAGCCCAGAAAGAAAAGCTGAATTTAATTTGTGGGAATTTTTGGTAGATGAGGCTTAGTTTTTTCAGTTTCTTTCCTTTCTTGAACTGGTTCCTCCTCTCTAGATGACAGCTTCTCTCCTTTTTTAGTGACATTTCCTTACATCCAGCAAAGTGTTAAGCACAACTTCTCTGTGGGTGTCTCTGAGTCTTAAAAAAAGAATTAGAACTAAATATGTTCTCATCTGCTTTATGGTCTGGCACTCTCAATCTTTGTTTTTCTTCATTGCTTGTACTGTTTCTAATAAAAGCATAAGCCAATGAAAAGGATTTAGGATATGGCAGCAATGGTACTGTTTGACAGTTTTTCTCATTTTAGCTGTTCAGTTTCCAAATCTCTACATTTTGGGAAACAGTTGGCTTCTGAATGCTGGAGTTAAGGAGGCAGCTCTTCAGTGTCCTAGGCTTAAATTCCGTGACTAAAAGCAATTGCAGAAAAGATAACTTCATATTTAATCCAGTAGTTTTGTATGTGTTTCCTCAACCCTGTGGTGGCAGAGGAGCCTCTACAGGAAAGTGAGGAGTCTGTTTTAAAGGCTGGGCTTTTAAGCCCTTTGAAAACTTGGCCCGAGGTGGTTTTCATTAGAATGGCAAATTCATATCTCAAAGAATGGCATTCAGGAACCTGTTGAACAGGCCAAGCTCTGCCCTCAGATTTCAATAGGATTCCTTAGAGCAGTTAAGCTTTATCATATACAAGTGCCAGAAGGAAAGAGGTTTCCCAGAAGCAGAAGGTGTGGTTGGAATAAAATCCATCTGCAATTGCTGCTCAGGACTAGGAGCTGAAGCACTGGAAACCTCTCTGTCACTTTTCCTGTTGTGGTTATATACAGTGCCACTGGAGTGGCACAGATTTGCTCATCGTTCCAGCAGCTGGATTTTTCAGTGCTCCACAGAAAACAAAAAACTGTAGAGGTATTTTCTTGCAGGTTTTATTCTTTTCTCCCCTCTCAGTTGTGCTTCTACAGAGAACTCAATGGACTTGGGTGGTCTTTGCAGAAGTATGACTGTAAGAAATTACTACCAGTCATGCTATCAGCACAGCACAATTTATAATCTGAAGGTTGGAATTCCCATTAAAGGCTTTGTGTGTAGCCTTTTATTCAGATGAAACATGTGGAATGTGTTACCAAGACTCTCCAAGTACTCAGATGTTTATTGTTCTTACAGCAGTTTTCCAGAGATGCTCCTTAGAGCACAAGTTGTCAGGAAGAAGGGTATGGCACCAGCTTGGATGGGAGATGTGCAGGGGCTTGCTTGCACCCAGTGTTACTTGAACTGACATAAAGCCTTGTTGCTTTTATGCCTGTTGACAAAAGGAATCTTAAGCAATTTCAAAAACCTGCAGAACCTGCTAGATCTCTGCAGAACAAAGGTGACAGGAGGCTTGTGCAGAGCCAAAATCTTACTTACACTGCTGCCTTTCTCTCCCCAGCCAGTGGTTCAGTGTCCTGAGCCAAGTCCATGCATCCACAGAGCAAGAGATCCGGGAGATGCATGATGAGCAGGCAAATCCACAGAATGCTGTGGTAAGTCTAAATCTGAAGAATTTTTCTAACCAAATGTTTTTAGAAAAAAGGGGCACTGTGGTGGCCACAACTTCTGAGAGCCACAACTTAGTTTCTTTAAATGTGGTGGTAGATGTGACACTGGCTAGAGATTCCACATCCTTGGTCCTGTAGCTGTACAAGGAGAGTGTGGCTTCTGATTCCTGTCCCATCATTCACCTTGATGAAAAATGACTGTTGGTTTTGGGGGTGTTTTTTTCTGGTCCACCTCCCTGTCACATCACAGTGTATGCTTGATTTTGAAATTTTGCAAAGATACTGTTAATGAATAAATTAAAAACCCAAGAGTTAAAAATTCGAGATTTCTCTGATCCTGCATTTTTCATTCTATACAACATACACTGGTAATAAATGGAACACTTTTGGAACCTAATATCAAGCAAAGGAAAACAAAAACTTCTGCTTAATGGCTTTAGAAGTTTGTTTTGAGATTGGGATGGCAGTTTTCAGTGAAAAATTCAAGCATGTTTGGAAGCATAGAAAAGAGCAGTTTTTGAGCTGCCTCCATCCTAACTACAAATCATCTTTTATGGGATCTGTTCACCCAAGTCTCTTAGTTATCTCTCAGTAGTTTTAATGGTTAAGAGAAACTGACGTCCAAACCTGCAGTTCATTTTGCTTAATCAAAGCTGCTGCTTCTTTCTCATGTCTCTCAGAAGAGCACTGTGAGTAATGTAATAGTAAATGTCTTCCTCATTTTCTGGTTGGATATTTGTTTATAGGGTACACTCGATGTAGGACTAATTGATTCTGTCTGTGCTGCTGACAATCCAGATAGGTAAGTCAGAACCATGACTAGTGACTTTATTTTTCTTGTTTCTCTAGCCAAAATCAGACACTTTATGCTTTAGTCTCTATATTCTGCTGACCAACCATGTATTAAAATGATTTGTTATTGCCTCCCTTTTCATAGTACTAAACACCACATGTTAAAACATGGAGGAGGAATGATGGTGCATTTTGTGGGGGCTTCAATAACTTCCATGACACTGCTTCATGCATGAACTCTTCAGCTCCCAAAGTTCCTAAACTGGAAGATTAAATATTTCTTTCCTTTATACAAGTAATACTTCTGAAAAAAAAGCCAGCTGATCTTTGAGTTCATTAGTAATGTAGTAGGCAGAAAAAAAATTTTAATTTTTTTTTCTCTTCAGCTTCTCATTTATGCATGTTGTATTCTTTAGGCATAAAAATTATTTCCCCAGAATAAAAATGTCTTGCAACAAAGAAGACAGTGCAGCATAAAAACAACAAAAATATCAGGATATTCTTAGTTCTTGAACTACTAATGGTGTTTTGGGAAATAAAAAGTAATATGGGTTCAGACTATGACTGGTTTATCAAGTTACTGGATGTGAGGTGTTATTTGTACTGTAGGATTCACTCCAGTTTCTCCTCATTGCACATGTGTAAAACAGCTGGTTTTAAGTTACTACTTTGTCCTTGGCCTGCCAAAACACGGATACCAGAAGTAACAGCGAATTACAAGCCCAGAGCCTAACAACACAGATGTCCAGAGCTTTCACAATTTTAAGCTAGCATTTCTCCTGCTAATATAAGTTAAACATTTCTCTTCTAAGCATTTTTCACATTTATTTTATTCTTTCGAGGGGGTTTTATGTTTTGTTTTGGGGGTTTGCTCCAGTATGAAAAAATTAATGGTAAAGGGTTAAAGCAAGTGTTTTTAGGCTGAGGAACCTGTCTGTCTGATCCTGAGAGCCATCAGCACACTTCGCTTGGGCTAGTTCTTCATGCTTCACTGAATCCTGGTGTAGGATTGGGTAAAAGCCAGACTCTCATTAAAAATAGATTGTATTCTTTGTGAATTGGGTTGCACTGCATTAAAAATAAAAGAATCCGTGTTCACATGCTGCTTTACTATAGACCTTTGTATACTGCAGTTTGTTTTAACTAATGTAGCTACTGAAGCAGACACTCTAGATCTGACCCTGGAACAGTTCTGATTCACATCCAAAGCTGATTAGAGATTGGAAGTTTTTCTCACCACAGATTTATTTTGAGATATGACAAGTTGCAATTTAATGTAAACTTTCCCACCATTCATAGCCCTCGCATTTTGGTGTGAATGTAACATAACTGAGTCTTTTCAAATGCTTAATATTTTTCTTTAGGTGACAAATTTTGCATTAGAGGTGGAGAGTATTTGTCTGAATGAAGAATGCAAAAAAATGAACAGGTTTTATGGTTATGGGGCATGAAATAAACAGTATGTATGCTGATTATAAAGGCTGTTTCAATTGTCATTTATTTTCGTAGACCAAATTCATTTGTGATCATCACTGCTAATCGTGTTCTTCACTGTAATGCTGACACTCCTGAAGAGATGCATCACTGGATAACCCTGCTCCAGAGGTCAAAGGGGGACACTAGAGTGGAGGGACAAGAATTCATTGTGAGGGGTAAGAACTGAGTGGGGCAGTAAAAAGTAAATAACATCCGTTATGCTTTGAAGAGATTGTTCCCACAATACAATGTGGGTAATATGCCAGCAGGGTTAGTGTTGCAGCCTCATCTTTGTGTGGTGGAGTTTACTCACAAATTAGTACAGCTGAAATTTTATTCTTGCTGTGCCATGTAAAAAAACACTGTAATTATGACAAAAGTGGTTTTGTAAGTTGACAGAATAATTCTTCTAGTGAAGCATCAAAACTGAAAAGCTTTCATATTAATTTTATCTTTATAATTTCATTGTTCGAGAATTTTACTCGATGTTGTTTAATCTGTGAGCTTATCAATTCATACAATGTTTTTCTTGTTGTTGAAAGTATACAGCTAACTTTTAGCAACCCACTTTTGTCAATTCTGTTCAAGAAAAAGAAGTGTGATTCAAATTGTGTCCATTACAGGATGGCTACACAAGGAAGTAAAGAACAACCCAAAGATGTCCTCATTAAAACTAAAGAAGCGTTGGTTTGTTTTGACGCACAATTCTTTGGATTACTACAAGAGTTCAGAGAAAAATGCTTTGAAATTGGGCACACTGGTCCTGAACAGCCTCTGCTCAGTGGTCCCACCTGATGAAAAAATCTTCAAAGAGACAGGTAATTGTTTGCTCTTTTTCAAATATGCCTTTTGTACTTCTGTCTAATACGCAAGGAACAATGCATAAGAACATTTTAAATGGATTGCTATGGGCACAGTTCCATGAACAATTCAAGTTCCCAAGTCACTGAGGTGTTCTACAAGTAATTCTTGGGTGAAAAACAGAGGTAATGTATAGAGGAGTAAAATTTGTTCTCACCAGCATTCAAATTATCACAGACAGACACTGCTGCCAAGTTAGTGTGAACATTTATGCTTAGGTATCAAAGATCTGGGTAAAGACATGGGTAGCAATCTTCTCATATGTTATTTTATGTGCTGAGGAACTATGAGGGCCAACATTGGTGGAGCAGGTATAGGGAGCTCCAGAATAAGAGTCCAGTTTGTGGTAACCTACATACTACACCTGAGTCAGCTCCACTGCATTTTCAAAACTGGTTTTCAGCTCGGAAGCGTCTGTTTGCAAATGAGAGGCGACTGTTGACAGTCCTGTATTATCTCATTGGGGTCACTGACACTTCAAAGAGGCTTTCACTAGTGAAAGATCAAACACATTTCCTTTTATTGAATCTGTTTCCTAAAAAGCCCATACAATGATACAGAGAAAATTTGAACTGAAATGCTCTTCCTATCATAGTTTCCACTTCATTGGTGTAAAATTAATAACAGAGGAGGTAAGTTTGTGCTTTATACCTGTTCGTGTGCCACAGACTATGAAAGATTCTCATGTACAAAGCAAGTCTGTCTCAGATTTTCCTGTTACAGACAGGACTGGAGAAGTAGGGCCCACAAGCTGCAAGGAGCTAACAGTGTTCCACAGTATTAACAGCACTGTCTTACAGTCATTTTTACTGGGATTACTGGGTAAAACAGAAGGCTGCATAGTTGTAGTCTGAGGCTACTCCTAGGCTTCTTTAAAGGAGAAAATCTCCTTTAATTACCACAGTATCTGTCTTATGATTCTTAATGACTTGTACAACTTTAGTTCCTGAAAGACTGCCATCATGATCCAGGATGCAGCACTGGGTGTCTGCTGTCTGTAGCTTGTCTGATGATCAATTTTGCTGTTGTGCCAGGTTACTGGAATGTGACAGTGTATGGACGCAAACACTGTTACCGTCTCTATACGAAATTGCTTAATGAGGCGACCCGCTGGTCAAGTGCCATCCAGAACGTGATTGACACAAAAGCACCCATTGATACTCCAACTCAGCAACTTATTCAGGATATTAAGGTAGGCCCAAGCAGGATGGCGTGGGGTGAGAAAGAATGGTTGCTTAAATCTTTATTTTGGCTTTGCCATGTTGGGTAATAAAGCAGAAAGTTAAGTTTTAATTACACGGTGGCATGGACTAAAATTGTGAAACCTGAATGTATTCTCTGACCTGATAAGGAATTTCTATATAAACAGTAGAAGAGCAAAGTTTGAAGTGCAGCTTGGAGGGCAAGAGGGATAACTCTTTTCCATTAAAACAGTAACAAGTTTTACTGGTTTGTGCAACTTGACAGACATGGCTACACTGGGCAGTAGAGCACATGAGGTTCATGAGTGAGCAGAAGTGTTTGGATATGTGGCACAGTGAACAGCACACCAGGATGTGGACTAAACAGCTCTTCGGAGTTTTTTATTGGTCATTATGGTTCTTTTCTTTTTTTATGATAGCATGGGCTAAGCATCTCATAATTCTGTGTGATGAGAAAAATAATTAATGCTTACTGTTTTATGATCTCATTGAAGACAGTGCATGCACAGCCAGAGAATGTCCTTCTGGAGCTTTTTGCTAATGTGCATTTATGAGAGAGGATGATGATTCTCACAAGAGGCCAAAGAAATATGCAAGAGGGGAGAACCTTTTCCCTTAGAGAGTGCCACCTCCTCTCTCACAGAAAAGAAGTCTAAAGTCCTCAGTTCCAAAACTATGAATGCTGTTCTTCAGAGCAGGAGAAATATGTGGATGTTCAGGACTGAGAGAAGACTGTGGTCACACATCTGTGAAACTTGGCCTAAGAAGAACAGTAAGAGCAGTATTTGGATGTCAGAGTGGGTGCATCAGGTTTACAGCAGCACTTTGTCTGGACTGTATTGTTTGGTAGCTCCTGCAGTTTCTAACCAAAAGGCCAATTAGTTATGCTGGAGAAATACTTTTAAATAAAACTTGAACACAGATGTCATAATTCCCATTATGAATTACTGGAGTAAAAATGAATGTAAAATGAAAACACACTTCAAAAATTGTTACGATACTTCATTTTGGTGTCCTGCAGCTCTGCTGTAGTTTGTTTTTTTACTGTACAGATAAAGCAAACCTATCCAAGGCCTGAGGTTAGCAAGTACTGAGCATTCATAGCCCACAACATGCCCTAGCAGCCACAGCACCTACAACCAAATTCAGCACCAAAAAGTGTTGGTAACACAGACTGCTAACACAGCTTGCTCAGTTTAACAACCAACCTAAGGGCACAAAGCATTGCATTATTCTTAATGCTGGACCCCAAATTCTGTTCTTTGCTTCCCCAATAGGAAAACTGCCTGAATGCTGATGTGGTTGAACAGATTTATAAGAGGAATCCTATTCTCCGTTACACTCATCATCCACTGCACTCACCATTACTGCCACTGCCATATGGGGACATCAATCTAAACTGTAAGTTTTCCAGTCATAGAACCACTTTTCTGTATGAAAGACTAAACCAGGGGATGGGATTTTTAACTCAATGGGCTACAGTGACATAATGGTAGGCAAAACATAAGTTTGTAATATAAATGGACAAGTTTCCCTGTTTTCTTCTGAGAACAGCAGTTTGCCTAGCATAGAACCATGGGCTTGTAGTGTTCCTGCAAGAATGTTACAGAAGGGAAGGTTTCTATTGCCTTCAGCAAGACAGCAAAGAAGGCTGAGTTTGAAAAGCCTTGCACTGAAATAAGCAACTAAACCAAATTCATTCAGTCTTCTTGAATCATATTCTTCTCAAATCATTGTTGCTTCCTACCCCATGAGCAGCTACAGCTTCCAGTTAACAAGTGTAAGTTTCATCAGATGTGATAGGAAGCCTTATTTATGGGAAATAACATTTATGAGTGTGTATGGTTTTAAAAAGTAATGCTTCCTTTACTCCTGAAATGAGTGTGATCGTCTCTTTTAATATACTCAATTCAGCCACTAATTTAGGAGTCTCTTTTGAATTAATGGTTCAGAGCTATTGATGATGGTGAACTTGGTGTCCTTAAAAGGATTTGGTTAGCTTAATTTGCAGCTGCATATTAAACAAAACATAGTTCAGACCACACGATTCATCCATGGGAGGAGGGTGGGAGGTCACAGTTGGTTAAAACTTAAAGTATTTCATTTATTACTTACTAGTAACTCAAGTGAGAAGGAAAATGTTAAGACAAACCTTTCCCTTCTCTTGGCCCTCCTCCTATTCAATGGCAGGGCACAGTTCTGTTCTTGGCATTTCAGTGGGTTGTCCCATACATGAGTGAAGCATGGTTGCTCTCTATTCCTCAAGGCTATCCCCTTTGAGGTAGAAATTTTGCAAAACTCTTCCCTTACTAAATGTAGCTCCAGAAATATCTGGTGCTCAGCTATTGCCTTGACTTGTAGTTGAGTTCTAGGTATTTTCTGTAACAGTATAAACTTCACTTTCATCACGTATGTCTGTACCATTTCAGGGCAATTTCTTTCATCTCCCAAACCCAAGAACTCCTCGATTCTTTTAAGGAGATTGTAAATGCCGAATAGCATTTAGCATACCTTTTCCAGCCCTCAGAAAGCAAATTAAGGTGTCATGGTAATGATTTCGTTTAGCAGCATTGTTTGGGTTCAATTTAAATGCTCTTGCTGTAGACAACAATGATGCTGTGTATCTTTGTCCCTTTCTGTAATGAGTCATGCTTTGCCTCACTTCTGATCAGGTTTTCACTGTCTTATGACACTGAAAAAGTAATATGATACTTGCTCTGGAAGAAAGACTCCTCATCACAAAAAACATCAATCAAGATACACTTTTTCAGTTATTAAATTTGGAACAAATCTCAGTAGCATATTGCTCATGTAATGAGTTTGCATCATACATTTGAAATCAAAAATATCAATTCTATTATCCTGCATAACAACCATCACAGAGCAGCATTAAGCAATTCCCACATCAAGCCTGAGTGCTTTTTCTTTCATATCTCAGTCTAAGCACCTTTCTCCCAATATTTCTTTTGTAGTGCTGAAAGACAAAGGCTACACAACTCTGCAGGACGAAGCCATCAAGATATTTAATTCTTTACAGCAGCTAGAGTCTATGTCTGATCCCATCCCTATAATCCAAGGTATCCTCCAAACAGGACATGATTTACGACCTCTCCGAGATGAGCTCTACTGTCAACTCATCAAGCAAACCAATAAAGTGCCTAATCCTGGAAGTGTGGGGAACCTCTACAGTTGGCAAATACTCACCTGCATGAGTTGCACATTTCTGCCCAGTCGCAGCATCCTCAAATATCTCAAGTTTCATCTCAAAAGGTGAGAACCTTTGAACTACAAAAGCACCACAACTTGTGACAGTGTTTAGATATCTTGAAGTGAGACTTGAAGATGCATTCACTTAGTGAACTGGTTGTGCCAGTGAATCTAGAAAGAAAATGTTATAGGAAAAGTGTGTATGAGGTGATCTAGATGGAATTACACTCATTTGAAGAATCAAACAAAATGCCACAAAGTTAAATGCACAGTTTGGTAATGTTGGCAAAAGGGGTGCTTCCTGTAACTTCCTGTAACTTCAAGTACAAACTTGACTGTATAAACTTAAAGGACTTGCAGCCCATACCCCCAGGTCCCATTATCAACTGTCCAAACCAACCTGTTAAAAATTCTTCATCCCTCTTACCTTAATTTTATGAGGTATGCATCATGCACATAAAAGAACATGATCATATTTAAAGATTTATTTGAGGTAAAAATGTATGATTGTAAATCTAATTTTAAAGTATTAGTGACCATTAAATAATAATAAATCATTGTTGACAGCTCAGCATTAACCAGAATGTGGAGTTCCTCTTGCTGTGATGTAATGGAAGAATGCAGAGTATGTCATTAGGAAAGTTAGTCCACCAACAAACTCAGTAATTTAAAAGCTTTGTCTGTACTTGCAGCATGTCCATTAAATAGTGTACTGGATACAGAAGTACTCTCAAGGGAAAAGAAAACTCAAATAAGCAAACTTGACAGACTGGTAGCTTAAAGTAATAAGCTTTGTCTCACAGGGTTCGTGACCAGTTTCCAGGAACTGAAATGGAGAAATATGCACTTTTTACTTATGAATCTCTGAAGAAAACCAAATGCAGAGAGTTTGTGCCATCGCGGGATGAAATAGAAGCACTGATTGGCAGGCAGGAGATGACATCCACGGTTTATTGCCATGGTGGGGGCTCCTGTAAGATTACAATCAACTCACACACTACAGCTGGAGAGGTGAGAAGTGGTGACAGAATGTCTTTGGAACAAAATCAGTGTGTCCCTTTATCTGCCAGTCTCAGGCAGCAGTAGTGTTACACTGTGGGAGCACTGGGGATTTATCTGCCCATCTCTCCTTTCCAGGAAGGAAAGGCTTTCAGAGCTGTCCCTCCAGGACAGCTGTCCCTCCCTGTGGGATGGTCTGGAGAAATCTGTGCTATAAAAACTGTCTTTGTGCTGCAGAGGATTACCCAACCATAGTTCCTTTTTACAGGAAGAACTACAGGAAGGACTAAGCAATTAGGCAGAGGGCAATACTGGAATAAGTTTAGTAGACATTGGTGTGTATGAGAGCCAAGTTGCTTCCTAAAACTGGAAGACTCTTGCTGAGTTGGTGAAATACAGGGGTTATATCTGGCCAGGAGATAGCACATCCATATTCTGAAAGTGGAATTTGACAACAGTCAGTAATGCTGATAAGGACAAATTAATAGCATTTTTAGCCTAATGTAAAACCTAGCTCTGATTTTTTCCTGAGTATTTGTCGTACTCTGTGGTGCTGCTTTTCCATGCTATGGTTTTTTCATGTGCTATTTTTCATTAGGTGGTTGAAAAGTTAATTCGTGGCTTGGCCATGGAGGATAGCAGGAATATGTTTGCTTTGTTTGAATACAACGGAACTACTGATAAAGCAATTGAAAGCAGAACCATTGTAGCTGATGTCTTGGCAAAGTTTGAAAAGTGAGTGTACCTCCTTCTCTCTTCACTCTAATAAGTAGCAATTAAATAAATTTCCAATGTCAATAATGCTGAATTTTCTCTTTCACTTGTTTGTGATGATGCAGCTGAATTACACACATGGCCATTTCTGGAACAAAAGTTGTTTTATTTTTCTTAAACAACTTAATAGCCACCTATCCACTTGTGTTGGTTTTCCTCCTTCCTAACACCAGTGGAGTAATATTCCTCATCACTATTTCCACATTTTGTTTTCTGCTACTACAAAATTTTCCACCATTACTAGCATTGTGGCTGTGAGAACTGACTTCCAGGCAGTCACTGCCATTCCAACTACCTGTTACCTAACTTCACATGGAAGTCACCACAGTACAGCTCACAACATTTCTCTTACCAGTAAAATTGAAACCACCCATAGCACTGTAGTAAAAAAATTTAATACAAGCCTCAATACCTGTTTGTCATCCCTATGTTGTATGCAAGGCAATCAGCCCCCTTTATCCACATAAAAATGAGTGGAAAAGGAATGTTTTAAGTGTTGTGCAGTTATGTTTTACAACAGGGCTTAATAATGTTACTTTTATTAACACCTGACTTATCTAAAAATCAAAGTTCATTAAGAGACTATGGGATTGAAACTGTTTACTTGAGAACTGAGTCAGCATTTGTAAGTCCTTGATTTTGCTGTAGGCTCTAAATACACAGACACACATAAAGCAAAATTCAGCTGACGCCTTGCTTAGATTTCACAGGTGACAATTTAAAAAAGAGTTTGATTTCACAGATCTGATCTCTCTCCCTCTTTACACAACAATGCAGGCTTGCTGCCACTGCTGAAGTCGGGGAGATGCACTGGAAGTTCTACTTCAAGCTCTACTGCTTCCTGGATACAGAAAATGTCCCAAAAGATAGCGTGGAATTTGCCTTTATGTTTGAGCAGGTAAAGGACAAAGGTTGAGGCATTTGTAAGAGGAGGAAGAAAAGCAAGAGATCTAGGCAGTAGAGAGAGAGTTTTGATTATGCTTCTGTTCAACTAAATGCACTACTACTCAAGCATCAAGAGCAAAGGAAGCAGTTCAGTACTCAAAATAGGTCAATCCTGACATAAGTGAAGCACATAGGATTTCTCTTGTGTTATGTTTCTTACCTCTGCATTACTTGTCAGTTGCTTTACGTATAGTGGTAAAAAAATGGATAACTGGGTCTAAGCTTCATAAAAAGAAAATAATAATATTTGCCTTTAATTTTCCACTTACTAAACCATTTCTGAAGAAACTGTAAGAAAGTGAAAAAAGTATAATTGGCAAGCAAATTAATTAATAAGGGACTCATTCCGGCAGCTGTACAGAGCTAATTGAGCAATAGTCTTTTATCTTTTCAAAAACTGATCATTTCATAGGTACCATAATATAATCAGTCCAGTCTCAGCAGTAACTGTAAAACAGCTATGATGAACAGAAAACCACTTAATGAACATGCTGAGCTCAGAATGAGGTTACATTGCAAAACATAAAATAAGTTGAATTGATTTATAATGAAAATTAAATGCACCAGCAGCTGGATTTCTATTACATCAATCCCTATAGTTACTCATAAACTCCCTGATGGCATTTATTACTGTTGATTGACCTTCTCCTGTTCTACTATATTGCAAATTATTAAAAATTCTTCCAGCAGTCTGCTTCTTTCAGATGGGCACTAGACAGAGACAAAGATTTCTTAAAGTTAAGATTTCTGATTTCTGGCTCTTTGCAATGCCAGGGCACTGACATTCTGTTGGTGAGCTAGACTGACGTACCTCAATTTTCATGGGTTTTCTCCTTCTACATCATCCCTATAACAGATTATTTCTTCCTTGTTCAATTTAGGTTTTAAGGCATCCTATTACATCACAAGTCTACCAAAAGTCTCCTTCCAGAGCCTACTACTGTAGCTCAGTCCAGAACTGCTTATTTTTGGCTGAAGGATGGGGGCAGTAGGTTGCCTTGGGAACATAGCCTGTCTGTCTATCTGTCTGTCTGTCTGTCTGTTGTTACCTCTAGAGGAGTCAGCCAGTGCCTCTGTTTGGGATGATGTTCAAACAAGAAGAAAATCTCTGCGAACTCTGCATTCAATGTGTTATGTTACATTACTGGCTTAAGAAGCAGATTTGGGCAGTTTTCTGTATGAGCAGCTAAAACAAGCACATTTGCTGAAGCAGATTGTTTTCATGCAGCATTCTGTGCTGACTGGTGTTTAGCCAAGTACTTTATGTCTTGCCAAAACCAGTAGTATTTGTTATAAAGCATGACATTCAATCCCTACCAGCAATATTACAGCAATACCTTGGAGAGGTAACATCACATTCTAACATCAATTCTGTTATATTTTTTCTAATCATCTGCTTTGGATGTCAGTCATCAACCCTTTTGAGACAATTATGAAAATTCCCTTTTGTCATCAGTTTTAGTTCTGCAGTCTCCATTATTTTAAAGTCTAAATCCTTTAATAATCATAAGGCGCTGAAGAAAATATTTCAGTTCTTCCTCATTAAAATACTGTCCTTCCATTTCTACAATTTTTCTGCATGTGTACAATCTCAGGTAAACCATCTTGCATGTTTAAAGGCACATTCTGCACACCTAAAGGAAACTAGTTGTTACCTAGCTGTGAATTATCTCAGTGTGCTTACTAAGCTTGCAATTCCTAGGTCTCCAGACACGATGTGTGTTTGTTTCCTCTACTAGGGTCATGAAAAAATACATCTAGCTGCTGCACATTTCCACAGGTTTGAATGAGTGTGCAGAGAGCTGGGATTTTGAAGAGTCTTCTTGGTACAGAATCTCATCCCTGATGCTACAGAGCAGTGTAATGTGTCGATGTTGTACTTATTTGATTTGGGATCCATTGAAGATTTATTGTTTCCCCTCGGTAAAATTACAAAGCTGTCCTACAGCTTGGCTTGTTTGGCTGGAAACATCAGTTTTCACCTCCAGATTATTGATAGCAGTAAACAAAACTAGATATCCACTTCTTCCTAATGCCCTTGAACACAGATGGCATCTCCACAATCATATCTTTAGATCCTGTTTTCTCCTCTTTAAATTTTATTTTCCTTTTTCATAATTCAGTTACTCTTAGATAAGGGAGTTCACTAAAAGCTGTCCCAGTAAAAGTAATGCCCATTTAGCAGGTTCCTCAGTTACCTTGCAGTTCTTCTGGTAAACCCAGTCTTACCCAGCTTAACAAATTTGCCAAGAGATTTACCCCATTTGATTTATTTAATGGATCATTTATTTCAGGTCCTGAGTTTGCCTGGGAGTAAATCTACTCCCCATTTTTCTCTTAATTCTTTCAAAGGCTGCTTTATAAAAAGCTACTTTTTTTCCCCTTGATAGGCTCACGAAGCAGTGATTAAAGGACATTATCCTGCTCCTGAAGAAACCCTCCAGGTCCTTGCAGCTTTGCGTCTTCAGTACCTTCAGGGAGATTACACAGTGCACACCACCATACCAGAACTGGAGGAAGTCTATCCCTTGCAAAAGCTGAAGTCTAGGATTACCCAGTCTACCAAAACATTTACTGCAGCAGAGAAGGCCGAGAAGAAACGAGCCAGCTTTCTTGAAGGAACACTGCGGAGGAGTTTCCGCAGTGGCTCTGTCAGCAAACAGAAGGTTGAGGAGGATCAGATGTTAGACATGTGGGTCAAAGAGGAAATCTCAGCTTCCAGGACTAGTATTATTGACAAATGGAAAAAACTCCAGAGGATGAATCAGGAGCAGGCTATGGCAAAGTACATGGCTTTGATTAAGGAATGGCCTGGCTATGGTTCAACACTGTTTGACGTAGAGGTAAGACCATCTGAACATTCAAACTACAATTTACACTGTATAGGTGATGTAGAGCAGTGAAACGTCAGAAACAGAGCAGTGAAGCCATAAATATGGAATCACAATGCTTAGACAGCTGATGTAATAAACTTTGAGCTATTAAAAGCTTATTCCCATTAGCAAGCACTGTGGCTATTTAAATCCACCAGTTAACCATAAAACAGAGGGACAGAATGCTATCCTGATGGGTTGCAAACAAGTGTAAACAGTGTAAAAGGCTACATTCAAAGAGGGACAAGCAATATGCACTTCTTAACAAATGGTTACAGACAAGAACATCAACAGTAAGTGTTGTGTGGCTCCCACTGTTCCCCTTGCTGTTAATTTACTTTTTTTTTCTCTAGTGTAAAGAAGGGGGATTCCCACAAGAGTTGTGGCTTGGAGTCAGCGCCGATGCAGTTTCTGTCTACAAGCGTGGGGAAGGAAGGCCTCTGGAGGTGTTCCAGTATGAGCATATCTTGTCATTTGGTGCTCCACTTGCCAACACCTACAAGATCGTGGTGGATGAGAGAGAACTGCTTTTTGAAACTAGTGAGGTAAGAGCAAGGTAGTTTTGTTATTGTGGTCTTCCTGTTCTGATAGCCAGGCCACTAAGTAATTCGAGTAGAGGCTGCAAACGTTAGAGATTTATTCAAGATCCCTGTAGAGCTACAGGGAAGACAGAATGACATGGATAGAAGTGCTGAGTATTTTAATTAGTTTAACTGCAAAAGGGTTTTGTTGAAAGCTTGACAGTTTTATATTGTTAGTGTCTAAAGAAATTCATTCCCACACTGCTATCTTACTAAGAACTTTGCTCTTCATACTCTTGGCAGGTGGTTGACATTGCAAAGCTGATGAAAGCTTACATCAGTATGATTGTGAAAAAACGCTACAGCACCTCTCGATCTGTGAGTAGTCATGGAAGTCAGGGCAGCTCCAGGTGAAAACAAAACCAGTTCTACTGCACCCTAAATAGAATACGTATTGCTCCTTGGCCTCAAAACGACCTGGGGACATTGATCACCTTTGTTGACAAGCTAACCAAGAACCAGAGTTTCAACAGAAAATATCTTCAAACGATGTTTTAGAAAGACTACGGGGGGCAGGGGAGAATCAGCTGAAATAGTCACATACTAGAACTGCTGGCTCATTCAAAACTTTCCAAAGCATTATTACCTTCAGTTGATGTAACAAATGCCTTAAAACTTGATCCACTGCACTACAAGCAGTAATAAGTGCCTTAAGCCTAACTCATATTGACCTAAAATTGCTGATAAAAGTCAAGAGGATTTCCTTTGTCCTTTCAGAACACTGAAAACAAATTTATATTCATCTGCTCTGCACTAATCTACTGGCCTGTATACAGGTGGGAAGGGAAAGGGAAGAAGAGCAAGGTATATTTTTTTGGAGTGCTGCTGGCAGCCTTCCTGATGGACGCCAACACTTTGTTTCCCCTTGCTTCCATGGATGTGCACATTGTGCATGCATATTTGAGCTGTCAGTAAAATTTGACAAATTTTATTCTGTATTTCACAAGTCTTTTGAAGCAAAGGGAATAAGTATGTGCAATGGTGTAAACAGTCTTTCTGTACATTTTAATAGTTCAGAGTTATAGTTGTTACAATTGTATGGTTACTTTATAAGCAGTTTTATTAACAAGTAAATTCCAGAATTTTCATACATTGATTTTACTATTGCAAATATGTATTACCATAATAAGTAGCAGAAATCTGCATTCTGTATCTGCTGTATGATAAAGAGAGATGTAGCTGAGAATATTTATAGACTACCCTAATATGGAAATACAGTTATCAGTTCAATTCTCCATAATGTCAGCTTAAGTTTTTAATATTAATTTTTTCTTTGAAAGACATCACTGTTTTATACTTCTGGCTGGACTCTTCAACCCAGACTGACTGCCAAAGGCCAGAGCCCTTCAGAGTTGACTAGAGAACGCAACATTATACAATGCAACTGCTTTAATACAGAGTTCTCTATTTTACCTGGTTGCCTGATGAAGGTTCTTGACAGTACCCTGTAAATAAATTGGGGAATATCAGCTAATAATGATTTGATTTGGGACTTTTATTTTTGTACAGAAATACTGTAATATAAGGCAAAACTTTGTTCAAAGGTATCTTTTTGTCCACAGAGGAAAAAAAAAAAAAGAAAAAAGAAACCTGAAAAACCTTACTGTTGTTAAAAACCTCAGCCTTTAAGGAATCATGCCTACTTACTGGGGAAAAAAAGTCCAGCAATAAAGAAAATATATGTAATGGTCTCTGTTTCTATTTCATACTGAGTCAGACTTGCAACAAAACCCTAATTCCATCTGTCTTCTCAGGAGTCAAGCCTACAGCATAGGCTACATGTGTGTGTGTGTGCTTTTGCTTGGAAAGGTGCATGTGCTGTGTGCTGTACTGGGGCAGGTGCCCTTGACCATGCAATGTGTCTTTATATGAGCTAGAGGGAAAGGCTGCTGTGCAATTCCTTGCCATAGGGAATGTGCAAGTAAAGCTTTTGCTATTTATGTAGCCCTGATGAAAGATGGCTTGTTTTTATTAGCCAGCCACATCCTGGCAGTGCACATGCACTACCCTCATAGTGTACATAGCTTTTGTAGACTATGAGGCTTGCTCTGAGAAATCCTCCACCCTCTTCCCACTGCCAGATACTTTCAAGTCACTCCATCTGTCACCCCTCAGTCTCGAAAGGCTTGCTAAATCACACTGCTGAATGTCCTATCCCCACCCTCCTAGAAAGGTAAACTTAATTTAAGGAAGACAAGAAGAATGAAAGAAACTGTAACTCCAGTATGCATAGTTACACACACACAGAGTATCTGAGACTGATTTTTTTTTTTTTAATTTTTCCCATATGCAAGTTGTTTAGAAAGAATCGAGCTGCTCCTAGCAAGGCATCCTTGGAATGACACAATTGATACATTTCAGCCAGCACAACAAAAAAGTTCAATTTTGCCTATGTGTAAACATGCTCAGAGAAGTCCCTGCACATCCTCATAATCCGTAAATGGTAAACAACCCCAGGAATACACAACGAGACAGTCTTGTACAGGGTCACAGTTTTGAGAAGCAGACACCACTACCTGATTCATTTGCCTCCTGACTGGCCTCTGGATGCTCTCAACCATTAGGAGGGATGTTTGCTCTTGGTCAGTACACACAATTGCCTGTGACTACATCACTGTAATTAAGGGCTTCTCTTCATTCATGCCCAGTCTATCAACCTGCCATGCAAATCTTAGTCCAATTACGGTTATTGAGGCAAATAAAAAAAAAATCGTAATTGTTGATACTCAAGAGAAAGAACACACAGTTTATCGAAATAAATACTGCATAATAGACACACGTGGGTTTGGAAGTAAGAATGCCTGTCTGTGCACTTTGAACTGGCCCTAGCCGTGGTACTGCCACTCATTCCCCTCTGGAAGATCTGCCACCCCCAGGCAGTTACACCAACTCTGTCACAAACCCTCCAGGACCACACACTGGGTTCCCACACCCTTGGACTGCACCTGGTGGAATACAGCCACACTGAGGATAGCCCCAGGAGCCCACAGCCAGGCACCCTGCAACAGCACAAGGCTGGGCAGAAACCATGCAGTCAGGCGTGGGAACAGCTGCAATGGAAATAAAATTGCATAGCTTCATCTTAGGATGCCCTTACATCATAAATTGCAGAATGGTTTGGGTTGGAAGGGATCTTAAAGATCATCTAGTTCCAACCCCCTTGCTGTGGGCAGGGACACCTTCCCGTAGACCAGGTTGTTCAGAGCTCCATCCAGTCTGGCCTTGAACACTTCCAGGGATGAGGCATCCACAGCTTCTCTGGGCAACCTGTTCCAGTGCCTCACCACCCTCACCATGAAGAATTTCTAATATCTAATCTAAACGTGCCCTCTCTCAGTTTGAAGTGACTCCCTCTTGTTCTCTCATTGCACACCCTTATAAAAACTGCTCCAGCTCTCTTGTAGGCCCCTTTAGGTACTGGGAGGCTGCTCTAAAGCCTCCCTGGAGCCTTTACCAGGCAGAACAACCCCAACTTTCCCAGCCTGTCTTCATAAAAGAGGTGCTCCATCCCTCTAATCATCTTTGTGGCCCTCCTCTGGACTTAGCTGGTCATGCTTGAATTCCTCCTGCATCTTCAGGATTCTGTCTAGCACTTTCCCTGTGCCTTGTAATAAAATACATCCATTTGTCAGGGTGCCAGAATTCTTAATAAACTTAATTACAGAAGCTCTGCAGAGGAAATTGCTTCACCCAAGAATGTTGCATCAGAAAGCCAGGTTTCTAACCCCACGTTTCTGAGGCATTACACGTCCTCACAGGTCTGCACCAGCACAAATGCCCAACACAGGCATGCTACAGCACTGCCAGTCATGCTGGCCCAAGTCCATTTTAAAGAAACGTGGCTAAAATAGTGTCAGCTTCCTCAATGCTGACAGACTTTTTCACAGCACATGCACTCCACATCATTTACAACTCTGAAGTAAGTACAAAAGGTACCAACCGCATATGACAGCACTGTCCTGAATAAAACTAATTTTTTGTGGAGCCCAGCCCTAGAAAGCCACTGCATTTCACTCCATAACCTGCCATAACTGCACAACAGACACAAAGCCTTTGGTGCACTACAAAAACTCCCCATCCCACAACAGCCATGGGAAATCAGCAGAAGAGGGCAGCAGCGATCCAAGGAAGTGAACTATACAGCAAGTGGTTCCACCTGTAGTAAGAATTCACCTGGTCTTTATCAAGAGGTCGGGGGAGGAGAAGGAACACAGAGGGAGTCTTCTCATTATTCCTGCTCACCACCTGTCACAAATGACTGTCTCTGGTCGCTCAAAGAATCACCAGCTAAATGGTACCAGAAAAGCAGGTTTAACATTAAAGTGAGACAAAATTTGTTTAAAGTTTTGCCTTACTACTTACTACACGGTTAAAGCACACAGAAAAATTGGACTAAAATCTGAAATCAATCAATCTAAACCGAAAATCTACCAAAAGTAATCTACATGGAGGCTGGGGACGGAAAAAGGGTAAGAATGAGAAAGAGTAAGGATAAAAAGGAATGAGGGAGACCCACCCGTTGAGTCACAAGGTTCAGAGTGGACCCCTTTGCCAAATTTAGTCCCAGATGTGACCAATGATTTAGGCCTTAAGGTTTAAACAGCACTTAATCAATAGCCTAATTTAAACAATTTAACAAAAGATTCTACAGAATTTACTACAAGCATGACAGTAACTCACTTATAGGCCTAATTTACTTATTAATCTAACATATTTAAGAATCTAAGAGACCAACATTCATAGTATATTTGCTATGGCATATTCACACTTGCACACACACAGACCTAAAGGATTATGTGCCTGTGAAAAATTCCACTTGAGTTCAGTGAAGTCCTCATGTCAGATGCCTTTGCACCTTCTCAAGGGGCAAAGAGTTGAACCTCAAGGAGTGGGGGTATCAGAGAAGGGTCTGTCAGCTGCTCCAAGTATAGCAAACTTGAGAGTTCGCTGGCTCTGAGAGGCACCATTCAGAGGGAGGTTGATGATTGCAGCCCACTGTGGTCCTGGAGAGTTCACAGGGTCTCATTCAGGACTGCTGTTTATAGGGTTGCAAGAGAGTTGGCTATAGTCATAGTAATTTTCCATCCTGGCACCAATTCAGGTCAGTAATTTCTTTGAAAGTTTGATAACAAAAACGTTGTTCCACTTGGGTTGTTATTCAGACAAGAAAAATAAGTTTCTAAGGGTGTTTATTAAAAAGAAGGAGCTCATCAGACAGCACAATTGCCTGGGAGCAGACAGTGTTTCTGATGAGCCCAGGAGGAGTTAAGCCCAGGTGTTGTTACTTCCTTTTTCTTGCATGAAAATTTATTTTTCCTTTGCTCTTGTCACCCACACACATCTCCTTGGGCAGGCAGGAATCACACTCCTGATATTTACCAGCTGGCCAACAATAAGAATGGGGACAGGGACAGGGACAGGGACAGACTTGTCAGAGATACAGGAAAGGGTATCTTTCCTATATAAATAACTACAGAAACCAATCTAGTAGCAAAAGGAGGCTTAAGAGGAGATACCTCAATTATGCACAAGTAGACAAAACCACAGCCACTAGACAGGACTATGGGGTATCCCTCTGCAGTTATACTGGGATATTGTCACCATTAAATACTTCTGTTAAATGCCTGAACACCAATGTGCAGCAGGTGGAACAAGCAGGAGGAGTGAGAGCTCTGTGTGCAGTCACAAGGCTTTGACCTCACTGTAATTACAGAAATGTGGTGGGATAACTCCCACAGTGGAATGCTGCCATGTTTAGGAGAGACAGCCCAGGCAGGCGTGGTGGTGGAGTTGCCCTCTCTGTGAGGCAACACTTGGAATGTATCAAGCTCTGTCCCAGGGTGGATGATGAGCAAGATGAGAGCTTCTGGGTCAGGATAAAAGGGCAAACAAGCGGGTGACACTCTGTGGGTGTTTGCTCCACACTGCCCGACCAGGAGGACAAAATGGATGAGGCATTCTGCAGGCAACCAAAGCAGCTCAAAGCCACAGACCCTGGTTCGTGTGGGGGACTTCAACCACCCTGACATCTGCTGGAAAGCAGCACAGCAAAGCACAAACAGGCCAGGAGGTTCCTGGGAAGCACTGATGACAACTTCCCATCACAGGTAGCAGCAGATCCCACAAGGAGTGGTGTGCTGCTCGATCAGATGTCTAGGTACAGTGCCAGTATCCAGTTTACCTTAGCCCCTCCTCACTAGGAACTTCTCAGCTTACTAAACCTAACATTGCACCCATGTGTCCTTTCCACAGATTGCCACAAAGAATTTCTACCTTTTACACTCAAATGAAATTACCACTTTAGTACTGACTTCAGTTGACAAATCAGATACATAATCTGCCCTCATCTAGCCTCTGCTGTGGAGACCAGTGTTTGCAGCACTCTCCCTGGAAGCAGCTGGGGGTGCAGTTCTGGCTTCTTAGACAGCAAACATTCTCTATGCTCAAGCGCTGTCAGTTTTCCGTGTCCCACGCTTCTTCCCACTTTGAGAATTTTGATCTCTTGAACTACAGCTCTTAAACCACACACGGTGTCAAACATCAACTCCTGACAGATCACTCACATTGCTGCCTCTAAAAAGTAAGTTCATAAAGTCAATGTAATAATCAAATGCATATAACTCCTTTCCACAATATTTAAGGGCATTGTACAGTTTAACAAGACTAATGTTTTTACTTAGATCACTCTTTCTACAGATACAGCCAAAATGTCCAAACTTGCTGATTCACAGTGATTTTGATTCTTCCTTGCCAGTGACAACTCCTGTATGAGCTTACCTGTTTCATAAATTCTGAACAATTGCTAGATTCAAAAAGGTTGCTGGCCTGCTTGGCCTGCTCTCAGGCAAAGTTGACCAAAGAGTGGAGCTAAACCTATAAAGTCATTATCGACTCTCCACTACATATAATCAAACAGGTAATGCCATCTAGGAGATTACAGTGATTAGGTCCAAAATTAGATGCAGGAAAATCAATTGCTCTTACTGATCTTCTACATGGCATGATTCCACAGACAAGAAGAGCAAGATGGTTTGGTGTTAAACACCTATAAATTGTTGCATAAATGTTTTATGAGATTGCTGTACAGTACTATTTCTGGGCTAAAACCACTTGTTTTAAGGGGCTTAACTGGCTTTGACCATAGCTGTTGAGCCTGTCAACATACATTTTTTTCAATAAGTTCCCTTGTCTCAAGTCCTAAACAGTTACATCAGAAATATAATTCTTTCTGATAACTCAAGACATATAAATGTTTATAATTGCTGAATAAGTTCATATAATTGCTACATTAGATCAATTATACGAAACCTGGATTCAGAAAAGAACAACACTGCATTTATGCATGGAATATTTACTAGTGTCCTCCAACACTTTTACCAAACAAAAAGGAATTTCTATGTGGGAGATATCAGAGCTTCCTGATCCTGATCTGTATTACAGATAACATAAAATTGAAGCATTATTCTTCCATACATTACTTTGTTGAGTTCTACTCTTTAAACTTTGACCTCACGGGTATTAAGAAGCATAACCTAGCAATTATGGGAAAAATCCCAAATACTAACATATCTGAATAAGAAGCAGCATCAACACTCATACATTTTTGTCACTATTGTTAAATTTGCCAACTTGTACCACCTGGTATTATGCACCTTGTATTGGGTTTGCATAGCAAGGTTCTGGTAGCGGTGGGGGGAAGGAGGAGGGGAACTACAGAGGTGGCTTCTGTGACAAGCTGCCAGAAGATTTCCCCATGTCCACAGAGCCAATGCCTGCTGGCTTCAAGACAGACCTGCTGCTGGCCAAGGCTGAGCACATCAGTGATGGTGACAGCACCTCTGAGATAACATATGTAAGAAGGGGAAAAAAATTGTCATGCAACAGCAGGTGGGTGAGAGGAATGAGAATGTGTGGGAGAAACAACCCTGCTAACACCAAGGTCAGTGAAGAAGGAAGAGAGGAGGTGCTCCAGTCACTGGAGCAGAGATTCCCCTGCAGCCTGGGGTGCAGCCCATGGTGTGATAGCTGTCCCTCCACAACCCATGGAGGTCCATGGCGGAGCAGAGATCCGCTTGCAGCCAGTGGAGGACCACAGTGCTGGAGCAGAGGGAGGCCCAAATGAGGCTGTGACACTGTGGGAAACCCACACTGGAGCAGCTTTAATGGCAGGACTTGTGACCCCACAGGGGACCCACACTGTAGCAGCCTGTTTCGGAAGGACTGCACCACTTGGAAGGGACCCTATGCTGGAGCAGGGGAAGATGGTGAGGAGTGCTCCCCCTGAGGAGGAAAGAGCAGCAGACACAACATCTGATGAACTCACTGCAGCCCCCATTCCCTGTCCCCTTGAACCACTGTGGCGAGGAGGACGATGAGAAATCAGGAGTAAAGTTAAGCCTGGGAAGAAGGGAGATGTGGGATAAGGTATTTGGAAGGTAGTTTTAACATTTGGGTTTACTTCTCATGATTTCATTAGTAATTAAACTAATTTCCCACTGCTGAGTCTGTTTTGCCTATGACGGTAACTGGTGAGTGATCTCTCCCTGTCCTTATCTTGGGTCATGAGCCTTTTGTTATATTTTCTCTCCCCTGTTCCGTTGAGGAGGGAGCTATGGAGTGGCTTGGTGGGAATCTGGCACACAGCCATGGTCAAGGTACCACATAGTTTTAGCTTACAACGTCAGTTAGATCCCATGTATTCCAACTGCTCAACAGATAAACATTTCAGTGGTACACAAGAGCAGTTTGAAATGCACAGACTTGTACGTAAAAATACTTTAAAGATGTGTCACAGTCCTAATTGTATTTTGCATAACACAGGATAACACTTAAAGCATTCCTGCTCCATAGTTAAAGATTATGATATATTACACTTAAATAAAAGAACAAAGAGCTTGGGATGTAGTTTCACACACATTCCACAACAGAGACCTTAGGGATGCTGCACGGGCTAGGAGGGTGTGCATCAAAGGAGAAAACTCTTTGCCAATTTTTAATTGGAAAGTTATTCTACACAAATGGTAATGAGAAAAGATATCAGAGTTTAGCAAGAAGATGCAGGAGAAATTCCACAAAAGCATGCATGAAGCTTCAGGAAGAAACTGGATTAACTAAAGGTGCATGGTATGTATGTCACCTATGACACCAGTCTTTAAAGAGTTTTGAGGGATTTCGGCAACTAAAGACTTTTAATGTTAACTACTAAATATTATAATAAAATATACAATTAGTGGACAGTTGAAGAAATATGACCTATTGGGGAGAGGAAGCATAGGTTCTGATCAATATAGCTCTACCCTAGCAGTCTGCTGAAGTTCTTTGATAGATCTGTGAATGAGGGAAGTCTGGTTTACTTGGATTTCAAAAAGGTTTTTGGCAAAATTCATCACCTAAGGCTTAAAGGAAGCTATGAATCCACATAAGAAGTGCTGATGTGGAGAAATAATTGGCTAGAAGATAGGGAACAGACAGTAAGAGCAAACAGTCCACTCCAAACAAAGGAAGGAGGTCATTTCTAAGGTTTGGGAGAGGCTCTAAGATCCTCAACCTATTGAACAGTGAACTGAAAAAAATCATGAAGAGCAAGCTCAGAGTTCAGTGATGACATCAAGTTATTCAGGAAAGTCAGGATATGGGCAGACTAAAAAAAACTGCATGACTTTACGAAACTGAATTGTTGTCCAATGAAATGGCAAATAAATTCCAAGTAGATAAAGTGAGACAGGTGAGGTGCAGGGGGAAGCCAAATACCAGAATGAACGGCACAGCAGGCATTTTGTAGGGACAAAATGGTGATGTTTCATTAGTTGTAGAAAAAAAAAAAGAAAAAAAAATGAAAGGAAAGCAGTCATTACAAGTTATTACAAAAGCAAACCACAACACGGTGTCATGAAACTATTCAAATCCATGATCTGCTCCTTCTTCAAACAAGTGCAGAGATTATGTGAATAGAACCACGCAAGAAACTTATTTTAAAACCTGAAAAAAATTCAGGAAAAGGGAAAAAGGATGTTCAAAGTCATACCTTACCAAGAGCGAGTAAGGTACAAGAGTGCTGCAATAGTGTGACTAAGACACAGTTCTTCAGCCTCAAAGCAGAGACAAGCTAGAAAGGGCCATGGGGATGACCAGACACAGAGTCAATAATTGTGCACTAATTATGGGTCATGGGAAGGGACAAGGAAATCAATTTTTCCTAGGACAAGGGAATTCCTAGGACAAGGGAATCAATTTTTCCTCTCCTTCTATCTTTTGTGAGACCACATATGGAATACTTTGTGCAGTTTGGGACAACCCAAGACAAGACAGATGCTGACATACTGGAAGGAGTCCGGAAAGCCCCTGGCAGGTTAGTGGCATACAGCTGATGACATAGAAGAAAAGGCTGAGAGAGTCAGGTTCACTCACTCTGGAAGACAGAGGTTAACAGGGATCTACTTACAGAGTACTTGATGTGTAGTTATAGAACGGATGGGGACAGAGCCCTCCCCTACAAGGTGAAGAACCAAATTAGAGGAAATGGGTGAAAGAAGAAAATTTTAATAGATAATAAGAAAATATTCTTCACAATTAATGTGGCCAAAACAGCTTGCCCAGAGAGCATTGCAGAATCTCCAGCCCTCAGAGATGCTCCGAGCTAATCTGGGCATGACACAGAGCAACAGGTCACAGCCAACTGCCACGACTGCTTTGACTGTGTATGTGGGGAGAAAGGTCAGAACAAATGTCTTACAGGAATTCCCTCCAAACTAACCTAACTTTGCAATGAAATGAAGCTAATGGAAAATAAGCTTAAAAAAAAAAAAAAAAAAAAAAAATGGAGGGAAGATCATTCCATTTTGATCTGGAATCCTCAACTGGATTCAATAGTTACTTTATGTTGACATCAGCATTTTCAAGCATATTTCAGAAGCATTAGAATGCTTTGATATTTGTAAGCTCCTTTGAAATAACCATTTACAAAGCTTTCTCCTTGGTTTTCATCCATCATTTACGCTGTAGTCCCTGGTACCAGACCTGCAGTTCCTAACCTCATTCTGTGCATTGCAGTTCCCACATGCAGCTGTGCACTGGCTAGTCCTAGTTTTTACCATCCCAAACTCAAACTGCACACAAACCTTTTAAACCCTGGCAGGCAAAACATCAAAGTACAGGAAGATCAAAGCCATACAACCTATTTACTACTATTTTTTTCTGAAAAAGACATCCAACTTTCAATGGCTGGGAATGAAGCATCCATATATTCTCTCATACTGATGTTTATATCAGAGTGCTTTCAGTAATATCATTCATATAAACCAAGCCCAAGAAAAAAAAAAAAACCACAGTGAATAAAGGAGAACTGGCATCCATCAAGCATTCTTTTATTCCATTAGCTAAATTACAAAACCTATTCTGGAAGAGCTTTTCACTAATTTCTGTTCATATCCTTCAGGATATAGGTCAGGAAAGCAGGGGCCAGTAATTTGGAATGGATGCAAGTTTAATCAAAATCCAAGACTTCCCATATCTGTAGTCTACCCTTTCCACTGAAACCTCACCTCATCCTCCTCCCTGAGATTCCATCCCCCCTTTTCTGAGGTGAGGGGGCATTTTTGAACTCCAGTGACTGAAAGGAATGTCACAGAGAGTAAAAATTGGGGGCATGGGGACATACAATCATCCTCAAATATTTAAAAAACAAGTAGTTTGTCGGTAAGGGAGGATTGCCTCAAACATGCCACGGTTATAATGGGGCAGTGGGATTATATTGCCATTATCCTATTGTTGGTTAAACCCAAATTTTAACATTTTAACCCCAGTGTGCTTTCTGAGTCTAACTATCCCATGGTCACTTTAAAAGTGCATGTGGAACATCTGACTCCTTTCCAGGCTTACCTATTAACTGGGGTTAGCTAGACTTGGATGCTGGATAGGACCGCCCACATTACTGAAATAACTGAATGCTAGCAAGGGAAAGCAATTTGCCGCTGGCTAAGCTGGGGATGGTTTTTGCAAGTTATGGGCAGTGCTCACTAGAGCAGCAGCTTGGCATCCTGCAATGACCTGAAAAAATGGGTAAGTATAGGAGAAACTCCCCTGTTTGTGCCCATCTCTCTACCTCCTTTTCCTTGCTAGAAAACTGTTTTTACTTCTGTGAACTGTTAAGATTCCCTGCTAAGATTCCCTCTGCTCCCACTCAAAACCAGAGAAGGAGACAGCTACTACTCAGCCTAGGAAAGCATCAGATGCCCAAGTGACAGTGGGAGGAGTGCTCAGTAACTGTGAGGAGCTGCTTGCACACACAGGAGACAGCTGCCTGCTTTCCAGCACAGGGAGAACACCCTGTTTTGATGAAGTCTTTTTAGGACAAATTTTTATTCATCAGCACGAAACTGAAGCAAAAGAACAAAGTGTTTCTCCAGCCTTGCTGCAACTTCCCTTTCTTTTCCATCTGTGTGTCTTAGGTTACTAGGGGAGCCTGTCTATTTCCTTTTGCTGTCTCAGACTTTCACAGACAACACTTAATCACATTTTAGCTGGGCTTATTATTCAGGCAGGTCTGCCTGGCTCCAGGTTCTTACACATAAGAGCATTGTAGCATAACTAATTAGCATAAAACTAAAATGTCCTTTAGAATAATGTTAATTGCTTATGTAGAATAGCATTGTGTATTTTTCCTCTTAGGTGCAATTCATATGCTATAGAGAGCATGTGGAATCAGAAAAATAGAGTAATTCCTTTCCAAGGCTATTTGGTGAAAACACACAGCAGACTTGCAATCCACAGCCAATTGTTACAACTTGGGTTTGTAATTTTATTTTGTCTTCTTTTACCTCAGAGAAAAAAAAAAAAGAAAAAGATATATTGACCTTCAAGTGAGTGTGACTCCTTTTTCCATTAAAAAACATTCTAACAGGGAGCAACTCAATTCAGCTAGAAAAAGATGCCAACTCCCAATCCAAAATTATTCTTTTTGCTCTTGTAATAAAAATTATTTTATTTTACAGAGTTTAGGCTGTGAGAAACCTTCATCTACTCCAATTTTTGGCTCTTCTTATTCAGCCACAGATGCTCAAGTGACAATTCTCACCAGGCATGCTCCCCAGAATACAGCTTCCCAGCAGTCACATCAGCTATTATGGCCATCACCAGCTTGAACATAGTGCCATGCTTCCATCCAGAGCCTGGGGCTGGCCAGACAGGTAGTAGAGCAGGTGACAGGACAGCATGGTATAGATTTTAGGTATGTTTCCTGGATATGTACAATGCAGATGGAAGCCATCTAATTCCCACAGGCTCCTTTGTGGTCTTAGAAGTTCCCAGCATTACAACAACAGCAGTTTACTTCCATTTATTTTTTGTAGGATTCTGAGGACTGTTACCATAGAATCACGGAATCACAGGATGTTAAGGGTTGGAATGGACCTTAAAGATCATCTAGTCCCACCTCCTCTGCCATGAGCTGGAACACCTACCTGCACCAAGCTGGTCAAGGCCTTACCCAGCCTGGCTTTGAATGCTGCCAACGATGGGACATCCACAGCCTTGCTGTGCAGCCTGTTCGTGTCTAACCACCCCCACAGTAAAGAATTTCCTCCTAATGTCTTAGCCTAAATTCCCCCTCCTTCAGCTTGTACCCATTACTCCTTATCGCTGTAGTTCCTGACAAAGAGTCCCTCTCTGGCTTCCCTGCAGGCTCCCTTCAGACACTGGAAGGTTGCTATGAGGTCTGCACACAATCTCCTCTATCCAGGCTGAACAGCCCCAGCTTTCTCACCCTGTCTTCACAAGGGAGTTTCCAGCCCTCTTACCAACTTGGTGACCCCCTCTGGATGTGCTCCAACTCGCTATGGCACACATACACGAGGAGGAGATGGAGGACAAGTCTCACTGGTAACACCTTTCGGTAAGCTTTACCTCACCAAATCTAGAAAGCAACTGGGTTGCCCAGCTTTCCCCCGGCAGGGAATAGGAATGCTCACTCCGGTCTCTCCCGCAGCCCCGCAGAACTCCCCAAGAGCGGCTGCCTCAGCCGGCCGCGCCTCCCGCCCGGCACCTCCCCTCAGCGCCGGGCACCACCCACCCCGCGGCACCTGCGCCGAGGCGGATCGGGGTAACGCGGGGGCAGCGCCGCGCTCCGCCCCGGGCCCGCCTCCCGGCCCGGCCCGGCCCCGGCCCAGCCCAGCCCGGCTCCGCCCGGCCGAGCCGCAGCCCCGCGGCCGCACCGAGCCATGGCGAGCGCGGAGCTCCCCGCGCAGCCCCGCCAACCGGAGGCCCCGCAGGAGCGCGGCGCGGCGGCGCCCGGCGACACGCAGCCGACCGAGGTGTCAGGCGGGACCGGGGCGGCGGCGGTGCTGGGGGAGACGGGGCTGGCCGTGGGCTGCTGCATCGCGGCGGCGCTGAGCTGGGAGCGGCCCCTCCGCAGCCTGGGCGGCTTCGTCTGCGCCAACCTGCTCTTCTGGTGAGCCAGCCGGGCCGGGGTGGGCGCCGGGGCCGGGGTCGGGGTCGGGACCGCCCCCGGGATGGGAAAGCCTCCTCCCGGCCCGCACCGCCCCGCCCGGCAGGGACATCTCCTCCCCCCGCCCCGCGATTCCCTGGGCCGCCGGGAGAAGCGTTTGCCCCCCTGCCCTCCTTTCCCGACAGCCCAAAGCGGGGAGCTGACCCGCTCCCCCAGCTCTTCCATGGGAGAGAAGGTCCCGCTTTTCGCTTCACCTGCGCCACGGCATTCCCGTATTCCCTGCCCCCAGCCGTGCTCCGGGTGCATCTGCTTGGCCGTGTTCTTTCACCCTCGGTGTCAGCCCCAGAGCCACACACACACACACACACAGACGTTCTGCCCCATTTCCCACTGCATGGTGTGTGATGGTGATGAGGAGTCTCAGATGGAAGCTGAGCAGGGCGGCTGCAGCGCACTCCGGCGAGAAGTCGCATTTGTCACAGCCGAGATGAGCCGCGGGCCTGAATTTCTGTGCGGAGTTCTGGAACGTGCTGAAATCAGGCCCCGAGCCCATAGGTAGTGCTTTGCTGATGCCCTGGTCCAGTACTTCGGAGTTCACTTTGGGTGTATGTGCTTTTCCAAACTGGTGGCCTACTTAGTGGAGTCCTTGTGAAGTGGGGACAGCCGGAATGTTACTGCTGTGCACCAGTTCTCTTTTGGGACTGAGTTTTTTGTAGTCAGATACAGTTTTGTTGATCAAACCCCAGAGATTAACATAGGGATTCGTTCATTGTTGTGCTTGTCACGAATCTTCTGTTAATTTCTGTAGGAAAAATCTTGTCTTTCTGTGTGAAACTTCTTTGGGGCTTTCCCCTGATCTTAGGTTTTGTCAATGTCTGTTTTTTGCTTTCTGATCTGAAATGTTGCTGTATGCCTGCTTGATCACATAGAGCGATTTATAAATTAGTGCTCTATGTAATAATACTGCAGAGGCTCTTAGGACTGAATAGTGTTTCCTCTCCTGTGGCTAGAACTGCCTCCTTTCCTCTTAAGTGAATAAGAGGTAACCAAGCAGTGTGGTGGATTAACAGCGAACTCCTCTTGGTTCTCTGTAATAACCCTAACCCTAGTGTGATGTTTAAACATGAGATCCAAGTCATAGAAAGAAAACTTTTTGAAGCTTTGTGCTGCACAGGAAAATCTCTGCAAATATTTTCAAAAACATTTTACCGTCTTTGATCCCAGGAGCAGTGTACATGTCTAATTTAGGTTGACTTTTACTATCTGTCATGCTCTTAGGTATCAATGGTAAATCCTTTCATTGAGAAAGTTACATGGTTTTGCTCTCATTCTCTACATATTTCAGAGGTCACCTGTTCTTTCAGCCGTGTGGGAAAGTCATAATGCTTTATGTTTCTTTTCAACGTGGCTCTGATAAAATTTTCAGGGACAATATCTAGCAGAATACATTTCCTTGTCTCAAGGAATGGCAGCCGCTGGGCAACCTGGTGCTATTCTTTTGCCAAACTTTGATCAAAAGCAAGGTATAAAATGTCTGCATTATTCAGTGTCTGTAGGAAATCTCTTTTGGTAGGCCTGCTGTTAACTTGCTATGTGACCGGTATTTGAAGTTATTTTATCAAAATTCATAGTTCACTCTGTTGCTTTCAAGATGAATTGGAATAGGAAAAGTCAGGGCATGGATTGCTCATTTTACATTGGTGGTATTGTACCTCAGAAGGAAGCTTGCTATCCTAGTGCCAAGGAGTTTTGGGAGGTGTAGAATAACTAGGAAATGTGTAGAAGCAGGAATGATGGCCAGTGGACTTCTGTGGTTTGAGCACATCGGGAAAGACCTCATTAGCAAAGCCATGAAATCTGACACTTTGAAAATTAAACAGTTGTCATCTAAGGTCACATTTCCCTGCTTTGGTGTTGGCATCGTGAGTGTTTGCAGCACAGTGTGTTTGCTGCTTCTCCTTTTTTTGTTTGAGATCCAGCTGGTCAGCCTGGTTTGTGATGACTCAGACAGCCACTGCTGCTTCAGGACTGGGAACAAGTGTCCACCCCTGCTGCCTGTGAAGTCTCTCCTAACAAGGCTTCGTGCTGGCTGGAGCCTGTAGGTAGAAGAAACATTTCTTAGTTGCTGTTTCATGCACCTTCTCTTTCTTTGTCATGTGCCTACACGTATCCCTGTTCCCATAGAGGGACTCCTAGTGCATATGGCCTCTAATCAGGATTTCTTGGAGCTGAGAAGTCTGTGTTGCTGGATGGGAGACTTCTCCCACTATTGCAGCAACAGTGTTGGTAGAAGAGGGAGAAAGGGGAGGTGAGGTTTAATTTTTCAGCATTCTGAATTTTGGAAAAGTAACAACAGTTCCTTCCTCCCATCCACTTAATTTTGTTGGGACTATTTTCCTCACAGTCAGTTTAGTGCTTGTATGTAACCTTTTCAAAATACTTCATATGTAAACTGTTGCAGTTTACAACTCCGGAGCTGCTGAGAGTGAACTGGTTTTCCCCCATCACGGGATTTTTTTTTTTTTTTAATATATTCCCTTGTAGCCTCTTTTGTCTTAAAAATCTGTTTGCTATTAGATTGTATATAAATGCATTTTCGATGGTTACTGCTAAAATACTGTTCTTGTAAGTACAAGAAATTTACTAACATAATTTCATTCTGATTTCTTTCTTTTTTTTTCAATATTTCTTACAAATTATCATGGGCTTTTTAACAAGAGAGTAGTAAAAATAGAAACAAATCTGCCTATTGAAAAAGCATTTTTCAGTTGCCACTTCCATTATTTATTCACCGTGAACAGCTTTAAGCCTCCAGCCCCAAATGAACCTGACTGAAAATCTTTAAAATGAACAAAGATTAATTATATATATTATCTGGCACATAACCATTTGAAATATGATATAGATTCTTGTGCTGTATATAGTTTGCAGACTGCAGTCAAAATATCCCAGGAAAACAAGGTTGGGATTTTCCCCCTATTTTACACCTTTCACACTGAAAAAGTGAGTGATTGGCCCAAGAGCAGAGAAACTCTGTCCTGGTGCCAGAAGTTCACTCCAGGTGTTCTAAGTGTTAGGCTATTGACTGATAACTTTCAGTCTTGGATTTAATCTTAGCCAAATATTAACATTCAGTCCTAGATTTTTAAGCTAGTGTTCTATCCTAATTATTATTCTCTGTGTATATGAAACAGAGGGGGTAGAGGCAGCTTTTTGTTCTCCCAATCTGGGGAGAATATTTTTTATAGGAATATTTAAAATATTCCTATGAGGTCAGGGAGACAAGTTTATTTTCAGTCGTTCTGTGCTGTTCTATGTCTTTTTTTAGTTTGCAGATATGTATTTTGAATATGTGTTTACTATCTGCAGATAAATATTTCAAACCTAAGTACAATAATATCTGCAAGGTCATCCCTATATATGCTGTTTGCATTTGTTCACCAGTTGCCCAATTTCCTGATTTCCCTAGGATTTCTTGGGAAGGGAGGCAGCAGAAACACTTTTCTCTTTTCCTGTCTCCTTGTGGAACAAATTTATTGCATTACCCTATTTGCTATTCTCTTCACTAGCCCAAATCCACATTTTTCTTTGACGATTTGAATATGCTTTCTGATGCACCAATTTGAGTGTTTTTAACAGTGTTACATGACGTTATTGTACTGGCTCAACAAAGTAATTGACCAACTATGTAAAATACAAGTATCATTCCTTGATTTAGACAGGTGTGCAGGCCTAATTTGCCATTAAAAATAGTCTTTCGTCACCATCCATACTCATATTTTTTTTGTTTGTTTGGTCTTAGACCAGATTTCAGTGAATATTTGCATTGTATGAAAGACAATTAATCAAGAGAGAAAACAATATTGCTTATATCTGAATTTGCTGTGTGCGCTGTATCAGGTAAAGGTTGTGTCTTTTTTCCAGACAGAAAATCTGATTGTTAATTAAATGTTAGTAACAAAAACACATTCAGAGTTTACAGGCTTGGTGTGTTTTGTTTTTAAGTATCCAGTTTATTTTAGGAGTTGTTACTGAAGTGTTTGTTTTATTTTAAAGTATCCAGTTCACTTTAAGATTTGTTCTTAAAGTGTTTCTTACTTGAAATCTCTGCTTGGCAATGATAAAGTTTACCGTGAAGAAATCTCAAAGTACTTTTCATGCATTAATTGACATTGTCAATGTAAGAAAGCAAGTAAGTGCTGGGCTAAACATTTCTTTCATGTATTTGCACACAACTTGTAAATGCTGCCGGTACTGTACCCTGATGGACAGCGTGCCTATAAAGCAAGATTTCTGCACATTTAGAGAGCAGTGTGCATGTGCAATGTATGCTTGCATCTGGATTTTTATTCTCTGTTACAGGAAAGAAACTGACCTTTAAGGCATGCAGTAGCCATGTTTGTGTAGCTGTTCATAACTCTGTAAATGCGTTGGTAAAGCAGTGTCACAGTGTTCCACATTGAATATTTGAGAAGGTGGACTGTACATGTTTTCCTACTGTCTGTGCTGATTGTGACTACCACTGGAAATGTCATCTAGGGGAACTACTCAGGCAGGACATTCTTGGTGACAAAATGTCAAATTAAGTGAGAATTAAAATAAATCTTTGAAATCAAAATATAAAGAAGAATACAAGAAAATTAAGTGAGTTGGAGTAAGGCAGGCAGTTCACATTCTAAGGCCAGTTTGTAGTATGCTGGTGTTCAGATCACTTAATTACATTTGTAGTATCTTCCAAGTCAGGAGAACACATATGGATTTTTCCTTATTGCACCCAGATGCTAAATATGGTTTTGAATGTGGGAAATTTCAGTCTTTGGCTGTCTTTGTTACAGGAAATCTTACAGCTACATTCTTAGTTGTTTTGGGATTACTTTCCCGAAATCCAAAGTATCAGGATAGCACAAAAGTGAATACTCCTGCCTCAAATTCTAATAAGAGTTTATGTCTCTGATCTCTTAAGTAAGAATACTAGAGTAGGTTATGTATTGTCATTATTCTTTTGTAATGAGAACGCATTCAATATCAGAAAAGAGGAGAAAAAAAAATCTGGCATAGGCAGTTTTGAAATTCACTGTGCATTCACATGAACGTGTTTCTTATATGGTTGCTAGTTTGTTTCTTCTAGTCTGATAGTTCTAGCTTACTTAATTTGCTGCCTTTTGCGAAGTCTTTGTAACTTATTGGTATTGAGATTTGTTTTATTACGCCCAGCTACAGTACAGTAAATTGCTGATATTCCGTGAAGCTTAAAAAAAATGTTTGTGGTTTGTTGTTTTTTGCTTCCTAGAAGGTGATACTTCAAAATACTCTTCCTCAAGTAAAGCTAAAATTTCAACATCAGCACAAGTTGTGATATAATTTTAGGGTCTGCTTGTTTTCACTCAGGCAGTTTTAGGCTTATGTTCACTTTTCCAATACAAATTATGAATATTTTTTAAGGCTTTGGAGGTAGAAAAGTAGAGCAGAAAGTTAAATTCATTTAGTTTAGTTAGCAAAAATAATTAAAGCCATTAACAGCTTTTTAGTGACAGTTTGCATACTTTTGGCTGAGAGATTAGTTTACAGGAATGAAAATTGACATTGTTTAAGAGCCAGACAGTGTTACATAAAAACCTGGACACTTGACAGCATTTTTCAACCAATAAGATGAAATCGGGATCAGTCAGAAAAGAAATCAAGTGGGGTAATTGAGGAAAAGCAAGCATTACTGAACAATTTAGGACCAAATCTAGGATGAGGACTTTATGGAAGATGTAAATCCAAAATAAAGGAAAATGGATGAATTTGCAGCATGGCTTGTGTTTATTCTGTCTTGCTGAAACTTACATATGCTGTGTCTAAAGCGGTTGTCTCAAGAGAGAAATTATAATTTCTTAGTGTATTTCTTCAAAATAATGAGACCTTTTAAATAGTGAGTAGAATTCTGAGAACAGTGAACGTTTTAGGGGGATATGCTATGCTCCATGGTAGATGTTACAGGACTAATGAGAGCATTAAAGAAAAGGAGATTTAGGGCAGCACGGTAGAGGTGCTACTGCTCAAACTGCTGCTACTGTATGAGAAAATGGGATTAAGATTTCTTCTGTACTTTGCCAGAGTCCAGGTTAATTAAGGTCATCTGGGTATTTGTCTGCAAAAACAAAGGAAGCAAGGTTATTTGATGTTATGTGTTTAAATCAAAATAATTTTAACTTCCATGGAAATATCATCCCCTGTTCTCACTGATGTAACAGTAGAATTTGATGTCACGGTGGACGCAGAAACTATGTAGTTCAGTCCATTTAAACTTTCTCCTTCTCATTTTTTTAATATGCCTGTCTGAATGCAACAGGTTGCAGTAAATCTGATCCAAAAGCTACAAATACTGAAACATGATTCTGACTGCTGCATTCCTCAAGAGGTTTCTTTGCAAACAGTGTGCGATAATATTGCAATCTGACATTATTAACTTAATCCTGTTTCCCAGACCACCAATATACTTCCAAATGTACCAGTTTGTAAGCACATTTATCTTTGGTGATTAAATGCAAAGCATTTTAATGACTTTTTTAATGTTTTTTTCTTAGAGACTTATGCTATTTTGCATTTTATTTAGACTTATTTTTATGTTTAAGAGCTGGTTTCTTGCAGTTGTGATAGAGAAGATACACAGTTTGAATTCCTATCCTATGCGTTAACTTAAGTTAGCATTGTCCAGCTGTCTTTGCTTTTGCCCTGAAACCTGTGCACAGACTTTCCAGAGAATTACCCCTTCTACAGGTGGCTGTCAAAGTAATAGTAGTTTAAATTTCTGGGAATCTGTTTCTTAAGACAAGAGGTTTCTTTATTATTCAAAAATCTTTTTCCCCAGTAAGTTCTAGAAGGTTTTCTAAAGACCAACTGGTCTGATCTGTGCTTTCTGGCTGAGCAAATGATCCTAATCTTTTCAATGAAACCTGACAAATAAGCTCTTTGAATAAAATGTTGATGGCTGAGTTTTCTTTGTCTTCACAGAGAAAGAATTTTTTTAAATGATGCAAGTTTTAGAATAGTCAGCATACCTCTTCTGCTTGGGCTTTTAAAAAAATTATTACTATTGGTTTATTTTCATGTATCCAGTGGTAGAAGTTTTAGATTTCTGGGTGCTACCCAATGGAACACTCTTTGCTAGTTGGCACATAGGTTACAAATCAACTGCTTTTCAGTGCTTCATTTTGTTCTGTTTCAAGTCTTTCAGATACCTAAGTTTGTGTATGGAACTCTTATTTAGAGAAAAACTTGAAGTGAATAATGGTGCTTCTTTCTAATTTAAGTCTCTACAGAGGCTTACATTTTTCTCCACAAAATTAGACGTGATCTAAAACATTTTTAATGTACATATTTTTAAGAAGCTTGCTGTTACAGCATTTCACAGGTTTTCAGCTAAACAGATATTCAGCTTTCTAAGTTCAAGCTGCCAGGCACCCAGAGTGGTGGTGTGCATATTTTAAATATTAATTAACATAAGATGTAGAATAAATGCTTTTGAAATTATTTTATTCAACAAATTATGCTTTTTGGAGGGGTGAGGAAGTTTTTTAGACAGCATTGAAGTCCTTGTTCCTTCAAAAATTTTTGACAGTACATATGCAGATGTGGTTTTTTACATGTGGCTCCCTCTCTTCAACACAGAATCAGCTGTACCATCAGTTTTGTCTATTTTTCAGACATGCAGGTTGACGGTTAAATACCATATAAGTATAATAATATTGTACCAAATTCTATTCTGTAAATAGATTCTGAAAAAAAAAGTGCATATCTTACTCTGCTGTAAGGAAAAATCTGTGCTTTTTGTGTAGGAAGGGGGAAAGGATTTTTGCACTGTAAGTCTTGTACAGGTATTTAGGTTCTTTTGCTCAGACCAGCTGTCTTGGTTTCGTCTGGGATGGAATTAATTTTCTTCCTGATACAGTGGTGCAGTGCTGTACTTTGGATTCTGTATGGGAACAATGTTGATAACACACTGATGTTTCAGTTGTTGCTGAGCAGTGTTTACCCTAAGTCAAGGACTTTGCAGTTTTCCATGCTCTACCAGCAAGCAGGTGCACAAGAAGCCAAGAGGGAGCACAGCCAGGAGTGAAACTGGCCAAAGGGATATTCCTTACCAGAGTGTCATACCCTGTACACAGCCTGGGAGGAGCTGGCCAGAAGTTTCCCATCGTTGATGGGGTCAGGCTGAGCATTGGTCAGCAGGTGATGAGCAGTGGTATTGTGCATCGTTAGTCGTTCTTGGATTTTATTCTTCTCTCTCTTTTTGTTGTATCACTTTTTATTTATTATTATTGTTACTCCTATTAACTTTATTTCAATTACTAAACTGTTCTTGAGCCCTGGATTTTACTCTTCCATTCTCCCTCCCATCTCACCAGGGCAGGAGAAAAGTGAGCAACCACAATTGCCAGCTAGTAGTATAACACAGCGCCAAGATGTACTAAAGGAACAATAGGAGAAGTACTGGATTATTGACTTTTGGACTTCCAATGTTTTGAAAACTTGAGGCTTGGCTTTTCCTATTTGTAGATACTGCATTTTGATATTTACAGAAGCTTAGTATGAAAATAATTTACATAGAAGAGCAATTCACATAAAAGTGGTAAATATAATAGACATAAAAAGCAGGATTCTCAAACCTGCTTTGGGATGATTTTTCAGATAGGAGAGTCTAAGCGTTAAATTACCTGTAAATAAAATAGAGTTGAATATATATTTCTCCTTCTTGATTCACAGGAGGGCAAACGAAATGGTTAAGCCAGTGATCAGTAAGGGCGCAAGCTTTCTGATACTCCCTTTACCATATATGTTGTTCAGGCAGTACACTTCATGCTGTAATTAGAAGAAAACAAGCCCTCTTCCCCTGCCCCAGACCTCTTTCTTGAGACAGTCATCAGAATTTATTGCAACCAGGCAGGTGTTGATCACTCCAGCAGTAAGCGTGGCAGATTGGTCTATACTCAGCTCCAAGCAGGAAACAGTTACCCACAGGAAACAGTCATTACCACATCTTTTCCTTACCCAAATGCCTTCACTGTACATGTTTGTCTGAAACAGTGTTGGGTGGTCCCTGTAAGAGCAAAGTACACATGTCTTTGAAATTAGCAGTTCAGTATTTTCAAAACGCACTAGAAATATTTTCTCTACAGGGCAGAGCCATTCTCTTATGTGGCTTATATCCTAACCCACGCTTGCTCAGCTGTGTCTGATGAAAGAAGAGCAGTTCTATGGAAAACTCTGGCTGAAAGGTGTCAGCAGATTTTCACCTTAGCATTTTATGAGGGAGCAATTATATACCAACCTGCACTCTTTAGAACTCCACAGAATTACTCTGAAGAGTTTGGGCTCTGGTTTTAAGATGTAAATATGAGTTTGTGGAGCACAGAGCTACAGTGCACAAATCACTCTTGAAGCCAGTAAATGTGTCATAAAAGCTGATGGTGAAGCAAAACTCTATGCTCACATCTGTGTTATTGACAGCTTTAATTTATTTGTGTGATTATCGCTGGAATTCATCTAAGGATACATGGTTAGTAAAAGTGTACTTGCTAAGGCTTTCACAAATAACTAACACTGGCTGCTGATAGTCTAAATAATTTAATTTTTTATTAAATGTTTTCTTATGTTTTGTGTTTACAAAGTGAACTCATTCATAGCTCTAGAATGTGTTGGAAAAAAACCGAAAACTTTAACAGCTGAAATGAAATAAATTTATTTATTTAACATTTAAAATAATTTGGTAGGTCTCTGCCTTCCCTGTATCTCATGACTGCAATTAAAAATAGCTTTTGTCATGCCTTATACATTTTTATTATGTTAGCAGACTGCGAAATTGTATGATATTGCTAACCTTAAAAATTTCTTTGCTGGCTCGTGCCATTTGAATGACTTTGTACAATCTGGTTTGCACAGTTAGTTGTCCCAGGTGCTTTGCACTGTGAGATAGCTGCTTTTTGATGCAACAAATTGACAGTATTGATGTATGACCATCCCATACTATAAAGACCTGGAGAAAAGACAAAAAGGAGAAAGCACCTTAGGCTACTTTTCTGTCTTTAGGTTCACCATCATGCAGTTGAAGAATTTCTGCTTTTAATTGTGAACGTTGTCAAGTTTTGGTTCTTAATTGTGCAGTTTAGAATCCTTTCAGTTACAGCTGCAGTATAACCAGGCCCAGAAACAGAAACTGTTGTGTCTTTAAGTTCTAAGGTCAGCATCTTACCGAAAAATATTTGCCAACCACTTTTAATAGACTAAAATAGTCACAGAATGAAGATATCATTCAGGTTGGTAGGGGCCTCATGAGATCTCTAGTATGACTTGCAGCTCAAAATAAGACCAGTACTTAATTCAGATCAGATTGTTCAGGCTTTTGTCTTTACAGCCTTCAAGGTTGGAAATTCCACAGGACAGCCACTGCTCAATTATCCATTGATATTGCTTCTATTTCATTTCACAGAAATGGTTCCTCAGTCTTCCACAGTGGAGTTGAGTAGCAGGCTTGGCTCCATCACACTTACATCCTTCCTCCATACAACAACGTAGGCTGGAAGGACAACAGGAGGTCAGCTAGTCTGACTTGCTCAAATGAGCTCCAGTTAGAACACATTGCTCAGATTTTTACACAATTAAGCTTTTGAAAGTCCTACTCCATAGTGGTCTAACACCCACTTAGCACTTCCAGTAGCTCTTTCACTTGACTGCTCTGGACCAGAGAACATCCTTCACAGTGAGGCCACTGTTTCCATTAGTGCAGGGGAGAGGCATTTCTTGCAGCCTCAAAGCTCTGGTGGCTGTATCCCACCCCTGGGGCTGTGTCTGAGTGAGGTCCTTTCCTATGTGGGGAGTGCCTGTTCCAGTCAGTGCCAGGGACTGAGTCCTGGACACCTCATGACTGGTTTTTTTTGCAGTCCTGCCTTTTCCTACAGCAGAATTTCTTGTCCCCGTGTTGTGCAAGCTGTCCTGTTAACTGCTGAAGTAGTTATCTGGAATGCATAATTCCATAAATTGTTTTAACCTTTGCTTTCTTAAAACCCCCCAAAAATCATTCACAAAATATTGCAGAATTCCAGGGGAGAACAAATCTTGGTTATGTCTCTAGTAATAGTTTTTACTTCCACACTACTTATAGAAGAAATTAAACAATTTGAATTTAGCATTCTGTTTTGTTTATTGCTTAAAAAAGAGAGCATGTTGAGTAAACTTATCTTGCATAGCACTGTTCTACAAAACAGAAGGATTTTTGTGCAGTATATGAAGATGTCATTCTGGAGCCTTTCGTTTTTATCAGATATGTATGTGTTAGAAATACTTAAGAGTAAAGTCTGTTTTCTTAAAAAAGAAGGGGAAAAAATGCCCTAACTTTTATTAATAAGCAAAAGTACCACAGAAACTGTTAGCCTGGTTGCTATGCATCATGTTGATAATTCCTGGAAGAATTTTGAATCCTGACAGTGGTAGCATAATAAGTGGTTTTCAGATCCCAGCATTTTGAACTCATCTTTTGATAAGCTTATGATAGATATATGCCAAAAAAGTATGAGGGGACCTTATCAGCTTTTCACCAGGAAGGGCTTCAAGGACACAGATCTCTGACATATGGCTCACAAAGAGGTTTTCTAATCTGTATTGTTCTGGCACCTGAGGGCTGACTACAAGCTGGCTGTGAGTGAATTCACAAGAGACAGTCTTTCTTGCAAACATTGCAGTCTAGGTAAAGAGCTAATAATGTTAAGGCGTAGGAAATTCAGTCAGAACAATTCAAAGCTCTCCAAATAAGTGAAAAATCCTTGTTTGGTGCCTACATTAGCTGCTTCAACTAGATTACAGTTTTCCTCCTTGAATATTGGAGCAGAGAGACTGCAGTATCAAGAAGGTGGAATGACATGACTTGGAAGCATCTTTCAGAGAGGATGCTACCTTGTTAATCCTTGTTTGCTAATCCTGGTCTGCATTAGTGCAATTGTTTTTAACAGCAGGTGACAGCTGTGATTGCAGTGAAACCAGCAGTATGGTTGTGAGCATAAAGTAGGTCAAACATGTTCTGTGCATTTTTTGAAAAATAGACTGAGTCTTCTTAGTAGCATCTGATCATACCTTGACAAGCTAGTAAGGTTAAGTGTGTGTATGTACACACATGTACACACTCGTATATAAATTTTAGTATTGATGTATGTGAGACCATTGAGGACTGGCTGATGGTAATTGCTAAGTCACGGCATACTGTGCAGTTCTATAAACATTCATGCACAAGCATCATGAAGATCAAATAGAATAGACATGGTATTACGCCTAAACAATTTAAAGGTCTGCGTTTGTTACAAACTTCTGCTGCCTAGAAGCAGAAATTCTTCACTTGATTTTTCTACACAGCATCACATCTCTCCTCCCAGCCCATTGGCAATAAATTAAGTAAGTAGGCTAGGCAAAGTCTTCAGTGCAGTGGAATTTAATTCTTAAACACAATCAAAGATTTTTAATGTTGAATAATATTACCAATAAAAATAGTGGGACAACATGATGGAAAGCTATTACAAGTTTTGATTTACTGAGCTATGATTGGGCAGTTCTGAGAGAGGTTGCCGTGTAATAATTTTTCTGTACACTTCTCTGTTGGTTTTCTTGAGCTGCCTGAATTATGCGAAGGTGCTGATTTTATACATTTATTTTATAGAATAGTCTTATAATTCAAATTCTTTACAGATATAAAACTCCTTTATATTTGGATAAAACCTTCAGAGTGAGCTTATGTGTTTGTATGGGAATTCATATCCTGATCTGCTCATGGTGACTGGGTATTATGAGTTTCTGTTAAATGTGAAAATTAGTGCCATGGACATTTTCTTTATTGCAGTCTTTCTTTTTGAGGTTTTCAAGGAATGGTGGAGCAGTTTGCTACAACAACAGTGTGTCCTGAACTTGTTAGAAATATTGTGAAGTCAATTTTCTTTCTTTCTCAAACAGTCCCTCTCAGCGTCCTCCAGTGGCCATCTTTGCAACTCTTCCTCACTCCCCTTCCCCCTCTTTCTTGCAGAAAAACTCTGCAGCAGCAATTCACTGGGTGGCCAGTTGCCCTGTTTTCAAATCTGAGAGGTTTCTTGGAAACATTCCAGCTTTGTATGGTTTTGTTTCTGTTGGTATTCTCATTTGATCCAGTGCCTTGGACAGTGGCTTAGTTTGGCTAAGCTCAGCTTTTTTTAGGTAAATTGCTTTTACTTTGAAAAAGATATTAATTTGTTCCCTATTTATGTTCAGATCTCTGATTCAAAATGCTTGAAACAAGCTATTAAAATACTTCAGTGTTTTTTTATTTGACTGAATTTTAATCCTTTTTACTTTACACCCTTTTTTGTGAGTTAGGATATTTGCCAGTAGAGCAGATAGAAGAGCTAATCTCCCAACACACCTGGATAGCAAAGTCAGCAGTGCATGAGATTATAATTCATACTTTCTGAGTCTAGGTCTGTTTGACTTGACTAGACATGTTCTAAAAGTTATGTAATTAAAACCAAAATTCACAAAAGCTTGTTATGAAGACAAATTTTAGTATTATGCTGTGATATAGCTTTACCTCATCTTTGTGTTTGAAAGAATGATCTGTATAAAAATCCTGTTTAAAAATAGGCTCTACAGGAAACACAAGAAAATTTTTAATCTTTTTTGTGTGCATTGGGCCAAGACAATTAATTATAATAAAACCACAATTCGTAGTAATATCTCCTATGCAATAGTTAAAATATTTTGTTTTCTTTACTTTCTCTGTGCCTAAATAAAATTATGGACAAAAATCTACTATAAACTCAACGTTTAATCTTTGCATCTTTGAGAGCTCCAAGCATGGCATTTGATGTTTGCTTCCTGTGGAAATGTTGTGGGGAGAAACTGAATTCAATTTTTGCAATCTGAGTCTATTTCTTCCTATTTATTTTCAGTATTAGTAGCAACTGTCAGTTTTTGCATGCTTCCAATGAGCTTAAAAGTATTCAACATTTATTTCTTCTTGACATTCTAGGTTTGTTGCATTGACCTCTTGGAGAGTATATCATCTGACTTCCCTTATAATACTTGGAGTGTTAATTCTTCAGATAATGAAGGATTTGGTATTCTCAAAGATGAAAGGTAAGTGCACTGACAGAGTTCCGTGCTTAAACATCTGCAATTTGGAGCATGTTAATTCATTACTAAAGCCAGGTCAATGTTATGATTATTGTAAAAGTATTAGTCAATCTTAGGGAGTGATAATAGATCTGTGATGGTCTGCATTCATTATCACAATAGTCTATTGCCATTTTCAATGAAGTTTTGCTATACTTTATAGGAAGGGCATTAGTAGATTTGTTTTAGCATTTAGGTGAGTGTAATTGTTATGAGTGGACAGTCATTCTTGTTTCTTAACTGCTAGGTCTGAAAATATATTGTTTTCTATACAAAGTTTTCCTCAATATTCATACTTCTGACATTAATCATATAATTTTTGGAACATTTGGGACATGTAATATAAATTGGTGACATTTGTAAATAGATAGAGAAATTACCTATCTTAGCACAGTTGAAATAAAAAGTGAGAATTTTTATTTTTTTTTTACTTAGTGTAGCATTTAGTTTTCAGTGTGTATATAGTCTTATGTAAATACAACCAATTTTGAAAGGGATTTTGAGTTTTTTGGCTGGGCTGATATTTTGGGTATTTTTTTCCAATTCCTGTCTTGTACTTCATTACTGTCTTGAAAATTCTTTGACAAAATGCTCATCATTAATTTCCATTGCCTTGAAGATTTTTTTTTCAAGAGTCATATTTTGCCTTTTGTTTGTTGTTAAATCCCATGCAAAGTGTTTGAAAAGTCATCTGAACAGAGTACAAAAGCAGGAAATAGGTGTCAGAGAAGGATAGTATTCCTATTTGATGTACTAACATGTAATTTCTGACTGCCAAAGCCTGTTGTTCCCTGCTAAGTTACAGCAGGTATTTGCTACCTTTTCTGAAGTATGATTTACTGTCATTCCCTTTTCTGCAAGTCTTGGTTACTATTCTGTTTCCTGCTTGAGTATTGCAAGCCCAGGGGCCAACTTATAAAGCTAATTAGAATTTGATTTTTTAAGCTCTGTGTTGTATAAATCACCACAAACATTGAATACCTTGAGAGCTGGAAGGCAATGGTTTAGGAAAAATTCACTTGTACCTGTAATTATTATTTTTGTAGTGACAAAATCCAAGATTTACCACTCTTGTGTTTGTGTGATTATTTGACTATTCATTTTAGAGATGAGACTAGGAAGACCTCTGTTTCCCAGCTTATAGAATAATTATTTACTGTAATAAGCTCATCTATTTTACTATTGTCTTTGATGCCATTGTAGACAGAGTTCAAGAAAGATCAGGCTCTCAAGGTAATATTGTGGGAGTCCTATGGTAATGAATTGAAATCCATGAAGCGCCACTCCAAAAAGCAGAAAACATTCTTCCCAGTATAACGCACTTGTGTGTAGCTGCTTCACATTTCCAGCCAACCACTAGATGGCAAGACTATTACAGATTCATGAGGAATGTAGGGTGATTGTCAGTGTATAGAAGTAAAGGGTATGTTAATGTAAAAGTTATGTTGATCATCATCTTCATGGCATCCTTCCATGTGGAAATGTAGCCATAGAAGACCTTGATTTTCTCCATTTATGATTTTAACTATGTTAATTTTACTGAAAGCAATTCGAGAGCTGTAAGATAATATAGCTTTCCTCTCTGACTGATACAGCAAATTCCTTGGTCATTTTGTGCCAATTCTGAACATTTCCTGTGAATAAAAAAAGAAAAATTCTTTCTGTTTTATTGCATTGTGTTTCATCTTACATTCCTACAATTGCAGGTGCGCAGCTTTGGAGGACCATCACTGGCAAGTAAGTATATTATTTTTAATGCATGGTTATTTATTACCTTATTTTTTATAGTTAGCCTATTTGTTTGGGTTTTTTTAAGTCTATTTTCTCTCTTAATAAATGGCCAAATTATTTTGATCTTAGGATATTTTCTAATTTTATTACTGCTTGTTCATAATTTTTAATAAATTCTTTTTTCTTCTGATTTGTGTTATATTAGACATAGTAACATATCAGAACACTTCTAGAAATGCTCTTTCTTACACTGGGATTATCCTGCTTTGTGTTTTCTGGGAATTAGTGTTTTCTTTGAAAAGTGGAATAATACTGTGTTGGTCAAGGAGGTAACTTTAAGAACTTCATTATACCAGTGCCACCTAAAAGTAGGTAAACTTGCTGGGGTTGATTTTCCTTTAAGTCAACACAAGTAATTGATCATTATAATTGCAAATAAATATTAGTTGATATCCATATTAATAGAAATTAATAATTCTGAAGTCTGTTGACTTGCCATTGACCTGTCCTAGGCAAACATTTATATCATGTCAGCATAGAGTATATCATTTACTTAATTTGTTTGCAGTTGTCCTGCTTCCAGCCGAGACAGGGTTAATTTCTGTAGTAGCCAGAAGGGGCAATGGCCAGGATCCAGAGGTTATTCTTTACCACCTCACCTCATTTTCCAGGGATGTGGGAAGGAGTGCCTTCCGGGTCAAGTAGTGTGGCAGTGCAGTCAGGTGTGTTTGGGGTTTACACATGGTGAGCTCTCCCATGTGAATCGTTCACCTTTCATGTGTACTAGAATATTGTTACTGTTAGTGTTTGTTGTCTTGTCTCACGGCAGTTTCCCATGAATTGTTTTTAATTTCAGTCTGTGATCTTTACCATTTGTGTCTCTGATTGTCCTGTCCAGCCGTCCAGAGGGGAAGGGGTAATGGGGGACTGACTGAGCAGTGTATGTTTTGGAGTGTTTCAGTGGGAATACTAAATTGGGGAATGCCATTCCTTAACCACAGCAACAGGATAATCAATGCCTAAATGATTTGCAGACAATCAATTTTCAGAATAAAAGGTTGCATATTTAAGACACGATTCTTTTAAACAGACCACCAGGATTTATTATATATCTGACAAAATTTATTTGGCATATCCATTAGTACACTATTGTATTATAACCTGACACGGAAGAAGTAGTAGTGCAGAGTTGAAAAAGGGAAGATGCAGGATTTTGTTCTCTGTCTAGAGATAGACATCAGTGTCATTGCTATAACAAAAAGCTGTTCAGATGTGCAGCTCCTGTGCAGTTTCATACTTCTAAACTTCTACAGGTAGAAAATCTCTTCAGATTTTCTTATAATCGTGGAATGGACCTATATGGAATTGATGATAGCTTAGTTCATGAACTGAGCAGAGTAAAATGCTTCTTTTACCATAGCTAGTGCTGCTTTGTGTATCTATGTAGAGTGGCAGTGCTACAAAAATTTTAATTGCAAAGCCATTGCTGTGGCACAGTGGATTAGTGTGATTTATGTTTCACTTCTTTCTCCAGTTCTTTGTGAGAGAAATTTACATAAAATTTACTATCTCTCAGGGTTTTGAATCTGACTTTACCTGTCAGTTTGCATTTGAGAAGAGGAAGGCAAAGAGAATCAAACTGCTTGTGAAGTGAAAGGAAACACAGGTTTTCAACTGCCTTCTGTTTCCATGAAAAATAATTCTGCTGTGTGATACAATTTGTTTTCTCTTGGTCCTCAGTTCATCAGGTCCCCAAACGAGAATAGTTGATTTTAATGAAAAGACTATAAATAATACTTTAAATGTCATGGATTCAGGTTTTCAGGTGTTCAGAATCGTGGATTGGATTTGCTTTTCTGTGGGAAGAAAATGCAGAGTGGAAAAGAGAATTTGATGATCTCACCATAGCTCATGCCCTTGGGTAATATAATACAAACATTGTGTGTGTCCATCTAGCACAGTATCTGCTCTCTGAAGGGGTGCAGCCAGGAGAAACGTAACCTTGGGTAGTGTATAAAAGCAGGACAAGCTTGCAAGGTGCTACTGGTGTATTTTCCCTGCAGCTTCCAGTTGAACATCCCCCCCACCCCAAGCTGCTCAAGGTGGACCTTCTATGAATTTGTTTCATTGCTTTTGTTCTTACCTTGTGCTGTTAGCACAATGTTAGCTACATCCTGTAGCGCAGAGATCCACAGCTGAACCATGTGCTTTGTGAACAGTCTTGTTTGTTTACTGCTATATAATAGTTTTGTAAGCTCTTCCTACATTTTTTCTTGTTGGAAGAAATACTGAGCAATCACTATTAATATTCTCCAGCAAGCTGTGACTTTACAAACTTCTGTCCTGTCCTGTTCAGTTCATGACTGCTTAATTGTTCCTAAAATAGAGGTTCTTTGAGTTTTGATGTCTTCATTGTGCTTTTCTGCATTTTTCTTACATTTCTGTTCTCCCTTCTTGGGGGAGACAGAATTACAAATAGTATTCAGCATTCAGGGAGATCTTTGGACTGTACATTGGCCCTCTCTTCTTTTCATGATAAATCCCAACACATGATTGGGGTTTTTTTTAAGCTCAACTGAGCTCTGAGATGATGTTTTCATGGATATGTAATCACTTCAAGTTAATATCCTGAGTAGTAAAGATGAGCTTAAAGCCATATGAGTTTATGAGGTTTGGGGTTTTTTTCTCTTAATTTCTTCACATTTCATCTGTCTTTTTGCAAGAAATTGTGTGATACTTTATTAAAGTTCTGCTGTTTCTTGCAACTGGTCTCTGTCTTTACCAGAATAATTCCTCTCATATCCCAAGGCTTCTCAGGCTCCATAAAAACATTTGATGAGAGATCTTGCTGAAAGCCTTCTCAGAAATCCAGGTGAATTTTTATGGACATCAGTATTCATCTACAAGCAGGTTCACTTTTTGAAAGGACAGAAGGTTTGTGATATGATGTCCTTTACAGCTTACATTAGGACAGGCATGCATGTCCTTTGTTAGTTTTCCTGACAGTTTGCACAGAGCAGAGATGAGTGTTCAGTGGTTTGCAGTTCTCTGGCTCTTGTGTACCTTCCCTAAAAATAGATATCGCTTTAAACACTTCACAGTCCTCTGCCTTAAGGCAGCTTTAAGATACACTGTTTAACAGAAATTAAATTTCAGCTCTTGCGCCTAACCTTTCATTTATAGCTTTTGTAACTTCACATAAAGACTTCATTTGTTTGCACTGTGGGTGGATGTTTCGGTTTTTCTTTTTCTGAATTCTACTATAAATGTGCCTGTTGATTGTGTTGAAATTGAAAGAACTGCTGTAAGATGTTGAGGCTAGGTGCATGGTTCCTTTTCATTTTACTCAAAATTGGAAATGAAAAACTGTTTTCATGTTTTCTATGTAAGCAAGATGTGCCAAGTATATCCCCATATCCAGCAGAGAATCACCTGCTCTTAAATAACATACAGAGAAAAAAATTAGTATATCTGTGATACTTTCAGTGGGAGACAATGCCTATTCTAATAAATGTCTATCCTAATAAACTAAATGTGTGCATGATTTTTCTTTGGCATCATGGCCCTACAGCCATCCATAGCATGTAACTGCCTTAAGGTCCATGCAGAATGGCTGTGTGCAGGCAGGAAAGGATCCTGGTCTGTGCCAACTTTGAAACTACTTTGGATTGTTTTGGCAAGTGCTAGTTGGCATGCGCCAAAAATGTGCTTAGATCTATTTTAGTGGTTTGACTGCAGAACTGACTGATTCTAGTGCCTGACAGAATTGCCACACACAGTTTGGTTCATAAAAACAGATGTAGATAGAAAGTAACAAAAATTATCTGAACAGTCTCATTTCTTACCCTACCATTTTGTTATGTGATTCTGGTTTTGAATATTAGTATCTGTCAGTCACTATCACAGTAGGATGTTTCATGTTTAATGGTGGCAGAGCTTTTTGATGAGTTTTATGGTGAAATGGTCAGCTTTTGGTAGTTGGAGGGTGAGTGACTGATTATGACTGTTCTGAAACTTGCATTTTTTCAACATGCATGTGCATTGTGTATTTCTTCTGCTGCATATACACTCTAAGTATAAGAGACTGAAGTACTTAAATGAAAATGCTGTTAATTTGTGGCTCTTGTTTTTGCTCCTCCTTCATTTTTGTTGAGCACTGCTGACTAGTCAAAGCAAGCACAGCCTCATTTCTTTTTCATTGCCATAACTTCAATGCAGAATGCTTGTTGTCTCACATGTAAAATGTGTCTATGTAAGAAGACCTGTGATTGTATTTCTGATGGAGTCCTTTAGTACTATTTTAAGTTTAAAATTTTCAAACTGAAGCAAGATAAGCTGAGCCTTCCTCAGGGAAGCAGGCTCCTGTAGCACATTTTTTTCCTGAATCTGCTTCTGTTTCTGAGGAATTGCTATACTGATGTCTTCCCTTTTTAAAACATTGGTGACAGCTGTTGGAGGAGCATTGGAAAAGGTCACTTGTTAAATTACTCTTCCTCATTATAAAGCTGTTTTATTTCTTCCTATCCTAGTGAGATTACTTTGAAACCTGACGCTTCTCTACTCAGTAGATGTATTAGAATATGCACTAATGGCTGCATCAGCCACAGAGACTGCAGTAGGTGTGTAGTACTTACTATATTATTATACATTGAATGTTTTGGATATAATTCTTTAGGCTGTGAAAATAAATCCTGAAAGGGTTCTCCTGGCCTTGCAGTTTGAAAGAAAGGGTTTTTTATTCCCAAAGGGGATAGTCTGGCATGTTCTCCTTTTCTCCCAAGAGGAGGGAAAAATGAGAAGGTGCAGCACCATGAACAGTATGTCTCATCCACTGCTGCTCATATGATCAGATCAATGAAGATTTAGGCTTCTGTAAAAGGAACAGTAACATTACAAGAGAAAAAGGACACTTTGGCTGAACCTTTTAACTGGCAGCTGTCTTTATTGAAGCAGTTTAGGACTTTATGTTGAAAGCCATGGGTTAATGTTGAAGCTCTCTTGAAGGTCAGTAGTTAGCCAACTGGGATATTTCTGAAATAACAACCTTCACTGATAGAAGGTTACAAACAGACACACAGAGGTTATTTTCCAAGCCCAGGACATTCCTGTTCCTCAGCATGTCCCTCCTCCAGTCCTTTCTTCGTGGATTCCTTTTTTGAGAGTTAGCTGTGGTGATACTTGTGAACTCCCAGAGCCATCAAAGTTGCTGCCCACTTCCAGGCGAGTGTTACTGTTTGGTTGGTAACAACATCCATTACTGGGTCAGCTGTTGTAACAGATCAGCTTCAAATTCAGGTCATAGCTTTTGCAGACCTGAATTCATCTTTTGAGCTGCACTGATTTCATACTTGCATCAGCCCAGCTCATAGACATTTGTATGCATTACAATGGTCAGTGTGTTCTGAAGAACAATATTCTGTGCTAGCACCACTCAGAGCTTGACAGATTTCCCTTAATGTGTAGCTATTGGGCTTTTTTTAAGAAGAAAAAGAAAATAAATTTTTAATCTACTCATAACTCCATAATGCACTTGTGCAAAATTATTCCTAATATGTCACTGAGAACAATGAAAAAACTCTTCATGTTGTCCCTAAATATAAATGAGACAGTTGCCCTTTTCATCTAATTACCATGCTTTGTTTATTATGTCAGAGGCTTTACATACCTCTGATTTGCATATGTTTTGCCTGCTGGGCTTACTTAAGACAATCTGCAAGTCATGTGCCTAAATATTTCTGACGTAGTCTGCTTAGTCTTATTTTATGATCAGTGGAGAAAGATGTGAAATACTTAATGAGATGTATATCCTGATCTATCTCTTCCTAAACAAATGTCTGTAGGCTGGTCAGGTATATTGTGTCTTAATGGTGACTATTGGTTTCCCTTGAATATATACAGGAAGCCTAGGGTGGTGAGACAAGTTGAGAGCATTTACAAGCCTTGTGTAATTGTTCCCTGTTGGTCTGAAAGCCTGTCTGTTTTAAGGATGCCACTGACTGCTGCTCATGGTTACAAATGAGAAACTAATTCTTGCCACAATGTGCGGAAATATCAATCCACAGCAGTAACAACTGCAGGGCACGGGGACTAGATTTATTTACCTCTTTGTGAATGTAAAGTTTCCCTGAAATGAGTCTCAGGCACAGTATGATTGTGTATTCAAATCACTCTTGATACACCAAGGATATGCTGCTTCACTGTATCTCAAAAAAAGAGTCCTGTCCTTCAGGGTGTTGCAAAGAGATTTCTTTGCAGATGAGTGGATTAGGAAATATAAGGTCTTTTTCCTTTTGGAACTCCAACAAGATCAAGGCTATAGCAGAAGTGTTCCTGTTTTACATTTGTTAATCCATTTCCTTGATGTTATAGATAGGAACAAAGGTAATGTAAGCCAAGGCCAGTCATGGGGGCCAGTCAGTACCAAAACATGGCACCATCGGTTCCGGTTTCTGTTGCGCAGTCCCTTTGTCTTGTTTTGGTCATCCAGACAAGATCCATTTCTCACACAGCCCTGAACTGCGTGAAATCTGGAAATAGACTGAAGAAAAAGCTTCCTGTGGACCTACAGCAAGGCAGAGGGCAGAATACAGTCTAACTGGCAAATAGATACAAATAGGCTCCAGGGAACAAATGTTTGCTTCTTCAGTTATTTCAATATAATCTGAAGGCATCTAGCAAGCTCCAAGATTTCCAGCCGTGGTATTTCATAGTAGGTGCTGTTCTGTTCATTTCGGCTCACGTGTTCATATGAGTTTGTGTTGGAAGATATATATGGCTGAATAACATGCCTCTAACAATTCTGCTTTAGATATGGTTCGCACAAATGTTCTTTATATATAAAACTGGTGGCAGTCCTTCAGGAATTATATGCGTGCTTGTGGAAAGCAAATGGAAATTGAGTTTTATTTGCAGCTTAAACCTGTTTTTTTTCAGTAGCCACTGTACTGTTCAAATACCAGATTGTAATTGTCCTTTGTTTTATATAATGTGTTGCTACAACTCAGATAGGCAGCAATATACATGATGGGGATTTTCTAAAGGTACTTTATACATAAATGATCAAACCTCGTGCAGATTGCAGAAAGAATTATCTACATTGCAAAAAATTCTCAGTGCTTTAATTTTTTTTTTGTTTTTTACTGTGAGATCTTATTCCTGCTTTCTGGATAGTTATTTCCCAATTGTTTACTATTTTCTCAAGTAATGGATTCTGCTGGGCTTGGTTTTTTATATTGTTAAATTACAAAATCAACATTCTGGTAAAGTTTTGTGTATTCATTTTCTTACAGGAGCAAAAACCAATACTTCAGTAGAAATGCTGTAACTTCGGCAAAAGTGTCACACTTAGTCTAAAAACTGTTTAATACATTTTCTATACAATTACAGGAAAAGGTTGGTGGTTTGTTGGCTCTTTTTTGTTTAAGGGGTGGGAAAATGATAGAGGTGGCACAGCCTTTGTAGGTGACATGTATCTCACTGGTAGATATAGTTGGCTTGTTTGGCTTGTTATTTTTCTTACAGTTGCCAGAAATAATATGCAGTGCCTATAATCAATTTCATCTCACATGGAGTAGTTTGCAAACTTTTTAAGTCAGGCCTACTGTTTATGGTTCTCTAGTAATTTGATTATAGTACAATTCTGTCTTAGCCATCCCAAGGCATTTTCCTCTTTCCCTTGTCCCCAGAAGCTCAACTCACCTTTCATGATGGCTGATGCACAGAAGAGATGAGTAGAAAATGTTGGAATCGTCCCATTTCTTTACAGTCACCAAACAATTGTTGCATTCCTCTTTCTGTAAGCCTTGTCTTCTGTCACTATTAATTAAATACAAAGGTTAAACATTATCTTGGCTGCAAGAAGAGCAACTTCTGAAGAAAGAAGGGCAGAAACAAAGGACCAGCAGAATTGTACTGGGGCTGCTTTAACCATTTTTATGCAAGGATACATTCTAATGAAGTTGTGTTTTCAGAAACTGTCATCATTCGTGTGTAGGCATCTGTATTGCTCTGAGCATGATGCTCAAACTGAGCAATATCAGTAAACACTGAACAGTATAATGTAAAAGACATGACTTGTGTTGTACATGGTGAATGTCTTGTAAATGAATCCTAGGCATAGATTTATTTTTTCTAAGACTTGTAAATAACTCAAGTAGAAACAATTTCCTTTTCCACTGCACTTCTTGTTTAGTAATTTGTTTCCCATTTTGCATTTATGCACTTGGCTTGTCAAATATAGTGTGTCCTTGACGAGTTAAGAGTAGTTCATTTTGTGCCATTTTCCAGTCTGAGCTCCACTTTGAACCCTGATTCTGTCCTTTGCAGAGTCTGTCACTCCTCCCAGGGGATTGCAACTCACTCATCTGAAGGATTAAGGAAAATACTGAATGAAAATGCTAAGGACATACCAGTCTCATATAATAAGACACTTCTAATGCCATGCCCTTTGGTATAGTTTTTCAATTAAATGTGAAGTTATGGGGATTGCTTATATACTGTATTTTTGCAGTTTGCTTTTAAGTGTCATATAGCAGAATTTCAAAAGCGTTGTAGCAGTTGAGATGTATGCTTCCATCTTTTCTTCAGGACAGCCTGTGTACTTTTTAAAAAGAAATATGCCTTCTTTTTTTTATTTTTTTGGATGCTGACTAATCCTCCTTGACTGCTTTAACCCTTTCTTAGCTGTCTTACAAACTTGATCAGTATCTTTCCAAGTATCCAAGTGAGAGCAGTTGATCTGAAATTGCTTAGATAGCACTATTTTTTCTAGTTTTACTTCATAAACTGTAATTCCTACAGAAATATATTACTCTACTTATTTTTCCCACAATCCTGTCCTTTATCCCACTGGCTAGTTGTAATCAAAATTATCCAGAATTATTTTAAACTTTTAGTTCTATTTAGAGACCTCTGAAAGCATTCCATATTGTTTATTTTGGGGTTTCAGTACTGAGATACTGAGGAATCATTCAGAAGAATGTTGTTGTGTACCTCTGGGAATTTTTTTTCTTCTGTTCTGGTAACAGAAGTGTTCTTATAAAAATATTTAATTAAAATTTTAAGATACAGGAGAACACCTCACATAGTATGATTTGATGGTTATTTTTTTTTGGTCTTGCTAATCTCACAGACAGATGATCTCAGTAATAATTTTTAAGCATATTGTTTGAAAGCTTTTGTGTGTGTGTGTATTCTGTTTGTATCTTCTCAGGGATAAACAAATATTAGCCCTTTATTAAGTCAGAAGGAGTAATTTTTTGACAGAACTCAAGGCAATTTCATGTGGAGCATGAATACCAAATACCTAGCAGTGTGGTTGGAGTTGGTGATCTTAAAAGCCTTTTGCAACCTAAATGATTCTGTGATTTTACCAGTTTGCCTCCATGTTGGAAAAAAAGGTCATCTGGGTAGTCTGAGATCTGTAATTTTACTATGCTTAAATAAACTAAGCTTGAAATGCTTCTTTTTAAAAAAATGTTTAATACTTTGTTCAAGTGAAGTCACTGCATCCATGATTAAATATGTGAAATAAATACCTGGCCTAAGTGCAGTCTGTGCAAACTGCAGGGTGTGCTGCATCCTGTGCAAAATTGCCTCAGTAATTAATGTCCTTTGTTACACATTGTAAAAATTACATGCTACGCTCAGTGGGAAAATGTGGTGATACTCTGTGGTGAAGGGAGGCTAGAAATACAGCCTTTGTTCGTCATTTTTTGTTTAAAGTAAGACATTTTTTCTTCAGCAATTTTCAACATACAGTAAAGCCAGCTCTATGCCATGTTTGATATTTTGAAGTATGGAGTTCAGTCACCGTTCAGTTATTTGCGAGAGTTTTACTTCTCGATCCACTTTGTCTAAAATGCAGTTCTGTTAAAGGTGTCTGTGAGCGCAGCCAGGTGGATTTGCTCGCTGTGAACAACTTAAGAGCTGCTAATTCTGAGTTGACCCAGTTCTGACGTGCTCACTGGCATGTCATGTGCCACCCGTATTGTCATCACTGGGGAAAAAATGCAACCTCCCCTCTGCTTCCTGCGTCATCTCAGCTGTCTCAGGTCTTTTTTTTTGTCTCTGTGTTTATTGTAATAGTAGAATGTTTATTTTGATCACAGCACTAACTAAACATTTAATAGAAGATAGGTAGAATTGAAGGTATTTGGGGTTTTTTTAGGTCAGCTTGCTTCTGAAAGCTGACGGAGTTGAAAGGAAAGTTATAAACCAAATACAGAAAATTCCACAGAGGAGGTGAGTGGAGAAACAAACCAGAGATTCACAGGAGAAAATTGCTAAAAGTTAGTGTTACTCTGAAGCTCTCCCATACCACTTGTCCCTTTCTCAACTTCGCATTTTGTCAGTAAGAAGTGCCTAGATCTACTCTTCCATCTTAGACAAGAGCAAGTATGGCAAGTGCTGCATTTGAATTTTCAGACTTGTACGGCATGGTTTCCTGCTTTTTGCCAAGTTTTCCCAGCTTTCACCAAGGGAGTTTGGAGGTGTCCTTCACTTTTTAATACTTTCGTATTTCTTACTGTTACAGCAATATTGACACCAGTATTTTTTACCAACTGAGCTAAAACTTTAAACATTTTAATTACAGGGAAAACAAACCATACTTCCTTCTGTGTTCAGAAATGGGCCACACTTTGGTCAGACAATGAAAGCTACAAGCTGTCGCTGTTGAGCAGCTAGCAGAGTAATGAATGCATCGGTTCTCAGTGGCAAGAAGGAATGACCTTTATTGTTTTGATTTCATCACATTTATAGAGTTCTCAAAAGTCACCCAGATTGGTCAGTCAGAAGCCTTCCCCCAGGCCTGATTGGCCAGGCCTGCACTGCCCAAGTTCTGGGACACTGTTCCAAAACATCCAAACTTTATCTTTATTTACAAAACACAAGAAAACCTCTTATGGGAAAAACTGTGCTAGCCACAACAAGCTTCTCTTCAAATGCTTGCCTATCCCATCTTGGTGGGTTGACTTCTTGAGTCTGAATGTCTCTGTAGAGAAAAATCTATATGAACACCTGCAGAGGAATTGTGCTGGTGCCATCCATCTCAGATTACTTTTTCTGTCTTCAGGGACCCCTTGTGAAGTAAGCAATTAATCTTGTTGTGGAGTGCAACACCCCCACAGAGAGTATCAAATTAATTAAAAGGGCCAATATTTGGTTACCTCCTGAATCTAATGAAATGTTGTTTTCTAGCTGTTCTTGAACAGATCAGCTATTTCATGCTAACCATAGCATCTGTGATTCTCTCCTTATTTATTTTTCAAAGCTGCTTGGAAATTGTCAGTACTGGCAGGCACACTTAGATATTGTCAGTTCTGAATATTACTGCAGTTTCAGTATGTATCCTTTGCTTTGGGTTTTGTTTTTGTTTTCTTGGGAGTTTTTTACTTGTTTCTATTTACAAATAGTTTATTATAAATAAAATGCTTCAGTGGCAGGGTGTAGAATGGTACACTCTTAATTTGGCTGCCAGCCTAAATAGCATTACAGGAAAACCTGTCCAGGGATGTGATTGACAGGTATTTTGTCAGTAAGAAAGTGAAACTTGGAATTTAGTGTATGTGGTAGAAAGTGACAAAGACCCCTCATATCTTAAATAAAGATCCTTCCAGCTGAAGGATCCAAGAGGCTTGGACATAGTCTTACAAAATGTCAGCCAAAAAGTAATGTCATGTACTTCAACTCATGTGTTGAACTTACTAGGTTCAAGTTTCAAGAACTGCCTTTTGAAGGGTAGCAACAGCCTTCCCAACCAGCTCAAACAGGCAAAGGAGATGACTTGGACTCAGTCACATCATTCTGAATGGTACAAATGCTCACTGCCTCTCTCAGGTCTCACCCTGAATATTTATCCCTAATCCATAAAGACTTTTGACAAGTATTTGATTTTCAGGGATTTTCTAATTTTTACAGGGAATCCATGTGTCTTGCAATTTGTAAGTGTGACTGTGCAGAAGTAGATTCATATCAATAGAGTAGAATTGACCCTAAGTTACTAATTGGAGTGCAGTCTTTAATTCCGTATTTTCAGCTTGAGGTACTGTATTCCAAGGCTTTGCAGAGGGTACAAAGTGGAAAAAGTCAGTTCCTTGTAAAGAGCATCTGTTTTCTAGGGCAATTCTCAGAATTAGCAAGGCTATCTTCTAGTTCAAAGAGTTCAAAGAGCTTAGGCAGACATAGTAAGATGTCTAGACAGTCAGACCTTTGCTGCACATTATTGTAAATTTGAATTGGTTAACAAGCAATAGTACATTTTTTAGAGCACCAAGGTACCAAACCTTGCTAAAGAGAATAGAAACCTGACATACAGTTGAAACATCCTTATTCTAACTCTTTGTAGGTTTATGCCATAAAATAAATGTAACTACTGCCTCATCCAGAAGCAGCCTCTCTGATTGCCATAGAGCTGTTGGACATGTTTGCCTGCCTCAGAGATTGGTTCTTCTTGCAAATGGAATGTTGCTATTTTTCACCTTTTGTACATCTTTTAAAATGTTCATTATTAGGCGGGTTGCATCAACTTAGTGCCTAAACTAGCAGAATATCATTGCAACAAATACCATACAGCTCGTGAGTAAAGGACAACTGCATTTCTGACGAGAGTGAAAGTCTGAATGGAATGACACACCTCAAATTGCTCATTGGGAGAGAACTACACAAAGCTGACCTTTTCAACAGGTAGAGAGTAAATATAAGCGAAAAGAGTCATGTCAAAATCGTCATGTCCTGCTCGCTATGTTTGTTCCATTGCACATGTAACATTTTTGCCATCGGTGTTTTTATTCTATTCTTACCACTTTCCATTTTAACAGTTGAACAACTGTGAGAGATAACTTGCAATGCTGAAGTCATTTGACTTGTCATCTTAAAGGGTATTTATAAACTATAGCATTCAGGGAGCCCCCAGTGTTACCTTAAATAGAGAGACTCCTTTTAGGTTTAAGAAGAAAACTGGGCTGTTTCATTTTGGAATGGCTTTTCCTGAATGTAAGTCTAATGATGGTTGATTAAAAACTCCATAAAAATGAGTAGCAAGCTTAACCATATTCTGTATTTTCATATTATCACTAAAGACTGCATGAAAAGCTAATAGTATGGCATATGCTAAACATGTGGAAAAGATGTTTTTTCTCCTGCAAGTACAAGTAGTAGTATTGGCCTATATTAACTGTTTCCTGTAGGCAGAAATGCTGCTTTTGCGTTTTTATTTTTTTGAGAAGAGTAGGGTTTGTTCTGCACAAACTAAAAAAAGTGCTGGTCTCCCAACAGTCTAATGAATTAATTTCTGTCAAGTTTTCAAATTCTAAACAATTTATAAAGGATAATAGGAATTTGAGGGTAATTAGAAAGAAAAAGAAGCAAGCCATTTTGATTAATTTGAGAATTTGATAAAAGAAGCAAGAAATATTTGTGATCAATGAAAAAAGGTATTTAGAAATACATGCTAGTTATTGACATGGAGGGAAGAGGGTATCCTTGCTTAGAGTCTTTGGAATGGTGATAGTCAAGAGAAAGCACAGAATAAGTAAAGTAATCAGTTACTTTCTATAGTAGTCAGGTTTTGACCTTTAATTGCATCTGGTTTGCCAAATGCAAGCATTAGATTACAAAAAGCATGATGGAAATTATTTATAGGGAGCACAAGAACATATAGTTGTAGTTGTTTGGTTTTTTTTATGCTGCAGACGTCTGGGTGGTTGTAACATGTGAGGGTGTGCTTCCCAGCCCAACATCTGATTAGTCACTAATTTAGCAAGGAATGTCCTGGCACAGTTTTGTTGAAGCATGTGAGCCTATCAGCAGAATAACATATTATATTCTTTTAGGCGTTTCAACATACAGTTGAGTAAAACAGCTCAACTGTTTTGAAACAAACTTCATGGTATTCCTTCGGAGTCTCCTTTTCTTTATTTCTTACTGACAGAAGAGATGTTGCATGTGTGCTTACTAAAATATATTTCATGCCTCAAATATTTTTAAATTGATATTCCAAATGTTTTATAGTCTAAATAACACTGAAGATCAATTCTATACTGCCGTAAGTATTTTATTTATACACTAGGGGAAACAGAAGGTAACATATGCTCATATTCTGCATGTTCTGTGAGTTTCTACACTCAATACAGATGATCAGACATATTAAGGTGACCAATTTAATTAAAATTTTCAGAAATAAATATTTGCTGTAGCGCAGAACTGTGAAAGTTCTCCCAAGTCCACCTGCATGTTATAGCCACAGCACCATATGACACACTTCCTCTCCCTAACTTAAATATTCTCTAGCTTCTCTTTCAGAAGTTCAGCCTTTTTTTACCGAGCGCTTGGATTAGCAGTATGTTTAATAGATCACTGATGTAGTTGTGGCCATTGAGGTTACTGTAGGTCATTTCATAGTGAAAGATAATGCTTAAGAGAATTTCACAGTGAATGTAAAAATATCCACTGTTCGTGCTGGAACTGTTCTGACAAAAGGACTCATAAGTGATTTGAAAAGGCAGTGAATAGTGGGATGGCCAGGTATCAAATTATTCAAGAAAATTAAGACAAGAACTAACTGAAAAATTTCAGAAGATCATTACAGGATTCTTTCTCAGTAAAACAGCATCTGAAATTCGGTGTAGGTAACTCTGAAGTTATGCAGAAATACCAGTACTAAATTCACATATGAAATAATAGTGAGGTGACTGTAACCACTCATGAATAAGGTGTGGTCTCACAAAACCAGCATTGATCAATAGACTAAATTTACTTTTAAGTATCAGTAAAAAACACATGCATGGAAAAAGTAATAACACATGCCACCGTCCTAAAGCTATTGTATGTCCAAATCCTGAATACCGTGTGTGGGTCTGATATGTTACCCTCCAAAAAAAGGTACAGAAGAAAAAATCCAGAGCACAGCAACAAGGTAGATCAAATATACAGAACTATGTCATTATAAAGAAAAAGTAACTGAGGCAGGACTTTTCAAAAGAGAAAAGAAATAATTCAAGAGAAATACAATAGAAGTCTCTCAAAATACCACAAGGAACATGTCTTCTCTCACACTTTTGGAATGAGGAGGCATCAAAATAGCAGGCAGCAAGCTGAGGAAAAATGAAAATATATAATAAGTTTCAGAAATACTTGACACATGACTGTTGTGAATATTAGAACTATAGATGGATTTAAAATATAAATTACAAGACAGTTTTTTAAAGAAAATTAATTGAAGGCTTTTAAATAAAAAATCACCATCTCTGTCTTTGAGAGTCCCCAAGCTGCAGATTGTTGGATGCTTAGTTGTATTTTATGAAGATATCATTATGTATTTTCCCACATTTTTATTCTATTGCTCAGATATCCCCAGGTATTCAGTTTTGGCATGCACTAAAGACAGGGCACAGAGCTAGATGGGACTTTAGCAGGCCCAGTCTAGCTGGTCTTGTTAATACAAGCATTGACTTTTTATTCAGTTAAGTGACACAGTAAGACTGAAATAAATGTATCTATTTATATCTGCATTTGTATATAAATCGTACATAAATGTTAAAGTCTGAGTCATCCGAGAAGGGCACGTGAGATAGCTGTTGCACAATTTTAGATGGAGTGTCTCTTGCTACCACCACGTTCCAAAGAAGTTGCAAGGTCAGTGTGTACCTTAGAATCCTGCTTTTATGCATTTAGGCATGAGATCAGAGTAATATAATTAATCAGAGCAATAATATCTGAGGTTTGCATGTCTGATCTTTAAAAAAAATACTGTTCTAAATGTGTAGCCTGCCTTAGAACTCAAAGTGAGATGTGTCTGAACAATTACTGTACAAAGTTCTCGTGTCAGGGCTGTACAGGAACAAACTGTTTCCATTGTGAGTTCACCATAACCAGGCAATTTTCTTAGGATTTGTACCTTGAGAGCTTCTGCCCTAACTGCTTAGCTGAATCAGATATTTTTTATTATAATCAAAGTCTCAAGGTCTGGGAATTCAGCTGGAAATTCAATATAATAAACAGAAATAGGAGTTTCTTAAAATGACACATTAACAGAAGATTTTTTTAAAGTTTCAAATATTTTGCTCAAAATCCTTCCAGATATACCTTGGAAAATACTTATTTCTTCAGTCAGTAATTAAACTGAAGAGGCTTTTTTTTTTTAAAGAATAATTTTAGCAGATGAAAATTAGTCTTTTGGAGCTTTCTTAGTCACTAAAAGGAGGGGAAAAGCGCTGCAGGTTACCTGAAAAGCAGTTAAAAATATATCTATTTAAAGTGCTCTGAATGTTTCCCAAGTAAATTATTTTTGGAGTTGGGTCTTTTTTTGTGGGTTTGCTTTGTTTTGTTTTAAATTTGGGGTTTTTTGGGGGTTGGTTTGTTTGGTTTTTTAATAAGAAAAATCCTCCCCTCTGAACTAAAGTAAAAATCTGAGTAGAGACTTACTTTTTCCACCCTTCTACTTCCGTTCTCTACAGGAACATATATAGGAACATCCAGGGAGTTTGACTCAATGATCTGTATTAAAGATTGTAAAGGAAACAGCAAAAGCTGTGATAAAATATTGTGTATTTTACAGATCTATGTAGATACGTACATATTTATATATAAGTAACTTCCAAGTTGAAAGCTTAATTTTTCAGTCTTCTAGCACCAAATTGTACTTTTAAAATTTTATTTCCTACAGCTTAACAAAAAAGATTCTTTACAAATCTTTTGATTTCCATTAAAAAATGAAGGAAAAGGCATTTTTAGTGATGGTAGGAGCAGCTGTTGTGCTGTGCAATACAATATAGTCTATACATGTGTTCTAAACCACCTTATCAAATGGATTGAATTTAAATAAAAATTAACAGTAAAGGAATAGAAAATGGCAAATTTGTCTTTGGGACAAAAGCCTAGCTAACTGAAGATAGTTTTGTCTTCCAGCAGTTCTGTCAGAACACTCAGCAGAATGTCATGCGTCCTGTCATCCCTTCCAGGCAGGGTGAAGGTTATCGGGTGCTCTGCACTTCTGGCTGAGTGTTCTGGCAGCGCTCGCCTGGCCAGCCCAGGGGATTCCTCTCAGTCACAACTCAACAGGTGCCCTTGCTGGCAAATGGGTTAAGATGCAGGTCTTCATTGATCATCATCCCTCATCTGAACCCTTCTTGACTTCTGCTAGCCCCGGAGCCATTTGGCTATAGTTTTTTGGGGGTAGGTGTGATTGCGGGAGAGCGCTGAGTTCTCTCTTGCAGTCTTGGCTGCCCCTTTGCCTTTTCTGTGGAGCTGGGTGGTGTTGCATTGGCCTCTCATGGCTTTAAATTTGCAGGTGTTTCACGGAGGGTTGGATATTAAGAGACCAGAATGGTTGGGTTTGACAAGTATTTGCTTTAGAGAAATTGTGACGAAACTGGTTTACCCAGTCACTTCAGGATAAAGTCAGTTTTGTTTTAATCAGTGCAATCAGAATTAACCATCTTACCCAGCTTGTAATTGTGTACGTGTATGAATTGCCATTGTGTGAAACATACTGTTGCTTTGTTTCATGTATTTCTTGCTGCTGCTTCTCATTTTTACCTATCTTACCCCTCTATGTTGTCTCAAGTGACACTATGTAGAACTATTTTCTTTAAGTTTTGATGTTAGCATTTAAGAAGTTTATGTCTACTTTCTCTCTCCAGCTGGCAGAGCTATATTGTGAGGTCAAAATGTAATATGAACTGTGGTGATGGGTTCCTATATATTTTTTTTAAACCGTCTGCTTGATCAGCATACACAAATATGTGCCTTCTAAAGTGGCATGCCCTCTGACATTTTCTCCCTGATTTTAGTTTGTAAAGACTTTAAACTTTGTTTATATAAATGTACATGCTACTGTTTTTCTCGTAATGTGCCAGATTAGCTAATTTGCTGTTACAAGTGTTGGGGTTGGAAAGCCCTGACATGTAGCATACAGCTTACCAGTCACTCCATCATGTGAAAATACAGCCTTGAAACTGAGTCATGTTAGTGACAATTTAATAATATTTTCTTTTGTCATAGCTGTACAGTTTTATAAACTTACCACACTGAGAGTGAATAAAGACAATTCTAATGAAGAAAAGCTCTTTTAAAAGGGAGAGAATATGATTGTAATTTTGCCATCAGACATGTTAAACACTGGAGAGTTCATCTCTTGTCACACAGTGAACGAATGAATAGATAAGACGTTGATGTTAATAAGTTGATAAATTAGCAGTCATTTGGTCTTCTTTCTCAATTCCACTATACAGGCATTGGAAAAAGCTGTGGACCTTAAGGAATCAAAATGAATCATACCTATTATAAAAAAGTTTGGCTAGCAATTCTGAATATGAATCAAAGCTTGGGCTCTTTGCGCTGAGACTTAAGAATAGGGTTGATGTCAGTGAGAATGATGAAAGACATATAACTGTGTGCTGTGCATACGTTATAATGTACTTGAAGTTCTGCAGTTATTCATCCTTAAGCTTCTAACGTCTAATTCGGACCTGGTGACCTGGACTTGGATCTAGTTATGGCTTGCAATTGCACTAATCCCTCTCTGGAGAGATTTTCTTACATTGCACCAAAGAATAAATTACATGATTAGGTGGAAAACCGGCTCCTGTCCTCATGTTCATAGGATGATTGCGGCATTGAGGTAATGGTGGGTCATCTAAGCAAACTGGGAGCATACCTGCATGATCTTTTAGACATAAGTGCTCTCAGTATGTGGTCTGAGTATCTTTCTGTGTGGTCTGCCTTTCATATAGTTTATCTTTTTGCCAGTAGGAAAAGAAACTAATTGCTGAGAAGAAACAGATTCATATTGCTACACACCAAGAGGCAGGGAGATGGGCAGGCTTCAGAGTCTCAAGTAGCTTATGTACCTAGGGAAAAAAAATGCGTATTAACTTGACTTGACCAAATGACAGATCATGAGATGAACTAGTACATAAGTACATTTGTGGAAATGTAGTGTAATAAACCAAATAATGTCATGAAACAGTATGTTAAAGGTTTCTTGAAACTTCTGGGGAAAATACTCCGTTATCTTTAGAAGTGGCTCAGATCTTTGCTAGGTGGGTTTGGGGTTTTTGTTTAGTCTTTTTTTTCCCCTCCAAATATTTGTTTCTTTTATAGCTGTTTAACAAGATCCCATGGCCAAAAAGTCCCAGAGCAGTTGAGATTTTCACCCTTAGTGGTAAGATCTTCTACCTTCCTGTCTCCAGCTCCTCTCTGTTTGTCACGCAAATCCAGCATGATCTGTCATACTTGTAAAGAGCAAGATTTTCTATCTTCATGTGATTAAAATGTAATAATCTGCTTTTTAAACTGTGGTTGAAGTGTCTCTTACTTCCTTAAACTCCTCTTTCTGCTTGTGTTTGAAACTTGGAAATACTGTCATGCACCATGGAGTATTATTATGCGTGCTTGGTGAGAAATACTAAAACCTCACAGTGATAACTCATTGTTGCTGATAAAAATCAGGTTTTGGTGTCTGTTATTAGCCAGTTTGCTTTCATACCCAATTTTTTATGATTCTTTAGATATACATATTCATGTGCTTTGTTCTGCCCAGTGAATATTTCTTGCATGTGGTATCATTTTTAGCTTTTTGAATGTTGCACTACTTTTTTGTGTCAAAACTGAATGCTGTTTGTTTGGGGTGTGTTTTCTGAATATTCAGCTTGTGACCTTAAAAATGTTTTAACAATTAGTTATTTCATCCAGGTACAAATAAGAATCCTGCATAATATGCAGAATTCTGTGACAAGAGAAAAATTTTCCTGAGCACTTCTTTTGTTTGCTTTTATTTTCTTTGACTGTTGAAAGATTTTTTTTTTCTTTTTATTTTTTTTTTCCAATCATGAACCTTGGTACAGCTAAATACCAGACTATGTTTTGTGTGGAATAGGTGACTTCATCTTTTTTAGCACACTGCTTACTGCTCGTGGTTATACCTGGTATAATATCCCAGCAAAGAGCTGAGCATGTTCAGCAGGTCGAGTTTGAGGATTTTTCATTTGCACTTTTATGAAAGGTTTCCTCTCTTTTAAAACCAGCCGTCTCTGTACCTCACAGTGTATGGAGAGACCTCTAAATTAAGTAGGTATAATAAGCATTTGCAGTTTGAAGTCAGCTTTACATAGAAGGAATTGGGACAGGAAACATTCAGCAAATTTTGGTTGAAAATACAGGAAAACCGGGCATGCCCTTCAAATTGATGAAATATGGTAAAACAAACACTTCCATATACTGCTTATAAATACATAAATTTACACATGCCTGCGTGCACACACAAATGTGATCAGTTTATTCTATTTTCCATATTGAAAAAGAGGGGAAATAGTCCAGTTTGGGAGACTTCATGTATGTTATTAATATTGGGATTTCAAATTACTTTTCATCTTAAACATATCTTTGACAATGATTGTAATTTTTAAACCCATGCTTTTGCTGAAAATAACATCAGTACAAACCATCTACCAAAAGTAAAGTGCTAGACTCTTCCACTCCTTCTGGAAATGCAAACTGAACTAGGTGATCTTTTGGGAGTGTGATTAATTTTTTTTTTTGTTGTTGTTGTTTTTTGTTTTTTGGGTTTGGTTTTTGTTTTTTTTTTTTCTGTCAGGCAAGGGTTTTAGGATGTCTTTAAGTGTACAGAAGGGAGTTACTTATTTTTTCGTTCAGATTATTGGAAGTGAGACTCATTCATAGCTGAATAATCAGAGCAGGGTTTTACATTGAAAACACTGTCCTTTTAGGTGAGGAGAGACACAGAAGGCATCAGTGGTTGTGAGGAGCTCCGGAGCTGGTTGTCAGCTAAAGCATGCCACAGGCTGACTGATTAAAATCTTTGACGGCTTGCAGCCTGGGTGGGACACACCACCTACCTCCTAAAACCCTTGAGCATCATCAGTATCTATCTGAGTGTGTAAAACAGTACATGTGACACTATTTCTAATCCTCTTAGCTTTTCAGTGAGGCTGTTTCCTTGTCTCTGGCAAAAACATAGCTTTTATTTCCCCTTCTTTTGCTGAAGACTGTTGCAGTCATTGGTGCCTGCCTGTAAAAGAAAAGTTTTGCATAGATGTCCATACAATTTGGGGGAAAGGCCATTTACTTGATAATTATGATACACATTCAGTCCAAGTCTGTACTCAGCAAGAGCAAAACTGGTAAGATTCCCTGATCAAGCAACATGTCAGACTGGCATCTGATCTGCATGCCAGGACATCTTTTGGGGTGTCTTCATACCTGTCAGTAAAGAGCTATTACTCAACAGCTCTCAAGGAAGTTTTCAGAAAGGTCTAGAAGAGGTCAGCTTAGTGGAAAACAGGGTAATGGAGATAAGCAGAAATGAGAAGAATTTATTCTGAAAGTTATCCAAATAACATAAAGAAGATCAGGTGTTCTGTAAAGCTCTGTGTAAAAATGTGGTAATGACAGCCAACAGAGCATGAGGAACAACTTAGAAAAGGTCAAAATGTGTAAGTAATTGTATGTTCTCACTGGGAGTAACTACACTTCTGGTCTCTCCCACCTTTAATTGGTTATAGTAAACATGGGAAGAGTTTGCAAAAGAACAGTGAGGATGTTTAAGGGCACACAAGAGCTTACATGCATGAAACAGGTGAGCAAAATAGGGCTTTTAAAGATTAATGAGCTGACCAAGAGGAGGGCATGGGAGATATAATCAAGAGGGAAAATATTCTGAGTCCAATGGTTTCCATAATAGTTTTGGAAGTAATAGCACTGGGGGAGGAATTCACTGTAAGGTGGAAGGTGTTGTTCTTTCTATTGAAGAATGAACAGAGCCAAGGGGAGGGAAAATTTCAGAAAACACTGCATATGACAAATGAGAGGGACACAGCAAGGCTGGAATATAGCAGCTCAAACAAAGAAGTTGCTCAGAGAAGCATGAATTAGTCATGTGAGCTGGGGCCTGAGAGGTGGCAAGAAGGAACTTACAAGGACAGAGAAGAGTAACTCAAGTCCAGTGCAGTTCATGCAGTGCTTAGCTGAAACGAAGCAAGGAAATAAGAGCCTCCTTGAAAAATAATGTGGGTAGAAAAAGACTTTTCTTCCTCAGTTCTGTCATTCCTAGTCACTTTGAGTTTTCCATATTGGAAAATTTTAAAACGGATTTTTAGCAATACTAAAAATGGTAAACTTTTTTCTAAACAGCTTTGTCTTTCAATTTTGTAGCCCCATCAAAAGAAATTAAAACTATAATTGTCTGCAAAAATGATAAATTATGGTGAAAAGCTAAAGAGAGTTAACTGTTATCTGACTGTTCCAGTATGACTTCTTGGAAACCAGTTGAAGTGGCTAGATCAGAGCAAACACCATTGGGGGCAGGGAGTTGGTTGGTTTTTTGTTTCCAAACAGTAAAGCTGTTAAGCTGTAGATGTCCTTGCTACAAGATGTTATAGGTGTTATCACAGGATGGAAATCCCCTCAGAGCTAAAAAATAGGCATCACTGCTAGCTCAAATCTCCACAAGCTGGACTCTGGAAGACTATCTGTAGAAGGATGGAATGTATTTTTTCCTTGGCTGTGCTTTCAAACACAGTAGAAGATGCCAAAGCCCTTTGGCCTGATTCAGTACAGTACTTCTGTTCACCTGCTGCTGTTCCACCCAAGTGTTCTTGTGGAGGTCATTCCATCTCATGCAGCTGTGAAATAATCTGGAACCTGATCTGCTGGAAACCTCCAGATGGGCCAATACAAATTCTAATTCCCTTGGGTGCAGAAGAATTCAGAAGGATAAAAAAAAGAGATTCATTTTCTAGATAGTCTTCTTTGTGATACCAAGCATAATACTTCAGTGTGATTGCAGTTCCACTAATGATGCACTCATGCTGCTCTCAAGTATGATTTGCAAAAGTGATGAGCAATGATACTGGTAGAAAATAGTCTTTGAGTATTGAAGTGCTTTATAAATGCTCAAATTCCAAGCTAACAGGTCCTTGACATTTTAGACAGGTGCTTATTTAGTAGACAGTTTTGAACCTAATCTTTCCAGGTGTTTTTTATGAATAAGTAACTAAGATGATATTATCCTCCTTACCACAGTGATGGCTGGGAAGAGTTCTAAGGAATTGTAAAAGTAAACAGTTTTTCTGCTGTTTACTGCTGATAAGCTCTGTGTATAGAGAGTGACAGAGAAGTGCACAGTCCAAAGCTGCACTTGAAGAGTTTGGAATACATCAAGTTCCAAGGCTGAAATACAGGGATAGACATGATACTAAAAGCTTTTCAGCTTCTGAGTGTGATCATCAAATGCATTAAAATGGAATATTTTGTAAAAAGGCATTTTACACAGTAAATGTATGTGGTTGTTTGCATGCAGTGCATGTAAACTAAAGCAGCTCAAGTTGCATAAGGGGTTCAATTTTGTTTGCTTTCATTTTTGATGCTACATTTAAATCTTGAATGATGCTCATACATGTTTGCGGATTTCAGTTACTTATTTTTCTTCTTTTCCTAATTAGAAGACATCACAACCTTGATCTGAAGATGAAACTGTTACACAAAATTGTTTTATTAATTAAGATACTTGAATTTAGCAGCTCTGTTGTTTCAGGGTAAGCTTGAAGAAATTCAACTCTAAATTATTTCATTTATAACTATCAGAATTAAGAAAAGAAAATTAAGAAAAGAAAAGAAAGGAAGAAGATTATAACATTGGAATATGCAGGTATTGGTGACCATGGAAAGTCTCAGTTGTAGGCAGGACATTTATGCTTATTTATATATTGGATTGCATCATTTAGTCAGAGAATTTTCCTCCCTTTTTTAAAGACGTTACTAGTCCTTTTGAAGAAATTTATATGAAAAAAAGAAGAAAGGGTAGAATCCTTTGTCATTCTGAAAGTTAGGTAGTTTTCCAGAAATTATGTTTTACTTACAATGCACCATATATAGCTTAGCAAATCAAAGATAGATGACATTCCTTTTTTCCAGCTTTGCTTATATTTTTTTTTTAAATTTATTTTTAAAAAGTGACATCCCCAGGACAATTCTCACCATCTCATGCTGGACAGGCAGGTGTAAATCTTGCTGGGTTCCTTCCTGGAAAAAAAAATTTTTATGTGAAGATTTTCTGGATGTAATGTGGATTTGAAAATATATGAAGAGCAACAGGTCAATCTGTTCAAAGAATGAAGGAAGCTGTGTGAAGGAGCAGTGCTGAGCAATGTGCTGAACGATGGACATTCAGGATCCATGGAGTCTTGGACAGTGTGACAAAGCTTCACCAGCGCAGATAAGGTTGCTGGGGTGTTGAGAATTAATAGAGACATAGCTGGTGTAACTGGAGTGACAGAATCCTTGTCATGCATGCAGCAATAGGAGGAAAAGCCGTAGGAGGAAATCCATATTCAATTCACCTTCACAGAAGCAATCAAAGTATTTTGGCAGAGAACCTCCTCCTGCCAGCATACTCTAGTTTTTGAGGACTCTTCCAGCACAGTGCTCTGGTATTCCTATCTAAGATTGCTTGTGGCAGATGAGCTTGGAATCAGAACTTAAAAACAATGCAATTAATCATTATTGAAAACTTGTCTTCCTACTCCTTATTTAAAAGAATTACTACATTCTTGTGGATTTTTTTCATCTGTGAATTTAGTCATTGGAGAATAATCAGGCTTTTTCTGACAGCTTGTGACTGATGCTTTGTTGGGAGGAAAAAAGGATTTTTTATAGTTAAGAGTAAACTCTGTGCTCTCATATTTTTAAGCCTGTGACTTTGTTAAAGTTTGAGTTATTTAGCTTCTCATCAATTTGGTTGCTGCTTACACCTGAGAAAAATGGGAGAGGCTGAGGAAGATTTCCAGTGGAAGCAGAAAAATAAAATGTCCTAAGTGGGTGGTGATTCTCCCTCACATGACCAGAAGGAAAACAGACTGTTTGGCTTTTGGCTGTGCTTGCTTCTAAACACCCTGTCATAGTGTGTGAGGTGAGTCACGACTTATTTATTTATAGCCACGGCCAATCAAAGCCGACCGCTCTGAACTTCATTCAAGACCAGCAGCACTTAGGATGTCTTGTAAACATTTGCTCTCTGAGCAAGGAGCATTCTTGCTGGCAGCGAGCAGCACAGGTGCCCGGCTGGTGGCTCCTAAAACACAAAACAGACTAGAAGATTGTTGCCTGGATTATCTAGATTGGTAGAGAGAGAGAGAATTCCCTTTTGCATCTGAAATGCCAGACAGTGAGGATCTGGGACAAGATGACAGGTACTGTACTTTGCTTGTGCTGGCCTTGCAGTGCAGTGCAGGAAGGACTGAGGCTTCATGTAATTAATCTGTGTGTGCTCCTGAGTGCTCAGCCTGAGATCAGTTTTCTCTGCCTTGTAACCGATCTTCTGCTTCTCGAGGGCTTTGCCTCTAGTGCTAACCTCAGGAGGGAAGTGTAAGTCTTAATGTCTGGTAGAGGGTAAATAGAACAGCTCTTAGATGCTTCTTAAACTGAAGCTGAAGGGAAGGAAATACTGTGTGGTTTCTACCTGGTCACTTTTCCCTTCAAAGCCTCAAAATGTCAGGCATGGAAATAGTTTAGTTGGAGCCATGCTGACAGAACCCTAACTCATTTCTGTGAGACAGGGCACTGTGTCTGTTTGAGGTATGCCTGTCTTTCTGAAGTTCAGCTTTTATTTTTATTAGCTGATGAAACCAACAGTCAGGACAAAAAAAAAAAAAGATAATTGGATCCAAAACTTGATAACAATTTAAAAAATAATATTTTCTCAGATATGATCCAGCACTTTCCTATGAAATAAATGCACTAATTAAAGTTAGGTAAATAGATTTTAAAATAGGCATTTGAAAAATAGATGTTATTGATGTTTTTCTATGAAAGAGTTTATAAATTAGGTTTCTTAAAGTCCAAATGTTGGCTCTAAAATGGTGTTAATGAAGTACTCGGTGTTGTAAAAAAAATATTTGTCAGGTATGTAGAAATAGACCTTTTTTTTTCCCAGAAGTTAGTTAACAAAATGCCAGCATACAGAGGCAAATTCAAGAAATGAAGCAATTACAAGGATCAGAAGTGAGCATTTCATTATGGCTTTGGATTTGATTTCTTCTAGTAAATTTGAACATTTATGTGGACGCTTTTCCAGTCTGTATGTCAATGTGATGTGAGATGAAATCCAGAAGGTAGCTCTGGTTGTCTGTTGCAGAGCAGCACATTCAAGCACAGCCCCTGAGCTGGATGAGTGTGGGTGAATGGATCCCCAGGGGCATAATTGGGTCTCTGCAGGGGTGGGGTCACCTACGCGTTTCCGTTTGCAGGGATATCTCAGTTGTGCCCTATATATATGACATAGATTACAATTAATTGTAGTAGCAGGTAGCATTGTTTTCTTCTCTTTTAAGGAAATGTTGACTCATTACTGATGGCCACCATAGTGTTAATTGCTATCTTGAAAATGTGTTTAGTGAGGTCTCCACTTTGTTCAGTTGTTTATTTTTAAATAAAGAAAAACAAAGGTTAATATGTGTGATCCCTTTTAAAAGTTTCCAGCTTTGTAATAATATCTAATTTATTTTGTTCACAATTCTTTCTCTATAAAGACTTGCAGCAAGCTTTGGCAGTCAAACAGAAGTAAAACTAGGCCTAAGACTGTAAGACCTCTTTTTCTATCAAAGTTGGGTGTTTCTGTTTTGGTTTTGGAAGAAAAATGATGAGCTTTTCTAAAGCAGTAACCAGGAAAAGCATAACAGAGCCTGCTCTGCTCATTTATAATTTTTGAAGCTACCATTAAATTAATTGACCCTGCTGCTCATCCCTCATCCTTTTGTGTCTTTGCTATTGAGCAAAAAGGTTTGAGAAAGTAGTTTAATCAAAAGGTTCCAATTTTTTTCTGAAATTAATTTGCTTTTTTGTCTTGGTCTTAACAAATAGGATATAACTTGAGAACATTGCTAAAGAAGTGCTAATGAGGTTTGGTGGAGGTCAGGGTATTTTGGTCCAAGTTAAACAAGAGGGAATAGAAGAAAGAGCTATGAGAGCTGTACTGGAGCAATTAATCTTAGAATTGCAAAAGAAGAAATTGTAATGTAAATGCACAGATAATGGTGTAATTTTAAGGGCACATTGAATCAAAGCTTCAGCTTGTATGTATTTAAAAAGGAGAGCAGTAGCATATTTGTAGAAGGTGCAGAATGAGCTTTAATCCCTGATTGGTTTTAGTGCACTACCCTCCTTGTAGGTCCTTCTCAGATGGAAATACTTCTTGCATCCTCTCTCCTCTTGAGTTCATGTCCTACTTCAGAAAACATGTAATATTGTGTACAAGTGTATTTCATGAACATGGTTACATCATAGTTAAATATGTGGCATTGGTCAATAGCCTGTGAGTCATACTGTGAATTTAAATGAAAAATAAGCAAGGGAACAGATGCACAAATACTTCTTAGTAAGGGATCTCTAGTCAAAAAACTAGGAGTTGTGAAGAGCAGTTTCCCACTCATATCTTCTGTTTTGTTTTGGCACATGATCATGGGTGCTAACAGATAACAGTGAGGAAATATGTGGCCACAGGTAGAGGATTGAAAACAATTTAGCATAAGGAGATCTTTTCCCTCAGTAATTCTTTATCATCAGATCTACTACAGTTAAGACAGTATATTTTTTTTGTTAATTGACAATTTGTGAGGAATCTAATGATAGTCAAGAATGTATAAAAGATATTGTGAGCATTGGTCCTGAAGTGGTGGAAGCACATGGCTTTAGGAACTCTCAGTAATGCATCAGAAGAGTAAGTGATAACCTGATTGTACAAAATACATTAAAACCCACTGAAAAGAGTCACAATGAAGTTTTGCACAGAAAAAGTTAAAGCCATCTTGTTAGATAACACAGAAAGTAATTTTTTAAATTAATTAAATTTATTTTTTTAATTGCCACTTGAAAATCCAGTTTTCCTTTCTTTCTGTGCAGCTGCTCTGCACTTCAGGGAATGCTCAGCTCATCTTTCCTAGCTATTTGACTGTGAAAGGCCTTGAACTAGGAGTATCCCAGCTAAAGAGGAAAACCAATTGATTTTGTGAAAAATGACTAAAAGAGTTTTTTTTGCAAGAGAAAAATAAATGTGAAATAATTGCTTCCAGCAGCTGCATAGATCTGTTTAAAGTTCTGCAAATGGAACTTTTTGGTCTTGTTGCTTAGTAAGGAGTTTCCTTACTTTTCTGAACAAAAATGTCTCTTGTGTAACCAGTTTCTGTTACAAATGGGAACCTAACCTGAAAGATCTCAGCCCTTGTACTGTCTTGGTAAAAGGACAACAGCACATAGTTAATAGCATTAAAGTCTTTGCTAAAGAGAACGCAAGTCAATAATAGTGTTTACATGGCACTGAAACACTCTGTTTTTATGCAAAGAGACATTTTTTAAAATCTACACTTAATGACTAAGTCATGAGTTTGGACTAATGGCACTTGACTGTCAGGTCACACTTTGAATGACCTCGGACTGCAGCAGTGGCTGGTGTTCTCCTCAGGGAGCTGGGCGAGAGTAGCACAGGTCAGAGGAAGGGTTTCCTGTGAGCGCTGCCCTACCAGTCTGCTTACCAGAGCCTGTCGAGAGGAGCTCAACAATCAAATGCCCCTATTTACTTGGAGTATATTTAGTTTGTTTTAGCAGGACATTCAGCAAAAAATGACAACATTTAATACTGTCTGTTGTGTTGAGCAACTTGTACACTGGAATCACCTTTAAAAAAAGCTGGAATTAACCAGTTTGTGTTTGGTCAGCTAAAGAAATACATTGAAGGTCCTTATTAAGACTTCATAAGATGACTGATATATTTATTATACCTGAAGAGATGAACACATGCCCTCCAAAATAAAATCCTATTAGCAATGGGTTAGTTTCTTTTTTTTTTAAGCAATCTGTAGGACAAGATGAATTCCGCTATCCCTTTGCGGAACACTTCAGTGTATTTTTATAAGAACAAGTTTGCTTTAATTTTCAGGAAAGTTTGTTCCTAACTAGTAATATAACCAAAAAAAACTACCTTAATTTAGTGGATTGATATTGCTTAGCAGCACATCAGTGATTAAAGAATGTTAACCACGGTACTACATATTAAGTAGCCTAAATCTGTGCAGCACCTGTGGATTAGCAATGGGAAATAAGATGCGTATGGATATCTACAAGCTGGAGAGATTTCTATTAGAAAAGCTTTTAAATACTTGTGGCAAAAAGGTTGTAGATGAAGATTCTCCCTGAAGTCTAAGAATGGAGTATATTTGTGGATGCTTCCTGTTATTGCTTTTTCTTTCAGTGACACAGCATCCTTTTGTGGAAGTCTTTGAAGCAAGGAGGATTTTACCTGGTGCCCCAGTGACTCATTTAAATTGTAGGTCTTATTGACTTGGTCATAGCCACATGACAGAAATATAATTATTTTAGTGTACTTAATGATTGCATAGGATCCAAAAGGGGCACGGGATAGAGCACAGTTCTACATAATCACCCTTAAAATTAGCCATGTAGGTCATTAAGATGCTATGCTGTGAGTTTAGTGGTGCTGGCCATTTCCACATAGTGCACATAACATTCACAAATGTGTTACATTGTGTTTCTGTAAGGCTAATCAATAGTGCATTGTGTTCTACCACATAGTACAACGGTAGATTTTAGAGGTTTTGTCATTGCCACTTTAATCCACTTAACTGTCGGATGTCCTTTTAGCACTATTTTATATTTTGGAAAGAGAAAGGGATGTTTATTTTCATTTTCAGTATATGTCCACCTGAAATTTATATGGTTTTTTTCTTTTCTACACAAACCTTTCTAGTCTAGATACTATTTTAAATCCTTTATCTCTGTACCTTAATAATTTTGAAGAAAAATTTCAAAACCTACTTTTTTTTGTATAGGCCTTCAGATATAAAATATTTGCTTCAGAGAAAAACTGTATTATTTTAATCACTCCCTTCTGTACTGTGGTGACTTTCTTACAGCAGAGACCTGTGAAAGCTTTACAAAGGTAGACCTGCTTGATTGGGGTTTGCTGACAGATTACATACTGGATTTCTTTTGGTTAATTTTCGTGATGAACTGCTGGTTGCCTGTTTGTCCTTTGATATCCAGATCCCTTACCGTTGCACTGTTCCATCAGTTCTAGATAATACCTTTTGAAAAACTACAAAATAGCTGTATTACCTATATTTTGGTTTACATACTTTGGGAATGGAACTTTCAGTTCTTCCACCTTGACTGCTACATTCTAAGTTACCCTGAGAATTACAGAGTGCACAGGCTTCAAATGTGTGTGGTTACAGTTGGGAAATCAAGAGGGTTTAGAAGCTCTGTAATTACTAGCTGTATGTTTATGTGGGTGCAGTCCTTCCGATCCACCACCTCATGATGTTCTCTGTCACTGCTGCAGTTCTGAGTAGTGTATCTGCGTGAGGATGCATAGAAAAACTGTGTACTCATAATTTAAAAAAATCCAGCTCATCACGAAGAGATCTTTAAGCCAGTAACATGAGATCTGCTGACCTTTCTGAGAGAAATGTGATGGGGCTTTGCTTGAACAGATGTCTAGCTAAGAAATGAGAGCATGACACCATCAGTCATTTTTAGCAAATGTAATGCCACTGACTCTTCTGGCCAGAGTTTGTGACTGTGATCAGTGGAAGCGTCTGGTGGTAGAGTGTTTTGGGTAGGTTTTTTTTTACAATTACTAGGCAACAGTTTATATATTTGCTCAGTTATAGAAATGATGCAATAGGCAGTCAGAAGGATGTGAGTAATTTATTTTTCTGAACACCCTCAACCTTATTCACAGTAGATTTAGAATGGAAGTGTAGCATTGTATATCAAACTAAGAATAAGTTATGGAAGCATCAAATGTTATTCTTTCTAAATGATCCACAAAAGCCTTTGAAAATATTTAGTGAGTTGGCTGCTTATCCCCAAAGGAGCACCCAGACAGCAGTCCCCAAAGCTGTTTTGGCCTGAAGTATAGGGTTCACATTTAAGTCATGTATTAAGGTACTGTGAGTAACCCCACTAATTTTATGCTGACATAGTTTTTATATTCTTGGTTGACTTATGTCATAGTCAGGCACTCCACATTTTTCACCTACATCACATATCTTCTTTTTCCCTTTTTGTCTTTAAATGTGATCACTGGAAACCTAATTTCCCTGGAGTATGCATCACTGTGTGCCTGCTTCCTTTTGCCTTAATGCAGGCTTAATAGTTATCTCTGTTTTTACAGGGCCATGACATAACCTCTCTGTGTGCAGACACTATATGTTGTACTTACTACTAAATGCTGTACCTCCTTTCTTCTCACTCCCCCTAACCAGGATCTGTTGTTTCCCCCTTGTTCCAGCCCTCTGGACTGTGGGTAACACTGCCATTTAAGTGGGCTCAGGGTAAAGACAGGAAAGATACACTAATCACTAAGCCTGGTAGCTGTCGGGAGATGGGAACAAGAAGAGGCAGCATGTGCATCTGATTGTCACACTGAAGATGAGCAAACTTTCTTACATCTTTAATTGCCCAAGATCAGAATAAGGCTTCAAAATAGACCCTGATGTTCCATGTAAAATAGAAAATTGTGGCTATTGTAGAACTGACAAAGGTGTTTTATGATTTCTTGTGGCCTAGGAGCAACTGCCAAGTACTTTATTATAGAGCTCAGTAGTGGGTTTTCAAAGTTTTGAAGCAAATTTCACCTGTACCTTCCACTCCTCTTGCTTGTCTTGTCAATGCACCACATGTGGACCACAGGACCAACACATATAGCAATATATTTTATCTGCACTGCAGCTCATGCTTTCAACAACTTGGCTAAAGAAAGCATCACGAGCAACCAAACAAAGCAACTCCAGAGAACTTTCCCTGCAAATGTGCACTTTTTCTCCATAATTTGCATTTTATTTTGAATTGCTACTAGTTATCCCATTGTGCCTTGTTTTATCTCCTCCTCTTTAATCTATATTGTCCTTATATTAGTGGTTAGCATATGTGAAAATAGTTTCCATTTTTATTGTACCTTATGCTTTCATCTTTCCCCCCTCTCTGTTTTTTTCTACTAGCTTAAATTATTAAAGTGAATATCTGCAATTGTCCTAGGTATTTCAAAGGTCTAATTTGATAATAGGCATCAGGCCTGTTCATTTTTGGTCTGTGCTTCCACAAAAATCTACTTTGATTGTCAACAGTTTTAAATAAATGGTAGAAGTAAAAATCTGTAAAAGGATTTTGTTATTCAGAACACTGTCAATAATAGTAGTTTTCAGCACTGGAATAAATGGGCAGCTCTTAAAATACTTATTATAATGCTGTAGAATGGTTTACAAAAGCTGGAAGTAGTGTTTCTTTAGGGGGAGAAGCCTATCCATAAAAATTGCAGTTCCCATAAGCCAAAACCCTTGTATAATACTTTCCTGAAGCTGCTAATTATCAGAGATGATGGAAATTGAAATCTGTGTTGTGGGTGGGATGCAGACAGAAAGTTCTGTGTAACACTGCCCATCCCTCTAGCTGGGTTACTGTAGTGATCTCAGTGAGTTTTGTTATGGTTTTATTTACATCCTCTGTCAGGGCTAATATTTGCATTCAGTGCCTTGCGTGGCTGGGAAATTGCAAAAGTCACCTAGTCCAAGACACGGGGCTATTATAGTTTATTGGGTTTTTTTCTCACAGGGGAGAAAAACCCTTCACCCTGACTATTTTGTAATGTAAGAGAAAATCACACCACTGCAACACTACAAACACTCCAATGCAGTCAGGAATAGGGCACCAGTTTTGGCGTTTGGACTTCAGTGAGCCTTACTTACCCCTTGGTGAAGCCGCAGGTACCTGCCGGTCGCGGTGCCCCGGGCAGTGTGGCTGTGTCACCACCTCGTGGCCAGCGAGGACAGCGGGGAGGCAGGGAAAGGTCTCCGCGGTGTGCAGTTGGGCATTTTGGACCGAAATTGTGCCTGACTTTTTACAAAAACGAGGCTGCGGAGACTGCGGAGCTGATAGGAGTCAGGAGTTTGATCTCTCAGCGTGTCCTCTTGTGGCTGTGCGCCGACCCTTGCACGGTCATTTTTTCATAATGTAATTTTTATCTTTTAATTCAATCCACCTGTGACAAAATGTTTACTGTTAAGGCAGTGATGCATTAGACATGTAATGGGTTATACAGCTCAGTAAAATGACTGCAGTTGCTCATGGCTGGCTTGCATTTGCTGCGATCGAAGCTGTGTGTGCTCAGCAGGGCATTATGCAAAAGGTAACTCAATAAAGCTGGTGTGGAATTTACTTCAGATTCTCAGTGTTGGCACGGTGGTTCATCCGTTCTTTGTACCACTTTGATTTTACATTGACTGGCCTGTGTATGTCTTTATTATTATTTGTTGTTTCATAAAACAGCTTTGTTGTAGACATTTGGTTTACGCCACAAAGGTATATGATGTGACCATTTAAGCTCAATATCGCATCAACTGATCAGCCCCAAATGTGATAGACACATATGCAACCTCATGGTTTTCAGAGAATTCTTCAGTATGGATTTTTTTAGGGGGATTGTTATTTTATGGAAAGTACTGAACAGTCATAAGATAAGCTTTAGAAGCAATCCTTTCAATATAATAGAAAAACTAAAATTCAGTAGGAAAATTAATGTAAACAACAAGACTTCAAGAGCAATTCCTTTTTTCTGTAGGTTGGGTAACAATTTCTTCATCATAGTTTGCAGAACAAGATAAAAATAGAAAAGAAAAAGCACAATGACTATATGCATAACGTGAAATGTATTAATATGGATGGCCACCTTGTGGCAGTGAAAAGTACTGTGGTATATTTTTTTAAACAAGAAATAATAATAAAAAATAAGTTTGGGGTCAGTTGTTTGATTTAGATGACAACTCTGCCTTGAACTCAGTGTCTTCATATGGCCAGAATGAATAAGCAGTAATTTTTGTATAGACTGAAAATTGCTACTACTGAACAGATTAATTTTTTTTTAGCTAAAAAATATCTAATTAGTCCAATATAAAATACAAAGAAACAAGCACAGGTGTCTCTGTTTTGAAACGTGTTTTCAACCAGTTTGAACTTTCATATAAGCTGTAAACAAAGTTGGGTATTTTGATTTGTTTTACTCAGCTGGAAAGTCATGGATTCCAGTCAAGACTACAGACCCAGAATAAATCAGTGCATTTCAGAAACACTGATGAATTTATTTGTATTTCTTCAAGAAATGTCCCACTTTAAGGAACAAAACCCTGGCAAGGTAAGCACTCCCCTATAAGAGTAACAGTTTTATAAGATTTAATTAAAAGGTGAGATAGATTTATAAAAAACAAGCAAAAAAAAAAAAAGAAAGAAAATGTGAATTCTGATACATTCAGTCATGAGTTTCTGCTGACTTTTTTCTTTTCTGTGAAGAATGTGGGTAGGTAGTCAGTGAGAAGAGCTGTTCACAGTAAAGTGTATTGCAATACAGCCCATCCCCTTACAGCTGTTGGAACTTCACCAGTTATTCCATGGACTTTTTAAAGGAAATTTAAAATATGACAATTTAATAAAAACTTGAAAAACAAAGGAGTAACATAGACATGTTCCTAAACACGGGGTTTTTTTCTCAAATAACTGTAGTTTTCAGGATTAGCTGCAGAAAGAGAGTGCCTCATACTTTATTTTGATAATTTTTCTTCTATACACTTATAGTTGGTGATTTTCCCTTTTTTTACTGGAAAGACTGAGCTGGAGAACCCAGTTCATGAAGAAGCAAGAAAGAGTAAGGCTTTTTTTCCCTCCAACTAGGAAGAATATCATTATTTAGTTCTAGTCAAAAGTGAAGGAGTTGTTGGGGTTTTTTTCCAAAGAAAAATATAAATAATGTAGAAGTATATTATGATAATTGTAGATTACATTTTTATATTTGTATTACTAAATACAAGTTAAAAGAAGATTACAAGGCTTTTTCTTCTCATTTAATTGCTCTTAATTTTGCCAGAAAATCTTTCCTGAACACAGGCCGTTCAGAATTAGCAAATAGAAAGCATGTAGTACCACACTCAAGTATTAGCAGTTTAGACTGAAACTGAAAGTTTAGATGAGCAACAGGATGAAATATCTCTAGAGATATTGAATAAATTGTATGAAGATCAGTTGTGTGTTTGGACAATAAAGTTATATTTAAAAGAAGTAAGTTTATAGTGAAGTAAGGAAATGCGGTATCAGTAATGTGGTAACATGACAAAGCAACTGTATGTTAAGATATCTAATACTGGTTTAGAAAAGCTAATTTTGATACCATGTTTTCTTTTCTTTTCCCTGACCTCATTCTCTAAGCCAGGTCATTATTTTACTGCTATAATTAAAAACAAATTAGGCAGTAATGCTGTGTGCAAAATTTCTTTGATTTAACCATTTTATTGCAATTCAGCTCCAAAAGGAAATGGATCCTTTCTGAAAACTTTAAACAGAACAACTGTGTACTCAGCACTGTGCAGTTGTGAAAGATGCAGTTATGTGTCAGTCACCACAAAGGCCAGATCTCAAATTTTATATTGAAAATTCAGCTCATTCTTATTATTAACAGAGGTGCTAGAGTAGACAACAAGCATCACGAGAATGCTTGCCAGCTTATGAGAGAAAATAATTTCACCAAGCAACACAACAGGAGAGAGAGCTGTAGCTAGAGGAAGGATGTTTTGCTTTTGTAAGCATGCTGCAAGTATGCATTGTAATATTGCAATTAGTGAGTTGGGTTTTTCCCTGCGTATAAACTGTCCAGTCTTTTTTCATGCAATGAGGGTGTAATTTCTAGTAATTTTCACAATTAATGAGCTCATTATAGCTTTACAGTAGATGAATAAAAATAGAAGAGGGGATGATAGAAGAGGGGATGCATCCCAATTATCCCAAATAGACTGTTTGATACCTATTTTCACCAGAAGTGTTAAAAGTATTTCCCAGTTTTTAAAAACAAACTTCAATTTTGCACTGCATTCTAGATTTCATTAGCATACTACATCTTTCTTTTGCAAAATGATGTAATCATTTAAGTGAAAGTGTTAATGGTCAATTTTGATGTTTTTGCCAGTTTTGCCTACTAGTCTGCAGCATATGTACATTTTTCACTGTCTTGGGAAGTTACATTCCTGGAGTTGTCCTCTCCTATGTCTTGTGTAAGTATGGTCTCTTTTTCAGTCATGATTTGTGTACGTGTCCATTATTTGGTCTCTGTATAGGGAGTATTTATTTATTTATTTATTTATTTATGTTTATATACACGTGCAAGTTTCCAGAAGACACCAATCTCTGTAGTGTAGTTGACAGGTCTGAGGGACATGTTGCCATCCAGAGGGACCTGGCCAAGCTCAAGGAGTGGTCCCATGGGAATCTCATGAGGTTCAACAAGACCAAGTGCGAGGTGCTGCACCTGGGTCTGAGCAGCCCCTGGTACCAACCCAGGCTGGGGATGAACAGATTCAGAGCAGCCCTGCTGAGAAGGACGTGGGGGTGCTGATGTATGAGAGGCTGGAGATGACCCAGCCACGTGCACTCCCAGCCCAGAGAGCCAAACGTGTCCTGGGCTGCATCCAAAGCAGGGTGGGCAGCAGGGCCGGGGGGGGATTCTACCCCTCTGCTCTGCTCTGGTGAGACCCCAGCTGGAATGCTGGGGGTCCCCAGCACAGGAATGACATGGACCTCTTGGAGTCCAAAGGAGTGACATGGAGATGATCCGAGGGCTGAAGCACCTCTCCTATGAAGACAGGCTGAGTGAGTTGGGACTGTTTAGCCTGGAGAAGAGAACACTCTGGGGAGAGGCCTTTCAATTCCTAAAGGGGGCTTATAAGAAAACTGGGGACAAACATTTGAGCAGTGCCTGTTGCAGTAGCACAAGGGATAATGGTTTTTAAATGAAGGAGGATCAATTTAGATTAGATATAAGGCAGAAATTTTTTATAATTTTTTGTCATATGGAAGTCATCTTACAAGTTCTTTCAGCATGTGGATTCTGGCACAATGTTTCATAGTCACGTTTGTCAGGTCAAGCTTTCAAAATCAGGCTAAGTCAAGGTAATGATAAATGTCTTACTAGTAGTAAAAAAATATGTCAATTGATATGAATATAATGGTATTTTCTGTGATGAATAGGAATGGCTCCTGAAAACTAGGTTTGACATAAGCAGTTTTTCTGACGTGGGCACTTCCCAGTGCATTTTTATGTAAAATTAATTGTATTATGTAACAGTAGTAGTTATCTTATGCAAAGGCATTGTTTAAGCTTTATTGAGTAACTTCTTGTACAGTGATATTTCAATACAATTTTTCTCTCTGTCTTCATTTTTATCACAGTATTGTGTGCCTTTTTATGTCCCTTCCTTAAGTGCAATGAATTTGGACAGAAACTGTGCAGTAAAACTAAGGCTTTTCTGATGAAACTTGATTTTGGAATAGTGGAATATATCAACCAGAAGAAAAAAGAGAGATCTGGTAAGTAATTATTTATAGTCCCCAATAATGTATTTCTGTATGCAGAGAATTTTATTCACTTTGCAGACAGTTTGGTTTGTCCTGAGAACCCAATTGTAAAGATACTTCTTGCTTTGAACCTGGCTACTGTTATTAGCTTCATAAAAAGTGACAATGTATATCAAATGTCTGGGTATGATGATAAAAAAATTATTACTTCATGGAAAGAAACAAGGCAAGCTCTTTGTACATGATTAGATGTACTATTTACAAGTTTTCAGAAAAAAAACTAATTGATATAAGCTTGCAATGCTTATCTCTGTTTAGATAAGGCAAACTTGCCCAGGAGACTCACTCAGGAGTCTCAAAATAAGTACATAAAATAATCTTCAGTAAGAGACCAAATAATATTCCTGTATCTAAATCCGCCTTGGTTTCACTCCCTCCAGCAAAAAGAATTTGTTTTCTTCTCCAAATAATGAAAAAGTGTATAAGAATTGCCACAGGATAGCAGCTACAAATTAATCAAAAATTTTAGGTGGAAAGCAGAGAAATCAATTTAAAACAAAATTTCACCTATCTCACCTGAAATTTTTCTAATACTGGAAACTTTTAGATTTTAAGCAATAAAGCTATTTCAAGAAAAATATGTATATGAGCGGTGTTATCTTTAGTTTGTTTTTTGTGTGTGTTCCAGTTTTGGTAATTAAACCTTTGTAGTGTTGTCACACAACTTGAAGGTAGCCTACACTTTTTAATTAATGCTACATCAGTGGACTTAATATCTGCTTTAAAACATGCATTTCTTGTAACCATTCATCATACAACGTGCTGTTGCTAGACCCAAGGAGAACCACCATGTGTCTTTTCCCCTTCTCTTACGTGTAATGTGATAGTTACTGGAAATAAGGAATATTCTACCTTGTTCAGTTCTTAAGTGAAACTGGCAGAAAAGAGATCAGGCTATAGTTTAAGTTTCATAAGCCAGCACTGGGAAAATGGTTGAGGTTAGATGAGTTCTTCCCTGGATCTCATCCTCCAGTTTAATTTAACCCAGTCAAGTTCCCTACCTTGATTTGCCCCTTGGGTTCACCACATGGTTTCACAAACCCTTGAGTTGACACAAGAGGGGAAAGAGCAAGTTGCAAGAAGCAGCAACCAAGAACACTATGACTGTGTTTTTCATTTTATAGTGGTTTAAAAGACTCTCAGACAGAGAAGACAAAATTTGTATCTCTGCATATCTGTAAAGAGCAACATTCTGCCAGACTTCAGAGGATACTTTGTCTGCATATTTGCATATGACTGTGAATGCAGGGTAGCTGGGTGCTGGCAGAAGAAGGGTTTTGAGAATGAAAATTACATGCAATTATCAAGAAAATTGCATGTTCTCATGTAAAAGTAATGTGGTGGCATAACTTTACAGCCTGTTCTAACACATTACACCTGTGCATTGTATCAGCAGTGTAGACTAAAAGAGATACATATGGCCAGGGCAGATGACATTATGGTGAGCAACAGAGATTCCTGAAGGAAGTACAATGCAGGTAAACAAATCTATTGGAATGTATTCAGAATAACATTCTCTCTCCCAGTTAGTTTGCTGTATTTTGATAAGCAGCCAGTCTCTCAGTCAGGCTTGTTTCCCTGGCCTTAGTAGCATAGTACATAGATGATGCACTGTGTCAGCAGATGGAAGGTTATTGTGCTACACAAGCTGTGTGACAGAGAACACACACTGAACCTGCAAATAAGTTGTCATGAGTAGGATAAAAAATATATCTTTTTTCTTTCAGAAACAGCAAAAACAAAACCCACAGAAGATGACAGTGAATTAGACATATCAGCTCTGTGTCCTAAGGTGATTTTTTTCAGTCAGCCCTGTCTTGCTTTTAAAATCTATATAGATAATGGGAGACTATCTAGATTGCTGTCTCTGTTCTTCTGTGGAAGACTTTAACCTCCCCAGGAGGCTGTGTTTCTGAACTAAGCAGTATGCTTTAGAAGTGATTCATAGTCTCCACCTTTAGCCTTATAACCTACTGCATTTGTGACTTCTGGCCTTCAAGGTAATGTTTTCTTTGGCCTGCTGAGCTAAGAATGTGTTTATTTTGTATTGGCTGTAGAATGATTACATTAGAATTTAATAACAAAGGTGGGTAGTTTTATTTGCAATAGTGAAAATGCAGTTATTTTATCAAATTAAAATACAAAAGGGAAACATTAATAGAAAACCAATGTAATTTAACAGATATTTTTGTAATCACTTGTCTAATAATTTTCAATGATGGTGCAAATAGGTATATTATCTATAAAATATTTCTTGATATGTATGAGAACACTCATATATCTTATTTTTCTCCTAGTAGTCTAAATGATTGTATAGCAAAGGTTTTTCTGTTATAATCAGAATACCAGTTGATATTTAAAAAATCACCTTAATAGGAATTACTGTGCAGTATTTTATCAGTAGCGTATAAAGCCTGACTTCAATAGTGATTGCTTTGAAGCTGGTTTTGTGCTCTGAAAAAAAAACCCCCAAAGAACTCTATCCCATGGGATTAAAATTTGTAGCTGACATAACTGAATATTGTTGAATAAATTGGTAAATGATAAATTTTTTTTGTTGTTTAGCTAATTTCTGATGATCTTACAGATATTGGGCTGTTTTTTCTGGTCCAAGTTTACTCATTTCATTACATTATGCATATTTTGTATTTGCAGGCTCATTCTGCTTTCATTACAGTAGGATTACTTCCAAAATGAATAACTGGAATTTTCTATGCTTCTTTGGTATAATACAGCTTTTAGTTATTACAAAGAGGGATGCTTCACTTCTAAGCATTGTATACTATTTTCATGTTTCTACAATTAAAGCTTAAATAGGTGATTTATGTTGCTATGACATACAAGAGGAATTCTTTTCAGTCTCTAAGCATTGGCTTTCTGTAGTGTTTTTTGAGTGTATAATACCATGTATGGGACTTTTTTGTATATAGATTAGTCCTGCAGTTGTTGCCAAAGAGCTGTCAGTGTCTGACACAGATGTATCAGAAGTATCCTGGACCGATAATGGGACCTTTAACTTATCCGAGGGGTATTCTCCACAGACAGACACATCTGACGGTATGTAATAGCTTCATCTATAGCATCAGTGCATTCCAGCCATGCAAGTTGTCTCAAAATGATTAGACAGTTTGAGGACAGAAGGTTTTGGGGTTGTTACTTTTCCCCAATTAATCATAGGGTTTTGTGTAGTTTTGGATACATCTTTTGTAAGAACTGTCCTCATCTTAAAAATATTAAAGTACATCAGCAAGTGTCTAAATAAATAAGTTGTGCTGAGTAAAACCAACACATTCAATAAGTGCCAGATGTAGCACTCTTCTATCAAACCTTTTAAACAAGTAAACCTTTTGAGTTACTACCAATGCGTTTGTGGGTAAGCTAAGCAAATAAAAGCTGAGGAAGAAGCAGTGAATACTATGACTTGCTAAACAGTCAAGTAAAGACAGTATTATTAGGTTTTACTACTATGAGCCTGTGAAGACTTAGACTAGGAAAAGGTTCTCAAGCACTTGGCTTGTTTTTGACCAGAAAAAAGTTCTTACTTTGTACAAGCCAAGCTATCAGTTAACACTTTGCCAGAATAAAGATTAAGGACAACAGTAGTTTGGCGTAGTCTTACCTGTGGATCTGTTGCTCTGCTCATCTTGCATTTCTCCTAGGAAAAGTTCACTGTAAATTACAAGCAGGATGATACTGCAGGCCAAATTAATAATTCAAATTTTTTCCTTAATATTTCAAGGTGTCAATATACAGCATCATATGATCACAGAACCATAAGTTTTAAAGAGCAATTGTCATTCATCTCATCTATCTTCCTATCCAAAGGATGTTCAAAGCTCTTCATTGAAACTTTATGAAGTTTCGCAGGGCTGTGAGAAATTTGAATTCTGAACACCTCCAGTGGCAGAGATTCAGCAGCATCCCTGGAAAGCTTTTTTTCAATATTTGTTTACCCTCATGATGAAATTTTTTTTTTTTCTTATAGTGAGTCAAAATTTCCCATGTTCCAGTTTGTGTCAGTTTCTTCTGATCATTTCACTGTGCATTTTCTAGAAGAGTCAGGCCCATCTTCCCTCTACCTTCCCATTCAGTAGTTAAACTTACTCCCTCTTTGCCACCTTCTCTTAGGGCTGAATGAGGCCTATTCTCTCAGCATGTACCCATATGTCCTGTTCTCCATTTCCCTAAATAATCATGCTGGCCCTCCAGGAGACTCAGTCCTTATGCCATTGTCTGCCTTGGACTGAAGAGGTCAAAGCTGGGCAAAGTCCTTCAATGTGTACTCTCAGTTGCTGAATAGAGGAAAATCCCTTCCATTGACTTTCTGCCTTCAGTTTTGCTATTACAGGTCAGTGTGTGGTTGGCCTTCCTTGCTGAAAGGGCACACCACTGACTTGCTGCCCTCAGGTCTTTTTCTGGAAAGCCACTTTCTGTCCTGTTGCCCCCAGCCTGTACTGCTGCACAGATTATTCCATCCCAGATGCAGGACTTCAGATTTGCTTTTGTTGAATGTCATAATGTTCCTTTTCAGCCTATTCATTTCTCCAGCCTGTTGAGGTCCTTCTGAAGGCATCCTGACTTCCAAAATATCAAATACACCTGCCCCACAACAGCTCCTTTCTGCCTGTGACCTTGCAGAGTGCACTCCATCCTTTCATCCAAGTCTTTAATAAAAACCTTGAACCGTGCTGGTTTCAGTACCTGTGACAGCAATAACCAGCCTCCAGCTGCACCTTGTGTTGCTGATGAAGCCCTTTGATCCTGGCAGTCCAGCCACTTTTCAGCCCACCTTACAGTTCCCTTACCCTGTTCGCTCACCAGCTTGGCTGTAAGGATCATGTGGGAAGCTGTATTCAAAGCCTTGCTAAGTGAAAGATAACCAACATCCACTCTTCTTCCCCATGGAGTATTTCAGCAAATGGGACATAGACAAAAGTGCAAGACCATATGGGATGCATCTGAGGACTGGCTCATCTCCTGTCAAAGCTCTATGCATTTTAGCCACCATTCTGCATACAGCACAACCCTTCCTCCTCACCTTCCCAGCTTGCCTTTCCTAAAGAAAATGGAGGAAATGACATATGAGTACTTTTTAGGATTTATTTTCTTAACCCTTACGAATGTTCTACAACAAGGTCCTATTGCTTGTTTTTGTAGAAAGTAAGTTCAAATTTATTATTTTTTACCTTCTCATTCAAATACTTAAAGTATTCCCTTGTGCTTATTTAGGCCTCTTCCACAGGCCATATACTCCACAATATGTTTTACACATTTCTAATAACAAATATTGTGTCATTCATTAATGCAGCCATTAAAATTTAATGTTTTATTTGATTACATCCTGCTCTTCATCCTACTGAAAACATGCAACAATTCTGATTATCTGCAGAGTTTCCATTTTCTGTTTCCTTTTTAATACAAGCATTGGACAAGAAAGGAAAAGTTAGAACTTAAGACTTTACATTGGTTTTATATCTTTATTTAAACAGATAAGCATTCTTCTTTATTATTCCACATGCATTTTAAAAGCTTGTAACACATCCTTACCTGCTTACATATTTGTAGTTTATATATATTATGAAGAAAAGTAAATTTTATAAATTTCAGGACTTTATGTGGTTAGTATATTTAGAAATAGCTGTGCTGAAGATTTGCATGGGTTGTTTCATTACAGATAGATACCAAAAAAAGTTTAAAAAGTTATTTGTTCAAATAGTTAGCTTGATGCCAGTTGATTTGTGGTGCTAGATTTATGACCTCAAAACCATTTTGTTTTAGATGTCACACAAAGCTCCTTCTAGCTGAGAACTAACAGAGTATGGATTAGTAAATGAATTCAAAGGGACACTTACTAATTGCATTTTTATATGGCTGTCTTTTTGGGAAACCTTTTGTGAGTGATAACACTGTTTTCTCCTGTTAACCCTTTAATAGATTTTGACCGACCTAGTGACCATGAAGAAGCTTTCGCTAGAGATCTGTTAGAGTTTCCCTCTTTAGAAAACGGTGCTGGCACAAATGACGACGACGACTCCAGCATTGGTTTGCCCACCCAGCAAAAACGAAGGAAAGAACAAACTGATGTCAAGGTGGATCACGCTTCCAGACAGAGTAAAGAGAGACCATCCACTGCAGGGTTGTCCTTGCCTTTGACCAGTGACCAAACCTTTAATTTAATGAGTGGAATTGCTGGGGATGTCATCACAGCTGCGGTGTCTGCTGCCATCAAAGACCAGCTGCAGTCCCTACAGCAAGCTCCCTCACAGGCAGCGCCCAGTTTGAGCGAGGAGACAGACACAGAGGAAGCTGATGATTTTGAACTGCTTGACCAGTCTGAGCTAGAGCAGATTGAGAAAGAATTGGGACTTTCACAAGGCCAAGAAGCAGAATCCCAGGAAAAGAAAAAGTCTTCAGGCTTCCTTTCAAATCTGCTTGGAAGTCATTAACCTGGAAATTGCAGCTGGTAACACAGAAGAAATTAAACATAAAACACACACAAAAAAAAATCAAATGCAAAAAAGAAAAAAGAGAGAGAAGAAAATTCTGAGCTGCAAGCTTTAACTATCCCTTTAGATGTGTTGTAATAATTTCCCTTATGCAGAGTGAATTAACTGGATAAATATCAGCTAATACTGATAGTTTAATGTTTCTGGTAGTTATACCTCAATGTAATAGCATGGAAATGAATTATCTATCCACTGTTCAGTTGCAGATGCGTGGTGGAAGTCAGTTGTTCAAAAGAGCTGGCGGAGAGGTTTCTTTCATCTTTTTGACAGACATTTATTTTGGGGTCCTGAGCCAAATTTTCAATACTGACAGTTTATTTACTCTAGTTTTCCAATCATGTAGTAGAATTAATGACTCACATTGTGAGGGCAAGTTATCAGAGGACTGCAGTGAGATTAACTACGTCTCACCTCCTTCAATCCTACCAAAAAGTATGGATCCCTACAGTCAGCATTATGTGTAGTGCATCTACTATATATGAAACACAGTGACCAGCACAACTTGAGTTTAAATATGTGTGCAACACTATAAAAACCCCTTGATTTCATACTTGAAACTTTTGAATTATTTTGGATATGGTGATGCATTTCCAAGTTTTTTGCTGTTATAGGGTTGTAGAGTTGTAAAGTAGCATGTTACATGACTGACCACCTGCTGTGTTCCTCGATGGAGTTTGGTCCTTGGCAGTATTGCCCATGTGAAGTCAGCCAATGAATTTTTATGTTTAAAAGTTAATACTGTGTAAACTGAACAACCTTTCTGGGAGCAGGTGAGGGTAGTTATTGTTTGGAGTAGAGGTTAGAGGTTAAAAAAAAAAAAGCATAAAGCCTTTTTAGGTGCCACTTCCTTAATTCGAGTTTCTGTAGGTTTTGGTTTGGCTTGTTTTCCCATGATAGCTGCTTCCACTTGCACCAAAAGTTGTGTTGCAAGCTGAATGTTTTAAGATACTTAAAAGTATTTAGTGAGGTCAGTTGCTAGAGAAGACACTCAGAATCTTCTTCTTGGCATGTAATTTAAAACAAAAAAGAATTTGTTTAAATCATTTGCCAGTTTATAGTCCACACATGCTGAGTGAGTGGCATGGGATCTCAAGCAGATAACTTATTTTTCTAGGGCTTCTTTGTTCACCGGTGACAAAACTGAATTGCAATACCGAGCAATAGTAATCCAAGAAACAGGAAGAAGTAAAGCTAGTTTTTTTGATGTGATGTAAACCATTAGCAGAGTTGAGGGACCATGTCAGCTGCTACTACTACTCAAGTAAATTTCCATTTGCTGGCATTCGAAGAGGTGAATACTGTCATCTAGGACCCCCAAAAAGTACAGCAACAGATAATAAAAATCTTCCACTAACATATATGTGTAGGTAAACCTGTGTTTGAAATTAACTTCATTTTGTACTTTTTTTCCTTTTGAGGTGGAAAAATAGGCAGATAGCCAAAAAGAGTATAGCAAAAGGAAGAATGCTGAGATTTTTTGACACTAGCTTTATTGTTGTTTGTGCTGTGGTGACAGTAATGCATATTGACCGTGTTTGCTGTCCTTTACCAGTAAAAGGGTAAGCCTGTGCCTTCATTATCAAATACATTATGAAATAAGTAGATGCTGGATATAGATCCCACAAGATGCAGCTTTCAAAATTACAGTATCTTAACACCTGAGTTTCTGGAAAACATTCAAAAACATGGCCCACATTACTTCCACAGCATTGGTTGCTAAGTTCCTTTTTTAGCTTTCACCAGCCTGTTCTCATTTGGAAAAAAACAAACAAAAAGCCAAACAGCCAACCAAAATTAAAAGAAGCTTTTGTTGGAAAATCAGTGAGTTTAAAAAGTTCTCACATGACTTAAAACCCTCATTTCCTCGCTGCATGTTTAGGACAATCTGTACAGTTAAAAGAGTACAAATCCAAGTTGCTGATGAAACTTTGTAGGACACCCAAACAACTGTGTGCATCCTTGTCCAGGAGTACTGGTGCCCAAAGGGGAGACAGGCTGCAGGACAGGGGGAGGCGGGAGGGAGGGAGCAGTCCTTCACAGGCTTTTCTGGAGCACATGGGCAGGACAGACGAGCTGGCTGTCAATGGTGGCATTGTAACAGCGTGCACTTTATTGTTGTTTTATGAAGAATACTTATGGTTATAAAAGTATGTAACACAGGGGCACTCTTCTAGAATAATAGAGTAGATCAGAAGGAAAAGCAGTTGGAGGAGTTTCGCAAGACTTTTTGTAAATTACCCATTTTCTGGTTTCAGGATAGGTAAGTAGATTGATTTTCCTCCAGTAAAAGTCTCATTAATTTTTTTCCAGAAAGAAGAACACAACCAAAACTTGAACAAGGAAATCGTTGAAGTTAGGGACATAGTTGCTTACCTCAGTGTCTTAGAATTTTTTTTTTTTCTGCTGCCATGATAGTCAATTACATTAAAGCCCCTAAATACTGTGTAATAGGAAGGATGCAATTCTGTAGCATTTAATATTCTTCCTCAAGTAGTGAAAAGATGTCTTATTTTTTGCAGGAAATTGTCTTTTCCCTCCCATACAACCACATGGCAGAAACATTTTGCTTGGACACAATACATTCCACTGCCAGCAGTTCGCCAGCAAAACACAAAGAAAATGTTTCTCTCCTTTGTGGATCCCTTCCACACTGCTTTCATTTGGAAATCCCTTGAGAAAACTTCATTTTGATGTATTCTAGCAGCAGCCACAAAATAGCAGTTCCTTAAAAATTCCCATCACAATGGTCCACAGCATCTTTCCTACCGAGCACTGTCATCACCTTCCCATCCTTCAAACTGAACACATGGGCAGGAAGACAGGCAAACAGGTGTGAGGTAGTACAGAGCTTTGAAACACGCAGTTTTTCCATGGAAAGCCTGCTTGCATGCAATTTCCAGTCAAAACGCACATGGGCAGCATAGAGGGCATAGTGTGTGATCCTGCCCTGGGATCAGTACTGCTTGTGTTGTGTGGTGTGCTCCTACCTGGCAGTAAAGGGCTCACTCTCCTGTGCCTTGCAGTGGCTCTTCACGCATCCTGATGGAAGAAAATGAAGTATGTCAGGGCAGGTCACCCTTCTGTACTTGGAAGGTTTCCCCTTGTGTCAGTACCTGTGAGTGACAGGATCACCATCTGACTGGTGGCCTTAGGTGTGTCAAATCTAGTGCAAAACCCCCGTTTCGAGCACACAGGGCTTCCACGTGTATGTACCACACACCTACTGACCATTCTTCTGTTCGTGGGAAAAAACCTATTCTATGCAGAGGAGGTTAAATAATTGTAACCCAAAGTAACACGATCTGAAGAGATACTTCTACTTGTTCTGTGTTCATTCTGCACTTTTTCCAGGCTGTCGCAGCCTTCAGAACAAAGTCCCTGTGGTCTCCACGCCTGTTCTCAGCACATGAGCAGCGTCGCGGTCTGTGAGTAACTCCCACCCAGGCAACCAGAAACTGGAGAATTACAAAATGTCTGTGTTTAAGTATTCTGCAGCACTTTACCTGCCCGATCACTGTTTTGTAAACATGGAACTATTATACTGATCGTTTTAATAAATATGTGTTAGTTTTTATCTTTCATCATCTCATCGTGTCTTTGCTCCCAGAAATGGAAAAAACCCATCACAGCAAATGGGTGACTTTGTCACTCTATACAGCCAGCTGAAAGGAGGCTGGAGCCAGGCCAGGGGGCTGGGACGAGAGGACAGTCTTGGGCTGTGACAGGAGAGGTTTAGGTTGGCATTAGGAAGAATTTCTTCACAGAAAGGATGATTAGATCCTGGAATGGGAGGCGATGGAGTCACTGTCCCTGGAGGTGTTTCAGGAAAGACTGGGTGCCATGGTCCAGTTGACACGGCGGTGTTCGGTCATAGGTTGGACTCGATCATCCAAAACATCTTTTCCACCGTAACTGACTCTGTGAAAACAAACAAACAAGCCAACACAGCTGAAAACAGAACTCCAAACCCAGCCCCTCTGGCGCGCTCCCGTCCCCGCCGTGCCTGCTCCCGGCGCCGCCCGTGCCGCGCGCCCTCCGCCCGACAGGGGGCAGCCGCGGGGCGCTCCGCCTTCCGCTTCCGCCCGCCCGGGCCCGGCACCCCGCGCTGCGCCGGCCGCAGGTCTGTCCCGGGCCCGGAGCGGAGCGGAGCGGGACGGAGCCTGACCCTACCTCACCCGGCTCGGCTCCGCTCGGCTCGGCTCGGGAGGTGGGGGCAGGGGGAAGGTGAGGGCGGCGCGGCCCGGCCGAGCCGGCTGCGGTGCCTTGGGGCGGAGGTTTCCTGTGAGGCCGGCCTGGGCCACGTCTGGCCTGGAGGCTGCCGGCTGCCGCCCTGCCCCGTCTGATCTCTTGTTTTGTTTCTATTTATTTATTTATAGGTTTTGCCCGCATTTTTGTTGTCCGTTTAATAAACACCTGCATTGTGCCAGGATTAGGGACGCGGGCTCAGTTCAAATCCAACCGGAGTCAGGTAAAAATCAGCCGTAATAAAGACCCTCGGGGGAGATCGCGGTTTGTCTGGAAGGGCTTGGCTGTGCTGCGGGCTTGGGAGCGCCTGGGGTTTCCTTTTGCTGAGCCCCACCCAAGGTACGAATTGGGGCTTCGGTCCTGTGGCTTCAGACGGGAGGGGAAAATGCAGGCGGGTCATGGGGAGGTGTTGTGTAACTACATGGGATTCTGCCGGGGCTTTCTCTGCTTTGCTCAGTTTGCGCTGTAAACGTGTCTCCGTGTAGGAGTCGGTGGTGAAGGTTTATGGCTCTGGATTCTCTTAGTTACACACCTCTTCTTCTGAGCTGCTTTCTTTTGGGGTGGGGGGAGCGGGATGAGGTTGGGTGTTTTTAAAAAACCGCATGGTGATGAAGCGCGAAGCCTCTGTCCGTCATGGACCAGAACAGTGTTCTGCCTCAGCTTCCTGCAAGGAGTTTGTAGCTCACAGCCAGCGTGGCTCTGCGTCAGTGGTTTATGGCTGGGAGAAGGGCAGGGAGCGCTGCAGGTGCCAGGGGAATTCGTCAGGGAACACTCGGGATCCCTCCGTGGGCGGAGAACACGGTTTTCTCTGAAACACAGTAAGCATCTGTTACGCTGAATGGATGCTTATAGTGCTTCAGATAAAATAATATGGCCTTTTTTTTCTGCATCCCCCCTGTCACTGTAGCACTGCAGATAGCTCAAGCAGTAATAAGTAATGAGCCCAGTGGTTCCAGGAAACAAGCGTTTCATAATGTGTGTTTTGGTGCTACATATTTATGACTTCTGCCAGAGCTTCTCCCTGTTAATACCTCCTGGGAGGGGCTGCTCTTCCTCTACCGGCTTTCAGACTTCCTGATGTATTGTTTCTTTTTTTTTTTCCAGATTGAGCCATAGTTTTTCTAAATCAGTTAAAAGTTGAGGGTGGTTTCTGTCAGATCACACTTCTTTTGCTCTTTGCTTTTGGAGCATTCGAGAGATTCCATCAACTTTGTTTTAAAAGAAAAGCTAAGTTTCATTAAGCACTGGGAAGGAAGGAAATGTAGGGATTTGGAAAGAACAGAATCAGTGACAGGTCACTGCTCTGCAGTTGTAGCATGATTTTGTTTTTTCCCACTTTCTAGTGATGGCCACCTACACCTGCATCACTTGCCGTGTGGCCTTCAAGGATGGTGACATTCAGCGAGCCCACTACAAAACCGACTGGCACAGGTACAACCTGAAGCGTAAAGTTGCTGACATGCCTCCTGTCACTGCTGAGAATTTCCAGGAGAGAGTCCTGGCACAGAGAGCAGTAGCAGAGGAGCAGAACAAAATCACTGCCACTTACTGCACTGTGTGCAGCAAGAGGTTCTCCACCTTCAATGCCTATGAGAATCACTTGAAGTCCAAGAAGCACCTGGAGCTGGAGAAGAAAGCTGTTCAAGCTGTCAGCAAGAAGGTGAAAATACTAAATGAGAAAAACCTGGAAAAGGGGCTGGCCCCAGAGAGTGTAAACAAAGATGAAATGAACACAGCTATTCAGCAAGCCATCAGAGCACAGCCATCTTCATCTCCAAAGAAGACACCTCTACCTCCTAGTAATGCGAGTAGCTCTCCAGTTTCCAGGGAAAGTGCCAGCTTGTCACAGAGCAGAGAACGACCAGAAATACCTCCACGACTGCAGTGGTTTGAACAGCAAGCAAGGAAGCTGGCCAAGCAACAAGCAGAGGAGGAGGATAATGAGGAAGGTAAGGCAATAAACACACTGACAGGAGATGGCTTGCAGTAAGCTATAGTGTGCAAAAGCTTCCTCCTACTTGTGCATCATTTTCCATCACAAAAGGTCTCGCTGTTAATTAAATTTTCAGTTGAACAAAGAAATTAGGGTTGGCCCATGTTCGCAGTCAAGGACTGTGTTACTGTCTGAACTGCCAGCTGTTCAGCTTGCAAACAGACAATAATGTGTCTTAAGGCTGAATATAAATAGTCACTAATATTAGGAATATTTCCCACATAAAATTGGAAAGGAAGTGTCCTTTAAAGAAGGGTAATGTAACAGGTTTCCCTAAAACTACTTCTGAAAAATAAATGAACAAAAATCCAGTAATGATCATTTGCTATTGTCCCAACTCATTTCCTGATCTGTTGAAGGGAGGTGGGAGTGTGGTCATTTTGTTTCCCTCTGCCCACCATGACCAGGGGAGAAAGATTGCTTTTCAGCCTGACTGTGTGGCATCACTTCTCAGCATGTTGATATCTGCATTAAAATCAGTTTAAGAGTTGCCACCCCAGTGCCCTCTTCCTTTGAATACAGCTCTGTGTTGGAGGTCAGCCTAGAAAGCAGACAACTGAAAAGATCAGAGCTTCAGAATTTCCAGAAAAGGGTTATTTTTAACCTGGATGCATTCAGTGCTGTATTTGACAGTGCAGCTCCAAACACATCTATTGGAGTAGTTGAATGGGGTGATTGAGCTGAAGTAAGGGGACAGGTATAAATAAGGTGGAATGTCATTCCAGCTTCTGAAAGCACTGTGTCATGTTACTGGATCTGTTACAGCAGTTTCGTGCTCTTGAAATTTCAGTTGCAGTTCAGAGATTCTGTTTTACATGAGAAGAAATATTTACCTCTGAATATACATCTTAACACCTAAAGAAGCAGCTGACTTGCTCCTGTCTATTATTAATGTGTTAGTCATAAATTGTATTGCAAAAATCTCAGTAGGTTTCTGAATGTTAATTTAAGTGTGTGAACAGGAGTGTGTTTTCCCTCACTGCTGGAAATGAGTATTTTCCTGATGCTGGCAGAGTTGTCTTGTTTTCAGTGAACAATGCTTGTGTTCTTGTGCTGTGGTGAATGTAATTTAAGGCCTGGAAACAGCAGTAAAGTGTTAATAATTGAGAAAATGGAGGGGGGAAGTATCAGATCTGCCAGCATTCTTATGAGCTACCTTGTGCTTTGCTGTGCTTTTATAAAAAAAATGTGTTTTACTGGCAATAGTAAATTCTTGCACCTGGAAGTGACTGTGTGGCACTTAGCTGTAAGAACAGAAAATGCAATATGTTCCGTGATGGCTTTCTCTAACTTAACTGGGACTTGATTTCCTTGGGAAAAGTAATAATATAATTTTATTTTTTTTAAACTTCCTTTAAAAGACTGGGAAGATATGGATTCTGATGAAGACATTGTCTCTGATGAAGAGATGGAAAGTGTGGAAGAAGAAGAGGAGGAGGAACAACAGGCAGAGGCTGAAAGCATTCCTGCTGTTGGGGCCATACCAGTCACAGACTGCTTGTTCTGTCCCCATCACTCAAGATCTCTCACAAAAAATGTGGCACATATGACAAAAATCCACAGCTTCTTTATTCCAGACATAGAGTATCTTGTGGATCTCAGAGGACTGATCAAGTACCTTGGTATGACTAATTGTTCTCTAATTTTTTATGAGGATAATTATATTCTGATAGTGTTTATTCTTGTTGGATATGACACCAAATGCTTTGTTTTGGTTTCATTTTTTTATCTGAGTGATGTCTAGTTCAGTATTTTGATCATGAGCAGGACCACAGGTTTTCCAGGGAGGATGGAAGAAAACTTGGCTGAGCAAACATGGTCATATGCCCTGTAGGTCTCATAGTTTTCTGATGCTGAGAAACTTGTTCAGATAACATGAAATTTGGGACAAAATTCTGTTGCTAAAGCATGCATATGAACTGTGTTACCCTACTAGTGAGTCACAAATATTTGTCTCTTTGGTTTACAATACTTGTGAGAGAGCTAAAAGCTAGGAAAAATGTATTGTCCTTCAAGTCTGAAAATAGTGATGAGAATAAAATAATTTTGAAGTTTCAGATAGAAAAGTGTATTGGAAGTGTAAAATTTGTTATTGAGAATACTGAATGGTCCATACTTTGTCACAAGGAATCTTTAAATGCACAGACACGTCCCTGATGGGGCTATATGGTCAAGGCATAGGAACAGCAGGGCTTTCTTGGAAATGAAGGGCTTGAGGCTCCTTTTCAGTGTCAGCCTGCAAGCTGGGAAGGCTTTGTCACACAAATGTTAATTACTGGCTAGGGAGATTTTGTTCAGACCAATAGAAATGCCAATGTTTCCTGCAGGAGAGAAAGTTGGCATTGGGAAAATCTGCATCTGGTGCAATGAAAAGGGGAAATCCTTCTACTCTACGGAAGCGGTCCAGGCTCACATGAATGATAAAAGCCACTGCAAACTCTTCACAGATGGAGATGCTGCCCTGGAATTTGCAGATTTCTATGATTTTAGGTGAGGACACTTCTGTTTAAATGAGATACAGGAAAGGACAGAAAAAAAGGACAGTTGCGAAACTATTATTTATGATTAAAATTTAGTCTTGTTTCTGGTTCTGATGTTTATTTTGCATTGCTGGTTCACCACTTTTCTAGGTAAGCGTAACAACATGATCAGTTCTCTTCTATTACTACCAGTCCTACATTAAAGTATGTTTTGAATTCTGTTTTGTATGTTTGCTGTTACTGAATCTAGATTTCAGTGCACCAGCAAAGGATATAAAAGGGCACAACTGTAACTTCATTTACCTTTTAGGCAGATGTGGACTTAGTACCTATTGTGGATTTCTTAATACAAATTTTTGGTGTGTGGCTGGAGTTCAACAGGACTGCTGTAATGTAGAGGCCTCTTGTTGAACTTTCTGTAAAGTATGCTCAGCTGTGTTCATTTTGGTCAGAAATATTTTGTATTATGGTGACTGGTGGATTTAGTGGAGCTTCTGTGAGCTTTCATTCAGTAGCTGTGCAGTGCAAGGTGAACCATGGGCATGGTGGTTCTTTTGTAGAGTGGGTCTGGATAGCTGTGGCTGCTCTCCATGTATAAACCATGTCCTGCTATTCTTCCACAGGAGCAGTTACCCTGATCACGAGGATGGGAAAGATGTGGAGAGTCCTGGAAAGCGCTCAGCAGAGAAAGAGTTGGATTATGATGATGACACCATGGAGCTCATTCTTCCTTCAGGTAGGCACAGGGTTTGTGTAGAAACATGCTTTCTCCGTACTTCCCATATCTGCAGCCACTATCTGCAGCATAGACCATTGTGTTTTCCCTTGGGAAAGGAGAAGGTAATTTTGCATTTAAGTGTCTTTGGGGTTATGTCCTCACTTTTCATTGTTTTCATTGGCAAGTAGTTCAACTTCAGCATTGATGGATTTGTGGACTGAGGCAGGGGTTTTCTCTGCCCGTTTTACCTTTTCGTTATCATGTGACTCTCATGGCATACTCCATGAGTTTCCTTGTCTTGTTTCCATATTTTGTTTTTGAGAGGCTATAACTTAGGTTATCTAGTGTAGGTTTTGGTTTATTTTTTAGAGATCCAGCTCCTACCTAATTCAGTAAACTAGTTCAGTAAATTAATTTATTTAAATTGCCTTTCTCTAGTTCAGCATTTGGCACTCTTGCTTGCTTTTTTTGTTTGGTGGTTTTATATGAGGGGACCTCAGTCCTTTCATTCTGAAAAATGCTGCCAACTCTGAGTGTCAGCAAGTGGCTTCACTGTTTACTTGAAACAGCATTGCCTCTCTGCTCATTGCACTAATTAAAATTTTCTGATTACTGCTTGTTTGTTATCTAAGGCCCTCTTGAACAACAGCACATTTTGTGTTTTTTCTTCAAGCAGCTCTTAGAGTAATTACACTGAGTTCCTAATAGTCCTAAAAGTTTTAAGGTTCTGGGCCCTTTAAAACCATTTCTGAGCACAGGGGTTTCCCATCGTTTCAAGCTGTTTGGTGATGGATAATAAGATGTCCCCTCGTGTGAGCAGGTGCCAGGGTGGGTCACCGTTCCTTGATGAGGTACTACAAGCAGCGCTTTGGTGTGACGAGAGACGTGGCTGTTGCGAAGAACAAGAAAGCCGTGGGTCGGGTGCTGCAGCAGTACCGAGCCTTGGGCTGGACGGGGCAGGCAGGTGAGTGACAGTGGGAGGGCTTTGCAGAGGAGGAGGCTCTGGGATGTCATCACTATACCATTCCAGAGGTCAGCTTTGCTTTATGTGTGGGGTTTGTGCAGTAGTTCGTCTTCCACTTGATTCCTTTTAATTCCTGACGTCCAAGCAGAAGTTGTTATAGGAAGTTTGTGTCTAAAATCCAGTGTGGCTTCTGTGCAAGCTTTTCGTTCCTTAGCATACATGTTTGTGATATTTGGTGACTTCCTCAGGTTTCTTGGTTTCTGCCTGTCCAAACCACTACTCTTGGTATTGAATAATGTAACATAAGTCATGCTTTGACAGAATACTTTTCCAGCTGGGGAACCATGGTGTCATCCATATCCACTTTTGAAATGCAAGAATCACATTTGGAACGCAAAACAAACTTTTGCCTGAATCACAGTGATGGGTATTTATAGAGGGAACTGGCCTTTCCCCAGAGAAAAGTGGAAAGAAGAGAGCCAGTATGGGAAGGAAAACCTATGGATAACTGCTGAAGTACATGGGCAGATCAGCTGGTTTGAATACAAGTTGTAAGTAAGGTACAGACATTGATCCACCTCTCTCTTCCTACTCTCTCCCTGCAGGGGCCCTCTCTGCTCAGCAGCGTGACATGCAGTACCTGCAGAGGATGAAGTCAAAGTGGATGCTCAAGACAGGAATGAGTAACAATGCTACAAAGCAGATGCATTTCCGGATGCAAGTCAGATTCTGAGTTGCCAGGAGAGCTGCCTACAACTGGTTATGGGAAGGGGGATTTAATGGTTTCTGGGTTGCGGATTCTCTTATTAAAATGGACTTGGTACCTGTCAAATGCTCATATGTTTGCTGGTGTGCCTTCCTGTGTAAGAGGAAAGGCAGGGAACTTGTCTCTTTTTAAATAATGGTTGGCCTAACTTAATAAAATGTCTTCAGTGGAATATGTGGCAAAGTAGTCATGGCTATGACTGAAGGTGCATAAATAGTCTTGCTGCCCATCTTTATGCAACCCATTTCTGGGGGTCAGTTGACATTGTCATTTGTCTGAATATCTTCAGTTTCCAATGCTACAAACTGGCTGAGGCCAAGAGAAGATCCTAGATCCAAATGCCTCAGAGGGAGTGTATTAAATGTTTCCAGTTGTGGTGCCAGAAACATGTTAGTTGGGTGTTTTGGAGTTCTAGCTGGCTGTTCTACCTCACTATTGAGGTGAAAATTAGAGAGCAGAGATTCATGGAAGGTTAAGTGATAATTGTTTGAAGAAATTCACTGATGGAAAACATAACTCCAAGATTAATACTGTCCTCAGAAGCTGACTGTACTTGCCTAATGCGCCAGCACAGGGCTGGTTTAATAATTTGCAGTGTAGTTGTTTTATATTGAATTAAATGAATTTTCATTTTGTGAAAATTGCTCAAAATTATCCTAATATTTAGAGGAATGTCGGTCAAAATTTTGGATTTCCTGCTTAAAACTCCAAAGATACTGTGGATGACAAGTTCTGTTGCTCCCACTGAGTACTGGTGTTTGGTTATCATCTTGCAGTGACCCAAGACATGTATTGGCTAGAACAGGCAGGCTCTGTGTGGGGTTTTTGTTTTTGTAGATTTATCTGTGGTATTTTGCACATCAGTGGTTTTTGGTTTTTTTAGTTCTACTGCCTTGGAAGTTTTTTTGCTGTTCCTGTGTTTACTGAGAAGAAAGAGCTTGAGCAGTAATGGAGGCTACAGGTTTGACACCGCTTTTAGTGAATAAACTGGCTAATACATTTAAAAAAGGTGCAGATTTGAGTAAAGGGAAAACTGAAGCACAGAGAATTGTCAAGAAAGGCTGTGTTCACATCCAGAACCTTAAACTAAAGTTAGGTTGATTAATTAATACCTCCTTTTTCTTAACGAAGTAGAGTTACTGCCATTGTATATCCCTTGATGGATCTAGGGCACATATGAATTTATTCCACAGGGTTCATTTTAGGTTACTCACTCTCAAAGTTAGAGGTAAGACACCTGATCTCAGCTATGTGACTCCAGCTGTGTGAATCTTTAGACGCCATATCCCTTATTGCAGTCACGACCATAATCACACCAGCTTGTGATTATGGTATGGATTTCTAGCACTGCAGGTATACCCTGCTTGTATTTGACAAGTCTCACCATCTGGCCATTGGGAGCTGCTCAGATCTTTTTCTTTGAAGTTAGAGATTACTGTCAAAGGGTTTTATGTATATGGATAAGTTAGATTGTCTTTATACATCGGGCAAAATAAAATGCCACAAAAACACACAAATTGAAGGGTCAAGACTTAATAACCTCAATCTTGAAACCTGTAGAACTGGCTTTGAATACCAGAATAAGTCACCAGTGAGCATCAGAGCAGTATTTAGTCTTGAGCTTTTGGAAAACATGGAATATACAAAACTTACATCAAGGACTAGGGAATTATTATGGAAGAGTCTTGGGCATAACTTAGTACAATTGGTAAAATCTTAGTGGTAAGTGTTTAAGGAGTCTTGGCAGTGAAGGCAGAAATACAAAGAGATAAATGATCCACTGACAAATTACTTTAGGGCCGTAAGGTTCAGGCTGAAGGTACATGGAGTTTGCTGCTCTCCTCAACATGAAAGGGAGCCAAAAAAACTCCTGTTCTCTCTTCAGACTTGCTCAAAGAAGCCTGCAGCTTATGAAAAGATGGGGATTGCCTGAATTTCCTGAACAGTCTAGTTCAGAAAAAATGCAAGGAAGTAAACATGAAAATTGGTAGTCATTTTCCACATGTGTCACAGGGAAGCAGAAGGAATTAATTGGTATAATTTGCACCCATGATTCTGTTCTATATATCTTGCTGCAGTTTAGTCAGAAGAAAATGGAAGAGAGGTATGGGAACCGACTGGTATTTTACAGGAAGAGTTGTAATACTCGGGTGAAAATGGATGCCTTGGAAAACCAGCAGAGGGCGTAAGAAAGCTTTTCACAGAATTGAGTTTACTATGAAAATAAATAAAGCCTAGTAAGAGCACATTCATGCAGAACAGAGGAAGGGTGAGAAGGCAAAACTCACCACTACCTTGACTTAGCACTAGGTTTCTGTGAGATGAATTGCTATTAATATCTTTCTGTAGCAATGCCAGAGAGCATTGCTGGCAAGGATGGCTGGAACAAGGGTGGGGATTGTCAGCAGGGTTCAGCAGCAGTGCTACAGTCTGCACAGCTTGTAGGTAATTCCAGCTGTATCAAAGTATTTGAGAGTATTTTTATTGAACACACTTCTCAGCATTTAGTCTTCTGCCTCCCTGTACAAAGGATAGCTGAGAGCAATTTTTTTGTTTCCTGTGGGAATTCCAAATTACATTTATTCCAATCAGGAAGCTATGCTTCCAGCTGTGATCCAGCCTTGCACTTGTGCTCCTCTTCTCTAACCTTGCATTTCCTGGCTCTTACAATGAGAAGAAAGTAAAGTCTAGAAGCAACCAAGTAGATCTGAGACTCTCTGGGTACTCTGAATTAAGAATTTCCTGGTGTGATTATAATTCAGTGGGCATGCTGTTCCCAGGGCAGGAGATGATCCCTTCTCAAGTGGTGCATTCATAGTAGGAAGGGCTGGTAAGAAGCATAACAAAGGTACCTCATTTTGGACAAGGTTGGGGTTCTGCCTGCCTGTCCATCCATTAACAGCTGGATATTGAAGTGATCCCAGTGCTGCATCAGGCACTGCAGAAGGAAGCATCAGAGTGAAACAACTGGTGAAGCACATCTGTACGTCAGCCATCTCCTTTCGGAAACAGTTCTTCTGTTTGGTACACTTAAGTTACCCAAAATCAACCTAAATGCTACTAGAGGGAAAAACATGTATCTGTTATCTGGAAGGAAGGGGCTAGGAATGAGAGAGAAGCATTTGGGATGTAGTGTGGCAGAGACACAGGAGTGTCAGAAACATAAAGCAAATTAACAGCTAATTATGCTGAAGCTGCAAGTCAACAAGTGTTTAAAGTAAGCAGCCCCTTTAAGAGTCCATTATTGATCCTTTATTAGTTTCTTCAAGGCAAAGGTCCTGACATGTAAAGGTGTTGGAATGCTGCACAGCTAACATCTGATGCTTGAGGGCCATCTCAGGGAGCTGCACTCTTAACTTCTCCACTGCAGCTCTTAAGAGTTACTTTTGATGTATTAAAACTGGGGCATCCTCTGCAAATGGGTTTCATGTGCTCAGGGCTTTGTGCATCTTCCTTCACACTATCAGCATAACGCTGCTGGAGGGACACTGCACTGCAGGGACCCCAGAGGGTTTATACTATCATGACCTACCAGAGATGGAAGGCTATAGATAAGCTTTAGGGTACATCTGACTGAAAACTAAAAATACACCTTAAACTCCTTGAATCTTAATGTTTAATTGCTTTAATCCAACAGTCTACCATGCTGCAGCTGCAGAACAGCAGTCACCAGACTATCATGAAATCCTCAGTAGCTGGCAGAGCCTGGATAGTTAAGATGACTATCTAAAGGCACTTCTGACCCAGAGGAAATTTCTGTTGTCTCCCACTGTATCCCAAACTGTGTAAGAAGCAGGAGCCAGGCACTTCAGGAGCAATAGAATTGGTGACAGGACACCTGTAGCTGGTTTTGTGTTAAGGATTTCTGCATGTCTAGTGTATCAGACTAAAAGTCAGAGTGACAAATCCTAGCTGAGCCATGAAGGGATTCAGAATCACCCTGAAAGTACTTCCCAGTATAAAGTTATGTGACTCTTCCCAAATGCAAAAAGTGATGTGTAAGCAGGTTTTTAATAATGACATTACCAAATATGAATGTCTTCATACAGTTCTCTGATGCAAGGAAAAGGGCCATCGAACATTGAGACATACTTTCTGTCATTCTTCACTTGTTGTGTTGGAATCTTACTTGTTTTTCACTTTACTGTATTAATGTATTCAACTTTGTATTTGCCAGCAATTTACAGTGATAAATTCCATAACCTTTCATATGGGAGTAAGAGGCTTGCTCCTCCTGCATGGTGTTAATAGGCAAAAGGGGATGTGTACCAGGACAGAAGAACTGCATGGTCACAATCATCAGAGAACCTCACATTCCTTTCCTGAAGGATCCTCAGGAAATACGTCTGGGTAGGAATGACTAGCAGTCAATAGCAGAATTGGCAGCAGCAAATGCTATTGATTAAAGAAGGGGAAAAAGAAAATCTTTACATTTTGTATGAGCTCTAGAGGCCACAAAATATGACCTGATGTTTTACAAATTGAAATTTGTAGGAAGCTACACTTCTCCTTGGAACACTTCTTTCCTCATTCTGCCAGCACAATGAGAACTTTATTTAATAATTAAAGCATGCCAGGAAGACCAAGCTAGAAGTTTACAAAACTGAGTGGCTCAGTAAATAGTCACAAGACCAACAGAAGTTGCATTTCTATAACAAATGGGTAAACCAAGCACCTGAAATGTATAAGAGCACTATAGCAGGATAGCCTGTTACTGAGTTCTGGGGACATTTTCCAGCAAGCTGGAGTGGAAGGAGTGTTCCTGAGCATACTCCCTGTGTCACGTGGGCTGCAGTGCTCCAAAGGGGCTTTTGGCCTCTGCAGCTCACTCACATCAGGCTCTGCAACAGCTGGAGGTGCAGCCCTCAATACCAGCCAAAGCCTGAGTGTGGGGTGCATGCCTCAGCTTCCTCTGCTATTTGTGGTTCATTTAAAAAGAGGGCATGCTTGTAAACCTCGGGGCCAGTTTGCTTTGCATTGCTCCACCTCAACCAAATCCCACCATGCAAAACCAATTTCACATTGCCTACCCCTGCCTGTTAAGGGTTTGCAAGGTTTATACAGTCATCTACAGATATGTTGGCTTCTCTTTTTCTGGCTTGGGTAGCTTTCCACCGCTAAATTTCTGCACTTTACAGACATGAAAGCAGCCTGGCTTTCCTAGGCAAGGTCTGCATTTGGTCTTTCACTGTTCTGCTGCACTAACACTAATGCCTTAACAGGTAGGGCAGCTGTGTGTTTGCTCATGATATATGCACTGAAAATCTTGATAAAATATTCACTGAAATGTTCCTAAGTCCAGGTATTTTCTGACATCTTTCATAGGAGCAGAGGGCTCCTTACTATATACTAATAATTTACTTAATTCCTTGCAATCATGTTATTTCAGTAGATCCTGCCATTCAAGATGCCATATTTTAACTAAACTGTACTGTGCAGGCTTTCAAAATATGGCATCTTAAAATGAAGAATTGTTTCAATGGTTTTTTCCCAGTAAGTGCTAAGCATTACCAACTGGTATTACCATAAACTGGCCATAAGCCAACAATAAAGCCAGGCCCTTTAAAAATGTGTTAAGTTGATCCCACATCCAAGTGCCTGGCAAATGGCATTGCCCTTCTTCATCTTCAGTACAGGACATGTGGTAAGTGCCTCTGCTTTCCTGCCAGTGGAAGGTTCATTGTCCCACAGAGAAGGGAAGAGTGACCTGAGAGGTGCAGAGCTGTGTCCATCACCCTTGGACATTTTAGAGTCTGGCCAACAGGTGTCGGTAGAAGCCCCATAATTCATTGTGGAGTCTGTTTTGGTTTCCTTTCTTGTCTGCTGAACTCAGCCATGCCTGACATAGCTGCATGAGAGAGCATGTTATGCTTAGGTTTGTCCTTGACTCTTCACCACCTAAAGCCGTCATGGTTCTTCCTGCAACACAATTCCTGACAGAAAAATGGCCTTTTATAGAAGCAGGGAGGAGCAGTATAATCATGGCACAGTTCCATAGCCATTTACATAACGCTCAGAGGGTTAGGTGGCTCTGCTGTGCCCACACAATTCTCTAGCAAGGAGTTACCAGGAATTAATCAGCAGGATCTAATGCAAGATCTCACCTTGCCCCAGGTCTAGGCACGTGTCTTGAGTTGTAATCTGAAGCAGAGAGTTCTCTCCTGAGGGCAGATGCTTTTCAGATAGCTGACCAGAACTGACTTGAAGGTTTAAAGTGCTTGTAGGAGGGTGCCCTCTTCTTAATTAATAGGCCAGCTGTTCAAATTCTTGTTACTAGGCAGCTAAATATAGAAATCAGCCAGGTGCCTTTGAAGTTTCATTTTAAATTACTTGGTCTTTTGGCCCCATGAATCATCCATTTTTTTCTGTGCTGTGGCATAGCTCCAATAAGTGATCCCAGCACAGCCATTAAGAATTGCTGAGGTACCTTGGGCAGGATTGCAGCCAAAGCTGTACATGCTTTCCAAAGTTACTCTGGGTCAGGAATCAGTGCCAGAAACTGCAGTCAGCCCACCTTGACCATTTATCATATCCCAACAGCGAGATCACCCAGACTCAGAAAATCACGAAGCATTGAATTGTTTGGAAATCCACCTGTTCTTTCCATGGTTAGATACCTTTGCACTGTGTCCTTGTTTTGCTGCTGTTCCTCTTGTTTCTGGGTCACCTCAAGCTGGCTAGGAGCTCTCAGAGCTCAGTAGAGCAGTCCCAAATCTGTGCATTTCCTTGACACCAGCCCTCAATTAGGCATTTGAGCCCTGAGTAAAGAAAAAGAAGCCCCTTGATAACTCTAGGAAACAACCAAAGGAACTCTGATAGCAAAACAACTTTTTACATGTTTCCCTTTGTGTAGATTGTGTCAGCAGGAGCAGATCATGGCTCCCATGCTCACTTAAGTGAGGCATTCCAGCTTGAAGGCATCTGAACTTCCAGGCCCATTTATATGCTTATCTGTGACAGCTGCAGATACTAACAGCAAATCAGGCAAGCAGAGAGAATAAATAAATCCTCTATTATTCTGTATAATATTTTACTGGCTCACAGATTGTGGGGAAATAATGCTCTTTTGACTGGCTAGGTTGTTTGATGTCCAGTGGGAAGTGTGAGAAATGGCTGTGCCTAGGGCTGAATGCATTAAATGCATTAAATTATGTGTCAGGAGCAGCCAGGCAAACTGTGCCCCAGCTGCCCGCATGGTCAGTAGCTCTGCTGAACAGTTTTACCAGAGGTCTTTCAAACTTTCACACACACACAAAAAAAAAAGTCATACATGGTTGCCTTGATGTACTGAATCAGATCCCTCTCTGTTTTTGTGTAAAAACAACATTATGAGAGCAATTTATGGGCTTTCTTCCCTCCTTAGCATTCCATTCCTGCTAAGACCTTGCACCTTTGCTTCTCAGGGTTTTACTGGGTACCAGTTAAATGCTTGTGGGGTCTGCTTGTGTGACCAAGGTGTTCATTCCTATTAGGTACTATCTTAGAGGAAATCTCTTGAGAATTCTCTCAGGAATACACAGATCTTTATCTTCCCTGTTTTGATTCATTAGTCACCTAACAGCACCTCTCAAGGTTATCAGAGCAAAACATGAATTCTGCAGTACTGCTTAAAGGGCCTGGAGGAAAACAAAAAAAGTAGTATGATAAAGGGGAAAGGTTTTGTGTGGTCCAAGACTTCTGCATACTGAATGTGTAAAAGTTTGCAGCCTGCAATAAAGAAATCTCAATGGATTTTTAGAGGATAACATTTACAGAGTAGTTACTTAATATTTCAAAAGTCCATTGAAGAAGGAGGTGAGCTATTCTTATAAACTAAGCAAATGCTCCAGAAAAATATGAAATATAGCCACTTCAGCATTTTCCAGATATGAAACTGGTGACTGGTTTTCAAGTAGATGTAATTTATTTGATTTAGTTCTATTTTAACTTTTTACTTCTCTTATTTTTTAGTCATGTGCACAGGGCTTTTGCTTTTTTCTTTGTACTGTGCTACAGTTAATGATTTTTGGAGCTATTGAAGACAAAACTGGAATTCCTTCAGTAATGCAACAGGATCGGTTTATGAATGAGTACCCAGCAGGTTTTGAAAGGCTGTCTTCCTCCTTGGCCAAGGTGATGATTTTGCAAAATGCCTCAGCATTGCTGCACATCTGTTCATCTTCCTCTCTGACGTGCCCTATCTGGAGTACAGATACAGATCAAGGTTACAGCAAGAAAGAGGTAAATGTATCCAGACAGAAGGAAATCTTGCAGTAGGGACCAAGGTCTCTTCTACATCTTGGAGAGCCACACAATACTGGGGATGTTCTCCTGCAAAACTTAGCTTTTCATAGGGGCTCTGATTCCAGCTGATATTTTGGCATAACACAATTTGCATTATTTGCAAATAGGATTTTAGTTGTTCAGTTTATTTGGCTAACATGAGATGTGTTATCACCTGATTGCTTTCTTCTTCCTGCTGTCTGATGTCTGCATGTCCTGAATTTTGAGATTAAAATACAGGGAAACGCTGCTGATTCAGCCATTGGATCAACACCCTGGGCTGTGATCTCTAAGCTTCCTTCCAACAATGTCTCCTATCCCATCACTTATTGAAGAGACTCATCTTTACAGCACATCCAGAGCAGCTTCAAACAGGACAAACCATTGGATGTGATTTTTTTCTGTTGCTGGAGACAGAACTTGTTTTCTTACATGAAAAGCTTTGTAACAGTGTTGACCAGAGGCGTAAAACTTTATAAATATCACAGCAGCCTGCTCAGCAATGTAAACTATTGTCCACATCCAACAGCAAACACACAAATTGTCTCCGAGTCAAATATGGCCCACAGCAGTAACAAGAGGACACGGCAGGTGATTACTATTTGTGATACACTTGCTGTAGTACATCTGTTAAAAAGCAAACCCATTTCTGATGCATGGGTAAGCTGCCTTCAGAAGGCAACCACGACAATGTGAACCTCAGCCAGCTGACTGGAAGCAGCTCACTGCAGCTACCACGAGTGTAAGAGCTCCTGTACTGTACCTTGACAGCTTTCACCACAACCCAGCTTTCATCACAGCTTTTACACTGCAGTGTCTGCCTGAGAGGGGAAATGCTGTCTCCTGCAGCCCTGGGGAAAACCTGGGGAAAACCTGATGCATCCTGCGGAGTTAAGGAGCTTGCATAGGAGATTCCACCTCTGCTTCCCAGCCAGCATGTGCACTGAGAGTCCAGTGGAGGCTGTGGCCTAATGCTCAGTCTGTTTGGTCTCAGCTCTTCATGCTGAAAGGAGAAAAGGAAAGATCTGACTTCCCTGAACCTGTGCTTGGAAACAGCACTGAGTCATGAACAAATGTTTTGAGAAGGGGAAATTTTTACCTAAGACCTCTGAGGTAAGCAGGTAAAAAAAAAGGCAATGGGGCAAAAGGTGCAAAGAAAGACACACGGCTAGAAAATAACCAGTTTGTGCACTGGGGTAAAGACTACTTCACCTTTATTCATCCAAGGTAATTGCATTTCTGGCTAGCAGAGATACACAGCCAAGATTTCTGGCCATTCACACTGCCCATTTTAGCTCCACTTACAGACCAAACTATTTGCCACCATAACAGAAAACCAATCTTTGATAAATAGTGTCCCTATGGGTGTTTCAGAAAACATGGACACCATGGCAAACATGACAGTCTGGCAAACAACACTGGCAGGACTCCTGAAGGCACAGTCTCCCCTCTGTTCCCTCTACTTTCACTAGGCTGTTCACCCTGAAACTTCTTCCAACTTCCCCTTGCATGGGTGATGAACTGGGCAGATGGCATGTGGATAAAGAGTCTCCCATTTGTTAGGAGCAGCCTTGTTGCCTTTCCCTGAGCTGGTACTTCACTCCAGCTGAAGGCTTCTAATGTTAGCTCAGGCACCATATGGGTGGGAAGCACTGAGTCTTCCTGCAGGGACCTGGAGGAACATGCCTGAGGTGGTTCATGTTCATCCATTCCCTCTGGCACCTGCTCTGTGGGATCATCCCCAGCAATGAAGCAGCTCTCCCCACTGCTGCCCCCACACCCTCCTCCTGCTTTCCCACATTGTGTGTCTATCTGCCCCACTCCACTACTGCTCCTACAGCCCATCCACAGCCACACTTCACCTCTGGCTCAGTGGCAAGCCCCCAGGATTTTCAGCCAAGGGAAAACAAGGACTAGCCTTTGCATTCCAAGTAGAGCTGTGTGCAAGGTCAGAGAAGTAACAAACTGAACCTCGAAGTTCAAATTCAATAGTCATAAATTTTGTGGAACCTTAAAGGAAATGGCAGCCTCTGTCCAGCACACCTTCCCAACCTCCCAGCTGAAATGCTACAGCTTCTAAATTGGATGCCAGCTCACAGCTGCCCTTTTTACTTTTTTATCTCCTTTCAGTAGTCATATTCTTCTGATTAAATAGGAGTCAATAGCGTCACTGTGTGAGATGTAGATAGCTCAGTAGTACAGCATATGCTGATTCACCTAGGCCTGCATTTTATTTGGCTCCTAATGGCAGAATCCCAGCTCATCAGCATACAGAGCTCTATTTACATTCAAGACCTGGAGTTTTTTATCTCACTTGGAGTGACACTCTGAAAGTTAACATGAACCTTAAAAGGTCTGTACCAAGAAAATAGCCCTGTAAATCAAAATATTTTTTTGCGTATTATTAGCATGGTTAAACAAGCTTAAAGGAGTTAATGACTGAATGGAGGAGCAGCATGCAGAACATCAATAGTGATGCTGATCCAGCTGACCAGCAGGAATTATTTGTGGATGTGAATTGTGCTAAATCCCTGATCAGAATAAAGACAATATTGTGGGCTGAGTGCTTAGGTGTTCCCTTTTGCCAGTGCCATTTCATTTGTACTGCACTTGCTATTCTTGACAGTATCTTCCATTACCTGGGCAGATAACAAGGCTCCACACTTAGCTGTAGAGCTTTGTTCACTACCTAAACTTTTCCTCTGCATCATTTCTAGAGCTATAGGACAGTATGGGGACTTTTTTTGGGAAGTGGAAACCAAGAAGTACTGGAGAAATTACTCCATCCAGCACAGGACTTGGTTGTCCTTAAGATCTACAGGAAGTCCCCCCAACCCGACTGAAAAATTTTCTCCTCTGTGGTCTGGGCTGAAGAACAAGAACCCAAGACATTTTGCATCACTTCAGCAGTATTTTGCTTACTGATGGCTGCTTTGGCAAGTAAACATCCCTGGGACAGTAACAGATAAGGAGAAATGGCAAGAGATGGGATCATTCATCAATGGGGCTAAATTAATTGGAAGAATCATGCTCACATACTGAATTACATGTGATGAGCATTTATGTGGAAAGTCTGTTTTTTACAAGCCCACCAGCTTAATGTGCAATTGGAGGCATGCCACGGCAAGGGAGAGGAATATTATTTTTCTTGCTATAGTCTGCTTTCAAGTGCGTTGGTAATGCAGCTTGAATGATGAGTCCAAACTTTGGGATTTGGTTGTTTTCCATTTTAATGGGACAAACTCCATGCTCTTGTCTTAGTGTACTAATTCATCCTGTTGAACTTTGTATGTTTTGAAAAACATCACTGCAGTACTGGAAGAGATTCAATCCTTTCAAAAGAGAGACCACAAAAGATTGCTTTCATCTTTTTCACGTCACTGTAGAGGCTAATAAAAGTTGATATTGCACAGACCAAAGGTGCACTTTGGTGGCGCTGGGTTCAAGGTGTGGGATGGCAAGAGCAGCTCTGTAGCACCTTCTCCACTCCCCAGATCATACTTTTTAAATTAGGACAAAAGGGGAATATGGCAAAAAAGTTGCAAGAACCCTTTAAAATATTCTCATGCATAGCTGGATTAACTTCTTTCCTTTTTACAGTACACTGAAAAAAAGAGCCACGAAGAACAGATGAGACTCCAGTGCCACAGAAGCAGGTTTTCATAGGAATTATGGGTCTTATCTCAGTCCCTGCTGTATGCAATAACAAAATCTTCTCTACAGCAAAAGGAAGCACACCCAAACTTCATCTGCATCCTCCAGTAGGCGTAGGGTCCATATGAGTTGTATTTTTGAGCTTCTCTGCAGCAAAGAAAGCAAGAGCTCTTATTAACTGTCCCTCACAAACTGATGCCCCAAAAACAATAATTTTCTTACTACAGTCTACTTGGAAGTGCTTTGGTATTGCAGCTTGAATGATGCATCCAAAATTCAGGTTTTGATTGTTTTTCTTTATAGTGAGAAGAACTCCATGCTCTCATCTTAATGGACTAACCTGTCTGCACACATAACTGCAGCGCTAGACTTGCAGGTTACCCAAGTAACCTCCTCTGTTTGCACGGGGTGAGTGGTGAACATTGTCTACCTGGATTTTCCAAGGTTTTCAGTGCAATTTCCCACAGCTGCCTCCTATGGTGGGCTGTGTGATGGGTGGGGAACTGACTAATGGGCTGTACACAGAGGGCAGTGGCAAATACAGTCTTTTCAAACTGGCAGCCTGGTCCCCCAGGGATCAATATTGAGCCCAACACTGTTTAATATCTTCAAAAGTGATCTGGAAGACGGGATCAAGTGTATCCTGATGGAGTCTGACAATGAAATCAAACTGAGAGGGGAAGTGAACACTTCCAGAGAGCACTGCAGGAAGACCTGGATAGGCTGAAAGAGTGGCCTGATAAGAACCTTACGAAATTCAACAAGGACAAAAGTAAGATCTTGCACCTGGGAGAACATAATCCAGGAGTGCAGCACAGGCTGGGGTCTACCTGGCTAGGGGGCAGCTCCATGGAAATGGACCTGGGGTCCTGGTGAACAAGATCAGCATGAGTGAGCAGTGTGCTGCTGAAGCAAACCAAGCCAGTGGGATGCTGAGTTGCATCAACAAGGAAGCCACCAGCAGAAATAAAGGAGTGACTGTCCTATTTTACTCAGTATTTGTCAGGACACACTTGGAATACTGTGTTTGGTTCTGGTCCCCGCTATGCAAATAAGATGTGAACAGGATGGAGAGGGTCTAGAGAAGGGCCATGTGTGCCCTGTGAGGAAACACTGAGAGTTGGGTTTGTTCAGCCTTGAGGAAAGAAGGCTCAGGGGAGACCTTGCCACCATATTCCAGCATTTATGGGGTGGCTCCAAAGCAGATAGAGACTCTCTTTTTACAAGGAGTCACATGGAAAACACAAGAGGTAATGGGTACAAGTCACCCCTGGGGAGATTCCAATTGGACACAAGAGGAACATTTTTCACAATGAGAACAATCAGCCATTGGAATAATCCCCCAGGGAAGCAGTGGATTCCCCAGTATTGGACAGTTTTAAGATCCAGCTGGGCAGGGTGCTGAGATGTCTTGTCTAGACTGTGTTTTTGCCAAGAAAGTTTGGACTAGATGATCCTTGAGGTCCCTTCCAAGCTGGTATTTTATGACCCTATGAAGATACTGATGTTTTCCTGGAGTTGAAACTGTCCATGAAACTTCAGCTTTAAGGAGCAGTTGAGGAGCAGCCCCCACTCTCTTCCCTCCCTACCTCCTTGCCTTCCCTAAGCTCTATCAGCTGACTACATCAGTTTTGTCAGCTTTCCTCCTCAGTCCTAGAGATTATAACTGGAAATGGCATCATCTTTAAGGTAAGGATGTACTCCACAAAACATTGAAGGAGGGAACAGGATTAATGGAAAACCTTTTAAAAGCCTCAAGGCTTTAAACTTTGGCAGCACTGCTCCATGGGTACCATGAAAAACCTGAGTTGTTTGCACAAACAACATGCAATCTTTGTATATAACTTTGACTAATTTTTCCTTATCCTTCTCCCAAATTAGTATTGCCAGATTCTCACTAGCCTTCCTTCCCTATTGTCCACCAAGCCTTGAGCATCACTAGACTCCAGCTGTCTTTGACTTCAACTTCTTAAGTGTACTTCCTTCATACACTTTTCTTGTTTTCCTTTCAAGAAAGTCAGTTCCACTGTAGCTGCCCAGCACAGATTCCCCTTCCCCCTGCCCAGTAGTTTAGGCTGTATCCTATAAGGATTTCCAGGTCACATGTCCAAGGATGTGAGACCAAGACAATTTTTTGGAGGTTTCTAAAGCTAGTTTTCTAAGTGTGACTGCTTGTGCTAGACTTCAGCACCTGTGTTTCTCCCTGCCAAGTCCTGTTTTAGACTCCCACTTACTAAGGCAAGGACAGTCCTTTAGTTCACACTTTGTAACACAGACCAGACCTGTAAGTTGGGTTTCTGCTCTTTCTCAGGACCTTACCTCAGTGTCCAAAGTCTGTATTAGAAGGAGCTGAATAACGATGATGGCATTACGCAGGGGACTGAGGTGTTACAACCTCCTTTGCCTGATTTTGGTCAAGTTTGACTCTGCAGGCTCCTTCAGAAAGTTGAGATAACTGCTTTCATTCCACATTTCCACTGGGTTGGGAGCAGCACCATCATCAGCAGCAAAAAGAAAAGCAAAGATTTAATTGAGCTTCTCAGCCATGACTTTTTTATTCCTGAATGTCCTTTCTACACCTTGGTCATCCAACTATCTTGCAATTCCTGCTGCTTCCTGCCTTTGAGTATTTACATAACATTCTTGCTGTCAGCATGAGCATTCGTTCCAAAGTGTCCTCAAGTTCTTATTTTGCCCTCTTAATTTCCTGTTTACAGTTGACCTGAGTTGCTTTATGACCATTCTGGTTCTCATTTGAGCATTCCCATTTTTAAGTATTGACTTCCCCCCCTTAAATGGTAACCTACCTGACTTTTCTATTGAGTCTTTTCTATTTTCTACTTTCTTCTGTTTTGTACTTCCATCCAGGGTTTCTGTTGTTCCCTTTTTTACTTGTGCTGCACCATTTAATTGAGTTTCTGATCTAGTATCTTTGAACAGTCTTCATGCTCCTGGAGAGCTTTGGAATTGGTCTTCATAGCTTGATCAGCTCCATAATTTCTGCACAGTTCTCTTCTTTGCAATCGAATAAATACATCATGACTCTATTTGGCTTATTCCTTCCCACTATAGTGTTAACCAAGTAGCATTTTGAATATGACTAAAGAGCAGCCCTTTAGCTAGTATGTCATGTACTAGGTCCCACACCCCTTGAAGAGTACAGGAAAAGGTTCTTGAAGTACTTCCTGAAACTGTTTATTCTGTGTTCATGCATTTGTTCATTCTCTGTGGAGGGAGCTTGAGACTTCTACAGTCACCGGTCATAAATTCTCAGGTCCTGTAATCTGAGAGACAATTTTCTAGTGCTGTCATCAGCCTGATTGTGGTGTTAGTATCATTACAGTATTTCAATCCAGAAACACTTTACAATGAGTCTCTTTCCCATGGTATGTTACTCCTACTACAGTTCATATAGTCCTTCAAGTACAGGGAAGCAAAGAGAGAGCATCTTTATCTGTCCAACAATTAAAAAACAACCAGTGCAGACCACCAGTATTTCAGGTCCATGTGAAGAGAGCTGAGTCTCTTCACATAAAGGGTTCTGTGTGTAGGCTTTCCAGTTTGGGTGGAAACGCAGTGGTGGTTCTCTCCAGAGTTTCGTGTTCCTAATGTGCACTGCTCAACAGCAAGTGGAGTCTACCCCAGAGGAGGTTGTATTTCACTGACACAGTGCACAAAAGCTCTGTTTGGCCGATACTTTATTAAATGCTTCTCCTGTGATCACTGTTCTTGATAAACTCTATTGCAGAGGAGTCTTGGCAGGAGTTTTGGGGTTTTTTAATGCAATTATAGATTTTACGGAAGTTAATCTGGCAAATAAAACACAGACTAATAGTAAATGGGCTTCATAGTCAGACTGTGCAATGAAAAGATGTTCTTGCACTTAATAAGTGTTTTAATAGTATGGAACATTTTATTTTCCTTTCTTTAGAGGAAATTCTGATTTCTCATCTGATAACAAAGCAATGTTTGATCCTCTCTGTACATTCATCACCATGGTACCAAAGTGCCTTACAGAGAAATTAGGCAGGTGGTTGGCAGTCTTTTCCTTGAGACTTTCAGCAGAAGTGGCCCTTGAAGGATTCTGACAGCCTGCCCGTGTCAACCTATTGGTATTGTTAGTATTACATTGGCATATATACATCAATGAAACAAACCCAAGATTTCTGAGCTGCCTGGATGCCGCTGTGACAGATGGCTGGGAATAGGAAAATTGCCCAAAAGCATTTCTGCATGCAGCAGTGCTGCTAGTTGAAACAAACCTGAAGAAATTTGTTCCCCCTGAAGACATTATTGGATGCTTCAGAAGATGGAACTATCACTGATAATGTGGCAAAGTTAGTGAAGCACTGAACTCTTGGCAATTTCAGAGATAGGTTTCAAATGTCTTGGGCTGAGCTTGTTACTTCCTGAAGAGATTAGCACAGAGCTATTGCAGTATCTGTGAGATTGCCCATCATCCTCAAGGGAACAAGTTCCTCTGGACTGCCAGACAGGACACTCAGCAGCATGGGAAAGTATTCATTTACATTCATGAAAGTCAATAATGAAAGGCCAGAAATGGACCCTCCAGCAAAAGATAGGAACATTTTTTAATCAAAAATAACTTTTCTAGTTCTCTTTCTCCTTTACCACACCTCCCCACCCTCCATCCACACCCCCTGCCAGCTTTTGCAGTGGCTTCTGAGGTGCTGTGCAAACAGTACACAGAATTCATGTAAGTCTTCCCATTCTGCTAATTCCAGTTGACCACAGATGGATGTAACAACAGCATTCAAGGAGAAGATTCTGTGATTTGTTTTCTGAAAGAAGAACACTTACTTTTTGCTTTGAGCTCATCTTGCTGTCATAAGTATTTTTATTTATCATTGTCCTCCCCTTTCCACCCTACAGCAGTTTCTTTCCTCCCATAAGCCACAGTGTGGATAAAGTGCCACAAGATTAAATCTAATGACAGTTCCATTTCCAGAAAGTGGAAACAATTTAGTTTCCAGAAGAAGCTGGATATGCTGCTCTGGTGGAAACAACCATTAGTCAGAGGAGAAATACACACGTGTTCATCTCCAAGGTACCTTTTTTGAGTTAAGCAACATTAACAGAGATGTAAGCAGATGCAAGGGAGCAAATACTGTGGATAAAAAAAATATCTGGCATGAAAATTACCCTTTCAAACAAAACCACTAAATAATCAGATGTTTGGACAGCAGATTATATTACTCCCTCACTATTAACATGCATTAAGATGGTAGAAAGCCATTTTTATCTGATCTGCTATGAAACATGGTGAGAAAAACAGAAAAACATCATCTTAAATTTTCAGAGGATTTTTAAAAACCTTGGCACCATGTCAGGCAGTGTGTGGTATATATTACAGATAGCTCAGTTGCATCTAACAAACATGCCTTAAGGTTTCATTTTTCCACATGCCATTTTGCAACAGCTGGCATGTTGGGTTTTTTCTTCTTTTCTCCCTTACTAATACAAAATTCTTGAGTGGGCTAGCTGTGAATTCCCATCTTTCCAAGCAGAAAGCATCCAATTCTGCTTTTTTTTTTTCTCCACATTTTGAAGAGCTAGACATGAGACACAGTGGGGAACTGAGCTGAGAGAATTAATTTCTTCATCTGAGGGGAATCTGAGTTACAGCGGGGTAGTCCTGTGCAGAGATGAACATCAACAGTATCTCTTCATTAAATGGTGCTTCTCCTTTTGTGAAAGGAAAGAAAACCCTAGATTCATGGACACAAAAGTTATTCTGGATGCCAGGACACTGAGAATCAGGTATTTCCATTCTCCCCATGCCTACCAACAAGAGGGTGACCCAGGAGCTGGGCAGAAGAACAGTGGGAAAGTAGACAGGTTTCCAGCAGAATTCCTAATACATTCCAATGAAATAATGTAATCTAAAGAAATTATTTCTACCTGAAAGAATCACAAATCTGATAAAAGCATGTCTGTCTCTGAGCACACCTAGCTGGACTTGTTTATGATCTAGAAGCTCTTAATTGTCTCCCCTCCCTGTAACTATATTGCACATATCAGCATATCTCCTCCTTTTATGAATTTGTCAATAAATTTGTTGTTCTTGTTTTAGCTCTCTGGGCACTGTGCCAGTGATGGAAATCGGACTGGATATCCCAATCTTAGCTGAATAAAGACATAAATGGGAAAAGTGAAGACGATAAATTGGGTTCAGTGGGGACATGCAAGCTTGGCACCACCTCAGGTAGAACAAATGTAAAAACCAGCATTCCAGATCCTGAGGAAGAAGTTCACAAATAGATGAACTGATCCAAAGTACTAAAGAATGAAACCAATACTTGGAAATGGTGGGATGGGGAGAAGAAGGGAGCCTGCTCCAATACCCAAACTAAGTTCACTTTAAGTGCTAATCTGGTGAGTAGTAGACACAATCATATTTCTAAAGAATTTTAAAAGGTCGATGAACATCACAGAAATGTAAGCCTCTTGGTTACTTAGAAACAGAGCTCAGTGATTCAGAGCCACTTCTTAAACCTATCTTTGCTTTTCACAGTCCCTCCAATGCAGGTAATAGAAGACTGATTCAGTCTATCTGACACAGACTGTCAAGGTCTGTACTTACCCCTGTGCCTCCCCACCTCCTTCATTTCCTTCTCTGAAGCGATGTATTTGTGAATCCTGGATTGGATCCCAGCCAGGAATATCTGAAAATGCAGTCTCATATTGCCCAAATCCATAAGGAGGAAACTATTCAGACAACTGATGCACCCTCAGGGCAGAACATTAAATTGATCCTTTGGCAAGGAACACCATGTGTAGCTTTACACAGCAGTTCCCATAAATACCACTAAGATTATCAGCCAAAGCATAGATTATCTTGAGCTGTGGTTGTCTTTGAGGAGCAGCTATGAGAACAGTTTGTACTTTGTGCAGGTACTTGTCCAGGCTATATGTTCTCCCCAGCCCACCACCCTGAACTCTGTGCCTTGAGAAGAGCTGGTGACAATGTCTCATGGTGTTTATCCAAGGTGACTGCTTTATGGGAGCATGGCAAATCACCCTGTGGAAATGTCACTGTTGGGTAGTCAGAAGGGAATAGCTCAGATATTCTCTTGCCATAATTGACTGGAGGAGAAGTAGCTATTGCTTCCTATGTCTCCCATTATTTTCTTCTAAATGTTGAAAGACCTCAGGGTAGATTGTGCTGGTCTTTCTGTGGGAGCTGGAGCCTTGATGTCCTTTCTGCATTTTCTTAGCCAAGGGAGTGGCCTCCACTGGAACACTGCATGTTCCAGCTCCCCCTTTTCCATCCCTAGACGTTTTCAGTCAGCTTGCATTTCTGGGTCAGCACTATATGCAGCTGTGTGTACATGTGGAGTTGCATATGTATTCACATACACATTCCAGGTCTGAGTTATAGTTTGAACTACAGACAGACCAAACCAGGTCATTTTCTGAGTTGCCTCCGTCATTCTGCAGAAAGTTACTGTTCCCAAACAATTTTGCTTGGAATTTAAATGCAGTGTATACAAGCTTTAAAAAGTGCATTTTCCATAATTTTTTAAAGAAAGTCTTAAAACATTAGCATATATTATTACTTCCTTTTCCTGGAAACCCTGCTGGCTGCCACTATGCATGATTTCATGGAATAAGAATTTTCCTCTCTGAGAAATATAAACAAGACCCTTCAAGTTTTTCAGCATAGTATTTGTCACCCTCTATTCTAATTTTTATCTCATGGCCCCTCTTTGGTAACTGGTTACCTATTAAGCCATAGAGTAGCCTTAAGAAATTCACTCTGATGAATCATTCTTTGTGATCAGGACAAATTAAGTGTTTGTTTTAACTCTGGGTGCAGGGTACATTTTTGTATATGCTTGGCTATTTTTTTGCTTGCCTCTAAGTTATTTACCAGGCAACAATGGCACCCAATGTCATCATCCATGACAACATCTGCTGGTATTGAAACAGTCCTCTCAGCAGATGCCTCCAAATTAGTATATGGTGGCACAGCGTCAGTGAAATTTTTAAAACTTGAGAAGGGAGTTAAATAGGTTTCCTCAGTTCATGTGCATCTCTCTAGGGATGCATAAACCCCAAGAGATGCAGAGATTTGGATCAAATTCAGTGTAGCAACCGAAGTTCTCGTGATCTGGAATCTAGCTGGCACATTACAAAATCCTTCAATACAGTCTTTCAGTTTTGAGTGGGCTGGTGATATCTGCATTTTCAAATTCCTGCTTGCATTTGAAATCAGGAATAACATCACTCTGAAATTCCACCTCCAGAGAGATACCAGATTTCTCCACAAGTATAGGGTGAAGGATGAGGATTCCGTTCCTATTCAGACTGATTCATCCTCCACAAGGCTCTGAAGAAGTTAAATCCTCAGTCTAGTAAAGATTGTGGTCTTGTCAATCTTTTCATTTCTTTTTTTTTTAAGGTGCCAGACATAAAAATAAAGAAGATGTATCAGCACACTTCCCTAGAAGCTGAGCTTCCTGATTAAGAATAAATGCAGGATATACAGTGTATTTCATGCTGAAATGCATTCCCTTCTAGAATTTCATTAATACAATTAGCCATTAGCAAGATCTCCACACACACAGAGAGGACTCGGATCAGGAAATAATAATAGAAACGGCCACATACTGTTAAAATGTGGAGAGGGAGAAAACCACAAAACAAGAGCCAACTGTTGTGTTTGTATTGTCCTGATACTGCTCCATGTCTGTCTCTAGTCAGGCTGAGAAGACAGAATGAGTGAGCATGTTGTAAAATGCCCAGCAGGAGCTATGATGCCATGGGTTTGTGCTCTTTATCACTGTGCAGCAGTGATGGCTGATCCTGGGATGCTGCATTTCACCAGTTTAGTCCAGGATACTTATATGTCACTGCTTTTTTGGAGCACCTCACACATCCATAAATTAGAATTATTTCAGTGACAGGAAATTCTTTCATCTTTTTGATGTATTGCAAATAGCAAATACTACAAACACCAGTGACAAGCCTGAGCACTCAAGTGTGAAAATTAATTTGAAAGTTCCCTACATTTGGTGTGGCTTGGGGCCATCTAAGTACAGGAACCTATTCTGTTTTTTTCCCCTGCAACGTTTTTCTTTTTGGGTGTAGGAAGGACTTCTATCAGACAGGCACGTGCAACAAGTACACGAGTGCTTGGTTGTACTCTTTTTGCATTTTTTCACCTGTGGTGTGTAGAAAACCTGGCTTCAAGACAAGGTTTAAGGCATTCTTCAGTGCTTGGGGTTAGCTTGGGGTTACCTGAATCTGGCGCTTTGAGGAAAGTCTTCTCTATATAGTTTTTACATTCTATTGAGTGAATTTCAAAGTTTGCCATTTTAATGTGTTATACAAATAATCATTGTATCTTCCAGCAGTACTTGCAGATATTTCTGACACCCCAGTGAGGAGTCAGGTTCTAAGGTGTCAGGGCTAAAATGAGTAGATACCTGGGAAATTTGTGACTCTGGGGGTACCAACATATCTTGGACTGAGTATTGTAAGAGAAAAGATACAGATTGATGTCCAGAATGTAATGAGAAGCAGCCACTCTACTTATTTCAGTTTCAAAGTAGATAGTTTCAGAGGAGTTCCTGATATACAAATAAATATGTACAACTTTTCCTTCCTGAATGACAAAGAAACATCTCCCCACATACTTCTGATTTTTTAAAATCAGGAATCAATTTTATTGTCTGTGTTTTAGCTACAGCTGGGTCTTATGGCTGAAGGTTTTTTCTTCTCCCACTGAGTCTAATTTTCTCAAAACTGAAACAAATCATATATCTCTCTCCATGATCAGGCTGCAATGATGTTGTCATATTTATTTTTATCTTCTCTTGTACAAGCCTTATTAAATAGTGGCTATTATAAGGTTTTTCAATTTAGACTTAATTGGCAATCTGAAGCCTACCATTTTTTTGCCATTCATCATAATGACTTTAAAACGTACTCTGCCTAAATTCTGGATCCAGTAAATCAGGAACAGAGTATAGCTCTATGAAATAAAGAAATCTAAGGAGGGAAGTAAAATATCTGAGTAGAACCTGCTTGAAATCCAGCCATGTTCTTATGTTGAAGGCTGGAAAGTTTGTTCCCCAGTAAGAAATTGCTGTGCTCAGTTCTAAAAAAAAAAACTCTGGTGGACAGATAAACTGAAGTCAAATTGTAAATATTTGGGAGTGTTTTTGTGGCATGTATCGAGAATGGACACAGAAACACATTGCTGAGCAGGACCTTAAAGTAACCATATGTTCTCAATGTGTCTTTTCTTTCTGCTTTCCTTGGTGAATAGGATTATCTGTTTTCACCTTCTAGTTACACTCAAGAGAGTATTTGTGCCAGCTGAGCTAGGAAGGCTGTACACAGGCTAGTAGTGCCATGCCAATACTCACTAGAAACACACCTCAAACAGGGTACAAATTCCTCTCTGGAATATCTGTTTCTCAACTATGCTTGACCCTTTTTTTTTTTTATTTCCAGAATTGCCCCTTCCTTGCTTTTCTGTCTCCTTCCAGAGCTGAATGCTGTGCTTCCCATGCCAGTTCCTACTTGGATCACAAGCCTTTGACCCTTGTCTTTCATTCTAATGCTCTCTCCATAAAATTGATTGCAAGGCTTAAAGCCACTGTGTAAAACAATCACATTTGCATCTTGAAGGGGCACATCTTCTTCTTTAAATGTTCAAGATATCATATGAACATTCATAGAACTAAAATTATCTGCCTCTCCCCTACCTTCCAAGATCAGTACATACCAGACTAGAGAAAGATACAGTTTTTGTAAAATTTGCAGTTATAACTGAAGTTTACTTCAATTGCCTCAGTTGTCCTGATGTCTACTTGGTTTATTTAATCAATCCTAACATGAGCTCTCTTTGAGGATTTCTGAAATATATATATATATGTAAATTTTTTTCATGTTGTACTTTATGACCTCAAGGCTCAGACCCTTATTTACAGACTTCTTATTCACTTTTTTTGGCAAGCAGATTTTGCGCTAGTTTGCTCAAGACCTGAAAGCAGCATCAAGGATTAGAGAAATCTGAAATTCATCATCTACAGCTCCTCAAGTGTGAATTTAATATGAGAGAAAGCTGACAGTGTTATTGCTGCCAGGGTATATGGCTCTGAAACCATTCAGCAGGGCCAGAATGAATTAGGTTTATATCTGAAAAAGACGCCTATTGACAAAAATGCATCAGCCCATTTCTCAAGGGAAATTCAAAACCATTCTTTTCCAGGATTCACATACAGGGCTTTGGAAAGCATTTGCTTTACAAACAAAACCAGACATATTGCTTCCTCTCTGGTTGCACACATCAACTCAATATTGTAATAGATTTAACCAGAGGCACCAGTAACCCATGGTTTGACCAGAGCAAATTATTTGTAATGAATACTTACAAACTAGATTAATTTAGTGTCATTCCTCTCAAAGTGACTGGTTTCCCTGTGGAGGTGTTTCACCCATTGTTAACCATGAAAAACCACCTTCGAGGATGATTATGAGGGACCAGCTCCATTAGAGTCACATCCAGAGAGAGTTTTCTATCACACTGCTTCCTACTTCCTCCTATTGCTCTTGGAGAAGTTGCAGTGAACTACTTGAGATTTTATTATCTGAACTATGGGATCAGTCATAATTAATGGGAAATTGTTTGTTTCCTGGCAGGATGATGCCACGTCTGGGGAAGTGGGTAAACTGATCATGATGATGGTCTCTCCCTTTGGGTGAGGAAAACTTGGAAGAAAAGCTGGGGAAGCCACACATGCTTTTATTTCTTCAGTAAATTGTGGCAATTGGAAGCCAAGTAGCAGAGAGAGTTACAGATCTTACACTAATGATATTGATTTTCCTTTCTGGGACACACAGCCCCTCTACAAAACATTGCTCAAAGAAAAATATTACACATCTGCTAAGCTATGCTTAACGGAAGTATTTATGTTAACTCTTAGACTAAGCAGCGTGACATATAGCAAATACCTAGCAATAATCATATGATTTACTGATTTTCACCATCACTACAGTTATACTTGTAATCTCGCATACTGAAATTGCAGAGCTTTAGCAGAGGTCCTAACAATCTCTGTTAAGCTTTTAGAAGTTACTCTTGTACGTTTCAGAGAGCATGTTTATATAATGAGTTTTTAGACAGGTATATAGATATAGATTTATTTTTGTAGATAAAGTATCTTTTGCATTTTAAAGAAACTGGATGGGAAAAAAAATTGTAATAAAAGAGGACCCAATTTCCTTCTCCATTTGAAGAAACATGGCCAGGATCTAATAAGCTGTGTTATGGGGAAGGATAACTACTGATCAAAGCAGCTGCAAAATTACACATAAGCCAGGGAACACAGTTTCAAGGACCCTGATACCTTTCATCTTCTTTTATCATCTCTGGATAAGCTGAGGAGTATCCAGAAGGGCACACTCTCAAGAGTGTACCCTCAGCCAGTTTGCTGATGACACAAACTGGGAAGAGTGGCTGACACACCAGAGGGTTGTGTTGCCATCCGGAGGGATCTGGGCAGGCTGGAGAAATGGGCTGATGGGAACATCATGAAGTTCAACAAGGGAAAGTGTAAAGTCCTGCACCTGGCAAGGAGCAGCCCCAGGCACCAATCTATGCTGGGGGATGCCCTGCTGGAAAGATGCTTTGCAGAAAAGGACCTGTGTCAAACACAAGCCAGCAGCATGTCCTTGCCACTGGGGCAGCCAGTGGTATCCTGGTCTGCATCAGGAGAAGTGTTGCCAGCAGGTCCAGGGAAGGGATCCTCCCCCTCTGCTCAGCACTGGGGAGCCCTCAGCTCATGTGCTCAGTCCAGGTCTGGGGATTCTCAGTGCAAGAGGCCCTAAGACACACTGGTGATAATCTAATGAAGGGCCACAAATATGACAAAGGGACTGGACTATCTCTCTATAAGGAAAAGCTGAGAGAGTTGTGACTGTTCAGCCTGGAAAAGAGAAGGCCAGGGGGATTTTATCAATGTTTTAAGTATCCAAAGGGAGGGTGCAAAGAGGACAGAGGCTCTCTGACAGAACCAGAGGTATGGGAGCATAGTAAAATACATGAGGTTCCCTCTGAATGTCAAGAAACACTTCTTCACTGTGACGGTGACCAAGCACTGGCACAGATTGTCCAAGGGGGTTGTGCAGTCTCCATCCCTGAAGATACTCAAAAGCTTTCTGGATGTAGTCCTGGGCAACCAGCTCTGGGTGTCCCTTGCTTGAGCAGCAGGGATTTCACCAAATGATCTCTAGAGGACCCTTCCAACCTCAGCCATTCAGTGATTCTGTGAGAATCACAGGTCAGGCTGACCTAGTAAGGATTCCGAAACAGTCCCTTGGTTTCCATGTCATTTGAGCAAGTGAATTCTGCTTAGGGCCCTTGGAGGGAGGCAGAATGGGAGGGAGGAGGAGATCTAAGTCTGCATGAACATCTATGTGTTCTAGACACTAAATCATCTGGTTCTTGGAGTGAGAATGAAAAGTGTAGGAACCTGTGAGGGGACAAAATTACTGCCAGTAGCTCTGAAGGGAGACAAAAAGAACTGGGTGGACCCTGCCCACAAGGACTACTGAGAAATACTTTCTCATGTGTATGGTTCCATGAGATGAGATGCCACCTCTCTACACCTTCCCAAACAGAACTGTCTGAATGCATGAGTGATCTCCCAGGGCTCACTGCCTTGAAAGTGGCCACTTCTTCACTATATTGGCTATGGAAGCATATTAAAGGAAGCAGCAAGTACCAGAGAAAAGAAAGACTTGTGGGTCATGCTGTAGAAGCAGCACCAGAGAAGGTGGCAGCAGTTCATTGAGCTTAAACACATGATGAGGGAGATAGACGATTTTTTTTCAATTAAAAAACCTCCAGTGTTTTCCTGGGCAAATCCTTCATTCTCATCTGAAACCATATTTAACAACAACATGTTTCAAAGAGTCAGTGGTACAGGGGCTTAATGAAAAATATCCTGCAAGCATGTGAGAAGACCTTTCTCAGTGAGATGATTAAGAGGAGTAAAATGAGGAGAAAAAGAAGTTTTTTAATTTTGCTACAGCTTTTCATGGCTCTGGACCTTATTCTGCTCAGGTTGGGTTTAGATGTATGATTTGATCTTCATTTTCATACTTCTTTCCAGTTATCCTACAACTGAGAGGAAACTTCCCAGGTGAAAGATTCATGAATGCAGAGTACAGACCAGGCTTACCTCAGTCCTTGCTGCCTGTGTAAAATGCTGCCAGGTCAGAATGGTAGCTTTTATATCCAAATCTTTTGATATAAATGTGTGAAATGGGCAGAACTCATCCTTGCACTTTGATACACCAAGACCTGAATTTCTATTAGGACAAAATTTGACAGTAGAACATTCTTCTAGCATTAATAACTCTTGTACCTTCGTGTAACACGAGATGATATTGCTAGTCATAACATGAAAGTTCCACAAGTCTTTTCATAACATGAAAGTTCCACAAGTCTTTCTCTAACTGGCAGAAGAGAAATCATGCCAAGTTTTGCAGCTCATGAGTTTTGGGACAGGGAAGAGAATTGGAGAGGGTCTGTGAACTGCCTTTGCCAATTACAAGATTAAATGGAGACACACGTCTTAGTTCAGTATAGATTTTATCAGTGCACAGAATAGCCCATCAGGCTCCATTTTCACCAGTTTTACACATCTTTTTGCAATTAACACATGGTTCAAAGACTGGAATAAAAAATCATCGATACCTCATGTTTATGTCATCTGGCATTCATCCATAATTTCTCCCTGAATTATTCCATGTTGTCTGAGAACAACATTTGACAACAGCAGTCTTCAAAGGATTAGTCCTGCAGGAGCTGTGTAAAGCAGATTCTGCAAACTCTTACATGGATAGTCCTGGTTCAGTCAGATGATGATTAACGAGGAGAGCCAATCCAAAACAACTGAAGTAATGCAATGTCTTTTTAATGATTTCATGCTGCTAGGCTGAAATACTTGATTTTGTGGATTTCAGTGGTATAATGCCTAAGAGTTAGGTGTGCATCTAACACCACAGGATCTTCAGCACTCCATGCAGTCATGTTACACATGTGCAGGAAAACCTGCCTATAAGGGACCCTTCCACAAAACTGGTGTCTAAGGATGCAGGAACAATGAAAGCTGCAATTCTTCGTAATGTCACTGACATTTAGATTTTCAGTGTATATTAGCTTTAGAGAAATTCTACATTGATACCCAATCTTGATTTATAGTTTTTCTAATTGACTTAGGTTTCTTACCAATTATACTGGTCCTGGTGATCTGATATTCCTAGGCCTGTTAAGTCATTTTTTTTTCTGTCCATATTAACCAAAAAATTCAAGAAAATTAAGCCAAAGAGGACCATTCTTAGAAAAGCATCTATTCATTGAAATAGTGGGGAAATTTAGCTTTTTAAAAAGAAATAAAGATTATTTATGCATTATTGAATATTGCTGTAATTATTATAACACCATATTCCTATAAGAAGGAAAGAATTTCTGGAATGTAAAATTTTGATATTATGATGGTAGTTTGTTAGTACTTTAGTTAAAAGTTATGGCAAATATAAACAAGACCAGTCCTACATCTGCCATGTATTGTCTTAATTCAAGTTTATGACAATACATTGAGTGGTATCAGCCTCTGGCAGAGCTTTACTGATGTGAATGTCTGCTTCACATAGTCTGGCACAGCAGCAAAATGCTGGGCTAAGGCTCAGCCCAAAGTCCATTGTACTGCTCTGCTGAAATTACTTGCAAGAAATGATAATGTGCAGCTGCACAGTCACTGTTTTGTACACCAGCTTAGCATTGTGAAACGGGGCATTTCCAGGGGATATATAGAAGTATTTGTACAATTGTGAGACACATTGCTTAGGTTTAACCTAGATGTATGTATTGGTTTGAAAACAAACCAGTGGGAGATCACAAGTCAAGATTGAAATTAAAAATAAGTGAAATAATACAAGGAAAAGCACTGACAAAGTCAGATACAACCTAACACCCTGTTAGGGTGGTAGTAGCAGTCCAACTGAAGTAGTCCAGTTGAAGCGTGATCCTGTGAAGGTCTAGTCTCCAGCTGAAGATCCAGTAGTAGCTCTGGTCCTCTGGGAACCCAGTAGACAGGGCTGCTCAGGCAGTCCAGGCCAGGTTATATCCAGGTGGGAACACCTGGCTCCTCCCTCTTCGGCAGAGCATCTCACAATGGGATGAGATAAGTCCATGAGTCACACGGTGGGTCCCTGATGGCCCATTGCCTGTCATGCGGGGTGGGTCGTTAACAGCTGATAATAGCTAACGGATGGCCCATTGCCTGTCATCCGGAGTGGGTGATAGCAGCTAATGGCCCACAGCTGGTGGTAATAGAATACTTAACTACATCAATATTGCAACCTAGGACAATGTACAATGAAGCCAAGGTACAAAACATGCAAAGAGATCCTCGTAGATGTGGCAAACCTGTGTGTTGTAGGCAAATGCTGTAGCTCTGTCTACACTGCAGGTACTGCACTCTGAGCTGATGGAAGATTTCTATCCAGCTGGACTGTGCTGTCTCATGTGGCAAGCAGTGTTTACATCACCTCACAAACACTGGTGCTGACGATGTGGGGCAGGTATACAAGGTGAAGTTCTCAGGAGCAACATGATTCCCTATGAGGATGAGCCATGGGTGATATCTTTCCTGTCCTGTATGTCTGGTTTCCTTTGCAAAGACCCAGGAGTGCAGGCAGGCAGACGCAGCACAGAACAGCAACACCTCAATCTGAACAAATGCTGACCAAGAGCTGTGAGACACAAGACTAAGAAATGCAAAGAGTGAGACTGAAAAATTAAGGCTAATTTTAGCTGATGCTAAGACATTTGCCATCAGGTGTGGACTTAAGTTTCTTGAGAGGTTGAACAAAAACAACACAAAGGATGTTCTCTCCTTGCCAGTCTGGGGTAAGTAACAGTAACTCCAGTGCCTCAGCCTGAGCTAAGTCATGCCTCTATAACTCACTGTGTATGAGATGGTTTAAATTACTTCAGTGAAAGTATTGGGCAGAATGTTTAACATTAAACAAAAAGAAATACTTCTTTACACATGACTACACTGTAGATTTCAATAATACTGCTTGGTGTCAGCTCAAAACTACAAGCAGATTGATGAGAGCTTTGGAAAATCCATGAGTGCATTAGGAGCTGTCAGCTCTACAAATCCTTAAACAGACCTTAAACAGCTCAGAAATCGGGGAATGACAACAGAGACATATATAGGAACTTTGCATTACATCACATTTGTCTTGGTTTTATGGTTAGAGTCAGAGCACTGAGCTGAATGAGCCTTTAAGAGTGTCTGAGATGTCTGTGTTCACATCTGCGAGTACCAAACCAGACACTTAAAATGGATGTTGAGACATTACTTACATAGTCAGCTTCTTACCTGTATATTTTCATACTTTTTGCTAGTTTGTTATTTAAAAATTCAGTTAAGGAGAATGTCACTTGCTTGAAAGGCACTTAGAGTATTTAGTCTTAACCTTACCAGGAAAGATTTCCCAGAGAACTGATTTGCAGAATCTTGCTGGAGAATATCACTTAAATACTGCTGGACCTTCACAGAACCCATTCAAAACAAACATCCACATGACTCCACCTCAGTAGTCTCTCCGCCTGTCTTTCCATGTGGGTTGTGACTGTTCTCTTCCAGACTCTTCTACATCATATTTTCTAATTTGCTGAAACAAATGTCATGACCACCACCATCAAAAGCCTTTCCAAAGTCAAATAATACAATAGCAATTGCTTTTCCTTTGTCTGCAGCATCTGTTACCCATCATAGAATTAAAGTGAATTATTCTGATAGTCTAGTCTATTTCACTCTCCCTGTGTTACCCTTCAGGAAGTCTGGTAGTTACTTGTACCATTACTTCAGTTTTCAGAAACAGAAGCTTTGCTGATTGGTTGTATTTTCTTCCTGTCTTTTTAAAGCTCTCTACATGTTTACTCTTCCCATTGGATGAAATGCCACCTATTTTCCATAAATTGTCAAAAGTGGTTTTTAATACCTCTGAAATTTCACCAGACAGTTCAGGATGTGTCCTAGGACACAAAGGTGCTATCCTTGCCTTGGCACTGATCACTCTGTTAACAAAGCTAATTAATAGTGGTAAGCCAATCAGCTGTCTGATGATGGAGGAGGTCTGTGGAGCCACACTGAGCCATGCTATTTATCCATAGACTGGGGCACATCAAACAAAACTTTAGAAATGCCACCATTGCACCTTTAACTTTCCAAATGTGCACTCTGTTGTTCTGACCCTCTGTTCTCTGTGCAACATCTGTATTTATAAGTGACTCTTTCCATATGGTGGAAGTTCTGGAAATTGACAGGCTGGTTTGTACAACCACAATGTACTCATATAAATAAGATTACACTAGGATCTTGGGGGCAAGAGGAATTTGCAATGCCATATGTGTTAATTTCTGTGCCAGATACAAGGATTTTAATGAATAATCCACCGCAATTGTATGTGCTTTGCCCAGGAAAATGATACTCTTGGTATCTTATTATCTCTGCTGCATTTCTGAACTTCTCAGACAATGAGAAAATTCATCTATACATGAATAAAATCTCATCTATTATGTTAGTCTCCATACTTGCTTGCTTGATTACTTAGCATGCCACAAAACCAGCCCTTGTAGTGTTTACCAATATTTGCCAAACAGGATAATGCCAATTTGAAAATTTAGGGGAGGGATTTTTTGTAGAATCATTGGTGGATGGCAATCATAGTTTTGTGTGTCTTGAATAATTTCTGTAAGGAAAGAAAAAGACAAGTCAGTTGGCTGCAAAAAATATTGAGTTGTGTCACATAACAAAATGCAACCTGTAAACCCCACCAAAAAACAGAAGACAAGGAAAATAAGTAGTGCAGTGGCCTTCTTAGTTTCATTTCATAGTTGTGGAACTATGAGAGTGGGAACTGCTCCATAGGTGAGGTCTATGTCTGCCCACCACCTATTGATGAAATTGTCTCTCCTACAGAGCTAGATGTGGTTCCAGACTGTGTCCAGCTGGTAGCAGAGTCTGACGTGGTAGCTGAGCAGTGAGCTGCACAGTTTGTAGTTTCAGCAGAGAGGCTTGTAGTAACAAGGCTCTCATTCTTGCATGGGGATCATCATCCAAGCTGACAGCCAGAACTGTGGTGCAGCCAAAAGTCAAGACTCATTTAGGACCTCTGCTAATAGGTGGAAGAATATCTCAGTCCCTCTCCATAGCCAACATAGCTCCCATTCTTCACATTCTTGTCTTATTCTTTCTTAATTCAGTGTCATTCTCTGACACCTTTCATCAGTCTTATGTTTTTATCTCAGTAAGAGTTTCTGGATGATGCACCACTAGGTAGAATGGCTGGAATTGTAGATTTCAAAATACCTGTGCAAACAAACCATGGCAATTCTTCCTCAGAAGACATGAAAACATAAATATATGCAAACCAATAACCCTGTAACTCTTCTATCTAAATAAAAATATTTTAAAAGAAACAAAAAACCCCAATCAATCCCCAGTACAACCTCTGCACCTTAAAGAATATCTCTAATGGGAATAGAAGTTTTAAATTGAAATTTCCATTCAATTTCTTGCACTTTCTCACCTTCATTTGTCATGTATGAAATGCAAATACAAGAGGTATTGGTGTGGCCATGCTGTACATTTGTTTGGTATAATAATGAATTGTGACAGCACAGGCTAGGGATTGTGAGGCTATTTCAACTGAGCATGTTAGATATAGGAGGAGAATTCTTTGTTTCCATCAAGTTGTCACTATAAGTCCCCTCCTGATAGCTGAGCAGATGTATGCAGGGAATACAAACTGACCACTGTACTCTACAAATACTGAGCATAACATAATTTTGATCACTATCAGTATCCCTATTAAAAATCTGAAAGTATTGAAAGTATTGTTGAAGTTCAAGTAGGATTTGTGATTTATTTTCCATCAAACACATATGTGAAGAAGTCATCCTGATGTCACTTTTGACAGTGAGCGTAAAGGCATCTGAAGTGAAGACTGTCAAGATGACTGAAGCCCCCTGTAAATCATTGCTTTGGACACCTTTCTCTCCAGCTGGGCACCTTCAGAAATTCCTCATCTTGAAAGAATTATTTGGTCCACTTGTTGTTTCCAAACCCTATTTCTTTTTTTCTATGTAGCTGCAAAAACAATCAACTCATGCAGAGTGAAATGAGCTGGCACTTGAGATTAATGTCAACATCTGTGTGAAAATACTTCCCATCATTGGATAGCACTATTAGCTATATCTAGTTTACTTGGATAGCTGTATTCAGTACTGCAGATTTCTCTTCATTGCAGCTGCAGGCTATTAACTTAGAACATGACCTCTTTTGGTTATTACTTAAGGCAGTAGTAGTAGTGATACAGATTACAATGAATATCCCCAGAGAAAAAGTGCAGTGATTAAACTCTATGTCACTAGAATTTTTCATGTCCTATAATGAAGCCAGTGTATTAATGAAAATTAAATAAATAAATACAGGGAAATAATGTGGAAACATTTAGCTAAAGGAATCTCATTTTTTAGATTGACTTCTCTCCTAAGTATCAAAGATGAGATTAAAGGAGCAGTGTGTGGGAGCAATAAGAAGAGCAAACTCATACTAGAATGACTTAGGAAAGCAAATCTAATGCTTTAGGGCACAAGCTGAACACCCCTGTGAATAGGATTTAAACATATATTTCAGGTAGGCTTGACCCAGTATGGAAACAGGGCATGTGAACTTTCTTTGAAAGATAATTACAGACCATTGCCAGAGGCAGGACATTTCATCATTTAGACCCTTGATGGTGTCTGGCTTGTTGAAACCTATGTTCTTGTGAACATCTGAAGTTACCACAGGCTTCTGTTCATTTATTTGACTCAGAATACCCTAGGGATTTTCATGCTGCAGTTTCATGTTTATTCAGAACGCAGTATCAAATCTGATACAAATTCAATAATGGCATTCAATTGGACAAGAATGTATGCATGATTTTTTTTTTGTTTGATATCAAAGTCACTAGTGAATGTATATGGGCATGAGAAGATAAAGTACACAAACGGGCAGAAAGATCAGTTGGCTGGACTGCTGAACTTTGTTCCCAGGATCTACAGCTTTAAAGTTCTAATTAATATTAGCTGGTAACTTCTCATATGTGCATCAGCTGTGTAACATTGCAAATTTGGTATGTTTTGCAAAGGAACATTTCTTATTAAAGATGCTAAACCTCCTTTTCCCTGTGATTCAGAGGATCATGACCTAGACATAAAAAGATAAAAATCACTGAGTATTACCTTTTACTTTGGACAAAATCATCCAACTCACCCCACTCTCTGGATGATTCATTGCAATATTACCAAGAGAGAACTGGGAATGCATATTATAAACAAAGGAAAGACCAATTTCAAAAGAGGTGATGCTATCAGGAGAAGCATCTATGAGAAGAAAATAGATAGAGATGAAATATAAGGTAACATATTCAAATATCTTTCTTCAGATTTTAGTTAAACACTCAGGCTTATCTTTCAAATAGTGGTATGCTTCCAGCACTTGGCTAAAAAGCACTATGAGTCCCTGGGACATGTAGAATTTAAAAGCTCATAGCCAGTCATGGAAGCTTTATAAAAGCTACTCTATGTCACCTGAAGACAGACACAGCCGCCCATGCATATTCATGTATTTTAATTCAATAACAGGTAGCAATTAGTTTATAGTAGGCACAATTTAAGGACGCTTTCCTTCCTCTCTTGAGTGTAAAAGGCACATCCTTACTGAAAACGATGAAAAAAGCCTCTTAGTTAATCCTAAGGCATCCTACAGATTGATTGTTTTGTAAGTATCCCTCATCTACTACAGCAGGTGAAAAAAAACCCAAACAGCAATCTATGGTATAGTACTTGCATCCTGTGTCACGCCTCCATAAATACATAACGCAGCCAGAGCAGCCCATGGCAGCCTTTCAAACCAGAGAGAAAGGGTACTCATTTCTTTAGTGTATGCTGGCCAAAAGCCACTTTCTTTCCTGCAATGGGGAAAGCTAGAAAAAGAACACTTTTATAGTTAATTCTGCACCTTTCACATCACAACATGATTTGCTACTTTCCAAATAGTTAGGATGGCTCCCTGAGAAGAGATGCCCTGCAGGGTCCTTTTACCCTTGGAAGCACAGCTCCTAAAGATGCCATGATGCTATTTGTGGCTTCCTACCACAGCTGCACATCAAATATACAAAGCAGCAGCCAGGCATGCTTTGGCAGCAGAAATAAAATTAAAATGTGAGGACTGGAAGAGAAGTTACTTGGTTTTTATTGTTCTGGTAAGAAATTAGTAATCAAATGTACAGAAGAAAGTAATTGCTTGCTGTTCTAAGCAATTGTTCCAGAAAGAAGTGTTTGTTACCAGGAGAACAAGGGTCAAGTTTACTAATTGTGCATTCATGATTGGCAATAGCCTTAATCTAGGAATATTTTGAAGTTGTATCCAGGACCTGTTCATCAAATTTAGCATTTCCCACGTATCTGTTTCTCCACCATCACCACCCCAAAGGACAGAGGGAGAAAAGGAACTGTGACAAAACAGAAGTGGGAGCGGTAATACTTTAATTCTTGAGAAGTCTAGAGAAACAGTGAAAGGCTGAGATGCACTTAGATGCAATCTGGCTTTGCCCCACTCCTATTCCTGAGGCACTTGATTAAGCTTTTAGGTAGCTGCATGCACATTTGGTGCCATTTTGAATGCCCTTAGGTATCCTGCTTGATCTCCAGACTTCCAGATGCTACCCTAGAAAGGCATGGATTTCCTGCAGTTCCCCTGGCATATCTGCAAGCTTGGTGCAAATGCAATGATAGCTTGCATCCAGAGGACACAAATTTCAGATGGGCACGCTTAAATTTTTCACTGAAGTGTCTGACACTGAGGCTGAAGCCACTCCTGTCCCAGTGCCTCCACAATGTCCAGTATAACTCAGGCAAGTTTTGTGTTGCAGTTTTAGCAGTCGGGGAATGTTCAAACTAGTTGCAGGACAATCCTACAGTCTATCCTTTTTCCTACAGCTGTTCTTCAAAAGGCTCTCATGTTAATAGCACATGCCTTCATCTCTGCAGGAGATTTTATTGAATTGAGTGTTCAGGTTCAAATTTGCAGCAAGCTCAGTAGCCTTGCAGCCTCTAAGTGTGAAGCTACATCTGCTAGTGAGAATACTCATCCCTAGCATGCCTTCCTGTAGTGAACAGAGAGTGCAGTGAAGGAAGCAGGTATCTCACAGATTTGTGCTCCACCCTTTGTGTACTTGGTGTGTTGGGATGTCATGTCAATGAAAGACAGCGACCCTTGCCACAGGCCAGCCCTGAGTTTTACTGCACTGTAGGCATCTATGGTTCCTTTTTTTGTTCCTGCCCTGTACTACCTTGCTTGCAAAGTATCACAGAGCCATAAATAAAGAATCTTTGCTAAAAACTATCCTTCACTTTGCATAAAATCCTACTCAACACCCACATCCAGAAATCACCTCCTAGCAAGGTACAGAAAATCCTACATTTCATTTACTATAGACTTCAGACCTTGATTAAGCACTCATGGGCTTCCACCAACCATCTTCTTTTCCCTCCCACACCAGATGACATGGTCCTGTATTACCTCGCCTTTTTTGCAAGGGTCTTCAGAGGAAGAAAATGAACTAAAAAGCCCCTAAAATAACAGACTTAGCCAACATCTCAGTCATCTGGCAGGAGTTTGGGATCAGTGAGAATGGAGTATTTACTGTTTCCCCTTTAAGAAGCACAAAACATGTCGCTTGTGGTTTATATAACTTTCCAAAATAAGTCTTTCTGAAACAAGAATATTTAATCAGCAAATACAGTAGACTTTGTAAGAACTAGAAGACCTTCTTCAGTGATGTAACACCTTCCTAATCTAATCCAGTGTGACCTGTGGTGACTTTTATATATTTTCTTACAAATTTATCATGAGAAGGAGAATTTTGGCTTCCAATACACATGGGCAATCTTGTGAGATAGTATTTTCCTTCTTTTCTTTTTTTTAATTTCTTTTTTGAGATGGCTGAGGGGTAGAAAGATAAAGAGGATGAGAGATTATTTCACAGAAAAGTACACTCAAGCTGCAACCTTGAAACTATGAAGTCTATCTCCGGCTCTTCCACTCAATCACATCAATGTTTTGGAACTTTTAGGAAGAAGACTGCAGGAGCCAGTCTCTTTTTTAGGAGCTAAATAACAAATAACTGGCAGCTTCCACAGGTCACTGCTGGCAGAGCTGCAAAACTCTCTGTCCAACCAGAGGAAAACCTGCCATTTTACATTTTTTCTGCCACAGTTTCTCAGAAAACACTAGATTAGTTAATTCTGTAAGTTACACTGTTCATCTTAGCTGTGATATATTCTATGGCCGAGACCACACAGGCTGCAACAACTGCTGCTGCATCAAGGGTGGAAGATTTGGTCTTCTGTTCAAATAACAGGGGCTTGTATCTTTAATTTTTAATTGAGACTGATCCCTTGAAGACAAAACAGTCCAGACCTAATAAAATTTAAAAAGGTCTGCTTCGGGCGCCTAGTCCCCTATGGGCTTTCGGGGCTCCAGCGCGGTCGAGAAAGACCTGGCAGGCTCCCCGGGCAGGAGGTCCCGGTTCTCCAAGCTGCTGCCAGGCGGCAGTGAAACCCGCTTCAGGGTCGCCCAGTTGGGTGGAGAGACCCTGACGCGAAGGCCAGTGCCAGCCGCGTGGTTTGGCGAATAGGACCGAGAGCCCCTCGGAATAAAAGCAGTCCAGGCGGGTTGAAGGCGAGCAAGACGCAGGTTTATTAGGAGGCGAAGCAGGGGAGGCGTGTCGCTCTAGCCCTCAGGGCAACTCAGCGAGGAATCCCGGTGCAGAGCACGAAGGGGTTCCCTAGCAACCAAAGGTGCTGTGCTGAGCAGCCCCGAGCACACTCGGGACATGACCTTTTAAGGGAGGCCACGGGGTTTCCCGGGGCGGAGAGCAGGGGCGGGACCAACCGGGTCAGGGAATACATCATCGGGGGCAAATCAGGTATAACTGGGTGGGGAGTACAGAGAACCAATGGGAGCGGGGCAGCAACAGAACATTCTGGGGGTAGGCAGCAACAGGGGAGGAGCAGGGGAGGGGACAGCAAACTTTTAACGAATGAACTCAACACAAACTTTTGGAGGGAGGGAGAGTGCGGCTTACAGCCCGGCCTCCTCCGAGTCCCAGGAGATGTTATCACTGGAGGCATCCGCTTGTACGGGATGGAGCTCCACGCCTTGGGACTCGGGATCTGCAGCCTCGGGCTGCCGTACCACTACACAGACCTACCTGCGGTATGAGAAATAAGCAGAGAAATGCGTCTTCAGCCAGGAATGAACACCTCAGATCTTAGTGGTTGCCCTTTCCCTTTCACCACATGAATAGCAGTACAGTACATCAGCAAAATACCTGCTTAGTTGCCCTTTGTGGCTTGGTTTATCAAGAAAAACTTTTCTTCTCACTTAATGGGTATCTGACTTGGTACAAGTGTGACAAGTTCCAGTTCCCAGCATCACAAAGCCTTTGTTGTGAAGTTCTCACCCTGCGCTGTATGCTCAGGAGCTGACCCCACCAGAGCTCAGATCATGGTGGGATTCCCCAGAAGGTGTTTCCATAGAAGAAACTGCATTTCACTGCCTTGTTACAAACTTCAGACAGTTTGCAGCAATTTAAATTGTCAGACATATGCTGGAGGCATACAGAATGGACTAAAGGACACCTGGAAGGATTTGGATAGCTGTTACATTAATTTTGATGTCTTACCATTACTTCTCAAGGTTCAATATTGCCTGTACTGCCTATTACAGTCATTCTGATGCTTATAGACAAGAAAATCCAAGTAAAATGTTTTTGGGTTTGGTTTTGTTTTTTTTAAATGTTATTTTTCTTTTTTTGTAAACATATAAAAAGATCTGTAGAGCTGATAGTAAATTAAATTTACTTTGGCCTTGTTCAGTAGCTTTTGCTCATGTAACATCTAATGGAAAAGATAATTGACATTCTGTCATTTCTGCTTCAATTAACTGAGCTCACTGATGCCACCCTCTAGAATCCATGACAGCTGATCTATTTCCAAAATAAACCAAGGAACTAAATTTATTTGCAAACAAAGATTAACTCATTCTGGGATCCATGCTAAGCCTTTTTTCTCCCCTCATCAACTCGTACAAGAAAAAAAGTTAAGAAAATACTTTCAAACAGTTAAAGATCAAAACCAAAACTATATTTTACAGGAAGGTCATGGTTGAGAAAAACTAATCACAGGTAGTTTCAAATGTTTTAAAAATAAATCAGCACCTTTGATAAAAACCAGCATACTAGCAATTAAGTCAGGAATTCCAGCAGAAAAACATAATTATGGATAGTATGACAGCATTTCAAGAAAAAAAAAACATCATCATAAAGATTCAGAACTTTTGTATGATCATCCATGTAAGCATCTGAAAGCATGTTGAAATAATTAGTGAAGGAAACGAAAAGAATGCCTGTAAAAGGAAAAGAATGCCAACCACCATTTCTTGGAAATGCAAATGAAAAGCCCTACAGAGATTTGTCAGTGTACCACAGTTTCCTGTCCCAGGAGTGCCCAGAGGTCCCCAAGTGGGTGATGGTAGCACCTGGTAGCCAGGGCATCCCTGGGCACACTGGGGCAGCCACAGACTCGGGGTGAGGCCAGCACTGGATGTGGTCCCATGGGTGAGACCAGATTGGTGTGGCCATGGCCAGGCATGGTGGGAGCTGTGGCTCAGGCTGGGCCCAAACAGCAGAGGCTCACCTTAAAAGCAGCTTCCACAAGCAAGGGCTGTATCTTCCCCAGCGTCTCCAGCCACAGAATAAAGGGGATGTTTTCATATTTCCAAAAATTTCCATGTTTTCTCCATCAAGGGGGAAGGCACTCAGAGCCCCAACTTTATGGGAAATCCCTGTGGAAGCCTGAGGAACATCTCAGTCTTCTGCTGAGGATGACACTTCTGCCTATGTAGAGATGTATCAGTATTGAGCAATACTAGGTTGGATAGCAAACTAGGTATGCATTTACAAAAATGCAAGAGAGCAGTGTGAAAATAAAGATTTTCATTGGACAAGCAGTTTCTGCCTGCATGAGGTTTGAATTGGTTGACATAAATGTAAAAGCTTCCACCTCAGGATGAGTGTGAGTGTTTATAACAAAAATCAGGCATGCTCAGTGAACCAGCAAATAATCCACTGTCACTAGCACAGCTATTAACCATCTGCAGGGATCTTTTAGTGTAATAAAGTTGGACATGGAGATTTGACAAATGGCCTTATTACTCAGGAGTGTGTTTTATGTTGCATTAAACATGCAAAACATATTTAAAATTAAACATCTGCTTTCACAAAATGCCTTATTTTTGTTTACAGGTGATCTCCACCAACCCTAGTTTTATTGTGAAAAAGGCATATATGTGGTATTCAGTAAATGGAATGATATGTCTCTACTATTATGTAAGTAGATTTAATTTTCTACTATCTCATTAGTATTTCGTTTGGAATGCAATACACTGGCAATTGCTCTCTTTACTCCCTTATTAATATTTTAGAACTATATCATCTTGTTTTCCTCAGAGGTACAGGAAGCAGCAAAAAGGCTGAAACTCATCATTGAGCTGTTTTGTTCCTCTATTTATGGTACAGGCCAATGGGTTACGGAAACTTTTGGAGGCAAAAAAAGAAGAGCATTGGTTGGTTTTGCAATGTGCAGTACCACACTGCTTCCATTCCAATAACCCCCTGAGCAGTTTGTTACCTGCACACCTGATTCCTGTGCAATCTCTTCTGTACACAAAGATTTGTATAAAGTGTTTATCTTCATATATAATTAAAAAAAAATCCCTAGCCTAACAAAAAGAAAAACCTGTTGTCTATTCCCTGATAATTTCTCTTCCATTTATTCAAACACCTTCCTAAATCTTTTTTTCTTGCTGGATGTTTTACCTATAGCTGATTCTCCTCAGGTAAAAGAATTGGCATGAATTTTCATTATTTTATTCAGAGGAAAATACTGCACAGTGCTGAGCTGGCGAAGTGGAGAAAAGAATGTACCTGGAGCAGAAGAGAGGAAAATAGAGGAGCAACAACTTCTGTTCCCTCAGGGGTTGTACTTCTGCCTTTTCCATTGCCTGCTGAAAATGCAATTCATTTCACTGTCCCACGGTCTTATTACTTCAGTGTTATTTTTATCTGTATCACTGTTCCTTATTATTTGTCTTGTTATAATGCCTAGATACTTCTGCCAAGATCAAGACTGTACAAATACGGCCTGAATCTGCCAGCAAAATGTCACATATTATAATGGAAGAGGTAGGAATAAGAACAGAGGAAGCGAACATCATTTTTTCAGTTTTATGTAGAGACTAAGACAAAGTAAGGAAGATGTTCTCGCATCTGGGAGTCTAGTGCCAGTTTGAATGTCCCACTGTTCCCAAAAGGGATGGCAGATGTGATAGCCACATTCCTCTGGAGGCTGTTGGACACATGTCTGGGAGAGCGAAGAGCTGCCTGTGTTTAGGCAACCAGATGCCTCTGTTCAGCCCACTTGAGGTCACTAGCTCAAGGTTGTTTAAGAAGTGCATAGCAAAGCTGTGCTTCAATATAAATCCCATAAGATCCAGTTCACTGTCTTAAACACAAATAAATTCTTCCTGATTTCAGCTTCTCTTTTTTTCTTTCTCCCAACCACCTACACTACTGCTGTTATGAAGCGAATTATCCTTTCTTGCTTTAAATTTTTCTTCTTTCTGTTTCAATCTTTGATTTTGGCTCCAGTCCTCCTCTCGCTCAGCAGAAGGCTGAATGCTGCTTCGGTTGGAGGCTGTGTTACAGAATGTTCTCCACCCCTTCTGCTCTTTTGTTGGCATCTCCTCCCACCCCCAGCACTCCAAACAACTCCAATGCTCTCTGAAGCACAGAGATCAATAGCCTTTGCAATCCTATTTTAGCCAGCATGCCAGTAGCTGTTGGTAGACAGGCAAACAGGTGATGTATTAAAAAACTCATGTCTGTGAAATACCCACTCACAATCAGCTCTCCAACTTAATTACATAAGTGTGAAAAAAAAATTCTTCTGATTCATGTCAGATGTATTTCCTTTTAAGAGTCATGTTATACATTTATTTCAGGCAAGATTAGGTAGAAAAGATTGACCTTCTTAAAGCACTCTATTGTTCTCAAAAGCCACATCTTTCTTTCTTTTTCTGTCACTAAGAAGTCATTCCATTTCTCTGTTGACATTTTTATCTTCTTTTTATAGCCTTTCCAAAAGCCATGTCACTTACTGAACTTTTGCTGACAAACAAAAGGAAGAGAAAGAAAAATGGCATAAATCTCCACATACAGCAAATGGCAAGGGCATGCTGTATTACTCAGATATGGTTGAGTAACTTTTTAGCATTCATTTCTCACTTCACTACATCACTTCTTTAGTTCCACTGTCTTTTCCTTCTGGTTTTGCTTTAGTTCACTTTAACCCAGTTTTTTGACTCATCTGTTTGCTCTGACATTTCCTTTTTTTCCCTGTCATTTTTGTGATTACCTCTCCTTTCCTTAGAATTAATCTATTTGATTAGTTCTGTCTTCAGTTATTTTAGCCTCTCTGGCAACCCCTTCAGGTATTACATTGCTATGAAAAATATTGTATTTAGAGAATTTCCTAACTCCACAGCATCTGCTCTTCATCAAAATGTCTTTGTCAATGTGCCATTTTTTGCTTTGCATTATCAAATCTGGACGAACCTACTTAACAACCACCTTGTGAACAAATGTAATTTTAGGGTTGGAGCATCTTGTTCTAATGCCAGGCCAAATGGCCACCACTGGCTTAGCCAATACAGAGGTGCCAGAAAAACAGATTTTCATGAATTCTGTGATTTCATGAGGGAGTGGCTGATGAGAAAAGTTATCATGGTACCTCTTATTCCACTATAAGAAGTCAACCTCCGGATATGCACTGTTGTAGAGCAATGTTGTAAATGGCATTGGTGTTCTTTGTCCTAAAATATATCTTTTGCATGGCCTCTGTGATAGATGCTGACTCTGGGGGGACTGAAATGATTTTAACAGCAACTTGCCCAAACTTGTTTGAATGTCACCCTTCTGCAAGACAGGTCTGATAATTTTCTGCCAATAGCACATTTCTGAGCTGGCCCCCAGCCAGGCTGAAAGGTTGGACCAGGTGTTTGGAATATACTCGGCAAGCCTCCCCGGAGAGCTGATGCCATGAGATCATGGGCTGAGGAGCACTCCTTTGGTTCTGTGTGCTGATTCTTTCTTCTGATAAAATGTCCTCGCCAAGAAAGCCACTACTCTCATAACACAGCCAGTGAAGGCACTGGCTGAGCTCATCAGGTACTCCCTCATCTTGAGACTACATATAAGCAGCCAATGAGGAAGACGTGATTTCATCACACTTTGGATCTAAATGTGGCTACGGAAAAGCATATGGCTTCACAATTGTTTTTGGGTTTTGGTTTTTGGGGTTTTTTTTAGGTTTTATTTCTCTCTCTTTCCCTGCACAGACAGTTGCTGTCATCTTCACGAGATCAAATGTGCACTGGTGTCATACTTGATGCTGAAATTCACACCTACTTTCCTTGAGCAGCCCCAGCCAAACTTTAAAGAATTTCTAGCTGCTGAGGAATTTTTTTAGAAGGTATTTGATCATGATGCTTTTAGCAGATTTAATTTTGAAAATGAGGTGATGTAATGAATTAAAGAAAAGAAAAAAAAAGCCAGCCACAGAAGACCGGGAGAGCTACTGTTTCACACCCAAAGAACAACTGTTGAATATTCGTTCTGCATCCTCCTGCAGCCAGAACCCCGATAAAGTAGAGAGATCTGTAGGCGTCCCTCGAAGGGCGCTGGGGGCCGTGGCTGAGGAGCGCCCTGAGCGCCGGGCGCAGGGCCAGGAGGTGGTCGGGCAAGGAAAGCAAGGCAGTGCCCGTGGGCCAGGGGTGCGGGGGAAGCGGTGCTGCGGGCAGGAACGCCGGGGGGCGGGCGGGAGAGCAGGCAGGGATTTTCGTCCCGGAAAGGGCAGCGGTTTCGCTCGGCTGGGCAGCGCCGGGGCGCTGGCGAGGGCGGCGGCTTTTTCGGAGCGGGGCTGTGCCCGCAGCAGTGCGGCGGCGGCGGTGCCCGGTGCCGGACCAGAGCCTCCCTCCTTCTCTCCCCCGGTCCCTCCCTCCCTCTCTGCCCCCGTCCCTCTCTCTCTCTCTGCCCCCGTCCCTCCCTCTCTCCCTCTCTCCCTCTCTCTCACCGTCCCTCCCTCCCTCCGTCCCCGGGCGCGTGCCGCCCGCCCCGCCCCGCCGCCCGCGGCCCCGCTCGCCGCTCCTCGCACAGCGCCGGGCCGTGAGGGAGCGGCCGCGCCGGGTCACCTTCCCGGCCGCCGGCAGCCCAGAGCCGCCCTCGCCGCCCCCCGCCCGCCGCCATCCGCCGCTTCGGGCCGTCCCCGCCCCGGGGGAGCGGGTGCCCCGGGGCATGAGCTGCGCCGCGGGGAGCGTCGTGCTCCCTGCCGGGGAGCCGCCGCGAGCGGCCGCCGCCCCGCTGGAGCTGCCGGCCGGCGCGGGGGAGGCGAGCGGGGACAGCCCCGAGGAGGGCGAGGGCCGGAGAGGAGGCTCGGAGAGCGGGGCCGCCGGCGGCGACAAGCCCGAGACGCGCTCGGTGTGCAGCAGCAGCGAGAGCGGCAGCGGCGGGCACGGCGGCGGGGCCGGCCCCATCTGCAAGATCTGCTTCCAGGGCCCCGAGCAGGTGAGCGGCGGGGCCGGGCGGGCGAGCCGGCACCCCGCGCACCTTCCTCACCCCCGGCTCCCGGGCAGAGCCCTGTCCCTGGTGCTGATCCCGGCGGCGCTCCCCGGCAGGAATCGCCCTCCCCGGCGTCGGCGGCTGCGGGAGCCCCGGCTGCCGCCGTGCGAGGCGATTGTGGCGAGCGCCTGGGGCAAACCTGAGCCGGCGCAGAGCTTGGGGAGAATTCGGGGGTTTTGCCGTGTCTGGCTCGCACGCTTGGTGTCCGCTGGCCCTCGCACTCTCTGCTTCACCCCTCGGGGGCTCTAAACAATACGAATTTCTCAGGTTTCTCTTAGACTTTAAGATGAAAGTGTTAGCTTACAGGTAATGCTGAGAAGACCTCCAAGTGTCCGCTCTGTCGTGACATTACTGGGCATAATATCAGCAATGGATGTGTAACTAGCATTTTATAGCTTGTCTTGTAGATAAAAAGAAGAGAATAGCTGATTTCTATAATACAGAAACTACTGGGGGAAGTGCTTGGTTATATTATTTAAGGTCCTGCCTGACATCTGCCTAGCTGGACAGCAGAGAGCCATGCTCCAAGAGCAAGGTTCTCCTGGAATCCTGACGTCACACATCTCTTTCCGAGTAGTGACTGCAAATAGCTGTTGGAGAAATGTATCCAACTACTTCTGGCACCATTTGAGGTATTTGAAATGGCTAATGCTACTGTTGCTTAATGCACGGTAATATTGCAGTTGTTTCACATAGGTACACACACATGTGTAGGTAGCTTTCTGGCTTTTCTCAGGAGAAGCAGATAGATATTTTTAAGACAGTTAACTTTTTGAGTGTTTCATAGCCAAAAATACGTGCTTTTTTACATATTGAAATGGAGACCAGGCCATTGTTACAGTCCCCTAAATATTTTGGTATTGAGTGTACATATACATGAAAGGTTCCTTTAAAGTCGATGTTTCTGTATTGCCTTTCCAGGGTGAATTGTTAAACCCTTGTCGCTGCGATGGCTCAGTACGATACACACATCAGCTTTGCCTGTTAAAGTGGATAAGTGAAAGAGGGTCATGGACCTGTGAACTCTGCTGTTACAGATACCATGTTATAGCCATTAAAATGAAAAAGCCTTGCCAGGTAATTTTTTTTTTTTTTAAGTATGTATCTTCAGTCATCTTTTAAAACAAAATGATTCTTACTTTTTCTTCCAAGTTTTTTGAAAAATACAGCAGAAAATCCCATATGCCTCATGAGCTAGCACTTGCACCCACTTGAAGTTGGTTTTTAAGACCTGTTACATATTAAAATGTGTAGTGATTTGGTTCTGTTATGTTGTTCTAGTTTTTGCCTTGCTGTAGGAATGGTCTTCAGAGGTTGGTAAATTCTGTAAGTAATTAAATCATGCTGAGATGTGAGAGAAAACTTGGATCTCCCTGATTCACTTTCTTAAATGTGTCTTTATTGTTTGTTAATGACTCGCTCAAAGGTTGATTTTGTTCTATCTTCAAGCTTGGGGTCCAGAGGGGAGAGGCGAAGAAAACTTCTCTGTGTATTCATCTACTATAAAAATGTAAAAGGAGGTAACTTTTCAGTCTTGGCACAATTCAGAGTAGCAGAACACTCCTAAAGTTCTGTCCAGCAGTAGCTGTTTCAGAAACTGAAATGTGCAGTAACATTTTCCACAGCTCTGTTTCAGCAGCATCAGAACATGCAGCTGGAAATTAGAGCATTGTAGTTGTAGCATGTTCAGGGAGAGGCGGGGGAGAAGCTCAAAGCTCCAGCAGATCTCTTAGGGAAGACTTAATACCACTTTGCATATCAGAATTCTTTAGAGGCTTTAAATTCCACCCTGGAAATTGTATTTTATAACATCTGAGGAACACATTTAGTAAGATAATTGTATCTTTTTTTAGTTTTGATCCTAAGAGCTCAGAGATGATGGAGCACTCAAAGGCCAGAGCACTCGGGTCATTTTTCTGTGCCTGCATTTGACTGGAGTTTTATAGAAAAGACATGGTTGGATGGTAATGGCAGTTGTGTGAACGTGATAAGCATTCCTTGGATACAGGATATCTGGAGTATTTGCTTACAGCAGTTCAGATTAGGTGCAAGTACTTTCAGAGCCAGTGGACTTCAATTTCTTTTCTTTATAAATCCTCAAAGGAAAGTTTTTGATAAATTTTCCTGGATAGAATCTTTATGATGTAAAAAAGTAAAGGATTTGTAAAACACTCCAGAAAAGGAAGGCTGTAGATTCTGTTTCTACACAGACATGGTTTGGCATGGGGTTTAAACTTTTTGGCTTTTTTAAACTTTTAAAAAATCTTTATTTCCTGCATATCCACAGCAATTTAATCCTTTTCCTAGCGAAGATTACGATAGCAATAGTTTGCAATTATAGCATCTGAAAATAGTTGTTAGATAGAAAAGACATGACACAGTTGCCTGCAAAGAGGTATCTAGTACTGTCTGAGATCTCCCAAAGTAGCCAAATTATGTACACAGAATAGCAGATATGACTGAACTTATGTGGGCTCTGGAACTCCAGCTGGAGGCTGAGTGGGATATTAGAGGACATTTGAAATGTCATTAGATGCCTATCTGTGGACAGCAGAATCAAGCCCAAGTCTGAAGAACAACTATTCGGTTTCTATGGAAAAGAGAAGCAAAGAAGAGTCAGTAGATGACACAGCAGGCAACAAAGTTTGGCCAGTCTTACAAGGGAAGTAGAAACTGAATAGACAAAAGTTAAATGCCATTCACTGCATGAGTTTTCACCTTTTCTTCTTTTTTTGGGTGTCAGGAGTAGGGAAAGAAACCAGATTCATGTTTCTTGTTCAATAGCATAATACTGGATTTATTCTTAACCCTACCTTTGATTTTTTAGGTAAGTAATTTAAATCTGTCCTTTCTTATTCTTGACAAAATAGCATACAAAAAGATTTCATGGAGTTGCAAATCATAATTAAATAATAAGTTAGACATACAATCCTGAGGTCAAATTCCTGACATCCAAAAGATCACCCATCTCTCTGTAGGAACACAGTAGTACCTTTCTCAGTCTCCTACATGGAATATTCCTCTTGTAGTTACAGAATCTAAAATGAAGTCTAAAATCTGCAGTCATCTGTGTAATTTTGTAAGGGGAATCTTAAAATGCGTTCACTCCTCCCCCATATTCTTGACTGTGATATTATTGGCCATTTTTAACAGCTGTCTTAGTTTAAACTTTTGGACAGGTCCTGAGTAATTTTCTACACTACACAAAAGCTTGTTTTAAGGTAACTTTTTTGGTTAGTTTTGGCAAAAAGCTAAGTGTGAGACCATTTCAATACAGAAGGAATTTAAAATGTCTTCAGCTGAAGTAGTGACTGTACTTAAAAGTTCCCAAAAAGCAGGGCTTCTTGCATTACATTAGTTACAATACTTGTACAAGAGTAGTTTACTCTCTCAACTAGTAGTCTGCCTCAGAATGGTCTCTACCAGTCTTTTACTTATTAGAACTTCGTAGGCAGTGTCATAGGAGAGAAAACTGATGCTATTAACAAAAATAGTTTTTTCTCAGGTGAATGCAGATTTACACAGTTTTGCAGGTCTATGCAAACCTGGCCTATTTACACTCAGGTCTATGCAGATTTACACCAGCTCTTCAGGTTTGCTTTCACCTCATGTATTTAAGGAATGTAATGATATGCATGGACTTAAGAATTAAGACATTTTTCTTTGTTTTCATCCAGAACATTGGAATAGATGTGAATAGTCCATTTAATATCTAACATGTTCTATGGTTTCTGTTGCTTCATGGAAGGCAAAGTAATCCCAAAGGGATGCCTCTTTTGGGGCAGTAAATTCAAGAAACAGAATATTTCTATTGCAATAGAAATTTTTCCAGTGTCACTGTTCTAATTACAGTTTCAGCAGCTACTACATAATTCAGTTTTAAGAATCAAATAATGGAAAAACATAGATTTTATTATAGGAATAAACCTTAAAACATAAAAAAAACCCAAATTAACCCATGGGCTAACAGTGGAAGATGAGCACACAAACAAGTTGATGCCATTTTTTGTGATGTATAACAGAGAAATGCAGATTTGGGGGTTTTCAGTATCCTTGTTAGGATCATATCTGAATGACGTATTTAGTCTTGCTCTAGTCCATTAATGAAAGCACATGTTCATGTTGCTGGAGTTACTCCTTTTGGCAGGGTGGAATTTGATCCAATAATAGGCAGGGCTATGTTAATAACGAGAAACTTCCCTCTCTCCCTCCCCCTCAAACTGTAATGAGGGGACCTGGAATAAATACTGCTTTGGGCAGGGGGATTGGGATGGGTTTTTTTAAAAATACTTAAAAAGGAGAGAGAAACTTCAAATGTATGACTTGGAAATTAAATCCAATTAGAATTACATTTTAGATTAACGAGAAAGAAAACACAAAAATAAATCTCTTTTATTAGTTTGTTAAGCTCACAATTTGTACAGATTTCTTTCCTAAAGGAAATATATTCCTAAAAGAAATGTAAACACATTGTTTTATTTTTATTGGTACTAACTAATTTTTAAGCTGTTAGGAGATTAGTTCACTAGACTTGTACTGAAGTACGAATGTGTATTGAAGAATGGAAGTGCTCTTGTAAGATTCAGAATTAATGTTTAAAAGTAGAATAGGATCAACCAAAGGTTGAGAATATATACTTTGGTGCTAAAACCTGTCATTTCTATATGTGAGCAGAAAAGATATTTAAAGAGTAGCTTTTTCTAGGCTGTTACTGTAGTGTATAATAAAAGAGTGCCACATTAGATATTTAATAACTCCTGTTCATTAAAACATTATATTCTGGTACTAGAGTGAAATGGACCTATTCCAAAAGTGATACAGTAGATGGATGTGCTAATTTAAAAACTAATTGTGTGGCAATTCAATACCTTTTCTGACATCAGAAAAATCACAAAACTTATTTTAAAAAGTAAATGCTTACTTTTTAGGCCTGATTTCTTAAAATAGAAAAAATTTTAGGTGGTACTTTTCAAAAGGCAAGATTTCACTTTTTCAAATTTTGTTAATGTGTGTAATCCTCACTCATTTGAGTAATCTCACTGGCATCAACTAGATAAGCACGAGCAAGACTCTGGTAGCAGACTGCAGGTATGTGAATGCATGTTACATTAAAATGTGCAAAAGTCAAGTTTTTCAGATACTTCAGTATGGAGGCCAGTGTCCAGAAAAAACTGCCTAGTAAATGTTTAGTAAAAGTTTCTGCTAATAACTATGCTCAGATCGAAGACAGCATTGAGTTTTTCTAGGCATTACTAAGAAGGGGAAAGGAAAAGGGCTGAAATCTCCAATTATGCATTCTAAACTGCACAATGTACTAAGAACAATCTACCAATATCACTCCCTGTACTGAAAATCCAGAAGGATACATTGTGCTATTCTGTACATCAGTGGACAAAAAAGAACAAAAAAGGATTGTTCCAATATTGGAAAATTTACAAAGAAGTTTAAACAAGAGATAAGGACAAATCTATGGGTATAGAAAAAAGCAGGCATCTCAGTACACTAGCCATTTCTAACTATCATTGAGTTTTTGGCATCACAAATGGGATGAGTTTTAAGAGGCCTCTTGAAAAGAAAATAATGAAGCTTCACAGGCACCCTTTAAATGTGAAGGCACTATGTAAGGGCTGTTGGCAAATAAAACACTTGGCTGAGATAGGTATAATGAATTGAATGGAAATGAGATTCAATGCCTGAGTAGTCATTAGAAGGTAATTAATATGTCAATAAATGCCTGGAAGGACTTAAAAAATCAAATAAAGTATTTTTAATTTCATGTGATGGAGAAGAGAGTCCATCATAATGGAGAAAGAAGGCCAGTAACATGGTCAAAGCAGTGGACTAAATGGAATTGTATTTGAAGCAGTTTTGTACATGCTGAGAAAATGACTTTTGTAATGAGTTTAAAAGATGTGTTACAATAATTGAGACATAAGATAAAAGTGATGATGAGAAATTAATTTTTTATGTATGAATAGTCAGATATACTACATAGAAAGGACATGCAAGTTTTAGAAATACTGAGAACAGGATGATGCAAATATATATTTAAATTTAAGATAATTCCTGATAAATTTAAGATCATTCCAAGAGCAAATTCATGTATTGGAGGGACAAGTCTAAACTGCTTGAGGAAGGCTGGGACATGAAATCCTAGAGATTTTAATGAACCTAATAGTATGGTAAGATCTGTACAAAAAGTGGTAGAAACAGATTTATACTTTAGTTTTGACAGGAGAGAGAAATCTGAAACAGAAAACTAGATGTCAGTCATCAGCATAGATAAGGTAGGCGTACTTCTCACACTCATTTTTTTTTAAAGCATCTGCTTTTGGCCACTTCTAGGGAGAATTTACTAGACTTGATAGACCTTTTAATCTGATACACTCAGAGCTGTCTCAGTGACTGCACTGGGTAGACGGTGATTATGATCAGTTCTAAGTAGTGTGCTGAATGAGTCTAGAAGCAAAAGGATAGCAGAGCTTTTGGAGAGGGCAGCTGAGGATTTTTTCTATGGTGGAAAGGCAAAATACATTTTCTGTCTGCTCTCTGTGAAAGATCTGAAGGTAAATGAGAGACTGAAAAAGAGAATTGGGTAAAAAAGTGTCAGTGGTGCAGAGTACAGAGATTATAGAAGAGAAGACAGTAAAAATTTCTGACTTGAAAGACAGAAATGCAAAAAAATGGAATCGAAAATTCTGATGGGATAATGAATTTCATGTTGTGTTTTCTTTGCTTTCTTGTAATTAATGCGTAGAGAGACTTGGAAATAAAAGGAGTAGACAATTGGCAAATAAAGGCAGCAAAAAGGTGTGGCGACAAAAGTCAGTTTAGCTTGAGAAAAACATTTGGTTGGCCGTTCAGATGAGAGAGCACATTTTTCACTGAGCAAGTGAGGAGGCCACTGGTGCACTGCTAGCACAGTAGGAGCTGAATATTTGGCTGTTGGCATACAGAGCTGAAGGAGTGCAAAGTGGACATTTACAGTGGAAAGGATGAACAAAGCTTTAGAAACTGTAGAAAAATGTATATAATTGATAACTAATGTCAGGTGAGAGAAAACAAGGGATGGAAGAATATCATAAGTACCAATGATCTGAAAGTAATGAAATAATGAAGAATAGGTGAAAAAAAGGAACTCATTCTATCATCACAGAGAGTTGGGTAGGGATAGAGAAGAACTAGTAACAAAAGACTAGCTATTGACTACACACACTGAAGCATATTTGTAAGTGATAAGGAGAAATTAAATCCATCTTAAGTGGCCAGAGCAATCATCAAATGGGAGCTGAAGCCATCAGGAAGGAATATGGGGGATTACAGAGAAACAGTTTTGCAGTTCTGTCAGACTTCAAAGTATATACTAGGGTAATCAAGTAGAACACAAAATAAAAAAAGCAGACCATACTTTAAAAAAAGAATAGTATCAAAAGTATGTGGGTGTGTGCCCCTCGTATGTTACTCTTTTATTTTCTGTAGCTTATTAAAAAAGCAATTTCTTTCTGTTTTTATTTTGTGAGATGTGTAGATTGTGCTCGAGGCAGTTTGACTGCTAGAATAGTGTGAAAAAACAGTGCAGTGTAAACTGTGAATGGTACTTGGAAATAATTTTTTCATTACAAGTGTCATCCTGATCTAGTGGTAAGGTATATAATATAGATTCAAAGAGCAGCATTATTTTGGTGTATTAAATAGTGGGTTAACTACTTCAAGGAAAAAAGGATGGATTCCTTCAGCCTAAGATTTTCATGGGGTAGAATAACTGGCATGAAATACAGTGCCAGGTTTTTTTCAGAGGAAATATATCGAGTAACAGTTATTGCTGGAATTATAAGCATAAATTACATATTTGCTTTAGACTTCATTATAAAAAATATCCAAAAGTGAAAGACAGTGTGAGTGGGAATCAGGGTTGCTACATATATGTTGGTGCTGCCATTTGAAACGCTAATAATATCTGACAGTGCAAGGCTTAAGATATGGTGTCGGACCTGCATTCAGGAACCTTTGTGTTACTGCTTTTTTGTCATTTTCTGTTTGTTTGGGTGTTTTCCCAATAGCTTGATCTGCTAGAAATTTTTTGAGTGATCAAAGATTTCTGAGTTTTAGCAACACAAATTTTTGTCTTTTTGTCATATATCAAAAATCCCGATTATTCAAGTCTTTAATTCCCATCAACAGAGATTAGTGAAAAATCTCTGTGGTTGTTTCAGCATGTTTCTTCTGTTTCTTAATATGAAAAAAATTTAACACATGATGGTGTACTGTGTTCATACTGCTTGTCTATGATTCCTTTAGCTTATGCTGATTTGGCAATGCAAGAAGCCTGCTTTGAGCACCAAACACTGTCATAACATCCTGACTTCTCTATCAGTCATGCTATGTTGACTCTTAAGTGTCCCTGTAGTTTTTTCTGCAACTGAAATTTCTCAAAGGAAGTTTCATTAAATTAATTTTGAAACTTCCTTTTAATACTTCTTTGTTTTGAATGTTGGTCCGTTTGCATTGAAGTGTTCAGTTCTTCATCCCAATAACTGGCAGTCATTCCAACTTACTTCTTTCTTAATTTGCTATATTAGGGAGAGAGCTTTTGCACCTGTTGCACTTGGACTTTTAAAATGTTTTGTCCCATACATAGTATCAAATTGGATGTTTGGTATTCATTCTGAAGATTCTTTCTTCTTGCTTCAGTAGAGTGCAGAGAATAGTCCTTGCCTGCTTTTGTGCCTACAGTGCAACAGTGAAGGAACACTTTGACCTCAGTTCCTTTGAAGCACTTGTCTGAGTCAGAGCACCCTCATTGTGCATTTTGCCTGCATGATTCTTTTCCCATGGGGTTCTTTGCTTCTTGTTTTAATTTATTTCAACTTTCCTTTTTATTTACATTTGTTTCTTCATTTCTTTTTTTTCTCCTCCTTTTGTCTATGTTTCAGTGAAGCTCATGGAGAATGAGTATTATTCTTGGCCACATGCTGTTTCCTTACCCCTACTCTGTTTGTGTGTATGGGTCCCATTTTTGCATATTTTTGTGGCAATCTCTTCCCTCCAGGGCAACATTAAACTTTGCCAGTTCTGTGGTGGGCATGTTCCCAGTACAGGAATATACCATACTGTCATCCACACAAACCAAATTAGTGGATGGAGGCTCTTTTCTAAGCTAAGGCTCACTTTTCTCATCTTTTACAGTTTAAGAACAGATATAATAAAGTAATTCCTTAGTAGTTTTACAAAGTCATGACCCTCCCCATCAAGATGAAATACTCGCTAGCTTTACATGTATTTAGCTACTCTCCTACACTGAAAGCATATTATTCCAAGCACTACAAGGATTTTGAAAAGGCAGACTCCATGAAACTGGCAGCCAGGAAATTCTTTCTGAAGAAAATGAGAGTAAACTTCAATATGCCTTCTCTTCCTTCATGCTAAGAAAGGTCCCTCTATGCCATGGGCAAGAACAGGCAGACAGAGAGTCTACATCTTAATGGAGCACTATGTATCTCTCATGTGAGCAATTTGCAATTTACAATCTACTAGAGCTTGTGGCTACTCCCAGCACACTGTGTTCCTCCTTGAATGGCTAAATTCTGCATCTCATTTTCAGGGCTGCTCTTTCATAGGAGGAGAGCACAATGACAAATTTTACGTGAAGGAATGGGTGTAACAGCTGATGTGAGCTCACTGGGTCACATCAGAATTACACAAATAGAATATGGGAGACTTACACTTTCAGCCTTTTCCTGCACCTGCAGCACTGTCCTCCACATAATCACTGTCTTTAATGACCACAAGAATCATTGTAAGCTCAGATAATTTGATGTCATCTTCCAAAAAGGACGCTTTGCCACTATTTGAATGTACAAGCTGACTTTAAATCCTTCTGAGACTTAATAAAGAGGGTCACCTCCTCCTCACACACAATTTAGAGAGTATTACATATCATCTCATTGCTTCCTGGATGCTTGCACCAAATAGAAATTTGATTAACTACTGATGCCTCCCTAATATCTTTCCAACTTAGAGGAAAGCTCTTCTTATCCTCCACAATCCAGTATAAGCAGAGGGACCTTCAAATACATCTTGTAGAAATGCATTCATGGGTGGGACCTCATCACTCTCTACGACTGCCTGAAAGGAGGTTGTAGTGAGGTGGCCTCTTGTCCCAAGTGAGGAACAAGCAATAGGACAAGAGAAAATGGCCTCAAGTTATGCCTGGGGAGATTTTGATTGGAGATTAGCATAAATTGCCTCATTGAAAGGGTGGTCAGGCATTGAAACAGGCTCCCCAGGGAAGTGGTGAAATCACCACCTCTGGAAGGATTTAGTGCTGAATGCAGTGGTGCTAAGTCAATGGTTGGATTTAATGATCTTAAACATCTTTTGCAACATTAAGATTCTGTGATCCTATAATCTCTGGGATTTCAAAATCCGCTACTTCAGCCTGTCCTTTCGTTCCCATAGCTTTGGTTAAAAGGCTAGAAAATATGTGAAATTGCTGGTTATTCTAGGGAAATGTGCCTACATCAGAGTTTCTCCACTGAGAATTGATGCCATGTACTTGAGTGTGTTTGGACATTCATGGAAAATCTGTTGTGCATTCACTGGGTAGAGTTTAGGTCTGCTGGAATTTTAAAAGCTTATCCTTCCCCTGGGCCTTTCTCTTCTGCTTTTGTAGATCTCACTGATACAATTGCTGTGAACCTAGCCCCAGCAAGTAAACCTACAAGATCTAAGAACTTCAGCTTTCTAGTCTAGACTGTTTTAGAATAGAAAACAGTTTCAGTAGTTTAAATATTCCCAGATGACTTGGTGTTCATCACGTGGCACAAGTGAATCTTTGTCTTCATTGTACAACTCATGCATCAGATCCTCATAATAACCTTCAGAATTCTTCCTTCCTTGTTTGGGTTCAGAGATTTGGTCTTCCAACCTCTTTACTTTAAAATTATCTATAATTTCTGCCATGCTATGTCCTACAATCCTGTGTTAGCATATCTGAAGTGTGATTAAGAAGCCATGTCTTTGTCCCAGTGTCACTCTCTCTGTTTTCATCACCACTTCTCTGGATAACCTGTTCCAGTGTCTCACCACCCTCACTGCAAATAAATTTTTCCTTATATTTAATCTAAATCTACTCTCTTTTGGTTTAAAGCTGTTAAACCTCATCATATCACTACACTCCCTGATAAAGGCTCCCTCCCTGTCTTTCCTGTTATCCCTCCTGTAGGGGAGGAGAGTTTTGTAGAATATGTTTTATGATAAGAAAAAGAGTATTTTAGAAGGCTGAATTTTATTTACAAACTCAAGTTCATGTGGGAATTTGTGTGCCTCCAAAGGGGGCATTAGTTTTGCACATATAATGTTTATTGTCATTACTAAAGGAAAAGCACTTTCAGAAAACTTCTGTATGTGATTGAAAACAGCAGTCCAACTGTTCAGACTGTCTGTGGCACTCAGCATCTCTGAAAGATGTTGTGGGTTCAAAGTCACCACTGCTTAGATTCCTGCTGGAGGTTTCCAGCACTGGACTCGATTATCCTGTTGGTTGAGAGTCTGGGCTGCTTCACTTTGGTGGACCTTGAGCAGGCATTCACAAAGTGCCATTTTAAAAGTGGTTCTATTGGAAAGTTGCTGAGGCTTGTTTTCAGTCACAAGAAAATACCAACCTTTCTCTTTCAACACCTCATTCTGAGTTCCATGACTGGAGAAATTATGCATTCCTTAAGTCTTTCTTCTCCCTTAGAATCCTCTGTGAGTTAAGGCCAAGAGAACAGGAAAGGTTCTCTTTAGTACAGCATAGTAAAACACTCTTTGGTGTCAATATACTGTTCATTTTTATGATTTTTTTTCATATAGTTTTCTATGATAGTGATTCATAGTATTCTGTAATTCACAGTTGGATGCTGGATAAGTTACTAAGTCAGCCAGGCCTGACTGGGCAAACCTACCTGAAGAAGAGTATTATGTCCTCTCTTTACCAGCTGTCTGAGCCACTTACCTCTTTGAGTGCTCTGAGCCATGAGATCTCACACTACCTGTTTCACAGTACTGAGACATGTTCCATTAACTCTGTCTGCAGTCACCAGTCTTAGATGTTCTGCACTTTCTCAACTAGCAAGCTTGATGTTTCCCACAGTCTAATGAGTAAGTGAGAATTCCATCTGAGATGGAGAAACCTTCCCTGCTTTTTCGTTAGGCATCATCCATGTAAGGATGAGTTGCCCACAAACTCTGGTAATCAAGAAATTTTTGTCTGACTATAGTGGCAGAACCAGGGCCTTTTAAAGATCTACTTTCCTGTTTGTATCCATTTACAGAGGTGAAAAAGAATCACAGGATCATGGAATGCTTTGGGTTGGGAGGGACCTTAAAAGCCCTGTAGTTATAATACCCCCTGCCAGAGGCAGGAATGCCAGTCAGTAGGATAAGGTTGCTTAGGGTCTCATCTAATCTGGCCTTCAACACTTCCAGGGATGGGGCATCCACAACCTCTCTGTGCAGCCTGTTGCACTATTTCACCACCCCCTGAGTAAAGAAGTTCTTCCTAATTTCTTTCATTTTTTCAAGGGGGTAGCACATTGTTTCCAATGTGCTTATATTGCACAGGGCTTATATTGCACAGGACCACTAAGGTGTTTTTCTAAGAGTGTCCTAAACTAGTTTCATCAGAGCTCGAGTGTTACTGTTAATATTGTTAAGGAATCCAGTGCTGACTGTAGGGCAGAAAAATCTTATGAGCTTCTGTTCTGAAAAGAAGACCAATAGATCCATCATATGTAATTAGTGAATGTAAAGAGAGGACTATTGTCTAGAAACAACAAAACGTGACTGTGTTTATAGTCATAAACTTTAAAAAAGATAATTGCAGAACAGTGGTTCTTCCATAAGTGTGTTTTCCTTATGGACAGCATGTACTTACCTTTCATTATTTTTGGTGCTTTTGGTATTTGAGAGAAACTAATGGTATTTTTATATTATGCCTGTATTTGTACTGCAAAAGATGGTACATAGGTTATGTGTAAGTCATATAAGCACCATTAAGCCAAGAGCAATTTATAGTTTAGGAATTTTCAAACAAATGACATTAGTAGATATTACAGTTTTTGGTATTGTAACCCTTGCTTCTTGCATCACTATGATTACTGATGCACAGTGTAACAAGTCAGACAGCTGGGAATTTTCAGTGTTCAAAAGCATATTGTGCAATTTAATTTAATTACGCCAAGGGATTTCAGACATATTCATGATATGGTTAGAGAGAAATAGAGAATTTCTGGTATAGTGTATACTATAAAGGCAGCTATTCTATTTCTTTACAGATAGAGCTATAATGTTTGATGACATGTAGTATCTAAATTACCACTCTCTGTAATTAATCAGTACAGCTTATATATGTTTTCATAAAAATGGAGTCTTACAAGTAAGTGAGGGATCAAAACCATGGCTACCCAAACTATTAGAAAAAATTCAGTGATTCAAACTATACGCAGCTACTAGTGTGTAGTTGTGATTATTTAGCAGTACCTGAAAAAACTAATGCAATTGACTTTTAAAATTTTGCTGTTTAATATACATTTAAATAGTAAATTAATAATAAAATATTTATTAATAATTTTAGCATTAATACATTATACTAATTCTTATAAATGGATTATGCATAATTTTAAAGCCTTCTAGTTATTGTACATAATGTGTGATATATAAAGCAATTATAATTAACAAATAAATTAATTCTTCCACTAGGCCAAATTTTTAAGCAGTGTATTATTTACTGTATTCATTTGCACAGTCTAAAATTTTATAATTATGACTAACTTCTCATTAAGAGAAGATTTATTGCTAATTTAATTGATTACAGAAGCAATCTAATTATTTACTAATCTAATACATTACATTCAAATTGACTTTTAGAGCAGACTCTGCCAGATTTCATGCAACCCAGAACCCAGGATTGTCTTCTTCATGATAACATGCATATAATAGCTTGGTATTCTTAATAGCTTGGTATTGTTACCATCCTGCTTTCTAGCTGTTGTCCAAGATACGCGTTATCTTACTTTGGGATTAGACAAGGCAACAACCTGAACTCAGGATATGTTTCTCGAGTCTTTTTGTCACCCTTAAAATCTGAAGTACTCTTTGTTTCACATCTTACAAAGAAACACATGAAATCAGGATTGCTTCTTCCCTCATGATCATCTTCCAGATTTTCATATGAAAATTCTGATTGCAGTCTGTGAATTAGTTCTTGCTCAGGGCCAAAAGGAGCAGAGGCCAGTATTTGTACTTAGTTGATTTCTGGTGAGGTTTTACCCTTCACTGCTGAAAAACATCATTGCCATATAGCAACAGGAAGAAGACTGAACAGGGAAGGTGCATCTTTCCAACTAATGGTGGGGATTTGCTTTGTTCCAGAGCTGTTGTTCAACTGTTGTGAATAATGTTGCTGCAGGATGCAGGGAAATCCAGTGACAATACATGGTGATGCTACTGGATTGCATGACTTTGGATTCAGAGTGTTGAGAAGCAGATAGTGGAAAGTAGTAATTATTATGTACTTTAAACAAAATTATGCTTTACAACTTAACTGTGCTTATCCAATTGAATGTGTTTGTGCATCTACATTCTTAGAGTGCTCTTTCAGTCTTCTTTCAGTGCACTGGAAACTTTGAACTCTAAAATTCCAATTACATGGCAAGTCTTCCACTTTCACATAATTTCTATGGTTTTTTTGTCCATTAAAGCTTATCCATAGCTTCTTTTTCTGCATCCAGAGCCCACTGAAATATGCCCATTTCAGAAATAGTTCCTGATGCTTTCTTTGTACTATACTAAAATAATTTTCCTACTTATCCCTATGGAGATGATGTGAATAGAATAATCAATTTCATTTGCTTTCCCTTTGGTTCAGTGAACATTTATGTATTGTATGGGAACTGGAAGTGTTCCAATAAATTACTTGGAAGAAGTTCTACTATTGAATATCCTGAATAACACAGAAATCTCAGTTATTAAAATTGTGTCCTTAGAGGTGAAATGTTAAAACCTTGCTCTAACTCAGGTGAAAAATGGGTTTGAGGCAAAATCTCTCCCAAGGGAATGGCTGAACCATTAAAGCGTAGAATATTCTCAGAAAAATTCTCTGTGTTTCCTTTTGCACAGGTTGTAAAAATTATTTAATTATTCATAGAGTCAAAAAGACAGAAAAAGAGTAGCCAGCACTTTCAGAAAGTTGAGCTAGCAGATGAAATGTGAATTTCAGTAAAGGAACAGGAATTAATACTTGAATACTTTCAACATGATAGACAAGAAGGCATCAACAGAAATGATCAAGAACAGATGATCCCTCCATATAGTGTCTAGTGTCCAGGGTATTTTTGTGGAAGAGGTTTGTTCTGGCCCTCCATGCTGAGCAATTTTTTACATTGATTTGGTAAGTGTATCAATATCATAATGAACTGCATAATCTTAGACTCATGATCAGCATTTTTTTCTTAGTTTAAAAGTTGTTAACAGTTTTAGCTAGAATTTACAAACAGTTCTTTTTCCAGGAGAGAAGGAAAAAGCAGCTCCAGAACCCTTTCCGATACTGTCTGTTTGTGTTCAAAAAGTAAAATGCAGAATTTTGTATCCTACATGGCATGAAAACTGTTAATATCTCCTTCATATCACTTTATAATCTTGCTGAGGTTTACTTCCTCAGTGCTATTAGAATGAATGGGTTTTTTTTTTCTCTAAGTGTTCTTCCAGGAATGTGGACCTGACCATAACATGATAGCCTATGTTTGAGCTAAGCTGACAGTTTAATTTTTCAGATCATCTTTAAGTTGCACAGAATGCAATAACCATGTCAGGCTTTAATTTCCTCCTTTCATTAATATTTAATTTTCAGATAATGCTATCAAACATATAGATAGGTTGCAATGAAATTCAGTATTTTTAGTACAGCTGCAACAGAAATCGAACACTTCCTACTTTACAGTAGGAATAGTATTTATTCACATAGAATGGTAATTTCATTTTCACCAAATATACACATCCATGAAATGTGCAAAATACCAATGAGATAAGCGACTAAGCTAAACTTAGTTTGAGTCTCATAGGAGTTAAAAGTTAACTTGAGAATAATTCAGTTAATCTTCCATGTTTCTCAGTTCCTCCAGGAACCTTCTGAGACTGTCTCCTCTGTGCTGTGTTGAGTGTCAGCAGACATCTGCTCTTGTTTGTTGAAGTCCCCCAAGAGAAAAAGGGCTTGCAAGCACGAGACTTCTCCCAGCTTCCTACAGAATACTTCATCTGTATCTTCATCCTACATGGGTGGCGTGTAACAAGCTCCCACCAGGATTTCTGCCATGCTGCCCTTCCCCCTGGATCTTTAGCCATAAACACTCAACTCTGTCGGCACTGTTATTAGGCTCTAGACAATCATAACACTGCTAACATTCAGGGCTATATTGCCAACTCTCCTTCCTTGCCTATCCCTTCTGAAAATTTTTCAGCCGTCCATTGCAGCACCCCAATTGTGCAAATCATCCCACCATATTTCCATGATGTCATAGTTTTCCTGCTGCCCAATGGCTTCCAGCTCCTCCTGTTTGTTTTCCATGCCACATGCATTGGTGTAGGTACACTTCAGTTGGGCTATTGATTCTTTTTGGGGGAAGAAGCCCTAATTCCTACATGACCATTCTCAGGTGTTTCTGTGCTTTCTAATCTATCAATAACTTTTGTGCCGTTGCTGCCACATGGATCTTCATTCCTACATCCACTGAGATGGCAGACCAAAGGACTTTGTTAGAACACTGTCCCTCAAACACTGTTGTGCTGTCCACAGGCTGATCTCTAGTGAGCATGGCTTTATCCCCTTTCCCTTCAAATTTTAGTTTAAAGCTCCTTCAGTTAGCCCTGAAAATTCCTACGCAAAGATCCTTTTCCTGCTTTGCGACAGGTGCATCCTGCCTGTCACCAGCAGGCTCAATGTCATGTAAATTGACCCATGATTAAAAACCCCAAAATTCTGCAGGGAGGGAGTTGCAGAGGAAGATTTGCCTGCTGTGCTGGGCAAAGCTTTCTCACCACTGTCCCCTGTCATTTAGGTCAGTGCATTCTGTTGGACAGAGGACAGGGAATCATACATTCTGTCTGCCCTTTTGGGCCTGTCCCAGGGAAGGCAGTTTAGCTCTCTTTTGACTCCGATATTCCTCAACCTACTTGCCTGCTCCTGGAGCTGTCACTAAGTGGAGGAGCTCCTGTGCTCGGGCACACCTCCCACAGGGACGCTCACTGCTGCTGGCCCCTACTGGCACAAGGACAGGGCACACTCTGCAGCCTAGCACCAGGAGATCAGTGTATTCCCACTGGAGCTCTGCCTGGACAGCTGCCTCAGCTGGTCACACAGTCCTGCAGTCTTGCCTAATTCCTTTCATTTTTTTGGCCATTAGCAAAGAATAAATACTGATAATTTCTCAGAGAAAGAATAATGTGAGACTAATGTAGTTGGCATCACAGCTCTGCTTGTGGTCTCTGCTTGGGATCTCTTTCTCAGATCCTGATTCTAATGTCATTTAAAAAATCCTAAGATAAAAGGTTAAACTGTTCTGTTTAGTCACATTTTGAAAGGTGAATGTAGTAGAATGGGAAGATTTTGTACATTGACTAGGATGTCCAGGGTTCTGCGCAGCCAGAAATGCATGATGTACCCACTGTAGGTGTAGATGTTCAATCAGTTGTGTACATGCAGTAAGCCAACACTTCCAGGAACTGTCAAATAAATTGCTTGTGTGGTGCACAGATGGACAGGATATGAACAGTAAATGTTATCTTTTCAGAATGTCCTGAGTAAAATACTGGTGCAGCCTTCCAAGCTGACTGAGAAATTACACACAGCCCAAACTATCTGTATTGATGAGGTCTCTACCAGATGAAGATAATGGGCAACATGACTCCAGGCACTCTATGTGTTAATCATGTATCAAAATAGGCAGCCATTAATGGTGTGTTGCAGTTTTTGTGGCATTGATTCTTTTAAGAAAAAGTCATAAAACTAGAAGCCTGTAGCTAAAAATGGTATTTCAAATGTGTGTGTGTGTGTGTGTGTGTTTGTGTACCCAAAACGATGCATTTTCTGTCCAGGCTGGTCAATAAGTTAACAATGTCATTGCATACTGAATCATGCAGGCAACATGTGCTTACTGCAAAACATGTTAGAAACCCTAATTATCTAATCACTTGGACTACTGATGCCTAAACAGTGCTTACCTGAAACAGAGCCTAAAAAAATCTGGAGAATAAAATGCAGATAAATTTTTTAAAGGCCTTTTAAGTACATTTAGGGCAGACAGAGCCTACTCGAGAGTCTAGACCTAAAATGGACAGTGAGTCACAAGTTCTTCACATTTTATAAATTCTGTCTTTTAATATATTGGGCCTCAATTCTCCAATTACACCTTCAGGTGATTAATGTCAGCCACCCCAAGCTTGCTCCCCCCAGTTCACTGTTGTTTACATATTTGGGGCTCTGAGGCAGCAAAGTGTCCTTGGATTTTCCAACTGAGAGGAATTGTTTTGTCTAAAATGTTGGGAACAGAGGTTTTTAGCACTTTATATGGAGCCTAGAGCCACACACCAAAACTACAGATACATGAAAAATAGAAGCTAAAAATCTTTAAGGCATCAGTACTAACAAGATAAAGTAAGTAATAGCCATTTCAAAAATCACTTGTTGGAACTAAATTGTTGTGTCCTTTTGCTTCTGTATGAGTTTTATTCATATGTACACAGATTACAAATCCTGTAATGCATAATGAATGGCAGTAGGAAAGAACTTTTTCTCGTGAAAGTTAATTCTAGCAATTAGAGCAATCTAACAAAAGGTTTTTGAAGTCATGTATTTGGTATGTCTTCAGGTTAATCATGTCACAACCAGGTATATACAATTGCTACTGTTATGGAAAATATTAATTCCAGAATGAGTCAAGGGAATTAGAGGTTTCAGTCAGCAGTGCCCATGGTAAGCTGTGTTTCTGAGAGAGCAGAGTGGGCTAACTCCATAACAGCTCTTTGGCTTAAGGAATTTCGGTGGATTATAAATTGGTACAGTTGCAGCTAGTACACATTTGGGTAGCCATAATGAAATTTCATGTGTTCTTTATTGAGGATGTAGGAAAATCTATAGTTTCTTTGCAGACGTTTTTAATGCAGTTTATTCTATGTACAGGCACAGCCTCAGTACTTTTTAGATCACTTTTCTGCCGTGTAGTATACAATAATCAATGGGCTTTTGCAAGGCATTATTAAAACAAAACCAAGTTAATATTGATTTATCTCAAAGATGACAGACCTTTGAATATTTGATCCATTTTTATGTTAGTAAGGGCATGCACATAATGGTATTAACTTTATTCTTTAATAATTAGCCCATCAAAGCAATACATTTCCTTCAACTTCTAAAAGTCTTAACCTTAAAAACAAGGAATTATGCAGTATTTTTGTTTGACAGAACACTTAGAAGAAAAGAGAAGCAATGTTTCTGGGGTCAGAATGTGAACTCTAGTGTACTATTAATGTACTAGACTGCCAAATTATTTATTAGAGGAAGACCAGTGGTAAATAAAAGTTTAAAAGAACCAAACATAATGAAGTGTCAGTAGAGGTAAAAGTCTAAATAAATTTTCAAGGTCAGACAGTATTACATTAAAATAAGAGCATTAATTGTATTTTGTTTAAAACACCATTTTCAAAGAATTTTTTTGCCAACAATGTGCCCTAAAATAAAATGCATTATTTTCATGGGCAACTGAGATAGCATAGTACATCATAACACTACAGATACAATGGAAAGGAATATGAAATGGGAACTTATTTCATAGAAATTTAAATGAGGTTTTTTTAATTATTACATCTGAAAACCTACAGTATTTTTATAGTTATCTAGATACAAAATATTTCACATTTTCTTTCCGTTTCTAGTTATTGAGAAAAAACTGCAATCTTTCCCATAATATTTATTTTTTAGGGTCATGTACTTTACAGAAGCTGACACTAAAATCCTGCCTAGATATTTTCCAACTTGGCAAAATACTTATCTAAAATAACTGTAAATGATTATAGAATGTATAGTCAGTAAACAGCAAAAACAAATTAGAAAGTCATAATATTATTTATAATCATGAGCAATTAAGATTTTTGAGGCAAGTTAGATGAAGAAAATGAGAAAAACATTAGTGGAAATAATGGATTTAAATCAAGACACACCAATAATGTGATCATCCAATCTACAATGTTAAATAATTCAGTCTGTTATATTCTAAATGCAATTTTTCAACATTAACTATCACTGAATTATTTTTACTATATTATTTTTGTGACCTCTATTGTAAGCCATTAATTTGACTTTAAAGGTGAAGTGATTATAACACCGTAACAGTGAATACAATAGGGAAAAAGTTTGTGAGAAATCAAAGAAAGTTTGACTGACTTTTGATGCTATAAAAAGAATCTTACTCTTAGAAAGGATTTTCTGTTCATGGGTGTCTGTCAGTTGTACTGTCACATGTGAGTGAGACCTGCTGTGGGTGAGACTTCAGGCAGAAGCAAACGGTGTGACCACAACTCCAGTTCCTCTTCACAAGCCTCGTTATGAAATGCAAAGCAACCAAACAATACAGTCAGTCCTATGCAGTTCATCTCATTGTCTAATGGCTGATGCTGGCCATGTGTAAGAAAAGGACTGAAACTTCCAAACTTGCCCATGTGTGAGTAACACATTGTAACTACAGAATATCACCTTCATTACGTGAAAGATAAACCTGTCCCAGTAACATCTGGTAGCTTTTTTTATAATTTGCACACAAACTCTGTGAATTTAAGGGAAAAAATCAAGTCACTCATTTCCTAAGAGGCAATCTCAGACTGTTACAAATCAAAACTGATTAGACAGGGGCAAGGAGGAGGAAATTTCAGTTGGGGTAGATTAACTATCAGGAACATCCACAGTCTTCTTGCCATTAGCACTAAGAACCAACACAGACAGAAGATGAGGTCCCCAAGGTCATCACATGTTAGAGCTGACCCTGTCATTCCTAGGGTGTTGGATTCTTATGGCAGACTGCCCACCACAAGGAGGCAAGTAAGCACTTTCACATAAAGCCTTCTAAGCCACTAAAATGTCATCTGTCTTACACACACATTCCTTCCTCATCCATCTATTATGGAATATCATCAATTAGTTAAACTTAGACTAATAAACTTAGTTAAACTTACACTAATAGGAGGAAAAATTCCTAAATTTTTTAAATTTCTTGGTTATTGCTGACCTTCATACTGAAGAAGGTGGAGGACTAAACTTTCTGTTTAAGAAGAAAGACTGAATACCACAAAGGTTAAAGTAGTTGGGTAATAGAAGACAAAATCAAACCCTACTTTAGGGTTCCTGGGTTTTTTGTTTTGTCAGGGTTTCTGGTTTGTTGGGTTTGGGGTTTTATGGAACTGTTCTTTGATTTTTAAAGGCAGAAGAGTTAGGAATGCTTGTGCTTTTTCTCAGTAATTGTAGTAATTTGATAGCATGCTAATATGCTGAATCTTTGGAATTACTGACTTTATTGAGGTTGAGAGATTCAGTTGCTTACGTTCTTAACAGACAATTATCTGATCAGGAGAAGAGCAAAATAATAAGAATACATTCTTTAGAAAAGTTTAGGGAGAGGTGAGGATTGTATCTATGTTTCTTAGAACTTTTCAAGGTCAAATTTTTCTAGAAATAAAGAGTTTGGAAAACCCAACAAAAAGCCCTCATGAAATGGAAAAAGGTGGTAGGAGAGATTGACTGAGAAAGATTGGTTTTCAGACAGCACCAGTATAGGGGATAAGCTTTGTATCTAGGCTGAATGACACATTAATTATCCCAAATGTTTAGATTTCTTTTCCTTTTGTTCATTACTGTCTTTGCAGAATAACTATGAGCAATCTGAGTTAAAAAAAAAAAGAAAATCAAAACAAACTGAAGTGAGTTTAGGAACTTCTGCATTGCTTAAATTGCACTATGACAGATCTGCTGTTTATTTCATTTATATAAGAGTCTTTTCAATTTATTGCCAACTTCTTCTATGAATTTGACAGGGTAATATTTTGTGACAGTTAAAGCTTTACTTCATGTAAATGGACTTTGATTTCAGGCATTCCAAAGAAATTTAATACAGGTCTGTCTTTATCTTTCTTGATAAAGAAAGAAGATAGACATACATAACCAATAGCATTTTTCACAGTTTTCTGTCAAGTCACACTCTGTAGCTTTGACTGAGAAATGAAAAATAATTTTGTTGAACATTACCCTATAGAGTCTAACGAAAGTTCAATGAAATTCAGTCCTGAATTTCCCATCCTGTATAAAAGTAATATTTGAGTAATGAAAAGCTCACACCATTCTGTCATGCATCACTTGTTAATGACCTTCTTTGACCTTATAAAACGCCTTAACAAATAAAATGAGTACCCATAGTTGTTCTACCATAAAAAGATAGTATTTAGTATGAATAGTTCCGTTCCAAACCCTTAAGTTCCATGAAAAAGCTAGTATGCATTTAATAAATTCATTATAAAAGGGCAGTATTTCAAGATAGATAATTTACAAATTGTAATACATCTATCTTTTTGTACTGTTATATTCAGAAGGTTGCAAGAAGAGAAGGACTGCAGCACCACATGTGCAAATTAGGCTACAGTAGAAAAGTTAATGGAAAAAGCTGAAAGAGAAGAAAGGGACAGAGGACCTCATTGCTCACCAAGGCTCTTCACAGTGGTACTTGATGGGAGGAAGAGAGTGGAAGTGGGACAAAGGAGAATCAGACTGAATACAAGAAAAAATGTTTTTGAAGAAAATTTTTTTTCAACATGAGTACAGTCAAGAAATGGATCAGGTTGCACACACAGGTTGAACAGCCTCCATATGTGGAAGTTTTCAAGGTGTAACTGAGTAAAGTCCTGAGCAACCTGGTCTGATCTCATCACTGATCATGTTTTGAGAAGGAAGTTGAACTAGAGGGTTCCCTCAGCCCCTTGCAACCTGAATTATTATTTCATCTTATGATTATATGGTACTGGGTACCTAACAGCTGTAAAAAAGAGAAGGCTTTAGTAAAGTAACTGGAAAAAAGGAAAAATTATTGCCAGATAGGAAAAGACGTAAGATTGCAATAGTTTTTCCTACTGGTTCCCTATTGCAACTATAGAAGGGGGCAGATACATCCAAAATTAGGAACAGGGAAGATGGCTGTCTACAAAGTCTTCACACTGGCCCTGGAATGAGTGATGGGGCTGGAGTGGGTGGTCTAACAATGTAATTTAGATTATCATGGCCAAGAAAAATAATACATTTTAAGGGTAATCTAGAACGGTTGTTTCTTAATGCTGTGTTTTGCTTTTGTGACTCTTGCAACAGAATTGTATTTCTATTCTTATCTGGACAGAAGTCAGTACACACACTCTTTTATATTTAAATCTTGTCACACCATAAATAGGAGTCACCTCACATACAGAAGATACAGCCTTCTCTGGAAAGATGGACATAATTGGGGTGCACTAAAAGAAATGTTTGTGCTATCTATATTCAGGTTCCTCCTGAGTTTTCATGTTGCTTCCACACTAGGTTGCAGGTGTCTTTTTGTGCTGTTAACACTGGTTTATGCAGAGAAAAACAACACTCTTGGTATGTCTGGAACTTCTTTGTTGAAAAGCCTGAAAGTGGAAAATTGCTTCACACTTCAGGAGGATGGGATGGAAAGGAAACTTGTCACACTAACATAACACATATTTGAAAAAGTCTTCTTCCTTTTTTATTCTGTTCATTGCCCTCCAAAAATGAAAGACTGAGTTCCATTCCTAAGACTTAATATTTTTCTTTGCCTATATATTCAAAGCAGAAATCAAACTATTAACTCTTTGGAAGTTCCCAGATAGATGGTATTGATAGTGACACTAGAGGACGTGGGGAAGCAACTATTAGCTTCACTTTAACTAAAAGTGAAATAGGAAAAAAGGTATATAAAATGTCAGTATCAAGGAAATTAGTAAATATCTATGAAGATATGTATAAATATTAAAATAATTTCTGATTTCAGGAAAAAAGGTGGAGTTGAATGTGCAACCACGGACAATAACATTTTTATCTTATACAACTTTGTTTCTCTTTTAGTGGCAAAGCATTACTATAACACTGGTTGAGAAAGTGCAGATGGTTGCTGTAATCCTAGGATCACTGTTCTTAGTAGCAAGTGTGACTTGGCTTCTATGGTCAGCCTTCAGCCCTTATGCAGTATGGCAAAGAAAGGACATCCTTTTTCAAATCTGCTATGGAATGTATGGTTTTATGGATCTAGTATGCATAGGTAAGCTCAAAATCTTTAAACAGCACAGACTGTGGTTTAAGACTGTGACTATTTCTATTTTTCTAATTGGTCACTCTAATTGATCACTCCAGTTCTTTGCAGATTTATTCTCAGCTGATACCTTTGGCAAGTGCTGCTTTTTTAGAGTGTTGCAAATACTGCAGAGAGAAAAGAATCAAAGGAGCTTTACTTTCAGATTCATCAATGTCTTCCCAAAATCTTAATGGTGAGAACAGGACCAGTTTAAATTTCTTTATAAAACAGATGACTTGCAAATTTCAGGAAGTTAAACAGGTGAAAATATGAAAGACATTATTAAAATAACTAGTAAAATTACCCACTGTCAAAGAGCCTTCTGATGCCAGTTTGAAGTAGATTGTATCATCAAGAAACACAAAAGAAGCCCTTGAAGATGTCATCAAACTGCACACCCAAAATTAGGTTGTACAGATTTATATAGGTCACTGTGCTAGAAATGGAGGAGAACAGAGAAGTCAGGCATGAGTTCTTTGCACATCATAAACAGTTACAAAACACTCACACAGTGCTAACTATAGTAACTTGCTTTACTATTTAAAAGTCCCAAGTAGTTTAGCTGAAATCTTGTAAAAGGAAATACATTTTACTGTAACACTGTATTGACCACTTTTGAAATTTCTGAAAGTACACTGGACTGGGGAATATTTAAATATAAATTCCTTTAGTATTTGGTAAAACAATCTTGATTGTTAGAATAATTATGATTATTTGAAGAGAAAATTTACATTAAATATTACATAATTATATAATTTAGATAATTAAATTTACATAATTAGTAATATTAATTTACATTAAACCACATCCATGGAATTTCAATTGCAAGAAAATCCAGACATCAAATGTCATCTGATGTTTGCATTGACATTTCTGAGAGATAAATGTTATCTGAATCTTACATATGGGAATTAGAAGGACAGTGCTGAATTCTGCTCAGTAGAGAACAAAGAAAGAGATTGATTCCTAATATCAAGGCTTTTGCTTCAACTGTAAAGCCACATCATCTTTTATTGAAACCATCCCATTACTGTAAAAGTATTTATATTTTAGCCACATCAGCAGTTCTGTTCATTTTGTAATTTTTGTTAAAGAAGGCTGCTCTGGAATATTTTGTAACACAGGTTTTCTTCTGTTAACCCAAATCTCAGACAGAAAAGTGAGCAGAATCTCATACTTTGGACAAGTGCTCAGCTTTTAAATTAATAAAAGGGCTCAGCTGCACATCTTCTTATATCCTGATTTCTGAATATCACCTCTGCCAGCTTAACACTCATGGTTGAGGGCTTTGCTTTTGTTTAAAAAACACTAAATGAAGATAAAATGTGCTTCAGACATTCCAAACATTTCATTTATATGGAATTATGATTTGTTTGGTCTTTTTTCCCCCAGTAAAAAAATTACTTTGGTATGCATCAGCTAGTTGAAATAACCAATTACTTCAAATTATTTTCATTTTTCCCTTTTATTTTACTGTTAAAACACCTAAACCAGATAAAACTCAAAATCAGTCAAGAATGTCTTGGGTGAGCAGCGATATTACTGTATTTATCCACAGAAGTAAATATTTGGAAGGTGACCTTGCATGGATTGCTACATGCAGTTCTGTAGCTGCCTTTCAAGCCAGCCATGCTCAATCCACCACTAGAGTGGAAGCTACTGAACTAACATGTGCCTGACATGGAGTTTCTGGCTCAGCTATGCCCTGCAGGAGCAAAGCAACCATGCAGCTGTCTTCCACCACAAGATAAACTGGCTTGCCTGCCATTTAATAAATGCATATTTTATAGATCTATTGTAAATAATACAAGGAAATTTTAATGTCAAACTGACTACAATTAAACTTATTTGGACACTTTTGTAGTTACAAAGTTCACTGCAGGTATGACTTAACAGTTTACTAGACTGTATCTGGAAATTCAAAATGCTTTATAAAGTAAGTTTGGTAATTAAGGAATTTTAATAATCCAGATTCATTCAGACCCACTTATTCTGCATATAATTTCAAGCAATTTGCATTCAGTAAGCCTGTAAGATCAGGAGTTCTTGTAACTCCTAAAAATACTCCTAAAAATATGGTCAACCTTATTGAATTTTATCTTTTTCTTTAATGATCAAGTGAGGGAGTTTAGATTGATATCTTTAATTTAAAACTTTCAAATAAAATTCTCTAATAGATGCATGTAATTATTACTTACAAATTATTTTAAAAACTCGAAACACTTTTCATTATGATGATGACTTCCCACAGCATTAACTTATGATTTTACCTTTATTATGTATAATCTCTTATATCATGAAGCTTCTAATGCTTACAACCGCTACAATCTCACTTAGTATCTCCTCTCCTTTCATTTGTGTTTAGTCATCTGTGGCATTCTCTTAGTTTTCAACAGGATTTACTGAGTGAATATCTCTACTCCCCCTGTAATCTCTGTTTATTTCAATGAAAAATCTATGCAGAAATACAGGTTTTCCTGGGCGCCTCATATTTCAACATAATGCTTGAGATACTGGTAGTATAACCAAGATTTATTCCACCTGCCTTCAGTTATGCCTCCCTACACTTTTGCAGAAACAATACAAATATTTTTGGTCATTTGCCAAGTGTAAATATCTTCACACAAAAAGTGTGAAGCAGTTTTTGAAATGTTTTGCTATAATTTTTAAAAGCAGTTTGCCTAAAGCTACTGACATATTTTATGACATCTTTGTAAACGTGCACATAACAATTTGTTTACCCAATGATTGACTTATATATCATACTTAGCACACCAGTCACTTTCTTATTACATGTAACTTGTATTTTACTTCTTTGTTTTGTTTTACATTTCAACAAAAGAAAAATCCCAAAGATTATAATTCACCAGTATCATATGTTCTGTTCATTCCAGTGTATGTGTTTTATTGGTATCCGCTGTTCTCTTTCTTCTACTTTGAACTTTTCCAGAATTCTTCCTGACAAACGAGATCATTTTCACTTATCTATGTTGGTTTTAACCCTACAAGTCATTACCTTGTACTTTTCTGCATCAAAGCTGAGTGTAAATCTGTTCTTTTTGAAATCTGCTATTGGTAGAAGTCTTCCTCAAGCAAGCCTTGAACACTCTGATCAAGTGGAACTAAAGCCTGTGAAATCCAGAGCTATTCCAGTGATAGTACTAGGATCAGACCATCCATGTAGGGATTACCAAAGGGAGTGATTTCATGAAAGGAATGAATAATATAAATCCCTTATCTAGCCACTGAAGGACAGTATATCAGGCCTTTGCCATTCTACTTTCTAGACCTAGCAATTTTGCATAACAGAGAAGACGTAGAATCATATATATTTTCACTGGAAAATAGCTATGACTACTGGTCATAAATGGTTTTAACATGAAGAAAATGCAAATAATAACAGCTAACTTGCAATCCCAGAACAGCAGTACTGCTCCTTTTCCTACAGTGGAAAGCAGCTGTAACATTGCACTAGAAACATGCCAGTAGTACTGTGGCAAGGGAGTAACAGATGGGAGCCAGTGCGAGGTGTGAATTGCCCTCTGAAAGCTTTTTTCTTCCCTCCTAAGGAACTTGATGCCTTGCAACATTCCTGTAACTCCTTGGTTGTAAAAATGAACAGGCTGAAGTTACTTACAATGAACACATCCAGCTGCACTTTATATGTCTTTCTGCAGAAAGTTTTTTTCCTCCCACACTAGATCTGATTCTAAATAGTTTATAAAGAATTGTATTACTATTTTTAGCATGGACATGTTTCACTTTAATGATTTGAGCAATTGATTGCATTTTTTTTTTTTAATATCTGTGGGCCCTAGAACAGTTTTAAGACATGGAATTTTGTCCCAAGGTAAAGTCTACTTCTGAAAAAGATCTTTTCTTCCTTGATAAAATCTTGTGATGTTTCTGGGAGGACCATTCCTAGATGATTATATGTAAAATTAGTGTGATAAATAAGATAAAGTTGTAACCTAATACCACCAAATCTGAATGATGTAAGACAAGTTGCCTGCTTGTAAAGACATTCAGTAGTAAAAAGTTTCAAGTATCTTGTGAGTCAGAGTAAGAAAACCTTTGAATCTTTGAAAGAATCTCACAGTACTTGGCAAAAAGATAAGAAAAGAAAATAAAATTAAGATTCTTCATAATCCTATTGGCTGCATCCCACTGCAATCCCTACATCTTAGAGAGATAAAACCTAAAGTCTTCTTAGAACCATAGGACATTTAGATGGGCCCATCACCCTAAACCCCTGTTCCTTGTAGATATTAATTGGACAGAACATATGAACAGCTAACAGTAGTGAATTCTACTGCTTCATGGGATCATCTGAGTCAAATAAATAATTTTTTTTCTTCCTACAAGTGTTCAGCTATGTCCTCTGTGCTGTTGAAATTGTGGTGCTTGGAACAAATCAGTATTCTTCATGGATTTATTCTTGTGTCTACATTCATTGCTGTGGAACCCTTAGGAGAAAAGAGATTCTTTGCTGTTTGCTTACAGCTCCACTTCAGTGATAACTTATATTTTGAGCATTTTTTAACTTCTCTGGACCTGGAAAATCTCCAGCATTTAAACCTTACTCAGATTTCCTCTTGTTAGTGGTCTTGGATCTGTTGGTGCTGAGAGCTTTATATCCCCCCAGTTTATTTGCCTCTTCTATGTAGGTCTTTTTCAATCTGTAGCTCTATCAAGAAGGGAGCTAAAACTTTTCATGAGAGAAATTATGAAAGTGCTCCTTTTCTCCTTCAGCACTGCCAAATCTGACAACTTTATTCCAAGGGTTGCAATATTTGATCCTTCTATTTTGTGGCTCTTTTTAAGTACATGTGACTGACAGCTTCCACTATAAATAAAATTTCTCATCTGTGCCAATGTTTAAAAACTTTGAAAACATAATTTCAGTAAATCCCAAGAGCTCCAAGACGGTAAAAAAGAGCTCCCTGAACTAAGTCTTCCTACGACTTTTTCTGTTGTAATTTCGGGAGGATATTTTGACAGTTTAAATGTACTTCATGTACCTTAATGATCCTTTCTCAAATACTTCCTTCTCTATTCTGAAATATGTTGTTCAGATTCCAATGGAGTGCAGATGTATCTTTACTTTGGAGTAAATAGGTTCTTTTAACTTTGCTTCATCATAGACTTGAAAGAAGCTGGACCAAATAATGCTATGTTCCAGGGACAGGCTGAGGAAGGTTATTCTCATCTCCTATATAATTTTATAGGAAATCCAACAGAACAGAAAAGGGTGGATCTTTGTTACAGCAGTAAAATAATGACTAATTTGGTTTGTAGATTCTGTACACGATCAAACATATTTATTCTTTTTAATACAATTGAGCCAGTCTTGAAGGTACATTTATGTATTGACTAAATTATTATTATTATTATGCTAAGTTTTAAAGACAGGTTGCTTTATCTGTATCTGAGAAGATGAAGATAGAAATCTTGCAACCAAGAAAAATTTCTACTAAAATGCTTTGCAGTTACTAAATACATTTAGAATATTTACTGTTTAATTAAGTTTATTTTGTATTACTTTTGCTGTATTGGATGCCTCAATGACTTCTAGGCAACTTGAGAGCCTTACAGAGATGCTGCATTCACTCTCATGTCCTTCTGAAAGAAATCTTTGTGTTTCTCCATCTTTCAGTGTAATGATCTTTAAAAATGTGTTAGAGTAGGCATTGCTATCTGCAAATCATTGCACTTGAATCTGAGGTTTGCTGTTCACATAAATACTTTTATCATCCTTTCTGCTTGTGTCATCTTTCTGTGAGCTTCTCCTTTCTGGTTTCAGTTAATCATGCTAAAGGACCTCAGACACTTAAATCACAATTTTGTTGTGTAGAAACAGGTGATATACAATCCCTTGGGCTAAAGGACACCACAGGTCATATTATATATATGGCCATGATAGGAAAATTTTAGGCAAGAATCACACTGGACAAAAGATTTACAAATGTTTTTGGCTAGGCACATTGCTCTCCTCCCAAAGCAAGGAGCCAGAGAAAACAGGTGGAGTTGCTCAGAACCATGGAACTGTGCTCAACCAGGCTGGCTGAGGAAAAAATTAGTAAGAAGGCATGTGTCTCCCCAATAAATCCTTATTTGAAATACTCACGCATAAAGAATGTGACTGTAAATATATACAAAAAGTTAGGAGCTGCTTTTCTTTAAATAAGTTGCTTGAATGCATAAACTAGGTATAAATATTAGCTACATGTAAATCCATGAGCAGATTGGTCTGTTGGAGATTCCAGAAAATCTGTATTTTCCTTGAAGGACCTTTTAAAAGATTTCCTGGGTCTCAACAAAAAGATGATTTGCAACTTTTTCCTATTGAATACTGAAGAGAAAGAAGAAAGTCTATCATCCTTACCATGTTCATCATAGTTAATAATAGCACTTAATTTCTTCTTGTTCTGTTGAAGAAAGACAGGAAAGTCATTATACTTACAGCTGCTTCAGGTTTTCATAAATATTCTGTGCACCTAAGTTGAACTAGGAATTTGAAAGCAGTTAAATTTTTCTGTATTTGTACTGAATTCTACAAAACACTCAAACAAATTTAGGACTATCCTGTTCATTACAGAAGGCCTAACCTACTTAAAGGTCTATTTAAAACAGTACAAATCTCAGTAAATAAATAGTACTTGCCATGAACAAGGGCAGCACTAGCATAAACAGTCAATATCCAAATTTGCCAGTTTTGCATTGGTTTACTTAAATCTAAGTAATTTATTTAGTTCAGTTTGCTCAGATTATTCCAGTATTGGTTTTGCTGAGCTTTCATTCAGAACAACTTTATTTCCTCTGCATGTTCCTGCCTCCCAAACACATGAATAACCAGTTACATTGCATATGTACAGCTTGTTTGAATTATTAATGTTATGAGTAATTTAATTGCACCTGGAAATTGCCAGAGTCATTACTATTTGCTCTCAAAATTATATCCGTTGACATTTTATATAAATGCTTTTTTGCTTTCTTTTCTTAATTTCAGGACTGATAGTCCATGAAGGTGCATCTGTTTATCGAGTATTTAAGCGCTGGAGGGCTGTGAATCTACACTGGGATGTGCTAAATTACGATAAAGCAATGGACATAGAAGAGAGCAATCGAGGAGAATCCTCAGCAGGAAGGACATTGTGGCTGCCACTGACTGCATTTAGAAACAGAAGTTTAGTTCATCCAACACAGTTAACCTCACCAAGATTTCAGTGTGGCTATGTGTTGTTACAGCTGTTCAACCGCATGAGACCTCAGGAAGATTCATCAGAGGATAACTGCTCTGGGGAAGTAGTGATGAGAGTAACCTCAGTGTAAAGATTGTGCTCACTGTGCTACACAGATAAGGATAATGTGCCCTGGTGTTACAAGACTTCGGAATGTAGTTATGATGAATGGTGAAACCATTAACACTTGAAAAAATATATACACTTTTTTTTTAAATTTAATGTTTTTTATATGATCAGATAAGACACAAATACATTTTTTCTGGGGGAAATAGTCTCTTGCTTTTTATATAGTCTGATTTATTGAATCTTTTCTCAATTTGTACCTGAGGTGTATATAACATAGCTTAACTCTTAGGTCTTTGAATGATGAGGAAACTCATTTTTAAGTAAAAAGATATATTTAAATGTATTTTCTTAAACTCTGGCTTTAATCCACTACTGTTATTTTTTTCCACTTTCATGAGGATTAAACTGGACAACATTCTTCCAAAAAGAATAAGAATGTTGGCACAAGTCAAATATTCTTCCTTTTCTGTCTTTATTTTGCTGTTGTTTGTAGATCAGTTCAGGTGTGTGAAAGTAAGTAAGGGATATATTGTCCTTTGCCTTCAAGCAGGAAGTCAAGTGGGTGTTCTAAAAAACCTAAAGGAAGAAGGGAAGTCTTTCTTTTTAGCTCTCCCAGATGTCCATGCAAGATATCAGATACAAGTATGACACAGACAAGGGAAGAGTCTTGCACTGCCTCTTGAGTCTCGAGTGCTGGAGCTGTGCCTGTGCAAAGAAGTGATGTTACTTGTGAGCATGGTGCTGGATCTTGCAACCTGTGAATTTTTAGTACCATTCTAATGATAGGTCATTGACATCCCTTTTTGCTGTTAAAAAAAAAAAGAAGAAGAAATGTGCATTGCAATTTCTGGAATAATAATAAATCCTGATAGAAACTGAAGTATAAATAATGCAAAAACCTTAATTTTGCCAGGGAACAAATAATATTAAAGATGAGCCAATATCAGGATAGATAATCGATGCTGTGAAGTTTGCTTCTCTTGTTTCTGTTTCTGGCAAAAATTCTAATAGAATTTAATCAAATGGAAATTGAAATGGAAATAATTTTCAAGTTAATAATAAGCCTATTGAAGATTGAGATAGAAAAGTAAGGCTGAAATAACTCTGAAAGCACTAACTTGCTTAAAACAGTTTCACAGAATGACAGAATATGCTGAGTTGGAAGGGATCCATCTGGAGTATTAAGTCCAACTCCTGGCCCTACACAGAGTCACACCATGTGCCTGAGAGCATTGTCCAAACACTTCTTGAACTCTGTCAGGCTGGTGCTGTGACCACTTCCCTGGGGGAGCTGTTACAGTGCTCAATTCACCTCTGGTGAAAAATCTTTTCCCAATACTCAATCTAAACCTCTCCTGACTCAGCTTCAGGCCATTTCCTCGAGTCCTGTCACTGGTCATGAGAGTGAAGAGGTCAGTATCCACCCATTGTGGTTTAACCCCAGGCAGCAGCCACGTGCCAGGCAGCCACTCACTCAGTCCCCACTAGTGGGACATGGGAGAGAATCAGAAGGGTAAAAGCCAAAAAACTCATGGGTTGAGATAAAGACAGTTTATGAGGGAAAGCAAAAGCCACATACACAAGCAAATTAAAAGAGGGAATTCCTTCACCACTTTCCATGGTCAGGCAGGTGTTCACTCATCTCCAGGAGAGCTGGGCCTCGTCACACATCGTGGTTAATCAGAAAGACAAAAGCCATCACTCCAAACATCCCTCCCTTTTATCCTTCTTCCCCCCAGTTTCTATACTGTCAGGATGTCACATGGTCTGGAATATCCCTTTGGTCAGTTTGGGTCACCTGTCCCATCTGAGTCTCCGCCCAAACTCCCAACAACCCTCAGCTTCCTCAGCAGTAGAGCAGTATGGAAACCAGAGATGGCCTTGTCTGTGTGTAAGCTCTGCTCAGCAATGACAAAAACATCTCTGTATCCCTGCCCAACTTCTCTCTCACCCTCCTCAACAAAAGAGAGGGGGAAATTAACATGAAAAACTTGTGGGTCAAGACAAAGAGAGGGACATGAAATCTGTCTTCATGTTCACTTCACTTACCAGCTACTGGCACAAGTAAAAGAAGAGACAACACAAGGAAAATTATTTTAATTTATTCCCAATTAAAATCAAGCTGGGAGCTGAGAAACAAAGATCAAACATAAACCACCTTCCTTTCATTCACCTGTGCTTTTCCCAGGCTCAGCTTCAACCCTTCACTCCCAATTCTTCTACCTTCTCCCCACTGAGCAGTGCTGGGGAATGAGGAATGGGGGTCTGCAGTCAGTTTATAACAGCTCCTGTCTGCTGCTCCCTTCTCCTCCTCACACTTCTCTGCTCCAGCCTTGGGCCTCTCCATGAGTTTCAGCCTTTCAATATAAACCTTCTCCAGCGTGGGCTCTCCATGGGCTACGGTTCCTCCAAGACATGTCTGCCAGGGGCTGCAGTGTGGATGTCTGCTCTGCCAGGACCTCTCCAGGGTCACAGGGCACTTTCTGCTCAGGACTGACTGTGTTTGGCATGGGGCAGTCCCAGCCTTTCCTCACAGAGGTCACCTCTGCAGCTCCCATCTCCACCTGCCCCCTGGTAAATTTGCCCAAGTAAATATTTTTCTGTTTCAAAATAGGTTTAGCCAGTGGCTGAAAAATTTTATTTTGTGCAGGAGATGGAGTGCTGAGGCTGGAAAATTCCCTCTCAGAAATCAACAGGATGGTGCTGCAATCAGTGCATGCCTTCCTTTCATAAGAGGCTTACGTGCCAAGACCAGACACAGGAGGCCTCTGTAACCACACTTGGAAGGAAGATAGAAATAATTTAAGCATTGGTGCTTAAAAGCTCCTTCTATATTCATAAACATTTATCCAATGAACTCTACACAGTGCCCAGCATTCTGTGCTACAGTCTCATAAGCTCAAAGTTACACTTCCTACATCTACAGATGCCTTACTGCTCTTTAAACAATTAATGTGAAAAGCAGTACATAAGCCATGAACAACAGAATGCTATCTCAAAAAAGCCAGTTTATCTTCTGCATGGCAAATTACCAGCATACAACAGGCAATCTTCTTGAGAAACTACGAGTATTCACTTCCAGGTTATCTTTAAACAATTTCCCAATGGAGGAGTTTGGGGAGAAATAAAAGATAAAGCCCTTATGTCGACTTTGATAAAGGCTCTCTGTTCCCTTGGGAATGGTGCATACCAAAGGATTGACTCCAGCCACAAATATGTATAAATGTTTTCCTTTACCACCTGGAATGCTGGGAGGTGGCTTGTTTGTGTGAATGCAGAAACCTCTGCTCTACTACGGGCACTTGGTGTTATGGTGCTTTGTCTTTCCTTCTGAGCCTTCCCAAAATCTTCTCTAAACTTTCCCATAGTAGAAACATATAAATACTGAAGTTGATGCCTAAAACAGGCTACCTGAAACAGAGGCCAAGACAAAGTTAGGAGAATAAAAAGCAGACAAATTTATTCAAGGCCTGAAGATACATTCAGGACAAGCAAAGCCCCCTGATGGGACTACACACAAAATGGACGCCAGGTTATGAGCTCTTCACCTTTTATAAGTTCTGTCCTATTAGCATATTGGTCCCTAATTCTCCAATCACATTCTTAGAGGATGTCAACCACCCCAGGCCCACTCCTGCCCAACTCACTGTTGTTTACATATTTTTGGGCCCTAGGGCAACGAATGTCCTTGGATTGCTATACAGAGGTAATTGTTTTGGCTAATGACGCTGGGAACAGAGGTTTTTAGCCTTCTGTAAGAAGCACTGAACTACACCAAGTTACAAATACATGAAGGATAAAAACTAGAAATTACTAAGACATCAAACTGTGTGGAATAAAGACAGATCCTGCTAGAAGAAGCAGTGGTCTTGGTTTGTTTTTTTCCAAGCTGCTGCAACTATGACTTGGGAAACCTGCTGTATCAGGTTTTCTAATTACTTTCTTAATTACTACTTAAATGAAGTTTGCTTTCATGAAGGACCACAGCTCCACTTGACCAAATTGAGATCACAGTTAGTACCTCAAAAAGCACTTGCAATACCAACATCATAATGTATGTGTGATCAATATACTTATGTTTCACACCTTTTAGGTACTTGTGATCTCTGGGATTTAAAGAATATTTAAGTGATCTTTTACTTAAAGGATCCTAAAAACAAAATTAAGAACTATAGGAAAACATTTTATTGTAAAGAAATAATCTTCATTCACATTCAAGTAAGTAAGGTGCTGGGGGAAAAAAATACCAGAAAAAAAATCAATAGATGTGATTTCAGAGAGGACAAGATTTCTGTGTACAAATATTTTAAAGACACCTGGATCTAAAACACTTAACAACTTCTGAGTGAAAACATGGTCCAACTAAGAGAAATGAAAATTGCTACTATGAGAAATGTTTATGGTAAATATCACAAAAGCCTTTTTAATGGTAGGATAACTCAACATTAATTTCTATGGCACAATAATTTTGTATATGACTGCATTTATGTATTTCCATGCATAGAAAACAAGACCAGGAAATTAGAAACAGCAACAGGATTAGTATGGGCAGGATGTATTTTTTAAAATATAATGAACTTGTGTTGTCCTGCAAAATGTTTTCAGTTGTAAGAGTGGCTAGTGCAGGATATGAACATTTCTTCGTTGACCTTGTATTTGGATTTGTGCAGTACTTGCAGTGCTGTAATCACCTACATGTCAGAAGATGAATAAAATGAGAACAGGTGCATAGAGAGGATATTAGGATGAGAAAGGAGCAGGGACTCTATTCCAGTCACTACGGAGAGGGGAGGGGGGTCTGCGCAGAATTAGAAGAGCATGGCTTGTTCTGCTTAACAAAAGTCGAGAGTGAATGTTATTGTTCTCAGTTAATACATGGCAGAATAAAATTTATTTTAGGCAAAGGACAAGCCTAAGACAGCAGAAGAACTCAAGGACACAAATAGATCAGAAATAAATTTAGCTAGAAGTTCAAGGTAGTTTTAAAATATTCATGGAATGAATCACAGACAACAATTCAAATTGGAAGGACCCACGGGAGGACATCTAATCCAAGCTGCAGAGTCAGCTCTGAGGTCAGACAAGGTCGCTCAGGGCTTTAAGCCATCAGGTCTTAGAAATCTTCAAGGATGGAAATTGCACAGCCTCTGTGGGCAACCAGCTCCACCTTGACTGTTCCCAGAGTGAAGAGGTATTTCCTTCTATCCCACCTTTTCTCCTGTTACAGCTTATACCCACTGTCTCTCATTCTCCCAAAAAGCCCCATGGGGGGGGGTGGGTGGCTCTGCCTTCTTGATAACCCTTCACTGGGTCCTGGCAGGCTGCTGTTGGGTCTCTCCTGAAGCCATCCCTTCTCAAGGCTGAACGAGACCTGATTCCTCAGCCTCCCTCCACAGGACAAGTGCTTCTGCTGAATTTCTTCTGTTCCTCCATGTGTTTTCTGTACTGGGTTGCCCAGGGCTCTGCAAAGCACTAAAAGATGTATGAATTTCATGGTGAAGACAAAGGCAAAGAAGGCATTAGGGACATTGGTCTTCTCTGTGTGCACTGCCACAAAAATCACTCTCCCCACTGAGCAGTGTGCACACAGTTCCTTGTTTGACCTTCTACTGCTCACGCAGAGGATGAAGGTCTTTGTCTTGTCCTTGACATCACTTCTAGTTCCAGCTGAGCTTGGCTGTCCTAACCCCACCCTTGAAAGCCTGGGTGATATTTCTCAAGCCCTTCTCTGTAGCCTGGCCCTGTTTCTGCCTCCTTTATTTGGCTGTTTTCCTGAGGTGTTCTCTCATGAGTTCTTGGCTTAGCTGAGGAGGGCTGCTGATATATCTGCTTGTTTTCCCAGGTATCAGGATGAACCATTCTCATGTGGTCCATAGTCATGGCAGTTCCACTCATCTCTTTCACCCTTCAGAGCTGCTCCTGTGTGATCTCAGCTGCCTACTCCCTGGACAAGATGCCAGCTGCTCACCTGGCACCCCCTGTTTGGGCTCTGCAATGCTCCTCCCTCCCTTTCTCCCTTCAGGATCTTCATCTCCTCGCTTTCACACTCACCATAGCTAAGGCTGCCATGGGTCACCACCTCCCCTGCCAGTGTCTCCTTGGAAGGGGCAGCAGATCCATCAGTGTGATCCCATGGGATGGCCCAACCAGGCCCTGTATCAAGAAATTGTCCCTGACACCATCCAGAAACATACTCCTCCATGTGTTCTGACATGCTGCCCCTCCAGCAGTGACAGGGAGGTTCATGGCCCCAGGGAACACTGGGCTTTGCCCACCCCAGACTTAAAGGTTTTAAGTCCCCTCCCTCACTCTGACCCCATGGTCAGTAATGTGGTCCCTTCATGCTGCTGCCTTTCCTTTTCTTCACTTGGTTCTGACTCACATGTTCTCTCTCTCAGCTGTCCCACAGGAGAACTCCACCCATCCCACCTGCTCCTTTAAGCCTTGGACATCCCTCCTCCTTTTCTTCCCTGCCTGACTTTCCTGCTTGTCCTTCCTGAGTGTGCCACTATGAATTACTGGAAGAGCCTCCCAAGAAAAACAGTGAAAAAAAATCCAGCATGAATCAGAGGGGTTTTGATGACTTTATGGAAGTAATTGACATATTATTACTAGTGGTGGCAGAAGACTGGGATTAATACCCTTCTGTCCTGGTTCCAGCCAGGACAGGGCTAATTTTTGCAGAAACTCAGAGGGGCAAGACTTGGGTCTGGAGGTTATTCTGTATCACCTCAGCTTCCTCTCTCTTCTGGGAAGAAGTGGTTCCTCTTGGTCAAGTAAGCATGGTAGAGGGAGATGTGTGGTGCTGTCTGTTGTCAGGAGGGGGTTTCTGTGTGAATAATTTCTTTACTTGTACCCTCTGTCTTCAGTATTTTGGCTGTTATTGTTTGTTTCGTATCTCTTTGCTGTTTCCAGTAAATTGTTGTGATCTCAACCTGTGATCTTTACCTATTGTGCCTCCAATTCTCCTCTCAAGAGCAGTGCATGGTTTGGAGAGTCTCTGTGGGGACACTGAACTGGGGAGAACCATTCCTAATCCATGACACCTTCCCTCTCTGTGCTCATTTCTAGGGACACAAAATGTGTACATCTCCTCTTCTGAAGAATTTCATGTCTTCTCCAAACAACTAAGCTTTTCTCCAGTTAATCTAGTTGAGAGAGAAGCATGTATTTAATGGACACCAGAAAAATCACCATTTACTCAACCCCAGGACCAGATCACAATATGAAATGAGGTCATGCCTAAAGCTCCAGACAGAGGAAAAATACTGGAAATCAGACCTCATGTCAAACCTGTATTTCAGTCGCCATCCTGTTAAAACCGCAAGCAAGAGAGAATCAAGGTTTTGCACAAGCTAAAGGTTTGCACCACCACCTCTGAAAAGTCACATTTTTTTCCATTTTCCTTGCATTAATCACTACTGACAGTAAAACAACAGAACTGCAGGCAGCATGAGGGCAACTTTTGAGTTTCTCTTTTGGGATACAGTAGAAAAAGTAGGAATTGTGCAGGGAACAGCTCTCCCATTCATATGACTTTGAAAGTGAGGAAGAATCAGATTCTGCTCCTTCAAGAATAGCAGTGTTGGCTCTTAAACTGAAGATCATTATCGATGTAAGTGGTGAAACACACCAAGGTTCTCAAGGAAAAGCCTTTTCCAGTCACTACTGTATATATAAGGTTTAAAAATGTTTAAAGTAAAGAAACCCAAACAACCCAGCCCATAACAAAAAGATCACTATTGGAGGCATATAGTTCAAGGAGTCCAAATGAGCACAAGTCCCTAGACTGGACAGACTCAATTATTCTTTTGAATATCAAAAAGAAAACCAATAAAAACCAAAAAAATATGCTTCAGAAACAGTTTCTTGACCACAAAAAGCTAATATGATGGGAGCTGTGCACAGTAGCCCACTGGATTCTCATTTCTTTCCTTTGGAATTATATTTAAAATTCAACTTATTGCTAAAACAAATAATGTAATATTTAAAGCAAAACTTTCCATATATTCTCCTCTTGAAGCTGGGCATCATCGGTATTAGCTTGCTCTGGTGTGTAAATCAAATTCAGTAATTCAAACAGCACTGTGAAGGAAGAGGCAGCATGTTTACTGAGCTCTGCCAGTCTGATGACACTCCAGACAAAGCCACAGCAGTCTGACAGGAATATTCTTACTCCATTCATAAGGTACCATGGAACTCGTCATGAATGCAAAGCAAACTGCTCATGGCTCCTCAGGAATTAATTTGCAACTTGGACTCCACTGCAACAGAAACTTTGAGGAAAGGGTATACTTGATTTTGTTGTTGATTCTTCATAGCTGCTTCATAATATTTGGGTGTTTTTTAACTGCAGAATGTCTTAGTTTATTGCATCTCTACTCTGTAAATGACATATCCATGGAATGATCAGCAATACTGAACTCTAACTCCAACCTACAAACAGCAGAGTGCAGGACAATACAACTTACTGCAAAGCATAGTTCTCCCTCTGAAAACTTTACTGGTGTTTTAAAAAGTACTGAAGATTTCTAGTGGATTGAATTTGAAAGTCACTGATTATCTGTCAGGTCTGCAAGTCTGTTAATTATGTGCTAAGGAACACGAACATTTTCTAATGATTGCAAAATATGAACTGTTAGCAGGTTTTCTGAAAAGAAATGAAGATGCTCTTTAAAGCATTTCATCTTTCTCATTTGTCTTAAGTAAAAAAATTCACTTTAATAAGCCTCACAACACTTTTAAAAAACCCTAGTGAGTTATCAGTTCCTAGAAACACCTCTTGTATCAGAGGAGATTAAGTAGTGTTCAGGACTGAATTGACTACCTCTTTAAGGACGCCAAAAGCATATTTTTAAACAAGTAATATTTGTATTTTATGTATTAAAATTAGAAAAGAGGTTTTAGTTCTTTCGAAATTCAGACATTCAGAAATTTGTCAGGTGGATACTGACATTCCTCCTGGATTTAAGAAGAGATGTTTATAATCCACTGTGGAGTGCAGCCACAGTCTGCATTAAAGGTGATGCATACATTAAAAACCAGTCACATGGCAAAAAAATAAAAAGGAAGCACTAGGAAGCAGGTCTTTGAGAAGCATAACAGCTTTCAAAGATCACCTGCCGATAACAGGAGCACAGCAATCATTAGCATAATTTCCTCCTGCTGTGGCCAGTCAGCTACTCTGCAGGCTTGTAGAAACATATGGACATCCTCCTACTCAATGAGTTCTCTCCTGACAGACCAAAGCTGTCTGGAGAGCTGGAGCCTCCTGGAGCATCCTCATGCACAACACTAGCTGAATTTGACCCTGACTTGTCACTATTTGCTCCCTTACTTTAGAAGCAGTGGGCTTGAGGGACTGTCCTCTGAACAACAGAAGACAGCTGGCCAAAAATTTGTAAAAGCCTCATAAAATGACATTTTCAGCAGGAAGCAGATGGCTGGAGCCAACCACAGAACTTGTTTTGACACCAGACCAAGCAAACCATATTGAACCAGGTCCATGTTGGCAAGGCTGTCCGAATGCCAGAATTCAGGATCAGTCATGGACAGAGACCAGAAATGGCACCAAGGTCACCAAAGGAGGAAACATTAAGGTGAACAAAAGGGCCTTGGACAATGACGGCATAGTGACCCAAAAAGCTTTCTTCAGTGTCCACTGCTCCTTCCTAGCACTGCTCCTTCCTCACTTTGTCTTACACATGAAGCTGGAATAGGAATAGCCAAACTTCTGAAAGCAAAAATTCAGCTGAATAATTTATCGAAAGGTGCTATTTTTTTAGGTTTGATCACCACTAGTTCTTGAGGAAAGAGTACTTCTTCCCACTAAACACATCTGGGCGATCACTCACTCCCAGACATTAAGGTAATTTATCCACATCCCACTTGCTGCTGATGACAATTTGGCATTTGTCCATGAAACAAGAGTAAATGAGAGGTCTGTTCAATATTTATCCTCACATCAAGAGTTTATCACCTTTGTAGGATATTAATTTGCATGTTACATATTTAATAAACCCCCATTTACTCCAGTGAAGAAAAGAGCTTCATTTTGTTTATCAATTAAAACACTTTTAAAAAAATGCAAACACGATCTCTGTAAGTAACAGCCCCTAATGACCTATCCACCATTTCCAGGCATTCATAAGGATAAATTAGTTTTCTTGTCCTCTTCCCAAAATCTCATACTTTCTGTGACAGTTTCTTAGCCATCGCTCAAGAAAGCCCCAGACCCCTCATGCCTCACACACTGAATGGTATGTTCTTCACATGACAGGACAGCCCTAAACTCACCATTTAGGTCAAACCAGCATTCAGCTCTTGCTCTGTCACCCTGTCAGTGGAAGTTGTTGGGGTCAGTCTCTTCCCAAGCACCCCCAGGTGGTCTAAATGCTGTGTGTCAGCATTTGCCCACTTCCCCAGCTGACATGGGCTCAACTCATGCCCCAGCAACCTCAAGAGCAGAGACACACCATGCTCTGCAAAAACCATCAGAAGCCAGCAGCTGTCCCCTCATGTGCACTGAAAACACAACCACACACTGCACAGTTCAGCTGAACAGGCTTCATTCTTTTGCTACATCGCTCCCTTCTCATCAGCACGCCTTGTTCATCTTGCCCAGGCATGGAAAAACGTAGTGAACCCACCAGAAGGACAAAGGAAGGTTACTTGTAACCATATTTCTTGGAGATAGAAGTTGTACTCTCCCTTGCCCAGGCCTGTTGTTCTGTGCTGCCCTTCAGCAGCAGCAGTGAGGAGCTGTGATGGCTGCAGTGCTGCATCCTTTCGCTGCTGCACTCTGTGAACTCAAAATCAACCTGTGAGGATGATGCCCCTCAGGAGAGGGACTGCATGCAAAGCCCAGTCCTCGGGGTGCTGCTGGACCTGACTGGGACCCTCTGGCACCAGCCAGAGACAGACATGCTCTGCAGGGAAGGACACACTGAGCTCCCTGCCAGTGGTCAGACTGCTTTCTTACGCCATCAGTGACTTCAAGCCTAAGGATGCCCAAATAGTCCCTCACTCCCTCCATGCACAGGCCAGCAAGTTGACAACATGAAGCAGCTGGTTGAAGAAATCAGAGATACAGCCCAAAGGCTCTCCAGCTGAGTTGGTAAGTGGCCAAGGTAGCACAGAAAAAACAAAGTTATTGATGGAAATGGACAAAGGCAAACAGGAACCTAGGCTTTCACCCTGTCTCTAGTGAGGACTTTTCACTCACTTTGCTCCTCTGTGCCTGGATTCCAATCACCCATTATGTAGATAGATTATGTTTAGATTCTTAGATCTTTTTATTTTCATATACAACTTCCTCTCTCTCTGCACACACAGCATATCACAAGGAGCCTCTGCTCTTCAGCAGCACCTTTTAAAGCCTACCTAAAAGTAACATAATCTAATGTAATATAGACATAATGTAATCTAGCAGCATCCTCACTCAAAACCTTCAGGATAATACTAAACTTGTACTAAATACGAAGACAGAATTTTATGCTGGTTTGGATACAATTAATTTGATAAATAAAGAAACAGTGTAGAAAAATATATGTAGATTCAGTAATACAGAATTTCAGTAATACAGATTTTCAGTAATGCAGATTTACTTTTTCAAGGAAAACATTTACAGTAACACACAGGTGTATGGAAATTTTGGTTCTAATGCACACATTCAACTACGATCATTTCAATTGAGAGGGAACTTTAAAAGAAATATAAAACCAGTGATTAAGATTTTGGGGATTCATTTGGTGAGGAGAAAACACCTAACATTTTTATAGAGCCATTCTTTATAAAGAAAGGCATATTTCTGAAAAAATTATCATTCAGTTCTTACAAAGAAACTTTAGACCCTGTAGCATTTCAGCTTTGGCTAGCTTGGGCCTCTCTGCTTACACGAAGTCTCTTTCAAACTGAGTTGCCGTTTGCTCTTTCTGATTTTTGTTTTTTCTTTTCATCCTGTTCAATTCAAATTCTCAAGTGGTTTCAAAATGACAGAACAGTTCTACTCAGCCAAAGTGGAAGACAGCCAAAATACCCAGATGAAGAGATTTTCAGATGATCTGGGGGAAATTCATTATGCTGAAGGTACATATTATTTTCAGTAGCATTTGGTAAAGTGGAACAGGCAGTAGGTGATTATTAATCATAGAAACATTAGCACTTTGGCTCCTCTATGCAACCTTTCCTCCTTTGCTTTGGTTTCTCTGAAGTCACACTTGCTCTGGGCTATTAGTCTTGGACATATGTTTTACCTACTATCTCAGCATCAGCAGCCAAAGAGAAGTTTCCTCTGCAAAATTAAAGCTGGAGATGCTGCTGTTATACAAAAGCAGTCAATAATGCTATTTAACCCAGAACACTGAGAATGCTACAGCACACAGAGCAAAAGCATGAAAAGATTATATGTTTTTATCCTCTCATGTAAAAAAAATCATAGACTAGCTTGGGCTGCAAGGGACCTTAAAGATCATCTAGTTCCAACCACACTGCCATGGACAGGGACAGCTTTCACTAGGTTGCTCAGAGCCCCATACAAACTGGCCTTGAACACTCCCAGGGATGGGACATCCAGTTTTTCTGGGAAATCCATTGACACCGTCTAACCTTTCCTTGGTCTCATCTTCAAGTTGATACCTTGATGATATTTAAAAATGGAAACACAGAAATCCACCTCTAGAACCCTGAGCTCAGAGCCAGACCCTGATCATGAGAAAAGAAGAACAAAAACATCTCATGAAAATTTCCCTATATGCACACTGCAGACCCATCAGCTCACTGCTGTTTTGAAGGAAGCTAAAAGATTGAAAACCCTGAATGGCAGCACATACCAAAAAGGAAAAAAGTGAACATCAGTAGTGACAAACAAGGCACAACTCTGACTCGTTTAACCCAGAAAAGGCTCCCATGAGGCTTACTTAGTAAAAATCATCTAAATGTCAGAGAGAGCATCAGTTGATCTTGTTGCAATGAACTTGGATCTTAACAACACTTACCAAGAAACAATTGCAAATAATCCGACCACCCTTATACCAGCTACTTTGGGACAGTGGAATACTTGTGCTACATCAACTATGCTATGCTTTTTAGGCTGTTTGAACTGACCTGCATTAAATCTCTAAAAGTCAAAAATTATTAGACATGGACTTTAATGGCTGTTCTGGTACTGAAAGTCTCTTCTTTTTTCATACACAGTGGTCAGAGACTGATTTGTCCCAGTCAAGCTCATATTTCAGTAGAGGAAGAGTCAAACCAGTAGGCAGCAATGGATGACCATGTGATAAGAGATGTGCTGTGGCCTTCCTTCCCTGTCACCATAAACCAACTGTTTCAAACAGACATGTGAACTCTAGGTAGTGTAGATAGAAGTTCTGCTACCAAGGACAGGAGAATGGGCAGTTTCCCACAAAGGGGCAGTTTCCCCCTTCAGTAATATTATTTTTGAATCAAAGCTCAAACTCTGCTGTCTGAAAGCAGATCAGCTCACCTGATGACTAAGTGGTTCCCCACGAAATCTGGACTGGGTTGCCAGTGTACATGCCCACATTTTTTTATCCCTGAAATCTGAAAAATAATCTAATGTTAATAAACCACAATATCTTATATACTCCATGGATATTTGGCTGAAAAGGAGAATTCTATCATTATTGGCAGTGACAAAAAACATAGAAGGAATACAGAGAAGCAGCACCAGGTGAGGTGATCCATAAAGGGAAGTAGATGTGTGCAAAGCTGCTGCATAATACAGGGGCCAGTACCTAATGTAGATTTAGATTGTCTCAAATCACAGCAGGACTGTCTCAGTTAAGAAACAGAATTCACTCCCTGTCATTAAGAAGAGGGAAGGGTATATTTTATTTTTCTTCCAAATTATGCTTCTGGATGGCAGCAGTGTCTGTTCTCTCCGTTGTGAGAGGGAAGTAAAAAATAATGATGCAAAGGCCTGTAAGAATGGGATTTTTTCTGCAGGATAAATTCCATTTCTGCAGGATGCAAGGACCTGTAAAAAAAAAAGACCTGCAAAGACCACCTCCCCTTTCCCCTGCATTCCCAATTTCTGTTGCATTTCAGAAGTAGGCAAAGTGATATTCAATTTGTCCAATAGGTGTTTCCTCCTCTAGAGCCAGACATAATTGAATATAGGATGCATAAGCAAAGCCACTATTTAAATAGCATACAATTTGTTCTTTAAAAAAAAAAGAAATTATTCAATTCTGCTGTTGTGCAATGCCCTCTTCACATTAGGTTAATTAAGCCAGTACCATTAGTTGCATGGGGATGAGATATTTTGTGCCCTGAATAAGCAGGGCTGCAAAACTTGGGCCTTATATCTTCTTGGGATGATCAGTTAGAGAGGAAAATCACAAAGGCAGTGAGTGCTTGTCTGCCATGACTGAGCTCAGCTTGACAGCTGGCCAGCCTAATGCTAAATGTGCTAATCACGATAAAAGCAGCGTAATTAATCAGAGCACAGCAAGGATATGCCCGTTAACAGTGCTGAAAGCAAGCAGAGGAAACCTTCCCACGTTACAATACATACTTTTCTTCCCTAGAGGGCTTTTGGGATACCTATTATGGAAATGTTTACTTCGGGAACACAGAGGGGGAAATGGTGCAGTGACGCTGCTGATGGTGATAGCCTTGACTTTTTACAAGGGAAGCCAGCAGCTGTCTGTACAGAGGGACACCAAAAGGATTTCCTACCTTCTCTGTGATGGGTCTCATAAGAAAACTTAAACCAGAAGAGAATACACAGTGTAATTCAGAAACTGACCTGCTCTAGCAAGGAAACACCTTCTCCTAATACAGTCAGAATGAATTGCATGTGGTTAATAATTAGAAGACACCTTTTGGTCAGATGCAATAAACGAAGGAATTAAAAGGATTGGTGTTAAGGCACAAGAGATTCCTGCTAATACTTCACGTAAAAAGCTACCACTTTTTACATTGACTGTGGCTGCTTACCAGGATTTCATTTTTGTTTTTGGTATAAATACAACATCTACTTTAAGGAATAAAATTCCTGTTGAAACAAAGACCTGGAAAGCCTCTCTTCAGTATCCATCTCTTGAGTAAGTCACCAAATGTGCTCAGAAAAAAATATCTGGATGGAAACTCAAGATGTGCTGCAGCCCTTCACATACCCCCTAAAGCAGACCCTGGCTTGGTCCCTCCATGTATGTGTGGAACCTGCCCCACGAGCTGGATGAGGAGGAGGAGCAGCACAGCCTCCTAGAAAAGGGGCAGGGCAGGGAGCCTGCCTGGGCTGTTGAGGGCTGGCTGCACTCAGCTGGCACAGCACTGGCTAGGAGAAGATGTGGTTTGAAAACTGGACAGGCTGTGTTTAACCAGTTGTGCTAGCTCTGGATTTTGCTGCCTGTGACTCTATGCACACTGACTTGATAGGTTTGCTGTTTTTCTGACAAAAAAGTATGCAGACTGAGACAGAGCAAATTGCAGGACTGTTTCATGCTTCACCCAGAGTCAATGAACTTGGGCTCCTACTAAACCATTTGCCAAGCTATAGGAGGATTTCCATGTGAAGAGATTGCTGGATTCGTAGCCTCTAAGGCCCAAAGGAATCATTTTCACTAGCCAGGTGGGTATCCTGTAAAGCCTAGTGTGGTGACCTTGAACAAAATATCCTCTCTTTTATCAACAAGGAACTGAGCATGATCTTCTACAGAAAAAAATAAATGCCCTTAAGACCATCCAACAATAATGGTAATGGTTGAGACTCTTCACTGATGAGAGAAATAACAGACAACAGCTATGGAATGGAAGTTTCTGTCCCCAGAAATGAACCAACACTGTTTTCATAATGGCAGAAGATACCTCAGCTATCAGTGAGCTACATTTCTCCTTTTCTGAACACAGGGTTTGCACTTAGCCATATGTTAACTCAGAAGACGAGAGCTCACAGAAAAGTTGCATGAGGTAATTAAAAAAACTAACAGGGAACTGCCTGCTGGATTGTTATGAAGAATTGCTGTGAGAAAATGTTCCTCCTGCTGGGTGTTTCCAGGAGCATTGACATTCAGCTGCTCTCGCATTGTAAAACTATCTAGGAATGCCAGCTGCCACCTTTGCTAAGTGGTGCTGGAACAGATTCAGCCATGGCAGGGGCCATGTAAAGCAAGCATGTTCCTTCTCACAGGTACAACACCAAATGCCCATGCTTTGCATACATGGCAACAGCAAACTTAAAATAAAAAACAAACAAAACCAAAAAAAACCGAGTGGGAATGCAGATGAAAAGGAAGAACAAGAAGAGAAGCATTCCTAGTTTGCTCTCACACATGAAACACTCAGATAACCTGTATAGATACCGTTTCTAGGCAAGACCTAGAGATGCAGTGACTTAACATCACAGAAAAGAAAATCCTTACCCCACCAGCATCCCTGCTGCAGCCAGGCTTGCTTTGCTCACCACTGCAACATGGACTCAGAGTTAGTTTTCCTGCGTGGGTTTTGCCGGCAATACACCCACAGCCCAATAGAAATTCACAGTGCATTTGGAGAAGGAGAAGCCCTGAGGGCTTTCCTCTGTGCAGGAGAAGGTAGGATCCCCTGGGCAGGGATGGATGCGGGTCCTTTCCCGCAGATGGAGCCCTTGCCCCAGCGAGCAGCCGCTCCTGGGCTGAGCCCGGCCCGGGGAATTCCGGGCTGCGGCACACGAGGGTTTCAGCTGCTCCTGCTCTCCCTTCTGTCAGACTGGGATTTTATTTTCACTTCGGCACATTTGCATTAAATGAACTGGTTTTATGAGCCAGTTCCAGGAGAAGCCAGGATGGTGGGGAATTGTGGAGAGGGCAGCTCAGTACTAGCCTAACAGGGGGTCAGCATCACAGGGGGAATTGAAGTGAGTTGACAGTGGGTTTTTGTTTGTTTGTGTTTTGTCAGGAAAAAATGCCATTCTGCAGGAACCTGTAAAATCTGACAGTGGTTTGATCCCCTCTCCTATTGTTGCCTGTGATTAGCCCCTGACCATCCTGCAAAACTCATTTATGGATAACTCTGTGCCTGCCCAGGTGAGAGGAGAGGGGTGTGTGCACCATTCATGCAAGAGGAAAAACTGAGTGGTTTAGCATAGCAAACCATGTTTCCTGGAAAGAGTCAACACAAAGCTGCAAATGAAATTTTTCCCTAAAACACTCCAGGTTTCAAATTTTGTTTTATCCTGAATTAGGAAAAAACAATTTTTAAAAGTGTTCACAGAATAGAGCTATACATCCAGATGATTCACACTAAGCCCAGTAATGTGATACATGCTGATGAACTCCAAATGGGTTTTTTTGGAAGCTTGTATCATTTCATTGAATTGTTTTTAAGTGGTTTTGTTTGAAGAGTGAATGGAGACATTTTTGGAGGCAATCCGGTCAGGCTGGTCAGGAGACAGGTCAGACTTGGAAGGAAGGGAACATAACACAGACTTTATCCAAGCCAAAATGAAAACTCCAGCATTTAAAAAACTTCAAAAATAATTTTGAAAATATTTTGGTTCTGTGTCAGTGAAACTGATCTAATTTCACAATTCACAGAGAATTAAATAGTTTCATCTGAAAAAAGCGTTTTTCAAGAACCAACCCTGCAATATTTTTGATCCCAAAACACCACATTTCTTGGCTGCCAGTGCAGCAGAGAATTAGATTATAGTACTGAGACAGATGTTATCAATAATAGTAGGCCAAGAACTAACTACATGTCTCAGTACAAGAGAGCAACCCTAAATATTCTGAGTCTGGTCAGGCTATGAGAGAAGAACATTCCAGGAAAATCCAGAGCAGTGACATTAGGTAATGTCACTTCTCAGAAAACATGATGAAGATAAATGCATGCACTGAATGCACTGCACTGCTTTCACACTGGGTGAGCAGTGAAGCCTCCACAACTGTAAAACTTTCTAGGATACTTCAAAAACGTTCAGTTATTTATGTTTCAGAACCAAAAACTTCATCAGTTTGGAACTGAGCCTCCCAGGTTCTTACCCAAACCTTGTCTTGAATGAATCTGACAAAACCCAGGTACTCCTTTCCTTGAAAGGCTGAAGAATTCCAGTGAACCACTGTATGCCATCTGCAGCAGAGAAAAGGTTGCTCAGACTGCAAGGATCTGCTCAAGGATCACTGACTCCAGACTGCAGGTCTTTGGAAGAAGTCTTCCTTGCCCTCAGAGGCACTGCCTTTCTCAGCAAGACATATGCAGCAGAAGGTCCCCAGATCAATTTTGCAAGATAAAAGAAATACAAACAGTAGAGTCCAATTGTCAAAATTGCCATGAACACATAGGAGTCATGCAAACAAAATACGTCTTATATCTGTTATATTTGCTATTTGGACTTGTATAATTCAGTATTTTAAATATGAAGCATCTTTTCATAGTTTATATGAGTTTTCCTAGTGATTTAAACTTCCCAGTATAAGACTGGACTCTTATAGATACCATAGCTTTTAACCTAAATATACCTTAATCACTTTGTTCATTAAGAGAATTAACTCTTATTAGAAAAGATGAAGAAGGAGAGATGGGAATTTTTCTCTGCAGAATAAACCCATAAACACCTTCTTACAAAATAAACCAGGATAATCTCCCTGCATGGTATGAAGACAGAAAAGGCATTCCTACCTCTTATTGTAATAGGCAGTGTTGGTTAGCAACAAGAGCTGATACTGCCTTCAATGAGTATCCTGAACACTGCAAGTCAGCAGAAACATTTATCATTTTCACATGAATCGTTCAGCTTGGGAAATGATCCAGGATGACTCTTCTGCAGTAAAACATTCATGCATGAAAGTAAATTAATTTCATGCTGTCATCAGCTGCCAGATTTCTCCACACAAACCAGCCTTTACTTGCAAAGGATCTATCAACTGTTTTAGCTACCAGAAAAAAAATATCATTAGTGGGATAATATTTGGGGGATAACTTTCAGCTTTTAATAGTCTGAAATCATGGAAAGCAAGGCTCTACCTCCTCTTTTACACACGCAGTTAATACTTTACAGTAAAATCTTCCCAGTTTGGCCTTTTGAGTCAAAATTTTTGTAAAAAATTTAAAAAGAAAGAAAGAAAAAAATATGAAAAAGGAAGGATTTTGAGAGACCTTCAGTGCATCTTCTAGGTGGAGAGAAAATATTCTGATTTAAATCACAATGAAACAGGCAGGGTATAAAAGCCACCAAGCCACCACAAAAGCAGGAAAAATAAGAGACCTTCAGCAAAGCCCAGTTAGTAAGAGCTAAGATGTCTCAAATTTTCTTTTTCTCTTTTTTTTTTTTAATATCAAAAACATTTTGGTTTTGAAAAGGAACCCCAAACTGCCCTTTCTTCAAGAATAAATATTTGCACAAAAATTGTGGCAGGCAGCATTACAAAATGATCACATCCTCACATGACAGTCATTTCTATACTTGCCTGCATAGTCAATAATTTTTGGTTTATTTTTTGTGTGTTTGTGGCCCAGCCTGTCTGACCTTAAGAACAGACATTTTCCCGATAAGTTTCAGAAGGATCTTTGCCCAAGTAAGGACAACTAGAGGTATTTGAGATGCCTGATGGCCTCTGCCTGGCCTCTCTCTGCCAGTGCAAAAGGGCACAAGTCTTCCTCAGGGAGTCATCCCAACCAGCCTTCTGAGGATGCCTCAGATAGTCTTGAGCATCTCTAATGGCATCCAATACCTCTCTTTTGTCAAATAAATGGAGCTTTCGGTGTAACACCTTTTCCCCAAACTCCAGCCTTAATAAATGGAAATAAGGAATGAATGTAAGCCTGCAAATGTGTCAGGGAGCCACAAACATTTAGATTGCTTCACAGTGACAAGTCTCCCTGCAAACAGCTGCTCTACACTGATATGATTTTCCCCAATATGAGTCTACATTTACATCAATCTGGAAGGGTTTTACTGGCAGAACATGTTATTAAAAAAAAAGAAAGGCAGACTGAGATTACACAGCAAGAAGAAGTTATTGATGACCCTGGAGAAGGATCAGAATATATTTAAATATCAGTGGTATTTTTTCTACCTTTTCTTCATGCACTGTGCACTAAATAGGCAAATTAAGCAAAGCTCTTAAACCCATGAAGTATTGCAACCCTGCAGGCAAATCCTGTGGAGAAAATTAAGTGGAGTTCAGGAGCGTTTCAAATAGTGTCTCAGTATTCCACAGTCAGCACAGTAATTCTGTATGCACTTTTTCCATCTTCTTGGTTTACCATAGGTGACTTCAGTCCTCACGCAAAGCAAGGATTTGATCCTCTCATACTGCCATAGTTTCCTATTTTTCTCCAGGCTTCCCAAATTAAAAAAAAATTAAAGAAACAGCTACGTTATCCAACACTCAGCTCTTGGTTCAGTTGTGCATTTACATGGGCACATTTGGGGCACTTTTCTGAAAACCTGGTTGTACCTTGACATTAAGCCATGAGGAGAATGGACTAATTTTTTCCAATGTTGGCAAGACGAGCACTCTTAAATCAAAACAACTTATTCATATTATGAAAGCTGAGACCCTTGCAAATTTATATTCCTCGCTGTGTTTGGGTATTTGTGTGGGCCCAGGGCCAGAAATAGGCAAAGGGTTTGAAGGAGGAGAGCAGGGACTGTGTGTTGCTGATCTGGAGATAATTTCTGCCTCCTCCAGATGAGTTTGGGAAACACATACGACACTTGGTGATGGCACAGTTTCTGTCCAGTGTATTTTCACTGCTTGTGCCCTGCCTTCTGGGCATCTAAGGGAGATTTAACTCTGATTCCAAACATCACAGCCAGTTGTTTGCCCTGACTGAGCAGTCAACTGCCCTTACACAGCTGCTTGTGTCTGACACATGGCAGGCCTTGCTAAAAGCTAATAAAGGGAAGCAGAGATGCTTAAACTTCTTTGACTGAGCAGAAGCTCCAGGCAAATTCTGGCCTTGATTACAAAGATGCAGTGTTATGGAAATCAAGAGGTTTCTTGATTTCCAAAATTCCCTCTGTAGATGAGAGGAGTGAGAGAGACCTGAAGAATCTGTGTCTCTGTGACCAGCTGCCCAAATTGCAGGAGGTGGAAAAGAGCACCAAATGCTCTCCTTCCCCTGCTCTCTCTTCCAAATACAGACATGTTCTCATTGCAGCCTGCAGCAATAGGGCTTAAATCTGCAGGGTACCAAACCTCAGCAAAATTTCAAGTGCCTACTCCCATGGGAGTCAATAGATGAGAATGTTAGCCCCTAACTAGACTGGGTTTTCCAGTCTGAAGCACAAGGATTTCAGAAAAGGGGGTGATGAAAATATTTGATTTGGAGAACCTTGAGCAACCTCTGAATAAGGGCATTGCAAGCAAGAAATGAGCATGTGCTCTGTGTCAGGGATCTGCTGAGACAAATACCAAATATGAAACCAGCTGCTGACAAAAGGTCCATGGAGCTGAGCAGTCTGACTTTAGCCAGAACCAGATGCCTTTAGAGGAACCCCAGAATAGAGGAAGAGTATTTTCCCAGCATAGCCTGCCAGGCTCCAACACTTGGTGCCTCAGGCATTTCCTGAGCCAGAGGTTGTCTGTTGTATTTTATAGCTGCACACACTTTTCCTCCACAAACTTTTCCAGTCTCTTCTTAAATGATGTGAACATTTAGCATCCACAACACCTTGTGGCAGGAGTCTAAGTCTTTAACACACACAGCAAACATAGAACTACTCTAATTTGCTATGGATCTGTTACCTACTGGTTTCACTTGATGCCCCAACGTTTTTTTTTTTTCTCTTCCCCGTTATTAGTCATGGTAAACATTCAGTCCCTTCATCCATTAAGCCATCCATGATTACATGACCTTTGTTATATGTATCATATCTCACCTTAGTTAACTCTTTTCCAGATGAAGCCTCTAGCCCACACTGTGATGCCAGACACAGAGGCCATTCTCAAAACTTTTCTAGTGCCCCCAGCACCTCAGCCTGACAGATCCCCCTTGTATTTATTGACCTTTGGATCTCTTGTAGAAAAGCTGTGTTGGTTCTTCCCTGCAGCCTCATTTATCCATGTGCTCACTACATGTAATCTTTGTAACTTCAATTTACCCTAAAGCTTCACAGCACTACATTTGCCTCCCATGGGAGAAAATACCTTATAAGCAAGAGGTTACACATTACCACTTGCAGTTCAGCTTTCAGTCCTGAATTCCTTTGCTCTCTTTATTGGGAATTTTGACGCAATTATCCCTAGCTTTTTCTTATTTTTTGGCAGGAAAAAGGGAAGGCTGCTTTGTCAGGCTCTCAAATTTAACCTGCCAGAGATTTATGAACTCCAAAGTTCAGGCTGCAAGGCCATCTTGTACCTTCATCAATTTGCCTTACAAAAAAAAGTAGATTGATGTCAGAAATCAGACACCCCTCTGATCTGAAGATAAGCCAGTCTCAGTGTTTTTTTAATGAGGTTCCCCTACAAAGGGTAAATAAATACAAGCAACTCTTAAAAATTACTTTACCGTTACTTAAAAAAACCCAGACCAACAAAAAACCATCCTCCCCATCTCAACTTACAAAAATAAATTTAAGAATCTGGAGTCTCTTTTGTATGTCCCTGTGTTGCATCTTTAACAACCTCCCCATAGCTTATCTAGACATTGTCACCTCTGCCTTGTCACAGCTCCCTTTGCTGCTTCTGAGCAGTCCCTGCTCAGTGTAAACTCTTTGGAGAAAAATCTGTGCAGGTTGGATGCCAGAAGAGCCCCTTCAGCAAAATGCCCATTTCTAGAAGCAGCTCCTGACCCTTTTCTCCCTTCTCTATCCTGGGTTCATGACAGGGCTCCAACAGTCCCTGCAGTATGGATACCCCACCAAGTAGACTTTCCTCTCCTAACTCGGGGATGTAATGAATGGCATTTGAGTGACTTCTTGTGCCAAACACCTGACATTAGGCCTGGCATGCCTCGGGACACTCCAGAGCCCCTCCCAGCTGGCCAGAGCTTCTGTACCTCTCCAGCCTGGATCCACAGGGAAGGATGGCATTTCCTTTTCCTTTTCACTGATGGGATGCTGACAGTGGGGTTGTTGCTCTAAACCACAGGTCTCCCTGCACACACAGCCATGCAATTGCTGTGAATGCCCCAGCAGCAAGAATGTACTGCTGCTAAACATTTGCCAGGTTGTCCAAGTCATGCCAGGCTGTTTCAGGCAGATATGTTTCTGGGATATTCTTACCTGTCCCAAGAGATCAAGTGACTCTGCATAGCTCTGTCATTACTGCCAAATGCCAGGCACTTCCTTGCTTGCTTGAACTTTCATTCTGGTTCTCTGGAATATGCATGCATGCCATGGTGGCACCACCACTCTCCTGCCAATGGGGAAGGAGAACTATTTGTGGTCAGCAGATCTCAAGAAAAGGAAAAGGGAGAGGAAGCCCCATTTCAGAGGGAAGAACAGCAAGGATTCATGTTTCAGCACTGGAAGAAGCTGTCAGCCCAACTGGGAGCTGGCAGAAATAGATATGATACTCATGGCCAGTTCCCTCTAAGGCCCTTGGGATGACTCCCCAATGTGCCAGCTGGTGAGAGAGAGAGGGAGGACAGGAGGTTGTAGGAGATTAAAAACCAAAACAACAAAAGTTCACAGTCATTTGGGGCACAGATAGAGAAAGTCTGGGTAATTTCTCTGCTTTGTATTCAGGTACAGGAATACAATGCCAGAGATAAAAAACCCCAGTGGTTCTGCCCCAGCAGTGTCACTGAGATACGACCTGACCATATACATCATGATAGATGAATACCTGATTTTCTACAACACTACTTTAACAAATATGATTTGATTATGCAGACTACTTTCTCCCAGCTGACTCACCTTGTAGTTCTACAAATCGCCTTAAAAAGAAAAAAAACAACAACTCAGAAAGCATAATATTTACTGGCATTCATGCATGGACTTTCCACCTCTATTGAAAAACATGAGCAAGACTTGGCCACTGAGTAGCTTGTACTCAATCCCCTCAGTTAATCACCTGGACAGCCTGCCAAGTAAATGGCCTTACTCATCCTATTAATACCAAGACATCCATCATTTGAATTATCCGTGACTATGGAGGTGAATACCTCAGACTGTCAGAGGAACTTGTGCAGCTCTATGAGGACAGAAGAGAAGAGGAAAGGTCAGCACGGAGGAAAGGTCATGTCTCTATTAACTTGCCCAAAGCAGGTGTTGTAGGTAGAGTTTGGTCCTGTCACTGATGCCAAATAAAACAGAAGATGCTTCATGCAGCTAAGGAATAAATCACTACAAAAGTACCAACACCGCTATGGATGGGTATTTTCAGACCCCACCCATGGAAACGCAGGCTCTGAGAATTGCTACATACATCACGTGTTAGTCTGTTCTACTTCAATGCTGAAATGCAGGCAGTCACTCTGCAGTGTCATGGCACAAAAGACATATCAACAACTGTAATACCACAAGAGACACATGAACATAAAGCAATCAAATAAAACATAATTCAAATCCAGAAATAAGCCCTGTTCTTGGAAGTATTTTCACAGCATACAATTGACCAGGGACTGACAACTAGGGCAAAATGGGGGTGTCAGAAAAATAAAATTTGTTCTAAATATTTAGAAATGTTTTGCAGTTGTCCTGATAAAGGCTTGGAATATATCCTTTATAGGACAAATGATTGAGATGTGGAAACACTCAATAAGGCTTAAATTAAACTAAGTTATAAACAATACATTAGCTACACTTATTTTTTTTATAGCTAGAAATTCAGTTTGTCTAAAGCACTGATGTCTGTCTGGTGAGGCAACTGGGTGAAGGGAGTAAATTGAAGAAGTAACAAAACATTTCAAGGATGGCCATTTACTTGTTTTAAAAAAAAATAGTATTTTTAGAGCCATCAAAGACAGACAATGAAACATGAAACTGTTAAAAATATTCATTCCTTTTGGCACAGAGCCCTCTCTGCATTCCTTCTCCTCTTTGCAAGATGACTTTTTCCATTTCTACCATTTATGTGAGCTTGAAGCTACAGTATGCAATGTTTCCTTAAAAAACAAAGGGAAACTAATCCATTCTAATCCAAAGAACACAGTAGCTTTCGTGCTAGAAGGAATGGCTAAGAATTCTGTTCTGCATTAAAAGTACCAGGGTCATTTATAAAAGCTTGGGGTGTTATTTGTTTTAAAAGAGGCTTCCTTCTGGTTTCTCTGGTTCTTTCTCTGGTGCTTGGTTAGTAGGTTTTATATTGGCCTAATCTGACATATCTGTGGCCAACTGGATTGTTGCCCTCATAATATTTTGAAAATTTGCATTAGCGGAGCCTACTTGGAAAAGATTTCCATTGACTAGTTTAAGTCTCAGTTGGGCCTCTATGATCATCCAGAGGACAAAGGAAAAATGACCTGATGTTTCTATCCAGTTTTCACAGAAGACAAAAATGCAGGAAAAACCTCCTCTGAATCTGTACAGCAGGGTGTATGAAAATAAACATCCCTCAGTTATTTTACAGAGAAAATGGATTTAATCTCTTTCATAGCATGCAGTAATGCTGTTCAATTAAGAAGTATTTTTGTTAGGCTAAGTTTGAACTCTGATGTCTACTGCCTGGCAGTAACTTGAACCTATGATTATTATGCCCTTTAACAGCCCTCAAAAGTGGCATGAGTCTAGCTCCACATTGGTGGCTGCACCTTAGCAAAGCTGAGAAGCTGGTGCTGCTGAAATGCAGTGCCAAAGAAGAACAGGCCTTACAAACCTGCCACACCTTGTTTTTCTCACCAGGCTACCTCACACAAAGGTGTAAAGGCAGGAAAAAGACAATGAGGCTGGCAATCTCTCAGACCTCCATATACTGGTACAGGCATACACTTCTGCTGGTAAAGGCAGAAGTTATACCTGTGAAGATTTTCTGACCTCACAAAACCCCCCCCCAAATTATATATATATATATATAAAGTTAAATATTGGATGCATTATAGGCAAAATTCCTACATTTTAGGTTTCAAACTTGAGGCATCCTCACTGAAACAGACTGTCAGCCTTTCTCAGAGCCTGTGCCAAGGGAGTGCATTTTAGTTAAATGAAGTTCACTTAATTTTCTTCACATTTCTGTTCCTACCCCAAACTTCATTCTTCAGTATTTACTCTCTCTGGCCCAACTCTCCCTGCTCAACCATTCATACAAACCCACCTCTCTTAACCCCAGTCCCAGTTTCTTTGCTGAAAATCATTCAATCTCTTGTCATCTCAGCCCCAGTCCCCCTTGCCCAGGAAATCTCCTTCATCCTTCTTGTCCCAGTTCTCAAAATCCCATCTTTCAACCCCGCCCTAACTTTCCAGGCAGCTTCCATGTAATTCAGGTCATTTCCTCCTTCACACTGCCAGAGTGATAAACACCTCTTAGCTTTGCCAAATCTTGGACTTGCCAGACTACAAGCTCCAAAATATCTGAGCATGTCCCTTTCTTCCCTGGTCACAGGCCGGGAGGTGTTCAAAGATGTTCATGTAATGTAGCTAAATTTAGGTGAAACTTACTGGGAGATCAGGAAGACACATCCTTGTCCCAAAGCTGACCTCCTGGCAAGGCTCACACTTTCACTCTGAAGGACTTAGAGAAGATGAAGAGCAATGGACCGTTTTCAAAAGGAAAGGTCACCTGGAGTTTAACATGAGCAAAATGACATTTCCTCCAGCTTTATTTGTAGAACCAGATGAACCATTTCAACTAACATTTTCAAAGCCCAGCATGGGAAGCTTCAGCATGAATAGCTAAACTGACAAAATTGTAAAAAAAGTGAGGGTAGGTTACTTTCCTGGGGAATGCTGGGAGAAGAGGAACCATGCACCAACCCTGTCAGAGAACTTTTCCCCTCTAAACTAACACTGGAAGCAGAGGGGCAGCCAGCCTGCAGGCCAAATAATCACTGTGTTTCTTTTTAATAAGTGTTGGACCTGCTTCAAGCCTGGTGCTAAAATTAGATATTTTACTAGCTTTTTAATTTCTCACTTCTAAGTCTAAAAGTTTTGAGAAACCACATAAGCCACTACTGAAGGTTTCTGTCTAGACCACGGTTCTGAGTTCAAAACATCCAACAGAAACTGTTTTGCATTCTGTAGGAAGCCAGATGAACACATGTCAAAGAGACAAAAGTGTTGCACTTCACATCGGTCTCATGCTGCTAACAGGAAAAATACAGTCCCAATTTTTACAAAAGCCAGGGGGAGGATGAATGCCTAGAAACAGAGCTTTGGCTATAATCACAGTGCATGGTAGTTTAGATGTGCCTTTTTTAAAAGACCCTCTCTCTAGAGAACACAATGATTCCAAAGACATAAATAACACGCTAGCCTGGCTGATGCGATTCATTGCTGCTTTTTTGATGAGATCACCATATGCTATGGCAGACCAGAAGAAGCCTCAGTGCCTGAGCCTAAATTTTATGGTTCAAGAATCACCTATGTTTTCACTCAGAAAATTTATAGTCTTTGCTAACCCTAAACCAGAAGATATATCAGTCACACATTGCAACCTTTCCAGCAAACTCAGCTCCTCATGCACTATTTCAGCTTCTTTTCTGGTTCTGTCATTTTGGAAGTAGACATAGGAAAAAAGTTAAAAGTCAAATCAGGCAAGCTGTATCAATAAGTAAAGTTCAAATTTTCTTGAAATAAGTAGCAGTCTCAGAGTATCAACTCAGATCATGTAAGACTATGTACTTAAAAATGTTTGGCTTAGAAAAATTACCTTTATTAACTTTTCACCAGTGCCCCCCAGAGTAGGATTTTTGGAGCATTCAAAAGGCAACACTGCTTCAGCAAGTGCTCTACCCTTTCAGTCATTCCATTTTACTTTTGACATAAAATACGATAACATGCCTTTAAACCAATGCAGAGGCCCTCCTGAAATTTTTATTCATATGCTTTTTATATGTTGTTTTTTCTTGTACTTACACTTCCAGTTTCTGATTATGTTTCAGGGTCAAGAAAAACCACATGAGGAAAATAAAATTTTAAACAGAGAGATAGGTGAGGTCATAATCTATAATAATTTCTTTCCCACTCTTAATATAGTCATCCACCTACCTGATGGGCTGATATGCTTATTCATCTACCTACCTTTCAAATAAAGTTTTACAAGTATTTAGTCTTTTCTTTTTCACTGGCAGTTAATCAGTTTGTGCAAATGACGCTGCATGCTCATCAGTTACCAATATATTGCTTTATTTCTTGGTAGCAAATTAAGGCTTTATAGTGAGATTTGTACAGTACAGGCCAATTTAAACATTAGAAACTTTAAAAACCATGTAGCACTATTCACTCAATTTAACATAGCCAGAAAAGTAGCTTTTTTTCTCACTTTTTTTTTAAACAAACAATTAAATGTTACTAGTGAGACTTTATATTTCATGAGTGCAAATGGCTCAAAATCCCACGATCCTCAGGGCTCAACATTTAAATTCCTTGAGGCCATTTTTAGATAAAGGATAAACAGAGAGTATAGCTGGCTCGGATAAAATAGACCGTATTACTTGCTGGAGAAGAATCTCTTATTTTAAAAATATGGAAAGGAAAGCCAAAATGAAATTAACTGTCCAAGGCACGGTATCACCTCCTATTAGTCACTGACCACTAACATTAGCAATGACAAATCCATTTTCCGTGGCCCTCTTTGCTTTTTTGGTTTTTTTTTCAATTTGAGAGAGCATTGTTTTAAGTATTTCCTCGGCAGTTACATGTTTTTCTTGAGCATATTGATTTTCACTTCATACCGCTGATTTTATTAGTGTTGTCTGGAGATGATGGAACTACTGCTTATGAAAACCAGACAGAGTACTTCCCTTCTTATGAGACACTTGCAGCGTTTGAGTGGAATGTATGAATTCACCTGTCAGTCAGGCACAGGGGGCCTGCCTGAAAATATCATCACCCCTCACGTGTCTGGCTTCCAGATCTGAGCATTACATGTGAACATACAGAGGAACAGCTGCCAGAAAATTGTGAAGAAAGTAACCATGAGTAGACCACACACTCTGGGGAAGGAGCCAATGAGATGGGGGATCTCCAAAACACTCCTGCTCATGCAAGTGCAAGAGTGACCATGAGAGTACCAGGAGCTCCCAGTGTGACAGGACAATGCTGGTATTTAGTTCTGTGTTGAATGCAGCTGTATCTCCAGCCTAAGGGAACACACACAGCCAAAGTCTCAAAAAATCTAAATGCGATGTGAGTAACACTCCAAGCCCCTCTGTCCCAGGGGTGTTATCTAACATCAGGCTAATAATGTCTTTGAGGTCTTGAGATCAGCCATCTATCCTCTGAACTGGAAGGCCACAGAAAAGGGTCAGGTTTCTAAGTCTATTAAGGCACATCCTGACTTTACCTCAATGCATGTGCCTGGTTTGCTCAGGGAGCATCCACTGCAGTGGTGCCATGGCTGCTGAAAAGGTATACCAGAGGGACAAAGCCAGACCTTCTGGTGAGAGCCGTGCAGCACAGCAATTGGGACTGCCCTGTGCAAGCTGCTCCACAATGCCTCAAAGCCTCCCTGCTGCTCTACAGTGCTGTCTCAGCCTGTTGCAAAATTACAGCAGCCTCTCAGGCTGGTTTGATGGCTTTTCCTTTTGCCAGGCCACCAATATCTCTTTTGTTCTCCTTCACTCAGGTGAATATGTCACTGCTTATCAGAGCCAGAAGTCCCTATCTACTACCAGAGGGTGGTACTACACATGCAGGAGAGGACAAATTCAGAAATGAAGGCAAATAGCGATGATGCACGAGTGACCTGGAGGTGGGCTTCCCAAGAGAATCCATGGACGGGCACAATCTCCAGATTCACTCAGCAGAAGTGCTCAGCAATGGCCAGCAGGTCTTACTCTGCCTCGAATGAGTACGTTCAAGAACATTACCCAGTGTTTCCTGAGGGATTACAATGGATGACTACCAAAAAGAAAGTACTTGGAGACTTGGAGGGGATGCTTTATCAGCCATACTGGAAAAAGTTGGGGAACACAGACAAAATATTGCATAGTCAGCTTCATGAGCACAGCTAGAATTCAGATGTATTTGACATAGCTTAGTAGCATTTCCAAAGGAGGGATTATGTGCTATTTCCTTTGGAGGCAGCTACTGTAGCCTGGAACAAGACCATGGCTCTTATGGAAATCACACCCTACTGAGGATGCTGAGCACTCACTGCTTTAGCATTAAGGCAGCCTCTCCACAGAGACCCACGGCACCTTAAAAAGTGATCAAACAAAAAGCAAACAAAATAATCCTCCAGAAAGCCCCCTCACCCACAACGTACAAGAGAAGCTGACTCCCGTGAGCGACAGAAAAGACAGCATTACTGAATATGGGAGCGTGTGTTTATACATCAGTGTTTTTAATACTGCATTGCAATGACAGGTGTGGGGTGTCCCTTCAGAAGAAAGCAGGGTTGGTGTGCTCTATAATACAGCGCTTGCAATGTCGTTTAACGAATCGCAGAGCATCCACAGAGACTTCGCAGTCCTGCACGTTCAACATCTGCAGGTCAAAACAGTTGGCAGCTACAATCTGCAGGCCCTGCCCAGTGATGCTCTCGCAGGATTTCAGGCTCAGGCGCTTTAGGTTGAAGCAGTTGAGGGCTAGAAACTCCAGGCCGGTGTCTGAGACCAGAGGGCACTTTCCGATGTCCAGCGATTTGAGTTTTGTGCAATTTTTGGCGAGGTACTCCACGCCGTGGTCCGTGATGCCCTCGCAGCCCCGCGCGTTGAGGTAGCGCAGCTTGCCGCAGTACTTGGCGATGTATCGGATGCCCACGTCCGTGATGCGGCCGCAGTGAGCGATGCTCAGGTAGCGGAGCCGCGACTCCAGCTTGGCGATCTCGCGCATGCCGAAGTCGCTGACGAAGCGGCAGTCGCTGACGCTCAGCTCCTTGATGGAGGTGCAGTAAATCATCAGGTAGCGCAGACCCTCGTCGGTGATGCGGACGCAGCGGCGCAGGTACAGGTGGGTCAGCTGCGTGCAGTGGGCGGCGATGGTGTGCAGTCCCTCGTCCTCCAGGACAAAGCAGTCTGTCATGTCCAAGTAGCGGATGGAGATTTGCTTCCCGTGTAAGGGAGACAGCTTGATGGAGGCTTCACGAGTCAGACTGATGCACGTTACTTTGGAGCAGCCTGAGTGGAAAAACACAGTGAGTTTAAGCAAGCAGTAGAAACAAATCACACGGCAGGGCCAGAAAAGTGGGTGTGGAATGGTGTGCTGGATGTGATGAAGGTATCTCTGTGTTGCAAGTGCGAAATCACCCTGACTGACTAGTCTGGACTTGCTGTGCTGAGTCCCCACACCAGAGGAGACAATAAACTCCACTAGGGCCCATGAGGTTGCTTTGTGAGCACTGAGATAGCAACAGACCGATTTTGTCCATATCCCAAATGTAAAATGATGGCCCTAGGTCTATCTAGGGACAGCCTGTGATCTGTTACTGCAACACAAACCTAGTGACAGCTAGAGAAAATGATACTACGTGACAACCAATGCAGTTTTTTGATCAAAGTCAGTCTCATTGCTGACTGGCTGAATTTGCAAACCAACATCAGAGGCTCTTTTGCCATCCAAACTCACTACAGAAAACACAACCCTGCCCCCCTCTCCCAACAGCATTTGGAGAACAGATGTGAATCCAGCCCCAAGCTTGCAATGTGGGAAGGATGCAAAACTATGGCACGACTGTGTGCTTGCAGAAGGGTGGAGATTCACATAACCTAAGGAGAATGGGGAGGATTGGTAGGAGCCAACAGACTGCTAAGGGCATGCAAGGACATGGACAGACAAAGAAAAGGACTGTGTCAAATGAGAAAGTCTGGCCATGAATGGTGGTAACTAGACTAGAGGAGAAACACCAGACCTTGCAAGGAAAGACAAAGAACTAGATTAAGGGAAAAACACTCACAGACTTTCCCAATTTTCAACCTTAGTGCATAGTGTAGAGTGAAAGCTTTTTTTGGAAAGTGTGGTTTCTGCTGCACTGCAAACTGGCAGTGTTAGGCTTCTTAGGGAAATTCTTAAGCTGTGCCAAGTCCATCTGGGCACTTTGCATTAACACAGCTAGAAACAGCTGCAAGAAAGGAGAGTCTACCTGTTAGTGATCAAGGCCCTATTCTTTTAGCCATAAATGTCTACTCAAGAGAAATTCTGCAGGTTATGCCCAAAGAGGTACCCCTAGGTAGAAATAAAAAGACTTTTCCTGTATTGCTGGAACACTGGCCAAGCAGTATGAAGTGACTTATAAAAAGTGATGACCTTAGAGCTCCATGTATCAGAAATCCTGCAGGAATCCTGTAGTGTAGAAGTAAAGAGCATGATGACATATGGAAACTGCCTCAAAAACTTAAATGACCCGAAGTTATACCACTTGATACAATGTTTGTCATTCCCAGGCTTAGTGGAACGTATGAATATGCTTCTGTTGTTAAAAGCAAAAAGGAAAAAAAATCGTTTGAGATGGACTCACACAAATGCTGTAAGAAGCATGGGATATGAACTTGAAACAGTTTGCCACCTGCAACGAGATTTCTACATTCATCATTTCAATTTACGCTGGATCTTTAATTTCGGTTTCAAATTTAGTTGAACAGATGCAAATTTTACCTTAGGCCTCACACAATTAAATGGGCAAACTGCCCACAGGCATGCAGAAGCAAGACCTTGAAGTAAAACACTCTGTTCAACAAACACCATCTTAAAATTGACTGCTATTTTCTCTTCAGACTGTATTTCAGATCCATTTATGCTCTGGAGCAATCTCTGGAAATACTTTTGCCTTCAGGTAACTACTATATATATATATATATATATACACACTCAGTAGCACAAAGGATTTTTCTAAAGGGAAGTAGTACAATATTAATGGTGTAAAAAATTAACATTTAGTATATTCTTTGAAGTAAGTGATAGAAAATGCATGAAAGGAGTTAGTTCCACCGAAGAAGCTGGCATCTAGAGTTCTGCTGCACCTGATGTAACTGTTTCTATCACATTTGGCCAAGGAGGTTGCTGGGTTAAGAAGTCAGTCTGGATATTTTATATTCTGACCAGAATTCAATTTTAAATCTGGCTGAGAATGATGCATCCACGAGGCCAAGGAGAACATTCTGTCTGCTGAGAGTCCAAGAAGCTTTAATGACTGTAATTAGAAAGTGAAGGGGTCAGAAGTCTCACAGCAGGGCTGGAGTCACATACATCAGTGTGCGATCTCTGTTTTGACAAGCTCAGCATTGCCTTGCCTAGTTACTTTGGCTACACTGTAAAACATTTCATGGGAAGGATATTCGAAATGATTTCACCAGAAACAAGAGTCTGTGCTGATACAGAACTGCCTGATTTTTAGGCAAAATGACAGGTTCCTGGGTCTGCAACAATTTTTCTGTCCTAAATAACACAAAATGTAAAAATAAAGCTCTTGTAACAGGATTTTCCATAAAGTAAGTACAAATGTTTTTTAAAAGGGAGGAGAAATGTCCAAACAGACTGAAAAACACGTTGGCTAGAGTGCTAGACAATAACTTGCAGTCAAGCTCAACCAACTTCTAGCAATACTTCAGACCTGTCCACAAAGCGGATGCTGACAGTGACAGAACTTACATTGTGGAAAGCTCCTAAAGTGAATACAAGCATCTGGTTTTGACATTAAAGATTTTGGTTCGTTTTTGCTGCTAAGTAGTCATCCAACAGGGAAAAGGATTCAACTAGATGTACAACTGTGAACTGGGATTTAATTAACTAGCAACTAGCTTCACCCCTCCAGCACACATCCCCACCTCATCTTGCTCAGTATGGAACCAAACCAGTGAACCACTTCAGTCCTCAGAATGGCTTGAGCATGGAGGTGCAAGCCTTGTCCTCACAGCTACAGACAGAAGCAGGGGGAAATGGAATCCTCTTTCCAAAACATATTCCAAAATTACCCACACCAGAATGAAAAAAATGGACTCAAAACAAGAGCCTAGAGATTGATTATCCTCAAGTCATATGCAGGTTCATGCAGCAAAAGCTGCATCTGAACCCAAACACCCTGACTTCAGAGCATGTTCAAAAGGAGGATTTTTCCCTCACATGCTCTAAATAGAATGAACAACTTAGGGAAAAAAGAAATTAAAATTACTTTCCTATCCCATTGATGAGACAAAATTCAAAGAAGACAGGTAATTTATTTGCCTCCTACACACTTTGCACCAAACTGATGAGCTCTTAGGGACAGACACTACCTTCTGGGTCTGAGACTAAGAGGCCCCAAAAGAACCCATTTCAAGACCTGGTATCATCTTTTTCTTTACCCTGCTCTTGAAAAAGTCACCTTTGGTCAACAGCACATCCATAAATAAGAGCTGTGGACCAAAGCATCTTCAGCCACCTACAAGCCCCCAGGTGCACTCAGGGTGAGCTCCAAAGCTCTAGGTCTAAATCACACAGGTACATACATTTGCTCCTGGCACTGGAGATGCTTCAACCTGAACGTGTGGTTAGCAATCCAGAACTAATGTGAGTGTGTACCAAAAACAAGTAATTCATGTACAGAGTCACTGTGAACAGACTCCTGTGGAGTCCCCCAGAGACTCCTTATCACCTGGTGGTTTCAGAAAGCAATCACAAAAAGGGCATAATTTTGATTTGTAGGTATTTGTTTTGATGCCTTCCATGACATTCTGTCATCCTAGGAATGGGGTGAGAGAATTGTATAAATCATTTTAAAAAAATGAAAAGGCAGAGAAGATAAAGCAAATCAGTGTACACCAGGTAGGTAGCCTTGGAAAAAGCAGTTTATCTGGTACCAGTGATTCAATAGGATCACTTTCTATCTATCCCCTGTTGTTTAATCCCCTGTTTTCAGCCTGCTTGTTGCCACTGGACCTCTGCAATAGCAAATAGGGTTCAGATGATTTACGATGGCATTAGACTGATAACAAATGAGATCACAAAGTAAATGTTGAGCAGCAAATTTACTTCAGTGCTCTGCTTGGCTGCATCCTTTCCATTAAGTGCCAGCCTATTTGCAGAGAGGAAATTCTTTGCAGGTGACCTTGGGAAAAAACATTTTGTTTCCCCAGAGCAAGCTTGAAGAAAATTGTCTACAACATTTCTGCTGAACTAAACAGCTGCAATGGCAGCTTTAAAGAAAAAAAAAATAAAGAAGAAAAAAGCAAAAAGTCCAAGCTAGCCAAGTCTTGTTAAAATAGCAATTAAAACAAAGAGACCTTGAAGTTTAGCTAGGGATGACAACTAATATTAATACCCAGAAAAAAAGCCTAGCACTTATTTTGAGCTCCTCCTCAAGTCACTTACCAGATTACAGATGTATTCATTATGTATATACAATCTTCATAATATGTGTATGAAAAAGATAAAACAAATTTTGCTGAAGTAACTAGCCTTCACCACATGATGTAGCACTGACTGCAACGTGGGGCTTTGTACGGGTGCTTTGTGTAAAAATCTGTAAAAATTCCTCGTGCTGTTTGAACAGGCCATCTCTGCTAGCTCACTTCCTTTGGAAGAGGCCTGGCCACTGCAGTGGTGCTGCTGGAATTAGGGATGTGGAGATTCGAGTGGTGCCTGTCTCACAGGTACTCTGTAAGGAGACACTACTTCCAAAGACAACACAGAAAGGGAAAGTGGGCAGCTGTTGGGCTTGACAAGCATCAGATGCATCCGTATTGGAACACTCCCTGTTACCTGACACATCCAGGTGTTCCAGGTTTGGGCACAGTGACACGACATCAAAGACTGCCTCATTGGAGATGTTGTAACAGCCGGACACCTCCAGCCTCCTCAGTTCTGGACAGCACTGGGCAATGGTGTAGAGTCCTCTGTCTGTGAGCCGCCTGCAGCCACTAACAATTACCGTCTCCAACATGAGACAGACGTTGGGAGTATCCTGGCAAAGCCTCCGCGTCAGCACTTTGAGCGCCCTGTCCACGTTGATTGTCTCGCCAGTCAGGCGAATAGTCCTCCAGAGCCGCGGGTCCCAGGCCAGGTTGTACCAGCGGCGGCAGACGCGCGCGCAGCGGCACAGCTGGTTGGTGGGCAGGAAGGAGAAGATGTGGATCATGGAGTGGTCGGGCAGCCGGTCGATGTTGGCCTGCTCCTTCTGGTGCTTGGACGCCAGCCGGATGAGAGGGTGGGTGAGACGGGTTGGAGGCGGCGAGTGGACCATGGCAACAGTTTCCCCAGTGACTGAGGATGAAGATGTCGACGAGCCTCTGCCATTTTGGAACCCAGGGGAGTTTGGTGGGAATATTAATGCTGGACTGGGTGTGCTGAGCGTCCGCATGCTCAGGTCGGAATCTGGAAGACAGAGCACACGATTTCAATAAGCATTGGACAGACACAGAGCCCTCTGCACAGCACAGCACCCTGCTAGCCTACTTGTTATTGGAGTGTGATGGACTTAGAGGTTTGTTGGGGGTTAAGCAGTCACTTTTAACAGTGAGAGTGAGAAAATGTATTTCAAAAGCCATGTGAGCGAAGGAAAGGCTGCAGTTCTGTGCCCTGAAGAGAAGACAGCAGTAGAAGGATTTTTTAAAAATCTAAGGATTTTAATTCTTTATTCTCTTAATTAAACACTTCAAGAAGTGTGTATGTTTGAGTCACAGGCCTTTTTTGGCAGAGAATAACTGTCCTTAACCTTGGCACAGCTGTGAGCTCTTAGGGGCAGAGAATACTGTGGTCCTTCACCTCTCAGGTCCTTCAGCCATTCAGCAGAAGGCCAAAAAAAAGAGCTCACAAAGCAAATGCCGCTTCCTTCACCAGATCTGGGCAGATGGGAAAAGCACATTGATTTTCCATACATTGATTTTCATTGTGTCATTAGAGAAGTTAATTTTTCAGTCATGCAAACTGGAACTCAGAAGTTCAACCAAGAGCCCAGTGACTAGTTAGATCTTCATGTACACACAGAAAGTATTCCTTTCCAATGGACTAAAGAGAACTTCCGTTGGATTTAAAAAAAAAAAAAAGCCCAGAAAAGTACGTGATGAAGAAACAGCATACCTGGAAACTTGTTGGAGAATTGTTATACAATATTTTCACACTTATTGCTAGGGCTAATTGTCACACTGGAAGCAGTCAACTCAACTCCCCTCCCCAAAGCAATTTGCTACTTCTTTACCTTCTTTAGTTCATTTTAGTGGCAAAGACCAGGCACAAAAGTCAGGACATTTTGCTACTAAGAGAGGTTACCCTTGCTGTTAGATTATTTCAACCATTTTCCCTTTGTGCTGACACTGCTGCCTACAAGTCATTTCCACTCCTGCTCCCAGTTTCTCCAAGCAAGCCAAGTAAAAAACTGGAACACAACTAAGATGTAATTTTGATAGTTAAGCAAATGCCATGGGTAATACATTTAGAGACTCTGAGGATGTTTTAGTAGTATGCTATGCAAGATACAACTAGTGCATGAGAGATGCATTCTGATACTGAGAACACTCCATCTCAGCACTGACCTCAACAGAAATTCTTTATAAAGGAAAGTACCACCTAGAAATGAATACAGTAACCACAATTCCATACCAGTAGAATAACAAGTTTCACAGACAGACTGTGGTTTTAGAGCACCAAGCTTTTCTCTACATCACAACTGCTGCCACATCAATGTTCAGGCATTTAAGGGAAGTGTACAAAGGCAGCCCCTTAAGTAACACTGATTCTGCAGCTCTGTGACTGTGACAGCACAGATAAGGGCTAAGGAAGATACAGCCAAAAATGCATTCAACAAACATGCCCAAACCTGGATTTGGGCAGAGTTTTTAAATTAAGTACATTTTTGATGAATTTGATCATTACACATAAACTTCCCCATCAATCTTTTACTTAGCTTTGCACAGGCCTGCTTTGATCTCACTACCTACAACAACAGCAACCACAGACCTGCATTTTCACAGTGCGTCTGCAAGGGAAAGAGGCATAAATAATCAGCTGAAGAACCAAAGACACAAAGTTTGGTGACTTGCTCAAAATCACCTAGTTGAGTTGCAGAGAGATCAAAACCATCATCTCACATGCTGGAGGAAAAACCTATATTACCCAGCTCCTTCCCTCTTCCTCTTCTGCATCTTGTTTTACTTAGAAACTCACTATTTCAGCAAATGAAAGGAAAGAACATTTTCCCCAAGGCTTCTGAGTCTGTGCTATGGCTATGTGGTCCTAACTCAGGGATTTATGTATTTATGAGCAAGAACAGTATCTTCATGCTGAGTGGGTTTTGCAGACACCCTGCTCCCCTTGAGACCTCCTAATACCCCCCTGGCAGCTATTGCAAATAAATGCATCGAGGAGTGTTATTTGGTAAGCGTCTGGTATATGGTGGTATTTTAAAAATGAGATTTACAGCTGGAGAGGAAAAACCCACAACACCAGCAGCAGCAGCCAGGCTCCTGCAGACAAGCACTGAATCCACAGGCCTCTTAGGCAACAGTCCCTGAGATTAATAGATTAATTTTTGCAAGGACTTACCATATGTTTGACCTCCCTCACATTATCACCAAAACCAGTGACAGTGCCTGAAGTTAAACATGTGCAGAAGATGTGGCAAACTCAGAGCCTTTACTTTTTGCTCTTTTATTATTCTACTAGAAAAGAATATACAGTTTTTTCCACATGATGGATGTACCTTCCACTATTACATGTATTTTATATTGTCAGTTCCTTTCCTTTCTTTTTACTTCATTTGCTTTGGGCTTTTTGGTTGGTTGATTGTTGTTTGTTTGTTTTACATAAACCAGAATAAAAAGGAAAACAAAATTATACAAATAAAAAACACAGACCAAACTGTTTGGGTTTTGCCTCAAATTCCACATAATGGAATTAAAATCAAAAGAAAAAAGTTTAAATTATTAACATCTGCTTTCAACAATTTTTAGTCCTGTGGGAATGACTACCTTCTGTAAGGCACAGCATAGTTGGAAAACACACATTTCTAGTCAGTTTTTGTTGAAAACACCTTAACATTTCTGCAGGGCTACAGTCTTCCCTAGTCTCCATTTCTACTTAAGCATAAAAAAGCTTTTCATACTCCATGATTCTCCCCCTTCCCCTGGTGAGCAATGCACCATGCTAATACGGCTAATCTCCACTCCTTTTGGATCGGAAGTGGCATTCCTTCTCACTCCTGGGCACTGTGAATAATCAATACCTTAGACATTCTGGGTGCATAAAGAATTACTAATATGTGTTTTTTAACTTAGACCTTGATCTAAAAAAGGCCTGACCTTCTGTTTTATGGGTATGTTCTGTGCTTTCTTTGTGCTCTCTTAATTCTCTCATTAGTATAGCAGTTCCAGATGTGCACCCTGTATTTCCTTTATCTTCAGTCCTGAAGGTGAATCATGTGAAACTTGCTCCCTCCATCCTTGGGGCTTGGACTTCCAGACAGACACATATCCATACATACACATGCACCCTGCCTCCCCACCACAAAGTATTGTGGAAAAAGACGGCAGTGTTGTCATTGTGTTAAATAAGAGAGTTGTGAGCACGTTACTGGTCTGCTGAGCCTGTAATGCAATATGCTCTCAGACAGGAATTTTGCTGGTAGCTCAGCTGAACTCCATACAGAGGTATTTCTGCTTACTGTTCGCTGTGCACCCCTAAGGGGAAGCAAAAAAAAAACAAACCAGCAGGTGAGTCCAGGAGCCTTATTGCCAGGAAAAACTTGGAAAGCTTTTTGCTAGCATTTAAAGCTTCAGCAAAACACTTGGTCTACTGTACATTTTCCAGACTTTTCTAATGTTGTTGGGAGGGGCTTCCTATAGCACTATCTCAACCTCTAAGAGTTTCCTTCAAATTTTGGTTTTCATCATTTACTGTGTGCTAACCAACAGGCTGGGGCAGTTTGAGAAAGAGCAACTTAATGGCAGTGTAACTTTAATAAACACAACCCTGCAAGTACAAATGAAGTTGCTGATTACAGTACTCAATACACATCTGTACACAATGCCCTATACAAGCATTTCTCTTGTAAACTCAATTGTTTACAAGCCTGAAATGTAGCTTTAAATTTTGGTGATCTTAGAAAGTAAAAACAAATTAGAAAGCAGCCCTGCACTTCCCTCCCTACAACCTCTTTAGCCCCTTTGCCTCCAATCTTCTGTGCAAGATGCCTTTTATTAAAGCTTTGATCAAGCTCTGAAAGTTGTTTGTTGATGTAAGAGAAAATTTCTTAACAATCTTTAAAGAAATCTCAAAAGATGCGTGCCAGAAACAGAACCATAAAAGTGACACAGAGGGAGAAAATGCACTAGAGGGAGTTTTCTTATTCCATTAGGAATCTGGTTTATTTCAAAGGACTTTTTCTCCCCAGTTTGTTTCCCAATTAATACATACATCTGGGAACAAAAACACTTTAAATATATTATATTTAAGCCAAGATCTAGTCTCCATTCTTTCTGGCACTGACAATAATATGCAGTCTCTGATTTCAGAACCAGAGATATAAAACAATGTTGTATTTCCATTACTCCAGCAATGCACACTAACAAAGGACACTTGATGTCCGGATTCCAGCATTGGCTTTTTTAAGATTGAACCATTTTCTGTGCCTAAGGCATGACTCCATTCATCCACACCTTCCACTATGGTATTGTGAATGAATCTTTTTTGAAGTGAATACTATACTGAGCTCTTCAGGCTAACAAAATTGAAATGACAATTTTTGCAAATACCAATAAAACTTCAGATTTTTATCCGACAACTAAAAGGGATCCTTCACGTTGATCTGCTGTCACCACTGATGTTTTTGGCAAAACTAAGGCAAGAAATAAACCAAACTGTGTTCAAGCTCTGAAAAGTCAGTATAGCTGAGAAAAATAAAAAACAATTGTCATTTTTGTAAACATTAGATGCAAAGCAATGGGTGCAAAAAGCATTTACAGAGTTCCAAAACTTCACTGACTTAGCATCTCTTCAGTAAGTGTTGCATAGATATTACATATTTTACTAAGTGCAATTTGGGTATAGACTTCACATTTTTGCCACAATACCATCAACCTCATGCACGCCAAGCAAGTACTCCTTTTACAGAAACTGGGGAAAGTGGGAACTAATTGGTTGTAGCAGCTGCAGTCAATGGTGAAAAGGGGAACAGAGGCTTCTACAGAGGGAACAATGAAGGCTGATTCAAGAAAACACTTGCGAATTTGACAGACAGGTTTCAAATATGGCTGTGTGCCCTTAGAGAAGGGTAGGAAAATGAGAGCTAGGACAGCAGGCTACAACACAGCCGTTTTCTTTCCAAAACCCTGGGTATGGATAAAGTTCCAGAAAAAGTGATACTTAAAAAAAAAAAAAAAAAAAGCACCTTCCATATCAGAAACATCCTCAGGCATTTCTCTCAGGATAAGTTACCCTACTGACCTTGGTTCCTCCCAGTCCCAGGAGGCTGGGAGGAACTGGAGAATCCGAGATAGCAAAGAGGCAGCTGGAACAAAACTCACTTGCAAACTCATGTGGGGCTGCAGTGGTCATGAATTCCAGAAAGGGTTACCCTGTGGAGATACCCACATGGTTTTGCAGCCTTTTACAAAAAGAACATACAGAATGAGAAATAAAGTTGGATGAGCTCTCACATCTCTCTCCAAGAAACACTAAGTACACTTAAACCATCTCTGATGTGTATGTGTGCCCTGTTTTTAACTGCCAGGGACAGCTCTTACTCAGCTCTCAGAGGTGCCTCTTCCAGTGCTGTCACTCTATCAAGTTGCTAAGTTTTTCCTCTTATTTGGCTCATATAAGAAGCTGTTTCTTGCCCCCTCTCTTTGTGCATGCGAAGAATGAGGTCTTCACGTTTCCTGTAAGGATTTCTTACATGCATTTGCCTTTCTTTTTATTACTCATGTTACTAACATTCCCCATTTCTTCTATCTTTTCCTTTAATTTTTCTCCATTCTGTGTGTTTTTCTCTTAAAGTGAAATGTCCAAACTGAGCACCACACACCATCCAACCTCACCAGCAGTGGTGAAAGTGGAGTCCTTCACGCCCATATTTCATGGAAATCACATTTTCAACCTTCCAGATTTCAACAGTCTCAGAAGGCTGATGTATTTTCACTATGTGACTCGATATATTGCCCAGATTCCCATGTGCCATACAGCTGCCTGGACATTTATTTTCTTCATCCATGTTTATAGATTCTATTCTTCTTCCTTACACCTTACACCTGAACAACAGAAGGCTGTTTTCTCTCTCCTTAATCTACTTTTTCAAGAGTATTTTGCGTATTGAGCAACCTTCTCAAATTACGCTAGTTTTCAGTTTTCCAAATATACTGCCGCTCCAGTGCCATAAATTTTAACCTATTTCTCTGTATATTGGTAATTTTGTATCTCACTTCAAACAGATGGTTTCTAGAGAGAAATGCAAAGTCTAGCAACCTGTTCACAAATCCTGTAAGGCATCACAGATGAGATCAGCTCAGTTGCTCAGAGCATGGTGCTGACAACACCAAGGTTGAGGGTTTAATCCCTATGAGAGCCATTCACTTAAGAGTTATACTCAATGATCCTTGTGGGTCCCTTCCAAATTAGCATATTCTGCGATTCCTAAAGGGTTCTTCCTGAAACATCATTGCAGTTGACAAATATTCTGAGTGATAACTACACAAAATACTATTCCACTTCATTGGCCACCTTATCATGATTTCATTTACTCCATTTTTCATTGGCTTGTTTCCAACACACACAGGCAAAAATCGAAATAAACCTGAGATGGGTTACACCTACTGCTTCCGTCTCACCAGAAAATTTATTTTTGCCAAAACAGATAATTAGACTGAAGACTGAGGTCAAAGGAACAAAAACACTTTGGCAAAGGTGAAAACTAATTTCTTATCCTGTGAGATTTTGTCGTTCATGCAATTCTTGTTTTGAGAGCAAAGCTCGTTTGTCAGTGTAAGAATGAGCAACCTTGCAGCTCACAAAGTAATCATATCCACATGGTCTTGGAAGGAACAGTTCCACAGAACTTGAAATAACCTTTTATGGTTTCCAAAAACCTCCTTTAGAATGTAATAAGAAACTGTACCTATTGTATAAGACTAGAGGCATTGTGGAAGAGGGATATGTTAACTTAAATCTTAAGCCATTTCATAGTAGTTTCTGTGTGACACTTTACACCTTGGATTATACTGGTGTAACTTCCCTGTGATGTTGAGCTCTAGTTTTCTTTACCCTATAAACTCTTCTACATACAGTTGGAGACCTGATCTTGCATTCCTGGCATACTCACAGTAGATGCTTAAAGTCAAACAGCACTGCAAATGAAGTAATCATTACAGTTTTATTAAGCAAATAATTCTTCCTTACAATGTATTTGTCAAAAGCTGGAACTAATTTCCCCCCTACTGACTTTGTCCCCTGCCACTTGGCACAAATTCATTTTATCCCCATATTTTTGAACAGAGCTAAAAATACAAAGACTGAGGGGGAGGAAAAGTAAAAAAGTAATTCACTGTTAGTTTAGGAAGTCAAAGCATCTTAATTTTGTCTTCAGTAACACTGATAATACTAGCACATCAGCTCTGAGAAAAGTGTTTCACAGTGCATCATTGCTGGGAATTACACAGAGATGGATTGGAAGGTGCATTTTTTCCATGTTTAGTAAATACATATCCCAAAATGAATTCCATGCATGTTTAAGTACAAGCTCTACTTAAATCCTTCAGGTCAGATGCTCTCCCAACACTTTGTGGTATGCCAGGGAGCTCCTCCAGCTGAGCTAGTTTATATTTACATTAGCCAGGAGTGCAGCCCAGAAAGAGGAGCTCTATGGAGCAAAAGTAATATTGCTGAAAACCCAACATCCACAGGCCTGGGAAGTGGGTCAGGGGTTTTTTTGCCAATATTTAATTTAATCCCCAACCCTGAATGCTCAGTAGGGGTTGCCTTTGGTGCTTTAGGTGTCCTGCCAGAACATATCTTTTGGCTTTAGTTTTGCCTGAGGATAACTGGGTTCATATACCTCATGGTGGTTACTAAAACAGGGTAAGAAGGAGAGGCATTTCAAAAGCAAGCTTTGGACTTGAACAAAAATGCTAATGTAGATGAACCCAATGGTCAGTGAAGAAGTCCCAGTCTACCTCCTCCAAATCACGAGTTACCACCTCCCAACCTATTCCATACCACTTTGAGGAAAGGCATCAGGTGCCCTGCTGGATTTTCAGGGCTTGATTATCAATGAACTGGACAGGATGCATTTCATCATCCCCCATTTGCAGGATTATCACACCTGTGGGGATCCATGCTGTTCAACACACACATTTGGTTTGAACTGTCCAAACCAAATGTAGTTAAAAGGAAAACAAGCATTTTACAAGATCCTTATAAATAAGCATCTCCAACACACTTCTATATAAAGGTTTAAATAAGACAACAAAAAGATAACAAGACTGCTTAATTTCAAAATCATACTAAAAAGCTTGCCATGATCTCTCTCTCTTCTCCTGCTAAGTTTGACAGTCTTAATTAAACCATGAACCTCATCCTGGTGAATACAAAAAACCTTCCCAATTTATCCAGAGAATTACTTGTTTCAGTGAAACAGGCTTACAACCATATTCTGCCTTTCCCCTGAGTTACTCTAACATACTTTCAGGTCAAAATTTCATGAGTTTAAACAATTGACCACCTAACTTGATAACATTTACACTACTGTGTTCCACTTTGAAAATCTACTCTTTATTTTTCATTTAATACCAAGTTTACATAAATGTAGAGAAGATGAGTGCACACTGGTTGGTAGTGGCTCTCAAGCTACACATCCATGGCCAGAATCAGTCATTTAGAGTAACACTGAAATGGGACAAACAGATTCTACTCTGTCTTTGAATGATATGCTGACGTTAAATTTGTGTTGATGCAAATGTATCTTTGATTCAATTTATATAGAAAACTGGAACAACTGCTTAATGGCTCCCAACTTCAATGAGCAGAAATCCAGTCAGCTGCTCCAGACAGCTGTAGCTCTTCCACTATCTCACCTCTCAAAAATGGGAGAATTTGGAATAAAATATGTATCAGTTTACATTATTACAGAACTTCAAGTTGCTGGAATAAATTTACAGGAGAGAAACATTTTCAAAATCCCCCATTCACGTGGATCAAAACCAAGGGGACCTGCAGAACTCTGAACTGTAGTCCTGGTAGATATGCGTGACTCTAAAGGGAAAATTATAGACAAAGCACAGGAATGTTTGTGCTGGGAAAAGCTGACAATATATCCACTTTGTTGTGTAATCCAGAGGACTTGCATCCAGTTGGTAGCAAACGCTGCAGCAGACAACTGACTCCCCCAAGAATGGCTGTTTCCAGCATATTCACTATAAACAAATTATTTGTGTAAAAGAACATTGTTTTTCATAATCAACTGTTGGCATTTTAAAAGTATGCAACTCTCAAAAATTATTGACTTTCAAATTAACAGGGGATCCAGAATTTGACCTTCAAAATCAGAGAAACAAATGGTAAGCCATATGCTAAACAGAAGAATAAACAATGAGAGATTTAAAGCCACAAAGTTGTGCTTCTCTCCTCACACTCAAGTTTATAGATCACAGAGTCATAGAATGGTGATGGGTTGAAAGAGACCTTAAAGATCATCTAGATCTAATTCCCTTGCTGTGGGCAGGGACAACTTCCACCAGAACAGAATTCTCAGAGCTCCATCCAATGTGACATTGAACACTTCCAGGGATGGGACATCTACAACTTCTCTGGGCAACCTGTTCCAGTGCCTTACCACCCTCATGGTAAAGAATTTCTTCTGTATATCTAATTCAAAGCCACTCTTTTTTCACTTTGAAGCCATTTCCCCTTGTCCTGTCTCTACATGCTCTTGTAAATGCTCCAGATGCTAATGATGCATTAAATCAATGTAATTTAGAACAGTCCAAATATCCTTCCTAAAATAATTCAGGCTTTGAAAACATAGTATTTGCTGATCATCTGGAAAAGATAAACCTGCAAATTACAGGACAGAGTTGTACACAGCACGAGAAGAGGCTTCTAGATTAAAAAAAAAAAAAAAAGCCAAAACCAAAACACAACAGAAAACCAAAAGGGAAGGTAAAGCCAATCCCAACTCAGCTTGGTTCAGCCCAGCTTGCTCTGGATTGTTCTGAGAGATACCTGCAAGTGCCCACTTGGTGTCCCAGCTGATGTGTTGCATGTCAGAGCAGTAGACATGTCCCTCTACCAGCTAAGTTATCAGAGAGTGATAATGAAACAGCAACAACAAATGCTGCCAGCATACAAGAGAACATAAACCTTCTCAAAAAGTACCTAGTAAATTACCATATCACTGCTCACTCCAGGGTGAGTTTGGTGAGCTCTTTTCAATCCTGTAGGAGAATTACACTGAGGCAGTAACAGTTTTCCTGACTTTACAAATCAGATGTGTTACTCCCAGACTAATGCTTTTGCAGACTAGGAATCTTTTGCAGGCTTTTGCAGACAGGAGCCATGCCTGCATCCATCTGTAGGATGCAGAAAATCAGTAGAACTGTGCAAAGTATAACTAAAGGCTGACCTGCAACACCTGCTCCAGATCAGCTCAGTTCCATTTACACCTCAGTTTTCAAAGCTTATTTTCTTTTCCAGGAATGAGATTCTTTCAAAAGCACCTGCTAACATCCTGGCAAGCATTCTCGTGTTTTGAGGGCAAATACCTCGTTTCTAGGGTTGCATCCCTCCTCCTATCTGATACATGGCCAAACAGAAAAACAAAGCTGGTCTCCAGGGCTTTTTAAAGGAATGGTAGAAAACTTCACTTAATCCACAGTTTTGCATTTCTTACAAACCCACAATGTTGCCACTACATGTACAGAGAAAGGAATGCATTCAGCAAAGAGCTGGCCAAAGCCAATTCCCCAACAAATCACCTTTGGGACCTGGGAGAAAACAACACTCTGGAGAGGATGAAAGAAACAAAACATAGGCCTCCAAAGCAGAAACCCATGACACCAGCTCAGTCTAACTTATCCAGCATCTCTCCAACAAAGATACATAAACCGAGGATTTTTCATAATAAACACGTCACGTTATGAGGACCCTGGAGTGACAGTGAGCAGTCCCCTCTTGTTACCAACACACACAATACACACACAACAACCCACTGAGCAAGCACATAGTGCTTATTCAGAACTACAAGGATTAAAATTTTGTTTATGGGAAATTTGGGACTTAAGCTGGGAAAGAGACATGGCCACTGGCAGCTTTCTTCTACTAGAAAAATGTATCTGGCTCAAGCCCAGCTGCACTAAGTTACATGGATTCCTGACCACCAGTGTGAAGCAGTCCCAGACTGTGTCAAAACAGATGGTACTTATGACTGCAAAAAGCATTCAGAGGGCATTAGCCACCCTCTGAAACCCAGCCCTGCCGTCTGAGGTCCCAATTGCTGTGTCTGTGACTTGTGCTGTATAAATTGCAGATCGCTATTTATATGCAACAGCATATGGTACTCTGACATTTGAGGAGTATCAGATGTACATACATGCAAGTAAATCAGGAATTCAGCACTCAGTATTTATGGCAACTTCAATAACTTCCCAGTCTACTGAACACCAGAATAAATAACTACTTTATTGTGCATAAAATATGAACTGACTGTAATTATTCCTTTTCAATTCATTGTGATTTCAATTTACCGAAATGAGATAAACAAAATTATTCACTGACTCTCGTAATGTCATTTTGATTTCATTAACTCAAAATCAATGTGCAAAAAAAGAAAATATGATGTTTATGTCTACACAATTGCTGAGTTATTACTCAAAGCAAGAACTCTGGCACTATCTAAATCTTTTAATCTCTTTCATGTTAACCAAAGATAATTATTTAAAACATCATCACTAGTTCTATATGAAGTTTTACATTTATCCTCAGATTTACTATCACCAGTTTATGGCAGTATCTCAGGGAATAAACTTAAAGACAGGACAGCAGCAAAAGCAGCATTTTGAAACAAGAAATATTAGACATCTTGCCAAAGAAAGAGGAAGATGAAGAGAAAAGGCCCTTATCTTCACAAAGCCCAAGGAAATGGGAGCCTGTCAGGGTGGTCTCATGAACATGTACATACACATGATGGGAAGGTGTGCAGCAGTCCCTTCTAAATTTAATTATCCCGTGTTTATCAATTCAATTGAACTTAACAATGCTCCTCTTTTTGAGGCTTTGCACAGAAGAACAAACTATGCCTAATTAAAGCAAATCAAAACTATGTAAAAATGTCATAATAAATGTGCTAATTCCCAAACTCTGAGTGGAAAGGTTAAGTGATCTTGACCTGTCCAGCTGAAGATCAAAAAGGATATGCTAATACATACCATTACTACCACCATATGTAGACAGAGGTGATGGAAAGGTTATTGTACTTGGAGAGCTACTAGAGAAGGAGCAGTAGCCAAAGTTGACTCAGAAAAAAAGTTGTATTTAAGGGTTAAAAATTATCACACCATACACAAATAGGTCAAGTCATAGGCTGAGTGGGTTAGGATTGACATCTAGAGCTTTCTAGGAAGCAGCAAGATTAAAAAAAAACCAAAACAAAACATAACAATACAGGAATTAATCTATATAGAAAATTCTGCTTTAAGCTGCTGTTTATACAGGATGACCCAAGAACTTTCCCACCCTTTATCATCAGCCAGTCCTGATTTGTTAGCCATCCTGGTCTTTCCAAAACAGAGAAGTAAAATTCTTACTGAAAGAATTTGTCAGAGGGGTGAAAAATCAAGGAGAGGACAACACTGAGTAACTGATGCTTATTAATCATCATTGGCACAGATACACACATTGCTGAGAAGCAATGCCCTTGCTACTCCTTTTTCAAAGTTCTTTCAGTACACACTTTTACAGATTTTGTACTTGATTCATTCTCCACTTTGGAAGGAAAGAGGATGAAGTTCACTAGAATGCATTTGATCCACAGAAGCATATTAAAGCCTGCTCATGTAGACTCTGATGAGACTTCTGAGCTTTAGGAATTCCTCATGATGCCCTTTTTTCTTTCTTTTCTCACAATACAATGAACATACCAAAGATCCTTGTAACTTACACCTTGACTTCGAGACTCAGCATTCACCTGAGACTCAGCCTCAGTTCTGAGACTCCTGAGCAGTGCACTCCATTGCCAGTCTTCCTCCTTGGTGCAGAAAAATTAGCATTTGCTCTCCTTTTGGTTGAGCTGAGGCTACAGATTTCTTGGTGGGATGCACTATGCTAAGCTTGGAGACAAGGACTACTAGAACTACTAAACCGGTACTGAAATCCTAGTGAATGCACACTCAGACCACCTCCAGTTGAACTGATGCTTACAAGTCTAAGAGCCGCTTCAGAAGTGAGGCTGATGAACAAAAAGCACAAGGGAAAGTTAAACTCAGAGAGAAAAGCACTGTCCAACTGTGTACTACTATTATATTTAAGGAGTGATGACAAGGTCGCATTTACAGGATGTGTGATGTAAATTAATGTACACGTCATGAGGCTCAGGTTCTAGAAAAGACATTTAACACTGTGCTATAGTTCCACGAGGCACTGAGGCATCAGGTGAAGAAATTATAGTAATGACTTATTTCATCATCTCCTACCTAATTGCACAAGACTTCAAGCAGAACACTGACACAAAAAAAAAGAAAAAAAAAAGAAAAAGAAAAAAAAAAGAAAAGTATTCCAGTATTCCTAGCATTCTTCAGTATAATTTTGGAAACATGGAACACAGCCAATAAAGAGAGATCACAAAGTCGCATTTAAAAACTTTTAATGAGAAGGTAAAAAGACTTTTTATTAGGAAATGTTTTAGAAGCACACAGTGACTTCAGATTTTCCAGCTCACTGAATTTACAAGCAAAGAAGCTAATGCTGCAGTACCTGGATGCCAAGTAGTTCCTAGGATGTGCAGAGTACCAGAGGCTACTGTAAGTTCAGAGCAGCCAGCATCTCACAGGATCACAACTCCTCTCACTACATACCAAATCTGAAACACTGCCAGGTTAGATGACTCTCTCCTCTATTTGTGGCAAAGAGACTTTTATAACATCAGTAATTGGCTGGAAAGTATTGCCCTCACTTCATTACATGAAGTTACACTCCACTCACGCTGTATTCATGACTATTTATAGCATGAACCACGTATAGGAACATGACACTGCAAAAGTGTCACTATGAGAAATGCTAAAGTATGAAGTGAGATGAGATTACAAACATTGGGCCACTAATCTGCTATAATCCAGTTATACATTAACTTGCTCTGTCATTTTAATTCCATTTACAGAACATATGAGCTGAGTGCAAGGCAGTGATACTACCAGTATTACACACAACTCAGGGAAATACTTCTGTATCCCTGAGGGTGATTCAAAAACTAGTAGAAAAAGCTGAAGCTTTCACTATTTAATATCTTATCCAGTCTTGGAGACAGCAAAATCTGTTGTCAATTCCTGATCACTCTCTACTTTGTGGGAACAGGTGTCTATCACAAGACATCCCTCTTGCTCAGTTTGGACTGACTGTTTTGACATGAGACATGGAAGGAAACAGAGGTGGCAAAAGCACTGAAGTAGAATATTTTCAATGAAAAGAGTTCATGTGGCAGCTTATTTCTTACAGTGGTATCTCTATATCAGACAATTGAAGTCCTTCCATTTGAATCTCAGGAATTAAAATTTTCCCTAGGACTACCTCCAAAACACATGAAATGGGTCTTTTGTTCACTGCCTGCTGAAATGGGATGTCTGTACATCAACCTGGAGATGAAAAACAATCTCTCCACCAAGCTGCTTCTCATGTGACTTTTGCAGTACTTGAATTCTGCCACTGCAGCATCAGGCTGTGATTTAACTCATAAAATCCTGGCACAAAAGTAGCTCATACCTTACAGAAAGCCGTCTGTTCACAAGGGCTGAATAGCAGAGTGCAAGGATGGACCGTACAGTTCACACGGAGCATCATCTCTAATTGAACAAATCCTGGTCTTCACCATCCCACCTTTTCAAGGAAAGACCTTACAAAGCTTGGAGTTTACTGAAATGATGTAACAAACACGTGTGCTAAAATTATATTCGACTCACAAAGCTTTTATGCTGAATGGCTTCTATTGATTTAGAAATCTCTATTTCATAAATTCTGGAAGGCGACAATATATTCCCAAGTGATCTGTTATGTTTCAAACCAGCCAGAAGCCATTTGGAAACCACAATTAGAAAAGGCTTCAGAGAGGCACACAATGCCTCCAGCCACAAGCCCTGACCATTAGGCATGAACATCAGCTTTTCCTTGCTCCAAAACACAGGTGGGATGCCTGCCTTGGGACTGAGCCATGGTTCCTGCACACTTCAGTAAAGTGTCACTTCTTTTCATTACTTTCTGTATCTACAACTCTCACCAGTGATGCTACTGAGCCTTCTTTACTGAGTATAATGAGTTTCATGCAAGTGAAGCCATATCTGGGGAACAATTCAGGAAGAATAAGTTATTTAGCTGAGGCAGCTGAGAGTCTGCCCCTTAGGCAAATTGCCTTGTAATACAACAAAGCCTTATCTGTCTGCAGTACATTGCAGCAAGCTTGCCAGCCTTTCTCTGAACAGATATTTGCTCCTTAAAGGGAATTCAGATTTTTGTTCATAGAAAAACTCCAAACTCTCAGGAACAAAGAGCAATCTCATCACACTTGAACTGTATTTAGCAGCACAAAAAGGTAAGGGTGGAGGGTGTGCTTCTATGCCCTGCCTATGCAGCAGCAGATTACTGATGATAAAGTAAGATCTAGGAACAAATGAGGATGGCATGGCCCAACCCTGGCAAATGGTCTGGGACCCCACCTTTTAAGACAGGAATGTGAATGAACCATTGCTGTTGTGCATGTGTAAAAACCACATAAAATAAGCATGTAATCGCTTCCCAGTGGTCATGTTAAAATGCACGAAAGCCTTCACCTCTAACCAGGCACCTTAGCAATGAAGAAAATCATCTGCCAGTCAGAGCAGCCTCCTAGCCAGAGGCCAGGGGCTGCCTGTTTTCAGGCAGGCTGCTGCAGGCAAAAACCCACAGCTCATGGGGTGCACCCGAGCTGGTGGGAGCTACTTCACCAGCTCAGGGAACAGCATTGGGTCCCAGGAGGTGAGAGCACCCACATCTCCTGCAGGATATGGGTGCACTTCAGATGGGGAAGGGGGGGGACTGTAACCCACACACGCTGGTAGAGTATGTGTGTGTACTTGTGGAAGAGAGACTATAACTTTTGGGTATTAATTAAAGGATTTTTCTCTAAGTGCTTATTAACATTAATTCAGTGTTCAGTGTTGTAATTTATCTGGGGCATTACTCGTACTGATCCCAAATGAGCAGTTCATTGACTACTGATTAAATTCATGCCATTATTAAACTGCTTTGATCTGAATTTTAGTTTGAGCTGTGTGAACTGAATAGCACTCCACTGCAGCACATGTGATTCATCACTCGCTGCTGTTTGTTTCTCTTATACTTTTGAGGATGAGAAAACTGATTTATATCAGGTGTCGACAAGAATTTCAAAATAAAACCAGGGATTAAAGAGTGTTTAACCAGCTGCAACCAGCCATTGCTTAGAAAAGGTGTGGACAAACTCCAAAAGCAACCTAGATGTTACTGTGGGTTTATGAAGCATTGGTAGTGCTGTGTAGTGGAGCAACAAGGAGATGCTGAACACCTGCACTGAGGGATCATGTTCCGCCTTGGCAAGGACTGCAGCTGATTCAGACTCTGGTTTCTCCTGCAGGGAATCACAACCTTGGTATAATCTAATTATCTCTCCATACATATATGTGCATTATTTCCATATATAGCTCCATTTGGCTGTACCTGTAGGCAGTTTACTATAATTACAGATGGCCAGAAATGAAACAGCAGCTTTGAATTTTCTTACTAAGTATGGAGAGTAATGGAAACCACAGAAGTGCTATGACTGAATAAAAAGCTTACCTTTCATTTATAAAAGTGTGTGCCAGGGAAAACTTAATAATATACACCTAATGTAATTAGGAAACCAAATTAAAGACAATTAAATAATTTAAAACATTTTTTCTAAGGAAAGGTTTCGAATTCCTTATGAGTATAGTCTAATCACACAATTAAACCAGAATGATTTTACCCTATTAACTTTCTCTTTTTTCTTCTTTTTGGTGTTAAAATATGTAAGATCAGGAATCGGCATACTACAATAGATGAGTATGAAAAAAAGCCAAGCTGTCAGTGGCACAGTGGTAAAGACTATTTTTTAAGCCAGGTTAAATTTATCTTATGCTAAAATTAATGAAATATTAATTAGGTAAGCCACAGAATACAGCTTTACAGTAAGGGGCACTTGCAGAGGTTTCATCTGCTTTGTTTAAAATGGAGACACTTCATGATAGCACTGCTCAGAAAACAGATGGACATGAGCTGTAACCTTTAAGACAAGTTTTACCAAGATACTGTAACTGTTAAGTTTACACTGCAAGGAAAATAGCTTTTAGTGTGTGTCCAGCCCATCATTGTAACTCAGCCAGGCAATGGCTCTTCTCACATTCCTGGAAGTAATACTATTTGGAGCTGTAGTAGCTTATGAGAGGCACAGCTGCAGTATTATAGCTTCCTTTAGGCTTGTACCAATGTTTTAATCAAATTCTCCTTTATTAAACACTTATTCTGCCCTTTCAGGACAGTGGCAAAAGCACTGACACAATAAACCATGAGAATGATTTTGGGTTGCACCAGGTCTTCAGGTGAGCTCCAGTGCAGCCTGTGAGATGATGCATCCTGGAGATGCACTAACGCAGGACCAGAACTTCCAACCCTGGAAAATGTGAAGCATGACCCAAAGCTGGAGACAGCTGCAGCTGTGGAAGACATGCTGTGGAAATGGGATGTGTTCCCAAATCATGGGAAGCACTGTGGTTTCAGAGGATACTACGTGCACTGAGCTGTTGTCAGTATGATGGCATAAAAAGTGTTGCCGTTTCACTCTTTTCCCTTTTTTGCGCCCTCTGTTAAAACCCTTAACTCCACTGCACAATATGATGTCAAAAATGTCATACAGATAATGATGAGTGGAGCCAGAGGATGAAGCCAGATGTTTATTCTTATGTTCTAACCAATATAAACTGGATTAGGAAATTCAGTTTATATTTAATTGTATCTTTTAAAATAAGCCGTAATAACTGTTGCATTAACATACAAGGAATTCAGAAGCTGTTGGATGTCTTGGCAACCTTGATGTAAATTCATATTCTGTTTCTTTTAAAAGACTGTATCCAAAAGAAACACTGCATCAAATGTATTGTTGAGACTTTCCTCAGCATATGTTTTGACACTTAGGCAAATCTTATGAGTCAGGGTGGTTGTGAAGCTCAAGTAACAGACCTGACACTGTTGAATCTGACAGATTCACTACTGGGAGAAAGTAAATTGCCTGTCTTCTTTTGACAGCTGAACAGGAGATCTCAGCCACTTGGCCTCATGCTCCCCATCAGTACCTTCCAAGCTCTCCAGCTTCAGCACGTGGCCAGCCAGAGCATGCAGCAGGACTGAGCAGCCTCCTCTGCAGCTGGCACTGAGGTGTCCCTGGTGACATGGATGGAGCACCAAAGGAGCTTCAGGACACTTTAAGACACCCATGCTTTCAAAGCAGCTGGCAGGCACCTGAACTACATCTGTGAGCATGCCACAGTATGACCTGTCCCCTGTGCTCCCCACCAAAACACCAGCAGCTTATTTCTATCCCATCCAGTTAGTCACCAGAAGTCATTTAGCAGACTGAGGGGCAGCTCTCAGACAGCAAAGCCCAACCTGGTCACAGAACAGGTCTGCCTCCTTGCAATTGCACATTCTGGTATCAGAGCATTAAAGGTAAGTGAGGTTCCCAGAGGGGCAGAAAGATTTCTTCCTTCACAGGAATATTACACATTGGCATGACCCCATGGTGGCACTAACATGTGTCAGGCATCCCCTGAAGATCATGCAGAATATGACATACTGCAACACATCTAATATTAGTGCTCACCCTGCCATGCTTCTTTCTCTGTCCTATGGTCCCCCAGCTACTCTGAGCACTCAGATACAATTGCTGAAATGCAACCTGTTGTTTGTTTCTCAGGAGCAGTAGTGAAAACCACGCAGCCAGAGCCAGGTGTAATTTCTCCACCATCACAGGCAGTAGTTGCAGCAGACAAAATCTAAATACACAGATACAAAATGTTCTGCTTTAATGGGAAAAAAAGGAAAGTAAAAGCAAGCAGATTACAGGTGCTCAGGAAAGAAGCTAATGCATGATACAACACAAACTTCATTAACACCTCAGGTCAGAGGTGGTAGCAGACTTGAAATAGAACCCTCTGGATACACCACTGTACAGAGTGTGGAATCACCAGATTCTTGCAGCAACTCTGAAAAACCTGGCAACCCTAAAGTTCATTATTTGAAATGGTTTAAATTTTCAGTTCAAGTTTTGTTAACCTGTATGACAGAATATATCCAAGCTGAGACATGCACTGAGGACTCCCCTAGTAAGTCAATAATCACAACAAAATTCTGTTTGAAAGGAATGCTGTTTCACATTCACTCATTAACTGTTTTGAAATCTTATGGGGAAAAAAACCATTAAAAGAAGAAAGAGAGAGAAATCAAACCAGGTAAATTAACCAGCCTCCCTTAACACATGGAGTTACCACCTACTGTTAAGAGACTGTGGTGAGGTTAAAGCCTTTATCACTGGTTTCACCATCTGGCCAATACATGACACAATTTTCTATATACTGTACTATAAACATGTTTTAGATTTAAGCTTTCTATATTAACCTTCTACCTGTCAACCCCAAAACATCCTGTTGCACACCACAACAGAGTTGCCATCTGCAGGATGGTTTGGTTTTGCCTCTAAGTGCTCTCAGCCACAGCACCCTCCCACTCCCAGGACATTCCACAGAGGAACTCGCAGAGCTCGCTCCTTTGCAGCCATCAGCACACAGCACAGCCCTGCTAGCAAGGAAACTTGGCAGAGGCTCACAAAATACACAGCTTAACAATCAAGGGCCTTGTTGAGTTGGACCTTTTATTGAACACAACTCTGGCCCTTGTCTCCTCTCTCTGTTTATAGGGCTTACCAAGTATATAAACTATTGCTCTTAAATTATGAGGACCCACATTTATGAGACCAATTATCCTTTGTTTGTTTAGAAAGGCTATTTGTCTTTCTCCTGTCTTTTGCATGTCTCCCTGCCTCTTTTGCCCAAAACAAAGCAAAATGTTTGGATTTTTATTTGAGGGTGGGCTCCATCTGAAGTTCACTTAATGAGAGGAAATCTCTACTATAGCCATTGGATGGGGGGAGGAGCTGGAGGAAGAGATCAAGCCTTGCTTCAATTCAAATGGAAGCTAGGCAAGGGAATTGTTTGGAGGAATAGATAAAGTTTTTGCTTTTATACCTTTACAAAATTAATTTTTAAGCTGGGGTGGCTTGGCTTTAAAAAAAAAAATCTAAAAATCACAGTATATATCAGATAGTAAGTAGCTCGCTGTCACTTGTGCACTAGAACAGGGTAGGGTTTGAACATTGGACTGGCCCTTCTGCAGTCTGCTCAGATGAGATGGAAACCAAAACCCCATTGCTGGGGCTTTAAGAAGACCATGCTATCTCTGGGGAATGGATTAAACTATAACTTCCAAAAGATTCAAATATGTTTTTGTAAGACTGCTCTGCTCAGAATTAATACTGCCAACATAACACACACTTGAGCTCTGCAAGCGAGCACACTTGGCTGTCTGACAGTGCTTCCCAGAGAGTTGTCAAGTACCAAACATAGATGGACTTCCTTTAACAGTTTCAGAAAAATGATCCCACATATCAGCTTTGTCATTCCTGTAACTCCAACAAGAATTTAAGACCTGAAAAGTCCCATGGCCTGCGGCCAGACAGCTATTACCCTGAGGACCTCTGTGCTTCCTTCCTCTCCAGAATTTGCAACACGTGCCCTCTGCTACAAAAGGCAACACCCAGACTAAGCCTTTGAAATCATGGAAAAGAAAGCTTTGTTGACTGGAAAACCACATCAGCAGTAGGGAAAGGAAACAGGCATGTGATGTAGCTCCTCCTTTCCTCAGGCACACACCTCCTCACTGTGAATAGCACTGAAACTGCGCAGCTGTAAAAAATGGCCCAGGTAGGGGAAATCCTCCAGTATAATTTTAAGTGTGAAACCACGGAGGTCCTTCTGAGAAATTAAGATGGGACATATCTAGAACAGCTGAGCTTCACCTTGGAAAATAATTTAAAAAAAAAGAAAAAGAAGAAGATATTTTAAAAACAAAACTGTCAACAGAAGAGAACACAGGGCTGGCAGGTGTAAGGAAAGCTGCTCAGGGGGCAGAGTCATTGCACAGCCAACAGCAATTAGAGAACAGAACTGCAGCACAGAAAAAACCTTCCAGGAAAGTGGCTGTTGTTCTGCTCAACAAAGCTGATCAGAAGATCTTCAGAAGTGAAATGCATTTTCTAAATTACGGATTCTTAACTCTACGACATGGAAAATGCTTTAACTAAAGTTCATTGTTTTGCTCTCCAGATACCAGGCACCCATCCCAATGGTGACTTTTATTAACTGAAATTCAATGTTTCAATGCAGAAAGCAGAAGCACCAGACATTTGCAGACTGAAGGCACATTTTTCTGTTTATAAACCAAAGTCACTAACACTCCCTAACACAGCTTCCATATCCTGATATGATTAGAAGGGATCTTTTAATGGGACTTATTGACACTTACAAAGTTATAATAGGAAGTTATCTTTCATGATGCAGGATGCATTACAGTCTCAACAATGCAGCTCTGAAAAAATATACCAAGTTTCCCTTCTTGTAGAACCTTTAAAGATCAAGGTTAAATGAACACAGTCATCTTCAGGCAGAAATATGAAGTAATATAGAATCACAGAACCATTTAGGCTGGGAAAGACCTCCAAAAGCATCAAGTTCAAGCACAAACCTAACAGTGTGAACTCCACTACTAAACCATGTCTCCAAGTACCACATCTACAGGTCTTTTAAATACCTCCAGGGATGGGGACTCCTCCACTTCTCTGGGCAGCCTGTTCCAGTGCCTGACAACCCTGACAATTTTTTCTAAACCTCCCCTGGTGACACTTCAGACCATTTCCTCTTGTCCATTTGCTGGTTGCCTGAGAGAAGAGACCAATCCCCACCTGGCTAAAGCCTCCTTTCAGAGAGTTATAGAGAGCAATAAGGTCACCCTGAGACTCCTTTTCCCCAGGCTAAACACCCCCATCTCTCTTGGCCACTCCTCCTAAAACTCATTCTCTTAATTAATAATGAAAAGCATAAAGATGAGCTCATGCAAGAGCTAAGTGCCATTCTACTTTCCAGAAGAAGACCTTTTCTCCTCTCCAATTCTTTTCCTTTTTCTTTTTTTTTTGTTTTAAACCATCAACAACCATTTTTATGGAGTAAGTTCATGCCATGTCCTAAATATGAATTTTATAGAAATCTTTTGCTGTAAAAGAGTTGTCTGGTTTGATTAATAGTCATCTTGAACAGGAAATACTTGCATAATGTGAATACATCTTGGACACAGATCTGGCTCACAGTAGGTCTTTTGTGCTGCAGAGACTAACCTGGAACTGTTCCCACTGATACTGCTTTAATCCTGCTGGATTGCAGAGTGTGGATACCAGCATCTCCTGCAGGTTTTAATCTATCCAACTGGAGAGGGGAATTTACCCAAGTTCCACCCGATACAAATGAGGAAGAGAAACCACCCGATTACTGAGCTGTATTAACTGGCCTTTCAGTCAGAAATCCTCTGATTCCTATGACGTGGCTCAGCATTGCACACTCAGAGAGCTCTGAACAGAGGGCCACAATATGGGAAAACCTAAGGTTACTTGTAAGCTGGCAAACAAAACCACTGCAGGCAGCAGTCTCAATCATTAAAAAAAGTACCAAAGGACAGAGAAGGATCTAGTGGCTATAGTCGACTCATGTTTCCTGAAGATACTCAATAATGTCTACATTGAAGGTCTTGAAAGAAACCATGCAGCCAAAACAAGTGGCAAGATCTCAAAAGTGAACTCCTTACTTATTTATGAGAACAGGAAGCAAAGTAGAATTTATCAGTCACTTCTTGTCATTAAAGAAAGCATCCAGATAGTTTGATATGCTCACATGGAGTCGAGACAATGTGTTTAATAGGAAAACAGTAAGTATGATGGCTGACAGATTAAACTATTCAAGAAGGTGAAGATGAAGGCTTGCTCTGGAGAACTGAAGAAAAGTCTTAATCACACTCTGTGTTTGAACATTTCATTGTCAAATAATTTAATATAGGTATGAATGGAACTCGTGGATAAACTTTCAGGCATGTACATAAAAATATATAATTTTCCACATAAAGTGAAAGAGTTTGAGCTGACCATCACTATTGACAAGTAAGATCTTGGGATTGCAATAGGTAGTTACACACCATAGTTCCAAGTATACCTAGTTACAAACAAATCAACAAAGAAGGGACAAATCAAAACTCTCACAAAGAAAAAAAGAGCATGAAAAGAGCAATCATCATCACAGAGGAAAATACAACTCAAATTCTGCATGCAGTCCTGGTCCTTTCCTCTCAAAACACTTTAGTATAAGCAGAAGCAGTTCAGAGGAGGATATTGAAGACAAGCAAAAATAAGAAACAGCTATTGAATGACATTCTTCAGTCAGAAGAACAGACAATTGGAAAAGAGTATGATGGAGATCTGTACAGTCACAAGAGGCATTAAAAAGCTATACCTCACTTATTTTCTTGCACTAGAGAACAGATGAGAGAAATCAAACTAACCATTGACAGGCTCAAACCAGACACGAGAGGGCAACGATCTGTGGCTGGAGGTCAGCAGCATTTGCAGAAATCACCTCTTCTCCTATCATACTCATAATGCTTATAGTTCTTACTCAGCTCCATCAGCATTTAATATCTCACTCCTTCCTCTCCCACGTGGTTTTTTAAATCCTGTAACTATGCCATATAAGCACTTCCAATAAATATAGGACTGGAAACACATTATACTGCAAAGTGTTAAGAGCCGCTGTCTCTTCCATATAGAGTATTGCAAACATGATTGAAACTGATGAGTGTTTTCAAGCCCTAAGGCTGACTGGAAGGTGCAATTAAATGCCTCCTTTTATAAGAACAGCTGGAGCCAAATGGTGGTGAAAAACTGGTGAGGGCCATAAGTCAAGAAAATAAGCTGTGAACCAGGTCAAGAAAAGGTTAAGTTGTAAACACGCAATCTGGCACTTAGGACTAAAAAAAAATAATGTACAGCCCATTGCTTCAGTGTGTAAATATTACACTTCCTAATAAACATGTCTGAATTTAGGGAAAGGAAAAACATAGCAGGTGATGAGCATTTTCTGTCAACCTACAAAGATAAGGTGGACCTAGGTAACACACATGGGAAGCAGCAATTTAATTTAAAAGACCGATGGGTGTAGTGCATAAGCAAGCCCTCAGCTTGCTAATACCATAATACTCTAAGGGAGTTGTCTCTCTACAACTCCCTGAAAAGACTTGATGATCTCAGAGGTCATTCTAAATGATTCTGTGATCGCTGCCTTCCTGAAGTTCAGAGAACTGTGAGAATAATTCTTAGTCTAATTTCTGAAATTTTAAAAACAACCTTCCCAATTCCCATACACTGGCCAATGGCTCATGCTAGCATTACTCCAAGTAAATTTTGAGTTTTGCAAAGCTTGACAGAGTTTTCTCATCACATTTTTACATTTCAGTCAAGTACCACCTGTAAAAACTCACAGAGAAGATTTGTGATCTATGTCTGACTACCTGCAATGTTGTACACGAATTCTGGTGATAACAAGGAATATTTTATTTCCTAAGAAGGTCCTGCAGGACAAAAACATCCAGAAAATGGTTGGTATTTGGCAGTACTTTTATTAAAATCTAGTCAAGGAAGAAAGGAGAATACTTTCCCTGCTATCCAAATCTCAGGATGAGTGAACAGAACCATAGTAGGTATATGACAAGAAAAGACAAGATTTAATACTATCAGGATCTAAAAGTTATTGCTTGTTTTTGTCAGAGAAAAAAAAAAAAAAAGAAATACAAAAGAAACAGCTCCCCTTTTCAGGGCATCAGAGGCAACAGGAACTGAGGAACAGGCTCACAAAAGTAGCTCACGCAGAGAAATCCCACCCTGGGAATGCCTGATGTGGATAAAGCAATTCATTTCCAGTGAATGAAGCAGCAAAAGCTGCTACTGTCACCTAAGGGAAAGGGAACAAGGTACCAGTGTGGGAAGGAAGAGTGATTCTCAAGTCACCACATCTGCTCCAGGACTGCAGACAGAGTTACCAGACAGCCTAAAACACAGCTGTGTGTTTGTGCACAGTTTACAAATAACCATAAGGCGGCATTTTTTTCCTGAATATATTTTTCCCCCTTCAGCATCTTTCCACTCATGCACACACCTGAGCATCTGCAGTAATGAGAGACACCCCTGCAGGGCCCAGAATACCATGGAAAGGCTCCTAGGAAGTTTTTTTTTGTGGCTTGAAGTGATTTGTATTGCACACACGAAACGGTGCCCAGCCAAAGTGTGATTAATCTTCCTTGAGTGTACTTCTGTCACTGTGTCCTTTATTCACATGTAGTTACAACACCAAGCAGCCCCAAGCAGGGCCCAAGTGCAGCAGCAAGCAGCTTTTTCTGCTTCACAGCTGTGAGTGCTGCTTTGGATTAGAGCTGGATTGCTAATAAAGCAGTGTAAGTGGCTGAGGGTGTGCCGAGAGCCTGGGGAGTGCATGCCTGTACAAATGCTTTAATCCCAGGAAGGAAGAAGTCAGCTTGAAGAGAAGCTTCAGTGAATTGCTCCTGCTGACCTTCCAGACTGCCCTAATTTTGCTGGAGCAGAAAGGTCACCTTTGCAACAACGGGCAACTCTATCAAAAACATTATTTTAACAGTAGTGCTGAGAACACAGTGGGTCTGTAATTAATAAAACAAGGAAACTCCACCAAGGTGTTTTTAAAGGGTTTGGTTAGAGGAAGAAGGTAAGAAAGCAACTTAATGAAAAAGCAGCAAAACAAAAGACATAATGCACAGAGTTCACTGGAGTTCAGTTTTCATATATTTAATACTTTTTTGTCAACATTATTGCTGTTTCTGAAATAGTCTGCTGCACTTCAGGAACAATGACAAGCCTTATAAATAAGCTGAGAGCTAGGTTCCCCTTAGGCTTTCAAAAAGGAACAGGTATCATCTGACAACTTTATTACAGGTTCTTAAGTGTAATAAACACCTGTAGGGAACAGCAAAGGCATTAAGAAGCAGGGAAGTGAACTAAGCAGAAACAAAGACATTCATTACAGTATCAGGACAGGAATTACAAATATGTATGGATGCTCAGTCTGAATCACTGGATACACAGTACCTGTAGTAAAGAGGCACATTGTCACAACATGAAAAAACCCCAAACCCCACTCCCTTCAAAGATTTGTATAATAAATTATCAGTGAGGCAAATCACCATGGCTAGGCTGACAACTGCAGTATTACCAACACACAAAGAACATCTGTACATTGAAGGAAAACCTATGCTGCTGTCAGGGGACGTTTATTGAGCATGAAAATATTATTCACTGACTTTTCTGCAGTAAAAAAAATAAAGGCAGCTTTTACTGAATCCTCTTTTTTTCTCATGCAAACCTTCTGAAGAAAAGCTTCTCCCCCATGATTTTAAGATCTGTGGTGGCCAACCTGTAGAGGCATTCAGCTGCCTAGTAGAGCAGGCAGATCTACTGCCAACGCACCAGAAGTATGAGCACAAAAGGATCTAGCATATATCTATATCCACCTCAGGGAAGAACAGCACAAGTTTACCTGACATTGCTCAATCACAGAAAAAAAAAATCAATACTTGTAAATTCTCTCTCACCTCTGAGTCACTCCTTTCCTTTAGCTTCACCCCTTCAGTTTAAGGCACTGGTCACCTTTATTCTGCATGGCTATTTTTAGTTTCCCATTTAGTCTGTTTATCTTGGCTTGCTTCATCTTACATGCTTCTTGCTACTTTTTCTGGCAGTTCTGAAAGACTGCTGTCATACTGTTTAGTGTCCACTTGACCACCCAGCTTATATGCCTATGCAAGAGATTACCCTAATGGTATGCTTATTAATAAAACTGTGCTCAGTACCATTTGATTTCCGTCCCTTCTTCTCCATGACCACATCATCTTTTGAAAGATCTCACACTAAGCAGTTCTTACTGTCTTAACCTTGCACAGTGTTTTCCACCATATTCCTCACTTTTCCCTCAGTAAGACCTCTGCTTCAGAATATGTCTGTGATATGCTTATCATACCTTTAGTTCCCGATTGCAAATGGATTGTGGAATAGTACACAGTACTATCTAATTTCTTTTAACGGTTACAGATGCAGAATGCCATTGGTACTGCAGTAGTGTTATCACTGATGCATCTCTTTTTCTTTCTTTGTGCAGCAGGTAGATCATCGAGATTTCTCATGTGCTCCACAAGTAGTTTGTCCTACCTCATGCAAAATCCTTTCCTCTTTTTAGCATTTACAATTTCAATTCTTCTCTGAACCCAGGCCTAGTTCACGGAGACTAACCAACTCACAATTGAAGGGAAACATGTTGCTCTCCATCCTTAGCAGTCCCTCAGATCTAAAGGACAGTTGTATTGCTGCTTTATATTCCCCCTTCTTCACACTCTAATAGGCTTTTTATAGCCTCCATCACCTTTGCACATTCAGGAAGGAAACAGCACGTAACGGATTGGAGAAACAAAATTACTAAAGAAAAAAGCAGATGCTATCCCAGCTTATGTAGTGAACAGTTTTAACAGCTCTACAAACCCTGGAATGGCTTGAGTCAAATTATGAATCAGTTTTAAATGAACAAAAAAAAAAAAAAAATTAAGAAGGTGGAAGAAAGTCACCCTAAAACATTCTCAGTCTGGAAAACATTTCCCTTGTCAGACAAAAAAGAAAGGAAAACAAAGCCAAAAGGTGTGTGGTCTGAAGTGCTGGATTCAAAGTCAAAAGCTGTACCTAACCAAAACACTCCACACAATGCGATGAAAGCTCTTGGAGTCTGACTCTTCTGTGAACCTTTTAGCAGTAAGAGATGGTGATAATACAGCAGTTCTAGTCATCTCTATTCTTATTAAAATGACATCTTTAAAGAGGAATGCCTAAGAGTTTTAGCTGTCAGCATGAAAATGTTTTTTATTAACAAGTCATACTATTTTAAAGACTGAAATATAAAAGAACCAAAAGTTTAAGGTTGAGAAGAGCTAAGATTTTGATTTTTTTTTAAGAACAAAAATGAGGGACTTAGAAGAAGCTCACAAACTTATCAACCACTAAAAATGTAGGCATTATTTTGTTGCTTTATGTGATTTATCTTCCAATAATTCACTCAATCTTACTATGATAAACTAAAATTACCTAGAAATATTTAGTAAGTTTCTAAAAAAAATTATATATTTGCACAAGATCTACCCAATGCCAATGTAAACATGTTTTAATCTGGATCTCAGTCTTTATACTTGCAGCTTCTACAAATTCTCGTATTTACACACATACTGCAGAACATTCTGAAAGCATTGCTTGTATTAAAGAGCGGCAAAACTATTCCATTTTCACTCTGATGTGACTACAAAGTTTTCCTGAACTTAGGCCTTTACTCCAATACAGGAACTTTTCATCTTCATAAAAACAGTCAAGGAGAGGAAAGGACTCTAACATATAACTGCCTTAATCCAGCCAGACCAGCATTTAACTTCTTATGTATTTTACTTAAGCAGAATATAAGTGACTCTAGGGAAAGCAACATTAATAAACATGATCATATAAACTTTGTAGTGAAAGTTCAATTTCACCTTTAATAGTGTCTCTCAAAGAGTAAACTTTATTATAAGACCAACAACTTAATCAGATCCTAGCACCAAAATCAGGTGTTTCATTTTCAATTTTTAATGTTTGTTCAATTTCTTCTTGGAATATTTCATGCCCTAAATAAGACAGAAAATGCCAATGAAAATGTCAGATTCTGCTGGAAACTGGACTGATGCCTCCACTCTCCTCAGTTCCAGGAAAATTTTTCTTGACCAAGGAAAGCATGGCTCTTTGGTTACTGCAAAGTTCCATATCTGAGAAGCAGATATATTCATGTAAGAGATGAAATACTAAAATTTGTCCAGAATGATATTCTAAAACTCAAGTTATTTCAGAGTCACACCACTCTGAGATGATAATTTGGTGCAAATTACCTCCAATGGTGAAAAGAAAATAATATTAGTACAAGCTGATCACAGATCTTTATAATTCTTTGGTTGCTTTAAGTCTCCATAATGCTCTACACTGTTCTCCTACGCACTATCACCCTCTGCACTTATGCCTAGCATTTCCATTGAAATTTCCAGAAATGCTCTAAGGCATTTTCCTCTCTGCCCTCATCACAGCATTTGCAGCACACAAATATGCAGAGCCTGGCTTGTCCCATAAGTATACTTTCTGTTTTAAGACACTATTGTTCTTTACATGCAAACATATAATTTGCCAGACACTAATTTCTTGCTCAAGCCATAATGTCTTTAGCATATTTAAAGGCAACTCCACAAACTTTATATGCTAGGCTAGCGCATCATTAACTTTTTCAGGGATGCTATTTACATCTCTTTCCCAAGAACACATGGAAGAGCTTTTGCCCATTTGGAAATTCTGTGTAGAGCCAAGCTTTCCACACTTAGTGGAAGCACTCAGGTTTCTGGGAGCCTCCAGTTCTGCATGCTCAGTTTGAGTGATTACACCCAGACTTGCCACAAACAGTTGCTTCAGCTTCTGCAATGGGGCACAGGGAAGAGAACAATGGTGCATCCATAATCTGCTCTGACATTGAAAGGTTTCCACCAAAGTGTGGAAAAAAAAAAAATCTTGACTTTCAACTGCAACTTTGTGTGGCTTGAGTGTAATGAAAAACAGCAACTTGTGGTCTGCAAGTGCAGTTTGAAGTCAACTTTGCTGCAAAAGCAAAAAGAACTCCCCTGCCCCTGCAGAGTCCAGGCTGATCTCTTGTGCTGATATACAGCACAAGGGAATAGGTGCTCCAGTTCTGTATAGTTAAGATTTTGCAAAAATACATAAATATTGGAAGGGAAGTAAAAGCTGTCATTCATATGCAAAGTTCTATGCAGTTCTATGGATTGTCATTAAATAGTGATGGACAAGATATTCACAGGGAACATAATCTTGTAACTGAATCTTCTGCACTTTTGTCTCACTACTTATTCTAGTGGTGTTAAAAAAAAGTCTAGCAGACTCATGTTTGTGTAGCTGCACCCAAGAGCCTGCCCTAAATTCAGTACCTATCCTATGGAAAATCTAATTTAGTTGCAAAGATGTATGGTGGCCATTTTAAGCCATAAAATTATCCTTTCATGTACATTTCACACAGGCATAACAGTTATTGAAAATTTTTAATTACTATAATGAATTTTGTGCCTATAAAGGAAAAAAAATGCAAAGCAATCGCATCCTCCTTCTCTGAAAGTTAAACAGTTCTAAAAGCAGACAAAAACTTGTGCACAAAGTATTATATTGATGGACATCTCCCAAGTATACTGTGCCATGCATAGGCACAAACCAACTCTTTTCACATTCTCTGGAAAGAAAAACATGAAATTCCTCCACTCCATTACCTGAGTTTCTGGATGACTCAGACATATTTTTCCAGTGCTTCCAATAACTTGACAGGCTCGCAGGTTTCTGCATTCTTTTAAGATTACTCAGACTAGAGAAACTGTATGACAAGTTGAAGGAACTACAACAGCATTACTTTGGCACACATGGGGACAGAAAGACTCTCCAAAATCAGGAGCATTAAGAACAGAAAGAAATTACTCCTAGAGAAAGCAGCTCTGTGGGATTTAATGCAAGCTCCAAGGGACAGATGAGGTGAAATATTCCAGAGGATTTCTCGCTATTTGCAGAACACTTAATTACTTCAAGGACAGCTTGTTTCTTCTCTTCAGGATGCTGCAAACCTGTCACGCCACAGGACAGGTTTACAAGATCTATTTCCTTCGGTGCCAAGCCAGATGCAGGAGGTTCCACCCTGTCAACTGGGTTGATTTGACTCCACATGTAACCACATCTTTCCCTGGACTGCCGAAATGCTCCAGTTGTTAGAGCATCCTGTTGTGTCACAGCACTGCACGACTCACACAGCTGAGCCCAGCCTCGCCACAGTCTGGCTCCAGCTCACACTCAGGGAAGGCAGGCAGCACCACAGTCTCTTCTCCTGCATGCCAGAAGAAATGGATCAGTGAACCCCAGGTGGGATGTGCTGCACAGCAGCCAAAATGAGGCCAGTTTTAAGAGGCCAAAAGCAGCCCTTTGAAGTGTCAATAGATGTAATGCTCTGAATAATGTCAAGGGGTTTTCTGCCATGGATCACAATGAAACCCAAGGTTTGCTGCAGAGAGATGGGATCCGTAACTCTGCTGTCACAAGCTCAAGCAAGCTATGGCAGCCACTGTGCTTTCCTCACTAGTGAGACACATTACAGTTGGGATATATGAAGGAAGAACCTGAAAGGACACAAGACACAAATCAAGTATCTAAAGAGACCTTTGGAAAGCCAACTTATGATAATGAAATTGTTAACATGAGGGCACTTACAGACATCTGGCAAAGGATTTCCAGTGCTTAACCTTTGCTTTCAAAAACAGAATATCCAGACATTGGGAAAGAGATGAAGGTATAGGTTTTGAACCACTCTCAGCCTCTGAAGGCTTGTTAGATATATGAAATAATATATTTTTGTTCCCCAGTAAATGTCTTTTAAATGAATAGTGTAGAACCACTGCAAACTATCCACAGGGAGAAATACCTAAGTCGTCATTCTGTTGCCATGTATCTACTCCAGACACTATCCTTGGCACTCACAGAAAAATTCAGTTGTTTAGTGAGTTTAGATGACTGTTAGAAGGAATAATTTCTACCATCTTGTTCTTAATGAAGTCTTTTCCCCTTATGCCTCCTTCTCATTTTAATATAAAATATGTTCCCATGTTAAATGTGACTGCAAAGTGAATTACATGATTTAAAACAGAATTCAAGTTACATTCATAATATTTAAATTCTGTTTCTTGAAATTCAGTATATTAAAATCCCAATTGCTTCTGAGAATTAAAAGAGAAAATGTACATAAAAAGCTTAGCACAAAATGCTTAAATCCAGTCTTCTTTAGCAAGCACATGTTCTACGCTGTTGAATGGGTTCCAGAATGAAGCATCACATTATTTCCAAATAATCTTTACTGTCCTATAAAGCAGTCCATTGTATAAACTTTTTGGATTGTACACATAAGCAGATAACACAGACACATTTATTTAATGCTGTAACTGAAACCAGGCATATATTCAGTACAAAACTTACCCCAAGGATCGAGGACTGCCAAATGCCTAGGTCAATGAAATGAGAAAATGGGACAAAATACTGGGAATCCTGGGAAGCTAGACCCGGAGGCTCCCACCCCGCAAGGCACAGGATGTACCAAACTATACGATAACAGCCACTCTTCCAGCTCTGAGTGGGGCTTTAAGATATCAAATCCCATTTTGTCCTGCTACTGACAGGTCATCTCACCAGCCTTTCTTAAAGATGCTGTAGAATAATTCAGCACAAGTTCCAAACACTTCTGCATGTTTCATGCTGCAAAGAAGGCTCTGTTGCACCCGTCGTCCTTCTCTTGGTCAACAGAACCAACTAACTTTATGTACAGCATGATCAGGTCACAAAGAAGAAAGAAAAAAAGTGGATGTGTCACCCTCAAGTCCATCAAACAATTCAACTACTTGTGTGCAAAAATGGGGGCTACAACCCTGTCATTCAAATGCTCAGACTTCTGCCTAGAGTATGGTGCAGGGTACAAACAACCTGGGCCAAATTTGTTCCCATTCTTTATAGGAGGTAAGTGACATTCCTGATCAGTGATCAGGGGGTACCTGAAATGGTACTTCATAAACCAAAGTACCTATCTTGCTTATTTATAATAAATAGTGATATTTTACCTTCCTGTTCCACAGAAGAAGACAAAAATGTAGGACTATGTAGGACTTTTATTGCTAAAAAATGGCTTAAGTTTGCTCAGCAAAGTACTAGCACAGTCCCTGCACAACGCAAAGGAGGTGGTGGCCAAGCAGAAGCAGATTGAAGATTTGACCCCTGACTGGCAAAGTAGTGATGTACCACCAAAACTTCAGCTAAGTCCAACTGCAACAAACCATCCTGGCCTCAAAGAAAGGCTTTCCTGGAAACTTTTCCACATCTCTAACAACACTTTGAATCAAAGTGTTTGGTTTGCTAAATTCATACAACATCAGAAATGTATTAATGCTTTTAAACTCTATGTGTCAAAAGGAACTAAACACCTCTTGGGCTAACATTTTTTCTGAAACACTTTCACAACCATGATGGTAAATCTGGCTTGCAACACAATCAGAAACATGACAGGAGCAGAGGCTTGCACCTCCCAATAAGCAATACATGTCATCTGGTGGGCAAAATGCCCTCTGGGAAACTGGGGTAAAAAACCACAGCCAGTAGATGCCTGAATGAACACGCAGTTGATAAAGGCCAAAAATATCCAGTTACTGGAGGGAAAAAACCCAAACAACCCTGTGATTGCTCAGTCTGGAGAGAAGCTGGTAATAAAAACTCATATATGTTCCACTGGACACCAAAACAAAAAGTAAAAAAAAAAAATTATAGACTCAACAGGAATAATAACCTTAAGGTATTTCCAGCTCCCCTCCCTCCTCCCAGACAGCCTCTCCTCAATCCACAGGCAGAGTAAATTTCAGGTCGTGCTGTTTTTCATAAGAGCTCTGTATTTGTCCACCTCTCCTCCCACTTTATAGTCACCCATCACTCCTGCTGTCAGGTGGCTGGACCAACAAGCTCTATCTACACTCCAAACAGTTGTTAAACTGTTAATGAACTGTGAAGACTGCTGCAGGCTATTTTGGATCTACAGAACAGCTTGTGCATCCAGAAACATGTATTCCTCCCACCCATTATTATTATTTGCTCCAAAAAATAAATTACCTCTCCTCACGAATCGCTCCTGTGAAACTTCAAGTACACTGCCCACGGAAAAGTGGGTGTTGCAGAACTGTATCAGGAAGACACTGCTCAGTATTACCTTCTAAGCCAGCAGCAGTGTCACCTCCATCTGCTGACAGTCACCTCTAATTGTTTTCCACCCCTGACTACTTAATGCTGCCAGGCATGTCCTCCTCAACTCCATGTAATTTACTTAAGCAATGCTATGATTCATCCTGCACAAGGTCTTTAACCAGTGTGGGTTATTTTCCACGTTTGTATTGACATTAAAAGTTTCTCAATTGTATTTCCTTTCACAGACCCCAGACTGTTTATCGAGGCATCAAATATCATCAGTGTCCTCCAGGCTGGTGATGCTCTTGGCCAACCATACTGGTCAGACCATGGCCAAACTGTGACTGAATTGTCAAATAAGTCAGTGGTAAGAAAGATTTTTAATCCTGTTGGGAGATATGGATTATTCAAAAAATGCAATAAATATGGGTTTTTGGTTGCTTGGTTTCACTCAACCTTTTTAAAAAACTATTTGGTAGTTTAAGGAAAGAAAAACTGATGCATTCTGCCAATTCTCTCTCTCTCGTTGATCTGTTTCCTTGCTCTATTGTGCTCCAAGTGTCTGTTTCACTTGTTAACAAATTTCTGTGTTTTTAGATGCCTGTGCACTGAGGTAATGTTCACGTACACTAGGAGAGAGTGAATTGTACTGTGACAGCACGCAAGGCAGCTCCCACCTGGCAAAGCTCATGTAACCCATTTCTCAGGTGCTGCAAGTCCTTCAAGGCCCAAGTGAGGTAAAGCTGAGGTGCTGCTACTGATGCAGCTCAAGAACCCGTGCTCTGCTTTGTGCTCACCTCTGTCCCAGAGTCTGTGCAGTGCAGATGGAAGTGAGTGCAACTGTCTGCTCCAACTGGTCAAAACCAAAAATGTTTCTAAAAGGTGTAAGTGAAATTAAGCGCTGCCTGCCTTCATGTGGGGTATGAAAGCATCACCTACCAGCACGCTCTCTGACATGTAGGAAAAAACACTGATTTTAATTCTGGAAGATCCCTGTCTCTGTCATCAGACAATGTAGCAGCTGTTGGAAGTGGCCTCACAAGGATTCAAGATACATTACCTCTCTTATCCAAATACCTTTCTTGGGATGCCCATGGAATACAATCCAGTAAGGAAACCCTACAAATATCCTTACATGACACACACAAGACAAGCATCTTTTACATACACCAATTCAGGGGATCCACTGTTCAACCAGAAAGCAATTGCGAAGGTACTACATTTTTATCCCTGTTTTTTTGGGGGAAAAAAGTATATAATCCAATATGATCATCTTCCATGAATAACCACAACAGAGTTGTGGTTTGGTATGCGGATAAGGAAATACCAGGCAGGAAGATAACACTGTCTCTATTGGCACTAACGTAAGCTTGGCTAGCATACCACTCTGTTCTGCTGTCCACAACTCAGATTGTATGGAAAAACTGGAGAGAGATCAATAAGAGCCACAAGAATGACTAAAACATATTTCAGCAGACTAGGAAATTCAAGTAGCTGAAGATATTTATCTTACAGAGAAGGTCGAGGATAACCATTTGCAAGTGCCAGTAGGAAAAGACAGATTTGATAGAGGACCACTCAACTTTGGATATAAAACATATAATTATGTATATAATTTGGAAATTGCAGTAGACATTCTTATTGGAAAAAAAATATTTCTTTTTATTTTTTTAAAAAACATCAAATCCAATGAAGCTGTGGAACAACTTATTGAGAGACTAATTCCTTCTACCCATTTCTTTTAACTGATATTTAAAGTTCTACAAATTGTATGCTGTTTCATAAGGAAGTAAAGGTATGTGTTTCTTGTCCATGCAAGAGATAATATGCACTCATTACAGACCCTTCTGCAGTGAGAAATTACTAAATTCATAGAAATTTGAAAGATATTTTGCAACCTCTTCAAAGAGTTTATTCTTCTTTCAGAATCACTACCAGTTAGGTCTGGAAATAATTAACATTATGCTGATACTTGGTTTGAACTTTTTAAGAAAAATTATTCCACCACCATCTCTGCAACCATTTAAGCAATGTCCCTGAGTAACTACAAGGAATAAAAGATGAATGACAGATCGGAGAAAAGAAAGCAATATATTACCTTATTATTCAACTGCCAAGTGCAAGAGCTAGTATACGAGGAGGGCATCTCCCATTAAATCATTTAATTTGCCAACTTTAAAAGAAAAGGAATGAGTATTATTTTATTTGCATTCTAGTTCAGTAATATCTGGAGGCTTTGGTTCAGTAAGTGAAAAATTCCCAACAGGGCTTATAGAATCATAAAATCATTTAGGTTGAAGAAGGCCTTCAAGATCACCAAAAGTCCAGCCTTTGAACTAATACCACCATTTGCACTAAACCATTTCATGGAGTGCCATGTCTGTCTGTTTTTTGAATACTTCCAGGGATGCTGATTTCACTTCCCTGGGCCACCTGTTCCAATGCTTAACCACACTTTCAGTGAAGAAATTTTTCCTAATATCCAATCGAAACCTCCCCTGGCACAGTTTAATGCCCTTTCCCCTTGTCCTATTCCTTAAGTGCCTGCGAGAAGAGACTGACTATACCTCACCACAGCATCCTTTCAGGAACTTGTAGAGGGCAATGATGTCTCCCCCGAGCCTCCTTTTCTGCAGACAGAACAACCCTGCTACCCTCAGATGCTCCTCATAGGATTTATGTTCCAGACCCTTCACCAGCTCCACTGCCCTTCTCTGGACAGGTTCCAGCACTTCAATGTCTTTGTTGCTGTGAGGGGTCCAGAACTGGACACAGGAGTGCTGAGCACAGGGGGACAATTACTGCCCTGGTCCTGCTGGCCACTGTTGCTGATAGAGGCCAGGATGCCACTGACCCTCTTGGCCACTGGGCACACGCTGGCTCAAGTTCAGCTGCTGTCAACCAGCACCTCCAGGCCTTTTTCCTCTGGGCCACTTTCCAATCACTCTGCCCCCAGCCTGTAGCACTGCCTGAGGCTGCTGTGGCAGAAACCAGCATTTCACCCTGTTGAATCTCATACCATTGGCCTCAGCCCACCACTCCAGCTGTTCCCTGTTCAGATCCCTCTGCAGGGTCTTCCTGCCCTCCAGGAGATCCACATTCCCACCCGACATGGTGTTGTCTGTGAACCTACTGTGGCTGCAACTCAATAACCTCATCCAGATCACGGATTATTAGACAGGACTGGCCCCAGACGTAAACCCTGGGGAACACCCTTGGTGACTGGCCACCAACTGGATACAATTCCATTGACCCCAGCTCTCTGGGCTCATCCATCCAGCCAGCTCTTTTACCCAGTGAAGAATACACCAGCTGCTCCTCAGCCAATGTGCATCTTCTCACCTCCTCATGCAGAGCTCTGCCTTCCCCTCTGTGAGTGCAGAGTTGCTGTTCTGGAGTATCAGAAGAGCTGTGGCTGCCCACATACCCTGCACTCACCCAGTGCCATGACACACACAGAAAAGGAGGCTGTTCTTCTGGATTGTTCTCCTTTGACCCACCACAGCCTCCAACAGGCCTCCCTCATCCAAGCCTTGAGACATCACCACGGGTGCAGCACAGGAGCCAGCTCACCACAGCCTCTGGCAGGGGCGGGAATCACACTGCTGCTAAGAGATGCCTGGGGACTGGGACTGGGGGGTGTGAGTCAGCAGATCGCGAGAGGCACCCTGCTGCCACTGCCACAGCATAAATCTCTGAGCAAAAGCAGAAACTCCAGCACTTACAGCTAGGGACTGCCGAAAGGAAGCTGTTGTCATATGGAACCTCATCAGTCTCATGTCAGATCTTACCAGAATATCCTGGCACAACCCAGAGGGGTCACCAACAGCCTGGAGAGCTAATCTTTACTATATTTATTTATATATGTTTGTAGAGCAAATTATTAAATATACAAATATATTATTGCATAACTGTAAAACACGTTTCATTAATTCTTATCACAAAAGTTACTGAAATTAAATAGAAAAATATCTAACTACTTCCTAGTTCCTGAACTAGTTGGCCTTTACATCTAGATTGCATGATTTACTTGCTTTTTAATCAAGTATGAAGTTTGATTATAAATTATATTTTAATATATTACATAATTCATTATAAAATAATATATAATAAACACATTAAATATTATAGCTACAGTATTATTTTAAATATATTCTCTATAAAATATAAAAATAATATCCACTGGACTTCCTTTACAGCAAAAAATTTGTTAATTACAGTGCCCAAGGTAACAAACTAACCCAATGAAAAATTGGGAAGGAAAGTGAAGATGATGAAGGCTCTCCTTTTCGGCACGCACATTCCCTGACAGGCTGCAGCTGCTACCTCCATCCTTCCCGAACTTCCCAACACCTGGGGAAAGCACCCAGCTTGGCACCCCTTTCCAATCTGGGGAGCTTTGTTCAAGTGCAACAAAGGATGGCATCACTCAGTGAGGCTGGGCTGTCTTTGAAGACATGCACAGTTATGTGAATTAAATGGAGACTGCACTTGTGCCGTGCGAAGCCAGAAGGAGCCATGTGAAGCCAACTCCCTGCCAGCACAACGTGGAGCACAACCCAACACCACTGACTGAGCAAAGCAGGAGTCTGGAAGAGAGTAGAGAGGCTGAGCATGCTGCTGGCTAGTCACTGGCTTATAGTTCCACTTGTTAATTTACTTGTAGGAATCCAGAAGGGAAAAGCAGACTCATGTATAAAGGCATGAACCATCTGCATATGGAAATTACTTCACCCATTCAGAATCCAGGGGACAGTTTGAAGAATACAAGCTTTAAAAAAAAAAAAAAAAGAAAGAAAAAATAACACTGTGAAATAATCTGGCAACTTTCTGCTCAGGAAAGAGCTGGGGGAAACATATCCCTGCTGATTATGTGTCTAATAGCTCCAAAAGCTGTGTTCTGTATCAAACAAATCTGTACAGCACAAGCCTGTTTGCAAAAGGGAGCGCAGCTCTTTAATTGACCACTTTCAGAATGATGTAAGAGTTTTACAAAGGAGCAAGAAACAGAAAAAACACACAACCCAATTCATTAAATTAAGACATATGTATTGCAGCTCATAATATAAAAATATACATGCTGTTAAAACCTAGACTGTTCCTCCACCACAGCATTTGCACGCGCCAAAGTGTGAGACACTATGTGATACTGTTGAGCCATGTGAGAAAAAATATTGTGCCACCAAAACCAAAAATATGACATGAATAATAGATGTTTCCCTATTCTTGCCCAAGAAACTGCTGCGTTAAGGAAATTACTGACCAAGGTCAAAGGCTTCAGAATTTACTTTGATGGTACAATCAGCAAAAAGCCAGAAACATTTATTCTAATCCCAGATCTGACAAAGCCCGCTAATAACTTGGCTTGGCATTTAAATGGCTTGTGAAGCATTACTCTATCTAAAGCCTGGGTGATGAATCAGAATTTACCTCATATATATATATGTGTATCTAGATTTGCCTTAGAAGTCAGGCATAAATACCTAGCCTTTGAAGATTTAATAGGCTAATTTTTTTATCCCAGTGACTTTTAAAGGACTGTAAAATACAGAAACTCCATGTCTCTAAGAAATATGTGCTAAAAAAAGGACAGGTTTTTGCAAGTTTAAACTTCAACTTTATTTTGTATTTTAATAAGATGTAAAAACAGACTCTAAATTAAGTGGTCTGAAAAGTGTTTTTCATAGACTTAATTCTAATTTTGATAATGTATTATTAGATCATAGAACAATGAAAGCCATATAGATTTTTCAGAACAAAACCAATTTTGTGTCGTGCAAGTATTGTTAACAAAAATACATTTTCCAGTGTGGCTAGAACTTATCTACATTTGTTTCACAAATCAAAGTGAGATGTGGGGAAGCATCAGCACTTTGTGCTGCCCCTTGGTTTAAAGAGAGCAGCATTCCCCAACAGGGAAGGGGTGTATCAGTGGGAGCAGCACTTTAGAGGAACATGTGGCTCACTCCTGGGCAGGACAAGGAGGCCTCAGGGCTCATTAAGCAGCAGTGGCAGCTCAAATATGCCTGACTGGGGGTTCTAGGGACGAAGCAACTGGGTCTTTTACGCACAAATGCACACCCAAAATCCTTTAAAATCCTTAAGCAGCTGTCTCCTACAGCCCCTGGAGAATCAATAAGTTGCTGAAGTCAGTCAATCAACAGACCTGCGGTTCTGCTCCAGGTGGACTCTGGTCAGCTGAAACAAGATGGAAAATTTCATCTGGATCCCTAACTCAGCTGACAGGGAAGCACAACCCAAAGTGTTAAAGCAACTGAGGTGATACTCTTTCCTTGGTGCTATTCCAGAGTTGCCATGCACAGACTTGACCCAAGGGCTGTCCCAGCCATGTGGTGGAATGGTGCATTTGATGTAGAGCAGCAGAATAGCCAAGGATATGAGAGGAGTAAATGTCTGCTCACAGCTTCCCTCACCTCTGTGGCTCCTGCCAGTTTTGGATGTGTTTTGGGAGACCAGATGTTTCAAACAAATTTCAGAATCAGTCTGATGAGTAGCAGTCACCAGCTGGATCAAATGTGGCCATCTACCTGCGTGTGGGCACTGCTGCAGAGAAAGGGTGCTCTGATGGAACAAAACAAAAGAACTTCAGCAGGCAGGCTCCAGACTAAAACCGAAATAATGGGCAATCATAAGAAAGATTTGTGTGTCTCTTGATCACCAGATCTTTGATGAATGAGGACCAAGATCTCCATGTTTTCAATATTTCCATGATCAAGCCTGCAGTTAAACTCTGCTAAATGCAGTGACTCCAGTTAAGAGTTCCATTAAATATTTTTTTTTGTCTACTGTATTTTAAGCAAGTCCTGAAGACAACGGGAAAAATCCTGTTCTTTCCTACTTAACATTAAGTACATCTTAAATGGCATCCAGAAAAAAAAAAGTTAAAAGCCTTGTATAAATCAGTGCAACTTTTCATTTAACAACTTTCTGTAGTCTTGGGGACAACTGTTTCTAAAACCAGATGAACAAAGGGGGTTTTAATCCTTTATTTTAAGAACAAAGGCAGTGTAATCTAGTCGTTAAATATCTGATGATGTATTTTAATGACATGTGAAGAAGTGCCTTGGAACAGACTGGGGAACATGTGGTAGCAAGAGTACAGATTCCCATGTTGTTGTGATGGAAATGAAAGCCATGCCAGGCCACTAAGGCACTTGCAAAAATTAGGCCTTTAGCAACAGAGATCAGATAGCTGGATATCCTAAATTACAAAACCTACTTCAGCAATAGTAACATTTGTGATAAGTTACTAGAGAGGAATAAAAAACAAGACAAATATACATCACAAATGCACAGCAATCTCAGACACCTTTCCCTCCAATTTAGTGTTAACAGATATTAACGAAAATGGGGGTTATATGGGAAAAAAAAGTAACTGTTAACCTAACACACAGAGTGGTATCTACAAGCTCAATTCTGCAATTGTGTATTATGTAACATTCAAAATGCTAATACTTGGATAGTAAAAAACGTGAGCAAGAAAGAAGAGGAAGTAGACATTGGCCACTGAACCATAAGTGAAGCTTCTATTTCATTAGAAAAATCTGAAGGAAATCTTCCAATCAGTGCAATCAGTGACCATCTAGTTATACTTTCTATTACAGATGCAGCTTCATCATTTGAGTGAGTGTGGAAGTGAAAATTTTGGTGATGTACTAATAACATGATCAGGAATGTAAGCAGCAACCTTATACAACTTTGTATGTGTGCACACACACATATTTATGTTTGGTAAATGCAAAAACACTGACATGCAGAAATATTTAGATGATGAAGCAGGGACAAGGACTATTTGCTTGCAAAGAGCCAGCATCTCCCAGAAGACTCGTTTCCTGCATTGAAAACTGCCTAAACACAAGTGACCACCTTTACCTGAAACAAACTGTTACCACCTAATTGCAGCCTTTTACTATATTCTGCTTCCTCTCTCTGTGTTAAATATTTAAAGGACATCCAAGGGAAAGACTGTAGAGACATAAAAACCACTGTGTCCAACAGACATTTAAAACTGCACAGTAAAATTACCCCCCAATACTGTAAGTATCACTGTTGTATTTTTTTTTTTTAAGTTAGCCACAAGAGGGAGTCAATAGTACTTGAATGCCAACACCACACCCTCCCCCCAACAGCACCAAGACATGGTGTTTCAGAAAAGAGTTTAAATAAAACACATTCTAAAGATCCCAGTGAAATATTTTATATGCACTTTGGGAAAATTAGGAGCACTAGCTCAAGTGCAAATGGGAAGCTTCAGTTTCTTCATATGTGAATTCATATTTACTTCTGCATACATGAATTTGACAGTGAAAAGAATGTCTATAATGCATGACACAATGATGCAGACAGCACCTGATGCAGTTTCAGTCACTTCACGGCACCATCCCACTCACAGCCTTTGGCAGTGGTACCAATGGATTGAATTACCCAACTCTGACTCACAGGACCTGTGCCCACAACCCTGCCCTGTGTGACACTGCTGGTGTCTGACACTGAGTGCCTGGTGTGGAGTAACGTGCTTTTGCTCAGCCCCTGTGATGTGAAAGCTGTGTGCACTCATCTGGGCATTACCAGGCAGGCAGGCAGACAGGGACACCTCAAAAAAACTTTACAGTCTACTCTCTACACTCTGTCACAGCCTGAGCAACCTGGAGGCTGACTACAAGATGTAGATCTGGTATCCACCTCTACAAAATAGCAATATATGTTGGAAGAAAGTAAAATAAAATTAATTGAAGGGTCTGAATAAAAATCAGGTCTGTTCCTCTTTCTGAAGATAAGGTCAGGACAGAAGTACTTGACTCTTTAGCCTCTTTGCCACCTCTTTTTCTTGTATTTTATCTTGTAAATCATTCCTAATTAGATGTAATTTGCCTTATTAAAATAATTTCAATCCTCACTAAAAAGAATTTAATTCTGTGGATAGCTGCTTTAAGCTGGAAACAATACTCAAACAAAGCTCAAAGATATAGTATATTCTTCTCTTCATAATTTGCCCTACATAAACAAATTTGTGTTCTGTACCTTCCTACAGTTACTTAGAAGCTCATAGAACAGAGAACCAAATTAGAAATACCAACCTTTGTTTCAGTGACCCTTTATTTCTTACACATTGCTTTTCCCATATTCCCTCTCCCTGACTATATTTGTGAGAAGGGTAAAAAGCCCCACCATTCTTATTATGAAGTATATTTATATTAATTTGATAAAACAAACTGCTTTCTCAGGATGTCTTACAAACATATTTCATGTTCATGTTCTGCATTTCTATTCAGATGTTCCTTTTGTCCTATGACTATGCAAATAACTACTGCTGCCACAAGCACTGAAGATGAGTTAGCTTTAAATGTACCAAAAAAACCCGAACAGAGAAATCAAACAACCTCTCAAGCACACAAAACAAAACCTGTTGAGAGTTTCTGCTGGCTGAGGCAATAGAGGAATTTCATCACTAGTAATGTTCACAGTACACAAAATAATTCTGGACATAATTGGTACTTTGAATTGTCCACTAGCCTGGTGATTTATGATATAGGATGCTTTAAAGTCCACATCCCATTGAAAGACTGATTTCATAATCATGCTTTTTGTTGCAAAACTTCTTAAGTTCTCCCAGCTACAAAGAAGCTACAATAGAAGCTTTTAAAAAGTAAAGATTTATCTTCATTAAGAAGCTGCCACAGAAGATCTCTCTGCCCAGAAGGCCACACGACAAAGCCCACAGTGAGCCCTAGGAGGCCAGTGAAGAGAAGAGAACAGCTGAGTACCCACACTGGAGCATCCTCTGCATTTAGAAAGTCCATGACATCCTATTCAAACAGGAGAGGACCAAACAGGTACTGAGGCAAGATGCAGGCAGCACGCTTTCCACCGACATTTTTCTCACTAGGCTTGTTTCAACTTTGATTAGCATTCAAACTAGGAAACAGACTGCCAGCACTAAAGGGGTTCTGTATTATCAGAATTTATCCCTTCTGGGAATGAACTTACTTGCCTACTAATGCATTCCTAACACTCAGAGATGGAGACTACAAAAAATGCTACCAAATCTTATGCTTGATGACATCAAATGTTCCACTTCCTCAGCTAGGAACAGCTTTTGCCCCACATCACATCCAGGCACACATACTGGGCACATTCTCCTCCTCTTCCTCACACCCACCAGAGCATGTCAAGGCTGGGGATAAACAAGCACTCCATGCTGGGGACAGAAAATCCTTCTACTCATGTGCCTGGATAGTGCTCTCTGCTCCTACAGTCATTATGGCTCAAAGAAAATTCCACTCCTGTATCTTGTGATGCTGGAGAATACAAACTGCAATGATAACACAAGCAGTTGGAGGATCAATTCACTGTCCTCTCCTGGAAAATCTGCCCTTAGTTTTCTCTCCCATTTTCCCTGTGATCTGAAATAATGCCCCAAAAGGCTGAATAAAGACTACAATCACAGATGTCTTTTGTGCCATATAGAAGACAAGTGATGAGCATTGTCCTCTTCTTCAGGGACCCAATAGAAGGCAGTGGAACTTAAATCAGCTTAGTCAAGAGGTAGGACTCTATATGCACAATGCAGGAAGCAGGCCACTCATTTTAGCTGCCCAGCTCACTTGGAGCTTAATGCAACTTTGAGTTCTTGCATGGCTAAAAAGTTGAAACCACATAAACCCATCAAATTTTGCATGTTTCCATCCACAAAGAAAAAACTGACCTAGATTCCCTCATTCTTAGATTCCCTCACAGTTCTGGCCAGGTTTTCAGAGGGTTGCTAACCTTGGCTGAGTTAAGGGTTTATAATGAAACACTAAAACACAAGTACGTTTGAGCTGGTTTGGATTTTATTATGGATGTTTTGGATGGCTGTAATGCTAGAGTCAATTCAGACATTCTGGGTACTTTTCATCCAAAAATTGCCGCTTGGAAAAAAAATCCCATGTTTACAATAAATTAAAATCAATCATTATTTTGGGCTTGATTCTCCACTTCACCATTCCAGCACAGCATCTGGTTTAAGACCAGGCTCCTGAACTTTCAGTGAATGTACCTTGGTTTTATATCCTCTTACTACAATAATGAAAATAAACCATTTGTGAAAAAATTTACTTGCAACTTCAAAAGAAGCAAAAATATAAGGTGACGACATGAAGGAGATGAGTAAAGAAATAAAATAATAAGAGAAAAGTCAGAAAAAATAAAGACAGAAATTCAAAATCTATCAGAAATAGTGAAACAAGACTCTAGCAGTCTAAAGACAGAATCTTCAAGCTTGTGAAATGATCCACTGCTTTGAGACACCTATGAAGATAGGCCACTAAGATGAGGCTCACACTAATGGCTTCTTAATTAATTTGGTATTTAACTAAGATCTTCATCCTCAGAAAATTTAAGCAATGACATACCTTCACTGCCAATCCACAGCTCTGGAATAAGTTGAAACACACTTATCTAAGGTACTGGCAATGCAAAGCAGCACTCTTAACATGCTGCTAAAGCAATACAGGCCCTTCTCAGAGGGTTCAGAGTAACCTGACATTGAGAGTATGAAGGCAAATGAAAACTACCATGAAGGCACCATGCCACAGACTAAGTAATGTAGAAAATGTTTTGAACACTTTAAGCTTTTTCATACTTTGCTTGATAGGCTGTCAGTTCTGTCTGCATGTAGCATAGACTGATTTTTGCCATTTAGTCAGATTTCAGGTAAGGATGTAGTAGGACAGAAGGAGGAAAAAGAAAAAGGGTGAATGATGCTGACAAAACATTCTAACTCTGGAGTTCTTCAGAAATCAGATTGCTGTCTAATGCTATCTTCAAAGCCTTTTTGCACTTCCTTCAGTTCTTCTTAAGAAAGCAATATTCTTTCTCCTGAAGAAAAACCTAAACCCAGTTTTCCATGTTAAACTCCCCCAAAATGAGGTTGCAAAAAGTAGTTGCACAGCAGGAATGAAATACTCTATACTATGCAAATACTGTGCATAGTATAACATAACAATATAGAATCAATATAGTATAACTATAGAATAACTATGCATAGCATAACAATAACAAGAATCAATATAGTATAACAATTAACAATAGAGAGTTCAGGGATGCCTGTTTTCACTTACAAATAGGGACAAAGTAAATCTTCGTTAATTTTGTCTGCACTTTATTGAAATGGTTATGAAACGAGGAAGAAGAAGCATGCCTCAATCTTTGCCAATATCCAAACAAAACAAACAGCAGCAGGGTTTTGTTTTCACTTAAGTTTCATTGTAGCTCATATATAGAGAATTAGTGCAACTTAAAACTGGTTTGTATTTAAACCCATGTGTATGACAAGGCTAGCCAACACGCTCATTTGCTAGTGGAAAAGTTTTATTCCTGCCATTGTTTCCCCATGTAATGTGTTTTCATATATTCTGGGAATCTTTTTCCTAAAACAAAAGTAGACCATAACAAATTAGCAGACCTGAACCAAAAGCCCAGTCAAGAAATCTGAATTTACAGGAGTTTGCAGCTGACTTTACAATTCTATGGCTAATGTTCCTCCACGATGATAACTGAACTTGGATAAGGGTAGTGAAAGAACACCAGTCACCCAATGAACAAGCAAAACAACCTTGGCAAGGCCTTGGCAACGCTGAAAACCAAAGACATAGCCTGGAGTCTGTATTTTCCACAAGTCAGTAGAGGTTACTTAACTGAAAACTCTTGCTACTCCTCATGCTGCTTGTGCAGTTTGGTGGCTGAGTCATTTTCTACTAGTTCGTGTTATGGCTCTATGCAGGCCACCAACACATTCAACCTGAATGACAATCAGCAAGAGAAAATATTTAAATTCAGCAAAAGGCACCAATTGTAGGTGCCTCAGATGCAAATAACTCCCAGCCAATAAGTGACTGGTGCATTACATAACACATGTACAAGAGCTTGGAAGTTTTCTAGATAACACACACGGGCAAAGAGATTGACTTTGTAAGTCTTAGTCCCTACATGAAGATTCAAGGTGTTCAGTCATTTAAGGGTGATGCTCAGCACTTCAAAAAAGCAGCTTAGAAAGAAAGAACATTACATGAAGCAGGTAATTACTCATTTCAGATAATTAATGATAGAAAATTCTACGTTTCAATTCTCTGTTTCCTGCTCTAGTTGCATGATCATTCCAGCTCTACACTATCCAGAGGAAGATGCTAAGGAATAAAGTGTATGAAAGGGCCATTAGGCTTCCAGTTAGCAGAGGGAGTGACAGATCTTGTTACTGAAGTGGAAAATAGAGGAGAGTTTTCCTGAGTCAGTTTTCTGTACTGTATATATGTTGTGGTTTAGGAGTGGTATTCCCCAATTTAGTGTTCCCACTGACATACTCCAAAGCACACGCTGCTTGTTCACTCCCCCTTCCCTCTCCCACTGTGGCAGGATGGAGAGGAGAATTGGAAGCACAAACGGTAAAATTCACAGGTTGAGATAAGAACAATTTACTGGGAACAATAATGAGATAAGAAATGAACAGTAACAGCAACAACGTTAATAACAGAGTGTACAAGAGGAACCAGGACAGTGTATCAACAATTACTTGTGAACTTGTAGGACTCAATCAGTCAAGAAGCCTCTATAAATCAACCATAACCTCAGGTAATCTGACTTAGCAAGGAATCAGAGGGCAGCTTACAACAATTTAACTTGAAATTGTTCAATGGTATTTATGCCATAAAGTCGTTGTTGAGCTATCCAACAAATATTAGATCTCTGTTCCCATAGTTTTCATGCCAATTTTCAAAGCCAGCAAAATACTTCTCCATCTTTTTCCAGACTCTGGTCATCTTTCCATGAGAAATCAGACAGGAGACAGGACAGCCAACTAATATGGTAGGCAACCTGTGACACTAATCATGACCTGCTGGTTGTAACAAAATTTGTGACCATCAGCCTGAAAGGCAAAATGCTCCATGTTTCAACAATACTTCTACAGCAGCAGCTTCCTGCCTGATTGATTAGCTTGAAAAAGAGAAACAGCAGCAATCTGGGAAGGACTTTCCAGGGCCAGAGCTGACCATGAAATTTCCACCATGCACATGCTTCAAGATGATGCCTCCCTCTCATAGCTAAAAGGAAAATCTTGAGAGCTTTTTTTTTTTTTTTTTTACCCCAAGACTAGTATGGTGGGAATTCCTGAGGCTTTTGGAGGACTGATATCAAAAAGAAGCTTCCTGTTGGGAAGCAACAGATACACTGTGAAGTGAATGGATATAAGAACAGACATGAAAGTGGCAAAGTGTTAAGACAAAAGAATCAATTAAAATTGCCAGAATGTAATGCTTTCACAATGATTTTCAGAGATGAGAATTAAAAAAAAAAATTAGAAGGGGTCTTAAGGACTACTGGAAGCAAAACCCTGCAAAAAATATTGCTTAGAGTCCTGGCACTCAAAACATTCAGAACAAGGACAAAACCATCACTTTTCAAGATACTAATAAACCAACTAATAGTTGGAGAAAGCAAACTCCAACTAAAGAAACATGTAGGTGATGTCTCTAGATCAGCATGTGCCATTACAGCCTATAAACAATTGGAAAAAGCAATTTGGTCAAATTTGTTCCAGCTCATTTAATCTCTAAACAGAGAAGCTTATCTTTTCAAGCCAAGACTAATGAAAAAAGAATGTTTTCAACCTAATAGGTCAAATATAAACAGGTTTAAAATTAAACCACTTCCAAGACATTAGAAATGACACTATCCACATGACTGTTCACACTCATCTTCCTCATCTGGAAGAGGAAGTCCAGACCTGCCTCCAAGTCTCCTGCCCTAGTTTTGTTTCTACTCAAAGCAATCACTGTTTAACTGAGTATATGCAATCAATTTACTTGGCAGATTTAGTAACACTCAGTGGTATCACTGTGACTGAAAAAGAAGCTGATAGTTGTGTGTTGTTTGGAGAGCCCTAGATAGCAAGATTCTTTCTTGGGAACTGAATGATCAGTCTGCTCTTAATACTATTTCCAGCTCTATTCCTGCTGCTCCTTTCAATTCTTCTCTAGAACATTCAATTCTTCTCTACAAGTTTCAGCAGTTTACCAATGGCTGGATAAAAAGCTGTTCTGCTTGAAGGTCTTCAAAATATTTGTATTTAGATGTGTCTTGCCCCAGTCTCCTTCATTTCCCTTTTTTTTTATTTTTGGGGGGGGTGTGGTTTTGGGTTTTTTTTTGTTTTGTTTTTGCATAACTATGCAACAGTAGCACATTGTTACAACATGAGCTAGAATGAAAGTTCTTAGAATAAAATCTAGAAGACCCCCACCCCAAAACACAAACCAAACAAATACAACTCCCTCATCCAAAAACCTCAAAAGCCTCTCCCTCTCCCCTGCAATCCACTCAGATAATTACTGCAATAAATACTGAATCAGAATCAAAGCACATAAGCTATTTGTGACAGGAACTAAAAAAGTATTTCACAAAGAAATTTACTGATCTGAACGACAGCAGAAACAAGCTAGTTTTTTGATTAAATTTTAGCCAGAAACTTTCGCTCTGTAATTTTGTACAGCCAGATATAAAAATACTTGGGTCATACTATTGCTCCCAGAGATTCAAAGCTGGCAATTTCATGGCTGCTGAACTCATTGAACAGCAGAAGCCATGAGATGCCAAATCCCTTCTGTGAAGCAAAGAAGGATATCAGATTTTTCCTGAATGGTCACTGTACACTCAGTGTATTGCTGGATAAAACCTTCTATTCCCCTTCATTAACAAATGCTGTGACTTTGCATCTCAGCAAATCTGCTGGCTTTAGCAAACATAGCTACAAGAATGCAAGCTGTATGCAAATAGCCCAATTATTTCCCTCTATCCATTAAATCTAACCTAACCTGAATGAGGACTGATCAATTATAACTTATTTCAGTGTTTTCAGAGGGCTTCTTCTGTTTCTAATCAAGATTTTACATTAGAGCTATCCTTTCATGCCACAAATACAGAACTGTAAAACTATTCTTCACTCAACTTCAAAGTCATTAAAGCTTACTAGGAATTATCTAGACCATCAACTGAATCTGCAAACTTCCATTAAAATTGTGTTAAAATATCAGATGACGTTATACTGCAGCTACTTTTATGACTCTGTCACTGAATACACCTTTTGGTAGAGCTCAAAGTACTTCTGGGGTAGTCAGTACTACACAAGTATCGGGAATAGTGATGGAAAGTTGGGCAGTAGATTTAACTTTGCTGCTGAGGAAAGAGCAGCAGAGCCAAGTATGCTCATCAAACAGCCAGTTCAAAGGCATAAATTGAAGTTAATCCACCTTACTCAGTATGGCCAGAAGAGTCCAGCTCCATCTCATATTTACTGTTCCTTTAAAGGAGCCGTAGGCAGCAATACATTCTCCCCAAGACTGTTCTACAAGCAAAACAAGCCCTGTTCTCTCAGCCTTTGCTTACAGGTGATTGAGCCCTTGACCGTCTTTGACAATGCTTCATTTGACTGACTTCACTAGGCCAATACCTTTCCTGGACTGAGGATCTCAAACCAAACTCAGTAGAGCAGATGCCAAATGAGGAGAAAGAACTACTTTTCCCAGTTGGTTGACCACACTTTGCTAATACAGCCCAGCCTCAGGCCATTTTTTCCAGCCAGTTGATATTCCCCCTGTCCTCAGGTAGATCAGTCATTCCACTTAGTTTGCTATGACCCATAAACTTGCTGAGAACACACTCTATACCATCCACCTGGGTTATTAATTTGGATTTTAATCAGTGTTGGCCCCAGTATCAGTGCCCGAGGGATACCAGTGGTAATTGGCTGCTAGTTGAAATTTGTGCAGCTGTTAACCTGCTGATTCATATTGTAACCAGTCATCTCACTTCTGAAATGCATTTTATAGTGTGAAAAAATAATTTAAAAAAATTTAATTAAAAGCCTTCTTTATGAAAACACTTCCCAGCATTTATTCTCGGAGGCTTGGTTTCCTTGAAGTACAAGTCCATGTGGCGCAGGTTCAGGACTTCAAGTTGCTGCACCAGGAAGCACCTCACACTCTCAGTGATTCCACAGTTCAGGAAATTATTTACACCAAGAGCTGCTTGGAGCTGCTTTGTCAGAAGGGCAAGCTTTAGGACAGTCTGTCAAGCTTTCCACAGAGAGATGGCCAGCTTGTTCTACCTTCAGCTGGGATAGAGTTTGTTTTCTTCCAGGCAGTTGGTACAATGCTGTGTTTTGGTATAACGATGAGAATAATGCTGGTAACACACTGATGTTTCAGCTGTTGCTGAGCACTCCTTACCCTAAGTCAAGGACTTCTCAGTGCCTCATGCTCTGCCAGTGAGAAAGTGCAGAAGAAGCCAGGAGGGAGCATGGCCAGGACAGCTGACCCAAACTGGCCAAAGGGGCATTCATACCTTAGAACATCGTGCCCAGTATACAAACTGGGGGAATTTGGCCAGGAGGGGATGATCTCTGCTCTGGGATTCATCAGTGGATGGTGAGAAATGGTATTCTGCTTGTCTTGCTTTGGTTTTATTACTCTCTCTTTTTGTTCTCTCTCAATATTATTATTATTAGTAGTAGTAGTAACTTTAATTATTAAACTGTTCTTAACCCACAGGTTTTATCTTTTTCTGACTCTCTTCCCAGTCCACCATGGAGGATGAGGAGAGTTGTGAGGAGCTGTGTGTAACCTAACTCCTGTCTAGGGTTAAACCATGAACACAGCTTCACAGTCATCCCTCAAAATCATTGGAGTATGTAAGACAGTGATCCTGGCTGTCCAGATTCCCAGCTGAAGCTTGCTTTTTCTCCACAAGCAGAATGCTGCATATGCAGAATTTCTGCTCTCAGTTCCATTTGCCATTGAACATTGCTTGGGAGACCTGTAAGTGATGTCAAGTATGAGAGTTCTTCCTTAGAATAAACAAATTTAATGATGCTTGAGTTTTTAATCTTCAAAAATTGACAGACCATGCCTGCAGGGAGTAGAGAGAGCTTATGAATTACCTGGTTGGAATGCAAAGCCATCCCACTTCAGCATTAAATTAAATTTTCTAATCTAATCCCTCATATACTTATCCTGCTTGAGAGCATCTTGATGGGATCAAAAGTTATTAACTTTTATTATTACTTGTGGTGGATGTTTCTATAGAAATACACTTCTATCATGTACAAATAACATTAGTTTCAGTTTGTGCTATTAGCAAACACTGCTTCAAACTGCAAAGAAAGACTTCTTTGGAAGCCTTCTTTCAGAGGTCTGTGCCTCCAGCAGCAGGAGCACATGAAACGTGTTGTGGTTCTGAGGGCTATGAAACAGCAGAAGGAAGCTGCAAGGAAGACATCTGTCCTTGGAGAGTCTGTCACTTTGGGCAGTCAGCAGGCATTGTTTTGATCAGTAAAATGGATGTGGGCATCACCACAGCTCACAGTGGCACTGAAACAGCTCGAGGCTCAGCTTTATTGAGCAGTGCAGCTCCTGGGCACCACAGAGCGTGATGGCTCAGCCCCACTATGGTTTTAAGTCTGCAGCCCTGCTGCAAACTCCCTGAAAGTCAAAAACACACAGCAGCTCCCTGCTGAGGCATTTAGAGATGTCTGTTTTCCTGCAAGGTGCTCCTTCTGTCCTGGATACTGAGTAGTCACAGAAAACTGTTTAATCAGCAGAATATTCTTCTACTTCACACTAGGATAAAAACACATCTCTTCAAAGAGGTTTTCCTGAAAACCGAGACTGGCCTTACTCAAGGAGAGACTGGATTTGGGTTCATGTCTCCCATGTCTCAGACAAACCTTAATAGCTGAACTTCTGGTAATTTCAAAAACAGATGCTCTGCTGTACCTCTGCTTCCCCAGACACATGCACACCTATTAAAAAGTTTTGATTCCAACAAGTCAGCATTTTTCAAAGAAAAAAGACTCTGATCAGAAAGATGCTCAGTTTCAACAGACAGAACAGTGCTTTTGACATCCATCTTTGAAAATATTAGGCTATTTAAGTGCACTATCATCCCTCATGAAACTTGAAATGATTAAAGGCAATGGAAAAACTAGGACCTGGTCCAGCTTTCTGACATGTCTCTCCAGACATTCTCTGCAACTGAGATGCTTGGTTTTGTCTTCATCCATGCCTTTGAGTTAAGCCCTAGGATGAAGTACCATAACTTTTCATCCAAATTTTCTATTGTTAAGCCCATCCAGAAGGCAAATGTCATTTCAGTGTGAACCATCTGCTCCTGCTCATCTCCATTCCAGTCTATCACTGACAAGTCTTATTGATGAAATGTCATAGCATAGGCAATTAACATATACAATGTGTGTGCACGTAGTATTTATTTTAAACATACATGCATGTATGCACACAGTTAAAAAAATCATTGCAGAAACAGGAAGAGTGGAAAACAGAATACACAACATTTTTAAAGGGCATGGACTCAAGCAGTGTGAAAATGAATTATACAGAAGACTTTGAATTCATTACCTCTGTCAGTCTGTGCCATGGCAGATGTGGAGAGGGCAATGGAAACGCTATTTGCAAGCAGCTTAAGCTCACTGCCTGCTATGAACAGATGAACTGTGGCAACCACCTGACTTCCATGAAAATGGTGACTGACAGAAAAATAGAACTTAGAAAAAAAAGAAAATTTAATCTAAAAATAAAAAAACCCCAAACCTTTGAAGCACTTTAGGAAGACCTGGGCCAAGCATAATCACCAGCCCAAATCTCCCAGAGAACACAAGCAAACTGGAGACCTTCAGATGTAGGAGCAGATGCATTACCTGCTTTATGAAGCCTGATGGAAGGCAGAGCAATACATGCTTCTCACCAGCAGTGCCCAAAATACTGGGGAAAGAGGCAAGCATTAAGGATCAGTTTTAGATATAGTCCTACTTTCCTTCTAACTGGTGACTACCTTAAAGGCAAATGTTCCCACACTCACCTAACATTGCATTAAGTTCTTATCTTTCACCACAAACATTTTTTATTTCTTCATTTATTTTCATCCTACCTGCTGGCAGGTGACACTTAAAACATACTAAGTTGATAAACCCACTCACTAACATTTAGCTAACAGAAGTTTGCAAGTTCTTTGTACAGCTCAGAAGGAGCTATGACCATATTTCTGCACTCACAGGAGAATACAGGATCTATAATAAATTGCCAACTGCTTCTGTGGCCTCAACTGCCCCTTTTGTTTTCTGGGAGATTTAACTACCAGCTTCTATAATAAGTCATACTAACAGCATACACTGCTGCTACTCAATAGAAGAACCTTCCCTCCCTTGCATACCAGGTTTCTAATTAAATAGAATCAATTTTCTGCTTTGCATAAAATATGCATCAAACATGCAACAGTCACATGAACACTGTTAACTGACTTAATAAATACACCAGTGTCTAATTCCCTCATCTCCTCAGATCCTTACTGCCTCCTGCATGAAGGCAACACCTGCCATGACTCCCCATAACTTCCACAGCAATGCACAGCATCAGGCACCTCACAGGCTAGAGCCTTTTAAAGAGCTTAACAAGGTTTTATATAATGAGGTTATTGAGGAATGCTCTCTCCATGGAGGGAAGTTAGTCCTCATCTGAAAACAGCTTAGGGTTGTTAATGTTTTCTTGCCTCTGTGGGTAATCTCACATTCTTTTCTATTTATTCATATGAGAGAAGGAGCTGCAGTATTTCTGAATGCCAAGGAAGACAAGATGTGTCTGGACCTGAGGTGAGGAAAAGACCCTGTGAGGATCTAGGAATGGAAAGAGTACATCCAGCACCACTAGCAGAAAGATTCTGCAGCAACAAACTACATGTAGCTTTTCTGTGTAAGTCTGCACATTGCTGCAAATTATAGCTACATAAAACACACACTCCTATGTGCTAAGATCAAACAGTTGTCCAGTAAAGCAGATGACTATACCACAGGCACATTCAGAGGGGATTCTGTCTCAGGGAATGCAGCATGGGAACAGCACACCATGCCCACACAATTAAGAGACGTGGCAGACTAGGGGTCAGGGTGATTTGGTTTTATTTTGGTTTGGGCTGTTGGGGATTTTTCTTACAAGCTATTGACAGAAGTTGAAGAAGAGAAGCAGGATCTTGTAACAGACTTTACAGAAGATTAGAGGGAAAGAACAATAGCTTAGGGAGAACAGAAGAACTGTTTTGTCTGATGCTCTGCCAAGCTTGTGCTAAATAACAAAACAGTGTCCTAAAAGAATTTGTTAATATGGCAACGAGTCTCTCCTGGACTGATGAAAGATAAGGCTATGTAAAGCATTGCTAATATGTTTGAGAACCAGTTTCTGCTACTCGAGTTGAAGCTATAGATCTTGACTGTTGGAAGACCTGCTCATTTGCCAGTGAGCTGGCAGTAGTCCTTGGTGCGCTTAAGTTCAGCCAAGCAACTTTCACATCTTTTCAGAGGACCAGCTCTTTCTACAGCCACAAATAATTATTTCCAGTATTTCAGCCTCCCAAACAAACAAAAAAAGATTACTAGCTACCTGCAGAAATCAAGATATATCTTACCAAGATCACACATTTTTTTCAGAAATACTCTCAGCTTGTTCTGATTCCACTAAAACTTGAGCAAGCAATTAAAAACATTCCTTTATTGAAGTCCCCTTTGTCCTATAAGCCATCCATCCATACCTATCCTCCAGGTAGTTATGTTACTTTATGGTACCTCTTAGTGCAGTACATTAACACAGCCTCTGGCCCAGAGAATTTATCCTCTTATTTTAGCCAAGACACAATGAAGGGAGAGGGGAAGAATAACTGGGAGTGTGAAAATCAAGCTATATAGTTATGAAAAGGAGTAAGGTAATGAATGGTAGAAGACTGGCAAAGAATTTGTAGGAGCATGCAGCTTTACACAACATACTGTGATACTCTAGATTGAAAAGATGAGCACAATTTTGGTATGCCATAGAGAAAAAATAGGCAATTTACATTCCTTAGCTGGATTACAGTGACTTGACTTTATGGATCAAGACAAAGAGAAAATCCTAGCTTAAGTGAAGCTATGCAGTTAAATCAGTGCCATGCAAAGATGCATTCTAAGTTTCCATGAACTGTCAAGAAAATGGATTAAATACAACTTCAGAACAGTGCCTAATGAAGGATTTTTACATACAATTGCTTTCCATGATCTTCAACATATGGTTATTGAAAATCAGAGTGTTTTTTCCCTTCCTATAACACAGATTTATGATTATGTTTGTTTTCCTTTCTCTTCAAGAGCAGAATTTTTAATGCAAAAAGTAATGAAAAAAGAATCTTGCCATTGGAGTGTTACATACTCCAAGCAGCAACTCCCTCCTCTCCTGCAAGCATCCCAGGACAGCTTGTACTTATCTCAATCACCAGTGTACATATGCAGCTCAAACCAAGGCTGTGAGGAATTGGCATCATTTATCTTCTGAGGCTTGCCACTCCCAGAATTTTGTTGCTTTCTGACCTGCATTACAACTCAAAAGAAGCAGCCAGAAATGCCTGGTTTTGACTTAAGGGTAACAAAGATGTGAAAATCACATGTTTATATGGTTGAGGTGGAAACCAGAGCCTGACTGAGACACAGATCCTGTAAAATCATTTTGGAGAAATGGAGATTTTCTGTTCATAGGCCAAGTTTCAGGTTAGGACTGGATACCAGACTGATGTTTGTATTCAGTCCCCTGACTGCAGCTCCTTTCCAGCACAAGGAAAGACAAAAACACCCAGTATTATCACATTTAAGTAACCTTAGCAGAATTTGGGTCTTTGGTGTTTATAGCTTATGAAATAAAACCAGAAACTGAAATACCTTTATTATTATTATTATTTTTTTCCACCACCACATTTCATTTTCTGATTTCACAGAACTGTTTCTGATTTCAGAGTATTCTGAGTTGGAAGAGACTCAGGACAAAGATAATTATAGGATTTCAGTTCTTACACTTGTAAACTTTCAGTGCTGTTGCATGACCTTCAAAACTATAATAAACCAAAGAAATTAAATAAAGAAGAAAGAATATAAAATTGCAGTCAGGATTTTATAGAACCACTCCTACCACAGGTCACTAAATGCTCTTAAAACTTTCCAAGAAAGCAGAGATGCTGGGAAAACATTAAAAAATAACAAATCTGGGCCCCAAATAAAAACAATAGTATTTGACTAAGATTAATCAATTCAGATATCTCAGTGTTTGTCATCTGCACACAAAAGAACAGGGAATTATAAACAGGGCTAGGAAGGGAATATGATAGGATGGAAAGAGGCATAAAACCATGCAATTCCTATCCTAAACTGTCCCTTCATGAAAAGAGAGAAAGTGCTTTAAGGGAGAAGTGTGTGTATGTGAATTCTTGCTACATCTGCTGCAGTGTACAGACACTTGGGGATCTGCCATCAAAAATAAAATGAGCAGCTTGCCAACAACATACTGAACATTAGTGGTCTTTTACATAACTACAGGTTTTGCTCACAACAGCACTGCCAAATGACAGCAGGGTTTTGTTCAAACACTTGCTTCACTTTCGCGTTGCAGAACAACTGCCTGCCGAGCTATTGAAAATTAAACTGATAAATATCTGATTAATATGTCTGTTATAGGCATACAGAAAACCCATGGGGTTTCAGTCATTAGTATGTCACTGCAGGGCCTTTAATCACACAATCACTTGTCAAAACAGTTACTGTGTGAAAAGTAGAAAGAAAATGCTATGGTTTCTTGCGACATAATACTAACCAATCCAAAATTGGAGTAAAGAGTTCCACAGTAATACTCAAAGTGTGTTAAAAAGGAAATTTCAAATCTAGCAGGTCGTCAACTTCATAGGCTTGCTTTGGTTATTTTACAAGCCATGAGCTCTTAGATTAAGTATGATCTGTTTGTTTCCATGTGGTCGAGCTGTACAGGACCACTTGAAAATACTAAAAACTGGAAAAGTAAAAATGCCTGGAGGGAGCTACTGTCAGCTTAAGAAGAACAAAATACCAGCCCCTAACCTATCCATAACTATACCACAGTTCAAGTGAAAGCAGATGAACTTTTCCATTAATACCCACAAAGCAGAAAAACAGGTGCCTTCTTTAGTCAGCTAAATCACACTATAACCTTGTTAAATTCCTGATTAAGAGCACAATATGGTTAGAAGAGGGAATAGAAGATCAGATCAGCATCCATGTGCAGTCCATTCAATCCCAAACTGTCAGCAGTCTTCTGAAAACCACTAATAAAGCAAACTCAAGGCCAGTTCAGCCTGCAGACAAGGTTCATTAGTCCACATCCAAGCTAAAAGAACTTGGCAGGACAAAGTATCAGCATCTTGCCTTTGTCATTTCTAAGACAATTGGAAGTAAAACCTTTGTCATAAAGCAATGCAAAATGATCCAAACAACTATTCTTTCCAACTACTGCTCAGACCAGTCAGTTGTCAAAAACCAAATCAAAACAAATAAAATCAACAATGAAGTCCCTCCCATGAAACTCAGCTGTGGGAGATATTATTTTAGAATTACTATGAAGCGTAGAAAATGTTTTCTTGTGTTGTAACAACTTTTGTCTCTTCCCCGAACAAGAAGTGCAACAGCCTCTGAGTTTCATCAGGCAAGATAACCTCGGATGAGTCACCAAACTTTGCTATCCTTGAAATGAAATTCAACTGTGGCTGGAGAAGTAAATTATCAAAAACTGTTAAAAAAAAAAATCCAGCAACTTAGAAAACTTAGAAACAAATAGCAGTAGAGGAAGTGACTGATATTTGATAGTTGCTTCACTGCTCTTAGACTGACTAGGCTGGGTTTTTTGAACTGTGGACCATTCTCTTCTCTCTCTGTGCATCTCTTCCAGACACCTGGATCTCTCACGAAAATGACAGTGCTTGTCTGTGCTGGAGCTGTATTCACGTGTGCCTATGACTGCCCTGTCAAGTCTCATTTGACAGAGTCTCACTTCCCATGCTTTCACCAAAACAGCAGCCACTCTTAGCACCACTGAGGGATCTGCTGCTTTGTGCATCCCTTTTCCCACCAACCACTCCAGGAGAACATACACATGCTCCATGACTGGCCTTGTGTTCCCATTGTATAGTCCATGCCAAAGGTGTTTCTGCATCAGATTAAAAATAAACATTGGAAAACCTTGATCCCTCCTGGCCAACCTCCCAGTTTATATACTGGGCATAATGTTCTATGGCATGGAATGTCTCTTCAGCCAGTTTGGGTCAGCTGTCCTGGCCATGCTCTCTCCCAGCTTTTTGTGCACCTGCTCACAGGTAGAGCCTGAGACACTGAGAAGTACTTGATTTAGAGTAAGCACTGCTCAGTGTCAACTAAAACATCAGTGATATTGCTGATAACACTGATAAGATCAGTATTATCAACATTTTTCTCATTCTAAATCCAAAACACAACACTGTACCAGCTGCTAAGAAGAAATTAACTCGACCCCAGCTGAAACCAGGACAATGTCAAATTAAGTCACCTAAACTCACAGTCTTGTTTCAAACAGGAATTCAGCACTGCTGAAGGGCTGCTCAGCAACAAGGCTGGACAAGGGGAGGAATGCCCTGATGTCTCCTCCAGCCTATAAGGAAACTGCCAAGAAGTTTAAACACAAACTGACTCTGCGTCTCTTGAACAGTCAGCAGGGCTGATGGCATGGACCAGCCACACTTAGGCTAAGGGTGCAAGTGACACTAGAATGTTCTATTTATCTGCATCCCCAGCAGTCCAGCAAAGCAACAGCTGCCATATGAAGATATCAGTCAACTTGGCCTCGTGATTTTGAAGGGAAGATAATCAATACCTCAGGATTTCTACTTCCAGAAAACAGCACCGTTGTCACTTAGCTTATCACAACCCAAGAGGGACCGACTAGGACTTTCTGGCAGTCTGGGCACAAGCCAGCCACAGCTCCCTTCATTTGTCTCTACAGTGCTTGTCGCTTGCCAGCTGGGCTGGAGATCATATCTCAGCAAGATGAGAATCCATCTTGGTTCCAACTCTTCCTTCTGATACATGTTTCATTTCAGAAGACCTTCCCTTTTCTCACTTCACTATCCCAAGGACAGATTTGTGGACATCTACCTCAAATTCCTTTTGTCAAAAAAAAAAAAAAAAATCCATTTGGGTTTTCAGAAAACTTCCTAGAAGGGGTCTTGTTTCCCTCTGGAGCCTACCACCAATTACCTAAAAAAGATTCCCTTCTTTATTGCATTTGCCAGGAATATCCAGGTAAGGCAGCATGTAAAGATTAGGGAGTCCAAGCCCACTTCTCCAAAATCTCGGAAGAATAGCCTACCTAAGTTGATGGGGGGGAAAGAGAAAATGGAAGTCAGGGGAATTGGAACACTGGAAAAATTGTTATGAAAGGTTTCCCATTTAAAAAAGCTAAAATCTTTTCGTGCAGCAGGTATGTCAAACAATGCAACTCTATTTCAAGGCGTAGCACTGATCAGCTGCAGCTTCCATAAAACATTCCATAGTTTCTGTTTCAATTTCCAAAGACTTTCTCCCTCTGCAATGGCAGGAACTGTTTGTGACACTGGAATAAATTGTGTTGGTAAAACCTTTTTACATACAACAAGCCAAGTTATTGATGCTCTCAATAAAGTTCATCTTTGAATACTTCTTTGATGAGGTATTATCATCACCATCATTGTGTATAATGAGGCATAACCATTTGGCAGGTTTTCCTCTGGAAATTCAAATATCTCTATTATTATGCCATTATAATATTGACTCCATCAAATCTATTATGCCCATTTCTGGGCCTTGTGGATATAATGCTCACTTACCCACCATCAAAATGAATATTTTCTATTTTTACTGTTAGAGAAACCAACAAGGGAAAACAACCAATATGTTTTTAGCTTACTTGGCAATGCAAGACCACTTGCAATATTCAGTATGTTTGGTAACATTTATAAGAAAAACAAAGTCACCCTTATTTCCTAAACCTGTTAAAGCAATATTTTCTATCTGGTAATTAATATTCCTCATTTTTCTCACTGTAGAAGTGGTAAAGTCCAGTTTCACTATGAAATAACTGATGACTGCAGACTGCCCATAAAGTTGTTATTACTCCCCCTGAAATAATATTTTTCTTATGCTTCCAGTGTAGTACATCTCCAGGAACAAGACACCTCTTACCAAGTTAGTGCAAACCATTCAATAAAATTTCGTTTGTGCCAGAAGGCAGACTGTTAACAGCTGTTGAACACAGGCTCTGCTGAAGATCGTATTACCTGTTGGGCAGTTGATTAAAGCCACAAGTGATCTCAACTAGAAAGGGAAGTGTCTACATGCAAATAATACAAGTGTTTGCACAAGAAACTATAGAATAATTATTTCATCATTTTTAACAAATGTTACATATGTATGTGCATGTACCTATCAATATGTATATCAACAGTAACACAGATTTACATTTTGCTCTGGCTCAACACCAGACAATGCTACTGACAGCAGAATAAGGCACAGTAAGAGTCCAAACTGGCAGTGGTAGGAGGTCAGATGCAGGAAGGTAGTTTCTGTATCTGCTTCCTCCAACACGTAGATTAACAGTGAAGTGGCAGTCCCACTGCCTGGAGGTGAGCCGAGAAGTCACCATACCACAATTACATCTCTCCACACATAGCACTACTCAAGGCTTCTACAGAACCTCTTTGAACAGAGATGGGGTGAGGAAGGATATGCTAAGTCTAATACGAAGTGGAATAAAAAAAAATTTAAAAATGGTGTCTGGCCACTCTTTTTCTGAGTTGCGCTGACCCATTAAAATTAGATTTGACATTTGAGGTATTTTGTTCCACTGATATCTTTCAAGAGTGGATTTTCCAAGAAAAGGCTTCATAACTTAATTTACTTAAGCAGAACCTGCCTCCCAGAAAGGACTAATGTGTACTATTTAGTCTACTTTGGCAAGTCATTAAGTATTTTCTTACTGATGTATTCTCTTCCTAGCAAGTGTCTAAAGGGCACTCAGTCTGCCAGAGGAATGTACACACACAAAGGCACAGTTGCTCCTCCACTAGGATTTAAAGGTTCTAAAAACTGAACTGTAACACAGCCTGAAAAAACCAGAACAGTTTCCAGTGCTAGCTTACTCATATCATCAGCTTCCCGTCAGAAATCTACCCCACCTGATTTTGCAGTTGTAGCATTAAGTATCTTCTCCAGCCATCAGTAAAACAAGATGAAACAAAAATGCAAACTATAGAAGCCATTTCCAGCAGATAAACTCCCTGCTAGCTCTCTCCTGCCTGCTGCTAAGTCAGCCTTCTATCTAGAGGAAAGACCTTTGTGATTTTTTTCCTGCTTTATTATTATGCTGGAAACAATGGCCTTTTTGTTCTATGGCAAGAATACAGGAGCCGAAGCTGCACGCACAATTGTGTGATCATCGCGCAGCCCTGTGTCCCAACCTTTCCGAAACACGGCAGGCACAAAGCTATCCAGCTGACTAATGACAAGATCCAAGGGAAACAATGAAAAAAATTGTCACTTCCAACAATGCAGAAGGCCACTTCAGTATTCCCACAGCCTCCTGCCAATTTTTTTTCCTTGTGCGATTTCCTACATCAAATAACTACTGTCAGTTTTGACTGCTTGAATGATTAATTATTCTGACCATAAATATTCTTAAGAGAAATGAGAACAGCGACCTAGACCTGGAACATTTATTTGCCGTAATAATCATAACTTTATATCCCTGAACATGAAGGAGGGTCTGAGACACTGAACAGTTTATTCCTAGGCTCCAAAATCCAGATGCTTCCCTGCTTGGCATCCCTGAGGTAGCTCCAACATAGAAAGGCCCAGCTCCACATCATGTACTCCCCATGGAGGACACCTGTGTAACAAAACTACTCTACAAGCCAGGGAAGAAGCATCATTCCAGAAAAGGAGACACTTTTCTCGAAGTGTTTTTGTGTGGTTACAATACAACTAGAGCCTTCTGGGTGCACAGAAGTAGTGGCTGTGCAGATTTTCAGCTGGTTTATAGCTGTGCCTCTTGTCTGCAGCATCAAGGATTTTGGTTTGCTATCTTACCCCATCATGCTAGCAGATATAATGGTTCTGTGCTATGCTTGTGTTTTGTGTTTTCAGTGGGTCAGAGACACACAGGCAAGTAGGAAATTTTCATTGTGTTCATTCACAAGAGCAAATTGTCCCACTTGGAAAAAAAAATAAAGGGAGAACTAGATGATGTCCACCCTTAGACAACTTTTCACCATATCAGCAATTCTGCAACTAATTGATCAAATGTAGCAGCAGAGTTGCAGAGTGCAGCTAGGAGCACTACTCCTTCACTTTGCAAAAAAACCCTACTCGCCACACTTAGTGGTAAAATTCTTCCCCATAATTACAAGCCTTGGCCAAAAAGTGCATCAGATGCTTAGAGAAAACTCCATTATTTAGTCATGGTCTGTTTTGCACATGGCTACCAATCATGCTAAACCCTGCATACTCCATTCAGCAAAGCCATACAGACTAAATGGCCAATGAGACCCCCAAATATACTATGACAGGAAGTGCTTGCTTCAACTCACCCTGCTCTAACTTGATGGCTCAGATCCTTGGGATCCAAAGTAGTCTCTGATTTCACATGCTGGGGAACACAAGATTCATCCTAAAGTGAGTACAGCTCCCATCCAACCTCAGTCTCACTGTCCTTTGAACTCCACACTGTACTATTGTTTTTGGGGAGCTGAGGGTGAGGGGTGTGTATCTTCTCTCATTCTTAAAAAAAAGGAGGAACCAGCTAGTATTCTAGTATTTTCTTTACAACTCATTTCTTTCCATTGAAGTATTCCTGGTCTGCAAGACACTGGCAGAATTTTCTGAGGTACAAATAACTCAGAAACTCAGTGTTCAGGAGGAGTTCCTTTATTTTCTTCAGATTATAATAAAATGATAGAAGGTGTTCTGCTATGCATTTACTCAACTAAAAATAGACTTTAACCCATCTGGCAAAACTAACAAAAAACAAACAGAAAAACCCCACAGAAATATTGTTAAAGAAAAAAAAATATACTATAATATATTCCAAATTATTCTAGAATACTACATAATATATTTTAATGTGTTAGAATAATATATATTATGATAATAATATATCAGGATGATAAGAAAATGGTAAAATACTTTCGGTTTAAAATTTAACATCCAGTTATCCTCCAGAGCCCCAATCCAACCTGACCTATAATGCTGCCAAGAATGGGGCATCCACCCCCTCTTTGGGCAACGTATTACAGTGTTTCACCACCCCCACAGGTAAACAACTTCTTCCTTCTATCTAGTCTAAATCTACCTACCTTTAGTTTATAACCATTACCCCTTGTCCTAATACAACAAGCCCTTCTAAAAAGTCTGTTCCCATCACAGAGAAAAAGTACATATGGATGTAGAGATGTATTGACAGGAAACATCAGGAGGCCACATGAACTGAATCCTGACTCTGAGGATGTCAGTTTGCAGAGTCCTTCACCCACCACACAGGTATCAGGCATCTTTACTTTATGCCAAAATGCCAGTATTTTAACAAAGTCTAAACACTACACATAATTGTTTAAGTTGACGGTGTAAGCTGCAGTGTCCTTTGTACAAAGACCATTAAGTCAGTTTAACTGCTGCCTGCTAAAGAAAAAAATTAAATTCCTTATATCCTCCTGTCAAATCTCAACCATCAAAAAAAGCTAGGAAGGCTTCCTGGCTTCACCACTACTTCATGTTCCACACTCAAGTGCAAGGATGACAGAAAGATTTACTAAAACCCAAAAGTTGTAGGGCTAGAGAAGGAACAGATGATTATTAAAATGGAGTATACTAAACATGGTCTTTCACTACAGGGTCTTCTCCCCATCTGACTACCCCTGAGTTACAAACAGTAGTCATTTTATTAGGCTTTGACTACTAGAAATGTGCTGCAAAGTATTTGCAGTGCTTGTGATGTTAGCTTGTGCTGATAACACAGGACATGCAGTCATTCTCCAAACTGCATAAAGAAGTTCTGGCAATTCACGACATACTTTTAATTGTACTATCAAATTGCAAGGGTTTCTCTCAGGCTCATCAGCCTAAAATTTAGTGGTTTGACTGCTCTGCGTTGGATCCCTGAGCACACCAGCTGTAGCACTTACCACTGTAGCCTAATAGACAAAGCAATAGAAGGGAGTTGGCAGGCAAAAACAAAAATGTGATTTTATGGGCTAGCATATACCCACAAAAACAGTGGTGGAACACAAGCCCAATCAATATAGGACCATAGGGACCCCTGTTTATGTAACATGAAGCCAGAACACATTAAACTCTTAAGTTCTTTCCAGTGTTAGAGGTTTGCAGCATGCTTTGTACAGACTTTGGAACAGTATCTCATTTACTTTGCCAGCAAAAACATTACAGATGGAACTGTCAGATCTTCTTGTTTAGTGGCGCCTGCTTTTCTAACACGTGACTTTTTTAAATAACAACTGTCACTCATCAGATAAGCTCAATGTGTTTTCCAGCACCTGCAAAAATGCTTTGAGGACAAAGAATAGATTTCAACAACTGACAAACTACAAACTGCCCTTCAAAAAGTCATTCTAGGCTGTTTCAAACTTCATGCTTCTCACTCCTATAAATTTGGTTTATTTGTAGGAACTGCCACTGCAAGGATCTATTGTAGATTTGATGATTACTTGCACATATTTTGCTATTTCTTCACTTTTTCACAATTAAGCAACCAGTGGGCATGTAGGTAAGACCATCCTTGAGATAAATTTGGCGTGTATATGGTGTAAAAATGGCTACAGCCAGCTTAACACTCCTGTCATACAAGTCTCACTCATAATTTATTTCCTCATACCAATCAGGATTCAGAGAAGGCTTAAGGGTACTTTCAGTCATGTCAATGGGAACAGAGGAAAGCCAGCACAAGGTGTATTTGAAAGGCAGCCTTGGAAGCAGGACAACATGAATTTTCACTGGGATCAAATCCCAAAACCAGATGCTGAAAATGAGTTCAGAGTTAGAACTCAGAGTCTGGCTCTTGCTACTTTTCTCACTTGTCCTTAGGAATGATGACTGAAAAAAAATCATTACTATACAGTATTGCAGTCTTTTTGTTTAAATAAAATGTTATTTTAAAAAACAAACAAACAAAAAACCCAAACAACCAAAAAAAAAAACCACCAAAAAAGCAACAAAATCCAAACCCCAAACAAACTAATTTCGTAACAAGGAACACTTAAAACACTTTATTATTTCATAACAAAGAAACCATAAATGAATGGTGCAGCCATACAAGCAGAGAAAGGGTTAATAAATACAGCACAACTAAGTTTTTGGGGGCCTCCCAAAGCTGCCTGGGAAGTTGCAGAAAATCACTGCTACCAAATAAAATCAGCTAACAATTAATTTTAGACCATAAACTTTCCATTACAAAAACATCAGTAACAAACACTATAAAAAATCCCTCCCAAGAAATCTTAGCAGAGCTGTAGTTAATCAAAATACCAGGAAGGAAAAAAGCAAACTTGGAAGACTGACACTGGCACAACCCTTGCCGATAAAAAGGAAGAAGCAGGAAGCAGACAGCTCATGCGATATGGCTTAAGCCACACATATGCAAAGACTTCAAGATCTACAAGCAGAAAAGTTAGTATTAAGAAGATACATCCCACAAGCAAAATAGTAGCATTTCTAGAAAGGCTTGGTCATGGCAAGTATTTGGATTTTTTGTGATTTAGTTGATTGTTTCTGTGGAAGGCATGTTTTTGCTAATTTTGGCTGGTTGAACTACAAGAAACTATTTCACAGTTCCTGCTTCACTGCAGGTGCAGAATCAAGATGGGAAACTATATTTTTCTTGTAAACTTAGAAGCATTTAAAGAGCACCATTAAAAAAGCTAAGTATTACAAGGTAATTCCTTTGAAAAGCTTTTCTAATGCCAAGCTACATTGACTGTCCATACTAAATTTAGGGGGGGATATTAAAAAGATGATTTTACTTGCTCAGGCACTTCAGTCTCTCCATGTTCAGTCTAGACTTTGATGCATTAGGAAAAAAATTACCATTTACCAAAACCCCAATGGCATTCGCTATAGCCATCACTAGAAGCAACTAAAACAAATTTAATACCATCCACTTCTCTTGAAACAGGTAGCATTTAGCAATATAGACCTGAAATTTACTCAACAAATACAGTTTTAATACATATATTCTGACTCTAGTATTGAAAGAAAACCATATCAACATGTTTCTGTAGTAGAGATAATGATTTAATAGGAAGCAACTGCTGACAGGGTTCGTTAGATGCTTACATCTAATTAACTCCACACTAGTCAACACTTCACTCAAGTGCTCAGTATTAATCTGAGTTGCTGGCTAATAAGGTCCTATATGCATATATATCCATATTTATATAAACATGTGGTGTTAAATATGATACTGTCAGTCTCCTTTAAGAGAAGAGTTTGTCAATTCACTCCATGTTTCTTGCAGATGTCTGTGAAAAAGTGGTTTTTACCGTATTTTTGGGGGGGTCTGTCTTTTTTCCTAGGGGTGGATGTTTGTTTTGGTTTTTAAGACTGTTCATTCCATTGGGATAATGTTGAGGAACTCTGCTCTGTGGAAAATATGCATGACAACCTAAACAGAAAAAGACTGATCTCCCATCTTTTCTCTAGCAAAAAGGCAGCAACAACTTGTTACAAACCCGAATGATGGTTTTCCATTCTAATCTTTAATAAGCAACACAAACTATTTGCTTTCTTGCAATCCTACATTGCATGAACTGTTAGAGTAACCTTGCTTCCCCTGAGGTTAAATGTAACATGTACCTGGTTGGCAAAAGATAGTCAGAGGAGATTCCTATAAGATTTCCATTTCAGTTAACTGAATTTCAAATGTTAAACTATGTTGCCTTTACTTTTTGTAATGAAACTGGTTTGAAAGTTTCAGTAACCCACAAAACATTTCCATAACACTGAAGCTTTATCAATTATGAGATCTGTCAGATCAAAAATATTCATGAACTCTGCAGTTTGACAGTGTGTCAAAGTGAATGATTGCATGTCCAAGAAGGCACTGCAACAGTTGCTCTGCCTAGCCCTATGGTCCTAAAATTATTACTCACAATGCCATGGGAAGGTGATGCTCTTAGGCAACACAGAGCCCATTTTGCTGTAAGGATGAAAACACAGGACAAATCACAAAAGAGGAAGGAAGGACAGCACAGACCTATTCCTTTAGCTGCACAAAAGGCAACAGAGGCAGTGAAAATGGAAGAACACCTGAAGCCATGGCTGCCTCCAGAGGAGGCTGGAAATCTGTCAGCCAAGAGGCTCAGAGTGTCTGTCCTGGTTATCTTGCCGAAGATCGGAGTAGGAATTACCCATGAATATTGACTGGCTTCTGCATTTGCCCTCCTTAAAGAACACCAGATTCCTAATATGCTCCAGTGCCAAAGCCTCTCTGATAAAAACAGGGGTTTGAGAGTGGGCTTTATGTGTGGGTTTTTGCTTGTTTGGATAAGGTTTTTTCAGGGAGAGAGGGACTCTTTGTTTTTGTTTCTTTTCAGCTCGTTTAGTAGGTTTGGTGGTTTTTTTGTTGTTGTTATCTGTCTTGGAAGACAGACCTACAGTCAGGAAGAAAAAGTAAGGAATCTTAGGGTCAGTCTAGATAATATTTCAAAACAAAAATACTGAGAAAGCCCCATCATAGTGTGAGAAAACAGAAATTAAAGTGGTGTTTGCAAGCTGACATCACAGCACACATTTCTATGGGTATGAAGAGAGCCTAACATCCCATGACAGATTTAAATTTTCATCCTCTTTCCTACGTGCAAGGCAATGGCAAAGTTGCCCTTTTAAGTACAGGGATCATTCTTGGGGTACAGGTATGTTTTCATACATGCAAACAACAGATTTTTTTACCTATGGAAAAAGACACATGTAGAACTCAATTTTTGCTTCATTAGTTTTTCTTTTGTTTCTCCTGTTCTCATAAGAATCAGTTCCTGATTGCCTCCACTGGGTCAAAAGAAGACAGACAGATATGTTAATCATCTGACTATCAGAAAATTAACTCAGAGGAACGTTTGGTTTCGGTTTTTTTCCTTTACAAATGGTTTGAGAACTACTGAATCACAGATACCTGGGTTACCCTGTTCTGTGTCAAAGGAAGGACAGAAAACTGCCTTCCCAGCGTTTGTGTTTACATGAGACATTGGCAAGATGGAGATGCTCTAATTCCTCTCCCCTCCCCTTTTGGTCTCAATGTCTTGGCCACTGCCTGATAAAAAACATATGAAAGAAGAAATGCAGCAACAAAAAATTTTCACATTCCAAGCATTAACATCACATATGCTGAGCACCAGACTCAATTATAGCTTTAAAATTCATTACAGATGTGACTTAAACCAAATGGGTGCAAGATGTACAGTCAGATATGAATTTACAGACAAGCGTTAGGAAATAGCTGGAAAAAGACAGGCAATGTTGCTTGCATTTTGCCAGCCCAAATATTCTCCCTTTTCCCCCCACCCCACTCTCCCTTTAGGAGTTTTGGCAGCTGTGTTTCAATCTCTTCAAGTTACTTTTCTAATTGGGTATTTCTATGGAAACAGACTAGAAGACACAGTACCTCTCCATTAAAGAACTATAAAAACAATAGGTGTACCATGAGAAAACAAAAAGGATAAAAAATAAGAATATAATGGAAAAAGTTCTTACCAACAATGAGAAACTGTACAGCCCTTAAACAGTTTAACAGCACAAGGCAAACCAGGACCACACTAATGCTGCCAAGTTACCACATAACCAGCGTGACTCTGCAAGGATGGCTTTTGACTGAAACAGCAAGCATTGTGCTGTTTTTCACATAAAATCTCTCCAGGCTTCAAGTGCCTGTACCAGTGGCCTGATACAGTCTGTGTCTGATCATATTTCTCTATAACACAAGATAAAATTCTCTTCCAACTTCATCCTCCCCAACCACGTACTTTGACAGCCAGTGCATTTAGCATGATCTCAGAAGGAAGACTTCCTGATACAGTAGAGCATTCCAAGGGGAGCAGCAGAGAATGCCAGTGTACACCTCGACTGTACACCATTCCTTCATAAGGCCTTTTTTCCCCTTTGTAAATATGTTATCCCAGAGGTGCTTCCTCTGCCCACGGATGTGCTCAGCCTTGGCCAGTGGTGGATCTCTCTTGGAGCCAGCTGGCATTGGCTGTCATACATGGGGAAAGCTTCTGGCAGCTTCTCAAAGAAGCTACCCCAATAGCCCCTGGCCACCAAAACCTGGCCACACAAACCCAATACAGGGAGTAATCACAGAATTTAGACTCAGCTTAGTTATGTCCTGTCACTGATACTGGGGAAAAAAAAAAAAGTCTATTAATTACAAAATCCTGCACCCCAATGTCAGGTCACTGGGTCTGATCACTCAGTCCACCACTTTAGCCCCCAATGAGCGGGGGAAATCAGCAACAGAATTCCCATCACTTCAGAGCCTGAGTCTGTTTGGAGTCAATTAAAAGACACTGCCTACTAGTGAAGGAATTTCACAGCAGCCTTAGCTGCAAAAGAAAGTGCATGTAAGATTTAGTTAATTTACAGCACTCCCTTACCACATAATGTAGCAGGAAGAAGGAGCACATGGGGGAAAAAAATCAGTTCAGAAGCATAATGCAAAATTAAAAATGAAAGAGAAATGAGGGAGGAGAAGGGAAGGGGACTTCATGCTCCTTTATTCATGAAGTCTGTTTTGCTGAATTTTTTATGGTGAGGTTAGGAGGACTCACCTAAAAACAGGCGCTTAGTCTTTTCAAGCTCTGGTCACAGACCTTGGTAATGGCTTTTATTTGTTTGTTTTTTAAATTAGTCTGCAAATATTCGTCTCTGCTTTTAGTGATAGTGAAGACACTAACACTTGGTAAAAATTTCTTCCAAACTGTAAAATGCAGTTGTCATTAATGCACATTTATCACTTACAACTAAGTTTATTAACTTCTTCCCTTCAAGTTGTTGACTAACTTTTTCAAAAATGCTGCTAGAAATACAGGGCATCACCAGCAGCTGCTACTCAGTTTAACTCTGTAACTGCACTGGCATAATAAAGCAGAATTTATCAACATATTTTTGGAGGGTTAATGAAGAATTACACTTGTATTCCATGCAAGTTAGTAATTTATGGTACCTTCTTAAAAAGGAGCATATTAATTTCCAGCAATCAACAAAATAAAGACAGAATGCATTAAATCCTTGACATTAACAAGTGGTGCTCAGGGCTAATCAGAGATTTTTAACCTTGAAGAATAAATCTGAAATCCAGTGATAGTTTTATGCTATGGTAGCAGTGAGGAGTGAAACAATGAAGTACTTTTGCTCAAGTCATGTTTCAGGTTGGTTTTTGGTTGAAAATCTTGTTAGAAAGTCATTGAAGACTGCTGTCCTTATCAGTCTACTGATTTTTAAACAATATAGTAGTTTAATCTGATCTCTCTGTTGCCAGGGCCTAAAACCTGAAACTGAGGTCAGGGCAGACAACAATAGGTTGTGAAGGAAATAAAAAAATAAGGTGGTCAGCTGCCAACTGTGCCTTGGCATGAAGAGCTTATTCTTCACCCCCATGCTACTCCACCTTTCCCAAATAATTCCCTTAAAGAGGACAGTGAAATCTGACATGTGATCAGAGTTCGTAACCCACCCCATAATTACAGTGCTGTCCAGACCAGTTTTCCTCTAAACTACAACTTATAACTCCTTCCAGCCGCACCAAGTTTCTCTACTACATAAAAAAATACAGCAACAGGGGTATTTGGTAGTTTTTCTGTGAACCCCCTACTTAGATAAACACCAATTTGTCTCCCTGACGGGACATTTATCCTTGTCTCCCTGAGACACAAAATACAGTAACAGTTGCCCTGGCAGCAGAAAGCAGCATCCTCTAGATGCATCTGGTGAGCAGAAAATCCACACAAGAGTTATGTGACCCTAGGAGCATGGGAGAGAACAAAAATAATTTCTTTTTTTAATCTCCTTTTGGAGCACATATGAGCACAAACCCATGCATAAACAAAGGTATTTATAAGAACACTAATCTGCTACCTCAGCCCTTCAGACACGCTTGATTTGGGAGAGGCTTGCTTAATGTGGCCTTTTGATGAAGAAACACAGAGAGTGGACTGGGGAACAAAAATTACTTAAATGATCTTTTACAGATGCCTGTATGCTCACCTGTCATGTTAGGAAAAAGATTCACCAAATTTCAGGACAGAGAGAACTTTCAAAATTAGGAAAGGCTTCTTTTATTCCCTTACTAAATATATTATGTGTGACCAGACAAGTTCATCTTTTAGGACAGTGCTAGAAGGAGCCCTTATTTTCATCAGTTTCTTGATCACCTTGTCCTAATTTCCCCAGTGTACTGAGAACTCAAGTTTCTAACATCTGGAGTTCTTGTCTTCATACAGCAATCTATTTGGTAAGAAAAAGCCTGAAAACAAAACCCCAAATAAGATAGTTAATTATTCATTTTTAAAGTGATTATATTATTCCTTTAAGTCTGATTATATTCTCCATCCATGCTCAGGAAAATCAGTGGCAAAAAGAAAAAAAAAAGTGTGTATCAAGGAAAAATTTTCTAGTTCTCATTAACATGTGGAAAACCACCTGGAATTCCAATAGAATTAAGAAAAATATAAATTTCCTTTAAACATATATGAAAAAAACATGTTACTTGAGAAGAGAAGACTGATGCAGACTGATTCCTCACTTGAAATGACTTTTAACAGCCTGTAAGCTTGCTACTGAGCAGGACAACATGTTTTCATGAAGCTTTGTGTAGTCTCAGAAAGATGAGAGAAACAACAGGAGCTCACAATGCTCAGTGCACACATAAAGTGAAGCCTTCCAGGACTCCCACTCAGGCAGAGGGCCAAAGCCATACCTAGATACAACACTGAGTAGGCTACTGATTTACTGTGAAGTCAACTGGGTTCACTGTCTAGAAAAACGAATGTTTGCATGCACGTTCCAGAATATATGAGCTATTTCCAATGTAGAAAACAGTTCCCATATTACCAAAGTCTCATTTACACACAATAGAAGTAATTTCTGCTGCCCCTGTGCTGGACAGCTGCAGTATATCAATGCCATTTTCCATCTCAACCCTAGACAGAAAGCAGAAATACTTCTGGTAAACACTCTGTTACCATTATTTTAAAAGGAGAGAAAAGAAAATTACCTACATAATAAATTAATGCTGCACGTTACTCAGCAGCACACTGGAACAAAGGAAAGGAAACTGAAGAATCGAGTTCCTTCCAACACTGCTGCAAAATGCTACCTCTCATAACACTCCCTCCATTTGCACCTTCTGCTGTTCCCACCCAAAACACTATGTAAAATGGGACAGTTTTCAATATCAAGATTTTGAAGGAGATCCACAGCTACCTACAAACTGACCCTATTTCCCTGCTTGCATCATTTGCAGTTATGTACTTTACATTTTCTTGTGACATCTCTGCACATTTTCTCACTTCCTTGGAAAAAAAAATGAATGGGGAGACAAGCACCAGAAAGGAACAAGTTCCATTTGTCCACATAACTACTCATTAAGCACACAATAGGCAGCTCCTTGGACAATGCCAGCTCTGGAATAGGATTTGAGACTACTTGGTACATCTTCACAATATTCCCAAACAAGTAATTAATTCTTGTCTATTGTTTAAGACACAGCTAATATTCTTGGCCACCTTGGAACAGGTGAGATGTTCTTAGCAAATATCTAATAAACAATTTAACAGAGAAATTAAATGAATACATGCAAATCTTAAACTCTGCACTTTACAGTTTATTGAAGGTTGTTTGATTCATCAGGTCTGCCAGATCATAAGGGCTGCTTTAAAACTGCCATGAAGTTTGACAGTCCCTGCCTTGCTGAGTGCCAGAAGTCAATTGCTTACAACTCTCATGTACTGAGAGAATTGAAGAGTACTGGATGTGTTATACAGTATGTTTATTTGTTTCTAAAATGCATCCCTGACATTCTGTGTGCATTCCAAGACCGATACAATTGTCATTCAGAGCAGTGTAATCATCCAGCCTGACAAAGATCAGGAGAATTTGGGCTTTCTAGTAAACTGTGGCTATTGCTGAGGCAATGCACATGAAGAGAACTTAATACCATGTGCTACCAACTCAAATTTCATGTCAGATTTGTACCATTGCACTTCTCTTACACCAACTGATGTAATTAATCACATAAGCATTTAAGTAAGTTTTTTTATCACATGAAATTATGGTTGAGGTAGTATTTGAAAAAAAAAAACCAAAAAACAACAGAACTCACTGCAACATACCAAACCAGACGGAGAACACCTTCCACGGAACCATTTTTCCATCGCTACAGATGCAGGTATATCCCCACTGAGATATGGCAACCTACACTCCTCAAACCACACATCTGAGCAATCCTGCATACATGCAAGAAAAATCTACCCACAGCTCAACTCAGCATTTATTATTTCCCTCTGGATAAAAGAAACATTTGCTCTCCTAAACCGTATTGGAATTGTTTTTCACATTTTGATCATCTCAAGAGGAGAATGGTAAAAACCCAAGGTACTGGTGAAGAATTAAACAAACCCCATTATTATGTGCCTATGCCTGCAGGATTTCTATCAATTTCTTTGCTTTTCATTATTTCCTTGCATTGCTGACCTTTTGATTCCTTCTTTTCTGGCCAGCCTATGACAGTTTAAGCACCCCATACACTTACCCCACTCTTCTGTTAAGCGAAAAAAAAAATTAGTTTTTCACCACAGTGGGGAGAATAGAGACCAAAACAAAAACTTAAGCAGGTTAAGGAGAATCTGTCATTTAAAAATTAACTTCCAGTTTCATACACATTTTCCATGTTGGTGACAAAACTTGCCCACAAGAGTGGGTGAACAGTTGGGTAGTTATTTTATCTTGGGTTCCTGTAGGCATGACCAGTGGTGCTGGAAATGCTACAAAGTTTACTCCATGTGGCATTGCTTGGGGGCATCCAATACTAATTTGCTTCACAGAAAGAAAACAAAACCTATCACTAGGGGACAACACACCATACCCTTACATAGGCCACATAAGCACTGAACTCATCTAGTTTTACACAACAAAATTGCCTAGATTTCACTCGGATTTTTACAGGAGGGCTTGTTCCTATAGGCAGAATGGACACTGAGGGTAGACAGGGCTTAACCAGCAGCATTTCTAGAGAAAAGGTTGTGAGAACAGTTGCAGTTCCATTTGTGTCCAAAGCTAAGTATCAAGCTTGAAGCTCATAAAAATAATTCATGGAAATGGGCGGAGGGATTTCCTATTAGAGAATTTTACAGTGAACAAGTGTAGCTTATTTGCTTAAAACAATTGCCTTTTTAAAGCCTGCAATTATTGTGTGTGCATGTAGAATAGTGTCATTTCAACTCTCTAAGCAACTTTGAATGACTCAGCCTGGTACCTTATGCAACAAGTTGTTGCCTAACATCTCAAAGGACTGTGTACTTTCTAAGAGAAAGAAAAATGGCTGGGCAGGGTGGGTATGAACAGTTTCCTTTGTTTACCCCAGAAGGCATGAAAGAACAACCTCGAGCACATGGTGCCCTATCAAATCCGATTTCATATTCTTCTAGTAAAAAAGGTGTCCATTCATCTGATGTAACAGCAAATATAAAGCAGCACCTGACACATTTTAAGTGATTCCTCTAAGCCTTGCACAGGCAGAAATATCTTTTGTTCACTCCTTATAAACACTTATTTCTGCAGTGTCCCTGAAAATGTGATAATATTTTGACAGCCAGTTGGCTCTGACTGATGACATAATGCAGTTTAGTTGCTCAATTTACATTAATCTTGTGCTTCACCTTTACTTAAGTGGAGTGTATCAATTTCTCATCTTAAACCAGCCAAAGAATTTAAGATTAAAACTCTCAAGGATCGATACTAAGATTAATACTGTTCAATGTCTTCACTGAGGACTTGGATGGTGGGAGTGAGTTCACCTTTCAGCAGGTCTCTGGACAGCACTTGTCCAGTGCTAAGTACTCAACATGCAGAGTAAGACTGGCATGCAGAAGGATCTTGACAGGTTGGGGAAAAAAATGGGGCAAAGCAAATTCCATCAAGGACATGGCCAGGACATCAGCTTTTCAGAAGACCTGAGCAGCCCAATGCAGCACCAGTTGAACACCAGCCAGGGCTGCACCCTTGTAGCAAAGGTGGTTACTCACAGAACATTCTTATGACACAGCTGGCACAGCGGGAAAAGTGCTTTTTCTTGTTGGACCCCTCTGAGAGGGCCACTTTGTGGTTCCTTTGTGGTCACAAGGACACAACCAAGTTGCAATGACACCCCCTAAGCAAGCAGGTGCACAGAGCATGGGACCTAGAAGAGGTGACTGACACAGGCAGCAGATGTAGATGGACTCTCTTCGAAAACGCACAGTGGCAGGAAGAGATCTGATGGGCACAAATAACCACAAAATTTCAAATAGAAAAATAAATATTATTTCCTTCACCAAGAGGGTGCTCAGACACTGGGTGATGATGTGATCCCACCACCCCAACCTGACCTTTACTTCCTGTAACCCTGCTCAAGTGAAACCCACCCATGGTGGTTGTGATGCCAGTGTACTCATGGCTGTATCCAACTTAAAGAGTGGATTCAGGAGTCAGGAGAGACAAATAACAACACAACAGCCAAGGGCTAGTCTGAGCAACCCACCTGCCTAATGGTAGTGCTGGTCAAGGCCCAACTTAAGCCAAGTTTAGAGGAATTCAACATCTGTAGCTGGTATGTAAATATGACTATAATTCAGTCACCTTTCTCCATAAATACTGGGCACCCTAGGGCCTGCTGAGCTTGAAACTGATGCCCAGTCTATGGTAAGACTGCTGAAAATCCCAGTGAATCTGCATCTGCTCACAAAGATCTCTGACAGTGTAGGTCCCTGGAAAAGGGATTCTCTGTCTACACTAGAGCCAACGAGCTCCTACAGCCACCCAGGGAAAAGTGACATGTCATGAGTCAAGCTGGAAGCAGCGCTCAGTTTGAAAAGACACAAACAATGACACAGTAAGAGAACTACTTAAAGACAGTTAATGGAGCAGGAGGGCTGGCTCAGTTTCACAAGTGCTTAAACTCAGGAAGTTATCCCACATGGGGAGTGCCCTGGAGGGAAGGAAATCTCTAAGAAAGGACCACAGATTTCCTTGAAACATGACATCTAGGCATCTGCTTGAAATACAGAAGGGTGATATTAGGAAATAAGGACACATCAAAAGAGAAAAGACTGGTCACAATCTAGAAGCACAAGAATAAGATAAAAACTTCCAAAAATCAAGTTTAACTAGACATTGAAAGGTTAGAACATCTAGTTAGTTCTCCAGCTACATTAAAAAGAAAAAAAAAAAGAGAAAAAATATCACAGGTAGAGGTGTTATCCAGAAATAAATGTAGATGAATATCATTTAGGAACAGTCTGATAATTAAAATACAACAGTAAGAGAAGAGCTTTTCTAACTACAGAGTGTTGCTGAAGAACAAGTTGGCGTTTTGGCCTAGAAGAATTTAAGGCTTTGAATGAAAGAAATATTCTGGATCCTTAGAGAAATAAAGCTTTGAAATAATTTCCCACAGAAATGAAGGGGAGGGGACAGAGTGCTTACAAAAGGGCTCAGCAAGTTAACGAAAAGGATTGCACGAGGCAGTTGCTCCCAGAGCAGAGCAGCTGGCCCCAGTGTCCTGAGACATCCCTTCAATTTTCTTGTTCTCCTTCAGAAAAAGCCAGTAAAATCCTTGCCCACCTTTATTATAAGAGTCAGTGTGACGTTCATACACTGTAATAACTTGCAAACCTTTTTTAACCTTTTAAGTGTGATTGCATCATTAAGTAAAAAAAAAAATCCAGCTGAAGAAATAAGTGTTGGTGCTAAAGAACAAAAGCCTTAAAGCATTATTTTACAAAGCCTTTTCTCTTCCAAATACAGTTAATCCATCTCCAAATATGGACTGAACTGTATGGGAATAAAGCAAAGTTGCTAAAATCCCAAATTACTACACAAGTGAAGAGACACTGAAAAGCATCTTCTCCAACCCTAATGAATTTGGTCCAAATTCTGAGATGCAATCAGGCCATGGTCTGTTAATGTGCATCAATTTTAACTCAGCTGTAGAGAAAAATGGCTTGAAACTCCAGTGCAAGTACTTTATCAAGATGTGCTTCTCTTGAAATGAGTGTCTTTCAGAAGACTATATAATGGCAAATCACTTGCCCAATTTTACAAAGAAGTCAACACAATAGTTGAAGATTTTCAGAAATAAATGTCACTTTTTTCATTGTGAAGTGAATGGTTTCTCTTGCATCAAGTAATAGGAAGGCAGTATTAAAAATGAAAACTGAAATAATGCTTCAAATCACAGGATACAACTGAAAATTCTGACAATCATATGAAAATATTTTCTTGTTTGGAGTAGTCTTATAATGTGAACTATCTTTACAGCAAATGTTGATCTCTGTCTCACTCTATTATCCATATTCCCAGACTTAATAAAATCCCACATTTTTCTAAACTTGTATTATGTCTTATCTCTTTGCAAGAAGTTAACACAGAAGTTTGCTTTTATGAAAAAGCTTACTAGATGTATTTGAATGGGAATATAAGTTGAACAAAGGGAAGACCTCTCCTCTCATACTAAAAGAACAAATTTTACTCTCAGTCAGTTAGACACAGATTTAAATTAATAAACTCGATGCAGGATTTAGAAAAAATGCAGAAATTTAGTAAGTCTTCAGGAATGTATCACTTTTTCTATGCTACAAGGCAAATGTAGTTATGATGGAAGTTTAGGGGCAGGAAGAGCTGGGTTTAGGGATTTGCAGCATATATGTAGAGGTTTTTTTTTCTTTTCAACTGCTGGGGTGTCAAGTAAAAAACCGGAACAACGTAACTGAAACCTCCATAAATTAAATACTATTCTAAACTGCAATTAAATTGTTCCCTGCTACCAGTTTAATAGTCCCTCCTTGGTTTCATCTTCAGCTTTCTGTGGCTTACATTCCTTGCCGGGATACGTCAATCTGTATAAACCACAGCAAGAATTGTTAAAACTGTGGTGTCTAGGCAGCTGCATATACCCAGCCAACACCAATCAAAAGCACAGAAAAAACAATTAAATCTTCTCTGCATGTATGTTTTAAAAGAACAACAGACTTTACAAGGCCTGCAGAGGAGTCAAATTAAGTAAATCACTCTGCTGGAAATATTAAGTCCGACTTTGGGCACGTGAGCACCATGAGGTAAACTGGCACCAGCCATCATGATGGCATCAGCCATCATCTTCTCACAGAGAAGATGAGAAAGAGGCAGCAATACTGTTGTGGGCTTCTGGGACATTGGCTTTGTAAGGAGGCTTAAGGTCTTGAGGAGCTGCCAGGTGCCATAGCTGAATGGGGATGACACCCCCTGATGGAATGCAGCTAATGCACAGGCAACTGGGGAGATGGGCTGTGAGGGAGGAGCTTCTGAGCAGCCAAAATCTGTTGTTTCCAGGACTTCGTGCTGCATTTAAAAGGCAAGGAGGAAGAATACTAGCCCTTTTTAAGTGCTGCAGGGACAAAACCATAGGGGAGCATTGAGAGAGGTCTTTGGCAGAAGCTGCAGTGAGTCTGGATGCCTTTGCAGAAAAGCAGGCAAGCGGTGGGGTTAGGCCTAGGAGGGTTGAACAAAGCCAACAACACCAAGCACTGACTTTAAGTAATAGCAATGGAGTGATTGCTGAGGAAATTCTCCATGCTTCCCGAACTGCAGTAGAAACATGTCTCCCAGATATTTAACACCTACTTAGCTGTTAGGAAACCACCAGGTAATTCAATGGTTGTTTTTTTGGAAAGTTCATCAAAAGATCATTTCTTGCGCCACACAAAGCATCTTCTCATGTGACACTCCATTGAAGGCTTCCATCAGCCTGAGGTCTGCTACTGCAGTGATGCTTTGTGTCAAAACAATTTGCCTGCTCAGTATTCAGTCCTACTGTGCTGTTAATCTGTATTAGCTACGGGAAGCAGGAAAATTCATGGAGTTTTCAGCTCTGTTAATGCATATGAAAATCTTTACATGGCAAAGTCCTTCGTATGAGAAATTTCAGCGGAATAATCGTCTTGCAATTAACAGCTACTTGAACTGGGCCCATCTAAATCCTATTCAAGCAACCTCTACCATCTGAGACATGACTCATGTTTCAGAGTTCAAGCAGGCCCCATCTTGGAACTCATTTTTGGGCATACATAAGAATGAGATTTGGAACAATCAGCAATGCTTTACCAAGAGGAAATCATGTCTGACCCACCTGCTTTTCCGCAGTGAATCAGTGACATTCACTTTTTAAAGCCTTTTATTGCTATCTTCTTTGGTATTTTTGTAACCAAATTGGTATACCATGGTCTGGATGGCTGGACAACTGGAGGGGCAAAAAAATAGCTGGATGATTGGTTCATCCCAGAGGGTAGTGATTAGCTGGTTGCACTCTATCCAGGCTAGCAACAAGCACCAGAGGGGTCAGTCCTGGAGACTGAAGAGACCACATGCCCCTTACTTCAAGTTTGGGCTCCCTGGAGTGAGCCCACCAGGAGGCCCCCAAGGTCATCAAGCTACTGGAGCACTGACCTGTGAGGACAGGCTGGGGGAGCTGGGCTTCAGACTGCACAAGAACCAACGGAGGAAGAGGCACGAGGAAAGGGCTAACAGCAGTTTCCCAGTCCTACAAGAAGGTTGTCAAGAAGAGAGAAGCAGGCTCTTCACAGCAGTGAAAGGGTGAGGACAAGAGGCAATGAACATAAATTGAAATGAGGAGTCCAGATGCTAGAAAGGGAAGGTCATTTTCTCATTTTCACTCTAAGGAAATTCAGTGGAAGAGGATTCTCAGCATCTGGCCTTGAGGGTTTACAAAACCCAACAAGATAAAGACCTGAAAATATGGTATGATATAGCAGGCAGTTGGACTTCTCCACCAAAGTTATCTTCCAACCTGAATTATTCTATAATTTTGGAAAATACTATTTGTTTTCCTTTATAGGAAAACAACACTGTAGGATGTTATATTCAGTAATATGACAGATTTGCTAGTAGACCTTCATTATTATATGTACACAAACTTTTCCAAAGCAGCTCTTCCCTGCACGGACAACCTTTATCAAATCCAATGAAAAAAATACCATCTAAATTTCCCAGAAGGAACTAGAACTCAAGAGTGCCTCATGACATTAAAACATTCATACTATTACCCCATATAAAAAGAATTATTTCACATGAACAAAGCATCCCAATCATGCTGTGGGATCAAAAAAATTGAGGTCTGTCCCATACCACCTGCTGGATTCTACCATTTATGCTGCATCAGTTGGTTCACTCAAAGGCTTCTTACTAGCAGAGGTATTTATGAGAATATTCCTCTTATCTGCTTTTATTAACAAGGTTAAGGCCAGGCAATTACTACCTTATGCATGCAGTACTAGACTCTACTTCTGCCCCTACTGAATACTGAAGTCCCACAAAGTACTCCCTGTAACAAACTTCATGCTACAAGGGCTAAAGTATCCATGAATGAAAGGTGCATACAAGATTTAAGTACAAAGTCATAAAAGATAAGTCTAAGCTCTGGAATTTAACTAGGAATACATAAGGTGTTGACCAAATGAGTCTGGAGGAGACTAAAACAGGCTGTAGCACTTTTTTCCAGTTATCTTCCTACGAAACTACTACATCCTTCTTTGAGTCCTACAATGTTCAGCAACAGACCTATTCTACAGCATTTGTTGATATATTGTGCAATCCTAAATGTAGGACACCATTTCCTACTGTCACAATGAAAGTGTTGTCTTTTGGGGAAAGAACAATATTTTACTTTTACTGGAAATGGGGGAGGGAAGAAGTTTCAGACCAAAGACTTCTAAAAGATTCCTAAATCCACCGATTTTCCACTTCCATCATTTGCAATGTTTGAGCAGACAGTACAGTTTGGGAGCTATCTAGATAAATGACTCACTTCTGGAGTATTCCAGCTGTCACTGATCTCCCAGAATGATGTCGGAACAAATGGAAATGCTTTAGCAAGTTTATCTGCAGCCAGACAAATCTCACACTAGTAACTCAGTTTTATTGTAAGTGTCAAGATACTGCTAATGTAAATGCACTTTGTCCCTTGGCTCAAAGAATCAGTATATCTCAATTTGTGAGAAGACTTCAACTTGCCATACCTAACAACATGAATTAATAGAAATTCAAACAGCTGACACAGCTCAACACTACAGTGAGCACCTTCCCACTGGCAGTTTCTAGAACCCCAAGAACACTCTTGGAATCAGGGTTCTGAAAGCCAGTGTCCAGATTTTTATTCTGCAGAAGGACTGGAATTGCACTTCCAAGGGCAGGTCTGAGTGGTAAAAACTTTTTCTGCCATGACTGCATTCGTGCTTAATACTCTATAGCTGAAGGTCTGAAGTAACATTTAGCTATTGTGTAAGGTGATAACGTGTCTTTATTTCAGAGCTGCCTACTCCATGCACAAAAATGTTCAAAAAGCATTGCTTCCATCACATGGGAGGGAGAAGGAAGCTTTCAATCATTTTCAGATTCAAGTTAGGGCAGATAGTTAAACACCTGATTTATGTGAACAGGCACTGTTTGCCTCCGCACATTATGATAAAAGGACTTCACATTTTGTTTTTTGTGGCTCCAGTTTTGCTTCAACAAGTCAGCTGTGGGTGGAAGTAACCAAATAGCATGTAAGATGCCAAGTAGAGGCCTCTGCAAACTTGGCCCACAGTGTGCATACTTGTTAGTCTTTAAGTTTGCTGTTCTCATTTTAATCCCCTGTGCTTCTCGCATCTGCAAATTGTTTAGCAAATTTAAGTCCTTCATTTATCCACTTACAACCCAGTCTGCTTTCTTACAATATTTTATCATCAGATTTATGGAGCCACCATTGTTTCACTTCAAATTTAAATTAAGTTAGATAGTAAATGATGCTAATCTTTAAGCAATGGCCACCAAGAAGGGGCAGGTATCAATAACAGCATGCTGCTTATTTAAAATACTGCTGCCAGAAATGAGAGGGCAAGTTTGAAAGGGAATTAAATACAGCCAAATATTTCAACTCCACCATATCTTAAATCATGCTATTTTATTATTGCATCCCTACAGGTTACATCATGATGAGCAAATCTTATGTGCTAGTGGGATGTTAATTACCCAAATGATTTATGATACTTAAAACTTCAGTTTTTTCCTTAAACAAAATGCATATCTTGGTATGTTCTTTACCAAATTTCCTGGGACACACAAGGTATCTTTCTTTTCTTATAATCATCTGACCTATCCATTAGTAGATAGAATTATTAATACATTGAAACACCAGTAATATGGTAATTCTTCCCCTAAAGAAAGGAGCAAAGGAAAAGAGGATATTATTACACTATAGACAATGTCATTTTTCTGGAAAAAAATAATACAATTCTATCTAGTAAAAAGCCACACAAAAATTAATAAACAAAAGAGAGAAGTTTAGAAGCAGCTCCCCACTTTACCCACCAAAACAAAAGAAAAAGAGAAAAATAAAGGGTCTGACATACAATGAAACAAATAGAAATTGTTCCCTTACTTCAGATTTCAATGAGTTGCACATTTCCAGACAGCTGTTCAGTTTCAAACAAACAGACAAGGTCTGCCTAAGGATATGAAAGCTTTCTATCAGTATCTTTTTGGCTACATAGGGATAATCTGGCCTGAAGTACCTATATCTGTATATCCTAGTGAACTAGGATTGTATCTCCTGTTATACTACAAAGAAAGAAAAAAAAAGAAAAAAAAAACCTACAAAAAAACCTCCACACTCCAACAAACAAAACGAACCCTAACAACAAAAGAACTACACACCAAAAAAAAAAAAAGCAAAAAATGTCAAGCCACCAAACCCCAAACTTTTAGGAAACAAAAAATGCTACAGGTAACTTTATTGCCATAGCATAGCATTGTTCTTCAAGAGTCTTGCCTTGCAATGGAAGTTTCTCTTGCCTTGCAAATTTGATTTCCAGTTCCTAGATGAATTGCAAAAATTAGTCCCATGAAGTTCTGGGTAATTCACTTGGCTCCCACTGCTCTTCCAACCCTTCCAGGGCTGCAGCCGTTCCAAGGCAAGCGCAAAAACCCAAGCATATTTGCCATTTGATGTGCTATGTAAGCAAATAACATGTCTTTCTTCTGGAAAGAGATGCAAGTCTGACAACTTATTTCATGCTGCTTAATTTATTTCAGACCTGAACAGCTAAATGACTTAATCGGTCTCAGCAGCTGACCACTGTGATTTGATGGCCACATATGGCCAATCCCTGAGGGAAAAAGAATGCTGAAGTTAGCAGGGCAGCCAGAGCATTTAAATGTACAAACAACAGGTGAGAATACAAAAATCATCTGGTTACCAAAGACAGGCAGCTGCAGACAGAGAAAATGTGAGACAGCTGCTTCCAGTTGGTAGTGTTGACTGTTAGAAAACTAGTTATCCTTACAAACTTAATGTATTTGCAATAGATATCCCCAGAAAGACATCTGGAAAGGCACAGAGGGATCTTAATTTCCCTTAGAAACAAAATTCCATTATAATTCAGCTGATCTGTAACAGATGCTCATTTTAAAGCAAAAAAACCCCAAAAAACCCAAAACCAAAAAAAACACTCCACCATGGGATTCCCCATCAAAATTCAACTAACAGTTTTGAATAAAAAAATTATAATCACATTTAATTCATAACATCTTGGGACTAGATACTGGCCACTCAAACAACACAGAAGAACATGAAGAACATGCTGCTCCACACAGATGCCAGCTAAATACTGCCATCAGACAAGAAACCTGGGAATTTGAAGTCAGATTGAAAATCTCTGCTTTAAGACTTGAATTCTGTATTTGTTTTGGACAATAAAGAACTCCTCTCTTTCCATGAAAAACACATGCTACTAGTAAAAAAAAAAAGTTCATATCTAACAAAAGGAATAACAGCTGACTAGTGGAAGAGTTAGTTATGAATGTTTGAGAAAGAGAAAGCAGTTTACATATAGAAAGCAAGCAGCTGCAAAATGACTACAAGACATATTACTATATGTTTGCCCAAACCAACTTTCCACTACTGAATTATAGAACTACTTTTTTTTCTGAGGAGCAAAAGAAAACACAAAACTAGCAAAAGATTTTAAAAGATGAACCAACAGGGTTTAAAATAACCAATAATAGCAGAGAGTGAACAAATGGCTTAAATATGGTAACATGCTAGAGAGATAATTTTTTGTCAACCATGAAGTGTAATTTGACATGAATGTTATTGCTGGCAAACAGGCACCCATAAATAGCATCATCAAGAGTGTGCTAGTGTGCCAGAAAAAGTCATTGCCAATTAAACAAATTTAGCCCTTGCTTCTTCCCCTGTTCCCTCACTTTATTCAACAGCTTTGCAAGAAGGAGCACAGCTCTGAATTCTAACTAGCTGCAACATACTTGGAGAACACCTTCCTGAAACTTCCTCAAGCACAGGGCAAGTAAAAAAGCTGAGGTCTGTGGCTAGCACAGGTCTTTCCCATGAGAAATCCTTTTGTGTTTTATAAATAAAGATAAGGTTTGGATGTTATTAAAAACAGTGTCCCAAGACTTGGACGGTGCAGACCTGGCCAATCAGGCCTAGGGGGAGGTTTTTGACACCAACACAAAACCAAAAAAAACAAAACAAAAACCCCCACAAACACCCACCCACCCAACACACAAATCTGTCATCATGGAATTTATTTCAATTTCATCCATCCTGGTCCACAGCTCAATCTCTCATCAGGTACTGCAACATTAATGCAGAACATGAGATTTCCTCACAGCTACAGTGGTGTAAAAGAGCACCATTTACAAGCTGCAGAAGGACACCAACCTCACCTGAACTACATTTAAAATTATGGGCAACAAAACAGAACCAGAGCACCTCACACACAAATCAAAGGTACTCTCTTAAAGGCCATGGGGGTCAAAAATATGAGTGGCAATCCTTCCTTCCAATTTGCTTCCCATATTTCTATGATGCTCTGCTTGGATGTACCAAATAGAGTTAGCTTTTGATGGGTCAAAACAGAGGGAATTTTTTTCTAGGCTAAATAAAAACAGGGGTACTGGAGGTTGGAACGAACAGTATTTCCATATTTGAGAACAGTAGATGCTTTTTAAACTGTGAGTTAATTCTGTACAAAAGCAGCACAATTAGGTTAGAACTTTCAAAGCAATCTAAAGTCATTAAACAACCAAATTCTGCAATGAAACAAGGCCTCAGGTGAATTATTGTCATTTGACCTTTAAGACTAACTGCAAGCTTAACACTTGTAAAGATGTTTTTATAGCATTTAACAAATGGGGCAAAAAAATTTAAAGTGATGCTTGTACACTTGAGTTTACAAACATATGTCAAGGACTTAACTTTTGGCACAAAGAAGGGAACCAAGTACTTTCAAATTCAGTGTCAAGCCTAACAGCTGACCAGTTTAACTGTAAAGGCACTTTGGACTTCATTCACCTGAACTTACGGCTGACTGGCCAATACTGAAAGAAATATCTCAGCATAAGGAAACCATGGATCATAGCAATATTTGCTAGGTCATAAAAATCTGATTATACTGCAACAAGCCTGCCCTAAATCAACACTAAGTGTTGGGGTTTAATACTGTTTATGCAGCAAACATACTCACTGAGAATTATGATCTACTTTGTGTATGCTCATTTTGAAGGTTTTCTCCTCAGATGATTTACAGTTTTATTTTTTCTTCCAAGGCTCAGTTCCTAGAACTCTTAAACTGCTCCAACTCAGCCACTTCCAGATCATCCATTAGTTGTTTCATTAAATTTGTGATCTCACAGTGCCTGCTCAGCATTCCTATCACTGACTCACATTCACACTAGCAAGCAAGTTCTGACCAGTAACTATTTCACACCAAAGCTGAGCTCTGCAGATCTGCACAAGGCACCTTGCCAGCATGCATGCCACCACCAACTGGGTGTCCAGTTTTTAAGCCCCCCCAGGAGTCACTTTAACACTTTTTTGGAGATTCCAACATTTAGTCATGCTTAGTCCTGCAGTCCTCAAGCATTCAGTCTCCTTGAAATCTCACATCAACTAGATTACCAGGAATGCAGGTAATACATCTACCTTCTCTCTCATTTCCTCTTGACTTACACAAAAGATCTGCCTGAAGGCAGCTTTGCAAATTCCATTCTTCCTAGAGAAGAATGCACACTCAACCTGAGACTAAATTAGAATATATTAGTTGCATCCATGTCAACACTGGAAAATCATCCATTCTTCCCCATATAGAGCCATGGCATTCACAGAAGGCTTTTAGAAGTCTGAATATTGCTCTGCAGATCTGTGAGTCTTCACAAACCAGAAAGATTGCTCTCTAACATCTCTCAACAAATACAATCTGAGATATTACCACCTTTAAATAGCACTGAAAAAGGGATTCCATGGTAATGCTGTCCTGACTGGCTATCACAATGGAGCAGTTTAAAAGAGGGTCACTTAAATGTTTGTGTGTACATCACAGGTTCTATAAGGAGACAAGAAAAAAATGAAACAATCCTTACAGGAACACTACTCTTTTTCCTCCAATCTTTTTGTGCTGTTCTCCGTGGAGTTCTTCACTAATGTGTCCAGAATATCTAACTATTGCTTTAAAATCAGATGTTAGTTTGCTGCAGCGCACTATCTTTTAGTTTGCTGAAGACATGCTGTAGTTAGAATAGCTGCTTTTAACTTTTGTCATTTGTGGTTATTTCTATTGCCTGTTTTCTTATATTTAAGTTTTATATCTAGCGTAAGAGAAAATTAAGATGCACATTATATTAATACAAGAATACTTAGGCTTGCACATAGGCTTCATCACTTGAATACATGATAGATGGATTTGAACTATATTGATAAAAATCCACTGAACCCCCAATATTCCAAGAGGCTTATTGAGCCCTCTTAAATCTTCAAATGATCACAAAATGTAAAGTAACACAGGAAATAAAAAAATGAAAGTGCAGATTAGTGCCATTTTATCACTCCCAGACATGAACAAGCTATGGTGTTAACATATCCATTCAATTTGCTTGAATCTATGAATCCTCATATGATCCTCCCCCAAGCACAATGTGTGGTTGGCCTTCAAATGGAGCAGTCTTTTCTTCTCATATACGTATCACTCATCTGATCATACAGCTTAAATGCGAATTGCACCTTTTTTTTCCCAACAATTTCCTTAAGATTCATGCCACTCATATTAGCAATAGGCATACTTATTTTACTCCTCAGTTTTTTCTCAGTATGTTAGCCCTAGCTTCTAAAAAGTTAACCATAGCAATTCTCTCCAAGTTTAAACTACTTCAAGTTCAGTCAATATTCAAGTCTCAAAAACAAATAAATCAAGATTTTTTAAAAAGTAAACAAAAAGGTTTTTTCCATTACTTTACTACTTCAAAGTGACCAAAACAAGTATCCTACATTGTTATGTTATATCCACTTTGTATAAATGCAGATAAGTCCATTAGATAAAAGGCACGCATGTGTGTGAGTGACATCTGGCCCATCAGTCACTACATAGCTTACACACACAGAAATATGCTAGCAATGCACTGCTCAGCCACTTCAAAACACAGCAAAACAAACTGCATCAGCTGCTGAACACAGACTGATATCAGGGAAACTCCTGGGTTAAGAAAGCAATGCACATAGACTGCTCCTCTTGACTGTAATGCCTCTGAGAATAAATTATATATCATGGTTAAATAAATCACAGCTCATTACCAAGTAATATAATTTGCCTTCATGAGAAACAACAAAAATGTCATGTACTAGTAAGAATAAATCTCTGTGCCTAACAGTACTTTTCCTCTGCATTTCTGTATTTAACATTCATGGTTCCCCTCTAATACTTATTTCATACACTCATTAAATTCCTAGCAAATGCTTAGATACATCTTAATTCCTGCAGAGTGAGCACCATGACCCTGAGGGTAAAGGTCAAGTTTTGCTCTCACATCAAAGTTATGCCTTGAAAGCCACAAGTTAAACTGAGATAATATGAACAAAACTGAACCAAATAGCTTCATATATTGGTAATCAGCCAGTCTTGCCAGCTGTGCTGCTGGAGCAAAGTAAGTCATCTGCCAATTCTTGAGCAGGTATGGGCTCTCCACATGAAGAACCAAGGCTGTTGAAGCCAGAGGATTATGTTTAGATAGCTTCTATACTACTTTCACTAAAGTACATTTTCTGAGGCAGACTATATATGGTCAGGGAGAATTATCTGGCTGATGCACATTTAGTAACAAAGTTCTCCACATTAAGACAAAAAGTTCTTGTTAGAAGCAGCACTAACCAAAACTAATGAATTTATGGGCCCATTTCAGGAATGAACCCTACATGACAGGTTTTTGTGAGGTTAGTGCCTTGTACAACCATTTCTACAAAACACTGAACATTGCTCTGTAAGTAGAGGGCAAGATAGAAGTTCAACTTCTAGGTGATCTTAAAGAAAAAACAATAGCAAGAGTCACTGAACTTTCTTTTCTGTTTCTAGCTAACCCTGCCAAAGCAATCCCAATCTTTTAAGATTTTTTTCTTCTTTATCAAAATAAGAGTTTAGCTTACTAATACACACAATTTTCAACTATTTCTTCTGCTCAAAGCACATGCAGATTTCATTTCTTATCAACCTGATACTGCTCTGGTCTCTGCTGCCATATTCAGAAAACCCATCTGTTGTGTTGTGCACCACAGGAGAATGGCATCAATGATGATAATCCAAACAGCATTTTTTCTACACAAGTTGCTGCACATTTTTAGAAAACACATTCTGCTAACTTCGCACCATAAAAAAACCAAGGTTCCAAGCTAAGCCACAGAGCAAAAATTTTTTCATTATGTATTTAATCCACTAAAACAATACTGTTCATTTAAATAATTTACTAGTTGTACAACTAAAACATTGGTTCAAAACTCACGTGTAAAGCCCTGAGTGAGTTGGGAGCTTTCATCTACATGACCTGTTTTGTCAACTATAACTTAAAACTGCACCCAAATAATGACACAACATCATTTCAGTATTTCAAAGACAACAGAAGACTCCTTAATAAAATATCCCCTCTTTGCATGAGCAAAGTCCCATTAGAAACCCCCACTAATTAACGAATTATATTCTTAAAAGAATTTTTAAGAAGTCTTAGATTTCAGACTCAAAACTGAGCGAAAGCCCCAGAGGCAAGCTGCAGGTTTAATCTACTGTAAGAGCCTCATCATTTTCACAAAGCATCTTATCTGGAGAGAGAATCGATGAATTCCAGACTACAAAGCACTTGACTCCCAAGAACTTACCGTTCTGTCAAATCTCCTAGCATCATCCAGGAAAGAGGCAGAAGCAAATTAGCTTATTGTTCCATGTCAGAGCTGCTCAAAATTTTTACTTCTCCTGGCATATGTGTTTCCTCCTTACCAAATCTATTGTGAATAGGAAGCTCAATTCATGCTGACAATGTAATTGGTTAATTATTGCAGCCTGCTTACCTTCCAAAGAAAACTAATCCAAAAGAAATCACAGGAAAACAGAAGGCAACTGACAGCATCTCATGAGCCAGAGCATTGAAAACAGTGGAAAAAACCAAATAGGACAGCGATCAAAAGATATTTTTCCAGTGCCTCAGAATTCATAAAAACTTAAAAGGAAACTTTCAGGTTAGCATTTGGTAGTTTATGCTCATGTCTTCTGCTCCCCTTCCTCCCCCATCCTACTCTCTGGCAATGTTGGTCTGGCAAAACTTCAGCAAGCACAGATCTATACTCTTTAAAACTAATGGTAAGGATAAAATTTTATTCTTAGGCAACCTGAGTACATTAATAGACAGTCACTACTGGTCTCCTACAAGACTTCGACACAACAGGACATATCAGAAGCAGCATCTATAGGTTCCATACCCAAGGAGAATCTCCATCCAACCAACACTGCCCACTGAGGGCCAAATGGGAACACAATTCTTTTGTGCTAGGTGGCTCAAGGAGAACACACTCCACCCACTCACCATTTTTGGGCAGTAGCAGTCTGGGCTAAGTTTCAACTGCTGTTTTAAAGACAGAACTAAAACCACCCAAAATACAAGTGTTTTTCCTATTTCTTCAATTCACGTTAAACAAAAAAGGTAAGCCCCAAAACTAAAACCTGAACTCTTTATGCTTTAATGTGCAGGATGACTCTGCATGTGTGTCTTGCTTCTTTCTCCTCTCAGGATGGGGAGAACATTCCTTACAATAATTTTCTTTTCAAGTGCTGCTGTTTTCAGACATCTTCTCCTTTAACATTTAGTTGATGTTTCTAAAAAGAGGGACCATGCTGAGTAATTCCCTTATCACACACAAAGATTTAAACTTTTCAAAGGGACAACTCTGCAAACTGAACTAGTCTGAATATGAAGCTGCATTTGGTTTTTGTTGTACAACCTTCACAAAGGGCTAAGTTAACATTATTCTCCAAGGAGTACTTGTCCAATTCCTTTGAAAGCCATAATCAATGGCTAGCTATTAAATACATTTCTGCCAAAAATTCTTCATTTAACTAGTATAATAAAAAATTGGTAGCACATGGCTTATTAAAACATCTTTCACACAACACTTTAACTAAGTGATACTTCAGTATGAGAATTAAACCATCTTTGAAAACCACTGTCCTCTTTCTTTAAAGCAATGCCACTACCAACACCACCCAGCAACATGCACATGGCACAGTACCTACCTGTTCTGTGCTCTGTTTCAAAACAGCCCCTACATCAAGACATTTCCATCTTTGCTACCTGAAACAATTACAAAAACAATGTAACACTAGACCTTCTCACTCCAAACCCCTTCTCCAAGGTGGGACAGAGGATTTCTGGACTTCAGCGTAAGGGACCACCAGGTAACACTGTTTTTGGAGCAAGGCTCTCAGAGGAAGTCTCAGTCTGAAACTGACCTACTTCTGTGGAGAGTGGGAGGATTTGAAGAAACCAGGCAAATGGTATTTGACCTTTGCTCTCAGCAAGCAGAAGAAAACCCAAAAGCCTGAAACTCAGTGGGTGGCACATGTAGACCCTTTATGAAAAGCTTTGTTTTTCTCCTTCAGTAATGCTTGAATGATCAGAGAAAGCAACATGCCAGAAAGAAGTTTTATTGTCCAGCTATCCAACACTGTGTGCTCCCTGGAGGTTTCCACTTGGATTATGATGTTGGGCTTAGTTGGGTCACAATATGTTTCTGTAGAAGATTTCATTACACTTGGAAAAAAACCTTAACAGCAGTCTTGGGGAGATCACCATGAATAAATGCCAGTCTGCTTTCCCCAAAAAGTGGCGGATATGAAATGAACTTGATTGGCAATGTTTGAAACACCTCATCACCTCCTAGAGTGGCAGTTCTTGAGTCAAACACAGCAAGTACCTCTGAGCACTCTGCAGTTATCCAGCCCTGACATAATTATCACTGCTAGATTATGTCAGTGCAACCAATAAAATAATTTTATTTGAAGCTTCTGTTTACATATAACCCCTAAGGTATTTTCTTTTTGAAGAGGTTGCTCAAAAATAGTGTCAGCACAGCTTCAGCATTATTACATTAAGAGATACATTTCCAAGCAGGGCTTCTCTGACCTGACCTAATAAAATAACTTATCCACAAATGTAAGCAATATTTATAGAATCCCTATGCGATCTTAAAACAAGAGTCATTATTTTTCCATACTTGCAAAAGAGAATTAATATTTATTTTAAATACTTAGATGCATCCTCCCTCTTTTTCTCTGCAGGAAAAGCCCATTATTTTCACAGCTGAAAGCAATAATTTCTAAATAGGGAAACATTTCCAAACAAGAAACTTCTGCTTATTACCAAGCTGCTCAGCTGTTATTTTATTTGGGTTTTGTTTGTTCCCCTCCTCCACAAACAACCATCTGCAAGCAGGGTGAAATTTAGGTTTGTGTAAGATTACACATTTGCAGGAAATAAGCTCTTCAAAACATGTAAGGTTTCTCCAAAAAGCACCATTAATGCAGTTCACATTTGGCACTACAAGTGTGCTTAAGATGGGAAAAGTACTTTACTTCTAGCAGTTGGGAGAAGAATGTGAACATCTTTCAAAGTCTTACCTACAAGTAAGAGTCATAGCAATGATCTTCTTCATAAAAGACATAAATCAGAGGCTAGTTTCTGCAAGAACCATCTTTCCCCTAAATGTTCTTAAAGGCTGAATTCTGCTAACTGAAAAAATTAGTGCTGGTTTCATACAGGCTATTCTCCTCTGCTGGTCCCAAGGCTGTTCTTATAAGCAACCACCAAGCAGTAATCGTACAGCCAAAGATTAACTAGAATAAGCCAAATCTTTTCTCACAATCTTGTGCCTACACAGATGTAAATATTCTAAACCCCATTCATATCAGTGCAATGGCAAATGATTCCTGCACTAGTCTATTACTGAAAAGCTTGAAAATTTGGACAAGATGTAACAGAGGCAAAGGCTTAAAGGATGGAAGCAAATTTGATAGAGCACAGAACATCATAAAATATAGATCTGTTAGTATAATGGGAAAATCAGAATACACGCAACTGTCCAGAAAATAATCCGGAGGCTACATTAATTTACAGCCCTATTCTCTGCTTGACATTTCACCACAATGCAATGACTGCTTTTTCAGCTGCTAACAGGACTGGATTTTCCTAAATTGAACAGAATTATAGCAAAGTGAATTCTGTCAAGAGACTGTATAATCTTGAACTGTTGCTATTCCATTAGCTGTCAGATAAGAACACAACCTCATTTTCATAAAAGATGTTCTGGGCAGTTTACAGATGTTTACAGATGCAGCCAGCTAGAAAACCAGGATGGGGCTGTTACCTCTTTCCTTCTAGGAGCAGGAGAAGAAAAAAATGGAGATTCTGCTCCTTGTAGAAAGCATCATAGCATGTTGGTGGACTAGGTCCTAGTGTTTAAGTCCTAGAGAACATAATCTCCTCAAAAGTGGCAGAACTGACCCTAAGAAAAATAGAGTAGCAGAAAATGCAGCTTACTATTTTTCTGTTGGCTCAATTTTATGAGTAACATTAACACCTACAAGTCGTGCCTGGCTGAAGTCTTTCAGTGTTTTCATGCCTTTTTCCTCATTCTTATAAAATGGTTATTATACAAGAGTAAATATAATTTTAGGTTAACAGTAGGAAAAGTAGTATCTCTGGACTAATATCTACAATACATTCTTTATCAGATCAGAAGTCCTTTCTGACAAGTACAGTCATCACAGAACAAATTGTCCAAAGAGAGCTGACAATAACTTCAGTTGCTATTGATGAGAAAGTCTCATTTCTCAGCTTTACCCAAAACAAATCCACCCAGAACAAAATTTCACAAACTGGATTCTTAAGACACCAGCACACATTTCCAGGCCATTGACTAGGTTCATGGCTTCAGTTCTACAGACAAAAGAGGGTATTTCAAAAGCTTAACCACAATCACTTCTTCTCAATACCTCTAACTATTAGTAAGGAAAGCCAGGTGACCCTCCATTCTGAAGTACACCCATTTCAAATTCATACTCATGATAAGAGTATGGCCACAAAGAAAAGAAAGAGATTCACACTGGATGTGAATTCTCTCTACAGCTGGCACAAGGACACATCACCACTGCAGAGAGAACATTGTATTTTTTCTACATCTACAGACATTTGGGGTTCTGTTGTGGCTATGAAAGTGTCATGAGTTTATGTGGAGTATGCTTAAGTCTACTAGAAAAATTAAGAAAAGAAATCAAAAAAATCAAGTTATACTGTAGAACTTGGACAATTGACACAACAGTTTTACCCAGAGGTACCCCATAGAATCCAAGAGAACTACCTTCAAAAGAAACCAAATAAAACTATGGTTGCAAGGTAGTGCTGTGCTTGTCCTTTCTCCAAGAAATCCAGCCCTACGTAGCTTCAAAACTTCCTGCACAAAGAACCATAGAATATCCTGAGTTGGATGGGACCATCAAGACAACTGAATTTAATTCCTGGCCCTGCACAGGACACCCCAAGACCCACACCCTGTGCCAGAGAGCATTGTCCAAATGCTTCTTGAACTCTGTGGACTTTGTCAAGCTTGGTGCTGTGACCACTTCCCTGGCAAGCCTGTTCCAGTGCTCAATCATCCGCTAGGTGGAAAATGTTCTCCTAATACCAAATCTAAGCCTCCTCTGACTCAGCTTCAGGCCATTTCCTTGACTCCTGTCACTGGTCATGAGGCCAAAGGGATCAGTACCTGTCCCTTGTCTTCCTGTCGTGAGGATGTTGAAGACCACAATGAGGTCTCCCCTCAGTCTCTTCTCCAGGCTGAACAGACCAAGTGACCTCAGCTGCTCCTCATACAGCTTCCCCTCCAGGCCTTTCACCATTCTCATGGCCCTACTTCCAACCTCTCTAATACTTTAATGTCCTTCTTACATTGTGGTGCCCAGCACTGCCCCCAGCACTCGAGGTGATGCTGCCCCAGTGCAGAGCAGAGCAGGACAATCCCCTCCCTTGCCCAGCTGGCAATGCTGTGCCTGATGCCCCTCAGGACACACTTGGCACTCCTGGCTGCCAGGGCACTGCTGACTCATGTTCAACTTGCCATTGACCAGGGCCACCAGATCCTGTGCTCTCCATCCTCTCCTTCCCTATTCTACACACAGCCAGAGTTGCCCATCCCTGGTGCAGGATCCAGCACTTGCCCTTGTTGAATCTCATACAGTTGATAATTGCTCAGCTCTCTGTAAATAAGTTGGTGCCAACGTCTTTTCACTTTCTCAGGAGCATATGTAACAAAGTAAAGAACATTTTCTCAAGAGGCGCATGTCCTCTAGCTGTGAACAAGGCCCTGACTTTATTATTTATTACTTACCCACTACTACCAGTGGGACCTCCTTCAGACTAGAAAATGAGTAGAGGGCCCAATTGTTTAAAAAGACTACTCACACATATCTGTGTACACACACACCATACCCCCTCCACTGCCTCTTTCTCAAACATAAAACCATCTTCAGTTCATTTCTTCAGATACTAATGGCATTAAAACATGAAAACACAGGAACTTCAAAGCTAATATACAAATCAATGCCAGAAAAAATTTTAAATGGGAGCAACATGGCTAAACATCTCTGGTCAGGTTTTAATACACTGATTCAATAAAAAGGTACTCCTTCAGTCATTATGTTTGTCTGTTCAAACAACATGTTGCAGCTATTCAAAGTTCCACTGGTGAAAAGTCATCTTTGTCAGATACAGAAAGGTAGCAAGAGAAGCATGAAGTACTCCTCTTTCTGGTGCAGAAAGAGATGCTCTCATTTTTTCTCAGGGCTTAGAGAGGAGTAATGAGTTAGTGCTACCCATGCTCTTAGTACACTTCATTACTTAATTAGTATGAAATGTCAAGTATGAGGTATTGCTCACAAAGACTTTTAAATATTTTAATGTGCACACTGAAGCAGCTTGCTGTATTCAGTACAAAAGCCTCAATCTACAATGCTAAGTACATTAACAAACAAAAAGGAGCTTAAAACTAAGTCCTAATGCTGATTATTTATGCCACATTATTGGGGTGTGGCAATTGCATCTTCCAGAGTCCAAATAAAACTGTTACATTTAAGCCTTTATAATAAAAGCTTACAAACACTGCTTTTGTCTGAAATTAATTATTTTGTCACATTTGTATTTTGCAGGTTACTTAATATAAGTATAAAAATATTGAGACTAATGTTGCCATGCCAAACAGACATTTTTGTGTTTACCAGAAACATCTAATGGTTTTTGTCTACATAAGTAACAAACACAGTCTAAAGGGAAGTCAGTATTATCTAAAGCATCACAGCAGTAGAGTAATTCTGAACTTGCTGAACTAACTGTCATGTGTACTGATACTTGTGTTGACAGGGATTAGTCACAGCAACATTTTTAAGACATCAGTTTACGGTGAAAGAGCAAAACGTTTGACAAAATGCCTGCAAAGGTGCAGAGAGTAAGACAAGTTGACTAACATTAGGGAATATGATAAGTCATGCTTTAGGATTTGGTAAGAGAAATAAGCTAATGAGAACATGTAGGAGCACCTTTTCTACAAATGACCGCCCATCTTAACATTGATCCAATAATTTTATTGTGTGCTGAATATGATTGAGATTGGATCATATGTTTCCAAAAAGAAAACCCTGCACCAGTGTTAAGAAACTGCTGGCATGGATTACGACCTTAACTAATTATCCAAGCTGCAAGAATCAGCTGTGATATTAATAGCTGCATTTCCATTTCATGTAGGTGAGGATCAGAAAAAACATTTACTTAGAGACACAGATACAATTAAGAAGATAAAAAAATCTTTTTACTTTACAGTGAGACTTCATCTCTAGATGCTACACCATGAATAACAGAAGAAAGCCAGCTTCTACCATAGTATAACTGCATTTCTCTCAACAGCCAGCCCTGAAGATCAAAATGCAGAAGGCTAACTCACAGCAACAGTGGATCTGAAGTACAGATGTCAAGCTTTGAATTCCTTAGCAGTTTTTCATTTGTGGGGTGAAGTGCTGGAGTTAATGCAAGAAGATTTAAATCATAGTTCAGGAATTGCATTTTCTGTTTTGCACATCTGTATACTCCTAAATTTGGACAGGGCAACAGCATTTTTAGCAGCTACTTCCTTACCCTGAAGTATGACCTGATGATACCTAAGGTCTGTAACTTGACAAAAGAAAGAAATTTCTGTAAAGTAAAAAATTTCTGTAAAGTAATGAACACTAGGAAAAAGGTTTTCACATTCTAGCTGGGAAATGAGACCAGAAAAAGAACACAGCACATCAAACTCATGGTTGCATACAAAACACCCACAACACAGTAAGAAGTCATTCAGTGTAACACACTGTAACAGCATGAGCATCCTTTTCAAGGTAATTGTGAAGCACTGGAATGAGTTGCCCAGGAAAGTGGTGGATAATAATATTAAATACCATCCCTGGAGGTATTTATAGACTTAAAAGACTCTGGTGCCTAGGCACACAGTTTAGCGGTGGACTTGGCAGTGCTGGGGTACATGTTTGGACTCAATGATTTTACAGATCTTTTTCAAAGTAAGCAATTCTATGATTTAAAGGCAAAATGAATAGTGGAATTTTTCCCCTACAACTTAATGACTGGAGGGGAAGGGGATGGACTCCAAAACCCAAGGACAAAGGCACAGTTGTGCAGTCCTCTCCCTAAGCCAATATGTTTGAAGTGATTGCATCCTCATTTAAGACTTCAAACAGAAGGCCCCATACAGCACACAGGACATACAGTGAGATTACAGCTAACATACAGAAACAGTGCACATACAGGTGCAGGCAGGATTAATCTCATCATATACATGGGATATGGGATCCTAGGTCTACTCTGGACGTATCTTCGATTTTGGATGTATGTACTGACAAGTTTTGTTTTCTTTTTCAGTTAAATAATTAATCTCCTCAATGGGTAGCTAGCTGATCACATGCAAAAGCCAATAATTAAACTCAGTCATTAAAAAGTCTTCAGAGTTGGTACAACTACCCAAATTTTTAATCTTTTTCTGCTTCTGAACTGCCAAGAAAAATCAATGGCCTTGAAAAGTGAACCTATTAAATACACCTTTGACAGTGAGTGCACTGTATGCAATCACAATTTTTTTCCTGGTAAAAACCAATATTGTACTCAGAGCCCATGCTAAATGGCTTTTTCACATTTAATAATTCCTTAACAACCAATTCTGTGTCTTTGGACTTAAAAATTAAGCTTTGAAAACGTCAATATTTAATGAGTTCATAATACGGGGAGAAAAGCTACATTTACATTTCACTAGAGAAAATATATTCCAAATTCAATTCTGCATTCTGCGTCTGTATGATAAACCTGATGAAAGCATATTTAGACACCCATAAAACTGTTACCCTGCAATAGTTCCTCACTGTATCATAACACTAATGTATCACACAATATCTGCACTGGAGAGAAAAAGAATAATCTTTTTTCCTTGAGAAACTTAAGCAACACTTTCTCACAAAGTGATTTCAGATTAATTACAATATTACACAATATCAAAACTTTTCCTGTATGGATCCCCTCAGTTACTCATATAAGTTAAGGAGGTTTATTGCTTAGTAGTTTAAAACTGTTGCTTATTGATCCTTGAGTGAAAATACATAGAAAAGTAAGTTTTAAACTATTTTGGGTTTATTGAGCAAATACCATTCAAGTAAAATTAATAGATGGTGTAATATATCCGAGGTTCTGCAATTATTTTTTGTACTTGCTAAAATAATGTTATTATTTGAAACAATTAAATGTCATGGAGAGTGACTTTGATTTGAAAAGAAACAAAAATAGTATCTTAAGATACCCACAAGTTTATAGGCAACTATACATTCATTACACTGCTGTCCCACAAACTTTGCTGTAATTAAAGATTTAATGTAAAGAAAGTAATTTTGATTTAAGCTGGTTAAATTTAAGCTGGTTAAACATGCTGATTCTTGCATGTTTTCAGGGATGTGTTCATTCTTAGGAGTTGTTTCTGAACTAACTGAAGTGACAATAATATCATGATAATACAAATAAACCAAAGAAGGTGGCTTACATTTGCTTAATTAAGAGTGATAGATAATCTCAACATTGAGTTTAAGCCCAAGTCATACAGTGCTGTCCAAACGAGTCTCCCCTTTGGCCTTTGACTGAATCCTTTAAAAACAAACATTTGGCCTCAGATTTTAACAGGAACTGTTAATTCTTCACAGTCAGCCTGGTACTTCACTTTTCAGAAAGAAATTCCCATACCCTCTCTATTACATCCCTCCAGTGGAATCTTCACTAGGAATGACGCTGGGCACCCAAAAATGCTGCTGCTTCCCTTCCTCCTCTCCCCAAACTCTGCTTGGCATATTTGGTGATAGGTCATTTGCTCATGACCTTCTTGTTAGGAAAATTTAAACTCTGAGCTTCTATTACTCCCGGGCTGGAAGTCAGGGAACAGTAAAATGGGGAAAGGCTTTTGCTGTCCACAACTATGAAGCTTTACTGGTCCACTGACCACAGCAGCTTAAAGCTGACAAATTTACCTTGTAATACAGGTAGGGAAAGACCAAAAAGTCTACATAACAAGACAGAACACTGGAATTAAGGTAAAGCATCTCACATCTACCTCTATGTTCTTAGGCACCTTAATGTAAGCCTAGATCCTCTCCAATTATCTGAAGGAACAATTATAAGGATTAAAGTACCTTAATTTTAGAGACCTCATGATGGATGGGCAAAGAGCCAAAATGTAACACATCCAGGTAATATGTAAAAATAATCCACATTCTCTCTTGAAAAATGTAATGTTTTCCAAACTAGCTTGTGTTCACAGAACTCTTAAAGCAGGCATCCACATTCTGCGTGAAATAGCACTGTTGCCGATGCTTAAACTCTTGTTAAATTTCTCCCATTTTATAGCTAATCACATTTTTATAGCAGGCATGAAGCACTCTACAAGGCCCTTGCTGAGCTGTTCCTGTAAATCAAAACCTTATTCCATCTTTCTGCTTGCTGGCAGCAGAGCAAGGTTACTTTTACCATTTATGGTTATAAAACACATCCAGCTTTTTCCCCCCTTCAGTTGCTGCCTTTTTTCCACTATTCTTTCCTTCTCTGTCTCACTCCAGGAATGATATTCCAAGTTCAGCTAAACAACTTCAGAATTCATCTATAACCTTTTTCTTGTCTCCCAGAACACTTACAACCTCATGAAAACATCTAATGTGAAGACAGTGAAACATTAATACAATATTTAGGTCAAGAGCCTCCTTCTGACCTCAAGTCGCATGGAACAAACAAAACCCACACTAGAACAGTAGGAGCTCAGAAGTTCTTCATGATAAGTTATCACTACGTGGTCTATATCAGCTCACAAAATAAGGCCCAGATCAGACTGGAGGTGCTCAGAACAATACTTTAACACTCTGAAATAGGCACTCAAACACATGAGCAAGAAGAATGAAGGAACACAGTTAAATCTTGCTATGTGACCCACCTATAAGCAGCGACCACATTCTGCAATAAAGCAAGTTTAAGAATGAGGGAGGAAAACAATTCCTAGGTTTAGATATGCTGTCCAATTACATCCACCCCTCCTGGCACGTAGGGTATTAAACTGAAACAGCCTCTATTTTCAATGACCACAGACTGAAACACCAGATTCAGTTTCTTGTCAGGTCTGGTTCCGTTTTCCTCCCCTCCAACTTGGAGCCGGAGCATCCTGCCACAGAAACAGACACTCTCTGCCCTTTCACACACCTCCACAGGGCACATTACCAGCACAGCTCTATAAGAAGCTATGTGGCATGGATGAACAAGGATGTACATTAGAAACTCCTGAATTTTCAGGAGAAAAGACTGAATTTTCAGTCAGAAAGGACTCCAGCCCACACTGCATAAGGGAGCAGTCAGCACACACGAAAATCATTACAGCAATGTTATTATGGGAGAACACACATCCAGTTACAAAAGTAAAGCAACTCTGCTGCTCAGAAATGAAGTTTTTCCAATGGACATGAAATCTACAGTGCATCAGAAAGATATGTCTATGGACTAAATCAGATTTATCTGAACATCAAGACCAGTCTCCACTTGGTCTCAAATCACCCTTTAAAAGTGTCAGCCTATAGTTTAAAATTTGATGTTCAAAAGAAATTTAAGCACAGCTTATTCTCACATTTAATTCCTACAGTCAACTTAGGCAGGCATTTGCTGCCACAGAGAAATCAGCACTGAAAAATTACTGACCTTTAAACATAACATTTCCGGAATCTTGCAGTTGAAATGACCAAGCTACAGCCAAGCTATAATGTACACTTGCACAGAAAAAGGCTTCCTAAGAAGACTTTTCCCGGTTTAACTGGGCGGCTCATGACAGCAAGCTGGTTTGTGAACCCACATCACTCCATTCTTTTTTTTCCATTCTGCCTCAAGCAGAAATCTGCAAGCAATCAGTAACAATGATGCAACTACCTGCTTATCAAGGGGGGTTTGGTTCTTCTGATTCCTGGAAGCGTGCCTTAAATAATGCTGTTTGCTTAAAAGATGTTTCATTTTGTGCATAATTTATTGTACATATTCTATGCAGATGTGAGCATAAACTGTTGTTACAATTTTCCACCTGGATATTAACAGTGACTCTACTGATTAATGGCTCCATAACTATTACATCATTCTTGACTTCATCCCTTGTAGTTAAGCATATTTCATGAACAATGGAACAGAGAGTAATCAAAGGAAATCAATTTTCAAGGTCCTAAGTTCTTGACACACAGACCACCTGCATAAGCTGCTCAAAATATCTTTGCATCCTGAACTCAAAGGCAGGATGAGGCAACGGAAGCGTTTGGAGTAAGAGCTGGGTGCTGGACATTAGGGACATGGCAGCACATAATGGGAGGGAGGGAGGGAGGGGAGCCATGCAAAACCTTGCTCTGCCTGCAGAAGTTGCCCCTCATTCCCCAGAGCCCAGCAGGACAAGGTACCAAGAAGTGAGGCTTCTTTTCACCCAGAGAGGGAGTCCCTGGGGAAGAGCTGCAAAGAACAGTGCCTATGAGGGTATCTCCATGCTTGTATTCTCTTTCTCATGATTTTCTTGCAGAACTTACGCTACTAGTAAAAATTAATAAAGTGACTACAACCCTCTCCTGTTCATTGGCTGTCCCACACAGAGGTCCTCAGAGCTGCTACCTTTACTTTCTGCCCAGGAGAAAAGGCAGAAGACTCACTGAGTCAGAAGATCTCTAGAAATATTACCTGCAAAAAGTACTTTCTGATAAGAAATTTCAACAAAGCCATCCTCTCTCACATTTAACATAATTAACTACAGGTGAATGCCTTTGAGAGCTCATCAACAAAGGCAGAGAAGGAACTTGCTATAACCTTTCAGCTCCATAGCCCCCCTATCCCAATGGCAAACCAAATCAAGCATGGGTTGCTTATTCTTCAAAAACAAAGGTCAGATTGCAATTTCATGGTAAGATCAAAAAATGCCTGGAGTAACACTATTGAGTCAATGGAGATACCCTGGATTTGCACAAAAAAATCTAGCTCATTGTATTCCAAATTGCTAAAAATGTGGTTGACATCACAACACAGCACAGTAGCTGAAAGATTTGAAGAAAACTCTACTTTCATGTGTTTTTCTGAGCAAAAGGAGCAGAAGGTTAGATTCAAATCCTACTGTCAACATGGCAAGGGTCAACATTAATATTTTCTTCTCATGTAATGAATTGTCAGAGCTCAGCTACACTGCTGTCCTATTATCTCCTGGGAGGAAGGATAAATTGGTTAATAGAGTTCTTTCCAAAAAAAGCCTTCAAAAGCAGAAACATCTGGTATGTTGATTAGTCACTATTTGGCCTGAGTTCAGTAGTAAGGCAAACTACAAAACCCATTCCCTTTCTCTTACCTAGAGAGGTCACAGTAAGAGGGATCCTAAATTTACTGAACTCATCGCTAACCGGAAGGAAGATGGCTGTGAATCTTACAGATACACTTTATTTCCTGTTCTCAGCAGCAAAAAAATGCATTCACACACACTATCAACTAATCGCCATAGGATCTCATATGGTTTACAGGAGACACAAATTCAGATAGTCAAAATATTTTTAAATGTGGCATTAAAGAAACCCAGAACATATATATGTGTGTGTGTGTATATATATGTGTGTGTATATGTATATATATATTATTTAACATATGCTGAGAGCTCAAAAATCTAAGCCTATAACCACATGAAAACTGGAAAGAGTTGCAGAAATCAAGCACCATGAATTAGACTGAAACAAAGCTGGGAGCTGAATTCAAATACCAGACGTTTGGGTTTAACTCTTCTGGTCAGTTGCCTGTTCAAATGGACTGAGCAATACTGGAACCACACCCTTTTTTTTTTTCACATTTGAGAACACTAGCATGGTTCAGCCCAAATTCAAGCCTGCCAGAGTTGGAAAATAAACATCAGAGCCCTATCAGTTTTTTCTCCCATGTTGGACTGTACTAAACAGCAGCCATTTACAAGACAAAGTACTGGTTTTTCACTCTTCATTCAAGAGAGAAGTACACACAATATGCATGAGGCACACTGTCCAAAGAGAACTGTGTATGAGATGAGATTGTTAATGGGGCAGTTTAATCATAACAACATCCACAATAGGAGTTTGCTGTTGTGACGCTCAGTATTCTAATACCAGGGGTCTAGACATCCCTAAGAAAGTCCCTAAAACTTGGGCCATCTTTCTGTGCGCATGTAATCTCTTTTCACACCTGATTTAAGGTAAAACTTAACGTTAAATGCAGGATACCCAACAACATCAAAATTACATAGCTGTTAGGTCAACATTTCACCTCCAACAACACTTATGTGGCTGAAGAGTATTTACATGCAACCTGACCCAAAGCAGTCTTGACACATCAGAAAGACAGGCAAATGCCTCTCTATCCAAAATATGCTGTCAGCACTACACCTGAAATATTAGTACCACAATTAGGGTGACCACAAAAAATAAACAGTAGTTCTTTGAACAAGCACCACCTGGTCTGAATATCAGCTGAGGCAGACAAGGTCAAAAATGATTTTTTTGAATGCATAAAAATGACAAAGGCAAGCTAAGGTTTTACAGAATTTCCTTATTATAAAATGCTTGGGTTCAAAGACAGACTACTGTTTCAACCTCGGTCTTTTAAGTTTATTTAAAATAACTTTTAAGTTTATTTAAAAGAAATTCAATATAAAATAAAATTCTAGACTACGGTCTTGCATCGAAACCTGTTTGTTTCAACAATTACTGACCACCTTCTGATCCACTGCACAAACCTCTGCTATTCAAGCAAGCAGAGAGTTAAAAAACAGCAGTGAAGGCAATAGTCTGGAACAAGGAGTTATCATTGGTTTCACAGTCATTTACAAGCAGAAGACACTAGCCATGTACTTGGAAGATTTCCTGCCCTGTCCTGCTCTTCCTGGCCAAGCAAGGACTCTTACTGAGATTTTTACCTTCCCCCCTCAAACACCTGTCAGGCTTCCTTTCCACAAAGTGGCTGTAAGAGACAAACACTTCCCCAATCCAGTGTCTGCTTCTAACTTTTCAACATTTGGAGGTTTGGGATGTGAATGTGGAAAGGATGGGGGTTTTGTGTTGGCTTTTTTCCCTTCTTCACAGGCTGTTCATGCTTGCTTATTTTCTCCACTTTCTCATTCCAAACCACAGCATCTGTGCAAGATGGATGGCACTTGGAATTTGGACATGGTTTCTTGATCAGCTCTAGTACTCCTGCAAATGACTCCAGGTTGTGCTCATGGTGACACAAAAGGTTTTTAAGACACAACTCACTAAATACAGCTGAGCTGAACATTCCAGGGTTTACAACTCAAAATAATTTGGATCAGGCACTGTAAGGGACAGGCTTCTGGCAAAAATTAGCCTAACTCAAAGCAGGGACTTTGTATTCCACAGCTAGAGAAATATACAATAGAACTTCAGTAAAAATTATGGTATGACTACAAAATATTTTTCTCAATCTGCACAGAAATAGTTAATATGCTGCAATTGAAAAAGGCTTTAAAAAAAGTGAAATATCAAAAGCACATAATACAGACACACCAAGAAGTGGTGCAATTAAACTTGTGTGATCCTTTTGTGCAAGTATTGTGCAGGTTATCTTTACAGCTGCGCAGCTTCAACACACAATTTAAGACCATTGCTTCAGACTGTAAGAAATTAATCTGTTCCTCTTAAAAGGTCCAAAATTATATCATATTATTATATGATCACCCCATACTTTAAGGGGGTGAGGGGGGAGGGGATGAACAGCACAATAGAATTATGTACTTGAATTATGTCAAAAATACTTAGTATTTTTCCATAGGAAAACTAAGTTTAATTTCATCTCAGTTCTTTTTCATATCTAGCCTCTTCTTGGTTTCTAGCAGCCCTAGCAATTTCAAAACTAGAAAACAGCTATAGTTTTTCAGGCAGTAATTTTACTAAAATTGTTAAACATTTCTCTAGGCTTAAAAATGGAAGAACATTTCCTTTAGTTTTCATTATCTATTTTTCTTCAAAATGAGCTTGTTCTGTTTACCTTCAGGGATCTTCAATATTTACTATGCATAATCGGCAGTGCTGACCAATTTCACTTTGAGGAAATAAAATTTTCAGCTTTTGTTGTTGTCCTTTATTTGTTTTTACTCTACCTGGCAAACATGCTGTTACTTGCATATAGTATTAACGTGAACCCAAAAGGGAGAAACCATAACTGGAAAATACCTTGAGCCTACAGTCTCATTAGTTCATGGAGAAAACTGAGATGTTTTGAAAATGTCATTCAGCATCTAAAATTTGGAAGTTAATTCTAACTCTATCAAGCTCCACAGTGAGGTTCATATCCCAAGACATACACTATTTTAGTCAGAGCCTATAAACTTTTATATAACAGCTAAGCATGTTTTACTGACTGAGGTGGAGACTAACAGGGTACCTCCTGACCTTCACATCTACAGCAAATAGTGATCCCTTTAATTTACAGATATCTGCTCTAGCAAAATCGTTTATTCATTTACTATGTATCATACTTTGAATGAACTCCCTGAATGAGTTTTCATATACTTCACCTCCTTCCCACGCACAGGAGAATATTTAAGCTCTGTTTTATCTCACATGTTCCTACAAAGAGTGTTCTACATGTTTCTCCATGTGCCCTTCTGCTAGCTTTTCCTATAGTTTTAATGCCTATAAAACTTGACCCTACAACAGAACAGGTAGATCAAAAGGAGGCTTCTTGGAGACACTTTACAATACCTCTTGGACATTTAAAAAAAGCTATCTTGGTAGTTGCATCATCAGAGATGCTTTTCCAGCCTGTGAGGCAATTCATATCCCGCTTTTCTTTAGACCACTATTCTCTAAAGGGAAAATCCAGTATTTTGTAGTAAAACTGGAAAGATATTATCTTTGACATCTACAGGCAGAGTCTGTCCACAGTACGAATACACTCAATTCCTCAGTGACAATCAGTTTCCAATTTACAGGTTAAAACCAGCACTATAGGAAAAATATTGGTTTGTGAACAAGTCCAACATGAGAGCAGAAAAGGGCTAGAGTCTGCAAAAGGTCACAAATAGTCCCTTTTCATGTTTAGTTCTTCTGTTTCACAGCAGTGTCAGCTGTTAGTTATAAGTGTATATGTAATATTTAAGGATTAGTCCTACAAATATCTAGGCCAATCTTTCCTTCATGACTCAGCAGAGGCATCAGAACTTAGCACAGACTAGTTCAATGCTCAAAGGGAAATCTGATCTAATATTAAAATCTAATTATTTCATCCACACCAAGCATGGACAAGATCTTAATCCTTTCTCTTTGCAGTAATTTTGTTCTGTATTCCAAGACACACTTACGTCTTCTTCCTTTCTCAACCTTATACTTCATTACGGAAATAGAGATATTTTAGTGATTTCCCTTACAGATCAGGTTTTCGGGTTTTCAGGATTTCAGTTCAATCTTGTATTGCCTTGAACTTACTCAAATCATTACACTTGTAATGAAAGATATGGATAAATCCTCAAAACAGCTACCAAGATGCTTCTTAAAGATAAACACAGCTTAAAATGCAAAGTACTTGAAATTCAATCTAGCAAAGAGATTGTATGTCGCACTTTAGTTCTTTGCAAACTGAAGGAAGGCATTTGAAATGCCAGTGTGGAAGAACTCTGAAATAACTTCATTTAAGTGAAGTTGCCTTTTTAAGACACTGTAGTACTTGTTGCCATCTCTATACAAAATAGCAGCTTTTACTTTAAATACCACAAGCTTTTACGGTGCCAGCCAGGATGGCTGGGCCAAGCTGGGTCCCTTCTCCCTTACCAAGATGACTGAAATGCCACCTAAGTGCTGCAGGACATGGACTTTGTGGACTACAAAGGCACTTGCCTCTCATGATACCTGATAGACCACATACATCTGAGAACGGAAATACCTTTAAAAAGCCCCATGGTGTTAGAAAGTGCAGCACCAGACAAATGAAGCTATTTCGCTCAAGTTTTTCTTGGCAGGTTTTCAACTCTCTAGTCTATCCTTGCCTTATTTTCACACACAAGACTTGGAACAATTCCATTTATCAGGTCTACCTAGGTGGAGCATTAAGTTGGCCTCTAAAATAAGATGGGGAGAAAAAGGAAAAGTAATGCAATTCAATACTGTTAACAATTTTCTCACTATTGTTTTATGCACGGAGGACAAAAAATGCAAGGTAAATGGGGAAAAAATCACATATGAAATCAAGATGCAAAAGACAACCTTTCAAGGCATGCTACTTGGCATAAGAAAATTTTAACCAAATATGAAAACTTGTTTTTGTGAAAAAAGTCATAATATCTCTGAATAATTTTCAATTAAACTAGAAAAGGGATATATACTTATTTTCCATAGTTTAAACCAGTTGCTAGTGCTTCATGAAAGACTGAAGAGCTTCCAGTTTTGCACATTATATTTTTATATATTATTAGAATGGCTATAATTACACATGTATCACATATCCAGCATACATCTGCTAATGGAAATATAAAATTACTCCATGTTTCAAGAAAAAGCTACGCTTCCCTTTACACCATCTTTCAAGAGTAGCTACTTTTTTACAATACCAATACTTGCTTTAGGTACTACTGGGAAAGAGTTACTAAATATGTACACTTGGGTACCTATTCACATAAGAAGAGCTTCCTAACTGCAGAACTTTTATAACAACTTTGAGAAAAATGAGTATTTTGCCTAACCACTATCATGCACTGAATTTGAAAAATGGAAGCAACATCCTTACTCTATTTTGGAATTTAGCTTGGACAAAATTCAGCTTCCATTTTATTCTCAGACATTTCAGCAAACCATAACCAAGTTATGATCAGTTTTAATTAAGTTAATGGATTATGAAAAATAAACTACCAAAAATCACACAAATCCTTTTTATTAGGGCCTTTTTACTATTTGGCTTCTAAAAACCAGTTAAGTTTGGCAGACACTTATACTTACTAAATGGCAAAAGCAAGAATAAAAGCAGTGAGAAAATATTGCCACTGGGATAATATCTAATACCTTAAAAATTTTCTCTTCTAATAAACATACCTTGCAATTATTTCAATGGTGTGATTCACAAATCTTTAAGGAAGAAATTGTATTCTTATGATCATGAAATTCCTAAAGCAACTTTGTTGAGCATTTTTAAGTACTACTGCAAGTTACATGCCACCCTTCCTGCTGTATTTTCTCTGTGCTACGTAGCTATCAAATAGAGCACATGCTCTAAGTCAGTCTTGTGCTCCAAGCTTTTGGAGAAAAATACAATTTAAGTCAGAGCCTTAACTTGATTCAGAGTATCAAACTGATGGAGATTTGTTTATTGAAATTATAAATAAGCTTTTTACATATAGAACAAACCAAAGTACAGACAAATGAGTCATTAAAAACACAGCTTAATACTGACCATTTAAACAAACAAAAAACCCCTCACCATTTTACATCTTGTTACAGTTTGCCTTCATGGCAGACAGCCATTCTGCATCATTTGTGGGTGAGGAAATGGACTGAAATGATGAATGACAGAAATGGTTTCTAAGACTCACAAGTTCCTTTATTCTCCCCAGAACAATACCTTTTTTCCGTGGGGATGTCAATACATCAGAAGTTTCTACCTGAGGGTTCAGAACTTTTGCTATCAATATAAAAAAAAACAAAAAACCAAAGCTATTGTCAGCAAGCTTAAGTTCATGGCTGGATTCTGTACTTCATGGAAAAGTTTCAAGATCTGCAGATCAACGAGCTGACATTCACAGTACATTACTTCAACTCTGTTAACCACTTTGGCATGGAGTCAGTCCTTGTACAGTCATCAAGAAGTACAGACAATAATTCTTACCCTTTCCCTTCTAGGTCCACACTCTGTGCTTGATTAATGACTGACAATTTCTCCAGTAACATGAATTGACATATTTAGCAGGGACACCATGGAAAATTCTTTGCCTATCAGTAGAAATGAAACATAGGATTTGTACAAAGATTAAGCTTATGAAAGATGGGACAAATAATTTGCAGCAAGACAACACTCCAGTAACTTTCCACCATAGGAGGTCTTCTGGAAAAGCATTACTACTCTCCCCAAGTCTCATCTTGGACAAGGGGGAGTCGTAGCAGTCTCAGAAACAGATCACACTGCAAGACTGCAAGCAGATTCTTTTCCCTGTGTTAGCAGAATAAACAGGGCACACTTTCAACACCTGAACTTGTCTACTTCTGATGTAGTGAAAGTTTTTCATCCAGAACAAGTCAAGATTAAGCTACTCAGTTACAGCTTTACTTCTCATAACAATTTAACCAGACATTTAAATTATCCAAGACAACAGTTTAACTGCTCCTAGTAATTTAATAAGCTTCAGAGCAAGCAGCAGGTAGATAGTGGTGGTCACTAATGGAATTCTATATTAAATTTATGATGCTGAAGCCCTTTTATGCTTATAGAAAAAACGGACAAGGTTTTTATGTTCCTCCTGTGCACAATATTTGGTGAATAGTCATGAGTGTTACTTCAGCAATCAAGCCTATTTTTCTGCTTGTACAAGTAGATTGTTTAATTTACAACTGCCATTATTTGTTAAGGCGTTTCTTTCTGAATAACTTTCTTTCTAATAAATTTCTTTCTAATAAACTGATATAATTCATTTCAAGTGAGACTATCAAAATCTAAAGTCTATGGATCCGGAAAAAAAAAAAAAGGAAAAAACCCCACCACATATGGTTTTTTGGATGAAATAGCATTCAAGTCTACTTTGCAACTGCACCAAGTTCTGCCAAGCAATTCCATTTCATTTTCATCTCCTGCAGGCAGTACTCCTTTCATCCATGTTTTCCATTTGAAAATGGACTAGGTATAGCCAATACGTGTTCACTTTTTCAAGAAAGTCATCAGCCACTGCTTTACACCTCCAACCCTCATGTCATCTGAGAGATCTGGCAATCAAAGCCTTCGAGATCACAGAGGCTCCTGCTGGCCAGCTGAAACTCAGCAGCACAACAGAACTGAACACTGTCCTAAATCAGTCCTCCCGAACAAGGAGAACAGACAGTAGGTCTCCAACCCAACCTTCAATACTGTGTCCAAAACTGAAGACTCCAGAGCTCTGCTCGGTCTCAGCTGGGAAGTTTTTACGTTACATGATGCACATACACAACTCTGAGGGCTCCAGAGAAATTAGTGACTCATTTGCATTTAATCCCATGACTGCAAACTGCCGTGAATGTCCTATGGTTCCATAGTCAACCATGGTGTAAGCTAAGTCATTTGTCTAGCTATCATTAAGAAAATTACAGACTTCATGCTAAGAAACTCCAGCCCAGACAAGTGATGCAACAGAACATGGCTGTGAATGTGAGCGGCTTCTGCCTCCCACACAACCAACAGTCCCTCTCATCCTCAACATGTGAACCTCAGTGCAGCCATACTTTATACACCCTTGGAGAGGATTAATTTAATTTTTATTTCCTCTCTCTGTTTGCTTTGGAAGTTTGCATCTTGAGCAATACATATACGACCAAAGTTTGGCAGCAAGAAGCCCGTAACTGTGATGTATATCATTTCAACCTGGAGAGCATATTCAAGAAAATATCAAGCTGGCAGTGAGGACAGCTTCATCTCACATTCAGAAACTGGAAGACTGGGAAAGGCAAGACATTTCCAGGAGGGAAATTTAAGATGGATGGAGTTTGATATCATCCCTGTGACTGAGGGAACACAGTGCTTAGCAAAACAAGCTTTGACCATGACAGAGAAGCAGGTGGCAGGCATACAGATCTTTAAAGGCCTTTCCATCATCCAGCAGGTTTCTAGTATGCTGGTTACTGGTACCTTCCAAAGCTTGCCAGAGCAATGGTAAAACCAGGGCCATGCAAACAGGTATTACTACTGGTCCACTTTGCATGTTTGAATATAACACTAGATTGACGAAAACAGTAAGTATTTTCTCTAATATTTTCCAGTGAGAGGAACAGTAATGAACTCTAAACTGTACCATTTCCAATTTAAGCATCACTTAAACATTACAAATTTAAATCTCAACTTTTATTCCACCAGCTGTCCATCACAAAGAAGTTAAAAGCATGTATAATATGCTATTCTAGATACATAGTATTCTATTCCATGCAATCACAAAATCATGCTTCTATGATAATACTTCTGAACCTGTAACATTCTATGCACAATAGAAAACAGCTTCTAGTAGATTTCAGCTAAACACAAGGACTTTCTTTTTTGCTTATTCATGCTGTTTCTATGTAGCTGAAATGCATTTGCTCAGCTGAGTTCTGTGGTACCTCCCTGCAGTCATAAACTCCAATTTATGAGTGAAAAAGGCATTATTGCCTGGAGCAAAATAATTCATCCATCCTGACACAGATGCTTTTTCAAGGATTTTCTAGCACACAAGGGTTCCTCATTGTGCACAAATTCAAAATTATCCATCACAACCTATTCCTGTAGTCCTAGTGTACTAGTCATCTAGCATTTAGATTTCCATGCACCTAGAATTGGCAGGATTCCTTTTATTACACCTCTCTATTAGTTTTTCAAGATTATGTTGTTGCTTCCACCAGAAGCTTTCTGTAAAGAGACACAAGTGCTAGAATGGCCTACATTTGCCTTAATGTCTTGCTATCACTGCTTAGCAGTGTGTTATCCCTACAGATGACACCTAAACCTACACCTACAACACTGCAGCTTTATTTTCAGCTTTACTATCTTTGCTATCTTTTATCATCACTGCTCCCTTTTCCCAATCTAAATTCAGTGCCTTTAGTTGGAGCAGTCCCTTCCTCCCCAAAATAAAATTCAGTTTGGTGTATCTGTGATACAGAATCAAAATAACTTGCGAAAGAAATTGCAAAAAAAAAAATTAAAACACAGTCCATTCAGACTCAGTCACAAGCTCAATAGCAGAGCTAAATATGACCATTCCATTAAAACTGAAAAATTAGGCACAGATGAATATGAGTTATCAGGTTGAACTCCAGTCAAAAGTTCACAAAAAAAAAAAAAAGGGAGGGGGTGGAATAAAACCTGTTTAAAATCAGTGTCAGTTTCCTACACAGTATTTCACCTAGACTCAAGATTCCACATGCAATGTTCAAACACTGAGAATAAGACCATGTATTTCAACACCTATATAAAAGCTTTTATTTTTAACTTTTAAGCCTTTGCCATGGAGTGATTCATGGCTTGAGCACTGCTATCTGAAGACTATCATGCTCTGGATGTGTAAGACAACATCATTTACAAGATGGTGCAACATAGTTAAACACCTGGTTTTCCCTGGCCTTGTTCCGTCAGCCTACAATTCTTTCCTCAAGGAAAAGGAGGAAATTATGATTTTTCAACTACTTCCAGATGTTTAAATGGCAATGGCTCTGACCAGGATACCTGATGCTTCAAAAGCTCCAGCTAAGTTGCACATCCACATTAAGCAGAATTAGATTAAGGACATCTGGCATGGCAAGCAAAGGCATCATGTCACACTTCCAGAGCTCTGCACAGGATGCCTTGACAAACTGGGGGCAGGAGTGTCCTTCATTTAGATCAAATTAAGACAGGCATGGTGTACAAATGAGGATGTTAAGCCAGCATGTCAATGAAACAGCACAGGAGCCTAAACACTTGCAAGCTCAGTAGAAGATCTAATTCTGAGCTGAACACACCATTAACAGACCACAAGATTTGCCCACAAAACTGGGGCAGAACTGAAAAGATTACAGTGCAAGGAGAAGCAAACTTTTTCCGTTGATATTTCAACCACTTTAGTATTAAAAAAATACTCCAAGTCAGAACAAAATTGATGTTACTTGTTTAATTTTCAAGAAGCAACCAAGGCAACAAAACCTTTCTAGCTTTCGAGTAAACATGCACACACCACAAACTACTGCAATACAGTGTTAATGAGGTGAGGACTGACGACGTGTTCGCAGTTTAGCATCCTCCCATGCCAAATTTCTTGAAAATTCCAATGCACACACAGATGGGAAGAGTTGAAGCTCATCCAAATCTTGAATTTAGCTTCCTGGACACTAGTAAATGAACACAAACAGAAATAAATAACCCTCTAACACATAAATAGCACCCTAGCACCTAAAATACACATATTTTTCTTGCTACAGAGAAATGTGTCAAGACACAAATGGAGACCAGTGTCATTTCATACCAAAGATGATCTTGGCCTGAGGTTAAAAGGAGCTGAGAAACATGCCTCAGATTTTCACTTAAGTTTAAATTATTTTCTTTTCATAGAGACTTTGTGTAATGATTGATCACTAGCTACAGTTTATCTCACTATTTCACTGTGAGTCCTTATAAGAACAGCTCAAGCTGTTGTTGATGGGACATAACCATAGGTTCAATGACTCTCAGACAATAACTGAACTCCTTCAAGTTTTGAAGAAAGATGGCCTCTCTTAGAATTTGAAATTAGTGACACTTCCTCTTGAATTATGAGTAAAGGTATATTTAATCCAAGACAATGAGCAACATTTTCAGACTGGTATGTGAACTATTTTTTAGAACCACACTCACAATCCCAAGATAAATATCATTAAGTTTCACACAGAGTTTATGATTTATGTTTTGGATTAAGGAAGTCTATCTGGTTACCCAAGTAATATCAGATTCCAAAGATTCACCATTATTACATTTGCTATTAACTAAACTATCTACTACTACTGGTTTTACTGGCATGCACTGGCTAACCATTCAGGCAAAAAGTCACAATTTCCATGAAGGGGCCCAAAAGAAACACTTTGTCTTTTCTGCAGTATCTGAGCCTGCTAACTTTATAAGCATAATAGATCATATTGAGAAATAGACAGTAGAAAAAAAAGGTTTGATCACACATACTTTTAACTTTTTTTTTAAATTATTACTTTGCAGATACTGTTTTTCAGTTTCTTTTACCTAGTTTTACTGCTTGCAGTTCCAACTACATTTCTTTTTTCCTCCTACTAGGCAAATAGTATAGTTATTGTTTAGTTACAGTTTTATTATTATTTCTCCAAAAATAGTACAGAATATCACATAGTTAAACATTGTTGCTACTATTTAGAATCAGGAAAACGTTTAACAGTGAAAGTTCATGGCATATTGTCCTTCTACACTCATCTTATTTCCAAGATACATGAGAAAAGATCTTTCTCTGAGACAAGGATATATAAGGAGTTGATCTAATATTTTATGCTCCCATTTCTCTAAAATTAGCAGGTGCGACATTTAAGCAGCATTGAGACAATTACAGTTCTGAATTAAAGCACAAATGAAGGATAGTAAGAATTTACTCTAATAGTCTGGGCATTAACACCAAATTCAAGAGGCTACCCTTGTGCTTTCACTTTAGGCTTCTGTTCATATCAAAACTGGAATAACCAATACCAGAAATTAGGACATGAGATAAATTACATCAGTTCTGAGCCTCGTTTTCTTCAGTTCAGAGCATTTGTCTTCTGTCTAATCCAAAATGAGCATCTGTCAATAATCATGACAAATAGTTTCTCACAACCAAATCTCATCTTTGCCTCAGAATCTTCACAGTCTTCTCCTTATGAGCAATATTTTAGAAACACCTGGTATCATCAAAGCAACACACAAAAATATTAGGTGGGGATATTTTATGTGTGGTTTTGGGCTTCTTTTGTTTTTTTGCCATAGAGAAGCACACATTGTAAACAGAATTTAAAGTATGTGAAAGGATTAACACATCAGGGTGAGAAGATACCAGTTCTCTTTCATTCCAAATAGCTATTTAATAGGATTAGTAAAATCTGAACCCAGTGACTGAATGGCAGCGCTGTTATTTTGACTTGGATACATTTTCATTGGGAGTGACATTCCTAGCATAGTCCAGCAAATATTCATATTTCAGTAAATGCTACAGGAGTCTGTCTTCTTTAATTAGACAGTGGCAGAAGTGATCTTTACAAAAAGTTGAAGGAAGAGAAGCAGATTCATCATTCATCTAATTCCATTTCAAAAGAAAGAAAAGTAAATGTTCCTTGAGGATTTTTTCCTCAAAACATATTTAAGTAGTCTGTCAAATTAACAGCACCAACTGACACCCACTGATGTCAGTCTTTTTTCATGGAACACAAAAAGGATATTCAAAATTGTGAATTTTAGCCAGGTCCAGAATAATGTCCCATTAAAACCAGGCACATCAGCTTCTTGATCAGCTTCAAATGTTTTACATGGCAAAAACTTTCAGAAGACAAACCCAAGGCTGGACAGAAAAGGTGTACTGCAACTGAATGTGAGGTATGAGGGCATTAAACGAAATTTGAGAAACTCTACAGGGACAGCGAAGGGAAAACACATTCACAGCTAAAATCAAATTGAGCTGTAATTTTGCCTCAGATTACAAGAAGTTACTAAAATCTTGTTTTGAAAGTGAAAGAAAAGCAAGAGTAGGAGAGCATTTTCACAAAGCAGAGTTCAAGCTAATGGTTTATCACAGCCCACTGAAAAGAAGGGTCACACAAAGAGTTTTCCAAGCTAGAGACCACAAAAGGCAGTTCTATTACAATTTTATCATTTAAACCACATTTGTGCCTGTTCTACAAGGAAAACAACCACAGAAGTCCTTCCTTGACCAAGGGAAATTACTGCTTCGAACAGTGAACAGTTTCTGAACTTCTGGGTGCCACATGAAGTTTTTATTGGTCAAATGGAAGCTCAAACCCTACCTGACAAGGCTTACAAATGTTTATCTTATGGGGTGGAGGTAGGAGATGTTGATGTATCTAATAAATAAGGAAATAATCAATGTTTACATATGTCTGCATGGACATATAAATACCTTCAGATTAAGCAAACACCACAGCTGGAAGAAAGAATTTATTCCTACTGCCCATATCCTTGAGATTTCTTACTGTTTTTCTTTCAGGGATTACCATGCAGCATTATTTACCTATAATGAACAAGGTAAAAAATTCCCACAAACAATTAATAGTAGGTTACAGTGCTGTAAAATTTCACTCAGATATACAAAAAGGAAATGGACTTCATGTTAGGGAAAAATAAAAGCAGTGTAGATTAGATTAGGCCCTGGTAAACCCCAAAATTTAGTAATGGTAACTATTATAAAAATTTAAAATGGAGATTCATGACGTGTCCAAGTCATTGCAAGCATCATGACAGGTTACAGTCATCCAGAAAAGCCATCAAGCTTCTTCCCACTCACTCATTCACATATCCAAGGCTGCATAAACACACCACAGGGAGGTTACACGCCTATGAAAAGTCTCTGTACTTTGTGGGAGGGTAACTCAAACTGTCTGATCTGAAGTGACTACAGAATCTTGCAAACAGGCATTTATAATGCATCTCTAAGGAAATGCTGCCTGCCTTCTGGCACATCTATGTACACCCAAGAGGACAGAGTAAGGAAATAAAAACCTCCCAGCATAGTATAGCTGATAGGTTGCTACAGGCACTTGTTTTTCTCTATCAAAACAAAATCTTTTATTTAAACTGTTCATGCCACAGTTTTACTTTGAGGTTCAAGAGTTACAAACTCCCAAATCCATCATCACAGCTCAAGACGAAAACTGTCCTTAAATGTGAAAGAAGTATCACAGTGGCCAGTTAGTGACCATGCATCAGACACACCACCACAAGTTGTATGTTCAATGTGAGGCTGATTAAGGCTAGAGGAATGTGTAGATGGCAAATCATCAGATTATACCCATGCCCACAACTTCTGCTCATGCTTCCAGCCTAGTTTGCTGTAACTGCCTAAACCAATGATGATCCAGCAGTCAGAATTAACAGGAGCATAAGAATTATCATTATCCACTCTTGAACTGCCATTTATCAGCCAATTTCAGTACATACTTTTTAAGGAAAATCTGGGAATGCTGGCAGAAATGAGGAGATGCCAAACTTGAGAAAAACACAGTAGCAGGAATATAGTATAATAGCCAGAAGAGAAGAACAGAATGGCTCAGCAACTCTAAGCAGATATTTCTCAAGCATGCTGCTAGTTTTGGCACTGTTGGTGGTATCAGTCTTAAAAATTATGCAGTCATTTGACAAGCCGACATTAAAAGATAAGATATATGAACATAAGGCAGGATATTTTGTGCAATAAATTTAAACTACAGCATCTTAACAGGGATTGTGAAGTTATATTCAAAAAAATTGCTGTTCCAATTTTATTTCATTATTTCAATCAAGAACTAGAACTAATCTGAAGGAATTTGCTAGTCTCAGTTCATAAATTCTGAAAAATGGATAAACCTGACATATTTAAATATGCATTATCAGGTTGTATATATTCTTCAAGAAGTCTTAGGAGACGGTCTGCCATTCAAGAAGGATGGGGTTTTGACTAACAAATGCTGGGCATTCATCATATACTTCAAGATGACTTCACTTTTCAGAGAAGGAAACTACTTCAGACAGCTATCACAGGCAATAACGGGAGGAAGAGTTAAGTGTCAGAACCTCCCTGTGATAGCAGTATTTAAGCAGTTTGGTACAGCACGTTATCCAAAGAATTACATTTGGGATCTTGGATGCCTTAAAATCAGATTTACAGTTAATTGAATAAACTGTAATCACTCCTACCAAGCATCAGACTTGACTTGGAAAAGCTAATGCCAGGTTTTAAAATTGGGATCATTTCTCTCTAACTGTACTGTAAGTGCATTTGCTCTGGTGGGTCTCACATTTCAGGCAGCAGATCAAATGCGACTGCAGTTTCACGTACCTTTCCAATTTGTTCTTAGTATTGTTTGGGCAAGTTTTAAACATTTGGCTATAGCATTTCAGTACAAATTAGCCAGAATAACATAAGGTTTCAATTTGCAGTTTTAACCTTGCCAATGTCCCAACTACTTTTGCCTTGTATTTGAACTCTAATTTAAATGCTGATTGTAATGGTATTGTTGTAATTAGCAGAACAGTTCTGCAGGAACACTGCCTATTAGATAGCAAAAGCATATCAAGATGTGGTTAAGCACAAAAAAATAGTGCTTAAGAGCAAGCTCTGTACTATTTTGTACCTTCACATATGGCTTGAGGTGATTATATTTGTGTATGCATTCAAATATGTTGGTTAAAGGAATTAAAATAGTGAACTCTGTTTATTCAGCCAAACTGTTTATAGTTAGGATTTATTAGCTGTCACGCCTCTCAGCCCCTTCTTACTCCTCCTCAATCTTTTTGGCTTGAAATGATTCTGTTTTGGCACATTTTGCAATGCAACATTTCACTTTTCTAGAAAACTCCCCTGTTAGAAAAGTAACACAAAACCCCAGGAAACTTACCTAGTCTCCTGTTTCACTACCAACTCAAAACAGTCACAGTTCATTCAAAGCCAACTGAATCTCTGCCCATTTCCAAGCAAGCAGGGGCAAATTCAGGCATTCATACCAACTTCTGACACACTTGGGCATAGAGAAAGCCTGCTTTGATAGAACTTCAACAGAAGAACTGAGAGCCCACACATCCAGTGAGACACTACAATGACATGAGGACAGAGACAAAAAGGAAGAGTATTGCCATCAAAAGAAGAGGAATTTATATATATATATTTGCATTAATCCAGAAAGAACATCTATAGGTTTTAATTTCTGATACTGGGTTAATAAACTTCTAATGTCAAAGAGACAACGAAAATAAAAATGGTAAAGAACTGAAGTGGGAAAAGATTTCTTAACAGGTATCAGATGAAATAAGGGATCTAAAAAGCTCTTTCTGCCAAAGGGATCATCAAGAAAAATCAGTAAAAAACTGCTTCTCTTTTGAGCAATAGTCTTTTGCCACAACACCCAGTTCAGTGCCCCAAGAAGCTACACAAACAACTCAAAAGCTTCAATGGAACTCTGATACACCAAACACAGCTACCCACCTATTTATGTGAACCATAATACGCAGAAAGGATACCTATTTGCAAACTGGTTCTCTAAGATTTTTGTCTCCCTATGAAAAAAAGATCAGGACTGCACTCATCTGCATATCAGTTTGAGCTGATTCTCTATCAGGGAGCATTTAAAATACAAAAAGCATTCAGAAGCAAAGAACCTACTCCATCTTCCCAATTTTTTCATATTGTCCATCACAGTCCACAAGGCAAGAACTTCTAGTCTTAAATTCATTGAATAAATCAAGAATTACTCGGAGATACAAAAGATACCACGTGTTTTGAAAGAATGTGATTATGAAACCAAAAGAAATTAACAGAATTACATCCCCCCGAAAGTATCCTGTATCAAGTACTTTGTTCCCTCACTTGTAAGGTGAAATGAGAGGCACACAACCAAAATAAATTTGTGTTCAAGAAATGTCACTTAATATACTACCATGTAGACCAGTGATAAGCGTTTTCTGCTACTGAGGTCAATTTTTTTCTGGAAAAAAATTTTTCTATATAGAAGCTTCATTGGCCAGGTCTCACAATAAAAGGATGGCCAACAGCCTCAAACACAGCCTGATCAACCTGAGCCAGAATCATCTTGCACAGGGTACAGTAGCACTTTCACATGAGTAATTAAAGCATTACATATTTGCAAAGTGCTACATTTTCACATAATTGCCTCCCAAGATGATTTAATGGAGGAATGGCTTTTAATAAATGTTATTGTTCCCACCGGGCTATAGGCCCTGCTGCTCTGAGAATCAAAGAATCACTTAGGTTGGAAAAGACCCTTGAGATCATCCAGTCCAGCTGTAAACCCAGTGCTGACAAGTCCAGCAGAACCACTTCAAAACCCAAGCAGAACAGGAAGGAGTATACAAGAGGAAAGGCTTGTCCAGTACACACCTAAACTACAGGGGAAATACCTCTTGTGTCAAGATGCATACAAACAGGTACTGCCAAACAAATGCATTTGTTCTCTACACTATACATATATTGCAGTGTACTCTAGAATTTGAGTACTGCAAAAGGAGAAAAAGTAAAATACTTACTCTTTGAAGGTCCCTAGAAGTCAACCAAAAACAGATAAAATTTTAACTTCTCCAGAATACAGCAGCTGGCTTCACCATATTTTTGCAAAACTCAAAATAGTAAGATTTAACGGGATATATTCAGAAGTACTTCACAGCACTGAGCCCCTCTGCTAAAATAGTGTTTTGCTTCAGACCTAATCCTTCAATTCAATTCTACAGAAACTGAGAAATAAATCAGAACTTATACATTGAGCTCATACATGAGCTCTCAATTTAAAGCTGCCTCTGGATTACATCTTAAAGGCTCTATACCTGAAGTGAAAACAGTATTGATTTTTTTATTTGAAAAACAGTCAGTCAAGTTAATACAAAGCATCCAGCTTGGACATAACATTCCATGCTTTGCAGGTAAGTGTTAGAAGAAAATTCACCATATCAAAGTAAGCCCATACAGAAACAGTCATTCAGTCTAATCTTCTAAATCAAGTTTCAGACAATAATATTCCAGCTGAGACTGTGTCTAGCAAATTGCATTTAAATGGCCCACAAAAATCCATTTAGTTTTTCACTTGCCTGAAGAGCAATGGGGGGTTGTAAAAACTTACGTGTTCTCAAGTTTCTAACTATAATTGATTGATAGGCTACAGAATTGCAGACAACATCTGAGACTAGAAAAGAAGGAAAAGGCAGTGTATATTTGAAGCTAAAGAACACTGTATCCTCAGGAGACAGTATGGAGGCATCAGTGTGCATGCACACCAACAGGCTACCACACTTCCTTCTGAGCCAAGCTGTAGCCAAACAAACAGGTCTCTATAGCCTGTGATTTACACAGAGGACCAGAAACCTGGTGTTTGCAACCTTCCCTTCACTGAAATACACCAAGTGAGATCCACTGGACTCCAGTTTTGGCACAGTACAGCCTCACCTTTGCAACCCTCTCAAGTGCATCACTGGTACCTCAAAGCTCAAATTCAAAGCTTGAATTTAGGAAGCTGCATGGTCTGCCAGGTACTGTCTGCTTTACTCTGTGCAATGAAAACAGAGCAGTAGTTACCTCTCCAATGCATCACTGAGTGAAGCTTGTTGGGCTAAGGACACCAAAACACACTGTCCTCCTCTGGGGGACAACGAGCAGCTCACCCAGACACATTCAATAGTGTGCCCAATATTTTGTCTCTTTGAAACATAAAATATCCCACAACTCTACAGATGCTCTAAATCCACAATGTGAGGGAGGGTACCATTATTTTGGCTATAACTGCACCATCCATGTCCGTCAAGAGAGTTAACTCATGTTGCCTTAACAGCATATCTAGGACTGGAACAACACAAGCATCTTGTTATCCATTTCTGGTACCCATTCTGTAGAGAACCATCATGGAAACTTGACAGATAACGTGGTTGTATTCATCAGGATGAAGAGTGTGGTTTGATTGCTTAAACTGGTAACACCTGCAGTCAGATACTTCCTGAGGTGGTTTGCTCTTTCAAGCAAGAGTCCTGATTGACATCTTTTTGCAGTCCTTGGGAATCCGTACTCAAGTAGTGCTTTACATGACTGCTTCTCTGCTGTAGAGTACCGGAGTTTGGATGGATCAGTCCCACAAATCTCCTTTCTATTTGTTTCAAGGCATACCATTGATTCAGCTTCAATGAGTGTTGTGTTACCTGTCTTATAGAAACAGAAGACAAGCTGTACAGAACTGGAAAGAATTAGGTTTGTTTGAAAAGCTGGAAAGCAGAAGCTGTGGAAGGCCTTCAGCCCCAAACAAACATTATGCTCTTCACAGAGCTGGGCACTCAGGAATTCAGCTGGCAATATAAATTCAAATGATGCAAAGAAGCTGTCTGCCACTTGCTCAATCAGGATCATTTCCTATGGCAATGGAAGTGAAAAAGAGTCCACCTGCAAAGTTTCCAGGTCCCTCCCACACCAAACCTAGATGCATACAGCTTGCCACACAACACATGGCTCATTCATAGGACAGCACACAGTGCTATGAATTTACAATATAGGCAGAATTGGAGAATTCTGTTCCTGCAGTAAACAGTCTCTGGTGAAAAGAAACATACATGCACCCATCTCTGTGGTGGGCAGATACTTCCGTACCATGGCAAGCAAATGTTAGAGTGGAAAAGGTAAATCTAACAAACAGTTTAAAAAATGTTATGCAAACACCAAAAATAAATGCCACTGCTTGTACAGCATCTAACACAATCAGACTCCTTAGCTGGTCCCTGGGCATCATTCTATAACTGAACAGGATAAAAACATTTAGTCCTGTATGCACAGAACTCAAGTCATCTTGTGGAAGGTAAGAGTCTTTGAGATCAGCTGAATCCTCCTTCGGCATAAGTCTACTGTTCATGGGGAAAAGAAGCAGCATTAGTAAAAAAATTCTGCCTTTGCAGAATCCTTACGCTCCCTGGTTATGACATGCAAAATATCTGCCAAATTATGCAACAATCCACATTAAGGTAATCTATATTAAACTGATCCACATTAGTAATTCCTCAGGAGAAAAAAATGGTAGGAAGGTAGCAATAGCACAGGCTGAGGTAGAAGCTACTTCTGAATCTGTTGTCAAAATAAGTGCTTGTTAAATCACACTACTCCAGGGCACAGAAAAATTAGGCTGACATCTGAAATTGCCTTCAAGTACGGAATACACAACTAACACTGCTCTGAACTCTGATCCTGCATGTGAACTCATAAAAACATATTTTTACTACAGCATCTGCTGGCCTGCTTTTAAGCCTCTCTGACTAATGAATTAATCAGCTGTAAACTAGTGGTGAAGATTTCAGGGTCAACATTAGTATTCACTGGCTCTACAAAGTGCTAATTAAGAACATAAATCTTAGATATTAGTAAAGGATTATTTTGCATTATCTTATTTGAACCAAGGGGAAAAAAACCCCATGCTTTACAGACTGAAGCAGAACAGAAATGTAGAGCAATTATTAAGTGCTGACTTCAGAGTTTCCATTATTCTTTTGTGGTTTCTTTTTTTTTTCATTCCTGACCATCATACAGAGAACACATTTCCTACATTTATTTTGTGTCCTGGTAATTCACCTCTTTCTCAGGTTCCTCAAAATTTTGAATCTAAGGTTTAGAGAAACATGAAGTCTACTATTCAACTTAACATTATTAATCATTTATTTGTTTATTTTTAAATGTATTGGCTGGACTGAAAAGCACAGATTCTAAACCAGTATCTCTCATGATTCATAGGTGCCAGACAGTCATTCATGGTATGGGATTATGCACACCCAACAACATAACTCTTGTGATTTATGTGCTTATTTATTATTTACATGAACTGCTTTTACTGAACAGATTCTACAGCCATAATCACGCTTGCCAAATAAGAACTATTCAAAAGTCTAAATTCTTCTAACCATAACAAATAAAGCTAGACTGAGAGCAACCAGAGCTTGTAACTTAACTTGTAGTGACAGAAGTGTAAGAAATCAAAATTATTATTCAGTATCTACCAAGTATAACCAATTCATTATGACAGAGTTGAGCACAAATACTAGTTTAGGCATATAAATGTACAATTTTTTTAAATCCTTTTAGCTTGCATGACTAAACTACATATAGTTATTTCCTCTAAGCCTTAAAAGCTGCAATTGTAAAAATTAGGGCAAATAGACCTCCATTTAACAGTGCACACCTACTCACTTATAAGAAGTCAGAATAGAAGAATCAGCATTTCTCTGTTCACAGGTCAGTTAATACAACATTGTACTAATACTGACAGAGAAGACATCTCCTTCCCCTGGACATTAAAAATCTAGTCCTGGGTGATGGCATACTCCAGTAATTGTAGGTGAGGTGTACTGACCTAACTAAATCTGTGTCAGCTGTTCATGTGCAGAGCTACACTTTCGAAAAGTTAATCTCAAACAACTCACATTTTCTTGGTGTTCACAGTAAGAAAAGAAAGAGGCTGATATTTGACCTAAAATGTATGTCAGAAAGCTCCTATCAAGCATATTCTTCAAATATGACTGCAGAATCAGGTAGTATAAAATCTAAAGTATAAAATCCTTTGCTGAAAAAGTGGCACACAAAATTACTTCTAATCCTCTAAGGTTCTGCAGAAGCATCTTAAATCCCTTGTCACAAACTTAAATCAGAAACTGCCACAGACAGAAGTGAAAACTGTTTAAAAGGAAGAACTGTTTTTGAATTCCTAGCAGACCAACGCTACTGTACGTAGAAGGAATGAGGAGGAGGGGTTCCTCTTCTGAAAACTGCTAGGATTCTGCTGGGGGCCTGAGCTGGGTAATGAGTACCAGCTGCCTACCTTCACTGGTAGCTGCATTCTTCTGGGCTTTGGTGGGTGTGTGATCCGTACTTGAACTCACGTCGGATGAGATGCTTGAGCTGCCCTTGCCTGCAAAAGGAGAAAGGGGTGGAGAGGGAGGGAGGGAGAGAGAGAGAGAACAACCATGAGTATCAATTCTGAAATAGAAAGACCTTCAACATCTGAACCTGGAACAACTCCAGGAAGCTTTAAACTAAGTTTAAAGCAGCTGATGCTCATTTTGTACACAGCAGGGTAGGAGTTAAATGTACTATAACTTCCAGTATGTGCATCTTCACATATATTAAGGCTGGAAATAGCCTCCTGTGCCACAGGGCCTCTCACTGCATATTTGCTAAGCTCCATTGTAAATGAAATGTTTGTGATGAACAACATTAGAGAAACTTAAATGCTCAGTTTATTCATTCAAATACCTCCAACACAGATGAGGACAAATGGTTAAGTTCAAAATATATTACACGAGTTTAGATTTCTGGTTTACGTGTTCACATCATGTATTCTAGTCACTTGGTCATGTGAAAACAAGAGTAAGGTAGCTGTTTTCTCCTTCACCATGCTCACTGCATGATGTAATACACCATTTCAAAACTAACTTCTCACTAATGGTGGAAAGTTTTTAACTGTAAATGATAACCTATGGATGTTTCTTCTCTTATTTGCTCTCTTAAAACCTTTCCCTGAGTTCCCTACATCAATGTCCTCAGACCTATATGAGGGAAGTCAAACTCTAGATTCAAGTTACAAGCAAAAGAAATCCAAAACCAAACTAAAAATTAACCCAAATAGATACTACAGAAGAACAGAGTTAGCTAAACCAAAGCTGTATTTTTGTTTACCTGTGAGGATCTAAGGAGGAGTCACTTCTGTTTCCCTTCACTCATTCTACTCAATCTCAGTAATTACTAACAGGGAATACATTCTACTCCACAGCAGGAAACAGACCAACCACCCAATAAGCAATAAGTGAGATAATTCTAGGGAGACGAAATGCAGTGAATACTGTTACATTTTAAGAAGTTACCTATCCCCACAATCACTGCACCACTGAAGCCTTTAGGACCTGTGTTACTCTTTTTACCAAAATTAGGCTGTATGCAGAAAGCTAACTGACACCAAGTTTCTGTCACTTGAGTAAACCTATAATCACAGGAATGTTAGCAAGAGACTTTTCTGATCTGTTATTTCAATCAAGCATTCCTTGGGGTTCTGGGTTACAGTATGCCTGGTTTTCATAACATTTAGATGTAAGGGAGAGGTCTGCTTTCTGAAGGTGCCACAACAGAACAAGGATTTAAGTTTTAATGGGAAACGACTGGAGAATGTGCAAATGTAGATTGCTTCACAACCAAGGTACTGCCACTTAATCTGTCAGCTAGCCTAGAGAATCATTCTCCACAGAAAGTTGCTTAAGTTAACATTCTTAGACTTGAGAGATGATTATGAATTGAACTGGAGTGAAAGGATATTAAAATGGCCAGAAGGAAATAAAAAATAAATGGCTAAAACTAGTATTGGGGCAGGGTGAAGAGAAAGAAAAAAAGTGTATTTCCAGTGATTCACTAACTGCTTTTCACATTCCTTTAAAAAGTTAAGCGAAACCAAGAAGCAGTGATTCTAGAATATCACTTCAATTGCTGTCAAGCTGTGACATTAGTTGGAGTAATGGACTGTGGTCTTTATAGAAATTACTGCCCCAAAATAGCTCTCTGGCAAAGGCAACTGAGTTTGTGGTAGAAGACAGGCAGAAGAAAAAAAGGAAGGATAGATGCTAAATGCTCTTTCCCAGGAAGAGGCCGAAGAACATGAAACACCTGCAGCAGCTGATAATCAAATAATTACTGACAGGAAAGGTATTTAGATGGTATTGCCACTACCAGCAACTCCTTATGTAACAAAAACTGCAACTGCAGAGCCAGCAAACAAAATTCCAAGGGGGATCAGCACTCCTTAGCAGATTAATAGAAACAAAACTAAACAGACTAACTGGAAAAATTATTTCCTCAAAGCAAATAAACAGGATTTCCTCTAAAAAAGAACTTATCTTTTTCAGGGGGAAGGGAAGAAGGAAAGGAAGTCAGTGATACCAAATAACAGCAGAGTTGCTATATGGTCATATCTGGCATAAAATGTTTTCACAAATTGAATGCTTCCCAGGCTCCATACTTCCCCATGAACAACAGTAGGCCTATTTATCCCAAATACAAGCACACCTCAAAGAGCATTACCAAAATATTTCACCCACTGTAAGCTACTAATAGTCAGTACATCTAGTAGCAACATATTTACAATTGCACACTGCTACAGAAATTGTGAAATGCCTGATATAAGTGTAGATATTTATCATTTAATTCTACTTGAACTTTAAAATATCTTAACACCTTGCAAGAAATTAAAACTAGAAAGTAAGAAAAAAAAAAATCCACAGTTACTGCTTTGACTGGGTACAGTTCTACCAGTAATTATATTTTTAGATAGAATCTTTTCTTACTGTAAAAAGCCCCCAAACAAACCTTCTTCCTTATTGCCTACTCTGAAACTCTCCATTCAGATGAGGGGGAAGCAGGAGATACCTGCTAGTGTCTCCTTTCTAGTAATTTTTTTCACTGAAAATTTCTAGTAATTTTCAATGTGTTTCAAATAGACTAGCTGACACTATATATTGCTTATTTTGGTTATTTTAGTGCAAAACAAAGCTTCTAGTAGGCTAGATTTGGCTACTACAGATTCATGTACACATTCCAGAGGTAAACCATAAAAGTATTTAAATATTCTCCAAAAAGGAAAGGCTAGGAGAGCAGCAGCTGTTCAGCCCAGAGACTGTAGTTGGCCTCTTCTCCAAAGTAGGAAGTGACAGGACAAGAGGAAAAAGCATCAAGTTGTGCCAGGAGAGGTTTAAGTTTGATACTAGGAAAAATTTCTGCACCAAAAGGATGTTCAAGCATTGTAACAGGCTGCCCAGAGAAGTGGTGGAGTTCCCTTCCCTGGTGGTACTTGGAAGACACCACCACCATGTAGCTGTGGCGTTTAGGAACGTGATTTAGTGATGGCAACGCTGGGCTCACAGTTGGACTCAATTGTAAGGGTCTTTTCCAACCTAAATGATTATATGGAATATTTGAATCACAGAAATTCAAAGACTGCCGATTTCACTAACACCATAGGGAAACTTAAAGCACAGTATAACATTGGTTTCCAGAGACCAGATCCTCTCCAGTTCAAAAAGTGCACTGAGAAAGTCATTGCACATAAATATACCCTTGACAAGGGCTCTAATGCAATCACAACTAGAAGGATCAAACAGACAGCAATATTGCAAAGACTACAGCAGTAATGACCGTATTTGATCCTCTGCTTGAACAAATTAAAGAGCTGCCAAAAGCTTTCCTAACATGACTTGCAATCATCTAGAGTTTCCTTCATACAGTCAACAGTTCTTTATTTCTAAACCAGGAGCTGCAATCCAGAAGAATGGAAACTGCACCGTGGTAGTAGGTAGTTACGGTAGAAGAAATCGATTTTCTTAGAATACAACATAATTCACACTGGGAATGAAGGTAGAATGTACTTCACAGCACCTGCAAGAATCACACAGCTCCGGAGTTGCAATACAAATCACATCTCTGACCTGCTTCTGAAGAAGCAAAAGTATAGATTTTTTTTCCCACCTACTCATGCCAAAGCCTTACAAAAGTCATAGGAACAAGATTCCAGCCATCTAACCTAGTATGCTATTTCCTACACATTGAATTTTGATCCTGCTGGAAAGAAAGCTAGAATCAGGTAAGCATATAATGTAACAGATACTTCTCCTGAACATTGCCTCTATCTCCAGATCTTTGTATCCCATGGAAGTTTTTCAGCCACAGATGTCTTTCCACTCTGTAGCCCTACAGCCTTATTAAATCTACCTTGTCTCATTTTGAATCATGACTATTAAAGTAACATGTTTAATTTGCTTTTTATCATCACGGATGGCTATATTGACTACATTGTTACATTTGTTTTGTAAAAGTGCTTGCTTTCTTCAGTTTTGCAAACTTTGGATTCTGCTAGTCACACTCACTGCTGAGAAGTGTCAAAGACACCACAAGTCAGTCAGGACAGAATCAATGCCATTTAACTTTACCCAGGAAAGCAGAGTCTATAACTGTATGACACTGAAAAACTATTTCTGGAACCACATATGCAAAACCTGTCCTAGTCTGAACAGCAGTGAGTTGCCTCCACTTGCTCTGGAACAATTTTACTAGGCTTTTTTGCAGCACATTTGCCTTGGATTCTGGTGTATGGGCATTTGCATGCCATATTTTACACATCCTTTTAAGATCCCATAAAGATAGGCTGACCTGACCATTGTTTCTTATGTGTCAACATGGAAAGTAACCGCAGTATTTCTCTTGACAGCAAGTTCTTATGTGATAACACCTTCCTTCAGCAGGCAGTGACAGGTACCTCAGGAATGAAATGGATAATAGAGCCAAACCCACTGCTTGCCATGCTGAAAGGAAACATTAGACAAAATGCCAAAACAGAAAAACAAAATAGTAATTTAGGAAAAAAGAGAAAAAAAAGTAATTAAGTCCAGAATATCCATTAATCTTTTTAACTGTCCAAAAGCGTTATATTACTATGACTTTGATGTAAAAAAATCTGAACATTTTGTTTATTTAAGCCATCAATTCTTATCCAAATGACATTATTCAAATTAAACTTCTCAACATGAAAGTATATATGTGCATGGTTTTCCTACCAGATGATCATTACTTTCTCTTTTTTATCTTCAGACAAGTTCCTATAAAATCAAATACATGCCAACCACATCAAGAAGAGATCCAGAAAAAAAGTCCATCCAAACCTCAAAGCATCAGGGATCACTCAAAAGGAAAGAAAAATCTCTTTTCCTTCTCTTGTTTCCATGACATACATTATGCTGGTCCAAGTCACCAAAACCTCAAGTGTATCTCTTTACAATCTGCACCTCCAAAGACTGCAGGCTCCTACTATGTTTCCAAGTATTCCCATGGAAATCTGCAGCCTAGCACAGTACTTAGGCTTTGCAGATATATAGCATCCTTTAAAGATGCAATATATCAATTCATTTATCCAAAGGAAAAGCAAAGTTGGACTGCACATTTTGGACAATCATTCTCCTTGAACTTCACGTCTGTACCAATGGAAATTATATGTCATAAAACTGGTTTGCATCTATTCATTTTTAACTTCCGAGCAAGCTACCACTGTTTCAACACCGAAGTTACCTACCTACAAGCATCATTAGTCACTGAACTGTTTTCAGGATGATATATGTTCATTTACAAATTCCTGTTGACCTTCTGCCCTAAAATCATAGGAGCATGGCTCTTAAGCTTGCTCTTTTTTTTTTTCCAAATTAAAACACGTGCCAACATAACAAACAGGTTCTAAATTTCATCCCACCCAACATTTGTCAGGATATGATAAAACAAGCAGTAATCTGCACAAACTCCAACCCCAAGGAAAGGAAATAAACTGAATGTTTCACAGGAAACACGCTGAAATTTGAAGAGTTTGCAGATATGTGCTAGTACTGGCACTTTGGGACAATATTTCTGAAAACTTTCACAAGTGAAATCTCCACAAGCATTTTTACATTATTTTTTTTATTTTTAAACCACAACTCCAGCTTCCAGGATTGTGAAATTTGGCTGTGAAATCTGGCATAACTTAGCTATGAAATAGTACGCTTAGTTCTGCAGCATTTCTGCAAGTTTTAAGCTAAATTTCAACTCAGGTCCCACAGGCCAATTTGGCTGGGTTTGTTCTTCCAGTCAGTGCCTGCCTCACCTTCTCAAGTACCACAGCACACGACAAAACCTCCTGCAAGTGCCAACAGGCTACACTAATGTATCTCTGGTAGGGAGTAAGGCACCTTACGTTTTTCATTTCTTTTAGGAATTTGTTCCAGGTGCAGGCACCAGCCAGCTCCATTGGCCCCACCACAGGGCATGGCTGAGCCCCTCAGCCATGGGTGGGTGGGCACAGCCCCTCATTATCACCTTTTTGAGTTAGTGTTACAACCAGATACAGCAAGTCACTTGGAAGGTGAAGCTGTAACAACGCAGGCAATGAGCAGCATTTTAATTCTGATGTAAATTTGGATGTGGAAGCTCTGCAGCTAACGAGATAGAATAGTTTATCCACTATACTGCAAAAGGCTTGGAAAAAAACATTAAAGAGCAGCTAGGGGATTGAATTTTTCAGAACCATTTAGCAAAATGATGTTTTTTACTAGTAAGGCAAGACTGCAGAAAGTCTGGTTTAAAATCGTGAAGCTTAAGTAAAATTGTTCACACAGGCATAGATTCTAGCTGCCATGCTAGAAGCCTGCTGGGTTTGTAGTCAGGACATTTTTGACTCGTCTCAGTGCTAAATAACTTATTATGGGTTCAGAATAGCTAAATGCTTTATTTATGAAGTCTTCAAGTGGACTCATCTAATCTAATGACTAAACAGAGACAGGGCACATACTGCCTCCTCCATGTAACAGATGAAAATATCTTTTCTACATATTATCCCTTTTCTAGAGAACTTCAGTACTCACCGATGAGGCCTGTTAACCAAGAACCCTTATAAGGGACTACTAAGGTCACCCTAATTTTTGAAAACTACAAACAGCACACACCACTGCTAGGTTTATAAAGAAGCAATAACACATCAAACTACTTTGAGGCCTCTCTTGACACCTGCTAAGCAGCCTGCATGCCAGAAGGTAATGCTTATTTACATCCAAACCTTGCACCCACTACAAGAGTTCAGATCTGCTTTTCAAACTGATAAAAGCCCATGAGCTGTTTAGTCTAGGCTGCATGAGAAGGAAAGAATGCAAGTACTTCTCTTATTTGAACTCAAAGTGAGAAAACAAGATGAGAACTCTTTAACATCCTTTTTTATTACTTTGCAGGACTAGCATGTCTCACAACTAAGTATTAAAATACTGTCTATCACTGAAATGGCTTAGTCTGTATTCCAAAAATTGTTCCTACTCTGTAACCTTCTACTTTGCCAAAGAGTCAGGGAAATAAAATTTTGGATTTCCTACCAATCACAGAATTTTCTTAGAAACTGTTCCTTCATTCAATAAACGACTTTCTGTTACAAATTGTAATACAATCACCACCATGTTTTAAGATGGGCATTTACTCAAGATACAATGTTCTCAAGTTTACTACCTAACCTTAACTCTACTATTTTAATCCAACAGCCAAAAATAACTATTAAACCAACAAAAGAAATTAACAAACACATTTAAGTAAAAAAAAAAAACCTTTTTCTAGTTTTATACTTTCTCTGAGAAAGTCACTTCATTGACAAGTTCCCCACTAATGGCTGCTTCAAATTTGGTTTTGTCTCAGCTCTACTGTAATTTAAACAAAATGCTAATATTTTCAATTTAGAAAAGGCAATGGCTATTCAGTTCAACACCAAATATAAACTGGTAGGGATTTTATTTGCACCTTATCATATGAGACATGCCAAAGGGTGGAGGTAACCTGAGAGGATAAACTCCAGTACAGATTCTGAAGTGGCTGCAAACCTGCTATTGCATTGGAATGCATCAGACATTTGGTATAGGTCTGAATTTCATAATACAGTTCAGTAGTACAAAATCAAACCCACCAAATAAATGTTTGTCTCCCACAATAATGTCCTTAACACTTAAGATCTGCATTTAGATTTCACAAACAACTAGTTCCAAGATCTAAATCAAAAAAATTAGTATTAAATTTACACTATCAATTTTACTGCTCAGTCAGGTACAGAGGAAGCAGAAGGAGAGCAGAAGGAAGCCACAGCTGAGGGTGGCTGCTGTGGCAGTGCTGTAGGAGCAGCTTTTCTGGCGTAGTACACAGTAACACCACAGAAACCAACTCCACAGTATCTCCCAAATTTTCAGCTTGAATATTGACAGCTGGTTAAGTCAGAGTTGATGGTAAAGAGTGGAGAAAATGAAAAACCTTTATCAAGACATACAAAGTACTCTGGTATCAGGGTACACTGTGAAAAGCAATACAAGAATCTTTGACATGACAGTACAGATCTGACAGCCTAAGATGACTTCTTTACTCAAAGAAGAACAAAAGAACCTGACAGCTAAGGAAAAGCAGACAAGGATCACTCTACTCTTTTATATAAGCACAGTCACTTCCAGCTTTTCTTTACTGATGGATACAGGGAGCGGGAAAGGGGGAAAGGGAAGTGGTTGACTCAAGGACGCAAGCAGAAGGAGACCTAGAAAAATAGTGGGATAGATTTGCGAAAAAGGCATATAGTGGTAGGCAGTGGTATCTTAAAGGCAACTAAAACGAAAGAACCTACATACTTGAGAAATATCCCTACTTTTTCAACTGAAAATCAAGTTTGGCAAAATTACAAGCCACACACCAACACGTTCAGAAATTAAACTCATCAGCACACATAACTGCGTTTAAAACAATTAAGAGTATGAAAGAAGCCATACTTACAAAAGAAATCAAAATAAGGCTTCACACAATACATTTGGCAATCAACATTAGAATTCTTTTTCCTTTTACTCTGAATTCTATGAAATACAAAGTTCTAAGGTTGCACTAATCACAGATGTCCAGGAATGACTGCAAGGAAAATTAAAAAAAAACCCCAAAAATAACACAAAACAAAAACAAAGTACCTGTCCAATATTTTTTAAAACACAGTTTTAATTGGTCATTTTAATATAATAGAAAATTCCATTATTCATATTGAAAACTCTCTGTAGTTCCAGTTATATAAAATAATCTTCTAGTCAACTCTGTACAAAGACTGTGCACATTACTGTAATTTGCTGCTGCAGTTACTGCCTGAACACTGAGAATAAAATTTACCCAAAAACAACACAGAGGCTCATCTATCCCCAGAATATGAGTAGGATAGGAACTCTCCATAGAAAAACTGTGCTTTCAATGCCAATTTAGCATTTTTATTTCTTCTGCACTATTATCTATATCTCAGCTGTTTTTCACAAAAAACCTTCCTCTCAGAGAACATGAAAACATGGCATGGAAGCTTTCAGAAGAGCTAAGTATAAATGTATCTCCCTCAAGACATTACAATTTCTTCATCAATTTTAATCATATCATACTCCAAGGTATCTCAACAGAGCAGCAACAAAAAGACAAAGGACACTTCTTTAGCTTGGCCTACAACCTTCACCAGGGCCACTTATAACCATTTATAACTCACACAGGTATTCAGTGGGAGAAGGACACATAAAGGAAAAAGACAAAGGTAATTAATATCTAGCCTGTTGATAATTCAGTATTTAATTATGAAATGTTTTGCATTCTCAGTGTTTAGTAGTATGCATTCCACTGTCATAAATATTGTTCGGCTATAGTTTGAGGATTATAAAATTCCTTCTGAAGTATATCTATAAAGCTCAGATTGAACTGAGTAATTCTGGAAAATAAAATAAAAAAGGCATTGCTTTCAAAAGTGTTTATAATATATTTGTGAAAACACATGCTTCATCCCCCTTTCTTTCCTGAAGAACCAACAACAATATTCCTGGTCTTTAGTGTTAGCACCTTATTAGAGGAAAAAAAAAATACCAAAACCAGGGTACGCCTCCAGCAGAAAAAAAGAGAGCAGGAAGAACAGAAACAGAGTGGTTACATCAGTGACCACTACACATGACAGTTCAAACAATCTCTTGCTATGATGTCCTTGTCTGCATGGTTTCTAGGAACCAGCAATGGTGCAGCAGGGCCAGTCTCCAGCTCCCAATCATCCTGCCCAGCATCACAGTGATTCCTGCAATGTCCATTAATTCATGCTAAGTTTCTTCCTCTGAGCTAACTCACTACCTGTACAGAAGGGAGGACAGAGGAGGATGTGCTGCTTGCATTAATATTCTGTCATTTGACACCAAACTGTCACCACATTTACTACAATGTCATGTGAGCTCTCTTAAAACACTCAGTAAATCATCTCTGCTTCTTGATCACACTTGTGCATTTATCTTTTAATTAATCAGTTCTGGTAAAAAACTAACAGCAGCCATACCAAAGAAACATGGATCATTTTAGTGAATTTTTCTCAACCAAAAACAAAACAAAAAATAATCCAAAACCAACACTCCAAAACAAACAAAACCCCCAAATGAACAAAAAACCCAAACAAAATTAAAAAAAAACAAAAAAAACACAAAAAACCAACCAAAAAACACCAACCAAACACAAAAAAAAGAAAAAAAACAAACAAAAAAACCCCCACAAAATCCACAGCCAAACAACCATTCAACCATTATTAAGATTTGTAGTAACAACTGAGGTAATTGTTAAAAGCTGAGAGAAAGCCCATATAGTGGTACAATTGCCTATGGCAATGCAACAGCAATAATTACAGAAGAAACAGCTTATTATAAAAACCTCCTGTCAATAATCAGGCTGGTAACGTGAGAAGGAAACTAGAAATCCAAATGAGGATGTCAGATGGCCTGAGGCTAATGGTAAACACAGACCAGGCTCTGTGGTCAACAGGATAAGGTCCAAGCACACTATCTACAAGATACCTCTGCATCTCTCCTTGCATAAACTTCCACTCAGTTAAACATTTTAATGGCTTTAGTATCATCCCAAAACCAGCTAAGCTACCCATGCAGTGTAATGAAGGACTATGGCCCAGCTGGCTCGACTGAAGGATCAGCACCATACTCCTCCTTACTTTGAAAGATGTGCCTGATGAACCAAATCAAACTGAGCAACACCCAGGACAGCAGCCCTTTTAGGCAGACCTGTTAGACAGGAGAAGCCAAACATAAGTGAATAGCTTTGCCACTGAACAATACAACTCAACCTTTCCCAGCTCTTTCAGTCTCTGGTTAGCTTCATTTTGCTGAAAGCAGTCACCACCACTAACTCATTTCTGTGAGAACTATTCCAACTCCTTGACCACAATCTGTCTGACAAGAAACATTCTCAAAGTGTCTTTCAACTGTGAAGTAGAGAAGTTCAACAATTTAGCCATCTGGGATTTAGCTTGCATCTTCCTGCATTTGCTCCAACCTGTCTGATGATTTCTAGCAAGTAAGTTTAATAAAATTTATAATCACATTAGTACATTTTTGCTAGCAGACAGAGCAAGTCTGGACTTTCACATGCAGAAATACAGCATGGAGCACAGTAGTTATGTCCTGGGAACTGACAACTGTTGTGCATTTCCTCCCACTCCCTCCTCTTTGAAAACCTCTGTCTAGTGCCATTTGGCACCTTTCATACCCAAGCACTTCCTTAACTACTAAGCATCTACTTTTGTAGTTGTAGGCAATAGCAAGCTGCATTTTACTTCCAGGGAAGCATGTAGTTTACATGAGCCAGAGGGAAACACCTGCACCTCTCCAGTCTTGGCATGTCCATGGCTGCGTATCAGATCAAAACATAGCTGATGTCAAAGAGCCACAGGTGCAGGAAGCTTGCTCCAGTGCTCATTTCCACAATATCCTTTTAAAAGGACAGCTTATGCTTTGTTAACTACACTTAGGAGAGCTGCTAACGACTCATAGGATTCTTTTTCTAACATGTGTTTTAACTAAATGCCACTATAAAACCACAGTTTGAGAAATGCACCATGCCATGCCAAGAACCTGACTTACTCCTCTTTAAATTTAGTCTTCAGAAACTATCTGTACCATGACAACAAGAGCAAAACTTCTTGTCCAAGCCAGTTACAAGCTTTGCTGATTTATCTCATTCTCCACTATGCTATTCACTATGAGCTAAACTGTTGTTCTAACACAGAAAGGGCCTTCAGAAGGTTTTGAGATCCTCTTCTACCAGTTCATTAGTATGTAGGGCAAAATACAATTGAATTGAAAGGCAAAAGTAGTTCCATCTTCCAGGGAATTTTTGCAAATTAATACTGAAACCCAGCCATTCATCTACTGAAACTCTCCAAAACTAAACATACTGAAACTAATAGTGAAGCAGTGATTTCTCATGTGATTAATTCTGATGTATTATTTCCTTGGGTACTCCTTACCTTCATTAAAGGAATCTAAAGCTAACATTTTTCTGAACACAGATACAAATCCTACAGCAGCAGGAAGACCATCACAGCCCTACACCAGCCTGGAATGAGCAAGCCCAGTAACTCTGTCCAGGGAGCACATGGCAGAGGCATTTTAAACCACACAGGCTGATTTTTCCACTTGTGCCAGTAAGTGCACATCGATCTGCTACCAGAGGGCCTGAGAGAAGGCAGAAATGCTTAAAATCATCACCTGTTTTTCCACTACTTGTCATAACCTCTGGCAAAAGAAGCAGAAAACCTCACTAAAAGGTATTTGCTCAAAACATAAGCAGTGACAGTCTGTATGGCATGGAAGGATGGAAGGACAGAAGTGGAGAACACAAGAGAAACTTGTCCTATGTCTGTCAGAAAACAAGAAGGCCTATATCTGAAATGTTGGGTAGCACAGGTGAGATTATATAAACATTCTCTAAAAAACTCCCTATGCTTCTATCAGCATGGAACAGGTATTTATACTACTGAATGATTATACAATACCTCTGAAATAAAAAAAATCAATAGCTACCAAAAGGAAGCTGTAGACAGAGGCATCTATTAATGACAAATATCTTCAGTAATTCAGTCCACTCACAAATAACAAAATACATTTTTAATCTTATACCTAAAGCATTTTAAAATATACATAACTATAGAAGAATGTTTGCCAAAGTGGTTTTGGCACACAAAGGAAGAGATGGATACTGAGCATGTGTCCACTGTTCTAGGTCAGACAAAGGTTGATCTATCTCGGAGCTCCGCTGACAGTGCCAGACAGCAGATGCCTTTTTGGCACAGTTACCACATCTGACTCTGAAGAAAAACACACCTCTCAGAAAGGACTACTAGCACACCCTTTTCATTTTTTCTTACCTTAAAAGCATGTTACAACTATTAGTAAATACCTCATTGAAAAGAAACTGTTTTCTTTGAGGGAAAAATCTCAATCTGTCACCAGGGTGACCTTTCACTATGTAAGACTACCTCTGTTTCAAAGGGATAAATCACAGCCTCAGTTGCCATTATCCCACTCCACTAGCCTGCAACAATGCAGAATAACCTTTTTCAAGCACTTTGACAATCTCCCTTTCCAAAACAGGCACCACTGACACACAACACCTTAAGGCAAGAACTTGCATTGTGTGCACTGCTCTCTTTAAAAACCAAGAAAACAAAAACTATCCACAGGCAGTACCTGACACAAGGGAAGTACTGTTGGGTTCAGATTTATTCACTATTTACTGCATCCCATCCTGCCAACTGAAAACAAAACAGCCAAACAGGTCTTCCTTCACAGCGTTCCATTCCATCTACTCCCTAGCAACATCCACAGTGCTTTCCCAACGTGGTCTCCAAGCTCATGAAATCTCTTCAAATACACTGCCCTCTTTTAGTCTCTCAGATGAAGCTCTCCATGATTTAAGCAGTCTACTGGTAGGTAGGCAAACACCCATCAAGAGAACTAGTATTAAATACAAGTTGCTTCCTCACATCTGCCTTTTTATATCCATCTGACTCTTTCAACAAAGATGATAAGCCCTGGAGGACTGGAATTTTATTTTATTGCTGCAGTCCAGCATCAGGAACAACCAATGTTTCAATTCTGGAAGACTGCAGGGAAAGCTACTTCTCCTATTCCTGGCAAGAGCAAGCAGTTAATCTTCTAATTTTCACTGAAAAGGACAGCAGAGAATAAAAACTCTGCAAGTTGATCAAGTACCCACCACAGTGGGTAAAACAAACTGCCAAGTGACATATAACAGGATCCCTGCAAAGGAATGCAGGGTCATGACACACACGATCTTCCACAATGATTTATTCTTTTTAAAAAGTTGTAAAAACCAGGGGATAAAGTAGGTGGTCATGTCACTCTTCATCTAACAAGTCTGCACTGATACAGTGCACTGAAGTAGACAAACTTTCATAACAACATTGTAAAAATCCATACAAGTATCAGTAACTAATGGATGACTGAGCTGTGCTTGAAAATAGCCACTTACTCCTTCTGCACAAGCAGAAGGAAAAGATGCAGCTCACTGAAAACCTTACAGTTCTGCAGATGAGCTTGTTTGCTCCCCATCTGTTCAGCCCCTTTTGGCCTTGGTTCAAACTGGAAGAATACCCTCTGGAGAGCCTGATCCCCAGGGCGCATCAGGTTTCTGATCCACACTGAATGCTGGGTCAGAGCTTGCCTGTGGAGAATGTTTTAATTACATCATGCTGGAATTTGGCAAGAGTCCTGGCATTTAATTAAACAGCCGTTTCTTGAAGCAAAGCTCACAGCAGAGCAGACAAAGAGACACAGAGGCCTGATGATGTGCTTCATAGCAGCACTTCCCCTATGGCCCAGTGCCCACTTTGTAAGCAGTCCCAATCTACCAGGAATACAACATTTCACATCTCCAGATGCCTAAAATCAGGCTAAATGGGGTGGTCTACACCCAGGAGTATGAAAACCACTCACATTTTCCAAGAACAGTGAAAACCATAGTTGACTGACTTCAGGCACATGAAAGCTGTAGAGCCAATATTAGGAAAAGGTGATTGGGATTCTTCCTAATTGTTTTCACCCATGAAGAAAGGTCCACAGAGTAGCCATGCCACCATATTTCCCCAGACACTTACAAATTTGAGGCCCAATAGGAAGATAATAAAATAGCAAGCATGATGGTCAGCATTTTTTAGGTATTTTTACCTAGAAAGTAACCTTTTCCTGGTGTTACAGAAAAGGCCAGGGCCGTTTTAACAATTTAAAGAACTCTTGCTTCAAAATAGAATCCCCTCCTCTGCTGACAGGCCCAAAAGATAATCTTAAAACTACATTCCTGGGATCAAGCATTCCAACTTCTAGTTTCAGTTTGGGGTTTTTTGCTACCTTTTTTTTTTTTTTTAAACCTATCTGGGACTTATAGCACTCTAAACATTTGTATAGGAACCAAAGATGACTCCCCAGAAGCATGCAGTTAGCACATCCACACAGAACATCTGTTCTACCTCTGGGAAACAAGACCCATTTCTAGTTTCACAGTTCTGAACATAACAGTCTTAAAGGAAGCCTAACATGGAAGACAGCATTCCCAATTTCTCCAAGCACTCTAGTAGCAATTTCCTACAGGTGTTCTGGTTTAGATCAATATTGCCATTCTGGCCCTCTAAATGGGATCTTTTACAGGGATGCCAGTATTCTTTTGTTGCAAATACTTTCTCTGAGGTACAGTAGCCTTTCCCTGTCTCCATGCTATGCCATGCTGACAATCCATGGTCAGTTTAGACCCAAGCAATACACACTTGATCCCTCTCCTCAGCTGCCTCCAATCAATGAGATGCCTAATAAAAATTTTACTGTCGTGGTCTCCTCCCTGCAACACTCAGCATTTTGTACCACTGAATTCATGCCATTTCTACTTTTTCCACCTCACAAAGTTCTGTCAATGTAATCTGTTGTGGTCCTTTTGCAGTAAGGATGTTTCCCATCTCTACACACATTGCTGGCTCATCTGGCTAAAAGTCAATAATGAAAATGTTAGACAAGACAGGTCTCAGCAACATCTCCCTTGTGGTAATTCCCCCTTGAAAACACCTTACTCTATATATATGCTCTTCACATCAACCAAGGTTTTGTTCACCCAAAGACATCTCATTTCAGGAGACAGGTTTGCCAGGACTCCTGGCTGTAGGGGAAAAGCAGGTGAGGCATCAAAAAGCTGCAGTGAGCCTGCAGTCCAGTCCAGAGTGTCCAGTAGACAACACTACCTTTTGGAAGAAGCACTTCCTTTCTGAAGCTTTAAACAAACAACTCAAGGCAGAGTTGCCTTTCCTTCATTAATTAAAGTATGCTTGGTTTTGATACAGTTTTACACTAAAATTTAGCTTGAGAAAGTTTGAAAATGTAACCCAGCAGCATCACATTCAACATAATAACCATTACTACAAGCATTACAAAACCTTACACCTTCCTATTTGTGAACTGTCAAACATTAAATTTTCTGATAGTATTTGGAAAGAAAAGTAAGACACCAAATGTGACAAATCCATTTTCAAAGGTCTCCTCCCCCTTTACAAAATTAAAAAAAAAAAAGTAGAACAGTTGCCACCAAGACCAAGAACACAAGGTCAAGTCAAGATTTATATGGCTGATTTATTGTCCAACCCCATAAAAATGAACTTGAACTTTTAAGTTAGTCAACTAAGATTTATACTTGCACATGTAAAAATTGAAAGCCAAGCACCCCTAAAAAAAAAACCCAAACAAATCCCAACAACTACAAGAAAACCCACAAACCTATAACAATAATAGCTGCAGCTAGAATAACTGAAATGCTATGAAAGTCAAGCTACTTGCTTTAAGGTTAACCCATGTTTTAAAGAATACCTGATCATAGTATACAAGCCCTGTAGTGCCTCAACTACATGAAAAACTTTGTATTTTTGGCCCTGATGATGCCTAAAACAGGTTACCTGAAACAGAGGCCAAGACAAATTAGGAGCATAAAAAGCAGACAAATTTATTCAAGGCCTTCAAGGTACATTTGGGCAAGCAAAGTCCCCCTTTATGGGGCTACACCCAATATGGATGCTGGGTCACAAGCTCTTCACCTTTTATAAGTTCTGTCCTATTAGCATATTGGTCCCTAATTCACCAATCACACCTTCAGGTGATGATATTGACTGCCTCAGGCCCTACTCCCCCTTTCCACTGTTGTTTATGTATTTGTTGCCCTAGGGCCCAAAAATATGTCCTTGAATCTCTATCCAGAGAGCTTTGTTTTGGCTAAAGGTGCTGGGAACAGAGGTTTTTAGCATTTTGTAAGAGCACAGAACTACACCAAGTGACAGACACAGGAAGAGTAAAATCCAGAAATTAAGGCATCAATGAGAGCCCATTAAATGGAGCAGTTTCCAAAGTACCTTACAGGGAAGATGTGAGGTTGGACTGTCAAGCACGCTGCATTTTCAAACAAAAATTTATGGGAATTTGGAAGCTTTTAAAAGTTTCTCTACCGTACACAATATCCGCAGCATGAGTTGTTCTCATGCCAAGGTTGTATTTTTCTAAAACACAGTAGCAAACACTAAATTTCAAATTTAATCTGATACGACACACCGGATTTTAAGTTCTTATATGCATAGTCATTTTAACTCTGAAGAGACATTTTTAACAAATAGATGCTAAAATTCTCCACAAAAATGCTACTACCTACAGACTGCCAAAATTCATATGACTGCAATCATTTCAAAACACAACTGAAGACACCTTGAAAGCTGGTATGTATTATGAATGCAATTAGTCCTGTCACAATTAATAACAGCAGATTATTTTTCACCATCTGTTTGAAAATGATACATACTGTATTCCTGAGTCATCAGGACAGAAATTTCCATTCTACATAAGCACAATGCAAAAGGTGCCCTGATGACCTTCACAAAACACATGTTTCTGTACACCAGCCACATTTGAGATGAGGCTTCTGGAATGTGTTTCCACCAAAGACCACTACTAACCTGCTACATGTAGAGTAGAGAGAAGTACTGTGGCAGGCAGGACAGAAAACACCCTAATTAAACAGAGAAACACATTTGCTTATACAAAAACCTACACCACTTAGGGTCAGCAAGGCAGAGGTGTCAGATCTCATCTCAGAAAATTCCTCCTCTCAATCCCCTTCCATCAAAAATTATTTAACTACATATGTTCTGATGAATGACATGCACTGTTTGGAGCATATCCTTTTATATGTGGCTATATAAAAGGGTTCTCGCTCAGAACCAGTCACAATGGCTGTCTGCATTCCAATGTCAAATTTTATTTTTATCATTAAGAATATATATGCTTACATTTCTTTCATTTCAAAGGTTTAATATTTTCTTTTATGGATAGCATCTTTTAACTAGACCTTTTAAACTGGTTTACTCTATGCAAATTATTGTGAGAATTAGTATTACTAACACTTCACAGTCTATATGTCCTTAGAAGCCCAGCAACACTACTTGTATTAAAAGCTACCCAAGGACACCTGCATAGAAGGGACAATTAATGCTAGGTGTTCCCTATAACTATTCTGACTGCCTGCAGAAAAACATAAGATGCAGCTCTTCATTGTATTTGTAAATACTGGGGTCCATGTAATTATCCATACCACCACAGAATCATCTAATTATTTAGATTGGAAAAGACCTGTAAGATCTTCAACTCCAACCATGAACCTAACACAGCCAAGCCTAGCACTAAAACATGTCCCCAAGTGCCACATCTACACATCTTTTAAATGTCTCCAGGGATGGAGACTCCACCATATCCCTGGGCAGCCTGTTCCAGTGCTGGACAACTTTTTCTGCGAAGAAGTTTTATCTAATAAACAATCTAAGCCTCTCCTAGCCCAACTTGAGGCCATTTCCTCTTGTCCTGTCACTTGTTACCTGGGAGAAAAGACCAATACCCACCTCTCTCCAGTGAGAGAGAGTGATAAGGTCCCCCCCAGCTTCATTCTTTCAGACTAAACAACCCCAGCTCCCTCAGCTGCTCCTCATCAGACTTGTGCTCAAGATCCTTCCCCAGCTCCACTTCCCTTCTCTGGACCCCTTCCAGCACCTCAATGTCTTTCTTCTTGTGAGGGATCCAAAATTCAACACAGGATTTGAGGTGTGGCCTCACCAGTGCCAGGGGATGATCACTGCCCTGTCCTGCTGGCCACACTATTGATGATACAGGCCAGGGTGCCACTGGCCTTCCTGGACACCTTCAAGCAAAACCATATCAAAAAAAGGGGCAACCACAGTAACTAGACATTTGATGTGTTGGTCAGTTGCACAACTGAATAAGCAAATCCCTAGGAATGACAACAAATTACTATCAGGGTTTAACACAGACTGCTGTCAGCTCAAATAGCAGAGGTCTTAAAATGCCTAGAAAGACTGCTTAAGCTTCTAGGTCCTGTGCTTGCTATAGATGATTTGGACAAGAATATCAACAGAAACAGAAAATTCATAACAAAAGCAAGCCTTCAAGCATGGATCCTCTAACAGAAACCATAACTAAGCAGAAAAACACAAAAAATTTATATGTTTTGCTTTTAAAACTAGCAAAATATTTACCTTGTTTTTCTCATGGCAGGAAGTCTGAATGCCTGCTTGAAAAAACTTCTGCAGACCTAGCCACACTGGGTGCCACACTGCTACATCTACTTTAGGCTGTCATTTTCCATGTTCTACAGAATCACAGAATATCCTGCATTGAAAGGGACCCATAAGGATCATCAGTCCATCTCCTGGCCCTGCACAGGACCCCCCAGAAATCACACCATGTGCTTGACTATTGTTCAAATGCTTCTTGAACTCTGTCAAGCTGATGCTGTGACCACTTCACTGGGGAGCCTGTTCCAGTGCCCAACCACCCTTTGGGTGAAGAACCTTTTACTGATATCCAACATAAACCTCCTCTGACACAACTTCAGGCCATTCCCTCAGGTCCTGTCACTGGTCAGCAGAGAGATCAGTGTCTGCCACTTCTCTTTCCCTCATGAGGTATTTGCAGACTGCAATGAGTTCTCCCCTCAGTCTCCTCCAGGCTGAACAGACCAAGTGACCTCAGTCACTCTTCTAATTGTTTCTTAACAATTTTGGATTTATGTATGAAGTGAGAACCACATCTTAGTATTAGATTTTTGGAACTTACCCTGGCAATTCTCATAATGGCCTTTATTAGAACTTTATTCTCTATATGAACCAATCAGTGACTGGTAAATCATGCAAGTACCTCAGCTTTTAATAAAGACATGGCATTTAATTAAAAAGTAGCTTGACTGCTTCTCTATTTCCAGAATTACAAAAATCAATAGTATACATAAAATTCAACACATGCAAACGAAAAACTTCTCAGACCTAAGCTTCCTCTCTGCTTACCCTGAACAAGTCTCCCTGAGGTAGGTTTCCCCCCATTTGAATCACCTTTTACAGCTGTTTGCCAATTTAAGATGAACAGTCAGTGTTTCCAGGTCCAAGTTGCTCCATTTAATCCAAAGCATTAACTCAGATTCCCTGACGTGGGAAGCAGAGCTATGCTGACATGCCTGTGGGTATCTGATATCCAGCTACCAGAAGCTGTTAATGCCAGGAGACACAAAACATGAACAAACAGGCTGGTAACAAGAATTCTCCTTGAGAAAGAGCAGCAGATGCTGACAGTTTTCAGCTTTTAGTAAAGTAACTAAAACATTTAGAGTACTTAGCATTCTTCTCTTAAGAGCATAGACCAGAAGAGAGCAACAGTCCTCATTAGGCCGCAAGAAAAACAGGACCTACAGAATGAGTCAGAAGAAATCAAGCCATTACTACCAGATATTTGTTTAGATTTGGAGCATCCTACCTTGTGAAGGGAAAGGCCCTCAGTCTGTGTTAGCTCTCCACTGCAGGAAATGCTCACCATACAAAAAACAGTATTTAGGAAAAGAAAACCTAAGCAGGATTAGATAATTACAAACAGAGACAAGCAAGTTAGGCAGCTTTGAGTCACAGCTGTTGTCAAGCTACAAAATCTGCTTTTTGCGGGATTCTGCCAATAATCACAGACAGTAAATGTGTCCATTTGCCTGTCTTCTATCCTTACCAAGGAGGAAACAGACACCACAATTCTATTCTTTTTTTAAACCCCTGGAATGGCTTCAAGTCCATAAAGGAATTCTGCACAAGTTATTTGAAATTCACAGACCAGATCAACTTTAGAAATTTGCTGAAGAAGCAATGTCCGTTAGCAACAGAATTTCTTCCTGTGCAAAGCTCCTACATGGATGAGGATCACAGTTTAGACAATTATACCAGCAACAAAAGGATTCTACAATGGTACCTGATCTGAGGACACTACTACATACTACATTTGAAAATGCCCTTTTCTCCGTATAAACCAAACTAAAACTAAGAGGGTTTACAGCTATATCCAGCAGGTAGATTACTTTCACTCCAGGTTCAGCCTCAGTTTAAAAGATAGTCTCATTGTTCTGAAATAGAGACTTCCAGAAATACAAGGATGCTTTCTACATGCAAACAGATGCTTAGACTCACATTCCCAGTGAGAGTTGCCCCAGATGGACCCACCAAGTCCAAGTCAGGGCTTGGAGCTACAGCAGTCCCATGTGATACAAGCAAAGTATTTCAGAAAAAGCTATTTCAGGGTAAGATGAAGTCAACTATATGCTTCAAAGCTTTTATTGTAAAAATGTTTATAAAACCCATCCCTTATTGAGAGCTATTGAAAACAGATGAACAATAAAAATGCTTATGCAGGAAAAATAAAAAGCTTGGAAAAAGGCACTTTTATTTCTTATGCTCCATAAATCCAATCATTAGAGATGTACTCTACATGCGACAAACCTCCATTTCCAAAACCCTGGAATGGTCCTTCATAGTCCAATGCAAATTCATGAAGCTTCAATTAATTTTGTCATTATGAGAGGAGTACATCACACAAGTAGGTTAATACATTGTCACTCAGCAAGGTTGCACTACTGCAATGGGGCTGGAAAAGCAGCTTTATCTAACAGTCTGCCCATTATATTAAAAGGCTAAAAGAAAAGGGTTTGTTCAGACTGGAAAAAAGAATGCTCTGAGTGACCTAGGGGTGGCATTTCAGTACTTGTAGGGAGCCTACAGGAAAGATGAAGAGGAATTTTTACAAAGGCATATAGTGACAGGACATGGGGGGATGGTTTCAAACTGAGAGTAGGTTTGATATTAGGAAGAAATTCTTTCCTGTAGGGGTGGTAAGGTTGCCCAGAGAAGTTGTGGATGCCCCACTCGTGGAAGTGCTCAAGGCCAGGTTAGATGGAGCTGTGAGCAATGTGGTCTAGTGAAAGGTGTCCCTCTTCATGGCAGGGGGGTTGGAACTAGATGATCTTTAAGGTCCCTTCCAACTCACGCCATTCTGTGACTAAATAGCAAGGAAAGAACAGACTCACTCTGTGTAATGAAGCGTCTCATATTGCTGCTGCTCCAAGGCTCAACCACAAGGTGTCAGAAACAAATGTTTTTAGCCAAACTATAGTGATGAATGATCACAATTTGCAGGATTTCATTTTTAAACACAATATGACTGCAGCTTTTCACTTCTCCTGACTACAGCAGTTAGTAGAATGGTAATATTTCAAATAAGGAGCAATGAAGACCTAACAAGGAAAGAGCACCCACTTATCTCTCATTCTTGCTGCAGAGTCCAGTCACACTCCTAAAATATACAATTCTAGCTTACAGAATTGTATATTCTGTGTATTAACTCTTCACATGACTGCATTAAACTATTCTTTGTTCCTAAGTCACTAAGGGTTACTGCAAAGTAGAGGACACCAGGCTACAGGGGTCTTATTCCAGCCAGTTCATGTATTTTAGGCTCTACACAAAGTGACTCCCAAGTGCATCTTTAGAGAAAGCAATTTTGCTCATACAGCCCTTTTCTTCCAATTCCTACTTCTGCCACTGTTGACAATTGCCATTGAGATTTCAGTTTGAATCCTGGGGGACACACAAATATACTGTGCAAACCCTGGATGCTCAGCCTGCAGAGATGATCATCACCTACACAAACAATACACAACATTTCTTAGGATAAAAGCAAAGTATTACTACTTAACTCCATGACATGAATACACCAGCACAACATGCAGAGTCCCTCTGCAGTGAGAACCCATTCAAAAAAGTACTGCTCTGAAGGAAAAACGCTCAGATGCCACATCACAGGAAGGCAAGCAGTCCCACAGCAGCACACTCACAGGTCAAGGACACATCTTGGGTTAGCAGAAAGTGTGCCAATGAATCCCAAGGACTCAATCACCATTTAAGTTTAGAATCAACCAAGAGTAAAAATGTTCAAGTCCAAATAGCATTTGTATATCACACATGTGCAAACAACATTTTAAGATGAAGGTAGTACTTTGCTATGGATGAAGCATAAAGTACTTCATAACAATTTATCTTATTGTCATTAAACATTCAAAGAAACAGCAATTCTAGTTTATTATGGCCAAATTCCCAGATTTAATTTTTTTTTCACACATCTGCTTAACCTAAAAATTGGACAGTTTAGACTGCAAGAAAACAGAAGGTTGAAAATGCAAACAACTTTGCCTTGAGGTGAGAGGACCTGCAAACTTGGTAGGTCACTTATCTTTACAACAACATAGGAGAGTTTCTGCCAAGACTGTAGATGCCCAGTTAGATGAGACAGCACAAGATTGTCCAGTATTTTACATCAGTTTCCTCCCTTAGAATATCTGTCCTTAGTAGGCTCCACTGTCATCTGCAACACTAACTAGCACAAGAAAATAATGACCATTTATTCAAAGTGGAACTGGGAGAAAATTCAGTCTACAAGTTTTTCTGCAGCTCCGGTACCTTCTTGAGAACTCACCTACAGATTATGGAGATTTGGGGGGAGAGAAGTAAAGGTTTCTCCCTTTTCAAGCTGATAAACCAGCTCTGAAACTCTAGCTTCATTTCCCCTCTGCTATTCTGGAATGAAGGAGCCTTGACCCAGTTCTGTCGCTAGATTTATGAGGAATGTGCAACACAGACCCAGTGGGCAGCAAGGCCCAGTTCTGTCACTCCTAAATTTTCCTTTACTTCAGAGGAGTTTGCTGGCTGTTATAATTTAGTTGGCCTTTCCTATTTCCTGTGCTTCTCACAGACAATAAACAGAAATATTCCAGACATTACTTTTTGTCTGGATACCAAGAAGCATTTTCAAAACAACACAAGCACTTGCAGTGCCCACTCTCCCATATTTCTCCTCAAAACCACACAGCAGGAGAGAAATACTTGTCTCAAGAGAAAACCATGCCATTAGGCAAAGGAAGAATAACCTCTTAGCCACTTCATAATTTACTCAAAAGTGATTAGGAGGTGTAATGGAAAATTCTTCAGGATGTAAAAACTTCTGGCCAGTCTGAATGACACCAATGCAGAAAAAGTACTACCTGAGCTGCACAGATTCAAGCAGCAGTTGCCACCAACCATTTGCACATGGGAACATACCCAAGGCTTGACTGGCTTTGCATACAGTTACTGAACTATGGGGAACTGCTGTCAGATTTTACTAGAGGGCAGCAGGCTCTTGGATTTACTGACTGTAAGGATCAGAGAATCAGAGACAACTGATGTTGATCTCTCAGAACAGATTAAGGTGAATCCACACTAATCTTAGACTGGAGTCTGCTTTCAGCTGCAGAGAAACAATTCGAGAGGCAGCCCTTGAAGGAGCAATACCAGATTTGACCCAAAGTTACACACAAATTCCTTTGGAAGCTTCTGGATGGATTCCTTATCAGTTTTGTTTCCAACTTCATTCAAACATTCAAAGCCCTACCTGGAAAAATGGTAGCATCTTTATTACCAATCCTTAATTTTTTTCACCATAGTCACAGAGCTTCATATAGTAGTTCACACAACAAGATAGCACTGGAAGTAATTCAAGTGGCAAATCCTCTTTAAAATACTTTTGAAAGCCTTTGTGCCACTTATCTAAATGGTGTTCTCTCCATACAGTGTTCCCAAATCATAAATCCATTACCCTTCAGAATAAATCCTTGTGTAAGTGGCAAAGTAATGACAAAACATCAGATAGGAAGAGTTGTCCATTTACTCTTCACAACTGATGAAATCTCTACAGAGAAGTTCTCTTATGTCAAGTGAAAAGAGTCAATCTTCAAGAAGAAAAAAAAAGAAAGAGTGATACTCTTTCCAACTTCATTGGCAAGCACTGAAGGATCTACCTAATATGCCAAGACTTTGAGATGCCTTGGACTATTGCCAAACAGGAAAGATAATATTAAGCTACTGTACTTTTTACCTATTGCACAAGAGAAAGATCAAAATGCAAATTCAATCTTTTAGTAAATGAAAGACAGCAACAAATCTGTTGAAGTTCACCAAAGCTGTGACTGCACAGCTCCACTTTAGAGGAGTTACTCTGCCACTACTCAGATGCAGCATTATCAGGACTCAGCTGATGCAGTTCAGAAGATAGCCAGGATTTAATGGCTTTCCTGTATAACTAATGTGGCTAGACAGTCTCAAGGAAAGTACATTGCTCTGGGTTCCCCATCTCCTTAATACATTTCATTCTTCCATTACTTGTACTTGGTTTGTTGCATCTTTTTCTAAAGGCAAAAAAGTACATTGGACGGTCCTTATCTGCATATTGCATTTTAAATTTTAAAAAGTAACAAAAATACACTTCAATTCCTCAAATGAAATGTTTCAGGAAAAAGCCATCCTTTTTAGATCACAAAAGTCAATGCTGGTAACACAACACTGAAAATCATATTCTCAGCCTTAGCTCTTAAAAGCCATTTTACTAGAACCAGATTGAAAAACTCTTTGAGGATTCATATTGGAATTCTAGAGCTTAAAATGTTATAAATTCCATTAACCTAGCACATACACTAAGAAGAACTAGATGCTCAGAGAAGGTTGTGAATGGCATTAAAAAAAAAATACACTACACAGGTAAACAAAAACACCAAAGTATTAACAACACTGTATAGTATTAATATACAACATCTCCAATATTTGTACAGAAATTAAAATTAAGGACAATTCCCAAAAGTATTTTGTCATTCAGGTATTTCTATTCTTGTCATACATTTTTGATTTCTGCAAAGCTGTATTACTTTTTTGCAGTTCTGGTATCACTAACACAGGACTTCAGCTGTCTGGCAGGCAAATGCAAAGCCAACATGCAAGAATTAGCATATTAAGATTTTTTTTTTTTAAACTTTCCAACTTTCCACAGCTTCATAATGAAGGAGGTTTAAAAAAAAAAAACTATAAGTTCTTATTTTAAAAAATCCATTTTTAAAAAGCAGTAGCTCTTGTTCCAGAGGAAAGAGGCTCAGCTACACCACAAGATAAGGTTCTGTTCTCAAAACTGAAGCAAACTCAATTTTGACATTGCTGTAGAAGAGAATAGCAGAGAACACTGCATGTAATTCAATATTCCTCCACCATTTTCTATCATCCAAAGACATACCACATAGTTAAAACAAGGAACATCTAGTTCACTAGATGATTCACTAGTGCGACAGACTGGCCTATTACCCCTAGAGCATTCATTAATTTTATTAGTTTAAACTAATTTTCTGCTGGGTACCTGCTGAACATCTCTTGTATGGTTCAGCAAAAAACACAGACCTTCTCACAGCAGCTCCACCTCTTTGTACTTTCAGCCATAAGACTCTAGAATATATAGTTGAGTTTGCACTTGTTTGTTTTTTTGGTTTTTTTTCCTGAAACCTCCTGTGGTCAAATCAACAGAAAAGAAAGTTAAAGATCCTCACACTGGAGGAGCAAATGTTGTTACAATAAAATAAATGCTTCATCTTCAGCCTAGAGTATGTATGATTTGTAAAGTGAGCAAGAGCAGGTGGAACAATTTTATGAATCTTAGTTCTGACATCCACTGCTACCAGCTAAAGAGCAGACCCCAAATCCCCTACACCCCTAATTTATTCAAGTAGCAATGATCTGTATTGGCAACACACACCCAAACATACAAGGATAGAAAAGGGACAACAGCACTTCTTGCTCACAACGAGAATGTTTTTATAGAAAACTAAAGAACCTCAAAAAAGTAAAATCTCAAGCAGGTGAAATATAGCACCTGCAAGAACTATGACGAAGAAACTTTGCATACTTTCTACTCCTGTGGAGAGGTAAAACTCCACAGAGATGGAAGAAACTGCAAAAGGCTTATGGAACACTTAGAAAAAGGTGACTCTCGAAGTATCACAGAGCAGTATTGCACCATCACACAGGAAGTATCTGGAAAGCATTCTAAATCAAACAGGATTAGAAAGCAATGAAAACTGCAAGAATTCTTTGCATTTTCTCTTGAGGTCTCATGTTTCTCATCCTTCACTTCTCAAACTGCAACAGGTTAAAAACACAAAAAGTAAAAGTAGATTTGTCACAATGTCTAACTGTGGTCATGCTTCTTACTAGTTAAGGATTTGTGTGAAAGACTGAGCAACTTCAGCGACACCACCCTCTCCTCTACCCTACCCTTCCTTAGGCAGCATCCCTCATGAGGCCTACATTACTACATTCCAACAGGTGACCTTGATTTATCCCATTCATTACAGAGAATTTTTACACTACAACATGCTCACTGTCTCTGGAGAATGCAATTCACTTCAAGATTTCAGGAGGCATGACAAAGAACTCATCTTCTACAAAGCAGTTGCTTTTGGGTATGGGCCAGAAGACATGAGGGCTCTCCTCTCAGGGCTGTCCAGCAGCTGTGTGCCACCACTTTCAGTCCTTGGTAGATACCAAATTTGTTCAACTAAAAGCAAAACTTAGAAGAATGAGTTCTACTGATTTTACAGGGATTTTGTTCATACTTCATATCCATTAGCCAGCATCTGCAGAGTTAAAGTAAGGTTGTGTGATGATCCTTCTTCTCCCAAGTGCATAGTTAGAGACCTGGCCTTGGCTCGAAAATACCTCCTAAATCTACAGAATCCTTCACAATTTGTCTTATATTTTCTCAAAACCATGGATGGCTAGCATTAGAAACAAGGCTGTTACCAGTATGACTCAATTAGCAAAAAGCCCAAGCTCTGTGTCCTACCCTACCACATTTCCTTCAGTCAAGTGCCGATACCTCAATTAGGAAGAAAATTGAGGAAAACACAGGTAGGATTAATCAGTGCTTAAAAGGCACAAACAGACAAACCACACAACCACTGACAGGCAACTGCTGTGTGAAAGGCTCCTGTGTCTGACTAGACTTGTTCTGGTTTAGACTCTAATCCTGGGGAAGCTAAACTTCACTTTCTAGAAATGTTTTTGCTCATGTAGGGACTTAATGAAGAAATCCTACACTTCAGTGACAGACATGGCAAGGGGAAGGGCAGGGGGAGATCTTATCCACAGAAGGGCAAGAATTTATTTTCTGTAGAAAATGAGGCCTGGCAAAATGAAAGCTGGAAACCCAGAAAGGAACAAGTCGGCAACATTTACTGTGTCCTATTTCTGCTGCAAAATCCTCTGCTCAAAAAAAAAAAGTTAAGCACTAAGTTTGTTCAATTCCACTTCATTACCTGACACACACTATGGAAACATGAACCATTTTAAAGATGCTGGGCAGTCACCACAGTTCAGCTCTTGGAAAGACAAATGCAGCTTGCCATAATATGTACTTTTATGATGAGAAGCAAATTACCTCATTATCAAAGACCTAAATCAAAATAATATTTGAATCAATAAATTCCTGGATGACCAAACAGAAACTAACCATTCCCCTTATTCACAATTCCTGTGCTACATTTTGATAAACTGTAAGCCAATTTGCAGCTGGATAATTTCTCAGATACATGAAAGGCTCTCACATGGAGCCTTTTAAAAACAGTCAAAGCAGGAGAAATTAGTAATTGTTTGAGGGAGAGGAAGTGTCATATTCACCTTTGTTCCACTAGTTCCTGGCAAGAGAAATAAATACTCACTACAAGCATTTGTGTTTTTCCATAAAGACAACCATGCAGGGCAACAAAAGGTACACCCACAGGGGAGTAAAGAGCAATAATTTCCCAAGAGAAATGAAGACATAAGCAAAATATTCTGCTCATGCCTAACCGAGTGCCAAAGAAAACTTCAGACTGGACCATGCTGTCTAGTCCACACATACAAATGGAAAGAAAAACAGTTCCAAAAAGTCACCCCTAAAATCTTATTTTGGAGCATTTTAATTCATGCACTGTGGCTACAGATCTGATGCCACAGAACATTTAACCTTTCACCTTTCTAGAAAGTTACCCCCTCTCCCACACAGAACAAATGTTCAAGGAATAGATAACATTAACAGGTGAATCACCATACAGGTAGCTTTTTGGTACTAAAATCAAATGCAAATTCAACTGCCAAGTAACATCAGACATAGCAATACCCAAAACCTGCTGTACTGTACATAACTTTAGTATTAAATAGAAGGCTCTAAACTGAGAAGCATCTACTAGCATTTTAGAGGATTAAAAATTAACCATGTAATCTGGTAGTGATTGCTTTCAGAAGAAAATTTAAGACAATTGTATTTCATTTTTTCACTTAAGAAAAAAAAGCCATTTCTTCCAAACTTGAATATTAACCTTCCCTAACTTAAATGGGGGATTTAAATACTTTTTGATTCAATCCCAGAATACATGGAAAGAAGCAAATCTTTACACCAGTATAATAAGGATTACTGTCAAGTATTTTTGCCAGTCATGGCTACAGCAACTTGAAATGGCAGAAGTGATTTCTTCTGATTTATTCTTAATACAACTTTATTAAAGTAACAACTTTGTAGGAGAGCAAAAGAATGTCATCCTGGGCTAGCTGATCCTCCTGAAGCAAGCAAAACTCCACTAAAGAAGCTTCTATGAAAAGTACAGACCATTGCTGCTGCCAGAAACAGCAACAAAAAAACGCAGAGCCAGATTCTACCACCACAACTCTTAGGAGGATTCTTCTATTCTATCTGTTCTCTGCCAAAAGAAAGTGTAGTCATTGAGAAAGCACGAGTTTCTTTATCCAATGGAAATGAAGACTTTTAGAATTAATAATATAAGGTAAAAATAAATTATAGCTGAAAAACTCCAAACCAGCTGAAGACACAAGTTTACAGAGCACTGTTTAGGGATACTCAACTACTGTAATACAGCCTTCACACTTGCCAGAATTTGCTACAGCTGAACTCTATTGCCTCTGAAAGCCTGGTAGTAGCTTTTTTAAACGTAAGTAGAAGTACACGAGGATCAAGTTAGGGAACATTTAACCAAACTGGACAGACACAAATCCATGAGACCTAATGGAATGCACTGATAATGGCTGTGTGATCTGGCCAACCCCATGGCAAGGTCACCCGATTATTGCAGAAAGGTCATGGTGATCAAGAGAGCTTCCTGAGAAATGGACAAAAGCAAAACATGCCAGTCTGTAACACAGCTTGGAGGACAAGCTAGAGAGCCACAGGCTGGTCAGATTCACCTCAGTCAAGGAAAAGTGACAGAGCTTCATGGAAAACATTTCCAAGCCAAGGTGACTGGAGATCATTAGCACGGATTTTTAAGTGGAAGTCATGCTTGACCAAGCTGACAGACATTGATAAGGAAGCAACTGGCTCAGTGAACGAGGAAAATACATGAGTGGTTTATCCTAACTTGAGCAAGACTTCTCAACTTCTGTTTTCCATAGCACCTTCATAGACAAATGGATGAAGCACAGACTACCTAAGTGGACAGTGAGACCGAACTGAAAACTGACTAACCTTCCAGGCAGAAAGATACTTAGAGAGCTAAGACACTTTACTCTGGAAAAGAAGGGACTCAGACATAATCTTATCAATGTGTATAAAAACCTGGAAAGGAGAGAGAGTGGAGTAAAGACAACAGAATCTTCTCAGTGACAGCCAGGGAACAGACAAGAGGGAATGGTCACAAATATAAATACAAGCATTTGTATTTAAATATTAATGCTTTTTTTTTTCTTCTTTTAAAATCTCCAGATGACTGAGCACTGAAATAGGCTGCTCAGGGACATTATCATGTCTTCATCTTTGATGAGATGCTAAAAAATCTGACTGCAAAATATTGTGGGCAACCTCCTCTAGTTGGCTTCATTTTGAGCAGCAGGCTGGATTAGAGATCTCCAGAGGTGTCACTTTCAATCCTCAGTTTGTGTACTTCAGGCTCTATGGACATTAAGATATGGCCAAGAGGTGACTGGAAAATGTTGTAATTTTACTGCCTGTACAGACCTCCACTGCCAGTCTAGCATTCCATAACAAGAAAAATTCCCCAGCAGGAGGCTCTGGAGTAAGAGCATGATGTTTTCAAAATGTGCTAAAAACAGATGAGGACTTTCAGGTTTATTTGCTACAAAAAAGTACAATAATACATGCAACTGAGGAGGAAGGTCAGCTACAGATGTTCTTGACACACAGGAGCATACAGTTAGCTTCAACTTAATGCTAGCATGGCTAACTAGAATTGAAATCCTCCTGCTACAGGCTTTTTATATACCTCTTTTAGTATAACCTGAAGTTTCAAAAGTTCTAAAAGCTCAAGTTGTAATTGTATATCAACAATTTTCACCATATATTTCAGCAATAGCTTATTGTTTTCATTAGCTTATTTTAAAAAATAATTAGTATGCAAGGCCACAGCTGGACTACTGCATCCAGTTCTGGGGACCACAGCACAGGAAAGACATGGACCTGTTGGAACAGGTCCAGAGGAGGACCACAAAAATGACCAGGGTGCTGGAGCACATCTTCTATTAGGACAGGCTGAGAAAGTTGGGGTTGTTCAGCCTGGAGAAGAAGAGACTCCTGTAAGACCTTATTGCAACCTTTCAACACTTAAAGAGGACTTATAAGATAGGGAAAGACTTTCCAGTAGGGCCTGCTGCAATAGCACAAGGGGTATTGGTTTTAAACGAAAAATTTAGACAAGATGTAAGGAAATACTATTTTACAATGAGGGTGGTGAAATACTGGAACAGGTTGCCCATCTAGGTGGTGGATACCCCATCCCTGGAAACATAAATAGTCTGGTTGGAAGGGGCTGTGATAAACATGATCTCATTGAAGGTGTCCCTGCTCATTGCAGGGGGATTGGACTAGATAACATTTAAAAGGTCCAATCTAAACTACAATTCCATGTTGATGCCACAACCAACTGCCTTATAAAGTGTCAAAGAAAAAGCAAACAAACATGGAATAAAAATATTTTACTAGGTACTACAGAAAAACCCCAAAAACATCTGTTGAGAGCATCTTTGGGTGACCAGCTGTTGCCCTTTGCCTTGCCCTCCAGTGATGAACAAGATCAACTACTGACATCATTGCATTAGTGACAAAACAATGTAAGAGCCATGAGCACCATAAGAAACTCTCAAAAAAGTGCACTTTGTCTTCATCAGTTCCCACAATAGCATCACTATCTCTCAAGGATAAAATTTAAGCAAAATACTCACATTAAGTAATTATTACACCATTTAAGAAAAATTTCCAAGTTTCTCTACTCCATGCAGCACGTACACAGAAAGAGGATTATGTGCAATTTGGCAACAAAATATCTGATCCTTAAATAGATGGTGTGCTTCTCCACAATGCATGCAGTCATACAAGCAATGAAAGAGGGACTCCTCGCTAATTGACAAGATTACACTTGCCATGTGACAACTGGACTTGATACAAATTCTCCCTTTACTGTGAAACCAGGTTGGGTGACTCTTTATCAAAAGAGGTTCCTCCTAGTTAACTATTACTGATGTTATGCCAGTGTTTTTGGAGTCCCTTTTCTTTCTTTAAAAAAAAAAAAAAAAACAAACAACTGAACAAAAAGACAGCAAGACCTCATAACAGCTCCTTTTATAATATCATCTACAAATTTCATTTGGTTTTCTTTTTATAGAACAAAGAAGGTAATTGAGGAAGATATACTTTTTAAAATAGACTCACCAAAAAGCATATTAAAACACCTTCCTCCAAGCTAATATACTGCTTGAAAAGACTTCAGTATAGCATTACTGCAGCTATTATACACATTTGTACACAACTCCTGAGAAAGAAAAGTGCCATGTGATTTCAGATGTTGATTTGACAAATTTATATATTGCAGACAGGAATTTCCTGATTCAAAACATGGGCATGAAAAAGAGCTTCCTGTTGCTCACTTTACTCCAAGAAGGAGTAAAAAGGGTGAAAAACCCTCAAAAAACAACAATTTTCCCCCATTTACTTGTTTAAGGCAGAGCTCACAAAAGTGTATAGGATGAAGAGACAAATTACTTTTGTTGAGTTTGGATACTGGCACAGAGTTGGAACCTTTCCCTTTAATATCTATTTGGACACAGCCAACTCAAGCATAACATCAAGATGGTAACACCTCCTTCATACTGCAGCTCCTTTAAGGAGATCACACATAAACCTGTCCTCAGTGCCATGTCTGTGCTAGAAGGGACACAAGTAGATTCGGAACTAAAATTAGGGGTTTGATCAGACAGAACTAACAGCTGTTTCCCCTCAAGGTCAGCTACAACACTATGAGTTCTCAACCTAAATGCTACTTGAATAATGAAGTCCTGCAGCTCCAATCCCAAGCTGCACACCTATACACATAGAAAATGTTGCATATTTCTTCTTCTCATCAAGAAGGAATATATTTTACTGGCAGCCCACCACCTGTTTTTCAGCTTTTGAAGGTCTCAACTGCTTAATGAAACAGTTGTCCTAATTTAGCAAAGCACATGTCCTTTATTAAAAGATAGGGCATAGCTAAGTATGAAACAAAGAGCAGAAATAAACCACTTGTGCATTTCAGCCTTCAAATGTCATCCACTGCCTGCTGCCAATCAATTCCTAACACAAACAAGATCCACGAAGGAGCAAACCAATTCCTAGTTAGGAATTGTTCACAGAGGTAAGGAATCTTGCAGTGGCCAAAGGACTGAAACCACCAGAAAACTAAGTTTGCTGAGGAGTTTTTTGGGGTTAGCGGTTTGGATTTAAAACCACTCACCCAAGTCTGAATGCATGTTGATTTTTCTTTTTCCCCCATGAGGAATGATATAATATCAATGTCAGTTTGGATATTATGAAGTCTGGATTGGTAGAAGGATGTTCAAATTCAGTTTAGAAAAGTTACCAAAGCAGTGTCCTTCCATGCCTTCTCCTTCCATGGGAAGTGAGTAAAAAAAGGATGAGGATGTGCAAGTCCTGGGCTCCTACTACCTTAGCTAAGAATGCTGGAAGCTTTCCATGTCACACATCCCAGCTTCAAAGTCTATTCAGACCTCTGACTGGCATCCAGTTAATTTTTTTTTAAATGTACAGAAGAGCATCCAGGTAATCTTGCACCATGCAAAGCTCCATCCAAGTCAAAGATAATTCCCTAGAGCACAGTTAGTTAGCTTATATCTATTAGCAAAATAGTAAAATTATTATTAATAAAACAATAAAATAAGAGACCCTCCCATCTCCCAAGAATATTTTATGAAAGAATAACATTTTATGAAATAACATGGATGTTAGTCACTAACTTACTTTCTAAAAAGCTATTTATAAAATTAGCAACTTTTTAAAGCCTCAGTCTCCCACAAATCTGTAGGTGTGTGCATGTGTATAAACACACATGCTTGAATCACATACAGGCTGTTCGTTTTTTTTAGAAAAGAAAATTCTGTTTTATGAGAAACTGACAGCAGCACAGCAGCTCTCCTAAGTGCTGTGTCTGACCCTCCTCCTGCCCCTGCCATGTGATCTACAAAACAACATGCAACATAAGCACTGAGCTCAGACCAAATTTACTTTTTGGAGACAAACTGAGTAAACACACACACAAAATCATTTTGCATTGCTCAGTTGACAGTTACATAAAAAAATGAACATCATAAGCAGCATTTTTGAAGATTACTTTCAGTTAACAGCAGTTGGCCGTTGTCAGAGTGCCAATTCACTCAAAAAAAAAAAAAACAAAAAAAACCAATTCTGCTTGAAGGATTGACATTTGGAATATTGCTACACTTCTAGTGCCAACTTTGCTGTTAAGAGACAAGTGTCATCCCTCTGAAGGTAGAAAAATGAAATCAGGCCACAAGTAAATTGCAAGAACTGACATAGAAAAAGTACCAAAAGGCAGAATACAATCACATAAGCAAGTGTGCACACAAAAAGCACCATTGAGTAGCACCATAATATTTACAGTAGTCCCATAGAGGTTGTTAAGGTTCAAAAAAAAAGCCAACAAACCAACAACAAAATAAACCCACAAAAAACAAAATACCCTCCCCCCCAAAAAAAGACTTCTGTGAGAGCAGAGAGATGCTTTAACTCAGCAGAACAGTAAAGTAAGACAGCACTAAGTGTGATATACTAAACTTCATATTTAATACATCAAATAGGAATGTATAAATGCAATTCAGACATCAAAACAAAGTGAGGAGAAAAATGCACAGACTAGAGCCTTTTAGCACCCAACTTGACAAGACTCTTTACTTGACTCTGGGAACTGCATGGGGTAGAAAAAAATAAATACCAGGATGAAAACCTGTCCCTGCTGCTGAAGATACAGTGCATAGGGAAGATACCTCAGGGGGTGTCACAATTTTGTAATTAAATAATGTAGTAAAAGCTAATTTATTGCCTTTCCCACCCCCCTGCCCTCATTAAAATTTCCTGTGGGACTTCACAGATTCTAAACACCCACTTAAATAATTGGTAAATTATTATGATTCAACTCGTTTAAACAAAATAGTGCAAAACTACCATGGTATACTGTTTTTCACAGCGACATAAGCACTGCATGCAAAGTAAATCCAGCAACATTTTGTGCAGTAACAAATCCTAGCATATGCAAAAATCTATACAACCTGAATGCCAGAACTTTTGGATTAAAAAGATTTCCATACACAACATCAGGTGTGTCAGAACACCTACCATCACTGAATTAGCAGAGATCTAGTCTGAAATGAAAGAGCATTCACAAGGAGTTCGTGTCCAACAGCACCTTCCAAAAAAAGTGCAAGTCTGAAAGCCTGTAGGTCTATAATGCAGACCTTAACCATGTTCCCCAGGTGAAGGAAGAGATTTGAGAGGGTAACATACTCCAAAATGAACACAGACTGACCCATTTCTCCACAGGGCTACATGCTGGTAATTCCTAGAAAGTTTTAGCTACTGTAGACCAGGTCACACATTATAACTAAAGCCAACTTTGTGGAACCATGTAGCTTATGCCTTGTAGCTACTGCATCTCATGACAAAGGCAGGTTTCTGTGCTGGTGCTTACTTTAGCAGAACACTGGGAACTACACAGGAATTCTCCCTCCAAGTGGTTTGTGAATAGAAAACACCAAAACTAAAAGTCTGGAGAAGGAACATTTTCAAACTAAGAACTGAGTGAAAGTTATTCTTAAAAAGTTTGCATTAAAGTCTTCCCAAATTAAATATTCAGATTCAAAAGTAAAAATAAATAAAATCAGTTTGTCAAAAAGGCATTTGGTTCAGAAAGGATGTTGATTTCCTTGTCTAAGGTGTTGTTTTATCTGTTTCTCCCACAGTTTCATCAATTTTTCCCTTGCCATCCTCTGTTCTCTACATAGGCTCCTGTGTTGCATCAAGTCTTTCAGGATACATTTTAGCTGATCAGCTGGAGCTGCTGCACATTGTCACCAATCCTCTCTAGACTTTCTCCTTCTGGAAGGAGAAAGTGCAGGAGATGCCAAAAGAAAGTTTTATCCACAATTCTGGACAGTTGATGTTTTAAAAAGACATTCCCTCATGTGGCCTGAGCATCAGTATTATCAAAATTTTGTACCATTATTTAGCTCCTCTCAAATTTGACTGGCTCTCAGGTGTCAGTTTAATGAAGAAGTCACTTGTGAAGTAGACAAGTGTTGAAAAGTTAGTTATTTTGCAAAGCACAATTTCACCTCAATGCTGTCAGAGACTGAAATGTTATAATTCATGGCTTAAACATCTTCATGAAGGACTTTTTCCTATTATAGCAAAACTGTATTACAAAAGCTACAGAGAAGACCACTACACCCTGAACAGGCCTTCTGACTGAGGCTCTGGACTGCTCACTGATGAAGATAAGATAAAGTAAACTCAGGTCAGGGAGAGAAGAATACTTCCACAGAGGGATCACTCTTTTTCTACTTCTTTCCTCTTCCTCTTTGCCTCTTTTACTATCAAATTATATCAAGTTTTTTGGCACCAACATCTAACCTTGTTTGCTTTTAATCTTTTTTGGGGGGTACATTTTGAACCTTTCTGGGTTCAATCCATTTTATTCACAGAGATTTAGCTTTCCTTGCTCCCCTGTGTTTAAACCAGTTCATAACAAATGCCACAGCTTCCTTTCATACCTGAGAACACAAATTATTCCTCCAACTCATGCCACAAAGCCAATTCCCTTATATTACAGAAGCCTGCAGTTTTAAAGTCTTCCCATGAGGATGGTAAGAGGGACAGCACCCAGTTCAACTTTTCCCAAAGGTTCCATGCCAACAGCTGGCACAACAGTCAGCACCCATCCAGCCCAGAAGTTATCCTGGGCAGAAGCATCACAGCACAGAGTGCAGCAAAGCACAAAGAAACATTGCCAAGGTGTCTGTGTGATCAACTTGGCAATAGTTAAAGAGCAACCTCCTCAATTCAGCCCCTCTTCTGTGGTCATGTGTAGTGTCTTGTTTGGCCAGCTGAAACAGCATTACATTGCAAGAGAGGTCCTTAAGCAAAACACCTGACTTTCAAAAAAGAAACTCACAAGAAACACAAGAAAAGGCTGCTCCATCCACTATCAGACACAAGGCCTCCTCTTATTTAAAAACCAAGCAAAGAGCTAAATGAGTGAGAGAAAGTTGAATGATTTATCCTCATGGCAAGAGGGTGAAGAACAGCAGTAAGACTCTCGCTGAGGTAACTGATGATTTCCACTGCATAGGCAAAAGCCCTACAAGTCCTGCTCCATGATAAAGTGGATTTCTTGTTCCAGTGATCTATTAGCATCAGTAGCACTATTCAAACACAACTGCTGGAACACATTCAGAAGGACTCATTGCAAGCTTTAACACTTCAGTCTGAATCGACTGCACACTACAAGTCTGAAATCTCAAGCTCCATATATTTTTCAGGTGAACAGATTTCCAGGAACAATCTGCCTCATAAAAAGTATTTTAAAAGTCAAAATGAAAACTAGGGAAGTAAACTTGTATTTAATATTTTACATTTAAAAAGAGATAAATTCCTGTAAACAATGTTTTGTTTATGTATTACTATATTGTTATAATTTTTAATGAGTGTTGTGTTCATATCCCTGCTGCATGACATTATGTTTCAGATAAGCAATTTTGTTTGCATTTAAGCTCCATTCAGAGCAAGTTTTAGCCTTACAAAATTAAACTAATGGAAAACAAATACATTTAAAAGTGCTGTCATTTATTCACCAGACTGTATACTAAATCAGACCCCTCAAACATCCGACTGTCTTGTGCATCTTAACATGACAATTGTAGATTCCAATAAAATCACATTCAATAAAGCCTTGGCCAACCAAATAAATAAAGGCAGTCCAGTGTGGTTTACGTGATCAGTCACAAACACTTAGCTGCCTGAGATTATTACATACACAGCAGAGTTGTGAATGTCAAAATAATGTTTATTACTGGTAAGTGTAACAATGTAGCGATCCATGTACCACCGAATTTCCTGGTCATAAAAGTTATGTCGTGTTTTAAAGGTGGCATTTTGAGCAAGAGTTATCCTTGCCCTAATGTATCTCTTCAGCTTTGAGATGAGAACCAATTTGGGCAAATTCCCAATGTTCTGCAGTTCCACAGCAGATAGGAAGGAAGGCTACGTGAAAAACCCCAACCATCTTAATAATTTGCAGCTGTCTTCCTGAAATCTCACCTACGAAATCAGTGAGCAGCAAATGAGAAAACAGCCTTCAAGAAGCTCAGCTAACAAAGGTACTTTTCTCCACCCCTAAAATGACACACCATAGTACAGCATCAGCCTACAAAGCCCCACAGGCTGAAAACTGTGTCCCACAGACCTAACCACAGACACCACTCCATGAAATTCCAAATGGATATTCAGGTTGCTTTTAAAGTACAGAGCAATTGGTGCTACCTCTCCACCTGGGAGCACAATCACATCCTATTAAAAGGCAACTTTTTACAGCAATTAAAACAGACCCATAGTCTGGGTGCCAGGAGGAGGCCAAAAGAGAAAGGCCTCCCTTTATTAGGTTTAGATTTGTTCTCCCTCTGTATCACTCAGGACAAAAAAGTAGCACAAGAGCTTCTCCAAGATTCTCAGTAACTGATGATGCATAGAAGTTACCAGGAAACACAGATCTAGGAGGCATACTAATGTGGAAGTTTGCTCATGGGTTTTGGGGATTTTTTCAATTTATTTTATCGTTAAACCACTATTCTACCTACTTCTCAACACAGTTAATGATCTGTACTGCAAAGATTAATTTGCCACATGTAGTCTGCACTCCCAGGATCCAATCTCCACTGAATGGAGGAGATGGGTGAACTAATTAAGAACACCCTGGTAGCACTAATCCTCCTCTTCCTCACGGTGCCTGTAAGGCAGTTCTGGAACAGTGAAGATCTCCTTCCCTTCACTGAGGGCTGCAAAAGACTCCATGTCAGTCACATTCCACCCCAAAAATTGTATATTTATTGAAGCAACAGTCCTCTGAACTCACAAGAAAGCTCAAGCATGCATCCATGCCTTGCTGCCATTGAGGCAAATGGCCCTCAGCAATGCGATTTGTTGCAACCAGAACTATCAAAAATTACCCTTTCAACTCTGGTGAAAAACTAAGATTTCCCCTTTCAGGAGGAATCCAAAGAGGCTTTGATTGCAACTTCCAGGTTCACCCCATTTATGCAGGAGTTATTCTAGTGATGGTATTAATTGACTGAAACCCCACAACATGAAGAATATCTTTAGCTTAAAGTATCTGACTTCATCAGCTCTCCAGAAAGCAGACCTCATTTGGCAATCAATGAAAGGAACTGCAGAATCTGCTCTAGAAGTGGCGTCTTTCCCCTTTCCTTTACACAATCTCCATGCATATTTTGGATGGGAGAGGTGTATTCTTTGGCAGCTGCCATCTGAACTCCCAAAGAACGGAGCAGACCACAAGATCATCTCCCTCGCTCCACCTCCAAACCCTCAACAGCAACAAAAAAGGGGGTGGTGGTGATCCTATGCGATTGCCTGGTATGCCAAGGAGAAGACATTTACCCTACAGAGTTGCCTAAATACTTGGAGGGCAATATATATACAAGACAGCTAAAAGTTAAAGAAAGCTTAAAACTAGCTGGCAGGAAGACAAACTTTCTGTACTTGCCATTGGTTTGCCTGACACCAGCTGACTGTTCCAGTAGTCCTTCACACCAGAAGCAAAGCAGCTGAAATTCATCCCTGATGCAACTCCAGCGAGACTAATAGGTTTCCACAAGAACGAATCAGGCCCTGTATATCTAAAACCAAACCCACTAAAGTTTCACTGAAGCGAAATTGCAGGAGTACAATCTATGGATAACAGCTGGAGAACATTAACTCTCCCCCCAACCCTTGCCGGAGTTAATTTTTTTCTTTCTGTTCAGACAGGAAGCAGTCATATACCATACTGCATAATATAAGGATCCTGGGATATAAAGACGAGTAGAAAAGGATTACAAAGAGCGCTGTACAAGTTTTTAGCAAAGTTAACGCTGCCATAACCTCCGAGCTGCCTTCGAACAGCAAGCCGCGCCGCTGCCCCGACACCGTGAGCTGAGACAGCACTTAAACTGCTATCTAGCTTAAAAAAAAAAAAAATTTAAAAAAGGGTGTTTTAAAGGGTCACAGCACAGCGGGAGCCCAAGGATTGTGCCGTGGATCGGGGCGGGGGTCGTCCCGGCCGGAGAGAGGAGGATCCCGCCGCGGCGCCCCTCGCCCGGTCACCCCTCCCGGGCGGGACAAGCCCGCCGCTGCTCCAGCAGCCCCATGCCCGCCGCCCCAGCTCACCCTCGCTGCCGTACTGCTTGCCATTGTTCGCGCCCATCCTGCCGCCTTCATGCTCGCCGCCGCTTTCCCACGCCGCCGCTCAGCATCTCTGCCGCGGGGCGCCGAGCGGCCGCGGCTGACGGACTGCAGCCCTGGGGCAGTGCTGGGGGAAGAGCCCCCGAAAGTTTTCACGGCGACATGTCCAAAGCAGCCTTGCAACTTCCCCCGCGTCTTCTCGGGTGGCCGACACCCTCCCTTCCCCCCTCGAAAAGAAAAAAAAAAAAAAGAAAAAAAAAGAAAAAAAAAAGAAAAATACAGAAAAAACTTGAAAAGCGAAAGAATCAAAAATGCGATGTATCGGTGCGCCCTCCCCGCCCCGGTTTCCAGCCGGGGTGTCAAGGCAAGGAAGGCGGCTCCAGTTATAATCCACAAGCAGGACGGGCGGGACGGCCTCCGGGCGCTGCCTCCACCGCCCCGCGGCTGCCGCTGCGCTCCCCCGGTGCTTCAGCGCCGCTCCGCCTTCCTCCTCTTCCTCCTCCTCCTCCCCGCAGCCGTGCCGCTGCTGCCGCCTCCCCCGGGAGGCCGCCGACAGCCACTTGTTGCCCGGGGCGGGAGGAAAGGGAGCCTCCGCCGCAGACTTTTGTTAGCGGCAGGCGCCTCCTCCCGGCTCCAGAGCCGGCGGGCCGGGGGAGGGAGGGGATGGATGGGGATGGAGGAGGATGCAGCCCGGAGCCGGCCCCGGCCCTTAAAGACACAGCGCCCGGCACGGCGCTCCCCCGGCCGCTGTCCCCCTGCCTCCCCCGCTGTCCCAGCCCGCTGGACCACTGGAATTGGCAGGGATGGTGCCCTTCCCAAGAACAGCCCACCCAAACAACAGAATTGGGAAGCAAGGTTTTCACTACTGCGTGAGAGCCCACACCACCTCTGCCTGGCAAAAGGGGCTAGCTAACGAGATGCTGCCAGACTGGAGTGAGGATAAACTGCGTGTGACCAGGTTAATACCAAAACTGCCACACCCAAGAGGGTACTTGCTCCCAATGGGCTAGCTAAAAATAACTATTATATTTGCTCCACACAACTGTTACCCGGATTAAGTGGTAGTCGGGTCTTACCAAAGGCTTTTTGGGAAATAATCAGATGTAAAAGTGAAAAGGAAGGATGAAAGTTTGAGATTAGTGGAGACACTGGAGCAGGCAGTCCTGGCTTGGTGCTGGTTTCTCACCTCTGCCTCGGCCTGATGGTGCTGTCTCTCTGTCTGGTGAAGGTCAGGGTGTAACAAGCAGGGATCCACAGCCCAGGTGTGCAGAGCGCCTTGTGGCACCCATGTTAGCACAGGGAGCAGCACAGGTACATGTGACTATACCTGGAATGTGGGTTACACAGGTACCTGCAGGAAACGTGGGGGAAGAGGAGAACCCACACTTCCAAAGGAGGGCTGTCAGCTTGTAGACCACACAGCCTGGGGAGGGGCATGCCCAAAGCAATGCATGCTTGGGACTAGGACTTTTTAGGATTGGTTTCAGAGCTCTTGACTAGCATTTTGCAAGTACCTGTGGTTGGGTTTTATGTGTTGTATTGCTCATACTGGCCCTCAGCATAGAACTCACTGATTGCCAGGTCAACATGTCCTTGTTAAAAAGACAAAAGCACTTTAATTCTGATTTGATTTAAACCATGAGTTGAGCAGTTTTCCCTGCACCACCCTATGATCTTACATATGAAAAAGCCTGTCTTCCTAGACATATCATAACACCCACAAGACAATTACTGCATGTACAGATCATTCTGAGTGAATTATATCTTTGTCTACTTGTACAAATGGCATATGAAACTACAGAAGCATCAATACCAACATGAATACAGAAAAGGTGTCTACAGCCTGAAGTTTTGGGGATGGGGGTTAATTAAAAAGGGTATTTTCATTAAGAGGTGTGCTAATTACCGGAAGCTGAAATGGGTACCAGCAGCACAAATGACTGACAAGTAATCAGACAATGTTTATGAGGCTTTAATCCCATCAGATACCCATCATTAACTTTCTCCTTGTAAAAAAGTTTTGGTCCTGATTTAATACTGAATACTGCAATACAATCCTACACAGTTAAAGTCAATCAATGAAAGTCTAAGAAGTGTAAATCTGACCCCAGTGCCTTCTGGGGTCAGACTCATCAAATGACCAGCCTAGATCCTTTGAAACAAAATATGAATCAGTCTAAAAACCTAGGTTTCTGTAATCAAGGTTAATTTCTAAGCACTAATATTAAACAAACAGTACTGTGCCAAAGCAGGCAGGCCTTGGCACAAATGTCTGCTTTTAACATCCTCTATTTTCTTTTTAAGAGTTACCTGTTGGGGGCAGGGCAGGGGAGTGGGGGAGCAGTCTGCCTTCTGTAAGGCAGTAAAAGGTTCTGCGGTAATGTTAATATCTGCTCAACATATGGGCCCACAGAGTGCCAACGAACACATCCATCCAAGTACTTTTTTTCCTGCTGTGTGGCTTGAAAAACACAGTTTGAAAAACTGTGAGTTCGAAAAACAGTGAGTTTGAAAAACACAGCCCAAACACTTGCTAGGAACTCACCTAGGCAGAGTAGGATGTTAAAGAAAAAACAATAGGGTTTTCTACAGCACAGCAGCCTACCTTTGTCACTCGAGCCCTCATGCCCAACTCGGCTGTGGGCCAGCATATCCAGCCATGCCATCCTCCCCACCAGTACTGCGGGGCAGTGCTAGTCCCCAGCTGTGGGAGAGCACATGCAGGCTGAAAACAACATGTGTCCCTGCTCCATGTGCAGCCCAGCTGTGCTTAATTTTAGCCTGAAATACAGCGATGGGAGTACCCACTGCAAACAGCTCCTGAGGCCACTTTCAGCTCCTCATGCCACACCGTGTGCTCTGCATTCCGTGGCAGTCAACCACCTGAAGGCTTTCCTCTGTGGGTCATAGGGCCAGGAAGGCCAATGATCCCACTTCTGACTCCTAGAAAGCTGTGCATTTCTTGCAGCAACCCTTTTGGCATATAAGAGAGAAATTTGTCAGACTGGTGGGAAACATCATCTCACACAGACCCAAGTGCATAGCTGTATGTAAGTAATTTTACATGATTCAGAAAAAAAAAAACATCTCCCTGAGAGGAAACATAGCAGTTTCCCTCCAAATTCAACATCTGATGCACCAGAACTAAAATTACTCCCTTTGCCAAGGGGTAATTTTGCTTATCAAAAACAGCATAGGCTGGTGATTTGTGAGACAGGAAGTTCAGCTGTTGAGGGAACCCTGTAAAGAATAAAGACATTAGACTAACAAGTTACCACTCTGTCAAGTGTATGACATAAATCCCAGGAGTAGTCCTCCATGACCAGAGCTAAAAGGAAAGACAAAAAACCAAAACCAAACCAAAGAAACAAACAAACAAACAAAAAAAACCAAAACAGAGCAAACAAAACAAAACACACAAACAAACAAACACCACCCAGAAAAAAGTCTAGAGAGGAAAGATGGTATTGGTTTAGGAAATCTGAATACGGCTTTCTGATGAAGGACTGAATATTGCTGCTGCACGTCCTGTTGCACTCTTTCTATAGGAGAACGAGGTGGAGGACACAGGGACAAGCTCATTTTGTTATAAAGACGTAAAACTCTCACCAGAAATGCATTCATCACACATGATACTGCTGACAATGGGTAACTATTTCTTACAAGGCATTTAGGACACTTTAACTTGGAGCTTCATAAGCCCAAAAGTATCGACATGAGTATAAAATTTGGGAAATGTTAGTTTGAAGAGGGTCTACAAGTTCCAGCTAGGACTGAGTCATCTTATAGCCCTTTGGTATTTACCAAATACACTTGGTTACACTTGGTCCATTGTGGGATTCACTGTGGGACCCTGAGAGGCATTTTATGTTCAGACATATGGTTTGGGACTTAGTACCCTTATGAAACTTAAGAAGATATTTTCTTTCAGCAATTTCAGAGATGTTTCACTCATTCTTGGCAAAGTTATGTAGTAGGTTTTTTTCCTTTTTTTCCCTCCTTTTCTTCTAGTTGGTCCATACCTTATACATTGAGATTATTCAGCTGAATTACACAGTATATTTATATATAAATACAAAGGACAGGTAGGAGTCCCCTGGATGTGGCTGAGTTAAGCTGCCTGAACCACATCACATAATTCCTATGTGAAACTGTTTACAATAACCCATTAAGACATTCTCACCTTCAAAATGGTGCAAAGAATCTGAAAACACATATTTTCAGTGATCCAAAGGAGATGCAGAGCTTTCTGTAAGGACAAGAACAACTTTTGGGTTTTTTGCCTCTTAGTACAAGCAGTACAAGCTTGTATAAGAGGGGAGGAGATGGAGTATTATCAAATGCTGGTTTTGCAAGACAGAAAGATTTGTTGATCCATGTGAAATGTGCCGTCCTTTATTTTGCTTCTTCATAAGGAGACATCAGTGCATTATTCTTAAACTTGTATCCTGTCCCAGCAAGAGGAACTTAGAAATTACTAGAGCTGAGGAAGAACAAGAAAGATATGGGCCAAAATGTTTCTATTTGGATGTGTTGCTACAATCATTTCTGGGAATGTTTGTATTACATCTCTATTCATTATGGACCTCCCTCTGTGGTACATTACATGTCTCATGATGCACCATTTTTCTATTTCATTAACAAAACCACCGTGATTTTGGAACATGTGGCCAAACAAAGGGTTCTGGATAAATCTAAAAAAAAAAAATTAAAATTGAAAGCAGCCGAACTATTTCCATAAGATATCATCGCAGCAATCCCAAGGCTAAATAATTTGGCTTTGAAATTTTTGTCACAATTGTTTTGGTAGGGCTTTTTTTTCCTTTGGTTTTAGTTTAAACTTTCCTCTTTGAAAGAAAAAATAAACAAATATCAAAAACTTGCAGCTACTTCTAAGTAGCCTTATGTTAAAGTTCAATTTAAAAGCCATTTCAGGTCCTAAAATTCCAGCAGCAAATCTGACATTAGTTTTGTATTTGGTGAAAGAAGCTTTGATTTTTCCTACCTTCCTTTCCTTTCCTTCCTTGAACATTTTAAACATTTCATTTCACAATGTGAATTTAAATAAAATGTTTAAAAATTCAGTATCCTTTTAAAGACAGCAGAAGCCAAGTGATATTTTTCTAATTAAGTCTACTTTTACATCACCATGTTCATAGGGCTGCATATATTTTGTGAATGCTTCATGATAATATCTGTGTTGACTGTTTTTGGGCATTGTAAAGGGAAAAAGAATCCAGAAGAAATTTGACTAATATGTTGCTGGAAACTTAAAGCCATTATCAAAAGCATATTGTTTCATTAACTAGAAAATGATCCATTAATGCTATGCACCTCCTAAAGAAAGAAAAAGTCTACATTATCTTCATCATTATAGATAAAAGTTGTGGTCTCATTGCCCTGTGACCTGAGAGTTTGTGCCATTTTCTCATTAGTAGCCTTAGTATCATTATGAGTGACTTGATCTACATGACTAAAATACTGCAGTATCTATGGATAGCTCAGATTGTATTTTAAGGGGCAGCTTTTAGTAGAGCCTGTTCTGCTGGCTGAGAACTCTCTTAGCATCCACTTGCATGAGGTCAGGCTGCTCCAGCCAAGCAAAGGCTCTGGTCCCACAATGACTTCAATAGGTCTGGTTGAAATGCACTAAATCAAGGTGGTGCTCATGCTCTAGGACATTTTGGATAAGATGAGTTTATATCCTGATGGCTTTGCTCTGGTGGGATTGCAGACCAAAGTACAGGCAGTTCTATCAAATAAAGATGAAGTTTTATTTTAAACTCCTTTCAGATCTTCAACTAATTAAAATCTTTAAGTTTTTAACCAACTTGAGATTTTAAGACATTTTTGCTGATTTTTTTTTCAGTTTTACAGGAGAAAATCCTCACTCAGATCTGATTTTTCCCTTCTTCAAATAACAAAAGCAATAAATAAAGTTCAGACTGTGTTGAAATATGTTTTACATTAGATGTAAAATCTGTTGAAAAACATAGTGAGTTTGAAAAGCCAAGCTCCTAAGTCTCGAGTGTTAGAAAACACAGGAATGAAGACTGTGTACAGCTCCAGAACCACCATCCTGAATCCTCTTGTTTTGTCTGCAGTACACCTTCCACAACAGACAAACCTGAGGCTTTCAGTCAATGCTGCAAAACCACTTAATTCCCAGAAGCAGTTTGCAATTATGTAAATGGTGGCATTTTAATGCACAGGCACAATGAGACATCGTTGAACTGTAGAAGCAAAATTAATTCTGGCATTTCACAGCTTATGTCTGACCTTGCAATTTTAACATAGAAGTTTTTCATTGGATTTAAAAACCAGTGTTGGCTGGTGCATTCTCCAAAAACTGAGCAGAGAATGAACTTAAGATACATTGCCTCATCACATTGACATCTACAGCAATGATTTTCAGGGTTGGAAGCCTGAACTCTGCTAAACAGACTGCTGTTAGTTGGATTAAGAGAAGTACTGATGGAAACATAAGATTTTCCAAGCACCACGGTTGTGTCAATGCTTCTTCTCGGAAAGAAGTTGTGGCCTTTCCTGGCATGGCCAGGTTTCCTTCCAGTGACCAACAGAGCAGGGTGAGGGTTGTGCCTGGGTTGTTCATAGTATACACTGTATCACTCCCTACACAGGGATGTGGACAAACTCCGGAAAACTCTGTATGGAAACACCTTGCAGAAATCAACACTGGGGAAAGACAAAGCATTTTTTTAGAGATGTCTGTCTTCTCAAGAAGCATCAGGTGTTGCAAGATCACGGGGTGCTGGACAAAGGATGCTGCACTAGACCGAGCTTCCTCTGACCACTGCACCTCCATAAACACTGTTTTTCCTACTTTGACCACTACCCCCACAAACAGTGCCATACCACATGCACACCAAAGCCTCGTTTCACATCCTTTCCTCCCTTCTGGCTAGTTACAGTCCCATGTATGCCAGACACCTCACTCAACAAAGCTCGCTTTCACCCTTCTGGCATTCTCTCCCTGCTTCCTGCCTCTGCTGTCTTACCTCCCAAGCTGGTAACCCGTACACTCTTGCATTTCCACAGAATTTTTCTCCTCAGCACTTATGTCCCCTAACTTCCTTCTACATTCAGTCTTCATCAGTATTCCCTGAACCAATTTTCTTCTGGTCTCTCACCACTGCCACTGTCAGTTCCGTTCTTCTGCTCCAGACTGATGTTAATGTAAAATATTTTAAGAAAACTCACAGGCAGTGGCTCTTGAATTGTTCAGCCCTGATGAGCTCCCTCCCAGTTCCTTCTTCTTTTCATAAGGAGAGGCAGCAAAATTTATCCACATGAAAGGGAGTTTCACAAAGTTTCAATCAGAAGGTTTCGGTGTGTTTCAGAACTTTCTGAGACATCTCACCTGAGTTGTCAAGCCTGAAACCAAAATGCCTTATTTTCCCTTGGTAGTGTCACTCCCTGCAGAGCCAGCCTGGATTTCCTTCAAAGCTTGGATTGACTTTCCACAGTTTTCAGTGAAGAGTTCACAGATAGCTCTGTACAAGGTTTAGTGATGGAAAAAGTGTCTTTGCTGACCCTAGATCTCCTCACTGGCTGGCAGAATCATATCTTGCCTAGTCACTGGGTCACTCAACTCACAGATGGAGCTGAACTAGGTTTCTTCTGAGGCACCTTGCACCCACTGAGAGCAAGTTATGTGCCCTCTCCCAAAGGCGAAGCCAGCAAATGATGACTCTATTGTCAGTAACACCGATGCCACTGTCCTCACATCCTGCACTCTCAACCAAGCACCAGAACTTGGTTTGTAAACAGCAGTGTGGTACACAGAAAAAAATGGGTGCATGAAGAAGCATGCACAAGAAGCTCTTTCCGTGCTGCAGGCTGGACTATTTGCCACAGTGAAGGAAAAGTAAGCATCAGCATTTACCTATTGAAACAAAGCTAAGGTGTGAACGTCAGCCATGAACCTGCAGAGAATACCAATGGCAGCTGTCTGGAGGAAAAGGAGCAGTTCAAGCATCAGCCCATGAAGAGCACCTGTACTTTCCCTTGCACAACAGGACAGTCTTGTTTGTGTGCTCTGCTAGGAGGTTTTTCACATAATGAAAGATCAAGATTCTCTGCCTGTGGAAAATGCTCTAGCAGATGGCAAATGTTCCAGCAGAGTGATTCAAGCATGTACTGCAAGTTCAGTGAAAAGGTCCCCTGCCTTCTCCAGTTTTCATCCCCCCCCCAGACAGCTTGCCTTGTCCCATATTGTCATGATTTAGGAATGGTATTCCCCAATGCAGTGTTCCAACTGAAAGTCTCCACACCATGCACTGCTCATTCACTCTCTCTTCTCCCTCCCTGTGGAGGGTTGGAGAGGAGAACTGGAGACACAAAGGTAAAGATCATGGGCTGAGATAAGCACAATTTACTGGGAACAGTGAGATAAGAAACGAGCAATAACAGCAACGGTATTAATAACAGGGTGTACAAGATGCCAGTGATTCACACACGAGAGCTCACCATGAGGAACACAAGGCCATCCACATGACTCACGTCCCTCTACGTGACCGGGAAGGACCCCATCCCCACTGCATCCCCTGCTCATGGCATGAGGTGGTATGCAGTAACCTCAGTGTCCTGGCCATGCCCCTCTTGGCTACTGCCAGGAATAATTGACCCTTACCTAGCCAGAAGCAGGACACAGGGGCCTATGACTCATTTGGGAATTTGCCATAAGGACAGTGTCCACATCTAAAGCCAGCACAATTAGCATACATCAAATACTTTCAGAAATTTTGTGAGACATCATCTAGCAGGCTAATTTCTGACTCAACTAAATCAGTAAACTGCCTCTGGGAAACAAGGTATCCTTTTTTCCTTTTAAACATTCAGATCAACTGTTCTAAAGATTTTTGCTCATCCATATTAAATCTCTTGTGCATGTCCTGTGCAGTTAAGAGAAATATTATAGGGGTCTTGTGGCTAGCACAGGTTTTCCCATGAGAAATTTTCTTGTGTTTTATAAATAAAGATAAAGTTTGGATGTTATTGGAACAGTGTCCCAGAACTTGGACAGTGCAGGCCTGGCCAATCAGGCCTGGGGGAAGGCTTCTGACTGACCAGTCTGGGTGACTTTTGAGAACTCTATATATGTGATGAAATCAAAACAATAAAGTTCATTCCTTCTTGCCACTGAGAACTGAGGCATTCATTACTCTGTTAGCTGCTCAACAGCGACATCGTCTTACTACAAAGTGAGCCAACAGCTGAAACATTATTTTTTTCAACTCAATTTTCATTGATACTTCTTCCATTTTATGGGACTCTGTCCTTCACCACACAACCTTCCCCTCCCTGATGGCTCCAGGAGGCAGGAGGAGTCCACCCATTTCATTATCACAAAACTTTGCTCAGAGGAACACCTGATGGCAATGCAAAGAGTGCAACCTACCCCTTAAGCTTTAGCTTCAGCATGTCACAGACACAGAATAGATTTTAGATTCTAGACTTTTACATCAGGGAGACACCATATTCAGGGAAACAGTTTTCCAAAGTCATGGAGCTCATCTGAGGTTTCCCTAAATGTGGGAAGCTGGGCAGCATAGTTTCCAGCTCTGCTTGCAGTAAGCTCTAAGAAGGACCAGACACATCTGGTTTTACCCCAAGTAGATCAGTGACTGACAATATTTCCGTGCCTCAATTTTCTTTCTCATATTATGATTCCTCTTCAAAATTACCATCAGTCTTCAACACAAAGACAGCTTTATATCTATACTTATGTCATTTTCTATATGGTATACATTTGGTTTAGGTCAGAGATTTTTCAACATTTCATCACATGGATCATCTTTCAGTATGGATTGGTTGTTATCTGCTATGCTTTTGAAGCAGCTCAAGGAACTGCATAATCAAAAGTAAACAGCCAACAGTGGTATCTTCTTGCATGGATATTTTCCCTTTCACTACAGTAAAACCTGGTAACAAGCACACGCTGTGTGTGGTACAAGCCTGGGCACCAGGCCATGGCCTGACCTTCGCCTCTGAAGGTCTCAGTAGTCTTTGCAGTTCTCCCTGCGATGGCTTCACACTTCATTCTTTGCCCAACTGGGCATATTTAGGCTGATGGCCAGAATTCAACATGGTAAGGCAAGTGTCTAGTGCACACTGACCTTGCTTGAATGCCGGTGAATGTCCTGGATCAACAAACACCATTATCTTTAAGAAATATTTTTTCTGAAAGTTTTTGGCCATCAACAAGGCTGAACAGAATACAAAGTTGCATTTTTTAAAGCAGAGACTTTTGTGACTTTTGTCCTTTTGCTACCCCTTTCATTGACAGGGATCAAGTTAAAGAGTCTGAGGAGCTTAAGGCATTTCCAAATCCATTTCTTGGCATTTATGGACTCTGGTGACCAGATTCAAAATGGTAGTAATAAATTAATGAATAATTCAAAATCACTAATGGAAGTCGCCCTCAGTAATTTCCCTTTAGATCCCATGTGCTGAACAGTGAAGACAGCTACAATGGCTGGCTTTATCAGGACATTAAAGCTGTTACAAGGGTTTAAAAGATAAGAATAGCGGCGCACACAATTTCAAGTAGAACTTCCATTATACATGGCGATATCAAGCCAATGTTCTCATGAAAGCATTCATTTAGTGAGTTTAATGAGAGCAATTTGTCAACAATTTCACACACCATTTGCCTAGAATTCTCCAATGCAGCACTTCACTGCACGCTCCTCCCCCCAAAATAAAGTGCATGTTGTATACAGTTTTGCCTATCATTAATCATCTTTTCAGCACTGCAAGTTCAATGCTGCTTTCCCAGTAGGAGTCCAAGGGAGCAACATAGCCAAAAGAGGGAAAAGTCATGGGAAAAGAAGAATATAAACGTTCACTTCACCAAAACAAAACTAAACTAAAAAAAAAAAAATAGACAAGAGGAAAACCCCCAAACCCTAATAGCACTATCCTTGTCTGCCCACAGTAGCTGCTTCTAACTGGAGCTCTACTTTTTCCTTCAGTTGAGTGTAGAACTACCAAATCCAAATGGTGCTTCTTTCAGCTTAAAAGTTCAAAGCAGAGGCTAAGACCATCAGTCAGTTTAAAATACTATAAAAAGTAAAAATAAAAAAAAAGTCAAACCACTTCCCCCCCTCATACTGTCATCAGCTTCTGGAATTATTGCATTTTGATTTTCAATTATGTACAATTCAAAGATAACTATTTCTAAAAAATAACAAATCAGGAAACCATGTATTTATGGAAAATTATCTGCAAAAAGCTTGACTTAATAAATAACTTATTTAAGAAGTCATTACTGTTGATTGTCAGCATTTTTCTCCTAACCAAGATGACTGAGGGAAAAGCAGATGGAAAGTAATTAAGAAGATCAGGAGTGAGGTTTGCTGGAAGTAACTGATACTGTTGGTAAATCTGGGACTCATAAATGATTCTCCTCCATGAAGGAAGAGAGGCAGATGTTTCTGCTATTCCAGCAAGGAGCTAGGGGAGAGCAAGTAAAAATGAAAATACAAATCAATAGAACAACGAACACATAAATATGCAGTCCAAATGGTATTACACATTTCCTTATTTTCTCTGATGCTCCTAATAAGTTTGTGAGCTTTGAGAGTTTGAAGGCTTTGAGAAGGGGATGAGGAATCCCCTGACATGATCTTATTAAAAAATTCAAGATGCCAACAACTATAGGTTACTTCATTTTATGTGGACTTGTGCAGTAGGAATGTGGGCAAAAGAAAGCATTAAGTTTACTTTTAAATCTCTGAACTTTTAAATTCGTGGGAAGAATTGACAGTTCTGCACTATGTTGCATGTTATGCTTAAACAATACTGAAAACTTCAAATGAAGTAAAAGAAAAAGGGAAATAGGTGGAGCTGTAAGTTTATACCCAACCTCAAATCCCTCCCTTTTGCAGGAAAAGCATTTTAGGAAGGCTATGAGAAGAAGATGGGGGACAGGGGGAGCTGTACCGAGCATGTCTGAAGGGACAAAGCCTCGCTCAAGTTACAGAGCATTTCTGCGGTGACAAAGTGGTGCTGTCATCCGCACTGGCAGCATTTTCAACGCAGCACTGCTCTGTTTCACTGACTGTGCTCCCTCCTGCCAGAGGCATCTGAAAGGAGAACGCTGTTTTCTGAAGTGCAGCAAATCAAGATTTTACTATTTTGGCCTTTGGCAATTGTCAATAAAAGGTTAAATGAAATGTGGGTTTGCATATTTGCATAAGTATAACTGCATGTATATGACAAACAGAAAACCACTCCTTTTAGATTTTTTCTGTATCTGTTTAAAGATATGTGAGTTCTGAATACTTACCCACCCATCTATCTCTCCACATTTAAAAAAGTACTTCTAAAAATTTCCTCAAATATATTATACTGGATCTGAAGGAATTAAGATGTTCCATCTCAGCTGTAATCCTACACATTTTTGAGAGATTCTGCTTCATGGTGGAAAAAAGATAAATCCATGCAAAAAGATCAGGGTTGCATATATGTTTTTAATTAATATTCTAAACATTCTAATTTTGTTTCCTTCTTGGAATCTGTTAAAGGGTTGTCAATGGTCAGCAAGAAGAAGGAAAGAAACACATGAACCAAAAAAAATTAAACAAACAAACAAAAATGCCCCACCAAAACCCAAAAAACAAACAAACAAAACCCAACCAACCAAAAACAAAAAAACTAGCCTGCCTCCTTGACCCCAATTGTCTAGGTATGAACCTGTTCGGATTAGTCAAAAATAAGCTATTGCAGAAAATACACAAATGTTGAGGGGTTTTTCTATTTCTGTCTAGATTTATTCTCTTTTCTGGCTGCAGTAATACATGGTAAGATACCATCACCAGTCTCAAATTTAGGCAAGTAATTACTTAGAAACTTCAGATCAGAGCTTTGAAAGTGCACCTCTGGCCATAGTTTACAGCATGGTTATAGTCAGAAAGGTCCTGTAGAAACAGCATGAAGATGATGCAATATTGGCAGCCACAGAAAATTCTATTTGTTCAATTAGCAAGGTCAAAGGCTTACTGCTTTACCCCCATGCCACAGAATTCATTGTGGCTGAAGAGCTGCAGGGTGCATTTCTGTGTCATAGAATCATAGCATCGTTTAGGTTGGAAAACACCTCTAAGATCATCGACTCCAGCTGTTAACCCAGCACTGTGAAGTCCACCACTAAATCACATTCCCAAGCACCACATCTACATGCCTTTTAAATATCTCCAGGGATGATCACTCCACGACTTCCCTGGGCAGCCTGTTCTGATGCTTGACAGCTCTTACTGTGAAAAAATTTTTCTACCATCCAATCTAAATCTCTCCTGGCACAACTCGAGGCCATTTAATCTTGTCCTGTTACTTGTTACCTGGGAGAGGAGACCAATGCTTACCCCACTCCAACCTCTTTCAGGCAGTTGTAGCGAGTGATAAGGTCTCCCCTGAGTCTCATTTTCTCCAGGCTAAACACCCTCAGCTCCTCACTGGACTTGTGTGCCAAACCCTTCACCACCTCCGTTGCCCTTCTCTGGACAGGCTCCAGCACCTCAGTGTCCTTCCTGAATTCATGGGCCCAGAGCTGGACACAGCACTCAAGGTGTGACCTCACCAGTGCTGAGTACAGAGGGACAATCTCTGCCCAGGTCCTGCTGGCCACACTATTGCTGATACAGGCCAGGATGCCACTGACCTTCTTGGCCACTTGAACATGAACAGATGGTTCATGTTCAGCCAGCTGTCAACCAGCACCCCAAGGTCCTTTTCCAATGGGCAGCTTTCCAGCTACCCAAGTGCAGGACCCAGCACTTTGCCTTGTTGAATTTCATACAACTGTCCTTGGTCCATCGACCCAGCCTGTCCAGATCCCTTCATAGAGCAAAAGGCACTACAGGAGAAGAAAGACTGAAAACATTTTGCACATAAAGACATCCTGTGGAAACTCAAGGGTCGCCTGAAAATCTCTGGAAGCCTTGGGCTGTACGGGTCTTTTTTCAGCAGAAACTTCTGCATGATAAATTAATCTCAAAGGAGAACCTGTAAGAGCCACAGGAAGTTCCAGTGGCTGTCTTACCAGCAGGTTCTCCTGCACACTGTGGACACTCAGGGCAGTGGTAGAGGCAGGACCTCCATAGGTGAGAGACCAAGGGCATGCTTATATGGAGGATTAGCCTCAACCTCCATTGTGAACACCGTATCTAATACTTCCCCTACAAAAAGTACAAACATACCAGGAGTACTCACTGTAGTTTCTTCTGTATCATATAGCTACCCCTATACCACACATCTTTCTGCAGAAGGACTATTTCTGAATTAGCTATAGGCACATGTAGCACTTATTGCTTAAATACTAAACCTCAGGTGACTGAAGATGGGAGTGTGTCAGTTTTACTTAATACTTTAACTAGTTCACTACATGGTGAAATATAGATACCATCTTAAGGATACATCACATGGAAGAAAGTGGATAAAAGGCTGTAAGGATGTTTTTAACTTCATGCAGTCCCACAGGTAGCCAGCCAAAAGTCCACAGGTATGCACAGGAAAATTCCATCCCCAGCTCCACATGCTTCAAGGCTATTTTTTTTAAGTGATCACAGTGCAGGAACTAAAACTCTTTAGACAGAAAATCAGAAAGGCAGGCTCAGGATTCCCTCTGATAAAAAATCATACGGTGCCTCCTACCATCTCTGTGGAACTTGCTGACACAGGAGATTGTGAAGATAGACAGCATTGTTGGATTCAGAAAGGATCGTGCAAATTTATGGACAGCAGGTCTATAAACAGAAAGGGAACAGGAGGGAAAGCCTGTAACATCCCTAATCCAACTGTGGATCCAGTACAATCCAATGGGAATGGACCAGGGAAAATGATTGGGGTTGCACAATCCCATTAAATAGCAATTATTGTTATCCTAGCTGCTGGAGAGAAAGTGTCCTGGGAAACCCAGCTGGCCTGATTTTGTAGAGCATTTAGAGAATCTATGTCCTTCATAGGCACTTAAAATCTGTACTGCTTGCAACTGTGTCAGGAATCCGAGTGACATTCAGCAGACACACCTCAAAACTATTGAAGTCTGTGATCATGTTTTCTGTACTGGGTATAGCTGTGTTAACATTGACATAATGAGCAGCGCTAGAGTTATTTCATTATTTAGAAAGTCTGAAGGAAAACAGCATTGTAGTTTTGTGCTCTTTTATCCAACTCCTGTCTGCGATGATGGTGGACTCAGGCACCAGTCTACTGCCTAAATCTAGCGTCTCAGCCCTGTCCACCCCCACATTGCTGTTCCCTAATGCATATTTGTGACAAACTTGGAACAACATCTGACCTTCGAGGCCTCTATCCACTTCCCTGCTGCCTGCCAACAAATTCTGGCTAGCACTTAAAGAAGATATCTCACCACTGACCTGGCACTGTGAGTTATCAGCCTAGAGTGAGGCCCCTGCAGTTCAGTAAAACAGTGCCCCAAATACCCCAGGATTCCTAACCCTTCTCACTCACACCCCATGTTTGTCCGACTAGCACAACTGAGCTTTATTATTGCATCATTATTAATCTGAAGTATGTGTGCTCTTTTGCCTTCAAAAATAAAAGAAAAGGTCTGAATTCAAACAATTAGAAAAGGGCAAGGGAATATAAATAATCAGGGGTAACAGTCAAGAGCTTTCTGTAAGTGCTTCATCATTTCAGATGAATTGGTGGAGGCAAAGCGACTGGTCTCACAAGTCATCTTAGGACTTGCTACACCTACACCTGGATATATACTTTTTCTTATTCAGGATGGCTGTCCCTGCTTCAAGCCTTTCTGAGGATGTTGCTAAAACTTTGGAAACTGTACATCTTTATGTAAGATATTTATGAAGTTCTTGTAAAATTTATAAGTTCTCACAAGAAAAAAAACTGGCATGTTTAACAAATTACACTAGGGCTGGGTGCTTAAGTAGATACCATTGCTTTTAGGCTATGTCGCTGCAAGGTTTGGAAAGAAGAAACTTAGGTCATTTTCCTACAGAAATCTCAAGGCTGGTAAGAGTCTCAGAAGGTCACTAGGGAAAGGCAGGGATAATGTAAACTGTCCTGGGCCCATGTTTATCTAATCCAGTTGCAAGATTTTTGGTGATAAAGACAATTTCTCAAGAACTTCCATATGATTGCCGTAAGAAACTTTTTCCTAATATCTAACTTTAATCTTCCTTGCTGTACCTGACCAGATTTTGCTCTACCCACCATGGACATAAAGCACTCACATATATGAACACAGGTGTCCTACCTATTCTCTCAGCCTTCTTCTTGTCTCTGAGATAAAAGAAGCCACTTCACTGTGTCCTTCATTGAGATAAATACTGTTAAGAGCCCTGATCATCCTCATGAGTGGTCCTAGATTTTCTCTCCCATATCTGCCAGTGTTTCTAAGTGCAGCAACCAGAACCAGGCACAACATCAAAGGTAAAACTTTAGCAGAACTGATCATCCTGCACAGTGCTGGGGGCTCCTTCACACACAGACACCGCTCCATTTCTCCCTTAGACTGGGAGCTTTGCCTTCTAGGCAGCAGCTCTATATTGTTGATTTATGTTCAGCTTTTGACCCATCTCGAGGCTCTGCATACAGGAACAGGCAGCTGTATTCTCTTGCCTGTTTGAGTTGCTGTAGCCTCGGTGGAAGTGATAAATAGACTGCTGTAGATTTATAGTCAGTGAGCAGATGACTCAAAATTGCACAGACTTCGCTTTTATTTCTTCTTTACTTTATCAACAGACTCAAACTCCACAGGGTGGATAAATTCCACAAACTTTTCTTTATGGACTTTGGAGAAGTGCAGGTCAGGCAGTGGGGGTCCTTTGTACAGGACATTGCTTATCCCTACATGTGCTCATGCTCAAAAAAACAGTTTGCATTCCCTCAAGAATATACTGTTTATACATAAATACCTCTTTCTTATTTGGAATTATCCTCAGTCTTGGATTTCAAGAGAAGTTCATCTACTCAAAACCAAATGTGGATCTGAGTTATGAAGATAATTGGCCACACCAAGCAATGTGCAGTAGGAGACAGAACTGGAAAGAAAAGTTGATCTCCCTCATACTAAGTGACTTTAGATTTACGAATCTGGAGCTTGAACTCTCAAACCAAACAATTAGCACAGGAAAAGCATTAGGACAACAATATTTCTAAGAAACTATTGATAATTGTTCAGCAGGTAGGAACAAGCATGGAAGAAATGGTTTCAGGAAGCTCAAAAAACCCTCTTAGAGCAAAAAACACCCAAAAGAATAAAGAAAGAAAAATGAAAAGCAAAACTGAACAAAATTAATATATCTGAGAAAAAGAGATAATACAAAAAAGGCCTGGTTTATAAGTTATTCTTTTAATAATTAAGATAATATTTCTTGTAATATAGGGAAAAATTGAACTGTTCCAAATATTCTACACTCTTTGAAAACAAGGAAAGGAAAAAGTAAAAGTACTTTTCAGCCGGAAGAGAAAACCTGCAACAATCCCAAGCAAAATACAAAATAGATACTTTAAAATTATGGTAGTTTTTCACTGCCAATTTTAAAGTTACAGAAAAAGGTTTTCTTGCATATTTTAGCATTAAATCTTTTCAGTGTGATAAATCTGTAAAAACTGAGATATTAATAGGATTCCTTATAGGAAAAAAATTAACATGTTAGTTGTTAGAAGACACTTCTTTTTAAAGTATGTAAATCAGAAACTTGCTTAGAGTCAAATTTAGAAAGTAAAAAACCTTATGAAACTCAATTGTACATGCTTGCCAATTTAATTTCTTCTCAACCAGTGCTATGGTTAAAAAACCTAGCCATAAAATGCACCTCTAAAAAAGCCAAATAAAATTAGTTGTTTTGTTTTGTTTTTAACTAACGCTAGTGTCACATTTGGTCACCTCCATTAGCCTGAACACCTATGAGGTTTTTGATGTGCAAGCACAGCTTAGGCTGGCCCTGCAAGTGCAGATGCTGACACCCACCACCCATGCAGGCTGAGTTACTCTTGAAGTTATTCTCATGCCACTAAAATATTACTCTGCTATGACCTGTGGCAACACAGAACTTGCTTTACAAAAAGGTAAATCATCCATAAGTGCAGTTGGGCAGACAACAGAGCAGGAAGAATGGGCCACTTGCGTTTTGATGAAGCTAAACTTCCCTCTTCGGTGATGTTTTCTTAAATTATTTTAGACCTAGCTGCCTGGTCTCCACTTTCAGCCTTTTTTTTCAGAGGAACAAGCAATGGCATTCATATGAACAGATGAGAAGGAAAAAGAACCAAGAATGAACTGGTGACTAACCAAGTGAGAAGTTCATGTTTGCTCCTATTATTTTAAATAAACTTTTGGAAAAATACATGCCCCCAAAATACCCACATTAATGTAATTGATTTACAGGAAGCCTCTAACTACTAGATCAACAGCCCACAGAAATAAATAGTCATTACAAAAGAATGTTCCAGTCTTCCTTGCACAGCTATTACTATTCTAACATCAAGGAAAAAAAGCATTCACTCTTTCATTCAAGGAAATTGGCTATTAATATTTTTTTCCCTGAGAAAACTGTTTTGCTGAAGATATCAAATCCTTTCCTTGATTGGAAATTACGTCAGTATTGCCTCTCTTAAAAGCTTATTATTGAAACCACTCTGGACAACTGGCCTAGCAGAAGGCTGTATCGGCGCATCTAGTTCAACACACAGAGCTTCTGTAATTAGGGAAAATTGCATTTCATGGATAAAAATCAAGTGGTGTTAGTAAGTGTGCTCTAAGCATTTGGTGAAGAGGATCTCAGGGTTGACCTATTTCAGCCAAACTTTAATCTTCATCCATCTTATTGCCACAGATCTAAATGTAACCCCATATATCATCAGAAACCCTCCCCTCTATTAGAAGCTAGACATCAGACATTGATTCATTGGGCTATACTGATTCAATGATGGAAGCTCCCTCAGAAATGGAGCCAAAAGCATAAGGGATAGTTCAGCTTACAGGGTGTTGCTGTTAGAAACCTAAGAATTTATGTAAATCAACCCCAGACTCCACAGTGTGGGGAGAGAGGGGAACCTGAACATCACCACGTGAAGTGATGTGGTCCTACCGCATACTCGAGCTTGTTGGGTTTACTGTGATACCCAATCTGCCAATTAATTTCTTAATGAAAAACTTACATCTGGGAAACTACCTCACCATCAAAGTGACAAAACCCACATCCTGCTTAAATTTCATTCACTTGAATGACATATCCATGGAAAATCACTGAAAAACAAAGCAGAGCTACAAAGAAGCAGACAAGGAAAAAGCACTATTTTTATTAAAACTAAATGCATGTCTTTTTTCCAATGAAGCCAGGCTAGTACAATCTGCAATTGTATTGGCCTGTCCAATTTGCTACAATCTTCTCAATTAGGAAAAAAATTAGGAAAAAACCCCAAAAAACCCACAGAAAACACAAACAAACAAAAACAAACAAAACCAAAATAAAACAAAAAAAACCCCTAACCCCCCAAAAAACCAAAAACCCAAGCAATAACAACCCCCCCCAAAAAAACCATTAAAAAACCCCAAAGAAACAAGAAAACCAACCAAACAAAAAACCCAAACACCCAACAAACAATACCAAAAGAAAAGTACCCCACCAAACAAAATTCCCCCCAAACCCCTATGTAACAGAATTACACAGATTCACTGAGTTTTTTTGTTGAAAATGGAAAGCACATTTCTATTGAATACCTCTGATAAAGAAACAGGTCTTTCTGGAGTAGAAGGGAAAGAGTTAAATTCAACATATCCTAAATACTCCCACCTTTCCCTGCTGCTGAAGCTGTCTGCACATAATTTGAGAAAGTTGAATTAAAGGAAAAGAATACTGTATACATGACACGTTAAACTATGAGTATGAAAAGAATGTACATGAAAATCCTGCATATTTTCTGCTTGCCTTTAATTAGAGATGGATTCCTGATCTTGATTATCCTAAGCAGAAAATCAAGACCAGTCCCTGAAACCAAACAGTCTTCCCTTTGTGGGCCTCCTCTTGATTTATGTAGGGCTTTAAACAACACAAACCCCCCCCAGAGCTGGGGTTACTGTTCTTTCACATTAGCTGCTTTTTTTGAGGCTGTAGATGAGCCTATGCTTTAGGATATTTATTTCTTGTTATGCTCTACATTACAAGAAAAGAGAGAGCTGAGGAAAACCACTACAGAAAGTGATACACTTTCAAAATCATATTTTGTTAACCATTTCATTATCTTTTGTTTAGTAGTCCTCCCATTTTAAGATGTCCCTCCTGACAACCCATTTTGTTGTTTTGGATACTATTATGCCACTTTTAAGATAATCAAATCTGTTGCAGAGTATTTTGTGATAACTGCTCTTGGTTCATTCAAAGTAGCATCCAGATACCTTGAATAGATTATTTGACCTAATGAGGCTTCAATCACTTTGCCACAGGAGATAAGGCAATGATATTTTGGGAGAAGCTACATTTTCAGGTGTAACTCAATAATATGACAAAGTCAAAATTTTGAAGTAGTTGCTAGTGTTGTTCACAGCTGTCAGGAGGAGAGATAAATATAAGGTAAAAGGAGAAAGGGAAAATTATAATGCCAGGAATAAATGGCATTAACATGGTGAATTAAAGGGTTTACCATCACACACTTTAGCTGCATGTTCTCTTCGTGCATGTACAGAGAAAAATTTGAGGTCTACAACTCTCCTACAGAGCCCTGAAAGATTTAGAGTCCTCTTTCTGCCCCGTGGCTACATAGAGGAAGACAGGGAGGCTGAAACCTCTCTCTGTTCCTGTTAGCCTCTTAGTCAATGCAGCCATTGTCCCTGCCATTAGGAGGAAGGAGAGAGTGGCTGATCCCAGGAGGGACTGACTGAACCAATGTCACTGTCATCCAGCCCACGGGAGGGAATACTGCACAGAAAGTGTTGATGCAAGGGCAGAGGGAATGAGGTGTGTCAGAAGCAGTAAACTCAGCCCAAGTCAAGACAGAGCAGGTGCCTGCTTCAGTGCACAGCAGGGACTACATTGCCATGAGGGATGCAACAGTCCGGCAGGTTGCTAAATTAGGGGTATGTGTTGGGTTACAAAGCCGTGACACAAAATATCCAAGTCTCAATTGTTTTCCAAAATGAGCAAAGGTAATGGGTCAGTAAGGTGAAATGCTTACACCCTGGTCAAGTTCTCATTAGCTGAACAGGGAAAAACAGAAAAACCTGGTTTGCATTTATGTTTTTTCCTAAAGCCACAGGCTAAGACACCACTGTACGGCACTGACAATTTCTAAAGTTATCATGAGATCAGCCATTATAGCTCATCTTTGTTTTACAACTCTTTCATATGTTTCACATTTCTTTGCTCTTTTACATGGTACTTTCAATGTAAATCTGACCACCATGACTACAGTACTATCCTGCACGATTAGTTTGGGGGGTTTGGTTGGCTCATCAGCAAGAACACGTGAGGAACACAAGTCTCAGCAGGCTGATAAAGTCTTTGTCATGGCAGATTTCACTCTGCACAGCGAGAACACATGCACAAACTTGATATATGATATATGAGAGGTCTGTACCAACTGCAGAACACGTGACCCTCCTTGGCTCAGGTGGCCCCACAGCCCATATTTGCCATTCCAAGGAGTCAGTATGAGTGGTTTCTTCTGGAGCTCCACACACATCTGGAGCCCAGCACTCATATGTAGTTATTGCACCCCTGAAACTTTTATGAAGTTGTTCCCTGAATTTAATTTTAAAGCCCTACATGATTAATTTAATTTTAAAGCCCTGCATGATTAATTACTTGACCAGTAAAGAAACAACCAAATAATTCTGCATATAGATAAACACACATACATTTTGGCTTTTATTTGAAAGTGACTTGCAGTTGAAACTGCTTTAATTTAGACTATTTCTGTAGATCTTGAAAACTGTAACACCATCTTCTCCCTCAATTACCTTTAATGAAGTAACTAACACCATTAATCGCATCTAGGTAAATTCATTAACCTTGCATTGGCAAGTAACTGAATTCTCACACTGTCACTCCCTGACACATATATTAGTCACTTCATAATATGGCTGTGTGAAAAAGCTTGCATCTGATTGACATTGGTCCTCAGGAAAGGAAGAATAATGTTTTGCATAATGACTGACAAAAAGAAGGGGAAAAGATTTATTTGGAAAGTTGTACTGGGCAAAGGGAAAATGACAGAAGTAAATTGGAAAAGGGATGGCACCAGTCATAATCTTCTTTCCAAGTAAAGTTACTATAATCATTATGAAATCTATGCATGAAAGCTGTAAACTAGGCCAGACTCTTCTCGTGGGCTTACAGAAACACCACATAACAGAAGGGACCAGAGAGTGAAGAAGCACTGCAGAACTGCATTTCAACTTTTATCACCCTGCAAACACTCAAGGCCAAGTTGGACAGGGCCCTGAACAACCTCATCTGGTTGAAGATATTCCTGTTCATTGCACAGGGGTTGGACTAGATGATCTTTACAGGTCCCTTCTAACCCAAAACAATCTACGAGTCTATGATTCTGCTGCAGGTCTCAAGGACACAGCATGATCTCAGTGATGGATAGATCTGAGTATTCTAATTGTATTATAGGTGTTTCTCTGTGGCTAGCACAGGTTTTTCCCATGAGAATTTTTCTTGTGTTTTATAAATAAAGATAAAGTTTGGATGTTATTGGAACAGTGTCCCAGAACTTGGGCAGTGCAGGCCTGGCCAATCAGGCCTGGGGGAAGGCTTCTGACTGACCAATCTGGGTGACTTTTGAAAACTCTCTATATATGATGAAATCAAAACAATAAAGGTCATTTCTTCTTGCCACTGAGAACTGGTGCCTTCATTACTCTGCTAGCTGCTCAACAGCGACATTTCTTTTTCATGAAGAGAAAAAAACAGATATCTCTAAGAAATGCCAATGTCATCGACCCTTATTAAGGCAGAGTTTAAATTATCAAGTGGTATTCTGCACTCTTGAAGTATTTGTGAAGTGATTGGTCTCAAAACTCAAACCATCTTTTTTGAATGATTCCTGTAATGCATATACTTGCTTATCTGCTTTTGAAATCACATTGAAATGAACTGCATTCACTGGGCTATAACAAATGCCAGAAAAAGCTAGATCCTCTAAAATGGATAGCTTCATTATAAGGGACATGTTTCTACTTAACATCCTGTATTTAATATGATTTTATTTTTACCTAGATGCTTTACTTTGGAGCAGCAGCACTAGAGAACAAAAGGAACATTAAGAGAAGTTCTCACCAGAGACTGTTTCAGATCATCTCCATTTTTCTTTGCTTTTAATTACAGAGGAAAAACAGATTATTTAAGTAAGTTTTTGATATGCTGTTTGAAGTAACAGCCTGTCATTAGGATCCATAAGAGTGCAACAGAGTACACCAAAATCAATACCACACTTTCATTCAGGGGAGTCTGGTGTGTATTTACATTGCTGTGGATCCTGATGCTGCAAAAGCCTGCTGACCATAATAACAGTAGAGTTGGCACAATGGTACAGATCCTGGCATTTCACCATTGGTCCCCTATATATATTCACTGCTCTTGTGCAGAATTCCTCTGAAGGAAGTTTTTCTCTTTTTCCTATGAAAAGGGAAGAGAAGAACATAGTGAGGTTCTATGTGTAGACATGTAGTCTCCTCAGTGACTCTGTTCAGCTGCAAAATATTTGCAACTTGGAAATAAAAATATTTCCCTTCTTTGTTCCCAGGATGATAGGTCTGACACAAGTCAACAGCACTGAGAACATTCTGACAACATCTACAAAATTAGGGGAGGCAAGGGCATAACTTCTTGATTCCAGATAGCAACCCCAATGTAGGAGTTATCCTGACGTTTAGACTTGTATGGACTGAGGTGCTTATATACCAAAAGCAAACAGGGTGGGATATACAACACTTAAACACAGAGGTTAGGGACATGCTGAGCTGCACCTCTATGGATTGATTACCACTTTCCAACTTGAGTAGACCGTAGGGGCACATTTTATTAAAGATGTTGGTGGAGTAACACTGCAGAAAATTTAACCTCAATTATATGTAGACAAGCAACCAGAACATCAGATTAGAAAATTACGAGTCCACATATCTCACTGGGAATTTATACTGTTGAGTAGCTGCCTGAGATGACCTCCAACCACTGAAGGAAAAAGTTTACCTCAAATCCTAAATGTTTCAAATTTAATTTACATTTTCTTTAGGTGAGGGAAACATATTTCTATTTCATACTGTTCAGCAACTATTTACAGTTAAGCATCTGATTCTATATAAAATAAACTAGTTGATAATTGCCAGAGAAAACCAATGAGTACACCTGTGAAGATATTCCCAGCTATAAGGAAAATAGGGTGAGGTATATCATTCTTGATATATATTTTAAGAGGCCCAAGAACAAGGCAATCTAGCAGACTTGGCAAGTGAAAGTAAAGGTCAGAAATCTGACTCAAGCATGCACTGATGACCTGCTGGCAATATACAGAACATGCTGTTTTAATGAATTCCACTGCTGGAACAAAAACTTGGTACAACCAAACAAATGTATCTGTTTAGCAGAGTTGCAGGATTTTTTGTAAACTATTCATCAGGGCGACAGAAAAAGAGGTCAAAGCATACAGTACAGAGATATCATTTTCATTGGACAAATCCAGTCTAATAAATATGCTGCCTGATTGATCTAGTCTTGAATGGGTGAAGATATTACCTAAATTTATTTTCTATGGGTTTCTTTACATTTTAATTGCCCTTGGAACTCTTTTTTTTTTTTTTTTTTTAAGCAGGATAAAATTTTAAATATGCTGTCATAATATCCCTTGCATAAAAATCCTTAAAACTCAGAAAAACCTTTTCAAGCCTTGTTTAACCCACTAGCAATGCAAGAATTATGCAGACACTCAGCAAATCAGTGTTCAAAAATTGACAGTGTGTTGTGCAGTACATCACAGCCTGATGTTCTGGACATGTCATAAACCTGTTCCAGGGTTACTCAGAATTATTGTCAGTTGGGTCACGCAGATGTAAATTTGTGATGCACACAATGGCCAGAGCTTGTCTCATGGTGCAATGATAAACCCCAGACACACAAAGCATCTGGCATGCTTGTGTTCAAAGGCCTGATTAGCTAAGATTTCCCACTCTAACCCTAACCCTTATCCCTATCCAAAATCAAACATGAAAACTATGGAAACAGGTCCATACTTATGATCAAACTACTGCATAAAGCAAAAGACTAGTTTGAACTGGAACTATCATAGTGATTGGCAGTAGATAGCCAGAAGAAATCTGATAGACTCAGAAACCTGTATTCTTTCAGTTGAATGGCTGATTTATCATTAAAAAGACTGAAGTTGGAGGTAAAAAGTGAAGAACCTGAGTTGTTTCCATAGTCACTTTGAATATGGGGAATGTATTTCCATAACAGGACATTTCTCACCTTCAACAAGCAAAACAGCCAAATGAAGACAAGGTCACGATGATCACAACCAGCTAACCATTTTTAGATAGTACAGTCAACAATTTTTATCTTATTAGAAGAGAATCTCTTACAGATATTCTCAGCTCTTGAATTACAGACACAGCCATAGTGGTCTGCAGGTGTTAAAGCTTGTTTTCCTGATGAGTATGTTAGAGGGTAATCTCAGTTATTTCAGCAGATAGATAGAGATCTGTCTTTCACAAGAGCTAAATCTAAACCAGCACAACACAGATGATATGCATTCTGTTTAAAGTCCCAAAGCAGTGTTGTGCTCTAGAAAGCATGATGAACTTGCTCTTTTGCTTCCTATTTTAATCATTATGAATTACTGATGTTACAGTTCAAGGAGGCTAGGTAAATTGCTAGAAGCAATTACAGTTCCAATTTGCTGGAAATAATGAGAATTTCCAACAATTTGTTAACCTGCGATAATAGAACTGGCACACATGGGCAGCTGTCGGCAGAAATTCCAGGTCATCACTGTCTCATACACGAAAGGTCTGCCCTACCACACTGCACCCAACAACCTTGACTCGTCTGCCTACTTCACTTTTCTCACCTCCTATGTTTTCCAGTGATTTTATTTCCTAGTAGTGTAACTAAAGCTAAGTTGATCACATGCAGGCTGCCGCTGTTATTCAGCTGCCTCTTGCATGAGTATTTATTGAAGTACTTTGTGCAGAGGAAGATTTTTAGGCCTATTAAAAGAGCTACGAAGTAGTAAGTCTGTACAGCTACATGTGAATTTTAATTTTGGGTGCTGAGTGTCAAGGTAGATGAAAGAGGTAAAAAAGGAGGAGAGTCCAAAAAGAGGGTGAAAAGACACATAAAGGAAGACGCAATTGTGAGGGAAGAAAAATCGGGAATTAAATGAGAAAGCAGCAAAAATAAAAGCAAAAGTTACTGTAAAGGTTTAAATGCCTCTCAAATGTAAGTTTCCTCAGATTCTGAAGAAAACATGAATGCTCTCTGCAATTACATGGGAAGACTGAAGTCCTTGTCACTGGCAGCTTCCCACAGTCTGGTGCCCTGCGGGGAGATTCTGGTCTTTTTCAGAGGCAGAAGGAAGCAGTGTCTATCCCAAAGAAAGGGATGATACAAAACATAGAAGGGAACAAAATCAAGGAATATGCAGAAAAGCCTTATAATAAAACAACAATTAAGAAAGTTATAAGAGTGCTTGGGATGGAGCTCTGAGGGGGTCAGCTCTCATTAGTGAGGCCAGATACTTATCAATGGCTGATGTCTCCTGCATTCATCAAAAGAGATGCAGATTTTGGTAAGCATGAGAAGACATTCCCTCTTCAGCACCCACTTGAAAATATACACAGTTGTTGCCAACATCCCATACACCACAAAACTCCTCATCTCTGAGCAAATAACTAGATGAACATGCTAAAAAAGAAAGGAAGAAGAAGAAGACTGATGGGCAGAAGACTCCAGTGCCTATGGTCAGAATGGTTAGGGATCCATGGATTACTGTCCTGATAGACTCAGCATCAGCTGTGTGTGCAGGAGAGAACTGGTATCTGCTGGAGCAAGCCAGTTTCTCCAGAGCAGCCTTTGTCTTAGGATAGACAGCAGAGGCACTTACTAACAGACAGGCCAATCCTATGGCAAAACTGAAGACAAAGCTAAGTATTACACTTTTCAGGTAGAGAATTAACACAAACGAGTTAACAAAAGCCTGTTTTTTAACTGGGGAAGAGAAGAAATATATTTTTCTACCCTTTTATAACTGTGAGGACAACCAGAAAATGCTTCCAAAATTGATACCATACGTGCAGATTAAAACTAGGCTGCAAGCCAAATCCTCCTCTTCAGTTTCACTGGCGGAGCCCAGCAGACTGCCACAGAGCTACTCTGGAGCAGCAGGGAAAAGAATTTGACCCTTTGACTGCTGCATGAAAAGCAGCTAACTTCCCACTGTATTTGGTGGCCTCAATATTAAAAGTTGCAAAGGCCTTTGTGCTCAGAAATGTACCGATTTTCTGCTAGAATAGCTATGTGCTGATGTCCTTCTACCCTGCTCTCTCTGCAATGACATTCCCTCTCCCCTGAGGCAGCATAACTGGCATTCCTACTGTTGTCCCTGCCTAGCTGTGGATGTATTGGGCTGTATTGGTTGCTGATGAACCAAGTTCCTCCATTCCCAAATCATTCTCCCAACACAGATAATCTGTCAAAATAGAAAATGGTGAATTTTAAGCTGGGCTGTCATTTAACTTCTTCATTATTCCACTGGTTCATACCTTTAGACTCAAGTACAAAATATGCTCTCCCATCATTTGCAAAATCAGGCAATTCAAATGTCAGAGTTTATCTCATGATCACAGCTGGTTAAGATTTATTTTTATGGAACAGAGGCTACATATTGTATACATGGACAAGAATGTAGACTCCAAAAAGAAGAATATACAGTCTTTGTGGTAAAGCTTAGCCTGGAAATGCAAACCTTAATTTAGCAGTACCTCTTTATACCATGAAATTCTGGATTCTCTTGGTAAGGACTGAGGGTTAGAATATCTTACTTGAATGACAGATATAGAAAAGTATCCTGACTGAAAAAAAGAAGTACTCACAGCATGAAAATAGCGTTTTGCTACTCTGCTCTCAAATACCTTATAACTAAACATGCTAAAGCAAAGCAATGGAAAGTTTTGTTGCTTATGAAGAAGCTCACACCGAGAGCAACCTTCCTATACAGACTTGATTTGTCCCTTAAGGCACTTGGATATAGACTCAGTTCAGAGCATATACCCAAGCAGTTTAAGGAAAGGCAGGGATGCCACTTGCCCAGAACCCACACCAGCTGGTGCTGAATTCAGTTTTCAGGTGATGAATTTAAGAAAACGGGAAAGGGAAGGACAAGAGAAGGAAAGAGCACTTTGGTGCTCTTTTTAATGCTATGTCTCTGCTGCAGACATGAAACCTTCCTTCGGTTCCTTCCTCCTCCTCAGAGCTCCCTGCCATCCCGTCCCTATCCTTTGTTTCAGCTGTAGCCCACCTTTTTACCAGATCCCTTCCAACAGGCCTGACTCCCCATCTGCTTGCTGAGTGTATTGAGTTTGCATAACAAGGTTTTGGTAGCAGGGGGGCTACAGGGGTGGCTGCTGTGGGAAGCTGATAGGAGCTTCCCCATGTCCAGCAGAACCACTGCCAGCTGCCTCCAAGTTGGACCTGGGAGGTCCATGGGAGAGCAGTGACCAACCTGGCCCTGGAGGGCCCCATGCCAGAATAAGTGAATGCTCAAGGGAGGGAAGTGACCCTGTGGGAAGCCTGTGCTGGAGCAGACTCCTGGCAGGACATGTGGCCCCATGGAGTGAGGCTGCTGAAGCAATTTGCTGGCAGGACTTGTTACCTCATGCAGGACCCATGCTGGAGCAGCCTCTTCCTGAAGGACTGCACCCCTGGAAGGGACTCCCATTGTGCTGTTTGTGAAGAGTTGCAGCCTGTGGGAAGGACACACACTGGAAAAGCTCATGCAGAACTGCACCCCATGGGAAGGACCCCACACTGGAGCAGGGGAACACTGTGCTGAGTCCTCCTTCTCAGTAGGAAGGAGTGACCCAAGACAACATGGAATGAACTGATTGCAGCCCCCATTCCCTGTCCCCTTGTGCTGCTGGGACAGAGGAGGCATTGAAAATCAGGAGTCAAGTTGAGCCCAGAAGGAAGAGAGAGGTAGAGAGGAAGGTGTTTTATGATTTGATTTTATTTATCATTATCGTAGTCTAATTTTACTGATAATAAAATAAGTTAATTTCCCAAAGTCAAGTCTGCTTTGCCCGTGATGATAATTGGAGAGTGATCTCTCCCTGCCTTTATCTCGACCCACAAGACTTTCCTTATATTTTCTCTCCCCAGCTCTGTCCAGTTGAGGAGAGGATTAATAGAATGGTTTTGGTAGGTACCTGGTGTTCAGCCAGGGTCGAACCATCACACTGAACCAGTCTTGCTCCCTTCTCCAGCACCAGGAACTTCTTCACAGTCCCTGTGTCTCCCACTGGCAGCATTCGAGGTAGTGCTGCTTGGATGCTCACTAAGAGCAGAGGAAAAGTTTGCTGTTTTCCACCCAGTGTCCAAGATTCACACAGTCTAAAAAGGCAGCACAGAATAAATCCAGCCTTCACAAAGAGCATACAGTCAATTTTCTCTAAGGCTCAAGCCTGGTATATACTTTTCCAGAAATGGCTCACCTGAAAAAAACTAAACTGCAAAACCAAACTCACCATAATTTTCTTGTACTACAATGTTTATTTATTCTTCATAAGTTCTATTTTAAGATATGATTAAAGTTTTGGCTAGTCCTGAAACAGTACAGCAGAAAGCCCCAAGATAGACAGTTTCAGATATATTTTTCTTTTCTTGGCAGGGGCAAAACTGCAGATAATGTCTCAAAGATGAAACTCAAGCAAACACCAATGACTGCAATGCCTGACCTGCTTAATGTGGTAGAGGGGATACGAGAAAAAGAACAGTCTGGTAAAAGAAAGTCATCAATAACTTTTAGAATGGATGGTGATTCTCATAGGGTTGAGGGAAAGAGTAGACGTGTTGCTTCTTAAGCAGCCAAGCACTGCTATGGGCACTGCAGTTAATTAGCTTTTCTTTCTGGTATCTCTTCCCTTACAGTTCCAGAAGCCTCCTGTCACATGGGAGGCCATTACAACATGAAGCAGTCCATCTCTGTACTACTTCTGTACAAGATGAGGTAGTACAATCTCATTAGATCCTAATATAGCCAAAATAGTTTTATAAATTTATAGTTTTACCATGTGTTTCCAAAAAAAGCCATATAGAGAACATCAATTAAGATGACAGCAAGGCAAAAGAAAGCTTATGGAGGGTGCTTGCAGCTACACAAATAAAGCTTGAATGAAGTGACAGCAATGCTTACAATTGATGATTTAACATTAGCATCTGGTGATCAAGACTTCCATAGAAGGTATTGAAAATAGTCAGTTCTTAGAGTACCTTCACAGTCTCTCCTTTGTTCCCAGCTGGGGCACTTCAGCATCCTCAGCAAGTGCTTTTCCATCCTCAGAGGGAAAAGGCCTGAGCTGGGGTAACATGCCCTGTTATAGCCACCACAGTTCCAGATTTTTATGCATTGGTTGGAGGAATCCAGAGAAAGGCAAAGAGGTTGATCAAGCAGTTAGAAAATGGGACCTATGAGAAAAGAACAAAGGCATGAGATTGTTTAGGCAGGGAAGGAAGAAACAGAACCATTTTCAAAATGTAAAGGGTAAGTTTGACTAAGGCAGCAACATTGGAGGCTTACATATGATTAAAATGTAAATGAGGTATTTAAATAGTGAGGAGGTGACGTGTCCAAAGCAACTCAGAAAAGCGGAGAACAAAATTCAAGCCCTTTCATGATCAATCCCATGCTCTCACTTGTAGCCACTATTTTCTAGATATTGTTTAGGTGACAGGCTCCTGCTGAATGGAAGATACCAAATGACAGTAATTTTATGCCAAAGCAAAGCTTCTACTGTGGAAGTCTTACCTGAGACTGCTTTATCTTTACCCCTATCAGTTGTTCTTATCATCATTTGTATTATGCACATCCAGCTGTCTTTATAATCTCATTTCTTTCCCAGCCAAACAGTATGAAGAATAGACAGAAAACCTATTTGTAAAAGGCAAGGTAGGCAAGGGATGAAGAGAATGATCCAGCAGTCAGGTTTACCGTATTCTGTTGACAAGCGTGCTCCCAGCTTTCAATTCCTTGGACAGCATGAACAATACTCAAAAATCACAGTGGTGTATCTAATGCAAATGGTACTTTTCTCACTGTATTTTTGCTACCAGGTCTGAGTTGATAGTATTGCAGTGTGAAACTACAAACTAAGTTTACAGGGATATTCACTATATTGATGGCTGCTTTATACTTTTTGAAAGGCAGCTGTCCATAGCCCTTTTACCTGCTCCATAGCCCAGATTTTACTTGCAGGTACAAATTTGTACCTGCAGGTTTGGGACTGGACAGGGATGATGCCTGAAAGCCTGTTCAGTTTGCTACTGGATTGGAATTTGCTACAACTTAAGTGAATCCCAATAACAATGTATTTGATGAGCAATCTTGAATTCTAGAGCCACGGGATGACAGAAGCCCACCCTGTCAAAGCACAGTCCCACTCTCAGGCACATCACAGATGCAGCACTTCCTGCCTTCTCTCGCTGCTCTGGAAGTACTCACTGCACTGTTTGCAGTAATGGTTCTTGGAACAGTTCAGCCATCAGAGCCATACTATGAGCAAAACTCTGCTATTCAGCTACATCTGGCTTCTACAATGGGTAGTGATTTTTAAAATTAAATCAGCATGCTGTGGGTGTGCCAGCTGGACACAGTAAAACATGGATAGCATTCTGTTAAACAAAGAAAGATATTAAATGAAGTACATTTGACCCTCAGTTTGAAAACCCAAAAATGAAAGTAGTTGCTTGCAACAACATCTCAGAAAGAGAAGCTCCAAAAACCTAAATGTCCAAATTTTCTGGTTGCCCATGTAGCCAGATACCAATCTCAACATGCGGCAGATAATCTGAGTGTAGGTAATGCATTCTAAATTAAATTGGCTATCCAGGAAGAAAGTTGTTTTTAGTTAGGTGCCAAACAACATCAAATCCATTGGGAGTTAGAATGCTCAAGCATTTTGAGAACATGCTCAGAAAGGAGAACACTGTTATAAACTAGTCAGGACTTCCATTATTGCATTTTTTTTTCATTTCAGGAACCAAATTCTTTTATGAGTTGAAGCAAAAGACTCTTATTTACTTATGACATCATTTAGAATTTCGTTTTAAATTTTTTAATGCTTTCATAGAATTCACAAAGTAGAGAGGTCATCCTTGTTCTATACAAAGATTTCTGACAAAAGACTTGAATTTTCAAAATTTGCACACTGGGGTGAGAGCTCATTCCTTATGTAGGACACTGCTGGGATCAGACTGAGACACGTGAGCCTACTTCAGGGACAGAACATTTAACAGAAGGCATCTCTAAGGTCAAACCTAATAATCAGAAAGCATTTGCATGTAGCAGCAGCTGACTGTGAGAAGGGCATGAAACCCAAGTGGGGAAACAAAAATGGATCACAGGAATATCTAAGAGTTTTCTCAAAGATATTGTACCCTCTGGCCAATCTGCAGACATCTCATCTCAGTGTGTGCACAGAATGCCAAATCCTATTGAGATTAGTGCACTGTCCAAAGTATAACGAAAGAACGAATAGAAAAAACCCACCAGAACAATTTGCATTATTTTTTCTTAATAAAAATCACATATTAGACAATGTAAATATCTCAAAGTTCAAGTTCTGTAGAAACAAAACAAAATAACTCCTCCCTCCCTACAACATCACATTTTGTTTCTTTCCAAAAATCCTGATATAAACACTTTTTTCAACAAGCAAGCAACAAGCCAACCAAGCACTGGAAAAGTTTTGAACCATGACAGTGTACTGATGTCAGCCAGAAAACAGAATTCATCATGAATTAATAAAGAAGGAGGGAGAGGAGGTATTGTCATTTGGTTTTAATAACTTACAATGAAACAAAAGGGGAAAAAAACCCAGCAAGAGAATAGAAACTCTAGATTTTTTCATTTGATACTGCGAGTAATGTAGATGTACTCTGTGCTCTATAGGTCTGATGTTCAGGAAGATTTAGCATCCAAAATTTAAGTGTCAGGAATTCTTTGGGAAACTAAGCACTTCTAAAACCAGGACATTCTTCTCCTTTCACTGTTCAAACACATTCACTTCCCATAATATCCTAAAAATGAATAGCTGAGATTGACATATCCCATACTCTAGCTGCTTTAATTTTTTTTTCTTCTGTGTTATGGAAGCCACTGTTGAGTGATTGAAAGTTAAATCTGTGTCCAGATTAAATTTAATCAATCCTAGCAATAATCTCAATTTTAACACAATCACTTTCTAGGAAAAAAACAATTATCTCTAATACTGGGTCCCAATTAAAATAACCTCTCTGGCTTGAACACCAACATTGGAATGAGAGACCAAAGTAATGTGCTTTGCTTGGCTGATTATCTAAGTCTTTCCACTGGCACCTTCTCAAACTGACAGCAGTGGAGGAAGGCAGGGGCAGCAACAGTATTTTGGGGTTTGCTATCAAGATGTGAGACAAAAAAACAGCATGCAGTGCTATGGAAAAGGTTGAATGTGGCTGGGAATCACTGGTGTATAACTTGTCCTGACTGAAATGTTTCATAAACATACTTAACTCAAGAAATATTTTGTAATTTCCTCAAATACACCCCCCACTCTGCATACACACGTCTCTCATTATGGACTTAATGTGCAGTACAAGCATCTCCCTTTCACTTGTGCAGAAGGAGGGTTTTGACATCTAAAATCTTTGGACACTATTGCAAAGTTACATGTGTGTGTGTGGCCCTCCTGCCAGCAGCAAGGATACAGTTTACATTTAAAGAACTTTTAAAAGAATACTGCCTTGACCCTCCTCTGGGGAAAGAGGAAGTCCCTGAAGTATAACTGTAATGACAATTTAGGTTTTTTTTTTTCTGCTGAAGAGAAATGCCAAAGCCTCCTAGTTGTCATTTTGGACAAGTAACAAAGTTCAGAGTCACCTCAGAGGATCTGTAGTCATGACATTTTCCTATCGTGGGCCCTGCTACCTGCTGTGAACTGCTCCTCCCTCAGCCAGGCAGGCATGAATCCCCCCCTCTTTCCAAGAACAGTGATAACTTCCCTGCCATTGTGCTCAGTTTGTTATTTCAGCTTTTTAGGAAGTGTGGATAACATGGAGAGCTAAATACATTCACCAGGAATCTCCCTAAAAGGTGATTCCTCAGCAGCTGCTTTTGTTTTTCAGGTCCCAGGAAATCCATAAGAAGTCTTTTCTGTGCCAGAGGTTGCCAAACACTTGCAGAAAACCATCTCTTTCTCTCCTCTTTTTCCCTATCCACCCTAATCCTTCCACTCCAGCCTTCAAAGCAACTCCTGCATACTAGGCAGGGTGAACTGGCCTGAAACTCTGCTCCCTTTTCAGAAGAAAGTCCTCTCAAACTTCCTAATTCATTAAAACCGAATATATTTTAGGTTTGCCCATTGGCCTTCCTTGTCTCCCTTGTACCCCCTGAGATGGAAACAGAATGCTCTTCATTTTTTATGATTCTCTGCCCTCTGATATTTGGGCAAAGAGGGGAAGTGCAATGCAAGGGGTTAATTTTCACTCTAGGCCTCAGCCAACAAGCTTATACATACATTTTACAACTTTCAGGTTTCCCCAGTGAGAATAAGCTGATGTAAAAAACATTTTCTGCAGTCATCCAGGTTCTCTACAGCATTGTTCAGCCCAAGAACCTGAGAAAAGATGGAAAATGCCTCCAGAGAAAAGAAAATGATTATATGAACAGATCTGGGTCTACAACCAGAGCTACAAGAGAATATTGGAGAGAAAGTGGGAAGATGAGATACATAACATGCATGACTTCAGGCAGCAGGACACTGGGCAGTAGAAACAGTGAGAACAGAACATGTACATTTCTTTTGCTGGGGAAAGTAAGGAGTTCCATTCAAGCAAAGTGCTGAGAAAGCCCATTCACAATGCAGCAGCAAAGAGGATTGAAGAAACTTGGATAATGGGGTGGGAGGAATCAAATCAAGACTGAAGTTCGGAAGGGTTGAGCACCTGGCACTTTTTCCCAGAAGTGATGCATTCACATTGCATGGGATTCTTGCACAACTTCCCTCAGCATGATACTTCAAACAGCCCTGAACCTGGAGCTGAAGAGTCACAGTCCCAACCCCAGCCCAACCCAACACACAGAGCCTCATCTCCTGCCATCCTTGCTCTGCTTCTTCTGCCTGCACCTCTTCACCATTCTTTGCCCCAGTGCCTCTCCCTCCCACTTGCAATGAAGAATTCTCAACCTCTTTTGGAAAGGCTAATAAAGGAGGTGGTGCTGAATGGATCCATGGTTTCTCATTTGTGGGAAAGAGTACTGCAAACACAAAATCATCAGGGAAGAGGCAGGCGTGGGGGACAGATAATGCCATGTCTATTGCCTCAGCTCCATTTACTAACTCCCTGATGCCCCAAGGAGATAGTAGCTGTCAACCAAAGCAACAGGATGGGGCTGCACAGGTATGCACAGACACAGAAACTCTCACTCTTTGTGCATTAAAAAAGGAAAAAGAGAGAGGCAACTAAACTCTGTATTTTCTCTAGCACTTTATGAAACCCAGGGCTGGCAAAGATGAGTGTCAGGTGCATTTGGTAAGACATAAGCAGAGAAAAATAGAACACCATCTTAGTGAGTAACCTACCCAGATTAATTACCACTAAAAGGGAGAAGGGGAGAGGAGGAAGGGAAAGGAGAGTGATAAGGGGAGAGGGAGAGTACATAACAATGGCAAACTCTCTATTCCTAGGCAAATTTATGCCAGTCAGAAAACTTTCTGCAGCTCCAGAGCTCCTGAGGTTGTCAACTGGAGTTGTTTTCTTTCTTTAGAGGCCTATCCACAGAGTATGTTAGAAGCTATGTTTTACAGCACTGTTGCTGAAGATAGCACCTAATTTTCTAGCTTTTTTTTACTGACATACCCACATGAGAGATTCATGCAGCCCATCCACAGATCACAACCTGAAATTTCTCAAGTGGATCTACAATTTCAAGTGAATTGACCCACTGGTCTGTGCCTCACCTTATGTCAGCCTGAAGGGGAAATCTATAAGTCCATGTTACAGAACAGTTCAGAAATCAAAACTTTTTCTTCTTCCTCAACATCTTCTGCAGTGCTTCACTTTGAAACTTCCTAAACAAGAGGATGTTTAGTATCTATTCAGAGAAACTATTCCCAGCTTGGTAACTATAGATACCAAAATAGTTTTCTTCTGCCATCTCTTCTGTTTCCCTACATCACTTTCATTCCTTAAAAAACAATATCCAACCTCGCCTAATTTCTGAGAGGGTACTGTGTATCCTCTCCATGTACTAGAAACTGACACTTTGAAATCCAGGTTAAAGATCTGGCAGATATGTCACATATTGCCAGATAAATAAGCTGAATCAGTCACCTCAGAAAATCTACTAAGTTTATGGCACCTCTAACCCTCTACAGTAAGTTTCCAAACAAGAAACCTAAATCCACATCTCTCACCTGCTGAGAAAAAAGTCATTAGAAGTTGATACATATCTAGATTATTTCTTCCAAGTCTGATTAAGCAAATATAAAATAAACTGAGTCTGCTTCCAGGTCCAGCTGACACCCAAGTGAAGATGCTGGCAGGAGAATCTGTCATGAGATCCTGGTAACCCCAGCTGCAACTCCCAGTGCTACCTGGGCTGGTTTCTGGGATCCATTCTGTTTCTAAAAAAAGTTATCTTCTTGTTGCAACTCCAACTGCAGAGGCCAGTGTGATTCCCTCTCCATAGCCTTTCCCAGGACTGGAAGAAGAGGAAGCAATGACATGACAATGTAGGAAACAAATGCAGCCATGTCCTCAAATCCATGCAGCTCCAAAAAGAGACAGGTAAGAGCTGCTTGCTCCCTCTGCCTCTCTCAGGAATCAAAGCAAGGAGAAGGAGGGAAGCTGCAAGGAGGAAGGCTCTAGAGGCACAGCAGGGTGTGAGAGCATGGACAGAAGTGTCCTGGGAATGAAACATGCTTGCTTGGCACATGGCAGTGGCTGTGCTGCTCGGACTCCAGGATGAGCACTCCCCCTGTGCCATGCCAAAATAAAATTACTGCCTGACTCCTCTTCTGCCTGACTGATTTATACACATGTAACCTCACAGCCATCAGACTCCATTGCAAATAATGAGATCCTGACAGATGAGAACATTTCCCCATGTCCCTTTCTGAAGGTGCAGCTACCAATCAGTGGAACTCCAAACCTCCCAGCCTCATCACTAGCAATAGTGGAGGCACTACCAAAATCTTAGGCAATATGTTTTGCATAAATTTCAATCCTCTCTGCTTCTGGTTCAACCACTTATTTCTTCCCTTCTACCGTGATCTCTCCCCCACTCACCTCTACACACCCAGCCCTGATGTATGGCCTGGATTGTAGCTTTGCTTCATTGCAGGGTTGAAATCATCTCACCTGCCCAACAACCTGCCATGAATCAGCCACCAGAATGAATCTGCTGGGAACTCAGATGGCGCTTGAGCATGTCAGCCTACTCTGAAGGGATGGCAGGGCCAGGCACACCCAGCAGCTCCCTCCCTGTGGTAGCCCCAAAAGGAAGTCAGAAGGTAAATGATGACTTTACCCACTGCCCCAACACATGCTTGAGAGTTTGAACAGCTATGTTCCCCCCACACCTTTTATGGTTATTTTTTTACTTCAAAAGATTTACAACCAAAATAAAATACTATAAAAACAAAAAAAACTGCTATAAAATTACTTTGTTCAAGTTATTTTATTTGTCCTACTCCTGTTTCTGCAGCTGAGAGGGGTAAACAGAGGAATCACAAGCATAGGCATGAGCTAGAAAAGCATGCAAGAACTCAAGGAGCAAAGCATCCCTCCAGAAAACAATTATTGGCCACAGAGAAGAATTGCTTAAAGGTGGAACAGTCTGGTTCCCTGTATGAGGTGATAAGCCATAGACATTTTGGAGATGTGTTGAGTTTTAAGGAAGGCAATATACTGACCTGAAAAATGAGGGTTGCTGCCCCTAATGCCTTGCAAACTTAGTTTACTTGCAAACTGTGTCTTATGCCACCAGTCTTTCTACAAGACTTGTGGATGTAATACAGCCCAAAAATCTTCTTTGAGGATTTGAGATTTGCTACACCAAACTCAGATTCAGTCATCTATTTATTTATTCATCTATTTATAAAATCTGAAATGTTTGTGGCTAGACTCATTTCAACAGCCACTTAATTAGGTATGCTCAGTCCTCTATAGAGCTTAGAGCTGTGATCCAGGCTCCTAAGACCCATTTTGAGAAGATTGGAATAGTCTTGTGCATGCAAAGATAAGAAGATGGCAGTCCAAGTGACTCAAGTATTATGTAAACAGCTGCATGTTTGGACTCATTTTCAAGAGTCTCTGTCCCTTATCCTTAGCAATATTCAAATTAAGGCAAAACAGTGCTGTTGCATTTGTCTCAGACTAAATAGATTTCAATCACTGCTCTACTGGGAACAAAACTAAACATTAAACAATTTAATCTTCATCTAAATGGGTTGTAAAGCAGCTTTTCTCCATAAAAATGTAAGCTACTTAAGAAATAAAGTGTTCAGGTTAATACCATGTCTGCATGTCCACATACGTCTCCCACCACAATCTATACAATTTTTTAGGGCTTTATAAGGCTTGTCAATGGTACATTAAATATGTAATAAGAGCAAAATATCATCACATGTCAGCATTTCTGCAATGTAAATTCTTATGCATCAGAAGAGGAAATCCTGCTTACAGTAGGAGGGTACCAGCTAGGTGTAGAGATTCCAGTGAAGTGTTCTCTCTGAATCACAACCATCTTCTCTGGCCTTAAAAATTGATTAAGAGATCAAGTGTGCTTAATAGCATATAACAGAGGATTTCATGACAGGGAGTGGCAACCAGACAGATGTGACATATAAATAACTATTTTTTGCTCTTGAGGAATTAAGCAAAACAGCTTGGCTCAGCTAGACTTTATCAGCTCCTCAGGGTGGAAAAGATGTGTCCAGAAGATACTCAACAAATAGGATGCTTTTGTGTTTGTGATCTCCACTTGTCCTCCATTAAGTCACCATAGTAACTCAATTTCTTTTGCCCCAGGGATTGCCTACAAGAAAACAGACGGAAACCTTGGCCTAAAGATTGTGCTGCCATCTGGGAGCACGCTGTGGGGCAGCAGTCTGCTACTTTAATAATATCCATTAAAAAAAAAAAAAAAAAAAAAGATGCTGCTGCTCATTAAACAGATGAAATCCCTCCAGTTTATCCATCATGTAAGGCTACTTACATGGCTAAGACTGGCCCAGACCTGGACTGCAATTTAATGCTGCCCTAATTTTCTGCTGACTTAAGGCTGCATTACCTCCCACTATCCCAAGAGTGCCAATATTTCTTACTGTCCTCAGTCTCTCAGCAGCACAGCTCCCAACTGTAAACAGGCTGTAAGAGCCCAGCTGGCTCAGCAGAACTGGGATCCAGGAATTGCTATCTACTGTGCAAAAGCCAAAAAAAGCTTTAGGGAACATAATAGAAATGACCAGCGTGGCTCTCAGACTGCATCACTAGTCTGTTGCACTATTGAGATCCCGAGATCCAGTGAGGAAATGCTTCTAAGAAAAACTAAGGGGGAAGGAGTGTGGGGGGTGGAATAATCTCACAGTCACAGGCACACATGCCTTCAAGCTTTTTTTTTTTTTCTTTTCCTGTCTGAAAGAAAACCTGCTGTTTTGATTTCTGCATGTCAGGTACTGAAGCAACAACAGAGCACTCCAGTGCAGCACAGTGCTCTTTTCATGCACTTACTAGCAGCACCTTTCTGTGCAAGCTTTTTTTCATAGAACCAGTGCCAGAGTTGTCATTCAAATAGCCTGAGGAAAAGTGTGATAAGGTGTGGTTGTATCCTTTTACAGGCAACTAATGTCCATAAGAACTAATAATTCAGTAGACATCTAAAGCTTTCTTTCCTAATTCAGTAGTGTACTGCATTCATCCCACACAGAGTTTGTTTTGCCTTACTTTAACCATATGACCTAATTCAAAGGTTGGGGTTTTTTGTGCAGGTTTTATAGACACATAAACCCTCACCAAATCAATCCTGTCCATTCTTAATTAAAAGAAAAACAACCTAAAACAAAACAAACTTATTTAAAGCCGCCTGTAATCGCCCTAGAGGCAGAACATTTACTGTGCCCCTTTTGCCTCAAGCAGCATTTCCTTCTCGTCCTAGGAAGTAGTTTAAGACACAACAGCACCATCTACCGAGAGGAGCCTCTGTACAGCCTAACATGCCTTGGCATGCGTGTAAGATAAACGGTATGATTAATTACCTTATTGTTAGTTACAACTAGGAAACTTACTTCATGTTGCCATGAAAACTGTTTACCTTCACCTACGATTGTTACTTTCTGGCCTGTTTAGTCTGGAGAAGAGAAGACTGAGAGGGGATCTCATCAACACATGTAAGTACCTCAAAGGCAGGTGTCAAGTGGATGGTGCCAGATTCTTTTCAGTGCCCCCCAGCAACAGGCTGAGTTTATGAGCAGTGGCCATAAATTAAAACACAAGAAGTTACACCTCAACATGAGGAAGAACTTAGCATTGAGGGTGACAGAGCACTGGAACAGGCTGCCCAGGGATGTAATGGATTTTCCCTCATTCAAAAGCGAACTGGACGCATTCCTGTGTCACCTGCTCTAGGTGACCCTGCCTTGGCACGGGGCGTTGGATGAGATGATCTCCAGAGGTCACTGCCAATCCTAATGATTTTGTGATCCTCAAAGCTGAGGAAAACTCTGCTGCCATTTCAGCACCCTGGGTTAAGAACAAAATTGGTTATTCTTCACATAAATTATATTTTGTGGGTAAGATGCTTAATTTGTACTGCTGAACATATAAAAACAAAGTGTGAAATCAACATAGTTGTTTCAACCTGGTAATATAAAAAACTCTCCTACACAGTCATTTAAGCAAGTTTTCCACACAAGTAAACAATTAAAATATCTCACCTTTTATTTATCTTTTTTTTCTGGGAAGGTGGTCAAACCCAGAGAGCTGGTTTAAACTGGCTTCTTTGTTGACTGTATTCAGGTGATTCATTGTGAAGTGTCTGAGAAGTAGCAATCAGATGGCATTCAGCCATAGATACTGTATTAGCTTAATATTTCGAAGCATTTTTCATCACCCTTTTATGACTTACAATGCAATTTCTCTTCAACCTGTATCAAATAATCAGTCACAACTGTGGCAAGATGATCTTCCAGTATTCCTTTTTTTATAATCTCACATATATTATTTCTAGGCACACAGCTTAATTTGACTTGACATTGCCTTTGAGCCAGTGCCTAAAAATGCATTCTGCCTGGCCGGCTGCCTGGCTGATTTGCTTAAATCTGCTTTTAAGAAACACTGAAGACATTGAGATTCTGTCTCACTTAAACAAATAAATACAGTCTGCTTTTTAGAAAGCAGATACTGTGTACTTCCTCTTCCTCTTTTTGTTCCTGTTTAATGGGGTCTGGAGACTGATTAAAGCAGAAAATAAACACCCACAAAAAACTAAAAAAAAAAGGTCCTGTAAGAGGTTTTCAAGGAGAAAAAGCTAGATTCATGTCTACAGCAGGTTTAACAAAATTTTACCATCTCTTCCCATTGCTCTTTTGTGGTTTGACACATCTTGGTCCACAGTATTAAACTGATACATACTGATTTATGATATTCAGAGACATCCTCTTCAATCAAACAGCTGAAAATGCATAAACAAGAAGAGAACCTGGGCCAAGAATGCAATCCCACCTGCTGTCACATCTCCAGATGCATTGCTTGTATTTGTCTGGACCTTGGGTAGAATCAGCAGCAAATATGATTCTGCATTTCAACATTCAATCTCACCTCACTATCTCATTTCCACCTCCTACTTGGACTCAAGTTAGTAAGTGGTATGACCACTTCAGGGCTATGACACTATAACATCTCTCTATTTTCATATATAGCTCTGGCTGCAGGGCACAGCCAGCACATGGAAGGGAGGAATTCTATCCCTCTGCTCAGCACTTGTGAGGTTTGATTTTCTTTTTCCTGTGTCTAATTTTGGGCCCCTGACACAGGATGGACATCAATAAACTGAAGTGAGTTCAGTGTTTGGGGGCTGGACATTGTCTTCTAAGGAGAGCTGAGGGACAGGGGCTTTTTCAAGCCCGGTAAACTGAAGTCATTGGATAGACCTCACGGCAGTTTTCCAAGGAGATCACTGAGAAGATGGAGACAAGTGCTTCTCAGGGATACACAGTGGGAGGATGGAAAGCAATGAGCAAAAACTGAAACATGGGAGCTGAGATCTGCATATGGCAACAGTGGAGGAGTGGAACAGATGACCTACAGAGGCTGTGAAGACACGTAACTCACCACTTTAGAGCAGTAAATTACTGTCCCTGTATGCACCTTCCTTCTTTCCTTACCTCAAGTACTCCACAGATTGTCACAGTGCCTCTTCACTCCTCGTTCTTACTTTAAATACAAACATTGATGCCTTTTAGCTACCCACATGCTCACCTGAATTAATTTAAGCTTCATGAACCCACCAAGTTTAACCTCTAGCAATCTAATCACAAAGGGAATACAAATGCACTCTGTATTTCATTAAACACTTACACATACTAACACGAACAGCAGCAACACCACAACCATTTTGCATAACTGTAATTGTCCTAAATGTTTCCTTGATGATGGGGATGAAAATATCATGAAAGACTGTTATTAATAAGATCAAGGTTTGGGTTTACAATATGAAGAAGCCCTTTCAAACACTGTATTGTCATCAATGTAAAATGACAGAATTATTTTTCACTAACGTTTGAGAAAGAACCTCCCAAATCTGTGGTGCAACTGAGAAAACAAATCCTATCAGGTATCCAAGTAGGTTGTGAAGGGTTGCCCTTGGGAGCAGGGAACACCTATTTGTCCTCCATTTGTGCAGAGCCTAAAACAATAAACTCCTCATCCATGACAAGAGCTCTCAAGATCTGCAGCAATATAAATCCAAAGGTAAGCATAGTAGACTTACACTGGTGTGTATTACAAATGATGGAATGTGTCCCTTGGCAATAAAATCTGGTTCAGATAACCATCCAGCCCTGTATGTATATAATTATGCATACAAAACTGGATCCAAGTTGAATAGCTGCTTTAAAAATATCCTTCAAGCCACATTTTTTAAGTTCTTCTGTTTAACATGGTAAAAGCACATTAGAAAGAATAAGATTTGCAACTGTGTGGTTATCCAAGTCATTCCTATGTACATTCCTATGCTCCTTCTCCTAGCAGCGTCTTGTCTGCACTAGGGGCTCATTAAAACACCAAAAGATAACCATCAGGAAGGTGCACACGAATATCATCTGCAGGAGTGAGTTTAAGGCCCTTTCAAATTTTGGCTCAGAGATTACTAAGAGCAGAAATTTTAAGAAATTTCTGTATGCTGGTTAGTGTTAAGGTATGTTTTCCATTCCTGAAGGATCCTGCCAAATCTAAGGGAAGGGAGAAGGGGGGAAGGTATAAAGTACTCATTGTTCCTGCTGAGTTTCCTTCTTGTGTTTTTTCATTTTATCATTTTAAAAGAGTATTGTTCTACTTCAAAACTATTATACAATAGGGAAGAGAACTTGGAGCCTTAATTCAGCAAGTGAACTTTATCCAAGTTCTGTGCATATGAACAGTTCCTGTAACTATATATAGTTAATATATGGTGTAACTATAGTATAACTATATACAGTTACTATATAGTATAAGTTATTACAGGGGTAAATTGAGACATGATAAGATATTTTGTTAACTTAGATGTGTGTACATAATTCTCTTTGATCACTGCTACAAAGCATTTGCCCCACTCACTTGAGCGTACTGAAAGAGATGTGCCAGCATCACTCAGAGATTTATTCTGTTTGGATCATAGTTATTACTATTACTATTTCTTCTTCTCCTTCCTTCCTGTGTGCTTGGCATCCTGCACAGGAAAGGGGCGGGGGAGGGGGGGAACCCATAAAAACAGCAGTATATTGTGGTGGGTGAGCAATGGAAGTAATGGAACAGCAAGAGAAAAAAGTAATCTGGTCTGAGAATGGGCACTTTTTCTGCCTTTTTTTGGTCATGGTTGTTTTAAATTAAAAAAAAAAAAGCCTTTATTTTTTATAAAAAGGATGAGACTTAATCCATTTTATGTATGTGAGGAGGCTCATGGTTAGGAGCTGAAAGAGAACTGGAGGAAGTTCTGACATTGGAGCTAGGGCTACCGAGAAGGACAATACCAAGTCTGAACAATGGGACAACAGGGCCAAAATGAACTGGCAGGAGGAAGAAGGCAAGAAGGGGGAAGCACAGGCAAAAGTATCAATGTTATAATGGAGTGGAGGAAGTGCCAAAAAAATGTCAACCTCCCTGACAGAAAGCACTCAGCAGAGCCACAGAGTCAGATTATGCAGTCATACAGTACTGCTGTCAGAGCTGCAGGATCAGTGCTTTGTACCTACATCAGAAATAAGACACCTGAAAGAAGGTCACCAGATTCCACAAGATATAAAACAGGTACTGCAAAGACATTGTCTTGTTTGTAATCACACACTATTACATTTGAATAAACATCACTATCAGCAAAAATTAGTCATAGTGAGACAAGCATAAAATTGCATCTCTCACACAGCCAAGGTCACAAAACAGAAGATGGGGAAAAGCAATCTACAAAGAGATTTGCTCAGGGAAAATAAAGAATATATTTTTCTCTAGTAGAGCGGGGAAAAAAGCCAAAATAATTGGACAGAGTAACTTCTCATTTAAGCTTCTTTGACTTTCATTATGAAATATATTTACCTCTACTTTATCCAGATAGTGATACTTTTTGACTGTAGCAGCTGCATTGGATGACAACCAACTGGAGCACTATAAATGTTCCTTGCCCTGAGCAACAAGCAATGCAGGACATGAATTTTAGCTCATGAATGGGATGCAGTTTTTCTCAGACCTCAAATCAGGGGCATGAGTGTGTGTGGAGTGAAATCAACCTCTACTAGATTACACCTAACTTACTGCTTGAGTGAGGCTATCAAGTTGTGTGAGACATGACACAAAAAATACCAACCCTGTGCCAAGGACTTCACACACCCACTTCACCCCAAGCAAAGGAGGATACACTGTTTCAAAAGTTTTTATTGTCCTCAGTATTGTACGCAGATTTATATTTTTGAAATGAAGCAGTTTTTATCAGTTCACTGAGTCTGTGTGAGTGGGGGGCAGGTGTGGCTATTACAGTTCACAATGCAGTGCAGAAGTCTTGTGATGTTTTAGACTTCTGGTCATGGATCCTGCACTGATGCACAGAGAGGTGGCTGGACCTGCACAAACTACAGTAGGTCTCAAGCTATGAAGGGTTTGTTCAGAGATGTCTGTATTGTGCCAGGACTGAGGTGACTAGGACACCAACCACTTAATGCAGAAGTCATACATACAAGTATTCCCCAAAATAGAAGAAGAAACTAAACATTTTTGTAAAAATTATTCTTCACCTGTTATATTTCTTCAAAAAAAAAAAAATACAGTGCATACATTTTCTTCAGCTATTTTCTTTCTTTAATCTGTAATAGCTAAAGGTGTCATGGGAGTGATAATACATACTAAAAAAAGCCCAAAAAATAAACCATGCAACAAATTCACATTTTTGTCTCTTTTCCCCTTGCAGAACACAAATTATATTGATGATTTCCTCACAACTGTGCCTACTCCAGAGTTTGCCCAAATTTTCTAAAAATTGTTTTCTAAAATTAACACTGTTATTAAAAAAAGGTAAAATGTTTGAAACATTTCCATGTTTAATAGTCTTCTTCCAGATATTGTTTGACAGTATGAAGGATAGGATTAGGATGTCTAGGTACTCATACTAAGGAAAAACAAAACAACATTTGAGCTAACCTACTCTGCCACAAATGTATCTTGGGATCAAAATTAGCATTCACATTCTCTATTTTTAAACAGAAAGCCCTTTGTGCTCCACAGGTTACCTGTTACCATTGTTTTCAGTTTTCAACTAACTTCTCAGGAAGAGCAAAGAATTAAACAGCATGATATAAATGTAAACAGCCATCATTTAAAACAACGGTGAGAAATGGTGTGGTTGGCCTGATCAGCCATCATGGAACTGAAATAATTGGCATTCCATGCATTTCTGCGTATTAATGCTGCCACAAGGTAAGACTGGGAATCACTGTCCATAGCTATTCCAGTGGCATAGTTTATTCCTGAGCTGCTATATTTGGGCTGAATATTTGGTTTTCTAGACAGAATAGCCACTGAAGAGAGGAAATAAGCATCTGTGGAGCTCACATTTAAGGAGCTCCTAGACCTTATACAGACCCCCCCCCCAAAAAAAAAAAAAAAAAAGAAAAAGTTAATTATTTATTATATTTCACCAAATACAGACAGGAGTGTGGTGGGGAGCGGAAATTTCTCCCGGGCCGCGGGGCCATCCCTGCCGGGCCTCTCCTCCCTCCCTCCGTCCCTGCTCCGCTCTCCCCTCAGGCTCGCAGGGCTGTTTCCCGCACGGTTCCCCTGGCTCAGCCCCGGCTGCCGGGCAGCGTTTTGCCCTCCCTTGGCCAGGCCTTCCCCGGGCCTGAGGGGCTCAGCCTGCCCTGTGGCAAATGCTGGCTGCCTTTAAAATCAGTGCTCCTCCATCACTGCTGTTATAAGTTGCAATAAGATTATAACAAGGCAAAGTCTCCTGAATCCAGGCTGAAATACCAAACGGGAAGCTTTGTCCTCACCATCCAAGCACCACCACTGCAGGACTTTAAATCTGAGAGCTCTGTGCTTAATCTGGATGTCTGTGGATACACTGATGCTTTTCCCATCTGAACAACAACCTAGGGCATTTTGAATGGGAGAAGGAGGGAGAAAGGAGAGGAAATAGGCACCAAGAGAACACTGACTAGTTTTAAGTGGGAAAGTGTCCAGATACTTACTAGAAAGTAATGTATTAACCCTGCAAAGCTATTTATGTATAAGTCAGTCACAGTTAAGCAACAAATGCCTCAACTGGAAAAAATGAGCAACAGGAAAGATTATCATATTTGTCTTTTAGTCATGATGTTAATTTAACTTGACTCTCAGGTTCAAAATATACTATTATTTTCGGTTGGTAGCTCATATTTCATGAGCAGCTTTCCCTCCAAAGGATACTAGTAGGGGTTTAAACTTCTCATTACAGGTTTGAAAGATGTCAAAAGCTTGGCAACAGCTGTACAGCCCTCACTCAGCATTTAGGATAACCTGGAAAAGGCAGACCTTTTCCACTGTTTGTCTTCAGAGCTATTGCTCTGACCAACCTTACCTCACTAGTTTAACTGATTTTCTTCCTTTCTCTGAATGATTTTACAAAACTATTGGTACAAGCAAACATCCCATATGTGAAGCAATTCACCTGAAAAGAAGGAAAACTTAAGCATGCTCAAGAAATCTAACATCTTAGGTTACTTGTCCCCAGTTTGCCAGAAGCACCGTAGGGACTGCAGCAAGGGGAAGAAGGCAGAAGGGAGGTAAGAGAGAGAACAGCAGCTCACAGCACTCATCAGCTTTTTGTATATAAATTAACCCTCAGCACATGAAATTTTCTGTAAACGCTCTCAGGAAATTGTCTTAAGTGATTTCTAATTCAAGTAGAATGAACAGAAACAAATATTTTGAAATCTCCATCTTGCTGATCTTAAATTACAGCAGCTTGTGGGAAAACTTGGAAAGTTCCAAAGCTAAGAGAGAAATTTTTCACATTGAACAGCATTGCATGACTCTTAAATGTGAAAAAAATTGCTTAAGGCAAACCTTAGACAAAAATTAGTTTTTTAAAAGCCTCAAAATAAATGGAGGCCTGAAAGTTAGCTTTCCTTGAGTTCAAAATTCAGTAGTGAAGGAGACTGGAGATCACTGTGTTGATTTTAAGCCTAAGAGATTTCAGTTTTAAAGAACTCATAATAATCACAGCTGTGGAAAATCCTCTCTGCATCTGCATACTAATTTCTCCCATAACTTTCAGCCTGCTGCTCTGAGTTAGTGTCCCAAAATTCATCTTGTAACTCTGTATCTATATGTTTTATAATGTCAAAGCCTCTGTAAGTCTGAGAAATTATTATTTAGTGTCCAAATGTGAATACACACGCCACCAGAAAAAGGATCTATAAAACTGGTTATGGCCCATTTACTTTTTAAATATTCATTTAAAGATATACCTATACCATTAATGTAATAATAAAAAATGCATATAATTTTAAAATAGACATCACCTGGAAAAATAACTTACAGATTGCAGGACATTGGTGGAAAGAGATTATATTATATGGAGATAATTTATGGACTATATTCACGGGAATACTAATGTAGGAGAGAAGCACTCACCATGAAATATTTTCTCTTTCACAGGTATAGAAAATAAAATAATGAAACTTGATTTCATTTACAGACTAACAGCTGTGTTAACCTTTACAAGATACTGTTGTTTCTGCTGTTAAAGGAAACTGAAAGTTAAGTTAGAAAAGTAATTTTTAAAATAAAGTGGCACACAGCAAGTCATTTCAGTACCTTAGTTGTAAGATGCAAATAGGCTTTCCTAGATAATGGAAAAGATTTTATGAAGAAAAATAAGTTATACTGTGATGATATGACTAACTGTGGTTCAGCTTTGATAAGTAATTAAGTTAACAAGAATCTCATTGATAGTGTTATCTAATGGGTGTTTTCTTCTCAAACACCAACAGTGCAAACTCATCTCAGGACCGGAGGACCATAATTGGTTCCTTTCAGTCCTCATAATTGCATCATCAAAACCAGAATTGTTTTTCAAATTCTGAACTATTGTATAAAATAGGATTTGCTTAAATTAATTGAATGAGCGTACCTATGCACCAGAAGTTTACAACAAACTTTTAAGTCCCATTAAGGCAGTCCATATATCCCGTCATTTTGCTCAGAATCCAGTTCCCAGAGGTTTTAGAGATTGAAGGGAAGAAGTAAAAGAGTATATTGCAAACATAAACAGGAAAATCATTTCCCAAGCATACTGTTATTCACAAGGAAATCTTCTTGTTCTGATTCTTGGCAGTATGTACATTTATACCAGGGTAACACTGAACATCTTCTGAGACTACAATATTCTTTCCAAACCAATCTCAAGAGGCACATTGTCATCTAAATTAGAAATTTCCTGGGCTTAATGGAGCCCATTCTATCCAGGTCCAGATGGCAGGACCAATGTCAGAGAAGAAAAGAAAAGGTGAAGAGACACAAGTGATGAGATTAAAGAAAGGCCTTTGAAGAAAAATTGAGACAATTTGGAAGAATACTTGTAGAGGTAAGTAGTGAAAATTGTCAAGAACAACCCTAACTTCTTTACCCAGAGGCTGAGTGCATATAGCAGCAAACACCAATTGGTGGCAATATTGGCACTGTACAGGACACAGGGAGAAAATATTTCAGAAGTGAATGACACTTCTCAAAATTAGATGAATCTTCCTAGTGATTAGAAGTGAAATTAAAATTCTCTCCAACCTGTTAAGGTCTAAGATTTCCCCTAGAAAATATTTTCATGGCCAGAGGTAACAAAAGGCCTGTGAAACACTGGCAGGAGAAGGCTCTGAATTGCCTGTGTGAAATGTTGGCTTTACAAACCACATGGGCAGTCAAAAGCCACCTACTGATGGGATTTGACAAGACCCAGGTTGTTGGTAGGTGAGCAAAGAAACAGATTTGAAGTGATTCAGGGTGTGAGGAAGTGCATGGGTGCCATGCAGCCTTATACTCACACTCTGAATCAATTAAAATGTTAGGGTACATCACTGTGTCTGCTTAGAGAATAAATGAGGCCAGCATGAACACATATGTGCTCCTGCAGGAGCTCTAATGGCCAGTGATACCCAAAAAGTCAGGCTGGCAACTCCTAGGGGTAAATCAAAAACCTGTAATCATTTTGGGAAATAAAAGCAGTAAGTGCGCAACTGTGCAAAATGGTCCTGGACTTTCCCATTGTAAAAAACCCCTCATATCTATTGCAAGTACTAGCAAAACAAAACAAAGGTTCATGACAAGCACAAGTTATATTTTGCTCAGGTTCTCCTTTAAAGGTAATGTCTAAATACTAACTTTTTGTACTATGAAAGTACTAACAATGTAGTAACACAGCAGGATATCAGAGTTTTCTGCAGTCGATTTATGAGATATAATTTGTATACACTCTGTTACACCAAAATGCTTATGCCAAAAAACCCACAAGAATCCAGAGGAAGTAAAGATAGACAAATAACAGCTTTTTCAGCTTTCTACCATAGTGCTATACACATCTTGCGCTATTTACATTATTTCATGCAAAATATTCTGGCCATACAATTCAATGAGCAAATCACAATTCAAGCAAGATAGCTGCTTTGTGGCAATTTAATTAGTCAAAGCAACAAGTCTCCATAGATCTAAACACCAAAAGCCATGTAAATAAATGGGGAGCATAAAGCATGTGAAAAGTTGCAGACAAAGCAATGGACTTATTTATTAGAGCAAAGAAATTCCCAAACATTGTCAAGCTGTAAGCCTAACAAAAGTGTGTCTTGGAGACTGTTCTCATAATTTCCTCCATATCTCCTTCCTCCCTTCTCCAAAACAATAGGGATGATGGGAAAAATGACATCATATATTTTGCTTGGGGAAGAGTCCCATAGGCAGCTAAAATATTACATGGTAGTTTTTCTTAACTATTGCTAAAGCCACAACAACACATTCCAAAATAGTCCCAACCACTTTTCCAACTGGAACAGATTTTCCTTGCTCTGAGCTCATTTAAAAAGGATTTTTGTCTTCACATAGCACTATGTGCAATCAAGCCAAGATAAGAAGCTCAAACAGTAAGTTTTCATCTACCAGCATGGGGACATGAGAGAAAATGGACATTTAACACTAATACCAGATAATGGGGCTGTTACATAAAATTCAATGAGCTCAGTGGGGAGTTTTTCATGCACAGTTTCCTCAAATCACTAATTAGCAGAAGAAACACACAGAATGTGCATGCCCCCTATGTTCTTCCTTTTATTGGAAGGAAGCAGCAGGGTTGATTTCTTTTTTAATATACTGAGGTCAGCGTCATTTAGGAAAAGTACCAAAATTCATTTGTTGAAAACCTACTGAACCCTTGTGCTGGTTCTTGTGTCCATCTTTGTTGTTTGCAGGGAATTGCAGATCACAGAATAAAGAAAATTATAGTGATCTTGCCACTATTTAAGTGCCTCTGAATAATATTCATGGGACAGGTATGTGTTAATACCCATAATACTGACTCTGTATTTTGTTGCACACAAGAAATTAACACTTGATCTAAATATAGTAGGTTTAGTTCAATCAAAACTAATCTCAGAAAAAAAGAAAGAAAACAGCCAAATATTCAACAAAAGCATGAAATGTGTCATTGAAGTCAAGAATTTACTATGTCCTCAACTCATAGCTATTTTTCTTTTTTCAGTCTATCTTATGGTCAGTCTAGTTTTTTACTCTTTAATATCAAATTATGTATCAGAGCAGTGGCAGAAGACTATATCCAAGGCAGATAATAGTCTTCTGATTGAAACTTTTCTCAATTTTCCCTTTTTCATTCAGATACTGACCACATTCCCAAAAGACACCAAGTAATATTAATCTCTCATCCCTGCTTATAAGGCTTGTAAGAAGCTTTGAAAGAGATCTGTCAACGTATATTAAAACTGCAGCATTTCCACAAAAGTCCCAACTGATTAACAGGAAGCTATGCTTTAGCAACCTATGGGACTTTAAACTCTTAACATATCATTTTTCCTGGACTGTTAGAATAAAAAGAAATCCCAAGCAAAAGGTAAGGATGGGATTAGGCAAAACGCTAAATTTAGTGCAGACTCAGATCTGTGATGTGCAGTTTTATAACTTGACTTACTCTGTTGTGAACTTTTAGTGCAGTGAAGGTTTGTGAACATCCCAAAACAGAAACTACTCCTTTGCAGAATTTCATGACAAGGTTATAGCACACCATGGGAATTTCAGATCCTCAGCATTAAAACGGAGGAGAAAAAAAATGCCCCTGATAGCTAAGAAATAGAGACACATCAATTCCAGCCAGCTGCTCTGCAGGAAAAAAGACATCCTTTTTGTGAACACGGTTTATGACTATATGGCTACAGCTGGTTAGCTGTCATGGTACTAGACCAAACAAACATTAGTGACAGCAATAGAAAAGTAGAAAATATCATAGAAAAGAAACATTCCAAAAAGCTGGGGCAAGATGAAGGGACAGCGGTCTAACAGGAACAAAACCTACAGGCATAATATCAGGAACACTGCAATGAGGGCACTGGCCTCCACTGATGACCCTGGAGGTATTGGGATAAAGCCCTAGGAATTGCCCTGAGGGAGCAGTGAGTAATGCTAAGACAAGAGCAAGATTAGCCTCTTCTCATAATGTGTTGCTATAATCTCTCTTTGCCTTTTGCACCTTTGGCCAGTTGTGTGTCCACACACCCAATCCCCCTTCTTTTCACTGCCAATTTGATTTTTAACTCAGCATTGCTGCCCAAGGTAAGGTTCTACATGCTTCCATTTACCAATTCCATGTGGCTTTTGCCAGAATCTTGGAGATGCATGTCCCCAAATCTCCCTTTTCCAGACAACCCAGCAAGTATTAACCTAATGGACAATTCCATGTTCTTCTACCTTTGAAATATTTCACGTTGACCTGTAACATCTGTCTTGAAAGGTATCAGCACAACTCCTGTTGATGGCAGATCTTCATTAGTTTTGGACACACCCCATTCTGGTACTTTTAAAGATAAATCCATTTAATATCAAGAGTTCCACCTAAAATTGAATCTGGGAATCAGGAAATTCCAACAGAAACTTAATTCTGAGCAGGAGCTGCAGAACAAACAAAGGTATCATTTATTTTGTTTATACTCAAGCTATTTTTGCCATAACTTTACAAAAAGGAAAAAAAAAAAAAGCATTGGTTGTTCTAACAGTGCGCCAGGAAGCACACTTTGAATCCTTCCTTCTATTTTATCAAAAAAAAATCAAAACCGACCAGGTACTTACTGACAAGAATTCCAAATTTAAGGAGATAATAAAATTAATACTTCCTTACTCATCACAGGCCCCGAGAAAGACTACTGCTTTTTGTTTCATACAACCATATTTTCTTAAGCCAAGAGAAGCACCAGAACAGTATCTTACTGTGCATATCAGAAGTCATCTGAACAAAGGTTGTAAGGACAACCTGGCTGGAAAACTGGTGGTCTAGTCAAGATATGCACAGCTGTTTAACAGAAGATACTCATATCAATCACAGATTTATTTGGGTAACTCCTTCCCTTATTGACAAATAAATAGATCCTATAGAATACAATACATAAAAATTCAATTTTAATTTCTCTTTGAAGAGACTGTATGAAGTACATTCTGCATTAGAGAAAGACAGATGATGAAGAATTAAGGAAAGGGCTGTGAGCACTGGAGGTGAAGCAAGAGAACAAAGTAAAAAAAGAGTAGGGAAGTAAAGATAAACAGAAAATAGGAATTGGAAGAGCAGTTTGTAAAATAAAAACAACAAACATACATATGCAATTGGAACTGCTTTAAAAAATAGTAAAAGAAATACTTTCAACCGATATCATGCAAATCCTGTCATTTTATTTTGGGTTTTATCCTCCTTGCATGGGTTATTCAAGAGCTTTGCATAGGTAAAGGAACTTGCAGTTGCAGCTACAATAGGAAATGTCTTTCTAAGATTTATGGTGTCTCTATTTCTTATTCTTCTCTAGCAAAGCCAGGCTCAATTGACTTGTCTGAAGTACAATCATCCTGTAAAATATTTTGATATAAACAAAAATTTATAAAATAAGCATTTTGCTTCCTGCTTAGTTTCCAAGCTGCAAAATAGGCTCTTCTTATGTTCTTCAACTCTTCTTTATGCAGAAATTGTAAAACCTTGATATGTTATCTGAAGCCTTATCAGACATGCAGATACCTCAAATACACCCAGGTGAGAGACAAGGTACATGAAGCTTAATATGCTCTCTATTTTTACCTGAAAACTCTGATTTAGAAACTGGAGAAGCATTTAAACATTTTGAAGACGTTGAAAACTAGGACCCAAATGGTCAGCAACAATGTTTTCAACAACAGCAAAGTTTGATGCAGTGAGACATACAGCTGCTCCCTGTCCTAGATTTATATCCCCACTGGTACATTCCATGCCTTATCCTGTGTTTGCAATGGCTGTTGAGCTGCCTATTGACAATTCCAATTTTCAAGTCCACATGAAAACATAAGTAAGAGTTCTTCTATATTTAGTATGCATACTTGAGTAGGTAAACACTAAAATCAGTACATTAGAGCTTGTATCAGTTTCTGTTCCAACTGTGCCTGCTGTTCCACTCTTACTAAAACACTGAATGTCGAGCAATGTTACAAGACAGACAAAATACTTAAGAAAATAAATATTCATTGAGAGAACATGCGCTGTTGTATCAAGATTATAACATCTTACAAGTTCTTTTACTTACTAAAAATAACTCCCCTAAAAGATCAAAGAAACATTAACAAATCTTTATTAATTTAAATTGAAATTACAAGATAAAACAAAAAATTCTAGATAAATTATTAGCAGTGTAAATAAAAACAACCCTAAAAAATGTTTCTTTCTGAAAAATGGAAAGGACTCAGGTGTTCCCAAACCATACCATGAACTTGATGTTCCAGCCACAAGAGAAAAACAAAGATCAGTAATGCAAAGAGTAAAAGAAACTTTCTTCCAGCACAAACATTGTCAAAACCACAGCTCTAAAATCAGACGTTCTTGGGTAGTGTTACCAGTTTTAACATCACACTAAAATGAGATTAAAAAAAAAATAAAGCACTAAATTTAAGTTTTATATTATTCTTGAGCAGAAGAGAAGTTACAGGAATAGCAGCTCAGATCTCTTACCGCCAAAGCAGAGCCCTACTTCTAATAGAGATTGTTAATGAGTGTTGACAGCCAGCATGCAGGCAAGACAAGGTAAAGCAGTGGGAATGTTTTGAACACTGCTTGTCTGCTGAGGGCACAAGTGTGTGTTTTAATTAATGTGGCATACACTTCGTTATCAGAAGCATCTGTCCTAGAATCAGTTGACAATTAATGGAAATTCAGACCCTACCAGAAGGTATACAATTTGTTCATATTTTATTTCTACAACCAAATAAACCTGCAGTTGAATTTTGTTCCAAGTTTAACACAGTAATTTTAGAGACAAAAGTAAACAACAGTTATGTCACTTAAAAAAAAACTTCCTCTTTCTCTTTGAAACAATATGTGCCTACATTTCTGCAGTAAATAGGCATATGCAAAAATACTTTCGTTGGCAAAGTGGTGGAAAAATTGATCTTAATTTGCTTTTTCCTATATCTTTCTACACACACACACACATATATGTGTGTATATCTATCTATCTATCTATCTATGATGCTGCATTGCATTATATCCACTGACTGTTTTCCATAGGATGCTCACCAGACCAGCAATAGCAAACAGAATTCCTTTACAGAGCAGTTATTCAATATTTTTCTTTTTTCTTGCCACTCAGTGTACTCTCTTAGGCATATCTATTGCAGGATATGATTATTTAATTTTTTTTTTAATGACACGATAGAATATTACTAGTAGAACAACAGAAATAGAACTAAAACTATTACTATTACTCAAACACAAGCGGCTCATGAAAATTAATTTGTATCCATGCCCTACAGTGGAATTATCCCCTCCTTCCAAAAGTAAAGATGAAGTACAACCATATCAAAATTGTAAGCACCAGTTAACTCTCAGGGCTCATATCCTCACCATTGTACTACATGTAGTGTAGTAATTCAAAGTCTAGTGAACTATGATGTGGATATATGAAATATCACTTAAATTTTGCAAGTCTCTGCTCTTTATTCAGTTGCCATGCTCCTTGTACTCTTATAGGTCTTATATCTTACCCAAGTTGTGATTTTTTTACTCCCCCTAGATGAGCGTCAGAATACTCAAAATTAAGGTAGCCTCCTATTAAATGTCAAGTAATTTCTTCAAAGTATGAAGCTGCTAAACTTTAAGAAAATATAGAATATAATCTCCTCTTTTCTTTGACATTGTTTAGTCTTCATCAAAGAAATTTTAGCTCATTTCCCCACCCCCAGGGTCCATTTGAGACAGATACCCAAAATGGAAAATTGCAGTTCAAACTGTTAAAGCTTAGCAAAAATAGCACATAAAATTTAGAGAAAAAACATACAATGGGAAATACTGAGCATTATGGATTATGTTATCACCTAGGCTAATGACATGTCTGCAATATTACCTTTCAAACACTCGAAGTTACACATGTAAATGATTTAAAACCTTGCCAAAAAAATTACAAGTCTTTTTCATGGTTTTGATGAGTGGAGTACACAGCTGCCAGAAGGCTGGAAAGTAACCTGAAAAAAAGGAATTTACTGCCAAATTGTTTCAGCAGTACTGATGAGATCCAGTTTTGGGGATGGGCTGGGGATTCTCACAGTCTCCATCTTAGGCCTTTTGAGTGCAATACCACAATCTTTTTAGAACTTTGCAGACTCGTGGTACCTTTTTCCCTTACCATACAACAGAATTTCTGGCTAACTGAATGCAGTAACTGCAAAATCCAAATGTATCAGCTTATAGAAGAGTCCATTCTGATGGAAATGATACGCACTCATATGAAACAGAAAACTACGTAATTTAAACCATATTTTTAACTGTTAAACATTTCTTCACCAAAATATTCATTATTCTTCATGTGTGTGTTTGCATGAGCATATAAAAAACCCCAGTTGTTGGCACAGTTCCTGCAGCTGGGCTCCCCAACTGGATATATGAATGTGTGGGTGGGCATTGCAGATCAGGGGGAAACTTTGCAGTGAAAGGTAAAAGAATGAATTTCAGGACAATTTACAATTACTGTAGGTATTGCCCAGTGTTAACCTGTAACCAAGGGCTGATGCTACACATCTACATGAAAGGGAGTAAGTTTAAACATTTTATAGCAGCAGCAAATTAATGATTAGTAAAATCATCTTTATGAGATGTACATAAAATAGCAGGTGCTTTCCAGAAAAAGAAAAATTGTCCAAGTCTAGTGAGTTTCCAAATGAGAGATCTTTGCTTTAGTCTTTCATGGTATGATTGGGAATATCTCCAAAAGAATAATACATGTTTCTGTGAAAGAGAAAAACACATTTTCTGGATATGAGGCAAGGTATAGGGTAGAAGAGTGTACCAGTATAATCAGTTCTAAGAGCTAAAATAGAGGGAGGAACTCATCACGCCTCTGAAGCAACTGATTCCCAGAGCAGAAAAACAGTCATGCCTCACATGCCTTGGAAAGAAACTCAAAAGAAAAAAGCATGTGGCAAAGGAAGTCAAGGGATTGCTCAGCCTGGTTCACAGTTTTAATTGACTGCTTTATATGCAAAATCTCTTGTAACCCCAAATCATGTGCTCACATAGGCCATATGTTCACACATCCAAAACCACCTCTGTGCCAAAGACCTGCAACAGCAGGTTAAGTCCCTTCCCTCACAATATGGTCCCAGAGGCAGATACCTCCTACAAAAATGATGAGGGGAATAGGGCACCCACCATCAGATGGAGGACTTGGGCTCAGTGCACTCAAAATGGGCAACTTCAACACCTGTTTTCACAAAAAAAGAGGTTCAGACCACTAGGTCATAGATAAAACTTTATATATCCTCTTGTGACTGTGCCACCACACATTAGAAAATCCAAGACACTCAGAATCAGGGTGCCTGGAAGAGAGACTGAGCCTGAATATGAAAGCACAACATTAGATTTAGGTTGAGGACATGGTCAGGAGGAGGCAATATTCAGGCATCTCTGTGAAGTGTGAGCAACCCCACTGTCTTATGCTTACCCAGAGGAGTTTGTGCCCTGTCCACACCTGATCTTCTGGGATGTAGGTGTTTTTTAAAAGTTGACACAAGAGCCTGGAATAAGAGTATTGGTGCACGTGCCCCATTGTGTGAAGCTGGGAATTCAACACCATCTCTCTGCCAAGAAGTGCAGGCTCATCATGATGGCCTTTTGCCAAGGATGGGTTGTCACTGAATGACAGAAGAGCTTTTACAGGAATGAAATAATTACAGTAAAAAAGAAGACAGACTTCTTTTATCAATTCAATCTTTAAACTGTTTGGGTAATATCCTCTCAAAATGCAGATGCAACAGAGTATGCAGCTCCCAATCTGTTTTCTTTTGGAGGTAGCTAGATTTAGTGAGACCTTTTGCAGACTCTTCTGACCCTGTTTGTGAACTGTCTACTGAAATAATCAGGGTGCAGTTCATCAAGCAAGTTTAGACTATTTTTAAAATCACATTAGTATTTCAGGGACTGAGCACAAAACAACGAAATGGAACTTTATGATGAAGAAAAGCAACTTGCAACTTTAACTCTAGACTGACTACTAATATCCATAATATAAAGTGCTCTAAAATAATTTAAAAACATTGCAATGCATTAAATATTACATTTGAGAGGTGGCAAGCCACTACACATAAGATGCCATATGCCAAATTCTGTTGAAGAAAATAAAGTTCATTATTTCACATTTTTGCTAGATAAAATAGTGTTTTGAGCATTGTAGAAGGCAAGAGAACCCCTTTCTCAGGAAGGCAGAAGTTTGAAACCCTAACTTTAGACTGCACTGCCAATGAATATCCTTCCAGCTATCTTTAGCAGAACAGTAGTGGATATAGATGTGTGATCAGTACCAGACTTGAGTGAACACAGAAACATTGGGTGTTGCTGACACAGCCCCTATTCTTGGAGTCACACAAGGAGGCATCACCAGCGAGCAGTGAGGAGATTTCTCATCTCCCAGCTGTGAGCTGGACCAGGATGTAGGCATCTTAACCTGCTGGCATGCATTAAGTCGCTATCAGCAAACTTAAAAGTATTAATAATGCCTTCTGTCAACAGTCATTAAATCAAAACTGGGGCCTTCCTCATGAGCACCGTGATCCCCAGAAACTGCCAAGTAGGGAGCTTTTCACTGTGGGTGACACTTAGGGTATCTAATGCAAAAACATGGAATTGTGGACCTGAATCCTTTATAATGGTTCAGCTTTTTTATGGACTAGGGGATGAACAAAGTGCATATGCTTAAACTAAAATATCCCTTCCATTCTTTTTTACAATCAGGTTGAATTTTACAGCCTTATTTAGATTTATGAATAGTCATTTCTATATTTATAACTATTGTAAAAACTGAGCAGCTTATTGTTTTTGTAAACCTAACGTCTAATTTAAGCCAGGAAAATAAAACCAGAAGCTTTCTAAAAAAGGAACATTGTTCTTACACTGACAGAAATGAGAGAAAAATAAAAATTTCTAAAATGAAATGAGCTTTCCTGGTTAAGGGGAAGTAGTGTAATGAAAAGAGAAAGCATGGTGCATAGTCAAGTTTGCCAGCTGACCTTCTGTGAGGCTTCTAAGCCCTCAGGTCCTTCTTTCTACTCAGCTCACTCTAAGGGTCATAACCATGGCCCAGAAGCAATAATGCTGCCCTCCTTCCCTCCATGTCTTTGTGGGAAAGATAATTTATCACTAGTAACTATGACAAATTCAAGAACTTACAGCCCTGGAAATCAGTCTATTTGTGGTTAACCTGCAAAACGTGGGAAAAGGGGAACGTGGATACTCTTGGTAATGCAAGTGTAAGACTGAACAGAAGGCTTGGTTGAAAGATAACAAACTGCTTAGTTTATTTAGTACAGCACACTTAGTTTATTTAGCACCCTATGTCAAAGACAAAAAAAAAAAAATTCCTTTCCCACTAGAGAGTACAGTGAGACCATTGCAATAAAAACTTCCTATATTTAATTGATAAAAGCTACACTACTATGCTCTCTAGTACTCCAAAAGTTACCAAAAAAAATACAAGTCTTAAAGGCATATCAGTCCTACAATTAAAATAGGATCCTTTTATGCTGGAAACAGCACTAACAGCTTCTCCTACATATCATAAAATTACTGTACTGAAGCCTACTCAGAATCCTTTGATAATCATGAGAAAACGTAGCAGAGGTGTCTGGTACAGACAGCAATGATTTGCAGTAGTGTAGGGATAGAAAAGTTCCCTGAAAAGTCATTACAGGAGTTTTCTCAGTAAAACTCAACTACTAAAACAAAAAATATACTATGCAAACTGAAACTACAATGTTAAATCTCTGAATTTTAGGGAAGGAATTTATAAATTTTTCTAAACCCCTGAAATTCAAAACTTAACTTGAAGGGCTTCCAAGACCTCTGTCCTTTTAGGCTATCTCTCTCTATTAAACCACACACGACATAGTCTCAATGCTGCTGTTGCATTGCAATGAAGCTACTGCACACTAGTGGCCTGAAGGGACATCACCACATTCCAGTCATTCTGCTTTTCTCAGGAGAGATTGGGCTTACCTCCATTATGGTCATACCACTTCCTAGATCCGGAGCTAACAACAGCAGGACTCTTCTGACAGTGTCTAGAGGCCTGATGGTGAGGATACTGCCAGGATGAACCAGAAGAGGCTGGAATTCAAAACTGAAATTTAAATGTTCAGGCAGGGCATGGGACTAAGCAAAAAGCAAAGATTTAGGAAACAAAAGCAAGGAGAAAAAAATTCCCCGTGAAAGCAGTGGGTACATGCAAAAGAGAAGGGAATAAAAGGGGAAAGCGAGGAAGAAATTAAAATGCTGGAATATTTAAACTACTGGTGACAATTTTAGTGGGGGACAGCAAATAGACATCATCCCTTTCTCCTAATATTCAAATTCTACTTACAGCCTCCTGGTGCACTGAAGAAAACAGGAAAATACAAAGAAGGTTGCAGTGCATGTGCCACTCCCAAGAACTTTCTAAAAACCAAACCTAACCAAATTTGAAACTGCAGGTCATCGATCTAGACCTTTCAAAGAGTCAGAAGGCACTCAAGTTTTTTGTTTAAAATGGTACTGGCTTTCTTAACAGCATCAGAGAAGTATTTACATAAAGTAACTGCAGAGACCTCATAACTACACTATGCAAACAACTCACCAGGGTGTTTCCATATCCCACTGCAGTTCATATCAGAACTCTGCAATATTCCCAGCTGAAAACTGTAACAGTGATGAATGAGTTATGCAGCTGATACAGAAAATCAGAGTGCAGTTTGCCCTATTTCATCATTCCTCAAATACTTAGCATAGCTTTCAGCTCCTTCCCTTACAATTCACAGAAAGGCAGATGGATATGTTTTTCCATGCTTTGATGGAAGAAAAGGACTATAAGCTGTTTGCCTTTAATAGTTGTTTCAAGAGCTTTTCAACAAAGAGAAAAAAAATACAAAAAGCAAAAGGAAACAATCTCCCCAAAAGGCAAACCACTGCAATATTTCCAAGCCAGAAGGCACAGTCTGATCAGGCCACTTAAATGATGGCATGGATTTCACTCTTACCTGTTGATTCTTTGACATGCAGGTCAGTCTTCTATTAATGAGGTGACTGGTAATAGTATCTGTGTGTTTGGACAGTAACCTGTCAACACTGGTAGGTTTTCTTGTGGTTGTGCTGTTAGAAAGATCACTTCATTGCTTCTTTTGGCATTGCTAAACACAGTTTTGGAATGAGGAATGCAAAATGGACATTTTTTTAATCAGAAACATACTGCAATTTTAAAGAGTCTGCTTAATGACAAAGCAAAAACCCATCAGTTGCCCATGTGCCTCAGAGCTCAGTGGAGCTCTGGTGTGAGTGTTGTGCCATGCTGCAGAAAGCAATGTGCAGCAGGAGTGAAAAGGCCAGAGGCTTCACATCTTTAGTAAGCCAAGTCCCCTGTGGATTAAGTCCTATTCTTCTCCTTAGAAGATGAATGTACATATAAATCCCAGTGTTTCCATAAAACATTTATAGTTTGAGAACAACAGAGCAAACGTAGGCCACTTGCAGGGATTTGATTGCATTTTCCTTCTGTAGAAATGAGAAATCGCAATCGATTTTCTTTTACAAGAGTTTTGTAACATGCACATGTGCCTTGTGGAATTAGCAGTGATACTGTCTGGAAAACATATGTAATTAAATTCATGTAGGAAAAGAAGAACGACAGTCCACTGTATATTGTTCCTAAAAAACCAAATATTCATGTATCCAAAAAATAGGAGCCAATTGAAGCAGCTCTTATTAAACCATAGGGACAGGATAAAAGGGAGCATCCTCCCATGTTGTGCTGCCAGAGCAGGCCAGGGGGCATTGTGAAAACATCAGACACCAGCTGGTGGAATTACTTGATGGGCACTGAGGGAGGAAGACTGGAGGGGGCTGCTGGAGGTTCTCCACTGCACAGCCAGCTCCTGGAGGAGCCATTTCAAGGCCCATCTGATGGATGGAAATCCTGCTTCAGGCTTACAAGCCCCTCAGGAGATGAGAAGAACCACCAACCCCTGGGATGTGCCTGGGGATGTGAGGCCTTTTCAGCTGAGCAGCAATGGCAAAACCAAGGGAATGACATCTTGAATGTCCCTTCTTGAACACTGCAGAGCTTGTCATCCTCATCCCCGTGGAGCCACAGGCAGCAGCCATAAGAAATGGGATCCAGAAGCTGTCCAGGGTGATTTGTACTCAAATCTCTAAAGGAAAACCAAGCATTTCAGCTGACTGCAGTGAAAATTCAAACTAACTTCCCAAGAAGGCTGTTTTATTTTACTGCACAGGTGCAACAAAACCTAGACCATTTGTATTAGAAAAAGATGAACAACAGGATTGAAAGTTGGGCCGGCTGAGAGTTTTAATCACTACAGATGGACAATAAAACAATAGTTACATACAGTAGTTCTACAAAAACATAGAAAAGGGAAATTTATTGAAATCTGTTTCCTTTCTTCATATTTTCTTCGCTTAAGTGGAGGCCACTGAACAGCCTTCTCCTAGCATTATGAGACATATATCTCCAGTAACTTTAAGCCAGACTTGGTATCCTTTTCATGTCAGCATCCAAGGTATACCAGTCTGTTTTCTCTGCAAAGATTTTCGTCCCCCGCCTTTTTTGTGTGCACTTCATTGCTCTTCCATCTGCTCCCTACAGCTTTTACCACAACTTCTCTGTCATTTCAGGACCCCACAGCCACAAGAATGAGGTACCCACCTGCTGACAAGTACTGTGGATTTCCTGCAGGATCTTCAAGGAAAGCAAAGAGAGCAGCATTTTGCTTTCATTTCCTCCTCAGCAGAACAGGAGCCGCTGACCCAGCTCTCCTTGTCCTTTTTCACCACGGACAAATCTGGTACTGTTTTCATGCATTTCTTTAGGTCAAACACCATAACCAGGAAATCACCACTACTGGCCACTGGCTGAGGCTTTTACTAGTGGTCAGACATTGGACATGACAACTGTGCGCAGCTAACTCCGCCTAGCCCTCCTGCTCCTCTTCAGAGTGCTCAGCTGTGCCACTGAGAGCCCTGTCCCTTACCACATTGTCCCTCCCTTTCACGTGGCACATCTCACCAGGCAGCTATGGGCAACAGCTGTCTGAGTGCTGCAAAGTGGCTCCCAGCTGGGTGATACGGACATCCCACTAGCAGACCTTCAGCCTCAGCTGCCAGAGAAAGAAGCAGGATAAAGAAATTGGTTCTGTTTGTGGTTTTGTGTGCTGGGTGTGCATGTCTGTGCTGATCTGTGCAGCCAGCCATGTGCATGAGCATGTATGTGTGCCATATGGGCATTTGTGTGTGCACACCTGGGGAACACAAGCTCAGCATCACTACTGACAGCACCTTGGGGCTTGGAGCTGCAGCAGACTCTGCTCTACCAAGCTGCCACAAAAGGCAACAAAAGCCTTTCCTGGCTTTCTTCCATTTGGGAAGTTGTAAATGACCAATCACAACAGTGCTCTGGACAGTAGCTCTTGCTGGCTTTTCTTGATGGGTCTCATAGTGGGACACTGTGACCAACAGTCTCCTGGGACAGCCCTAGGAGGTGCCTTGGAAGGGTGTCCTTCTCTGGAGAGAAGGCCCCCATTGCCATTGTCCCTCTGTGCTCCTCTCTATGTGTGAGCATGAGCTTTGTATCACAAAACCTAACAGTCATACATGTGAATTCTAGTCCTTGAAGATATTTTGTCCACCACTTCCAACTCCTTTAGGTGTCACAAAATTTCCTGATCTCTCTGATGCTTAGAGGATCATATATGGCAGTCTTTGCATCCTGCATTTCAAAAGAAAAAATATGACCCTTTACTATCCAAGCAAAATTTTCATAGCTTGTTTAGTTACTGTCTGGGTTTTGACTGATGGCAGAACAAGTTTTTAGCTAAAGTGGTGGTCAGCCCAGCCAAAAAATCTTGATGCTGAACAGCAATATCTGCTCAGAGCCTCAGTTCTCTGGGGAAATGCTTGCAGAGAAGAAAAAGTCTGGTGCACAGTCAAGGAGAGCCTTTAGTTTCTGTGAGCTAACTGTAGGGACCTGGGACATATATGAAGGGTTTCTGGTTTAGGGGAATTTTAGCAGAGATTGATGGATGGATTAACTCTTGATTGCTCTTTCAGAAGAGTATATTTGTGTCTATTGCCAGACAAGAACAGAATTATTTGAAGAGAAATTGTTTGAAAAAGAAACATACCAAGAACTAAAAGACTGTGTTTTGTTTAAAATAATATTTCTTCTGTTTTTTAGCTTTGTCTAAATCTTAAATGACAGTAAGAAAAAAATTAAACAAGAATGTCTTTATTCTTCAGTGTATTCTATTCTACTTCATAGATTTTTAAGTGCTCTGTTCTCTAAAAATAAAAAAACTCACCACACACAGCAAGGAAAACTTCTAAAACTTTTAAATAAAACTTATTTTGAAAGCAAATGTGTAAAAATGCCACAAGTTTCTGGCATACACATTGGCTAGAATATTCTCCTTGCCCCAAATTCATGCAGGTTAAGAACCAATCTCAGTTTTGTATGGTTTCAGAAAACCATTACATTGCTTTTGCAGAATTTATGTTTCTGGACACCAACAGTTTACCATTTAGCTTCTATGCGTCAGGCCCACATTCTGTGTTCCACAGGGAAAGCAACCCTCATTTTTTAGTTCAGTCCTAGCATGATGATAGGTTATACACAGGACAGGTTGTCCAGGGTCCCCAGACCAGAAGCTGGTGTGTGCTGGAATCCATTCAACCACACCCCCTCACTTGAGGTACACAGTTGAATTGGGTAAAGGCCATTTAGGCTTGTCCCATCTGGGCCACCCGAAAACTGTTGTCCCAAAATCAGGATTCATCACCCAGAATGCAGTAAGCCACCAGATTTCACACATTTCAATATTTCATGCTTGCACATATATGGGTACCCAGGTGCTAAATCCACAAAGCTGCCACCCCAAGCAGACAATCATTATTTATACACTGTTAATCTAATATATCCCAGGTATCTAATAAATATTTGATGTTTATTGCTCTATTATTGGTTACTCAGAAAAAGGCTGATTGTGCAATGTATTATGTAATTCATTATTAGCTACTGTGCACAGTCAGGGTCTTTCATTTGAGTCAGAGGCCATTTGGTGGTCATGATCTCCCCCTGCCAGAATTACTCTTTACCCAGTTGGAACAGATTTCAACACAGTTGCTGAATTAGTTTAGTTAGTAACTTCTTATCTTGAATGTTCTTGCCAAGTTCTAAGTTCTGCATTCTTTGTGTTCACTATCACTAGTGTTCTTCCTAAGCTATGTTAACCTCCCCTTGGGTCTGGGATCTTTGAAGCATGCAAGCCCTAAACTTTAACAAGGCAATTCTACTGACAAGAATTTACCTTAGGGTAATCAGTACTGCTCCTCAAATCCTGTTTCCAGAGCTCTCCCACTGCTTAGCCCCAAGCAGGACTCTGCCTGTACTACTCCCAGTTCCTGCAAACTCAGGGCTGAGGCTCTTGCTGTGAGCAGGAGTCAGTCACCACAGCCCAGCTGGTCGGAACTTGTGGCTCCTACTGCCAGGGCTGCAGTTAAAGAACAAGGTGAGATCACATCCAGGGAGTTCTCTTCAGCCTCCCCAGCTCTGAGCTGGCCATGAACCTCAGCCACCACACGTCCCAGAGGCAGAAGATCCTTAAGACCCCTCAGAGTGAGTGAGTTATAATGAGCACTACACATTAAGACTAACAGGAACAGAAGTCAGAGGACGTGGCTGATGAACAGGACAATCTTTGAGACATCCAGTTTCTTCAACCCCTGAATCCCTGCCGGCCATCTGTGATACACACAAGCAGCTAAGAGGCACAGTAACCCTAATTAGAAGTCAGACTAGTGCCTCACAAGCTTCTTTTTATAACCCTTCCTTTAAAATGCAACAAATGGACCCTACTATTAAACAGCTTCTCACTTCCCCTACAACAGAAGAATCTTACAGAAACGCTTACATTTTTCCATATCAGCTAATAAAACTTTGAAGAAGTAATTTTCTTCTCTCATAGTACTAAAACCAGCTCCTTCCAGGTTAGTATTATCTCTAAGGCATACTTAAAGGGAAAGGCAAAGGCTGAATAATGAAGTCAGCACCATTACCATTTCATCCATCGATTACTTTTACCCAGAGGCTCCATCTCTGGGATGTAATGATTTTTCATGCCAACTCCAGCACATGAGATGGCATGTTGGACTGACATGAAACAGAGAAAGTATATTTTCCCACTCAAGTGTTTCAATATGGCAGTTAGGTTTGCCAAATCCAACCTTTCCTTGTTGAATGAATCATGAGGTTGAACAGCAGCATGCTTCTTTGGGTATTCTGCACACTAATTTTTGTGGTAATAGTAACCAAGTTGGCAACTTTATAATTTCTATGCCTTCGAAAGAACAAGACATCTCTTAAGAAAAAAATCAAACAAAACAACAAAGAATACAAACCCTCAATTGAGCGTCTGACAGCCATTTGAAGATTAGAAGCATCTCATTGACAAATATTTTAAGAGTGAATAAAGTTCAATCCCTCAATTTTCATAGTTGTGTCATCAAGTACGAACTCCTAGATATAAGCAGAGAGGACATAAGCCACTGTTTTCAAATTCACAAGTCCTACACACTCTGGAATTCTGCCCTCAACTACAGGATTTTTTAAATTGCCACAGATGTAATGGATTTGTTCAGTCAGTATCAGGATTTTCAGTTCTGATTTTGACTATATTGAGTTAGCAAAGAAAATTCCCTTCTGCAAGATATTTCAAAGTAACAAAGACCAGCAGAACTGATTAATGAAATTTTAAAACAGCCAACTGGAAAGATGATGTTATTTCCATTACAAAGTATGCTGCTGTGTGTGATTCTAAAATCTCATGTACTTTAATACAGGTCAAATATAAATCAACAACCATTCTGTATCCAGCCTCTTCAAGCAAGTAAAATGAAGTGAATGTTTCATCCCAGTACTTTACCCACACTTTATCCCAGTTTAGAAAACAACTAATAAAACACTTCTGGCATGGGAGCAGCCATTGCAATATTAATAAAATAAAAAAAATAACTTTCCACCACTGGTTTCTGCAGAGCAATATTGGCATCCACTGGCTAGTTCAGAAAATCTTTAGTGGCTGCATTCTGCAGAAATGGCTTGTCTTCATAAGTGACATGAGAAGATGCATCTACAATCTCAGATCAAATACAGAATGACCATTCAGTTTCTCGTAACTGCCCAGTGACTCCATTCTTTGATGATCAAAGCAAGCTCTCAACAAGTTTAAAGAAAACCATTACATTGAGCCATACATTTTGTGCATGTTGTACAACCACATGAGAAAATGTCCAGACTTTTGAACACCAAAAGGGTTACTTTGTGCTTTGTGGCTTTTCTAGTTGTACATCTTCACCTTTGTCACTCCATCCATCAGTGACTCTTTCAACAACTGCGATGGTTAGCATTACAGTTCCAACACTTCTTGCACCCTCTAACTGAAACAAAATTAAGATGTATCCCAAAAGCACCCTATGGTGTGGTACCTACACCACCTCAGTTTTCATTAGCAGTCAAGAGACTGAAAGATGAAACAGAATATTCTAGTTGTGTGATTGAAGTACTCTAAATTTAGAAACCACAAGTTGGCCAAGCATCAGCTGTTTTGTGAGGCAACACCATGGAAACAGAGAGGTTCAGTGACCAGACATTCCTTGTCAACTCTCCCTGGAAGTTGCCCAGTCAAAACTGGTGCTCTGCAAAGCCAATTTGAGTGCATACAGACTCATCAGTGGAGTACAATCTCACATGTGAGCAACTACCCATATCCAAAGGTCCACTCATAACTAATCTTTTTAGCTGAAACAATCCAAATTGTTTTGGTAGCTGAGGTCCCACTAGAGATGAGGTGGCTTTCTTGGAAGATAACTTTAGCTTCCCTGCCATAGGAGTATGAAGGAGTGCAACACAAGGATAATCCAAGTGAAGCTGTGCCTTAGCTAAAGCTGATGATCCCAGATTGCCCAGCCCCTCCAAAAACAGGCAGATGACAGTATTATTGTGCTCTGTAAGCAGGAATCTGAGGGGAGACCTCGCTGCAGTTACAACTTCCTTGAGAGGGGAAGAGGAGAGGCAGGCACTGATCTCTTCTCTGTGGTCACCAGTGACAGGAGCCAAAGGAATGGCCTGAAGTTGTGTCAGGGAAGGCTTATGTTGGATGTTAGAAAAAGGTTTTTCGCCCATAGGGTGGTTGGGCACTGGAACAGCTCCCCTGGGAAGTGGTCACAGCACCAGCCTGACAGAGTTCAAGAAGTGTTTGGACAAGGCTCTCAGGCACAGGGTGTGGCTCTTCTGTGCAGGGCTAAGAATTGGACTCCATCCTTGTGGGTCTCTTCCAGCTTAGCTTATTCTGTGATTCTGTGATCATATGGGTGCTGCACAGTACCCACATTGGTCCTCTGGCTAATGATGCATTCAACCTGTGAGACACCCCAACATCCCCTGGACCGAGGGGCCATTGCCTTTGGCTTGTTCTGCAGATCTCAGAACAGTTACAGCCAGGCCCACCAGCCCCTGACAACACATACCCTTCTGTACTGCAATACCTGGGCTTTTCCTCACTGGGGCATTTTTCACCATCACGTAATCTTTGGCAACCAAGAATAAATGATAAATAAAATTAAAAAAAATTGACCATATGAAAGCAGTACCAAATTAAGAAGTAAACACACACAGGCCACATATTATGGGGCTATATCAGGAGTCAAATACAAGGAAAATTCTTTACAAACTCTAGGCTAGGACATGCCCAGTGAACATAAACTTCTCGATTTAACCAAGGTGACAGGAATGCCCAAAAAACATAGGGATGGCAAGCCACATCTCCATCACAGGGACAGGTTCCCTTGGCAGCTCCCACCTGTCAGCTCTGTAGAATATTTTGCAAACAAAAGTCTACAAAAACTGAATAATATTAATTTTTCTGGTTTTTAATGCTTGCAGAATTTCACTTTTCCCCCATGTCCCACCAAAATTTAAAGACAGAAACCCAAAAGAGAAGGAGTTTCAAAATGTATTACGGAAAAATTGATACAAGAAGGTTGGTAATGTCTTTTCATGTCTAATTTCTAAATACAGTATAGTGGATTTAAGGATTTATCTGCTTTTCTGACCCAGAAACCAGTCAGTTATGTATATCTCTGCAGAAGATGCAAGCACAAAAACACTGGTAACAGTAAAATTGTCCATAGGGAATTCAATGGAATCATAGAGTATTGCAAGTTGGAAGGCACCCTAAGGATCATGATATGCCAACTCCCTGCTCCTCCCATGACTGCCTAAAAATAAACCATATGCATAAAGCCTTATTCAACTTCTTTGATGGAATCAGTGCAAGTTAAGAAGACTGACAACAGAAGTTAGGCCTTCTCAAACACAAGAGGGAGACCTCAGCCAAAAAGGCTGAGCAGTGTTTCAAAGAGCACAGTACATGTATGTTGCAGGAGTAAAACAGTAAAATAACTGAAGCATTCTTTACCTATCTGAAAGCAAAATACCTCGGGCTTTCCCTAGGAATGCAAACAACAGCATTAGAAAAGTATGTTATACCTAATAAAATAATATACTAATGGCTTCTGGCTCTTAAGAGTCTTATACCAGCTCCTCTTGTCCTTGAATAGCAATCTAATATAGCTCTGTTACTGGTATTGACTGGCAGGCCCACAACCTCTGCTGCCACTTAAGCCAAGGAAACAACACCAAAAGAACAACAAGCAGAGGCAGGAGATTGTATTTGCTGCTGTTACATGCATGAAAGAGGAACAGAGGCACAGGCTCAGCAAGTTTTCTATGGCAGTGACAAGGGCCACACCTTGTACATCCCAGTACAAATGTGCAGCCACTTGGCTCTGTTCAAGCTAAGTACATCTCCTAGCTTTTTGCCCTAGCCATGAAGAGAATAAGCACCTCATTACATACCTAATCCTTACAGAGAGCCTTCCCAGCATGTGCTTTGGAAGCAGCAGTTTTGTAGCTTTTCTTCCCTGTAAATTTTTCTTTTGGCATGATGTACCTAGATCCCATGCTGTAACATGATACATACCTTGGCTAAATGATCTTATTATTTGTCAACGAACCATGCACAGCTCCTGCTGGCCTGAATTCACAAGCAGACTGACACCAGATTTTCAATTCATTATAATGTCACGGTATGTTGGTTTAATCTGCTTCATGCCTCATTTTTAGCTTACCTTTCCTCTCAGAAGTTAAAAATTGAAGAGATGGAGTGGCCCACTTTTCTCAGTTCACGATAGATACATTCCCTGCATTCACATATTCAAGGGCAGGTTATTTTGGTTGTTTCTTAAAGAAAACAAACCAAAAAACCCAAACAGAATATTTTAAGCTGATCAGTAAAGTGCCTATGAAGTTGTTATTTGTTCTAAATCAATGCATCTTCTTCACAAATGTCAGCATAACGGCCAGCTGGTGTAGTTCAGATTTCCTTTCTGAGGAAGGATTTTAGTAAGCCACAGTGACATTGACTGCAATAAAAACTTGCTTGTGTTTTTTCTTGAAGTGTGTTGGATCCCCCACATTTTTCTAGTATCTTGCACAAGCAAATCTATCTGCAAGCCTTTTCAGCTCTCAAACTTCAGCACAAACATGATATGACATGTTGTATTTCTTATAAAGTCAACTAGAGTAAATGCACTTAGACATTAACAAGGACTTGTTCTGTCCTCACAACCTCTCCATGGCATGGTTCAAGCGCCATTTCCAAAATAACTGCTTTAAAACTTAATACAACTAGTATATACTTTCAGTAGTGTATACTAGTTGTGTTTCTCTCTGCCTTTGGATTCAGAACATGTACAGAGTTGTCTCTTTGTACATGTTCTGAATCCAAAGGCAGAGAGAAATACAACTAGTATATGCTACTGAAACTCATGGAATATCAAATTGCATCAGACACCCTTCTAAGCCAAACCAAGCTCAGCCACACTCACACACTGGGAATGTGCAGCTCCTACTGCAGCTGAAAAGCTCCACATGCTCTTTTTCCAGATGGGACAGCCCATGACATTTTCCAAAGCAAATTCTCCATAAGCCACCCAGAACACTTCCCCTTTGACACTCGAGCCATACCATGCAGAGGAACACAGAGAAGCGTCTTACACATTCTTTGGCTCCTTTGCACTTGCAATTGCAAAGAACCAAAATAGCTTTTAAGTGCTTGGTCAGTTATTTAAACACTCAATGCTCCTACTGAGAGGTTTATAAACAAATAATAATAATAAATTTTTAAAAAACTTAAAAGAAAAACAGCAAAACAAAAAACCCAAAACCAACCAAACAAAAAAACCACCAAAACAAAAAACAACCAGCCAGAAACACACATACCAAAAAAGAAAAAAACCCCACCAAAATCAAAAACTGACCACCCAAAAACCTCATCAATATGCAATATTTTCCTTATTTTCATTTACAGGCATACACACACAGTGTTTTTAACTACCCATAATGCCAGAGGTAGGTGGCTAGGCTTTTCTGCTCTGGTATTTCCACCCAAAAAGCCCTTCAGAATTCTCCTTTTCTACTTCTGCCAGGCATCTCTTTCTGATTGAAATGGCAACCCAGTAATAGTTGCTCCATCTGTTGCTGCCCTTCAACAGTGTAATGGTGCCAGAAGCTGATATATATTTCTGCAGAAAAGGAGGACCCTACAACCTTTTTTTGATGCAATCATTCTTTATAGACATTTAAAGAAAGGTCATGGTGATTGGAGGAGATTCCAAATACTATAAAAAGACAAATTATGTATTCACCTTGGAAAAGGGTATGAAAAGACTCTGAGAGCCATGGGCCAGTCAATTAAACTCCAGTGTATGACAGGACTACTAAACAAAGTCCAACAGGCAGCTACATAGCAGGGACATCTCACAAAGAATGATGAGATAGTCTGTAGTGCTTGATGTCATTGTCAGTGACCAGGATGGAGGCAGAGTTCACTCTCAGCAAAAAACTATCAGATACCAAATTGGGATCAGTCACTATACTGGAGCAGGTTGCTACTCAGGATCATGTGTATAAGCATGGAGAATGGGGTGACAAGGAAGCCTGAGAAGTTCAACACATGCAAGCATCAAGCCCTGCACATAGGATGGAATATCCCCACATGACAGTACAGGCCAAGGGCTGATAAACTAGAGAGTATCCATGCAGAGAAAATCTGGGTGTGTTGACAGTCAGCAAGTTAAAATCAGTCATCAGTGTTCCCTTTCGTGCAGCACAGAAAATCACCTACCTACTGTAAGGCATGTTAGCGGGCTAATGGAATTGTTTATTCCCTTCTATTTTCTATTTGAAAGAGCACATCTAGAATAGTGTGTCAATTTTTTTAATAGGAAAACAAACAAACAAAACCCCCCTAAACCAAAGAAAACCCAAAACAAACCAACAAACAAAAACACCCCACAAAAACTATGAACTTGAATACCCAGTTACAAACAATTTATCCTGATGCTCTGTTCATTTCCCCTTTTCATATTTAATTTTCTTACTTTGTCATACTTAAGGGGATTTATCAAGGGAATGGAAATGCTTTCTATGCCCTAAAGCATACAAAAAGGAGACAAGAAAAATCTCCATTTTCACAGGAGTCTCATACCTGCCATGGTAGTTGAGGACCTCTCAAACACCTGTGATGAATTAGCAGCTTCCATTCCCCAGATACATCAGCACAGAGTTGTCACAAGTGTAGATAACATAAAATATATGTTTAAAATCTGATACATTTATGAAGTGATAAATAAATATTTCCATTCCATCTGGATAACTGTCTGCATATATCACCCCCTGTTTTCCAGCTATGCTTCTACAGTTGCATTTTACCGCAGGAAAGTAATTCCTTACACAGGAACATTCAAATAAGACAGTTTGAACTTTTACTTTTATAAAAGTGTTCATTGCTTCAAACCTTTTTTCTTCATGTCCCTGCTTTTAGTTAGCCTAATGTTTTACTTTTATTAAAATGCATTTTTCAGCAATCATTGAGAGCCCATCTCAGTTCCATTTTGCAGAAAGAAGCCACTTGCTGAACTATTTATGGTGAAAGTGAATGGCAATAAGTGCATTAAAAATAAAAACATGAAGGACTGAAGAACCCTTTTTTAACAAAACAGGAATCTTTCAATTTCGCCCCCTCACTTCCCACAGTAATTTTAAAGCACCTGCACTGGACAACAACTAGTAAACAACTTTTAAATTTAGTTTCTCATGTTACTGCCTCTTACTATATGCAAGAACATTGTCCAATATTCACAATAAAGATATACAGTGAATACAGGGCTTTCTATAACATTCTCCCAGTAGCAGATTGCATGATATAAACACTATGAAGTTGCAGCCTCTTTTCTCCAATCACATGAGCTGGTTCAGTGATACAGATGTTAAAGCTCTGGGAATAATTTAATCAGCTCTACACTGAAATGTCAAACTTCTTTAAGAGAGAAGGGGAAGTTCAGAGAGGAAAGGAAATGTTCCTGTGCTGCCCTCCACCTTCTCCTTTCCCCTCAATGAGCTCTATCCCAACAGATGAACAGATTGAACCAAGTGCAGTAAGTATTCTCTCCAGATGTTTTAAGTAGCAATTTTGGCTTCATGTGCTTTTCCAAAAAACATAAATTAACATTTGAATTTCATGCAAGTCAGCCAATGGAATATGATCTCAGTCCTAAAAGGTTTGTACTGACAGACCAACCAATTTCTGTCATTGCACCATCATAAAACACTGTGAGCAAATTGTTACCAAAACAAACACACCTTTGAGCTGCTGAGAAGTCAGAACCTCTTCATGTATCCTCCAAAATGACACAAGAGATAAAGACTGAATTTTATTACTGTGATCAACTTCTCTATTTCAAAATTCACCTTGCAGAATAAGAGATGAGAAACTTAAAACCAAGCCTGAAATACATGGCAACATCACATTCCCAAATGCTTATTTAAAGTGTACTACTTAAATGGTATCTAACTTTTCAGAATCTGTCTTTCCTTTCTCATCTTCAGTAAAGATTTTCTGATAGCCCATATCCACTTGCCCTACATAGAGCCACAAATATCTGTTCTCAACTGTGAGCTCATTGCTGAAAGGAAGCTGTGACAGTGGACAGGATACTCCTGCCCTGTTCTTGCCTTTCCATGAGCTTTCCCCTGAAGAGTCCTAATAGTTCTGTGACTCCAGCAGTTGAGGTCACAGTGACAGTGTCTGCAGTCCATATTTTATAATCTACAATCCTGACACATTCCAATTCCAGCACAAATGGTGAGTTTGAAGTACTTCCTTCCATCAAGACTTCTCACATCAACACACCAAAAACCAATTTTCATTATATTCCAAAAAATTGGCAACAGTTTACTTAAACTGACAGTGCTGCCTAAGCTTCATAATTGCAGAACATGGTAAGCAAAAATAAATGCTTTGCCTCAAACAAGCTGCTTCCTTTACCAACGATCAATGTAACCAAGGCTGGTTGCTTTATCTGTGCTGAAATTCATCCCAAGACTGAGAGACCTAAATAAGACAAGACAGCAAAGATCATTAGCTCACAGGTTCACTCTCTGCTTGCTGTCATTACCAGAGGAATTTGCCAGTGTTGCACGAAAATAAGAGCAGCTCAACATTCTGTCTGTACTGTTCCACAAGTTGCAGCACTTCTAGCAAACCACATTTTGTTCTGCCTTTCACATTATTAGACCAAAAGAGGAATTTATATGCAATACCCGTATTATTGAAATGAACAGCTTTCAAAATGCCACCAGGATGCACAGCAGCAAAAGAAATCAGACTACTTGCTTTCAGTGAAGAGTGCCACCACCTCCCACAAGAGAATTTTAATTTTACCTCTTTGGAGTATGGTCTCCTCTTAAGAACATAATAAATATCACATTACAAGTCCAGCTATGTAAAGCATACCCAGCCATATAAACTATGAAGCACCATAGCACAGCTTCCCTTTAAATAAATGACCTCAACTGGTGACTGGGACTGCAATTAATTTTTTTCCCTTCCAACAGCTTCAGTTTGAAAAATGTATCCAGTGTCGGGCTCCCTCTGTGTAGCCTCAAACATAATTAGTGGCGCTCTTACTGTAATTAAACATTTTCCTAAGCTTTTTTCTTGCTTTACTTCTTTTCTTTTTTTTTCTTTTCTTTTAATTTACCACAGCCTGCCATCTACTTGACATTGTGAAAAGCAGCTTCACGGAGACTGGCAGGGTCTCCCCTCTTCCAGACCAGCAGAGCCAGTGGCAGAGGCATGCCATTCCAAACTCACAGTAAGATCCCATGCTCAAGAAGGAAAAAACAAAAGCTTTCCAACATAAGGCATGCAATTTTTTCCATATACTGGCTTCATAAAGAGCTTGAAAACAGTTCATCACATTCAGTAGCAGTATATTTTTTGTGCAAGAGAGCTCTGCCAGTTAGGTGCTGCCACACAGTGCTCTACTTACACAGCACTACTTGTACCTGTATGTTGTGTCACCTCAGGGAATGCACATATACTCATGGAATGAAGGCAAAAGTTATTTTTCAGGGCTGTTGTTTGATTATTTGATTTTTAAATATAGCTGCAACTTTATAAAGCTAATAAAGCAGCTACTTGCTGCTACTACTGAGTGGCTAATTTAGAATGGTGTCACTGAAGTGGGTCAGAGCTGGCAACTCAACATTTCTGGTCACAGGGAGGTAGTTAAATAACACCTTTTCATGGTGTGCTGGTAGCCTCATCTGCCTCAGCTGGTTAGGGCATGGTGCTAATAACACCTAATAATATAATGCTAATAATAAGGGTGTGGATTTAATCCCTGTACAGGCCATTCCTGTAAGAGTTGGATGTGGTGATCCTTGTAGGTCCCTTCCAATTTACAATATCATGTGATTCTGTGAGTTCACCCTGCACTAGACAGGAGATTGGACCAGGTGACCAACAGCGATCTTTTTTAAGGCAATTAATTTTGTGATTCTGTGTTGGAAAGAAGCCAAATTATTGGTTATTTGGTTAAATGTTAATTTTATAACAAATTTTGTAGCAAAAAATAATACATTTTCCACATAGGTAGTAACCTGTGCGTGAAAAAGTGATTGTCTGCTGCTAAACTTTTCTGGCAGAGTACCTGCTGTACACAGAAGCTTTCAAGAACACGGTTTATGTCTAATCACAGCAGCAAGTACAAGAGATACTTGAGAGATTCTAAATGTGGTCACTTCCACTGTAGTTTATTAGAAAGCTGTAGTGATACTGAGTTGAGTGTGGACTACATCAGCTCTTGTTGGATGACAGACTACAGCAATCAACACGAGCAAAGAGATACCACTTTCCACCTGTGAAATCTAGTGAGATCTTGCAGAGTGCAAATAGATTATATTTCTGTTTAAAGACAGACAGGTTTTGATTTTCCAGTTTAACTTTTCACAGTAGGGCACGTCCCATTGGTTCTTCTACACAAACATAGCAACACAGATTTCTCTACACACAATATTCTAGTTTGCCAGCTCTCCTGCCTACAGAGTCACACAGTCATACTGGATGCATGTTTGTAGGTAAACCACTAAACTGGAAAAGAATTACAGCAAGAAGTTATGGGAGGACAGAAAGCTTAGAATTCCAAGTGGTTTCAGTGTTTTATTATGCAAGTCAATATGTTTGCTCTCTTTACTACTTTTTTTTTTTTCATTTCCTGAACAGGGAAGACAAAAAAAAGCCCCTTATTTCTTATAACTTACTTGATAAAAATAATATTCTAGTAATGAAAAGCTGTCAAGATCTCAAAACCTTGCTCTTTATTAATCAAACCATGATAGGAAAAATAAGCAGTTTTTTGTTCACTTGTTCTTGATACCAACAGGAGGATTTTCTGTTCTGCTGCTCAGCAGTCCTGAAGCATCTTCCATAGCTGCCTCAGAGGCTAAGAAATACCACTGAAAGCCTTCACTGGGGAAGGCTGACCTCTCAGGCATCCTATCATCAGAGACTCTTCCTGCAATTCAAGACCGCTAGAGGTAGGATCCATTTGACAATAATTAAGAGCAGGAACTTCTCCATGACTCTATCAAGATTTCTTACCTAGTTATGTTTTTAAGCCTAATTTAACCCTAGGTGATAACCTAGGTCCTATTGTCCTCCCACAGGTTACACTCATGTCATTAGCACTAACAAAACTCCATTTGCAGCAATATTGACTTTAATTCCTACTTAAAGGAAGATACATATTCTTAAAGAAATAATAATAAAATGGACCCACACAAAACTATTCACCACCACAGTTCCCACACTTGGAAATATACTGCAGCATATGGGGATTTGCCTTCCACATGGAAGGTTCAGGTTTCAGTGCAGCTCCCTCCATTGTCTTACACTGCCAGTTTTACTGCAATTTTACTGCGATTGCACCTGAGCCAGCACAACCATGCAAAGATACGATGTCAAACATTTCATTGACAGCTTCAGCCCCTCTAATCCTATTAGTTCCTGGTTCTCTGCTGGTGCAAGTCCAGTGGGGAGTGCAACCATAGAAAGAAAGTTGTCAAAGTTGCAAGCAATCACTATCCTCAAGCTTTACAATTCATAACTGAACAAGATCAATAATCTTTTGCAAACCATGTCTTTGCAGCTGGCCAGCTGTTCCACAGCTCATCTTTTTCTTCTCAGAACAGATGGAATGCCTTGCTGATGGAATTGTCATAGCAGCATGGGTGGTCCACTTGGTATCACAAAGTGAGCAAATTAAGAATGTTTGTTTAATTCACACTCAATTTGGTTGCTAAACAAGAGATTCCTGTAACTCAATTTTGTGGTAGTGACAAGAACAAGTTACTGACCCTCAGGCTATCTTGCTGAGCACTCAAACAAGCACCTTGAATCTCAGAAATAATTTTTGCTGTATCAAAGTTAGATGCAAACTTGTCCTGGCAACAGAATTTCAGTTTAGAGCATTTAACAAACTCTAATCTGGGAAGTATAATTATATGAAGATTTTTTTCCCTTTAAATGCAAGATATGAAGAAATAGCTAATATGACAGTCCTATGACTCATCAAATATAGCAGTGTTTCTAAAACTAGGAAACATCACCCTCCTAAAAGCAAAGCCTATTATAGAATTTTTAAATGACCAAAGCAAAGAGAGATTCCTGAATTGCATGAGCATTTCAGATCTTCTTTTGATAAGGCTGACATAGTATAGAGAAGTATAATAAATACAAAATGTGTACAAGGAACATTTATATACTATAAAAGTAGTATATTACCAGGTGAACAAAGAAAGACAGGAAGGAAGGAGGAGATTTGGGTTTAAAAATGAGACAAAGCTAAATTTCAGACATATTTATGCACTGCCTACTGGGACATCTCAAGTACCCATGGAATGCTGCACTAAAAAAATAGCACTAAAACATTTAATTAGAGCTCTTCAAATCATTTTTGTTCTGAAAAAATAGAGAAAGTATAGAAATGACAGTACTAGAAAAGACGTCAGTTACAGATAGGCTTTCAGCTCTGAGGTTTCCATTTTAAATTTCACTCAGCTAGTCACTAAGCACTACACAATAAGATGACAGAATAAGATGGCCTGAATCCATTCCTTACATTTGTGTCTGTCCAAGGAGCTTATTAAGAATTAATCCCACTCAGACATGCTCATTAATCAGATGCCCTACGTAAACAGCATCTGATCAGATACAGAGTTTGAACCACCCACACCGTGCCTGCCACAGGAGGCTCAGTCACAAAAAATGGTACAAGCAGAACAAAAGCTCCTTTGGAAGAAAAGCAAAGAGCTGAACAAGACATCAGAGTCTTGCCACACCAATATCCAGCTAATGTTACATTAGCAAGACTACCACGAAGGCAATGCAGGGGGAAAAAAATTAAACATTTCTACAGGATATGAAAACACTTGTCTAACATCAAATTCAGCAAAAGCAAGTTCATCAGCCAATTTCAGTTGTCAATAATATAAAACCATTCTGTGTGGTCCAACCCCACAAATAGAGAATGAAAAAAATCCAGGGATACTAGACCTATTTTTTTGGCAAGAAAAATTACCTTTTCCTAAAGGTCCTGTGTTAGAGTTGCATTTCTCAAACTACCTCTACAGTCAGAAATCAGATCATATATTTCGAAACACACCAATATCCACTTGAATAACACATAAATAATTAAAAGGTATCTTATCACTGTGAAAGAGATTTTACTAGTCTTACAGGACTAAGATTATTAGAGCAATTAATTACATGATTGTCCTGAGAGCAAAGAGATAAGACCTCAACCTGTTAACCCATATGTTTATTGTGTAGAGTCATTTTTCAGCATCAGAACACACTTAATGTGTAATCTAACTCTACAGACAAAAGTATCTTAGAAAAATTAATTGACTGATATGTAAGATGGTGCTTTAACCTAAACAATTATCTTAGCTCCCTTTTTATCCTTAGCTCCTGTTTTGCTATCAATATTTTCTCAGGGTCAAATTAACTCTTTCATAGCTTTTGGGGGGGTTTTTGGGTTTTGTTTTGGTTTTGGGGTTTTTTTTTGGTTTTTTTGTTTTGTTTTGGGGGCTTTGGGGTTTTTTTGGGGTATGGCTAGTTCTTTGGCCAGCAGTAGCCTTTAATCCCTAGCAAGGAAAAAAATTTGTTAACAAGATTCAGAGGTATGCATCTGCAGCATAAAACAAACTAAGAATTGTGGCCAGGAACCCTTGGCAGCAAAACTGCTGAGACTATTAATTATAACTTATGTTTGCATTGGCAGAAGCTACTAAAAAGTTAAAATATATGGTGCACTTTGATATCACGGGGAGCACAGGGAATGATGCCAACTTCAACTCAGTCCAGTCTAAAATTGTGTTTCAGAAGAAAGAAAAGTACTTACCCACAGATAATGCAAGGGCTCGATTTAGTTTAAGAATGATCGTTAAAAAATTCACTAGTATTACAAATTTAGGCTAGCCAAAGTGGAAGGTTAATCTTGGTTTCCATCAGTTCTGCTTTCAACTTTTAATATTTTTCAAGGCTAAACCAATTCTAGATTTTCAGCCAAAAGTATCAAAACCCAGTATTTTCAAGAAGAATGTTTCTACTTTTCTATTGCATAATTTTTGAGAAATATTGGAGGCCAGAGAAGACAATTATTGTCACTTGTACATAATAAATACCCATTTTTAAAATGTAATTTCTTGCTTACTCCCATCCATCATTATTGTAACAGGGATGTCTGTTGTAGTAGAGAAAGACTGAAAACAGACTTCAATAATGCACATAGAGCAGCCATACCTTCAGCTACCTTCTGCAAGTGCTTGTGTGCTGCATTACACAAACTGGCTACTGGATAAATGCCAGTAAAACCAAGCAAAGGTGTGTGTGAGTTGGAAGAGTGGGAGGGAAATGGAAAAGAAGGTGAGATCTCCAACAGAAACAAAGAAACCGTCCTGTCAGCTGCAAAAATCCAATGCTAACCCCTTGTATAAGTTTTTTTCTGAATCTGTATAAGTTTGTTTTAAATCAGTGGCCTTGCTAAAAAAATTTCTTTCACTCTCCAAGCTTTCTCTTTTTAGAGCATTTTAACCATTTTACTAATTAGAGGTCTTTAAAAAACATATGATATCCTGACCCCAACCTCTAAGACTGTCATCATTTTCCTCATCAAAAATAAAACAAGAAAGCATTGGCTTCAGTAGTTTGCCTCCAATCATGTTTGGAGCCAACAAATATAGAATCTATGTTGTAGAAAAAAAGCACACCTTTCCAAATTTCACTTTTGGAATGTTAGTTCAAAATTCAACCAGTACCATAAATTTTAGAAATGGTAGGCCAATTTTCTCCATCAACACTGTGCTCAGGGGCCATGAGCAACATTAACAGAATCAAAAGCAGAACTGAAGCTGATGTACTGAGCAGAGACCTGAGACATTAGTGCTCATGCATTAAGCCCAAAAAAGGCCAGTCCAACAAAATGTCTAAGTATGGGTCATAAGGCTTACTCCTGAAAATCAGCAAAATCCTGTCTGAAAGACGAGCAGCCTTGAATGAGCAGCTCTGTTGGTACAGAAGCCACCAGTACCCTTTCATCACTTTTTCCAAAGGTTAATTTCTTCCACTGCTAAAGAGAGTCTTTTCAGTCTGCAGTAGTATGGCTTTAGTTTCCAGTTGCTGCACCCTACTGTATCTTTTTGTACTATGTATGTGTGCTTACTTTTTGGCTAGTAAGTTACCCTTAATTGATCTTGGGAGCCTAAAAGCAACTGAAGCTCTTAGGACCTCCATTGAATCACCATGTCTGTTTAGACTGACTCCCAGCACAGCAGGATGCATCATCCAACCAGACATTGTACAAGCCAACAAGAACATCTCTTCTCAGTTCTGTTCAGGGGCTTTAAGCAGATCCTCACCAGCTAATAATTATCTGGATCAGATTCATTCCCTCATCATTAAAGATCTACCAAACTCTTGTTAAATGTCACTTGTGCCAGCCACTTTGCTGCTACAATCACAACTGTTTACCAGCTGGTAATTACTTGGGGTGCTCTGCTTTGGAAGATTCAGGACCTCCAGAAGCTGTTTTCTAAGTCCAGGAGCTGTATATGAGAGTTTTATGGTCCAATATCTTGGACAAGAGAAGTTTTCAGATGGCTAGGGAAGGGGGTATTCAGGAGAAGAGAAGAAAGTAGGACTTCACCAAAGCAGCCTGTGGTAAAGTTAAAAAGCAAGGAATACACAAGCCACATCTGAGAGTCACCAAAAGGCTTCCATGGACCTGGACAGGAAAATGTAAAGTTTGCTGTAGTCCAGAAGGCCACAGCACTGCTGTTCCAAACCGACAGGAAGGTGTCTGAGCAAGGAGTTACAGAGCTATGGTCACAGAAGTGTCTCATCACACTGTGGTGCCGGGGTTTTGACGTTTTCTTAGCAGAGTAGGTTGGGTTATCTGGGACAGGGAATGGGAAGCTAGGAGGCTCTTAAATATTAGGACAAAACACTCCACATCCAAGTCACACCAACAAGCTGTCTGCACCAGCCTACCAAGCTTCTCATTTTTTTCATTTCAAGAGAAAAACAGGAGGTTCCCAGCTACCACAGAATATCCTCTGCTCTCCCCTTTTCATATGCATTGAATGTTTCTGTTCTTACTCCAACTGTATTAGCAGTCTTACACCTTTTACAACTGCTGATTTCTTCACTTTTAGGTCAGTTAGAACAGATTTTGCACAGAGTTATACCAGTGCCTTTCTCCAAGTGCTTTCTTTCCTCAGCTTCTTTTCAACAGGACTTGGCAGATACCACACCAGATTCCCTTTGCTGCAGCACACTTGCCTTAATCTTTAAGCAAGTAAAGTTATCTTCCCAATGAAGAGGTCATCACATAATTGGCAAAGGCTTTATCATAATCCCTTGTTCCCCTGTTTCTTCAAAGTCACTCCCACATCACACTGGAGAAAGTATAGCTGGAAACAGGAAAAGGGCATGGCATCACTCAAACCTGCTTGCAAATACAGCTTTTAAGCTAACTGCTGCTGTCATAAGAGTTTCTCTCTTATTTTCCAGGCAAAATGAAAAAGATTTGAAGAGAGCAGAAAGAAATGAGAGAATTATACTAGCCCAAGTTAAGAGTTTCCTATATGCACACTTTCATCCCAAGATTCAATAGCAATGCTCTGACTGAACGATTGATGCATTTAGTTCTATGCACAGTATGCACACAACACCTCAGAATGATGTACTGAGAAAACTACACTTGCTAAGAGCAGAGATATGAGCAGGGTTAAAAAATAATTAAAATGCTATTTTATTTAAAAGAATGCATTCAAACATGTATCCTATACCTTCTAGAGCATGACTCCAGGAATGCTCTAGGAAGGTGCAAGGATGAGTACAAATATGCTTGAGCTTCCCAGTCTGGTGAAAGACACTGGTGCTTTGGAATGGTCGTAGGTGGCACATTGAGAGATGAGGCAGAACTACCAAAAGCCAGTCTGAAACTGGCCTGGGGAGGGTGTGTGTGTACTTCTTGGTACTTAAAAGGACAAGATAGTAAGCACCTGCTGGCCACTGTGAGACATCCACTCATCATCTTTAAGTCAATTCCTCGGGAGGAATGCTTTGTTTACCTTGGTGATGCAGGCAGAATTTCAGAGGTTCTTCTGATCCTTGTAGCACACATAAAACAAAACACTTCATCAATCATTTGTTCCTCTTTCTACTTTCATGCAACAATGATGTTTTAGCTACTGCCAGTAGCTACTGATGAACAACGTGCATGCTATTACATCACAATTTGGAATAACTGGGAGTAAACCAGCTATTCTTAAATGAGAAAATAATGAAGTTAATTATAAAGTGTCCATCCATTTGAACAAGGATGTACTGCACTTGCACTCAGAGTTGAAAATCCACTTGCCCAAGGCAATCTTTCATACATTTTTGTTTTGACTTCAAATTTTTGATGCCGCAGCTGTAAAGAGAGGCTTTAACAAAGAAACCATGCAGCAAAACTGACTTACGTGGGGATTTATGTGGTGATGAGACCACACTTGCTGGGTTTCCTTGAGTATCTGACAATAATTTTCCTCCCCCTCTGGGTTTGGCACTCATGGGGTCCCTGTGGTGGGTCCAAAGAAATGGTCTCACACTGAGACCTCTAGTAGTTTACAATGAAAAAACATCTTCAGCCTGGAGACTGTCCAAAGATAACTGCATAGCCAGTAATATTTTAGTTCCTTTATTCACTCTTGGAACTTCTGCATTAGTCTTTGGCAATGTGACATCACAGTTAATTTTGCAACACGCAGTCAAAAACTGCACTATTAAAAAAATTACGAACAGTTCACAGGTTGTGACTCTTGCACCCTGCAGACATAAAACTTCTTAGGAGTCACACTCCAGTGCCGAGTGCCAACCCTGACAACCAGACAAACGCTTAGGCTGAGGGTGGAAGAAATGGATATTTAATTCAAAACTGAAGTTACGTTTGTGAAATATGGACTGAACTGTGCAGAGTGGTTTGGTTTTTCATTTATTGGCCATACACCTCACATTATGCTATTATAAAGGTACAACATTGCTATAGAAAGGATACCAAATGAACCCAGACTTGCCATGGTATTACCTGACACCACATATTTGATTTCAACATCAAAATCAGTTAAAACCAATTCCACTTTTTTTTTTTAATTTGAATTTAATTGCTCTAATAAGATACGTGAGCTGCAGACATACCAAGAAGGAAGAAGGAAGTCGGAAGTCAATTTCATTAACCTTGCCTGTTAATACAAGGCTGATATTTTGCTAAAGAGCAATTCCTGCCTCATTAAGCACAGAAACAACACTGCTCTCTGGTGGTAGTCTCTGGACAATACACAATTTGGCAGTTTTCCACCACTTAAAAGTTCAGAAGGACCATTTTAGAGAGGCCAAAAAAAAAAAAAAAACCACCAAAAAATCAACCCAAATCAAAAAACCTCACCAATAACCACAACAAAACACCACAAACCAAACCCAAACCCAAAAGAAGATTGCATAGCAGTTTTGTTTCAGGGGCATATCAAGATAGCCTTCAGTTACTCTTGGACATCAGAAAGTTCAGATTTTTTGAACACAGCAGAAGATACTTGAAAGGCATCTTAATTCTCCATGCATGATGTTTCTTTCTTTTTTTCCTCATCATCCCCCAGATCAAGGAGACTTCACCATAATCATTGCTGTTATCCACCTTAACTGCTTACTATTTAATTCTGTGTCCTTAAAAGCAGCATCTTGAATTTCCTCTAAGTGTTCCTTCTGGGATAATAATTGGCTGCACCAGTCAGTCTTCTCAGAGGAGGTGGTTCAATCGCCTCATTTCACAGCCCACAGGACAAAAATAAATCAGCTTCCCCACACTGACTCTTGACCACCCCCAGGAAGAATTTGTTGGTCCTAGCAGATTTCATAATTACAAAGAGACAAAATTAAATAGTGGATGTTTGGCTTCCTAAGTCCCCCAGTGCCTTGGTAAACAAGGCACCTCTACAAGTCCACCTCTGAACAAGCATTCAGGAAAATATGTTAAACAGTAAATCACATTACTGAGTGGTCTGGATTAGCAACTATATTCATATATAATATGATATATATGTCTAAAATTACAATTATACATATAAAGCCAACTATACATATTTACCACCAAAATTCACACCTTCTAAAATAAAACATAAGCTCCAGTTGTGGTGATTACAGAAACTATAGAAATATGCAATATAAAATGTAAATTACAGAATTGCCAAGTATGCATACAATCAATGGTGCAAGTTTGTTTATAGTTTGTTAAAGTTCTTTTTCTTGCATATAATGAATGGCAGTCATATGGCAGCAATTGTGGTCTGCAATTTTTAAATTACTTTATCATTACTCTAAGGAAACAGTCTTCAGTTTTACAATGCTTTTAGCTCTCTACTGTTAGACCAGTAAAACTTTGGTATCATATTTTAGAAGTCTTTTCTCACATCTTTTGTGGGAGAATTGTCTTAGGATATACTTGGAATCATATTTGTGCCCTTTAAGAAGTAGACTTACAAGGCTTGTGACTCACAGAAAAAGTGAAGTTCTTGAGGTTTTTCTTCATACCAAAATGCTTAAAAAAAAAAAAAAAAAAAGCTATTGGAAAAGTTTCCTTGCAAGTCTCCCACTGGTAAAATATTTCTATGAAAGTCATAAGTTAAAAAAAAAAAATACAGAAAACAGACAAAAAGTATTTTGCTTGTTTTCTAAAGTCAGCTGTAAGTCCTGTCTAAATACCCTCTACTAATTGCTTTGTGGAATAAAGTAGTCCCTCCAGTGATAACTTTTTCAACATAGTAACACAAGTATTAATTCAACAGTTTTGATTCCAGCACAAATTTGAAAAATAAAACATCCTTCCACTTTTCAGATTTCAGAAGACTGCAGTTCTTTTCCTTAAGAAGCAATATTAAAGACACAAAAGAAGAATTACTGTTTTGAATACTTTGAAAAAATATAGACTTAAATAATAGAGCAAGATCTTACTAATTAATTAGACTTTCAAGCCTTCATTCAGTTGTAAAATTCCTGCCAATTCCATTCATTTAGAATGCAATTCAGATTTTTTATTTTTACAATATATTGTTGTAATACAATATGAAATTTGAGTGTAATTCTAAAGTTAAATAACCATAAACAGGTTGGAATTGTACATCAGCAAGTCAGGAAGCAAAGATATCTTTAACGCTTAACCACAGTGGCTATAGAAACCAATTTATGTTATAGTGTATTAAAGCGTTTTTTGTAATTCAAGATTAATTTTCTTTGAATACAAAGTAGTCCAAAGACGGGAACAACATACACAGCCACTTAAAAGCAGAAAAGCATGCTAGCAAACAGCATAGTAAAAGCTGATGCTTTTCTCATGTTTTTACTGTTTATAAAACTTACTAATTTTCCAGTCTAGCAGACCATGAAAATAACTGAACTTATTCAGAGATATTTTCACCTTGACTTTGGTGGTAGGACGGTAGAAAATTGGGTTTCTAGAAAAAAAATTCCTTGGAAAAGCCTTAGGCATCCTGTACCAGAATCATCTATCACTGGCTTTTCCCAGAAGAATATATCCCAGTATTGGATTTCTCCTACCCATGGTAGTAAGCTGTGGTCCTTTCAAAGCAAGTGAGATTGAAGAAAGACTAAATGGTTGGTCCCATTTCTACAACAAACCTCAGCCAAGAAAGACATGAAAATTACATCTTGTCCTAATAGGCATTCTGATTTCAGCTGTCAGAGATTTGAGCAGGTGTTAGGTAAACTGGAATACATATTTACTAGTTACTAGAGATTTTCTTTAATTTTTTACCTTTTGGTTTAATGTCTGCACCTGCTAGACACATTTGTTATAATATTCCAGAAAGGAAGGTATAGCATAAACTGCAAAACACTCTGCAAATATCCCCTCTCCTTGGAAATTTCCTCCTTTTTCCAGAAGGAGTGGGGAAAAAAACCTAATGTGAAGCAGGATGGCTTTTTGGCACTATGACCTCTATTCATTAAGAGCCAGCTGTACTTTACCAGCACCAGCTCACGAAGCAGATTCACCTATGCTAACACTCTAGAAATGAAGAGAGGGGAAGAAACCTAGAGACTTCTGATCCCATTTCAACTCCTACACTGACTTGGCAAGAGGACTCTGCTGGATTAACATTTTCTGCTTCACAAAGACACATGACCAAGAAGGTGTGAAATCAGAATGTATCTATTTTAGATAACTCACAAAATGTGTTGCTGACAACAGCACTTCAATCCCAGCCCTACAGCTGGATTCTCCTCACGACGCTGCAGAAAGCCAGACATGGGTAAGATGTAAATGGAAAGTATAACACAGTTAAAAACCTGAATATGGCACCTGAGGCACATGAGGTTCTATGTTTTCATAAGCAACTATGTTATTGCTGTGGTCTACAAGCCTTACTGCCATTATTACATTTGGCAGCTAAAACATCTAATTATTAGCAAAGGATAAAAAGCTGTCTAGTTTTCATCCTGAAGGGTGAGTACCCAATGGCAGTCAGATACAAGTCTGTGTCCCAGACTGGCACATCTTTCATGCCAGAATCTCACATATGGTTTTTGGAGCACTCCATCCTTGAAAGCAACCACCACTCCTTCCCTTCCAAACCATCCTTCCCAGACAGCCTGGATGCAGGCACACGGTCTGTTCCACAGTGTCTCAGTTACTCCAGAGTCATCACAGCCCACCCCCAACACACTGAGCTCCTGTATCTCATTTGTTTCTGCACTTTGCTTGCACTTGTGCAAGTGCTTGGGGTTGGCCTCTTGTGAATATTCTCACTTTTCCTGGGGGCTCTCTTCAATCACTTTGCTCCATGTATTTGCCACCCCTAACTTCTGTTCTTTCTCTGTTGGAAAACTGTTGTCACCCCATGTCAGGTTTAAAGCCCTTTACACTGGGTTTTCAAGTCTATAGATGAGGGCAGTTTTATGTCATTTTGTCAGAGGGACCCCATCTATCATTCCTTGAAAAGGGAAATATAGTCACAAAAGCCAAAGCACCAGCTACACCACCACTTGTTAATTTACAAGGGGAATCCATTCCTACACAAGGTTTACCTTTCACCCCTGAGGCTGAGAACAAGAAAACCTGAGCTCTCACATCCTTCACCTTTGCCTTCAGAGCTTTAGTTCCTTTTAATTTGTTCAAGGTGTCTCTTGGTGGCATCATTAGTGCCCTGCAAGCAATCAGTTAAAGGTAGCACTCTGAAGGACAAATGAATTTTAGCAATCATCTAAAACACCCTGGATCTGGGCCCCAGCAAGCTACAAACCCCTTGTAACAGTATGTCTGACTGGCAGCTGGGCACTTCTATCCAATGTGAAAATGAATCTCCAACCACTATTGCCCATCTCTTCCTGTCGGTACCAGTGCTGTGTTCAGACCCAGCTGGCTCTTATATCTGACTCAATGCAGTTTGTTCTCATGCATTGGCTATTAGGGCACAGTACCCATTTTGTAAAACCAGACCAAAGAGAAGAAAGAGCCTTCTCCTGCTGCTAAGCCAGAAGCTTCCAACCTCTCCCTTCTTGGGAGTCACTACCCCCCACTCCTTCAAGCCTGGTGTCTACCTGTGTCACCTTCTTTGTGTTGTGTGGTTTGGGCCTCACCTTTGCAAATGTTGTGTGAAGACCATGTCACTGTGTCCCCCCTGCTCATCTCCTCCGTCAGCTAGCAATTCAGTGCCTCAAACACAGAAAATGTCCCACAAGTCAAACACTATCACAAGCAGATGTGGCCCCAGAACTCCCTCCAGCCCCAGGCATTCTGTTTCTGAAATCCAATGTGGTCAGGGATGAGTAACCACAGGAAGAAATAAGATGGTCCTATAGAAGAGAAACTGCCCAAGTGAAACCTCACAAATATGGAAATATCCTTTCTAGTGGTGTAGAAGTACGGAGAGCTAATATAGGTCTCCCCCTACTGATCTTCACAGAAGAAGTATTAGCTATTTCACTTTTATAAGTAATGTCCCTGGGCTGAATTTGAGCTCATCTGCAGTTCAAAATCACCAAGAGAGGCTTAAGCATTTCAGGCAGGATAGAAGGGTAGGTATTATAAGACTTGAAAGGAGACCACAAAAGAACATGCAGATTGTGACAGAAGAGCACACGTGAAAATATGGTTTATGAAATGGAGTCACTCCCTGCTAGTGGTTGGGGGTGGGTTATAATTTAAATACCATAGGGTATTGGAATAACTTGTCACTCTGGTGTTGGCCTCGTTGAACCTCATACAGTTGGCCTCAGCACATCAATCCAGCCTGTCCAGATCCCTGTGCAGAGCCTTCCTACCCTCTAGCAAATCATTCCCACCTAGCTGGGTGTTGTCTGCAAATTTACTGTTGTCTGTAAATTACTCTATCATCTCATCCAGATCATCGATCAAGATATAGACCAGGACTGGCCCAAATACTTATCAATGGGGAACACCACTGGTGACAGGCCACCAACTGGATGTAACTCCTTTTACCACCACTCTCTGAGTCCAGCCATCCAATCAGTTTTTACCCCAGAGAAGAGTGCACCTGTCCAAGCCATGGGTTCTCCAGAAGAATGCTGTGGGAAGCAGTATTGAAGCCTTTGCTGAAGTCCAGATACAGGTAACCCACAGCCTTTTCCTCATTCACTGGGTGGGTCAGTGGTCATAAAAGGAGATGATCTGGTCTAGCAGGACCTGTCTTTCCTAAACCTGGGCTGGCTGGACCTGATCCCCTGGTAATAGATACTGTATTATCGACCAAGTTACTTTATCCAAATGAAGTGATAATCACTCCTCTGCCTAATTGCAGAAACCTACAAGAGGTTACAGATACTTTTTTCTTCCAAATATATTCTCTGAAAAAAGATACCCTATATCTCAGTAGGATTCTTAGAGGAAAGCAGTTTTACATACTTTGGATTTGATTCTTTTGCCAGGGGCATAGTAGTCATAGAATCACAGAATCATAGAATATGCTGAGTTGGAAGGGACCCATCAGAATGATCAAGTCCAACTCCTGGCCCTGCACAGGACACCCCGAGAGTCACACCCTGTGCCTGGGAGCATTGCCAAACACTTCTTGAACTCTGTCAGGCTTGATGGTGTGACCACTTCCCTGGGTAGCTGTTACAGTGTTCAACTGTCCACATACCTTCATTGACACTGCAGCAATAAATCCTGCTCTACTGCTGCAAAGATAGATGTTTCATTATCAGTTTTTATTTATACACACCCAGTGTCTGAAATAATGATTTTTCCTAGCATTACAAAGCACCTCATTGCTTCTAAAGCACAGGAGAAGTCTGTCTTCTTCGCAAGACCAGAAAAAAAAAGAAAAAAAAAGGAAAAAAAAATATTGGATTTAAGATCTTAACTATGCTGCGCTGAAACCCCAAACTAGATTTTTCCACTCTATATGCAGATCATAGCCCTAGACCTAATCCCATTTTATGTTTCAGAACCTGCAAATGCTGTCAGAAGAAATTTAAGATCATTAAAACTTCATTAACATTCTGGAAATTAAATCAGTGTTTTGATTTGGTCTGCTCTGGTAACTGGATATACCTTTTCCTTCAAAAGAGGGGTCAGTGACCCAAGAGATGTGTAATCTTTACCAAAAAATGTTAAAGCAGAACAACTACTAGACTAAGATTTATCTGACTTCAACCACTAAACTACTTGATCCGCATAAAAAGCTGCAGTCCTCAGTGTCACACTAATGAAAGAAACCCCACTTACATAAAAGGAACTGTTTGCATGCTTTGGTTATACATACATGTAGTTTTTGAAGAAACAACACACCCATACCACCCACCAAAAAAAACCAACTTGTTATTTCTTCTTACTGCAAGCAAAAAACACATATGATGATATCACTAATTTAGTGTTCCGGACAGTCATTAAGAACTTCATCAGTAAACATATCCATTTTACCAAGACGATAGCATGTACACAAAGCTTTATTTGGTTTTAAGTCCCACCACTTACCCACAAGAGGTTCCTTTGCTGTTCTATCCATCCCTGTAGCATTTACTTATATTTATGACAGTATGTAGTTTCACTTCAAGTCTCAAAAAAAAAATCAGCAGTCAACTCTTCCACATTTAATATACAAATCAAGAAAATATAAAATATTTTTAGCTCCCCATTTAGACAAGAAGACACCTCCTTAAAAAATAATGTCAATAATTACACTTGATAAGTAGAACAAGTACCCAAGTGAAACTTGGATCCTCAGTGCTTGTCCTCAGAATAAGAACTCTGCAGTACCCGTGCTTCAAAGAACCTAACTTTAAAATGTTCATGCCAAACCAATAATGGGAAAATAAACAAAGCAGATGATGGGAATAGTAACTTAACAGCTAAGAGGTCTCAAAGATGCAAGCAGATGGTAAATAACAGCTCACAAGGGATAATTCAGGCTGAACTGCACCATAAGATTTGGAAAGACTGATTCTATTAAACATTATGGCTTCTGCTCTGAAGAAAATGGAAGGGTTAAAACTTAACTCTGGATACTGCAGAGGCAAAAGCAACAGGGTAATTGTGAACAGAAACAGGGGACTGAACATTTCTCTGAAGTTCTCATTTATTGCCAAGTCATACTTGTACAGCCCTAACTTCTTTTCAGAAACATCGTCCCTGGATCCCTGATCATCCCTGGAAGTGGTAACAGAAATTGTTCTCTTTATATTCTCTTAAATTCATCTCCTCCATTTAGTATCTAATTAAAAAAGAAGATAGAATTCCTGTAGGGATAGAAGGCAAGTTCTTCTCCAAATCTTCAAGACTGAGTGTCATCTTCAAGAAGACACTCAAGTATTTTCTGTCTAGAAACATAGAGATTCCCACCATATAATTAAATTTCAACTCAGGAGATTCCAATAGGGTGTCCAGACAACCACTAGGAATTAACTAAACATCTTTCTCATAACTGCATTAGGAACGTGCATGGGTTGCTGAGATAGCCTGATTATGTGTTAAAAGAGCTTTAAAATAAACTTTCCTAAAGGAAATATTTGGCATGAGTTGAATTCATTTACTGGCCTAGTTGCACATTCTGTAATTTTCCCACCAATACCACAGCAAAATGCTCAACTTCCCACAGTAACTGCATTCAGGGTGCAGATTTTTATCTAGGTGGTTTCTATATAGGATATTGTAGCTTGAAAAGAAATCACAAGAAAGAGTGTTCAGGAAACTAAAGCAACTTGTACTCATGAGAAAATTGAACACATTAGAGAAGCTACATGAGGCAGATAATAAGAATGCCTTGTAAGAGTTACCTTCTTCATACATAATTACTAAATGTAGGTCAGGAAATAAGACTTTATTATGTTTTGTCAGCAATTTAATTTGCTTAAGAAAGTGTATTTCTCTCATAGCTCATGGAGCACCCCATGCTGGAAGCCCAAATGAGGCCATGACCCTGTGAGAAGCCCTTGCTGGACCAGGTTTGTTGGCAGGACTTGTGACCCCATGGGAGACCCACACTGGAGCAGCCTGTTTCAGAAGGACTGCACCACATGAAAGGGACACCCTATGCTGGGGCAGGGGAAGAGTGTGAGGAGTGCTCCTCCTTCCCTGAGGACGAAGGAACAGCAGACGTGAGTGATGATCTGACTGCAGCCCCCATTCCCTGTTCCCCTGCACCACTGTGGGAGTGGAGGTAGAGAATTTGGGAGTTAAGACTGGAAAGAACAGAGGGGTGGAGGGAAGGTATTCTAAGATTTGGGTTTATTTTCATTGTCCTACTCTGATTCAAATTGTAATAATATAAGTTCATTTCCCCAAGTCAAGTCTGTTTTGCCTATGATGGTAACTGGTGAGTGATCTCTCCTTGTCCTTATCTCAACCCATGAGCCTTTCATTATATTTTTTCTGCCCTGCCTAGCTGAGGAGGGAAATGAAGGAGTGGCTTGGTGAGCACCTGGTGACTGGTTGGGTTAGCCCACAGTATCAGTGTGTACGAATACCTGAAGAGGAGGGAAACAGAAAATAAAGCTGGATTCCCTTCAGTAGTATGCAGTAAGTGGAGAAGACACATGGGAACAAAATGAAATACCAGAAAATCCACTTAAACATAAAATAAACAAGAACTTATTTGGTGGTGGTCAAGCACTGGAGTAGGTTGCCCAGACAGGTTGTAGAGCCTCAATTTGTGGTCTTATTTAAAATCCATTTGGACAGTGTCTTGATCAACCTGATTATATTGACTTGCTGTAAGCAAGGAGGTTGGACTAAATGACCTCCAGAGGTCCATTGCAAATAAAACTATTCCTTAATGCTGTGAAGCCATATGGGACATTGATGTCTAAGCTAGCAATTAACTTACAGTAGCTTTGTTTTTAAAATATTTTCACATCCCCTAGGCAGACAAAATAAGGCTATAATTAAAGTAAAAATGCAAGTACAAGCCTCCTTCAGAAATCATTCTTTTAATTAAGCAGCTGACAACTAAAACTGGAATTCAAGACTGTAAACCCTGTTTTCCACAGTACTGTCTACAGTACAAGCAGTCTTTCTCAAAAGTTTAATATTTTTATATCTTTTAATGACAGAGGCTTCTCTTATTCCAAAATACCCTGAAGATAATTTTGTCCTCTTCAGGCAGAGAAATTTCCAGGCAAAAACCCTTTTCAATATTTCAAACATACATAGTTACGAATATATGGAAAAATTTTCATCACACCTTTAACTTTTTAAGCCTTCAGGGATTACTTGTGTCCAAAAAAATCATCAGTTTATCATATAAACCAGAAGGACAGCAAATTCAGCTGCAACTAGTTTTTAACTCTACCTCCCTAAGATTAGCCATTCAGATAGTTGGCTAGCCCCAGGCAACTTAAACACCTAATCACAGCACACAGGAACTATTTGTACACTTTGCTTCTCCAAACATCTGCTTTGTGCCTGGCAGATGAGAGATCTACACACATGGAAATTTTCACACATGGGGTCACTGTGTAGGCTAAGATCATGAACTTTTGCCCTCAATTCCATAGAAATAAGTCTTTGTATGAACCTATTTGCCCCATTTTATCAAACCTTAGCCAAGAGATATTCCTAAGGGAAGTACTTCATAGCCTCACAGTTGCCAGTTCTAATAAACAACAAGCATGTCCATAATAACAGAAAAAAAAAAAAAAATCCCTGCTGTCTATCTAATCACTCCCACATCCTTAACTGCTGCTTACCCTAGCATTAGAATTTGATTTTCAGCATTTTATCTGGCACTACAAGTTACCTTAGGTATTATTTTATACCATATGCAATGTTTGGGATGTCTGCAAATTTTGGGCTCTGTCCCTAGAGGAGGTTCCCATGTGGTCTCTGTTATCTTCATTGAAAATGTAACTAATCTTTGCCACATCAAATATCAACCATATTTAATTCATTCTGCCATGGAGTTTGTAATACAAAAGTTTTGATGAAGGACCAAGGAGAGACCCATTACTTTTGCAAAAAGAAAGTCAAATGACCACTAAAATGTTATAGGGCAACAAGAGGATTGGAGACAGTTTGTGTTCTTTGATCATTCCCATGTCTATAAACATGAGGGGAAAAAAAGAATAACGGCATTTACTGCTTCACTCCACATACCACTGAACTCCTCTTTTTCCTTCCCTTGTTATAGAGTACAGATGAAAGCCAACCAAGGCCACAACAAATGGTCCAGGGAACAATATTCACCAAGGGTTTTTTGGGGGATTTTGTAACATTTGGATAACTTCAATAAACATTTTGGAAAGTGATTAGTGAGTGTCTGCCAAGGCTGTGCACTAACATAAAATACATCAGATTGTGCTTGAAGTGTTTTCAATCTATCATATGGACAAAGCCATGGGCTAAGTGCTATGGCACTGACTTTGAAAAGCAAACCAAAGGAACAACCAGTAACAACAGCACTAGAAATAAAACTAATTATTTGCCACATGCAACCATGGTGACTAGCCACAGGGATAGAAACATTTGACAACCAGCTGTTTGAAACAATTGAAGGTTCCCACACAAAATAAATTCATGGGAATAATCTAGACTTAGGGTGTTAAGTCCCAGCCACCTCTTGTGAGTGAATGTAGGGAACTCCTTTCAGCATAATACACCATTGAGGCTTTCTGCAATTGGTATCGCCGTGTCATTTTTGCATTAATACCCTTTTACCTTTGAATTATATCTCCAGATGCATAAATATGCAAGCAGACTTCATATATAAAGCTAATAAGTTTTGTCTTGCTTCAGCCTCTTTCCAATGTACCTCTGTACCTTACCTATGAACCAATGCCTCATGTACTGAAGCAGGGTTGTGAAATACCTAAAGGACTCCACATTAGCAGCAGGTTGTTCCCTCAAACCAGCCCAGTTTCTCAGCACACCAAGAACACCTCATGCTCCTGAATTTGCATTTATTATGTTTCTTTTTGGGTTAATTTTTTTTAACCTTTGTAACAGCTTCTCCTACTAGCAGGGATGAGCACACAGGTGCATCAGTGAGTCTGTCAACTGTTCCCTTACTGGTCTACTTTTTACACAATAGCATCTTGCAGGATCTAAGGTCTTTAAAATGCCATCAGGGAATGTGATCCAAAAAAACCCACCATCACAGAAGAGGTAGCCTGTCCAGCCATTCATTTTTATCCAGGATTTCCTTCCCCCTCCTTCAGGTGCAGCATTACCTTGTACTAGCCATGACCAGGAGAGGCAGCCTGTATCTCCCCTTACAAGCATCACCATAATTTAGAATCATAGAATAGTCTGAGTTGGAAAGGACCTTTTAAAGGTCATCTTGTTCAACCCCTGCTGCAATAAACAGGGACATCTTCAATTAGATCAGATTTCTCAGAGCCCTGTCCAGCCTGACCTTGAGTGTCAGGCAGAGAGTGGGAATCCACCACCTCCCTGGGCAACTCGTTCCAGCACCTCACCACTCTCATAGTAAAAAACTTATTTCTCACATCTATTCTAAATTGGAGCTCCATCATTTTAAAACCATTATCCCTTCTCTTGTTACAACAGCCCTGCTAAAAGGTGTGTTCTCATCTTTTTTTTAGGCCCCCTTCAAGTATGGAAAGCTCACAATTAGCTCTCCCTGGGATAGAACCTTCTCTTCTCCAGGCTGAACAATCCCAGTTCTCTCAGCCTTTCCTCACAGGAGAGGTGCTCCATCCCTCTAGTCATCTTCATGGTCTTTCTCTGGATTCACTCAGACAGGTCCATGTCTTTCCGGTGCTGGGAAAGTTAAGGAAGCTTCCCGGTCTGGCCATCCACGAGACTCTGGGCAGTCACTCCCAAGGCCAGAGGCTTTCACTGCTGGGACTGAAGCCCCTTCACAGAGGGCAGCTCCAGAGAGCTGAAGGATGCCCTCATGACTCTCTACACACCCCACTCACACAGTCAGACCAGGCTTCCTTATCAGTTTGACCCTGGATTTCCCACAGCAGGGCCTCAGATATCTCATTCCATAAAGAAATTTATTCACAGTGCAGTAACACAGAAAAAGTCCGAGCTGGTGCCTCCAAGGAGGGATCCCAAATAAAGGACCCCCTCATCTTTTGTATCCTCACAGTCTAAGGGTGCAAAAATCTCAGCTCTTCCTCCTGAGTCTTTGACTCCTGCCATGTCTCAGAGAGTCCCCTCACCTGGATGGGCCACAGGTCCCTGGGCCCTTTGTTATGCAAAACTCTTCACAGTCTCTTTCCTGCAGCTCCTACCTAGAGCTCATCCTGCAGCTCCCACTACAGCTGCACCCTGAGCTGCCTGCACTGAAGGTATTCTTAACAGGGAGCCCCAGAGCTGGACACAGGATTCCAGGCAGGGTCTCACCAGAGCAGAGGAGCAGAACCCCCTGCCTCGCCCTGCTGGCCATGCTGCTTTGCATGCAGCCCAGGACACGTTTGGCTTTCTGGGCTGCAATTGCAACCACAGCTTAAATGGTTCTCAAGCAATTTAAAGGACTTGCTTTCCAAAAGTCAGCTTCCCTTTCAGTTCAGGCGCTGAGGAAAGGCTTCCTCTTCTCCATGGGGCAACTCTGCTCAGCAGGAATGTTCTGGGGCATCTCTTACCATATCTGAGGGCATCAAATACCCTCAGGGTTGCCAACCCTCAGAAGGTAGGAGAGAGCACCACACCAAGTCAAAAAGCTCTACCAACAAACACGGTCACTAGGGCATGGTATGGAAAGTCTTGAAACAGCTTCAAGGTAAATCAAGATGTCATTCACAGTCCCATAAGAACACTGAATTTAGGATGGCTTTAACTTCTTGAGGGAGCCTATATTGTATTGTGGCCAGTAAGATATATGGGAGGGAAAGTTACAGCCTTCTTTGTTTATGTTTTCCCATGGAAATCAGTTTCACCTTCCTTCCTGCCAAAACTGTCAGTATTTCCCCTGTAAACAGAGCTGTAGGCAATCAGCTTTCCCAGAGCACCCCCTGCAATTTCTGTACTTTAGGCAACACGGCTAATCATTGCTCATGAGATCTATGCAGCTCACGGGACACTGCCACTCTGTGCTGAGCACAAGCTGTGTTCTGTCTCTTGTAGCAAGGGAGAAGGGGTTTCTTTGCCCTATCAAAACATGTTTCATACATGGTTATTGACAGACTGATTATTTCTTTTGGAGAGGAAAGACAGGATAAGTAACATCTTTAGCATGTCAGAAAGACTCAGTTTGGGGAGAAAATTATCAATATCATTGATATTTCTGCATTCAGTCGTTTCTCTAGAACTGTCTCTAGAAGAATGCAGCACTGTAAAAGCACCAGTACAAAATTTTATTAATTAGCCCTGAATAAAGAAAAAGAAATCCTTGCATCAAAAAAGACCAGCTGCACAGTGATCCGTGGACACATCGTTCTCTCATAAAAACTGAATGCAAACTCCCCTTCTCTCTCCTGGGGTTCCCACATCAGTACCTTCACTAAAGAGCCAAGAGGCAGAATTCAGCTGCCTGGGCAAGACTGCTGCAGGAAACATCAAATATGAGGAATCTGGACAACAGTTTTATGAACATTCAAGTGACACCTAGTACAGGCAAAAAACCTCCACATTTCTGCAATATATTGTATTCCAAGTAACACCCTGCAGCAAGGCTCTTCCTGATTTCATGAGAACAGGACGCACTCTGGTGAAGTATGCAAACCACAGTCTTGTGGGTCTCATTCATGTCACTTCAGCCTCAGTTCAACAACTGCTCCATCCCACAACTGTGTGTGTGACAGGCCAGCCTTTTTTCTCTCATTCTCTCTAATGTAAGAGGCCCAATTCTATAAATCAGGCAATATTGCAAGCACTCCAGCTAAACCCTTTCATTACATTAGTTGCCCTGTGTCACCTCTGCATGAGAGAGCCAGGAACTAGACCTTTGTTATTTCTGTGCTTTTAAAATGGTGAAACGGGGAAATTGTTGCTGTGTTCCTTGGAAAGGACAAGACACTAGCACATCAATGAACATCTGTGTCTTTTCTCATCATTTATCTGAAAAACCTTCCTCCAGCTCCTGTGGTTTCTGTTGTTATTGCACTTTAATAGTCCAGACAAATATAAATGCAGTCAGTTGTGTGACATCAGCACAGCTGTGCAGGTACTTTAATTGCTCAGCATGATGTCATTCATCAATTCTAAACCTCTCCTACTAGACACCACTTTCCCTTATAAGATAACTTGTCCAGTACTGAATTTATATCCCAACTATAATGTATTCCAGAGAAAATTATTCCATTGAAGCCACATGTCAGGTTTTTGTTAAAGACTGGGAATCTAATAGGCCACTTTAGCTTATTCACACCAATAATAGCTCTTATTTGCGTGAGTCATAAGATGAACTTTGACAAGAGCCAGGCAAATTGCCTCATTTTCATGGGAACATCATCTTTACCTCCCATCTGTATTTCTGTCCTGTGCTTTGTTCCTACTTCCTCTCAAGTGCTTTCACACAGCTCCAGTCTACTTGCACAGCTGTCTACAGAGAAAACTTACACATCTTTATAAAAATTCCTAATGCTTGTGACAGCTCAGTACTCTGAATGGGTCTACTGAAGTACATTTCAGATTTCTTTTTTAAAAAAGGATGCTATAGCTAGACTGTCTTGAAGAACTCATTATTGCCTCTTAAAATCTACACACACACCACTTTTCTCTGCTTTACACTTGTTAAAGTGCCCCAAACAAAACTATCAACTCACATTTAAAAAAAAAAAAAAAAAAGGCCCTAGTTTAAAGCAATTATATGCATTCATTTAAAAGCAAAAGCGGAAATAATGAGACCAGAAAAAAGGATTTTCTCCAGCTGAATTTATCGGGCAGCATCATTCATGTTACTGGGGCTGGTGTCAAAGTGTTACCTAAAATAAATCCTCATCATCTCAATACAATGCACTACTGAGCAACAATATCAATTCATTAAGTAGCATTGCAATTACTGATACTCTCTCACTAAATAAATTCTATAGATTTCACAAGTGGCTCCAAAGCAACTAAAGGCAAAATTACAGAATAAATGAAGATATATATGTCAGCTGGCACAGTGATCCTGTGATTTTTAATGTTTAAACCGACAATCTTTTTGTTAAAAATACACCACTGCAGACGGAAATGTAACCACAGGATTCAAGTGGCCAAGTTCCTATTAAAAAAATTTAAAAAAAAAATTTAAAAAAACATGCAAAATAATTGAGAAATTCTATGAATCTAATCTCATCTTTCTTACAAACTGCAGCTCTACAACTTCTGAAGGAAAAATCTCCAACAACAAAATCACCAACAAAAAAAAATAGCTTGGTTTGCACAGTTTACAGCTAGACAGCCTTTTTCTTTAAAATATATTCTGCAAATCACTCTTGAATTTTAACATATGAATGGCTGAACATAAACTGTTATTTTTATCAGCACTGTCTTCCCACCCAAGCAAAGCTTGTTCTATGGGCACTTGGGGAGCAGCAGGCTGGCTGGACAGCCATGGCTCTCCCGTGAACTGGCAAGCAGCCAGAATCTCTCAAAAATCTAAGATAACTTTCCAAACCTCCGTTAGTGAAGATAGCGCCTCTGAGAAAAGGAGCAATGATTTAATACAGTTCACACAAGAATTCAGCTGTCTGTAAGTCCCCACACTGCCAAACCGGAGCAGAATGCAAGGTAAAGAGGCACAACAAATAAATGGGTTCTGTAATAATTAGTACATGGTTATTTTCCCCTCTCAGTCACCGTGTCTGAGCCAAGAATAAAATGCCACCTAACAGTGGAAGGGTAGCATGCAGTGAGCAGACCATTGTATCTCAATGTTCCTCTTGAGAAGATGAATTGCCTTGAAAATATCCCTTCCTCCCTGCCAAAACATCATCTTGATCCAACAGGCAGTTGTCAGATGTTTTTCACTGACATGGAACATATGCTGATGTTCACACATGCAGTACAATCCTTACTCCTGCAATGGAGTGAGCTACCTTTTATATTTGACTACAAGCCAAAAGCATTTTGGTGCCCACACCTGCCTTGAAGAAGCGGATTTTGAAACGCTGGGATTAGAATTGAACCACATGTTTTAATTGGAAAAGTAAAACCATAAGTAGCCTCTCAATGTTTGCTCATAAATGCCCTTTATCAATGAGAGCAGCCCTACCAAACTGCGATGGGCCAGTTACTGCAAATACACATTGCATGGACAAAGTATTTGGCATCTCTATTTATTGACCAGTATATTTTCCTGGCCAAAAATTTTCTGTTGTGCCCTAAAGAATTTTCTTGTTGCTTGACACACTACTTCTACAGATGGAAGGCCAGGACAAAAAACCCAAAAAACCCCCAAAAAAACCAAAGCAAACAAACAAACAACAACAACAAAAAAAAAAAATCAACAAAACCCACAAAATGCCATAAAAGAAATTCAAGCTTTGGAAAATGCCTGTGCTGGCTTTCACTTTTAAACTTTCTTCACCTAGAAGAAAATTCCATTCCCGGTGGGATGCAAGTAGAATTCTTTTTTCTTTATTTATTTAATTGGTGCTCTAAGTACTTGTAGAATTACACATTAAAGATTTATTAAAATACACTGTCATTCTAAGAAAAAGAAAAGTTAGTCATCCTTGAAACTTGAACCACAAGTCAAATGTAACATTTTATTTAACTTAACTCCATATGAGAGGCTACTACAGTACAGGATTAGGTATTGAGAGAAATTTCTAAAGAACCATGTATGAAGTATTTATCCATTGTTTATGCAGAAAGAGAGCCCATTATGACAAAAAAAATTTTACAGCACTGGAACAATGAGATATTTGAAGACAAGCTAAGCCCTTAGCAGAAAAGTCCTAATAAGATTAATTGAAATCAATGTGACAATCTTTCACCTTGAAGTTATTTGCTTTTTACAGATTGCTGCCTAGGTAATACCCAAAGGCAGGATCTGCCATTTGTAAGGGTCGATCCAAGAATCGAGTTCTGTCTCAACATTTCTCATCAGAAATTACAGGTGCAGGACTCATGCAGAGAATGCTGTGTACTCGCCTAAGGCTGGTGCGGAGCGAATGCTTCGTGCCTGCCTAAGGTGGTACAGAACGAAGACTTTGCACCTGCCTGAGTTGGTACAGAACAAAGGCCTTGTGCCTGCCAATGCGGGTATGTGACGAAGGCTTTGCACCCGTTGCCCTGACACCCATTGTGAAAAACCTGCCGACCATGCCTCGGACACTCCTCCCCTGACCCTGCCAAGTGGAGATTGGCAAATCTCCACGAGAATTAAGGGGGGGCAAAGGCGGCTGGCAAGGAGGGACCAGGTGTATGGACTATCATAAAAGACAGCTTTGGAGTGGCTGAACTCCGAAGATCTTCCCCACCGAAAGATCACATCGATCTTTGCAGAGGCCAAGGAACGCCGACTGACCGGGACTCCAGGGACGCCGGACGTCTGTGGACCCGTGGTGGTAGCTATAGCCCCTTTCCTGCCCTTTCCTCCCCATCTTTTCCCAATTTTCTCTCTTTCTCTCTCTATCGCAGGCCGCTTTACAGGCCAAATTAATAAAGTTCCCCCTTGGATTGAAATTTAACTCCCTTGACTTGTTGCATTTTGTGTTTTCTTTTCCTTTTTGCACTCTGAGATCGTAGCTGGTATGAACCATCACGCGTCTGCTCATGAGTGGACCGTGACATAAATTGGCGTCACGGACAGGATCCTGAAGAGGCTGAGGGACAAAACCCCTCGAAACTCATTTTTGAGGACTCTATTGGGATTCTGGCTATCAGAACTTAGAGTGCAAAAAGAAGGGGAGTTAAATTTTTGTTTTAGTGACACCTGAGAAAGGGTAAGAGTGGCCATTGGCAAGTATCTAACTTTCTCAAGTAGATTTGAGCAGTTTTTTGTTGTTTTTGAAGTTGTTTTGTTTTAGGATTAAGAATTTGTTTCTCAAGTGAATTTTGAGCTGTTGTTGTTGCATTGTTTTTGGAGTTGTTTTGTTTCAGGATAGATTTTGAGCTGTTTTTTGTTGTTATGTTGTTTTTAGGTTGTCTGGTTTCTGAATCAGGATAGAGAGAAATGTTTCTCAAGTGGATTTGAGTTGTTTTTGTTGTTGGTTTTGTTGTTGGTTTTATTTCTGAGTCAGGATAAGGAGAAAGATGTCTGGCAAACAGGAGAAGAGAGATTTTCAGTTGGTGGATGATAAAAATGTATTATTTACATTTTTGGCTAAATATGGTGCTCGACCCTCTCCTATTGGGGAAGATTGGGCTCGAGAGAATTGGAAAAATATGCAGAGTATAGTAGATCGGATTTCTCTGCTACAGAATGAGGCTAAGGTTAAGTTTTTACTACCAGGAAAAAGCAAGACAATAGTCTGTTCTGTTTTGGGTGCCAGCTTGATCGCAGCCATTGAAGACCATCATAGGCAGCGTAGTAATGAAGGAAAAATCATAGAATCCTTAGAAAACCTGGTGCGCTGTCACCAAACAACAATTTCCAAACTGGAAAAGGAATTAGAGCACAAGGAAGAAGAAAACCATTCCTTAAGGGCTGCTCTTGAAGTAAATCACACTAATTCACAGACCACTAGTTCACAGAATATAGCATCATCAGGATCAATTAACCTGATGTATCCACAGAAGGAATTGGAACAGATGAAAAAATTTGATGAAAATCCCCCTTATTTAAGACCCTTATTCAAAACTGAATTTTCTTACCCTAATGATGAAGATACTGACCCCTACATAACCACCAAGGAAACGCCCTATTCTGCCACTAAACTAGCCAAGTTCAAAAGGGAATATGGGCATCTTATCAAAGAATCTGAAACAGAATATGTGTCTTTAACTGGGGGTGACCAAATACAATTGAGTGAAAAGGAGGCTGAGGGTTACTGGGGCCACGGAGTTTTCTTAACAACAGGTGATCACCGAGCCCCATGGTCTCCAACTCAGCGTGCTGCTTACTGGGCTGGAGGGTTAAACCCTCTGGACAGGGGAGACCCCTTGGCAATAACAGGCACAGCTGACCAATTACTAGAAAGTGTACACAAAGCTGCTTGCCTACAATTGATACATGAGAGAAAACTAATTCTTGGATGTGAATTACCAATGATGTTATCTGTTAACCCTGAAATTATGACTGCCTTAATAAGGGGACTGCCTGAATCACTCAAAACCACAGAGACAAGTCTCCAGAAGACCACAGCATCAACGAGTCCTGTGGAGCGGTCGCAGATTTTTATGTGCAGAGGTGATAATAGCAGAAATACAGGCAGTACCAGTACAGACTCTTACACAAATTCCTCTGACTTTTTAACACCAGTCCTGCCAGGTAACAGACCTCACCCTAGACCTAAAGTCTGGACATGGGGGGAGGTAACACAAGAATTAGTTGATTACAGTAGAAAATACTGTCTGATAAAGCCTCTAGAAGAGACATCAAGAGGTATCCAGCAAGTAGGAGTTAAAAATGCACTGCCCTGCCCCAGCAAAACTATGGATGCTGCCAAGGAACTGTCACAGCCTAAACCCCTTTCTGTCCAACTTGATTGGTGGCGTTTAGGACTTAAAAAAGGAATTCCTAGAGATTTGATGGATGGTTTACCTTTAGAAAAATTGTGCAAACGGGTAACTCAGTGGCGTGTGACAAAACCACCTTCCTCTGTGAAAGAAAGTGCACCCGTCGCAGCTTCTGCCCCCCCTTTCGTGGATGGTGCAGACAAGACATCAAAGCAAACCTTTTTCTCCAGAACAGGGAAACTAGGATCTCCATTTCCTAGTGGTGGGCAGGGAAATGGAGAATGGATCTATGTTAAACAGCTCACCAAAACAGAAAAAGGAGATGTGTTAATAACAGCTATTGTGGGATTTTATTCTCGCAGCTTTAAGGATGCTGAGAAAAGGTATACTGCTTGGCAGAAAGGCTTGTTTATGGTAAGTCTGGCTTTCATTGAAGTCGATGCACAGATTGACCATTTCTGTGATGTGTTTTCTGTAACAGAAGAAGCCTCAAAGAACCTTTCTATCCAAGAAACGGAGAGCCTGGATATCAAAGATAAACCTGCCTCAGTCATCCGGGTGGCCCCTCCTTTTTCCCAACACCAAACAATAAATGCCTGGTTTATTGTTCCATCATTTTAATTCCCTTTTGCCTGAAAAGGGCAAGGTCTCTATTTTTTGTTTTTGCAGGAGAACCCCGTGGGACTTTAAGAATTTCTATAGAAGAAATATGAATAAAAATTGAAGACTTAAATCTGAAAATGGCCTACAAAATTTTCATTATATTGCTCATGCTTTTCTGCATTACACCTTCTTCCTATAACCAAAATAATAATGAATTGCCTTGATCTCAAGCCTTCATAGCATATTCTAGCTCTTCCAGAAATTATCCCAAAAATAACCATCCAAATTTGGCTTTAGTTGTAATGCATGATGACAAAATTTACCATTCGTCTGATTGGGTCTGGGATAAAAATGAGTGGGTTAGAACCCTACCCGGTATCATTGATGAAAATTTCAAGTGGAATGCAGAAAAGTGGAACCTGGTTTTCAATACCATTTGTAATTGGAAACACCAGCCAACAACAAATATTATTTAAACCAGAATGGTCTCTCAAAAAGGTTGCTCCCTTTTCTCCTGGAGATGTATGTCGAAGAGACCTGACTGGTGTTTTTAGGAACTAGATTGGGGATTCTAAATAGCATTGATTCAGAGATATTATTGAATAAATTGGCTACTGCAACTTTTGATCTGACAAAAATGAAACAGCCTTTAAGAAGGCATTTTTCCTACAGAAATCCAAAAAAATAAATTGGGATAGTGCTAACAATTTTGAAAAGAACCTCCAATCTTGGTGGAAGTTGGTAAATTTTACCTATAATCATGTTAATAACACTGTTACAGCTTATACATTAACTATTCACAATGCTTCAGTATCTTTAATTTATCCTGTTTTCACATTAGGCTTGAACCACAATGGAACTATACTCTATCCTTTCGAGCACAGAGCATGGGCCCAAAAGGTGAATGATAAATGGCAAATGATAGACCTGGAAACCTGCATTGTGCGGGAACAACTGTAAAAATAACACCATCAGAACACGAGATTTTTGTTTAGACACTGACCAAAATGTTTGCCATTTTGAAATTCGTCCTGAAATTAACCCTGAAACCGTAATCATTTATATTTGCAAAGGTTGTGCATGCTTAAGAACTGTTTGTAATAATATCACAGTAAGAAATGTAATAGCTTATACCAGTAATCATACAAATATTTGTAATTTTACTGAAATCACGGTATGTGACTTCTCTTACTCAGCTCCAGTCGCTTCCCACCAAATTCGGAAATCTGATTTCACATTGATTCATATTGAGCAAGCTGCATGGCAAAAAGTAATGTAAAAATCTTTCCTATCTTGTTTCCCTTCCTTCCCTTCTCTCCCCTTCCCCCTTCCTTAGTGTTACCACCATGTGGTCCCGAAGACAACTCATCCAGAAGACACCTCATCACAAAGAAAGATAACTCACCCAGAAGACGACTCATCATGAAGAAGACAACTGGTCCTGAAGATAAATGTTGAGCCACCGGGTGGTGTAAGGGTCGATCCAAGAATCGAGTTCTGTCTCAACATTTCTCATCAGAAATTACAGGTGCAGGACTCATGCAGAGAATGCTGTGTACTCGCCTAAGGCTGGTGCGGAGCGAATGCTTCGTGCCTGCCTAAGGTGGTACAGAACGAAGACTTTGCACCTGCCTGAGTTGGTACAGAACAAAGGCCTTGTGCCTGCCAATGCGGGTATGTGACGAAGGCTTTGCACCCGTTGCCCTGACACCCATTGTGAAAAACCTGCCGACCATGCCTCGGACACTCCTCCCCTGACCCTGCCAAGTGGAGATTGGCAAATCTCCACGAGAATTAAGGGGGGGCAAAGGCGGCTGGCAAGGAGGGACCAGGTGTATGGACTATCATAAAAGACAGCTTTGGAGTGGCTGAACTCCGAAGATCTTCCCCACCGAAAGATCACATCGATCTTTGCAGAGGCCAAGGAACGCCGACTGACCGGGACTCCAGGGACGCCGGAAGTCTGTGGACCCGTGGTGGTAGCTATAGCCCCTTTCCTTCCCTTTCCTCCCCATCTTTTCCCAATTTTCTCTCTTTCTCTCTCTAACGCAGGCCGCTTTACAGGCCAAATTAATAAAGTTCCCCCTTGGATTGAAATTTAACTCCCTTGACTTGTTGCATTTTGTGTTTTCTTTTCCTTTTTGCACTCTGAGATCGTAGCTGGTATGAACCATCACGCGTCTGCTCATGAGTGGACCGTGACACCATTGCCTCAATTCCCTGCACTTTTATTACATACTTTCATCACAACCCTTTCTCTTTCACTACTGTAAGATCAGTTGGGAATTTCATCAGTGTCCAGACAGGTAGGCAGATAGCAATTAGCTTTCACTGAAAGCAGGTATTTTCCAAAAAAAAACCAAACAAACCAAACCACAAAAACCCCAAACCATGCAAAACTCAAAAGAAACCTAAAAGAGCCACAAAACACATAGAGGACTTAGATCTTGCTATTTCATTACTTTATTAAATGCCTATTTTCAGCACCCTCTGAACATCTGAACTTTATTCTCCTGTAGTCAATGAATAATTTCATTTCTCTTTTGCAGTTAGAATTAAGGAGGCAGAGGTTACATCTCTCTCAAAGGGTGACAAAAAACTGCCTCTAGGACAAAAATTCACTTCTTAAAAGGATTTTTCTCACAAAAATACACAAAAAATAATCGCATGTTTCTACCACTAATATCTTTCCCAGCCTTTCATCCAAACTCTTCTATATTAGCAGCTTGATTGACAACTACAAAAGCAAATTAACCTGGTATCCTCAGTCTGCATGTAGCACTGTATGCAGCCCAGATTCAGTTACTCATCTGATTCATGTAGATAAAGTAGTCAAAGTGCTAAAAAGAAAAGGTCTTCCAACACAGCATTAAGTGTTTAGGAAGGGATGGCCATTATGTTTGAGAAAAGATGCATTTCAGCTTGGGGATTTGATGTTCTGCTCACTTTGGGATCTGCAATTCTCACAGTTTACCTAATCTATAAGTTCTAGTTTACCAAATGGGTTATGTGCCTATGGCCCTAATATTATAAACCCACTTCACATCCTGAATTCCAAATCTAATAGAACATAAGACCCCTGCAATATCACCTTGGATCTGTTACATATTCAATAGAAACTAGACTTATAAGCAGCACTGGTAAAATCTGCTGAGCAGTCTAAGACAGAACAACTTCATGGTCAGGTAACGTAGACCATCCTCACACCATTTTCTCCACTATTTAAAAAAAAAAAAATTATTGTATATTTAGTAAAAATCTACTCTGCCCAAGATGTACCTCCCGTCAGGAGCTATTGCTAAATGTCCTTGAGGTCACCACTGAATGTGAGTGCAATGAGTGCTGCTGCTTCCTCATCAGCACAGCCACTGACACAGCAATAGCTCGGAGACTGTCTGGACTGACTGTCACAGATTCCCATCAACTCTCTTTGATGAACACATTTTCTCTTAGGCACAAGAATCTTTGTCATCTGAATGTCTTTGAAGCCAGTTTAATATCCATTTGGAGAAATCAAAAGACTTATATTAAACACTATAAATAGTAACTGTGGCTCACAGCTAGATTTTTTTTTACCTCTCCTCTTCAACAAAAAGAATAGCTCAGGAGGATGATATATATCAATTCCATAATTTAAAAGCACATGAGAGAAGTGATATGCAAAGGACCAATTTTATTTTCTTTTTCAAAGTGAAGTTTGGTCAAAACCCAGTAAGTATCTGAATTTAGTGCACTTGTTAGATTTTAAACCTCCAGCTTGTGTTAAACTGGCATTTTGGACGTATCTTAGTGATCCCACACACTGTCCTTAACCACAAGACAAAAAAGAACTCTTTTCTGATCATGTAACATACAAAATTTTATCTGCATCAAGGTAACACAGTGTTTAGAGTCAAAAGACATATTATCAAATAAATACAGCTTTGCCAGCAGCAAGCACCCCAGGTAACTGGTTACCATTGCATGAATGGGGTAAAGAAGAAACAGGACACACAGTTTCTTGCCTGAATGAGACATCCCCTAGCGCAGCAGAGTATCTTAAGTGGCAGGTCACCAAAAAACACCTAATGCATACTCACACACACACGTGTGAATTTTTTCCAAGATTATGAATGAGCAAGATTTGTTAAAGGAATACTTGACTGTGGGTGGAAGAAAAGCACATGGTATACCCTACAATACAATTTCTGCTAGCACCCTAAAAACATTTTCAGTTCTCAGCAGTGACCTAGGCCTAGCCTCATCATTCACTTCAGTAGCTCAGATCTCTTCCAATTTCTATGCATAGGGGACATCTCAGAGTTTGTATATAGGTATTTCAGCCCATAAGAAGTTTTTGTAAATCTATTTTCAAACCATGTCCTCTCTTCAATGGGAGGACACAGAAGCAGGAAAACTCAGGAGACATCACTCACCAAGATAATGAAAAATTCCAAATGTCTAACTAAACCAGCCCTGCAGAATGAAAGGCTTTGTAACACCCCCCACTTTCCAGTCACATAGAAGTTTCAGTGAAATCAACTCATTGCCTGCTTTACCTTGGCTTTTGATGCCAGCTAGGAGCCAAATTAAATCAGGCATCTATTTAGTACACTTTCCCGCATACTTTTGCTCTGCATTTCAGTACATACTCAGCTGTTGCTGTAAGAAGGCTTGTTTACATTTAAGAGCTTGCACTTACTTAGCTGCTATGAATTTATGTAAGCCCATTATGTAAACCAGAATTTGGTCTCTTCCTTACAGCAAGCTTGACACACCTCGTATTTGACTTCACGCTCAGTCTCAATTTAGAGTCATATTCACGACAGTGCATGAAGAAGAGTAATGGAAAAAAGTTACTTCCTCGGTCCCTTGCACACCTGATGCCCCCGAACACTCCAGCTATAGCCACATCGGGATACAGTCCCTCCTCCTGCTCTCTGATGCAGCACTCCACACTCGGAGTGACAGCAGCTGTGCAGCGAGAAACACTAGAGGGCAACAAATGCCCTTCAAAAAGCTCAAAGGAGCCCTGAGTTGTGTTTAACGCTTAGTCCCTTCTTAGTTTTGCCATCGATATTCTCCTTCCTCGGCTGCATGCTCTAGTTCAGATCTGGTGTGCAGGAGGTGCACATGGTGCCACTCTGGCCAGGCTACAGCAGTATGTGTGTGCTCACAGAAATGCTGCCCTTTCCATCTATCCTTCTCCCCGTTAAAGGGTTCTCCAAGTTTTTCAATGACAGTTTTTTCCATGTGGTACATTTGTTTATTGGCTTTGCCATACTAAAATATCTATCCACAACTGGAAAAAAGTGCTTCAATGGAAGAGACAATTACGTCTTGACAACAGAGAGGGAGGAAGAGGGGAGTTCAGCTGATCTCCTTACAGGATTCTGCTAACACTAGTGAATAATCTCACAGAATTATTTTTGGTAGACAAATTCACTCTTAGTGCTGGTATGTTCTTCCCATGAACCATTTTCACTTCTTCCAAATAATAATCCTGAACAGAACAAATGTAATTGTCTTTCATTTATATATGAAGATACTGTTTTCCAAAAACGGTGAAAAAAACCCCCAACTTGAACACCTCACTCCCTTATAAATTCACATATGAAATTAGACAAATAAGAAAAATACAAAAAGAAGTTGCATGCAAGCCTTCCGTTTTACTGTTTCCTAGATTTGTCCTGGGTTTTTAGGGAGAATAGTTTTTCCACTTGAAAAATTTCATACCAGTTGAACAGGATAAATCACATTCTACTGGGAAGATCATTCCTCAGGCGTTTGATAATTTAAATTTAACAGGTTTTCTCAGTGCCTAAGAAGCATAACAGTTCCCAGATGGGGCAGAAGGAGTTGTAGAAGGATTTTTCAGGGTTCATAATCCTAAGGAAGTATCATAGCATCATTTAAGAAAAATAGTAAACTGTGAGAACCTGTTGTGCCTATCTTCTTGGCTTCTCTGCCCACCTCCATTTCCCACCCACCTTATCTAACTCAGAATTACTACATGAAGAAACTATATAAGAAATACACAAAAATCTGCTAACCTTCTAAATAGCCATTACAAAATAACTTAGTCTAAACTGCTATGAAGTTGGGTCTTTTCAACAAAATACTAATAGTAATTTTCAATAAAATATTAGTGGCTGTTCATTTAATGTTTTCCATTTGATGAAGGGATGGAGGCAAGCATCCCAAAAAGGATGGGAAGCTATTCCGTGATCTTATCTTCAAAGACTGCATGTGACAATGAGCAAAATTTTAAATCTGGTTTGTCTCAAATGTCTTATTATTTTGCCTTACAAATTCATTAAAAGTTTTCAATTGAGTATTTGTGCAATATGTATTTGCTGCCAAACCTTATAGGAATGAAGTGTTAACAAGGATCTTAACAATTCTAACATAAAATGTGCTCCATGACATAGCCAGGCTTACAAAAGAAGCTATATTTCTCTATTTTGACATGCTCATAACAGCAGCAACAACAGTTTTATTCTTGATGGGATTCAGTCCCCACACAAACAGCAGAGAGAGGCATGAACAGGAGGGAGCGTGCTGGAGCAGCTGCCTCACATAAGAGCTCTGGGATGTGGGGAGGCTTAGTCATTGCACAGGTCTGCTGGAGCTGCAGATCAGCCCAGGTTGTGACTTTTTATGTTTTATCTCTTGTGTTCAGCCTGTTGTAGTATTTTCAAAAAAGAGAATATAATTAATACGGCCATGCGTTCATCCTTCCTCTTCCCCCACTTCAAGCCCCTTTTTTCCTCCTTTTTTCCTCTTCTCCTTTCAGGATTCTCTAAGCCATCTAAACCTTGTGGATCTTGAATACAAGAGTTATTCTTAATTAACCCACTCAAGACAGAAGCAGAGAAAATGTACCTGCTCAGGCAAAGCTTTGCCATGGCCCAACAGACCAGGAGTGATGCATGTTCTACACCCAGCCCTAGGTATTTTAATAAAGCTCATGCACATACACACACACACACACACACACAGAGGGACAATGGCAATGGGGGACCCCAAAAAATCCCTGCCCCGCTACTCCCAGGCTTATCCCAGGAGGCATCAGCCCATCAAAGGGCCATCTCTACAAGCTGCAGGAGAACCTCAGCCCCACTTCCCAGACATTGACCCATCAAGAAGGGACAATAGGAGCATCTCTCCAGAGTATGTTTCAGGCTTTGCCTAGGGCTATCGAGCACATTATGGGATGCAAGGGAAGAGCATTCTGTGATTGCAGGGGACTTAGTGTAGGCTTTTGTGAGGGATGGGGGAAGCATGAAAGAATGGACAAGAGAATCAAAAGGGCTGATTGTATGTCAGCAGGTGGCTCCTCAGGACACTTGTCTGGCCCTGCACCTGTCCAGCACAGTCTGTCCTGAGTTCTCAATACACTCTGCCTTCCTGAGACGAGAGAACCTCTCTATTCTCTATGTATGTACATGTGCACGTGTGCAGGGCTAGCAGCACCTGGAGAGCAGGTTTGCAAGTCAGCATGCAATCACCATCAAATTGCCAAGGACTTCTTGCTGACAGGTAGGGGAAACACCCTGGGAACCAACAGACTGCCTGTCTCCAAGAATGAGGCCACTGTAGGAGCTGCCTACGGAAGGAACAGTGGGCTCCTCGCCAGCTGCTAGGGCTTGGAGATCAAAGATCCCCTTCTTGTGCTGTGTCTCTCTAATGACAAGACCATGGGGACTTGGCCATCAGAAGAACTCAGGGGTCTGGGCAAGCTGAGTGTGGGTGGAGATCTGGACCAGCAGTCAGACCTGTGGGCCTTTTTATCCAGGTACCAGAAGCTGAGGAGGCCAGGGGTCAGGGACAGCTACCTGGTAGTCTGCATGCCTAAGTCCTGCTGCTGGAGAGATCCATGTGGCACATACATGTCTGCATATATAACTATATATTTAATTATAATTAGAGATAATTAATGGTAATTATTGGCTATAATCCTATAATTATTAGTAGTTAATACATATTAGTGATGTAACATATAATTAATACATTGATAATATATAATACATGCTGTATGTATATGGAGAGAGAGAGAAAGAGAGAGAGAGACATATAATTATGTATTAATGTTTCACACTAAGAGACCTTCACCTTGTTCAGCCAAAGAGGGGAACAGGATGAGGCACTGGTGCCATTTGTGTGCCTGTCTGTGTTGGTCAGGCAGGTGCATGTGTGCTGCATGTGTGCAGGGTGGTGCATGGAGGCACATTCCCGTACTGCAAATACACACTCAGCCCCACCACTGCTTGGAACCAGCACTAAAAGTAGTGGCAGCATCCTCTCTATTGGGGACTGGACCCAGCTGCCCCCTGAGACATACAGAATACATCTAGAATTCTCCATGTAATCTGTATGTCCTTATAAACATCCACTCTGTAAAAATGCTAGCCATGACATCACCTTTAAAAGGTGCTTCTATTCCCAAATCCCTGACTCTTTAGATAAATTTTAGCCTCTTCAATAGCTATGAAGGACTTGACCCTCTTCTCTGCACCAACACCCCATGAGGCTTGCTGGAAGATAAGAACTGCAACATCAGATACTGGTACCTGTTAAAAAAAATAAATTGGCAACCTAAACTTTTGAAGTGACTGCCTCCAAACTGGAAACTAACCACAGAGTTTTCTGCAAAGGATTTAGTATCAATCACACAGCATTAAAAATTAAAAAAAAACACCACCAACAAAAAACAAACAAACACACCAAAAAACCACCCAAACCTGCATTTTGTTACATAGGAGAGGTAGAAGCAAAAAAACACTATACATAAAATAGTTTGGATTTTGATTAACTTTGTTTCAGAAAAACCAATCAGCTAAGGTGTAGGTTATCAGAGAAACATGCCAACAGCTCCCAGAGAGCCTAACCCACCTGGATGGCCACTGTCAACAGCCTTATCAAGAAGGCTGACTGTAAGTATTGATAGACAAACTCCAAGCCAAGTGACCTTCTGCCACTCATGGGAGCACTGTGCCTGGGCTTCCCAGGAAGGGATAAGGCTCTGTGCAGGACAATATTTCTTCCTCACCCTTGCCAGGACAGTGAAGACAGCCCTCAAAACCATTCAACCAAAACCAGAACAAAGTCTCAATATGTTTTCAGACAAATTTTCATATACGACTTTAATTTTTCTTCTACCTTGGTGCAGAAAAAATATTTCCAGCCTGCATACCAGGAAGCTAATAAAACTCTTCAATTCCTTAATAATCACACTAGTACAAAATAAAACACCAGCTAACCTAAGAACAGAGTTAAATACTAAAGTGTTCTCAGTCAGAACTCAAGAGAGGGAAGAAAATATTTCCTGCTGATAAATTCTGACTTCCTGTGTAGCACATCATGATCATGGCAAGTAAGAAAATCTACCAGCATGATATTAAGGAAGGTCAAACCCAGTTTTCTTTCTTCACATTATGTGGAAGAAACTAAACAGTGGCCACTCTGCTCATGCTTTGCTATTGTCACCTCCTCTCCAAGTGATGCAACTGGTACATATTTTCCAAGTCACACAGTACCATACTTGTATCATGGTCCTGACAGATTAAAATACTTCCTAGCTTCTCAGAAATCCAATATCAAAATCAAGATATTCAATTGCCATTTTTCCCCTCGGACACGTGGTGAGAGTGTGTGCGCAATATAGCCACCTGATGCATACCAGTCAGTCATTTGCATTCAATGGTTTCTCTTTCAAGAAACCTTTTGGCCTGAATACAGAGTGTGTCACTGCCTGAGACAAACTCCTCCTTTACAAACTGCAGACAGTAGACCCTTGTTAAGTCTCATTACTTGCCTTCTCTGGTAAGGAATATTTTTTTCTCCTGACTCTTTCATCCACTGATCAGATTTCCTCCTATCTTTCATCAGGCTCAAGAGAGAGAGATTAGAGAAAACTTTCCATAAGTATTGAAAGTCTTAAATACAAGCAACAGAATGGAAAATTCTGTCACAGAAGAAAAAAAAACCCAAAACCCACGTTTTAGGTGACATTTTGTTTTTCTAGCTAAGAGATTTGGTTCCACTACAGACACTGCCAACATCAGCTAAAGTTAGATTCCCAAAAAGCATGCTGTTACACTGCACCAGCAGATTCTGTGGTGCAGATTCTCCAGAGCTGCAAGAAAATGGTGTCAAGGGGCTGGTCTTGGTCTGTGTGTTTTAACCAGTAGAGGTAATCTTTTTGGACTTCAGCAAAGTTTTTGATACTGTCACTCGCAGTATCCTTCTGGAGAAAATGCCCAGCATTCAGCTGGAAAAACACATAATTTAATGGATGAGCAATTGGCTCATGGATCAGGCACAAAGGCTAATTAGTGAATGGGGTGACATCAGGGTGGCATCTGGTCACCAGCGAGGTTCTGCAGGGCTTCATCCTCAGCCCTGTGCTCTTCAACATCTTCATTAGTCACTTGGATGCAGGACTGCAGGGAACACTATGTAAGTTTGCTGATGACACTAAATTGGGATGAGCTGTCAACTTCCTCGAGGGCAGAGAGGCTCTGCCAGGGAGACCTCAACAACTCAGAGATATGGGCAATCATCAACCATATGAAGTTAAACAGGGCCAAAGTGCTGGATTCTGCACCTGGGATGGGGCAACCCTGGTTGTGTATAGACTGGGGAGTGAAATGCAGGAGAGAAGAGCTATGGAAAGGGACTTGGGGCTCCTGGTCAATGGCAAAGTGAACATGAGTCAGCAGTACCCTGGCAGCCAGGAGGGCCACCCATGTGCTGGGGTGCATCAGGCACAGCATCACCAGGCAAGGGAGGGGATTGTCCTGCTCTGCACTGGGGCAGCCTCACCTCCAGTGCTGGGGCAGCTTTGGGTGACGCAATATAAAAAAAGACATTGAGGTCCTGGAGACTGTCCAAAGCAGGGCCACAAGGATGGTGAAGGGTGAGAAAGCTGTATGAGGAGTAGCTGAAATCACTTTGTTCAGCCTAGAGAAGACTGAGGGGAGACCTCACTGCAGTCTGCAACATCCTCTCAATGTGAAACAGAGGGGCAGGTACCGATCTCTTCACTCTTGTGACCAGTGACAGGACTCAAGACAATGGCCTGAAGCTGAGTCAGGGTAGGCTTAGGTTAGATCAGGAAAAGGTTTTTCACCCAGAGGGTGGTTGAGCACTGGAACAGGCTTCTCCAGGGATTTGGTCACAGCACAAAGCCCAAAAAAGTTCAAGAACACTCTGAGGCACGTGGTGTGACAACCTAGGGCTGTCCTCTACAGGGTTACAAGCTGGACTCAATGATTATTGTGGGTGTCTTCCAAATCAGGATATTCTATGATTTTGTCTGTTAAATATTAGTTTCATTGTATTCCTTTGCATATCTGTTCTCCTGTTACCAGCTCCCCAAATATAAATTTAAATCCTGTCTGGCTTTAAATCAGAAAAGTCTGACATTAAGTCAGAAAAAGCAGAAGATTGATGCACCATGGAAGGCACTGATCAGCAGAGAGAGCACTGCATCTCAGGCCAATGCGGCCAAAAGAAAGGAAGGGAGAGGAGGACATGAGGAAAAACCTCCCTTGGCTGATGAAACTGCATCTCACTCCTGATCCAACTTTCTCAGTGCTTAGCTCACACAGAGAGAAGTGACAAGCTCCTCACTTTGCTGTCTCACACCACCAGTACTATCCAGAATAAAAACTACTAGGACAGTATTAAGGGGCTTAATTTGCTACAGAACTCATGCTTTCAGTGCACAAGTTACACACCTACACTTCAAAACACCTATACATGCATATATATACATGCACATATTCAAGTCATAAATATATTTTCATATATATGCATGCTTAGAGCTACAAACAAACTCACTCACTGTTACTGTTTTGATACCATCACACTATAGAGAATTTAAGGAAAAATCAGATAATAAGTGGCCTTGCCTTAAAATGGAAATTGCCTTAAAAATACTTTTAAGCCTGAGGACTTGCAATAGAGACTACTAACACCCAGTCTAGAGCACTGGTTACCTTAAAGTTTCAACCCACAGGAAGAGCAGGTTGGAGCTCCCGGGAGCAAGCCAGGAGAAGATACAGCATCATACATTGCAAGCAGCATCACACATGATTGAGCAGTTGCATTTCCAGACGTCACAGGATCTTTCCTGACTAGATGAGGTTTAGATCTCCTACTTTTGAAACTGGCAAGTCCTAAAGGAGTTTTGGGTATCATAGGAAGTAGTTCAGCTCCGGGTGTGCCTAGGACTGTCTACATTGCTCAGGATCTGATCCTTGGGCTTCGTTCCCAAACTGATTGCTTCATCTTCTTACCTCCTTTCTCTTGCTCAGCTGAAAAGCACAATTACCTAGCCAGAAGAACAATTTTTGAGCCCAGAAAGACCCATTTCCTTTGATTCCTTCCAGAACTTCTAACAGTGTCTCACTATAGAGCAACACACACCTGCACAGAGATAATTTGAGTACAGCATACGGTTGATGCAGACTGATTATTTTAGTTAACTTTTCCCTCCTCCCTTCTAAGGATAACATTGTGCCTCAGCAAGACCAGGGACAATATCACAGGCAGCTTTTGGTTAAAAAGGAGATAAATCCATGCAGATAGGATGGCTCTAAGGCTCAGAGGAACCAGAAAAGCTGTGTTTAGTCATCAGACTGCTACCAAAGTCACAAGATTTTCACAGAAGTAGAAGAGTGCAAGGTACTTGTGATGATGAATGAGGAAGGACTAGCAGGCACTTCTTACAGTCACCTTCCTTCAGTTTTGGCACACTCCAAGAACTACAGGTCACCTTACCAGGAAGCAGAGGCTATTCAGGTATGAGCAGCATGGTCCAGTGGAAGGTGCCTCTGCCCATGGCAAGAACCCATGGGGGTTGGAACTAGGTTGTCTATAAGGTCCCATCCAACTCAAATCTTCCTCTGACTCTATGATCCTTGTTCTGGTTGACCTAAGGGGCAGAGCTCTGAATTGAGCGTATTCTAGAATAACAGCTGAAAAACTGAGCCAGGCCTTGGGCATGGTAACTTCTTAACTCTTTCTTGATCAGCTTAAACTAAAATTATTTAGGAAAAAACCTCCAAAACACACAAAAAACCACCCCCATTCCCTATCCCCCTTGCTATCATTTGTCTATCACTTCCTATGGGAAATAAAGCATCAGTTTGCAGGACTAGACCTTTCCCAGTTTGTATTTAAGTCTTGAAGATCAGGGCCTCAGCTCTTGGATTGCAGAGTCCTAGACACATATCCTGAGTCTGAACAGAGATCCAACCCAATGCCAAACCCTCCAGGGCTCATACCAAACCTTGCAAGCATGTAGCAGGCAGCAACAGACATACCTGGGCCGGTGACAATTGCATTATTTGTACACCATTCTAGGGTCCCACACCAAACCTTAAAGAAATTAATCCTTAATTTCTATTAAAAATTGTAGTATTAGAGTCAGACTATTGGCTTGCCAAAACCTCTGCAGGAAGCTTGGAAACCCATCCAGAAAGTCAGTCATTCCACATCTGTGGTTTTGTAGTCTCTAGTTTTTCAAAGATTTCACAGCCCTCAGAGGAGTATCAGGGTGTTTACCTTATAGCTTAATCAATTCCATAACTAAAAGGAAAGGATATTTGTACCTTAAAATAAAAATGCTAATTTCTAAACTTTCATTACAATAGGAAAAATGAAAGACAGCATATGCCTAGGTGGACCATATTGTACATTTTCATGGCAGAACTAAGGTTTAACTTGTATTCCGTGTTTTGAAGTATCTGAAATGCAAACTGCCAACAGTGTGCTGCTTGTTTTGAAATTTTACATTTTTAAAAGGTTGGTTATGACAGCAGAACTTTTTACCACTAACTCTGTCATTCATTATGTGCAGTCACCGCAATCATAATTGCAAGGAGTTGTTTTCCAGGACTAGTGAGCAAGCATATTTATTGGCGTATCAGAAATAGCTTATTTTTCATAGTTATAATCAGAAGGACTCCAAATGGAAGATGAGCATCACCATGTGGGAAGCTGGGGACACAGAATAGAAACATGAAAACCAGCATTAAATTTATTCCTTTCGTTAACTACCAATACAAACTGTTTACAAGGAAACCTCATCATCTTTCTGTGTCTTCCATCACTGTCACTGAATGTTGACCCATACATGCCCTCTCTTTCTTTTTCCACTCAGCACCTACGCTTCAAGCTTTATATCAAGCTAGCCAAGTGGCAGCATCAACAACTAAAATATAGCAGTAAGGGGTATTTTTCCACTAGAAGGACACAGACAGTACCCAGGATGTATTGGTATTTAAAATCCAAGTAGAGTAAGGCTGCTGTTAGCCAGACTCTCCTGAGGCCTGAGGATAACAGGCCCTTAAGAGCCACCAGCATATTCTTGTTTAATTGACATCAGTATATGCCAAAACATATTTAACATCACAATTATTACTGGGATTGAGCAGACAGACATAAAACTGGGACTGAATTTCTGAGTCACCACCGTGGCTCACACCACTGTGTAAGTTCTTCCAGTGCACTGAGTTCAAAACAGCCTGAAAACGGTAATGGCTTCAGTGCATGGATCTCCCTTATGGCAGACAAACCTTACATTTGCTCCCACACATGTATACAGACAGGAAACTAAATATGCAATTACCCAATTTGCAAGTGTGACACATGTGCACACATCTTGGAGGGCACACCCTTTCAAGATCCATCCTGTATTTCCCCAAATTTAAGTCAGTTTATTTCCTCCCACAGACACTGATCCTGCTTGCCAAATAAAATTCTGGAAAAAAACAAGAAATGAGTAGCACTGGTCACTCTGGCTGTTTATGATCCAAAATGTTTTTTACTCAATTAGTGCTTTATGTAGGTTCATTAAAAAAAAAAATTGAAAAAAGCACCAAAAAAGGTGGTAACAGGAACAGAGAAGTAAACATCTACTTTTTTTCTGGAAGTCAGTTACTCACAGAGGAAAAGAAATAATGCAAAAAAGTATTTAAGAGGAAAACAAGTCCAGGGAAGCAGCCCATTCAGTGGTGGTGTTTTACTGTTACAGCTTACTTTAGGACAAGACAGTATGGCTGGAAAGTAGCAGTGATGTTTTTTTAAGTCATATCAATGATAAATTATTAAAATTTTAAACCAAACCAAAATAACAAAACCAACAAGCTTCTCTTGATTATCTTCCAACATATGCAGCATGATTGAGGGAGGAGAGAAACTACCTGCACACTACAATTACAATAATATTAACTACTATATCAGCCTATCAGGCATTTTAGCTACTCCAGTGACTGTTAGAGATAACTGACAGAAACACCAGCATCAGGGATACAGAATAAAATACCAATTGTTGGAGTAACACCAAATAGAAACAACTGATTTTCACAGGACCAGCTGCTCCAGTGTCCAGCAAACCCTGGGTCTTGACAACATTTGTGTGCTGCTTCCAGTGAGTGCAAACATGGGAAAGGACAAAGGAGGCTGACCTGAGCCTCAGCCCCTGCCCAGAGCCAGGAGGCTATGCCCTGCCTGGCTCCCTGCCACATGCCACAAGCACCTCCAGTGAGCAGACAGGCACCATCATCCCCTTGTGTGAAACTCAGTGGCACTCAAGTGTTTTGTTCCATTTTTATTTGGGAAGGCTATGCTTGGCCACTTGAGTTGAACAAGATAGCTGAAATATTTAAAGTATACAGTAAGATAATAAACCCGAACTTTATCTACAGGAGGCTCATATCGAGGCAAAATGCTACTAAGAGAAAAGTCAATTACAAAGCCCAATCAATCCTGTGCTACCTTGCGAGCCATCCGAGACAGTGACCTCTGCTGCTGCAAGGGAACCATTCTCAGTGCAAGAGCTGTAGTGTCACATACACAAACACAGATTTGAACCATGAGTTTATGAATACGGAGCTGCAGCCTTGGGGTATCATCACATCTTGAGGTCATCCTGCTAAAATCCAGCCCCGAACTCTACCTTCAGTCATGAACCAACATGTGGACTTCCAGATTATTGTTATTGTTGTTATGATGATTATTCTGTTTATGGTCCAGCACTGGGAGCAGAGGCTCTCAAGTTTAAGGCTGTTCTTTAGATGGAGACCAGACTGCAGCGCTCTCCTTAGAAAGGCTGTAGGGTCTCCTTAGAAATGAAGGATCCCAGGCACTCACATAACTTTAACAGAGAAATGCCAATGCAACACTGGATTCTGACCTGCAGGGACAATTTCTGGAATATAAGAAAACTAGATCTCAAACTTCTCAAATCCTTTTGGAAGGCAGGCCCTGAAAATCAAAGGCAACCCTAAACTCTAGGACTAACCTACCATGTTCTAACCTACCATGCTGAAACTCCAGAGAAAGGCAGGAATAACCCTCAGTTTAGTGTTTTGTGCCCTCTGCACCCTGAATATTGTGTGATCTTTACAGATCAGCTATCAAACCCGCAATCTAAAGAAGCCTAAACCCCAAATAGCTATGATCACCTGTCAGAGCCTGATGACCTTCTCTCCAGCTTTTCTATCTTCATACACACGTACGTAAGCAAACACAGTGAATCTGATCTATGTAATTAACTTGTATGCTGTGGAGCTTTTTTTTTTAATTTTACTGCTCATTATTCACCATGCACACATCAATACTAATGAAGCAACAACTTGACCTGTACAAGAGGAAGTGGGTTGTGATTTGCTACCAACAAACATCCCTGTTATCAGAGTGCTAATCAGCTCAAGCATTTTTGTTGCTTATCCAGAAAGTGTTTTGCAGCACATTGAGGACCAGCTGCTGCCTTGGGACCAGAGCAGCAGGGCAACCTCATGCCCTGAGCCAGGGAGCAGGGCAGGTTGGTGGGTGGCCCAGGCTCTGGGTTTCAGGCACCTCCCTGGGGATAGGTCAAGGCTAGGCTAGCATATCAGTGCACAGGTCAGGAATGACACTGTCCATGACCAGGCATGAGTGTAACAGACTCCTTTAGAGCAGCACAGGCAGAAGACCTGGAGTTGAACTGAAAGTGAGGTCATGGACCACCCCAGGTGAGGCTGCTTAAGCCCCCTGGGCACTATCAGTCCCAGTAAAAACGGTCTGTGGAGCCAAAACAAGGCTCATGAACAAGGAACCATCATCCTGCAGCCTCTTTCACAGGTTAAAGGCATATAAAGGCACCTGATATAAATGCCATTTTCAAAACTCCCCTTGAGATTCTCGGGGAAAAAAGAGTTAATGAAAGCCTTTTCTTCTCCCTCTTCATGTGTTCCTATCTCAAGGAAAAGGCCAAGCAGATAACATAAAACTTACATGGAAATTACAGTAGAAGGATGCAATTAAATGTGTCTCTGGATAGATCAGTTTCATAGACCTGGTTTTCCACTGGACAGCATGAAGACTAGACAGGCATCTGCTCTGCTTGCAGTGCTCTTCAGCAACCTGTCTTAGGTTAATTAATTAACCTAAGAATTAATACCTCCATACTGAGTTTTGAGGTTTTTACCATGGAGGTTACAGAAGCCTCACCCCAATTTCAGCAGTTTAAGTGCACGTAGTGCTTCTCTTTCATCAAAATACTAAACCAAATTACCAGTTCTCCTTTTTGTCTATCAAATATATATTTAGAACTATTTTTTTCAGCAATATAAGGCTGACAAGCCTATACTTATCTTTCCAAAGAAAAACCTCCTCCAGTCAGTTCAAAATCTGGAAGTTTACAATATGCCAGAGGAAGACAGAAATCATAGCTTCTAAGTGTTATGCCACATTAGCTGTAAGGAAAAGAGAATCATGGCTATTTTATACAGACCAGCTGCAAAGGCAGCAGCCACAGCATTTGCTGCCACATGGCTATTTCAGGACTGCAGATGTTGGCCTTACCAGCCCTAGGCACCAGCTGCAAAAAAAGATCCCCAGGAAAGCATTTTCTTTCTCTTCTCACTGAGAAAAACTAACACTGAGACTTAAAAGCATCCAGAAAGTTTGCTGTGATATTTCTGCAGAAACATATTGCCTCCTCTAAACTTCAAAAGACTCTAGGTTTGTACATCAGAAACTGGAAAGGACTTTTTACAGAGTCCAGCGTTTTAAACAGAAAGTGGTGGGGCAGATTTTCTGTAAGAAAGGGTTAAAGAGCACTGACCCAGCCTAAACACAGTGCACTAAAAGGTCCAGGTGGTGTGATGGCTGAGGCTAAAAAAAGCTGCAGCCACGTGGTAGAACGGTAAAGGAAAAACGTTTCCAAGTTTAATTTTTTTTCTTCCTGACTGCTAGAGAGGATGGGAAAGGCATCTCCCCTGGGTTATAAAAGGCTGCTGTGTTACTGTGTTATGCAGAAAACAAAGATATGGAGATAACTGTGAGAGAACTTGGAACCAACTTTCTCATTAAAAGTTTATGTGTTTGGTAGAGTGTGGGGGTTTCAATGCTTTATTTGAAACAGGAAAATTGGGAATAACAACCAGAAGAAAGGAAGCAATGGGTGCATATTTAAACCACCTAAAAAGCAGGGAAGCAAGGATGGGAGAGAAACCTCTGGCAGGTTGACTAGAAGGTAATTCCCACCATATACCTCTCTTCTGAAGGATGGTGCCACCACCCTAGTGGAATTAGCTCAATGATTCTTTAACCTTCTCTTTGCTCTCTGGTACCTTTTATGGAGACATTTTACTGACAATAAAAAATTTGCCCTTCGAGGCTTTGGCACAGTTTGTGATGGATCAATAGCACAAAAATGCAATCTCTACACCAATTACTTCATTCATTGATCCCATGAGGGCACACAAACATTATTTACTGGGTTTGAAAATGAGAATTCAACAAGCAATATAAACTTAAAGAAAATGTCTCATTACTCTGTTTTACCTGTGCTGGAATTTAGGTACTTCTGCATAATAATGCAAAACTTGGTTTTGTTAATTAAAAGACCTTTTTCATACTTGGACCTCATAAAAAATACCATTTTTTTAATGACACAAGGTTTCTCTACTAGATCAAAATTGCAATGGAAAATTAGTTAAGCATGTTTAAAGGGAAAAATAATTAAACACTAGCTATATATTTATGGTGCTTAGGTGTGAGACCCAAATTAATTTCAACACCAATTTATTTAATTTGAACCCATACATCCCACATGCTACATAAAGCACTATGTCCCCTCTATGATGGGGCTGAAGTTTCTTATATCTTGTTCACTACTGGAAATGTGAGAATTTTTACAGAGTGCATTTGTGAGGTATCTCCTTTACAGATATAAAATATTTCTTTGGGAAAAAAAAAACCAATCTGACAAATTCCTTGACTATCTGATGAATTCCGAGGCACATTTTAATGCCAAGCCAAAAAGATTGGTTTGCCCCTATGTTGCTGAGCCCAGTGGACTGTAGACTTCATCTACTGCTGCAGCCTCTAGGGAAGAGTGTTTGCAGCAGTGTGCTCAGCTTTGAGCCTAAATACCTAAATACCCACTACACAGGCAATGGATAGTCTGACATTTCAAATCTGCTGGGTATACCAAAGGCGCTGAACAGAGGACCAATCTTGACATATGGACGTCCTTGTACAGCAAGTTGCATAAATTTAATTTAGAACCTCACCAAGAGCTTTTATGTCTTTGTGAGCCTGGCTATGCCTGCAAGAAAAACAGGTTGAAACACTTGAAGTTATTTTCTTGGCACATGAGAAAAGGTGAAGTTTAGGAGTTCTTAACTGAGACTCTTTGAATCAACTGATGGTTCTGTGGCCTTCTGCTTAATAAATAGTGTGTGTGTGTACATATATATATATATATATGTAGTGTATCTATATATATAGACACACATTCATATACATAAGGGAGTGGGCAGAAAGAGAAGAAGCAGATTATCCTAGGGGCACACTTGCATACCTTGGCTGTTGCAAAACAGTGAGTATTGCTTGGATTACTGAAAGAATAAAAAAAATGATCCATACACCTGCTGTAATGATTTGCTTTAAAGGCTGAAGTCTCGAAAAAAAGGGACTGGGAGGGACAGAGAACAGTGGATTACCCAGTTTCCCCTTGAACGAACTTAAAACATAGAATCAATAATATCCTGTGGTAGCCTTTCTACTGCTTAACAAGAAGTTTTGAACCTGAGCACTGCCAGTTTCGTTGAATATCCCCTATTTCTGCATCAGAAGGGTCACTAAGCAATCTGACCTCACTCACATTACCTATGACATTTCAAATATTACGTGTGGGATCTGCTTCTCTCCATTCCAGCCTGAAAAGTTAAAGTCTGTTGAGCTGATTTCTCATCCAGAAGTCACTGCATACCTCTGACCTTTTTTCCTTCAGTTTTATTATCTCTTTTGAAAGTAGGCTTGGTGGAGGATTAAGTGAAAAAGAGAAGTACAGGATGAGAAGCAATATCATAAGAGTACACAATGTGCCAGAAGGTATACTATGGATTTATGTAGTGGTCCAGGGCTGTCAGTTCTGGACTCTACCATTACTGTGCATCGAGCTGATAGTAATACAAGTGACTGCAACATAATCATAGAATAACAGGATGGTTTGAGTTGGAAGAGACCTTATTATCTGGTTCCAACCCCCCTGCTTTGGGTAGGGACACCTTTCCCTAGACCAGGTTGCTCAGGGCTCCATCCAGCCTGGCCTAGTCTATGTGTTATTGCTCAGAAATATGAAGGACAAACAATGCCTTGTGTCCAAGATGGGAGTTGTTCCTTCCACCTACCCCTTGAGAATCACTTCTTGTCTGTCTACACAGAGTTTCAACAACTGTTCAGTATCCTGAGGTCCTTCTGCAACTCTTTACAGCCGGCTTTGGTTATTGCTCCCTGAACACCAAGGTATCAGCAGCAAAACAATTAAAAGGGCAGCTTTTTTACAATACTGGTAGTGGTCAATAGTCTGAGTGTCAAACTACTTACTTTCAAGTATCCTCAACCCCAGATATATACAAGAAGCCTAATTAAACAGTTCTGGTTTCCTGACCACTTCTAAATTTTTAAGAGTATTGAACGGTAAGAAATTCTGTGCCAGCTTGTGTTCATGCAGGAAATTGAGTGTTTCTCATAAACAAAGAGGCTTTGACTCAAGGGTTTTATTCCCCTTTCTTTCCATAAAACATAGACAGCACTTTAGATGCTGACTAATTTTTTTTTCCAGTCTAAACACCCCCTATTGTATGTATCACTGAGATATGAATAGAGCCATACAAACAGTGATTGTTACTACATTAACTCCTCTAAGATGCATTTACAAAATGGCTGGTTTATGGTTATCACCGCACAGTGACTTGCCTTAGAAAGCCACAGAGCCAAGAAAACTGGGGTTTTAAATATGTATTTTCAACCAGTAATAAAGAAGATCATTACTTTAAGATTCTAATGAATGTATGGGCCCCTGCAATTGCAAAGCTAACATCCCACATAGTACAGCCCTGCTGGGACAGAACCAGCCCTGGAAACGTGCTGTGATAGCTCAAAAATTCTGTCATTCCATCAGAGAGAAATTTCATGTGGTAGACATTCACTGTGAGTTAATGAACTGATTTAAGCTATCTAATCCTCACGCTGGAAACATTCCGTTCTTGTACCTCAGTCCAACACGGTTAGCCTTCCCCATAGCTTGTGGTAAACCTTAAATCTGCAGGCAGTTTTTTGGCCACTAGACCAAAAGGACAAATGTTTTAACTTTCGCACAGATTGACTTGAAAAGGTTTTCTTAAGCAACTCGATGGCAATAATCTCATGGACACTTCTTTAGGTGCAAGACAGAGGTACATGAATTGCACATGTATGTAATTGCACTATGCACACACCAGAGGGAATGATCTCTCCTCTACCTAATCTGTTACAGCCAAAATCCAACAGATTTTGTGACAATGATTCTGTCTTCCTATGTATTTTCTGACAAGCATGGTATTGTATGCAAAGGCATCTTCATGCATACTCTGACTCTACTTTTGACCGATGAAGCTGACTTTTGAACGTTTACTATTAAAAGTGAAGTGAGCTCAAAATTTACACTCTGGCATGTTCCATATTGAAAGCTACTTGTAAAAATGGGGCATAACCAGTTGGAAAAGTCAAAAAACATATTGTTGTTGTATTGCTTATTAGCCAGTATGCTGCAGTTCTTACTCCCATTTTTCCAGTCATCTGTTGGGTTTGGTCTTATTTAACTGCACCATTGCAAAACAAGGGTCCATCAGAATTTCATGGAGAAGATTTTGCTGAACAAACAAACTGTACACAGGAAATGGGAGAAAATGGTGCTACCTACCTGAATCAAGACAACTGTAGCCACAGGTGACTTAGGTGGCTTTATTGCCATGTGGCACACACTAGAGATGGATACAAATGTCTGTTATATTAATGAACCTTGTGTCTTAGGGGGTTTGAACAGCAAATTTTCCAGCCTAAGGAAACAAAGCAAAAGACCATCTTAATGCATGTGGACATCATTAGGAAATACCAAGACTTACCTCTTAAGAGGCCAAACATAAAGGAGTCAAAGTTACTTCCATTTTCAGACATAAGGGAATAACCCATAATCAAAGTGACAGCAATAGCTATGTATTAGCAATAGCTATGAATGTATAACTGCATGATTTAAATGGCAGCTCAGAAACCCCTGTTTATTAGATCATACCTGCACTGTCAGTCTCAGATACACTGAGCAGAAATAATTTCTTAGCATTTGTGTTTTGGTCAATTTAAGGAAGATCTTGCAATAGAAATATGGACAGTAGTAACTGCTAAACAGTGGTGACTGCCAACCTCACAAGATGGATCATCTCTGCCTTCCCAAGAAATAGCAGCAGAGACAACACTTAGAATTTGATTGAACAGTACACATTACTTCTGATATGAAAGTCAGAGATCAACTTCCTTGAGGAAATATGGTGAAAATATGCACTGTCCTCTCTGCAACAGAACCAGTGCACATCACTTGTCTTCCAAATCAAAGACAGATAAGCCAAGTACTGTCTTTCCATTTCAGTCACCTTCAGGGATTTCTCCCCTCATGTCACATGTGCAGGTAGCTGCCTAAAGGATAAATCACTGCAGTCCATAGGAGTGAGGGGAACAGTACTGCATCTTTATTTCCCTCAGTCTCAGCAACAAAAGAACTGGTGTGAGATTTTATCAATTATTTATGCAGCTGCCATTACTTCTTCTGCTCTTTATTCCCCAGATTGAAATACCTCTCTCTCTGGACCAAACTCCATCTTCAATTATTCATTCAATTGGGCAATTTTTCTTCTCTTGCTCATTTAAATTCTTTTTTGTTTGTTTGACTTGAACTGCTGGAACAGCAGCAATTTGTAGATTAGATAATACTGAGTTTGAAAGTTAGCCAAGAGCAATAGGTTGACCTGCAAAGTAAATCATCCAGACTTGGCAAGGAGGATGAGCAAAGTATATTGCAATGCCTGCTGTGGGCTTTGCATCATATCATAACCATGCTAGCCTGATCCAGGTGAGTAGTGGCACCCATAACAACCAGATAACTAGCACAACTGAAGTACCTGTGCAGTTCGCAGATTCAGAAGTTACAGTGACCTCTATATATCTGTTGCAGCATATAAATCTCAGATAATCACACATGCAACAAGTAAAATACCCAAAGAAATGTGCCAGTCAGCTCTCAGTGATAAGATTCCAGGCAAGAGCTTACTCTTTCAGCTTCAGAAGAAATTTCTTATTTTGCTAAAAAATATAATTAAAACTAAATCAGCTTTTTTAAAACTAGCTCTACAAGCATGTCCTCATTTCCAACCTGTATTGCACATGCAGGGTATTCTAAGTTATCATAGAAGCTAAAGAAAAGGAGACAGAAGGATTCTAGTTTCATTTTAAGCCCACAAAATCACCACATCTTCTCTGGAAAGCTCTCTTTGAGTCTCTGAATTTTATACTGAACCTGTTATGCTGTTAAGACCTCAGAAACATCATTTATCCATCTTTTTTTGAGGTTTTGCATGCTATCTTTACTACAATGAAAGCATAATATTTTTTTAAAACACTCAGGAAATAATTTCTCACTATTCCTTTCCCATTCTCTGCAAGCAGCTTGAAAAAAATCTTGTTATTCATACAAAAATATTTTGTCTCCTATTTCCACTAAACAAGATATTATGACAACTAAATGTAGAACCTGAAAGTTTTGAAATGAGAGGGAAAATCACCAAGAAAACCAATGACTGTCATTACAAAGACAGCTGTTGTGCAATGATTAATTATGGAGATAACAGTGGTGACACCATGCCTAAGGCTGAATCAAGTATCTGGCTTCAAAAGAGTGGATTTTTTTACAGGAAGTTCCTAAAATTTTAATATGCAATAGATAGGCAATCCTTATTATATATTTTTTTTAAAAAAAAATGGAACCTGTCTGGAAGTCTCTTTGTCTTAGAGGTTTTCTTTAGGGGTAACTTCTCACCATGGATAGCAAACAAGCCAAAATTTCTGTCTTCTCATCTACTCAGAATCATCATACTCTGCTAAGCAGAAGTTGTTTTCCCATCCAACAGGGTCCTGTGGAAACACACTAGAAGTGCTTAAACTCTGTCTTAGGCTAACGAATTGTATCTCTGCCTTAGATCCACTGCACCCTGAAAACATGCATTTTCCAATGCTAAACACTGAGATAAATTGGCCAGATAACACATATCAACACTCAGATGACACACAGCTTTTTGTTGACAGAGCATTACTAATACACCCAGTGATTCAGTATTTGGAGAAGACCAATTACAAGATGAGAGAGAGCAGGTTGAAACTGAAGCTGAGGCAGGTGAAATGATAGTAACACCATCAGCAGACTCATTCCAAAAAAACCAACATCCACAGCTTCTGGCTGACAGCTGGAATAGATCACCCTTCCTTTCTGACTGCCATGAGTATCTCCCAGGGAGAGGAAGGAGTGGGCCAGGGAGGAAGAAGTGCTGGTTGTGTAGAAGACAAAGTCTCACATTCAGTCTGTTAAATAAATATCCTACACAAACTTCATCTTCAATTCTTTGCTTTGTTTCTTCTATAAAACTGCATGTAGTAATCAAAAACAAATGGAAAAAGCCACACACAAGGCTATCCACTGTATTTCCACCTCAACGAGGTGGGACGAAAAATCATGATAGATATTAGGTGCCTTGGTTGAAAGCAATAAAGAAATATGCAGGGCAACATGCACAGAATATAGAAGAGCAAGACAAATGAATTTGAATTCACCCTCAGTGGTTCACATTCAAATAAAATTATTTCCACCATTAATTCTACAACAAAGCAACATTAACTAGATATTAAATGCATAGGGTCTTTTAGGTAAGTATCAATCTGTTGCAGAAAATAAGTGAAGCCAAAACAGAGATATGTTTTAAATTCATATCTGTTAAATTGTTTCTACTTCACACAGGTTTGGTTCAAATAGATGGCTTTAGCTTGCACCCCAGATAAATTTTTTATAAATTTCAAGGTACTATTAATATGGCTACTACTTTAAAGTTACTTTTATGTTAATATCCCATGTAACTAAAACTGCTTTACAAAAGATTCAGTTGGGGCATCAGTACATATCAAAGGCCACACACTAAGTGTACAACTATTACCCTTCACCCCACAAAGCTTAGAGAAGTCTTAAGTCACTTCAAACACCAAAGCACAACAAGCCCTGTACATCCTGACAGGAGGGATGTCTTTTGTGCCACTCTTTTATTATAGCTTAAATTAGTCACTACTGCTTGGAAATTATTTTGTTAAAGAGTTTTAAAGGTCTTGCTCATGTAACTAGTATATTTCACTGTTGGGCACTTTACCCAGTTTCAGAGGCAAAAACATCAGCAAAATATACCAACCTTATTTGATTATAGCAGCACTCAGCTTTCGTAAGTAAGGAGAGAGAAAAGACAAAAATAATTCCCTCTAAACCCTCAGTAGAACGGGGCATTCTGAAACTGTGAGTGAAGGCAAAGGGCTGCGACTGCATTTAGTTTCACTTGATTTGCAATTCTGCCTTTTCTTTTACTGAGGAAGCAGGAGCTCATGCAGTAACTTCTTGGAGTTGCTGAGCCCAAGGCCATCAAGAATAACAGCTCTGGGTTTTCAGTGGCTCAAGGAAACCCTCTATCTCATTTTGAGCATTCTTCCACAGGCAGTGTCCAAGCACGATGTTTGACTGTTAGTACATCTCTCCCTCCCCAGTGAGTCAGAGCCATGTCTACCCTACTGGAGCTCAAGAGTAGCTACTTATTTCAAGCTACCACTTATGACAACTTCACAAGAACATGGTGATTTGAATTAGGAAGGTTCTCCCTCTTCTCTGCTTTCCCCTCTGGCAGGGGAAAAGAGAGAAGGGTGTTGGATGATCTACCATGCCCATTAAATACTACTGCAGGCAGCACTTTTTTTAACTTCTGCATGTTCTGAGGGTGACCGAAGGACATTTTGAATTCCATGTTGAGAACACTTTGTATTAATTATGATGCTGTCAATTAACCATCGCTATGACTTCAGTGGATATTTGCTCAGGACCTATTCATCTGAAAGGACTTCAGTGCTGTGCTTTCAGCTGCTCATTAGAACAGCAGTGCCTTCAGAAAACCTCAAAAGACAAGTCTCTTCTTCCCTTTCTAATTTCATTCCATAAATTTAATTCCAGTTATTATGTGCATTGACAATAGCCTTTCTATGCTGTTTGTTTATAGAAAGTGACATTATGCCCTTCAAAAAAACAGGAGGAGGAATCTTTGGAAATAAATGTGCCGTGCCAGGGGACCACTTTGGAGTAAGGCTCCTTCACACAGGGCGAGCAGCTGTGCAAGGAGCTCACTGAGGGACCGAGTCCTCCTCAACTGCAAACCACCAGCAGGAAGCAGCCTCTGTGTAAGGAAGTGATTAGGTATTTATATCCTTCACTGTGGCCAGTAAACAGAATTAGTGTGACTTGGACCAAGTTTTAATTATACAGGAGCTTAATGATCTAAGCTGTTGTGGGAGGAGAGCGTGGGGGAAGAGAATGAAGGGTCAACAAAGTGCGTATGTCTGTTTTCTCTCCTTCCCTCTTCAGAAATGGCATTTACAAGGCTGCTTTGCTGGGTTTTTCAGTGTGGTACTGCCCCCACTCCTTTTCAGTCCCAGGGATATTAGATTCATGACTGCCTCCTGCAGAGGTGAAAAGCAAGGAGATGCTCAGTCATATTTCAAAGTACAACTCCTTACCAGCCTGTAAATCACTAGGCTTAAAACACCAGAAACCTCACCTCTCAATACACATCCTAAAACCTGCTAGGCAGGTGAGAAAATCCTCTCTGAATGGCACCTGCCCACACTCTGTGAGCTGACCAAGTTACTCTTCTGCCTTGACCAACAGTACAACTTGACTGTCTCAGTGAAGAATCAGCACTGATTCTATTTCTGGCTGCTCTAATTAGAGCTCTCAGAGAGAATGGGTCAGTTCCTACCTGTCTGAAATGAAACTAATCTCCTGCATACTTAACTTCAGGAACTGTAATACGATTACATTTGACTCCTTATTTTTCCTACATCCTCACAAATTGGAATCAAACCGAGGCAAATTGAATTGAACATTACTGTTTCATTCCAGCTACCAGAAAAAGCTCTGAAAAACACACAGGTTCAGTCTGTTCTTTTGAACATTTTGATCCTTTCTGATTTTCTTTTTCACAGAGGGAACACTCCATGAAAATACCCAACACTTGGCTTGCCTAGGGATTCTCCTCAGTTCTTCTGTTGCAGCTAGCATAGCAGGGAAATAACACTTGCATTATAAAACTCATATTACGCATTTCCAAATGCAGTTAAAGCCAAGGCTTTGGCTGGCCTCCCTAGGCAAATGGAGTGCCTGTATAGGCTTAGATCTTACAAAAGTTAATTTACAGGGATTTCATTAGCCCCTGCCTTTCATTTTTAGTCTGGAAATAAGTAACGATAACTGGAATACATGCTAAAGTAATTAAACAGAGACTCCTGTTTTCAGTCACAAATACTGATATTTCCTTTTTTTTGTCTTTCAAGTGCTAATTGCTACACCAGCCTTCCAACATGGCTCCAAACTGACAAGAATACACATTACTGTCATAAACAAAAAATAGTGCCACCACATTAAAAAACCAGGGCCCTTGCATGCACTATTTGCACAAAAATAAAATGCTGTTATGCAGGAAGTTTGCAATGCCCCAGGAAAAAAGCAAAGGTGATCAACATCATTATGCCCATGAAAAGCACCCTAACAATAAAGGTGATCTGAACTATGACTTTAAGACAAATAAAGAAACTATTTTCTTTTACACATGGACTGAGCACTGACATAGCTCTAAACAAAAAGGTACAGCACAAAAAAATTGCTATTTACTGCCATCCTCTTCCATCAGTGGAGCTCATTATGATTCTGACTAATAAACCTTCCTGTCAGCAGGGGTAAACCACTGCTTTGTCAGCTCAATTGCCACAAACCTGACCAGAGCACAGTCCTGCAATCAATCAGCCCTGTCAGGAGAGAGGCACCAAGTTAACAGATGGAGGGGGATTTGAGTTGTATCAATTTGCCCCATGAATGCCCAATCAGAAAAATATCAAAACAGAATTGAATTACTGTTCGCCTGTGCTGAGAGGACACACACTTCAGGACTTGCAAGCAATATGCAGAGAATAGATGTGTAGGCAAGGCATCAATGCATAGCCCAGGTAAAGGTTACACAGATTTAACAGCTGCAATTACAAAGCAGCTATTCAAGCAGCTAAGTGCTCCTCACCCTCTGCTGAGACTGCAGAACACAGCTTCATGGTTCCTACACTTCTATTGAAATCAATTTATCAAAGGTGTAGTTTTTCTTTTCAAAATGGCTGGTACTGGTTTTCTGCCTAATGAGGAGTATCAGCCTATGTGGTTAAAGCAACCTTAAAACTGAAGTAATCTTCAATGTACAGAGGTTGATAAGAAAGCAAAATATGCCATTTACACTACCAAGCAGATAGCATTTTGATAATCCAGTTGATCATCATTTAAGGGATGATCAGCTGGATTCAAGTGCCAAGAGAAGAAAAAAACTCAGGTTACCACACTTGAATACACAGTCCCATACAGCATCATCTGTGAGTCAGATACCATAGAAACACAAGTCTTGTTCAGTGTGATAAAGTTTGGTACAGCAAAAACCTGTTTCACTATGCCTATAGATAAAAAAATGAAATGTTGAAAATAAATCAGAGAGAGGTTTATTCTGTAAGAAACTATCTACCATTTTAAGCCAAACTTTTACAGTTTATCATTCTGAACTAACCATCTTTTGCAACTAAATTGGCTTTCCTTTAGGCTATGTAGTTGATAAATATAATTTTTGAATGTGCTAAATACTGTTTCTGCAGATTCCAAGTTCTTCACAAACTGAAGAAACAGAAGGCAACATCACTAGCATAAGTGCCACACCAAGAAGTCATCCTTTAGATTTCAAGGAAAACAAAGTCTTTAAAAACACCCACATGGTTTACAGGTTACCTCCTTTTGTAAGGCACTGAGATATATACAACCTTCTTACAGACATTGTTATATATATATTTACAAACCATACAACAGAAAACAAGTTGTTGGTCCTAAGTGGCAGTTAATCCCATAACACCTCAGTAAAAATAAGATCCAAAACTGATATTCTTCACTCTCCAACAAGCTCACGTAAGACCGTGAGTTGGCACATGCACAGGGGTTACGTGCTGTCTAACTCTCCTGTGCCTATCAATCACATGCATCAAGAACAGGGCTTTTCAGAGTTCTCATTCTTGTGTGTAACACCACTAGAATAGTGCAAATCTGGAGGGCAATGCTTCAACACAAAGCAGTCAGCAATGTGCACATCTGGGATTTACTGTATTTCATGACTCCCATTCAGCTTCAGTGAATGACAGTTTAAAAGGTTGCAGTCACATGGAAAAACACCATGATGAGAGAGCTAGAGGGCTACAGAATGGATTGCTTCCTAACACGGAAAGAGATTTTACAAACAGAAGATCCCAAAATGAGCTATTTAACTCTGCCGTAGTAAGCAACACTCGACCAGTATTTCCAAATTGTTGATATGGAGTCAAAATGAAGGTTTTAACTAACACATGTATAAGGTTCTAGGCCTTCATTCAAACACAAACAACATGCACTGAACATGTGTAAAACAACACATATTTGTGTATTCTGTGGCTTCTGGCTAGAATACTTCTACATGTACCCACTTCACAGTCCAGCAGTGTGGAGGGAACACAGATAGTTTATTTCAAATTAAATTGAAACAATAGTTAGGAGGGGAGGAGAAAGAACTTAGCAAGCAGAAAACAGTATTTACCTACAAATAACTTTTTAAATGTGCAAATCTGTTCAAGAAGCTTAAAAAACAGCAGAGTAACTTAACTCTAAATGTTGAATAAGGAAGAAAAAGCAAAAGCCTTTTGAAGGGAGGTCCTGTGCCATTCCCTGCTACAATTACACTATTTGCAATGAATTGGAATGCTCTGTAGTCCATAACAAGAGGGAAGCCTTGGAAAATGTGACTATGCTTTCAGAATACCCATCAGAATTATTTTAGGCAGCATTTTTAACACAAGAAATACAGATTCAAAGCAGACCAGTGTAAAGATTACCATTTTTTCAGGGTGACAACTCACCCTTTGTAAGTTTTCTTCAGAATGAAGCAATTTTTCTAATTTCAAGAGTTTTATCATAACACTTCAAGTGAAAACTTTTGCTCTCCAGAAGAACAAATGTGGGAGCATTAAGTACTTGACTTTCCTTTACGGAAACTATTCACTAAACTGAAACTTCACTCTTCAAAGCTGTTTGCTCTGAACAACACACAGGTGACTTTAACTCTGTTAAGACCTCCTGACATGCAGGGGCAGATGCCCAGAGCCATCAGGAGCAAAGGATGTTGCACAGGTTAAAACACAAAACAGAGAGACAGGGTAGGGTGAGAAACAGGACATCACTGGGAGCAGGGCTTGTTTCTGGAGAAGCACCCAGTCAGAGCATCTCCAGATAGAAGCCAGTAAAACAAAGACAAAAGCAACCATTAAACGATGCACTGTCAGTGCCACTGCATACTCCTCACATTACACAGGACTCACAGAATCAGGGAGGTTGTCCTGCATGTAAAGTGTTTACACCACAGGCTTTTTCCTTTTTACTTTTCCTTTAAGTTGAGGGAGATCTGGAAAATACTAGAGCCAAGTCAGGAGGACTGAAATCACCATATCTACTACCCATATAGTGTTAGTCTTTTGATGTCAGCAGGACAGTATTTTCCAGGGAAGGAGGTTCAGACAGTTAGTCATCGGTGACAGAGCAGGATAGCAGGCTAATTACAGCACTATTTCTGCACAGCAGCTTTCCATCTCCTTGCAGAACCTTGTAATGAAGCAGCTGACACCATTTTTAAGGTACCCAAGGTGAGAGAAGATAGCTGTTATGTGTTGCCCCTACAAGCACAACAAATATCATAGGGCCCTTGGAAACCACAGTTAAGAAAGGAACAGAGTAAATTTCTGTAAGATTTCCTGTTCAGACGATAAATGGCAATCTTACAATATTTTAAAGAGAGTTTGACTGGCAATCCATGTTTTCAGCATGAATCCCTGCTTTTGACAATTATGCTATGAGAATTTCACAATGCAAGGGAGAAAAAAAATAAGAAGTTGGAAAAAAATGAACACAGTATGTTACACAGCTCATTGCCAATCAAGTACTGATCCAACTGTAGAGTCAACTCACCTGAAGTAATAAACCAGCAAAACTTCACAGATGAACAAAATTAATCATTGTGTTTTAACACTTATCAGCATGGAAAAGAGACCATTCTGACTTTCATTCAGGTAAAGAATCCAGACATTTGTGGAGGTTCTCCATTTATTTCAAGGACATAAACTACCATATAATATATGCACTGAAATACCTCATTGAATTAGAAACCTGACTCCTGGCAAATTGACAAGATTTTTTTTCTCTTCCCCAAGAGCTGTTCCATACTTCTTCCTGCCATTTTTTTCCAACTCCACACTGGTTTTTTTATACCAATTCTATTCTGAGTGCTTACTCACAGGTTTCCATCAGGCTCATGACTTAACAGCATCCTGAATGCAGGATGTAAACTGAAGTATGCATGTATGAGTTAAACACCAATGTTATTTCAAACTCATTGTATAGCTATTACCACACAATGATAAGCAAGTCAGCCAGCAAAGAGATAAGAATATGTCACATGGGGTTTCTTACAAAGCTGAAATTTTAAGAAAAAAAAAAACCAAAAACACAAAACTGCTTGGTTCACATCTACAGAAATGCAAACTTGTTTAAGAAGATTTTGACCTTCTTCTCATGGAGAAGACTTATCCATTAGTGAGCCCAGGTTTTTCCACTTCAGCTGGTCACAACTCAAGTTGCAGTGTCTTACCCAAGAGAAACAGGAGTTTCTCCCATCCCCTCTATGCCACACTGCTGCAGCAGCAGCAGCAGCTCAGGATCACATTTACTGTCTTAGCTCTATAGCATAGAACACTCTCTCCTTCAGTCTTGCCAGGATACCTTCAGATATAGGAATCCAGGCTCTTTCTCTTTCCTTCCACCAGCTCACTCTAAGACGACAGTAATTCTACTTTTTCTTCTGCACACATGCACCTCTCTCATGAATTTTAAGAGGTTCTTAAGAAACAAGAAATATCCAAACTAAACAAAAAGTTTGGTCTTTGCTCAGCTGGTGCTCTGCGAACTGTAGAAATTTGCTTTCATGAGTCATCTTCAACTCATAATGAAACACCTTATCTATATCTGTTTTTTTCATACTTGTGATGTTTAAGGAGTATGTTAGCAGCATGCAGGAAGGAGATTTAAATGAAAATGCACCACAAAGATCTCTGAAATATAGCAGTTCTTTGCTTGTGGGAAGGAGAACCTGTCTTAAGAATTTAGTTCAGTAAAAGAATGTCTTACCTGTGCTGTTTTCATATACTGGTATCTCCATTATAGAGGAAGGGGCACATGGGATAACAAAGGAAAAATGTGAATCCATTTCCTTTAAACATTCTGAGGTGCATTGCAGGATAGCTCTAGTCTGCCAGGGCCCTGAGTGCACTAACAAAACCTAAATAGCTGTGACTAGCCTCACCTGAGGCTGCTGCATGCCCTTGAACCCAGCTGGTCTATTCAAGCTCAGCCCTGGGCCATGATAGAGGAGTGCTGCTCTCCATGGCCATGTCTGACCATTGAAGACCCTTAATTTAGGCTCTGACCCACAGATTGGTCTCCTGGCTCCACCTAAGCCTAGCCTTATTGCTACAGTCCTGCTGAGTGAAGAGGACAGCAGTATGAGAATGAAAAAAAAAAGAATTCATATGCAATTAACAGTTTTATCTCTTTAAAAGAGAAATAATGAATTATTTATTCCAAAACACCAAAGGAAAAGTTATTTTTACAGACTTTGAGGACCATTTGTTACCACCAGAAATAAGATTTTCATATGTCAGATCATCAGTCACTGTCTTACTAGTACAAATGCCAAGAGACCTTGATTTGTACAAATGACCATATGGGAGTTTCATATGAGGGACATAAATCTGCAAACAGTAACACTTTCCTAAAATAAGGAAAATTTACTTGCACATTTAGAGCTATACTGGATTCCTGGAAAAAGAAAACAATTATCATTTTTGGAGGTATATTTCAGGTTACATTTAAGAAGCAGGCTGACTTGGGGTGCAATGGCATAGAAGTATCTCAAAATAATTTTTTTAATCTCAAAATAATTTTTTAAATTTCATTTCCTAAGAGCAGATTGTTGGACTTTATAGTGGGCCTTGTTAGACACCTTAAGAAAGTGCTGGCCAATACTTGCAGAAGAGTTGGACAAATGCAATTATTGTTCACAACAACTTTAAAACAAAGGCCTTCCTTTTATAGGAAACAAACAAACAAAAACCAAAAACAAAACTACAAACAAAACCAAACCAAACAAACAAACAAAACCAGCTAAAATCAAACAAAAAAAACCTCAAAACAAAAACCAAACAACCAAAAAGTCTACTCAGATGAAGTATGCAAACACAGATCTTTTCATAACGTATTTTGAACTACTCTACAAGACAACAAAAATCCATTTGAAAAAAATAAATCTATATGCAGCAAATCTACATATCAAACTATTAATTTTAGGGTAAAGATACTTAATTTTAAAAAAAAGTACATTGTTTTGCAAATAGATGTTTTATAGAACAATAGCTTCATCTCTTTTTATCCTCAGATTATGAAGCTCATTACAGAAATAAAAAATGTTATTTTGTACAATCTCTTCCTGTACTAGTTTATACTTCATTACACAATATGATGAAATCACAGTCCTGTTTTCCAAAAGAAGGCAGGAAAGACTTAACCACAGCAGAAAGAATCTTAGGATGTAGGGGGCACACGGGAAACAAATTACCAATCACTTAAATACTGCAAGAAAAACAGGGGTAGTGAAGTGCATGCTGAGTGAAAGAAACAAGGCTTCTGTTTACTGATGAAGGAGAGAGTCATCTTCTGTTTCTTGTGTAATCTGTTAAGGAAGTAATGTTTGATTTGGGCAAGAACCAGGAGTAGAAGAAAAAAGTGCTACTGATCAGTGTCAAATCACCTTACATGTAGACCTAGACTAAACTTAGAATGAGACTCCTTGTACAAAAATACCTGAAAACAAAGGACAATATGTCTCTGAATATCAAAACATGGATGTTTTGTTCATCACACTACCAAAGGAACTTAAAGTAATTAAACTGCAAGAAGCACATCTCGAGGACACACTTCTCAATCCAGCTTATCTCTACAATAACCCTGGCGCTCTTGTTCACACTCTGTTTTGATCCCTGTAAGTTTTCTGCCTCCTTCTGTTCTGCTAGCACTTAATTATATTTTTTTCATACTGCTGCTGATGCAGTATGAGAAATAGCCTTCAATGTTCTTGACTTGACTACAGCATTTTCTAGATTCTAAAGAGAGACAAGTTTCATGTGGTACTGTGAGGCAAACAGCCATGCTATGTAGCTAGTAATTCAGCCAGCATCTCTATAGAACACTCTTTCCTCTGTTACCAAAAGACAAGCTACATCTTCATTATTGAGTTCTTTCTTGACCTGCATATTTTTGCAGTTTAGATTGACTCAAAATCAATTCCATAATTCCTAAGAAATGGGGGGAGTCTTTCTTCCTGATTTAACAAGAAATAGAAAATTATTTCTTTTTTAAAATCATACTCCGTGCTTTCTAGCAAGATTTGAGGTCTGCTGCAATGGGATTACAGTCACAGGGTTAAAAGGAATGCACAATCACTGTGAAATCCAGGCCAAATACAAGCCTTTGTACTAGTCATAATCTATGCATTTAGAGCAAACCACTTAACTGCACAGCTCTTATCTCCCCAAAGATTTTATTTGCATTATGTACAGGGAACGTTTCACAGACATACCCAGTGATTCTACTTGTTCCCTGGAAATAAGAATGATGAGGAGTCAGAAGATGCAGTTGCAGGGAAAATCATGCTAGGGTTGAGTGATCTTCCTTTGGGCAACTGAATACTGGTGTTGGAAAAGGAAATTATGTGCCCATCTCTAACAGAATCCCCATGAGATGTGGGACATTCATGCAATATAAAAATTCCAGAAGTGTTAACTCCAGACACTCACAGGACATCCATCAGTCTGGCTTAAAAATTCTCAACACACAGAGCTACAAATGAAGTTGTAGAGAGGGAGGCATGCTTTGAACATGTCATATAATATATGTGGGCTTTTAACATTCAGATTTTAAAGGCATCTCAGAACAGATACTTCAAGTTACAAAGAGCTTTGACTTTAATTTCTCTGTGTTTTGATTATCACCTTTAAAGTTAGGGCAATGCCCTTTACACAGCTAATGCAAGTATCTATGAGAATTATTTTTCATGGAGCACTGTACAAAGTACACAAAAGAAATGTTCACAAAGATCCTGCCAGCAGATGTGGCACACTGCTGTAAATGAGTTCTAGCATTATGAAGGGAATGGGAATCAGAGAACCTCTGGCAGCTTTGCAACAGCTGCCCATGAGTCCTGGATTGTGCAGACACACCTCAATATCTCACTGCATGCACAAGAGCCTTCTATCTGCTGATGGCCACTGGGGCACATAGCTGTCTCCCCTTGCCCCTCCATGCCAGCTGCTCACTCAGGCCCCACAGGAACATGAGGAGAAGAGTTTGCAAAGTCTGTCAAGATACCTTACTGGGTTATATCCCATAATTTGGCTACTGAAGAACTTCTTGCCTCAATGAGGGAATTTATATTTTTGGAGGGGACTTACTGGCACTCTTCTGTGTGAAAAGTGTTTTACTGTGGACATTACGTATCGATGTGTATGAACAAAATACTGATTTCGTCAACAATACAGGATAAATACATGCAGTTTTCATTACTGCATCAGACACAGCAGTATTTGGCCACTCTGGGATCACAGCAGTCCTGTGAGGGCTGATTCTCAGTTTTGCCTCAGAAAGAAAAATAGGATATGATGATCTAAATAAAGATTGCATCAATGCCCACAATCAAGGAACCAAACTAAAATTGTTGACAGGAATGGAAAAAGACTGTCTGAACAATCCCCACACCTCTATTCCTGCCCCAATGACCTCAGTTACTGTAATGTTTCAAACAGTTTGACTGCCACACACTTTCACACACACATCCCAAAAAAATAATCACAGGAGTCAGACGAAGCAGAAGTTACAAATAATGGATTATACTGGATGTTTTCACTTGGTCAGCACTGAGACTCAGGACTATGAAGCTTCTTTTACTGATAAATTCCTCCTTTAATCCACGATGCTCAATCTGTTTAAATATAAAGCAGAACATTTTCAATAAGGTTTAAACTCATGCTAGGCTGCCTCAGGTTTCTCTGCCAGTGCTCTCTCCATACAGACACTCTCAAAGAAGCAGAATCTTGTAATTTCTCCCTTTTCAGAAGTAGCATGCCATTATGACTAACCAGAGAGCCACTCCTCAGTGTCAGGCCTAAGGCCAGGGTATGTCACAGAAAGAATTTGGTCACTGCAAACATGCTCTGGGTGAATAGACTCCCACAAAATGAAAGTCTGGCCCATAAAAGATAGTGGGGGGAATTTATGTAGTGAAGCTCCAGATTCAATCATCTCAATCTCCCCTACAATTTCCTTTTGACAGATGTCTCCAGCTTTGAAGACTCTCATAGAGTTAAAAGCCAAAAATAAACCCCATCCAGGTAGAATCACAAGCAAAAACTTTTTCCAGACAGTGAATGACTTTCTCTGGCAAATGTTTTAGTGCTTTTTTAGATAGAGTTAACATAAATTTTTTTGTACTGTTGCAAATGCAACACACCAAAATTCTCAAAGTAAAAAAAAAAAAAGGTTAAAAAAAATTTAAGAAAAGCATCATTGCATGTTTCTAGAGCACAAAGAGCCCAGTGTATTATGTTTTCGCAGACTTTATGTGTATTAGTGTTAAAATTTTCCCTTCATACAGGAGATTCCAGTCCCACAGTCTTACCACTGCTGTTTGAACGGAAGCCCCAGTCTTACTCAGCATGAGCTGTTTGGTTTTGTTCACAGGAATAAATCTAATAGGATAACATGCTCCTTGTAGACACTGGTGACACTACTGAATGTAAACATCTGGATTTACTTTATATTTTCAATAAAATTACATATTTTATTTCTGATTCATTAGACAGTAAAACACAAATAAAACAGAGCTCCAGATTTAAGTAGCTTTTGCTGTATTTTTTTAAGTATTCTATCATGAAATATACCTTGCCTCCCTTCCCTATTAACTACTTTGTTGTATTTATAATTTTTACAATCACAAGCAAAAGAATTTTTTTTTTGTTTCATTGTAAAGAATTTGAGATTTACAGGTTTTAAGCCTGAATATCTTTGTTTTTAAAAGCACTGGAAGGATTCTGTTCATGAAGGTATATGAGTCACATGCTGCAAGTCAGCAGTGTATGGGGGGTTGTCTGTTACTTGTCCTGCCCCATATATAAATGGGGTTTTGGTGCAGGCTAATGTAAAGGAGAGAGAACAAGCTGTTGAGGACTTAAGTAACCCTGTACCATATAACTTGGGTTCAGATAAGGACTAGCCAGATAACAATATGCAAGAAAGGAACTACAGAACTATAGAACTATAGAACTATAGAACTATAGAACTATAGAACTATAGAACTATAGAACTATAGAACTATAGAACTATAGAACTATAGAATTAGTTGGAGACTGATTTTGGAAGCAAGCTCAAACTTTGCTTCAACTCTAAGTTGACAGTGGTACTGTCAAGTGTTCACCCTTTCTGCAGTGCCAGGTGACATGTTAGGTTTATATCTAAGCTACCTACCCACCTGCAAGGAAACCAAGAACAGCAGCCTAAAAACCAGCCTAGAATCAATCCTACTTCTAACATTACTTGTAAAGACAGCTCTTATGTGAAATTCTGTACCCACAGGTACTCTGCTGTCCGGAAATCTCCACAGGGCCTAAGGGCAAGGTTTCTGGACAATGTTTGCAGAGCACTCAAGCACACTGTTCCCTATGTCTTGGGTAACATGAGCCTTTCAATTTGACCGAGTTACTTCTCTTGCAGATGGAGACATTTATAATTTGTTATTGTTATTGTTAAAACAACTGAGGTTTTGAAGGCAGGAAAAACCCTTATGGAATGAGGTTTCTGAAACATGACCAAGCCAAAGCCACCAAAAATAAGTCTGGCCTGTCTGCAAAACAAAACTCTTAGTCTGTCTCAGTCCATTCCCTGTGTTGCAGCTATGCTTCCGGCAAGATGAACTCACCTTGTCACTTAATCACAAGAGGGAAAACAACCTAGATGCCCCCAGGTCAGTAGCTGAACCCCAAGACATTTGCCCAAAAGCCTGGAAAACATTAGGAGAATAAGGTTTTATTCTCATTGTATTCCAATTAAAAACAAATATACATGGAAGGCAGGGTTTAGAAGAAGAATCTAAACAGCACAGACTGCACAAACTCACAGTGACTTCAGCGACAGGACTCCAGGTTTATGCCAGCAGAAGTGGGGGGTGATACGTGACCAGCTGACACTCTCCAAACATTTTCAGGGAGCCAGAATGGGAGAGACATTGCTGAGATGGCCATGCAAAACTTAGTGAAGGTTCAAATTATTGTAGCTTCCTTCAAATAGTTAACAGCAACCTTTCCTGTTAAATTCCTCTTTCTTCAGTAACTATTAGTTAGAAATTCATCAACAACTAATCAAACTGTGTAGCACGAAAAAGTTATGTCAAGAGACTTCAGAGTGGCACCTGAAAGGCACTCTGAAAACAAAACACTGTCCCCTTTTTCCCTTACATCAAAACCACACAAAACAGCAATTATAGGGAAACCATGATAAAGAGGAAAGGAAGAGACCTTTGAGTCCTTCTCTGAAGGATCCCACACAGGATATTTACTTGGCTAGATGATGACTATGGAGAGAGAATTCCAAATGTGTGGGTCTCAGCTAGGAAAACCTTCCTCTCCCCTACACACCCACACATATCCACTTCATGCTACTCTTAAGTAAGCTTTGGAATGAAAAAATAAGAATTATGGGTGAAATATTTGACATGAACATACACTCTTGGCTTACACAAGCCTCTTGATGGATTCTTGAGAATAAATGTGTACCATGCAATTTTCCTTGAATAGAAGGAAATGCCAGACACTGACACAGTGATCAAGCTACCACTGAACCACTCTGCCTCTGCTAAAAATAGCTGTATATTTGAGACTTGTAGAAGAGGTTTGGTTGTCAAAGAGGTCTCAGGTTTTGAACTCTGTGCTAGTAACCATTGAGAACTTCACATTTATCTTGCAGATCTTATCTGATGTATTGCCTTGATTTCCAATTCCAAACATCAGGAACTGCTGAAGGAGTCATATATGAGGACTTCTTAAGGGCTGTTTCATACTGGTATGCCAGTGTGGACTGTGACTCTCTCATGCCCTGAAAGGATACCAAATCATCATTTCAGGCTTCCTCCATTTTTCTTCAAGTTAGAAACTATGTTTGAACCTAAGAAATTAACTAGAATATAAGTACGACTAAGGAATTATGATTCTACACTAATAAGAGAAAACTAAATATTGTCATGCCTCTCAGAGCTGATAAAATCTATTTGTGTTCAAAGTATTAAGAGACCATGTGAGGCATACAGTTGTGGAAGAGATGTGACATGATTGCAGGAACTTTTGCTCTGTATTGAGCTTAACTATCCTGTGAACTTAGTGGCCTTTCAGTTGAAAACACTCTGTTTATTCTTTTTGGTCTGAGAAGCCAGCATTCACAGCAATTCTCAAGTCATATGACCTTCAGAAGAATAAAGAGCTGATATTTGCACTTCATCATCATAAGTCAGGAAGGATGACTCCACTTCCTGATTGCCAAATTTACCATAAATCCCAAAAAGTGACTTTGAAAAACAGAAGTTCCAGGAGCTCAGGTCTTCCTGAAAATTTATCACAATGGAAAAACAAAGTAGTTTACCCTTTTCCACACCCACACTACAAAGGAAAATAATATTCTACCTGCTGATCACAGAGCTCTGCCAGCTGGTCAAGCCATTCTATTGTTCTAGTCTGGATTGCTTGCCTTGCTAGTTTTATTCTTGGAGAAAATTCATCACTGAAAAGTAAAAAACATGAAAAAAATTCTCTTTCACTGATGTTCAGAGAACATATATGCTTAGGCCAATAGGAAGTTTAGATTCATGATTATAGTTAAAAAAAAGAATAAAAGAAAAAACATTTGCAGATGGCAAGCTCAGAAAAGACTAGTCTGTCTCGCCTGGTCCCCTCATTAGTCCCCTTATATAATTTTCCTTTCATTACTATTGCAAATTATGGAGCAATTTGGTATGAAGCATGCATCCACAGGCCCTAGAGTAGCTGAGTATCACACAGACTTGATAAGATGCATGGCATCCCTAAATACTTCTAACCAAATGTACAAAAAGGAAAAAAAGAATCCCTTCCTCTGGTAGAAAATAATCATAATAAAACATATGTTTGCTTTTTCAGCTTGAATACTCCAATACTTGAAGGTCAGTGTCTTTGGGAATTCTTGTTTCTAGCCACTGTGGGACAGGAAGTGAAGCATGCATGTTTCGTGCTTGCATGTTTAATCCACCGTAAGATTTCTACAAATGTATGCATCTTGTAATAGCCACATATCAATCCAGATTCTGTCCCTAGTTACAGGGTTGAAGCTTCCTGAAGCTTGGCTGAAGACATCCCTCAATTCCAACTAAATAAACAGCTAATTATAGCCATATGTTGATAAGTGACAGATCCCTAAAGGAAGACTTCGGAAAAAAAAAAATTGTGGATAAATAAATACTCAATTTCACTGAGAAAGCATTCACTTTAATTGCAAGCTGTTGACTCAGTATTTTAGTACTGAACAGCAATGGCACATGGAGATAACAATCATAACCAAAGAAATTGACCTAAAAATGCCTTTTTTTTCCTCTTAAATACTGAAACGACAAAATAAAATTTGCAGCTTGTTTTGGAAAAGCCCTATTATTTCTTACTGATTGTTGACCTTCATGATAGTTACCTCACTGTCTCGGGAAAGGCAGGAGCACACCGTCGCACTGCATTTTGAAATTTACTGGCATAGAAACAAAGCTTGTCAAGATGGTACCATCAGTCACCTAGATTTTAACCCCTGCCTGTTTGTTTCCTCCCTAAAGAATGCAGTTAGGCAACAATGAAGGACTTCCTGTTTTAAAATTACTATTTGCACAGTCCAATGGAAATGTAATGATGGGTCTGTGTTTCTGGTAATTGTTGGTTACCCTGTCACAGTAGTTTTGCAAGGCATGAAGGCAGTGGGGGGTAAATGGGGAGGATGTGGCCACCCCATTAAAAAACAAAGCAGTGGGAACTGTCCACTTGACTGAAGATGCTTCTCAGAAGAAGTGCCAAGCTGCTGAGATTCACCATAGAGCCCAGTTTATTGCTCTCATGGAACTGGTAGATATTCGGTACCATCCTCACCCTCTCCCCAACCAGTTTTTCCCCCACCTATAGTAAGAACTTGCTGATCAAGAATAGAAATTTGTTTTAAAGTCCAGATTTTGAATGTAAGTGTAATGCCCCACTGCATACAGAAAGGTGTGACTGCATCCATGATGATGGCTAGATTCCCTTATCTCTAGATAATCATCAGGGAGAAGCACAAACTTCAGAAAGGTGATTCAGCCACTCTCAGCCACATTTTGGAACTGCCTACCTATCTCCTTCCACCATCTGAGGAGAGGGGTAGAACAATTTTCATATGAAGACATGCCTCTCATTTTGGAGGGTGGAAACTGATCTACCACACTGATGCCACAGCCAGGCCCTGCCTAGGTTCTCGTCCCAATTATTGCTTTTGAATGAGAATGCCAGTGACACGAGATACTTTGGCAAAGATGCTTTCCAGAGCAGTACTGTCTAAAAAAACCCCTCAATAATGCTGAAGTTTTCTGCCTAGAATATTTTAATAATCCTGAGAGAGCTCAGGACTCAACTTTCAATGAGTCCTCTTACCCTCTTAGTAAGGCATTTATTAGCCTAGCTGTTTCCTGCCTCCGAAAAAAGGGGAAAAAAAGCAAAGCATACATGAGACCCTAAAATCTATTACCATTTGACATTATCTGCATCAAAATCATGTTACTTTGTTAAGGAATAACATCTTGGCCTTGCAGCATCAGAGCCTTTTTTTGGCAGAACACATAAAATCCAGATTTCCCAATGGTAAAATGGCACATCTGATTTCAGCTGCAGATAAAAGCACAACATAATTCTTCAACAATTCAGCTTCTGCTGATTATTAGTATAAGCTTTTATTATCAGTATAAGCTTTTAGACTTCTAAAGAAAATGAACCTATTATCCTGTCTCTGTAGATTTGTACTACCTCCTCCATCTAAAGGTAAGACATTTCTACATATTTTTTTTTATTTTTGTAAAAAATATTTTATATTGTTGCTGAGAGACAAGCAATATACAGTGCAATCCTTATAATGCTACAACTGTATTTATAACTACTGCCATATATGTTCATTGTTGTTAAATGTTTCAATGAATGCTATCTTTAGTATTTGGGGCAGAAACTAAAAAACCATCCTGCTTCATTGGTGAGAATTTTTCTATAGACAGACATTGTCTATCTAATTTCCTGAGCTGACGGGGTCCCCATCTCTAGAAAAATGGCCTAAAGTGCTGTGAATATGCAGATGTTTCTACTGAAATCCCTGCCAAGCATTTTGGCAGCTATGAAATAAACGGTCAGTGTGTTGTTTATGAAGGAAACCATATCTGACAGATGGATGAGCATTTTAACTTCATTCACTGACACTGCTTTAGCCCAAATGTTTTTATATGATTTCTCAGAATAAGAGATAAGCACTCTGAAGAACAGAACATAACAGAACGTCACAAGCAATACATGAAACAAAGATCATTCTTCTAATGACCACAGTCCAGAGGTTTCCATGCATTTATGTCTTCACTACAACAGCAGCAGACATTATTAAGTGAAGACAGCTGACAGACTCTTAAAACTTGCGAGCTTGGTCAAAATCTCCAGAAGCTTTAAACAGCATTTATATTGTCAGCACCAACCAATAAAATAAAATCAAATATTTAGTCTTCATATTCGCTTTCCAAGGGTTCATTTTCACATTTTCATAAAATCCATCAGCTAGAGCACAAACGATCATTTTTTGGAGCACTTTTCAATACCAGCAGGATGTCATCATAGAGGTAAATTGCAAAATAAAAATGTAACTAATTAACTTTGACAGTGCATTTGTTTGATGAAGTATCATCTTGCAAAGCACAGAGTCAGTTACAAGCACCTGCTGCCAGACTGAAGAAATCACTGTTAATCTGCTTAACTGCGAGGCTCCTTTAGCTCCCAGACTCCTCCTGATGCAGGCTCATAGGATCCCAGCAGTGGTATCCCTATGCCTAAAGCATGCAGGCACCAAAACCTTGCTTCCTTCCATGGGAAAACAGCAAATGGGTGTATTGATTAAGAAATACTGTTCGTGCTTAGAGCATGGAAGTGTAAACAGGATGGATTAATAGTGATTTGCAAAGATTAAAAATGGGGATCACATTTAAATCTCTATTCAATTAATTAATATTTACAAAGCATGTTCAGTTACTAGCAAATCTTGGATTATTTACCTTTGATAAAGCAGTATCAAGGGGAGAGCCCTGTGCTGGGGCCCCTTCTGGAGGTTTGGCTCCCTGAGGCTGAGAGCAATGTGAGCTGTCCATCATTAATGAATGCATTTACATTTAACACTGCACCTGGAAAAATTAGTATTTTCACTTATCCTGAGATGTGAAACAAATAAATTACTCTCAGCAGATGCTGCCTGGCAACAAGGGATCTGCCAAACTAGAATCAGATGCTGGAAGAGGGCATAGGCAGACTAATACCCTCTCAATTCAAATGAGAAACCTAAAATGCTGTTGCACAAAGTGCAGCCAGTGGACAAACACTATGACTGGCTGGCTGAAGCTCCATGCATGCAGGATGGCCTTGGGCTGAACTAAAACCAGCAATTCAGTATGCAGTTGCCCACCTTACCTGAATTTGGCTGCTTCCATCCCTTTGCTGTGTATCTGAGGTTGTAGTGCTCCTATCTGCATTAAGCCCCAGATGGGTATTGTATACTCTTTCCCAAATCCCAAATCTATTTGCTTTGGAAAGAAGACAGGCTTGCCCTGGGAAATGGCAGGAAACTGAACCAATGGAACCTCTATGTACAGGGCAAAACATCCACAGACTTCACTTGGAACAAGTTTCCACTAACTCATAAATTCTGGAGACCACTTTTGGGACTGTGAAGAACCTCCATTTTCAGAAACTAGAGAGAACCCTCCACACACTTGCTGGAGCACCTCTGTGTCCTATGCCCTTGACTCCACTAACTTTAAACAAAAGGTTTTGCTTGCTTTACTGTGAAAATGCTCCAAAAATGCAGTGCTTTCTGACATTTGGCTAGCAACAACTAGATGGAAGAAAAATTTGGAACAGCTTCAGCACTTGCAGGACAACTCCAGGTCAAATGTCCCCATGGCAGTTTTAACAGCCCATGGTGTTTCCTGCATGAATGAACAATTTCATGGACTAGAAAGACCACACTTCTCATGTTCACCCCTATCCTGGGAAGATTACCATCTCTGGTCCAGACAGCCACAAGAGGTCAAGCCTCCAGTCATAGCCGGGGCTGCAACCAAAATTGGAAGATTACTACCAAGAACAGCTATCACAGAATTTCCCATATGCTGCATTAGCAAACTGAACTAAAAATGTATTTATCCTTCAACAAAGGAAGATTGTTGTAGACATGAGACAAACTTGATAAAGAAAATAGAAGTTCATTTTAAGATGCTTTGCTCCTGGTTATGCAGTAAAAACGTTAACAAAACTATCAAGGTAACTGCTAATCACAGCAAAATAAAACCTTAATAGTAACAAAGCAAAAGCATCCCTCAGGGAGAAACTTGCAAACACTTTCATTTATATTTTCTCATTTAACAATTAAACAGAAAACACAGTCTATCTGTACTATTATTTATACACCAGAAGTACCCAAAGGAATTCAACTCAATACATACATAAAAATAAAACCAAAATATTCTGGGTTTTGTTTGTTTATGCCTTCATTCCAGAGATGTCCATTGTGCATGAGCGATAATGAAATACTAGGAAGAAGTATCAAGATTTGTTCAGTGAATTGTGATATGACTGGAAGTGTCAGGCCTATTGAAAAATATACAAAAATTCAGTTACGTTTCATATGGAGCATTAATAAAGACCTTTATGAAATCAGTAAGCCCCAAATGACCTAACCAGTTCTGCATCCACATATGGAAAAAGAGGGAAGCAGATGAAGGAGTTTGGTATGTTAGTAAATATTTCTGTATTCAAACCCAAAAATTTGCTGTCAGTAACTGAGAACTGATTATCAGCTTCAGTTGATTCGCTCTTGAAAAGGAAATATTAAACACTCCTTTTTTGCTAAAGTACTGCTTGATAGAGTAACAAAAGAATAATCTATTTCAGAAGAATGGTCTGATTAGTGTGGTAAGGGGGACTGTAAGAAGCAACAAACTGGGAAATAAATCTCAACTCCATCTCCTCAGGGTAGCTGTCCACCTGTATCTCCAGTTAGCTCAGTGATAATGTGTTTTGTACATACAGGCCTCAGGGTCAATCATTTAAAAAGGAAATAAAATAATAAAAGTTAATGTCAAACTCTGCTACCAAGCAACGTCTGTTTGAGGATCACATATACACACACAAATACCAAAGTTTCATAACTATGGATTTTCCTCTCAATAGCTAATCTAGCCTACACAGATCAGTATTGTCAGCCAGAATCTGAAAGCATATTTTGGGACTCTGACCACTATAAGCAAGTGATCAGCCCCAAATTTAATGTTAAACATAACATTAAATTAACTTCTCATCAACCTAGAAGTTCAGCACAAAATTTCCAGAGGGATTTTTCTGTCACATTAGAGTTATCAAGCACAGTAAGGAGCTGCTGTTACATAGTGCTGGACTCTCTGGCCCAGTTTAGTCCTTATTTTTATGCCAAGGAGAAAGACTCAAAGCCCAGCAAAACTATGCAAAAAAGCACCAGAAAGAACACTTGCTCTGCTAATCCTTCCACAGAAACCACCAGCAATGGAACATGAACACACAGTGATGGAGAAATTCCACAGCACTGCATTCTTTTCCTCCACTCGTGTGAATTCTCACACAGAGACAACTGTAGCACGGTAAATATTAAGTGAATAACTGAAATGTTGCATGCATTACATGATAAAATAAGAGATAAAAAGAGTTATTTCTCCATACTAAAACTTGTAAGTATAAAAACCGAGGTACCCCCCAGTGGGAACAAGCAGCAATTGCTGGCTTGTTGGTGACAGGTCTTAATTTGTCACAGACTTGCAGGCAGCACAGTGCTGTGTTTGCTCTCTCACTACAACAATTATTTTTGCAAAAACGAATCACTTTACATTCTGGAGCTATATAAATAATTAAGACTCAACTAAATTTGTCAAAATATATAAGCACAACACTCTACAAAATTAAAGACTGTGCACTATGCAAGAAGTTCCAGCTCAGCGCATGTATTGAAACCTCATCATTTTGTCCAAAGGATATCTGAACCCTGAGAAGCTCAATTCAGAGCTGGCAGATCAAATGGCAGGAACCTGGGGCTGGAAAATTACCTCATGGTACTTGTAACATCTTCCACTATCAAAGCCCTGAGTTTAAAGAAATTGTTTAGGCAGTTGACATGCTGTGAATCAAAGAATGCTTAAACTTTACAGGGAGATTCATCTTTAGGCAAATAGCATTGATTCTGACTTTGTATTCCCCGGGCTTCATGTCAGTCGAACAACGTTCATGGGTTTGTTTTTTTCTATATGCCTTTTATCTGCACTAAAAGCTCATAGGGATCCATTACACCTTTATTAAAACCTAATTTGAATTTTTCCATGGCTTTCGCCTAAGTTAGTACAAAGTACTAACTTACTAAGTTAGTAAGACAGAAAATATCTGATAAAAATGGGGAGGGGGGGGGAAAGAACACTTTTAAAGTTTTTTCAGTCTACTGACCAATAAAATTTTTCAGGCTCAGTTGTTATAGGTCATATTTAGCTGATTAAGTGTTTCCTAAGCACGTGAGACAGTCTGATACTCTGCTGTTTGCCAGTTCATTCATTTATCCTTGCCTGACATTCCTCAAGCTATCCAACCACCTTCAACTAATTTTTGCTAGAGGAGAAAAACATCTCAGAAAATCTCCCAAGTTCTCCAGGGATTAGTTACTGGGCATTTGGGAATCATAAGAGCACCCAATAAATCAAGTTTTATTTCCTGGGCATTCAAAAATGATAAATACTTTCCTGCTTGAAAGAAAACCAGACTTTACTGGGAAAACACAAACTTGGAAACACCTGAAAAAATAACAGCAGATGAGACTGACATCCTTCAGAGCATACTGGCAAAAGTCCCGACCCAGTCTGCCACTGTCCACAGTAAGTAGATACAAAGGGATTCCTTCTTCATCCTGAGATAGACCAGACTCAGCAGATATCAGGTGAATGGGAAGGAAATCTGTTGCCTTTGATGGATATTTGGTTTTGAGGATTGCACTTTCTAATCCATCTGGGAAGAGAGACCTCCATACGATTCAAGCACTAGACCACGGCACCTGTGACATCTGCTACCTGTATGGAGCAACATCTGCCCCAGCTACATGCGTTCACTGCTGGCTGTTACAGCTCTGGCTTCAGTGTCAAACAGCTCTCTCATCGAGAGATTGAGGGTAGATACCATCCTCACAGAATGTGTATTTCCAAACAGGTAACCTTTTACATGGTGCCTCTTCATGTCCTTTTACAAACAAGGACTAGACAGTAAGCTGGAATCTGAAGAACTTAACGAACTCATTGCACTGTACCCAAAAAAATAAACAAGCAAACAATTGAAAATGTTGATAACATAACTCAAAATATTTAGTTTTCCACATTCTATGAAGAATGTGAATCCTATTAATGAAATATCCAGAATGGAAGGCAGGGTGATTTTGAGAGAATCCTGCCTAAGATATTTCATGTCCACATGGAAATGACAACCAGTGCTGTGCCTAGTTTCCTTTGTCTCTTCATAATACAGATTTGAAACTAGAAAAAAAAATCCTCAGCAATAATGTTGGGAGAAGGGAAAATGCCAATAGTTAGGTCATTCATCATCCTTCATGAAATAAAAGACTTCTACACACCTTTAAGAGGTTTACATGTGCTCTCACAGCACATTTGAAAGTAAGTGCAAGAAAGTACTTGAACATTATCTGAATCTCAAACTACTCTTTATATCACAGATTCAAAGAATTACAGAATAGTTTGGGTTGGAAGAGACCTTTAAAGGCCAGGTAGTCCAGCCCCCCTGCAATGAGTAGAGACATTGATTATTGATTATTTTACTATAGGCTCTGTATAGGCTACTTAACAGTTTACTGTGGTAACACAGAAGCCATATTTGGCAAAACATATATTTAGGATGGACTGAGGCCCTTCTAAATAAACCTGGAGAGGGTGAAGTATTGCAAGCTTATAAATGCATATTTGTGAAACATTTAAAATATTGTCAACAATTAATCTGATTACTGAGCTCAACACAAAAGAACATAAAATACAAGAGTTTAGAATGCAAATTCACCATCTCCTCCTACAAGTTTTACTTAAATGTCATTTAATTGCAGCAATAATCTCCAGACACCTAAAGTCCAGTATTGATTACTGTTTTAATAATACACAAAGCCATAAAGGCTGACCTTTGCAACAGTGCATTATTGGTGGCTTTGTGTGTTATTAAATTTCACATAGAGCACAGCAAGTGACATTACATGCAGATGTTTCCATGAGAATCAAACAGACTGCAAAAAGCACATCCTAATGCTTGAGGCAAAGATGCCAAATGTAAATTTAAAAATGGGTTCTGAATTCCAGGCAAACCCACATAAATACATTTTAACTTATTAACTAGAAATAAGTTCTAGAAAACATTTTAAATTATTACTTGTATTTTTTTCAAAATGTTTGAATGCCCAAATTATAACCATTAAATAAACTGTAATTTAGAAATTAGGCAAGGTAAAAACCTACACAAAACACACAAAGAACCCTGTGTTTAAGGATTTAATTTCTTCCATGCTGAGAAAATGCAACATTTGTATACGTGTGCTTTGACAAGGAGAAAGTTTCTCTCCCTGTGATCATGAAAGAATACTGGAGCCTCAAGCCTGATGTAAGGACAATGCAATTCCCTCTGTAGCATGCAAGGTTCATATGCATTCTGGTCCCTCAGGATCCCAGATACCACATTACAAACCCTTGAGAGACAGAAACCTTTAACTCGGACAGCACCTGGTTCAGTTAGCCTTCTGCAATGCCATATTTACATAAATACTACTCCAACACTGAGGAAAGAGCTGTTTGGATTAATCTGCCAAGAAATGGCACAGCGTCATTGCCTTAGTGAGCAGGGCTGCAGCTGGGCATCCCTGTGGATCCCCATCGGCAGCTTGAGACCAGCTGCTCCCACCAGCTCGGTTGTTCTGGAGCTGCTGCAGATTCACAAGGCCCAGCTTGCCTCAGAAGATACAGTTTTGGACTTGGAACACAAGAAAGAGTAAAGAACACCATTAAGGTCAGAGTGCCACCAGTGATGCATACAGCTGGTATTAGCCCAGGTTGGGAGCCTGAGTGAGCCATGGAACAGACACTGTTGAGAAGATGTGGGATACAGAGCCAAAACTCCTGGGTGTCCTGTGACATGTTCTGGACAAGTCCCCTGCTTCAATTGACCAGAGAAAGCACTTTGATTCCCATCTGAAAAATAAATCAGGCATTTCTGAGCAACCCTGGTCTCTTTGTGCCACTGAAACCCAACATTATTTTTATCTTGGTCTATCAAGCATTAATAGGAAGCTTCTTCTGCTTCATCAGCTGGGAAACAATTTTGCCTGAAGCTGCCACCAGTGCACTTGTGCCAGCCAAAAAAGAAAGACATGGGTTTCCTGCAGGGGCACCATCCTTATCATCTAACTTGACAAGCCAGCTGCGTCCAAAGCAGACTGGTCTCAGGGAAGGGGGATAGATGGGTTGTAAAGACCATTTTTATTCTTCACACAGAGACACAGCTAAATTGGAGCTGTATTAGTCAGACACTTGTCTGACTGACAACCCAATTCCTTTGGCTGTTTTCTGATCTTTCAATTCAACACTACCAATTCAAAGAATAAAAGGCTACATAAATATTCAGACTTTCCCTGCAGCTTTTCCGTAGTCTTTCCAATCATGAATTACAACAGCCTAGAAGTCACGGCTAGGCACACAACCCAAGAACCTAGCACCCCCTGATCCTAAAGCTGATGCATGAGGAGTGACAGAGGGGAGAGTTCCACTAACCCTTTGAGATAAAAGCCTTCTGCACAATTATGAGTGATTGCAGTGATTCAGGCTTTGTTTACCCCCATGAGAAATTGTTGTACATCTACTTCTCCTCTGTCCTCTCATCACAGGAAAAGAGGCTGAGCATACGTTTCACTAGACACAGGCTTTCTGCAGAACTCAGGCCCAGGGAAAGAAGGGGATCTTCAGTTGGGTCCTGAAGATTCCTTAAAACAGAACTTCATGTCTGGTCAGTCTCCCAGAAAAAACAGTGTGTAGAAGATTCTTTTATTTTTATTCCTCAACACTAAACGGAAAAGAGTATTTTTCTACTTTGCGCACAAGACCCACACTCTGAGCATTCATTTGGTAACATTCAGGCATAGTTTGACAACATTTTTAAATTACTATCTTATTGTTTTAACTACTGTGGTGTAAAGAGCTGGAAATATGCGTTAGACTCAGTTCCAACTTAAAAGTTAAATTTGCAGGAACCAGCTGTTGCTGGGGGAGGAATAACTCAAGATAGAAGCAGAATATGACTGTGGAGATATCCTTCCACTTTAAATGATAACAGATAGGAAAAGACAGCCATCATTTGCTCTGTCCAAGCCCAAGACCATTCGGAGACCAGAATCACTGGCCATTCTTTAGGCCAGGAAATCCAGCTCATCTGTCCTCTTATGTAATGACTGGCTGACAAATTGTTTTATCTGCTAGTTCGAGTTTCTTATCCAATGAGTTATTTTAAATCATAAGAAATAAAATCCTATGTAGAAGAAAAGGTTTGAAGGAGACCCAGCAGCTCCAAAAAACAGAAGTGACAGCTAAACGGCCAATTAGAGAAGGAAAGCCCAAGCATTGTGATTTACAAAACAAACCCAAGACCCGTTTTCTCTAGCAGGCAATTAACAGTAGCCTCAACAAAGAAAATAGAGGCACTGTTCTAAAGCAAGGCAATACCATAGCAGGGTCCTCTCAAAATTCCCATCATTTATTTGTGATAAGAGGCCTCCTTTAAACTCAGGACAGGACTAGGACTCTAACACGTTAGAGCTTGTGCTGATATGCACATCGGATTTCCAACTGTGTGAGTAAAAGCAACCTGCACTGTCCTGATTCAGTCTGCTACTGGGGACACTCAGACTTTGCCCCTGTTGCGTAAGAGGCAATTACAAATACATTTCATTACCAGGCACAAGGACTTCTTTAATACCTTTAATCATTTATACACTGTAACACATTGCACTGTACTCTATTCATATGGACTTCTCCAGTGAGATGGCTTCATTTGAGATACCCCCGGACCAGATGATTTTTCTATAAAAAGCAGTGAGATTATGGCTAATTATTTCCTGCTGTCCTCTCGGTGTCTTTTCTATTCCATTAAACAAACAGACAGTGTTTGGTATATGAGTAAGAAATGTAGTGTAACAGAAAATATGTTAGAAAGGAAACGATTACTAATCACTGCTTTTTTTCCCCAATACAGCTAAAATGACCTATTTCCTCAGCTCATCAGCTGAGCAAACTACTGACTTCAAGATGTGAGAAACCATCATTGCTCTTTGGTTGCAAACACAATTTTGTTTCTGTAATGAATTCGAAGAGCAAATATGACCTAGGCTGAAAAAGCACACGAGAACTACAGTCAGCCCAGAAAAAGGAGACATGAATGGGAAGCAGACAGGCAAACCTTAAACATTTATTAACAGTTTATTAAATAACTTTAATGATTTAATATATGGAACTTAAGAATGCATTAGTTAGGTTAACATTTGCTGAGGACATTCCAGTCCATGTTAGGAAGTAAACTGTAAAATTACTCTTAAAATAAAACTGCACTGCTTTGGAGGATAAAAAGTTAACCAGAGCACTCAAGTGACTCCTCAGATGGAAATTAATTAAAGATGTAAGCGGCATGATTCATTACCTGGTGAAGTTAAAAAGTATCAACTACCTTATGAACACACCAAAAAACCCCAAATGGATATGCTTCTCTTATACTACATTAAACTACCTGGGTTTCTCAATATTTCCAGGACTGAATATTATATTGGGACAAATCATCACAATGTATTCTTTATAGTTTGCACTGTGAGACATACACTCAGTGTCCAAATGTTCTGATTCAGAAAGCTTTGATTTTGGCGTGGCAGGTTTTTGTCAGGAATGAGAAGAGGTAGTCCTCAAGCATCAGCTCATCTGGAATTTTCAAATGGCAAGTTAAAATCATATATTTACAAGTGGCTTTGGGGATTCCCTTTTACTCTTTTCTGACTCAAAAACAGCACTAAAAGTTTCTTTCCCTTAAATAAAGAATCTCTCTAAACTGAAGCAAAAGAGGAACACTTTGCAAAGAAAACATATAAAAATACAGAGTTCTAAAAAAACATTCTTCCATAATTTCATCTACAAGTTGTTCTCAGACCCATGGCATGGAGGAATGACCTCACTGCCAATAAAATCTAGAAATTCATTACTGGCAATACAGTTATCAAAACCCAAACATATTCCCAGGAAAAAAGAATTTCATATTGAATTAATGCTGCAATATATATCCAGCCTTGAGTTCAAAAGTCACAAACTTGCTTCAAAGAAAAGGACGCATATCTGACACCTAAGCATACATACAGGCTATGTCTAAATTGGCAGGAAATTCAGCTCAGCACAAGCAAACAAGTAAAACAAGGCAGTTGGACTAAGGCCCCTGCATCTCTAAGAGTTTCTGCTTCAGTCCAGCTTTAGTCTAGCTGGCTGGAGACTGAATGTTTCCTGTCATTGAAAATGGTTTGAAGCTGTCCATAAGAAGATGATTAGCTGTCCCTTAGGATGATGAAGATTTGGTGCAGTTAATCCAAAGACGCTCTTAGGCAACCACAAACAACTCCTGCTTCCCTCTTCTCAGTTTTTGGTCCTCTCCTGTTTTTCTCTGCTTCGCTCCAGGACACCATGGCTGTGGCATTTTAAGTTATCAACAGGACAAAGGCAGGTTTGCTGTATTGTAAGCATTGGAGTTTGGTCCTGTGTGGTTACAACAATGACCCACAGCTCAAGTGTTGCTAGGTGAGACAAACTCCAGCAGTAGGACAGAAAACACCTCCAACACAACTAGGGCTGACTTTGCCAAAACACCTCAGGAGTCAGGGGCTCTTTCACTCCAGCCTCACCCCAGACCCTGTCATCTGCCTACCAGGGATTTTCACAGCTCCCATCCTGTTGACTCTCCAAATAAGTGGAATGGTGCTTGGTCATGGGAACATTTTAGTACCGTTGCCTTTGGGAGAGGGGAGGCCTTGCAGCACTCCTCTGCTGGCCACTGCTCCTCTGAGGATCAGATGCAGGTATCTGATTCCTCACAGGGTTCCCACCTTTCCAAAATATTTGCCAACTCCCCTTGAAGGGGGTAGGTGAAAGCAACACCATAAACCTAAATGCCCCAGGGAAACTCAAATACAAAGAAACCTTCAAACCACCCCGCAAGTTTGAAAACGCTGAGAAACTTCTGCAAGGCATTTGGAAGGCGAATGCTTTCTCATCTTTCTCCCACTTTTAGGCTGGCAGAGCCTCGTGATTTGCCAAGGCCCGGCTCAGAAGGCAGCCGGTGCCCTAAAGAGCCTTCCTGCAAGCTCCCTTGGGCCACAAGCGCATTCCCTTGCCCAGAGCTCGGGCATACATCTTGAAAGATGAAGATGTGGCACTGCCAAACGTTCAAGATTTATTTATTTCAGGTGTTTGACCAGAACAGTTGTGGGTCAGCCACCCCGGCTGACGCCTCGTTCAGGACCCCCACCTCTCCTGCAGCCCCACGAGTGCCCCTGCCCCAGGCCCGAAGCCCACGGCCACGGAACGCCTTCCCCTGCCCGCGGCTGCAGGAGGAGGGCGAGGGGCGCGCAGACGGGGGAACCCGGCGGGGTGAAGGGGTGCGGGCAGGTGCCGAGCCCGGCCCGGCTCCGCCACGGCTGCGGGCGGGGGGCGCAGCGCGGCCGCTCCGGCGTCGGTAGGAGCCGCTCGGTGCCGCTCTTTCCCCCGCCGCCGCCGCCCGTCTGCGAGCGTGTGTCAAACCCACGTGCTCCGCCAGCCCGCCAGCCGGGAGCAGCGCCCCGCGGCCGGGCCCCGCTCTCGGCCCCGCACCGCCGCCGGCCCCGCACCGCCCCGCGCCGCTCCGCGCCGAGACCTCCGCCGGCGGCCGCGCTGCACCGCGGCCTGCGCCGTGCCCGCGGCGGCGGGGAGGAGTAGGAGGAGAGGAGGGCGGTGTTTTCCTGCGCGGCGCCGCGGCCGTCGCCCCGCCGCCGGCAAGCGTCAGGCGGGGGGGGGCCCGGCCCGGCCCTTCCCCTGGCCCCCGCGCCCCGAGGATGGCAGCGCTGCCCGCACGAGTGGCTGGCGGCGGTGTCCCTCCTCCTTTTTTTTCCGGCAGCGGCGGCGGCGGCAGCGGCGGCGGATCATTGTTGTGTGGGAGGAGGGCGGCGGGGACGGACTTGATCTCTCGGGTCTCCTGCTGAGGCGGCAGCACAGCGCGCCCCGCCGCCCAGCCAGCGCCGCGCCGGGCAGGGAGGGACCGGCCCGGCCCCCCGCCCGCTCCCCGGCTCTTTATTTTTAGGGGGCTCTGCTGCTCCTCTCCCTCGCCCTTATCTGCCCCCCACCCCCTCCCCGCCCGCACACACGCACAGGGACACGCACGCACCCTCCTCCGGTGCCCTTTCATCCTTCCCCCCGCCGTCCTCCCGCGCCGTCGCCTGCCGCGGCAGATGCGCCGCGGGTCACCGCGCAGCTGGGACTATGGTGAAATTTCCAGCGCTCACTAACTACTGGCCCCTGATCCGGTTCCTGGTCCCTCTCGGCATCACCAACATCGCCATCGACTTCGGGGAGCAGGTAAGGCAGCGCCTCCCCGGGGAACGACCCTCTCCCGCCCGCCCTCCCGCAGCGCCGGGCTGGCGCGGTCGGCGCCTCCGCCGGGAAGGAGAGCCGTGCCGAGCCGTGCCGAGCCGTGCCCCGCCGTCCTGCCCGGCTCATCGCGGCGGGCGGCGATTGCGGCCCCTGCGCCGATGGGGGCAGCGGGCGGCCGGTGCCGGAGCGCCTGCCCTGGCGGCCGCCCGAGAGCACGGGCTGCCCCGCACCCCATGGAGATGCCCAGGGAAGGACGGCGGGGTTTGGGTTGTTTTGGGGAATTTTTCCCCCTCGCATTTCAATATTATATAATCTGAAATTACATAATGCATTGGCCGGGGGCTGGTTGTGGTTTATCCCCGCGCTGACACGGCCGCTCAGGTGCAGCAGCCCCTAGCGCAGTGCAGCGCGGCTCGGCGGCGGCTGGAGCGGGGCGCGGGGGGAGCTGCCGAAGGGGCGCCGCGGCCCCCCCGCCCCGCAGCGCTGCCGCTGCCGCAGCGCTTCGGCCCCCGCCGCCCGGAGCCCCCGGAGCCCCCGCCGCGGCACCGCGGGAGGAGCGCGGCACCCCGCGCGGAGCTGCTCCGCACCCCCTCGGGGAGGGGGCGACTTCCCGGCGGGGCTCCGAGCAGGTGAACCTGCGGCTGCACCCCTGCCCCCGCCGGTGTTCTGTGCGCCTCAGCGCTGCTGCGGTCCCGTAGCGGTGTTGGTGACCTAAGGCTGTCCCCTGGCATGGGCACCGAGAAGATAGCCCGGGGTATCTGAACCTGCTGTCAGCCTCTCTCTCTGACATGCAGCCGTCCAGTTCGTCCTCCCAATCCCCGCTTGCTGCCTTTGCACCGAGAGCATGTTCGGAGCTTGACGTGCCCTCTCCTCTGCCCGAGCTATCCCCGCTGGGTTCTCGTTTGCCACTGCGCTGGGGTGCGGGGAAATCTCTGCCCTCACCTTTTGGTATTTATGACAGTCCAGGCCCTGGTCTTGTGTTAGGCTGCACCATATAGGACCTGTCATTACATTTTTAGTAGGATAGCGTACACTACTACTTACTCACGAGTGTTAAGCCGGGCAGCCACACTAGAAATTGCACCCTAAATAGCTTTATCCTTGTCCTAAGTCACTCCGTTTGGCTAAGAAGAATAGACACTTGCTCCCGTGTTCCTTGTGCAAAGATGTGAGAAAATTAGTGGGTACTTTCAAGCATTTGTAAAGAAGAAAGTGAAAGGAAAAATATTACACTGGGAAAAAATAGCTCACATTAATCATATGTTTGTCATGGCTGTGTCAATCGCATTTCGATTCCTAGTCCTTTAAATAAACTGCAATACTAAAAAATACAGTTCCATCGTTGTCTAACAACTGCATGCTTTCCTACTAAGTCAGTCTTCTATAAATCGTACGGGGGGGGGAGGGAAATCTAAATATAGAAATGACAAGGGAAAAGGTGATTTAAATGCTAATAACTATGTCATGTTAATAACATACAGTAGAAATTAAATTGAAAGCAGTGCATTCAGGAAACTGACTATGACAGGTGCATTCATACAGTTTGCTTCATACAAGGTCAGCCTGATTGAAGATAAATGTCAGTGAAGTCATAGGATTGGCCCTTCAGGAGAGTTGGGGTTATCCCTTGCCTCACATGGCAGCCTGGGGAGGTATTTAATTGAAAAGGGAGAAATCCAGCGTGCCAGAACTCTAGCTTCTTTCAGGAGCAGAAACTGGAAAGATAGTTTTTGTACAAGCCTTACCTACGTGGAAATCAGGAAACTGAAGCAGGGACAAAGCTACTCTGGGTCTGAAGGGTTCCTCTTACAGACAAAAGGGCTATAATTTTATTTTCCTCTATGTATTGCTTTTTGCACTTGTTGGACATTTCTGTTGGACTTGTGAGGGTGAAAGTACATTGATTAGCTGAGCCAGTCATCTTTCTGGTTTACAACATTGTAATAAGTTTAATGTCAGGGTGAATGGAAGCAACATAGAAGAATGGGTGTGTCAACAGATAGCTCTGCAAAGGCTGCAGTACCCCCTCCTGTGAATGTATCCTGCAGATAACAGAGATTTCTAAGAATTATAAGGGAAGTCAAATTTGCATGAAGTAATGGTACCTGCTCTGGACAACACTGTAAAAGAGACAGGAGAACTATAGGTCAGAAGTAAGAGATGACTGTAAAAAAAATTAGGGAGAGAATGGACCTTACCTCACCAGGGAATAAGAGATGTGTAAGAAATGCTTTAAGTCATAAACCCTTTTGATATATGGTATTCATACATGGCTCCCTCAAGTGGGGAGAGTATTTGGAAGCAGTGTTCAAAGCAGAGCCTTCTTAACAAAACCTTATACTATTAGATACTTGAGATTGAAAAGTGAGAAACAAAGAGAATTACACTTTTTCTCCTATAACCTCAAGAGGCTTTTCTGGTCTTTTTCTGGGTATTGAGTAGTTGTAGTCAATAATAAGCCTCACTAGAAAATTACCAGATCCTTGGTATGCAGCTGTCTCTAGGTTTCTTGCTACTTTAAGGGAAATTTACAGTACGGATAAAGAATGTTTGCAGGACATAGGTTAAGGCTGTCACCATTGCCCCACATAAGATGCTTGGTATGGCAAGTCTGTTTAGTTTACAGGAAGTAAAAATGCTGGCGCAGTGCTTAAGAGCTAATAAGCTCAGCTCTTGAAGTCACTTCTAGAACCACTATAGCCGGTGAAAAGCCTCCTGTTGACCCCTGGACTCGAAGCCAACAATGCCTTAGGACAAGGCTATATTACAGAGTTACTCCAATCCAGTGAGCTGACCTCATTTCTTCACCTCATAAGGTCTCTTAGACAAATACCTGTTTTCTTTTCCTGTACTAAAAAAGGTAGTCCTCATGCATGGCCAGGTAAATTACCAGAATATTAGAGAGATAAACTATTTCTAACCTACTTTGTTGACTTCCTTCTGCAATGCATTTCCAGTTTATTTACAGTGCTACATGGCTTTTACAAAATTAAATACTACATAGCTTTCTTCTTAGAGTATGGCCTCTAGGAAAAAACATCCCAAATATTATGGCTAAATGTTTCTTCTCCGCTCAAATATGTGTCTCTATGTGTCAGTGTGTCTGTGTGCATGTGCACAAGCCTATTTACATATTTTTCTCTAGGTATGTGCATATGCACACAAATACACACAACAGAACATTTTCGTACCAAGAGCTGAACACCAGCAGAAGAGAGATGATTCCTCTTATTCTGCCACTGAGAGCATTTAACTCTCAACATCTTACCCTGAGATTCACAATAATTACTGTTGTATTTAGAGCTCAGTCACTGGAGAGGAGAGTTTGTATTAAAAATTCTGGCTCCCTCGAAAAATGTTGGACGTACTTACTCAGAAATAAATAAAAAAATGCCTCCCATGTGATGGCGAACAACACAACCTCAAACAACTCAACCAGCAAATAATAGCATCGCTACCCTGTGGGCTCAAAAATCTGTCACCACCCACATCAGTTTTCCTTTTAACACAGCTTCAGAGCTGCTCACATATATTGTAGTGGCCTGACTTGTAACGTGTGTGTGCATTTGCATCAGCATTGTCATAAAGGGGGAGAGCTGAGGTGTGCATTAATTCACTAACTTTCTCAGAACCATGGACTCAACCCTAGGCAGTGTTAAATACAGTTTGCAGATGTGGCTGGTAACTCTCTCTGATGCTCATGGGGTGGCAAAGGCCAGGCAGAGAGCAGCATTTTGATCTCAAGGCCTGTCTGCAGTAGTCGTTTAATTATTAATGGCAACACTAGGAGGTTTTTTTTGGGGGGGTGGTTTGGGGTTTTTTTGCTTTTGTTTTTTTTTTGGGGGGAGGAAGGGTTTTGGGGTTTTTGGTTTGGGTGTTTTTTGGTTTGGTTTGGTTTGGTTTGGTTTTGGTTTGGTGTTTTTGTTTTTTTTTAACTTTGCAGCTATAGTGTAGCCAGCCCTGGGTCATTAGTTAGTGTTGCCGTCAGTAGCTGTTGGCTGGGCAGTTTAACTTGCCAAAGTAGGTGTTATGTATGCAGACATGGTGTTCAGTGGCTTGTGGGCTCTTGGAAACTAAAACTAGGCAAGCACAGCCCTGCTGCCTCTTTTTCTAGAGGTCACTCAGGTGCTCTGGTCCTGCAGAGAAGTAAGCATACATTGCCCACATTGTAGTGTTTGAGATCCAACAGACAAGCCATAAAGGAAACACTAAATGTTTTGGATTCCAAATTATTTTGCAGTAATTGCTGGGGTTTTTTTTCTTGTATTTGATTGGGGGTTTTTTGCTGTTTTTTGGCAGGTTTTTTTTACTTAAAAAAGAAAGTTGCCAGAAAAGGAGAACAAGTCATGAATAATGTATCAAAAAGAATTAGTGAGCTTATTGTCTGCCCATGCCATTTGCAAACTTGGTAGGGGGTTAAACATTTTGATTAATGCCTTATGAAGCTTGGTTTTGGGGTAAGCATTATTGTCTGGACGTTCAAAACAAGTAATGGGAGAGTTCACATTCCCAGCTGTTCACCAGGGATTTGTGCCAAGTTGTGTAACCTTTCCGTGGCACAGCTTCCCTGCCTTTGAAGTGTGCCTAGACACCTACCTGTATGTAGATGTAATGAAAATTCATGTGTCAGAAGCACTCTGAGATGAAAGGTGCTGTATGAGTGCAAAGTACTCCTGTTATTGATGTTGTAAGAGGTCAGGGACTCGTTTAAAGTGTGTAGGACTTTAGTACCATATAAACAAGAAAACTAGCAAGGTCTTATAATTGGTGTACAACATGACTGTATGTTATTACCACAACCACATTACTAATAGGGTATGCTGATGGAAATGTCCTATTTATTCTAAATGAATGTGAACTACACAGCATTTTAAATTAGATTTAGATGAAATTATGTTGAAGAAGGAAACATATCCAGAGTATACAATGAACAAATTTTTTGTTTGTTGTTACTATTATTAGCAGTGGTAATATTTTGAAGTAGTTTGTCTTGCAGAATGCACAAGCCAAATAGTAATGGTCACTGAAATACATCCAACTTTCCTGTCTAGAGTGAGCAAATCCAAGTGAGACCCTCTGTGAAGGGTTAAAAACCAAACCACACACACCTGAAGAAGTAATTTTCAGAATTTATACCTCAGTGCTGTCTCCAGAGACTTTTTTTGTAAGCAGCTTTACTTCCCTATGCATGCCAGCCTGAGCCCTCCAGCCCTAGCTCCTGAAGGGTCATCTGCCAAGCACTGGGGGTTTTCACAACAGTGCTAGGTGGGCTCTAGGCCACAAGGACAATTCATGAGACTATGCAAGAGATTAATTAGGCTTATATGTCTGTGTTAGTTGCAGCAGGAGTTAGACACCAGGCATTGCATTCACCACTCACACTGAGCATTTGCTGGCATTTCACAGCAAGCAATGCATGCTGAGATCTGGGAAGAAGTCAAAGATCTCATAAAACATTTGCAGATAAAAGCCAAATCTCAACAAAGCACTAATGTTTTTAAAGGTGACAAAGACTTACTCCTGGCAGCTAAACCAATATGTATTTGCATTTTACAGTTCTCAAGGTACAAAGTAAACAGGTTATGAAGAGCACTGGGGCTATCACCACTGGAGATTCAACATGGTACCAGAAATTATGAGAATGAACCTACTAATGAGGTGTCCATTCCCTGCAGCGTTCCACAGTGTAAATTCTACATTGCCACAGTGTAAAATACATAATCTTGAGCTAGGGCCTATGTTTTGCTTCATTTGGCAGTACTTTTGCTTTTTTCATCCTGCTCTCTGTTTCCTTCACAAAACCATCCAGTTCCCCACGTCCCACTTCCCATGGCTGTGTCAGCTTGGCTCTAAGGACTTCCCTGGACTTTCTTATGCTTCACTGTTAAGAACTGGCAGGTTTTGTACTTGATGATACCTATTAAGCATGTCTGAAGGGGTTGGCTGTCTATAGAGCTATAGAGATAGTTTATTTCCAGGACAGGTTGGAAGGAGGGAGGGGAAAACAACTCCATGCTGTACCAACCAGCCACTTCTTTTGAAGTAATTTAATTAATCTCAAAACTATACGTTCAGATGATATTTGTCCATGAGGTTGCTAGAAAATAAAACTTAGAGGTTTGTGGGGTGGAAGTGATTCTCCCTACTGGAAGACTAACTCATGGTGTAGGAGACAAGGAGCATTTACAACTTTGCCAAGCAGTCCCAGTTCCCAATCTCCAGGCTGGAGGGCCCCCTCTGGAGATACTCCAGTCATAATATCATTGGATAGCCACTGAAAAAGTGCATGGGGTAACCAAATATTTCTCATGTTTATTTCAGAGATGGGGAAATTGGCTTCTCCTCCTCATGCCAGTGAAAATCTAGAGGACTAAGACAGCATGAGGAATTGAAATCAGGAGTTGAAAATATCTCAAGCCTAATTTTAAAATGGGCTCAAAACTGAAATTTTGAAAGGGATTTGAACCACAGTGTTCTGCATCATGTTGAGAAATCCCTGAAGTTAAAACTTTTGGTTGTGAGGTGAACTGACCATTTGATTTGTTTTGGGGCTTTACTTGTTTATTTCTTTTGGCTGCCTCTTTCCAAAAACCAAGAAAGCTGATTTCTCTTCACATTTGCTTTGGTCTGAACTGATTTATTTTTAATCTTTGCTCATTTTGCTGCTGCCTGAAGAATTTGGTTGTATACAAAGGCCTATATGACATGACCAATCTTATGACTGAAGATAAGTGTCTTTTTATATGCAAAGAAGGCATACACTCAAGGCTCCAGCTCTGAAAGTGCAGATTCTATCTGTTCCTATCTTGATCCTAGACCAGAGATTTCTCTGTCTGAGTTTCGTCAGTTCTAAAATAGTGATGTGTTTCACAAGGCAGTTACAAAGTATATTCCTTCATATTTGTAAAACATGGATGTAAGTTACTGTATAAATAGAAAATTTAAATATATCTGCCAGCTCATGCAGAAAACTCCATGCAGAAAACTGAGCAATTCCAAACAGATTTTGCTTTGCATCTACTTTGAGAAATCTGTGATGTTCTTAAATAACATATATTATTGCTGAACTCAATTCCAGTTTAAATGACATATCAGAACATGCATTTCTTTAAAAAGAAATGGGGGAAATTTGTAACTATCTTAGATTTTAACAAGCTAATTTAATCAGCTACTGCTACCTCATCTTCTTTGTACTTGGAAACGTGTGGATTTTGGGGTAAGGGAAACAGGAATGTTAATATGTAATTAGATCATCAGATTGCACTTCCTTCTGCTTGCTTGATTTTCTACTGACATGATATTGCTGTAGCTATGCTTTTAGGCATCACCACTGCCTTTTCAGATAATAATTAGATAGACAATTAAAAAAGAATCATCATAAGAATAAGAGATGCAAATGACCCATGCATTTCAGTGTCCCAAACAGCAAAGCTCTGCAGTTCTCCCATCTTCTGTCTCCTCCATGGTATCACCTCTCTTTCTGATTTTCCACAGGACATCACTACCTTGCTATAGAGTTTTTCCACATGTGCAGTTTTTCTTGATGAGTTCCTTTCTGATGTAATGCAGAATAAAATAGCCTGCATGAAGCATTAACTAAGAATATTTCCGGGTTTAAATATGCGTTTTGTTCCAAAGAGGGCTGAAGTAGAGCATTGTTATTTGCAAAGACGCAGTTGATTCCACAGCCTTTCCAAGAGCATTCCTTAAAAAAGGGCAAAGGAAAAATACTGAAGAGTAAGGAGCAGTTTGTTGAAAAATAAGTGCCACAAGAGCATGAAATCTCAAGTGCCCTTTTAATTATTTTCCCAAAGATGATGCAAAAAATTCTCTGTTCATGTTTTGGCTGAAGTGTTGCCGTTGGAGAAAGGGTGGTCACTGTTGCCCATGTCCAGTTTGCTTTACTGATGTAGTGGTTCAGCAAGAGTTCAGCTTTTAGTGTTGGAAGTGAATAAACTGCAAGACACTACTTATTTTCAAGTGTTTTGCTTCACATAGTATTTCTGCATTGTTATGGCAGTTTTTTCCAACCCTTTTCAATTTTTACAGCCCAGAAAATTTTTGGTGGAGGTGCAGAGAAAATGAACATGCATGGGAGCTGGAGAGCATACATGTTTTTATATTTTTTCATTACCTGTTTCCAACTCCTCGTAAACGTTCCCTAAGGTCCAGGGTTCTGTGGGGCTGAAAGCTCACTAAACCAAAGCACGTGCTAGTCTGCTGACAAATACGTTTGAAAGTCTTTTGTCTGGGAGATTGTCTGTCTTCTGGCCTTCTTACCTATGTTTTGTGCTTAAATTAGTGAATGAAGTCAGATAAAGGCTACACCTGATCTTTAATGTGCAGGCATGGTTTTAGCCTGTGCTGGCTGAAGAATGCAGTGGTGCCTGCCAGCCAAGACTGGTTTTTTTTTCTTCATCAAGTCAGATGTGCTTCATGTGTAAGTATAAGGGGTGCAACCATGTCACCCAATGTTCATCCCTTGTTTTTTTGAAAGATGGTGTTTGACATCTACTGCCCTGAAAATGTAGGGATTATATCTAGATTTTATTGGGCTCTTTCCTGTTCACTTCCTACTCCCCCCTTCTTCCTTCTGCTGCATACCAGTGACCATTATCTTATTTTTGTAACCTCTCTGTTATCATACAGTAGCTGTTGTTCCTGTAGCCATGGGCAGCTGAGGTAGCTCTGATCCACCTCTGGCAGCTTCCCTCCTCAAGGCAAGGGCTTTCCTTGCCATAGCATACCAACATGATCCTAGAACTTGGCAGCCTTTGATCTCAAATCTGCTGTCCTGCAGATGCAAGACAGATTCTTGAACAAGTCCATCATTGCCATTTCCTCTGTCAGCATCTTACCAATTAAAAAACCTTTAGGCCATTTGAAAAGAAAATTAATTGTTAGCAGCATCACAGGGTGGGAAGACACTTCACATTTTAGGTTCTGTTGAGAGGGGAAGAAATGTCAGTTATGCAAGAGGAAAGATTATAGCAATGAAGCATTTTTAGCTTGGACGGAAAAGGGAGTTTGATAACCATCTGCAGTTGTATGAACTGTGGTGCGGTCATGAAAGAGAGGAAAGGGGAAACAAGGCTGGCTAGGTCACTGCTGTGGAGAAGAGTATAGGCAGGAGCAGTGAGAAAGATTGGGGTGGTAAACACAGTTTAAACTGAAAAGATTTCCAGATTATTTTCTAATAAAAAAGCAGTTTTCCCTCTCACACATTACGTCTTTCTAAAATGTGGCACAAAGACAGCTGATTTTTAGACAGCATTAGGTGGTGGTGGTGGTATTTTACATAGGCTCAACTGCATCCCTGAGTCACTGAAAAGAAAGAGTGTCGTGATCACTGTAAAGTGCTGCACACGGTGGGTCAAACCTGAAGACCACATTTGGTGAGGGAGACAAGCCACTTGAGAACCACATCCTCCTCAAAGGCATTCGGTGCACTCTAGAAGGGCATTGTAGTTATGGGCCCTTACTAAGCTGAAGTATAAAAAAGCCTGCAACTCAGGGGTGAGAAATTTCCATTAGTAATGATTGGTGGTCATGATACAGTTTCCTCACAGCACCCTGTTTTTTCACACGCTGCCTCCCAGATTCAGCATGCAGAGAGCACTTGCTAGGGAGAGAAACCAGAGCTACCTCTCTAGTAGAAGTATTAACTGAATCCCTGTCTTGTTCCCTTTAGAACCATGCTCTGGAAGCAGCATGCCTGTTGCTACCCGGCTGAGCAATACACTCTGATGGGGTCTCCCTGGCAGGGCTGAGGGGAAAAAATCCAAACAAAATGAGCTTATCAAAATGCAGGAAACTTTCCAATATAAGAGGACTGCTGAGATGTCCTCAGTGTGGAAATAGGGGAGATCTAAACTCTGCTTTTTAGCTGGAGGCTTGCTGAGCTTTTTAAAGGCATAAGCTGCCATGAAAGAAGACTTGGCAAGTGCAGGGGCTGTTTCAGTCCTGTGGTCCCATATGGTGTATGCCCACAGTGCTGCACACTCTCTTGACCTTTCTCACCTACCCTTTTTTGCCTTTCCAGTTCAGTTCTTTGGCTCCTTTGCTTGGTTGTCCCATGGGTGCTGGAGTGTATTAGTTACTCAGGCATCTCTGTGGCTTTGTTACCAGGCTGGAGCTGCAGTGCAGCACCTCTCCCTAACTGCTACCAGGGAGCCCATCCATTTTGCCCTCATCCTATTACTGGCTTGGGTAATTTATTCCATCAGTCCATCCCCCTTCCTCCTCCATGGTGGCATTTTGGAGATGACTTTGAACATTAGAATTATTTGCAACCCACTCAGCCCAAGAGGCCAGCTAATAAGATGAGTTCAAACCAGCCACCAGCTCTGCCCAACAGAAGTGAAAATGCCAGATGAGGTACTTGACATCTCTGGTCATTTTTCTCTGCTCTTCAGTAGCACATAACAACTGGCAATGTGGGCCTCCAAATTTAGTGTGACAGCACTGTCAGCTTCCCCTGTAGTTATGTTGGGTCATAATGATTTTGCAATCTTAAGTATTCACTTTAAAAGAGGAGGAAAATCCAAACCACACAACATTTTCAGATAATTAAAAACACCAAAGGTAGTCATCCACTGAAAGCTTTTTAGTCACAGGTAAACACATTTTTTACATGCTTCTTTAATACACACATGCACATGTACATAATGTGTTGTGAGCAGGAGCCTGCGTTTATAGGAGAATTATACACTGAGTGGTGCTAAAGTACTGTCTTGATTACTGCTGACTTGCAAGACAAAATGGTCAAGGAAATGAGATGGGCTGTAACTGCACATGTACCTGATGTGTTGCTTATAGTTTGACCCACCTCTGGTTACATGTTGCATGTGGAAATGCTGTTTTGTTTTTGAATCAATGGTTTTGTGCATGGATTTTATCTTTTCAAAAAGTGACCTTGAGAGCACTCCTGATCACTGCACCACTGTTCTTTATATACTTGTGGGCAGTCATTTTGCTTCAGAGTGTTTTATTTCAAAGCATGAAGGCATGACGACCTTTCAGCATTCACAGTCTTGTTCTTATATGAGCTTTCTGAGATGCAGTCAACGGTCTACTGGTTAGGACATGCTCCAGCATTGTAATAGTCTTGGGAAGAGCTTTCGTCAGCAGTGCCTTCTGGATCTAATATATAAGTAGTGTGGGGTTTTTTTGTTAATACTGTGCAGAGGCCAGTGTTTCTCTCTTTAAATAGATTTATGATAAATGACAGCAGGTATCCTGCTTGACATTTTCTTATTCTAGGCTTGACCTGCCGGTGAGCTTTGAGTTGCCATCCAGAAAAGGCCAGTGTCGTTGTGAGCTAGTTTTACCAAATCACAGCATGCCATTTTTGTCAGCTGCAAGCTCCTACCAGTTTGTGGGTGGTTGCATCACTGAGGAGAAAATAGCTAACGAAGGCACAATCATTGCCTCGGGACTTTGTCAAGGAAACCTCATGTGAAGTTACATATCTGTGATTTTGAGCTCCAAGAGTTTGGTCGTGCTTGCTGCCATCTGCAGATGTGGGGTCTGTTGTCTTCTGTGTGCACCCAGGGATTTGAAAGGGGAAATGAGTAGTAAGAAAGAGGGGTTTAGATCAAGCTCTCTGAAAGGGAAAAGCCATCTTTGGCTTCAGAAATACCAGAACATTCCAGAAGTCCTGGGTCATGAAAGCTTTTCACCACACTAGAAGGGCTGAAATGCTTACAGTAAAAGTGACTGCAGGGCTGTAATTTCATCACTAACAACTTGCTGAATAACAAGCTAGAATTTTTTTCCCCCATCATCCTGCTGGAAGTCTGAAGTAGACAAAAGAGGCATGCTAGTGCAAGTTTAGCTTAATGAGAAGGCCATCAGGTTCTGTATGACCAGCATTGAGATGAATGTTAAATCAATACTTGTCCAGCTGGTGATAAAAGATAACCTGCGCTTAACTGTAGAAATAAATGGAGGAAAAAATATGAGTCACTAATATCCTTGATCATTTTTCAAGAACAGAGAAGAATAGCAGCAGCATGTGAAACGAATACAGTCTCTTGAGAACTCTGAGTATGGAGTGCTGTGACAAGAAATAAGCAAATTGCCTGGACAGGGAAGTGGTTGTGTCTGCAGCCAGAAGAACAAAGAATATTTGAGTTTGTTGTTTCAGTTTTTTTCGCTCTTAACACACTTATAGCATTAGGGAACCCTAAGCACTGTTCTACTTTGCTGTTGACACAGCATAGGGGTGAGGGATGCACAGAGAGATTGGAACCATTACAAAAAGGGATTAGTAGCTGTTTTGCAAGAGGTTACTATTGCAACTTCTGGGAGCTGGTTTCAAAGGCAACTGAAATCATGAGTGTCTCTCGTTTGCTTTCCACGAAGAATAGTGCCTCTATAGTCTCTTGATGTTTAGAATCAAATACCTCTACAGTTTCCTTCTTTCTGCTTTGACCAGATAAGATTCTATAACCTCTAATCTTCTGTGTATATCCCTTTGTTTTGCAATTCCTTTGTGAAAGAAAGAAAACAATCATTGAGAAAGAGAGAAACAGAGTATAAAAATAGGGACCTGCACTCAATTCAAACCTTTTTTTTGTCTTCCACTGAATCCCTGTGTGGCAGTGCAGTGATGCAGCACCATAACCAACAGTCTGGTATCTGCAGCCTGCCAAGCTGAACCCTGAAGGATCAAGCATCATCAATCTCATCTTTTACTGTCTGTTTTTTGGCTCTTTGTTTATACATATTTATTTAAAACTGGGGATTTTTTTTTTCAGCCCTTGGCTGAGGCTTCCCATGCACAGCTGTAGTTCGTGGCCCTGGACAGCTCCTGTCCCTTCACCTTGTCATCCTACCTCCTATTTACTGCCTTTTTTTTAGTCCACAGTAGCCTGTGAGCTTCAAGTACTGTTTCTCTTCTGTCTCCTCTGCTTTTCCTTGTCTGTGCCTGTCCACAGGGAGCCTCTAAGGCACATCCCCTTGCTGTTGGCAGACAAACATCCCATTGTAAGTGCGGCAGCAAGGTGCCCACTGCCTGCCCCCAACAGATTCCTTCCTTGCAAACAAGAGGCCTGGTTCAGCAAAATAAATGCTTAATTAGAAATCTATTTTATGTTTGCAGGCTTTAAGTGTAGGCCTCACTTAAGCTCATGCACAGGTGTTTATCTCATGTGAGACAGCCAGACTTCAAATGAAGTATGTGAGCTTTGTAAAGCTGCAAGGCTTTTATCTAGCATAAGGTCCATGCTTGCCTCTTCATCCTCCAGACATGCAGTTGTGATACCAGGCAATGTGCTCCCCAGCTGTATGTGTTCCTCTTTCCACATCCCACCATGTCAGAGCCAGATCCAGGTCAGTCTGATTTGGATACTTTTTCTCTAGGACTGGCATGTCATAGTGCTGGTGACGCATGGCTGTGACTGCTTCACCACTTGACCTGTGGCTCCCTCTTTTCCTCACCCACGTGGCTTGTTTTGAATTCCTGCTAAGCATGATGCCGTGTAGGAGAAGCAGTGAAATTTTTGTCCCTGCATGCCAATGTCTGATGACACATGGTAAATGCCTGGTGTCTTCACTGGTGGCTTTTACAAATGAAGGTCAGGGTGATTATTCTCACTAAGTCTTAAAGCCAATTTCTGGATCACAGACGAGAATAACATTGCCTGCATTCCCCACGTGCCTGTTCATCCTGCTGGTAGGTCTCATTGCTGTGGCTGAGCAGGAATGTTTTCTTACCTGCACGGCCAGAGATAAAGATGTTGGAGTGCTGAGAGAATCTAATCTCAACAAAGCCCCTTTTGGATCAGAGAGCACTTCTGTTCTTTGGCATATTCTTTCAGAGATAATCCTTTGAGGAAACCTGGGAGAAGCACGTCAAGCTCAGTCAGTTGTACGTGGGCATGAATATAATGTGCAGAGAGGTCCAGGTGTTGCAAAGATGCTCACTGTAGGCTTCAGACAGAAACATGCCCATTGTGAACTTGTGCTTCACTCGAGAGACTTTGATGTTCCTGACCGTTTTTAACATTATAAATATTTTTAAAATGCTATATATAATTTGTCTTCAGACATTTTCAGGTCATAACTAAACTACTAGGCTTGTTCCAAATTAGGGATGGATGGCATGAATAGCACAGTGTGAGTCAGACCCATCACACGTTCTAAATTAAACTTGTGCTGAGCCAACATTGATCTTAAGACTCTTTCTGAAAATCTCCCTACCTTACAGAAATTGCTGATAGTGTTTCTACAGAAGTTGATAATGAAGAAAAAAATAAAGCAGAAGCATGGATGACAACTGTATGATGGGAGGACTCAAAACATGCAGCTAGGAGAAAGTATTCTGAATAAACAAGTTAGTGAAATAACAGCTTCAGTAGCAGGTAGGTTTTGCCTTGCCTAGCACTCTTAGGAGTTCAAATTGCAAACTTTCAATGTTGCTGAAGCAGGGTTGTCTCCTAATGAATACAGATGGGTGTTTCCCTACCTAGGCATTGCAAGCCGCCTGAAGTATTACCAGAAAGGGCTCCTGTTTTCTGGGTGGGGAAAAAGAGGAGTTATGAGGGTAACATAAAGATCAGAAGATAGGAGGTCTGGGAGGATTTATCTGATGATCTGTCCCCCTGTAGAGGTAATATATGCTTTAAGTGAGATTTCACTTGGGATACTTTGCACAGTTCTGGCCATACATACTTAAGGCAGGTCAGTTCAAACTAGTTCAAAAGATTTGGCAAAAGGAACCCTAGCTATTGATTTCTCCATTTTTTTTTCATCATCCTGTCTGAGAAGGTGAAATGGAAAGGTTTTGGTTTCTGTAGCCCAGCAAAGACAGGTAGAGTGTGATTAAGGTGGTTCTCTGTGAGGGAGATGGGATCATGTTTTCTGATGGGAAGATGGTAACCTGCCTGCAAACAAGAGGAAACTGAGTAGCAACATATGACTGTGAACAGACAATGAGTGCTTTTAAGCTGGAAATTAGGAAGGCTCGCGGCTACCAGAAGAATGAGACTCTGGAAAGAGCAGGGTCAGGAAAGCCGAACAACTTGTTTTTAAGATTACATTAATGAAAGTCATGCTATTGCAGGTGTGCCTGGAGCACCACAAAGGACTGAAGCCTACATCCCTGCAAGTTGTTTCCATTGCCTTTGTGAAGGGAAGATAGCAAACTTCTTAATGTATCTGAATATGCCATGGTTCTAAAACACTTGTTTTTCAATCTTTCTTCTTTCTTTAAAAGAGGTCATTGCTTTCTTGAGACCATCACAAACCCTGGTCTCTCATAGGAATGATTCCCAAAAATGCACAATGTCCCCTCACCCAGGGACACAGAGGCAGGGGGTTGCTTCTGCGGAGCTGACATTTCTGCCTCTGCTGCTGCTGCTGGCACTGGCAAACAAACGGAGCTCTGTTCATTTTCTGCTCCAGCAGAACAAGCAGGGGGTGGGGAATGGGACAGAAGAAGGATGAGCTCAGGGATGGACGTTACTCGATTGAATGAGAAAAATATAATGACAGAAGAAAATGTATATTCAGGTTCGAAAAGAAATTCATTCAATGATACATGTCAAACACAATTTGGAAGGGTTTGCTAATGCCCTTTTATTGCTGTTCATGGGACAGCTTATCTGTTCATTTTTTTCTGTTTTGCATGCTAATGATAAATCAAAGCTGATCGTCTTGTCATTGCCATTGACCCTGAGTTAGGACAATCTAAAAACATAAAATACCTTCCCTTTTTCTCATTGCTTATGTCTTCTCCCAATGTTCCAAATAGTGAGCTGCTGTTGTGATATGAAAATCCTTTTATAGAGGGAAGCATGCAGACTGTATTGAGAGCACTGGAAGAGACATGCTTATCTACTGTCGGCCACTTTGAAAGTCTCAGTCTGTATATTTCCATCCCTATGAATTGTGTTGCTTTGGTCCTTCTGAAAGCAAAGCAACCATTATTGCAGTAAAGAGAAAAAATCTATTACAAGTTTTACAAGACACAGTACTTTCAAAAATGTGGCATTTTAGAAGTTTGGACATTAAATTCGTTGGTCTCTGCATAACTGGGCTACTAAGAAGCCGTATTGGTGGTGGTGTTCTAGTAAGTTAAAAATATTATTTAAAAATGCTTTTGTGATGTCACTAGAACAATGCATGCTATAAGGAGAGCAAATGCTGAAACATGAGAGCCTTAACTCTGTGTCTGAGAGCTTCAGCATTTTCAATCGGGTGAGTCGAGGTTGAGGGAAAAGGGACTTTCATTTGAGTTGGGGGCTTCGGGATTCTTTTTAGTGTCACCACATACGTGCAAGTGTTTGAGCAATAATGAAGTACAATCCAGTTACTCTGCTGACAGCAAAGGGAAGCAAAAGGCCAGACCATGAGGTGTATCCTACCTGCTCTGACCTGTGGCCATCATCTGGACCTGCTCCTTCTTCAGCCCTGTTGAGGAGAAATGGCAATGGCCAGGGAGAGGGGTAGGCAAAATATTTGCTTCATTCTGTCACTGCTGTATGTGCAAAGAGGTGAATCCTCTGGCCTTTCTGAAGGCTGTTAGGTTGACCTTTTTTTTTTTTTTTTTAAATCAGGGCAATGTTCATTTTTCCACAAATAAAGTGGCAGATCTGTTTATTGTATACTTACATCCTAGACTCAGGAAGGTTGAGATCTCCCTGCAGCATAGCTGGAGGAGTTCCATTTTCATCTCTAATGATCACTCCTCATTGCTAGACTGATATATGGGAAAATGGGTGCAGTTTTGGTGTTTTCCTGGATATTTTCATTCACTGGATAGTCATTATGATCCCTGTAACCACAGATAGGTAGTACTGCCCTTAGAAAGTAGAAAACTGATTTTCTTTCTTCCCCAGCCTTTTTAAAAGACTGGTCTTTTTCATTCACTCTTGGTAGTGAATTAGAAACCTGCTGTATCATTGTTAACTAAGTGGAATAAAGACAGTCTGGAAATAGAAAGGGCTGCAGCCTGTGCAGATAGATGTCAGCTGTTGCTCAATGTCATTATGAAACTGTGAAGTCATCGGAAACAGTTCACACAGGGAACATGAATGTTGGGCACAATGCTGGGTTCCCAAACTGAAAATAGAGAGATAGGAACCTGGGTCAAACAAAGAATAAGAGTATCACATAACATAAAAGTGGATCCAGTTCTTTTTAGGTCACTGGAAGTTTTTGGCTGTCTGTAATATCTGATACCCACAGAAAAGATACATGGAGGTCCATGACCAGTAAGTGCACTCTTAATCCAAGATGGTCCACAGAGTTTTGCTATGCTTAGTGGGAACTTTCTCCACATTAACATTGAAGCCATGCAAAAACATGACCCTTGAAAATGAGCAGGAGGAGGAGATTTAGGAAAGGATAACTTATCTTGTTAATGACACCAAGGAATAAGACACTCCAGAGAAATCCAATAGCTTCAGCAGTAAAGATCCCTTTAGCACTGTCAAGGATGAAAAGGAGAGCATTTAAGAAAAGGGGGCAATAAATTTGCTTTCCAACTCCTTTATCACCCATTGCATAAAAAAGCCTGAGGGAACAAGATCTTACAATTGGAAAGAGTCTTAATGGCCCAAAACTCAGCCCAGACATTGGAACAAAAGCTATAGTCATCACATTTCTTTGCTTTCCGGACAAAGAACGTATTATGTAAAAAGGAGAATAAAACTCAAGAGCCTGGGATATGCCAATAAGCAAACCTCCCTTTACTCAGACAATAAAAGAACAGATCAGGAGAGAGGACTTAATGCAAGACTTCAAACAGCAGCCTGTTAACCTATCAGACCATTATGGGTTTGAGATGAAGATCCACCAGTTTCTCACCTACAGGAGATGACACCATCTGTGCCCTTTGGAGTTTCTTTTGTAACATTAAAGCCAAAGATTCCACAACTTCCATCAGAAATTAGTTGTAAAAGTGGGGGTTATCTCCTTATTCAAATAACATGATTCAGCTTCTTTTTTTTCAATAACGTTGAAATTACTGCTGAGTGCTTATTGCATAGTAGTGGTGTTTCTGAAGAAAGAGAAAAGAATAGAGAAGTTAGCAGTTCAAATACTTGTTATTGTATTACTGCCTCAACAATATTTCTGTATCACCAGGACTTGTTTGCCCTAGACAGAGAAGTCAGCAGTGAAGGACAAGGTAGCTGACACTTACCATTGACAGAAAGACACAGTGTGTAAAAAAGTATTTTTACTTATGAACTAATACCAGATAATCCTAATGAGGCTGCAGGATGTCAACTGTGGAAAGCAGCAGCCAAATCTCACAGATTTTCATAAAACTTAACAAAATAAGGCAAAGAATGGTCTTTTCTTTTAATGCTCCAATAGCCTGGTATTTATTTGTAACTGAAGGGTACTTCTGTGAAGAAATCATTAGTATTGTAATAGTAAGATGCAGAGCTCCCAGGGGAGATGAGGAAACCACTGCATCTGCCTTTAATGAATACCCAAGGAGTGCTCTCTTTGATGCCTCCATTGACATAATTTTTGCCCACTGATGGAAGGCTAGTGCTGGGAAAAACAAGCAAAAAGACGATTTTCACTATACAGTAATGTGAGATGTTTTCTGGGAATAAAGCTCAGATTAAGCTGATCCCTCATAACATTAATCCCATGAAAATGAAATCTAAGGTAGTGATTCAGGCAAGCACATAGTTTCTGTTTGAAACTCTAAATTGAGAGCTACTGTCTGTGAATAGTTCTATTTTCTACAATTTTCTAGGATGGTAAATGTTTATGTTACCTACTGAAGAATAACAATACATATAACTGACTATACCCATTCTTAACATAGTTAAAGGAGGAAGGCTAGTTAAGGCCATGAACAGGATGCTTTGAAGCTACAGCTACATTTTACATTTCTATTTTAAAAATACATAAAGGACCAATGTTTCAATATTCTATTGTCTCAATTATATCTATTAGACTAATAGCAGAAAGAGAAAAATGCATTAGTCCCCCCAAATCCACTAACAGTGAACAAGCTTTAGATCAAAATTGTGAAGGCTATATAACACCTGTAGAGAGCAAGCAGCATCATTTGTAGTATTATGTTTCAGAAAAAAAATTAGAGAAAAAAAGTTGCAGATGATAAGATGATATAACCCTGCACAAATGTACAGTTACACTTAAAAAAAAAATAAAATTCATCCCAAATTGTTTACTTGATTTATCTACATTTTAGGAGTCCATGCTTCAGACTTTTGCTATCGAATTTCAGCATCTCTTACATAGCATATGTGCAGGCTTAGGGATACCAGAGCAAAGTTTAAGATAAAAATTAAGTGTCCTTTATGCAGTGAAAGGGATTTTTTCATTACAATATCTTGGCTGCATTACTGTGTCGGTGACTAGAGAATTTAGACTTGAAGAAAGGACACTTTATGGGTTTCAAACAAGCAAATAACAAGTTCAGTTACAGCATTCATTATTTTAACACCGTGTTTCATTCTAGATCACTTCCACTGTAGTTACTTAGTATTCTGAACACCCAGCATATTCTGTTTAAAGAGAACCACAGGAAGTACTAATTGTTTTATTCTAATGTTCTTTCTAGTTTGCATGACACTGCAACTGTAATTCCTTGTTTGCAGTTACAGTGGTAGTCAGAAAAGATTGTTTCCTCCAGAAACCCAAAGACCCACCTTTTCAATGGAGCTCATTGCTTCTAAAATTTGTGCTTTGCCTGCTAGCAAACATCTGCCTCCAATTTATATGCAGATGCTCTTGATCACATGTATCTGAGTCATGTTTCTTCTGGAAACATAGGCAATGAATTCTCTAAATATCGAGCTGACCTGATGTTGTACTGAATGGCTGCTTATTTGCTGCTTCCTGTGCTGGGGTACAACTGATGGCAGCAATGCTGCTGTGTTCTCAGCTTATATGGCAGCAGTGGGGTAGTTCATAGCCCAATGTGCAATAGCTTTTGAGATAAAAAGTGATAAAAATACATTCTTCAGAGACCCTAACAATCTTAAGGAAATTCCCTCTCTTCCACAAAACACACCTTCCCATCCCCTTTCCAGGTCTCAGCACTTCTTACTCAAGCAGCACCTAGTTTCTTCCCTTCCACAGCCATCACCAGGAACCACTGGGGATTATTTACAGTGCTGACACTCTTGCTCTCACATGGGCCCCAAAGCTATCTCTGTCAACTCCAGCATAAGAGGGCAGCTAACCTTGGCAGAATTGTACCGGTGAACTGGGGAGCAGTGACAAACGAGGATTTAATGACACCACAATCCCCTGCAGCTACTTCCTTTTTGGAAAAAGTCATTAGTGTTAAAGCTAAGTTCTGCTTAAGTAATTGGTTTACTTTTGAGGTCATCAGCTGAAGAAGTAAAAGTTAGGGACAGAAGTGCTGTAAACAAATAATATGATAATTATAATTCACTGCTGAATGTTTGTCCTAGTTAAGAACTCTGTGTTCAGATTTTTCTTCACTGTTAGCGACTGTCAACATTCCACCTGCCCTATCTAATAGGTACAGTTGTGTGATGCAAGCCACTTGCTCCTTTGCTCAGTTATTTCTTCCCTGTTCAATGAATACCTACCCAATCTAAAAATAAATGTGAATTAGTCTGTAAATAGTATGTTTGGGCTACAGGCTGTTAGATAGAAACAAATTCAGCCAACCATTGTGTATGTGTGATAAAATGAAATCTGTGCATTGATTTTTTTCCCTGCATTGAACTCTAGGCCATCTTGTATTTCTGGCTACTGCTAGAACAATGAGGCTGTATCTGACAGAAGTGGACTTTAAAAGACAGAATATAAATATTTGGAATGTGCCCAGGGAAACAAGTCTTACTTCTTCCTTTTTGCAATAACACTCAGTCCTGCTCTTCGCTGAAAATTTGCCAAAATTCAAGTTGTTGGTTTTGAACTAAAGAAGCAAAGCAAATGAGAAAATGTGCCACCTTGAAAACACATCTCCTGCTGTGAATGCAACAGTTCAGTAGCAGGGACTTGATCCTGAGTGTTGTGTGGTGTCAGGGGTAGAGGAGGCTCCTGCAGAGCCTGGGAGCTGCACGACTGAGCTCCGGAGATCCATCCCTGCAGCTGTGTTGCAGCAGACCTGGCACACTGAGGTAGCTCGCTCTGAAGCTGCCATCCTGCACATGCTTAGAATTTGAGGGGCTCATTCAGACTAAATAGAAAACTCAAAGCAATGCATGAAGCTGAAGTACCTACTTTCCCCACCACACCAAAAGGGAGGCAGCGTTTGCCCTGCCTGAGGGTGCCTGTGGCTGGTGTTGCACCATTACTGTTTCTGTGCTTTCCTCTCAGTGAGTGTGAGTGCTGGCTGCTGCGGGCTGCAGAAAGCGTGCCTCGCCTGGGGCTGGCTGGGGACTCTGCAACTTGTGTGCTGCAGTGAGGAGATTATGAGCTCTGGGTAAGCACCTTTAACATCCACCAGGCTCCCATTTTGTTTGTAAGCCCAGTCTCCTTCTGCTATCTTAATTGCCTCCACATTCCACATTTGGCTGTAGTTGCAAGCTGTGATGTTGCAAGGGTGTCCATAGAAGGTTACTAAACCTTGATGACCCTTGGTTATCGGGGAAAACTTATCTTGCCAGCTGTTTTCAAGGGAAGAAGAGATGCAGGAGGCAAAGCTATGTCAGTGAAGGTCCCTGAATATTTTAAAGGCCCCCAAATTCCCTGGCAAACAGTGATCAAAAGGAAAAATTTCCAAAGCTAGGGAAGGCAAACAGCATTTTTTGTTTTGTCTAATTCTGTTTATTTCTTGTGCAACTGTAACAGAAACTTTTGAAAAATCTCTGTGCTATATATCAGCCATATCTGCTCCTGCATTTACAAACCACCAAATGCATAGAAGATGGAAAGTATAGTGCTCCAACAAATGAGGATGGTTGTGTATGTATGTGTAAGTAAAGGCAGGCATCTAGGATTGGACAGGGATAGGAACTGCTCTGACTAGACACTTGGACCACAAGATTCTACTTCCTTATATGTTAGCAAACTGAATTTTTGTGTGAAAGAACTACATCTTGGGGCTGCTGGAAGGAGGGAAAAAGGTTAATCCCTAAATCTATCTCAGGCAGAGGGAAAATAAAGAAATACAGGTCCATATACAAACTCAGTTTTCTGGCAGGCATAAAACTCTGAAAACTTTATAAGTCTGTATCATCATCTAATAAAAAAAATGAAACACTAAAGTTGACTGGGCACACAGGAACTCTGGGGTAGCACCAAGCAGATCCAAATTTGGAAGCCTGTTTATTCATTTTTTCTCTTTCACATGTTGATGTTATCAGCAATGACTTCAGAGTCAGATTTTAGGTTAGTATTTATTCATTTGTAAACCTACATGTTCAAATAAGTCATTTTCAGCAGTTAACTAATTACTAGCATGGTGTGATTTATGCAGTGTTAGCATCACTTAAGGATGATGTGTTCTACTCCCTCCTGTGAAGCTTTGTTTCAGGCAGTAGAGACATTGTCTGCAGTACTTCTTCCATTTTACCTAAATTCTTATTTCATCTTGGCTTAACCTGATTTTCACAAGGCCCTGGTTTGTGTTTGTCTCTTTGCACAAACTACAGCTAAATTAGTGTCTGTGAGGCAAGGTCATGTGATGTTACGTGTTGCCTTGGGACTCTGAAACCTCCATCACTCAGCATAAACCAAAGAGTTTCAGCTCCAAGAATCTGGAAGTTTTCTCACTTGTGAGATGTTTTGATTCCTGCCTCAAAGCCACCAGCATGTTTGATACCATTTGGCATCTCCATTCAAGTGAAGAAAAACACTTGAAATTGTGAAACATGACAATATTAAGATACAACCTTTGCCAATGATGTCTAATCCAATAAATTATGTGAAATTTCTGTCTTTAACTCCCAAGTATAAGTACTTCTAATGGGATGACCAAATCCATCAAGTCCATGACTTTTTCCACAGCATGCAAGAGCCATAAACTTTAGAAATAGTTTAGTTTTGTCTTTTACTAATTTTAAAGCAGCAAAAAGGCATCATGTGCTTGAGTGGTGTCTTACAAGTAGTCTGCAAAGTAATCATGGTTGATGTCAGTGTGGTCTTGGTACCATGCTTGAGCAGATGCTTGTAGTGCTCTACTGATTTCAAAGCAGATTTGTGCATGCCTCAAGAAATTATTTCATGGTCTAGCTTGGAAAAACTCGGTAACAATGAAGTGTTGGATGTGGTTCAGAGGTAAAATAGCAAAAAGCACTGAGCATGGTTTAGGGATCCAGTCTCAGGTGAGCACTTTATTGTGTCACAGCCTGGGAAGCCAAAATGCTTATTGTTTCCAATATGATCTGCCATGAGTATTACTGAAATAATCTTTCTTGTTTTTCTGTGCAGCCCTTTCCACAGTACTTCCTACTCATCTGTGCTTCTCTGCTCTTTCCTTTGGCACCTTCACCTGACTCTCTCCCATTTTCCTGATGACCATTGTGTATAAACTGTTTAACAAGCTGCTGGCCTGCCAGTGCTCTGAGCTGCTCATTTGCATGAGCTGATTTGTCTAATGTCTTGAATTCATGAATAATCTCTTGAGTTCACTGCTGACATCAGTTTCCTTTTCAGTGCAATTAATTTTATCATCTGCAGTGAATACTCCCTGGCAAAGCTTAAAGTCTTGGATTTCCTCTTGCCTTCTTTCGTTGAGTATGTATTGCACTTCACTGTTCTTTACTGCATAGCCTGTCCCTTGATAGTCTCCTTCACAACTTTTTTTTATTAGTTTTCTGCTTTATCATAACCATCTGTTATCTTGGACTCCACTTTTAACATTCTCCTTTGTAATCATACCTGTTTCACAGGCTTTCTGATTGGTACTGCTGGATGACTGTATTTCTGATCTCTCAGCCTGCTACAGAAGAAACCCAGCATCTGCTCATGCAAATCTGTGCCAATGCTGTGTTTATTAGTCCCTTCAAACCACAAAATTTTTCCTCGAAACAAGTATTGTCAAAAGAGAAATGAGACTGAGTGGGATAGCCGGTAGCAGCAACACATCCAAATGAACATACATTATTTTGCAGTGTATCCTGTATATCATTCAAATACTTCTTGGCATATGCACAAACTGCCCAGGACATGTGGCTCTGCTACCTTGCCTTCTGTCCAGCTGCCTGCCTCTGTAGCCCTCTGGCTGCTCTGCTTCCCCTAGTGACAGTATTTGTGTTGACATTGCTGTGGCAGTTCCTGGTAACAGGATCTGCTATTTACATGTACCGCAGGACACGACTCCTGCCCTGGACCTGCTGTCCAAGTAGGGTCTCTTGCTCCGTGTGGTGAACTTGTGCAATTATTTATATGAAAGATACAAAGAGTCAAAACCTTGTCAGAAACGGAGTAGGACGCTGTTGATTTGAAATTTTTTAAGTTAATATTATCCCAAGTTTCTTTTAATCAGTAAAAAAACATTCACTGTACTGGATCTGGATAGAATTCATGGGGATAATCGGCAATTACAAGCAGATCACAATTACTAATTCACTGCAACATTCCTGGAACATACTGTTTCCATTCCTGGATTGTTACATTGGCATTTAAATTATTAAAGCTGCATAATAACAAGTCATACGTTCTCCCTGGAGGACCTGAAACATTCTGACATTTCTATTAATGCAAATGCTTCAAAAGGATTTTTTTACAAAAAGTTTTGATGAAGTGCCATCGGAACATGCAACCATGTTAATAGGCATGTTCACTCAAAAGACATGTCCACTCAATTTAGGAAAAGATTAGCAACTTTGAAATAAAGGAAGCTTGTTGGGATGCCTTTGAGAGCATTTTTCATTTCTTCATTCAGATATGTGTTTATGCAGGCTTCTCAGGTTGAAAACAGTTCTCTTGAGTTACTATTTTTAAGAAGTTCTTAAGATTAGTGCTTGATTTAGTCCAAGTTCTTTACTGCATTGCTCTGCAATGTGTTTTTCCAGTCTTGCTCTTTAACCCCCATACAAGTGACTTGGTTTGGATGGAAACTGATTACAATGTCCACTTTCTTGTGTTCTGTCCCAGCCTGCATCCTTCCCTCCTCCACACAGGCAGGGTTGTTGTGCTTGGCTGCCTCTTGCAGGGGCTGGAGAGGTGCAGAGGGCCAGTATCTCCCTCCGGTTCCATGCCTGGGGTGCTGGGGAAGGCAGCTCCCTGTAGCCACAACATGATGGGGGCATGAATGCCGTGCATGCTGCTTCATACTTTTTCCACCTGAATTTAGGTTTATCACAATTACATTTTCTGCAAATGTGAAAGCCATTCCAGAAGAAACCAAAGAAGTTCACTCATGATAGAGGACCTGGTCCAGTGTCGATTGAAGCCAAAGAAATGTTTCTGCTGACTTAAGAGGAGGCTGGGTGTGGGGATGACGAGGAGGAGCAGTGCCAGAGAGGCTGACAGGCGGCTGCTGTGCCTGCGGCCAGTGAGGCCAGCCTTCTGGTGGGCAGCTTCCAGCATCTTTGCAACCAGTGCTGGGGCTTTTCGACTCCATTTTTAAGGAAAGAGTAATGGTCATTCATCTGCAATATTGCAATTTGCAAAAACGAAGCTGTTGTGCAAGACCTGACATTTATTTTACTGTGAGATTTCTTGTCACACTCTGTCCTAGTAGGGTGCACATCAAAACATAATCCACTGGTAAAGGCCTCTCTTTGGGACAGAGAGACTGTGAGATGTCTCTTCTTTTCTCAGGACCTGGGTTATTTTTGAGCTTACTCCTATCAGGTAGTTCCTTGTCGTGAACTTTCTGGACTACTTGTTCATGTGTATACTTTTAGTATGTGTACCTGTTGTTCTTCCTGCAAGAAATTGCTTAAGGTTTTATACTGTGAGCTGAAGGGAGAGGTGAGCAAAAGTAGTGATAAATTACTTGGTGTGGTTCCTGCTGTTGAATGACAAAACACACCTGAGGCAGACAAGCAAACTCTGTAGGAGAGACCAGAAGGTCTCTCTGTAGGTACTCCTGCCTGCTGATGGAGAGCAACACACCATGCGCGAGTTCAGCAGTGCAAGGATAAGGAGAAGGTTGGGAAGGTAATAAATACCCTGACCTGGCATCAGCTGAGGGATTTAGGCTGCCTGCTGCTGCTGCTGAGAGTCCATAGCAGCTGGGTGCCTCATTCTTGGGAAAGTTTTTGGAGAAAAATATCGCTCCTAATTGCACCGAGGAAAACCAGTAACTGGAGTCTCAGCCTGAGTATACACTAAAAAAACCAGATCAATTAGTTAGATTTGTTTGATGTCAATTTATTAATTTCTATATACATTTTATTATTTGGTAGAAATTACTTGGTTTACCCACTGAGAAGGTATCTGAAGGCATACAGATGTAAAAGCAGGACTCAATGTCATTTTTAGCAAAGCAAATTAAACCTGCAGATACTGAATGATATGGGCATGTCATTTTTCTTGTCAGCATTGTTTTCAAGCAGACCAGCATTCCATATATAATTGTCTTCTTTTAAATGCCTGCACAGAAGACAGGCAGATTTCTTTCCATAAATTTAGTAGCATATTTTGTGCATAGGACTCTTATCTCAAAGCACACCTCAGGTATCAGTAAGTGTTCGCTGAGGTAGAGTAGCAATACTTTTAAGTGGTATGAATAAGGAGTAAATTTATGCAACTAACAGCAGATTGGCCAGTGTCCACTGAGATGTCCATCTAGTCTAGCAGCTCCTTTGGACAGCTGCTGCTGAGGGACTTCTGTGGAATGACTTGTCCGCTGCAGAGGTTTTGTCTGTCTTCAGCAGTGAAACTGTGGTGGACATGGGAGATCACATACTCCCATACTGACCAGGAGGATTATCCTATTTGTTTAAGAGCTCTTATACTGCTTAGCATAAGTTTCCTTTTATTCAGTAAAATAAAAAATTTTTAAAAATTAGATTTTATGAACTACAGTTTTTAAACCTGTATCACAGACCTCTTTTTTTTGTAGACCGCACTCAATTGTTTTTCCTCATGATGGTGCTGTATTCCTCCTGCCAGGGTGAACAGCCTCTAATTATTCTCTGAAAATATATATAGAAATCGTATATCTAAATCCACACAGTGAAGGTCAGCATGGGGTGTTCTTTATTTCTATGCCACTACTGCATTTTCCATTATGTGGTTTCTACACCCTTAAATTCTCAATGCGCTTTGCAAAGACACCATTATAATGAAGGTCATGTAAGTCCATAGCCAGGCAAGAAACAGGACCCACTTCCTTCACTTCAGACCACATCCTTAAGAGCTCTGGGCCATGTTTTGTCTCTGTTAAACATCCTGCAGCAAGGTACTGGGACTTTCTTTCTAACAGTCTTTGCTTCTTACCACTGACAACTGAATGTGGGCATCCCTGCATGTCTCTGTCTATTACACCCATATTGGCTGTGGTCTCTAATTGAGACTTGGGTTTTTCTCAGCAGTAAAAGAGCCACAGAGTCCCTAACCTATTAAAACAGTATTTAAATTAAAGAGAAGCAGATGTCACTTTCTGGTGGAAATCAGCCCTTACATGCAGAGCTCTCCTTTTGCACATGGGGCCTAATTGGTTTTATATGATGGTTCCCCTTGGGATATTTGGGACTTAGATCAGTAACCCAGGGCCACATCATGCTAAAGCTTTTAGTTGTGACAGCCACCGCTAGCATCTTACTGCCTTTCATATAACATTATGCTTCTAAGCTGTCGTGGTGTACTCAGAAGTGGTTCAGCTTGGCTGAAAGGTGCAGCTCCTTCCTCCAGGACAGCTGTGTCATGGTTGTTGTCATTTATTTTTTCTCCTTTGTCACATACCCAGTAATGAGGCTTAGTTACCCAACAGCCATGATCTGTCTGCACAGAAATGCCAGACCAAGGGAAATTGATCCTTACCTTTGCAGTTGTCAAAGGATGTTCCTGCTAAGCTAAGCTGTAACATAATAAATTACATCAGTAGCTATTTATAGGTGGAGCTACCTTACATATAAACTCTACAGTCTGAGAAGCTTGCACGGAAGGTACTGTTGGTGTTTTCCATTATAATTTGTATTCGTGCTGCTGGTGCAGGCAGATCAGTTTTGGCTCCTGATCTTCTTTTATTTTTTTTCTTTCTTTTTGCTATGTCGCTGCACTGCTCTCTGTTTTTCAGACAATATGCCAAACTAAAAATTAATCCAGTGTCAGGAGAGCAGTAAGAATTACCAACAAGGAAGACTAAAACGGAGTACAGTTTATAAATACTGGTAGCAAAGGAAGGAAATTCACTTTTTCTCCCACTTCAAACTAGCAAGTCTCTTGAGTGAATTATTCATGCCGTTTCCACCCCTGACTGTATTAAAAAGGTGTAGCAACAGCACAGCCTCGCCTGAGAGTAATTTTATTCTTTCAGCCTTTCACACACACTCCAAGGGATGGCTTCCTAGGAATGACCTTTTTTAAATCCTGTGGCCTCCTTTCATGCAGCTCAATCCTTGCAACTGCAACACAAATCCAACAGAATAACCACCATAATGAATGTAGCTCAATTTCTGATGTTATTGGTGTGTACAGTATCTGCTCGTTTTGCTTTTTTTCCCGCCTCACAAGGAAAGCAAAGAATACAGATCAGCTGGGGAGACTCTCATCACTTCATGTCATTTTTCTAATTAGCCCTTAGGATTCTTCCAGGAGTCTCCAGGGGCTGAGCCTAATCAAAGGCTGGAGATGCTGTCAGGAAGCAGTGTGTTCATTCAGAGAGTGTGCTTTCCTCCCGACACTGCTTGTACTTCCTTTCAAGTTCTTTCAAGAATCCTTTTAATTCCCTTATTGCTCTTTTAACCTCCTTGTTATCCTGCTACTATCAAGGAGCAAAGGAATAGGAAGTCTCAGCAGTTTCTTCAGACATCACAGTACCAAGGGGAAAAAACTGACAAATAATAGGGCTTAGAAAGAATATCCTTCTTCCAAGGATGAAACATCTGATTATTCAGCCTCTTAAACAAACTGCAAAATGACAAGCCAAATCACCCTCAGGTTCCATGTATTTATATTAAAGCTGTATCTTTTGAAGCATATGTGTTCAGTGTAATGCCAGTGGTATGTTAAAGTTGGGTCAGTAAGATTAGGGCTCAGAAATGCTCCACACAGTTAATTTGTGATTATCTTTTGTGCATGGAAGTCATCTCAAATCACACTTCAGATACCAGTAAATATCCTCTGATATATAAGCTGATGTGTGTCTTTCTTGTCCCAGTACTGTGACTTAGTGAGACTTTTTAATTGTGATATGAAGGAAAGAGATTTAATGGCAATTTTGAATAAGATTTTATTTAAGGAAAACTGTTACTAAAATGGAGCGTTGTCCTACAAAAACAATCTGGGTCATTTCTCAGCATGCACTGAAAACAAAAAACGATGGACCTGCCAGTCAGGGAGCACAACCTCTTTGAAAGCAGATACCACTTACCAGACTTCATCAGGAAAGAGTGATGCTCCTAAATGTCTAAGCACAATGTACTCTGTTTAAGAACCACCCAAAGATGACTCTCATGTCAGTTCAGTCAAGAATTCAGGAAAAAAATCTGTCCTTTCTTTAAAAATAAAATAAAACCTTTAGGGTTTTGAACTAAAAAAGCAGTTCAGCTAAAAATCGTGTTAGTTCCTTTCGTTAGTAGAGCCTGGGTATCCATCCCCTGATCCAGTATCTTCTTTACGAGCAATTTTCCTACTTTGATTTCCATCCCGCTTGTTTTATTTGCACTTTGTGCCTTGGCAGGGACAAGGTATAGGAGCAGAAGACTTTCTAATAGCAGTCAGTAGTCCTGTCTGATTTCACAGTTTTGTAGTACTCTTTGTTTCCTGGATTTAGGAGGACTGATGAGAACATTGAAAGAAAAGAGGTGGCAGCATATGCTACAACTCTTTACAGAAACTTGAGTTGATTTTGCAACAGAAGAGATGAATGTGCTTAAGTAGTCTTTACCCAGAGGCTGCCATCTTCTTATCATCATGATACTTTCCAAATGACTGGCTGGCATTATTTATTTATAAAATTATTTTGTTGTTTCATGTTCTCTGAAAGTCTGCAGCCCATAGGAAGGACATGACATATGTGTTTCCTCTTCCTAAGATGGTCACGGGCTCTTCTGCAATAGGAGCCAAGTTTTCTTCAGCAGAAGTAGCAATTCAGTTCCACATTTTGCCCTCAGTTTTCTGCATCACAAATTTGCATGCTGAGGTTTCTTTCTCCATGACTTTACCCTCACTCCCATCTTCACCAGCTGCTTTTAGTAGTCTCTAAGAGGCTCTGGTGTTTGGTTATTGCCAGTTCCCTGTTTTGTACTGTTAACCTGCTGCAGGAACGTGGTGTAGGGTATCAGCTTGTATAACATGCAGTTTTTATGCCACTGAAAGATGTATATGGTGTTACTGCAGTTATTGCTTTAAATGCAAGAATTCCCAAGAAATTATGACTTAATTCTTATCTAACACTGTTGTGCTTTTTCACAAAGAATATGCACCATGTGCTTTCAGACTTTTGCTAGATAAACATGAATCAGCAAAGCCACATATGCTTTCAATACAGCAGAAAGTTGTTGATGGTGTTTTTATTTTTTTTTTTAATCAAAAAAAGGCCCAAACCCAAGTTTTGGCAGGCTCAGCAAGAGAGTTTTTTAAATTACCATTTTGGGGCATCCTGCCATCTTTCTCTGAGAAACACTGCCTTCCTGTTTATGCCCTTCACTCCCCCAGAACTAGAAATGGGAATGGGGGAAAAATTATGCCTAATTTGAAGCCAGCCTATGGAGAAAGGTGTGAGATTGAAAGTAGTTTTGTGGTAAATACAGATGTCCTGTTTAAAAATAAATAATTTCTCTCAGCAATGCCTTTTCAGCTTCCAGAGAGCGTTAAGGGCTATGATAAGTTGGCATTGCTGCTGCGGTATCGTAGCAACTCCAACAAATCAAGACTGCACCCTCAAACAATGAATCATTCATTTAGAAACCATATCTTCTCTTTCCCTTACTTGAGAAAGATTTATTCCTTTCAGGAGGAAAATTTATATCCACTATTCAGACGTAGGCTGCACAATACCTCGTGGAGTGTGTACAATAGCTTTGGAGGGATTGCTCAGGGCATTGCCTTCTGCCGCGGCAGTCGTTTTAAAGAAGTCTTAAAACAGCAGCAGTGGTAGCTGTTTGGATAGCTGCCACTCTACAAAGCTGCTTTCCTTCAACCTCTGCATTTTACCTGTCTTGCTGAAAGGAATTAACATCACATCATTATACCTTTGGGTTTAGCTGCTTCTAGTAAGGTAGGTGAATCACCTAGTGAGCCAGCAGCTGAATGTAATGATACTGCAAAGTTAGTTCCTAATGAGCTGCCTCTAACAAGCATCTAAGCTATAAGCAGGAGGAAAAAAGTAATTATTTTCTTACTAAGAAATCCAGGCTGAGCACATTGCTAAGAAACACATCAAAAGAGTCAGCTTAAAACACACTAAGTCAGATTTCCAAACTCTGCTAGACAGCTTTGAAATCTAAAATGTCTGAGAACCACTGTAAGAAGCCATCTGAATGAGAAGGCTGTGAAGAAGAAAAGTGCCTTTCCAGGTCTGTGTCCAGTTGCTGAATTAATAACAGCATCAGAGCACAGGCACATTCCTTTGATGTGTATATTGAAAGAGAGAACTTGGCTTAGAACATGTGAGTCAGTTCAATTAAATAAGAATACAGAAGTGAAATGTCTTTGCACAGTAAGAAGGTCTAAAATTATTCCAGCTCTGGACTTAAGCCCTTCAGAGAAGTATTATAGTGAAGCAATTTGATTAAATTAATCAATATGGGTATATGCCATACTTAGGCTTGTTGACAACAAAATAAACAATAAAAAAATTGCTTGGGCATCCAGAGTAATCAAATTTTGTTATATTTGTCATGCTAATTCTTGAATATTAGCTCAGGTTTTTCAAAGTTGACAAACCTCCAGACTCAAAAATTGAAAACATGCTTCAAAGGGTTAAAAAAAATACAAACTTTTTTTTTAAGCTAATCAACAGAATTTTTAGATCAGATGTAGAATTTTTCTTATTGCTACAGTAGTTCTAAAGCACTAGGGCTGCTATGTTGCCCTTTTTCTTCAATTTGCACATGGCAAATTTTTCAGTAATGCTCATTGACGTATTTGAAAGATAAGGTGAAAGAAAACTTGGGAAAAACGTTTCTCCTATATATGGCTGACATTGTTGATAAAGAAATCCTCATTTCCCCTTTTGCTGCCTCCATTTTTTTTTTTTAACAGAACTGTGCAGGAGAACAATGAGTGAATAAATGGGTAGTTTCATTGGCAAGTACTTTCTTTTCTTCTTTGGACACAGAGTGCCTGATAATTCAATTAAAGTACTTTACATGGAAGGTCTTGATATCTGCATTTGCTGGTTTTGGCTGGGATAGAGCTTCGTTTCTTCATAGTAACTGGTATGGGGCCATGTTTTAGATTTGTGCTGAAAAGTGTTGATAATTCAAGGAAGTTTTAGTTATTGCTGACCAGTGCTTACCCAGAGCCAAGGCCTTTTCTGCTCCTTACCCCACCAGCCAGGGGTTAGGGGTACACAAGAAGTTGGGAGGGGACACAGTCAGGACAGCTGACCCCAGCTGAACCGAGGGATATTCCAGACCATATGGCATCATGTTTGCCATGAAGAAAGAAGAAGGAAGGGGGGACATTTGGAGTGATGTCATCTGTCTTCTCAAGTCACTGTTACGAGTGATGGAGCCCTGCTTTCCTGAGGATGGCTGAGCACCTCCCTGCCCATGGGAAGTGGTGAATGAATTCCTTGTTCTGCTTGGCTTGTGTGTGTGTCTTTTGCTTTCCCTATTAAATTGTCTTTATCTCAACCCCTGACTTTTCTCACTTTACCCTTCCCATTCTATCCCCCAGCACAGTGCAGAGGGTGATCGAATGGCTGTTTGGGTTTGACCCCAGCTGATGTTCTGGGGTCAAACCACAAGCACTGCTCCCTCACAGTATGCTAAACTTTAAACAGAGCAGCTATTTGTGCTTTGTTTTAGCCATGAAGCAGTGGAGAAATAAAATGGCCTCAATCATTCACTGCTGTCTTAAGGAAGCATCAGGTTATCAGCTGCACGTCACCATAGGAGAGGATAGTAGACAAGTGACAGATAAGCTCTTTTGAAAAAGCTCATGGTGATACCTTTCAAAGCTTTGGTGTCCCAGTTTGTTTTTTTCTTTTATATGAGGGCTTTTTGTTTCTATTTCAAGGTGAGGGAAATAATATATGCTGAAAAAGTCATGAGTGGGGTTGAAACTACTTTAAATCTAGCACTTGAAAAGGACTTCTTATGCACACAAAACTATAAAGATAAATCTGTGGTTATAGGATCATCATTGGTACACACCCAAATCTCAGTCAGTGCATTACGTCCCTTAGTTTATTTTCTCTCCTTTCCTTCATCAGAAAAGACTGGAAACAGTGTTTTCAGCTATCATAATATCTTAATTGAGACTAAGTATGTGCAGCACTGCTAAGTGAATATAGAGGAGGCACTCTCTATACTGAAAAGTCTGGTCCTTGAGGAGCAAGGGAATAGGAAGAAAACACTTCTGAAGTATTTGCAAATAAGTCTGTGGTCTGGCGTCCAGTGCCTTAGAGTTCCGTGGTGTATGTGCATTATTTTCTGTTCACCATCAGGAAAAGAGTTACTAGCTTTCTAGGGAATTGCTTGTACCCTCACTCTTCTTTGGCAAGTAAAGGAGAGAGGTTTGAGAGGTTAACCTCTAGCAGAAAGGACTGTAAAGATAGGATTGTTCACTACGGAAGGAGGCAAACCACCTCATTTTCAATTTCAGATCAGCTCAAATTATTTAGTTGAATTTCAGCCTTAGTTAAACAGAACTTCAGAGTAGTGGTTTTAATCACCACTGTCTGGTTTGGCTCCCAAATCCAAAAATGTTGTTAAAATCCGTAATGAAATTGTGAGGTTTTTCTTACATGTGGATGGATTTTATTTTATTTTTGTTAGTTGATGCCATCCTTTGTCTCCTGGCCTCTAGAACATTGCAGTGCCTCTCAACAGAAGACAAGAAACACTGAACTTCTCTAGCCAAAGGCAAAAGCGATTTCTCTCTGCGGAACCCACGTGACTGCTTAGAACATTATTTTGTCTTGACTTAGAAGGAGTGAATACTCCTTTCTCTCTGTCAGATACCTTCTAAAGCTATTTGTGCTTTACATCTCTGGGGAGTAGAATCGTAGGTTTTCATTCATCGTCTGCCAAATTGGCTGTATCAGAATTTCAGGTCTGGCATTTGAAGTCATGACTGCCCTTGTGCCCATGAAAAACTGAAGACACTTGGATAGATTAAATGAAATCTTAGTCTTGATGACCTTTTCCTTGTTAGAAGAGATTGTTTTTTTGGACTATGGCCTCTGGCCTTCAAGTGTAGTATCAGATTTTTCCACTCGTGTGCTGTGAGAGCTTAGTCATCGGGAAGTTCACTGCCAGACAAATCATAGCTCTGCCTTTCCTGTTGTCACTTTTTAGTACCATTCTTTGAACTATTCATGTGCTGATGAGTTTTTCAGCAACAAATGCAGGGGAATAAACTTCATGATTCCTCAGTGAACTGTTCACCACATATACTTCTTCAAAGTTCTGAAAAAATGGAGGAGATACACTCAGTTTTTAATTACTTAGACAAGGTCCAATTTACTTCTCCTTCCTCCAGAGGTTTACAGGATGTTTATCCTCACTTTAGCAGTCATTCGCTGTCAGACATGCAGATGAACACCACTCCCAAAGGGGCAAAGTGAATAAACTTTGGTTCATTGACTGGTCTGTGGTAGGAAGAACAGAAAACTGTAAGAAACCTTTCCATCTAGGTCTATTTGGCAAGAAAGGAAAAGGAAAAAAATACATGAGTTGCTATCTTCAGGAATTCAAACCTTCTGCCCTGAAGTATATTAAATTTAGAAAACATATTAGCGTACCGCAAAACCCACAGGACAGATTTCAATCGACTCCACCTAGATTTTGGTGGCAAAACATCCTGGCCACATAAACCAGTGGAGCATTTTGTGTGGAAATGTTGGCTTCAGCAGTTATTACTCACAAGTCAAAACAGAAAGATTTATTCAATTTTCCATTTCAGTTTCCCTCCATCTTATAAGCCCAGGAGGAGAGCTTCCTTCTTTTCAATTTATCCAGATTCAAATAGGTATAGTAAGTAGAAGGCAGTGAAGAATCCTCCCTGAAGCTTCCTGCTGCATTCTTCTCACTGAAGCTTGTTGGAAAAGATTTCTAGAGTCAGAGAGGTTGCTCGGGATTTACCTCTGAAGCATCTGCAGCAGCTGTGGAAAACAAATGCAGCCACTTTTATATTCAGGCATTTTAGCTAAGTTTGTCCCAGTACATATATTTTCTAAAAGTAATACTTTAGAGTATGTAAATGCATTGCATGGGACTGTGGTTTAATGTGGGAAGGCTCTGTAGCCCTGGAAGATCAAAAAGTGTGATGCAAACACAAGAAAGTGAAACAAAACTGAGTAATGAAAACACAAAGGGAGATGGTATTAAGTAAAAGAAATCTTTCTTTCCAGTGGACTAAGGTTTCAAACTAACTGGTCTTTTTCATTTGTAGCCTAGATTTTGAGCAAGGGTCAAACCATGTGGAGGTACAGCAGCTGGTTCCTATACATAGCTGGGGTAGGAGATCTCATGCCTTTCCCTATCTTTCTGAGGTTTAATCACGTGAAGAAGAACACAGATCCTATCACGTAGTCTTACTAAAGTAATCTTCAGACCCTGCACCCTTCCAAGCCTGAGCACCTTATTAAATGCAAAGTTCTCAAGAGACTTTGTGTTAAAAAAAATGCAACAAAAAGTTTGTAATCAAATTTCTTGTTATCTTGGCTTGCAGTGCACATACAGTTATCTTCATTGTATCTTTTAATATATGTTTATCTGTTCTCTTTGCACATGTAGTCAAGTAAGAAAGTGACACTGATAAAATACTGGTTTAACTGATGCTAAAGGAGATAACTTGGGCATGGCTAATAACAGCTGAAGCCAGCATGATTAAAAGAAAAAAAAAAAAAAAAGAAGGCAGTACCTGTAAGCATAGCAATATTGAATGGCTCTGGCTTGTGCAATGCAAAACAGTGTACAGAGAAAGAGTGGGTGCTGTGGTGGTTGAGAGCACAGGAAAGTAGAGGTAATGTGGTTGTGACCCATCCCTCCCTTACGGGTTTTTTTGAAAGCTATTCATTTGCTCTGTTACTTGTTGAAGAGACAGAGGAAATGAGGAGGCAAAGAAGAAGCTGTAACTATGGTGTGGGATGAAGAAAACAGGACTTTAAAGAAAACTCTAACAACCAAATGCAAAACCTGCCCTTACATAACAGAGCTGTTGCACACACGTACCAGGCTTTCAGCAGTACTGAAACATGCTGCCTCAGAGGCTGGCCCAGCTGTTTAGTGTTAGAAAACAGCTGGAGAACTAAGGGAAAACACCTCTAAGATGTGACTTGGAGATCCTAAGCCAGAGCTCTCTGCTGAAGTTGTCCTTTGGAGCATCCCCTGCAAAAGGAGGTGAGGCCTCCTTGTTTGAAATCTGATTTTGGGGGTGTTTTCTTTTACTCATGCTGCATGTTGTACTGAAATAGGGGGTGAAAAAGGACAAGCGATCCAAGCGACATTAGTATCTGTGATGATAATTTAAAAATAAGATGCAGGCACTCCTTTGTTTTCCAGGCTGTGTTTCCCTACCTTCAACTGCACAAGATACATATATTGCTGAGAGGAATCATGCCACATATCTTTTTGCCTTTGTTACTTTTGGAATAAAACACAGTTTTCTGTTTCAGCGGTTAGAAATCTGTCTTCTAAACTGCAGCCAGATTGTATGCAAGCCCTGTTTATACCCATTTGTTCTGAGGCCAGCACTGTCTTCTGAATTAAATGACTCTTCCTCCCTGTTTTTTCCATCATGGTTATGTTGAAACAGAGCAGCCTCTCAGCCTTCTCTTTGCTATGGAAAACAACTTCTTCTGGTTTCCACTCACTTGATCAGGTTTCTCTGTACCCCTGGATCAGCTTAGTAACCTTCCGCTGAATTGGGGATGCTCTGAAAGCCTCCTTGATATGTGGAGAAGAAATGGGAAAAATATTTCTCAGTCTCTACCAGAAATGCCTCACCAATTCTCCAAATGCATTTGCCTTTTTCCATGTCTGCATCACCCTGCCAGTCAGTCATTTGGCAGTGTGTTTGTACACCTAGTCTAACTGACAAGCTCCTGGCTCGTGCCAGAAATTCTTGTTATTAGTCTCCAGTATTTGGCTTGGCATTTTCAACTTTTTATTACACAAGTCTCAAAGCTATCTGTGCCTGTGGTGCCTTACTAGATTTGCATCCTTAGCATATGTAAATCTGCATATTCACAGTGTTTGTGGTGTGGTAAATGAAAATTAATGAAAATGCTAAAGAATATCAGCTTGATCTTCAGCAGCCCCACCAGTAAATTCCTTTGAGGCCTGTGCATCTCCTTTCAGCATTGCTGATTGCATTTCTCTTTGAGCCAGCCCTGTAAGCATTTCAGAGGTCCTCTTCTAATCCATGTAATTATTCAGTCTGATGAATCCTCTCCTATGTGATACCATATCAGATGCTGTTACTTAATCAGATTGTACAAACACTAGCATGACAAATTAATTAAACCCCCTGCAATTTCATGCACTGCTTCTTTCAAAGGTTTGCAGTGTAGACTGCCTAGCTGTTGTTGTCTGGACCCTGCGTAGAGCCTACTGATTATGGCTTCAGTCCTCAGCTTTGCTTGTGTTCAGTGGTGTTGCATTTGCTGAAAATACAGTGGGAAGTATTCTTTTGATTTTGGAGTGATGTTTGGTCTAGTTCGAACCGTTTCAAATAATAATAGAAGGAGGAGATTATTCTACTTCATTGGCTGTTTTCTGAAGTGTTCATCCTTACTTTTTCTCCTATGTAAGCACTGCTTGAAGATTTCCTCTCTCCTTTTGCTTTGTTTTTTGTTTTGTTTTCACTGCTGCAGTGTGCAAGTTTGGTTGTTTACTTGATGAGGGCAAAGTATGTAATGTGGTCAGAATGCACTGAAGTGCTAGTGCCAGCAGTACTCCCACAGACCCATGCAAAGGCGTCCTCAGCAGACTGGGATTTTTTGTGAGCTGAAACCAGGTCCTGCTTCCCACTGGCTTGGTAGCATTCCACTATGAGATCCACCATCGCCTTGAAAATAAAACGTGTGTGTACAGCCAAATAGGCTTATCAAAAGAACATTTGCAATAGGCTTGCAGCTTTATTTCTTCCAGCTGATTTCACGGTCTCCTCTGTGGCTACTATTCTTGGTGGAGATGCATGAGTAGAGATTTGTGCCCCAGTGGAAAAGGGAAGGATGATGACTCTCTGAGCCATGCCTTGCAACTCCTTTTTGGTCTGAGGTCTTCAAGTCACTTCCTCTCTAAGCCTGACAAGCCTTTTCTCATAGCATCTTTCAAACCTGGCCTCTCCCTCTGTTCCACATCTGCCACCGCAGGCATGACTGCCTGTATATTTCTGTATGGTTTGCTGCCTTCCTGCTACCAACAAATTGCTCCTCTCTGTCACAGGCAAGTTTGGTAAACATGCCAAATTCACAGTGCTGAGCATTCCAAAGAATTCACTGATTCATCACCAAATCAACACACCTTAGTGTCCAAAAATATTGTAAATGTTGGGAAGCATAAGAATTTAGGCTGCACATAAGGCTTCAAAACAAAATATCTCTTCTTTCTCTGACCTGGATTTCACTTTCCTCTTTCAAAATCAGTTTATTCCCAACAACTTTGTCCTGATGGAACACCATGAGCTATGGCATAACAGAATACTGGCACTGAAACAACCAACAAATGTGTGATATTAACATCAGGTTATTTAGGAGCAGGAGGTTTTGGTATTTTGGTCAAGGTCCACTGTAGGCTTGCGTTGCAGTTTATTAGTTTGCTGTAGGCAGACAACCTAGCCTGGAATCAGAAAGTTGGAAAGGCCTTGGGCAAGGGCTTCCAGAGTCACAGGGACAGTGGGTCATTCACCAGCCTCTGCACAGCCCCTCACTGTAGTTGTGGCACTTTGGCTCACTTCGTATGTCACACAGTCATATGGAATAAAACCTTTTTGAATTCATGGGTGCTTTAAGCTATTTCAGTTCTCCCAGTCTCTAGAGAAGAATAGTAATCCTAGTCTGAACCAGTATTCTTAAAATTAAATAAGCAAGCAGATAAATAGATGTAATTTATACAATTCTTTCATTATAGCACAGTGCAAACTGTGAAATACTGCAAATAAACATTGCTCTGAAATGTGTAAACTTGCCTGGAAGATTCAGCCCATTTGTTTCAGCCCTCAAATATCCAACATAGGACAGAAAGTAAAGAGTATTACTTGACTGAAACTTCAAGACTTATTAATGTAGCAGCTATAAGACAAACATGTCCAAATTGTAGAAAACATGACTTTTGTCAAGACCACAGGTAGCAGGGTTGAGGGTTGTTAGCACCCTTTAAAAGACACTATCTTTGGAATATTGAAAGCAATATTAAATGCAACAAAGCTCAAAGCTAAGCTTAGTTTCACCACTTCATGTAGAACTGTACCATTCTTTTTTCCATTGCTGATACTATTTCACCTTTTTGAGTTTTGAGGTTGGACAAAATGAGAGGGGGAGTCTTGACACCCACTGCATGCTTCCATGTTTTCTAGTAATACATCTGGGAGAGCAGAAATACTCAAAAGAAAGCTGTTCCTCAAGAAAAACACACTTTTTGATTTGCACTGATTTCAGAGGCTGCTGGATCAGGTCCTACTACTTGCATAAAATAGCACTTTAAATACATTTACTTAACATTCATTAAACACAAGTTTGAGAAAAGCTTATATTATCACAGTACTGGTTGAAGCCCAATCTTAAAAGGGCCCATGGCTCTTATAAAATTCTAACCAGAAAAATACAATGGCCTTTTTCAGAGGCTTTTTTCTTTATTTTGTACTTTATAGCCCTTCTTTCTTTCCCAGAGATGTTGGCAGCTGTTCCGACGCTGGCTGCAAGTGTGCTTTCCCAGTGCAGGCAGCAGGGATGGTCCAGGCTGAGTAGCTGCCCTATTGCTTCCCTTTCCCAAGGAATTAATGCTGACTGCTGCAGTAAGTCAGCAGACTGGAGTGTACCTTCCTCAGCTCCCCTGCCAGTTTGAATTAAAGGCTGTCACTCCACCAGGTCTCTGGTTAGGAGGGGTCCTCTGTCACTGAAGTGCCTTGTGCATGCCGGGACCTGGTCTGGGCTGAGTGTTTGCACTGCGAGTCTCGTGACACAAGCATGGAGAGTGTGCCACTTCAGCCTGCCACATCAACCCCCAGCCGGCTGGGGTTTGTTTAGCAAAATATATTGGTTTTTACTGCTGTTGACAGTACATCCTTTGGTGCTGTAGATCTTTGTCCAGAGTGTGAGAGCTGAGGGGGAGCACAGCTGTGCTAGCCCAAACTGGGGCTCAAGAGTTGATCCCCGAACTGAGGGTGAAATAAATACTATGACTGAAAGACGTTTAAACTATTCTTCTTTGCCCTGTGTTGTTTGGGTTTCAAGATAAGCATGGAACAGAGCTTCAGAGCAGAATTGCCATTTAGTTTTACAATGACTATAATTCAAGGTTCTTTGGTTATAAATCCCCCCAGTTTCAAGGAGAAAAGGCTTAATCCACTAGATACCACTGTGACAAGCATCTGCTTCCTCAAAGGCATCTTTATTAAAATGAATCGAGATAGTCTCCTGGGGGAAAGACATCACAAAGGCTCTGTAATAAAAAGAAATAAGTTATTTTCCTTAAAGTCGTCTGATCAACAGCAGCAGATGTATTACTGACTGCAAAAAAAAATATATATAGTACTTGATTATGTAGTTGAGTGGGCCTGTCTTTTGTTCAGAGTGAAATAAGTCATATAGCTAACAAAAGAAATTAAATTTTTCACCTAGATTTGAACTGTGTTGAAGAGATTGTTGAGTTACAGAATTATTGTGTCTCAGTTCCTGCTATAAAATGAGGTTTTGGCACTCTTGCCTGGAGTTGAGCAATCAGTCACACTGTTGCTTAAATTTGCAGTGATGGCAACAATTCTTCACCAATGTAACTTCAACAAAGGATTTTCTCCAACATCAAACACTTACAAAAGGAAGTTGAAACATAAAGTCAGGTTTTCCAAAAAAAAGAACACAGAAGTAGTAAGGGAGTTGCCTCATAAACAGTGAAATATGCACAAAGAGATACAATAATTTCCTCTACTTCTAAGTTTATGAGAATACAGTCCTTACATTTAAGGCAATTTGGTCTTACCCCATGGCAGGGCAGGAGGCAATTTGCCATGCTTTTAAAACTAGCTCAGCTACCTGTGATGAGACCTGAGATGTGAGGATGACTGGAGCGTACCAGGTTCTGGCTTGGATGACAGAGAGTGTGTAGAGACCTGCCCCATGACTGAGAGAGCTGCCAGAGATGCATCTGAGCATGGAAAAGGCAAGAAGAGGAAAGTGTAAAGGTCCAAAGTGTCTGACAGTGGGCAGCAGTGAGAAGCTGTTTTCTATGATGCCATCTACTGCTCTTCATAAAGTGCCTGATGACCTAAAGGAGGCTGGATCTGTTGCTGTTAGCTCAGTCCACAAAGGACAAACCCACTGGGGTTTGTAAGTTACCTCCAGCAACAGGCACAGACATACATGTTCCTGGGGATTGGGCCTCAGTCCTCACTGGGGTTAGGAGTCCTGCCCTACATTGTCATCACAGTGGAGTAACCAATTTCAGAGAATTCACTGCCTGCAGTAAATCTGGGGTGACCCAAGAAAAAGGCTCTTTTTTGGATCGTCTGACCTTCAAGCTAGACTATTCAAGAGAGGTGAATTCATGATACTTGCATTCACTTTGCCCTTGTCACAGTCATGTTTTTGACCCTTTGGAACCAAGAGTTTCTAATAGAGAGTTTAGAAAATATGTGTGCTGTGCAGCATCACTAAAGTCTATAAATGCCTGGCGTAGAAGACTGTGCTTTTACAGTTGTAGTAAGCTGGTTTTGAACATCCATGTTTTTAGGGTCACAGTTGCCAAATGACAGTTCTTTGGAGGGTCATCCCACAATACTTCTACAGCTCTTAAACTGCAGTTCCTAAGTTAGATCATTTCTTGAATTCCAGCAGAAGATAACCTTGTTTTAGCTCCAGTTATAAATTTTCCTTGGAGATCTGTGACTAGTATCAGCAAGTTTCTTCTAGGCTGCTCAGAACAAACAGATTATCAGCAGGAACATGACCAAAGGGAGTAGCAATTAGAACCATTATGTGGCATTATCTCAAAGAAATTTTCATTTTCTTTGCAAGCATACCTTCCAGTTTTTGTGGTTAGACACAACCAGCACTAACTGCTTCAAAATAGTTTAGATACTTGCTCCCACTATGACTCGATAAGGACTCTATAAGGACTCTGTTTCAGGACCTCATTTCCCTGATGTCAGAAAGAATTTATTTGTCAAGGTCAGCACATGCTAATTTGTTCCTCACCCGCACCTGAAGACTCAGTAGTCTTAGTGCCTTTCTGGCACTTACGTCACAGAAGTGTTCCACCAGTGGCTGTGCATATCCTCATTCCAATTTTTCTACCATGCAAATTCTGTCAGGACTGCTGTGTGCTGTTGGCTTCATTCACATGTCTGCAGTGTTTACATTCTGGTATTACTATCCCTACAAGAGCTTCAGCATTATATTTACGCTTAGGGTGTATGCCACTGCAGTCCAAGTTGGTGGCCTCAGCATCATCATGTTTCGAAAGCTCTTTTGGGAGCAGTTAATGCTTTTGCCCAACTGCCCTGCAAGCCTTGACAAAGGACGACCAGCAGCCGTAAGATGTAGTTTGCAGCCTGTGCTACACTATCAGAGCAAGCCAGCTCAATTTTTCAATCCCCATAATGGCAATAGTGTGACACTGATCTCTTTCACCATGCCTAAGAATCTTGGCGGGATGCCCATCCAAAGCCAATTTTGTCTTTTGTATTACAGCAACTCAGAGATAAATTATAGCTGTTCTGAATTAATGTTTTACATCCTCTGTACTTCCCTGCTCATCATCAAGAGGACAAAAAAACCTTATGTATGGAGAAGATAGAAAAGAGATTGCATCTCCTTTGACTTTGTGGAAATAGAGGGGTAAAATGACTCAGAAAGCAGAACAAGGCTGGTCTGGGGGCTGGGGGGACTGTAATGGGAGGCTGATGAAACCTCAGCACAATGTAGAGTAGTACTGTGAAAGCGTGGTAGATAGTCTATCTTCACTGCATTTCTTACCACTTCTGAAATCCCTGAGTAAAGAGACCTATTATTTAAAACCAGTGACTCAGACAGAGAACCTATTAGGCAAAATTACCTGTTGCACTATAGTGTACCAGGATCAGTTTCACTGAAGCTTTGAGAATCCCTCAGTGTTTTTCCTGAACTTAGAAAGTCAGACTCTCTTGCGTGTATGAAACAAATGACGAGTTAGTAAGTTTTACCTGTGCAGTTCAAGTCAAGGAGTTAGAGGGAGTAGGATGGTGGAAAAATGTTCATTGCAATTGAAAGAATCACTTCTAGTAAGAAGGGATCATTGCATCAGTAATACAAGAATGAGAAAGGATGCCAGTAAAGATAGTTTTAAGCTTGGAGTTAAGTTTGGTGTAGACACAAGGCTAAGAGAACATTGAGTTTGTCAGGGGTGTTATGTTGATGAATATTCTGCTGCTGAAGGAATCTGTAGAAATGCTGTTAGCAAAATCAATTTAAGAGTTACTGTGACACCATTTGCAGTTCCTCAGTGGAGGAAGCTATCCCTGGCATGTCTGGTAACCTCTTTAGCTAGAAGACTTTTTAAAAATAATATATTTTATAATTTGTATTTTGTGAATCCAGGGGTAGACACCTTTGAAATTAGATTAAGCATCCAATTGTAACACACATTTGGTGTAATCAAGAACGCTTACAAACTGATTTGTGACTGCACTTCTGGTTAAGACTCACCCCTGCCAGACGCAAAGACATCAAAGTTACAAGACTTGCTGCAGCTCCATGGATGCTTCCAAGGCTCTCTTTCTCTGAGGAGAAGGCTGCCTAGGTATTGCTTAAGGACTTCGGAGTAGCCAAGGATTTGCTGAAGGTATAAGGCAATTAATTATTGCATTTAAAGATTGCTCCAGTGAACCCCTGTCTCTGGGGTTTGTGTGTCCCCATATATTCAGAAAGAATGCTTTTTGGCTCCCTCTGTAAACTTACATGTTACCAAGAGGTACAGGGGAGAAGTTTGCAGCATTGTACATGTTCCACTTCTCCCCTTTCTTATGGAATCCAGTAAGGACAGGATATGTCTAGCCTGTTTGCATTTCAAATTAATTGGTATTTCACCTTATTTCCATTGTCACAGAAAGCCATTTATTAGAAGAACAGCAAATTGGGTCCCAGCTGCCATGAGATCACATAAGCAGCAGTAATCAGGTTCTCCCATGGCATCCCACTCTTGTAGGTCAGAAGGGTATTTTCAGCCTTGCTTATCTAGAAATATTACTGTGCTTCCCCTTGTGAAAGACAGGGTGTTTCAAAAAGAGTGCATGATTTCTAGAGAAGCTTCTTTGTTACTTGTGCTCCACATAGCCACTGTCTGGAAAAACCCATGTGCAATAATTTCATTGTGAGTTGCCTTGTTGACTTCATGTCACTGGATACTGAGAGAACCAGTCAAGCTATTTTTAAAAGGAAATGTTAGCCAATCCTGTCAACAACACCTGCAGGAATCAGGCGAGGAGTCCAAGGTTTTTAAAACTTAGGCTGAGGACAGAGAAGGTTAGATTTTCTGAGGGAAAATTTTACTTTGGAGAAAGGCTACCTGCTTTCTGTGTTCCTCCACCCCGCATCTTTACCACCTGATTTCCATTTATTTCAAACAGGTGTATTAGGTCAAATTCTAGAGGCAGAATTACTGGTTTAGTGAGACTGTCACTTTCTGCAGGTACTGAAGTATTGAAAAGTTCTGTAATAACCGGAAACACTTCAAAGTGTGTTTTGCACTAGCTTTAGAAAAATGAAACCACAGGCACTATCCACAGTTTGTTTTCAAGTACACTAACTTTAATCTCATCCTAATAAAGCTGGTACAAAGAATAAGAATGAAGGAGAAAAAAACCCCAGATACAAATAGAAGGTTCCAAATAAATGGTTTTCCTACTGTTATTGCGGACTTTATTTATGATGGGTGTTTCCAGCAGAGGAAACACCAAGTTTGTATTTAGGCTGGTGATCTCGGTGCCCTCTATTTGTCGCTTCTAAGCAATTTAGACATGAGCTATTCTGGCAGCTCTACAATTGCAGTCACAGGCACTCACACCTAACAAACTCAGCTTTGTGTAGCCCAAACTGTGTTTTGCCCAGCCAGCAGCATGCTTGAGGGAACAGCTGCCTAATGACAGACCTTAACCAGCCGTGCTCCCTGCTCCCGACACAACAGCTGATGAAAATACCAGACCTCAAATATGTTCTGCACTGATGAAGGTGGGCAAAGCCCTGGAACATAAGTAACAGGTCGGTGTTGGGCCACATGGGCAGAAAAATGCTTCAAGAGTAAGCTAATGGACAGCAGATAATTGTGTAGTGCACTAAGTACACATAAAGGTAGGGCTGTACTTTGTGTTTGGGGACAGCTGGTCAAGCTTCAACTTCCAAAGTCAGGCACAGAAGCCTCGTTTGACGTTTATGTGTATTTTTTGTAATGATAGTAGTTTTTACATGTACTTGATAGATTGTTCAGGGTTTTGTGACAGAGTGCACTACTGAGGAGGGCGAAATAATTTGCCTCTCTGGTTCCTAAGCCCAGTCATTGGACAAGTTAAGAATTTTATGCATTTACTCAGCATGCTCCTTACCTCTCCTGTCTGCAGTGAGAGAGAGAACATTTACTCAAGCCAAATGAACAAAACCTGCAGACTTGCTTTGGTTTGCTTTAGGCTTTCATCGTGTGTAGGAAATGTTCATTAAATGTCAGAGACTCAGTTGCTTTACACATTTTGCCTAGCTCCACTGGCAGAAGAGGTGTCACAGTTTGTGAGCTACACTTACTTTGGTCAGCTGCTGGCTACTGATGAATTTGAACCACACTAGAGGAGGGAAGGAGAAAGAGATAACAAAATGTAGCTCCCTCTAATTCTCACATTTTTGACTTTTGAGTAACAAATTTATTCCTCTACTTTACACCAAACCCCCAAATACATGTTTGCATGACCATACTCCAGTGAAGTAACCCACCTCTTCCAGCTGAGTGGCAGTACTGGCAAAATCAGTAATCCGAAACAATAGCAGCAGTAGGGTAGTCTCTAGAGCAGCCGTGAAATGGTAGGACAGTACACGTGATGATACTGAAAGGTTTTGCTGCAGTGTTGATGGCTTTGAATTTGATTGTTGGCTTACACACAGTTTGCTGCATGTAATTATTACACCCTTAAAATCCACATAGAAAGGGAATTGAGGGGATATGTCAATTATTTGTCTGCCACGTAGGAGGATATGGGCTCTGAATCACTAATAAAGAGTGGAAAGTGTATAGAAATAAGAGAAATGAAGCAATAAAAGTAAATTTTACTGATCTTGCCTCTAGGGTCCTTTCCACAAGAGCCAAAATTTGAGAATAAATCACCATACAATTCCTGAGCAAAGGAATTCATAGTAGGGTACTGCAGCTTCAATCTGTGGAAAGAGAAATACTTTCCCCTTTGCTTTGAGCAAATATAGGTAGTGTTCCTCTCTCCTGGTTCCTTAAGGACTTGAACCTGTGTGGTCTCTGTTGTGTGTGGTGCTTGACCTTCACTGCTCTAAGTTTGATGCCCAGGAGCACACTCAGCACAGCTGAAATATAGGCAAGATTTCTGTGCAGTTAAAGTAGTTTAAAAATGTTTTACTGAACCTGTGTAACTCATATTTTACAGGTACCACAAAAATTTTGGCCAAGTTTTGGTCTGGTTTAAAGGCATTTTTGATAGCTTCTGCCGAATTTCAGAAATTTGCACCAAATTCTTGATGCATCAAGATTTTTTACGACTTGAAAAATTTAAGGAAAATATTTTAAAAAGTCTATGAAGCCAGAGACAAACTTCATTAATATCCCATATGCCTGCAGCTGGCAAAAGTACTTTTGCAGGTATATCTAAGTGTTTGCTTAGATTTTTTTTCTTCTATTTGAGCATTTGAGTAATTTTGTAAAGGAAAAAAATGGATTTACACTACATACAGGATCTTGTAATTGTGTCAGGTGACCGTATGTGAATGACTTAAGAGAACTGCTTACGTGAAAACCTGTGAAAGCAGAAGCCTGGCTTCATATGCAAGGCATGAATGCAGAAATGCAGAAGAAACAAACACAACACCTAAATTACTGAAAACTACTGAACAGGAGGGGTAAAAATTAGAAGACAAGTGGGGCTAAATAATATCTTGCCATGCGGTAAAGACATAGGTGAGTTAATGTAGAGGACAAGATCTTTGGTTAAAGTGAGAAGCGGTACTGAGTGATGAAAAAAAGATCTTTCAGAAAAAGAAAGGAACATGTGGGAAGTAGAGTCAGGCTGACGCTAGCAAGTTTTAATGTGCAAGGGAGGCAGATGTGGACGTTCAGATGCCAGTTTTGGTGACATGTTGATGTTCAAGATGAGAGTAGCCTCGCAGGGTGGTTGTCTAGGGAAGGTGTGGGGTCTTCTCCACAACATCTCCCAGATGTTCAGCCTGGGGCAGTGCTCTAAGCTGGCCCCCAGGGTCCCTTCCAGCTTGAACCTGTCCACACACTTTGGAGCCTAGTGAGGTGTAATCACGGAGAAGGTGACACTCTCCATTTCAGGATGAGAGAGCCACAAGCAGTATTTCAGCAAAGACTGAGTTAGTGCTAAAAAAAAGGCAATATGCCAGAGTGGTGAGAGATTGACAGGTGTGGGACCTGTGTTGATTAGATTTGCTGTGTGCATACAAACAAGTTTTATAACAGTCCTTGCAGAAATTTAATTTATAAACATGAGACAAAGTGATTTTATGAAATGTGCAACTGATAGTAAATCAGCTTACTTTTTACTTTGGGCATATAATGTGTGGAAGAGAACAGAGCCTGTTTCTGTGGGAAATTAAAAACAAAAGGAGCACCGCTGTAGATACTGTATTACTTGTGATTAAGGCAAATATTCTTTGTGTGTGGATACATAGGATATGCATTTGTTTCATCCCCAGTGTTTTCTAGCACTTAAAAGTAATCAAAACGGAATTTGGTGAAGAAATTGCAGCTATTCCACTGGGCATTCTGAAAAGACAGGGAACCAACCTTCTCCTAGATTTGTATGTCTTGATTTATGTCTCTATTTTATTTGTCTGTACTCATAGACTTAGAAACAGAAATAGCTTTGAGAGGAATATGAGTCTTTGGCATGAAGAAGATCTGAAGACAAATAACCTCAGAATTTGCCATGCTTATGTAACATAATCGAAATACTTCTCACCTTTGTGGATTAGCCCCAGGAAAACCTGAAGTAAAAGCTTGCACACTACTTTGGGAACAAAGCATTCCCTTGCATGCTTCACCTTAAATACATTTTGGACAATTGATTAGGATCAGTCAGAGGATACCAGCAAAGTCATAATGCAGAGGAACACCTCTGACATTGATTTTGCTTTTGTCCTGTTCCCCTAGAAGCACTGCTTGCTTTAAAAAGGCCAGGAAAAGTTAAAGCTTATGGTCTCACCTCAGGGGTCATGTTTCTCCACAGACATCAGTGGAAATGGCAGTTGTATATGTATCCTTCATAATGGTATTGGGCATCCCTGTTCCATAGACACTGCACGGCGTATGTGTCCTGAAGGGCTTCCCACAGTCATGGCTCGTAGCTCTCTTGGCTTCAGAATCAGAGTTCTCCACATCCCACAGGGAGGCAACCATCTGCAGCAGCTGATTCACCTCTCCAAGATTGCTCCCTGTCATAAATATTCTGGAACTTTGTCAAATGTGATTTTAAATGAGCCACTTTTTGGCTTCACTGCGTCTGGTTTCTTTCCTGTGGTCCTGCACCATTATAGTCTGTCATCTCCTGTGGTTTTTCTATTATTCTCTGCCTTGTTGTGCTGTAACCTGTTGTTCATGAATCTACACACAGGCAGTAGGTGCCATAGGGCACTGCTGCTCCATCTCCAAGACATGTCCTCCTCTGCCTTAGTTTTTGCAGTGGGGAATGATTTCCCATTTTCACTGACCTGACTGTTGCCACTGCTACTATAGCTATTCCTGCACCTCCTGGCTATGCTTGTTTAAAGGTGCAGTTTCCTGATGCATCCCAGGTCAAGTGAAAGCTCCAAGTGCCCTAGAACTATGTTATTTTGGATTTAGGGTATTTATTTAAACTTTTTCCAGGATACACAGCCTGGACATTGGATAGCAAATGGATAGTATCAACAAGTAAAACTGAGATCCTGATCATTTCACAGAGTAACAGGCATTTCTGTTAGAGGAAGAAGCTTGCAAAAATGTTCATTCTTGCTTTTCTTTGCTGCTCAGGAAGGTGAATGGGGAAAAAGTTGCAACCAATGGCATTCTAGTTTTTGTTGCAACTGATGGCATTCCAATTTTCATGGCATGTTTTTTGTTTCACAGGGTATATGGGCTTTCTTCTAGGTTTTATTCTCATTACTTGAGCAATTGGAGTAAATTGGATTGATATTTTCTTGTACGTTAACTTTTTTTAAAGATAAAATGTGATATTTGCCCTGCATTGTGAATTAAAAAGTAGCAAGCAACAGAACTTCAGCTCTCATTTTCAGGTCAGTTCTAATACTCTTCCAAGGACATCCTCTCCAGAGATGTGCCACAAACCACAGGGATGTTGAGGTGTTCCTCTCTCAGGACAGGCATTTCGTATTCCTTCAGGTGGGGTTCAGAGCTCTGATCTCTTAATGGAGACTAGGATCACTTGTGTGGGTTGAACCAGTGTCAGTACTCTCAGTATTGTGGGCAGGGGTGACTCTCTGTTCTTCCACAGAGCAGGGGGCAAGTGAGGTGTTTTAATAGTGGCTAGTAGGAATGGACTTCAGATGGCATTTCAGACATCTGATACATGAGCTACAACAGATGCTGACCCAAAATTGGAGATACTGAATTAGGGTAAAAGCACTGCAGAACAAAAAAACAAGCCTCAACCCTCCCATAAAAAAGACCCAAAACAATGAACACTCCTCAGTCATAATTTTTCAAATACAAGGTCTGACTCCCTCTACTCTTACAGGGCTCTCTTCATACAGTATGTTTGGGCAATTTTCTTGAGCCCTAATAAATGTGTGTGTGTTGTTTTTCCCCAGTTTTCTGTCACTTCTATACCTGTGTCTATGGAAGTCCTAAACAGACCTGTGTCAGAGCAATACCTGTTTATCTCAAAGTGCCTATGGAGGCTCCTGCGTTTATGAGAAACCCATCCAGAAGCAGAGATGCAGCTGAAATAAAGCTCAGGCAGCACCTAGACAGTGGTCCAATTATGCCATGCTTTCAGAGCATCGAATCTGTCAGGTATCCTTCTGGCAGGAGAGTTCCTGCAGTGGTGACAGTGGGAGGCAGAACAGCCAGAGCCAGCTGGTGCATTTTGTCCTAAAGATTTCAGTGTGACAGGATTTAGTAAATGAAAACTCAGCCAGGAGTCATCAGGAGAGAGATTATTTGACACAGGAGACAGACTGCCTCCTACATCAGCTTGCTCTTTAACTGGATACTTCGGTTCTCTCCCATTTTCTTAGGGAGTAACAGGTAGGAAGATATGTGTGGGGAAAGGTAACACATTACAAATGTTTGCTGAACCAAATATACATTTGGCCAAAATACTGCCAAACTGAGCAGGTTTTTTGTGTCACCTGTAAGAGGATAACTGGCTTGAATAGACTTGAAAACATTTCAGGCAGAATTCCAGTTTCAAAGAAGCCATAGGAACATGCCAGCTTCCAGTATGTCACATTCTGCTTTTCTGGGATAAGCAAAATTGAGCATTGACAAGAATGTTATTTTTCTCAGATTTTACTTGCTCCTGTTTGAAACACATGCACTGGGGTCAAGTATTGACTGCACAGTAAATAGTTAACTTCAAATGAAGAAGAAAATGTGCCCTTCTAGTTAGAGACAGAATAGGGAAATGTAGGTAATGTGTAGGTAATAAAACAGTTTTAAAAGCAGAACAAAACTTGTACAATAGGTGTTGCTTTCTCAGTGGATTTTTAATTCTTTTCATCTAAACCAATACAAAGTAAAATATCAGTCATCCAGTAGTCTCTGGGAAGGGAGGATCGTATGAGTAATGGTCAAACTCCTTTGAGCCAGCTTAAGAGGAGACAGCCTTTGCATTTTTGGCAACAGAGGTGTGTAGCCCTAGATTGGAACCAAAACTTTTCTGCCAATGTTACTGAATAGTGCTAAAAGTTCATGCAAAATAGGACAAGTTAGACCTTTGACATTTTTCTCACAACTGTTACTTTTCAAATCTCTGCTTTTTCATGCAAAAGTTTGTTGGATTCATGCATTATGCATGGCCTAGAAATTTGATAGATGTCTCACATGTTCCTTCTGAGAGGATAAAGCCAGCTGCAGTACCCAGTTGTAAAGATGTGGTTACTGGCTTTCAATGTCGTTAAGTGTATTTGATATTCCTCTGACTTGAATCTTTTTGATAGGAATTGAAAAAATCTAGTCCTCTCTGGTTTCAGTGAACATTAAAGACAGCACACAATTATTAGTAAAATAATGTTCAAAAGGTTGTTAGCAGTAACAACCTCTAGTAAAAATTTCATCTTTTTAGTGATAACAAATGTGTTATAGAAGACATTGAGTAGAACTGTGTATCTTGGAGCCTGCCTTTTTGAGAAGTATTTTAGGAATATGACTTACTTCAACGAACCTGTCCATGTGTCTATTAGATTGTGCTCTGCCTGGAAGTATTCTGTGGGGGCTTTTTCTGTTATTTCTAAAAGATGGATCAGCAATATCTGTGGCTTTCTATTAATCACATTTGATGAATTGCACTTCACTGTGACATTTCCACCTACTACTGTACTAGATTAGGGGTTCATTAAGAACTTGGGAGAAGGTGATATCACGAACAGTCTGTCTTCCAGCATCTGGATTTCCTAGTTATCTTGTCAAATATGAGGTGAATAATCCAGTTCAGAATAGGATGACATCTGAAATACATATGATCAAGCTAACATGCCGTGTTAAATATTGTCAGTAATATTGTTGCTACCTAGTTCTGTGTGACTTCACTGACAAGCTACACAAATCTTTGTAGATGTATTCTTTCTTGTGATACAGGTACTACTGGTGAACTTTCATTATTGATTTCTGTTCACACAAAAAGTGTACAAAGTAGAGTCAGATTAAAAAATTGAGACCTTGCCCTGGTTTGTATTTCCTCCCCTTATGACAGATTTAATTGGAGATCTAACAGGAAATTAGACTGGAAGATTACCAGCTGCATGGCTGGCATGCCATGAAATATCAAATGTCTGTGTCTTTCATATTGCACACCAAAGCCACTGTATCAGTTATCTGGGATTTCTTGTGGATTTAAGAATATCAAATATGACATCAACAGCTTCAGTAGCAAAAATACTTGGAAGTACATAGGGTAGAAATGCTATGCAAGTTTTCATAGGGAGTTTGAAAGTTGACGATGAAATGTCTTTTACATTGTCATCTTAGAGTGGAAAAGTAAAAGCCTACAGAAGCTAAACCATCTCTACACAACCCCATTGACTGTTCATTTCCTAAGGATTTTTCCAAAGAAGCATTTAGAAAGATTGTGTTTTCAAGCTAGCCTCCAGAGTATTCCATCATGTCAGCCGCGCATTCCACAGGAGTAAAAATTAATGACAACATATCTCTTTAAAAAGTCCCTTTTAAGCCAGTTTACCTTACCTGGTACGCAGGGTGTCTCCAGGGAAGACTACTCAGAAGTTATCTACTTGGCTGTCATTTATTCATTCAAAAGAGATCAGTAAAACCAGAGAGAGAGAGAAAGAGGAGTGCTCAAGTCTTTCTGTCTGTCCTACTTAGATGGAAAAACTTCTTTACCTTGGGGCCAAAGTCATATGGAGCTGTTTTCACTGGCCTGAGGTCTGTGCTAGGCAAAGATTTCTCTCTGCAAAGGGATTGTAGTGCCATTCCTCTTGACAAAATGTTATTTCTTAAAGCCATGTTTATCCCATGACCTTGTCAGAAGCAGATTACCATCCTCCACAGACTCTCATATTCTGTAGTTGTACAAAGCAGGAAGGAATCACTTGTGCTTGTGAAACTGCTGGAAATAATTCAGCTGTTTATATGTGATGAGAAGTTTTTAAACTAGCCTGCCTGATGTTTGTTAGCTGTTTCTCTTTAATTGAAGCTGCCAGAAATATTTCACTCTTGACAGAAGAAAAGAGAGGGGAAGAGTCATAATCAAGGAACCTTTTATTTGGCATAATTTAAGACTATTTGTCTATTACTGGCAACAGCAATTGGGAGATTCAGCATCTTTAGCAAGTTTAAATTAGAAGATTGTAACCCTGTATACACCTTGATACTGATTATTTCACCATCACAAGCATCGTCCCAAAGGACAACTACACTTGACTGTTCAGTTCAGAGGCCACAGTCTTCCACAAATTGTTTGAATACAGTTTTGTGCACACACTAGTGCTTTTGGCATCAGCAGATTTGATATAATTTGAACTGATATCAATGCAATAGATGGAATTATCTATATCCCAGGAAAGGTTACATATACCAGGAAAAGTTACATATAGCAGCTGCAGATATTCCATATCTAACACTTGGTGGTTTTATGAAGGAACAAACTGGAGCAAGACAGATGAAAACATTTGGAGCCTCAGGCATTCAGGTCAGAGCACATTAAAAGAGAGAGATTTGGCTGATATCAAGGATGGATAAATTGGTATTTTCTACAGCTTTTTGCTATGTTGACAGTGCAGCTTTAGTTTCAAAAATTAAGAATGTCTTATAGAAAGAGTGGAAAAGAACAGTAGGAAAAATGCTCATTTCTGCTTCAGGGATACAGGTTCTTTTCCAGTCAATGGGAGTTGCTTGCTTGTATGACCTTTGGAAGGGAAAATAAAGTCAAACAACTGCAACAAAAAAATTATGCTTATATTTTAAATGGAAGGACTTCAGCATAATTACCTGATGATACTCTACCTGGTTTGTTCATTCAGATACAGTGGTATTAGAACTGCTGTATAAATGGATGGAGGGAGGTTTGGATGGTGGCTTGGCAAGATGTCCCTGGTTTCCCTCATTGCTGTCAGCACACATCAGCTGTAACCCATAGGAACTAAATACTTGTTAAAACAAATCATATTTCATCCCTCATGCTTTTTGAATCTAATATTATTTTAACAATTTGCTGGGTGTACCAGATGATTGATGCTGTCACACTGCAGATAAAATTTATCATTCTGTCATTTTTATTCAATACTTTAGACACATTTTGGTTTAAGCTGAAATCTGAAGGAATGTTACACATCTTTTATGTAGCTCACCTTGGTTATAAAAATAATCCATCTAATTCTTAGTGGTTCATTGCCAGACATTTCGTAAGCACAGACCTAGAATTAATTAGTTAGTTGTACCTGAATATGTCTTGAAAGACATGTGGTGTATTTCTTTTTAAATTTTCTACGAGGGGATATAAATGAATATGGTATCAAATACAAATACAGAAATTTGTGTATACACAAATATATATATGTCAGCTACATGAAAGGAGATCAGTTATGTTTAATCACATGCATATTTGGCCTCATTTCATAATGCAAGTCATAGACTAATGTCAACTATTCACAGCACTTACATAGGATGTTGTAAAAGGCTTGTTACACAGGAAAAGCTTTTTAGCTCCTCAATTTTGAGGGTATGTCAGAGCTTTTACCTGTAAAGATGACCTGCAAGGACTGTGCTCTGTTGAAATAATGGCTGAAACCTCAGAGGAGTATTTCAGTGGTTTTGTATTATCCATGACTATTAGCAGGTCATAAAATTATTCTGAAAAGGAAAGAGACTGACTTCTGGTATAGCAGAAGTTCCATTATATACTTCAGAAATAGATACCTTATCTTCAAGTCGACTTGACTTTAGTCTATATGAAATTATTTTGCCTGTGTCACAGGTCACAAGTTACTGCTTTTGAATCTAGAGAAATAAAGTTCAGTTTGGGTGAAAACAGTGACAGCTAAACTTGCTTGTTCCTTCAGAAACCAGATGCAGGAGATTGTGTTTGGTACACTTTCACATGTGCTACAATATTTGCTCTTTCTGTGTTTCTGCAGGCCTTGAATAGGGGCATCGCTGCTGTCAAGGAAGATGCTGTGGAAATGTTGGCCAGCTATGGGCTGGCATACTCCCTGATGAAGTTCTTCACGGGGCCGATGAGTGACTTCAAAAATGTAGGTCTGGTGTTTGTGAACAGCAAGAGAGACAGGACCAAAGCAGTTTTGTGCATGGTTGTGGCTGGCGCTGTAGCTGCTGTATTTCATACCTTAATAGGTAAGGTCACTTCATGTCTAGTTAATATGACTTTTAATTTGCTTCCCTCACCCATTCTTCAGACTGCTTAAGCTGTAGGCTTAATATTTCATTTGTAAGTACAACAGGAGATGCAAAAGAGATCTCTTGGGCTGGTATCATGCCCACCCACACAATTTTTATTGCTATTTAAGCAGGTTGTTAAGGAGCAGATTCCACACACCGGACTCTCCTGCCTGGAAACAAAATGTGCTGCTGATGTCTTTCACTCCAGTGTGTGAGCAAAACTTGGGCGAGGTTGACAGTTTGCCTGTAGCTGAGAGCTCAGTGTTACTGTTAGGTAGAGATGATCTGGCTGTATCTGCTGGTTGGTTTGGCAGGACTACAAGGTGTGCTTGTTAGGGCTGTTTGTCAGTTCTTGGTGCCATTGTTGGTGTACTCCCTCTCTACCTATTCCTTTGCTACTTATCTCACAGTACAAAATGCTGAGCAGGTAGATGCCAGCACCCTCATTAAAATATCAGGTAGTACTCTCTGCTGCTGCTAATCATCATCCACTTTTGTTGAATAAATAATCTGTGAGGAAGAGGTTACTAAGAGCAATTTATATCAAACTGAGACCAACTTCCTGCGTGTACTCTGAAACAAAGAAAACACACAAGCAGACACAAACTAAACATTAAAAGTAAGGTGGCCAAAGGATTTGCAAGTTTTTAGAGCCTGGAGAAATGGGATATCAACTCAAGCATCAGCCACAGCAATAAAAAGCTGTTTAACTCGGAAGGCTTTTAACTTCATCCTCTCCAAGAACTGCACCAGATTCTCTGCACCTTCTGGCTCATTCTACAGAGCTGGAACTTCTGGACCTCAGCAACAAAGAACAGGAGATGCTGGAGGAAGAAGCAGATAGTGCACTGCATTGAGCAGGTAAAATCCTAAAAAGCTGGGAGTTGTAAGGGGTGGGAGGGAGGAGGTAATGTGACAGCCTATGGAGGGATGTGGTGGTTAATAGGCAGTAGTGTTGGACTGGATGACCACCAGTAGGGGGTCATTCCATCACAGAAAAATGGGAAATGCAGTGTAGTGGCAATATCCTGAATTGCTGTGAAATCACAGAGTGGCGTGGAAGTGAGGCAGCATTCATTATCAGGCTGTTAGTATCTCAAGAGCAACATGTGCTGCAGTTCATCATTAAAAGAATAGAAGAGAATAGAATAGAATATAGAATATAGAATATAGAATATAGAATATAGAATATAGAATATAGAATATAGAATATAGAATATAGAATATAGAATATAGAATATAATAAACACTATTTCAGTTCCTGCCTGAGTAGGTACAAGATCCATCTGGTAAGTACAAATGGCCCCTGCTCTTATCCTTGAACAGGCTGCCAGCTACATTCACCAGCTTTACATGCCTCCCAAGCACTACAGTTTGTTTTGACCATCATATCTCTTATTCCACCACTGCTACACAAGCCTTGTGCTATTTAGCTTTGCTGCATGTTATGGTCATAAAAAATGCTTACAGTAATGGCTCTCTAGCCAGGGCAACTCTGTGCCAGGGATAACCTGTTGCTAATTTTATAAGCTGAATCCATACATTCAAGTTAATTTAATTCACTGATATTGATTGGCCACTTCCTAAATACGTTTACATTTGAGGCTGCTTTATTGAGTCAGTGTTATAAACTTTGGGCTATTTGTAGATTTGGCTCTCATATTTCTTTGCTTGGAATGTTTCTTCAGCCTTTAGAACTGCTCTTCTAGTTGCTCACTTGCTTTCCTGCTAGTGCTGGTCAATGTTTTTGCCTTTGCCAGCTGGATTAAAAGTTATTTTCTAGTCAACCAGTATTTTATATTAGGTTAGGATAGATTTTTAAAAATTTTTTGTATAACTATCAAATTTCCAGGTGAAAGACATAACTGGATTTTCCATGTGGGACTTCTTATTGAAAGGAGGTGTTTGGAACAACAGTTGGAAAATCTGTAAGATAAGTTTCTTGTCTTTGCCTGGAAATAGAACCCTGCTGAGTTCAGAAACTCTGAAATGCCCTCTGCAGATACTGGGAAAAAAAGGAGTCTGTGCTTACCATGCTTGAAAGTCCTGAATTAAAGGGCTGCACACAATCTTTCAGCTTTTTATGGTGACAGACTGCAAAATATTTTTTGGTATTTGAACTTGTCTATGCCTGAAAATATGCAAAGGCCACAGCAGAGACTGGCAGAGCGCCTGAGGGAATGGAGTTACTCAGATTCCAGCACCAATTGCCTGAGTGATGTTGCCAAATTTTATGTTCCAAGTTTCCTTTGAACCTGTTTCAAGTCCTGATTATTCTGCTCTGACCCACAGATGCACAGCCTGCCTAGCAGGAGGAAGAGAAGGAGTCCAGTGACAGGCAGCCTCCTAGGACCTGCAAGAACTCCCCAGCAGCTGCAAGCCTATCACAGGCTATCTACAGGAGACACAGATACAGGTTACTGACACTCAGTGGATGAAAAGGAGAAACAAATAACACTAAGGGGACTGAATTTTTTCCACATGCCATGAATATAGGGCTAAGGAAGATGACACGACTGTCTGCCATGGACTGTCAAAGCCCAGGAAGGAACAGAAAACAAAAAGCCTGATGAAATAAGGAGTACCAAAAGTCAAAAGGAAGAAAACAAGTGGTGGTAGAAACACAGTGGCCACAATGAATCACCACATGTCCAACTGTGATAGAGACTATTTGCAGTCTACACACACAGCTCCTCACAAACAGCAGCCTCTTCTCATGGAAAATATCAAACCGTACTGTTTCGCCCACCTGACTCATGCTTCATTGCTTCAGCACCAGCTCCCCACTGCTGCTTCCCCACCAGGGCTCACACAATCCTCTGTGCCAGTGGCTGGCTGAGCTAAACCACTTGAGCTCACAGTTGCAAACGCTGGGTCCCTAAGTCATCACCCAGCCACATCCTTAGGAAAGTCTGCAAAGTCCTCACCAGCAGCTCCTTTCACTCCACTGTACAGATAGCAGTAACAGCTGAGAGCCAAGTTGGCTGAAGGGATTTGAAAGCATATTCTCATCCCAACTAAAATGCTGCTATAAACCTTGTCAGTACAGTATTCCTGGATTTGCTGTTTCAGATGTGATCTAGAATTAGAATAGTGTTCTGCCTTCTTTCCCTTGTGCTCCTTTGAGGGCAGCTACTGCCACCTGCTACTTTCCTGGTGGGGAGTTCTCTATGGAGCCAGGGTCTAAAGTGTCTTGTTATTTCAGAGATTGGCTTCTTGGTGGCTGTAAGAAAAGGGATTCAAGCTGCTAAGCCTGTCTGTGCATATTTTTGACATCTTACTAAATTGCCAGCTTGACAGAGAAGAAAAATAATTTATATAACATTATGCTAACATAATGCATTTCTTAGTGTTGCTAGTAAGCTGTCCATACTAAGCGAGTCCTTTTAACATCAGTGTCATGAAGGCATGCACGTTTTCTTTGGCAGTAAAACAGCATTGTTCAACTTTTCACTAGTTTATTGAGAAGTACTATACTGAGAAAGTTTATTTCCTTTTGAATAACTGTCGCTAGTTCTGGAAATGACATGGCAGCATTTGCTTTGAGGAAACATCCTCTTCACTTTTTACTATACCTGATTAAAAACTGCATGATGTATCATCGTCATCACCAGGAGAAAAAGGCTGGAACTTTAGTAACCAGTAAACCTTAATGTAGGTTAACTTCAGTAATCTACAGCAGATTGGAGGCAAGAGACATGCAAGTGATTTTTTTTTGTGCCCATTTATTGCTGCCAGGCTGCTGAGCATGGGCCATAGGTTGCACAGAGGAAAACTTCAGCGGTTCCTAGCAATTCCACTGATACTTTTGAACTTCCCACATGCATGAGCCCTGCATATACATTAAAAATCTCCATAAGTGAGACATAGGTGTAATCCCACCAATTCCACTGTAACATTAGTGGAATTTTCCAGAGACTAGGAGTTACAGAGTGGGTTATGACAAGCTGAAGTATTTTTTCCAGTCAGTCTTGTTCTGACAAGACCACTGTATTGGAGTATACTAAACATTTTGCCCTGGAAAAAAGCACAGGAATATGTATCAGAATATAATCTAGGCTTGCTGCTTTCCCCCTCCCCCCTCTTTAAATGAAAATAAAATGCTATTCATTAAAAATTTGTCCTACTTCAACATCTTCTCATGGTCATTGCTAAAGCGGTAACATATTTCCCTGGCTGCCCCAACCCTTTTCTCACAACAGGGGCAGTTTCTTCTCAACAAGGTACTCAGGACAAAGGAAGAAAACCTATGACCAAAGGACTTTTAGGTAGCAGTGATTGGGTTTCAGTTAAAACGGGCTGATTTTGAGACTTATGAGATGTTGGCTTGTATGTATATATTTCAAGATACCAAAATTCATTGATAGATTTGGGAAAATCAGCTAATGCAATTTTGGAACTAGAGCTGAGCACAGAAAATCATGATTGCAGTAATCAGTCTGCATTGAGATGCTCCTAAGCCATTTTGGTTTCTTTTTTAATTCATGTATTGCTATAAGCAAAGAAAGAAAATCACATAGCCTTAAACACTCTGGTCATCTGAGCTTTCACAACAAGAAAACAGAGGTTTTCTCTTCTGTTTTAAATCTAAAACAGGCTAACCAAAGACATAAAGAAATCTATATACCCTGTGCCATCTCCAAATGAAGATTTTCCATTATTTTTTCACATAGATACTTTCCTATCTGCCCAAATCACTTAGCTGAACAAATTAGCTCAGTGGGTTAAGCCTGGTGTTAATAACACCATAGTTCTGGGTTTGATCCCTGTACAGGCCATTCAATTAAGAGTCGAATTTGATCGTCCTTGTGTGTCCATTTCAACTCAGAGTGTTCTGTAATGGAGAAACTCTGATGAGCATAAGTTTTGGCCATGTGAACCACTTTCCGCCAAGGAGCAGAATAGATCTGTTATTTCTCAAGTCTCCAAGTTCATTTTTAAAACTGGCAGCAAAGTATGTAAATGAAATGTGTCTGGAAAGAACACACTTTAACCCAAAATCATGTTTTGGATTTTTTTTTTCTTCCAGTAAAGCTAATATTGACACATATAGCTCTGTGTCTGGGAGTAAAGGGTATCGCTTCCTCTGAGAGTTTTTTCTTTATGATTGAAGTGTGACATGCTCAGTAGTAGTCAGCTCCAAAATTACTACAGTTCAGCTATTTGTCTGAGACGGCTGGCATCATTAAGAGTGTGTTGTTTTAGGAATGTCTGAGGTTTGTGTGGTGGTAATTGGCTTGTTAGAGAAATCGTTGCAGGGACCAGGAGATCCAATTAGGTGTACAGTTTTTAGTGTCATTTCTTGACCTTCTGGATCTTAAAACTCAACTGGAAAAACCAAAAGCAAGAATTCGTGCTTTACTTCTGTAGCAAAACTGATCCTTAGACATAGCAAAACAAATGAGGTATTAGAGGAGAGCAAACAGACAGCTTGTCTTGGACTTCTCTGTTTTGCTTGAAATGATGCAAGAAGTGGGAAGCACCATCTGCTTTAGATTCATGTAGTACTCTCTGGCTCTGTTGTCTGTGTTATTAATTTTGTACCATTCTTCATAATAAGTTTGTAAGGTTGGCCAAGGTTAAGTTCTAATTGCATCAGCAATTGCTTGATTCACAGCTCAGTGACACATGCCTATTTGTCAGTGAATCTCAGCTTTCTGAGTCCTTCTTTGCGAGGATGGAAACATTCATGGACATCACCATGTGATTGTGGGCTTTCACTGACGAATGAAATAGTCAACTATTTTGAAAATAACATTTTAAGTTTAACCATTATGAAATTAAAACCAAAATCACATTGAAAAGTGCAGTTGTTTTTTTTGGTTTTTTATGTGGGAGAAAAAAAATCTTTTAAAGTAAACAGAGCTCAGTGCTGATATCCCTAGAAATCTTTAAAATGTGGTGCTATGGGTTGTAATGGTGTAAGTCCCTTGAGAGTGTCCTGCCAATAAACTACAACCGTTTTCTTAGAAGTAAGAGTAGTTCAGCCTCTGACCCTCTGATTCTGGGACTTTTTCTGTGATTGTAAACTTTAAGTTTAAAAAAAAAAATCTCAATGGCCTTTAGAGACATAAAAGTTACTTATTACTCACTTTCTAAACACTTTAAGTCTCATTTAACTTAAGCGAAGGGCAGGGAGAGCACAGAAGGGCGACTTCTGCAGCACTCTGTGCTTCTAGGACGCACTGCTGGAGGTGGCCCCTCCACAGAAGCAGGTTCCTCAGCACCTGGACTCTGATTCTGTCAGTCCTTACGTGGAGCATAAGGTGGTGTGTCTCCCGCAGCAGTTTTTAAGTTTTTGTGTGTAAGTGTAAAGCACATTCATTGGAACCTAAGAGAATGCTCCGTGAATCTGACATTCACACGTGGCTTGCTTCACAGACCTGCCAGACCTCACTCCTTCAATGAAATAAGTTGATTCGGAAACATCCATGTGCTGCCCTGCCATAAAAGCAGCTTTCCACAACGACTTACTGTGCAAAAATCCATTCATAGCAAAGAGTTTTCAAAACATGGAGTGAAGACTGGTGCATGGCTATTCGTGCAAAAATATTAAGAGGCTGTGCTTGATATTTGATTGAACTGCAACAAGCACCTGAACAGTTAAGGGACTAAACTGCCCTCTTTAAACTGATGAAAGGTCGGAGTCATGGTTTCAAATTCTTCCCCAGGCTGCTACAAGAGGAAGCAAGGCTGGGAGTGCCTCAGGATGATGACTAAGCAACTTGGGATTTACTGAGTGAATTTGAAGATTGTGAGTCTAACAGTCATAGTTCAGGTGGAAGACATAGACAGGGACCAACACAGGGAAAGGGGGAGTTTTTAACATTGTTTGCATCTTTGGGCAGTTCTGGTTATCTGGAATGAGGCTTGTGCTTGTTCACGGTGCTGTCATACCACCTTCTTTTTTTTTTTGACTATCTTGTTTACACTGTCTTGTTTGGACTCAAATAGTCTTTTCAGTTCTGTTAATCATTTAACTGCTGTATCTCTTAAGCCATCACAAAACAATGATAACTTAAACTCCTCCTTAGTTTAATTTAATTTAAATCTAATAATTTAACTTCCTAATACTCTTTATGAGTTATGAGAGACAGTTTTAGGCTAAGAAGATTGAATTTGGTGACTAGTGTTAGCATTTGTCAATCCAGTTATGAGACCTGCATGCATGAAAAGGATCACTTTCCTGAAATACACTATATCAAGATCTGTACAAAGATAACAGAGTTGTTATAAATGGAAAATTAGGTAGATGTTCACATTTGAAATAGCTGACTTAGAAAATAGACAAGTAGGTTAGAACTGAAGTAAGGTTCCCCAGGCACAAATAACTCTGCCATTACATGCCTTGGGAGGTTGGTCTTACAGCCTAATCACTCTTTTAACAGCTATTGCAAGTGTATAGAAGAAATCAAGTAATGATGTGCAGGTCTAGAACATAGTTTATAAAAGGTTAAAACAGATTTGGATTATTTAACTCTGCATATTATATTTGTCTCCATAGTTCAGGCTCCAGTCACAGCCTTTGTTATTCCTGATTATTGGGAGAACTCTGGGGTTCTTGAAACAGCTGGCTAACATGGGTACTATCAGACCTGTAAGGAGCTCTGTACAGAGCTGTGTGGTGACTCCCTGTGTCTGTGCTGTCTTCAACCAAACATTTGGGGAAGAGAGACCTGGAAAGACAGTGTTGTCCAACACTAAAAGTTGTCTTGGCTTGAAACAGTACAGTGAAGTAACATACTGGCGATCAGAAGTGGGAACCCCCAGATTTCCAGGGGTACCTTTTTTTGTCTTGTGGCTCCTGACATGCTGGCTCTAGGTAAGGAAGGAAACTAAGGCAGGTCAAGGCTGTCCAGGGATTGCACAGCAAAGCACACAGTGTCCTGACAGGTCCTGGCAGAGGTGGTCATTAGGCAGAGTAAGGAAGAGGCATAATGAGTGTGATTTGTTGCATGCCATCACAAATCACAGTATCCTTTTACAGCTTCGGGCAGGTTTACAGGTAGTGTCATGAGAATGCAGTGATAATAGATGGTGTCAGCATTTATAAGGTACTATATCCCATGAAATACTCAACACCTGGTGAAAACAGCTTTTCTAACAAAGAGCCTTGATTTCATGAAGGAGCAGTAGATTTTCTGGAGTACTGGTGTGTTCATTTAGCAAACAGATGTGGCACTTACTATACCCATCTCCCAGTCCAGCCATTTGTTATCACTCCTCTGCCAAAGGTTACTTTAAAAAGAATCATGAGAGCACTTCTTAGTCATAAACAGCAGCTGGTGAAGCTGCAATATCTGAAGCCCCTGCAGCTGTTTGCTAGGTGGATGTGTGTCTGAGCTCCAGGGCATCACAGTCTTTCAGGTACTTCTAAATACCTCACCCAAGAGTCCATATGTAAACTTTGTTTTTCATTCTTGTTCTTGTTCCTCTACAGCATATAGTGATTTGGGGTATTACATTATTAATAAGCTGCACCATGTGGATGAATCAGTGGGAAGTAAAACTCGGAGGGCCTTCCTTTATCTTGCTGCCTTCCCTTTTATGGATGCCATGGTGAGTGCCTGATTGACAACTGAACTTTAATGTTAATATTATATTTTTTGTAACCTTACTTCACAAACATTGTTACCTGATGGGAAACTGAAGTATACAGAAGTAAGCTGTGTCCTTTGCAAGCAGTAACTCTGGATATACCTAGACTCATCTCCTGCTCCATGGAGAAAGCATCTGGGTGGACTTTAAACATCCAGAGATCATGACAGATGTCAAAAACCTCAGCTGCCTTGTTAGAGCTGCAGTATGTACATGTTGGAAAGCACTGTACATACTTGTGATGTACATACATACGCACCTTGTGATGAGCTGCGCTGGTTGTCTGCATGTGACCTCATTCCAATTTGTTGTGAAAGATCTGAAGTTGCCAGGCATACCCAGATCACTTGCAGAGCTCACAAGGAATAAACTCAATATTTTCTCAAAGCAAATTTGTCAAAAAGATATTTCTTGCCATCAGTTTTTGCAAGCAAAGCTAAGCCCAGTATGGTCTCAAATTCTTGGGCAAGAGAGCCATACATAGGGTGAGCTGCTGCTTCCCAGATCACCAGGCTTTTTGCTTGTGGCCTGCACAACATGAAAATGTGGCAATTACACTTCAGAGGTGCAGCCAGCTGGTGAATGATTATTTATTAGATTATTTAATGTCATAATTCATCCTGTCCAGCATCTGATTTATGAAGGGCTGGTTTCTTACTAGATGTGCTCAGAAATTTCTATACAGTCTATAAATTTATTCCTATTCTCCCTGCCAGCCTGGCAATGAGGAACTCAATGCAACAGTGATTCTTCTGCACTAATGGCTTAATTTTTGCCTAGATTCACACCAGGTATTACTGGTAGGAAAGAGCCTTGCAGGTTGTTTGTGGTTTTGATATTTATTTCACAATATCGTAATCACTTTCCAAACTTTTCTCTGGCTTTTTTCAGGCATGGACCCATGCCGGGATTCTGCTGAAACACAAGTACAGTTTCCTAGTGGGATGTGCCTCCATCTCAGATGTCATAGCTCAGGTAAAGGCTCCTCCTAGATGTCACTGTTCCCATTGTGTTATGGACCAGATGCTTTCCTAAACAGGAACTCTCTTGTACAGAGAGTCCCTCTGTGCCTTCTCTCTCTTCCATGAGCAAGACACCAGAGGAAATAATCTTGTGTGGTGCCCTCTGACTGTTTCTTCATCATGTGAAGGCTCTTTGCTGACCGTTGTGGTTTAGGACAGTCTCACTTGACTGGATCAAGTCAGTTCCCAGGATTGTTTGGCTTGGGTCATATCCTCCAGCACTTCCACAGCTCTGATTCTTAATGGCTGAGAAACAAGTTATGTGTGTACATGTGTATGTTTGGGGAAAAGAAAGGTCAGGCAAAGAGACCAATGGCTGCTACCAGTCCTGAGGCTGAGAGAGTGCTTTGAAAGAGATTTTTCTCTCTCTGTGCATTCTCCCCAGAACTTCCCACAGTTCCCATGCAGTTCTGAGCTGGAGGTGAAGGCTTGATTCTCCAGCTGACCTGTCTGTTTTGCGTGTGGTGTCTAATCTAGGGAAATGCAGTGTAAGCCACCTTCTGAATACTTGTTACTGTTCCAAAAGGTGAAGGCTCAGAAGCGCACTGGAACGGGTCTGTGGTGATAACCCCTGGGCTATGCAGAGAAGACTAAATGTTTTTTGAACCTTCAAAAGGGAGATGTTAACTATCCTGTTGCTTTGTATTAGGCATACTGAAAAAACATCATTCATACACATGGATGATGGTCAGTGTTGTAGCATTTAAGAACCAATATACAGCCCTCTTTTGAAAACATATGAAAATATTACAAAATTAAGAGCCCCAGCACCTGTAAACAGTTGCTGTAGTGCCCCCTTACCAGCTGAATGGTGTAATGAATGGATTAGAAAGAGGATAAAACAGTACATCAAAGGAAATATGAAGTCAACAGCACTTAGTTCAATCCTCCATAGCATTTTCCTCCATAAGGAAACCATAAACCAGGTTGAACAATTCAGTCAGCTGCTACTCTGTATTTGTCAGGTCTGCCCCACTGCAGTACTGCACTGAATCCCCAGAGATAATACCAATTACCGTAAATGACCTTAGCCCTCAGGGTCTGCTCTTGTTCCGATGTGACCTACAAAATTTCCTGACCCTTGGGTGCATGTCAGGTCATGCACAGCTAAATACAGAAACAAATTCTTATTTTGGCTGTGCCCTTTCCACAGCGGTTGGTGAGTGGGTGCCAGGGTGGTGAAGAATAAGACACCTGTCATCTTCTCTCAGCAGAATGCTACACAGAGCAAGAGCATATCCAGAGCACAAAAAGTTGTGGCTGTCATACCCCAGAACTCTACACCTACGTCTGCTCCCTACACAGGGAACAGGGGCCCAGGCAGTAGGGCCCCTACTTCATGCGCACACTCTTAGTGACTGACTTTGCTTCTGTTTACTGAAAAGCAATGTTTTTGTAGGTTTCAAAAGACCAGTTCTGCAAAACTTTATAAGCACTGTGGCCTGCCTCAGGAACATTTGCAGAGTGGGGTTTTTCTTAACTACTACTACAGCTCTAGCAATGAAGGAGAGAACCTGCACCTGAACAATGTGTATTGTATTTCTCGTAACTCACTTGAATGCTAGCATATCCTGGCAGGCTTGTCCTGGTTCTGCTCTTCACAGCCCCACAGTTGGTTTTCAAATTGTGTCCCCATCCAGAATCATTTAGAATTTAACAGACATGTCATCTTCTCTGTACTTAACAAAGAGAATAATAATCATATTAATCAATTCCTTTACATTTTATGGATTGAGCATTTAGTTTTAAGAGGCTCAATTATGATCTGTTCATTAGCCCAAAAGTTTCCATTTAACTTACATTAATGTGGTACTCAGCTGAAGAGCAAATAATGACATTTTGAAATTTCACTTGAAAAAGTCGAAAAGCAGGTTGACATAGGACTTCCTACACCTAAATGTTGAAGTGAATCCTTTGAAACACCTGGCTTTTTAATTGCCACTACCCTCCCCCCTGCCAAAAAAACCCCAAACTAGTATGGCTTAGAAGCTGACCCTAGAAGTATGTCTCCAGCCTCAGCATAGATCAGAATAGCACATTCTCCTGGGAAGGGTGACACTCAGCCACATGCTTGATGCCAGACCCTGCCAGACTTTCATACCAACCTTCTCCTATTTATGGTTTCTAGTCTGACACCTGCACAACCTTCAAGTGTTTCATAAGTATGAAGTTAACTCTTGCTCTCCTCACGGGTATGACCAAGAACTGGGGTGTTGTGACTAAAGTTTCTAGGCTTGAAGTCAGATAGATACTGTCATCATGCAAGTTGTTGGTTCAGATGGATGAGCTAGGAATCAGACAGGAGATGTGTTGGCTCTTGAGAAACACGCAGACAAAAATTGTTAATCATCTGTTTGCTTGTTCTGCAGGTTGTTTTTGTAGCCATTTTGCTTCACAGTCACTTGGAGTGCAGGGAGCCTCTCTTGATCCCAATCTTGTCCTTATACATGGGAGCACTTGTCCGATGTACCACATTATGCCTCGGATACTACAGGAACATACATGATGTTATTCCTGACAGAAGTGGGCCTGAAATGGGGGTATGTCTTCATACTTGTGTTTTTTCAAACTCAATGATTTTAAAACTGCGGGAGGGTTTGTATTACAATACTGCATTAAACCACTGTGCATGAAGGGCCTTCTCTCTGTGCTGCAGGAAAAAGCATTTTCACTTAAAGAGGCATGGTAGAAACTATTCCAGCAACAGGTCATGTGAGACAATGCCTTCCATGGTATGGATGTGTCTACTGAGGACCTCTGTACTGAGCTGTAAGACAGCACAGCATGAACTAAGTGAACACCTTAGTTCATATGGAAGAAGATATCAAAATTTCTCCTTTTCTTCAAACGTCATATTGTTTTTCATGAAGCTTTGTCTGGTAGTCAGAACAAATTATGCAGATAGATACCTTATGCATTATTTATTGAGATCCATGACACATCTTCTTTTCAATCAGTATTGCTAACATGAGTGAAAATATTTTAGGCTCCTCATATTGAAAATTATTGAAATTAATGTACCAAACTGACAATGGGTGGGAAAAGCAGAAAACCCTTCTCCGTGCTTTTGGTCCTGCGCTGTATATTTTTTTCCAATCACGCTTCATTTTTTTTATCCTGTGTTACAGGGAGAAGCTACAATAAGGAAGATGCTGAGTTTCTGGTGGCCTTTGGCATTAATTTTGGCAACTCAGCGAATAAGTAGGCCCATTGTCAACCTTTTTGTCTCCCGGGACCTAGGTGGCAGTTCTGCAGCCACAGAGGTGAGGCAGTCAGCCCTTACTGCAAATGATCATTTACATGGTGTTACTTCTGTGTCTCTTCTTAGTCAAGCTATCAAGAAAATTTTTTTTTAAGTGCATTTCTGTTTAGTGCTCTTGTTATGCTTGAAAAGAAGACTGCTTGGACTCTCGCCATGAGCCTTTCTGTCGGGTCTAGTGGGACCTCACCCTCAACAAGACCCATAAAATTTTTTCACTGAACAGTGCTTGCATCCCAGGTTTTCATGCTCTACATATAAGTACATACAATCTGGAGCAGAGATTTTAGGACAGTCGTCAGTAGTCCCACGTTCTACTCTTTCCTGTCATGTATTTTATGGCTGTGCAAACTGATGTGAAACTACTGTTAGCAGTCATTGCATCACACAGAACTGTGCAGAGACATAAAGAAGCAAATATTAAAAAAAAAATCTGTCTCCTGGTTGGGATATGAAATGCACCCTGTTTCTCTTGAGGAATTTCAGATTACTCCAGCAAGTCTCCTACAGCTGTTGGGAGACAGGTTTCTGATTGTAATGCAGGGCCTTCACCAGTGCTCACCACAAGCTGACCCATTGTCTTGAGAAATCTGGGGTACTTCTGCTGCCAGTTTTGTGGGAGGATGTCTAGATGCATATAGTTATAGGATAAGAAAAGCTATAAGATACTAAATTAGAAGAAAAATTAAAGGAACTACCACTAATTTGTCATATATGATACTGCGTATTTCACTCAGGAGGTGCCAGAGACTGCAAATAAACAGCCATGAAAAGAGAACCTGGGAAACCTAACGCTTTTACTTGTGTGATTCAGGGATAAGTGTTAACAGTGGTCTCCATACAAGGGGAACCAGAGGTTAGCAAAAATCAGTTTGGCATTTCTTGGTGATTTTTGATTTCAGGTGCATCACATTTCATGGCTATCCAGCTCCATTTTATTGCTATTAAGATGACTCCAAATACAGGTCACAGCTGGTGATTTGCTGGCAGTTTTCACTAACAGTAATGGTAACATTCCAAGTTACTCTGATTTCTGAAATAATTGTCTCTGAAAAGGGAGGTGCTGCCAGTACAGATAACATCAATGTCTGGAGCATTAAAGAAAGCTTTCATGCCTATATGTTGGAATCACACCAATTGAGGAAAAATAGTGGAAAAAAAAATCACTGCTAATAATTTCAATACTTTAATCCAAACAGAATCTAGCATACAAAATGTGGTAGTGAAATAATTTTTCCTTTCACAGGTACTCTGTCTTTGCAGTCTTTTTGGACTTCATGATGAAAATAAGCAAAATATCTTTTATATTCCTTATTTGATTTGATCTAGTTAGGTTTCATAGAGATGAAAATTCTGCTGAAAATACAATAATGAGAGGGTGTGCAATTAAAAAGGGTGCTATCTTAAAATTCCAATTTGTTTTATTTGAACCAGTTACTTTTCCAAGGTACATTAAACATTATTAAAGCTATTATTAGCAGGGAAGGATCTATACCACTTTCTTGCTCTCTGTAGATATCACTACATTCCACTCTCCTTTTAAACAGCACAGGGAACAAATTAGCTTGCTACATGGTCCTGTGTTTGTATAGATCTTTTCACCAAGCAAAGACAGCAGTTACATTTATAATGGGAGAATGGGCTCAGATAATCAAGAAAAAGTATATTGAACATTTAGGAGTGAAACACAGACAGCAGTAGTTAAAAAGCTTAACTACTTAACTTTCTTAACTCTACCATTGCCAGATATAAAAGGAACCAAAATTTAGGTGGATTGTAACAGATCTGAACCTGCAGACAAAAGCACCGAAGCACTTTGATTTCTACAGTTAAGAGAGTCAGGCAGTTCTCAGTACAGATGCATACTTCAGCTCTGAGGACTAGACAACTTGCAGTGACAGTAAATTTACAAGCAGCCACAGGAAGAGCTCCAAAACACCCTTCCTACATGAAAGGCATGAAGTACATGTACTTGGACATTTTCTTCAGCAGTCAGAAACATCACCAAAATCTTTCATACATTTATATATGAGGGAGCTTATGAAAAATCTTTGATAAACCTCTTGGAGTGTACTCGTGAGTGTGTAAAAGGGCCTAGTTTTAAAATTTCAGGCAATGAATTGTTTCTTATGGCAAAAATGATCATCTGGAATTATTTTTGTCTGGTGCTTATCAATGAGCACCAAAGTGGGAAGAGTTGGATTTTTTTGTCTCATGCCTCCTGCCCCTGAGCAGTCAGATTGATGACCAAACTTAGTCAGCCACTAAGGCCCACTAATTTAAGTAAGTCCATCTGTCTTTCTTAAAGCTGTTTTATTTATGAATAACCAAGTAAAATGTATATAAATTGAAATTATGCAATATGATCCAAAGCTACTGTGAGCTGCAAGGCATTCTGCTGCTGAGGTGTCTGTCGGTAAAATAACCCAGGAGCCATATGAGAGGGAGGTGTTTAGCTGGCTGAGGGGTGCACCACAGCTCAAGTTATCTATTATCTCAGAGTATCAGAGGGATGGTGAAATGACAAAGCTGAGTTAGGTGACTTCATGGCACAAAAAGATTTCATAAGCTTAAAACACCAGGCCTAATGAAGCCCATTTTGATGGTCTTCCTGAAACAAAAAGCTTCCAGTCACTTATCTGGTTTTGCATTGTGTCAAGGTCAATGTGCTGATATTGGTGGGCAGTAGCACCCTATGTTATTTTAACTATTGTGTTTGAAGATTTGAAGTTCATGTTTCTCTCTATTTGTAGGCAGTGGCAATTTTGACAGCTACATATCCTGTGGGACACATGCCCTATGGCTGGCTGACAGAGATCAGAGCAGTATACCCTGCTTTTGACAAGGTAAATGTCCCCATTAGGACCGTCATAAATACCTCTTGTGTGGTTTTGCACGTGTGGTCTTCCTAGTTCTCTCTGTTTGTTGTTCCACTGATGGGTTTTCTTAAAATCCTGGTTAAAATTACTTGGCTTTTGGTGGCTTCAAGCTGTTGTCTGATTTATGATTTTAACCTTTGCTCTGTGTTACAAGGTATTAAGCTGCCTTTTGAATAGATAGGTGCTATATTTTTAAGGATTAAGAAAGTCTTCACTATGAGGTAGCTACTTAGGTAATTAAGTGATTTCTCACAAAGAGTCATCACTGAATGAGCAAGCTCACGTCTCTTTCTAGATTTTGTGGTATCTCTCAAGTAGATTTGGGTTCATTTGCTTATGTTAATATTTAGCAAAGGGTGTTTCATAGACTGTCAGTAACACAGACAACATACATTCTTTCAGTTTACTACCAAAACTTAACTGACCAAGGCTATGAAGGTTTTTATTGGTATATCATGTAATTTTGTAAGAATGCAAGGACTGCTCCTGGAACTGAGCACAGAATAAATATATAACAGAAATTAATTTTGTTTAGCCTCTTTTTTTGCTCTGATGTAGAACTGGTGCTCACTAGTCCATATGTTATGCAAAAACCAGTCCTGTCCTGTGACTCTGGAACTCAAATGCCAGATCCTCTCCTTCCCTTTATTTACCAGCTAGTAACTGAACTTTCTGGTTCCAAGTACTCTTGAAAAATATGTTTGTTTGCTCTGGAATGTATTTAACTGGAGCAAGCCCTGTTTAATATCCGTATTCACCGTATTTCCAAAGAGAATTTGAAACCAACACAAAGTCAATTTGGTCATAACCTCCTAACTTGCCTGTACAGCTAAATTGACCTGCCAGATAAAATACCACATGCAGGCTTTTTCAGAGGCCATGCTGTTGAAAAGGAACTGCAGATGCAAACCCAATGACCTACAAGACAAAAATAGTTTGGGACAGGAAGCACAGGGGCTGCTAACCTCATTTGATATGAGCCACAACAAATGCACTATTACCATGCAATAGTAACAGCAATTAAGACTCCTAAATTCAGATCTCATTTATCTGGTGAAAGATGTGCTGACAACTGCAGTGGTGACAGGATTAGACGATGATTTGTCCATTTGTTTATTTCAGTTAAAAGGCTTCTCATAGGGCTCTTGTGGAGCAATGTGAGGAAGAAAATGCTAGGGTGAGGCACAGATGGGTACAGTTTATCTAACTTCTGGAAAATTACTAATGGGAATTTTAGTTCCATGTTTGAAGAGCAATTTGTAATAAAATGTGCAAAACGAGGTAGCAGCAGTGTAAAGGATATCTCATCCTGGCAACCATATGTATAAATGCCTTCACTGTACTTTTCAGACAATACATACCAGGCCTGAAACCCAGAGTGGGTTTTTTTAGATTGCTGTGAGAATTGCTTTTCCCTCAGTCATGCATCACCTGTGTGTGACCGTGCCTTTCAAAAGTTTTGTATCCTTAAGCTAAGTCTTTCTCAGAAGAGTCCAGACAAAAACACTTTTTATTTCTGGACCCCATAAGGCCTCCATTGTGATTTTTAGAAGCCAAAACAGTGTGTTTGCATGCAAGTTCCCATTTTCTTTTGTCAGTTACTCAGGAAGCTGGCAATGCTGATGGCCATCAGAAGCACACTGATGGGATTTGAGATGCCCCCTGTCAGTGGCTCTACTGGAGAAGTCAGATTCTTGTCTTCACAAGGATATCATTACCTCTCTTCACATTTGTAAGAGAGATGCAGGGTCTACTTCAGTCTTTCATGAGACTCTGTCCCAAGCAACCTCATGGCCTAGCAGTTACATTCAGGTTAAGGGGTTATTACTGGATATCTTGGAAGAAAACTTGTTCTGTGCTCTCTAAGCTGTTTTATATGCTGATAATGCCATTATTCTTAATGGACTCTGCCACCTGGTTCAGAGCAACACCAATTGTGAGATTTCTGAATGCTGTTTATATGATGACTAGATGGGAATAGATATTCTTTTTGCTCCAGAATCTCTATAGTGTTTTGTTCTGAGAACTAAATAGTGTGTAAGAGCTATGAAAAAAGAGTACAAGGTCAAGAGTTGGAGCAAAGGGCAGAGTATGGCAAGGGCAGGGATAGCAACAGTGAGGTAGGAGCGAACGAGAAAACTTTTTCTTAGCAGCCCTTTTGGATGGCTTAATTTGGGCGTGCTTTGCTTCCTCTCTGTTATTTTAGGCTAGTTAGAAAGTTGAGCCATGCAGCAAAAAGTTCATTTAAACACTGGTGATGATGTAAGCAAGGCCTATCCTCACATCTATAAAAACTAACAGTAGCAAAGTATTTCTTCAGAAACACAATTAACAGGATTAGATGCATGAAAAAACGTTTAAAGACAGCTTTCATAACCTGTTCCCAGAAGGGTCAGATGGAGTGGCTTCCTCCTTTAGGGTCTGGGTTGCCTACATGCATCTTTGAGCACCCAAACTTCCAAGCAGGTATTTAGTCAGGAGCGTGGGGCTGTCCCAGTGCAATTGCTTCACTGATCAGAACAAAAACATTAAATTGCAAAATTCCATCAAACACTTGAATGTGTGTGGAATGATGTACTCTTCACAGTGCTCCACTCTCAAGACGCGTCTGCACCAGTTTTATTTTTCCTGTGAGTAACTCCAGTAAAGGAGGCTGACTGTGTGACAGGTACTGCTCTTCTACCCTAATGACATCAAGGGTGTATAAATGTACATCTCATGGCACAGGTTTTATCAGCAGGTGCACAGAGTTGTGTCTCAAACAGCCCCAGGGTAAATGCAATAGATGACCTAACAGCCTCCTGCTTAAGGGCTCCTAATGGTGCCCTGCTTTGATATCCCATCTTCTCCTTTCACAGACCATTTAGTTTGGATTTATGTGTTCCCCAAGGGCAATTTTAAATCTTCAGCTTCATTTGCTATATTAGACGTTTGGAAGAAGGCTTTTGTTGTTTTGAATAAAACTTCAGTGCCATGTGAGTACAGAGCCCATGTTCAAGGTGGAACATCTAATAGTCCTAATTATGTTCTGTTCATTAAACTGCATTAATGGAACCAGGTGTTCCAGAATCTTTGTTTATATTACCTGCTTGTCTAATTGGATCAGTAAGGATGCTTGCTTTGGTGATTTGGTACCAATTTGTGGTAAAAGGGAGTAAAATCCTTTTACCTGTGTGAAAACATGCTACAAACTTTAAACCAAGGTTAAAAAAACCATGTGGTATTTTCTTAGAAGGAGCTACCACTCTTTTTCAAAGCTGAATTTGTTAAATAGGACTTACTCCTTAGAAAAGTAGAGAGATTACTCAGCCTTCAGTGACCATAGCAGCAGTTGTTGTCAGTTTAAGCGGAAAATGTTCTGTGGTGGTACAAAGTACTCAGAGAGCTCTAGGTTAGAAAGCAAACAAGTGAAGTCAGACACGGACAGGCACAGACAGTCGGGTCCAACACATGACCCTGGTGCCAGCAGCCTCCCAGTAGTCTGGAGCCAGGCTAATGCTCACTATCTCTTTCTCTTGCCCTAGAATAACCCCAGCAATAAACTGGTGAACACCAACAGCACCGTCACAGCGACACATATCAAGAAGTTCACTTTTGTTTGCATGGCGTTGTCCTTAACGGTAAGAAACCTTTGTTCAACTCAGTGGTTTTCATCTCAACCAGAAAATCGTCTCCTCTACCTAATGCTAAAAGCACTAGCAGTTCAAGAAAGGTGAGTTGTCTTGTCTTGTGAAGCTCCATTGCTTTTATCTGGAGAAGGGAGTGTGATCACAGTATTGGAGTACCAAGAAAATCAGCTGTCATTAACTCAAGCTAGATATATGAAAGGCTAGAGTTACTTCATTTTATTTTCACTACTTTTCATTTCAAATCAGCCTCCCATGCAAAAAGATATCAGCGATCTGGTTTTTTTTCATCTCTTTTTGTTTCGTTTTTTTTAATGAACAAAACTTCAGGTAACCAGTGTGTCACGAATACGAAAGAATGCATTTGTGTCACATGCAGTGGGATGGCAGCCTGTCCCTGAGCATCCTTCATTTACTGTGGATGGTGGGAAAGGCAGCACGGGCTGACCCTACAGTGGCTGTTCCCTGCTGCCTCACCTGGCACTGGGTTATCACGTGGGAGTACTTTCATGTGTGTTTGTTCTATTTGCTCCCAAAATTAACTAAAAAGGGCAGTCTCAGAGATGGTGCTGACAATGACTAAAGGATCTAAAGCTGTGTCCATGCTGGAAAGCATTGCATGGGGATGACGTTTGGGGAGAAATTTTGCTGAGCCTGCCTTGTTTCAAAATGACCAATTTGCACACATAAATACAGTGTGTTTTCCCCAAGAACACTGTTTCTGCACAAGTCTTCTTAGCAACAAACAGGCAGTTGTGGGAACAAAACTCCTGCAGCTGGTGGGGATCATAGCAAATAATGGAGCAGATGACCAGGGTAAATCCAGCATCTGTTTCTATAAAAGATAGATTTATATTAGTGCTTGGGGCCATGACACGATCTCTCCACAGTACCTGCACTAGCAGGACAAAAGAAAAGGAGAACCTAGAAAATAGGATTTTCACTGTAGTCTTCATCACACCAGAGAAATACTTGGGAAATGTGGCAATTGTTTTAGGATACGATGCTCGAAGTTCTACAGTTGAATATCCTCATAGCCCAGACAGGTTTGCCATTTACCCTCAGCATTGCATACTTTCCGTGGGGTAACTGGCTGCTTTGGAACTCGCTACTCTCTATGTTCACAGATTTACTGTTGAGTAAGGGAATGCTGGCAGAATTTCTCTCACCCTTTCCTGTTAGTCTAGAACCTTTATGACTGAGTTGCAAATGGCTCATGAATGAAGAGAAACTAATTTATGTCAAAGGAAATGTTACAGTACACAAGCCAGAAGTATTTGTAAGCATCCCCACCCCCCTGCCACAATCTGGGAATGTGGGATACAGTACTCTGTGTTATTTCACCATTGAAAATGAAGCGGCTCAATCCATCCATAGCTGAATTACATTTCCTCTGCTCTTTGTTTCCTATGCTTCTTCCCTTAACAGCTACAACTGGCCACCATCAAAGACAGAATTGCATGAGCCAATGTGGCATCTCCTCTGTCTTTTAATTTCCTTAAGCTTGACCTCTTTTCATGTGGCTTAGAGACCAACAGCTCTTGCTCTAACTTGTATTTCCTAGAGCATGAAACGGAGACAGACATACGCCTCCACTGAATCGGCCATTGTCTGGAGACTTTCCACAGTTCTCGTGTTATCTATCATCACATGCCTTGAGGTTTTCTCTTGTGTCTTGTGCCAGGCCAAAGTTATGTTCTCTACAGTTGGAGCCTCCCTTGGTGGCTGTCAGTGTTGTTACAGACCCATGAAGGAGAAAGCTTTCCTTGTTATAAATTGTTCTTAGAATACTATTTCAATCTCAGCTTTCTCTGAACTGACTATATTCCTAATCCCCCATGGTATTCATCAGTTTACTCAGGTTCTTATAGATTATGAGCTTTTCACATTACCCTCACCATCCTCTGCAGAGTAATTTTTAATTACCACAGTAGGCTTTTGTTGTGTGACTTTCTGGGTTTTTGTATCCAAAAGTTCTCCACTGTACTTTCAAGGGCAGTTCTTTCATAAGCTCGTCATGAGAGATTTGCCCGTGTTGAAATTCCAGAAACATTTTTGAGGTCCATAGCTTTTCCTGTTCCTTTTCAATTTTTGCCTGCTAGTGACAGATTCTCAAGATTGCTTGTCAACAGACAGAGCAGAAAAATAGACATGATCTCTAAAGATTCAGTTGGATTCAAAGGCCTGAGACTGCAAATGCTTCTGCACACAAACTCAGTAGATGTCGGCATGACTCACGTTAAAGTGTGCTTCAGGCTTCAAGGAATTAGACTTCAAATTTGCCTCTGTTGTGGCCAGATGAGCTCCCACAGCCATTGGTGATAGCTGTGTTTTTATTCAGGGGCTCTACTTCAATAAATGGCAGTCAGACTAGTGGCATCACCATTAGTAACATCTTGTTCTTTCGGGTCAGAGGGAAAGTGAGAAAAAGCCTCCCAGGCTGATAAGACCAAACAAATCAAGTACTTAGACCTGTCCTGTGAATGCATTTTCCAGTGGATGATCTATAGAATGATTCCAGAAGATGTAAAGATAAAGGAAGTCCATTAACCACTCAAAAAAAAAAGCAGTGAAGCTTTAAGTGCAAGCAGCAGCCATGCAGGGAAGTACCTTCCCAATGTAAAACCCTGGGAACCTATCAATCATCAAAGACATACCTTTTCAAAGAATTGGGAGAAAAATGTCCTACCTCCTTCCACGGAGCAGTCATGCCTGCACAAGAAGTACTGCAATCCTACTATTGCAACAGAAACACTTTTTCACTGTTGTTGGTAGTGACAGTATTAGGTCAGAGTAGAGAAAAAGGCATAGTTTTGTTAAGAAACATAACTATGGTTCATTTAAATCTTCATAGGATCTGAAAGGCTCACTTGAGCCTTTCCAGGCTAACTGTGCAGCATGCACACGTGTTCTGTCAAGTTTGATCATAAGGACTGCCTCATGGCTTTGAAGCATCAGGTGGATATTAAAGCTGTTTCATCAAAAAATGGGAATTAGTTGTATTGCTTGGTGGAAAATGTGCAGACAAGCTGTTTTATTAAAGGCTATAAGTAGAAGCCATTAAACTCCTGATACGTAAGACAGCTGTTGTGATTAGTCATATTGATGTGCTTTTTGTTGTAAGTGGGGATTCCTTCCAAAGCCATGTTTTGTGACTGTGCAACTGAATGTAAAATTTGTATAGCAGAGGGAAGGGACTCAGCTGTAGAATTTTGCGTGTACAAATAAGGGACCATTCTGATTTTAAAAAATAAGACATGCTTGGTAATTTACATGCAGTTTAAAGGGTGTGCATACTGCTGTTTGCCATTTTCTTTTACTTCACTGCCATTAGGCACTTCAGGAAAAATGCTTCTTTCCATATGTTAGTAGAGATACTGCTCCAAATGTCAGTGCTGCTGCCATTGCAGATCAGGCTGCTGAAGAACTAGACATTTTGGTTCAATGCTAAACCTGTCTAGATGGTCCTGCAGATCAGCCCTGAAGTTGATGCACCGTTGTAAACAAATTGAAGACACAGACTCATGAGAGAAAAGTGGTGCATTTGCAGCTCATATCCCATTGGTTGTAGGATGTGTCAGCCTCAGTATACTGCAGAAATCCCAAAATAATTTGTCTGTGTGCTAATTTACTGATTTCTCTATTGCAGCAAAGGTTTCTTCTGTCAGGGGAGAGCACTCCCTTGCACATGAGCTGTGTGTAGAGGGGCAGGCTCTGCGAGGAGCAAGCTACTCAAGGGAAGCCTGCCATACCCAGCAGGAGTTAATAGCAAATAGGCTGTGCTTTAGCAAGGGGTTTTCTGAGAATTGTGGTAGTGTCTCTGAGCTTGGACACCACAGTGCAGAATTCAGGGATTTTTCCAAGGCAGCCTGTGATGGGACACAGCTACTGCCAAATTACCTTTCTCTCTCTTTCTTTTCTTTTTTTTCAATTCTCCCTCCATATCCCAGCTGAGCTCTTATCTAAGTCTGTGATGACACAGAAGTTGCAGTCAGTTAAGATCCTTTTCCCTGGCTGATGTTAGCTGCTGGCAGCCACGTGATTTGTGTTTGGTCATCTGCCTCTGAAGTGCAAGGCTTTGCAGGCTGATTTCACATTAGTTGTTAGTGCCTGCTATATAAAAGTGACAGAGGCCTCCTTTGTGAGGGCTCAGGCTGCTTTGCTGAACCCACTGCAGCCTCATCTGTGTGGTCACAGCCGTGCCCTCGTGCACGTCTGTGTGCAAACCCTGCGCGAGCTGGGGAGGTTGTGTGTCCTGGGCTGAGAGGCAGCCATCGATTGTGCAGGCAGCACTAGGGAAAGTGGGACGTTCAGCTCTCTGAGGGGACTGGCAGTAGTGCATCTGTTCATGTCTCAGAGTCGTGGTGGAAAGCAAGAGATGTCTCAGTTAATGCGAGATCTCAGCACCCTCATTTAAGTAGCTGACACTGGGATAAAAGCATGGCCAACTCAGTGTGGCTGGCACCAGATCACTGCATGAGGAGCATACAGGGTGCTGGTCAGAGAAAGCAACTTCTCAGAGAGCACTGTGAAAGCTCTCTAGCTCACCATCACTGAAAGTGACCTTGAATAGTCTGTACTTGTTCATTTATAGCAGGGAAACGCAATCAGTTCTTACAGCAGTAGTTTGAGAACTGTGCAATTTGGTTCAGCTTTGTCTTCCAGCAGCCTCAGCTGGGAAAGACCACAGTGCTTTTGGGATACACTTCCAAATACCAGCTCCTGTTGCTGCATGGTTCCTGTTAGCTGTAGTGTCTGCAAGACACATAGCCAGTTATCTTCACATTCTCTAGTATTCCGTGTATTACAACAGGTTTTCCCTTCGGATAAGACAGGCTCAAGGTGCCAGGGTGACATGCTATGTGCACCACACCATGTTCATCCATCTGTCACCGAGCTAATGTACTGCAGGAGAGCTGCACAGTACTTCTGTGTTTTAACATGTGTTGTATTAGAAACAGCTCAAAGCTCTTTCCAGCTATTTAAAAGGAATTTCAATGCTGCTTTGCTTTTTCTTTAAATCAACGCACTGTTATGGACAGTTGGGGAAGGTAGCAGTTTTCACGAATAAACAGACTGATTAAGAGGAGAAGCTAATTGTGTAGGATGATGTCTTATACTTAATTAGTGAACACTGCTTAAGAAACAAAATCCAGATGTTCAGTTTTGCCCTGTGATTTTTCATTCCTTTCTATTCCAAAAGACTATAAGATAGAGTGGAGAGAAAGTGTTCACATTTACACTCATATGTGTGTGTGATTTATCTATAAATTTCATACTTACTTGTTACAAATAAACTAGTAAAAACTTTGAATCTCTTAAAAAAAATAACATCACCATGAAGTTTCAACTAAAGTGAAGGTTCAGACACTTAAGCTGAACAGTTTGATGTACATTCTGTTGTAGTAACCAAATTCAAATTCCACATCACCTGCATTAGATGTAAATCTCAGTGAAAGTTTAAATGTAATGTCATTAGGAGCAGACAGCTGGTCAGTTTACTGGCTTATATGCTTAACCCTGAGAATTGAATATGCATGTGTCAATACATGTCAAAATGTTACCTACTTATAGTCAGATTTGATTTATTGACTCCTCAATTATGTTGCTCATAATTGAGGAGTCTAATGATAACTTTTAAATGTTTCTAATACTAGCCAAATTATTTTCCATTTCATTATTATATTCTATAAATAAAATGCTACATTTTTTGTAAATAGAGTGTAATATTTAGATTCGTAACTTGTTCTTTTGACAGAGGATAAAAAATACTCGTTTCTAAGGACTCCTGCTGATGAGCATCTATAGTTTGAGGAGTTACTATTGGCAAGTGTTGTTTCTTTCATTAGCTGGTAGTTAGTCCAGTCAGTCCCTTAGGAGGAGCAGCACACAGACATTTTGTCAGCTCTCCAGTGATTATTCCTTGTAGCAAAGCAGCATAAATTACCATCACTTGGCAGTTATATTCACCTCATAGATTAATGTATAGTATATGTATCTGATAAGCATGTAATCATATTCAGTGTCATTCTAAGTGAGGAGTTTTATATTATATTACAACCATCAGAAGGTTTAAGCTACAACTTTTAACGTTTGCTGGGGTATCTTTTATTTCTCCCCAACCATGGGCAAAAAAAGAGGGACAGATGCAGGGAACATAGACTTGCAAGATTCAACAGAGAGACCTCATCTCTGTCTGAAAACAGCAGGATGAGCTCCAGAGTCACATAGTTTTCTCCTGCTCAATCCCTGGGATGGGATGGGATCAGTTCAGCCTGAAGAGGGGAGGAGGAAAGTCTTTGTTCCATTTGATGACAGTTTACTGCAAGCCATCCCATAATTTTCCTAATTCTCAGTCATTATCTGTTTAGTTATGTCCTATAATTAATTATCAGGCACCTAGGAGGTAGGAAGAAAACCCTGATCAAGAACAAGGAAGTCAGTGTATGCCTATCCGAAAAAATGAGAAGCACAGAAGACAACACTCAGTAGTTGCTGCTTCCTACTTAATTCTGTAAGAGCAAGAGTCAGCCACTGCGGAAAAGAAGCAGCTGTGTTTCATCCAGCCTGAAAATCCTTGTCTGTTTAAAAGACAACTTGAGATGCCTGAGCTTTTGCTCTCTGCTTTGGATTTGGTTATGCCAGATAAGAGCTGCCAAGTGAGTACTGGCTGCTGACTCTCATGTCCAGTTGATCAGCAAGGCTCCACCAGCCAGTGAAATGTAGCACTGGCTGATAAAGTTGGAGTAAGAATGACTAAAGCCAGAATATTCATACCAAGTCAGTATATTATTGCAATAGCATTGCCTTATTGACTTGCTCCCTGATGCTGTACAAACACTTATACTCAGTAGTTGTTTAATTTCCAGTTGAACTCAGCAAATCATATTTCCCAGCCTTCAGTCTGGCAGCTGATTTTTCCCATGAGAGACACCAAACACTGTACAGTTTTCATGTGCCCATTTGCTCTCAAAAATTCAGTCTGTACTGTAATAAACATTCCATTTCATATCCCTTTCTGCACTTACAAATAAGTTCATTTTCCACATGATAAACTATCCTGTGTAAAGCTCTTATGTACAAAGAGTGATGTATTTGATGTTTTCAACTATGCTGTCTGCTAAATAATGAGACATAAAGCAACTGTTGAGAGAAGTTAAAGAATTCATTGCTTGTCTGCAGCAAGACTGACTGCTGGCCTACTAGGTACCCTTAGTTTGCACTCAGGATAATATGAATTAGACTTGCATGTTGAAAAATTCCAACATTTCACCCATTTCACTGAAATCTTTTGAAGGCGAGAGAAGAGTGTTCATAGCATGAAATAACTGCATGGCAGATCCCTGCAGTGTGCAGCTCTCACTGGGTGTCAGGAGTCCCATGGCATTTAGGCACCATCAGTGCACTTCCTGAGTTACAATAGCTGGAGAAGTATCACACGCTCCGCTTTCTTTCCAGCTTTGAAGATGAAATACCTGGAATGCCAAGAGACAGAAAATTGCATTCAGGGCCTGACCCGAGATTAATTTTTAGATACCTTAGGCAGCTTCACTGTAGCCAGAGGGTGTGCAAAGGAGTATGTTGTTTTTTTAGGAAGTCTGACTGGACAACTTAAGAGTTTGAATAATAATTGAATTTTTTCAATGCATTACACAATATCAAACTGCAGACTAATACTGCCAATCCTCATTCACCATCCCCTTAGTTTACAGCAGCCATACTTTATAGTATATTGTCCAGTTCATCCAGATTAAAGCAGTAGTTGGTCCTCCGTTGTCCAAGGTCATGCTTACAGCTCTCCTGAAATGGAAATTTTCTTGAATATCTCCTTTTCTGCTTGTGAGAATAATCAATGCCCCCTGAAGACCTTCCAACTGAGAGCAGCTACTGCAGTGTATATCCATTCCTGGTATTTGTTGCTTACTTCCAGGAATACCTTTTTATAACAAAGCAGAGCTTAGTCATGGCTAGCAATTAGCTTTAAGAAACAGTACAAACTGTATTTTCTTCAGAACTGAAGTTCTCTATACCTTTACATAGCTTTCTGTGTAGTTCTTCCTCCTAAGTTTAAAGATAAATGAAAGGAAATGAGACTAGCTCAGTTGGTCAAAGCATGGTGCTAAATAATGCCAAGGTTGTGGGTTCAGTCCTTGTATGGGTCATTCACTTAAGAGCTGGACTCAATGATCCTTGTGGGTCCCTTCTAACTAAGAATGTTCTGTGATTCTGTGAAGTGTAGGTAGGAACCATATTTTGCTGCCACCATATCTACCTGTGACATTCGGTGTCAGAAGTTTAAGCCATTGCAGGGGTCACTGGATTTGTGTTCATTTTTTCCTATCTTTTCTTGGATGTCTTTGTTTTGCGTCTCTACATTGCTTTGTTATCAGAGGTGACAACCCGACTTTACTAAAGTCATGGCAAAATAGGACTGAGAGACAGTAAAATGCACAAGAGTAAATGTCACAACAAGAATCTGGTCCCTCTCAGAGGACACAACCCCAGCTGCTGACCTTGCCAGTATTTGAAATTCCCTGGGTGACAGAGTTTATTGTCCTTATCTCTTGTGAGTATACAAAGAAAGGATGTAACACACACGGACAGATTTCCCCAACTGTCTCAAATCTTACTTCACCAATGGTGTCATTACAGCCTTATTGTATTAAAAAGATTTCACAAGTCCTGTCTAGAATATCCATACTTTTAAAAAGCAACATTAACTTTTAAGACTAAATCCATTTTATTTTGACTTTACTGTTGTAGACCATATGAAGGCCAAGGACAGCTTTTAGAGTAATACCACTCATGCACTGGATGAATTTGTTTTCACTGCTTTGATTTTGCCCATCACTGAAGTCCAAGATTGTTTTTTTAATCTTCAGGCTGCTGGCACAAAAATAACAATTGGAAAATGGCATGTTGGCAAAAAATAGCAATTGGAAAATAGCATATTGGCAGACAGTTGCTCAAGAAGCTCTTCACCCTTTCAAGGTCAGGTTTACTTCCCATTTCAGTAAAAATTATTTCAGACATGAATGGAAACATTCCTGCCTGCTCAGGAAGATGCTGGACCACCAGAGGCAGACTTTATGAAATCATCACGAGGGTCTTGTCCTGTCCATGGTACTGCATTGAGCCTTTGTCCTGGGACAAAGGTTTTTTGTTTGCACCAGTGAGGTGGAGATTAATGTCTCCTTCATGATTGTTCAGGTTTTACACAAAGGGTCTGTTCTGCGAGAGTGACTGGAACAGGCAGAAAAGGAAGCATCAAAAATTGTCCCTGCAGCATGTTTCTGCTCAAACTCCCATCTTCCCAGTAGGAAGCATAGCAAGGGGTGCAGAAAACTTGGGACAGAAGGAAGTTACTAAGTTGGGACATGGACAGTTTTCAAAGAGAGATTTTCAAAGAAATCTGCCATATTTGGTTTATTGAAGCTTTTCAGAAGTGAAGTAAAATATCCTGCTTTCTGCAGAAAAATTACACAGCATAATTCATTGGGGACATATAATGACTACCTTGAACAATTTAGTGACCCAACCCAGCCTGGAAAATACTACCTAAGTAGTTTCAGCAGCAGCTGGGAAGAAAATAGATGTGGCATTGTGTTAATGCTATCAGAGTGTCAGTGAATTGGGCAGCTACTGGACCTGCCTTTATTTCTAAAAAACGTAGTGCCCTGTCACTGTGGAAAGCTGGGGGAGGTGGGGAGAGATTTAGATATATATAAAAACCAATTATTTCAGGAGGAGATATCAAATTAGAAGTTGTTCCCACAAGCAGGCTCTGATTCCCCCACTGCTTGGCAAATTTTGTGATGACTGATTTCAGCTTTACACCCTTTGCACAGAGCACAAAGTTCGCAGAAATCTATACCGACTTGCGTGTGCCTGAGGGTTCATCATTGTAAGAGAATGTCCTTGTGATTCAAGTCATCAGCATTATGATAAATCATCTTCAAATGTGACAGCAGTCTGACATTTGTATTGCTCACAGATCCAGGGTTTTTTGTTTCATGCGACCCCAAAATTGTTCAGGTTGGAAAAACCTCAGGAGTTCATCAGGTGCAGCTCAAAGCAGTGTCTGCTGTGAAGTCAGTACAAGTTCCCTGGAGCTTTAGACAGTCTGTTCCTGACATCTTTACATTTCACACAAGAAAAGACCCACTTTCTGACCCCTTCTGTGCCACAGGGCACATGAGCACACATCATAATGTGTCTCACCAGAGCATCAGACTGCAGCAGCCTCGACCCTGAGGTTTGCTCAGTTGCTTAGAGCATGGTGCTGATAACACCCCAAGGTTGTGGGGTCAATCCTTGTGTGGGCCATTTCCTTATTAGTTGGACTTGATAATCCTTGTGGGTCCCTTCCAACTCAGAGTGTTCTGTGATCTCTGACTTAATGCCTCAAAGTTTCAAACAATTCTGGATGATGAGTTTAGTTTCTTTGCTGTGTATCTAAAACTCCTCAAAATTGCCAAAACTGGCGTGCCTCTGCAAAGATTGCTCTCTGACATGAAATACAGCAAAGACAGCATATGATTCTTAATGTCCATTCTGGCAAGGACCAGGTTATGGTACACAGCAAGCTTCCATAGCAAGGCAGTGATGCTGGCCTCTAGTGTTGTATCATACCCAGTAATTCCTCCACGGATTCCAAAGGACTTTATGGTTGTTTTTAAACAATAGAAGATTGTTTAAAACCAACCTAACTGGAAAAAAAACCAAACCTGTAAATCTTTAACGACAACAAGGTTTTACTTGTTGTTCATGGTAAATTACATACAATTTCCTGTCAACAGGGAATAATGCCTTTATGATAAAACCTAGACTTTCTGATTTTTTGGTCCGCAGTAAAACACAAAAGCCCTTCTTTGTGTAAATCAATGAGTAGCTGCATCACCTTCCTTCATAAAAACCCTGTTGAATGCTTTCTGTGTTTTTCAACTACCTGAGAAGTGCATGGTAGCTTCAGGAGCTATTAGGATTTTGTATTTTGTGCCACACCTGTATTCAACATAAAAACACAATGGGAATCTGAAAAGAGGAGTAACTATTCCTGTTGTTTCAGTACTAGTAAGCAGTTAACAGTTAAAAACTGTCGTTACTTTTATTCTTCATAAAAATACAGAAGTCCAGTTTCCTTTAACAGTAAGATGCTAGAGTAAGATTTTGATTGAAAAGCTCCAATATTATGTAGTCGTTTAGAAAACTGAGTTTTCGAGGTCAATGAAGGTATGGATTTGAAATGGCCTTAAAAACAGCACTAACAAATTGAGCAATTTTTTTTACAACATCTTACAAAATAGGTTGTTGAACAGAGGACAAAAATTCAGCACTTGACAGAGCTACAAGTTAAAACAAGATATTATCTTGAGTTCAAAAATATATCTGTGAAATCAGTTCATCTTGTATGGTACAGTCTCTGAAAGGAGACAGAACTATAGAAGTTATGTTTATGTCTGAAAGAGGGAGGCTGTGGAGAAGTTTGGCAAATCAGGAGATCCAACCACATAAGACTCAGGCTACATTTTTATTTGCTTGTTGCATAGCTCAAAAGGCAAAATCATATTATTTATATTCTTCCATATTAATAAAAGTTACAAACTTAGCTGATACTATCTCAAAGACCTGAGGTGCAATTCAAAGCTGAGATGTGCAATAATTTGCAAAGTAGATTTCCTCTGCCCTCACTGGGCACCATGTAGCATAAATGGTAATAGGCAATGAACAAGGCATGGTTAAATTGAGCTACAATCCTCAATACATACACAGAGCAATGTCTTGAGGGTAAAACATCTCACTTGGATAGGCATACTTCTGCAAATATAACAAGTTAACAAATGATACGAAACATTTGCTGAGAGGATTTTTGCAGGAGAAAAACAGAAACTGCATTTCATCACAGAATAACCTTTAACAGGTTAACCATTTTCCACAACAAGATCTATTATTCTAGACTAATTCCAGGTTGAGATAAGTCTAACCTTTTTTTAAAAACATCAATTTTGGATTCCTTAATTTATTTCTGATGAACATAGAGCCATACCATGTCTCTGTCATCTTCCTGTGTTTCTTCTAACTGAAGATTGCACGAAGCCTAGAAAAGCTGTGCTGTTGTTCATAGCTCACCGGAATACTCTTTTGTGCCTTATATTTATCAATGAATGTCTCAAAATACAGGCAGCCTTCTACATGTGCTGAAAAGGAAATCAGTCTGGCACCCTGCAGATTACTATACACATGACAATAGCCTTTGTTAGCATAATGTATTATAATGCATTATGTAGTGGGTCTCTGAGGTTTAGTAATCCCTGTCAGCAACCAGAATAAATGGAAATAGCTTCCAGGAGATGCAAGGCCTATGAAAAGACTTATTTTTCAAGAACTAGAAGCATTTAGACTCACACATGCAGCCTTTGAAACAAAATCTCATGAACAATATTTCATCACAGTCATTTGTGAAAGTCAAATGCCATAATTGTACTTAAGAGAATAAAGAGAAATTGAACTGAACACTAGCAGTTCTGTACTTCCCCTACTGAAACAAAGATTTGGTGCATTCTCTCAGGCTTGGCGACAGCAGAAGTATTTAATTTTGGCTTTTGAATATGCTTAGACACTGAATTTGTTAGCTGAAAATAGCCAGGTTCCACCTAAAAATAGGCACACCTCTTTGAGGAGAGTGTCTAAGCCACACGAGAGAGAGTTTTTTAGTTATGTTTTATGCACAGCTGTATTGAAAAAAAATCACAAATATTAGGTAACAGAGGATAACCTGCATGGGATGAAGGTGCACCACAATTCCTGAATTCCTGAAGCCATAACTCCCATGCAGACTGGGAGAGGCATCTCTTATGCTACACTTGCCCTACTTTTTATGCCCTTCCCTTTGGCAGCTCCCAGTGACCTTTAGCAGGAAGACAGTACTAATCTAGCTGGAGCTTTGATCTGAGCTAGTACAGCTGCACTAGTTTTGTTATGGTGCTGTGTGTTGCTGACATATTTAGTAAAGTTTTTCAAATTTTACTAGAGTGGAACAATTGCAGGCATAATACATAAACCCAAAACCCTTCAGATCAGTTCAAATTACTAAAACACCTTCAGAAATACTTAGGTTACTGTTGTTGATATAGAGGTAACATCATGATACATACTACTGTCTTTATGCAGAACTGCTTATTCTCTGTAGCATTCCACTCTGCTGCTTACACCTTCATTTCTTCCTGTATTTTTAAAGCACTCATCGCTGTTCAGTTGAAGTTCCGGTTAAATGATCAAAGGCTTTAACAAAACCATCCTTTAATATCATGCTACACTCATACCATAAGACAACAGAAAATCAAAGAAGCTCTGTTACTAGAATTCCACAAGAAAAATCCTTACTGCCAAAACATTGAAATGCTTCAGCCTCAGCAGAGTTGCTAGGTACAACACTCAATGGCCAACTGCAATTGCAGCCTGAAGCTGCAGTGCCACTCTGCATGCACATTGCTTGCCTCTGCAGAAGCTTTCACTGTTTAATCTTCATCTCTTGATTAGATTAAATGAAGGTACAGCTGTAACCCTAACTGAGCCAATTATTCTATTTTTAACCCCACAGACGTGCATAGAAATGCAAGTGGGGGGGTGGAAAACAGTGTTAAGTCAGGAGAAAGATAGGAAACATCCTATAGGTAAATCTACTTCCTAAAATCTTTCCTGATCTGAGTTATAGGAAGTTAGCACTGCTTATTCCAGTAGAGCCTATCTCTAATTGTCTGTGCCACAGTGCCAGTTTTCCTGGACTGCTGTTGCCATCTTCTCCAGTCTTCTATCAGGCTTCAGCTTTTACCAAGGTAATGACAAACATCATTCAGACCACACAGAATCACAAAAAAGCTGACTTCATCCTATTTTCAGAATACACCATCTGTAATAAAGTCAGCAGCTGAAATACCTTCCTGCTTTGCATGTTTAGTGTTATTCTTTGCCCGAGTAGAGCCTGGGTTTTTTCCACTGTATTTTGTCTTTGAAATAGTATGTAAGCTTCCAAAGTTGCAAGCACTCTAGATTTAAATTGCAGAGGGATTGAGTGATGCAAAGCATTAATTTATTTTCCTGAGGCTTTGTTCCCTGTGGTCACTGAAAACATCATCTGCTCATAAGATGATGGAGAGGGATCTCTTAGCAAAATTAAACTAGTTATCAATATTGCAACCAAGAAGATAGAAGGATGCTGAGACAGAAATAGAAGATCCTTCTGTTGCCGTGCCTCACCTCCTCAAACTGCTTATTCTTGAGCTTAGCAGTCTTTATCCACCAGCTGCTGCATAAGAAGTGCTCTTTGAAGCCATTTATCAGCACAACTCTCTGCTGATCGGGGGTGGGGAAGACTGCAGTTGGCAACAGCTGAGGAAGAATGACCACATACCACCTGGGTATAAGTCATTATCCCTGATTGGCAAACTGACCTTACTCCAGTGGGAGCTGGGTGGAGATGGAGTCTGTTACTAAGAAAGTAACAGACTTTTGAAGAGGGAAAGACTGCTCTGTTTGCCTCTTGCTGGCAGTGGGTAGGCTCTGCTGTTAGCATACACATATGGAATCTGGCAACAGCAGCAACTATATTGCTCACTAGAACACTAATGGCATTGTGCAGTGCAAGCTGGGTTAAGGTTGTTGCTCTCATGAAAACACCAAGTTATAAATGAAGAGTGGACATCTTTGTATCTTACTTTATTTATTGGACTTTGAAGAAAGATTTGAAAAATATTCCCTGTATCACTGCTTTACAGGGCATTTGCAGTGAGAGTGCATCTACCTAAGGGTACCTGCAGCAATGGAAGAATTCTCTCTATTGTTGTACAGTTACATTTTAATAAGCTGAGTTCTCAACCGCACAACCTCCTCTGCTTTGGATTGTCCCCTCTGTTTCAGTCTTACCCCACAAAAGATTGACACAAGAAGTGCTCAGCTCTTGAGTATTCTGCTCTTACCTTCTTCCACTTACTGTTCTCTGTAGAGGTGATGGAGATCCACTGCAAGACAGCAACAAATTAGTCAAGTAAAACATGCATTGTAACAAATAAATAATATTTTCTACCCTAAAATGTAGAGAAGAAAACTGAAGATGGACCTTCATGCAGGAAGGTGAAATGTTCTGTTCACCACACAGAGGGTCAGAACATGAGACTTCCCACAGACCACCCAGTCAGAGGCCTTGGGAAACTTCTGCAGCCTGGGTGCTTGTAGGCTAAACAGAAAGGGCAATTTCTGACACATGACCGAAGAATGAGTGAAATCACAGCTGTCTTAGCGGTGGTAGGACTTCAAAGACTAGTTTGAAAAGCCATCTGAACATGTAGGGGTGTGACAACTGGATAAAAAGAAAAGAGCTAGCTGCTATGGTACTAGGTGATAGGCTAAATATAACAGTGGTTATAGAGTCTTACAGACTCTATTGTACAGGCAGTGTGTATAATTTACAGAGTACTCAGGTTTGTAACCTGACAAGAGGAGTGCCAAAGCACACCTGGCAATTTAAGGTCCCAAGTTTTGCATCATTCAGTCAGCTCACTTCCTTAACATGCACTTTACTACAAGAATAACAATAAGAAGTAATTTTTTAAATCACAAAACCAAATTAAATAACAAATTAGTTATATTTGAAGGTACATTTTCTTATAGGGAAAGTCCCATAAGGGCTGTCAGGGCTGTTCTTCAGTGAGTGCCTTGAAGTGAAACCAGACCTGCAGCTGCCTACAGCCCCTTCAGCTCAGATGGAAGCCCTGCCTCAGGACTGACCAAAAAATTGAAAAGCATGTACTACCACTCTGTCAATTGTCATGCGTTTTTCATGAAAGCCTTCCTGTCCTGCATGGACTAAACAACACACTCTTTAATAAAATTAACAAGGCTTAGTCGATTTGTGGCCTGAGAACACCCTGTCTGCAGGACTGTGCTAAACACCTTTGCCTTGCTGTCAGATGTATTGCATACCAACAGTACTGGTTTCAGCAGCACATTCAAACCTCTAGTCTTAGATTTAGGTCAGAACACTGGATCTTGGAGGACTTCAACTCTTTTGTTAATAAAAAGGTTTGTTTTATTTTGTTAATAAAAAATTCAGCAATCAGTTTAGGAGTACAAGTGTTTTAACTAGAACAAGTGCTGTAAAAATCAGTTTTTTTACTGTTTGTGTAACGATAGGCCATTCAAGTACGGAGAAACCATAAAAATTCTATCTCTATGCATCAGACTTGGTATGTAAGGAAAATTAAGAGTAGAAATTGCTTCTGAAGTTAACATATCTATCTTAACTACACATGTATTTGAATGCAAGCTAAATATAAATGTAGTATGTATATTTACCATTAGTAGAGTTATATGCTTATCAGTGAATAAATATTTTAGTCCGGGAGGGCCTACCTTTTCTTGTGCTTCCCTTCTGAAATATAAACATTTCTTAATTTTGTTCTTTCTAGCTCTGTTTTGTGATGTTTTGGACGCCAAACGTGTCAGAGAAGATTTTAGTTGACATAATTGGAGTGGACTTTGCTTTTGCAGAGCTGTGCGTCGTTCCTTTGCGCATATTCTCCTTTTTTCCTCTGCCAGGTAAAAAAAATTAAAAGAAAATAGAAGTTCTGTAACCTCAAAACCAATGGTTATAGGGCTGGCATGGCTGTACATACAAGCATGGCTAAATGCATGCCTAGCATAAGTAACACTGTCTGTATTGAAGCTGTTGGAAACCCAGAGTGTTTACATTGGTAGTCATGATAAAAATCTTGCAGTAAGAGCAGTCAGTCAGCAGGCAGATTTCTGACTGTCACAAGTAAAGCCTGAATTCCTTCTGTTGTGGTTGACCAAGAGCAAACACATGAATGGCAGTAGTGATACATGTGTGTTGAGACTGAAAGTCACTGTATGGAATAGCATCCAGGGCCACCTCCACATGAACATCACCCCCATTAGTCTCCCCTTCTGCTGCCAGACTCAGTGGCTCTTTCTGAGCATGAACATTATGTAATAAGAGAGCTTGACAACAATAATCAAAATGTTTCAAACTTCTAGCTCTGTAATTAAATGCAACATCTTGTAGTGTTTTCTGCTGATACGACAAGACAGTTCCATAATAAAAATGAACTACAAATACAAGAATAGGTACCTGTAGATATCTTTTTTTGTGCCTGACTGTTACACCATGTGCCACACAGGAGCCAGATGGAGCCAAAACCCAAATTTTCCTTGGTATGATTTCTCTTTAGGGAAGGGGATAGTTTCAGGGGTTTTTAACGAAGAAAACAGAATGGACTGTCTAATAAATTTGTTTTAAGAGAGCAGCTCTTAGGAAGGAGTGCTGTACATAATGGCTTTTTTATTTGTTTCTTTGTTTTCCCAAATCAATATATTAAAGGAATTTGAACATTAGATCTGCTTCCTTTCTTGTACAGTGCAAAGTTACCAGCAGTAAGTTTCACAGTGGTTATTTCTGAACTGTACTCTCTGCATGAAAAAGCTGCATATGAGATGACTGACTTTTTTTTTTTCTTTTTACTATTCTTGCCTCTTTTTCTCCCCATCTCATCCCCTTCCCCTGTTTATGAACAGTGACTGTCAGAGCACACTTAACTGGTTGGCTGATGACTCTGAAGAAGACATTTGTGTTGGCACCCAGCTCAGTGCTGCGGATTATTGTTCTCATCACCAGTCTCATCGTGCTGCCTTACTTAGGGTAAATCATTACTCCTCACAGAACCCATGGCTTTGCTTTCCTCTTCATTCCTCTTCCCTGTCACTTGATAGCTCAATTTGCATAGCTCAGAACATTTTCCCCAAATACTAACTGTGATACAAAGCCTAAATAGTACCACTGTCTGGAAAAGAAACATTTACAACTTTACAAGCGTGACTGTTCTAGACAGGCACAATAGTGATGTCCCTTTGGAAAAAATACACAAATGTCAAAGAGGCAAAAATGTGTCCTAAGGGGAATTTATTTCTGTGTTACTAAACACTCTGATAAGAAAGCTAATGGAAGAATATCTTGTTTATAAGTTAAATAATCTATTCTACAGCTCTCTGTACAAGACTTTAAATTCTTAGCCCATCATTTGATTCAGGGTGCTTCTTTTACTAAACAGTGAAGCCATTAAAAAACAAACGAGTCTTTTAAAATACCAGTTATTCCCTCTGGCAGTGTGTTACGTCTTTGAAGAAAATATTTCTATCAGCAGATTGGTTCTATATGCCAGTGAAAATATAATTATGAATCATGCATTCTCACCCAACAATGACTGCTTTCTTTCTATGCCTCCAACAGAGTTCATGGAGCCACTCTTGGAGTAGGATCCCTTCTAGCTGGTTTTGTAGGAGAATCCACCATGGTTGCAATAGCAGCCTGTTACGTCTATAGGAAACAGGTAAGAATTAGTCTCTGTGGGTGAAAGCAGGTGGTGAATATAGTGGATTTTAGTTCAAACTAAGAGTACACTTTAGAAATGTAACCCCCTCACTTTGGGGTTTGCTTCCCTGTTAAGTCTTGGGAGTTTGCAGCTTGCAGCTTGGAAACTCTTTGGGTTGAAATAGAACCAAAAGGTACTTTCCAGCTGCTAGTGGGCATCTAGGCCGTGGGACATGCTGGTCTGAAGTCAGAGAGCTTCTTGCTTCTCAAAACACTTGTTTCATGGATATCATGTCCTTACTGCCACCAGTTTTGCAGTGTATATCTGCTACTACAGTACAACATACCCACATCTTTATGTAGGTATAGGAACTACTCATCCAAGTTTACAATATGTGTATCTGTATGTATGCAGAATCATAAAATCCTAGAATCCCAGAATGATAGAAGGGTTTGGGTTGGAAGAGAACTTAAAGTTTCAAGGAGTTCCAGGTTCCCTGCCATGGAACGGGTTATGCAGTGTTACAGAGTGTATACATTTATATCTGTACATATATACTATGTAGTACATATATATATATGTAGATACACTTTTATTTCTTTATAAAACCAGCCCTGCTGAAAATGGACAAAAAGTACAGGTGGTTATGGTTTTTTGCCATCTAGAGGAGTGGCTTAAAACAAGATATACTCCTGCAGCAGTTGATAATAAAAGCTTAAATATAAATAAACAGGCATATTTTTACATATTTCAAACACTACAATCCTGCAGGTACAGAGTAGTAGTGATACATGGATTTTGAAGAAGAATCCACTAAATTAAGTCAGACACAGGATCAGTATTGGCTGGGTGACTGGGTACATAGCAGTACCTGCATGCTGTGTCCTTTCAGTTATGTGTTCCAGGCACTAGGTCCAACTCCCAGCAGAACCAGCAAGGTGTGTACATCATTCTGTAGTACAGAAGGACTCTGTGGATGGGAACAGAAAACATAATCTATGCAGTGACTTTTTTTTAATTAGACTTCTTACTAAGTGCCAAGTGGAAATACCCACCACTTCTATTTTTGAAAAAAAAACCCAAAAACTACAGAGGATGGAATATCTAAAAGCCTTATATTGGAACAACATAGAAACAGTTTTGATATGTGTTAACAGTGCTGGCCATGGCAAGAGATCAAAGTGTATAAGGTTCATAAGACAATAGAAGAATCATAACCTCTGTCATGATTAATTTGTCATGTTTTTCTTGAGAACCAAAGAATAAAACTTGTAGACACTGAAATGGCTTGTCTTGACCTATGGTTTCACATTCTCATTGCTTGTTTGTTACCATAGTAGCTCACAGAGTCTTTTTGGCTAGGGACATTGTGCTTAATTTTTCTCAGTGGTGAGTGCAGTTAGTAGGGGTAATAATTGTGCCAAACTAATTCATTCTTTATTCGATGTGACACTGGCAGAGCCAACCAGTAGCTCTGTACACTAAGTTGTTCTCACCTGCCATTGGAGAGCTGCAGATCAAATGTTGTGTAGACACCTCTGAAAATTTGGACTCTGATACACCCATCTCAGCTGAATCAGTAATACCTGTGGGGGATATTTTGTCAGCTGTACAATTGTTTTCAGTAAAACTAGTCAGCCTGCTGAGAAATGGGTAATAAGGAACAGATGCTTCAACTTGTTTTGTAGGGGGCTGAACACTTCTTAGCTTTACTAATCCAGGACATCCTGGATGAATCATAGGACTCTTGAATGACCTCTTGCTCCTGCTAGCCAAAAATACTCTAATATTACTTGGCCTTGGTGAGGCAAGGGATCACAGCGGATCAGCAGTTCCAAGAAAAGCCAGAATGCTCACATTTTGTAAAATTCCTGAAGTTTGACATTTGAGAAATTAGGTTGCCACCTCGTCTCCCTCCCGAGAGAAGCTTTTATTCTCTCATATTTTGTTTTCCTTGTTTTTTTATCTTAGTAAAAAGTCTGTGATGTAAAAGATTCCAGATGCTCTCTTCCCTCCAGTCACGCTGAAGCCTGTTTTGGATGTTGCTTAGCATAAGAAATGCCTGATTGCATTTATGTTAGAAAGGAGAGAGCTGAGTCCCAGAAAGGTTATGGAAATCTTCTGAGTTAAGCCAAGTTATTAGTGGCAAGACACAAATATGACACAAATATTATAGTTTTTAATAACATACTCTGAACCAACCATATTCTCACCTCACTTCTCCCAGTGTCCAAAGTTGGTGGGAGTGTGTTGATGCGCAACTTACTGAGGTTTCTGGATGCTTGTTTCAATCTAGAAAAAGAAGAGGAATGAGAATGAGACAGCTGCAGAAGGTGAAGACTCTGCAATGACTGACATGCCTCACACGGAGGAAATGACAGACATCGTAGAAATGAGAGAAGAGAATGAATAATAAATGGGATGCAATTGTTCTCTGCAGGGACGATTGGAGTGACGCTTCAGCATCTTGTCGTCTCTCATACTTTTTTGTTTGTTCGTTTTTATTTTTGTAATAAAGAGGCCTTGATTTAAAAGGTTTCAGGTAAATTCTCTAGCATACTGAGTATGCTCTCACTGATGAGGGACCTAAAAAGAGGTCTTTGCTTCTTTTTTTTTCTTTTTTTTCTTTTTTTTTTCCCAATTGAATTTTTTTTCTCACTCCATGCAAGCATAAAAGATACAATTGCATCACTGTAGAGTCTTCCTTACTTATGCATCCACCTTCTCTGGACAATCTGCATTTGTCAACCAAAGCCCTGCTCCTGTGCGCCTGTGTGTGTGCAGCCCTGCGCTCGCGCACGCACGCCGCCATGTGCCACTGGCTCGATGCTACTGCCATAACCCCACTCCCTCCCCTCTCTCCTTTTCCTTCCTTTTCTTTATGAGAAATGGAAAAGAAGTTTGGAATACAGAGCTTTATTTTACTTGCTTGAAAATGACTTTGCTACATAAACTAATATACTATGGTGAACTATATCTTTTTGTTTGGCCTCGTCACTAGAGCTTATACTGCACAGGGTACAAGGCAGGGAGGAACGTGTGAGTCTCCACATACAAAGTGGAGAAAAACAGGTTCCTCTCTCATGTTGAAAGTGTGTGGATGTGTATATGCACACACAGGTACATGAACGGAGACATACATATATATATTTATATATATATGCATATGATAAATGAAATACACACAGGACAAGAACTCTATTTAGCTTTCATTCCATCAGAAAGATAGGAATCTTTTGAAAAATATAAACATTTAATTCAGAATTTCCTTGAATCATGAAGTCCCACCTTTCATATAATTTTCTTTAGGAAAAAAACCATGCACTTTCCTCTTGTGAAGAGGGTGATGGGAACTGATAGACTTCGACTGTATTTGAATAAAACAAAAATAAATATTGACAAGCTTTACCAAAGTTCTTGTCCACTGATCTAACTTTAATTTTTAAAGGTTGATTTGTTCTCTATAATTATTTCTGGTGCCTCTATATTAAAAAAAAAAATAAGATCAGATATTGTATGCAGGATACCATGCTATATCATGTTACTACACATAGTTCCATGAATTTTTTTATATAGAGATGTACACATGCTCACATGTGTGTGTGCATGTGTATATATACTTCTATACACATGCACACACACACACATATGTATGTTTTGCTATAATGTATTTACCTATGCAGTAGATAAAAATCCATATGGTGAAGCTCAAGTACTGATGGTCCTCCAAGCTGAAAATTAGGGACTTTGAGGATCTTTTGGCTCCAAGGAAGCGCCGTGTGGGAGCAAGGAACTGCTCACATCAGCCTTGCGGAGCTGTGCTCGGGGCAGGGCAGGGCCAGGCCTGTGTGCTCCGTGTGCTTGTGGCTGGAGTGCGCCTTAAATAACAGCATGAGCTCGGCTGGGAGACTCCAGTTGGGTGGGAATGAAGGCTGTGTAAGAGGTGAGGGAAGCAGGGAGGTTTTGGGTGTCACCGATGCTGCTGTGGCAGCAGCTTGTGTTCATGTGCTCTTCTGTGTTTGGCTGCAGGGCAGCGCTTGTTACCGGTCTGTAGTAGCTTGGGTCCTTTCAGATTTAATCATGTCAGAGTCTGGAAACCATTATCCTTCATCCTATATCCATAAATCGGTTAATTTAAACCTTATTTAGTAAAAGTATATTTTTCTAAGTTGTGGAAATTATTATTTAATTGTGGACAAAGTCTGTTCCTAGATTTATTTGCCAGGTAGTCCCAGCAGTCAGAGAACTGATCAAAACTAAACATTACTTTAAATGTTTTATCAATTTATATGTGTATGTAGACATACACATGTGTGTAAATATATATATTGTATATTGTGTACATTTATTTTAAACTACAATACGTTTCCTATTTTTCCAAGTTCAGCTAAAAATGTCTCTACAAAACTACTGAGTTGACTAGTAACCAGTTATGGCCATCATGAAAGGCATTGTATCAATGAAGTTTACATTTTATTGGAAAGATTTGTACCAATTTGTTACATGTGCAAATATAATAAGAAAAAAAATGTAGAAATTACTGTGTTAACTGACACATTTGCAAAATCAGTTTATGCTTAATGAGCAGTGGCACTAGGAAGGTAAGACTAAAACCAGTAACCATGTTTTCTGTGCCACCACAGGGTAAATACTTTTTGACAGTAGTTGAAAAAAAATATTTTTAAAAAACCCTCAGACAAATTGATGTGTGCAGTACGTAGACTGTACACATTCATGAATACAGGTTGTCAAACAGTCATATGTATATAATATGTATATAGACTGTTACAGATCACAGTGGCCATTTGAGGTCTCCTCTATTCATGTAGTTTTGGTTTCTCCAGTACATTTGTATCCAAGTCCACATGATGCAGTTTTTCAGGAACAGTAGAGATGAAGCAAGAAAATATTTTTGTGTAATATTTCTTTTGGTACATGACTAAAATTCAAACAGCAGTATTTTAGAAGAATTTTGAGCATTACCAATGTAGGTTTCAAGGTAATGGTTGCACCAAAAAGTAAAAATTTGAAAACAGAGGGTAACACTGAGGCTTGTATTTTAGATAAAAGACGAACAAATATAAAAAAAAAATAAATTATTGGTCATGCAGAGCTAAATTAATGGCACTGTAAAAGATAAATTTTCAATTGTGTGTGTAATACTAGTTCTTTACTTTGCAAGATACTGAATGAGCACAGGAGCAGTGGGATTTGGGCAAGAACTGAAGCAGTGACATAAGGACACATGCATTGCGTCTCTTTCTGCTTCCTGTGGGTCATGTATTCCTTTAGATTGCTCTGCTGGATTAACAAAATGTGATGACATTTCTGCAGGGAGTGGGTCCCAGCCAGCCCCTCCTGCTGGCCCAGGTGCTCGCTGGTGGGCAGGCAGGGTGCTCAGTGAGGAGGGAGCTCTCCCTCTGTCCCTTGCAGACGCTGGGCCTGCTTCTGGGACTGTTGGCAGGAGCTTCAGCAGCCTCCTGAAACCTCGCTGCTCCCAGTCAGTGGCAAATTGAGCTGGGCCGATGAAGCAGCCAGTGTGGTGTGCTACAGGCTGGCAGTGGGCAGACATCCTCTGTGGCCAAAGCCCCAGTCAGCATCACTGGTTCTAGTGTCTCTATCAGGTAGATGCTGGTACATGCCCTGTCCTGCACCTCTTCCTTTACAAAAGTACTTTCCTGAGTTCTAGTAAAATGGCTTAGCTGTCTCTCTCTTGTGCTATTGCTTATGAAATGGCTATCTATCTCTGTGGTAGTTATTTTGCAATAGAAACCCCATTCCATTTCTGTGTCAGAGAGCTGGAGCACCGTCATCTCAATGAATTCATGTGGAGACTTGGCCTTTCCAGGCTGAATTACATAATTGAAGTTACAATAAAAAGAGGAAAAAGTTGATCTGCATCTTACATCCTATATTGCAGAGCAACTCACACAATTGGAAGTAAGAGCAGAGCACCAATAAGGTGTGGATTAATGTTCCTTGGCTTTTAATAAGTATGTAAATTTGTGTTAACTCATCTTGAGCTTTCCTTTTTCAGAATTAAGAGAAAAAACTGCAGGTTTTTCCCCCTCACTGCCCTAAGCAGGCTCTCATGCTCACCAGGCACTGGACTTGATGGACAAAGCTCTGCATTTCTCAGCCAGTGCCTGAAGCCATTTTAGTGCAGCAGCAGGTTCCCAGGCATGGGGCAGTCCCACTCCCTGTCCCCCCTGGCACAGCCATTCCGGGCAGGAGGGCTCAGTTCCCTGCTTGTTAGATAGAGCCACCCTGAGTGAGAGGATTGGGTAAGTAACAGAGAAGTCTTCTTGTTTTCTACTCATTTTGCTGCTAAATATTTCCTTTGAGCAGGAGATTTATATCTGGCTCTTGCTCGGTGTTCGCTGCAATCTGCAGCCAGAGAGGAGCAGCCCCAGACAGAGGGTTGGCTGATGAATGCAGCTGATTCAGGGCAGGCCACGGCCCACGAACAGAAACCTTTTGAAGGCAGGAGCGCCTTCTTTTGTGGGATGGCGCCTCGTGCTTAAAAAGCAGGGAGAAAGGATGCTTTCAGGCCCGGGCAGCCAGAGGCGTCGGGCATAGTTTTGTGTTGGGCTGCAAGGTGGCAACGGGAGCGGAGCATCCTGCAGTTTCAGCATCCCAGCCCCTCTGCTGGTGGAGTGCAGGACAGTGTAGGGCATGGCAAGGTGGCAGGATGGGCTCTGTCTCTCACCAAGCTCTTCTGGTTGTGGCATGGTTGGCACAGGTTTGAGAGCAGCTGGTGTTACCTGCGGAGAGTTGCAAGTAACTTTTCCAAGTAACCCTTGGAAAGCCATGCATATGGATATGGGTGTGTGTATGAGAGTGTTGCAACAGGCATGAGTGTTGTGACCTTTGTATAGCTCCTTGGAACAAGGATTCAAGTCGAAACATGATCTTAGTGTGGGACAAACGCTAAGCCATTTTTTTAAAATTGCAATTTAAAGCTACATAAAAGAGTGAATGAAACAGGAGACCTTATACCATTAAGCTAAAGCATGATTTAGATCAGTGAGCTGGAATGGAAGAGAAAGAGGACATGCTGGAAATCTTATGGGTATTGTATATCCCTCCTAAAGACAGCAGCATGGTTTGGAGATAAGGGAATTGATGGGCAGAAAACACCAATTCCCTTCAGCTGCCCTGGAGAGTGAATGAAGGATGAGGAGCAGTGTGTCCTTGTGACACCACTTCTAAGTTTGTTGGTTTCCCAGTAAAGGAGTCTTCAGAGACAGGAGTGTGAAACAGAAGATGATTCAAGCTGAAATAAACCAGCATGCAGGATTATAATGTGCAGTAAGGAGGCACTACGTGTCTTCCAGTTTCTGACAAGGCTGCACTGGGGAAATGTCACATAAATATTAATTAAACAGTGCAAAATTATCACCATTTTGGTAGCAAATTGGCATGTCCCAAATACCAGCTTAACCATAAAATGTTAGGATTCCCTTCCCTCATTCATGTTTGGTTTTGTACTAGAACTCAGCAAACCATCTGCTTTGAAGGGAAAACGTCCCTGTGGAGGGGGTGCAGTGCAGAACACGCCACGGGGACTTGTGGTAGAATCCCAGGTGGGAAGAGGAGCTCTGAATTTATTCTGTGCCCTGCAACACATTGTATAGCAGCCTGTCAGTGTCAGGAAAAAAGGCAGAATTGTCAGCTTAGCAGCAAACTTGGTCCAAGCATGGTCACAATCTGCAGCAGCCCTGCAGAGCAGCGGGAGGGCATGGGATGCAGGGTAACCCTGGCTCCTGCTCTGAGCTTGGGCTCAGGCAGCTTGTGTGGATTTGCTTTGGAGAGCCAAGTTCAATTGTCAGTGCATAGATGCAATCCTCAGCAAAACCACTGCCAGGCTTCTCAGTAATTGGCACCTTCTGAACAAAAAGGCTAAAGACAAAATACGGGGGCAGAGAGATCGAGCTTTAGGCTCGGCTTGGAGCGCGGACTTACACAGAAGGGCATTTTGGCTGCAGTTCGTGCAAGTTAATTGTAGGGTTAGAGAGTGAGCTTCACTCTCAGCATTTCATAACCATGACATCCAATCTATCTCAGTGAAATAGAAGAATGGCAGTATGTTTCTAGGTGCTCTTTTGTCTGTAATCCCAAGGGGAAACTTTTCTTCAGTATTACCAAGCCTTGTCACTGTTCAAATCAATTTGTTAGTTTTACCTCATTATTTTCTGTCATTCTAAGTGCAGTGTCTTCAGACATTTTCTCATTTTCTTCTGAAGGTTCCTGCTAGGCTTATTTTGTCTGTTGGCATTTTGAGAAGTAAAATGTAATCGTCATGCTGACTGAATGTCAAGTAACTCCGTGATTAAAAAATAGCTTACAACAAAACTCTTCTTTGATGGACTGTTTTTTACTTCTCATTTGCTAAGCTGAAAAAGGAGAGTCATGAAGTGGAAGGAATTGGAGGGGTGTCTTTATTTAAAGTCAAGAATTAAATATGTAACTTGAATTATCAGTTCATTTCTTAACTGCAGCCACTTTGTGACTTTCTAGTGAAAGACCATAAACCAGACTTTCCCAGCAAAGTTAGCACTGCATACCCAGAACAGTGCAGAGTAGTTTGAGGCATGCAGGCTTCATATATTTCACTACTAAATGTATAACAATGAGTTGAAAAGCCTGATCAACAGGGGCAATCCATTAAGTTTAAAATTAATCTGGACATGAGCATCCTGGTCCAGTATCTATGGTGGCCCTGCTTTGGGTGGAGGGGACTTAAAAAGAGGACTGCCTGCAATCCTCTTTCAACCTAAATTGTTCTCTGATTCAGCCAGGAACCTAGAGAGGTCCCTTCATCTTAAAGGACTTAAGATTGCTTGCCTTTTTTTAGGCTTTTTCTTCAGGGTTGAGAGACCACACCTACTAGGGGTCTACAATGTAGCTATGTGAGCAAAAATGTTGAGTTGTATGGATTCTTTTGCTGATGACAAAACTTTGGTATTGCAGAGCCAGCTTTACAGTACCCTCCCACCCTCTGGGAGCCCACAATGAGAGCAAGACAAAAATAAGCTATTGTATCTTCAGATAAAGTATTTGAGTACTGTACTGCTCTTCTCCCATTAAGTCTCTAACCAAAGCTGCCTGAAAACAGCAAGCAATTGCATTTATTACTTGCTTCTTCCCACCTCTCTTCGTGTGCATCATTCAGCATTTAGAAAAAAAGCTACCCTTTCTCATAATTCCCCTTTGTAATCAAGGTAATGCAAAGTAAATACTTACATTTACATAATAGAATGGCTTGGCCTATCTGCAAATGAGAGCGTATAAATCCCCTCTTAGGAAAGGATGTAAAAATTGGAACATCAGCTTTATCCAAAGTTCAGAAAAAAACCACAACAAAAATGCAAAGAAAAAATGGCAGAACTGAAAAAAAATTAATTTCATTAACTTTTAATGAGATTATTGCCTGGGTGGCAAGTAAGGTGTATGTATGCATTCTGTATGCATTCTGTATGAATTCTGTATGCATGCAGAAAACAGCAGAGCCTGGAACTAACATTCATTGCTCAGTTTTGTAGTTTGCTCTCCAAAGCAAATGTAACTCTCATTTTGTGTCCTATTATAATGAACAAAAAGTCCCACCTAAGCTGTAATGAAACAATTGGAAGGCTACAGGCAATAAGTTAACTGGTTACTTAGATCAACTGATTTTATCCGCCAAGTTTGCAAGCACCACAAAATTGCAAAAGCAAAATCTCAAAAAAAGTTAAAGGTACCTATTTTTGTAGATGACATTCCCTTGCTTATTACCATCAACAAGTTTTTTCATTTGGTTTCATCAAAATATCTGCAATGTCTTTGTATATTTTTAAAAAGCAAATGCAAGACATAACCCATGTTTTCAAATGGCAGAAACAGCCCCCACCCTCATAAAGGCAATCAAGCTCAAACCATGTCAGGTTTTGATCTTTCAGAACATTGCTCTGTCTGCTCCCTTATTTTAGACCATTTCAATTATTTTGTGGTGTTACTGCCTCCACCTTAGTTTTGTGAAGCATGGTGCCCATGGAGGGTTTGTGGTAAGAGACCTGAAGTTGGGATTGCAGGTAGTGCCAAAGCCCCCTGCGCTGCTTGTGCTATTTGGCAGGGCATTTTACCACCACAGGCCACAGAAATTCAAACTGGACTGGACTCTTTCTGGTGGAATGGCTGAAATGCATTTCATGGGGTTTGGGCAGCACAACTTAACAGCACTCCCTGTGAGGAAGCCTTGCTTCACCTGCATGGGACAGAAAGCTGCTGGAAGTGCCTGAGGAGGAGCACATGTGAGTGTAGAAGAGTGAGTGAGTGTGTATGTGGACAGAGACAGACAGATGGCTGCAAATGAATGAGCTGAAGTGTCTTTTGCAAGCAACCTGCACTGTTACCCTGCAAGGACCTTCATTTATTGTCTCTAGTGAAAGGTCGTCTGGCATTTAAAGTTACTGGGCATCTTACTAGATCCTAGTTACTAGAGAAAAACAAACTTTGTAGTGCTAGGAGCAAAACAGAGAGCAAACTTTGTCACTCCTTTTTCAGTGGAGAAGCCAGTGTCACACACCCTGCTCTCTCCATCTTTGTATACTTGAGCAGGGTGAGCCATAGGGTCACTCTAGACAGAAACTGTATACAAAGGTTGAGCAAAACCTTAAGTACAAAGCAGCAGATGAGAATTGTTTTCTCTTCACAGCAGAAGTCATCATGCAGGAGAACCAAACTGTGTAGAGGTAACTCGCAGGAAGTCTCAGTTCTGATGCAGTTTCTGAACAAAAATAGCTTTGACCACATCATGCAAGGTCAGATTGCGCCACTTGTAACATAATACTACAAGGACAGAAGGTTCTCCAGTCTCAGAGGGGTGCTATAAGGATAGCATTCACTAATGCTGGTGGAAGATGCTAGGATACTACAGGGAACAGTGTCACAGAAATGCCTAAAAATACTGAATTCATATTTGCATGTTCTAATTGTGCCTTCGGGTTCTCTAAAATTGACTTGTTTTTAGTTTTATAGAACAACTTTTAGAATTGAGAGTAAGTAGTAGTGTCTGGAAGCAGAATACTTTGAAAAAAGGCAATGCAAAATCTGAAGACTCTTGCTCAGGAAGGAGGGGAAAGGAAGTTTGGGAGCCTTATCTTTTCCCACCCTGGCCCTCTGACCATGGATTATGCTGCAGGACATCATCTTGTTCTGTTCTCAGCAGGCTAACAGTGCTGAAGAGGCAAGAGCAGTAGCTAGCCACTTTGCCAAAGCTGCCCTGGAATTAAGGTCAATTCTCTCATCAACACATTTCTGTAGAGAAAAGGTCCCATTTTCAGTTTGTTTCTGCAATTTGAAGGTATATCTGAGAACTAGGCAAATGCATATTTCACCTAAGAGGTATCAGTGGGTTTTCATTTCTTTCAGAATATCTTTCAGCATCAACATCAGATTCTTTCTTAGGATAAAGCTGTCTTTATGCAAAGCAGTGTGCCTAATAGCCATCCTCAACTACTTAAACAAGTCAATTTTGCAAGGACTGTATGTGTCAAGCCAGAGCACTGTTTGGAACTACAGTACAGGGATCCTAGATTTTAAATGAAATGTTACCTCATGCATCATTTTCTATCATACTTGTAGAATTCCAGTTGGTTTATCTCAAAATAGATGTTGTTTTCTGTAATTTGTACACATGCTAAAGCTTCTAGTTTGTTTTTTAATGACCATTTTTCTTTGCTTTAAATATGTGGGTTTTCTTTAAACAAAAATGAAAGTTATAACTTTGTACATTTTTTAAATGATTGCTAAGGTCAGAAGTATAAAAGTATGTGTTGCATTAAAATTGAGTGCTGTTTATGTATTTAACAAAGATGTATGGTTTTGCATTGTTAAAAAGAATGATCCATGCTTTCTTTGAGGGGGATCTGTGCTCCAATATTGTCCAATAGCTTTCATATTCTAATTACTTTAATTAAAGTTCTAACAGTTTGCATATGCTTCATGATTCTGATTGCTTCTGTTTTATTAATTCCAATAATCTGACATGGTCTGAAATACTCTTCTCATTTGGAAGAGACAAAATATACTTCCTGGTGAGAAATTAATCCAACACGCAAATTGCTTTTGAATTATGAGCATGATGCTGCCAACTTCAAGGTCTTAACTTGAAGTTAATGAAATCCAAAGGTATCCATCAAATGATGCAAGACAAGCTCTTTATTTCTACAAAACTTCCAAGTGTTGTTGATATGGAAATACCATGGTCAGAATACTTTTTCCATACCAAATCAAATACTTTTATCATTCTTGTTAAACAGACACTTGATATTTAATAAGAGAGCATTATTCCTATCAGGCCAAGGCAAACTCAAATGCCATGAGAAGATTTATGTCACCAAAGCTGTTACATGAAGCTTCAAAAGCATTCTTAATCAAAAATATTTTTTATTTTGAATGTGTTCCTTGAGCAATGATTGGTCAAATAACCAAAATGACAAAATATGAGCCACCCAGAGCCAGTGAGAAGACTGCTTTTTAGTGTTTTGACACTTGAGCAGCCACCAGTTTTAAAACAGTCTTGGAGAGGTAGCATGGTAAGACTTTGCTCATGGCCCCCTGGGATGCTGCTGCCTCAGCCCTCCGTGCACTGGTGCTCAGCAGAGATGCAGCCTTGGGGACTCCTGAGCCTTGTCAGCCCTTCAGTTCCTGTCTGCTTCTTCTTGTTGGGCCTCTATGGCCACCGTCTCATCCCTGGCAGCTGTGGGATCTGTGGCCACCTCTCATGCCTCTGGCACCTGTGCCAGGGCTGGGAACACAGCTCTGTTTCTCTCGGACCTTGGGGCAGGGCTGGCCAGGGGATCTCCACAGAACTCTGAACTGGCTCTCACTGTGTCCAGCTCCCCCATCCCACTCTCCAGCCATGGCTGGAGAAAGGGCTGGCTTATGTCTGGTCACATTCCTATCTCAGACTGGGGATGCTGAGCAGTGCAGAGAACATAATCAGGGTATCTACACTGGCAGATGATCTGTCTCTTCCCTTCTCCCAGGCATGCACTCGCTGGCTGCTGCACCTGCTGGCTTGGCTGTCCCGTTCACAGAGTGGGCCCTGACCTTGCCCGAGCCCTCCCTGCCCAGAGCACTGCCCTGGCAGGAGGCCATGCTAAAAATAAAATAGGGGGGGAAAAACTGGGAGCTTGGATAGGGCTTAGAAAAAGATACTGCCCTTGTGCCTGCTGGTTCTCTGCACTGGCTCGTGCGGGCAGGCCAAGGGAGCCAACACCGCCATGGCTCAGGAGGCCAGAGCCTGTTTGGAAGCACGTTTGGGAATTCCTGCCACACTGCTTCCTTTGGAGCAGACTGAGCAAGGCCAAACAGCACAAACAGATTCACGTGGCAGCATGTTTGACATTTCTCAAACTAAACTTTCTCTTTTGGGGTCTTAGTAGGCTTTATTTCCCCCTTCCTAAGCAAGAAATGGCCTGATCTGAAGCAAGTAAAAAGTAAGGCATGCAGTATGAGGGCAAATAATATTACTTGACCTTAGCTTGTAATCTTGAAAGTCTCCACTCCCTAGCTCCCCTCATCAGCCCCTTCTCTGACTTTTCCTCCATTAGTAATGATGATAATTAGCTCTTCCATTACCGATATATACTGAAATATAATCCATTTTATTCCCCTAAAGGGCATGCACAGACCTCAGATGAGAAAGTGCCCAGCCCCAGGCAGAAACATTCCCACTTGTGGGTGTTACTGCACAGTGTTTGCTTTTGTGCCCAAAAATCAACGACAAAGTGGGGGAATGCAGCTCTGCTGGAGGCCAATAGCATCCGTGCTGCTTGGGGGAAGACCAATTCTGTGCCAAGGAAAAGGGCTCTTTACTGCAGACAGGTAAAAAAGTACTGACACTAACAGGTTTGGCTCTAAGAGGGCGGAAGCCTCACCATTGCCTGTAAATGACACTTCTGAACGAGCATGTGTTGGAGGACTGCAGCAAACACTCTCCCAGTCCCTGTGACATGGAGCGAGACCTCCAAGGAAGAAAACCAAAGCCTGAGTGCTCCTTGACTACCCAGGAGAGAGTCAAGCAGCAATCATTAACTCCCTGCACAGGCTGTTCTGCAGCTGTGAAAAACGGGCCTCCTTCCTCCATGTGACATAAGAACCGTGCCTCATGAGCAGACAAACATTTTCCCAGCAGCTGGAGCTAGTGCTCCCAAACCTACAGCCAAAATAGATTGCTCTGAACTGAGCCCACCTAGCAGAAGCAGGTGCTTAATTCCCACATCATCCAGTGAAGCATTTCATTGAAGAACCAGGGGTTTTGGAGGCAACCAATGATAACAGTCCCTGCAGTGCAACAGGACTGCCTCGACAATTGCAGATCTTATACCTTGTACCCTAGCTCCTCAAAGGAAACACCATTATTTCCTTTGAATTTTCCAGGCTGTTGTTTTACATCTTTTTGGGAAGGCAGACACATTTGGGAATAAGCATCCAGGGTGTGGGGTGTTGGGGGGATGTATTGATACCTGGACCTTTCATCCAAGTATCTTACAAAACAGGTGATTGTGGAAGCTATCACAGACTTTCTTTAAACATCCCTAAGCATTGCTTCAATTTAATTTTCCTTTTCCTCTTTGTTTTTTTTTTAATGTTTCCAGCCACCTACTACCTCTAAAAAATCAGTATTTAGTGTAATTGAAAGAAGTTTTATGTTTGCAACATGGTTTGATGCGACAAAATCCAGAACATCTGAGTGCAGAGAGCTCTAAAGAGGGCTCATTAGTAAATGAACACCATGGAACCACTTGATTGCCTAAAAGCAATGTTAATATTAGATACTAAAACTAGTATGTGAGAGCCATGTGCCATCCCCTGTGGTAGTATCAGCAGGAGGTGCAGGAGGCCAGTGGTGCTCTGGGTGGGTGTTTTTTGGGGAAGATCTTAGGGGGCCTGAATGGAAGATGAGAGTCTGAGGCTCACAGAAGGAGGCAGCTTGTCATGTCACTGTGCAAGTGCTATTTAACACAAGGGAAATAATCTATTTACTCACTGAAATTGAGTGGTTTTCTTGCTGTTTTAGTTGTAAACCCTCCCTTTCCTCTATGTTTTCAACCCTATTAGCCAAGCAGCTCAACAATGACCCCAGAGAAGAGATTTTATTGATTCTTCTGTCCCCCTTTTGAATATAAATTCAAAAGACACACTCAGGTGGGAGAACAGAAACTTCTCTAAACTGCTGCTTGCTGGCTTCCTGAAAGGAACACAATTCTCCAAAATACAAGTGCACTCATGATGCAATTTGCTGCACCCTGGCACAGAAGCTGAACTCTGGCAACAAGAGATGAACCTGACTAGGAGGACAAGAAGCAGGTTCTCACCTAAGCTCTTACTTTCAGCTCTGCAGAACCACTCCTTGAGTGAAACATCCAGGTCTTCTGTATAAAACAAAGGCCAAAATGTTTGTGCAATACTGGGAAAAAAAATTCAAAGTAGAGGGCTCTGGAAAGAGTTTGAGTGAAATGGCCACATTTTGCAGGTTTATACCCCATCCCATACATCTTTCTTGCTCAAAGTAATTTATTATTCCTCTTACCTTGTATGCAAAACTAAAAAAATTCTTGTGATGCAGAAAACATTCAGAAACATGAGTACAGTAATAGTTCAGCAAGTGGTCCACCTCTGAATACATAGGCTATTCAGTTTTACAGTGAGTATGCCTTCCAGCTAGAAATTATTTTTGTCATCTCAGTAAGTGCAGTATAAGCAATAATATTCTGTTTTTAAAGTTGCCTCAAATCTTTTTAAGTATCTAGGCTACAACTGAGTTTTCCCCCTCTATAATAAGGACAGTAAAAATAAAATATGCTTTGTGCACCTTCAACTGCAGTTGGAAACGAACAGGTTTATACATTTTAAAACTTATTTGATTTACTCTTGGACAGTGTGAGAATCTCACCATTTCTCACCATACATTATATTAGACACTATATAGCCTCATGTTTGTGAAGCAGGAGTAAGTTATCCTAGAACCACTGCTCAGGATTCACTCCTACAGAATGATTCTGCCTATGTAGACTCATATGCCTTAATACATCACCTGAAGGTTTGGATGAATACATAAATAAAACCAGATACTTAGCAGCCAAAGAGAGGGTTTGCTACAAATTTCAACTCCTACTTGCAGATTCTTATTCAAGTTATAAAACAGGTGAACTACTCGATATTCAAAAAACTAAAAACCTAAAGGCCTGAAAAATCTCAACGTTCTTAACACTTCATTTCACAGTGCTCCACATGTCTTCAAAATGTCTCTCACCTACCTCTGCACTAATAGCTTCAACTAATATATCCTGACGTGCAAGTCTCTAGCGGTAAGGCTTGATGCTGCTAAACCGTGTTTTTTTGAGATCATTAGATCACAAGGCAAAGCGCAGTAGATCACTAGGTCACAACGCAAAGCATTTTGGCCGTACCGTATTTCCTCAGCACGATGGGTATTCTGTATCACCCCCGCGCCCTGCGTTTGCGGAGCACCGCGCTGAAGTGACATCAGCCAGCAGATGCCCCTGCTGTGCCTCGGGAAGGAAGGCAAGAAAGGGCTCCGGGTGCCACCAGCTGGGCCGTGTGGGAGCCTGGGCGGTCCCTGCGTGCTGTCCCCTGGCCTGCAGGGACACCTGGCGACAGACCGGGAGGGGAGGCTGGGCTCGCCCTGCGGGGGAGGGGGACAGTGGTGAGGGGCTCCTGGGCTCCCTGCAAAGCCGCTCAGAGCCCGGGGGCGGCTGCGGGCCAGAAGTGAGCATTGCAAGCCAATGGTCTGTGAAATGCCACAAGACTGTTTCAAGATGGTACTTGTTTCCTCATTATTGTAGCTGCCTTTTCTCTCTCTCTTTTTTTTTTTTTCTTTTAATAAGATGTGTGGGTGCTCAACAAGATCTAAGAAGGGCAGTGTCTGAATTCTATCCCCTCCCAGAATGCCACAAACACTTGCAGAATGATCTGATTCTAGAAAGGTAAGAGAGATGGGGTGCAGGAAAGTACCCACCATGTTTAGCCTTCGTAAAAGCACAATTTCAATAAAATGAGGGGGTTGGGTTTTTTCAATTAAAAAAAAAAAAGATATTTTTCAGACTGAAAGCCTGACACTGAAGAGCATGTGCAGAGGCCATCTACTACAGTCCCTGCAGCAGCTGCCTGCTGCAACAGCCCAAAAGAAATGCATCCTGTCAAAGACCTGATGGGCAGGCATCTAAAATCACCACCCCAAACCCCACAGTTCCAACAAGGGGCAAATTGGGCAGACAATCCCCTAGAGGAGACAGTGATCACAGTCCAGTGTGCCCTTTCTTCCTCAGCATGCAACAGCATTCTCCCAGTAGTCCTGATAAAACAATTTTTAGCCAGTACTGTCCGGTTCTTCAATGGCTCAGTACATTTCAGGATTATTTTTTTGCCATCCCAACGACTTACACAGAAGTTGTGAATAGAGGTAAGAGAACTCATCAGCACCCAGCCAGCAATGAGTGCTCTGGGGAAAGGGGACTAGAGCCACCTTGTTTGAGAGGCCTCTACCATGCTGCACTTTCCCTGCTTCACTTTTAGCTCTGTGGAATTAATAATATTTCCTTTCCATTTCAGAGAGCTTGAAGTTCCTCCTCAAGAAATTAATAAATGGACATATTCTTTGACTGTGTCTGGCTTGGAGCACAATAGTTAATGTCACAGCACAAATATTCATTGCAGCAAGCTTCCAGAACATGCTGCCTGTCATGTTCCAGCATTAAGCAAAACAGGGAGCATTCATGAAGTACCTTTGGCCATCTTCAGACATTCTTGCCTGTCCTGCCAGCTAGCATAGTGGGAAAACAAACGGCAGTCTTGTCTAGAAGAAAACAAGGTGCAGGAGCTGCACAACCAACACCATTTATATACCAGGGATACAAGATGATGAAGTGAGCCCTGCACTCGATATGCAGTGCAAGAGCTCCCTCTCCCCACTTCCTTCAACATCTACATGCCTCTCTGACCACATCCATCACCCAGGTGAGATAAAAGTTCCCACATTGCTCTCCACCCTCCTTCACTAGTTCTTGATGAGAGGGTTGTGGCTGTCACTCAAAAATACACTTGGCCACGGGGTGGCCAAGCTTTGGCTCAACTATCTGAATAAAGGCACAGTCCTGAACACAACACATCAGGTCCTGGCGAGCTCCCACAGGACACCATCAGGCTTCTCTGAGCCACACCCAGCCTTGGGCTCAGACAGATTGCTTGCTGCAGCACCAGGTATCCATTACCTTTGTAAATTACCAGGAAACAGAATAAACGTAAAATACAAGTTTTGTGTGGAGAGCTAAAGTTTTTAGTGAAAAAGACATACAGTATGACTTAAGCACCTTGTGCCCAGTCCCACCTTCCCAGTTCAGGAAACAAGCCAATTATGCAAATTGTTTCCAGCCCTAATGGCTACAAACTCAGCCCCTAAAAAGTCTCTGCTTTAGAGGCTTTTGTCATACCTTCAGAAATACTGCTCTAAATGTGTGACAATACCTTTTTGAGAGGTGTTAAGTCCCAAGAATACATTACCATTAGATAATCTGTTAATTAAATCATAACTACAACTTTTCTATCAGAGTTGTGAGTTGCAAAACTTATTTTTCCTCCTCTCCAGCTTTTCTTGGATAACAGCAATTCAGGGAATTATTTGGTTTTCCTGCCCATGTGCAAGCAGCCAATAATTACTTCTTTTACATAGGTTACTGTACTTTGCAGCTTTCATGAACGAACGAACTTCAACATGGATTTCAAAAATCAAAACATTAAAAATATAAAGCAAGGCAGAAAACAGGCCATAAAACAAGAAACAAAATGCTGCCAGATGAGTTAATTAAGTTTATTTTTATTCCCTCGTAGCTCCCAGAAATTTGCAGTAACAAACCAATTATTTAGAAGGCAACGAAAACATGACAAATATAACACTAAGTACATGATAAGTCTCATTAATGTGTTTAAAACACATTTGAGAACGTAGTGAATACACATTTTCATTGTGTATATTACCTTTCACGATAATAGTTAACAAATTAATTTAAACTAGAACAGAAGAATTTTGTATGCCATTTTCTCCAGAATATTCAAATGTAAAGTTTTTATAACCTTATCCCATTTATGTAAGGCCTTCTAAGAGAAGCCAAGTGACCTGTGTATGACCAGCATTTCAGCTAAATCAGCTTTCACTCTCTAGTACCAAAAGTCATCTGTAGAATGTACTTCCACTTGAACCTAAAAGCTGAATGCTTCCTTATTTAATTATTTTTAAAGGTTTTTCAACACTTCTAGCATCTGATACATTCTATATTCTTTCACTTTACAGCATAATGTATAACTGTAAGCAGAAACATAACCTCCCACATCTGTGCTCTTGGGAGGAGTAAGCTGCACCAGAAGTTTATTTCCACCTACTGCACTCCCTGGACAAATTAAAATCCTCATGTTCTCCAGAGCAGCTGCCAGAGGGGATCAACACTACAGGAACAATAACATGAATGGACATGGAAGTTAACAGGCATGTAGGTATCTCATATCAGCTGTCATGACTTAAGTGGGAATTCTGTGTAGTCTTTGAGTTTGTGACCAACTATCAAACAACTTTTATACTCATCACATTGGCCATGTTCCTCTCCACAGTTTGAAAAGGGAAGAGCAGCTCATTTTCAGTGTAACAGACTAAAATTTATTTAGGCTTTTAAGTAGGAGACATTTACGTAGGGAAAAACAACCCAAAGCATTAGAATAACATCTCTCTTATAGCATAAACCATGGAAGGCATTGAATTCCAACTGCAAAAGAATTGTATTACTTTTGTATAAAGATAGATTTGTATAAATTGCTCCTAAGCACTACTACAAATATCAGCCAAGACACTGCCACCTTACTTTCCCAGAAATTTCAATTGTCACTATTTTGGGGAGCAAAAGGTTAGCTCATGTCTTACCACAGAGCTAAAGAAATGAAATAAAAGTAAAAGAAATTAAATAAATAAATCTATAGTTTTGGCAATTCTATTCAGAGTAAGTCCTTCCAAAAAAAGGACTGCAGAAGCTTCCATCTTTTTTTTAATGGAAAACAAAGCCATGCTTGCAAAACTTTTATTATTAAGGATAATACCTATCTGATATTTTATTTCAGATGCCAACTTCCAAAACACAGATTTCAAGGTGCAGATTTAATCACACGGATTTTGTCATTGTCCTGTTTCAAAAATAGCATGGAAAACCTCCATAAGCAGCCCAAGTTTGTCTGCCAAAAATCACGTGTTTACAGCATCGTCTCTTGGCACATTCTGACTGGAATATTATAATGTCTGTCATCTTCAGTTATGAGAATTACCACAGGCCACTCCTCCTCTGGGTCATTGGGGTAAAGAGTGATGAATTCATCGGTGCCATATTTATATAGTCGGTACACTTGGATGGTATACTGCAGAGCATAAGCAAGAAGAAACATTTCCACCTACATTGGGAAAAAGCAAATACATGTGTAAAATTCAACATACCTTCCACAAGATTTTTCTTATAAAAATATTAAACTAATATCTATCAGACATAATTTTTCAAAGAAAAATATTATGAAGTGAGAAGGCATCTCTGGTTCAGTATTTCCATCATACACCTCTCTGATACCACACATTTAACAAGAAACTCTTCAGACCCACAATGGCATAGCAGGAAAATAATCCTAAAGAGAAAATAGTTTACACAGAGTGTCCCACTTCCCTACTGCTGCAAGCAGGTAGGAAAGACATTCTCTTGTGTCAGTGTTCATCCTATTAAGGCACTTAAAACCAGAGAAGAGCAGGTTTCAAGCAATGATTCTTTCACTCTTACAGGGTACTTTGAACTTTTCAGCCAAATAAAAAGTAAATGGAAAGCTCTTACAAAGTCTGTTGTCAGGAGAAGGAATTCAGAAAAAGAAGCTGTAAAAACCTTCCACCTTGTCTACTACAGTGGCAAGCATATCCTGTTCTAAGTAACAGTTTACAAAGAATCTTACTGAAATACACAAATCTAGTCAGCACAAAAATGGGCAACATAACTTTTTGACTAAACTGAGCAGCAAAAAAGTCACCAATGACTCACCAATTTTCACAGAAACATCAACTGTCTCATTTATACTGCAGTTGTCAGATTTTTAAGACAAAAACCAAAACCAAAACATGATACTTCCATGTTTCTAGAATCTACAATTAAGTAGTGAATTTAAGTTCAATATCCCACTTGTAATGAATCCAATGAGATTTTCTAAAATGGATGTTTCTAAAATCTTTTAGATTATTCTGACATTTTGGCCTGGGGCTTTTTTGTAATATGTGTACCATTTATGCCATGTATAAAACAGTAATTGCCATTAGCTTACCAGAATTCACCAAGCATATGTACTACACATGGTCTTCTCTTCACAATTTGAGTACTAGCTTTTATCATAGTATTTCTTAAAAAGTTAACAAGTAAGAGATTAATATAACCATTCTATTAATAGAAACCCCTCTTTCCAAAGAATGCTCCCTGTCAGCTACCAGACAAAACCCAGTGTTTCAGAGGAAAGTCTTTACAGGCTCACTACAAGCAAACAGTTCTAATATATTTTTCCCAACAAAAGATCAGACAGCACAACACACCACTTAGCCAGCCCAACAAAAGCTGGGTGAAACCACTTGAAACTAACACCTCCAAACCAGGAAAACAACACTTCAAGAACAATCTCTGCTTACTTGTTCAAGGCCTCCACTGCGACCAATATGATTCAAGTGATTATGCATTAGCTGACAAGGGTTGCTGGATGTATCCCGTGCAAACAGGAGCCAGGAGAAGACAGGCACTCTCCTTCCATTCTTATCAGCGTTGTATAATTCGATGGCAGTGTTAAGCATCAAAAATTTCAGTGCTTCATAGAGACTATACTCCTCTTCTTCATTTCTAAACAGTTTATCACAAGCTTCTTGTTTCTCAGTGGGATTCTTTATTTCACTTATATTCTTCCACTAAAAAGAAACAACAAAGCCATCACCCTATGAGAGCTGCAAAAAGCCATTTGTAAGTTGTCAGATGCTCAGCACAGGCACTCAGAATTTAACTTATGAAGGGCTTTGTGCCTTTACAAAAACAATCAAAAATATTTTCACAACTGTACCTCTATCAAGGTCAGGCTGAGCTAGTCTGATTTTGCTTAAATTGATCCTTAAGGAAAGCAAAAGGAGGGGATGCTGGAAATTGTTGTAGGTGACAGAACAAATATTGTCATGGGACAATAAGCATTAAGGTAATAACCTTTTTGTTTCCTGCACCATAAATCTTACATACTTCATCTTATTTACATTTCTGTTACTCAGAATGCGTGTTTCATTCCAACCCTCAAACTGCTGAATGCAGTATTCAAAATACTCTTAAAAGCCTTCACAAAAAGAGAATTTGCATTCACAGTAAGAGTTTTTCAGTAGGTTCCAGAGTTTCAAGAGGGAGAAAGCATAGGGCTAAGGAATATAGTATGAACACTTAAGGGCACAATCATGTTCCTATGACCTAGAATTAAAGTGCACAAAAAGTGAACAAAAACTACTCCTTTGAAATTACTTCAGTATTGTTCTGTATTTTTATATCCATAACCTCGTCCAGATAGGAAAAGGATTTGTCCATAGTATACATCTTTCCTTCAAATAAATACAAGAAATAATAGAGGCAAAAAGCTACTCTGTCAATTTCATAATTGAAATATGTCTAATTAATAGTTTTCTGCAGAGCTGCATGCAAATTAATTCCAGTTGTAATTAATTACAACTACTATTGTAAGTAGTGGAAGACCAGACACCTCTCACATATCTGAATATATATTCTCTAATAGTTTCTTTTGCAGTATACATACAGAAAATGGACTTTCACTACTGAAAGCATCCTTATGCTAAATTCACCACATTCAAAAATCATTGTCACTTTTCAATATTTGCAAGTGATCAAAAACATACAAATACTTTTGCAACCTTTTTCCTTAGAAGTGTTAAATACTCCTTTATTTCATCACTTATTTCTCCCATCTTCTTGCCAGGTTTCTGTTTCAGCTGCCACTGCTTGATCCAGTCATACTTGCTCAGCAAGTTTTCAGGAAGCTGGAAATTGAGAGAAGAAAAGGGAGCTTAAGTCAAAAGTCTAGAAAGGAAAAGCCAACCTGCCTTTTTTTTTTTAACATTTTGAACATGAGGCACCTTAAAAAGATGCCTCATCTGTCCTTCTGAACAGATGTCACAGTAAGATGACCATAACCAAACACAACTGTCTATTTATAATATTTGCTGGGTAACAGTCAGAATGCTGGTCTATTACTATTTGCAGATCTAACAAACACATAAGCACTGGAAAAATTAAACACCAAGTTACTCATTACTTCTTTTTTGTTTGTTGTTTTATTTTGTTTTGAGGGCTTGTTTTGTTTTAATTAAAACACTCCTCCACCAGCAGGTAGATGACAGTGACTGTGTTTCATAGTGTTCCTGAACCAACAGAAGAGAAGGTGAGATCCATTCAGATAATCCAGAAGTCTTGGTGGACTGCAAACTACTTTGTTCAGAACACACAAATTGCATTTCCTTTTCAGGAAGCACAATTCAAACACTCTATGACAGGTTTTTTATTAAAGAGCAAAACAACCTGGGAATCAGCTGATCCATCAGATCATGTTTTAGCCTCAGAATTGCCTCTTTTACTGCTCATGTGCTACACACCTGTTCAGTTCAGAGCCTTTACACTTCCCCTTAAGGACATCCTGGCAGCTGCATGTTCAGTTTTGTACCCTAACCTATTAACCCATCTTACCACTAGAACCGGAAGAGCAACTTGCGTCGCACAATGGTTTAAATACTTGGCTAGAGCAGCACTTATGCCATCAGCCACTGCCAGCCAATTTTCAGTTTATTAGGACTCCAAACTAGTAATATGTTCTCTTTAGTGGCAACCAAGTACGTGTCAGAGAGACACAGACCTTCCCACCCCAGCCTGGCATCCTATGCTAAAGGGACACAGAACTAAGTAATGAAAAATTATATGCCAGCAACTTCTACAACTAGAAATGTGCATGTAATCACCACTTAAAATTAAAAACAAGAAAAAAAAAAAGGGTTATATTTGTACTGCCAGCTGTCACCATACGCATTTCTCTTATGTGCCTTCTGCTTTGATGCATAAGAATTTATCATTTCAGTCAGCTTGTTTTGTATGTGTACACCTTGTTCAAAAAAATGTTGATTATCATATGACATTTTCCTCTATGAATCAGTAGCAAAAAAAAAAAAAAAAGAGATGAACATCATTGAAAACTTCAAAGTACATAATTTTAAAAAAGTTTGCATGCTCTTTAAAGGAGCACTGGGGAACTATGTTCTTTAGTCTGATAAAGAGGAAATGGTTGAGAGCTGAAAGAACGTGTTTTTTACAAAAAGGAAACAATTTTGCAATGCACTTGCAGTAAAACACTTCATAGAACTATTTTTATCAGTAATTACAAAAATATAATCACTAGACTTTTACTCAACAATGATAGTAGCCAGAATGAGAAATTTTCAGATTTCCTCTAAAGTTATACAGAAAGGTAGTAAAGAGCAGTGTGATTCTACCTGGATTGCTATCCTGCACACAGAGTCTGCATCAGACATTCCCCATTTAAGTTCCCAGCAGCATAATGACAACTGGAACCTTACTCAAGTGGCTCACTTTTGTATAGGCAGCTCCTTACATGTTTTTCCATGTTCACCAATACCATCAAATAGACTTTGATGACACAAAAAAATTTATGAAATATTCTTCTTCCACTTGTAGGAAGATACCTTGCTTTTCTTATACATCAGTGCTCCACAAGAACTGTTCTTAATGTCATGTTGGAGTTATGCTTATTTTAAGCAACACTTAAGACACACAGTCTGCAAAGCCTACGGCATCCAATTTGTTATTCCACTTTCTACAGAAACCATATATGGCACACAAGAATAGATATTATAATTTTGAAAAGCTGGGGGTTTCTCAAATGTTAGAATAAATTGTCTGTATTTTTTGTTATTGCCAGCTGTCTTGTGGAAAACCTCTGACTGCCACATAATATATAGTAAGAAGAAACCAAGAGGGCAATATGAAGACAGACAAGTCACATTACAGTCAAGACTACAGTAACATTGATATGCATTATAAACTGGAAACCAAGGGCACCTGGACTCAATTCCAAGTTGAAAGAATCACTGTGCACAAACAACAATCTTGAACACTACAACTTTTCAGTTCAGAGGATATTGAAAAGTGAGCTTATATGTACTGCCTAACAGAGAACTGAAGTAATAAAATTATCAAATAGGTTAGACCACATATTAGTCTACTGTCAGAAGATCCGCTTGACACGTACCATAGTAAAATCCTCACTCTGTAGCCACCTTGGCAACTGGGTAGCTTGGCTTAATGCCTGGAAAAGAGTTGCTCTGAAAGCACAATAGTTATCGCCTCGTATTCTCCTTATAGATGCAAACTTCTGAGCAACTGCTTCATACCCCTAGAAAAACATGAAACCCAAAGAACATGAAACCATTAATAAAACATTTTAACAGCACACTCTGGTAACATGAGAGATATTGGAATATTATCATCTAAATACTAATGCTATTTTCAAAATAAAAATAAAAAAGGCAGCTTGACCCACTACCCCTTTCAGAAGTTCAAATGCTTTTATGTCACAAATTATGCCTTGAAAAAAACAACAAACTGAACAAAACAAATAGATAATTGGTTGAGGTATTTGTTCAAAGCCAGAACATAAACACCATTGAAATATGGGTAGCTAACTCACTTAGATTTCCAAAATATATCACATATATACACAAGGCTACACATCACATAAGAAGAATCGTAATTTCTTCTTAAAAGAAATTTCAGCAATAGTTAATGCAACTTACCCAATGCATGTCACATATTTCTGCCTCAGGGAAAGTTTGTGTTTACACTGAAATATCTTGACACTTGCCTCAGCACATTTGTTCCCTCCCTGCTGTTCCCATACACAGTTGTAGCAGAAGGCACAATGTTGAAATGCAGCTTCTGCAGCTCAGCAGGGGCCAATGCCCCCTGTGTCTGTATTTCTCACAGTAATTTCTTCAGGGTGACATGTGGAGTTTCTGATTTTTGTGACTTGGTTTTTATATTTACTCATACATATTGTTAAATTTTTGAGCAACAAAACAACTTTATTTTCTACCATTCTAGCTCAAGATTAATATAAGAAAATTACTTCAGAAACTGGGAAAAAAACCTCAGGAAATGTTTAAGAAAACCCACGCAACTCACCAATTTCAGTTATCTGCCTTCCACCCAAAAAACTGGTAATCTGCTCTGCACTTCAACAGTCGACAAAATTAGCATTTTATGGCCTTAAACAAAATATAAAACTTCAACTGAAAACAGTAACAAAGGACAGTATTAATCAAATCCCTAAACTATCAGCAAGTAGCCTTACTAAAAACATATTTGGAATGAGCACAAAAAAAAGCATCTGTTGGTTGTCAACCACTTTTAAAACCTCACTATGTAAAAGACTTCTTCTGCACTTCCTGTCTTAAAAGACAGACCCCATAGGAAATCATGTAGCAAACACACAAACAGAAACAAAGAGCCTAATGAAATTCAACAAAAATAGAACTGCTACCTTTCTCATTGTTTTTGCTACTGGTGTATTTCCTCTCCATTCCTTTCTGCAATATTCCATGATGTCCATTTCAGGTGAAACACTTGGTTTATATACTGTCAAAATAGAATATGCAACATTAAACGGCAAACAGAACAAGGCAGAAAGCACATCAAATTTATAAATACACTATCACTTTAAAATAACATCCGTGCCAAACGAAACTGGCAGCACAACCTGTAGCTACTAAGTAATTATTACTATGGCAGGGGATAAAATCAGTTTGCTCTGAAAATTATGCATGAAGAAAAGTAATGATGTAGTTCAACAAGACAAAGAACACTCTGCTCCTCTCTTCTGCAAAAATTATTTGGCAAAGAAGAGAAGTTAGTACTCTTCATTTTCTTAGCAAGTAGAAGAATATTTGTCAGAAGTTTCTCTTCTTCATACAGCAGCCAGACTATCAGGGAGAAAGATGAGAGATCTTTCAGAGTAAGTCAGTAACAGTAATAGGTAATAGAAAGAAGAGATAGTTTTTGCCTTGAAATCCCAACAGCCTTCATCCGAAAACCAGACGATACTGAGGTTATCAAGGTATCCCAACAACAGATGCTGCTATGATGACTATGACCAATTTTCAAGCACAGCACTCGTAACATAGACTATATGACTGCTTTCCAAAGAATTCACATTCACTCGTAAAGAAACTACAAAAACACAGGGAATGATATACTAAGAACAATTAATTTTACAGAGAATTGATGTTTTTGTGAAATAAACTGTACAATGTACTCAGTCACAAGTAACTGCTATAGTACACAGACATCTGTGCACAAAAGCCCCTGGAAGAGAAGGTGTCAAGACATCACACATCAGTGACTTGCAATATCATATCTGAAACTTTACACAAAGTTTGATTGTACCTGATGAGTTTGTTTCACAAAGTAGTATTTTCTCTCTCTCTATTTCTTCTTCATCACGATACAAGTCCTCCTCACTGCAATAAAAATCAACACATGCTTCATGTAACAGCACAAATCTTACTCTCTTTTTCAACCTTTTCCCTGTTTACAACTCAGGAAAGTATTTATGTCTTTCTACCATTTTTTTCCAACTCAATTTGCTTTCCATCTTACACATTTTTAAAGAACCAGCACTAACTTTCAAAAAAGAGAAAAGTTTAAAAAACCCTCTCAACTGCTCCCCTCCTGTATCTATGACACTAGGTCGGTAATAAATCATTGCCTGAATTTCTCCTCCCTGGCTGAATGGATACTACAGTCCCTATGTATTTTTAAATTTGACAGTATAAATTTTCAAAAGACACAAGCCAACATGTCTATTTGCAGCATATATGAATAATGCAACTTATACGTGCAAATAAGAACACATTACCCAACAGGACTTTCATCTACATGCTACTGGGACTGACCAATCTGCCCAGTATGGAGCAGAACACATGACAGAATACAGTGAAAAGTAGTCAACTACCTTCATCTAGTTTGAATGTTACTAACTGAAAGGAGAATTTCTGCCATGAACCAAACTGCAGCTTACAGCTAGCTGAAATCCAGAGAAACATTTCTTCCTCAAATAACATGGGCTTTTTGGCCAAGGTACATTGTCATAAGAGTCAAATACCTGCATCTGAGCCCATGTACAACATTCTGAAGTCAAGTTATGACCATGAGGGAGGAAATTATGCCCTACAAGAATACTGTTCTCATGCATAGGCTAGCATCTGCAGCTTGGATGTGAACATTACTGTTGAGAATGGAGGTCCATTCAAAATGTTCAAAAAACTGACTGCAAATTGCACTTTCCAATCCTGAGAGGCATCTGTCATATAATTGCATCTAGCAAATAAACTTCTAAAGAGTAATCACAGCTCCACAATTAAAATACTTTAAAAAATATATGTCTCCAAACATATTAGTGTAATTTAAGCTTAACACCAAAAGAAGTTTATATTGTAAGTCTGTTTTTTGAAGAAAGTATATAGGCAGAAAAAGGCTGCAAGGCTATTATTTACTGCCCACTACTACTAGTAGCTTCCAAACTATTCCTTAAGAACACCCCAAATCCAAACCACAGTCTGCCTGCAAAAGACTAGGAAGAAATTAAGGCAGTGACCCTGCCACATCTTACGTCCCTAAAACAGGACAATCAATTAGGAAGACTGTGAGAAAGAGTTTAATGTAGCCAGATGGTAATTGGATTGCTTTAATTAAACTTGAAAGGATAGACCACTAAACGATGGCTCTGTATTTCTTTTTCTTTATATCCAAATCAGCTTACTCCAACCATCTGCATATATCTCCCTTGAAACAAAAAAATCTTTAATATGGAGAGCAATGTAGGTTAATACTAGGAAACTCATCTACCATGCTGTCATATAACACTAGTTTAGTTTTTACTCAAGTGCTCAAGTAGCTGCTTGAAATCTCATTTTTAACAACATTAAATAACTATTAATTAAAAGAGAAACAATAGATGTAGCAGGTATTACACATAGTACTATCTGGTGAGAAGAAAAATGATAGAAATAATAGTTTCTATCACATTCATAAGCCCATATTCATTTTACAGTATGACACTGGACAAAGCCTAATTTCTCAGCAGAGTTTGAAGTCCATTAAGGTTTGTGAAGACTTTGAAGAATACTTAATAACCTTGAAAATGCTATGAAAAAGCCCACACAGCTCAGTATCTGACAGCAGCGATCTCAAGCTTAGCTTATCTATAAGGCAAGTATTTAAAATATAAAGTGACAACCTTCCCCTCTGAGCATGAAGAAACCTGCTGCTAACAAGGGATCCTGCAGGGGTGTCAGGGCAGGGGAATTGTTCCTTTGCAATACAGCCTTGAATACATTCAGCATAAGATGCAGAAAAAGTGCTCAAACTGACTAAGCTAATGAGATTACTCAACAAAGAGGAAGTTTGGCTTAAAGGAAACAGTGTCATGTCCCTTCCGCAGATGTTATTAAACCACCTTCTTTCTGGGAGTTGAAAAAACATACTGAGAATGTGACGAATTAACATCCAGAGTAAACAAGGTACTACACTTCAAGAGAGCTGTTTTGAAATCCAGGTAGCCAAGAGATGCAATCCATCTGCACAGGCACTATCATTCCAGAGATGAAAACACATCATCACAATGTTGTAACAGAGCAACTGTTAAGTAATTCTGTGGAAACAAGAATGTGGAAACAAAAGCCCTTCCCCATTCATGTTCACAGAAATATGTGACAAATATAATGAAAATAAAGTAAGAGGTGGAAAAGAATGATTAAATGAAAACATGCACACACAAAAGAAAAAAAAAAAAAACAGTGCAAAAAGTTACAAGTAAATACCTGAATTGTTGAACTAGTTAATCAGATTTTGCTGAACCAAAGATACCAAGGGAAAAAAATCAGAAATACACCTTCATGAACTGCAAGTACTCTCCCTTTCTATAGGAGAACTTAATTAAAAAAAAAATAAACCCTTACCTCTCGTCAGATGACTCCACTGCTGAATGATTACTAGACACAGGTACATATAGTTCACAGTTTCTAGATGCCTCCTGATCCATCACAAGACATTTAATCATATCTGTCTTCTCAGGTCTCCCACTACCTCTGTATACATAGTCTTGTCTTATTTCCAATGTAGTTTGCTCTTTCTGGTCTCCAGCTGCATTTGAGGAGCCAAGTTCCTCAGAAGCAACACCAACTTCATTTTTATGCTTCATCAGCTGTGTGGGAACACTCTCTTTTTTCTCTTCTGCACCTGCAGAAAGGCTGGTTGGTTCTGTCATCTGCCCTCGGAGATTATCCTGGCTTTGAAGAATGGAGAAATATATGAAGAGTTTCCATCCCAGAACAAAAGCACATGTTTTAGGAAAATGACAATATTTTAAGAGTGATGCTATAGTCTGAGGATTCAGAGAGCACATAAGTCATTAAAAAATAGGAAGAAAATCCTGAACATTTTGGTAAAATACGACAGCACCCAAGCTATTTTCTAACACATTCCCTTGACCATCACTTCTTACCAAGGCTAAGCTGTGCCAGTTCCTCAAACACAACCTGCACTAGAATTAGGGCCTGGATTAAACACCTGCTATCCTTGAGGTGCATTATCACCTAAAACTCCGAGGATTAACAGAAATTCTAAAGAAACAAGTTTCAGTCCTTGCAAGAAAAGAATTTTTACAATCTCACCTGGTGCTCTATGAAACATCCATTGCACCAGGACCACTGCTTAGTCCAAAAATTTCCAATCTTAGTGTCTTCCACTATGATGCCCAAGGTATCAAGACAGAACGTCTACAATCCATTCCAGCAAGCTCCCCAAAGGTTTAGGAGGTGCTCATATAGTAAATTTTCAGGAATATTTATCTTAAATTGACACATAATCCTCCTCAGAAGTTATGGGTTGCTTGGCAGTTGTCACGTTCATGTTCTAGACAATTAGTGGCTACCCAGGCTGGTCTCCTCAGAGCTCACAGAATTAACATCTACGCTATAAACCTTACAACTGCAGAACACATTTCTGTAAATCTTTGCTTACAAATGCTACAGCCCTTTGGCACTCAAGCCCTACTGTGTACCAAGCTGTCCAACAGCACAGAGCTCAGGACCAGAGTTCAGAGAAGTACGGAATGGCCTGGGCTGGAAGGGGCTTTAAAGGTCACCTAGTTCCAACCCCCTGCTGTGGGCACAGACACCTTCCACTAAACCAGGTAGCTCAGAGCTTTATCCAGCTTGGCTTTGAACACTTTCTGGGATGGAGTATTCACAACTTCTCCGGCAACCTTGTTCCAGTGTCTCACCACTTTCACAATAAAGAATATCTTCCTAATATCGAATCCAAACCTAGTCTCTTTCAGCTGGAACCATTCCGCCTTGTCCTGTCACTAGGTGTGCTTGTAAAAAGTTCCTCTCCATTTTTCTTGCAGGTTTCCCTTCAGGCACTGGAAGGCCACAACTAAATCACCCCAAAGCCTTCTCTTTTCCAGTCTGAACAGCCCCAGTTGTCCCAGCACTTCATCAAAGGAGATGTGCTCCATCCCCCTAGTCAACTTCGCGGCCCTACTAGGGTCTCGCTCCAACAGGTCCCTGTCCTTGCTGCGCTCACGTCCCCAGAGCTGATGCAGCACTGCAGCTGGGCTCTCACCAGAGCGGAGCAGAGGGGGCAGAACCCCCTTCCTAGGGACTGCTCGTCCCGGTTTCTCTCGTCCCCGCTCCTCAGGGCAGGACGCCGCAGCGCTCGGCCACCCGTGCCCGCCGAGGGAGGCCTCACCTTTCCGCCGCGCTCTGTCCCGCCCGGCACCGCTCCGCGCCGCCGCCCGCAGCCGGCACCGCCGGGCCGGGCCCGAGGGGAGGGCAAGGAGCTCGGCCCGGCCGCCGCCGCTCGCCGCTCATGCCGGCGGAGCCTCGGGCACGGCCGGCAGCGTCAGCTGCAGAGCCAGCTCCAGTGCCAGCTCCGGCGGCAGTGTCAGCTCCAGTGGCAGTGACAGCTCCGGCAGCACTCGCAGCCCCGGCACCGCCACTGCCCGAGCGCTCGCCCGGCTCAGCGCGGCCCCGCAGCCGCTTCCGCCGGAAAGGGCGGCCCTGCTGCCCCTCAGCGGGACACGGCAACCGGGCACAGAGTGAGCGGGATGTAAAAGCACTTATGTGAAATTCCCCAAGGTGGAAGACACCAATAAGTTGTCGAAAACAGAGGAGAGGGCGGAAATAAGAGTTGTATTCCGGCTGGCACACGCTCCGTGTAACAGGAAGTGCTGTGAGGATGCAAAGTGTGTGTGTATGTGGAGCTCGTGTGGACCTTGCCAGAGGCTGGGAGGCTCTCTGCCGGGAGCACAAAAGTGCATCAGCAAATTCTGGTACACCTTGATGGAACTCCAGGCAGGAGAGAAACGCGCACGGAGACTAAATGAGAAGGCTTTGAAAAATTACATGCTGCTGAAACATACCTAATAATTAAAAAAAAAAAAAAAAACAAAAAAAACAAACCAGTAAAAAGTCGCAAATTTGTAGAATCTGTACTGTGACAGAAAAAGTCCATTGCAGTTCGGGTTGAGGGGTTTTCACCTTGAAATTCGGTCGGAAAAGAAGTATTTTTCTTTCTGCAATTTCCCTCATCAGAATGTGCTTTCTCTGCGTATGACAAGTGATGCTGAGACTGGAGGAAAATAACTACTACAAATAGACTTGTCAGTGAAGGAGTTTGAATTAACATGAATTTAGAGTATCAAACAATATTGGGAGAGCATTTTAAAAGTGGAGGTCAGGTAGTAAAACCTACAGAAGGTTAAAATGGCAATGATAAGTAATTTCCAACATAACAAAACTTAATTAATGTAAAACTGATTTTTGTAAACAAGCCTCTTCTATTTCTTTTATCCTTAAGACGAGTGGAAGTATCATGAATGTTCGAAGGAAAGGGGGGGGAAAAAAACCCATTACCTTAGGTTTCTTTTAATCACTGCTCCTGTTGTGGATCAAATTCATGTTAGATTGCTCTTGACAATGACATTTCCTTTGAAAAACCTCTTTGAACAACTGTTTGACTGACGGGTTTGTGTCAAAATGCAATCCTCTTTCCCACTGGCCATTTCAGAATTACTCATTATGAAACAGCTAGTCCACTTAAAATACACCCAACTGTTTGCTGTGTTCCCATCATTTAAATAATTTAGATTCACTAGCATTTAAGAACCATTACAGTTACCTCCTTTTTAAGATTAGGTACTTTGTTTGTTAGTTACCCACCTTTGCTATTCTCTCGGCAACTTTAAGGCAAAGATGTCTTGGCTGACCATTTCACAGTCCTCAGCGAACTACAGAGCAGAATAGGTGAAGCAACAACCTAGACCTGTTTCATCATGATGAGCAAAATAGAGTGTTGCAAAATGACCCTGCAAAATAGTTGAACTGTACCTGAGGTATGAAATTAAATTTGTATGTTCGGTGTGTGTTCTATTTGGAACTGTTCCCTTGTAGCCGAAAGTTCCTGAACAGCAAATTTTATTTCCTTTCTCAAGAAGTATTAGATGAAAAACATGCCATGATGTCATATTTCAGGCTGCAGTACAGTAGTGCTTGCCTTGTGAACCTGAAAGAATGGGTGCAGTCTCTGTCATTTGGTATTTACGATGGCTTAACGATGGGGCTTATGTCAGTCACATAATTTAATTTTTTTTCTCTGCGTCACAAAACCACCAAAACTAAATACCCAAATAACTTTACTTATGAAACTTTGTGTTTGCATTAGTTGAAAAAAAGTATTCCAAATGTCATCAGCTTAATAAATAACTTTTACAGGAAAGTCCACTCTCTCCACCCAATGCTCTGCCCTCAAAAAAAACTGAAAAAAAGTTTGTAATCTTCAAATTGGATATATGCCATAGTTGAATTGAGAAAGGTTATTCAAGGAAATATTCATCAGTTGTGCCTTTATGTAAACTACTTCTAAAAATAGAGTTTCTCTCTGCCTCTTGTAAACAATACATTGCAAGCATATTTGACATATATTTTCTTAGCAAGGGGTATTTGTGTGTCTAGAGTTGATATGTAGTAGATATACCAGATATATTGTGTCTGGAAATATTTGGTAAGTTCTATGACACATTTCACAAGATCGAGTGTGGCAAAAAAGTTGTGTATTAGTCATTGCCTTCTAGGTTGCAGAAAGTCCACGAATAGTTTTAGCTTGCAAATAAAAAACAGTGTCTTAGGGACTGAAGGTAGTAGCTGTTTAAGAACATGCAACAACACTAAATAATTTCAACACTAAAGGAAAAGAAACAGGGATAATGAAAGTGCAGTATTTATACAAATATGTCTAGAATAATGCAGATTTAACAAAGCAAAACATTTATGTGTGTGTGTGTGTCTTACAAGTACTTTACCAAGTTGAAAACACAAAAGGACTTCAGCATAAAGTCTTGAAGTTTGCTTTCTAAACACTGGAAGTGATGAACTCATTTTTTTCTGAGATGGTCTATTTTTAAGCAAACAGACCCCTCAAAACAAATAGGCTCCTTTGTGATTTGTGTACTCAGTTCCTCATTCTAATAGGTATGTTTATTAAAAAAAAACAAAACTCATTTGCTCAAATTATGTAACATTTCTGAACAATTTTTTTCCTCTAGAATCTCTCAATTTGTTAGAGTTTTTGGAAAAGTATTCCTAAGAATATATGTCTCCTCCTGTGCCTGGTACATAAAGGCAGGTGTATAGAGATGCTGCTTTCCACTTTTGCAGTTTTCAGTTTTGTATTTTCCTAGAGTGAGCTCTAAATTGGCATGCTGCTGTCCATCAAGCAGAAAGGTGTTTCCAGCACCCTATGTTCCTTTCTTAAATGACTGAGAAAAATAAGTAGGTTCTGGCTTTGGTGCAGTGGGTGGGGTTTTTTCAGTCCCTCAAGTAGAAAATGGATCATGTGTGAGTCATAGCAGTATAACCCATACATCACTGCTAAAAATTATGGCTGTTTGCAAATTAAAAACCTGTCATTTTTTCACATGGACCAGTCTAAACAATTAAAGTTACAAGCCTTCACAAAAGGAAAAACAAAGACACCTTTAAAAACCTGCTTCACATCTTCTTTTTAACAAGCTTAGTTTGTGCATTTGAAAATACATTATTAAAATGGCCAAATTGTCTATGAATTTGATTAAAATATTTATTAAAAGAAGTTACAGTATGATGTAGCTATTTTCTCATCGTTAAACCAAGAGTACTTCATGTCCACTAATTGGAAAATAATCATAGAATATTATTTTTAGAGTAAAAATAGCTCTCAGTAAAAGCAACATTCTCAGCAATTATAATGTCAGAGTAAGCCAGCAGTATGTCCTGACTGTTGCCCAGACCAAGAACACACTTAGTGACTCAATCAATTAATTAAACCTGCTGGATCATTTTGCATATTTCACACCTTTTTGCCCTTTACATTTTCTTCAGTTAAAAAAAAATAGGACATATAGTCTTCAGAAGCGAAATAGTGATACTATATGCAAAATTCTGGCAGATTTATGAGACAGAAATTTAAGAAACATACAAATGTGTGTTGGCTCATCTTCTCCACCCATAGTATCAAGCATGGGTTTCCTTTATTCATTGATTGAATATTCATTTTTCTTTAAGCTTAAAGGGAAAGTTTAGAATTGCAGTTACTGCTCTGTTTTTCACATTGAATCTACAAAAGATGCTTGCATTTTTATTACAGTGTAATGAGGAAATCAAATGGATCTTGTTTTCATAAGATAGCAGAAAAATAAGTAGCATTTTGCATGTGTAAAACAGCATGGTCCCTACTGCTGCTGCTAAAACTGACTCTGGCCTACCACACCAGACTGTGTTTTTCAGGAAGAATATTTTACTAGTAGCAGCAGTAGACACAGGGCTCCAATGAGAAGCACACAGTGACAGGGCCACCACCTTCTGTTTTGAAATGCTGCGATCTCCAGTGAGGAAGGTCATGAATCTCCCCGACCTCCTGAGAGCAACGAAGATGAAAGACCAGATGTAAAAAGCAAACCCACCATATGGCCTGACTGGAGAAGAGATCAAGGTGAAGTCAAGTGGTGAGTTGCCACATTCTGCCCGGGGACTCTGACATGTCTGCATCCATCACATTTGCCAGTTCGTGTGATAAAAGCTCATCTGCCCCCTCACTGAGGAGCATGGAGAGACCACTCTTGTCAGCCATACAGATAGAAAGCCTGGCTGAAAGTCTAATGAGAGGTGTCTTTTGAAGTCAGATGTATTTTGTGAAGTAGTGTGCCATGAAGTTCAAGACATTCAGAGAAGCAATGTTAAGCTGGGTTACTGAACTAATGAAACATCCCAAAGAACATCTCAGAGTACACCAGTGCCATGATAAAAATTGTATTTTAGTATCAAAAATCAAGAAGCTAAGGGGTTTTTATTACAGTGATCAAATTCATTTGTCCATTTTACTGTTTTCTAAAAGAGAAAAGAAGTGGTGGTTTGCTCTAATAAGTCAACAGATCAGCCTTTTTCAGTTCATTAATCAAATGAACTCAATCCATTCATTTGGAACAAATCCGTCTCAGCTGATGTTCATAAGTCTTCCTAATGAACAAGCCTTTGGAGTTGCTTGGATGTGGCTGCTCTTGTGCATACCTGCTTGGAACAAGGAATGTGTTTATGCCTGCTGTGCAGCTGCTCCCCAGCTGACCAGCTCCTCAGACTCCCACTTGTTGATGGTAGCTCCTGTCAGCTGCCTTTGGTGCTTGTTCCCTGAAAAGAAGCAGCTCTCCACTTCTGGCTTGACCTTGCACCAGCCTTCCCCAACATGGAAGACCAGGCTACTGAAGCTCTCATCCATTACCCCTCTGCCAGCTGTGGCACTTGAATTGGTTTTGAGAATGGTATAAGCCTTCTTCTCAGAGTGCTGCTGGCAATATACACTGACTCCCACCAAGGAGGAGACCTTATGCCTCAGCCACAGGATAAAATCTTCAAATGGTATTGTTCTTAAACCTCAATACATACAGAAAATTTTCAGTTAAAAAAAAATCTTAATAGGAGGTCTGAACTGATCCATATTGAAATAGAATAGAGCAGAGAGACCCCTAAAGCAGAGATCTTTTGGATTGAAGTGTCTGGGCAGCAGTTCTCTTCCTTAAAAAAAAATTTAAAATAAAAATTAAAAAAAGGTACATACAGCTCACATTACTGAGCGTAAAAGGAGCATAGCAGTACTGGAAACGCTATGGCCTTACCCAGTTCTGATCCACTTAGTGGCTGGATCTGAAGCACAATGGCCTGATTGATTTTGGAGCTTTTGGGATGGGTAAAGTCCTTAATTCTTCTCTGTCTCTGAAGGGGGAGTCTATCTGAGAAGTGAGTCTTCTGGAAACTCAGCACAGCAAAAGCAAAACACACACCCAAAAACAAAAAAAAAAAAAACACCCAAACACACACCCCAACACCAACCACACCAACACAAACCAAAAAAACAAAACAAAAACACCCCCACAAACCCCCAACCCACCCAACACACGCAAAACATAATATTTATGTTTTCCTTTTCTGGAGTTCTTCATCCTGTCCTGAGGAAGGTGGTAAATTAATCTTACTGTTGTCTTTAAAGGGGAAATGTTTGTCCCATTCTGTCATCAAATGGCCAAGAGATCAAGTGTAAAGGCAATGATAGCCCAGCAAATACTTTCATATACTTTACATGGAGAATATTGTATTGTTGTGCTCCAGAGGATCCATGTAATGTCTGAATGGACATTGTATTTACAGACACAATTTGCTGTGGGCAGTGGAACTCACTTGTTCCTAATTTTCTGCAGGCCTTACCATTCTCCACATAAAACCAAAACCTTCCATAATGCTATCTCAAAGATTAATGTTTTTTAATGTTTTTTTTTTAATTGTTGTTTGTTTGTTTGTTTCAATTACAGGATTCTGGGCTTATCATCTCTTCTAGAAGACAATGAATGTTTGAGCAAATGTATCTACCTAGTAAATAATTATTGTACGCTGTTCCATCTGTCACTTTAGGTTTAGAATTTTCTGTGAACTTTTATGGGGAGAAGAAAGGCAGCTACCATGCCCAAATAATGAGACATTTGCTATGAGACAGGTTTAATTTAAAAGTTGTTGGGTTGTTGGGATAAGCCACATGAAACAAAAGAAATTATTATGGAAAAATAATAAAAATAATAAAAATAATAGAAGTATTTTGGTTCCACAGGTACTTCTCCATGAGATCTTCATTTTGGGTGTTTGTACATCATGTGGATAAATGTGTGGAAAATTTCCAAAGACAAAATCCCCATTACTACATGCAGCTGTTATTTCTAGTACATTCTGAAACAAATGTCCAAAGCCTGTTCAGGTAGAATAATTTTATGAAAGGAAAAAGCTTCAGGATGTTTCTGCCATTTGTTTTCTGACATCATCTGCAAATATTTGGAGCTGCCAAACTCAGATGCTCTTATCATCTGATCGGCTGTTCTTAGGTCTTAACCACCTGCTTCTTCTGAACACCAGCTCACAACAAGGAGTTCAGTCTGGTCACACAGGTATCCTCACTTCATGTCTACAGTTTTCAGTACTGACAAACTGGAGCAAGACTTGCAGGGTCTTGTAGAAAGACTTGGAAAACTTTTTGATCTGTACACTTGCTGAGAAGCTTTTCCAATTAAAAGATTTTTATTCCTTTCTTAAGTCTTCTAGTTAAGGAGTCTACTTCTAACTTGAGAATGACTTACCAGACTGATCCTGAACAGTGCAGCAGTCCAGGAGCCTGCAGTATTTGAAATGTAGGGAATGCAAAGAAAAAAAATGTTGGTAAGTCTGTAACATTGGAGCAAATCCTTTCCATCCCTCTTCTTGGTACATTTTTATGCCTAGGATGAGTGATTCAGTCAGTAATAGTGGGTTTCTATTTCTCTTTTCCTTTGGGAAAACTAGTAATCTGTGGCATATGCTCTTAAAAGTACAGATAATTCAGTGCCTTTCCCCCTCAGTTTCCCCTAAAACTCTTAAAGAAAAAAAAATAAGGGTCAACTCTATAGTCTTAACTGAAATTAGAAGTGCAAGAGGAGAAGGGATTCCACTCAAGGGCTGCAGGGTTTAATGCTTGGCAAGAAACTCGGAATTTCTAATTGCTGGCAACATCTCAGAGGAAACATTTGCTTTGTTACTAAATTACATGCATCTAGGGCACTAAAATTATCTACAACTATAATTCTTTTTTTTAATTTTTATTTTAACAGCTTCAAAAATATAGCTATCATGAAACCACTCTCTTAATATTCTGTGCATTTTTCTATTAATAGTTCACATTTGTGACTCACAAAGGTACAGTCAACGTACTGATATTCATTTATATAATAAAATCTTAATCAAAACCAGTATTTTATGCACTTAATTGCACTGGAATTTTTCTTTCAGGTTAATGTCTTTTTTTGAAAAGGGCAACAAGATAAATAGGCTGGTGGCTTTCCACACAAATGGTGTTCTCTTTTTATTTGAATCATATATCTTACTTCCTTCCCTTCTTGCATTTACAAAGTGCTGGGCTACTAGCAGCTGTAACTCAAATAGCCAAATTTGATTCCTAAATGTATCATACTTATTCTGTGCAATACTCTAGAGCCCTTGATGAGTTACACTTGCAGGACCAAATGTTACAACTATCTTTTCTGACTACCTCTGCTGAGAATTGCATTTGTTAAGCCAGTCTTACAGTCTGAAGAAATGTCTTTCATCCCTTTTACAAATCCTTCTGTAATAATATTTCTACAGTTTGAACAGAGCAAAAATCTTGTGTAGTTTGCATGGGTTCTTGAAAAAGCCAAACCAACATGATCTGCTCACATCTTTTGTCCAGCACTGATGGATGCCTTGCGCTATTAAACCAGGTAGAGCACCCATGGCGGCTACTGAACAGTTTTGCTTGTGCTCCCATGACTTTGGTGGAAGCCCTAAGGAATGTCCCAATTCCAGGTATCTCTATCTGCAGCTTTCTTGAGTTATGCTCACACCACATGTTGTGATGTGAAGAAATTCACATTTTTGGGTTTGCTCAACCTCTAAGTTTGACTCCCACTTTTCTCGTGACTTAGAAAATGTATTGAGGTTCAGATGTCTGTCACTGAGGAGGACTCTTAAACTCCCATGCTCAAAGCTAACCTGAAAAGGCTAATGAGGGAGTTCAGTATTTCCCTGGATATACCTCTGGAGACCCTGAAGACAGAGGTATCATCCAAATTGATCATGATGGGCTTTTCACAGCCTGTGAAACAAAAGCAAGTGGTTTCTCTCATGTCTCGTTCAGAATTGCAACAGAAAGTGGCTGAAGTGTTTTTTGGCTGTATCATCCCTGCTGCAGCAGCAGCAGTAGAAGCACTGAAAATGCCAAATGTGGGGACACAACCAACAAACAAGAAGCCTTAAGTGAAGCTATCAATACAGGAAAAATAAGAAACACATCTACTCTTCTGGTGAAGTCCTCTATTTTGAAAATGCAGTTGAGAGAAGCTTAGATTACAGCAGGCACAGTCTATTTATGTGTCATGTTTTAGGCTGCAGGGAAGAAGAGCTGCAAGTACATTTTCTATGGATATTACACTGGAAAATTTTCCCATCTCCAATCATAGACTGGCAGTCCAGACTAGAAAGTATCCATGGACTTGCTAAGTCTTCATGAATTTGCTTACTTCTCCTAGCCATGTCTTTTCAATACCTCCTACTGCCCTTAGGTCATTCCTTGAGCTTCCATGTATCTCTTGTGTGAGGTCCACAATCACTCCAGGATTGATTTTAATCCCTTACCTTCTGAGCCTCTTCCCTCAGAGCCTTTTGCTCTATTCTAATCCATGTCTTGTAGAAATACAGACCCATGTGATCGCACATTAAAGAAGAGGGAAGACAACAAAAACATAGATTTTACTTTTCCCCTTTTTCCCCCTTCCAGTAGCATGGATAGAAGCTTTATTAAGCTGAACAGACTTTTATAAAATTGGTAATTAACATGTAACATATGAAGTGTTTTAGAACTTACATACCCAAGCTAATATTGGAGCAAGTACACCCTAGCAGGGGGAGACTGCAGCCAGTGAAGAATACCCACTGAAGCACAGGGAGAGAGAGGCAGAATTCACCAGATTCTGACTGCACACCCCCATACTCTGCTCACTACCTCACTGTTGGAACAGAGCATGACCTGTGGTGATAACAAGGGAGAGAAGTCTGCAGTGAAGTTGAGCCTGGAAAAGGGAAAGGGTGTTTTTGACCCAAGCATTCTAATATTTGTCTATTTTTAAGTTTCCCAATACCCAAATCTGTAATTAAATACTTATACTAATTGCCAATAAATTAAGTTAAATTCCCCAACTCAAGTCTGTTTTGCCCATGTCAGTGCATCAGAAGTGATTTCCTTGTCTTTATCTTAGCCTAAAAGGTTTCTTGGTCCTCTTCTTCCTGGCTTTTCCCCCTTCCTGCCGGTGTAGGAGTGACTGAGCAAGCACCTGTGTGGGTACTTAGCTCTTGGCTGGGGTGAACCCACCACTGGGGCAAGTGTGACAATCAAAGAACTGCCAGGGGAAAAGAGCTTATTGAACTACATTTTCTGATGCTTGGAAACCATTTAAAAAATAGCTTAAAAAATTCCTTCTTAACTAAATGCAGTATTTGTCATCTGAAACTCAAACAATGAAAGTTTTCATCATTTATTAGACCACAGAATCATAGAATGCTTTGGGTTGCACAAGTGTATTCAATTTAGTTCCCTCCCCATTTCAATAAAGTGTTGAACTGTGGCCAAATGCTTTACTCGAGAGGAAGATGTTTCACTTAATTTGCCTCCCAAGGCATTTAACCTCAGAATTATGCAAAACTAGTATGTCAGAAGATGAAAGCATCCAGGACCCATTCTATTTCTTTCATGTTTTCCATTTTTCCCTCCCAGCAGCACTGTTCAGCACACACAGCTTCCAGCAATTCTTCCAGACATTCTCCTCCCTCATTGGCCTTGGCTGACACAGAGCTGACCCAAAGCTCTGGGCTTTATCAAGAGAGATGCAAATCAGCCAAGACCCAGGGAGAGAAGTTTTCTGCATTTATCTCTTGTCCTTTCTAGGTACATCACCTCCTGCCTCTGAGGCATGTGGGTCCCCTTGTAAATTTTCTGACAAATCTCTCAAAAAGCCTCTGCAAGGCTCCTGGCTCCATCCCTGGCCGAGATCAGGGTTGGACTAACACTCCAAGAGATGCTGGGAACACAAACAAATGTCACTTAGTGAGGCAGCAGCACCCCTCCAGCCCAGCAGCCATGCCAGGCTCCTTTCCAAAACAATTTCAAAGGAAATAATTCATTTTTCAGAGAATGAAGCCTCAAAAAAAATAGTGCTGTAATGGCACTAACATAAAAGGGTCATGGGTGAGACTGCTGTAATATCGATTAAGAATAAAGAAACAGTGAAATCCAAATCCCAGGAAAAAAAGTAGACTTTTGTGCTTTGACTGGACAAATCTTTATTCTGGGCAACTGAACTATTTTGAAATCATACATATGCCTGAAATCTGTGCTTTATGCAAGTTTAAAACTGCATTTGAAAATTATTTCCTAGATGTTGAACTCAACACCTGGAGCCTAAGCAGGTGAAGTTACCAGCAACAAAAAAACTACACTGAGCAGTTTTCAATTAGCTTCAGCTTAGTAGCCCCAAACTAGACAAGAAGCAATTTCAGTGTTAGAGCTGAAGAACGAATACTAACAGTGTTTCTTTTGGAATTAAAATGAGATATGGAATGTGGTTCATACATTTTTTGAGATGCAGTTTTTAAAAAGATGACATTCAAAACCCAAGACGTTTTACTCCATTACAATAAAAGATACACATTTTTTCAGCTGCTCTGTTAAACTCCTAACACACATTTTCAAGTTTGGGGAAAAATCCAAACCTGACACTGAGGCTTCAGTATGGTTTCTTCTTCTTCTTGCTAAACTAAAAATAGTAAATAATAAACTCATCCTGACTTTAGCTGCCTACACACTGCATTTAAAAAAATTCGTAATGACTGTCTGCTTCTGGATTTGAACAGAAAATTTGCTCTGCCACTGACTGGAAAGATCCTGCAGCACCTGTCACTTACACAGTCCCAGTTTGTTTCAGATGCACTTTATTGAGGATGATTTTCTTTTTTATGCATTTTACTTACATACACACTCCCATACATATATATATACATGTATTTATTTATATGTAAACAGGTATGTATTTTTTTCTTTATATATATGTAAAATACATTATCAGACAACCTGGTTAAGTGCAGCCCCAGACCTGTCTCAGTGTTTCTTAGGATCCTGTGTAGAGTTCTTTCTGCATTTATCTCTAAGACTTGTGATTATCCTTACCTGCAGCTTCTCCATTTCCACCTTCCATTTCTGTTCCTGGCATGATTGGGCTGGCACCTCTGACACCTGATAAGCCAGCAGATCTGTTTCACTATGTCCTTTCTGGATTCTTGGGACAACATTAATCTCACCTAACTTCAAGTATCTAGGGCAGAGAGAGTTATGCTGATCACTGCCAGCTCCCACTACAGTCAGTGCAGAGAACCAGTCCCTTCTAGAGACCCACCCCTTTGTCTGTCCATGTGCCTCTGCTTTCCACTGACAAGGCAGAGAACCAACATGACCTGGTTCAGATGCAAACATCCAGATTGGCAAGGTAAATTCCACTGTCTGTTTTACATTTTTATTGACTCCCTGCTATTAATATGCTCAAGATCACAAAAATGTACATTTTCACAATATATCAGTATCAGCTGTAATGCTTTTGTATTCCTAATCACAAATAACATGCAAATCATTAAAAAGCCCAACACAAAAATACACACTTTTTTGTTATGTCCGTTTGTACTGAAACAAGAATAAAATACAGACAAGTTTATTGATAACTGTAAATGTTACTGTTGATGCAAAATAGATAACAATACTCTACACTTAGGTATTATAACTCTTCCCCATGCAGAGCAGAACCAAATCTAAAGTAAGAAAATTATTTCATTCAGTGAAAAAACTTCCTTTTAATAAATAAAGAACTTGTTATGCACGTTTTGATGAGATGAAATTATTACAGCTATCAAGCCTTCTTAATTAAAAGCTACAAATCATTGAACAAAACTGAACTCAAGCTTTCAGGAAACAAAACAGCTACAATACAGAACTCAGGTGTTTGTATTTATAAATATATATATATATATACACATATACACACAAATAAAAGGAGCATAAGGGATAAAATTGCTTTCCTTTACAGAAAGGAATTGAGCACTCTCCACCAACTCCCAGCATTTACCATGAAGATACCTCATGCAACTGCTTTAGCTCCTGCAGGCCGTGTTCACATATTTGCTATTGGCTTGCATTTTATCCTGCAGGAATTAAAAAACAAACCTGCCTGTCCCTGTACCTCTAGGATAAGAAAAGGAAAGGCTTTGTTTCACAATAAACCCCACTCTCTTCAATAAAACCATTAGCCTGTGGGCTAATTGTAAGCTTTTTGCAAATATTTTGCAAGATCTAATATTTCTTCAAGTTAAAGTCTCTTAAGAATCAAAACACATTGATTCTTTTAGAAAACAGAACTGAGCAAAACGTTCAATGTACTAAGGTAAATCTCATTTACTTGTCCTGGACAGAGTTCTTCAAACATGGTGGTCTAAATTAAAAGTAGCAATCTAGGCAAGGAGATTAATACATAATCAGACGATAAAACATGCATGCAACACTGCTGCATTCACATAATCCACAGAAAATGAATATTTTCTGAAAATGCAGTGTTTCTGCGTGTATTCCATGCACAGCTTTCTCAGATGAATTGCAAAGGAAATCTTGGCAGGTGATGATGAAATGAGCCCTTAAAGGATTTACAAGCTGACAAAAGCCATATGCAGCTACTGGGACTAACTCTGTAGCCTGTGACCTATTAATGCTGCCCTTTTTACCTTGGAGAAAGCTATGTATTCTCCTCAACTATACAGGAGATCTTCCATTCATTTGGCACAGTATTCTTGTGTGTTGATTTTTTCCCCCTGTGTAACAGATCTGCACCTTCAGGGATCACTGCTGGGTGCAGACAGCTCCATTTCCCATGTCTGAAGTAAGTATAGCCTGCAGCTGCTTGCTCTGCCCATCCCTGGAGAGAGGCATTCCAGCAACAAGGGAGGCCAAGTAGATTTGAAGCAGCCATGCAGAGGCCCCAGTTTACATCCTCCCATGCCAAGTCAAAGCAAGTTAAATAGCCCAGAGTATAAACTGTGGGACCCCAGCCATTGCTTTTTCTGTGATTCATCCTCCCTAGCTACAGACAGACAGCAGTAGGGAAAGGCAGTCATTGCTTTAGGCACTTGAGTTTAACCCATCCATGGATGTCAGAGTAAACCCTTAGGCTAGCAATGGAAAACCCAGCATAACCTTTGCCTTCACTGTCAGGCAGTCCAATTTTTTTGGTCTGACAACCCTCAATTGACACATTTCTTTTGCCCCAGAAAGTACAGCAATATTTTTTATGTTTTTTATGGCTGATTGATGGGGAACTGAGCAGCAATGGGAAAGCAACATGTTTACACAATAAACCCATAAATCATTTTGTAATCACTAATGAGCATTCTCAAGATTTTACTGCTGCTGATTAGAAACCTAATTCACTGGAACTGGTCACTCACTATGCTATACAAAGGGGAAAAAAAAGTCACTGGTCCTTCACGTTCTGAAAAGGGGGATGTGATAGTAGCGGTCATCCTCAGTCAGGAGAGAAATCTCATTCCATTCCCTTCGGTATTCATCTGGACAGTTTACTTGAAATTCCTCAGTATTAAACCTATGCAGTCTGTAAACTCGTATCTTTACTTGAAGTAAGTATCCAAGAAGAAACAGTTCAACCTAAAAATGAAAGACCTCTGTAAGACATTTATTTCTAGACTTGGAAAATTAAACTGATGATAATCCAAGTTAAGGCAAGTCATTTAGCTTCAAAACAGTAGACAAGGAATAAAAGGGGCCCTTTTGCAAGTGGAATAAGAAAATTTAAAGTTTCAGGGCATTCCCAACAGCCCTTCCCCTTCTCTTTTGCATGTAGAAGGAAACATCCCTCCTCGACCTGACACCATACATAACCTGCTCCCAAGCCAGCTCACATAGCTTACTGAGGAGCAATAAAAGGACTAGGTATTACTAAGACTGATACACCCTGAAAACGCGGGAAGTCTGCCACCTTGTGATCATTTGCTACATATGGAAAACATAATAGCAAAAGGGAAAGGATTCCTTGTACTTCACATATATGAAACTGGAGAACTGGCATCTTCCTTGATACTTCTTGCAAAGGATTTCTTAATCAGGAAAAAAGGTTTGGGAAAAGTTTATATCCTTGGGCCTAGCCAGCCAGAGCAGAACTTGTCCAGTTATAATCAAACTGCTCCTAAAGCTGACTGCACCATGAAACAGTTGACTTGACAATTGAAATCAGCCATTGCAAAGTGAAACCATTTGCAGAGTGGCAGTGCAGAGTTTAGATGTCAGCACTGAACTCCTCACTAATTATAAAATAGGAAACAGAAACCTTAACATATAAAGGTGAATAGTAGAGTTCTCATTACCTACTCTTAACAGACATTAGATCTCATGAGAACCAAAGGGTGGGGAGAAAAGAGAGTGATGCTACAGGGTTTGGCATAATGGAACAGATAGGAAAAGCAAAACAACAGGTCAAAACAGCACAATCTAAAATTATTTTATGTATCAAAGGTATTATTGTTCTAAACTATGTCTTATTGATAGCCTGTAGCATTTATTTTTGGTTCACTTTTGCTACAGTTTCTTTTCTGGAAGATAAATGGCTATCCATTCACTCCACTTCCCCACATCTCAAAGAAAAAAAATGGGCCAGCTGTCATGGATGACGTATGATATAATCACCTAATAATTAAAAAAATGGAGTAAGTTTTGTGATTTGTTTTTCATTTATATCCTTACCTGGTCTAGACAAAGAGAGTCACCTATGGAGTTCAGATGATTCATCATGAAACTCAGAGGGTCAGACGAAGAATCACGAGCAAAGAGAAGGCTAAAAAGGTTGTGTACATGTTCTCCCCTGCACTTTATCTGCTCATAGGCTTCGACAACTTCGTAGAGCATGATAAATTTTACGGCCTCATATAGTTTGTATTCCTTGCTTTCATCAGAAAACAGTATATTACACATGTTTCCTCTTTGTTCAGGATCTCTTGTAGCACTTATTTCAGCCCACTGGAAAGCACACAGAAGAATAGTAATAAAATTATTAAGAATTCTGTTTAACACAAAAGATTGCAAAACAGGAAGACAAGCCTCATCTAAGTGCAAAGCACCTATTAATCGACACAGCCTAGGCACAACAGCATTTGCAGGCAGCAGCCCCTAATCTGACCAAGACTTGAGGTTCAACAAGGCCAAGTGCCAGGTCCTGCACTTGAGTGTCAACAACCCCAGGCAGCACCACGGGCTGGAGGCAGAATGGCTGGAAAGTGGCTCAGTGGAAAAGAGTGGAAGAGTGGTAGTGTTGGTCAACAGCAGCTGAACATGAGCCAGCATGTACCCAGGTGGCCAAGAAGGCCAATGGCATCCTGGCCTGGATCAGCAATGGTGTGGCCAGCAGGACCAGGGCAGGGATTGTCCCCCTCTGCTCAGCACTGGTGAGGATACACCTCAAATCCTGTGTTCAGTATGGTCCCTCACTATGAGAAAGACATTGAGGTGCTGAGAGTGTCCAGAGAAGGGAAACAGAGCTGGTGAAGGATCTGGAGCACAAGTCTGATGAGGAGCAGCAGAAGAAACTGGGGTTGTTTAGCCTGGAGAAAACAAGGCTGAAGAGGAAATCCTACCACTCTCTACAGCTACCTGAAAGGAGGATATAGCTGGGGGAGGGGCGTCAGTGTTTTTTCCCAATTAACATGTCATAAAACAAGACAAAAAGGCCTGAAGTTTTGCCAGGGGAGATTGAGATTGGATACTAAGAAATAATTCTTCATCAAAAGTATTGTCAAGCATTGGAACAGGTGGCCCAGGGAAGGGGTTGAGTCACTTTTAAATACCTGGAGGTATTTAAAAGTGTAAATATGGCACTTGTGGACATAGTTTAGTGCTGGGTTAATGGTTGGACTTGATGATCTTAAAGGTCTTTTCCAACCTAAATGATTCTATGATTCTATGACAATGGAGCTGGGAAAGGCAGCAAAGAACCCTGTTAGTAAAAATAGGCAAAAATCCATCTCAGTGGCCAAACACCATCTTTATAAAAATAAAATGAAGTTGGGAGCTCGGCCTCATGCCCAGTAACAGCATAATGCATCACAGAGTTGCTTTGAAACAATTTGTTAATTGTAAGGATTAATTTATTCTGTTGACTTGAAACTTTTTTCTTTAAAATGCAGTTTAAATGCTTCATGCACTAACATCAGCTAAAAGAACTACAAAAAGCTAAAAATAAAAGCCAAATAACCCAACACTGGGAAATGCAAAGAGCAACCAGAACAAAATGATAACTGCACATAACAACTACCAGGCACATCTCAAGAAGACAGACAGCTGTCACTTTGGCACAGCAAGGGTGCAGGCAAGGGACCAGATCTCTATTTTAATTCCCTATTTTTCTTACTTTAGCTTTGCTTCTAGAGCTAAATATGTCTGTTTGGGGTTTTGGGATGTTTTTTAAATTAACAATTACTATCACTTGCAGAAGCGCAGAAACCTCAGAGTAGCTTAAGAAAGGTGCAAGGTCTTGACAGGCCAACTCTTTATCTCTGTTTCAGAAGACTTTGGGGTTACTAAATCTCCCCAGGTTTTAAATATGTAAATAAGAATTATAGTCCTGGGTTAGGAATGATGGCAATCTGGCAATGCTGAGCAGAGGGGGTGGTGTGGCTGACAGGTCATTGCAATCAAGTGCTTAAGCCCACAGAGAGAAATAACAGCAAAAATAGGTAATTAAAACATTTAATGGGGATAGAAGCAAAGAAAATACAATTGTTTAAGAAGAAAATCCCCTGTTCATTTGCTCCTTCACATCTGGGGAGGGAATCCAGAAGCATGTCATACAGTATGTTTATTTTTAATCAAAATGATGAGATATGCAGGAGCCACTTGATGGCAAGGACTGGCTGTGGGGAGGTTGGCCTCCCTAACTTGCAGGTGACTCCCAAGTGCTTGGCATAGTGCATCACCAAAAGCTGGATTCCCCTGCGGGAGAGGTGATGCCTTCCCAGTAACCCAGCAGTCTGAACATGGGAGAGAGACTGACTGCCCCACAAATATGTAACCAGGAGAAGTTCCTTAACTCTGTCTGAACCCATTTCTCAGGGCTTTTACTCCTCCCAACAATTTCCTAGATACTCACATTTGTCTTTAATGCCTCCATACATTTGCGCAACTTCCCAAAGGCATTGGGTCCCGTGTATCTTTCTGGCCCAAAACTGTATTGCTGAATCCAGTTACAACCTTGAGAATACAAAAGCTTTTCAGGGAGCTGGGGGAAAAAAAACAGAAGGCAAGCTAATCATAACCATAACAAGAAGTAGAGTGTTAGTTTATATAAACTTGTCTACATGCAATTTAAGATGTGGCTCTATCATCTGTACCATTCAAACAACAAAGTAAATGGACCTCCCAACTCAAATGCTATGAAGGAGGATCCACTTCTGCCAAATCCTCAAGAAACTTAAAACAGGGACAGCCAAAAAGAGATGAAAATATGCTCTCAGCAAAATATATAACCCACACTCTGAAAAAGCTGGATACTTCCAAATTCAGTGAGGTATTTATGATTACAGACACCTTCCAGTCTGCACACACATCTCTACAGGCAGAAGCTACAGATCCCACCTCCCTGCCACTATCTCCTGCCAGAGCTCCTGAAGCCCAGGGCAGGATTCCTTCTGCTCCAGCAACACAACAGGTCCCAAGTGAGCCACTGAGCTTTGCATGGATGTGGATGGGGAGGATTCAAATAACCTGTTGTGTTAAGGGAGTGACATCTAGCAGGATGGCAGTAACATTCATCCATCCACTTTTGCTTTTTTTTTAAAGTCATTTAGACTCATGTTCACATTGGTATATTTGGAGCAGGGACAATTTCTCAATTAAATGTAGTTCAATGATTTGGAAAAACTCTTTAAATTCCAATAATGATTCTCTACTTCGACTGCCAACACATCACTTTTCACACTGAACAAAGCTTCCTTTTGCATGGATAGCTGAAATGTGTTCATTTAGGAAATGAATTTTACCTTCAATATATCTCTTTCCTTCATCCATGAAGGAAAAGGAATGCCTTGGCTGAATATCTGAAAAAGCACTGCTCTGAATACACTATAGTTGTCCCTCCTGACTTGTCTTAGGTATTTGATATGACACCTCCTAAACAACTCTTCATATGCCTAGAAAGAAAGAAACAAACAAAAAAAAAATAGCAGTAAAAAAAGTTAAATCTTGGAAAGAAAACATTTGAACTCCAGTTCCAAACTACTCATAAGAGGGAGCTAGGGGAATTAGAGAGTACATTTTTAAGATTTACAAACAAAAAATGTTAAACACCATGTTTTTGTAAACACCTTAGACTGGTGCTGCCCCTTAAGAGTGATTCTACATTCTTTCCAAACCCAGCAACTTGTTCAAGTCTGCACTGCTGCGACTGTAAACATTCACATGGTCACCCAAATTACAGCAAGTCAACAAAGATTTCCATGCCATAACAGCATTAACCTCACCCGCTTCACAGTTTGCACTGACACGCGAGATGCAGCAGCAAAAGGGCAGGAACAGGTATCTGGAGAAAATTCCTTTTGGCAAAACCATCTCCTTACATTGACCTGAATCCATCATGCAACACTGACCTGAGGCTGAGCAGATCTGGCAGCTCTGTGCTGAAGCAGACAGCCCTTGGTCCAGCTACACACTCTGCTTTACCTCTGGCTGCCACCTGAGCCACCTGAGCCCTTGTTGAGACAATTCTGAGCAATAAGCTGGCAGAGAATTGGGGAGAGGATGCTACAGTCCCACAGGCTGCTCCATCGCTCTTCCCGTTTGCTTCCTGAAGGGGGCAGCAGGATGGGCTCAATCCCTCATTCTCTGTTCACTTGGCTGCTCCCTCACCCCATCCCACCACCACTTCTCAGCTGCACTCTTCCCCCTCACTCTTACTTTATCAGCTGATATAGTAAGCCTACAGAACTCTTCCTGCTGGGGGAGCTTCCTGCTGCTTCAGCAAGCTTGAGGGCCTCAGACAAGGCTCTTTCTGGATGGCCTGCTTTATCAGCTCACCCCATGGGTGGACCACATCCAAAATAAGATACAAGAGCCAGCACAAAAGGAGAGGGACTGCTTAGCTAGAGCAAGGTGAGAAAAAGGGAGAGACAAGACAAACACGGTACTGCCCCTTTTGGGGACAGCAAGCATGTTATGCTGGTTAAGGATCTCACAAGATCTCATCCTAAGATGTGCTCCTTACCATGGCAACTTCTACCTGATGTAACCAGACATCCACTTGCTGCTCCATATACAGTTGTCTCCTTTTCAGGTCTGATCATCCAGAAGGCATGTGGATTTTCTGAAAGGCTTTTTGCCCAGTATGGGCTTGCAAATTTATTAGAAGTTTTGCCATCTTCTGTTACTTGCTCCTCCCATTAGTTTTTGGCCTTGTGTGTTGTTGTTCTGTGAACTTTTGGCACTGCGGTGTTCTTGTACTTAATGTGGCAAAACTGGATCTTTTCCTCTGTTCATCACCTGAACACAACTCCAGCTTTTTGAAAACTATCTCCTTTTTTCTACAACTCCTTTATGCTACTATTTATCCTTACCAGCTTCTTTTAACCCTTTAAGTCCTTCTTGGTATGCATTTGCTCTGTGATTCCAATACCACCACCTAAAGCCACAAATATGTCAAATACACTGGTGCAGTTGAGCTTGTACTGCCTGCAGTGCCCTGTGCAGGGGAAGACACCAGCACAGCAGTGCCTGGGCTGGGATGCAGAGCTGGAGCAGAGGGACTGTGCCCAAAGGCATGGGATGGCCACCATCCAGCACTCTGGCTCTGTGCCTGCTGGGCACCACCCAAGCTGGCACGGGTCAGATGCTCCTGCCCTGCCTGCCCCCAGCTGCAACTGATGTTGCCAGAGAGGGGAGGGCTGCTAAGCATGGACCTTCAGAGCCTGGAAGAGAAATGGATGTGGTGTTTCCTTCCTCCCTGGAGTAAGAGTTTTTGCCTTGAACTAAAGGCTAGCCAAGTGACAGTGTCTAAGACCAAATAATTTAGGCTGTATTACTGAGGATTTTTCCTGTTGAGGTTACTGTGTGGGTTGCTGGTGCTAGAGGGGGGAATTCAGAATATATGCAAGCCTAAAACTTGACCTATATTTTGACCTATACTACTGTACTCTTTATTTAGACCCATGTTCATGCTGTCCTTTTTGCTTTTCATTTGACTAGCCAGTGTAGCAGGCTTTGGTAGCCACTGCAGCTGCTTGCACTGGAAGTGCTATATCTTTCCCAGGTACTGCTTCTCCCCTGTCCTCATGCAGAGATTAAAATTTAACTCTTACCTCCCTCATGTGTTTGGCCTGCTTTGTTTCTCCTTTCCATTCTCTCACACTATAACCAAGTAGATCAACTTCTGGCAGCACACTGAGATTCCCTAAATTGAGATTGATTCACAGATTAGTTACGTTCTGCTGTTCTGCATCAAAAGGGGAATTGCGAGGGTGATTAATGGATGTGGAGTGACAACAAAAAGCTTACTTATGAGTTTTCTCTGAAGGAAGTTGCTCCACCTGAAATACAAAGGATAAAACAGGTGTCAACGAGGAGGTGTCAAAGGTCAGTATTTACTGAAATAAGCGACAGTGTAGAAGATTAAAGTCTGCATAATAAAAACCTACCGTTTAAATAGCTGTGCTAAAAAGCTGTATAGCCTTCTACAATACCAAAAAACAGTGGTGAGGAAAGACATGCTTAACATTAGCTGCACTTTCACTTTTTGCCACATGAGACACAAGGATTCCTTGGTGGTTGCTGTCCAGGACCACACCTCATGCCTTCCTAATATAGGGATAAAAAGAGACAGGGAAAAATTGTATCACTATTTTGAAGTACTTGTTTCTATTTGTTTTTTTACAAACAGAAAGATCATCCAAGTATGATACCACTCCAAATGAAATACAAAACATGACATGCAAAAGATTAGTATATTTTACTTAATACACATAATTTATATTCTTAGTTTTTCAAGTTTCTAGGGGTTTGAGTGCACGTGGTTCACATTTACACACTTTCCTGCACACAGTGAAGGCTACACATATAGTTACAATGGAGTCACAGGAAGACTGGTGTCAAAGCCACTGCTCAGTAACAAACCCCCCCCCTTTTCTTCTTTTTTACTTCAGGATGTGCTGATCTAAAGACCTGGACTGTCATTATTTTGTCTCTAAGTCTTGGCTTTAAAGACCAGGGGCTCCTAGGATTTATTTGTAGTCGACAAATGGGCCATATAAGGCAATATTAGCTGACTAAGCATCATACGACTGCCTGGGGAATTAAAGGAATGTTCCTGCCTCAATTTGGGTAAGTTTAGGGTCAATTTAAAACTCCAGAGAAACATCCTCTCCAGGGATGTGGCAAAAATCTCAGGAGATCGTCACAAAGGAGGGGCATGCTCACTGTTCTTCACAGATGTAAATAAGGACACAATTCCGTCGCTCCCTTGGCATTACAGACAAGGTTAGGAAAGGTTATGGTTGTCTATTGTTGATAAGAAGCCCTAAAATGGAGAGAGGACCTGGAGACTGAACAGTTGACAAAGGCAGTATCTGCTCCCTAAGAGAGAAATTTGTTCTCTGGATGAAATTTGAATATAAGAAATTCCCAGATCTCATGAAGAACAGCTGCTCTGTTATGAACTTACTTATTGCTTTAATACAAAACTTCAGGAGAATTCAACTTTTTATAAAGGCATCCACAGAGGAGGCTGAAAAGATTCTTCTCCAAGGAGTCTACAGAGGGAATTACTCATTCCACATAGTTTTATGTCAGCTGAACTTCTGCCCCTCCTGGCTTTAACAGAAAATTTAAGAGGGGCTTAAGTTTTCCAAGTAATTTAAGCCTATGCACTGTGGACAACAATCCAGTTAAAGAGTTACATATCAATTCCAAACTTAGCAACAAGATAAACAGCAATGCACTCATTTTTACAAGCACTGTTGCATATATACAGAGCACTGCTGATACTTGGCCTTTCCCAATATTCTGTTGTTTGAAGAAGTTGTATTACAAGATGTTGGATGCAAATCATCTGGTGGTGAGACCCAGACCTTGTCTCCCCCATGAACTAAGGGCAGGCTAAGAGCTGTAAATGAAAAGTTGCCAATAAACTTTAAAGATATAATCAGAGGTGGAGTTCGGGTGCTAGTTCTGAAGCTGCAGAAAATGTTTATTACTGATGCCAAGTAACAGACAACAAAACATCAGCTGTAAAGTTTGGCAATGGAAAACCTCATGGAAAAACTGGACACTCCCACTTACAGTTCACACGCACATACACACAGTTACTGCTGAGGGACACCAGTAGGCACATTCTCAATAAGCACACAACCTTCTACCTAGAGAACAAAAACTGACAAATGCAAATCCCAGCAGAATCAAGCCATTGCAAATTTTTTCACTCTCTTCTTTAGGATAAAGGCATCAGCATTAAAGAAACCTCAGTGGACTGTGAATAACTGAACCTTCTGTCAACTAGAATGGAGCCTGATGGCTCACAGAAGTTGTTCAGCCCATGGATCAGTGGGTATTCTGGATTTACACTGTTGTATGCCAGCCAATGATGATTTAAATTAAATTATTTTACACCAATTTAAATATGCAGTATCAAAACAAAGTTGCAGCAGACTTTAATTTCATTACTTAAAATGACTGTATGGTCCACTCTCACTTTTGATTTTGAACAAAGTAGGCCTATAAAAACATCAAGAGCTGGTCCATCTGTTAAAGCGACAGACTCTGCATTATGGAGTACCAAGAAACACATGTGAATGCAAAATTTCTTCCTTTACCCCTTTTACAGGCAGAAAGATGAGAGCTCCACAGCAGCTTTTAAACTGAATCAAGCTATCATTTGAAAAAGCTTCTGTTGGTAATAATACTGCAGAAACTTCAGACTACTAGAGTTCAACCAGCTCTCTTTCAAAGCATGTTGTTAACAAGTGCATAAGCAACTGCTCTCCAAGGAGTGCTGGGAAGCACTGCCTTACTGATTTCCATCAAAAACACAAATCGATGTCAGAGAACACGAGATAACCAAACATTGTTCACCCATTTTTATTTAATATGGGGGATTTATAAATAGGTATTTCCCTAATAGAAAGCCTAATGGGTGATGGGAAAACCTGTAAACAAGTGATTTTGAGTATTTTTGCTACACTTGTATTGCAACATACCTTGGACTTCATAAAATTTCCCTGCTGTCACAGGAAAGCTGCTGTTCAAACAGCATTTGTGACTCAGTTAATACTTTCAGTGCTTATGTCACACTTTGAAATTAATTACATTTTTTATTCAAGTAAATGACATTTAGAAGTAGCAGTTGGATCGCAAAGTGCTGCTGGCAAAAATACATCATGAGCATAAATTAAAGAAGGTGGCAGCTTAAAATAGAACTTTCCACCCCCCTCCCTGCACCCTCCAAAATTCTTCAGAAACCAGCGAGCAATTAAATTAATAACACATTAATAGAGGGAGTAAAATAGACCCACAGATTTTTAAACTGAATCCATTCCCTGAGATATGGGCACAATTCATCCTGTTGCTCAGGAGAATTTGGTGCTGTGACCAGCTGCTGGGCTCCTTGAAGACTAACTGTGAGCATCACCATAATGACAGGGAGGCCTGACTCTTCTGCCATGCAGGAATTTGGGAGAACACAGACTGAACAGTGCTGGAGTACGAGCCAACAGCAGTGTTTATCTTACAATGCAAGTAGTGCACACACCATGTTTTCTTTTCAAGCCACTTCAGCTTCCTGCTAGTGCCAAGCCTTATGCTTTTAGCCCCCACAAAGTCAGCAGGAGAGACACACAGAAGAAGACCAACAAAAAAAGCCAGAAAAAAAGATAAGTAAGAGACATATGTAACATCTGTTCCGTTCTCAAGTAACTCAGGAAGAATCTCTAAAGTATTTGCTTCACATTTGACTCCCTCAGAACTGCCACCTTAAATATGAATAATTGATGAAATGCAAAATGTCAGAGATCAGCTTGGGACCCAGCAGACAGCACTGTATGCATTACTGAATATTCCAGCATGTCTGACACCACATTCACACTTTACATTTTTTCTCTGTGCTGTTAACAAGGCCATCAGAAAGACAACAGAGCATCTTCCCAAATTAAAACCCGACAGAATGATTTCTTTACAGGACATTCCTCTTCACCATCTTTTTGGTACTGAAAGCAGGACACAGGACTTGTCACCGTAAAGTGGCCAGGTTTCATACTCCTATCACACAAAATTATGTTCCTAGCTCTCAAGAAGCAGGTATATCCTCATTCAAAGAGGGAGGCAGAATGTGAGACCCCTCTGTCAAAGCCCTTCTGCTGCCCACCTGTACTCCTCCTTCTCCCTCCTCTGCTGGATGCACAGCTAGGAAGGGACACCACTCAACTGAGACATGCAAGGCTTGGCATGGAGCTCCAAGTCTGCCTGTGTTCAGTGTATGCATACAGAGTTCTCTTCACAGTAGCACATTGCTTTTTTCCAGATTCTACAGAGTCAGTAGCAAGGTATGTCACGGAACAGCCTAAGTCCTTCTTTTTTAAAGGAAAACAAACAAACTTTCCCCATAGAGCAGGCACAAACACTAGCATGATGCACACAGACCTCAACTGAATGAACCAAGAGGGAGCCACAGAAAATTTTTTATTAATTACACAAAATCAATACCTACAAAAGATTACATTCCTTAACAGCTTAGAAGAGAGAAATTTGCCTTTTTAAGTGGTGCCAAGAGGTTACAAATTCTTTGATTTCCCAGTTTATTATCAGCAACACACCAAAAAAAAAATAAACAACTGAAAACAGATCAAACACACTCCAAGAGATGTGGGAAGCACTTCTTAATTCAATAACTATTTCATTACAAACCCCTTCCTTTACAGAGCAAAGCTATGTCAACTTGTTAAGCAACATTCACCTGCTCTAACAAACAGGAGTGATGAGGATCTCTCCTTGGTATAATAAGAAAAAGAAAATAATTTACAGGCAAAGATGGTAATCATCAGTGACACATCAGAAGTTCAACCAGGTCTGCTGATCATATCTCTTCCAGTCAAAAATCCCCAACCAACCCCAAACAGAATCCCAGCCCCAAACCATAACTACAATCACACAATTACCTAGAAAACAGAATAGTTTTGGTAACACTGAGGACCATCAGTTGCAAGAAAGGTTTTATTTACACAAATGCTCTGCACAGGGCTGTCCCAAGAGCCCTCTTAGCTCCCTCAGGTTTTTTTTCAGAAAAATATAGAGAATGTAGAGCTGGCAGCCTTCTTCAGACTAGGGAGATCCTCAACAGGAACTGCTGGCGTTAATGCATCTATCCAGTTGTGACACATACTTACTCCTACTGTGCAGCAACAACCCTAGTGTGTTCTCACCTACTGTGTGATTATCTAAAATATACCTTGCTAGAGCTACCTTTACAAAACCAATCTCAGCTACATAATGAAGATATTAATGCATGCCTTAGCCTGCACATACAATTTTCTCTCTACAAATGCCTGTGAGAACAAAAGGAAAGTTCAGTTCTTGATTTCCTGTACAATTCAGCTTCCTTTTTAAGAAACAGAGTGCTTTATCCAAGACCTTGAGATGAATAACGCTTAACCACACTTCCATTTAAGTAAGAAAAAACATGAGAGAAGACTTCTGAGAATTTACAGTCCAGAATACTGGATGAGAAACACATGAAAGGCATTTCATGCCATAAAAAAAAAAATTAATCTCTCTAAAACTCTTACTCCCGAGTAAAAAAAAAAAGAAAAAAGAAAAAAGAAAATAACCTCCTTTTAGAGAAGAAGCCTCTGAAATCTCTGCTACTGTTTTTCTTAATGTGGAAAAAATCTGTTCCCATTCAGAATTGCTATTTAATGCCTGTACACTTCAAAGAGAACTTACGTAAATGAACTAAATCTATTATTTGAAAGAAACCCACTCTAAGAATTCTTATTCTGCTTGCTGCAGAGTTGCATGTTGAGTCATCCCTAATGCCACTCATAGTTGCTGTTTCACAATTCTCAAAATGCTTTTTTTTTTTTTTCTGTGCTTAGTCCAAACTGACAGAATAAAGGAAATACTTTCCTCCTGAACATCTTAAGTCTAGCTGACAGGTATAAATACCTTGAGTTTTTTATGTTGGTATGTCTAGATAACTGAAACCTGGTTAGGAGATAAAAAGAAGTCTTCCTTATCATAACAATTATTCTCCTCCTCCTCCTGATTTTTAAACCTTGTTTGCTAGATGTCACAAGACTTGTACCTACCACCCAACCCTCCAAGGCTGCACAGTCATGAGGCTGGGTATACCACAGGCAGCATCCCTCCTGGTCTCTCCAGGCAGAGGTCCAGTGGCAGCTGCCCCACTCCTGGGGTTCCCCAGTGCAGGAAGGGAGTACCCCTGGTCCTGCCTGGATGCTTTGTAAGCACACAATGCAGGACAGCACAAGGAATTTTAAGTTTCTGTCTGTTGATAAAAAGCTATCCCAACTGATAGCCAGGAAAACAGCAGAATCAAATAACCCATGACAAACAAAAAATCAGCTCTTCTGAGCTTGTTTACTGTCCGAGGAGAAAGCCAGACCCCTCTCACCCAGCTGCACCCATATTGCTCATCCTTCCCATCTCTGGACAGGGTCTGACTGCCTAACACAGATTTTGTGTCTGTCTTCAGAGCACAGCCCTCTCCTAAAGTGTACCTGGTTCTGTGTGCAGGCCATGCAGAGCTGTGTATTTTTCACGCAGATTAGTTTAAATTACATTTAATTTAGGATTAATAATCACAAAGTATTCGTATCTCCTGGTGGGACACCAGACCACAAAGCTTGTGCTTTCCCAGTGGTATGTGCAGAGGTTATTCCAGCAGTGTTATCTGCTTGCTTGGGAGTTTCACTTGTATCTTGCCCTCCTTCCAAAACAGATTAGAAGCACAAAGCAAGGCCAAAGAAAGCAAAATATTGAAGCCATCACTCTGAACACAAATGACAGAAACTGGTCTTGCATCTCCTTCTCTCTACCTCTCAGTGTTCAGTCTGACGAAAGTCAAAACTTCAGCTTTGTTTTGCAGAGCTCATGGTATTTGTATGGAAGCAGCTGGAGTGCTTAAACCCTGCTCTCTCTTAATCATTTAAAGGGCAACATTTTCAAACTGGCATGTTTTAATTAGCTCAAGCACACAGGAGTCCTCTGCCTTTTTGTGAGAGTGCTTTACCAGGCACGTCTGGACTAAAATCTTAAACAAAAAAGGCATTTTTAAAGGTAAAACTGATTGCATCAAAATAACTTAAATTTCCTTTACTATGACACAGTGCAATACCAAAGTCATAGCTAACAGAAACAGTTCATAAAGACGTGATTCAAGAACTCAGAATATTCTGTGCAGAAGCTCTCTACTTGCAAAAGCACATTATTAGTATTAGTATAATTATATAGAATAATATCATTGTCATTATTGCTATTATTGTCATAGCTAATGTACAGCTGGTATTTTTACAGACGTTTGGATGCAAGAGAAGTTTTAGGCAAAGCACTCTAGACTTCACTTTGAGGGATCAAGATACACACAGGGATCAAGAGACCAGAGCTCCCTGACACCTCTGCATTTGCACAAACCGCCTTAAAACTGGACAGTTACATGGCAAGGTCTACATAAGATATGAATCATCTAGCCCTCTAAAATTTAGTAAAGAGTGACCCTACATACCAAGCTCTTCTTGAGGGGCTGGCACTTGGCAGAGGCACAACTTGCAATCACTTGACTTGTAAAGTAAGAAAATGAAATACAGGGTACTGGATAGTTTATGACACAAAACCTGGCAGTATAAGTTTTAAAGCTCTTCATTTACATGAAATCCCCTATTTTTAAGGCCTTGGCCTTTGGCAAGCACATCACAGCTAAAATTCATGTGCAGGAAATGACACAAAATGAAACCAGAATTGAAGGACCATAAACATATCTCCAGGTTGCTCCCAAACAAGTACATGGTGCTGTGCTGTGCTCAGAGCAAAACTGGGAAAAACAGGTAAGTCTTCTCTTTGTCATACAGACAGACCTGAACCAAGTATTTAAGTTTGCAAAAGACCAATTTTGCACAAACTCAGCAATTAAAACCTTGCTAACAACTTGAGGGAGGCGATTCTACCCCCCACTGTCGCGACAGCCCACCTGCAGTACTGCATCCAGCTCTGAGACCCCAACAAGAGAAGGATGTGGATGTGGATGAAGCACCTCTCCTATGGGAACAGACTAAAAGAGCTGAGGTTGTTCAGCCTGGAGAAGGGAAGGCTCCTAGAAGATCTTACAGCACCTTCCAGTACCTAAAGGGGCCTACAAGAAAGCAGGAGAGAGACTTTTTACAAAGAGAGGTAGTAACGTGACAAGGGGTAATGGCTTTAGATTGAAAGAGGACAGGCTTAGGTTAGATATCAGGCAGAAATTGTTCACTGTGAGGCTGGTGAGGCACTGGACCAGGCTGCCATGGGAAGCTAGGGATGTCCCACCCCTGAAATGGCTCAAAGCCTGGCTGGATGGAGTTGTGAGCAACTGGCTCTAGTGAAAGGTGTCCCTGTGCAGGGCAAGGGGGTTGGTTGAAACTAGATGATCAGTAGAGTCCCTTCCAACCCAAACCATTCCATGGTTTTATGATTTCCCAGCTGGCAGCTGACCTGTGGGAAGTGCCAAGCACCTTGCCCTGATGCTGCTTTGCTGCACAGATGCAAGAGGAAAATTGATGATGGTCAAAGCCTCACAGACACCACATCACCTCAAGGCACCAGTTTGATGCTCAGGTACACATTTCTCACTTTCGTAGCATCATTTACCCAATGTGACTACCGTGCCCTGGAAACATAAACACTGAATACTTAAAATATGTAGAAAACCTCAGCAACACATTATGTATGGACAAGGAACCTGAGACAGGGTCCTGCCAAAGACCACAAGTAGAACTAGCAAAATGGCCAGAGACTGAGCATAGACAGCCACATCTTCCCACACTTTTAAGCCTCCACCATCACAGAATATGGTTCAAATGAGACAACACAAGTCTTCTGCTCAGCCTACAGCATTCTCCCTTGAACAATGTTGATTGAAAGAAAAGTGGGGGCAGCACAAGTTGCCTTGCTTGACACATCTCTCTGCACAGGTTCATAGTGGCATCTGTCCCCACTGGTGACATGGGGACAGGAGCTAGAGACACACCTCCTCTCTTTGGCAGGAGCTTCCAGCACCTCCCTACAGGCTACAGAGAAATCCCAAGCATTTGGGTCTGGATCTGGAGGATGCCAAAAAGTACAGTGTGTAGAGCAGTGAAGAAATGGGAAGAAGCCACAAGCACAGTGTAAGGCTGAAAAGAAACTAAAAGCTGCTGACTTAAAAATTTCTCAGAAAATTAATGAAGAAGCCTGTAGAAGTTCTGAAGTATTTTACAATGTTTGCCTTCACTGAAGCCCTCTCCAGAAGGGGATAGTAGTACCCTTATTTTCTTTTTGTCCTTACTTATGGTATGGCAGAGTTTTGACATGCTTTTATGTTATCAGGCAACAAGTAGCCCAACCATGAGTAACACTGTCTATGGGAAAGAAAACAAACAGCCTTCCATCAAAAAAAATTCTGTCATATAGGAACTAAACTCTCTCTAGCACCCCAGATTGGTACAAGATCCCTAGCAACAAACCCCTCTCTGAAAACTGTCAGTGAATGCTTTTACACTACCGTGGCTGAGGAACTGAAACTCATGTTTTCTATCATGAAATGCTGACATTTTCATTAATAAGTAGCTGTTTCTCTGTCTTTCTGGACACTATTGTGTCTGATCCAGAGCACTGCAACCATGCACTGAGGAACTGGCATTTGCTATGCCAGGAATCCCAGCAACAGAGCACATGGGCAGAGTTCCCTGTTACTGCTACATGCAGGCACCATGCAGCTGCATCACCCCAGGAGGGCAGAAAGGATGCCGTGTGTTCACCAGGCCTTCCCAAATTCCCTCAAAGTAGAAAACAGATCTTCAAGTGATTCAGGGCCAGAGGTCAGACAGCAACTCAGATAAGTGTTTGACTCTAAAGAGTGCTATAACTCTTTTAGAAGTCAGACAGGCAAAAAAGTGCCATTAGAATATGACTTATGCAGCCCTAAGGTAATTAATTTAAAAAAAAATCATTTCACAGCCTAGAACGGGAGGAGATTAAGAAGCTCCTTACGGTTAATTTTATGCCATTCTAATCACACCCAAATTTAGTCATGGAAGTGTAATGAAAGCAGTGTTATTATATTACCTTTTGACTCCTGAGCACTGGTTATTCCCTGTGTTTTCAAAACAACTGAATTATAACCATATTCATCTCCTCTAGGATAGTTTGGCACTCTGACTCCCACAGTTCAGCTGCACAGGGTCAGGAAGTACAACAGAGGTATTTCTGAAATCTCAGACTCATTTGCCTGGGTAGTCATGCAAGATCAAACATTTTCAGACATTAAGCTCAAGAGAAACTGCATACATTTTTGAAAAACCCTTTAATGTTTGTTGCCTTATCCTTGGTAGATAAAATATGAGGATTCCACTTGAAGCTGTATCTAAGAAACAAGGTGGACAGAAAGCCTTGATGTTGAATGGGAAATGAACAGCATCTAAGCAGGCAACATGTTTCAAACAGTTAAACAAAATGAAAAAAACAACCTTATATCAAAAAATGGCAGAAAAGCTCAGAACTGTAAAAAATTAATATTTTAAAATACAGATGCTTATCCATAAAAGCACTTAGATTTAAATGCTGAGCATTTTTTTCTGAAAAAGCATGCCACTTTTTCCCTTCAAAATAAATCCTAACACCCTTCACCTAGTCTTATATAGATATGCAAAATGGCATCTTTTCCTCTTACTACACATAGACCCTGTCAGTTTCTAATCAAATTATCTGCCCACTAATAAAGAAATTAAATTCTTAAAGGAGCAAACTTCAGTGACTACAGAGAAGTGTTCTGAGCCTGTAATTTCTTCCTGTTTCACACACTTTGCCTTAGTTTCATCACTTGCTGACACTGGAGCGGGCCAGAGGACGGAAGTGGGAATAACGGTACTTGCACGTATTAGCAATGGAGCAGTTAGCACCATGATAGCTTAAACTCACTCACTGAATACCACAGAAATCTGGTTCTTTCTCCACTGCAGAAAACGAAAGTATAGCCTGCAAACAATTCATACAGCTCCACCAAAAAGAAGACAAGCTGGTTTAGTAAGAAAGGCAGAGCAAAATGAGAGCTGGATGAGTACTCATCAAAGCAGAAATGTATTACAGAATGTACAGCAGAAAAGCAAGCTGGCAGGGCATGGTATCTTCAGTCTAAAAGACCATTTTTCAGTGACATCAGAGATTATAGAATCACAGAATCATTTAGGTTGAAAAAGTTCTTTAAAATCAATGCTAATTGTTAACCCAGCACTGCCAATCCCACCACTAACCATGTCCCCAAGTGCCAGATCTTTTACATGTCTTTTAAATATCTCCAGGGATGGTGACTCAACCACTTCCCTGGGCAGCCTGTTCCGATGCCTGAACACTGTTTCAGTGAAGAAATTTTTCCTGATATCTAATCTAAATCTCCCCTGGTATGACTTGTTCCTTGAGAGAAGAGACTGACTTCCACCTGGCTACACCCTGCTTCAGGTAGTTGTAGAGAGCAGTGAGGTCACCCCTGAGCCTCCTTTTCTCCAGGCTAAACAACCTCAGTTTCTTCTGCTGCTCCTCATCAGATTTGTGCTCCAGATCCTTCACCAGCTCCACTGTCCTTCTCTGGACAGGCTCTGGACCCTCAATGTCTGTCTTGTAGTGAGGGTCCCAAAACTGGACACAGGATTTGAGGTGTGACCTCACCAGTGCTGAGTACAGGGGTCAATCCCTGCCCTGGTCCTGCTAACCACACTGTTGCTGATCCAGGCCAGGATGCCACTGACCTTCTCGGCCACCTGGGCACAGCTGGCTCATGCTCAGCCACGCCTGACCCCGAGGACACCTGCAGCTGGCAGGTAGGTCAGGAGGGGTGCCTCCACCTTCCTGGCTCCTCCTGAATCACATCTGCATTTACGATCCCCTTTTTCCTAAGCCTTCAGCCTTCTGCCGACAATAGGAGCCAGTCTGCAACACTTAAATTCATACTGTACACAGTGAAGAAAAAAAAGAATTAATCCCACCAGCCAACCAGGCAAACCCCGGGCGAACACCCGAGGTGCAAGCTGCTGTTTCACACTGCCGATCTCCTCGCGGGTCGGCGCTAACTCCGCGCTCAGGACACAGCAGTTCCCCAGGGAAGCTCAGTCCCGGGGGGCATTCCCAGCCTCTCCCGCCGCACACCCGCGGCCGCCTCTCCCCAGGCGGTACCCGCAGCCCCCGGGATGACCTTGGGAGCAGCTTTCCGGGAACAGCCACTCCTGGAAAACGGCCCCCGGGGAGTCAGACGGAAAGGAAAATGGGGGAAATGAAGAAACAGGAAATAAAGCCAAAGCCTCGCCGCGACTTGGCGGACCCTCCGGGACCCCCGGCAGCCCCGCCGCGCCTCACCCGCTCCGCCGCTCTCCCGCCGCGCCTCCCGGGATCCAAGGGATCCGAGCAGCTCCGGAGGCAGCGCCGGCACCGCCCGGGGCGGGGATCCCGCGGGGCCGCCCAGCTCCCGCTGCCGTGCCCGGGAGCCGCGGAGGAGGGAAAGCCCTGCCACCCAGCTAAGTTCTCCCTTTCTGCAGCAATCCTTGCCGCTCCTCCGCCAGTGCGATACACTTCGTGCTTGGGTGTCACACTGCGCTGTGTGACATTGTATAGCAGCACGGAATCGCGCAATGGTTTGGCCTGGAAGGGGCCTTAAAGATCATCTAGTTCCAACCCTCTGCCATGGGCAGGGATGCTTCCCACTAGACCAGGTTGCTGAAAGCCCCAGCCTGGCTGGCACTGAATGCTGCTAGGGATGGGGGTGCCTGAAACACTTCCAGGGATTCCAGTTCCAGGAATGGAGACCAACACCAGCATCATCTGTTTGAAATCTAAGCGTTAAATGTAAACACACCTTAATGACTTTGCAGTTGTTGGTTAGTTTTGGTTTTTCCCCAGTCATTAAATGTTGATTTCCTCAATTCGCTTTTCTACAAGATGGTGTGCATTCATCCAAAAAGAAATTCCTCTTTGCCAAGTACCTTCCTTTATAATATACTTTTTTGTGTAGTTTCTGATGTAAGTAGAGAATTTGCATTGACTGGTGTACTTGCTTTTCTGGTTACACATTACAGAACAGTTTTCTTCCATCTCACTAAGGACTTTGGAGGTGAATCAGAAAGGAATTGTAATGGTCCAAGCAAAGACTTAAATCTTTTACAGACTTACAAGCAGTTTGCTCCAGTAAATCAGTTTGTCCAGAGCTAAGACAAACTTACACAGTCTTTTGTTATTGGATTTTGTTTGGGTTTGTTTGGGTTTTTTCCCCTAAAATATCACAAGATATTTAAATGGTTGAAGATCAAGGCTTTTCATGAAACAGTGAAGAGATTTGCACTGCCTGGCATGGATATCAGGTTGTTTCTGTCTCAATCTCAGTTAATCTGGGCAGGGAACAAAATAGGCAAAACCTGCTAAATATCAGTGTGCCAAGCACTCACTTAGGTGCACTCACAGAAAGCCACAGAAAGCCACACATTTATCCAAGTAACAGAAAATCTAGGCTTAAAATCCAGCTAAAAATAGCAAAAGTAAATAGTTGAGTTAAGAGGCCTAAAGCTGTCAGTTGTGTAGTAGCATTGTGTGCTGCTCCATCAAAAAATCCATTTGGAAAGAAAAATATCCAAGTGCCACCTTCGTGCTTCTCCACAGCATCGGTTACCTGCTGCTTTCTGTCTGGACTCAGAGATTGTGCTCAATGTTGCTGTGTCTCAGGAGCTGAGAGAGATGCTGTCAGGGTACACCTCACATGGCATCCACCTGAGAAGGCCTGAAGGTAGCTAGAATTCATTTCTGAGCCACATCTTGGCTGCAGCTACCACAAACTTCAGCTTCCCTCTCCAGCTTTTTTCTTGCCTTGGCCAGGCCTCTGTTGGTGGCAGTGGATGGTTTAGCATGGCAGCTAAATCCAGGTTTGCCTCTTTCTGCCCTCTCTTAACCTGTGTTGAGATCTTAGGATCAACAAGGTGATTTCTTTGTGCAGGCAGGCTTGAAAGCTAATGTTTATCTGGCTGCTGACTCATCAGAGGAGAGAGATGAAATGTATAGCAAAAATGCTGCAGATCAACACCCGTATCAGTGAGTCCTTCCCACTTCATGGCTCTCTGCTCTCTCCTCTGTGCAATTATTGAGCACTTCAGTGCAATCTGGAGAATGGCCTTGCCCCTCTATGCATAGGAATAAGCCCTTTCCCTTTCACTACAGTTCCTGACAAAGAGTCCCTCTCTGGCTTCCCTGCCAGCTCCCTTCAGACACTGGGAGGTTGCTATGAGGTCTGCACACAATCTCCTCTATCCAGGCTGAACAGCCCCAGCTTCCTCAGCTTGTCTTCCTGGAGGTGCTCCAGTCCCCAGAACTTCATGGTCCTTCTCTGGACCTGCTCCAACAGGACAGTGTAGGGAGACAGAGAAGGCATTACACAGCCCATGCATTCAAGAGGTTTCAGCAGAAATAATGCATTCTCTGCTTTGCCTCTGAGTAGGCAGCAGTTCCACAGGGACAAGGGGACATCTCCAGGGAGCTCAGACTGGAAGCAGCCTAAGTTTGATTCTCTTCTTTCAGACTTCCTGGTCATGACATTTTGCATATGTTTGTGATACTCAAACAAGGCTATGTGCTGATGGCAAAGTTCTACTGCTTAGGGATATTTATGACATTTTCTTCCTTTAGGGAAATATTACGAACTTTCCCACAACATGAACCTCCAGGTTTTTCTGCCACTCATGGCATTTCCAAGCTGCAGCCATGACTGTGACTACCTCCCTCTGCTTGTACCCACGTGAGACTGCACAGCAATTACAGCAAAAGCTTATACTGAAAGCCATTGCTAAGCAAGTGTGAAAACATTTTAACTGTGTCTGTTTAAACCCCACAAATCAGCAGCAACTGCTATTCTCATCTGCAGGAGAGCAGCAGGATTATAATCATGGCACAAAGAATGTAAACAATTGAAAACAAGTGCTGAGACAAAGGCAACAGCATCCAACCCAGTAAAAGTAGGAAACCTAGGCGCAGAACTGGTGACAGCTTCCTCCTTCAGTTTTTCAAGTCCCTTTTTAACAGTCAAGAACCATTTCCTTGTTTATTGTAACTTATTACTGCTATCAAGGTCAGGTAGCCCAACACATAGGTAAAAGTAGTACCTAGGCAGCTGTAATCGGCAGCACAGGATTTTTCTACAGCTGATCACCAGCTTGTTGACATGCCAAAATTTATAGCCCAGCAGTATGAACTTACCAACACTTCTCTCTGAGCTAATTCTGCTTCGCTTTTCTTGTTCAGTGTAGTGGACTCTGTTCTTGCTGGCCTTCCTGTCATGTTGCCTCTGCATCTCCTCTCCAGAGTATCACCCCAGTTGGATTTTTCTCCAGTGACTGCTTTTTACTGGGGTTAGAAAATGAGTCTCTACGGACTCAGCTCGTCTTCACAGATCAACAAGCTGTGAAAGGATCTGGCTTCCTGTTTCATTTCCGTTACAGTTTTCAAAGTCACACAGGCTGTCTATGCTTCTCCATATCCAAGCCGCAAGAAAAATAATTGAGCATAACTCAGCTATTTATAAAGGTCACATTGCTACCTCCTTCTGCATCTCCCAAGTTCTCGGAGGGATGGAGATTGCAGGGTGTTTCTCAAACTGTGAGGTACCACCTATACATGGTCTCTGTCTTAGTGGTTGTCCACAGAGAGTCACAGCCTCTCCTTTTCAGCTCCAATGTTACATTCGATTGCTAAGCTCCTAACATTACTTACCATGCAATCACTGTGCCTTCTGAAGGAGCAGTCTGACCATGAAGAGGAAACAGGTGGTCCACACAAACATCCCTTCCCTATTAAGCTGTGGACCACACTATGTAAAAGCAAAGATTATATAGATATGGTTAAATACCTTCATAGGTATTGGATTTTTAATTGGATTAAGCAAAGGGTCCTTCGAGAGAGTCTTTCCTTTTCCCTTCTCTCTCATTGTTTTAAGTTAAATGAGACAAGTGGCTTCTTACAGTCTAACACTACTAATTCCTTCTTAATTGTGCTGTTGGAAGATATATCACAATACCACAGCTTACAAGTTCACTAAATCTAGTCTCCCACTCTGAAAATACCCACAAGTTCTTGTTTCAGAGGGAGAAGCAGCCACTTGCTCTTGCCTCCCAGAGATTCCTACTCTGTTAACAGTTGCTTCACATTTCACATGCATTGAAAAAACCCCAGTACAATTACTGACTCACATTTTCCCTCTCACTAGAATGTCAGTTTCCCTTTCTACCACTCTAATTACAGTAGTTTTGTCAATTTAGTTCTAAAATGCTATTTTTCCATCATCACCCTTGGATCAGGAGTTTTTATTTTTAAAAAATTGAAAGACAGTGGTGGGGGTATAACTGTTACCTATATTACGTTATTCTTTTTGTTCTTTGGCATCTCATGAGCTGCAGGTGAAATCTGCTCTCCCTGCTCCAATCCAAGGCTTGGGCCCCATGACTGCATGCCTGCTAACACTTCTTATTTCTTCATTTACTGTGGAGGAAGGAGGAGAGGAACAACAAATAATTTTCATTCCTAAAGTGTTCACTTGCTATCTTTGAATGCTTTCATACTATTCATGCTCCATGCCAGTGAGCATCCAAAGGCAGCAAGCAAACTCTTTAAGATAGTGTTTAAATGTGTATGTATATATATATATATACACACACATACATGCATTTATATGTATATAGGCATGTTTGCTTTTGTCTGTGTTCTGTTCCCATTAGCAGAACAAGATAGTTCTGAGAGGAGAAAAACTGGACTGGCTACAGGACCAGTACATCTCCAAGGGGAGATTTGGAAAGAAAATTAGTAGGACAGAAGAATAAAACACGGCACAGGCCCTCTTTTGCCCTCCTTGCTCAGCACTGAGTGTTTGGTTTGTTGGTTTGGTTTGGTTTCGGTTTGGTTTTTTTTTGTTTGTTGGTTTGTTTTTTTTTTTATTTTAGTCAGGTGGTTTGGTTTGCTCTGGTGATAAACAGTTCTGGATAATTAGAACTTCCTACTCTTCCTCTCCTCTTGTAGTTTCTACACTCTTTAACACATTTCCCATAATTCCTAACCAAGAATAGGTGGTTCACCTGGATAACTCTTTAATATCTATTTAGGCTTTATCCAAGCAGGAAGAGCATGGATTACCTCCCTTTCCTGCTGTGCTGGGGCGTAAATATTTGTCCAAGATCTGCATTTCTTCCGTACCCCATTGAGCATCTTTAGGGCATGGTGAAAATGCTGGCAGATCTGAACACTCTGGGGGCAGGGATCTAGGAACTTGAAGGAGTTTTGGAAAGTGATGCTGTCTTTACTCCAACAGGATTAGGTGACAGGCAAAGAAAGGCTCCAGAAGGGAGAAGAAGACAAACCTTCCTTGCAGAAAAGCCCCAGCTGAGCTTTGGAACTGGACTAAGTTACAGGAAATACAGGATGAATTCCCCATATACACCATGTACGTTTTTTCTTAAAGCAGAAACAGCTATGAGGTCATGCAAGGTTATGGGGAAAAGAGAAACACAAACCTTAAGTGGAGATGATGAGTTTGGTATGCTGGAGGCACCTGGGCTGAGAGAATCCCCAACCTAAGAATAGCTGTGTTTTACTAAACAGCTAGTGTTTGTTTGCATGCCTGCCTATTTGCACTCTTTATCACACTCACAAGCTGACAAGGAAATTTCCTTTTCCACCCCCACACTTCTGCGGTGGGTGTTATCAGACAGCCCCTCCTACTCGTGGCATTCCCTTGTGCTTCTGAGAGATGCAGCAAATCAGCTCTGCACTTGACTTCACCACAGCTCAGCCTGGTTGTTTCCCTGCTCACCAGTGATAGGAGAGCTCTTGGTCTTCAGCAGCAGCTGGGGAACCCAAACATGACGTGGCACAACATCATCCAGCTCTCTGAAAGCTTGTAAACACAAGATGGCCACCTGAGCTTGTCCTGGAGTTGGAGGCACTTGCATCTCCACTGCTGAGCCCTAGAGCCAACTTCTTGCTTTCTTCCTGCTTTCTTTCTACAGAGGCAGACTAAGGCTACAGAGATAAATATCCCCAAACTCCACTTGCATGTAGTCACTTCTGTTCTGCAGTAACAGGTTGTCCTACCATCTCATCTGCCACCTGGAAGAAAAATCACCCTTTTCAGAGCAATTATCCTTACTGCTGCTGCTGGATCGGTGGGGGCAGGAGAGGTGCTGTCCTAGGCAGGTACTCAGGTGGTTACATAGTGGTTCAACAGGTACCTTTTTCTTTCTGAAGACTAATAAGGGCAACAGCATCAATACAATCTACTTTTGGAAGCATGAAATGCACTGCGAGTGTAGAATTGCCTCCTAGTGCCCAGGCAGAAAATCAATTTCCTGGAGAAGTGGAACCCCTATTACTAAATCTGTGATGGACCTTGCTTTTTAACAATTCTTTTAAAATCATTTCTTTTGTACTTGGAGTAAGAGTCCATATTATGACTTGTGACTTATTTTTATTTAGAAATCAACATGCAAAGACTCAGCTGCTTCTCCTGCATACTGAAAGATGCTACTGCCAGAAGAAACAAGATACAGCCTAATCACAGGCACTTTTTTTTTTTTTGTGTCAAGTGTTAATCCCTGGCTTTGCAACAGTGACTAAATATTTATGTTTCACTGCCAAAAGTGCGTAGCAGCAAACCAAAGCTAGCATTTTAAGACTTGTGTGCAACGAGTGACTCACTGAGACTAAAGATGTGAAGATCAGAGCAGCCCCTTCCCTGGGGTTCTCTTCTGAAGAAGGAGGAGCAGCTGCTTTCTGCCACCCCCTAAGAACCACACCAGTCACCAGAGATGGGTTGTTTTGTTCTGGAGCAGCAAAACAGGGTCACTGAGGGGAAGAAAGGAGCTCATTCTTTTCAGAGGAAGGAGCCACTCCAACCCAAAACATCAAATGCCAATAGGGAAAAGAACAAACTTTCTTCAAAGGGAGACTTGGTAACAAGCAGGAAAATAAAACACATGTAAAAACCATGTAAAAACTAAGGGAAAGCAGGAGCCTGTACACATAGGAACAACAATGGAAAGCTCATGGAGAGACAAGGGCTTGAGCATGCACATGCCACCTTATTGATCTAAAGGTCTTTTAGATGAGCAGAATCAGCAACAGAAGATGTTCCTTTCTGAAAGACACTTTGTGCAGCTGGTTGCTCATTCAGAATTGCTAAGATAAACATCCTGGTTCTATTTGCCATTTTCTTTCCCCCATCTCCTAACAATCCCCATCCATGCTGACAGCTGAAATTAATATATGTACTTTTTCATTTATCATAAAAAACAACCTGCTGCTAAACTAATATAGGCTATACTTAACTATGTATTTCACAACACAGAAGGAAGGATGACATCAATTTCTTTTAATTAGGATACGGGACAAGAATAAATCTATTTTTGCAGTTGCCACAATCTTACATATCTTCAGCAAATCCTTTTACCACCTGGTAAAAAGGGGGAAGGGAACTAGAAAGCTTTCTCCATCTGTAAAGTGAAGCTTGATGATGAAAATTGAGAGCTGCTGAAAATACCATGGTGATGGAGACTCTTCAGCTGAATATCCAGCCCCCGCTGTGATAACAAGCAGCACTCTCATCTCCTTCCACAGTCAGTGACAATAAAGACAGATTTCTCCTTGTAAGGGATGTCAGTACCTTCCTCACAAAGGATTCAATGGTTTCTCTTTCTGCAATTTTTTAATGGATCTGACCCCTTTTGGCATTTTGCTATTTAGACAGTGAGTATTAGGATTTATACTTTTCTGGCAAATAAATGACATATATTTTCTCTGCAAAATTCCCTGTGTTGAGAATATAAGAATGAAAATCCCTGGCTGTTCCCATATGGCTTCTTCTCAAATATATATATATATACATGCAAATTTCCCTGGACCCACCTTCCACCACAGAAATTCTGTCTCAGTGAAGTTTGGCCTTAGATGATTATAGGATTTCTGGAGACCCCAAGGCCCTGCAGGAATTGTTCTCTCAGCATGTCAGGCATGCAGAGATCCCAGCTGCCACCCATGGGTGTGCACAAAGCAGACAGCACAGCATCGTTCAGGAGGTCTGACCCATCCCTGGCAGGTTGGTGTCCAAATATGATAAATACAGGTGAGAGGAGTCAGGAGTTGGTGCTTCATTTCAGCTTCCTGAATCCATTTTACACAAGGAAGGCATGAATTTTGAGTAGTTCCACAGGAACAAAGCAGAGGCCTTTTTCCTACAGTTAGGAGAACCGCATCTTGGATTCTGCCTTTATTTCCTTAAAATTACTTCTGCATTGAATCATGTCCTGTGAAGAATCTGGATTTACATTACAGCAGAAAAATGCTATTTTCTGTGGCAATTCAGGATGACAGTTTGAAGACTCTTGAAGCTTCCAGTACATTTTTATAAGGAGTTTTACATTTAAAAGGATCATTAACTATACAATCCCATAATTGGATCCTTATGTTCCAGGTTTTGTTTGAAAAGCTCAAATGGTGTCTACGTATGTTAATAAACTTATTTTAGCACCAAGAGCACAAATGTGTGAGAAATTGACTTGGAGGAGAAATGAAAGGGAGACCATCTAAAGTTCCATTTTTGTGAGGGAAGGAATCTGACATGTTGGGGGCACAGCAGGAAACCAATGAGGAACAGAATGTACAGCCATCACTGCTGTTAAATATAGATCCCCAGTTCTGAGGCAGTGCAGAGCCTTGCTCTTGGGGTCTCTTCTGCTAACAGGTGTCTCATGTCCTCAAAACACCTCACATTCAGGACAAAAATTGAATCAGATGAGTGCATTCCACCTCTTTCTCCATCTGCTGTAACTTTTTCCAGAAAGTGTTGGAGCACTTTTCTACAGGTCATACAAGCATCATATTGCTGGAAATAATTTTTTTTCAAAGTTTTTTAATTAGGTCTAACATAACTGTGAAATGGCTCCATTCTGCTATCAATTGTGTATTACAAGTGAAAAGAATCCAAGATGACTCTCTGTGCTTTGCTCCATTTGTTTTTTTCCAGGTGAATGTAGGATCAGTCCTTCTTCCCCTGACCTTCAACTATTACTCTAACACAGAATATATTAGCATGAGTCAAATAGTGTGACTACAACAGCATCATGGTAAAGTAAATACCATATAGTTATACTTCCTTCCTCTGGCTATATCTCCAGGAGACAGGCTTCATAAAGAGCTACACCCAGTAGTAAAATAATTTGTGCTGAATAAACAAATAGAGAGATGTTATAAAGTCCAACATGGAGCTCAGCCAGAGCTGAGCCACCACTTTTAAGTGGCAATATGTCAGCTGCAAATGAGCAATGTGAGAGAAGCAGAGACATTTGTATAGCCAAACAAGTAGGAGCCTAAAATGCCAAAGTTAAGGCTGCAGATGATAGTAGGTTTTGCAAGCTGAGCACCCTTGGTCTCCATGCATGGACCTATAGCTTTTGAAAGCTTTCCTCCCTCCTTCTCCTCCCCCTCCCCATGCCTAAATGTAACAGTAGATTTGCCCTATTTAGGGAATAAATCAAAACACTTCATAGAAGCAGCCTATGTGTGGCTGAGGGAATGGCAAATACATGCTAGACCGATGCCATACCTTGTATTCTCCTCATCAGAACCAGGGATGGGACTTCACAGTGTAGCCCAAGCAGAGATCTCTGCTACCACCCTCCCTCCATTACCTGACTGCTGGTGCTTGATGTCTTTTGTATATATATATGAATATATATGTGTGTATATATATATATATATATAAATATATGGATGGATGGATTGATTCTTCCCAACAAACTCGTTTTACACCTGAGCTCTTTGTTTTTAGGACAGGGCATAAAGCTGTGTCCCCCTGGCATGTGTTTCCTTGTAACCCTCTGGGTCATTCCCCCCTCCTGTCTGCTGGATGTTCACCACCATGACTGAGGATAACAAGCCAGCAGAAGAGCAGGAATTCCCACACAGCTCTCATGATATGCCATTTGTACCTCTTCATTTTTTCCCCCAACACAAGCATTTCTGCAGCCCCTCTGCCAAAAGCAGCTCAGAAAGACATTTTAACTGCTCCATAATTAGGAAAGAGCCCTTTCACCTTCCCTCTCCAAAGTACTGGATTTAGGAAATCTGTAAGTATGGACAGAATGGAAGAAGCTGGAGAAATACAAGACAACTTTGGAGAGCAGCTTGAGCAGAGATTCCTGCAGTGGTACATAGTTCTGGGAATTGTGATCTCCCACAGAAAGATCAGAACAGCAACTCCTGCTAAAGGTAGCATCTTTTAGTGTAACACTTCTCTATAGTGAAATAACATAATATTCACTTCCTATGGATGGAGAAACTCAGAAATGTACCAAAAAACCTCAACCCAAAACCACCTTGTTGACAAGAAAGAGCTGCAATAAGGCAGGGTGGCAGATGCCCCATGACAGCACTACAACATAAACGAGAAGTACAACAGCTGTTGATACTTAAGACAATCCACCCCTTTTTACTACTTTGTTGTAGAAGACCTCCAATATTTACACAGAGATGTATTTTTCATCTAATGCCCTTTTATCCAATAGGAAAGTTTTCCCCTTGCACCTCTAAAATACAACAGAGGGGGAGGCTCAAGTAACATGGTAGAAGTTGATATTTCTCTCTCTGACTTGGGCAAAAAGTCAATGTTTGACACCAAGCAAATTTAGCCATGGAAAATAAAACACTGCCTTACACAGGACAGTAATACCAAGGTTCTGAAAAATACTACAACTTTGTCTGCAGCTTTCACACTGTTAGACTGCATGGAATATACATGTAGTTTCAATATGTTTTTTTAAAAATCACAATGGTTGGTTACTAATACTGGGACTGATGTGTGATAGAAATGATAAACCAGAGAAGCAAGATGGTTAGAAAAAATACTCAGGTTATTTGGGAATAGATTTGTAAAGCAGATAAAGAGCTGTGGAGCACTTGAGTACAGAAACAGTTGACATCTGAACTAATGGAAAAGAGCATTACCATTGCCTCATAATTTTTTTTCAAACAGATGGAGTTCAGGCCTTGTAAAATGTTAGTCCCCACAACCCTTGCAGCTGACTAACAGAGAAAAGTACATTTCTTGATTATTTGTCAAACCAAACATTACACAAGAGAAGATTCAACTTTAATCAAGTACTTGCACTACTCACCTAACCACGCACGACTGGAAAAGTCACAGCATGCAAACAGAAACAGATGTTCACTTTCACAAACAAATGCCATCCTTACCAGGCATAAATCCTACAGAGGATGAAAGGGAATCACAGGCTTATCAGCCATGTACTGCATATCCCAAAACATTCTTACTCAAAGATACTTATAATATCTCTATTAAACGCCAAATAAAGATATTTTCCTCTCTCTGAACTTTATCTCTGCAGTCTCTTTGGGATAGTATCTTCCAAGACAAGTGGCAGATGCTTCTAGGGAAATGCTTTTAACTTGCACAGTGAGCTATTTTAAAGGGATGCCATCTATTTTCAGCATACTCTTATCTAGCCTCTGCTAGACCCATTAGCTTATCAGAAATAACTGGAAATACTTTTTAGAGGAAAAATATTGATTACTAGTTTGCATATTTGAACAGGTTTCCAAGCCAATCCTCCTCTTTCCCATCTCCAGGGCTTACTATCCTCTTCAGCATTTCCCCCATCCTGCTCCAAAGATGTTGAAAGTTGTCTGCAATGGATGGCTCATGGCTGAACTGCTGGATGTTGGTGCACTCTCTAAAGCCAGTGGTGACCTTGTAACAAATATCTTCCAGCCAGTACAAAGAGGAAGCAAAGAGCACTATATCAGTGCAGAGAAAAGGACAGTAAAGGACAGTAAAGAAAAGGACATATGCAAAGTTCCATATCAGAAAACAGATCATGTGCAGGCAACCATGCCATGGTTTCTGCAGATGCACCATTCTTCCCTTGGTCAGATTCTCAGGCAGTGGCAGGGATCAGATGCACAGGTAAGGTCCAGTGTTGTCCACACCTACTCCTTATCCCAGAAGGACAGGTGTGCTCAGCTCCTTTCTGTGTTTGCCTGCTGTCTTTCGCTTATTTCTCCCCAGTCTCCATTTGTCTCAGCCTCCTTGAGCACTTTTTGAATTGCTGAATGTCATGAATTGAAGGCAGCACCCTTGGCTTCTCCAGGACATCAGGCAGAAGAAGCTCATGCTGTTACCATGTCTTGCTGTTATCACGAGTAACTCAGATTTTGGAAAAGCTTTAATTTCTTTCTTGTGAAACACCATGTCGCTGTTGAGCAGCTAGCAGAGTAATGAAAGCACCAGTTCTCAGTGGCAAGAAGGAATGACCTTTATTGTTTTGATTTCATCATATATATAGAGTTTTCAAAAGTCACCCAGATTGGTCAGTCAGAAGCCTTCCCCCAGGCCTGATTGGCCAGGCCTGCACTGTCCAAGTTCTGGGACACTGTTTCAATAACATCCAAACTTTATCTTTATTTATAAAACACAAGAAAATTCTCATGGGAAAAACCTGTGCTAGCCACACCACCACATAATTCAGCTCTGAGGCAGACCCTAGGAAATGAGGCTTCTTTTCTCTGTACAAATAACCACCTATGCCTCTCTTCATCACTGCTACATTTCTACTTACAGAGAAAGCAAAGGAAGGGCAAATACCATTTTATGCATGACATTAGTTTGGAACCCCTGAAATTCAGAAAAAAGAAACACCAAGAATTGTATGTGCAGTCAATATACCTTGAAGAAATCCATGCACTTTTCCACATACATACACAGTTTTAAAGTATTTGCAGCATGCATGCACTCCACTGCAGCTGCCACCCTTTCTTACAGCACATCATTATCCACATGTGCCAGAGTAATTTTGGCACTGTGGGCATTGTATCCTTTCTTATCTCATATAGGGTGATCTGTCAGGAGGAGGATAGCTGGAGAAACAGCAACAGATGGAGAACATGTCTAAAGCATGTGAGTGGATGATGAGTTTTCCTTTCTCCAGTGGGTGCTTCCATACCTGCCCCACGCTGCGTGATAAATCCAGGCAACAGCACACATTCACATGGTAACTGATTGTGTATCTCAGGCTTTTACTGAGCAGCAACAGACCTGTCAGACATGGAAACCAAGGAACAGTGTAGTGCCTTCGTGCAAATGCAACTCCCCAGCAGTGGCTGCAGATCACGAGCACAAGGACATTTTCCACTGCTCTAGCCTGAGCTGCAGCAAAGAATGCTCTCAGCAAAGGCTGTGGATCTACCTTGACAGTCTTGCTGCAAGTCAAGAAACTACCAGAGAACCAGTGAGACTACTTCCCCAGGGTCACACCAGCAGATCATTTAGTTTTGGCAACCACCATATATGAAAACTGCCCTTTAACGTTTGATTTTCTGCATAACAAAGATTTGTGTGAGTTATGAAGCAAGCCCTTGGCTGGAGAAATGTGCTGATGGAAAACAATTACATTAATTTCTTGACTCTTAGCAAAAAGAACACACAGCATTGACCCAGCATAAGCTCTTAAAAAATCCCCATTAAGTTACCTGGAAGAAGAAAACATTAGAAGGAACAGTTAATAGACTGGAATGTCTCTCATGCTTCTGGGAAGGAAAAAAGTTTGTCAAAAGGTGAAGCTGTTACAAGCTCAGATGATGGCCTCATCCATATCATGACTACCAGTATAACAGGAATTCAACCAGGATTTTCGTACTTAAAAGTTCCCTAGAGAGTGTGATGAGAGAAAACAAGAGCTTCTTACAGCAAGCAGGTGACTTCCCCAGCAGAGATGCTGACCCCTACATTGAAACCTTGTACTGAATCACATATCAAATGACTTATACTATACCCAGACTTCATTAAATAGAGAATATCATGTTTAAATTTAAAAAAATAATAGACTATTAAACAGGTGGAGGTCTCGAAAAGGAAATGGATGGTTGAATATAAAGTGAGAAATCAGGTCCTCTTAGAAAAATCAGTACTTTATCCAAAAAGACAAATAAAGGCTAGACTCCCTTTAGAGTAGAGAACCATTACACACCTCAGCTGTGGGATGAAGTACAGTAACATGCTTCATGTTCTTTGCAAGCAGGTCTGAAGAGCAGTGTAAGAGCCCCAGTTGTCACTCACAATCAGCAGCCAGGGTAAAAGCAGCAATCATCACCAGATTTACACCCTGCCTTTCTTTGTGAAGGATCCTTGTGAGAAATGGGTTTAGGCCTCCATGAAACTCCATGAGCAATGAGAAATTTTGACATTCAGGCACTTTTTGGTGGCAGTCACGTTACCTTCAAGATGCCCCATCCTTAAAGCTCCCCCTTAATGTTTCATGATATATCATTACATTCTTTTTCCATGTGTGAACATGGACAGCCAGGGCTGTCCATTAGCATTTAAAGCTCTCAAGAACAGCAACAAAATCACAACAAACCAATGGATGCATTACCTGCACTAACTGGGACTAGCACAGATTCCCAGATTTGAGTTTTCCTGGCAAGCAAAGAATCCAGAACCCTCCAAGGCCCAGGAGAACACTCCATCACCAAAGAAGGAAGCACTCTTTCACCATCAGTCTTGAGAGATGGCAAATTAAATGACATCATTCTGCAAATACTCAGTGGATCTTGGCATCACTGAAGGGAAAGTCTGAGAGCTTGAAGAACCATCCATCTCAAGGTGTCACGTGGTCTTCAGCGATACACAGGCAAGACATGTGAAAACAGACAAGATTCGTGATGTAAATTGACCAGAAGCGATTAAACAGATTCCCAGTGGTACAGCTCCCAGGGACTGAGTTCAGGGTGTGCCAAGTGAATTCCTGGTGCTCACTACTGCCAGTTGAGTCTTCAGGAAGCTTAATGTGAAACTTCTGCAAGTAGTATTTGCAGACTCTCCTGATGTGTGATTTCACTGGAGAAACAAGCCTCCTGCTTGAGAACCAAATGAATTCTTTTGTTGAAGTGAGGGTGCTAGTGTCACTGAAATCAGTGTTTGACATTTCATGTGAAAGGGCAGAGTTTCAGATTAATCAAGCCCAAGGCAGGTTACACTTCCCTCTCTCAGGAAAAGAAAAAATGGCTTCAGGAGCTTGCAAGAAAAGTCTTGTAAAAGGAGTACTTGGAAAAAGTCAGGGGAGCTAGGCTGGCTATCCGAGTAGTAAAAAGAAAGCCAGCAGTAGTCAGCTTGTATTTGTTTAATATAAGAGATCTCCATACTCAGTTCCATCAGAACAACTGCTCCCTAAGGCAATTTTAATACCTCAGCTTTGTCTAGGAAATAAAGCAGATCAACAAAAGAAAATTATTGTTCATGGTGGATGTGCTGAAGTGGGGATTTAAGTTTTACACATATGGTCATGGACTCTAAATGAACCACTGAAGCTCAACTTGGCAACATGATCTCAGGCTTTATTATTCTACAAAGTATCAGCTCAAAAAAAGTCCAACATTTGGAATTTTTAGAAAAGGAATAGAGAACATAATGCCATTTTCCAGCTGTGTAAGTTCAGATGCACCTGCATCATATATTTTGTATGAGGTTTGCCCCCTCCCATCATAGAAATACAGAACTTGGCTAGGGAAGGTTCAGAGAAGGGCAATTAAAATGACAAACAGCTGCTCCATGAGGAATAAACAGACTGGTACTCTTCAGCTTGGTAAACAGATGACCAAATGAGGAGTAAGTAGCAGATCATACAAGCAAAGGTAGGATACAAAAGTTGGGGGGATGAATTGCCCATTAAAATCTTCAGAGGTATCAAAGGAAGATGTCAGTGGGTTCTTTGCACAATATGTAGTTCAACTTCAAAACCTGTTGCTACACCAAGTTGTGGCTACCAGTGGTTTACTGCTATTCTAAACCAATAATTATGTGTTAAGTAAACCCCAATGGACTTTTCTTCCATGAGATACAAAGCCATAATTTTGTAGGAAGACCATTGAGCATGACAGAGAAGAATACACTGGGGCGGTAATGGACAAAATTATCTTTTGGGAGCTGAAAATTCAGTCTGCAGAGATTGAAGTGTTGCTCTGGTGTTAAGATTTCATCCTTTTTATAGCTCATATATTTGTCCTCTTTGGATAGAAGATATTTTCCTTCAGAAAATTTGAACCTTGAGAACCAATACATTACTACAGACATGATGGAATCTGAAGGTTCATAAGCTGCAACTGATGCAGTCTCAAGTACCTCATCTACACATTTCCTGAACAACAAAGACAAAAAGTCCCTCCAGCAGTCAAGAAGATGCATGTGTTAAGGTAAAAACTAATGGAATAAGCAGCATTCAGATTACTGCTCGTGACAATTAGACAATGAAAAGATCTTTCCAGCAGAGAGCTCGAAGAATTTATGTATTAAACCTCAGATGTATCTAGCCTGTTTCATCATGTAAACCTACAACCAGTGAAGAAAACTGGAAGCTTGTGCTCTTCTCTCACACTAGGGTTGGTTCACAGTGGCTTCTTCTTTTATTGGAAGGCACAGATTGGCTGATGGGAGTGTATGATTAGCAGGCCTGGTGCTGGTTCTCCTGACATTAACTAGGGGGAGAACGGACTGCTCCGCTCAATATCCCCAACTGCCCCTCCTATTCCATTTCCCTGAAGATTTTTGGATAGGGCTAAGGAGAGTGACTTAGAGGAGCTGAGAAACATTCCTGTTTTGAGGACAATCACATCATGAGAAGTATATTCTCCTGCTCCTACACTTCAGGGTCCTAGTCCCTGTGGCAGGTCAGTGGAATGGGAGATGCCATTCCTGTGTTGATGCTCAGTGTTAGGCTTGGCACTGAGGACCTGTCTCGGGTTAGAGACAAATTTTAGGAGAAAAGCACCCTCCTTTTCTCACTCACCAGCCCCTTTTAAATGGAGTCCTACACTGGCACCCTCTGTTGTGGGGTTTTAATGCTTCCTGGCAATGTCATGCAGTACGTTGCATGCAAAGAACATCCCACTGTATTTTCAGGCATCTTCTACTACCAGTCAGGCTTGCATAGTTACTGCAATCTTTTCAAGAAGCCAGATGCTTGTGCTGTGTCATTCTGGAGGATCTCTGCTGTGCCCTGGCCTGAACATACTTTTGGATTTGGAGTAAGAAAAACTCAATTATTTTTTCCTCTATTCACCAACACATTAACAGTCCCATCTGAGAATGACTTACAGTCAACAGGAGCACAGGCAGGTGGGTGTTAGGCCTCTGCCCATTAGGAACACAATGGAGGTTGCTTCCCTGACCATGGGAATGTTATCTAGTCAGGTTTTCTGCTTAGCAGTTGCACCATAGCCTTCAAGTTCATCAGTGTTCATGACACATCCAACTGAGAACTGAGGTCCCAAACTCAGCTATCTCATGCACTGACCTTAAAGTCTGGCAACTTCTTCTCTTCCCAAACTATCAGTAAGAAGTGACTGGGATATGTTATCAAGAAGAAACACTTTGATTCTTCTCTTGAATCTCTCTGGCTGTTCGCCCCCTTTCAGCTGTGACACTGACTGCCCTTCTCCATGCTCTACAACGTTCCCACATCAGGGTCTCAGTCCAGCTGCCCTGACCCACCATTTTGGTCTCCACTCCCTATCAGCCTGCAGTGCTGCTTTGTGGTGTGCAAGACAGTCAACAACTGTGCCCAACCAAGTGCAAGCGGCATTTGCAGCCCAACTCCACAATCTGGTGAAACAAAAGGACCTTGTATTATCTCTTCAAAGCATTTCAACAGATACACAAGTAGAAGATCTCAAGCTGAAGCTCATCATTCAAGCATTCTGCAGCTGGAAGCTCTTGTATCAAACTGCAGGTTTTGTGGAAAACTCCACTCTGTCAAAATATGTTGGCTGTCCCAAGTAAGGGGCTCAGGGAGAGGGCTAGAAACAGCACACTCCTGTTTCCATGTGAGCCAAAGAATCCATGTCTACTACTTGAAACACCTTCAAGTGCATTATTTGTCTGTAAAGCACTTGGGTAACTTTTCCCCAGCTTAGAGTATGTTCAGCCAAGAAGCATTTTAGAGAACTGAAGGACAAAAACCATTCCACAAAGCATGTGGCCACCTACTTCCCTGTCATGGAAAAAGCTTCCAGTGTCTCATCCTTGTTTACTGGTCCTTCCTGAATATCCTGTGTCTTTTGATATGTAAAATGTCTCTCTCAGTTGTCTCTCCCAGTAAGTAAACTGTGAGCAATAAAGAGACTGTTTCATCACTTGACAGGGAATAGCGGAAAAGAACAGGGAAAAAAAAAATCCTGTATACAACACAGCAACAAACAAACACTCTGTCTTGTTCCCTGACGTTACACTTCATTTTGAATTGTAAATGGTTACTGATAGCCAAAAAGGGAGGAAGATAAATATACACAATGAAAAACTTCTCTGCTTTCTGATTTTAGTTGCAAATCCCAAATCTTTATGTTTGAAAGTAACTTTTCTTCATAATCAATCTGGAATGCCTGAAAGTTGTGGGAAATCTGCTCCCCAGCTTAATACTAAACTGAAATATGATCCTTTGGTCTTTAACTGGGAACATCTGGTAGAAAACTCTGCTGGTCAAAATTTACTAGCTAATAAAGACCATAATACATTTCCACAGTTAGAGCGTTATGCATGTTTTATATAAAAGCATTCATGACACTACAAAGCACTCAACACTTAGAGCAAAGGCAAATATTATTTTGTAAGGCATGAAGGAAAGATACATCATTGCAATTTAAAATGAATTTTACGGCAATAAAGTAACATACTTTTTTCTTTTAAAATACAGACCCCAATTAAAATATAGCCAAACCTAAACTGTCAAACTCCTTAAAGCAAGAGATCAGACAATTATGTCAAATATGTTTAATTTTTTCAAAATAACTGATGGCAAAATAAAATATTTACATCATGTCATACTGTGTAAACATGTAACGTCACTGTACAAAGAAATATACATGCAAAATAAAGCAAAAAAATTAACTAAAACAATAAAGGAAAATAATACACAAACATAATGGTATGAGGTTGGTAGGAATACACATCCAGTTTCGAAGTCAGTTGTTTTCTTTTAAAAAGTTTCTGTACAACTTTACAAAAAAACCAAAAAAAAACCCAAACAAAACAAAAAAGAATAAATAGGATACAGTGGAAGCCACAAAGCTCAAAACTAACCCAAGCTAGGTTATGGCTTAAGACCCATATATCTAACTCTCGTGGGATGTCGGCTTGGTTTCCTTAAACACGCCATTTCACACAAACATAGATGACAACACATCCACATGAACTCAGTGATGCACAGAAAACCATCTCTGTCTTTTTAAATACCTCACGCTAATATTACTTCAACCTTAAAAACAGTTACTAAGACAATTACATGTCCAATTCTCCTCATCTGACTGCTACTTTCTGAATGCATTCTTCACCAAAGAGCACAAAAGTCATTTGTTCATTTCACGAAAAGAAGTAAACAGATTTGAAAATTCTAAAAAGTAGTTAAGTGTTGAGACTGATCTGGGGAAAGTCAGACTTTGGCATTTTAAATATAATAATAAATTTTTAAAAGTGTCACCCTACTTCATAACCAGTTTGATATTTGGGATACGAATCTCTCTCTCTCTTCTTTTCAATTTTTTTCTTTTTAACAATCCTTAAAACTGACTAGTCTTGACTAATTCTATGCTAATCCTCATCTTAAACTAATAATGACAGTGTGGTACAACACACCCGCCCTTGCCCACCCAGAACCCCCCAGTCACACAAACAAAACCATAAAGCTCGCCGTACTAAGTATGTGCTTTTTCTATATATTTATTACAGTTACAACAGAGGTCCTCATAAATAGTTGCATAAAATGTTAAAGCCACAACATTGCACATGATATGAAAGAAAACAAAATCCCAAATGAGTGCATTTACAGTATTTCATCCTGCTGTATACTGCTTGACAATTGGGTCAGCAGGCTGGGCACCAACCCGAAGTCCTTTTCTAGGGGGACAGTGAGTACTGACCCAAACTGAAGACCCGCACAGTGGTATACCACCATTTAGGAAGGAGGGGGGAAAAAAGGATAGGAGGAGGGGGAAAAAAATTACAGACCGAAGGCAGGTAACAGTCTATATACAAGTAAGGCCTACATTTTATCAGAGCAAAACAATTCATTCTATTTGTATGCAAAATCTTTTGAGGTTGGATGCACTTAAAAGCAGAGTCTGATCTCAGTGCACTGCTACGTGAGATACATACAGGCGAGGCAACTGGAAAGCTCTAGGACCAAGTGAAAACCAGATGTTATAAATGGAGGCTGTACCAATGGGCAGCCATTTTGGTGAGTCTTCTCCAGGCATGATCTGATTTTTGTTTAACACCAGTGCTTTAAACATAGGCATTTCTTCCTTGAATGAATCTTGAAAACGGTAGCTAAGTTCACTTGCAAAATTCAACTCTTGTTTATTAAAAAAACTATTTTTTTTTGCAGAAACCTGAATAAAATACTGTTACTGTATCGCTTGTGACTGCTTTTTGCAGAGTACAGTGCTATTGTCCTCCACCCCCGTGAAGTCTGCATCTCCAGTCCCCCGCGCCGCCCCGCGCAGGTCCCTGTGGAATGCATTTGCACACGAACATTCACTAGCAGCTGGTTGGCTTGGGGTTTGTTTTCCTCAAAATTCAAGTCAACAGCTGATTGGCAGAAGGAGTCTATCTCCAGTCTGATTGATTGGCAGGAGGAGTCCATCTCCAGTCTGATTGATTGGCAGGTGAAAGAGAATGAGAGAGAACTTCAAGCAAGGTCAAACTCTTGGCAAGAGCCTGCTCTGTAAGAAGTTTTTAATGCTACGGATGGGTCGAACATCATTCTGGTGTTTTCGCCGCTCAATGAACGAAGTCAGTCTGGATATATCAATGCTGTCAGCACTTTTGCTATTCCCCAGCTGCAGCCATTGCTCCTGGAGGGCCAGTGCAGCCGAGGGACGCTTAGCTGGGTCATCCTGAAGCAGGAAGCATACAAAATCTTTGGCCTTCTGGCTAACTCCTTTGAAGTAGTCATCTGGGAAACTAAAGTCTAAGCGGCAAATATTCAGGCAAGTTTCCTCTACACTTTCATCCAGGAAAGGAGAGACGCCACTAAGAAGGACATAAGTGAGCACTCCAATGCTCCAAACATCTGAAGTGAGTGAAACAGGATTTCCAAGGATAATTTCAGGAGCTGCAAACTCTGGGTTTCCAAGTAACTGGTGGATATAATACGTAGTATTGAGCTGGACTGCATCTCCGAAGTCAGCCAGTTTTATTGTTGGCTTAGTGGAACTCTGGTCCACCAAAATATTTTCAGGCTAGAAAACATAAAAGCAAAAGTTAAAATATCTTTTTTTCAAGTCAGTCTAACACACATTTAATGCTCCAACTTAACTGCTTCCCAGCCAGTGTGGTCAGCTCTAGAACATAAACAGCTGCACGCTACAGGGATTACTGCTGAAGCTCTGCAAAGCTCTCAGGCAGTCTTACCAAGGCTTCCCCAGACCAACCAGCAGGCAGGTTCTTGCCTACTGCAGCATGCAATGAATGTGCTTCAGCTGCTGGCACTGTATTTTTTGCTGGAAATATAGTTCTGCCAGGTAATACTTCAGTTGTTCACAACAGCAGCTTTGCAAAACTTCACACAAACTGTGTTTCGAAACTTAAGGATCAGCAATTACAAATACAGGGTGAATAAACCAACTGTGCAATTTGTGTCATGACAGAGACAACAAAACCCTTGCATTTAAAGACTGGAAGACTTTGTAGAAATTTGCATGATGCTTTCAACAAAATCCAGCTTTCTTTGGCAACTCTTTAATGTAATGCAGCTGTACAGATGGAAGACAAGCCCTGTTAGGCGAGTATGGCAGCAGATCCTGTTGGATGCACATGACTTCAAGAGAACTGCCCCATTATTGTTGAGCTGAAAGCAGAATTATTTCTACAGTTTTATTTCTGAAGCTACTGCTGGTGAAGCTGTAATCTCTGCAAAGTAAGACCAACTTACCTACAACTAATTTTTACTTAGTTCATCTCTGTGTACCCTGAGACCAGAAAAAGTACTGGTGAACTCTGCAGAGCACACTAGGGAAAATATAATGGTATGAAGACCCAGACCTGGTTTTGCTTGGAAAACAGAAGCACATGGAGGGAAGAAGCTCAGGCTCTTTTTGCTTTTTCTCACCATGAACCCATTTGGCTAAAGACACCCTGCCTACAAAGATGACTTGTCAATGCTACAATTCCTTATTATTCATATACAGGTGGAAAAAAAAGTGTAAAGAGTAAGGTTTTAATTAATATTCACATTAAGACCTTCATACTTAGTTTTTTTTACTGGAATGCATCAAACCCTTGTGGCTCAAGTAATACTCAAAGTGAAGAACAAAGGCTCAAAGAGGCATCATTCATGTAGATATCACAGCCCTCAAAGAGCAAAGATGAAAAACATTTTTGCAGCAAAAGAGGAAAAGCAGTCTCTTTCACAATAAACTCTAAGCTTCTTGAGAAAGAAATGGATTTCTGCAAGTTTATCAAAAGTAAATAAATAAATGAATGAATGAATGAATAAATAAATATCAAGCAAAACTTCCTGTCACCAATCATTTCCAGCACAAAGGGCCACATGGGGCAAGCGAGCTATAAGGATAAATCATAGAGAATTGAAAGTTTCTGCTTTGCTGCTATGAGTGATCTAAAGAATTTGGGGATGGAGCCCCAAGCCATATTTTTCATGAGTCTCAAAGCATTCCGCAGTTCTATGTTCCCAGCTGCACGTTTTCTAAAAGAGGGAGATTTTTATCCCTGGAATGATGCACACTGCCCAGAATGCCATTAACACCTCACCTTTAGGTCCAAATGTGCTATTCTGCAGTTATGAAGATACTGCACAGCTTCCAGAATCTCTCCCAGGTAGAGTCTGATCTTCCCTTCTGTGAGGTTTCCCCATCGCACGACGTAGTCTAGAAGGCGACCCTGGTCAGCCCTGTTAGAATTGCAAGGGTTGTATTTTGGATTAATCCATGAATCAGAACTGAAATAAAAACCTAACAGGCTACAGACTACAGGAATAACTGCAGCCTGAAGCACCTGGAAGACAGCGGATTAGGGTATGAAGAGGAGATTTCACATCAAGCTACCAGATCACAACATTCCTAATTCACTTTTGCAGCCATTTGATATAAAAATATTGCTGAACCTTCAGACTAAGATAGTCATCCATGTATCATTTTAATATCTCTATTTGGTCCCTTCTGAGTAGTCAACATTTTAGTAACAGCATTAGAAAACTGCAGTATTTTACTGAGGTGCTTTGAATCTTCTATGAAATCTTAGAGCTCCTTATTCATTAACTACTATGCTCCAGAAAGTCAGCTGTGAAGACTGCATTTACAGATAATTTAGAGTCCACGCACATTTCTAACACTAGTATGTAGTTGGTGGAGGTCTCAAAGGTATCGAGAAGGCCAATGAGCTGGGGATGCTGGAGATTCTGCATGACTCCAAGTTCATGGGTAACCTGGTCTCGCTTCATCAACTTCTTATTCACAAACTTAGTGGCTACTGCGCGCTTGGTTCCCTTCTGGTCACACTTCTTAACGACAGAAAATCTGCCCCTGGAACACAACAGTGAAAGGAAAGAATTAACCGAGAGATGCAGTAAGGACACACTTTTACTTGAAAGATATACTCCAAAATATCTAATTTTAGACCTCTAATGTTACCCTTACAGAAAAGTTTCTGGACATGATAATTTTCAGTGAATGCATCTACTGCAAATTGTGTCCATATAAACCTGACAGAGATCTGTTATATGACATTTGCAGACAACTTGTCAGAGTAATATCCAGCTTTCCAAGGTCATCATTAAGTTGGACAGCTGTATATTCTACATGACTTATTTTGCCCATTTTCAGACTTCTTCTGTCTGTAATTTTCATACTCTAAATAAGAAGCTTTAGGAGAGCTTCACTACAGAAGCAGTGTCAGTCACTGTAAGGCATGCTTTAAAAAAATAAAACCCTTAACCTATTATACCACTTTAGCCTAACTGCATTCTGTTTATGCAGTGCCATCTAGTGCTGGTAAAGCTTTCACTTCCTCGCTTCTATTTAATCCAACAAAATTCTGGCCTCTTAGGCACATACATTAAGTATTTTTCAAGCAGAATTTAGTTTTTGAAAGAGAAGTCAATGATTTGATATAGACAGCTTTGGAGATCAGCATACAGAACGCACCTGCCAAGCTCAGCCACTTCACTGTAGTGGGCATCAAAGTTGTCTTTCCAGATTACCATGATCCCATCACTTCCAGGACCTAAACCAACAAAAAAGAGAAGGACAATATGTCCAAGATTTAATATACTCAGATCCCTTGGCTATGAGAGGAATCAGCCCATCCTGTAAATCCTAGTATGACACACAGGGTGGCAGCAGGACAAAGTGGATTACCCGCCAAGGCAGCCCAGCCAATGCAGCAGAGCAAATTCTGTAGTGGAACCAATTCAGGTACAGTGGGAACTGTCTGTACAGCAATGAGTAACCTTGGCAATGTGAGTGAAACAGTAAAAAGGAAAGACATCTTATATTTCATCTCATAATCAATAATACACCTGCCACAGGGAAAAAAAAAAACCAGAGCCAGGCAGTGTAGCAGCTACCTTAGAAAGCAACTCTCATTTTTCAGAAAACACTAGTATAAAGACCAAAATTTCATTTTCAGCCTCTTTTATATATTGCAATATACTCATCCTAGGACTTAGCGACTGTCTGTCTTGGGTCAGTGAGCAGGAAATGCCTGAAATAATCACTACCCCAATGTGCTGGCAGTAAGGAACTTACTGTGGCTGCCAATAGGCACAGCTCAAAGTGGCACCACTGAATATAAACCCCAAAAAATTCCCAATGAGATTTGGAAGGGACACATTTTTCACAGTCTGGTTTAAAATTCCAAGAAAACAGCAAAGCTCTTTGAAAAAAAGGGAAGAAAGACTACATTTTGGAGAGTTTTGGGGCAACTGTTTAAGTCCCTGTATCAGCTAGGACAGACATACACAGAGAGCAGCACTTTATATCTTGGGTTTTTTTAAGTGAGTCAATTTGAGACAGAGCCATTGTACTAAAATCTATGAATTAATTCTCAGCAATGGAAAAATATATGGGCCTCACAATGGACTAAAGGACCCAGATAGTATCAACTGTTATAAACTGCTTGTAAGAAAACCTGTGATCCTGCTGTATTTTCCCTATTTCTAAAAATGGAGAATTATGAACAATTAGGAGAAGAATAAGTGAATGTACAAACACGCACCAAAACTTATCACTATGTCACCAAACGCATCAAGTAAAAATCTTTTTTCTCCTTTGCTGTCTGTCCCCAGAACACAGGCATTTATTCCCTCATTAACATTCAGGTTGCCTCGCTTCAAGTACTGAAATAATTTAACTGTAGATCAATGATGCAAAGACAAGAACTAGTTGTATTTTCTCCTAAACACTATGGCTTTACAATTCAAGCAAAGGAGAAAAATAAATTACAAAGTAATGCTACTCTCTTCTAATCTGTACACTTTAGAAATTACGTTAGCACAGTAATATTCATTGAGACTAAACGAAGAATGCCGATGATAAATGATTTCATCAGTGTGTTTGAACCAGTACCAGCAAAGTGAATGCATATTGATAGTACTGTGGAATGTGTGTATGAATCTCTAAGCAGCGACATCCTAAAAGTGCATCTACTCCTGTGAAAACATGCAGTACATTAGAGGTAAAAAGTCTTGCTATGATACTCCTTTAACAAAGGGGTGCCCAAGAGCTGAGCTTTTCTTTTTACTTATGGGTACCAGAGACTTTGACTGTAACTAGGCTCGAGAAGAAGTCAGAGACAGGCGTACCTAAAACTCGTAGACTGGCGGAGGATGAAACCGAACCCATGTCGTTTGCAGCTATACACGTGTAGATACCATCGTCGTCCGCAGTGACGCCAACGATCTTCAGCGAGGCCTCTCCCAAGTCACTGCAGAACACAACGGCAGCTGTTAACTTTACAGGCATTTCACAGACCTTAAGCTACGAACATCAGACAAAGTTAGGTCTTTTCATAGATGGATATTGTTTATACTTCTTATTCTGCAGCCCTTATCTCTCTCTGGACCAACATTACTAACCCTGCCCTGCCATATCAGAAGCGTCCATCACAGCCTGAGTACTTTGTGTTCATCAATTATCTTGGAATGTCCTACAGATTAGTAGAAAAACATCCTGACTGATACTCTGTCTCACCATGTCCCAGGCTCCCCATGTTGGAAAAATCAAGTGCTTCCTATTTCTTCTCCTTCCTTTACCTACTTCAAGTTTTCAGAAGCCTTATCGAGACAAACATCCATCACTGTTCTTTCTGAAAGGTTCATTTCCATGCATGACTCCCATGAAGTATCAGCTGATCTATCATTTGTGCTTTCAGAACATTCACCCCTTTTAAGAGAGGGCTTGCCCTTCAACACAAAAGGCACACTTCACCACAGCTCTGGAGACTTTAGAATCTGGGAGAAGGAGGATGGGGGGAAACTAAAAAGCACTTAAGGTTACTCTGCTCCAGGGCAGTGACAGCATTAAGCTATGTAAGACCAGAGCAGAAAGACTCTGCAGGCTCTTCCTTAAACTTTTTCACGGTTCAACCACCCGTTTTGTTCGATGGTTTGTCTAAAAATTTCTACTTAAAGCTTCCTCTGTGCAATTAATTTCCAGTACTTTGACTCCCTGCCATGGAGATGAACAGTAGATAATTTAATTTGCAAGTCACTTACAAGTGTGAATACTTGGCAAGTCCTTCCTACACTTTTCACCTCTAGGCTCAAACTAGCCCTAATATTGTCTTGTCTTGTTTTTTTCACAAAAAGGCATATTTTCAAGATTTTCTATCATACTTAATGCTTTCCTTTGGATTCATCTCAGTTACTGCAAGTCATTTTACTGACTGAACCAGAAACTACTTGCAATTGTTTTCACCGCACAATTTCAGGGAATGAGAAAAGGAAGGTAAATTTTAGGAACAGAGGAAGATGACACCCTGCCCCAGCTCAAGCAAGATTTCAGGATTGTTCCTAAAAATCCGTCAGCCACAGCCAACATGACTTACTGGATATAATTCTGTAACAGTAATGAGTAACAGTGAATAAAACCTAGCAAATTTAACTTTCACAAATCTCACAACAGCCCTGGATACACTAGTAAAGCTGCCACACTGTCTTTGTCTCCCCAGTTAAAAACTAACAAAAAACCCAATGAAAAGAAGAAGCAGGAGCAGCAGGAAGTAAAGAACAGTACAACATGCCATCAAGTTTTCACAAAACAACCCCTCATTCTGCATTAAGAGCATACTTCATATAGAAGACCTTTTTTTACTGAAGTTAACTCATTAAACTGAAGTTACTCATTAAACTACATTTCCTGTGTATAAAAGAATGCTTTCTCAGAAAAAAAAAATCTTTTTTGACCTGCAGTTTCCCATTCCAAAATAACACGGTTTCTCCTATTAATCAGGTGTTTGAGTTACTAGTTATTCTGTTAAGTTCTATCACAGCAAAGCTAAAACCAGACAAAAGTGTTAATATCCATGCTCAACAATGAAGAGTGATGTTTCCACATCAGTAGGAAGCAGAGGCTTCTTTGCAAAACACTGTAGTGTGGTCTGAAAACTTGTAATGGAAATAAGGGACTGGCAGGGTCTGTCACTGGCATGTCACAACACACTGTTCTGTTTCAAGGACCAGGTCAGTGTGACAGAACCACAATGGCTTCTGCAACAGCTAATCAGAAATAGCAGAATAATTTTATTTTGTTTCTAAAAATTAACTGAATATGACATTTTGTTACCCCAGCCATACACAGAAGTTACACAACATTTCTGGAAAAATCTCAGCTGTAAAATATTTCTGTCTGAGAGTGACCCTATCCTCTTGCTCAAAGCCAAAAGCTGTCCTGTACCAGGGGTGCAAATTAAAAATGTAACAGTTTCAGCAGTTCCTGTTGAACATGACACAAATTACCTGTATGAAATGCTGTGATGACCGTCATTGCTCAGTGTATTATGATCAGGACCTTTCCAAGTAACTGAAGCCTTGGGGCGACCACAGATTTTACACCTAAGCACGATGGTCTCTCCTGTCTCACATGTTACCTCACTCAATGGAATTAAAAACTCTGGGGGAACTGGAAAAGGAAAATTAATAGCATTAGATCACCTGAAGCAAATACATTTAATTTCTATTCCTTGCACTCTTTTCTATTAGACAAAGTAGTACTTTACATTCCCAAGGTGTATATATCCCTCTACCCTTGGAGCACATCCATGGTTAGGATCCTTGCTGGGGCTCTGCAGAGCTAGTGGATTCTTCTCTACAAGAACCTGGAAACAGCACTACTGCTATGCCACAGATAATCCTGAGGCCTACCATGGCTTCAGGATTAACCACCCAGTTAATAAACACCCAGTTTATGGCAGGCTGATGAAAGCCTACAGTGAGAAGAATTTAAGGATGTGCTCAGCTAGACTATCTTTATATCCAGCTAAATTTTCAAAAGGGAACACAAAACACTTCATCCAGTAGTAGTGCTTTCCCTTTTCCACAGGTGAAACTCAAAAAGTTTGTTTCTGTGTATTAAGCTAAACCCCAGTTTGGCTCTGACCCCAAATGGCCATTATCTTTGTCCTGGTCAGCCTGTGCACTGGAAAGGTCCTGGATGCTCCCTAGGGTGCAAGGTTAAAAATAAAGCAGCTCCAATTCCTGGTCTTGTGCTTTTGCAAATTCAGCAAGGCCCAGCTTCCACACAGAACACATCCTATAGTCCTTGTGTTTTATGTTGTTTTGGACTTGTGAACAAAAAAGTGTTCCTTGCATCTTAAAAAAGAAATATGATGTCTTTCATTCCATCTTATCTAAAAAGAGGCTATGTATATTTTTACAGAAAGCACTTAGTCCCTAACATAATTCATATCAAGCAAATAATGTTTTAATCAAATTATAGTGACTGAAACTTTTAAAAATTAAAGTAACTTACCATCATAAATGTAATTGGGGTTGAGAAGCTGGAAAGGAGAAATTAAAGAATTAATATCCTGGTAATCTTATAATAACTTAAAGAATGGCAGAAAACCAAGCACAGAGATGGATCAAAGTTAGCTGTACCTACAAAATGCAAGAAACATCTCAATACCACCATTTCTGCATCACTCTATTCATTGTGCAGTATCTTTTTGGTGTATGATGCCCGCAGGCTCAAAGGTTATAACTTCCTGTTTCCAGATTTGGCAAAGATTGTCCATTAAAGCCATTGCTGCCTTTGATTCCTTCCTGTGAAGTTCTGACGGAAGCTACTTTTAAAGAAATCCCAACCCAACTTCTTTTGGAAACTACATCTTTGAACACTTACCTTTACAGAAACCTTGTTGGCAAGTCCTTCTCGGGATTTGCGATAACCATTTTCTAGCTTGCCTTCCCTTTTGCCGTCTTTATCTTTTTTCTCAGATTTCTTCCTTAATCGGAGTGCTGTGTGCCAAGACGTTGACTTCCTGAACACAGAACGTGAAACTCTGATCAATTCTTTTCAACTCTCTGTTATGTGCTATACTATCTAGTTTCAAATGCCATTGGAAAAGTATGTCAAAATGTAATTTCTATGTATTACAGTATGGTAAAATGAAATAAATTAAGTATTCTATAAGAGATGCCACCCTCAGCTAAAACTGTGAACAAACTAGCAATGTAGTTGTAGTTCAGGATTCCTTGAAATCATTGCTTGTATAGTAAACTTGCTATATGAAAATGCAAACTGTCAATCAAACTGAGCAACATTCAGTATGAAACCCATACCAAATACAGCCTTACAGAAGCTTTGCACAAGATTCAAACTTTGAACTTTAATACAATTTCTTCCATTGCAGATATGAGAGAGTTGTTCCTAGCATGCAGTCATTTTCAAAAGGTTTGTGGCTTAAAGCAGAGATCTAGGAACTCTGAAATCTTGTTTCACTTGAACAAACATTCCCTGTTTTCCTAGACAAAGGTGTCTAGACTGGTAACTCATTCTATTAAATAAACAAGTTAAAACTAATTATTGCTCCTCTTAGATCAGGCATTCTTTTCCCAGAAGACTGGGATATTGCAACCTTTTAATAAAGCATAGGTGCTCCTGGATTCTTCTTACTTGCTTGTATTTTGAAGTTTTCTAAGGGCCTCTCAAGTACTCATTCTGCTTGCTGTTAATTTATTTCTCAATGATCACATCAACTTTTGGCCTTAAAGGTTGAAAGCCTTCTCTAAATTGGAAGTTTTTTCCCTTCCTCCCCTTCTACACAGCCCCAGGCACTCACTTGATGGTTCCATCAGGGTTATCAATGATGATTGCACTGGTATGCCCCAAGACATAGCCGGGAATCCAGCCCTCGGCTGCGGGGCACTGATCAGTGGCGGCTCTGAACACCAAAAACATGTTCTGTTGGTTGCTGGCTAGAATCTGCACGACCTCTCCTTGGTAGACATTTATCTCATCCTCCTTCACTGCCGTGTAATCGTGTGTCACCAGCATGGTGGAGATATTGCTACTGCTGCTACTTTCACTCTGCAAGCGTCAAGCAGAAGCAGAGAGAGCGGGGAGAGAAAAAAGAGAATCAAGTTTAAAACTCATGAAGAAGATAGGCTGTTTTTGGCCTGTTACATTACCTACCTAATCCACTTGGTTTAAACTGTAGTCAAAGAAAAGAGCAATGGTTTCTCTTTTAAAACTGCCTGTGTCTCTATCTTGTGCATTAGTCTGATATTTGAACATCTTCATGTACTGCTACTGCACAAATTTATTTCCAACACAGTTACTCAATATAATTTCCTTTAACTAAGAGTCAATTTATAAATCTCATATTCGTCTTCCTTTCAAGCTCAGATACTGAACCTTGCATCTTCATCAGGCATCAAAATTACAGTACAAGCATGTAATACAATTCCTTGTGATCTTGTAAGTTCAGTTTCAAAATCATATTCATTAGCTCATAATCACTGGAAATTTCAACAATGAAAAATACATGAAGTCTTTCCTAGCACTATTTGTCAGATCTCAGACACCAGCCTTCTGCACACAAAACATGACAAGGTACAGAAGAATAAAACAGGGTTTTGACAGCATCTCTCAAAACCACAAGAATTATCTCTGGTTGAATCTGTATGATCAGGTTTATTCCTTTAAATGCAGAGGATGAAGTAAATTACTGAAATACTAAATTATTAATTTCCTGGTCAAAACAGACCCACTAAACTATAAGAACCTTTCTAATTGATTATTGACTATGATAGCTGAGTGTTGCTACCTGTTTATCATACACTCTCAACTACTGTTCATGATTTTGTTCATTTCCCCAGCAAGCACTTGTGGACAGCTAATTATGGCTGAGAAGGTGTACATTAAAAATCATGTTACTCTCAGAAGAAAAAGCCTTCTCCTGACCATGAACCTACCGGAAATAATTATTTTTTTAAAAGTAAGATAAGACTATTTTGTCCATTTGCATGTATTCTATAGATGAGGTTTAAGAAATGGAAGTGTGAAAACTATTACCAGATTTCACAACCTACTCCCTCAGTTATTATTTCTTTCTTGAAACAAGTTAGAAACAAGGTGCATGACCTATTAATGATGTGGCATGAGGTGTGTGTGTGTGTGTGTGTGTGCCTGTCTTTTGTCTCTGCTCTTACTTCAAGCTGTTTCAGGTCACTCAGTACCAGTGAGGGCTCAGAAGCAGCTGAGCTGAAGAAGGAAATGAGCACCCAGGTCCTGGGTTCTCCTACTGCTTATAGGCTGTAACCACATTAGTACTACTCATGAGCTAGCAGCCAGTGGAAAGCCTGGCACACAGGATTAAAACAGTGCCATTTTTTCCCTCAAAACTGTAAAATATCTCCCAAATACTTCTCAAATCTCAAGGAGATGCAGTGGGGGTCAGTTGACAGCATGGTGCACTGGGAGGCCTGAAAAATGCACTCGCTTGCAATCTGCTATAGGCCTTGAACAAGTCACTCCATCCCTCTGTGCCTGTGCTTCCCTGAGGACTCTGGCTGAGAAACCAAGACATTTGGAAAGGAACAGTCTCATATTACTCATTCACAGCATGTTCAGCACACCGAGGCTTAGGTTTCCAATGACTATGTACATTTTATTCTAGCTGGACTGTTATATTCAACTGAGTGACTCAAATATTTTTTTTGCCATATTAGGACGATGAAACATATGCTACCTCAGTGAGAAAGATCTCATTGTGGATTGTAACTCTGCTAAAGGATATTTACATTAATTTCAGATGTTGTATATCCAGTGGGAGAACTCATTTTTTCCTACTTTAGAGGACCGCCTGCATGGCCCTTTGTATTAGTAAGTCCTTTCTATGATTCAGGCAAACTAGGAACAGCTGAACCAAACAAATTAAGTCTCATTTTCAGTGAATATTTAAATTAGGATGACAACTTGCTACATTCTTTTACCTAGAAGAGAAGCAACTCTATTTAAAAAAACAGCTTTGCTGACTCCTCCTCATTATAGGGCAAGATGAAGGGAAGCTGAAATATCAACCTAAGCCTCAAACCTTGCCCCTCACACCATTCCTGAACATACTGTTTCTTAGCATGCAGCAGAATTTGTTTAACTGCAAGAATGACCTTTCTGTAACATAACATTTGTTTTTGACATTTAAGTCTTGAAGGATCATATTAAACTCCGAATATTTCTTACTTTCAACAGGGACAGTTAAATCTGTTAAATAAACAACTGTCTGGTAACTACTAAGTGACAAATGTTGTTGAGAATGTGTTTATACCAGAATTCATTCTCACCACAGAAAGACAGCCTTTCCTTTTGCCTTGCAAGGAAGTAATTATTCTTGCACAGTTAATGTTTTCTTACTGCAAGTTCTTCTGGTCATCACTGAGCTCAACTATGGGATCAGAGAAGGATCTACAAACAAAATATAAAAAATTCCTCCCATATTCCTCAACTAGCAAAACCTATTCCTTTTTCTTCTTAAAGTAACTTTTCCTCAAGTAATTGACCACAGCCATATGTGCATATAAATATACATACACAAATGGTTAAATTAAAATAAACTTTCACAACCCATTCTCTCCAGCTTGTTCAATGTGGTGTGAAATCCCGCTGATTGGTCTAGAAATGAGGTTATAAATAAGGACTTATGGCCCATCTCAATTACCAGACTAAAAGAGTTATATAGCTGTGAACATATAGTTGTGAAGCAGAAGGCATGCATTCCAATGTTACGTTTTACAGTGAGATAAAAACAAGCAATGGTGTCTTTGCTGAGATAGTATCAAACTCCAAATGTTTTGAAAACTCAGTGCCATCCCATCTTTCCTCATCTCTTTTTTTAATGGAACAACCTGAATAAGTATTATGCAAGTACCACCATCTTGATTCACATACTACGCAGTAAATGCAAAATACTCAACGTACCCCAGATATTGCATTATATCACATCACATCACATTTTGCTAGACTAAAGGTAAAGACAAGACAGAGCTAAACCAAATAAAAAGCTGAAGGAAGATCAGGATAAAAATACAAAACATGCAAAGCATAATTTTTTTTTCTTCTGAAGCTATAATAAAAGTAAGTATAAGAACTAAAAAGTCAAGAAAGCTTTGTGTGTTAAACAGTTCTACAAAGAAATGCATGCATTTAAAAAAGGTCCAGCAAGTTAGGTGATTTGCAAAACTGGTATTGCATACCACGTGTGAGAGAGTGGAAGAACAAACATTCATGAACACAATGCTTAGTGAGAGAAAAATCAAATGTGAGTTTAAAAAGAAAGGCACCATAACCTGCCTACCACATCCATGGCAAGTGCCTCAACCTTTTGCTTTATTTTTGCACATGCCCCTGTGATGGCTGTGTTGCTTTCCTGGTGGACGTCATTAGACATAATGTAGATTCTGTTGATAGCCCAGATTTCTGCACAAACACACCAAATGCACACTAAGAGGTTGAATCTCCAGGAACCTGAAACCAGTTCTTCTTACAAAGGAGAAAAGACACTTGGAACGGGTAATTGTTTTGGTTGTAGTAGAAGCAGGATTATTTTCTCTAGGTTTTGTTGGCCTATTTTGAGTGGATTGCAGAAAGCTTCCTTGATCAAACACAGGATTTAAAAAGAGATTGTTGTACAACAACTAAAGCTGAGAGGGAGGAAAAATGAATCAATAAAAAAATAAAAATCAAACAGCCCAGGGAATGTAGATGTCTCCACGAAGTTTAAACTCAACTGGACAATGGTGGCAAATTTGTGTGTGAAAGGTAAAAAAGCCCCAAGGCAATCTGCCAAAATCTTGAAGTCAGATTTAAGTGCTGGCACAATGCATACCCCAAGGTGCTCTGGCTGCCACACTTTGGCATAATGTTAATTATGTGCCTTCAAATTAGAGACGAAAAAAGCAAGGACAGCAAGTTAGTAGGTATCAGCCTAGTGATCTGTGTTTTCAGCAGAGGCAGAAATTGCATCTAATGTTAGCAGTTGCTTTTGTGTCTGTATACATAGCCACGTCTGCATGTATACACACACACAGGTAGACACTCTGGGTTTTTTAATGCGCAGAAGATACCGGAACAGTTGATTATTTCAGAGCAGTACAGCACCGGAGAGCCAGGAGTTAGTACGGAGAATGATGGCAACGCACAGAAAGGGAGCATGGAAGGTTTTAGAAGAGCTCGCAGGACAGAGGTGCTCCGCTCTTACCCCATTACTCTGGGTGGAGTGAACTGACTGCTCGCTGGTCGAGGAGCATGTGCTCATGCGGTCTGTGTCCTTGCTGTGTGAAGAGTGGCGGTGGACCTGCCGCTGCAGGGAGTCATTGTCCCCAGGGAAAGTGAAGGAGCCAGGGCGGCTGGCAGGGGATGCTGGGATGGAGCTCCAAAAGGAGCCCTTCTGCAGGGGGCTGCTGGGTGGAAAGGTTTCCTTGCCAAAAGGAGAAGGGAAAGTCGTGGATAGAGGAGAGTTCATTGGCGAGATGGCTCCTGGCCTTGGCTTCCCAAGCGTCAGTGATCCTATGCTGTTTCTTGTTCGACTGTCCTCTGAGATTCCACGTGAGTCTTTCTGGGCTCCATCAGCTGAGCCAGAAATGTTTCCTGCTGTCTTCCTGGGACTTTCAATAACTTTCATCTTGGGAATCTGTTCAGCTTCTCTCTGAGGACCATCCGGCTCTGCACTGGGAGGGTGCCTGTCTGGCTGGCTCAGGCCAGTTTCTAAGGAGGTGTTGTAGTGTGGCAGGGAGTGATTGTGAATGGACATACCTGACATCTTGTCTGCCTCTGCTTGGGCCGAGGCTGCAGAGGAGACCAGGACTGGGGAATGGTGTCTGACAGGCTGGGGGATCCGGGATGGCCGGCTACGGCTGGAGCTGGGGATGCCACTACAGCTGCTGGGGCCGCCGCTGTTACTGCTGCTGCTCCCGCCGCCTCCACCACTGCTGTGGTTCCTCTGGTACTCGATCGGGGACGTCAAGGCTGCAGTGGGGGCGAGGGGGGAGGCGGTCAGGGGAAGGGGGGCAGGAAAGGGAACAGGAACAGTTTAAAACAGACATGTCTACTGGCAAAAAGGAGAGTGCTGTTCAAATAGATTTCCTTAGCAGTGGAAAGATGCCACAGACTTCAAGTCACTTTTCTGTGTCTAACCTTCGTGACCTGCTGTATCTACCTATATTAAAGATTCAAAATCTGAAACTAAGAAGAAATGTTTTCCTCTAGGATCACACTGTCAGTCAGCAGCCAAGTTGGGAAAAAACAGGAGTAACTCCAAATTCTCTGCTTGTTGCTACTCATTACAAGTGTTTAAAAAAATCAAGTTTGGGACAGTAACTGATAGATATAAAAAATACAACATGAACCTTCTAGTGTCACAGCAGACAACACCACCTATTTTTCTCCTGCATGAATGTTGTTGCCACAGTAAGACACGACAACAATGGTTACCAAAATAACAGAAGCAAAACATATTCTGAATAGATGCTTAAAATTCCACTTGGGTTTAGCCTTTAAAGGCTTGCATTTGCTTAAAAGGGGTACACAAGCTCTCAACGGATGGCACCTATCTTGATTCACTCCTACAAAACATTTGGAAAATTTCACCAAGAGAACACCCTGTAAATTCAGACTACCACTCTTATAATAAATGCAAGCATCTGTTCTGAAGCACAAATGTGGCACATATCCCCCAACTGTTCTGGATTAGCTCAGGAAAAAGGCAACTTGCAAAACATTTCAAAGCCAAGAAAAAAGAGATGAGAGAAAAGTCATCCAATTATGAACTTCCAGTAAAAGAAAATAATTTACCATTTAAAAAGTTGCGCTGGTTTTCCAAAATTTGGTTAATTTCATGGATCCATAACTGGCGGACTCCCGGACTGGCAGAATGCAAAATAAAGGTCTCCGTGACATCGCCCGTTCTTGATGTTAGTGCAAATTTACATGGATCGCTGTCCACATTTTCCTCCAGGGAAAGGCAACTCACCTTCAGAAAAAAAAGATAACTTTATGTATTTTTTGAGACACACACACCTTTAAAATCTCTTACTTAGGAGCTTAGGGTCAGATCTTCAAATGATAACCACTCTTTCCTTCAGTAAAACAATACCATGAAATGAAGTACTACAGTAAACTAAGGATTACTGTACATCTTACTGACAAACTGTGCCTGAACAATCTCCAGCAGGTCAGCATGGTCCAGTGTTCTCCATCCCTCACTTTCCTTTCAGATTAGTTAAAATGCTGAGCCTGCTATGGACCTCTCTGTACCACAGCCCCCCACCAAAGGCTTCAGCTGCAGATACAGCAATGCCTTGGACCAGGCTGCTCAGCCAGAGCTATGAAGAGCAGCTCAGGCAGCAGGCTGAGCACCAAGGTGAATTATGGCAAGCAGGGTCCACCCAAAACACTGCATGAGGGCTGCTGGGCCCTAATATTATCCGGTTTTTTTCAGAGAACGCTTGAAGTGGGGAAACATTTTTTTGTTTGAGGAAGAGCTGACATAGGTAAGGAGGTTGCACTACTTACAAATGTTATCTACGTATTTGGGTATCAGGATAGAAAAAGTTATTATCTGTGACTGCAATGTGGTGTACACATAACACAGAGCTGAAAACTAAACTCTTTGTTAATTCACTTGTCCAGTGCTTTGTGCAAGAACTCCTCCTTTGATATGCTTCACGCAGGACACATCAGTACTGGGGTCCAAAGATTGCCACTTAACATCGCAGTGAGAACAAATTTGGTAGGAAGCAATTTCAGGAAATGACTGACACCTCATTGTGCTCTATGATTGCACATCTAGATGTCATCAGTGACTCCCCACAGAATGAGAAACTGTTACCTTAGCAGAGTTTGTGCAGGGGACACAAAAGACTCACACACAACAGTTACCTTGATACTGTTTTTAAACAAGAATCCGGGCATGGAGAAACCTTTCTTTTTATCTAGCAGCTCACTGAAAATGACGATCTGCTCAAACAGGAAGACCCGTCTCTCCTTGCAGCGTGGCAGAAGTCCTGCATCCTGGTCCGTAACCAAGAATGTATCCTGGAGCAGGAGCTTACCCTGGGCTACAATTTTACCCTAGACACAGAGGCAAGCAGAAACACATTTAGTGCAATTCTTCATTTCTTTCCCCAGTCAACCTTTTTGAGCACATGCTCATGCCAGATAGCTTTGTATAGTTCCCACCTTCTGACTGTCACTAACCATTATATATTCCTTTCTCCTCCTATACACAAGATATTTTTGTGCTCTTTCTCAAAAAAACAAACACCAAAAAAACCTCAAACCAAACCAAAACAAAAAAACCAGACCAAAACCAAAAAATCCACTCCACCCTTTTCAATTCATACCACACTTTAAGGCTTGTAACACTAAGGCTTTCATTTTTCTAATCTCAATAACTCCAACAGTTACTCATATATTCTTTCAGGGTGCTGAGTAGGGGAAGAATTCAAGTTCATGTCTGCATCACAGAATACAAAGAGCTTTGCAAGTATAACATCTGACTGTGGCCTGGCTGATACATTCTGCTTCAATAGCCAATTTCCATCTATTCTAGACTTAGCAAAACAAGGACGGCTACAGTTGCCTCAGGTACATGATTGACCTTAGTGACTCCTCCTTTGCCTACACTGCTGAAGTCAGGTTTGCTCACCTGCTGATAACTGATTATTTCACTATTTTGCAAGCCTTTAGTCAACAAGGGAACTGTAGTAATTGCCCTTTCTAGCTTTTGCAGAAGGACTTACCTAGTATGACTGACACAGCAGGTAATGTTTCCCAGGAAAAAGTGCTTGGCAGGGTTAAGACTTGATTTTTCATTCACTGTTTTTTGCACCAGCTAACCAGATAGTGAAGGAGCACTGTACACATTTCTCCCCACAGTATTAATGGGTAATTTCTAGAGAACCCAACAAAATCTCTAAGCAAAACTCCAGCCAACTTACATCAAATCCTTGCAGGCGGCCAACATTCATCATGTCATTACACCGTTTTGGTACTATACACATGACCTCTACAGCTTTCTGTTCAAAACAAAGAAAAAGTCAAAGTCAAAGCTTTATTTTCCAAATGAGTTAGCAGCAGAAAATTTTGTTTCATTTGATGTAGTTGCTTTAGATCAGAAATGCAAGCAGTAAACATTTCTAATCACTTTCTCAGGAAGATCAGAAAAGGAAAGTGACTGCCAAAGCAAGAGAAGTTCAGAGTTAAAAGAATTCATATCACTAAGAGAAAATGTCTCAAGTACCTCTAGTTCTGTTGTGTCAAGATTAGCTTTTTTAGAATACTTGAGGAAGTCCTGAAAAAAAAAAGTAATATTTATTTTCACATTAATCATCAAGGAGAAATCTCAGAAAATCTGAATTTGATATCCTCTATCAGAATATGACAGACTGCAGAAGACACACAATTTGGATTTAGCTCATACAAAAACATACTCTAAGGCAATGACCTCTGTGCTACATGGAGTTGCTCTTCAGTAAACAGTTATAAGATATTAAAATGATTGCAGGTGTAGCTGGAGAAGCTGTGATGAGTCCCAACAACTTATATTGCTTTTATATCTGAAAACAGTTCAGAGCTCCTTCTCCCATTCCTATGACACTGGTACACATTTTAAACGCTTCCATGGCCTAAACATTTGGTCTTTAACTAAGAAAAAAAATTAATTTCTGCACAAGCCATCTACTGCAATTTTTTATAACTATCTGAATGAGCTCAGAAAATAATCACATGGCATTGCCTACAAATGTGGGTTCTGTTAGGGAATAGGGTGGAAAACCATCAGCAATAATTAAAAAAGAAAACATATCTTTTAACACATCTATAACATACCTGTTAACACAACTCATTCATCTCAACATCACTTTACCTTTAGTAACAGCTGGTATTTCATAATTCTCTGCACAGGTTTTATTAGCAAGTCCGTGAGCTGAAGTCTGTGGCCCAGACGTTGCTTTAGATCCTGAAAGTTGTAAAACAAACATTTTTGTTTGTTCAGTTAGAAAGACCTTTGTTTTGTTGAGTTAGAAACACAGCACTCATATCAGAATGTGGAGATACATATAGGTATATGTATATATATATATATAAACAAGGATGTATCAGTATTAATTGTTATCAGACCAAAAATTGGCAAAAGTCAGAGAAGAATCTAATCTTCAGTTAGCAAAAGCTGGAGTCTTTCCCCTTATCACCCTTGTTTCCAAGGTATTCCTTCTGCAAGCATCTTTCATCCCTTTTTTTGACAAGGCTGCAGAGCAAAAGGTAATTTTTCAGCCACAGGTTGTATATAGCCTATTTTCAACAGTGATTTCTGCTCATTCAGAATTGCCATTCCATATAAAATGCACTGGTAACTGCCTGGGATAAGGCTACTAAGGATAAGACTCTACTGATTAATTAATATCTTAGACCTAACCTTTAGTTTTCATCTCTAGGAGTCTGTATCAGATTTGAGAAATCAGAGCAGAAACAGCAATAAATTGTAATTTAAATCATTAACAACAATATCTGCTGCATTTTTTGTTTTGTTTTCTGGTTTGATCAACAGATTTGATAATCCTTCACCCCACTATCCTCTCTCAGGAACTTACCTCAAAAAACGTATCAATGTATTCTGAGACAATGTGCTCAGACTTTGGTTTGTTTTGGCAGTAAACTATGTACATGTGCAACCTTCTCTCCTAGAGGAACAAAAATACAGAATGATACATCATTATCAAGAAAAACACATGCCAGATTGAAACACAGTATTATTTTAAGAAGTACAGCAGTTCCAACGTATGAACTTAAAAATACCCCTTTAAGGAAAAGAAGCAGTTACATGTGCAGAAATTACAGATCTGAAAGCACTTTTATTTGGGAACACCATTATCGTTTTAGAAAGGCAATACAAGTGAAAAAAATTGCCACAACTATAAATCCTCCTGAGCAACAGGTGTTCAGAGATGACAGCTCAGCAGGTCTCTCAGTAAAGTTAAGCATGAAAATGGTTCTATTTTTCTTCTACCAAAAAACATGGGAAATTGGACAAGATGACCCCACAGTGATCCCTTCCAACCTTAACCATTCAGTGATTCTGTAATGGAGCCTTTGAAAGATAGTAATTTTTATTCTATTTTAATAATTTGATTATTATTCAAATTTATTAGAATAATTACCCCCTCTTGTTTATATGTACAGAACAGTTAGGAGAAAACTTTCATGTCTTTTATTTAGTATTGACTGTCCTCCTGGAGTTTGGGTGGGGATGCAGGTGATGAAGCCTGGAAATGGAAGCTCTAGTATTTTTTAACTCTGATTCTTTATTTTGTGCATGTGCTTTTAACACCAAAGCAACCAAGAAACAGAGAGAGGGAATAACTTCAGTCTTTAAGATTCATTCTTCTTTCCGATCACATTGCTAGGATTGGTTTGCTGTTAGACACTTTGCTTCCCAGTGACTTACAGAGTACTGACTGACCAGTGAAGATAAATGGTAAGAAAAAAATGAAAAAGTAAGATGGAGATTGGAAAGGACCCAGACTAAGAACAGGAACTGAGTCACTATGTTCTAGCTGATAGTCAGGGCTTTGGTAGAGGATGCTGTAATAGCATCACAGCTTGCCTTTCCATCTGGAGTGGTAAAGGTGCCTTTCAAAGACAACTCGATTAGAAATAATACCAGCAGAAAGTAAAACAGCAATCAGAAACAGGGAGAGCTACTTCCTACAGGTTTCCCGCTTTGCCAATGACAAATTCTCAGAAGAGGAAAGGATAAAGAACTAGAACACACTCAAAATGGAAGAAGAATGAGCCTCTTTCCTAGTTTTATTTCTCATATTCCATTCTAGTGCATGGATACCTGGGATTGCAAGGCAGGTGTCATATGAAATGACAATTTCCTTGCACTGAAGTGTAACTGAGTAGAGAAATAGGGCCCACATTCATGTTCCCCCTCCAAAGGAAGGTACTGGGGACAAAGACTAGAGCATTTACTTATACTATTTAAAAGCTCTTAAAAGCTATCTCGCCACCTCTTACAGTGAAGAACATTGTACAGCACTTTCTTAACTATGTTGTACTTAATAGTCAAACATGTTGGTCAGTAACAGCAACAGTTTGCCAATAAAGACATTTGCACTTACATGTTTAACAAACAGGGATCCCAGCTTTTCTGGATCTTCAAGGCACTTCTCCAACTCTCCTAAAAAGAAGCTGAACACAAACAGAATAAACACTTCTTTTTTTCTGACAGCACACATTATAGCAACAGGTAATTGCAAGGCAAAGTGGTCTTACTGTAAGGCAAGACACTTTGTGTCCCCTGCCAACAGCTTTGGATATTAATGTACGTCCAAACTGACAATGTTAACAATGTAATATTTCAATATAATTTTTTAAAAAGACAACCTGAATTCATGCCAAGATTAAAAATAAGCCCTGGTGTTCACTAATAGAATTATTTGATTTCGTATGTATTGATTGAAAGCTTTCCCCTTCCTAGTCTGAATGCCTGAGGTGCTAATACGGCCATGCTAACCACCCCTAACAAATTCTTTACACTGTATTTTTAGAGAGAAAGCAATGGACAAACTTCTGTACTTAATACTATCCATATTGGACATCCTCAGTTGAAATACTTCTATATATACACAAATATATATATATATGCATCTTTGTTTAAGGCAAATCTTCACAACAACATTTTTAAGTTGAATTTACATTTTTTACAACTCAAAGCACAAAACCAGCTACATTTAATTTGTATCTGAATATTTGAGGAAATAAAGTAACTTCTTAAAGTCAGTCTAATTTTTTATAGGTACAATACGTACTCTCTGTGCCAGTCATAAATCTGGTGAATGTTTCCAAATACAATCTTGTCTTTGCCTTTCATATCATCCGGTACACCATCTTCCTTCATAAGTGCCATATAACCCTGCAACAGTACAAGTGAATTCACTGTGAACATTCTTACTGTAAAAAAAAGTGAGTTGTCTTTTAATCCCCCTTTTCCCAGAAGATGTCCAATGGCAACAACTTGCTTGGGACACAAAACCAAAGCAGGAAACTGCTCCATAACACAGCGTAACATAAATCACAGACATAAAGCATCACAAATTCAAGTGAGGCTGCCTATACAACACTGCCCAGTGCTAGAGAAATTAATCCAGTCTGGCTAATTTAGCTTGTGTGAATGGCTCAAAGCATGAAGGGCTTCCACAGTCGTTCTTGCTGTCTCCAGCAGCTCCAGTGCCTTGGCAAGTGGGGCTGTTCCCGAGTACATCAGAATCGCTGAAGTGGCTTCTGTGCTGCTTTGCTCGATGTCTCTTATTTCAGTCACTCACATTAACCCCACACCAAAGTACAGAGGAGGAAAGCACTGCCCATGGACAGTGCCCAGGGACTGCACTGCATGGACTACTGCTTGCAGTATGAGCAAACCAAACACGAAAATATTGAAAATCAATTCTGTTAGTAAGCATTCTGACTGCAATAAAGTTCCTCTTGTATTTTCCCATAGTCCCATCTTATTTTTGGTGTCTACACAGTTGTCCTACTGAGCCATTCTATCATATAGTGAGACGTGAGTGTTGTTAAATTTTGTAATATTCATGTGACTCTATTCTTCCTTTTTACCTCCCTAATGCTTCCATTCCTAAGCAGACAGGTCTGTTTTTGGTTTGCCAAATATATGTTTTAATGGCTAGCGTATTCACCAGAAATTATTTCATTGCTTACAAAAATACATCTACTCATAGATTTCTAATGCACCCTTTAAATACTGTAAAAACAGTAGCACAATGCTGATCTTTCTTTCCCTCCCTCCCTCCAAAATAGAGTTTAAGAATTGAATCTTATTAGGCTAAAATTCACTGTCATGCTTATTCTTTCTACTCTTCCAAATGCATTTTGTTAGTAGCTGAAGAGTGAAGGAAGATGTGTGATGTTATCTCATTTTACAGCAGGAGAAGTTAGGAAGTCTAAGAGAAGCCTAGCAGTAGCAGAGGAAGGAGGATTTTCAAATCCTGGATAGGTCCTCAGCATGTTGAGCTAGGATGCTTTTTAAAACATTTAGCTGTGCTAAATAAAACCACTGTCTACTAGGATAACATCAGGACAGGCGTACTGATTAAAAAGTAAAAAAGACAAAGAACTACACTCCTCAAAAAAACAAGGTGAACACAATAACATGAAAAAGGAGTAAAATCTGATGTGGTATTTTAATACATTAAAAGCTTACAGGAGGGAAGACTCAGAATGTAAACTTTCATATTTTTAGTTTCTTCCTGTGCTTCATTTTGAAAAACATAGTGAGGTTCAAGCTGCACAGCTGGTTAGTAACACATTAAAAAAAAAAGACGTAATCAAGAGAATTAAAAACATCATACCTCAACTACGTAGCCCAGATCTCGCACATAATCTCGTTCTGTCTCCACTAATTCCTGTAAGACATAGCTACAGTAGAAGGAAAAAAGGTGAACACATATTAAAAAATGAAACAGAATTTTCAAGAGGATTAATGGCATACAAATTTTTAGGTATTCTGCAGTCACATATGTTTGATAGGCAGAACTGAAATGGGAGAATTAATGCACATTGGTTCTTTACCAAGATACTGCTTTGACTTTTACACTGGACAAGGCTTGCTTCTGTTTATCTCAAGTCAGATGTTTTTTTTAAAGGTGACATTAAAATTAAACATTTAACTATTGTTTAAAATTAAATGCTATTATGTTTCTGGTCTGGAGACTCTTAGCTATATGGACAGTTATTTCTACACACAAGTTTAAAAAATTTGAAACCAGGCATGGTTTTATTCTACCATGGTAACAGTTTACTACTACATAGAGAAATTAAGCATAAGGGTTGGAATAGAATGAGGGGAATGACCATTTTTTTGAAGCCTAATAGACCTTTGGACATTCAAAGATCAGCATCTTCCCAAATAAATGAGAGTGACATGTAGCAGAAGTCAAACACAGGTATGACTAGAATTAAAAATTACAGATTGAATGTCACAGAAAAATGTGACACATGCTTGACATCTAATACAAGTCCTCCCACTTTCTGACTAACAGCTTCTGCTGCCAATTCAAAATGGGCATTGTAAAAAAAAAAAAAAAAAGAAAAATCGTAAAAAATTGAGTGAAAATGTGGTCTTACTGTCGTCTTTTTAAGGAGCTGGATTTCCTTTCCTCCATCTCATCTATGGGTGATGAGGAGGATAGAAGGGAGTTATCTGAAGGGTTGAAGGATGGACTGCTGCTGTCACCTTGGTCGACCAACAAGGAACTTGGACGGTCCTCCAGAGCCTGAGAAGGTGTTCAAGACAGTTAGCAACAATGATTTATTTCTCCTTTATTCACGAGACACATTACAAGCAGCTGTATACAGCAATCTATGGGAGATCAATTACTTTCATATATCTTGGCAAAGCAAGTCACAAGCCTCCAGGAAACCAGCCAACAACATGGCCTTCCATGATAACTGAGCCTTTGAAGCACATTTGAGAAGCACACTTGAGATGACAGCCTTTCCTTCACAGGAAAATAAAGGAGCTGAATTGGTCTGAGCAGCAATGGCTAAAAGTCAGACTATCCTGCTCAGGATGTAAGTAGGTCTATGGTGGGAGCCACACAAATGTGTCCCCATGGCCACAAATTAAATTTGTCATACTTGACTTCTGGCATATACTTCTGGCATAGAAGTTACTTTCAACAATAAATAGGACATCTTTAAAGGAGATTCTTATGATGTTACATTTTTAATGCAACAGGACTGGCATTCTTTTTCAGACATTTTGTTGATCTTAGTAACTACCCAAAATAGTGTCTCAGTGGAGAAAATAATAAGAGTGTCAATGTTGTTTTTGAGCTCATTCAGACCCTAGAAAAGAGTCCCTGTATCCTCTGCCAGATACACTCTTGCATGGACTACAGAGACTTCTGTTTGTATAAACGATGAAGAAGCAACGGGAGAAAGAATTTGAACATCTTCTGTGAAGCATTCATTGGATTTCTTTTATTCAAGCCCATAATCTTGGATCAAGCTACAGCTATGTATCACATCTTCCTTGCATGTGATACAGCCTTTAATGCAAGACACATTTACTTCACCAGGGTGGGGTTCAGCTATAATCTTTTTTCCTTCTCCACAAAAAGTAAAAAACAATAATAATATGACTGGCCAAAAACCCAGGGGAAGCTGACCCTTGGCTAAAACAGTGAAATGAGAACATCCCCCCCAAGGACTAAATGCACGGATCATTAAGTTTTATCCACTGCTAGGCAGCCTGAAAGACACATGGGCTACCAAACTTTCAAATTAAAAAAAACAGATTTGAATTTTCCCACAGATTACTTCTTAATCACCTTTCTGGTGCAAGAGAAGTAAAAAGCATAGTTAATACGCCAAGAGAGTACAGTAATTATTTTATGGAATAGTGTAATTCTTTCTGAATGAGGAAATATAAAATAGAAATTAAAATTCCTAATTCTGAAATTCAAAGCTGCTTAAATTTAGAATGAACCTGGAAAGTATCAACCTCTGATAACATGGGGCTACCATGCTGCAATTCTTTGTACTTTTCACACAGGCACCTCCTATTGAGCCCAACAGGGTCCATGCTGCAAAAGCTGGATTTAAAGGTTTTGAGGAAATCACGGAATTGCTGATGGATCTCTTGAGACCATATAGTCCAATCTCAAAAAGGGTCAGCTAGAGCAATTTTTCCTGACCTGGGTCAAGCTGGATTTTGATTACAAAGGGCCTTCTTGGAATTAGGCATATAACAAGAATCTTCAGAAACATGAAAATTTTAAAACATTGCAATGAGAATCTTCAGAAACATGGAAACTTTAAAACATAGAAACCTAGAAAAGGTGACACAAATTCATCCTACTTAATTTGTTAGCAAGGATGGAGGCACTAAAATCCTTTTACTCACTTCATTATCATGTTACCTAAAGAGCAACTATATAACATAAACGTTCCTGTTGCTGGGGTTACCTTCTTTACTGCTGACCCCGGTAAAATTTGCAACAATTTTAGGATTTCTACTCATAAAGGTCTATTAATCTAAGACCCTGGGTCATTGCATTCATTTAACTAATAGGCCATTTTCTTTTTACTAACAGGACTTATTACTGTAGATTAGTAGATTACCTAGTAGATTTTCTACCATCTCCTCTCTCCTCTTATTTATTAATTTTTGCTGCTCTACACAGCCATTTACCTATTCAGTAAATGCTTTTCCAAAAGAGTCTGTACAAAACGACCCCATACATCAACCCAGAAAGTGACTTTTGAAATAGACAGCCAATTTTAGGAGTCAATGTAAAACATACAGGTTTCCTTTGAATAGCAAGCTGGGACTTGCAGACATAGCTCCTTTAGACACATGGACCTGGCTGGTCAGTCTCACCATTTTACTTTTGACGAGCTCTTCAATTGCACTGACGAGTTCTGCAGCACTGGGTGTCTCAGAGCTGGTCGGCCGCACCAATAACCGAGAAGATGTCTGTGCAATGACAAAAAGGAAGGAGAACCCCAGAGTTAGCCCAGTACTTGCTCAAGGATCAAGAGATTCCCTTCACCTCTCTGTCAGACAGGTACCTGACAGTTACTGTCAGTGTCATATAACACTAAGTTCATCCCTTCCAACTTGAGCAACTGGAGTTGGAAATTTCAAGTAAACCCCACAGAAGTTAAATGCTGGGATAAAAATTCCTATTCCTACATGCAATAGAAGTTGAGGAAATATAATTGCTGATAACTCCTGACAAATAGCCATGAAATTTGCCTGAGCTGACCAGTGCACAACAGTTAGTTAACCTATTTCAGTGCTGCTTTAACAAAGCAACAACTGCAGAACAGTAAGAGAAGTCAAGAAGACTTGAAATAAAGGAGGAAGCATTAATATGATAAGAAAAAATACACCAGTAACTCAGGGACATTTACTTTTCTAAAGGAGCTGGGGTATATTGCCCAGATTCAGATGGGAAATTGAGCTCACCATTCCTTGTGCCATCCATTTTTCCCAATGGTATGTGTAGAGCACAGAAGATCTCTGGCCTCATAAGCTATAAAATGCCAGTTTATAGATACAACTGAAGGTAAAAGGTGTTCACAGTAAAGGATTCTGGGAGAAGGCCATTAAATTCAGCCTCAGTAATTTGCAAACAGAGTTGTTTGCATATTACATTTATCATTTAGTAACTGGAAAGTGGAAACAGGGTGTAATATGAACCATACTTCATATTACGAACAGCACAGTGAAAATCATGCAGCACAGGGCAAGCTGTCCTGCAAACGTTTCCAACAAACCGGACGAAGAAACAGCACAAATAATGACTCAACACAAGAGGTTCAGCTCAAACCAAGCATGGGTGTAGCAAGACTCCCCATAAGGAAATTAAAAAAAAAAAGAATATACAGATTTTAGGTAGTTTGCCTTGTATTTGCCTTATTTGGAAAGGAAAACAGGGGCTGGGTAAGCAAAGGAAATACAGATCACTTTAAACAGAAAGATATGGGAACTGAGCCAAAGCAGAGACAGAACACAAGTCAACATAATGCTGCATCAGAGTTTACAAAAAGAGAAAACAAAAAGCAAAAATAATTAGTTTCATATTAACACAACTGATCTTGAAACTTTAATACTGCTTATCCAAAAATTAAATGCAAACAACTTGTAAACTGCCACCAAATGCAAATCCATGATGAGCGCAACGATTCTGCTGAATGGAAGAATGCATATAGTGTGCAGATGAGCTCTTAGGGGGCAAAATGGTTGTGTTATTTAGTGCTATTAGACAAATCAGTATGGCCTAGCACATGATGTTTGCATGCACACTAAAAACTGAGCAATCCCACTGGTGGCCTGTCTTTTAGGCAATTTACATGCTCCTGTCATCTGAGTGCTGACCAGGTTTTCCAAAGCTGGGTTTTCATTTGGGATGCAGAGCTCAGCTTAGTCTTACAAAACACTGTCAGTGCTGGATTCAGATTCTGGTTATGGTTTCTTTTATTGCTCTGCTGGGGTACATGGGATGTGACGTAAAACTTCAGAACTGTTATTTCCAGCTCCTGTGGTTATACAAATATTATCTGAAAAAGAAGGACCTGCATAGATAAATCTGCTTGCTGACTTTCGTGATGAGGTACTGTGGGAGCAGAATACATCCCTCTCCCAGAAAAGAATGGAAAGCTGGAGCAATCAGCTAAGCTCATGCTGAGATGCTGCTAAGGGCCCACAGTGGGTTGGGAAGTGAAGGAGAAATCAGCAAACAGGGAGCTTCCAGCACTGAGCAGGAGCTCTGGAGAAGAAGAAATGCTTGCAGGGAGGCACAACAAACGCCAAGTTTCTGAGGTCACAGAAAGGAGGAGACATTCCTTGGGATCCAGAGTGGCTGAACAACCCAAGAAACCACCCAGCATGGCAGGAATGTGAAGGAGGACTCCACCCAGAAGGCAGACAACCGGGAACTTGTTTGCAAGCCTTTTAGTAATCAGTAACTCTATCAAATAGAGCCAACTACCTTCTCCTGGGTAAAACTTTGCTCTGGCATCTCACTTCTGTGTTCCAATAAAGCATTTACTTTAGGTGCTAGAAGTTGGTGGTGTGTGGACTTCAGGGAGGCATACACAACTTCCCAGGATGTCCCATGAGGGGACCTTTTGCCTCCCACCATGCAGGACAAATATTGCACAGTAACAACACATCACAGAAGAATCACTATTTATATGCTTTGAAAAATTATGGTATAATATTAACTTAACTAAATTTTAACTTCTCTGAAGTCTTCTCTAAATGTAGTTTCAGCTACTCTAAAAACTGTCCCAACATGTTTTTACTGAAGTGGGTGCATGTTAACCTCTTAAGAAGATGTGCTGGTTTTGGCTGGGGTAGAGCTAATTTTCTTCACAGTGGCTGGTATGGGGCAGAGTTTTGGATTTGTGCTAAAAAAAGTGTTGATAATGTAGAGATGCTTTTGTTGCTGCTGAGCAGGGCTCACACAGAGCCAAGGCCTTTTCTGCTTTTTGTACTGCCCTGCTGGTGAGGATGTTGGGGGTGCTTGGGAGGCTGGGAGGAGACACAGCCAGGACAGGTGACCCAAACTGACCACAGGGATATTCCAGACCATGTGACATCATGCACAGATATAAAGAGGAGGAAAGGAGGAGGAAGGGAGGGACATTTGGAGTGATGGCGTTTGTCTTCCCAAGTCACTGTTACACACGATGGGGCCCTGCTCTCCTGGAGATGGCTGAACACCCGCCTGCCTATGGGAAGCGGTGAATTAATTCCTTGTTTTGCTTTACTTGTGTGCATGCTTTTTGCTTTATCTCAATCTGCAATTTTTTTATTTTTCACTTGACCCATTCTCTCCCTGATCTCACTGGTGGGGGAGTAAGCAAGCATCTGGGTGGTACTTGGTGGCTGGCTGGGGTTAAACCGCAGCAGAAGTGAAAATAAAATTTACTGGAGATGGAAAGCTACTCAAAACTATTCTACTCTACAGTGGAAAGGGTCTGACTTTGCACCAGAAATACACAAGTAAGCAGATACTACCTTACAAGCACATCCCTTCACATAACTGTTCTTGCTATGTAAAGAAGTATATAATGGAATTAATTTTTCTCTGGACAACTTTTTATAGTATTTGTTTATCAATAGCTTTTCTGTCACCGAAGGAACACGCAAATACGGCAGCTCATCAGCAGGAGCTTAAACATATTTTCATCACCATTATTTTAATCTTATTTCTAAATCTAAAGCTGAGATTATTCCACCAAGAAAACATTCTCTCAGGTCTAAAGGCTGGCTTATTTTTTCTTGTTTTGTTTCAGGAATATTTCCCAATATATTAACTCTTCAACTTGTATATTGCATTTTGTCAGCTGAAGAAACATGTAGGAATTGAAAACACAGAGAGCATAAGAACCAGCCATTTTGATCCTACAATCAACATCTTCAGGGATGAGTGAGATTCCCACTGAAAGGCAGTGTTTTTAAAAGGAAAAAAAAAAAAGCAAAAATAAATAAGATCCACTATAGTTATGAATAGCATCTGCACCACTGAGAACAGAGAACAAGCAGTCACAAAATTCACTATTCAGAGTGTAGATTACAAAGGTTAAAAATTTTAAAGAACAAAATGGCAAGAAAAAAATAATGTGCATATTTGCTGCACAAGTCCACATTATTTCCATTCTAAACCCCTCTATCTCCAGACCTGATACTTGTCCCCTAAATGTCTGATCCAGGCTCTAAGTTTAAATAAACCCTCTCATTGTATGAACATCGTAACATTAAAGAAAACCAGATCATATGCAAGTAAGATTTTCTTCATGCAATTACTACCTACAACCAAAGCTCCATTACCGGTGCAAAATTTTTACCCTCAATTTTAATGCATCTTTGTTTGCAAAAACCAGATGGATTATGTGCTGGTTTTGGCTGGGATAGAGTTAAATTTCTTCACAGTAGCTGGTATGGGGCCATGTTTTGGATTTGTGCTGGAAACAGTGTTGATAACTCAGAATGTTTTAACTATTGCTGAGCAGAGCTCACACAACACCAAGGCCTTTTTTGTTACTAACCCCATCCTACCAGGGATGAGAATGGGGGGCCCAAAGAGCTGGGAGGGGACACAGTCAGGACAGCTGACCCAGACTGACCAAAGGGATATTCCAGAGCATAAGGCATCATCCTCAGCATAAAAGGCTGGGGGGAAGAAAAAGGAAGGTGGGGATGTTTGGAACGATGGTGTTTTCTTCCCAAGTCGCCACTACACGTGATGCTCTCCTGGGGATGGCGGAACACCTGCCTGTCTATGGGAAATGGTGAATGAACTCCTTGTTTTGCCTTGCTTGTGTGCAAAGCTTTTGCTTTACCTATTAAACTATTTCAACCCAAGAGTGTTTTCAGTCTTTCCCTTCTGATTCTCAGAGGGACAGTGGAACAGTGACTGTGTGGGGCTCTGTTGCTGGCTGGAGTTAAATGAGAACTATTACCCTTATTTGGCAATTCCTTTCTCTTAGGCATCCCCCCTCCTCCCCTGCTCCCCCCAACGAAAGAAAAAACTAAGAATAACAAAAGGTATGATTATAAAACAATTAGATTCATATCATTAAATATGTCATCAGTCAAAGAGATGTAAATCATCCCGTGAGAATGATATGAAGTGGACCACTTCCACATTTAAAGTGATAGCAGAAAAATTTCTACACTTCTGCTTTTAAAATAGAGAAGCGTCTAATTCATGCTCTTTTCACAGAACACCCTTTTAATGTTGTCTAAAGTGATTACTTCTGTCTACCATGAAGCTGTATTATGTACATTTTGGAGACCTCTGGAAGCAGAAGAAACATCTGTGCAAACAAAGGTTATCTCAACATGGAAGCCTCTCCCACTTCGTGCTCCTACCTTGTCATCCTGCGAGTCGGGCTGGAGAAGGCTGTGTTGCTGAATTGCCATCGGAGGAGGAAGCGGCACAGCATCTGCTCCCTCTTCGCCTTCCTCCTCCCCGCAGCTCTGCATGCCTGAAGAGGATGACTTGGAGAGTGTGCCACTGCTCAGCCCCTCGTTCCGACCTCTCTGTAAATAACATCAAGATGTTCAAGCTCTGTTATCTCAACAGCATGAAGCTTGTTATCACATGCTCGTTTTAAGTCTGTTCTGTAGTTTCAGCCCTCTCCCAACAAGTTAAGATGTTCCTACAACTGCTCCTTAACAGAGGGGGAAAATGCAGATGCCAAAGACAGTTTTCAATATTTGGTAAAAGCAAAAGAATTCAAATACTAAGAAAGAGACATTCAGCTGAAATTTACTATAGGAAAGTATCAAAGCCATGCTTGCTTTCCAACTTCAGTTCTAAAAGAGAAATCTTTATCTCTCTGAAATCTGTATCTTTCTATGTATCACAGCAAGACTTCTAGAGGACATGAAAAAACTCCTATCAACATGAAGTATTTTGTCAGTTACCATTTCTGTCCCCTACAAGAAACTATGATTTCAAGTACCCAAAGTTTAATGTACTGATCTCACAAGATAATTTATCTTTACAGGAAGACAGCATAAATGGTTATTGTTTTTTCCTGACTTTAAAGCACTGGCCCTAGATTTTTCCTTTCACTCACAGAACTGCAGAGTAACAGGTACTTCCAAAACAATGCTACAGCTGCAGCACAGAGGGTCTCTTTCTGTAGCCTGACATTCAAGGTCAGAGGCCAGTATTCATTCCCAAACAACATCTCTCAATTCATCATGCTGCCAAGTCTTTAGTCTTTCCTTTCCCTACACTTACTGTGTAACTTCACTAATGTTCCAAGCTTGCAGAAAAGTATGTTGGGAGGAAGCAATAAATAAAAAACTGGGCAACTGAGACCGCTTTTCTGTACAGTACATACCAAAACCAATAGCCACAGTCAATCAGATAAAAGGGAATAGCATGCACCCAGCTGTGCCTTTGGAAGCAGCAGCATGACATTCATTTCAGCCTGAACCACAGGTTTGTAACACCAGAGAATTTGGCACCTAACTGGAGGCCAGCTTTGTTCACACATGAGTTCCAGGATTTGAAGGAGAGGCACATGTTTGTGGGAAGAAGGGAAGCCCTCAGTAGATGTCCTTGGTGACAAAATTTGGAAGAGCTCACCATTTCCTTCTCTCTGATGAAAACTGCCGTGCTGGTGACTGGCCTGCATTAAAGGGCCAGTAATTTTTCTGTGCTCTAACTCTTATGTAAGGTGAAATTAGGGATTTAAGCAGTTAAGCAGCTCTCCCTACACTTTCCCTGATCCATCAACAAGAAAAGCAAAGGGAATACAAAATGACCTGATTATTCCCAGACCTTGAAGCACCTTTATTCACAAAACCATTTTTCTAATTAGCTTAAGAGAGTAAAGCCAAGGGACAACTTTTTACTCTCCCTTTTTTTCAATTATACAGACTCTCAAAGCAGAGAGCACAAACTGTCCCTGGCACTGTACTTACAGAGAGTACAGCAGTCAAGGGGAAGCACAGGGCACATACCACTTTGCTCCACTGCTGGACAGTCAGTTTTGGAGACAACCTTCACCTGACAACATGCAGGTCCTGGAAAAATATACAAACAAGTCTGGGGAAGCTGCCCCAAGCACTCACCTCTTCAACAGTTTCATCTTGCGGGGTCGCTGCACTGTCATCGGAGTCCTTCTGAGAGCCTGCATCAGCACTTTTACGAACCTCTCTGCTTTTCTTATGCTTGTGGGCCAGCTTTTTGACATGCCCATCTGCTTTCCCACTGCTAAGGCGCCTCACAGGGCTGGTGAGCCATTTCCTCAAGGTGTTGCCAGGGCGCTTGGGGCCCGGGGAGCTCTGAGCACCGATCATGTGGGGCTGAAGCGATGTTACAGAAGCTGGAGGACTGGCATCGTTGCTGGAGACCGAAAGGGAGTCTGGAAAAAAGAACAAGGGGAGCATCTTAAAGCTGAAGCACCAGCAAGTCAGAAACAAGGCAAATGGATGTATGTAATCATGGATATCGAATTGAATTTATGGACAAATCAATGAGATTATTTTGAAGTAACCTGGCCTTTAATGACACTGCAACTATCAGTCTTGATGCTGCACAAGCAGCATTGATGTGCTTAGAACAGTCATTAATTTCATTAGATTCATTAATTTGTTCCTGCCTCAACTATAATTTATACTTCCCACTGCTGACACTTATTTGATAGTGAATTATACTTTCCATCTGTCACGTAACTTTACGGAAAGAGACGCCTGTTTTATCTTTTAATGTTTACTGCTTTGAGCAAAGACATGAAGGGTAACAATAATTGCCTCAATGAGATAAGCAAACCATTTTTCAAACACCAAATTTAATTACAAATGCTCCAATTACTTTCATTATTTATATATTTCCCCTACCCTTGAGACAGAGGGAAGAAGAAACCAGAAGACAGTTAAATGTCTGCCTTTTACTTAAATTTTCTCAGGGTTTTGGATTTTTTTTGTTTGTTTTTTAAAAAGGCACAAAGCAATGTTTAAAAGCCCACTTGCTGAAATCTCAGGATCAGCAGTAGTTCTCAGCATGACACGCTTGAAGTTCTGTAATGAAACAAAGGATACACTTTTCTCAAGCCATAGTTATGTATGCACGAGGTAAAAAACACTTTCCCACCAAGGTTCCTGTCACTTGAACAGGACTGTATGCTTATGATGAGCACCCGCTGGTTAGCTATTGTGAGCCTAGATTTCTTTTTTTCCCCATGCAGCACAATGCTGTTTCCCCCAGCAATTATTTTTTCCCCAAAAATATACTTTTTGGGGGAGGGCAAGGGGGGGAGGCACTGGAAACATTCTTATAACACCACTCCTATAAATATAATCTACCACTGGGGTATTAGCAAGACTCTCCTAGGTTGTCAAATATAGGGTTTTTTTCCCCTGTGTGTGCACTTCTGCAGACAGATAGTTTACATAAGGATGACATAAATAATGTTTTGTTGAAAGTTTCTACTGCTGGGAGTTAAATGCAGTGCTTGTGTTCCTTCTTGAAGCTTGACACAGATGTTCAGGTCACTTCTTCTGGCAGCTTTTCCCTAAGAGGTGTATTGCCAGTCTTACCAGAGATAGTTTGTATTTTGTGGAATAATATGGTCACATTGATGTAGCAATACACCTAATCATAAACATCCAAATGCTTGGATCCACACGTAAGTATGTGAGGCTGCTCCATTTTCACAGAGCACTAAGTATAAATGATGGTTTTTAATGAAGATGGGGAAAGACATAAAATGTGGATATATAAGAAGTCAGGACTTTTTATTTTTCCTTCCCTATTCAAGCTGTTTCACAAAGGACACCCCTTTCTTGGAATCCAAAATACAATCTATCAGGTTGTTTATGAAAAGATTTCTCTATTCCAATAAAGCCTATGGCATGTCACCAGTAAGATACATCAGCTCTGATGCCAAGAACATTTGTAGCTTATATTGTAGGAACCCATACATAATAATTGCTGTTAACCACCACTTTCATCATGTTTCCACAAAGCCGAAGATAAACCAACTTTATAATGCATACTTTAAGTCTAGCAAGCTAGCTGCTAACTCTTTAAACCAAGTCACATTGCAGAATTATCTTCCAGCAACAGCTGTAGGTTTTGTGCACATGGTCACATCATGCCATTAACCTGGCTTCAAGGTTTTAAGTAATGGGTACTAGCAAAAAAGCAGATCCAGAGCAACCAACACTAGTTGTCTTTGTCTCTAAACCTTGAGAGAACAGTGCTACAGAACTCCCACATAATTTTCTTGCTGAAATGGAAAGCATAAGGAAGAAATTAATTATCTGTAACAATGGTTTTCAACTTGCAATCTGAGTATCCCTCAAGGCCCCTGGATTACTGCTTAAGGGTTCTCAGCACATATGCAAGAAAAGCAAGCCTATTAGCCATCAGCATCCACATCATGACAGAGTTTTGACTTTATTAAAAAAAAAAAAGTGGTCTGCTTATTAAAAAAATTCCAGACAAAACTCGCAACCATCTGCAAGCTCTCCACAGGAATCCAAACAATCTCATCTTAAACCTCTGTAAGAATTTCGTTAACTTCTCTTTCACCAAACTTATCTTTACCTTTCCTGTATCGCACATTTTAATTTTTATCAGATGCCTTGTTTCAGAAACCATAGCAAACATCAGCTGATGGGTATTTCAATAAATAACCTTCTGCTAGTCTGCTAGCAGAATACAGAAGATGAGAAAACAGTGGTGGCGTTCTTGTAAATAAGTTTCTTAAAGCATAAACTAAATGCCTTGTTTTCAAGACTCCCAAGCTTGAAGATGTTATAACCACTCAGCCAAGTTTTTCTTTCATTTGTATATATTTTTTCTCTCAGTAACGGTTCATACAAGGCTCCTTCCATACAAATAAAATAGAGAACTTGTTTACATAAGAAGAAAAGATTAAGCCTTTGCAGAAGTTCACCATGTGCTACTTTGTATTTTAATATCTGTTGCATTTCTTTCTTTTAAAATTACTCCTTTCTAACAAAAAAGCAGCATGGTGGTACAGTAACTGATTGCATAAGATTGACTTTTACATAAACATGCCTATTCCTAAGCATGTAACATGCCTGCAGTCAATAAACCCCTACTTCTTTTTATAAAGGTGTTCCACCTCCTCAAATTTTCATACATCCTTTTGACAATCTACACTTAGCAACTACCAAATTTCTTGTAAAACCAAGCAGTACAGGACAGAGGCCCTGAAACTGGAAGACAAGTATTTTTCTCTGACTGCACTTTTGTTGTACCACTCCTACTCTTAACCCAAGTCAGCCAAGAGTTTGTGGGCAGGAGGAGGGAAGAGAGCACGAAGAAATACATGCACTCTGCTCAAGCAGAGAGGATCTAAGAGACAAAACAATGTAAGCCAGACATGTTCCGCAGCACATACTTTAGCCATATCCTCCCACACAACATTAGTTTTCATTTGGCATGCAGCATGTAACTGCTGCTTATCTTCTCTTCTGCATGACTTAATAAGAAACACTTACTGAAGTATTATTAGGGCTTCAGGGAATCACAAAAATGGACATAATGTAAGTAGTACACCAAAATGATGGCACTGTTCCACTTTGTTTTTTAAAGCTTGAAATCGCTGGGACAGAAGGAAAATCACAAAGGCTGGGGGTCTATGGAACTAGACCATGCCCACTGCAAGGTACACAGGCTTGCATCCAGGCAGGTTTTAAATATTTCTTGAGAAGGAGACTCCACAACCTTTCTGGGCAGACTGTTTCAGTGCTCTGCCATCCTCACAGTAAAGCAGCTCTTCCTCATATTCAGATGGACCTTCCTATGTTTCAGTTTGTACTCACTGCCCCCTGCCCTGTCACTGGACATGGAAGAGCCTGGCCCCATCCTCCTTAAACCTGCCCTTAAGATACTTGCATGCATTGATAACAACTCCTCTTACAATAAATAAAAATACGTCATTGCTATAACTCTACCAGCCTAAACACCAAATTTTATTACAAAGCGCATTAAAATATAGAGAGATTTAAAAGCACCAGTGTTAACCTGAAGAGAATACCTACCCACTAGGCCTCTTCAGAGATCAGATCCAACTTTTTGCCCCTCTTTAAATTTGCAGAAAACATCTCTTAAGTCTCATAGCTGAGTTAACACTCACTAGAAATATTCCATGCCAGTATTTTCCCAGTGAGACCCTTTACCGTCTATTTTCCCTTCCCATCCCAGCTGACAGGCATCCAGATTTTCCAGTTACTTACTTCCATCTGCTTTCTCAGGACCCCAGTATCAATACTAAAGCACGGTCATCTAGAAAACCTAGATGCCCATGTTCATAGATTTATCTAGAGGCATTGCCAGGTCCAAGCATTAGGGAATATCAATATCCAATACAGGCATTTTCAAGAGCACAGAAAGACTTTTCACCTTCACTATGAGAAGAGCCCCATGGGAGTGTCATATTTCTCCCTGTCCCATCACTATATACTACTTCTATCTATACAATTAGGGATACAGACTTGGTTTGATTGATTACCATGCTTGGGATTGTTTACACTAAATCAACTTTGTTTCCTTTATCACTACATAGAAAATTGTTTTTCTAGGGTTGCTCAAGAATATTTTATTACTAAGATACGCTAGGAGGAAAAAAGGAGTATTCAAAATTAAACTGAGAACAACATGGAACTTTAAAACCAAAACAGATGGAATAAATTTTGGGTATGCTAACCCCAAATGTGTTTCAAGTACAGTAAACTTTCTAGTGAGAATCAGATTCCCTTTTAGAGAAAGATAAATGAAACAGATGGACATCTTGGAGAGAAGAAAAATCCAACAAACATATAGCGATCACACACAGCAACACCAATCCAACAAGAAACCATCAAGCTTAATAAAATCACTACTTTTCAAGTAGAGAAAGTTTTGCAATTCAAGAAAGTACTTTAAAAAACCTAACGGATGGGCTTTGTTTTATAATTCATAGCCACAGTAAGAAAAGGAGGCATGTAACTGCCATTTCCCTGAAAATAAAAACCACATATGTTGCTCTGGTGGTGAGGTCAGAGAGTTCACTCAGAGTCCATAAATATATTTTTGAAGCTAAAGGGCAGGCAGCATGGGTTCTGACCCCCTCAAACTAGAAGATAAAGTTACCTTCAACAAACAGGCAGATTTTTGAAACTGGAAGGGAAATGGGAATTCTCATTCTAGTCCCAGCTTTCTTAACACTAGAAACATGCACATCTGTGATTAATAAACTGGATTTTTCCCTAAAAAATAAATCAGCCATGTTAAGCTAGTTGATGACTTGAAAGACTCTGCTTCATATTAACTATTTCCATATTGCTGTTTTTCAAATTTTATTGCAAGGGGCCACAGAAACCCTAGATCTTTTACCTAGGGTATCAAACTGAATCTGTTTTATGCTTGCTCTGCACCTCTAAACACAAAATGCTCCAAAACAAAATATAAGAACATTTCACAGTCTCTGGACTGTGAAACAGCAATGGGGCAAAGACTGAAAAACAGAGAAAGCAAACTTAGTAACCCTGACTGGCATGTCACTCTGCCACTGCAGGTGGCCATCCATGGACTTTAGGGAACAAAAACTCAACCAACCAACAAACCACCAACCAATCAACCAAAAAAAGCCCAAGAAAACTCACCAGGAGAAATTAACCAGCTGATCAATAATATCTGTTCCAGGTACATTATGAGTATTTGGGGAAAAGGGCTGTTTGTTGGTTCAAACCAGAAAGCACAACCTACAGTGAGGCACTTTCAGGTTTAATATGCAAGGCGGAGTTGACCAGCATCTAATGACAAGAGTTCATAAAAGCCCACCTGCATACACAGTGATCACTTGTTATTAGATGAGATGGGGAAGGCATGAAAAAAAGAGTGCAAGGATCATTTTAGTCATGGACACACACACACATTTTCTGCCTGAGAACTGCTTTTGAGGTAAGAGGTTTACCAATCTGCCATGTACAAGACCACTCAGATAATTTTGTATGCATCAGGAATTCCATTTCTCTCCTGCTGAGTATCCATCCTCTTTGAAATATCCTGGCTGCCTATTTTTTGTAAACCAGTACTGGAATGTACATCAAAAGGCACTAGATATGTTTCAGCTTTTAGAAAGCCATCGTAATAGTAGTTACCAATTGAAGACAATACAGCTTAAGCATTATCAGGCTTGCAAATGGGACATTTCCACCAAAATTTCACTTGTGAGGTAGAGTGATATAATGTTGATAAAACTAGTTTCTTAAACAAATGAATTGTGATTTAAAAGATAAAAAAATGCAGGAAGCTAGTACTCAATACACAAAAGAAAACCCCTCAATCACATTTGTGTCTGGGGCCTTAATCTCTGGTCAGCAAACCTTTCTTGTCATTTCTTTCAAGTTATACACTATGCCAAAATACAAGTTGTAATATTTTCAGTAAGTGAACAGACAAAGAGTTTAACTCCTTAGCACATCTTGCCTGATAAAATTAACTGTATTAATATTGACTGATACAGCCACTAGTCCAGAGCACTTAGATTCATATATATGCAATAATTAAGTCTTCCATGTCATCAAAAGTCGATTTTGTTAACATCAGATAGACTGGAATTCTAAGCTTGAGGCCAGATAGTCTTCAGCTTCTCTTAATGAAATACTAAACTGCCCAAAAAGCAATTAAAAAAAAAAATCCCAACCTGCCCCCAAGACGATCATCTTGATGACTTCCAAAGGCCTATCTAATAGTGAGAAAAGTCATTCAACAGACATATTTGCAACTGCACTAGAGAAAGGAATGAAGAAAAACTCTGAGTAAGTGCAGAGAGAATACACTGTTCATTTGAATTAAAAAATTAGTGGCAAACTTAAGTCTGAAAGGTTTAATGCACTTACATTATTGTTATAATTACTTTTTTCTTAATATCTTCTCCTGCCTTCCTACCCCATAGATTTGAAACTAAATTTTTGTAAACCAAGGTTTTACATTTAAGCTTTTAACTAGTTTCACATGCTTTATAGAGTGTACACAGAGAGAGCTGCAAATACAACAGCTATCTATGTGCTAAACACCATCAGTATTCAGATAGGAAAAAGCCCTCCTCTTTAAACTGCTGGACAACTTTGCATCCACACTTGTGGTTTTGTTTTTTGGGGCTTTTAAGCAGGAAGAAGGCATGATATTGTGCCAGAAAAAAATCTCTTCACACGTTAACAAAAGTAGTTCTGTTTGTGCTTCCTGGAATTCATACAACAGGGATATAAAACCTCAAATCTAAATCTTGTATTCTGCTACATGCACAAGGCAGCACCACAGAAAGGGAGACTGGACTTCGTGGGACATTTCATTCTTTGCAGTAAACTGTTATTCTCTCCTGTTTCTGGAGAGGAATGCATTTTGTGTCTCAAGTAGGAAGTATTAAGACTTAGTGCTGAAGTTTAGTTTCACAGTTTGTGAAAACCACAAGCTTTTAATAGCTGAAATCTCAGCTTCCCTGTACGCTGCTTATATTTTAATAGGTGGTGCCTGGATTTCAGCTCTGTTCTTTCGGCCACCTGTTTGTTCAGATTTAAAGACAGCTACATCCATGTGCCTGGCAGGACATGCCAAGGACAAATTTATGTAACTTAGCACTGTTTCTCAGTGAAGTCCTCACTCTATGTCAGTGAACTGAGACGTCCTCTTAACAGATCAAAGCAAGTAGCCTGATTATTTTAATATGACTGTCTCCCACTGGAAGGGAGGGTGCATTTCCCCTAACCACTAACGGCACAGGCCCTTTTATGCATGCTTTTATGTAAGAGCTAATGAACAGAAACACGTTCTAATTTTCAGGCAAAGTTTTCTCCTTTTCATGCACAACCTCCAGTGAGGTTCCCTTGAGCCAACTGGGGCTACCACACAGTTCCTTATCTCTTCAGCTCTCCCTGTGCCTCCCCTTGCATGATATCATTTACATCACTGTGACAGAGGACGTAAGATTATTTGCTCTGCAGACCTGAAATAGGCAAGTTTTTCAGTGATAGATTTAAGTTACATACTAACAAGTCCCTCACAGGGCCTGACACCTACCACATGATGTAACAACATTAAGGTGACAACCTTCTTTCATTTAATAGTTGAGAAAGTACTTCAAGGCAAATAGTGAAAGAGAATTAGAGAAATACTGCTTTCCTATATTAGCTAGCAGGTTTTCCCATAGTACTAATGTATATTCCCTATTTTGCTTGAAATAAAGTCGCTTTTAAGATCAAATTTCTCAAAGTTCCACAAAGATTCAACTACATTACTCCTTTTTCAAAACATGGGCATTTTTGAGACACACATATTTTAAAACTGTTTGTATATGCTATTTTAGCTAGGTGCCTAGGATCAGGTCTATTTCCAAGTACTACAGGATGACCAAAGAAGAAGATCAGATGAATGCAAGGCCCAACCACTGCTCCTCCCAGAAGGGATGCAGCAGAAGGACTGTTCCATGCCCAGGGCTGCAGCCTCCTCAGCACCTGAGCTGAGAGGAGCTGCGTGCAGCCCTTAGCTCTCTCCTGCTCCCCAGCACTGCTCTGCTGGTGAGCTGAAGATCTCAGCACGGGAAGCTGTGGAGAGTACAAGACAGCCACGGAAGCAGTGGGAGCTGGCAGCACTTGCTCCCTTCCAGCAGCTCCATGGCACAGCACTCCCTGCCTTGGACCAAACAAACCAGCGAGGCAGTGCGGAGAGGTGACATCTGAGGTAAAGAACGGAAAGGAAGGAAGGCAGAAACTTTGGACCAGGGCCTTGTAGGCAGCACTGTCACTTAAGACACAGAGTTTTGCTGACTGCTGACAATCCATCAGCCTCATGCTCACCACGTGCAGCCACCTCCCAAGGGCCATGCCGAGGGATGCCTGCAGCAAACATGAGGCTCTGCCTGTGGCAGAGAGCTGTATGTCATACACGACGAACGGGAACCACTCCTGACAAGATCAGTGATAAGCAGTTTCAGATTTTAACGGGGGCAACTGTGCAATTAATTCTGCTCATCTGTTACTGAGCTGTAGGGGTTTTATCATCTGCTACTCTAATTTTTGCTGCAAAGTAAATTTTCTCTCCGAAATGGATAAAAATAAACTGCAGTCCTAGAAGCACAGCTCTGAAGCAGCACAGCAGCTCATCTGATATGCTTTGTGCATCGGTCCAGAAGAGAAAGATTATGAACAGATATGAAACAAAAATGTCCATATCAATACGGATAACAGAACAGCCAAGCAAAAGGGGGTGGAAAAAGATGCATTCAGCAAGCCCTCTGCTCTGCTGAAAGGAGAGAAAGCTGTGGAGGAAGGGAGGGAGAGAAGCAAGTCTGCATCAACTGCATGAGGAAGAATCATGATCTCAGATGTTATTTAAAGCAACACATGCCATGCTTCCCTGTGCAAAAGCTCAGCAATGCAGAGCATCCCAATGGAAGGAATTTATCCTATGCAGATTTTAAAACACCCTCCACTACATCAAGAAAAAGGCTGTATACTGCTAAGATATTGTAAAAGCAAGTTTCAGCAAGCCTGATCTCAAAAGGAAATAGTGAGACACACAGTTCTGCTGCACTGTTGAAACTGAGAATGTACACATGGATAGGGTGGAAATTAGCTTTCAGCACTTTATGTAATCAATACAGACAAGTCCCACAATTACGAAGGCAAAAACTAATTCCACACAAAATCTTCATGAATGCCGAGCCAAAAGTACTTTTGTCAGTAAGTTTGAAAAAATTTGAGCAAGTATAACTTCTGCCACGTATTTACAAATGTGCGACCTCTAGAAAATGAAAGTAGATGCATTTTATTTTCTCTCCAAATGCCTTAAAAATTCCAACACATGAGAAAACCTCCAAAAATTCTCTAGTAAAACTGAAAGAATATATGATAAGTCAATAAACATACTGTAAAACACAAAGGGTAGATACTATTAATAACTGCTAAGCATACCTTCAAGTGTATTAGTAAAGTTTATAGAGACGACACACCGTGTTAATATTAAGTTACAAAAACAAATGAATCTAAAGAAAGAATGACTTTATCAAATTTCATTTATTTTAAACCCCTAAGTTATGAGACTACTTGTACTAAAAAAATACTTGTTTCCTGTTCACTTACTGCAGTTACACATTAACCTAAATACACATTATAATTCAACAGCAATTTTAACAGTCTTTTTTTCTTTTCCCCCCATCCTCTTGATTCAAAGCAGAAGAGCTCATTAGAACAACTAGCAATTGTTTGGAGCCACAGCTTTAGCAACAGCTGTACAAACACATCAATCTCAAGTTAGGAACCCTGCCATAAGCTCAATAATAATAATATACTGTTTAGCTTTGGGGCTATTACAATAACTTTGGTTATTTTCTCTTTCCAAATGTTATGCTATTGTAGCCCTCAAAAAATACATTGAGAAAGTAATTTAGGGAATTGGGAGCGAAGATGGAATGGCTAAAATAGTGATAAAAATGGGTCCTCTAAAATTCCTATAGATAAAAAACTATGTTTCCTCCTCAACCAATTAATTATATTAGTGATAGAGATTCATTGTATAATGATGTTTGCGCCTTACCCAATTAACTGATATTAGTGATAGAAATTAATTGTACAAACATTACTTTGCATCGTAAAATGTTGACCTTTTTGGTGCACACGCTGTCTGGAGCCCTTGTGGCCATGCCACTGCTTTCAGCCTCCCCACTGTGTAACGAGATGACTGCAGGTGATGACAGACAGCTTCCTTGAGTGCAATCCCACCTCAATAACTACATTATCAAGAGCAGACTTAGATGACAGTGATTAGAAACTGAACTGGTTTTATATTTTTTGTCTTCAGATGGAAATGTAACCTGAGCAATACAATGCGAGCACACGTGATTTTTATAAAGGCCAGTCACATTGGAAATACAAGGGTTTTTTTAAACAAACTCACTGTCAAGGTTGACTAGCAGAGAGCTATTGAAAGTCATAATGCCTGTCTGCAGCAGAGATGCCTTTGCAGGATGAAGTATTTTAAGGGATTAGGCAAGGGGAAGATACTCCTCCACATATTCATCAATTTTGAATATAGACTGAGTTAAAAGGGGAAAGATAACTCTTTGGTATAGAGTATTTCAAAACAAGTATTTTAAAACTATAAATTAACGGAAAATGTGACATTTTTTCTCAGTGTGCAATTCAAATACACTGAATACTAAAAATAGAATAATTGCCACGTTCGTTAACTTGATTACAGTCTCTTCAGGAATAACATACGTAGTGCTGAATTTTCTTTGGCATTATCAAGCCCACACCATGCACACACAAAATGCTACACTTTGTCATGCAACTTTTCCATTGTTTTTGTTTCCTTGAATTTTCCCAATAAAGCATTAGGAGGAAGGTGATGTTGTCAACTGCCTTGTCCACCCAGTCATCTAAATTCCAATTCTTCACATCATTTCCCAGCTCCCATCCATCTAATACTACCTAAATGACCACAGGAAGGTGATGCGATAAGATCATAGGAGAGCTGTCCAAAACTGGTTTGGATATAGGAAACAAAAGGGAAAAAAAAGGTTAAAAAAAACCCCCACCTTCTTCTGAAAGGCAATTAAAAGGCAAAAAACCAGAATTCTTATTACTTGCTTTAATTAGACACAAAGCAGAGGAAGGGAAGGAAACCTGTAATAGTTTCTACAAAACAATAATTACTGCTTTTTTAAGTTACAGACTCAACTGTAAGCCTAAATTTAGGGGCAAATATGTTATCTGGTGAAATTTAATTAACTTCTATTCATTTTTCTATTGAAAAAAACATTTATTTTTTTCATCAAGTCCCCAGCATTGCCTACAATGCCTCCAGACAGCTGATCTCTATGAAGCTCTTCTTAGGGTGAACTCCACACAGTTTGTATGTTGGGTGGTGCTTTTTTTAACCACTCATTCAAGCAGATTGACTGGAGGTGTCCAGTTCCATGTTAAAAAGCAAGGAAACAAAAAAACCCCAGGTAAGCGGTTTAATAAGCATAATTAAGTGTTGTCTGTGAGGAAAATCAACCTTTATGGGGGAGGGTTGTTAATGTTACTGATGTTGTCTTTTCAAAGCAGGATGGAACACACTCTCATATCACCTCAGTTCTGTTCCTCTCATCCCCTCCTCTAAGGGAGAGTCAGATGAGCCCAGTTGAGAGAATTCAATGGATTGTTACAGCTGCTCATAGCTCTGCTCAAAAGCAGATTATGAACATATTGTTCATTACTAGTCTTGCAATGAGCACCTAGAGGAAACTCCCATTATGTAAGGCGATAGCCCACTCTTATGCTGCTGCTTCACTGAAGTAATTTGTTTAAAAGAGAGCTGTTACACAGCAAGAGGGAAATTAAATTGAAATGTAAGTTGGAATATTTCTGCTTTGCTCAGTTCAAGCCCATCCATTCAATACAGACTTTTGACCATGAAACAAAACCATATATCAGACACTTAAATACAGGTATTCTCTGAGAGAGGTGACAAGGGGGTAAAGACACAGATGCATTTCTGGAATGAAATCAAACTCCACCCTTCTTTTCAAAGTTTTATCAATATTCCTTCTGGTCTCTCTCTGGGAAATTTGAAGTCTCTTTGTGTTGACTGCTCATTGTTCCATCATGTTTTTGAAGCAAAATCTAGAAATTCATCACTAAGTATTCTGAATATGATTCAGTAGCAATACACAGGAATACAGTCATCTTAGCAAAATCAAAAAATGTTTATAAATAAACATTTCCTTCTTAATACAAAAATGGAGTTACATGTCCTTATTACATGAAGATTGTATTATAAAACTAACTACATTTCCTTTGGGAAAGCATACGTTTTCCTTTTACATCTTTTAAAAAAAAAGTTAAAACTCAGAACTGGGTAGCTGGTTTGAGAAGGAGCTGGGGCTAAAAGAACCATTTAAAATTACTCTGCTTTCACACACTACTTATACAAAGTCTGAGTGGAAAGTGCTGCAGTGGAGGGAGCAGACTTTTAAGGATTAGGCTGCCTGGGGAACATTAAATCTATACACACAACTGATCCACACTGCTGCTCAGGCTTGGCTTATTTCACTGAGCAGGTAACTTACCTGAGAGCTACAGAAAATACTTTTTCAACGGACTGAAAAGTCCAGTTCAAAAGTCCAGTTCAATATATCCAAATTATTGGGGAAAAAATCAGGAGTAGTTCAGATGAAAATATAGACAGTGGTGGATCTCACCAGATCACTCAGAGCAAAAAAACCTGAGTCTCAAATCTTCAGGTTCATGAGCAGGGATGGCAATTATGAAAAGAAAAGACATCAGTGTTTTTCTTGCATAAACCCCTATACCTCAAACATAACTTTGGGTTGTTTTGTTCTTTTGATTTTTTTTTGAATTTGGCTTTTTTTTTGAGGGGTGTTGTGTTTTGTTGTTGCTGTTTGTGGTTTTTTAAGGGCGGATTTTGGGGGTGGAGGAAGGTAATGGTGTAGCATTTTCTGCAGGATCTATTCGCAGGTCTGGCTGCCTGTGTTATTGCTGGTGTTGACCAAGAAGCAGCTGGATCCTATGTGCAAGCACAGGGTAAATAAACTAGCAGTACCTGACACATAGCTCATTTTTTACTAACCATGAAACAGCACCTTCAGCTAACTCTCTTGCAAGTCCTGCAGCCTAATGATTCGGAAAAGCCAAGAACAAGTGAGTAAGGATGCAGAGGTCAGGAAAGCAGCACCTTTGCATGTGTAACTGTATAGCTGATACATGAGCTCAGTTTCAGGAGGATTTTTGTTGCACGCTCTTTGTGGAGATGGAAAGGCACACACAGCACATATTTAACAGCTTCCATCTGTATTCTAAAAGAATAGACTTTCAAAGTGTATATGTGAATCTATGCCAAGAATTACACCAACCCATTAGTAATAACTGGACTCTCCCACTGCATCCTCTGAGTTCAGTCCTCAGAGATTCTTATCCTCTCTTGGACACCATTTGCTAACAATTACTTTACAGTAAAAGCATCCTGTTTTACAGATGAATTATTTCTGAGGCTTGATATACCATAAAATGATATGAAAGAGGTAAAAAGAAAGATTGTTTAAAAGCATGTATGTGAATCAAACTATCTATTGGTCATATAATAAATATTTCTTCAAAGCTAATTCTCTGTTCTTTCTCTACTCCTACGACCACCTTTCCTCCTTCAAAACCCAGTTCCCAGATGGTTAATAACTTCAGGATAAATTTGGGGGTTGTACATTTATTCCCTGGATTTTATCCATGAGATTTGCCACTCAAATTTCCCAAGTGAGATTCAGACTCACATGATCCACTTAGGGACTGAAACACATACACGCTATTGTTTCTTCCAGCTCATAAGGTAACTAAAAAAATATGTTATTTTCAATATTCAGTTCCAGATTGAAACTACTCAACACTCTCTCCAGCCAGATAACCATAAACAACTTTAATATTTATCTTGTTTCTCTTGTCTCATATGCAAAGCATTTTTAAGTTACAGAAATGGGTGGAATTACCATGAGAATTGGTTTCCTCCTACCAACACCACTGCTTTCTCCAACTGATGTCAGATAAAGGCAAAAATACAATACTTACTTATTAGTTTCTGCAGTTTCTTGCCAGTTCATTAATCAAAGCCCTATTTTCTTTCTCCCTATATCTCAATGAGTTTTCCTTCCTTCAGGCTTAATGCATAAGTGGGGCAAAAACTCAGATCATTTAATTAAGCTGGAATACATAATTATTAATTGTACATATATTCGAACATTTTAATGAAAAAGGTACCAAACTTTTTAATTCCTTAAAAAAACCTTTTAAGCAGTGTTAAAGTCTTCTACAAATAAAATGTGCTTGAGTACATTCTGAATATGAAGCCTAAATCCCACACAGCCAGTTTTAACTTTGGAGTGTCCAATGATACTATAGATACAATTTTTAGTTATTCCAGTTCAAGAGATGGCATAGCTACAGTTACACTGAGGTATGCAAGTAAGTTTTGCTCCCCTATTATGAAAGGCTATTAAGCCTCCTTACAGCATGGTCTGTGTGCATGGACATCTGTTTTTAAGACACAGAAAGGGAACAATGAAGAATGCTTGTGAAACCATGTATGTTTGCCAAACAAGACTTCATACGTGTCTATGATCTTAATTTATGGTAAGAACGGAAAGCATCTCGCTGATAGGAACTGACTACACCCAGCACTTTATAAAATGTGTTTTGTAAAAATTATTTGGAAGTCAACTAACCACTGCAACACCAAGAGTTTAAAAATGAAGCAAAGGAGCTACAGTGAAGACAGGAGAATGCAAAACAACAGAAAGGGGAGAAGACTGCTGCTGTGCCACGAACAGACCTACAGCAGACTAGGTAGCCACAGCTCTGGGTAGGGACTTGCTGTAAAATATTTTGCTGCAGAACATTCTGCCTATCAACTACTATTTATAATTGACTGCTTTCACTCCCACCTTCCTGCAAGAAATACTGCAAACCTGCACTTGTTTACTTCTAAAAACTGGAAATTGCTGTTTAAGGAAGCGATGGTGCAGCACTGAGGGCTACAGAGCAGCCTTCTGAGAACACAGCTCTATTGCTGGATCCGAGATGACAGCCTGCTAACATTAACTCCCACTGGCTGGAAATCCAACGCCCCGGTACTTTTTGAGGAACTACTGAGAAATACAACCATCCCACCGACATGCGACCCTATCTTCAGAGGTCTCTGATAAGATTAGTTCTCATTACATCCTTGATTTCATGTTTGCAAGCCTTCTACCATCCTCCCTCTCCTCTCATCAGTAACTGCAGTTTGGATATTATCAAATAATACTGATTATAACTCGTCTTTTGCAGCTTTTCTTAAGTATAAGCACACAGCACACAGCAATAGGTATGTGAGAAGGCATGCCAACAGGTGCATCAGCTCCAGACCCTAAAGGTTAGCACTGTTTTGTTCTGGAGATATTTCCAACTTTCTAATGTGTATCATACAAACTTGTTAAGCAGCAACAGATCAAATGCCAAACACAAACACTGTTTCCTGTTAAAAGATTACAAAGAAGGAATGGGAGAAGACCCTTCAAGAAGCAAGTTTAACATGAACATCCTTACCCTTACCTCTGTGTTCCTCCAGTAGAGACTGAAAGCATGGCTTACCTCCATATTACATTTAAGAATCAATGCTGCCCCCAAATAAATTTCACAGACCGAATTATTTCCCAACTACCCTTTCTTTTCATGCTCTATTTCCTCAAAAGCATTACTTCTCAACAACAATTTAACAGAAGCGATACGTACTGAATAATCTATGATTTCTTTGATTTAGCAGCAACACTCTAAGAAAATTTCTGCCAGCCTCTTAAAACAAAATACTACCATTAATAATGTTTCACAGAGCAAGAGTTACCATTTCTCATTTCCCTAGTTCAACTAAAAAAACCCCATAAAGTCGCACATGCCTCTAACAAACTTTTTCTGAAAGAGCTTACTGTACAGCATCTCAGTAGTTTACAGGGAAGATTAATTCCGTAACTGCTCCCTTTCCCATACAGGTCCTTTCTGTAGTACTCTGCATTTTTTGGCTAGGGTCAGATCAGAGGGAGGGGATAGAAGAGAAAAAGAGAGAAGGGGGGAAAAAAAAGCATCCTACTAAACTCCTGTGATTTGAAAACATCCCCCAACTAACCAACCAACCAACCAACCTGCCTCCCCCTGCCCATTGTATCTGTACGGCGCATATTTGTACCTAAATCCAGGATCCAGTATTTACAGCCACTCGGCTGCCCGTTGCCGCAGCAGGTAGGATTTACTGTGTGAAGAGATCCCAGAGTGTCAATCTGTTTAATCCTGTTCGGCATGGTGAGGAGTCAGCTGTTCCGATACCCACAGCTTCCAAAGAACCTCCTCACCCTCAGCCCGGGATGGGTTGCAGCCTCTCCTGAAGATATTCACCCGGATAATGTTACAGGCAATGCCATCAGAATGAGGAAGTCGCTGTTATCTTCTCAGTCTGGTTTAGACCCCTGCCTGCCGTCAGAGCAGCTCCTCTCTTCTGGGGATGCTCTCCTCTGACTCACTGAACACAGTTCCAGTCTTTAAATTCACATGTGGGAATAGCCAGATGCAGCAGATTACACTCTACCGTAACTACCCTAATTGAGGCTCAGGGTGATCTTAAAAAATACAGCAAACCAGCAGTTTTTACTCTCAGCCTTCAGAAAAGATGCAGTCTAGTGCCCCTACAAAGCTCTATAGTAACCAGAATGCACAAAATGAACCTCTAACACCTCTTTTTATTTTGCACTGCACAGATATTTTTTAATGCTTTAGCTAAAGGCATAAATACAAAAAAGACGGACATTTTCTGGTCAGCTAAACCATGCAGTGCTTTCCCTGGAACTTACAATTTTCCTTGACAAAAAACAGATTCTGTCCTCACCTTCACCTTCTCTTGAGCCTTGTTTGTGATAATCAATCAATCAATCAACCAAATCCCCACAATACCAGAAAATCCACACCATTTGATAAATTAATTTAAGATCTTGCCCTGGTTTAAACTACATTTCAGATCAGTTTCACCTCTGAGTTTATACTCTGCAAGATATGTTTCTACTTCATTAAGCTTTCTTCCTGTTCAGTAAACTGAAACTGCATGTATTTTATTTTTTGTACAGGCATTCTTCACCTAGCATGCCACAAAAGCATTTGTCTATAAATATTAAATTATGTTTGTGACTTTTTTTTGCTATGCAAACGTAAAAAACATGTTTGGTTTCTTCCCCTGAACACATCATCCGCTGATTTGAAAGGAGCTACATAAAGCTACATTCACTTGATAGATAAACAGCCAAAGCAAGAATTCAGTTTTTGTAAAAACAGGAATTAAATGCTGTCATTATATGAATAGGAAAAAAAAAACAACCCAAAAATGAGATTGAACAAACAATACTATATAGTAAACAAACATGTAGAGAGGGTAAGAAGAAACTAAAGCAGTGAGGGGGTTGCCCATGATACTAGCAAACGCAAATGCATGTAATGCAAAGATAACTAGGAATTTTACACGGAACTGAGAGCCTATAGAGTCCCAGAGTCAAAGAAAGCTTACCATTAGCATGCAACACAAGCTGGGTACACACACCTTATCCTGTCTGCACTACTGAAGAGATGTGGTCACCCTCCACCTGAGAATAATGTTTTGCTTTCTAAGGAAAGTTAATCTAAATTCTAAATCAGTTTTTCCTTCATAGCCTCCTGCACTGAAAGCATTAATTCTGACTCTTGATCAATTTTCTTTTGACCCAAAACAACTTTCAAATAACACTGAATTCCTAAGGGTGGGGGTGCTGGAAGAGGGGAGAGGAAGGCAGAGGAAAAAAAACTCTCTTTCTTCAGGATAAGTGATCTTTATAGTTTACCACCTACAGTGAGACTTCCACTATGGCTGGTTTACTCCTAGTGAAATTGCAGAACATCTGAAAACCATTCTAGTTTCTAGTTGAGTAAGAAAAAGAAATAAATTAAACAATCCCTTTCTTTCACTCCACAACCGTTCCCATGCATGTTAAATATACTAAAGAATATTTTGCCATTCTTGTTACTGTAAAACTCTGACACCTTTAACCAACATCTAGTTAGATAGGTTATCAATACAGCTTTGAAGTAGTGATTTCCATATGTAAGAAAGCTTCTGACTAAAAGAGAGCAAAATTTATACAAAAAACAGTTTTTAGGTTGGTTTTGTTTTGCTTTTTAACCACATGTAGACTGTCCTTATAAAACCAATAATATATGCAGGAAGATATTAAAAATGCTCTGGGAACCACATCATTTGCAGCTTGCTATTGCAAAAAGTTCTTCCACTCCTACTGAAAGCAAACACTGTCATTTTTAGGTTTTGCTTTGACCCCTTCTCAGAGAAAAATCTGACAAGATTCTCAGAAAAGTCTGACAAAAATCAAGGTGGTGAAGGAGAGAGAATGACCGCATGAACTGTCTTGGAGTCATATTTCACAGGTTCTGTGGTTAAGAAGAAAGTATCATGGATACACATTTGTCTTGGATGACACAGTTTTTGTAAAATGCCAATTGCTTCACAGCAACACTGGAGGGGAGACAACAGATCCCACGTGAATGTGGTGCAGAGCCACTGGGCACATTAGGTAAGAATTTGGTTGAAAAACATCTCAGGGCATATACTGAAACAATAGCTACAACCTTCTTATAGTCCAAGGCAGACAGCTCAGGCTTGTAACTTCTCCTGAAGTATAAGCAAAAGGCAGATGATGTCTGTACCACAAACCCAATATTTCTCAACTTAACAGGCAGAGACCATTATGCAGTACCACTGTCACCTCAGATCAGACTTAAAACACCTCAAGATGTACCACAAGTCTCAGTTTCCAAGACAGGGACTTGCATCAATACATGTAATTTTATGCCCAAACAGGCAGCCTATTAATGTCTTTCCATGGTTTACTTCAAGCTCTACCACAAAGCTCTCTTTGTCCTTTAGCTCCATCCGGTTTTCTGTATTCCAGTGCCATATCCTGCATTAGCTACCCCTGAGTGCTAGACAGCTCTTCCTGCAACTCCTCACATCAGCAGTTTTTTGCAGGAGCTCATTCTTGGTAATAACAACCCATTCAGGTAATCTTGATTCCACAGGCAGGAATATGTCTACATGGAGAACATCTTCAGGAAAAAACACAGCTGGGTACAGAGCACAAGCTCAGTGCCTAAGAGGTTGGACTGCACAGGGCGTTGCACGGCAGCAAGTGAGCTGCCCCTGCTTCATCTGCTGTTCATGATTCACAGACCACAGGTCATCAGAAAAACAAACTTTGATGAAATTACCAATGTTAAAAGCTCATACGTTGATGTGTGCCAATTGACAGAAGTTGAAATAGATGTGGCTCTTTTTTTTTTAAAGTAAAATTAACTGTTTCATTTTTTGCCACACCTGTGTAAAGCTGAAATTAGTTTTCTTGGTTATACACTTAATTTAATATCCTTTAAAAAAAGTAGATTGTTATCCTCTTCACTTCTGAAAGAGAAGTACTAATGAATGCCCCTTCAGGCCTCAAGCAATTTAAGATTCTTCACAGTTACTTGGAACTGTGACAAAGTAAGTGTCCAGGTAAAAATTCTGTCTATTTCATGAAGATTTTAGAATCCCAGGTAAAAGAGCCCACTCATTTTTAAGACACTATTTTGTAATAAAGACTACATCCCAGTGATTAAACAAAGAAACTAAACAGAAAAAAATAAAACCCAGCTAGAAAAGCACTGCACATCCCCAGTAGATCAGGTAGCACATACTTCATATGACAGACGCAAGTGAAGCATCAGATGCCTGTATCTATTACTGCAGTGAAGGAACGGGATCAACTTCAACTGCAATTAATCTCAGCGATCACTGATGGACAGTGCCAGCCTGCCAAAACCATTTTAAAGTATTAACATTTTGGCAGCTCACCCCAGCACAGATGTAACAGCTCACCAGTCTCTGCCACTGACAGCCAACAAATTAGCTCATTACAGCTTCAGCTTTTCACAGGTACCAGGTCTTAACTGCAGCATCTGCACCCACCATTTGCCACTGTATTAACGTCCTTACAGAAGTGTAACCTTGTATGAGGCTTCTATTAATAGTCTTGTATGTAAGAATGGAAACATTCATCCCTTCTTTCATTTAAAAGGACAACTGGAATTAAGCTGACTGCACTTCTCATACTCCTAAGATATTTGCATGGTAATAGGAATATATACTAGAATTATATTAAAACAAGGATAAACAGCATTCCAACTTAATCTTCATACAGTCCCATTACATTTTGTACCATCTTGGTGGAAACAAGCAGAACAAGAGAGGGAAGGTAATCAAATGCAGAAATTTCAAATTTAAATACCTATTCTGAGTTGCCTGAGAGCAAGAAGCTAAAGAGCCAACATTTCTTCCTTAATATCTGTCCTGGCATGGTGGGGAGGTGTCTATGTTTGAAAGATTATAGCATGAGAAAACACAGCTTCAACATTGTTCTCAAGCAAAACTAAATCTGCCCTCTCCAGAATCTTCCCCCTCATAGCCTGACATTCCATTTACAAAAGTAATTAATAGATTTTGAAACCAGTACTACAAAGTTATTAGAAAAACTCTTGTTCATCTTAAGAGAGGAGAAGCTTATACAAGATAACAGAAATTAATAGAAGAGTGAGTTCTTCATTTGGTTCTGCCAGCATCTAAATGTCACAACCTTAAAACAATTTTTTAAGACATCTATGAGACAAATGCTTCCATGATTTAGTATTGCACAGTTCTTAAAATTTTGAGTCATGTTTCTGTGTATGGGAGAAAAAAGCTTCACACTTCTAAAACTGTGCATGGCCAAAGACCACCCAGACCTAGGAGCCAAAGTTAGACATAAATTTATAACTGTTGAAATTCTTCAACTACATAACATTGCACAAACCAATAGGAATTTTATTTACAATATGAATTTTTCATTTAAAAACAATAATAAATAAATCAGGCAGACTTTGCATACAAATCCTATCTTTAGCAGGTTAGGCACTCTGTCCCACACCAGAATATTTTAACACAATCAAGAAAGCAAAACCACATTAATAAACAAATCTGAGGCTGAATCTTCAAAGGTGAGCTCCCACACTACGATGAAAATTCTGAAAGGAGCCTAACTTTGCCTTTTCCTCAGTGTACAATGTGTGCACAGTTTAACTGCTTGGGGTACAGCTGCACCACCAGGGTCTGGTTTCTTTAGCTCCACATACAAAGATCATCCTGTTCCAAAAAAAAAAGCTTCACTGCTCCTCAGTCTCACAGATAACACTGCCATTCTGCAAGAAGCAGAATCATTACAACACTGGCTCTTTGGGCTTACATTCAGCGTGTTGTTTCCTGCTCCTTACTACCACTGCTGCCAGCTGCCAGAGACACTTTAAACTCAATCACTCAGAAATTGTACTGTGCAATGAATTGTGTGAACATCCTTAATGTGTGATTTCCAAGAACTCCCTTCAAAATACATGTATTTTTCAACAACAAAAACTCAAAAAAACCAGCCAAAAAACCCCCAACCAATAGCCATCTCCAACAAAGCACACAGGCTATCTCATTAGCTGGCAAACCTGGGAAAAGTATTTCTAATTGAGGGTAAAGAGATATTTTCAGCCCTGTGATTTATAGCCTTCCATTCTACATCTTGAGTAAAGCATTTGTCAAGAGCAACTGATATCAAGACACTGAAGTACTCAGGCTTTAATTAAAAACACTGGGAAATGAACCATATATTCAACTATTCAGTCACCCAGGCTAGGATCTAAACAAGTCCTTCCTGTCTTCAGCTTTGCAGAACATGCCCTAGCTGTTGCTCATGCCTACAGTAAGAAAGAATATAAAAAAGCACATGACACAGTAAATTCTCTCCCATCTTAATAATTTGGCTATTATTTACTTGAATTTTTAACTCTGTTCTGTGCTGTAGTCAAGGGATTGGAGCCTATATACCATTCCTAAGAATGAAGAGGCCTTTCAAAGAAATGACGAGATGTTCAGTGTCCCTGGTCTTCTGTTTATCTGGAACAGCTCTGGGAAAATTCTGACTCCTCAAAGCAGTCACCACTGCAGCATGCCAAACTAGCTTGAAGGATCCCAGCCACTGTCAGCAAAACCACAACAAACCAGCTTTAGATAATTCAAACAAAATCTTTTGGATGAGTATAAGGAATTTTGTTTCACATACATTCAGTACTTAGCAAGGGGTGGGAGGGGAGAAGGAATAGGCCATGTGTCATCTCTTCTTTGGAGAAAACACAAAAAGTGTTCCAAGAGAGAAATATTTGTTGCCCTAATGAGACATATTGAAGAAACACTCTTTTTTTTACATTAATTTTATTATACAAGTCACCCTTCACCGTTCTTTCTTTTCTTCATTTCCCCAAGGGAAAACAGCCTTTTGGCGTGAAAAATAATCTGGTCAAAACAAGGCTTAATTTTCCAAACCAGTTTTAGCTGCACATACTGGAGGTTTGGATTCTTTTTAACATAACTCTCTTAGGTAATTACGTTAACTTAAAATGCATGCAGTCAAAGACAAAAGAATATATTCACCAGAAGTGCTCAGAATACTGAATTGTTCTTGACTTAAAATTAATTCCTTTTAAGTGACTTAAAAGGAAAATGAACAGTTCTACCAGGTCAAACCAGGTCTTTAAAAACCCAAACCAACAAAAGCAAAGCTTTTAAAATGGGACACAGACTCCCTGTAAGAAATACTAATGCTGAAGTTCCATACAAATGCATCTGGAGGAATTCTTCCAGCTGTGTGGGCTACCTGCTGCTTGATATTATTGACCAAAACACTTTTCTTATTCTACTTCTGCTCAGTTCAAATTGTAAAAATGCTATTTGGTTAGTTACAAAGGTTTACTTCAGTGGCACCTCTCCTCCTTTTGTCTCTGCTCAGTACTGCTTGTCACAAGTCCCTGTAGGAGATCAGGTTAAGTCGCATGGCACTCCAAGGTGTGGCAGATGGACCTCAGCCACAATCCAACAGCCAGCTGCTTGGGAAAGCAGGAAAGGCACAGAGGCTCTGAAAACACCTGAGTGGATTTCAAATAGAAGCACTTAACACAAAAACCCCTTACATACTTTCACAGCTTCCTTTATTACATTAGAAGATGCTTTAGCAAATTAAAGCAACCTCCTCAGTTCCCCTGCACTGCATCTAACAGGAGAGAAAAGACAGAAATAGGCATTTTCTCTTTCACTCTAAGCCTAGATTTCAGATGCCATGCTTTTGTAAATTATAAACACAGATTTATTACGAAGTACATTTACGTGTATTTGGAGGCTAGCTTTACCACAGGCAAAACAGAAAGGAGGAGAAAAAAAAATCCACAGGACTGAGGCTCATTATTATACATTGCCTATCAGATGATACTAGACAGAAACACTTGAAATTGTGTACTGTCAAACAATTCCATAAATGTGAGAGTTTCTGCATTCTAATTAACTTTTTTTTTCTATCTGCTTTGTATTATACATGTAGCATAATATAGTCCTGAAAAAGTTAAGACATTTCTGTTTGGGTTATGCAGAACATGTTTTACTCCCATTTAAAAGAAAATTAGTTCTGAACCAAAGAAATTCATGTGATCACACAGTTGAAAAAATTGAAAAGGGTACATTTCCTACAAATTACATCATTACCCCTTAGCAGAACTGCAAAAATGCATCTATGAAATAACCAGTCTAAGACTACACTTCAGATATTTCAGTAAGTTACTGCACTCAGTTAAGACAACAATGCTGCTTTAGGACAGCAACTAAAATTGAGGCGCCAGAAAATTGTTTTAATTGACACAAAATTTTTCTACATTCTCTTTTCCCAGTTAGTTCCTCTTGAACAAAGCATGCCATCATGGTAGAAGGTTTAGATGGCTAAGAATGTTAACAATAACAGAGTTAGGCTTTGTTATTCCACAAACAGCAAAAGCCAGTCAAATGCTGCTACAATTAATTTACTCCAGTTCTGAGGACTGTAACTTCACATAATCTCATGAAGGTGATGTGGACAAGCACTAGATCCCACTGCCTGAGCTTTCACTAAAGCTAGCAACCAGGACACAAACAGAACTCACCACACACCTCCAGGGTACCACCTGCTGTAAACACCAATTCTTTAGAAGTTACTCTGAGACTGTAAACAGAGCTCTGAGCCAGTGCCTTCCAAACTGACTCTGGCATAACTATAGGTAGTCCTGCCACATCTTTAGGATGAAAGGAGAAACACACCTAAGCCTGTTCTACTAAATCAACCAGCACATAAAGTGCATGTATCTCGTTACTCGTGAGAGAAGTCAGCACAAAATACACTGGAATTGGTGAACAACCAAGTCAGGCCATAACAAATAAACACTCTAAAACAGATTGGCTACTGATAAAAATATTTTAAGATATATGGTTAACAATTTGGTGGTCTTCACCAATCAAGTTTTTTTGTTTAATACTGCCTAAAGAATACTTCAGTCTATTCAACCAGTCCCTGCCAGTCATGCCAGAGACCAGGGTTCAATTCACCAGTGGGGAGACGATGCTTCCTTTGAGGGACATGGTTAATAGTGCACTTGGCAGAGCTGGGTTAACAGGTGAGCTTGATGATCTTAAACCCTAGCACCTTTTCTTCCTTCAGCATATTTGCAGGTTCTTGCATGCAGCTAGCTTTCCCTAGATTCCATGTTTAAAGAATCTCGGTCTCACTGATACATTAAAAAATGAACATATACCTAAGTAGGTTATGACCACGCCCAGCAAGGTGCAACAAGCACAACTGGAGTTTTTCACAAGGAGAAATACTTTTTATGATTCCTTCCAACTTCTTACATGGAATAAATGTATTTGGCAGCCAAAATCTTCAGTATTTCTGACGGCCTCAAAAGGCACCAAGGGGAGTCTAAGGCTCCAGGCAATACTTAGAACACATCAAGTCCATGCTAGCAATTTTAATGTTCAGCATTGGATCACCAGATAACCCAAGTTCCAAGTGGACTCAAAAATCCATGTAGTCCAATCTTCTGCTTGAAAGGATGGGTCAGTTATGAGATCACACCAGCATACTTGGGGCTTTGTCCAGTCTGCGCTTGAAAACCTGACATACTTTTAAGCTCTTTTCTTCCAAGCTATTTCTGCTGCACTGTAAATGGCTAATGGACAGCAGAGGTTGGCCACAGCTGGTTTACAACCACAGGGAAAAATTAGAATGTGTTGGTAATCAAGGATAATTTGACATCAAGTTTACCTAAGATGACCTTAACTATTTACGCCTGTATGTCAGTTATGCAAATGTCTTCTGTTGCTATAGGGGTTAACCATTATATATCCATCCTAGAAAATGTGGACTGCCAATTTCTGAAAAGCATGATCAGTGTGTTTTCCTCGGATCATGAAATGTTTTTATTAACTTATCACAACAGCCTCTTTTATACAGTTTGCTCTAAGAATTCCATCGCTTCTTTGCTTAAGTTCCATGTTGCACAATAATGAACTTAAGTTCAATAATTGTTCCAGATAGAGAAATATGTCTTGCTATTTGTACTCATCCCAAAACTAGGAGAAAACACGAGCATGTCCTGAATTGTAATTACACCTAGGTCAGTGAATATGCACTCAAAATAGAAGTGAAACATTGCATAATAGTGCCAACAACTTAAGAAACATCAAGGGCATCTGTGAAAAAGCTTCTGATAGTTATGTTAAAAGTGATGCAACATTGCTAGTTTAGCATGCATAATATTTTATTATTTGCAGAAGTGAAATGAAGTCAATGGAACACATTCAGCAGCCTCCTCACAAAAACAGAATTGGAGGAAGTAAGTGGAACCCTAAATCCTGCTGGTTCCATCTGCAGGCAGTGATGATGACAGATGATATGATGTAATGTAATGTGAGGATGTCCCACAAGGTGCACAAGATCATCAGCTCTAGCCTGCTCCTTAAAAAAAAGAAGCAGCAAGCAAAATATGGGTAACAAAGACACTCTCACAAAGCAATTCTCAACACTTAATCAATTTTTTTAAGTTTGTTGCACCTGAAGAGAGACAGTTAAGGAAAGCAAACAACACTTCAGGAAGGTTTTCTTCAACTGCTGAATAGAAACAACATTTGCAGGATATGACTTGAGTTTGTACTCGGTTCTAACCTTGGTTAGAAAATGAAACTGCTGTCAAAGCAAGGCTAATTGCAAGCAAAGTAACAACTCTCTTGGGAAACCTAAAGCCATCAGAATTGCTGGTTTATATCCACCCTCTACCTCCCAAAAATCAGCTGTGCAAATACATCTGTTCTGAAGCAGATACTTTTTATGCACCGATTTCCTTTCCAACTACAATATATAAGAGAAATATATTTGGCAGCTGTCTGGGACCAAAAGTACATTCAGGCCAGAATTATAAAAATTTCTTTTTCTCAGCTGTAATACGGAGCTCCCAAGCAGGGTAAAATCCTTTCATTAGCTATGTATGAAAACTCCAGAGACAAATTAACCACGTACTTATGCTCACAAATAGAGTCAGCATGGGAAATACTGATATATCTCACAAGTCTTCCTAGGCTGCATTATGATAAAAGAATAATGCAGGAGTTAAAGGTAGGTTTATGCAGAAATCAATCCTACCATGTTTCAGAGCACATGTGAACTTGACTTAAAGAGATCTCGTCTAGAAATTCAAATTGTGAGATTCACTGAACCTCTTTGTCTAGTTTAAGATTGTGCAACACCAAGGAAGCAATTCATAGGGACTTTACCATTTGTCAAGGCTCAGTTTTGGCTCTTAATTCTGACCATCTGACACAGTGTGGCTATAAAGCTCAATGCAAAGATTATTACCTAACGGACCACAGTCAATTGCTGACATTTTATTTAAGTTTACTTATGCTCAGATGATGTTTTTAACTGCAAACTCAACTAAAACCACAAGGTGGGAAAGTCAGGATAGAGAATTCTTGTTTTACTTTATACTGCAGCTACTTTGTTTACCTGGACTAAGGCACAAGAACATGTTTGAAAAATCACACACATACAACCTAAATTCAAACCATCTTTGCCACTATTAGACTAGTAGTGCTTTTGGGAAAAATATTTGTGACTAAATGAAAATTTATGATTTATTACTCTTTCAAAACAACTGGTAACTGCGAAGTTGAACTTATGCATGCATCTCTGCTCAAGCTCAAGTCTGCCTGATAAATAAATTGAACTGACACTGCAGCACAGCTTCAATTTTTTTCTTAATTTAAACATGAGGAGTGTCAAATTCAACTGACTGCTCAGCTTGGCCTCCCATAAGCTCCTCGTTAGGCTATCAGCTGGCTATCTGGATGGGCATCCTGCTATTTGGAAGTTTTATGAGGAGGTAATTGATCCATTAGGAAACAGAATTTTTAGATTAAGGTTTGGTGTCTTGTACAAGTCCAACATATTCCTCTGTATCACTTTCTGCATGCAATCACATTCCTCTGTGTAGCAGCAAGAGCAGATCCCTCTTGGTCTGGTGCCCTGGAAACTCCAGTCCCCACCTCCTGCCACCTGGCCCCAAGGCAGCAGAGCAGAGCACGTACCCCACCAGCTCATTGTCAGGAGTTGCTTTCCCCTCTGGCCTGGGCTGTAACTCATTTCCTGCAGCTGCAAACGCTGTCAGGCAGTCTCACAGGCAGCACGTTGGCTCTGAGCCACGGGTGGGGATCCTTTTTCCTTACACATGGCCTGTGCTTCACTTGCTTGCAGTCTCAAAACAGCAAATCCTCCCCTTCTACAGCCTCCCTGCTTGTGAGCAAACAACTGGTGCCAAACTCATGCTTCTTTTCTTCTACTGCAAACTTCTTCAATTATTCAAACTGGATTCCCATTTTGCTCGACCAAATTCTCCTGCTGCTATGCAGAGCTTCCTCTTCCTACACTGAATAGTATTTAGACTCAACATGAAACACTCCATTTCCCAAGCATAACTTTCAAAGCTCTCAGTCACACACAAGACTTTCACCTTTACTCTCTCTCTGCTTCTCTTTTCATTGAAAACTGGTATTCTGAATAGTATTCAGTTGTGTCAGAGCAAGCTTACTTAATGCAACAAATTCAAGACTGTGTTTTAGCCCATTCTGTAGCCTCAGCTATAAAATATCTCTCTCTTCTGGGGAAATATCTCTAGGGTCACCCACACAATTTTTGACTTCCTTAATTCCTGAAGAGAGGGTCCCTACAGCATATTCAGGAAGAGCTCTGATACCTGCCCTACATCAGTTCTTCCCATCTTGCAGGTGTAGAAAATGGCTTACTACACAGCAATTTGAACAAATTTGTCAACCTTTGTCTTGCAAAGCCATTTGATCTGCCTTACTACATTAGATTCTTTGAGAGAGACTACATTTGGAAAAAGAAGACTGCTGAAATAACATTTCTCTGTTTATGGCTGCAGTCAGGACAGTATCCTCAGAGGAAAAGCAAAAGCCAGTATTCAGTATGTGAGTGGTATGTGGCTTGGCACCATGTTACTAAGACATCATCTACCTCTCAGGTTTGAACAAAACCTGTACAGATCCTTGGATTACACAGTGGTATAATACAAGCAGACACTGTACCTTCAGGTAGACAAAAGACTTTTGTTTTGAAACAAACAGATGAACCATCGTTGTTTGCCAACAAACATGAATTGGCAGTTAAACACGGTCTCCCCCAAAATCTCTTAAGTTAAAGGAGACATAAATGTAAGCCTCATGAGCAAAGGCTTGTTGCAGCCTTTGTAGGTCTCCAAACAGTAGCTCCTGCAGAAGGGACATGATGAACTATCACAAATTCTTCAGAAGTACCCACAAATTTGGGAAAGACAGCAAACTTGGGATCTAAACAGGCAAGACATTCACAAACAATTTGAAATAGCTGCCAATTTTTCTGAGCTTGCACATTCAATTTCATTACACTGAATCCTGTCCCCTGCCCTTTACCCAAAGCCCTGTGGCAGTGTAAATGCCCTGCAAACAAAAGAAAGAGAACTGCGCATGTAAGAAAAGATGTACCATAGAATGAAAAGAATCCCATGTTAAAAAAGAGAGAAGCACCAAATAAAACAACAGGAACAATCTTTCTCCCCCACACCCAAAAACATGTGGGAAATCATTGCAAAAAAAATGTTGCCTTATGCATTACTTGTGAAAAACATGTTCTTCCAGAGCTAGTGATTTATTTTTTGTAGACTGCACCAACTGTTATTCAGCCTCTTCACTACCCACTTGTTTCTCTTTTCCCCCTGTTATAAAAGGATTTTTTAAAAAATGTGTTCATCTGTAAACTGCACATCAAATTGATTAAATGACCCAAATAACGTACAAAAATAGATTTGATATCCAGCAGAGCAAGCAAGAGGTCAGGAACCCACAATTAACTCTCCCCCTAAGTTACTATTCATCAGTGAATGTCTTTTCTGTGCAATGCTTTCCTCATACTCTTAATAAAGTGTTTATTACCTTAACTTCTAAAAAATTTTAGAGCTTGAAGGTATTGTAAATGTGTGTTTTTTTAATCCATTCATACTGATTAGATGCTTTAGATAATACACATTCTTAGAGGAGAAGTAACACCTACACTGGTAGGCAATTGATGAGGGTCATTTTTGGGGCTGTCTTTTAACATGAGAATAAAACAACATTACCTTTCATGGCTGACAAGATAATGTGTGGACAGAGAAGGAATGACCAAGATCAGCTGGTAGAACTAGGCTTCACTGAACGTACCTTCTGCTTTAATAATTTTGCATATTTTCCTACTATGGATAATAATTTCAGATTATTTAAGGCATTAACATTTCTGCACTCAGTGATGAAATGTGGTTTGACACACTCTAAGAACCAGCTGCCAATTACAAGAGGTTTGCCATTTCAAAACTTTGAAGCTCATTTCACCTCTGATATGCTGTGGCTTTCCAATCTTTTGTGGGCAAGTGGTGCTACTGATAAACACTATTGAATAGATCAAAATTGTAGGGCCCATAGATACTGAAAGGAGTGAAAAACACTTCAGCAAGCCATCTGTATAGGCTAAGCACTCTACATCCAAGCAGCCAACCCCACCACTTCTGATGGTGATCACTCCCTTCTCTCCCCTGAAATACATAAACCCTCTCCTTCCCTCAGCCTCTCCCAACAGCTTGGCATGTCAGATATGCAAAACTTAGAGACTCATGTCTTAGTCCATGAACTGCACAGAATTATTCTGACTTGATGCTCACACTGTAAGCCTCACAGGATGTGTATTTTCAGACCTCAAAATCCTAATTTGTTGAATCTCACAAAAACTCTGAAAGTTATACTGACTTATTGTCAAAAAAGGAAAAGAAAATCTGTATTAAAAAGACTAAAGGCTCAGAATGAAGTACTAGAAATCTATGAAGTATGTGAAAAATTATCTGCCCAAGAACATGGACTGACATACATTATGTAAGTCACTCATGCATTCTTTGTTAGAGGATTTGGTTTGTTTTGTTTTTTAGGAATTCATACCTCAATCAATACCCACAATGAACAATTCTGAGAAGATAATTTAATTGTTTTTCCATTCTTCTGATTAGCATATTCCCTGATGCTTTTTTTAATCAAATGCAGCACTTGAGAATGAATAATTGGTTTGTGGGATTGTCTGAGGTACTTTTCGCTATGGGGGGAAAAATAAAATCAAAGCACTTCAATAGTTTTGCCTAATTTTTGTAATCCCTCAGTGAAATGAACACTATCAACCTCTTTCAAGCAACAGAAAGATGAGGTAGAGACGAAAGTGAAACAAATCCAGTACTTTTATGTACCTTTTCTACCCTTTTTTTTCCCCTCCCCAGACTATGTAACATTATATAATAGCTTGGATGTTCAAGACATTTCACACTGACTTCAGTCACACACAGGGAAACTTTACAAATTAAACATCAATCTCCTAAAGCCTGACACCCAGCAATGTGGGAATAAACAATTAGCAGCTGCTTCTTATCAGTTAGGATTAGGATGGCATACCACAACATCCCGCAGGAAGCCTGTGGCAGGGACAGAAGGCACTTCTGAGGCTGCATTCAACCCTGCAAATTATGCTCATTCTAGCAATGGCTTTCTCTTCTTCTTCAGTGTCCGTGATTAATATAATTAATTAATGCTCTTTACTTCAAAGTACCACGTTAAACAGAGTAAAGTATCTTTGAAAAGCTATGCCCCATTGTCCCCAAACAAATGCTAAAGAAAAAAAAAAAGCAATACGAGTCGTGTCTGCCAGTTTGATTAATAGAAGTAACTTCTCAAACACAAAACCAGCTCTGTCTGTCTCTCAGGATTCTGAAAGGCTTAATGTGTTTCATATAATATATATTGTCCAGTACAATCTGCCTCTCCTAATAAAATTCTCTGCATTCAAAAGTGAAGTCCCTTAGCTCCAAAGGAAATTGGGATTTATCAATTCTGTGAGTGTTGTTAAAAAAATACTGATTTCACCCCTAGTCCAAGAAGAAAAGTTTTAGTGTTACCCAACTACGTTTTCCAATTTTACCATCAGAACATCTGCAAGCTTTCCCTATCGAAATTATTACAGGACACAAAACAACAAAAGACTACTACAAATATACAGCTCAATCCTTCAAATTCCCCCCAGCCCCTAATCACCCAGCTTTCAGGAAGTTCCTGCTGTGCCTGCCCCAAATGTAAGAAACACAGACTCATTCCTGTTTTAGTCAAGCATATTTATACAGTGTCTTAAAATAACATGGGAAAAATTGTAATAGCTGGAATGGACGGAATAATTGAAAAAATTGTGGTTATAGTTATGAAAAACTTTCCAAAACCAGAATTTTGTGTTTTGGAAGACACATTTTCCCCAACATCACTTTGCTAATCTTGTTACCTGCAATAACAAACTTTTTGAAATGCATCTTTTTCCTTACCATGTGATGAAATGAACTATTTTTCTGGGTTTTTCCCCTCCTTTTCTTTTTCATAAGTTCACATTTCTTTCTGTTCAAAGTCTGCTACCTCAGGTAATTGCGAATGCAGCAAGCAAGCATTTTCTCTACTAACAATCTACTCTGTGAGCCTGGGTAGTTTACAGAGTCAAAGGATTATAGCACACTAAAAACATAAAACCTTTCAAAAAATCATCAGATTTTTCTTGCACCCTTCAGGGGAATAGTTTTTCATGCATCTGAAAAAAACCCAAGGTAAGATTTCAGAGATGCTCTGGGAAAAAGGGATGAGTGTGCCAGTGCTACTCTGAAAAGCTCAGTTAAGTAAAATACAGAAGTCCAAATGAACAATTCCTGTGCCAGGGCATATGGATGGGTGTATTTACCTTTTCCATCGCTGAACCTGATGTTGTCATGACTTCTTACTGCAGGGTTTCTCAGGAACCATTGATAATCCATGCTGGAGATTTTCTTCCCTCTCCACTTTCAGCACTTGTCAGGTACAGATTTTCCTATCGCTGCAGCTTGATCTGATTTGATATATAACTCTTCACCAAGATATAATTTGCTTAAACCTCTTCCCTATCTTCAGCCACATTTTCCCTTAATCCTGAGAACTGCTTATTCTTGGAACAAACAGCATGGTTGCTGAGAACCAGACAGTGAAGGAGCCACTGCACCAAAGCTGCCATTTGCACAGTACTCTCCATTACCCAAAACCCAAGCTGCTGATGACTAGACTTCGTGTCCATCCCTCCTTACCTTTGTGGTTGAAAATGCCCTCCATCTCCATACTGCTGCGGGAGTGGGCGATGCAGAGGGACCCGCAGGGCACCAGGCCCTCTGCAGCCGGGGATCGATCTGTGGTTCGCACCAGACACCAGTCAGGCTTGTCATGGGGCCTCTCCAGGACCTCCACAGTCTGCCCACGGCGGATTGTCAGCTCATTGCTGTTGCAGGCGGTGAAGTCGTGGATCACCACCGTCAGCTCGCACCCACCAGACAACTGTGAGGGGGAAACAAGGAGAAGCCAGATGAATGCTGGTTATCAAACCGTCCGTCACACACCGTTACCTATTTAGGACCCCGTCAGGATTTGTATGTTGGATGAGATAGCAGGCTTCTGGGACTTTCCACATCAAGAAGAGACCATTTCAAAATCAGGCAGTTATGGCGTTTTAGAACAGATTTCTAACTCTGCTTGTCTCTGCCTATTGTTCAAAGCACACTGGTTGTGACAGTGCTGGGCGGAGGATTTAAGCAGTTTTTCTTGCTAGACTGCTCCTTATCCCAAAAGCTGAAGTAGCAGTCGCTTCTGAATATATTTTATGTGTGATAATTAGAAAAAAAAAAGTCAGATATTACTAAATACAGTCACTCGTGAGCTTTGTTATCTTGCAAATTCAAGACAGAAGGAGGGAGTATTTTAAAATGAACTTACTGCCTTATTCCCATCCTACTCATAGTTTACACACACAGGTCACAAAATCATCCAGGACATACCATACACAATTATAAAAGTCAGCAAAAAGTTCTCCACATAACATTGCAGGATACTTAACTATTTAATAGAAAACTCACACGGGCTTACAACTTTGATATTTTTGTTGGTTCCCCAAATAAAACTGAACAAATTTGAATTAAAAGCATGCAAGCTTAGGGTTTTCCTCCCCCTCTTCAAAACACTTCATTAGAATAACTTTGCCTAAGCTTTAGTTTCCTCTCTTTGATTATTTCATCTGCTTTGATGTGAAATGAAAATTATTATCCAAACTTTGCAAAGTTCCCAAGATTGCTCAGTGCCAAAGCACCCATCCAACTTAAGCAAGCAGTCCTGGAATTCCTTCTTCCTTATGGCAACAGCATTCCAGTCCACTCCAGTTTTTCATGTGTATTTCTATAGGTCTGGCTGCTTCAGTGAAATATTCATACCAGATCTCAGCTGGTATTCAGCTGGTGAATTCAGTAATTTTGGACCAAACCAGTAAACTCCTTCAGCTCAGTGAGGTAATCCTGCAATGCCCTACACTGACAAAGGAGGACCAATACCCTGTGAGAGCTCCAGCTGCACCAAGTCTAGAATCAAGAGCCACACCAACACACTCCACAGCTCCTGCCAGGTTTCTTTTGACTGTTTCCTCCAGGCTTCCTCATGGCTGCCAACTGCATCCCATGAGCTTCAGAAAATGGAGATAAGAGACTGCATTGTTCCTTTTTTATTAGTTTTCATTACAAGCCTGGAACGGAAATGCTGGACAGAAATTTTTCTAGGAAAATGCTTTTTGTTATCAATCAAGAATTTTAGAGCAAATGACAAAACCAGCAAAATCCCAGTAAGAATCAAAGAACAATTCCAACCTTCTCTTCCTCAAGTCTGCAACAAATGACAGAACATAACTCCTAGCAGATGGGCTGCAGTAACTCCGGAGCTTTCCCATGGAATCTGCCTGCTAATCTCACCAGCTATTATTGCGTGTGTGTGCTTACAAAGGAGGAGAAGGTTTCTTGGGGAAATGCTGGGGCCAAGAAGGGCAGAAAACCCTCATACATCTAGTGTTTAAGGAAGATAAATCAGGTTGTACCCATTTAGATCCAGGCTAAAAATTAATCACATTGCTTCTACCCTGTCTCTTTGGACAGCCCCAATACATGAATTACAGGGGGGGGGTCATCTTCAAAACATGTTACCTCCTCCCTCATTGAAATGTTTCCTGTTCCCTTACACTCTCTTTTTTAGTCCATGCAAAGCTATGCAAAGGGGAAAAGTAAAGAGCTTTCCTTGTTTTCTGGTATTGATTTATGTTACAGCCTCTGTCAGACCAACTCAAGAAACAATTGAAACCATCTGTATGCCTGATGGGGACTAACAAAAAATCTCATGAAGTATGACTTCACAAGGTGTCCAGTGCAGACGAAATTTTTCTCAGGAGGTCCATACCCCATCCAGTGCACGCACAGTAACAAACTGACACTTTCCAGAAACTGCATCTAGTCCTTATATTTCCTCCTAAATACATACAGGAGCCTATTTTTGGTGCTCTGTTTGCTTTCGTGACCCTCCATTTCCTACAAATAGAGCTAAACGTATATTTTGTGACTGGTGTAATGGCCACGTGTTTTGGTAATATACATGTTCTTTCTTCTCCTTCCCCTAATAAAACAAACAAACAAAAAAGTAGGATCTCATATCTTATCTTTTCTAAGTATTTTATATAATATTAAGCTAAAGGAAAAAGCAAATGAAGGCTGTCAGTGACCATGTCAGATACTATTAAAGTGCACAAAACTCCTAGTCTTTTAGACAGTATGGGAATCAGATATGCTAGCTGGTTGGTATTCAACTGAAATTCAATACTCAATCACACTTCAATATAGTGTGTAAGACACTTCTTGAACAAAGCTGTTAGACCCACACCATCCTCAAACATGCACCTATGTTATTATACACAACTCAGTGCAGAACTTTTCCATGACTGCCTAAGACACTGAAAGCAACGATTTCGGCACCCAGCACAAACATACGGCACTTTGGAGAGCTGATCAAAATAGCATTTACCAATTTTCCCTTCCTTTGGGTTAACTTCTTCCTGCCTACTACAGTAGTGGTTGGGAAGCACTTCTTTCCTCTTTGTTTCATTGCTCGATTTCTCTCCATAACACACTTTCTGAGTGCAGTTTCATCTTTCACACTGATTAAATGCAGTTGGACAGCAGGGAGTGTCTGTGATTAAGCGTGTTGCTCAACAGCTGTTGTTGGACAGCTTTGGCAAGGCTCTCCAGGCTAGCTGGAGGGAAGAGCAAGAAGCATAGCAGAAACTGGGAGACTGGCTTGCACTGAAGGGAAAAGAGTTACAAACCATCTAAATCCAAATTCAGGCTGAGCAAAGCCTTTATATACTTTATCCATCCGTCTCAAGAAACCCTTTATGTAAACTGAATTAATCATGCATGATAAAAATAAATGATGCTATGTCTGAAACATGGAAACTGGAGAGACAGACACGAGATGAGAAACAAAAGCCAGACAGAAACAAAACTGCAGATTTAAAAAGGCACAAGGTTTAATTAAACAGTTTATCATGGGACATAGTGTCATGCAGTTGCTGAAATTAATGTTTACCATCTATGTTCACCACTCTGGGGCCTTTTAGTCACTGTCGCTTGTAGAGAGAAAGAAAAACCCAAATGACAAGCATGCAAACAGTCACTGGCTGAGTACATTCATAGCATAGGTTTGCTGAAGTCAGAGACACCACACTAAGTCCATCTGCCACCACTATCTGCAAAAATCACGACCGACCAGATATTCAAGAGCCTTTACATCAGGCCATATAGCATCCTCTCAGGATAGCAATTTAAATTTAATTTTCCATGAGAATTTTACATTAAGGAGAAAGGAAGACGAAAAGAAGCCAACAAGGTTTCTCAATTATTTCAAGCTTGAAAATCTTTAATCCCCTTTTAAAATGGAAACAAGTGCACTGTGGGAGAAAAGAAATGGAACAGCACAAAAGTTCTGCCTCCAATAAAGAGCATTTTGCTTTGACCAGGTAGCTGTCCATACTTGGTTTCTGACTCTGAAAAGATGTGTGTACTGAGAGCCATGTCTGCTTTTTTACTAACATTTTTCTCTACTGATGGGAGCCTTTTCTCTTCCGGAGATTCAGCTGGCAGAACTAAATACTTGGTTGTCTCCTACTGCTTCAGTCCTTTTTCTGTCTTTCAAAGAACTACATGCAAGCTTAAAGAAGAATGAAAATGAAATACAACTTCACACAAACAGTAATAGAAAGTGTTACCAGCTGGGCACAAAAGACAATTTCTTAAAACTAAAATATTGCTCTACTGGCCACCCACAACTGCTAGTATAATTCATACTATTTAGGATAGCAATCTATGACAGCTCTTCTTCTAAAAGCCTCTCATCTTCTCAGATACCAAAAGACTAGTTTGGTTTATTTCATGTTTCTACCAGATCACTGAATACAAGCATGAAAAAAACCTATCAGATCTACACTGTTTCCTTCAGCCTCCCCATTTAATTTCCTATGCAATGGATCAAGTTCAAAAGGCAATGTTAAAAATCAGATGAAGCTCTGAGGCTGTTCAAAGGACAAATGAATGGCCCAAGAATCTCTTTTATCCATTAGCCACCTAAAATGCTGGCTAGACAACTACAGAACATGGATGGAAGGACTGCTGTGAAAGGTGAAGGGCAAAATATTTACTGAGAAGGGTACAATAAGAGCATGCAGAAAACTGAGATACTTTGACAGAGTAGAAATGTCTCTCTCAAAAATTCAATATTTTATTCCAGATTCCATTTTACTTTCCAGTACTTCAGCAAGGGTCAGTGCTATGGATGTACGTAGCATGTCTTCCAATGTGAAGATGCATACCATGATAGTAAAAAAAAGCTGGAAAGGGATCTTAAATTCCCTAGTCCACTTATTTCCCTTCCTCTGGAGCATGATCAGCCACACCTGTGAGAATCCTTAACATTTATCCAAACTGCTCTCAAAGAACTCCACTTATGGAGATTCCCCAGCCTTCACAATTACTCTGCTCTAGGGTTTCACATTTTCATACCCATAAAAATATTACTGCAATCTTTTTTAAAAAGAAGTCTTTTGATCTCATCCCATCATCTTAAAATATAGGTAAAAGACTGTTTAGTAACTCTGTGTGGTAGCTTTTTACACACTTGAAGACCTAAAGTTCTTCCTCCTGCCTTTCTTTTCCTTTAGACTTCTTAGTCCCAATTCTTTACCTTGCCCTGTAAGTTAAGCTTAGTACACTTCTTATCAATCTTTTTCTTCTTCCCCTCGGAACTCCTTCAATGGACCACTGATTTTCTAAAATTCTGTGCTTAAAACTGGATGCAGTATCTAATGGAAGTCTTATGAGTTCTGAGTGAAGAATGAGGACTTTGTGTCCTGCAGCTCAACATCCCATTTCTACAAGCCAGGATATTGCTGCTTTCTTCGCCCTCCAAGCTGTATCACACTGTTAAATAATAAACATCTTGTGAGCCTCTGTAGCTTCTCAATCATCCTGTCAAAAACTGTTCAAGATTCTCACTGATTTCGTTGGTATTTAACTATTTCCACCTATTCATATAAGCTCAAACGTGTTCCTATTGAACTGCACAGTATTTTGCCAGTTAATTTTTCCCATTTGCCAAGGTTCTTCTGAATTCTAATTCTGCCTTCCAACAGTGTTTTCAGATGACATGAAGCTGGGGAGGATGTCAATGTCAGCTTTATAAACATATGGTCTATTGCATCATCCCAGTCATTACTGAAAAGCAGCATTGCAACAGCGGAGCCAACAATCAGGTTACAATTGTAGCCTAAAAAGCAAGGGTGGAGAAGAAAAAAGCTAATCATAAAGTTATTCTCTGTTGTTATGGCAATTCCAATTATGACAGAAAACAGGATGCAAGGAAAGAAGTTAGTCTGGACAATATTCAACCACTTACTATCAAGGTTGAGGATTTTCAGCCCTTTCAAAGTATATCTCTGAGGAGGTGAGAAAGAATATTGACATTTGGATAAAGAACTTCATTCTTGATATTCTCTCTGTATAACAGTTTAGCACTTCTAACCAAAACATTTATTTTAAAAGAATGAACTGAACTGTCTGAACATACAATTGGAGGAAGTAGAATGGTTTTACTTGGCTGTTGGTTAATATTACATTTGATATTTATTGTCTTTTCTTAACCTCAGTAATGGATAGATGTGAACAGAAAAATTTTCAGCAAGAGCTTAATAAGTAATACAGGGCTAAACACTTTCGCCACTTAATTAATACTATTTTGAATTGCTTGGTATTTTTAATGTTTCTTGATTTGGAATCCCATCTCAGTTAGGCACATGCTCCAAATTTGACCAAGGAGTTCCACTGCTTCCTCTGGCTAACCACATCAACAGCCTTTAAAATCTGTATAACTGTTTTGCTCCATTTCTGTAAGACATTTACACACACTTCAAGCTTCTAGGCTAGGAAAACAGAGTCGATTTTAAACCCCAAACGGACTGCAGCTAATGAATTTTCAACAGCCAAAGTGAGAGATTACTTCAGACTCAGCAATGGTGTTAAGACACCCTGCAGATTTCACTGGCCACCTTCCTGTAACTGTTCCTTAAGAATTTTTATTTTGTATTTTTAAACATATGAAAGATTTACTTGATGTATTTAGCAAACCAAAGCATATAATAGAAACATTAAACAAAGCTACCCTGCTAATTCACTTTTTACAAGTGCACAATAGAAAATTCCTTCTTTAGACATACAACACATAGCACAAGTAACTTCCAGGGAGTCTTCAGCTTGTTTTTCTTGGCAAAGAAAAGTCTAACAGAAATTTTATACACAAGTATAAGAACTCAAAAATACTTTAAAAAAACATTACAGTCACTAATCATGCTTAAAACTGAATTAGTCAGGAAAATACTGCAAAGTGTTCTCCATTTCTCCTTCCTTCCATTCCTTCTCCTTTTAACTTCTAACTCCTGTTGAACAGGTTGTTTGTAAGACTCCTCACCATGTCAGACTGGAAAACAATCCTGAGGGCATTTTACTTGGCCACCTTTCTCAGCAATTCTCACATGATGCATGCAATATGACTGTGAAGGGCATCAGGAGACAACCCATGCTCTTCCCCCTAGTGAACAGTGCATCACAAACAGCTGCAGAAGGGCAATGGCTCTGCACAGCAGGCATGGATTGCATCACCTCCAACCTGCATGCACACAGCTCCACATCTCAGGCAACAATCAGCCGTATCAGAGAGGCCATGTCTTGCTTCTGAGGGTGACAGATTACCTAAACGCGTAAGAACTGCCTGCAAGCATACAAAACTTGCTTTTTGTAAATCCCTAAATAGGTAAGTAAGAATGCTATGAATAAGACAGCAAAACAAAAGTCATCAAGAGTTCTTCTTCCTCTGACCAACTGTTTTCCTCACAAGTATCTTTAGAAGAAGCCACCACCAAAACTGCAACATCAGTACAAATGCACAAGGTCAAAACCTAGGCTGTTTTTGACAAACACAAGAGCAACCTAAGCAACTAGTATTTCCCTCCTTCTGTCTGCTTCTCTACACAGAAAAATCAAACTATAGAGTTTGAGTGACATGTGAAAATACAGGAAACTCACTGAGTTTAGATGATGATGGGAATGGTCAAAATATTATTCTGAGAACCTATTCACTTAGCTACTCTGAAAAATACTGGTTATTTATCTGCGTAGTTTGAATGGCTCATAAGAACAATTTTACCCAAGGAGGTAATAGGCCAGAAATCCCTAACCAAACTTCCAAGTATTTGCTAGGCATCTTCAGTGTTTTAATTCACTCTTCTTTTTGATAAACTTTCATTATCCATCTCTACCTCTCTCCAGGGTCCTAACACTTCTCACTTGCCAAAAATCTTATTTTAGTTCCAAGTAACACACACATTTCATAAGAATTTTTTTCTTTTGACACCTGTCTTTCCCACCCAGGAGAAACTCTGGCTGTGTATCCTTATGGTATAACCCAGCCAGAACCTATAGGCAGAGACGGAGGAAAGGAAAGACCAGCACTAGTACCAAATGACAGTTTTGTGGGTTACTTCTGGACGATTCCATCAGCTTTCACGCAGAATGTGAACACATAGTCTCTAACCCATAAACACTGGAGAGTACTTTTCCTTCACAACAGTAACCGTGTGGCAATCAGCAGCCTCAAGCTAACAGAAGAAGCAGATGGTATGCTTTCAGGAAGGCTGAGACTAACAACAAGAAAAATTTTGTGCACTATCAAATTTTATGGAAAATAAAACTTTCGTTTTAAGCTGGGTCAAATCTTTGAGCAAACCGCAGAAGAGAAGAGAAGAGAAGAGACCAAAATGGTTTCCGTTTGGAACGAAGGTAATTTCTTCATGACCTGTTAGATTTAAACAATCCTGCTCTCCTGTGGTATCAAGGTATTTTCTCTGTTGCAGACAGCTATTTTTAAAAGACGAGTATTTCCACGCCTCTTCTCTGAAGGCACTAAGGACTAATCTTGGCTGCTAATTCACACTAGGGGACAAATCATCTACTCTCAGCACAGAGCAATGCCCATGAAACTTACCTTGTCACTGTCTAGCGTGTTCTGGGAGGTTCGTGAGGCAATGGAAATAGTATCAGGCTGGCTGCTGCCATCTCCCTGACTGTCCAGGTCCTCGCCATCTCTGCAAAGAATTCAATTTGCATTACAAGAGTAGTATTGGGCTTGCAACACATTAGTTAAAGAAGTCAGACACTCCTAGTCAGTGTGGCAACAGACACCAAATTAACTGACGCAAGAATCAAATATTCGGTACTCAATACTTTGTTCTCTGCTGTAAGAGATTCATTTGCTCAAGGTCTACATCATGTAGAATTAAGGCAACAACCAGTGAGCCACAACTATGACAAGAAAACTTGCACAGTTACTTAGCCAAAGCTAGCAAACAGGACACTCAGTCACACATTTCAAACTTCATAAAAAGGAAACCAAGGACCTGAATAACACACACAGAATGCAAACTGCAGTTCCAAATCCCTTCCATAATGGCTGATTTACACAAGTCAGGCACTATTCAGAGCAGAAATCTCAACAAATTCAGCATTGCAGGAAACTACTGTAAATTAGTGGTAAGATAAAGCTGGACAAAATTACTCTTGTTTTTGTCCAATTCACTGAAAGTCATTTGAAATTCAACAGTACAGAGGAAAGAGAGCTGTTGTGTACATAGAGATCTCTGATTATTTGAAATACTACTTACCTTCTTCCTTTCTGTTTTGTGGTTGGTGCAGTTTTGGGGATGTGGATGGGCTCTTTCAACGCTCCTTTCAGATGAATGGTCCTTTCTTGTATCACTTCCCGGATGTGTTTGATCCAGTCCTGTTTATTCTCTATACTGGATGCCTTTGATATGCAAAAGAAACAAAATCCCCACAATGGACCATTATGACTAAGAAGATCCATGCACATAGTCAACTAATAAACACAAAGTGGAAGGCATAAAGAATGACTTAGTGAAAAATTTTTGAAAACCTGAACAGAGAAAAGGAAATTCTAGCTGGCTGTCTTCATTTTGAATAGCCAACTCTATTCCACAGTTCTCAACATTACTAATATTGTTCGTTTAAAAAACATTTTAACCAAATTTCAGAGCCCACTTTTGTAACTTGAAGACTAAAGCCCTATATGCATCTCCTGTGAAACAGAGTGGATTGACTTACTTGGGGAATTCCAGTAATAACCCTTTGAATATTGGTATTTTAAACTCACCCTACATTTTAGGTCAATTCTAACTTGATATAATCATCTACTATTACTGGTGAAAAAGTTAACTTTTACTGCAACACATATACTTCCACAACACATTTCATGTATTACTCTTCCCACTTTTTGACACATATCTCCAGGCAGAAAGCTAATTTAGGGATTGTATTTTAATGACTGCCTGCAACGTCTCTATTTTTTTAAATACTCCAGAAGCTACTTGATATCACCTGCCTGACTTGTAATCTCATTGTTTTGTCTAATTTAACCCTGCACCTGAAATGCTGCTAAATATAAATATTATTGCAGCTCTAAAGAAATTATTTTATATAATTTCCTACCAAATTGCTGTCTCCTGAAATAACTGGCTTCAAATATATTATAAATATTTAATATACTATAAATATGTAATCACCAGGAATTCTAAAGGGATAGACAAAATTGCAGGAACAGATGGACAAGTAGGAAAATAAATTTTGTTTCCTTTTACAAACAAAAGCATTTAGGAGAAGATAAACATGATCTTTTTAAAAAATCTCTTATTTAGTTTTTCATGGAATTTACTTCTAATATTAGTGAGCTAAGGAAGCGCTTGTTTCCAACCTCAGAAAATAAACAAAGTCAACAAAATTGTTCAAGTGTTTGATGTATCATAGTAGATTTCTAAATATGCTACGCCTTAAGTGAAGGACAGAAAACACCTAAAAGTGATACAATGTAGAGTGCCCTTAATTAAAACCATGTATTCTGCTCCACCCTACCATGATCATTTCTGGCTGCAAAGCACTGTCTTTGAGATTATGGGAACATTAAGACTGAAAGAAAATCTCGTATTAATGTTACTTTTAATTTCCTCGCATTCCTTGACTGCTGCCAGAAAACTAACGCAAACTTTTCTTAGCCTGTAATTCACAAGCAAAAGCTATAAATTTGAGTACTGACATGTAAATCGTAGTGGTCATTTTTAAGTGGCATCATTGAGTATTCACTATGAATACATGTGAAATCACAAACAAGTTTAATAGTAGGTGTATTAACCTATAAACGGGAAGATATTTCAGCTCAACAAAATATGCCAAATTACCCATTCACTGGTTATGGTATTACAAAAAACGTTCTTCAGTTGAAAAGCAGTTCAAGGTTACACACCATTATCACAGGAAAAACTGATTTAGCCATTCTCCTAGCTAGGCAAAGAGCACTACTGACACCTGTAACTTGCCCAGACATAAAATTTATAGGCATTGCATGCACTTTCATCCAAAGGCAAGTAGCTTCCAAAAAGCTTGCTGCCCACAGAAAGAAATAAAAATCTTTTGGAGTATTTGTTTTCTGCATAAAAACATAGGTCATGAAAAACAGCATCACCAACACGCTGCAATGACTTGAGCGTGAAAGGCAACACTGATTCCATCATTTCTTTGTGGCACCAGTTGCTCTGTAAGCTGATTGCTGAAGTCTTCAAGCTCATGGAAGTCCATGGGATCAAACCTCTCTCTACTGTGATCTGTGAAAGCAGGTTTGTTTAATCCTTCAGTAGGTTACAAAGATTCCCCTCTGCTGTCAGACCACATGAGTTAGATATATATATGTACCACCACCTCTGCACACACAAAGAAAATTATCTGCCAGCAGCTGTTCCTCTCAAAGCAGGCAATCGTGTCGCTTTCCCAACAAACATCATCAACAACTACAAGGCTTGCTAGAGACTAAAAGTACATCTGCTAAAATTACCTTGAGAACAATTTTGTTGTCTGAAGTTGGTGTCCTTCCAACCCATAGAGCAAACTTGCAGGGATCTCCTTCTACATGTTCTGTGACACCCAATTCAGAAGTCTGGAATTAAGAAAAAATTGTTAGGACCACATGGCATTTTTTCTCAGAAGCCACAAAGGCATGCCTAACATTCTCAAAAATGGAGCACTGCTATTTAAAGAGATTTTCAGAAGCTTAAGGCTAACTCATATGCTAAAGAGAGTCCTTTACTCCTGTGGCAGTGGTGAGGTCTCTTCAAAAAAGGAAGAACTGTAAGCTAAACTATCTTTTCTATAAAGTGACAATAAGCAATAACACAATCTGAGTACCAAATTACTTATTTTAGTTTTAGGCCTTGACAGTAAAAGCCTTATAACTCTAAAGAAGATGCTTGACAAAAATTAAGTTTTGGCTTCTCTCCCAGTTCATTTGCATTGGATAACACTCACTATTTACTGATTTTTACGCTTTCTGTCAGATAAGATATGTTTAAGCATTCTTCTGATATCTTCTAAAACTCTGGTCTCTTTTTTGTCAAATAAGCCTTTCCTAGCATGTTTCCTTCCCTCTGAAACAGATGAAATAATTCAGAAATGCCATTTCCCTGGAGAATTTTGTGAGACAACTGCACGAACGATCAGTCTTTGGGAATGTTCTAATGTCAGACCTTAATAGCTAATTATCATCCAAAATGTTTTCACTTTCTGACTAGAACAACATCTCACTCATGTGAATTGGCTTCCACTTTAAACAATTCATACAGGCTCTGCTCCAAAAAAAATTACAAACTAAGAAATACAGCTCAAACTAAAAGAACTCTCACTCCCCAACAGCTGCTAAGTATTCTCACATGATTAGAAGCTGTATTTTTCCTCCCATGCACATCATCATTAGCACATACACAGTTCAACACAAAAGATGCTAGATACCCAGTACCTGAGTAAAGGTACTTTTTTTCTTGTCTCACCTGGATGCTAGCTTGTGTTTGGTTTTTTTGGTTTTTTGGTTTTTTGTTTGTTTTGGTGGGTGAAAGCTTTTTTGGGATTTTTTTTTTCTTCTAAAGAAACCCTGGCCCAACACATGCAACCTTTCAGCACATGGTGCTTGGCCTGTGCCCAACAGGCAGCTGAGCAATATGGCTCTCTGCAAAGGACACTGGCAATGCTAAAAGTCTGCAATGTGGCTCCAGGACAGAAGAGAAATCATTGTGGGATACTGGATGCATGGAAACTACACTGAGGTCAGGAAACTCCCAAACAGCCAGTTACTGGTGACTGGGAGTGTTCTGGCAAAGTAACACCTGCTTGCCTTTTTCCCACAACCCTCCTTAGGCATTTGCTTTTGGACACTCAATCTCTTGCCAAAAGAGTTCATTAACACATTCTGCCACTTAAATGTATCATGCCACGGAGTATCCTGTGCTGGGGAAACCCTGATGGTCACCATGCCCCAAGTAAAGAGAATGGTGTAATTTTTTGTAAAGCCACCTTCCAGAGGTAAGTCACAGGATGGCTTACAAAAAAAGATCTTTAGCTCAAATCAACATGCAGGCTTTCAACATAAGCCTTTTCTAAAGATTGAACTGTAAGTGCTGCTATAACAGTAAGCTGCACTACGGAGTATTTTGCCAGATGATAGAATATGACAATAAAAAGAATCCTTGTATTTTAAAAATGAGGCACAATGGGAGCCTTCAAGATTTCCACCAGCTTCTTTAGGACCTAAGGCTATTACTAAATTTCTGCCAGAGGAACTGACATGACAAGTTTACAGGACTGATTTTTCAGTTCTGTCCTCTCTCCCACATAATCCCTTGGCAGCTATTGCTATTCTCCAGTAAACTAGCTTTTTTTTTTGTATTTTGGATTCTTGAGAGCATGAAAGAAAGGTGTGATCAACAAACAGCTGCAGCTGTGTTACCTGCTAGCTATTTTGTATCAGGAAGGAAAGCAAGTGCTGGAAAAGAAATGACAGAATATGCAAAGAAACATAGGGGAAAAAAAGAGTTTTTTTCACCAACCTGTTTTACCAGTTTGGACACAGAAGTGGGAAGAGGGAATGAATGAACAAAAAGGAGCAGAAGCATGGACAAAAGACTCAGTATTTATACCATCTAGGCTTAGTCATATATCCCAACAGGATCAATACAAGAATAACATTTTCTAGAGTGTGATTCTGAGAAGGAAAGTAATTTCAGGTATTTGCTCTGAACTATTTGGTATAAAAGCTAATCTTGCATTCAGTAGATGCAGAGCAAGCCATGGGAGACTGTCTTGCCACTCGGCTACCTAAATTTATGGAGTGTGAATATTGCTCTCACCAAAGTCATCCAACAAGACAGGAAGTTAAGGATGTGAATTCCAGAGTCACATTTTGTAAAGCATACATGCCTACAGATAAGAAAAGTGAGAGCGGAGGTTTTGAGATTTTTTTTTTTTCTCTTTTTCTGGTTTTTGGGGTTTTTTTGGATAGGACAAAAAATATTTCCACCTTTACCTCATTCCAGTAGACCAAAAGTACTACAATTACATTTGCAGAACTTTATTGTAAGGCTACTGGTCTCAGCAAACAATCTGGAATGAACTTTTCCAAAACAAAGTTCTTGCCTTCCCCAATCAGTATGTGTAGAATATCCACTAAAATGAATCCTTAACAGCAATAATAAACAAGAAAGATGAAGGCAGCTTATCAACTCCTTCCATCCTTCTGCTTTATACAAATAAGCATTAAAGAATCAGCAATCAACACACAATTAAGACAAAACCAGTCCAGCCCACTACTGATACTCATTTGACCTGATGCACCAAGACTGACATGTACCCTTCAGTAGCTGCTTTGACCCTATCCTTTTGCCTCAAAAGCAAGAGAAAGCACCAAAGCTGCAAGATTCAGTCTGTACATTCCAAGCCTGTTCTTTCAGTGCTCTGTGTTCAAGTTCTTTAGGCACACTTAAATCACCTGAGCTTAGCTGAAGCCTAATCTAGAGAGTTTTGTAAACATGACCAGTTGTTCTCCCATACTTACAAACAGTTTGCTCTTGTAAATGTACTTGCTCCTTCCACTTGAGTCCTTTACTTCTTTACTGAAAACCAAGGACATCTCAAAAAGGAAAAGGTGCCTCTCTCTTCCCTTTCGAATTAGAGTTTTTGGGTCCCACACTTGGAAGGATTCTTGAAGGATGAGCTCTCCCTGAGATTCTATATTTTCATCAAAGCCTAAAAACAGAGTGAAAGATTCACCATAAAAAGTTGGTAATACAAGGAACATAAAAGCACAGCTTCTGTTCATTAAATGATATGATTTTTTCCCACTGACACAACTTCCAAAAGATGGGATTCCAACCAAACTATACTAAAAACAACACTTGATTTTAACATTGCAATATACTAAATGTAACTGTAGCTCAAGTCTACTTCTAAATTTAGACATCCAACTGTTAAGAACTTAATCAACTCTTCTGGCAGTATTTTACCAACAAATGACAGATCTGTCTTTGTCAGCTTCTGGTAACCTCTTCTGTCATGAAAATGATTTATCTTATGGGCTTTCTGCCACTGTAGAAAGTGAGCAACTTGCAAGGACACAGAGCACATCAGGTTTTTCTGAGTGGCAAGCTCTCAAATGCCACCTTTTCAGGAGGCACACCTTCCCTACCATGCAGGTAATGAGCACAAAAATGTGTTCCAACTGGGGATTAAAAAACATGGCATCTTGGAGCTGTTGGCATACAATCAGCCTGCCATTGGTCACGCCAGAATCAATCCACTATACAGTAATTACCAGCTGGATCACTTATATTAACACATAATGAAAAAAAAGATAAAGATTGAGAATACCAACAATTTGACTTCCATTTTAGTGGTACCATGCCCTCCCAGTTTAATACACAGCTGTAGAGTTGGAGAGTAACAAAAACTGTCTACCATACTCTTCTGAGTGGTATCAAAATGTATTTTAAATAGATACTGCTCGCCAGTTCTCATGTTTTAAACAGGGCAACAGTATGGAGAGGATCAGAAGCAAGTTCCACCAGGATGTTCATTCAAAATCCTCTGGAGACATAAAGAGGAAATGTGCTCATTCACTATATTTGTCCAACATGGGATGACTCAACAATACACGCATGATTTGTTGTAAAACCAACTTATGTAAAAGATTAGGATATTCTCCAGAGTCACATTCCCAGTGTTAAAAGATTATTACCAAAGCTGGTCAGCATTTATACTAGGACCACCTCCTGAACAAGCATTTGGAACTGATCCTGGAAACTGACCAAAATCCCTATTGTTTAAAATCAAGAAACAGAGGTGATTTGGAGTATTCACACGATCAAGGATCATATGTCAAACCAAGGCAAGTTTTACAGTAACTAGCCAAATATTGGAAATTCCATGACAAACTGCATGCTACTATTAGAAGGCAGAGCGGAAGAAAAGGCATACTGCCTAAAAGTACTTTTAAATATTTATTCAGCAACTGTAGGGTAAGAGGGCCCTGCTTTTTTCTCAAAAAATTTAAATGCCCAAGAAAAACACTTTTATTACTAAATGTATGATTGCACCATTATAACATGATAACGTGCCAATTGCAAAACAGATTTTGGCAGGAAGTTGTTCTAAGCACATAGAAACATTACATCCAACCTCCACTGTCTGCCATGAACATGATTATGCTGGCTTAGGCCTGGGCTAAATTGGCTTATGCTGACATTTTACTGCCAGAAGACACATTTCATTTCAACCAGAAGTCTGTTATGGAACAGGCAGCAAACAGATGTGAAAAAGACAAACTTCTTGGAGACAATTATTTGATACATAAATCGGCAAAATCACCAACAATGCATTTATGTGCCTCATACAAAGAAGCTAAGGAAAACGGTTGGAAAATGTAGCCAAAGCTAGCATATCTGACCAATCACCTACTGCATTTTGGGTGAGTAGTGGACTACTTCATTAGCCTACATGTTTTTCAAATCTGCAATGGCACAGCTATACCTCAAGGTGAAAGAACACTTAAAATTTTAACAAAACTGTACCAGCTGTCTGTAACGATTCACTTTCCAAAATAAGTTTGCATTTTATATAGCCCCCCAAAAAATGGTATGAAAAATACAAACCCAGAGAAAAGAATGTGTTCACAAAACAAAGTTAATCTGCACCACACAATGAAATTGGAAAGGCAGTGTGAATCCTACCTTCCAGCATGCTGAGGTGCATGGCATCGTTGGCTCGCTTTGGCACACTAAGCATCACCTCCAGGCCATCCTTAATCTCACCTTTACCTTCTTCACAGCATGTGAGCAGCTCCTGCAAAAGACAAGCAGTCAAGAGGACTCTCCATTGCTTATTTGTGCACTAATATGACAGACAACCAAAGAGTACTCCTAACAAATCAAGAATAGTTTTTGACATATAGAATCTTTTTGAACTTCTTGCTCTGCCAATGGTATTACAGTATACTTTGTTTCTGTCATGATCAGTTCTTCAAGGAGCAGCCCAAGCTATCAGTTAAGCACTTCTAATTTAAACAGGATTATCGGCTTAATAAGGAATCTTTAAAAGCTAAGAAAAAACCTTTTCTTGATAAGCACAGACAGTTATCAGGTGCTGTGCTACATCAAGGCCAAGAACAATGCAGCTGCCAAGTCATGAATATGGTGGAAAGCAGGGCAGCACAAAGGGAGCCCTCCTGCCTCGCAAGTCAGTCATTGCTCCACTGCACCAAAGACCAGCCCTGTACAACTGCTGATAAAGAAAATTTACATTATTTTATTCTAAGTATTCCATGAATGACTCTATTCTGTGTTTACATAGTTAAAAGCAACTTATAGACAAAACTCTTCAAGAGAAACATGAATTAGCTAAGGGACAGAAGTTAGAGAATGGAAAATGCTGAAGTGTTGTAGCAGAATTTAGGGCATACAGTTCTCTGTCCATTCAACGTCCCACAGATTTAACATAACAGCACCTGAGCTGATATTCTGATTTCCTCACAGCCTTTAAGCACTTGAACAGTATCAAGGTAAAATGTAGGCTATGTAACCAAAAGGGCATATTATCTCCCTTCTGTTATTCAGAAGGCCCACTTAATGCATTCCCTCAGGGTAAATTCCTTTCCCCCTTTTCAAAGGGAAAGCCATGTGACTTCTATTATTATCATCATTACATTATTTTTATTTAACTGCCAATACCACCATCACAGCAAAACACTACATGATCACACTTACATTTTGCATGACAGCCCCACACAACAGTGAGACTAACTAAAAATCTCTGAGAGGCACAGAAGATGAGCAGCTTCAATACTTGGAAAAACAAGTGAAACTTCCAGAACTGTAAAACATTTCATCTATCATTCAAGTTTTAGGCTTGTAATCTTTCCATGCTTTACACCTCTCTTCTTCCAGAAAAAAGGAAACCAAACAACCACCAGACAAGTCCTTTTTACCATGCAGCAAAGACATCCAGCCCAGCAAACATTGGTGAAACCAATCTATCCCACTACTTCCATAATGTAGCAGGCTAACGCACATTAATATTAAAAATAATAATAATTGTTTGAATTAATACCTCAAAATTTCTGAAACAGCACAGCCTAGAGTATTTCTGTAATTATAATTTGAATAAGTTGCAACTCTTTGCAAGTGGAAAACAGACAGTAAGCTTCAGTCAAAAATGACAGATTTGTTTCCACCCAACCTGACCTGAAATAGCCTCTAATGTTTTTCAGAAATTTCAAAAGCAATCACACATGGCTGTTCTCAAGTAAAAAGGGAGACACAGATCAGTTACAGTGTTTTTGCAGGCTGCTACAACAAAACAAGCATTGCCACCTAAGAGAGACACAGCACAGTCCAAGAACACTGCTGCTCAGTTGAGAAGACGTCTGTCCACTGAGTGAAAGCTCTAACTACAGGTTTCCAAAAGTTGTGCTTATTTTAACAGCTATTATTAACTTGACATTTCCAGGCAACATTACAAATAACAACTGTTAGTTCAATAGGTCTACAGGTACCGTCAATATGTGTATATATTTACTTATATACACACACATATGTATATGTCTTATAGATATTTGATAGTTTTATATATAAATATATTAAATTATTATCTGTTTTACAGTACTTAATACCATCAGCATAGCTAACAGCTTGCCAAAATTTGGTGTAGAAACCATTACAAAAATGCATCCATATGGTCATGAATTACTTTTTTACCCTGGAAATGCAAATTATATTTTCTAAGTAAATATTAGTAGACAGGTATCCTTTTTTTTTTTTTTTTTAATTTACAGAAATCTGAACAAGAAGTTGCTTGTTTATGCCTTCTTCCATTTTCAGTTGGAATTCTGCAGCAGTATTTGAGGCTGCCCAGGATTCTGGAGTCTCAGAGAGCAGAGTAGAGCAACCCTCCCGGTTTCAGCAACAGTTTTGCCTTCTTAAGGACAGGAAAATCAGATGAAGAATGCTGAATTAATACTGACCTTTAAAAGAAGCTGGTATTTTGTTATCCTTTGGACAGGTTTGATAAGGTAAGAGGAGATAGAGTTGGCCAGTCCATGTCGTTGCTGTATCTCCTACATGGAAAAGCAAACATTTGAGGACTGTGAGCACCAACACTCAGATACAAAGTGCTTTGAGGGATATGCAATCATATACATTAATGACAAATTCTATTTTAGCAAGAAAAAATAAAAAAAAGGGATGACCAGATATTCCAGACACAGTGAATCATTATGCTGTGCATCTGCCAGCTCACTTGGTACAAACAGAAGATTATTACCTCTAACAGTACCTGTGAAACATTTCAACAAACCTAAATACAAAGAGCAACAATTAGGGACATAGAACGTGTGGCAACACCTTTTTAAAAAACATCAAGAGCTGGGCTTCTTTTGCTACTTGCAAGGGAGGAAAAACCCTCAGATTCCAGTGTTCCAGGGAAGAGGCAGGAGTACCAGGAAGGCTGAGGTGGAGATTTCTCAGCATCCCCTGCTACTTCAGTGCCAACAGCCACGGACAGCCTCATCCCCCACCAGAGGGAGCACCGAGTTACAGTTTCTGACTGAAGAATAGAGGTTACCAAGCACTTGAAAAGAAAACAAGCACTTACAAACCGAAAAAAGAATGACCTCCATGAAGGTACAGGTGGAAAATAGAATTATCTGATAGCGAGATGGGATGATTACAGATTTCAGGTACTGATTAGGGCTGAACTTCGCTGATAGGGTCTGCCATTTATCATAGCATTTGATGTATTTTAACCACGCAATTTCAAACAGCAAGTTATGCCACACAGCTATGTGCCCTCTAACCACGATTACGGTATCAGAAATCCCCAAAATGGGATACACACACGGACCAGTGGTGTCATCAGTGAAAGCTCTTGAGATGTCCATGCACAGAATCAGGTCTTCACACTTCTAATATACTTTAGGTGGATTAGGGGATGGAGAGCTCTGGATATACTGGTAAAACAGATGGATCAAAGGAGGTGGTGGCAAGAATTTGTTTTAAATAATTTTATCAGAGCCCTGTGTTATTTTTTAAAACAGTATTTACTAAATTTTTCTTTGGATTTTTTTCACATATCTACCTGGTCTTCTGTAACTTACCTGCTCTTCTTCAAACACTGAAAACTTAACACAGGCTTCACAGAAGCCTTACAATGTTTAGAAAGCCCATTTCCTCAGTGATTAGACTTTTGAGATTAACCCCAAGAACTTCAGGGATTTCCTCTACTTCCCTCTACTTGTACAAACAATTCTAAAAAAAATTGTGGTCATTACACAGCTAGTGGCTCAGCACAGCAGGGAAAAAATGGAAAAAGCATTCTAATTGAAACAGCTGTTAATACATGTCCAACCAAAACTCATTCAGTGTGACCAAAATTCCTCCCTAAAACCTCTAACACATCTATATTTTTGTCCCTTTTTTATGCAGAATATTACATGTGTAGACCAAGGAACCTTGGTACTGAGTAAGGAGGTTTAGTCCTTCTAAATAATAGCAGTCAACTGAATTATCAGCACATGCAATTACAGTTTACAAGTGCTCCAAAAATTCAACCAAAATTTCTATCTTTACTACATACAATGCAAACTAAGCACATCGAAATGCTAAGATTTGCAGGATGCGCTTGTGTGAGCTGAAGATTCATGTCTCACTTGTTGTTGCCAGAACCTGCTTCCAGTTCTGAACTGCTCTGATACATGACAGGGACTTTTCACATCTGATTTGACAGCTCTGCAACACCAGCTGAGCAATGCAAGTTAACCATGGCAGATACAGGACTGATTTTCTTAGGATGACAGCTCAGTAAATTGCAACGTTATTAACAGGAAAGTTTCATTTTCTTAACAAATTGGGCACTCAGCAGAACTGCAAATACATGAGTCAAACAGGCAATGAGTGCTTGTAAGATGGACACGATGTACTCACATCGAAGTATGCTCCCGCATGTTCTAGTATCAGCTGAGTAGAATCTGGCTTATTTTTACAGTAGGTAACGTACATCTGGAATTTGTCTGCCTGCAGAACAAAATGCAAATTTACACAGGTTATCAGAGAGCATCATTCCTGTCTCAAAATTTTTACAGTGTTATCAGAGAGGTTATCTTCCCTATCGAGAAACTGAGCTGTACAGAATTATATTCCCACTCAAAATTGCAGCATAAGATGATACATCAGGCAAGTAAGATTGAAAACAACAGCAATGTATATAAAATTAGGTTATTCAAAACTAAGACCAATCAAATCTGCACACAGGTTTAGGCAACTTGCATATACTTCAAGAGCAGCTAAGCACTGGCATCTGACAGGAGTGCCCTAATTGTTGCTTTTTTCTCAGTTAAAGATACATACGTTTAACTTAAATTTGAATGAAAAGCTACTTTTATGAATTTTACAAACCAAAAAGGGATGTGAGAGCAAGAATTAATGCCTTCATGCCTCCTATCTCCCTTTCTACTTCTAAATGTTAAGTCTAATTTCATTACCCAAGTAACGAAGCAATGTCCAACATCTTCTGGTAACTGTTCATATTTTTCCAACTCCTTGAGAAATATACTGGGGGTAGAAAAGAAACAGATAGTCAAGGCACATGAAAGATGTTCATTACAGCAACTTGTTTGGATCTACTGTCTGTGAACAAAGGCCATTAGAAAACTTTCTGTAATACCAGAAGCATGAGTTAAGGAAATAAAGATATCTGGAATAGATAAAAATGGGTAATAAAAGTACTAATATAAAATATAATTCAATAAAAATTCTGATATTATCAGAAATTGAATCAGCAGACATGCAATTAATGCATAAGAATGCACAAAAATTTAGTAATTGCTGTTGTTCTCCATCAAGAAGGTTTCCTACTGTTTTCAGTTCCAAGAAAAGCCTTCAGCTCAATTTAAAAAAAAACCTAAACCTTGTTTTTTGGATACTCGAGTTCTCTAGTTAACACAAAGCATACAAAGAACTGTAAAATCACGGTCTGGAATATGCTAAGGTATATTTTATTACTTTTAAGAATCATAACCCAAAGCAAATGTGTTCACAACCAATGAAGTGACAAAGAAGGAAGATTCAGAGCAAGACTTCTGAACAGAGATCTCCCTAGGAACCACTCCATTCAGAAGAAAGAGTGGATAAATCTCTTTCATGCTCCATTCTCAAGTAAATGTTATAATGCTGGGGCATCTCCACAGAAGCTATGAAGAGCCAAGAAAGAGCTGGGAGCCCTACTCTTTCCCACTAACAGCTGAACTTGGATATCAGGAATGAGGGTTCTGAAAGAACAACACCATCCTAATATTTTGCTATGTTTGTATTCTATTGAGTTCAGTGGTTTTCATCTCTTCAGAACAAATGACAAACCTACGACCGAATAATAATGCATCCAAGTAATTACTTAAATGCTGAAAGATCTGAGAGAAAGACTAAAAAATACTGTTTCTAATGGTGTACCCACCTGTCTGCATAAGGGAACAGCTGAAATAATTCAGCAGTGCAAGAGGAAAATCTTTAGGTTTTTTAATGGAAAAACATTCATTATTGGTATACACAATATTTTCATTAGGAAATCCCTCAGGTCATCATTTGGATTTAGCAGTAGTATGGAAATGGAAGATAAGTCACTCACTTATTGTGGAACTCATAAATTTCCTGCATGTTTCCAAAGATAATGTGTTCTTTGTTTACAATACCAGGTGGGATCTCCTCGACTCCACTTGTCATTTCCCATAGATATGTCTGCCCAGAACAAAAAAAGATGTGTGAAAAGTGATGATAAACTCCCAACAGAAGCAGCCAGGTATCTGTAAGTATGCACTCCTGGAGAGAAACTAGGCAAAGATCACACAGCAGCATCATCTCCAATTGTGACAGTGCCTGTTGTGTCAAATATACCTTGTGATTTTGACAGTGAAATACAAGTTGTAAAACTGACAATTTAACACAGTCCCTGAGACTTCATCACTTAAAATGCATAGTGTTCTTGACAACCTCTAATGCTTCAGGATATTCCTTATCAAGGTCATGTCTGCAGTCTAGAAGTTCATGCTTTGTGCAACAGCTACCACTGAACATCAGTTGCTTCAGCATAACAATTACTGGGCACTTTTCCATGGAATCTCACTGAATTTCTATTTGAAAAGTCAGCTAGTAGCACAACATGTGATACAGATAATAAGAGAATTAGCAGAAGCTCTTCTCTATTGCTAGCAAAGCAAATAGAGTAAACCCCTCCTTTTTCCCTCCTCTCTCTAAAACAAAAACCCGGCACACGATTATGAATCGGGAAAGGAACAAATACCGAAACTCGGTACCGACAAAAGCAAAACATATAGGGTGAATTCTGAACTGGCTGTTATCAGATGTAATTCTAAGTTTCTTCGTAACAGCAGTAAAATTACTTAATTTGGTCCTGTGATTCCAAACCAAGCATGGTCAGCTGTTAAAACCAGAAAGAAACAGCAACGGATTGAATCCTGCCTTCAAAGATTAGTGAAAAAAAGAAAACTTACATCCATGCATTCCCGGAGGTCTCTTACGTAAGCCTTTTCTGTCTGAATTAGTTCAGCCATAATGAACCTTAGGTGACAACAGAAAGAATAATCAAATCTCAGTCTGTTAGATCACTATGAAAGCATAACAACCAGAATACATCTTTCTCCTCATCAGCTTTTGCTTTTCCACTGCAGCAAGAAAAATCTGAGAACTGAAATGTGAAGAGAGACAACAGATGAAGGAAACCTAAGAGGTAACATTCCTCCATTACTAACCAGCACAAAAAGAAATGGGGAAGGAGATGGAACTTTTTCTCTAACACTTTTCACTGCTACAGTCATTTAATTTTTGTCTTCCTTCCTCCCCTTACACATTCATTTCGCATTATTTCGTAAAAAGAAAAAAGCATTTTAAAAGAAGTCTAACAGTTTTAAAAGTTTAAAATTCTGTCATGCTAGAATTATCTGTGAGAACAAGCAAGTGAATAAATGGCAACAGGAGATACTGAGTGCTATCACTCTCTTTTTACCATTTATACGATTTCTAAGCTGCCATGACAGTTGTTTCATTATCACGATTGATTTATGCAGTCTCATTGATGAAAAATAAATAAATGTATTACTCTTTCCTGCGGGCAGACTTTCGTTTTTCTTCATTAAGCTCATGGGCAGCATCGCGCAGTTTCACCTCTGACCCAGGGACACTGGCTGGGATTATATCCAGCTGTAAGCTTTTGCTCTTTATTAAAGAAAGGAAGAATTGATTAAGGAAGGAGACAGGAGAAAACAGCAGGTAAATCAAATGCAAGTAAAGCTTGTTTGCCTGTCATCACACTCATATTTCTCTTACCGATTTATTGGAATCAGAGGAAATACCCAGAGCTTTCTCTAAAGAGGTCCTGTATTTCTCCATGCGCAGGGAAAAGTCTCTGTACCTCTTATCCACTGCTGTGACACATTTTTTAATCTCTGTTGCATGAGCATGCCCTTTTTCACAAAAGCCATCAGCCAGCTGTATCAACAACTTCACCCTCTCTTTGGTTTGCTATGAAAACAGGAAAATATTGAACAGTTACAAGCTCTACCTGTCATGCAGGGGGTCATTTTGCTTAACTGCTACTAAGTGCAATTAGAGAAGTAATTGAAAGAGCTACCTTCCTCCTCTCTCTTCCCAGAACTCCGTTAAACAGATACCTTTTACTTAATAAAAATAGCACAAGATTAATGTAGGCTTCCTTGGGTCTCATTACTACATGACTAGAAACAGATTGTTTATTTTTCTTTGAAAAATGTGCTTCATATCTAACCCAGAGATTAAATTCTGCTAGACAAGCTTTTCAGCATGGGTATCCTTGCATCAGTACAAAGGCATTTTGATGCCAAAGAGGGTACTTTGTTCATTACCACTGAAACACTGGTATTGGACCTAGCCCACAGTCTCAAGAATCTACCCCTTTTAGACACTACTGAAATGCTGAGATGGAAGTAAGTCCTGTTATATACTTTACTCTTTAATGGATTAAGACTACATTCTTTAAATTTTTTCTATATTATGCTTTGTTGGTTGTTTGAAAGAAACTAAGAGAACAAGTAGTTACCACCATATCTGTGAGTGCTTTTCCCAAATGACAAGCTAACTAAAACTATGCACTTTCTTTCGTGTAAATCATAAATTATCCACAATGGATGAGCTTATAAAGCCACCTCTCTCTCTGTCATGAGTCAAGTGTGCTGTCATGGCCCTTATCAGCAGGGAGTTAAGCAAAATAGTCAATAAAAACTTGACTCTTACATTGATTGAAAAAATCAAGTTTGTCCTCTTTTTTTAAATTCTTTTTCTTCCCTAGTGGTCCCTCTTCCAAGTATTTCTTTTCAGTGTGGAACTTGTAAGAGCTAACACATCCTCCCAACAAGTAGCAAAATGCCAAGGGAGTGATACAAACAACATCCTTTCAAAAGGGGCACCAAAGTCATCTGCAGGCTGACAGAGGAAACAAGGAGGAACAGTGGTGCTCTGCATACTGGAAGGGATCCAGCAAATCAAAGTCTGGAGACAAGCTCAGACAGAAGAAAATCCAGGTTTGAACATCAAAAGTAATCTCTGCTCCTTCTGGATTCTCTTCTCTCCCTTCCCACATGTCCCCTGACCAATTCCATCTCCAAGTCTCTTCTGGGGTGATCCTTCAGACAAACGAACACTTGCGTACTTTCCTGGGCTCTATTATTTTTCTATGAAGGTTGGAGAGCCAAGAGGTAGAAACAGGTGACAGAGTGAACAGGTGGCAAAACAAAACATGGAGACAGACAAGGCCACAAACTCAGGTACTTTGGTCATGCACTGGTTGTCTGTCTTTCACATGTGAAAACTGGTAAGCCTCACAAGTGGCATCTGCATCTCTGTAAAGGCTTCCAGAGCTGACTGAAAAAGGTTTACACCAGAATCACAGAATACTTCAATAAAATGAGTTACATGACAAATAAAGTTTTAATTTTTCTGCTATCTCCTAATTAATAATAATAGGCTGAATAACAATAATGCAGCTTGTTGTATTTTACATCCTAAATAAACATTCAGTAATACACAATCATGAAGATATGAAAGTGGAAATCAAAGGGCCTGCAAGGTTTGTAGGTATTGAAAACATTTTTAAGCTGCCTCCCTATAATTCTGTCATGAGAAATCAACAGCACATGGGGCTCATGGAGCTCCAGTAACAATGATTATCTGCTGGTTATCTTCTGGTTTATTCTACTCTCAGCAGAAATACAGCGAGAATGCCACTGCAAGTAAACAGATCTTGACGGACATATCCTTGGGGGTTTTTTGATGGGCAGTAAGAATTCAGTTGTTTTATTTTGTTTCAAATCTTACATAATTCAACTGGTATTCAACTTGTTTACTGACAACCTGGATGAAGGAATAGAACACATCCTCAGCAAGTTTGCTGATGATATGGAACTGGGGGGGACTGGTTGTGCTGTCACTCAGTGGAACCTTGATAGGCTGGGGAGCTCAGCAGAGAGAAATCCAATGAAGTTCAACACGGGCAAGCGCAGAGTCCTGCACCTTGCAGGGAATAACCCCAAGTAGCAGCACAGGCTGGGGCTGATCTACTAGGTAACATCTCGGTAAAGAAGGAGCTGCGAGTCTTGGTGGATGACAAGCTCACCATGAGCCAGCAGTGCCCTTGGGGCCAGGAGGGCCAACATATCCTGGGGTGCCTCAGGAAGAATGTGGCCAGCAGGCTGAGGGAGGTGATCATGACCAAGTAGGGACTTGACCCTAATGAGGCCACAACTGGAGTACTGTGTTCAATTCTGGTCTCCACAGTTCAGGAAAGACAAGCAGCTAATGGAGAGGGCCCAGTAGAGGGACACAAAGATGAGTTGGGGTCTGGAGGATCTCTCTAATGGGGAGAGACTGTGGGAGCTAAGCCAGTTTAGTCTGGAGAAGAGAAGACTTGAGGGGATCTCACCAAAATATAAAATATCACAAAGACAGCTGTCAGGAGGGTGGTGCCAGACTCTTCAGTGATGCCCAGTGACAGGACACGGACTAACAGCCATGAACTAAAACACAAGAAGCTCCATCTCAAGATGAGGAAGAACTTCTTTACACGGAGGGAGGTAGAGCACAGGAACAGGTTGCCCAAGGATTTCATGGAGTCTCCCCCTCTGGAGACATTCAAAACCCACTTGGACACAGTCCTGTGTAACCTGTTCTTGGGGACCCTGCCTTGGCAGAGGGATTGGACTAACTGATCTCCAGAGGTTCCTTCCAATTTTAAGTATCCTGTGATTTTGTGATAATTTTATTTATTTATTTTACCTTTGCTGTGATCTGAAATTCCTCATGTTCTTTCAACAACTCTTGAGTGTGCTGGATACTGGAACCAGTGGAAGTATGTGTAGATAAATAAAACTCTCCGTTGTCATGAATCCATTCCAGAGCCTAAATAAAGCAATAATGAAGGAAAGTAAGAGAAAAGGCAACATATTTTTGCCAATAGAAACCATCTGTAATCAATACTGCACACACAGTTTGACCACAGGTGAATTTTACTCTGTGTCACATGTAATCATGTAATACCTCTAAAATATCAAATAGTTCATAACTCTGAAATAATTCACTTAGTTCATGAAGCAATGCTTAAAGAACTGAAAATTACATATGAATCCAAACACTTCAGGAAGTCCACTACTACAGGATTATAGCAGTCCCCTATTGAAAGGTTCTAACTAATTCTGTTCAGTTTTGATAGTGTACTCCCCAGCTGAGGAAAAAGAAAAACGTCACTTTTTCAGTGCCACATGAGACAGTTATACTCAGAAATATACATTTTCCAACTTGTAAAAATGTACATAAGATTGCCAAATGTGTAGGCTAAACTTTCGAAGCATGTAAGATTTAACTATCACTTCACTCTTCTGCTGACATGTACTCCAGCCTCACAAGGTGTGGTCTTTGCTCCTAGAAATGAAACCTGCAGCAGAGAAGGAATGGTGAGATGTCTCAGCTAAACCCATTAATGTATATATAACTAGAAAAAACCCAAGAACTAAGAACTGCAAACTAAAATTGTTTCCCTTCCACATCCTGACACTTTATTTGCTCACTATTATGAAAAATGCTGATCCATGTTACTATCTATGCTTTACCCACATTACCTGCTGCCCTTTTAAGCATAACTCAGTGGTCGTGAGGAATCTCTGGCTCCTGGAAAAAGCAAGAGTTGTTTCCAACTGCTGCATAACAGTAAAAAACTAAATGACGACTGTTCTGCAGCTCTAAATACAGGCTTCCTACAGCAGCATGCAGAGGGATGGGAGCTTAGAAACTTCTCGTTTCTGACAAAGCCAATAGCAGATGTTCAAAGAGTTTTATACAGCTTGCTTACAACCACCTTATACATAAATGTGTGCCTTCTATATTTTCAGTAAATGCACAGAGCACTAGACAAAAATTTAATACCCCACGAGAAAAAGTAGTAGATTGCTAGGGGGTCCTTACTCTTCCCTTAAAAGGATAAACTGAAATTATGAGAGTTACCTGTCCACATTATCAAGAACATGAAAAATTTTATCTTGGTGGACAGTAGATAGGTTTGTTTCAAATGCACAACCTTACATTGATTTAGAAAAGGCACTGTCTGTATTATAATTCCACCAATGACTAAAGCTCATCAATGCTGTGATGAAACAACTTTGACTCCCTTACGTCCACTTAGAATGCTTTTCCTTCTTGGTGCAAAAACTCAAGTGAGTAGAAAGCCTTCAAAATTCAACACTGAATGCAATGCCAGGGGACCATTTTCTTAGTCACATACAAGCAGATGCAAGCCTGATGGAGATGGGCCTATACTTTTAAGAAGTTGCTGATCGAAACAAACCAACAACTCTTGGACTTCTGTCAAAAAAGCAACATTTCAACCAATCACCTCTATGACACCCTTTGTCATTTTAATGTCAATCTTTCCAAGTGAAGACTGATATGGACAGGCAGCATGGCTACCACTGATATTACTAAAGACAACCTATAATTCTCACTTTTAACTTTTTAATCTCTGCCTTTTTTTAGTGGGTTTACTACACAATGCTGGAATGAATGATAAACAAAAAACTTCTCCTCCCCACATCACAAAATGGTTTGGTTTAGAAGAGACCTTAAAGATCATGTAGTTCCAATCTCCCCTGCCATGAGAATGAAATGTCATCCTTTCATAACTTGCTGGCAGCTCTCTAGAGGCACAGTATGACAAAGTTCAATTTGATGTTAATTCCTACAGTTTCAGTTTAGATCAGCTCTCATTTCATGTGAGGTATTGCTATGAGAACTGGAGAAATCAGTTTAGGGATCAGGTAAGCCCCTAATTCTGCAAGGATTTGAGAATCTACCATTGTCCTTGCGAACTAGTATGGTATCTTTCCCATCACAAGGGCATCAACTTCTGAAAGCACAAAGAACAGGTTCTTCTAAATTCCAAAAAGAAAACAACATTTCCATGTTTCTGGCTAATCAGTGTAAGAGTCCCATATATGGTTTGGTTCACTTTGCTTTTTGATGACTGAACTGGTAATTGCTGAAAAATGGGATTTACAATGGAAATGCTGACAGATCTTTATCTCCAGTGTTTGGCTGTTAGCTACTAATCTCTATACAAAAACAAGTAGATCATGTGCTTGTCAGAGGTTTAAGTTAAGGTTATTCAAAAGTGGGGTAGGGGGAGGGGCCAGGAAGGGGTGTTGGTGTTGTTTTAAAGAGGTATCAATCTTCAAATTCACTCCAAGATTCATCTTGCATGAATTTCTTTGTGAAAGCATGAAAGGCAGACTTGGGAATTCTTTCAAGAGCGCAAACCAGACCAATAGTATTTACACCTTTATCTAAATTAGCTGTCAGAAAGAAATAAAAAATTAGTTATTTGAGTCCTTTAAAGTAGACCTGACTATATTTTACGCTATGGGCGTTGTCTCCTTTTCTGCAGAACAGGAACAGAGATAGCTTCCTTTCTTTGTCTTATAACCAGTTTGAAAAAAAAAGAGTAAAAACCATTGCAGATCATCCTATTTACCAATTCGGCCTTGAACCCCCTAATTATTTTTAAGGAATGTGTTTTGATTAGTGAAAGAGATTTTTTTTGTGTGTGTGGTAGTTACTTAATAGTTCTTTCCAGACTGATAAACTCAACAAAATACCAAGAAGGGGATCTACCATGCAGGAAACCATGAAATCAAATACACGAAGAATTGAAAAACCAAAGTAATTCAGTTATTATTGTTTAATAAGTTATCCAACTTGTCAGATTTCTAGAACTGCCAATCAACTTAATTAGATATTTTTCCTCTAACATCTGAGAAAAATGCTGCTGCCTGTAATTTCCCCAGACAAATTAGGTGTGTGTGTAAAAGTTAACAAGCATAACAATTTGTCAAACACAAGCTTGCAGAAATTAGATTTGCCAGTACCAGATGAAGCTGGTAGAAGCAAAACATCACCTTTAAGTTACAACACTTATAGAATCCCTGCCTCAACAAGTTTAGCTGTTCTGTATTAAAGCGAAGGCAAATAATTCAACTTTCTACTTTGATCCTTCTGATCTTTCAGCCATTTGAAATATTGAAGTCAATAACAAATTTGTTACTGTGAGAAGACAGTGTATGTCAACCTTCAATCACACCAAAGAGGATTTTTATATAAAACCCTCACCTGCTTGGCACTTCTTTCAAACACCACATACTGCTGGCATTGATCAAGACGTCTTTTACGCATGGTCCAATAATGCAGCACACGGTTCTCCCTCTGGAAGAGTTCATTCAAGATATCTGAAGAAATGAAAACAGAGGTTATGACTACCAAATTTAAAATATCACAGGAAAATCAGGTGTGAATTTACTATACACTTACCCTTCCTGTTACTCTTTGCTTTGCTTTTTCCTGATCCATGAAACACAAAGTGTTCCTTTCTCATTACTTACAGAAATGCTGGTTAAAGAAACTAAAGATGCAATTAAAAGTTATTACTGACACCTTTTTTTCTCTCAAATATTTTTGATGAGAGGCTTGCCACTGCTTATAGAAGGACTGAAAATGTATCCTGATAGTTTTTGAGGGGGTTTCCTCAGAAAGAATGAGCATGCACAGGTAATAACAGCATGCTTAACATCTCATACTCATTTCAATAAAAAACCAGGAGATTTTAGTATCAGTCTCCTATTTTAATGATTTAATACATATGAACAAACATACAACCTTAGGTCACCAAAAGATAAATGCAGCATAAACAGACATTATATGTACAGAAACCCAAGTAATAAAAATAGACAATTACTAAGTTTGTAATTCTCAATTAAAAAAAAAAAAAATCAAATCCAACAGAGTATAATTGAATAAGCTGACTTGTTAAATATGAATTTTCACTGAACCTTGAGTGAATTTCCAGGTAATCAAATAATTAACTCCACAGTTAGTTTTTCTTGAGTATCAGGAGCTGTCTGGCATTGAAAATTCACATCCAAATTCCACACATCCAACATTTCAAATTCTTCCTAGCAAAGACCTTGTGCTTACAATATGCAGAATACTATCTGAACCCTGATTCTTTAATTTTTATGGTTTTTCCATCAAAGAAATTCTAGTAGTTTCCTGTGAAGCTCACTTTACCCACTGCGGCTTCCAGAGCAGCAGCCCTGCTTGACTTTGTAGCTACTGCAAACCCAGAGGGCAAACTGAACACAGGGGAATGGGGACACCCAATGTCTCCACCAGGTGATTCTGCTGGAATTGTATGGAGCTGAAAGGGAGCTCCATCAGAAGCAGAAGAGACTACAGAAAGGGCTCATTCTTTACATCAACACTTTACTTCCTTTTCTACTTTGTACCCAGAGCTGGCTATTTTCCACAATCCATAATTACCAATGGAGGCTATCAGGTGCTAGGTGTCTTAAGGTCTCTCCATTCTGCTTTCCCACTGTGCAGGTCCACCATGCTTTATATCCCAAAAGCTAACAACTCCAAGAAACAGCTTGACAGAAAAGCTCAAATTACAGGAAGCCTGAGGGGAAATGCATCTTTGTCTACCTCATCAGTGATCTGGGACCAAACACAGCCACTTGTGACAGCCTCCCTGAGGATTATGAAACCTGTCTGCATCACTGCCAACATCCTCCTGCTTAGAAGCACTGTATCCTCACTTGCCACAGGGTGCTGAGATCACCCAGAACTTGCTTTTGGTTGGAATCTGGTCACTGTGGCCAAGGTTTTATTTTCTGCTGGTCAGGCTCCCCTCAAATATGCCTCAGCTGCTCTGTCCCTTAGCCAAGCTATGATCTGATCTGCTATGAGCCTCCCCTGCTTTCTCAGTTTTATTTCTGCCTTATGTCACCTCCAAAACACTTGCTCAGAATATATGCCAGATTTCAGGATGCAAGGAGGTGGAGTGGGTGGGACACAATAATCATTATACAATGCAACACACCCAACTGGACACACCATATAAAAAGAGACATCTTGATAGTGACGCAAGCAAAGTAGTTCTGACAAAGAGCAAGCGAGGTGAATTTAGCAAATTGGAACAGCATTTGTTCTGTCAGGACATGATACAGATGGCAAGGCAGTGAGAGATATTTGGCTGGGCACTGTTAGTGTTAGTGCCATTAATTTCTTGGACTGACAAAGCGGAGAAGAAATATTCTATAAACTACTCGAAGGAAGTTAGAGAACATCAATATTTGATACTAGGTTTGGAAAAGCATCTCTGTATCTCATGTCACCTGAACAACAGTCCCTGTTGTCAATTGCTTTGATTCCAACATTTGTTAGGATTGTTCCCTAAACTTTCAGCTTATTTTCCAGGCTCAAAGAGCTCTCAGCTGTCTCTATGCATCCTGGTCCCTTCTATCAACCTATCTAAAACTACAAGCGCCATTAGACAAGTTACTGTGTTCAGTCGCTGCCTGCACAACACAGACAGGTAAGAGATGCACACAGACTGAGCAGCAGAAACAAAGATGATGATGCTCTCATTTCTGAGTTTACAGTATTTGTCACCAACTCAATCCGCCTGTCACAGCACAGTTTTAGGCCACAACTCCTTCCTAAATGAGACAGTATTTGGGTCCTCTTAACTGCATATCAAAGAAATTATTTACACTGGTATGCAGGGACAGAAGGGCACCTCTCAGAGCTCAGTATCACTGCAATTCCTGTTCCCCATGAAGCACGTGCTTAGCTAGAATTTGCCTAGATTAAGACATCGCTTTTCCAGATATCAACATCTGCAGCCGGGAATAAGGATCAAGTATGCCACTGAATGAAGTTTTTGAAGGATGTTCAGTAGTTCTGCAGAAACTCAAGGGTTACCCAAGTTTTTAAAGCATTAAATTTATATACTGTATACTGGTTGCAGTCTGCCAGTTTCAAGCATACATCTGAGTATGAGTGTGTAATACTCTATTAGAACATATATAATGTCTCTTCCACCAAAATTAAATAAACATTTATTTTTTTTTTGTTATTTAGAAAAGAGGTGAAAAGATTTTTTTTTCCTTGACATGCATATTTGAACAGGAAGAATAGAGTGAACTTTTAAATCATTTGGTCAGCGACCACCACACCATTAAGACCTACCGAGAAGCAGCCCTCACTAGCTCTATCTTAACTCATGTTTAATTCTCAGAAGCATAAAATGCACTGTTTATGGGGGAAAAGTGTTAGAGCAGATTGCTTATTTTCTTTTACTTGGGGATTTTTGCCGCTTTTTTTTACCTTTTAAACATCTATCACTTATCCAAATTTTAAACGCACACAAAACATGCATAACAGTATGGTTCTGACATATAATTATTATTCTTAAGGACATTAGTAGAGCTCTTTCTACTATTTCTTCATAAGAACACATGTAGCTTTCTCAGAATGATTGTTTCTATATAGATTTCAAAACTGAATTTAAAAAAAAATTGTCTAACACTCAGTAAGTGTGGTAGTTACAAGTTCCTGCTTGTTTCTACTCTGTTTTCTTTGTCTCTTACTGAGAGAAGAGCTAAGTGACAAATGTCAGCTTCAGTTATTGATACTGCTGGCATTTGTTTTGAGATTTTGTCTTATACAGTTCTATAAATGTTGATGTCTCAGGGACAGAGGAAAAACAACACTTTGTCTTAGCTCTAAATGCTCAAAGTTTCAACTGACACAATCCAATTATTTCTTTAAGAGTGAAAAGTATGGTAAATACCCTATTCTCTTTCCAACATAAAAAAATTCAGTACAGGAAGATCTTCAGCTTGAGTAGTGTCAGACTTTGACTTGAGTACTGTCAGTAAATTTACTGGGTAAATTTTAACACAAACTGTTTTCCCCTTGTAGTTAAAAAGAAGCAGTGAACATGTTCTTTTCTAATAGAGTCATCAAGTAAATTAGAGCGGAAGTGACCTCTGGAGGCCATCTGTTTCAATCTCCTCTTCAAAGCATGACTAACTTCAAACTTTTTCAGGGGCTTGTTCAACTAAGTTTTAAAAATTCTTAGGGGTACAGATCCTACTAACTCTCTGGGCTGCCTGCTCTACTCCATCTTGCTGTAACACGTTCTCCCATTCAGAATTTTCCTTGCTGCAACTTTTCCTCTGGACTTATTGCCATGTTCCTCTAGAGTCTGGCTACATCATATGCATAACTCCCCTTTGGGTAGGTTCAAACAGCAATTAATTAGAAATTAGACTTCTCTGGTTTGGAGACTGTAGCATGGTCAGTGATCAGTCACAGCTTCATAATGTATAGAGCAGAATAGGACTGGCAATTAAATTAGTAAAATGCAATATTTACTCGTCAATCCCTCTGATCCCTGTTTGGCTACCACACCCATCAGTTATGAATACACTAATAATTTTTGCATTTTTGTCCCTCAAAAACAGGTCTCTCTCCATTTCCTAGAATGCATATTACGCCTTGAAGTTGTACAGTGTATCATTAATCTTAGCAAAAGCCAAGCCTCATGTAGGAGTTCTTTCCAGCTTCACCTCAGCTACTACCTATCTACACATCTAGTTTAAACACGATGTAAGTTACCCTATACTTCATGAAGTTCCTCAGCACTGATTCAAACTATCTGAAGGGCATTGTTCAAGGGATACTCTCCTTTCACTCTGGCACTCCTAAGGAACTTGGAGAAGGTATGACACTAACACACTGAACAAGCCTACAGTGATCAGCTCTCATTTGGCTTCAGACCAAACATTATCATGAGGAAGTTTACTAACTCATTGTCTCAATAAAAGCAGCACATTTGAGTCTCAGATAGAAAGAAGATCAGGTGTAAGCAGCAGATAGAAGAATTCCAAGCAACTTCATTTGAGTATAAGAGACTTCGAAGACTGTCAGCTCCTTCAAAGTGTGTGAGCAATTTGTTTCCTGCTAAGCCTGACAGAACTCTTTCCACTTGGGCAGGCTTCACTACCCCATCACCACACATACCCCAGTGCATGATGATCACATTCTGGTGAGAAGGAAGAGAACAAGAAGCCCCTTACTTTTGACTTGTTGTTCAGGTGCTTTGATGTGTGTCACCATCCCTGGCATGTTGACACTGTTCCTGTGCAGGTATTTCAGGAAGACATCAGCATTCCTCCGAGCCAGCGTGCAGGCCTACAGAGTCAGAGGCGTAACTTTACTTGAAGATGCACAAATAAACATCCAGAAGAGATTAAAGATCTTCCTCACCCCCCTTTTGTACATTTGTCACCCTCTTCTGTTTTGGAAAGCATTGCATGTTTCATCTTTCTACAAGTAAGCCAACCCAACTATTAAAATAGTTTTTCCGCCAAATAGCAGTAAAACCTTACCTGGCAGGAAAAACCAAAAAAAAAAAAAAATCTGACAAACAAGCCCACATAAAATTGTATTTCTTTTTTCTGAAACACTTGAAAAGCAAATACCTGGTCTAAGGCTTTCAGCATGACTCAGAGCTCACAGAATAGTTTGTTTAGTGCATGTGCCACGTGCCACCTAAACACTGTGCACATGCTTATGCACTCACCTAGATATTCCAAAACATCCATTAGTACTTTAAACAAAAGTGAACGCTCTGCTGAAGTGAAACCAAAAGTGCTAAAACAGTAATATCTGCCCTTAAAATATTAAGGCAAGGCTTTGAGAGCTTTCAGTCCTTCCCACTATCTTGCAAGCACTCAGCTCAACTGTCTTCTTCGTCTTGACATACATGAAATACTCCATATGGGCTGGCCGCCTTCTTTTTAACATGCAAATTTTAAATTTGGAATGCTACTTTAAAAGGTTAGATAAAGGCAGAATGGTTGATACTTAAAACAAAGATTAGTAATTCATGCCAGCTGCAGAAGGATCTATTAGGAGCATACTTTGAGTTCTGTTAATATGTCTTTGAGTGTTGTAATCTGTGTAATGAGAACAAAAATGCTTTTAACAAAGAAGTTTGATACTCTTAGTAGTTTTTCGTGGTGATGCTCGAAAATGCCTTTGATAACAGTGTTACTCTGCTCTGCAAGCACACACTACACATATAATTCTGTATGATCAATAACCTTCTTCACTAGGACATTAGTTGGAACAGAAACCTTTCATTTATCTGAAGACTATTACACAAAACCCAACTACTCCCAGATGCTTGTCTAGCAATTTGCTCCTTCCATACTCCACCGCAGTCCCAGCACATCTGAGAGCTGCTCTGGTGCACAGGCAGCAATGGCACTGTGTGACTGTCACTTCTCTTCCAAAGCAGCAGCCTTTAAGCATTCTTTAGAGTGACAGTTGCTCAAAGCAGTGACTTCCAGTTCCTCTTCAGTCACACTGGGAGATCTGACATCTACTGAAGTTCAACAGGATATGTATTTATAAAACTGGCTACAATTTTATGCACTTGGCAGTATTCTCTTAATCACTGTCAGCAGCAGTTAACACGCCACTTCCCACATCTTTGCAGCTGGGGACATACCTGTAGTTTGGAATGGGCACTGCTGCTTTCCACAGCCATTTCAGCGCTGTAAGAGCTGTTTGCCTGCATGCTTCCCAAGACACAGGAGACCGCAAAAAATCCTCAACCTTACCTTTAGAAATGCTTCCTTCTGTTCCAGGTGTTTGCTTATCATGGGAGTAACATGATCTGTTTCAGAGTTGGGACCCAATTTGTCTGCTCCCCCACACCAATCTTCTTCTCGTTTATATTCTTGCTCCAGGCTTTCCAGCACACTGCACACCTTTCAAGAAAAAGGAGACCAATTCAGTAAGACAAAAAAATCAAAATTCAAGCCTCAAAAAAAAAAAGGAAAACCAATCTACTCCTTACATATACCCCCTAACTTGTGACATGTTTTGATTGGGACTTAAGTGAAGGCAACAAACTTTGGCTGTAGGTTCACAAGCACTAGCCTGCTTATGTGGAATTGCTCAGAGGCCATCCCTGAAGTTGTTCATCTTTCTCTGCCTCTTTGAATGCACAGTTTTGGATGGGCTTATGTTATGACTGCAGAGGAAGCAACCTTGCCAGTCTTCCCCCAGTCTTGTCTGTGGACAACCAGATTAAGCTGATTTTTCTCTGACTGCCACACAAAAACCAGAACTAGCCATCAAATGAGTAAACATAACCAAACCTCATCAACCATTTTTTCAAGTAATGCTGTTTTTGCCACACTGAGGAATTAACCAAGGCAGACACAGATCATGTAGCATTTCTGTACCTGTTCAGAAGTTTTATAGAAGGCAACAGAGGCATTCACAAGCTTGAGACGGTCCTCCATCTTCAGCATCAGCTGCTGCCAATGGGAAGCAACCTTCTCTGCACACTCCCGGATCATATCCATATCATAGTGGTTAGCCTGCAGCATTGCCTCTGCCTTCTGCTGAACCTGCAGGGCACTTTGATGTGTTTTCTGACAAGAGGTGAAAAGTCAGGAGTTCAGTGGAGCACTTCAGTTCATTTCCATGAAGACCTCATTTTGTCAATGACACTTCTATACACATGCACCAACTAAAAATGACTGTCTGATACTCGTTACTGTGTGAATTCTCTATGCAAATACAAAAGAAATAAATCCTGTAGAGATTTATCACCAAATCAACACTAAATAGCAGTTCTTTACAAATAGTAACTGTCTAGCTTAAGCCACATGTGACATATCTATGCTGCAGTACATGTTGCTGTAATTATGAATTTCAGTTTTGTTTTCTTTCCCTTCACAGTGAGAAAAAGAAGATGAAAAGGGAGCATCTTATTTTGGCAATCTTTACAGCTTTAACTTCAGTCTTTTGGACATCAGCAGTACGCAAGGAAAGGTGCAGGCAGGCATGCAGACCAATAAAAAAAGACAACTCTATTGACTGTAAGCAGTACAGTTTTTTAACTGTATTTCTCTGTGCAGATAAATACTTGCCTAACATCAAGAAATATGAAATATTAAGGGGTTAGATACAAGTATTATTATACCTGAGTAAAGAAAGACCCAAGAAACACAGAATTTTAAGTTTCCTAGTCATTTATTCTTAAACTGGCAAACACCTAGAGGTCTCATGAGTTTTATACTTGAGAGTTACCAAAGCTCTCAAAATGAGGGTGCATATAGTGCAAACTGTAATTACAAAAATAAAGTCATGAGAAGGGAAGCATAAAATTCTACCAAAAAGGAAACGAACATTAAAGAGTTACTGCAAGGCAGAGTTCTTCTGAAAATAGACTACCTAAACAATCACACCATTGCTAATATTATCACTAAGTTACTCAACAGTGCAAGTAAATGAATAATACTACATTCCAATCAATCTTAACAACTCTGCCTATTTTTTTTTTGCAGCAATACAACCAATCTGATAAGTTTTGTTTGAAGTCATGGCAGGGGGATTGACACACCACCACAGACAAGTTTGAGTGAAACCTACTCTCAAATAAAAATGGAAACATAAAAGGATGACCTCAAAATATACAAAACTGATGCTTCCTGATCCATTTAGTCTTAACTTTTTTACATTTAGCATTATAGAGTATATTCTAGGACATGAATAACAAATGAAAACACTATTTGCAGCAAAATTGCTGAGAACAGCTATAACTTTACAAAGATGCAAAAAGGCACTGAGAACCTGTTCACCTGGAACTGCAGCTTCAAAATTATTAAGACCAAAAAAACCACCTTCTCACTAAGTGTTTTCACCTCTTTGCCATGAGTTCAACAGCTTTTCCTAAACTGAAAATATTGTAGCATGAATCCAAGAGTGTTATTTACAGAGAACTGTAAATACAAGGCTGTGGACACTAAAATGTGCTTTTACCTCTATTGCATGTTGAAACTGCTCATGCTCCCTCTGTAACTGTTCTGCCTCCTGCAAAGAGCTAGCAGTGATCAGCCCAGCATTTAACATTGACTCTCCGTTTCGGATCCAGCCCAAAACCTGTAACAAAAGAGAAGACCATGAAATACACAACTCCACTGCCAATGAGCAAAAAAAGCACCACTGTAGAGGCAAAAACATTTAGGGTCACATTAGTACTGGAACTGATAACTAAATAATTTGGTAATTACATACTACAATGAATTTTATACTGAGTAAACACAGTGAATGACATTGACTAAAATTTCACTGAACTAACAGCTCACATCTTGCAGCCAACTACTACATGCTTGTGGTTTCAGTTCATACTCAGAAAAAGGTTGTGCTTCTGAGTACCATTTCTGTCACCTGAAAAGCTGGAACAAGTTACAAGCAATATTTGCCTAAAAGCCAGGGTCAGTAATGTAAATTGAAGAGATACAGCTTAGTAAAAAGTAGGCAAATAATTTAGAATATTAATGTTGAGAAAAATGCAAGCACTGAGTGTCATTTTAACTGTTTAAAGAGTTCCTTTTTTCAGAATGTGCCTTCTTTGGCATATCCAGTGAAACTGGAAGAATCCCTGGCTGGGCAGAAGCCTCAGGAGGCCACCTAACATTCCTTATCAACAGCAGGAACATGCAGCTTTTAGACCCTGCCAAAAGACCTCTACCTTGTTCATTACTCAAGACTCCAATCTCATACTTTCACTAGACTTTTTAATCATACGAAGTCTTTCAAATCTCTCTTGCTCTAATTTTACCCGATTTCATTTCTCCTGCCCACAACCAGGGACAGGAAAAAAAAAAAAAAAAGACATTTTCTCCCTCTTAGCATCAGCTTTGTTTTTCCCTCTCCTCTCTCCATCAGGAACATTATCTGATTCCCTCCTTTAGACTCCTTTTATCTTGTTGACCACAGTCTCTTCAATCTGTCCCATGTGAAGTTACTTGCCTTATTTTTCTCACTGCTCTTTTATGAGCTCTCTCCAGTTGATAACCATGACTTCAGTCATAATTTTTCAAATACTGAGTAAAACGGGACATAATTCAGGTTATTCACTGTCATTTGTACAACTCTTCTATGGAACTGCTGCTGAGCCAGTAATTACCCCTCTATTTATTCAGCTGATTATTCTTTCCAGTACATCATGCTCTGTATTTTTCACTATTAAAACTCATATCCTTCTTAAAGCACAGTTCTCCCTACATCAAGATAATTCTGAACTGTAATACAGTGTCTTCTGATGAACTCAAACCACTTTTCCAGCTTCTTTTGCCTTTATGTTCAAATTTAAAAGCGTCATCTCTAACATGTAGATTTTCTGACTGAGAACATGAACTAGCGGAATCCACAGACAGACAAATACATTTTTTTTTAAATCTGTTTTCCAACCCTTTGAGTCTCTTAATAGCTTTTGTTGCTGACTATGTTTTTTCAGCAAGTTATCATTCTCAGTAATGTAGTCTCATATGATATTGTCATAATAAGTTATGGCCAGATAGACTGAGCTAAACTACTTTAAAAGCTTTAATACTGCTTTTCCACCCCTTCCAGAACAGCTGTTACCTGGTCAGAAAACAAAATGGGGTTTACCAATGGAAAGCTATAATTGATTAACCTCTGTCACCCTTTTCTCCTTCCATCACTGTTCAAGTTTAATAATCTACTTGTTTCAGTATTTTTCCAGGGAACTGTGTTTAACTAACTGCCCTGTAATCCTGCCTTAGCTAGTCCTTTCTCACTTTTGAGAAGTAGATGTTGAGTTCCCAGCTTCCAGAATCTCATCCAATCTCCTGAATTTTGGAAACAATAAGCACTAATGTCTTTAATATTTTTTGAGGCAGTTTTCTAGGTACTCTAGAGTGAATTTCTTTAGGCCAAATTGATTTGAACTTCACCAGTATTTTTCTAACTTTTTCCTACTAATTGATTTCAGACCTTTAACCACCACTAATAAACATATTAACTACCAAATCAGTTAGCCCTTAACACTAAATACTCTCATCTAGTGATCCACACATGACACTACCAATCAATGCATCAACACACCAGGTTATTATTAAGTAATCAGATGATATGACTGTACTTGTAGACTGAAAACATGGGCAGAACCCAAGAAAATAACTTATTAAAACACAATTCCTCAAAACGCAAAGGCTCATCTGGTCTACATCCAATGTACACTCTAACATGTCTGACAGCTTGAAGCATCCTGACACAACATCCATTCCCTCAAATCTGCACCACAATCTCACCCTCTGTCTTACACTTACCCAGATTGCAATACTGTTGTATTAATAATGCAGGTTTTCCCACTTCTGTTTGCACAACACATAGCTAACAAGTTTTTTCCACCCTGATAGCACGCATTTGAATTCTCCTATATAAACTCTGAAAGTCTGTAGAAAAGAGTAAGTCTACAGTGTAGAAGGGAGGGCAGGATAGCACCTGCAGACGTGTAACTGGGGGCACTCTGGAGAGAAAGCACTGGGTCAAGTGCAGCCTTGCAAGCAAGGGGAAGATGGCTCCGGCTTTGGAACAACTCCTGTTGCAAAGGAGACACTTCCAGATCGCAGCCTTGGGGGCACACAAAAGGGACCATGAAAAAAGCTGGGAGTTTCTAAGTTCCTAAGGCACCTAGGGAGTGTAAATACTCAAGGGTGCAAGCCTCAGAAGCAAGAAAAAGGGCTGCTTCTGAGGGAAGCAGATGGATCCAACAGACTGCAGACAGAAACTACACTTGGAGAAATAAATTGTCTGCAAGAACACAGAGGCAGGCAGTTTTTTAAATCCTTTTTTTATTTCTATTTTGCCTTACAAAGGTAATTTTAGGTTCCTTTTCTAATTTAAAAAGTAATTCTTCCAGGTATAGTGTAACAAAACTATTAGGGTTCTTATACATCTAGCCTTCTTCAGAGAATTTTATTGAAAGAGAGTACTTAAGCAGCACTAAGTCTTCCTGACTTGGCATCCCATTATATAGAGCAAAGACAGCTAGAACAGAACATGCCATTTCAAACACAAAGACTTGCCCTCCTGCTTGGTGCAGGTCAGGGTGCAAGTGCACAAGTTGGTGAAACTCACAGGAGGAAATCTGCCAGCAGTACTTTCCCCTTTCCTCTTCTCTGACTCAAGGGGGAAATACAAGCACTAGTAAACAGGGAGCCTGCTCTTCCAGGGGTGCTCCCTTCAGGGTTTGTTGGCATGTTCCACCACCTCCCTGTCTGAGTGGATCACAACCCCCATCTTTGTCCTTGCAACCTTCAACAGGCTAGAAAAACATCAGTAGAGAATCAGCATAAGTGTGGAAATGAAACAGAATTTGGGTCACTCAGGACACTTGAAAGGGTCAGATATGTAGGTCTGTAAATAAATGCTTGATTTAGGATTAGTTTCTTGGACTGATTTTTGACTGTAACTAAACATGATCACAAGACAACCTGCTTCAGTCTGCTGTCTTAGCTATGTTTTCATATCCATATGGCACTACACAGAGTGCCAGGATACCCTTCCTGAGTAGTATTTTGGGATAGTCAGAGCTCAAGCACCAAGCTAAAAGATCTCTTTGTGAAAACACAAAGCAGCTCAAGGTACTCTTGAGGGTAGAAGTACCTGTACACCGTTGTACAATGATGAATACATGGTTCTATATCCAAGAATATACACCATGATCAGAACAGCAGAAAATACTGTACTGAAAAGGCTTAATGAGCATACTGAATCCAATTGTATTGGGTCTGGAGCTTGCAGGGATTTTGACCTTAAGCAGAGTAAAGCATTCATTCTACAAAGTGAGTCTGTAGGAGTGATTGCAGCAGTAAGTAATTCAACAGCTGTATTTTTGGTGATTAATAAAAAAGGTTTGTCTGGCAAACATGCAACTGGAGTTCTGGATGAGACACACATTCTCTTAAATATTTCTCTGCCTCCACCTACTCATATGTCCCTGCCCTGTAAAAAACGGTCACATTTTCCTTTCCATGTTGTTTTCCCCGCATACAGCTGTCCCTTTTTATTTCAGTCAGCATTCTCTTCTCCCCTATCTTCCACGGTTTTTCTACACTGTAATTTTCTATCTGGTTTCACCCTTTCTGCACCTATTACACATCGAGTTGACAAGCAAATTCTTTGCAGGTTTTCTTTAAACCTCTGTTTGTCTTCTGGCTCTTCTGCTTCCTCCTAGGTCTGAGGCTTGATCTACAAAACTTCAATGCCACAAAGCAGAACTGGTACAGTAGTTAAGGAAAAAGCAATACTGAATGGTTTTGTCTACTTTCTGCGCTTATTTGATAAAAATTCACTAAGTTTGACTAACTAGTAATGACGAGAATATTTGCAAGTATTTGCCTAAATTCCTGCAGTGTTCCAGTCTAACCTCTTCACATGCCTACAAGATACATATTTTAATGTATTTTATATAAACATACATGTGTGTGCATGTGTGTGTTTGTGTCTCTGCGTGTGTCTGTGTGTAAATACACCAGTAATGTTGCTTTGGCAGGAAAAATTCATACGGAAATATTGTTAGAATTCTTCCTATAGAGACAATATTCCATCTACATAATACATATGCTTACACCCAGTTCATCAACAATAAATCTAACAGCAAATCACAGTAATTGAACAGGAAAATTATGTGTTCACTGCTTCAGGCAACAAAATATAATCAAAACAGACTGAAGAGGAGGTTTACCACTTCATTTTACTCTCAGGTAAAGAACCTTCTGTGACCTGCTGACCTATAAAGTTTTTCCCAGTGCAGAAGAGACAGAAGATCATGCTTCATGATACTTAATAAAAATTAAAATAAATCAGATGTGGTTTTCTCAAAAGGCAACTGAAATCACAAAACTAAGAGTTACTAGCCTCAAAGCATTCCAAAGGGCTAAAAAGAAATCCTATGAGACAATATATTAACATTCAGTTTGAGTTCCATTCAATTTTTAGGCCTCAGGCTGGGCAAGTACTGCAGGTTAATCTGTATAGTAAATTCTGGAAAAGTAATACACAAACATTTTGTCAGCTACATGTTCATGTATGTTTGTTTGAAAATTTACACCCATTACGGCATTTAATTCAACATAAAATCACACTTGATAGAGGTGTGTTCTAGGAATGTAAAATAGAATATGCGTTTTTCTTCCAAATCCCAGTTGACCAAGAAAAGATAGTTGGCTATGTTAGTGTACTACCTATATCTTTATTATAAGATAAACTTTTCCAGTACTTTCTCAAGAATCTAAATTTGAGCTTCAGTTTAAGGGCTAGCAGTGGTTTGAAAAAGTTGGAAATTTCTTACAGAACGACCTACAAATCCCATACAAAGTGCAACATGGATATTCCCCTAAAATTCATCTGCCTGTTTCTGCCAAAATACAGAATATTTGTTCCAAACACGGTTTTTAAACATGTATCTTATCACATTTCACTTGCATAAAACCAGAGCTGGTGGAGCAAGGCACTCACTTTATTGTGGGAGCATGCAATGTAAATAACTATTTAAATAGTGTCTCTATGAAATATTACCAAAGTGCTATATTCTGTTCTTTCACTGAATACTATTTCAGTATCACGGAAATTAACAATTCTTTTTCTTACTAACCCATGCCATCCAAACCCAGGGATGTACCCATAAAGGGATGAGAGTGCCTCAGCTGGCATTCAGATTATTTCTTTTAATTTTTTCCTTCCTTTGCAGATGTGCACTATTTTCCTTTATCCTCAAGAAAACATGCAACTGAGTACAGAAACTATCCTGATCTGCAGTAACTTTATCTCAACTATTACTCACATGAAAGAAGGAATTTGTAATTTGCACTTAGCAAGATGAGTAAGTGCTAAGGCAGATAGAGCACAGTTCAGCAGAGGATGCAAAGGCTTGAAATAGAACATCAGGTATTTGATTGATTGCTATACTGCACTGACAGCAGACAACCATCAGTTTTCTGCATTCCTTTAATTCAAGACCACACAGAAATTTTGCATCTGCTACTGTACAGCAACCAAACACTCCCTGAAATACTTTAGGAACCTTCTGTTCACCTCTCCTAGTCCTAGCTGGACCCCTTTCATATTACTTTGCAATTTGGGAGTTGTCATTCAGTCTCATTACAGGCCACAGTAACACCACAGACCATAGCAGACTTCTGTGATGCTGCCAAGTGTGAGCAAGATCAAAAACTCGAACTTTTCTAGTATCTTGGTTTTTTTTTTAAACTTTCACCTACTTCAGTGGCTCTACCCACATCTCAAATTCACCAAAGGTTTAGGTGTTCATCAGATAAAGACCTCAAAACTTGACACTGTATTGCCAGGACAAGCAAAACTTTGTTTTTCTTTTTGAGGAAAATAAACTATGTTGATATAATGTTATTACTATTTGTGAATGTTTCAAACAATACACCAAGAAGTATTAGGTCAGTGTGCAGGGTCTATACCTGACCATTTTTATCCATCACCATACAGATGGGTAGTAAAAGCATGAGCTTAACATTAGCTCAAATCACTCTGCACTTCAAATGCTTGACTTATATCTACAGAATCACAGAATAATTGAGGTTGGAAAGAACCTCTAAGATGATCGAGTCTGACCCTTAATCCAGCACTGCCAAGCCTACCACTAAAGCACACGTCTCTATGTCACATCTACATGTTTAAGTACCTTCAGGGATGGAGCCTCCATCAATCCTGCTCCAGAGCTTGATAACTCATTCAGTGAAGAAATTTTTCCTAACATCTAATCTAAACCCCCTCTGGCAAACCTGAGGACTTTTCTTCTTGCCGTATCACTTACTACCTAGGTAAAGAATCCAACCCACCCCCCCTTTGATACAGCCTCCTGTCAGGTAGCTGCAGAGAGCCATAAGGTCCCTCCCGACCCTCCTTTTCCCCAGGCCAAGCATGCCCATCTCCCTGAGCTGCTCCCCCCAGACTTGTGCTGCACATCCATACCTGCTTGACCTCAGCCTGCAGGTGCCGCAGCTGCACGCACTGCTCCAGGTGCTTGCGGTGCTGCTCGGCCGCCACGTCCAGCTCCTGCTGCTTCTCGTGCAGGAACTCCAGCAGGTCCTGCACACGAGTGGCCATGTCCACGTCTCTGTCGCAAAGCAGCTCCACCCCTGCAAGCAGGACAGTTGGCTGTCAATGACTCGCAAAGCTTCCCGAGACAAACAGCGTGTTTGCACTGGTTTACACCTCATTTTCTAGTTCCTTCTCCAAGTTCTACTTAATCCTTGGAGCATTTGCTTACATGAGCATAGGGGTTTGCACTCTTAACAAGTGCAATGTGTTTGGTTTTTTTTTTTAAAGTCTGATACTTACCCTATGTGATCATATACAGTGAAAAATAAATGAAGAGGCACAAGGAACAAAAAGGGAAGACATTACCTGAAAGCTAAAAAGCTTTGCTTGACTGCAACAACTGATCTGATCACCTATAAAACTAACTCTCCCTTATTTACACTAGTTTTACTGACTTCCTGAGTGAAATCCCGTTCTTTAAAAACTAAGTACCTTCAGGTGTTGCTAACTCTGATGAAATTATGTGCCACAGTAGCAGTATGTTCTCATAAACATTATCAAATGATTTGAGTATAAAGGAGTCCACACATCTCCAGTTTACAGTTAACCAGCACCTCTGTTATTTTCACACATCCCATGGAGAGACAACTGGATAATTCTTACGAAGCCACTGCCAGGAATAGCATGAAGGAGCCATCTTACCAGATGCCTGCACTTCATTGACATACTGCAGCAGGTCCTGCCCTTGGTGGATGACATCAAAGGTCAAGTTATTCATGGTCAGGGCTTTGTCTGCATGATGCTGGAGCCTCTGTTCTGCTATTGTAAGATCTTCAGTGTCAAAATCATTCATCTGCTGAGAGAGCTCATCATTCCAAGACTCAAGGTCTGAAATGATCTGGGGAAAAAAGAAAACAATGTTCAATTACACATTACACAACAGAAAACAATTTATTTCCAATGTTGCATTGATGATCGAGGTAGGGAACTCAAATTACTCATTGTTGATCGACTTCACTGATCGAGATTGACATGGTTCAGACACAGGTTGTCTCAGCATGGATTTTAAATTTCGGCAAACCATCCAAAAAAACCTCTTTTAGAACTGCTACAGCTCTTCAGCCAGTACTTGCAATACTGTGGGTACCCCTGCCTAATTTAAGGTAATCCATCAACACCTTACTTGTGAAACAGATGAAGTTAACACGTTTTTATCTCCATTTCTAAAGGAAAATGTGGATCTGGAACATCTTTTTAATTCTTCAGAATTAAATTATCAAGTAATAACTCACACATCAGAAGCCAGTTTACCTTACACTTATGCCAATCTCAAGCCCTTTCACAAGAAAGCCAGCTCTACCCTTCTGTGGGCAGGAAGCATCAGGCCATATGCACCTTTGACTTCTGCCAGACAACTGAGAAGCACACAGAAGGCTGGGTACTTAGTGAATGCAGCAAAACCAAAAAGCATACTTTATTACAACATTACTGCAGTGTCAGAACTAAATTTGCTTGCTGATATCTTTCAGCTGCACTTCAGTTTTCACACTTTAATTCTGGATTTTATTCTTTGCCAAAGGATGTCCAAAGAAGGGTACCTAAAAAAGTTTTGGGTTTTTTATCACATGTATCACAACAGTAAGTTCTCCTTGTGTCCACACAAATGCATTTTCCAAATCATATTGCAAAGCCTGTCTCAAAAGAAAAATACTCCTTTTAATTAGGATACAAAACTGGTTTTAAGGTTAACAGACAATGCTTACAATCCTCATTATCAAAGTGGGTTGAGTTCGTATGGCACAGATTTGATGCATCAGTTACTTCAAAAAAGTCTGCCTAATATATTTATCCTTGAAGCCAATAATCCATTTTTTTCCAGAATTTTTAGCACAGTTTTGGCACCAACTATTGCAGTTCATTGGGAAAGCAAAGTTATAGATATCAGGAACCAAGTATGGCTTAGTTCCAGAGTTCTAAAATTTCAGGAGCAGAATAAATTCATGTGAATGGTGCTAAATGATAGGAAAATACCTATTTATGTAGCAAGACACAAGAAAAAGAGGACCTGACTAAACAGGCATTAGCAATCAAGTATCTAAGTGCATAAATATTTAACCAAAATCATTTGTTGTCAGCAAAAGAAAGATGCCACTACCCCTTTTCAAGTGGCTGTAATAGCTCCAAAGTTAGTGAGACAGTTAAATGACTCACTAACTTTGAGTCATTTATAAGTCAAATGCTTGACTTATATCTACAGAATCACAGAAGAATTGAGGTTGGAAAGAACCTCTAAGATGATCGAGTCTGACCCTTAATCCAGCAAAGAATAATCCAAAAAAAAATCACTCCAAAGTTAGTGAGACAGTTAAATGACAAAATAAATTCTGGGAAAACAGGTCTTCTAGAAAAAAGCGGTACTGGGGAGATAGCAAAGTTAAATTATCTGTATAAAGTTTCTGTAGTTTGCTACAATCTCTCATGAAGGCTTTTTTCCATTCTGCTCACATGATGCTATAAAAAAATGGTCACATCAAGCAATTAATGTTAAAATTGTGGCACCAGTAAGTTACTTCCTTTTTTAAAGGTGTTCTGCAAAAATTTTATTTGATTCACTAAGTATTCAAGTTTTGCACCATATCATGATGGGAGATACCAAACAATTAAGGTAGCAATTTGCAATCCCTAAACTTGCTCAGCTACCTCTGCTGAAGTGAAAACAGGCAGAAACTCAAGTGGTAGAGGTAATACTGAAAACAGAAAAGCTGGTGGCCAAAGTATTCAGGAAGATAGAGAGGACAAGGCTTTTAGCCATTGCTCTTTTCATTTTCCATGTACTTTTAACATCACACAATCTATTTAGGCATTATGAGTGGTTTTCCCTCTAAACACACAAACAGGCTTCACCTCCTACAAAGTCCTTTACAATCCTGCCCTTCATTTCTTTTTTACTTGGTCCATGTCCAACATGGCTCATCACCTCCCTCTGCTCTTCACATTCTTTTAAGTGACCTGAAGGAACTTCAGGCTTTCCTGACAGTACAGCCAGAGAAATTGCTTACTTTCAGCTACCACCCTTTTTTGCTCTTGTCCATCTCACATCTTCTCTTCCCAGCTTCTCTCTGGAACTCTGTTCATTTATTATGAAAAGCAGTGGAGCTCACCTAATGTTTGCTTCTTCACCCACTGCACTAGGGAAGTTTTAAGAAAACAGATTTACCGTCTTATTTTCATCCAGGTCAGTTAACAATATTGAAAAGTTACCCTGAAGAAATAACTGTAGTTGGACTTTGCCACACAGAAATCTGAGCATTAAAAAAGGTTGCCAAACTCCATCGAAACACCATCTTTCTAAACACCATTATACAAAGGATTAAGATTTAATGTGGCATATTTATGACACTGTTTTAAAAGCAAAGCCAGTCCATCTCCCTTCAGAACAGATGCCAAAACCTTATCTCTTTTACTAGGAATTTAAGTGGGAATAAAGTAAAAACCACAGTAAGCTCACAGTATGACACTGCTGTGGTTAAGTGTCAGTATTGTTACAATTTTGAAATAGACTGTAGTCACTAGCTCCTAAGAGTCACTTCACTGGATACGAACAATAACTCATTTTAAGATGTCAATACCATGTGTTGCCTCAGCCAAGAGGTTTCAGTGGCAGAGCCTCCAAAGAACAGCCACAATCAACCAGTAAGAATTACAGTTTTTCCCATGCTATTTCACACAACCCCATGGTTAAGATCATGGCACATACATTGTTTAGAGTAGTTTGAAATGCTCTGAACAAGACCAAATCATTTATTTTCCCCCTCAAAAGACCAGCATGCCACAGTTCAAATAAATAATGCCAGCATGCTCCCACACTGATTCAAAAGATAAATAGCCAGTGACCATCACAGCCGAGTTTCTTAACAAGGGCAGTCAGTAATCCTTACAGTTTTTCAGCAGTAATTAGGTGGCGCAAGGTGGTCTATTTCAGCCACTGCACACACTGTGCAAATCTGAGGGCAGAGTTAATACAAAAATAGCATGCACTAAGCCCTCTCTGCCCACACTCTTCAGTGCTTTCCCTGAAGTTCTGCTTCACAGACAACATGTCTGGAGCAAGCAGGCTCCCATTTTGCTTGTAAAGTTTTGTCAAGACACTCAGCATTAAACAAACAGAACAAATGAGTAATAGACGTCTAAAGTACCTGAATCACAAATTCATACTGCTCTCAGGAAATGGGCAACCCATCATAAACACAGGCTGATACTTTACCATAGCATGGGTCCAAGAAGTTCCTAGTGCACATTCTAAGCTGCCTGACATTACTAGGTTTTACTAAATGTAAAGGTAACACTGACAGGAAACAAGGCAGGGTATAATACAGAAGGGATGCAGACTATTTCATATGGAATGGGAAAGACAAAGAACCACAGGTCTCTTCTCAGAAGTGCCTAAATACCGTTCATGATACCAACTGAGTGCTCACAAAGACCTGGAAAATGTAATATGCTGGGGAGAATTAAAAAGGGAAAATGGAGAAAAGTGAAGCCTCTATGATACTCAAGCATTTTACATGCTCTTTCTTTTCAACAGTGTGATTTAACAGGCATCTTGTAAGTATGGTCTAAAAATAGAGTTGAGATAAAGCTGTGAGTTGAAAAGTGCGTGGTATGCTCTGTGTAGAGCCCTGGCATAGACCTCAAGGCATGTAAGTTACAGACAGGCAAAAACGCACAGACACAGATGAGACAAACACATTTTGGATTGCGTACTTTGCCACCAGCATTACCATCCCACTGGCTGGGTTCACACACACCTTCCTCATGCCACTAATCACACTAGCAAGGGACTCTTCACCTACATTGTTTTGTGCATTCTTGTCTTTAGTTAATACAGGCATTTACAAAGGAGTCCTTCAAATAGCTCACAAACAATGGCACTTAAAATTAGCCCTTTGTCCCATTTTAGCCTGTGTAATTTTGTAAGCAGTAAGAGAAGCTAGAAACACTACTTGCCTTCGAGAAAAGCTGTCCTCACAGGATGCTCCCCTGAATGAACTGCCCCTACAGCCAAGTCTTAATTGACTGGACCAGTCACACAAAATCCTGGAGGAAGGAGAAGGTCAAAACAAGGTCTGCAAATTCCTAACTGGCATCTGGCTCCTCCTCATTATCAAGTTACTTCAGCTGAGCTTCTGCTTTCAAACAACTGACCTGGAACTAGTCCCCACATTTTCTTCCTGGAAGTTTCTGAACAGATGTCTGCCTTCAGGGAGAGGGAAAAGAGAAGTGTGCTTTGCTGAGGAAGCAGAGAGGACATGGTACAGAGACAGCAAAACAATCAACATTTTGCTGAAGTCACTCTGCAGCCAGGGCCATTTTCTTCCCTGAAGGATTCTCCGTCAATCTAAAATAAGCATGATTTTTATTTCCAAGCCATATAGACAAATTATACCCACTCTTTCAACATGGTGACTGGTACTTTGCTATATGTTGTATGTGCCAAAATGTAAAGCATACCAGGTGTCAGGTTTAGAAAACGCGAGACCTGTCAAGTGTGTGCAGTTTTGGGCACTACAGTATAAAAAATGAATGAATCTATTACAGAGAATCCAAAGGAGTGCAACAAAGAGGGTGAACGTTTTGGAGGGAAAGCCATGTGAGGAGTAGTTGAGGTCATTTGGTGTGTTCAGCCTGGAGAAGACTGAGGGCAGACCTCACTGCAGTCTGCAACTTCCTCCTGAGGGGAAGAAAAGGTACCAACATCTTCACTCTTGTGACAAGTGACAGGACTTGAAGAAACAACATGAAGCTGAGCCAGGGGACGTTTAGGTTGGATATCAGGAAAAAGTTCTTCTACCAGAGAGTGGCTGGGCACTGGAACAGGCTCCCCAGGGAAGTGGTCACAGTACCAGCCTGACAGAGTTCAAGAAGCATTTGGGCAACACTCCCAGGCATATGGTTTGACACTTGCAGTGTCCTGTGCAGGGCCAGGATGATCCTTGTGGGTCCCTTCAAACTCAGTATATTGTATTCTATGATTCTATGAAGTTAGGGTTGGCAGCTTTCTGGTGCAAAATCCTATGGGCCTCACCAAATAAGAGTACAAGAAGTACTCCTACCTATATAGATGCTGTCCTGCACTGAAGGACTAGAATACATCTGCAAAGCAGTGCTCCTGCTACCAGCCTTTTGCTATTGGAGAATCCTGTCTTATTTAACCTACAGCAGAGAGCAATCAACTTAATCACAAACTTCACTCAAACCTTTATCCTAATTCTTCCATTAATTTTCTTGGTATGCATTGCCCCACACGTCTGCCACTCCCTCAAAAAACGTGTTCTGAGAACATCTCGCAGACATCGAGCACTGTTGATCACTCCTGCAAAGATTGTGTGCATATGTGAGACAGCTACTCTCACACAATCAAAGTTGAAAAGCTACTCTCACACAGCCAAAGTAGAAAACTCTTTGCAGACCAGTGTGAATTGCAAACTTGGAAAACCCCCCCCTTCTTAGTCTTCCTTTACACCAGAGTTGTTATTACTGAAGAGAGCACACTCTCACTTCCTCTATGGCCAAGGATCAAGGAACTGTGCCTGCCTGCCTATTCCTGTGTTGCACCTAACAATGTGCTTAGCTAAACCAGACTTCAGCCATGACATCAAATCCTGATTTTCAGAAGGGGAAAAAAAACCTCAAACCAAAACCCTAAACATCCAAGATGCTATCACTAAAAATCTGAGAAGCTTTCTGCAGACTGCCTCTTTACCCTTACATTCATAACCAACAGCTGCAGCTTTTACCACATACAAAGGGACAAAATGATCACTCCAACTCCTGGTGTTCAGAATGTCAATGTAAGTTGTTTTATACTCAAACAGGATCATTTACCAATAGATAACCCGGAACCCTATAGGGCACCAACTTGTTTCAGTCACTGTGTACAGCATTAGAAGTTTTACAAAGTCATATGAACTTAGCTGAAGCTTTTCAATACAGTTCTGCTAACCTAAGCTCCCTGTGGAGTTTCATATCTGTTTGTATACAAGTTCCTGCACACAAACAGGAACTTTTCAACTGATAAGCTATAACTCTCCTTCAAAGTTTGGACAGGCTCAAAACTCCTAGAGGTTTTGCAGGGGTGTGGCACTACAACTGCTACTGAATTATTTTCAAAGGTGGAAAAGGATTTTATTTTAAAAAATGACAGCCCACAGAACATTCCCAGTGATTAAGACAGAATTACAAATACCACTTGCAGCTGCCAACTGAAAAGAAGACTGCTGATTAGGAAAAGAAAGAGGAAAGGGGTGTTACTACAAAGCAACAGTTTAGAGGGTTTGTATGAAACTATCTTTCGAGTCTTACACATTAACCGCAGGCATAATATTTGTATCAAGGTAGTTTGATATTCAAATGAAACTTACCAGATGAAGCAACGGATACATTATGATTTTACCAAATGCTTTCTTAAAGATGCTAGGAGAGCCAATCAAAAAGCCCTTCTGACACTTTCACATACAGGACAAAAGCGTCAGTTCAGGTAAGAATTAAGCCTATCAGTCATTTGAGCTCCATGCCAATGCAACTACACAATCTCAGCAAAAGCGTTGCTACACAAGAGGAGAAGTGGGCGCAGTGCAAGTCTCAAAGCAAACACTCACGTCTATTGCGTCTCTTTCAAATATGCGGAGCTGCAGAAACAGCTCAAGCTTGATCTTGCGCTCTTGAAAAAGCTCCTCCATCTGAGACTGGGCCTCATCCAGCTGCTGCAGGACTGTCTCTATGTGGTTGATCGAGCTGTTATGGGGGGTCTTGTTACTAGAAATGGCAGAATCCCTATTCAGAGCAGAGAGAAGGGAGGAGGAAGAAAAAAGAGTATTATTGAAAAAACCCCCATGCAATTTGAATGCTATCCATGATCACAAAATGTAAGCCTGCTTCAGATAAGGTGGGTGCAAGCCATATTACATGAAAGCTACGTCTGTACATCTTTGTAAATAAAAAGTCAAATTATATTCTAGTCCTTGAAAAAAAGAAATTAGGAAATTAATTACTTTTATTTTTTGCCCAATTCAACATGTAAAGACATTCTGTTTACATGAAGGATAAAATTTAAAACCAGAGACAAACGCTTCCACTGAAAAAAGGAAGTAGCATATGATAACTGTTTACTCTACTGAATCTTCCTGGCAAGAAAAGAAAATCAAAATTACTTAATAAAAAAAGTTAATCTTTTTCCTGAGTATAAAACCTGCAAATTCAGATATGCTAATCTCCTGCAGCAAAGGAGACATGTACCAAAGCAGCTGGGAACTAAATTTATTTATTCAGATCATCTCTGAATGAAATGGACTGCAAACTGATGGCTTTTACTACAATGAAGTTACTTGTCAGTCTGCAAAACAAATTCCAGTGTCTCTCTATAAAAAGGCTGCTGCTCAGAACTCAAAATGCTGTGGAGCCCTGCATGTCAGACTACAAAAACACATAATTGCTTCTATCAGAAAGGTAGCTTATGTCAACAAAATCTCCTTCTTGTGGCAGCAGTGTTTATAAGCTGAGCTTCCTGTAAACAGAGGTTTATAGACCATCAGTACAGCATGAAAGATCACTGTAGTCCTAATATTTACAAGTTTTATTTATAGGTCATATCTTGTACTCATCATCTCTACCCTCAGAACAGAAAGAGCCTCACTGAAAATCAGAAGAACACCAGGAGAGATTTAAATAAAAATCTGTTTTACCTTAGTTGCTGTATAAGATCTTCACCTTCTTTTATGACATTGACTGTAACCTGCAGAGTGGTCTGTTGTTGTTGACCAAAACGTTTAATCAGGTCTTGGACAGCCTCCACAGACTCAGCATAGACATCATCAAGCAGTTCCTTCTGTAGCTCTTCAAGCCACGTCCACAGCTAAAGGAGAGGAGAAAAAGCAAGAAACGTAAGCCCGAGGATCAGGCAGTCAACTGTTCTGAATCAATCTCCCTGGACCAGAGAAAACAGACTGAGGTTGAAGGGAAAAAAGAGGATTTGTTTTTCTTCATAGAAAAATCCCATCCTCATATTAATGAAAACAAGCCTTTGTTTCAAAAAAGGTTTTCGCTTCTTGGAAATACCAGGAAAGCTTTATCCGTGTTGCTAAGTCACCCTTTCTTCCCCATTTTCCTTCTACAGAACTGAGCGTATCCGACTGAGCAGCACAGAGTTCATAGTGAGAATCCCATCTGCAGCTCTGCGCGAGAGTCCCTGGGAGAGAAATGCTATGGTAACACTCTGCGAGAGAAGGGAGGAAGGAAGGAGGGAAGGAAGGAAGGAAGGGAGATGTATTGTAGCCACCATCAAATCTGCACTGCCAGGCTGACACTGCACACAGACAACACAACACTTTTCAGTGGCCTTCAAAAAAAGGAAGAAGAAAGGGCATTTCAGAAAATAAAATACAGAGACAAATAAAATACAGAGACAAATCAGATGTGAGAAGATACTGCTCTACCATGATGGTGTTTGCCCTCCTGATTTCAATTTCACATTATTACAACAAAAATCATCATAGGCAATTCTACCAGTTAATTTCACATTCTTCCTCCCTGCTTCAGATGTGCACATATCCCTGCTCAAATATGCCCACACACTGCAGCTCACAAAAAAATCCCTAGGTGTATGCTGGCCAGGTATCACCTCTGGTCATGTGATGAACCCTCATGTGTTATTTTCCACATTTTCATGAGGCAATCTGTTGCATCCTAAGCTCTGTGTGAAAGTCACTCATCAGCAAACCATTAGCCATCTATTGTGGAGTTGAAAAAAGCAGGAGGAGCATGGCTGTCTCCTGCAACACTCCCATGAGCAGCACCATCATCACACTGGAACAGCTGCTCTCACAGGAAACATTCAAACCCGGTCCCTCCTGTCTGTTTTACCATCCCATCCCATCCCAAATGCTGCAGTTCCAAGAACAAGAGATCGTTTTTTATCCTGAAAGAGTAACTCTGATCTGATCAAATGTATTAATATCTTTTGATGACATTTCAATCTTTGCCTTTGAAAATTTAAGAGATTTGTTGAACCTAATTAAAAGGTTAACATTGTTAAAATACATAGCTAAGCAATCAAAACTGGCTTAATTTCAAAAGAGAGAAACTCAAATGTTTTCTTTATTTCTTTGCTAAATATTTTCTACAGAACTGGCCATTTCATGCTGCTGTTTGTATATATATGTTCTGATCATAAAGGTTTCCTAACTGCTACATTAAAACAGAAAACTCACTGAACTATTCCAGATCTTGATTAATTAGTTCCTTTGAAACTGTGTTTTAAAATCAAATGCCAGTTTTGGTATCTCATAGCTTTACATGCCTCCCATAGGTTTTGACTAAACCAAGCTATAGGCTAAGTTTTCACAATTGGGATTAACTAATGACATTTAACCAGACTTTTTTCTAAAAATCTACTATCCCCTCCTCCCCAAACCAGAACTGTCTGTTCATACACACTGTTATTCTGACCACTCATATGCTTCAAAGACAATGCTTGTCACAAACCTGAATGCAACTCTGCAGTCATAAACACCACAAGCTCAAGGCACAGCAGTCTTTCTTATTAAAAGGAGCACAAATCAATAGAACTTAACAAGTGGGTCAGAAGCACTCGTCAACATTCATTCCAGCATAACCCAATGCAGCATCCAAATGCTTTTTTTTTTTTTTCCAAATGTGTACTTCAGAATGCAACTTTAACTGGGAAACAAATGAAATTTAATAGCAAGCCTGAAAACACAACCTGAAAACTTTACTCGATGCCCAGAGGACAAGTATTTATTCCTCTCTTAGCTGTGAAGTTTATGCCTGAGCCATAAAAACAGGGCATCAAGTCAGAGACCTTCCTAGTGAGCTGATGTGTACACATAACCAGTACAGCTTGCAGATACAGACATTCGAGAGCAACACTTTGTTGTTTTCTGCAATGTGCATGGTGCTGGCTGGAAGACCTCTACATGCTTACATACACTCCGTGCTTAGTGCGCTGTCTATAAAATGCCAAATTTACACAGATATTTACTACAGAGAAAGTGGGATTAAAATAATTTTTAGTCTCTCAGACTATATCAAGTTTGCCCCCTGGGTCCCTTAGAAGTACCTGTTCTGCAGCTAAAGACAGGTCTGAGAGCCACTTCAATTTTTAACAATATGCAGCTGAGTTGTGTCAGACCTCTACAAGGAATACACCTCACATCTTCATTTCTTATTCTTCACATACACTTCAACCACTTCTATAACTGGATGGAGAAGACCTCACAGAAGCACCAAAACCTAAAGCACTGGACTGGTGATGTAGTGTGCATGTGAGTAATTCCCTCAAAGGATGTGGGTGTTGGAGACCAAGCCAACAGAGAACACTCAGACCTTTCCCTCTGCACAGCCAGTTCAAGGTAACACCACCTGCCCTGAGCACAAGGACATGGCACCAGCACAACCAAGTGTTACACTGACTGGCTTAGTGCCTATAAACATGCTATCTGGCCCCCAAGGTACTGGAGGGCTCAAAAATACATTGTGTTTGCCTAGCCCATGAGCTGAATTGTGCACTGCTTGGGAAGCAAAAACATTTTATAAAAGTGCAGAAAGAGGAGGAGAGTAATTAGTATGCATTACTTGCCTAGCTGTGATTCATATGCTGTTGAAAGTGGAACAATTTAAGCCATTTCTGAAGTGACTAAATAGCTCTGTTTAATTCCTTAGCAAAAGTTATTCTAATACATTACCAAATAGGCTTTTTACATTTTTCCACCAAGTAAGTGTCTGACAAATATCTTCCCCTCAAAATAATCGAGGTGTTTATAAACAAAAGTTATAAATAAAGCCACCATGGATGAATAGAACTGTCAGGTTTTTAATGCTGCATAGAAATTCATGCAGTGTCCTGAGAGAAGCTTAATTCTTAATGGGTGGCAGTAGCCAGCTGGCTTCTCTGCAGATTTCAGACCAGAGTGAGCCCTGGATATACTGGAAATTACTTAAATTACCTTGTTTTCAGACACAAAATTAAGGTTGAAGACTTTACAAGGTTGCACAGCAAAGCCAAAAGAAAGCAAACAGTTTACAGCAGGGGGTGAACAGAGACTAGAGCTTACCCATACATGTTCAGCAGTGCAGAACTACAGATTTTACAGTGCAATGACTTGCTGAAGTAACACATTATTCCATAAAAGAGAGCTTGGCAACAAAAATCCAGTAGGGAAAAAAATCACAAACTCATCATTAAAAAACTATTAACTTTCTCTCGGTGTGAACTTTTGAGCAACTTCCAGTCATGTTTTTTCTATTCTTTGTAAGAGAAGTAGCATGAAGATCCCTAAACAAACCATCAAGTCCTGTAATCTCAGTGAGAACTCTATCCAGTGGCAAGACAGCTCTAACATACGGTGAGAAAACTGCATACATAACTCAATCCAGTCACAGAAGGAGGCTCTTCTCCTCTTTTCATCTGCTCTTTGCATCTTATCAGAATTAAAATTCGAGAGGGAAATAAAATTCTGAATCCCTGACAGGCAAATGTTTCACTCAGCAGATTTTTTTCCTTGATCTAAATATAGCACAGACTAAGAAACATCTGCTTGAATGAGCCTGCATCCTGTACTACCTCTTTCCTAAGTTCTTGGGAGCATGCCATTAGTCACTGAGATGGTATTATTTCAATTGTCTGCAACATCCTGGAAGTTTCAGTGTTTCCATCATGGGCCTCTATCCATTTAAGTCCCATCTCTGCATCTCCTGAAAGACTGCAGTTAAATAAGACCCTACTGTATTTTGCTGAATATAAACAGACTACAATTATTTTTTAGTAAATACGTTACCCTTGAGCACAGAGTTATTTCATTAGGGTAAAATATCCATCACACTCTGTCACAATTTCTTTTTTCATTTTTATAATACTGGCTTTTGGATATGCAGTCTGCCTTTTCAGCAGACTTAGGCAAAGAAAAGCACGTGGTTTCTGTGTGTAAAAACTGTAAATTCCTCTTTCTGCCCCTGCCCCAGTCCCCCAGCACAGTGTTGCAGTATGTGCATTACCACAGGCACAGCTCTTTGAAGGAGCTTTTATTTGTACAGGGCCAAATGTTGCAACAGTATTCCCTAACAAGTATGTCTAGGCATAGAAAGGGGCTAATGTGTGTATGTCTGCCTGTAAGCTTTGGCTTTCAGGACATACAGTGGACAAAAAATGCTTGTTTTTAAAAACAAAAACCTTTAGATGTTGAACTCCCTGGAGTTTGTTTTCCAGGACCTTTCAGTGACATTTAAGATGTTAAATGCCTGCATTTTTTTTTTCATTAGATATAATTATCTTTAAAAGCTTCAAATATCCCTATCTATTCTATGATTATAAGGAAATTAATTTCTAATTTAGAATAAATTCTTCCTTGAAGCAAAACCTAGTTTCTCACATGTTCATAAAATTACATCAACTACTATTACCCTGTTAACATTTGCTGTATTTCTTAACTGAACAAGAGTGAAAATGTCTGTATATAGCTTAATAGAGCATAAAGGCCTACTTCTGCCTCACTTTTGTCGAGAACTTAGTGCTATTTCGGTAACACTTGGACTTAAATTTTATCCCTTTTTCCAAGCAAAGAAGCTACCAGCATTGAAAAACTCAAGAGAGAAGAAAAGCTCTGCTGGGAAACTGAATTCCAGTCCTACCAGCAGTAAACCACTAAACACTTGAGTGTGCAGCCACTAAAAGTGTTTCTCATTTCAGATGTAAGTGTACTCCACAGCTCCCAGAATCAAGCTGAGCAGCGTATCAAAATACTGACCAGAGTGCATTGTATCTTTTGCCAGACCCATTACATTGACCACTGCTGTGCTCTAATGACACAATAAAAATATTAGAGATGCACAAGCCCAAAGGATAAAGCCTTTACACTTAGATGGGGGCATCCAAAAGGTGCTCTGCCACCTGGAAACAGCATGCAGAGGAGAAAGCAGCCTTTTTGTGACATGCAAATTTAACCTGCAGACCACTAGCACAGAAAGATCAAATACCCAGGAGGGGCACACAACCAAAGGAGCAGGGCTGTCACCTCAGGGTCTACCCTAAGATGAAACGACTGCAAGGCTGTGCGATGGACACCCTTCCATACTGGACAATGCAGAGGAGAGTATTTCCAGCAGTGAGCTGTGAGACAAAGCAAGACCATTATCAACAAGCTTTTTTGAATCAAGTGCACATGCCTCATAGGTAGATGTGAATGAATCGGCAGCACTGTGGCCAGAAAAAGGCCTCCTCTGCCTTCCCATGCACTGGCATCCTCAAAATAATGCTGCCTTCCTTCCAAAGCTTGCACAGACTACTGTTTCATTACTTTGGTAATGAAGGCTTTGTATCTAAAAACCTAGCCAATTCCACTTCCCTTCTCTTTGTTTCAACCTCAGTCTATTCTGGAGCAAAGTTTAGTTTGAGTAAGATGAAAAAAGAGGAGACATGTCTTCTAGTAACACCATTAAGCATATTATGTATACATAAAAAGCGCTCTGAGCTATTTTATAATCAACTTGTAAGAATATACACAAAAGGTTATATGCAAAAAAACCAGCAGGCTCTTAGGAGAGCATTCTCTTCCTCATACAGTCAGCCTGATCTGCATTCCCACACTTGACTCCAGTTAGGAAAATATCTGTTGCTCTACTTTGGCACTACAACAAACACCTGGCTTGGACAGATTTCAGTCTTCCCACTCACAGATGCTGAGGGAGCCATTTTGGAGAGGGTGTGTGTGCACATGTGTATGTCTGTGTATGGAAGAATTTGAACTCACACCAAAATGCTGTTCATCCCTACTGTGACACACTTCACAGCAGAGACTATCGAGACTCCTGCTCCTGTGATCTGCACACAACCTTTTATGATAACTTTTTATTTGTTACTCTTATCTTTTACCTGTGCTATTTTCTTCTCACCTCATCTTTTGCCATATTATTAAATGTCCAAAGGCACAAAAGCCATAAGGGTTCCACTGTATTGCAATGGTCTGTTTCAGATGGTCAGTTATATCTTACCTATCCTCAGGCCAGAAATCTGTCAAGACACAGTACTTCCACTGCAGAGATCCTGACAGGGACATTTATGATCCTAAACACTTTTAAAGCTTGCCAGTGCACAACTTAACTTCAGTACACCACTTACTGAAAAGTCTGGTTTATAGATTGAAATTTCTCACTGTTTGCATGGGAGCTAAAAATCAATATCCACAACCTTACAACTTTAAAACTAGTAATAAGATAGCAGCGTGCAATCACAATTTACAAATAGCAAGCAACTGATTTTCTCAGATCACCACTAAGCAAAATGAGTGATGCCACTACATAACACTGTATTTCTGTCATTTCTGAATAAATCCTCCTTTTTCCCAGTGGAAAATGTTGTCTATTGAGGTTAGTCAGTGAGGAGTCTGAGAACTTATATGTTGGTTTTTCGATGTTTGTAAGCCACCGGGAGCTCTACTAGCTTGTAGCTACCTCACTACAAAACTTCTGGAGATGTTAAAGACAGACAGTATTTTCCATCTCCATCATAAGAGGCTGCTGTACACATAGCACACAGCTGCTTTGTGCACAGGTATAGCTGAAGTCTGTTACTATCAAGAAGAGCTTTTTGTGGCAAGCACACTGCTTCTGAAAGCAGAAACTGTGCTGATTTACTAAACATGAACAGAGTGAGAGTACTGTGCAGTCACTGAAGGGCTGATGCTTCCCAGGGAAGCTGGGAAAAGTTGCAGGCAAATTCTGTGTCAGGTATAAAGGTTATGTAAATCTACAGGGGAGAAATGGTACTGGAATACTCTCATCCAAATGAGAAGCATTCATTCAACATGAAGTATTTCTGGGGCAAAGAATAAAACATACTGAAACATCCTACTTCAAAGAAATCGAGGGATTGGAAGGATACTGGAGCCAGATTCCAAAGTCTCAAACAGCCATCAACTCAGACAAACAGCTTTTCTAAGCTCTGTGGCTCCCTCCAAACTGTCCCACACAAACAGGGGTTTAACCCTTCATGTCTATTTCTTTTAGCATGAAAACACAAAAAAATACAAGAGACAGAATTCACCCCAAATACTTCAAGGGCAAAATGCATTGGTGGTGTTTCGCTTTGTTTGGGTTTTTTTGTGTTTTGGGGGTTGATTGGTTGGTGAGTTGGGTTTTTTGATGGTTTTTTTAATGTCTTTATTTTTTTATTTAACAACTATGGCACCTCTTTCTGGTTCAACAACTAACATATTATCCTACTGCCTGAACTCCTCTCTTCACTAGCTAAGTGTGCACTTTAATTTCCTCGTAATAGAGCAGCAAGTTTATGTTGCTTACAGGTATGCACTAATTTATTCAGCGACTTCCCACATCCTGCAGGAGAAACACAATTCTCCTGCCAATAAAGCATGGATGGCTTTCAGGTTAGGGCATTTTTATCTTCCATCTGCTTTGTGATGCCTTCTCAGCACTCCACACACATTTGATAACAAACAACATGCTCTTGAAAACAGATCAGAATACAGAGAGCACAGGAGAGCTTTGAGTTTGCTGTTTCTTTGCACCTGAACCAAGGACTAGTCTACTAAATATGAACCCCCCACCTTACTCTCTCATCTGCATTTTTAAAGTAGAACGCAAATATATAAAAATACATCCTTTCCTTACATATATAGGTACTTTTAAATTTTTTTTCTTGCTTTATTATGTATAAAGCTCATCCACATCACAAAACAAAAAAAAAAAAAAATAAAAATCAACATCCGCCACTATAGCACCTTTCTCCCAAAGTCCAGGCTGTAAAGAGGCTTCCATAGTAACAGCTGTGTGTGCTTACACACTCAAAATAATAGCCATTTTCCCAAAGAAATAAATCAAAATACAGAGTATCTTTTTTCTTTTTCTTTTCCATAAAACATTATTATCTAGGGGAGCAGTGGCAATGTGCCAGCACATCTGGATCAGCCTCCCAGAATTATTCAACACTGACTCAAACATCAGTCTGCCTTTCAGATTTTTTCATTTCTGAAAGCAAATCCTTTTACACTCTTGGTCTTTCATCACTACAACCAACTGTATTCTATTTAAATACCATTCCAGCTGTTACTCTTGATGCTAAGAAAAACAGGTAATGAAGAAAAATATAGAAAAAGAATGAACACGTTTCAGCAGCTGACTTCTCCTGTGCTTCATAACAGATAATGGGCCAGTACTATTTGCTTGAGAAAGTGAAACAAAAAAGCTGCCCCCTAAGAACAGTTTATGAAACAGCATTTTTATTTTGTTTGAACAAGCAGAGTCCTGGGAGAGTATTGGCAAGGAAGCGTCTAACAGAAAACTGATGGGGGAGCTATGTACTCATGTCTAAAGCTAGAAAGTAATTCAATCCTGACCTCCTTCAAAGACCAACTGCCTTGTGCTTTTGTTTCAAGTGCAAAGCAGATGTTTCACTTACCAAAAACTCCTACTCTTATCCTCTAGGAAGTTTTGCTGAAGAAGCTACTTTGAATACTATACTTTGCCACTGAACAGACCATTTCGCAATGTACGGTGAAGGGAGGGAGGACACGCTGGGTCATGCTGTAATCCAAAAGCTTTTCATATTTTCACTGACTTAGAACAGTGAGAAGATTTACCGTGAGCTCAAAACAGAAACCAAGTAACCTAAGGTTGTCAAAAACCAAAACACCTTACAGAAGTCCTTATTCTTGTTGTAGCCTGTTCCACCTTATCCCATGAGCTTATAAATTCACATGCTCTGTGTTTTGAATTGAAGCAAAAAGCTAATCTTACTGAAAATTAAGTGTGGCTGAATTTTCTTTTTCCTGGTGTATCAGTTCAACCTTTGAAGACTAAAAATCGCAAACATGAGGCACACAATTGTCATTATCAGATAAGTTTTTTAGGCTGCAAAGAACTATCAATATATGAGATAAAAATGTGATGTGCAAAACAGAGAAATAAACAATGTCTCTCTGGGCAACAGGGTTGCCTTAAGCTTTGTGCTTCTGCCATACACTTCAGTATCCTGAAACGTGTCAGTCTAACCATGTGTCTGGTAACTCAGACAACAGGAGAGCTGGTTGGATAAAAAACCAAAAGTACACAGTTACTCCCTCCACAATGCTGACTTTTAGCTGTACCAGCTCCCTGATCTGACCCTCCTCCCTGCCCCTGTGACTGAACAAGCACATGTACTTGCAGAACAAAGGAGGTAAAGGCTGCTTCTGAAAGTAAAAAATAAAAATCACATCAAATTTTAAAAATCCCCTTACACATAACAACCACCCTACCCCAGCCCACAATCCTCAATTACAAACCAAAACTCATCATACAACAGGAGTTTTTATGATGTTCTGTGGCAAGGTTACAACAACGAAAGCAACACTGGATAATACCAGGTTCAGGGCCTGAAGTTATCACAGTTAGCAGAAGTTTTACCTCTTTAACGTGAGTGTGAAAGGACACAGACATGTCCAGCAGGATCTTGCGCTGCTCCACACGCCTGACAAAATCCTGTATCCGGTCTTCGAGCTGATGGGCAGCTTGATAAATTTCCTCCGGGTCACACTCCCCAGTCTGAGCAAGCTGTTCTGCTGCTTCTAGGAGCTTGTCTGCGTTGGTATATGTGTTCTGGAGAGAAATAAGTTAGTTTCACATGATTAAATGAAAGAAAAGTCAGTCAGTATATTTTAAAGCCACTCCACTAATGAAAACAAAGTTACAACAAGGCCCTTGGAATGTACTGTTCTTTCTTCTTTTCTTAAAGGTAGTAGAATATAATAATCTAACTAAGGATTTTGTTATATTTCTACTTATTTTTTCAGTTGACTGTGAATAAAATTAATTCCTAAGCTCCTTATTTATGTCTGTTCCAATGTCTCCTTGATACAGAACTTGGAATTAGTATTTTATATACATATCTAGAATAAAGATCAGCCTAAATGCCTACTTGCAAACTGGCCTACTTCAACACTGGAAAAATCACTACATTCAAGGACAGAAAACTTTTCAAATGTGTACTACTGGAGCTGAAAAAATTCTAACTTCTGGTAGAGACACTTAGCATCAAGTCCACACATCCAGCAGGAAAAGTGGAAAGTGACCAAGCACAGAAGGATAACATTTCTCTTCATCCTTACACAAGTCAGGCATCCAAAAATCATGTATCAAATGTATCATCATTTGTGAAAAAGCAGCAGCACAGGAAGATTTAGAAGTCAGCTATGGCTGAGTGCCCGAGTGGAATAGTGTCCCAATACATCGTACGACTAACAAATGCAGATCACAAGTCCTGTAAGAGACTTGAGTCTGAGCAGAAAACGAACAGGAGAAGTTTGGTCTCTGATGTGCTAGGAGTGCTACGGTACAGAGAAGAGACAGATGTTTAACAACTCCTAAACCTCTGCATTTTAGCCTGCCTCAGGATCTTTCTCATTAATTCAAAACAGGGCTGAGTAAAACCTTTGGTATATTTTGGGCACTCTTTTTGAGCCTAACCTTGGGTTTTCATATCTTAGAATGGTTCTCAAAACTTTTGTTAAGGAAGGTTAGAAGGATGTTAACCACTGGAGAAAACTAACTGAAGCCAAGTCTAGACTAAAGAAGCTTTGCTTATGTCACCACATTAGGTCTTCTGATAGGTTTGCACCACAGACTACAAAAAGAATAAACAAAGCATTTTTGACAATATAAACTACCTTTTTCTTTTCCCTTCTGCCCTTCCATGCTCTCCCAACCTCAATTACATCAGGTAAAAACACTCCTTGCAAAGAAAAATTAAGCCTATGCAAATGAGCTTTTCTTTGCCATAAATACAGTATCACACCTCTAATTAACATTATAATATCCACAAAAATGAAATCCAAGTCCGGCCCTAAAACTGAACTAAAGGGCAGGAAATAAGAGCTCTCCCCCAGGGTATCAGGCAAATTACCAGACAAGCCCAGGACAGATTACATGACTCAGTGAAGCTTTCACATATTTGGGGGGAGTTCCCCCTTAATTTATTATGATCTATTTATGCAAGGAATTAAATCCATGCTGTTCTTTGACTTTGACCATGTAACACTCAGCCCCTCCTAAACCTTCAGCTTTTTAGTTGCAAGGAGAGATAGAGAACTCCTCCCTGGTTTCCCTGGGAAAGCCTGCAGAGACAAACATGAGCTTATCCTATTCAGTGGGGAGGGCACTGCTCAGAGCCCCAGAGCACTGTCTCAGGCTGCTGTCCCAGCCATGCTGGCCCTGAACACAGCCTGAGCTGTGCTTGGGTGTTCTGCCCTCCATGGCTGCAGCTCACATGTGTTCAAGGGGCAAGGCGAAGAGCCTCAAGGCACTCCTCAAACAACAACTACTTCATCAGTCCAGAGCACCACACCCTGCTGCATATGGCTGAAACAGAAGTTTCCCATTTCAATGAAAACTTTATCTCACATGTGAAGCATTGTTTACGAATTCCAGGAGTATCTTCCGCGCTACACAGGCCCAGGCACATCTGACTTCTCTTTCTGTAAACGGGATGGTGAACTGCCTGTATTTAGAAAAGATCACAGCCTGGATGCTCATTCAGAAGGGGTTATGATTCTCAAACCCAGCACCAGGCAAATGCCTCATTTCTCTAATTTCACTTCCAAGCAGAGCTGGATTATAGTATAAATATTAACTGCACTTTGGAATAGAAATCACATCAGCTAGATGTTCAGCACTAATTACTGCCTTTCCCAGCTCTCTGCTCACTTCTAAACAACGCTCAGAGGGGAAAAAAGCAGTGATGTGAAGATTTTGAAAATGCTCGTCCCAAGGGGCAGCCTCTGGTTGAAAGTTAGGCAAAAAGAGCAGGAGTTCTTCCATGATGCTGCTTATGCCGATTTCCTAAATTGACAAAGGAGCCTCCATGGTGACAAACTTCCTCAGGATATCTCCACTAGCACACTCTCCACAAATCCCAGGGGAAACAATGGAGCCCCCTGAGAACTTCAAGACTACCTGTAGGCCATCCCTCTGTGCCCCAAGGTAAGAGTCTTTAACAGGCGTTCTTCTCTGAAATGATGAAAAGTTCTCCATAACGGAATTTACCACCTTCCCCAACAAAAAATGCCATCATTTTTCTAATCTTTCCGCTAACAAATGTTTTCTAAATATTTTTCACAAAGAAGAAAACACCATATATTTAGAAAGCATATGAAGTGACACATCACAGAAAACCCAAAGGTTAAATTTCAGACACTAGTGCAGAAATGAATACTCCTGACAATAAATACAGCAACAGAAGTGAGTGGAGGTATGGACTGCACTTCACACAGTCAGGAGTTTATTGTGGTATGCAAAGGGAAGAGAGACACATGGATGGCGGGAGATCAGAAGAGGTATACAAGTCATTAAAGGTATAGAGAATAAGATAGATTACTCATTAAGTACAATGGACGCTATCACATTTAATCATCAGACAATAAACTTAAAATGAAAAAGCAAAGTACTTTTCATCTAAGGAGCAATTAAATTGCATAACTCATTGCAACAGGGTCTGGCATACATTCCAAGACCATAAATGGGTTCAAAAAGTAGTCTAATTAAAGAAAGAAAAGTCCATCAGTGACTATTAAATACTGGTTCTGATGCATCCTTCAGTTCCAGCATCAAACCTGCCCAGGTAACTGGAAGGGTAAAGGTAGCTTTTTAAGCATACAGTCCCTTTTCTATATGCATCTGGTGACAGTCACAAGGTACTGCAAGACATGGACCTTTAATTTGTTGTATTGCAACTGTTTCATGGGTAAAATTCAGAATCAGTCCAAATTCATAGCTTGTTTTTATACCCTTAAAACTGGTGTTCGTACAGAAATGAAAGGTGTATTCAGACAAGGTTTGCAAGAATCTTCCTTGTGAATCTCTTGCACCAAGAAGACTTACCTGTGGAAAAAGATTCCATTAATTCTTGCCACACACTTTTTGTCTTTTTTGAGCATAGACTACTGTCAAAAAGCAGACATAGATCACAGCTGAAACACGAAAAGCTGACTTAGAATTTCATACGAAAATGCATGGAGAAGTACAACCTCAGTATTGACCTGTATCCAGCGCTTGTAAGCTGAAAATTCATACCCGTAAGTGAATCAATTATGTCAAAATTTGGACACTTGACACTTTAATTAAATGGTCTCATGGACACAAAGATGAACACAGAGAGACGGTGAAAAAAGGAAGAAAAAGACGGGTAAGTAGAAATTTAACTGGACAGGCTTTACATGAAAAGAGCAACACAATTTTACTATAGTGGATGCAAGTCAAATTGTGTATGTGCAACATGAATTTATCATCAGAATTTAGGGAGGATTATTAGCTGAGTTTTGACTATGTAGCTTCAGTAGCGGTAACAAAAAGGGCTAAATAAAGAGAAACAAACCTTCATTTTACATGAATTTTGAAGAGACTAATTTGTGAGACCACAGCCCATTGACTGAAATGTCTTTTCTCTTCAACACAGAGCTTATTTTAACATTTTTTTGAATGCTGTTGAGGAAATGGCACCTCATTCACTTTATAAAAAAGAATGTGGGAAAAAGCAGAAAGAAAGAAAAAAGAAAAAATAATTTTCACTCCCCTCAAAATCAGGAGTTAGCCTCTGACCAAGAACATGTCAACATAAGTGTTGGTTCCCTGCATTTGTCAGACCACTGCCATGCCAGTGACACCTCACTTGACATTACTTTTTCTCAACTTCTAACTGGAACTGACTGACAATTCCTGATAATGCCAAGAGTCTTATTAAAAACAAACCAAAACAAAATCACCACAAAAAGAGAAACAACAACAAAACCCCAAAAAAACAAAACAAAAAAAAAAACCCAAATCCAAAACACAACAAAGACCTGGACCAACCAGGAATGTATGCAAAAAGTAAATCAGCCAGAAGTTACTGATGCTTTAACAAGGACTGCAGATTGCTGTTTTATACTCAAACATAACCTTCCTTGTAACAGCAACAACAGGAATGCCTTTTGGGCTGCTTATATTTAGTTTTACAGCAAGTAAGAGGAGCAACTCAAAGGGTGTGGCTCTCTTGGCAGTAACTCACTACACACTCAAGACTTACAGACAAGAAAAAAAACTTATTAGATCATTTTGTCCATCCATCTGTCAGTGGAAGATAGTCCCCTGTAGTGTATTTAAGTTCTTTGACCAATCTAAGTTTTCCGTTATCTCCAAAAATAGAACTTCCACCCATTCCCTGAAGAGATCATTTGAAACTCCAGTAATATTCGGTTTTAGAAATTTTTTAGTAAGTATTTGCTTTACAATTTTCTGCTTTAAAGTATAATGCCAATTAACAAGATACGTTTTCTAACATACCAGGAACATGTCTACACACTTCATCCCCTTTTGGCTACTCAAACATTTTCTTCTTCTTTGCCCAAATAACACAGTATTAAGTATGAGATCATTCAGGCTTTGTTAAGTATCTTATGGAAATAGATTCCTCTTTGTCTGACCCAAAAAAATAAGTATTTCCACATGGAAAATATTACTTTTTACTAAAAATGAAGTAATAGACACACATATAGAAAATCCAGCATGTATATATACAAAAGTAACAACACCTATGCTTTTTCAAAATTTTACAGGAAATCAATACTGAGGAAGTTTTTTGATGCTATTTCAAGTCCTCAGCCACTGGAATGCTCTAAGACTGTATTTACAATAAAATTTTATCAAGAGCTTAATCTTCCACTAAACAGGCAAACTGCAAACAACACTTCTGATGTATCCCCCATAGCAAGTGTCACTGCAGAGCTCCTGCATGTCACACAGGAATTTTCTAATAATGTTGTCTTCTGTTTTGACTGAAGGACCACTATATCAACCCCACCACAGGAGATTTTTCTGGATTAATCATGGAGATGTTTTCTCTTACCAATCATTAAGAATGGACGGACAGTGCATGCTACCGATGGGGAGGATTCCAGCCTTCAGCTTCCTTCACAGAGTTTTTCTTCACCTCACATCCCCTTTTAGAGGCAAACAGCTACACCAGCTCCTTGTTAAGCTCCCTGGTTGCTTTTGTATCTCTATTTGTTTCGACTTCTTTTACAGAAAAATGTGTTTTGAAGTTGTATCATCAGTTCCACCTAAGTCTAAACTAAGGGCGTCAGTGATTCAGAAGAGGAGGGCACACACGAACTCAATTGTATTTAAAGAAAAAAAAAACAAGCCAGGTTGGCCAGTTTGCTGGCTCACCTGGTTTCTTAAAAATCCCTCCTTCCTCTCCATGAGACTATGGTGAGGATCTGGGAGCTTCCCAAGCTTAAAGTCAGAAAGCAAGACTTAGATTTCACCTCCATCCTCTCTTACAGGCTGCACAAAAGTTTAAATCCTAGAATCCCATGGAACGAAACTACTTTGAAAGGAGAGCTTTCATTCTTCTGTAAATCAGTATTTGAAAGCATGCTTTTGTATTACTACTACTACTACTACTAAATAATAATGGCAGAGCAGCTCTGTTGTACTTTAAGGCTCACACTGTCTAGGACTGTGGAAGTTTGCCTTTTTCTTCTCAAAGCTGGAGCATAAAGCAGAAATGAAATAAAAACTTGCAACAGAAAGAAAACAGTCCACCCCTGGAACTGAATGTTTTGTAGTAGAGCTCCCTCTGCCCAGCCCTTCAGTGCAAAAGCAGGAATTTTTCATTTATTTCCATGACAAGTGTACAGTCCTTCATGGGATTGCTCTTACCTGAGCAACCTCTTCAAAGTCTTCATGGCGTTTCTGCAAAGCTCTGGCCCGATGCAGGGATTTTCCCACTCCAGTATGTTTGCTAAGAAAAGCTTCTCCATGGTTTTCAATCCAATCCAACACCTGTGGTACAGAAGAGAGACATACAGAAACCCTGAATGCTACAGTAAAAAGACAATTATTCAAGAAACTGAGAAGCTGTAAAGGTACTGCTTAAAAAGAACAGTAATGTTGGATTAAAACACAATGCTGCCATTGAAGGACATTAATTACATCTCATTTAACTTTTCTCAAGGCGGTAATTAGCTCAAACTAGCAAAATAGTATGATTCAAGATTATATCTTTATTTTGAAGTCTACCAAGGACAACCTCATCTCTCCACATTCATCAATTTGACAGTAATCTGATCCAAGTGGCAAGACCCCTTGCAAGGATCTCTAATCTGTTTATGCCTTCAGCTGACCTCTTTCTGCAAGCTAACACTAATGAAGCTTGCACATTGCTGGTGAATAACACAGGCAAGTTCTACTTTAGATGAGAACTCACTTTGCCTTCTAAATATTATTAAGTCAAGAAGAAAGATTCAGTAGTAACTAACTAACTTTAACACAAGAAAAATAAGCTGAAGTCATTATGAAACAAATGTCTGTATTCAGAGCATATGGAGTAATATGCACCAGTTCTCAAAAAGCATCTATCCCCTCAAAACATCAGACATAATTGTTTATTGCGAATTTTATAGCTGAAAAAGTGATGAACAAAAGGCATTTTAAGGACCTTAATGCTTCTACCACAATGACTGGGCTGACAGCTTTATAAATAGCAAAAACTGTACATGTAATTAGTTCCTCCCAGTTAACACAAAAGATTCCTGCACACATACCAAACTTCTGATGAGTGAATGAACAAAACCATCTAATCTCTCTTCAAACTAATACATCCTAGTCATACCTCAATCTATTAGTTACCATGCATATGGTGTTTAATTTTTTGGAAGATACTCAAAGGTTCAAGAATGACATTCAGAATTAAAAACAACAGCATATAAGCAATTTTCTTAAGTCAGCTAACCATTTCGATACAGTACTTATGTAGTGGTGCAAAACACCTTACCTACCATTCATCTTCAGCCTTCTTTTTTATTTAAAACATGAATGTTTTAGTTTGTTTTGAATCTAACTTTCAAAAGCCTGTACTTTGCCTCTTCTTATCTACTAGTGTCCTTCATTTTGATTCCTGAAGTTGAGCGAGGTTTTCTCCCCAGTTTTCTTGTACTGAAAGTGTAACTGAATATAACTAAAGAGAAAGACTTTTTTTCCTTCCAAACAGATTTGAGAGCCATTCCTGCAACATCACTCATGACTACATTCAATACACATGTAATCCCACACACTGTTCCCATAAAAAATATCCATACTTTCTTTAGCAAAAGAATGAAAACATGGTTTTCTCATTTATCTTGACTGTGAAAATATTTTTCCATTTGCAAACTCTCCTACTGGACATCTTCAAAACAACAAACAATTCCCTAATACCACAAAATACAGCCACTTCAAATCACCAACACTTCGTTAAATCTCCATACTTAACTTATGCAATATTTGTTTTCCTAGTAAGTATTGCCAAAAGAGTGTTATTGTGTTTTAGGTCAATGAAAGTTTTTATTTTCTTCCTTCAAGGTAAAACATTGATCAGAGAAAGGAGAGGAGCTAAACATGGCCTCAGTTATTATTGCCAATACTTTTGACTAGTTTCAGGAGACTACTTTTCTCATTATAAAAAGAGCTAAAAAGAGATATGTTTGGTTGAAATAATTAGACTGGACTCCGGAGACTACTAACATTTATAAGCTAACAAATGAAATCAACAGCAAAATCAGTCCCAGAAAGCATGGGATGAAAAGCAGAAAGCAGCCCAGGGAGAATGATTTTTGCTCCAAATAATGCTGAATAACTTCTCAAGGGAAGAAATTGTCATAGAAATCCAGTACACAGATCATGACATAAACCACTCAACTAGAGAAACATTATAGCCTCTAAGTGAAATCAGCATGAATACAAGTCTCATTAGTGCTCAGCCTTCATACCTTGATTCTTAACAAAACCAAGGAAGTACTCTTGGGAATTTTACAGCATGTAGAGACAGAGTCAAGGCAGGCTCTCCCCATCGGCTTTGCACACCACTTCAACTAAAGGACAATACCATTAATTGGCACTGATATTAGCATTTTACCAACTTATGCATTTTCTTCCTGTTCCTGGGAGAAGTTACAGACATCATCATAACTGACCCACTGAGAACTCTTCTAACCAATACTGAAATCAAATGGAATGCAGTCTGGTACTTTGGTAATACATAGGAGTCTAAGAGGCTCAACACTTTTCAGTGAAAGGGTGAACAGTATCACCCTCCACTGCAACAAGTTACTTTAATGATGCAGTTAAGTACTATTGCAGTCTCAGCAAAACCATCCTTATGCCCAACACTGTACCTAGAAAAATGCTTATATTTCTAGCTCCCGAAAGAATATACAACAGAAGAAACTACTATGGAAAGAGAGTTTCATTTTGACAAAATCATTGCTCATGGCTGTAAAATATGTGGAATATGCTGCTTGTAGAAGTAAATCTGATAGTTCTCAGATTCAATGTGCTAATTTGCAGCAGTCTTTCCCACATTATTATCCATTCCTCACCCCCCCCCCGCCCTTTACCCTTGGCATACACTCACTTTTCTGATCTCCACCACTTACTTGCTGCTGACATAGCATTCAGAAGGGGAAGATGGAAATCTCTGCATTTCTGATCTTCAGATAGTTAAAATGTGGAAATACACTCTCGCAAAGAGAACCATTTTACACTGGAGCCGCCTTCAAAAGCCACATGGGAATCCGACAGTGAAATCATGTTGATGCTGAGCAAGTAGCAAGCATTCATGGCCCACCCTTCATTAGTTAAGGCTGAAACTAGTGACTGTGACCTGTCCTGAGTCGGGCATATCAAGGAAGAAGCAGTACATTTATCCAAAACGGACAGCAAAGACACCCACTATGACCAAATAAATGTATTTTTTGGAAAAGAAACAAAACAAACCAAAACATACCGGCCCCCTCCCCCCCCAAACAACAATAATAAACTAACCAACACCCTCCCCACCAAAAAACATCCAAAACACCTCCTACCAGCACGTTTTACTAACTTCTGGCTTGCAAGCTACCAGGAGAGTTTCTCAGGCACTGAAACTCTGATCATACAAGTGTCAGCACTAACACTCAATCAGAAACATTATCTTTATGTTCAATTTTGACCTTTCATTGCCTAGAAGATCAAAAGTCCATATTGCTGTTCCAAATCTGCTTTATTGCTTCGTATCAGAATCAGTCAGCTCTTTTCCTTACGTGAAAGGCTGACTGTATTACCTATTTGATAAGCTTATTAACTCTCAAGCATAAAATTATACTTTTACTGGCATAGTTTATATTAGAAGGGCTCCATACACAATTGAGTGCAACTGCCAATGGCCACACATTTTACAAAATTAAAATAAAACCCCTCCTTTTAGATGTTAATATACAAACTAACCAGGAACTAGATCTCCCAGCATGTTTCTGCTGCCTAAAGTCAAACTCAGAATCCCATTCAGTTTAAGACTGTCACAGGTATTCACATTCCAAATCTCTGATTTTCTGTAATTCATTTCTCATCTACTATTTTTATTATTTCATGTGCTACTTTCCTTACTACTTGCTCCAAAAGATCAGCAGATAATTCTTGGTGTACACAGACAGCACCACAATGCTGTTGCTGATTTCAAACTAGAAACACTTTCCCATTATACAAGAACATGCAAGACAGAAGAAAAAACCCACTGAGCTTTCTAAGGTGGAAGTAACACAGAGTGAAGTACCAGCTCAACATGGCCAATTCCCCCTCCAACTCAGCTCTGTCACTCACTTAACACTTCCATGACCTGATTTATTTCATTAAGCCGGCAGAGGGAGGAGGAGAAAATCACAGACTCGTGCTAAAGGACAGTTATAGAATCACTTATAATGCACTTGGTTGTTTGCCACTGTGTGCAATTTAACTATAAACAGTGGAAGAGAGTCACACTTAGTTTATTTTGACATGAAAAAAACCCACCACATTTAACTTTATTGACAATAATTAAAAGATGTTTTCATGTTAGTTTTTAAATTGATCTTAATTGAAATTTTTAAGGTTTGAACTAAGAGAGAATGTGCAAACAAAACTAATGTACTTTAGAAAGTTGATTTGGAGTTCTACATAAATGATTCCAGAACTGTCTCTGATACAAATTTAACTAATACCTCAAACCAGAGTAATTTCATGCACTGAATGGTATTATTCAACTGAAAAACTAACATTTCTCAGATAAATTAAGATGATCTGATAAGGTTATCTTCCTTTTGTTTCACATGAAAAAAGAACCTTTTTATTCAAGATCACTTTTTTCCCCAGATAAATTTTTGAAGCTGAGAAAACTACAATCTCTAAGACATCTGCTGTGGCTATTGGATTAATCTGTTTTGTATAGATTTTGAATTGTCATTGTCCTACAGACTGAGCTGCACTGAAATCCAAGTATGCAAAGCTTTATTATGAAAGGGAACACTGACCAAAATTCACATGGTGATTCATAAGGCAGTGCCAAAAATACCCAATAGCAATAAAGTTAAATAAAAGCAACATAACAAGGAGCTATACTTCCACATGCAATATTTCAGAAATTAACAGTCATTACAGGGATAAACCAAAGGACAGCTCAGTCTCTGGCAGTGTTAACTACTGGATATTAAGCTAAAGGCTTAGAACACTGCAAGCAAGGGCTGTACCTCCGTACAGATCTAGCTTGAAATTCCATGTGGTTGATAAAGATGGGCATTAGCACAAAAGGCTGGAGCTTAAAACTGTCAAGAGGATCTCTTGCTACTTTAATTCAATGACTGTCTTGGAAATCATATAAAGAAACCACAGACATAGAGAGGATGAAAGAAATTTCTCCAACCAGCAGGTAAGGCATGTACTGAATAATAAGCCAATATGGATCAACCTTCTTGAGCCAGCTGGTTCATACTGAAAACTTTGAGTGCACTCACAACCCACATGCATGATTTGGATAACACATTCCTGATATTGGAAGCTTTAAAAATATGTAAAGCTGTCCACTTTGTTTTTTTCCAACCTGTGACTACTTCATCTTAAATGCAAATGCAGCAGTTCCAAAGGCTGATGAGTCTAATACCGAAAAGGAAAATCCAGCATCTTGCTGAAGAACCTGGTGGTGACTGCACAATGACTTGAGTGTAATGACAGGTTATTTGCCAACTTCAAAGAACAAAGCAGTCTGAGAACTAACTCCTCTACATTAAGAACCATGATTTAGGAAGGAGCAGAAAATGAGAATTTCCGACAAGCATTTTATGAGTCCCAAGATATTAAAGGCAGAGTAGGACCTGCACAGTAAGACTCTGCAGCTTTTAATGAACACCTTCCCCCAGGAAATAAACTACCTAAAGCCTGGCCTACAGGCCTGAAACTTGAGTTATGCACCTGGCAAATTACCTCAGGAGATCACTTGGCCTAGATTGCCTAAGTAGGTCCTACTTGAACTGAATTCAAACTAGAAGAGAAAGTTCCACCATCCAATCCATACTCGTTGGCACCAGACTACTGAGAGGACCTACACTTTTCCCCGAGAATCTAACTACTGTGAATATTTCAGTTTCTGACGATTCCTTATGAAGCTTTTTCAGTTAAGGGGTGATTCATTTGCAGGCTATGCCTCAGCACAGAATCACAGCATATTCTGAGTTGGCCCTTCACTGACTATTCATGCAAGTGCCAGCCTTGAACCCTTCTGACTAGCCTCTGCCTATGTTGCAATCTTGATGGAGAGCCTCAAGGATTTATACAATGACATCGTGAATGGAGTCTTCGGTTCTCTGTGCCCTTGCTGACCATTCATAACATTCCCTCTGCTTTTACTTTTTTGTCAGCTAGTATTTTTCATGCCTTTCTGAATCATTTGTCACATCTGAGTATTGACAATCTGGATAACGGCCTATGTTCTTTTTAGATAAAAAATTAAGTAATAAAGTTTTGAAGATTTTATGTAATTTACTGCTTAAGTATTTAAGTTATTTTCTGTAATTACATGAAGAAATAGTAACCAGATGTAGAAGAAAGTTGAGTTATCAAGATTGCTCACTCTCCCATCTGCCTAAATTACCTTTTTCAACTACTGTAAATGATGAAAAATCAGTTATTTCACTCCCAACTGCTCACATACAGTATCTTCTTGAAACAGATAAGTACAAGAAATTTAGCTTAAAGTGCAACTAATTTTGAAGAAAAAAGATTAGTTTAACCAGAACATATGGCTATCCCATTCAGAAGTTGTGATTTGTGAACATTTTTACACTGAAATGAAAGAACATGATCAGCAAATACTAGCCATCTTTACTTTTTTATGAAGATGAGCTACTAAAGGATAAATTACTAATGTCTCTGTTAATTGCAGCCCAAAGCCAACATTTTATGTTTATTAAAAATCCATCAACCAAGGAATTTTATGTTGTTTTACCTTAAAAAGGCAAAGCTAAGTCAGAGATACTAACGCCTGTACATAACTACTAATTTTTATAGATTTTGTCATAATAATAAAAAATAGAAGCTAATAACCATTAATTCAAGAACAGTGTTATTATCAGAAAGTAATCTCATCTGTAATTTTTATAACTCCTTAGTATACTACTCTCAGGTTTTAAAGAAACACTATGAAGTCAATTGAGTATCTCTGAGGATTTGAAACTAAAAATTTTACAGCACAACACTACTAATTTTTTGCATGTTACAAGTCTTTTTGACACTTTGAGTCCAGAATTTTACCTAGAAAGTGAATATCAGCTTCCAGCACAAACTCAGAGTAGCTGACTATACTAAAAATCTTTTTCACCATATATGACTTAAAGTAAATAAATTAATTTAAAATCAGAAAAAAAAAGAAGTAGAGCTAACTTACAAAATTATTATCTGTAATAGCCAATACCCAAGTTCTGATAATACACAGGACTTGGTATCATTCAGCCAATGCCATGCAACTATTCAGTTGCTGAATGAAAGAACATGGGGTTTAGCAGTCAAAACTCACCTGTCAGTGCAATCGGCTCGAAATCAAAGGCTGACAGAACACAAGGGCATTTAGACAATGTGAAATAAAACCTACCTGTTGAACATCCTGCTGAAAAACGCACAGCTGAAGCCGCTGGTGCAAGCGGACCTTTCGATGCTGCCAGATATTTTCCAGTTGGCGCTGGTGATGCAATACTTCATGGATGACATCCAGGACATGATGAACTGCTTTGGAGTAGTTGGCAGATGCAGTGAGGGAATCAGAACTCCCAGGAGTCAAAGGTCTCTGAAGTTTGTCAAGAAGTGACTTCCCATCTTGACTCACCTGGCCACCAGAAAGGATGAAGAATTACTTGGCTTGCCAAAAGCTTGCTAGGCTACTAATTTGTACCCCACCCCTTCTCCCAGTTTTGGATGCCTTTAAAAACTCAGGGAGGAGTGATGAAGACTCGTTTTATTGCAGACATGATTATCTACATGCAGCTGTTACAGGAAAGAAAAAAAATTATATTCTCTATTTAAAGTAATTTTAACAAGTACTACTCTTCTCAATAACAGCCTCTCTTTCCATTTTTCCATTACCTTAGGAGTGATTTTCTTTAAAGTGTTGGGGTTTTTTTTTTGTTTTTGTTTTGTTGCTTTTTTAAAAAAAAAAATAGTTGAATCTAACTTAGAATAAATATTCTGCCACTCTTTCCCTAGTCAACAGAAGACCTAAAATTGAGCATTTGTCCAGAGTTATCATGCCAAAACAATCTCTCTCTTCATCTGCTGTAAAGGTGAACAGGGAGGTTACTTTCTGTAGGTTAATATTATTTTGACAAATACATTCAAACTAACAGATACAAAACTTAGTAGATGATTCAATATGACATGATTTACAACTTCTAAATTATTACTGTTACTGGCAAGCCAAGGGCAAACTGCTGTTATGGCAAACTTAATTCTGATTAAATCCCTTAAACCCTTTCCAAGCAGAACAGAAAGATAGTGTTTTCCAAAATGTGTTTAACTATTTATACTGACAGGAAACATTAGTCATTTCTAATTGTTGTCTTCTCTGATTTAAACCACAGCAGAAATACTCAGATTTACCTTGCATGCTAATTAAAAAGCAATAATCCTCTCTGATCTGGTCACTATTAACATTTAGTGTTAAAAGCATTTTTCATTGGCATTTACTCTGTTACTTCTAGCATGAAGCTCAAAAAACTGTTACAATTCAGGATCTTTCAGCTACCTGTGAAGAACTTTTTTGAAGAACAGCTCATCAAGCAGGCAGGAAAAAAATCAACTGAAACCACATGACTGGAGTATAAACAATAGTCTGAATCCATCAAATCAACACCATGTCAGAAACAGCAAGCTTGTTAAGGCCTTCCCCCAGTGGCTATTTTCAACAACTTTTTACTAAGTTTGGGCACATTTTAAATTTGTTATTCAGTAGTCAAACAGATCTAAATCAAAATTCTTTTCAAGTAATTAAGATTACAAGGGGGTTTCTTTCTCAGTTCCAGTTCAAGCTCTTTCATTTTAGTAATGAATATCAACACAGAGAATGAAACTCACTTCTGAAAGGAGCTCCTGTAAAGTCAAGTCAGCAGAAAAAATTCACAGTCCATAGCATAGTTATAATGATATCTTTTTTCTTTTCTGTATCCAAAGAATTACCTAGTAAGTCCTTCAAATATTTCAAGACAATGGACTTCAATTATCTATTCAGAGCCCATAAAGTCTAGGTGAAAAAAAATAATTGTGACAGCCCCTTGATCCAATTAGTTAATAGCTTTATAAACAAATGACTGTGTACAGATTTTCCTCTGGAGTTAATGCATTAACATTTTCTTCCTTCCTAGTGCATGACTACCTTAAGATTTAAGTGAGATGTATAACTTTATTTATATAAAACTTCATTTAAGGCACATCTATTTGATTTTCAGGCACACCAGTTATCTCAGCTTGTAAGCTAGTAAGTCGCTTTACTAGTAATATACAGTAATTAACCTCAGTAAAATCAGACTGCCTAGTCTTAAAGGCATTTACTTTCTTAAAATTACTGTCTTCTACTTTGCAACCAAGTCGTGTTGTCAAGACATTGCAATCTAAAATGAATGACAGTGTTGTGATTCCCATAGTGTTCCTCTCTCTCTTCCCGCACTGTTCATTCATCACAAAATGAAAGGAGCTCCGTACTGTAATAGAAATGAAGTCATACATCTAATAATGATAAGCAATAGTGCTGTAATATCCTGACACAGAGAGGTACCTCCATCAATCTTCAAAAAGGCATGCACGTTTAAAAAATGCAAAATAGAACCTTCTGCCCAGAGGAGGAACACAACTTGTACGTACACATACAGTTATTATTTCTGCACCAATTCTGATTGCTAAAGAGAAAGCTGGCTTTTTACCAGATGGGGAAAAGTAATGACCAGAAATCAGAAGAAAGGCACTTAGTGCTCTATTTTTCCTTCCTGCAGTACCAGTGAAGATTTTGTTAAAATATCTAGCTACCCCGAAGAAAAAAAAGCTACAACTTTGAAATCCTAAATAAATTTTCAGGTTATTTGCCACAGCAATCCTATAATCTACCTGTCTAATTTATTTTCTTTATGCATCACCAGCAAGCAAACAGTATTTAACATGCTAATCCACAGTACTTATTTACACTTAACAGCAGGCTCATCCAGTCACATCCCTGACCAAAAAAAAACCCACACAAAACCAACTGAAACCAAACAGAACCAAGTAGAAAAAATGCCACTATTTCAACCTCAGCACTTTATAATCATTATTCTAGAGAGATCTAGCCTTCCTACTCCTTGCTGCACTCTCATGAAGCATGCACCCTAGACTGCCTCTCTTCACATAAATCTGTTACAACATGCTATGTCTCTGTCCCTCGTTTTAAAAAGGGACCCTCCCAATAATAAAGTTTATAATAAAGAAAAGAAACCTTACTACAAAACATGCTTTCAAGAATGAGTTAAAACAGTTATGTGAAGTAAAATCACAAGTATTATGAAATGTGATAGTATATCATTAGATCAGTTGACATAGCAGGGTGGCTTAGACCAAGAGTAGGGATATAAATGCATATTTTACACAGAACAAGAATTGGTGAACTCTGGATATCAGACTCATGGTCTCAAAGTTTATGCAGGCCCTAAGGTGGCAGGTATTCTAAAGAAACAGTTTTGATACACTAACAACAGGACGGACCATGAGTACTAATCTTGCCCTCCTTTGCTGCTAAATTAAATGTGACCAGACTTAGGATTCAGCTTCCTATAATAAAGCTGGTTCATCAGAAAGTAGTTTTAACTTTAATGTAATGTGTAAATCACAACCATTAATTCAAACCCACATGACTGCCTTTGAAAGACAGGTGCAAGCTGTGGCATAAGCTATCCTGTGTCCACTGATCATCTTCACCGTGGTTTAACCGAACACACAATTTTATGAGTACAAAAACTACTGTATTTAATCCAGAATAACATCAGTCCAACTGAATAGTAAAAGCAGTTTTAGCTCACAATGAGAACAACCCTGGCGGAAGAAAAAAAGGGAAGTAAAGCAGGAAATGCAGAAAATACCTGTTAGCTAATAATAGTGAAGTGAATACCCATTTGATTCCAGCTAAGTAAAGCACAAGAATAAACTCAAAATTTGAAAGAAAAAAAAAGTGTTAGTCACCACTTCCTAGGCCACCTTCAGAACAGACATTTTATCTTAAGTTGTAAATACAACTATTAGAAATACTGACAAATATTATGATTCCAGTGTGTGCTGAGTCCAAGATTAGAGCAGCAGCATAGGATATGCTAATCTTACAAATGCTGACTTCATAGGCATGCTAGCTCATTTAAGTGTCTTTGAGGTTGATGAAACTAAGTGCATTACCTTCTGGCTTCTCAAGTGACATCCTATGACGGTTAAGCCTTTTTTGTGAGGCAATTTCAGAGATGGATTTTCAAAACACACTTAGAACAATCCAAACCAACAGAGTACCTTCCCAAAGCATGCCCAGCTCACTTCCCTTCATGTAAATGTTTAAACAATAGCAACACACTGCTATTAAGAAGCAGTAATATGCAAATGCAAAGTAAAATATAGTTAGTATGCTCCACGGGTTGTTTGTACCACATATGGTTAAATCTTTCCATTTCTTTCCAAAGATTAAGGGAAGACTTTGACACTTCACTTTTGAACAACATTAGCAAAATCCGGTACATAAAATTTTAAAAGAAGCCTGGCACTTGAGTTTCCACTAATTCACTATACAACAGGTAACACCAATTCATGATGCAAACTTAAAACAATACAATTTTATCCAAGGAAACAAACTCACCTCAGAGTACGCCAAGGTAATATGCTCATATATCCCTTGATGATGATGGATAGCATCTTCTAAGTCTTGCAGTTCTGATGGAAGCTCCACCTCACCACAGGCTTTACACCATGAGTCCACATTGCTCATGTACTGCAAAAGAGAAGAAACACTTGGCTTGATTTTGGGTTCTACCTTTAAGTGCACATATGATAGTAACATACAAAAGGGGGTTCATCTGTGTGATAGACACTGAAAAGACTTCTTTTAAGCAAGAAATCTTTACAGTATTTCTCTCTGAAATAACCAGAAGTTTATACCAGAATAGAAAGAAATATTCAAGTCTGACTATGCTTGTGCTTTTAGGTATCTGAAACTCTTTGAGCTGTTTGGAGATGGGCAGGATTAGCTGTACGTTCACAGTCTTCAGAACCAATTTAACTACTGGCACTATTGATGCCTCAAGTTTACTCTTGCTCCTTTTCTTGACTTTGCAGCTAAGAAAAAGTTTCCTTCATCCTGCACCTACCATTTCAGAAATATGAAACCAAATTAAGGTCTTGTTTACACAAGAAGATAAAACATGCTACAACTTTCAGGTCCAGACCCTCGGTTTTTACCCATCAGCTCACTGTGCAGATACTCATGGTATCATGAGGTTTATCACTTCACCTCTTTTTAATCTTCAGAGAAAAACATGTTTCTTTGCACACGCACGCAAAGAATTACTGGTGAACCATTCACTGAAACACTCCATAGTTATCTTTTGCTGGAAAGAGGTTATCAAAGAGGCAAAGCAGTGTCAGGGCATAGCAAGTTCACACCTCAGTCCCCAAAGAACTAACTTCTACATGCAGAGAAGCACTAAATCCATTTGGCAAGCTACTACAGCAGCAAGCGTGTAAGGGATTTACAACTAAAGCGGAGGTCTCTTAGGACTAGCACTGAACTTTGAGCACACAGCTATGTCAGCATAGCTGCTCGAGTCAAGCCTTTCAGGGGAAATTGAGGATACTGCAACAAAAATCTCTTCTGCAGGCAATTGAAGTTATCTCAAGTTTAACCTGTCTTGACAGACAAGAAACTGCCATCACAGCTATATGCATAGCAGAAGTTCTGCCAACATTTCACAGCTAGGGGGCATGAATTTTATACCCCTGTCATGCTAGGAAAGAGGAAAAAAGAACCTATTTTTCTAGGAGTTTTCATAGTTGTTAAACCTAATACAGCCAAGTACACATGTGCTCTGTAAAGTAAATTTCCTCTATTCATGTCAAGTTCAATACTCAAACGTTATTTTGAGATAATATGTATGATGAGACCAAGCCATTTGTCTCATCATACATACCCTAATTCTTGGAGCACATGTAGTCTTTCGAGGAAAAAGGAATTCATAGATCACTTCTGGTACTCTGCTGTTGTTTGATAGCTGGGAAGAAGGGTGATAGAGTACTTAGCTCTAAAACACTTATTTAATTCTCATTAAGGGCCAGTTTAAAAAATCTCTAATGTTAAGCACTGAACATGAAGCTCCATGTGCACCAGTGAGCCGGCACTGATAGCTGGTGCAGTCTTCACTGTGTCTGACAGTAGGCAGCGACACTTACCTGTCACTTGCAAGAGAACACATGCATTCAAGAAGGGTGTGTTTTTTCTTGGGCTGCTTACTTTTCAATCTTTTTATGTAGGTCAAGCGTCACCAGTCTCTAAAGGGGTCATTCCTCCCATTCCAAACCCTCTTTCCTTGAACTGGCTCTGCACTGTTAATGAAACAGCTAATATATCACAGGCAGGTATCTTACAAAGCAACTAGGGCAATCCATCACAGCTAATCATAAAATGAAAACTGCAGGAGGAGCAATTAAAAGTAAATTAATCCCAGCAGATGCTGTACTATTTTCTCACATTTTTATCTTTCCTGCTGTTTACACTTATATTTAGTGGTAAAGAAGGTAACACAGACCCTTACTACAGTTGTCCAGCACACAATCACACAGAATTTAGTCCCCTGACTTCTGATGAGCATAATTTATTTTTTTTCCATGAGAAATGACAGCATTTGATTCAGGGTATACATATCTGTTCACATGTCATTCATCTCGCTCCTACATGAATAGCTGAGAGTGCTTAAATGTAAACCTAAATGGCCCAAGTTATTAGAAAAGCATCAATACTGAAAAGGTACCGCACTGTGTCTATCAAACACTTCAAGCTGACTGATGACTTTTCTATGAGGAAACAATTCCTTCATCTCATTTTTATGTAGCTTTTCTGTAAAACCTGCTAAAAGTACTTACTACAGTGGCATCACTTTATATAATTTACCCTAGTCTGTCTAAGGACATTAAACCAATGTCACCCCTAACATAATGAAAAGCAATGTGTATTTGCATCTTAATACTTCCACATTTCTAATGTCTAGATATTTATCAAGTTAAATATCCATGCAGTAGAAATCAGGGAAAAAATGTCTTAAAATCAACTGCACCGCCTCTCTCTATTTCTGAAGTTTTCAGCTCCCAAATGCTTCTTTCATTTATTCTAAATTAAAGTTATATCAGACATGAGACTTTCCTTGGATATAATTTAGCAAGGCAAATTGAAAGACAAGTATGTACATACAGCACACCAGAGCTTCCATCAGCCATAACCACTGCAAGAACCTCTGCTCTCCAAACACACTAGGGATGCCCAGAGCAGAGTCTACAAGATCAGCAGGTGACTCAACTGCACACATACAGCAACTCCTTCAGAACTCAACTCCCTCAAGGGCAAAACATGCTTTTGCCATTAAGATTATTAACTTGGGGATATTTATTCTTATTTCCCCTACATATACCTCTTCTCCGGCAGTTACACATGGTTAATGACTTAATTAAAATAATTGGTATAGGCCTAAAGCTAAAATGTTTTTTTAGCATAGGAGGAATCTCTTATGGAATACTAAGTAAACATCTCCCACCACAATTTCAGATTCAGAAGACAGTTAATTAACTTCTAAACTTTCAGGCCAGTTCAACTTAAGCTTTCTATAAGCAATTATTATGAGTTAAATCTTGACACTTGAGGACTGATTGGAGTTGAGTGGTGAGGACAACAGAGGTAGTGATAGTTTCTAGATGAAGGAAATGCATTATATCAATATGTAAAAGCCTTATATAGTTAAGCATTTCTGTCCACTTTATTTTGATTCATATAGCTAATTTAGTTGTTTTATCTTGCATTGATATGGGCAAAGCATTTTGGGGAGAATTTAAGGCCAGTGGTCTAAACTGAGGAGAATGAGCTTTTGTTTGAGTATTGAAATTGGCAGAAATAAATATTCTGGCTTTCTTGTCAACCTTTTCAACCACTTTCTGTCACTTTTGTCCAAAGCAAAAGCAAACTGCACAACTCACCATTACAGCACATAAACTTTTGTTGGTGCCCTCCCTGTTGGTGCACTAACCTGTTCGGCTTTTTGATGGAAGATGGAGGACATGTCCAGTAATGTGCTACGTTCATCCAAGGCTGCAGCAAACGCCTTCCACTCCTGTTCCAACTGACTGGCAATCTGTTTGATTTGCTGAGAAGCATAATGGCCAGACTCGATCAGGCGGTTTGCCACTGACATGATGCGGCTTATGTTCACGTACACATTCTATGGAGAAGAAGGAGAGAAAAATTAGTGGAAGTTAGCAGACCAATTAAATACAGAAGTATATCCCTAAAAAATTGTACTTTTAATAAACTGGTTTTGTTTGGCAAGTTTATGCATGCCAAGCTTTGGAATCTAGGTGTGTAATGTAACAGTCTATCCGTAACTGACAAGTGAGAATGATGACTTGAAATAATCTAAAACTCACATTAACAATCAGCTTAAGCCAATTTATATTATGTGAAGACACATTATTACAATAAACAGGAAGAAATAACCATATTTTACAACAACTTCAATAAAAATATTTACAGACATTCAAGTCAACGATGACACATACAATATAGGAAAACTGAAGTATTATTACTAAGCTCTTCATCTACACACAGTATTCATGGGTGCAACATTTATGAACCTTTACATCTTTACAACTTCTGATGGTAATTTTTAAAGAAAGAAGACCTCTGAGCTACAAGAAGTTCAACAGGTTTACATTTTATTTGCTTGCCACTATAATGCCTCAGAGCTAGCACTGAAAATTAGACAAAAAGATCCAAGATCAGAAGTATTCTCTGGCATACTGGCTCTTAGTCACTCTAATTTTAATAATCTTAGCCACTGATGGCTCTTAGTCACTCTAATTTTCCATCAAGAGTTTCTGATTCCTGTGAAGTAAAACAAGAACAACTTTGCCACCAAAAGCTTTCTGAGTCTGTCTTCCAGAGCTACATGTGTATAACATGGAGTTGACACTTCCTTCAACTGGGCATGCTCCTATTCTTCTAGAATGAAATTCTTAGAATCACAGGATTGTTGAGGTTGGAGCTCACCTAGTCCAATCACCAGACACTGAGTAAATCAGATGGAACCATGACCTGCTGGCATCATGCCATTGCCCAGAGCTTGACACTGACTGGCTGGAGCAAGTGTTGCAATTGCTCCAGGCTTCACTGTCCAGACTCATCTGAGTGGCAGTTAGGACAGGTTCCTGTTGATTGCAAACTGTATGCATGTATGCGAGCAGGAGCACACCTCACACAGCCTGACACCTCAGCTGTTCCTTGATAAACTAATAGCAGTGTCGTATTTTTCCTTTCTGCACAACACTACCTCTTATTTTTTTAGATTATCCCACACATGTATGCTCTGCTTTTTAAGCACAGCTGAACAACTGGCAGAGTGCAAATCTGCTATTTCCAACAAATTTTGAAAGATGGGAGAGCATTTAGGCCTATTAGAAGTGTATGCAGCACCAATACAAGACTGTTAACTGAAGACAGAAAGCCATTAACATGGTCTTTACAGTTGTGAGAAGAAACAAGTGCCAAAAGAGAAAAGAATAAAGTTATAGTAGACTGCTATTTGAACTCTTCCTGTATTATAATAGAGCAATTTTGGAAATTTGGGAACAGCACTTAAAAATGAAGGACATGGCACTATAAACATGATGTAGAACAAATTAAAACTGAGCTGTGGTTAGCATGTATTCATTTTCCCATAGCAATCAGGCTTCACACATGTGGAAGAATACACCCTGTAGCAGTATGAATATGAATTAAAATGCTGACAGTTGAACACTTTCCAAGCTATGTTCACCACATTCCTTTCCTCAAAAAAGAGCAACCAAAAAAACAACTTACAATGATCTACACCTTTTACCTCATTATGTGATATATCTACGGAAGTTTTAAGTGTCACTATTTTAGAATGCAATGACCCAAATGAGACAGATTTAGTTAAGGAGGAAAATAATCTCCAATAGCAACTCACTACAATTAGACTGTCTTTAATTGATCCCTGAAGGTCAACAAATTTTGTTCAACTTCCTACAAGGACAAGCAAGTCCAGTGTCATTATTATTAGACAACTGCGTATTTTGCACACTGCTTGAAAAATGAGAAACAGTGTTACAAGTGAGTTAGTGCTCATTTACCAGGGACTGATATCTTATTCATTGCATGCATTTACATCCTGGTTTTAGTTAAGGAAACAACAGCTATGAGATAATAACTGATAAAGTTAAAAGAAACTGATAAAGTTAAAGGGAATCTGCATGAAGCACCTGCAGCTTGTAAATGTTTATCAGCTGTCTCAAAGGTGAAAGGCTAAAGTGACACTGCATTTCTTTCATTTTGTTACACACATGACTATTGTAACAAGACTAAAAAAACTATTCAAGACACTGCATTATGGTGTGTTGAGGAAGCATACAATGTACTTAGCATTATTAGTTTCTCTCAAAATGCTCTTTAGCTAGAAGCTGAAAAGACACCTTACAGTATATGGAAAGCTCCTCATTGCAGATTTTTCCTCTAAAGGGAGTACACATTTAAAAAAAATATTGCTCAGCAAAGCAACACAGATTAGTAGCCTAGTACAAGCAGTACTGCACTGTGTCATTCTTTGGTGAAGGCCTGAAAGGCAAGTACACAGGTAGAAATACAGGTGACAGCCTACCAGCTTAACTGAATTTCTGTCACATTCACACAAAATAAAGCTGGCAGGTCACCTAGGGTTCCATTTTACTTCCTGATTTTCCCAGACCCATTTAGAAAACATTTGTTTAGCTCCAAGATTTCAAACAGTAGTTTTCTGACACAGAGACCATTACACATTCACTTTTAAATGCCATTAACTCAGTGACATGGTCCATAAGCATCTTAAGCGGCACCTCTATATAGATTGTAGTGAGTTAGAACTATTTTACTGGGACAGAAATAATTTAGCAATGGAATTTTCAAATGATCTGCAACTCCACATGCAAATGGTTACCAAAACAGGGTGTACTAATGTATGAATGAACACCTGCTTTAATGATTTACATGTTCACTAACACTTCTTCTAGGCTCATTTTTGAAGCAACGGTAAAATTTTCAGTTTAGGAATACAAACTTTAATGATGAGGGCTGGAGAACAACTGAAGTTATAACCCGATCTATTCCCTTGAAAAATTACCAACTTGGCAACATCCAACATGCAATTAAGGAAAGTGTTTAACCTGTTCCTCAACTACAAGGATCCTCTAAATATTCTCAGGTAACTATTTAACCATTGCTATCAGCACTCAAACATGTGCAATGTAATATCACTCTATCTTTCTTCAAACTTCTCATCTCTTTCCTGCATTTTTCACAGTGGACATGGGGAATCTTACTGCAAGACTATATAGTCCAACACCAACATGACCTTCTTTCCTCCTTTACTTTTCACTCACCTTTACTTCACTTAATCACAGTAAATGCCCCATGCCTTTGCACTCTCCCTACAGCCATGCCACTTTCATGTAAATGTTTCCCATTACACCACTAAGCATGGGGCTCTAAACTGGACCTAGTTCTCTGGTAGGACCAACTGAATCAGAGTTTTTTTTTTTACAAATCTGCAGTTCAGCTACCCCAGTAAGTACCAAGAGTGAAATAAAATTTACTTCTTTTCAGTAACACCATTGTCTAACACCACACTCCTTTAGTTTGTGATTCATTGACATGAATGTACTTGTTGCTGTATTAACACCTCAGTAGCTGAGTGCTTTCTAAAATATGTTTATTTGCTTCTTCCCTCTTAAGGGTTGCACATTTCGCCTGTTCTATTTAGTCTTGTTGACTTTGGAGTACTCCTCAGGAGCTGAAAATAGTCTGAAATCATTTTACCTTTTCAGCCTATTCTCAGGGTGGTGGTATGCAGACACTATGTCTAAGAATTAACTGTTCTGGCACCATAAAGATCTTAGTGATGTACACTTGTGGTCTTGCTCAAATTTGCCCAAATCCTGAGGACCAAAGGCAGTCTAGAATTCACATGGTATTTAAGTCTATCTCAAGAGACAATTCTGTATGGTTACAAAAATACATATTTAAGTAAAAAGAATCTCAAGGATGAAATATGTCAGTGGTGCAAAGGAGGAGGAAAAGGTTACACTGGCTCTAAGCTAAGGTGATTTTACCTCACCTGACTTTCTTCATGTTTTTATTTGTACCAGTCCCTGTGGCTGGATTTGAGCAAGTTATCTTTTTAAATTTTAACTCTGTAAACCTAGTGATATTCAATCATTGTGCTCATACTTTTATTTTAACATCCCAAAGCTTTCACCAGTGCTCATCTCTGACACTGTCTTTCGGGATACCATTCAATATTTGATTTTTTACTTAGATAAAATGTGTATGGAAACAGTGTATGGAAACAGTGTATGGAAACAGCCTGTTCTGAGAACATTCATCAACTTAGAAATAAGCTTACAACTGGCATAGGAGTTTTTGGATTATCGTTAATAAATGTAACTTCTACTCATGGTCCTATCAACACTGAGACAAGAAGCAGTCATAGCACATCCTTTAATAGCAGCATGTGTCTGCTTTCTGCAAACAAAGTTTCATTTTGCCTACATCACTCTTCAAGCATTTTAACCCTCCCCAGTGCAGTGAGAGGCACAGTCAAAGTGTAATGAAACCAAGGCCATATGATCGAGCAACAAGAGCAGAAAATGTTCAAGCAGACAACATCTTCCTCCTCACCCATATTTCATATGAGTTCTTGTCTTCCTTGTGTCCCAGCAGATGTATAGAAAATGGCAGGAAAAAGAGTGGACAGACACATAATCAGTCTTTCCCACTCCTGCACGCAAGACAGACTAATCGTATAATCATGGGTATTTTATTCTTGCAGTTCAAAAACTCAATACATAATTTTTGTATTTGTAACTCCTATGATGCCTTATTTGAAAGTTTCTCCCTTAAAAGGTACTAAAAACTTGTTTTGAGAAGTGAAGCACTGGTTTAGTCACCCAAATAGTAACATCAAGCTGAAACTGAGTATTGCTTAACTCAAATAAATCTCAGGACTTGACAACAGAAATTTACTGTTGCTGAAAGCAGGCCTTCAAAATTGTACTGAAAATCCACCCTCATCTTTAGAGAGCAGAATCATTGAGTCTGTTTTTCCCCACAGTTACAGAACATTGGATCTACTTGCCCTATAAAGAGACAGCCTTGACTTTTATCAGTGCAGAGCTTCTCAAATTCCGTACCAGGAGGTCACGTACCTATGGCTGCACCTGTGAACTATCCTTCAGTCAGCAGCTCTTTTAGCACCCATCAACCTGGCTGTTAATCCATGGTAACCAAACATATGTCCCTCTTCAACATATAGCACTACAGCTGTCCAGCTTTTCTCTGGGAAAGATTCACTGCAGTGAGAACCAGTCTGGATTAAGCTTAGGACTTTCATGAACTTATTCTTGTTGTTTTGAAGTGCAACCACATGAATACACAAGATTCCTAGATACATCATTTGCTAATGAAACTGGTGAAAGTAAAGTTAAATCTCCTGCCCCAATGTATTCTTTACCTTTTTGTTTTATAACATCTGGTTTATACTTCCAACTATTTTGTGTTTTTACTGAAAACCAAGATTCTAAAAATGGCAGAAAGCTGTTACAAGAAAATAATAAAAAAAAAAAATTCAACAAATCCTCTTCATCCTTGATGTACCCAACTCTTGATCATGACAGGAACTAAGTATCTTTCACAGTGGTTTACCTCCAGGTGGCTTGCTTCAGACTGGAGGACCAGACCAACATTTTGGCATCTCAGCCAAAGGCCATCACTCTTTCTCCACCAAGCGTGGCAGAAGCAGCTGCAGAAGTTGCCCCCCCACCTCTTGGAAACAAACTAACTGCTACTTGGGAAGGAAGGGGACATGAGAGACCCAGCTATTGACAGAGGGTAGCACCTGCTGTGGAGAGGAGCATCTGCCCTGCAGCAACCCCAATGTGGTGGGAAAGGCAGCTGCAACATCAATTATCAGAGTTAAACTGTGAGCAAGTGCAGGAGGTTGCCTTTAACTGATGAGGAGCATTTATCCTTTGAACAGTCTTTCCCTACCTCAAATGAGCCTAAGAAAATTTACTAGAAAGCAGTATCTATCAAGGTCCAACTGGGGCCACAATGAAAAGCCTTAAAAATCTCCTAGAATAAATAAAGCTTATACATAGTTGTCTTCCTCCCTTCCTCTATTCCATCCAAACGCATCATTTCACATGGTTGTAGAGAGATTAAAAGTTAAATTCCACTTCTGGTGTAAAGAGTAGTCACACAAGAGACCTTAAATCGACTTTGATTACTGAAGAGTTACACTGACAGGAAGAGTGAACAAACAGCAGCTTGTTAAGCACAGAGCATATGTGGAGAATGGTCAGGGAGAAGCAAAACAAGCTTGCAGGAGTTAAGACTGCCCAACATTTTTCCAGTAAAAAGGTAATGAAAAATAAGGCCTGCCAAAATTCAGTCAGTTCACGTCATTTTTTATGTCACGTTCAGTTTAATCTCTGGCCCTAATCTATATGAAAGCCTTTTGCCATTTAACCAAATAAAACCCAGATAATCTGAATGCTGCTTAAATTAAAACCAGGGACTGATCATTCTGAATTTACATTTTCCTATTCTGTGGCAGAGAACCCCTTCTGGGGGGGCTGTGCGACTGAAAAAATGCAACTTCTTTTGACCCTTTTGAATGTTCAGATAGTTTAATTTGCCCCAAATTTAAGCTGTGTCTTGTATGCTTTAAGAAATCTTTTTGCAGGCTGAGAAGAAGTCCCCTGTAATTAATGTATTTGACAACTAAAGGCAAAGGAGAGATTAACAGCAAAGGACTAATAGCAAACACAGAGCAGGAAGGATTATATTGCATTGCTCAAGTGCTTCCTACTGTTGATAGCATCTCAACAGTCTGAAAGAAGGGAAAAAAATAAAAAAGCCAGCCAATTTGAAGAAAAGAGGACAACAGTGACTAACATCAGGACAGGCTTACAGAAGAAGAATTTAACCTTTAGAATACAAGCTCAAGAATTGCCTGGAAGGCCACTCCAAATTACTAAGTTCCAGAAGTCATCTCATGTCAGTGACACCTACTATCATCCTGTGTTTCTTTCTGCTCTACTTCATATGCAGAGCAGTGAGGAACAACAACAAGGTGCCCCAAAAGGGAGCAATTCCCCATGCCATGAACCAAACACGATGTTACATAACTTAACTACAAAGCTCCCCAGCATTTGCTTTACTCTTTTCAGAAAGTTTGTATTGATTTTAATTTTTTAAACTTTTGCAAATGGAGATGAGAAGAAAATGTGCCTTCTTTAATCGCGTCTTCTATTGTCGTACCTTACTAGTCCTTCCATTACTTCAGCAAGACACATAACCTGGGTAAGTTTATTTTGCCACTCTCCACATTTAGTAGTCCTGCTCTACAAAAAAAACCTTCTTGCAAGAGCTGATTATTTCAACCATACTTTAATTCAATTCTCATCCTTGGACAGCCAAGAATGTTAATTTGTAACAAGACTGGTAGTGTTCTTCCTTCTTTGATCTGACCAACAGGAACTGGATTAAAGCCTAGAATCCCAAGGTTATTTAAACACCTACAATGTGTAAAGGACTTAAAATGTACTTGAGAATTTTGTCCCCATGTTCAAACAGCAATAATGAAACTGAAAGTAAATAGCTTTCACTCACTGCTAGTTGAAATCCATTTTTTTATTACAGTCTACTGATGATATTTGACCAAAAAAATTGTTTATTTTTACTCCATTCTAGTGTGCCAGAAATTAGAAGCGTCTCCTTAAAACCATGGAAAATTAATACACCAGGCTCAGTTACTTGTCAGAACTTTTTGTCTGAGCTGCAATCTATTCAGAAGAGCCTGAGAGCTATTTCTTCCAGAATGGAGAGCTTAAATCTGTATTACACAATTCTCTGAAACTTCCTGCAAGACCTAAAGTAACACTCAAAGACACATCCCAGGTTCTAGAAGCTTAGATGATTATATTTGAGAGGTGCTGAGGTTGTGTTGAACACTGCCATTTGTCAGAACAATTTTGTTGCTTTATCACAGTACCTCTGTACTTGACTACCCTTTATTTTCCTCCATTGTATTCTATAACTTCACTGCTCAAACAAAAATTTGCACTACTTGTAAAGGAGGAATGATCTGTGTCTATGTAGTTACAGATTCTACCTTAACACAGAACAAATAGCCAGTGTGTCTGTGCTGTGCAGGGAGGTCTGTTCTTACCATACAGTTCATGGCAAAGTGATTGTGCTGTGTCTGAAGCTCCATCGCATGGGGGTGACTGGTTCCAATCTCTGTGTAGCTGTTCAGAAACAGACCTTTGTTGTGTGTGATCCAGTCAAACATCTACATGAAAATAGTAAGGAAAGAAGAAAGTTCAATAATTTTTTATAGCAGAAAGCATAGACAAGTAATGTAAGGTATCTGTGAACACAGGATACAGAGTCTAAGGACATGAAAATTAACACTGATGCTCCTTCCATTGTAAACTGCTGTACATTTTAACCCAGTCATTGGTGGAATGTGTCTTTTTGGATCAAACAGCTGAGGCTGTTACTGTTATCTTTACTATAGGTGTTTATCTCAACAAGCTACAGTAATGTCATAATCATAAACTTCATTATTACAAAGAAGTCATAGTAAACAAACAGACTTGGAGCACAGCCCTGAGTTGCCAAGCTTATACATTCTCTAGTTTCAGCACTTCTTGACGTCAGCAGCTTAGCAGTTTAGAATGAAAATGGCAACTCATGGAAATTAAATATAAATTCTTGCATGCTGACGAAGTATTTCAGCAGCAAGTTTAATATTTTTGGTTCATAACTTTACAGCAGATTTGAAAACAACTATTCCATTTCTAAATGAATTATTAAAAGTATACGTGAGCACAGTTACATATTACCTTCTTCCAGAGAAATTGAAGAATAATCTTTAAATACGCTTGTTTTTAAAAAGAAAAAAAAAAGAGTATTTTAATATTCCATCAAATTTTAGGAAAGGCCTTATGTGACAATGGCCATCAGTGAAGGCACACAGGTATGTTAACAGTGGCACTGGAAGACAAAGTTTTCAAAGACCACGCGACACAGCGCAGAGCTGTTTAACACCCCACCTGCCCACAATGGCTTTGAAACCTTTGCTATATCTCATCAAAAGAGACACACCTGCTCACTGGATAAGCTGAAATAAATTCTTCAGAAAAAAACAGTAGCAGTAAGTACTCACTTAAAGTTCTTTCAAAATATGCTGGCTAACAGAACAACATTATCAAATTCAGTATTTGTCCCAAGTCTGTGACAAACTAAATTATAAGTAGACCACAATATGGTAAGAACTGTAAACCAAACTTTTAAAGTGTAGACAACTGCGACAGCTTATCACATACTCCTAAAATTTTAAGCTTCTTATCTAGAACTCAGTGATGATGTGTCAGGATATTATTCAAAATAGTCACTGGTCCTGCTCATGACCACCCGTCTCTAGGTCACCTGAATTTGCTGCCTTCAGACACTATAAGGGCAATTCCAATCAGATTCCCTCCCACCTTGCCCCTTTTTTCCCTTCACTTCTCCTGAACCAGTCCAAATTTCTTTCACTGAGTTGAGCAAGTGCTCCAAACGGAACATGTTTATCTCTCCCCATTCAATACCCTTTTTCTTTCTAGCCAAGATCCATCCTTTCCCACATTTCAGTAAAACAGACATACACTGAAAAAAAGTCATGAGCAGTGAAATCTAATCTGACACAAGCAGTAAAAATAAGGGCTGCAAGTAGATTAAGACAAGGGTCCTATACAAAAGTGGGTTGGGATACTACACAAACCTTCTTTTTAATCTTGTTTTACTGGCTAATGAGAGAAGAAAGTCCCAAGTACGGTAGCTGCTGTCAACCTCATTTTGAGGTGCCTAATATTTCCCTTTTGAAAGAAAGATGTGTTAATTTAATATAGACATTTTTGGAATCAGAAATGTAGAAAACACTGATAGGAGCTTATGCAACCACATAGCAGGACAGAGGTCAATCCCACAGGCTCAAGTATTTCACAAGAAGTTTCTTAAAGCCCAAGTTATGTAAGCAATTTGATAAAATACAAGAAAATGAACAAAATATATTTTGATGGTGCTCACATGGTACTGAAAGATAGGCTATAACGCAGAATAATTAATGCCGTAATGACGTAGCTGCAAGGTTGATAAAAAGCATTTGGGTCTGAAAGAGCAACTCTAGACCAACAGCTTGCATTATTTTCTAAATAATTTTACAAACAGATAATAATTTTTTTCTTTTTTTCAACTCTCTACATGTCCCTACTATTTTCAGCTATATCCATTCAGTTAACAATTTCTTTAAATGGTACTTTAAAAAAAAATTGTATTTTAAACACATCAGAAAACATTACAGTATTGTAATGGAAGTCCCTGAGCTGAAATGATGAGGGTAACAGAGAGTACAAGTAAAGAACACAAATGAAGAAGCAGGAAGAAGTTAAGTTTTACATGTTTGTTTTGCTTTTACTCTTCCCCATGCATCTGCTTGTGACAATTGCTGGCGAGCAGAATACTGGTTTGGCATGGACTGTTGGCCTCATGCAGTTCAGACAACCTTATGTGAAATACTTCAAGAAATCTGAGTACTTCAAAAACTCTCACAAAGACCATACTTACCACTTGACTGCATACTCTAGTTACTACTACTCCCAGAGAAAAACTCCCCACCCTTCCTGAAAGCTATTTGTTCCATGGTAACAAGTCTGTAATAAGTGATTGCAAAACCATTCTACATGTAAATAGACCTTATTTGAGCTCATCTAAAAGCTAACTGCCTGCCATACTTCCTCTTCAAATTCCATGACAATCAAGGGCTTTCTCATTTGAAGGGACTGGTTAGCCCGAAACATTCTGAAATCACTCAGTTCCCTGTTAATGACATATGCACTGTCAGAAGAGATACATCAGCTTTTAGCCTGGGACTTTAGGCATCAATGAAGCAGTTCCCCATGTCAGCCTCTTCAGACTTTGTTGACTGCCTGTCACTCACTTCCCAAAGAGCATTCAAAAGAAGACCAGTGTAATCCTTAATCATATGTATTTATAAAGTATACAGCATTCATCTTTACTTGATTTATGCAAAAGCATCTGTCTGGAACAAATGCTTAACAAAATAAGCGCTTTGTAGTCATTAACAGTTAAAATTTCCTTTGGTAATAGCTTCCTGTGTTCCTTACAGCTTAGAAGTACTATTCTGTGCTCTTTACTCCAGAAGACCTTGAGTGCGTCTCAATCAGGAAGCTCCTTCTTTCTCATTAAAAGGCTAGGGACTAACTTCAAAGACAAAAATTACTATTTTCAGTTACCCTTAGTACTTCTTTCAAGTTCATCGAGCTATCAGCCATTTACACTCTCGTTGCTCAATCCTTACCTTTTCAGCATCCTGCTCAAACAGCCTGAGCTGAAAACATTGGTCCAATTTCAATTTCCGCACATGCCACATCTGATGCAGATGCTGCCGTGTTGAGTGCAGCCTGTCCAGCATGGTGGATACTTTGGGTAAAAGGTTCTGTAAGTCTGCATTCCCTGACCCAGAGTTCTTTTTGGGAAAGCTATCACTGCTCTGTATCCGCTGGAGCAGCTTTTGTCCTTCCACATCAAGGTCCTCGATAGGGGCCTTAATGACTTTCTTCTTTAATTGTGAATGCTCCTCTATCATATTGCGAGCACCTTCCAGGTCCTGAGGCATTTCCTTTTTTGACAATATATCTTGCAGTTCCTCCAGTCTGGACAGCATATGGGTTGCATTGCTAATGTAGTCCTCAAAGGCAACTCTGATTTCTATCCACTCCTCATGGTTGTATTCCAAACAGCCATCAAATTCTGGGGTTAGCTGAGAAGGATCAACTACTTTGGTAAGGCCTTCCAGAGACACCATATTTGTCTAAAAAATAAAAATGGAAAGAAAATAATGCCGTTACTGAAATGAATTTGAAATTTCCTTCCAAGTGTTTGCTTTTCTCTTTGTAAGAGTTCTGCTCCTGAAGTCCACACAACAACTTTTCTCACACATTTCAAGTATCTATCTGATAAGCAGAAGACAGGAGGCCTTGCAGGTATTTCCCCACATTAGACAAAGATTTCATTTCTCTCTTACCTCACTACACTTAAGAAGAAAACAGCAACCACTCTTTTGACTGCTGTTATGATTAAGTTTTGATTTTGTGTATTGCAAAGCTTCAGAAGGGTAACAGCAAGGTTCATTCAGCTGATTTCCTCCAGATACTGGCGGTATCACAGTTACCACAGTGCAGACCAAGACAACAAAGAGATATAACCTACTTTTTTACCATTAGGGGAAAAACCTAATTCAATCTTTCTTGAGCTTAGAAAAAGAACATTAACAACAACATGTACAATTATCTAGCCTACGTACATGAAGAAAACCACATTCCTTCTAGCATCACTGATCTAATGTACCCCTCCTTTCATGCAGAATATAATTTAGCTGAGAGCTTTCAAGGTGCTAATCATTAATGAGTACACTTAAAACTATGAAATAAATGTAAGTTTGTATACCATAGGGGAAATTACCTCAAACTCAAACTTAGAGCTGCCAAAGTTAGTCCTCTGTTTCTGCCAGAAATTGTCTGGCTTGATTATCAGTGCAACATGAATACAACATGGAAAGGATTCCTGTAAAATCTTCAGCAGAGGCTTTATGGAGTCCCATTTTGACCCACGCATATCTACAATGACGGTGAATCCTCGTTTACATACTTCCTCACTGTAGAAAACATAAGAAAATGTTATCAAGAAAGCATTACAACTTCCAACACAGCACTCTACTGCACCACACTGCCTATTGAACATGGTGTCCCCAGGGTTTCACAGTTGACTGGCTGACCCAGCAGATCTCACAAACCTCTCAAGACACTTCTTTCATGCCCATGCCAAACTCCTTGTGGATGATAGCTTTACACCTGTTGCTGATTTGATATTCTGCCAATATCTTCACTTTCATTTTCACTGTTTATATTCATGATGATTCATCATCCAGACTTGTTTCTCCCTCACCTTACACACAGAGCAAACATACCATTTCCTAAAGCAGCAATATCTAATTCATTTACAATTGACTCTTCAGAACACACAAACACACTTACTTGACTGATGACAATATTCATGTCTTTCTAATGATTGAGGGGGATCCTCTACAAGGCAGAAGGTGGCAAATTGTTCTTACCTGCCACTCTGCAACTTTTTCAAACTGTCTCAGATTTAAAACCCTATTATCTGAGAGTTAGAGTCTGTAGAGAAAAAACACCTGTTTATTGACAATGTCTTTTGTAACAGGATCAATTTGTGAACAGTTAATGGGCAACACAGTATCTTATGGCTGTGAAGAAAACCATGTCGATCTGTTTCTACAAAATTTGAGCTCACTTTTGTTGTCCAAAAGTTGACAGACCTTACACTCAAACTCTCTGTCACCTCTTCTGAGAATGGAAGATTTAATTTATTTTCATCAATATCTTCTGTACATTTAGTTCTTGCCACTGACCAAAAGTGACAATCACCACCACCACCAGAAACTCTGATTTTTTTCCAGCAGAATTTGCTACATGACCTTGTAGCATGACCACGGGAAGGAAAATATTTCAAAACCAATGCATCATAGCCAAGAGACTATCAAAAAGGACCAAATGTCCATTGTTTTGAGTATGAGTCACTTTCAGGGATGTGACTAATTCAAATGTCATTCTAGAGTTCATGTGGTGAGTTTTTCAGAGTGTCCAAGAGGAAGGGAAGCTTCACTAGCATATTTTACACAGTCTTATTGGCCACACTGCAGAAAGATGCATTATGACTGATACAGGTGATCTGGAAGAAGTGATGAGTTCCTCAGGATGGAAAGGTTTTTTGAAGCTTGAAAAGTTTAAAGCTAAGGAAAAGAAGTAAGAATAAACATCCCATGACATTTCAAAAAAGGAGTTTATCATGATAAATGCTGGCTTTCCCACCTGCACATAGGAATGCCAAAAATGGCAATGGTAGAAGCAAAATATATTAGAAGCAACTAGCTTGGCATACACTTAGGCTACACCATACAACTTTCTGACCATAGTGAAAACGATTTCTAAGATCCTCACAGGATTCAAGGACAAAAACAACTACTGTTTTAAAGACAGACCCCTTACTGAAATGCCAAATGGCAGTATAGGAGTGCTGCTCAGCCCATCCCTATCCTAGCACCAAACTGATTGCATGAGGAGTGCTACCACTAATTCACAAGCCATGCATCTTCTGGGGTGTTCAGAGTGGTCCCTCATCATGTGATATAGCACATGTGTGTCCTCCATCATGGAGCCCCATCATCTCACACATGTTGAATCCCTTTGGGCCAAATATCACAAGATTTGTTCTAGGGAGGCTTTAGTCAGTCAAGGTCATATATTGATAAACCTGAACTACACTAAAATACCCAATCCATTCAGTGGTGATGACATAAGTTTAGCTGTATTTTTAAATCAGATAAATTGTTAAATCAGTAAAATTGTGAGATTGAGTGAACTCAAGCTTTTAGATCTCTTGCCAAACAACTGATACCTGTGATCCTTCAGCTACATCAAGCAACAGTACTGCAATAACTAACAGACAGACCAAAAGTTTGCGGATATTTGTATCAGATGGTACTTCTAATTACTTAGAGTTGCTTAATCAGTCCCTTCAACATGACCTGTATGAAAACCAGTCTTTCTTTTAATAAAGCTCCCTTTGTTCTCAAAGGTTTGCTATGCTTAGAGAGTATAAAACATGCACTTACTTTCTCTTAATTTTTTATCTACTGACTCTGAACTAACATACAATTTTTGCCAGAGGAGCACTGTATCTTGCCCTGATTATCTCTAAAAAATTCTTGGACACATTTTGATGCATATTTATCTATTAACCTCTCCAACAACTTGAAGCTCTAGATGTCTAGAATACATCTTACCATTCAAATCTGAGAGTAAAAATCTTAAGCCTTCTTCCTGCTCTCCTTTCTCTATGTCCCCCAAGTCCCTCAGTTAACTTTACCAAAAGGAGGCCATGTACACTCTCAGCCAGATGCCTTGAAGTTATATTTATGAAATCATATTTCTCAGTCCGAAATTGACATTTGATTATATCAAGTACAAAGATTATCTGTAAATTAACACTTTACAGAAACACGGAGGATATTGCACTCAGGGATGTTGTCCAAGGAATTTTTTTCAACTGTAATGACAACTGCTGCTTAAGGTCATAGACAAACATACTCAAGCACAGTCAGCATTGCTCCAGCCTGCAACAAATGCTGGCAGATTCCAAGATGGACCTAAAGCTAGAGTCTTAGGATCATTTTTGTCCCAAACTCAGTTACTACTGAAAGCAAAGTTCTGTATGAAGCAATACAGAAACTTTTAGAGATATATAAAATATGTAACTTTTTTAAAGTATCTCATATATATATATGGGAGTGTATACACACACACACACACACCAGCACTACATTTGACCTGCCAATTTATTTAAACAGCACACTGCAATAAATCATAGTTTAAATTGCTGATAATGCAATGCTATCAGTATTTTCACAGATCACTCCACAGGTTTATCTGAGACCTTTGCAAGCAATTTTACATACCTTTCTCCTGGTTATTTCCATGCTGTATCAGGACACTATGACTTATCTAACACAAATAACAGTTAGGAGTGTTGTGCTGACCGTACTCCACAAAAGGCATACGATCAATGATGACCAGCATGTTTCCAGTTACTGAAGTACTGAAAGCCTTTGAGCTGTATTTGCAGTCTTCAACACAGCCACAGCAATGTGGCATGGTAAGGTCATTTCCGAGACACAAAGTATTTTCAGCTAAAGCACACCAGCCATTCTGCCAGCAGCCTTCCTTTTACAAGGCAGAGTAATTATTTCTCTTACAAAAACAAATTTGAACATAGCAAATGACAAAACTTGGTATTGATTTGCTCATGTTATTAACTCATTCAGTCTGCTAGCTTGTAGGGAGTACTGCAACATAATCCATTTATTTTGTTATACAGCCTTAGAGGTTATCAGACCATCACCTACCTAGGAATACATGCTAGATACGAAATTAGTCTTCTAAGGTCTTCTTGCCGTATTCTGTCATGATTACTACGAGCTGGAAACGTTAGAATGGGACCTCCACGCTTATCTCTGCCACCTGAAAAATTAAAAGTGTTAGAAAACCCCACAGCATAACATGATCATTCTTGTTTGCAGAACTAGTCTTCAGTACCTACTTTAAAAACAGTGATTTCAACTTAAATGACAACACAGTCATTTTGAACCCAACTAAAGATTGAATTTTGGGAGTATCAATCAGCATACTGTCACAATTCCTACGATGAGAAAGCAAACGCCAAAAAAATGGAAACAAAGAATAACCAGAGCATCACACTTACTCATTACAGTCACCTTCAAGTTTGACTGGTGATGTGACATCTCCAGCAATGGAACTTGGTTATGTATTTAATTTTTGACTCAGCAATTGTAAAGATTGAATTTAAATATAGAATTACGCTACTTTGTAGGCAAGTATTTAGACGATATGGCAGCAGAGAGCACAGCTGTGGGAGGTGTGCCCAGGTAGAGGAGCTCCTCCGCTCAGTGACAGAGTTCTGGGAGGAGGTGAGTAGGTTTAAGACAGATGGATCATTGTCATAGGAGACTCCCTTCTGAAGGGAACAGAGGCCCAGTGTGCTGACTTACCCCACTTCTTACTGAAACCTCTTGCCTCCTTAGGCCTAAGGTTAAAGATAAAGGTAAAGGAGGAAGCTTCCTACCCTGGTAGGGCCCTTGGGGAAACCTAATATTATTATTAACCCATATTTCAGGGAGGCAGTAAGCAATTGCAATAAGAAGCCCAAGGGCAATCAAGAGAGATGTGATTGAAGTCTCCCCCTGAAAGCCTTGGGATGACTGGCTGGGGATCAGGAGCACAGGGAGTGCTTTCTCCATCATTCCTTTCAGGGTTTATAAAGGGAAGAAATGGGAAGAGCCATCAGATCAATACCTGGCTCCAAGCCTGGTGTCACCAGAAGATTTTTGAGTTTTCTGGTCATAGGTTGGTTTACATGACATTGAGCCTGCTGGTGACAGACAAGGTCTCTCAAAGGAGGAAAAGGATATTTGCACAGGAATTATCAGGGCTCACTGAAAAAGCTTTAAACTAAACTTGATAAAAACATGCTCGCTAGAGATCAGCTGTGGGGCAGCACACCAGTGTTTGAGGAATGGTGAACTAGCAAGGTCCTTCAGTTTGCCATCTCACTGGAGGTAGGAACAGAGATCCATGCAGCAGCCAAGATATAAGAGATACTGACGTGTCAGAAAGCATGGAAGCACCTGAGAATGGTCATGTAAGAATTAGGGCTTCTTCCCCCAAAAAGGAGACAGAATCAATAGCCCAACTGAAGTGTACCTACACCAATGCATGTGGCATGGTCAACAAACAGGAGGAGCTGGAAGCCATTGGGCAGCAGGAAAATTGTGACAGAACTGCCATCATGGAAGCATGGTGGGATGATTTGCACAATTGGGGTGCTGCAATGGATGGCTGAAAAATCGTCAGAAGGGATAGGCAAGGAAGGAGAGTCACAGTGAGGTAGCTCTAAATGTTAGCAGGGTTATGATTGTCTAGAGCCTAATGACAATGCCAATAGAGTTGAGCATTTATGGGTAAGAATAAAGGGGACATTTGTAGGTGATGCCCAGTTGGGCAGGAGTGGATTGATGGGCCAAGGTCAGTAGTATGTGGTTAAACAAGGCCAAGTTCCAGGACCTGCACTTGGGTCACAACAAGCTCAGGCAGCAGTACAGGTTTGGGGAAGAGAGGCTGGAAAGCTGCCTAGTGGAAAAGGACCTGGGGGTGCCGACTGACAGCAACTGAACATGAGCCAGCGTGTGCCCAGGTGGCCAAGAAGGCCAATGGCATCCTGGCCTGTATCAGCAATAGTGTGGCCAGCAGGACCAGGGCAGGGATTGTCCTCCTGTATTCGGCACTGGTGAGGTCACACCTCAAATCCTGTGCTCAGTTCTGGGCTCATCATTACAAGAAAAACATTAAGGTGCTGGAGCCTGTCCAGAGAAGGGAAACAGAGCTGGTGAAGGGCCTGGAGCACAAGTCCCATGAGGAGCCTCTGAAGGGAGCTGGGGTTGTTTAGCCTCATTTTGAGAAAATGAGGCTCAGGGGAGACCTCACTGCTCTCTATAACTGCCTGAAAGGAGTCTGCAGGGTAAAAGTGTCACCTGAAAGGGTGACTCTTGGTCTCTTCTACCAGGTAACAAGTGACAGGATAAAAGGAAATGACCTCAAGTTGCACTGGGGAATATTCAGATCGCATATTAGGAAAGATTTTTTCACCGAAAGAGTAGGCAAGCATTGGAACAGGTTGCCCAGGAAAGTGGTTGAGTCACCACCCCTGGAGGCATTTAAAAGACATGTAGATGAGGCACTTGGAGACATGGTTAGTGGTGGACTTGGCAGTGCCAGGTTAGGGGCTGGACTCAATGATCCTAAAGGCCTTTTCCAACCTAAGCAATCTTGTAATTCTATGATTAAATTAATTAGTAGGAGAATTTAAGTGTATAATATTTCACACTCAATACATATATTAGATTGAGCAGATGGAAACTATTTAACCATCTAATTTGTTTCTTCATTCTGTTCTGATTTGCAGATTCCCAACTGTCAGTTTATAATTCTTAATTTTGTTAGCTACGCATGAAATTCTGAATCCACTTAATGTATAAGGCAAAAAACCTGACTTAAGTGGTCCCACTTAAATGCATCCACCTCAGTCATAAACTTGCACAGACTTGCCGCAGTCAAATAGCAAATGCAATTTTATATCCAAGCCCTTGCTAGTGACAACAAAATGTTACTATTGCTAAACACCAAATTTAAGCCAGTAGGATGTCTTCATCAACACATCTATAATAGCACAGACAGATTCTTGCAAGCTAAATTTCACATACATGTTCTCAACCACAGATGTGTGGACTGTTTTCTCCTGTCCCATGGAAACACAGAGAAACACTATCTTCAGCCCAGAATTTCTCATTTTAAATCAGTTTCTCATTGCAATTCCATATTGCTAAACAAAGTTTTTAAAAAATTACTTAGAAAAGAGGGTCAAGAGAAGATAAAAATAAATATAAAATAAAAAATAATAAATAAAACCAGTCACTCAAAAATTCAACACTATTCTCTCCAACACAGTCTGTGTGTGCTTGCCAGAGACACTAAGCCTGGCTGTCGAAGTATCTAGAGATTGTCTACACTGGACATGCTCCCTGTGGGACACCAAATGAAACTCAAAAGCAACGTTGAATCTCCATCAAGCTCCAATGCCAGAACCCAAAACTTTAAAGGAAATTCATATCGTTGTCTTCCACGACCCTCTTAAGTGGGACAAAAGATGAAAAATTGAGTTGTCTCACTCTAATGGAAAAAGGCAAGTCTTGACCATCCTGACTCACTTGCCAAGCTGAGAGCTTTGGGGATTTTTGCATAGCAAATGACAGGGAAAAACAAGACAGAATCAGTAAGAGAGAGGAGTGATAAATGACAAGAGTGAGAGTCCAGCAGCCCAGGCCTCCACTGAGCTCCAGAGCCATCACTGTGCTCCAAGGCTACCAAGAATTGTTGAAAGTTTGCTACAGCTCTCAATGCTCTCCTCATTGCACCACAGGCCACACCTTCAGATCTCAAAAATTTGTTTCAACTGGTAAGTGCTACTGATTCCAAAACCCCAGGAAATGTAACTCAATTGATTAGGGTAGATACTCTTTAAAGAGCAGCAGCTACCAGGCAAAACCATACGCTGAATTGTCTTTAACACTCTCTAAGCATTTTAAACAAATGCTTTGTTACATGCAGTCACCTCAGATCTGTCCTCCCGGCCTTTCCCACCCTGCAACTCCTGTATTATGCAGTTTTTCAACATGGCAAAAGAAAGAAATCATTATTCTTTAAGTCATTCTGGACACCACTTCAGTTGGCTCCAGCTCCACAAATATCACCAAAAAAAAGTTTTTAAAAATGGTGCTGAAATTTCTGTAAATCATATCCTGAAACTTTTGTACATCAGAGAAACTTGGTTGTACAAACTCCAGGTCTAGATGAGTAATGAACAAATTAGTACAGCCTTGATTTTTGATGAAAAGAACCTCACTATTCAGTGTAAACCACAAAGCAAAATTTCAAATAATAAAAAAAGAAGTACCAAAGACTTGGAGTTTTTTCTTCAGCTCTAATGACAGCTTTCTTAGGCCTTTTACAATAACTAACTCTCATTTCCTTTGTTCCCGATGCTACTGTGTCATACACAAACGGGAAAGTCAAAAGCAACAATGCATGAGGCATCAGGTGGGAATTTCCTGTCCTGCAATAGCCTTTACCCAACTCAACCCCTTATTAGTCTTTGTTCAACAAAAACATATTAAGCTACTACTGCTTTCATCGGTAAGACTTCCATTTTAATCCATTTCCTTTGATACACCATCCCACCCCACTACTGAGACATTCTGTTTATGCCCATGTGTCACACGAACATCAATCTGATCAACTCACATGAGTCACCTAACATACATCATTTCTGTTTAGTGCACATCACTAACAGCAGTATTCTCAGTGGTCTCCAAATGGCACTATAATCCAACAGGCTGAGTAGTGCAGCTTTTTGAAGAAATGCCTTTTTACCTAGTTACAAAGTTGCCAGGTAAAGAAGGCTAAACAGTTGGCTTTTATGGCAAGACAAGTACCAAGGGCTATTTCCTCCTATGAAACCAATATAATTGCACCTTGTAAGAAAATGCTCTCCTTGCTTAGGTATGTGTAGAGATGTAAGAGTATTTGTGCTTTGACAGGTTTCAGTTTAAACTTAATGAAAAAATTGCATTCAAGACTCTATTTGTACTTCATAGGAAAGCCTAGAGATGTAACACCTTACTTCCCAGTTAGGTGAAAACCTGTTCAGTAAACCAACAGTCTTCCTTATCTTTGCGTTCCCAGGTATAAAGCTTGACAGTTCTAATTCCACAATGGTTAGGTCCTAGTGGTGGTGGTACTTTTGTTGGAGGAAAGTGAAGAACACACTGCAGAGTGTTGTTGTAGGATGCTGTACTTAAGGGTTTCTTAAATCATTTGCACTACTAATGTATCCTGTTCCATTTGAGTTGCACTTGCAATGGAGATGTGAAACTATGGATTTTGGCAGATCAGCTCTGGCCAGTCTTGTTGCCCACAGCTGTTTGCTCCGTTCTTCCATCAGGAGTTGCTCCTTTCACACAGGCAAGTTAGCAACCATTTATTTATGCCGACACCTCCTCTGTTCTGGTTCACAATCTATCATCTCCCCTTAAATTTACCTTCATCTTTCATTTGGCCCATTTCGCTTTCACTGAATTAATGCCTTTCAGAATGCCACCTGCTTACAAATTAACATTAGAAAAACCCATCATTTTTCAGGTCCCTTCTAAGGGGTCTAAACTAAGTACTGGACAACCTGGAAATTAAGAGGTTTTGGAATGAAAACTGACTTAATTTTCATTCAATGCCACAAAACAAAGTCTCAAAAAGAGCAGTGAGAGATTGAAATACTATGCTTAACCCCTTTTTCTCCTCTTCTTTCCCTCTTAAAATACAGTTTTAAGCAAGCCTTCATCAGCACTACAATTCCTGAGTCACCATGCTACCAGGAAGATAGGCTCTGGGCAGTCTTATTCATTACAGTTGCCAGGAACTTTTAGGAAAAAAAACATGAAAAAAGAAAACAAACACACAAAAAAACCCACCCACACATCTTTTTGCTCTGCACCTCTACTTGACTCAGCAGAGTGCACAGGATAAAGTACTACATACTACATGCTGTAAGCATCAGCATCCATGCACAGCAAGTCTCTTACAGAGTACAACTGTGGGAATAATTTTTTGTGTTTTAATACTTATAGGCAAGAGCTCTATTTCTGGCATTCTTGAAAAATTATCCAAAAACCTCCTTTTCAAATATGCGACTGTCTTCTAAATCATTTGACACTAAGACTATGGCCGAGAGAATGATGGTGTTTAATCCCAACAGAAAGTCACACCAAAATGCAGTTTACAAAAATAAGCACTTCAGCCCATCATTCCACCAAGTAAAGTTACTTAGGAAGTTATAGACTGTGTTATGATACTAACTCATATATATCCCACTTTTAAATCCTCTGCTATTACTTGTTCAGTAACCAACCAAATTCAGTGTGTATGCTAGAACTGCCTAAAATTACATAGTAACTCAGTTAACCATGAAAACACTAAGTGTGCTTCCAAAGACATGCAACTGAAGTTCACTTCTGCAAGACATATTTCTCCAGAATATGCTGCAGATGGGCCAATAACAAAGTCATCTCTGTAAAATTCCCCATCAGAAGAACCAGAAATAAGAAAAGGAATATGACTTTGGTACAGCAGGTTCTAAGTTGCTGTAAATAATGCTGTTAGATATGCAGACCAGGGGGAATGCAGGACTTAACATGACCAGGATGACAACTAGCAATGCTCTACATTCAAGAAAACACATACCTTCTTTATTACTGACCCTTTCAAAATGCTTATGTCGTGTTTATGATATCCAAAAGGAATCAGTGCAGCCCTAGCCCTCTATGAATTTTGTAATGACATTTAAAGTATTTAAAATACCATTTTACATACTGCTACCACAGGTGGGCATTCTACAAGAGAAAATAACTGTACCTGAAAGGTATGCAACTTTTTCCTTTAAAATTGGCAATACTTCCATAGCCTTCATTTCATCATTTTTGCGAAACCCTGAAAAAAAGAAAAAGAGAAGATGATTAGTCAGAAATTCAGACAAGTTCAGCTTCTACATTTAATGAATGCATTGAAAAATATTTACCTTTGGAATACATTCTGAATGTTATGATTACAGGAATTAAGATAACCTTACAGTAAAAGCCTGCCAAAAAAATAAACTAGACTGTAATATATTAATGGACAAGTCATCACTTTGATTAACTTAACACAAATGGCATGGCCTGTTAGAAAGCCTCAGTAGAAAACAGGATACCAGAATTAGCCTTTTTCATCAGTTAATAAAAACTATCAGATGGATCCTGTAGCTTTTATACATTCCAAATCCCATTTTGATTTTTCATTCAGCAAGGAGGAAGAGTATCAAGCTCTTAAGAATAAGTATGCTTACAATTACCAGTAAAAAAAAAACCAAAAAACACCCAAACCAAAAACCCCACCCAAACCCCCACAACAACAACGACAAACAAACAAAAACACCCAAGCAAAAAGCCCCACCAAAAAACCCCCAACCCACCCAAAAAAACCACAAAAAGACCCACCAAAAATCCCCAACAGTATTTACATTTACTTTCCCTAAATCACTTCTGTAAGCAGAATTCTTTTCTGCTGCCTTACAAGAACAGAGTTTTGCAACTGAGAGGACATTTTGTCATACTAACTCTATACATACATGAAATATGAAACAGTGGCCAAGGCGAGGGATTACAGTCAGTGTTGCAAAGCAGCACATCACCAGCTTGTCCCTCCTCTCTGCTTCCTATTTCTACTATTCTTAACTCTGTGGACAGACTCTAGAGTTCTTCCTTCTTTGATAAGGAAGATTTAGGAAGCATTTTTTAACCTCATATTTCACCTGTACAATACGGAATTGGTCATGTTTAGGCTGATTTAGTTCATTTTACAAGAAGTGGATGATACAACTTATCTGTACAACCTTTGCTGGTCTGTTTGGATTCATGTGCTGTTTAAAATAATCCCATATCCAAAGAAAGTACCTCTGCTGGGGTAAGGTGGAAGTGTGTTGCTTCTCTATCGCTGTCAAAGCACAGAAGTGCTGTCAAGACAGCCCAAAGAGCTTGCCATGACACAGTAGCTGTCCCCCTTAAAAGCAACAGTTAGAGCCATACTAAGGTAAAATAAGTTCCTTAACTATTTTTGGTTTGGGGGAAATGTACAAGAACAAGGTCTGGTGCAGATGTGGCAACCTTTCCTAAAATAAATGGTTCTTCCCCTGTGTCTTTAGAGATAGCAGCAGGGGCTGCCATTGATGTCCAGCATGGAGGCCTCTTCCTCCTCAAAAATATCCAAATGTCTCATACCCTTTGGTCTCAGGTTCTGAGCTTAAATGAAAAAGCTGTGCATTTTTGAGCTAAAACTTGAAGGCATCAAACTGGTGTCATCAACTAGCATCAGATCTATACTTAAGGGCATCATTTATGTAAATTACATGACAAGTTTTCTACTCCAGACCAAAGTATTGAGACTTCTGTGCTGCTACAGTATCTTGTTATGGGCACTACCCTTCCAAACAGAGCCAGGATGCACCTAACACAATACTCAAGGGTTAAATATAGTCAGCTGTTTGCATGTCATCATCTGTGAAGCTGTCTAGCCTGAAGAACTGTGGGAAGATCTGGTGGCAGTCCTCAGAACACATAAAGCCTAGTGGTGGCAGAAGCTTGCTAGGATTACAGCAAGAGGTTTATCAGATGGCAGGAAATTCTGCAAAGGAAAGAACTGTGAAGCAGCACATAAGGATTGCCCATGGAAGTCTATGGCCTATCCATGACTGGGGATTTTAAACACATGCATTCAGACAAAAGTCTGTCAGCAACGAGTCCCTCAAGTTCACTACAACTAGAGTGTTCAACCAGGGCATTGTCTCAGCATCCACAGAATGCAAACCAAAGAAAACAAAACAAATCAACTTCCAGCCAGATGGAAGTTCCCTGGCTAGTTCCCTGTTTTTCTATGAACATCACAGACCAAAAACAAACCCAAAATTCAGTACACATTCTCAGAAAGGCTAGACCAGGAAAACTGGTTCCTCGGGTAACCACGCAGCATGGAGGGTTTCTACATGATGGACAGTATTTTGCAATTACACAGCAACTCCAGACTGGCAAAGCAGCGCAGGGTTTACTTTCATGTCTGTGCTTAGGCTCTCAAGAGTCTAAGACACAGCCAAAGGAACCTCAAGCATTACTACTCTTCCAGAGTGCTGGCTATGGGTTATCAGCCATAGTTTTGTTCCTACTGCACTTCTGTTTGTTATGGAATAAAGCTCTAAACAACTCTGAGAAAAAGCCTGGGCTTAAATAAATCACCTAAAAAGACAGCAAATACCCTCTTCCACCTTGATGTATTTGGGCTTCAGTTGACTGCTAAGGCATACAGGCACACTTCCAGGGTTAAATTTTTTTTTAAATGTGCTTTGAGCTACCCACCATAAGCCTAATGCCGATTTAGCATGCTAAGCTTTCATATCAACCATGGCAATTCCTTTTCTTTACAGTAAATTTGGAGGTAGAAAACACTTTCTCCTCGCCTAAAAAGCATGCAGAAACTAGTGCCGTACTTTGCTGTCTCTCTCAGCTCAAAATTACCCAAGACACTGATGTTACCGCAATTGCTTGCTCAGATTTCTAAGCCCTTAAACTACTTCACCTCGGATGATGATGCGCAGTAGCTGCACGTTTTAGTTTGCCTGTGGCATGTAAGAAGCGAGAAACATTTAGCTAACATTTCTCTGACTATTAAGGGGCCGCTCAAGGTAAACACCCTAGCAAATACGTTAGTGCTTGGCTCATGTTCTGCATCTGCATATCCTTAAGGCTGACTGCCTTGGATTATCATATTCCTGCTGCTCTAAACAGTCTATTTTTATTCCAGTTCTGCAGTGTTAAAGCTTAACTGAAAAGACTGTGGGGATTACAACAGATGAAAGAATGCTGGGGAGCAAAGAAGGTGAATACGGCAGGAAAGTATCATTTTTATCACCAACGAAGCAATATTAAAACAAAAACCAGCAATATAAGCAGGTCTTAAGGGCTTGGGGTGAGTCCTCCCTCCCCCTTTTTAAAGCCTCTTCTCCACAAAACATTTGCGGATGCGAGGATTTGCGGATTTAATTAAAAAAAAAAATTAAAAGGCATTTACCACACTGAAATGAAATGCCATAAATATCTGCACCAATCTCTCCCTCTCTCCCCAGCTCAGCATCCTCCGCGCCAGCCGGCTGCATCACATGTTCCTGGGGGTGATGTCATCCCTGCCGGGCCGGCGGGCTGCAGCTCCCCGTGCCGTGCCGCCGCGGTGCCGCCGCAGTGCCCGCAGCTCCCGCCCCGCGCAGCCAACGGGATTCCAGCGCGGACCGTGCCCGCCGCACACGCTTCCCCTCTGAAAGCACCGTATGCACCTATGGCACGCGTTTATGCTGCTCTGCCTAAAATAAGGCACTCTTGTCTTAACAGTGTTGCTTTCGATATTAAATCCTACATCTTTTAAAGGCCATTTGAGTCTCAAACAGGAACACCATCCTTGGTATTTTCAATACCTATTAAAGGAATACTCATTTTACGGTTCTGCATTTTTAATAGGTAGTATGTGCCCTTCTGCTGTAACATACACCACACACGCACTTTCCCCCAACTACCAGCAAAGAGGGAAGAAGCTCAGATTATGCTAATAAATATTTAACTTCAGTATATTCAGTAGAATAAGTAACACACGATTATGTAGTCCATTTCAACATAAGAAGTTCCCCCCACCCCTACCAAAGAATTACACAATCCCTTGAGTTCTATACTAAACAGAGCCTTATCAAAAACCAGCTATTAAAATGTTGCATCACACCACTAAGGATCTTTAAAGCATGCAAACAAGAAAGAGAGTCACCTAATCATTTTATACATTGGAAAATTAAGAAGTCCTCCCCACAAATACACCATTTCCTCTTTGCCACCACAACTTCAGAGCGCGAAGACATCATCAACTAACCAAATTGAACAAACTGGTCTATACTAACCCTTTTTTTCATGCTGTATGAAATTGAGATATTTTCCTGCAATATATTAATTTATCCAAGTTAAAAGACACATGAAAAGACAGCCTTTTGGGATAGAGGTATCACCCTAGGAGGTTTCCGGGAGCCCTTTACTTGAATGGCCAGGACATCCCCTTCTCATTTGGACTGCAAGTGTTCCCAAATCCCATGGTGACAACCTGGCTACAGAGCTGCACATCCACGTGCCCTGGAGACCAGAGAGTAACCCTGAGTAACATGGCCACCCCTTGCCTGGAAATCACAGCATTCTGGTAACTCTGCTGCTCCCCACATACCTAGCTGGCTGAAACTTCCCAGGGGTACTGAAATACACCAAGAAAGTCACCTCTAGAGGGGTGACAGGAAATGGGTACTCAGTGTGGCACTTCACACAACCCAGACAAATGCTGGATTAGCCTAATGCTGAGGCTTCCTTCACAGGCAGGAAACAATGTAACTGTGCTAATCATCTTGCACTGCAAAGATCAGTACCTACTCAGCCACACAATTAAGAGGAGCAGATAAAATTACCTCAAACACATCTTTTAAGGTAACAATTTGATTACAGAACTGTGATACAAACCGATGTTGAAAACAGCTTGCCCAGGAAGCACTGCTACCCCAAGAACACTGAAGTGTTTACTTCAGGGGTAGCTTTTGTGATGTGCATCGTTCAGTTATGGCAACAAGCATAAAATATGGAAACAGAAATTAAGACAACAAAAAGACTCAGAAATTGAGGCTAAGAGCAGCATCTCTTAGCCAAGACGTTGACCAAGCACCCATCCATTGCTGTCACACACAACTGAGTTGAATTTTTTCTGAAATGTGGCTGAGGAAAAACACAAACAACAAAAGGGAATGCTCTCATCCTGAAAACTCACAGTCTTAGTAACACAACTGCTTTTTGCGTTGCAATACAAAAGCAAGACCTTCGAACAGGTACAAACGAAAAAAGCCAGACTCAATCCAGATTACTTCGATGCTTTAGGCTCTCTTTGGACTTCAAAATGACTCTCTGTCCTGTCAACAGAAAGCAAGAGCTTCATCTGCCAGGCTGCTCACTCTAGCACAGGCTTCCAACCCCCACCTCTTCTTTGACAGAAATCCCGTGCTGAATTGAAGAAACATCTTTCAGTGAGTTACTTTCCAACAGAGTACTCTCTTAATTTCAATGGACCTACTCCAATAGACTTCCGCTCAAAAATCCACATGCTATGCTAAGTTCTACAGGAAGGAGAAAAGAAAACATGCATAGAAATTTCACTCAGAACTACTGATTACCTATTACTAGGTAACAACCAGACTGATTTAGGTTAATCTTAAGTGAAAAGAACTATCTGCTAGAAGATGAGAGATAGAACAACTTCCATGGGTGGGAAAGACACCCATGTTTCCCAATGAAAGCAGCAACGTCTTTCATCCAGGCAAGGCAGCTGCAACTGCAAACTGTTCTCCATAACTCCTTCCATCCACTGGTCAGTCCCTTTGTGTTAAGCCTTATCTTGGAACAGAAAATCTCAGAACTGTAGCTAGTCAACATTTAAGCAAAAAGAAGCCAAGATGTTGTTGTATTTAACATTTTTTCTATTTCATAGCATGACATATCAATGACATGACTCTGAAATCTGAGCTATTCCCTCCAATATTTGTACAACTATCCTAGCCACCTTTCAAGAGAAATTGCTTCTTAGTTAATCAAGAAGGAAAAGGAGGAAAAAAAAAAAGAGGAGGCATAGAGAAGCACAAATGTAATAAAATTAGGGCATTACAGACTGATTAGGATTTCATTATTTGCCCTTTTTCATTCCCCATATCACAAGATGATGACATCCTGGATGATTTTAAAGATCATAAATCCCAGAATCCTATAGGTTTATTAAACTCAGCTGCACTGAGGTTTATCATTTGCTACACTACTTCCCACCTTTTTCAAGTGTCCGGAAAAAGAGAACAAAGCAGGTTCCTATTCTCCATTTTAATATAGAAAGCTTAAAAATCAGTCAGTGAGTGAACTTCTAAATAAGGTATTATTCAATGAAAAATAATTTTAAACAAGATATGAGGACATTCACAAGCAGCCATTGTGAAAACTTTTATATTATTACTCTGAAGTTACTACACAGAAACCAGTATAATTATGTCAGCAGAACCATTAGATGCTTTTTTAAACTCAGATTCAGAAAAAATGATTGCTGAACTCTGTAAGTCTCTATAAATGAGATCAGACTACTGAGGCAAAGGTGAGAAAGAAAACTGAACTTTCATAAGCAGCAAATGGCAAAAACCCATTAGTGAGCAAGAATACACCCCAAAGGGGTGGCAAAGGCAAGCAAAAGGTAGCTAAAGTTAGTGCATGTATGGGATTACTGATAGCTTTCCTTGATTTTAACTCAAGTATTTTAAGTGCCAATTTCAATTTCATGGTAGGCTTAACTTCTGGATGCAAGTAAAGGATTCATAGAGCAATCAGAGCTGTCAATTCACCAACTGCACTGTTATCGCTTCCCGTTATAGACATTGCCTACATTCAGTGCTGCTCAGCAATCTCACACCATCTTTCACATTGCAACAAAGCAAGAGAATTCAGGAAAATTATGGTGAAGACTGCAATTCTCTTCTCTTTTCTCAAGCTCCATGAGCTTGCAGATGACCAGTTTCAAAATCATGTCAGGAACACTAACTTTTAAGTACACTTGTTATGGCATCTTTAACATTGTAGATCTTTCTTCCTAGAGCAAACAAGGAACTATCAGCAGGTTTTTTGATGGCACACAGATCACTGACCAACATTAGTAACCTTGGGATTCATTTATTAATTAATTTTTCTCAGTCTAAATTCTAAAATCACCGGGAGACTCCAACAAGGATACAGTTTAGGGGCATATCATCAAAGTGGCATGATTTCAGAGTTGTTCCAGCAGCCATAGTCATGAGCTTAAGCAAAGTATTCATTGTATTCATTTAATTTTAAGAACCTAGTCCTGAATTCAAAGCAATTCCAGGATTACACATATGACTCCCTTGAGCTCTGATCAGGCTCAAGACTCACTCATCAAAAAATATTATTACCTTCAAACTCTCACTTTAAACCCAACAGCTCACAGAAATGTCCCTTCTATTCACATTCTGGTTTGCATTCTATGCACTCTCCGTGCATGCTGTGGGAAGCTGCATCACATCTGTACCAAACTGGTATGCAATGGCAACCACGACCTCACAGAAGCAGACAGCTGAGAAATTACCTTGAAATAAGAAAATTATATTCATTATAAGATTACTGGCTCTAAGTCACTTTCAGGTTCTGGCATTTTTGCTAAGTGTGAAGAGGTTCTCTCTTAAAATTTTTAACAGCTGTCTGCTTTGTCCTGCTTTGACAGCAGGACACACCTCCCCTCTCTGCAAATTATGGGAGGAGCACCATGTCATGCATAGAGATATGGGACAAGAAAAGACTGCTAGTGTAGTTGACAGCAAATACTCAGACAAGATCAAATCCACTGACTGAATGACCTCCCTTTTCTTAGAAGCTGGCATACTCAGCTATTCCTCAGTTAGGATCAATTAGCAGGAAACTAGCCACCTCAGGTGTGTACTGCAAAACCTGTTGAAGAGCTGTCTTAAGAATATAAGTTAAAGAAAATTCCAAATGCTAAATCATGGCTAAAAACCTGCAATTTACTTTTAAGTGGGTAACAAGAACCTTATAGTTATCCATATTTTGTAGCGAGGTCATTTTTAAGCTGAATTACCCTTTGATCCTCCGAAATGTGTGAGACAGAAATACAAGAATCCATTTTTCAACAGCAACTTGAGATGATCAAAATCTGACCAGTTTTCCCCTTTTAAAAGAGAGGAACTGTGTTTGTAAATTTTCCTGTCCCTTAACAATGTTCAATTTGTTCCTGCTGTCCTGCCAACATTGTTGAAGTTCATTTGTTTTGGTGGGAACTGCTCATCCATCTCTAAGTGCTGTGATACTTCAATTCACTGCCCTGCTGAGGTAGCAAACCTTTTTGTCAGGGTGTCCAGCAGTAGCACATGGCTCTCACTGCAGTCAGACACTCTGCCTGTTCACTGTTGCCACAGGCACTCATGGCTTATGGGTCTACACTGGCAGGGCTATCTGGAGGGTACACATATATAAAAGACTGGTTTAACACACAGTTGCTTTAACAATAAGGTCTGTAAGCAATCTTACTTATTTCTCTGTTCAAAACACAGATCAAGTGAAAGGCAGTAGCTTCTAAACTCTGTGCAGCAACAGCTGGAACATAACATTTTAGACCATGTCCTTTGGCTCTTGTTCCAAACCACCATCTGGAGAAATCTCTTTCCACAGTGAAATTGATGAAGATTACAGCAAGGGCAGTAAAAAAAGGTAACTTAAAACAGCTTGAAAATCATCCTGCATTGTTTTATCCTGAGCAACAATAGGAAAAACTATTTCCATCATCCCTGAAATCAATCAAAAATACCAAAACACTGATTGGATAGTCTTCAGTAAAAGTATCTTTTTACAGCACAGAGTATTACTTCTGGGCTTTCTATCATTCATAGACCCCCAGATTAGGCATTTATTGGTCATGGTATTTTTCCTGCTCTACACCCTTTTTTCTTTTTAAATATGCACACACTTTTACAACATTCTCATCACCTTACAGAAACACATATGCAAAAAAATAGACTCAGTTAAATTCATACTTTGAGACATTGGTACTTAAACAACCATTTTTTGTTGAATATTCCTCCTTCCTCCCCTTCCTTTCTTTACAGGATATTTCATATTCCTTCTGCGGAAAAAACTAGCCATTTGCAATAAGACATTTGCCAGATAACATGATTTGTGCACAGCTTTCATTCCTTCAAATTCTCATTTTATTAGTTTGCAGCTGTAAGGAGCTGGAGCTCCAAAAGGCTTGAGACACAGGAAATGTAGGATGAATCCCAGCTTCTCTTACACATTACAATGCACATACAAGAGATCTATGTGAGGAGGACGGGCGAGATGCTTTTCTTCATCCTGCATTGTGAAAACAGCCAAGTTCCTATTCAGCCAAATGACAGAGAAAAAGAATTGTTCACAGCTTGTTTCATACCGCCCTTAACTTCAGATGTGCTGCTGTTAGAAGCATTTAGAAGGGGGCAAATAAACTTTTACATCAGAGCATCTCCCTGTTCTATCTCTTTACTGAGCTGATTTTACTTAAAACACTGATTAACATATGCTACTGGTTAGAATGAACCAATCCGGGAAAAAAAAAAGAAAGAGTAGCGATGAGGAGTCCGCAGGGGAAAGAAAGCTTGGGTATTTCACTTTTAGTATGTGAGCGGTTGCTAACAGCAACCTGTCTCCCTGCCTCCCTCCCTGCCTGCCTCTAAGGGAGAGCAAGATTAGCACGGAACGCCAAAAGGGATGTCCAACACACGTCTCGTTTGCTCAAGGATTACGTTAGAAATTCTAGCCTGAATAACTCCGAGCAGGTGTGTGTTCTCCCCACACATGCGGCGTTAATTAAAAGGAAGGCTCGGAGACAATGGCAGGCAGAGGGGGCTAAGAAGCGCTGTCCGCCCCGGGAGGCGCGGGAGGGAGCGGAGCGGGGCTGGGCAGCGGCGGGGGCGGCAGCGCGGCTCTCCTGCCGCCGCACCGCGCTGGCAGCGCGCAGCGCAGCGCAGTACAGGCAGCACAGAGCAGCACATTACAGCACGCATTACATCACCGCCTTTGTGCAGGGCTGAGCCACCGCGCAGCTCGGGGGAGAGCTGCCAGAGCTGCATCCCCGCAGCCATCCCCCGAACCGCACGGAGGCAGGAAAAGAAGCGATTTGGAGTCACGTCAACCTTCCTCTCCCCGCCCTGCCGAAAATCCTCCCCCCATCGGATCCCTTTGGGAAATTTCATTAGAAAGAAAAAGACCCTTAGCACGTTTAGCTTCATGAACGGATTTCAGACAAGAATAAACAGAGAGGATTTTGCAGATTGTCACGACTAAGAAAGGGAGATTTCATTCTTCATTTATCAAATTTGTTCTAGCAGATTATCTCCTTCAGATGACAAAGGCAAGCAGCCTGAATCTCATTAGAGCTACATTTAACACAGCTACTGAAGCACACAAATGTAACCTAAATCGAGGCTGGGTTTTCTTGGTGAACTCCAGCTTACTCAGCTCCTACGTTACTGCAATAAGAAAAAAATAACATCGTGCCTTCACTTCCTTCCATTTCTGCAACCAGGTACATGTTACTATAAATGCAGCATATGCACTTTCATGACTCTGGTCAGAAGCACACTCCCAAACTCAGCACCCAAATCCGGCACTTCTCAGCAGCTCACCTATCCTCGAGTCATGAGTAAATAAGCTTCCAATTCATTTTTATTAAGGATATGTAGTCTATGCCCTACCAAGACAGACAAGACAAAGCAAGCAGCTCCCAGTGCTATTTAGGACAGAAACCTGTACACATAATGTTCCAAAGACATTCAGATAACTATTTCTACAGCTTAAATATTCACATGCATTGTCAAACAATTGGTATCTGTTACAATGTTTCTTACAATTAATTACAAAAATATTCTTTGGGAACAACAGTTACTTGAAAGTCGGGGCATTGTATTGTACTCCCAAGTGCGCTAATTAAGTTCTCCTTCAACTTAAAAAAATATCACAAATGAAATCTTGTTCATTTTACAGACCAAACTAGTAAAAAGCTATTTAAACTTGGCTGTAACTTACTACTTCCTACTACATGCCAGCACTACAAATGCAGCCCTAATAGTGAGCGTCCACTACTGCATGCTCCAATTTTTAGCACCATAATTACAGATACTGATCTGGTTGCTCCCATTAAAATAAGAAAGATAGTTACTTTTCGTTAGCTCAGACAGCAATTATTCTCCCATCAGCTTTACTCTTCAGTCTTCTAGAGCATGGAAAATACAAAGATCCTATATGCCCAAGCTATTCAGCTATTCACCTCCATAAAACTACCTGCTAAATATCAATGCTAGCAGATGTTTTCTGTATTATTTTATTTCAATAGAGGGCATTCCTCACATGGGCATGTTCAAGCACCTCTGATCCACGCTTTTAAAGAACATGCTGAGACTCACCAGGCATTATGCAGTATCCTATAGATACCATGTGATACCATCTGCAAATCAGGATAATGACAAATGATTCAACCACTAGAAGTTACAGTATTTTGATTAAGTTCAAAAACTGGCCTAATTTAAGCTCAATTAAAATGTGTCTGTTGGTCTTCTACTACACTGACTCTACAAAAAATTCAAAATGCATACCATTTCCTGGAAAAGCTCTTTGAGACAACAATAGAAGCTAGCATTTTAATTGCATTAAAAAGTAGCAAAGTACTTTGGCATGTGTATGAATCCATTACTTCAGAAGTCTACAATGTATTTTAAAAGCACTAGGTAAGATTTTAACAATGCCTCTGCCTTCATGTCTTCAGTTCCTGACATCATTACAGATTCACAAAGCTGTCTCTGAAGATTTTAAACTCCAAAACCAATTAGCAGTCCATAGGTGTACTTCTAAGTGACCTAGCAAGCTTAATTAGAAATATTAACTTCTGTAGAATAGAAAAGTAACAAAAGGGGAATTTGATTTCTCCTAAGCTGTTTTTATCTTTATTTTATTATTTCCACACCCACCCCTACTCATCATGTTAAAACACAAGTTTATGGCATTACTACAGCAACAGTTGCTATACTGTTTAGTTTGGCAAATATTTTTATTTTTGCACATTATTAAATAAGAAGCACTCTTTACTAAAGTGCTTTTGGTATAGAGCCACTTTTGTTGTACTCAGTCATTCTTACTTGCTTTTGAGCTCAAACACCCCGACATCCCATTCAAATTGCCACATCTACTATTATTTAAAAGAAAAACAAACAAAATCCTGCGATATTAACTCATGTCAGCAGTTTACTGAGTTTCTTTTTTTTTTGCCTGGCAGCTATCATAAGCTTGAACAGGAAGAAGTATCACATAATTTTTCAGCACTAGTCGTTTTGGTACAGATAGTGAAGGTATTTGGGACTCAACACAGGGAGAGTGTAGTGAGTCTGACATTATGTACCAGAGCATAGCTAGACTGCAAGACCTGGACTGCAACTTCCCCTTAACAGACTTCCCCGAAAGTGTTCATAGCTGATACATCTAACAGCTTCCTTTTTGATGCTTCCCTAACTCAGCACAAGTGTATACAACCACCATCACCTAAAACATTTGATATTTAAGAACATTCTTCCCAAGTCCTTTCCACACACAATTTTCCTAATAGACTTTATCCTCTCTACCACTGCATCAACCTTGCTCATGCTGACGACAGGTCAGTTCATTGGCACTACTTCACTATAAGGGTAATAAAAGTAGATGGAGCATTTTATCTACTATCCATTTACTCTTCACAATACATATCAGGAGGACTAGTCATCCTCAGAAGTTACTTAACAGAACCTGAAGTACATGTACAGCAGTATGAGATGACAGGAGACCCCTTCCTCCAGCAGATGCTCTGACTCAGTGTATTTCAATTCTCATGAGAATAAGAAACAAGACTTAGTCCATTACCACATACAACTCAATTGTATAGAAATGTATCCCAACTGGCTTGAATCAGTACATTTCCAATGTCAATGGAATTCTGAATTCAGTAACTGAGCATCAAGCACAAATTCCATGGCTTCTAACCCTTGAAAGAAGGAAAAGCAAGCAAGCTAGCAGGATACATTAGTCAGAACACTAATACTGTCTGCAGCAACAAAAATGCCCTGATTTCAAAGCAGACTAAAAATCGTACTACCATCTCAAAATCTGTGGAAAACAATTATGAATTACTTGAGACTCATAAAAAGCAAAACTTTGAACTAAAAGGACTTACTTTGTCACTTATGCCTGAAGTAATGACATGCATGATAACATTAAGAATCCAAGTTACTGCACCACAATCCAGCATCTCCACTTGTCTTCATGACAGCATTGTTTTGTAAAGGAAGTTCACTTAAGATTCAAAATCAACAAAGCTGAAGTTTATTTGGGTTTGTGAAAAAATACCTTGAATGAGTCCAAAAGACTTCTGAGACAGGGCCAATATCAGAAGCTTAAGTTGCCTACCAAATGTGCAGGTTGCTGGCAGATGTGAGATAATCCTATCCTTACAGAAGGCCTGCTTTTGACCTCTTTGGGTAATTGACTGCCATTAAAATCACTTTTTAAATGACTGCTCTTACATCCAGATTTTTTTGAACTGTCATCCTTCAAGCTTTTGGCTCAATGACTTTCTATGGATATAAGCTCCGTGACCTTATCAGAATTTTTTTTACCTTTCCAATTTAGAGCATACAATTTCACATTAAAAGGTACTGGTATTTAAAAATTTGATTTCTCACAAAGGTTCCCTATTAGATGTGACAGTCAAGTTTATTGTGATTTCCTGTTTTCTGTTGCTGTTGAACTGTTTGAAATGGCTTATGATTCTGAGCAATAGCCCTTTATCTCCACCAAATATTGCTTTGCTATATCCAAATAACAGATTCGCTCTTAGAGTTATAGCAAGACAGAATTGCTACAGAGTCTCTAGGCAGGAAGTAAAACCTTCCAGTCTGCTTCAATTTCACCAGTTCAGCCCAGTGTCGCTGTTAGTTTATCAGCACCTGCCAACTGACTACAACTGAATTGAAGGCTTAATTATACCAGAAATTGTAACAACTTCTATCAAACATATTAATGCAATATGATACAGTTAGGGTAGGCAGGAAGTAAATGTTGGCAGCTGGTGGGCAAAGATTTAGAGGAAAGTTACTTGTAGCTACTTAAAAGTTTTTTACAAAGGAGGTATTTGGTTATTAAACATTAAGCCTTAACCAAAGTGCTAACTCAGAAGTCCATCATGAAACTAAAATATTTTAATTTTTCTGGTACAGACATCTGTGCAAACAGTTATTGATAGCTCATGAAATGGTTGTGGGGGCAAATGTGGGCACATGGGCACTGGCACATACCAAAAGCCAAGGAATGGGCTTTGTAAAGTTCCATGCAACTGCACTGTCAAGAGCATAATTCAGTGAACATTTCCTTTTGGTGGCAGTGCCAGCTTAAGCCAGTTTTACGATACTAACCAAAAGCAGGCTGGGGATTCTCACTCTGATTAACCAGTACCATGGCAGCAGTCTACTACCATCATATTAAGTCAAATATCTGTAAGTCACTTCACATATTATATTGTTACAAATATATAGGCTGAAATACTCATCTTTGTCTTCCTTAAGGGAAGACTGACTGACAGTTACTGGTCAACATCAGGGCACTCCATCCACATGGGTATGGGCACCTCCAGCAGAAAGACATAGCGATATCAACAAAGCGACTGCCTCTAATTAACACATATGCCTGTAATACATCACACTGCAAAAGAAACATATCATGTGGACTTAAAAGTCCCTTAAACTTACAATCAAAAAACCAAGAGAAAATATGATCTACTTACTCAACATATGTCTGGTTTCTCTGCACACTGATAAAGTATAGCACCACATTAGCGACTAAGAGCTGGTTCTACTAACTGGCCATCGAGTTGATCTAGTTCTGAAATTCCAGCCCATTAAACACAAGGAAATGAGTTAAGTTTGATAAGGCAGATGCACCCATGTATTGCTGTTCAGGGGTACCACACAGTAGCAGCTCAATTGAGTTTGGATTTTAACATACTGTGGCATGCCCAGTATGTTACCTGTAAAGTTAACTGTATGCCAACTAGAGTCTTCAGCTGGGAAAGATCTTCAGTGGCCCTATTTTCAAGAAGATATGCATATTTCTGTTTAAGGGAAGCATCATGGACATGTTGCATTACAATAATATTAACCTATAGCACACAAGAGCACTTGTCAGAAGGCCACACGAGATTACGGATCAAATTACAAAGGCCAGAATTACTGCATTACACCAGTCAGCTACAATGCCATCCTCTGAATTTTTTGCTCTCTAGAATAGCAGCTTTAGAGCAAGAAAACAACTGGCTCAAAGACGATCTCTAAACAAATAGTTGTCAGGTGAGCAATGCTATTTTGACATAAGCAGCCATTTGCTTATCTGTGTACATCCTTTATCTCTAGAATCTTCTTCCTTTACTGGGAAGTGCTATTCGCCCTGAACACACCACAGGCATTCCTTCTTCATAATGAGTTCAGTATCTGCATTTATGCTCCCTTCAGTGGATGACTAATATTACAAGCACACTATTTTGATTGACACCTAATACCATAGCTGCCATTATCACTTACATCATGCTAAAACATGAAGTGTTACCCACATCTATTTGGAGAGTAAAAGAATACAGAATTGCTTTGACACATTGTCAAGCACTGTCAAGATTCACCCACCATAGCTATGTTTTCTGTTTCTCCATCTTACAAGGTCATTAACTAAGAAGTAGAGATGATTTTACCACATTACAGCTACACATTCAATTTCACTTTGAGTATTATACCATAATATGCTATTACAACAAAAAGTTCAAGAAATACTCAAGTGACTTACCATTCAGAAGTATCAGTACACCAGTTTTTTGGTTTGCATCCCATTTATAAGAACACATTGTTCACACCCCCAGAGGCTCAATACCTCTGTGGCCAACAGAATGGATAAGCTAAACGATGCTTGGGAACAACAGTAATTTAAACCCTTATCCCTCTATCAGGAAAAATGAACCCCTATTACAAAACATTCAGATTTGAGTTCAAGACCCCAGTAAATTTGATGCAGTTTCCATAAAAGCTAGGTTTCTATCTTCTATTTCCAAGTCAAAACATTTTTCAATCTTGTTTGAGCAGTCAGATGAAAAAAGGTGCAGTACATGTTCCAAATCCAAGTCATCTTTGTCAATGCATATCTTCTGCCTGTACAGTTTGCTTGACTGTCAGTTTGCTTAACAGTTGCTCTGCCTGGATTTACTACCAAATAGGCTTTGACAATGATTGCTATTTAATCCTATGTAATACCCAGATGCAACTGTTCCCAGATCAGAGTACAGTTTAAAAACACAGTCTCCTTCCTGGCTACATACAAGTCTGGAGTTATGTGCTTTCTATCAGATTTCTATCTTGTAACTGCAAAACTCAGTAATAGAAAGGACCACTGTTGTAAATAAAAGCTATAATCTTTTGTATAGTTATCTCTGGCAAGAAAAATATTATTATTATAATACATTTCCTTACTCCTTATCTAAAATTTCAGTTTAATAAACTGAACTTTCTAATGTTTGTACTTTAGGCAATGACACTCCAGTAAAACTGAATAACAGAGTTCACCACCTGAGTGTCTGGGCTTAAGTCACCCACCACTAACAGCAAAACACACAATGTAATTCAAACTCAACAGTCAAACCCACTCATCTTACACAAGCCTACTATTTCAATTGTAGAATCTGAACACCAGCCGGATGTCCAATAACAATTCTCAGTTACTACTGCCACCTTTAGAGCGGTCAACTTCAAGGATCTGACATTTTTTTTGTATTTGGATCAACTGTAAATTTAATCTTACATTTTGTTTTTATGAATTATATGATCTAGATTTGCTACTCAAAATACTTCAGTGTACATGAGAACTTGCTTGCAAGGAGATCCTGTGTAATATAACTAAATCTAGAATTATTGCTGTAATCATTTCATCTCTGCTTACATTTACTTGAAACAGAATCCTTCAATTATCCCTGAACAACCATACCCCAGTTTCTGAAATGCTTATCCTCCTGAAGAAGATACTGCCATGATCTAAATGAAAGTCAACATACACACTGCCTTACAAAATTAAAACTGAAGTGATATATTTAAAGTTTATACTGATCTCTAGAACACAAGAAAGTCCTTTCCAAAGCAAAATTTAAAAAAAACCCTACCAACACCCCAGTATTCTGTCTAGTTACTACTCTAAGACATAAACAAATAACCTGCACAATTAACTGCCTGATAAATTCATCGTTTCAACATAAGACATACCTAAGATTTAGATAACACTCTACATCAACAATTTAATTAAGAACAAACTAAGCATTAGTAGGGTGAGTAACAAGTCGTGCCTACAGCACCAGATGATAAAACGTATGATAAATTACAGTGAAGAACAAAATATTCTGCCTGACTTCACCTTAAAGATAAGGTTTGATTCTTTCATCATCTCTAATCAAAAAGCCAACATACCTGAATAATATAACTATGGATTTAAACTTAGTGCCATCTATGAGAATGAGGGATTGCTGCACTCAGACAAAAGGAACATGCTCATTTGGGTGGGTTGACAAAGACAAAACATGAAAAACAATGTAAAAGTTTCAGCCATGTCCCAAGAGCAACTGACAGTATAGCACAGGGCACACATGTGCTAGCACAAGAAATCCAAGCCGTAACTGGAGCATTTCTAGGCAAACTGACTCAATGTCTCTACTCCACTCCTCTACTCCAGGACAGCTCTTGTGAAATGCCACATCTTATCAGACTACAGCTTAAACCCTACTCACAGACTGCTGTCTTAATGCTTCAGGAAAAGCAGAATTCTGATTTGGCCTCTGCATTACCTAAGTTACCCAGTTTACACTAGGGAAAAAAAGAAATACATTTATTTACTTTAATTTAGGCATTGCCGCTTCTGTGCCTAAAGAACTCAAAAGACATTTAAGATGATGACCTCAAATTAAGACAGTCCTTTATCTTCCACTCTTCTGTGGAATATTACTGCTGTACTGTACAGAAGTACAGCAGAAGTATCTCGGCAGACAAAGACTCCAGCCTCCTGTCAGCACTGGTCTTCCACAGACTTGTTTAACAACTCCTAAGTAAAATTAGGAACAAGCCAGATAATTCTTGCATACATTTGCCAATACTTTGCAAACCCTGTGTTTGGTTTCCAGGACTTCCAAACAAAGAAGAATGATTTTGTTAAAACAGTTAACAGCAGATTAGCTCATTAAAAAAAAATACATATATATAATTAAGAAAAGCCTTTATTAAGCAAGTCAAGAAAGAATTTCCTTCTACCATTTTCCTGTGCTCATCATGTAGCAGAGTGCTTCCCGATGCATGTATCAGAAAGTGTGTCACTGGCAGCCAGCTACACAAAGGGGAAAGCATTTGATCTGTGTCACAGTCAGCGTGTCAATCCGCAGCACTAATACCTTTCCCAACTAACCTAGGACACAGCCTGTCCTAGCTGAGGGCCACCACAATTTCATGTCAGTCTACACAAAAAGAAAATTAATAAACCCCACATTCTTCTTCAGGAAATGAGAGTACAAAGGAAACCAACAAGTAATCTCTTTCAGCAGTTTCCAGACAACATGCCTCTGACATGACTCAGGCACTTGAAAGAGTGTTTTACCACGAAACACTGCTCCATACATCAGCAATTACTTCAGTAAGACTATGCCAACTATGCAAGCAATTCAGCTTAGGACAGGGTGCCAGGGTTTACTGCTGAACATGAATGCTGCTCACTGTGACAGGCCAGTAAGTATCTGTGTAGTACTACAGCTGCCCTTGCCAACATCATGTGGGCAAACCTATCAAAGAGACTCTTTTCGCCCAAAGAATTGGGGGGGGAAAAAAAAAGTCTAATACACACTACACCTAACTCCAAGCTAAACACGGACCACATAGCAAACTCTTTCATTTGCAATGGCAGGCACATTTGGGCCAAGCCTGCAACTATTCACTTGTCCCCAGCAACTGCCTGGCACAGCCTGGGTGCTCCCACCATGGGGACAGGGAGGAAGGAGCCCAGCTGCGTCTGCCTGTAGCCCTGAGAGATCACCACTAGCTGCTCGCTCACCCCTCAGCACACACATATCTCCAAGGCACAAACCCACATCCTGTTGCCAACAGCATACATACCTGGAGAAAGCAACAGCATGTGCTTATAAACTGACCACTGTCCTCATCTTCTGTATCCTTTCATGAAGTCTCATCCCCATGCTAGTTTTCTGTTTTTTCTGAAGCATCACTGCAGTATTAAATCCATCAAGTTAGAATTTACACCTCCATTTTTGCCAATAAAATTTCTGAATCATTCTTTTCAGTTTACATGAGCACGTATGAGAGATTTGGATTTGGGGGTAATGGGTGAACTTTACTAGTCATAGAAACAATTCTCATCCAGCAAATCTTTTTTTAACATTAAATCTTATTTGAATTTAATTCTCAGTACATTCTTGCTTAAAACCATCAAATGTCAGTGAATATTCAGATTCTTTCTCTATCCTTTAAGTGAACAGAAGCCTGTAATTTGAAACGAGCAGTCCAAAAATTATCAGGTAACAAGGGTACCTGGAACATTTTAGGATCCTGAAAGGCAAAGCAGCTCCCATTGGTTCTGTGTAATTCAGATGCTGGCTCCAAACACAGAATGGCTCAGATTGGAAGGAACCTTCAGAGGCTCACAGCTCAGTCTCCTGCTCAAAGCAGGATCAGCTCTGAGGTCAGACCAGGTTGCTCAGGATTTAATGCAGTTGAGTCTTGGAAATCTCCCAGGGCCATATTCCACAGCCTCTCTGGGTGACTTTTTCCAGAGCTCAATTACCCTTGTAGTGAAAACATGTTTCAGCTCATGACTGTTTCTTGTTCCTCCCAACACAGGTATATAGAACCTGACTTCTCAGCTCCCTCCTTCTTGGCAGCAGAAAGTTATGATTAGGTCCCCCTGAAGATGCCTTGTCTCCAAACTGAACTTCAGCCTCTCCTCACATGGTAACATGTCCAACCCAACAATGTTGGTGGCTCACCAGCTGGACTCAACATTCCAGATAGTGAATACCATGCAAAAATCAATGATCTCTATCTACTAGCTAAATTCCTGTGGACACAGCCCAGGACACTGTTACCCTTCCTCACTGCTAGAGCACACTGTTGGCTCATCTTTAGCCTACTGTCCAACAGGGCAGCCACCAACTTCTATACAGAGCTGCTAGCCACCCAGTCCCCACACTGTATCAATGCAGGGAGTTAATCCATTCCACTTCCAAGACTCTGCATGCTGGATTCCATGAGCTCAGCATGTAACCCAATCCTGTATAGGCCACTACCCTCTGAGCTTGAAGATTCAGACATCTTTTCACTCAACAAGCAGTCCACCTATCTAGATGACAGTTTCCCAACTTGAATACAAGGTTGTTGCTATGGGAAGAGCATGCCAAAAGCCTTGCTGAGATCAAAACAGATCATATCCACTGCTATTTGCCTTATTCAATATTCAGTCATTTCATCACAGAGGGTGACCGGGTTGGTCATAACTGTTTTACCTTTGGTAAACTCATGATGGTTATTTCCAACCAACAGAACCTTCACATACCCACAACTGACTTCCAAGTGGACTTAATTAATGATTCTCCATACATCCAAGTGAAGTTGACCACCGTGAAGTTCGCTGGATAATGCTTAATGCTCTTCCTGAAGACAGGTGGAGCATTTGCTATTCTCCAGTGACTGAGAAAATCCCCCAATCTTCATAACCTTCCAAAGATGATGGCTATGCTAATGTCGAGCAGACCTCTCAGCACCCTTGGATGCATCCCACCTGGTCCCATGGACTCCTTCAAGAGCTCCCTGACTTAAGCTTCTTCCACTATTGGCTGATCCTCTCCTCCCTGAATCCTGTTTTCAGGTACAAAGACCTGGTAGATCTGTGTGGGGGAAAAGAAGGCATTGATGAACTCAACCTCATATGCATCAGTGGCAACTAAACCACCCAGCCCACTAAGTAACAGGACTTTTTCCTTCTTTATTTTCCCGTTGTTAATCTTGCAGCAGCACTACTTGTGGCTCTCTACGTCCACCTCTTATTTCAAGTCTAGCTGGACTTGCGCTTTGCTTCGAGTTGCTACTTGGCATTTTTCCACCAGATAAACTGTTAAACTTTCTTGGACGTCACCTAATTCACTGTCTCAAGAGCTTTCCCCTTGAACTGATTGCTCCTAAAGTCCCTTTTATCTTTGGACCTGGTGACCTAATGACCATTTCATTGTGCATGGAGACATTCCTTGTTGCCCTGTTCAGTTTTCGCAACCTGTTCCAACAGTCCAAGTCGACAGACCAACTTTCTACAGTTACCACCGAGCACCTAGAAAAACATTTCCTAAATGTATTTTTCATTGCTATATTCTTACTTGCTCACCCAGAAACAAGCTTATCCTTAAAACAGGGAACAATTAGAGGAAATGCTGAATCATCTCAGAAAATCCTATGTATTTATCACACTATTAACCTTCCTGTTAAAAATCCAGGCGATTACAGCAAGTTGTTAAATCGAGGTAGACAGGCACTATTGGCAATAGACTGGCATAGTTAAATGCCAATAGTATCACAGGCCTATAAGTTGATCTCTGAAAAAAAAGTGACAGAGGAAACGCTAGCATTGTAAACATATAAAGAAGATCTAAAGATTCTTTTATTGACCATTAAATCATAGCAATGTTTTCAACAATTAAATCTTGAGCTAACCAGTCATCTAGCTCAAAACTGTAAAGTTGTAGTAAAACATTATAAATTACTGTAGTCTTGTTTACTCCTGTCAGTGGAAACCAAACAATTTAGCCACTTGCATCCATCTCTCTTTAGGAATCTTCTGCCAAAGGTTAACAGAGAGAATGGCAGCTCTGTAATTCCAAGAAAACTGGCCGATCCTGGAGGTACGTATATGAAATGTTGTTTGTGCCTTTCTCACATATTTAACAAGCCAAAAATCCACCAGATACAGTCATAGCCTGTTAGGGGAATTGTAGTGATTTTTCAGACAAATAAGGCATTCTACTTGGGAGGCTGAGAAATACAATAAGCATAATGGATGGTTAGATGAAAAATGCTATGCTTGCAAACTACAGCCCACAATAAATCATCTTTCCAGGAACACATATATCTTCCCTGACTGGAAGCAAAGTTAAACAGCTTCTAAAAGGCCTTTTGCCAAATAGGTGAAACTACTTTCTTCTTTAAATAAAGACCACTAAAGTCAGGTGCTAAACTCAGCACTTGTTTTTTGTTTTGACTACAGCGACTTCTCCTACTCCTATATGTAAAACAGCAGTTGTAGCCCAAGATGGGTCAGCTCTGATAGTGCCATTCCTAATTAATCGCATGGCAATAATCAGTGCAGGTATCGCAGAAAATATATTTTCACAAATGTTTCTGCTTATTATAGCACTTTTTGCTCTTATGATTGTGATAGGTTTAGCTGCACTTGATTCAAGTGGCTTCAGATTCCTCTTGGCAATACAGGAGAGAAACTTCAGTCTTACAAATTCAATGTTGGGAAAATTCTTCCTTGTTGCAGGTCAGCAAATACCCAAACTAATTTATATCTGGCAGGTTTCATTATCACAGAGAACACATGGTAACAGACTTTAGGTTGAAAAACCCTTCAGAACACCACCTATGAAAAATCATTTATCCCAATTTTTGGAAGTTAGTGAAGTGGTAACTATTGCAGCTCTGAATACTACAAAAATGTAATGTTTCCTTACACTACTCAACTTTTTGCACCCTCTCAAGAGATCATAGTGTAAAACTTCTCAGTATAGCTTTTTAAAGGAAGCCTTTTCCATCATGTGGCAACCCCTACAATGCAGTAACTGTAGGCTCCAGCCCAAAACAAAGGAAGGGAGTTCATCTCCCTTACTCCAATGGCTCTGTTGCAGGAGCTTTAACACTGTAAACTGCCAGCTAAACACAGATAGTCACTGGTATTCCAGTTACCTGATTTGACAAACTGATCCATTTCAAGTCCACAGAAGTGTAATGACAAGCCAACAGACGACATTATCCTCATCCATAACGCTCGGGTGATGGGTGACTAAGCAGTTTAGTTGCATTCCTTGAGAACTGACAGCAAACTACTGGATCTGCCCTGCACAACAATCCTGTCTGCAACATACAGTATCTTTTTTTAATTATAGACTTTCAGGTTAGGCACCTCCAACTTCTGCACACTTGAAACCCATTTCAGCAGAAATGTTCCCACCATCTAGCTTTGCTCCTCATCTACTTGCAACTAACCTCATTTTGTTTCCTTTCCATTAAAATGACAATGATCCACATTAGGAAGGTTAGTCCACCAAGTCAGTCACAAACATTTGACTTATTTTTTAAAAAATCAATTTCATCTGCCATTGAAATGCATCTCTCTCTGCAGAAGTTATATAACTGGAAATATGATTTCTGTCCAGCTAAAATATTTTAAAACATCAATATCAGACCTGACTTATAAAAGTGTTGATAATAACTCTTTTTCTAAAACTAGTTTGTCAACTGTAAAAATGCTATAAATGCTGACCTTGTTTCTCACATTAAATGTTTCTAGCACCCTGAAACTTAAGCTTCGGTTAACTGCATTTAGATATTGTATGATTCTATAAATATATACATTATTTAGCCATCACACCTACTTTAATTGGGCTGAAACAGCCATTTCATTTCTATCCCATTGAGGTGATGTATATTTAACCTTGAAGATTAACATCAGCCACCAGAACATGCTGTAGAATCAAAAGATGCCAAGGGATAATGGCAGCACTTGTTGTAACACTGCAGTTGAATCTCTCAATGATGTCTCTGCCTTTAAAGCTTCTTTTGTTTAATGTTTGAACGATTTTTATTGTAAATTTCAGATCAAATTGCAAGAACAAATTGTCTCTGGATGTATTTCAGGGAAATTAGCAAGGCTTTGTTTGTTTGTTTTAAACAGATAAGGAGAGAAACTAACAGGAATGTCTTAAAGTTGGCTACTTGTGGCAAGAGCAGAGGTGGAATAACGATTTACGACTTCTCTTCCCCCATCTGCACCCAAAAAAACGCCTCTTGGTAAAAGGTATACTTTGTAACAGAGATGAAGTTAGACAAAAATTTTTATGTGAAACTCCTACTCAGGGAAAATGAATTTATAGCTAGAGGTAAAAATTACACTAACAAAGTTCTTTAAAGCCTTGAAAAACATAACATGCAGAACACTTAAAATGAACTTTGAGAGACTAATTTTGGAGTGTGAAATGCCAACCACAACATAGGTGCAATCTAACATTCACCTCTGCATGCCTGATCAGTATGTATTACTAATGCTCAACAATTCTGTGTAGACGTAGAAAGTTCTACATAATTCTTTTCCAGCTTTTCAAAGAAAACTTCTCTAACATGCAAAATTCTCTGCAAACATATCTAGAAATTCTCCACAACATTTAACCAAATCTTAGGTTAAATTAAAAAAACTTCTAAGATAAAGTGGCTTTGGTATCCTCTACCTTATCAAATATTAGCTCATGTTCAAGAAGATGTAATACCACAGAGTTAAGATCTGATTTTGGTTAGGGGTTTTGTTTATTTGTTTGAATGGGGGGAAGGGGGTAGATTTAAGCAGAGAACCAGAATCTACAGTATTTTCCTATGTTTTTATAGCAGTAAAATACTGAACTTTCATGTACTCTTAGAATAATTTCCCAATCTTTACAAGGGATCCCTGTTTTTCCAAGTACAGACTCTTCTCTGAACCATCAACTTAAAGAACTTTTTCAGTCACTCAGAACGAGTTTGACTTGACAACTATGTAGATTCATTCCACGCTCACCAATTAAGCACCCAGTACAGCCTGTAGCATAAATGCAATTCTGGTGGAATCAGTGCATCAAGACCCAAGAGGTCAGCTCAGCCTCTCTGTCCACCTCAGCTTTCAGCTGTGCCAGTTGCACTATTTCATTAAATTATGTATGTACTGTAAGCAAACCTACAGAGAGCAAATCTTTCTAGACAAGCTAAAAGCAATGCAATCACACTGACAGGAACTGAAAGATGCTTTCATTTCTTTCTGACATGTTAGAGCACCCAACTCATGCCACTGCATCAATGGAAAAGGTTATCCAGTTAAAATGGGACTTCATGGTTGTCCAAAATAATCGTCACTGGTTGGACTGATTGTTTTTTTCTTAATGCCCACTTATCAATTGATAAATTGGTTGTGGTTTAGCCCATACTCAGACTTTGTGGAATCCAACACTGTCTAAGGCAAATTGAGGTCTAAAAAAAATATTTGAACTCCTGGAAGTGAGAGAGCCAACTATATATCCCAGATTTCACCAGTCAACTGAGAGGGTCAGAGCTAATCAAAAGCAATCCACAAACCTATTTCAACATGACAAATTCTTACACAAAGATACATCTGAGTAAAACCGAACTCCATTTCAAAGGGTTCACATGAGAAAAAGGACACAAGGAGAAACCAAACACCTACCTTTGAACTTTACCCAAATATATTCCACCCCCAATAGTTTCTATTTGAATTATTAGCAACTTTTTTCCTTGGCTTACCAACCATTGTGTTGCAACTGAAAAAATTCTGAAATTTCACTGAGAAAAAAAATCACATAATTCTAGACCTACAGGAAAATTAATTTATAAAGGCTGGAAGATTTGTAAAACAAGTGCAATAGTGAATCTGCATTTTTATTCACCTACAGCCAGAATGGACCTTTTGAGGCCCTGCTGTAAGTCATCAAGATACATTAGATATCATCAGATATCTAATCATTGGATAACCCATATAAACTCTTAACTGAACTAAAGAGCCAACAATTCCTTTTAAGACAATGGATTTCACAAAAAATTATCTGATGCATGCAAAAATGAAAAAGCTCCTGGTTACAGGACACAAAGTCCAGTTGAAATCTAAATTCATTAAGACTTAATTTATGGATTATGAACAAGTGGAAAGCACACTTATAAACTTATGATTTTTCACCTCTTGCCTGTATCTATCATTCCTTCTAATACATTTGTACACTTAATTAATAAACAGCACTTGTTTACAAACTCCATTCTAAGCTATTCTATTTAAGCCCCAATAAGAATTCTTATTATTAATAATGGCATATGTCGAGTCCAGAGGAAGAGGGTGCATACCTTTTGTTTGTATGAGAGACCTTAGAGACCAGAAACAGAGCAGCAACATAGTCCAGAGAATTCCAGCATAAAACAGTAAAATTTATACACAGATATAACACCTAGATTTCTGCCAGGGAAAGAGCTGGAGTTTGGATATTTATCTTCTCTTTGTTCAGAAGTTTATCTGTTACACAAGCCAAAAAGCATAGGAAAGGATTTCATTTTTCCAGAACTGGCCACTTATTACTCAGCAATGTCATTACTGACTACTCCAGTGAGTTCCAACACCTCTGTTACCTTCAGCCATGAGTTGGACTCAACAGCATCTTTGTCACACACATACCTATCAGCCAGCAAGACCAGCAGCAAGCTTAAATTTAATCTTGCAAACACAAACCCACCGGACAAAGGGAAGCTCAACCAGTGACTTCAGTTCTTTCCTCTCTTTATAGTTTTAAATGTCTTTCACACTTGAACGCATTCTGAACTCTCAGTATCTTCTAAGGCTTTAGCTTATGCAGCAACTGTGTAATAGCAGCAGCTGATGTTTACTTCATCCTATTCCAGTTTAAAATATTTCTGTTTAGACTTAAAAATCCTAAGAACTTCTTTTTATTGTTCCCATCATGATACAGCCAACCGAGGTTTGCCCAGCTAAGCTATCTAGACATACAGAGATTTAATCTGCTCAAGCTAGGCTGAAGCACTGCAAATAAAACAAGGCCTGCCCTACCAAACTGTATACAGGCACTGAAGTGATCAAGGAAACACCCAAACAATTAAGATCTGGTTTCCTTGGAAGCATTGTTTATTACTGTTAACCGCCTGTGACATCCCACCCTTAATGGGATGGGAGCACCTAAGATTCATAGACGTTTGTGGCTGAAAAGAAGGCAGAAGTCAGAAGGTCTACAAAAGCTTACAAAGTTTTATTTGTAATTATACTCTTGGCATGGAAATCAGTACGTTAGTCCCTGACTTCCTACATAAGCACATAGCAGTAGGTTTTGGATAAAGAGTTAGGGTGAAATGGAAGAGAGATCAATTAGAGGGAGGGAGGGAGAGAGAGAAAGAGATTACCAGTCCTGGCCCCAGTTTCAATCCAGCTGGGGTGTCCAGGGTCCTGGGGTGCACATGTGCCTGGGCTTCAACCTTTTTATAGATATGTCTTTCCCACCCCAGAGATAAGTTTCTTGCTTTCTATGCAAATGAGTTATCATGCACAGTCCATGCCGGTAGACCTTTCTGGAAATGGGTTGAAGGGCTTTGGGGGTCTAGGGTGCTCTTGATCCCTCCCTACAGTCCATGCCCACTTCTCAACCTCATTCCTGTGCCTGTACTGTACTGTGTTGTGCTTATTGTCCAGAACAAGGGTGCTTGTCCTGGAAAAGTGCTGCCCCACTCCATATGGCCTCCTTCTCCACCCACATCGTGTTTTTTATTGACAGTTCTTGCTTGGCTCCACAGCTATCTGGCTACCAATGGATATTTGTACCAATGCACATTAGACACTTACCCTTCTAGGCTTCTACACCTGCCTAGAACAGACAAATTTCTACTACTGCCAGACAGCTTAAAGAACTCACAACAACAGTTCCCATGGCTTTCTCCAAATTCTCACGGTGCTCCTAGTTAATTTAATGTGCTGAAGGAAGTTGAGCTACTCTTAACAGAATCAGAGTTCCCTTAACAGTAAAAGGCTTAAAACTAATTCTGACATTAACTTCCAAACACAACCAGAATTCTGGGCAATTTTATTTAGGAGGCTATTTAGGAGGCTTTATCAGGTTGCAAAGATGCAAAAGCTAAACATCACAATCCACACATTGGTTCAACTTTTCTTCTTGCCTCCCTACCTACACATTTTGTGTACATAGAGCAAATCTTGGCATATGGACTACAATCTTTTCAGTTTTCCATACCACTGCATTCATGAAGTTCAAAGCCAAAATGTCAAGAATTCCATGAAGACTATTCTCATTTTGAAGAACTTATAGAGGCCATGAACTGGAGGTATAATCAGTGGGTAGGGAAAGCAGAAAAGACTCCTTAGCCCCTCCTCACCGCTCCCCAGTTTTCACTGTCTTGACTAATACATATCTAATTATCAGCAGGAATCATCTTCTGTCTAACCAGTATGATTATTATAAATAGCTATTAACAATTTTTCTTTGATATACAGCCTAAGAAAGCTTACTCATTTAAAGTGATATTTAAGCTGGTTTTAACACAAAATTAAATGAGGAAGACATGAAAATATCTTCTCAGAGGGAATAAGGCTGTCCCAGCTCTCCTTTTTATTAATAACAACTAGGGTATAGTTCTGGGTCACAAAGTACAGCACCAAAGTCTTCTCCCTTTCTAATTCGCAACTGAAAATAAGGCTTCACAGCCAAAAGAACCATCCATGAATCATACACTGGGTAGGTCACAAAGCCAAAACTGTGTATTTCTCTCCCATAGCACTCAACAACATGGGAGCTACAAATTGTTTCAGTCCAGAGCTTGGAAAGGAAAATGGAGAAGGCCAGTACTCGGACAGGATGCACGTGCAAAACTGCACGCAGTGGCAGTATTAGTTATGCTTCTGCTTTAATATGAAACACAAAAAATAAAACTGTTTTCAACTTCCTCTTCAGGCTGGCAGAAATACAAAGTTTGAGCTAAATTTCACAATCGAGCCTAACAGACATTGCTCTACTTTTTGCTTCGTGCCCTGGCTTGAGTAGCTTCTAGCACAGCTAAGGAGTCCAATCTTCTTGTGCGCATTTTGTGTTGCAGGTAGATCGTGTAATCTTCCTTAGAACACCTTCCATATTAGTTTTTATCTGAAAATCTTTAGTCTGCTCAGACTGTTTTTACAGGTGGGATTTCTCAAGTAAAAAATAATTTATTTTCTTATTTTTCCATATTTTTTCCATAACAACCTAATTTCAAAAACCCATGAGAACTCTTAGGGGGAAAAATAAAAAACTTCCTAGTAAAAAACCTTTGTTTTCTTCTTTAACTATCCTAAATACATTGGTGGATAGAGCTTCATGCTCAGACAACACCCTACTCATCGGAGATACATTGTATAGGGGAATTTTCTGCTATTAACTGTCCCTGTAGACATATTTTCTAACTGATAATATTACTCAGATCTTCCTTTTTGCAGAATGTTGGCAGAATTTCAAAAGTGAGTCAGTCTCTTAAAATACATCTTGCATCACTGTAGGGATACCATTCAAGAGTCCACTTAAAATTTACATGGAACATTCTTTCTAAAATCTATTTCCAGAAAGTTACTGCCCTTTGAGAGCAAAGCAAGTAGAAGTGTCACAGGAAGTGGCTGCCAAGGAGCTCCTAAGCACCAGCTAAAGAGGTGCAACAACACAGCCATCAATAGACAATTAAACAAGCCGTTTTGAACATCAAGTGACTTTTTGGTAACAGTTTTTTGCAAGATGCCTCTTCCCTGGGTACCTGACCAGCCATATTCCTGCCAACTGCATGTTACATATTACTTCCACTCGACATGATGATACTGAGCCGTCAGATGCCCTAATGTTACTTTCCATATCTCAGTCTTCTCCCATGTTACTTTCACCATATTCAGCCCACTGACAAATCCATGTGTTTTGACATTTGCTTCATCCCTTGAAGTATCTCCACTCATGAGTTACTGAAAAAAGCAAGAATATGCTAACAGAAGAAGTGTAGAACCCCTAATGCCCTAACAATGTTAAAGGAACAAAATAGGAACACACTTGGACACCAACGGTGCAGAAACAAATTAAAGCCAGTTGTCACCATAAAAAGTTATTGGAGACATCCTTTATCAAGGAGTCTTATCTGAATGCATCATTTGATAGAGTAATGGATTGCGTGTTTAGCTGTACTCATTCAGAAGGACCTCACCCTAACAAGCATGGCTTACAAGGACTTTTACAGCAAGAAGAAATCAGATGCATTCTGTCTGACCCACTCAACAGTGCTCCAATCCCACAGTCTCTACTCCCCTCAATGCTCAGATAAGCTAAGCTTTCCACACAATTAAACTATTCAGTTTTCACTACATAAGCAGAACAAAAGCAACCAAACGAAGTCAACATTTTATCTTCAGCTCTTCTATCTACAGAGGAACTAAGACCATTTGTGGACATTTTGCAGCAGACAATCAAGACAATCAGAAATGCCTTCTGCATGCCACAGATAGTTTCATTCAAGGGCTGCAGCAATGCTTACAGAGGGCATCTCAACCTATTATCAAGTCACAATATGGTCACCAGCACAGAATGGCATTTTCAGATGTCCAGCCTCCTCCACCTAAAACGAGTCAGCTGAAATACACGGATATTTTAGCTGCCTGTGCAAGCTAAAACCCTTGACTACTCACACAGCCCTCTAGACCTAGGAGTCAAGCTTTCACATAAGCCTCATCACGAGACTTTTCCTCTGCTTAAACAGAGTAGAGATGTAGACTGTGGCTGGTGGATCCCTAAGCTGATCCAAAAGGCCCATGTTCCCAGCTGCTCATTCCTGCCCCTACACTGCTCCCACTGTTGTGCCAACAGAAGTATTTGTGCAGCTGCATGATGAAAAGCAGCAGGGAACTCATCCAGCCAAAGAGTAATCTGCTAAAAGATGGGGGTGTGGGGGGAAGGTCTTATACTGACTCAGTTTTGTTCAAATCCAGCATGCATAGGAACCAGCATGAGTGGCCAGGAAGCTCAATCTGGCACTGTTTCCGAATTGCAAACTGAATTACAGCCTAAGGTGAAGATCCTTTTTATCCTCTTTCTCAGCAGGCTCTTTCTGCTGAGTGCCAAATCAGCTTTAAGACTTCTTGCCACCCTAAATTAGGAGAGCTGGTTTAGTTGAGGCCACACTCTTGTCTCCTATGCTAACCAAATCCTTCCAACAGCTTTCCTGCCAGTGTCACAAAAGAGGGCTTTTGGAATGCTTTTCCCTGCAGGTGACTTCAGCTAGGATGTTTAACTCAACAATAATCCAAAAACAACGCTTAAAATTCAGTTACAGCTCTCCCTGGCAAATGACTGCAAATATTCAACTTACAATATTTATAGCTTAACTTTTGGAACCACATATTGCTGGTACAAAGATTTAATAATTACTAGTCAGCAGAAATCTCTGCAATTTTTATTTAAGCCATTTATTCCTCAAGTAGCAATGAAAAATTGCAAAGATTCCTTTTATTCCTGCAAGCATGAAAGAAGTGCTCTGAAAGATATGAGTAGATCACCAGAGGCTAGGGAAACTGATCACAGAAACAGGATCTGCATGCAGCCCTGCCAAGAGCTGAGGAGCTGAGCAGCATACAACTTTAGGGACACCACAATTAATACCAGGAAGTACTGGGAAGATTTGAGAACAAGTTTTCAACACCTTGTAAGAAAATTTAAACAACAAAGTATAAAGAAGAATCTTTCAAGACCTGTGGAAGGAGCAGAAAAAGCATAAAATCTAGGGCCACGTGCTTTCCCTATTTCTTCACAGACTTGCACCAAGCCAGCTCATCACAAGGCCATACCCTATGCAGTCTCCCTGGACTGCCTCAGAGCCCTCACACCAGCTTGCCATTAGATCCTTACAGTCCTTTTACCTATACATTTACCCCGTGTCACAGTTCTGCCACCCAGTGCTGAACGCCTTGTCACGCTGCGAGGAAAGGCACAGCAGGTGTCCCCCTCAAGCACAGAAAGAGAGCCAGGAGTAAGTGATGGGAGAATGCAGCACTGGGTGAAGTTCACCCCCATGAGCAGCACAGCTACCTCCCACTGCTGTGCTCCTATTTCTCCAGTTTTCCTGTATTTCCAAGTTACTGTGCAAGATACTTGACCTCAGACTTGTATTCTTCTGCTTCACATGTAAAAATTCTTGTTTCAGAGTGGCTGAGTAGAAACATTTCAGAATATCTTCTTATTTGCATCAAAACTAGAATACCTTACACACTGTATAGTAAGTTTCTGAGACGACCACCCTACTGGAGAAAAGAACATATATTGGTGCAACACAAGAAAATACTTTTAAGAGCAATAATCTGACTTGCCTACCAGGCTTGTTCTACTAATAAAACACACTACTTCCTTCTTCAGACTAAAAAAATCTTAATGGAGAAAAAGCTGTCAGCTTTTTAGAATCAACCAATTCTAAAAATACTCTTTGTATAACATATTCAGATTTCCCTTCCATTACAATAAATTATAGTTCTGGTCTTAATTTAATTCATGAATTTCCATTTCAGGAGTGTATTCTAGGAACATAATGTAAAGCCAGAAATTTGGAGTGACAATGATTGTTTGTTTGGGGTTTCATTTATGAGAAACATAAAGCTTATCTTGTGCTTATTTCTGCTGCTGTTTCATCATCCTACAAGGAATAAGACAACTCTGTACTACAATTCAACAACTCTCATTTTGTCCTTGCAAGTGTATCTAATTAAACAAAATCTTTCCTTGCAAGAACTTCAGTGTCCTGCACCATACAATAAAAAAAAAAAAAAAGGAAAAGCCCAAAACAAAAAACCACCTAATTTGTCACAGTAAAAAATTACTACCCTGATTCAATGATAACACTACGAACAGAAAGCTTAAAACAAATCCAAACAGCAGGGGACAAGGAGGAAGCCCTCCAACAAACATCTTCAGCCAAAACCCTGCAAGTTCCCCTATTAGAATAGCAATATGAACAGTAACACATTGAAATTACAAGCTGAGGCAACTCAGTTAAGGAAGTGTGCCTTGAGGAGTCTTTTCTAAGGGTACTCAGCAAATAAACCAGGCAAATCTCTCTGTGGTATGCTCCAAATAGCTAAAAGTCTGATATAAAGTTACCTTATCCTAGCAAAGAACTGATGCATGGCTAACTACTTCTTGCAGTTGTCTGTAATCCAAGCCATTTAAGAGGGGAAGGCTTCTCAAAGCCCTGAAGTATAAAAACTTTTCTCTCAATCACGTTGCCACATCCTTAGTTCCACTTGAACAAGGAAGGCTGCTAGTCAATCTAAAGCACTTCCAATTAACCAAACCATCTACAGGAGGAAGACTACATACCTGCTTTCTACAGAGATTTAAAACTAAGAAATTAAACCCTTTACCCTTTTCCAAGGATCTGCTCCCCTTTTACAAGAGTAAATGCTGAAACTTTTACCTATTTTACCCATTTGCTGCCAATTTTTCTGCTGTGTTACAATCTGAGCTGCAAGATTAGAAAAACTGACTTACTAATTGTCACTGAGCCACTGCAAACTACTCCCCACACACTGGTACTGCAGTAGTTTCTTAACCAGTAACAGTCCAGCCATAGTTTTACTCCCAACACGCCTCTTTAGCTATTAAAGTGCTCGGTTGGTTTCCAGGTTTAAGGATACAATAGATTAGGAGGCAGGAGATACTATCAGCAGCCAGAGCACCAACAACTGTGCCTGGACTGTGCTTATGACTGTGTATAAGGATCTCAGACAGAGAACTCTATCGTATCTAAGAAATGCATAGCTTCCCCTCCCCCCAACACCAAAGTTACGTTTCTATTGTCTAACAAACTTCAGTAAACCTGTTGCTGCTGAATATTGCATTCTTTTTGGAGTTAGGAAAACATTCCATTCAGTTCTAATGCTGTTTGCCAGTAAGTCAGACCTGATGTATCTCTGTGTACTTTGATCTAACACAAAACCCAAAGCTCGATGTGACAACACTTCCATGACAAGCCATATGCCTCAACTCCACTCAGCCACTTAAATTTAGTATTTTTTCCAAGTAACTTCTGATTTGCACTAAATGTTCACATTACAAATCACAGTAATTTTAAGATATAAGACTCAGCTTTAAATTTCCTTCCACAGACGGTCACTGAATATTTTCTGGCTTTTGCCTACCAAACTACATGCAATTTCTACCTACAGAATGCTTCCCAGCTTGTCACTTGGTCACAATTCTCCTCAATACCCTCCTAGAAGACCTCCACAGGTTTTGATAATAGCAAACAATCTTAAAGACAAAGGAAGACAACTTCCTCACTTATTCTTGCACTAAACAGTTTTTGTGCCAACTAGCAGTTCCTAAATAATAGTAATTTACATCACTGTATATGAGTTACTGGGTATTGCAGGTCAACTGTGTCACAGGTAAGAGAACCAGCTCTGAACCAGCATGATCAAGCTCTGGTGCAGAATGGATGAAATAAACACATCATCATGGAGATGGTACTCAGTTATTTCAAGAGTCAGCTTGCATCCAGAAATATCAACCTTTTTAAGTTATGAAATGCCTATCTGATGAGAGATACAGACCACAGCAGGTTCCATCCAAAACTGAGCTTTGCTGTGAACCCTGTGCTCTTAGAGCAAGCACCTTGTGTGAAGACACCACCCGCACGGAAACAAACCCTGCTAATTAGTACAGGCTCAACCTCAACCCTGCTGAGCCCTCAGTGAGTTTCAAAGAGTCACAGTACCCCCTAAGTCTGTGGTTGCTGAGGAATTTTATAAACAAGAACAATTAAATTCTGCTAGATATAAAATGGCCTCTGTGTTGTGTAAGCACCATACTACTCCCACCCAAATCTTATTTTATAGGGGTTACTTCATCCTTCACAAGCCTTTCTACAGGGTTACTCTGGCATCTATTTTTGTTTCATGGCCAGACTACTACAATGGGAAGAGGTAGGTGAAAAAAAAAATCAAGGTTAGCATATATATCATTAATCAAAACTGGCTACCCAATACCATTTCATTCTACAACCATTTGAGTATGTAACATAATAAAGCAACTGAAGGTTGAGTTGACAGTACACTTCACAACACAAGCCACATATTTGTCCCCCCTTCCTATGAAGCCACTAGCCATGGCTACAGCACTCAGCATCCTCAGCTCCAGTGTGTCTTGTACCAGACAGAACCTGGGTGTACCATCACTACTCCCAGTAGCTTGGGCTATAATGCAATTAGCACATGCTTAACAACAATCCACAAGATAAGAACCCTCCCAGTCACACCAAATCCCTTTGGAAAGCATTTTTAAGTGCCTTGATGATACTACTGACTGCTCTTAAGGGCAGCTTTCCACCAACACCAGCAACTTGCATTACTTCACAAGCAGATTTCAACTATGAGCAAGTTTACTACTAGAGAGAGCTCTAGCAGCTATCAGCAATAATCTTCAATCCTCTGTAGACACAATCGGAAGCAACAGGATTGAGAGGTGGGCAGAGGACTGTCTCAAGACAAGGGATGTGAGATCCATTATTTTTAAACCAAAATGCTAGCTATTTGGCTACAAATAAAAATATAGCTCCTTACCAACAATCTCCTTCCTTTTTTCCTGGTTCTAAAAAACTAGCTACTTCTTTACAACTACTTAACACCTAGATCCTGACAGTCCTTTTTTTATTCCTCCAATGACAACTTGAATAATTTGTATCCTCACTTCACAAGCCTTGGGTCTGTGCTGCTTCTGTGGCACTGGTGGGTACCCTTAGTAATAGTTCCGAAAGCCACTACCATGTCCAGCTTGAATGAGTTAACGTTTTATTCAAGAGACTAAACACTGTTAATACTCAAAATTGTTTCAAAAAGCATCCTTAGCAAAACTCACTCCCCCTGTATGAAGCAACCTCATGCAGCCTTTTGTATCAAGCAGTAGGAATTTCTGTATAAAGTGAGGAAGAAAGCACAAAGCTTACATTAAGTTGCACCCACCAAGCTAAATTATGGCCTTTGATTTTTGGTTGAAAAAATTGTTTAAAAAATTATTCTAACATCCTCTTGTCAGGTCGACACTTTCATTGATCCATGTGCCAAACAGACAATTATCTGTGCTTAAATTCCCCTCCCTTATTTTATATTTAACCAAAGGGACAAGGAAGAGCTTATTAAACAGTAAGAACTCATCATTAATTCAAGTCAGTTAAAATTTTAATCAAATTATCAGAAACACTTAAAAGTCTGCAAGGTTCTATTTCTTCTTAAACTCCTGAGAATGTGGAGCTGTCTCTCCACTGTTGCAGTCAAAACACCTCTCTTCTCCACAGCATTGGTCATGCCTGCACACTGAGAGTATCTCTTAACAGTAACATTAACATGAAGCTCTTCCACAAGTGTCTGAGCAACCAACAAGCAGGTCACCTGTGTACATTACTCTGCTTTAGTACAAGCTCAAAATTAGATTTTAAATCCTGAGGAAATAAGATTGGTGATTTGAACTGAGTCAACCCCATCAATATTTTCACATTCCATCTGTCCCAAAACAGCACATTCAAGCTACAAATTGAAAATCCAGGCAAACAAGGGGATAGGGAGATTGGACACCAAACATGTATACCTGTGAGCAGCAAGAAATGCATTCACCGGTACGTCTGAACTTCTCTTGCAGAATTTAACCCTCTTCCTCTCCCATTTTTCCCTTACCCATGTCCTTGCTAGCTCAACAACATCTGACCTATAAGTTTTGGAACCACTGAGCAGCTTCTGTGTTTCCTAGCAATTACTGGACTCTAAAGGGGAAAAAAAAAAATCACCACCAAGCATCAATCCCATGCTCACACTAGCACAAGATGAAGAACAGCACCTTGGCAAGGAATGCCTAGACATTGATCTGCACTTTCCCCAGGTGACATCAGATGGACAAGAGCTTCCATGGCTTGGAAACAGTGTATCATTGCGGACCTACTGCTTCAACATCCATTTTATCTGAGCCTCAGAGATACTAAGGAGAAGTAAGAGCTACCAAAATATCCCTATAAGCACTAATAACTATTCTCTTTGAAGCACCTCATCACCTACTTTCTATAGCCCATAAAATAGCAGGTGACTGACTCAGCTCAACTTGAGCAGCCTGGCAACTCTGACATTCCCAGTACTTTCATTTCATAGCTAATACTGTGATCACAAGCCATGACTGAGCAATTCAAAGGTATTATTAATGAACTGCAGTAACTCTTTTTCTTTTTTTTAAATATATAGTTATTTTTCTCTGGCTATGAACTACCAAGGACTGCTACAAATTTCTACTTATTTCCTTCCCTTTCTAACAGTTACCCAAAAAGCTGCCAATGTTTGACAAGTCAATGACAAGCATTCCTCACTCTAGTACTATGAAGTCCAAATGGTTGTTTGAGAAAGGTTGTTTTAAAGTAGTCATCAAAATGCCTTCATTTTACTTATAAAATGTCATGTACTAATTCCAAACAGCCACAAAAATCCTTCTAATGTGTTTCAAACACAAGTTTGACTCTTCTTCCTCCATGTCATCTGGAGCTGTTCAAACTGACATTAAACATACCGAAATTCTTCCTTAAATAGTAATCCTCATCCTTACTTTCAGTTATCTGTTACTTCAATATCATGGCTGCACTGATCCCAATTCACATGTTTGTGAATCTGTATCAACTAAAAAAAAACCCCAAAACCAAAAACAAAACACCCCAAAACAAGAATAACAAAAGTCACTTCAGAATCTCACATTGTATTCATCTCCCCTAAAAGAATGGATTAAATTTTACAAAAATTCTGCACACTTGTTATTTTTTTCAGAGTTGTTAGATTCAAGCATTTGCAAACATGTTTTAAAACTTTACCCAGCAGAATGTCAGTATTGTGAATATTTAAGTCTGCCAATGAAAAATACAGGTAGTACATTAAAAATCTTCAGAATTTTTAGTGATACAAAGAAGCCCTCATTCTGTGCTTTAAAGGAGTTACTTATTTTCAATAAGCATTTTGATACCTAACTAAAATTTTTAAGCTTTAACTATGTCATTTACTGTAGAACATCACAAACAAGTATTCCTGGTGCAATAATTAACCTTCAATTTGTTTCAAAAGTATCTATTGTTTTAAGAGCAAAGCATTCTGCAGCATCTTCTACGTGTATCCTGGTTTTTGCCCCAACTTTCAAGTGCCCCAACAGAGTAATAAACTCTGTAACAACAGTGAACAGTAATTTTTATCTGCTAACTACTTGTCAGTCAAATCACACAGTAGCTAACACCAGTTGCTGGGGTTTAATGTTTTTACCATTACATATGAAATCACTGAAGAGTAATTAATCCTGCAATCCAAAACATCTAGGTGGGTGTTTTCACGTAATTTTCATTTCTTAATGCAGTCAGTCTTAAAATTGAATGTTTGAAAAAGTATTTGAAACTCACACTTATTTATATTCAATTTACTAAAGTTTGTAGTTATGGACAGTTTGCTTTTATTTATGTTAAGTATACATAACCTTCTTAGTAAAACATATTTTAGCCAAGCCAACAAGACGAAATAATTAGAAAGTAGATTTCTTTTTTGGACTGGAATGCAATTTCTTTCATGTGCTTCAAAATAATTTCTGGTTTGGATCTTCATGTTTAGGGCAATAATTTTATTTTTGTATATAAAGATACAATTATCTTAAAAGTCACAGAAACTATTTGCAATGTTTAAACCACTCAAGTTATCAAATGATTATAAAACTTCATTACAAAACACATTTACTTTTTTTGTTTGAATTTTTAGTAAGAGCAGTACTTGCTCCAACTACAACAGCTCTAAGAAACTAACATTTTTGCTTCAAATCCAAACCCTAGAGCAAACTTGGGGGATTAAGTCACTTCCATTAAATAAGATCTTATCCACTCAGCAGTGTTATTTGTGTGTTGGCTACAGCAGTGCTGTTGCCAGACAGACTGCACTAAGCCACTGCACAATTAATACAATCAACTGTTATAGCCACTGCTAACATCCTAGGCAGTAGGATCAAGGACAAGTAATAAGGATGTCCTAGTTTTTCCACATCTGGGAACATGAAAAAAGGCAATTTCATAATTCCAAGACACACAACACAGGGGTTTTTTTTGCTTGCTTTTTTTTTTTTAATGTGACAATGCTACCATGAACTTGTGACAGAAGATGTAAACTAATATAAACACAATTAAATAATGTTAGTGCCTGCCTTTATTTAAGCTGATTACAGCAAAATTAAAATCCATAGAGCAAATAACACTACTTCTTGATTCAGAGAGTGTTTAGGCTGTTACTTCTTAGTAAAAATAAAGGTAAGTTCTTATCCAATCATAACTTTTACAAGCTTTTGGTATACCCAGGCAATTTTCAAGCTAAAAACTGTGTTACATAACTAAGCAGGCACATCCAACTCCACAGTTCCGTGTTTTCATGCCAGTGGGTTTTGCTCCTCTCCCCTTTGGGGACCTACATTTACAATATGCATTTATTCCTTTCAGATCTCAATTTTAAGGCTGACTACATTTAAAAATCGAGCATTTAGTTCACTTCACTAAACCGTCCAATCTCTGGACTTGTTCCGAGACCTCTGCTATGTTCCTACTTGCCCTTGCCTGGGCAATTCAAAAGGGATGGTCTTTCCTTCAAGCCATGGAGAAGTGTCTGTCATGACACACGGCACACCCATGTTGAAGACACTCCCCAGTAATAGAAGGTGCTTTAAGAACAGTATAGACATTATTCTAATTAAATAGCATTCAAATTGGTCTGTATACATTACATTTGATCAATAACAGCCTTTTAGTTACTTGACTTCTTTTCACCAATTAGAACTAGCAAATACATCATTACAACATTGCCTATTGCCTCTGGAGAACACTCAAGCATGTCAACAAATTACTAACTTCATTTGGTATTTAAAATTTAATATTTAATTTAAACAAAGCTGCTTACATTTTCACAAAGGGAAGTCAGAGGCAACTAAGAAGTTCAACTAACAGCTAAAGCCTGACTGAGAGGATGTCAATGTGCTGGAAGAGAAAGACTTAATCAGTAGCTCTGATTAACTGAAATAACATCCAAAATAACAGTTTATGTTGAACTACACACATACCTAGTTTTCACTCAACCTTATGCCTGAGTTGTTTACAATATTCTTCCGCTGAAAAGGTACACATAGTTATTTCTGTTTTGTTGTAATAATAACTTTTTTTTTAACAATCACACATACACATACCCACCGCCCTCTCCCAGTACTAGAAACTGGGGGCCTGGAGGTGGTGTGTGGCTCCTCCAACAAGCCAACCTTCATGTGTAACTGTGACCTGTATGAGCAACTGCTGTACTGCTTAAAAAAGCACCTTCACTTCGGAAGACCTGGGAACAACTCATTTGCAAGGCACTTAAACTGAATGCTTGGTACCATTTATTCTAACTGGACATTTCCTGCACTATTTTGAGTTATTTGGCATATCTAACTAGCTAAACTGCTTCTTATAAAAACTTCAGCAAAGGGGATCTGAAATAAAACAGTGCTGTGTTTACCCTTGCTAAATCCAACCCAGCTACAGATATTATTACAAGCTTGAAGTAAATATTTAAGAAAAATACCCACAACCACCTAATAAATATAACAGACCCTCTTGTAATTGTGCTAGCTAATGACACCTAATCTACTTTAAATTCTGTATATAAGTGCTTTTTAATTAAAGTGAAAATCTTCTGTTTTGTCAGATACACATTTCAACAGGGGCATATAGAAGTTTTTATAGGATATTATTACTAGGAGGAACATAGAAGTCCAACTGGTATCAGCACCAAATACTTCCTAAGAAAAGCAGCCTCAAGAGAATTCAGCCACAAGCCTGGCAGGTGCTAATCTAAACTATGTCTTAACAACTCTCATTTACAGAACCAGTAGCTTTCCTATCTTACACAGAACTAGAGATAGCATTTCCATTTGAATAGTTATATGCACTCACACTCAAGCTTAATCCAAAAATATTTTTCTGCAAACAGAACAGTAGCTTTGGTATTAAGCTAATTTTATGAGGACCACAGTATGATTAAGGATAATATTGGAATTCTAAAAGTTCTTTGCGAACAAGTATTTAAAAATAGAAATAGCTAGTCATTTGCATCTTCCTCATAAAGCATAAGTCACATTGTCCTACATCCAGGATAAGAATTAGAACCAATTCTGTAGTTTCACACATGCATTCCAAATTATTTTACAGTGTTACAATCCTGGAATTTCATAAATCCTGCACACTTTGTTTACTGTGAAAAAGACCACTCCTCCCTCCCAATTTAAATCCAAATTGCTACTAGTTTACAACTGTACTTTCCTTACTGGCTTTGTATTGTACAGCTAAAGATGCAGCATTTTCTAAAGCTAGTGGCATATTTGACTAAAAAAACAGACAGAAAACTTCGCTTTGAATTATAAGTACCTGCAGCTAGTCAAGTACTGTTATTTTATCACCAAATACAGGTGGTATGGATAAAAAAATCTGGATTTGGATGAGAACTTTCAAGAGATTTCTTGGCTTCTCTTCTATGTAAGAACAATAGTCTAAAGATTATTGAAACTCAATTCACTGGTATTTTGATTCATCATTAGGCTGCACAAAAAATTTTGCAGGACTGAACTGAATACAGGTTGCACTGCCTAGAGGCTATAGTAATTTGAGCAATCTAGAAGATTACAGGTGCCTTTGCTTCTCTATTTTAACTTGTATTTTAAGGGCATTTAGAGGAAAATGTATCTTAAACTATATTTACTGATATCAGCACAAATTATACTATCATAAACTATTACAATAATTATAAAATTATGAAATAATGATAATCTATATTTATTGTTATTTATTGTTATTTATTGTTGTAAATACAAAGTTCCTCAAATAATAACCAGTTAACTCAACTGTTGCAGAGAAAATATTATTTGGCTAAGTCGAATAATACACACAGCATAAGCTCTAATATTACAGGATTGTCTCATTTTATTATCCCTTGGAAAGAATTCTATTTTCACATCTCTGCAGTATAAAGCATTATCTGCAAGTGGAATTTGTGTGGATCAGCTCTTGGTTTTTCCAACAACACAAATCATAAGCTCTCTAAGAATTGTCTCTGGCTCCCAAAGAACAGACAGCATAGCTCTAAGCCTCTGTGTGCTGCGTTCCTCTGCACCACCCCACATACACGAAGCATATTCCTAACATTCGTGGCTACTGGTTTCATGTGCTTCACAAAAAGAGAAAACGTTTCCCTAATGCAGGTTTGGCATTCAAACTCCAAGGAGTTATCTCAAGGGGGTAAAATTAAATAGAATGGAAAAATTTTGCAAATTGAAATGGACTGGACCAAACTACTACTGCTGCCTTCTTCCATGCATAAAAATCCCTCAGATATGTCCACATATTCACATGTATTCAGATGCATAAATGCCAGTACTCACAAAAGCTCCGTTCAGTCTCAGCAATCCAATGATCTGTGATACCATGAGTACACACAGATTTCACAGTACATCTTTCGGGAAACTGAGGCCATCCACAACAATTTCAGCATTGAGGACTAGTATCAGAGCTTAAATATAATGTCCATTTCCAAGACCCATTTAAATGTCAATATTAATTGCACTGTCACATGGATGTGTCACCAGGCACAGGGGCTCACTCAAATACAAAGAGAAAATTATGATAGCACTGGTCAACACCAAATTAAACAACAGCCGTCTTTGTATGTAAGATTTTAGCTTTTTTCTTCATTGCTACAATGAACTAATAAGTTTATTTTAGAATGAAACAACACCTTGTAACCCTTTGTTCCTACATTCATCAACAGCATCACCGTCTTGTTCATCAATTCCACCAACAGATGCAACATCTTGCACCCCATACAACACAGGCTAAATAAGCCATTCTATGTTAGAGCTATCATGCAAAAAAATGAATGAGGAGCCACACTAACCCTCCGCAAATAAAATCTCATACTCTAGTCCCAAAAGTTTACCAAGTTCAATAACTTAGAACTGAAGATAACAACTCTGAGAGAGAGGATTTGCAGAGACTAGAAATAAACCACCTTACTTTTAAAGATTTTAAAACTAATTTCAGGATGGTCCTACACCTGAGGCTCATTGCCCATTCTCAATCAGACAATTCAAGGTCATGAACACTTTCACTTACTTTCATGACAACTGGCCTATCAATACTAAACTTTCCTTACATGGGGATGCGTAACTTTGCATCTAATGCCTACACTACATTGGCTCTGATGTGGTGGTGGCATCAGCATGATTGACAAGTTCACTAAGTATTTTGGTAACCGTATCTTCAAGGATATACTCAATAAAGATAAACACAAAAGCATCCATACAGGGAGAAAAGACCATTAAAGAAACAGATTAAATGCTCAGAATTAATTGCAAAGTAAGACAGAATGATACTCAAAACATTACACAACTGTGTAAAGTTGCAATGTGCTTACTTTTTCAACACAATCTAATTCCACCTTCTCCAATAAGGTCGAAAAACTTAACAAAGTTCAACTAAGAGCAACAGAGATAAATAAAAGTAATCAAAGAGATTGAGTGCACCCTCAGCAAATCTGCAGATGACACCAAACTGAGTGGTGCAGGTTACACCCCTGAATGGATGGGATGTCATCCAGAGGGAGCTGGACAAGTTCAAGAAGTGGTCCCATGGGAATATCATGAGGTTTAACAAGACCAAGCAGAAGGTGCTGCACCTGGGTCTGGGCAACCGCAGGTATCAATGCAGGCTGGGGGATCTGTTCATCCCAGTACCTGGAGATGGTTCAGGTGTAGCCCCAGGGAGAAGGGCCTGGGCATGCTGGTGGATGAGAGGCTGGACATGACCCAGCAATGGGCACTCACAACCTTTCTGGGCTGCATCCAAAGCAGTGTGGGCAGCAGGGTGAGGGAGGGGATTCTGCCCCTCTGCTCTGCTCTGGTGAGACCCCACCTGCAGTGCTACATCAGCTCTGGGCTCCAGCATAGGAAAGACATGGACCTGTTGGAGTGAGTCCAGAGGAGGCCACCAAGATGATCAGAAGGATGATTCTAATCTACCTGCATAACAAATGGCTAACCAGAGTAAGACTCTTCAACATGGAAAAATGCAGAAACGTGAGAAAGGTTTATAAAATCATAAGTGGCTTGGTCAGGGCAAATTAATTGCTTGGAAACTCTTTCAACAGAAGGGATGGTACTCTCAAAGAAAACTAGAAGGTAGCAGGCTCAAAACAACAAAAGGAGGTGGTTAAAGTGATTAAATTGTGTGCCACTGGATTTCCAAGACAAAAAAAGCATATACAAAGCCAAGGAGACACTGAACAAGTTGGTAGAAAAGCAAAACTCCAAAGGTCACTGAAAACACAGAAATATCATTTAGCATTGGAAGACCCAGTTGCATGGTGGGGCAAGAGAATAGAGAAGCTTCACAGATGTTTATCACATCCTTGTGGGGTGTTTCCTGGGGATTTGATTTGGTCACTGGCAGAGGTAAGACAATGGGACAGATGCACATTTGGTTTGGCCTGTAGGGACAATAGTTCATTCTGTTTCTGTAGCTTAAGTCAGACAGGAATTTCAGCTGCTAACAACAAGTTTCATAGCTGATAGCACCTGTTGGAATACCAGCCAAACACCATACCATGAAATAACTAATACTCTGTGATAACTCATATCCACAGTTCATCATCTAAAATGAAAGCTGACAAAAAGATTGCTTTACTAATTTTACTATTACCTGGGAAATTACTACAGTATTTCAGTTAGAGAAACAACTGCTCCTCTCATTTGAGTGTTCATAACTAAGATGAAAGCAATGAAAGCAACATGTGGCCTTTTAAGCATATGAACTTGCTAGTCAAATAAACAACTAGGTATAAGGGGTACTTTCAAAAGATACAACACTGAATTCTTGAAAATCTGTAACAGGAATTACACCTGGGAGAGGCAGAACTTAGCCTAAGTCAACATTCCCATAGGAGCTCTTTATATTCCATCAACACCTCTTCTGAGATCTCCTGCTTGATATTGACACACGTCTGCAGAATTCAGTAGCTCTGTCACCAAGGGACTCTGCCCTCATAGCACTGACTGCAAAATGGAGTGGTAGTGTGGGAAAGAGGCTGTATTAGGAGAGATGAAAATTAGCCCACAACAACTCCAAATATAGCAATTCTGACGGCAGGGAGTGTTTTCAATCACGCCTGACAATTTTGATTTTACAAGTGGTCTATTATCAGAGTCACGCAAATGACTACAACTCCTTACAAGTATCCATTAGAGGAGAGAAAAATGCACCAAAGTTCAGGGCACCGGAAGCCATACAAGGAAGCCAGAATATACTGCAGACTAAGGCACCCTTTTCAGGCTACAGATTTCTTTTGTATGCAAGCACACCTTAGAGATACTATTTTGCTTTCTCTGAACAAAGAGGTGCAGAAACAGGCTCGCTGAAAATCTGTTCTCTTCTGTAGGAGATCCATGCACGTTTGCCCATACAAGCCACATGCCTCAAGAGTTCACAGCCTGACTGTCAGTCACAACCTTTTCCATTCCCTGGGAAGGGAAGAGGGCAAAGATGTACCTGGATTTGTCACCTCAAACTGTAACTCAAATTGCTGCTAGACAACATACAGGAAGTCCAGGTTGAATTCTACAAACATCTTTATGAAAGCAGCAGGTCAACCCATAAATGCAATTAAGGAAAGCAAAGTAAAGTTGAACCCCCTCCTAAAACAAGATTTGCTTCCTCCCTTTGTACACGTTCCTTAACATCTCTGATTCTGGGATGACAAAAATACACCACTTAGTTTTTATTCCACAATATCATTGGTAATACTGTCATCTTAAACATAATAAAGATTCTTTTCACAAATGCTTTTTAGTGATACTTACTTATATAAAATTCAAACTAATTTACTAATACAAGTATTTCTCAAATACCCACTAAGTCACACGATTACTTTATCCTCACTCTCAAGAAATGAAGCTGTATAACCAGATCTCCTTAGATCTGACAGGCTAGGGTTAAAGTCCAACAGGAAACAGATGGCTGCTGGCTGTTGATGCTTCAATGTACAGGCACCAAAAGAATCGCTAGAGGACCAAGGTTTGCAACATCCTCCAGAAAAACTATGTCACCATTAAGGCAGTGAACACAAGGTAGCAAGAGATGCATTGCACACAAATCTGAAAGATGCAAATGTATTGCCAAGCACATATGTAATTCTGAGTGGACGGGCAATCTTACTGACAGTACCACAGACTTTGACTGTTTAGATTCAGTGCCATCTTTTTACACTAGAAATAAATATGAAGCCTACACCTGGACTTTTGAGAGACTGGAGGATTTGCTTAAAGCCATCAATTCAAGCCTTAGAAATTGGAGAAACATTTTTTAAAAGAGTTTTTCTATTTTCGTGTGATAACATCAGCTTACGACTCATGATAGATTTAAAAATAAAGCGTCTTGCTCATCTGCTAGAGCTCACCATCTCACCAGACAAGTCTGCAAAAGCACATGAACTCACAGTGCGTCTTCAGAAATCCAAATTTTCGCCTTAAGTCTCCCATCCCTGCTCCTGGGCAATGCAAACACTCTCAGCAGCCAAAAGAACAAAAGAATGGAGAGCTTGGAAGGTTTTCTTTAAGTTGGCAGCAGCCCTTAAAGAGACAGGATCTCAACAAATCCTTACTGCCAGCAGTGATCTTCATTAAGCCCTTCAGCACATCTTCATTAAGTACAAGGGCTCCACACCAGGATTTTTAATCAAAATTGATCAATGTAGCCTACAGCTTCATATTACATTCAGTTTCCAACATCCTCTTCTGGAGTTACCCTGACATGTTTCTGCTCCAGATGCCACCCACAGAGAAGACAAATGGGAGTGCTGACACCTCCAACAAAGCGCAACCTTTCAACCCCTTAAGCCAGCAACATTTGGACCCAGCAGCAATGATGCTCCAATCAAGCACTTGAAACTTCAGAAAATATTCTTCCAGATAACTCTACTACAGAGATGAAAATTCTGGCAGATGGGGCAAATAAGTAAACTCTAGCTATCACAACAAGGCTACTCAAGCTCTAAGTCTTGCACTGATGAGTCTAACAGTAGGCCAGTTAGTAGCACTCAATTCAAAAATTTATCTAAGAATTAGGAGTTAACAATTTATGCTCATCAGAAGAACAGTGAAAGGATAACATTATCCACTCGGCGGTTATACTTCTCCAACTTGTTGCAAAACACTTCAACTAATAATAATTCTACAGCCACATTTCAAATTTTTCAAAAGATATGACCAATGCTCAATTATTGATCATTTAGTTACGGAATTTCTTTCTGAATAAATAACTTTGGAGTAGCTTTAGCATGAGAAGGATTTCCCCAGCCTATCTGCATTTTAGAGTCAGTTCACATGCCTGCTGATTGTCTTCTTCCTATGGCATTTTATTTGTTTCTTGGCTTTAGGCAGCTCTACATCAAAAGAAATTGTAGTTTCCAACACAGGAGCAGGACCTGTATGGTTACCTTCCCAGTCACATCTCAACCTTTTTTTTCTAGGAGTGAATGTGTGGAGAAAGAAAACACCTTCCATTCAGTCACATCTGGTAGAGGAACCTCGAATATCTGTCCCTCTCTAAAACATTAGTTAGTGATGAACTTGTGCTTTTTAGACATGCAGAACTCTTCAAAAGTTGACACACAGGTCCCAGTTTTGACTGCACTAGGGTAGTGCTGACAGGTAACCCAAGTGCCTTGCCACAGGAGAAAACACAAATGCAACAGCTGCTCTGCCACATGCAACACCAGCCCCTCATCTCACACCTGTAACTTGAGCAGCCATCCCCTCCCTTCCTTGAGCTCTCCAAGTCCTTGCAGTCCCAGGACAATTTTGATACTGTGAAAGGTTTCTGAAGAACAATTCACTCTTTTAGAGTGATCATTCAATTCACACAGTAAATTAACTCTCTGACAGTATTGGGTCTTTGTTACTTCATTAGAGCATCTGCTGACTTTCAGGATTTAGCTGCTGACCCTCTTTGGTTAAGTCTACTCCAGAGCTTGTTGCACAGTGCAACTGAAAAGGGTCAATACAGCAAAATCCTGCTGCAGAAACCTCGATGGCCAAACTACATATTTTGAACGAAGTTTTATAGGAAGTTACGCTTTTGACTGGCTGTTGTCTACTTCTGCGGACTTAATATCTACTTGTAACTGGTGTATGTAATTCCTTTCAATTTCACCTGAAAGGAATTCTATTTGTGTGCCTGAGATGCTTCACAATGAACAAAGATCTGTGAAAAGGGACAGTCAAGAGATGCACTCCTAAAGTACACTTCTAAATTGCTAACGGAAACAGCCATTAAGAGGCTCTTAGATAACCAAACAGATCCTGTGTAGTGTCAGGCCTATCGAATGAGGGTTAGAGTCCTCTTTTCCCCCTACTTTTTGTCCACCCAAGAAACTGTGTTGTCATTAGAACACCTCACTGAAATACAAACAATCTAAACATACTTTAAGGTTTAGGGAGGTACAGGTATTGCATTTATGATTCATCTGAGCTATGGAACAATGTCGTTTGAAGCGTTGTGTTATCATCCAGCTGATGTAAACTGTGGTACCAGAAAGCAGATTTTTCAGTGGCATAAACTATGGCACCAAGAGTAGTTTTTCACTGGATGACAAAGCCAAGCACTGGAACGAAGCAAGTCACCCAGTGACAGGGAGCCCTACTGATTTGGAACAGTGCGAACAGCTCAAGTCTATCTTGCAGTCCTCCAGTGGAGTAAGATGCCACTGACCTGAATAGCAAACGAAGTAAAACAGACAGTTTTAAAAGCTTTCCTTCCCGCTACAGAATGCAAATCTAAAAGAGCAAACAAGTATCATCCATTAAAATAGATTGTTTCGTCTTCTCCTTACTCTACTGCATAGACAATTTGTGCATGTACTACTTTACAGCAGTTATTTTTGCCAAAGGTCACATCAAGATGGCAATCTGAATCAACTAGAAACTTCCTCAAATTGCAGGCACCTGGAAGTTGTTTGTATCTTCTGAAACTGGCATCTAGAATATTCTTAACTTTAGAAGCAGGCTACACAAATCTGAATTTTCATGCCACAGAAATAGAAAGGAAGCCACAATCTCTCTCATGAGAAAGCCACAATTGAAATAGTTCCCAAGGGAAAGCTGTAATCATGAAGGTTATTTTTCCCTCATTTTAATTTTCAATTTCAGTCAGCAACTGCAGAACAAAATGGACATGTTAGACAAGGCCATTAAAAAGCCAGTCTCTTGTTTATGAAAACTTACCGGGTCAAGCTACATGCAGTGTTTTTCCTCATACTGAGACAAGTGTGTATCTCCCTTTTAATAGCATTCTGTCAGTTTACTTATTCTTTTTGTCCCACACAGAGCTCCAGGCATTTCTGCAGCATGGTAAACCAGCGAATACCTTTAACTAAAATAACCATCAAGTCTTTCTCAATGCATATAAGCTATTGCCATTTCAATGGAAGCCTTGCTGCTGCTGACAAAAGGCCAAAAATGGAGTAAGAGGTTTCAGAGAGGCACAGTTGTAGGATGACTTTGTAAAGGAAGGGCCCCTAAGTTATCTATCCCTGTTAATTATCATGTGGGGACAGACATCGATTATCTGTGCAAACACAGAAAAGGACAGTGAAGCTTTTGAAAAGGAGCACTGAGGCAAATAAGCAATTATTGATTCGTGTGTTTGGCAAACATTTTCACCCACTCACGAGAAGGAGAGTTTAAGAGGATTTTCACTACACAGTAATAACAGAGGCAGCCTCTCCAGCTCATAAAAGGGAAGTCAGAACATAAGCCAGATGCAAAACTCCAACAAACACTGATTCACAGCTCCAGTCACACTCAAAGTCATGTATGAAATGAGCAATTCAGCCATCCAATAAGCCAAGAAGGGGAAAGAGAGGGCAATTATGTCTCTGTTCAACAGAGCGCCATTTAAAGTATTCCTTCTGATTCAGCACCAACCCTTGTGATCAGTATTCTTGGCCTACCATCAATGAATTTAATTACACAATTATTGAAAAAAACGCAGCGTTCTCCCTGCCCTGCTTGCCCACAACCAGTCACAGGAATTAGTCAGAAAGAACGTGTAGAATAGCTACCTCCACTCTTATTTTTGAAGTTCAAGTAACAGAAATGCATGGGTATTAGGTCAAGCATTACTGAAAATTACATGTTTCCTTTAATTGAGCAAATGGAGCTTAATCTTCTTAATTGATACAATGTGAGGGGCCATGAAAGGTGCACTGAGTTACTTAAAACCCACATCAGTTACTTATTTGAGATTCTGGGTTATTTAAGTGACAGCTGTATGTTTGGATTCATGTCATCTAGCATGGTTTTGCCGGGCTGCTAGATCTTCCTCTCCTGTTGAGCATACAAAGGCAAGTTCAGTTTCAGCTCCTCCCTAGCTCTGCCTTCTTTCACCTCCACACGCAGCTAGCATGCTTTAACAGTTCTGCTAACAAACGCCGGCTATCCCACGTCCAATGCCTGCTTAACTCCCTTTTTTTTCCCCCTACTTGAAACAGCTGCACCAACTAATTAACACACATACTGTAGCAATAATCACAAAGTTCCTACCATTCAAGCTGATATAAGTGTACTTTCAAGACAATGTTCTTACACAGGAAGGAATTCAATACAAAGAACAGGGCCTTAGCCACGTTAAAACAATACAGCTCTGCTGTGGACTGACGCATTAGTCCCTGGTTTGGGAACGAGATGCCCTCTTCCCTTTATGCCAGGTTTGGGCTTTTTCCTCCTACATCTGGGAGCTGGTAGAGGCGAGGGAGTTGACAAGTAAGGAAGTTATGGCTCTCCTCTTTCAACTTGTGCCATCTTCAATAGACAAAATATTTATTTGCTTTTGTTGTTACAAATTGAAAATGCTAGGCAGGATTCAAGACCCAAATACCTTCCTTAACATAATAAGGATGTGCCTCATTTTCAAAGCTGACCATTTCAGAAGACTTTTGAAAGAGACACTGTTCTTTCAGATGCCCACACGGCACTATCCATCCCAAGAGGCAATTAATTTTGGATCCTGACCGATGCCCTGATGTTCCTAGCATATCAGCTACGCATTAAGCAAAGGACTTCATTAAAGGACAGGAATTTAATTGAATCTATATTCAGGTACGTCTCTGAAAGCTAGAGGGTAAGGCAGAGATGTAGTAACTAAAAACATTTTAAAGAACACACGTACGACCTCTTTCTCAGGAATTCAAGTTGTGTAGCCTACATTCAACTCTCTTCAACACACAGGAGCCACTCAGACCACAAGTTCCCTTTTATAAGCACAGTAAAGTCCATCATACAGCCTCTGCTTCAGGAAAAAACGTTCACACCAGTTCTAACAAGTCAAGGAATAGGAAAATAACTATGGATATCCAAAGAGACAAAAAAAGTGCAGTATTATCAGACAGCAGGCCTCTGTACAACTTAATTAACCATTTCTAGCCTTAGAAACAAATACAACATAGAAGTCAGACCAGAACATGTTGACAGGGAAAACCAATGGAAGCACCAAGGGGGCAACAGTATTTATTTGCCCATTTTCTTTTTAGGCCTAAGAGCCTACTCTCAAGGACTTCTTTGATCCTGTTTAGAACTGTGAGTATCTGCAACAAATTACTAACCCCATTCTTCAGATCTTTCTGTTCCTTGAGCCCAGACAGCATGGCTGTTCTATTACAGCATTTTTAAATCTATTTTTTTCTACCGCACATAAACACAAGATTCTTTTTACTTGTCTATCCATTCCACTAGCCATTTTTTCCACTCCTACCTTTATCAGATGCCATCATAAAGCCTCCCTTTGGCAAGGCAAATTTTAAAGTGAAATACAAAATTACCTCATTACTACACAGCTATCTTTATAAACTTATCCCATTAATTCAGAACCATTTTCAAGCTACGGGACAGTTACCAGTTTCATGCATTTGGCTAACTGACAATTTCCTCCACCAGCTTGAAATGTCACAGTACCAATTTTTATTTTACCTTTGAGACATGGACCAAAATACTTCCAATGGACTCAGAACTCTAACCAAACCAACCACAAAAGCAAGGCACCCAGTAGTAACACCATGCTTAAAGGCAGTGAGTGAAGCCTATGGGTTGTGGCTAGATTGTTTCTTACGGCAATATATATTCCTAATTTTAGACATTTGAATGCTGTTAACACCAGATAAACTGCACACATAGCAACTACTGAAGTAGATGTCATTTGAAAAAACACTCTACCATACTCACTTTCTGTGCTAAACTCAAGGCAGCATTTTAAATATCACAGCGAATGACAATTCTAATTGCATACTGTAGAATTAAATTCAAGATTGCTGTCAAAGCAACATTTCAGAATATGTTAACTTTGAATTACTGTTAACCCAGGGAGTAAACTCAAGTTAGCTCTTTTTTAAGTCTGCTTCAGTTTTGCAGCTATATGAACTGCCCTTTTTCAAAACCTATCTTTACATTAATAATGTCAGCTTTTCCTTCAACATACTTTACTAGAGGGAAACAATCAAAATTTAGGTGATTTGGCTGCCTCTTTAAAGGTTCAATATAAAGCAATTTATGCTTCACGTCTCTAACTACTTCTCCAAGAACAACTTTTGACCACCATGAAGAAAAAGCCCCCGGGAAGAAGTCAGCCTGAAATTAGTCACAATTTGTTTTCATCCGAGAGCATACGTTTGCCAATGCAGAAAGTTTTGATTGAGCCTCCTTAAGCAGAGAAAACCATCAGCAAAATAACCACCAGTTCCAAATAGCTTTATTTTCCTATAGCTGTGACATTTCTTTAATTAAAAGATGTGATTAGTAATCTCATCTGAACACAACAAGATGATTACCTAGAGATAAAGTTCAACAAATCTCTTGAGATCAGTACAGCCTTGCACACATATCCTCTGCAGCAGACCTGGCAGATCAGAGGCCACAGCGAGGGGACTAACCACAAATGTGTTTATGTGCTGGGCTCCTTGTGGAGCTAAGACTGTCAGGGACCTTCTCACACAACTAAGCTGCTCTTTCCACAGAAACCCAAATAACACATTTCTACCAGGAGTTGCAGGAATTTGAGGAAGAGTGGTAAGAAAAAAGGTAATTTTAAGGTCAAAACAGGTAACAGTGACATTTTCTTGAGTTACGTCATCAAGGTTGTACTCTGCATTACAAAATTAAGGAATTCTATCCAAGTTCCTTTCCACTTTCTTGCTCTTCTCTTCAGGGACTAAAAAGACATTAGACCTATCTAGGGCAGGGACTATTAACAGCTTGTCTCGCTGATTTGAGCACATCATCCCTGTAAAGCAAACATCTGAGCAGTGTGGTACATAAAAAGATAACCCACCTCTATGTTCCTTTCAAGGGTCAGTTCATGACCTCACTGCAGTTCCAACCCCAAGTCTTCTGCATCAGATATCCATTATCTCCCTCCCATTCTTCTGCCTAGGCTCGTCCTTCTTGTGCTGTTCTTGAAAACAAGAAAGGCCTCTTTTTGGCCTTGAAATTGTGGTTGCTTCAGGGAAATGGTACACTTTCTGTCAAATGGCCTGTGAAAATTCAGGCTCCCTTGCATTTATTAATCTGCCTGTGTACATTAACAGAACTGTTAGCTCTGTTTCAGTATTATGATAAGACCTTAACCACAAAAGAAACAGCAGCTTTTGCAGTAGGTAGGTAGTGTGGTGATTTCCAGTATTTCTCTAAACAAACTGACCCTCACCCTGAATTCTGTCAGTTATCTTCTGCCTTGGTTTTCTCTTTCATCCTTCATTGTCTCAGATATACTCCTGCCTGCCCCTAGCCTGCTATTGCTGCCTTCTCAAAGATTACATCTCATATCAGTGCCAAACTTGAATATAATTGGCTAGAACCAAGACAAGGCCAGCAGAATCTATTCTCCAGAACTGTACTTCAACTACCACACGCTCAACAATTCACACAGATGTCCTGCCTTACTGGTTAGAGACTGCTTGATTGGTCTCCAGAACAAGCAACTGTTTTACTCACTTCTCCCTCCCTGTCCCCCCAACATCAGTAGTGCAACATAAACACAGATATTGACTTGCATCCTGGCTTTAGTCTCAATTTTTCTGCAAAATAAACGGATGGCTGGGTGAGAAATGCACCACTTAAATATACTTAATTAATTCCTGGTTTTAACCTGCCTGGTAATACTGCCCTTACAGCGTGTGCTGTTCAAAAGCTAAGAGAACCGACCCCTAACACAAGACTTGGAAAACAGTATTGATGTTTCAAATATAACTCAAACAATTTCAGATGATTGTCACCTTTGACATCCAACTAGGGAGATACAGGGTTATTTTGTTTCTGATAGATAACTATCTTCCCAGTTACCTTTCAGTAAGGAATACATTTAATTCCATTACGATATTTAGCTTAACATGGAAACAGTTATTTCATATATTCAGTCAACTTCTATTCCACAAAGCAGGAGGAATGCAGCTTGTGCACAGCAACATTATAACTCTTTCCTATCTTGCAAAGAGGCACCCCTTTATCTCCTCTTGGGTCCTTTCTCAGACATTACATGACAGTTCAGTTCAGAAAGCTTCTTATTAAAGCAGCAATTTTAATCCACATAACTAGCAAAATAAAGAGTGTTAATAACTTAGGCCACTTATGACTATGAACTTCCAATTCAGTCCTTCAACGTCATATATTCTTTCATGGGTGTTTTGCATGTAAATCCTAGCCTAATATGCTATGGAAACCTTTCCTCATCTGAGAATGAATTTTGTCTTTTCAATCTTAATAATTTATTGCTTTTGAAAGGAAAATATATCATTTGGTTCCTTTTTCCTCCTTGGTATTTGATAATTTTTACACCTTGCTTCACTTAGTTTTTATTACCATGGCAGAACTAACGTGCTGCTCAAGTAACAAAAATCAATCCCTAGGAAATTGAACAGTAGAGTGTACTTGGGTTGTCTGTCAAAAAAAAGAAAAGTTAAAAAAGAAGTCCCGCAGTAAAGTAGGTAATTTGTCCTCAATATATCTATGTAACAAAGCAGCTTATACATCTGCCTTATTTAATATTACACAGTGAATTAATGCATTTCTACTCCCAAAATACCCCTGACGTAACATAGTAACCAATAAATACCGATAATTGGTAAAACCAATGCCACCTACTGTCATCCACTAAAGCATTTAATGAAAACTTTACATAAACGCTAAACAATTACTTAATTGAGATAGGACAAGGTGTGATTGAAACAGCCACAAAGAGGCCTCAAAAACTAGGTAATGCAGCATTAAGGCTGCCTGTGCAACCCTTATTTGTCAGTGCAGCACACATGCTGTAACTCTCAAACTATGCAGTGCTTTTCCACAGGACTCCCTACTAATCTATGTGCACATAATGGACCTCCTGTAGAGATGAACACTGATGCCTCGTGATTGAGCTTATTGTCTGCTGGACCTCTGTCTTATTTATTGAAGAAAAGGAACAAAAGCAGGGATCATGGACAACAATTGAGACAGTAAAAAGCCACTCTGGAAAAAGATGCCTATCCCTCTTCTTACACTCCTGTGGTTAAGCAAGTCGTGTTAAACTAGGAGATCCCAAACCAGACAATTTTGTACCCCACCTCTGAAGTTAGAACAGGAGCCAGAGCCCAAAGTATTAGCAAAGGAGGCAAGTGGGAGTGAGATTCCTACACCAAGTAGGGAAAACACTCCACAAAGAAATAAATTAAAGCCAAAGATACTATTTTGGCTGCTCAAGACAACAAAAAAACCTTCCTCTCATTTGCTGCTGTATCAATGCGTAACAAAGCTTCAGCATATGCACAGAGGGAATCGAGCTCAGGCAGCCCAGACAATTTACAGACTGCAATGAAGTATTCCACCTGAGTATCAAGCTCTACCCATTCTCCCCTTCCCACACTCAAACACAGGGCTCTGCCACTTCCTTTTCGCTGCCTAGAGGTCATATACAGCATTATGCAGGGCAGCATCTTCTTGCTCTTTGAACCCACTCATGTTGCCTCAGTGGACATGAACTGCCAGTCACATCCTGCTCATGAACTTGCCTACAAGCACAAACATCACAGGCTGTGTGGCCACCCAGTTAACCAAGCACTCTTGCAAAAGGGTTTTACAGCTATAACTTTCTAACAGTGGGTTTACTCCGTGGAGACACCAACAGGGACAAATCCATTCCAAAAGCATATTCTAAAAAAACAGGATTTTAAAAACAGTAGTTCTCACACTTTGCTACATCACAAGATCTTCCACAAATACAAAGTTTAAATTGCCATGTTGGTATATACCCATGACAGTAGGTAGTCAGGTCATTTTGCTACAAACTGTTCATTGCTTTAACAGATAAACTGCTGCTTGGAACAAATACTATTTTTAGTAATCAAAGACTCCAATTTTTTTAAAAACAACCTTGCAAAAACATTCTCAGGCTCTGCTGGAAAACCAAACAAAAACACAAAGCAAATAAGAGCACAACTATTTATACATCTGCCAAGCAAACATTCTACAGCAAATGATACAGTAAAAAAAGGGAAGGTATTGAGTAAGAAAACTAAACCTCAGTTCTTGGGGGATGACAGGGGAGAGAGTTACTGCCTGAAGTTAATCTACTCAATGCCATCATTTTTACACATAATATCCTATTACATTTACTATATTTATAAATGGTAAAATTTGTTTTTCTGACAAAGTCAATGCATTAACATATGCATTTCACCTTTCCAATGCAAAACTTTATAACTCAGTATAGAATTACGAAAGAACCACTCTTCACTAGCAGTCAGCAAATGCTAAACCAAAGGGATTCAGTTGCACTGGCCCTGCTTCATGAGACTCGAAAAGATCAGTTTTTAGTTAGCAGTATTGCGTTGGTTGCCACCAGTTGTCCAAAACATGTGTAGTGTTACTCCATGAAGAAAAAAATTTTATCTTCATGGCACTACCACAGTAACCTAAGGACAGTAATCTACAACACTCTCACATATTAACAGTTCTTCCAATATTCTTTTCCATTACACAAACTTTACATACTCCAACAAGCTTATTTTTCTTTACCTCAAAGGAAAACTGATAGCTTCCAAACTCTGATTTGTTGCAAAGCAGAAAGCAAACCTTTTCTGACAGCCAAACAGCCATTCTTAAATGTTAAGGTTATCATTGCTTTTTACATACAGATATGACAGCAGCAAATTTACTGCTTTCTGAAGAAGTTGGGGAAAAAAACTACATTCCTTTTCTCAGCCTCACAGGTACTGGTTCTAATAGGTACTGGTTTAAAACTTCTGTTCAGTAGTCAGGAGATACCATTTCCACTGAGAAGTTGTCCAAAACAAACAAAAACACCCCAACACAACCCAGAATCCACTTTTCCAGGGAATTAAACTATGCTATAACAATAATCATCAAGAGATAATCAGACTTCCCAGTGCTATTTAAAGCATTGCAAAGCAACCTCACAAGGCTTGGCACAAGTTTTCATCTGAAGCTGTCTACTATAAAGTTGAATGCAAGAAAAAGCAGCAGTAACCGAACAGGGTTACACCACTCAGTTATGTAAGTCACAAAGGTTCAAATTTAGCTTTATATTTAGTTCGTCAATTCCCACCCAGAGTTCAACTCAGTAAACTGATCTATTTTTAGCTTTTGACTCTTTTGGACATTTCCTTCCTTCATCTGTGTAAATGCGTCAGAGCTTCTCAAATGTTTCCCTTTGGCTAGGGTAGGATGCATCTGATTCCAAGCTTAAAAAAAAAAGTTAACACACACACACACGCTGAGTGGTTATTGTTGGCTGAATTACACCCTTGCTCTGAGTTAAGCATAGGCAAATTTGACTCCAATCCTCACACTGGACTAGAAAAGATATTGCTCTTTCTGCACTGACAGGTTAAAGCATGTCATGGCTAAACTCTACAAGGATCACAACTAGACCATATTTTATCACCTTCTGTAAGCAGGCTTGACTTGGGTCTGCTGCCTTGATAATTCAACAGATAAACAGTAGAATTTTCCCAAAATGGGGACAGAAATGAAGTGCAGTTTTGTAACTTTCTGCTCAGCCCCCACAGCAAGAAATTCAGCCAAGTACGATTCCTTGTTTTCCTTCCAAAGACGGCCTTCTGCTATATGTGGAGAAGCTGGTATCTTATTTTTATTTATTTATTTCTTTAATATAAGGCATTAACAAGCCAACATCCTGGTTCTGGCCTAGAGGGGACATGGCTAGGACCTGGAGGTCATTCTATACCACCTTATGTCATTTTCTGGGAGCAAGGGGGAGGGCTTACTTCATGTCAGGATAGCGTGGCACAGAGAGCGGTCAGGGAGTGTCAGGGGCTTCCACAGGGGGGGCGCAATAAAATTTCTCTTCTTGTACATTCTGTCATTCATATTGTTGCTGTTACTGTCTGTTTTCTTATCTCATTACTTTTCCCAGTAAACTGTTCTCATCTTAACCCATGAACTTCACCTTTTATGCCTCCAGTTCTCCTCTCTATCCCACCATAGCGGAGATGGATGGGGACTGAGCAAGTGGAGCGAGGACAACACCATTCCTGAGCCATGACAGCCAACCAACAAGTTACTAGATAAGCCATTATGGCTGATCTCACCTTTCCATCTGAAAAGGTGCCACTGTCCTAATAAATTTTAGTTAGGCTTGCCTTTGTTGTCCTTACAGAAGCCTGGCTCATGTGATACCCTGTCAGTTAAGCAATGCACAGCACTGATTTCTTCTCTGAACTTTACAAGCTATGGCAAATTGAAGCCTAATAACTATCTTTAAGTGCAGAAAACAAGTACTTAAGGCACAGAAAGTGTGATTTTTAGAAGTGTAAAGTAAGAGCATAAGCGACTGCTGTAGCTGCTCCACTTCCATTCTTTCAGGGCCAACCCAATGCGCAGCATCAACCAAAATGAAGTCACTGACTAACATTAATAAAGCAAATAAATAAAGACAGGGATAAAAGCTTTGAGAGCAAAGAATTATTTTTAAAAATGAACAACAATAATGGCTGTTCAGCTTCTTTACCAGAGAAATCATATCCTATTTTATAACTTTATAGTAAAAGATAGAAAGAGGCCTCTGAAGATGGGGTTTGGCATCTTCTTAAGTCTGATGTTCAATGTACTGTGTGCTACCAGCTTTTACACAGAACAGGACAATCCTGCCAATTTATATTTTAACTTGCTGACAGCTTTCTGTGCTTTTTTTCCTATGTTTCAGCAGCATATATCTGGAATTCAAGGAATAGGAGAATTACAAAGGGCAAAGACATATCAACTTTGGCCTAAAGTTTTTAGAAGAGGGTGGAGTATTTTTATAGTCTCAGAAAATGGTATCATCTTTGCACTCAGTGCTGCATAACCCAACATGCCCAGAAGTTACTGGCATGATAAACACTTGGAAACTGAAGAACTTACTACCTTAAGGCTGGTAGAAAATTATATCCAACAGTGTACAGCCAAGACTGCACAATGGGTACAGTAAAATCCACTGTGGAGCATAGGAAGTTTGCCAAGTAATATTTGGTATTTAAACACTCCATTTATTCTAATTCACTTCTTGGGATGTTCCTGATGTATCCTCCCTTTATTACCTAACACACATTTTAAGAAATGTTACCTGATTTCTTCCCAACATTTAACATCTGTTTGGGATCCAAAAACAAGCAGTTCCAGGACTTGAAGCACTTCTGCTCTCATTAAATTTCACCAATACCATTTTTCATTGTTTGATGGCCTCAGAGTTATTAACCAGCTATGTGACCATCACAAACCTTAGTGAAGGTTTTGACCAAATGCCTTGATAAAGTATGTCATAAGGCTGAAAGTTTCCACAAAATTACCCACAAAAATGCAGAAATTCAATATAAAGCCTAAAAGTTTTGAATTTTGAATCACTCCTTTATGCAATAAGTGAGGTACAGACTAGACAAAAACAAGTAGGTATTAACCATGTCCCTGTGAGCACTATCTTTCTGTAGTATATTTTCCTGTTCAGTTTTAGCACTTAGGAAATCTCACTTACTGTAACCCCGGATCCTCAGCCTGTAATTGCTAAGCAGTCACATACAAATCTAACCACAAAAATCACTACTGGTTGTTTACACAGTCTGCAGACACCTCAGGAATAACTATTACTGCTCATACATGCACTAAGACTACAAGAAAACATGAGTAATTAAGCTCTGGGTAGTTTCACAGATGACTAGAACGCATTGGGATTACTCACAATAGCCCTGTTCAGCGCCTGCCGCCCAGAATACTTTCTCCAACTTTTTAACAAAGAGATTCGTCATGCAAACTCAAGTTTTTGAAGCCACACGGAATATTTAGTTTGACAGTGTATATACATGCACACATATATCCTCATGCACACTAGTAAAACAAACCTTCCTGAATCTCAGACTCGTGTTCGGACTGTTACACATGCCAATAACATCATGCTGACTCTTGCACAGATTTATAGGAATTATGCAAGCACACTACACTACACCTATACTATAAAACATAAAGCAGATCACTGACATATTTTGAATGCTGGAAGCCTACACTTTTCTCCCTATACTTCACATCTTGCTTCCTCAACATCTTAGGCCCTGAGAGACAAAAAAAATTAGAATTCTCATCTCCCTGTAAAGATTGTCTTTTCCTCCCACCATAATTATAAAAGAGTAATGCTTATTTCAGCTCTTCAGTAAGGTCCAGATTACTTTCAGAAATGCAGCAAGAGGCACAGTTCAGTACTGCTCAGTAGGAAAACCTGTTACGTATTTGCAGTGGTTTGTATCAAACAGTGCTACTGCCACTTACGCAAGGCAGTAACACGGGAGATTAAACAAATTTGACTAAATTATTTCAGAAGACTCCACTCAACAGCCTTGAAAAACAAACCTGTTTTTTAAACAAATGCACAGTTAGGCTATTTGAGATGACTTAGAGCAGCTATTTGGCAGATAAACCACTGGAAAGGGCTTTATATCTTTAAAGCACAGTCTTGTCACTCAGACTGCTTTGTGAAACTTTGTGGACACAACTCATTTATGACCCTCCTCTTTGTGTATCCATACAACAACCTACTCTAGAGGCTGAAAATCAGATGCTTTAATGTACTGTAGTGTCTACTGCTAAAAGCACTTGAATTGTTCCCTGTCATTTCAATTCCTCCTCCTCACTACTGGGTAAGTGATCTGTTTTCTCAAAACAGCAGTATCCTTCCTGAAGGAATATGACTCAGCTTTGCAGATCATCAGTATTACTTCACCAGTAGTCTACTTTTTGATTTTACCGCACCAAGAAAAATGTTAAGTTAAACAAAGATTCTTCTCCAAATAAAGCAAATTTCTTTATGAGAACAACAAATAGATGTAACCATCTTAGTCATTAAATTAAAATAGCCTATGACCTTTCTGGGGTTTTTTTACCTTGTAGCTTTTTTTTTAGATTAAACTAGGTTCTCACCAGCATCAAACATGAAAAAATTGTTTCTCTTGTTTTCTTTAGAATTATCGTCCACTTTCAGACAAATATCCTTGAACCATCACTGCATTTCCAAAATTTTAATGTCTTTACTGTTATAACACTTTTACTGACCATGAACAGCTATTTCAGTGACTCCCACCTCCTGCTTCAAGATGCAGACCAAAAATCCCTATGCAGTTTCATCCTATTAAACTAACCTAGCAGTCTGCATCTAAACATTTGTTGACACTATAATTATTTCATTTTATATTTTCAATTGAAAAGAAGTAGAGAAACATTAATATTTTCTCTATATATTGGGGTAAGGAAAGTCTTTCAAATCTTTCTTCAGATTTTATTTACCTAGATAAAGATTTTACATGTAAAAGCTTTTGGAAGGCACGTGATATTTCAGGTTAAAATTCATACCTGTTTCTCTTAGGTTGCTGTGGGACACATTTAACTGGAGACAAACCACTTCTATAAGAAACATTTACTAACCATCTTGTCTACACAGTCACTGAGCTCTGCAATTGGTGAAAGCCTCGGTTGCCCCAAGTCTCTACCTACTTCTGTCAGTTCCTTTCTGAGCACATCAGCACTTATGCCAGCTAAAATGTACTCCTTCCAAGAATGGACCTGGTTTTTCTCTAGCTCCCATTTACCTTCCACTCCAAACATGCATTTAGTTTATCAACTGTCAGCTATCACAGATGTTACAAGTAATTCTCTGTCCCCGCTTAGAAATACTCATGACTTCTGCCTCTGACTGTTTCAAACACACCCTAACCTCTAACTATCTATCCTTGGCTATCCCCAGAGAAGCTTGGCTGTTTCACACTAAGCCAAACTGCACAACAGCTGCTGCATTTCACACTGAAGCTCTCTATTCTCATCTTCATTGTTCCAGGGAACGTCAATTCAACAATGCTATTTCCCAGAGTAACTTCATTGTTTCTGCAGTTATTTTTGCTCTGCATACACTCATCAGAAACTATCAAGTTGTGACATTTTTTATGGTGTTTTTCAAAACATCATTTACACACATACACACACCCACACCACCCTGCTTCAACCAGCTTATTAAAATGGATACTTCTGATATTGGATCAAACCTTCACAAAGGGCCCACTTCTTCTTCAGCCTGGGTCAACCAGCACTAATGACAGCAATACTGCAGCAACCTTCTCATTCCCTAAAGCAACTCAAAGCACAAAGTAACAGATTCTTGAAAAGCTGATGCAACACTGTAAATTTTTGTTGTGTTTATGTTTTAATACAAATTCTGTCATCACTCTAAGTCACATGAAAAAAATGGACATTTTGTTTCATACTTTACATCCTCTGCATGCTCACCACTTCTTAAAACACACCTCAGCTCCTGACAGCCACAGGGCCAAGAACCAGTGCTTGCAGAGGACAGCATGGAGCTGTCACATGTGGGCTACCAGCAGTGCTGCCTGGCAAAACCTTGCTTTTGGCTTCACTATTAGATAACTTCTGTTAAACACTCATCACTACGCTGTAGCTACTCCAACTGTCACGCCAAGTAAGCAACAACCACAGCTCTGACTACCTGCTCTGTAAGTTAGCTACTACACATCAGCAGGAGCTAGGGCCTCCCTAAGAAGATTTACCTACCTTAAATTTATAGATTGTGTGCTCTGTTTCACAGTTTTAAGCTGGAAATTTGGCTTGTTTTTCACATTTGATGCCTACCTTGAAAACTCTGTCACCCATCATCTAAATGCTAGTGTGTTTTTAGTAGTAGTATTCTTTAAAAAACTTGCTGCCTTTTAATAATACTCTTGCCTTTTCTTTTCCATGTAATCTTTCCCAACCTTCTCTCCTTTCCCTCTTCCTAGAAGACTTTCTCTACTGTGACAGCATTTTTAATGCTGTCTACTGGATGCAGTCAACTACCCCAGCCACTATCACACTGGACACTAATGTAAAGCAAGCAGGGCAACAGTATATAAAGCCATATAAACAGGAAGAAATAAAACATAAATCTTCCTTGTAGAATTGAAATAACACATTTTTAAATGCTGGCTTTTATCTTTACAGTATTATTTGTTAAGTGATGTTCATGAAAACTAAGCAAACGACGAGATCATTATTTAAGAGAAAAAGAAGAAAATCAATCATTTTTTGGTGACACTCATTAATACTTCTTCTAAGGTCTCAACTATTCAAGCAACTATCAGCCTAGGCTGCTACAGGCAAACTTAGTTGAATCCAGATTGATTCAAGTCTCAAGTTACTAGTACTTGAAGAAGTCTTCAAATGCCTACAACCACAACAAATCTCAGCATTCTGTTGTCCTAAAATATTCCCATGTTCATTTTGGTACCTAAACATACATATCTCAAACCAAAGTTTTAAATTTTCCCATCATTAAGCTTACATTAAAAAACACATGCACAAGCAGGATACACTGAGTGTATATTATAACCAGGTGCTATTTAAAGCTATTCTGGCAACTGGCCTGTTCTCTGACTTCACCTTGAGAGAGGTGGCACACTGAACTGTACTTGGAACACCCATCTCCTCCAGACCCACATTCATCTCAGACTTACTTCTTCTCCTGCGAAAGGACTACTGCCACCTGTGTGGATTAGGTTTTAGATGGAAAATCCTCCACTTTTTTGTTTTCCCGTATGAAGGGCAGAGGTGCGATTAACAGCTATATTCAAATTTGACCTGGCAAAGCCTGGGCAGTTATTCACCTTAATGAAGAGACTTTTGGGGCCCCTTGCTTTTCCTTTGTTTTTCAAACATTTTTTGTTCCTCCAAGTGGTCCCTTCCCACTGCTCGGTATGTAAACTGTGCTGCTTCCAGGAATGTGGCAAGTGTTCACATAAACAGGTGGTGACAACACTAATCTCCTCAAAGGCTTTGAAAACTGTATTGTTTTTCCATATAAGAATGAAGTTACTGCACAGTTTGTAGAGGCCACTCATATAAAATGTGTCTTACAGGCAATTACTACATCCACTTTCATCTCACAACTGTGGAGAGTTACCAGTTGATAACCTGGGTTGTTTTTTTTCCATTAAGACTTAGAGTAATTCATAAAGGCACTTCCTATACTGTCTAGCTAGGAGAAGTGCTTACAAGCCTTTTTCTCTGCAACCTTTTGTATTCACAGATTTCTCTATCATTCCAGAAGGATAAATTTAATTACTAAAAGTTTGATCAGTATGTCTTTTACTTAGATGAAAATGTTTTGATCTTTAAACCTAAAAGCAAAATTCACTAACTTCACTAGCAAATATAGTTGGTTTGGAAAACCCTGTTATAATAGCATGATTTAAACTTAACAGACAGCCCTCATTCTTGTATCCTAAAGATATCAGTTGAGTCTCCTTCCCAAAGTATCGAGGAACTAAAGCTACAAAGATGAAGATTAAACCAACAACAACCAAACAAAACCTCTGTATGGTTACTGCCCTGTAAACCATGACTTGATGGCACTAGCTCAAATTGAACTTTGCTCATGTCAGCTCTTTTCAGACCTTTCAAATGTATAGAATTTTAGGTTGAAACTTAGCATACATTTTGAAAAGTGTTATCTTAAAAACTTTGCATAAAAAATAGACCTTGTATACTTAACACATGTGTTAACACCACTCTACACCACCAGGTTTTCATATGGTAGCAGTCTTTTTTTCGTAAGTCCAAGATATTTTACCAGTCCTTTCAAGGCACACCAGTGCACTGTTTAGTAAGAAAAAAAGCGATGTTTGTCTATACATTTATAGCTCAAAACATATCCTTCTGTCAGTTTACACACTCATTTCTAATCTCCAACTTGCATATAGGACAGAAAGGCATTTCCTACAACCACTGTGTTTTCTCCTTCAAAATGTAATCACTTTGCCTGGCACTCAACTCTGCTTCTTTTACTGTTAATCTTGCCATGACGGTGACAGACCCAACAAGGTACTCTTTTCTTTTTAACTTCAAATAATGAGATTAAGATACCAAATATGTAAAGTGCCTCAATTTCTTCCACTTCCAATAAAGGAATTCCTCATTTACATTCAAGACACACAGTCTTTATGTGTTCCTACTATGACCACCTCACTCCCAGTTCAGCTGCTTTCCTCACATTTCAACTGCAACTTTATTTCCCCAACAACTCAAGAGTTTATATAACCAAAGCAAAAACTGGAAACATGCACACTGCAAGTGATGTGAACCTAGCTGTTGTTCAATATCCTAACAAAACATCTTCCAAATAATGAAACTCCATTCTTCAGGCTACTTTAACTCTACTTCAGGCCTAATCTTACAAAAGGACAGGAGGAAAGCCAATAACCCCACTTGGCAGCTCAACTGACCAATTTAACCAACCCAAGATCAGAACTGATTGTTTAGGCAAGCTTTTTGTTGTTGGGGCTTTTTTTTTTCTCCTGGAAAACACTGCAACATTTTTACTAATTTTCTCTTTTAAGTAACAGCTACAGCTTTGCTAATATTCTCTGCAAGTGGCAGGAAAAAGGAAGCATTTGTCATTGTAAATTCTGTAAAGAGAAAAATATTTTGTCTGCTCCTAAGTGCACCAAAGTTTTTCCTTGTTCATTGATCTCTGCATCCATTGTGTTTCACTGAAAAAAAAATGTGCCTGTTGTTCAAACAAAGGGAAGCACCAGAGAGCTCTTAATAGAGCCTCTTCTTATAAAAGAGTGGATCATGTACAGAGGCGGAATTCGAAGAGCTCTTCTCAATGCCAAACACCCACAAGAGATGCCAGAACATTTTCTAGTGTATATCAGAGCCCAGGCTGAACCAGATAACCTCCACATGTAAATGTGGAAATGACAATGCCAGTTGTTAAATATGCTCTATGAGTTTTTTGATAAGCATGTCCTTCTACTGCTTTAAGATTTTCAGCTGCTGCAAGACTAAGCTCAGTGCAACTTCCCTGTTATCAGAAGTTATCAGCATCAGAAGTCATCACTGCACCACTTATGAGCTTACCAGCTGTAGCATCCCTCAACCCACACATAAACGTGAAGTTGATTATTAATACAGCTGGCAGGGTCTTCCAAAACTGCAAGATTACTACACAAGTACCCATTTGTAACTACGCTAGGCAGACTACTGTGTGTAAGCTTACTGCGCTAATCTGTCATTTTGCTTTCATTGGGATTTCTTCCCGAGAGCGATAAATCTCAGTTCTTGTTCCACAATAAAACCCACCAAGGCCAGCATCTTGATAAGGAGCTTCACACTCACTGCTGTCATGTGAGGCAGGTTACCTCGGAAGCATCAAGCCCTCCAGAGGGGACACAGCCCCGTTTGGACCCTCTGTCCACACAAACACAGCTCCCAGCCCTGCTTCAGGGATCCCTGCTGCAAATCACACCTCCTCCTTCAGCCTCATGAAACCAAACACACTGAGCAGCACCACCGACCGCAAGTAGCACTGATTACGGCGTTTCCCACTTCCCTCGCGGACTTTCCTTAAAAACCCAATGAGCGCAGCTTTTACTACTATTATTACTACTGCCATCATTATTTTTTACACACGAAATCGGCCTCGTCTTTCCAGCAGTGAGTCTGCATTTTCCTTGCTCGCCGCTCCTTTTTAGGCATCCAAAGGGAGCAAGTGCCCAGCCCAGCCCGGCCGCCCCGCCCGGAGCGATGGCCGGGGGGTGCCCCGGGGGGCTCGGAGCCGCCGGCGGAGCGCACGGAGGGGAGGAGCCGCCGCCGCTCGGGGGAGGGCAGCCGGCACCGGGGGGAGGCTCCGTTGCCGCCGCCGCCCAGGCTGCCGGCACGGCTCCGTCCCCGCGGCGGTCCGTGCGGCCCGGGCAGTCCTGCCTCCCCCTGCGTCCCCGCCGCTATTCCCCGGGGGACAATGTCTCGGCGGCGGGCGCAGCCGCCCTCCCCGCCCGGTTGCGTGCCGAGAGTAAACACCGAGGGAGAAGGCAGCCTCCATTTTTTTTATCCCGGCAGCCTGTCAACAGGCTCCCCCCCTTCCCCTCCCGATCCTCCACGCCGAGCCCGGCTTCCCAGCCCGGCAGCGCCCGAGAGCCGCTGCTGCCCCGCCTCAGCCGAGGCAGCGACACCCCCTTTACACGGGCTTTGCTTTTTGTCTGCCTCTTTCGCTTCGCCTTAGAACATCCACTTTCCACGTCGCTTCTCCCACCCCTGCCCTGGGCCGCCACCCATCAGCACAGCACCGGCGGAGCGCTGCCTTTTATAGCGGTGTCATCCTTGCCTGCTCGCTCGCCTCGCTCGGGGGCCCGGCCGGCGCAACCGGCTCCCCGCAGCCCTGCGGCCCCGCTCACCCTGCCCGCCTCTCCGACAGCCCGGGCTGCCCGGATCGGAGGCTCCTCCACCCGCCTCCCGCCCCGCAATCCCCGGCGGGACATTTTGGGGGACCGGGCTCCGCCTGGCGCCGGGTGGTTCCGCCCGGCCCCGGTAACGCGCCCGCTACCGGGCCGGCATCGGAGGCAGGATCGCACCTGTCACCGGCGACACCGCCCCGGGGCGGCAGCAGCCCCGCACCCTCCCGGCCGGGCCGCGCCGCCGCCGCCCCCGTTTTCACGCCTCGGTTCTGCCGGCGAGGGTGGCGTCCCGCCCGCGAGTTGCTGTGCCTGAGAATAAGCCCGGCTGTCCCCGGCACGGGACGGGGGGGCTCGGCTCTCTTCCCCGCCGCCTCCCCGAGAAGCGCACGGGCAGTGCCGAGGCGGCCCCGCCGGCGAGAGACGGGCGAGCCTTCCCCGAGGCCACCTGACAAAGCCGGCTGCCCTCGCCTCCTCTCCCGGCTGCGGGGGGAAGACGTCGCTTCCCCAGAGCCACCTTTCGCCGCTACCTCCAGCCGCGGTCTCGCCGCCGGCCCTTCCTCCTCGCTCCCCCGGGACGGGACCGCACTTACCGGATCGGAAGAACGCCGCGATGTCCGCCGAGTCCTTGGCCGCCTCCTCGGCCCCTTCCCCCGCGCCGCTGCCGGCCGTGGTGGCGGCGGAGGTGGCGGTAGCGGCGCTGCTCATGGCTGCTGCTGCTGCTGCGTGTGCCGGCGGCGGCGGCTGCACCGGGCGAGACCCGCCGCCGACCCCACCGCCCCCTCCGCGGATCCCGGCTTCACCTCCGGGCGGGAGCGGCCGTCAGGGCGGCAGCCGGAGCGGGCGAGCGATGCGAGGCGGCGGCGGGCGGCCGCAGCGAGCGCAGGGACATGAAGGTATGTGCGGAATGGCAGCTCCGGGAGCGCCCACCCCCCGCAGCCACCTAGGAGGCGGCGTGTGCATGCAGGGAGTCCGGGCGGGCGGGCGGGCGGCAGCCGGAGCGCAGACAATCGCGGGAGGAGGAGGAGGAGAAGGAGGAGGAGGGCGACGACGACGACGACGGCATGGGAAGGGCCAGCGGTCCGCGCAGCCAGCAGCCGGTGGGCGGAGAAAGAAGGAACGTTTCCAGCCTTTTTTTTCCTATCTTTTTTTTTTTTCCCCTTTTTCCCTTTTTTTTTTTTTTTTTAAGAGGGAGCTAAGAGCGATCCGGATGAGCAGCAGCTGCCCTAGCCGCCGCGGTGCCAGTGGCCGCAGCAACCGCCGTCCTCCATCTTGCCTGGGAGGAGGTGGAGAGTGGGAAGGGGGAGTCGGGAAAGGAAGCGAGTCCCCGCCCGAGGAACAAGGGCGGTGGAGCCGGGAGTGGGGGGAGCTCGGCAGTCTCCGGCTCCGTCCGGCACCGGTCGGGATGGGGCGGGGCTGGTCGGCGCAGGACGTCAGCGCTCCCGCCGAGCCCGCAGCGTACAGGGGCTTCCCGGCGGCTCCCGGAGGCGCGGCTGCCCGCTGGGAGCTGTGGGTTTGTTGTTCGAGGTCGGGGGTTATTTTTGTTCCGTTGGGAGCTTTTATAGGTGGTGCTTCCGACTGGCTTTCGCCCTACTGCCAGCTCGCCGGTGTGCGGAGGTCGGACCGGAGGTCCAGGAAAAAAAAAAAAGAAAGAAAATGCAGTCCGTCCGGCCCGGGGGCGGCGGGAGCGTGGGAAGCGGCGCGTGCCCCGTGCTCCCTCCCGCCGGGCGCCAGGGGCTGCCGGCACCGACGGGCCGTGCTCGGGAACAGACCCCCGACCCCGGTCGGAAGGAGCCTGCTTACCTCTAGAAGGCACTGGGGAAAAGGGGTACGCAAATTGCTTAAAAAGGTGCCTTGAAGAGGCTTCCGTTATATTGCTGCATGTATGGTGGATATTTTTTCTTCTGTGATTACGGGGACACTTCAAACGGCGCTATGCTATGGACCGGTTCGATTAATATAAAATAAGCGAACAGCTCACGATGGGGAGTGCAGCTGGCTGTAGGCTGTGATGTGAACCGCCACCGTCCTGCTCCTCATGTCAATCTGGCAGTATAAGTTTGCGTCCAGGTAAGGTTGAGGAGAGGGTGGCAGAGCAGGAACCGTAGCAGTTGCACAGCTCGGTGAATCTCAGTAACACATCTCAAATGCTTGTGGTAAATAGTAAATTGTTAGTGCACTTGAAATGCAGAAGTACAGCTTCAGGAATTAAACTCCTGAGCCTTTGGGAAGTATTAAAAGCAAGGTAGGTTCAAGAGAAATGTGTCTCATGGAATCACTGCATATCCTGAGTTGGAAGTGACTCAAAAGGATCATGCTAGGATCCTGTACATGTCCTGCACAGGACCATCCCAAGAATCCCACATATGCCTGACAGTGTTGTCTAAACACTTCAACTCCAGCAGGCTGTTGGCTGTGAACACTTCCCCGGAGAGCCTGTTCCAGTGCCCAACCAGCCTCTGGGTGAAGAACCTTTTCCTAATGCCCAACCTAAACCTGCCCTGACACAGCTTCAGGTCATCCCCTCAGGCCCTAAAGGAATCCTGACCGGTTCTCTTAGTTTATCACAGTCAGATGATGAGGAAGTCATCCGCAAGGTTCCCAAGGTTTGTGTTTATCTGAAATTGTACAGCTTGATGAAAAACCTTTTGTGCAACTATGCCTGCCCTAATTTCTCTTACAGAAAAGAGATTAGTTTGACTGAAAAGATTTTTTTTTTTTAATGTTTCTGACAGCAGGCACAGGAAAGAGTTCCAAATTAGCATCCCATTGGCAGAAGTGGTTGCAACGTGACTTTCTTTCTAGCTGGCACCATCCACTTAACAAAAAACATGAATGGGACAAACGCTGCTGTTCCCTAGCAAGCAGTGAGTTGACCTAGGAGTAGGAATAGGATATTGTATATTTGCCCAGAAAAAAAAAAACAACCTGTGTAAAAATATGAGAAAATTGGGTAACTGCATGGAAAGAGTTAATACAATGAGTAAAGAAAAAAAAAATAGGAATCCATAATTTAAGCTTTCAGTGGCTAGAGAGCAAGAAGTGCTTGAGATTACTTGTTTTCCAAATTTGAAGTAAGATTTCAATATACTGTGTAACACTGGAAAAAGCTTTAGAAGGGTTTTCACCAGTTGTTGAAGACACTGACTTTCCATTTTCAACTAGTTGCTCATCCAGCACTCTGTACAAATTGTAAGTGGGTGCTAAAAAGGCAAGGTTAATTTGAACAATTTTGAAGGCTGTATGACTCAAGTTTCCTCTGTCCCTTCCATCTGCTGAATTGCAAGAGATGCTGCGTTTGCTTTTTTCTTAGTACGTGGATGCCCTGAGCCATGTCCCCCACTACAGGAGCCTTTCATCACCGTGAAAGTGATTGAGACAGACTAGTTGTAATTTGAGTTCTTCACCAGCAACGAAGGTGGCCCTTACAGAAAATCCTTTGAGAGCCAGAAATGCTCATATGCTCTGCAGCATTCATAAGGATAGTAGCAATACATGGTGTTCATGCTAATATTTCAGGATGCAATATTTACTGAAAGGTAAGTTACAAGAGACAAAGATAGGGAAATGACAATATGACAAAGTTACTTAACACTCTATAATAAAACAAGGATTTAATTCACAGTTACTCACCTTAGGTATCAAATACCAGATTTAATATTTTGACATTAGGAAATTAAGTTTTTAGTCTAGTTCTTGATCATTTTAGGCTTCAAACTAAAACAAACAAACCAGGTAGGAATTGTCTATATGGAGAATGTTACACGTTGGAAAGTCATGTGAATTTGAAAGCCTATCATTTTGGAATAGCCATATTCTCCTCAACTCATACTTTGCTTATCACAGTTTTTGTCAGCCCACAAGTGTTTTTGCACCAATTGCAATGGTAAATGCAGGAAAGAAAAAAAATGTTCATGGTGTAAAAGATACTTTGTGGGTAATGTGACCTGTGAAATATCAATAGTGTTAAGGCAGAGATTCAAATGACAGTTTTAGATTGTGTAATAGGGGTTTTAAACCTTAATGATGTGCAAGTTCTGTGCCTAATTTCTCTCTATATATAAATGGTGTATATATGTACATATAGATACATTTAATTTTGTGTAAGCACATTGTTTAAAAATATTTATACCCCAATAAAATAAATACCCAAAGGGAAGTGTGGTTTCATTTGAATGCCCTTTATTTTTACTTATGTTGTGTCTAACTGTGGTTGAATGGTCACTCTGAAATCAGTATGCCAAACACAAAAAACTTTATTCCTGTCAAAGAGGTGTCTTGTGAGGGAAGAAGCTTGCCCAGAGCCTAGCCTTGTGTATCCAGGCTGAGAAGTGTCACATGTCACTTCATGTTTCATCCCTAAAGGAATTTGCAGACTTGATATTTCTTGAGTTCTTTTCCTGCAGTATTTGCTTCCCACTTGATCAAGAAAACAGTGAAGATTCCCCCTTTTCTGTAAGATGTTAAAGAAAGCAGGGCGAGTTTGATACAAAAATCACATGTACAAGCTTTCAGGAGAAGTAAACTAGAAACTCTTCAGTTTAGGCAAACTAGGAGACAGGAGATGGTGCTGACTTGGAGTCATCAGTCAGAGTTGTCTTCTTGCTTAGAAAAAGAGTCATGGAAAAAGAGCCTTCAATTATGTAAAAAAACAAAAACCCACACAACTACAAAACCCACCCAACAACTAGATTTTTACAATGGAGTTCCCTTGTTGTTTCACAAGCTTCACTATTCATTTCATAAACCAAAACACAGAACATATAGGATGGTGTGGAGACAAGACTTACACATGGAAAACATTGTAAGGGAAAATACACATGGGCTTCAGGCCAGCCAGCCTCTAAGAAGTGTTTCTTACAACCCTTATTTTTCTGCAGCAGGCTTTTGGGGGACTCAAATCTATAAAACAAGATATAAACACTTATGGTAAGCAATAGAGAAGGCCATATCAGGTCCTACTGTGCTTTTAAGATGATAAGGCTTCTTTCAAGTTTGTAGCAGTTAAGGAAAGCAATCAGAGTTATTAATGTGCACCACCTCAGAGTTGCTATCTGGTTTCTGATCTAAATGGTGCTTGCATTACAGCAACATTCGTCAATTTCAAATTATTCTCCAAGCACACGATGTATCTCTTCTATCTGTAGACGAGCACTGAGGCATTTTCAAACCGTTATCATTATTATTGCCCTCTTTTCCACAGAAAAATCCAAGTCTTTTTGAAAAGTTGTCTTGAGCAGTATTAAGCCTATATCCTTCCTTATCCTATAAAGTCAAGTTCTCGTTTCATTGTATGACTTTTGGCAGCTTTTGGAACTATGTTTACTGACCTTTTTTTTCTATTTTTCTGCAAAACTAATTTTTTTTTAGCAGATGATGTACCTATTACCTATGTATTGTCAGTCTAATTGAAAATATACAATATTTGACACATACAAGCTTGAAAAGTGAGCCCATGGTAATCTCGAGTTTTAACAAGACCAAGTGCAAGGTGCTGCTGGTCAGTATCAACCCAGACTGGGGATGAACAGATCCAGAGCAGCCCTGCTGAGAAGGACTTGGGGGTGCTGATGGATGAGAGGCTGGAGATGACCCAGCCATGTGCACTCCCAGCCCAGAGAGCCAAACGTGTCCTGGGCTGCATCCAAAGCAGTGTGGGCAGCAGGGCAAGGGAGGGGATTCTGCCCCTCTGCTCTGCTCTGCTCTGGTGAGACCCCACCTGCAGTGCTGCATCAGCTCTGGGGCCACAGCACAGGAAGGACATGGACCTGTTGGAGCAAGTCCAGAGGAGGGACACCCAGATTATTAGAGGGATGGAGCACATCTCATATGAGGAAAGGCTGAAAGAGTTGTGTTTGTTCAGCTTAGAAAAGAAAAGGCTTCAGGTGACCTAAATGGGGCCTTCCAATACTGCAAAGAGACTGCAAGAAAGATGGAGAGAGTCTTTTTACAAGAGCACATAGCAACAGGACAAAGGGAAATGGTTTCAAACTTCAGCAAGAATAGACTTAGATTAGATATGAGAAAGGAATTCTTTACAGCAAGGATGGTGAGGCACTGTAACAGATTGCCCATGGATGTTGTGGATACCCCATCCCTGGAGGTGTTTAAGGTCAGGCTGGTAGAGCTCTGAGCAATGTGATCTAATGGAAGGGGTCCCTGCCCATGGCAGAGGATTGGAACTAGATGGCCTTTAAGGTCCCTTTCAACCCAAACCATTCTATGGTTCCATGATTCTTACATTTCCTTATAATCTTAAAGCAGCACTGCCAGCCCAAGCCAGGACATAACAATTCACAGACATTCTTAGCACCTACAAGGAGAGGCTTATTACACCTAAGTCAAAAAAATGTAAAGGGTCAGTATTTGATGGTAACTACAAATAAACTTTTACTACTTACGTGGTCATGACTGTCAAATCTTAAGCAAAGAATTGAGCAGGTTTTTAATAGCCTACAGACCGAGTTGTGTGTTTTTGCATATCGCTTACCAAAAATACTAACCATCCTGATTTTATTTATAACCAAACTGGTTTTTTTTTAAATTCTCACCATTTCAATGATGTGCTATCTCTATAAAAATCCAGCTCCCAGTTCTGCTATGTGGCATGTACTAACTTGTCAATGTCAAGGACACTTACGTGTAGAAATTGTACCAGACGTCTGATGTTCTATGACTTTTGGTTGTCTATATGCCATCTGTTCACTAACTTCACCCTAACAGTGTTTGGTTTACTGTTTACACTTAGGCACGCATAATTCCACATTTTTGTGCAATTAATGGAGCTGAACCACTCGACTGAATCTCAGACAGGTCATCCTTTTGCCTCTTCTATCCAGGTTTTCAGAAGCGCTTGTTCCCTCCATCAGGAAGTATGCAAACATGGAAATGCACACACACATGCACATCCTAATTTAAGATTTTCTGTCACTAACATTGACAGTCATACTGGACTTTCAAAGAGTACTTTGCTTTTTGTCCAAAATTTTCTGGGCAGAAATGTGTGCCATGCTTCAGAGGCTTTGTGAAAGAATTGAACTTAGTGTGCTTGGTTGAAAAAAAGGTGCACATTCATTACAAGATCACAGCCTAGAAGGTATAAATCCAGAAATCCTAACAGTAGGCCAATGCATGCTAAAGCCTCTATCGGTGATTCATTCCTCTTTTTTTCAATCAGTTATTTACTAGATGGCATGACCTCTTGTTCTGCTTTTAATAAACTCCCCTTTAAACATTCTGCAGTGTGTTACTCACTCCATATCAGATGAAATTACATATTCTTGATCATTTTACATTGTCATCCCTGTATTTTTGAAGATTGGTTTTTGATATGGCTCGAGGTAACTAAAGAAGAGGGATGTGATTTTTTTTCCCTGGACAAGGAGACTGGCACCAAGCGTTGACTTCATCTTAATTGATGAGTTGTTGAATACATCTTCTCCATTGTTCTTTATCTTTAAGAGCATTTTAGGAAAAAACTCAAGAGAAAAATTCAGTATTTTCTCTTTATTGATGAATTTCACCTTCTACTGTCTCACATGTTAACCTAGTTTGAAGTCTTTGTAAGTTTAAGTTAAATTGGGCTCCAACAATCCAGACCAACTGAAACAGTGAAGAGTTACCATGACAAGTTTCAAAGCAAAAGCTGTAACAAAGTTTTTGCTTCCACTCCAGAAAGTATAAAGAGCTTAATGTTGTACATATTTCCTTCTTAGGCTTCCAGATTTTTGCTTCCCCAGTTTCAGCTCTTTAAACTAAGCACCTGAATGGTGCAACCTGCTCAGTGGCTTGTGCCATGTGACATTATTCCCATTGTTCTGAGTGTACCGTACTGCCAAAACTCTTGGTGTACAAACCACCTTAAGCCCCAGAGGAAAGCTTCTATATCATGCCTGGCATCCTCCATGGATCTGCCTGTTTCTTGCTCCTGTTCAAGAGATGTAATAGAAACAAATGTTGCCAACGGCAAGGTGCGCCTCATCATGCTTATGTTTCAACAATTATGCTATCAAAAATGTGTGTGTGTATGATTACTAGCGGAGAATATTCCAACCTGAGGACATTTTACGCATTGAAGGCATCAGTGGTATCTTATTTGATCATGATATACAGACAATTTGTGCCAGAACAGTCTCTGCCCTCCATGCCAAAAAAGCATTAGCATGTCCACAGGAAAAAAAAGTACAGAAAAAATGTACCATATGTGTCTTTAAACAAAGACCACTGTTTTGTATCATCATGATGGAAATTCAGAGAACTAGGTCACCAATTAAGCTAAGCTATTACACCAGTGATTGCCAATAGATCAGCAGACAGTCTTACATTTTGTTGCTTATTTATACCAAGAGTTTTGACACACACTGTATTACATTTATGAGAAAACTCTTCACTTAGTATCAAAGCACTGTTAAGTCCAGTTGACAATTACCCTTCTGCCTTAACAGTAATCATCTGTTAATTGTACTGGCTTGCCTACAATTATTTGTCAAAATAGTATTCAAGATTTGGCAAAAAGCAGCATGAAGAGCCATACGTAAATTAGAATGTTATAATTTATGAGCCTAAACAGAGTGAAAAGTCAATCAAAAGTGAAGCTTAAAACAAATGGCATTCTGTTTAAAGACTTATCTCCCAGAAGAGGTCATTTAAATCAGTTCCACTGCTTGTGTACTTTTATGCGTGTAACTTCATCTGCGTGCTGGTTTGGAGTTGCCCAGTTTGGAAAGCATCTTGGATGTCTATGCCTGTATCACTTCTGTCAATCAATATCTTGTAACAGGGATTGAAGGAATTTGATTACTTGCTCATGCAACAAACAACCCAAAAATGCATAGTTTCTTTTCTGTATGCAGAAGTGAATTGCAGTTCGAGTAATTTAAAAATGACAATTTAGAAAAATATTTACAATACTTTTGCATCCAGTGCTAGGGAGCTAGTTTTGTAGCAATCTATGTAATTTGTAAGTTTGATGTTTTTATATGACTTAAGTCTTCATAGGTTGATGGTTCCCCAAGAATGTGTTCAGTTCTTGCTGACCTTTTTCTTTGAAAGAGGAGTATAAGATTTTTAGCCGGGTGTTATTTACAATTGGACCTTGAGTTTAACAGGTTCAATTGAGAGCTCACTAAAGAGATACTTCTAAAAGATACAGGATTTTCAGCCAGGGTACTTGTAAACACACTCTGCTGCAGTGGGTCAAGACTGTGTGAATGCCCAAACAGATCCCCTAATTTTTTTTTCAATTGGAAAGAACAGATTTGCTCAGAAAAAGGCTTTCCAAATTTCCAAGGAGACTTCTTGAAACCCATGGCATGGTTCCACCCATCACCACCTGCTGCTGCAAGAGGTGACCTCAGGCAAAACCACCACATTTTTCAAACATGTTTATTTATCTCTAGGTATACACATTTATAATGACTTCTCCTTTCCCTTGGTGTTATCAAGGCTTTGTCTCCAGTTCGGTCTGTTTAGCATATCCTTAACTTTCTGCAGATATTTCACTACATTGTCATCCTTGCTGATTATGCTATTAGCTAGACAGTACCAGTGGATGTTATTCCTGACATAGCTTAGTCTTAAAATGAATTTTGTGATAAGTTGCTAGCCTTGCCTTCTTCCAGGAGTTGCTGCAATGGAAAAGAACTGAACGATGTGGAACAAAGTTTTCTAGTGTTTCCTTTACACATAATCAGGAAGTTAAATTCCTTGCCACGCCTGGGAAGCCACTTGGCTTTCAGCAGCAAAAGAGCAGCAGCTGCAGCATTGCTCTGTGGATAGAGGGCAGTAAATAAGCTGGTTTTATTTTTTTCTATCCTCTCCAATTTTTCAGTTATAAGACAAGCCCTCTTTTATTTCCCTTCATCCTACTTTTTCCCATCATAGTGGTAAGCTAATTGAGCAAAAAGCAATGGTTGCCAGCACTTTGCTCTTCATGTGCTTACTTTCTCATATTTTCTATTTAGCAGCTGATTTCACAGACAGTTCCACTTTTCTATATTTAATTGAATAGACTACTTGGAGTGGAAGCTTTGGCCATAACAGTGTTAAGTTTTTGATATTGACCCTGAAAGGTATCCAGCACATACTGTTATTGGCATGTTAACCCCAGCTGGAACCAGCTGCTTCCTCAGATGTTCAGCCGTTGGGAGACCATTCAGGACCCATGGAGTCACTTGGTGTTCCACATTCCCTCCAGGGTCTCAGCTGCTGTTTCTAAAGACAGAAATGCAGAAGGACTTCAGCTTCCAAGCCTTCCTAGTTCGTAGCCCCTTTGCCAATACTTGTACACACAAGTGAACACATCATCTGTGCACGCTTTCATTCCAGAATAAAGGGCTGTTCAGTTTGTACATGAAGCAAGTTTACAGATCACGTGCTCAGCATGGCTTATGCTGTATCCCCACCTCTCAATCCGCACAGAGAAGGAACAGATAATGTGGGATAGGAGCTGTATTCATTGGCAGGACTCCCAGGAAATGCCTACAAACTTCTGGATCTTAGCATAATTGTAGGATACAAGCTATTTTTGCATTTTTCTAAAATGATTCTGCCCCTTTTGTTCAGATTAATAACCCCAAAAAATGCTTTTACAGGTAGAAAACTGTATCCAGTCATTCCAGTTGTCATTGTTATTAGTATACAGACTTGAAGTTTCACCATGTCACTCAGAGGCGGGAAATAACTTTTTGACAGTAAATCTCCAGTAATAGTGCAGTCAGATCAGAAGCATGTGGGATGCCATAGAAACCCATTTCAAATAATTTGCTAAGCAAATGTTTAAATTTTTATTTAAATACTAGAATTTAAATTATCAATACTTCTTAGTGAAAGATTTCATGTTAGGTCTCAGGAAATACTGACTTGAAATTTTGCTTTTCTAATAACATGCCTAGATTTCTTTCCTATTTACTGCTTTCACCTAACAGAAGTATTTCTGGCATGACACCCATCAACTCTATTGGCTCAGGTGGTCCCCTAGACTTAAACAGTTGTCCATTAGATTTTGGAATCTGCACAGCTTTTAAGAAGGTTTTGATTTGTCATGACTGCAAAGATGTTACAGAAGTGCCTTCCATAGGAACTACAGCATGTACCACAGCTCATATGCTGCCTTGTCTTAGTAGCATGCAGTGAAGATTAGGCTCAAATTGTGTTCTCTAGCCAAATATGAAATTTTACTATCTTCATCATACCATGGAGATTGCATGACAAACAACAATTTCATTGCAAAAGCATCTTTTCCTTGTCTGGGTATATTTCAGCTACATGTTGCTCCAAGATCTCTCTGCTCATTTGGAACATTCTTCATAAACTTTGGTGGCTGTGCTGAGCCACAAATGAATACCACTGTTATCCCAACCTGCCCTGATATTTTGTTAGAAAGAACCCCATTCATTTTGAACTTGCTGAAATTCATACTGCATTTAGTCACTTTTCTTGCATTCCATATTTGTCTGTTGTTGGAATTTGATTACTTTGAATTATGTCTATTTCTACTGTTGTTTGCCAGGACTAACTTCTAAGCTTCTGTAATAATGAAATGTTAGGCCTGGCATCAATGCAAAATAAAAACTATTGTTATGTTACAAGAGAGAAGCCAATCCAGTCAGCCATCTTGTAGGTAGAATTCATTTTATTAAAGTTTTAGTTCACAGAGAACTAATAATTTCTGAGTTAGCTGCTGTTTTTAGTAGGGTGAATATCAAAAGATATTACACAGGTCTGACAAATCTATCATACCATAAAAATATTTTCTTCCTTTTGAGGGAAGGTGATGTTAGGCTGTAAGAATATAGGATTGCAACACCTTCAGGAGAAGGTCTACTGTGATCCTACTTTCACCAGCACTTGTCACTTGGGGACTAACTAGAACACAGATGAATTTTTATGATAAAATTACAGTGCAGTGTACTTTAGTTACATTACTCATTAATTCCTTTATTTATATAAAGTCAATAGCTTAACTTTTGTCAAATTTCATGACTTGCAAGGTAGTAATCATGTGGCTTTATCCTTTTGAGGTGAAAAAATGTGTGAAATCATTTTACTCTGTACTAAGATATACTATGTGGATTATAACTTCTCACAAACCTTCAATTTCTGTGCTTCACCATGGTTTACATTTTTCACTGTGATATCTTGTGCTGTATTTGATGAATGTAACTGCTATTTAACATAACTATTCTGTTTTAAAAGTGTTATATATAACATTTAAAGATGGAAATACTTACACTGAAGCTTCAAAATATCTGTTGAGCTTTTTTATGGGCTTTCCCTAATTATGTTATCAAGACCAATAATGAAGCATTCAAAATAATTTCCTATCTCTGTTAATGAAGATTTGTATACGAGGAGATTTTAAAAAATGTATTCCTTAGTTTTTTAGTAAAGTAAAAGCAATCAAGCTTTTGTTCCCTTTATGCCAAATTTTCAGTACTAGCTTTAAGCCATCAGCTCTCTCCAACTGTGATTGCTTTGGCAGGACTAAAATCTAGTTTTCTCCTTTTTCATATATGATGAAATAAATTAACTCCTTCATCAGTCATCCATGAGGCATATCTGTTCAATGTAGTACATTTAGAAACATTATTTTTTCTCATTGATTCATTAGCAGTATTTTTATTTCTAAATGATGTTCAGAAAATAGTTATATCCTAAATATTAATATTTTCATTTATCTAAGAATATTAATATTTCAATGCATCTGAGGCTATTAATATCCTCACATATCATAAGCTTTTTGGGTTGTATTAGTCCACATAATAAACTATCTTGTGATAAAAATGAATACTGCAAACATCCCAAAGAAGGAAATTTTGCTGTTTTTAATATTGAGATTTTGTGAACAAGGCCAGTCAGAGCAATATGAAGAGAAAAAAACAAAACTACTCACAAAAGTGTTTCTGATGGAGGACTGTGGTGACAGCAGAAAGTGAGGACCATCAGCAAAGATGCAGAACTGCCTCAGAAGGCTGTCAGGAGGCTTTTCATAACACACTTACTGAGACAATTTAATAAGTGGATGGGAAAAGAAGTAGGGAGAAAGGGTAGTTTGTTGTGCTGGAATTAATATGCAACTAACTGATATCCATGTTTTCTCTAAAATGAATAATTAAAAATGACAAAATTATCTGTGTTTTTTCAGTGACTGATGACTTCCATGTGAAATTGTGAGCAGCATGTTTACAGTGGAAGGTTTATTTTCTGTTCACCAAGCACAAGACATGTGCCTTAAAAAGAAAATGAAATGTAGTCCTCTGTCTTGTTTCAGAGAGCAGGAGAGGCCAAGCGCTACACAGAAACAAAATAATAGTTTTTCCTATATTGGAAGTTTCATTCTGGCCTCATAGTGTGTCATACACCCTAAACCACAAATATTGCTATCCTTTAACATATATATGCATTGTGACTATTGTATCTGTGTGTGATAAAAGTTAATTGAAAAACAAAGTAGGAAAAGGGGGTATCTTTGATCAGATGAGCTGGAAAAGCCAGACAAGGTTTTGGACACACACATTCCTCAAACCAGCTGAAGTAGTTTTTTTTGCTAGCAACATTAGTTGGCTTAAAAAGACTTTCATCTCATTAGAACCTGACTTTCTCTTACACACTTAGAAGAAAATCATGGCTACAAAATGTTATGCAGTCCGTAAGTTCTTTCTTGTGACTGGTTTTGAACATAATAATTTTAATTAAAGAGGTTGTTTTTTTCCCTTTTGCGTTAGAGAAAATTGTAGAGGTAAGAGTCCTTCTCACTCTCCCCATACCATTTACCACAATAAACTGACCACGGTTGCTGTTATCATTCTCTGTATATTAAATGGTCTTAAATTTTTACATGCATTCCTATATGTACAATATTAAATTGTGATTTGTGGTCAATCTATCTAATAAGTTCATGTAACAGAAATATATTTATTGCCACTTTATAACATCCTTACCTTATAGTTGCACAAAAATGGGAATTTATTACATTCAGCTTGGTGAAGAACTAAGTTTTAGATTTTCATAAGTTCAGGTTTTGGCGAATTTTTTTTTTAGTTCTGATTTGATAATACCAACAAAGTAAGAAACCATATAAATAAAAAAACAATAAAAAGGACTAATTTAATTAGAAGTATAGACACAAATTTGTACTTATATAAACATATAAAGTTTGGGAAAATTTTGAACAAATATGCATAAGCAATAAAATATTTAGTTCCTTGGGAGTGTGTTCTAAATTGGAAGACCTCTGAAGGTACCTTCCAATTCTGTAATCTTATAGAATGAAATGCATCATTAAAATGTTTAGACCTCCCTGCACATGCATTAGTCTAAGTAACTTATGAATATTTACAATTCACTAGTCTCTCCCTTTCAAATTGGAAAGAAACTGAGTACATAGCAGTGGTCTTAATGTCGTACCTTTCTTCCTTCAAATCAAATATGATTGCAACAGAAGTTGAACAATAACTCCTCTTGTTCTTTCTCTTCTCTTCCTTGCTTTATCTTTTCTAATTGCCTTTTACTCTGTGACTTGCTTTTTCTCTCCTTTCAAGGAATTTACCTGAGAATTTTTTTTGCATGGAAAGTAATACTGCACATGCTAACTTGTCCATTTATACAGTAATTTTTATATCAGCATGATTCCTTTTGTAGAATCTTTTCTTTGCTTTAGACTACATTGCTTTGTAAGGAGTTTTAGCTACAGTGAAAAGAGTTCTTTTAATCTAGAACAATCATGGCTGTGGAAAGATTAATGACATTTTAATGGCTGCATATTGATTTAAAAATATCACTATAAAATATACAGCGATATAACTATTCCTATGGACAGAGTCAAATACTTCAACATAGACAGAACTTTCTCTGTTATAGAACTGTTTGGATCAGCTAGCTTTAGAAACCTGAGAACCAGCATATGACTGAATGTGTTTTCATTAATGTTAAATAAATGAATATTTCAGTAGACATTTGTGGGTGTATTTATCTGCAACAACAACAACAACAAAAAAAAGTATCTAAGTATTTAGATTATTTATGAGAATCAATGAGACCCTTACAGGAGATTAAAATGGAGCTTTGAAGCATCAGGCCTTGGCTATAAGTTCAGATAGTGTACATTTAGGTGCTTTCAAGCTCCACTTCTAATTTTAATGCTCTTCTAGATCAGTTTCAGAGTGAGCTGTGCTGTTTATTTTTCTTTCTTAACTGTCAAGTAATTGGGGAGGAGCTGTTTTCATCAACTGTACATGTGCTATGAGACCCTCTGCCTAAATCCTAGGAATGAAGAAACCTTCTAAGCTGCATATAAATTTCACAGCCAAAAATCCATCTGCGTGGGTTGTGTATCCATGTCCACTAGCTCATGGCTCTTTGACCTTTGTAAAGTGAAGGATCATTTTTTGTTTTGTTTTTAATCCACAGACAAGCTTATGAAGATATTATACTGTCTTCACTTAAAATAAAATTAAATTAGTTTAAAATTTATATGTCACTTTAATACTGTACTTTTTGTCCCATTTTCTTGTCCGATTGCCTGGGAATCCATACATAGTATATTCAGACTTTTTATTGTTCTGTTTCTTTTTTCCCAGAGTACCTTTTGATGATTTGCGATCTTCTTGAAGAACCTGAGAGCCACTAATCTTCAAGGACTCTTGTCATCCACAGAGAAGAGAGGCTGAGGAAGGCTCTGTTAGTTGCCTACTTTTGAGGCACTGAGGGGACAATGGGTTGGGAGCAATCATAGTGGCTTCATGGACACCTTTGTCTTTTTCTAGTGAGCTGCCATATTTGAGAGCAGGCTGCAAAAAGATGTCTAAAGAGGTCCAAAAATAAGCTAAGTACCAACATATCCGTAAGGATCTGCCTTTGCTGCCTCTTCTTTAGTTCACAAGAGCACCATATAAAGAGTTGATCTTGTTCGCTGATTACTATCAATATTTGAACACTGCTGAGTTAGCAGCTGTCAGAATATGCTCCTTGCTTAGCTTTTAATTAATGATATCTGAATCATAATAGAGGTAGACGACATCTGATAAGGTATAGATCAAATGGGCACATAAAAGTTTCAGGCAGAGGCAATTTCTACTAGATAGCTAAAGATGCCAGAGATGGATCTTGCACTTTTACCTACCTTTTTATTGACACCATTGAGACCTTGCTGCAGAGCACATAAATCAATACTTTCTTTCATGGCCACAGGAAAGCCACTATTAACTTAGGAATTAAGAACAAAGACTTCCTTACGTTAGTCTTGTGTGGGTACAATATCACTGTAGTGGCAACAGGGAAGAGCTCAGAGAGTCTCATTTTGAAATGGAAACACAATGAGAAGCAGGTCCTTACTCCTCTTGTAGCAAAGAACTGCTTTCTCAAAACAGCTACCTAGACAGCGAACATTAGGGATCTTTCCAGAACTAAAATGTGTCTTCTCTTCACAGTCCCTGTGATGCACACCAGTGCACTTATGGAAATAAAATGCAGGGAGGCAAAATTGGGAAGCTAGTATCAAACCCTACAAGAATCTTAATAGTTGGACTTGGTCAACTATTAGTTTCCCCTCTAGGTTCCGTCTTTCTGCAGCTGATTTCTTCAGGTGCTTTACAAGGCAGAGGATACTTTACCTCCATGATGCGGACTAAGCTCTTGCTTTCTACAAGTGTAGGGTTTGCAGGAAGGCTCTGGTGTGTGATAGCACTCCTGGGCAGCCAGAATTCATGGCAGGGGACTTGGCTGCATAGATGCTGCCATCTTGGACGTGAGCTTAAATATGAATTATCTGTTCTTTCCTGGCAAGTGAAAAGGAGAAGGATGAACCACCTGCATCCATTCTCCTTTACAGTCCCAAAAAGGGATAGTCTTGCCATTTAAAAAGTAGACCCCAGTCTTAAGGACCTTTCAGTAATTTCTAGCATGAGAGCCAAAATAGGTAATGACATTAAGAATTAATAGTGGGATGTTCCCAATGTTTCTTAAGTTTAATGATGGGACCACAAGTGACGATCTGAATTGCAGATGGTAGTGGTTCCTTCCTCTCTGATTTGGCTTTGATAGTTCCTTTGATGTAGAAGAACTGTGAGCTTAATTTGCATAACATTACTCCCACTCTTGTCAGTCTGCTGATGAGATATCTTTATTAAATTTTGACTATTTCAGGATTATTTACATACTTTTTGATTTTATAGTAAGACTCTGCTTTACTACACAGGGAGCCTACTGATGAACATCTGGTACCTTATGAGTTTTGATACTTTTAGTATGGTATTTAAAATTTTGCTCCTGTTACAAATTATTCCACTCCATCAGAAATTACTACCATTCTTAATTGACGTGCAATGTTTTCTCAGGAAATAGCAACTGGAGATGATTAAATGAGTAGCAGATTAAAAATTATGAACAAGTTCAATTGATGAATTTGCCTCTTACTAATATGAACATATTGGATATTTTCAAAACAAAACATGAAAATCCTTCTGTTTTTACAAATTCCCTTCTAACGTTCACTTTTATTCTAACTCCAGCTTTCTTCCTCTCTTTCTTTTGTATAGCAGAATATCTTCCAAAAAAACCCCAAGATTTCTTTTACTGCTGAGCAGAGCAAAAGAGTAAAGATGTGTTTTGAATGTGAAGAAGAACCAATTTTTATAAAGAAAATATATTAAGTTTTTTGAAACTCAGGCATGAAATGCACACACTTACTATTCTTATTTTCCTTAATTTATACAGTTATACTACAATATGACATCACTCAATTCCCTGTTTCTGACACTTTTTTCTCTTCTAGTATTTTGTTCAACCTTGGTTTCAGGCAGCACAGTGAGAAAGATTTAAAAAAAATCCAGATTTGGAAACATATGAAAGATTTCCTTTAATTTGTTTATCATTAGAATCAGTTTAGGAGATGAAGTCTACTTTTTTGCTCAAAAGAAAAAAACAATCCTCAGAGCTGTTCTAATCTGATTTGCAGAGTTGTCCCAAGCACATCCCTGGGACTGGAGAGGGGGAAGGTTGCTGGTGCACCCATGACGAGAGGTTGCTGGTGCACCCATGACATTTTGGAGGCTTCACTGCAATTCAACTAGCAATGAGACCATTACTTGTTCAATAATCAGCCCAATAAAAACTTACCACGAGATAGGGCTTATTTGTCTACAGATAAAAACAAGCATTACAACAAAGATTCTGGAGAACAGCACCACAGAACTGTGAGGTTGCTTTTTTAGGGGGAGCAAGAAAGACTGGTAAAGAAAATTTTGTTGACCCCCCTCCAGCTACAAAAGAAGTTTTATTCTGCCAGACAAATTTGGTAAAAATAAAAACTTTTTATTTTTGTAACTTTTTAATTTTTATTTTAGTTTGCCAATTTGCCTGTCCTTTAAATCAGACTATTTTGAGGCCTGTGAAAATCCAAGAATGAGCTTTACTAATGAGGTTCTTCTTGATAGCAAGAATGTACTGGGCTCACTCTGAAATTTAAAAAAAAAAAAAATTAAATTCCATGATGAAAAGCACCACCTTAAAGTAGAATTTACTGAATAATGCAATGTATTTGAGGAATTAGATATGAAGGTTTAAATCAAAGAATTACACTATTGGCTTGTTCTTCATATTTGTGCTTTGTAATCTGTAGAACATGATCATGTGAAGAGAAAAGCAATTTAGATGAATCTCTAAATGGTACAACTGTTTAGCCTGTGTGATTGATTTTGATTGGAAATATCTCATTTGCTTCTCCCAATGTAACCAATGATTTATAATTTGAGAAATAATATGTAACTAAACATTAACATTTACAATAATTTTTATATATCTGCAATGTCTATATTAGACAGCAGGTTCTTTAATTACAAATTAGGCATAATACTTAATTTAATACACTGTAAAATGCAACACTTTTTAGATTGTGCTTTTCCTTCTTTTAAAAGAACACTAAGAATTTGGAAGGGTACATGAAAAGGATCACTTTTTGTTTGATGAATTGAGCTTATAATAAAATGGCTCCAAAGACCAAATAAAAAATATCTGAGATGGCAGAAGGCAGGATATTAATGTATTGATATCATCTGGATAATAATACAGTATGTTCCTGAACTTAGAGGTTTTCAGAAACTCTGAGAACTCAAATGACTCTGTTTTTCAGGTATCAAAAAGTTATGAAATACATTTAGATTTTAAAAGGCGTACTTAGAAATAGATGATGTGTGCACACACACGCTTGTGACTGCATTGCCCTGATGAAGCTGCAGAATACATCCATAAGGATCAACTCTCTTCTGACAGAACTTCCTCTACAAGGCATGTGTGGGTCTGCAGTACTCCCATGGCAGCTCCACACCTCACAATGCAGGAAACAACAATGCAAAATATGTGTAAACATCTCAGCTGTCCACAGATGCCAGAACATCCCTTGAGGCACTGTGTAGCTTGTTTTCGTGGCTACATCAATACACCAAATAAGGAGGCATAAAGTTTCTCTATGTCACCTTTGCCCTTTTCTTACACCTTCAGGCTAAGCAGAAGCCCAAATTGGTCGCTGCGACATGTTTGCGTTGCGGCTGAGTTCTTTAATACTGAGCACATTCCAAAAACACCTCACTTTTCACTGTTCTCAAGGGTTAATTCAATAAACAAAACACAATAAAAACTACTGAAAAGTCTGGAGCAGGAAGGAAGTTGACTTTTGCTCCTTGGTTTCCCATGCTGCCAGTGTAATAAATTGTCATTTTCAACACAGTGGCTGCAGCAGGCTTAGAATTTAACTTTCTTTTGTTATTTTAAAAATTACTATTATTACTAAGTAATTAGGATTTAACACATCAGTCCTAAAAGCATGAGCCCTTGTCATGGGAGAAGGAGGTGGCCAGAAGAGTTTAATTGCTGATCCACTCATGGTGGGAAGATGCTCTTTTGAAAGTATCCTCCTTTTTGGGTGATCATTGTGGGTGGAGAAAAACACCCATCCTAGAAAACCTGATACCAAAATTGCCTTTAAGGTCCGTAAGGACAGGAATCTGACTTTTTAATTTAAAAGAAAACCCAGTGGATATTTTTAAAACTACCAACAACACCTTATACCAATTTTTTTGGTGCTTTCCAGTTCCTTTGCTCTACCTGGCACTTAAGCTTGTGTATACAAAGAACTTCTATCACTTTCCTCACATAGCTTATTCATCTTCATATGACTATTCTTTCCCTCTTTTTTTTTTTGTATGCTATTTTTGCTATGTACTGTTCACTTCGTTTGCTAAACAGCTAAATGTGTTTAAAAATGTGCATGTCATACTGAAGTATGTTTTTTCCATAAGCATATTCCACCGGTCACTCCATATACTGTGCTAAATCTTTGACCATAGTCTAAATTTTAACTGAAAAGTAGTTCAAGACAATAGTTGAAGTACCACTTAATTGTTTTTAGATGGCAGACTTTATTTTTATGTAGATTTTTCTGGGTATGGGTATGAATAAAATGCATGACAATTAAGAAAATGACACTGATTGTGCTTCAACTTTTCATAGCACTGAATAAATACAGCTTGTATGGTGTTTCTGTGTTGTTTCTCTTTAGGTCTGTACAGGCACACAGACCTGATCTGAGGGTGCTAATTCTACAAGGGGATAATTTTTGAAAGTAGTGTTTTACCTTCTACTCATGCAATTACCAAATTGCTCACTGGGCATTAAACTTTATTTATTTATTTATTTAAGATACGGACTAAATTCATGTTCTTTTTTCAAAATGACTTGTTCCTTTACTGAACAGATTTTTATACCATATGGAAGAGCTGTATCTTCTTGTTACTTGAAAGTTAGGCCTTTGCTTTACCAAGTATTATGTGCCTCTGGGACAGGAAGAAAGCCTGTGCAACAGGTTTCTGCACCCTTGCTGGCGTGTTCAGACAAATTAACTTGTCATGACGAGTTTTCCTTGGTCTTCCCAAGGGGAGCTAGAGGGGTGTGGAGTTCCATAACACCACCTCACTCTTTCTCAGTGGATGTCTTTGATTTGTAGCTATTTGAATGGATTCTTCTTCACACACGTGATGCTCCCTCTCCAATCTCTGCACTTGCATAGACCTCATGTAATGTAAGCCTACACCCTTCTCCTTGCAGTAGGTACAGCCAAAACAGAAAGCTGTTTAAATCTCCCTGGCAAAGGCTCTTCTCAGTCTCACCCACACTGGATGCACATACATGGTCTCCTGGCTGTCAGACCCATCTGTTACGATGGCGTGGTGCCCATCCTCAGCCTTGTGAGATAGATTCACTGCAGCACAGACACAAAGCAAGCTTTGGGTTTAGGGCAGGCTTTCCATACAGTGTGGCAAATAGTGTCTATGATATGGGAAACAACACCTTTGGGCTATTAGCAGCACCGTATGTTTATTTAGCCTACGTGTGTTATGTAGATACACGTCATGGGATATGTGGATACAAAAGACATGAGTCAAAATATTTGCACCTGGAAGCGTAAAATTAGACTCCTATGTATGTATGTCTGTGTAGAGACATAAATATATATGTGTGTGTGTGTGCCCTGTTTTTCAAAGAGCAGAATACCCTGCAGTCAGTCTCCTGTATGAAAACTGACACACACTCACACCTTCCTAAAATTAAACCACTTGCAAATATGCACTTGAGAGACATCCAGCATGATGGGTTTTTTTAGCAAAAGGTTCTCTTTTAGCCTCATGCTTTTGTTGGTTATTTCTGGTACTGCTCTGGATAAGACAATGCCATATGGAGGTGAGAGTTTGAAGAAACAAGCTCAGTCTCCTGAGCACCGTCAGGCAATACACCAATGCCTATGGAGAGAGTGGCATTTACTTGCTGTGGAATTTCTTCTGGAGCATCACTTCAGGAGCACACAGGCAGATTCAAGGTATCTTTTTCAAATAATGGGCTGTGGGCCTCCAGCAAACTTTCTCTTCAGAGTTTTGTGTACAGCTGCTCTCTGTGCACTCTCAGTGTGAGGCCCTCTGACTTGTTGCTGTGTGGGAGGGTGGGTTAGTGTTCGCTGGCAATGTGGGCTCAGAGAGGGCAGTGTGCTGGCAGCACAGCAGCAGGAGGTCTTGCTTACATCCAGGGAGCCTAACAAAGGTCCCTTTGTGGGAGTGCAGCAGCTTCAGAGTACACAGTTTGTCATCAGCAATTATCTGGGTGTCATAACTGAAGATATGCTGCAACACCTACAACCCCGAAACACAGTGTGCCTCTGTCATATGTTTAATTTTTTTATTATTCGTATTTTTAGCTTCCCTTTGCAACAATCTGACTAGGTAAGGGCGTCTCTATACACCACCACATGCAATGGATGTGCAAAGTTCCCCAAGCATGATTAAATGTTGGAAAATGCAAAAGAGTGACTGAGTAAGTGAAAACCCATCCCATATATCTTTCTTTGTATTCATGGTTAGACCTCATAGAATTGTGTGAATTCCTTATTTGAAACACATAGAGGTCCTTTTATACCTTCAGAGTTCATTAGGGACTACTGAATAGAGGAGAATGTCAGTTGGTCACTGGTACTATTTTCAAAATTTTCTCTTGTCCAACATTCATTTAAAAGAAGAGGTTTATCCATTGATTCAGTTAAATACACCAGGGATAGCTACACAGGAGAAGGGACTGAAAGCTCCAATTCACTTTAATTTGTCTATTTGCTTACAATCTGTATTGGAATGCAGTACCAAACAGACAGAAGTTTTTTATTCATGAACATACTCTTTGACCTGAGTACATTTGAAAATACACATTTAGTTCTGAGACCAGACTGGTACAAGTTCTGGTTCCAGTGAAAGACAGGCACAACTCTTTGTTATAAAAACATTGCAGAATGAATTTCTTTGTGGGCTTAGTGTGACAGAAAGTGGAAATATAAAATTCTGTGATTCACACCACAGGGGCATTGACTCCTCTTTGACATAGTCAGTGGGCTTCTGCTCAGCGTGTGCTGTTGGATTGAGCTGTTCTGATGGGGCTGATGTTAAACAAATGCTAAATCTCTGCATACTCAGTTAGGGCTGGTGCTTGAGTGTTTTGCTGATTCATGCCTTAAGAGGGCTAGCAATCCAAAGAAATGAACACAGTAAATTAAGAAAACACGGAAGAACAAGCATACAGCATAAAACTTCAGCAGATATGGCATTTAACAACACCAGCTCTGCCTATAGCCAAATTAATGGCAGAAAAACTTAGTGTGGTGTTGATTTGGCAAGGTACAATTTTGTTTACAAACTCAACACATAGGCAAAACCCAGGTAAACTCTAGAGTCCAGTTCACACCTTTGGGATACCATTTATACTCTCAACTCTAGTGATCTAGAGGACACATAGGTTTTAGCAGGGCCCAACCTACCACAACTACCATATGAGACTTCTCAACCCCACCTTGATCCTAAGCAATGGATTCGCTGTGTGGTCATGCATTTGCTTCAGATCTGGGGCAAAATTGTTCATCCTCAGCTGAGTTGATGCCAAAACATCCTCATCCTGCCCCCCTTACCATGCAGGGCCTCTAGAGCATTCCTTTGCTCCCCAGGGTTAGGAATTAGTGAAGCCTTTTCTGTTTGGGTGATCAAGTGGGTCCTTCTTCACCCAGAAAAAATAGATTGTAAATTAGCCCAGCTCTATAGTTATTGGCATGAGTCCATGTATGAACCATCAGTCTTACACAGCTTCTTCTTTCTTTTTCTGAAATACATGATCTACAAAGCAATGACATCTTAACAAAGGAAGTTAAGTGTGTGCTTCTTTTAGAAAGCACCTGTTGTTTGATAGATCTCAAATACTATGTATGTATTTATGTATATCTCTCTCTCTATCTCAGAGTTTTAGTTTTGTACTGTTTCATTTTTGCAGGTAGAGAATGAGAGTGATTTTGCTATATAACATATATAAGTATGTGATCATAATATTTGATACATGATTCTCTGAATGATAAATATCATATTAAGCTCATTAATTATGACCTGAAGTATAGTTACAAAATGAGGTGCCTGTTTATATAAATGGCACTGCTGTACTTAAATTTTTATTTTATTTTCATGTTTTGCTTTTGCCAAGTAAACCTTTCTGAAATAAAACTGTATATCAAATGTATAGCACTTTGTCCAGTTTTCCATTTTTTCTTCAAATTATGTTACATGATATATATACTGTAATATGTGTCCACCTAATTTAACAGCTTGAAGAAATAAGCAAGATTTCTAAGTTGTGCTTAAAACCCTGTTAGCAATCTTGCCCCATCTGTGGAATTATTGCCCCACAGGAATTTTTCTCTGGATGTTAAAATAGAGGTATTCTTGTATATAAATGAAATATTTGTAGTTGTAGAAGGACACAATCATTTCTGAAATATGCAAATTAAATAACCACTTTAGCCTTGCTTAAGGTACAGAAAAGATGGGATAAAAAAGTGTGTTTGTACTTGTGTGTCCCCACTGATGTGTTAGCATCTCAGTATGGAATTGTTACTATTAAAAATCTGTTTCTCTGCAGCCCTTCAGAAGACACAGCCAGAGAACTGAGTTATGTCCTTCTGAAAACCTCTCACTCTTCCCTTTATGAGAAATGTTTGTATTTTTGAGCTCTGAATAAATTAAAACCTTTAATTATTCAAACTGGAGTTTCTTTTGAAGTAAAATTTTTTGAAACTTTCCCATACCAGCTGATTACCAACATTCATCACAATCAGATATATTTGTGACTACTGGGCTGAATATGATTTGTTTAAGCCTTTGTAGTGAGAGTATTTATTTTGGGAGGTTTGTTCCCCTTGGTAATGGTGCCAATTCCCACCCTGTAACCACTGACTTCTCTTCCCTGACGAATTCCCTGGGCTGTGCCAGCCGTCTGAAGTTACACACTACACTGGATAGATGGATGGATGAATGGATGGATGGATGTATGTATGCAAGAATGAATGAATGAATGACCATCTTGACGCTTCACATTGCCATGTCTGCACTGGTGTGGTCCTTGGGAGTAAACAAAGAGAACAGTAGAGACATAGACTGTGGACATCAGTTGTAGAAGACAATCTAATAGCATGAATATCTGTGTATCATAAAGTGCAGGACTTTGTTTACTGCCTTATCTCCCAAATAGTAGGGTAATTTTGTGTTTATGAGAAGTGGAGTTCTAAATGTAAAATGAGTACAAACTTCTAATTCAATATTTTTCTGGAAGCTTGTATGAGACAAAAAATATAACTCATAATTTAAACATTCAGAGCATAAGTACTCCTAGCCTTTAAATGCTGTCATCTGCACTGCCTTGGTGTTGATTCAAGAAAACCCAGAAGCATAACCTGAAAATACAGTATTTTCTGAGTGTGCACTCCCAAGTCCAGCAGCATCATGAAAAGACAAGAAGCAGCCAGCTCAGCCACGCAGAGATTGACATACCTGCTGTGTTCTTTGCCACAGGCAAGGCCGAGTTAATTACATCCATGGAAGGGTGAACTTCTGCTGATATGTGAGGGCAGGACACACATGTCTAAACTGTCATTGATACAGGTGTGAAAGAGGCATTTCTTGCTGGCAGTGTCTGACCTAGTAGATGGAATGCATTCCTCCAGAATTAGCTTTGTCGCCTTCCCTACGAGTTGTTGACACATTTTGCATTTAAACAAAATAAATGATTAAGAAGAATTGCTATACAGTGCAACAGGCATGAAGGTTATTGAAAGTCAGCAGAAAAGAGAAAAGGTGGCAGAGAAAATCACTGTTTTCTCATTTTTATCCTGGTTTGATAATTGGATAAGAAATAAGCCTGACAAAATATCTCTTCCTTTAGACATTGAGACAACCCTTGTGCTGGTGAAAAAGGTGATCTAAATTATGACATTGACAGAAATGGATCAAAGAAATCATGATTAAGTGTAAAACCTGAAATTTATGACTACTAGCAATCTGCAGCACTATTAAAAAGGTAATAGCAGGTGCTGGCGGACATGGCTAGAAAGGGCAGAGTGAGATTATTACCGTCAGGAAGGGAGGTTGTTGGTATGTAAAAGCAGCACACCAAGGAAAAATGCAAACTGAGGTGCCTTCCTCATTTTACCATCTTTAGAGAGTCAAATTAAAGAAAAAAGCTAAAACATGAAGGTTTCTTTGATACAGCAAGGACTGCTTCAACTTTGGTGAAAAACCCCCACAATGTTATGAAGCTGATATATGAGGCATTTTTATGTGTGGCATTCTTACTGTTTGTTGATATTATTTTAAAAGTATCATGTGAGTAGCTGTCTTTGCAGCATGGCAGATGAGGATGCCATTCAGCTCTGCAGATCACAAAGTTTATTTTCCTCAGGAATGTGGAGTTCCTCAGAATATCCAACTGGAGCTCAGGGAGGTCAGACAGCCTCTGACTATCTGCAGCAGACTGAGCTCCTCACCTCTCCTCTCCTTTCTACTCCTTTTGAATAGAGTTAAAAAGCACGTATTTTAGGGAGGGCTCATCAGAGACACTAATGAACTACTACTTTGGGGGTTTTTTTGTGTGGTTTTCACCTTTCAGTAAATTCACTGAGCTAAGTATGCTACATACATCTAACATACAATTGTGTTATAAAATGAGGAGTTACTGATGGATTTCAGCAGCTTCCAGAACTGGTATGAATATTGCAAGGTGTGAATATTGCAAGGAAAAGCAAAAGGGAAAAAAATATGACTTTTTATCATCCTGCAAGTTATTGTAAACAGGCTGTAAATGGTCTGGCTCAGCATGTAAGCAGCCAGTGATTTATTTCCTGCATCACTCCTCTCAGGTGCTTCTGCTCCATGTCCTATCTAATCAGTAAATTATTGGTTACTTCTTTCTTGTTCACAAAAATCAGTCTCTCAACATGATTCATCAGCTACAGACAAATCCTTTTAAGCATGTGGTTTTAAAAATTCCACTGGGAAAAAAAGGTAACTTTTAAAATCTAGGCCATTATGTTTTCTAAATTGCATTTTGCTGCTTAACATATTTTGCAGTGAGTCAAAACAAAATATCCATTGGTTGCTTGATTTGTATTCTAAAGTCAGTGAGAACCAAAGCTTCTACTACAATATTATTCTCAGGCAAACGTTTCCAAAAGAGTCATAAATGCTGATATGAATAGCAAGATATTTTTTTCTCACTGTATCACGACACTGTTTTAAAGCTAAAGCATGAACTTGAAATGCACTGAACACCTGTTAAGTGTTCTCTGTATTTCTCTTCAGTGATCAGCTATGACAAATTACAGATTTTCTGATAGAAAATTGAATTGTTGGAATTTCAGACAATTGATTTTTTTCCTTACCTCATACCCTTAGTCTCTTTCTAAAGGAATCAGTGCATGGTCAAGACAGGTATCTGGAATCACAGTGATTAGCGAATCAATTTTTGTGGCAACTTTTGTACTTTAAAACAAGTATTGAAAGTAGTCTGGGCTTTTCCCTCATTGTGAAGGAATTTCTTTCTTTTTGTGATTTCCTGCCATGAGAGATTTCATGCAGATAATGGTTTTCAAAGAATGTAATTGCTTGCGCAATTTGAGACGATAAATTACTAGTTTTTGTTTCCTGTCCCAGCCAAGAACAATAAGGAAAGCTTAACAGAAACCTAGCAAATTTTGGACTGCTTTATCCTTCTGCTGCTGCAAAACAAAAATGTTAACATAGTAAAACTTATATCAACTCAGTCAAAATAATGTTATTAGTCACTGACCTGCTTTCTTTATCTTGTATGTTACATATTCTCAGAACACTTCAGATCACTGGGTGGAGCTTTAGGTAGTGAAGGGATTTCTAGAATGATGCTTCTGGTTAGACCAACACACAGAGCCATATGACAGATGTCAGGCTTCAAGACAGTTCTGGTTTACACTGTATTTCCGTCAGTCACAAACACTGGAATCAGATTTTTAACTGTACGGTCAATATATACATTGTCAGCTTTATAAATACACTATGTATTGTTATTTTAATACAGAAGTATTTGTAAACTCTAAGTGTTTTTGTATTCAAAGCCTGTGTTCCCCTCAGTCTGAGATATTGCTGTTCAGTGAATAGTTTCACAGGTCTGCTCCTGGAAAATCAAAGAGAATTACAAAAAGGAATTGCTCACAGATTTCAGTTCTGCATTAGGGTTTCACGTGAGTTGTTTGTCAATCCTTCAACACTTCATTAACACTCAAGAACATTTATACACCAAATTATGGCCTCTAAACACTTTATATTAAATGTTAATATAATCAAATATCTACACTTTATCCCCAGGTACTACCTTGTCAACATACTGTTATACTTAGTGGAGTGTTTTATTATGATGATAGTAATTTCCTAAAGATATACTGGCATTATTAATATGCTTTTATATTCCAGACATATAAAGATGATCTTAGTTGGTTAATAACAAGAAATTAATATTAAACTCACCAAGACTCAATTTTTATTTTCAAAGCTGTCTTAGTCTAGGGTATAACAAATTATTCAAATAGCAAAGCAGAAGTGTTGTTAATAACAGCAACTATAAGACAAATTGAAGGAACAAATTAACAGACAAAATTACAGAAAAAAACACATATTCATGTAAGCTTGGTTTTCTTATAGTTATGTACTTTGTATCAGCAATCCTGAGTACTAGAGATTGGTAAAATGTACACATTAATGGTAGGATTTCACACTTACCCAGCTTCCTTGTATAAAATTTTTCAGAAGTACAGACTATAAAGAGATTAAAACACAATTTTAGCTTTTGAGGCGGTGTTTTTATGCTCTTGTTAGAGGAAAAAGGTCCTATGATGTGGGAACTACATATAAGGAAGTGTTTGATTTCCAGTGTGTTTACAGTTTGATGGTATGGAGCATCTATGAGGTTTGTTTCTCAATAGAAATCATAAAAGATGTGAGGAAGGAAATCTTTCCTTCTCTATTTTTGTTTCTGATTTCGAGTGTTTGCTTTCCTTCCCAAATGACTTCCTCCTGTTTCCTACAAAACATTTTCTGTACATTTCCTTTCCCACTAGACGTGTGGCAGAGGATCTGCTGTCATCAGCTTTTCCTTTCTGCTGGACCTTGCAGCCTCCTCTCCCCAGGTCATTCCACTTCTGTCTCTACACACTCACTAAATGGAGAAGCTGTGAGGGAAAATGGGGATTTTCCACTCTCTGCATAGTCCTGAAGGAGGCAGAAAGACATGCACAACAAGCCAGAAGGGCTTTCTGTTTGAGCCCTGAAATTTTGAACCAAGGGGAGAAGACAGCAAGAAACTTGAGTCATTTGTGGAGGGATGAAGACACCTTAGCAGGGGGAGCAGTTGCCTTTGGCTGGTTTTCCAGAGGATACAGGAGAAACAGGGGCAGTGTCAAGCAGGAGTTTGTCCAAGGCCTAAACAGATATATTGGGGGGTCTGAAAGTTCAGAATGATGATTCCCTCCCAGTGGACCTGCCCTAATTGTAGCCTGGGTTTATACCAATTACCATACCTGCAACAGAGGCAGGCATGATGTGCATTCTGCATACTGGGAACTAACAGCTGCCAGCATTCATATCAGGGTTCTTCCCTAGAGAATCATCCCATCCTTCTATTCAGACAGACACTAATGTGCTATACTCATTATAGGTGAAAAACTTGTTGGTAAGCATAATACAGTGAGTGCATGAATCAATGAATATCAAACAAGTTTGCAAGCAACGTTTTAGAAGAATTTCTACATTAAAACATTGTTTTCTAAACCCACAGTTTTGCACAGTATTCATCTTTCAGATAATCCACATTTCCCAAAGAAGGCTGTGGGAGTTGGAGTCTTCTCCCTTTGTGTTGACTCTGTTACACTAAGGGAATGCAATGGCCAGTCTAAATGATCTGTAAGGAGTAAAGCTTTCAGAAGCTCACTGCCCTGTCTATGGCATTGTCTTGGGTCTGCATGCCAGGATTTTGGTAGCGGGGGGAAAGCTACAGGGGTGGCTTCTTTGAGAAGTAGCCAGACTTCTCCCATGTCCAACAGAGCTAATGCCAGCTGGCTCCAGGATGGACCTGCCACTGGCCAAGGCTGAGCACATCAGTGACTGTGCAAGTGCCTCTGGAATTACATATTTAAAAGGAGAAAATTTGCTGTGCAGCAGCAACTGGTGAGAGAAGTTAGAATATGTGAAAGAAATAGCCCTGCAGACATCCAGATCAGTGCAAAAGAAGGGAGAGAAAGTGCTCCAGGCACTGGAGCCAAGAATTTCTTGCAGCCAGTGATGCAGACCATGGTGAGGCAGCTGTGCCCCTGCAGCCCTTGGAGGTCCACGGGAGAGCAGAAGAAAAGAAGAAGCAGGCAAAGAAGGATCCGACACTAGAGTGAGTGCCTGAGGGAGGCTGTGACCTCATGATTAGCCCATGCTGAAGTTGTCTTCTCGTAGGACCTGTGGACCCCTGGAGAAAGGAGCCCACCATGGAGCAGGTTTGCTGAGAGGACTTGTGGCCCCATGGGGCATCCACACTGGAGCAGCCTTTTCCTGAAGGACTGCACCACATGGAAGGGGCCCTGTGCTGGAGCAGGTCATGAAGAACTTCAGGCCATGGGAAGAACTCACATGGAGAAGTTCATGGAGGCCTGTCGCCTGTTGAAGGGCCCCCATTAGACTCTATTTAATTTTACAATGTGTTAATCCAAACTATGTGAATCCCAACTGTAATTCCCTGTCTGCTGAGACAAGAATTGAATTTCAATTCCATAACTAGACAAGTGAAGATGGGAACTGCAGGAAAAGTTTATGAACATCACAAACCACACATCACTATTCAAATTAATGTTGCATACTTTGTAGTAAAGCATTCCTGTTCCCTCAATATTACACAACATCTCTGGGATAGGAATCTTCAGGAACAGCATCCCAGTGACCTGTACCCTGCTGCACAAGACAGAAAGCTGATTCCCCTTTAGTCTGTTGTAGATTTCTAATGCTTGTGGTGACCAAAAGTCACATTAACCCCTTTCCCAACGGCTCTTGAAAGCTGTCTGGGGGAGGCAAGCTGCATACCTTCCAGTGCCATCAGAGGCAGGGCAGCATTCCTATGCTCCCAGCCCTCACCCATCTGTCCCCCATCAGCTGGGGGATACTAAAATAAATCAGGAGTGGGCTGATGCACAAGCTGTATTACAGAAGGTATGTCCTCCACAGGAAATGTGTAAACAAATATCTGAAAGATCTAAAAATATGAACAAAGATGCCTCTGTGGCAAACAATGAACCTTAAAAAGTCCACAGCACATGTTCTACATACAGTTGTTAGGTAGCGAAGTTAAATTGCTAAATAAAATTAGTTTTAAATAGCCAAAGCTATAGAATGTTCAGCCTCAATGTAGCATCCTTAACATTAAGTTTTTGTTTAACATTTTGCTCACTTTTGGTGTGGCATCATCTGTGCAATGTGTCAGATATATTAAAAATAAATATTATTGCAAAGCATCCTCTTGCTTACACTCCTACATAATGTTCTCTTTTGGTCTGGCCTTTGCTACTGAATAAATAATCAGGCTTACATCTGTAATATTGTTCAAAAATTTGGAAGTGCTGTTGGAGATGGCTGTATCTGTCCTGAGGTCTGTCTCATGCTAAACAGTTGAGAACTTTCTGCTTCAGCACCAGTAGTCCTGCTCTCTCACTGTACTTGGTCAGTAAAAAGTCAATAAGAAGCACAGTCAGGCAGTGCTACATTTACAGTTGTGTGGGCTCTAATACAACACCATTTCTTCCAATTGAAGCACACTAACTCATATCCTGTCGCTCTTGCTCTGTCCAAGACCTTCTGATGTTTATGACTCTTTTCCCTTGTGCTGAATCTCTGCCCAGTTATGTGTCATGAGCAGCCTCTGCTCCCTTACAGCCACATTTCCTCACCCTGGCCAGAGATCTGCATGTGAGGAATGAAGTCACTCCCAGCCATTACTGGTCTCTGTAGCACACAGCTCTTCATATTTCTCTAGCCCAAATTCTTATTTGACACTAGTGCTCTCTGTCTTTGCTATCCAAGCTAGTCCCTTATCTGTGCAATTAATTTACCCTTAAAATATTTAATTATCTACTTTGTAAAGAGATCTTTGACAAGCTTTTAAAAGGAGTTGTAAGGCAAAAGGGCTCTAAAGACCAAGCAAAAAAGGAGCACAGTTGCTCAGCTACATTTTTCAAAAGCAGTCTGATTTGTCAAAGATGAACTCCTTTCTGTAACTTTCTGTGAATTATCTCCATTTAAAGTTTAAATTTCTGGGGTTTTCTTGAGTTTCACTCTAACCCTTATTTTGTCCTTTTTTTTCTGGTATGACCTCCTCGGCAATGAAGAACTGAGATTTTCATGATGTTTTAGGATTCTGTTTGCATGGTCACAGCCATGTAAATGTTTAAATACATTTCCTCTGTTAAAATTTGATATGTTTAATTTTTTAAAGGTTTCCTTTAGCAGCCGGAAAGCAATTGCAAGCAAACCCTTATATTATATAACCTTACCCATTCCAGCTACCAGACAGTTTTCCCAATTAAAAGGATCTCCACCCCTCATGAACAATACTGCTTGATTTCAGGGCTTCTTCTCATCTTTCTCAGCATGGACAATTCTGAATCAGTCGTCCTCTGCTGTTCCCATTGCTCCACTGCATCTCCCTTCCTCAGCTGTCTGTACCTCCTTTGCAGAGAACCCGTGAGGAGGGACAGGAGAATGTGTTCTCATAGCACTGCTGCTTCTCTAAATTTTTACGAATGCTTTGCACTCCTACAACATCAGATTTACTCAGCATAGCACACACCACCACCAAAGGGCATGGGAAAACCAGACACTTGGTGTCCTGCCTTCAGAAAACTGGATAAAGTTTTCATTTGTTGCTTTTTAAAAAGAGGTCATATTGATAACTACAACAACAGCTTAGTTTCCCTCTTCCTTCTTTAAAGTATGTTCCATGAGTTATTTATCTTCCTGTGAGACAAACTTCCTTCATGGAAAAATTCCTGTTTCTGTGGTTGACCATTACACCTTCTATTTACAGTTGCCACTTCTTGCCCTTTTGATCTATATCACAATTATAATATTTCTTTTTGCTAACTGCTTAGACATCCTGTCTTGATGTGACACTTTTCTCAATATTGATTTTTCCCCTTCTGAGAAATGAATATACACTCAAGGGAATATATTTTTTATAATGTACATTTATAGCTATATGTATGTATTATTCAATAATATTAATAATATTAATATTAATAATATTAATATTTCTTCAAATTACTGGTTTATAACCAACTAGAACATAGAGTAGTTTTGGGTGTTTACATCACCCAGGCAAAAAGTCACAGAAAACCAACAACAATTCAGTTTGTGGTTCTGCCTGACCTCTCATGTTCTTTTATTTCTTCACATTGATTATAATTGCTGTTGTGGTGGATAATCAGCCTCTGCAGGCCTGCCTCCATGATTCCCCTCTGTGACTGATGGGAGAAGCAAGTGAGGTCAGGGAATTCCTAGAGCTGTGACATGGATTTAGAGCTGCTGTGCTGGGACACATCTTCCTTGGCTTTGCTTGACAGATTACCTTTTCAGAACTATAATAACATACTATCTCACATCAGCCTCACAAATTTGCCTAACAAGTCACAATAAAATATAAAGTAATTCCTCCCATAATCAAGTGTGACCATGACTACCACAGACGAAGATTTTATCATAGCTGCATTGTGTTTGACAATGTTTAACAACATTTATTACATCATAGATGTGGATAATTACTTTTTTCCTCTCCTTTGGAGAACCATTGGTCTTGATTGCTTTGCGATACAACACAGTTTAAGTCTTCCTTACCTCGACTCCATGGGCTCCTAGCAGCTATAGAGATGATCTGAGTGGAGCTGGAGCAGTCAGGACTGTCACTGTGACCTTAACAAATCACTGGATTTCTTTACGCTCACAATAGATAGTACAGATTGATTTTCTGTGTTTGGTTAGTAAATTGACATTTTCTATAATTGTCATAATGTAACTGCTTGAATACATAACATGCATTCTTATTGTCTCAATAAGTGTACTGATGTTTGAGCACAACATGCCAGAGTTTTGTGATCTGTTAAGATTAGTGAGTCTAAGATTGTTGAAGTTACTATAAATTTAAGGTTCCTTAAAGGAAGATTGCTGAACTCTAGAGTCCCAATATCAAATCACCTTGACAGAGAAATGACAATTTTAAAATTATCTGTTAATTACTAAATAAATAGACAGAGTCTTCTAAGGAAAGGCCTTTGCTCTAGCAAGCTACTTCTGATTCATCTGCTGGGCCTAATAACAAATAATAACCTAACAACAAATAATTCAATGTATCTGAATATTTGTATTGCACTGTAAAAAAAATAGAGTCTGTGGTCATGGTGATATAAAGTAGATTCAAATGTATAAATTGTGCCAGCTAGGTTTAGATGTACTCGAGTGTTTGGGATTATCTCCCCCTCTAGTGGCTGTTTTATGCAAAAATACGAAAACTGGGATTATCTGGATATATAATTTTTGGAGGGTTCATAGAAACTTTTAGGTCCGATAGAAGTGACCAAAGCGGCCTGTTTATTTTTACTGTGCTGGATTTGAGTAAAATGGTATCAATGTAAACCAGAATAAGATTTGAAATTCTTGGTTTTCTTAAAACCTTGACAGCGATTTGGATATCATGGAATCACAGAATCAATTAGATTGAAAAATGCCTCTGAGATCATTGAGTTAAACCTTTGAATTCAATATGTCACAGGCTAACTACCAAAACTATGAACTTTTGGGTTTGGATGTGTACAATGAGGTATTTCTTTTGTCCCACTGTGATCTTACACTTTTTCATTTGGTACTGCTCAAAACTTCTCTTCAATGCTTTACAAAACCATGGTAAGGTGTTGTTGTGGGTTTTATCCATGCTGGGTGAACATTTATTACTGCTGGTGGTAATTGCTAGGGGGAAGCTGAATGGATTTCAATACTGCCAAGTCAGGCAGTATCTGTTTCTGTACTTTTTGTTATCATGTCAGAAGACTTACCTGCTGTCCAAGATCAGTTCTTAAAAACATTGGGATTGGGATCCTAAAATATTATCATTGACCTGTGAGTATAATAAAGAATTACACTAAAGAAAATGACAAAAAAGAATTACACTACTAATCAGCAGCAGTAAGCAAAACAACACACTACAATTTTTCAAGAAGGAAATAGAGAGCAAAATGAAAAATGTAATTACATTGCTATATAAATTGTTTGCCTACACCTTGAATATCCTGTGCAGTTATGGTTCTTCCATGTCAAAAAAGATATGTAACAACTAGAATAAGGAAGAGAAGTTCAGAAGGGTGACCAAAGGACTAGGATGTCTTCCATAAGGAGAATGGTTGAGTTGGCTGGAAAAGGGTTGTTTCTGCAGGGCAAGACATGCCAGAAGTCTACAAAAATATGAATAGCATGGATAAAATGGATAGTGATTGAATGTTCACCATGTTTTTCAAATGTAAATATGGGATGATTGTGGGAACCAAGTTCAGAACAAATATTTGAAAGATACTCTTCACGCAACAGGCAGAAAACCTGTGGATCCCTTTCCCAAACAACACTGTGGATTCAACAACTGTGCATGGGGTTAGTGGGAGGCTAGAGAAGGATCTGGAAGAGCTTCCACTGTGATTTCTTAAGCAGACAAAACTTGGCTGTGGTCTATCCCTATCCCCAGAGAGGTGCCCAGTGCCAGGACTTGGGCTGCCTCAATGCCCCTTGGCTGCCCAGCTCCTGGCTAGAGCAGCAGGATGGGTCTGGCTGCCAGGAACTGCTATCACTCACCCACAGGGGCCCTGGTGCCCTGGCTGATGTGTCATGGTGTCACCATGACAATAGGCTCTAAAAATTGCCTAAACTGAAGATCATCACAGCCTGGGAAAATATTATGCAAAAATATAATGTAAACTTGCTCTCTTCTCTCCCTAGGTGTCTTGTGACCACCTTTGGAACTAGAATATCAAAGTCTGGAAATATTCCCAAAAGCACTCTCCTGAATTTGTTTAGACACACAAATAAGAGCATGTTATGTGAATAATCCCTTCATTCCACACTGAATTAGTCAAGCAACAGCTGGAATGTTGTTTTTGCTGTAACTTAAGCTGGAAACAGAAAACACTTCTATGCTTAAACTATCATATAGCTATTACCTGTAAAATTTACATTAATCTTCAGCTATGGAAACTTGTATTAGTGTCTCAGTGAAACAGCTTTCTTTTTTTACAAGTATCAATATTTTTTAAAAATATGAAATTCAAAAGAAATTTTTGTACAAATCACTTTGGACAAAAGTTCTGTCATACACTTTGCCATTAGTAGAGCTGACAGAGATGCTGGGGGCAGTAGGTGACTGCCCAGCGGGTCCACCTGAAGGAGCTGACTAACTTGAGAGCTGGCAGGAGCAAAATGGCTGTTAAAAGGAGCTGAATGGAGATGATGGAGTAACAGGAAGGCTTGGCTAAGTGATTGAGGTGAGTAGTGCCAAGTAAATAACTGATGTCAAAAGTGACACAAGACAATTGAGGGACCAAGGTGACTGCAGGGACTCAGGTGTGATGCAGACTGAGGCTTTCTGAGATATGTTTGGACTTACTCACCTGTATAGCACTCTATACACCAAATGTAAGCACTGATTGCATTGCTGAGAAAGGGTTACCTAATGGCTATTAGGTAACCTTCAGAACTATCAGTTCTGAAATTCTGAACATTTTGTTTCTTTGTCATGTTCCAGCATGGATTTAAGAAGGGGAAGTTGTGCTTAACCAGCTTGACACATTGGACACAAACTGAAACACAGGAAATTCCACTAAAATGGAGGGAAAAAAGAATTATCTTGAGGGTGTTTAAGCAGCGGAAAATTTTAAAAAATTTCTGCTCAAATCAAAGAAAACTTCCTTTTCTGCTCTGTGGCTTCTAAGACCACTGGAAGAATTTTGCATGTTGAATTTTGGCAACAGTACTGACAACTGAAAAATAATAAAAAACAGAACCTATGAATTCCAAGGGAATGATTAAATAAATAGCTTTTATCTGAAACAATTAGCTTATTTTTAGGAGAGAAAAAAAGCCACTGAGAAAATATTTCTCATTGCAAGCCAGGGAGCAAGTGTCTGTGTGGTGTTTAGCTGTCTACCAGAGTTAATCCGCAAAAAACACATTAAAAACTATAATTATAAAGGTCACTTTTTCTGCATAGTCTCTGAAGGATAGATGAGAAAAATTGTACTTTGAAGTAATACTCAATATTAGTAAAAAATAATGAAATGGGCAAATGAGAACTGGACCCCTTGGGAGGTTTGTGTAGCCTTTGCCTACCAGAGAGTTTTAAGAATAGGTAGAAAATCCTGTTAAGAGATGATTAGGAATTCTTGGGCTGAGAAATGCATTTTCTGCAGGTTTTTTGCAGCCCTGTGTATGTATGTTTCCATGAGAGACTAGCAGGAGACTCCCTCATCCAGAGTTCAAATTACATCAAAAAGATCAGAAGAGAAATACAATCCAAGGTGAAATACCTACCTCAAGTCTGGACATTGGGTTTCTTACATATTTCTGTAAAGAATGTCACGTTTTCTGCTCCTGAATGATCTGTTTTACTCCTAATATTTAGCTTTTACATTCCCGAGGATGCATTGACATAGATTGGAGGTGAACAAAAGCTGCTGATGCCTCAGTGTCAGGTTGTACATATCTAGTCTGTCCTTCATGTATATTTAATCTTACATAGCTTTCAGTACTTTCGTGTATGAATTTTAACCATTTCCTGTAGGGCAATTGCCACCCTGACTTGAATCTTGTGTCATAAGTTAAGGAGGAAAAGATTTTTTTGGGGACAGATTTGTTTTTGAAGACATTTAGAATTTGATTTCTGCATGAATGATCAGCATGTCTACCAGAGTGTCAGCAAGCCCTTTATGTTCACCCCTACCTTCTGGGAGTGAGAAGCGCGGGAAACCTGATAACAAGGACTTTCTCTGGTCATTTAAGAGGGCAACCCTCGCTGTGCTATCCAGTCAGAAGAAAGTTGTGCACCTGTAGCACCCGGCTGTATTAAATTTCGCTGCTCTTTTGTCATGCAGTCAAAACAGCGGCGTTTGTAGCTTTGAACTCTCCTGCCTCCCCCAGTCACGCCAGGGGCGAGGGCTGCATGAACGCAAAATTTGGGAGTTACTGCGAAGGAGATGTCAAAGGTGAGATCGTTTCACTGCGTCTGAAGGACTAACGCAGTACCTGACACAAGTTTTCAGCTCTTCGGGCGGTGACAAGGTGTGACACCCTTGGGCAGGCGGAGGGTGCCGTCGGCGGGCCTCAGGGAGCCGCTGGGAGCGGGGAATTCAGCCTGGCTGCAGGGCTTGGCGCCGGAATCTCCCAGCCACCAGCAGTCCGTTTCCATGGGAAGCCGGCACTGACCTCGGGCTGGCCGGGGAAGTTACAAAAGCGCCCACCCTACGGCGGGGGCGGTGGCGGCAGCCCCTCGCCTTGGTAACCACGCTGGGCGATGGAGGCGGCGGCGGGGCAGCCGCAGGGCCGGGCCGTGGCCGCTGCCGCCCTCCCGGAGGCCTGGGCACAGGCCCCGGAGCCCCTCGATCCCCCCGGGCCCCCTGCCCCGGCGGAGCGCGGCGCCGACACGCTGCAGGTGCGGGCGCGGGGCGCAGGGACCGCCCGGGGCTGCGGGAGCAAGGCGGGGCGCGGCGCGACGGGGAGCTGGGCACCGAGAGAGGCACGGGGCGAGGCAGGGAACCCCGGGTGGGCGACCCGCGGCGCTGGGGAGTGTGCCCCGGTCTGCGTGGGGAAAGGGAGCTGTGGAGCGGCCGCTCGGGTGACTTTAGTCCCGAAGGTGTTGGAGGGAAGGGAGCCCCGAGGGTGCGGACCCGCCGTGTGCGGGGCGGCAGGCAGCGCTGCTCCCTCCGCCCTGCTGGGGGACGCGCTCGGAACTTAAATAACCAGGGCAGTTTGCCTCCTCGGAGAAGGTGTTTTTATCTGTGATGAAATTCAGACTTTTATTGCTTGCAAACAAACTACGCGTTGTTGTCTGTTGAAGAGGGTAGCTGTTTCCAATGGCAATTACTTGTCTTGTGACAAGGTTTCATGTATGAAAGCACTTAAGGTTGATTTTTCAGTGCCAGTGTCATAGGGTACTGCAGGAAAGTCCTGCTTGAGTCCTGCAGGAAAGAAGAGGAATAGTGCAAATTCCCGTTTCCTGCCCCACACTGGAAGTCTGTTGCTTTCAGCTCCACTCTGATAGTTAATTACTATTTTTTTTAGTCGAAATACACACCAGTATTATTTCAAGGGTTAACACAGATAATAAACTGTTTCTTGTAAACTATTTGTTTTCCCTTTGTTTTGGCTGAGTCCTCGATGTATGTACAAGCAAAGAAGCTTGCAGTTTGTTCTTTCACTATTAGTGGGAGCTAACTTGATTGCTTTTCCTGAAAGGGTCGTGTAGTTGATGGATCCTAGGGATGGTTTGATTCCATACAGATTCCCATAATGCTGAAGCAATACAAATGCCCCTCATTCTTAAATGTTGCAGAAGGTACCAGGACATGGTCCAAACGCGTTTGGGCTAACATTTGTTTACAATTGCAGACATTAAAAGTAATTGTGCTTATCTCTTACAAGAGTAACTTGCTTATCAGGAGGGCTGTCCTACCAAAATTTACAATTTTCAAGCAAAAAGAGTCAGCTTAATGCTTTGGTAATATAATCTAGAATACAATAAACTTTCATAAGAGATATTATTCAGCTTACAAGAGGTTAATTAAAATGTAACTAATTATTTGATATGTGAAGCTAAGGTTAAAAATGAAGCCACTCTCTCTTATTAGCATTCATTTGAATTTGGATCATAGTATTATTCAATTGAGAATTTCACCGCTACTTTTTCCTTTTGCTTTCATGGATATGGGATGAAGTATACAGAACTTTTTAAGGTGTATGGTTTGATTACATTTATAATTTTACACCTTCATGGTCTAGAAACATTTTCTTCAACTTGGGAATGAAATCTATATTACTAAGCATGTATGTCTTGTTTTTTCTCTTTTCTGGAATGGGGCTTGTTGATGAAACTTCTCAATAACCAAAAATATCCAAATGTCCTCCTACCTTTTAGGAGCCTATGCTTTGCAAGGAATGGAGGGGAACAAGATAGAGATAAAAGAAAATTTGTGTCACACTTGAGCAATTCACAGTTTAACCACTAAGGATAAGAGAGTAGCTGTGTTACTCATGCAGTGTAACTTGCCTTAATAGGAGTTTTTAATTAACAGACCAACATAATTGTTAACCTTTTAACTTCTACTTTAACTCTTGGGATGTTCAGGCACAGTAGCCCATGAGGAAAGAAAGATGCCATTTCCACTGCCTCCCCAGTGGATATATAGTGGATTTGTAAAATAATAATGGGAAATATGTAACAAATATCTCTCAGGTATTGGCAGTTTTCCAGGGAAGCAAAATTACAACACTAATAATTGCTCAATGCCAGGTGTAGAGAATTGTAAACAGTGAAAAACATCTGATGTGTCAGTGAAAATATATGAAAATATTTAAGACTCTGATGGCTTTTTGGCAGTAACTTTATTGAAAGAAATAAAATGCTTTCCTCTCCAATCAAAGACAAAATTTCAGCCTAATTCTGTATGCCTTGATTTTGGTATTATCCTGATAGAAAAATAATTCTTCATTTTTATTAGTGTTTCTTTTCTGAAACAATATATAGAAGAGGACGTGGGTTCAGCTTCTGCAAAAGGCAGGTTGTTATAAGTAGATGAGTTCACGTACACACACTGCAAAAGTTATAACCTGGCAAGTTATTGCTAAGAAAAAAATCCTGCATTAAGCAACAGACATCAAAATGAACAGGGGCAGAAAGCTACGTGGGTATTTTTCCAAGGAAGCATGCAAAGTTGCAAGGAGAGATTGTTAAGGTATTGGAACTGGAAAGAAAAAGGTGATGAAAAGATGAAACTGCTTCTTCAATATCCAAAGAAGAGACAAATTTTCTGACTTTTGGGCCTGTGATTTTTAAAGCAATGATTGGCCATGTTTAATCAGATTTAAAAGACTCCACTTGCTTGCTGGTGGCAGACAAACCACTGAATACTGATACTGAATATCACAGCATGCAGCAAATTGCATGAAACAGCTGTTACTGTAGTGTAAGGTGGCTGAAGTAATCTTAGCAAAGGCTCATGGCTATCCTGCTGGAAGATGGAAAAAGCTGCCTTTTGTTTTCATCACCAGTAGGATACTACCAGAAATGAAAAAATATGCAGCCATGGAGAGGAATTGATGGAGTAGCATGAGAACTGTGTGCAGATTTAATGAATTTTCTAACAGGGCCTTCTAACCAAAAGAAAACAGAAGACCAATGTCTTGCTTGGAATACAGGGACAAATGAGCAATAAATCAATATAGATTCCATTTGCCAAATATATTTGGATAAAATGTGACATCAGATGTTTAGATGGGAAGGAGGGTATTTTCCTAGGCACAATCAGGCTGTGATTGGTTGAAAGAGTGTCACAGGTCCTTACTGGCTCCAGTTTTCAGTAGCCCAACAATATTTGAAGATGCTTAATAGACACAAGGAACATTTCCAAGGAACTGTGACTGGTAATGAAGGAATATTTAATCATTACAAATAATATTCAGAGGATTTACAGATGAGGAAGACCTCTGTCACTTAACCTAGATCAGACAATGTGTCATACTCCAAACACATCAAGAATGGTAACACTTCATGACAAATAACAATCATGTGCCACATGAGCAGAAAGAGGCTTCATAGCCAGCAGCTATAGGGCATCATATCCAACCCCCTCCACTCTGAATGTGCAGGCAGAGATGGTAAGCCAGGGACACAGCAATAGAACAGCTCTGGTTGCTCAGCAACAATTCCAGCTTTCTACTGTAAGTGTTAAGCAGGCACTAGCAGTCATGCTTTTTCCAGAAATGTCAGATTTAGCACCTAGGAGTAAATTCCTCTCTGATGGGGTTGGAAGACATGGGCTCCCCGTGGATAGCCCAGAAATCCCAGGATAACAGTATAGCTTTGCATTATTGCCACTTTTGTGCAATTGAATGGTTTGTGCAATTGAATTGGTGTTTATGTAATACTGAAATTTGCAATCTATACTTACTCTGTTGCTAAATTTACGTAACAGGAGGTACTTGCCTGTTGGCAAATGAGTGGTTTTGCTCGTAGGTTTCTGAGTAGGCATTTAAAATACCTGAAGGGTGTGTTGGAGTGAGGACCTGGGGTTGAACCACAGGATAGGAGATAACCTTGAACACCTCCTGGCTCTGTGCAGTTGAACTGCTAGTGATGAAAGGCTGCAGCTGGTCAAGTTTAACTGCCGAACAGAAATGGACATAACACCAACAGTTCTGGGAAATACCAGCATGCCTCACATGTTATTGTGTTCCTGTGATATCCAGTAGATTTTAGGGTGTTGTGGTTTAACCCAGCTGGCAAATAAACCCCACGTGGCACTTTGGCTGCTCCCCTCCGTGCATTGGGAGAGGGGAGAGAATTAGAGAAAAAGTGAAGAAAATCATGGGTTGAGATCAAAACAGATTAATATGGAAAGTAAAGTCCTGCATGCAAGCAAAGCAGGTTAAGGAATGCATTCACTACTTCCTACGGGCTCCATTACATGTAATGGTGACTTGGGAAGGCAAACATCATTTCTCTGAATTTCTCCCTTTCCTCCTTCTTCCCCTGCTTTATATACTGAGCATGATGCCATGTGGTCTGGAATATCCCTTGGGTCAGCTGTTACAGCTGTGCTCCCTCCCAGCTTCTTGTGCTCCCCCAGCCTCTTACTGGTGGAGTGAGAAAGCCTTGGTGCTGGGTAAGCACTGCTCAGCAGTGACTGAAACATCCCTGAATTATCACCACTGTTTGCTGCACACATGCAAAACCTGGCTCTGTACCAGTTACTAGGGAGAAATTTAACTCTACCTCAGCCATACCCACCACACAGGGTATTAGGGGGACTGGATTAAAAGTGATCAAAAAGGCTAAATGCAGAGAGTGGCACTTGGCATCCCTTACGTTTTCTAAGATTAAGGAAGGGCATGCTGAGTTACAGGAGACTTCTTGGAGGCTATTGCAGGACAAAGAAATGGAACCCCCTTCACTTAATATTTTGAGTATAGATTCGCCCTCAAGTATCTATTCTGTTTGTACTCAAATCAGCTGTCTTTCCTGCTCGGCTGAGGAAACAAAGGAGGTGCCCTCTGTGAGGATGCTGGAAGTATTCAGGACTCCTAGAAAAGCTGAAGGCACTGCTAAAGTATCATGACAAAAAAAAAAAGTGTATTTAGTGAAGAATATTAGAAGCTTTAGTTTCTTGAAGCAATAAATCTTTCATGATTCTGAATTTGGAGCTGTGTCTTCTAATCTGTGTACCAAAACAGATTTTCTTTTTGTGATTCCCATATTGTTATTGTGACCAGCACCCATGAACATAATTGTTACAGCAGGTTGAAGGATGGTCTAAATTGCAAATTTTAGAGTAACTTAAATGACTTCACTTCTAGTATCAGAATATAGAAGAAGCTGGTATTTCTTGAGTGAAATGTGTGACTCGAGCCTCTGTATTTTAGGTAATAGTTTACAAAAGAAAACATACCAGGTTTTTCCATAGCATATATGAACACTATAAATTTAAAGAGCAATCATATTTTTACTATGGAAAACAAGTGTTTTATTTAGCAGATAATAGGGCGTGGAGTATTCAAGCTCCAAGTGCTAAGGGATTATGAGATCATAACTTGGATATGCGATCAGGTGCCAAAAGTTTGAGGCAGTAGGATATAGTTTCTTTTTCTTCACCATATTTTAAATGTCTAGCATGGAGAAAATAAAGTGTGTTCTGCCTCTCATGAAGACCATTTAGCTTGTTTTAAGATGGGAAAATGTAAAATGTGGAAATTGGGATTTCTCATATCTATTTCTAAAGACCTCTAGTTTAATAAAGAAATAAAACTTGCCTTCTTCCTGTTCTGAATTATTTTCTCTTTTCAAAGTTTTTGACCTCTTCAAGAAGAATGCTTATTATGTGTGGTGAAGTGTTTATTTATATAAACTAGATCAAGAAACACAGAACTTCTCTGTATGAAATAATTTCTTTGACTCTTAATTTTCTATGAAATTTTGAGTGTGTACAAAGGATGTATAAATAAATTTTAATAAAGCTAAAGGTTTATTAGCAGGATTTGTAGCTGATTCATTACCTGTAAAGATGAAAGTACAGGGGGAAAAGTAAAAACCAGCAGAAGGGTGAGGGAGAGAGGCGATGAGTTCCTGCTGAGCACCCTCTTAGACTGATCTGTCTATGCCTCCACTGCAGCATATGGCAGTGATAAGGATGAGGAATGATACTCTGCCTTGTCTTTTCCTTGGGACTTTTCCAAACTCTCTATTGATTATTACTACTTATTGGAGTATACCAGTCAAATGTAAATGATGCTTACTGGTTTTTAAATCTCCTTGCACATATGTTATCTAGTAATAATTGTCAAGTATCTCTACAACTGTTTTCTACTTTGTTAGGCATTATGTTTGATTTTCTCTAATGTAAACTAAAATCTTCAAAGAAAAAAAGCAAATAAAGGAGGAAGTGAGGAAGGGTGATCCTTTTGTCAGAGGGAATGGCTTCCTATAAGCATGGTAACAGCCTTTTAGGGGTATGCAGGTGCAGACCTGAGGGGATAGCAGTACAGAAGTATTAGCACCAGAACTGCAAAGGGAAAAAATACTGCCCACAGAGGCTCTGGAAAACAGCTTGGTGTTGGAAAACGCAGTTTTCCAGCAAAACTCATGCTAACTGAGCAAGCCTGAGCAAGGCTTCAGCATGGTCAGGCCTCAGTAAAATTCCAACAAGCTACAGTGGTTTGTTTGCCTGAGAATGTTCTGTGGGAAGAATGCCATGAGAAAGATTAGGAGTCAGGAGTGTTACGAGAAAAGAATAAGGGAGTTAGCAGGAGGATCCCTGAATGTGTGAGAACAGCTGCAGGTGTGTGTGTGTATCTATGAATAGTAACTTCTGTAACAGTATATAAGTCTCTCATTTGGTGAAATAAAATGGAGCTTACTTTATATCTCATATTGAGATTGCCGTGAGTTTCCCTCTCATCGTTTCTCTTTAGCTTGGGGGAAAGACTGCAGATTTGCAAGCCTTTAGCATTACTGAGGTAAAAGCGCCTGGAAGTGCCATGCCGTAAGATCTTTTTAGATTGGAATTTAAAAGCTGAAGTCCAAATCTGCTGAAGTCCAAATCTACTGAAATCAAGGGACTGTAACTGTCTCAACAGAAAGGTGAGCTTAACCTTCACCTGGTTATTCTATATCCTTCCCAGATTATATGAGCAGGCCTCTAGACAATTATTTGACTGTGGTGAAGAGGGAATTCCTGCTAAAAGCTGAGAAGGAGAGTTTTCAAGAGTGTTGGTTTAGCTACATGCAGACAATGCAGTACCTTCAGGGAAAAGCTTTAGGAATCTTACTTTGTTTGCTCGGGGCACTGTTACAAGAGTATTCAATTAAGTGTCCTTTTAAAGCTTAAGAAAAATGTGAATAAAGGGGTTGGGATATTAACTTCCCTCTGCCCCTGCTTGGTATATTGTGGTCATAGGATTATAGTTGGGAAAAAGGCACTGGAAGGTACTAAGTAAGTCTTGATAAAATGGTTTGTTCAGGCAGAGCCTCTGGAGATCCAGTAAAAGTGGTAATCCAAATCTTAGGTTAATCAATAACTAAAAAAGTCTCCAAAAGCTTGGAGCAAGAAGTGCCTTGTTGGAGGATGACTAATATCAGAAAGACTGAAAGACTAAAATTTTGCTAAGAAGAGGGGAGAAAAATGAATTACAGTGTGGAAAAGAAATACAAATATATGGCCTGTGGTTATTACCTTTTTATTTCTCCAGAAAAAATCCAGGTATGAAAGCCAACACCACTACATTGGCTGTTTGGCAAGCATTACGTTTTTCATGCAATAGCTGCTATTATAAAAAATTGCCAAGTGGGTGTTTTTTGTTATTAGTCAAAGAATTGGGTAGCTTGGATTAAATATACTTGGTTGCTGCATCTATTTAATTGAATTTTTATCAAACTGAAATTGTAAGGAAATGAGTAGGTAGAAGTGACATTAAATGGAATCTTGTTTGGTGGTAAATAACTCCAGTAGACTGAAAAATGAGTAAGGCATTCTTAAAGACTATTTGTGAGTAAATATGAATTTAAAATGTCATAACCATACAAAATAAAAACACTTCCTCCATCACTTTCTGCATTTCAAATCTATGTGTTGAAGGAGTTCATTTCCTTTAATTGTGCATGTCTTAGTAAATTAGAGGAGGGAGAGAAAACAAGGAAGACATTTTACTTTCAGTGTTTTCAAACCGAAGACTTGTATGAGGTGGTAACACAGCTGAACAAACAGCTCTTTCTGTGTTACTTTGGAAGAAGTGCCCTGCAACTTCTATTTTTAGCTGATGTATCCAGCTCTTTTCAAAGATAGTCTGATAGGTACACCTCAAACTGAGACTGGTAGGAATGGTCCAAAGGGTAGCTGGAGGTTTAAGTAACTTCTAAGTGACTGGAAAAAGCCAACAAGTTCAGCATAGCTACTGAACTGTTTTAATGAATATGTTGTGCATAACAGAGTGAGAGTACAATGGAAATACCTTTTTATTACAATCTGTAATGGTATAAATATATTGTGCACAAGTTATTTACATTCTGTTTGCTATACGGTCAGACTTTAATCATTTATGGTTGGACTCTATCTTGAATTTTTTTCCACCCTAAATGATTCTTTACCCAATATGAGTACATCATGTCTCAGCTGCATAGCTGGCTTCTGTCTCTGGAGAATAAGTACTTTTCCCATGACCTATAGGTCAGAGGAGTTACTCCTGTGAGCTCACTGCACCTGTGAGTGGAGATTTAAAAAGCTTTAGAGCAGTTTAGTTCAGCTGTGTCTGAACAACTGTAATAACTCTAGATTGCAGTACCAAAGTACTGCTAAACGAGTGTGGTGAAACAGCCTAAATTCAGCAGAGCAATTGACCCCCCAAATGTTAATATTACTTACTAAAAGGGGAAAAAAATGGTTCCATATCTGTTTAGTTATTTCTGTGTGGATCCAGGTATGCTTTTGGTGCTGGCAACTAAGTTTAAGATCATTTTGGGACATGGAACTATTTATGTGGCCTGAATCAAATGGCCTTGTCTGATATTCATTGATAGCCAGACAAAAATGTGAGCTTTTAATTGACAAATGTTTTTGTTGGCTATTCTGTGGAAAAAAAATTATCCAAAATGACATTTTGTTATTAGTGCTAAGCTATCCAGAAACATCACAGGTTAGTACAACCAAGCTTTTAGTTATTGATTTACTTATCTTACATGGTTTGCATATCAGAAAAAAGTCAGGTATTAATTTTTAAGACTTGTGCTGCTGAATCCCCTTCCAGCTAAAGTAAATAAAGGGCAGTGAAACAGAAAATAAAAACTGCTACATCACTGCCCTCACTTAAAAGGATAACAAAAAAGCTTGTAGAAGGTAGTTAATATTTGTAAAAGCTTTTACTATCTCAAAAAATGATAAATGACATAAATTATCAGTTTGTCCAGCTTCCCATGCTGATCTAGAAAAAATATGAATAAATTTTTTAACCTTCATAGTGATAACTCCAAAGAAGTTGCATTTTTCACAAATTCCTATTTCATTATCTAATATGCTGAAAATGGAAGTATTGTTAGAACCTTGTCTTCAGTAGTCTTTTACGTTTTTTAGACTGTCTGTCTTAGGCTTAATGAAAGAGAGAAATTTTAACTAGTAGTGCTCATGACCCCTTAAAAAGGATGATTATGGATTTCTATATGTTAGCCAGTTGGTCACAAAGGTAGAAATAGGCTTCATGGCAGTAATGATTAGTTCAGAGACCATAATTTTGATGTGAATTTAGGTTTAGGTTTGTTCTTTTCCAATTTGCTCACACTGAATATTCATTTGCCACTCTAACACATCATAGTTGCTCACTCAGAGAAGTTTCTGTACTTCTTTGTGGTCATCCTTATTACCTTGAATAACAGTTTTGTCTGCAGATGTCACTCTTGTAGCTTTTCCCTTTTTACCTGATTGTGCAGATGCCTGAAGCACTCCACTTATACCTTAAAACTGTTGCTGTAAGATCTAACTATTCATTTTATTCCTATTCTCTCCATTCCAACATTTAATCAAGTCTCTATCTTTGAAGGTCATGTCCCTTATGCTTTTTATAAAAGGACTTGATAATTGATATTTTGAAAGCTTTATTTGCCAATCCATATAATGTAGATCAATCTTCTTTACCCTAATGCTTATTTAACCCCTTTAGTGAACTTCATCAGTTCATGATGAGTGTTTCTCCTTTTCACAAAAATCTTTTTGAGTTTTCCTTTGGAAATTAAATAATTTGGGCTGCCTCTTAATTATATGCTTTAGTATAATGCCTATTATTTTACCTACCAAGACTTTCCTCATCACGTGTTTCTCATTGAACTAGCTCTGAATGTCTGCATTTATTTTATTAGCCAGTGCTCAGTCCTCTAATACTGATGCAGAGTACATGTTACATTAAGAAGTTTTACTCTTTTGTCTTTGAGTTCCTTTGCAATTTTTGGGCATGTAGCCATCTGATACATCACTTTCCATTCATTAAAAAAAACCAAACAGCCCAAGTCTTTTTCTTCTTCAGCTTATAAATTCATCATATGGCCCTAATATGTTGCTTCCTGGGCAGATTGGGAGATTTCTGTGAAGAAAATATTGAATTCTGCAGCAAAAATATATACAAAATATTTTATTGCTTTCTTATAGAATGGTATGCATTGGAAGGAATCATAAGACTATCTAGTTCGAACTCTCCTGCCATGGGCAGAGACACCTTCTACTAGACCATATTGCTCAAAGCCCCATCCAGCCTGGCCTTGGACACCTCCAGGGGTGGAGCATACAGAGCCTCTCTGGGCAACCTGTTCTGTTGTCTCACCATCCTCACATTAAAGAATTTCTTCTGTATATCTAATCTAAGCCTGCCCTCTTTCAGTTTGACTCTATTCCCTCTTGTCCTGTCACTTACATGCTCTTGTGAAAAATCTCTCTTCGTCTTTCTTGTAGGCTCCCTTCAGGTACTGGAAGGCCACAATTAGGTCACCTCAAAGCATGTTCTTTTCCAGGCTGAACAAACCCAGGTTTCTCAGCCTTTCCCCATAGGACAAGTGTTCCATCCCTCTAGTCATCTTGTTGGCCCTCCTCTGAATTCACTCCAACAGGTCCATGTCTTTTCTGTGGTGAGTGCAGTGTTCCAGGTGAGTCTCACCAGAGCAGAGAAGAGGGGCAGAATCTCCTCCCTGGCCCTGCTGCCCATGCTACTTTGGATGCAGCCCAGGACACGTCTGGCTTTCTTGGCTGCAGGTATATATTTCTGGGTCATGTCGATCCTCTCCTCTGCCAGCACTCCCAAGTCCTGCAATGCCATGTTTTTTTGAAGACATTGTGGGAAGTTTCCTATTGTTGTGGTGCACCGTGGAAGGGACCTCATAATCAGCACTTTATATTTCTTACTAGCTGTTATTCAGTCTGCTTCACCTTGCCTTTTTGCATCTTTGTCTGAGCTGTCAGGATTTAATTCATCTGGATTTTTTCCATGTCGTTGTTCCAGCCTTTTTGAGGATGCCTGCTGGCTTTTGCTCTACATTTTAGCTATGCTGACTGGCTTTTGCTTTTTCTCAGGTTTCTCATGGTCAAAGCTGTGCAATTGCTCTGTGTTTTCAGTATGGTGTTCTTAAATAGTTTGCAGGTTGTCTGCAAAGATTTAATTATTTTAAGTGGTTCTTTCTATCTTCTTACTTTTAGTGGTGCCTCAGCTTGAAGAAGCATTGGCTTTTCTAAAACTTTAGTGCTGTTGTAATGAGCCACCCTTAAAGGGAAGGAAGTACCTAAGATTCACAAATGCTCTTTGGTCAACAGGAGCAAAAAAAGTGAGAAGATCTGCAAACAATTAAAAAGTTTTATTAGAAAATTACACACTTGGCGTGGAAATTGGTGTGTTAGTCCTTGACCTACTATATAAGCACATAACAGTGGGCTTTGGATAAAAGGATAGAGTAGAAGGGATGGAAGGATTTAAAGAGGGAGAGATTAAAGGCCAAAAGAGAGAAAGTAAAGGAAAAGAAAGAGGAAAAGCAGGAGAGATTAGAGAGGAAGATATGAATTTAAAAAAGGAACAGAGTAAAAGAGATAAAATGATTATCACTTTTAGTTCCAGCATTGATCCAGCTATTAAGCAACGATCTAGCTGCATCAGTCGAGCCAGTGAAACATCCAGGGTTCTGGGGGCACTGCCCAAGCTTGGGAAGGTACCTTTTGTATGGACATGGTTCTCGCTTTCTACGTAAACTAGTTATTATGTGCAGCTCTTTCTGCATGTGGGTTGGAGGGCTTTGGGGGTTGTTGGTGGTCTCAGTCCCACCTTATAGCTCATGCCCACTTCCTGCCACTCATTCCTGCACTTGTGCTGTACTGTGTTGTTGTTCTTTCTCACAGAAAAGTGCTGTTTTATTTCCAACCTGGCCTCCCTTCTCCAGCCACTCTTGTTCTTTCTCATGGCATGTTAATACCACTAATGAGCACTTCTCAGGCCACCGTGCAGCCTGGGTGGAGCATGGGGATGCACCACCACAGATCTGTCCTGTGACCACTCAGCTTCTCTGGGCCTCTACAGCTGTGAGGTTGTTAAATTTTGTATTTTATTTGGGCACTAATATTTTGAGCCTGATATTGTGCCTTTTTAGGGACTGAGGTAGAAGTTACTTGGCCTCATTTATTCTTTAATTATGTACTTTTTATTATTGATGTCTAAAAAAATTAATATCAGCATCACAATGTGAAATGGTATTTCCCAGGTGTGTATGAAGACAGCTGAAGTTACTTCCTGATTCTCTTCCCTGCCATGGGGGCCCCCCTTGTCACTGTCAGCATGTCACAGTCAATACTTCTGGGCTAATTAGGCAGACAGTAATATCATATGCTGTGTCTATCTTGTTTGTGACTGAAACTTTATGCTGTTGGGCTCTGTTTCACTCACTAACTTGTTTGAACACTGAGCTCTTTTAAACCAGTGGGCACTTTTCCATGTCTCCTGTTAGTAAATACCTTGATGTATGGCACAAGTTATTAATGGATACCTTCCTTATGCTATTCTAGTAGTTTCTAGTGCTATTGTTACAGCCATGTTTTTGTTCCAAGATAGCATCCCAGTTCTCCTAACTTTGTTCCTAGGACTTTTCCTGCTTAGGGAAAAGCATTTATATGCTTGTTTTAACTTTCTATTTTCTTCCACCTTGTTCAAAGGGACAACCTTTTACTGTCCAGCTTTTTTCTGTGTCTTGCAGTGTGACAGGTGGAACCTTCTTCTTTATCATGTCATTAGGTCCCTGTACTTCACCCAAGTGGGTATGTATTTTGAGAACAAATGATCTTTAGGGCCTGATAACATTTCCTCACTCTAGGTTTAAAACATCCTCTGTAATATTAAAGAGTAAAAGCCACAAAGTTTACCTAATTTTTTCCTTCCAAAACCGTTCCTTTTATTTCCGGAGTGTTCTCAGCTTCCAGTGAATCTGGACCTTGTTTCTCTCCTGGTCTTCATTGCGTGCTGAGAATTTATCATGTTCCTTATACCGTATTTCTAGGGATATGGGAATATTTAAGCAGTGTTAGGAATTCTTGAAGATCCCGAGGTCAAGTTTTTCTGACTTTGATCATTACTCCAGTGGAGTTGATGCGCACAATGTCCACATAATTTGAAACTGGAAAGGGCAGAGAAGGTGTGAGATTGGGTAGTTCCTTAAAATGGGAAATGTATTACTGTCATGGTTACTTGAACTGCAATTGTCTGTCCTCACAATAATGTTGCTTCATTTGCTAAGACCCACACATCCTCTTTGTCCTGGTAAACAGAAGGTTAGTTGTGTATCTGTCAACTATATAATTAAGTGTTTGAATTTTATTTTCTTAGCAGTGGATCAAATAGGCAAGCACAGCCTGGAGAACAAATGTTTTGCCTAAAGCAGAACAGGGAATTACATTAGGACTTCCTACATGGTAGGTTAGTCCTTTAAGCAGTGCTGTCTTTCACCATAGAATCCTTGCTGGATGGCAGCAAACCATTATTAAAGGTTAATATCTTAGTTATACCTGTTACCTCATTGAATAAGTAAGAAGTGAAATTTTCAGCTATGATAGCATTTATCTTTTTTTCTTTATTTATTTATTTTTAAAAATGTTTGAGCTGAAGACATCAGGTGTCTGACAAATCATACACTTGTTAGATGTTTTAAAACAAAAAGTATATTTTGGAATGATGAACAACCCATGTGCCTTCTAGTGCAGTAAATCACAAAACATGTTGATGTTTTAATTTTTTTCAACAAAGCAGTTAAAAATCCTTGCCTTAGAGGTATTAAAGCCTACTTTTAGCTCTGGTTACTTGTGTTATAGTTGTATCAGGAGAATGCAGCAGAGTATAATATCCATTTCTTTAAGTTCCTCCATTACAGTCAGTATAGATTTTCATCTGTGATTTGTAAGTGATCATCTCTGTAAAGAATAATTTCAGCTGCTAAATTTTATATAGACTATTTTGCGGTCTTGTGAAAAGTCATGTACACTTTCAGCTTTTAGCCACTAGATGGTAGCTAACTACTATCTACTATTCCTCGTTGCTCATGGTAAAAGAACCCTCGTTGCCAAAGCTGTGCAATGTAACACTAACAAAAAAAATCATAAAGCCGTAGTGGAAATTTACTCCAGATCTAACTTAATGCTTTGTAGGGTGCTGAACAGAGTCAAAGCTAGTCAGGGATACATGATAGACTAAAATTATTCTTAGCATTCTGAGTTTTAATACAGGGTTATATATCCGCATTATTGTATAAATTAAATTATTAAAAATAATCTGGCCTCACCATGAATCTTGCACTCCTGAAGCGACTGGGGAGGAAATGTATTCTTCAAATCACAGATTACAATCAATCTGATCAATTGATCACCAATAATATAAAGGGTGAAAGAGCAGATTATTTTTAAGTTGGTTAAAATCTGCAAGAAATTTTTTTTTACAAATTATAAACAATGTTTATGTAAGTCAAATCTGGCACTGGCATAGAACATAAAGTCCTTGTTAAGCTCTGCCTCAGCAGGAACTGTTCTGGTAAAAAAAATCTGAAAAAAATCAACCTGGATTATTTGACCCATTTATATAGTCATTATATGCTATTCAGTCTAATGCTCTAGTGGATGTAAAGCAAGTTCCTACAGCAGTCTTTTTATAGCATTTTAAACTGATATACTTTATACCATATTTAAGGCTGAGCATTATTTGTTTTTGTGGCTTATAATCCAAAGAAGAGGTACGGGTTATAAGAGTCTGGCATATAGTTGTTGACCAAAGTTTGCTTCTTAGCCTTCTGGGTTGGTTACATTAATGTTGTGCTAAATTAGCTCTGCTGGAAGTCTGACTTCTGACCTGAGACCAGCAGTGACCTGATGATGGCAGTTAAGAACTGTCTCAACCACTTCATTATTTTCTGTTTTCCTTTTTATAACTTAAGAAGATGGGTGATCACAGGAAGTTGAATTCCATAAATATCAACAATCTTTGAATGACTCTAACCAATATCAGTGTATTATCTAGTACTGTAAATGCAGTCTGCCTAAAAGGTTGTGAGGATATATTACACCTGCAATGAGAGTTTCTCTGTAAGGTAATGGTTTGTGATTATTTGATATTGATATATGTGTTCTCTCCATGGGTTAGATAATTCCTTGTCATGACTGACAGTCATTTTAATTTTGCTGGTCTCTAATTAATCTGTAAATGTCACATTCCAAGTTACTTAAATGATGGAGATTTCTGGAGTTTGAAGACTATTTCTTTTTGCAAATGATAAATGATCTGACAGAGATGGTCTGCTAGGCTTGCCATTTACAAACAAGAAAATTAGTTGAAAATGAGGAAGTTGAGACAAGGTTTAACTGCAGGGATCATTAGACTGTGGAGCTTAAAACCCTGAAAGAACCTTAGGCTTTAGAGCAGCAGATTTTTGACTTCTTCAGGGAATCTTCTTGGCAGGAACCCATGAAGCACTTCCCTCGTGGCAAACAGGGCTGAAGAAAACTCTCTGACCTGCAAGTGTAACATCACTGGAACACACAGAGAGGCCATTCAATGTGCAGAAGGTAGAGGAGGCCTTGTGGAAGGCCAGCATAGATGAACACAGAGGGTGTGAACTCAAACATGCAAGCCTCCTTAGAAGCTTGGGATGAAGTAGAATCAGGGATGGGCCACCCAGGAAGGATATAGAGACAATGCTTGCATTCACAGAGTTAAGAAGCTCAGCTGGAACTTGTGAGGAGGGCCAAGGGAAATAGCAGTGTTGTTTCTCAGTACACTGTTAGCACAAGATACTGTAGGCCCACTGCTCAGGGGAACAGGGGGCTAAGGAGCAAAGAACATGGGCAAGGCTGAGGTTTTTAGTGACTTTTAAAATCAGTTTTCGTGAGCTGGCTTTGCCCTCTGGCTCTTTTAGGCCTTTGAGCCTCCTTGCAGAATGCACAGAAATGATTACCTATGGTAGCCAAAGATAGTGTCAGGGAGCACTTAAGCCAGTTGGGTGTACAGAAGCCCATGGGAGCAGATAAGATATACCTGAGGGTCCTGAGAGAGGAAACCACTGTCATTTTGAGGCCCATCTGTCTTTGAAAGGCCATGATGATCTGGGGAGATTGCTGATAACTGGAAAAAGACAAATGTGACACCTGCCACAGACTCACTATTAGTTAAGCTGGAAAAGACCTTTGAGATCATCAAGTCCAACCTGTGACTGAACACCACAGTGTCAACTAGACCATGGCTCTAGGTGCCGTATCCAGTCTTTTCTTAACACCTCCAGAGACAGTGACTCCATCACCTCCCTGGGCAGCCTCTTCCAATGTCTAATCACCCTTTCTGTGAAGATATTCTTCCTAGTGTCCAACATAAACCTCCCCTGGAGCAGCTTAAGACTGTGTCCTCTTGTCTTCAAAGAGGAGAAAAGGGAAGATCCTGGGAATGACACACCAACCAGCTGCTCCTCAGGCCCATTTAAGGTTGAGGGTAAACTGTTCTGGAAGCCATTTCATGGCACATGAAATGCCAAGAAGCTGGGTGCCAGCAGCCATCATAGATTTAGCAGTGTCAAATGCTTTGTGATCTGTCTGATTGCCTTCTGTGGTCAGATGGATGGCTGTGCAGACAAACGGGAAGCAGCAGTGGTGGGTACTGAGACAACTGTGCTCATTTAGCTACAGGAAGAAAAGGCAAAGGGGAGTTCTTATTGTAGCCTATAATTGTCTAATGAGAGGGTAGAGAGGCAGAGCTGAATTCTTCATTAAGGTGTGCAGTAATAAGAGGCAACATACACAAGCTGGAACATGGGGAATTTCAGCTAGATGGGAACAGTCTTTATGTTGGGCACTGTTACATAGCCCCAGAGGCTGCATCCTAAGACATTTTCAAACTGCAAACATCTCCATGCAACCCACTCTAATTGGACTTGATTTGAGAAAAAGACTAGTCTTGATGACTTTCTGGGGTCTCTTAAAATTCTTGTAATTCTGTGATTCTGGAAGTTATTTGCTGTAACTTATAGCATTTTAGGAAAAATCTCCATGATTTCTAGATGGTTTTTCAAGAGATTTATTTAAAGAGGGATTTTTTCCCCTCATTTTTTAAAAGAAGAACTTCTATTGCTGCATGGCAAATTTAAGCCTGTTGGGCTGAGTTTTTACACTGGAAGTCACATACAAAGACCTCATACACCATGCAAAGAAGTATAGAATCATAGAATGGTTTGGATCGGAAGGAACCTTAGAGATCATCTAGTTCCAAGCCCCCTGCCATGGGCAGTGACCCCTTCCACTAGACCAGATTGTTCAGAGCTCCATCCAGCCTGGCCTTGAACATGATCAGGCATGGGACATCCACAGCTTCTTTGGGCAACCTGTGTCAGTGCCTCAACCACCCTCATAGTGAAGACCTTGCCATCCTGCAGCTTAAGGCCATTCCCCCTTGTCCTGTCTCTACATGCCCTTGTGAAAAGTCCTTCCAGCCTTCTTTTGGGCCTCCTTTATGAGCTGGAACATTTCCTCATTGTCTGCTCTTGTCCAGACAGAACAGCTCCAACCCTCTCAGTCTGTCTTCACAAGAGAGCTGCTCCAGCCCTGTGATCAGCTTAGTGGTTCTCCTCTGGACTCTTTCCAACAGAATGTAAATAATTAATTCCTCAGTGGTTTGAATATATCCATAGGAATTAACTCTATATGTAATATTTAGTAGCATGTTTAATTTTAAATGATAACTCTGTAAAAGGTCAGAGAAAGCTATGGATATTTACTTTTACCTAAATACAATTTTTCAGTCTTTCAAATGTGTATGCACAACTGGATTTGACTATAGTAGGTGGGGAAAATGCAGATAATGCTGGGAAAATGGTTTTTACTCGTGTGATTTTTATCAACATAAGGATGTCAAGTGCTTTTAGACATTGATATGAGTGGAAGCATAGATATTTAGGGACGTTTTAAGCCAGGAATAGCTGTAAAAATGTCTGTTTTCTTGTTCCTAATACTGGATAATTAGATTGTTTTTCTTGGCATTTTCAAGAGGACATTGGATTATATTCTGTCACTGAAGTGGAAAAAATTAAGGCTCTTTTAAGAAGAAAAAACCCTAACATTTCTTGCTGAAGAAAAATTGCTATACTAAGCAACCATTGTACAACTGAAAAATAAGCATGACTGAATGGACTTGTATAAAAAATATGAATAGAAAACTCAGTAATTTACAAGTCTGTAGGTAAAAGATATTTGAAAGTTGCTTGACTGTAGTTACTATATATTCAAACAGTCACCTGTGACAAGGAAACAAAGCTGTCTGTTGACACGAGGATTGCTTCAGAAGACTAAACACAAATCAGAGAAGCAGTTATAAAATTGACTTCTGCAAATAGTTATGTTGCCCTTGAGTATGATGAATTGTATCCAGCCATGTTTGCATGTAAACAGTATCACCTTAACAACACTGTGGTTGGTAGCAGTAACTTTCGAGGCCTAATCTACAGGCAGTAAATTCTGGTGCCTAGAGACCTCTGGTTTCTGTGGTAGTGCAATGTAATTTTCAAGCAATTTGTATGCTCACTAGAACTGAATTTTAAATACAGAGATAAGGTTAATAGGTGCTGGTTTTTTTAGGTCCTTACTCTATTTTCCAGAGTTGTTTTGGTGTTCCTACTAAAAAGGAATGAAACAAGTGTAAACAAAAGTCTGGGGGGAGAGTGCAAAATTATGGAGGTAGAAGTTTTCTCCATGGTTTAGGGCTTGTTCCTGAAAAACACTACTTGATGCTATATTGAATAGTACAATGTTCAGAGCTGGAAGAAAGCAACTTTGGAAACGGAGCATTGTCAGAGTGATACAGGTAAGAAAAACTCAATTTTGAGCTAGATTTAGACTAATAACTATATCATTTGAATGAAGGTGTGTATTGGGGGGAGGGCATAGAAAAACCTGTGTTTCAAAATAAGTGTAAATGGATGATGTTAGTTGCACATTTTGTTTTGAAAGACAAATTTGTACTGGGAGGTGTTTATGTGTTTGACTAGTGGTGCTTCTATCTTGCCCAGATTGTTGCAATGGTCTGGTAATGGCATAATTTCACAAATGCTATGTTAGTATATTGAAGACTTTGATGTTGGATCTGGCAACAAAACAGGGGTGGACTCTGCCAGCAAGGAAAATAGAAGTGTAACTTCACTTTTCCCATATTTCTAAGGTAGGAATAGAATTTTGAAGACAATACTTAGCATTGAGAAGCAACAATAAAATATAAAAGTCATTAAGATACTTAGACTCATTTTAAATCTGATTGTTTAAGCAAACTGTTCCTGAATTAATGGAATTTGATAACACATTTGCATTTGAATTTTGAATTTGAACACATTTGAATTTTGAGATTTAAGAGTTAGCTAAGGGGACAGCCCCAATTCTTTAGAGTTTATATTGTTTTGGAAAGAGGGAATAAAAATGTGTGTTTCTCTTGAAAAGTCAGGGTGCATGAAAACATGTAAAATCGTTTGCAGTTTACTTTTGCAGGGAAATTCATGAGCAAGGTTAATGCAATATAAAATATCTTAGCAAGTTAAAGGAGAGACAAAGGAATTTCCATGTTGATTATATAAATTTTGGATAAAACAGTAAATTAACAATAGAACATTCTGATGTTTTGACTCTTTCACTATTGAATTTTGCAGGAAAGTCTTGCTCATCCATATGACTGATTTGAGCATGTCTAAATTCAGTGATGCACAGTATTCTGACTACAAAATGCGTCATTTGTTGGGTAAAGAGTGTTCAGAACAAGTTTTCTCTTGTGTAATTATGACTTGCATACTAAATAACTTTCTTGCTAAGGCTATTCAGGGTATCTGCATCAGCAGCTACAGTTGGTAATAGAGAAGCTGGCAATAGTCAATAGCTGGTTTCTGAGCCTGTTGTTTCAAACCCTGTTCAAAACCTGTTGTTTCAAAGAACCCCTGGAATCTCTGACTTGTGCTTTTTTAGTACCTGCTGCTTAAATATATATATTTTGTAACAGCTAGGAAACTTCTTTTAAATTTTAATTTAATCTCCCTTTGTTTCTTCAGATTGATGGTGAGATGATTATGGGTTTAGGTATATGTGAAGATAGGTTTAGAAATCTCTTCCTTTTCTTCTTTAGGAGAAGATGTCTACTGAAATTAGTTGCCTGTGCCAAATTTGTTAGTATTTAGGTACTAGGAATTTTAAGGTTTTTTGTAACATAAAACAAGCTACTTGTTATAACTGGACTAACAATCAAAAAAGGACTTTTCAGTTAATTGGTTTAGCTTTGGACCTTCGTCTGTTGTGGAACTGTCATATGTCATATGTGGAACTGTCATATTGTCATATGACTTTTCTTACCTTCATAACCAAGAGTGGTAAAAGAAACTCCCAAACTAAACTTGGCTGTGTTACCTCTGTTCTGTACATGAAATGCTGAGGTGAAGCTCTACCATAAAAAACTTGGACAATCCTTCCAGATATTTGAGCGAGACAGTGTTTATGTCCAGTAAATACTACTTCTTCTGAATCCTCCCACATCATGGGGCATTAGGAAGAGGCTTTTATGTATGACCTTGATCAGAATTGCTACTGATATTTTTCAGGTTCTCATGCAAGTGTTACTGCATGCAGCAGCAATATCTCTCTTACCTACATAAATGATAGCATGTGTGTTTCAGCATCCTTCCATCTTCAAACCTTACTCTTTCAGTGTTCTATGAAATTTTGAATTACATAGAGCTGCCTATTCTTGGGAAGTTTTTTTGTAGAGTTGCTGTTTAGGCCTATGTACTTCTGTACTGATTTCTGCAGGATATAAAATTCACAAAAACTCCTAGGCCATGGCCACGATGTTGGTTTGAAGTGGGTTGTGAGGGTAGCTAGAGGGGAAAGGGAAGAATGAGAGGTAGAAAGCTCAACATTTTCTTGTAAATAGTTCTCTGAGATTCCTAGTCCTAAGTAAAGAATATCTTAAAAATTTATTCTTCTATTAGTATGGGAATGGAAGCTCAGAAGCTAGACTGAAAGACAGTTTCCAGCGTAGATTCTTAGTGTTTTTAAACATGTAAATCAGTGACTTTCTACTGAAAGCGCTGAAGTTAGGTTTCCTCTACTTTTCTGCGTACAACTTAATCCTAAAAGTGAGGCAGAAGTTTCTTCTAATGACCACAACAACTAATGTGTGAGTTTGTGATTGAGCAACACTACAATTGGGAAGGAAGTCTGTAGAAATTATAACTCATCAAATTATAGAAGCATGACAGTTTGAATTGCATTGAATTTTCTTGCATTGCATTGCAGCAACTATCAGGAAAAAAAAGTGTGGAATTTGCATTAGTTATAGAGATATCCAACATATCCATGCAAATGCCTTCCAGCAGTGACATGTGATAAATACAAGTCAGTGTCTTAATCTTCATAAAACCATAGCTTTACTGTGTAGTTAATAGCTTCCGTTTCTCTAGGTACAGTTCATTAAGTAATTTAAGTTAATTACACTTTTAAAGTTTTGTGATATCTTAATGAATACTCTTGTTACTGGACTTAGACATCAAATATTGTCCAATGCTTGTATATTTGTTATAGGGTTTGAGACACAGCAATTAAAAAAAAATTAAAAACCAGAAACAAACACTGGGAAATGATTACTAAGTTTCAGAAGAAGGTGCTCATGATTTCAGTCTGGACAAGCAGCAACTTGTAGAAGAAATGGAGTCTATGAACATGTGAAGAGCATCTGTATAGGTGGAGTTGTTGACTAACCACCACTGTAAGATGTAGTCTTGTATAGCAAAATATCTGGAGCTCTGTGTTGGAGACACAAGCAGAGTACAAAAGTAGTCTCCCTGTAGTTTAGGTAAAACAAAAGGCTTCTTCCTGTATAAAATAAGAGGCCCTATCAGTTGTGTTCAAGTTACTGGAACGATAGTTTTGAGGATTCTAGTGTTTTCATCTAGTGTGAATGAAGCTATTCAGGCAACATGGTGGCTTTTTGCATGTCTAAGTAGGAGGAAAAATTCTACTCATATTTAAAAACATGTAGGAAAGGTCAATCTTGTGAGGACACCTCACTTTCAGGGTACTGGAGACCATGTTAGGGTATGAGAGAGGTAAAGTAGCATAAAGTACATGTACAAATTATCTGCTACTGTGTTTTTCAGACATATCTGTGTAAAGAATAGGATTTGTATGTTTGTCTTCTATATGGAAAAATATTTCTGATGCTTTCAGCATTTATGAAGGCATGGTAGTAATTACAAGTTTAGCAAATATTTCAAAATTCTGTCAGAAAATAGGAAAGATATTTACATAAGGGTATAAAGTATATTGTGCAGGTCGTTTTGGCTCTGCAGAAGCTTGTGGATAAATCACTTATGCATACTTTATAAAGTTACTATTTTTCTCCTAATCACCAGGGAAATAAGGATTGAATTTACCACCAATGAAACATAATTCTAAATTTCTTTTGAAAACGAAATGATATTGAATGCTGTAATCCACAAGCACAGTAATACCAGTAACTATTCCAGAAGGCTATTTTGTCTATAATGTAATGAGGTGTGTTACATATGGGAATTCAATTTAATTAGAAGAGTAGGCTTACTGCTGAAGAATGGTATAATAGCTATAGTTAAGCACATTTGTAAACACTTGTGTACCTTAAGGCTTGTGGTTTGTTTTGCTTCTCATTATATTAAAGAGATAATGTATAAAACCCTGGCTTCCTCTAGCAGCATCTGTCTTTATTAGGGAATGCTTACAATATCTTCCATGAATAACAAAGATCAGTCAGAATCCTGTCTTGACTTGGTTGTCATACGTGACTAGACTGAAAAACTGAGAGGTAGGACTTGGGGTGTTGAAGATAACTTGCAGAATAATGGAGCTGTATGAGTAAAATACATTTTTTTTCCCCTACAAAGCCTTTCAACAAATTAGCCTTCTGTACAACATTATTTATGATAGAAAGGTTGTGATAAATCTGAAAATAGAACACCAGAAACAAACTGTAAAATTATAACAAAGGCTGCTTTTAAAATTTTCATTTGAGTGCCATAAAAACATAAATCACAAGTGTGGAAGAATGGAATAGCCTTATATTTTTAAAATAAATTTTAAAGCTTTCTTTGTTTTTGTCTTCAAATTAGATCGTGAATTTTTCATTGTCCACTTTGTGTTTTATAATAGCAAAAGCTCAAGGAAGAGAGGGAGGCTAAACGTGCTCGTCTGGATGGCAGGCATGATTACTTACTGGATACTGTTGCCTCTTGTGTGAATCTGGACAAAGCAGAAGTAGAAGATGCTATTCTTGATGGTAACCAGGTAATCTGATGAATTTGAAAGTGAAGCTTATAGTATACTTTGGAACGAATATTACTAATAAATACTTGGTGACACAGTTATTAGACTCCATGTCTCAGATTACTCAAGTCTTCTCCTGGAAAAAATATTTTTCAGCATTTTTAAATTAAGTTGAACAGAAGTGTCCTTAATTCCAGGACTTATTGCAACAGTCTTGATTTTTAAATTGATTAGAATTTCTCCTTTCCAGTGGTTATAGATAATATGGTAAAATGTGTGTCTGTATTTCATAGTGGAGCCCCAGTGTGAAATCTTCCAGTCCTTGAATAAACAGCACATACAGGTTCAAGAGTCCTGTTCACAGTAGGTTGCATGTTGTTGTTTCTGTAAGGCTGCCATCGGTGTTTGTGAGACTACATTGTGATCTAGCTTAGCAAATTAAAATAGGTAGAAACTATTTCACGAAATAGAATTATGTGGTCTGACTGACTGCTTGAGGGCTGATGGAGGGGCTAAACAGCTACCAATTCATATATTGAGATATTGAAAAAAATATCAATTAAAAAAACCCCAGCTAGACAGAAGTAGATCTTTTATTTCACTTCCTGACACTAAAGCAAACATGGTTGTGTTTGGGGGTTTTGTTTGTTTTCTCTTGTATTCTCTTTCTGTGTGCCTTCAATTCCCATTTCAGTGCTAATAGTGTTGAGAAATTGAAGGAAGTCCAGTGCAAGAAAGAGGACACAGAGCATATGAAGTGTGAGATGAGGGAGAAGAGGAGATTGAGTGGCAGTCAAATAGTAGCCTGTAGTTCCTTGAAGAGTAGTTACAAAGATGACAGAGCTGAGCTATTCTCAGTGATTGCAGATAACTACAAAGACAAAGCCACATCTTGCAAAATGGCCAAGAGAGCCTTCTTCACCAGGAGGGTAATGCGGCGTGGGAATAGGTTACTTCAAGTCAGTTGTGGAATTTCTGTCCTTGGGGTTTTTGAGAGTCAGCTAGGAAAAGGTCTAGATGATTTGAGCTGTTGGTGATACAGGAGGCTGGCCTCAAGATCTCCCAGATGTCACTTCCAGCATTTCTGTGACTTCATGTGATAGCAGATAAGCTCTGTGGAACACTATCATGCACATTAAAAAACAAGATTTGTTTCAGCCTTTGTGCATACTATCTCAATGGGTTTCCTGGCAAACTATACTGCCTGAGAATAGCTGTCAGATGAGGAAAATATTGGCTGTTGCTATACTTGGAAAGAGAAAAGTGTAATAGTTGTTTTGACCTCATCTTGGAGGGCTCAGCCAAGAGTTTCTGGAATAGCAGTCTGTTATCTTGGTGTAACTGAGGCTTACTATTAATGGAAGAGGGATAATTGTGGCTTTCTTCCTGCTTCTGGTGATCTTTTAGCCTTTTTTTTCTGCACTGGGAAGCATAAATGGTACCAGCTAATGTTTCTGAAGATGAACTTGAAGGAGCCTTTTCTGCTAAAGATAGCTATGTAGTTAGGCACTACATGAAAGAGTGACTCAGATCTAGAAAAATAATGGATGAGGCCAGGCTTTCAAGTGCTGAGACATGGATCAGCATACTGGCATAAAGCAATTCAGTTTCTTCCTCAGCCTGTATGGCCTATACATGAGATTTGGGGACTGCACTCCAACACGTGCTTCAGTGATGCTTGATGGCAGCCTTGAATTGGTGGAGAACTGTGAAATTGTCCTGATGCTTATGAATAAATAATTAAAGGCTTCCTCTCTTGCTATGTTATGAATCAAATCAGTGATGTGTTATGATCTCAACATGATTTCAAACAGATAGAGCGCATTGACAGGTTCCTGGCCCCCGGAGGTCTGCGTCATCTGGTGTTCTACTATCAAGATGTGGAGGTAATGGATACAGGTAAAGCAGCTTATGTTCTTGGGCAATATGTTATAGTTGTGCTGAGCAAATGTGCAAGCAAAAAGCGAAGAGTCAAGTTCTTATAAACTGGGACTTAAAGCAAGTCTGGTTTGGTCATTGATCACTGCTCATGAAATGAGGATTGATGAAATTACTGAAGCTTAGTAGAGTGCTTCTGCATACTGCTGGTATGAAGCATCAAGGTACTTCTTGTGAGCTCAGCAGCTCTTGTCTGTGGGACTGAGAACTGTTTTTTGATAATTAAAAGATGACTTTCACACAAGGTGAGCAGTGACAGGTGCTCTTCCCCCTCCTCTCGAATCACACTATCAGCTGGCCCTAGAAGCCATCCACATTTCTGAGCACATGACCATCCATCTAGGTGGTCCTGTTATATGGCAAATGCCTTCATGAAGCCAACATTATGGGTAGAAGGGGTGTTACCCCAGAAGTCTCTCCTGCGCCTATCCCTTTACCAGTGCCCCCGTGTTCCACACTTGTGGGGGTAGCCTCCTTCTCCCCCTGGAGGTAGATCAGGACCCCTGTGACAAGGACATCCTCCCTTTTCCCGTGGCTTCTCTCCCAGGGCCTCCACTGCTGCTGCTGTTGGGATTAGCCAGGTGCTCTGTGACCTCTCAGGGCCTGTGACTGGTTGGTGGGAGTTCACCCTGCGCTGGTTACCCTGGATGTACACCACAGTCCTGTAAACTTAGCTATGTATATCTGTATAAATGTTTGTACATAGGTAACCATGTACCTAGATGGAGGTACAAATACATATTTATATTTCCTGTATTTTCAGTATATGTGTATGTATCTAAAAGGGATGAAAAGAATGTTTAATATGATCTAAGCAACTTTAATAAAAAAAGTTTCAATGCACATAGAAGTACAGTTAAATGAAAATACAAACCCCAGCCACTAATTTAGAAATCTGATGTGCAGGTTTTAACATGCCTAAGACAAAGTGGTGAAAATGTGACAAAGAGAGTGTGAGGCAAGGGTCAAAGCCTAGGAATCTAATGGGAGTTGCCCTTGCCCACTCCCAAACCAATCAAATCACCCTACAGTATGGTATGATTGTAGTAGCCTTTTTGAGGTGTGGTACTAAATGTAAGCCATGTGGAAAGCAGTACGAAGAAAAACACAACCAAAACCCAAACTAATTCACAGCAACGTGTGCATTGGGTGAATAAGTAAAAGTCCCTAAAACATCACATACACAGGAGGAAAAAAAAAGTTAGAAAATGGTAGTGATGGAGAAGACAGTGGGGATTAAGTGGGTGGTTTGGAGACTGACTTTGTCCACAGCTGTAAGTGTATTTACTTGTAATACTATGAAAGTGTAAAACTTCTGCAGTCCAGTTTCCTTTTGTAGGTGGACAGAGTTTGTAAAAGAATTATCTGTACTGGTTGTTAAAGATGTGGTTCACAGTTTGTCAAAGCAAAAATCTCAGTTGTGGAGATGGCTACTAATTGGTACATCTAAGGGAATTTTTGTGCCATTACATGCACCTTCTTGGCAAGGGCACTTACTACAGCCACTGCATATACAAGCTGGTTTTCTGACCCTGATGTGGATCAACAAACACTTCTGTTAGGGGAGAATATGATCCTGTGAAGGGAGTCCACAAGACATTTTGTGTCCCTGCAGAGCAGGAGACTCTATCTGCAAGTTCAGGAAGATGTACTTCAGAGTCCTAAGGGACTTTTAAATTAAAGTTTGATTTCTTGTAGTGTTTTGGGTATCACTACTAGTGTGCATTTTGAAAACTTCTAGCACCCTTTTCAGTAACAGTACATCTTTTCTAAAGGGACTGCAAGTTGTACTACCTACTTCACCTCCACAAATTGTGTGAATGCTCTGAGAACTTGGATGACTATAGCTGGTCTTGCCTCTGTAATTACTGCAGTACAAAGATAGTGCAAGTTTATTAGCAGCCAAGAAATCAAATTAATAACATTTCCAGGGTTAGGTCTTTTGCTGGTGGCAGAACCCTTGTTGTACTTTTGAGGTATATGAAAAGGAGACTTCTTTAGAGCTGTGGTGGAAAAAGGAAAGGGGAAAGATGATGAGAACAGAAGGGTGGGGAAAGAACTTATGGTGGCCACCTGATCCAAAACAGGGATTGTTGGGGCAGATGGTCATGTACCTGAAATAAAAAAAAATGTGCAGAGGGATCTATCACTTTTTGGATGTTGTCCTTTAACTGCTGGTATCAACAATTCACTTTTTTCTCTTTTTATTGTTATAATGTCTCACTGAGATGTGTATGCATGCAATTTTACTCTGAGGTAATAGTAAAAAGCTAGTAACAAAGAAGAAATGTAACCAAAACCATATTTAAAAGAAATATTTTGCCCTCCAAAGACACTACTGCTTCTTAATGACCCTTTATAAGTGTTGCAAACAGTCTGATCATGGGAACAGTATATTCATGTTGGGGGAAGAAGAAAGCATAAGGAAGTCCCTTGTAGCTCCCTTATTTGTTTGTTTGTTTGCTTTTCCCCCAAAGAATCTGCTGTGGCCTCTTTCTCCTTGTTTTCAGAAGCACCCTATTTATTTTTTCTTTCCCCATGTCTGCATGTTTTTAAGGAAAGACAGTTGATAAAAGCTCCTCTAAGGTAAACTACATCACTGCATTTTCTGATTTTTCTTTAATTTTTCTTTTTCAAGCAATAGGGCATTATCTACAACTGCATGATAGAACCATATAAAAAGACCTTGAGTCTGAACCATTATTTAGAAGGAATAGAAAAAGAAGTAAATGAATAGAAATGAAAGGCTTTTGATGGAAGCATAGCAAAACTAGATTAAATAGTTATTACTGTGCCATGAAGACTCTGAATGCTGCATACTTTCTGTGGATAGTTCCATGAGGTGCCTCCAGGACACTGGGACTCAGAGATGCACAAATAATGACTGAATTGTTTGTGTAGAAAACTTTTCTTTGAATAAATAATCAGTGTGTCTTAACTGTTTCATTTGTTTGAATCTGTAGAACACTTTGGCCTTCCAGGAACAGGAATGAACTCTCATTTGACTAAGAAGAAGAAACTTAAAGTATTTGTGACAGAGGGAAAAGAAGTTGCTCTGACTGGTGTATGTGTTTTCTTCATTAGATCTAGTCTTTCTAAACCCATCACAACTGAGAATATCTATCAGGTAAGTCAGTGACTGCTCATCTCTGTACATAATCTTGTTTGAAATTAACTTTCACCTTGGGGCATTTGCTATTAGGATATAATTTGACAGCTCTTGACATGGGGAAATGAGTAAAGGCACACAGATGGACTAAATAAAACAGGACAAGAAAGGAGGGGAATAGAAAAATAGATACTATCTTGAGGCACCCACTTGAAGTATATAATTGATATGAAAAAATGGTGCTAAGGAAGAAAATTTAAGACAATCTGGAATGACAGAGTAATTACTCAATTCCTAAATAATGCGTTAAATTTTAATAAATTCTAGAAAATTAATTAGAAAAACAGAAATTATTTTAGCTTTGAGAGTGTATGTATAAATTGTATATAACAAAGTTTTTACTGGTGAAAGACTCCTTGTATCGTGTCTCTTTTACAGGAAGTAAATTTTAATATGATGGATATAGGTCGAGATGGCTTATTAAAAAGTGTTGAGCAGTTGATATCGGAAATCTTCATTCCAGCCTTACAGACTATGGACCATGGCCGGGTTGAACCTCAACAAGTTTCGAATATTAAGCAGGACTTCCTTCGTGCCCTTGAAGCATTTGTTAGTGTCCTATCAGGAACTCAGCAAAATCTGTTGGAGAAGGTACTGTGTTCACATGGCAAATACAAAGTGAGCTAGCTGTGGAATGTCTCGAGCTCTGGAGCTTTTGAATTAACTGCTGTTGTAGATTACTCATAAGTATTGCTTTTGTTAAACTGGAGAAAAACCCAACAGTTTTGTTTATTGTCATCTGTAAGTTGTTATACTTTGATCTGTGGTTTTAATAGTTCTGTAGGTGCTTCTGTTCTGTTAATTTTGGGGCTAGTTCTTTAGAGCTATTAACTTCTTGATTCTCCAATGGCTGTGGTCACTCTTAAACAGAGAATGATTAATGTATCACAAAACTGTTGCTTTAACAGTTGGTTTCTACTCAGCTTTTGTGAAGAAAAGGGCATGACAGCATAGCTGCCTGGCTGGTGAATTGTCCAGATTCTGGAGGCCAGTTCTGGCTCAAAACAGTTTAATTTAGACTGAGCTGGGAAGTGAGGTACCCCAAGCAGGACAACCACTTACTATTTAAAGTTCCTGGATTATTTGTCATGAGCTTTCAGCATTTTTTTTTTTTTTTTTTTTGTGTTTTAGGTCAGCCTGAAGAAATGTGAAACATATGATCTGAAATCTCTGAGAGGACCTTCAGATTACTTGATGGTTGCTAACAGCATAGATGCTCTTGAAAAAATAGAAATCTGCATGAAAGAATGGACCAGACAAATTGAACAGGTACACTGGACAAATGAGAAATATGGCAACATCTGCATCATTGCAGATGAATTTAATCCTATTGGTGTTATAGCTGTCTTTCTTTAAATTTAGATGACTTCAATCTCCTCATTTTAAAGTATTGTTGGTATGCTTTCTGTGCTTTTACTTCTCAATGAGAATATTATTGAGAGCTTTTTCCACCTGCTAGTAAATAGAGGATATACAGTTTGGGAAGCTTAGTCCCTTGTCTTTGATAATCACCTGTTGTTAAAGTACAAAACATTCAGTGGTCCCCAGTGGATTTAATGAAAACAAAAAACACAGTAATTGAGCAAACACTATTCTCAGTGGTCACATTTGTACTTTGAAACATGCTTTACAGGTTATTTGGAGAAAATATAACTGTCTGTAACAGTGCTCTTGGAACAGAAGGAAGTGTCTCTTTAACTTGAAAATAAAAGGGCCAACCAAAATTAAATTTCTTATGTGAGGTGGAGGTCAAGTTAGGTAATTTACCAGGAGAGGTTAATACTAGGTGTTAAATGTAGAATTAATCTATGCTACCTCTGCAGATGAAAAATATTAGCATCACTCACTAACATTACTGTATGATAAAAGGTTCTTGCAGCAAATGACCAGTTGAGAAAAGAAGCTGATGACCTTGGACCACGAGCAGAGCTTGATTACTGGAAAAAGAAATTGTCAAAATTCAGCTACCTTATGGAACAGCTGAAGAGCCCAGATATGAAGGCAGTGCTTGGAGTACTCACTGCTGCTAAATCCAAACTGCTGAAGGTTTTTATTTTAAATTATGACAGATATATGGAGTAAAAATGCTCGTTATACCCTAGCTCATTTTGATAATGTATGTAACAATGCTGGTGGGGAAAACATTGTAACATCTTTGGCTTTTGTTTTCTTTCTCCTTCCCTATTTCTTAGCTTGAGTAGATAAAGTTTAAATCTTGTTCAATTTATTGAAAAACACTGGGAATCCCTTCAGTCTAAAGGCTGATAATGTACTGCATACACATGGCTCAAGAGAAATTAATACTTAAAAATATTTGAAAAGTTGCTTATTAAATCAGAATATTGAATTAATGAACTGCATATTTAATGACAAAAAAATCATTCCCCATTTTTTAAAGCCTCTTTTTAATGTTGTTACAGTGCCTGTGAGAGTTGTTTGTGGGATCATAACTTTTTACAGTGACACAACAACTTTAAAGTCCCATAACCAACAGAAAAATAAGTAAATAAAACAAAAAAATCTTGTCTCGTCAAAAGGAGATGTGGAACAAATACATAGTTATATAACTGTCATTCATATATTTTGCAGCAGCTTGACTGGACACTAACACTGACATATTTGTTTAGTTGAGAGGTCTAAATTAACTCTGTTTTCACAGTCAAGTTAGTGAAGCAACATAAAGATCTCATCCTGGGTGAAAAATTATAACTCTGAAGTAACAGATCTGTGCTTTCAAATGTGCTTAAACGCTAATGACGAAACAGGCTGATCTCAGAACTTTTTTTTTTCTGAAGCGCATGGCTTTTTTTTCTTTTCCAACTTTCTGTTCTTAGAAGTGGCGAGCATTGGATATTCGCATCACAGATGCAGCAAATGAAGCTAAAGATAACGTCAAATATCTATATTCTCTGGAAAAATATTATGACCCAGTATACAATAGTGATCCTGTAAGCAGAACTTTTAAATTCTTACTGTAAATGTCTTGAGATAAGCAACATGAATATATTCTGTAGGATTGGTTTGGAAATGAAACAGAGAAAATTTTTCATATGCAACTCCAGTTTGAGATTTTGTGCAGTTGTGGTAAAAGTGGCTTAATGGGAATTTCTGGCAACAAAATAAAGCACCTGTTATTTTCATACCATAGTATCTGTAAAGCTTTTGATATGATGAAGAAACTGGATCCTGTGCTGTGGGAGAAAGTGAATTCCTTATGATAAAAAAAGGAAAAAAGAAGGAAAAAAAAGTAAACCTAGTGCTATGCTAAAGATAAAGTTTGGTCTTTTGTCTCTGTATTGGTGACCACATTATGGTTAGACTAACATTTATGGGGCAATTTTCAGCTTCTTGGGTTAGGAAGAGATAAACAGGATTATGTAAATATTAAGGTGTAATTACAAATCACCTTCTCATACCATAGTATGGAAATGAATTGGGTGATGCAACAAGTAGTAAACAAAACCAGCCACACTAAAGTACAGGATTGGAGGAAAGAGTCTCCTTCTCCCATTATCCTCTAAAATAGGTGACAAATAATTGTTTTTATTAAAACTGGTTTTGCAACTAACTGTATGTGTCTTGCTAGTCAAAGAAATATGACTGGTACGCATGAAGACTCAAAACTTTGACCTGTCCTAGCTTCCTCTCACTCCCCCCAAACTTCCCAAAACCAAATTGCTTCCCAAGAGTGCTCTGGGCAACCATGTTTGTTTCCATTTACTGGGTGCTATTAGAGCAGTGTGTTCTTTCAGTGTTTCCAATCTGCTGTTTTAGTTTTTCTATTGAAAGGTTGGCATGATACCCATAAAAACAGAGTAAAAGTGATTATGCTTTGTCCTGGCACTGTATAGGGTCTGTTGAACTGGCCTGCTTTGTGCTTCCAATGTAGGTTTTCACCAAGGAGAAAGTGGTGTCTGCTTTGGAGATGTTTAGTTTTGAGATGGTGTAGCACTTGGCATAAAAGCCATAGAGGCATGGGGTGTTAAGCCTTTCCCTTACTGATGTTCACCTGTACAATTTTGAGAATGATTTTGTTAATAGAGTAAAAGTGTCATTGTTTTGGAAATACAGATGTGATGAAGAGTTGTGTCCAAAATCTTTGTCTGGCACACTTATGGGTTGAAGACAGGACTGCTACACTTTTGAAATGATGCTTTTAAAAAACCTATTTAGTAAAAGGCATTTCTCTTGTACACAAAACTTACTGAAAACCACAAAGGGTATGGAGAATTGAAGTGGGTGTGATAGGCTACCCTTGGCTATGCATCAAGTGCTCTCTCAATTGTAGTCTTCAACAGGATGGGATGAAAATATAGTATGAAAAAGCTCTTAGATTTTTCCAAGACAGGGACATCACTAACTTATTATAATCATGGGCAAAACAGACTCAACTTGGGGAAAAATGTCTTTATTGACAATGAAACTATGAGTGGCGACAAACAAAATCAGAAATTAAAACCACATCACTGCGCCACCATGCTCAGCTTCACCCTTCAATCCCCTTTTCTTTTCCTCCTCTCTCCAAATGGTGAAGGGGCTCTCTTTACGTGCAAGCTTACAACAGGTTTAGCAACTGAGCATATAAACATGTTTTTTGTGAAAAAACAAGCTCTTTTGAAGAGGCCTTTACTTCTACCAAATTTTACTCACTGATCTGAATTCTTCCAGCCAAAACTCTTGTGAATTTTTTTCCCCAAAATGAGATTGTGGAGCTTGGTGATGATGTAGGATGGGCAGCTCTGCAGGAGAGGCCCAGGCAGACAGGGACCAAACCATTCTGAAGACCATGTTCACAATGCTCCTGCATCCACTAATTAGGTGTTGTGCTAGTGTGTGGTAACAGAGGCACTGAGCGGAGTTCAGACTGTGTGTTTCTTTCCAGGTGTCCATGCTGGATGCTATTCCAGGACTCATAAATGCAATTAAAATGATTCAGAGTGTCTCTCAGTATTACAACACTTCTGAAAAGATCTCTTTACTATTTGTGAAGGTTGGTGCTCATTAGGAAATGAAATATTCCCAGATTGTTTTCTGTGTTGTTCCTTGAGTGTGAGAGATTACACAAAGGAACCAAACAATTGGAGAGGCAGCATTTCAGTCACTTTAATGCTGTTTTTTGAACGTATTGAGAATTTGAAATAGTGATAAACTACTTCAAATTTAGGACTTATTTTCCTGCCTGTAATTTGGAATTGTAGGAACATTTTCAGACTAAAATCTCACCCAATGTGAATAGAGTAACTTTTTGTTATGAGTTTTGCCTGTTATGAATATTTTTTTAGAACCAGGTACCTTAAATGCACATTGCCCTTAAACCTCCATATGCCCATATTGCCCATAAACCTCCATAAAGAAGGAAATAGAGTTGGAAGGACAACCTATTGTTTAACATTTGTAATCTCATGGGCTCTTGATTTTACCTTTGCCTTCAGAAGAGACAAAGTCTTATGACTTTGTAACCCTCAATGCTATTTCAAGGTTGGTACAAGATGTCTAGATTTAGGATGAGTATAGTTAACATCATTTTCATTATGTCATGTTCTGAAGGCTGGAAGTTGCAAGAAGGATAGTCTGTTGATAGGGCTGGAATTTCATATTGCTATTTGTCAGGCTTTAGACCAGTGGAGTCAGAGGAATGGGATGAGAGTGAGAGAATGGCAAGACCTGCTTTGTCTTGAAATGCTGCTTTTATTCACAAAGTTAAAACTGCTTTTAGGTGACCAATCAGATGATCACAGCATGTAAATCTTACATTGCAAACAACAATACAGCCACCATCTGGAATCAGCCACAGGAGAGAGTTATGGAAAAGCTACAAGCAGCTATTAGACTCAAACAGGTAGGTGGGAAGAACATGTGGAAAACAGATTATAAGGTGATATTTAGGAGGGCAGGGATAGGAAAATTTTATTCTATATAAGAAAACACTTTATAATGAAGAAAAATGAAGCAAATGAAAAATATCCTTTGGAACTGTAATGCTTATATTGGAGCTAACAACGAATTTAGTCTGTTGTCTGTTGATCTTCTGGAAACAGAATTTTCATGCTTAGTCTAGCTTAACTATTCTTCTTGTAAGAGAATTTCTTGGATTTTCATGCCTGTGTTTCTCTAGGTGGTTTGTTCTCACATGATGTGGAGAGATACGCAATGGAAATTAAAGCAAGGAGAGTTACTCAGCTGAATATATTCCAAAGATGTGTGGACAAGCTATGCATTTAGAAAGGGCAATTTAGTGAACTGAGAAAAATTCAGCTGTTCAGTTTGCCTAGACTTTTTAGGAAGATAGTCTTTATTTTTTATTTTTTTAATACACTTCTGTGATAATTTTTAAATTTTATTTTTATTTTGGCTTTTCTTTCCCCCCCTTTAAAGCATAGTATTATAGGATAATTCAGCTTGGAAGGGTCCTCAGCAGGTATCTAGTTCAACATTCTGCTCAAAGCCAAAGCAGGGGCAGCTATGAGATCAAACTTGGTTTCCCAATCCTTTATCCAATCTGACCTTGGAGTTCTCCAAGGATGGAGAGATCACACAGTGTTTTTGGGCAGCCTCTTTTAGTGTTTGACTGTCCTTGGGATGGAGGATTTTCTCCTTACATTTAGTCAGAACTTCATCCATTTCAATTTATGCCCTTGGCTTCTGTCCATGTGTTACTGTGAAGAGTAACTGACTCTGTCTCTGACTCTGTCTTTGGTGACCTCCCTCTACAGATTGGAAGCTTCATATAGACTGTCTCCATTATTACTTTTTTTTGTTGTGCTTTTAAGACTAGAGATTTATCCTATCCTGAAACAAAAAATCTTGCATAGTTCTAACACAAATTAGTGTAAATTTGTATGACATCTTACCATCATCAATAAGCACTAAATTTGTATTTTTCTATAAAGATATATCAGATTGTCCAGTTGCTGCATGAAAACATGTTGAAAGTTTAGGTTTTTGTTGGAGTCGAATTAGTTCCAGAAACTTTCAGAAATTCAGCGGATTAAAACTTACAATTTGAATCACCAACATCTTAGGAAAGTCTGGACCCTTTGTATTGATATTTCCAAGTGGGGCTATTAATACATTAGGATGATAAAAAGAATGAACATCATATTATAAAGAAAACTACTGCTGAAAGAAACCATTTCAAGCAAATCTGTTGACTATGGACTCTGAGTTTGGGAAGAATTTAGCATGCTTGGAGTAAGGTTTGTGCCTTGTTATGAATGCAGAATGAAAAGTGGAAGCTGCTATGTAGGAGGATTAGAACTTCAGAAAAGGTTTTGTTCTTGAAAGTGATTTTTTGAACCATGGTTATTCAGTAAAACTGCTCAGCATGCAAAAATTTTCAGTCTCTGAAAACTGAAATCTGGGTTGTTGTCTTGGTTGTTCAGTAAATACATCAAGCCCTGCTATGAAATGGGGGGAACAGAATTTCACCCTAGCTAAGGGTATCTACAAGTACATATATGTGCAGTTCAGTCATTTGATGAAGTGTGTAATCCTATAATGATGTTGCTGGGTTAGTTTTCAGAGGCAAGTTCTGTTACTCTCTTTATAGTGTTCATGATTGTTTATTGATGAAACTTCGACTTGCTATCGAGTTAGGATTATACCTGTCTGTGTAACATTTGTTCTAGCTAAAGACACTGTCTTTTGTTATATGCTTAACATTCTTCGTTTAAATTCTTTGTTTTAAGGAGTATCAGAATTGCTTCCACAAGGTAAAAGAGAACTTGGAACAAAATCCAGCTGAAAGGCAGTTTGATTTTAGTGAGATGTATATATTTGGAAAATTTGAAAGCTTTCATCGTCGCCTGGTAAAGATAATAGATGTTTTCAGTGCTATGAAAACCTACTCAGTTCTACAGGAGTCTAAGATAGAGGGATTGGAAGGAATGATCACAAAATATCAGGTACACAGTAAATTTTGTATATCATGTCAGTCTAACTTGAACCTTAAAAGAAAATTATGAAAATTAGAAAAATGTTTATTGAGAGAAAAATTAACTCGTAAATTGTGCTAAAATTATGAGGTAATAATGTAAATACATGATTACTGGCAAAAAGAGCAGACAAGATGAAGGAAAAGGTGGAAGTGGATGTGTGAAAAAAAATGCTAAAATCAAAGTTGATTGAAAAAAGCTACAAAGTGGGGAACTTGTAACAGGAGTAATTGGAACATGTTTTTGTGCTATGATCAGGAAAAAAAGTGAGAAGTGCAACGTTTCCATCTCTACAAATGTTGGGCTAGCTATGAGTGCCACTTAGCTTGTTAATGTAACTGCAGTATTCGTGCAGTATCATAATTTTGGCACTTATAAATATTAAAATTAATCAGAACTATTCAATGTGTAGACTTTGTAGATTGCTTTTTTGAGATCACATATGGTACGGCGGCTGTACAGGCAAATATGACATTCCAGTTTGCTTTACTCTGTCCTTTGCCTTTTTGTGATGGTCAGGAGTCAATCAGTTTGCTTTAGAGAAATAATTATACTGTAAAATGTGAGCATTCCATGGTCCTCCTGGTTCAATTTACTCCCTTTTGCAGTCTGGGATTTTGATTCTTTGAATACATCCTCCACTTTGCTCTCTTTTGTGGGCTCCTGAGAGTTAGCAAGGGCGCAGCTGGAAGAATAGCTTGTTCCAAGACTCTTCCATTTGGGCAGGGCAGGAGTAGACTGCTCTAAATTTTGCTTCCAAGAGCTGCTCTCCAAAGCTGTGCCACCAGGCTTCTCAGCAACCCAGGTTGCTGAGAATTTTGCAATGAAGGCGCTATTTTGGTAGGCTGGAACACAGGAATCTCATTTGTTTGGGGCATTTGTGTTTGAAAAGCTGCCTGTGACCATTAGTCCAGGCTGTGATGCAAACTATACAGATACAGCTCATTATCCATGGCACCACCCAAGTCCTTAAATAAGAGCTGTGTTAGACCCAGCTACTGCACGGCCAGTTGTGTTTGGGGATGATGAATTATACATGCTTGGGTAAAAAGTGCTGCATGGAAGGTTCTGGATAGTTTGCGTAAAGGGCAGAAAAGTGATTGCACTTCTTTTTAACAGTGACAAAATTGAGGCACTGAAGTGTTTGACATGGACTACAGCTATAGTTATATGACTGATTATATGACTTGAAAAACTTTTACAGTAGGAATTTACTACTTTGCTGTTCTTTATGCTTTAACACTTAGTCCCTATCTAGGATTTGTTTGTTGTTAGAGGAAAATATGGAATGGTTATTTTCAGTAATGCAATGAAACTGAAGTCTAGTTGACTTGCAAAAGAATGTGGGATGTCAGCTGAGCTGAAAATATGCTGAGTTTCATAGTTGCATTGTAGTAAACTATTAGGATGTTGAACAGTAGTTTATCATTAGAAATCCTTTATCTGTGTGTACAGCTCAAGGGAGATGCTGATTAAGATGTACTTTCCTGTGAGTGGACAGCAGCTGTATAAGAGACGCCAGGAATACTAAATTTTGGACTGGTGATGTGCTGCATCTTACCGTGACTTTTGAATAGTCTGTTTATATATGGAATCAGTTGTTTAAAAGACGTGGAAAATAATAGCATGAAAATATTTTTCTATGTTGAACAGTAAATTTTGAATAGAAATGAACATCTGCATGACAGAATGTTTAACGAGTAACAAACGTCTTTGGTGAAAAGCGAGAGTCTGAATTTTCTCTCAGTTATAATTGACTTAAAACAGAAAAAAATAGCATCATTTATTTATAAATGAAATTCAAATTGACATTACACCATCTTGATTCCTTCAAATACTTAAGTTGTTTGCTTATATTGCTCAACAAGTACTGGGAACTAATAGCAAATATAAAATGTGAGCAGGTACAGCCTGTTGTGCTAAATAGATGGCATTGTAAGTCTTTTTGATAAGACATTTTTTGGTAATAGTTTTCTTTTTCTGTGAAACTGTTTAGGGCATTGTTGAAAACATGAAGAATAAGCATTATGATTTCTTGGATCAACGGAAGACTGATTTTGACCAAGACTATGAAGAGTTTTGCAGAGACATAAATGATCTTCATGTAGGTTTTATGATACAAATAAGAATTTAATTTATTGATGAATCCTTATTATTCTCTCTGAGTTACCACCAAAAAAAAATGCAAATACCAAAGTTCATATTCTGAAATTGAACAATTATTCCAATATATTTCCATTTTAAAGCATCCATTTATTATCTTTCCAGCCAGTTTCATGGAACAGATGAATAGACCATTAAGGGCCTGCCTCCAACAAAAGGATTTTTCATTACTGTATGCTAGCAAGAATAACACAGAAATGGGTGATATCGTTTGGGTGATTTCACTGAGTGAATGGTAGTGCAGCACAAATAAGTCAGATAATTAACTTTCCCATAGTTCTGAAATCATAAGCTGGTGAAAGGAAAGGGTATCTACAGAAGAAAAAAAAAATTAAATAAGTGCTTGTGTTGCTTTGGCTGCCAAGAGGTAAGCAAGCATTCTTTGAGGCTTCTCAGCATGGTAAAACATTGGAGGGTACAAAGTCTTTTGTTGGTTGCACAGCTACAGAGGGAATTTGGAAAGAAAATGCCTCAGAAGTTGGGTGTGTTTTGTTTAATTATTGTGGGAAGGAAAAAAGGGGGAAATATTATTTATTGAGATTAGTTTCACATAAACAAATTATCTTCTAATATATTGCATGATAAATCCTGTCAAATAATACCTGGTGTATTTGAGGTGTGTGCCCTATGCGCTTCTCTGATGTAGAATTATTTACTCTTCTTCAGGATCAATTAAGGAGTTTCATGGACACTACTTTTGAAAGTATTCTGAACACTGAAAGGGCACTGAACATGTTGCAGAAATTTGAAAGGTAATATGTCCTATCATCTAGATTGCTAAAACTCTTCCAGGCTGTGGAAATAAGACATTGAGGATGGTGGAAAGGGCAGGGGGAAAGAAGGAAGGGAGCAGAGCAGGAGGCATTTTCTTAAATACAAACAAAACCAGCTCAGTCTATTCTCAATCAACTGTTCAGCTCTGTTAAGGGTTGTCTTCTCAGTAGTTTGAATGAATAAAAGCCATGTTTTTTGTATCAGCAAACTCAAAATACAAGTGGACTTTGAACTTCATCTTTCAAAATCAGCTTAAGTACAGGAATACTTTGTCTGTTGGCATGTTTGCCTTGGCTTTGTGCTTGAACAATGACATTAATTTGTTACCACAGTGCAGTTGGAAGAGAGTAAAATGCTTTTATTAGCAAACAGTGAAATTTTTCTTTATAAATTAACATTGTGCAAAACAGGCTCACTCTTTATTCTGTCAGTTTTCTTATTATAATCTGTTTAATGGAATAGACAGCTAGTGGTGAATTGGTTACAGTTTGCTGCACATAATTTCAGCCCAGTGTTTGAAAACAGTGACAAACCAGAAAATATGTAGGCTTACTTGGAAACTTTTGTCATCTGGTCTAAGTCTTGGTTGCTTGGAATCAGGTTGTGACAGCATTTGTTCAAGCTGAAAACTGCTTCTAAAATAGTTATTTTCTAAAGCAGGCAAAGGAATCTGGAATGACTGTATTTTCCAACAATGCATTAGAAGGATTTCAGAAGTGTTGAAAGAATTTTTTCATGATTATTGTTTTTCTAAGCAGATTGCAAATCCCCAATCTTGGCATTGATGAGAAGTATCAGAAAATATTTCAAAACTATGGCCATGACATAGAAACCATCTGTAAGATCTACACTAAGCAGAAGAAGGACCCTCCACTGGCTCGTAATCTGCCTCCAATAGCTGGTAAGATCTTGTGGGCACGCCACCTATTCCATAGGATCAAGGAGCCCATGGAGACTTTCCAGAGACACCCAGCAGTTCTGCAAACACCAGATGGCAGGCGCATAATCTGCAACTACAACAAAGTAGCAAAAGTTCTTATGAAATTTGAGGTGATCTACCACAGGGAATGGCTTCAGCAGGTAAGCCAGCTGATTTTGATTAAGACATTCCTTAAAGAAAAAATTTTAAAAATGGTTGAATCCCTGGTTAGTAGCAGTAGTCAGGTATGCTAAACTATAGATTTACGATGCCTCTTAAGTGAGGGATGGAATAAGAAAAAGTACTTTAGAAAAAGCGTTCCTGTTAAAAAAACAACACCTTGTAGTACTGTAGCTGAATGCAGAAAAAACTGAAAGACCATTATAATTAAGAAGTTAGAAAGAAAAATATTTCTTTTGGAAAGGTATAATGAATATCCAGTGGTAGGCTTAGCTGCCCCTTTGTCTCTGCCATATGCTTCTGACTGGTGCAAAATCATCATGTGTGGGGAGAGGAGTTTTGTCAGCTGATTAGCTTAAGGTCAAAGCAGACACAGAGGTTTCTTCTGCTCTGGACATTACAAATTTTATTTTGAGTGAAAATCCATGGGTATACTCTGTAAATGTACATTTAAAAAGCATCCAGTCTGAACAGATAATAGGATACTCAGTGCCTAAGCAGGCTTTGAGCCTGGTGTGGGTTTACCCTGACAGCTAAGCACCACACAAATGATTGTTCACTTCCCCCCTTGCACCCCCAGTGAGACAGGGAAGAGGAAAGGAAAAGCAAAAGAAAGGAAACTTGTGGGTCAAGATAAGTTGTTTGGTTAGTGAAGGAGAAGAGGAGGAAGAAAGAAAGAAAGAAAGGAGTGTTGCAGAGGCAATCAGTCACCTCCCATAGGTCAAACAATGTCTAACCAATTCCAGAGCAAGGGGTGGCTAACCCTTTTGACTGCTGCCTTTCCCTTTTTGTTGCTGAGAGTGATGTTATATGGCATGGAATATCCCTTTGCTTATTTTATAACATCCTTTTGTTATTTCACGACATCTGCCTGGTTTTGTCCCTTCGCAGCCTCTTTTTCACCCTTCATCCCCATTCCCACACTCCAATCTATTCACTGCGTGGACAGAGTGAGAACAAGAGAAGGCCTTGATGCTGTGCAAGCTGCAACTGTTCATCTGAAACATTACTGTGTTATCAGCTTTGTTTTGATAACAAATCTGATGGCACCATGCAAGCTGCTATGGAGAAAATTAAATGCAGTCAGAAAATTAACCCAGTCAGACGCAGTACAAAGTAATTTAATTTCCTGTTGAACATTTTGGGATGCATGTGTGGGGGGGGAAGGGGCAGGTCAGGCTTTGCCCTGGTGAGGCAGTGCACTGTCCCACACCCCACCCCTACAGCCTGCATCCCAGCCCTGCAGTGGCTGCCAGTGCCTGGTACACCAAAGGCACTCCTCCACACCCACCTCTGGAACCCTTATTCCAGCACCTGGGTGGCCAAATGACTGCAAGTCCCACCTGGAGGAAGGGCCCAGGATGGCCAAGGGGTATTTAAGGCTGAACATGAGGCTATCAGATGTCTTGACCCTACCTCCTCTTGGAATTTACATCTGGACACTGCTGGAACCCAGGCTTTGTTAGCTATATGTGTGCTTTTCTGTCTCTTTTCTTTTTATCTTTCTTCTTCTAATTCCCCTTCTTTGGAATTTTTTGGGTAACTTAAAATCAAGTGGGCTTAGATTTTGCAAAGTTGAATGGGCCAAGTTAATACTTTGAGAAGTGTTTCATATTGATTGCGTGTTGTACTAAACTTTTGCCAAACTTTTCTGATTTTTCTAAAGTTGCCAGTAAAATATTTTTTGTTGTTTTGATCTCTTGAGAATATCTGGTTGGTGTTTCTGCTGTTCATCTAACTCTGAGCGCATGAACAGCCATAAGCCCTTTTAAGTATCTCATCAAATGACTTGTTTGGGGCCTTACAGGCAGAACATTTTGTAGCCTGCATATTCTTCAGAGACCATGGCTTATCTTAAATTCTAAATCTTATTTGACTCATTTTGCCCTCTTGGGTTTTGTACATAGAACCTCTGACTACTTTTATATTATCAGATGGCTTCTGTAGGGCCTACTTTAAAGTCTTGGAATCTCTGCAAGTTTCTACTATCATTTTGGCAAATTTTTCACCTGCAGTTCCTTTGTTGCCTTGTCAAGAACACATTATAGAAAAATTGGCTGCAGCCCTACAGAGCTGAAAAAGAAGGATCAGAATCCCAGATTATGGTTTTGGAGGTGGTATCACACTTATCAGTGCATCTGCCTGATGTTTTTAGAACTCAGGCCCAGCTTTTGTACAATGTGGGAATATCTGGTGTTGATAAACATCAGTCTTCTCACAGGTAGAGTCTTGAGATCTGGAACCAGAGGTACCAACTACCTTTTCTCCAGTCTGTATATATTGAGATTTCCTGACTCTTCATTCCTCTTTCACACCTGGATTTGATATGCACTGTGAAATGTAGTTTAAAGAATCACCAGATTTGATTGTCTGATACTGAAAGTGGGAATGTTTGTGTCAATTTGGTATACTAAGTTTGGAGAAATGATTGCGATATTAGAGTACATATAAGATGTTGTGTTCAGACTTCCTTGACTCTGGTGCTGGATATATATTATTGATGATTAATCCAGTGTTGAGTGCAATTTTGGCATCAAGGAACCTGAAGAGTAGCACCTCAATTGTTGTTTCATTATAGATTATGTTGCAGAAACATCAGATCCAAATTTGGCACCATTAACCTGTCTATAGTTGCTCCTGCTCCCAGGCAGTAATTAAAACTGCTATTGCACTTAGAAAGATCTTTAACTTCAGTGCCTATTCTGCTAACTTGGGAAGGTCATATTTGTTTTCATGCACTCTTCACAGAGAGCTGATGTGTATCCTTCATATTTTATGGAAGGAATTGCAATGCTTCAGGAAGCCTTCTGCATTTGTTTAGTGTTTCTATCTTGGACTCTGTTTCTGTTTTGATTCCAGTACTGAGCTGGATACCTGTATTATTCCTAGTATATGGATGATAATTTTCACTTCATTGTTTCATCTATAAAGACTAAGGAGAATATATGCTTCTTGTGGGGCCACATCTGTCCCCTTTGGCTAGATGATTTAGTGATCAGATTTTCTGACAGATATCATGCCTGGATGGAGCAGTCAAGTACTCTCAAAAGTATTTTATCTTTTGTAAAATAGCTAAAGCACCCAGGGCATCTCGCCTGAACTGGTGCCTTCCTTTATGAGGTCTGAATGATCTGTGATCTGACTCTGATCTGTGCTAAAACAACCCATCTGGTTTCTCCTGTAGCACAGTCAAATCACACTTGGCAGCCGTATAAACTTCCCAAGCCCGCTCCAAATTTATATTCATTAGGTGGGAATAAAGGGAGGTGGATTTGAACAAAATGTCAAGTTTTGAAACATACACACGTCTTGAAAACACGTGAAAAGTATATCCCCTTTGACATCCATGCACTTGTCTACCAGGTACGGCAGAAAAATGTGACTATTACTCAGTAGTCTCGTCTCTTGAGGCAAGAAATGCACACGGGTTGGACATCAGTGTCACAGAACACAAGGTGGAGCTCCTGCTCTTCTCCTGAGCAAAAGGAAATCGGGAGGGGGGCAAGTGTCCTGTGGGGAGTAGAAATGGAACTCAAATAGGGATGTACCTCCTATTGCTTTTTATTCCTCTGTACAATGTAAATGTTAAGCTTTAGTGTCCCTTTCTGATATTTCTGAACATTTTCCCCCCTCTTTTCTCTACTTGTTACTGCATGGTTACTATCTTATTAACCCAGTTATATTTTTTTAATAGCATAAGATTTAAGACCATATTTTTTTTTCTAATACAAAAAAATTAACATAATTTGGCATATTAAAATAATTACCTGGAAGTTTAAAAGTTACTGTAATTCTTTGGAAGTGTAAGATTTGTTCCTTCAATGTACCCCTCATTTCCATTACCAGTTTCTGTTACCCTGGCGATGAAAACTGCATGTAAAGAAAACATAAACATGAAAGGAAGACTTGATAGTAGGAATAATAAGTATGAAGCTCAGAACTGAGTGCAGTAAGATTTGCTGTGGAATTTTACAGAAAAAAAATCAGCTTCTATTTAACGCAGTTGTGTGGTTTTTTGGGGTTTTTTTTTAAGACTGATGATAGCAGCTAGAGCATGACAACTTCATTGACAAAACTTCATTAGATGATTTCTTTAAAAATGCTGCCTAAAATGTCTTGATAGTACATGATATTGCTGAAGCAAGCTGTATACTCCATTATATTTTAGATGTTGAAAGGCAAATTTTCTTTGTGTTCCATAATAAAAGTAAAAAAGCGCACTGAAGGATATCTGTGGGTTATGAAACTGTTGCCTAGAAATATGCTCCATCTCAGTGTAATGTGGTGCATGAAATTTGAGGAGTGAATAAAGAACAATAAAATTACTTCAACAAAAGGACAATTGGAGAATAGGAATGGCAGCATAGTTTTTAACACAGGAAAAATTTGCCTGCCTGAGACAGGATTGCTTCTTGGTGTAAGCCAAGTTTTCAGTATGTGATGATCTAAGGAATGCTCTCCCTTCTAATCACACAGAGAACAAATCGACTTCTGATATTTAAATAAGGCAGTTAAACCAATTGTGTGATTAGACTTTCCTTTCAAGAAATTAAAAAAAAATCTATAATGAACTTTAATTTTATTATTTTAAAAGATTTGCCCAGGGTTTGGATATAATTGGCAGTATCATTAAGATTGGAATGTGGTGTGTCTGTTAGGTATTGGGAAAAAAAGTGGAAGGAGAAATGGGGATACTTTTATTCAAAAAATATACAAAGAGGTTATCCAAGAATACTTTAATTCATTGAGGAGCTTGTGTGCAGCCTTATTGCAGAATGTACAATAAGTTCTAAGGAGATGAGGGTTAAGATTGAAGATGATTGAAGCAAGAAAATCTATGGCTTTGATTTGATTTTGGACTGTGGAATGCAGCTTATAACATCCAAGACTCAACAGAAAAATATCTTTTGGATAAATACCAGTTTGATTGTTAAGCATTTAGGTACATACAGATCGTGTTAATAAATTTTTGTTTTGGACTCATATACCATATCAATCTTTGTCAGCAGTACTTGATTTTAGTATCTGCCAAAGTAATATTTATATCCAAAGCAAAGTATTTTGTTGTAGTGGTTTGTCTGATCAGGAATGATGACTTTATTCCCTGCAGGTTGAATTAACCAAAAGAGGACTTCAAGCAACTCTCTTGGTAAAAGCACCAGAAACAGGAGAAATATTTGTGAATTTTGACCCTCAAATATTAACTTTAATCAGAGAAACAGATTGCATGGCTTACATGTGCCTTGAAATTCCACCACTCGCAAGTGTTATTCAACAGCAGAGAGACTGGTACAAGAAGATTGTCAACAATTTGCATGTGGGTTTACTTTAGTTATTTTACGTATGTGTCGTGTACATTGAGATGCCTGGGTTCTATACATATGGAAGAGGAAAAATTAAGATCAACAATTATGCACTAAGAAAACATTTCCAAATGTAATTTTTTTTTTTTTGTATGACTGTCTTGAGGCACTTCAAAAAAATCTTGGCTTTATGTTTTCTGTGAAGTTGTTTTGCAGATGCATGAGTTTGGGGAAGCTCTGCAGAGTTTGGGACAGAGATGCAGGTGGGGAGGAAAGGAGGATTACCAGATGCCTCGTGATGTTGCTTGCTTTCTAGATGATAAGCAATTTATCTCTCATCCAATAGTAAAGTCAACATTGGACAGAATTTGTTTTGAGGATAGCTGGGAGGGAGGAACAGGTGGTTTGCCTTAAAAAAGTGTAAAGCATGCAGCAAGTAGCAGCTTTTTTTTCAAGCACTGGTGTATTACACAGATGTCTTTGGAATAGTTTAAAAAAGAGAAGCCAAAACTTCCCTTTCTCTCATCTTTTAAATCCTTTGGATCATTTTATCTGCCTATGAACAGACAAGATTCTTGATGACTCAAGATGTGGATTCGAAGATAGGCGTCCGGAAACCTATAGCTTTAACGGACTACTTGATTCTGAAATAAAAAAAAAAATAATAAAAAACCCCATAAGTCATAAAGTCTTTATGACTTTAAGTCATAAAGTTGTTGCCAAACATGTGAAACTAGATCTGCAGGTTAAAGAGGCTTTAGAAAGCAAAAAGTATATTAAAGTTCTGGTAAGTCTGATCTTACTAGAATTGCTGGAAAGTTCACTTAGATGTATTTTTTTCCTTGGGCTTTTTTGCCTTCTGTAACACCCATTTACAGGTTGAAATTTGCAAGCTTTTTCTGTCATGTGTTTTAAACCCAGGAGGCAGCCAAGCATCATACAGTTGCTGCCTTACACCCCTCCTTGAAACAGGGGAGAGAATCTGAAGGTTAAAATAGAAAACCATGTGAGTTGAGATAAAGACAATTGAATAGGGAAGGCAAAAACTCCATGCATGAGGAAAATGAAATAAGGAAATCATTTACTACTTCCCAGTGGCTGGTGTTTAACCATTTCCAGGAAGACAAGGCAGCATCACAGCTACTTGGGAAGACAAACACTGTAGCTCTGAGTGTCCTCCTCCTTCCTCCTTCCCCCAGCTTTCATTTTTAAGCATGATGTCATGTGCATGAGATCCCATTAATCAGATGGAGTCCTGGCTGCATTCCTTCCGAGCTTCTTTTGTGTCCCCAGGCACCAGCAGGGTAGTGTGAGAAGCAGAAAAGGACTCAATGCTGTATGATAACTGTTAGCAATACCCAAAATATCGCCATGTTAGCAACACAGTTGTGGTCACAAATATAAAACATGGCATCATGTGAGCACTGTGAAAGAAATTAACTCCATCACAGCACCAGTGCAATCAAAGATTGATTTCTGTGTGAAGTACTACTTCACACAGAGCAACAATTATATATAGAGATATAAAGAGAAACAAATAGTGAACTGCCAAAAATAATGAAAGCCTTTCCCAAGCAATTAATTATAACTTCTTAAGAATATCAGTAATGTATATGCAGATGAATTTTGTTAGTTTAAGTAATCATAAATATGTGTCTATAAAGAGGTTCAAATCAGTGTATATTAACTAATGTTCTCATTGTTTCAGGTGATGCTGGCAGAATACAAAAGAATTAAAGTGAAAATACAACCCCCTTTTGAACAACTGATGGCCCCTCGATTAGTAAATGTAGATGATGCTATCCAGCCAGGTCTAATGTTACTGAACTGGACATCCTTGAATATTGAAAAATACATTAATACAGTTTTTCACAAGCTAGGTAGGCCACTTGCCTCTTTCCATTAACTTCTGGTTATTTGTTCTATACAAATGCAAGTTATAATATGAGATTACAGTTCTTTACATGATTTGCACTGAATTGATTTATACATGAAAGATATTGGAATTTTCCCATCCTGTATTTCAGAAAACCTTTGTTTATAACACCACCTTTTTGTCTCAAATGTTCATCAAATTTTTACTAACATATATGTTAGGCAATTGGGATTACATCAAACATTAAATACTGTGCAAAGGTTCCAGTGTATTCTGAATTTAAGGATTGATAGCTACTTTTTTAAAGAGGTCTTAGGTTTCAGACTTTTCCTAGTCCTGTTTCTTGTTTCTTTAATGTACAAAACAACTTTTCAGGGGATAATACATTGACTCATTTGGCACTGTTGTTGCTCAATAGCATTTCATATTAATATTTTTATTTTTTAACATCAATCTCTTTAAAATTAATGCATACACAACTGGGACAACAGCTTTAGAAAACAGGTGAGCTTGTAATCTTTTCGAAAGATTATCACAAGGTTGCACTGAGATGCATTTTTTTTCCTCAAGGTACCAAATTCCTTTTTCTTCAACTTAATTGATACAGCAAACAGATTTTGTTTCTTGCATAAGTAGTTATAGTGGAAATTTTCTTTATTTGAAATGGCAAACTCAAGTGCATTTTGGATGCTAGCCTGACATTACGCTCAATTTAATTTTGAATAATACAAGTAGTTTGACTCTGGAATGGGCACCTTGCTGCTATTTCACCTTCAGCATTGAGAGCAGATTACTATTAAACTTTGAAAATTCAAGTGATTGTTTTCTTTTAATGGTTGTTTGGCTTCTAACATTTGTTTGAAGCACAAGGATTTTATTTGCTGAAAGTTTCTGTTGCTAGTAGGTACTCCAAGTTGTAACTAGTTCAAGCTATAGGAGAAGGTAAAATATTCTTGGCCCTCAATTAAATATTACTGTCTTCATGTTTGAAATATGTATCCTTTAAGTTAATCTTATATATATTTATACAATAGATTATATTTATGTGATATAGTTATTTTTTAGCATGTAGATAGCATATGCTAGGTAAGCTTGTGTTATGCAAAAAGTTAATTGTGATATCTGTGGTGAAGCTGGCCATAGAAGTTTAGATGTTTGAAGTAAATTGGTTAAGGTGCAGAATTCATTGCATCGATTGAATATCCTAGTTTGTTGAAGCAGAAATTTAAGCAGAACTCTGCAAAGGCTATTGTTCCAAACTTTTAAGCCTGTCTTGAGTCTTCTGTTTTCTCCACAAGCTGGGCTGGAGTTATTGCTTGATCGAGTGAATGACTTGGTTGAATTTCGTATTGATGCTGTCCTTCAAGAGATGAATGGAGTGCCACTCTGTATGCTGCCAGAAGATGAACCACTGAGCTGTGAGGATTTTCTCCAAAAGACAAAAGTTAGTAGATAAAAGTCTCATGAAGAGGAGATTGATGACTTTGAATTCAGATATTTTTCTTTTTTATGAGATAAAAAATTCTGAATGCAGAATTAATGAAGCATACATGGGATACCATGAAAATACCCACTTGCTTGGCTGGCACCTTAAAAAGGAACAAAAGTCCCAAATGCAAAGAGATCTGAGCTGAGATGTTCTTTCCTATTCATTATCAATGTCAAGTGAGATAGTGTATGATATTTATTTTATGCTTTCATATAATTCAAAAATTTTACCTCTGTGATAGTATTTTTTATGTCATTATTCGTGTTTAATTAAGGGAATTCTCCAGCAGATACCTGAAGAGAGTGAAAAGCCCCTTCCTTCACCCCATCGAAATACTTTCATGTTGAGGGTAATTAATCATAAACATGTAACTTGTTGGTTAGAAAGCTGATTAAGGTCATAATTAAATTGTTAGAATAATTTTCTGAGGCAATAGTAAGGTATTCTTGCATTTTAGGTTATGACGTCTAATGTACTTTCTCCTGAAATAAACTTTGGTTTGATAAAGATTGTAGAAAATCAAGTAGAAAATCCCCATCCCTTTTCTTTTGTTGCTGTAAATATTACAAATGAAAGTCTCAATTTTCTTAGTGTTTTTAACTCTTTGGCCTTTTCTCTTTTGGCCATTGTAACAGCTCACCTTGTTAAATACAGAGTAAAATTAAAAATATTGTTTTATGAATGAGTAGTAGTTTGTAAGCCTCACAATCCATCGTTGTTTTTGTTGATCCTGCTGCCCCCTTCCTGATTGGGCAGGTACTAAAATGTGTATTCACTAAGGTATAAATATGTTAGAGTGAGCACTCTGCACTGTATGATAACTTGAAAACTTGAACTGCTACATGGCAATTACACACATAGCAATTACAACAGCCAGTTGAGTTAGCAGAGTAATTGGCATACCATCCCTGGTTATGGGTACAATAAAAATAGTAACAGTTTTTAAGCTTATTGTAATTTTTAATTAGAGTGGGCTAGAAATAAATTATGTCACCTAACAGGTGTCTTTAAGTTTCTAAAGAAATCGCTGCAACAAAAATAATTACCCAGTGGAAAAATCCCAGTGTACTTTTAGTGGTTGCTGTGATACTGCAAATCAGATCTGCCTTCTCTCTCAACTCCACAGAATCATGAAGAAGGCCAAAGATTATGTCCTAAAATTTGGAAATGACTTAAACTTTTCAGTGGCTGAATATTTCCAAATATTGATTTCTAATTAAGCAAAGGTAGCCATGTTTGATTAAGCTGAATCTAAATGAAATATAAGACAAAGAAGAAAAAAGTTTAAAGGCTATTATAGGTAAAAATTGTAGGTAGCTGAAGCATACTTGATTGATTTTATCATAAGTATTAGAGAAAAAAGATGCACAATACTGTAATAAGTTTCTGAATTTTATTTAATCTCAATCTTTGATTTCTTCTCTCTCCAGCTGATAATTTTTGTGTTTATTCTAGTAATACAACTTGTATAGATTTTATTTTCTATTTAGCTGTAAATGGGAAATATATTTGACTAGTACTCATTTTGGCACAGCCAATTAATGTAAAATGACAATGATTAATAGAAGTGTTGAATCTCCCATGTCTACTTTGGAAAGCTATGAAAATTAAGAAGTGCTTGATTTTGGGAGCTTTTTAGTGAAACCAGGCTTTATAAACATTGGTTCATGATATTAACTATGGTTGAATCATGTGATTTGAGAAAGAAGCCTAGGCAATTTTGGAAGAAATCTATGACATCTTGTCAACAGTTAGTAGTTTGGAACAGAGGAATTTAAAATTAATGTTATAGGGATCTGTTTTTTCCCAAATCTTAGGCTTTGACATTTGTGGTAATAAAGGCTGCTATGACTGTGAAACTGACATGAGAACTGTGAAGATAAGAGCATATCTTTGTTTTGGTTTGATAACAGGAGCTCTGTGTAAAAGGTTCTCGGACTTTACACTTAAAAAGCTCACTGGTGGAAGCTGCTGCTAATGATCTGATTAACATGTTACTTGACACAGAGGAACAGGCCAGTAAAGATGAGAAGTCAGTTGTATCCACAGGTGAAAAGAAGGTAAAAAATGCAGGTAAGAAGAATTTATTGTATTGTATTATATTACTTGGTGTTTCTTTTTTGTTTCTTTTTTGTTTTGAGGGATATTGTAGTTTAGGTGACTGAAGTACTGAAGAGTATATTAAAAAACGTCTAAAGACTTTTCTTTGAATTTTCCTGGATAATGCATAATCTGATAATCACTTATAGTCTACAGAATAGGGCAATATTATTTATCTAAATTGCACATTAAAAAGTCAGTGCCATAAAAGCAGCTACTTAGTATCCTTGGTTAATTGCTGGACTTCCTAGAGAGCGAGAGCAAGAAATAATACCTAAATTTTGATAGTGATCATGCTAGTTTTTACTGAATAAGAAGGCAGACAGGAATAAAAGGCCTGTTACATTGAGTTTAAGATTACAAATGAGTAATTCTGCGCTTCTTTAAAATTATTCCAGACACCTGTGGAGGTGTTGCTTTATTGTATTTTCAAATCACTTAAGTCAACTTAACTAACAAGATTTATGATGTTTTAGCAACAGAAGAGGAAAGAAGATCAAAGAGCTTGACTTTCTCACAAAATTCCAGTGAGATGTGGGCTGGCCTGTCTCCTACAGCAAAGAGGAAGAGAATGGATTTAGAAAAGTTAGAGGAAGAAGCCAATGAACTGCTTTCTTACTTCAATAATTGTAATGTTGATGCCCTTTTGAAAGTCACTCGAAACACTCTGGAGACCATCCGGAAGCGCATTCATGTATCTTCCAACATCAACTTCTCAGGTGGCTGCATTGCAGTACATTGCTCTCTTAGGCTATATTAAGAAAATTGTAAATGTAATATCCCACAACTGTACAAATAACAGTTGCAAGTGTAAAAGAGAGGAAAACAAAGGGAATTTGATTAATCTGTCTTGCTAAATTACAGTTGAAATTGTGTATTTCTGAAGGTGGTTTTTTTTCCTGTGACAGTAGGAAAGTGTCATTACAATGCTGTTTCTCTTAGGACTCACTGTACTGTTGTGAAGATGGATATCATATTTGGAGCTAGAGATAATATATAAGTCTTTTATAAGACCTTAATAACTTGATAAGTTATCACTTAAGTTACAAATTATCAATGATTAACTTGACAAGTTAAGACCTTGATAACTTGACAAGACCTGTTTGACCTTGGCTTTTACGTAAAACTGCATGAAAAAAGTAGAGAGATGTGTTTTTTCTCTTACTAATTGCCTTCAGATATTTCCATACATGGTGATGGAACACTCTTCTGAAGTGTTTTATTGTTGCATGCCTTCAAGAAACAAATATAAAGACAATACTAGGAGACTGTAAGGAGGCTCTGTGCTCAATTTAATATGCTGACTGGGAGTACCAGCTGGATAACAAAATTGTCTGCTAAAGAGAGTTTAGCTGCACAGAACAAGCTGAAGAGGAGCTTCATGGAGAAAAATAGCTTGACGCTTACTTTTTGCTTGAGCTGCTAGAGAGTTCAGCAGTATATCTTATAAATTACTCAGGAATCTTTTTTCCCTTCAGAAATTACACTCAGTACTCTACACTAGAAGATACATATATTGGTTTATATCAAAACAATACCTAGTTTGGTGTCTTGAAAAAAATGTGAACAACCTTTTGTTTTTGGCTTTTTTTTTTTTGTCTCCTGTTTTTGTCTTTTATTTAGAAAATCACAGTAATTATAAGCAGAAAAAAGGTCCTCATCCTATAATTAGGACTGATATTAACCTAGCTATCCCTAATATCATCATGACACCCTCTTTGGATGAGGTACAGCAAACGCTTAATAAAGCTGTAGACAGCATTGTGAAAGTAATGAAAGGAGTTCAACAGTGGAGTAAGGAGAGAATATCCAAGGTGAGAATCTTTAACAGCCTTACTTAGAACTAATGGTTCAAAACTGCTGCAAATAAAAAATAAATTTTACTCTCTCTTCAGAAGAAAGTGCTAGAGAGAAAAGTTGTTCTGTTGCAGTGTGGGAGCAGAGACAGCGATTCTGATGATGGAATGAAAGAGACTGGAAAGAAAAATATCCATGGTAATGGTAAGCTCTGACATCACTGCATTTGAATGTTACTTAAATGTGACTTATACAGAATGTATTGGAAAATATTAATTACAAAATACATCAGAAACAGTAGACTTCATATATTTTATATTACCTCATAGCTTTTAAGCTCCCTCAGAGAAGAAATCTTTCTCATTAGAAACCAGGTTTGCCACTTCTCCTTGTGTAGATTTGAAAAAGGGGATTTTTTTGGTGCTTCTTGAAGTGTTGTACTGCTTTGGGTTATAGCATATATATTGGGGACAATTAAAGTCACTCTTGCTACAATAATCTTTCATGATTTGCCAGTGTAGTTTGTAACCTAGCACGTTCAAATGGAATCTTAAACCTTGTGCTTACTCTTTAAGAAGGGTAAGTTGAACTTACACAAAACCTGGTACTGAATAGAAATGTCTATATTCACACAGAGAGGATTGTGTAGAAGACTGAATAGACTAGAATTTCTAAAAGGATTGTAATTAATCTGTTTTGTGATCAGACATTGTTATTGAAGTCATTAGTTCAAGGAAATTTAAGATGGTATCTTTGCTTGCTGGGTTTTTCTTCTCTGAAGTGGTTTAAAATCAAGCCTAGTTAATTGTTCTGTGTTGTACCTGAGATACTTAAAAAATACACTGGAGTCTTTTTAAGTTGGCTCTTTCTTATACACCTAAAATATGACAGTAATATGGAACTGGTTAAGAAGTTAAATTAGTCTTTCAAAACTAAGAATTTTGCTTGCAAGACATGAAATAAAAGATGATGGTAAACTCAAACTTGTGGATATTTGCTAACTGATGGCCCTTCCTTTTATTTCTTTTTAGGGACTGGCTATGGTCATCTTCTCTGAGTTAATATTAATTTGTATTTTTAATTGTCAATTGTGGGCTATTTCAGAAAATAAAAATGTTCAATGCTGATACATAAATAAATATGGATATTTAAGTAAACCACTTAGGTGAAGTATACAGGATAAATCTTGTGGAGTGGTGAGAGGAAAGGAAAGATTGTATTTGAAAGATTGGAGTGGAACTTTTTCCAAACTTGACAGGGTACCTAGATGAAGCAATTTTCCTAAAATGGAGATGTTTATGACTTTACGTTGGCCTACTTGACTTCTAGTTGCCTTTTTGAATAAAAGGAGCACCTAACTTTAAAATGCATGTTTATTGAAGAAATAAATAATTTGTTTTTTTTTCTGTAGGAATTTACTTGTCCGAAACAGTATGTCTGTCTTAAACCTGCTTTTGTATTTGAATCTGCTTTGATAGATAGTGTATCAGATGCAGCATCACTCAGTTCATCTGATCCAGGGCAAAGCCAGAACTACTTCAAGAGTGTTTCAGAGAACAAAGAAATTATTAAATTAGTGTCTTTACTCAGCAGTGCTATCAATTCTACAAAAAGGGTAAGACAATTGAGATATTAATTTAATATCGCTATCCAAAGAGCATTAATGTATTACTTTTAATATCCTTGGGTAATAAGTGTAGGCATTTAAAGCTGTGATTAAATGTAATAGCGAAAATGTTTAGGATGGTGGATTGAAAACAGTTGGCAGAGAATTTGCAAATACGCTTTAAAAGTTTAACATGGATTAAGTGTACTCTGTTCCAAAATTTAGGAGGTTTTGAATACTGCATAAATTAAAACATCACAAAAAACTCTAGGTTTAGTTAGGTTGTGTATAGCTAATGAAGCCAGCATGGTTTCTGCCCCATTATGAAGAGGTTATGAGGGTTTTTAGAAGAAAACTGTCTGTCAGATTGACATTTGTAAAGTGCTGCGTAGGATTTGCTAGCGTAAGTTAGGATTTAGCTTCAAGGATATGAATAACTTCTTTGCCTTGTTCTAATTCTATGCACTCTTTAGTGAACTGTAGGTATGGAACTGTTACTTTGTTAGGGAGCTCTGCATTAGTTTCTTCTGGGGCTGATACAACCTTTTAAGAGTCTTTCCATGTGAGAATCTTTGACTCAAGACCTTGTGACTTCAGTGGTGCTAAAGCATAACTACCAGGCTGATGCTGAGCAGTTGGTAATGGTGGATAGTTATGGTATTTTGGTGCTTGATATTCTGTAATGTTGTACACTTTTATCATTTATCCAGCTTTAAGGTCTGCATGCACATTATTGTAAATCATGACGTGGATTATCTCTCATAGCAGTCATCTTTCTCTTAGCTTTAACTTTCTCACATTTTTCTGAACTCCTGAGAACCAGAAAAATTATTCTCTTGCACACTCCTTAAATGATACTCAAATCAAAGAGACCTGAATTGAGTGTAGAAATTAATGTTAAAAAAACTTTGTCTCAGAGCTTCATTACTTGAGAATTAATTGTTCTTGTTACGTTGGGCCCTGGAGCTCAGGTTCCAGTTGCTAGCCCAATAAATGGCAAGGAAGGATAAGTGTACTATATCCTAGTTTTAAACTTTACTTCCCACTGATTCCTATGATTTTATGGACTGAAGAATCACTTAACTGCTGAATGTTTAAACTGATCTGACAAACTGGTTGTGATAAACATACAGTTTCTAGCATGAGTTCTGATCAGTAATGGAACTTGATTTAGCATAAATTTATCAGCAGCCTTTTGTTTAGTGAGGTGATTCAACCTGCTCTGCTGTGGAGTTTGTAGTGTACTCTAATGAGCAGCTGCTAAGAAAGCTTATATATATGCTATACATGTGGTGCTGAGAATCTTTTTCTGACCTTATAAATGTTTTTCAGGAGGTTCTTACAGCTTTGGAGAGTTTTAGTTGTTACCACCATATATGGCAGAGGGACAAGGAGGAAACCATTGATAAATTGATGATGGGAAACCCATTACTCTCTCAATTTGAATCTGAAATTCTGCATTTCCAAGACCTGGACCTGAAAATCAATTCTGAGCCTGAATACATCTGCGTGGGAGCTATTGCACTGTGCACTGGTAGAGTTCAGCTTCTCTCCAGAGACATATACTTTCTGACTGCAGTAGGAAGGAGAGATATGACTTAGTTTTGGATGGATGAACTAGATTAAAATGGAAAGCAGAGAGAGAGAAGGGTTGTTTGCTGTTTTGGCTGTAAATGCATGCAAACAAAACACACAAGAATATCTGCAAGGCTCAGCTGGTGTTGATTACTCCACCTGGATACTTCTGCTCACTTATAGGGTGGATGGTAGATGTTTGCCTGTCCTTCTGTCACTGATTCCCAGGGGTACATATTTCATGGGGGTAAGACTCTAAGTTTATGCTGCTTTTCTCCTTGCCTGGCTGCATGCAGTGAGAAAGCTGAACCCCCTTCCATTTAACAGTTATTTTGTTCTGCTGAGGCTATGATTGAACTTTGTTTCTTCAGCTTCCTCATTTTCTCCCCACATTATTTTTTTTAAGATTTATTTTTGAAAAAAATTTAGACTTAGATGAGAATATTAACCAATTCGTTAGTGTTGTATAGGACAGAGGTTTGTATAATGGTATACGAACAAGGTGACAAATATGGAGTCCAGCCTCATCTTTCCAGGAGATACACCCTAAAAAATTTCTATGGTATCTAATATCTATTAACTGGTTAGTGCTTTTAGATGATCTTTCCAGTAGAAAAGATGATAAATTCTGAGAAGAATAGGAGAAAAGAAATTGTGAATTGCAAGCAATTTAATAAACCACTTCAAGGTGTCTATGTAATTTCATCATATCTGTATGTGAATGGTTGGACTGAAAAACCAGAGCTGATACCAAAGAGAACACATGTAAAAAAAAAGATTGAGTGCATCTTAAAGAATATCTACAATATCTGACATCTATTAATTATTCAATGTTTTTAGCTGATCTGAAGCTAGCATTGAGATCAGAAACCAAAGCCTGGATGACTTTGCTGGGGTATCATTGCAATAAGAAGTACCGAACAGAGATGGAAGAAATTTTGACTTTTATAGAGGAAACTGGCAAGAAGTTAAATCGCAGCATCATGGACCTGGATGATATCAGGATAGCCATGTCAGCTTTAAAAGAGATCAGAGAACGACAGATCTCTATTGACTCTCAAATTGGGCCCATTGAGGTAGCTAATGGGAATGTTGCATGTATGGGTACTATTTCAACAGAGCAGTTATTTTCTGGGTTAAACTTAACTGTTCACTTTGAAAATGTATGATTTAATATATGTTGAATGTTGGTTGACATACCTGTTGCTTTCCTGTAAACCTTTTTGTGTGAAATTCTGATTTGGGCAAATGTGAACTTGCTGAGGTGAGAGGTACTTTTGTGAACAGTGCAGATTTTGAGTGATGTAGGTAGGAGATCAGAAGATGAGAATACAGATATTTAATGCAAGAAATCTTCTCATGCTTTGTGGAAGTCTGTGTCTGAAAAGGAATGAGATTCCTAATTTTTTTTTTTTAGCTAAGCCTACAGAGGAGTGAAAAGCCAATGTTGAGCAGACTGTACGAGATTGATTGCTTTAATCAGCTATACCATAGGTTAAAATAAACAAAAGCAACTGACTTCCTTAAAGAAGTTAATGTGATAGAATGCATTTACTGAAGATCTGACAAATGACAGAATTAAAAACAGTTGGTGACTGTTTCTCTACATCCCTGACTGGAGTATTTATTTAAGAATGCTATAGTGTGGCAAAATACACCATTGGTTTTTCAGTAGAATTCTTTTTTCTAAGACATGTTCATGATTCCTGATTGCCCATAATTTCATTATAAGTTTCCAATTCTGCAAGCAGGAGCCTCGAGTCCCTAGGCACAAGAAGCAATGCTTCAGGTTTTTGAAAGGGAGTCTGACATATTTTCCACATACTGGGGTAGTAGACAGATAATTACACTTCCATTTTTGCAATTTGCCTACAATTTGATCAAAATGGAAAACATAAATGAAAATCATTTCACTTCATACAAAAATTTTCAAATGAAACTGTTATGCCACAGGTCCCTTGCTACCCTACCCTGTGCTAATTTACAGAAAGTGAATTTCAGTTGCGTTTTTGTGAAACGTCACTAAGGGTTTTCAGTATGTGGACTGTTCATATGTTGGTGGTGCAAATACATATTCTGAGAAAATAAAATTCTGATGTTTCTTCCAGTTTGGTATTGGTTTCCCATTTTGATAATGGCTATGCAAAAAGAACAGAGTTTCTTTTTCTAACAAATCGCTCTCTGTTCTTAAAAATTTAAAATGCTAGTGTACATATATGTATACAAAGTTAACCGAATTTGCCATTTTACATATCTTGATCCAATCTTCTGGCAGGAATCCTACATTATGTTGAACAAATATGATCTGCTTGTTGCCAAGGAAGAGACTGAGAAGGTGGACACTTTGCGCTACACTTGGGAAAAACTGCTAATCCGTGCAAATGAAGTGCAGAATAAGCTCGTTGCTTTGCAGCCAAACTTCAGAGGAGAGCTTATTAGTGCTGTGAAGACTTTTACTGAAGACTGTGCACAGTTCTATTCAGATTATGATCAGGCAAGAGTTTCTATTTTATTGTATTAGAGAAATTTTTGAGCAGCAGTGGGAGCTTGGAAAGAATTTTGGATTTGACTAATTGATGGGATGGGCCTCTACTGTTGAGTAGGTTTATTCTTGTTAGCATGGTTGAGTTTCAGTGCAGGGAAGGCTTTGGTTAATGTTTTGCATGTGACTGAAGCATGTAATGCTAGTAATCAGTACCTGAAAATGAAGAATTGAGATATGTAAAGTGTATGAAAAACATCTATTTAGCATGAGCAAATGTGAAGACTAGGATTAATGAGAAATTATGTTAGTAAGAAGAGTTTTCTGAAGCTGGATATATTCACAAATGACTTAAGCTCTTACGTACTTTTTCATTAGAATACGAATGAATGAAGCTGAACAAGTCTTGTATAATCTCTTAAGTAATGCTGACTTTTACTCAAAAAGGGAGCTATGATTGCCTAGATTTTACAGTGTAATGAAAAATTTCTGCATTAAAAAGACAATTAGCTACCTTCTTTTTTTTTTTTTTAATCCTTTTAAAAAAAGTGCTTGTTCTAGTAGGTTAAACATTATCTCCTGGTTCAACTGTTATCTGATGTAGTGAGGGGATCCTGGAGGCTGCAAAAGTATTTACCCTGGAGGGTATAAATGTTTTAGAAAATGCTGATTAGAAATATGTTGTGATTTTTTTCACCCTCTATATTCACTTTGTTTTTGGGGTTTTTTGTATGTTTGTGTTTGTTTTGGTTTTGATTTCTTTTTCCTTTTAGAATGGGCCAATGGTGGTTGGTTTAACCCTGCAGGAGGCCAATGACAGGCTTACTATATTCCAGGTACTGTTAATTCTAAGACATAACTTAATACTTTTTGCAAGTGAGCTAACACCTAAAGGCTCTGAGAATGAATCTCAGCAGTTGAATGAATTTTCATTGACAGATAGCATACTGATTTGCCAAAGTCTGTTTTAACTTAGTGATAGCTAAGTTGGAATTTTTTTATAAATTTGCAAGGAATGCTGATTAAATCTAGATTTTTTAGGAGTTAACAGAAAGGCTGCATAGATAATCAGTAATGATTACTACATAGAAATATCCTGATGAGAGCCTTCTCACAAATTCAGTGTATTTGGCTATAGGCTATTCTTGTATTCATTGTCGTGTTCATTTTTTGCTATTTTTTTTCTTCCCCCCATAGAATTAAAGGTTTTCAATTAAACTGACAATTTCCCCTGTTGAAATCTTTGCATCATTATTAATATCTATTTCTGCAATGACAACTTTTAATGCTTTTCCTTTTCCCATACTGCTTTTCATTTGACGTCCTACTATGTTCCCTGAGTTATATTGCAATTGACAATTAAATTAGGTTTTTCTTTGCTGCTTTAATGGCAGTAATTTCTATTTCAACATTCAATAAAATATTTGCACAGCATACTTGGAGTGGTAGAATTTGCTGTATCCAGCTTTTTTTGCTTTGTGTGTCATGCTTCACCTCTTTCAAGTGTGATCTTAGCATTTATTGTTCTGTCAATGTGCCACATGAAGTAAATGGCTTTCCTGTCAGCTTCTAAAGATGTGCCTCCAAGCTAGCTAAAAGTTAGTTTTCTCAAGAAAATTGTTGACAAAACTGTTGACAGTGTAAGCGTTATTATCTCTCTATATATTTCTATTATTTCCTAGATTTTTTTCTGATGTAGCTGTAATAATAATTTCAGAGCTTGAATATTTAGTTATTTGATTTTATTTAATATTTTTCTCTTCTTTCTTAGAATCGATGCGATAATCTGTTTCGGAAATACATTACTTGTACAGATGGAGAAGATCTTTTTGGTTTGCCAGTTACTCAGTATCCTCAACTGCTTGAAATAAAGAAGCAACTGAATCTGTTACAGAGACTCTATAATCTATATAACAGTGTCATTGACACAATCAGTGGCTACTACGATATTCTTTTGTCAGAATTAGATATTGAAAAAATTAACAGTGAACTTCTGGAGTTTCAGAACAGGTGAGAAACTGCTGCTATGTTAAAGTTGCCTAAAGTACTTCTTGAATATGATTAAAATTTATTAGCACCAATAACTGTATATGAACACATATTTATTGAGGCACAAAAATGTGAATTTTAATTGAAAAAGATATTCATTTACAATATCATAAAATAAATAAACAAAGTTAGATTCTAAATATTGAGCATTATTTTTCATGAGACAGATTTTTGGCTAACTTTTTAAATGGGTTTGGAATATATGTTAAAATTGGTATTTCTTCTGTTCATGAAGGAAAGTTTCACCTTTGTGTTGTAGTATTGTTATTCATGGGAGACAGATTTATGCTAGATGTCAAAGGCAAGTTAGTGAATTGCTGAATAGTTTTTCTACAAAATGGGTTATGTTACGTGCAAAGAAACTGAACTTTCCATCAAACCAGGAATCAAACAATGTAAAGAACTAAACCCTTAGGAACAGGGTTCTTCTACAATTCAGAGCAGTGCATAGCATCAGCCTCACCAAAAGATGAAGTCAAAATGTAAAGCATTTCAACTGGATTTGAAGATAGCTTGCACAGAGTTATTAGAATGATGCAGCTACACTCCTTAAGGGGAGCCTGTAAGGCGCCTACCCAGTTATCAGTTATTAAAATAGAGTGGAAACAGATTTTCTCACAAGGAGAATCACATACAGAAGCTCCAAATTACAGGTAACCTGAATTTGGAAGGTATGTGTTCTGCTGTTAAAACCATATACTGTGGCTTTAGAGAAAGAGTATTTGGAACCTTTTGAAAAAGCTTGCTTTGTCTCAACATAGGTGCCGTAAGCTCCCTCGTGCTGTAAAGGAATGGCAGCCTTTTCTTGACCTAATGAAGACCATAGAGGACTTCAGTGAATGTTGCCCATTGCTTGAGCACATGTCAAGTAAAGCAATGATGCCTCGGCACTGGAAGCAGATTACAGATCTCACTGAACACAGATTTGATGTGGAGAGTGAAATGCTCAGACTGAGGAATATAATGGAAGCTCCACTATTAAGATATAAAGATGAAATAGAGGTATTGTGAAGGAAGAAAGATAGGTATATGAAACCAAACAATCTGCTCATATAGTGTAGGATTAACAGCAGCAAGAAGGAAATCAAAACATCTCTATAGAAAGAGCAGAAAAATGGACTATCTCTTCAGGTTTTTCTATAAAATAATGATGCAAATATATTCTGGTGACAACATGTTTTTTTAAAATCATGCAGTTTGGCCCAGGAGTTCATTTGTGAGGGTGCCTTGCTTTGTGACATTAAAGATATGAGCAGTAATCACTATGTTGTCATTTTATTCCCCCAGAGTTGATTAAATTGTGATGTGGTATACAGATGATTAACTATGGTGTTTGTATATCTGTAGATCTTTCCACTAAATAGTTGCTCATGAGCCTTACCTAGTGTTAAAGGAAATAAGAGCTAGATTTGTATACCAGGGACTTGAAGCATTCATAGCTTGTTTTGGCATGTTGTTTATTTAAAAGGATATCTGCATAAGTGCTGTGAAGGAGAGAGACATTGAGCAGAAGTTAAAACAAGTGATAGCTGAATGGGATAACAAAACGTTTATCTTCTCAAACTTTAAAACTCGTGGAGAACTTCTTTTAAGAGGTGACAGCATGTCAGAAACAATTGCTACCCTGGAGGACAGCTTGATGGTTCTTGGTTCTCTCATGAGTAACAGGTAACAGGAAAGGGAGGGACGGAATGGGGGAAGAGATAAAAATATTAGCAAAAGGCTTTGTATTAGTGAACAAATCTATTACAGAAGAGAAGGTAAATAAACATCTAAATAAAACCTAAGAGCTTGCTCGTCCTTGAACTGTTCATGGGCTAGTTCTTATCGTATCTAGTGTATCCCTCCAATAAGCTCTTTTGAAAACATGTAGATGCACTTCAGATTTCCTGAATAAACCACTGGACAGTTTTCATTGATGCAACAAAGTAAGGGAAAACACTGGCTGGTTATGGCAGGCATGGTATGGGCGTTACAGGCACTGCTACTTTGCTCCTGTGATAGGTCATTGCCTCATGCCAAAAGTACTGAAAATCCCAGTTCAAGTGAACTTCAGTTTGTCTGATTTCACATGCCAAAACACACAGATAAAATCAGGAGCACAGAACCTGATCATCAGGCAGGTGCTCAAAAGCACAAGTTTAGGAGAGTTCAGGAACACTGTAATTTCCCAGCATTCATGTTGTGTGGTCCCTTTTTGAAACCACTTTAACTTAGAGTGAAATTGAAGTATTACTCTTATTCAGCATCTCTTGGATCAGAGCTGTGCTATGCACCTTGTGTAGACAGCAGCAAGTTGGAGCTGATTTGATTTAGAGCTGCCAATTAGATGAAGTGAGCATGGGTTTTTATACTTTCAACTGAAAAATTTTAAGCAAAGAAATTATTCCTCATCCTGTGAGTACTATGCTACTTTTCAAGAGTCTTGTTTTCCTCTTGAAATGAAGAAATGTCTCTTTTTTTTTTTTTACTGTAGATACAACACACCCTTCAAGACGCAGATTCAGAAATGGCTGCACTATCTTTCCAACACAACAGATATCATTGAGAACTGGTTGACTGTGCAGAATTTGTGGATTTACTTAGAAGCTGTTTTTATTGGTGGTGACATAGCAAAGCAGCTTCCAAAGGTTTCTAGACATGCCTTTTTTTCAGTTTGCTTATCAACATTTTAAGAATAAAACTTAACTGTGATGTCATAATTGATGCAGTAACTTATTTTCTTTTGCTATTTAACAAAACTGGCTCAGAAATTAGGTAAGCAGTGCTGATGGAAGGTATGGTGTGAGAAAGAATAATAAAATTGTCTGAGCTATTTGGTCTTTTTATTTCTAGATTGTAAAGCTGTTAACCAATATGTATTTAAACATTGTGCCTAGTAGCCTAGTCTAGTGTACCTACTACTAGCAAAGTAGTACCTAGGAATCTTTATCTTAAACTTGCCAAAATGGCTTTTCAAATTAAAAAATGAGCTTTAGTTTTAGAAAAAAAACTTCAGATTTGAAGCACTCAATTCAAGCATAATGAGTTTTCTGTCTTTTTCTCTAAAAATGATTGTAAGAGAAAGTACATAGCAGGCTTGACAGCCAAGTATAAAATAAGCTCTATTGTGTAAGGAGAAAGAATTGTGGTTTTCTTAGCTGAAAAATTTCTAGAAGCCACGATTACTAGTGAGAAGATTGCTGTTGAGATTACTGGGTGCTGGTTCTGCAAGCAGGTGCCTCTTCCCTCTTCTTCCTTCCTCAGTTTCTTCCATTCCACATTCATTGTCATGTTTCAACAGGAAGCAAAGCGTTTCTCTAACATTGATAAATCCTGGGTAAGGATCATGACCCGAGCTCATGAAACACCCAATGTTGTTCAGTGCTGTGTTGGAGATGAAATAATGGGACAGTTATTGCCACATTTACTGGAACAGCTTGAAATCTGTCAGAAATCGCTCACAGGGTAAGATTACTATGAGACCACATTCTTGGCCAGATGGTTGTGTGCTGTGTAACATGGGAAAGAGCAATTGCACAAGTGCTGCCCCATAAACTTTGCAAAGATCATGTTCTTATTCTATTATGAATTCACTTGAACTGAGCAAACAATTCAGCAGGATAATACAACACCTCCAAAGAAATTTATGCCAACTCATTGATAAGTATTTGATTTGTGGCTAAGGTGTCACCCACTGTCTATCTCTGTTGAAACCAAAGCTTGTTTCAGACTAGTTTCAATCCAGAAGGCAGTCTTGATTTGTGTGTGCCATTCACACTTTTCACAGATCTGGGAGAAATTCAGCTTGAGAAATCTAAATAGCAAATAATAGAGTTCATGTAAAAATATGTTTTTTCAGTTTAGTTTCTTTTCTTTTTACTGGTGTTCAGATTATAGCAAATAATAAAAGTTTTCTGTGAAATGATTTCTGATACTAAAACAGTAGCTTTAAAACAGATGCTTAACATGAATGTGTGATAGATAAAAATTGTCATTGTTAGAGCTAAAAATTGGAATAACAAATTGTGAGAAATACCACTTTTAAAGAGGGAAGGATGTATAAATTAACTTAAATCACTTGCTATTTACCCCCTCCTGGCTTCTCTAACAATTTTTTAAAAAATGCAGGTACCTGGAGAAAAAGCGCCTGCTGTTTCCAAGGTTCTTCTTTGTGTCAGATCCTGCTCTGTTAGAAATTCTTGGCCAGGCATCCAACTCTCACAATATCCAAGCACATCTGCTGAACGTGTTTGACAACATTAAAACTGTCAGGTTCCATGAAAGGGTAGGTACTGCTTTCACCTCACTGTTACATTCCTGCACATTAACAATGTAGGATACCTGCTAAATTAGAGAGCTACTTGGTTGCATAAGGCATTCTACTGTTGTACCACGTTCACCATTTGATGCTGAGTAGGTTTTCTTCATTTAAGATTTAGTTTAATATCTTCATTTATGTCATAGTGAAACTTCAGGTAGAAGAACAAACCAAAAAATTGCACTGATGCTTTTTCAGAAAAAAACACCCATGTACTGAGTTGTTTTCTGTTGCATCCTCTCAAATAAGCTTTTGAGCCTTTATGAGCTTATCTTTACGTTGCCTGTATTTGTAATTTTCCATTCATTTTATCATTGTAAATAAAAGTGTATCTAGAGTCTCTCTTCTTTCTGAGTTGTCCTTACAATGCCTTCAGACACAGTGTTTGAAGAACACTCCACTTATACCCTTTACAAGAACAGATAGCAACATTTTTTCATTTGTATGTATGTGTTTTCTAAAAAAGTAATTACTTCTCCATGCTTTTGAAATTATTTTGATTGCCCATGTTCTTTAACTTTTCTGTTTCCGTTATTTTTGATTCTAAGGCTGTAAATTTTGTTAGGCTATTAATCCACCAGTAATGGGAGAAGGTTTCCTATATTGTGATCAGCAAGTGAATGTTGTCACAAAATCATCGAATGGGTCAGGGTGGAAGGGACCACAATGGGTCATCTGGTCCAACCTCCCTGTTCAAGCAGGGTCATCCTAGTGCACATTGCACAGGATTGTCATGGAAACTTTAGTGAAATTCGGGAATTGTCAGTATATTTGGGCTTGTCTCCTTGTTCATGACAGTGTTTTGTTTAAAGCCTTTATGCACAGCAAAGTAATGATTTAATAGTTTTTACATTTCATTGAACAAGTTGATATAATTTATTAGTTACTTATTTAATGGAATGATTGCAGAAAAATGTAAAGTATTTTAAAGCTAAACAATGGATCTATAAACACAGGATGTTTTTGCTTTTATTAGATATATGATCGTATATTGTCAATTAGTTCACGAGAGGGTGAGACTGTAGAGCTGACTAGACCTGTAATGGCTGAAGGTAATGTGGAAGTTTGGCTCAGTTCTCTCTTGAAGGAATCCCAGCTATCACTTCATCAAGTTATTCGCCAGGCAGCTATGGACATCCAGGAAACAAGTTTCCAGATTACTGAATTTCTTTCAACTTACCCAGCCCAGGTAATATTGTTAAATTAATGAAGAATTATTCACAGATGTGTGTCCAGTTTTTTTTCCTGTCTTTGCATTCCAATTTGCAGCCAGTGTTAAATGCAAAACTAGCATTTAAATTTATTTGAATTTCCTCAGTCTTTTAAGTTATACTTCACATATCTGAAACCAAAAGAAGAAAACTTACCCTAAAGCTCTTGTTTAAAACCCATGTTGAATGCAATAAATTAGTGTAATGAAGTTAACACTATTTCTTTACAAGCTTAATACTCAACTACTGGAGGAAAAGTAATAAAATTATATGTTTGTTCATATATTCAGGGTAATGCTATATATTGCTGAAGATTTGAAACTGAGGATAGTGTTGAGGGAAGATTATTTTCCTAGTAGAAGCTTCACTAGTGATGAGGAATGTTGTTGGAGATAGAATGAAGACTGAGTTACTGGAAAAAGTATTTTAAATTTAAGTTCCAGTTATTCATTGCTTAGTTACAATTTATATAAAGTCTATTTGTTACATGTAGTATTTTTTAATCTACTGTAAATTATACTGAGCAGTTATATGAGCAATGCACTGTAGGCAGCATCTACAAGATTGAAGTGCAGACTTAACTATTTGTTTATGGGTGGAGTTGAAACACACGAAATAAGTGTGTAGGTTCAATGACCTCAGTATGAATGCATGAAAAGTAATTTTATACACACAGTAGGAGAACCATTTCTTTATTTTTTCTTTGTCTGTGAATGTACATTTTAGGTGAAAGAGAAAAGATTATGGAGCATATGTTTTTATGTTTCCTAAGGTTGGGTTGTTGGGGATCCAAATGATTTGGACTAGAGACTCAGAAGAAGCTTTGACTCTTGCCAAGCATGATAAAAAAGTTATGCGTAAGACAAACCAGTTTTTCCTGGATCTTCTAAACATGTTGATAGATATGACAACAAAAGACCTTAGTCCAGTTGAACGAGTTAAATATGAGACATTAATCACTATTCATGTGCATCAGAGGGACATTTTTGATGGTCTTGTAAGTATTAAAAAATTGGCAGTGGGTTATTAAGGGTTTTTCACTTGAAACAATGTGAAATTATAACAAGAAAATATTACTTTACCTATGAACTCCTGCTTCCTAAGGTAAACGTTTAATTTCAGGACTGTAATGATTATGTGACCTGGAATATTATAAAAATGCTGATTTTGCTTCAACCGTGTCTTAGTTTCTTTTTAAGTAATTCAGTGGGGTTTCCCCTCCCCAAGCAGTAGCAGAATTTTATAATGTTTCATGTTGGTCCACTAAAGTTAAACACCTCTGTTGCATGATCAGTTAGGGGCTTCTTTTTCCTCATACATTTTGTTGCAAGTAATTGTCCTTTCTTTGGACTGCATTATGAATTTCCATGAGTAAATAAAATTAATGTGGGGTTATAGTACAGGAAAAGCTTTGAAGCTGGTTGAAGCTGCCATTCTCTCTGTTCTAGTTCCAATAGCATACTTAATTATTACTTAGGGATTTGTTTACTCACTTTACACCTTCTCATGCTGACACAGGATGCTAAAATTGGGAAAATGAAAGCATTTAGCTTAATCAAACTTTAAGCTAGCATACCATTTTACCTATAGGAAGCCTTGGACCTAATTCTGAAATTAAGCTGTCCAAGAAAAAAAATATTGAGTTTTAGCCCATTGTTGATAGTCAGGCACTTATATTTGCACTGCAGAATAATTGGTTTCTAGTTGTAATCATTTTATGTAAAGTGTAATTTTTAGATACAGCCTGAATGACATTTTTTAAAAAATCCTCTTTTAATATATGATGTGGCAACTTCGAATTATTATTGTCAGCTCTGCTGAATTTCTTAGATAGTACCTGCACCATAACACTGCCTTGAAATATCTTTCTTTTCCCCAGTATTCCTGTGGTTTCATACAATTTTTATAGCAGTTTTTGAAATCAAGTATCACATTATGTGCTTCCTACTGATGTAAAACTAAATTGGTAGAGATGACTAAAATGAATGGCAATTTTAAGGTTAAACTGAACTTAATGACTCTTGTCTGAGGCTTATGGACTGTTGATTTGTATTTGGAATTTTGACACACCCATCTAAAGCCTGAAGTTCCTCTGCCTCAGTATGTGATTCAGCACTAACACATTAGCAATTTTTGCCGTAAAAATCCATATCCACTATTCTTTTGTCACTAGCTGTTATTTATGCCTTTAATTGTGTTTGCAGAGCTGCCTTTGCATCTACTGCTTAGGTGGCATAATATAAATGTGAAAGTAAATGTTAACCATGAATGCCACATCCTTGTCTTCCCTCTCTTCTTAGTGTTGCATGCATATCAAGAGCCCTACGGACTTTGAGTGGCTGAAACAATGTAGATTTTATTTTAATGAAGACTCTGATAAAATGGTGATTAAGATCACTGATGTGAGCTTCACATACCAGAACGAATTCTTGGGCTGTACTGACAGGCTTGTCATAACACCTCTTACAGACAGGTGAAAAAACTACTTTTATTCCTTTAGTCTTTGCTGCCAAATCTCAGCTTTTACAAGAGCAATTTAGTCATTCCTGTTGGATATGAAGTTGATCTCTGCAGAATTTATCCTTCACCGTCTTGTCAAAGTCAATAATTTTATATGGAATGCTTCAATATGTGCTTATTTCTGTGCTGTGTCATGTGAATAATATCCAAAGTATTTTCTGCCACATACTTGCATGGTCCCCACATACATTATATATGACCTTCATTCTTATGTATTTCAAGGCAATATTCCTGAGGATCAGTTATATCTAACAGATACAACATGTAGAGATACAGGACAAAAGTAGGTGTTTAAAGGCAAGCTAATGAAAATAGCTAGGGCAAATAGACAGGAAAACCAATTTTATTCGGCTTAAATAGTTGGGAGATCTTTGATCTCAAAGGATGTTGAAAGAATTGAAGTCCCATTAACAGAGAGGTATAACTGTCTGACTCAAATAAGGCAAAGAATGCGTTATAACCTATTATGGGCAAAATAAGGGCATTGTTTGTTTTGTTTTGATTTGTTTTTTTCTTAATTGTTCCACACAAAAAATTCTAGAGCTAGTCTTGATATATAATTATCACCTGGTGTTTTGCTGCATTATGCTTAGATGTTTCATTTATGAAAATGGGATGCACTGTGTGATCAAATTTTAAAGACGCATGAGAAAAGTAAAGTTGGCTGTCTTTCATTATTGTACTCCACAGTATAATGTATGTCCAAAACACTCCAGATAAAATAACTCAGTATCCAAGCTAATCAAACTAAGATTAGACAGCATCTCTGTATCTGCTATCTTCTGTTCTTGTGATCTTTCAGGTTGCTGATTATGGAGGATTGTCTGTTCTTTCACTTTATTTACAATGAAATGAACCTTAATATTCCCTGCATCAGAGGCTGGGTGAAGGGGTTTTGTCCTTACTGGTCTAAATTGTAGTTAGTGGAATGTAATTTCATTGCTTTCCTTTTCTGCTTAAATCAGACCTTGTGTAAGTTCCTCTGGTGCTATAGAAAAAACTCTCTGTTTCAGCTTGATTGATTGTTGCCTTTTAGATGTTACATCACCTTGGCCCAAGCTTTGGGCATGAACATGGGGGGAGCACCTGTGGGACCTGCAGGAACTGGAAAAACTGAAACTGTCAAAGACATGGGACGGTGCCTTGGAAAATATGTGGTGGTCTTCAACTGCTCAGACCAGATGGATTTCCGAGGACTTGGGAGGATCTTCAAAGGTAAGATGTGGGCCAAAGGTAAGCTGCCAACCAAACAGGCAACTGCTTTCTGGAGTGCACTAAGCACAGTATAACTAACTGGGCAGAGAAAGTGATAGTTCCACTGTACTCAGCTTTGGACTGGCCTCATCTCAAGCACTCTCTCCTTTTCTGGAGTCAACAATGTAAGAGCGTATAAAAATACTGGAATGTGTCCAAATGAGAGCAAAAAAAGATGGTGAAACAGCTAGAGGGTATAACAAGAGGAACATATAAGAGGGTATATTCAAGAGGAACAGCTGAATATATTATGTTTGTTTTGCTTTGAGAAAAGGAGACTGAGGGGTGCTCTCATTGCTGTTTAAAATTTCCTCATGATGTTTAGTGGAGATGGAGGTGCTGATGGCTCTGGTGTCTTATAATAGGACATGAGGGAATAGCTTGAAGCTGCATAAGGTGAAGTTCAAGCTAGATATCCACTGAGAGTGTAAAGAACTAGAACAAACTTTCCAAGGAAGTCATTGGGGTCTCAAGCCTGTTAGTGTCCGAACAGTGCTTAGACAACAATCTTAAATATATGGTTTAACTTTTAGATACCCCTTTGTGGAGTCAGGAGTGGTACTTGTTGATCCTCATGAATCCTTTATAGGTCAGGATATTCTGAGATGATATGATTTTAAGAACTATGTGAAAGTTTAAAATGCTAAGAGGACGTCTTTATCAAACAATGTTGACTCATAACTGGCAGATGGTTTCAGCCTTTTAATAAATGCAAGTAATTAATATCTTGTTATGAATTTCAGTATTTTGTCTCCTTCAAATGCTGAAGTTTCCATCAGTAGAAGGAAATGCATGGATAGTGCTATGTATGTTAAAAACAATTGGCAGAGCTCACTGAAGTTAGGTACAGATAAAATTTTTTTTGACATCTGAAATTGATACCTGTCAGTCATGGCAGATGTCAGATTAAAGATCAAATGGAGGTTCTTGACTATTGTATTGTTGCAAGTGACTGAATCTATGATTTTTTTTTTTGTTTTCCACAAAAAATCTGAGAAAAAATGCAATTCTGGAACAGACTAACCTCCAACTTCTTTTCCAGGGAATGCAACTGTATTGTTCATTTTAATATGTGCAGTAATCTATTGACAGCCTGTCATATTTTCATAGAATTACTGCAGGAATTTTTATTGGAGGGGTAAAGATGCACAGAAAAACATTCAAGATACGAGAAAAGGAGAAGAAATCAAAGAACATAGTATCCTAGAAAATCTTAAGGACTTCGGGAACTTGTATATTCTTACTGGAAAAAAAAAAATATTCTTCTCTTTGTCCCTAGCCCAAGACTCAAAATAAACACATTTTCCCCCCACCCCAAGACAGATTAACCTAATTTTTGGCTTGTGAATTGTACCTCAAGGTATCAATTAAAGTCAAAAAAGGGTTAAACACATGATAGTCGTGTGCTTAGTTGCTTCTCTCTTTGAAGGTCTTGCTCAGTCTGGCTCCTGGGGTTGCTTTGATGAATTCAATCGTATTGATTTACCAGTACTATCAGTTGCTGCACAGCAAATAGCAATTGTGTTGACGTGTAAGAAAAAACGTAAAAAAAGGTTTATTTTTACTGATGGAGACAATGTGGAAATGAACCCAGAATTTGGCATCTTTCTTACTATGGTGAGTATTCAGTAAGTTTCTAATACGCCAGTGATGGTTGTACAACAATTGAGTCTAACATGGTGTATTTAATGTATTTGCTAACTCTTATGTCAGTCAGCTCTTAGAACCAACTCACTGATAATTTGAGAACATTGAGCATTATTGTAAAAGTTACAGGGTGTTGTTTCAATAACATCACTCACATGTAACTAACAAATGCAGGCAGCACCATAAATACAAATTATTATCTCAATTTTGGATTGCTTCTGCATGCCAAATTCTGGCTCCCAAAATATGCTTTTTTTTACAATTACAGAAAAATCACCATAGAGATATAGGTAGAAGTAACCAGTAAAAATAGGACCTATAAGACAAGCTCAGATTAGGTGGAACATTTTTCGTATCTCATGGATGTACAAGGGACAAAAATTCCATAGAGATATGGTGGTAAGTCTGCATGGAAATTAATTCTGACATGTGACTTAAAACCATCAAATTATTTTTATCTACCAAGATGACATATTCCTTTGCTGTTTCTTCTGTTTGTGCAAGGCACACTCAACTTCAACACCTGTTTTTCCTCTCCAGAATCCAGGATATGCTGGGCGACAAGAACTTCCTGAAAACTTGAAGATCAATTTCCGTTCAGTGTCTATGATGGTTCCTGATCGTCAAATCATAATTCGTGTTAAATTGGCTAGTTGTGGTTTCATTGCTAATGTTGTGCTGGCAAGGAAATTCTTTACACTCTACAAGCTGTGTGAAGAGCAACTGTCAAAGCAGGTGATTATGCTCATATGATGAAACTTGATTATTTAGGGAAAAGCTATATATGAAGTCACAAAATATTCATGTGAAGAAAATGGAAAGGTTCATGTTCACTAAATAAGCTAGGTGACACTTGCAGTTTTAATGCACCCCTCTGCTCTCCTGGAAGATTAACTCCTGCTGCGGGTTGTCGGTTCAAGAATGGGGCTTTCATTCAGAACGCTGCTTATCATTAAGATTTAGCTTTAATCAAAGGTGGCAACTGAGAAAAATAAAGGCTTTGTATACAGCCTTTTTTGGTCTTACAGAGTGGATTGAGAGGTATTTGGTTTGTGCTGCTTGTTCTTGTACAGGTGTTTCTCAGCTTCCAAGGGCTACAGAGAATTCAAAATAATACTGATAGAGTTTCTCAGTAGTCCTTAGGAACCCTGTTTTGATTCAATGACTTATGATTACATTTCTTTTTTCCTGTCATACCTTAGACTTTAATAGATAGTAGCAGATTTGGAGAGTGAAGTTTCCTACGGTCATACAGGCAAAGAATAATTGTTGGATGTTTGGAGGCATTTGAAACACGTGTGCCACTTGTCCTACATATCCATGTCTTAAATAGTAAATAAGAACTGTTTCATTCCTGTTGTTAACTTGGAAAAATTTTTTGCAAACTTCACATACCTTGTAGGTGCATTATGATTTTGGCTTGCGGAATATACTGTCTGTGCTGCGTACACTGGGAGCAGCAAAAAGAGCAAATCCCACAGACACTGAATCTACCATTGTCATGCGTGTGCTGAGAGATATGAACCTGTCTAAACTGGTAAGTTCTGAGGGCCTGATAAATAATTTAAATTGCACTTTGGAGCTACGTGATGACTAGAAGATTGTATGTGACCTTTACACTGAAGCTAGCTTGGAAATATTTCATTCTCTGTGTGGAAAATTTTGGCTGGGATAGAGATAAATTTCTCATAGTACCCTGTGTGGTGCTGAGGAGAGAGGGAAGGAGGGGCTGTCTGTTGCTTGGCTTCCTAACCAGATTAAATCTTGAATTTTTCAGATTTTTTTCCCATATTTCCCCTACTGCCTTTAGAAATAAGTGACAAAATAGATGTCTGTACAGTAACTTCTTTAGAAACTTTGTCTTAAAGTATTTAGGCACCTTGAAAGAATCTGTTATTCATAGTAAGGAGTACCATCTCATCTGTCTAAATAGCTAACAACCCTCTTCTGTTGCTGCGCTACCTTGTCTTTTTTTTTTTTTTACACCAAATAAAACAGACAAAAAATTTTCTAAATGTTATTGCTAAAATCTACAATAACAAGTTCAGTCTGTATGTTAGAGGTTTATTTAGACTAATAGCAGTATCACGTGATGTCTTTCTGCTGGGTCCTTCTAGTGTTTAGCACCTAGGGGATTGCCGTAGATGGCTCCTTATGTTCTCAAACATTTCTTTAGCTCTTCAGGATTTAGGAATTGGGGTTTTTTAAATTATGAAATAAATAAACCAGGTTTTAATCTGTGTGGATTTTTGTTTTCCCTGGTTTTCACCAGATTGATGAAGATGAACCCCTATTTCTGAGTCTGATTGAAGATCTGTTTCCAGATATCCAGCTTGATAAAGCAAGCTATCCTGAACTTGAAGCAGCCATTGACAAACAGGTGATGTTTCTTGTGATCTGTGGCATAACTATCATGATATGATACCTAAGAAAATTATTGTTGTGGAGTCTATCCAGCTGGCAATACTATATTTTACTATTTAGAGGAAGCACAAGTTTCCCATAAATCTTTACCACTGGTATATTGTTATTAAGCTTATTCTTCACGAGGCCACTGAATTGGGATTGTAGTGTCCTGTGGTTTTCTTGACTTATGGTTGTTGGGGTTCAGTTTGAAAAATGCATTTATATGGGCTTGTCTTATGTGACACAGGATTTAGTATTTGTCTAAAGTCTTAACAATTGGAATATCAACTTGACAAAAGATTTACCTAAAATGACATTTCTCCTATTTAATTTCTCATTAGATGTTTGTAACATTTCAGTAGGGCCAGCTTAAGAATATAAAATGTGTGTGTATATATATATATATATATCTAATATATATATTATAGATGTATCTAATAGATAGATTGTAATGTGTACAGAGGCTGGTTTACCTTATTTTTCTGAATCCATATTTGAATACCAAATACAGCTTGTATTTTCAGCTCTAAAATAGTAATTTGATTTTCTGTTAATGTCTCTTAGGTGGAGGAATCTGGCCTTGTTTGTCATCCTCCTTGGAAACTGAAAGTTATCCAGCTTTTTGAAACCCAGAGAGTAAGGCATGGATTGATGACCCTAGGGCCTAGTGGTGCAGGAAAAACTACTTGTATCCACACCTTAATGAAAGCCCTGACAGGTAGGTTAGTACTTACATGGTAAACTGCTACTGAACTTTCATAGTGTAAACTTTAAACCCCACTGCTTCTTTTCAGAAAACCTCAATTGCTTCACTGTGAGAATGTATTACTGGAAGAATGAGTTTGTGTGTTGAGAAGAAAGAGGAATACTGTCTAGGTAGGCAGCTCAGACAAAAATTTAAAATGTCTACTGGGTTTTGCTGAGGTAATGCTGAAACCTTTCCCTAATTGTAAGTATTTAGGTATTTTTGAACACAGTACACAAGACAGAGTCTTTGCAGTATAAAATAACTGGTTTTATAACCATAAATTCCCGGTTTAGGCAGTTACAAAGTCTTCAAGGGTATTAATTTTGTGTCCTGGCTGGAGGCTTGAGGACTGTGTGTGCTTTTTCTGTCATCTGTATTTCTAAACAAAAGTATTAGTTGAAGAATGTCTGTTTGATTTTATTAAAATAAAAGGCCATAGCCTGGGGAGAAAAACATCTCTTTTGAGGTAAGCTTGTGTCACCCCACTTCACAAGCTGCTTATATGATTTTCCAAAAATGGATAAATTCTGTAAAAAATAGTTCAGCAAGTCTCTCATACATGCAGTACTATGCTGCGCTTAAGGAACAATGTAAGCTCTACATTGCAGTGGAAATTACTGTTCCACTTAGGAAAAAAGCAGAAAGAACTAAGTTGCATTGCACTATTTTCCTATCTTTTTTTCTAGCACTGAGATGTGAACTACTACCAAGATAAAGCCACCACACTACTTTTGACAAAACTGATCTTCTGCCACAGCCTCATGAAATGTTAAACTACATGATTTGTCAGGCTTCTATCTTATGTGATAGTGAAATCTGATTATAATGAAGATATTTTAAAATAAGTAGTTTTTTCAGCTCTTTCTTTCAATGTCTTACTGCTGGCTCCTGGTTAAGTCTTAATATTGGCTTTTCTAAAGATGTCTGGCATAGTAGTTTTTAAGCTGTTGCTAATGAGATAAAAATAAAAGTTATATGATCATGGTATGAATAGATAGAATTTATCTGTCTAAGAGAATTCCCAGGAATATGCCAGTATCATATACTTTACTTATTCTAAGATGTATGCAAGTCGACAGAAAGACAAAATAAAAAAATTCCACTCAATCCTGTGCAGAATCTGTCTGGTATTTAGTCATTGGGTTTTAAACATGTGCATCCAAACCAAAGGTTTTAAAGCCCTATTATTTGATAAGCCTTCAAAATATTAAACTAAACCTTGAATAAATTTCAGCTTGCTGCTCTTCTGTTCCTAATGAAGCTATGAAATGCGAATTGTATATTCACAATTTCAGAACTTTGTTCTACTCTTTTTGATGTCTCAAATTAATGAATTTTGCATAGCAAGAGAATTTTTCCCAGTAAATACACAAGTTCTTATAATTGTGAATGCATATTAAAGCATACATTTAGGTGTAATGACTTTGAATTTATCAAAGTTCTCTTACTGCTGATAAGAAATGCAAAAACTAACTGATGATCTGCCTTCATAGATTGTGGACAGCCACATCGTGAAATGAGAATGAATCCTAAAGCTATAACTGCTCCACAAATGTTTGGACGTCTTGACGTGGCAACAAATGATTGGACAGATGGAATATTTTCAACGCTCTGGAGAAAAACTTTAAGAGCAAAGAAAGGTATTGTGGTGGATTGACCTTGGCTGGACTCCAAATGCCCACCAAGTTGCACTACCATTCCTTTTCCCAGCTGGACAGGGGAGAGAAAATAAGATTGGAAAAACCCCATAGGTTGAGATAAGGCAATTTATTAAAGTAAAAGCAAAAAATTTGTGCATGCATAAGCAAAGAGGAAAAAAAAGGCTTATTTTCTACTTCTCATCAGCAAGTGCAGCAAGTGATGTTCAGCCAATTCCCAGGGTGCAGGGCTTCAGCACATGTTGTGGTTGCTCCAGAAAGCAAACATTGCAAATAACAAATGCCGCATCTTCCTCCTCCTTTCCTTGCTTTTATATCTGAGCTGATGTCACATGATGTGGAATATCCCTTTGGTTATTTTGGGTCAGCTGGCCCAGTTGTGTTCTCTCCCAGGATCTTGCCCACCCCCAGCCCCTGATGGTGGGAATATGGGATAGACAGCACTGATGCTGTGCCAGCATTGCTCAGCAGTACCCAAAGCACTGCTGTGTTATCAACACCTTTCCAGACACCAGTGCAGAGCACAGCACTCTGAGGGCTGCTGTGAGAAAATGAACTCCATCTTAGCCAGACCCAATACAGGTATAATGAAAAAGACTTCCCTTCAAAATAAAACAATGAAACACCCCAAGATGCAGGACATCTCTATAAAGCACATTAGCAGTTAGCAGGCTTTTTTGTTTTCTTACATGGAAGTGTTGGGAAATTGCTGCAAGAACTCCTGTCCCTTTTATAGTCTCTATTCTAAATGCTTTGTGTTCAAACCATGTAGTGTAACAAATATTCTTTCCCTGCATTTACTGAATCCTCTCTTTTGAATATTAGGCCCTTGTATAGAACAAAAGTGTAAGGAAAGATCAGCTTCCCAGATACTGGTATCCTATAAAAAACTCTCGTGCTGTCAGGCTTTCTACCTGTTTTCCAGCTGCCATGTTATAGGGAAATGGTTCTCATCAGTTGTGTCATACCAGCTAGCCCTGCACATATCATAGTCCATTTCAAATTACACTAGATAATTCTATTTAGACAATCAATTTCTGCCTAAAATTAGGCTGAGATATATTCTTAGACTGCTATATTAATGAAAAGAGTGGCCTTGATATTTTGATGCTAGAGGGATTCTTCCTTGTTTTGTCTGAAAATTAGCATGCAATCTTATCATTAGGCCTTAAGTACTAAAGAAAAAAAAGAAGAAAATCCTAACACTTGTTGCACTATTTTCATACAAAAATTCTTCATCCTCAACAATATAAAATGTTTTTAATTTAATTTTTATAGGTTTGTTTCAAATCTAAAAATGTTGCACCCTTGAGAATGTAGCATAGTGTTAACTACTGATTTTTATATCTTTTTCCTTCAAGATGAAATATACATTAGCACACTCATATGACTTCCTCAGATTTACTCTTTGCAACAATTCTGTAATTTCTCTGTATGAATTAGACACCAGACCCCATCCCATGTTTGAAATGCCTGAACTGTAGCTGTAAAACCCCTCTGCATATAAGCAGTTGATAATCTGGTTCATATCTCCTTGGTTCAATGCTAGCAACTCTCCAAGCCAGCTAGGCCAAGATAGTAAGGATTGACTCTGAAGGCAGATGGACCATCTCTGGCTAAAGAGCTGTCTAGCAATGCACAGCAGGGCTGTCTACTCCCTAATGGCTGGGCAGCCAGAAGCCAGGGTGGGATCTCTTTCCAGCCAGGTCCTGTTGCTCAGGACCCAAGTGAGGTGAGCAGAACAGACCCAGATCCCCCCTAGGAAACAGAGCCAGGCTTTAAAATTAATTTCTGTTACTAAATGGAAAGCAATGGAAAAACTTAAAAGGAAGCTGAGTCAAATTTAGGCACAGAACATATTACAAGAATCTTCCCTTAATGGACCTCTTTTACTTATGACAGTGTGCATGCTATTTGAAAGAGTGATTTTTCAAGTGTTCCTTTCATTTAATTTCTCTACATTTACAAAACTCATTGGAAACAAATTAATGGTGTTTAAATTTAAATATATCTGTAGTTGTTATCTTCTTTATGTTGTTTTATGTAACTTGAAATAAACATAATTTATTACTGTCTTGAAGACTGGATCTGTAAAACTCATGTTTAAAAATTCATGTATTAAAATTCATGACTTATGCTGATGGCACTTTATATACTGAAGAATGGATAATTATTATCAATAGGTGATAAAAGGAAGTACCCCATAGAAATTGAGTGATGGAAATTGTAATGCTAATAAAAGCTGCAATTGTGGCTGTGTGCATGAATTCACAATTAGTTAAAAATTTCTTTGTAGACATAAGAAACTGGTCCTTATTATCCATAGGACTTTTTATATGTTATTTTGGATTATAGGTGACCACATCTGGATAGTTCTTGATGGTCCAGTTGATGCTATTTGGATTGAGAACCTTAATTCTGTCCTGGATGACAACAGAACTCTAACACTAGCAAATGGTGATCGGATACCTATGGCGCCAAATTGCAAAATAGTCTTTGAACCTCATAACATTGATAATGCTTCTCCAGCAACAGTTTCGAGAAATGGGATGGTGTTCATGAGCTCATCAGTTCTCAGCTGGAGTCCTATCCTTGAGGTAAAATAGCCAAGTGTCTGTGCATGTACTGAAAGTTTTTCTGGTTGCATATTCAACACTTCAGTGTCGTTACTTTAGGACCTATTTTTGTGCCTTTTGCTATTAAATACCTTTTACTCTGTGTAAACTTATGGGTCAGTACTTAAAATAGCAATGTTTCTGGTAGTTTGTACAAGAGTGGATAACCTTTAAAAGAACATAGTTGACACATTACACTTTTAAAAACATTGCTATTTCACTTTGGGACAAATTTGTAATGAAAAGTATTTTGTACAATTGAAGGACAACTCACTTCTTGAAATACTAACTACCTGGCAACCCCTTGTGAGGTTTTCTCACTCTGGGGAGGCAGGGAAATCCCAAAAAACCCACAAAAAGAGATTCCCCCCGAGTGCCTACCACGCTACTGTGGGCGGAGCGGATCCAGAACGCGGAGAGCCTGGGCTCGAGCTGGCTTCTCGAAGGCAGGATAATAGGAGCCTCAGCGATTAAAGGAAATGCAGTCTCTCAGCTTTTAGAGGTTTATTGGTGGGACAGTGGGGAGGAGAAGGCAGATGGGACCGGGACGGAACGCGGGGGAGGATAGAGCTGGGTTCTGAAGAGCAGACAGCGCCAAACAGTAGCGAACATCGGGTTAAGAGGAATGGAAAGATGGGAGGGGTCTTGAGAGGATAAACAGTAGGAGCACGAGGGATACAGAACTGACAGATAAAATGGGGAATAGGAGTGGAAGGGGGGCAGATACAGAACTTTGAAAACCAATAAGAACACTGTGGGTAAAGAACTTCCTAGCTTTTGAACTGTAAATGGGATAAAGAGGAGGAGAACTCCAGGAACCAATACCTCTGATTCCTGACCCATATTCATGGGGCTAGCCTCAAAGCTTGTTGGGGAGACAATTTTCTGTCACCCTAACCAGAAAGGTTCTTCAAACCCAGGGGGGTTTGCTGGTTATTTCAGACTCTAAGCTCACCTGAGTAGATCTCACTGCTACACCCTAGTACAGCTTCAGACTAAAGAAGAAAAAAGAGTAAACAAGTTGATTCAGTGAACCTTAAATCGTCAAGAAAATATAAATTCTCTTGATATTTCTTAAAATCTATTGCAGTTCGGATTTAGAACCAGAATAAAGTCAATGCAGCATCAAAGCATGTAATTTTTAAATTGATGTTCTTACTTGGTTGCCTATTAATGTTCCTAGAAGTAAAGTATCTCAAGAACCAGGCAGTAGCTACTGTCTCTCTGGCATGGAATGAGTAATTCAGAAAAACAGAGCATGTTTTAGGTGTGTTTTGGGAGTCAAAATCCAGTATATAACATATTGAAATATAAAAGCCATTTATAAAGTCATTTTTAAAAAAATTCTATTTGTCATCTTACATCTTCCAAAACCCACTAAAAGTAAATCCTGATCTTGACAGAATGCTTGTAACAGTATAGTGAATGACAACTTCTGAGACTTGAGCATACTATTTTTTTTCATGTAGCAAAAATCTTGATAAAGACGAAATATGAGAGTTCCCAAGAATCTGCCTAATGTTCCACAGTAATATATTTCAACAAAGCTTTCAGCACTTTATTCCAGTTTTCTTCCCTAATAGGAAAACAAAAGACAATGGCAGTTAGAAAAAAGTTGGTTTCTGATTTTTTTTCTTAGGCCCTATATTGCCTTAGAAATTTATCAGTGAAGTAGACTACTCAGGATTAACGCTTAAAAAAATAAAGTAAAATACATAGCAATTTGTTTTTTCTGCATTTTTTCTTGTCTAGGCCATCTTATTGAGAATGTTTGGTTGACATTATTTTGCTTTGATAAAATGTGGACTGTTTCCTGAGTATCAAAAATGAAAACTTTCTCCTGTGTGGCTAAGACACTGATTGCTGTGATCATACAGATGATTGCTTAATTATTTTTCCCCAAAACCCAAGTTATACTTGGTATACTTGGTCTATTTCAGTATAATCCCAAATCAAATTCCTTTATATGGGCTTTAAACTTTATTTTAAGGTAGGAATTATTTACTGTTTATGAAATTGGAACGCCATCCAGGTATTTTTAGTGTATTTGTAACCTGTTTTTCAGACTCAAAACAACAAACTTTATAGGTTACTATGAATTAACTGGCTAAATTTTACTGTCTTCTCTTCTAGAATGTATTACATGAACAAGTTTTTAAAAATATTTTTGAAGATTTATGTTTCACAGCCTCATTCAGTCATTTCTTTTTCCAAATCAAATAGGGTAATGGTGGAAAATGCAACTAATCCTCACCTAGTTGGTGTTGCTCAACTAGCCCCCTGAAAATACTGTTTGCCTCACATTAACTTTCAGATATCTGCATTTTGTAGTGGTTACTGTGTTATTCTCAGCTTTCTTATTTTTTTAACTGTAAAGGTTCTTATGCTTGTAAGTTTTATATAGCGTGCTTGTTTATAACCATATTCCTTGTCCATAAATCCCTGATTTGTCTGGAAATGGAGGAAAAGTTGGCTTGTGGCTCTGTCAAGAACCACTGTCCTTAGCAAATTAGAGGTTTCAGCCCAGACAGAAATCAGAAGAGACTTTATACTGTGTGGCCCAAGCCCTGAGTGCCAGGCAGTGCCTGCTGCCTCTCTTTGGGACTGGAGAAAGTGGAGTCCCTCTGGGAAAAGTGTACCCAGGGTGTGGATTTTGGTGAAGAGAAGCTATCAAGATGAGGAAGGCTGTAAACTTGTGATTTCTGGCAATAGACACACGGTTTCTTTTCCACCTGTGGATCTGAAATGGCCTGTCAGGCACAATGCCCTCAAAATAGGTGAGGAGCAGCAAAACCCACCAGAGAAGGCACCAGAACCCAGCTTAGCCTTAACCCATTAAGAGGAAAAGGAGTGGGATTGTCATCAGATACTCCTTCCTGTGTTGGAGGCACCTGTGCTCTGTGACTTGTCAATTGTGGAGGTTTGGTGCTTGTGAAGAGCTAAGGGTTGCTGCAGAGGGCTGATGCTATATTTTTTCTGTAGTGTCTGAAGCTCTTTCCTTTTAGAATGGCATTAAAGTGTATGGAACTGTCTGTCAGCCACAGCTCTCTGTAACACTTGAGAATCATAGCTAATTCATTTGATAAGTTCCTTTGCCAAGTCCAAAATATTTGTAATCTTATTATGAAAAAAGTGTTTAACAAGTTTCCTGAAAAACTGTCTTGGAAAACTTCAGTTTTACCAATGCAAATATGTGCAGTCAACACAAGCGCCTTATGTATGTTGCTACCAAGCTTTACTTTTTTAATTTTTTTTTTTAATTTAACTAATATGGATACTTGGGAAAGTGTAAGTGTAAATTATGCATCTAGGACAGTGGCTTCCATGAGATTCCACTTGTGTTGTTCCTTTCTGAGCTTACAATGCTGCATAGGGCCTACTGATGTTAGGTTCTCACAGTTCTGCCTCCTTGCATTGGTTAGTTTGCAGACAACCACTTCTTGAATGTTTAAATTGTGCTAAAGATTCAGCTGTGAAGACAGCAGAAAGAAAAGCATTTTATTATGCATTAGCACTCATTATTTACCTTCTCACTTTCAAGTGAGATGCAGGATAAATTTAGTTGTGTTGAAGTGTTATATGAAGCTAGTTTTCCTTAATCCATAACCTTATGATTTTAGTATATTTTGGTGATAGCAACAGTGTAAAGAAAAGAAACCTTTTTTTTTCTGTAAATTTGGATAACATGAACCAAATTATGTTCATTTCACCATGAAGTAACCTTTCCAACTTCCCTTTCTTTCCTTCTTGAAAAAACTGACTATAAAGTTGATGCTTATAGTTATATATAATTTGATCTAATAGCATTTGTTTGGTTTTTATGTTTGGTCTTAGTTCATCAATAAAATATTTTGAGGGCTTTTTCAGTATACCTCTCTTTAAATCTATTTTGTAATGCAATATACTCCGTATTGTAACAGGTCAGGGTAGGTGTTAACCTTGTTAATTCTCAGCTGCTGAATAAAATATAGCGTTTGTTGATATTTCAGAAGAACTTTAAAAAATAATTGAAGGCAAATATGTATAACTCAGGAAGTCGTTTTATGTGTTTATATTTTTAAACCTTACCCTTTGCAAACAAATAAATATAGCTGCCTGTTGGGAGGCCACTATTATGATATATGCAACTTCCTAGTTCAGTGAAAGAGTTCTCAAACTTTTCATGTTGCTGTTCTTGTTAAGCAGATTTTCCAAAGTGATCAAATGTATTGGATCCATTACTTGTCAACATTCTCCAATGCAAAAGCATCTTATCAGGGTTTCTACTTACCCCTAATATTTTCTTTTAACAATCAGTGAATTTTTGGCTATCTGTTTTAAGTACTTTTGCCCTTTAATTTTTATCACTTTGTTTTACACCTACCCATTTCTAGAAAGATTTTTCACACATATACCTATTTGACATCAGCCCCAAACTTTATTTACTTTGGGAAGTAAAAGTAGAATTTCAATATATTACGAAGGTAGTAGAGAAAATCATAGAAGCACAATATAGTTGAGCTTGGAATGGACCTCTAGAGATAATGCGGAATACGACATAAGTCAACCTAGAGGAGGTTGCTGAGGTCTGTGTCCTGTTGAGTTTTGAGATGAAGACTCCAGGAGCTCACTGAGAAGCCTGTTCCAATATTTATTACTCTCACAAGAGAAAAGCATCCTATGTTTGAAGCAAATTTATTTGATTACAATTTGTGCCATATTTTGAGTTTTGGGGAAGAATCTACAGCAGCATTTTTGCTGGTGATTGTGTTTTATGTAGGAAATAAATTCATGGGAAGTAAATGAAAAGTATTCTGCCATGCAGATGAGAGAAAGCTTCAAGGTAACTCAGTCATGTTACTACTTTGAATTAAAGTCATCAAAGAAAGAATCCTGTTCTATGATCTTAAGAAATAGGTAGTTTTACTTAGGTTTTGTTTATCCACCATTACAGATATTGGGGTACACCATAAAAACACTATGCACATCAGCAGACATCCCCCTGATAGCCTGAATTATCTTCTACATCTTCCAGATTTTGGGGTTATCCTGTATCACTGTTAGAAATAATGTTGTGCAGAATAAATCAAACTTGTGTTCAGTACTTATTATACTCTTTCTTTCTAGAATTTTTGCATACCTTTTACAGCTGTTGTGATTTAAAATATTTGAAATTCATGATTTTTGTGCTGTTGAAAACTTTGAAGTGCTTTTTCTCTTCAGTGTATCTTTAAGATACAATTGGAATTATGTACACTCAGGTAAAATTAGACCTTCTGTTACTTAAGCCCTGCCCAACGGGTAGGGAATCTCAACCACCCTATTTTCCCCCTGGAAGAAATCAACTTTCCATGCTTGCCAAACTTTTTCAATTGCTGTATTCTATTATTTTACTATTTCATTAGTTATTTTCATTTTTTAATTATATTATTACTATTTTATTTATTGCTATATATGATATTATATTTTGAATGTACTGACACTTGCACTGGGAACTAAATTTGTTTTCTTGATGTGCTTTGCAACAGGGATTTTTGAAAAGATGTTCCTTCCAAGAGGCTGAAATTCTACGTCAGCTGTATTCTTCATCCTTCCCAGACTTGTATCGCTTCAGCATTCAGTCTCTGCATTGCAAGACTGAGATGCTGGAAGCCTTTGTGATCATGCAGAGCATTAATATGCTGCAGGGCCTTATCCCGCCTAAGGTAGGTGGTGTGAATGTTTTTAGATATGCTTAACATATTGGACATAATTTTAAGTAATGAAGTTTTGTTGAGAGGGATTATTTAAAGACTTGGAGTATCAATGGAGATATGGGTTAGTAAGAAATACCTTCTATTTCTTTAGAAAGTAATAGCTAGGTTGTGTCATCTTGCATGATCTCACATTTGGATCTGATGTTAAGTACGTGATGATGTTAAGTATGTTAAGCACATGGAGCATGAACCAGCAGTTTTTCCTTTTCCTTTGGCTGGATTTTTATAGTTTTTTAAAATTGATTCTGTCTGTTCATTAAAGACATCTGTAAATTTAAATATGATTGGAGACTTCTAACCTGATGTTAGTAGTGATTATCAAATAGAATTTTCAGACTGTTGAAAATTAAAACCTAACTCAATCCTTCAGGAGCATGGTGGGGAATTGACTCCAAAATACTTGGAAAGGCTGTACATCTTCTCTCTGATGTGGAGTGTAGGAGCATTGCTAGAGCTGGAGGACAGATGCAAAATGGAGTACTGGCTTCGAAACCAGACAACAGTAAAGCTTGATCTTCCCTGTATCCCAGAAGGCAGTGAAGATACAATGTTTGATTACTATGTGGCTTCTGATGGTTAGTAACTCAGTAGGGTGATATGGGGTAAAATTTAAAAGGTATTTTTAAATTGTGCTTCTTTTAGAGAATTAATTGGGAGGTATTTTGTAGCTTCCCTTTTTTGTGTCCCTTAGCAAGTTTTGTTTTACAGCTATACTTTATTGGTGATGTTGTGTTTAGCTTTTTCTCTGTTTCCAGTAGGAAGTCAGAATGTGGATATACTTCTACAAAAAGCTGCATGGACTTTGTGGTGATCAACTGTCAAGCGAACAAAACCAGATAATCCTTGTCTTTGTCACAATTTATGTAGGAAAGAGGAGTAAGCCTCTTAGATACAACTTGAGGGATTCTATGGTTATGTGATTCTATAAATTTTAGTCTGAATAGAGAGAGATTGCTCTATGTGAGACAGAAGCACAGACAGATGAGTCAGCTCCGTGGAAAATAAAGGAAGCAATGATGCCTTGTATTTCTAAAACATTAACTTAATTTCTTTCTGGTTAGGTACATGGATGCACTGGAATACACAAGTTGAAGAGTATGTGTATCCCAGCAGTGGTACACCAGAGTATGCCTCAATTCTTGTGCCTAATGTTGACAATGTGAGAATGGATTTCCTTATTGAAACCATAGCAAAACAGGGCAAGGTACTTTTTCCATATTTCATATCAAAGCAGTGCCGACAGTACACATGATATAAGTTTTAGATTAGCAGTGAAATATTATGTTATTGAAAAGGAATAAATTAATTTTTTTAGATACAAAATGGTGTTTCCAGAGGTACATTCATGCAAATATATTTTAACTCTTGAATAGTCACTGCTTCCAGACTTTTTTGTCTTTCCCTCACCCCTTCTTTCTGTAGTGGAAATAACTGTAATTACAGCTGAGTTCAGGTCAGACAGAACCATTATTTTCGTGTACTGATGGGAGAGGGAGAAGCACATAGGTCAGAGACTCATATCTGACTCTGCTGATCAAATTCTGACAGCATGGGGCAGTTACAGAATTTATGTAACTTTAGGTTATGCATCCCTATTCTTCACCAAAACTGTGTCATATACGCAATTGAACTTTTACAGATACTGAGTGTCTAGACAATTAAACCCTTTTTCAAATAATATGCTCCTTTCCTTGTTAGTTTGATTGTGCTGACTGACATGACCATTAACTGCAAATATTTTTAACTTGTCAGGCCTGCAAAAATCTATTGACATTAACTATTTTACTTGTACCTGTCACTTGTTAAGAGTTCACTTTACAAAACTTTTCTAGTTTCTTTTCTCTTTAAATGCTTCTAGTTTCTTTTCTCTTTAAACGCTAAATGAGACTGTTGAGCCTTTGCCAAGACACACAGCTCTTGTGTTTTATCTTATTTCAATATTGTCTTTGTCTAGGCTGTCCTACTAATTGGTGAGCAAGGAACTGCAAAGACTGTTATTGTCAAAGGTTTTATGTCAAAATATAACCCTGAAAGCCATGTGACTAAGAGTTTGAATTTTTCATCTGCAACAACCCCATTAATTTTCCAGGTATAGTAGTGATTAATCTTCTCATACAACATGTCTGGATTCAGAAAATGTTCTGATAATATGCCAGGAGGATGCCTCTGAAAGTGATTCTGAACAGCAAAAAAGCACCTGCCCAAATGGTCCATGTGTCCTAACACATGATTTAAGACTTCTGTAAAAAAACGTTCTTTTCAACTTCTTCAGTAGTTACTGAGCTGTTCTTGCACTGCTACTATACCGTGCATATTATTTTGTTCATCATATTAAATATTTTTGTGTCAAATATATCAGTTCTCACTAACTGAGAAGAGCTGTTAGATTTCACTAAACACCATGAGTAAAATAAGTGTTACCCACAACAATCTGTCATTAAAAGTGTGCTGTCTGCAACTTAAATTTCAGTAATTTCAACTAGCCAATAAAAAAGTAACACATGCAGTGTAACTGCTCTACATGCAATTATGAATGCTTAAATCCTGAACTGTACTGCCTGTCCACATTTCTACTGAGTTAATTTGAATTATTTCAGGTGTCTTTAACCTGCTGACAATATATTTGGGAAATATTTTTAATGCAGTCTGGTATGCCAGGCCAAAGCACTATGTGGGCTCCAAGTGCTGTCTATAAGCTTGATGAATCACCTCTCATTTGCCTCTATAGCATAGCAGAAAGTATTAACAGCTTATATAATATACATGTATGTAATTTTGATCTAAATTTCCTTAGGATTTTTCTTTCTACTTACTGGGCTATAGACAAAAGTGACTTATTTCTATAAAATAAATGTAGATGTAATTGATGATAGATGAGAGTCTGATGATCAAGACATCTGAAATAGATGTGCAAGACTAAGTTGATTCTCTGTTAACAATCTAGATCAAAACATTCTGTTACAGCACATGCTTTAAAATTACTTTAACTTCTTAAAAGCTTGGTCTAAATGATGCCACTTGTGTCAGAAGACAGGAATCTAGGCTTAGTGTAAGAATGCAGATATTTAGGTTTATACTGAAGAATAATTATGTATGGCTAGGTGAGCTTTCACTTGGTATAGAGGAAATAAAAACTGACCTTAGGAAGAACAGAGAAAAAAAAGATGATGAGAAGAACAGTAGTGGTAAGGCTACCATTAGGCAAAATTATCTCATCAAGTGTATTTATATATGTGAGTTTAACTATCACTGTATGCCTTTAGGAAGTACATTGATACTTGCTGGAAAGGTTTTCCAGAATTGCATCTTTAATTTAATCTTTATTGCTAGAAATCATCGATTTTGCTGATAAATTAATAAAATGAAAGACAAGTTTGAAACTTCATATTTATGAAACTGTTAGGCATAATTTTCTGCTATAGACATGAACCTAGTGCTGTATAGCTTGGGATTTCAGACATTCTAGTTGAACTAGTGGAATTGCCTCCTGCAGATGCTTTGTCTAAACCTCACTTAGTAAAATTCTGTGTAACAGAACCATCAATATGTTTAAATGATTGAATCATGTATGAAATGAAATTCTCTTTGTAACTATGCTGCTAATTGCTTTTTAACAGCGTACAATAGAAAGTTACGTGGATAAGCGCATGGGCACAACTTATGGTCCACCTGCAGGCAAGAAGATGACAGTCTTCATTGATGATGTGAACATGCCCATAATCAATGAATGGGGAGATCAGGTTAGTTTGTGAAAGAAGGAAAAAGAAGACAAAAGATTTTCTTTCTGTTCTTGCTACACTGTAAAATCAGCTTGTCAATCATTCAGAAGAGGGTAAATTGATATGTAGTACATTAATTTAAAACGGTCTTTTTAAAGAACCCATCTACATTACTTTGTCAGGAATAAATTGAAAACAGATATGCTCCCTGCAAGAAGCAATTTGAGTACTCCTTAAAACACGCCTGTATAATTTTAATAATGCTTTTAAACAACATTCATTTTATAATTAAAAAAATAAGTATTTGGCACATGAATTGTGATAGCAAACTGACGTGGGCAATAATTAAAATACTGTGAAACCTGCGAGATAAGAAGTGTCTTCTCTGCTTTAGATAAAATGGAAGTAATCTTTATGTGTATTGACAATGTTGTTCTGAAGTTTATTGCTTTGGAAGCTAATGTTAGAATTTCTATAGAAGTATAGCTGTAGGATGTACTCTCTGTGGGGTGTTTTCAGCTTGTCAAAGAGAAATATAGGGTATCTGTTTACGGCTTAAGAGAAGGATGTGGCATTCTTTTGTATGGAAGTAATTCTGTTTTCAGCTTGAAGACTATGCTTGTGATTGTTACATAGGAAACAATACAAATATTTTGTATCATTTGCAACATGTAAAGATGCATTAGTTTGGGCTTGATTAGAACAAACGGGATATTTTGTGTTAAAAGGGAGAGGTATTTCCAGCAGTAATAGAAATCGTGCACCATTCAAGTGAGAATAAATTGTAGTATGAATGATTAATTCTAAATTAGGGATTCCCCTCTACTCCCAAGATTTTTAGCCATAGATATTACCAGTGAAAGGGACAATGCAAATGTGCTTATTCCTAGTATTTTTATCCTTAAGCTAATAAGCAGAAGGTTAGGGGAGAAAAAGAATTACGTAATCTTTATTAGGTATTTGATGTACATAGGTATGTTTTGTATTTCGTTTGGTTGTGTGTATAATATTTTGTTATATAAAACCTGGTTATTTTACAGGTCACTAATGAGCTAGTTAGGCAACTGATGGAACAGAAAGGACTGTATAACCTGGAAAAACCTGGTGAATTTACCAACATTGTGGACATCCAGTTTTTGGCTGCCATGATCCACCCTGGGGGAGGTCGCAATGACATTCCACAGAGGCTGAAGAGACAATTTTCGGTGTTCAACTGTACCCTGCCTTCTAATTCTTCCATTGACAAAATTTTTGGTAAAGGGAAATTAGCTTTGTATCCATCCCCTTTTTGAAAATAGTAGTTAATTTTTCGTTATCCTTCTATTTTTACACAATATTGTTAAAATTGAGGCGTAATTCCCCTCTGATTTTTTTAGCAGCAAATTTTCCTTCAGTTATCACTCCCCACCTGCAACATCACCAGTCTGTAAGTTTTTCAGGTCGAGTGACATCTCTGAAACTCTTGGTATGCTCAGATTTAGTAAGAATGGCATGAAGGTATCATTTTAGTGACAATGCTGGACAGTTGCTCAAGTGCTACTGTTGCTAAGAATGAGTGACTAAAGACTAGACTTTCACAAAGGATGGGATCATACTGATTTCAGACAGGAGATTAGCTGTTCAAAGCCAGTGGAAGATATTTTGGGAGAAAAAAGAATATTTTAATGGGCAGTTAATGAAAAGCTAAATAACTATTGAGCTGGTGGCAGAATGGAGTTGAGAATAGCTGAATTAGATTTGAACAAAGACTGGAAAGCTATTTCAACAAATTGGAAAATGTTTTGGGGATTGAAAAAAAACAGAGAAACGGAAACTTCAGATGATCATTGCTCTTGGTGTTGCACTAGCATGACTTTGATCTGGCAATCTTTTTTTCCACAGGTGTAATTGGAGAAGGGCACTACTGTAGTGAGCGGGGATTTTCAGATGATGTGAAGAAAACAGTAGCCAAATTGGTTCCATTGACACGCAGGCTGTGGCAGAGAACCAAGATAAAAATGTTACCCACACCAGCCAAGTTTCATTATGTCTTCAACCTCCGAGACCTCTCGAGGATTTGGCAAGGAATGCTGAACACAACATCAGAAGTGATCAATGAACCACAGGTACGTGCAGCACATCGGTGATCTTGTTATAATTAGTGTAGGAAAGAGGGTGAAGAGTCTATCTTGCCATTCGAGTTTGCTTTAAAAAAATGAAACTTGAGTGGGTTTTTTGAAGCAAAGATGTTTTAATCGGATTTTTATGGTACCAGCTGAAATGACAACTTTGTTTCTAAATGATAATAAAACCCATTTCTTTCGTCACAATGGTTTGCTTCATCTGCTTTTCCTATTACTGACAAATGCTAGCTTATTTAAAAGAAGTGAGCAAGTAAAATGACGAGAAACAATGTGCTTACATTAACCCAATGAAAATACTCATATATTGATTAAAAAATTGAGTAGTTCCCCCTCTCCATTACTGTCTTGAGACTTTCATTCACTACCCAATATCTGTCTAACAAATGTTTTCTGTCTTGTGGCTTAAAAGGAAGAAGTGGTAACAAGTCATAGTAATATTTTTTTTTCCACAATCCATCTTTCTACCAGTAAAACATAATTTCTCTTCTAATTGTTTTAAGAAAAAGTCATTTAGAGTTTTGAGCTCTGACACATGTAGTGCTGGAAAAAGCAATGTTTATGGTAAACGTGGAAATTTTGTTATATATTTGGGTTATTTAATTGCTTAATTTCTAATGTGCATCCCTGTTTGTTGAATAAGTTCCTGAATGCTACTGCATCTAAAATTTAAATGCTTGAATGAATTTTAATTTCTGAAGCTAAAAATATTGAGCACTAAGATTATTATTTGTATGTATATACTTTATTAATGTCTTTTGAAGCATAACGAATAATTGCTCAAAACATGATTGTATAAATTGACATACTAGCTCAGAAATTGACATAGTATATGTCATTTTTACTTAGTGCTGTAGTCTGAAACAAAAGGTCTTCAAAGGAATACTTGGAATTTTTTCTGCTACTGTATAGTGATAGTATAGGATTAAAACCCATGCTGCTACTATTAAAAATGTCACGGGTTTTCCTTCTCCATTCTATGAACAGACTGAAGGACTTTAAAGGTCCATTGAGTTTGGAGAATGAATAACATAAACACTTAAACATTTTTCTTTGTTATTATTCTCTAACTACTTTGGCTGTAGTGTTGGCAGTGACACCTGTGTATGGCATGAAATTATTCCTGCCATGATGCTAATGTTTCCACCCGTCTTCTAAATGACCAGTTAGAAAAGTGGTTTTATCAGTAGATAAACATGCTAACTGGTATGGATATAGTTTTAGGGCGGGGGAAATAAAATCTTCATTGGTAAATAACCTCACTTTGGAATGCTAGATTAAGCCTTCTTCCATAGTTAACTGAATATAATCTTAAATTGCTATTGGGCAGAATAAGAAGCTCAGAAGAACCCCCCAAATTCTATTTCTTTTTTTAATGTTAGTGTGATTTTTAAATAAAGAAATAAAGACAAATCTTTGAAGTTGGTATAGCTTCTTTGCAAGCCAAATGGGTTCCTCAGCACAAGAGAGACAAGGAGTTCCTGGAGCACATCCGGCAGAGAGCTACAAAGATGGTAAATAGACTGGAGCACCTCTTTTAAAAGGAGAGGCTGAGGGAGCTGGGCCTGTTCAGTATCAAGATGACTGAGAGGAGACCTCATCAGTGTCTGTAGGGGTCTGAAGGGAGGGTGTCAGGAGGACGGAGCCAGGCTGGGTGATAGAGCACAGCAACGGATTGCCCAGAGAGGTTGTGGAGTCTCCCTCACTGGAGACATTCAAGAAGAGTCTGGATGCAATCCTGTGCAACAGTGCTCTAGGATGACTGTTCTCAAGCAGGGAGGTTGGACCAGATGACACACTGTGGTCCCTGCCAACCTGACCCATTCCGATTCTGTGAAATGTCTTTATTTTTTTTTTTTTCAATGTAGGTGCTGATAAAACTGTGGAAGCATGAATGTAGGTGTGTTATTGCTGATCGCTTCACAACCTCAGAAGATATTAATTGGTTTCATGCAGCCATGGCAAAACTCATTGAGGAGGAATTTGAAGATACAAAAGCTCTGCTGAATCATGAAACAGATGTATTCTTTGTTGACTTCTTAAGGGATGCACCTGCAAGAAATGGTAAAGATGAACTCTAATAATCATGGAAATTACAAGAATAGGAAAGGGGATATGATAATCATAGACGCTAAGAAAAATACATCTTAAAAATTTGTATTAAGTTTATGCACCAAAAGTGTCTGTTTTGTCCAGTGACTTTGAAGGGAGTCTGTGTTACCAGCTGTGGCACATTTTTATCCTAATGGGATTTCTAAGTCGGTATTTATATTCAGGTTGTCAGTATAGGAGAGCCTTGCTTTCATTTAAATTGACACAAAGACACAATTGGCACATAGGCAAAACTGCCAAATAGTGAGCATGGGTCTTTATTATGCCAAAATGATGAAGGAAGTGTGTTATGAATGACTGGAAATGGTAGGGTTGCAATTCACGCCCTCGAAACGTGGTAAAAAAATACTGTCTCTGGGCTAATCCAATGCTCCCTAGAAAATAACTGGTACATGATTTTGTAACAAATGGCCATTAATTCAAATTTTCCTGAATGCTAGTTAAACCTCTTGAAAACCCTGTATGGTTTATTGCAATATCTTTACGTATTTCAAACATAAACTGGTGTCACTGACCTCACTAAATGACCTGGACAACTGGCATTTTTCAGTTGATACAAAAAACCAGGCAATACTTGTTTGTGTTTAGGGGAAGGTCATTGGATGATTTAGTTATTTGTGTTGGTATCTCTGCAACAATGGAGAGAGGAGAAAATACGAGACTGGCATGAATGGCCAAATGCCATTTGAATCTTTCCCTGAACAATTGAAGTAGTCAGAAGGCAGTGACAGAAGGAGAGTAAAGGATAGGAAATATTTTATTGGAAGAAATCAAATAGAAGGAAAAGTAAACTGGTGTAAGAAAGGAAATAATTACATCCCTAAATAACTTGCTAAAGTTCATCAGTGTAGAGAAGGCTGAAATGTAAGTCAGAATACATACTGAGAGGGTGAAGAGGGACCTTTAATGTGAAAATTTAAGTCTGCACTAGAAACCATCACGTTGAACTGAAAAATAAATGCAAAATGATGAATGTATTTCTCAAAATTACTTGCCTTCCTGGTGACATGCACCTCCCCTGTAATTGGTCTTTTAGCATGAAACTTCGTCTAAATACAAAGTAGGACACCCGCATATAGAAAGGCTGTATTTTGTCCTCAATAGGTTTGCCTGAGCCTTGAGAAGCCCATTCCTAATTTTTGGCTTTAAATGAAAAGAATAACAGGTGTAATTTGTTTTATTTGTCCCTATAGTGGGATTTAGTCTTTCACATTTTTGTGGAAGTGTAAGAGCAGGACCTGGATTTCTGAGTTTTTAAGTATATAAAAAATGACATCTGACATCAATTTCAAAGAGCCCTATGCTCAGATTAACAATATCTTAATTGGTGCTATGTACTCTTTTGTCTCTGAGTTGTAAAATCACAACATATTTGTCCCCGAGATAAATAAATACGTGATGACTTGAGATGAAATAGCTCAGAAATCAACTTTTAGATCTTAGCTTCAAAGGAATTGTTAATGGTGCTAGTGAACTCTAGACCCTCAACCTATTCAAAGGTATTTTTTTTTGTTGTTTTTGACATTGCTATTTAGTACTTGTGATTATGAACCTTGAGACTGATCAGGAGTTTAAAATAACACATTTTGCTAGCTGCCTCTGTAAATAATGGAAAAGTCTACCTTTTCTTAGGTTTTGTTCTTGATTATACTGTCCTTGGACATTAATAATAAGATGGTAGGAACAGAATTGAGATTATATAATTCTTTTAAATGGTTTGAAAATGTACAAATATCACTGTTTTTTAACTCCTCAATGTTTTTCTTATTAGTTCCTTATCAGCTGCTAAATTGTTTAAATGTCATATTCAATTTTTAAGAAATTTATTTCCACCTGGAATACTCTTTTTGTTTAACCAGTGCTTTTACAGGTTAAAATAAGAAGTCAATTGATTTCATTAGGTCTTAATCTAGAAGAGCGCTCATGTGCAGAAGCAATACAGAGCTAAAAATTCTGAAATTAAGGTGACTTCAGGCATGCCAGAAAATGCAATATGAAGGACATCTGAAAGGGAATTAATAGTCCCTGTATTTTGAGAGATTAAGTTCTGTGATAAAATGTGATTTTCTTAAACTATGGTTTCATATATGTATTTTTGGGTTTTAGTTTTGCTAAGGTTTTTCTGGTTTTTTTCCTTGGAAACTGCATTCCAAGTATTGGAATGGTGCAATGGAAATGAAGTGGAGAAAAAATTTGAAACAAGAAAAATGTTACAGAAACTATTCTAAATACAGCACAGTTTGGTTGAGGATTGGGGTTTCCCCTCCCCTCCCCCCTTTCTGTCCCTTCCCTTCCTTTCACACTGGCTTCTAGTGCTTTACTAAGCATCAGGAAAATACTTATTTTACTGGAAAGACTTATTTAATTGATTTTAATTCTACCATTTAGAGATAATGTTGTGAATTGTAAATTTCTTCAGTAAGTTAGAAGAGGCTTAGCAAAACTGATTGGTCTGTGATATCTGGAAAAATACATCCTGTGCCGTATATAGATCATGAAATCCTGAAACTAATGGAGATAAATGTATGAAAGTAAGAGCAATTACCAATATTATACTAGTATTATTGTTTAAGAAATCCAAACCACCAGCTAAAAACTGTATGATCTCTGCTGACTGATGCTGTTCCAATGAAATTTGTCAATCATTTATTGATGAAATATGGGCTGGATGAACAGTGAGACAGACTGATGATTGGCTGAATGGTCAAGCCCAGGCAGTGGTGAGCAGTGGCTCAAAGTCTAATTGGAGACCAGTAACTAGTGGTGTACCCCAGGGGTCAATGCAGGATGCAGTCATCCTAACATTGTCACAAGTGGTCTGGGTAATGGGGCAGAGTGCACCCTCAAGCCAGTTCCTAGATGACACAAAACTAGGAGGAGTTGTTGATATGCCAGATGTTGTGCTGCCACCCAGATGGACCCTAACAAGAACCTCATAAGGTTTATGAAGGCAAGTAAGAAGTCCTGGACGTGGGGAGGAAAAATCCCATGCACCAGTACATGCTGCTGGTCACCCACCTGCAAGGCAGCTTTGCAGAAATGGACCTCGAGGTTCTTGTTGACACCAACCTGAACATGAACCAGCAGTGTGCCCTTGCAGGAAGGAAAACTAGTGGCATCCTGGGCTGCGTGAGAAGAAATGTGCCAGCGGGTCAAGGGAGGGGGTCCTTTACCTTTATTCAGCACTGATAAGGCCACACCGGGAGTGCTGTGTCCTGGTCTGGGCTCCCCAGTACAAGAGGGATGTAGGATTTTACATCCTAAAGAAGGATTTTATCCAGATATACTGGATAAAATCAAATGAAGGATTTGAACATCAGGAAACACTTTTTTTACTGTGACAGTGCTGCTACGGGTTGTCCAGAGATTTTGTGGAGTCTGTCTTCTTGGGGAAATTCATAAGCCACCAGAGCATGATCTTGAGGAACCAGTTTTAGGTGGCTGATCTTGAATAGGTGGTTGGACCTGACAATCTTCAGAGGTCCCTGTTGATCTCAGACTTTCTGTGGTTTTATTTGCTGTAAGAATTCTTATGAATGAAAGCATGTCAACTTTAAGCGTGATTAAGCTTATGAATGAAAAGATGAGGTAGCAGCACTGTTACCTCATTTCTTTGGGTGGGGTAGAGTTGACTTGTGGCTTTCAGATCACCTAATGAAACAAATGTGTGCTAAGTCACAGTGAATATACTTTTTTCTTGTGGTAGTTATTAATTTCAGGAGTAATTTTTTTCTAGCACATTTCTTTAATCAATTTAGACTGCTTTTCTTTTACAGAAAAGATTATTTACAATTTTTAACTGCAATATTTATTTACTTTCATTCTCTGATGCTACTTTTTTTTCTAGCACCTACATAAGTATAATTTTTCATAGTTTAAGTTTCAGATATAGAGAAAGAAGGCTAATTAGTTTTATTTTCTCATTTGTCTTTGAGAATTAACTAGCTGAAATTACCATTTCTTGCAGGCAGGGTGTACTCAACACTCTCTTATGTACATCTAATATGTAATATTATGTATAATAAACCTGGCTCTGGGTGGTGAAACTTCTAATTATCTTCACTTGTTTATCCTCCCTTTGAACCTTTGTCAATTATTTAAATTGCTAAGGTTTTATTACTTGATTTTTCTTCTAGGTGAAAAACCAGAGGAAGGTGAAAAACCAGAGGAAGGTGAAAAACCAGAGGAAGAAAATTCAGATATTCCCAAAATCTATGAACCAATCTCCTCATTTCATCAGCTACAGAATCGTTTAAATAAGTTTTTACAAATATACAATGAGAATGTTCGTGGTACTGGAATGGATATGGTATTCTTTGAGGATGCTATGGTTCATTTAGTCAAGGTACAGTCTTGTGGATTGCCCTTTGTTTTTGTTCACTTGCCCTCACCTCCTGTGAGTAGAGGTATGCATGAATCAAGGCAAATTGCTTCTAAAACTGAAGCAACTAATTTATTGCTAGCAAATATTTGATCTGTCACTCTGTGACTAGATATTAAAACCTATTAAAAACTTTTCAGAAAATGCACCAGATGGAACTTTTCTTTTATACCTAACTTTTATGTTTTGTAGGATCATGGTGCTAGCTATTCTAACTCTATTTCAACATTCCTTCTTCTTAATTCTTCTGGGAGACCTTCCTGTCTTTGTAATGAGTCAAATGAAATTCAGGTTAAGACATAATTGGTTGCTTCTGAAGGAGTACACGCAGCAGAGTCGGAATTAATGTAGTCTAAAATTCTTTTGTAGATCCACAGTATGCTCACTGCTTTTAAAGTCCTTTTGAATAGGGATTGGAACTGACCATAACTTTTAGCACAGCACAGCTTGATATGGTTGTTCACACAGAATAGGCCTCATACAAAGGAGAGTTCTTTTTTTTTTTTTTTTTGCACTAGAACCCCTGTTGTCTGGGTTGAAGGCTGAGGTTTTCAGTATTTCTTATAATAAATCATTAGGAACTAAATATTGAATTGCACCATTCCCCACAATAATATATTAAATATCAAAACTATTTAAATTTAATTATGGTTGAGAAACACATTGCATCTGCAGTTTTCAAAATTTTTGGATGAATTCTTTTCATTTCACAAAATTAATCCTTTTCTTTCTGAGGTTCTGAGAAATGGGTGATGTCCTGCTATGGATTTCTTTAGGACAATTGTAAATCATCATCACACTTACTAACAAATCTCTCATTTACTCCTAGTAAAAAAACTATGCATGTTCAGAATCTAGTAAATTTTTTTTTCACTGAACAGTCACCTGTCATCAGAAATATCTTCTTTGGGTAGCTAGAAGGTAAATACTGGAAATATTTTATTAGTCTTTGCTTGTATAAAAAAAATAGGTAGTGCTTCAATGATTCTAAATTCTTGAAAACAGCAACAACTGTGTAGACCTGAGACAGCTTCTAAGAGAAAGTGAGATAGGCGTAGTTGAGTTAATGCCTAGTCTCAGCTGACATAATATGACTTGAATGAGTTAAAGCTGAGGGATATCTTAAATAGAGAACAAAGTTTCTGATTAACAGCTTGTGTGCCTCTGCCTGGAAAAGATCTAATAGCTATTATTGAGATGATCAACGGTATTCCAAGGGTGGTGTGCAAATTAAATTTTCTTTCTCTGGTTAAATACCAAGTAAGTAAGCCTTCATACTTGATTTTATCTTTCTTATAAAGCATTAACCTATGGAAAATAACAAATACATTACACTCAATATGTAAAATAAATAGTTTTAAAATTAGAGGAAATTGGCATGACTATTTTTAATAGCTTGGAAAGAAGTAATTCAGAGGAAGGGCAAATAGGCCTCCAAGGTTGCTTCTTGACACGATGAAATTCTAGGGTCATCAAAGAAATGTTCAAGATAACAAAGAGAACAGAAGCCAATACTATGCATCATTGCTTGTATGGAGTATACCAGCTGCTAACCAAACCAGCTGGCTGGTATTATCGTCTCTTTGAGAGGGAATTGGCTCTGTGCTGCTCTGGGTGTTAATGTAGGCTCTTCTGGGGGGTCTGTCTACTTGGCAATTGATGGCCTGTGGAGCAAGTTTGTCTCCTTTGCTTAAAGACGTGTTTTCTCAGCATCAGGTAACATCTTCTACCTGTATGCATGTTTCATGGCATTGTTTTTTGACTGTGGGTAGTGGGACAAGCACCGTATGCAGTTCACAATTAACACTGAAATTTTTTTTTCTGTGAATTCTAAAGGGTCTGTTTGTTTACATTACATGGTCTGAATTGAAATGTGGACCAGTAGGAAGCTACTGCCTTTTGATTTAAAAGATAAATAATGGAATGGGAAAGAAATGTAGATCTGATTGGGAAATTCTCTGTGATCAAATATTCGTACTGATACTGTGCATTTTTACAGTCAACTAAATGAGAAGCTTAATAAGTTTTATTATAAAGGCAGGATTATTGCCTGCATCCGAGAATACTGAAGACTCTTGTCCTGAATTTAACATGCCTGGGACATCTTGTCTTTCTGGTCACAATGAACGGGCCTGGTGAGATGAGTCTTACCAAAGTTATTCAGAGGTCATTGTATTGGGGAAGTTATTATTTCCTTCCTAATTTTGATAATCTGTCATGCTGTGATAGCACATCACTAAGAAATCACAGCTGAGATTTAGTTGTACTTTGTGGAAGTGAGAGATGTAATTTTACTCGTAACTGAACATACACAGTGATGGAATCAAATGGTTGCTATACTATTTGAAAGGTTAATAGAAAATATTGCAAAGTACTAATGTCCACAGAATATATTATTAGGAATATATAATCCCTTAATTAAACCTTAAAATTTTCATTTCTTCTTAATTTCTAACCTATCTTTATTAATGCAGTAGCATAGAATTTTTGGATGTGTAACTTTTACACATTGTAGCAATAAATGGCTGGTATATTACACAGATTTCTCGTGTGATTCGCACTCCTCGTGGAAATGCTCTTTTAGTTGGAGTTGGTGGCTCAGGAAAGCAGAGCTTGACTAGACTGGCATCCTTCATAGCTGGCTATGACACATTCCAGATAACGTTAACAAGGTAAGCATTAGCTGAAATTTAAGAAATATGTACTTTGTGTTTTAACTCTTCCTGTAAATAAAACAGGCTCAGAGTCTCTGCAGTGAGAGAACAACAAGCTTAACATAGTCTGAGCACTGTAACATAGAACAGAAAGATATGAAAATTCTTTGAGACTTACTAAATTTGCTTGGTTTTCTACAATAATCGTGAATTTTTACCATCTTTTGGGGAGTAAACTATTCTGTGTGTTGCACAGAAAGAGAAGGAATACTTGCAGTGTCAAGTTATCTTTGAGTCTTTTACACAGTACATTAAATTGTACTGAAAATATTTTTAGTTGGTATTCTATCCATAATGCCTTTATGAATTTTTCTTGCAATATTTGAAATTCTGTTATCTCAGGAGGTTGAATCTTTATCCCTGCCCATTAATTTGGTAGATCTTATGTATTTATGAGTATTTGAACAATCTTTTCCAAGTACGTTTTTCCTCATTTCATATTGTTCAACTCAAAGTGGTTTCTTTTGAAATAACTCACAAAACATAAAAAATAAATTATAAATCCTTCTCTGAATGCCTTAGAATGAATATCTCCCACACTGTCTGTAGGACAGATCAATTTTGGCACGCAAATAAGGTGTCATTTCAGAGAAATAAAACTATTTTAAATCTTTTGCAGGTGTGTTGGCTGCAGAAGAAATTGTAGATTCACATGTGGGAATGTCCCTTGGTGAGGGTCTCATCAGAGCATCTTTACAATAAGCGCCTTTTTGCCTTAATTTCAAGACATTGTTTCTAACTTAAATTTGCTTGGATTTTTACTCTTAATCCGAAGACTTTTTTAAAAAAGGAATGAGCATTTGTTCAACTAACTATTTTTTAAATTTTTTTCTTTTTCATTTGTAGATCATACAACACTTCAAACTTGATGGAAGATCTGAAACTCTTATACAGAACAGCAGGACTGCAAGGCAAAGGCACCTGTTTTCTTTTTACAGACAACGAGATCAAGGATGAGTCTTTCTTGGAATACTTGAACAATGTTTTATCATCAGGAGAGGTAAGATGCCTCCTCATGATCCATTTTCTGCTTTATGAAATTAATAATTCTGAAGTAAAAGAACAGAAGTTATTTCAATATTCTCTTACAAGTCAAGGGGTACACTTGCAAAAACTAAAACTCAAGTGCTTTTTATTGTTAGAGTATTATTAAAAATGGAGGTAGTCTACAAAATTGGCAAAATCCTAGGTTAGAGTGAGAGAAGCTGTCTCAAGGGACATGATAATAGCTTTAAAAAAAAAAGAGATTTGGGAAATATTACTAGTATTTTAAAAGTTGTCTGCTAAATTAACTATTAGTGTACAGTTTTTGTGTGGTAAATTTATATCCAGAATGGATGGGATGTATTTTATTGATTTTTGTTTACTGATTTATTATTTCAGGGTTATGTTTCAGAGTAATTGCTACTAGTTATTTGGAATATAAAGAGAAGGAATCAAAGCCATTGGAGAGCAGGGTTTAAATTTTTACAGCAAGTTACATTTCAGTCTGTTTAATGGAATCACTTCAGTAATAGTTCTTATTTAAAGGAGATGGTGGGTCCTGATAACTTCAGTGTCTGAGATATATGTCCCTTCCTGCAATGCTATGTATTAAAAGAATCTTGTGCTATATCTTCTCCTTTTGATCATCTCAAAAATAATGAAAAATCATCCTTTTTCCCGAAGGTGTCAAACTTATTTGCACATGATGAGATAGATGAGATCATTAGTGACATTATACCTTCCTTCAGAAAGGAATATCCACGAAGACCTTCAACTAGTGAGGTTTTGTATGACTACTTCATGACCAGAGTCCGTCAGAACCTTCACGTAGTTCTTTGCTTTTCACCAGTAGGTGAAAAATTCCGAAATAGGGCCCTGAAGTTCCCTGCTCTCATTTCTGGATGCACTATAGATTGGTTCAGCCGATGGCCTAAGGATGCTCTGGTGGCAGGTACGTGTAGGCTTTATCTCTGCAGAGACATATTTTTCTGATCAGTGGTCATGTAGCTGTTTTAACTGTGTCAAATTTTGCTACAAGACACGTGATTTGAAAATTTGATGTAGGTATTTTCTTCTTTAAAGCTTGCTGTATTAAGCCATTGAAATAGTTCTAACAGAGGAAAGATTTGGAACACAGTTTGAAGAAAAATTCCCTGTGAAGATGTCTTAAAAGCATCAGTAAAGAAGGCAAAAATACTACTAAAGAAAGAGATTATTTGTGACTGTGTCTGTGATAGGGCATACAGAGGAAGGCTGTTATTACCCAGTCCATGGTATGTAGCTGTTGGACAGGTTCAGAGTGAAAAAGCAGCTGCATGCTTTAGAGATGAAAGAATGTCAGGTCCTTACCTATATTTTTTACTGAGAAGTGTGGAATCATATTCAGAACCTAGTGGTGAAGAATAAAGAGTGGCATTTCAGAAGCTGGGTGGAAGCTGTCATAATACACGCTGACTTGTTTTATCTTAACTTGTTGATAAGCTAAGGTGTTTTCCTAGATATTTACTTACATTTAGGATTTCTTTCTTTCCTAAGTATCTGAACACTTCCTGTCCTCATTTGATATGGACTGCACTGCTGATACAAAGAGGGAAATTGTGCAGTGTATGGGCTCATTCCAGGATGGAGTGGCAGAAAAGTGTTCTGACTACTTTCAAAGATACAGACGTTCTACACATGTGACTCCCAAATCCTACCTGACCTTTATTCAGGGATATAAAACCACATACAAAGAAAAGCATGCTGAAGTGCAAACATTATCAAACAGGTAAACTATCCAGTTTACTTCTGTTTTTCTGTAATTTTCTTCCCCAGGTAGCTATATTCTGATATGCTTCATTTCAGTGCATGACTTGGCCCCTTGCACAGCAAAAAAAGTTACTTTTTTAATTCCTAGAGCTGTGTACAGGTGTAACTTATTCAAATATTGTAGTTGGTCCTGTCATATAAACTGAACACTGTATATATTTGGAGGGGGGGAAAAGAGTAGTTGTGCATAGAAAAATTGAGGTAGAGGGAAATATGAGGTGAATATAAATTATTCCCATGTGCTTTTTAAAGAGTAAAAAAAAAAAACTTTTACATGCAATTTCATAATATATTGATAATAGCATTTAATTTACCAGGCACCAACTTTTGTTTTCTTGCTGAACACTTGTAACCCCTTGTTATGAACATGTAAGAAATACCCTTGGTGGTTTTGTGAACACAGAGCCTCACTTAGACTGCTGAGTTTTTACTTGTAGATTATTAAAATGGTTTTACTATACTTACCCCTATTTTCAGATGCTTTATGAAGCGAATGAGATCTATGTAGGGACATACCTTCATGTCAGGACTACTCAAATATAATGTCCAGTTAGTAGTTAGTGTATCAATTGGTGACAGCCTTAAGAAAAACTGCCTTCGCAGTTTTGGAAGATTGTTAAAAAGAGCTGGAAACCTTTAAGAAAGACCTAAGCTAGTTTATTTCACTTTGAAATGCTCTTTGTCTTCAAAGTCAAAGTGAGTTTGAAATCTGTAGTTACTTTATGGGTGAAGGTTTGTAAAACAGAAGGGTCTGGACCTGTTACCTACCTTCAAATTTAACAAGTTAGTTCATGAACTCCAATTAGTTCCACTTAACCTTAGTGACTTAGTTGCACTGTCTGAATTGCTTTGTTAGGAGTTACACTTCATCTGTTCTCCTATATTTCTTCAGCTGTCCAAGCACTGCTTAGCGTTTGCAATGGCAGCCTCTGTAGAGGACATTTAAACTTGTCTGAAAAGTCCCAAGTGAAGACTTACTTTTTGATAGAAAAAAAGAACTGCTGAAGAGGCATTTTAATGCTGAATCAGAGAAGTCTTACCTCAATACTATTTTTCTGTTATACTCATTTGGTCTTGGTTTCTTTTCAGTGTCCACTTTAAATAAGAAATATTGATTGGTTATACTTCTCAGAATTTTGGTGATTAGAAAATGCTTTCTGCTGTACAGGACTCAGTTCTTTGAGTATTGGCTCAAGAGGGACAGTGACAGTTATGGAACCAACAAATAGGGTTTTTATGCGACGATAAAGACATACTGTTTGATTGGAAGTGGGTAAAATTTCATGCCACAAACTTTATCATGCACTTTAATTGTCCACTTTATTGGTTCTGAAGACATCAGACACTTGGGGGAAAGTTCTTGTCCAAGTTTTATTTTTGGTGTAAAACATCTTTTGCAATTCTTCATTCTGGTTGATGTGATTCATTCTGTAGATGGAAACTATAGTGTGAATTGCACAGTGAATTACATGCTTTTTATTTTGCTTTTTAACTTCAGAATAAATACTGGACTGGAAAAATTGAAAGAGGCCTCTGAGTCAGTAGCTGCTCTAAGTAGAGAATTGGAGGTAAAAGAAAAGGAACTTCAAATTGCTAATGAAAAAGCTGACATGGTATGTACAGCCTTCAAAGTGTATTGATGTTTGGTTATTTTTCTCCTTTTATTCCTTCTGTTTTGAAAAGATTAAATAAAATGAAGTTAAGTGTTGGAAAGAAAGAATCTAGGAGGAAATTATCTTGTTTGAGTTTACAAACAAGAAATTGAACAGATAGGGTTTTACAACAAAAATTCTTTTAACTATGGCATGTCGGTTTTCTCACATCCTAGGTATTGAAAGAAGTTACAGTAAAAGCACAGGCTGCTGAGAATGTGAAGGGTGAAGTTCAGAAAGTGAAAGACAAAGCCCAAGCTATTGTAGACAGTATCACAGTCGACAAAGCCATTGCTGAAGAGAAGTTGGAAGCTGCCAAGCCTGCTTTGGAAGAGGCAGAAGCAGCCTTACAGGTTAGTACTTGGACCACGTATAATGTGACCACTAAGAAGGTGGATGTGTTTGAAATATAAAATTGCAGGTGCATTGCATAACTTCATTTGACAAAATAAATATATGTATTTTGAGGCTTTTCAGGTTCAGTTTTTTTTTTCTTTTTGCACTTGAGTGCCAAACCCCAAATAGTCAGTTTTAAGAAAAGGCCAAGTTTTAACTTTCTTTCAACCTGTAATTGATAAATCATGTGCTGCAGGCTGATATTAGACTAGTAACTGAATGTTGATACTGTTATTAAACAACCTGTATGCAATGAGGGAAGTGCTTTCCTTGTAAAACCAGTTGCAATTCCATCCAAATCCAAACCTCCTATTTTAAGTTTTCACAAAGAAATTGCATTTTCAATAAGTTTTCTGGTCCACTATTTTCTGTCTTCTTAAATAAAAGATGTTTTTTTTGAGTTGTGGCACTACCAAGACTTCATTTCTTTCAACATACTTTTCTTGTAAAGCTTTTTTAATAGAATGATAACCCTTTACCCATATATTTAAGATTTAAAAAAATTAATATTAGTTGATCTTGCATAATACTTATCTTTTTGTCTGTTTGGCTGACTGGATAGGAGGATGTGCCTCAAGAAATTTTGCTGTGAGCAGTAGTAGTGGAATCTGAAATACACCTGTTAGATGCTAGCAGGCAGCTCACATCTCAAGAAACAGAAAAGTATGAAGAAAATCCTGAAGGATAGATACATCTCAAAGGGTTTAATGTAGATTTACTAGAAGGTTTGCCTTTCCGTTTGAGAGGCTGCCAGCAGTTGTGATGGTTAAAGACTGATTTGAAGGAATGCCATGATTATCTTTGAAATCTAGCATAGGAAAATTTTCATGGATCTTATGAATGTATGACTTCACTTTGAGTGAGAGATGTTTAACAGTCCCTGAGTGCCATGATTCCTAAAGGGCAGAGTGGAAAAGTCTAAATGAAGGTTGATGACCTGACAGCTGGGCAGTGAACTAAGGGAGAAGGTACTGTAAGACCCTGATATTTAGCCACAGGAAAAAGCTTAAAGAACTAGCAACAACAAAACAACAATCCTGGTTGTGGGTGAGCATTCTGACAAATGAAAAAATAAGCAATGTTAATTGGTCAGCATCTGCAGTATAAAGGGATCTCCAGTGTTCTGTGTCCAGACCCATATCTTATTAAAGCTTACTTTCTGCTTTTGACTAAAATGGCTGGACCAAAACAACACTGCTCTTCTTGAAATGTAGGGTGCTAATAAATGAAAAATTTATTTCAAGAAAGACCAATGCTAGCATTGAGCTAGCATGTGAAACTTCACAATGGGAAAAATTATTTGGGTTTAATCTTGAAATTCCTGAATTTTCTATAATAAATTGCTTTGCTTGTGTCTAAAGGGGAAGGGCAAGCTATCAGAAAAAGAGGCCTATCAGCATGTGTATGTGTATTGTCAACATTAGTTAATTAATTCATTAACTCACTTAAGCAAGAAAGCTTTCTGTATGAGCCTGCATCTTTCAAAAAATGAATCCCATGATCATTAAAGATTTGCAAATTTCTAGCTGGGGATTCCTATAGTAGAATTCTGCTTGCAGGGTACATAAACGCCTATTAAAGTATCTGATAAATAGAGAAAGGTCATTACACAGATGAAAAAAAAATTGTGATTAGCTATTTCACTCTGCTTTTAATGTATTTTAGGAATGACACATGCTACACTAAGAGACAGGTAGGTACAGAGCATTTCTAAACATAGAGTGAGATTAGTTTTTTAAAATATGAGTAAGAATTGTCAAAGTTCAGTAAAACTTTGTTGCACTTCGCCCTGTAATAAAAATAGCACATTAAATGCACAACTATAAACAAGTAAATAAATAAATAAAAATTAAATATAACAATTTTGCCACAATTTATACATTACCAAAAAAAGCTGAGCTGAATTTCCTAGCAGTCACTAAGAAACACTGGTTAAGGTCTTCATACAGATAATGTGTGCTGTAGGAGTGGGTCTGCCCATCTGCAGTTCCCATTGTTCAGTGCCTTTTTTGCTCTGTATGTGGTGCAGTAAGCACTGCTGCTCAAATTAATTCTTCTCTAAGGAGACATCTTCAGCAGACTTTTCTGATAGTCCTTTCTGATTCATGATGTAGAGTAATGAGTTACAGTGTTAGACTTGTACCCTAGGCTTACTTGGCTTTACTTAATAGATCCTAGGCTTTCATACATTATTATAATTTATTTTTCTGGCACGCCTGCTTCTATGCCAGAAATATTCCTGGTACGATGTATTAGAAGGTGCAAACATATACATTTATCAGGCCTTCTCACTGGTTTCCTTAATTCATCTTCATTTGCCAGATGTCAACAGAATGTATTTCCTTTTTAGGCCTGGTTTCTGGTCAATACATTTGCATTTAAAAAAAAAAAAAGTAAAATTTCAAGGTATTTCTGTTTTGCTCTCCTTTTCATCAGAACTGTTGATGGTAGTTTTAAGTTGCTGCTGTGGAGGTGCTGTGCTGAGGTTTCCTCATATTTGATAGGAGTTAGTAGTGAAAATCTGACTGGGAGGGTCCTTCTAGCTTTATGCTTTTTAGAGGTGAAAATAACAGAAATATTTTTTTCTCCCATTGATTAATACTGTTGGTGAGCTTATTTTATTAAATAAACAGTATCAGTAATTGCTTTGCCCTTTGCTTTGAATTAATAGACAATCAAACCTGCAGATATTGCCACTGTCCGCACGCTGGGTCGACCTCCTCACCTCATCATGCGGATCATGGACTGTGTGCTGCTGCTCTTCCAGCGTAAAGTCAACCAGGTGAAAATTGATCAGGAAAAACGCTGTACCACCCCATCATGGCAAGAATCTTTGAAACTGATGACCACAGGGAACTTCTTACAGAGCCTACAGGTGCTTATGCAATCTTCTCTTTCTTTTTTTCTTTTTTTTTTTTTTAATAATTTAAAAAAATAGAGGACAATATTTTCTCCGGCGTTCATAGGAGAACAAACGTGCAAGGCAAATCACACAATAGATCAGAAATGTTAAGGGCTTAAGAATAAGTATGTCAGAATAAAATAAGCTTGAATCCTTCTTGCAAAGTCACGTCATAAATCAATTATAATTTTTTATAATGAATTGGCAGTGAAATTGCTCTCAGTGACGAATGACTCGAAGCTTTAAGCATTTGGTTTGGATAGCCATTACTTATCTGTTTCATTAAAGCTGATAACAAACATCTTTTTTTCTGGTATTTAACTTTTCACTAATTTTCGTCATTGCAACTTGTGCACGGACTTGCAAAAGCATGGTTGATTACTAGGATGAGCACAATCAGAACTTTTTAAAATCTGGGATTTTCTTGTTCATAGCATGTGCCTAGGAAAATGGAAAGAGTAACTGGTAAACTGTGGCTAGCACAGGTCTTTCCCATGAGAACATTCTCCTGTGTTTTATAAATAAAGTTTGGATGTTGTTGAAACAGTGTCTCGAGATTTGGACAGTTCAGGCCTGGCCAATCAGGCCTAGGGGGAGGTTTCTGACTGACCAATCTGGGTGACCTCTGAAAAGTCTATATATATGTTGGATTGAAAATAATAAAGCGCTTTTTCTATGCCACGCTGAGAATCCGGGATCTCTTCTCTGCTAGCGGCTCAACAGCGACAGTAAACAAATTCCTTTCCATAACTTAAACTAATAATACTATGATTTATCTAGCTGGAATAAATATCCTGCTCCACTGAGTGCTATCATCTCTGATTCCTGCATTTTGAGTGTACTTAACTTGTCACTGGTCTAGTAGGAGGCTTCACCAGTTTGTGTGGTTGGTAGTGGCATGGATGTTATTTCTGTAGTATTCACACTGCATGTAATTATAAGGGTATTCAATTTACTAAAGGACTTCAACATTTCATTTTGCTTGTGTATAATTAAACCTATCTGTGCTTCAGGGAACAGCTATTTTTCAAGTTCATCAGTGACAGAGTTTCATTATACTTTGTAAATAAATTTGAGGGAAAAGATGGAGAGCTTTTCAGGAGGAAAAATGAGAAATATGCTTTTTCAAGAAAAAAGAGGATAAAAACAAATCCTTTAAAAATGAAATACATTCCACTAATTAGACAAGGTAATTTAAGTATAAGATAGCTGGCTTGGCCTTTGAAAGGACTAAATGTATGTTTATGAACCAGAGCTAAGCTCTTTTTCTTTGTGAAGATTGTTAAAACTTATTCTGTTGCAAGCAAAATGAAATTTCAAGCAGAATAAGTGATATTTTGAAACACCAACTAGCTGTGTAACAGTAATAGTGAGTGCAAGATAGCAAAGATCATAAATGAAGGCATTTTTTTTCCATTATGCAAGAGTATATAACAGTGGAATGACTTTGTAAAGGTCTCAAAGATCCATGAGACAAATAACTTCATATTAATTGCTTGTAAGTAACATTTGTGATCTTCATAGTGTTCTGTGTGTTCTGACCTACATGTGTCACTTATTATTGCACTTATTATGTACCTTATGTATATTGCACTCTTTTAATTTTTTTTCAGCAATTTCAGAAGGACACAATTAATGAAGAAGTGGTAGAACTTTTGAGCCCTTACTTTGAAATGGTGGACTACAACATTGAGACAGCGAAGAGAGTATGTGGGAATGTTGCTGGCCTCTGCTCATGGACCAAAGCTATGGCTGTATTCTTTTCCATCAACAAGGAAGTATTACCTTTAAAGGTACGTCTGTTAGTTGGTCACAGACACACTTTTCTCCTTCTCCTCCTCACCTGTTTGAGTTTGAGGATTTAATTTGTTGAAAAATCCACCTGCCTCATTTGAGCTGGTGCTTTGCTCTCCAGGAATTTATTATCTTGAATGGGGTTAAAGCATCTGTCATCTAGTTAAATGCACTACTGCAGTTGCTCTACCTTAATTTAGAATTAAGTAGAAAAAAAGCCTTAATATTTGTTTCTTTTATTATTGCAGTTCTCAGTTCACAAGAGGACTGTGTAGAGACTCTTCATCAATGTTATTAAAAGAAAAAAAACAGGCCTCAGTAGTTAGAATGAAAGTCAGGAAGAACATGGTCAAGCATGATTTTAACAGAGAATAGCTTGTATTTATAACAGGAATGACTGGGAGGGGAGCAAGATTTGTATTCAGGCATAGAATATTGGTTGGACAGATCAAGTAAGCTTCCAGAGGCATCATTGTCTTCTGCAGACCAGGTCAGAACAACTTTTGTGACAGAAGAATAATGACTGGCATTCTCAGAAGTCTTTTTAATTATTTTTTTTTTAATTGACATTAAACCAACTGCTTAAGTGCAGCTACCTGAAATAAGAATTTAGTTTGCTGTAAAATTCAAATGAAAGGTTTTTCTCAGTGATGAAGTCTCTACTGAAGAGTTTGATTTCGAGATGCAGTACAGGAAAGCTTTCTGAAATATATTATAGCAAATGCTTTGAGATTATCTGTGTATGTTCACTTTTATGTTTTTATGCTCTGTAGGCTAATTTAGCAATTCAGGAGAAACGCCTGAACAGTGCTATGCTGGATCTGCAGAAAGCTCAAGAAGAATTGGGAGCCAAGCAAGTAGAGTTAGATGTTGTGAAGGCGGAATATGAAAATGCAATGAAAGAAAAACAGGTGAACTTCTCTTCACAGAAAAGAAGCTTCTACCCTAACTTTAAGGAATACTTAATGTGTTCTTTCAATTTTACTTGAATTCCTTGAATGCATGTTGATGGACAGCAGATAAGAGATAGTATTTGGATACTGCCTCTGTGGTTCCTACCTCTCTCCTTTGCATCTGATCTTCTCCCCTTCTCCCCCCATCCCCTCAAAATCTATTTAATCTGTATTCTTTATTTAGTGCCTACTACTGTAATATCAAGTTTCATGTATGCTATAAATATGTAATGTATTTGAAATTCTGGGTAGAATTCCCCAGAATTAATAAGTATCAGGAATTTTACATACTATTTAACAACTGTGCCAAAATGAAAGTTAAGAACAGAAGTATTAAGAAGAAATATTGAATCATGTTTGGCAGATGTTGGTAAATTTGTCCTGATATATTTTTTCAATCTCACTTTCACTCCTTCTCTGCATGGTGATAGAGATGTTTGAGAATATATTTCTAAGCTGTTGTTTATCTACTGGTTTAATGAGATGTAGAGATTTTTCTGGCCTATCAGAGTAAACAATTTCTCTTGCTGTATGGTTTTCTCTAGACTTTGCTGGAAGATGCTGAACATTGCCGACATAAAATGCAAACTGCCTCAAGTCTCATAAGTGGTTTAGCAGGTGAAAAAGAGAGGTGGACAGAACAGAGTAAAGAGTTTGCCATACAAACCAAGAGGCTAGTTGGTAAGTTTTTGTCCACACCTTTGAACTTGGAAGCAAGTTGCTTGAGTTGTAATGGGTAGTGAAACTGAAAACATTTGAAATGTCAAACTTTTTCTTTGTGTCTTAGATCCCTGTCTCTAAAATGAGGTTAATTGTTTCAATTCTCTTGCTAAAGCTCCATTAGGTGAAAAATAAATATAAGGCTAAAATTCATATTTAAAAAAGGAAGGTAATGGACTTTGTGAATGTAGTGCATATTTGGGACACTAATGTTTTAACTTGAGTGATGTTTGTAGGCAACAGTCCAAAGAGAGTGTTATGTTAGTAAGTGCCAATAAAATGTGTATAGCTGAGAATATATACAGAGGAGAGGAAGACTGATACTCAGCCACTGACATTTATATATAGAAATCAATATTATTAACTGCAGTTACTAATGTTCATAAGAATTTGCTTCTCGGAAGGTCATTATTATTTTTTAAATTTGCACTTGTAAACTAAAGTACTTTGTAATAAATAATTAGTTCATTAGTTAGATCAATAAATGAGATTTATCTTGTCATCTACTGTGGGCCGAAGTTCCTTCTCTGACTTTTACCTTGAAAGGCTGTAAAAAGCAGATATTTTTGTATAGATTGTACTATGTAACTAGGCTGTATTTTATTTGCTGATGTAATATGTATATGTGTATTAACTTACTAAAAATGTGGGCTACCTTCCCGACAAATTCATGCTGTTTCTTTTATAGATAAGTTGAAAATATTACTATAAAAGTACGATATCTTCTCCTGTTTAAATCTTGCATTCTTATTTCAGAGGTACAAAACCCCTTCAAGCTATGGTGTCATGAAATTTTGGGGGGAAAATTTTGAACCTGAATAGAAGATTAAAACTTGTCACACTTAATATTTCCACAATGATGTCTATGACAGTTTTTATTAGTAGTACTCGTAATTGTAATTGATTTACAATAATTCAATTGAATTTGTACTTATAAATAAGGGTTTTTTCTCCCCTCCCCAAATATAGTTTAAACCTGTTCTCATGATTGTGCAAGGAAATGATGGAATTGGAAGCTTATGAGTGAGGTTATTCTGCCATGTCCTGCTTGTGCAAGATCTGGTGTTTGGAGCAGTGTTACTTGTGTGTGTGTTGGGTTGACCTTGGTGAGCTGCCAGATGCTGATGTCTTGATTTATACAATTGCATTCTAAGAATAAAGTAAATGTGGCCTTTACTGAAATGTAGCATTGTCATGCCATGCAAGTAGCCTTGGGAAAAAGTCTGATTTGCCTTCTTTGGGGCTCAAAGTGTGTTAGTCAGTTACCAACCAAAAGATGAAGCAACTAGTGAAGGAAACAGCTTGTTCATTAATAGAATCAGCAAAGATGTAATGCTTTGGTTTGTTTTTTTTTGTTTTTTTTTCTCTTTTTTCTCCTTAAGGTGATGTACTCTTGGCAACAGCTTTTCTGTCCTATTCTGGTCCTTTTAACCAAGAGTTCCGCAGTTTGCTGTTAAATGACTGGCAAAAGGAAATGAAAAGCCGAAAAATTCCCTTTCGTAACGACTTGAACCTCATAGAAATGTTGACTGATGCTCCAACTATCAGTGAATGGAACCTGCAAGGATTGCCAAATGATGATTTATCCATACAAAATGGAGTCATTGTCACTAAAGCATCTCGTTATCCTTTATTAATTGATCCGCAGGCACAGGGGAATATTTGGATTAAAAATAAGGAAGACAGAAATGAACTTCAGGTAATAGAAATGCTTGTGCTTTCATAATCCCTAAAAACTCTTAGCTTACAAAGCATTACAATTCAGGGATTCACATAATGCTTAGTAAATGCCATTTATGTAAAATATCTAGTCTAGAAATAAAGCATATCTCATATACATTTTAGTAGATTTGAGATTCGGCTAGATGTGGCAGTGTACATTTGTATCCTTTAGCACCAGTGACTCCATTTGTGCAATGAATTAATTTTAATGAATCATAAAATGTTGGAAAATAGGCCGCATGGACAATGTCTGATAATAAACATGTTTTCAGAATACTATAAATGTTAGGAAAAAACCATCAACTAGTTGATTAATACAATCTCATGTAAGTGTTTATAAATGAAAATTCACAGCATGATATTTTTCCATATTTTAATCAGAAATTATTGTTAATTTGTGTTGCCTTAGTATGGATGTCACGTGCTAAGTATTCTGTGAATATACAGGGGACCCATATTGCTACAATGTACAGTCTGAGGCAAGATTCACAAATTGAATGCAAACAGGAAAATATAAATAAGAAAGTCCTTATTGGCTACCATTATGATTACATCAACAAACAAGCTTAAAAAAAAAAAAAATCCCTGAAAGCCATTAAAAAAACAGTTTGAGGTGTGATAATAGAGGGGCTCTGAAAGTATTGCTACTACTTTCATGTTGATTGTTATCTAGGTGTGGAAACCTTTAATGGTTGCTTAGTTATGTCAAAAATTGTTTCTAGTTTATAGCTTTACTAAAGTCTAAGCTGAATGTGCTTTGTGCACATGTTAAAAATCATAATTATACTGGGGACTACTTTTTAAAGGAAAGAAAGACTATGTAAGGTCTTGTTCTATTTAAACCTCTAATTTTCAAGGGTGAAAAAAAACCTCAGAAGAACACTAATCTTGGAATTGACCCTGCTGCAGTTTGACTGAGGGAGCTGGGGTTGTTTAGCCTGGAGGAGACTCAGAGGAGACCTTATCACTCTCTACAACTACCTGAAGGGTGGCTGTAGTCAGGTGGGGGTTGGTCTCTCTTTCCAGGCAGCAACTGACAGAACAGGAGGACACAGTCTCAGGCTGCACCAAGGGAAATTTAAGTTGGATGTTAGGAAAATGTTCACTGAAAGAGTGATAAGGTTCTGGAATCGTCTGCCTGGGGAGGTGGTGGAGTCACCATCCCTGGATGTGTTTAAAAAAAGATTGGATGTGGCACTCAATGCCATGGTTTAGTTGAGGTGGTGTTAGGCCGTGGGTCGGACTCAGTGATTTTGGAAGTCTCTTCCAACCTGGTGATTCTGTGATTCTGTGACTTGGAGATGTTATCCAAGATAAAATTGTAGGTGCTGAAAGGTTCCTGTGAATTTTTCCTGTGAAATTCTTGGGTAGTTGCACTTACAGGACATCAAAACTGCAAGTGCTCAGTGCTGCTTTGCTACTACCCTTGCAGCTGAAAAATAGAACTTTGCATTCCATGAGATCTGGCAATGTGTTTTTTTCTATGCTATCTTTTCTTGTGGTCAAAAACTTTGCCTTAATACTAGTCTACTCACAGGATCATTGTTTTTGGCAGTAATTTAAAGAAAATTAAATAACGTATAAATATAAAACTAACAAAAATCTTGTTAACTGGGCATTAAATATTACCCCTATGTTTTTAGATCACGTCTTTAAATCACAAGTATTTTAGAAACCACTTAGAAGACAGTCTTTCTTTGGGAAGGCCTCTTTTAGTAGAAGATGTTGGAGAAGAGCTTGACCCAGCACTTGATAATATTTTGGAAAGAAACATCATTAAAACAGGGTCAGCAAACAAGGTAAAAATAAAACAAATGAGCAAATGTGGAAATTCCCCTTTCCTCCCTTCCCCTCCCCACACCTTTCTCCTTAGCAAAATAACTCCTCATATATATAGGACTATAAAAAATTAAACAAATTTAAACTTGATTAATGCTAATACAAGAAAGAAAAAGGTAGGGTTTAAGTTTACAAATGGTTAATATATTTAATGTATAGAATTCCTTATTCCTTTGCTTATGAGAATTTTTAAAAATTGAAATAATCTGTGAATGGGCCATTTAAAGTGGTCCTTGGCTATTCTCAACAAATTGTTTGCATCAGATTTATGATTTAAAAGTGAATTTTTATGCCTTTAAGCAGAAAAATATAACCTTTTTGCCTATATGCTGTATCTGAAAAAGTGTGTCTTGCTTCTTGATATTTTCAGACTTTTTAATATTTTTCTTAAGGTGAAAGTTGGTGATAAGGAAGTAGATGTTATGAAAGGCTTCAGACTTTACATTACTACAAAACTGTCAAATCCGTGTTACTCTCCTGAAATCAGTGCTCGAACCTCCATCATTGACTTTACTGTAACCATGAAAGGTCTTGAAAATCAACTCTTAGGAAGAGTCATTCTCACTGAGAAACAGGTAAAATAATTGATTGTATCTGTTTTCCTGGCTGTACTTCTTACATTTGCCTGTAGAATATTTTACTGTAATTTTAATTTATTACTCTCTTTTTCCCATATTGCAAGGTAACTTTCTGGCTCTCTCTATTGTGATTATTCTTAATATAATCTATTTGTAATGGTCTAAAAACTGGCACAGAAGCAATTGACTCATTCATTTGGTAGTTTTTCTGTCTCTTTATTGTTGCAACTCTACCATATTCACCTTGTTTTTCCTGCCTCAATGACTTATAGCCTCATGATAGTGGCCTGTGAAAAGCAAAAAGAATTGAAACCAAAACTGATGTTCTTCTGTCTACACACCCTGGAGCTCATGGCAACATAACCTGGTGGGAAGAATTCAGACTTAGTTACTTCCTTGCTCCAAGGGAAAATGGGCTACGTACTTATTTTGGCATGGCAGATATATTAGTTGAGGAAGTCCAAGTTCAGGATGCCAATCCCAATCAACATACCCCCAGCAGTTCCTGAGGGAGGCTGATTGGTATCTTTTAAACTATTGCACAGCTTATCCCTGTAACTGTAAAGTCAGCCATAGTTGATGCCCTAATAGACACTGTGCAGCTGTGACTGTGTATTTACCAAGCTTTTGGCAATAATTCCAGTTTACCTTCAGTGGAGAGGAATGAGAAGAGTGTCTTTGTTTCCTTATTGTGGCATCTGTTGAGGTTCTCCTGCCCTTCTAACACCTCACTCTGCCCCACTTATGTAAGATGTTTCTTGTTAATAGCCTCAGTCATCTTGTTCATGTTGAGTAGTTGCATTTCATTCCCAAGCAGTACATGGATCTCATGAGAGAAATCACACTCAATCTATGAAGGTCTGTCTTTTATCAGACAGCTTCATTGCACCATCAGCTTCTCTTCAACCACTGACAGCTTGTCAACCCACTATGTAATGAAATTATCACTGTCTATCTAAAACACGCTGTGATGTGTATATTCACAATGCCTTACGCCAGACTTCACTTCTGGGGCCTTGAAATACCACAACATTTCTCCAGGAGGAATTCAGTTTATCAACAAATTCCTCCAGTCATTGCTGTTGCTCTGTGCTTGCTCAGAGGACACAGAAGAGAGAGGAAATTACTTTTCTCAGAGGAGCAAAGCAAAAGATCAAGAAGTTCCAACAGACTCAAGTCGGAACAAGGGGAATTCTGATTAGATGTTAGGAAAAATAATTACATTGAGAGTGGCCAAACCCAGGAACTTTGTGGAATTTCAGATCTTGGGAGGGTTCAAGACTCACCTGGACTTTGCTCTGAGCAGCTGAACTCTTTAGATGTGCACTGAGCAGGGGGTTGAACTAGTTAATTTCTGTAGGTGTCTTCCAAATTAAAATTATTCTACTTTTCAATGGCCTCTTTGCCACTAAATGTCACTAAGTGTCTGGATTCTTGCTGCCTTTGGTAGGAAGGTGGTGGAATTATTTTACTGTGTGTTTGCCAAATGATTTGAGCAGTATGACTGCTTGGCGATATCCAGTGTTAGAATGTATGTGTGGAACTTCTGTCCCAAAAGGAGAAGAGTTGTTTTATTTGAAGTAAGGGTGTTCATCAAGGTTTTTATGCACATTTCTATCCTTCTTGCCATTCCACCATCCCTGATGTGGTTCTGCTCTTAGAAGGAATTAGATTTAGACCTGCAAAAAGGAAAAGGATTGTTCACAGCATGTCATTTAAAGTTTCTGCAAAGTCTGACTATCTGTTGTCTGGTGTGCCCATTAGTAGAATCTTTGTCACATATATCTCACATAATTAATTGATTATTTTTCAGAATTCTGGTCCTGATTTCTTATTTTCCACCAGAATGTTGAACCAATTGCAAGATATGAGTGAAAAATAAGAAGGTCAAAGGGCAGATTTTGTAGCTGTATAAATTTGATTCTACTCTTGTTCTTGGAATAATAGAATTTGAGAGACTTGATATATGTCTGAATGTAGTATAAATTATGAAGTTTTAATAATATCATTATTTTGATACATTGGCTGTTACATAATTTGACAAAAAACTTGTTTATTTAGTGTCGTAGATAAGTCAGATTAGTAGTGGAGTTGTAATATGCAAGAAGTATTTATGGCTTTTTGAATTTTTACATTCATATTTCAAGATTTTTGCTGGAAAAGCCTAAAGTTTTGTAAGGGACAGTTGATGAAAATTCTTATGCTTGTGAATCATTTTGTGACAGAATGATATAAGCTATGTAGCAGCTTTCATATTTTATGAATATTAACAAGAAATAGCATTCTTTCGTACAGCCTATAAAATGTCATCTGCTTGTGAAAGGAATTCCATAAAACTGGATTTGAAATAGTCTCTTTGGTGCAAGTTCCTTGAATTTATGTACATGGTAATTTGGCTTATTTTTTCTGCATCCTTGGTGTTATGACTGGAAATTTTTGAAGATGCGAAAAAGGCTTTTATCTGTGTACATTTTCTTATTTGCAAAAAGCATTTTAGGAGCTTAATAGATGGATTTTTTTTTGCATTAAGGTTTTCGTTTATGGTTGTTTCACTTTAGTTTGGTAACTCTGTTTCCAACTTGTTTCTCAGGCTCTTCTGAGCTTTCTGGTTTTATAATGCATTGAAGTCTAAAGTATGTTTAAGTTTTTAAAATGAATGCAGCAAAACATGAAATTTAATTTGGCTCAGTATGTAACTTACTATATTTAATTTGATGCTAACTTTCTTTTAATGCAATTCTTTTAAAAAAGTGTTTCTACTTAATCAAACTTGCATGACAAAAATGCTTCATGAAACTGTAACCTGCTTTTCTTTAATTCCATGAAGCATCAGTTGATTGAAATGCTGATGACTGTAGTTTTCTTGTCTATTTTCATCAGTTCTTTTCAGCATCTTTTGAATAAGTAAGCACACCTTCTAAGTTATGTTGCATTTGCATTATTCTATAATGATTGTCCCATTAAATATTTTCTATTATGATGTTTAAAAATACCAAGAAAAAACTCTAAATCTGATAATAATAAGGTGATTTTTCTTAATTTTCTTTTAAGGTAAAAGGGCATTCTTTAAAAGAAAGAAATGCTTGAATTAGGAAGGTAAGGTGAATGTAGGCTGAGAAGACCAGAAGTTTAGAATGTGGAAAAACAGAAAAAGCAATTTCAAAAGTTGTAACAATTTTTCAAAGCTGCATAAATAATGACTACTCAAATGGGAGAGTAAAACCTTTCCTTAAGTCTTGCTGAGGGCTCAGGTCCATTATGTCTCAAGTGCCATATGAGAGGTCATTTATTTCTTAGTGTTGTCCATGTTTCTCTGGAATATTAGCAGCCAGTGACCAATGTGGGAATGGACTTGACAATGATGGAGGGAACATGGAACTTCCAAGTTTGGAGAGACATTGTTAAAATTATTCACTTTGTAAACTTTGTGAAGTACTGCCCTGGACACAGCAAATATTTCTATCAACTGGCTCACTTACTGTTCATTTATAAGATTCATATTAATCTTATGAAGAACTCTTAACCCACCCTCTCCCTTTCCTTTCTTTTTACTTCACTGAATTTAAACATTTCATAATATTTCAGTAGAGCATTTTTATCTCTGAGGGACAGATCTGTATTAATTTTTTAAAGGTTAATTTTAAGAATGAAATGAAAGGACTATTATATCTGAAAAATATTTTTCTAGAGATTCCAAATAGTTGCCTTTTTTAATGTAAAACCATTGATAAACAGTTATCCATCTTCTGTATTTGAGCACTGGAAAACAAACCACCCAGACTGTATTACTAAAAGTATAAAATAAATATTTACAGTGAAGTAATTCAAGTTCTACATTCTTTCTCAATCAATGAAGCATTTTAGTGAGAGGCTGAAATGATCCCTGTTTGATGGAGGAATATTGGCAGTTCTTGAAATATTTGGTGCTTGAATTGATAATTAAGAATGGCCATTGATACTGAAACTAAATTTTCAATATGGTGATTGTAAAACAAGGCATAAATGAGCATGAGATTACAAGGAGGGAAATAAACTCCTGTGCCTGCAATGGTGTTTGCATTTGTCTTTTCTGAAACAGAAAGAGAAGAAAACCAATTACTATTGTGAACTTATTATTCTTTTAGGGCATGATATGAGCGTCTTCCATAATATTTATAGAAATCATTTATTAATTCCTACTTATGTAGCAAGTTCAGAACCTGGCAATAGGTCTTGTGTCAGAAATACCACTGGAATTCTTGTCCAAATTAATGAAGCTAGTCTTGACCTAGACTGTTTTAGTAAGATCAGTATTTTTTAAACTAAATACTTTATTTATATTTTTGATTTCTCTTCGGTTTCCCAAATATTACCATGTAATCCAATAGGAATTAGAGAAAGAACGAACGGATCTTATTGAAGATGTGACTATGAACAAAAGGAGGATTAAGGAACTAGAAGATAACCTTTTGTTTCGACTTACAAGCACTAAGGGTTCTCTGGCAGATGATGAAAGTCTACTAATTGTATTGAGTAACACTAAGAAGACTGCTGAAGAAGTAACACAGAAACTGCAAACTTCTGCTGAAACTGAAGTACAGATCAATTCAGCCCGTGAAGAATACAGACCTGGTGAGTGAAGGTAGTGATGGAAGACAAATGGCTAGACCATATCTTTAAATCATCAATACTTAGAGTAGGAGAAATAGTAGGATGAGATCAGGAAGACCAAAACTGGTGGGAGAGATCTGTGTTTTCCTGTAAGTAAAATGTATCTAGGAAATGTCATACTGAGCTACAATGGAAAAATAATCAGTGTTATGCCTCATGTGGAATTTATAAAATTGAGTGAACTGTTCTCTTTGTAGACTTCCCACTGCTCTGTAAACAAGTGTATCAGTGATCAGAGTGTTTAGGTAACTATGTGGTTGAGTTCAACATATTGACATTCTTTTATAGGGCCAATATGACTTTAAATACTCTTTATATCTGTTGTGATGAATGCTTCATCATTTATCCTTAGGTTATTTTAGTAAGCACATTTCATGAGCCTTTTGACTTTTAACAGACAGGTAAAAATGTGAAAAACTGGGGGGAAGAAAAGCTCATTCTAATTGCCTGCATTTTAGGAAATGTGTAAAATGGTACAGTTCGTGTACCAGAAAGCATTGCAGATATTGTAAAACCTTTGTATTTAAAACTGAATGGCTGCTGAAAAGAAATTAAATCAATGCTGGGTAAGTTAAATCAATACAGCTCATTTGACTTTTATATGATTCTTGTAAAAGTCTGTAAAAAGAAATTTGTTTGGATACTTAAACTGTATTTCAAACAGCCATAATTTTTGTATGTTCTACTGATGATCTGAATATTGCATTGTACCATCGAGCTGCTCTCCAGATATGCTCATATTTGAAAAGTGGGCTTTACACAGTATGCATTAATTACAGAAAAGATTTTATTTTCTGATGTATAAATGAGGATTAAACGAATGATTTTATTATTTTTCTGGCAGCAAAGAATAGAGAAACTCAAGAATGTTCAGTTACCATTAGTGTTAAATCCACTTTACATGTTTTGGAGAGTTAAATTTTTCTGCTCTGCATCTCTACTTTGAACACCTTCTTGTTTCTTGTTCTTCAGTTGCAACTCGAGGTAGCATCTTATACTTCCTTATCACAGAGATGAGCATGGTCAATGTCATGTATCAAACTTCTCTTCGGCAATTTTTGGGGCTTTTTGACCGCTCCCTAGCCAGGTAATTTAGCTCACATTAAGTATCATCTGTATTTACCCAGCCCTGGAGGTGCTTGTAGTATAGCAAAGATTTATTGTAAACTAATATAAAGTACGTATAATATAAACTAAACTGTTGCTTCTTACAGTCTTGACCAGGAATTGTCATCTTAAATACCCATAAAAACTTTGTCAGCAAGGCAAAGAACCTCAAAATGTACCTACAGTCCTTCAAACTTTGCCACTAGATAATTAAAAACCATTATACTGCATTGATTTTCAGCTGGGCAAAAAGACTTGATTAAAAAGGATTTTTGGTTTATTTGTCCTTACTTCAATCTGAAAATTGCTGCTAGCTTAATGTCTGATATTCCGTATTTGTGATACATTATTTTTCATGTTTTGAAAATACTGAACTATGGCTTTTTTCCTTTTACATAGTATTCCCTCTTATAAGGCCTAAGCAAATCAACGTTCAGCTGCAGATGTTTCTTCCAACAGGTCTGCCAAGAGCCCTATAACCAGCAAGAGGGTTACTAATATTATTGAACATATGACATATGAAGTGTTCAAATATACTGCCCGAGGGCTGTATGAGGAGCACAAATTTCTTTTCACATTACTGCTTGCTTTGAAGATTGATATACAAAGAAACAGAGTGAAGCATGAAGAATTTCTGACACTTATTAAAGGTTGGAACTATGAATAAATTTTAAGGAGAGCATGTTATTATAATAGGAAATTTATGTATTTGTATCTCCTAGCCAGCATGCTCTTTCCTTTTGCACATGAGAAACCAGTCAATGGTAAGAATAAACGCTTATCATTCTGATCTAGTGACAGACAACATGGTATGGTAGTTCTAATTTATAGTAGCACACTGAATATGGATGAATATATCTTTGAAACTGTGAGAATATAAAAGGAATATTGTTAAGTATCCTTTATGTCTGCTGCTCAAATACAATCAGGTATGTGTTTAATGTAGAAAAATTATTATTGTACTAAACATATTATAGTTTCTTCACTAAGTGCAGCAGATAGGAACAGAAAATAATACTGCGTTTGAAAGAATATCAAAATCTTAGTTGAATGTGACAGGTTCATGGCTTTGGTCTTAACTGCATACAAGCATTGAGTTCACTTGAACGTTTGGATCCATTTTGTATTACCTTTCCAAGAGACTTAATTTTCCAGGCAACATTTATTTATGGATGATATCTGTGAATTTTTCCATGTTGAATCTTCAGAATATCTTTTCCAACAAAGGTTTTATTTCCAGGCACATTGCACAAAAACCCAGAAAAGCCTCAAAATATAAATTGGTTAAGACTCTTTTAAGGTACACAATAGAAAAAAAAAATAAACTAACCAAATTGCAAACTCAGGTTAATCAAATGTGGCATGGTTTTATAAGGTAGAAAACTCATGATTAAAAAAGCTGGATTCTTGACTTGTTTTTTCCTTTTTATTTTGTTTATTTTTCTTTGTCCCTCGAACAGTACTAGTTAAAAATAATTTCAATTTCTTGCAGGTGGTGCTTCCCTTGACCTTAAAGCTTGTCCGCCTAAGCCAGCTAAATGGATTCTGGATATGACTTGGTTAAACTTGGTGGAGCTCAGTAAGCTTAACCAATTTTCAGATATTCTTGATCAAGTACGTAAGATCCTTTTAAAATTGTTCTCTTTGACAAGTGATTATCTGGTAGTGATCAAGCCATGTGTTGGGAAACTGCTTTATCTCAGAGTACAGAACAAAACAAAACTGACAACAGGTAGCCACAGTTGTGGCCCTGACTGCTTAGCAGCCTATGTTGATATAAAGACTTCAGCCCCTCCAGGAAAATAAAAAGAAAGTAAAATGTTGACACTTTATATAATTATAATATTTTCAGATTGGGATTCAACTTGTCATTATCCAATTAATGCATTGCAACTTTAATCTTGTTCTGATTGGTAGATCTCTTTGCATCCCTGTTGTGATCTCTCACACTATGCTTTTATGATGCCTGTTCCAATACTTCTCTCTTTACATGGAGTAAAAGTTAGGGAGAGGGTGTCCAGTAAATTCAACACTTGTAGGAATAGTCTGATTGGACACTAAGTGTGTTGTAGCTAATGGTAAAAAGCATTTGGCATAGGTGAAGAAAACTTTCTGTACGTTCATGTGGGGAGCAGTTATGTCCCTGCGGTTCTCAAAGCTGTGTCTGTGCCTAGCTATCCATGTTCTGACATAGCTATGCTATTATATAATAATAGAAAACACTGATTAGTAGCTCCTGTTTTCAGAATATGAATACTCAAGGGTGTTGTATTCTACAGTACAATACTTAAAATCTAAAAGTTTATCCTATCATTTTTAATAGCCGTATTAAATCTGCATACTAATATTGCTAAACAAATGCCTGTGTGTGGATTACATGTGTCTGACTCTCATTAAAAGTTTGTGACCCAGTGGCAGGGCAAAAATGACTTGTCTGTTTAGTGATATTTACTTTTTTGATGGTATAATTGCAGATTTCCAGAGAAGAGAAACAGTGGAAAATGTGGTTTGATAGTAAGAATCCCGAAGAAGAACTGGTTCCTAGTGGCTATGGTCAATCTCTGGACTGCTTCAGACACCTTCTTCTGATCAGATCTTGGTGTCCTGACAGGACCATGGCTCAGGTAGGTTTGTATAGCCCACATGGTCTATTTAGATATCAATAGAATAATAGTTTCTAGATTGCAGTTAAGTACTATTTTATGTAATGCTAAACACCTTGTTGTAATGGACCTTTATGTTGTGTTTTCTGAAATTCTTTTCAGACCATTTATGTATTTCTTAAAAGGGCAGTGATAGCAAAATTATTGCACTATATTGAACTAATATTATCCAGTGATTACACTGTAGTGATTTCTGCTGGAATCATATGTGTTTATCCAGATGTGCTTTATCAGTTCGTTTGGCAGTCCTTGCTTACTCATTAGAATTTTAGAAGTGTCCCCACATTAAGCTAAAGTAAAATATTTTAATGAACTTGGTTGGCTGAGAGAAAAACAAATTGAAAACTATTTAACTGAGGAACTATTTCTTACAGGGAAGAACTAGACCCACTTTAGAAAAATCTTCATTAAAGTCTATTCAAAGCTCTTTATTTAAAGCCATTTATTAAAAAAGGTATAAAATTGAAGTTCATTAAGTAGACCTTTTTTAAAGAAAAATCAACTTCTAGGAGCCTATTTTTAATCTTTATGTTCTTCTCCAGTGCAAAAGAATAAAAAATTACAAAATTGGTGACAATTCAGAACAATTAATAACAACGTTCTGAAATTGGAATGCATCATTGAAAATGTGTGATATTAGTTTTATTGATACACATCTTTAGACATCAGGATTAGATTCAGAGAAAATCTCGGCAATTATTGGTGTAACTGCAGTCAAAGGTTAAGCAGTACTCTATAAATAATACCTATATGATGCGTGCTATGTGTCTGAAACAGATCTTGCAAGATTAGTTCCTCCCTACTGTTAATGGGGCAAGGTAAAATTTCATCTTTCAATGGTTTTATGGAAACTGATAGTTTATCAGCTACTTAAAACGGAATGTCTTTTGTCTCTGAGAAGTAACCCAGAGGTATTAAGGGGATTATTTAGCTAAGACAAAAGCATTGTGGTGGGAAAGAGTACAAGAAAGATTATCTCAGACTGTTTGAAAAAACCTTTTCTAGTTCTTTGTTAAAAAGAACAACAATTTTTCAAGATAAGTAATGAAGGAATTAAGATGTTTGGCACCTGTTCCTGTGGATCTTATACTTAAAGATAGTTATTTTAATAATTGCTACTGTTAATTCATTGCTTGTTTAACTGTGAAGCTGCGAAAGACCTAAAAGCTTTGAATCCCTTCTTTAATCCTTTCCTCCCATTTTCCTAGATTTTAAGGCTAGGAGTTACACTATCTAATGGAAATACCATCTTTAAACCATTAAAACTTTTCTAAAGTTTTAGAGAGATTATTACTTTAATAAATATGAATATATACTCTTACTATACTCTAATTTATAGTTATTATATATAACAATACATAGAGATATATGTAATATAGTAATTATTTAAAAATTTTAACTAGTCTTGTAAGGCTATAAGAAATAACACCTTCAAAGACAGTATGATGTGTTGACATGTAAAAATAAACTTGTTGCATATTTATATTTCTGATATAAATTTTTAGCAGCCTTTTGTCTTCAGTTGACTTATTGGTTGTATTTACAGTGGGAAGAAAACAGTATTAAATGGTTAAGTCACAAGTTAAATTTACACATTTTAATATAGGCAAGAAAATATATCACTGACACTATGGGGGAGAAATATGCAGAGGGAGTCATCTTGGACTTGGAGAAAACATGGGAAGAATCAGATCCTCGTACTCCCCTCATATGCTTTCTTTCCATGGGCTCTGATCCTACGGACTCAATTATTGCTTTGGGGAAAAGACTGAAGACAGAAACGTGTTGTGTTTCCATGGGCCAGGGGCAAGGAATCCATGCTCGTAAACTTCTACAGCAGACAATGGCTCATGTAAGCAACAAAAATCTGAATGTTTTTCTCTCTGTGTGAAAAGCTTAGAAATAAAAATCCTGTCCTGAAATAATGTTGCTTGGTGGGTAGTTAATGCTGATGCAAACCCCTATATTTAATTATATAAGTGTCCTAAGCAGAACTGTCTTTTCAGAGTCCTTCAATTTGCCATAACAAGCTTTTTGATACTGTGCAGATGTTTTTCATTGAAAACTGAGGGCTTTTCATATAAAATGATGAAATGGAGTTTTTGTAGTAGATTGCTGACTGATAAACATAGCTGAATTGATTTTTAAATTTTTTGTTACATCATCACTAAATGTTCTTCTGTAAGCATTTCAGATTATTTTTTCATTTTTGTATTTTTAGTAATATAGATGCGTTTTATTAAAAGAAGAAAGTGAATTCCAAATATGCTATTGATATTTATATAATCTTGAGAACCATTCAGTTGTATAGCAAGATATTTTCTATTTCTAAGTCTGAATTTGGACTTGGGAGGGACAATCTGGTAGCACAGGCATTTTACAAGCAGAGGAATTAAAGAACAAAACTATCTGTATGAGAAAGGTGAGACGTTCTAATTTGGCATGCTTTGCCCATTAGGTGAAACTACTGCTATGCCTGCTGATGTGGAAAGTTTGAGCTTCTTACTCTCCTGTGTTATGACCTTTTTTTTGCAACCTGTCATGCTCTGACATTTCCTTCAGATTCTTGTTTGATAACTTCTCATAAAAAACTAATTAGCAGATCAGATCAGAAGGAACTTTTTCAAAAATAGGGGGGAGGAGCAACTTTTGTTTAGTTCAGAGAAATGCAGTTACTTTCCCTCACAGTTTCACAAGCCCTCTTAGTGAAGAGGTACATGAGTTGTCTATAATGAAATATGATAATCCATGTAAGAGAATTTGACATCTATGGATAGGTAGCAATAGATTAATTAAGTATGTGTATTTGATTATTTTGCAAGCCTGGGACCCTTGTGAGGAACAAGGTTTAGCAGCTTGCTCTATGGAGCTACTCCTGAGCTCTCTTATGTAAGTCAAAATTTATCAGTTTCTGTCATCACTGTAGTCATGACAAAGTATGCTTTAAATGTATTGAAATGGAAAAGGTAGAGACTACTTGAAAAGAACAGATGAGACAAGTAAGGAACACCTGTTCAGATGAAAAGAAAGAAAAAATCTACCACCACCTTCAGAAGAAACAGCCCATAGCTTAGCTCCCCTCAAAGAGTGATTTCAGTTTGTGAACAATGTTGATAACTTCTTATGTTCTGTTGGTTTAAACTAGGGAGGTTGGGCACTTCTGCAAAACTGCCACCTTGGGCTTGACTTTCTGGATGAGTTAATGGACACTGTAATAGAGACAGAGAATGTTCACGAAAGCTTTCGACTATGGATGACAACTGACATTCACAAGCAGTTCCCCATCACCCTTCTTCAAATGTCCATTAAGTTTACCAATGAGCCGCCACAAGGGCTCAGAGCTGGACTGAAGAGAACATACACTGGTAAGTGCTAGAATGGTAATGATTTAAAATTAGAGTTTGGACTGTGATGTTATTGTGTGGTCATGTTAAACTGATAGTAGGTGTAAAGCTAGTATGAGGAACTGAACACAGTGATGCCAAGGCACATCTTGGGTTTTGTTTTGAAAATTACAAAGAAGAAAAGATTTGCTGAAGTTCTGTTGCCAGACCTAATTGGGCAGCAAAACAGGAAATGCTTTTTCTTTTCTCACATGTTGGCTTCTAATATCTCAGTTCAAAGTGTTTGAATTTTTAATCCTCTGTCTTTTGGCAGAAAAATGCCATGTTAATCGTTGTTGGCTACCAAGTGTTCTTTACACTACGTAAAATAAAGGACAAAGATTCTATGCAGAAAGCAACTTGATGTGAATTCAGCTGTTAGTAAATTGTGGGTTTTTTTCCCCCTGAAGTTTACTCATTTAATTTGGGCATCTTAATAATAGGCTATAAACTCCCGCCTAGAACACTTTGTGGGACAAAAATTTACCCTTGGGAGAGGCAGAGAGCCAAATGAATATCTCTGGAGTGGTATTTTAGCACTGATTGGAAGTACTTTTGAAAAAGACCATTACTGTGATTCTCATAAAGCTGATTTGCAATCAATAGGTGTCAGCCAGGATTTATTAGATGCCAGTAAAATGGTGCAGTGGAAACCACTGTTGTATGCTGTAGCCTTTCTACACTCCACTGTTCAAGAAAGACGCAAGTTTGGATCTCTGGGTTGGAATATACCCTATGAGTTTAATCAAGCTGATTTCAATGCTACTGTGCAGTTTGTTCAAAACCACTTGAATCGCATGGATACCAAGAAGGTAATTAATGTTGTTGTGGGGAAGGTGGATTAAGATGATGGATCTTTCTAGTAGTGGAATGTATGTAAATGCTTCTTAATAACTGAGCTACAATAATGATTTTAACTTACTATTTTTTTGCACAAACATTCAATATTTCAAGTATACATGTCTCTAGAGCAACAGACTTAGATTAGAATTCTAATCCAGTGCATGTTTAATTTCTGTATTAGCCTGTACATTAAAAAAAAAAAAAGCCTTCCCAGCCATCTCAGAAACCTAAATCCTAGAAGTGCAGACCTTTTCAATTCTATATAAGTCAATTAGTTAAAAATTGATGACTGTATTTAAAATACTCTTTGGTTTAAATCTGTTTTGAGTAAAAATAATGAAATTTGGCCCCTCTAACCTATCTTCACAGCATGAAGAAGTTGAAAGGGGTTTCAAATGATTATGTAAAAATTACTCCTACGTTTCTTGCTTTCATGTGGTCAATTGTCATACAGAGAGGTCTGTGGCAAAGCAATTTGCAATTGGCATTTTAAGTGAATTTCAAAGGAGGATTCAAATGTATCTGTAACTTTCTTGCCATCTTCATGATGCTCTTGAATTTGTTGTCAGTTAATTATATTTTGAGAAATCCTTGCAGGTGTTCTGGGAATGCCAGACTATAAGGAAAAAAAAGTAATAGGAAAGTAACTTTCTTCCAAATGGGACAGATATGGTACATCAGCTGCTCTTACTAAGGCACATCTAAGTAAATGAGAAGAGGACTAGCTAAAGTCAGTGCTTTCTGCTTGGTTTTAGGGAATCTCCTGGAGTACTGTTTGTTACATGATAGGTGAGATACAGTATGGTGGCCGTGTGACAGATGACTTTGACAAAAGACTCATGAACACCTTTGTAAAGGTTTGGTTCAGTGAAAATACATTCAGTCCCGAATTCAGCTTCTACAAAGGATACAGCATACCCAAATGTACTATGGTGGATCAATACCTTCAGTACATACAGGTTGGTTAATGAAAGCTAGTCACTTGTTTCTCATAATTTCCTAATTCCCTATAATTTTTCTTTTTTCTGAGTACCTGTATTTTATCTTTTAATCACAGAGTTTTTTTACTCATTTCTATCATTCTGCATATCTATTAGGGGCAATTAATTAATGTAATCAATGTTACCATCTTCTTGACAGGAATATATATTTTCTTTTTCATGTGGTTTGCTTGTGGGACATATCTAAAGGCACAAAGTTATTGAATAAGGCAAAGAATGGAGTCCAGGCATTGGGTACAATCTCTTGGAAATAAAAGGTCTAGATGTATGAGAGTATAAATTTACAATTACAATGGCACATAGATGTTAAAACTCGATTTGTTTGGTGTGATTTGGGCTGTGATGTGACAAATAGATCACAGAAAGTTATTTGGCCTAAGACTATTTGAAGAAATCTAACTTCTTACTCTACAGTATTAGAGGGTTCTTTTTTGTTCTTCATTTGCTTTTGTTGTGTGTTGGATTTTATATTTTATGTTTGTTTTTTTTGGGATTTTTTTCTGTGTTTTTTTTTTCTTAATGAATTGCTTCTAAATCTCCAGTTGTACTCTCTTTGTATTTTACTGTGTAGAGCCTTCCTCCTTATGACACACCAGAGGTGTTTGGTTTACACCCCAATGCGGATATCACCTACCAAAGTAAAGTTGCCAAAGATGTATTGGACACCATCCTGAGTATTCAGCCTAAAGATAGCTCTGGTGGAGGAGGTGAAACTCGAGAGGCAGTTGTAGCCAGACTGGCTGATGATATGCTGGAAAAACTTCCTGCTGATTATATACCATTTGAAGTGAGTTAATGAAATTCTGGCAAAAACATTTGCTCCATCTAGCCTTTTAAGGATTTAAAAAAAAACCCCAACTTTTCTAAAGGCATATTTGAATTAATTAGTACAGGAAATACTTCCAAAACGTATTTTAAAGAAGTGTGACCAAACTAATGTTTTTTTTAATGAAGTCGTTAAATATGTGCTGAAGTGCTTTTGTAAGAACTTAAAAAAAATATTAAACCTTTTAATGCTTAAGTTGTCACAGTGGTGGAGGTAGGGTCATCAGCTTTTTACTGAGGTTGTTGACACCATAAAATTTCTAGTTATGTTCATGCAGTTGTTTATTTGTTAATTTACACTTTTGATTAAAAAGAATCAATGAGTTTGGTTAGAATACAAGACTGCCTGGTATTGTGATAGTTCCCAGTCATGGCTACTATGTTGAGGCAAAGTAGCTGGGGCAGTTACTCTTGGTGGCTTTGTGCAAAGAGACCTTGAAACGGTTTGTTGCAATTAAAGCTGAATTCCTTGAACTAAGGTAAACAGCTTACAAGCTCTTGAAATGACATTTGCTCATAGAAGGATATACAGACTCAATCATGACTTGGACTGAAAACATAGCCAGTCTCAGCATCATAGATTCCTCTTGGAACAATTCCTGTGTTTGTCTTGCAGGTAATTTGCGGGAGGTGCCAAACTGACAATTTAAGTTTATGAATAGATTATGTAATGTCTTACAGATCATATTGGGTCCTAACCTTGACATAAAGCCAACTTTGTTCTTTTCACTTCTATTGAAAGATCTTTGGTTTTCTACCTACAGGTAAAAGAAAAACTAAATAACATGGGACCTTTTCAACCTATGCACATATTTTTACGACAGGAGATTGAACAAATGCAGAGAGTTATTTCTTTAGTGAGAAGCACTCTCACTGATCTAAAACTTGCCATTGATGGGACAATAGTTATGAGTGAAAATCTGAGGGATGCTTTAGACTGCATGTACGATGGAAGGATTCCTGCTAGCTGGAAAAAAGTAGGTGTACATCACTTGTTCTGGAAAGAAATTAAAAAACCTGTTTCTGAAGAGACTAGATTAAACTGCTAGACTGATAGTAAACAATTTTTTTCAAACTATATTTCAGAAGTGTTAACCAGAGCTATGCAACTGCTGGAATAGATTTTGTGCTAAAATAAACACAGTCAAAACACGCCTTCTTTCATTTATAAAAATTGAAATGAATGTGGGGGATGCAGCTATTTCCCATTTTAACAGCCTGCTGCATATAGGCAGGAGAAAAAGCTAAAGAGAGGAAAGCAATTTAAAATGTAATGATGGATTTTAAAAAATAGCACCCACATTAGTGGACTACACAGGAGCTATTTATTGAACACATATAATTTGTATTTGTTCCTTTTCTGGGTTAAGTAGAGGTGGCCTGTCTACCTTGGTCAGAATTGGTGTTCTTAGAGTATAGCCACACAATTACAGAATAATAGATGCTGGAAGTGACCTATGGAGATAGTCTAGTTCTTTCACACTTCTGAAAGCAGGGTCAGTTAAAGCAGGTTTCCCAGGAGTCGCCAGAATCAAGAGTCCACAACCTCTCTGTGAAACACATTCCAGTGTTTGATCACCTTCACAGTAAAAAAATGACTGATCAGCCAACCACCAGCCAACCAAACAAAAAACCCCTAATGTTTAAACAGAATTTTTGACATTTCACCTTGTTCCCATTGCCTCCTCTCCTATTGCTGACATGGATCAGGCTCCTTCTTCTTCCATTCTCCACACACGAGGTATAAACTCACTATCTCATTTGAGCCTTCCTTTCTCCAGGCTAAACAATCCCAGCTCTCAGCCTCTCTCCACACTCTCAGCCTCTCCCCACAGAAATTGTTTTCAGGGACAATTGGAGCTGTTAACGACAACTAATGGAAAGAAAAATGGGGAGGTTTTTTGTTGTTTGCTTGTTTTGTTTCTACTGACAAAGTGTTTTCATGGTCGAAAACCTAGACCTAAACAGATGCTTCATAACACAGCTGTATCTCCACATAGTCCAAGTTCAGTTTTCCTTAGCTTTTACTCAGGAGAATAAAAATGCAGAACAATTTTACAGAAATCATGTTATCTTGATGTATTGACCTTGGAATTGGAAAGACATGTATACAATTTTTCTTCTAAGTTTATTCAGCTATCTAACCTTGCAAAAATGTCATAAAATGTAAAATTAACTTTAAGTGTGTGTAATAGGAATAGGAGACATGAATTTGAACAAAGAAAGAATTTGCTTCAGGTTTCAGTGATATGCAAAGTTTAAGCATCAGATTAAAGTTAACATATGATAGATCATCTTCAAATATGGTTTGCCAATATTATATGATTTATTACCATGTGAGGAGTTAGCTTTTCTGAACAGCAGTGTGCTATTTCAAAACACGTTTACTGTTTTTAGGCATCTTGGCCTTCCAGTACACTTGGTTTCTGGTTTACTGAGCTTCTAGAAAGAAACCACCAGTTTTACAAGTGGATTTTTGAAAGTCGACCAAACTGTTTCTGGATGACAGGGTTTTTTAATCCTCAAGGATTTCTAACTGCAGTAAGGCAGGTAAATTGTATACGAAGTCTTAATCTGCTTATTTTTTGACATGATTTTAAAAATAAAATGTATTGTCTGATGAAGGATGGGTTTATACACATGGGAAGATACATGCCTGTCTAACATTTCCTGAGTGAGCTGCTCTTCCTTTGCACATACTATTTCAGTATATCAATCACTTATGTGTTAAAATATATTTTCTGCTTTGACCAAGGCCCAGATAAGTAGAGGCTACCTCACAGAATTATTAATGTAGACTAGAAAAATACTGTCCTGTGTTTCCATTGAGATATCTCTGAGAATGGTCATTAAGCCCATGAATTTTTTTCTCCCTCTCTTTTGTTCTGTGTTCAGTACTTACCTGGCTGGAGACTTGGCAGAAAAGCTACTCAGAATTAGTCTTATATTTCTCTTCTGCTGTTCACTAGCTGATGAAGTCTTTCTTCATGAAGTGGGAAAGACTTTCCTTTATTAATGCATATAAGTGTGATATTTGATGAATTTTCTAGTGTATGTATGTTGACTTGGTGATTGTGTTGGTTGCTCAACAACTTTTTTTACTTTAAAAGGAAGCAATAAATGTCTGTGTTGGTCAGCATAAAGGGACATACTGGAGACAGTAAGTGTATGGAATGCGCAAAATTAGAAAAGAATATTCAGGTGAAAATACAATGGGACCCCAGGAAAAGAACCCCAAACTTTTGGAGAAGACAATAAAGATCTGTGCTGTATGAAAAATGTCCCCTCTTACTCTGAGGTCTGGGTAATGTAATCTAAAATTTCAGGTATATAGCCTTGGAATTATGTAACAAAATATTTCTTTTGAGCGAACAGTCCTAAACTAGGACTACCTTTTGCATCCAAGGTTGTGGAAAAAGTTTACTAGCAGGATGTGAAACAGTTGGAAACTAAGAAAACTTTCTGGTTCCATAAAAATGGACTGTGGATACGTAACAACTGTGGATACGTAACAACCTAATATCCCAAGTAAATACCAAAGTGAGTTTCTGGGCTTTGCTATATGGTGAAACAAATGGAAATGAGAATGAGAAAGAGCCGGAATGATCACTGAATTATAAACCTCGTGTTCTTCTAGGTCATCTACGTTACTGCAGCATAGGGCAAGCATTAATTCCAGTTACTTCAAACCATGATCTTTGAAAGCCATTGCAAGACCAGGATAAAACTTTGGTTTGCCATAATTTAATGGCATGGGATAGTAAGGAACTGGGCAACTGACAACTGAGTGTTTTCCAATTCATTAACTAACAGGTTTCTTGCAGTCTCTTTACATAGCTTTAGAGCTGAGTGAGTTCTTACTCATTAGGAATAGAGTTACTGAAGAGTAAAGGTGCAGAAAAAGGAAGGTAACCCCAGAAAATGTTTCACTTACCACCTGCAGCTAATGTTTTCTCATCTCATTAAATCTTTCAAATTTTTGCGTTTGCAAGAGCTAGCTACCATTGGCATTCAGTGGTTGTGTTACCTGGTCAAGTCTTTAGATGTATGTAATAGAAAGAAATTAAAATTAAATACAGTGGGAAAAGTACTGAAAGCTTTCTTGTAGTGTCATCCCATCACTCCCTTAGAGAGAAGTCAGACTTCTGTAAACATGGATATCATAAAGTTTTTTTGGTTTTGTTTTTTTTTTTTTTTTTTTGTACTGAAGAGGATATATTGTGACCATACAGATTTATTTCTAATAACTGCTGGGAAAAATGGTTCTGTGCACATGTGAAAATGTAACCTAACTTTTGTCTGGTTTGGGCAGGAAATAACGAGAGCTAACAAAGGATGGGCTCTTGACAGTGTAGTGCTGTGCAATGAAGTCACTAAATGGATGAAGGACGATATCACACATCCTCCTTCAGAAGGTGTCTATGTGTATGGGCTGTATTTGGAAGGAGCTGGCTGGGACAGAAGAAACATGAGACTGACAGAATCTAAGCCCAAGGTGCTCTTTGAGATGATGCCAGTTATAAGGATATATGCAGAGAATAACAGTAAGTAATGGTTTTATAAAGGATCTTATTTCAATAGAATTCAGTGAAACTTTTTATTTAACTGCATGGAAATCTTTTGGGCTGTTGGGATTTCATGAGGCTGTTGCTAATCATTGTATACATACCAAATCTCTTTCAATGGGGAAGACTCCCCAGTCTCTCATTTAAAATGTCCTTTCAGACTTGCTTTATAATTGATAGAAGGCACTTTCTTTTCCTAATATTTATGTAGGTCTCTATACATAGTCTCAATGGTGTTAAGAACATTTAACCCATTTACAGGCAAGCTATGCATATTGAAAATATGTATCCTAGATTGAAAACACCAGCTTTCTTATACTTAAACTCTGTTACCTCTTTAGTCTCTGCAACCTAAACCTAAATGTTCTGTTTCATACATGCCAAAAATAAGTGAAATATATATATATATATATATGACATATAAGTATGTATACACAACATATAAGATATAAATGGATTATATATATACACACACACACATATATATATAGCATTTATAGATAACATGTTATGTATAGAATGTGTGTATTTATAAAAATGTATTCTTTTTTTCCTGGAAAAGTCTAGTTTTGAGCTCATGGAAGCAGGCAAGAGGTGGAGTGAGGTGGTAGAAGATGTTTGGTCTTTGAGGTAGAAAATGAATGTAGGAATGGAAAGGAAACTATGGGGCTGAAGAAGAGTGCTGTGAAAACATGTAATTCACATCAATGTGGTGGTTTTTTGAATATAGAATAGGACATACTGTTGAATAGGGATGTAAAACAGAAAAGAACAATCCACTGCAGAACATAAAATTGGTGGAAAAGCATTCCACCTCTAAAAGCAAAATTTGCTAACGTGCTATTTTGCACAGCTAATATTTTATAGAAGGCATGATCAACAGCCAAGATACTAAATAATGACCACTGAAGTATTGAGCATGACTAGACTACTGTTCTAATTCTGCAGTGAAGTAGTTGATGACTGGTACTCTCAAATACCAAATGCATTGCAAACTAGGTTGTTCAAAGTAGGACAATTTTAATTTGATATCATACATTGATAAGCAGTAATGTTCAGTGGGCAGATTGAACTAATAAGAACACAAATTACTCTGGTGTGTCCATTTACATATCTTGCTGTTCATCAGTTGCTAGGTGCTCATGTTAAATCTTAAACCTACAGAAATTTCAAAGCATATATGGGCTTCAGCTGGCAAAACCAAATAGAGAACAGTGTGCTATTGAACTTGGATTCAGTTTTGCATTTGTCTTACGACCAGTCTCTTAGGGCCCCATTTTTTCAACTTAGTTTAATTGCTCTTTATGTCTTTTCTGTCTTTTCAGCTGCAAAAGATCCACGTCTGTACTCATGTCCGGTTTACAAAAAGAGTAGTCGAACGGATCTGAATTACATTGCTGCTATGGATCTTAAAACCCGTCAGCCTCCAGAGCACTGGGTACTCCGTGGAGTAGCACTTCTGTGCGATGTCAAGTAATGTTAAAAAAAAAAGTTTCCAGGAGTTCTTTTCTCATTTTAAATGTAAACATCTATATGTAGTTAGATACACACTGGAACAATTATGAAAAGATTATTTTTCAAACATAGATTCCATCATGATATTTTTAGAAATTTCTTCTCAATAAACCTACAACAGGCTTATAAATGCCATATCTTAGAGTGACATTAACTTTGGTGTCTTTGAAAAATCATGACAGATATTTACTGCTCCTATCACCTATGTGTGCATAAGCACTCCTCCTGTGTGCTTAATTTTACCTTGAATAAAGATTAATTGATTTGAACATTGTTACTTCTTGGTAGTATTTTTGTGTCAGGATTTAGCTTAAAGAAGCTAAATGCAAAGCTGCTTTTTTGTTTGTATCTATGGAAAACTGAACCCAGTTGCTCATTCATATTAGTTAAAATTTTTCAAGATGATGTTCCAAGATTATTTCCTAGCTGATAATTTGCCTGCTGTCTAAATAAAAAAGGTAAAGTTGGAAAAATGTCACACTTTTTTTCACTGCTTGGAAAACGAATTCATTGTATTACATAGGAAAACAAGCATTTGACAGCTGCCAGAATTCCTTACTATCTGGTTCATGACTTACAAATATTTAATGGACCAGAAGCAAATAGCTCCATAAGAACGAATGGACACTTTTTTGTGTGCTAGTATATCAGATTTGAGTCTCTCTTCATCAATGTTATTAGTGGATGGGTTCTTTTCTTTCTTTTTTTTTCTTTTTTAACTTACTCCTTTTTTGCTGATGTGCTGCAGCTTTTTTGGTGTCTTAGCTTGATAGAAAACTTTTCATGTGGGAATTAAACTTAAAAGAGAAATGTTAGCAGCTCCATTTAGTTGGGCACTATTGGCCTCACACATCAAGCACACTTCTTTAATCATCAAAAAGCCAGTGTGTTTTTGTTGCTGGGTTTAGTAGGTCATGTATCTTAGTGATCCACTAGTCATTCTCAAAAATGGCTACTTCAGAAGAGGAAGCAGAGAGAATCAGTATTCCTGGTGCATCTGTCATTCATAAATGTAGCAATGGAGAAACTGTTTTCAATTTTATGTCAAATCAATACAGGAGAACATCAACATTCATTTCCACAGTCAAACCAGTTATAAAACTTCGGTGGAACATTGATTCTGTCAAACAAAATCTGGTTGTAGAAGTCTTTCCATCTTGGAATTACTATTATTGTTTTCTTTTACATAACTAATAAATGAAGAAAGTGAAATATGTGAAAATATTTTTTAAGGAAATATTTTTAATTTAGTCATGGCAATAAATAAATAGGGTTAGAAGGGTTTAAGTGTTCTCTATTGAACCTTGAAGCACCATGTTCCAACTTCCAGGAGATCCTCCAGGTACGCATTGGAGTTCTAAGTTGCTGTGGACTCATGTCTTTCACCAAGACCTTTCTCTCTGAAGAGATGCACATATTTCATCCTTGTGCAAGTCATTCCTACTGAGAATTTACAAGCCACATGCACTTCAAATACCGCCTTTCAAGTAGGAGATTTTTTCTACCATCATTGCTGTAAGATACAGTGGACGCATCAAAAAGTAATTCTCAGTGACTGGACTGTGCGCATTTTTTCAGTGTGATTTTTCTATAGGAACAGTAGGGAAAAGGATATTTCCCCACAATGATGATCCTAGTTATTCCAAAGGCCGTTAGGTCAGTGAAACAATTGATGTTGTCTATCACTGTTGTATCTGTTGATTAGGCTCTCTTTTTCTAAGAGGTTTGGCATTGGCTCTGTAGGTGTCTGCAAAATCACCACCAGGGATAGAAAAATGAGGCATGGGAAAGTTCAATGAAAAGGACTTTTGAAATGTAGTATCATGTCAGGGGCCAGGGTGCATAACCCTGCTCTCCCAGAGGTTTTGCTGCGTGGGCTGGGAGAACACTTGGTACAGCGCGAATTGGACCTGCCTCATTTGCCATGGATAGCCTTGCCTGCTCTGTGGGGCAGTGTCTGGTAAACCTCATCTCTTCAGGCCCTGCCTTGCTGACCCCCCTTTCTGGCTTGACCTCAGATCTGCCCTGTTATTACAGCCCCATCTGGCAGTAATTGATATGTTAGCTGGCCCTGGCTGCTGTCATGGACCTGCTCTGCTTTTTTGTTCAGGTGCCGTGGGACTGTGTCCTTGTCAGAGAGAGCTCTGCTCTGCCCACCCTGCTGTGGCTCTTGGCTTCCAGCTCCACTGTCCTTTCCAAGCAGCCTGCCTTTGCTGTTCCCTGACATATGCCTTAAAATGGGGGGGGGGGGGGAAATGAACTGTTTCTTGTTCATCTTAGCAGAAATGGGTAATAAAATCTTTCAATGGAAAGGAATATCAATAAAATAACCAAACCTGAGGTATTATAGAACTGGATGTCTAGAACTCTTTGACTCTGCTATTGACATTGCATGGATTAGTCAAGAAATACCATCCACAGACTTCAATTATGCTGCTATTAAGCGTGAAGCACTATAAATTTGAGGGTCTGGAAGGTTCAGGATGACAGAAGGTACTCTCTATATGATTTTATTATATTAGTCATTATAAGTACATATATTTTGGACAATATTGAAAAACAAATGTTATACAAATTCATCTTGGAAATTAGTAGTACAATAATGTTCTGAATAAGGTGCAGATATTAGAGTTTCATCATAGTGCTTTGAAATCCCTCATAAATTTTAGACTATTTAAAATAGGCAACCTAGTCTTTCAAATACATGCTCTGCTATGTAGGCTATACTGCTACTATATGAGCTTCTCTTCCAGAAAGGTTTTTCCTTTGAGCTCTGCGCCTTCATTCATACCTCATAGCTCTGAGGTCACTTTTCTCACAGTTGTGATTTGTTGCACTTTCTAGAAACAGAAAAATTGAAGTTTGTACCATGATAGGCAATGCAATTCCAAACTTACAGTAAGTGTGGTTGTCATAATTAAAAAGGATTTTTTTCTTAATCAAAAGTGCATTGCTATGGTATACATACAAATTTGGATTAATAAGAAATAGCCTCTTACTCTGAAATACACTTCATTAATTTTTTTATAATTAAATCAGTATTGAAGAAAATTTAGTTTTTCCTTATTATGTGGGGTTCTTTTTTTCATTCCTTGCTTGAACAGTTATCCTATTTTAATTACCCAGAGCTGGACATATCAAGTGGCTTCCTCATGAATCTTGAAATAAAGCTTGAGTAGTGTTCGTATTACCACATTTTAATTTTTAGCTTTCACATTCACATTGCACAAGCATTATATGTGTATAAAAATACCTGAAGGATTTTAGAACACATCCAACACTTAAAAAAAAAATGCTGCAGAGGTGGTTATATATGAGACAAGTTGGTTTTTGTTGTGTAAAACTAAACATCTAATAAACAGATGAAATAAAAAGACAGTTCTTGACATGTCTGTGGATCCCAAGATGTACCATTTACCGGAGTTTCTGGCTTTTAGTTTGCACTATGTAGCTTTTCCAAGGACTATACTACTCTCATAACTTTTGTTCTTATAATAAAATTAAAACATCCAGTGTAAGTGACCATGTATTATGAGTGTCTGTATATTAAGATAGAAAAATATAATTAAAATCAGAGCTTTTAAAGATAAAAAGCAAATGTATGTTACCAATCGTTGTAACGTGTATCCTTCCTGTCCCTGACCCCGCCCCCCTGACCCCTTCTGACTGGATGTGAGTCAGGACCGCCCCCCATCCCTAGAGATAAAATCCCCAGCCAGATCCAGAACGGGCCTCTTTGGTTCTGGACTCATATGGAACCTGCACCCTCCCTCGCCTTCCCTTCCCCCTCCTCAGTCTCCCCATTCCTCCCCTGTTTTCCTCAATAAAAACACCATGGAGACCAGGAACCAAACAGCTGCCTTTCTAAACCTGCAACGCTTCTACAAGAACCGTGTCTGACCAGCCCCACAGCTCGTGGCCATGGAATGACCATCCTGCGTGTTCCGGTTCTAGGGCAGCCCTCCCCCGCAGCAGGGGGGGGCTGCCCTCAGGTTTTGCACTGCTGCAACCAATCTCACTTTGCCTCTGAAGTCTACACATAAAATTAGAAATTTCCTAGTATTTACTTGCACATTCAATCTTTTAAACAAATATCCAAAAAAAAAAAAGAGATATTGGACCAACACTGGAAAAACTGACAGAAGAAAAACAGGGAAGAAGGGCATGGTTAAAATATTTCTTAGTTAGAGCTGTTATTTAAAATGGATACTGGCTTTTAACTTTTTAGTAGAGTTATTATTTACATTGCAATCACTTGGAGAACTGAAGGAGTTATTTTAGTTTTTGCTGTCAGAGGGTATGAGATATCCTATTTTGGTAAGAAAAACAACAGATGTTTGCTGATGTAAAAACATGATTTTTTTTTCCAAAGGTGTTATCTTAGAACAAGAAAATCTACACACAAAAAAGAAGAGTTAGGAAACTCTGTGAACCGTCTGTGAAAAGAGGTTAACATGATTGAACAGAAGGCAGAGTAACTTGTTAAGGCACTGTTTTTACATGAGTTGCCTGCAAATAACAAAGTTTCCCTGTTAAACTGCTACAAGAATGGCAGCCAATATATATAGCTCCTCCTGAAAAGTGTCTCCCCCACCACCTTCCACTTACTGAGTATAAAAAGTGTAATTTTTACAGAAAAATGTAACTTGGAATCTCTTGTTAACTGACCTATTTAGCTTACTACATTATATGTCACATTACGCTTTCCTCTCTTTAAGCTGAATTAGCTCTCTCTCTCGCTCTGAGTGAACTGCAATTCCAGCAAAATAATAGTGGCTTAGTTTGGGAAGAGCACTGTAAGCAGTTCATCTTATCTTTCAGTGTCTTTTCTAATCTGATTAATATACGCTTAGAAAGGAAATGTTAACTGATGATGAAGCCTATAAGCACTGCAGAAGATTGTGACGAGTGTGTGCGCAAAGAATATCTAGAAATGCTTTGAGAAGTAAAATGTGCTCAATACAAGTTCCTTCTGTGGGCCATGATTTTCACAAATCAATTCCATTGTGTTAACTTGCAGTACTTAAAATGGGCTTATAAGAAAGATGGGAAAAAACATGTTAGTAGGGCTTGTTGTGGTAAAACAAGGGAAAATGGTTTTAAACTAGGAGAGAGTAGATTTAGACTAGATATAAGGAAGAATTATTTTTTTTATATAATGGAAGTGATGAAATAGTAAAGCATATTGCTCAGTAGGTGGTAGATGTCTCATCCCTGGAAAAATTCAAGGGCAGATTGGATGGGGCTCTGAGCAACCTCATCTAGTTTAGGACTGCAAAGAGGTTGGACTAAATAACCTTAAAAGGTCCCTTCCAACCCAAACCATTCTGTGATTTTATTACTTGCATAAATGAGTATTGTTTCAATTAAAATACTTTGTATAAACTGTGCAGATGAGACAAAATAATATTAATTGCAACCAAAGCTCAAATGACTGTGCCTTCCAAGATAAAATGTTTACTTCATTTTACCCATGAAATAAGTTGCTTTGCATTTTTTCTTGACTCTGCATTGTAGTGTAGTTAAGCCCAAAAATGCTTGTAGTAGGATTTCCTTTCAGTATTTTGGTCTCCAAATTCTGCACCGTAATCCTTCCCAAAGGCAAATAAGGCTATTCTTAATTCTTTCAAAGCAAGCTGAGTGAGTTATAACTCACTCAGGCGAGTTACGTTTGACAAACAATAAGTTTGTTACTTGGATAAAAAGAGAAGACAATTAAGAAATGCATGATCTGTGCAAAACAGAAGAAATTTCACAATAGGAGGAGGTATGTCAGAACATAATGGGAGTGAAATCCTTTTGCAGAGACATGATGATTTGTCATCTTTGGATCACAAAAATTTGAACAATTGGCATAACTGTTAGACTGTGTCATGTCAGCACATTAAAAGTTTTGCTTGAGCCCAAAATCCTAACTGAGAAATTTAATACCGAATTGAGCTTTGTTTTTAGGCAGATTTCAGTGAGTCTCTGCTTGTTTTATCCTTTTCAAAATGAAGAAGGCAATATTAATGCTACTGAAGCTACCTGTACTCAATGCATGAGCAGTAGTTTCTAGTCTACAGTTTACTAAAATGGTGAGATGGGAAACCAGGCTCTGGAAATTCCCAACCCATGTGTTTAATGAATGAAGTCTTGTACCGCTGGAGATCTCAGAATACTACTTCGTGAATAAGACACTCTTTTGCACTGTTTTGAATGAATCCTTGCATTTGAAAAGAAGAAAAAACCTGGGGTGAAAGAGAAGGAGGACCATGTGTGAAAGCTGGGATGGATCAGAATCACTTCAATATTTTAGTGAATATTCTACTTATTGAAATAGTTTTAAGGAAAATGCTGTCTGTGTTTATTACTTGTAAGGGATGTTGTGGTATCACAGGATTGCTGAGGTTGTCAGCGAGCTCTGGAGGTCATCTTGTCCAATCCCCTGCTCAACTAGGGTCTCCTAGACCTGGCCTACCTAGGACTATATCCAGGTAGATTTTGAATTTCTCTAAAAGGGTGGAAACTGCACAGCTGCTCTGGACAACCTCTGCCAGTGCCCAGTCACCCTCACAGTAAAACAAATGTTTCCTGATCTTCATGCAGTACCTCCTGTGTTTCAGTTTGTGTTCTTTGCTTCTTGTTCCATCACTGGATGGCGCTGAAAAGAAGTTGTGCTCTTTACACCTTCCCATCCTGTATTTACATATGTTAATAAGATTCCCCTTGAGCCTTCTTTTCTCCAGGATGAACAGTCCCACTCTCTCAGGCTTACCTTATGGGAGAGATGTTCCAGTCTCTTTATTATACTAGTAGCCTTTAATTGGAGTCTCTCCGGTATCTCTGTAGATTTTATGGCAGATTTCTTTTACAAGAGTTGGCATATGTCTGGTTCCTAATAATGCATGTGTTACAGGAACAGGTATTTTATTTACAATAGAGCAAATAGCTTGCTATTCCTAGTTTCACACTGTTGTGCTTTTACCAGAAACATTTATTCAAATGAATCAAAAAATGTCTTCCCTATAAAGAGGTGGTATGCCTGCCTCTTTAGTCTGGTTAATGTGCTGTTGATTGGCTGCGTTGTAATGAAAACTGGTAATTTTTAAAATGTCTTCCTTTGATATAAAATTAGAATACATTACTTTTTTGTAATGCCAGCTGTGTATTGAGCTACAAGACGGTTGCTGAGACTGACAATATCTTATGCAGGTGTTGGGAGTTGGACATGTATAATGTACTTGTGCATCTCTTGTACTAGATAGGAAAATTTCAGGAGTACGCTGTGGTTCCAATTATTGTATCAAAGCTTTGAGAATTCTGTTCCCATTCAAAATTGTCCTCACAGCTTGATTGTGTGGTAGTTTCACGTTGCCTATGACTGTACTGAAAGCAGCAGGATTTGACAGTTTGTGCTGAGGAGTCAGACCCAGCTGGAATTTGGATGTTGTCAGCAAATTTAGTCACGCCAGGTTTTTTCCTTTTTCTTGTATCAGTGCATTAGATACATGGAAATCAGGTATGTTCCAAGGATTATATTGTTGGTATTTGCAAGAGGCTCTGACAGTTAAAAGCATCAAATCACTACAAATGTCTTTCTTTAGCAGTTCAGGGCTTTGTTGCAGCTACTGTAACTTGTACCTGATGGGTTCTCAAGCCAAGCTATGGAAATGGGACAGACAGTAAACCATCTTCCTGCTTTTTCTCAAGAAGAAAATGTCTCCTGCCCTAAGTGGAGATAAGAGAGATCTGAGGAGGGATCAAGACAAGTGAAATGAGAACAAAGAAGTTTCCGCCACTTACCTAAAAAAGGTTAAAAAGCAGCTCTGCTCCTGAACTTGTTGGATAAAATTATCTTGTCTTTGTTTCCCTTCTCACTTTCCTTTTTTTTCTTCTTTTTTTCTTTTTCCAGTGGGAATATGTTATTTCCTTGAATATTATTTAAACTCCATAATTATTATTACAAAATGGTAAATGTAGAGGTAATAATTTTGGATCTATCAATTACAATTAATACAGGTCTAGCAAAAGACATAGTAAATGATTCACTTTGTTTTATTAACTAATAACAATGATCTTTAGCATCTCAGGCCAAACAAAATAAGTTATGAGAAATACTAAATGAGTATAGGGTAAAAGCATGCTTTTAGTAATAAGATAAGACTTTTCTTTTTACAAGATGAAGATTTTAATTTACTTTTTGATGACAGAGACTTTATTTGAAGTTTAGCAGCAGAAAAAAAATTACGAACCTTAATTTTTATTAAGTTGTGTGATAGTTTAAGTCTGAAATTTATCATAGATGTAAAATATATCAAGTGGCAGTCTCAGACCTATATATCCAAAAGAACAATTAATCACACTTAAATGTAGTTATAGAATAAAATGTCTCTCACACTTATAGACAGTTAATTGCAGTTATCAGAAAGCTGCTTAAACACTGAGGCTTTGATTAAGGTCTGTGTCTGAATGTTTAATTGCACTACTCCTAATATAGTTGCAAGGCAAAAATATATAAAACCCTGATGTTTCATCTGAGCAGTTTTATCTTCCCCTGATAACTGGGGGATGCATAAAATAAAAATTATAGATATGGAAGTATTTTGGATGTAATCAGCTTTTAGTCTCAAGAGATTCAGCACCCCAAATGTGAGAGTTAAGATGATAATCCCAGAGCATTCTTAAGTGCACACTCTGGTCTATCTGGAAATATTAATTTTGATTATTTGGCTGTGGAGAAAGAAATAAAAGTGACTGAACTCCCTGTTAAAATGCAGGATTAAATTCTGACTGACTGAAGTGTCAGTGAACAGCTTGAGCAGTGTCTGAGAGGAGAAGCCCAGCCACTGTCATGAGCATTGTAAGAAAAGCACACCCAGGTAGGCTCTAGCTATTTTTTTCACTAACACATGTGTGTGTTCTCTATTATTTTGTGGTAATTTTCAGCTTATGCAATCTTTAGTATCTTGGTTATGTTTATGATGCAAAGAGCTACATACTGTTTGTTTTAGGAGCTTCTTTTATATTGCTGAAGTGAAGTTTAATTACCCTTAATTTGCTACAATGCAAGTTTGGAGAAGCTTAACTCTCTCTGTGTAGGTGCTTTTAAGCATCCAAATACATGTGCATTTTGTAAGATTCTGATTAGATAAACCATTTCAGAAAGACAGATTGGAAATTCTCTTAAGGAAACCTAAAAATTCCTGACCAACAGCTCTCATGAGACCAACTTAATGACAGTTTGTGGCAGTATGTGTTCTCACATTTTTCATGCAGGAGTAATGACTGTAACATATTGGAGCCATGTTTCAGGGAAGCAAAATGTGATCTGATTCATCTTTGCTATGAGAGGTCAGCACTTACCTTCATTTGTTCAATTTCTTTTGAAAAGAGGAAGTCAGATTTCTATTTTTTAAATTGCTTTTGTGTCCATTGTAAGTTGCAGAATGACTTGACATCAGAAAATGCCATCTCACCCGACTGAGGCCAGTTTCCCAGGCGATATTTAGCCACTTCAGTGAAGCTGAGAATCTCATGTGAAACTGCCACTCTCCCAAACAAATCCGAGGATAAAATGACCTGTTTATACTAATTTAATGGTGGGATTATACTGCAATTAATTTTAAGACAATAATGAGTTGCTTGTAGTTTATATTTTACATTAAAAACAAGCAATAAAGTAGTCATTTACTTCAAGTTACACACACTGAGATATCCCAGTTAAACATGTGAAGCACAGAAAGCAAAATAGTGGCAAATTTTATTCATCCTTGCTAAAGGTGTTTATTATGTGAGGGAAAGACTTTGACCATCACTTCTTTTCTTCAGGCTTTTTTTTCCTTATGCTTCCTTTTCCTTTCTCCTCTTTACTATCTTTCTACATTTTCCTCTCATTAGTATTACAGTGTTCTCTGGGTTGATATATGATTCAGCACTCTGCTGAATCACAGACATGGCCATATAAAACATTTTACTGCCAGTGGAACGAAAAGAGCAGCTGCTCTGATACCACCTCTCTTTTTCTGAAGCTGTTGGAGCCGAGGCTCGCTAGGTGTCAGCAGAGCAGTCCAGAAGAAAAGCTTTATTTCCCCTGAGAATTAATAAAGGAAGTAGCAGGTAACAGTTAAAAGTTCATGCATATATCAGAAATTTTAAAGCATATTATGTAGTTGTTTTAGTTCATGTTAACCTAACCTAGAAAACCGGTGTTATTGTGCTTCCCATGCCATCAGCCCTGTTTTTATTTCATTGTCAAACTGCTTTTCATATGTACAAAGTCTCATATGTGTCTAGGGAATAGTGACTACGTGCTGCATTTCAGGCAGTAAATGAGAAAGACTGTAAGCTAGAAAAATGATCAATTGGTGAACTTTTCAAAATACCCAATCTGCTCAGACATGAGGTCTGCAGACTGTCATGAATTCTCTTCCATTTCCTGTGTGTTACCCTGTTCTGTTGTTTATTCTGAAGACATGCAGAAATCCTTCCTCTTTAAAATTATTATTTTTATTCTTTATTCTACTAATTGATAAAAATTTATGCATTTTTCTCTGGCCTTTCAGCTAGGTCTGACAGAAGATAGCATCTGCCTTCACACTCAAGGGAGTTGTGCTTGCCAGCCATTCAGATGTCATCTTCCACTGGCACGCTTCATTCTGGCTGATGCTGGGCTCAACAGTGGGTGTTTGTTTCATTCTTTGACAAACACTAGCTGATAGATCAGCTTCCCTCAGAACCTTGCCTTCCTTTCCCACTGCGTTTTAAACATTTTGGCTTACTGTTAGAGTGGTTTGCAAAGGCTTGCCTCGCCTCTCAGTGTGGCACCAAATGGCTTGGAAAGCCTTTTTATAATCAAAAATTAGCTCTACCTGGCTCTTCTGTAACACTAGCCATAGCTTGCTCCTTTAGAGCAAGCATCTTCTACTACATGATAGTCGATAAAATGTAACTGTTACAATCCACACATAGGGTGCACAATTGTATACATTTCAGCATATACATGTTTATATGGATATGAAAAGTATGGCATTGTAAATTTTTTAAATACTTGGTATAAGATGCTCCTTTGAATAGCTTTTTCTTCTTTATTTATCACTGGATAATTGGTATCCATGTAGAAGCAATTGCTAAGTGACTTAGGGAACTGTCTCTGGAAAGTGGAGCTTATTTCTGTATTTATTCATGGAAGTGATTCAGCCTCTAAGCAGGAAAGCATAGATATTGGCTTATTGAGGAGGCTGAAAAGTTCATCCTCTGTGTCTGATGAGATTTGTTGAGTTAGAGATGAGTCATGCTATAAGGCAAGAAAGAATGGCCTCCGAGGCTCAAGAAAGAGTATCAATAAAAATGAGTTGGCCAAATTTAAGGCTATGCAGTATTAAATGTGTGTGAAGCTGCTGGTTAATATTTAGCTACTGCAAATATTCACAAGGATGCATCCTCCAAAGAAGTAAAGCACTGAATGTAATTATTTTTACCTTTATATATATCTTGGTATTTATGGCTTGAAAGATAGTGCTCTACAAGACTGCTGCAACATTTAACTTCTGCATTAGAGGGAACTGCCTTATTTAAAAGCTATGGATCACATAGACTGTTTTGTTGGTGCATTAATGCATGTAGGACAGAGAAAAAGTGTCTTTTGCCTTTGCTGTATCTGGACGTTTGTCAAGAAACAAAAGAAACCCAAGATTCAAAAATTACTTTGACGGTAATTCAGTCAAGAAATCAGCAATATGGGTTTTCTGTTTACATAAGTTTATAATGATTTAAATTTTTTTTATTTTTTAACATGGGGAAAAAAAGCTTATTATTTATTTCAGCAAAAATATCCATGATAAAAATAACCAACATAGTATGAAAAATTAGTGAATGTAATTTTTCAGAATGTAAAAGAGGTGTGAGCATCACTGTCAATACTAAAAGAGAGGGGAATCTTCTGTGTCTTAAACCGTGAATGAATAAGTGCATGTGTAAGAACTGTAGCAATTCTTATTAATTCATGGTGATATATGTGCATAACAATACAGGAATAATAGTAGTAATAGAAATAGTAATAATAATAGTCCTCCACCCGTATATTTTTCAAAAATGGTATTTAAATATCCTGAAAGCCACCATAACTGACTGCATGTTTGCTTGCTTGTTCAGAAGCTTTTGCTTATGTTTTCATGTTATGTCAGCTTTTGATAAAGTTAATCCTTTTCTCAGATTGGACATTAGTGTATGGCCACTCCCTGTTTCAAACATAATGAGTAAGATCAAGTAGCTCTATGTAGCATGTTGCATTCTGAGAAGTGGGTCCTGCACAGTTTTATTCTCCATGAGATTTTAATAAGGTGTGCTAGGGATAAAGATCATTAACAGTCTTGTTTGTAAATCTCTTAAGTGCTGTATATAGCACAGTGTTTCTTGTGGCCTACAGTTGGGTTTTGCTCTATGAGTTAGATTTCAAGTCATGTTAGCAATGGTTATTTTATAACAAAGGCACTGTCTTAAATCTGGCATTGATACAAGCTCCCTGAATAGTAGCAGTGACAGTGCAATTGCTTTATCTTTCCACAGTTAGCTTTGGAACACCAAATGTTCATATGGAACACTGTATGAAATAATATCTAATATTGTAAGAAATGTTTTAGGGCTTATTGTAGAAGTCTGAAATCGATTTTGCTGGCAAATGGAAAAAACCCCAACAGATTGCAGGTGTAACACGATTGCTACGTGATGTCTGTTTGGCTGCTGATGCATAGAAACACTGTGGTGTCAGAGTTAATATCATTAATTATAGAGAAGGTGCAGGAGTTCCCAAGCAAGGGAACAGCTGTCACTGAGATCAGGCACACCAAGCTGGGGAAATTTCTGGGGACTCACAGGCTCAGTTCATTGCCACGTGCGTTCTGTGAAGCAGTCAGACTTTAGTTTCATGGACATGATGAACAGAGGGACATCCCATGCAAAATGTGTTGTGGGTTTTCTTGAGGTGACGAGCTTTCCCTCATCTCTCTGGGATTTAGTGCTTTCAAAGGTGCCCCGTTTTGGTTTCATGAGTGTAACTTTGTAGCAGGTAGGCTTTGAATAAAGGAAAAAGCTTGCTGCAGATAAACTGGCTGCAATAAAGAGTCATAAGGCTTTGACTTGTTTTAAATAACCTTGATTTCTTTAATTGGCTCAACTGTAATTTTTGTATGCAAAAGATGTCTTAAATGCTACATGTGCTAACTTTCTGAGCTCTTCAAATTTATTTTGCTGCTATAGCTAAACAGTCATAATAGAGAAATACAATAGCAGAATAAAATCTTGGGTTACGTGTTCCAAGTATACCTCTGCTCATAAAAGCATTTATTGAGGTGAATTGGCATGGCTCAGGCCTCTGATGCTATTTTTTGGAATTGTTTGTAAGAATTCTGAAAAAAAAAAAAGTGAAAGGATTTTTTAAAAATAAGCTAGATAATTAGGGCAGAAGCATCTTAATATTGCAGATTGCTTCCTTGGCATAATAAAAGTTCTTGAGTGTCTATAATTTTTAAAGACATTCCCCTGAGTCAAAAACCAAAACAAGAGTTGGAAAAATCATACATACCATTGAATACAGCAGAACTTATTGGAGAAAAAAAAAATGAGACTTGCTTGCACTGAACATACTGGCCTGAAAGGTTTAATTTTGAAACTATTGTTTTTTAAAACCTTTGGGTACATTGTTGTTTTGCATATAGTTTGTTTAGTATCCTGAGTTGGAAGGGACCCATGAAGATCATAAAAGTCTGACTCCTGGCCCTACACAGAACACCCCAAGAGTCACATCATGTGCCTGGGAGCATTGTCCAAACACTTCCTGAACTCTGTCAGGCTGATGTTGTGACCACTTCCTTGGGAAGCCTATTCCAGTGCCCAACCACCCTCTTGGTGAAGAACTTTTTCCTGATAACCAACGTAAACCTTCCCTGACACAACTTCAGGACATTCTCTCAGGTTCTGTCACTGGTCACCAAGAGAAGACATCAGTGTTTTCCCCTCTGCTTCCCCTCATGAGGAAATTGTAACTGCAGTGAGGTGTCCCCTCAGTCTCCTCCAGGCTGAACAGACCAAGTGACCTTAGCTGCTCCTCATACCCCTCAAGGCCCTTCACCATCTTTGCTGCCCTCTTTTGGATGCTCTTTAAGAGCTTAATGTCTTTCTTGTATTGTGGCACCCAAAACTGCCCCCAGCACTGGAGGTGAGGCTGCTACAGTGCAAAGCAGAGCAGGACAAATCCCTCCCTTGCCCAGCTGGCAATGCTGTGCCTGATGTTCCCCAGGACACCCTTGGCTCTCCTGGCTGCCAGGGCACTGCTGACCCAGAATCAGCTTGCCATTGACCAGGACACCCAGATCCCTTCCTGTACCTCTGCTCTTAGCCTCTCATTCCCAGTCTGTACACACAACCAGGGTTGCTCTGATTCAGTTGCAAAATCTGGCACTTTCCCTTGTTGAACTTCGTATAGTTGGTGATTGCCCATCTCTAATTTGTTGAGGTCCCTCTGTGGGGCCTCTCTGCCTTAAAGGGAGTCAATAACTCCTCCAAACTTGGTATCCTAGGCAAACTTAGTATCCCTTTGAGTATGAAATCTTATTTTTAAACCAAAGTGTCAGAGTTCTATTTTTCTATAATTTTCCTTTCTTTAGTGACAAGAGTATACAAGAGTGTGATGGGAAATAGTAAGAGAAACAGAGAAATTCTGAATGGTTTTATAGCCGTGTAAAAAAAAAAAAAAAGGAAAAGGACAGCCCCCTTGATATAACTTCTTTTGAATATGTGTTTAAAGGCACATGCTGAAGTGTTTATAAAAATGAAAGTACTTAATCATGATATGTTTGAAAAAGGATAATTTTTACAGTCAGGCTGTGTGGAAGCATACATCTTGTATTTTCTGGGGATACATAAAATCAGGTCCAACCTCTGTCTTGTGTAGTCTGTTAACAAGTGATATGTGATATGATACTTGATATGATACTTGAATAAATAAAAAATATATGGTATTCAAATCAGTCTACTCCAGCTTAGCTTCAGTTTATCTTTGAGAGGTGTATATAATGCTATTGTACTGGCTGATAGGAAATTTTATACACACTGGCAATTTAACTACAGAAAAACTGCAAGATAGGATTATTCTTTTACTATTTTTAATGAAATTTAAAAGTGGCATTAAGAAATGTAAAGCAGTTAGTGCTGTACTTAAAATGATTATACCTGGAATGGACACGAGCTAGAAGCTTTATGGTTTAAGCCATAGTGGTTTGAATGTTACGTGCTGAAAACTACAATTAACAGCAGGAAGTTTTTATTTTATTAAAAGAAGATGTATGGGTTCCTTAAGAAGCATCGCATACAATGACAACACATTGTAAGGCAGTGCAGAATTTGAATGCAGTTAACCACAGAGGACATGGAGAATGTTTGAGTAGAAACTGGTTGAGTGTATGCAGGCTACACAGCAAGTATTAAGCTTGATAGTTCTCTGAACTACCTTGCCTGAGAAAGCAATGTACCAACTAAACATATTTCTTTCCAGCTGGTCCCACTTATAAGGGGAACAAAAGTCATAGTTGACAGTAACATTTATTGCTAATTGATGCAGATCACTCCTTTTGCAATTGGGGATTTCTCGGCCAAATTTTTAATGTTGAGATGTAGCTGTGGTTTACATGTGTAGTGCAGGGTTGTCAGGGCTATTATTGGCATTTGCTGATAATTTAGTCTTCAGGTTCCCTCTGACTTCTCCAGTATTCTAACTCTTTATGCACAATGGTTTTTTGTGACTCATTAAAACTGAGAAAAATTTCCTTGGAGTCCTGCTTCCTTGCATGCTGTCCATGTGCAGGAGGACAAAGGTATCAACTGAGAGGAGAAAAGCTGAGAATGTCAAGAAAGAGAAGAACAAAGGATTGGGGAATAAAGCCAAGACTGGCATATGGAAGAGGTAGGGGACAACATAAGGAAAATCCAGGCTATGGTTAAAAGCAGGTGAGAGTAGGGGAAGAAGGAAGAGATATGAGCTGATTAGGGAACATAAAAGTTTAATACTTGAAAACAGGGAAGAAAATAACTACCAGAAGAAGCAGGGGAAGAAATGTGGTAACAAAATCAGCACAGAGCCTAGAAATAAGAACAGCCTTTTGCAACAGCTGTAGGGTTCTTTTGCAAGCATGTCTTTGCACCAGTGATTCCTGTATCTTGATACTAATTTATTGGAAGAAGAGTGGAAGTGAAACATAGCAGTTACAAGTGTATTCTCCCATATGCTGGCATCATTGCAAAATTCCCTAAAGATAATTTCTGGGCAGTTAATTACCCTGAAGTGTTTGCTGCTGTTCTGTAGTCTCAATTGGGAGCCAGTAATGAGCTGTGTGCGTCTTTGTTTCTTTCAGACAACCTATCCCTGGCCAGTTTGCCAATCTGTTATCAGTGTTAAGCTTTTAAAAAAATAAATAGTTTTAAATATTTTTATGCAAATAATGTATTTATTTCAGTCAAAACTGCCTTTTTTTCTAATAGAATCTCTTCTGCTGAAGTGATAAAACCCATGGCAGTGAAATGACCAAACTCTGGCATTTAAAATGTTTCTGTTGATTTCCTTTTATTCCTGCTGTTTCTATGGAGTAGTCACTGTTGCTATGTATTTTTTCTCTTTGTGTTTGCCAGAACAGGACTAGCTGGGTCAACATGCTTGTGGTTTTAGTGGGCAGTAACATAATTGCTGCTTGATTAGAGGAGGTATTTCAGAAAGAGATTTCTGAGACAGAAAAATCCCTATAATATTTAAATTTCCCTAGCAATGGCATAATCATCAGTAATTAGCTAAAAAAGCTATGGTTAATTGTGATCAGGTAACAACCTTTATAATGGCAAAAAAAAAAGCAAGGATGGAAGTAAATCTAAACAATATTTGATATCATGGTATCCTGAACTTTGCTGCTGCTAAATGTGCACTTATGCATATCAATCTAAAGTCTCTAGTGCAATGGAGCAGTGATCCTTTAATAATTTTAATCAATATTATACATTCAGACAGGTTAAGTAGCTACCTGCCATAGCTGACTAAACTTGATGAAAAGAATCCCCTTTCAGTCTGTGTTCTCACGGGTGCACTCAGATGGATGCACTTTCACCTAAAAGGCATGCAGATGCCTGACAGCAAGCTTTTGGGAAGTGTTTTGAGTAATGAAAATTTTAACAGTTAATGGGCTGCTTTTCAAAGATGTGAGAGGAAGTGAAATGAGGAATGCATCACCAGCAAAAACTGGCATGTTATATCCTCTTGTCCCACTTTCTGTGTTAGGTTTGACTACTGAATTTTGGTCACATGTGGTGCCTTTTGTTTTTCTGAGAAATGTCGAATGTAACTTATAAACTAACAAAAGAGAGATATTGTGCTTCTTGGTTTTTTTCTTCACATGATGCAGAATTTCCAAGTCAGTCAGAACCCACAGCCTTGTGGTTCAGAATGTGCTGTAACATGAAACTGAATTTTGTCATCTCAAATATCATGTTGATGGAGAAAGTGCCTCAAGAAAATTCCTAATGGAACCAAGACAGAATGTGGTATAGAGAAGAAGAAGCTCAGAGGTGAGAAGAGCTGATTTGCACCATTAAGTGCCATTTTGGCTGAAGTCTGACCCCTGCGCTGGCACAGTTTCATTCCAGTGAAACCTCAGGGATGCCAAGAATTTCCTGCCAGCATAAAAAATTCATACTTCCATAGCTCATTTTAATGAAGGCTTCTGCATATACAGATTTGCCTCTGAATTACTAGAAATTACCATCTCTGAGAAGACATAAAATAAAAATATAGTACCTCAGAGCAGGAAATAGAGCTTTGAAAGCATGTCCAAGAAGAGTGCCTATAGCCCAGACTGTTTCAGTTATGCAGCAGGAGAAAAACTCAGCTGTTTGCACAAAGTCAAAGTTTTGCAGTAGAAATGACTGTGTATGATCAATTAGGAATAAAGGGGTTTAGGAGTATCAGCAAAGGAATTGAAACAAAAGCTCACTGCCACCCTTGCCAGTGTGCCATCCTGTGCCAAATATATAATGAACTTCTGGCAATACAGTGGCCACATAGTACCAAGATCATGGGCATCTGAGGATCCTTATTAAATTGTGAATACTCCACATCCACTGTTTATTATATGCCATTTGCTTTAGGCTTAGAAGATCATTAAAAAGCTACAGTGTGACCTTTAGAATTTTGAGAGGTATAATTTGCTACATAGCTTCAATATTTTGATAGTTTTTTCTCAAATGAGTTCTAAGCTTGGAAGTAACAGTAATATGGACAGGCTTGTTATGATGCATGTTAAAAAATATGTTGCCAGAAGCAGGTTAAAGAATGTGCTATAGTTTTATAGACTGAGTAAACACACAGAGTTCCTAGCTCCTATAAACCAAGAAATGACAGATAATTGTTTAGAAAGTCAGAAAAATTTGTGAAGATACAGCTTAACTGAAATTCTTTTTGAAGTGAGACCCTCACCATATATTATAACAGGAATAATTGGACACACTGGGAAAAGAAGTGTATATGCACTAACCATGGAGGCACCTCAGCATTAATCAGAAAAACTGAAACCACTGTCAAGGCTCAATCATGCTTTGATGAAGTGTGCTTCAGAAAATACTTGAAAAGAATAGCAATGCACGAGCCATGAAAGGAATCCTGAACTAACAATACAGAAGCAAAAGGTCAGCAAAAGCTTCCTACTGTTTGGAAACAGCTTTTGGAAATAGCAGTGTCCTGGTAAGAATGAAAGTGGCACATTGATGTGTTTTTATTCAGTGATGGTAATTAAAATGGAGACTTACATACCATCCTTGATGACAAAAACCATTATTTGCTTTACACAGTGTCTCTGCTCATGGTTGAGATAGCCATCCTTCCAAAGCCTGGCTCATGATACTGTCTTTAGTGGGGTTCACTTCTGTACTACTTTTTGCTAGCAATATCACCATTACTGATTTGGTGCTGAGCACAGGTTTTTTCCTTTATTTTTCTGCCCCCAAAATGTCACTAGGCACCATAACGTGTGACTTCATTTGCTACAAGTTATTTGATACTTACTGTGTCCTTGCCTGCTGATGGGATACTATTGATGCTTCTCATCTATGAACTATCAATTATTCATGTCCACCTAATGAAAACACCTCTCTGAGCTCACCTGAACACTGGTAGAAATCTTGTTGTAATTAAAATTTCTCGTTTGAATGGAAGATAGAAAGACAAACTGGGGAAAGAAACAGGTATGGAGTGATCATTAGAAGCAGATTTTAAGGGAAAGAAAATTAACATCAAATTTCACTTTCACAAATATTTAGTCTTCTTGCTGATGTATCCTTATGCAGTGAATGTGATCAAAGACATCACTGATGATGTTTCCTAGTAAGACAGTGAACAATTGAAAACTGCTGGACAAAGCAAGATTAAAATTAAGTTAATGAGTTGGTTAATTTGGATCAATGAAATTTTGACCTTTGAGCTGAGAGACAGAAAAATAAAGGAGCTGATGTGAGTTGAAGATTCAGTACAGTCATACAATCAGTTCCATAACTCCATCTCTAAACTTAAGAAACACAAAGAACTCCTAAAATGCTGGTAGGGACAATATTTGGTAGCAAATGTTTATCAAAATTATTATCACTTGAGGTTACCTAGGTTTTGCAGAGATAAAACTATAATAGCTAATGATTGGACCTGTACAAATTTAAATCTAAAGATACTTAAATAAACAGATTATTTTGTTCTCTGTCCAGGGTCAGAACAAGACAAATAAATTATCTTGTGAAGATCTTTGTAACAGAAATAAGTTGAAGGTATATCTTGAGAAGACTGCTACTGCAGAAGTAGGGTTATGACTAAGAGATGACAGCATGGAGGAAAGCCATGCAATGAGTTCAGTTTTTGGGTAGACATGTGACTAGAATATCCTCTTATCTGAAGTAAGATGCACTTGTTCCTAATGACTAGAAAGACACCTGAGTGTGAAGGCTGTAAGCAAATGAAGTTTTAATTTCAACTGATTCTGTAAGTTTCTGATTGTTCTCTTTATTTTAACTTGTCTCACCAAAACAGAAAGCATGAGAGACAGGGCAAAAGGTATGTGAATGTGCTCCTGAAACTACACAGTCTCATGTAACATAAAATTTTTGTGTATTTATGTTAGGAAGACTTACCAGGCAGAAGCTGTGCCTGAGGAATCAGAAGCACATTGTTTGATGTTCCTGAAAACTTTCCTTTATGAAGCCCTTGTGCAGTTTGAAGGTAAGAGGTATGCAGTTACTCTTAGAGATAAAGATGTTAAAGACATTGGGAGTGCATTTTACTCTTTATGCCTTAAAATGTCACAAGGAATGAAGTGTGTGGGGAATGATAATGTTGTAATGCTGCACTTTAACATTATATAATGAGACTATCAGTGTATAACATTCCTCCCTACCTCTCTTCAATTCTTCTAGGATATTTGAGAAATACAGCTGGTGGATTTTTCCCCATGGATGGGTCTCTATTCTGGAAATGTAACAGTGTGAAAAAGCATCAATTCTTTCTTAAAGCACACTAGATGATTTTTAGTATAAATTATTATCTTATTCAGAGTACTTAAGGAATATTACCATTTCTTTTCCATCACAGGCAATGTAGACTTGTTTAGCAATGACAAGGGATAATATGGGAATTTCTAACTTTCTAAAACTTCAGCAATGAACATGAAAGAAAATATCAGTTGGTTCCCTATCCGCTTATGCTATCTGTAATATTACTCCACAGCTAAGAAATACTTCCCTCCCCAGCATTCTTCCTATCCCCAGCCATCTGGAAGATGGAGAAATCGTGATAGTTGCACTGATAGCCAGAGGGGCTACAGGTTTGTAGTTTTTATGTTCTGTGCAAAGGCTTTCAGCACATCACAGTTGTGTATTTCCTTACAGAGAGGGAGTAATGTTCTTTTCTGTTTTATTTTGCTAAGAATTTTTGGTGCCATTTGAAACCTCTGGAGAAAAATATGTTCCTCTCTCATTAAGAAGATGTCCCACTGCCTTGAATATGGTAGCAGGAATTGAAATGTTAGGAAACTTCCTGCAGCATCAACAGAGAACAAGTATGTCTTTGGATCTATGTTACTTGGAATTCTATACAGCTTTTATCATGTGAAAATGAGATTGCCTCCAGTTACCCTAATATAGCATTGGTAGACATAAATGCTAATTACATTACCATGAAAATGCTTTTCCTTATTTTCTGAAGGAGATGGTGCAAGTGTTAAGGAATTGTCCTGAACTGTGCTTTACATCCTGTAAAACCATAACAACCATACTGTTCATCTGTCTGTAGTTTTGTTTATAATGGTTTAGAGATTCCCTCATTCTTTAGATGTTTCTGTATTGGTGGAAAAAAATGCAAGTAATTATGGACAACATATTGGATGAAGTTGGGTGAGGAAGGAAAAATGGTAAGGCAGCTTCTACTCTACTTGAATATGTTTCTTCCAACAAATCCAAGAGAGACAAAAGTTTTTACTGAAGGCATAGATAAAAAATCTATGATAACTTACTGGTCAACTAAAAAATAATAGAGTTTTTTTTAGTACAGATAGTGAAAATGATGCTTACTAATAGAGTTTTCATAAACACCTTAAAATATGAGTTGTAGGATTGAGATTTTTTCCCAGTTTTCTTTTTGTTTTGTTTTGTTTTGTTCTAAAAGAGAAACAATTTGGCCATGAGAAATCATGCAGAGCAATATCTGTGTTAAATTTTTGTTGTTTTTCAGGTAGCCTCTGACTGTATAAAGCAAAAGATAGATATGACTCTAAGTTTAAAATCAAGCTTTCCTTGACAATCAAGCTTTCTTTGACAAAATCAGTACACAGTACATGCTTTAGGGTGAACTGCAATATTTAATCTCTGTACACACTCTAGTCTTTGCTAAAAGATACAACCAGTTATGGCTAGACTGTGATGGTTCGTGACTTACTGGGAGAAACATTTCTTAGATGATGACGTTTTATGACTTTATGATGAGTTGGGTTTTCCAGGATTCTGTAGGAAGTGCAGAAGTCTTAGTAATGTGTGTATAGTGATGAGGACCTTCACTTTCTAGATGCCAGGCTGTCAGAAGCTTGCATGTGGACATTTTGTGCTTAGTCTGGGAAAATGCAATGTTTGAAATGGCAGTGTCCAGGCTGATGTTAACAGTGAGCCAGAATTGTGCATTTTCAGGGAAAGGGGGTTGACGATCAGGTCTCAGTGTCTGGTGAAGTTGTCCTTCTGTGTGAAGGCTGCTGGCAGTGTTATCTTGTAGTATTTGTAAATTTGTGCTCTTAGAAAGTTAACTGTGTCCAAATTGAGTTTGAATTGGGATACACTAGTTAGTTATCAGACTAAAAAGCTTTCTTTATGGCCTGCAGCCAAGTCTAACAGGCGAATGAAGGTAAAAATTTTTTGTGTCACTAGTTAATCAATCTATTTACATTTCTAGAGCTTTTACTCCTTCTTCAGTGGACTATGTATTTAACAGCTTCAAGAAACTGGTAACCAGACATTAAACATGTGGAACTATCATCTGAGGAGCTTTCTGGAGAAAGGGTGTTGTGCATCTTTAGTGTTCAACCTACCCAGCAGCAGGAGAATGCAACGCTCTGTCACCCCATTTTCTCAGCTTCCTCAGCAGTGTGCTGTTGGCTTCCAAGCCTTAATCCTCTGCTGACAGATGCACAGAACCTGTGCCAAAAGAATATAATATGATGTAGTCAGGTTGGGGCATAATGTGTGAGGACAAGATCCTGGATATAGCACTCCTTCAGCCTTCTTAGCTGTTGGAGTTCCTCTCTCCTGTAAGTTTCTGACAATGTTATTTCATGTGCATGCAGGAATAGGCAACAGGAAAAGAGCCAATAATTTAGGAACTAGATGTTACTTCTCTAGGTCTTTCCCAGAATATATCAAAAGCATGTTACATATTAAAAGCTGCTTCTTTCTGCACCACAAATATCTTCTTGTCTTCTTGTCTTTATCCTTCCAAAGCCAATGTGAAGTAATAAAGCATTAATATGAAATGTCAGAAAGAAACAAAGGAACACTGAAGATGACATACCTATGTCTCTTGCAGTAAAGGCAAGATTAGGGTGGTGTATGACCCAAGATCTGAATATATTCATGAAATATGTTCATATACTCCATGAAATAGGCTATTGAGCAGAGTCATGGTGGCTGCAGTTTTACCAGGTAAAGTGTGCTACTAGTGCTTATTAAAAAAAAATGTTTGTACTTGTTTGTCATATATATATATATATATATATGTATATATATAATATTACACATATATAAAATTTTCTCCATTGCATGAGCTCTTTCAAACTGGGATGACAGGTAGAGAAGAGGCACCTTATTAATATGCATTGACACATTAATATAGCAATAGAAGTCGAGGGGATAAGGTTTGGATACAAACCCTAAATGTTCTTCCCTGCATATCTTGAGATAGTTGTGCCACAGGAAAAATCAAATCCAAATTTTAATTGAGCGGAATGATCCAACCAATAAGATGCCCACTGTGAGTGGGCAAGGGGAAACACAGTTAAGTCTGACGTGTTTCAAATCAGACATATTTGGGGCTCTGGAAGGGAAAGTACCATGAAATGACAGGATTTCAATTATTGCGACATAAGTAACAGCCTTGTTTAATCAAATGGCCAAGCAGGAATACTATATATTATGAAAGAAAACTGTGGAAGAGATAGGAGGTTTTTAAGCAAGTTGGAGTACTATGCAAATTAAAGACCCTGCAGAGATTGTGAAGTAAAAGATTTCAGTGTTTAGGGCTTTTCTCACCCAAATGATGGATTGCAGTGAGGGACTGTTGAGCGGGCAGAGGAAAGGAGCAAATAAAGCAAAGACTGTAAAAATATTATCTTAAGTTTAAGAATTTTGACTGCTTTTTAACTAAATGCAAAGCTACAGAAATGGTCATTCAGAAGGAATTATCCTCAAGAGGAATACACCAGAATGTCAAGCTCAAAGTTAGTAAAGTTTGTGTATTACTGCCTTAATATGATGTTTTTTCATTTATTCAAAGAAAGTGCTTAATTATCTGGAGAAAAATGTCCTATCATTTAGTTAACACAAATATGATGCTTCATAAATCCATTCAAGCAATTTTTTCTGAGGAAGGGAATTAATTATTATCCTTTTATTTAGAAAATATTTCCATTATCAAAAAAATGCTAAACATAACTGTGCTTGAAAGAGATATATTTCAACAATAGTAGAGAAGATTAAAATGTGATGAATATGAAAGCAATTTGACAAAAAGTTCTCTAAACTGATAAATTTCAGGCTGATGCTGATTCTTTTTCTTCATTTCCACTTGTCCTTGAAAAACATGAAGTTGCTGTATTAATTCATCACCTAGTATTTTCAGATTGATTAGGTAATAACAACTTTGGATCCTACTGGTGCATTGTTTAGACTATCAGTAAATAAGTAATTCATCTCACTTGAGGGCTTCTCCTTCTGGTTTAGTAAATGAATACTGAAACAGCGCAGTGTTTTTCAGAGCACAAGGTTTTAATCAGAACTGTAATGCTGATAATATCTAGAAAGGGTTTAATTGTAGTGTGTTGTGATGATTTAATTTTGGTTGCACAACAAAAGCAGTCCCTTATGGAGTCATAACAGCAGAATTATTTAGTTCATACAGTCAAAGTTTTCACAGCTGTAAGCTTGGGGAAAGAAAGTAAGAGGTTGAACATTGGTTTGTTACTCCAATAAGGCTGCATTTAAAAGCTTCTCCAGTATAGGCACTTATTCCTGTCTCCATATCTTGCTGCTATCAGCCACATGCATGATATAAACACCTCATAGGTTTCCCCATCTTGACAGTAATCTTTTGGCCGTATCTTTTGGAGATTTATGGCAAAACAGAATCACAAATCACAGAAATTACGCTATTTTTTTAAATTTTATTTTATTGAGATAATAGCAATAAGTGTGGAACAAGACATTTATGACTGACATAATGATAGAGTTTAGAGATGTTTAGAACCTGCCATGATAGTAAATACCTTGAGAAGGGGCACAACCAAGCTCAGTATAGAGGAGCATGAATGGGTGATGGTAAGACACAGGGGGTGGGCTGGAACTGCTTATGGCTACGATTAACCTACCAGTGGTCAGCTAAAACAATGCAGACCTGCAGCTGGACAAAACATCTCTGAAGGGTGACAGAGAGAACAAAGAAATAGCATCTGAAAATTGTAAAATGTATTTATTATGACTGTAATGACAAGGAATTGCAGACAAGTAAAGAAAAATATGTTTAAAAATCTTGATAACCATATAGAAGTGACTCTAAATGGATTCTAGGTTAGGAAGAAATCATCATATTTGGGTAAGAGATCAAAATGATATTACTAACTGTGAAGTGTACCAGATGTTGACATCTTGCCATACAGTCCCGAACCCCCACCAGACTGAAGTCTCCAAATTTAGAAGCCAGAGAAGCAGCAGAAGGGCAAGCATAACATTAAGAAAAAAGTGGAAACTGTAAGGTGTGTGTGTGTAACAATCTCAATCCAGTGATTTCTGAAGTTATGAGGTGTGCTATTGTATTTAATTTCATGGAGCACTGATTACATGCAAGTCTGATTTGGTATGGCAAATTACTGGGAGGAAAAACCAGCATGAAGGAAACAAGCAACTCTATTCCTCAAGAAGGTTTCAGTTTGAGCAGGGTTCTATATATAGGGGTAAAAATTTTTCTTCTAATTTTGGTGCTATTGTCTTTTGTACTGAAAATTTTTCAATGCTGTAACAGACAGCTCTTCCACCTTTGAATGTCTCTGTGAAGATAACTGCTAAAACTCACTTTCATTGTTCTTGAGGGCTGGAATCCTTTTTCAGCATTGTTACGTGCTCTTAAGAGAGCAAAAATATCTTGAAGTATTCATAAAAGGGAGCAGTTTCTGACTGCTCCTTACTTCCAAACACAGTGGAAACAGTTTGTTATCTACACAGTAGCAGCAACCTCACTTTTTGTGAGGCTTCATAAATTTCTCGAGTTTATAGCAGTGTTGTTATTAAACATGAGGAAGAACAGAATGATCCTTCTTTATATTATTATATTTTTAAAAGTATATGTTTCAAATAACAGGCACAATATTATCTTCTTCACTTGTTCAGCCAGGGAGTGCCAGGAAGAGTCAAACCCTAGCACCAAACAAAAGGCGAGGTTGAAAAATCATTGCAGTTTTTGTAATGCCAGCACATATTGATGACAAATTCTGTTGATGTCACGTCTGGAAAAGTAAATTATGGCATGTTCCACTAAATAAGTTTGTACTGATTTTGGCTGGGATACAGTCAGTTGTACCCCAATTAATGATGGCTAATGTGGGGCTGTGTTTTGGATTTTTGCTGAGCACAGCGATGATAATAGAGATGTTTTTGTTAATGCTGAGCAGGGCTTACACAGATCCAAGGCCTTTTCTGCTTTTCACAATGCCATGCTCCTGAGGGGGGCTGGGGATGCTTGGGAAGCTGGAGGAGACACAGCTGGGATGGATGATTCCAGCTGACCAAAGGGATACTCTGTACCATATGACATCATTTTGGATGATGGCATTTGTCTTCCCAAGTCACCATTAGATGTGATGGGCCTCTGCTCTCCTGGAGATGGCTGAATACCTGTCTGGTCATGGAAAGTAGTGAATTAATTACGTTTTTTGCATTGCTTGTGTGCACAGCTTTTGCTTTTCCCATTAATCTGTCTTTATCTCAACCCAGGAGTTTCCTACCTTTTAGCCTTTCAATTCTCTTCTTGATACTGCTGGTGGGGGAGCGGGCCAGTGATGGCTGTCTGGGGCTTGGCTGCTGGCTGGTATTAAAGCATGACAACATTTCCATGATGAAATGGAACCATCTGTACACTTATACATACATGAAGTCACTGTAACACAGAGAAAGTCAAATTAGGTGAATTAATTCCAAAATTCATATGGGATAATTAGAAAATTTGTATGACTCATAAATGAGCAGCAAGGGAAAAACAAGGATCATCTCCTTTGGAGAGCACAGGGAGCATTTTAATTAAAACAATAAACTTTATAGAATAGATTGGAGATAGCACTTTAACATACTAATACCTAGGTGTGAAGGCTGCACAATAATTTAAAGGTGGCAGTTTCGATTTAGTATAACTCTTTGCACAAAGAGATAGTGAAGAGAGTAATCAATTATGTAGTGCTGAGGGTTACCAAACAAGGCTGAAGTGACAGCAAAAGGCAATGAATGCACAGTGGAAAAGGCAAGTTTGCAAATTTAAAGGCTTAGATGCAAGAGCAAGAAACTGAGTAATGGTGCATGCAGTAACGAAAATCAGATGCTGCTGACATAATGCCTCTTGATCTTTGTGCCACTGAACATTGATACTGATGCTGAGTGCTTATTTGTAATGATGGCCTCAATTGCCACAAGGAGGAAGGGAAGGTTTGGTATAGCTACATTGCTTTTTGAAACACGCGCATTACATACTTTTTATAACATGTGCATTAAGTTATCATGAACACCACTAATTATTAATTCAGGAGTGAGATAGGAATTTAAAAAAAGCTGGTGATTATTGCTGTGATTTAGTATCAAATGCAGTGGTTGATTAGGTGCTATATATGTGAGAGGCTAAACGAGTGGTTATATTAAAAAACTGGAAATAGCTACACAAATTCCTTTTTTTAGTACAAGGTGGGTGAAAGCATCTAATCTTTCTTGTAGACTAATCACAGAAAAACCTTTACTGGAACAGCAGCAGCAGCAAAAAAAAGGCTTAATATTTCTTACATTTCTCTGATGGAGAAGAAAGCAAGTGAAGGGTGGGAGAAAGACTGAAAAATTGTGTGCACTTTAAATCAAGGCGGAGAGTGAGGAAATAGTCCTTGCAAGCTGACTTTGCTCTTCAGTTGCCTAATGCTCTTCCTCATGTATTGATGCTTTGGTGCCATCAGAGCTGGCCTCTATTTACTTGTGTTTTGCAAGGTTTCGTCTTTTTGCTCTTCAGCATCAGTTGATTATGAAGAAACCAACATGACTGGGGTAAAAGCAGATGGTATGTATTTATTTCTAGGACAGACACAGATGCATGATAAAGATTCTAAAGAAGAGAAGCAAGTGTATTTTGCCGGCTTGCTGCATCAAGAAGAAGGTCTTATATATGGAGGGTATATATACTTGAGTCTCACCAGTGGCTCCCGTTGTTACCCAAGAAGACAGGGTAGGAGAATTTCTGATGATTTGTGCAATGCAGATTTAGAGAAATTATTGGAGGCTCACATGGTTCTGAGAGCTGCAACGTCACTTCAGATGGACAGAGACATAATCAGTTACATTTGGAAAGAGGAACCAACAGTGAAGAATGAGCAGCTTCATTCAGTACTAATAAAACATACCAAAAAGGAAAAGCATGCTATGTATTGAAGAAATTGCTTGCATAGCTTTAACAGGCACAGTATTGTCTGCTGAGTCATGTGGAGCTCCATTTCAAGATTCATTAACCTCAGAGCTTACATATATCTAGTTCAACAAGCTAATCTAAGTGGGTGAAATCCCTCTATAAGCATTAAGCTCCTGATTTAACATTTCTGCTCATAGCACAGGTGCATGTTCACACATCCAGAACACCCAGGCTGCTTTAAATAGCTTATCTTTCAATCAGAAGTTAAGAAAATCTGCCTCTGTCATTTGGTTGTATTGTAGAAGCTAAAGAAAAGTACTTCTGTCAGTATTAAGGGTGTCCCACTTTTGAATGTGTTGGAGATTATCCTCTTGTATTGCTTCTACACACTGTTGCAGAAGAAAAGTAGCTTTAGCTGAGGCTTAAGCAAAAATCTTTGATTCCCCCAGAGTACGTGTTTAGCTAGATCTTTTAAAAAATGACATACTGACTCTTTCCACTTCTCATGTAACATTAAAAATGAGGCATATGTACTTTAAAATGAAACCCAAACATTAGAGCTAAAAGTAAAAGGAAGTTCCCTAATAGGCTGTCTATGAACAGAAAAGAAATGGGCAGTAATAAATATTTTAAAATTATGTAGTAGCAATAAGCTGTTAAGGAAAAGGGTCTGTCTTTGCACTATTTCTTCCAGTTGTACTAGCTCTTCAGTCTTACTCTCATTTGTGAAAATGTTGTTTTTGTTCATATGCACATATGGGTGTCTCAGAACATGTGTCCAACACTGAATACATTGACTGGATAAATGTTATGTTAGAGAGCTAAATCTAGAGAAACAATTCCAATTTGCTGTTATCTAGATGACCATTGCTTACACCAATGTAGGTAATTTCTGAGGATGAAGAATTTGCTTGAATTTTTTTTACCACCACTGATAATGATACCAATAATGAGGCAAATGTTTAAAGTGGCAAACGGAGCAAGAGTATAAACTGAAATCAGGGAGATACAGGTGGAAAATGACTGTTGCTAAATTTTCTGATGGCAAAGTTCAAGAAGTTTCACTTATGATGTGTTAAGAACAAGAAATTTGACTCTTGGCTGTTGTATCACGGGCCGGGAGGGTGGCACAGGCCGGCTCCCCCCCGGACCGGGTCCCTGGTTCTTGTAAATCCCACCGGATCCGGGGCGAGCGGCCCCCGAGGTTCTGCGGCATGGCGGCAGTCTTCTAACCACGTCAATTCAAGCAGGAATATAGTGATACGAAGGAAGAACTGGACTGCATCTCTGTTCTACTAGGGATGTTTATTTGGGGTAACGGGAAAAGGGGTGCAGGGAAGGAGAAGGGGGAAGGGAGACAAGGCAGGGAGGGGATGCTAGCAGCCCAGAGATGGAAAGACCACGAGGTAATCCAGGCTCTGCCTTTTAAGGGGAAGGAGAGGGGGCAGGGGCTGGCTCTCTCTGAGCCAGTCCCAGGAGGACAAAGGGAAGATGGGCAGGAGGGTACACACCAATAGGTTTTGAGGTACAGCAGAGCATATTTCAAAATGAACCAATGGTATACAGAGCAGAGGCACAAAGGAGCACATGGAATCCTAAAACCCACGTTGCTACACTTGGCTGGTCTCAAACAGAAGCTGCCATTCACAGTGTTCAAGTATTCTGTGCTGAGATGATATGAACTGGCACTGTGATCCAGATATCCAGCTTTGCATGGTAGAAGGTCTTGAATTTGATTTGAAATCATGCTTATCAGTGGGACATTGAAAGTATTTGCTATGGCTTTGTACTGCAAAAAGTATTTTACTACCTTACAGCTTTTTTCATTTAACTTTGACAAAGTTTCTCTTTCTGGGAGAAAAGAGAAACTGTAGGAAAACTGGGAGAGCATTAATGAATGGTCAACATTTAAAACATCCCAATGGATTTATAATCCTGGCTGCCAGGCCCTGTCATGACCCACCCTGGCAAGTCCCTGGCATTCCAAGTCCCAGGGAGCCACAGACCCTGCAGTGTCTTGGCACTGGAGAGCATAGGATATGCCTTTGCTGGTATAGGGAGGCTATTGACTAGGAAGGCAATTGTGTGGAGTTCAAGCTCACTAGGAGTGCAGCTTCTGCATCAGTACATCATCTGTTCAGCAGATTTAAGTGGTTGCTCAGTAGCTTTCATAGTGCCAAGCCCTTTGATTTCGAATTTTGACTTTTTTCCCCAACATTTATAATTCAGTAAGGTGGGTCACAATCCTATGTTGAGATTGACCTACATTTAATCTGAGGATGAGAAATTTCAAAGCATGCTATTGATTGCATAACCACATCTGAGGAAAGCACCATAATCACATGCATTTATTAGTCAATCACAGATCCAGAATAATTAATCATAACTTGATTTATAATGCCGTGGGCTGGCTTTGTGTAGTGTTTTAGACTTCACATTACTTTGTATCAGAAATTTACACCTTTTATTAGCATTATTGGACTTTCACTCTATATAAAAGAAAATGCCTGCAGGTTATGAACAACAAGGCTGTGGAAGACTGAATCCATATTATATTCCTCTGAGACTCTGTATCAAGAGAGATTTTGCTGAATGTGAAGAAAAGTCATTTCACATAGTAGTGCTGGCACCAAGCCCAGTTTCTTTATGGAGGTAAGATAAATGAAAATCAAGGTAAAGATATATTTATTTGATCATATAGCTTTTCTTCCCCCCCTTTTTCCCTCCTCTATATCAGCTTCTAAATAAAGTTATTAAAGATAATTCCAGCCCCTTTACTAAACCAGATTGTATTTGAAGGAAAAGCGGTCTATGCTCCTGGGAGCAATTTGCTATTCTAAAATGGCTTTCTCTGAAGTGTTTATTGAAATGGAGAAATTATTCCCCATATTCTTTCCATCTGGAATGGAAAGCTACTCTAATACAGTGAATGATCCAAGGAAATGAAAAGTTCAGAGCAAAAGAGTTTTTGATGAAAGCGTGGGAGACAGGCTCAAGAAGCAGACAGTAAAATCAGTTGAAGAAATGGGAACATGAAGTGCAAGTGTATGAAGAGTGAGTGATGACCACATTTTTCATTGGCAGAGTAATGATGACAATTTGAAAGTTGTTTAGGCAAGTGACATGCCACAATTTAGGTACTTTTATGTTGACCTTTTGTGGATCAACTTCTTGGAGAGTATCAGCTTCCTCCACTTCTTAAGAATCAATGATAGGGGAGTGACACTTAAATTCTGCTGAGTGAGTTCAGGAAAAATGATAAATAACAAAGTTTTCCTTATGTGATATTTTGAGATCTGTGATATTTTCAGATATCACCTTCTGTATAAAGAAAAATGCTCAATCCTCTCCAAGATTCCATTAACTTTCAGTTTTCCAACTTTGAAGTTGAAACTGGGACTATGTCTAGGTGAGCAAGGTCTCCTGGATCTGCTGCTGTGCAGGACAAGAGTGGAGATTGTACCCTAAGACTGCTCTACCCAATGTCTTTTCTATCCACCGTATTTGTCCTATGGCAAATGAGAATTTAGTGCTTATGGAGTACTTCACCTAAGAAAGAAATGTAGGCTCAGGAATGTTATAATCTTGGGGATTTCTTTGTATTACCTTTCTTTCAAGACTTAACTAGGAGCAACAAAGGATAGATACAGATTTTGGAGGTCTCTATTTATAAACATCATTTTGCACTCCTACCGAGCATCCTGGGAAAGCTGAAATATTGCGAGACATTGGTGAGATAATCTTCCCTCACCTGAAACTTCAAAAGGAAAATCAAATAACTTGACAGACATTTTTTTTTTTTCTTCCCAATACATTTAGCAGGAAGATAAAGAAGCTAGTGAATATTCTGTTTCCAAAGTATTTCTACAATTCTTCTCTATGGCTCATCTGCAAGGCAAGCTCTCACTCAGACTTTGTGTCTGTCATGCCCCATATCCTCTGACTGGCCCTACCTTTTATCCAAAGTGTCACTTGCACTGAGGGGCAGCTGGTCACACATGCTCATCTCGCTTCTGTTCTTTAAGCTCTGTTGATCACTGTCTGGCTGTGGCCAAGCTCAGCTACCTGCTTGGACAGCCTTCACAGCCCTGCTCTTCAGTTATTCTTTTTTAGTAACACCTGCTGTAATGTGTAAGATAAAAGTCATGTGCCTCTACCAAAGAAAAACCTACCCCAAAGAAGCCTCAGTTCCTCCAAATTATGTCTCTTGAACAGGCTGCTTTTCAGTTTGATTTTTTGTCTTCCATGTCTGCAACATGTATTGGAGACTAGGGCAAATATTAATCCTAGGCACATTTGGGCATACTTAATTGGCTCAGATGTTCATGTATCTTTACAATCATAAAGGTTATTGACAATTTCTTTTTAAGTTGTTAGAACTGACATTCCCTCAAACTCTTTAAACAAAGCTGTAATTGCATGTTTCAGATCTGCTCTTTAGTCTTATTCCTTTCCCTTTCATGACATCATGACCACCTTAATCGATTTTCCTCCCTGTGACTCTGTATAGGACTTCTTCTCTCCTAGGCTTATATCTAACATTTTTTAATGTCTCTTGGGAAAACAAATAAGGATGTTTCTAAACTTTTAAGAAGACTAGTCATGTCACAATGGATGTTTATAAGGTATGATCATCACTTTTAGAACAGGATCATATACTATTTGGGAAAAATGTTTAAAAAGAAAAAAAACAGGAGATAGGCAGGGGCTTGCTTTTAGCAGTAGATTAATGAAGGTAAAAACTATTTTAGAAATAAGGCTGAACAAAATGACATCAGACATTGGCTTTTGTGCTCATGGAAATTAAATAAATTCTTTGCAATTTTACAGGACAAGAATGGCTTATTATTTGCTTTTTTCCCCCTGAATCAAAACTTGACTATTGCTACCTTAACTGATTTTTTGAAGTGTAAATATTACTGGAATGTAAGGGTTACATTAGCTTTCTCTTTTGCCTAATGCAAAGTGTAATGGAAGGAACAAGTAACACAACTTTTAAATATTGTGCTGCTGTTGGCATGGTGCTATCAACATCAAGAGATAATAGGTCTGTTCTCTTCATATTTAAGATCATAGACTAATTATATCTGGTTAAGGTTACTGCTTTCTTGATTATTTCATTGATTTAAGCATTATCTGCACAATAAGTTGTGTTAGGAATTTCTTCAGGTGTAGAAAAAAAAAGCATTGTTAAACTTAAATGGGAAAGATGTTTCTTTAGAAATACAAACTTAATTTCCTCTTTTCTTGTTAAAAAGGAAAAAAAAAAGGAAAAGTAGCTTTTGAGATGTCTCAGAATAGTAAGGAAAACCCAGGGGAAGAGTGTGAAAAACTTAGTTGTTCACGGGAAATAATTAAGCCAGAAGTCTTAATAAAGGTTGTAATTAAAGACCCCAACACTTTAGATTAGACAGTTTTTAATGACATTTGGACTGCATCAATTGTTGTTATGCATGACTGCAGCATCAGTAACACATGGTTAGTTGTATATTTTGCCTAAAATACAAATGGTTAATAATGTTTTTGAGCAAAATCAGGAAAATTTAAGTAACCCCAAGTGTGTTTATGTGTCTGTGTGTCAAGGCTCAGTGGAAGTTGGCTGAAGACAATTGTGTCCTCTTGCCCTCTCTTTCAGTCAGTATCTTGTTGTTCACTGTCACGGTGACAAATGAAAACATTTCATGGCAGCAACTGTCAAAAGCCCTCTTGTGAGCTCTGCATTTTCTTTCTCTTTCTCTGTCAGGAGCTGCCATGAAATATGACTTCATATCAGTAAGCTACAACTTCATAATCAAATAGGCTAGCTGTTAGTCACTGGCTGGTGGCCATTTAGGTGGTGAATAATGGGCTTTACTTACCCATTTTTCACTGAAAGAGGAAATAAGTCTCTCTTTATAGGCTACCTCATATTACAAACATGGAATATTTATCTGTGACATAAGAGCCTATTCAAACAGTGTGGTGTCAAACTTGCTATAAATGGATGTGCTGGCTGATACATAAAAATGTGCTTGGTCTGTATCCTGCTGGCTATGAAGGTTCCAGCAACTTTGTCTTTCCTGGCATCCATGTCACTTAGAAAAGGAATGTATGCACATATATTACTGCATATGGTACTGCTCTCAATAATTAGCAGCCACCTACAACCAATTGTTTTTCTTCCATTTCTTTCACCTGATCCTGTAACTTCTCTTACCTGGCTACACAGGATCTTCATTTACTGGAAAGCAAGTAATTGCATTTTGGGTCATAAGTAAGCAGTGGTGCTGGGTTGGAAGTATAAATTTGAAGTGGTGCATAAAATTCTTCAGGGAATGAAAGATGTGTGTCCAGCACTAGGGATAGTGTTAGTACTTAAAAGAAATCACTGATGAAACTTCCTGGGAAGTAAATTGGTATGTTGTCCAGAGCAGGAAATAGAAACGAGTATATAAACAACGTAAAGAAAGAAAAAAAGACATCTGGAAATTGTGTAACTCATTTTTTTGTAATCACTTTTCTCTCCTAATGAACACCTAGTGAAAATCCATGTGTGTTGTATTTTCTTGATGGTCACCAAAGTGAGTAAACTATTGTAATGAATGAAGAGTAATTTGATATCAGCTGGTGTTGTTAGGTCATTATTGATCATCCACTCTCAAGGCTAAAAAGTTTTGGAGCAGAATTCACTCTGTCAGATTTGTCCTTCTGCTCTCCCTTGCTAGTTCCTCTTAGCCATGGAAGAGCTGAATCTTCAGCAGAGGGCGACAAAGATAGTTAAGGAACTGGAGCATCACTTTTAAGAAGACAAGCTGGGAAAGTTTGGCCTGCTCAAACTCAAGAGAAGATGACTGAGAGTCATGTAAGTACTTGAAGGGATGGTGTTGAGAGGATGCAGCCAAGCTCTTCTCAGCTGTGCCAAACAATAAGACAAGAGACAACAGGCAGAAACTGATTCATGGGAAGTTCCACCTGAATATGAGCAGGAAATTCTTTACTGTGCAGGTGACTGTGCACTGGAGCAGATTGCCCAGAGAGGTTGTAGAGTTTCCCTCACTGGAGATATCAAAGAACTGTCTGGATGCAATTCTGTGTGATGTGCTCTAGGATTACCCTGCCTCAGCAGGAAGGTTGGAGAAGATGACTCGTGGTCCCCTTCCAACCTGACACATTCCATGATTCTGTGATTCTGTGAAGATAAAAGGGAGAGTGGATCTTTTGACAATAATGCAAAATAAAGTGTCTAGTAGTTCTCTGCCCTTCAAATTAATGTTTGGGTTTCTTAATTTTATTTCCTTTTAGACTTATTTGCACTATATGTTACTTGCCAAAAGCTGATTTCTGCAAAATGGACCCAACATAATATCACATCTGACCTTGTTTCAATTTTGACTAAAGTCCTGGCAGTCTTCAAATCACTATTTACATAATTTTGGTGTTTCCTTTTAACAGCAGTGTTGGGATATTATTTGTTCTTGTATGATCCCACAAAGAGGTTCAACATTTATTTCATATCCCAATCTGCCTTGTCAATGGAAAGGCAATATTCTAGCCAAACTATCAAACCAAAATTTTATAGTAGGATAATTTTACTCAATTTTAAAAACATCTTTTATATCCTGTGTATAAACTTAACATTATCTCCTTTCTTCATGTCTTCTATTAATCCCCAATGAAAAGCTGCTCACGAATCTCATACGGTAAAGCAAGCTAGTCTTAGCCTCTTTGGGGTAAATTCAAAATCTGCAAGTTTCAATCTCTAATCCCTGTAAAAAATGAACACAATAAATATTACCTTTGCTGCTGGTCATGCCATAATTTCAACAGGTATAATTTCTACAAACCTTTCCCATTCAGAATATACTGGTCCTATGATACTGTGCTAAAGTAATCTCTAATTAACAGTACAGACCCCAAACTGATCAGCAAAACCAGAATGGCAGCAGACAAGACAGCATCAGCTGGAGCTCTGCCACACTGATGCCTGGTGATTTTTTGTCTTTTTCTTTTATGTATCTTTTATATATTCTCTTTATTCTTAGCATATATATTTGTAGTTTTTGTAGCCTAATATTGTAACTTAGTTCCAGTATTTTTCTAGGCAGGAAAACAAAATATTCTAAAAGTCTCCCAGCTGTAAGCCAGAAGCCACTACGCTATCTTGTTTCTCCATGGAAACCAAAGTTCAAATGAAGGTTGAAACCAGCTCTCTGAGACATATTTTTGTAAACAGGGTTCAAGCCTCATCTGAGGGGGGGAGCTTTAGAAGTCGCCAGAATAGGGGGGACATTACTTCATCTATTAAGTTTCTTATTGGGGAATCTTTGTCAGATATGCCAGTTTCAAAGGTCTGTAAAAGTTGTAGACGTGTCAAGCACAGTGTGCATCTTCTGCATTTTCCACCTGGATGAACTGTGCACCTAAGGATTCTTATTAAATACCAAGGTAAAACCCCTTTCGTCTCTTTAACCATGTCTGGCTCATAATTCTAAGACCAAAGAAAAGGCATCAGTACATCATCAGTCTCTAGGCTGGGGATGGTTACTTCAAACCTGACTAAATCATCAGACCTTGGCTGTCAAGAGCCTCAGTGCCTTCATGGACACTCACCACAAACCCCAGAGACAAAAAGCCTTGCATGTTTATGCAAATTCATAAAGACAGTGCTTAGTCATGATGCCAGGCTGAGTCCAGATAAGTAGAAAAGAAGTCTCTGGTGGATAAATCATGGTGATAGTGCAGCATATAAAACCTTTCAGTGTTCATTCAGGCTGCGAATGGGATTTGTGGAATGAAAAATATAATGCTGACCTTGGTCTTAGAGCAAAGTTAGAAAAGCTTGAAGCAGGCCCTGGAGCTATGTGAATGACTTCTAAACCATTTTCTTTTTTTTTGTGTGTCAGAGAGGTAAACCGACTCATGGCACTAGGCGCTTTCCTTCTCAGTGGTCCAAGGAGAGGTCTCTTTGCTTCAGTGGCAAAAAAAGGCTTGATAGCTTTCGCTCACATTTAAAGTGAGGAATGGGCTCAAAGGAAGAGAAAAAAGGGAGAAGAATTAATCTGCACAATTGATAGTCAAAATTATACATTCAGTAATACTCTGGCATTCCTTTGCTTCAAGCTGTAGCCCAGTTTGTGTGTCTCAAACGCTGCATGTTTAAATTCACATACTTGACTACCTATATGCATTTTGCAGCAAACATCCAAGTTTTATATGATACTGTTGTCTGGACTGATGTGGCACAGAGCTTTCACAAAGAACTTTCACTTACCAGAAATTTTAGGAAGAAGGGAAGAGTCTCATGTCTGTCTTATGAAGTTTCTGAGATATTTTGAGTATTGAGTCTAGTGCCTGTTTCAGTCATGCTCTCAACCATGTTGTTATTTCATGGGTTAATTGCAAGCACCTCATTACAAGAGTAACTGAAACCTTCTTCAGATAAGTGAGGATGAGGTGTATTCTTAAGGAGTTATATCATTACACCACGGTTATGTTTGTTATATTTTTAACCTGCCTTGCTGACATGCCTCATGAAGCATCAGTCTTGAGCTTTTTAATATTGCTTGTCTTTAGGCCTTATTATCACTGAAGACAGAATTTATGATATGAATATGAATCTGAAAAGGAAATAAAGTCACCTATTTGCATGATCTGGATGTACGTAGCACTCAGTGATGCAGATGTAGAAATTTCTGCTCCTATTAGTTTTAGCATAAGATACTGAGAACAGCACATTGTGCCATGAAGTGCATTAAACAAATTTTGGTCTTCAGGGTAAATACATATGAAGGACGTTCTCATATTCCCTGTGTGTAGCATTAGGATATACATTAGTTGTGAAGCCATTGTAAATCTTTTTAGGATATGCTAATTGCAGCATGGCCCAATGTTTATTCATAATAATTTATTTTTATTAGCTTGGAAAAGCAAACGACGACTTCCTACCTTCAAAAATCTTAACACTTTAAATTAATTCCTATGATTTTTGGTAAAATCCCCAACCACTGGTTTCAAGGATTGAAATGGCAGTCTCAGACAGCAAATAATTTAAAAAATTGCCTTTGCCAGACATTCAAATTTTTGTAGAGACAGAGATGAAAGTTATTATTCATCTCTGTGGGTAGTCAACTTCTATGCTGTAAACAAGATGCAGAGATAGTATACTAATCTTGTCAGTTATACTAAAGAAATGCAGTTTAACCTGGTATGGAAATTTCATTTTAGCTTAAAAATATTGCAATAGAATATTTACTTAGTCTCCACTGGGATACTCTTCATAGTGTTTTTTAAATCATTGCAATATTTAACCAAGATGATGATGAATCACAAAAGAATCCTTCTAAGGTTACTAAAAGCAGAAACAAACTCCAAATACTATTCTGCTGTTTCTAAAATCCAGGATGCACTGTTGCATAAACAAGGCCGAATAAAGCTACATTTGGCAGAGAGGTTGTTATGTATATGCACTGAAGAGTATAATGTATTTTAAGATATTGTGAGCATCTTCAGGTGCTACTGTTGTAAAACTCTGTATAATTGCCAGCTTTTAAGTTTTGATTCTCAGCCAGTCCTGTCATAGATGAAAAAGATCTATACAGACTCTATCACTTATGCAATGATTTATGCCAACTTCATCTTCAGTCAGTCAACTTCAAAAATTTGAAATCCAACAACAAATTCTCATCTTCCATCTACCTTTGAAAAGACATGGTCAACAATATGAACTAAAGTAGCCACATTCACAAGTAGATTCTGTGCTATTAAAGATCTGTGAGGCTGAGGGCACATTTAGTTAGACTTAAACTAATAAAAGGAGTGGGTAGGTAAATAAAGTGCTGAAAACAGTTTTACTTTCCATGGTAACAGCACAATGCAGCTTCTGAGAATATAATGCTGGAAGAAGATCAAAACACAAAAAAGAGAAAAACAGCAGCCAGGGTGAGGTGGTATAGTAGTAACTCCTTGACATTTTTATTAATCTTGTCAGCTTGAATCATGGAATTATAATGGTATAATTCTATGATGTTAATTTTAAAAAAGAAATGTATTTTTGAACTTTGCAAAGATTTGTAGGAATGGCAGTGTAATTCAAAAAATCACAATGAATTTTCATCTATCTCTGCTTCAAAATATGCTGTGGCAGAACATATATTTTGATAAAAACACAGGATCTTTGTCTAGGAACTGCTCAAACTCTCAAGTCTGGTGATGTCATCACACTGTATCTTATATTGGGTGAAGAATTAGAAGAATCAATAAATGGTTTTTTTCCGCTCTCTTCTACACCCACCTCCCCCCCCCCCCCAAAAAAAAAATACAGCTAAAATAACTTCAGAAATGTTTTAATAAATGTAAGTGGTATCAAAGTTCCCACAGAGGGCAACAACTGGTAGGTTTCACTACAGTTTGTTTGCACTAGCAGAGTGCTGAGATTGAAGAGGAGGCTGTGACTCAGGAAGCCCTGGTAAGTTGTATCTTCCCTCTTATCTATTTTCTTGTCCACTAATTTTCAGTTGCCCTAACTCACAGAGTAGAACCCATTTTCCCTCATCCCCATCACCTTTAGATTCATGGATATTCCTCCTGTGCTCATCCTTGCCAACTCCCCTGAACTTTTCATAGAGGTGTAGTAGTTTCTGTTTCTTATTGAAGCTTTGTATGTGTCATTTTGGCTTCAGCAGTGCATTGTTGAGAGTGTCAAGTAACCTCCTAAAATTTACCTGATATTGACAGAAACGTTGGAGTGTCTGTTTTTAAAGTTTATCAGGATGTGCAATTTTGACAAAACTGCAAGCAACTGAAGACTGATACCCATCTTAATAAAACCATGTTGCAGTTGTGACCAAAACATTATGAGATCCTGCACTGTATTTCTTCTGTAGTCTAATGTAAAAATGTCGCTAACTGTATAGCTCAAATTCACCAACTGGCATCTCTTAATTATTCCCAAGTGCTTTCTTAAATGCTTTATTGTGCCTGTCAAGTCGACTTTTTTTTGGTGGATGTAGAAAGGAGAGTTCTTGCAGGTAAATCTGTCTTTATCACAGAAGAGGAGATCAGTGATCATACATCAGAGATCAAAGAGCAAACACGTGGTTAGGGCATTTATCCCATATTGATGATGCTGGATTTTGCTACTGGTTTTAGTTTCACTGTCTGCACCACATTTTTTCTTAATCTGTGGCACAGTAAAAGACCATGTACCTACTTATAAATAATTAAATCAATGACTTTCAATGAGATAAACCTAGGAGTACATTTGTTAGGAAAGGTCACCCAGTCTGTTATAAGGGCCTGACTGGAAATAACTTCCTTAGTTATAGCCATTTTGACCTTTCAGTTTTTCTCTCCATAACTATAGTTGCAAACAAATAAAATTTTAGACAAAGAACATTCAGGTGTTGATCCTTCTTGTGATGAAGCCAATATTCTTAGGAAATAAGACACTGATAATTTTCCACATATAATTTCATTCTGACAGTGCAGGAATTGAGGGGGTGAAAGAGTAACCTGAGGCTTTGCAGAGGAGAAACAGCTGTCCTTTTCTAAGAATTATTATCATGTTAACTTAAGACTGCGCTGTAATACTGAGTTCACTAATAACACTTCGTCTAGAAATTTGATTCTGGAAATGTCTGTGAGGCAGGGAGCTACTGGGCTCCTTTAAAACATTTGTTTCCTCCATGTCTTCATTCTTTACCCAATCATCTGGAAATCAGAGTTGGAGATGTTTTCTACAGTGCTCTGTTGACCTAGAGATGAAGGTTAAGAATGAAGGAAGCATATTCACATTTCCATGCTTTGGCTCTGGTCCTACATCTGTGTCTCTGGTCAGTTTTATCTAGTTGGTTTTTTTTTTGTTGTTACACTACTGCCGACTGAAAAAAATAATGTTTCGCTATTTCCTAAATGTAATAGCTCATAAGCCTTTACCTTTTTATTACTGTAATTATTGGTGTTTTACATAATTCTACAGTGATAGCTGACTTTGTGTCCAATGTGTGATGGATTTTAATAAAAGTTCAGAGATTAATTGATACAATGAATTGGAATGGGTAACAGGTGTTTCAAATTAAAAATGATGAGAAATTGTGATAAATGCTTATGGTAATATCTTCTTTTAATTGATACCTTTTTGGATGATGCCTCTGTTATAAGTGCTGAAGTGTATTTCAGGTGAATTTATTATCTTTTTTTTGAGCATCCCTTATTATAACTTAATGTCATTTCATAGAAAAAGATTAAAGATGTTACAGCTGCTGAAACTTGTTTGATTTTAAAACTTCAAGGCCTTTTTTTTTTTTCTTTTGGGGTCATTCTTTTTAGGAACTATTCTTTGAAGAAGTCATTCTCTTTTCTGCTTTTTAAATTTTTTTCCACCTGGTATATTAACCTCATTTTTAAAGGGAAACTGTATGGGAAACTTATTTTTCTGGCTCTGAAATGGCTTTCTCCAGCAAGGAAGAAAGCTGAATTGCTGCTACCTCAATTTTATTCCTTACAGTATTTGATCTCAGATGATTCTTTAGGCACTTTGTAAATGAGATTCCTAGGGATGGTGGCCTGAACTACATTTCAAACTGTGGGGTGTGTAGGGGCAAGTAGGTAATTGTTTTGCAAAAAAAGAAATGATGAAGAAGACTTTTTACAAGAATTGGCAGTAAAAGGGATTCATTAGTGATCATTACTGACTGGGCCTGCTGAGATAAAAAGTGCAGAAAACCTTTATTATCTGCTAATTGTATCACTTGATTTTACATTGTCAAAATGTCATTTTACTGTTACATTGCATAAGACCAAATTCTAGGCATTCAGTTGCAAGATGTCCAGGCTGTGTGTACATCAACACAAAGCTCTTTGACTTCCAACAGAACAACATGATTTTATTAAAATTCTCTTCAATACACAGAAATAGAGGAGAAAGGAAAAAAGAAACTAATTTTCCTTTAAAAAAGGAAGGCAAAACTCCCTGAGTCAAGAGCTTTATGTTTCTCCACATTTACTTAATAACAGCATTTTATGATTGTTTGAACATAGAAGGAGGCTTTTCTGAATAGTGAGTCTAGCTTTGGGTTGCTATTGACTAGAGTAATATAAAAAAGTAATAGATTACTACTTTGTAAGTTTTAGTATTTCAATGTTCAATAAATGCACTGTCCAGTCCTATTGTATCCAAAATAATTATTTTCTATAGGCTTAAAATACTGATCATATAAATCCAGAAAAATTCAAAATGCACCTAATTTGTAAATATGTCTGTATAATGCTATGTACAAGAAAGATCATATTTTCTCTACTTAAGATGCACGTGGTTGCAAATATTTTTTAGGCCTTTGATGGAAAAAACCTGTGGGTGAGTAGTTGCAGTGAAAAATAATGGGATGTTTTTGTATAACCTAGTTCTTTAATTTGCTTATTTAGTTCTTTGTTCCTGGGTGATATCAAAGGCTTAATGAATAGTCACTTTACAATTAGAAAAGGGAAGTTATCAATTTAATAAACTATTTTTAATTAAGAATTTCTTTTAAAACCTTCCTTTACAATTGAGTGTGCACTTCAGTGATGTCCATTTGACATCTGAGGTGGGAAAGGTGGGCTTTGTTCCTGTAGTGCTGACTCAGAGCTTTATGACCAAAATGGAACAGCTTATAGCTAGCAAGCTCCATAAATTTAATCTAAAATATTAATGGAGAATTTTTAAGGATAAAAATTCCTTGTTTTTGCCACAGGTCACTCTCATCCTCCTCAATGAGGCAGCAATGGGGGCCACATTCAGTCTGTAGAGGTTTCTCCCTACTGCTCCTTCTCTGACACCTCTTTGCTAGTGCTGGTGTGAGTTCTCTGTAGGCTGCAGAGCCCATGGGTCTGTGCAGCAAGAAGGGAGAGAAGAGGACATGCACTGTGTGTGTGTCCGTGCTGGTCACCAGGGAGCATCAGGCTGGACCAGCTGGTATGTAGGCAACCCAGTGTTAATTTGGCAGTCCTAACAATTTAGGGATCTTTTATGTCTCTTTTTGAGCTGTTTTGTGGATCCTCCACGTACCATGGGCAATAGGATCTCAGCCAGTGGTTTCAACATTGCACATTAAGGTTAGTGAGCAAGGTATATTTCTAACAGCTTCTAAATGGTTTTACTTCATTTTTAGAGGAGAAATATCTTTTTATCGAAGTTTATTTGCAAGTGTGTCCTCTAAGATACTTGTGCCTTCCTGAGATGTTAATTTCTTTTTAAAAGGGAAGTTTAATACATGGATCCTTCTTTCACAATATATGTTAAACTTTTCCAGGCTGGTTACTGATCTCTGCCCTGATCCGATTTCTGCTTCAAACATTACATGTTAAACATTTTGCATTTTCATTTCATGCATTTAGAAATGAAGTAAATAAATTTTAAATGTTTGTGCAATATCTGCCAGGAGTTTAAGCCATCTAATCACTAGCTGATGATGAAAGTTGTTGTCCTCTTAAGTAAGAAAGGCAAAGAAATTACTTTCCTCTTTTAAGGTTTAGATCACTCAGCCAGGGTGTCATAGTTTAACCTTAGCCAGCAACTAAGTACCATGCAGATATTTGTTCACTCCCCTGCCCCCTGGAGAATGGGATGCAGAGTAGAATCAAATCAGAACCAGGTAACACCCATCGGTTGAGATAAAAACAGTTTAATAATTAAAATAAAATAAATGCTACTAATAACAACAACAACAACAGCAATAATGTAATTGCAAGGAAAAGGGAGATAACAAAAAGAGGGAGTAATAAAACCCTAAAAAAGACTAGTGATGCACAATGCCATTGCTCACCATCCACTGACTGATGCCCAACCCATCCATAAGAGGTGATTGATCCCTCTTGGCTGACATGCCAGTTTATGTACTGGGCATGGTGTTTTATGGTGTGGAATATCCCTCTGGCCAGTTTGGGTCAGCTCTCCTGGCCATGCTCTCGTCTGGCTTCTTGTGCACATGCGCGCTGGCAGAGCATGGGAAACTGAAAACCCCTGAGTTAGGGTAACCACTGCACAGCAACAACTAAATCAGTGATATCAACATTATTCTCACATCAAATCCAAACACAGCACTGTACCAGCTATTAGGGAGAAAATTAACTCTATCCCAGCTGAAACCAGGGCACAGGGAAAGAAGGTACTGGCTTAAAGTGAATTTTTGTGTGTAGTTCTTGGTGGGATAAAATTGTTATGGGCATAACCAATGTAGGACTGAACTGTACATGCAGAACTCTAATAATTAATATTGGGAAAAAGTGTCAGCAAGTTCCTTAATGACAGAGATACTTTTCATTGAATTGCTGCTTTTTGCCCTCTTTTGTCCTAAGGTTGCTAAATAATCTAGTGGCTAAAACAGTTTTACTGTGGAGCAGAAATGCAGTGGCTGAGTGATACCTAGGAGTTATGACATTATTCTTTAATTACTAGTGGCCATGCAAAGTCAGCAGAAGCGAACTCTGCTGATGGTGTGCCTTAATTCTTGTTGCCTCTGAGAAATGATATTGTAATGATTATTACTGGGTAGAAAAAAATTATCTGAGTGACTTTAATGGGTTGTCCTACAGCTACAAACTATTGGTCATTTATGTGCTTGGAATGAGAATGACAACTGGATTTCGCCCTTTATATTTTGTAGCTGTTTCAGTCTTTTAGATGACAAATAATTTCAATTTTGGTTATTTTTCTTTTTTTTTTTCCCAAAGTATTTCAGCATATGAGCTTTTGGGATAATTGCACTTTTAATATGCAATTGTGACTGTTGAAAAGAGAAGGGGAATTAAATGCAATATCTAGTGAAGAAAAGAAAAAAAAAAGAAATCATATATTAGTCAAGGGGATGGTAGGGATGGAAAATAATATTTTTTCTTGCAGGGAATCAGAGAGAATTATAAAACTGAATGCTCCTTTTGAACAAATTTTAAAAATTCGTATAAATCAGAGTAGGAGTAGAAATCTCTTTTAATTGATGATCTGTGCATCTGGAATCCACTCCTGAACTCTAAATGTGCTGAAAAAATCATTGAAGTCTAATTCTGTACTGTTAGTTACTTCTCCTTTTCTGTATGGATACTTACAGTGTGTTGGGTAAGTTATACAGAGGATTTTCCTGCCAATTTTAAAGTTTGCTTTCAGTGCAATATTTATAAATTTTGCTTCAAAGACTGATATTTTAATTGACTTTTCTATGACACTAATTCTAATAGTAACCAGTGCTTCAGAAATATAAACAAATCTGTATTTGAAGCACCTCACTTTTGTGAGGTGACATCTACATTTTTGCCTTTTCCAATTTACCAGAACATTAAGTTACAATTATTGCAGTTTAGTGGAATACTCAACAGAAGAGTTTGGAACCTGATTTTGGAAAGTATTTAGTGTTCTGTGACACTTCACATTGAAAGTACATCCCAAAAGCCCTTCTGCAGACTACAGCTCTCTAACAAGCACCCAGATCAGCTGCCAGTCAGCTGTGGAAAACCTAATTAAGGCCTTGATGGCAAAAGTCACAACAGCCAAATCCTGACTGCACTGTTTACTGCAACAAGTTTCTTTATTCCTCAAATGTACCTTGCTGTCAGGATGAGTGCACAACCCCCCACAGCTGAGGAAATAGGGCTTTTGGTAAGAAGCAGGTTCTGTCACTATCATCCTCATGTCACTGTCTTGTGACTTGTTTCTCCCTTTTGCACTGAGTCCTTTGTCCAAATCAAGCCACTTTCCTAGGAAATCACAGAGGTTATCCTCTTTGCTGAAGCAATAATATTCCTTATTCACTTTACATTTATTTTTTTCCATCTGTCTCTTGCCATTTCTGTGGAAAAACCTGTCTGATCTATTTTTAATTTGGTTTTGGATACCGCTCAGTTTTGTTCCCTTTTTATCCCTCTTCATTTTTCTAGATTATTGTCTGTCTACCTTGTTGCAGGATCCTTTCTTTGTTATATCCTTTTTTTGTGAATTAAGTTAATCCATTTTTGAAGTGTAATGAGCACATTTGGAATAAGAGTTTATGCACAGGGAGCTGATTAAAGACAAAATTAGCTGTCTCTGAAGGGCAATCCTTATTACAGTCCTTAGCCAAATACCAATTTTCAGGTTTTTATGTCTGCATGTAAAACCAGGCTTTAGTTTGCCAGCTTCACTTCTGGCATGCTTAAAAGCAGCATTCTGGTGGATAGCAATATGCTGTGGACTAAAACTCTTGTTCATAGGTGCTACCAGTTGGTACATAGGGAAGAAGAAACTTGAAAATAAACCTTGACAAGCAATTCAATATAGAATTCTTCTCAGAGAGGTCAATTCACCTGTTCTGATGCAGAAACTGGGAAATCCTACAGTGATATGAGGAAAGGAGGTGAATAAATACTCTGAGCATGAGCTTGTAGTTTGTGATTTTGCCTTGTTCTTTATAGCATAAAAATATGTGGCAAAGAGGATCACTATGTAGTGGGGAAGAAAAGGGAAAAGAGCAGTTTATAAGTAGATTTGCCAGAAGTTCTCTGGCTCAGCAGATTTCCTTTAGTCTCTGATAGACATAAAGCTTTTGCACAGTAACATTTGTTCACATCCCACAGGCCCCCTCACTCTCCCAAGAACCAATCAAATGACCAACAAAAAATGCCATTAGATCAGTGTAGTCCTCTGGAGGTTAGTTCTACTGCAACTTACTCAGTAAACCCACTAATGAGCAGCTTAAACACCTTTATGTGCCTTAAGAAAAATTGAGTAGATTCCTTTGTATTTAGCTTGAAAAGAGCAAAATGACTCCCAAGATGTCATTCTCTCCATGGCTGCTATTTTACTTCTCAAGAAGTTACAGAAAAATTGGGAAGGTGTCAGATAAGGGCTGTTCTTGCTTCAGCATCCTCTTATCTTGGGTGATTACAAAGTTATTTTTGAGAAGAGATTTTATTTTAAAGTACTTCTCTGACTGCTGATTTTTGGAGAAATCTTTCATTTCTACCTTAGCTTGTTTCCTATTTAAGACCGTGAATCATAAGAGAAGCATTAATCAACATTGGCTTTGATACCTGGAAATTATTAATGCAAACTATGACTTAATTGTCAAGACTCTAATGGAGCTGTGTGATTCTAGGCTGTATTTTATAGCATCACAGAATTGCTGTGGTTGGAAGGGACCTCTGGTGATCATCACATCCAATGCCCCTGCCAAAGCAGGGTCACCTAAAGTGGCTTACACAGGGTAATGCATCCAGGTGGGTTTGGAATGTCTCCAGAGAGGGAGACTCCACGACCTCCCTGGGCAGCCTGTTCCAGTGTTTTTCCACCCTCAATGTCAAGAACTTCTTCCTCATGTTATGATGGAACTTCTTGTGTTTTAATTTATGGCCCTTACTCCTTATCCTGTAGCTGGGCATCACCGAAAAGAATCTGGATACCTCCTCTTGGCACCAGCCTTTGAGATATTTGTATACATTAATGGGATCCTTTCTCAGTCCTCTCCAGACTAAAAAGGCTCATCTCTCTGAGTCTCTCCTCACATAAGAGATGCTCCAGACCCCAATCATCTTTGTGGCCTCAGCCGGACCCTCTCCAGTAGCTCCTTGTCTTGTGCTGAGGAGCCCAGAACTGGGCACAGCACTGAAGATGTGGCCTCACTAGGGCCAAGTAGGAGGAACAGGGATCACCTGCCTCGACCTGCTGGCCACATTCTTCCCAATGCACCCCAGGATCCCATTGGCTCTCCTGGACACAAGGGCACTGCTGGTTCATGGCCAACTTGTGATCCACCAAGATCCCCAGGTCCTTCTCCACAGAGCTACTCTCCAGGAGGTCAGCCTGTGCTGGCACATGGAGTTATTCCTCCTCAGGTGCAGGACCCTGAACTTGCCTGCTGAACTTCATTAGGTTTCTCTCCAGTTCCCCAGCCTCTTCTGTCTGTCTCCATCCTATTTCTGTCTGTCTGGTTTATTCAAGGCTGGTATCAAACAGCAGTCTCCTTGGCTACCGACAGCTTACAGTTCTGGGATTTTCCCCTTTGTTTCAAGCAGCTTCATGCTTTGGATTTGCAGAAATTTATAACCTAAGGGAACAATACTTCAAGGTTAATCCAGTCAGCCTTGACAATCTTCCCCCAAAAAATTGGACATTACCTGATACAGGAACAGCTGTGATATGGCAGAAACATCAAATATAGCAAGTATTTTAGACGCTGCATGAAATACTTGTATTTTTATTTTCTCTGTATCTTTCCACTTTCCTTTGGAGAACTGGTTCCCTTTGAAGTTTTTCTGTTTTGGCATGTTTGTTTGGGTTTTTTTACCATGCTGACATTTCGCAGTGTTGTAGGTAAAGCAGGAGGATGTGAAAGCAAGTTATTTAACATACCTGGCATCGCACACATGCAAGGAGAATTAAACTACTGTCAAATGACACTGACAGGATCTTGTGTTTTTATAATTTTTTTTAATTTCTTTTTTTTAAACTGGAAGAGAAAAATTAATGGCTCTTGGCCATAAAAAAAAAAAAAATAGGGTGAAGTTGTATTTGGCTTCCACAAAAGCTGGGAAGTTAACTTTTCTACTTAAAAAGTGCTTGAACAGACTGTATTGATATCTGAATTAATTGATAATACAAATGGGAAAGAACACTATCAACTCACTCATCTCTTCTAAGACAGATGGCGAGCCAATGTGATGCCAGATACTGTAGCTAACTCTGCTCCTGATTCTGGAACTCACTGAATTAACATAATTGCAAAGAGTTAAGAGTGCAGTGTCCAAAAATACTTTCTCACGGTAATTTTTAGACAAATGTGGGAAAAAAAATTAACATAGGTGTCTATTTATGTCTATGAGTGTAGAAAGCAGAGAGAGAAAACGTTTCAGAATACAACCTCTTAGGCTCAGGATGTAATGCCTACTTTCTAACAAATTCTTTCTCCAAGTTGTTACATGAAAAATTGGGTGATTTAGAGATAAGAATTTGTAGCTCTTTGAAATATGGCAAAAGAAATCTTGTTATTCAAAAGAGAAGACACCCATTGAATGTCAGCAGCATGCAGAAGTAGTATGATATTAATCCTTAAGGTTCTGATTAACATCTCTGCAGCCCTCTGCTTGTACAAATGGTAACTAGTGTGGCAGAGAATAAAATATCTTTAATCCTCAAACTAAAATATAGCATTTTCTCTGTGTAACCAGTGCTTTTAAAAGAAGCAGACTATTTTTATTTCCCTTTACATTGCTGCTATAAGCACTCAAACTAGGGCAAGGTAGTTAGAGTAATTTTTCGAAATATTTAAATTTTTTTTGAGTTCTCATCTGACTATATACTAATACTTATCATGTATTGGATGAAGCAGATCAACTTGAGCATAAATGTGGAATAGGCTCACCTTGACATCTACTCTTACATTTTTTTTGGACTGGGTGTCTACAGTGGTATTTTAGAATATAATGCATGAATCATTAGAACAGTGTGCATTATGACAACAAAAGGGATGCATATTTGTGTGACATTTCTCATCACAGTACTTTGGCCCATCTTTAGAATTTGTTCTGAATCTTGGTTGAGAAAATATGTCAGAGGTTGCTACAGCTGATGAAGTTATTATTAGTCAGTTATAGTTTCTTTGACAAACTAAGCAGAGACATTGTTGTGAGTTTCTTTTTGTCTTTATTATTTTCTGTATATGAAGTGGAAAAAACCAAAACCTTATAGCTTATAATTTTATAAAATGAATATTTGATTTTGGTTATGGATGGTTTCCATGAAGCTTATTCTGCATACAGGGGAAATTTATATGTTATTCCCCTATTAGTCAAAAACCTTGTTCTGCAGGAACATTATCCACTGAATGAAGGGGTTGACCTGCCAGCCAGATGTGTATTTTGGATGATTCCAGAGTCAATAAAGGAAAACTGAATAAATCTTATTGGCTTAAATAACAGAAGTGTATTAGTGAGATGCAAAACTACTGACCTAGGTGAGCCTGCAATCAGATATCAGAGAGTGCAGTAACTGGGGAATTATGGAAGAGAGTGTTGATTTGGGTGAACTGAAGTTAGGCATGGGGATTATAGCTGGTCAAAGAAATTTTGGAATCTAAGAGATTGTGTGAGAAGATGAAATGCAGTGGTTTCTAAGAGGTGCAAGTTAATGCCTCTGAGTTCCTGATTTTCTGTGACAAGGCCTCCCAGACCTGCATTTCCACCACCACTCATTTTAATTTCATAGCTCAGTCCCACCTACTGAGAGAGTCAGGCCTACCTACTCCATCCAATCCACTGTTTCAAAAGCTCAGGCTGTCAACCCTATCATATCCCCATAGTTTTCCTTTTCCTCCCTTGATACATCAGAGAGTGCATAGTTGGATGCTTCAGGCACTTGATGTCATACATGTTTTCCACCTTCCATTTTTCTATTTGTACAGCCTGTCAGCTTTTTTCACCCTTTCAGTAAAGCGCAGTCACTGTTGATAGCTTTGGGACCCTCTAGCACACACCCAAGTTTTGTGCTTTTTTTGGCTGAAATCTGCCTCTGGATGTTGAAACCAACCTTGGGCTAATCAGTCTTTGCATTCTATAAAGCTTTTTTTCACTCAGGCTGTTGGTAGCTTGAATTTCTAGTGCAATTTGTTTTGGGAATGTGTGACAGGCTTGATGTGATTTAAAGCTTAGAAATAAGTCTCCTACTCATTGAGAGATCTGTCTGAATTTGAATGCTCCTGTGGGCACTTAAAAACTATTAAAATCTTGAGGGAGGTTGACCTCTGGCATGACTCTCTTTGCTGACTGGGGCTTATAGCTGATTCCTCTGTCCTCTTTCCTTCATGTGTTTGTCACTTATTGCAATGGTTGCCCCTGTTGCAGATGAGCTGTTCTTTTAGATATGATGCCCTCTTGATGTTTCATGCTGAGTCTAAGAAACAGCAGCTCCACTAATTGTAATTTCTCTTTTTCCCCTACTGACTCCTCCTGACGATAAAAAAAAATGTTTCTTGGAGGTAGGCCAGTAGTGAAGCTGACAGTCCCAGAAGCCTCTTAGCAATACTCCTTCAATGAATTTCCAGGCGTGGTGACCGCAATGCAGTAGAGCAGATTCTTTAGACAAGGTCAGACTGGTATTCAGCAGAATGCAAATAGAAATTGTAACTCAGCACAGACATATCTCACTCTGTCACATGTGCTGCCTGCTGACAAATTAATAACTCTTTCAGGATTTAAATGCAGATGTTTTTCAAGGCTGTTCACTACTTTGGTGGCAACTATAATGTTCTTGGATATACTAACCGTATACCTTTCTTTTTCTTTATGAGGTGAATCACTGAGCAGGGAACAATTATTGCCTAACTGCTCATATCCCACAGAGCATTACAGTGGGTTGGTGTTAGTTCGTAGTGCTGTCTGCCAGCTGTCCATATATCAGTGGTTTGAAAGGTATCTCATGAGCTGCTACATGATGTGGGCAAAAGCTGTGTTTTATTTCATACTGTCTTACAAAGACGAGGTCACCATACCACTGCCTGCGGCAGAAGAGTGATACTAAAGCGTTTCATTCTGCCATCAGTTATGACTTCAGTCAGTTTTAGGAAGTCATGCTGGTGTTACTTTCATCTCTCTCTGCTTCTAGTCTATTAATCACAGTACTCCATAGAGTGGATCATATATGTTTTTCAGGTGGTGGCATGTGAACCCTGTCTTGCATGGGAGACAGGAGCTTTATGAGTTTCTGCAGTTTGCCAGGCTTCTGACAACAACCAGTACATTTTATTAGGGTCTCTAGCACCCCAAGACTTGGTCCCACTTGCAAGGGTCTTTGATTTTTGGCTGATTACTCTAATATGATGTAAAATACCATTTATTAGACACAGAAATAACAAACATACAAACGTAGGGAAGATTGACACACATACACACACAATAAATGCATAATTGCAAAACTATAATAGCTAAAATGCAATTATGGGGTAAATGCTTGCTTGAACTATAAAAATAGTTTAAAAAATGCAAGTTAAGAAAGGTACCTATATGTTAGCCAGAGTAATACAATTTAGGAAACCAATGATCTTACCAAAATCCAATTTGGTGCTGGGATACATTAGAGTCCACTCTCAATCTTGCAAGAAGTTACCACAGAGCTGCGTCCAGACTCTGGGGAGAGGCTTTCCTCACTCTCCAGTGTCCATGTAGAAAAGCTTCTACCTTTTCTGAAAATTCATGGGCTTTTGGCTAGATTTCTACCACTCCTACAAGTTATATAGATTGAAAAAAAAGTAGCCTGATTTTTTTCTACTGAAGCAACCCAGTGTGAAATAATACCTTTATTTAAAAGTTTTTTCCTCACTCTGTCATGAAAAATGGTATGGGGAAGGTGTGAATAAATAACAGAGTAAATAAAAGGAAAAATAACAAAGCTTTGATTGCTGCTCACTCTTGCAGTCATTGTAGAAAGCTTCTATATTAAGAAATAGGGAGCTTGAAAATGTTGATTAACTCCGTGGGTGCATCTAAACACTGTACAATGTTTACACTACAAAATCACATTAGCAGTTCACTTTCCATAAATTTAACTTTACTTTCCAGCTAACTAATTATACATATTAGTTTGGCATCTTCATAAGAAGGGGAATGAAATGTATGATACTTCAAAAACTTTGTTATTGGGTAATTTTGTGTAAAAACTAAAATACATGACCATTCTTCTGAAGGTAAATTAGATGTGCTGTAGCAAGACAAAAATTCAGATAGGTCAAATAATTATGGTCATATTGTCAGAGATTTTGTGAATTTTCTGCCCTAGAAAAGACACTGAAATTATAGACCAGGGAGAAGGAATGGGAGTAGATCCTGCTTTTTGCTTAACAGCAAAACAGATTCTGTGCAAACTTTAAATTAAAATACATGTTTTGGGGAGGGGATGCTCAAATGTGAGTGAAGAGAGAAATTAGTAGTATATAGTCTAGGGTAGTAAAGAATAGGACACATTTCCATTTCTAAACTGTTTTTGCACTTCACAATGCTTAGCTAATATGATTGCAATCAGAAAGATGTATTTTTTCTGGAATTTGTTCACAGTTGCTGTAAAGTAAAGCATATATGGTCACCTTTGAGGCTGCTCTCTAAGGGCTAAATGAACCCATTTCCTCACAACACAATAGATCAGTCTGTATTCCTAACAGATTATGTTACATGCTGCTTTTGTTCATCTTTCCATCTCTTCAGAGGAGATGCATGGTTTTCAGCCTGGGAAGTTAGCTTAAATTGTCCTCACTGTTCTCTTAAATAGCAATTCACCTTAAACTTAATTGTTTCCTTTTTATAACAACTGAGGACAGATAATTGAAGGGCACTCTGCTAAGAATAATGTGTATTAGAACAAGATTTTGTTTTGTCATTGCACATATCTGACATTTCTTTACTATTTAATTTCTGTCTTAAAATTTATCCAACACTTCAGAAAAAATAAAAGCCTCTAACAGATTAGATTTTATTCTTGCTTCCTCCTGTTGTGTGCTAGCCATCATGCTTAAAATTGAGCTTTTATTAAAGAATTTTAGAGTGTCTAATAGAAATCAAGGCTTTAGACACATTAAATATCCTTTGACTTCATGTTCCACTTCATAATTTAATTTTAGGGAGAAAAAAAGAAAAATTACTTTGTACCTCAGTTGGCACTATAACAATAAAATCTTAATATATTTGGGAGAATATTGGTCAGTATCTACATAATATGTCAGAACCATATTGAAAACATATTTGAAACATAAATGGATTTTATTTTGTGGTATGTTTTTTTGACTTTCCACTTATCAACTGATTTTGATGACTTAGTTGACTGTGTTAAAATTACTATTTTTTTAAAGCATTAATGTTTATTTTGGTTTTTAAATTATTATTATGTGAAGTGGTATATTTGCAGAGCTCTTGTTTGTAAGGTATAATTTAACCAAAAACTATACATTAAAAAATAACTAGAAAGACTTGCAAAAATTTACCACATAAGATTCTTGGCAATATTTTTGGCTCAGTTCATGTATGTTTCTCACTTTTTACTTTTAACTATTTATACCTGACAATAATTGTTTGCTTTATTTGCTGCTACCAATTATTTCAAATATTCAGAATTTTCTCTTGGAACTAGTGAAGACTAGAAAAGGCTCTCCCTGGCCAAGAATATTCTTCTCTCCAGGGGCAAGTGTCCATTGTCCTTGGATTAGATGACATGTTCCAGACTCAGTTAAAGTGTGTGGGAAATAAGACTGTAAATGAAGTACTATCCTTTACTTCTGCCTAATGTTTATCAACATTTCAATACTTCTTTTTTTTTTAAATTAATTCACCAGTTTATGATGGTCTGGTTCTGACTTTGAATATTAGTGTTATGTTCTTATTGAAGCTGTATCTTTTGAGAAAAGCAAGAGCACTTTTTGCACTTAACAAAAACCCATCTTTTTCAGTTGAGAGTAGGTAATATGAATTCTTTTTTCTTTATTCAGGTCATGACAAGTCATTCTCAAAAAACTGTATTATCTGTCAGAATTTGATCTTCAAGAACAATTAAACTTTTATGGATTTGTAGTGAGATTCACTATGCAGTCTTTCTTTGACTCCTGTGTGGTAAATGAAAGTAAGAGGTTTTTCACATTTTCCATAGATTGCAATTTCTCATTGTTGAATCTGACACTGTTGGATCTCTCTCTCTTTGGTCTTCTGGATCTGCTGGCACTCCATGCTCTCACTTAAATTCTTGTGGTGCTGTGCTGTCTTCACAAGACAATACCTTCAGTTTCCCAGTATGTATCTTTCAATCTGTAGTAACGACCTCTTTTCTGGAGCTAGGAATCTAAAAGTTCTTTTTTTGTCATGGGCCAAGGTGATTGCCTCGAACGCATGTTCCATTCTCCAGTTTTGTCTTTTCCATTAATGAACTGATCTCTTTGATCCTGAAATCAATGTGGGACAAGAGCACTCAATGGCTATTAGATTTTATTATAATTATTTTTTAGTTTGTTTTTCCATGTAACATGCGCAAATATACTGTCTCTGGCATGTTTAGCATTCTTTTGCTGTAGAGCAAGCTGGAATAAGAGTTTCAAGGAAAACATTGCTACCAAATGCTAGATAGTTTCAGTCTGGTTTTGCCCAATTGAGGGTCTATTTTAATTTTAATATTATATGGTAAATTTCTACCTTGATTACTGGTACCAGTCAATGTGGAACTTGGTATCCTGATTTCTGCCTTGAAGACAACCATAGTTTTCCTCCATGTCTGCCTTATCTACATTGGAAAGGGTCCCAGGATCTTGACATCTACTCCTGAGGCTTTATTCTGGAGTATTCATGATTGGGAGAAAAAGAACTCTATTTGGTAGGTGGAATGTATTATTAGAGAGGAAGTGAAGCAGCCTGCTGACTAATCTTATCAATATTCCTCTGAAGAGACTTTTGAGAAAAGTTTGCTTTTCTGTGCTTCCTTCACCTCATTCCAGACGACAAAAGTTGATTTACAGCTCTTAAAATTTTTATTTTCATTTAAAGCTGGAGTTGATGTGTTTTATAGACTCATAAAGAAAGCAAAGCCAGGACAATTACTGGAAGTGATGGCAGTTATAAATTGACTTATTTGGGGCTAGTGTAATAGTGGATTACTTTTATGTCACTTTTTTTACAGTTAGGACACCATGATAGAATTAACCATTTCTAAGCATATGTAGTGAGACAGAAGGTGAGTACGTACAAGGCTTTATGATAGTCATAAAAGGTTATGACATTTTGCACATTATATTTGTGGCTTCAGTAATTCTCTTTACATTTGACTTGATTGCTGCCTTCCTTGTTGCACAGTAGAAAGTCCAGGAAGAAAACGTAGGTTGTTTTTTTTTATGTGGGGAACAATAAAAATGTACCTAGGCATTTTCTTTTAAAAGATTGGATTAAATGAAAGTGACAGAAGAAAATTTCCTTATCAGAATTTGCCAAAACACTAAATCTAACAAACTGCAATTGATTTCAACTCCAGATTTGCATACTGAAATGCCAGAAAAAGGGTTACAACTTTTGAGTCTTATTCAATTCTAGCCAACATTTTTTGTAATAACATACATTAATTTATAATTTTCCTCAACAAAGAAGTTTTACATTGTTATTTTTTATGGTTTTGAAACTATCTGAGTGTGAGAAAACGTAGAAAGTTATCACCCTAGCACTAGGATACTTAAATGTATATTTTTCTGACATATGATTACACAGTCCAGTTGGTTTTTCTACAAAACATGAGGACATTTGTTGCTTAAGGTTTTTGTTCATGTGTGGATATGAACACATTAGCACACATAATATAATATGTAAAGAAATATCACAAATATTTTTGTTTTACATGAAGTAGTAATAATAAACACTAGTACTTGTGTCAGACTCAAATAATAATAAATTTGAACACCCAAATAAAAATATACTGAAGACCACTTGCTAGTCACTCATTTGTAGGTTTGAGTTTCCATGACAGCTTTTCTGTGTTTTGTTTTGACGCTAATGAAATAAATATGATGCCCTCAAGTGAGAGGTGATAAGAAACTCAGCTGCACTGCAACCTGAATGTAATTAAACATTAAATTAGTACTTCAAAATATTTCTGTGCTCATGTTTCTAATCTTCTTTACAAAAAAATGGCATCTTGAATCCTTTTTGCTACTACATCGAAGCAATCCCTCTTCAATTATGTGTAAATATTTGACTAGATGTTTATATTGAATTTAAAATGAGAAGATAAATAACAGTTGATGCTTCTCCTTTAAAGTATTACAGATCTTGATGCTTTTCTTAACACCATATATATTTAAAAATATTTACTTTTCTATATTAGGTGAAAACCATATAGGATTTAGAGAAAATTTATTTTTATATTTTTGGTAATTTGTATTTTACTACCTGCCAAGAGAAGGAGCAGAAATCAAAATAACCTAAATTAACCTTAGATGTTTGAAGTGGAATACACTCTGTACAGGTTTGAAATAGAAATGGCTGTGAAGGTGTGTGTGGTCAGTTAAAGTTTCATGAATTAAAAGGAGTAAGCTTTATTTCAAGATCAAAATGTCTTTGAAGTCTTATCTACCATTATGAAATGTAATGTCCTACTTAGAAGTCAAGCATTCACAATAGAGTGCTGTGAATCAGAAAAGCTGATTACACAGCTATGACACGTATTCTGAGATCACAGGTAATCACTTATTTCAAAATAAATTAAATGAGGATTGGTTTTGGCAATATTCTGTTGTAAACAGTTGTAAACATTGTAATGAATCCCCAGGAAAGCTGGATCTTGAGTGGCAGGTTACTCCTTGGAGAGCTGTTGCCAAGGTCTTTGGGAAAGAAGTAACAGCTGCCAAGGAGCTCATATTCCATTGTATTAGGTGCAGGTGCCAAAGTTTTGGTAGCACTGGGAGCCTGCAGGAGCAGGGGATTGTTTCCCTCTGTTGAACTTGAAGTGGTTCTCCTCTCTAGATTGTTGAGGTCCCCTGAATGGCTACAAAACCATTTGATGTGTTGGCAACATCTCCCAGTTCTGTGTCATCTGCCAAGGTGCTGCTGGTACGCTCTCTTCCCACCATGTACGTCACTAATGAGGGAGTTAAACTGTGCTGGCCCCATCAAGGACTCCTGGAGCACAAACCTGGTAACACTGGTGCCCCTGGTCACCACCTTTTGGGCCTGACAGTTCAGCCAGTTTCCAACCCACCTCACCACTCTCTGATTTAATTTGTACTTCATCATTTTTTCTCTTATAAAGTGAGCAAGTGCTGCATGCCTTGCTGAAGTCTGGATAAACAATAGCAACTGCTCTTCCCTCATTCACCAGGCCAGGCCACCATTTGTGACACTGAAGAAGGCTGTGAGGCTGATCAAGCATCCTCTTCAGTTTTATTATTATTTTATTATTTTATTATTTTATTATTGTATTATTTAATCAGTTGTGTCAGCTAGTGCAACTTCCTTCAGTTTCTTTCCTCACATATTTTTTTGGTGGAGGTAGGAAGCCTCCTGAAAATATTTTTTATATTAGTACTGTTTGCTCTGAAATGGTAGGTTTCATTTTAAAAATAAAAATATCGAACATATAAAGGTTAACATAATTTTACTTTCCTAAAGCTAATGGAAATCAATGAAACTATGTAGACAACACTACACAGAGTCATAAATACCATCTAGTAGAAGTAAGAATTAATAGATTTAATGGAAATAAGTGAATGGATGGCAGCTTTAGTATTCTCCTGATAAAAGAAGGGATGGAGAGAGAGAGATGCTTTGAAATCAAGTTTTGTAGCTATTTTGATGCAATGTGGAGGTTGCGAGACAGGCAATTTATTTACTCTGTTTTCCAGCTTATGGTTTCTTTAAAGTAAAGAAAAATCACTAAAATTGGAAATGGCTGAATAGCAAAATAAGGGATAATATTGGTCTCTTCAGACTAAGACTGTTATCTAAACTTTTACTTTACTTTAACAAGGAAACTGTTCAGAAAGACACGAAAAAATATGCTAAACAATCTAATAACTCATTCATAGATTTAAAATTTAAAAAGAGAAACGTTTAGCAAGTAAATATTGCACGTTGTATAAATATAAAAATGTTTAGTCAAAGCTGAAATATTTGTTATGGTTGTTGGCCTTTCTGTCTCAAAATTATTTGCTTGTATTAGAATAAAATGCACAGGAAGTGAATACAATCAATCTTCCTCCTTCATTGCATATGAAAAATAACAAACACAGGGAATGAAGAATCACTCTTAAAATCATCAGTACTCTGAACTTCCTTGTTGTTATGTGTCTGATAGAATTATAGAAATATGAGGAATTATCAATTGTTGCCTTTTCTTTGATGAACCACATTTTTTTTTATTTTGAAGGGTTTTATAATAATATATACAGTTTAAAATTACTTTGAGTTATATTTCCTTCAAAATTATGATGAGCCATTTGAAATAATCAAGTCTGAAAAGATGTATAGGACTACATTGTCTTATGAAGAATCACTGGAGACTGGATCAGAAATTTGGAATGATAATAAACCAAGGCACCTGCTCCAGCAGTGAAATGACCTCACAATGCCATTTTGCAACTAAACTTGAGGTGTAACAGATTTTTGCTCACTATGAACTTGAGCTACCAAAATTATTTTCTAAAAAACTTTTAGTAATTTGTTTTTTTTTTGGTGGTGAATGTAGAATTTAATAAATATATCTGAAAACAAATTCTTCAGACTTAAATTTGTCAATTTCATTTGTAATCTTCTCAACGACTGGCTGCTTTTTGTATAACTTGCTGCTCCATCAAATGCTGTTATCCACTGTTATCAGCACAATAACTAGAGTTCCCTCAGCTGATCATAAATATATTGTGAAGTTCTTCAAAGGAGATGCACCCCTCCAATAATGCTTCTTTTTACTGTTTTTTAATATGGTGCACAGAAAAAAAGTGGCATATATGAAATTAATTAATTGCAGTAAAATATAGTAATCTCTTTATGATTAGATTTTAGGGTTGTCTTTCAACATTCAGACATGTGAGTGCTATAAAATCAAAGGGTATCACAGATGACTCTCAAGCTTCCAAATTGCAAAGCTTCCAAATAGCATTTTTCAGTTTTGGCCTTAAAATCATGGCTGATGACTAAAATGGGGATAACAGGTTGTGTGTGGACTGAAAATATCAAAATTAAAAGCTAGGATTAGTAAAATTTATGATGATTTTGTGAATAATTTACTCTCTTGGAAGGAAAAGAGGCTATATTAAGCAACTAGGAATTCATACAGATGAAAGTAGGTTTTGTGAAGTATTGGAATAATACAAGGGATGGAACTGCGCAGTATATAAAGTAAAATTTGAGCTCTTACAGTGCACATTACCAAGTGTGGAAGGTCATCAGTTTTAAATGAGATAAATGAATTGAACTGTAGGTGTAATATTAAATCCTAGGGTGGTGTTTGATTAGTTTGTGAAGGTGATTCTTTGATCTGCTCACCTGGAATCACAGGGGGCTGAGATAGAAGTCCTTAGAGTGTTACTTCACTGTTTTTCCAAAAATGAGGGATCATTTGATGATTTTGATGATAGTCTTTCTACTGTGTCCTAACACTTAAAATTGGTCATCTTAGGAGAACTGGACTTTTTCCAACCTGGATGAAATGCTTGTGTGGGGGTTTTAATTTTTTTAAATTATTTTTTTAACATCTGGAGTCACAAAGTAATCTCTGAGGGGAACTGAGGGATCAATTGACCTTGTGAAAGTGAAAACCACATAAAAGATTTTCTTGTTCTTTCATGCCACCAACAAAACAAAAAATAGAATACTAAAAACCTCTACCCAATAGGATGTTAAAGACATATCAGCTGCCTCAATACTCCTGGAGGAATTTATCTACTATGTTTAAAAAGCTGTAGCATTTGGAGACATTACCATCTGATACCCAGAACATCTTTCAGTGTTTCATATACTGTAGATCTGTTAGTGTGTGTATGTGTGTGTATATATATATATATATATATATATATATATGCATGTATAAAATTTTATGGAAAATCCTGAACTAATATCTAATCTTGACTGTCCTTTGTCTCCTTGAGTAAAGAAGATACTTACATAATTTTTGTCTTTTTCTGATAGTTTAAAAATTCTGTCTTTTTTCTTACATGCCCATCTTTTCTATATAATGCACAGACCTGGACACAGTACTTCAGCAGGAAACTTATCAATAGTATGCAGTATGGAAGATCGTGCAAGAATTGGGGCATTCATACTCTTCATCTGTAGATTTTTCTCAGTGAAGGAATGGTATAGTACTTTGTGTAGATTTTAAACATGATTAAGGGAAAATCATCTTCAAAGTATCATTAATGAAAATGTTATATTTGAAAATGAGACTGTTCAGTGTTAAAAAAAAAGAAATCACTTTTCAAAAGTTCCTGTTCTATGTGTTTTAAGAATTGGGTTTTTTTAGTTACTAGGAAAAAAAGTCTTGTTAAAATGAAGAAAAGTAGAAATGAGAATAAAGAAGCTACGTGTGCAATCACAAGTTCTAATTCTTGAGTAATAAAAATGTCTTGTGCTGGTCTATCTGTCTCTAAATAGGAGTAGGCATGTGGATTTTGGTAGCTTAAGCAGTACTGGTTTTTCATGATGGCCTAGTATAAGAATAAAAAGATTAAATCATCCAGTTTCTTATGACATTCATACTTGTCAGGAACTTGAAAGCTTAGGAAATCCTTAACCTATGTTTGGAAAGTAACTTTTCCAAATGAATGCACAAGACCTTTGTGCAACAAAGAAGTACAAAAAAAGTTAGTATGGTTAGAGAACATATTTCTGAGTTGGAAGCCACAGGCCCATGCAGGTGCACCTTGCAGTCTCTCCAAAGTATCTGTGGAATGGCAGTAATCCTTCTGAGCTATCAGTTAAAGGGATTTTTCCTGAGAAGTGTACTTCAGTTCCAACCCCACAGCAGGGTGGTTGGAACTAGACAATATTTAAGGTTCCTTGCAACTCAAGCGATTCTTTGAATAATTCTATGATTATTGTAGGAAATTGTTCAAATGTAATTTAAAAGTTGGTGATACAAAAAAAAAGGATGTACTTATGTATCATGGTCATATGTAAATTGTGGGAGAGCAGGGTAGAACAGTGTGGTGGAAGGAATGGTAACTTGCCTGATGGCATCTAGGAAATAATGCTCATTTCCCTTCCAGAAAACTCACAGTAAGCCCCTTTTCTCCAAAGTTTCTTGCAATGGAATTACTTAATCTATTAAAAGTATAGAGGAAAAATTTTAAGAAGTTTTTGTTTGGTTTGGTTTTGTTTTTTGAGATGTTTCAGGGACAGAAGAGAAGAAATTGAGATATGGAAGAGGGATCTTGTCTCAGTCATTTGGGGAGAAAATGTCCAAAAGCACAAGTTAAATTTGAGAATATGGTTCACACTTATTTGAATAGTATAATTTTTATATTTAATTGTTAGAAACTTTAGTAGACTGGTGCTGATGAGTCATGTAAGTGGTGGCAATTACATTAAATATGTGTGCTAGAATCAATAAAGCCACTGATTGCATTATTATTGTCTAAATTTATAAACTTTGTTATCCTCACAATTGATGATTTAATGGTAATTTCTGTTATCTTTCTGATTTCCCAGTGTAATTTGGAGTCTCTGCTAAAGGTAATAAATGTAAATTTAAATGTCTACAGTTGTCAGAATAGCAATTGATACAATGTGTTTTATTCTTGATTGATCATTGCTTTAGTCAGATGGTATAATGTACATAATTTCTTGTGTTTCTCTTCTTCAGAAGGAACTGCAGCATACATGCTTTACTGAAGACTTCTTCCTACCAATAAACAATGAAACTTTCCTTTTCCCCTTCCACTCTTTCACTTAGATTTTTATTTACTTTGTTGTCTTTAGAAAGAACACAAATATTTGAATGGTATTTTCCAACTGTGGACCATTTTTTTTTTCTCAACCTTTTTTATCACATCTTACTTGAGTTTTATTTTTCATTCTTCATCCCTCTGCTCCTCTTACACCTCTTTTTTTTTTCTGCCAGTTTGTTCACAGGAACATCTTGTAGCATCACTATGACTGGAATGCCAATGATTTGTTCAGTGAAACAATATGTTTCAATCCTTAGAGATGGTGATTAGAAAAATGAATGAACTCCTTGATTTCTTAAAAAAAACCCAGCCCAAATGATCACATTTTGACATGTAGAACTTTCATCTTAAATGAGTATAAACAGGAAGTGAAAGGTTATACGGTGGTACATTTTCATACAATTAAGAAGAAAAAATGTACAAATTCTTCTGAAATACTATATTTTCCTTCTCCCCTAAACTCCCAGCATCTATTTTGCAAAGTTTTCTATTAGTGCTAGGATTTTCTTTGGTAAAAGAAAATTCTCATGCTTTCTCTCCTTTGAAACCAAGAAAAAAATCTGTAATTCTTAAAATTATTCTGGAAAGATATCAGCAAAACCAAGGATCTGCCATAAGGCCTTTATTGTCTAAGTGTTAAAAATTCTCCTTCTGACACTCAGCATGCTGCTGTTCTGCTGCTGTTTCTATTGTTATGTGTGTTTTGACCTGGGTGGCCTTGCCCTGTAGTCACTTAAACTAATATTGCTCATACCTGAAGATTTAGAGATTTTAACTCTGGTAAAAGTTTGATGCATGATTTTTCTCTTCCACATCTCCTTCCAGTGTGGTGAACCTGCTGTTATTGTGTAATAAGAAAAATATATATTTTATTTAATAGTTTTGTTTTCCCTTAGAAAAGGCATATATCAGTTTTGTATTAATGTAGTTCTCCTGTACTACAGTCCTTTGTTCTACTCTTTTTTCACTTTGTTTCATTTTTCTGTTCTGAACACTGTCACACTTATTGCAAAGTGGTCACCCCAAATTTTGCCCAGTTCTACCACTTAACAAGACATTAACTCCTCTTTGAGCTGCCAGAGCTCAAACAATGGGTTGTAGAGAAATGTGTGCATAATGAGAATAATAGCTAAGCTGTTCGTAAAGTAACTCAGTATCTGCAGTTATGGGAGAAATTGCTTTGTTCTGTGGTTTAATCCTGGCCAAATGCAGTCTCACTTATGGAGCACTGCAAAAAATGAAGATGCCTCAAGTGAAATCAGGTGAAATACCTTATTATGAAATCAGAGTAGAATCTCTGGAACAGTCTGTGGAGCTGCATAAGCAAGTAAGTTTTGTATTCATAGTCTGGAAGCTTAGTAAAGCTGTACTTGAACACATGCTTTCTAATTGTTGCTCGTTAACTTCACTGCTGTAGGAGAAATGGAAGCCTTACCAGGTAGTCCACGTGGTTTAAGACAAAAATAAACTTTTCATGGAGAAGAATAAGGATGCAATCATATGACATAATTTTATCTGGGATTGGCAGATAAAGTCTTTGAAAAAAATTTCCTTCCATACAGCTTCCATACTTATGTGTGAAACTTGGTTTTAAAAGAGAGTTTTATGTTGAAAAGATTCATTTGAGCTTATAATTAATGCTAGCAGTAAATGGTTCTGATTCTAAGCTGAATGATGGAGTTAGTATGAATAAGTGCCTGTGTTAGCAAATGCTCTTCTTTCTTGTAATTGAGCCATGACTCATTAGAATTATGGTGTGCTATAAAACTTAATTAGCATTAAAGTATTCTCTCAGGTGATATACATTTTAACAATCCTGTATTAATAGTCACATCCCACAAGTCCATTACAGATTTCACGGTTTAATTATCTCTTCTCAGTGTTTAGAACCTGTCTGGATTTGTCCATTCTTTGGCAATGAGTGGCAAATTTGTCCAAGTTTTAGTAAGTTTCTGCATGAAGTGGTTTCACATCCTGTTAATATCTGTCTAAATTTTGTCTGTCTGGGCAAACAGATAGCCAGGAATAGCCAACATGGACTTATGAAGGCTAAATCATGCTTGACGTAATTACTTTCTACATTGAAATGAGGAAGAGGAAGCAGAAAGAGTGGTGCATGCAATATACCTTAATTTTAGTTAGATTTCTTATGCCATCTGCCACAGTATTTTCACTTGGAAGCTCATGAAGTATGTACTAGAAATAAGGATAATTAAGTGGACTGAACATTGGCTGGATCTTCATATATAAAATGTAATAATCATTGGTGGAACATCTATTTGGTTGCTGGTAAGAAGCAGAGTGCACTTGGGGTCAGTACTGAAGCCCAGCTAATTGAATATCTTTGTCACTGGCCTGTGTCATGACACAGACAGCACTTTTATCACATCTGTTGATGACAGAAAATGGGGTGAAAATAGACAGTAAACGGGGTGAAATGACTGACATACTAAACTCTGAAACTTCAATCCAGAGAGAACTTTGGAAACTTGAGGCGCAGGAAAACAGGAACATGTTAATTTCAGCACAAAAGGAATGCAAAGGTCTGCACCAGCAGCAGAATAATCCATTCATTACAGGCTGATAACCAACGGTCAGAGAAACAGGGCTGCTGGAAAGGAACTGGATATCCTTGTAGGTGTCAAACTGAATATGAAGCAGCAAGGTATTTTCTTCCTAAAGAAGGCAGACCATGCACTACAACTCCTTAGGGTGAGCATAGCTAGTGCCTTTGAAGGAATTTCCTCTCTGCTTGAACTGGTGAAGACACACAAGAACTGCTGTGTCCAGGAGCTTGTTCCTGCTTCAAGCACAGTGTTGAGTAGGTGGGGAGGGTCCACTAGAGGGCTGCTGCAGGGATTTGGGGTACACATGTCCCACAAGGAGAGAGGCAGAGGAAAGTTGGCTTGTTTGTTCTACTTAAGAGTAGCTTACAAGAGTGGCCTATAGCTACTTGAAAGTGTGAAAAAGGAGGTGGAAATAAATTCTCCTCTTCAGTGGCAAGTGATAATCAAGAGAAATACTCTCAGGTTGCATCTTGGGAGGTTCATGCTGGACATCAGGAGAAAACATTTACATAGTAGATTAGTGCTGCCATGGAACAGGGAGTGGTATCTACATCTTAGAGCTTTTCAAGACTTGAGAGACAAAGCACCAGCTGACTTGAATTGTTGATTGCCTAACTGAGCAGGAGAGCGGACTAAAGGTGCCTTCAAAATAATCCATTTATGATTATGGAAATTTTATTTCCATTACTACTAATTCACCCAATGACAAAAATATTTTCAAATTTTATGATCAGGGATAATTCTGCTCACAATACTGCTAGGCAAAGTAATGTGCTTGAATGTGTAAACTCTTAATGTGCTGTTGATTCATCAAATGAGACACAATTTCCTTTTTGTTAAAAACAGAAGTCTGGAAACATTGATCATGCTTATGATTTGAGATCTCTTATATCAGTTATATTTTTAAAGATTTTTTCCAAACTGGAATTACTATTACTAGCTCTGCAGCTGAATCAGTGCAATCCCTTCCCATTTGCCTTTTCTTTCGTCTTTCTACCTTTGTCAGTTTTAGGTCACATTATATCTGAAATACTTAGTAAAACCATAATTTCAGCAGAAGGTCCTCAACATATCATGAAAAGAAAGTGAAAAGCAAACATTTAAAAGGTTGTATAAGCTTATTTTTAACTGAAAGTTTGATGCAGAGAATGAAACATAGAAGACTGAGATACAATTCAAAATCATTCCACATGAATAGAGGTGATTTTACCCTACATGTCCAACGAGGGGGAAAAAGTCTTGGAGACTGCTTTAGGGAAGTTTCACTGCATGAGGGGGAGAAAGGTGCAGGAGAGTTAGGTGACAGCGTTAGATCCTAGGGCAATGCAAAAATTCCCCTGTTGGTCTCTACTGCTGCTGGTCAGGTACTGTCTTACTCTAAAGTGTAGTGCATGTGAAAGTAATTGCTATTTGTTTCTGGATAACTTAGAAAGACTATATGCTAAAAAACCCAACTGCTTTGCTATTTATGTCAATCCTAACACCTATGAATATGAGCGAGCTGCAGTATTGATCAGTTCAGACTACTTCCATCAATACAACATTAAAATGTATTGCAAGCACTCAATGTAATATTAATGACAATCAATCATAAACAGGTTTCAGAATGCATTTGAAAAGTCTTTCTGAGCTATAATCACTGCTTTTGTGTGGCCAGCCACTGGAGGATATAGAAGAGGGCTTTGGAAGGCCTTAAGGTATCTTTCTGCATGTGGGAATTGTCAAATAATATGACATACACAAGCTACAACTATTGTATGCCTGCTGTTCCACACTGATTCCCCTGAATATCATATTTACTTTACTGCAATTTTCTCTTTTCTTCAAGCCCTGGTAGCTTCTACAATTCAGGTGATGATTCTTATGATATCATTTTCATTTTCAGAAACCATATTTTTGCATTCATTCATGTCTCAACCTCATTTCAGAATGGATATAGGCAGAATGCAGAAAAAATGCATTAAATAATGAAGGACAAATATCTCCATTTAACATTATTTCCAAAAAGGAAAAATCCAATCTTCATCAGAGTCATTATTTCCACTTTAAATCCCTTCTCATCGCTAAACAGAGATAACTAGAATTAGCCACTTTATTGGAAATCAAATATCCTTTTGGTTCTTGTCATGTTTTGTGCACTGCTGCTTAGAGGTGGAGGTGGTGAGGAATAGTGATAATGCATTTCTTCAAAATCTCAGTAATCCAAATACTTTTTTTCTTCAGAATAACTCATCTTGACTTTTTCCACTGTTGTTCTTCATGATGTTAATTCCATTCAGTTATGCAGTGCCCAAGGTGGTTATTCATATGAGAAAAAGAGGCAAAAATATAGATTTGCAATAGAAACAGGTGTTTCATGAATACTGTAGTAAGTTTTGTTAATTTTTCTGTTTATTAAATCTGTTGAAACCTTTGAAAAATTATGGGTTGAGCTTCCTTCAACATAGGAGGAAATGAAACCTACAAAGAGAATTTTTAAATTTGGTATATTACTCCTATGTTCTGATTGACTTTAGCTATGACTTTTGCATGTTTTTGTGTTATAAAGCAGAGAAAGCAAGTGGTTTTTCCTTCAAGTACTTTAATTGCCATAGAGGTAGGCAGCTTGGTAGACCTTAAGGACTGGAAACAGTCATGTGAGCTGGAAAGTTGCTTAGAACATGTTCTATTAAAGATGTTGAATGACAGCTGTCCCAGTCCTCTGTTACATGGTTATCACTATTGCAAGTGATGGCATGATTGTATGTGACCAACCACACTGACCACAGTGTAATGTGATATAAAGTAGATTATAGTACTACTAGGACACAAGTTTTCTGTCATCCTGAAACTAAATGTAAGCTAAGACTGAATTTTTCCCAAAAAATTTGAGTGTGAGTCAAAACATTTTTAGAGAGATTGTGCCACTTCTCACTTAAATTCTCAGAACTTCTAGCGTTAATTCCAGGATATGGGAGTTTTTATTTCAATGTCATTCTCTTTCTTTTCATAACTCAGTTTAAAAGAGTATCCCAGTTTGTCTTGACTTTGGATCTGTTGGTTGTGCAATGTAATTCTCTCAACCTGTGCCGTTAGATTTCTGCCTTGTCTCATAAAGTGCTTATATCTGAACAATAAAAATGAGTATGATCTAGTTTCATGGCTGGAGGATCATCTAGGAAAGTGGGAGATTTGGGATATTCAGTTACTTATTGTTTAGACACTCATAGAAAATTGAACCATACCAATTGGAAAGATGAGATGACAGAGAGGGAGAAAATGAAGATTCTAGTAGTTTTTGGCAGTGGAAGAAACCAGTCTGAAACATGTGTGTGTTTTACTGACCCTGGGCTATTAAGCTTTTGCACGAATCAACCTTTCATTACTTTTGTAAAAAATTAAGCTGAAAACTTAAAAAAAATTCAGTAGATCTTTTCTCTAGTTCCAACCTATTTTCTAAAGTACTGAAGCAAAATTAAAATAAATCCAGATCCATCTGGAAAGTTAAGGATGTGCTTGTTATGGGGAGAGTTCTGCTTAATCTTAATTTACATGCTTCTTGAATCTAAATCTAACTTTCTCTGAAACGGATATTTTTTTGTATGTGTAAAACTGGTCAGAGTCCATTCTGCCTCTTCCCTACAAGTTCCAATTATGTGTAAAATTGACCATGCTTGTGTCAGGATAGATACCTAACTTACATAGATATACAAAATCTGCATCAAGTAGATCTTTTCTGCATGCTATGTATTCCCTCCTGTGTAGTTGTAGCTTCTTTTGCCATGTCTACAGCATAGGGGAAAACAACAAACAAAGAGCTCTGTCCCGTGGAGGGTTGGCTTGTGTTTGTTCTGCTTAATAACTCTGAGCTGTTTTCAGAAATAATTCTATCAAAGGGTTGTCAAATAACTCTTCTCAAAAGAGCAATTATCCAGATGTAGTGCTGCAGATTCTCTCTAGGCATCTTCAGGCTTGTTTCCAGTCTAATAATTTGACATCAATAAGTCCTATTCTGTCATTTAGTGTAATAGTGCCACTAAACTAGCTACCGACCTGAGGAAACAAACTGTAAGTTACCCACACCCACTACATACTTAAAAGCTTTGTGGAAAAATGGAGAGCACATAAGAAATCAGCCATTAGGAAATACTGTTGTAAGACGTAAAATATTTATAGAACCATCAAAGAGTTCTTAATACTATGAAAATGCTGTCAGGAAAAATTAAATTTAAATAAAAATTACTGGAATACATACAGATATAAAACTAAGTCTCTAATATCTTGGATGACAAAAACTTTGGTTCATAGTTTAGGACAGAGAGACTATGAACAAGACAAATGAATAAATGTTTGAACTGCTTTGCTGTATTGAATACTCATTCAATACAACTGAATACTCCTCCAATTCTGTTGAATATTCAGATTTCAGATTTGCTTACTATATCAGTGAGACAAAAAAATCAAATTAGTATTAAAAACTCATTGAAATTCTTTTGCTGGAAATACATTTCATTTCGTAGGTAAATCCTTGTTAAATCCCTTGTAGAGGGAAGGTCTAGTTTATTTGTCATGAGTTAAAGTGGTTAAATTGTCAGAGTTTATGGTTCCATGCATCTTTTTCTTAATAAAAGCCCTTTCTTCCTAGAGAGGTTTGTTAACATGGTAAGACAAACTATTCAGCTCTGCAGTAGTAATTTCATATATATATGTAATACACCTATTTATAAAATATTTATGGAAGACACAATTGTATTTCTGTACAGAACTTTTTTATCATATTATCATCGAAATAGTGTGTGAAATAGACATTAATAAGTAAAACAATGTGGTATAGTGGAATACAATACAGGCATTAATATCTTTAACAGCACAAAATATTTTGACCAGCTGATATAGAGATTTGGATATCTATGCAAATAAATCCCCTAGTTTATTTGGAAAATGGTCTATATTTCATTATGAAACTTTTTTTACTGCTTTTTATCTGGGCTAGAAGCTGGAAACTGAAATATGCATATTTATATTAGAATCAGTAAATGGGCAGGTTTAATGATTGGCAAAGAAAAAGAAGGAAAAGCCTCTTTCTGTGACTTTTAATTTTGAGAAGAAAGGTCACTCGAGTATCAATGGGGGACCAGATAGTCTTTTCTTAAGCAAACTTCACAGAATTTTAGATACAACAAAATTCTTTGAATTGCTCCATTAACTTCTTGCTTTTGGTTTATCATTATCTTTGCGTTGGTTCTTTCAAGTTATTCTTCATTACTAAGGCATGTTTTAGAATATAAGCATGCAGAACTTCACAAAGTAGCAAAATAGAGCTCTATTTTCTCTCATGTTTTTCTGTTTTCATTTCAATGCATGTTTTGATTTTTTTCCTTCTAGTATTATTGTCTCTCCTTTTGGGGAGGTTGACTCAATTGGACTGCTTCAAACCAGGTACCTGAATGGGATTTAAGATTTCAAGTGTTATTTTATGTTTTACTTCTGCCAGCATATGTGGTATTCTTGTCCCTTTAGAAATGATCTCTGAAACTGTTGAAGCAATTGTACAGATGGAGCTTTATTAAAATGATAAAAAAAAGACATGCTCTTGGCTTTTTAATATAGTTCGCTGTCTTTTTTTCAGGACTGTGTGCAGCTGGATTGAAGCTTGTAGTCCCTTTCCTACCTCATCAGATGGCACTTACAGCCCATGGTTCTATGAAAAATAGCTTCTGTTTGTTTAAATGAAAAACACATTGTTTCAATATCTTTGGACTTTGCATTTTTTATAGGGATGCATCAAAAGCAGCATGCACAGGGAAGAACCACAAAATAAATCCTTTGGTCATTTAATTCCCTTCCCTAGACATGGGATGCTACTGAGCCCCTAAAATCACTTAATTAGACAGTGATACATGTTGTGTGGTTGTCATTTGTGGTATTTGAAGCAAAAATAATAATAGAGCAAAAAAATTCACCTGTACTGACCTTTGTGTGATTGTACAGTGCAGTTCTTTCTACCTTGATTAATAACCTTGACAGCAACAATTTGGCCAGACAGTAAAATCTAGTCATAATGGAAGAATTTTTAAATCTACTGTCAGTGTTCTTAAAAAAAATGGCACTTTAGGTTTTATAGTACAGAAATATGTAGCTTCTTTTGAAATATTTTGTTAATTATATTCAAAAACCAAAATGCATAATCAAAACGGGCTTGTCTCTATAAGGCTTGTGAAATGCTGATCAACAGAGCAGGCGAATTAACATTACTCTCTTCTATGGTGACAGAATATGTGTGAAACAATGTAAATATTATTTATCATTTGGATTTCATACAAAGTATTTGGAGTTGAATGCGGTGTCAGAGGCTGTATTTTTGTGAATGATGTGGTGAGGTTTACAGACTCAGAAATGCTTGCAGTGGTTATGGGTCTTCACTGAACCATAAGCAATGTCATTTTGAACTAGAAGAACCTAGGCATTTATAGAGAAGTCTGTAGTTATCAAATATGCCTTCGTGTTTGTTTTTTTTTGAAGCTATCTAGTGAAATTCTACCAGTGTGAGGAAGCTTCCAAAATGAAAGGTTGAGAAGCTCTCCATGTAGAGATGAAAGATAAAAATTTTAAAAGGTAGGCACAGGACAAAACTCCATGGACACTATGGGTGATTGAGTGCCCAGGATGATGCTATAGGCTTCCTTTTAGGTACTCATCAGTTTTGACAGAAGTTTCCAAAATCAATCTAGCCTTTTCTCAAGGACTAGTGTCTTGGTTTGAAAGACAGGTGTCTGCTAAGAGAGGTTGAAACCTCCCTTAGGACAGAGAATGTGATTTCCCCTCCCTCCAAATTATTTTAATTTTGAAAATCAAGGGCTTTCAGGCAAAGCTATGGGAAAAAGAATAACAGTTCTTTACTAGTGTCTATAAACAAGCAATAATGATAATGGCAACCACAAATAGATCCAGAAACCAACGGCAAATGACTTTTGAGCTGCCGAGCCCTTTTCCGTGTGGCGTAATCACAGCTGCAAGCAGCAGGGGCGCTGTTGAGCAGGGCAGGTGCGATGACTCCCGAGCTGCTGCAGGTGGCGCTGTGGCGCAGGGTCAGGTCAGCCTCAGGCAGCTGGTGATGGCGGACAGGCTGAAGAGCAGGCAGGGCAGCAAGCAGCTCGGAGCGACGAGCAGGGTGGCAGGGGGACAAGGGCTGGCTCTCCCTGGCTAGCCAGCGAGGTAGCAAGGGCTCTGCAGTCACAGCAGACACCGCAGTCTTGTGCGGCAAAGCGGGGCGGGCGGCAGGGACAGCTGGACTCCCCAGCAGCTGCTGTGAGAAAATGCAGCCGGGGAAGCGTGCACTTCCCAGTGGGAAAGAGGTTAAATCAAAGCTCATCCAGCCAAGAGGAGAAAGGCAGAGCACAGCTGGATTTTCCTGTGGTCACAGCCAGAAGCAAAGAGCAGCCTCTCCTCCTGGTGTCCGATGACGAGAGAGAGACAGTCTCCAATGGCCGGCTCTTCCCTTTCCCTGCCCTGCCCAGCACACCCTTTTGTCTCTTACAAAAGACTTGATGGCTATAATCACCCAGCTATTTGTTGCTGAGTAACAGGGATGGAGAAAAAATTCCAATGGCCCCAACCTCCGACAACTAGGCATGCTTCTAGGTCAAAGATCTTACACCATTAATTTGGATAAATGAAGGACTAGTTGTCTACTCGGTCAGCCTAGCATCTTTGGAATCACTTTCTGTAGAAACTGGAAGGAAATGGTCAAGCTCTTGTACACTAAAGTAATAGTGTGTGAGTGCTGCACTGGAGGCAAAGTTACAGCAACTGAACAAGCAAGTCTATGTGAAGTGTTTAAACCTCTTCTAGTTTAAACCTCTGTGTGGCCTGCCTTCCTTGTGCTAACACCATCAGTAGTTTCTTCTCTCCCTCCTTCCTCAGTCTGTTCTCACAAAACACCTTGAATTAACCTGTGTTCAGTCATCTCAAGCAAGTTACCATCTTCCCCTTTTACAGAAGTTTTAACCCAATTCAGAGCACAGCCCCTAGAGCAAATATAACAGGCAGCTTCCTTCCTGCTGCCAGGCTACAAGCTTCTAAAAACTTGTGCTCCATGGAGCTCTTATACTATTTGCACAAATAGTAATGAGAATTAACAGGGGAAAAGAGATCTAAGCAGATACTGAGGTGGGTTTGTCCAATAGATTTTATTTTGATGTTAGATGAGGATAATATGAGTCTTTCAGAAATCTAAAGAGATGTCCATTTATTGTATTTTGGTTGTTTGTTATCAAGATTATGCAAGTTGCTAATTCCAACTTCAGGTAGAGATTTGTATCCCCATATTGGTGGAGAGTGAGTATAGATGATTAAAATGGTGATTAAAATGCAGCTATAAAAATAAAAGCTGTATTTAAACTCTGCTCTCTAAATAATGAGAGGACTTTCTCAGCTTGTAATAAAAAATGCTATTAGCAGTTCAATGAAATGGGTCAAAGTAAATCTAAAGCAGGCAGCTTGCAGTCACCAAAACCTTAGAAACCACCTCTAAATTTAAATCCAAAGGTTGAAAAACAGCATTGCTTGTTGTCATGCTCCATATTCAAAATGATGTGAATGGATCTTTACATAGATGGGTCCTTGCACTTGATATAACTAAAGGAAGTTGGGTTTAAGCAGGAAACTGGAAAGCAGTTTTTTGCAAGACCAAAACAAATCTAATGGAAAGCAAAGAATTGTAGGAATGACTACAGCATGTTAAATCTTTTGCTATTGCTTGCATGAGGCTATTAATGGTCAGAAAAGTCATCAATAAGTAAGCATTTGTCACTAACACTTTAACCCTTGCTAGCCTTAAAGTCCCAATTTTCAGGGGACACACACAAAGCTTGCCTTTATTTGCTTCTAAAATTCAGGAACTTGCCTGAGTTATGGATTAGGGTTTGCATGCAGATGGGTAACCCTGACCTGTGGCACCACTAACAAGGTAAAAACACGAGGAGTTCCAGGTTGCTGCAGATTACAAAGGCAGACTGATGTTTGTGCAGATGACCCACCTTGACCTGTGGCATCACTAACAAGGCAGTGACACGAAAATGTCAAGACTGCAGACAACAAAAGGGGGGAGGGGAGAAGTTATCTAAGCAGAATTATAACTAGCACAGAAATTAACAGGGTATCCATATCGTAAATACTAGGTCATTCTAGAAAATCGACCACTGGAAAAACGGGAAATAGACATGTTCTGTATTTGGGAAGGGATGGAGGTCATACAGGGAAAGTATTTGAGAGGTTGGATGAAAAGTACTATAGAGTTAAACAAACCTTTTGATAAGGGTGATTTAGAGTCCCTTGTTGAAAGTCCTATATCTGATAAACGTATTCTGGAGCAGGACATCTGTTTTCTTTCCAACCACACTTGTGTATGACTTACTTCCAAGGTTGGAGGGGATGCTTCCCCCAGGGCTGACAAGGGAACACCTTGAGGACATTGCCATCTTAACACTTATTGATTTTATAATACCTTGGGGTTTTCCCAAACTTCAGCTTAGACTTCAGTGTTCCCCAGGCAAATGTGTGCCCATCTGTCTAATGTGCTAAGAATTGTTCCCTTACTAGTACTCTTTCTCTTTTCTGCTGGTAAAAGCATTCTTTTCTCTCAGCTGAAATAATATAATCAAATTAAGTCCTGAACAGTTCTTTGCAATGTATATATTGATATATTTTTATATATAGTATAAAAATATAACATTATATTATTATAGAAATAAATGTTGTAATGGCATATTTTTGCTTTATATAGCATAAATTTCTAATAATATATAAATATAATATAAACCATATATATTCAGCATTTGATCTCACTGCTTTTATTTGAGACTTTCTGAGGGGTTTGTGCATTGAAGAGCAATCTTAAAAATTTTTTTTTTGGTCTTACAGGAGTACCTCTTTTCATGTGTCTTGAGACACATATCCTGATTTAGACATAATAATTGAAATATTCATATACTCAGACCAAGCTGATTGAACTTTTTGTGGTTTAACCCCAGCCAGCAAATAAGTACAGTGCAACTTCTTGGTCACAATTACTTCTGCCAATATAATTAATAGACAAATTATATTTATTAATACTAATACTAACAATAATAATAGCAATAATAATAACAGCAGGAGCAACAACAACAATAATGTAATGAAAAAAGATATAACAAAACCAGAGAGTAGTAAAACCCCAGAAAGATGAGTGATGCACAGAAACATTGCTCACCACCTACGGACCAATAGCCAGCCTGTCCCTGAGCAGTGATTGAGCCTTCCGAGTTCATATACTGGGCAGGAGGTCCTGTGGTGTGGAATATCCCTTTGGTCAGTTCGGGTCAGCTGTCCTGGCCATGTTCCTCATGGCTCATTGTGCACCTCATGGTTGGCAGAGCATGGGAAACTGCAAAGTCCTTGATTAAGGGAAGCACTTCCCTTGATTAAAGGAAACATCAGTGTGTTACAATTGTTGTGTCTTACTTAATCCAAAACACAGCACTGTACCACTTTCAAAGAAGAAAATTAACTTCATCCCAGCTGAAATGAGGACAGTGAACTTTTTTCTTCCTTTTAAATTGCTTACTATGTTAAGAAAACATAACAGGCTTCCTGTTCCTTAAGGGGATTCCTGTTAAGAATCTTTTTTTACCCTCCTTTCATGTTCGCCTACACTTTTGGGCAGTATAGTTGAGAACTTGGGTTTAAAAAGATGGGAAATAAAGAACAGAGGTATTAAATTTTTGCTGTTGATTGAATTTGTGATTTCATAGCTTATGAAGTGTTACGTAAGTGACATGCAGATAAGATGGCTCAGTGTGAGAAGCTACAAACTTTTTTGGTCAGGCTTGCCTAGAAATTTTGGATTTAGTGCTTTTTCCTGTTTTCCCTCACACACTGTTACGAGCTACACTGCCCTATGAAACAAGTTTTGGAGATTCAAATCTTGAGAAGGTACAGGAAAATTTAGTGCATTATGTGAAGCACTCGAATTTGCAAAATATTAGTTCTGTTGTAAAGAAAAATACATTTTTATTTGGTTCCATTAACACTGAGGTGCAATCTGTAAAATGGCAAGCTACATTTCTCATTGTAAGGCTTTAATTTGCATTTATGGCTGCAGAAAGAAAGAACACTTCATATTCACCTTCAGATGGATAAGCTTTGGGTTTTGTGTGCAGCACTTCACTTGTGTTTGTTGCATGAGAAGGAGCTCAGTGTTCAGTTTCAACATGTGCCATCAAGTAGAGTGGTAAGTGGTAATTTACCTCGTACTGATAGTTACAGGTTGGATGCATTTTTTACTCTGAAAACTAAGATTTTCAGTCAGTTTGAGCATGAAAGTAGGTGAAAACTTGAGGGTATGGTATTACTTGGGTCAAATTCAAAGCAACATTAAATCATGCTGTTCAATGATAAGGCAATTTAGGGGCTGGGGGTGGGGTGTGTGATGTTCATCTTTTGGTTTTGGTAGAGTGCATTGAAGGGTGTGCATGTTAGAAAGCTTGCTGCTGTAATTCCACAGATGCTATCTTGAATATTTTTAGCCTCAGTTTTCAAAAAGTCTTAGTATAATGCTGTATATTGGATTAAAAGAAGTCAAAAAATTAAAATGTAAACCTTGATGGCTTCTATTGATACTTGTCTTCACAAGAGTTTATTTGGATAATTGTGGTTATACATACAAAAACATACTGCACATTTCTGGACATTAGAAATCTACAACAAAAAGGTGGTCAGACAGAAGCAGAACACATTTAGTAGGGAAAGGAGTAATACTGAAGTAATTTTTCCACTCATTTTGCCTTGTAAAAGAATATTAGATGATCTTGGAAGCAAAACAAACCAACCCACAACCCCTTCAAAAATTGTTTTGTTCACAAAAATCATTCATTGTAATAAACTTAATAATGATAAAAAATCAAATAACTTCTGTTGATCTACTGTAGGACTGTCTATGTTGAATATAAGTGTTGAAAATTCACTTACTCCTCAGATATACTAGCCACAGCCTAGCTGATATAGTTTGCCTGTAGATGTGAGGCTGAACAAAAAAACCCTGTTGGTGTGACAACATCCATACAAAGTCCATATAGCATCCATATAGCAAACACTAAGCATTTGCAGAGAAGACATTAGGAATTAAAAGTATCCTGGCACAGTAATTCTCTCCATCTAAGCCAGCAGGGTACATGTAACTTTGTTCATGTTGAGAGTTAAGTAAAATTTTACAGGAAATAACCTTTTTTGCACCTGTTGTCCTTGGAAATAGACAACAGAAGTGTCTGCTCTTTCCTGATCACCATCTAATGTGCAATATTTCCTCCTTCCTCTGGCTTATGCTTTGCTTTAACAGAAAGCAGAATGCTTTACAATGCTTACAATCTGTTTAATGAAGTAGTCCATTAACCCATGTTAGTGCAAAGCAGGAGAGCATCCGCATCAGTTTTCTTACAGGTGTTGGCTGCTGTCAAGGTAAACAGGGAAAAGGCTGGATGTTTACCCAGGGTATGAATGCTGGTGTCCTCAGATATTCTGGGTGGTCCATGACAATGAACATCAGAAGACTCATTTTCATCACTGCACAATATTAGCTATGTAACATCTATTGTTCTCTAATTTCTCACTCATCACTCTAGAAATGCAATCCCAGGTGTCTCATTCCTATGCAAGCAGATGTGGAAGCTCATAAACAGAATTGCAACCTGAAGGAATGAGTTCTCAGATCTTTTGGTTGCCAGGGAAACTACATTCTCAGTCTGTGTATGTTTACAATAGCTTCCTTTCCAAAGCTGTCTAAATTTCTTGTTGTGGCACTTGGGACCAAACTATGATAGAGAAATAGTAATAAATGTCTACTAAATGCTATCATTGATTTTTTAAATAGTATTTACAAAAATAGGTCTTACATTCTGTCTCAGAATATGTATGATTTTACCAGATATGTGAAAAATCCGGGTAGTATTTAATACTTATTTTGATCCTTCTGGCTACTTTTGTGTGCTCCACTTATAAATCAGTCTCCATTAGAGTACAGTTAGGTATGGCCTGAATGTCTAAAGAGGAAATTCTCAATAAAAAGTTCTTTCAGCAGAAACTGTATTTTTCATGTGAGAGAATTTGGCAATTTCTTTATAATAACTCAAAATCTTTGTGGCATTCCTATATTCACCTACTCTGACTGGTATTTATAGCTTTCTTTAATGTACTAGTCCTAATATCCTACTTTTCCCTTCAGGATCATAAAGTTAGATTTCAGACAGTGAAAAAGGCCAATTTCCAGACAAAAAGTATCAGACTTTTTTTTTTTGTTTCAATTAGTCAATGAATTAATTTTCAAAATCTTATCTCTAAAATGTATATGGATAATAACACAGTATTAAATTTGTGCTTGTTCTCCATGGAGGCAGCTTTTGTGGTCCACTGCCTTTCTTCTACACCATTTGTGAATCAGTGCAGTTCTCCAGATTCAATACAGCAAAAACATCTGTCCTGGGCAGCTACATGGTGTGCATGCAACCTATTTCTAACTAATTTTCTTCACAGCAGCAGCAGCAATTTTACCCACATTATTTCCTCCTGGGAAATGAAATATAGAAACATTTGCTTTGTCCTCTTCTGGGAAGGCCTATCATCACTAATATTTATTATTTTTTAGGTTTGATAATTTTAAAAATCATAATCATTGGGTATTTTATCTATAAAGGCAGCTTGTAGGAAGCTGTCTGGAAGACTCTGCTGTGCAGAGACTCAAAATGATCAGTAAAATCCAGACAACATAGCAGATCTATCAGATTTCTTGCCTCTGAATAATTTCTCAACAGAATGTATTATCAATAATAAAATTAATGAAATAAATATCTTAAGCAAAAGAATATAATTTTTAAAAGTCCCACAGGAACATTAATTCACTTTAAATATGAATCAAAAGTGATGTAGGGTTCAAAACCAACAGGTGCCAGACACTTGAGAAACTGAAACAGTTATGGAGGAGTTCTGTAGATACCAGCATGGGATGTTGATACATATTTAAAGCTTTACATTATGCGAATACTGACTTGAATGGGTGAAGAGGCTCACACAGGAGCTGAGAGCAGCAGCTGGGATGCTGTGGAGAAGCTGCTGACAAACACAGTCAGATCTGTGCCTTTAGACTGGCTCTGTGGTGGCTATGAAGAATCCTGCAGTGAGTCACAGATAAATGAAACATTATTGTATATTTTAGCTCATATTTTAAGGGAATTAACCAGTTGATTTGAGAGAAGGAAAACATGGGTCTGTTGATCTCAGAACTATTAACATGCTCCTGTGGCTTGTGCTGATGAAGGGTCAGGGTATTTGTATTTCTGTTGTTTAAGCTGATGGTGGGAAAGAAAATCTTCATGCACCAAATTGTGGATACTGAGCAATATTCAGTACTTTGACTGTCAAGTAGTTCAGCCCATGTCACTCCCTACTTTTGTGCCCTGTGTTGCAGCCTGTGTGTCCAGATAAGAGACTTAATTTTCTGAATTTCAACTTGACTAACTCCCTGAATATCTGGCCCATTTGAAGTAAAAAAACCTAAATTCCAATTTTACATTATGTACATCCATCTTTTAAAGATTCATTTTCAGAGCTTCTCAGTAGTGTTTCCCTACAACATCCCACAAAATCAAAAGCTGTAGTGCCCCAATAAATTTGCTGCCCTTTGTTGAAAGAAATCTTTTCAAATCATATTGTCGTATTGCTTTTCCCGTGTCCCCTTCCTCTCTTTCAAAGTGGTCATGATACAGGTTTTTGAGATAAGAAAAGCTCCTTACTAAAGGAACATTTATTTCAAGTCCCATCCTGTAAAGAGCATGATGCATTAACAGCTTAAAATCTGGCATAGCTTTCTTAAATTTGTAGGTATACATTTGCAATTCTGTTTTCAATTACCATGTAAGTTTTCTTGAACTGCTTCATGTATTCTGCACAGGGGATGAGTGGTGAGACTTGAAAGAAGAAGGAAGGCAAAAGGCCTCTGGGAATACTGATTTAGTTAAAAAAAAATGTTTCTGAAGACTTCAAGTTTACAGCACTTGAGTGCACCTAAGTCATAGCCAAGATACATACTTTTTATTTGGAGAGGAATTGCACAAACCAGCTGTTGGTTTGTCTCAGCACTTTCTCTTCTGCATAAAATGAAATACATACTTCCCTTATATGCATACTGTTGCTAGAAAGGAAGATATCAGTGACTCTACCATACTCAATAGTGAATCTTTTCTTCTGGCTTCTCCTTTAGTATCTTTGACTACATTTGAAGTGGGTGGAGGGGTATTTTTGTTGGTTTTTTTTGTCATTCATTTAGAGTGGACTACCTCCTTGCAGTAAAAAAATTACACTGCTTTATGCCACTGAAGTCTATTGAGACAAACTTACTATGATGTCTATTATTTGGCAAACAAGTCTTATTTATGTCAAATTAGTCAAGCAATTATTTGTCTTCTCAAGTAATTTTTTTATTAGAAGCAATCTGAGTTTTTTTACCAGAATGAGATGTTCCCTCATTAATTGAATGTTCTCCCATCTGGAATTTAACAGGATTTTGAGGTGTATTCACTCTTAAATGATTTCCTGGGTATGAATCTTGGAAAGGAACATATTGTTTTCAGAGAAAATAAGAGTGAAAAAGACAATGAAGAAAGTTTGTCATAAGCTTTAATGGAAAATTAGAAACAAAGTGAGATAACAACATTTTGTTCTGTCACTCAGCTATAGTGTAGCAGTGCACTTATGAATTTTTTTTTTACCATTCAGTAACTGCAAGGCCATTTGCTTTTCAAATTAATGACAGATAAGCTTCTGCACCCTTTCAGCAGGGCAAGTGTGCTCCAGTGCTAAATCACCACTAAAAGGCTAAAACCATTTGCTATCACACCAATCTTTCCCTGCAGAACTGGTGTGTTGAAACAGTTGGTAATAAGTGTAAAATTGTTGAGAAACTGGTCATGTTTCTGAGAAGTCCACCTTCTGGTCTGTTCTCTTCTGCTGCTTCAATAGCAGCTGTTGCAGTGTTTGCCATTATTAGCAGAGTCAGTCCTAGATATCTTGGTTTAAAATTGATCATATGAATAAAAAGCTTTCCAAGTGAGGCTTTATATGAAAATATTGTTTTAAGTAAATAAGATGCAAAAAAAAGGCTATATTTGCTCTCTGATTATAAATGTTTTAAACTTCCTTAAAAGTATCAGAAGTTACTGTTCTTAGCACTGTAGAACATCCTTCTTTGGAATGGCTACAGATATATTTGGGTATTAGAAAACTGATTTCAGTGGGATGCCAAACTGCATTTTACTTTTGAGTCAGACAGGAAAATGTTGACACAGTGAAAATGCACCTTGCCATGGAGGAATCCTTTTTATTAACACTTCCTTCTTTATGCAAAGTGCATTAGAAGGTCATGGTTCAAAAAAGAAAAATAGAACAAGACAATGTCTTGTTGCAATGTCTGTGTATTGTGTTCATAGCATAAATGTACATTTTTCAGTGATTTTTTTTTCTGTCTTGCATTGCTACATTTGAACAAAACGTAACTATGGAGATACTGAAATAGGAAGTTTTTGTAGTAGTGGAACCCAAAGATGCATGGAGAGCTCCAAAATTTTACTGGTTCAGAGTGATTCTAAAGCTAAACCTAAAATTACGGTGTGAGTTTTTCTGCTTAAGGTGATTTCTTCTGTAAAGTTTATTTATTTATTTATTTTTAAACATTCTTTTCTATTTTTTCTAGCATATTGTCAGGAATAAAGAGAATATGTGCAACCTAGTTAACAATTCTACTGGTCAGCGTGTGGACAAAGAATTCAGCTCTAGTGAGAGTTGGCAGAATGAAATTGGAAGCAAGAGCTCACTCCCTGAAAATCTTGTAGATTAAGATGGCCTAAGTAACCTCAATGTTTCAATGCTTCACACTTTAATACAGCAAAAAGATCTGCATAAAAATCATTATCTTTGTTTCTATAAGATAGAACTGTATTCTTCTCAAATCTCAAATTTGAAAAAAATTAAATTAACGGTTATGTTCGGCACACTTAATAAAGTTTATCTTCTTTGTCTTTTGTGTAAATTAGCTCAAACACAGAAAGCTGACCAGTGCAAATAGGCTTTTTTTCCCCATGCTTTTGTTTATTCCCTTAACCTGCTGCATTAGTTAGCTAGATAGATATTAAGTATCCCAGAAGTGGTGGAGCTAGAATTGCCATCATAAAATTATGTTGGCAGTCCATTTGTTTCCTACTATATCCTGTGGGAATAAGATGGTAAAATTACACCTCTATCTCAAAGTGTTTTCTCTCCCAATGTACATTTTAAAGGCCAACATCAGCATTGCCTGGGAACAGAGGAATTTTTACATAGACCTGGGGTGGGTATTTTTAAGAGTCACGGTGAATTTAGCTAAGTATTAAAAATCCTTGTCATATTTTGGGTCATAAAAGTCATGGAAGGTAAGGTGCTAAAACCAGAAGTCTTTGCAGCTGCTAACACAGGCACATTCAGATCAAGGACTAGTTATTCCTAAATTTGTCTGCTTAATTCCAGTTTCTTCTCTGGGTAATAAGGGGGACTGTATGCAAAATATAAATAAGCCTTGCATGCTATGTCCAAGGTGTTATCTTTTCAAATACATAGAACTTCTGTAGTCAGAAGTAACCATTTAAAAATGTCCTATCCTAAGGCCATCCCTATTCTGTCATCCTATTTTCAGGTCAGATTAACAGTTTGTGAACTTGAATTAACTGATTTGAGTTGAGATAACCTGATTTGAACTGACTGCATTTGCACTCTCACCACGTATCAGATTTTAACAGATGAAGAAGGATTTTATAAGATGACTTCACAATGCTAAAATTGATGGAAGATAATTTTTAGCTATTAAATTTGAAAAACTAACAAGCAAACAAATCAACTATGAGGGTGAGCCTTTCCCTCAGTATCCCCTCTTTTCTTTGGAAAATTGTGTAAGGCATAGGAGTTACATTTAAAGTTTGAAAATGGAGTTTAAGAAAGAAAAAATGGAGTCTGGTCTCAGTGGAAATGCAAACTATGGGCATAGATAGCCTGTGCTGTTGCAGAGCAACTGGGTTTTCAGCCTGAATACTTGAGGGTTGTCTGTTTGCAGTAACATAACAAGCTGCCAGTTGTCCTTCTGTTATTTTTTCCTTAAAATCATCCATGCATTTCATTCTTTCTCTTTGCCTGTGTTCTTGATTTTTTTTTCCCTTTCTGCCACACATCTTAATACTGTGTCTTCTTCACCCATCCCTTCTTTTCAGTATTTTCTGTCAGCAAACAATGACATGGAAAACCTTGGGTGGCTATTGCTACCAGAAATACTTCTCACTTTCCGATCTAGAAATTAATATCATGCCACCTATAAATAGAAGAGTTTCCTAAGTTGACCTTTATTCACTACTGAGACAAACTTTAGAGACAGACCTCTTTCAAGATAACTCTGTCTGATGCGCCATTCCCTTTCTTCTCTAGCTGTGCATCATAAGGTGTATTGTGTGCAAATTAATTTCCCAATGCAAAGAGAGTTGTTGTGTGCAGCAATGGAAATGAACATAATTTTCTGTGTACAGTAACAAAAAGGATGTCTCCTCTATAGGACTGAAATAGTTTTCTTAGTATGAGGAGTACGAGTGCTTGCTAACTGTAGCTTGATGGATCAGAATTTGAGTGAGAATAGCGTTTAATTAGTAAAAAAAAAATAGTTTCCTGTGGCTTAGCTCTTTTGCTTTACTACTGAAAATTTCCAAATAATACTATTAATAATGAAAATGAAAACAGAGTATTGTATTTCTTTCCATGCTTTGTTCTATAGGTTTTCTTATATGCTTTTTTTTTCACAGATTATTGGTAAAGATTTTCTTCTGATTGACTGTGTAGATGGGGGTATAAATCCACTATTTCATAGGTTTTATAATGGAAATGTGTGGTGGTCCCTGCCAAATACTCTTTCAGTGTTTTCCTAACTATTGGATGTCATTGCATTTTCATGAGCATCTCTGTAAAAATTTTGGTTCTCTTAGGAAAAAACACATCTTGATATTGAAGAGACCATTTTTCCTGGTATAAGGTTTTTATTCTGTATTAAAAAACTGCAAAGACAACACATTTTGACATTCATTTATTATTGTTACAATACTTAAGAAAATTAATTATAATTTTAACAACTTAGAATTATAATATAATGAAATAATTTAATTACCCATAAAGTAGATCCTTCTCTAAGCAGTCATTAACTGTGCTCTCTTTCCCCCCATATTTCCTGTGATTAATATTTATGAATAATTTCATACAGAGAGGTGTTCAACTTCAAGACCCAGGAAGGGAGGGTAAAAACAGAAGGAGTGAAAGGTATAACTACAATAAACTGTTTTTGGTTGGTGGTTTTTTGGTTGTTTTTGGTTTTTTGTTGTTTTTTTTTTGCAAACACTGAGGCGACAGTTGACAAATTTAATAGCTTGGCACTGTAGGAAGAACCACTGAAAACATTCCATAAGAAAAACACTTTCTGATTCTGAGGAAATATTTTGATGGGAACATATTGATTTTTTCTCTGCTCTCGGGAGACACTGGCCAGCTTGCTTGTTTCTCAGTTTCCATGCCATGCTTCTCCCTTGTGCTGTCAGGGGAGCAGGAAGGTCCTGCCAAAGCTCTCTGTTTCTGTTTGAACCTAACTACACAGGGATCCAGCTCCAGACTTGTAGGCAGCTTTTTCTTCAGCCTGCTCACTTTCCCAAAGAAATGTCTCTTTAACGTGTTGGAGAGTCCTGAACAGCTATGTCCATCATTCTGTCACCCCATATAATAAATCAGTTGCATCCCATTATAGCTAGTCTCACTATGAAAGTAGCAATTAGCTGAATTTCATATCACTGATGTGTTTATATAACTGCTTCTAGAGTTTTATGACATGAAAAATGTATGTACTGAGACTCATAAACTCAGAGGTGATTAATGTCTTCCTTTCTCACCACTTTGTCCAGATGGAATATATCTGCCCCAAAAGTGCCCTGGCAAGCTAACTCATAACAGAGACCAGTTACCCAGGCAGTTAGCACTTCAAAAATGTGTTTGCATGTCACCAGTATCTTGTCAGGTGATCTTACATTAGCTGGGGATTTATGAGTTGATATCCTGATCACATTGATCAAGGGTACTCTGTATTATAGGAAATGGGGAAGGAGATATTCACATTAAGCAGAATGCCAGCAAAGATTCTTCAAGAGTAGATATTGCAATCTGGGAAGCAGCTCCAGAGGCATGTATGCTTTCTCATGAATGAGACTTCAGATCTAAGAAGCATGAAATCCCTCTTGTCAGCTCATAGCTAAATGAGCACAGAAAAAACTTTGGAAATGAACTCCAAATGTGGCTAAAGATGTGTGTTCTTTCCTGACTATTTCATGTCCAGTTTTTCACATTAAGGGAGTGAGGTTTTTGATTTAATGTTTTAGAGAATAAAACACCTTCATGGTTTTCTTTTGGATCTTCCCTGATATGACAGAAATTTCTAGAAAATTGTAAACCTACACAAAATTCTTCTCCTGGGAAAATGATAGAAACACAGTACTGTCCTTGGTGCAGCTAAGATTGGTGTCTCTTGTGCTTTCTATGTGTAGCTGCAAGAAGAAACTGACCGTGTCCTCTTTTTGAGGTCTGGCCTGTTTTAACAGCTGGTCTGTCTTAACAGGCCTATGAAAGTCTTTGAAGATAGATAAGAGGAAGTATTTTGCTGATGCTGCAAGAAACAAGCAGCTGGCCAGAGAAAACTGGATCTTGCCCAAAAGTGGAAGGTTGCTTGCTGGCCAAAGAAAACAGGAAATATTGCCCAAAATTAGGAAATTCCTTGCTGGCCTAGGAATATAGGAAATATTGCCCAAATTAGTAATCTGCATATACCAATGACATAGTGCATGCTTAGCTTTGTTTATCACCTATGACCAATTGTATAATCTCATGGCGTGTGCACAAACCATATGTAGAGTTCCGTGTTGTGTGTACAGAAGGTAAAAAGCTTTAAAAGAAGCACTGCTGAAGAGTAAAGTGGGATGACTTTCTGCATCACATTGGTGTTATGTCGTACCCATCTCGCATGGATTTATTAAACCCTGACGTCCTCTCCTTGACTTCCCAGGCTAGCTGAAGAGAGCAGGTAGCTGAGAAAGCCTCCTTGGTCTTTCTTCTCCAGATTGATCTCAGCCAGCTCTGTAAGTGTCTCCCCCTGGGTTCAGTGCTCCTCCTGCCCAGGTAGCCGGACACTCACACAGCTTGGGAATGTCCTTGCTGTCACAGGGAACAGCAGCAGAGACCTGGGCCAAAGGCTCTGGCTGCTCCTGTGCTGTGGTGCTGGGGGTTAAGGTGTTCATCTCCATGGGCTTCTGTGCTGGTCCTGAGCCCTTCGTCTTCCCTGCTGCTCCACAGCCTGCTCACCTCCTCCTGCAGCCCCATACTGAGGATTTTGCCCTTTGGAGCAGCAGCTGCTGGCCTGGTTCTCTCTTGCATGGACCCTTGATTTTTCTTCACTTGCTGTGACTCCCTGCCTTTTCTTCATCTGAATTTCTCAAGGTGAGAGGTGAGTTGTTGCCCACCAGAGCCAATTGCCTCTAATCAGGTGTTTTTAGATGTCCCACAAGGAGGGTTTAATGTTTACTATCAAATTTACTAATGTGATATATATGGCATTACATGGAATTTTTATTTAGCAGAGGCATACAACAATGTACTGCATAATACAGCAATTTCAATAAATAATTTAATTATGATATGAATGTGATTCCTATTACCAGTCTCTGCATCCTGATGCTGGACATCTCCAGTCACTGGGAAGGAGTATGTGGATGAAGTCAGCACAAATTATTTTTTCCAAAGATTGTTTTATTAGTTGTCCAGTTTTACAATATTTGCTGGGCTGAGCCATATTCACACTTGCACCTCCACACACCAGGTTGGTCACACAGCAGAATGATACTGCTCTCAACTCTTTGTCTCAGGGAAGGCTGCTTATAGAAACTGACAAATCATTGGAGCAGCCAAATATCCAAAACAAAGGTGACCCTCCAGTTCTGCCTTGTTTTGAGATAAGCTCACCCTGCTTTATAATTGGTGGTCATTCTTGACATTCTTCCTTTTGCCCATAAAAAAGATTTTGAGCCTATCACTCAGCAAAAGTGCTAGATAGCAGTGCAAGTATTTTAGTTTTTTTGCACATCATTAACTTCTACCCAGTCCCACCCACAAAAAACAAAAATAGTTTCTATTAGCTTGCAGTGAAGGATACATTGTCAGTGAAGGATACATTATTCCCTTTTCTTTCTGAGGGCCTTTTCTTCTTTATGTCTTGGACTTTTTTCCATTTTGTTTTTGGATTATGTGTGCAATATTCAATGTATACTTTTTACTGTTGCAGCAGTTATAGTCAGTGAAGTAGTGAGGACCTAATGAATTATGGATGACTGTTACATCCAAGAATCTGAGATGAATAACAGTATTATTGGATAAAATTCAAGTCAGAAATGTGTTCTAATAAATGAACTTAAGTTTTCTTGTATCTGCCAAGAATGTGAAATACCATCCAAATACCAACTAAAATAACTTAATGCTAAGAAATCAGTCTAAATGAAAGTTTGCAAAATTAAGGTACATTTACCAGAGGGAAGATGTTTTGCAGCTGCTATTTTGTCCATTACTTTTGGCAGTGGTGGCAGTGCAGTTAAAATGGCTATAATTAGTAGAGTCACATAATTGCTATTCCTGTGTGTCTCAGCCTGAGATGAGGCTGTTCATTGCTCTAGAAGTGTATAGTTCTCACAGCTCCAGTGCAAGGCGTACTCTCTCACATATTCTCACATACTAATAGCTCTTTTGAGAAATATATTACAGAGCTCACCAAGTTTAGGTTTGTTTCTGTTTGTTTTAGTCAAATCCTAGCCATGGAAAATTAGGAATTAGATGTAGGTTACCACTGTGATTTTTAGCTACACAGTTTGTGCAGAATTAAAAAAGTATACAAGCTGTGATGGGCTGTTGATTGTGTGGGAGCATGAGAAGGGAGGACTGTTTGAATAAATCTGTGGCTCAAATGACAAGACATAATAAGTGTGACCTGTTATTAGTGATTACTGAGGAAAATTGCAAACAATAATATACTAACATGAAAACTAAGACAGAGAGTTACTAAGTGATTTCTTACTGGATATTTGTAGCAAAATTTATAATCAAAACTTGAAATTTTATATGTTCCTTTTATTTATTAGTCTCTACAAATTTACATATGATATTGAAAGAAGTAGAACAGAATTAAAAATATAAAAGAAGTACAAAAATTAAAAAGAATTATATTTCTAGGGAAATTAGAAAAATCTCAAATCCATTTGTGTTATACAACCATGTGTACAACAGTTGCTAGGGAAAAAGGTAGACTAAAATGAATGAATGAATGAAAGCTTTTCTGGATTCTGTTAATGCTGGTCTGATCCCACATTTAATGCTTTCATGAATTTTGCATATTTTCTGTGGGAGGACTTGCCTTAAGGCTGGTTCACTCACCAAAGTGGCAGCCTGGTGTGTAAAATGACCTCTTGCCCGTGGCTGGTTGCAGGAGCAGCAGCATTTTGAAATTATGCCTCTGGGGAAGTTATAATGGTTTTTCAGAGGATTTGAAGAAGCAACTTGTACTCAACTTCTTGGCCTGACCATCCTCAGGTGGTATCACCCCCTGCATCACAAACTGGCCTGCTGGAAGCCCTCATGGATGTCACTTAGTTTTTCTTCTACTACCAGAGTTTATCTGGGAGCTCTTTGCAGAAGGCTAAACTGGATGAATTTTTGCATGTTGTACCCTGTGTTTGTATAGCTGAGAAACGACTCACACCTCTCAGCTGCACCAGCTGTTAGCTGGCTGTAAAAGCTTAAATGTATCTTGCTGCATTGGAATCTTAAAGTGCAAATTAATGACTGCTGTTGCCAACAGAGTGCTGTGCAATAATGGCAGCACAGACAGCTTGTTCCAAAATGCCCTCTTGACTGTAGCCTTGCTTCCACCATAGAGCTGCCTTCTACACTTCTGCCATTCTTGGGCATTTTTAAAGTTGGTCAAATACTGTGTCTGAATTGCCCTGTGTGAATATTTTTACAACTTCCTGCTGTATCACCAATATTCTGGTGCAGGTCTTGAACTCTTGGTGCATTTTCATTGCCACTATCATAAAATAATTGGCAGACCCTAGATGAAGCTGTATGTGTGCTTGGTGTTTGAAGCATAACCTTGTGCTAAACAATCTGACTGCACATTTTAATGTTATCTGTAATTTTGGCATTGTTTTTATGAAAGAGGCAAGTTACCTTGGTATAAGATTGAATACCACGAGGATCTGAGTACATGTGTATTTGCTGAAGTCTCTGCAGTCAGAATAGTTTGACTGAGATTTTCCCAAATCACATCTCAAAAGTTTTTCCCCTTTTTTAGAATTAAAACATTGCAGCAGTTAAAACATTGAACAAGTATGATAAAAACTTTCAGTTGGCTGATTACCTAAATGCTGGATGGAATATTTATTTTGAATGTTCATTTTTAAGCTGTAGTACTGCTTCTGTTTTTATACGGAGGAATAAAATTCTCTACAGTTTTGCAAGTGTGTTTTCAACAACATTAGGGAAATGTAGAATGGAAAGCAAAGTCTCTCTCTTTTTTATATACATACATTTTATTTCTGGCGAGGAAAACTGCTAGATATGTATGAGAAAAGGCACACTCTAAAAAAAAAACATTTGAAAAGAGTAAATACAGAGATTAATTTTTAATTCTTGATTGCGTGCAAATTCAAACAAATGTTTTTGAAAAGTGAAGCTGTATATGTCAACTCAAGTATAATTCCCATGAAGAATGACCATTTATACTGTTGTTATTTTATAGGCAAAATAGCTGTGAATGAAATGTGGTTGCTGGTTTGTTTGGAAAAAGAGGTTTTGAGCTACCTGTATTTATAACACAGACCTTAATACAAAACTAGACCCTGAAATTAGTGCCTTTCAGGGTTTTATTTTTTTCTTTTTCTTTCTTCTCCTTCCCCCCTAATTTGTGTAATTTTATGATCTTAAAATTATTGCTGAGATAATATTGTATTTTTAAAATATTTTCTGAATGTCTGTACAATGCTATATCAAATGTATTAGACAGGGTTTTACTTGCATGAATCATAAATTTTATATGTCATTCTAACCACGGTTCTTTAATTATTTTTTGTGGAGATAATAAATATGGAAACCATAATTTATAGTGATTAAGCTCCTTTTTATAACACTAATTTTTAAAAATCCATCATGAAATAAGACTATGTAAAATAAGTAGTTAATTTGCTTTTGAAGGTTCATTTTGAAGAACTATTTTCAAGCCAGAATCCCTGTCTGCACTAGATAGATGTAGTGGTAATTTATTCCAGGAGGTGTTCATGAAAATAAATGTAAAAGACCTTCTCACAATGTCTTTTTCAACCTTGGAATAAGTTAAATAAAGTCCCTTAGTTGGTCATAAACCATAAACTTGTGTAGCTTTGGTGATATATGTTCTGTCAATGAGTCAGAATCCTCAGCAATGAAATAATTATCCTGATCAATAAAGTAAATTAGGAATAAAAGGCAGAGTGTAAGAGGAAGATGCAGGGTAGGACAGTGAATTGGGTGTTGGTATTTCAGTTGTTTGATTTTGCTTTTATACAAAACCTGACAAAACTAAAAATAAAAATGCCAAGATTAGTTTCTGTTGAACAAATTTTATTTCTAATCTTAAATAAATAGTCATGGTCAGTCAAACCAGAAAGGTTGCACTCAAAAGACCTCCTGAAGTTTAATGGGACTTAATGTTGTGGTTCTGAAATGCTGCAGCCACCACTGACAGCCTTTGTAAGCTCCTCCCAAGCTTGAAGATAAAGTACTGTAGTGTATCAGGTATGTCAGAGGTAAGAAGCCTGAGCTAGAGGAGTCATATGAATTGGTGTGGGGTTTTTTGTTGCTCAATATCTGATCACTGGAATTAAGGAGCCTGGAAAAAAAAAATCTATTGAGTAATTTGCACCCACTGTAGCACCAGCACATGAAGAATGAAGAGCTATGTCTCTGTCTACAGCAAGTTTGTCCACCAGTTGCAAGGTTGACATAATTGTATTTAAAGCTGGTGATTGTGTGGGAAAAAATGTGCAGTTTAGTAGCAGTGGGATATTTTAAGTTATTTGACCATTTACTAAGCAAATTAAATCCAAACACATGGGAAGTATCAGAGGCACAGTATCACCTTACTAGAGAGAGCAAGAAAAGCTCAGTTGACTCCTCCTACAGCCAGCAAAACAGAGCAAAAGGTGTGAAACCCCCCAGGATGACACAAGGACAAAAATGCTCTCCCTAAAGAACCATTTAAATTGCCATCTTAGAGACAAATAGAATTTGCTATGGGATGCCGGGAAAAGTGCAATTTGCAATGGGTCAGCCACAAATTCAGGGATTTTATGGAAGGGGATTTTGGTGTGTGTAGTGTATTATGGGATGCCTAGTGGAAAGAGCAAAAGCTTGGAAAAGGAAGGATCCAAGTGGGTTGGGAGGAGCTGGCGTGGGAAAAGAGAGGGGCAAGGGCTAAATAGGTCTGGTCATGTTTGAACAGCTTGCTGCTCTATAAACTTGTGTGACAGCTCTTGTGCTTGAACTGTAGCTTGCCCTATGTTCTCATTAAATTCTAATTTTGCATTCCGTGACTTTCTCAAGGGGAGCAGTGAAGGGGGAGGAGCTGATCTCTGCTTTCTGGTGACAAGCATCAGGACACAAAGAAACGAAGCAAAGTTATGTCAGGGAAAGTTCAGACCGGACTGTAGGAAAAGGTTCTTCACTGAAAGGGTGGCTGGTCACTGAAACAAGCTTGCCAGGGAAGTGGTCATAGCACCAAGGTTTCCAGAATTCAAGGAGTGTCTGGATGATGTTCTTAGTCATATGGTTTAGTGCTAGGTGGTCCTGCAAGGAGCAGGGTGCTGTACCCAATGGCCTGTATGTGTCCCTTCCAACTCCTGCTATTCTATGAGTATATGATTCTAAATAATAACTAATCCAAATTTGTGGCTAGCACAGGTCTTTCCCATGAGAATTCCTTTTGTGTTTTATAAATAAAGATAAAGTTTGGATGTTATTAAAAACAGTGTCCCAAGATCTGGACGGTGCAGGCCTGGCCAATCAGGCCTAGGGGGAGGTTTCTGACTGACCAATCTGGGTGACCTTTGAAAACTCTATATATGTGATGAAATCAAAACAATAAAGGTCTTTCTTTCTTGCCACTGAGAACTGGGTTCTTTACTCTGCTAGCGGCTCAACAGCAACGCAAATTAATTTAAGAAAAAGACAAAGATTACCTTGCAAGTTAATGTTAAGGCATTATAATAGGGAAAGATTTCAAAACTGGCTCTGATGACTTATTTTGAAAATGTTTGCATTGTGACCTACCTTTCTAAATTTTAGAAATCTTCAGGTTTAGCATCCCACTCTATCCTGTGGGGAAAGCAGCACTTTCAGAGTGATCCATTCCATCCTAAACAACTGAAATGAATCTCCATCTGGAGGCATGTTTCCCTTTAGAAGACAGTGGAGTCTGGATGACTGATATTAGGATATTAATCTCACTCAAATAAAAGTAGGTAAAATGAATCTCATCTAAATGACAATTTGAAGATATGACAGTTCAGGACAGGACAGGAAATGTTATCAGTTAAATGGAAAACAAGCTGGTTGTCCACAGCATAGAGAAAAAATTCTTAATGGGACATTGACATTAGATAAAGAATTTCAAAGGCAGATTGTTTACTTTATCATTTCAGATCAGTTCACAATTGTGATGTTGAAACAAAGCTTTTGATTGTCCCCACTTTATGTGCCTTGGTTCACAATGTGGAGCAGCATTTCCTTCTGATGAGGCTGAACCAGAAGATACAGCCCAATTTGGACTCCAGACCAGACCAGATTTAGTCTGAAGTAAGTCCTCTTAATGCATGTAAGTGTGGATTTCCAGTCCTCAGCTTCAGCTGCTTTGTTTTATTAAGCACCAGTTGATTTACTTTATAAATATAGTCCTATAAAAATGCAGCAATACTAAATAATGTCTCTTCAACTCAGCCTGAAGGGAGGGGATCCTCTCAAGTAGCAAAGGTACAAAAAAGTCCATGCTGCTGCCTTCTCTTTTTGTATAGTAGACTTATGTTAATATTGAAAGTGACAAGACACAGTTACAGTACAAAAGGAAAATCCATCAAAATGTTTACTTCAGCTGTCTCATACATTACTCATGCCTAAGAAATAAGACATAGAAATGCTTCCATCTGCTCTTACCTATTTTTTACACTAAAATCAACTTTTCTATACAGCAGGAATGCTCTAAGTCATTATGAATAAGCTGTTTTGTTCAAAACAGATTTTTTAAGACCTGAAATTTTCACTCTACAACACTGTACTTAGGCAGTCAGTTTACTTCTCACACGGTTAAAAATGGTTAAATGTGGCAAATCTATGCTTCATATTTAATAACAGTTTATGATATATTCCTCGATCAACATTCTGAAATTTTGGAAAATGTATTTTTTATTAATATTTCTGAGCACAATAGAAAGCATTAGATGAAATGAAATATACACACATTTTAAAGTGACTGTAAAAACCCATATATTTAGAAACAGATGGTGTTTTCCAACATATTTGCCCAAGTACTTGAGCATTGATTTTCTGCAGGTTAAAATATTCCTCAGGATGACTCCTGGTGCACACACCCAGCCCAGTCTCTGACTCCTGCTCCTAACCACATTTCAGAAGCTTTTTCACACTGCAAGTTGCTAATATCCTGTAAGGAAGAAGCAAATGATGTTGTTATGCAGCTGTTTTGGGTAAATGAAGACCTTTTCACTGCTACTAGTATGCAAGCTGAAGCTGATTGGCTGCAATATGCATTTCCAAATATTAACAATGTTGTCACAGAACTGCTCTGGCTGTTCTACAGAATATATTTAATCATGACTTCATTCATCTCTATATTCTGCCTTTTTCCTCCTGTGTCTAATATTCTGTTAGCAGTAACTATGCCCACAGGGGACTGGCCTTGGGGATTTTTTCCTGTCTCAACAAGGCTGGTGCAGTTTTGTCTCTCCCAGCTATAATGAGGCTGAGCACATATTTACTGCAGGTGCAAACACACCCCCACCACAAACTGTACCTATGACCAGGCACACAGACTGAAACAGACAGAGAAAAGTGCTTTCATCTGCACCCTCATAAACATGGACTCACATAAGCATGCATTAATGTTAGATGACTTGGTTCTGTTTTTCATTTCCAGCTGAGCAAGACTGGAGTTTGATGGCTAAAACATGCACACACATACACATCACGACTCTCTCAGGTAGCTAGTGTTGGACAAAGTTGACCCAGTAGCTGACACCTACACCCTGGTGTCCTGGAGTTGTTCCCTAGACCCTCAAATCCCTCAGACTTGTGATACAGCTTTTGAAGGCATTTTGATGGTGCTCAAACCTCTGCTGTCCAACAGGACATTAGCTAATGTTCACACAGACGTACACAGAGTAAAGAGAGTATAGCACTGCTGTGATGAGGACACCATCAGCCTTCTCTGTGCTGAGCAAGCTGAGACACTTCAGACCCTTCTCATAAGTCTTGTCCTTGAGACTTTTCTCCACCTTGTCTCTCCTGCCCTAGACACATCCTAAAACTTTAATAACCTTGTATTGATGTACCCAAACAGCAGACATCCTGCATGGATTTGGGTGTGGGTTTAAGGTATGACTGCAATTCCTTGCATCATAAACAGATTTTGCTGACTGGTGAAGATGTATCCTAGTCTTCCATCCCCACCCTAACCCCCGAATTGCAGTTGCTGTAGGGGTTTCTTGCATGTTGCTGAAATCTATCTCTTCAGATAAACGCATTGGATTATGTTAATGTTCTTCCATAGTGGCTTTGTCTGGTAAGGAATATGCTTGCTTAGTGAGAGAATTGAGTATTTTCCACATATGCTCATTATGCTCATACAGTATATCTTGTTCATACTAATTACTTCTTTAAAAACAATAAATGACCCCATGAAATACAATCTATGATAAAAGATGGATTATCTCAAAGGTAGAATATTTTCTCTGGTGTTTTTCAATTATACACCACTTGTTCTCTTGTGTTATCTCCAGCTGTTAATGTGAAACTGCAACTAATGTACACAAAAAAAGGAAGGCTATGACTCTGCAAAATGCTGAGAGGTGTTATAGCAGTCACTGTTAATGGACTTGAATGATAGGAGAAAAGTCATGTACTTACTATTTGTCTCTGTAGTTAGTCAGGGAACGATTGTGGAACTGCAATGTTTCCGTTTTATGGGTGACTGTACAGGGGGAGGAAGACTATGGAAGAGCATAGCTAGGAAACCTAAAACATCTGTAGAATCCATTCATTACAGATCACATAACTTGAGTGGGCTTCCCAGAGGTATGGGTACACTCAGCACACATGATAGCAGGTCTCAAAATGTTTTAAAACTGTGTTTTGTTATTGATTATAGCTTTAATGAAATTTTACATGATAAATACTCTGCACATTAATCTTTGAAGACTTCATCTACCTCCTTCCTTTTATTTTTTAAAATTATGTATGTTAACCATTTTGACCTTTTTTTCCCCCTTGTGTTGAAGTGTTTCCGAGAATGGCTCACTTCAGAAGCCTAATGCTGATGACGGTTACATTCCTTTCAGTGACATAACATTTATACAGAACATGCAGAATACAATCACATTTCTGAGCTATATGCAATCTCAACAAAATGAGTACATTCTTCATCTGTGATCAAAATGACCTAATTAAACATGTTAGCAATCACAGGAGGTTTGAATGGCTAGTAGAACTATGCTGGCTCCCAGTAATTCGCTGAAATAATTATTTGTCTGATGAGTAGAATGGATCCATGGAGGGAAAGTAAATGTCAAGTGTTGTTCTACTTTTTCCATATATTTTCACATTCAAAGTATGCTGCATTTTTAAAAAAGTCTTTGGCTCTATCACAATAAGCAGCCAGATGGCAGTTGGTCCATGTTAACTTGAGATGGGAGCAGCAGAGGTCAGATTTCAATGACTGAAATCTTCCTTTCTGAGTACAAAGAAAAAAAGAAAGAAGGAAGGAAAGAAGGAAAAAGTATCAACTAGCTATTATTTTAAAACAGGCTTTCACAGTAATGCTAATACTCGTTTTGCTAGTAACAGCAAATAAAAAAAATAGAAAATGGGAAGATGATTGAACTATGGGAACCATGACATGCAAACTAAACTTTGGCATTGTTCCTGCCAAATTTTCTAAAGAATTGGATAGGAGATTGCAGAAAGTAGATTTTTTTTAATTACAGTTTCTAACAAATGTTTAGAAAAAGATGTTCACATGGAAGTTCACTAAGGGCATGCTCATAAAAGTCATTGTTTTGTGTAGGGGAAGGCAGAACAGTTATGCACTTCTTTTTATTCTCTTACTATTGATACTTTTCTCTTGAACAGTAGCAGATTTCTCTTTCCTGAATGACTTCTGGATTTCTACTATATATTGGTTGCATATTGCTTTTACAGACATGGCTGTCTTTCCTGGGGAGCTTAGTCATAGTAATTGAACCTGAACTGGGAAAGTGTATGGACTTGTACAGTTCAGTTACAATTATTGCTAAAATTTGTACAGGATAAGCACTCTCTGATGTAAAGTATATGACCTGTTGAATTACTAATGTTGCCAAATCTCTCATTCATTGTATTTCTTGTACTCTGTGTCATTCTTTTATGATACAGATTTTTTTACATTAGTCAAAGCAAAATTAACAGTGTGCTTATCTACATATATATATGTGAGTGTGTGTGTATCTGACAAACTCATTTCCAGTCTTAGGCTTTTCCTTGCTTTGTTGATAATTCTGCATTTACACTACACTCAGTAATTGTTAAGATGATTTCAGGACTGAGATAGACAAATGTGCTTTTTTTTTAGTGATGGAGTGGGACACATAATCAATTTGGGGTTTATTTTATATTTTTTCCAATGGTGTATTTTATAATACTTGTTACATAATCTGATACAGCAGTAACCTGGAATTTTCTCTATGGCTGATATGAGGCAGCTATTAAAAGTATAACAGTGATACAAAAACTTTTTTCCCCAGACTTCTTTGTAATCTTTGTACCAGCTAATATTTTCTCAGCCTGACTTGCTCGTGTTCCCAGTGTGAACATCTTCCACAAATGGAACTGGGCATCCCACTGCCACTCGGTTTGATAGGAGAACAAAGTGATCTACTCATGACAGCAGTCATCCCTGGAAAAATGAAGCAAGCAGACATGGCTCTTTGGCTGGTACAACCTTGCAATTTCATCTCTTGTCAAGAGCTTACTGCACTGTGTCAGCTTTAGATTTGGACCTTAATAAGGTACAGAAACAGATATTCTCTCTACAGCTGCTGTCATTTCATTCCTGAGATTGCAACAAATGTCCTGAATTTCATGTCCTTACTGAGGCGATTGCATGTTAAGAAAGCTACTGGAGTTTCATAAAATGAGCACCCTGGTTTTATCAATTGCCTGCAAGAGTAATTCGTGTAGGCTTTTTCATCTTTCTTTCTAAATGTGGAAAGGTCACTGAAATTAACCATTTTGATGTAAAAGGCTGCTTTTTAATACATCGACAGATAGGTTCAAGTGGCTGAATGCCACTTTTCATATTTCACAAGGCACAAACACAGCTGTCATACCTCGTGCAGTAACACTCCTTTCCTTACTTACTTTTTTCAAAAAGGATCAGAATATCTTGGAAGGAGTTTAGTGGTTTGCTTTTTTTTTTTTTTATTTTTAATATGACATAATTTTACATACTATTGAATCTCTTTCATGCAGAGATTTAGGAACTCATTGTCCTTGGCAAATCATGTCCTATGTAGGCCGTGCATGTGTATTGCTTTGACTTGGGTAACTCTGGATAGGAAGCAGTGGATAAAAATTTCACCTTGCTGTTACATGAATGATTCATCCACTTGAAATGTGGGAGCCTTCTTTCAGAAGGCAGGAAAGAGTCAAGGCAAGATGGCAGGCAAAAAACTAGACAGAAAATACTATGATCCTCTTAATTCAGAGACATAAGCCTGCACTTACTCTAGGAAGTGTTGATGAAGCAGTGGATGGAAGATTAAGGAGAACTAGATGATGATGTAGACAGTTACTGAAGGACTTTGCAAAAGAGGAGCTGCATTACTTCCATGTGATAACTGTGCCTCTGGAAGTTACATCAAGAGGTGTTTGTTGACTCCAGAAAACTCACTCTTTGTATCTGTGGATGTTCCTTTTAGGATTCTGGAAGGTAACTTTTAGGATGAATTCTAATGGGATTTAGGTATCCCCTAAACTACCACTATAAATTTAACAATAGGGTGTTTTTTACAGAATAGATGAAGACTTTCTGTCTTCTCAGTTGGATGCAGTCTGTGACTTTCTGTATGTGACTTTTAGGAAGGTGATTTTGCATGTATAGGGAGAAGCCTGTTGTTTTTGTCAGAGAAAGCTTTAGGGTAAGCCTGCAAGTGGCATGTGAAAGGACTGTCTAATATACAAACAATAAAAAGATACTTATCCCATTTGAGATTTTTTAGTTTCCCAAGAATTCCACAGAAACCCCAGGAAAATACAATGTATGTGGATAATCATATATCACTATGTATCCAGAAAGGCTTAATTGTAAAGATTTTTTTCTCAAAAATTTATTTCGTTTCTACCAATTCCAGCAGTCTGCACAACTCAAAAGCTTTGTGCATGTATGTGACTGGAAGTTTCTTCATTAAGTATATTTGATGTCAAAAAAGGTTTTGCCAGGGAGAGGTTTCTTTTAAATTCTTAAATCTTTGAAGTAAAGTTGCACACATCTGCTTGTTAGATGAATCCCCTTATACAGTGTTTTCTCTTTTGTCACCTTCTACCAGTGTCTAAAAGGAAGAGGAGAGGAGAGGAGAGGAGAGGAGAGGAGAGGAGAGGAGAGGAGAGGAGAGGAGAGGAGAGGAGAGGAGAGGAGAGGAGAGGAGAAGAAAAGAAAAAAGAAAAGAAAAGAAAGGAAAAGAAAAGAAAAGAAAAGAAAAGAAAAGAAAAGAAAAGAAAAGAAAAGAAAAGAAAAGAAAAGAAAAGAAAAGGCTAGACAACTGATTTGCAAATGCAGTTGCAAATCATCCTGGCTTTCCTTCACATGTACATACATGCAGAAACCTGCATATAATGAAAAGGTATTTCTTAGACATGCATAGTCATTCTCAATATTTGTTCATCCACTGGCAAACAATGACTTCATATTCTACCAGACCTGTTTTTAACTCTTTTTTTTCCACTTGACTAACAGCCTTGCAGTAATATAAATATTGCAAGACTGCTTCATAACTACCTAGCTTTTGAATGAACAGATTTTGACAAGAGCTCTTCAGTTGCCCAGGACTAAATGGTAGACTGGTAATCTTTACTCAAAATTTATTCTAGCAGTTCCCAAGGAAGGTTGTATATCAAAACCTTTGTCTCTCTGCTTAGATTGAATATAAAACTGGGCAACGTGCCCTAGTATTCCAAAGTGGTGGAATACCTGAGGTGGCACTCTAATACCAGAGGATTGTGTAGATGCCATTTTCACACATTTTGACATGAGGGTTGGTTTTTTTTCCCCCATTTCTTTCTTTTTGGGCTCTTGCGTAGTACTATTTTAAGGCTTATAGTGGTAGTTTAGGAGGTGACTAAATGTTTAATTTCTATGTTCTCTCCAAGGACTTCATTTCTTGCTGTTATAAAAGCCATGGGCATGTTACTTCCACTGGCAGAGGAAGAGTATATTTTCAGAGGAAATTTTTTTTTCAGTAATTGTGCTGTAGTTTTTTAATAACCCAGGCATGAACCATAGTCCATAACGTTATAATGTTTGTATCTCAGTATACTGGAAAAACACTGACATTTAAAAATAATTTCTTTTAGGAAAATATAAGAGACTATGTATTACACAGTAGTTTCCCTGAAATGTGAGGAATATTAAGTACAACTTCACGGATGAGATTTAGTTCCTTGGTTACATGGATTATTCTGCCTAAAACAGACATAGTTAAAATAATTTCTCTTCAGTTTCTTTTCTTTCACATGTCCTCCTGTTTTTCTCTGCACTATGCTGGAGACAATATCCCTTCATTATTTTAGTTTTCCTGTCTTTAACCTTTGCCTACTGGTTCTCAGTTTCATTTCTGTGAAATAAACCAATTTTAAGGGAAAAATCAAACCATAATAGAGCCTTCTGTCAAGAGAATAGTGAAACTGATATGCTGGAGCAGGAACCACCAGTGTTGTGGGAGAGATGGCCAGGATGATAATAGTTTAACACAGATCTACTGTAACCACAGTCCAGGCAACTGTGCCCTTGGGCAGGATTATACATTTAAAGTGGCTGGAAGGTAACTTTCCAGAGATACTTCAGCAGCATTACTCTTGCTGTGAGGCCCTTTGCTCCCCCATGGCGTCATCTGCTTCCTAAATGTCAGAGCAATGTTTGACTGCTGCCTGTACTTTGATTCTGTACAGAATTACTCTATGAAAGCTAAAGGTTACTGTTCTACTGGTGGAAAGTGTGTGAATGATTTGCAAGAGCAAAGCTAAAATCATAAAAGGAAGGAACTCAATAGATCAGGGCATGCCCTAAGACATGCTGGTATAAAATTAATCAAAAAAAACATTCCAGGCCCTGCTCCCCCTTTCCACCAATTTAAAGGTTGGGGAAAAATAGAGGAAACGATAAAGAAACCATTTCTGTAGGAGACAGATGGCATCTTAAATGTTTTGAAGATACAATTAAGCATTCTTATGGCAGGATATAACTTTCTGCAACTCTTCCGAGTCTTATAGTTAAATTACTAGTACTGAATATTAGTTTTGTGAAGATAGATAAAGATTTTGGGGGGGTATGTGTTTGTTTATTAGAATGAATCCTTTAGGTTATTGCACAGGAAATGTGAGTCCTTTGTATCTGGTCAACTAGCTATTTAGAGAACTGAACAGCAAACTTTATTGCAAAAATTTGCTGAGGCACTGAAAACAGTTTTAGCAGTAATTTTAGTGCATGCATGTCTGATTATGGAACAAGCAACCATATGGAATAATAGCTGTAGGGGTCTGCAAGAGAAATGGTGTTACACATCTGAAGTTTTCTTTTAAGCTTTTCAGCTCATTTATATTAAGCTGTAATCCCCTGAGGAGTTGGGAACTAGAGCTGAGATATCTGGTGTAGAACTGAGGCAAATCTGCTGGAAGCCTCAGGGAAGAACAGTTGTTCCTTGCAAAAGGTAGTCAAGTATCAATATTGAATATTCAAATTTAAATATTGGATGAATAGAAAGAGGTTGGCTTCCTTGCCTCTGGTCATCTGTGTCAGTAGCAGTTAAGATATTGTACTAACTTGTATTAAGATAACCATAAACACTGGCTTTAAAAGCTTTCCTTGGCAGCCACTTTTTAACCTCTAAATTATTGAAAGAAGAATAAAAGAAGCCCTTTAACTACTTGAGTTTAGAGTAATTTAATTGGCAGTTTCAAACACAGGAGATATTTTCTGTACATACTCTTGCCATTAAATAAGAAAGGACATAGTTATATCCTTTGAATTGCCTCATTATCTTCCATTGATTTAATTTGTGCCTAAATGTTTATAGCATACAAAAGTACTATATCATCTTTACTTCTCTAAACGTATGAATGGATGTGGACAGTCAGGCATTGGGATCACTAATACAAGACAAATAAGCAACAATTTTTGATTCCAAATTCTCTATTCTACTGAGGATTTCGGTGGCATTTTTTTCATGTGGTGTGTACAGATTGTCTGTCAAGCTGAGTTTCTTTCCACCAAGTCCCTCCACATACTTTAATGAATACTTAATAAGGCAAATCATTCCGTGTCTGACAGGCTGTGTATGCTGTGGTAATCTGTGCAAGCCAGTTCCATATTTCCCTTCTTTTGCTCATTTACTATTCTGTCTCAGTGGCTGAACACAAACCTCCTCTATCACTGCAGCTTAAATTTAGGCAGTCATTTTGATGATCTGACTAATGCTCAAAGTACCACAAACATGAAGATAAACATGTTCTGCCAAGAGAATCTCCATCAGCAGCCATTGTGCATGGATGTGGGCTAAGCAGCAGCGGATTTCTTTGTTGCCCAGCACTCTGCACCAGCAGAATCATGCCTGTGTCAGTTAATGTGTGCCCTGTGACTTTTAATGCCATTCTAAAATCAGAGGTAAGAACATTTAGACTAACCATATCTGATTATCACAGTCTTCCCATATTTCAAGATGGTTTCACCCTTTCCCTTCCTTTTGAATTGTATGCTTCCTAGAAAAATCTTTGCAGCAGCAACAGCAGTACCAGTACCAGGCTTACAGCTGGAGACGTAGTGTAGTGTTTGCTTCCTCACAATATCTGACATTCTGTGCAAATGCCAGTGTGTCTCTTTGAGTTCACTTCAGAACGTACTGTCTTTCCCCCTTCCCCCATAGAATATTCAGGATGATATTTAAGAAAACATAGTTCTGATATTAAGTGAAGTACAGGTGATTAAGAACAAACAGAATGTCAAGAAAAGGTTATGGGCAAAAATGTTCCTCATTTTAATTCCAAATCTTTTCAGTGAACTCCTCCATCATACTCTAAAAAAATCAGCTTGCTACATAAAACTTGGTTTCTGACAATTTCTGTGCCAGCTCTTTCCTGAACACAGTAAAATGTTTATTCTTGGTTTATTTGGAACCTGTATTCAATTTTTAGATAAATTAACAGAATTTTGCCCTAGATCTTGAACCTTAGCATCAGTCAGAGCAACGGATGTCAGCTTCAGTTTCTGTCACTAGGCTGAAAATCTGTATTGGACTCAGAGAATATATGGGATTGGAAGTAACGCACAAGGATCATTGAGTTTGACTCCTGGCCCTGCACAGGACCTCCCCAAGAGTCACACCCTGTGCCTGAGAGCATTGTCCAACGGCTTCTTGAGCTCTGTCAGGCTTGGTGCTGTGACCACTTTGCTGAGGAGCCTGTTCCAATGGCTAGCCACTCTCTGGGCGAAGAATATTTTCCTAATGGTCAACTTAAATCTCCACTGACACAACTACATGCTGTTCCCTCAGATCCTGTCACTGGTCATCACAGAGAGGAGATCAGTGTCTGTCCCTCTTCTTCTCCTCACAAGTAAGTTGTAAATGCAATGAGGTCTCCCCTCAGTCTCCCCTCAGTCTCCCCTCAGTCTCCTCCTCTCCAGGCTGAACACCAAGTGCCCTCAGCCATTCCTCATACGGCTTCCTCTCAAGGTCCTTCAAAGTCTTTGTTGCCGTCCTGTGGACACTCTCCAACAGCTTAATGTGTTTCTGACATTGTATCACCCAACACTGCCCTCAGCACTCGAGGTGAGGCTGCCCCAGTGCAGAGCAGAGCAGGACAATCCCCTCCCTTGCCCAGCTGGCAATGTTGTGCCTGATGCCCCCCAGGACACACTTGGCCCTCCTGGCTGCCAGGACATTGCTGACTCAGATTCAACTTGCCATCTACCAGGACCAGAATAATTAAATAATTCTATGATCTGTGTCAACTTGGTTGTCTCTGCTCTCACAGCAGTGATTTTCTCCTATATTTGTATAACTTTTGTCATGTGTTAAACTCTGACTTAATAGGCAGAGGTCCTAATACATCTAGGAAGTAATCAGTGTTTAAGGGGTTTAGGTATGGATTTACATGCTTGGACTTTCACAAAGTCCTGTGGTTAAACATGATGATTCTGGGAACATTAGAATAACAGAAACTGTAGGCAGTTGTCCAGACCTTGATGTCTGCACAGATTATATATATGAACACATGCTGGTTGTGTCCAGTGGCTTAAATATCAGCTCAGAAAAAGAATTTTCCAGAACCTCAGTAGAGAGATATAAGCATAATTTTTTCTTTCTTAGTTACAAAAAGACTTGCTAAAGCTTGACATAAGATGCTAGATTTTTGTTTTATTGAAAAATCTCAGCGCACAGTTGAACTTCCCCATTTTGCCAGATATCTAGCTTACTTTGCAAAGAATAATTACCCAAGCAGAAACACAACGTGCTACTCCAAAGAAAAAAGAAGCCTTGAAAGTCCCCCTTAAATATCAACTTCCATTGAACTACAAACCACAGATTTTTGTCTCTTTCTCCTTGTTTTAATATAATTAAAATGTGTTAAAATTTTCTTACTTAAATGTTTATTTTAAATGTTCTCACAATAATCAAGGTAAAGGAAGCAAGTTTGTGTTTTACTTTGATGAAGTGTTAGACTTAATTGCTTGCTGAGTAGAGTGATATGACATTGCAATTTAAAAGGAAGATTATAAATGGGGCTTTGCCGGGTGTCTTCTGGGAAATGCTCTGAAAAAATAAGCCTCATAGTTTTTGTCAAATGTTAATGATTTGTTTTTAAGAGCGACTTTTGTGAATCCCTGTGATTAAAGTAGGGCTAAACAGAGGCAATACCACTAATAGAGAGCAGCTGGGCTTGCTATAAATGTGGCTTTCTTCTTGTGGATTGGTTATAAACTTTGCCCCATGGCTGGTTCTGCTCCAGTAAATGAAGATACTTCAGTTAGAAATGGAGTTTTCATCTTCTCTTTAGATACCAGCTGAAGCCCATATATTCTGATGAGAGAAGTAACTTGTTTTGTTGCTGTATATTGCACAAAACAGTTGGAGTTTTATGCAAAAGATAATGCTAAATTTTCCCAAGGGAAGAGAGGAAAGAAGAGGTATAGGGAAGGAGAAGAGAGGCTCCTTTATAGCCGTCTGGCATAGCACAATTTGCTCAATGATGTAATTATTCTGTCCTGTGCTGTTTTCCAATATTGCAGGTGCACGCTGTCTCAGAATCCTGTGACACACGTGCTGTGATATAACTTTGTGTCCTCACTGCCTTGTTGAGCACTTGTTGACTCTCAAACTTTTTATGGCAGCATATGGCTGTCTGATGTTAGCATTTCACCATGGACGACATAAAGAAGTTCCAATAGTCTATCGCTCCTCTAAGCCTCATGCTAAGTAAGTGGTGGTGAGCTTGACTGGCAGATATAGTGCTGCTTCAGAAGAGTGTGACATGAATGTCTGGAATGTGAACAAGGACCCTCTCCATCTTCCCATCCCTAATTAAAACTGCAAAACCTTAGGTTTTGCTCCAACCCTATTTAGGTTCTGTCTTCTTTTGATTTTGAAAGTACTATTATTTTTTACATATGTAGATATTGATTGTTTTGCTGTCTCTTCATAAAGTCTCCATGGTTTTGGTTTCTATTAGTTCAGTTGGTGAGGAATAAGATTACGAATGGAAATTTTGAAATTGTGGTCCAATGCCTTAATAATAACTAGCCCTTTTAGCTTTCTGTTTAGTTTTAGCAGTATGTTGTTACAATTTTTTACTAGCTTTTGTGTGAAATGATAAACTGTTCTTACTTTTTTCTCTTCTGCTTCTTCAGCTTCCAATATTTATGGTCCAAATATTTTGACAAATTTATAGTATTTCAAATTGTTGACAGATGTAGGCAAACACTAAAGATTTTGAAAGTTTTAATAAAAGACCATGCAGCCTGCATAGCTACAGGGGGAAATACTGCATTGTTTAGGAGCATAATTATTGAACTTCATAATCTACTTTTGGCAAAAGGAACAGAAAGTTCAATGGAGGAATGGTTGTATATCAAAGTGGAAATGTTCACATAGGTTTTGTAAAAATGTATGTATTTATGTAACTAGACTGGAACATACACGTTGGTTACCTCATTTGAGCAACTGGTGATTTGGAGGAAGTTTAATAACTACTGCCTGGGTTAGGAAACAGGCCTGAAATTTTCATTATTTCAGAGCTGCTGTCATACTTTAAAGCCAATAGTGTTGTGGTGATGAGTTTTTTGATAGTATTAGAGTCAAGGGTAATTCACAGCTGCTCTCACATTGAGCTAGAACTTTCAGCCATTTCTTTAATACTTCAGAAATTTTAAAATGAGGCTATTAGAAGTATTCTAACGCATGCAAGAGGAAGGGTCAACACCAGCCACTTAGAGGACAAGACCACTCACTCCTTGCCTGGAATTTTCTTAGGAGTCAGTCTTCCAGTACAATTGTCAGAAATTCGGAATAGTGTTGTTTGGTATTTTAGTCAAATAGGACTCAAAAATTTCACCTGTTTGTTGGGTCCAGTATTTATTATGCAATCATCATGTTTTATATATTTGTTTAAATAAATTCATTGATTATCTTCTCAGAAGCAAAGGGATATTTTGGTATTCCCTCTTCCCCTGAAAGTTTGTTCTGGTACCTGAGTGCTCTGATGGTTAGCAGTAGGATATTTTTATGTTAAATTCATTCTTGGATGGTTTTGTTTGTTTGTTTGCTTTTTGTTTGATGGAGTAGCTTCATTTCTAGGTGCACTTAGAGACAAAATTTACAGCCTATTTCAGTTTGTCATGGGTAGTGCTTGCAAAGCTTATGTGACATTGAAGTTTCTACTGTGGCACAAATTTAAACCCAGGAAAAAATAGTGCCTATTCACACTGCAAAGATTGAATTAAACCAGATCCTTGATAGCTGGTGTCAGCTGTATAGCTCTGAGCCCATGAAAATCATTAAGTGCCATATGAATGCTAGAGGAAATCTAAGGTTGCAGTCCAATGATGTCAGAATTTTTAAGCAGAACAGCCTAACTAGTTGTTATGAAAAAGGTCAAAGAGCTGGAAGCAGTATGAGTGAACAGATTACCTGGACCACTCTGGACAACTTATACCATGTAGGTAACAAAAAGACAGTGGAAACTACTGCTTGTGAGGAGCTTCTTAGCTTGACTGAATCCCTACTCAAGGGACATCATTAATACTGATTCCAGTGGCAGAAGAAGAAGAATCAAAGCAAGTGTTCTGTCTTCTTGCTATCTTGTGATATGTAGGATCTTAGGGGAGTGATTTCTACTGTAACAAAAATTATTTGGTTTTATGTTAATTGCATGCTAATATTGAATATTAGCAGTGCTGGTCTGAGGAGCAATTGAGAAATCACAGTTGCTGGTCTCACTTTCTAGTGTCTTGAAGTGCTGAATAGAACATTGAATCAAGTGAAGCCTGCAGAGCTATTATGTTTCTTGTTTCTTTTAGGTAAACAGTCACTGAAATGAATAGAAAATACTGTGTCCTGCCAAATCTGAGCCAGATACAGCAGGTGTTTCTCAGCAGATAACCTAGGGATTTTTAAGAAAGACTGGGGTGATGGAAAGGCTTTGTTTTCACTTCTGCCCCATAGCAAAAACAGTTTATAAAAGACAATGATATTTTAAATGGATAATGTACTATAATTTTTAGACTATTGCCATAGTCTATTTAGCTTAAAGAAAAGTGGGAATATAATGGCATTATGTTATTCTTGACTCTACCTGCCAGGAAGGTGGACACCCTTCTTCCATATCCTTCTGTTCTGACTGCCAGGTCTACGGCCCAAATATGATATGGCATCTGTCTGGCCTTGAGTTAGCTACATGTCTGAGCAGGAGGTTTCCAAAGCCTTGACAGACACGTGTGCCCTTCAGATGGCTGGTGCTTTTAAACTCAGGCTCTTCCCGCTGGGATCTGTCTGAACAATGCTGCAGCTGTGTCTTTGCCTGGCCAGGTGTCTTGCTGCACCTTGGCTTCCTGGCTGGCCTTAGAATTGCCTCATCACCATGGGCTTTTCTGGAGATCACTGGTCTTCAGCTGAACTCTGTCACCATCCTCAGGCTCCCTCTGCTCAGCTTTTGTGGGTACCATGAGTCTGTGCCCATGCCAGTGAGGGTGTGTCTTGGGATGATTTTAGGATGACACTCTATTCCTTACTCTCTGCTTTATGCCCAGAATTAGGTCCTGTTGCTGTAAACTGAGCTCAGGGGCAGGGAGGGGGGCGGGGCAGCTCCGCTGGGGTTCTCTTCAAGCCCTGGCTTCCAGTGTGCTCTGCCCATGGGGACGCATGCTACATTGTGACTCTGAGCTAGCTCGGTTCGTGCTGGCTGAGTGTGAAAAACAAATTTTCACTCTTCTGTTAAAGTTTAGAAGTTTAATAAAGGGAAATAGAGGACAAAGACAATAAAGCAAAGTAACAGCATTGGGTGCTTGGCACTTAGCCAGAAGCACACCTGTCAATGATGGAGTCACTCTTTATATACCTTTCCTATTACATCAGCTTAATACATATTCATAAGCAATTATACATATTCAAACATTTCTGTAAACTAGTTTGCATGCTCCAGGAACTGTTTAGCACGGTCCCTCTTCTGATCCACCTTTTTCAGAGCATGTGCAGTCCTCTTGGCTGTGGTCTTGGTCAGTTGTGTTCTCATTCCCAGTTTGAGCCTTGTTCCATCGTCTCTGCAGATGACAGTTGCTCATAGTTGAAATGTCAGTGGTAGGAATCTTCATCACACAGGTCTTTGGATGTTATCCAACCAAGCAGGCGGTCCAGTTACTATGAGTTAACCACAAGTATAGTAAAATAACCATGTCAGCTATTTCACCACTGTGTCTAAGTTTAGTTAGTAACAGAAATAAAGGCATTAGTTATTATTACACTACTATATTTTTATAACAAGGCTACTTTTGTAAAAATTAAAATTATGTATATAGCATCCATTTTAATATTTGCGAAAAGCAGATATTATAATATGTACTTATCACACTGAGGCAAGAAATTTTTCCCTGGACTGCAACAGTATCCTCTGGCAGCTTCTGTGGTTTCTGCTGGAGCTCTTTGGCTTAGCTCTTGTCCAAGATCATACCATCGGCAGGAGCTGCCCAGCGCTGACCTGCTGGGAAGCTGCGGGGACACCTCATCTTGGCCAGACCTTGGGAAAAGCTGAGCCAGCGAAGGAAGGGACTTTAAAATCCACCAGTTTCATCTACAGTGAAGAGGAGACCAGCAACATCGCAGTTCACCAGGTTCCTATCTGTCCCCGATCTGCTGTATGGACTCTTCCTACCCCTGCATTTTCAGGTTTGTTTGTTTTGCTGTGGGTGGGTAAGTTTCTGAAGGTTCACTATCTAACAGTTAATTTCTTTTGTGTCATGGGGGCACTTTGTCAAAGAAACTTTTTTTCCCACTTTCACCAACTAATATTTATTTCATATTGGCGGTAAGAGATTGCTAAAACCCCTTTTCTTAGAGGAAACACTCATTCCAGAGTCTCTTCCCCCAAAACTTGTCTCTAAACCAAGACAAGGTGCTGCCATTTCAGGTTGCTGTCACACCCAGGTGCCAGGTCGCCTTCCTTTACTGAGCAACCCACTCCTGCTACTCCCTTCTGATAGCTGCCAATCTATTTTTTAGCATAAAGATTCCTAGTTTGTGATCATGGTGGGCTGATTTGCAAAACAAAGGATTTTTTTTTTATAGCATAGCTTTTCTTCAGTGTTTTACAGTTCCATTACAGAATTTTTATGATACAATAAATATTTGCTATCCCCTGATATTTAAGGTTAAAATGTATAGTGTTTGATCCTCTTCCAGTTTTCGAATCAGGGTGTTTGATGAATACAGCACTGTTCCTTTTTTCTTAAATCTTCAGAAGAATATTTCTATAGTGTAGTAATGCACTCTAGAATATGGATATGCTTCCAATTATCCTGATGCACTACAGTGCTCCACAAAATCATTAAGGTAATCATGCATGCTGGTGACTGTGTCCTTCAAACAGACACAGCAAAACATGCATCTGATTAGGAGTAAATTGGCATAACCTGGAGACAGCCAGCACTCAATTTATAAACTGGCTTTTGTGAAATACAGTACAGGTAGATCTATAATTATAACTGGAGCACAGAGGGTTAAAGGCATCTGCAGATTAGCCCATTTTTTCAACACCTTATTCAGTACTACCCTCCCTTATAAGGCGTTGGCAAATCCAGAACCAATGTCCCTTTTGCTAGCAGTCAGACAAATTTGGATTCAATGTTACCTGAAGATGTTCTCTGTTCACGTGCCAACACTGCCTTTGCTGTTGATATATATGGCTCTGGCTGTGTGTAGATGCGTGCTGTCTTATGCGTAATGCAGCAAGGTATAATCTGTGACAATAATATGTTGCAGTGCTGCAGGATCCTCAGGACTGAAATCCTGACAGTCAAGGGGTATTTTTGTTGTGCTAGGATTGTATTGAGAATGAAAGACACTAAAACACTGAAGAAACTTTTCTCATGCTGAGGCTGAAGTAGTGTACTGAGTAGAATGAGACTGAAATCAATAGTTGGGAAACTGTAGACAGCAAAGGAGCACACAGTCATTTTGGCTAGTGAGGCTCAGCTGGGGAAGCAAAAGATGGGTAAGGTTACAGTATGGGAATCAGAGTTTTCTGGGCATCGGATTAGAACCAGAGATTTCATGTTTAGTTGCTAAAATCTCTCTTTTATCTGTTCACAAATAGGACATGAAATTGGATTAGTCACATTTCTTTTATGGAAGAGAGAGTATTCTGAGTCAGGTAATTTCTGATTAATGAAATACTACAGGAACAATCTCTGCATTAAGTGGCACAGAGTCAATAAAACACAAGATTGGTTACAGGCCTGCAGAGTCTTCAATGGCAGTGATAATAGTACAGCCCTGTAATTCACTGCATAGTTTTGAGCCTGTTTTAATAGGACCTAATTAGTGGCTTTCTCTAGCATTCAACACAAAGACATCTTTGTTTCTCTGCTCCCCTCTAAGTATCTAAGTTACTTCCCTTTGCTTAAAGCAAACCTTATTGCATTGTAGTATCTTCATGTCTTCTTTCACATCCTTGTACAAAACATGGTTCTGGTGCAAGAGATGCCTGTAGAAAAGAACGCTGTAGCATTGTAAGTCAGTGTGCCATATCAAATCACAGACTGAGTCCACAAAGACCTCGAAAAACTCCATGGCATCTCACAACAAACCTGGAACAGGCACTTAAAGATTTTGTGTCAAACCTGAGATGTCACCAGAGTGAGATGTTACCCAAGCTTGCTTAGTGTTGTTAAGTACATTTTTCAGGTGACACTAGAGAGTGTATGGATATGCAGAATATAAGGGATAGGTAGATCCTTGGAATGTAAGGACATGTGGTTTATGGGCATATATGCTTAACAGGTATTCATGATAAAAGCAAAAGACCAGGGACAGAAAGAGTAATAAAACCCACCTAGATACACAAACACTAAGACACAGGAGTTAAGGGAGACCAAAGAGCATATCTCAGATGAGGGATTGAGGAAACACAACTGAGGGAACAACTCAAAATCTCTGAGATGAATATTTTGTAAAGGATAAGTGGAGGAAGTTTATATCTGAGATATTTGAGAAGGCTTTTGAGATTATGTGAAACTTATAGGGGGATGTTATAGGGGCAATGTGGGAATGTACAAAATTATTCTGTGATGTTAGGGGTAGAGTCAAATACAGGGAAAGGAAGAGATCATGGTGGGTTGGAGAAGGAACAAGCACGGAAAAATGGAAATAAGGAGGACAAAAGGAGACAGTCCCATTTTAACTTGCCTGCTGGTTGCCATGTTTGTCTGAGCTCTGTCCCTGACCACTGTAGTCTGTCCTATATTCTCAAACTCTATTCCTAAATCTTTTCTGTGTGATCTTGCTGTCGGAGTGGTGGTGCCTCACTATCATGAACAAGGACAAAGACTAGCTGACAAGTGGGAGAGCACCAGAACATTCAAAGATCCAAGGTTAGACTTAGTCAGGGACCAAGTCCGTGACCAAATTTAAACAAGGTCATGGGCTTGTGCTCAGACTCTGCTGCCCTTTTCCCAAACTTCCATTTGTCTTTAGCATACCAGAGGCTTCAAAGGGGAGAAGAACCCTCTAAGGTCCAGAAAGTACTTTGAAAATCAAGGTTTGTGGTCTGAGGTACAAGTGGATCCAAGCATTCAAGACTGATAACACACAAGTGAGTTATCAAATACCTTCAAAAGTAAGGAAAACTCACTAATACTGCAGTTGTAACAGCCTGTTATAATATTGTCAACTGGTAGCACTGGTCACTAGCAGTGGACTTAAAAATTACCTGTCATCACAAATGCAGGAAAAAAAACAAAATAGAAACAAATAAAAATAATAAAATAAAGTAAAAATAAAATAAAAGTAAAAAATCTAAAAAAATTAAAATGAAAAATAAAATAAAAAAAATAAAAGAGTATCATTAAAATAAAAAATGAAAATAAAAGTGAAATGAAAATAATAAATTATTTAAGTTAAATAATTAAGAATTAATAAATTAAGTTAAACTAAATTAAATATAAATAAATTAAAATTAAATAACAGTAAAATAGAACAACTTACAATAAATTAGAAGAATTCAAAATAAAGTAACAAATAAAATAACAAAACTAAAAAGTAAAAAAGATAATTAAGATAAAGTTAAATAAAATAAATAAAATAAAATAAAAATAATTAAAATAAAATTTTAAAAAATCTAAAAAAATTTAAAAAATAAAATAAAATACCCTCCTTTCCTACCCCTCCCACCCCGTAAGAATAATCAAAAAAGAAAAAAATGAACTTCAATTTACCTATCCTGTCTCTGTTTTCTTTCTCTCCCTTAGTGTAGGAACACTCAAGGAATTCAAAAGTTTTGTAAATCAGTCAAGGTTTCCTGGGTATCAATTAGCATTTAATGATCTTGTCATGGTTTGAAAGACAAGTGTTTGCCAAGGAAGGCAGGAACCTTCCTTAGAACAGAGAATATGACCCGCCCCCCTTTCCCTCCAAATATTATAACTTTGAAATCAATGGGCTTTCAGGCAACAGATATGGGGAAGAAATAACAGTTCTTTACTAGTATTTGTAACAAGGCAATAATACAGAAAAGAATGGTTTAAACTGACAAAGTCAGAATACAGCCTCCCATCCTGTTGGTCAGGGTGGTGGTAGCAATCCAGTTAAATGATGGCTGCAGTCCCGTTGGAGTGATGGATGTGGTCTGATTGAAGTGGTGATCCTGAAGAAAGATACAGATCTCCACAAACTTTTGCAGTCTGTCTTTTCTTTCTAAAGAACACATAATTAGTCCATTTTCTTGTACTATTTGTGGTACAAGAAAGTGGAGATTCCAGATTCTCTCATGTATGTTTTCAAAATATGACTTGTGGTATTCGTTTCCGTCATTTTGTCTTTACTAGTAGATTCTCATGCCATGAACCCATCAGCATACTCATGTTAAGTACTAGGACTCTTCTGGTCACTCTCATGTATTCGAGCTTCATTGCTGTAGTTTTTGTTCTGAGAGCAATGTGCTTTCTTTCCATTACTGGAGATGGGCAAGAAAAGCATCTTCTAGATGAATTGACTAGGAGAACTAGGGATTAAAAAAAAAAAAAAATCAGTTTAACTGTCAAGGACCTCTGTGCCTTCTGACCTGTAAATAAGTAAAGTGCTTTCAGTGCCTTTCTGTGTTGAGAATTAAGTTTCTTTTCCTTTCTGCAGATTGAAGTGCTGTAACTCTCTATTGCTAAATGATCCATGTCAATTACATTTTGGTTGGGTACATATTTTCCCTCAGTTCAATTGCAGGATACTGTAGCTTTTGTGGTTTGAAATTCATCTTTTGACTGGACAAATAAGTCTGATTTACTTGCAGTCAGTATTGTCAATAAGTAGAAGCTTTCTACCTTGCCTTATTTGATGGTTTTCTCCATTATTTCCCTTTCATGAAATGCTCCTGTGGAATAAAACTAAGGTTAAATGAAGAGCTAAATATTTTTATGTTGCCTTATATATGCAGATCATAGTGACAGTATGACCTTCTGTTTTTAATAAAAACAGTTTGAAAACAAATTTTACTTGCGCTACTGACAGTAGCAAATAATCTAAAAGCATTATGGTCACAGTCTGTATGCTAAAGAACTTCACCAAGGCTATAATCTACCTATTGACTATATATTGTAGCCACAGCTGCAAATGATAATGTTGGGAAAATTCCTTTCCCCTTTGAGAGATTATTTCTTGCAGCTGAGAAGTAGAACTGTAGGATGCTCTGACTCAGTTACAGATCAGATTCACAAATGTAACATGGCTCAGTACATGTTGTCTGGTGGTAACGATATGGAGGGGAAAAGTGAGAGAGAGAGAGAGAGAGAGAGAACCAGTATTGAGACAAAACAAAACTGAAATAGCTCCTCACAAGTAGCAACACCGTTAATGCAACAGGATGCTACTGGGTAGAAGACAGTACAGAAAGGTGAAAAAATATTCTTCTGGTCTCTCTCTTTCTTAAGACAAAAACAAGTGCAGTGGAGGGATGGGAGTTTCTTAAATGACAAAGTGGCAAAATCAAAATTTTGAAGCCCATCAGAATGAAGGAAAGAGTTTCATGCTTCAGTAAAGTAAGTTGTATAGATGAGACCTACATAACAGGAAATCCAGACTATGTGGCTGAGGTTTGAAAAAGAGCAATTTTAAAAAGGAAGAGAAACCAGAATTTCATCAGATATTAAAAAAATTACAATATCAGCATGATATGAGAATTCTTTGTTTTAAACTGCTATTTGTTGGAATAAATAAGTTGTTCTGATTTTCCTGCAGGCTGTTTCTAAGGCAGTCATCCTCACAGATGCACAGCAAACATCTATTGGCAATACTTTTTTATTGCCATCCAGGTTACTAGTATAAAGTAGCACTGTTCACTGCTCAAGAGGTAGGTACATGTGTTGCTGTCCAAAGCTAAAAAAATCTGGGTATTAGCCCAGGGTGCTGTACAAAATCTATTTTTCATGCAAGCAAACTATTAATACATCCCTTGTAAATGTCAGCTCTTGTGAATCGACACACTATAAAGGCAGTCACAGGATCACAGAATGTCAACATACCTGCTTGAGGTTGGGAGGGACCACAATGGTCCATCTGGTCCAGCCTCCCTGCTCAAGCATCTTAGAGCACATTGCACTGAAATACATCCAGACAGTCCTTTAATATCTCCAGCAAGAGTGACTCCACAATGGTAATCTGTTCCAGTGTGCAGTCACCTGCACAGCAAAATTCTTCCTCATTTTCAGGTGGAACTTCCTGTGCATCAGTTTCTGCCCATTGCCTCTTGTCCTATTGATCAGCATGACTGAGAAGAGCCCGGATTCATCTTTGTGACACCCCCCTGCTTTAGATACTTATACACATGATGAGGTTCCCTCTCAGTCACCTCTCCTCTAGGCTAAACAGTATTGTATTTTCATATAACAATAGTTAAAAAGAGGAGCAATGCCCAAGATTCATCTGAATTTAGTCTTTCTCAGTAAAGGAATTCATTCTTTGTGCTATGATATGTATTCTATGTGGAGTCAAATGAGGTGCATGTATCTTCTTGCAGAAACTGACATTACTATGGAGATTAAGCACTAGAAGCATCTATGTGTAGTTTATAATTTCATAAAAAGTTTGCATACAATTAGAAGTCTTGAGAAGAAGTGCAAACACAAAAAGTTTCAGACTTGAAAAAAGTTGGAGAATCTGTATTTAACTGCTTGTGGCAATGAAAACTATTGCAGAAAAAGGAGCATGAAGCATCAAAAGTTGAGAATTAGATTATTGTAGGTGAGGAACTGTCTTCACCTATTTTTGGACTACAGCTCTGTGTATCTGATTGTCAAGATGATGCAGACCAGTGGCCTACCACAGTAAAGTATGGACATCTCAAATGGATGTGTCCTGAGAGTGCAGGCAGAATTGTGACCTAGAGTAAGCTCCAGAGTATGTTTCAGAGAAAGTGAGTTTACTGTAGAGAGTTGTGTTACCTTACATTTTCTCTCTGCTAATCTGGCCTTAATAACAACTATTTTGAGAAGCTGTTTGCAAAATCCTGTATTGTTATGCTCGTTTGTAGTCCTGGAAAAAAAAGAAGAAGCGAGACAGTGATTTTCCAAATAGGAGGCATTGTTCACAAAGCATGGTCTGCCCCACCTCTTCTTTCCTTGGCACTGTGCATTGTTTCACAGTAATTTGAGATGACCATAATAACAGCTCAAAGATAGGCAGTGCAGTCACTCACTGCAAATCTTGTTATTATAATATTATAAGGCATGGACATAACATGGACAACCTTATGAATACATAATCAGTTGGTGCTTGGCTTGGGGAGTGAATGAGTGGCTCTGTGGGACTTAGTTGCTGTCTAGGGTTAAACAATGACTGAGGGTTAGTTAGAATCAATATATTTCCTTGCTTGGAATAAAATAATTTAGTATTAGTTTCATTAAAGTGTAATTTCATGACAGTCACTGCTTGAATACCATGTGGATCTTTTTGAGTAAAGATGTTGAGTTTGGACAGTCAAAGGAATACATAGATAACAAAGTGTTTTCCTCAGAATTTTGTCAGTTACTTTAATGTATTTATGCAAAATAATTTGCTTGTATAAGCCTGGGCAGATTTGGAAATGTGGTGTAGCTAAGTTTCAGAAGATGAATAGGTATCCAAGATGCATCTAACATGTAAAGTTTGTGTCCAATATAATTTGAAAGGCTGGCTGCAACATTACCCTACTGGAACTTGAGTACAGCCATTTCTATTAAAGACTATTTGAAATGAATAATAATGCAGTTCTTGCCTTTTGAAAGAGGCTATTCCATAGTTTTTCACTTAATGCAGGGCACCAAGTGGAGAAAAATGACAGCTGAAAGCAATAACTACAGTTTTTTGTATGTTAGCTTCATTTTGCTTTCAGCTCATATCATGGAAGAGGGAAAAAATGCAGATTTTTTTCTCCAAGATTAGATTTCAAGCAGAAAATTCATGACTTGCTAAAAGGCTTTGGTTAGATCACCATTTCTGTGGATTCATGTCAACATTTGATCTATCAAATTTATTTGCACAAAGGATAATGAAAGTAAACTCTGAACTTGCAAAACCATATTATTAGGAAGCGATTATATTAATTAGACCATCAGATGTCATATTTTTCTGCTTCACTTATAATGGATAAATTAGATCAGCTTTGAAGATAATAGAAGACTGTATAGTGTGCAAGAAGACTCCTGCTTTCTTTCTTTGTTAAAATTGAAAGGTACATACCATGTAAAGCACAAGATTTTAGAGAGAGAAAGGACCTGCATGTTATTCAAAGGGCCATGTGCTGTCCAGAAGAACAGTATTGTCATTATTTGGCTACTGGCCAGGCACCCACAACAGCTGCTCACTTTCTCTCCCCTACCACAGCTGGGCAGAGGAGAGGAAAAAGAAATTTAACAAAGCAGTCATAGGTTTAGATAAGGGCCAGGAGAAAACACTTCAAGGGCAAAACAGGCTCAACTTAGAGTTGCAAAGTGAATTTATGACTCACAGAGTCAGAGGAGGATAATGAGAAGTAAAATAAGCCCTTAAAAACACCATTCTTTCCCCCAAACCCTCCCTCTTTCCCACTGACAGCACAGGAGGAACAGGGCATGGGGGTTTGGGTCAGTTCATCACTGATGTCTTTCTTCTGCCACTCAGGGAGAGAAGTCCCCTGCTGTGCCATGGCGTCCTTCCCATGGGAGACAGTTCTCTGTGAGTTTCTCCAGCTTGGGTCCATCTCACAAGCATCAGTCCTCCTAAAACTGCTGCAATGTGAATTCCCTGCACGGGCAGTCAGTCTTCCCAAACTGCTGCGACATGGGTACCTCATTCATGGGGTGCAGTCCTCCAAGGACAGGTTGTTCCAGCCTGGAAGCAGAGGCCCTTTATCTCCATCAGATCTCCCACTGGACCACAGCCTCCTCCAGGCATCCACCCACCCCAGGGTGGGCACCTCCCCACGGGTTGCGAGTGGAACTCTGCATCCCCTGTGGACCCCATGGGCTGCAGGGGCACAGCTGCTTCACCATGGTCTTCACCATGGCCTGCAGAGAAATCTTGGCTCTGGTGCCTGGAGCACCTCCTCCTCTCCTTCTTTACCTTGGTGTCTTCATGTTGCTTCCCTCACATGTTCTCACCTCCTCGTCATTCTCTGTTTTGATTGATGCTCATTTGTTTTGATTCCTTCTTAAATATGTTATCACAGAGGTGTAACCAACATCTCTAACTGATCCAGCCTTGGCCAGCAGCGTGTCCATCTTCAGAGCCATCAGTGATTGGCTCTGCTGGACACGGTGGAAGTTTCCAGAGGCTTCTCACAGGAGCCATCTTTATGGCTCCCCGTTACCAAAAACCAGGCCAAGCAAAATCAACACACATATTTATTCCTATTTTTTCTGTTGCTAATGGTCCTGTTTGGGTCAGATTTATTATATGAGTAGGATTCAGGTATACTGGCTGAACTGAGTGCCTAAAATTGTAGTCAAATATACAGCCAGTGAGAATAAGACATATTAAAAATAGAGAAGGAGCAAAATATCAAGGCTTAGCTGTACATCCTGGCAACCACTTATACAACAGGATATACCTGTTCTGCAAACACCAGCCTAAAATATCTATGCTTTGTTCCCTGTCTGTGAATTGTTTATGAGTTTTGCCTGTCTGTACTTTGGAGATGGAAAGTAAAAAAATCCAAATATTTCCTTAACATACGTATGCATTATGGATATGGTAAGAGAAAAAAGCCATCCAAACCCCTCAAACCCCAAAATAAAACCTCTCCCCTTACACTCAGTGCAATATTTAGCACATATAATGCAAGAGGATAATACTGCAAAAGAGCAGAACACCACCTAATAATTTTCTCAGTGTGGTGGTTATTCTGAGTAAAAGCAATACATGATAATCTTACTAGCAGGTTGTGAAGGTTTTTTAAAAGTTCTAATAAAAAGCCATTTAGGTAGGAGGCTTACTTCAGCTCTGTAATTATAGATCTCATGAAATAGTTGATTATTCCTATTCCAAATTTTGCAACTATAGCCCTTGCAAACTTGCTGATTGGTAGCAATCAGCTGATGTCTTAAGTGTTTAGTCATGAATGTCTTAGGAGTGTTCAAGATTACTGACAATAACCTGCAGCTGGTAATAAAGCCTTAATAAGGCTATGTACATTTAAGAAGTGGATGCACTTGATAGGATTTCTTTTTCACATACAGCATAAATTTTTGCTGAAACTGTTGGCCAAGGCTAAGCATGCATAAAATTTATTAGATCAAGACACCTGAAACACAGCCATTGCCCTGAGCATACATCAGATGAATTAAATAACATGTGCCACATAAAACAAGTTGGTCTAAATACCTTTTCAGCCTCTGTCTCCAGCTAATTCTGGATAGCCTGGGAAAGCAAAGTGTAGGAGGGAAGCTACTGATGCATGCTGAGGGTAGTAGGGCTGGATTACACATATACTTCAAGTGAAAGTAAATGCTACACCTATGGAGACAGTTAATCTGCAGTTAAAGTGCTAACTCACTTCCAGTGCTTTAAGAAGAGGTGTCCATCCATACTCTTGTTGACTGATATTGATATCTCTTTTTCCATTCTGTTTATTTTCTAAATGACAGACATGTTTTTATTCTGGTCAGGCTCTGACATTTCTCTCAGTTGCTGCTCAACATCCTGGTGAGCTGATGAAGAGAAGCTTGGTACTGCTCTTTCAGCAAATGCTCTGACCCTTTTGGAGAAATGTTTGTAAAAAGGACATTTTTAGGGAAAAGGAAACCTTTGAGTAACAGAGAAAACAGAAAGTCTGAGCCATTTTTTCTGTATATAATCCTTTATTTGTCTCACATAATTTATTTAAATTTCATCTTTTTCCCAGTTAAGCATAGTCTGTGGTATTCTTTCTATTATTCACCCATTTTGGTGAAATTTAATCTTTTTTAGTGAAGTGTTACCTTTGGCCTTAATTCTGTTCATGTTTTTAATCCCAAAATCATTCAATTTCCATGTTTTCATTCACAAGCTCAGTTTTATGGAGCTGTTTGTAACAGGTGCATATTCCGTTGTTCACCCATTACAGAAGAGCCTATTCAGCTACATTTACTTCCTTTCTTCATATATTGAATAGGAATGGGTTTCTGAATTCTTGCTGTTTCATGCTCAACATTTCACTTTTGCAGCAGTACATGCAATTATTTTCTGTTATAGCTATTCAGACTTCTGTTTCAGATATAGTCATTATCAATGGGGTTACTTTTGGTATTAAAACATGCTATTTCTATTGGAAATTAAGAATGAAAATTTTTGCTTTGCACACATACCTACTTGCTCCACATGCAGTCCATTTCTTCAATTTATGGCTTTATTTTAAAATTTGTGAAGTTTTTTCACTGGAAAAGTAGATCATAGGACTCAATGTAAGAAAAAAGTTGAATGAGATCTCAGCAGGTCATCTTTACCAATCCCCTGCTCAAACCAGAGCCAGCTTCACAGTTAGATCAATCATGCAAGGTGTCATCCAGCTGAGCTTTGAAAATCCTCCTGGGTAGAGGTTTCAGAGCCTTTCTCAGCAACCCCTTCCTGTGCTTAACCTATGTCACTGTGAAGAATTATATTCTCTTGGAATTCTACTGATGTACCTTTTTTTTTTGTTGTTAAAACTAGTTGCTATTCATAGTGGAGATTAGTGAATCATCATTATTTATGATCATTATCTTCTGCACTTCCAGGAACTCCTTGCATCTCAGAATCCATACAGATATAGGAAGTCTTTTGAGCAAATGCATCACTTACTGCAACACATTAACCTACCAAAAGGTTCAGCTGTTTACTGGACCAGTAACAAATTTATAATAATTTAACTGAGGTTTTTTTTAGACAGTCCTTAGCAGTTTTATGTAAGTGAATTTAATAGTTGTCAAATTTCTGATGTGGTGTATACAAAGCCTGTGCATGTATTAGGTTAGTTTTCTTGAATGTTAATGTGCAGATATTAATATCAGTGGGAAGATGAAGATGTGATGCGAATGAATGAATTCTGAATGATGGAGGGCTGTCATTTGGACATGAATCAAGACTGATCAAAGAGACACTATGTTTTTCTTAGTCTTAAGGGAATCACAAAGGGAAAAGTGGTGCATATCACCACCCACTCTTATGCTAAACAGTCTCCCAACAGAGTTGTAATCGGAGAAAACATCAATGTAGAGCAGGATGAATGAGTTACTGAGGCAGAGTCCTCACTAGGGGAGGTTTAAGTAAGGTTTTGCCTCATTTTTTATTATTCCCCTTTTTATATCTTATTACCAGCAAACCTGCTACTCAAAGCTGAATTCTGCCAATTTTGCCTTTAAGTTTCTGTTGGAGGAGAAGATACTAAATTCAATTGTAGTTAGGCATAAGAACATTATTTTTTCAATGTTTAATATTTGATTTTTTACATGGATAACTTCTTTTATTTGCTTGTTTGTGCAAATAGCTTATTGGATAATCTAGATATCTCATTTAGCAGATAACTCAGGTAAAACACAATTTACATGAGCCTGTGATTACTGGTGCAGTAGCTGTAATTAAAAAGACAACTTTTCTTTCTGCAACAGGACAAAATAGTTGGTGCTATTCTGCCATTTCATGATGAACAAATCAGTCCACCCTGGAAGAGGTCATCACTCTTGTTGGGAGGTTATTGCACTTACTGTTCTTTGCAGAAAAGGATTGTGTCTGAGCAAATGCTACCTCAGGCTACTATGTAAAGCCAACACCAAAGGGGATCTGAGTCACAGAATTTTCTCTTTTTTTAAACTCTCTAATGATGATGGCACAACAAATTTCCAGCTAATGGAGCTTTAATTGCTAGCACTATTTTAGGCTCATTTCTCCAGGTGTAAATAGCTATCTCTGCTCCACTTACTGCTGGATTCTCCTCTTTGTGAGAATTCACCTCCAGAAATCCACACTAATTTGGGGATCAGAACGGAGCTTTGTGGCTGCAGCACGGTAGCACACTAACTCCAGAAATGAAACTGAATACATCATTTCTTTCAGATATCTGCAATCCTGAAAATACTATTAAGGGTTGTTTCAGAACACCAAAAGTAATTTTACAGGTAATATATCAGTTCTATTAGTCCATGAGATTTACTAATATATAAAGTTACTGTAGTGCCATTCATTTATATTGAAGAAATGATAATTTATTACATGAGATATTTTTCTTAGAAGAGGAAAATTGCAGTTTGATATAAATGTATATATGTGCTTATGAAATACAGTTATTGAGTGTTGGTTTATTAGCTTATTTTTTAGATTTCTGAAATAAATAAATAAATATTTGTATATAAATTTAAACTGTATAAAGAGTTTTAACTCAAATTATTTATATATGAATTTAAAGTAGATTAGCTAACAAACTAATTCATGAATGGATGCTTTTAAGAAAAATTAAGGAGGTTCCAATTTTGTCCACACTGAGTGATATTGTGTATAAATAAACCTAAACACCATTTTAACTCTTAGTGGAAGGTCAAACAGGATTTTAATGCAGTTTAAAGATTCCATGATATTATTTTTCCATGTAGCTGAAGTGTTTGAGTGTTTGGCTTCCAGTACTTGGCTAAATTTACTGGAGGTATGGGATTAAAAGTTTGAAAATTTATTGAAAAAATCCAGCCTCAGAATGGAAGCATTTTACATCACAATTTGCTTGTACTAGGAGTATGTACTGTTAGGTACAGTATAAGGTTTGACAGATGTGTCTGTACGATGTCATGCTAGTGAATCTCAAAGAAAAGGAATTGAGCTTTTTGATGGGTGATCATGAATTATATGTAAATACGATAATATTTGCGTTAGCCTCAGCCAAAAATCACAGTTCTTCCCTTTGAATTCAGTCACAGAATGTTTATATACATTGTGTCTTTATATGCCTTTAGGAATGGACACCAAAAATTGCTGTGAAAGCATCAAAAGGAAACTGAGTTCATTATTTCAAAGAACTGCTGTAAAGAAGACAGTAAGAACTCCCTGTAGCATGGACCTGATTAGCCAGTAGAAGTTTCTGGAGCTTTATGTAAGCCAACTGACTTAATAACTCTACTGTCATCATCAGTTGTCAGAGGGGTGACAGCTCTCAGTGGACATCTTGGCTGTAATGAGCTCTTGGCTAAAGTTTGAATTTTGAATTGGGAGTGTAACTGTGCAGCTTGTTGCTCCATGCTTGGACACATTTTCATTTCTTCTCTACATGCATTTCCCCCTCCACAACCATTTGCTCACAAGCCAGCAAAGTCTTCCATCTCAGTTATTTTCTCTGTTTTATTTTTGATCCACACCTCTTTCAGCATTTGTGCTGTTGGTCAGAGCAAGTTGTGCTGCTTTCTGACATTTCTCTATGGTAACAAGGAGAAACATAAAGTGGTGACATCTGGGTTGGTGCCAGGCCAGGGACTCTGGCACAGCACATTATTGGCAGAAGGCTACTAGTACTAAATACCAGGAGATACTTCTTCATGCTGCTGTGACTATTTTGCTTCACTTTGAGATTTCACAATTTGGACTTACCCATAATGCAAGAAACTAAAGATTTACTCTTCATCTTATACTCTGCTAAGCTTACCCAGACTTTTTCTGAATACTATTGCCTTATCATAATTTATTTTGCCCATGAAAAAAGAGCCATTCGCCAGTATGTTACACTGGCCAAAGCACAGTTCTGCTGAGACTGTTTGTTCACACTTTGTTACCTGCCTACACTCTGCCCTAAGTAAGGTCAGACATTCTGGAAAGAACATAAAACTGATATCGCAAAATTATTAGCTTTTCAGTTGTACTCCAGAGCTTTTAAATCATGGTTAAATCAGTTGTCTTTTCATGAGTTTAGATTACTGATTTATGAAGGTGACAAATGCTGGAGTTAAGTAATAAAATTCTGTTAAACTCTTCATAATATATGGGAAGGAAATTACATACCTTCATGCATCTCACCCTTTGGAAGTAAACACGTTTTTCTTTCTCTTGTCTCTCATTGAGACAGAAGATAAATGTGTTACTTCATTTTCCAAGACTTAATAATTCATTACATTTGTTGGACTTACATGGCAATATTAAACACAGCAACTCATAACTGATGAGGATTATTGTAGTTTCCTAGATAAAATAGGTTAATTAATTCCCTGAGGGGACTAATGAGGCTGTGCTTTTGGTAGACTCAAGTTAGTTTTCTGATTGTGAAGGTACAAACAATTGGACAAATAAAATAATAGATCCTCTTAAAAAGCTGTTTGATTCTGTAAAGTGCTATGTTTGTTAATTACATGGTTAATTTCATGCTGGCACTGTGTTCAGAATGTAAGAAAAATTAGTTCACCTGGGTGAATTAGGGTTCATTCATATCAGTACTGACTCCTGTTCAAAAGAATCTGTTGACGCTTCTTAATGACAAAGGAATACTCTATTTTCATAGGAAGTTTGAATCAATCCATTTTGCTTTCATGGACTATTAAATTATCTGACTTTTTCTGATGGACTAACAGACACCATAGCAGAAACTCATTAGGTCACACTGACAGACCCAAGAAAATACATCCTGATTGGTTTTACCTTCCAGTGCTGTCTTACAAAGTTAAGTGGGATTTAGTGGTGTTATATCAAAGTTCCTTTGATATAATTTAAGTCTTTTTGCATCTATGACAATCAGACAAGTTAAATTTTTCTTCAGAAGAACTAAATCCTGCAGAACATCAGTCCAAACCCTGGGATACATCTAGTATGGTTTTTTTTTTCCACACTGACTAGATATTTAGGTACCTTGAGCACTTTGATGAGGAACTTAATTTAAAGCAGCCTCCAGTATTTTAAGTGCTACATGATCTGACATGCACACTACTACATTTTCAATTCTAATTTAGACTAAGAGCATAGTTTTCATTTATTCACATAGTATAGAATAAAGAAATAAAACATCCAACTTAAAATCAATGCTATATCACAAGTAATTTCCTGAAGAGTCAGCTTATAGTAAAAAAGACATAATAAACATCAAAATTAAATATATTCTGATCAAAACTCATGTTTTGTCCTTTAGAGAACAGATGTTCACAAATTAATTTTGCCTCTAAGATACTCCTCAAAAGCAGAAAGATATTTTAGTATTTTAAATTAAGATAATTGCTGTGTAAGTTATGTTTTGTTACCCCTGTAGCCTCAGTCTCTTACTTCTGGTGGCACTTTTTGAAATACAATCATCAGTTTTAACACTATTGCAGTTGCTGCTTCCATTTACATGAAAACAAGGGGAAACATTATAGTTTAAGAAGTGCTCTAGTCTTCAGAAAGAAAGGGGTATTTTAATCTGAACAACTGTAATCCTGCATAAAGCTAACATAAATTTAAATTAGAAAAAATCTTGAAACCCCAACTAAAATAATATATCAAACTTTAAACCACAAGTTTTGTAATACAGTTTTTCTTCCCTATTGGTTAAAGAACAGCAAAACCAATTGCTTTTCAGGTCCCCTTACTCTGACATATCTCCTTGCAAAGTACATCACTTAATAGTACAAGATTTTCCAAAAGCTGATATTTATACACATTATGTTGATATCATGAACACCCTCATATTTTCATTCTAGGTGCTCTTTGGTTGCAGAATTAAACACAATTCACAGGTTGACTGTATTTGTATTTTCCTGGAATGCAAATACCCAGTATAAGACTTTGCTTCTTCATTTTTGTTTACTAAAAGACCAGTTTATTTCTAGTAGGATTTTTTGGTTTGAAAAGCAAGTTGTTGCACTATCTGAATTATAAACAGAAGTTCAGTGAAATCTCAGAGTAAACAGTGTGAATGACTGATAAAATAGTACCCTACTGTTTTAGCGAGGTAGAAAATGAAAAGATTCCTAAGTGAATCTCAAGAAAAGTATTTGTCCATACTTACAAAAGCCCGAATTACTATACTCAGGAGAAAGTTGAAGAGAAATAATGCAGTTCTTTCTACTACAGTTGCTTGTACCACTACAAGGAAGGACTCTGAAAGAGCTGACTGGGTTCTCACTCCAGGTGGAGAGAGAGTTTTACTTCTCTGTCTGCAGTGCTTCTCGCCCTCTGGGAGTGACTCCTTAAAAGCTCAATTAGTTTTGGCTCATCAGGCTGAATACCAAGCTGCCTTATGGGGCTGAAGCCCTTCAAATCCCACTGGTTTTTTTTCCTGTGTCTTTTTGTGATCCATGGCTGCCTCTTTCAGGTCAGTGGGAAAGTCACACTTGTTAAAATTTGTTTACTTTGTATCCCCAAAGAAGGAGATTTGATTTTTTTAATATGAGGATGATAGCATAGTCTTTCTTACAATGTGCTCATATGCTTAACTTTTGATTCTTACTTGTATAAACTTGGACATGTGATATTATGTATTCTGCAAATTTAACCTACTTGTGCTCCACTAATCTTCTAAATTTCGTACTGTCCTTGCAAGTGAACTATAAAGAAGTTGAACTTCTGGTATCAATTATATGTATGTGTTGCAACGTCCTTTTTGTATCTTATTCTACTGTACTGCTGTCCACTGCATCAAGATTTCCCAGAGAAATCAATTTTCACTCCCATATTTATTTTTTATAATCTTTCAATTTATGTCAGACATTTTTTATGAATAGGTATCTTCTGTTCTAATATTTAATATTTTTTCTACATTGCATGAATTGAGTCCTATGCAAATGTTTTAATTTCAAATATAAAGGAAGTTTATTATTGTTTGCTTCAACATTGTTATAACTTAATACTGTTACAGTCATTTAAATCTTCTGTTACTTGAAATGACAGGCAATTCTCATATTGATCAAGTTAATAGGACCTGTATGGTATAAGGTCCTATTACACCTTATACCACAGTTAGTTCACACTGACAGACCTAAGAAAATATATCCTGATTGGTTTTACCTTCTAGTGTTGTCTTACAAAGTGAAAGTTCTTGCTTATGGATAACGTCAAGCATATGATTAGCTGTTTTTCTTAATGGTTGATGTGTTTACTTGGTTATTCACAGAGTAAAATAGTAGATTCTCTTGGAAATCCTGAAGTAAATATCTTTATGTCTGACAACAGCATATTTTATTGGATTACATTTGGAGATATTAACTGTGTTCATAGTACTATTTCACGTCATTTCTGCATTACTTACCCATTATTTGGCTAATCAATAATACATTTCATGTAAAAGGATAGAAAAAAAAACCTGGAGGGATATCAGTCTTAACCTGTATTCTTTTAATAACCTATTTTATAACAAGTTTTCATTCTAATGTTAACCTCTTAGAATATTGTTTTTATAGTTGTATCTCATGATAGAGAAGAAAGCTTTAGCATCACTGTTGGATTGCAATGGCAGATAAATAAATTCTGGAATAAAAAGAGAAGTCAAATTGAAAATGTCAACACCCTAGGCTATGCCTTTAATGTTTCCAGAAAAGTTTCTTCAATCCCTTAGCAGAGAAAAGCTGCAGATTTACACCAGAAAGAGAATAAGAACAACAATTTCCACCCTTAAGAAGCAGTGTAATATTTTGTAAAAATCTAATTAGGCTCTTGGCAATTCTTGTTAAAGTGCAACAAAAGAATTAGGTTTTTTTGATATATCACAATGCATTTGAACTTTCCAGCTGACATTTTAATATGAAAAATAATATTCCTTTTCCAACATGAATGACTTTATTCAACTTAACTTTGTAGTGCTGTGAACAAACAATTCTTTATTGTTTGTAGCATCTTAAATCACTTGCTTGTTTCAGTATAGTAATAAACACTACTTGTTCCTGGAAAAATGGAAATCAGCAAATCCTAGAAAATCATGAAACCTTGAAACAAAAGCCAGACTTACAGTGTGTAACTGAATTTATGGGTCAAGAATGTCTGAGCGTGGAATAACCCAGAGTGGTGACAACAGTTAATCCAGACCCAGGCAAAGCTGCCATACCAGATTTGTATCCTTGTTTTGTGAGCAAAGGAATTTATGCTTCCTTAAGCTTCTTTAGAAAATTGATTATGTAAGTGTAAAACTAACATCATTTCTTGGTGCTGAAATTAATCAACTAGAATTATGTGATTGTGTCAAAATAAAGCTTCCTAAGTGCAATTTGAACTTATGGGCTTTCATTAGTCAAATGGAAGAATGTTGAGACCTGATGGTCTATAAATCACTGGCAAATCTTTTGTAAAATGTCATAGATTTAATTAAAAAATGCACATTTTTAGTACCACTTCAGATTTTGCGATATTCGCAAATGCATGGAATGTCATGTCTTCTGCTCTTTTTCAATCATTTGTGGGAAAAAAAAAAAAAAAAAGATGCTAGTTGATAAGATACTTTGTTCTCAGGGGGAAACATTTTTTGGCTCTCTGAAGATAATTGCTAGACATGCTATCAGGATTTATTGACTTGGAGTCCGGAAAAAATACAGGTATGAATTATCTCCTCTGGGAATTGCTTTAAAGGGATATTATCATTATGAAAAGTTGACATATTTAGTCTGAGAACTGCACTCAAACAGAAAATTGTAGAATCACATTGTTAAGACCTGCTGAGGGCTATTCAATTGTGATGACAGTGATTATTAGGTCTGCCTGTTCCTTTTTCTTTGGTAAACTGCACACACTAAATTATACTGCAGTAAATTTGTAATGTTTTTCAGATATCTAAATTACTGTTAAAGATATATATATATTGTGTCATAATCTTCTAGATTACTTGTTACTACTGCAGATTAAAATTGTCTTGCTCACTTTGACTCCTCAAATCCCAAATTTTACATCTTTTATTTTTTAGTTCAAAATTGCAGGCCTAAATCAATTAAACCTTTTTTGAAAAGAAGACTAGCTACAGTAACTAGTGGCTGTATTTTGTTCTCAATGTTGAATTCAGTTGAAAGAAATATATTTTTATGAAAAAGAAGAAAATTCAGAAAATAGATCCCTCAGAATCCATCAGCATGTTCAATTGCACTGCAACAATACTACATTAAATTGCTTTGCAGATAAATGCAAAGTAAGTATATATGAAAAGTGCTTCAGAAATGGTTAACCTACAGAATTCCAAATATATGCACTCCAGTTATTATTAATGAAAAATGTGTCTCATTGCAACAGTAATAATTTATCTGAACTCAGGGTTCACAAAAAAAAAGAGTATTGAGTATTTAGTACTTCAAAATTATCAATACTTACAGACATTTCTCAATTGGTTGTGGTCAGCTAGAAAGAGAGCAAAAATGAAATGATTCTCAGAAAGGAAAAACCCATTTGTTGTTGTTAAGAAATTATGAGAAACCCTGCAACAACCACAAGACTAAAAATAACAGAAAGGGTCTTACTAAAAGAACTATTATACTATGAAATTAATCCTAGTTTTTCACATCGATCATCTGATCATAATAGCAAATTAAGTAGTGTTTTCTGAGATTATTTGATGAGTAATTGATGTAATGTGTTTTGTCAGAGAAATGTTATCTTGTCCTTCAGCTCAGAAAATGAGTTTTTGGATGAAAATTTTGTATCTGGGGCCTCCAATACCCCAGAAGAACCAATGAAATTGAGGACAATACTGCCTCAATGTCCAGATGGAGATCAGTCACAAGTGATGTCCCTCAGAAGTCCATACTAGGACCAGTCCTATTTAATATCTTCATAAGTGACAAAGGCAATAGGATCAAGGGCATCCTCAGCAAGTTTGAAGGTGACACCAAGCTGAGTGGTACAGTTGGCAGACCTGAGGGACTGGATGCCATCCAGAGAGACCTTGGCAAGTCTGAGATATAGGCCTATGTGGAATTCTTGGGGTTCAACAACCCCAGTTCCCACAGCCTTTACTCACAGGAGAGGTGCTCCAGACCTCTGATCATCTTCCTATGGACTCACTCCAACATGTCCCTGTCCTTCTCATGCTGGGACCCCCAGAGTTGGATGCAGCATTCCAGCTGGGATCTCACCACAGCAGAGCAAAGGGGCAGAATCCCCTCCCTCACCCCGCTGCCCACCCGGCTGTGGATGCAGCCCAGGACACGTTTGGCCCTCTGGGCTGGGAGTGCACGTGGCTGGGTCATGTCCAGCCTCTCACCCACCAGCACACCCAAGCCCTTCTTCCCAGGGCTGCTCTGGATCTGTTCATTCCAAGCCTGGGTTGGTACCAGGGGCTGCCCAGACCCAGGTGCAGCACCTTGCACTTGGTCTTGTTGAACCTCATGAGATTCCCATGGACCCTCTCACTAAGTGTGTTGAGACATGGTCAATAATGAGTAGGAACAGGAGAAAAAAACATGCCCTGATAAGGGAAATGATGCATCTCTGGGAAATATTTAAAATTAAAAATACCACATTGGTCCTTTTTAATATAAGCATTGCATATGTTGGGGCTTTACCTGGGGCACAGAAGAATCACTAATGTGTTCAATTCAAACGAAACCCCAGTACATTCTGGCTTAAAAAACTCAAGGTCACAGGTAACACTCATGCTTCCCCTTGCTCCTCTGTTGCATGTTTCAGGACAGAACGCGAAGATAACATACAAGACATTGCTCTGGCCATGTGTTTGTTCTCAGTGGTCTATTTATGATTCATTAACATTATATATTGAAATCATCTAAGAAAGAACCCCAAGCACTGGAAATTAGAAAAAAAAGCCATCTGGCCATCAAAAGACTGGTTATTGGACCCTATCTTCAACAACTGACCCATGTATATCCCCCTGGATTTACCCATACTGGTATCCTTCAAGCAAGGAAATATGCTAAAACTCCTGAATTCCTAAAACATATGTTTCAAAAAGCACATAACTCAGATAGAGCAGCAATTCTAATCTTTGTTTAGAAGGAGCTGGTTATAATATTTATTTGTTGTACTTCACATAAGGCTAATTATCAACATCAAATGCCTGTAAGATGAAAGGAATAGACAAGCATTATTCTTTTTTCTAAGACAGCCTGGTACTTTATGTACCAAATCTTTATTGGATAGAAATAAGAAGTTGTATTACAATCTGTTGAACTTTATGCCTTTCAACAATTAAAGCTTTGAGACCATACCTCTGAATTAAATGTTTTTATGTCTTTCTCTTTAATTTCAGTTTCTTTTCTGTTAATATTTTCTTCCAGGTGCAAAGTGTGCCACTCCACAATCAGTTCCCTTTTAAAACTTCAGCTTTATTTCAATCTTTTATACCTTGCTAGAAACTTACTTATTACATTTTATAAATGAAATAACATCTTCAGGTTTTCACTTCCTTTAAATTTTAAATGTAGCAATAAAGCAAGTTTCTTATAGTGTGGCTAGACATTTGTATGTTTACTACTTAAAATTCTATTACACTCCCAAAATGTGATGTACACATATTCTCCTCTTAGCAGTAATCTACTTTCATGTTATTATAGTCCTTGTCACAGTCACTCAGCTATTGTACTTTTTTAATTTTGTGCATTGCCAATACCAAACCCAGGAAAATGTGTAAGCTAAAATCACTAAGCAATATATTCATTTGCATAGCTGTCTTATGTTTTTCAGCAATTTGGTGAGCAATTAGTGACTTAACAGTAAAACTGTAAGCACTTCTACATGCACGTGACAATTGTCTGATTTAAAATTTTGACACAGCACCTTAAGATCAATCCTTTGCAGTGATCAGATTAAGTTTTTTTAAGAAGAGTGGATAAGGACTCATTAGGTGTGATATGATGGTGAATGTTTAGTAATCATCATAAGAGCAAGATGCTGGTGAGCCATAATATGTTTTTATCTGCTGCACCTTGTTTATTCCAAATTCCCTAGTTATACCTACCTTAGGTTTTGTAAAGACCGGATTTTTCTCTCTGGATTCTTTTTTCTGTCTATTCTCATGCATAACTGATATTCAACTGTGGAATTTATTGAAATAAATTCTTATTCTTATCTCTTATTAAGAATGATTTCCATTCCTGGAGTTTAGTGCATCGACCTGTAAGCTGGGTGATTATTCTTTTCCTCATATAGAATCTTTAAAATGTAGATTGAGTTATAAAATTAAAATAGATTTTGTGGTTATGTACAGGAGTGGAAAAAATCCAAACAAAACCCAACACCTGAAGGATGTCTAACTTGCTTATCCTTTTACTAATGTCTATTTTCATTTCCATGTCTTGTGCAGAAGGAAAATACACATGGTATGTAACTGAACATTCTCTCTTAATCTAGAGATGGTCCTCGCAACCTTTAAATATGTCACGTAAGAACAATTTCAGGAGAAAAACTCCTTTGACTTGACTGAGTTCAGAAGACAACCAAGAACTAAGTTCATCAGACTTGAAACAGACAGTTAATAACACTTGAATTTCAATGTTGAATACATCTCTGCCTGCCTATCTCTTTTATTTACTTCTGTGCTACTCTACAGTATGCTGTAAAAAGGGTTAGTTGCTATAGGGAAGGAAAGGGAGAGAGGACCCACATAAAGTCATTGATCACATAGTAACAAATGCCCTTGTGACTCATGGACATTAATTCTAGAAGGTAGAAGGAAACTTAGGCAATGGCATGCCACTGTAGCAGCTGGTATTCTTGCTGTCCCTTGGTATTGTGTGCATTCAGAATGGCAATAGCGTGGTACTGCTGTCATATTGTGCTCCTGCTAGAAGAGAGCAGTAAGGGTTTGTCATGTGTGTCTTGAAATACTGTCCCATTCAGAATTGAATTCTCAGTCCTCAATACTTTGGTTTAATGTATTTACTGTGACAAATAAAAATATTTGGGGTTTTTTGTTTGGTTTGCCTTTTTTTTTGAGGTGGGAAATAATTATGTGATTTTAAAAAAAAAGTAGTCCACAAATAACTATTACATGATATCTGAAATAACTTTGAAAAATAATATGACCAAGTTGTCTATCTTGTTTCTACAGACAGCAACGTGACAGGAGAACATAATCTTGAGAGAATTATAAAAGCCATCTACACTTTCACCCGTGATTATCATTAAGATTCAAACTCTGTGTTTATATATGAGAACTAATCGGTTGATCCATACTTTAATTACTATCCCTTGCAATAGTGAAGTAGATCTGAGCATGCTAGCAAATAAACTTAATTGATTTTGCAATTTTAAACTCAGAGAAAGAGCACTGCAACAATGTTCCTCTATTTAGCTTCTTCTTGTGAATGCAATCAGAACAATACTAAGTTTTCACACCATAGTTCATGTCATTTTCATCAGCAATTTTCACACATTTGAAAAAATTAAATAATCAAATAGCAATGATGCAACAGAAGTATTCCATTTACATTCACAAGCTTCAACTAGTCCTGATTTATTGCTGGTAGATGTTTTTAACAAGCAGGCCAAAATGGCAAACATTCTCCCTTCTTATGGTATTATTTCCTTTTAAGTTCTCTTTTTACTACAGTATTGCCCCAATATATAAATTTTATATATTATCTTCAGTAGATTGCAAGACTGTGATCCAAAATGGAATTTAAATATGAGTATTTGAAACAGACAGTCTGGTCAAGAGCATGTTTGTATCCAAATATTCTACACAGGGATAAAATGGAATTTATTTTCCCAGACATTTTTGAACTGTCAGTATTGCAATCATTGATGTTTGAACATTTATGTTTTGTACTTCCTTATATAAATACGGTGAATGTGAGTAAATGAGTTGTAAAATGGGAGTAAATGAGCATATGGAAAATCACTTTTCTTTAGCAACACAACCCTAAAGTAAAAGTCAGGGTCTTTAACATTCTTCTTTTACAAGTTATCTTTATACTCAAAAATTAAAACCAGAAATGAAACATTGTTTCAATGTAGCATTTTAATATTAAGTTTCATTAAAAGATAAATTGTTACATTTACACTTCCTCTAAAAAGATGGATGAGCATCTTCAGAGTAACTTAAAATTAATCACAGAAATTCTCTGATGAATCTTTTTAATAAAACATGAGATTGTGCTCTCTGAAGCAGGGAGGCCCTTTATAAAGAGTTATTTTTAACAACTGTTCAAAATGACACAGTGCTCAGTCATTATATTTTGGCAATCTTGCAGGTGATTTTATAAGGCTAAAATGTTGACCTTTAATTGACATTAACACTTCCAATTATTGATAGAGGTGCTTAATTTGTTCACTAACAATGTTTCCTCCTCAGCTCATACAGCTGAAGCTATAAAATTGCCTGTTTGCCAATTATAGGCGTTAATACAACACAGAGAGATGAACAGAGTGAAGACACTGTAAATGTGATTATGGGTGGTGGATAACAATGCCTGCAAATGTGGCTGTGAAATACTTTCAAGTGTGGCCAAAATTGTTTGTAGGTTTAATTCTAAGTGTAGAAACAATTGCTCTCCTAATGTGAAAATGCTGTCTTTTTTTAATGTCCTTTTGCAGCCCAAGGAGGATCTTGAAACTCTTCCAGGAGCTGGCCTTTGCATCTTTTGCTAACCTTGTTAAAACATCACAATCATTAATCAAATTTGCAATGATAAACAGATCACCATTCTGAATGTCTTCCAGGACCTTAACAGTTTAAATATTGGACTGCTGTGACCACACTGACCCCGTGAAAGATTTCTTAGCTCACTGTGCTAAAAACTCCAAACAGCCCAATGTTCTCTACTGCTCTATGAGGAGACAGCAGGAAAACATTTCCCTCGAGTCTCTGCTCTGAGAGGAAAACCAGCAAGTTCTGAACCTCAGATCAGTGTTCCACGTTAATCAGAAGCCAGATACTTCAGGTGAGTTAGTGTTTCTCCATCTGTGACAGTCACTGAAGTGGCAGAAGGTATTTCCTAAAATGGTTGGTACAGTCTGGCACAAAGATTTGATTGAACAAAAGATCTATTGCTATACTCACAATGAGGGTCTTCAAAAAAATGGGAAGAAAATTAATGGAAAGAGAAACCTAATGTTATTTGATTGTAAGTCAAAATATTTCTAGCAATGTTATAGAGGATGGCCCCTGCCTCCACCTCATATATCCTTTGAAAGGGATTGAAAGAGTTAGAACTTTTTTAAAAAGCCAATAAAACACATTAAAATAAATGAAAAGAAACACTCCATAAGGCAATCCTCCCTGATACTCTAGCAACCAGCACACTGAAACTGCCTAATTCAAGGACTGCACCAGGTCTAAACCTTAGAGCAGAATGTGGTCAGGACAAGAGCCAGGGGGGGAGGGTGGGGGGTTGTGAGGTGCTGCAGTATCCAGGATGAGTATGTCATGATGGAGGTGTTAGGCTGTTTAAATATCATCATTGTAGATGTTAACAAAAAAGCAGGTTTTAGTGTGCATGTGGGACTTTGTGACAGGTTCAGTCTTAGTTATTACTTGGATGAAGCATATATGAGGAAATTGGCTTAGAAGCAATTTAGAATGACTTACTTGAAGACCAGAGATTCAAGAAGGCAAGGGTGCAGAGGATACAGATACAAAAAGATGAGGGTGCAAAAGGCTTTAGTAGCACTTAATCACTCACCAATTTACTATTTATAATGTGATCCAATAAGATTTGCCTTAATAGTGAGTTGATTTCAGGTTCACAATTATAAAGCTCAGACCATTATCAATTCACATGCACACACAAAGACACAAAGATGTTCACAAAACATGTAGATGCAGTGCTTAGGTTGCACAGGGTGATACAAATGAGGCCATCCATGTCTCCCACAGGAGGCATCTACAAGTAGTAAAACCACAGTCCCAGAAGGGAGGAACTAAACCCTGCCTTGTGAGAGAGGTGATTTGACATCATTTTGCATGTGCGTGGGATTAGAACTTTTTGAGAATAATTATGCAACCATGTTTTGCAATTTGTAGGTATTTAATAACCCTTTGCAATTCCCTAGTCTCTGTTGCTAAGTTGATGTTGATCCTGATCCACTGGCTGTAGGTGATTATGTATCATTAGAAAATCAATAAAACACTTCACTTCTAATTTTGTTTAAGCTTCATGAACTGAACACTTTTCCCATAATTAGAATTTCATATGTGTCGTCGGTAGTGGTCCAAAAGTCAGGTATCAGCTTAATTTGCAAAGTAGCGAGGGTGGATGTACCTAGAAAATCACAAGGTTTTGATGCTAGGTATTTTGATGCCAATCCATGGAATTATTTTCAGGCAGCTTTTACAAAAATGTGGGAAATAACACACCAATAAGAATCTTCAAAGAATATTAATCCAAACTGCAAAGCCTAACAGCCAAAAATACCATATGATAAAACAGCATAAGATAATACATTCTAAATATTGGTGTTAAAGACTTAAATGAGTAAAAGCACAGAAAAGGTTTTCATCATTTTCTAATATAAGGACCATGACTTGACCACTTAACATTATTCTTCATACAGAAGGAATTCCATCTCCTTATGTCTATTAATGAACATTTAAAAAAATCTACCATTGCATTACATAAAAATTCCATCTAAGTAACAGTTACACTCAACCAGAAGAACAATTGATAAAGGTATAGTCAGCTCAGTGACTTGAATACCTGAATGTGATGAGTCTTTGCAGCCAGCTAAATTAAGGCAAAGTCAGTTAAAGACTTTTCCAAAATCATAGCTGAGAGAAAAAAAAATATGAAAGAGAAGCAATATGCCTAAGCTTTTTTCAGGCCACGTTTCCATTATAGTTGTAAAATATCTCCTGAGGAATCCATAGAGATTTTGTAGAACAGTGTAACATGCTGAACATGTTTCACTTATTTCAGTTTCTAGATAAAGTACTTCAATGGTAAAAGAATTTTACGTTCCTCTTTCTGCCCTTTTTATAGGATCCTCAAGCTCTGTTTCTGTTCATTCTTGTTTTCTAAAGTTGGTTGGTTTGTTTTTTTTTTTTTAATATTTTAATTGAAATGTGCTTTTGACTATCTCCTTGTTGAACAAAAAGAAAGGGAATAGAAAAAAGTACTTTTTCCTACTGGTACATCTGAACCACACTGGACTTTTTTTCAAATTTTAGCTGTCACGTCCAAAAGCTCTATCTCCAAAAATCCAGTTGGCTTTTTTAGCTTGCCTTCAATGCTACTCACCTCTGAATTTACTTTGTTCATGAAGCCTCCAGCATAATGTTCCTCTTCAGGAAGCAGTCTCTGAACCTTGCTTCCAAATGAAAATTGAAACACAGATATTTTTGCCAATGCTGTCTACAGAATTTTTTTTTTTTTTACTTTTGTGGCTTATAAAGGAATAGATACCCCACAGCTTCTTAAACTTGTCTAATGAAAATGTGAGTTCCTCATCATCTCTCTTTACTCCACACCTTCTTGCAATACGCTGATGAACATGATCAACATGATTGCATGGTCAACAAGGGAGATGAAGATATTCCCAGGAAATTATTCTTATTAAGTCCAAGAATCAGCTGCTTAATAATGGAAGTCTACAGAATATGGATATGTAGCATAGTTTACATAATAAACTAAATCACAGGTTTAAGAGGCCATAAAGTTTGTTCTAATTTCTGGGGAGTAATAAAAGGGAAAAGTGCAGTAATAAACTAAACATATGATGATTAAGCAACTTTGAACTGAGCAAGTTCTCTTTCTAATAACTTACATTATTCACATTTTGCTTTGTAGCATATTTATTTAAATTTTTATGACACTGCATAATCATGCAGAAGAAATTGAATTACTGCATACACTTACAAGAAATCTAAGCTCAAGTACAAATATAATTACATAACTGACTGTTGTAATTATATGGTCATTATTGCAAGAAGAAAATATTATACAATTTTAATAGCATTGATTCTATTTCTCTTCATTCAAAAACATTTCAGTAAACAGATTATGCAAGATACCTATACAGACACAACTTATCCCACAGAAATATTTTTCTCACAGTTTTACAGCAAGAGCAGAAAACTAATTGAATTTGGTCATGATTCTGATTAAAAACATACATTTTACTTGCTGGCAGATACTTCAGCTAACAGTATAAAAATAAGAAGATTTTTCTAGTATTAATATTTATTTTTCTTCACTTCATCTTTCTTCTACTCCATCTCATATCACTACATATTGATACTTCCATTTTATTTTCAGGAAAAGAACTGAAGCACCTAATGACTACTTCTGAAACAGCTAAATTTAAGGTTTAAGGAATGAATTTTGGACCATGAAATTGCTGCTCCTCCGAAATAAATGATTATGTATGAAACTTTACTTCTTCATTTTGCTTTAGAACTGTAAGCTTATTTTTATTAATTAACCAAAACTTACATCCAGGCAGTCTCTGCTTCTCTTGTCTCTGTCCCTATTAAGAAAATTTGAAATTCATAAAATGATCATTGACATCAATCTCTCAAAGGTGTGTTCTAAGGCTTACATTTATGCATGAACTTGATCATTAATTCTATGTCACAAATCTCAAAAAACAGCTAATTAAAACATAAACATATTGCAAACATGTCACTACAGATTCACACAGCAAGTCCATATTTCCATAAAGATTCCTTAGGAGGATATTTTCCCTCTGAGTTGCTGTGATTTGTCAAAAAAGTTTTTTTCCAGCTGCATAAGAATCTTCCCCTCCATTCTAAACTATGTGAATGGAACCATGACATAGCAGAGGTGTCTCTAAAACACATTATATTTACTCAAGAGCTTTGAGTCTTGAAAATAACTCGAGTCCTGAGACATCTTCACTTGTCTGTATGAGCTCTTTCGTAACTCCATGGAGGCAGAAAACTAGTTCATAAAAAGATGAAGCGATGCGACAACAGCTCTAAAGGAAGCTTCATGGGGCATATAACTCGGATTCCTGCAAGTTTCATTTAGTGCAAGCACAGAGTAATAGTTTCAGCATATATTCACGGCAAGTGGAAAAATAATGCCTCTAAAAATTTCCCAAAATGAAGGATCATTTACCTTCCCCATAATTTTGAGTATTTACATTGTGAAGGGCAGTGCTAGAAAACTTCTTTTCACTTCTTTGAAGATACTGATTTGTTTCACCTACACTATAGTGTTTTTATATGAACATCTAATTGTTATCAGACAAAAAAACCTTAAAAGCTGTTCTTTTAAGTAAAAGAAAGATAATATTTCCTAATGCTGATTAAAAATCTGAAAAACTTTAGCTTATAAAGACATGAAAAGCTGCTATCTCCCATGAATTCAAGTACTCACTGAATCCTTTCATAAAAGTGGATTTACTCATTCTATCGGTATTTATATAATCATTTGGTATAACTACCTACATTCCTTTTGTGAGGTTCTGTAAATGAAATATAACATTTTTTATCTTTGGAGTCAAAGAACAAGCAGAAAAAGAATTGTTTCAGTCCTTTTAAACTCTACAATTAAAGATAAAAAGGTATTAGACAAAATTTTAACCAATTGCCCCATTTCGTAATTTAAAAATGCAGATGGAGAGGAGGGAAACGAGATTATCTTCTGAATTACTGTGTTCTGGATTGCTTTCTATTTTGCAATATTGATTCTCAAGCACAAATATTATCACAGAATATTATTTGTATGCCTCTTGCTACTAAAATAATTGGCAAAAATTTAATATTTATTTCAGACAGTAACAATTATACAACTAAACATTGGCTTGCATACCAAATGAAATAAGTTATATAGAAAGCAAGATGGCACAATGGAAAATACTTTTTGCCATGGCAACTCCTACTGATTTTCAAAAGAATATTAAAACTGAAAAATGAAGATCCACTTTTCAGTTATGTCTTCTTTGAAAAGAATCCTTGATAATAATTGAGCCATAGAATGGTTTGGGTTGGAAGGGACCTTAAAGAGGATCTAATTGCACCCTGTGCCATGTGCAGGGACACCTTCTACTAGACCATCCAGCCTGGCCTTGGACTCTTCCAGGGATGGGACATCCCTCTGGGCAACCTGTACCAATTCCTCACCACCCTCACAGTAAAGAATTTACTCCTAATATCTAATCTAAACCTATTCTCTTTGTGATGCATTACCTTAATTTTTTATTTCTGAGAAATTTAAGTATGGATATGTTAATCCTTGGTAAATGATAAAATTGCACATAACAAATACAGGACTAAAGGAGAAAATAGGGAGTGATGTTCAGAATAGGTCAAAAGGACAAGAGAATTAATGACCGTCAGGCTCTTCACAGTGTGAAAGATGTTATTAAAAAGTACCAAGCAATGTAGTGATTTTTATTCTTATTCTCAGCTATAATAGTGGGTTACAGCTAGGCCAAAACATTTCACACTCAAATTAAGTCAGATCTATTAAATGAAAGAAATTGACCCTGTAAATTTGGGATAGTCAGAAGATACTTATGACAGAAGGTTTGTGACACTTATTGCACAAATTAATATTAATATGACTTCTTATAGAAGTCAAACTACAGAGCATCATGAGCAAACTTATCCCTAAATTTAAAATGAAAACTAGTCTATTCTAAAGAAGAATGGAAAACAGCTAAAGGTTGTTATCTGATACTAATTGAGGGAGTTGTGAGAAATCCGTTGTCTCTGTTGTTTTCTAATTATACATAGAAGTGCAAGAAAAACACTAGGATATGAGTTAAGATATATGCATGAAAGTGGGACAGTTTCTCTCAAACAGAATTTGTTGAGATACAACCTCCAAATCCCCATGTTCGAACAAAGCAAGTTTCTTTAAAATGAAGAGTATCTTAGTTGTCATTGCAAAAAAGAGCATTGCTCTTGTCCAAAAACTGATATGGACGTGTAATTGCCTAATCTGAGATATAATTTTAAATCCAAGTGACCTGTAGAAATTGCATAATCTGAGATATAATTTTAATCCAAGTGATCTGTAGAGTGGATGAAAAGTGCCATATTTGTGTCCTAATTATCTGTTAGTATTAATTAATTTCAATCAATCAATCAATCAATCACATTTCAATATTACTGTAATGATATTTGTTAAATGCTTAATAGTTATTAATAAGTTAAAGACCTTCCTTCTTACTCTTTAAAGAATAAATATCATCTATTTACAAGCAGCATGGAACTGGAGGACAATGTATTGGTTTTACGACTTTGCTTTCCAGAAGATGCTTCATTGAATTAGGACAAAGCTTTATTTGAATTCTTGCTTTTAGGAAATTCTCTGCTGTTTTTCTTTGATACCACAACATTCCCCAATGTGTACAGCATATTTGCCTTTGTCTAAGGCAAAGCACCCAATGAGTTCCTGGAGTGGGGAAGTTCAGATGCAGGCAAAAAGGATGGAACCTGAGCATTTCAGACACCATGGGCATAAGGGTCACCATGATTTGCAGCAGGCACTGCTCTCTCACACACTGCTCATTCACAGGGTAGAAAAGGACAGTTAATCACTCCTGGAGAACTGTCCTTATCATATAGCCAACATTTTCATCAATCACTGAGATGAGAAAAGCCCAAAAGAGGCCTCAGGTTTCTTTACATGTGGATTGATTGCCCAGGGAACAACTGATCAGCTGTTTTCTGGTGGACCAGCACCGAGGAATGACATTTGAAATTGAAATTGGTAGGGTGGCTCCAGTGCATAAACCCCAGCTCAAGTAGGTGGTCTGCTGCAGATGGACACAAGCATGCCTGTCAACCTGACCTGCCCCACACAACTTTGAACGTGGCAAGATGAGAGTAATGGGCTTCTGCAGTCCTGGGTCAGAAACAGCCTCCACAAAATGCCCAGACAATGCAAAGCCTTTTACAGATCTCAGGAACCTCATGTTCCTTTTTCCACCCTTCCCCACAGGTCTCACAAGTTCCATGGGGGAGGCCCTCTCACGGCACAGCACTAGGCTGAGCACAGCTTTTTGCATTTTGATTGTGTTTGCTTTAGGAAGGGAGGAATTATGAGCAGTGCTTTGTGCCAGTGGTTACCCTCTGGCAGCCAGAACAGCTTCAGAAAGCCAAAGTTTTGATGGGGGATGGGGGAGAAATTTTCAGTGTCACCTGTCTCCTCCCACTTCCACATCATATGAGGAGGTAAGAGTATACCCACTATCCAAATAATCTTTTTAGGCATGCAGGAGGTTTCATTCTAACATATGACTTGATTCCAATGAATTGAACATTCAAAATCCATTTCACACTTTCTCATTTGTCGCTGTTGAGCTGCTAGCAGAGAAGGAAAGCCCCGATTCTCAGTGTGGCATAGAAAAAGGTACTTTATTGTTTGAATCCAACATATATATAGAGTTTTCAAAGGTCACCCAGATTGGTCAGCCAGAAACCTCCCCCTAGGCCTGATTGGCCAGACCTGCACTGTCCAAATCTCGAGACACTGTTTTTAATAACATCCAAACTTTATCTTTGTTTATAAAACACAAAAGGAATTCTCATGGGAAAGACCTGTGCTAGCCACACTCATTTACTAAAATATCAAATCATTCATGGCAGTGACTTAGACAGAAAATGCACATGACCATCTCTTTTGCAGCTTGTCAAAAGTCAGACAACAGGACTGTTGCTCTTTTCAGATATCTCTGTGGCTATAAAGATATATTTATTTTTCTTGGAAACAAGTATTTAGGTGTTTTAAAGAAAATAGTCTCATAAGAATTTTGATGATTTTTCTTTTATGGATGTACCATCACCCAAAATAACAGAATAATGTCATGCTTGAGCACAGCCTTTCTATATTTTTCCCAAAAGACCATTAGAATGAATTTGTTTCCCATGGCTCCTTACAGAAAGTTTCCTTAAAATTTTGCTTTAAAACAGAAAAAAAAAGTTCTTATTAAAATCCATTGCTAAACACTGCCAGTTTTATAACTAGGATATGATTTTGTAGCTGAGCCACTTACTCCTAATGTGGGTTTTTTTATATGTCATTTTTTATGGACATGACTTTTTTAATGAAATCAGATATTCTATACAATGTCCATTGACAGTGAACATAATGTCAGAATCAGTCACTTCTCCACATAGTGTGAAGGCTTTTTGGATGTAACAGACATGAGAATCGCTTTCCTGGAAGAGAGGGACCAGAGCTCTGGCTCAGCTGAGAGGGTGAGTCTGCAGGGAAAGGGTGAGCCCTGCTGCCCATTTCTGTCCTCCTCCACAGCTTCCAAGCCAAGTCCACTGGCTAAAATGACTGTACCCTGTATATGCTCATAAATTGCCCAGGAATCATGTGCAGACAAGGATAGTCTGAATTATTTCAGGAAGAACTTTAGCCTCATTTACAACCAGTCCCCACTGCCTTGAGATGTGCTGTACATTACCTTAGGTGGCTTTGCCCTTTGTATTATGAGGTTCTTCTTTCTGTCTACCCATGGGCTTCTTTCCAGGTCCAGCTCCATATCCCTTCACCCAAACTGCCAGGACTGTTTTCCCTGCAGTTCTCATGCAATTGCTCTTGTGTTGCTATGCCCATGGTCTTGCACCTGCAGACCCCAACAGTGCTGCTGTGATAGATCTCCTGGTCAGTGAGTGTAGCATGCAGAACCTGCCCTTGATTCAAGCATGCTCCAGTCAGTACTAACAGCATCTCCCTCCACTCACTCCACTTACCTTCTCACACAATTCTTGTTCTTAATTTTTCTTCAACATTACTTTCCTCTTAATAAATTTTCATATATATGAAGTTGCCTCAAACCACTTTGCTTAATCAAGAGTCAACATCATGTGTCCAAACAACATTAAAATTAAATTAGCTAACTTGCCATATGTTTATGAAATCAAGAAATTTGGGTACAGACATGGTGAATTGCTTCAGATGTTTTGTAGTATTCCAAATGATAACAGTCAACAGTTCATCACATCAACATTTAAATTAAAGTTAGAATATTTACTGTAATTTTTAAATTTTTGAAGGGGTAGATTATGCCATATGATATAAATAGACATCAAATAATGTTACTGGGCATTTCAAGAATAACTCTATGCATATTATACTTTAAATAATATTTTATCATTTTGTATAAATTATATGTATATTTTTTTTTACCTGCAATTACTAATATTTTACTTAGACATACAGAGAGTTATAAAAGTAATGAAAAGCTTATATAATTAAATACTTTGCTATTTCAGAATAAATTTAAGATACTACATTAAATATGGAATAAGACAAGATTTCAGTTAATGGTATAACTAAGTGATAAATCTTATAATGCTAATTTGTTCAATTAATGTGCAGAGGAGGTAAATAAACTTATTGACTGTGTCTTTTTAAGACATTTTTGAACTTGAGATGTGTCAATATACATTATGTGATACTTGGAAACAGGAGTGAATACCACCTTCATGTTGCTAGTTCTTAAGTTTGTATATGCCTAACTTGATAGAGTTTCAAGTATATTGTGTTACATGAGTTGTACCATTTATTTAAAATATGGGAATGAAAAAAAAATTTGCATGACAGTCTGTGTATCCACTTTTCTGAAAAAGAATCTGACATCTCACCTTATTCCTGCTGAAGTAAGGGGCTGTGAGTTTGACATATATGTATATCATATGGTAGATGGTGTAAAGAAGAAACATTTAGCTGGCAAATTTTTACCTAGCAATCAACAACATTGCAACCACCAGTCACTTTAGCTTTCAGGAAAGCTGATGCTCGCCATGTTCAGTTGATCCAAACACAGTTCATAGATTAATGATCATATTTATAAAAGACAAATTCTGCTCATTTAGGTATTCATTAAGAGGTAATAAATAGGTTTCTACTATCAAATCAAATATTTATCTGTAAAGGTAAGTGGAAAAACTCTGTGTTTTTCTAAAAATGTAATTGATTTTGAAGTTTCCTATTATATTACTTGTAGCAGTAATATAGCATTCATAATAATGTGCATATTATTAATTAATGTAGTAATTATTATAATTTTAAAAAAATAATTATTTTACAATTCCTTTGAAGCACCATAGAAAAAGCATTTCTAGAAAGGAGAAGGCAATACTCCTGTTGTATAACAATAGAAGCTACATTTTTTGATAATATCTACATCACACTAGGATTGCTTCTACAATATAACTAAATAATAAAGAATAATAATATTTAGTAGAGTAATTTATATTTTGATATCTATTATTGATGACTCTATTAAAATAAGTTGTCTGTTCCAATATTTTTTCATCAGAAGTTGCTTTAAGTCTCTTTGTCATTTACTTAATCAATTCCCATTTATATTCCCAGTACATAATTTTATTCACAGCATTGTAAATCCTAGAAATAAGTTTCTTTCTTTTCCTTTTTAAAGAATGCTAGTAATCAGGGTTTTTTTTCCTCCAAAACTCATTTTCTAGCAGAATTTCATGTTTTATTTCATACATCATTTAGAGCATGCTTCATTTCAACCCCAAAGGCAGTATGCAGGTTAAAAAGAAAAAAAATACAATTGAAAAGCAAGGTCCTTTTATAACTGTGGTCATGGTTTTGTTGAGAATGACACTGGTATAATAATAAAAATGATTGCTTTCTGCCTTAAAATCATCTCTAGGATTTCAGTAGGGTGTTTCACAAAGGAATTGTTATTCTCTGAACAGCTCACTGACATACATCAGAAAAGGAAAGAAATGAACAAGTTGACATCCTAATTTAATATTGCATGTTGCTACATTGAAGCCACTCAAAGCTCACAAGAATACAGACACAATACCTGTGGAAAGGTCAATTAAGAATCAAAGCAGTGTTTTGAAAGCAAGAAAGAATGTTTGCAGTAGTGTCACAAGGACTTAACTCCTTTAGAGATGAAACACTCTTGTATCATCTCTGTGACTGACTTTGTTTCTTAAGGTGAGTAATACCTGATGTCAAAAGTTCAAAACTCAGGAAATCCACTGAATTATGCTAGCCTAATGGCATGTCAAAAGATTTCTTGAAGGAATATCTTCTTATATTTCAGTACATCTATGTGTACACGTCTGGAGATCAAATTGATGCTGCATTCTGAATACCAGGGATTCCAAAACTCTTCAGTAGAACTTCTCTTGTTGTTACCAGTTTTCATGAGCTAATGTTTAAACACAGTTTTGCTAAATATAGCTCACCATTTAATCAGTTTGGGGTTTTTTTCATTATAAGTGGGCACAGTATTTCTTTGCAAATTCAAGCTGGTTACAAGTATGAGATGGAAAGACCTGTCTGTCGTTTTGGTTATTGTCTGCCATAGGGTTCTTTTCTTTACATAGTTACAGGCAGATATAAACAATATTTAATCATTCCAGTAATTTTAACATGATTCAAAAGATAATAAACTGTTGAAAGTTCCTTAATTCTAAATGATGGGTACTAACACACACTGATATTTTCAGTTTCCTCCTACTGAATGCCGTGCTGCTAAGTAGCTATGTACCTCAGTACTGTAAAAAATATTTCAGGATTTTTTAAACTGAAAAGGATTGGGTGAATTAATGATCTGAAGACATTGAATAAAATTCCATTCTGTTCCTTTAGATATGGTTAGTTTTTGCAGATCAGTTTGTGATACTGCTGAAATATAGATATTTTTACTAGGGATTCAGCTTTATGGCTCTAGAATAAACCAATAGTTCTTTTTTTAATATTTGCAGGTAACATACAGTTCAACAGCTCCTGTGCATCATATCCTAAGTCAGGAGACAAAAGAATTGGACAGCAATAGCATTGAAAAGGGATTCATTATGCTGTTGCATCTGTTTTGTCTCTACTGGGGTAGTAAAGAACATTCTTCTGCACAAATAATAATGGGACTTAAATTAGTGGAAACAGCCAGTGAAATTTCAGGTATTTTGATGCTACCCTTATTGTAAAGTCAAAATCATTACATCATGAATTAATTAGGCATTAAAAAAATAACAAGAGGAAGCTGAATATATACCTTTTTTTTGTCACCTTATAAATAAATATGGAAGTCTTTGAAAACCAGGTCCCAGAAAAAGTGCTAACCTCGTGCTGGATTATTTAATAGCATTCATATGCAACTTCAGGTAGGCAAACACTTTTCCAGAAGTAATCAGAAATGGCAATTAACCAGCCTTGAGAGAAATGTCTTGTGAAGAAGATGCATGCTAAAAATATTAACAGCCATTGTTATTTGTGGTCACATTCATCATGTATGAGTGAAATAAAAAGGTGTAAAGAACAAATCATTACCAAAAGCTTAGTAGAGGAAGAGAGAAGTAAACAGTAATTGTCTCAAATTTAGAGAAAAAAACTGTTTTTGCTATCTCAGTTAAGGAGTTTATGGTAGAGATATTATTGCACAGTACATTATAACAACAGCTTTATGAAGTGGAAAAGTTTGCAGATAATCATAGTAATGTGCAACCTGCTCTGTAGTTTTAACTTTTTCCAGTGTAATGCCCTTTTGCTAATGTGCTAATGGCCTACTACCGAGTCTATTGTAAACAATAGCTCTGATGCAGTCACCTCTTTGCTCCCTGATCCAGATTACTTTCTTCTGATGCCTTTTTATATGCCTTGCTTAAAAATAAACCTGGTTTCTCTGCTATGAATGAAGCTAATTTCCATTCAAACACTTTTATTTTTCCCTCTTTGATCTATTTCAAATCCCTTGTGCTGATTGAGCTTTTCACTTTCCTTTCTATCTTAAAACACTTCTCAGTTTTAGGGTTGCTTTCACATTGGCCTTTGGAATAAAGCACTTTTTATTCTCCATTTGCCTTCATCCAAACCCCCCATTAGTTAACAATTCCTACCTAAAAAAACCGGAATAATAGAGTGCAAACTCAGTGATCACTGCAGTTCCCTCCCACTATGAAGCAGTGACTACTGTTACTTAGTCCATTCAGTATTTCTTATATTGTTTGGTTTTCAAAATATGACAAGTGCCATCCTGAGCAAAATAAAGAAGTCTCCTGTAGCATGGAAAAGCATAAATTCAATGGTAAAGTTCACTCACAGTAACAGTTACTGCCATGATTTAGGAATGCTAATTCCTCAATTTAGTTCTTCCACTTAGACTTTCCAAACCACACTGCTGCTTGCTCGTTCCCTCTTCCCCCTCTTCTGCTCCCTTTCCCCCACTGGGAGGGTGACCAGGTAGGAGAATTGGTGGCACAAAAGACTAAAATCACAGTCTGAGATAAGAACCATTTACTGGAAACAGCCATGAGATGAGAAAATGAACAGTAGCAGCAAAAATATAATTAACAAGAATATACAAAAACAGAGAATGTTTCACATGCAAAAATGCTCACCACAGAGACCAAGACAATGAGCAATGGTCAAGGGGTTTCTCATCATGCCATGCTTTTATTCCACCAGGAAGGGACACTCTTCCTTCCTAGAAAAGGGAGACAGAGTCCCTTTGTCCAGCCTCTGGGAATGTAGCGCAGTAACGTAGTATCAAATAACATGTTGTCTACCCTTGCCCCCTCCTGCTGATCTGGGCCAGAAGCAGGACGCTGCTGCAGTTACTAAAGGTTTTGAATAAATGGCTTGCACCAGCGTTATAGCCACAAAAAAAACATAAAATAATTTCATACTGAGCCAACGGTTTGCCTACCACATTTAAAGAATGATTTGTAAGCACATTTATTTATCTATCTAATGCATTTATTTAAAGAACTGTTTTGTTGAAAACAAGATTTCTGTGTCTCTCCTTCTCTGTGTGCATACTCCTCATGCAACAAGACTCTTATAAGGGAATTGGTGTTCCCCATCCTCAAATAAATAAAATAACAAAAAACAACCTAAATTTTCATCAGTTTAAGTATTCATCATGTTGTAAATTATTTAAGGATTCAAATGTATGCTATGTGATTCTCATCCAAATAGTTTAAGGAACTGTTGAAAATCCCCAGCATGTCATTCAAATGAGGATGTTAGAGTAGATAATCTCTCTAAATAAGGATTCTCTTTCAAACTATTTCCCTTCTGAGCATACACCAACAGACCAAAACGAACTCATCTCTTCAGAAACAATCACTTTTAGCTCATCAGGGGCTGAGACACTGATACAGAGAAACTATGAATAAAGGTAAACAACATTCAGTGTTTTGCTGAACTGGTTCATGCACAGGAATATTCCAGTTAGAAACCCTTATGTTTCCATTTCTTTCCCCAGCCAATTTTTGGAAGCTTAATCTTTAGAAAAGTCAATATTAGGTCAATACACAGGAGTCAATGAATCGTTTTAATGCTGTATTTGCGATTGCTCCTTGGAGGCATTACCTCATTCTGAATTGTAGATTTCCAACCTCGGTTTTTGTTTATTCAGTCACTATGAACAACTCTGCATTCATTATGATCAAAAATCTCTTCCTAGTCTACTTCTGTCTGTTCTAATATTACCAGAATATTTTGTGTGTTGCTGCTGTTTACTCTCCTGGTAGCTCACCTACCATTATGAATCTACCTAGATAACCCATAAATCATAGTTAACTTAATCTGATATAAAGCAATAACAGTCAGACAACACGTATACTTTTTTTTCAGAATCTCCACAATTTTTTGGTCAAAAAACCCAGCAGGAAGTTGCAACCACCATGAAGTACAATTGCTTGAAGAGTAAAAGACGATGCCTCATCACAGTACAGGAAGCTGTGTGGTAAATCATCTGGAAATATGTCATACAACCCAGCAGGAAAACCACTGAACTAAAACTATTTAGTCTGCCAAAGGCTGTTGCATAGACAAATGGACACAAAAACACCAGAGGGATTCAGTTGTGGTGTTTACAGGAACTCACTTCCATCAAATGCAAAGCAGTATGTTAGAGGTGGAAGCCAATTACTTGTTTGTATTATTAAACTAGGGGAATGCAGAGAAGAAGTCTATATACAACATTTTTTCTTCCTGCATGGCTCATGGCAAGGATGGAGAGGTGGTGGGATAGGCCTGTGTGTTAGGGAGTGATTTAATTGTCTAGAGCTTAATGAGGGTGATGACAGGGTTGAGTATTTATGGGTAAGAATCAGGGGGAAGACCAACAAAGTGGGAGTCTGTTATAGATCACCCAACCAAAATAAAAAGGTAGAGCAAATGTTCTAGTAGCATCTAGAGAAGTCTTTTGGGACATTTAACTTACAGGATGTTTGCTGTAAATACAACACAGCAGAGATGAAGCTGTCTAGGAGGCTTCTGGAATGTGTGGGAGAGAACTTCCTGATGCAGCTGCTGAATGAGCCAGCTAGGAGAGGCAGTCCACTGGACCTGTTTTTGTGAACAGAGAGGGACTTGTGGATGATGTGGGGATCAGAGACAATCTTAGGCACAGTGATCACAAAATGATAGAGCTTATGATTCTCAGAGGAGTAAGGAGAGGGGTCAGTAGAACTGCTATCCTGGACTTCTGGAGGGCAGACTTTGGCCTGTTTGGGAGACTGGTTGGCAGAGTCCCTTGGAAGGCAGTCCTGAAGGGCAGAGGAGTCCAGGAAGCCTGGACATTCCTCAGGAAGGAAATCTTGAATATGTGGGAACTGGTGTCCACATGTTCTGAAAGGCAAGTCAGTGTGGAGGAAGATCCTCTGGGATGTACAAAGGGCTGTGAGTGGAGAGCAGGAAAAGAGGAGAGTTTATGGCCATAGAAGGGACTCACAACTCAGGAGGACTAAAAGTGTGTAGTGAGGTTATGTAGCGAAAAAGTTAGAGGGGCCAAAGCCCAATTAGAACTTGATCTAGTGGCATGAAAGGTATTAAAAATTATTCTATAAATACATCATCAGCAAAAGAAGGGATAAAAAGAGCCTCCATACTTTACTGAATGTGGAGGGAAAACATAGTGACAAAGAATTAAGAAAAGTCTGGGGTGCTTAATGCCTTCTCTGTCTCAGTCTTTAAGAGTAAAACCAGTTTTCCCCAGAGTACCCAGGCCCTGAGTTATAAGACAGGGAAAGGGAGCAGAATGAAGCCCCCATAATCCAAATGGAAATGGTCAGTGACTGACTACACCACTTAGACACACAAAGGTCTATAGGGCCAGATTGGATCCACTCAAGGGTACGGAGGAAGCTGTCAGAAGGGCTCACCAAGACACTTTCTGTCTTTTACCACCAGTCCTGTCTAACTGAGGACGTCCCAGATGACTGGAGGTTAGCAAACATGATGCCTATTGGCAAGAACTGCCAGAAGGAGGATCGGGAGAACTACAGGCCTGTCAACCTGACCTTGGTGCAGGAAAAGGTCATGGAGCAGATCATTATGAATACCATGACATATACAAGACAACCAGGGGATCAGGCCCAGCCAGAGTGGGTTTAGGACAGGCAGGTCCTGCTTGACCAATGTGATGTCCTTCCATGGCAAGGTGGCCCACTTAGTGGATGAGGGAAAGACTGCGGATGTTATCTACCTGGACTTTATTACAGCCTTTGGCACTATTTCCCACAGCATTCTTTTGGAGAAACTGCCTGTTCATGGTTTGGATAGAGACAGCTTGTCAGGTAAAAAACTGTCTGGATGGCTGGGCCCAGAGTGTGATGATGAATGTAGCTAAATCTGTTTGGCAGCTGGTTATGAGTGGTGTTTCCAAGGGCTAGGTTTTGGACCCCATCCTGTTTAATATCTTTATCAATGTCTGGAAAAGGGCATCCAGTGTACCCTCAGCCAGATGACAAGGTGGGCAGGAGTGTTAACCTGCTGAAAGGTATAAAAGCGACATCTGGACAGGTTGATGGGTTTAGGCCAGTTATAGGAGGTTCCACAAGGCAGAGTGCTGAGTCCTGCACTTGGGTCACAACAACCCCCTGCAGCACTAGAGGCTGGGGACAGAGTGGCTGGGAAGCTGCCTGGTAGAAAAGGACCTGGGGGTGTTGGTCAACAGCAGCTGAACATGATCCAGTGTGTGCCCAGATGGCCAAGAAGGCCAATGGCATCCTGGCCTGTACCAGCAATGGTGTGGCCAGCAGGACCAGGGCAGTGATTGTCCCCTTGTTCTCAGCACTGCTGAGGTCACACCCCGAATCTAGTGTCCAGTTCTGTGCCCCTTAATTCAGGAAGGACATTGAGGTGCTGGAGCCTGTTCAGAGGAGGGCAATGGAGCTGGGGAAGGTCTGGAACACAAGTCCCATGAGGAGTGCCTAAGGTAGCTGCAGTTTTTCAGTCTGAGGGGGAGATCTTATTGCACTCTACAACTACCTGAAAGGAGGTTGTAGCCAGGTGGAGGTTGATCTCTTCTCCCAGGTAACATGAGATACAACAAGAGGGAGCTGCAAGCACTTACTCCACTGTATAACAGTAAGTGGGACTTGGATCAGGCTGAAAGCAAAGTACTACACAATGTCAGCATCAGAACCTGGAGTAGGTGATAATTCCCTTGGGATATTAAAATATTACTTTTGTTGTATTTTAATTTGTAGTTGAATTAAATAAAAAGGGAGAAATTTTATGAGTTAAAACATTTTCAATCATGATAAAAGATTAAAATTGAGTTATTTCTAAGTGCATTGTAAGATTATAATTTATGTCAAAGGAAGTTTGCTTTAATACAGTAAAATTGGTATGCATTATTCAGGAGTAGACTTTCAAATTTTACACACAGACAGGAAAGGAATTAAACAGCATTTTTTCATATTTACAACATATTTTAATCCTTAATGTGTTGCTGAAAGAGAAGTGCACAATACAGAATGGTCCAGTAAGTGTTGTTTCGAGGTTGCACAGAAGACTAATACCTTCACCTGTCATAGACTTTCAATATATCCTTAGAGATTAAGGCAAATCTAATATCTCAAATACCGAGGTCAACAGCAAACCATGGTAATGAACATAGCCCTCTTAGTAAATAATTTCTCATTTACAATGCTAACACTACTCTATAATTTCACTGCCAATTCTAAAACAGGCCATGAGGAAATTCCATTTTTACAGTATAAGAATGCAATAGCCTAACTAAAGTTAGAGGTATTTTTTTCCTTCTTCCCCTACTGAGGAAAATCAAACTTTTCCATCTTGAGAGACTGCACAAGATCTTCTGACTATTTGCTGTTGCCATGTCAACTACTTTGCTCTTAGTTATTGCTATGTCCTTACATTCTTGTGCTGGAAATTTAGTTGGAATTGTATAAAGACAGTCTTCTCTGGTCTGTATTAACAGCAAAGTGAGGGGAAAGGGCTAGAGTTTTTGTGCAAATGTGTATGATAGCAATAATTAAAAGGAAGACAGAATATCAATTCCTTGCATTTATATTTTGTATTCAGCTCTTTCTCTCCTGCTCACTTCTTTACTGTCTTTTGGAGGCAAATGTTTGTTTCTTTCCTATAAGGCATACACCTAGGAAATAAGTCACTTTTTATGGGTTTAGCTGTGCTAGAGATAGTTTTCTTCATGGTAGATTATATGGGGAAATATTTTGTATTTTTTGTGAAAACAGCATTGAAATCACAGGGATGTTTTCGTCACTGCTGAGAAGTGCTGACTATGCAGAGTAAAGGCCTTTTCTGCTCCTCATCCCAATCCACCAATGAGGGGTCTGGGGTTGCACAAGGAGCTGGGAGGGGACACACCTGAGCCAGCTGACACCAACTGACCATATTGCATAACAACTGACATCATGCTTGGCAATAAAAGATGGGAGGGGAATTTTGCTGGGGCTCCACTGATTTGGAAGTGGTTGGATCTCAGCTGATTATCAGTTAGATGATGGCAAGTAACAGTTTGAGGGTTTTTTTCATCACTTTATTTTCTCCCTTCCCTTCCCTTCCCTTCCCTTCCCTTCCCTTCCCTTCCCTTCCCTTCCCTTCCCTTCCCTTCCCTTCCCTTCCCTTCCCTTCCCTTCCCTTCCCTTCCTTCCTTCCCCTTCCCTTCCCTTCCCTTCCCTTCCCTTCCCTTCTTCCCTTCCCTTCCCTTCCCTTCCCTTCCCTTCCCTTCCCTTCCCTTCCCTTCCCTTCCCTTCCCTTCCCTTCCCTTCCCTTCCCTTCCCTTCCCTTCTTCTTTTTCTTCTTTCTCTTTTTCACCCCTCTGTTTGTGTATGTCATGTCCTGTCCCTGCCCTCCCCCTTTTCTCTTTTTTCCCTTACTTAAATGTCTTTATATCAAGTCACAAACTTTCTCAGCATTGCTCATTCTGTAGGGTGATTCAGGCCATATGGCCTTTGTTCTAGTATCGTAGCTTGGCAAAATATGTGATGCGATGTGATGTTTAAAAAAACCCTCAGAACACAAGATAGAAAAATAATAACCTACAGTTGGGCCATGTAATCTAGTTTCTGTACACCTAATGTCAAGTCTGATAACACCTGCTAGCAAGCATCTGTTCTTATTTGTCTTTATTCCATAAAAGTAGCTGGAAGGCATTTAAGAAAAGGTTTCATGCATATTTTAATACATACTTGTATATTGCTACTAATGCACATTAATATAAAGCATATTTTTTCATATTCTTGCAATTTAGGTTTTGAAGCAACAACCTAAGTTGCCAAGCTTAAACTTTATTTTTGCTCTTGCAAATAATTCAAGACTTTGACTATTTAGTTTCTGATGATGCAAGTCTGGTGCATTAGATTCCATTTTGGCCTCTCCAGTATACAAAACCAGGTGTGGATACACTGAGGAAAGTTCAGTGAAGGATCACCAAGATGATTATGGTACTAGAGCACTCATCTATGAGGGCAGACTGTACAAACTTATGGGGTTTTTTTTGTCCAGGAGAATAAAGATCAAATGGTGCTTTATCATCTTCCCTCCTCTAGCAGATCGATAGCCCATTCCAGGACTGCGATCTCAGGTAATGAGTAGCTACAAAGAAGACACAGCCATGTTTCGCAGAGGTGCACAGTGGTGCAACACGTACGAGCTACATAAAGGCAAATCTAAATTATTTTGAATTATGTATAATATATATTCTTGGTATAGATATTAAATCTGAAAAAATCAAAGGATGGCAAAACACTGCAAAAATTTGCCCAAGTAGGGTGTGAACTCTCCACCATAGAGATATTTAATTTGACCGAACAAAGCCCTAAACATGGTCTAACTTCAAGTTGGCAGTGCTTTGAGCAGAGGATTGTACTAGACTTTAACCCAGAGATCAGAGTCAGAATCAGGATCAGAATGACTGAGTTAAAATTTCAGAAGTTATTTCAAAAGAATACTTGTATTTTCTGAGCTCAGACTGCTTGAAGTGTCTTTGTTTTTGATACAGACTTGCTCACTTTCCCACACACACTTCCTTGGTATAACCCTCATATTAAACCTTCACACTAGCAGCATGTGATGCTGCAGATGAAGCAATGATTATACTTAACTGGTTATAGGAAAACTCATCTGTTGGGCAGACTAACTTCTCAATATTAGAACTGTCTTGTCCTGTTTCTACTCTGCTCCCAGTAACTGAGTTCATTGGACTATGACTAAGAGGATGCACCAGGGTTATATCTGTTCTTTATATCTCTTCAGTCTTCTGTTGTCTCTTCAGAACAGAGTGAGGGAGACAAGCCAGAAGTCATAGGCTATAAATCAAATAATGAGCTGGGATTTTGACAAATTTCTTGCTTTGTCATTTTGAAAAGCTGACCACAGCTTTCAAACAACCATCAGGGTCACAGCACTTTTGTTCAGCAAAAGTGAGAGGTTATGACTGAATAAAAAATGTAATATTTTCCGGAAATTACATCAGTCTCAGTATAAACACTCCCTTATGAGTAATGGTGACATCAATATTTTACAATTAATTTTTATAATGGAAATTACTAGACTTTATAAATCTTAAGGGCCACTGTCATCCTCTTGGTATGGTCTAAAGCAAGGTATTCTTTGTATTAATTAAATTAAGTATTGGATTAATAAGACTTGTAGCAAATATTTTATTTGACTCTGCATGGGTTCCAACTGGAACTTGTGTAAATTTGTTATATAGAACTCCCTAGGACTACCATGAATTAAAAAATATTCCCAAAGGGAGCTTGTTGGTTCTGTTACACATACGGCTTTTTTAGGGTCAAAGCTTCTGCAGAGAATTCTATTGTTTTGTCCCTTAGGGAGAATGGGTGAAAAAACTGTGGGTTTCAAAGTGATATACAATGCTTCCTTAGTATCCCAGGGGAAAAGTTTAAAATAGAAGGTAAAAATATGAAGAAAATTTTAGCACTTATTTTCTGAATCTTTTATTGTTAAAAACTCTCTGGATGAGCACAGTGCAACAAAGAGCCAGGCTCCTGTGGTGCTGGGAACTTCTAGTCTTGCATCAAAGATGAAACACAGAGGTTTAGTTGTGCAGGCTGGGATCTAATGGCATTATATTTAAAAATACTGCCTAACTCTACCATTTTTCTTCTTATCAGTATATGCCACAACATTTTATAACGATTCTCAGTGTCATTATTCCCACTTCAAAGGCAGAAGGAAAGACAAGTGAAAAGATCATGGCTAAGATTAAGTGGCAGGCAAGTTGTAAAACAAAGGTATCAAGTCCACAAGCAGTGCTCTTCTCATTAGGAAATACCATGAATTTACCAAGTCTTACAATTTATATTAGAAACCTCTTCATTCACTGAAACCATTTTCAACAAAAGAATAAAGGTGGCACAAAGGAAAAATAAGCAGCACACTTTCTTTCTTATATAATCATTTTTTTAATGAGTAGGAACAGTGTGGAAATAAAATTCTAAAGAAGGCAGGAGAAAACCAATTTAATAAGAAAATCAAACTTTGGTGACAAGCAATGGGTCCATTTACTTAATCTAACTTTCAAATCACCTTCTCTCCAGGATATCTAAATCCAATCCACAAGAATCAATTCCAGGGTGAACACCTCATATTTCACACCATTAAAATGCAGCACAATAGCATGTTTCTTATCTTTTGAAGAAATGGAGCTTTTTTATTTGTCAATATGCATCTCCAAGGGCAAAGAGTTTTCATGTTGGCTTAAGCAACAGGTCTTTCATAGCATTATTGAGATGAAGATGAAAAAGAATGTTTTATAATAATTGTGGGACGTGGTATTAAAATATAAATATCTATATAGTGTTCCATTAGTTGTCTAGATCTATATTTTTCTACTTCAAAAGAACTTTAAGACATGCAAATTTTAAAGCCTGCAATTAAAAAAATTCAACATTTTATAATATCATGACAATACCTAAAGTATTGATTAATAACTGTGCTAGTATGTTATTCCAGCTCTCAGTGGGTTAGACTGAGTCAAGGAGCCACTAACAAAGATGTGTTGAGGAATATTGCTCAATGTCCTTTCTATTAATCTTTCTCTATATAACAAAAATAACTTGCTATTATAAGAAATATTTCCAGCCAGTATGAGTTCATCTATTACAAACTCTTTGTGAAATGCTAGCTGAGCATCTTTCTCTTTGCTACCTGGATACAAATAAATAGACGTGGCAAGGCATTTATTTTCTGGCCCTGGCTTCTTCCCTGTGTTGATAAACCAGACCAACTTCTCCACAGATGCCTCAAGGCTATGCTCAAAGGTGGTATACTGCAGACAACAAAAAAAATTCAGTAACACTTCAGAGGTACTGCCTTTGTAGACACAGTGAGAAGTGATAGAACTGAGTAACCAAGCAGTGCCTTTCCTCCTTCCCTTACATGTGAATATCAGCTAAGTCATTCTGAAAATAGAGTGCAGGAGTGCCTCAGGGGTTCAGTCCAACAATAAACTGAAGGATCACTTTCCTCATGGCACAAACAACAGTCTAAACACAAACCATGGTGTCTACTTTCTTTGCTCATAGACATTCCTTGAAAGGGTAGCCATTGTCCTTCTATTCTCATGTATTCTCAATTATTTGACATTCTGCTTTTCTGCATTTTGTACCCTCATTAGGGTTTTTTGCTGTGTCTCAAAAGACTTTTTTCTCTCTCACTAGGTAGAATCACATGGAGAGTCCATGTGTATTCAAAGCAGTCGTCAATGCAATCCAGTTTTGCAAAAAGCCATTTAACTGCTAAATAATATATGATTCCTTCTCGGAATGTCTCAATTTCTACTGAAGGAATATTTAAAATAAGCATGAAGAAATATTTAAAATAAATATTAAAATAATATTTAAAATAAACAGTCCATCTTCAGTGTAGATTAAGAAAAGTTGGATATCTCTCCATTGAGATCTTTATCCTTCAGGGGACATCAACTGAGCTGTCTTCTGCAACTGTGGCAGGTCAAAGCAATGTAATTTCAAGAAAGTCAGAAACTAATATAGTTTGGAAGGGAGAAAAGTTGAAAACTTCTTTTTACTGAAGTGAATGCATACTACAGTGTTTGGAGGCCCCTGTTTTTTCTACTTTAGTACTTAATATTAAAAAGCAACTGTGACTCCAGAAAATCTGAACTGGCAGGAGCAAGAGACTCTGTTTTTGTCAAGGAAAGAAGAAAATATAAAGGGATTCCATTGAAGATAAGACTACCTGAACTTTGCTTTTTCAGCTGCCTCATTGCCCTGGTAGTGGGAAAGAAGGTAACTGGCAACAGTGGACTTTGAGAACATTAGAACATTTGGAAAAGCTTGGTGAACTTTTTGTTCCCAAACGTTCACATTCTGGTCCCAGTACAGTTCAAGTCCTCTCACAGTCTTGTTTTTCATTTTTAATCAGTCCCTATCTGCTGTAGTTTCATTTCCTATAGGAACTAAGATTTTCACTACTTCCCGAGTAGAATCATTAGATTTTCCTAATTTCTTAAGAGCTGTCATCCAGCTTTATACAGCACAGCAAGTAGTCACTCCAAGTGAAAAGTCAGCCAAAAAAACTTCAAAAAAACTCGGTCACTCAGTGGTGGCAGCTGGCAATGGTTTCCAAGTGCTGGATACAGAAAGCAGAATGATAACAAAAGGGCATGAGACAAGACATATGATACAAGTAGACTGTAATAGCAAAATTACTTCTATACTTCTCCTCAGCCTAATTCCTACTTGCCCCTTCTGCTCCTATTCTGTCTCAAGAGCAGTCTCTCACACTGTATTAAAGTTTTCTGCTAAACTTCCGTTTATTCTTTTACCATATTATGCTCACAGTCACAAAACTGTCTGCTTTTTCAGCAAGACAGTTTGTTCTGCCTGGAGATGCCCAGAAAACCTGTTGACAGCTTTAATATCCATCCCTTCCAGCAAGTTCTGCCTGTACAACCTCTTGGGAGCCATCATAGACTTTGCCCTTGAAGGTTGAAAGCATAAAATATCTTAGTTGAGGTGCCTATGAGAGTGCCCTGACTTTTGCTATGGGATCTTGGAAGAAAGCTAGTTAAAACAGAAGGGAAGATTTAGATATATTGCCACAGCGTTCCTAGAAACCAATGTCTAAATCTCTGCTTCAAATACTGTAGATTTGATGGAGCAGAAAATAGGTGACTGTTCAGATCAGGAAATGAATCCAAGGGAATTTTAGTCATCACAAGAAGCCAGCTAGTTCTTTGTTTTTCCTTCTCTTCATTGGTGTTTCAAGGATCACGTGTAACTCTGATTCTTCCAGGGTGTTTTAATCCTTCTGACATCTTCTAGGGGGAATGCATGGTGGAATGCAAATAATCAAGAAAATTTAAAGAAAAATTCTAAAATTTGAACTCTAAATGATCTCTTCAAAGTCACATCAGGGACCAAACCAGAAAAGAAATAAGGTGTTTTGAACCTGTACTTCCTATTTCTCCCCTAGAACATATGGATTTTCCTTGTTCTTCTTCCTACTCTCATCCTTGTCACTTAACCTTTGTGTTTCATCTTCCTCTTCTACAAGAAAGAAAATATTTCTGGGATAATTTTCTTTTATCTGAATATGTTTCAAATCCATATCCTGATAGTTGAGAAAACACACTGTTGTGCTGACAGAAAAATGTGTAAGATTTGCAATTATCAGGCTTAAGACAGATTGCACGTGTAGGTTGCTGTAGAAAAAGTTGTGCATAACAAATGTAAATAAAAGTACATTTGTATTCCATCAAGAAGAAAAGTTATACTGATTCTTCTCCAAATTTGGAAGTGTGTGAGTAATGTCTACACAGTAAGTTATATCATAACTTAGATTTCATTAAAAAATATGAAGTTCTTTTTTTATGTGACAATTCCACAGTTTCAGGGAGACTATTTCAAGTAGCATTATGTTCAAAAACAACAAAAGAGGCAGAAATATTAAAAAGCTCTTAGAATACAATTAACCTTTTGAAGAAGATGTTTTAAAATGTCAGTAGAGAGGATATGTATATATCCATAAATATTCTCAGTTAATCAAGTTGCAATCCATTTTACCAAGAGGAAAACCCATAAATTTAATTATTATTTTTTTAGAAGTCTCATTTAAAAAAGTATGATTTCACTCTGGTTTTGACACTTAAAAGATATATTCTGGATATAAAAATGCATTCCCAACTTTCGTAGACATTATAGGGAGATATTTATCTGCCCCTAGAATACCATCAATTAAAATGAGAGGTTTTTTCATGCCCAAAACATAAAAAGATACCTTTTGCAATCTTATACCCACTGGTTCTATTGCAGATAGATTGCTACAAAGTCAGTTTAGTGCTATTGAAATACAAAAAAAGTATCTTGTCAGTGGTAGTTAATCTGGTCATGATGCTTTGAGATTGAAAATAATGCCAGGAAAGCAGAAACACTACCAACAGCCTGCAGAGGTGGGATACTCTCTGATGTGTGCTTAAAAAAATCTCTTATAAGCTCTCTAATAGATCTAAACTGTCTCTAATTGTGCCTGGGGTTAAAACAATAATGCAAAAATGACTGTTAGTTTTGAATGAAAACTTATCAAGGAAACTAAACTACATGCTTTAAATCCCATGGAAATTGTCATTGCAAACCTAGTGTACATTCAGAAAAAGATCAGTTTTAGACTTTTTCTTTTAAATAGAGAACTTAAATTTTTAAAGCCAAAGCTATTCTAGAAAGATGTTTTATCTGCTATATGTCAACCCTTAATAAAATTCGTTATTTTTTACACAAACACGTGCCATACTTTTAATGATAATGTTGCAGATAACTACATCTATAAAGAACTAAAAAGTAGCAATTTTTCAGTACTGGGACCTTAAGATGGATTTGTTAATACAGAATTCTTAGGATGTAAATGTGAATTTGCATTAAGTGCAGCTGCACTGCCATTTGAAACAACAGTGAGAGTAAAATTTATGTATCAATATTTCCTGATGAATATAAATGAGCATTTATTTTCTTCCCTGTCTCTCAAAAAAGTGGAATCAAAACCAGACTTAAACAGAAATCAGTGATTTTATTATGTCAGGGTTTTCTTGTAAGAATTAGAGGAAAATTTTTAAAAGGTGATTTTCCCTTTGTCTTTGGGACATTTAAAGTGTTTGTCTTGTTTTGAGAAGATAAAGTAATTCTCTGCCTTTAAATATATTTTTGTGCACAACCTGGGATACTTATTGACTTTTATTCATGATTCAAGAAATATTCCTATTTTTCCTTAAAAAGAACAGATTAGAATCAAATCTGAGAGCACAAAATCATCTTAACTTCAAAAATTTTTATCATGTAAATTTAGAAGTCATTCAATTAAACAGTAGTCATTTTTTTACTTGTAGTTTAAATCAGCAGGAGATGTGGCTGCCCAAAGCCTAGCATCAGATGCCTAACTGTTTGAAAGGGTTTTATCTTTATTAAATACAGACTGAAAGCATTGGTATGAAGCTAAAAGGCATTATTTATGTTTCATAACAGCACAACTACAACAAGTCAGTAATCATAGTGAATGTAAAGAGTCACAGAATCACAGAATCAACTAGATTGGAAAAGACCTTTGAGATGGTTAAATCCCACCTATGATGGAATAGCACAGTTGTAAAGTAGACCATGGCACTGGGAGGCCACATCCTATCTTTTCTTAAACAACTCCAGGGATGGTGACTCCACCACCTCCCTGGGCAGCCCATCACAATGCCCAATCATCCCTTCTGGGAAGAAATTCATCCTAGTCTCCAATCTAAAAGGACACAGTTGAAGTTGCATCCCTGTTCATGGTAATTATCTCTTGTGCAGGTGCTTTCCACCTGTGGAGTGGTGGATTGCAGTGTGCAGGATGCAAAGCCCAGGGAAATGCTGAAACCTGCCAGGAGCTGGCAACTTGAGGCTTATGAAACATGGGCTGGGTCTGGAGTAATGGTGGCCAATCCTCACACGAAATAGGAACAGTGAGAATGACCAGAAGAGGCATCACTAGGGTGGGCAAGCAGTGTGTGGGGAGTTTTTCCTGTGTATTAATATTAATGTGTCCTCTTACATGAAGCTCTTATCTGTATGATAATACGACATTAAAATTCACTTGAAACTAGGGAAAATACTTGTGAAAAATGTATATAAGCTTGCAAAGAATCATGAGATATTTTGATTTTAGAATTCCTTCAAACCTTTCAAATTTTATAAAAAATGTCCTAGCTACAGTAATTCAGAAAAAGCTTGTATTTGACTTTGAGTCCAAACCTTTTGAAATCCAAGTCCTTCCAAAATGCCAAGCTTAAAATTGCAACTTTATAAGCTTGTGGTGACCTGTCATTTGTACTTGTAATAGTAGCTTGGAAAATATTGAAAATTGCTATCACAGCTTTAGGAAATGTTGATTTTTACTTTTTGGCCTTACCTTCTTTGATTCTAATTATTTACTTTTTAAAGGAACATTTTAATTGCTAGTGTATGAAATGTTTCCTGTCTCTGTAACAGGAAAATATTTATGTTAAATAACTTTATTTATGTTACAATAAATTGCAGAATAACATGACAGATATCATGAATAAATTGATGCCAATTTTTAACTAGATAAAATGTATTAAGTAACCACAAGAACATCTGGTAGTCAATTAGAACAAATTTTCAAATTTTGATAAATCATTTTCCAGGTTATAAAATCCTACTGTTTTTCCTTATGTAGACTTCAGCAGTTATTATTTTAACATCACGTCTCACAAAGAAATTAAGTTCAACTAAAAATACACACACAACAGAGAGTAAGCCAACTGCCTACTCCACAGGTTATTAAAAACCAATTGTCACTGCTGTCATTTATGTAAGATAATCAATAAAAAAACCAATTTGAAAATAACATGGAGACTTCTGGGAATGATTTAAAGAATCATTAGTCTTATTTTGTAGGTAAATAAACTTGGGACAGTAGTTTTAAAGTGGCTTCTAAAAAAGTCTATAAAACATAAGTGACAAAGCTATCTATATAACCCAGGAATTCTTCTGTTGTTGTTCTGTCCATTGCTTCCAGTTCTTCAGTAGTTCATGTCTTATTACCTTATATATTCAGGAGTGTGCTGGCAAAGGGTAAGAAAAAGCAGGAATCACATAAGTAGTACAGTAAACATGTTGATATTTCTTTCAGAACAGACACAACTGAAGAGGTCTTTTCAGTGCCCATCAAATCATTTGAAGGTGAGGTGTTAAAATCTATATACGTCCTAAACATATTAGTTTAATTTCCCTCTCCTTGTCGTGATGATTTTTCATATATAGTTTAAAATATTATGTAAGTTTCAATCTATATCAAGTAGCAGGTCAAAGTTTTAGATGTTATCAGAACCAGCTGAAAAAAGCCCCTCCTACCAAAAACTAAATTTTAAATTTCCTCCTATTACTACATCAAGGCTTTTTTTATAAACAATCTTCCACAGGAATTCCTGATTTATGTTAAAAAGGAACCCCCAAGCAATGATGATTTTCAGATCTAAATATCATGCCAGAAATCTCTGTCCATTTCACCTTTATCTTTCCTTCACTTGTGTTATGGAAAGTACTTAGTGTGCATTTGTAACAGCATTGCAGTGAAAAAAAAAAGATGTAGAATATCTATCAGAGATTCTCAAATTATTTGACTAAAATTGACAATTCCTCTGAAGGAAAGATAAGTTTACTGAGATGGCTAGGTCTGATAAATAAACTTTACAGGCAAATCATTATCTCCTCCCTTTCCTGAAGGGAAAATGCTTCTATCTGGGTTTCTTTGTGATTCATTATTGATATGTGTAGATCCAAAGATAGAGGAGGTCAATGTACAGCTACTTTTTACTAGTTAGTTGTTTTTTAGGGAGCTTTTATTTTCAAATGCGATTACTGCCTATGGCAAAAGCAATTGAAAGTCCTTTCAATTCAATATTCGCCAACTGAGCAGGCACAGGGAAAGGCACTCATTTCCTCTTTCCCCCCAATCTCCACAAACAGAAGAAAAGAGAGACCATTTATTAGCCAAGCAATTCTATAGAGTGTATAGAATGTGTATAAATTAAAGATCTATGGGAAAATATACAAAAAAATAAGAAAAGGGAAGGAATGAGTGAGGGAAGGGAAAAAGGGAGGGAGAGTGGCGGAAAGAGAGGAACTGAAGAAGGAAGGAGAGGAGGAAGGAGAGAGAGAGGAAGGGAGGAGAAATGACTGAAGTTATAAAAACTATAATCAAATGCAGAATAAAACATAGATACTAGTAGTTAAACTATATCCCATGTATCTGTGAGCCACAGTCAGAGCTTTTAAAGTAAATGCAGAAAAAAGAAAACATTGTTGGACTATATCTTGATCTTTTTAATTAGCTGTCCAGAACATAAATAAGATTGTCTGTAATTATTTTATTTTCAGTAATTAATTTCAGTTCTATAGTGAACGCCTTCTGAGAAAAAGCTATTGATCTTTTTTCCTATTAAACACATAAATATTAATGGAAATTGAAGAACTCGACATTTTCAGATATTACAACAGTTCCATCTAACTTAAACAACGTCTGTCACCTCAGGAGAAATCTTCCATCAGCCAGTAAGACTACCCTCATTGTGTGAAAGTTCAATCAAGCATTTATCCAGACCTAGCTAACAGCACATTTTAATTGTATAACTTATTTTTGTGTAATAAACATTCCCATGCAATATCTCTGAAATTAATTTCAAGATCTTTCTAATAAAAAAGAAGAAAAGAAAAAAAAAAGACACAGACACTCCCCTTGCCCTTCCCCTTATTGCACTTAAACTTTAGAGGTAACTTTTGTATACTATTATTTTTGGGTGAGGAAGTGAGAGCCAGGACTTTACACGGAGATGGTAAAGATGAAGGTGATGGAAGATGAAGGACTTGGTTATGAAGAACCCCAGAAGGCGTTCCAGCAACAGAACAGAACACCACCAGCTGCGAAAGGCATGAGGACAGTGCACCTAAAAGTGATTATTGATGGTGTTTCCCCTGGGTCAAACATGCTTCAGATGTATAGCTCAGTCCTTTACTCTTTCCACTCCATCAAATTCTCAGCACGGCTCTCAGCTTGGGTGATATAGTTCATATACAGCAAAAGCTGAGATCATGGTTGATGTCACAAGGAAAGGGAAAAGCTTAGCAACAAGGTCAAATGCATTGCAGTATTTAATAAAGAGAGACGTAGGACTTGTGAAAAAGTTGAAAATCAGAAAAGGGATGGTTAAAAAATCCATATGAAATGTTGTTCTGTGTAGGATATAAATGATCTGTATACCTTAATACAAAAGTAAATTTATGCAGGAAATGTTCTACCAAGCTATGCATAAATTTAGAATGGGAAGAGGTGTTAACAAGAAGAAAAATTCGGTGACATGAATTGGAAATGAGAGACACAGTGTGGTATATATAGAAAGAAGAGATCAACTATGCATATCTTACCATGAAAAGAAAATGTAAAAATGCAAAGAATAATGATTCCTTGGACAATGTCATGTATTCACATGTACAAGGAGTAGCAAATTTAAAGAAAAGGTATCCTAGATTTTGCTTGTTTCCACACACTTGGCTTTTGCTTTTTTCCCTGCTTCCGGGGTCTGAAGCTTCAAACTATATTGATAAGGCACTAGAGCGTCAGTATGTACTCTATTTTTAAAGTCCTCACTTCCAGCACCTCTTTTGTATTTAAAGGTCTGAAAATCACCTGTAATACAACTGAGACCTAAAATGTATCTGTTTTCTCTCTGTCTAGCTTAATATTAAAATATTCAAAGTGAGCTAGCTTGAAGAAACGTTACAAATAATTTCATTTTGGAACGTATTTATAGTACTGTACCTTGAGCTAGAAATGTTGTGGGTTCACTGTGCTTTGGACACAGAAGATATACATGAACAGGCATATATAGTTGATCATCTCTTGGCTTAATAGGAGACGACATCAAGTTCTTCTTTTGCCAGATAAGACACCAGTTTCAAAAGAGAGTGAGAATCTATACCTTGGAACCCTGGGGATGGAATACTTAGATCCTGATGGAGGGTAAAACTGAGACATCTCTGTTTAAGAGAAGTGAATGGCAGCTTTATAGTACAAACTCATGTAAAGGAAACCCGTGGGTGGCGGGATGGCAGTGTTCAGCATTACAATGATTAACACCTTTTTAAATGTAATATGTTATGAAATAGACCTCACTATACAGTTGCTTGGGTTTGGATTTTTTTCCTAGAAAAAACAGATCAAAACCTTAATTCATTGTAGCAAGATTTTCTGTGCAACAGCTGATACAATGCAGACTGCAGTAAACAGGAAGCCTCTTTTTTAGCATGTTAGATATGATGAATCTAATATTCAATGGCAAAACTAGCAGTGACAATTTCAGGCACTGCAAGCACCAAATTTTTTTTTTTTTTTTTTTTTCTGCTCTCCCAGCAATTGCAACTTCCCACCAGTCAACTCACGTGCCAGTGCCAAGCAGCCACATCCTCTGATGCAGCTTGTTCTGCTACACCAAGACAATGGGCTGGGAGCTGCAGAGGCCACAGCTCAAGTCTTGGTTACATCTTGGCAACTGTGATGAGTGCCAAGGCAAACAGTAACAGCAGTAATGTCTGAACCCACCACATGCAGACTTCCTCCATCACACCTAAATATTAACCTCAAGAATGACAAAATTCACTGCTTTGTAAGAGTAGATGGAAATTACGGGACTGCTACATCAGTTTATTAAGTTCTACCAGACTAATACAAGTAATTCAGATTCAGAAAAAGAAAGACATCTAAAAAATGTGTTTCCACCAGTATGCTTTTAAATCAAAGGGGAAATTTATGGAGGAAAGGCTGTAGGTTGAGAATGGCCTTAGGACCAAGGTTCTAATTTTCAGGCTATGACATTACATGAGCAGTAAGTTTGGTAAGGCAGCAATCTAGATGCTTAGAAACAGAAAGTTACAGCAGAATTAGAGACAGAATTATTAATTTATCTTGAGTGCAGTTATATTGCTAAAAAGCACCTTACTCAGACGCAGTTTAATAAGTAATGTCAAATGGTGCATTTTAGTAGTATTGTCTATGAAATCCTTTAAGCAATCCATCTGTCTTTTGCATTACACCCCAGTGCTGTACTGTTGTGTTAGTGTTTGAATATAATGGCATAATACATTTTTTTCATTCTATTTTGTAGCTCCTGTGGAGCATTCGCACAGATTCATGTCAAAAGGAGTTTAGTTTCCTTATCGTGTTTCTTGGCAGGGCATGTACATATCCAAGCTCAGGAAAATCAGACCCCTATGAATACATCCAAACCACGCATGGCAAGGAAGCCTGAGCCTTTGAGAAATCTGGGATTAATAGCAGAGTATAATTTCCAAGATACAATAAATCTAGAATGAAACATTACTTACAAATAACTAGTGTCAGATTCTACACAGATGACACATTTCTAAAATAGTTCTAGCTGTGTCTTGACCCTTGAGAGCAGAAACATTTTCTGTAGATAAAAGAGACAAGTGTACTGTATTCTATTGCTCTGTGGCTGTGTGCATGGCTTGCATGGACTGCCATTTCTGTCTCCTTCTAAAACAAATATCAAATGTGTAAAGACCCACAGAAAAGAAGAAAGACTGGACTGAAAGAATAATTTGTGTGTGGATCCACCATCTTTGGGAAAGCATTTCTTTATTCTCTGAATTCCTGTATTCTTTGCAGTTACACTACCAGAAAAAGTCTAGCTGAGGATCTTGAATTCCTGTTTTCATGGACCATGATTATAGCCATACAGTTTTTGAGTGGAACTGAGCTTACTGAATGTTGGTGGGAAAACAGGTAAAAAGTCTACATACATTTTCAGGCTCCAGATACTGGCCATGGTAAATATAAAACTCCGGTAGGATGCTCCCTGAATTTCCATTGGAATTTTGTGGTGCTTTTACAGTTTCACAGATAATCTGGATATAGCTCAATATTGTCTTGGAGATCAGCAAAGGCAGAGAACTGAGCCTCAATTCTTCCTTTAGTGGAAAACACGTAGCCAAAGAGCTATCTTAAAATGTCTACACCTGTGGAAATAAACCAAAATTGTCTTTTTGATTTTGAGTGAGAAGTGCTGCATCACACCTAAAAGAATGAGATGCAGAGAAATAAACAGAAAGGTTAATTAACCTCTTAATCAAGGAACAGGCCAGGTTGAAAATCTGATATTGCTTTAGTAATAAATGAGAAGTGACTGTTGAAGCACAGTCTGTTGAGTGAAAACTCCGAGGACCTAGCTCTCCCCTAATTGTTCAAGGGATGGCACTGACTAGAAGAAATTCCCTCTTCAAAGACCAGGAAAAAACAAGGACAAGAGGTATCCAGGGAAAGTTTTTTGAATAACAAAAACTTCTGTAACATGATAGTTGCCCAAGAAAAAGGATACATATCTGTTTCATAGTATCTATCATTGTAGCTGTCATTATCAGAACAAGTAGCACCAGAGGGACGGTCCAGGCACAAAATAATCGGTATAACTGGGCATGTTGATCTGCACCCATACATATTGATCTGTGCCATGTGTGAAATGGCTCAGCTCCAGATATGTGCCCATGGTAGTAAGAGAGTTCTGGATGGGACCAACTAATCTTTATCTATTTAGCTATGACATTATTCTGCTTTTTCATACAGGAGACAAATTAGAGATCCAAGCGGGTTTTGAAATACCCTCTTCATGCAATTCAGCTTCTTTTTGAGTCCCGAAAAAGGATGCATCATCCATGAAAAACCTGACCTTAAAGTCTTTTAGGATGACACAAAAACTCAAGCTAAAAGAACTGTACTGACTGCTGACTGCATGAGCAAAGACACTTTAACTTGGCTGTAGGCTTTCTGATCCCTGTACCTGACAGAACCGAAGACAGGGAGACAATGACTAGACTGATGCACAGGACCTTTAAAAAAAGGCAGATGTTCTCTTGGCCTCTGGCTGGTGATGCTGATGTATGGTTGCACATCATTATAAGAAGCAAGAAAACAAGATGCCCACTGGCACTGGACAGGGTTGTTACACAGTGAGCTACATGATCCAGCAAAGGGACAAAATCAGATATTCATTGATAATGGCAAATCCTGGCCTAAGCTAGTAGATTTATTTACTCCAGCTTCTGTATAGCTGTGAGCCTTGCTGATGCTGCTTGATAATGATACTGGCATATTTTTTGCTGATTAAAGCAACTGAGGCAGGAGGAAAGAAGTCTTTAAAACTGGACAACTTGCTGACCTTTTTCTTCAATTCTCAGTGCTTTCTGTTTCCCCTGTCTTCTTTGTAAGAACTCCTCTAGGACATCACATGATTGGGACTGAACATTATAAAGACATATTACTTTTTATTTTATTCACTTTTTTGTAAACTTTTAAAAATTTGTGGATGTGCATATCCCTTGTTACACAGAGGAATCAGAAAAATATTAACACGAATTTCTAACAAAACATCTGTAAAATGTGCTGTGCTAACATGTTTTTTTTTGGATACGGCAAGAATATTATTAGTAATTTTTAGATTCTAGTACCCAATAATTGTAGATTCAAAGTAAAACACTTGGCTTTACTAGTTACTTACATTATACGTGAATAATTACAAACCCACTAATACTTAACAGAATTGTAGACCATGAATTAGTATGGGTTAATATGGAATTTATGGCTATATAGAGATATATATTTTATATAAAGCAGCAGAATGTTTCCCTTAAAAGAGACTTTTGCAACAAACACAGAATTTCCTATATAATCAGTTGCTGAAATAATCCTTAAATTTCTACTGGAAAAAACATTCAAAAGTTTGATTACCTTTGTCTCAATGCCTTTGGGCTGGATACAAGAAGAAGAAACCATATCAACATACTGTATGAATGTGGATTTTTAAAGTAAAATAAATGGGTATGGAAATCAATTGAACATTGACTACAAATGAAAAATACAATAAGGTAAATTGACAAACCAGTTAAAAATATAAAGTGCTAATTGAAACATTGGCTGCTATAAAACATTTGCTCTAATTCACCTTGAATATGCACCAGTGAGGAAAGGCATTGCTTTTCTCAGAAATCCATGCATTTCACAGACAATTTGTAGCTAAACAGGGTAGCTGAAAAATACAAATTTTTATTTTTAGAATAAAGTTGATTTTAATTTTGTGTTAGATACTTCCTGATGAAGTGTGTGCTTCGCTAAGCTTAATTCAGTTAGTATTCAGCTCTGGCGTAGTTTTCAGGACTAGTATTCCCTCTTATCAGCTGAGAAAAATAAATTACACTAGAAATTTTTTAATAATTGTCATGATTAAACTCAGTAGGTAGCTAAACACCACACAGTTGCTTGCTCACTCTCCCCCAGCAGGATGGGGAGAGAATTGGAAGGGTAAAAGTGAGTAAAATTGTGGATTGAGACAAGGACAGTTTAATATGAAAAGTAAAGGCTGTGCACAAGGGCAAAGCAGAACAAGGAATTCATTTACACCTTCCCATGGGCAGGCAGGTGTTCAGCCATCCCCAGGAAACAAAATCTTCATTACACATAAGGATGACTTGGGATGACAAACACCATCACCCTGAACGCCCCCCCCGCCTATTCCTTCCCCCAGGTTTATATGCTGAGCATGATGCCATATGGCATGGAATGCTCCTTTGTTCAGCTGGGGTCATCTGTTCTCGCTGTATCCCCTCCCAGCCCTTTGTGCACCCTTAGCTGGTGGGGTGGTGTGAGGAGAAATAATGGCTTTGGTGTTGTGTAAGCACTCCTCAGCAGTGACTTAAACAGCTCTGAGTTACCAACATTGTTTCCAGCACAAATCCAAAACATTGCCCATACCAGTTACTGTGAAGAAAATTGACCCTGAGCCCAAACCAGTACAATAATTTTCTTCTCTCTCAGTTAACATCCTGCCTATCTCATGCACCACCCAGCTTTAACACCGGGCAGAAGTTCAACAAGACAAGTGCCAGGTCCTTCACTTCAGTCACACCAACCCCACGAAATGCTACAGGCTGAAGGAAGAGTGTCTGGAAAACTGCCCAGTGGAAAAGGACCTGGGGCTGCTGGTCAACAGCCAGCTGAACATGATCCAGCGTGTGCCCAGGTGGCCAAGATGGTCAATTGCAGCAGTGGCTCTGGCTCAGATGAGCTTGGAAGCAAATGAAACTGAGGAAGAGCCCTGGGTGTGAGGAGATCTTTAGATTAGGGTGACAAAGCAGTGCAAACGCAGGACACCTTGCAGATGGCGTCCTCAATATGCATCGTACAACATATGCATTGGTTCTGTACATCTCTCCCTCCTATCCTATATGGAGTTAAAGGCTAGAAAGTTCTTCTTTGTTCCCTGTAGCTGAGTTTCACCATTGGGTTACAAAATTCTGTACCTTCCCTCCTCATGTCCTCATTCCCTGGCATCCCTGTCAATCCTGTACGCTTCGTGTCCCTATTGGTTCTCCTGTGTAAACCCCTCCCATCCTGCTGCCCTTCTTAACCCCTTGCACGGCTCTGTTCAGGGCTCTCCATGCTCCTGAATCCAGCATGCTTCCTCCTTCGCGCCCCTTCCCAATCCCGCCTGCCCTCCCACCCCACTGCTCCTACCAAATAAACCCTGGATTCCGAGAACTGAGAGACTGCATTTCTTCCATATTGCCCCATCTCCTGCTGGACTCCATCCCCGGAGGCACCCCAAACCTGCTCCCGCCAGCTTCACTGCAGCGCCTGGTCAGGCGCTTTGGGGGTCGCGGCGGCTTGCCTGCTTCCGTGTGACTTCGGGGCTAGCCGCCTGACACGGAGCGAGAAGTCACAGTCAATGGCATCCTGGCCTGTATCAGCAATAGTGTGGCCAGTAGGACCAGGGCACTGGTGAGGCTGCACCTCAAATCTTGTAGTGAGGTGGGGCAGTGTCTTCTACCATGCGTGCTGCAAGAGGACTAGAGGAAATGGCATTAAGCTGAGGCAGGGGAGATATATAATAGGTATTAGAAAAAAAATTCACTGTTAGGGTGTTAAGGCATTGAAATAGGCTGTCCAGAGCCATGCTGAGGTCACCATCTCTGAAAGTATTTTGGAGGCATCTGGATCTGGTGCTGGGTGATACAGTTTAGTGATTTAGGGGTTGCAGTAGTTGTGCTGGGTGGAGAGTTGGACTGAATAATCTTGAAGATCTCTTCCAATCTTGAGGATTCTGTGATTCAGTTTTGTGTCCCTCACTACATAAAAGACATTGAGGTGCTAAAATGAGAAAGGCAGCAAAGTTGGTGAAGGGTCTGGAGGAAAAGTCTGATGAGGAGCACCTGAAGGAACTGGGGCTGATTAGCCTGGGAAAGAGGTGGCTTGGGGGGACCTTTTTGTTCTCTACAACTACTTGGAAGGAGGCTGCAGCCACATGGTGGGGGTTGGTCTCTTCTGCTAGGTCTTAAGTGAAAGAACAAAATGAAATTGCCTCAGGTCTAACCCGGTGAGATTTTGTTTGGATATAAGGAAAATTTTCCTCATGGAAAGGGCTGTCAAGCATTTGAACAGGCTGCCAAGGGAAGTGGTGGAGCCACCATCCCTGGAGGTATTTAAAAGATGTGTAGGTGCAACACTTGGGGACGTGGTTAGTGGTGGACTTGGCAGTGCTTGGTTAAAGATTAAACTTCACAATCTTAAAGATCTTTTCCAATGCAAATGATTCTAGGATTCTGTGAAAAGTTCAGAAGAACCAGAAGAAAGTGTTGTGGTCCACGTGAATACATTATTGCATCACTGGGTCTCATCACAGTGGAACTAAAAGCCAGTGTAGATGTTAGACATGATGGTTTTCTGTTCAAGTGAGCAAGGTCAATACAGTTGGTTGGGCCAGAAAATTCTTTCTCAGTATTGAAAATACAAAATGCAAAAGGTTTCTTCCAATCAACTTCTGTCTTGTGCTATTGGTGTCAGACTTAAACAAGTAGAGGCAGACAAAAAAAAGAGGGAGGAAAGGCAGTAATGAAGAGATGAACAATCTATCAGAAGTTATTGGTATTAGTGCTTCGTCCATGTTATCAGCCATCTGTCCTGCCTTCTTTCTCAGTTTCCTTGGGATACATGGCATATACAAGCATGCTGTCACAGAGTGACAAGTGCTAGCCTGTGTGTTAAAGAGCTGAGACAAATCAATGAACTTTATCACTGTACCACTTCTAGACCACAGTGACTGACGTAAATTGCTTTACTTGACAGGAAACAGCTGCTTTGCTGCAAGATGCAGGCCACTCCCCAGAATACCCACCGATTAATGGAAATTACTGGCAATCATCAGTTTGTCATCTATTGGGTGAAGAAAAAACTGTAACACTTCCCATCCGTGGCAAAGAGCTGCAACATCCCTTCCCTTTAAGGAAGGCTTGTGAAGGGCCACTTGAGTCTCAAATGTGCATGTGGTAAGAGGAGTTCCCTGCCTCTTCAGGTGGAGGTGTTGACCTCTACCACTGAACTCCTGACTGGTAGAACTGATCAGATATATACCACTGAACATTTGAAATCAACCCTTCTACTTGATTAGTAGGATATGAACCTTTCAACAGTGTTGATAAGACACTGAATTCTTGTTGAGACACAATGACCAGAGCCCAGCACTCTCTGACAAAAAGCAACTGACTCCTTTTGGACACTCAGGTCTCTGACACAAATCAACCATAGGGAAATAGAGCCTCAAATTGCAGGAAAAATCTATCATCAATTCTGTGGCCCTGATCTCTCTACTTACGTAATAAAGACTCTTCTTTAATAACTCAGGAGATTCTTTCTTTTCAGTTAAAATACAATGTTTTCTTTTAATTTTACAGCTTGATGTAGATATTTATACATCCTTCTAGAGTCTGCTCCCCTTCTGAGACAATGATTTTTAAGCCAGCCTTACTATTACCTTAAAATATGTGCTCATCTCTCTCTCAATAGTTGTGTTTCAGATAGCATTAACAAATGACTGGGAAACAAAAATGTGGAAAAAATATTATGGCCACATAGCCTAATAGTGAAACTACTGCTTTAACTGCCAAGCCAATCTGTGTTCCTCTGTACTACCAAATATTTTTATTTTGCACAAATATTCCAACCACCTAGCTACTCAATGAAAACAGATAATGCAAAACACAGCAGTTGTGGTTCCAGAAAGCTGTCAGACCTCTCAGGTGAGAAGAATTTCTAGTCATGGTTGGTAATTTGTGTTTACATGTTGAGATACTTTTAACCACTCAGGCAAGGCATCAGCTGAACAGTTTCTGTCTATCCAGCATTTATGCTTAGACACCTAGATGGATAAATGTACACCCAGACAATTTGAAGGACCCAAAGGACAGGAATGAAAGCAAGTTAAAAGGTCTAGAGGTTTGTATGAAACAAGATGTGAGATATTACATTAGTTTTAAGCCGTGAAGAAGTCAAAGACCTTTAACAGTGACAGAAAGAGGTAAAGAAAAGGACCAAATGGCAGAAATAAGATGTTTGAATTCATGCCACACTGGAGAAGTATGAAATTTCAGAATCCAAACTTCTACTGAAATCACTTCCCTGACTTGCTATTTCTTATTTCCTCTTTCCTTATCTACACCATAAAATATGACATGAAGTGAGAATGACAGGGCATTTCTACAGTTAACTGTAAAGAATCACAGCAAACTCTAACTCTTCCTCTGCATGCAAGACACCTTCTGTAGCCTTTTCTTTTGAAATCTCATTCAACTCATGTCACTGAATAGATTCTCTTTGGAGAGAATGAAAAAAAAAGATTTATGATATTGTGTCAAAATGTTGAAGAGTAAGAGATTCAAGAGCCACTATTCTTGAAGTTATTAGCTTTCAGATCGTGTCTGATATTAAAAAAAATGTTACTGTGTACAATTGAAATAATAATCTGAAGCAGAATTGTCACTTTATGTTGTTAACAGCTACAGTAATGATTAAAGATGAGTGACAGGTCATTTGTCATCATGTAAAAATTAATTAAATTTCTTTTTCACTTCATACCACTGAAAAAGAAATAAGGAAAAAATTGTTCTCTGAGAAGCTACCTAGGAATCCAAACACAAATCTACCATCATTTCTCTGCAATTTATTAATATGAGAATAGTTATGGATAGTTCTTAGCAAAAAACAGAGCTGAAAAATAAAAAATTCATATTGAGCAATATTATTTACATTAATTTGTCCTAGAATGACACTATAGAAGTAATTATGCAGCGAAGTGTACAACTGTAATGAATTCCCAAAGTAGCTGAAGAAATTCACACTGAGGAAACTAATTTTGTCCATTCTTCTGTTTACTTCATCCAATGTTCAGGGATGAAACACATGAATTACAAGTAGAACTGAAGGGAAGGAATATATTAGGCCATGTTGTGGTGGGGTACAACAGAATTTTTTTGACATAAAATAGGATTTTAGGTCACAAATCCCACTACCTATTCAGTGTATGTATTCTTTAAGATTAATTTGTGCCTCAATTGCTGTGAGATGCAGAGCAAGGCTACACTTTATTTCCACTGACTAGGCAATCACAAGGATTAGCAAAATAGGAGACAGGCTTCAGTAATGTACTACAGCTGTTGGAGATTGTTGTCATAGGATTGGTGACGCTGGGAATAACTCGAGTCTCTTGACAAAATGATATATCAGCTGCTAGAAACCTTGATATAATTTTTTCCCCTATCTATTGCTCTGGACTGCCATCCCAGAAAGTTACTCCACAGCCCAATATCCCAGATAACTTCATATCTACACAGGGAAATTCACATTTATTACTATTTTTAAATTTTGATTGCAAAAAAAGTGCTTGACACATTTATTTGCTAAATCTGTTTTAATTTCCATAACTAGTTGAAGTATTCCTTCTAGTTTACAGAAAATGTTGAAAAAAATCTGCTTTTGGTTTGTTTCAAATCAAAGCAAAATCAAAGAGAGAGTCACCACCTTTCAAGTGAATTACTATGGGAGTAACCTTGGAATTTGTTTGCTTCTGGTAGTTAGGCACTTCAACTGCAGTGCTGAATGGGAAGCATCTGATTACAGTAATGAATTTCAGACAGCAATAAACCTTCAAAACCAAAATGAACTTGATACATTGGACATTTTGTTCTGTGTAAATCCTATGAATTCTGAGTGCAAGTGAAGCATAAAAAGTTTAGTAAAAGCCATAATTTCTTATCAAGGTTTCATTGTCATTCACATGCTTTATGCAGAGTCCTTCAGAACACCTTTATGCTTTGGGAGAGCAGTTTACATAACATTGTTTACATACCTTTTACCACAACCCAGTTTATTATCAGTGTATGTTTTGATATTCACACATGCACTCCTTTAAACAGAAAATTATTAATTGTAATTTAGTCTTGAACTAGTTAAAAAAAAAGTCCTGTCTTGAGAATATTGTTGCAAAAGTCTTCATATTTATTTTGTTAGCTGAAGATAAATACTCCTTTATTTTTTTTATATATTGCTAGGTTAATTCTTGAGCTAATTCAGCAGACATCATTAAAGCTCCACAGGTTTTGTCTAAGCTCTGCTATAATTCTGACATAGTTCAGTTTGGGTTGTTTTTTGGGTTTTTTTTCTTGTATTTCACTATTAGCTAGAGATATACATTAAATTACAACATGTTTCTATATGACTCAGAGGGCATAATGCTTTCTTTTAGGATTTCTACCAAGTAAGAAAATGCAATAACATAAATAAGATTCTGCAGTATACTTCTTCATCTATCTCAATTAAGTATTCTGTAACCTAACTTAGGCAGTTAAAAATAACATATTGGTAGAAATGCATCTGGTCTATCATTATAGCAAATATACTCAGTTCTGATCCATCATTCACTTTGCATTTATGCATTATCTAAAGAAGTATTTTCACCCTTACCTTCAAACATTCAACTTACCATGTCCCATCAGAGGATCCAAGTGGCATAATAAAATATACTAGGTCTAAAAAATTGATACCTCCAAAAAAATCCTGCAATATGACTGCTGGTTTTGAACAGTAGGGCACTGGGATTTATGGGGGACTTGGATATGATAAAAATATGAGTTTGGTCTTGTGCTTTAAACTCATGTAACGTATTGCAGTACAATTTGAGACACTAGAAGGTTTCCCAGACTAACTTCCCCAGACTGCAATTGTGTTATCTTTCACCAATTTTCTTGGCAGAAGAAAAGGCAGTACCCTAGAGAAGAAAGAGAATGATCTTTCTTCATTATAGTGTGCTGTTGTGCAGCAACAGAGGGGAGGCAGGCACCTCTCAGGTCACTCCAGAAAAAAACAGCAGAGAGGAAAGCAAAGGAGGCTGCCATGAGAGATGGCAAAGACCTGAAAACTGGATGTGTACAGAAGCATTTTCACAGGTTATGGATTTTGAAGGTATCCATGTGACTGTTCCTATCCAGAAATCTATGCTTATGAAAAAAACAAGAACTACAAGTGGAATGCTTTCTTCAAAACCTAGTAGTGTAAGTTCAGGCTGATTAGACCCTCAAAGGATCAACCCTTTTTAGGCTCAAATTAGGATCAAATTCCTTTGATCACTCAAAACCTTATCTTTTATTCTGTTTTTTTATTAATTAATTATTATTGTATTTAATGGCACAATGGTTAATGACAAAATATGGAGGGATTTACATGCATTGCAAGATGTTGTATTATTATATGCCTGGATGCCTGTCAAATGTTTTCATGATGATTAGTATAAAGACAATATCAACTGAATCAGAGCCATATGAAAAAGTTGTATCTTCTTTTTTTTCCCCATAATTTGGTTAATGAATAAGATCAAAAAGCCAAATATATGAACAATATTTAGAAAAATTAACTAGATTGATAATGTTTTTTCAGCATATAATGTTATGAAATTATTATCTTATCTTGCCATAAGTAGTGAACCATTATATATTTGGTAGACTTTGTTACAGTGTTAATCAAGCTATTTTGTTAGTCATATAAGTAAAATGACTTTGGAGGAAAATTATTTTCTAAGCAAAGTTCTTTAATCAGTGAAATATACTAATTCAACTGTATTGTTATATGGATCTTCACTCAGTCCTAATCACAAAAACATTACAATGTAGATTTAGCTCAGCATTTCTGGTTGTAGAGCAGAACACTGATCATCCTTCAGAATATTTTCAGCCTTAAGGAAGCATAAAAAAGAAAGTAAAAATCCCTAAAGCTCCCATGTTTTCCTTCTATAAAGACAATCTGTAGCTAAGAAAACACTATAAACAGTTTTTTTCCCAGAAGAAAGAATGCCTTTATAAATGCCTGTAATATTGGTTGGTGACAATTTAGGGAACAGTGGTCTTTCTATTGAAGAAGGTAGTTTTGCCAAGTTTTACAAGAATAGTACAAGAAGAAACCTCCAATTCCAAAAAGTGCAACCACTGAGGGAAGCAGAAGCTGTAGGCTGCTGTGAAATATTCAAGTACCAGTGTTATCAGTAAGCTGGAGAAGGAAATATTGTGTCTCTTCACTAGAAATTTTGCAAGGTTTTTTTCTCTGCTTTTCAAATACACAGTGCTGTATAAAGATAAAAAAATAGTCTAAATTGCATGTATCTGGATCCTTTCTATCTGTGCAAGAATAAAACACCAGATAGTCAGGAACTAGAGGTAGTCTAGTTTCTTAGTATTAAAAATCTTGATGTGGTTACGTTCAAACACACCTGACGTGAACAGGAATCTGAAATTACAAACACCAATAACTAAGTAGTATTAGAGGCATGAAACATATTGGTGAAAGCTGTGATTTTTCCCCAAAACAAAGTAGAGGTATCAGAGATATTTTGACCTTCAGAACATTTGATATAGCAGTCTTGAATAATGATAGGTAGATTATGGACTAAAAGATAAGATGGATAGTAGGCATAAGGAGAAATGGTTTTTCATAATTATTATTCTTGCTATGTATGCAGTCCATACATATGAAGATTAATGCTGCCATTGCTAAGGAAGGAGTATAAATCTTGCATTAAGCAGCTCTCCAGGAACAATAGGTATAGGAGAAACCTATGTTTCTTATCATAGTCATAGCACAGACTCTGTCTACAAAAAAAATAATATGCAACAAAATTATCCAAGTGATCAAATTCCTCATTGGGATAGCCCTACACTCCTTATCATTCAATTATAGGCTCAGTTTCAGGAAAAGGCAGCATGCCTATCACTGTTTCTATCAGACCACACATCATCTGTCTGTATGCTGAGGGAGCACTGATGCTCAAGCACCAGGCTGTTGCTGTCTGCATTGTGTGTTTGCTGATATTGTTCAGCACTCGCTGTGAGTGTCTGAAATGACTTGTGAGAATGGTGCTGTGCTGTGCATACCTGGAACTGACTCTAAAAGCCAGAATGGTCCACACTGCCCCAGGTGTGGCAGTCCCCACCTCCCACACTCCTGCAGGACTATCCTTGCCAGCCTTCACACCTTGAAGCACTCCTCAACACACTTGCATCATAAGTGAGGACAGATACCTTTTCAATTCACTCTGTGAAAACAAGACTTGGACAGGCTCTGAAACAGCTGCCATTAACTTTGAATAGAAACCAAAAATTCATACAAAAGTGCTGTGGTTGTAGGGTCACATAAGGATGGCAGTGAAGCTGCAATGCATGTACAAACGGAGGGTCTGCCTTGTTCTCCATGTTCAGTTTGGTTTCTTTGTCACTGCTGTGGTAGGCAGCATCTCTCATTGGAGGAATCAATAACAATGGATCTATATAATAAAAGCTTTCTGAGTCACACTAAATCCCTGTTTCTATTGTTTCCAAAATAAAACATGTAATAAATGGAAATCTAGGAAAGAATGAAAAATTGAGAAGTGTCTGTGACATTTCCTCCTCATGTGCTTTCCAATGTTTTTCAGTTCTGGAGTCAGAAATTGTATATATGCGTTTAATAGGTATCCTTGGACTCCTCTTCCATGATTTTTCCCCATCTCTCCTCCCATGTTTTTTTTAGTATTTCCAGCATTCTTCAGAGCAGTAGACTACAGGTACTTTCTGAAGAACTACTTCCCTAAAATTGTTTTGAAGCTGGCTTCTGCTACATTGATCTATCCCTCCTTTTATTTTGGACAACTTTGTATTCCCAAAGGACTATCAGTCCTTACCCAACCTCTCCCAGACACTCTTTTTTAAAGAGGTCTATCTTAATCTCTTTTTCCCATCTTTTTTTTATAGTCTTCTCTTATTTCACTATTTTACACAAAGAAGCAGTGCAGTTCTACACATTTGATAATCCTTGGTCTCCTTTTCTGAATCTCTTCCAGTTTTCATAGATTTTATTTTAAATGGAAGAGAAAGGGATAATTCCAGACAATTATACAATGAAACATAACATTCCCTTTTTTACTCTTTATTCTGTTTTAATGTGATTCTTATCTTTGATTTGCCTGTCTTACCAATATTGACCTGACATTTTTGTAGAGCCATTTATTATAACTCAAGATTTTATTCCTGAGTGACAATGACCAGCTCAGGGCCCATAGTGTTGGATGTGTTGTCCTGCTCATTCCCCTGTACATGGCTTGACATTTATCTATACTGAATTTCATCTGCCACTTTATTGGCTACTCATTCATCTTACTCAGGTCCTCCTGCAATTCTTCATGGTCTGTCTTAATTTTAACTGCCTTGAATAACTTGTCATCAGCAGTAAACTTTGCCACTTCACTAATGGCTTACAGTTCCAGGTCATCTAATAATATCTTGAACAAGTCCCAGCACAGATCTGTGTGGAATTCACTATTGATTACACTGCAAAAAGTATTCATTCCTACCCTCTGTTTCATCATTTTACCAAATGATGAAATAAAGCGAAGGACTTTAACTCTTATGCTGTAATTACTTAAGTTCTTTAAAGCTTTGGATGACAAATTAAACCAGTAATTTAGTGGGACTCCAGGTGGGATATATCAGGCAGAATACCCTTACCCACATACTGGAGTTTCAAATATCTGTAGTGTGTTTAAAACACAGGATTTCTCTTCAAGAATCTGCATTGTCTCTTTGCCTGTTTGTGGCCAGGTTTATGCATGTGATTATTAATTTGTCCATTATTATAGGCCATAATAATTTGTCTTGTTGAGATATCAGGCTTATGTACCCTGAATTTCTCTGTGTCTCACCTGGGATCAATTTTAAAGGTGCTTTCATATCTGCCAAGTACTTCGACTACCAAGAGAGTTTTAAGTAAATCTTAGGTGCATATTAGATCCTGCCAAACAGTCTTTTGATAGTTTTGACAGTGTTCTTTTGATAATTTTTGCTAATTATATTCCACTGAATGACTCTTAGCAGATTGTTCTCTTTCTACCAAGTTTCTGGTATGTCTGCTGTTTTGTTATTCATATTTCTTCATTTTACAACTTATACTTTATATTGTTACTGCACAGGTTTTGTTCCCTTCCCAGCATCCAGTTTAAATCATACTCTGTGTTTGACTAATTCCATTCTGTGTTGTAGCCTTTACAGAGACTAAAAAATTTCCATAACATCATCCATAATAAATATGTTATCACCACCTCTATGCTGTTCTGGACTTGTCAGCTTACTCTTATTCTTTCATTTAAAAGTTCACTCTCAATTTCCTTGATATTAGATGGTAACAGCTTGACCCACTTGTCATTCAGAGGAAGTACATCTCTCCTGCATGACTATCCATTATGCTAGAAGCTTCTGATGCTTCTTAATTCTTACTACTGGCTTCTCAGCTCAGCATTAAAAGTTTACCACTCTTTCTCCTTCTTCAGTGACACAGAAATTGCAGAGAACATTACAAAGAACATTACAAAGAGCATTAGTTTAGTGGGTTTGGTACTCTTAAAACATTCTTAAAATCTAAAAATCTATTCCATTTCTCTTCTGCCTTTCACTCTGCTATTTTTATTCCCATGCACACCAGCTACAGACCCCCTCTGTTGTTTCCTAGCAGTTGGTAGAGACATTTCACAAGGTGTGACACATTTTTGCATTTGGCAAGCAAGTCACCATGAAATTCTCTCTGCAGTCACAAGCCCAGCTTGCTATTTTTCTGGTAGCAATTGGCCACCACTGCAATCTTCCTCTTGCTTCCAGCAGAGCCTCTGCTTAAAGAGGCATTTCCTTGGCACAGGATGGCAGATGAGCAACTTGCAGCAAGGCTGAAAGACTCCCGACTGGGATCCTTTACCCTTCACCCACCTGATGCCTCCTACCGTGCCACCAGCCCCCAGCTGGGGCCTCTTCTTTGGTCTCAGTCCCTCTCTGCCAATCTGAAGTGCAAATATGATCCTCTCTGTGCATCTGTGCTGTTTCACAGCAGTACTGGGTTTGCTGCCTTGAGGAAAAGATGATTAAGTATCTGTCAAAGCTCTTGAAGAATCTCTGCAGACTCTGAGACAATTCAGATCACCCGCTCTAGCCTTAGCATAGTTTTGGGTTTTTTTAATATTAGAGTTGCAATCTACTGACAATATACACATCTGCTACTTCCCTGAGAACATCTACAGTGATATGATACTTGACACAGTAAAAAGATCCCTCCCTTCCACCTCCATGGTGGACAACTCCACCTCTATTTCTTTCTGAATGGGTGAGAAATTGATTTCTAATGTAAGTATGCAAGTCTGATTCAATAATTAGCTAAAAAACCCAACTAACTTTTAAGGCTCCCCTATGTTTATACATGTTTTTCAGTTTCCTCCTATCTATACCTATTTTTCAATACAAAATCTTCCCATAATGGACTAAGCCAAGAATAAGTTATTCTCCTCTGCATCAGCACATACACTGTAGGTTTCACCCAAGTATTTTCCCAGAAATCTTGATCATTTTTGTAAGATGTCATAAACTTTTAAACTTTTATTAATACAGGCATATTTTGGTCAAATTCAAAAACTCCATTACAATGGAAAATATAGAATTTAAATTTTAATTGGAATGTAGATAGGATAATCAGTTTACCATGTTTCATGAAACACACAATATCTAAACTGTATCTTCTCTGCCTCACGTATCCGTACTTCTGTTCAGTGTTAAAAATACTGAGGTTTAAAACAAAAGCATATTCATCTACTGCCAAAAAATGAAGCTGCAGTTATATGAAGCCAGACAACATACTCTTCAGAGCTGATAAGAAAACAAGAGACCCTGTTATTTTCACACAATGCCAAATGTTGTTTGTAATATGTACATCTTTTATTTCACTACTTTTTTTTCCCAGTAATGTTTATTACTTACTTTTATCTCAATTCATGTAGTGTGTGATTTGTTACTTCAGCCACTGAATAAAGAAAATATTTGAAGCAACATTTCTCTGTTGGCACCCTATGTATCACTTGTTTCCTGCAAATATTCACTTTGTTCATTTTTGGAATATTTTTAAAAGCACAGTGACAACAAGACTTTTCAAAATGGCTTTCTTTGAGATGGATTACTTTTCCTTCCTGTAGTTCTGTATGAATTGTTTGTGAAGTAGTGTGGGGAATTCAAATAAAGTTTACTATATAAATTAGGATTGCAGCTATTAAAATTTTAGTTTATTAAAGATGCTTTTCCATTCTTTTTGTAAATCATAAATAGTTTCAATGCATATTAATTAAAGAAAAGGTCCACATTATTTACTGTTACAAGTTACATCAAAGAGAAAAAATTACATTGCATATCATCAGGATTTCAATGCTGATTAGAATACTGAAAATTTCCAGGGAGAAGATTTTTTTACCCAGATGCTCTGCACACAGAACTATGTCTTGAAACTACACAAATTTATATCTTTTCTCCTCATCATAACATAATTTTCGCTACATGATGATTATATCACCTATATTGCCTTTTTAGTTTAGAATTTGACAGGAAGACCTGCATTGTAAAATAGTTCTCTTCCCATTTTACAGATTAGGAATGAGGTATTAAGAGAAAAACAATTTTTAGATCAATGAAAAGGAAGTGATTTGAAGGTAAATTTAAGGATAGTGATATAATCACAGGCTCTCTCCTATGGCAAGTATATCTGTTTTCTACAGGTAGCTATAGTAAAAAAATAAAGATAATATCCATTTTCTGTCAAGCTAAAGCTGCACAACTTTACATGTGAAATACTGAACTTTTGTTTCTTTGTTTTGTTTTAAACACAGGTGGAAATGTGGTGTAATTTCTAGATTTTCCATATTTCATGTAAGACTATTTTTTTAACAGTTCTGTTAATCCCTTTCCAACAGTTCAAGAACCAGTACTTATTATATGAGAACATAACAAAAGCTGGAATAGTGATTTTAGCCTTCTCATTACTATTCTTTCTTGGCAAAAGAATTTCAGCCTTACAGTGAAAACAAGTGAAAGTAGTCTGTGGAAGAGAAATAGACACAAAAACTATCAACAAGTAAAAGGAAAAAATGCTATACTCAGCAACAAGGATAAGCTTTTAAGCCTGGGAAATTTCAGTTCTTGCCTGATAATGCACAGTTTATTTATCTGGATGCATTCTGAATGTTGAGGTATCATGCCTTTGTCCTCAGTCAGCTGTAAGCAAAGCCCACCTTTGCCATTTGTTAACACTCAGCCTCTGTTACTGCTGAGGATCTCAGGTGTGCTTGCTCATCCAGAAGTCTTAACTCAGAACAAGAGGAGCAGATGGTTCTGATGTCTTGCTGTGGCCACCTCTTCTTCTTCACATTTCTTTGTCTGACGTGCAGACATCACTCAGTTGTTTGCATTGTTCCTTTGTTTTCTGAAATAGCCCCTAAGCAGTACATTCATGAGCAGTTCAGCTGGAAAATGACAGTTTTCCTTCTGTATGATCATCTTCTCCAAGACAGTAGGTCTAAAGTCAGTCTCAAGTACTAGAAATTATTTGAGGTTTGCATTTTGTGTCTTTTTAAAATGTGACATCCTTGGGATCTTCCCTCCTTTTTGTTGTCATCTTGGCACAGCTGATGGCAGATGCCGTTTCAAGACGAGAGCCCAGCATGTCTACAGGGAAATGTAATGAGAAGGGCTGCCTAATGGAGCACCATCTATGCTAGAGTGATTGCTCCTGAAAAGCAGGGAAAGATCATGATTGATTATGAAAATACAGATGAATATGGCATAAAACCAGTCCTCTCAGCAAGGACAGAGGAATAAAGGAGGCCTGTGGCAACCTGAGAAAATCACCAATTTCCTCATGCACTGCTAGGAACCCTTGCTGAGGACACATAAGCTCAAGCAGTTTTGCATTGCAAGAGTCTGGATGCTCCTGTTATTCCAGTCTGTCACTTCTTCACAATAAATCTTACATTAAGCTGAAATAGCGGATTGTCTCTAATATATTATTATGCAACTCACAAAAAATCATACCAACATCTTGACAGTGTTCCTGTACCTGCTTTTCATTATCTGCAGGGAAAGGTGAGAAATGAAGTTTAGTCTGCTACCGGCTTCCCCCACCTCTATCATCTTTGGGAGAGTCTTTTGTTTAGCTGAGTTAAAAGATGTTCAGGCTGTATCTGACCTGCAGGTATATGACTGCATTATCCATGACATATACAGATTTTTGACAAATATAAGACCATTTCTGAAGTCAGCTCACTATGAAGCTTTTCTGAAACATTGTATACAAATCCACATTGGACTAAAAATTGGTAGAAGGTTCAATTTCATTAAATCATCTGTCAAATCACAGATTCTTTGAAAAAAAAATGAAGAGATGGGAGTAAAGAATGAGGAAATATGAAGAGAGAATTTCTATGATAATTTAAAATGAAGAAATATCCGATGCTGAATTCTTCACAAAAATTTAGGCTTCTTTTTCTCCTGCACATCTGACCCCTTTTTCTGAAGATTTTTCTTATAGCAGCCTTTCCTTCCTCTCACTCAATAACCCCCCCAGCCTGCTTTCAAGTATTCTCTGGTTTTGTGTATTTAAATGTGTGTAGGTGCAATAGATTCAGACAGATTTTCCTAGAGAGCACTGGGGATAAAACTTTTAACTTTTTTTTTTAATTTTTTATTTTTTTGAGAAAAGGTAATATGCTATTCAGGTACGAGTAAAGTTACTTTTTTTGTTGTATTACTGAAATAACTCACATTTTAAGGCAATATGTGGAGCTGGAATATTTTGTGAAATAATTTCACATGCAATGCAAGAGATTTTATGTGATTTCAAAACCTATTGTTGGATCCTTTTCCTCAGTAAGGCTTCAAAGGTTTTGGACCCAATATATATGTTCCACAAAATTTTATGAGTTCAGCAAAGATCAGCTTCACTGTGAGAGCCTGTAAATGGGGAAGACACAGGGTTGGGCTGGTTCACATGAAAGTTCTTTATTTTTATTAATAATTGGGGATAAAAATATTTGAGGTTATATGTTAATACCTGATTCTGTTTGCTTTAATATTTTGATATTGCCTATAATCAACTTCTACAAAACAACACCAAATACTGACATGGCCACTTCTAGCATTTCATGATCCTCATCTTGCAGTGATACTTAGTGTTTTTAAAATTGAACTTTCACTCTTGGTAATTTGAATGCTATAAAACACATGAAACGCTTAATAATATAGTTTAAATTGCATTAGTTCTCAATGTACAAACTGTCTTTCTCAAAAGCCTTCACCAGCCTTGCATGGAGCCTTCACTCATATCTTTTGCCAATGGGTCCAGGAGCTCCATTTAAACTTGGGTCTGGGCTCTCAGTTTTGGCCTGACTTTGGTTGTGATTGTGCCATCTCCAGTCTTGTTTCTTCCCCTGCCTCCCTGGTGAATCCTGGTGAATTTGCTGCTCTCTGGCATGTATCTATTATGGGCTAGTTGGTGTTGAATAAAGCACTCCCAGATTTGACCAAGAAATGGGCAATTGGGTAGTTCTCTGGTCAGGTCATTCCCTGAGCATTACCTGAGCAGCCTTCCACGAGCATCTTTTGCATGGTGCTGTGGATCACATGATGTCAAACTGAAACCACTTTCAAAAGAAAAAAATACGTTCCTAATAATTATTGATAATGTGTTTTTCTTTTCCAACCTAACCAGGAAACTATATTTGTCACTTTGTCAATTGGATACCAGCATTTGATTTCCATTAAGTATTTGCAATAACTGAAATGACCTTAGGTAACCATTCTTTCTGATTTCTGTCTCAAGCATTTGTTTACAGGTGAGTACACTTCAGTCATATCAGCAACAAAATTTTTCACGTTCTTTTTGACAAAATTCAATGGAATGATAGACAGCAAAGGAGGCCATCAGTCAATAAAGGTGGAAGGCAGCATAAATGATGCATCATGCTACTTTCCAACCTGTGAGCAAAGTCAGGCAGGGCACTAGAAAATGGAAACAGTGCTGAATGAAAAATAAGATATTGTGCATGTGTGCAGAGCAATTTCAGCTCATGAATTTGTAAAAGTGTCAAGTTGTTATCTAAATAAGAGAGGAGAATTGTTCTGGTATTCTCTCATTAACTCTTCAGGAACTATAAATCATAGTCACCAAGACTTGAAGCTAGATCCAAGTTAGCTCCCGGTAGCAATTGAAACTCATTGATCAGATGGAGTCCCATGGTAGGATCTAAAATACCTTCCATTAAAAAAAGTCCAAGCACCAAAACAAGATAAATATCTCCTCCCACAAACAGGTGCATGGACAGAAACTATCCCCGCAAACAGACCCATGGAACAGAGACAAGAAGTGCATTATCCGTAACTAACAGTAAAATGCACACCTTTGCAGAATTCACAAGGCAGATTCAGAATTTTGAGTGGGCATTAATGAGATTTTGAATATGAAGACTTCTTTAACTCCTTTATTGTTCTTCATATCCTTCAATTTGATGTATACACCAAGTTGTGTAATGCAGTCGACATGCTGGAGGGAAGGGAATGCCATCCAGAGGGACTTGACAGGCTTGAGAGGTGGGCCTGGGTGATCCTCATGTGGTCCAAAAAGGCCAAATGCAAGGTTTTCCATCTGAGCCAGGTCAAGCAGGAATTCAAATTGGGCAGAGGATGCACTGAGAACAGTCCTGAGGAGGACTTTGGGGTTCTGGTGGACAAAAAGCTGGACATCACTTGGCAGTGTGTACTTGCAGCCAACCGTGTCTTGTGCTGCATCTAAAACAGTGTGGCCAGCAGGGTGAGCGAAGGGATTCTTTCCTTCTTCTCGGTTCTTGTGAGACACTGCCTGGAGTGCTGCATCCAGCTCTGAGGTCCCCAGCACAAAAAAGATGGCGATGTGTTGGAGTGAGTCCAGAGGAGGGCCACAAAAATGGTCAGAGAGCTGAATTACCTCTCCTGTGAGGAAAGGCTGTTCAGTCTGGAGAAGAGAAAGCTTCAGGAGACCTCATAGAAACCTTCCAGTACCTAAAGGGGACTACAAAAGAGCTGAAGAGGGATTTTTTCACAAGGGGATGTAGTGATAAGACTTAATGGATTTAACCTGAAAGAAGGTAGGTTTAGGTCAGATATAAGAAAGAAATTCTTTGCTGTGGTGATGGTGAGATACTGGAACAGGTTGCCCAGAGAAGCTGTTGACACATCACCCCTGGAAGCGCTCAAGACCTGGTTGGATGGTGCTTTGAGCAATCTGGTCTAGTGGAAAGTGTCTCTAGGGGCAGTTTGAACCAGGTGAGCTTTAAAATGTCTTCCAGCCCATATCATTCTATGATTCTGTGGAGCAAGACGAACTCTTACTTTGACTAATCAGATACTTATTTAGGAAGAGATATTAAGGAGAAGGAAAATGAGATATTGAATTTTTTAAAACACTGTCTAGGCCTGAAACAAAAATGTAGTCACCATATTTCGACATATTTCTTGTGTAATGACAGTGACATTCGCTAACTGTAGACTTGAGTAAATCAGATTTATTATACTATACTGGGAGAATAAGTGATCTCAGACACATAATTAAAATGCTTTCCTAATGTGCCTGCATTCAGAAAATGTTTCCTTTGAGAGCATGAGCAATTCCTTGCCAGATGAGATCAGACTTAAAAGCTATGATTAGATGAATTTAAGTACAATACCATTTCATTTTGGTAAACATGAATAAAAATGCTTCCTGAAGAATACAATTTAAAAATTACTCAGGTTCTTAACAGTTTTATGGAAAAATGTTCTTTTCCAATATAAGAGTAGAGAAAAGTTGTTTATTTACAAATTACTCTACGCATGTATTTTTTCAGAATGTCAAAATCAGCTTTGTTTGAAGATGGTTGGTGATGTGGGACTAATCTTTTTTTTTTCCAAAAAACAAAATGTTTCTTCAAAAGGTCTCAGATGGATTTTAAAATATGTTACTGAGCTGTAAGTTAAGGTACAAAACTGAAGAGCATTTCTAAGTATTATTCTATGTTATTAAAGACTTAACTCTACTGAGTAGATGCAAAAGGTCCATAAGAGACTTTAGTTTTAAATTAAGTATTTTCCTTGTTAGAGGAACACCTTTTAAGCTATAAACTATTATTTCAGGTATCCCAAATGGAACTGAATATACAGAAGAGAGAAATTCCTAAATAAATTTTTACTTAAGAGATGTACTTATTTCCTGTTTATATTTAGTTTTTTAAAGTGCAACTTCAGTGGCAATTAAGCCCTGAGAGTACTTTGAGTAATAAAAGAGATTTTTAGCATGTGTCTTTCATTTTATCATTTAGAGATAATTGCAAGTATTAGTTGCCTGGGGGTTTGGATTGTTTTAGTGATCCTCCTGTAAACTGCCACTGGTTTCTTTCTTTTTCTAATTTCTCCTTAGATCAACAAGCCTCCAAGAATCACTATTGCAGTAACAACACCAGAGCTGCTGCAATAGAGGGGCTGCCTCTCATGAAAGTGTCAAGGTTTTAGAACAGTTTCAACTGGTCATGAAATTCTATCTTTAAAAAAAAAGGATAATCATTGCCACAGTGCAAAGACCAGTAATTGTCAAAGACCAAAAGCCACTGAGGCACTGGCAGACAGGACTGGAGAGTTATTACAAGAAAGTAATGGGAGTCAACTGGCAGAGACAAGGAAGAAGCAGAGGTTCTTCAACAACTGCTAAAAGATCCACCAAGAGCAGCCCTTTGGCTGCTCAGGCCAGTTCAGGCACCTCTGAGAACAAGTAATGTAGCAACTTTCCCCTCTTTTTTTTTAAGCCCAGGTGCTCTAGCTTAAAAAAAAAAAAAAAAAGGTGATGTTCTTATTTAAATACCCTTAAGGAGAAAGAATGTAACATCTGATAGTAAAATACATATATATAATTTCAGAAGTGAAGCAACTATGAAAACATGTTAGATTACATATGTAATGTTTCTGAAGAGAATGTAGAAAAACATTGATGCAAAAATAGGTCTTTGTGATATTGCTTAGACTGTATACTTTTCTTTTTTGCTTGTGCTTTCCTAAGTTAAATATTTTTATTTGTCTTAAGTACACTTTTTCCAAAAAACCCCAACACATTAAGCCATATAAAACATAAAAAATCTGCATCTTAAATAAAGTAAAATTGCAGTGTTTTTCTAAAACCTAAAAATCTAAAATCTTTTTTATTTCACTGATCTCTGTAATGTTCAAGCATCATCAAACACTGCATTGAAGAATATTTTGCTTAATATAAGATGCAATCTGAACTGCTTGGACAGTTGGAATTTGTAACTTTGATTTACAGCTTTGATTTTACTACTTTCATTTTGTCTTTTTTAAATATAAGTTTGTATTTATGAAGGTAAGAAATGAACTGGAAACTATTAACCTCTCTGGTAATTCTTAGTTCTTCTAAAAATTTGCTTCCTAATCCAGGAAAATGAAAGTACCTTTGTGGACAGGCATTAAAGTAGTGATGAATTAACAGACAATTAGCAGGCAGATGATTGCATGCCTGATCAGAAAATGATCCATGACTGAAGCTTTGAATGAATCAGTAATACTGCAAGTACTAATGACCTGACACTGCCTCATCAGAAACTCCATAAAAATTATATATCCACACATGTATATACACTTTCTATATATCTATGTTTGTGTATTTATTTTAACATATATAATTCTCTAAATCAAGAGAAAAATTAGAAGCTATATGCAGATACTTCCCTCCTACCAAAAATTAAGAATTTAGGAAATAAAATGACCTTTTTTATAAATATTTTAACTTTTTTATGCATAATCTATGGCATTTTAGCAACCAGTTTTTGAATCATTGCCAGACAGATATCTTTGCAACAATGTTCCAAAAATCACATGTGCAATTTAAGTTAATTGTTGCTATCTGAGAAAGAAGGCAATTAACATTAAAAGAGTTTTTTATCATAAAAGAGTCTATGGTTGTTCAAAGCAAAACATTTTTTCTGGAGTTTAATCCATCTAATTTCATTCCCTTTCTCTAGTCTCTTAAGAGGGCAGAATTATACTGAGACAAGTGGAAAACCTGAAGAAAGTGAGGATTATGCCTAATCACCATATTTCAGGATGACTTTCTTTTCCTTCTTTTGACTTAAAATCGAAATACTCATGAAAGTTGCAACAGCTTTAACAGAAAAAAAAAAATCAGGCACTTCAAGACTATCCCCAGCAGTCTAGACAGTCTGTACTGAAGTCTGCTCAGACAGGGAAATAAAAACAGGGTTTGGGTTTCCTGGAGTTCTTCAGTAGCAGCCTTAGCTGCCAGAGTGCTTGTTAAAATAGCAGTGAAATCAAGTATCTATCTTTACTTCGAGTGTGGTGAGAAATTTGCTTCCTCTTTTACTTAAAAGTCCTTCAAATTGGCAGCAAAGTTTTACTTCAGGATGAATATAAACTATAGTACCTGTGAAAATATTTTTGATGCTCCTTATTTGCACAAGAGTATGCCAGTCTTGTGTCAGACATGAAAAGGATAGGGAGGACATCAGGGGAAGACTATCTAGGTAACCTCAGGTAACAGAGCAAAAAGCAGAAATGGCAAAGAATATTTCCATAACTGTTAGGTCAATGAGGAAATATCTCAATATCTCATCAATAGACAACTGAGTTTAGTTCAAAGATGCTGAGTTTTTATGAGATGAGATGAGATGAGATGAAGCCTTCAATTAAGTTCCTAGCTCCTGACATCCTCTGGTTGAAGTAGAAGCCACTGTTGAAAGATTGATGGGTCAGAATCTATTTCATGAACCAATCTGCAGATAAAACCATTTATTGACATCACTCAGTATGAAGACATACACTGGTTGAACTGGTTTCTTGAGGTTCACCTTCACCTGTTGAACATCAAGTGCTTCTGAACACTGAGCAGACACATTTCACAGTATGTCTGTTCCCAGTTGCTCAGTTTTACAAATATGAAGACCATTTTCACCTCCACTAAGGATGTTCCCTTAGCGCACTCAGAGCACACATGTGACACTACAAACAGGGGTTTGGAGACATATAAAAGGCCACTGCCATGTTTGTTTCCACTCAAACAATTTTCTTGTGTCTGCTAGCCCTCTGCTGTCCATTGATATGAATTATATTGGGTTTGTAATACTCATCTTAGATTTATTTTTCATAAAACACTTGTTTTTGTTTATTGGACTACCCTGTTTACATTTCTCCTTGTTTAAACTTTTTTTAAACAGGTCTTCCAGTCCTATTTTACTTATTCCTTCATTGGCATTATCACTATATTTGCATCAGATATGCTAATATTTCCTTTTTTTTTCCCTAGGACTTTAATTGATTAACTTCTCAAATGGAGTTTACTGTCAGCTGTTTTAACAATAGAAGACTATTTACTCTGTTAAGATTTCTTTCCAATCTCCACTGAAAGGTATAATTTTAAGTTTATGATTAAATAAGTTGAAATTTCTGAGATGATACTTGTGATGATGTCAAGATATCAAACCTCAGAAAAGAACTTCCTCCATGTTATGAGTCTTTTCTGCATGTATAAAACAGACACATTTATTTTGCAAGACAGCTAAGATAGGTCCTTATGCTAAACTGTAAAGCAGTTACCCACTTCCCCTGAGTATAACAAAAAAGTACATGAAAAATTTAAACATTGCATCCATAAAACTGAATTTCTGTATCATCCTAACAATTTGTTTATCACAAAATCTTTTCTTTTTTTCATTCCATGTTTGTTGTTTTGCATAAATATATATTGATCTCCTGCTTTTAAACTGGTCGTCAACAGTTAAGTATTTATATTCTGTTAATTTTTATTAAAAACACTCTGCACATTTATTGCTTACATTATCACTCAAAGTATTACAATATATTTGAAGTCTATGTGTTTGTTTGTCACTGCAAAAACAGTTCTTCCCTGTTAACATCAAGAAAGAGTGATGCTTAATAAATAAAGGAATATTAAGATTGAAAGCAGGAAAAAGACAAGTGTGTTGGAAACTTCAGAAGAATGATGGAACCCAAAATTCAGACCTTATCCTGGCCTCCCAGAGAAAGCAAAATAAATATTTCATGGACAGCTTTGCACCAGTGGAAATAATCATTGTCAGCCTAGAACAAAGAAAACGGTTTTCAGGCTACCATGGTGATGAAGTAAAACATGACTTTATGTTAGATATACAGGAGTCAACTTCATTAATTTTTAAAGATTAAGTTCTGCTTCACAAGTGCATTCAATGTTACCACTGCAGAGTTTAATGCTAAAATACACCATTGTTCCCTGCAAGAAACTGTTATTCCCATTTGTTCAGTAGTTAACATTTTCTTTTAAAAGATTTATGTGCTGATACTTATCCATTGCAAGCTGTCCCTACGGTAAGAGGGCAAAACAGATGACTTTAGTTAACTACAGAGTAAAACAGCACTCTGGTGGCCTCAGTATCTGCTCTCTTTTAGTTTGATGACCAACTTTCTTCTATCTGTGCTCTCCTGCATGCGTAATCAACACAGATATGCACAAAGTGAGCATTCTTCTCAAAAATCTGCCAAAAAAAGCCAAAGCTGCTGCATGATGAACTAGTGCTGGTGGAGAGCTGCAAGGTTCTGATTTTGTTGAACATTGTCTAAAATTTAGCAAGGTATAGTAGCAACAAAAATTATTTCAGGCTGAGCTTGAATAGCTGAGAAGACTTAAAGACAGCTGCAGAGTGACAGGAAGTCTCATTATTACTGGAGATACCTGGAGGAGGCAAAAGGAAAATGCCTTTTTGCCAAGGACCCTGAAGCTGATGTTCCTAAGGATATTAGGGCTCTTTGCAAGAGTCAAACTCAGTAAAAGGCTTCCTCTGTTGCTCAAGCATGGAGATCCAGAAGCTAAGTTCTCACTTTTGCTTTCACTTGAAAGGATTTGAGGCAGAGGCAGCTGTTAAACTTTGTAGGCATGTGACCCTCTCCAAGAAGCTATGAACCGCAGAACATGAATTAGAAAATGAAAAGTGACCTTGGTGGTGACATAAGATTGAAGTGAGTGTTCAGAGAAGGCACTGAAATCCAAACAGACACAGAACAAAATTCTCTATGCAGTGAGAATAATCAGCAGTGCGCTCTGATTCAGCAGGCTGCTTGGGCAGTACTGAAATGGAAATGGCTGTGCTGCTTCTTTGTAGTGTAAGCACTGAGCAGCAGTAGGCAGGGATTATAGCATAAAGGGAAAACTTACTGCCTCATGGGGTAGGACACAAGCATGTAGGGTATTCGCTTTGAAATATTTGTATTACTATATCTAATGAAAGATTTGGTCTTGCAAGGTGCTGGAATCAGAGGACAGGAGCCATGCCAGAATATAAGCTGCAAAAGACTTTTGATACATATCTACAAAGTCAGAAATAAGGATGAGTTTCTTTGGTAAATTTTGGCAAAATCCTACCAGCTATATTCAATTTCTACTGAGATAAATTTGTTTCCATTACAATCTAAGGTCTTCATTACCTTTGAAAATAAGTACCCATCTTCCAACTAACTCCCCAAACACAGTTTATCAGATTTTTGGAAACCTTCCCAGTAACATACGTAGAAAATGCACAATACTTTTGAAAGAACTAATCCATATAACACTAAGTAATAATCATGTAGGAAGTCTGGTTCCTTGCCTGTGGGTATTCAACATCTGAATTGATGTAAACAGACAAGGAAAAAGAAATGGCGCTCCAGAAAAGCAAACTGGAGCAATTAAATTCAAGGTGCATACACTACAAGGAATTCACCTAGAAACATGACATAAAGCATAAACATCATACTGATGAAATTCCAGAAATACCAACAAAACATGCCTGCAGCAGTGTGTCCATCTCATTTGTATATCCTGATAAAATCACATAGTGATTCACATAGTGATTAGAGGATTTGAACCTATGCTTTTAAATCTTTTTGTATTACAGGAATGAGAACTTTCAATTATGCATCCATCTGTGTCTTACTGTACTAGACAATGAATATATAGTCTCAAAATGCTTTTTACAGACAAAAAGTACAACTAGATTTGCAGTGTGTGTGCAAGGATGAAGTTCACCCTTAGGCAATGAGCCATATAAAAAGTTAAAAATCATTTAAGTCTTGTTTAAGACTGAAATGTTTTGCAGTTTATAGGAGTTTTTTTCAGTGGACAATTGCCTGGAGAAGCTGAAATTCACCCTAACACATACTCAGGGGCATCATTTCTTTGATTTTGTCCACATTTTTCCCGTACAGTTTTCCCCCCTTTTTCTTACAAAATTATCCTGTATTAAAGTAATGATTGGGATGGCTTTAGAGCACCATTCAGAACAGGGCATAATGTCCACTGCTACATATCAAAGTGCTGGCATCTCAATTCCCTGACAGCACAATAAATAGAATCTAACCATCCCTTTTTGAGTACTACAGAGGTTTCTTCTTTAGAGCTTTAAAGTGTCCTGACATTCCATGATCAAGGCACCATATAAAAGAATTGAATATAATCCCAAATATAGAATTATAAATACAGTAAACAAAGCCCCTTCAGTTAAGTAACATGACCTGTGTAGGAGAAATACACTTTTATGTAATATATTAGATAGGAAAAAATAACAAAATCCAACACTCCTAAATGGCAGAAGAAGAAAACTTATTTTAAAAGGAATTAAGAATGGAATATGAATTTAAAGAGAAATATCTTTTCAAGGATCAGGACTGACTGCACAATAAAGTCTTTTGAAGGGAAAAAACAGGACAAAAAGGAAGAAAATCAAACCCAGGAAGTACTTACACTTAGTGTCTTATGTGAAATGTAACCAGTGAGGAACACTGGGTATTTCCAGAAGTGTGCAGTAATAGAAAAGGTCCCAAAAAGGCCGTCTAAACCTATCTAATCATGGGAGGAGTTCCTTTTGACAAGAAAGGCTCTTATGCTATTTTTAGCATCAGCCTCCTCTTACATGCTGGTGTTTTGCATTGTCACTGAATAGCAAGTTACCTGATGAAAAAATAAAAATAGCAAGAAGATGTAGAAATCAATATTTCACTATGCAATATTCATTGAACCTTGATGGGGGATCACAGTAAGGTAAAATATAGGTTAAATATACAGCAGTGCACATTTTCCTATAAAATATAAGGTCATTACCTTTGTGTATTAGAAATAAAAAGGTGGAGACCATTTCTAATTTTAAAACATCTTTTTTTGTGTACAAGGAAAGGAAAGTATTTTAATGTCATCAATGGCTTTTACAACAGATCTGCTTTCAATTAATGCCCATCACCCTTGAAGTTCGGCTTGCTCAAGTGGGACAGTAGAACATTGTGGGAATGGCAAAAGCCATAGGCTCTAATTTTTTTATCCAAAAAGCTGAGAAAGGCAATGTTTCTGCACATGTATACTCTTAAAACCAACTTGAGAAGAGAGTATCTTATGGGAGCTTCAAGAATGACTTAAACATCAAACTAAACTGTTCCACTGCAGAAAAAACACAGTTCTGCCTGCACATCAGTTGTGCCATTTCAGGGAAGAACTAAGCTAGAAATTTTCTATCAAAGTTCAAAGTTCTGCCTAAAATGGAGAGCTTAAAAAATTATGTCCTTTTAGAAGGACTTGCAAAGCAGGGTTTTTGTTAAAAGTGTGACAGTAAGTCAAAAAGTGCAAAATTGTTCATGTTGCTTCATAAGAAACTGTGAATTACTTTGCAGTACCTGGAGCATGTTGCCATTTCAGTGGTGCTAAATATAAGTTTCATTTGAGCGTTTCTCTTATGGCATTGCCTTTAAAGTATTTAATCCATTTGCATTAGATCTGAGTGGGAAAATGGGCAAATACTGTTTCATTTTCCATTGTTATGATTATATAATTCGGTATTGTTTCGCTGATGCCACACAGTTTCATCAGCTCACTCAAAGCAGCAAAATCTGTTGTTGTAAGGGGGAGTTTGGGACTTTTCTTTTTAATTTATTTCATGTGTCTTAAAAAAAACTCTAGAAGTGATTACAATTTTAATGAGTTTCATTTTCTTTTCCTAGCTCTAGTTAGAGCTAGAGAATTCCTTCCTACTTTTCTTGTCTAGTCCTATCAGGTTGTTGCAGTTTAACCCAGCCAAAAAATAAGTACCATGCAGCTGATCTTTCACATCCTCCGCCTGACCTCAGTGGGGAAGAGAATCAAAGTAAAAAAAGTAAACCTTGAGATAAGAATGGATTAATAATAGAAGCAAAATACAGCACCACCACCACCAATGATAATATAGCAACAATAATAATAATGAGTGTTAAAGATAATATTTGGCATAGCAATAATTGTAATGTAAAAGAGAGAGAAATACCACCTGCAACAAACAAGCAATGCACAATGCCATTCCTCACCATATGCTGACTGATGCCCAGCCTGTCTCCAGGCAGCAAGCTGCAGTTTAAGCCAACAGCCCAGTTTATATGGGGTGGCATGACATTCTCTGGTATGGGATTTCCCTCTGGCCAGTTTGGGTCAGTTGTCCTGGCCATGCTCCCTCCCAGCTTCTTGTGCACCTGCTCACTGGCAGAGCATGGGAAACTGAAAAGTCCTTGACTCAAGGTAAACACTGCTCAGCAACAACTGAAACATCAGTGTGTTATCAACATTGTTCTCATACTAAATCCAAAACACAACACTTTATCAGGTACTAAGAGAAAAATTTACTTTTTCTGAGAGGTAACAAATACAGAGAGCTTTAATATGAGAATAGTAAAATACTAAATAATTAATTAATTTCTTTACTGTAGTTATTTTGACTACCTTGACTCACTGCAGACTACTCAAGAGTCTTCAAAAACCAGCACAAAACCCCTAAACCCCTAAACCCCTACCAATGACAACAGCTTTCAGCACAAATGAGTCAAACTGAGGGGGCAATGCAATGAGATCTTCCTGAGCTCAAGTGTTGCTTTGAAGTCTAAATTCAACTGGAAATTCCATATTATATTTGCTTTGCTTATTAGTTCATAGGAAAAAGCCTCAGGTTTGAAATTGTATCTTCCTGCAATTATTGCTACTTTTTTTTTAATCTAAAGAACTTCTATACCTTCACTATAAACAGTAATTCCTGACAGCCAGAATTATAATTTAAGTTCTTTTAAAGAGGTTAAATGAATCAACATCAAACATTCACTTGAAAACCTAATGACCTAATTTCTTTTAATATATGTCTTGTACATATATTTTTAAATGACATAATTTGCATTGTAATAGAATAACATTTTATCACAGTAACCCACAGCAATAACCATAAGAAGAACAACTCCTGAAGATGCAGTAAACCAATTTATCTACCAAGATAAGCTGAAGGTTCCTACCAGAGAAGTTCAATAATATTAGAGAAATTAATTTCCCTCAGATATTCCAGATATGATCAGAGAAGGAATTAGAAGACGTGTGTGTGTGTCATAAGCAATACTTTTTAACAGTCTGGAGGTGACTAATCTGAAGGGAACTCTATTCTTTTTTTGCCAGTAAAGTAAAAGGCTGTGTTTTGAAGAAATACTTCAAGTATTTTATACTTTACATGCCCCTTCTGCTACACAACTGTAGTTGGTAATTACAAAGAAACTAAAAAGAGGTTTGAAAATTTATTCTTCCAAATATGCCTATGCTTACTATCTAACCATACTTCACAGAATCACAGAACGCTGAGGGTTGGAAGGGACTTTTTCCCAGAAACAATACTTGCACTTCATCGTTAACTGAATATTCCCATTAAATATTGCTATGTATCTTGTACAAAGGTTGGGATTTTGCAAAGAATATTTCTGTATTGGTGAAAGATTTATAAAAACTCATTTCTTTTCTCTTTTTTTTCCTCTGGTTCTTCTGCACTATGGCATAGATATATAAAACATATGTACTGTTCAATCTGATTTACAGTGAAAAGATGGTATCTGCATATTGAAGTCTTCCCCTGTGGAATAACTCAAAGAGTCTCTGTTTACATCTCTACTATCCTTTTGTTAAATCATTTGGGAAAAGCACTTGTATATATGAATAGAAGAAGGATTAAATACCATATTATACTTTTAACTTCAATTGCATAAAAAAATCTTCAAAAAGTCAGCATAGTCCAAAATAACACCCAAAATAATTAAGTTCTCATGGGGAGAACTTATTTTCTTAACAAGGCCAGCAAACGAAGCTGATTTGTAATAAAATCTTAATCAAGCACTGATTGCATTGGGAGAATTATTTTCTGGCCAGTACTGCCTCCTGGCACACTGAGGAAGATATTTCATACATATTATAAAAACCTAATATATGAGTCAGGACTCCCTTTCCAATGTGGTCAGATAATCAGCAACAGAGGTGGAGAAATATTAAAAAGAAATGGTATGGGGAGGAGAGTTCTCATTTATATTGGCTTTTTGTCTAGTAAAAATGACAAAATTTTGCTGTGCTTTTTCAATTGTGGAGAAAAATTCATACCTAAAACCATAGCTCCAAATACTTAAAGGTCTGTCTTCTACCTACCACATAAAGCTTCTTAAGAAAGAAAAAATCTATCAACTCTTTTTCTCCCATGTTTTCTTTCTCTTCATAACAGTTTTGCATCCAGTCCCAAACTTCCTCTCTTTCTTTACCAAGAAAGTGAGTTATAGTAGGGCTGACACTTCAGAGGACTCCAAGCTCCTCCGCTTTTCTTCATGTTTTTCTTTAGAACAGCAAGCATCATCTGTATCTGTTACTGTTACTGTGCTAATCATCGAAGAAAGAAGGCAATTTCTACGTTTTTTTTAATGTTAAAAAATTCAGTATGTATCAGTAGGCCATGACTGAAGAATTTATTTTCCTTCATGGCTGAAACCTTATTTCCCCAGTCCATTGAAAAACCCTGGCTTTTTGTTCCCATGGATGGCTCAGCCTACAGGCTAATCATTTCAGATCATGTGACATGATTTGAAAGAAAAACATTGGGCAATAATCCAGCATCACGCATCTTAATTGTACATTCTTTAACAAATAGGATTTACAATTCACATAAATGTTTTCTGGCAAATGTTGCAGTTATTTTTGAATGTCAGGCTCATGATAGTTGAAATCTATGGAATATATTATTTGCTCTGGAAAAGATTTTTTTTCAAAATAGATGCAACAGCTGGATTTATAGCCAAAAACCCCAACAAAACACTACAGGCTTTTCCACACCCATGCTGTTAACTTCCACAGTGTGTACAGTAAACTTATTATGCTGTGCCAGACAATGTGTTCAGTGCTATATTTATATTTCAGTTATTACCATAAATATGAAAGAGTCTGACACTGGTTTTATTATGAATTACATATTTGCAATAAATAAAAATATTTCCTCAGTGTTGCCTGTGTATGCTCCACATCTATTAATGCCTAACCAAAATGTTTCCCTATGGTGTTTCTGTATTTTTATCTTATCAAAAATATGTTCCATTGTATAACTTGCATGCTTTTTTACTCCAAACCAGAGGTTGGCCTGATTTAGGCCACTGAGGAAAGCCATAATAGTGACTTTTCCATTACATTTAAGCATTATTTTTTCTGTTAGTGGCTTTCTTGACATGCATTTAATTTGTGTGTCTTTTCCTGAACATTGGTTGCTGCAGTACTTTTTATCTTTTTGTGGGTTAAACAGGCATTTCTGTATTGAGGGTACTCTCAAGCCAAAAAAACCCACAAAACCTTCTGTGGTAGCATTCCAATATCCAAATAAAATCATGGCAAAAGGCACTCTCTGCTTTCAAAAAGCATGCCAAGATATAGCCACTGAAGAAATCCATAGAGAAATAAGGCACAGACATAAAATTATTTCCTGAGCTACAGAATATCTGGAAAGATAAAAGGAAAATACCACCAGCACTCTGTAAGGCCCAAAGAAATATCAGAGCATGACACAAAGAGCAAATCTGCATGTTCCATGGATTATGCACAATAGTTAGTTGAGTTCCCACTAGAAGTTGGGTAAACTAATATTTGAATGAGTACATAAGGTTAGGATTGTCAGCAGCCCTCTGAGTGGATCTAAAGGCAGAGTTTGTGTTTGACATTCTTGTTGTATTACTCAATTAACCTGAAGAAAATGCATTTGGATTTAGTAGAACCCTAATGGTCCAAAACAGAACTGATTCTTAAGGGGATTTTCTGTGATGAGCATCAGGCAGGCATAAAAACCAGGTAAATGGTTCTTTATATTAGCACATTATTTCAATCTGGAATTAGCACATTATTTCTATCTGAAGCATAACTGTGTCACTTCTCTCTTCAAATCTGTAGTTTTAGACAAGAATCTAGACACAATTTCCTAAAAAGCTTGGTACATTTAACAAATGTTTGTAAGGCATCTGAATTTCTCAGAAATTTATTTTTAAGCAGTTGTATATTTCCCCTGTCTCCTTTCCTGGCCATTTTAGGCACCTGTAGAGGTTCTACTATTTAAATAACATCATATAAACAGTTCATCCTAACATTTAATAACAAGAAGTCTTTTCTAATCTTCTGCCTCTAAATGAACTTCTTTTGGAGCTGGTCACATACATCTCAGCATCATTGTGTGAGATGCTTTCTTTCTGTATCTTCTTTAAGACAACATTTTATTTCCTACTTATAGAAGCAGACTTCTAAGGATGGGAAAGGAAAAATAAGGAGTTTCAGCATAAAATGAAATTTATATTGTGTATGCATCATGTTTGTACTTTTCCCTTAACCTAAACCATTTCTGACCAGAACCACTAAGCACTAGAAGGTTACTTTTCTGTTTATACAGCTATTCTGCTTCACTGCCATTCAGCTGCTCTTCTCCTGGAGGTGGTCAAGTTTTGCCTGCATCAGTCTTCCCATTTTGTCTTTTCCTATGCCACTCAGCCTTGCTTGCCTTAGCTTTGTTTTCCTCTTGCATTGCCTGCAATACCTCTAGCATTCAACTTTTGCACCAGTATCTGAAGCAGCCATGTAAAAGCTGCATCTTTGTGTCCAGAAGAACAACAAACTCAATGGGCAATTGTAATAAACAAAAGACTTGATTCTACTGGCTTTTTCCTTTTTGTTTTTGAGTTTTAAATAAATGCATTTGTTTACATTTCTCCCAGTCCTTTAATTAATATTTTGAGACTTGCCATGGCAAAGATAAAATACTAAACGTAAACAAGAATTTTTGCTCAGTGAATGAGAACACAGTTGGCTAGACGCACCTCTGGCACTAGGAAGTGCTCATACAGACTGACTGAACTCAGGCTCATGTTTTGCTCTCATAATTTCTGTCATGGACTAAATAATAGTTTAAACACCTTCTGTGGAGATGTGTGAAGTTTTACTCCTTATTTTCTTTTTTTCCCTTTCTGAGCTGGTCCTTTAATTACCAGCTCTGAACTCCAAAGCATTTATCTACTGATACTTATTCTATGAACTCACCTTTGCTGTGTTATCTGTGCCTTATTAATTTTGAAGTGAAGCTTTTTTGGGCCAGAATCTGAACCTTCCACTTCTATATTTTTATGCCTAGCAGAATGGGACCTGATTTTTATTAGTATTTATTGGAATGGGAAACAATTACTTCTTATTTGGGATGAAGTTAGCCAAAATACTCCCATCTAAAGCTTGTAAGATGTAAGTGAATAATCATTTTAAAACAAGCTATGTGCAGTGATGGTGTATGTTGCAAATAACACTGAGGCCTATGCACTGTATACTTTAATATTCTTATTTCCTATAGGCAGCTATTGAGACAAAGAAAGTTCAAGTTTTGAATAATTAGGATTAAGGAACATGGAATCCTCATTCTCAGAGATATCTCATCTACCACTGAAGTCTGTAGATTGCTTATTTATTTCTCATGTGTAATCCTTATGTATGTACATAGTTTACTCTGAAACATCAGAGGATTCCTTCTGTCTAAAATAAATTTTCTCAGGAGTTAATAAATATTATAATTCACTACAGCTTTTCTCATGATCTGTCTCACAATGAAAAAAAATTGTTCCAATCAACTGAGTACAAATAAATATTTTATCACACCTCTAGTATCCAAGACTACATCTGAAATGATATTGCACTTCCACAACACAGGAAATTACATTTAAAATCTACTAGCTTTATGGAATGGGGAAAATGAAAAAAGGTATCACTGGAACAAGCAAATTAATTTGCATTTTCATGTTATCAATTCAGTAACATTTTGCTTTATTCAAACCCCATACATTTTCATTCTGCAAGACTATATTTTTCTCTCAACAAGTCCTAATGGTCCCTAAGGGGCCACAGAGATGATCAAAGAACTGGGCAGCCTGCCATATGATGAAAGGCTGAGAGAACTGCATTTTTACAGCCTGGAGCTTAGGGAAGACCTTGCCACTCTATTCCGATATTTAAAGGGTGGCTACAAAGCAGATGGAGACTTCATTTTCACCAGGAGTCACATGGAAAAGACAAGGGGTAATGGCTACAAGCTTCTCCTGGGGAGTTTCCAACTGGACACAAAAGAAATATGACACAATTTCACAATGAAAACAATCAGCCACTGGAATAATCTCCACATAGAAGTGGTATATTCCCCAACACTGGACATCTTAAAGATCCAGCCAGACAAGGTGCTGGGTCATCTTGCCTAGACTGTGCTTTTGTTAAGAAATTTTGGACCAAGTGATGCTTGAAGTCCCTTCCAACTTAGTATTTCATTACAATTTGATGATGATGATGATGATTGATGGTTTATCTGCTAGTTTTCTATTAATCTCTATACAAGACTCTAAGACAGAACATATTCCTTTCTCTTAGTCTCCATAAAACTTAATCAAATTTTAAGGTAATGAAGAATGCTATCCAATATCCATAAATCATGGACATTTCACTAATTGCCCTTAGCTCACAGCACAGAAAAAAATGACAATGTGTACAAAAGGGCCATCTCTAAAAGAAAGGCTATTATCCAAGTTTTTCCTGTGTGCTGGACCTCAATTAGCCCTTTCTGATATTTAATCTTACTCTAGTCTCAAAAACCCATACAGAATGATCATAGTGGATTGCATTTCTGTGACAGCACCTGTCACAAGGATTATAGAATAAGTGAAAGTCACAGTCCAGGGGTTATAAAGACTTGACTTTTCCTGACCACATATTGAGGACAGGCTCAGTTTGTTAAAGAGTAGAGGGATTTTTTTTTTTACTTTGCTTTGAAATGAAATTTTATTTTTTTTTCAAAAGAGAAATCTAAGAGGGCATTTTCATTTTCCATTCCCTCTTTTCAAGACTGTGAAACATCACATGGAAAGGAATATGGAAAGAGGGAGTATCTGTGCTTATTTTGTTAAAAAGTTGAGGGATCTACTAAAAGAGCAGACCTACATGTGTGAGTTGCAAACATTTTGGCATCTTTTATTTCTGTCTGGTAAAAAGAAGGAACAAAAAATCTTCTATTATAAATCTTAGCTAAATTACATAGTTCCTTTATTTGGAAATTACACAAGCACTGTTGAGAAATAAGGTTCATCTGTTATGGATGTGTTAACAAAAGCTAAAATATATTTTCTCTAGTTGTATGTATTGGTAAATGATCTATATACATAGACATAACAGCATTCACAATGATGAACTGTGAACAAAACTATTACCTATAACTTCAGAGTTAACTAGGATGTTTAAAATCATTGCAAACAGATTAAAATTTAGAATCACTAGAGAAATACATTTTCTGGAATAATGCATTTTTCAACTACCTTTAACTTTTAGAACATGATTTAAGGAAAATATAACTAGAAATCAGGATGTTCGACAAGAAAAACAAACCAAACATCTTCTTTGTCATACCTAAGATCATGATCCAGAATAACATGAGAGTTATTGACTAAAATTTCGGCTGCTTGTGTCATAGCTACGCATAGATTTCAATGAAAAATATTTCATGTTTAATTACTTATATGCATCAATATAGTCATATATCTTCCTTTTGCTGAAGAGAAAACAGATCTGGCTACAGTATCTTGTTAAAATAATAACAACCTAGATGTCTAATTTGTTACCTTAATTATGTTTACATCCCATAATTCAATTACCATTCTATCTCAGTTAACAACAAAGTATTTAAAGCATAAAAATAAGCTGGTGTTTTTTAAATAACCAATTCTGATGAACAGCTTGTATAGACTATCAAATTACATTTAACTGCTTATGTATAGATTTTTTTCCCCTGTTCCCCGGAGTACAATCAGGGCACCTGACATGCATTAGAAAATATATCTACTGACATGAAATAGACAAATCTATGCTCATTTAGGGAGAGAAAGTATAGACTAATAAAGCAAACATCCATCATTTATACAATCTTCTGAGAACACATCTCTTGAAGTTCAGTTCAACACATAAAGCATTAGACTTCTTCCCACAGACATATTTTAATCTGGAGGTCAAAAGTTTTCTGTTCTTGCTACAAGTTTCTGATCCCCCAAAAGTGTCTCCACTGTTACTAGAACAGTCCTTACCTGTAAAAACTGAGAAAAGTTTGTCATGTTTTGAAAGTGTTTATGGTACGGATGTTTGAGAAAATTATTTTACATTTTGTGTGATAAAAAAGAATCATAAAAAAGAAAAAGTGTTATAAGTGCTGTGGTAAGATACAAATGCAGGACAAACTCTATAAAAAAGACACCAAAGGTGGTAGATCAGAGTTACATTCTGCATAGCTATGAAATTAAATAGTCTGAAATAGTATTGAAAAAGCTTTCTTTAAAAGAGAGTTTTGGCATCTCAAGAAATTGCTTCCATACATGTGATCTTGTTTTGTTTGCTTGTTAAATCCAGATGTCTTAGTTTAAGTTTGACCTGTAACTCCACATAGACAATTTCTTTTTTATTTTTTAGGTTTTTTGTTCCTTCCATTATTGCTTAGTGGGAAACAGTCCATAAGATTTATGTTTGCTTTTCTGCAAGTTAGATTCTGAGCTGACATTAGTACAACTGCACTATGGCTTATTGTAATATTTTACAGTGAACAATACTCATTAGAAAGAAACTTGATTTTTATTTTGTTTCTTTCTCCACCCCTGCAGCCATACTTTTCTATAATCCAATAGAAACCTTGGTATTATCACAGCATAATATAGGTGTAAGTGGGTGTTAACAGACTTCAGACGAAGCTATGCAAAGTTACGTGTTATGCAAAAGTAAACCATTACAGTTTTAATACAACCAAATTTAACCACTGAGATCTACTCAATTATCAAAAATTAGAGAGCAGTAAGAGAAATCATGCAGGTCTATCTGGCACTGTATTCTTGAAATTTGGCCTTAGGTGATTTAGATTTTTTTTAATCAATTCCTTTCAAACAGCTAAAAAAAAGCAGTTATATTTCAGAGCTGAGATTACTACATATAGAAATTCCTTACAATAGCTATGAAAGATCAACAGCATGGAATAGAATAAGAAATACCAGAAATTATCCCACATATTACATTTAAGAACACGTGAATGTACCGAAGCATTTCCATTTTGACAGATGTTAACTAGTTATGTTATGTAATGTTTCCATAGTGTGATATATTAAAATAACAATTGGTATATTATTTGAATGAAGTAGCATGCTGGCACTCTTTCACACCAGTGTCCTTTGAATTGATTAACTAAGCATAGGAGGACTAAAAATATCAAATAAACTTTAATCTGCGACAAATTCATTTTATTGGCAGTTAAATAGGACAGAAAGTTGAGGCTGACAAAGAAGGCACAACAACAGAACAGTGGAAAAATTCTGTAAAATAATGCTAGAATTGAAAGGGAAACTCCTGTGTTCATTATTTTCCTATGTTTATATTTTATTTGAGTTAATACAAAATTAAAAAAAAAAATTCAAAAGATTCCAAGAACCATCATTCTGTTTCTGAAGAGAAACTAAGGAGAAAAGTTTTTTTTTTCCAGTTTAGAAAAACTGGGGAGAGAAAAAAATTGTAATCTAAACTATTCTTTATCTTGGCTTGATTAATCCTTATTTTCTCATCAGATGGGGGGGAAACCTTCTTTTCTGATGACCTGACAAAGTTTGAAACTAATCTGAAATACATGACTTCCTAAATTTCAGAACTTCCAGAAAGTGCCCATCCACAACGTGAATCTAGCTCCTGGTTGAAAGGGCAATTTCTGTGAATGTCTCTAGCTGTGTAATACAGGGTAAAAAGTGCAGAGAATGGATGTGAAGAACTTAGGGATTCAGGATAAAAGCTGTAAAATGACCATGCTGTCCAGTATCCCTTTCTTGTGGAAGTGCACAATGTCTCACAAAACTGAAAAACAATTTTTCTTATTGAGCAGAAATTCTTATTCCCCTATATTTAATTTCACATTTAATCTGAATTGGTAAACAATTAAGACCTTGGTCTGGTAACTCAATTTTCTTAAGATAACTTGTTTATATCAAAGTCTTCAATTTGCAGAAGAAATTAAACATATATTCAAATGTGTTGTTCAATCAGCCCTTAATTTAGTGAAAGTTGTATTTATAAACGGATCTTGGAAAAATAAGATATATTTATTTGTATTACTTACATTTATTACCTGATAATCAGCAACATGAAGAAACTTAAATTTAATTAATTTTTACAAAATGGGTCAGCTTTAGAGACGCTTGTTAAACAGATACTCCCATTTCCCTGTAATTGTAGGCAGATGATGTATTTTGCAGTTCATCTATATAAAATGCAGAACAGGTATGGAAAAAAAGTCAACAGTATTCACCTTCTCCTGTTTCATCTTCATCAGATTTTCATTCCAAGTTAAACCAAAGAATTTTATACATAAAATAACCAAACAGTGTTTATTTTACTGAGGCGAAAAATCCAATTTACTTCAACAGGGATACTTAAACATAATGTAATGAACCATTTCTCATTCTATTCTTAACTGCTGAGTTTCCTATTTGGAGTCTATACATTCTTTGCCTTTGTTTTTTTTACACCCACCTTTCTCTCTAATTGTTTTATTGGCTATATGCTCTACTATTTAATATTTCTATATTCAAGAAAACATTACAAATGATATGTGAAAACCATTTAAATTACAGGTTTAGAAAGCAATATCCATGTCGCAGTTACAAGAATAAATTCTTGGAAGTGAAGCATCTAAAAAATACTATTAAAACCATGCATTAAAACATGCAAAGGCAACAGAAGGATTGAAACAAAGCTGTTGAATATTACTAGTTTCTGGGATTTTTTATGAAATATTTCAAAGGAAGGAAGTATGAATGATATGATACACTTGAGAGACCAGTATGCTAATTTTTTTTGGGAGGGGTACCTTGAATTTCCAGAAGAATGGCAAAACTCAGAAAATCTGCTTTATTAAAAGCTTACATAGCTTAAACAACTATATAAAGGGTGTAAATGCACAATTTTATTTGCTGGTGGGGTTATGATTCTCAGGCTTTAGTTAATATACTAAGTGATTTGCAGATGCAGAAGAGTTACATTATTTCAAATAATGACAGTGAATTGTGAGACAAAAGAAAACCAAAATCCCAACACAAAACCAGTGCACAGAATGAAACCTCTCCCCACCCCAACTTAGTACCCCTTCAACTGACCTGAAAGTAAGATTTAAATTTGCCTGTGACAGAAAGAATTCATATTACTTTTACACAACTTCTGCAGTTCATTTCTGCCTTGAAATAATTGGATCATGCTATTCTAAGGCCAAAATGTTTAACAGAACTTTTTAAGTTTTTACAGTACATTTTGTCCCAGAACTGTACACTTTCCCTGAATAGTTTCTCAGTCAAAAATCCAATTCCATCATCTAGATTACTATCTAAATAATCTTAGTTTTTTAGTTTGAAAATATGAACTGGAATCCAAGGTGAGTATATCTTTGGTTACCAAGTTTTCTTTTAGGAATGCAGTATAGAACTTAAACAAGAGGGCTTCCATGATCAGCATTCAGCCTGTACCTGTCCAGTAGTTTTTAGCAACAGTTTGGTTAAAAAAAAATAAAGACAAAATTCTATATCAGAAGCAGAACACTCTAAGAGAGTTTAGAAAGCAAATTATACCAAATTAATTAGTCCCATGAATTAAGTAGAATTTTTGTTTTGGCTATTGGTTTCAACAACAGCACCCACAGATACCATTACTAGTCTGCAACCCCTGATTTATTCAGTGTGAGAAAACATTCCATATTTATTTGAGCAAATGGAAAAAAATCTACAAAGACATATGCTGGAGCAGCCTATGAAGAGGTAGATCTTAACGTAACTAGAAAAGTGAACACATTTTAGGTCTTGAACAAGGTATTTGACATGTATATTTTTATGACTTTTTTTCCTTTTTCTTTCTTTCTTTTTTTTTTTTTTTTTTAAACTTTAAAATCACCTTAATTTTTCTTGGGAACTTATGTAAAGGCAGACATCCAACTTCATCAACCTCAAAGTTCTGGCATAATCAACATTTTTCAGAGTTTAAGAGGGGAAAAGCATTCTGAATGCTCAGGTGAGGCATGTGGGCATATTATGCAGCCAGACATATGGTCTTTCTACATCTTTGTGAGCTGGTGGGAGGCAGGCTGGTGCCAGTTCAGAACCCGTGGCAGAGAAGGTCCACATACATCCTCAGAGTCTTTCCCAAATTTCAACACGGTAATACAGCTCTCCCATTTTATGAGAGCTTGTAGTACTGTTTGGACATTCTACAATATTCCAGGCACTCAAACCATGGCTCTTGCCAGTCTGCCTTTCATCTACCTGACACCCTTTGCCATCCTGCTGCAGACTGCTTCCTGTGCACTTTCATTGCCACATCTGGGACCTCTTAATTTTCACTAGGGACACACTGATGACGTGACTTTGCCAGTGGAGTGCTGGATGACAGCCACCTACCCGTGGGGAATGCTGTAGGGCAGCTCAGGGGCTGGCAGTGACCTGGAGATCAGCACTGCTGCTGGGGGTCAGGGGGGCAGAGGGTCTGACAGGGGGTCCTGGGCTGTGGGCAGGGTGGAGTAGCCCAGGGGCTGGACAGGGCTGGGCAGAGCTGGCAGTGCCCTTGGGCCTGAGAATTGTTCTGGCACATAAATGCATTGCTGAATCAGAGCATTAACAAGAACATGTTGATAGAAATAGTAAAAGGGACCATGCAGCACCTTTCACTTTGCCGAACTGTTTAGTGAATGATTTAATTCCTGTTTGCATTTTTGGTTCCCTCTATGTTAACTAATTCTGTTTATAGAATAATTAGGCAATTACTTAATTGAAACAGAAACAAAATTCAGAGTATTTCTAAATGTGTAAATTATAATTAGTCTGCTTATTAAATTACATTTGCACAAATTATACCTCTTTATGTATAAAAGGAAACACAGCTGAAGGATTTAGTGTTTTAAAACAGCTGTGAGTGAGTATGTCAGAGGCTGTGTGCCAGGTAAAAGATTATCATTCAGGGCAAAAAGAACAAGTTAAAAAGGGTTGTCTTTCAAAAGGATTAAAAATAAGTAGATATTTCAGAGATTTGCAACTTTGAAAATGTCTGAGCAATTTTCCCATATCACATGCTCTGAAGGCAGCAGACTTTACTGTGTTGTAACAATTTTAACACAATAAAACCCAAAGCTGAGGGATTTTGGATAAGAATTCACTGCAGTATATCCAGTCATTATTATTCTTGTATCATATAGGACCAATTCAAATGACACAGATGCAAAAGAAAAGCAGTTAGCAAAGATCCTTTGCAAGTCAGATTTTCTGATTCACTACTGGTCATTTTCATTTTAACCAGGAATTCAAGTGAACTAAGGATCACAATAAATGATCCCTGGAAATCCTCATGGAATCCTGAAACATTAGATTTTGCATACAGTTTTGAATGAAAGAATTTTACAGTGGGCAAAACCTTAAAGCTGTCTTTTGATTACACGTATAAAGAGACCCGTGTGCATTTTATTGCCAAATGCATTTTGTCATTAAATATGCTCACAGGATTCTTACTTCCGAAAAGAATATCTGAATAAGTCATACAGAATTTCAAGTCTTGGCCATTTGGAGTATCTACAACGTGTTGAAAAAATGTTAGAAAAATTCAATAGCCACACAAAGTTAAGATGTAGAAATGAGAATTGGGAATTAAGAATTAAAAACCCTCCATGTAGCACATTCCTCGGACTAGCATTGCAATTTTTAGTTAAAAACATAAAGTTTTAGAAGCATTTCTAAAGTGTTTCAGAGCATTCAGTATGTATAAAGTCCTTATGGTAACTTATCACCACAATTACAAAGCTCTACTTTATTTTAATTTGCCTCAAATCACTTTACAGCTACTGGACACTGCTCTATCTTTCCTGTTTGAAGTATTGCCTCTAACTGTGGATGGTTTCTACCTATCTCTTATCTGTGTTGGTAATTATAGGATCAGGTCAAAATGTTACTGGAGAACAGGAAGGAGTATGTAGCTCTCAGCTTGCAGATCACTGCATAGTTCTTTACTTTAAAATATAATTTTTGCACATTTTAGCCTTGTATAGAGATATCCAACTAAATCAGTTAAGTCATGTTAGAATACAGATAATTTTCCCCTGCCCTTTAGTCCTGTGCCAAAAGAAATTAATGTGGCATGTCTAAAAGGGGCAGTCACTCAACAGAATGTTACACAGGAGCTGCATTTTTAAAAACTACATTATTGACGGATACAAAAATTTTTAAACTATTATTATGTTCTGAAATCGGTGTATTAATTAAATTGTTTTGGGAACTGCCCATAAGACTAATCCTAATTTTATAATGACACACAGTTTTCTATTAGAAAATCTCATGACAACCACTATGCCTTCACTTGTAAGTCAGATGGTATATTAGACAGACCATAGAACAAAATGGTGCATCTTTCCCCTTTGCATAACATAAATAAAACAAATACTTCTATAAAACAGTAGCTGACCAAACCCCTCATTGTTTCATGACTTGCTTCCAAGTTAAAGCTCTAAATGGAAATTGTCAAACTGGGCATCAAATAAAACAAATCAGAATTAGTAAGGTTTTACAGCCTCCCTGTACATGAGTGAGAAAGTGTCAAAGGCGGGTGATAATGACGAAATATTTTATTCTGCATCCTTGTTCTTAAACAGAATGTCACAAGAATCATATCTCCTGATTTTTTTTTTAGTGTCTGAGTAATTTTTTTTCATTAGCACTTTGATACAACACCAACACTTGTGAAGGATTGTCACTTATGCAAAAACTGCCCTGACTTTTAAATCTAAAATGTCTTAAGGTGAAATGAATTACACTGCTTTGTTACCAGCTTGAATTTCAAGGCACAAAATGACTTTAAGATACAATCAATCATAGCTGTTCCCTGTTATTGCTCAAAAAGTTTTTTTTTTTTCCTAAAGAAAAAATAATTTACTCATCCAGGTAAAATAATAATTAAAATTAATAGCCGAATAATATGTTTTGCAGTAATTTATATATTATCTGTTTTATTAACATAGAAGGTTTTCAAAGTAGGAGATGAATTAGGTTTTGTCCTCCAAATTTTGAGTAAAAACAGCTCAGTTCAAGCTTGTGTCACTTAAAATTTTAATCTTTTTACATATTGAAGACAGAATTCTTTCTGTCTCCATCTAAATATAGTTCTAGAGGTTGTGACATTACAGCAAATCTAACTTACTTGTACTGGTAGTTTTATACGTAAATTAATGCATGTACTCATACAGAATTATAGTATTAAAGAATCATTAACAAAACCAGTGATGGGCATTCCCCCTAGAATGTGGGATCCCTAATGAGCTATAATTTGGATTTTAAATGAGAATAAATTACCATGATAACAGTCCTTTGAACACAGGTTGTTTTTCGAATATATCTTCACTAGGCAGAATATAACTGGAAATTAATTAATCATTTCAGTGCAGAAAAACATCAAATGCATTGAAATAAAACTTGCATGACTGGCCCTTTAAATTTTAGTTTATTAGGATGGTTCTTTTGGAAAAAATATTTAGGATGATTTGTTTTAAATCTTTTTGTACATTTATTTGAAGAAGAAGATAAGGTTTACTTGTCTACCAACAAATCAAATATCCATTTACTTGGGAACTTTAGCATATATCATGAGGATAGTTACACTCAAAAGTGTACATCATGGATATGGGAAACTGACACAAAACAGCCAAATGAGATACCATGTACTATAAAGCAAAAAATGGTAAAAAGCAGCTTGAAACCGGACCTTTCAGTTTGATATTATAGGAGATTCAAGGAATGTGGCTGTATTTTTTGTGCTTTGTTCATTTATTTTCTTCCTGTCTTCTACCATCATAGTAAGTGTAGTGAGACAAAATCTGGTGGAATTTTTGAAGCTTATTGAATAAAGTACATTAAGTAGTTAAACATACTGAAGCATACTAAAAGTGAAAAATCACTGTTCATGCAATAGGCAAGAGAACCTCCTGTTGAGGTTATCTTTAAGAGAATTCTCATTAAGAACAAAGTTAATAATTACCCATGGCTAGAAAAATCCTCTTTTTATCAAGGGTTGGAAGAAATGCAATATTGCAGCAAGTAAAGAAAGAGGTATTGAAGAAACCATAACCATGAAGAAAAAGATTCAGCAATTATTAACCATATTGTCTGAAAACCTTCTATTTGTCTTCAGGATGTGAAGGTAATAATTTATGCAAACTTTTTGAAACATTTCTGTTCTCATGGGATGAATGTTTGGAACTTGGGTATAACTTAGAGGTACAAGGGCAAAGTGTTTCTAGTCTTGGCTATCTACAGCTTTCATTATCTGTTTAGAAGAAATGAAGACAGAACTTGGTGAAGACAGACACTAACTCTTCACAGTTCTGTACCTGACATCTAGCTCTTCAGGCATCTTGCACAGAAATGAGTTTGGATACTTCATATCCTCAGGGTAGATATGTTTTTTAGTGCTTCCCCTCATCCCCTTCGCTTCCCAGTTCCATTTTGTTTGGTGGACTTACTCTAAAGCTGAAACAGGGTATGTGTACTTTGGTGCTGTAAATTTGAACCAAGAATATGCTTTTCAAGTAAAACTAAATGTTCCCACTTCTCATGCCTTGATTTATATCACAGAGAAGTTGCAGATGACACAAACATGATTAATTCCAGGTGAAAATAAATTGAAAAATGTTCACCAGGAGCCACTTAATGTTCTTCAGTCAACTATGAACTTTCAGTCCTGGCTGTAAAGTCCACGCCCTTCTCCCATTCTCACCCAACCTTGCACAGTGCAAACACAGAGTCCTCTATCAATTGTTTCACTACACAGATCTGCCTTTGCTATGCCATTCTATTTGCTAATGTACTGCAGTCACACTAACCCACATACCTTGCTGAGAAGTGATCCTGGATCTAACAAATCAGTGTTGATCTTACCTTTTATTTCAGAAGTAAATATATGATACATCATGAATTTCAGAACTTCACAGCAAGCACTGGTAAAAGAGGTACCTTATTGTATAAACAGATAACCATGCTCAAGTAACCTTGTCAAGTCACTGAAAACACTATATAGACACAAGTATTTATACAAATATGCTAAATATGAAAGTGTGTAAAATAAAAAATATACACTAAAAAAACCTAACACCAATGCCTGTAATGACATGGGGAGCCTTTTAGCTAAGGCTTCCTTTACAGAATTTCCTCTTCATTTAGTTCTTCATAATTGTAGGAAGACATTTTGCCTATTGACTTTGAAATGGTCACTTTGAAAAGATAAAAAAACAAACAAACCCTTAATAAAACTTTCTCCAAATATTTTGGATCTGACTTGGGAGGTGAGATACCTCACAACAGGAAATATTTTAATTAATGGACATTAGCATCCCAAATTTGTGGAGACAACATATGAAAACTTTTAAATAAAAAAAAGAGATAATTCTGTGGGTAATAGCTTTTCAATACCTTTACTAGAAATAACGTCATATCTAGAAAGCTGGCCGTACCTGTGACTACACATCTACATCTTCATTATTTTTATTTCATGACATAACCATTTGCTTCCTACCACATGATATACGGTTCTAATATTTTATGTCTGAGGTGAACAACCTTAGAATTTGTATTTACTTCTCTACAGGCCTGCACAGACCCTTTGTCATGCTTTACCTGTTGATAACATCAGAAAGCTTGGAAAGTGTCAGCATATGATTCTTACTGTCACTTTTTCTGTGTGAGTTGGTATTCATAAGTAATTTACAACACAGTGAGATCCAGTTTTGAAATCTTAAAGTGATGGAATGATTAAGATTATTGTTTCCAACAATAAAGGAGAAAGACTTTTGTACTTCTTACTTTGTCTTGAACACAATATGAAATAAATCTATACTTCTTTCCTTTGAAATTAATTATCTAATACATTTTAAAGCTTTTTTTTAATCTTGCACATGTACCCAGGAGTACCAACCTTATTTGATTTGTAACTGCATTGAATTCTTATGTCTATATGTGTAAGTTTCATTTTTAAATCCATTTACTCTGAGCATCTGAAGGATTGGTTTCCTTTAGAAAAGCAACTTATACATAAGCTAATAAAATATGCTCTGAATATTCAGATGCTGACTTGAAATGGCAAGTAAAAGTGATAGGAGACTTCCATCTATGTTTGCAAAAGTTTCTCATTTTAATATTTCTTACAGAGTCTGTTCCTGATCATCAAGCTTTCTAGTTAGCATCAAATCCCAGGAGAAGACATGGTGTAGTTCTAATATGTTCATTACAGAGGTGTTATCCACAACATTAGTCAAAAAATATTCAGTAATAAGGCCTAGAAGAATTGACATACCTAATCACAATTATGCAGCTGCATTGTCCTAGGGGCAACAAGAAGCATGGCTGAGATGAAATGCAACATCCTCACTGGTTGGTAGGAGGGTCTCCTGTGCCCTACAGGAGTTGTCTCCATGTGACAGATTCTCATCATACCAGGGGTTGTGCTGAAGATCTGAAAAATGCAGCAGTGGAAAGCAGTAATTCCTCCCAAACACTGAGTGTTGTAATGAGACCAAATAGTTGTCCTTATGCAGAAAAAGTTCAGAAGACAATGTGATGCTGAATCCATAGGATAAAACAGAAAAAATAAAAAAGACTTTTATTGAAAAATACATATGAACATAAATCTGAATAAAAGTACATTTATGAGATGTGCTATATTTTTCTATGCCATTACAACAGATGTCTTCATCTTAGCTTGATTTCTGTATATTCTGAAGGAAAATTCACAGGCATTGCTCCTTTTAGAAGTGGCCTAAGAAGAAACTTGGAGGAGGAAAGTATAACAAAGGAAAAACAAAAGATACTGTATTGAAATAAAACTAGAACAAAGGACACAGATATGAACATTTGAAGACATACCTCTTGGGACAGCCTGTATGAAAAATTAAAGATAGTGTTTCTGAAATACACATATATGATAATTATGTAAATACTGGAACAAGTATCTACTTAACCAAACATTAACTACAAGCTCTGAATGAAATTGTCTGTGATTTCTGAATGTGCTTAATTCTTAAGCCCCCCAGAAATCTTTATAGGAACATGTCAATGATTAATTTATTATGCACCAATTTTTCTGTGCATTAGTTTGTAATTTTCCCAGCTGTTTTTTCTAGTTCTAAGAATCTATTATCTTTGATTTTCAAAGACTGCCTTTTTGGAATAATATCAGATGAGTCATATATGAGTTTTTCAAATCAAGACTTTATCTTCCCTTTAAATGACTTCTTCCAACTTCCCTACAATATTTAAGCTCTTTTATGGGGACAAAGTTTGACCTATTAAACACTATTCTTCAGCTTCCTAATGTTGGGACTTTGGCTGCAGATAATAATCCACATTCTTTTTTTTCACTTTGGGTCTTCTGTAATTGTATCTGTCAGAGATTTGATTTGTGGCCATCCAACATATTGTACTAAAATCTGCTGTTTCATGTCCACAGTGAACTTGATTTCTTTGATTATCAAGAAAGATGTTTGAAACATTTCTGGTTTTATAAACCTCAGGAAGTTTCATTTCATTTGAAGTAAACCCTTATGCAGAAGCCTTGAAAACTTACGAAGAGATGTATTTTCTCAAAAAGAAATTAAGAATTTTGTAGTACTATCACTGTAAAACTTCTTCTCTAATGTAGGAAACTGCACCTGTGCTAACCACATCAGAAGTTTTAGCCAAAATTTTGGTTCATTACAATTTTTATATTTATATTTACTCTCAGTGAAAACTACCTATGGGTATGTATTAATCTATACGTGTTACTTTTTTACATTTTTTGCCTAGTAATTAATTTTTAAACCAATCATCTTCTTTATAATGTGTTTGTCTCTTCCTTAATTTTACAGAATTTTCTGTAACTTAAAAAGTCCTTATTTGACACTTTATTTTCACATATTTTTTCTCTCTTTCTCATACCCCTACCCATTTACTCTAATTATTTAGATTCCAGTATCAAGAAATGCCTTATCAGATCCCTAAAAAATCATATTTCACTGCAAATATGACCCAACAATATTAAAACTTCTTCCATCTTTATATTTGCTGCCCAAATAATGAAAATAAAGCCATGCAGCCTTACAAAACTTCCTCTCCTCAGAAGAAAAGCAAGAAATGGGAAATTATGTCGAGAGAACTCTTCTTTATTTTTGACTAAAAAGACATTAAAAGTTTTGAGAAAGGTTCTTGTTCCATAGCCGTTTGAGCTGCTAGTCGTGCCTTATTTACCTGTTAGTCAGGCATGTTCATAATTTAAAAAATATAAAAAACCTGTTCAGATTAATGATTTGATGATTATCCCTGACTTATTTAAATGAGATAAACATATGCACACTAACCCAAATACCAAGGGAAAAACAATATCTTTGCTCTGTATCTCACCGAAGAAAATTTCTCAGACATGGTTATATTCTTCAAAGATGCATAGGGTTGAATGATCACAAAACAGCTGTTGTTGCTGCAGGGATCAAAAATAATTTCATTGCAATTATGCAAAAATAGATTATAGGAAAAAGGAAGCATTGCTCTTGTCTCAAGAACTACATACTGGAAAGAATTTGAAAATAATAAAGCATAAATTCTCCAGAATGGGCAAGTGCACTAAGTACAAGTCCAATGCATAGCAAAGAACCTACACAGTGCTATCAGGTACATTTCTTTCCTTTTTTTCTTAATAAATGACTACATTTTCAAAATGAGAAACTTTAAAAGTGCCTTATATATCTGATATTATTTTCTTGAGTTTCAGAATGACCAAAGGTTATCTGACAAAAGCAGAGTTTATGTCATCTCTCTTGTTCTACTTCAGTTTTGCTCCTCTAGGATTAGCAACTCAACGTTCACTATTGTTCTTGCATCTTATTACAGCTTATTATTTCCTGCTTCCACTACTTAAACTAAGGCCAAAATGGGGTCATATAACAAAAACTGAATTCTGAGCTCAGAAATTCCTCCTTCACCAGCCAATCCAAGTCCATCAATGTATTCAGGTACTATAATTTTCGATCAGCACAAAATGCTTGCAAAAAATTGATCTGAATTTTTAAGTACTTTTTATGTAGATACTGTGGTGCACAGAAATCTACAGTATTTGTTATCGATATTTCCTCTTACTTCCAATTTATAGAGTGTTTTCAAGTAAAAGCAAGCCACACTTTCTCTGCTTGGCAAAATGAGATGCTGGACTGTGTTACAAATTAAGTGACATAAAACCTTACTAGCTTCTATCTGTCTGTGGCTTTTTAGTGCTCCCCTTGGTTGCTGAAATACCATACTTAATTATAATTTTCACAATATTACTAAAAGTAATGAAACAAGCACAGTATCAGCCATTTTTTAATGAAAGAATAAAATAACTTCTAAAAATGGAGGGTTGCAGTAAGCACAGGCTTTCACTTCAAAGTTATTTTACACATTAAAAAAACCCATCTTGAGGGGTTCATCTGGCAACATAAAAAAAAAATAACACAAATAAAATAAAATTACATAGAAAAGCCCAAGTCACTAAACTTTGTGTTCTTCTTTTAGAGTGCTAATTGCTCAAAGTAGTTAAGCCAACCATTTTTTTCAGTTGTTTCTTTATTCTCTTTTAGCTAAGGCAAATGAACTTGGGTGAGCATATTGCCTTATCTACTTCTTCCTTTCAAGTATTTGGGCTTTTTATTTTCTCTGTCCTTTTTGCTTCTGCTCAGGTATGTCTCCACAAAATAGCAATTTCTCTGTTCATGTTTCATTCATTTTTTTATCTGTTGAGTGAGGCTTTCCTTTGATCTGTTAACTTGCTAATTCCAGAAAGTGCAATATATTAAATTAAAACCAAAACCCAATAAACAATAAACAAACATTTTAGAGCTACCTGTCTATTATAAGATGTTTTTTCTTCTGATTTGATTAATATTTTTCCTATTATTGAAAGTTTTCTTATTACTTATTACTTATTACTTATTACTTATTACTTATTACTTATAGATTACTTAAAGATAACTTATATATTTTCATAAGCTTCACAAATAGTATTGAGGTTGCTATGGAGAAGAATATACAGTGACTGGCAAATCATGTGCTGCCAGAAGCAGGTTCTGACTATTTTACTCCAGAGATTTTATTTCTTTAGGTTCTTTCTTATAGTATAGCTGCCCATTCACTAGGAAATAAATGAAGACTATGTAAAATATTTAGTATGGACAGATATTTTTTTTGTTTACTGAACCAAGTATTTAGTCATTAATCTCACTGAGGTGTGTTAAAAGTAATCTAGCAACCAAAACCCAACAAAACAAAAACCCCAAACATTTTTGAGGATGTGATCTCAATCGTCTTTCTAATGCAGTAATTTCTTAAGATTCCAGGACAGTTGCAACAGGATTTAGTACTGCACAGGTTGGCTACAATCTAATGGAAATGCCACTGATTAGGTTTCTACACTTTTATTCATTTATAATTAAACCTTGTATCATTAGATGTTCTATTCTTACAGAATTACTTTATATCTGAAAATAAATGCTGGTACTTCTGGTGTGAGGTCTTTTTGCTTTGTTGCTTTAGTTCTGAAATAAGGATGCCAGAAAGAGGCACCATAAATGATACAGAAAAATCTTCAACAGAAAGACAAAAAACACAGGCAGAAGTAAATTGTGGGAAATTTTGCACTTTTTCCTCTCAAAAGGAAAAATGAAAGTCACACATAAATGGATCTGAATATTTTTGACAATAAAGGAGAAAAAAGAGGTAAATGTGATTACATAAGAGAGAAAATTCTCCAAATCCGCATCAGATCCTCTGTAGTCAGAATATGGTTTCATAAAAAATTAAGAAAGCAGCTAATAACTTGGGACATTTTTGGCCATTCAAATTAAAATGATGAAGCTTCAATAAAAACAAGCTCTCTCCTGACCCATTGTCTAAGACAGAGGGGTACAGAAAAGCAGATTACCCTAAACAGAGATTTGAAACCTTTCTCTTATTGTGCAGAAGATTCTTAAGCTAACTGGCCTTATAATACTAATTTCTTCATTATACTAGCACAAAATAATTTGGGGGTTGAACTAATATACAGTTTTGAGTTGAACATAGAGGTATTAATCTCAACTTATTTATATTGTTAAGATATTGAAGTTTTAAAATTTTTAAAACTGCTCATTCAATCAAGCCTAGATACTGGGACAGGATATTTCAGTTTCTACTTCTTAAGTATTGTTTGTCTTCCTCCTAGCATTTTCTAGTTTTGGAGGAAGGGAAAGCGTTATAATGATTTAACAAGTTGCACTTTTGTCTAGTATTCAAATAGAGAATAAAGTTAGAAATACAGAATCTGTAATTTTAGGCAAAAATGTTGCTTCTAACCACCTACACTCTTTTGAGTTATGATGCATAATTACAGAAAATCAGCAGGACGGCTAGCCATCTAAAAAGCTGAGGATACTACATTAGAGAAATGTTCTCAATTTGTTTTGGTACTCTTTCTCATTTTTGAAAACAACCATTAATTGGCTTTCAGAGCTTCTCTTTAAGACGCAAACTCTGCCATAAAGATTCATCCTTACCTACAGACATGCCCTGAGAACATGAACAGTACAGTACTGGTTTCTCTCATTGCTTTTAGAGGAAATTGGTTGTCAACTTTTCACTACTGTAAAATAATCCATATGCTCCTGGTTCTCAACTTTCTCATCTGTCTATTTGCTCTCATTTTCATGTCATGTTTACCATGATGAACCTATATGCAGTGTACAGTTCAATCTCTTGCACAGGTTTCCATGTGTTTCAGTTCTGTTGCAGAATCCTAATGTTCCTTGGTCCTTCACAACGCAGACTGCCTCCTCCATGTCATGCACCTTGCAGCTCATTGCTGCCTGTGGGCTCTCCTGCAATGGATTACATTATCTGCTGAAATGAATCATAGCACACACTATACCTATACCTCTATATTCTTTGCTTCCTCACTGTCTGAGCATTCTTGCTCGAAGAAGAATACAATTTTTTAAAATACATTTTAAAATTCATTCACCCATAGCATTGCATCTTTTTCAACAGTAGATCTGAATAAATCTTCTTTGTCTTATAAAATTATTTTAAAGACTTATACTTTATTCTATTCTGTGTTCTTATCACCATCTGTCTCCCTTCCTCCTTTCATCATTTGGTAACTTTAATCTATGTCAATGTTCAAGAGCTCCAAAGCAATGTCCAGCTTTTATGTATCCCAAGTCATGTCCAAATTAAGTGGAAATGGATGAAACACGTCCATATTCAGGAAGTAATGATCAAATACACTTTGAAGGTAAGTCCTCTCAAAGGAAATCAACTAAAAGCGCAAATAATAACAAAATTTGAGTCACTAGTTATTTTCAAAAATCATATCTAGTTACATTATTATACAGCATATATTGATTTAAGTAATGCAATTGTATGCTAACAGGATTTTATCTATGTTGATGTGTAAGATGTAGTTTCAAAATTACACTTGGTACTTCTAGTAAAAAGAGATTTCAGAGAGCAACAAAATGAATATTTTTAAATTGGAATAATCAAATCCAATTTCATTTGTTTACCCTACAAAAAAATGTTGAATTTCCTAAAATCATTGTTGTACATTCAATATACTACTCACTTATGAAGTTTGCACTTTTTTGTCATCTTAAACGACAGTTGTCTATACCAATAAATTTTAAATAATGCAATAAAACCCAATTATATGTACTATTTTTTTGCCAAATACGTAATTTAAGAAAACAAATGGAAAGTTATTACGTAGTAAGTTTCACTACAGAGTTCACACATTGATGACAGACGAGAATATGTTATTTTCTGATCATGTTTTAGAATCACATATGGCTTTTCATTATTAATTGGACTCCATTACCTTTTTTTCTCGGTGTTGTGTAATTAGAGGTGGACCTAGCCAACCATTAATTTTAAAATAGTCTATCAGGAGAGGCTATCACAAATAAAAACTGTGTCAGAGCAGAAAAAATACTTTTGTAACTATTTTCAAGGCCAGCTGTTCTGCATATGATTATCCCCAGCTAATGAAGAAGGAATACCTTATGAATGTTTTGACTCTTTACTGATTTCAAGCTCTAATAGTCAAGATTTTTCCTTGTGGTTTTTGAAGACTGTTTCATTGTGTATTGTCCCATTAATAATTACATTTTTGATACTGATTTTGAGGAATTTTTAAAATAATTTTCTTCAATATCCTTGTTGAGGTTTGAGAATGAGCTGACAAGTGGAGATTAACTGGCTAGTTCATCCTCATTAGTTCTGCAAATTCATTTCCAAATCTTTACATTCATTATTCCACACTTCATCCTTGAGGCCCAGACAATAAAGTCAATATTATAAACTGCATATACCCCCGCTCTTTGGGGAGCCAGATTACTGAAGCTATTGCTGTATTTGTTGAGATTACACCCCTATATATCTCCTAGGCCTGGTTGGTTGTAACATGTCTGTTCACTCAACTTACAGCAAGACTTGGTTGTGTTTGGTGGGTGGCTGTACTTCTGCACAGATGGATCTATATCAATGTTTCCACCTGTGGTTTTTTCCATTTTTTTTTCTACTCCCACAACACAATGGCTATTGACTCCTCACTCCTTAAGACAACTCTTCAGCATTCAAATAGGAATTCCAGCATCCTAGCTGATTTGACACTGTTTCTGGTTGCCATTCTTTGTTGTCTTTAAAGGGATCTGCAGCAAACACCTGATTGTCCTGTGCTGCTCTTCCAGCTACAGAGCTGGGGCAGTGCCTTGTGTGGACTCATCTAGCCAAATTGTCCTCTTACACTTCTCTAACAGTAATGGGGGCTATTTCTTTCTGCAGAGTGAGCAATCCCTCCTTACCCTTGGAAATGGAAGGAAACCAAATGTCCCCATACCTATGCTCCAGGTCCAAATAAGGGCATCTGCTACAATGACCTCATACATTGGGATTGCAACACTTTTCAGTCAGGAGTGCAGCTGTTAAATTTTTTCCGCAAACCAGCTCCCCTGTTGATCATTCTACACTTTTCTGCACTTGGACCAGTATGAAGGAAAAGTAGGATAAAAGTCTTACAACTTACAAAATGAAAAAGGAAATATGAGCTTTGCAGTAGGCTTCACCTCTTCCTAATAGGTGCAGAAGCATTTTTTTGTGAAAATGACACTCATGGGGTTCTTTTTATATTTCATCTAAATACATTTGTTTGGAAATATGGATTACTGAACCAGTGGTCTGTTACTGTAGGGAACCTACTGGTTGATTAAATCATTGCCTTTTAAATCTCTGGTTGACACTAATATCATAGTCCTGCTCAGCATAAACATACATGGTTTAAGAATTATTGTAATCATTAGTACAACTGTTGAAAAAGTGCTCCTTCACAAACAGTCCTGAATCACTCTTATCTGAGACATACAATAGGTACATTGTGGGTTTTATTTCAATAATAAAGCATGCCAGCTTTGTCAAGGGGAGCTTGAGTGAGGCTATCTTAAGGCAGATGCCTCTGGAGTGCTGCTTTGCCTTTTCTCAGCTAGCAGTTCCATAAACTGCTTTGGAAGAAAATGCCTCTGAGAAGAAACATAATACATAATCAGCTCAAATAATTACAACAAAAATGCTAACTTGCTGTTTTCACAACATGGATAATAGGCTTGCTTAAGGGCATGGAATGCAAAATCAGTTTTGCATGTCTTCTTGTATTTCAGAGTCATTAAAATGTGCTACAGTCTGAGTACAGAAATAAATGCTTCTGCTGATAACAGAAGTGACAACTGGCACACTGGGAATTAAACTGTTTCAAACAGTGGCAGAGCTATCAGCCAAAGAGTAATGTGGATAATTTTCATAGTGTCTATCTCTGTTGAAATATTTCAGTTTTAAATTCAGGAGGCAGAACATGGCAACCCAATATTGAAATTTAGAGATTCAGAGAAATGAAACAGGAAAGATATATGCTATCATTGCTCAAATTTGTGTTGAACTTCATCATATGAAATCAAGGGATTTCCATTTTAAAGCATCATAATAAAATTTTCTAACAGGATGAATTCTATATAAGTTGTATTTCACATATTAGAAGAATATATACTCCTAAAACTTTCCAAACAAGTTATACACAGAGCTTGTGCTGGTTTTGACTTGGAAAGATTATTTTTATTCACAGTATCTGGTATGGGGCTACATTTTGAATTTGCAATGAAACTGGTGTTGGTAATGCAAGGATGTTTTCTGTTGTTGCTGAGCAGTGCTTACACAGCATCAATGTTTTTTCAGCTCCTCACCCCACCCCACCAGCAAGGATGCTGGGGATGCACAGGGACAGAGGGGACACAGCCAGGACAACTGACCCCAAATGACCAAAGGGGCATTCCACACCATCTGGCATCACACTCAGCACATAAAGCTGGGGAAGAGGGAGGAAGGGAAGGAGGTTCAGAGTGATCACATTTGTCATTCCAAGTCACAGTTACATATGATGAAGCCCTGCCTTCTTGAGTATAACTGAACACCTGTCTGCGGATGGGAACTCTTGAATGAATTTTTGCCTTTGCTTTCCTTGCATGAGCTGCTTTTGCTTTCCATGTTGAACTAATGTTATCACAACCCATGGGGTTTCCCACTTTTAACCTTCTGATTCTCTCTCTCATCCCACCAAGGGTAAGATAACAAGTGGCTGTGTGGGGCTTAGTTGCTGGATGGGGTTAAATCACAAAAATGTTTGTCTACTACATCCATAATTAGTAAACTCATGTTCAAAGAACATAGCCACTTTCTACTGAAAAAGTATTATTTTGTTAAATAATCACAATAATGTTTTGTGCTGAAAAAAATTGGATCATATTTTTTTTAAATTGCCAGTAACTGTGTCTATTTTGTCAGCAATTTAGCAGCTGTTGAATATGTTGAATCTGGATGTTTGTAAATGTTTAATAGAAACAACTCAAAAATACCAAATATGTACATATAAATATTGATGCATATGAATATGTATCGCCATACATATAGCTGCCTTCACCATCTATGAGAAAAAAGGTATTTAAAGAATGTTTTTAGGTTCCTGTTCTTATTAAGTTTGTCAAAATGCCCCCATACTATTGTTGACTAAGCATTAATTAGCATACACTGAGGCTCAGATTATTCCAGGTAGAAATTGTTAAATCGATCCAGTTTCAGTTTAGTTTCCTCTCATTGCATATACTCCTTCTTCTCTACCCAAAAGAAACAGTCACACTCCCAGACCTTCTTTTCACATCTCCCAGCTGAAGGTAATTCTTTTGCTCTGCTATAGCAGCTCTCTACCTCATTCATCTGCTCTTTAGTTTTCTTGGAAAAATAAGGCAAACCCACTGATGTTCTCTTCTTTCTTTCTTTCTTTCTTTCTTTCTTTCTTTCTTTCTTTCTTTCTTTCTTTCTTTCTTTCTTTCTTTCTTTCTTTCTTTCTTTCTTAATATATTACGTAGGGTACATTAGTTTAATATGATATACAGAGTTGTATGCAACAGGGATATGACTAAGAGTGTTGTGCTGTCATGGGCCTCCACTGAAATCAGGTAACCCAGGAAAGTGCAACTTAGTAACCTCAAGAAGAAAGCTGATGCCCCCTTTGTTCAAAGATCCTTCTCTTCTTTTGAACTGGTTTCCCAAATACCAGTGCTTGTCATGTCTCTCCATATATTGCAGCTAAGCTTGTTTACAATATACAAGTGTCCACAATATACACAAGTATTTACACAATATACACAAGTGTTTACAATATACAAGTATCATCTGTCTGTGAGCTCTTTTTGACCTGAGGTACATAGTTTTTTTTCATGAGGGCAAACTTTTTAACTTATGCAAACTGTCATAGTCCTATTTACTTCAATAGCTTGATGACTCTAAACCAGTTGAGGATCTGACCCAAAGCAAGTAGCTCAAATATATAATTTTTTTATTTTTCACTTGTTACATGTTGAATTGAATAATTCAGTGACAGAACAGGAGGTAACAACTTTAAAAGGAAAGATGATAGCTTTAGATTAGGAAGAAATTCTTTACTCTGCTGATAGTGAGGCATTGGAATAGGCTGCCCTGAGAAGTTGTGGACACCTCATCCCTGAAAGTGTTCAAGGCCAGGTTGGATGGGACTTGGAGAAATCTGGTGTAGGGGAAGGTGTTCCTGCCCATAGCACAGGGGTTGGAAATAAATTATCTTTAGGGTTCCTTCCAGTGTAAACCATTCTATCATTCTGTAATTCTGTGACAGTAGACACTCTCAAAAAGTCCTGCAAACTTCTGAAAATTCCTCTGTTGAGTGAGAGTTGCAGCTTGAAGTTTCCCCTGCTCAGGATATCAGATGGCGTTTCACTGTGTATGATGTACAGAGCTCATCTTGTTCCTGCTAGGTACTTTAACATAAAACTTCCTCTAGGCTAAATAAGGATATTCACTTGTTCAGATTATGATGAGGCAGACTGGAGACAAACATAACATAACAACAGTTTATCTTTGCCTCACTGTAGTACTAAGCCTTCTGGAAAATAATTTAATTACAAGTATGGTTAATTTAATTTAACATTGTGGATAAAGTACCTGGCAGTGAAGAGTTAGAGAGAATTGTCTCCATGCTGTGTTTGTGACTATAACAGAAGATCAAACCAGGCAAATTCAGCAATCTGAGATTTCTCAGGGTACATTTCACCCAGGCCTGTCAAGACCAATAGAAAGTGCTTGCATGAACTGAAGAAAGCTTGATCATTGAGATTTCATTGCTGTAATTGGAACTTTGGAAATATGGAGTCCTCTGTGTATTTCAGGAGTATTTGAACTGATAATTGCAGTGTAGTTACAATGGAATTGCAGCTGCACTATAGTACAAATATAACAAAAATGCAAACAACCTTAAGGAAGACAAGGGCATAAATACATTTACAAGTGTTATTCTAAATTCTAGGAAAGCAGCTTCATTTTATGGTAGCTGGAATGTTAAAACAAAGCTGATTAAAATTTTAAATAAAATTGTGACTACAATTTGCCAAGGTCCTGAGGATTAAAAATTCCTGCCAGAGAACCTACAAGGCCAAAATATAAGTTACAAGAGGAGGGGATAAGGCCACAGAAAAAAAACCACTTTTTCCACCCTGTCTGCACACATTTCAGGAAGGGCTGGGGAGACTCCCATGGCAGAAACCTGCATATAGCACCTGATACAATGAATAGTTTTCCATCTTCCATTGTCTATGGTTTGGCAAGTCGTGTATAATTTGGCATACCTCAGTTATTAATCTCTTTCCCCTGTGTCCTGTCCCCAGTGCTTATAGCTACAGATGCATTTAACTTGGATAATTGGTCACTTGATTAAGGCTCTATCTATAAATAGGTATTCCTACTTATTATTTGTTACAGATGAGGGCCATTTTTTTAATCCTTGTAATGGGTTTTTTATAAGCACATTTGTTTGATGCAAATGCAGTCTATATAATAGGACAAGTATGATATTTTTCAGACTGATGTGTTTAACAGTGGCATTTAGATGCAAGTATTTGAAAATACAATTTTTAATGTTGTGTATAAAGATCACACTTCCTTTTTCTAACAGAAAAATGCATATTACTGATTTATACACATCCTCTGTTATTTGAATTTCCTGCTTTTTATTTACCTGATATTGTATTCTGTTAGGCTGTGTCACAAAAGGAGAGATTTGCTAAAACCCTGTGTTTGATCAGTCTGTCAGCACCCAGGAAATCCAAGACCCTTGTGCCCAGCCAGTCTGTCAGTATGCCATTATGGGAATCCTCCACTGAACAGTCCCACTGGATCAGAGGGCAGTTCAAATGTCTTGTTCAGGGACACACATCAGCAGAATAAGAGAAACCCAATAAATCCCTCCTGGGTCTCCACACCTTTACCTGATGCCAGTGACTGCCAACAATCTTGAAGTTCCTACATTAATGGTTTTCAGAAAAACGTTCTTCATAAATGTAATTGTGGGAGTTTAATTTCAAGAATTGCCCATGATAGTATCTGACTGTGCAAATGTATTCAAAGAAATACTAATTCAAAGCAATATACTAACACACTCCAATCCCCAATAAAAGCTAGCTCAAGATAATCATTCAGCATGCAGAGGACACAGTTCTTTACCCAAAAAGTTTCTCTGTGGGGGAGAAGACAGGTCCAGCCCCTCAAGTGATCCCAGCGGAGTCTTCCCGCACTTCTCCCCATTCTTATCTTACTTTTTCACTATTTCTTTATGTTTAGGTGGAGCTTGGGTGAATTTAGTCATACATCTTACTAGTGAGTGGTGGCCATATCTTGGGGATGGATATCTCAGGACAGCACCTGAGATAACCCTGGGATGAGGACATGGCTCAGTCCAAGATTTTGCCACTGTTGCTGATTCAACAACAGAACATCTTCCTTTATCTCCTTTGGTTTTCACTGCTGTGTGGTTTATCAGCTGGAAAGTAACACTGAGTTCCTTCCTCTGCAAGGGTTTTGACAGAGCCGGGCCATGGTGGCTCCATTCTGCTCCATCATCTGTTTAGTCCCCCTTGGATTGCTCTGTGGGGGGAGGCCAGACATGCTGACTGCATTCCATATGGCAAGTAGCAACTGCACTTTTCCCTATAACTTCCCTACCATTATCTTTTTACCCTCAGTCCTGTTCCCACACTCAGGTCAGATTTTCCCTTTAAATAAGTAATAGTGTTTTAGAAACAGATTATTCACTCTCTCCTATAAACTCACTGCATTTTGGGATAGAGAGAAGATGCCAATAAACAGGAAAGCAGGGCAACACAGAAGATGTCTTAGTCTTAGTTCTTTTTACATGACTTGTTAATTATGATTCACATAATGTTATTGCATCATTGTATGTAGAATATTAAATTGAAATGTACAAATAAAACTATTAAAGAGTGTCTATAGTAACAGAGTGGATATATTTGCTCTTATACAATAAAGGCTCTGGAACAAACCTTTTACTTACTGTTCAAAATAAGCAACATTTTTTTCCCACTGGAATTACATAGTTGGCTTCTGATTATGTACAGTCAAATTATACTTCGTTATCTTTGTCTTGAAAACTAAATAGAATATTTTGTGTTTCTATTGAGGAAGATAAGAAAATGTAGATCTCAGAAATACTAAAATGTTAGTAAAATACTTTATTAGTAGTAAAAGAAGAAAAACTATAAACTATGTAGAGAAAAAAAAAGAAGAGAAAATCTTCTCTATGTCTCATCTGAATAGTTTTGAGTGGCATGTTAAATATCTATGAAAAGTAAAACTTCAAAAAGAAAATGGCTGTAGTAGTCAGAAACACTCTTGGTCTCTCAGACTTTCTAATAATGAGAAAGGTTAGTCCAATTACTGTGTTTGTTTACCAGAAGCAACAATCAATTTTGCTCAGTATGTTACTTTTTAAAATTTATTTTTATTTTTATGTTTTTTCTCTGAATACTGAAATAGTGAACAGTAAATTACTACAACATTAATACATTGCAATTTGAAATTTCTCTACCCTATGGCCATAAAAAAAAGTAAAGAGATTTACCAAAACTCATGTTTTGCAAAGTTTCCCTTGAAAACTGACATATCAATCCAAAATTTCATTTGGAGATTTTGAGTTAAACACCAGGAGAGAACCTTATTAATATGAAAAATCTGAACATAGTTCATCAAACATAGAAGATGAAATATAAATTGCTTAAATGTTCAGTCAATGTCCATTAATGCAAAATACACTATTCTGTCTCCAAAGCATACCCTTAGTTCCAAATCCATTTTTCAATTTGAATACATTTGCTGAATTCCTTGGTATTGCTCTGGTATTTGGAGACTCATTCTTTTTTACTTGACTTAATAAGAATACGACAGAAAACAGCTCCTGGGAAAAAAAAGTAGACAAACACTTCTCACCTTGGAAGGTCAACTGAAATAACTCTGGTACCTACAAACATTTTAAGTTGGATTATAACACTGATGCACTTTCTGAAACACCACAAACTTTTGAAAGCTTACTTCCTGTGTGCTTTCCAAAATCAAGTGTGCATTCTTCCCTTCCTTAGGCTTAGTGTGCCAAAAGTCGTTTGATAGAGAAGTGTTAGTTTACCTGACATAGTCCCACATACATCCCTTAGTCTATCCAATACCTTTGGGGAAAATAAATGCCTAATTCTTTGTCTTCAGGGAGAAGAGAACACTTTGTGGCAAGGGGATCCTGGCAAGTAACCTAGAGATTGTACAGAACAGTTTCAGTAATCTAAGTGCATAGGAAAATGTAATGTACCGTAAAATACTTTAGACCTGAACAGAAAAAAAAGGGCAGAAGAAGCTGAGAGAACCTGAAGGGTCATTTAATCTATCCTTCTGTCCCAAGAGAGAGTTAGGCATTGCTACATCACTTCTGTCAGATACTCACCATCTGTTCTAAAGGGCTTTAATGACAGAGAAATCCACAGCCTCCCCAGGCAATCTATTACATTTCTTGCTATCCTTAGTGAGAGAAAAATTTCTTTAGTGTCTACCCTGACATCCTGGCTGCAATTTATGTCCATTTTTTCTTGTTCTATACCTCACAGAAAATGGGAAAAAAAAGAAAAAAAAGAAAAATCCTACTCCATTTTGCTTGGCAAAACTCTGCTAAAATGTGATTAATTCTGTCTTCCCTTTCTCCTTCTCAAGAGTCTTTCCATAACTATTCCCATCTCTCTGAACTTTGTCCCTAAAAGATGCTCCAGGAGAAGCTTTACTGATGTTGAATAAAGGAGAAAGATGATGTTAATACATATTACAGCCTATTTTCCTATTCATGCAACAAAATATGAGGTATATTACTTTTTAAGCATTATGGTGGTTTTGATTCATGCTTAGTTCTCAGAAACCTTTCTGCAGAACTCTTACACAGTTTTTAATTTTTTTTATACTTTGAGTACAATTTATTTCTACATTCATATTTAGCTGTCCTAGGTGAAATAAGGGGGGTTTTTGTTGTTTTGTATGTTTGTTGGTTCGTTTGTTTTGAACCTTATCTCTGATGTATATATTTTTAAGATTGTGGATTTCTAGCCTTCTGTTTCAGCCCATAAAAACTGTGCTGAAGTTTGATATCACCCAGATTTAGTCCTGAACTCTCTATTCTACTGGCCAGATTATTTAAGAAACCATATTACCAGACTAAGAACCAACTCATAAATCCTTCATTTTTTCTGAACCTCCAGTAAATCTTTCAATATGGTTCCAAAGACCTCTGTACCTGCACTGTAGTTTTTCTTAAGTGGCTCTTGAATTTTTAACCTGAATATCAAAAGTTGTACTCAAGTCAAGACTGGGCATCCCTTACTTCTCTTTGACATAAAAGGCCAGTTAAAATGTCAAAAATTAATTAAATGTTTTTGTCAAAAAGGAATTAAACTTATTTGTCAAAAACTGTTCCTGGCAGATCTGTGTTGACTATTATTTTTCTCTTATTTTCCAAGTGTTTTCAAATACTTGGGGTTTTTAGTATTTCTAATTTTCTGTCAACTGATTTTTGGTGTAATTTTTAAAATTGTAAATTCACATGAAACTTTAATGGAAGGAAGATACATATAGAAAATTACTTTCAAGAAAGAAAATAGAACACCTATGAAAATATATGTAAGGTTTAATGATATGCATTCTGTTATTGTATCATTTTGCATGTTAATTACTGTAAATCTGGGGGTTTTCATATAAATTAGCTAGATGTTTGCATATTTTGGCTTTGAAAAGTCTTGCAAAATCTGAGAAAGTCCAACAAAAGTTCAAGATTTTTTTTGCAGCCATTCAAATACCTTTGAATTAATTTCTAGCTAGTTCAAAAAAGATCAAATATCTTTTGAAGTTGCAGGAATTTTCTGTCTAGCTTTTTTTCCAAATTCCTGAAAAATTTGCCAATTCATTACGTTACAGACATGACTCTTTTTCCCTTATCAAAATGGTGGGGGTTTTAACCTCCGTTTTAGACTTTTAATCTGATTTGCAGAAGTTGAATTTGAAAATATTTCAATCACTACCATTTTTTTCTGCTCACCATGAAATTTTCACAGGTTGATAAACCATAGTGAAACACAGTGAGCGTGTGTTTTTGTATGGACAGATACACATGTGGATATTCTGTTCATGAAAAAAATCTGTAATTATTTCCTATCTACTTACAAGTTTAAATAGTTTAAATTCATATATTCACTGTAAAAGAAGAGCTACCTGTCCATTTTTACTTTACTTTGAAGTAAAATGAATGAAATATGATCCTATATTTTGGTTGTTTCACTGACAGACTTTGTTGACAGAAACCTTTAGCAAGAATTACAACATCCTTTGACTATCATTGCATTCTTACCCTGACTTTTATGTCATTTTTAGTATAGTATCCTCCCAAGTCTTATTTCATGCTGTCTCTGATAGCTCCTAGTAACAGCTTCTTGCCATTACAGGGGGCAACAACACAATAAATAGCAAGGAAGCAGCCAGTTCTCTAAGAATTTAGGCAGTGTTTCCTTACAAGGCAAGAAATACAAAAACGTTTGAATTGTTTTTTCATTGATCTAGGACAGCAGAGCTTAAAAAAAGTCATGCAAATTAGAGTTTACAAGAAAAGAGCTTGGTAAGTTTTGAATGTTACTAATGAAAAGCAAATTATTCATGAATCTTCCCCTCTTCTCTTGTTCTTAAGATTCTGATAATATAAAAATGAATCCTTATAAGAAAAGAATGGAAGCTTTTGTGCCATTCATTAACATGTTAAATTAAAATGCAGTGAGTACAATTTTGCTAGTCCATTTATGGACAAGCAATTGTTTACATCTATAAATAAATAAATTTTACAGGAAAAATAATGATGATAAAACCTGAACACAGTGGAGCTGAATAAAAAGAGAGAGAGAAAAATAAGATTTTTACATTATTACATTTTCTAATGGCAGGCTGATGACTTCAGTGAAAATTTTTCTTTACTGTTGTTTTAATTTTTTTTTAATTATCCCATAGTTTCTCTTCCATAGCACCCAATATCTAAAAAAAAAAAAAAAAAAAAAATCATATGATCTTGACCACAGTGGTTACAAATAAAAAATATTATACTAAATATGAAGATGTATGCTAAATATACATCTCTTGTGGAAACCTATGGAAAGATACATACCTTAAGAAAAATGAATCAATATATGAAAAAAGGAAAAGTTATATACCTAATTTTTTGACACTACCAAAATATTGTAGATTTTAATTCTGTGGAATTTTTTTAGGGAAATCCAATGTAAGTAAACCTCAAACTACAAAGGGAAGTCAGTGAAGTCAGTAATATAGTATTTGGCTTTATTATTCTGGGTAAAAGATTAGCCCAATTTAGCAGTTGGAGTTTGTGCTTAATTTTAATTTTTAGGTGTCCTACCCAGTGTGTAGGGGAAGGAGGGAGGGGAATAAAAATTTCAGATGTGTATGAGATTTCGTTTTCAATATTCTTTTGCTTCTCTATGTCTCTGAAATACTCTGGGACTGTATTTCATGTGGAATTTGTCCACAAATCAAAAGGAACTGCTAGTGACTGTAATGACCAAAAGAATTCACTAGAGGTAGTCTCAAAATTGCTGCTCATCCTAGTAAACAATAACCACACCAATAACAAAAAACATACAAAACCCCCCTAAACCCTTTAAAAGACCTTTAATATAATTTCTAAATACCAAAATTTTTATCTTAGTGTTCTCATTGCATTCTCTCATTTTTGATGTTTGCATATAATGTTAGATACTGAAAAGCCAGATATCCTCAAAGCCTGCATGAGCATATTGTAAAACTCATCTAACTTCCTTATGTACACTGCTATTACTGATAATTTGCAGACCTAGATAGTAAAATGTCTTTGTCCCAAGTTGTTTTTGCTTAAAGAAACGTTACCATTTTTGTCTTGTGCCATTACATACCTGAGATACACAATCATGATATCTCTTCACTTATTATATGCTGTTTAGAGGATTATTATTTGAAGTGATTAGAAGTTCTCTATGGCCAGTTAACAACACTTGATATCTTGGCTTGCACTGCATTGAATCTGTGTTACCCCAAGTCAGCCAAAATCTTGAGACAGAGCCTTCTACTTTTTAGAAGTAATATGGTTGCAGACATCAGAAATTTTGAGCCTTTAATGCAACATTTTTTACTGAAACACGTATACAAATTAGAACAAGATAGACTTGTCAACAGGAAACACAGCACTGTTGTGTGAGATAAATTAAATGCCAGGCTGCTTTTGCATGAGGAAGAAATGGAGACTCTATCTCCTACATTCGTACAAGAGTGATCCAGGCTCTTGGGTTGAAACAGCTACCAATAGTCCATGAGGTGCATATCGTAAAATTTACTCCTCCAACAACCCAGACTAGGCTTTGAACATTCTGTCTGCATCAGATGGGCCAACAAACTTTGAATTCAAGTCTAAATCTTGCTTCAGGCTCCCAAAGGACTGCTTTTACATCCCTGCCTGCCTCAGTCTACAATGGAGAAGCTGTTCCAATATTCACACTCCTGGTGGCTCATAAGGAAGTATTATCTTCCCCTTCAAATTCTTGACCTCAAATGGAAGAAAACAGTGGAAGCATTTCTGATTGTGGAGATGTTGTAAATAAATTATAAATACTTAATATTTAATAATTTGAAATTCTTTACCCAAGTTTGTTTAAGATGAGAGAGAAAAAATTCAATAATTATGTCATTATTGTTATAACTTTTGAATTACCATTTAGAATATCTGCTTTAGGAAGTGAAAGGGAAAGATAGTTTTGTGAATCTGTAACCCTCTGCAAAGGTATTTTTAATGTATGCAATACATTTGAATATAAACTAATAAACTAAAATTGTATTTGGGTATTTTTCTTGGGAGTTGCTAACTAATGGGAGAAAGGTACAGCTCAAGCTTTTGCCTTGGCAATATTTTAATAGTGTGATTTATAACCAACATTTTACAGAATTTCCACATAGACAATGACTGCAGTTTATCCTCCATTTCAGTTGTTATCTGAACTCACATTTTGACATGTTGCAGTTTCAAGAAACATAAAAATATCACCTCATCTCTTCTTTTGTCTGTGTTTTAAAAGTACAATTAGACAAACAAATATAAGAACATTAGTTACCACAGAATGAATTCTGTAACAGAGAACAAAAGGCACCATTGATTTGTAATGCAAAGGGATCCGAAAACTTCATGCTGTTAAAATCAATAAGTTAATTTTATTATTTTATACACAAAATATTTCTTAAAAGCTTTGTTTTAATGTATTTTAGGAAATACTTTATGTTTAGTCATTACACAGATCTACTTGGAAAACATGAGAGCTCTCTTTCTCAATTGTTGGTTGTTTATTTAATGCAAGGAAAGTTCTGGGTAAATACAGAAGCTTTATGAAACATATATCATAGCTACCAAATATATCAAAGAATACATAATTAAATTTATTACTCTCCAGTGTTCTTCCTGAAAATATGGGGTAAAAATGCACATTAATTTTTTGACAACATTTTACTGTACATTTAGAAGCTATTCAAGGAATATTGTGAATTGTGCCTTGTATAGAAAATTTAATAAAGGAGTTCATAATGGCAATTTACAAATGGATTTCAATTGTATGCTAATAAATCTAGGAGTAAAATCCTCACCAGAAGCTACAAATTAAAAGTTTTCTGTAAGAGAATGAGAACACCTATTTTTTTTTTTAATTTAAGTACCTTCATGTCCATAAAAAAAAAAGTAACTAAAAAAATAGCACAAAAATTGGATTAAAGAATGTCAATGACTCAAGGCATGAGATATAACAATAATCAGTCTATGGGGGGGTTTCATTATTTTTCTGTGATTTTCTGTTTTTCATTACAACAAGCAAGACTAGAGTAAATTTAGACTTTCTAGGAGATTCAGTGACTGAAAATACTGGCCCATGGCAGGGTTTTCCTAGACTTTTTTTTCATGAACACAGGTCTGTCTAAATTAAGTCTCATGCCTCATGAGAAGTTGAAGTCTCTTGTGCTTTCACTTGTATTTCTTCCTTTAAGTAAGGACTGTACTATATTTTTCTTCTTTCTCCCATTCTACCCTTTCACCATAACCTTTCAGGTCTTCCTACATCCACAGTGCAGTTATAAATCTGTCACTATTCTTTGCAAACAACCCATCAGGAGCTTTTGATTAAACCCATAATTTAAAAAACTGTTATAAAAGACTGAGATCTCACAGAGTTTAGTATTTCTATACAAGTTTTATAGAAGGCAAGGTAGTGAATCTTGGATTACACTTTTGATCTAAACCACATTAGCTGAAATGTATCTTCCATATCCACTTTTAGGGAAATCCATCTCCTGTGAGAGCACATGAACAGTGGGACCAGAGCCATTTCTGATCTTTCCAGAGTGCTAGCTTCAAGTGACATGGTTTTGCTGTTGCTATCAATTCAGTTATATGTGCTTCCAAAAAAAGCAGAAGAAATCCAGACATGTCAGAGTCTGGATCAACAGGGACCATAAACAGGGGCAAGTACAGGTTGTGTGCTAATAAGTCTCCAGGAGTCTCTGGAGAAACAGCAGTACATGAATCATCAAAACCAGACAGCAGCAGGAACAGAGATTAAGAGTAACCAAAATAGATAAAAAAGACTTTATTTTAAGGCTATAATTTTCTAAATTCCAACTTCACAGTCTTGGAGATGATCATGCATTTGATGGGTGTCTTTCTCATCTGCTTATTTAGAGAACAGATAATTCTTGTACTCTATTTTTAGGCTTGTTTTACAGCTTCTGTGTCACCGGGGTGTGCTCTTTTTGCAACTTTAACATTTCAGAATATTCTTTAAAAGCAAAAAGAAGTACCAGAGAGAGAATTTTTTTTATGGTTTTGACAATGCCATTTACAGAGATAAGATCAGGTTTATATTTATCTTTTCCAAGGAAAATATTTATTCCAAGGGAAATATTTATTTCAAGGAAATAATTTTCTCTTTTTTTTTTCCTACTTATTTTTGGGGTTCATGATGAGGAAGCTACCTCTGACATCCTCACTATTTTTTCAGATATTTTGTCATTAATGATAGAAGACTGCTAGCATTCTTGGTTCACATTGTACTACACTGCACATGGCTGCTGGAAATATGTTGTCTTACTATCTCTTAATTATGTTGTAGGAAATTCTACAACACTATTTTATCCTACTCATAACTTATTGTCTCACCAATCATCAGCAATAAATTCACACAAGCAATTAATTGATATAATTACTTAGATGACTGACAATAATTTCTACACTTTGCATGTTCCTGTCAAGAAAACAAAGGAGACCACTCTACTATCTTTTTTTATTTCTCTACCTCACAGTCATTGTTAAATAAAATCCATATTATTGACCTCAGAATATGAACTCATTTGCACCTTAATTTAGGCAGAGACATCCCTAAATAATAGAGTTCTAACAACCTCATTAACAATGGTTTATGTCTTGGTTTATATTAAACAGGAAAGCTCCTATTTTTTGACTCCTTTGTATCTCTTTACCATATGAACCAAAGAAATCCGAAAATTCTTGGCCACCATGAAGCTGAATCTGTCTTCAAGCTACTTTAGAGCTGGGTGTCAGCAATATGCACACCCCTTACACAGAATTTGTCATGAGGGCAGAATCTTTAGTGGGGAAAACAGCCCACTTACATTACAGCCAAGGCATTCCAGGCTGTTGCTTAGTTAGGGCAACTCTTTCTCCCATTTTATCATTAAATTGAAATTTTATTTTCCTTGGAAATGCAGACGAAGATTTACTTGTTTAGTTAAATGTCTCTGCTCAACAAGTGGCAGTAAGAGATTACTTTCTCTTTGAAAAATCCAACATCCTTGTTACCTTTCCCCTGTGTCCACATTCAGACATGGGATTTTATTTTTCTTGGTAAAGAACAAGAGAAATTAAGAGAAATCTGTTGGTCTCAAGGAGCTTTTACCTATAGACTTCAAAAAGTTAGATAGGTTGAACTAAGGGTTGATGGCAGAGAATCAGTTACATTAAGTCTCATTTTCTTTAAGAACCAACTCAGGCTAACTGACATACACGTAATTTTAGGTCTAATTTTACTCTCCTTTTTTAAATATTGGAACTAACCCAGACTTTTGAAATATCACCACTTTTCAAGAGTTACAGGAAACATAGTATCATAGAATATTCTGAGTTGGAAGGGACCCACAAGTACCGTCAAAGTCTAACTCCTGGTTTTGCTCAGGTCAGTCCCAAGAATCCCACCCCGTGCCCAAGAGCATTGCCCAAATGCTCCTCTAAATGCTCCTTGAACTCCAATTCTATGATTCCTGCAAAACACCTGTAATTTTCTGAACTATCTTCATCTATGGTCTATCTGTGGATGTGAAATATCCATATAGTTCTTGTGTTTGCTTAATCCAGAATTTACTGTCTGTTTCTACTGAGTTTTGCCTGGGTATTAGTTGCAAACTCTTACATCCTGTAATAACACAGGTACAGCCCAATCAACAGCAATCAGCCAGAAGGACAGAGAAAGACAACTTTCACCCTGCAGGAACACTGTGCAAAGTGTTTGTGTTCATGTCACAGCCTAACAAACAGAAGGTAGCTCAGAGCAAAACACACGAGTTCTTTTTCTCCAGAGAAAGTTTTATCCACTGATGGTATATGAACAGATAATAAACATTTAAACACGGTAAGGTAAAACTATCCAGTTCCCGCTATCTTCTCCTACAGACCTCAGTTTAAAAATTCCAAACAAAAGACACTTTTCTTCTTCAGCCAGCTCCTGTTCCACCTCTGGGTGACCTGATTGAGACTGTTACCATCTTTTTTTTCCTAGGGTCAGGCCAAAGCAAAGCTCTACTGTTACTTTTTCCCAATGTTTTATAACATGAGATGTTTTAACCAGTTTTGAGTTGCTGCCCAAGACAAATGACTCTTCCCACTAAAAACTAATGAACAACAAAAGAGAAGCAAAATCTAGTTGAGCAAATGTCTTATCAATATGCTGTTGTATTCAGTAGGTGGTGTCCAGGGCCAGGCTGAGGTGGATCCAGCGGAGTCACCAGAGGTCCAGAGCAGCTACAGGCTGCAGCCTTGGGAACACCAGCCTCATATATTTTGCAATGAGTTCAGTAACCCATCTCATCACCTCCCTATAAATTTCAACTGGAAAAGGTAGCATTTCCTTTTCTAAAGTGTGTTCCTCCATCCGAGTTTTTTTTGAGTTTACAAAGTGACTGAAATTGGTTTTTTTTAATACCCAGGTGGAATTACAGTAGGACATGCAGGTTTTGTTTTTTGGTGTTCAGTTTTTGGCTTTTCTTTCCAGGCCACTGTCTGTAGAAGTATTCCTATTAAAGTATTTCTATTAATTATGTAAAGTAGAGAAGTATGTTTCTGCTATGACACTGGAGGACACAACTGAGGAGAGTCCAAATTCCTGTGCTGTAATGCTCTAACAGAACACCTCTGACATCTTCACTGCCTTTTTCTCAGCATAGTACACAAAATCAGGTCTGAAAAGGTAAGAGCTCCTGTCATGGGTACTTGTCTTCCTCTTGTTTTTAATAATAGAATATAATGAGCAGTGGCTGAGAGGACAATAGATACAATCCCTGGGTATAATAAACCAGGTTCAATAGGGCAAGAAAAGAAAGAAAAGACTGCGGTGAGCCTAGATGCTGGCCACAGATCAACAAGTGGCAAGAGAATGTTACCTTAGCATTTTGAAAACATATACTGGGATATTGTTGTGGACTGATTTGATGATTGGCAGCTTGTGTTGACATCTGACTGGAGAAGCCCTCAGTAGTAAAAGAATGCTGGAATATCATGACATGGCCATCCAGCACCATGTAGAAGCAAACTGTCTGAGGTGAAGCAACTTCACTTTGGTGCCAAGTCACTGCCTAGAGCCTGACACTGAGAGTGGCTGCAGCAAATGTTGCAGCTTCCCTAGATTCAGCAACACCAAGCCATTGGAGAGATTTTTAGAGCAGCTCTAGCTACTGCAGGTGCATTTGTGGAGAGTGCAAATATTTTTCCTGATACAGGTGGGCACTTGGACCACTTCATATGTTCAGGTTAATAGTGTCATGTTTGCCTGATGTTCATTTTTCTCTTTGGTTAATTTTACTGTATTTGCTTGGGGGGGAAAACCATTTTAAAAAACCCTTCTATGTTCACTTCAAAGAGAACCCCCTATGATAGAGGTGGTGTCTTCTAAGGTCCAAGCTGGGGACAAAATTACTACTGTTCATCGTGGTTTGCTAGTTTGCTGTTTCAAGCCTTCTTTTTTAAGTTAGGTTGCCTTTTCAACATACTGATATTTTATCTCATCCTCCTTTCCACGCTCTTCAGCAAGTCATAAATATTTATGATTTATGATTCCTGAGAAAGTTACAGACAAAATCCCTAGCACCTAAAAATGGATTTCAATGGAAGCTACATGCTCATGATTCTTCCTATTTAGTCTATTGGGAATTGGGTTGTTATTAACACTTGAAAACATATATTAACAAATGGCTAAATCATCTCTGAATATTCTATTTTTAGCTAGGTATACAATAACAGAGTAATTTAGGTATCAACAAAAGTTAGGGGGAAGAAAAAATTACTTTCTAGACATTCTGCTGGTAATTTTTCCAACATTAAGAAATATTTCAATTTAAATTCTGTCTTCTTTAGAGCCCCCCCTTGAGTGTAATAAAGCAAACAGTAAAATTATCCTGAGAAAATCAGAGCTGCATAATAAATCCTGACTGAGTTGGAAGGAATAGAACTTCTTTTTACTCTAGACATACTCTAAATCAGCACACAGCAAAAGATATTTTTAGATCATAAAATTTGTTCCTGAAAGGTTCTTTCTCAAAAATTTGGGGAGAACAGTTTTTCAAGTGGTAGACATTTTCATTTTTTTCTGGGACTTCTAAATGTGTCTCCCTAGATTCGAGAATTCCTTTACCTCAAAGGAACTTACATGGGGAAAAGGAAAAAAGGTATTTGAGATTAAATTAGGTAAATTACTAAGGGTAAGAAGAGTTCATTGTTTGTCTAGAAATGGAAAGCAACAGCTTTATATAATCTTGATTATCTCTCAGACAGTAAGAAAAATGTGCCAGTAGGTGAGCAACTGAATAGTGAAAGGTAGCAGGTACAATTTTACAGTGCTTCCTTGGAAGAATAGCACAGCTTTGCAATAGTTTTTTAACTCACAGCTCTAGTTCTATCACATTTTACAATTTTCTCCACATACTTTACAGAAAGAAAGACTGCTCAATCATTTCTGAAACCATCTTAGGCACATGGTCGGTGATTCTTGGTGTTTTCCTGTGCAAGTCCAGGAGCTGGAGTCAATGGTCTTTGCAGGTCCCTTCCAACATATGATATTCTATGATTCTATGTTTGTCAAGGTCACTAGTGACTTTATAAACCTGTTCAGTAATCTTTTCCCTTTTTTTCCAAATTTTTGGCTTAAAGCCTTTTTATTTATTCTTCCCAGCCTTTCCATACATCTGATGACATTTACCACCCCTCTGCCTGTTGTCTGCAATTTTTCCTGTAGCTGGTTCCTTAATGGGAAAGAGAAAAAAATTAATAAACAAGATGGCTTTATGGAAAACATTACACATACAGCCTATCACATGAAGCCACAAAAGCACCACAGAAAAAATGAAGAAGCAATTTATAATTATTGAAATCAAGGTAAATTTTCCAAAGAAATAAATTTTTTAGTGCTATTTCATATTTGTAATATGAACTTATATTTCTAAATTTAGCATCTAACTCCAGAGTGCACAGGTGTCAAAACAACCTTTAGAGCAAAGTATCAAACCATTTCCTCAAAGATGTCTCTTATACATTATGAACATCACAGTATTTGTTTCCTGTCACTTCTTAACTCTTACATGGCTAATACATATTAGGATATTGAATTGTGTTGGCTCTAAACCAAGATTTGCAGTGGTGCAAAAATAATATTAGCCCTTACTATTCCTAGTGTTATTGTGTCTATTATTTCAATTTACATTTTCTTGTAGTTTACTAAACCAAAAATAATTCTAGCAACAACACTGATACTCTTTTAATTATTTTTTTTCCTGACAGGTTACTGTAGCTTCATGGGTCAAATAGGAGGCTTTATATTTATACTTAGCATCATTTGCTTATCTTACACAAGATTCTCAGATTTTTTTCCAGGTTTTTTTTTTGCATATCTGAAGGTCTAAGATACAGCGGAGACCATCATTCTAAACAACACACACCCAAATAATTGGCAGCTGGACTGGGGAAAGCACCGAAGTTGAAGGTTGTTGGAAAGACAGATCTATGCTAATGAGACAGTTCAGGACGTACTGTTCCAGACAGGATGGGTTTAAGAAACATACACAGATTTTCATATTTTGGACCAAACCTGGAACCCATTAATTTTACCACACAGTAATTTCTCATTGAATTAAAACATTACTGAAAAAAGATATAACTTCAAGGCCAGTATGGAAGAGTTACTCACATTCCTTCCTGAAGTGTGCAGCTATTTCTAGGTACTCTGTCCCCACTGAGCCAGGCTAATCATAGTAGTGGAGACTTACAAGTTAGTGCAAATACCTTACTGTTGCCTTGGAATACCAGTAACTTACTACATGGTACTTTCTGCTGAAAACCAAATTAACATTTCTGTCCAACAGTATCAGGCTGCCACATGCTGGATTAAGAGATCTTATTAAATGTGGCTGGCATTGGAATTTGAAAGTCTTTAAGAAGGTACTGTACACTGTTAAGTGAGATAACAAAAAATAGCAAAAGACAGCCTAAATCTTGTATACCATTGAAACCGATAGATTTAGAAATTGTTCATGTTCTGTTAATGATGTTTGTGGACAATCAGATAGAGAAATCAAAGCCTTTGATGCATGGATTCAGTGGTTACTACCAAAGGGCAAAAGTTTCCCCTTGTCTCCATTCATAACTAGTCAAATAAACAGTGTTTGTTTCTCTCACTTTCTCAGAAGTGTTACATATTGACCCCAGAAAGAAGCAGAGCATCAGCAAAGATGTGATGAATGGCATTAGGCCTTTTAGCAAGTCCTATAACCCATACGAGGAGTAAGTTTTGTCTCCTAGGTTTCAGAATCAGACCTTTGAAGATGTTTCCCTTATATCAGGGAGGCCAGCATGGATCCTGTGGGCTTGCCTCATGATTTATTTCTTGCCATTTCAGGAATTCAAGATGCTTGCAGCTTATTTGCCCTTCACATCTTAGATTTGGGTTTTGTTTGAATTTTTTTTTCTATTATTCCAGCTGCATCACCTGAAAACTCCAAATTTTAATATGTGGTTGTTGCCACTAGCAAACTTGATTTATTATTCTATTGTACTTCGGTCTGCTGAGTATCTGAGATTATTTTACGGGTAGGATTCAAGTGTCAATTTTTCCTTGAAAAATGCTTTCTTTAAAGGGCAATGACAAAAGCATTTCCAACAAGAGGGCAAATGGTTAATGGTAATAAAATATGTGGGCTTTAACTACATCAAAGCTGAATGGAAAATGAAGAATATATCAAACCACTTTGCAGTATCACATAGTGGTAATTTGTTGTGAACATAAAAAGACAAAGCAGATCCTGAACTGGGAAGCAATGCTATGCAGATGGATTCCAAAGGGATGGACTTTCTGCTGGTATATTTAACAGAAAACTCAGGGGAATTAGATGGATGTAAACAGGCAAAGATTCAGTAGAAATAGTTGTCTTTAGGCCTCCTGTCTTATAGCAAAAAACAAAAAACAACAAAAAAAGACATAATGCCTGCAGTTAAAACATTTGGGTACTAACTTCAAGCAGAGTCTAAGAGTGCTTTGTGACAAAGGCACTCAGCAAGGGGTATCAGAATTATAGAAATCAGGGCCTGAGAGAAGCAACATTAAACAAATTTGTTTAGTAAAATTGCTGTCCACTGTACAGCAAGAGTTTCTTGGGACTTCTGAATATGATATCAGCCATATAAAAAAGAAACAAATTTGGAATAGCACTTCATTTCTAAAAAGTCCCAAATACTGGGAAAGTTCCATGCAGGTAAGAGTGGGAGGGAATCATGAGGCCATAATTTTTCTCCCACTGTGTGCAAAGAAGAAAGGAGAAGATCCATAAAAAGAAATGGATGCGTTATTGCCATACTTTATTGGGAGCTCTATATAGTCTGTTTCCCAAGACTGCTAGGACTCTGTAGAATCTATTACATATTCTCCTCCAGTGATTCCTTAAGTACAAATTAGTAGCTTAGAGATTAACTGCTTTAGCCTGTATTTGTAAGCTTGATTTTTTGTTTCAGTAATTTTACTCAGATACTTTCTAGGTACTTTTCATGAAGGGGGGTGGATTAATTTATGCTCACTGACCATGTGGTTTGTGCCTTTCATAATATGTGCTGTTCTTTTGGCAAATATAAGAATCCATAATATACAAGCTAAAGTAAGAAACCCTAAAGCCCTTTCTATTTCCTGTGCTGTAGAAAACAAAAGTATTGATGAGAAATGAAAGTGCTGTTGCACTAAATCAAAAAAGGCAAACTAATGACATCTCAAGTTTAGAAATAAAATTAATACTTGAAGAAAAAAAATCTTTGCCCTCCAAACTGGTATAACACATCGTGAGGTTTAAAAGAAATGCAAACTTAAAGAAAAATGAAGATTGGAAGGTATAGCCTACAGATTTTTCTAACCTTCATAAGTATAAGGTTAGAATTTTCTAACCTACATAAGATCAGCTCTCAGTTCTATTACATGTTTGTTAAGACAGACATGAAGCCGGCCTTTCTACCCCTACAATGTCATGACAACACTTTGCCTGTATTCATAGAAACACTCTAAAGATTTGGAGTTTTAGACTATATCGAGATTCTTTTCCAATGAACTTCATTCCTTTCTCCTTCACAAGCCTGATTTCTTTAAAAATATATTCAATTCTCCAAATACACTTTTTAAAATCAATCTAAAACATTTTAATTTCTGTCATTTAAGAAAAGGATGGAAACTTCATGCATTTGGGCCAAATTTTAACTGTTTTTAATGATCATTTAGAATAAACATAATTTATCACTATTGTGTTAATTTGATAATTTTCATATCTTCCAAATTATAGTGTCCTACAAGCAATCATGAACATAAAGCTTGTTTTGTTTTCAAAATACAGCATTGTCTTTCAAAGTATCAAGCAGGTTCAGTAACTCCTTGGGGAATTATTCTCTGAAGGGAAAGCAGCAGAAATAGTGATGTAAAGAACATAAAAAAAATGGGGGAAAAGCAAAATAATGCACATAGGATGTGTAAGAGAGATGCAAACTGTTCCATAAATGGTCACATAGAAAAAAAAATCATAATGAAAAACTGTGTATATTAAACCCAGCAAAAGCAAAATATCTTTAAAAATGGTGTAAAACTCAAAAATGGGAAATGAGGCTGACAAAGAATTGTTCATCAGAAAAGATTCAAGCAGAACCTTGGCAACATACCAGGTTAAGACATTTCAAAAATTGTGCTGTAGAAGTGAAGAAGCACAAGCTAGATGCTGAAGGTGGAAAAATCCCTGCTGTGACTAAACACTAATGGAATTTGGACTTATTTTGCTGAGGAAATAAATGTTGTATGCCATATTCATTACTGAGTGCCACTTAATTAACTGTGAACATAAGCATTAAGTAGCTTCTAGACTGTCTGTGTCCATTATATAATACATGTGCACACACAGAGATATGTTTTGACTTAGGATTAACAGCTTTCAATTAAACTCTTCTCCACTCCCCTCAAAAAAAGTGCTAGAATAATGCACTACTGCACGCAAAAAAGGTTAGCAAGAACCAGTGACCTGAAGTTTGTGTGCAGCATCCAAGTACATATACAGTACATTTTAAACACAATTAATTATTCTGAAGAGATAAAAGCCAACTTTGAACTTCATATTCTTTTGTTTCAAAATAAGGTTTAATGCTATTAAACATCTCATTTCAAGCTGATCTCCTTCTTTCTTTTTTTTTCCTGACAATTCCAACTTAATTGTGAACGGAGGAAAAAAATCTATCAGTTTAGAAAGGAAGAAGAATTAGAACCTGTTTGTCTTAATCAATGGCAATTCAAAGCTGCCTACTATAAGAAAAAGCTTATTTTCATGCATATACTGTCTATTACATCTTAGAATTTAAGAATTCTAAGATGTAATTAAGAATGACAAGGAAATAATTACATGCTACCTCATATGATATCATCACACATAAGACTATGTTAGAATCAAGGAACAAAATGCTACTTAACAAATGGTCATACCATAATGATAAAAAGTGAAAGGGGATCCTGACTATCATGATAACGCTTTTAATTTCTGGCCACATCTCCTCTCTCAAATGAAGTTTAAACATAATTTTCTTACTTGTGAAAATATGGCAGACACTCTTAAATACTTAATTTGGTGTATTTTTACACATTAGAATATTTCAAGGCAAACAATAATTTTAATTTAAGAAGAAAAGATATAACAGTCCTAGATTTCTATCTTTCATTCCATTCTTACTGTCAGCCCTGACTGCATGATAAAATTTGTCGTTGTTTCCAAAACACGACCAATAATCATTAGAAATAAAGCTGTCCAATAATGGTTTATACCTGGGGTCCTACTCCACAGTTGGAAGGTACAGAGAATTGTGAGCATCTGTTTTCCAGCTGTAAAATGAGGAAAGTGAACATATGTAGTTCGTTGTTAAATAGAATTCCCAGATCTTCCCCTTGGTGGCACCAGTTCTTGTTTCTGCCCATTTCCTTTTGAAGAAGTACTTACATGTTGTATAAACAGGTCATAGACTTCAAAAATCAGAAGCCATTCAGAATAGAAAAAAATTGATGAAAAAACCCAAAAGAACACTTCAGAACTTCTTTTGCCTAACTTTTTTCTCCCATTGAAAATGTGTCAACTAAACAGGGATGTTGCTTTAAAAAATGCTTAATCTATATGTATTCTTCTAGTTTTCTTTTTCTACTACTTTTGAAAAAAAAATTATCATTTTTTTTATCATCTCATTTGACTCTTTAAGCACTTATAAATACCATTTAATGGCAAGTCAAAGATTACTCCTCTGTATGTGGAATTGATTTTTCTTATGCATCTCATGGTTTTGTTTGCTTTGAACATTTTCCCCCTTATAAGAGGAAAGCTAGGGAACAGTTATTTTCCCTTGTTATTACTAAGAAAAGGTTAAAGAAGTATTCTTCAATATATTTGTGCAGATGAATCTTGGTTGAAGTTTATCTCCAATGTAACCGATTAGAATTAAATGAGATTTTTTTTTTCTTTCTGCACCAAAGACCTGACATTTTATCTATGTGCACAGTGGGTTTAATGCACATTCTTCTTTTTTATAACCTCAGAGTTCCACTCAGATCCTCTGGGTTTTCCCAGTGATATAAACTGTCCTTTTGTTTCTTTTTCAGTCTCAGTTGTAGTGAAGTAAAACTTCACTAACTCTCAGTCACACTCACAGAAACAGTACATGAAGACAAAACTCTCCCAAAACAGCAGAAACTCCCACAGAACAAAGTCAGTCTCTCAGCTCTTACATGAGCACCTTTAGTAGCATTGCTCCAATAAAAAGTTCTGACTGGGGGCTTGAAGAGATAAGCTGGCATCCACATATTTCTGTGTCCTATGCAGCATTTCCAGCCCTTGATATGTAGCTGAGAACTCTTTAGTGGGTCAGTGAATGGTATAGTGCTGTAATGAAGAAGAACTAATGATAATAATAACAACAATATTAGTAATAATAATATTATCGATATAAAATTCTATTATATATAAATAGCTGTATGGTAAGTAGCTGTGTTTTAATGGGAAGAATGATAATGGAAGTGCACCTTATCTTTTGTTCAATGTCCAGTTAACTTGTAGTTAATCTGGTACACTGGTACCAGAGAGAGCTACTTGTTTTTCCATCTTTCATAACTTTGCTCAATAGTTGCATTTGGAGTGAAAAGGGACGTGTCTCTCATTATTGTTTTGACTAGCCTGACACTCTGGGCAACCTTCTGATAAGTAACTTGCTACAGAAATGGTAAATAAAAATGATCTGAAATTGTCAGCCTAAAGAAAAAATCTTGACCTAAAGCTGGCAATCACATTAGTGTCCTGCTACTAAAAACCAGAAAAAAGGGAATGAAGTTACCATAGTAATAAATAAACCCGAGCTCTTGCATGGATATGTAATGTATGTGAGCTGGATATTTGATTTTAGGCATAACAGATAAGTGTTATCCAAGAAGGGAGGACCTAAAGGAGACATTCTGAAGACTCATTTAAATCAGAGAGGAACAGATTACAAGAATAATTGTGGACAACATTTGTTTTATTTCTTTCTATATTAATTGGTTGCAGTAAATATGTGAAAGGATTCCTCTAAAAGTAATTAATTGCTCTTTCTCCTAGGTTTGGCAAAGAAAGCTTAAAAGAAGGAAGTTCAGAGGCATGTCAGGAAAGGTCACATAGAAGAAAGGGGTCAGAAAGTCAAAAAAAAACCAACAGGGAACCAGTGCAAAGTAGTAACCTCTGCACTTTGGGTAGCTTTTATAGAGTTTTCTGCAACTCAGTAAGTCACTGAGACCTCTGACAGTCTGAATGTAAGGGCACACTCGAAGAAATTTTTATAAACTCTATATTACTGGAATTCATCTGGCATAGTTTCCTTGAGATTTCCCTCTTTGGAAACTTAAAATATCTTAGTTTGAATTCTAAGGCATGCTGTTTTATTTGGAAAAAATTCTGGCTTGTTTTGAGATGCTTAGTGTGAGGAAATTACAGTCAGATAAACCTCGACTCAGGACTAATAGTAATAGCATTAGATGATGAGAAAACACCAGCAAATGCAATAATCTGCTGCCTAGGTGGTGATAAACACTTAAAACACATTAGTAAACATTTTCCTCTATGTAAACTGTAGATGGTCTATTTTTCTAGTATCTATAACTATTCTTTTTGCCTTGTCGGATCACCCCAGGAAACCAAAAACCTTAAGGAATTTATGCATAATTAAGCTACAGGTAAAATATTTAGAACCTGCAGGTGACAATCAAAGAATTTAGCTGCAAAAGACACAGAGTACCAAAATTACCAAAATTTGTCTTTATGTCTGGTTCGTGCTGTGTTCACTGCAAATAAACCCAATGTCACTATAGCTCATCAAGAAGATTTAAAACAACTTTTTTTAATCTGGTGTAACTAACCAACTGATTATAATGAGATTTCCAGTAACTCTATAGTAAAAGTTTCAAGAATATATGGTTGACCTTTGAGGGTTGGGGCATGAGTGTTTGCCTAAAGCCCAAGTGTTTAATAATTAGAGGATGGAAGAAATAATAATACTATAATATATTAATAACAGAACAATATGTTTACACTTAATTAAATAAGCAAGCAAGAAGTAAAATACAATGTTAAAATTCAAATATCTGAAAGGGCATTGAAATGGTATAGGAAATGCTGACAATATAAATTTGTCATAAAGTAAGATAGAAAAATTAGAATTTATTTTCTATTTGATGAGAGCTATTTAGAGAAAATGCTGTCTTCTGTAGTTGAGGTTCATCAGCAGATGGTTCCAACCTGAGCTTCAGCTGTCAAAATGAGAGGATGTGTATATATGCCTTGACATCATTTGAGTTATGTTTGTTCACTGAATATGCTCTGTGTTGTTTTACAGAGTGGTTTGGTCAGTCTAACATGTTTAACAACTCTAAGTTGCTACAGCTCATATTCTTTCTCCAAGCTACTATTCTTTTTATTAAGTCCATGTAACATTTATTTAAGACTAGCTATTTGAAGTGAAGTTAACATAGTATCAGGTTCATAAACCAAATTAAAAACCAGCTTTCCCTAATTTGACATTATAAATACTAGGTAAAAAAAGGAAAATGTTTTGGGGATTTTTAAAAAAAACAAACAAGCAACTTCTATATTTGACTTATTTTTTTGTGGTTCATTTTAATATAAAATCAGTTTTAGTGTCTGCTAAGTAAGGATAATTGAGCCTCTTTTCTTTAGATATTGTTCTGAGTGTTCATTGAGAAAAAATCCAATTTTTAATTTTTTTTCCCGTTTCTTGAACTGTGGTTTGGATTTAATCAAAATGCATGTAGGGAAATTTAAATGAAGATGTTTTCACTATTTTCGTTATATTGTGCAAAACCAGAAAAAGCCTATTCTTGTGTAGGAATTATGCTCATGGGAAAAAGGAGGAAATTGTTTTATGTTAAGGTTCATTAGTGACCAAAAATCAATTAGAATTGATTCTTGCATGCCTAATTTTACTGCTTTCACTGAACCAGACAGTGTTTGCTTTTAGGTGAGAAGGACTATTTGAGAACTGTAATGTGAAGCAAAATTGTAATATGTCAGCAAAGAAATCCAAATTCACTTGTACAGGAATATTAATTCTACAGGCAAGATGAATGCATATAATAAACGTTTAAATAGGTGTATTATATTTCTTTAATATCTCATAGTTTATTTAATTGTGGTCTACAAAATGATTTCTCTTTGGTTAAAAAAAAAAAGAAAAAGAAAAATGATGAGGGGGCAGTTTAAAAAAAGCTATTTGCTTTAAGCCACTCAAAAGAAATATGACAGATCTCAAAGGAAACATTTAGCTTAAGTGCTAAAAGGGAATTATTTTATTTAGTCACATTAATTTAAAAGAAACCTGTGTGGTTTACATAGGATTTTTCTTGCACAGTTCTCTGTGAGCTTCAAAGAAGTGTAATGATTTCTAATAATTGATCAGATATGCAGAAGTTCTCTGGTGCAAACAAAATGACACAAGGCTGAGGTGCTAATATAATTTCTCACTTTTTCCTGGAAAATTATTTCCACCACAGAGAAACAACAGAATTTTCAACCTTGTTTAGGATCTGGGAAAATCTTTTTAGTTCTAAGACAGCACACAATAAGCAAGGCTATCTCCATATTACATTTATAAGGTTTGAATTTTTGGAGTCTGAAGTCTCTCTTGGTACCTAAGTGTTTTAAATTTGAGTATAAATAAGTCATTTTATTTAAAAAATGACTATGAGTCAAGCTGTAAGCTACAAAAGTAAAAACACTTCAAAATTTTTAAAGTATGTATTTTAGACTAGTATATTCACATTTGGAAATCAACAATTGAAAATAAAGTAATAAATGTCCTATAAGTTATCACCATTAGTTTAAAGTAGATAGCCATTTTTTAAAATTTTAACATCTGTTTCCAGAGGCAGTTTTCTTGAAAGAAAAATAGATGAAAGACAGATTTTGGCACCCCAGAACTTTAGTAACATACAAAAGTTCCAAAGTGAACTTTTCTTCATGTGAATTCAAAGTCTATCAACTTACATAGGCAACTTCTTGTTTATTATTGTTTACTTAATTGTCTAAATTGGAGCTTCTTGCTTGTCACTGTGTAGAGAACAATAAAACACTAGTGAAGTATCTTTCATTCCTCAAATATCCTGCACTGACCAATACTTGAGCATTCTTCAGGTTCATAATTCTGAGGAGGAATTTGTCTTTCCAGAATAGCTGGCATGTGAATAATGTTTAGCTTACCTGAAATCTGAGGATGTCTCTTGAATAGGTTTTAAAGAATTCCTCAGACCTATTCCAATAACACGTTTTCTCCAAGTCCCACACTTTTCTTTTGCTGTTTTTAATGTAGATGTGACTGCAATCACATCCAACACAGAAGTTCTCTATCAATGTATTGTTGAATTATCTGCATTTTATGTGGCCAAAATAAATTTTCTAGGCAGGGTTACAGCTTGTCCAGCATCTTGTCATTGCTTGTCAGTAGTGGGCAATGTGGTTTCTGCACAGGTGGAACTGCACAAGTAACTTGAACACACTCAAAGAAATGAAGTGCAGCCAGAAGCTATTTTTGAGACTCTTAGGGTTGGCACTATTTCAGTTATAAGAATTCCACCAATTGTTAAATAGAGGCAGCAATCTCATATCTGATATTGTGACATGAGGCAATATTGAAAGTTCTCAAATAAAGATGGAGATCACCTATCAGTTCTCAAGCTCTTTGTTAAGATGGAGGCATTCAGTGAGGCATTCAAGTATCAGAGCTCTTGTTCTACATTGCATAAAATGATTCAGCATTGTAGACAGTGACTGAGATTGGAGAGTTTTCCAGCAGTGAAGATTAAAGGCTGTTTTCTGTGGATTTAAATGGTTTAATAGTACCCTATTTAAGATCTGTCACAGTTTTTAACTGAGCTTTTTGTAAAAACTGCAATTTCATTTTCACCAATGCTCCCTAAAAATGTTGTGGGACAAGATTCAGACCAAATATGTGGATTCATATAACAGCTACAGATTATACAATGAAATAGCAAGGGCCTATTCAATTTTGGTATGAATTTTTTTGGGTAATATTCACAATTTACTTTGAAAATATCTATTCCTTTTCTGTTACTTTTATTTTTGAGATGTTTAACAAAATAATATTGAAAACTTCTATCCTCTAGTTCAATTTCTTGATTTAACTAGCTCATCAACATTATTTTCATTAATCCAAAGTGGATGGCACTGTTTTATTCTTTGTAGTTTTCTCCTGTTATCTTACTCTTGATCTTTTCTTCATATACTGTGTTTCTCTGACAGAAATTTTATGTGTCATTTTTAAACCACCAATGTAAATTGCAGAAAACTCCTTGATATATTTTTCGGGAATCAAGTATTTCAGTAGATTTTAAATAAATAAGGTTCTGCAAACAGTTTCCTCCCTTCATGAACTTTGGACTTGAATATTTTGCCAGCTGTAATTAAGAACAATTTCCCATTGTTTCAAGTATTTTACTGTATCTACAAGAAATAATAATGGCCATTTTTTAGCTCAAAAAAAAATCCTAAAATTCTAATTTAGTCTTAAAAATATTTGTGCTTTGGGAAAAGTATGCTATTTGTATTGGTACACTTTGTTTAATGGAATTTTATGAAAGTCTGAATGCCTACAGTGCTAGGGTTTGTTAATTTTTTAATTATTATTATTTCTGAAAAAGAAAAATGAAATTTTAGTTGTGTAATTATACTCTCACTGCTGCTGGAAAACAGGAAGAATAAATCCACTGTGGTTACCTATAAGTTCTAGAATGGGAGAATAATAATTCAGTTGAAAATATGTGTTTGAAGGCACTCTGAAAGGAGCAATCTAAAACTGGTGTTGGTAGATGGATAGTTAAAATCACTGTTTATTTCAGCCTAGAAGGATGAGAGAAGAGATAACATATGTAGATACATCTAAAATAAAACAGTGGAAATATTAGGGTGAAGACCTTCTCATTGAAGGTGCTCCTGCCCAAGGCATGGGGGTTGGAACGAGATGATCTTCAAGGTCCCCTTCCAACCCAAACCATTCTGTAATTCTTTTATTCATTCTATGATTCTATGACCAGAGATTAAATACGTGGTGTGCAGATGGGCCTCTCTACTCTCATTTTACTAGTTTACATCAAAATCTAGGAAAGCTTCAGAAGTTCATCACTTCTCTGAAGATTGAAAATGGATGTCCTTGGAAGAGTGCAGAAACCTCAGTGTCCAGCTGCTTCCCTGGCCAGAAGTGACGCCAGGCCTCTGCCTTTGTGTCTTGTGCAGATATGCATGGGAACAAGATCTGAATGAAAACATTCTCCTCTCTGGTGTCTCCATGATTTTTATTGACTTTGTTGTGCGCACAATTTGCTGGACATTTAAAATTAATGGGTGTATAATCTTACAAATTTTAGAATGACTGCATTTGTAAAATCTTGTTATACAGAGTGAGCATCATGTTCTGATGCAAAACAAAGTGACAGATCAAGACGGTTAGTTCAGCATCAAGAAGAAAGGCTATATGGGATTATGAAATCCTTGGGAAGGAGTATGCTTCAAGAAGGTGGAAAAACATGCTTTCTGAGTGTGAGCTCCTTATCTGCAGATACTATTTTAAAAAGTTATTCTTTTTAGTAAACTATTTAAAAATATTCATTGGCTCCTCCAGACATGTAAACAGGTATTATTGAAGCTGATTTTAACTTGAAGGAAGAAATATCATCAATGAATTATCATTTCTAGTTTATTCTTCTCATTTTTGGGGAATAATTCTCTACCCCTACCCTGCTAAGGTAAAACTCTTTCTTTGCTTTAGTAGCTGCTTTAATAAGAAAAATTTCATTTTTTAAATAAGTTCAGTAAGCATAGTACATTTTTTTGTTTAATGGCACTGGTAAAAAACTCTTCACAGAAATAAAAGCTTGTTATTTTTATTCTGAAATAATGTAATTGAGATGAATTTCACTGAGGTTTAGACCTGAAGAAAGAAGGAATTTATATGATGTCTGATGAAAATCTAGGATAGATATTAGCACAGTAGAAAACTAAATTTTTTCTGCATGTTTTATTCATTGATAGACAAATATTCAGCATATTTTTTAGTTTCAGTTGTCATATTTCTCATCAGCAGATAGCTACTATTAATGGAAATGATAAGGTACTCATAATAAAGGAGATTAAATTAAATGGAATTTATAACTTTAGGCAATGTTCCAGAACACAGAAACCCACTGATCTTCTGTAGCCTAAGTGCGCTTACATCAGAATTCTAGGTTCCAGGATGTAAGAGAAAATGGTCCCTATTAGCTTGTTTTAACTAATATTAAATCTAATGGTTGTTTATGATTCACAAGGACCCTTGATTACATAGAAACTGAGGGTTTGGTAGTTTTTTCAGGAGGTTCCATTTTCTTAGCAGACCATGCCAATTTCTCTTTAATTACTGAAGAGGTTAAAACAACAAAATCTGACAGATTGTTAGCTGAACTCAACCCAGACAGATGGCACCATTCTATTCAAGCCAGTTTTGTGAAAGTTCTGCTGCACCATATGCTAGAATCAGTTCAACAGCTAATTAGTGCTTTTTACAACACAATCATTCTCTCAAGGAAATTTCTTATGGACAGGTCACAAATACACAGTGAGAAGAAGGAATAAAAGCCTGAATGGCATATAGCCTCACTGGCTGGTCTGCTCCAGTCATAAATAAAGGTTAGCATGGTAAGGCATCTTGAATAACCTTTCAGCTCAATCCCAGTAGTACTGACATTCCTAGGCTGTATTTGGAAAATAAATATTGAATGCTGTAGTGACTTAGAGCTTTTTCCCTCCTTTTTCTTAACAGCTGTGAGGTACAGAATGGAATAAAGTTGATTATGCAACTGAGTTCCTGTCTATTAAAATGATCTAATTAAAAGAAAAGAAAGTGCAATAAAGATTTATAAAAGTTTGGAATTACCAGCTCAGGAAGAAAAGTGATTATTGTAATCATGAAGTACAGCTTAGACACTAAATTTAGTTTTCCAGGAAAAAAAAAGAAAAAATCAACAACAAACCAGAAACAGAACACCAATATTTTCATAGGGCAAAAACAAGAGAAAGGTGAAGAAAGATATGATGATATGATAATATTATGCTATCTGCTACCCCCTTCCCTGTGATTTAATATGATATTCTGAAGTCAGATTTTTTTAAGGCTTATCTGTTCAATTAGACTCTTGAGGTTCAGGCTTTGCAATTTCACTCTCTGAGGCATGCCTTCTGCCTGACTAAACTGATATGCAAAACACTTAAGTAGTCTTGATGTTCAGAGAAATTGTTAGAATGAGAACTCTGCAATTATACAGGCTTTGGGAAAAAGAGAGAATTTTATTTGCAACAGATGTGGAAGAGACTTACTAGGATGACAAGAAAAAATAGTTAGTTATTACAGGAACAGGTACGTATCTGTGGGTTTTCACAGGTGTCTATGAGCAAGCCCTCTTTGCAGATGTAGTGTGATTGGAAACTATGATGCTATATAAATAAAAATGTTTATATCCCAGATTGTTCATGCCAAGAAGAGGCAGAGAAAACATTTGTGACCCTACAGAACTTCTAAAAAATGCATTCTAGGGAATCTTGGCTCTTTTTTCAATAATTTGCTCATAGCAGAATAAAGCCTCAGGAAGAGTCTGCTTTTTACTAGATACAACAAGGAGAGAAGTTTCAAAACAGCTGTCTGATGGAATATCAGAGACAGAAATTTTAAGATAAATTTCATCATCTTTTCAAGAAAACTCAACCAGAAGGTAAGTAAATAGGTTTAATTTTTTTTTTTGTGGTTTTTGTTTTGTTAGTTGGTCTTTTGTTTTGGTTTTGGGTCTTTTTGGGGTTTTTTGTTTGTTTGTTTTTTTTGCAGAAGGTGGTTTCCCCAAGCATCCTAATATGGCTTTCTGCAATAAGTACAAGTTATTCTATTTGATTATCTTAGACATATTAAGGCAATTTCTAAGTACAGTCCATTATGATCTGGAAAATTTCTTCAAATGCTCCACTGTGACCACATGAAAGAGATCCAAAATAATAGAGTCTACTAGCTGCTTAAGCTGCCTCCGTTCAACCAATAAAGGCACCTAATTTTCCTAAGCAGATGAGAAAAACTCCTACTCTAAAACAACTGTCTCTGACAACATCTTTGAACGCATTGCATCTCTGCAGTAAGCCTTGTGGTTCAGAAAACCAAACAGACATTTACAAGAATGCAACTTGATGAATATGCACTGTGTGATCTCTATGCATGTAAATTATGTTCAAGTCCTTCTTGGAATATTAGTCACACATGAGAAACAGGTGTTCTTCCAACAAGCTACCTGTTACCAGGAAAATACCAGTCAGGAGCTACCTACTGCTGGAATAAACCATATAGCTGAACTTCCATCTGTGTGAAACTTTTCCTTATCTTGCATTGGATGAATTGCTTTGTTGACGAGGAATTTTGTTTTGAGCTGTTGCCATTCCCAAACCCAGCCCCTGTTTAAATAACTTGAAATATGTCAGTAAAATGTGGAAGACAAGGGAAGATTTTGCTGCTGCAGGAATGATTCAGTCGTTTATTTTTTACTTATGGACACCCTGAGACCAGATGACTCAGGTTAAACTATGCATATGTCACTAGAACAATATGCAACTAGATTTTTAATAAATTTGAATTAACATTGTTTACCTTGGCTAAGGCCCAAATTCCCATCCGGACACTCTCTCATTCCCCCTCCTCAACAGGACAGAAGGAGAAAATAGAATGAAAAAGCTCCTAGGTTGAGATAAAGACAAAGATATCACTTACGAATTACTGTATTTGGCAAAACAGGCTTACTAGATTTGAAGAAATAGAACTTAAATTGTTGCAGATAAAAATAGATTTGAGAAGTAAATTCTAGTTGCAGTGCTGGTTTGAAACTGGGACTTCTGTGAAACCAGGGAGAAGTAGGAGCACAGAAGCTGTGGAGGTTGACTAAATGACTCTTTTATGAGCGATTATAGAGAGAAGGTATTCTCTTCACAAAGGTCAATGTTTCTCCTTACTTCACCATCATTTCTAGAACCACCAGCTATCATCTCCATCAAAGAAGAGAAATCCAGCTCTGGTGAATAGGAGGATCTTTACATTTTTTTGAAGGAAGAGAGACTTTAGAGATGGGAGGAATACTCCCCTGGAAAGTATATTGCATGAGACTAAATAGCTGTTGCTGTGAAGGAAACAGGCGTTGCAGTGAAAAGTAAGCCCTTCACCAAATATGCTCTTATACCTCTTTGATAGTGCAGCCTGGCAAGGGGGCTGAAATACTTTTGCATGGCAATCATTGTCAGTAAATAGCAGGGTATATCACCACAACAGAGAGAATGCTTATGATAACTAAGTATGACTTTGCACATATACTTGCTTTTCTACATGAAATGAAGGACATTAAGCACTTTCAAAACTGATGCCATACATAGTCTTGGCAGGAGATTGCCGTGGGTGTGCAACTTTTGTTAGTTGTCCTAGGGCATTGTCGTGCACACATACATAAGGGACACCTGCCAGCACTTTAGAAGTCATTCTATCTTCTCAGTCCTCCTGGGATATGGCCCTCAAAAGAACGAGTTACCATCCCACCTGCTCTGCAAGCTGTCATCTTGTGATGCCTGTAAAGAAAGATGTGTGGGAGAAGTGCATTGCATAATGTGTTCACCAGACCCTGCTCAGCATAGACTGCCTTGATTCTTTTTTCTCTACCAGTGTATCCAAAGGGGGCAGTCTGAGATTCTACCATCAGCCTTGGGACCAGGGTGTGAAGAAATCACATTACAAAATAAGCCCAGGAGTGCTACCCACAGGTCAAGGAACTCAAACTTCAGTACCAAGGGGCAGAAGCTGTCCTAACATGCAAGCAGGAGAACTTCTACAGCAGTAGAAGAAAAGTCAATTTCTCCATTTTGTGCATCATGCACAGAAGAGCCTACACTAACACTACAGGCTACCTAAGAACTCCTGAATACCACTGCACAGACTTGGGCAGTAAAACGTTAGCATATTAAAACGTTAGCATGTTAAATTTTTTAGCAGCTCTAGGTTCTCTGTTGCAGTGCAAGCAGGAATTGGTCTAAAAATACAAATAAATATCCATACTTATGCTTCTTTCCAATAATTATATTTAAAATAACAAATGAAATTATATTTTTGAACCATTTATGACGCAGCTGTCATCCCTGGTTGAAAAATCTAGCTATCTTATTCCTGAACATTCATGTTTTTATTTTGCCTTGTCTTTGAGAACTACAGTTAATACTGCCAATCTAAGTGACTGTAATTATTTAAATAAAAATGCATATAAAATTAAGCTCCTAGATATCTTCCCAAAAATGTATTTGTCCTATCAGTGCTGAAATATGATGTCATCATTTAGCAAGTGAACTAAAGCAAGTACGAGGAGCAGTTTCTAATAATCACTGATTTTTACAAGGTGGTCTTGATAGTTTCCACTTTGACATATTCTGATAATTTGGAAACAATTAAAGCTGATTGTACATACTCCTTTCTAAAGTTTGTCAATTCATCAACTGAATTACAACCCTCTACTCACGGGAAAAGAACACATTACTTCATATATTGTCTGCTTATGGTTTAAGATATTTGCAATTGTTATGCAGTAAATGTTGTGCACTATAAATAAATGTCACTTCATTTCATTGATAAGTATATATATTTGTTTCAAATTTACAATATAATAGCATAACATGTATTTACCTCTAGGAAATTTATATGTGTGTCCCTGGAATTCGCATTTAAATAGTTTCTTATAACGCTTTACATCAGACCTGATGAAATTAACTTTTTCTTCATAACATCTGCCATCTCAAGACGAAAATTGTAATGATATTTTATTACTAAGATATGTGGTTTTATAAAATTCAGACACACTGTTTTGACCTTGAAAATGGAATTCACTGCAGTATCATGCATCCCAAATATTCCTGTGACTGATTATCCTCAAAATGCTTTTACTGAATGTTGCCCTGTCCTTATATCTGCTCCACTAGTGGAGTGCTCTGAGGACATCTTTTCCATCACAGCTTTTTATTCTTCTTTCTTTTAATGTTTCACAAGAGCAGCCATTCAAATCAGGCTGAGCTCTCCCTGCTCTTAAAATCATAGAAATCCTTTTCATAACAGAAATAACTGCATCAGCTCTGGATGGTCCAAATGAGTAATGAGATCTCCCCTTGGTTTGATTCTAAACAAATTGTGGGATTGTATGTTTTTTTTTAACAGAGCCACAGAAAGATAACAGGTAGGGAAACCACATGTCACATAGTTATGCTGTCCAGAACTAATCCAAGCAAATCTTCTGCCCATTTTGCATCAATTCTCATTTAGAGTAGACAAACTATCTAATTAAATTGGTAGAAGAATAGATTGATCTCATGCTCCATGTCCTACATGCCTTTTTCTCCCTAAGGCTGAAATGGTATTTTAATTATGTATGCATTAGTTTGTGTGTGCACGGGATGGTGTTTTTTGCACAGCCTCACACATCATCAAGATTTTCTGAGAACTGTCATGGCACATGACTGAACTTGAAAGCTAAAGTATGTTTTACAGTGAAATAGTTGGTCTAGTACATTGTATTCTTTCATCCTGTACACTCTGATTGCTGTATATTAGTGCAAATCTTTTTAAGGGTGATGATGTCTCCAGGCAGTGGATGTCAAGATGCTTAATGGCTGCAGAAAGCCCTGTAAAAGCTAATTGCATATGAGTTACCATAATAGAGCCATAACTGAAAACATCAGCATGACAAAAATATATGAAAATTTTGAGTTGCAGATTTGATTGAGGATTTGGGGAGAGCAACCAAAAAAAGTCTCCTAGGTACCTGGGTGAACTCTCTTCTCTTCCTTAACCATTTCCCAAAAAAAGAAAGTGTTATCCCCTGCACTTAAATATGATCAGTAATGCTAACACAGAAACACCTCATGTTTGATTGATGTAACATACTCTGATATGTTTAAATCAAACTTTTAGCTTTGGTCTGTAATCTAATTTAATGAAGTGATGCCTTTTTAATCATTTTCCAAACTTCAGAGCATTTATGTGGCATCAGTCATCCACACAACCATACTAATTAGGATCCTGAAAGACTGTATGTTCATAAAATATCATAATTTAGAGATAATGAAAAGAAGCTGAATTGGAATAGGTTTTAGAAGTGGAGACTGATGAGTCCAGTGAAGAGAATTAATTATTTTAAACAAAAATCAGAAAATAAATTTTAGAAAGGACTTGAAAGCACCTATTTTTTTTGTTTTCCAAATAAAATTACTGTATGTCATGACTCACAGAATCATAGAATATCCTGAGCATGAAAGGACCCAAAAGGATCATCAAAGTTCAACCTCTGGCCCTGCACAGGACAGTCCCAAGTGTCACACCATGTAGCTGAAAGTGTTGTCCAAATGCTCCTTGAATTCTGTTGAGCTTGATGCTGTGACCACTTCCCTGGAGAGCCTGTTCCAGTGCCCAAAAACCCTTTGGGAGAAGAGCATTTTCCCAACATCTAACCTAAATCTCCCCTGACACTTCTTTATGCCATTCCTTTGGATCTTGTCACTGGTCACGAGAGTGAAAAGATCAGTGCCTGTCCCTCCACTTCCCCTCACGAGGAAGTTGTAACTGCAATGAGGTCTCCCCTCAGTCTCCTCTTCTCCAGGCTGAACAGACCAAGTGACCTCAGCTGCTCCTCATACAGCTTCCCCTCAAAGTCCTGCACCATCCTCATGGCCCTCCTTTGGATGCTCTCTAAGAGCTTAATGTTGTTCTCATATTGTGGCACCCAAAACTGCACAAAGCAGTGGAGTTGAGGCCACACCAGCACAGAACAGAGGTGGACAATTCCCTCCATTGACCAGATGGTGATGTACTCCTGATATACCCCAGGACACAGCTGGCTCTCAAAAAAGTGAGAGTAGTCTGCTCTCAAGTATCTTGGTGATAACTATAGTAAAGACAAATATTAAATATTCATTTTAGAACCTGTTCCCAGAGGAATATGAGATACAAACAGTGAACTGTTGACACAAATCTAAAGAAAATCACTGTCAACAAAACTCACCTTGTACAGAAAAAAGTCTAGGATAGAAAAGAAAGGCCAATCTTTTTCCTTTTCTTTGTTAGTACTTATCTCTGTATGTGTCTGTCATCTGGCTGTTCTGACTCATAAAAGGTTGAAAAAACAGTACCAGGATCTTTCTACAGAAAAGTATATTTTTCAAAACACACTATTCACTATAGAGAACGGGTAGGAATTTCTAGCTTAATTCATCTCTAACAGAAATTATCGTCAGGTTTACCACTTTCTCTGTTAAGTAGAGCTGCCAGCAGTGCATTGTTTGTGGGCATAATTTGACATTTATATGCTTTTACATTATCTTAGTCTGCAGTCCTTTCCATATGAAATCCTGCTTTGTCTGCTTTGTGTTTTTACTGAGGCTCTCCTCTATAATGGAATTAATTTTGCTCTTACAATCTGTGCTATCACTTTGAATCCAAGACGGCTGCTCCTCAAAATTCTCATCCCACAATCTTTCTATATATGTTATGCTCACAGAGAGAAAGGAGTTTTGGAGTATTCTCTGTCTTACATGCCAGATATTGTGCATTAAAGGATAAGTTCCTTGAATGACCAAACAATATGATTCTCATTCATGTAAGCTACATAGCAAGAAAATTAATTATGGAGATTACAATTTTTTATCTTTAAATTGAGTGAGACATGATGTGAATGAAATTTTAGAAGAAAGTTACAACATTTTAGGAACAAAAACATTTCCTAACCACCTGATACATCCTTATACAGATTTGTATGTGTCCTGGTTACAGCTGGGATAAAGTCAGTTTTTCCCACAGTACTTCTTACAGAAATGTGTTTTTGATTTAATAGATTACCATTGGCCCAGTTATTGAGATTTTAATAAAATCACAGAATTGATTCCTAGAATCATCAAGGTTGGAAGAGGCTTTCAAGATCATCCAGTCCAACCATCCACCCAGCACTACCACTGTAATCCCTGAACCAGCTCACCCAGTGCCAGGTTCAGATGCCTCTTGAACTCCTCAAGCCTGGTGACTCCACTGCCTTTCCACACAACCTCTTGCAGTGCCTGACCACCCTACCCTTGGAAAAATTTTTCCTAACTTGAATATTCCCTGCACAGTTTAAGGCCATTTTCCTTGGGTTACTCTAGGCATGGCAGAAGAAACCAGTCTCCTCTGCACTTTTTTATTATTATAATTTGCAATTGTATTATTGTTTGTACTTTGTTTCAATTATTAAACTGTTTTTGTCTCAGCTCATGAGTTTGAGGGTTTTTTCCCGATTCTCTTCTCTGTCCCACTGCATTCAGTGTCTTCTAACTCAATGAAAATTGAGACAACTTTGTGCATTTCAAAGAAGTAACAGACAAAAAGATATCTTTATTTTTAAGAGCCTTGAGTAAAATGAAGGTAAAGACATCGTAGAATCTGCCCAGGAAAGATTACCACACAATAGACAGAGTAGCACCAGGTGAAAGAAGAAACATCTTTTATTTTTCTTTCCCTACTTGGATTGAAGACATGTTAAGATCACCGTAACTGAGTGGTTAAACCAGCAGAACACAGGGAACAGCATGTTGTGGTGAGCACAGCATGGCAGTTACCTGCTTAACCCAAACTAGCTGACGGTGAAACGATATATGTATCAGTGCTCATTGAACCAAAATTAAACAAAAGGTAGCCTTGACATAGTTATCACAACCCTGAGAGAAGCAAAAGGCAGAGAAGGTAGTTTCTGTGTAAAAATATTTTACGCCATCTTCATCCCACCAAAGTTGTTGTGGCCTTCCTTCTTCAATAAGGGATAAAATGTGGCAAAAACTCTAGTCTGGCTCATAATTGGGTAAAAGAAAAATCCCTATTTGACATACTCAACACAACACACTTGGTTCAACTGCAGATTTTACTATTACAAAAAACCCACAAAATCATGTATTTAGACTAATTGTTCTACTGCTACACAATGGGTGCTTGTGGAGTTACAGGATACAAGTACCAAAGCAACAGGCCTTGAAAGCCAAAGTGACCTTCTGTCTCTGGTCCAGAAGAAGCCCTGGGATTAGTAAAAAGCATCCTGATTACAGGGGAATTGGAAAGAGTGCAGTGTGGGCCTGTGAACTGCTAGACCTGTCAGAAGTGCAGAACACTGTTATTACATTAATAGGTACTGTTTACCTGTTGCCATAAACGGTAATACTGTGAAACATGATAGTTAATTGGAACACTTTGTAGTGTAGTCATTTCCTGTCTGTGTTGTAGCAGATAAGAAATTTTCACTGCGCAATAAATGTCTTCTTTGCTTACCACCATCTTAAGAAACACCGCAGGTGCTTATTGCTTTGTAGAACTGGTAGCCAAAATGGCTTTTCATGAGTCACAATTTCCTCAGACACAATTACTGACACCTAAAGCTGCATCTCACAAGCAGTGCTTGAGTGCACAGACATCCTGATATCCAGAAACTTAACACTTATCTAGAAAATCTGTTTTCTATTTTGTTTTTCTCCGAAATGACACCACATTTGGGAAGACCTATAATTTGCCTATTTTGAACATTTATTTTCTAGAAACCCAATATTGGCAAAAGCTGTGCCAAAGCTTTCTGCTTTTTTGAAGTAAAAGGGGAGCAGGTTTACCACCAGTCTGACCCATCACCCCTCTTTCTGCTTTCTCCACAGTTTGTGCCTTTAATAGGAAGGGGTATTAACGTTCTACCTGTGACAGCAGCTCAGCAGACTGTCATGTTCAGAAGCAGATTTTGAAAGCAGTTCATGCAAATTACATGCCAGTCTTCAGTAGATGAGAACATTAAGAGTATAAAAGTCTTCAGAAATGACAAGTTAAAAGAGTAAATATGAAAAGTTCTCTGTCAAGACAGAAAAGAGAAGCAAGGTGACAAAAAGTAAAAGAAAGTAGTTTGATTCTCATGAGCAAGGTACAGCTAGCAGCAATGGTTAATAAGTCAAAACTTCTGAATATCTTAGGTGAAGATATGTAAAGATTAAGAGCCCAGTAAGTCTTGGAAATTAGTGATACTAATGAGACTACAGAAACTGAGAGAAATATGGTGCCATATTATGAAAAGAAGTAGACAAATGAAATTTGATGGTAGGAGAAAATTAAATCCTCTTGTTAAAATCTAAAATGACTGCATTTAGCCTAGGGGCAGCAAATACTGAAAACTTAGTGGTATTTTCTGAGACTTTTCCTGAATGTATTTCGCATGAAACAATGTCATTACCCTGGTTAATCTGCATATGTTCATCATGATTAGATAGTGTATAGCCTTGTTAAATGGGAGACCACAGAAAAACTTCTCAGACATTTTCCATGCATTCAGAGAGGCAAAGAGAAAGCACCAAGCTGAAGCCCTTGCGCCAGCTATAGTTGGGGAAACACATTGCACCTACAGGAGTGCAGTGTGTGGTTCTCTTTAAGAAAACTGTCTCTGCAATTAGGCTGTGATGCCCAGTTTATCACAGGCCAACAGCTAAACCTTAGACACCATGTTTATAAAGATGATAAAAACTTCTTGCACCATCTAGATGATGGAATAAGAGTAGATAGCCAAATATTTGCATGCAATAATTGTTTTCCTCAGAAATATTATCTCCAGAAAAAACCCTTTGTGTTTAGATGAAAAAAAAGGATTGTGAGGAAGGCTCACCTGGTTTAAAACTTTCCTTCTCTCCTATGCTTTTGATTAATTTCTTTGTTTCTCATGGTGACTTGGTGACAAACGTTCTGCTATCAGTTTTTACGTATTCTCCTACAGAAGAAGAAAGAAGCACTCTTCATTATTTTTTTCTGCTAAGTACAAGTAAGTTTCTCAAACGTGTGAGGTCACTCAGATTTGTGAGGCACTATTCATTAAATGCTTTTTCTTCTCTTCTACAGATAAACATTATTTCTCTTGTCTCAGTAACTTATCATCATTATGATAATAACCTCCTTTCAGTGTCAAAATCAAAGTGACCATCACAAGAATCCTGTGCTAACAAGGGAGGAAAGAAATGCTATAAATTCTTTTAATTTGTCCAAATACTTCATGTGTAAGCAAAATGAATCAATAAAAAGCATCCAAGAAATAACTCTAACTTATCTTCTTCCTGCGTCACTATAATTTTCTTTTTTTATTATTATTTAATTTTTCCTCATTGCAAATAAGATAATTTGAGAGGATAACAGCAGTTCATTTTCTGTCCTAAAAATTACTGAAAGTACAGCTCTGTGGAAAACATTAGCAAACTGAATACTTTTCATATTATGCAGAACACTTAATTTTTTCAGTAGTTTATTTTCCCACTAGGTATTTTGTAACTGTACAATACGAACATAACATTTAATACATTCAAAATCTTTACAGGCTGATATCCATCAGGTTTCAAATTATTACTCTTCCTTCTAATTAAATATGCTATAAACCTCATTACTTTCTTAAAGAAAAAATATTGAAGCTATGATAAAAGAATTAGATTTACAAATTTATGTGTGTGTGTGTGTGTGTGTGCATGCAAATAAATTATGGCAGAAGTGTTTAAACATTAAAATCTCTAATGTAGCCTTTAGAAATGTTACAGCTAGAATATATTACTATGAAGTAAACACATAAATTTAAGTTGAAGTTATTATTTGAGGTAGCTCAGTTTAAGAGTCAAAAAATTAATCAAAAGCTAATTAAACCTCACAATATAAAAACAATGTTTTTTCCTCCACACTGAGATAATTTCATGCTTTATCAGCTGAAATATCTTAATCTCCAACCTGGATGTTTCAATGCTTTCTCCCACACTGGAGAGTTTTCACTTTACAGAGGACAGAATTTCTTGTTCACTTGCCTGTATAGGTGGTTTGGTATCATCCGTATGATCATCCAACAGGATGATCCTGTCAATCCAGCACTGACCGCTTTTAGTACATTTTCATCCTCTTAAAAATATTCTGAATTGAAGCTATTTATGTATGGGAAAACAAACGATGCTGCAGACTCTCAGCTTAACAATACATTCTTCATTATTTCATTGGTTTGCCACATTCACTTAAGTGGATAGATGTGGGCAGTTTGAAGCAGCCTTTACTTCTACACAAGTTGCCATAGAATCAAGGGGGAAGAAAAGTGCTCAAAGCCAAAAAGAAAAAAAAAATTTTTGAAGTTAAGTGGATGATAAAGTGATCATTAAAAACTGAGTTTACAAACTACTCAAGATCACAGACAAATGAAAGCTGCAGATTTTTATATCTCTTTTTGATTCTGAAATGGCTCCCTGAAATCTCCACCACTGTGTTCTAAATTAAATTACTCTGAAAAAGTAGAGATTCCACAACTTTTTTTCTTACCATAGGGTAATGTCACAACAGTTCCTTGGTAGTTTGTGTATTTTTTTCCCTAAATGAACTAGATACAGGTAATTAAAAAAAAATACATATTCTCTTCCTAAAATATATATTGTTAGTTGCAGACAATAAATTTACCTACAGAAAGTTTTCAAGAGCATAGTACACTTTTAAAAATTGTAGCATTCACTTCATATTTAGAAATAGTTGCTTTACATGACTGCATATATACCTGCCTTAGAGATAATGATTAGCATGAATACAAATTCTTCTAATCTGCTTGTATGTCTTTTAGTACTTGAAATTCTCGATTTCAGGTTCATTTAAAAAAAAAAGTAAATACAGGTAACATTAAGACCAACCAAAGGACAAGTCAATCTAGAATGAGTTGTTCTAGTTTTGAAATATTCAAAGCTTATTACTTTACTGTGATGACTTTTAAGGAAGGAGTGACTTGAACATGAGTTGTAAATGTTCTCTAGGAAACTAATACATTTTGTAGGTTAGGATTTCTGAATTTCAATAGCTTAGATAAATATTGCAGAGATAATGGTGTTGAACTGAAAATATCTGTGTATACAAAGACATAGAATTTGTACTATACACATAAATTAAATATGGAAATGTAAAATGACAACAAAAACTGACAGCTGAGCAGAATCCAGGAGTAGAATCCAGACAGAATCTGTCCATATGTATCTTGCCCTGCAGAAATAAAAAAGAAAAAATATATTCCATGGAAACTATTTAGGGATTTTAGAATCTAATGTGCTTTTCTAAAGTAGTGAATTCTCTGTCCAACTACAACATTGCTAATTCCATGTCAGTCAGTTAACAGATGATTAGGAGGAAAAAATTGTGATCCTTTTGTTTCACACTCCAGCAATAGCATGTGTAAGAGATTAGTTTTGCTGTGCTTATCAGCCTTCAATAGCCTTCTTCAGTTTACCATGCTCAGGAGAAGACACGACAGAAAACTGTGTATTTGGCTCTTTTCCCAAATTGTGCATAGCACTGTAACAGACTTTCTGCTTCCTCCCATAAATGAAGCTTTCATTTCATTTTCAGTTTGTTTGGAAGGGATAGTGGCATCAATAATAAGGTCATTTTGAATCCATCACAAAGTTGGAGAGAAAATAAGTATAAAATAAGCTTTTTCCTTCTTGCAACCAAGTTTTGAATATTCAGAGAAAAGAAAAAAATCTACACGTAAAAATTGTCTTTTTCAACACCAGTCTCCTCCAGAGTGATACAAGTTTCCAAGAGAGGTCAGATGCGCTGACTCAGATTTCAGCCATCCAAAACCATCCAAAAATTCAAACCCATATGATATTGGTGTACTGAACAGCAAATTTCTCAAATTTAATAAGGTTTGTATTCAAAATAATATTAAAACTTTTATCTCTGACCACAATCCTAGGCCTCAGACTTAGCACCAGAAACACTCTCTCTGTAAGTGTAATTTGGCCCATTTTTTCTACAACTCGTCAAACAGTCTTGGGTTTTGAGTGTATCTTATCATCTGTATCTTATTCAGTGGTATGAATATACATTTCAGTCTAGCAATGTACTCTTCCTGCCTGGAAAAGTGAATGACAAAATGCTGAGCACTGACCAGCCACAAGCATTTAGCAAACTGATAGATCACAATGATGACACATTGGAATGTAGCATAAATATTTGTATGTACTGTTTGCACTAACTCAAAAGCTCCTTTAATATGCATGTTGTAAATTGCTCATATTAATTCCCACGCAATATAATATAAAACTTGGATAGCCTCTCACCACTGTGACTAACACACATCAAATAGGGTGCGCAGGATAATAAATTATCTTCTTGTTAATCTGCACTGCAAAGTTCAAACTGTCACATTTCTATCTTACTCTTACAGTGAGAACCAGTAAAAAGGTATAGAATATTAAGAACTATTGGTTATGGAAAACAAACCAAACCAATTTTTTTCAGTGACACTTTAAAACTTCCCATCCTCAAGACTTACAGCAGAAAAAGAGTACGTGCAGAAAAGAGCAATAAGGAGAAACCAAGGTCCATATTAAGGATCTTTCTCTGAACAGCTACCGAAGGGATGAGGGTTCTTACTGACTAAAAAGATGACAAAGAAAATGCAATAATCTACTATAAAGTCATTAGAGACAGGGCAACAACCCAAAGAGGTGTTGATTACTGATTGCCTCTCATAGTATGAGAAAAAGTGGGCATCAAAACAAAGTAACAGGAGGTACATTGAAAATAAAATTTTGAGTACTTTCAGCATGGAACTAGATGGTACCATAGAAGTACATGATGAAAAAATGCACATAAATTCAGAAAATAAGAAAACTAATGGTGAAAAAAAATCTGTCTTGACCTATTTAATACAAGGAGATTACATCCAATTCATTAAGTACTTGGTTCACAACTTGCTGGGAGCTAGGAGATGATAAAAAGGGAATGATTACTACATTGTTGGGGTTTGACCCTGACTAAACACCAGGCACTTCGACTCTCTCTCGCTGCAAAAAAAAACAACAAAAAAACTGTAAAAACACACACCAATCTCATGAGTTAAATGAGATAGGACACTGGTAGGAGGATGCACAGAAGAAAAGAGCAGACAGGCTCCAAATTTAAAGTTCCAAATGGTTTAATTGCCTAACAGAGTTGGAGGATAAATGCAAGGCAAAAATAAACTTTTCATACACTATTTTGTTCACTCACCCCCTCCCTCTTGCAAAGCCATTTTTATTCACCCCCTTTCCTCTTCTTAACCAACAGCTCAGGTAGGGGGGCAGGGTGTGGGGTATTTTCTCAGTCCATAGAGCAGGTCCATAAATCTATTCATCACCACAATTTTTCTACTACAAATACTCGTTATCTCTACTTATTTCTCTCTCTCTCCAGACAGTTTTTCTGCTCTCACCCCCTCCCTCTTAAGAAGCAGTCTCTCTGCTCACCCCCCTTCTCTCTTTCCAAACCAACAACACAGACAGGGGGCAGGGTGAGAGGGGTTCTTTGGTCAGTCCATCAGGGAGAGGAGTTCTCTACTTAGCCACAGGGTCCCTCCCATGAGAGACAGTCCTCTGGGAACTTCTTTGGCATGGGTCCAATCTCACGAGCAACATCCCGCCCGAATTCTGCTGCAACATGAGTTCTTTTGTCCGTAAGGTGCTGTGCAGACTCTCCCGAGCTGAGGCCAGGCTGCTTCCATCCCAGGAGCAAGGCCTTTCTCTCCCTTGAAAGGCCTTTGCAGTTTTAACTCTTTCGATGAGATTTCTACTGGTTCACAGTTTTTTCCAGGCATCCACCTACTCCTCTGGCGTGGGCTGTGGGTAGATTTCTGCACTCCTGTGGACTCCATGGGCTGCAGGGGAGCCTCCTGCTCCCCCCATGGCCTTCACCACAGCTAGCAGAGGGTTTTCAGCTCTGGTGCCTGGAGCATCTCCTCCCTCACCTTCTGCACTGACCTTGGTGTCTCCATGCTGTTCTCCCTTCACATGTTTTTACCTCCACCTCCTCTTCCTCCAACTACAAAGAAGTGCGTGCCTACCTTGTTTTGAATTTTTCTTAAGTATGTTTTCACAGAGGTGTAACTAGCACCTCTAATTGGCCCAAACTTGGCCGGCAGCATGTCCATCACCTTCAGAGACATCAGAGATTGGCTCTGCTGGACTTGATGTAGAAACTTCCAGAACTTTTACTCAGGACACACAGGAGCTATCTTAGTGCCACACCCTGTGGCTAGCACAGGTTTTTCCCACGAGAATTCTTCTTGTGTTTTATAAATAAAGATAAAGTTTGGATGTTATTGGAACAGTGTCCCAGAACTTGGACAGTGCAGGCCTGGCCAATCAGGCCTGGGGGAAGGCTTCTGACTGACCAATCTGGGTGACTTTTGAGAACTCTATATATGTGATGAAATCAAAACAATAAAGGTCATTCCTTCTTGCCACCGAGAACTGGTGCCTTCATTACTCTGCTAGCTGCTCAACAGCGACAACACCCCACTCCTCAGACACCTCCCCAGGCCTACTACAACAGCTTCTGAGGGGTCCAAATTTCTCCTAGATGTTAAAAATTCTTTACTGATGTTTTGGGCCAATCAAAACCACCAAATACATTCATGACTCATTTACTTTCATTGTTAGTCCGAATCCATGTAAGCATACTATTTATTTTTTCTGGTATAGATCATGTCCTGCAATGTTTCTGTTCAAAGGCATCAAAAAATATCAGTAAATTGCACTTTATATCCTCCCATGTGCATGATCCTCCAGAATTAGGTGACTGCAGTAAACTCTGCCTGGGGCCATTTTCAAAATTTTCTTGATCATTTCAGTCGCAGTTCTGTGCTGTACCCATTAGATAGACACGCAAGTTTCACAGCCCTTTCAGGATACAATTGTGGATTGCAGTTTTGACATAAACATAAAACTACTAAATAATAAACAGAATTGTTGTTCACTTTGCATTGCACGTGTAAACCATCATATTATCTTACTGAAAAATAAAATATTTTTAATTAAAGAATCATATCTACAAGTCTCTGCTGGAATCAGAATCTGAAGTTATTTACTGAAAATAAACTCACTGGGGATTTTAAAGCACAATCATTCTGCAGAGTCAGACATATACAGTTCGAATGGCAAAAATTTATCTTTCTTATCCCAGGCTGACCAAACCTAATTCTCTAACATAAGAATGTAGCAGCAGCACTCTGTTAAGTTAAAAAAAAAAAACCACTAACACAATGGTGTGAATTCACTAACTCATAAGATTACTAAATGGGACAAAGTCTTGCAACTAACTATAGGATTTTTACCTTTGAGTTTTGCAAATTCTTTGACCTTTACAGTTATGAGCCCTCAGTCATTAAAAAAAATAAAGTGAGTGTTCTGAATGGTTTTGCTATGTTTCATTTGGAATATCTGAAATGCACCTCTTTTTCTGTTTTGTTTTATTTGGAGGGTTTTTGTTTGCTTTGCTTTGTTTTGTTTTTAACTTATAATCTACAGCTAACACAAGTTAAAAGCAGCAGCATCAGACAATGAAAAAAAGAGCTGCCATCTCTCACAAGATCAGACCTTTATAGATAGCATTGTGACTTTCATTCAAAAGCTATAACAATTCAAATATAATGAAATCCTTCAACAGCATGATGGCATTTTCAGTTTCCAATCTGACAAAACTACTGTCCAGGACATTCCAAGGTTTCAGTATTACTGAAAGCACTTCACAATTCAAAATGCTTTCAAAAGCTTTCTGCAGAGACTTTGGCTAGATGTGAAGCAGTGAACTGTTAAAGAACTGGAAAAAGAAATATGCAAAATCATTTGGCAGATAATTTTCTTCTCAGAGTGTACCCAAGGCTGTTTAAGAACAGCACAGGTATTAGCTGCAGCCTACTCATTCTTTCATGAGGGAATTCTGCTTCTGCAAGCTGTGTTACATTATAGGGGAGGATGGCTTTCCATTGGAAAAATAAAAAATTTGGAGAAGCAACAAAATATAATTGGTTTATAACACCCCAAATTTTCCAGTTCCAGTTTACTGCATGTGAATGATAAGGAGAAGAGGCAAGTATGAAATAGACAGGGAAATGTAAGCAATACTTTATATTGTTATACATAGCAATAGGGAACCTCTGAGTTCTGTCATGGCCCATTTTTAAATTAAGGTCATGTTCTCTCTCCTTTTTTTACTGTCAAAAATATTGAATTTAAGTTTAATGCATTACTAAAATGTATTTCTAACCCTTTACATATTGTTCAATAACATGAAATAAAGGCAAATTGAGCAGCAATTAATGCAGGTGAATTCTCTTCTTCCTTCTCAGTACCACAGTCATCTAATGGCTACATCAATAAATGCAGTGTAAGCAATCTCACCTTCCTGCTGTTAGCTAGTGGGTTCAAAAACCTGAAAAAACCTTTTGTTTCCAGTAGTTAAAACTTTAAAGTAGAGTACTTCAAAATAGAACAGAATGAAAAGATACCACCAATTAATTCAGTATTGACTCTCTCAGGGAAACAATAGAAAATTATTGCCATTTCTGGGTGCAAAAAGGACTGGCTCAAATGATCTTTCAAAAATGATGGGCAACCCATAATGCTGTAAAGCAATGGGACAAAATGGTGTAACAGAAGGACCTTCAATGCAAGGTGAAAAATCTGTTTTCAGCAAGGGTAGGCACTGTTTCCATCTATTTGTCTTGCACTTCAGGAGTATGTAGCAGCAGGATAAATGTGTTTCAAGACCAGCCATATAATACTCAAGGCTCATTTGAGCATTTAATTAGCTTTTTGAGTCAGTTTATAGGAGTCATATGAATGACAGATTTTTGGTGTTCCACAACAGTGGATTGTCAAAAGCTATTTCTTTTCACTTTAGAGCACCCTGCCTTTTTATTTCCTCAGTCAGATGAGCAGCTGATGACCCAGCGCTGGTGATCCGGAGACTGTTTGCCTGCCTTTCTGCTCACTGCACAGAACAGAAACCCCTGCAGATGTACAGAGCCTGTAACAAAGAATTGCAAAGTAGAGCATTGCTGCTTTACAGCCAGTTTTCAGAAAACAGCGCACGACAGTCTTGTAAACCACCACCAATTTATCTGCCATTCATGCCACATGCCACTGGTCAGCAGTTTTATTAGGAATGCAATGTTGTAAGTTTATACATGCAAGGAGAAATCACTCGCTTGCCCATTTAGCATATCTGATTTGCACTGCAGGAGATGCATTGGCAGGTGGTACTGGTGAGACTAACTGTACAAAATAATTTTTTTCTATTAGCTAATTCAAGTATGCAACAACTGTACTTCACTAACAAATCAAGCAGCTCGAGGTAAGTGTAAACTGATTTTTGTGCTTCAAAACTTGGATGTTATAAACAAAATGTAAGCATAGTTGGAAAATAAAATTTTTACTGGAAATAAAATACATTAATCTGGAGTATGTATCATACTGTCTTTCTATTCAGTATTAATAGAGTGGAGGAGACAGAAAAATGAAACGGATATAGTCTCATTTAGCTCCAGTGGCAGTACAAAGTTTTATGAGATGATGCAACTTCCTGGTCATGTAAAGCTAGACAAGCTCCCTCTAAGGAAGAATATGATGTGGAAACAGATGCAAAGTCAGAATCAGAAAAAGGTGTAAGATTTCCATGCTTCGTAATTCTCTTTCTGATGATCTATGATCCTGATGTAGACTCCCACCTTGAGTGATTTGGCAATTCACTAAAACCTTTGGCTTATCAGTGCTGGACATTACAGTGCTCTCTCTAAGACCTCTAGGTCCACAGATTTTCCATAAATTTTTCTTGTCAACAAAAGAGCACAATTACTCTTTGTTGGTTACAACCAGGAGGTACATATGTGCTAACCAAGTCCTGTCACCTCTGGGAGGTTGCAAATAGCTACTATGTCTTTTTGGGAACCAAAAAGCTGCCTTGCTTACGTCATATGAGCTGTCACATTTTACAGAGTCTTAGTCTGCATCCTTGATGACTTATTTCCTGCAACCTTTAAAAGAGGAAAGGATGTTTTATAATTGCCTCATCACCCATTAATCCTAGAGTGGGACTGAAAAGGCATTATTTCTGTGGATCTTGTAGTAAGAACATGGTATGAATGGTAGATATCCTCAGATTTGAATTCAGAAGTTTCTTATGTGCTCTATTATATCAGTTCTGATCTGGATTCATGAAAATATTTACAAATCTGGGTTTAGACCAAGAGAACTGAGGTGAACCCCAGTAAATCTTTCTCTGCTATTATATTTTAAATCAAAATGAAGCACATAATGTTAATTTAGACATATTTGCTTAAAAAAATATAAATGTTTTAGAGGAAAAGTACTGCAATCCACCATTCAAACAACAGGTTCCTGAGCTAAACACAATCAAACAAATCAAGCTGTAAATGAGCTGATTTACCTTGAGAAGCAGTTTTTGTTCAGAGAGCTTGTCCTTCCTTAGTAATATTGCCGGATGGAATTTTGTGTCAAATATCTGTCTGATGTCAAATGTAATAAAATTGGGATCCACAAGACCTTGAATGTCTGGCCAAACATCACAGCATTACTTCCAAACATCACAGCAGTATTTGAACCATTGTCAAATCAGAGGAATTTGCTGATGATTTTACTGATATTGCAAAGTGGTGAAAAGTTTTTAATGCAAATGGCAGTGTAATGAGTTCTTTTGTAAGTGTTATTAAAGTTCCTATAAAGTAGTTGTCTTTCACAAACTTTTAATAGTGATAACAGAACTTGGTAGTTTAATGCATTCACTGCGCAAGGTTTACAGGAACATTGTGTAAGAACAGACCAGGTCCTAACACACTTGACAAAAGAAAATTCTCCCCTTTGTCTCTAATGTTCATGAACAAGGCATTAACTTAAAGAAATAGATAAGGCTTTTATTTCCCCTCTGGATCTCAGGAAGGTTTTTGGAAAATAAAAAAAATTCAGACAGAACATTTAAATGGGGACATATAAAAAGAGAAGTCACACAAACCGATCTCTTGGGAAAGTAAAGGTGAAGGAACCTGCCTGGAAGAGTCAAATTAAATCATGTCTGCATAAAAAGTCAGTCCCCTAAGACTGCCAAAGGACAGGAGAACTAGACTTCATCGCACATGGATGCCATATGTCAGTTACCTTATAACCACGCTGTATAAACACACCCATAAACATTTAAGAAAGAGAATTTTGAACAATACAAATTCAGATGCATTTGTTTACTTATACCATCCTGACACTTAAAAAGTGCAAGTGTAGACAAGGCATGCAGAGACGGAATTATAAAAGTAAACTAAATGATAGACTGTGGAACTATAAGACATATACACTGAGTTAAAACTCTCAGATTCACAAGCAAGTACTGGAAGAATGTTCAGTGATCACTGAAGGGTCACAACCTACATTCAGTTTAGGTTCTAAAATAAGAAACTGAGAATTTTGACAGATTGAGAAGTAAACTGACAAGAAAAACTCAATAAATGGGTAGAGAGCTCTTTCTGTCCATTTGGCTGCATTCCTTTCTGTCTTCAAGGAAATATTTGAAAGTATCTATTAGCTCCTCTCATCTTTAGTTCAACACTGTTTTCCCATTTCCATGGAGTTCTGTTAGGGCCAGCAGCACATCAGTCTGAAAACTATTTTAAAATTTAGGGAGAAAAATCCCACCAAAAGCTGACATGGGTTTAGATAGCAAAAAACTCAAGTACAAAAAAAATTATATATATCTTTGAAAATACGTGAATACTGAGGCACTTAGAAAAAAACAGTGTAATAACATGGTTAGTGTGGTCCAGGGACTGAAAGAAATATGAAACACTTACCACTTTAATTAAGTAACTTTCTGGGTACATTGTAGGAAAACCACTATTGGTATCACAAAAGTAATGGTTTTAAATATTTATTAAACAGGCACTCAAGTCAGACTTATCTCATCATTGTGGAGATGGCACTAAATGTGACTCAGTGCTTTAGGTGTGCTTCCAGTACCAAAGCCAAATTTACTTTGAGTCAGTTTAACTACATCATATAACATTCTTCAGTCAGGAAGAGTTTTATTTCTCACATGTTCCAGATCTTTGTGTGTGTGTCTGTGTGTGTAAACATGAGATCACAAGTCAACTTGATGCTAAGGAAAAACGTTTGTCAAAAGTACAGAATTTTTGACATAAAAGAAAAAATAATAATGGAATGGCTTGACAAGTGGAGCAGCTCTGCTGAATACATTTCTGTAGCATTGTAAACACTTGGATGAGTACCTTACACAATAATAAACTATTTTGTTCTGCTTGCTTTTCTTAAAATTAACTATACACTGCTAAAGAGGACTGTTAACCCTGCTTTTTTTTTCAAGTCTGATGAAAATTTTAGCCCTGTATTTCTAATTTTACAAGCTGAGGCATATGGATACCCTAGTTTTTAAATGTATACTTCAATTGTCAGAGACCAAACAATCTATTAACAGTACAGATCTTCCATACCATCCAGCAGAAAGTAGCTAAAACTTCCACTATGAAGTCTTATTGAGCCTTTTCACCCTGTTGTTTTGGCATGGGATTTCAGAGAAATCTCTTCCTTTGTAGTAATCCTAAAAATGTTACTGATTTTTTTTACCTGAAGGATACTAAATACTTTTTACTTATGAGATATAAGTATAAAATAATTAAAATACAATAAGAAATTTAACTTTTATACATAATAGTAATTCAGATAAAAACTCTGCAATTTTTAAAAAACAATCCCTAAAATAGTTTAAGCTACAGTTTTCTTAGTAATTACTGATCTTATTACGTAGAACCAGAACAGATTTGGTGAAAGGATGAAGGGGAAATAACTGCCAGTTTGGAGACTTTTTTGTCATATTCTAGATACAATCGGCTTCATAAGGTCCCCATTTTCTTCCTTGCTAAAAAGTAGGCTTTTTCTTCTGAACTTAGGATTCATAAATGCTGCATTTTTAAGTAGAGCCAACTGGTTTTCCCAGAACACATTTTCAAAAAAGCAAAGCCTCTTTAAGGTCAGAATGTTTTAATAATTAATCTTATTTGACTCACTTCTTTCTCCCCAGCTCTTTATTACCATATTAAGAACTAAATATTACCCAAATGTGAAGAAGAAAGACTATAATTTGGTCTCTAAGACTGAAAGATTTGAATTTGATCTTATGAAAAGGAGTATTTTTAAAATTATGGTAATTTGCAGCCAAAAGCTAAGTATGAATTCACAGGAATTTATTTAATTAAACCTTTTGTAAAAACTAAACAGTATTTTAAGCTAAAAACCCTGATACAAGACCTGAAGACTCCTGAATTTAGTTATCAGAGCATGGCCTAGTCAAATTAATAGAAATTATTTATTATTACCTGAAATTGTATTGGCTTTAGAATCACAGTGAATTTTTGTCTAAAGCTTTCATGTTACATTTGTAGCTCTTTTCCAGTTCAGACACATTTAACACACTGCAGTGACTTTGCCAGAAATTTCTGACCTTTCAGATTATTCATGAAGTGTAACACCATGAAAATGTCAAAATAAACCACAAAACCTGCTTCCAAACCTTAATTAATGTTGTGATGTAATTGGTATGAATCAACACATTCAATCCCTCTTACAGGCACAGATATTCCAATAATATTGGAACTTCATTTAATAGGAAGGGATAGAAGATATGATAGCCCTTCTGAATTGCTATTAACATACTCTCTAACATTACTCAAGTAGTTTCCATAGTGACTGATTTTACACTGGAATGTAAGACATCCTTTGCATCTGTGTTATTTGTGCTTTGGAGTTTTATACTTAAGAGCACTTAGAAGAATGTATATAGCACTGAAGTGGTTGCACAGGTATATGCTTATTGGCACTGAGGGTAACATTCATTGAAAGTTCTTTTTAGATATTCTCAATATCAAATATTATCTAAACTGTGTCACCTTCAATAAAAGTGAGCTTTAGAGTTCCCTGTAGTTTTGCTCTACAGGGATGATCTTTTTCTCAAAGAGTGTGACTGCTCTGCTTACAGGGTCCAGTATCATCTTTTTCTGGCCAAGCGATAATGTTGTATCCAACGTCTCTGTTTGTTCATCAAACATCACTGAAAACTATTTTTGTTTTGTCTCATTTCCCATCCAGTACAGGTGTACAGTTCTGTACTTAGTTCTCCCCCTTCTTCCTCAGGTGTCTTTTGGATGGGTCTTCTTGCGTCGTTTTACTTGCATGGTTGTTCCTTTGCCTCTCGAATCTGTGTCAAATTCAAGGCACATCCTTTCAGATGTTCTTTCTAAGCATATAACTCTCAAGGCAGTTCACTGCACATGATTGGCTTCCCTATCAACACCTTGCTTCAAGACATTTTTGACATCTTATATGCCACTCCTTGAATGATTTAGCAAATACTTGATCTCGTGATAGATATCAAACTGTGGTATCAGAAGAAGGGCTAACTGAAGTACAAAGGACTTTTCTGCTCAAAATGATTCCTGTATGCTGATTCAGCCGAGAAAAGGCTGCCTGTTATCTGTTCAGTGAGTTCATAATTCCCCAAGTTGAACTAATGGCTGTATAATACTGTGGCTAAATCAGAATTCCTCAAATGTGTTTGACGGGAAGTTTGATGTGCTCTATTCCCTTATGCAATTAGGCAAAAGTAAATAGCACCTATATTCTCTGTTGCAATCCTTTCCAAGTATGAAAGATAACACTTTTTCAGGATCATTTACATTTGTGAAATATATTTAATTTTTCTTTAACTATACAGTGTCCTTTGAAACAATAGGCTGCTCCTAACCTCAAAGCATTTTTATGGATTGTAAACTACAATCATGACAAGGAGTTGGATATTTATGGTTGCATGTTCTAGTTCAAAAAGTGTTTCAGAAAAAAACATCTGAAATCAACTCATAAAACACCAACCCCAAACTCATAATCTTATGGATGTAATTTCTTCTTGGATGTACTTCTGATCCATTATGACTGGCATTATACACCTCATGTCAGAGATATTTCTATGCTAACAATGCCTTGTCCATTGTTGAAATAATTTATTTTCAGTAGAGAATTTTCTTTATGATATAACTCCTAGGAACTCAGGAGAGAGTCTTTTCACAAGGGCATGTAGCGATAGCAAAAAGGAGAATGGTTTTAGACTGAAAGAGAGCATATTTGGATTGGATATTAAGAAAAAATTCTTCATAGTGAGGGTGGTGGGGCACTGGAAGAGGTGTCCCAAAGAAGATCAGCATAGCCCCTCCCTGGAAGTGTTCAAGGTCAGGCTGGATGGGGCTTGGAGCAACCTGGGCTAGTGAAAAGTTTCCCTGCCCCTGGCAGAGGGGTTGGAACTGGGGGATCCATAAGGTCCTTCCAACCCAGACTTTTCTGTGATTCTAATTAAACTTCTTGTCTAAAAGTTAACAAAAGGTACACCATTACTGAGACTGAGTGTACTGTTAAATAAAGTGATGTTGTTGCCAAAATCAGCAAGAAAGTAGACTCTCTGACACTGTAATTTTATTATTAGGGAACAGACATTTTTATTATGGTTCTGGATATATGTATATATAGGCTCCACCTATTGTAAATGGTGAGTTCAGGAAAAGCTCCTGTTTATATGCTGTATTTTACACACATATTCATGGTTTTCCCAGAAGAAACATAAATAAGATAATAATTTCCCTCAAGTTATAAACATATATTCCCTCTCATTGGCACATGCATTCTTCTGTCCTGGGGGCCTCTTTGGCGGTCCCTGGTGATCGACAACCCTGCAGTCATGTTTCACTGCCCAAGGAATTGGTGTTACTTTCCAAAGGAGGAGAAAGCTGGCATAATTGGCCTAATTCATTAATTTATGAGCCCTTAAATCAATGAAGATTAGTTTCTTATTCCTTTCCTTGGTTAATGTTTAGAGCCTAACAGTTTTGCAAAATGATGGTTGTATTAACCCTCTGGTACAAAGAATTCTTCATATGGCAAAAATATCAACAGAGCTTTATAACCCGGAGTGGCTGCTCCTCTTATTTATTGGATAGAACATAGTGCTAGTATTGTCTTACAGGTTCAGAGATGCAGGGCTACCTGGGGTCACCTGGTTGCATGTCTGAATGCCACCAGGTTATTTTTAAGGAGAAACATGGAAACAGATTACAAAGACCAGTAGCTGCTGATGATATGTTGCCTAGTTACTTCTTTGCAGGTCGGATCTTTGCCATTAATGCCAGGTCAGAAGCAATTTCTGCCTCTAGATTTTCATTACATATCCTCCTCTGTGTGGGTTAATGCTTATACTTTTGCCCGTATTACCTCTAAGTGCAAATTAGAAAGAGAATTGCTTGTTTCTCCAAAGTGTTATGACTGTTTCCTTTCTCTCTTTTGAGAGAAAAATTCTTATGCTAACATCTGGCAACCAAGAATTATGATCTTAGCTATATCCTTAAACATATATCTGTATGTTGCAAGAAATTCTGATATCCTGGAAAATAAAATAAATATCTAGGTAGCCTGCTCCATTTCTAATACCCAATCCAACATTTTGTAAAGTCAACAGAAGATTTTGCTGAGCCCCTTTGCTCCAGGAAAGAACGATAACTAGATGCAGGAGTAGATCTAAAAGTCTGAAAACTACCATTGCATTCCTCTAACATGTCCTGCAAAATTAATGAAATCAAGCAGAGGTAGTAGTATAACCAACACAATGTATAAAAGCTAAAATTATGTTCTGTTAATAAATATGTAAAATGTAACAGAGTAAGTTTTTGTAATTTAATATTTAATATTATTATTTTCTTTGTCAGACACGAATAGAGGAATAAAAATAATGAAACCCAAAAACTATTACTCTTTTCCTATTAAGCAAATTCAAAACACAAGGACAGTCAGTTCTGGAAACATTAGCTAAATCTGTTTTTTCAAATACATTCTTGCTACAGCTTCACCTACTACTTATCTCACTATTTTAATTCTTAGAAAAATCAGATTTAAATTATTAATCTCCTCTGTTCTTTGCAATTAAAGAAACACTACAAACTTTCAGAAGAGATGAGTAGAACATGAACGAAATTTATTTATCAGTAAATTTTATGAATCAAAAAGAGATTCACATAAGGAGAAAAATCCCTTTCAAGATTTTAAACTAATACAAGTTTAACTTTATAGATAATTTTTCAAAGCAAGTTTTGAATTTAGTTTGTCAGTCTGTCATTTATTTAGTCAGCTCAGTATTTTGTGCTGCTTCTCAATGCAGAGAATAACTTCAACTAGCAGTTTACTAATGTTTGAAATTATGTCTGCTTTGGGTAATGAATGCTGTACATGAGAAAAAATGTCTTTATTCCAATGAAAAATTCCTTGATTTCATTATTTCATCTATGCAAGGGTTTTCCACTTGTTATTTAGTTTTCTTTTTTGATTTTTCTCCTGGCATCCCTCCTCTATTTGATGTTGTCATTTTTACTCATCCTTGTGCTTAATCTTCTTTTATGTATAACACATATGGACCGTGTTTCATGTTTAATGGACAACTCCTGAACTATTTTTATTTTACTAGACAGAGGAGACAAACTCTTGCAAAATACGACTTCTCAAAAGTTAAGACAAGAACATATATTTCTGGCACCAGGAAAAAAAATGTTAAAGAAATGAGGTGATTGAACAAGCAATATTTTTGTAACTATACCAATATACTGTAGTTAAATATTAAATCCAAACCTAATCTCTATGGATCCATGGTTTATATAATTTAATTTACTTCCCCAGAAGTAAGCAAGTATTGTTATAAAGAATTAAAAAACATATCACAAGGGGTTTTTTTTATGGGTACTCACCTCTCTTCTAGGGAGTTGATATTGGGCAGTGAATTAAGCATCTGCAACATTAGATAATTTCAGTATCTTTAGTTTACAGGTCATAACCTTGGTTTATCTCTGTGCCAGATTACTTGCAGTGCTGGCCTAGCGCTGTGATACAGACAAAGAGCTGACCTAGATCCAAAGCAAAACCCTGGTGATTCTTAAACCTGAATGGGAGGTGACATATACTCATCCCTCAGGAGCCTTTGGTGGTCATATTCCCCCTAAGAAATGGGCAGATAATACTCTAAGATATCTGTGAGCATCCCATTCTTGGCAACCTGCAATAAGCCAAAAAGCAAATAGTAGAGAAAGTCAACCTATTTCTTGTATTAGGGCATAAATCCTTTGTAGTGGATTTAACAGTGAAAAAGAGATTTCTTCATATTGTCTGAAGAAGAGATAATGAGGTTTTGCTAAAGGGTATCACATGTACCATTAGCCAGATTGCACACAACACTTAGCAAAACCCAAGAGGAGCAGAAAACCTGCAGGTGCACAGGGGCTGCAGTTCTCACTCTTTGAAATACCTGGAAAATGCATTACTGCCAATGTATTGATGTTTTCAAAGTATCCAGCAGCCTCGTCCCTTGTAAATTCTGGTTACTTGGCCAATATTTTCACTTAAAAGTATTGCTTTGTCCCTAGGGTATCACCCTCCAAGGGTATTTGTGACAACTGTTACAGTTTTTTTGCCAGAAAAGCACACAATGGAGTTTAGTACATTGTCCACATAGAAACTGAATTACTGTTTCGTTTGTGTTCGGTGTGTTACTGCTTGAATACATGACAGCTATCCTTCAGTCTCTATATTTACTTTGGTGGAAGTTTTTCACTACTGAAGGTAAAAAATAAAATTAAAAGGCACCCCATTAAAACTTTTCAAGTGGGTAGGAACATTGCCAGGTGTCTGCTTGTTTAAAGAAAAGCTGTGTCCATTACTGCAGTAATAAAAACTTGTTCATTTATCTAGAGAAGGAGTTTAGCAAGAATATGACATTAAAATATTTTTTAAGCATGATTAAATAAATAGGAATTTTTCTGAATATGAAATTTCTGTTCACTAAAGATTTTTCAAGTCTGGCAGAAGCTGACACTGAATTGCATTAAAAATTCTAACTGGCTAGAACACATTGTTTGTCTTTGAAAAGTGTGACAGCCACAGAGAGATAATGGCAATTAAACAAGAAAGACCATTCAAGGAACACATCTAAGGGCAATGTAAAAGATAAAAGTAGACATCAGCAATCACCTTCTCATTGTAAAATTCTTCCTTGATAAAAATATAGGAATTCATGCCCTATCAATACAAGGGTGTGCAGTGCACTGCATTAAAACACTTGAAAAGGCACCCTATAAATATTTGCCAAGGTATTTATGAAGGAGTAACCAATTAACATAATTAGTTTATGTAGAACCTCTGTGGTGAGTGGAAAGTTATTTTTCATCTATTGGCTTTGTTGTAATTAATGTTTCCATTAACCATTTTGTCATAAAAGCAGGAGCTTCTTGATTACATCTGATAAAAATGCTAGGAGACATCATCACCGAGGCAGGCAATGGATTATCATGCAGGAACAACTTGATAACTGGAATAAAGGAATTGAAATTGGACACACTCAGGCTTTTGATATTAAGTAATTGGGGTGTGAGATGGGAGTTAAAAGAAAAGGGACTAATGAGTTAATGTTTTCATCATACAGAATCTGAATGATAAGGTAATATCACCATAAAAACCGAAAGTATAGTCCCTTGTTTTACCAGGAAATTTGTTTCTGTGCAAAATCAGATTACACATAGAAGGGGAAAGACGAAATTAAATACACACAAATACAGAGAAAGGCAGCTAAATTAGACAGATTCCCTAATGGCCCATAGTAGATCAGAACAGTTTTTCTTGTCTAATTAGTGTGTTTAAAACCAAATGAAAGAAAATGGACGCTTGAACTGAAATATACTGTAACCAGAACAATAAAAATCAAGACAGACATGGATAAATTCAAACTGAAAATTAGAAAATGGGTTCCAGCTGGCAGTAAAGAGAAATCATGAAAAGAATTAGAAAGAACCCAGACCTAACTACTCATCTCTGGGATATTTTAGAGTGCAGTCAGCAAAAACAAACACACACACATACAAACAAAAATATAAAAAGAAAAAAAAAAGAAAAAGTACTTACCTTCTAGTACTATGTAAAAGTATTCCTTCAGCCTTTTAACCACGTAAAGGCAAAAACTGGAACAAAATGACAGCTGCTATGAGGGTATATTTTCCATAATCACTCTACTGAAACCCTGGAGATAGTATAGCAAAGGATCTAAAAGATCTTCCATTTCTTGTTTTAGAGAAGGAACATGGATGTTTATGTTCTTTTGTTTATGCAGCAATATTGGCCTTTACAGATAATAGAATGCCAGATTTTATCAGATAACAAAAAAAAGTAAGAGAAATATCATATTTGGAAGTGTCCTGCACCTCACATAACAGTCTGTCAGTCACATATTAGAATATGCACATAAGTATACTGAACAGCTATAAACTGCCTTCTAGTAGAGTAGAAATTTCAGACAAAAAAAGTAAAAAATCCTCACTCTCCCAGAAATTTCTCAAAAAAACTTAGCAGCAGTATTTACATTTTCAACTTCTGTCTGTATTCTATTTAGAGAATTGATTTATGATTCTAGAAACTCCCTACAATGATTATTATTGCAGAATAAATTAACTAAATACAACTTTGTATAAGTAGCTTTCTTTTGTCAAGTATTATCAGAAGACCTAATTTGCCTTACAGTTTAGAACAATAGTATAAACCTTGCTTTCTCTTTAAAATACAACTTACCATGCATGCTAACAAAAAAATTTAGTTTAGCCAGACCATTCTTTCTTAAGTTTTGAAAGGGAAAGCATGCACAGCAATCACACAATACCCCAGTAAATAAACTCCAGACATACTGAATGGGATGGTAGGCTAAACTTCAAATATTCTGAAGGGAACCTGAGTCTAGCGTTATTAAATTGCTGAATTCTCTGTTTATCAGAATGATTGCCTGAAATACTGGTGCCAACTGTATATTTATATCAACTGGGTTTTATGAAGAAATACCATTACACAATACTGTAAAAAATTATCTGATCCACTGAATAATGAAGATAAGAAATATTAAAGTTCATTAATGAAAGGCTAATTAATTACAATATTTTAATGACAATTGGCCTAACACTTGTTTCCTTTTTCCACAAGACAATAATGGGATCACATTTAATTGGAGCATGATCTATGAACAAATTTTAAATTATATGATTATTCTTACTCTTTGATGTAGTTATCTATGGCTGTATCACTGGCAAGACTTTCTGATGGAAATCTAGGCAACCGCAAGCAAAACTTCAGTATGTTTAATGATCAACACAGTATGGAAATTACTTGGGAAGAACCTGCATTAAGGGAATGTGAAGAATGAGAAGTGAAAATGCCTCTGAGTTGCCTTAAATCACCATCTTAGATTAATGCAGTACAACAAAGAATTGAATTATATTCTTGCACATATTGCCAGAGCATTAGTGTGTTGATTAATGCCAAGATTTTTTTCAGAAATGGAAAAGGATTTCATAAAGAAGAAGGCTTTTCTACTTTATACCTTTATACAGTGATCTTACAAGAGATTTCAAAATGGCTTATAAGGGAAAATGAGCATTATTATTTCCTATTTCACACCTATGAATTATTTTAAAAAGGAAGTTTCTTGCTTAATATCACTGCCTGTCAGATCCGGTCAGTAATCTTGGGTGCTAGATCAAAATTTATATGTCAGTGATATGTCGCATTTATTTGAAGTGTTTATTTTTTTAAGGAAAGTTTTTGAAAAACATAATTATTATTCTTGTGGGTATGAAGGCCATCTCAGAGAACCAAGTCTTATCCCTCATGAGTATAGGGTATGAATGCTAGCAGTTCACTCAACCAGATGGTGCCTCATATTGCACACTTTTGGTGTCCATGGAATGACTCCCATGGCTAATTTCAAGAAGGAGATGAGCATTTAGCTATATAAGGAATTGCTGACAGTTTTTAATTTGTAAAATTGCAATTGTTTCACTACCAGTGCTCTAAGATCTGTCTCCCTTCTATCAGACACTCTCAGTTTTAAAATACTTAACAGTCCATGTGATGAAGCAAAATGCAGACACTTCAGAAACACCAAGGTCAATAATTAACTAATTAATTAATTAATAAACAAAGAAGCTGCTCTTCTTTGTTAGATACAGGCCTACACTTACTTGCAAAACAATCCCCTTAAAATTCCATCTTCACCTTTTATTGTTTCAATGGTTTAACATTATTGATACAGAGGGATTTGTTTTGAATTAGTTCTGAGAAGTTCCAGACAGGGGATGAGTGAAGTAAATGGTTTACCCACAGCAGCCAGAGTTTGCAAGCAGCTGACCCCTGATTTCCATGCATGCCCTGATCACTTCTCATGTACATGGCCTTCTTCTTTCAGTACCTTGCTTATGGCACTGATATGTACTTTCTTTCTTTTAAAACTGCACTCCTAATTCCACTTCTACAACACAAGACAACATTCCTGGCATTGCCCAATGTCTTTGTAAGATGAATAGCAGCAATTTCCCAGTTGCTCTTGTATGACCAGGTGTCACTTTGCTGTAATATTCATAAGGTTAAAAAGGTTTTCCTTGGCCCTAGGGGATTATGTTTGATGCACAGGTGAAAATTTTTGTTTCCAATTCTAAAATCAGACTACAGAAGACAGCATTTAAGAGAAAAACTGAAATTTTTAGCAGAAATACTAAAAAACAATCCCCAGCTGTACTGACATCACAGCGTGCCATTCCTTTTCAGTGTCAATAACAGTTTAGCTGAAGTTGACATCTGTGTTCCAAACACCCACATGAATGTATCTCCTATGAGATAATCTGTTTCTATTATTAAACATTGTGCATCTCTTCATGAAAACAGCTGTAAATACTGCTTGTCATAAAAGACCATTTGAATTGTCAGCATCAGTGAACAATCAGAGGGAAGTTACTGCAAATGTCTATGCATGAAAATTAAGCTAGATAACTTTTAATGTCCTACTCAAAGTCTTTCTCCATTTTGAACATTCCTCAAGAATAAAAAAGGGCTGAAGTGGTACATCAAAATCTGCTCAGTCATTTACTTATTTATTTTTGAATAATAATTGAATAATTTAACTTCATATAAAGTTTTGCATATATTTGTCACGACTACAATGAAGTTCATATAGGTTTCGTTCTTGAGAATATCTTTTACATAATTGAAAAGTGAAGATGCAGAAAGAAGCTCCGGTTGTTGATAAGGGTGAAGAAAATATTCTGGAGTGAAAACTAACATATCAGTGTTTTAAAACACAAAAATGGTGTTCGGGTTGTTGTTTTTGTTTTTTTAATTCTTCTTCAGTCCCTTGGAGGAATGCAATTGCAACAATCACTTTAAAGCAAAACCATATATAATAATCAAGGCCACAGAATCATCAATTATTATGCAAGTTAAATTTATTCATTTGAAATCTTAAACATATATATACAGATTTAAAAAGTTACAAATACATTTTTAAAAATCCAAAGGGAGGTGAGATTTCTTATCACTGTGTTAAAATTGGTCACTAAAAAAAAAATCATCTTTGTAATGTCTCTGCAAGGTTATAGAAAATGTCCTACATCATATAAAAGGAGATTCCAAATTCTCAGATAGTAAAGAGGTGACCAGAATAAAACTTATTGGGACAACTTTTCTGCAGCACTCATTTTGTATTCCTTTCTTCACTTAAAACACAAGCACTTCACGTAACATTTTGCCTACAGCCACTTTTATTCCTCCAGTCTGCTTTCAGATTTTTACAAGGAATTATCTTTCTTTCTCGTTTACAAGCCCAGCACCACAGAGAGCTCTGCTGAAAGAACTAATCTCAGGATAAAACTAGCTCATCCTGCACATGATGAGTTAGGACACAATTAGTAGAAGGGTGAATAAAAAATGCACAAAATGCCAATGAGCATAATTTTCCACCATGAAATACCAAACCAGAACAATTACCAAGAGGATGACTCCTCATAAATTTCTGGCTATTTCTGTAAAGTTGAAGATGAGTTTCTGAATGTGAAAGCCCTTGAAAAAAATTCTGACAATTAAAAGAAATTAAGAATGTGGATTTTTGCTCATTGTCTTCTTCACATATTTCGCTTCATATATTTAGCTCTCAGAAACAAAATGTCTGGCAGCCTTAGGAAAATAATTTTTAGTTCAATAGTTTAGGGAAACAAATACAAGGAGTAAAACCTAGGTCTTCAAAAGGGAATTTACAGAGAACCTCAAGGAAACGCTCCTAGCTCTTTCTTACATTGTATTTTACTGGCTACATTTACTGAGATTTTGAATGTCCAATCTTCATTCACTTCAGTCTGTCACAAACAATTTTGTGTAGACATAAATGTAACTCCTCGTTGTGAAGGGCATAGCCAAGCCTCTCTAATATCTTATGTCAAGAATCTGCTTGAGGCACCAGGAAGCATTTTATAATGTCTATCACTGTGCCAAAATAATTAAGCATTGAATTAATTTTAGCAGTCTACAGTAATTATACCTATATACAAATGAATATGTCAAAGAGTTAAAAAAAAAAAAGACGTACAAAAAATATATTCAGACTTTGTGCTACTCTGGTGAACCTCCTGGGAAACATATGTCCTAAAGTGGAATATGATTGAGGCCCTTATCTCATTAAATATTTTTCCCCTTCCACATCAGATTTGCAGCCTTGAGAAGAGGTCTCCAAGAAGGTCCAAAGACATGATCCCCTCCCTATCCAGAGTTTACGTCTGGAGAGTGCATTGCATACTGTAATGAGCTGAACAAGCACAGGGGGGAGACATTTTTAAAATGCAGAGGCAGAGAAGGAGTGAGTGTCCAGCAAGCAGTGAGCTTGGAGCACTGATGAAATCCTGAAAATTGAAGTGCTGCACATGATAGACACAGTCAGGCCTAATGGATCAGAGTGGGAAGAGACTTTGATTGGCGATGCAGAGGAGGCTGCAGAGTTTGCAGAAGCTGGGAAGTCTTGGCAACTCAGTGAAAACTTGAAATAAAAGATCTGTCCCACAAGGAAAGTGGTAGGGAAAAGTTTATTTAAACGTAATTTATTCCTTGAGTACTTCTAGTTATTCATTTTGAGTTCAGTTTCTAAAATGTTGCCTGTTTGTGTTTGAATTTAAAAATGAAACCAAGCAACAAACAAAAAACACGAAAAAAAAACCCCAAAACCCCAAACCCACACACAAAAAATAAAGAAACCTGGCTTTTTACCTAAAATTTTTTGCAGTCTTTTGAGGGTATTAGCTTGACAATACTACCTAGATAGACTAAACTCAGAGTTTGGTCCACCCTATAAAAGCTTTGTTATGAGACTGGTGAATTGCTTTGTTTCCCTGAAAATATCTTCCCTCTTGAGAAACATCCTTCCATTCTTGGGAATTGCCTATCTCCATCCATCCACTTCTGGCCATCAGGTTTGTAGAAAAACAGACTGTGGAACAGACAAGAAGCAAGAAAGCGCATGAGTCCCTGACATTCTTTCAGAGCTTTCAGAAAGGAAAAGGAAAATTGGGGACTGAGCCTTATTTTGGGAAAAGCAATTTCAACATTTATTTTTCAAGAACTGTACCACTAAAAGAGGAAAAATAAAAAAGGAAACAAAGAAAAGGAAGAAGTTTTGTTGCAAAAGATTGAATTTCTGTCTGACATGGTAGATCTAAGGTTTTTATTTCTTCCCAACATCTCTCAGTGCTGCAAGATATTGAAACCAGCATTAAATTCCATAAATCTAAATTTCACTTAAATAGGTAAATGTTTATACTTTTTGGAAAGGGAGGGAGATGTGTTTGGCCGGACAAACAAACATAAAGGTAACATATGTATGTTGGACCAAAACCAGAATGTAACAAACTAGCTCTTTTCCTCTAATGGGTTTCCAGCAGAAATAAGTGACTTTCTGAAGAGAAACATTTAGCAGTAATTAAACAGGTGTTATATTTTTTTTCAGATTTCAAAGGAAACAAGCAATAAAAAGGTTAACTTAAAAAATAGTTGGAACAAAAGTTAAGAAAACACTACTAAATGTAGTGGTTGCAGCTGTCAGATCATCCAGAATATGGGCTTTTTGATGTTGGCAGTATAAGTTTAGTCCTTGTCCCTGAAATTCCTTTGGTGGTGCTCAAGGACCAAATGAACACAATTTACTATATTCAACAAAGCAGTTACCCATGGAGCTCTGCTGATGCTGTGCTGGGTTCTAGCCTTTCTCAGCATTTCCTCTTACAGTAGAAAAACCCCCACCCATCTTTCTCATATTCCTCTCTCTCGACAGTCCTGTGATAGGAATACTGATGTAGTTCTGTGTGCTTTTTCTGATCTCTCTTGGAAAGAGCAGTGTGGAAGGAACAGATGTTAGCTTACTCATTGCCTATCAAAGTATTTCAGTGTATCCAGTTCATGCAGACTTCCATTTTAGCCAACGTAACCAAAAGACCTAAACAGAATGCATGTCCAAACAGAAATAATATCATTAATTTGGACATGCGAAAATTTCTAGTTAAAATTATGAATACTGTGATCCTGGTTGAAGGAAGGAATATGTTCTCATCAAGTGGGAGCAGAGATTCTGTTAAGGAACGTCTAGCTCAGAACTCTTAGAGTTAGACAAGAAGTGTCAGAGCCCCACAAGATGGTCAGAGGGGTGGAGTACCTCTCTTATGAGGACAGGATGAGATAATGGGCATGGTCCAGCCTGGAGAAGAGAAGGTTCCAGGGAGACTTTTAGAGTACCCTCCAATACCTTGTGGGTGCCTACCAGAACACTGGAGAGGGACATTTCACAGGGACAGGTAGAGATAGGACAGGAAGGAATGGGCTTAAGTTGAAGGACATTAGGTTTAGACACATATATCAGGAATAATTTCTTTACTCTGAGGGTGGTAAGGTACTGGAAGAGGTTGTCCACAGAAGTTGTGGATGCCCCATCCCTGTGAGTGCTTAGGGCCATGTTGGGTGGGGCTCTGAGCATCCTGATCTAGTGAAAGGTGCTTCTTCCTATGGCAGAGGGGCTGGAGCTAAGTGATATTTAAGGCCCCTTCCAGTCCAAGCCATTCTTTGGTTCTATGATTCTATGATTGATTATATGATTCTATGGTTCTATGACATGATCAGTCTAGGATAAGTAAATGGTAGCCACAGAGACAGAACTGACCATCACATTTGAGCAGGTCAAGGGATGAGTATGTACAAGTATTGAGGACTATCATTTTCCAGGACTTGAAATTCACAGAGCTCCAAGCTAACAAACCCCTTTGTCTCACTACCTCAGAACATACAGCAATAAATCTGGGTTTGTCCTGAAAAATTTTACTGGAACACTGAATGCTTTTCAACTGAAAGAAAAAGGTACCTCTACATCTTACTATATTACATAGGTGGCCCCAATCAGTCACTGTAACTGACTGTTATTATATAAAGTTAGAAATGTATTACAGAAAAGTTAAACACCTGGTATCAATACACAACCATTTCGAGAAAAGTGGTGGAACCAATCATCATTCTTCAAATAAAGTTTAGCATTAATTTCTTTAAATGAGCATATACCTAAGAGACTCTGCGTATACTGAGACTTCTCATTTCAGCCTCTCTCCTTCATATACAAAAGAACAAATTGAATACAGATGTAGTTTACGGAAAATTATGCATTTTCCTCACAAACACATTAGTCAAGTTTGTCTTCTTTGGAAGCTGATGGTAACTGGGGTTACTTTGCTTCCCTAGAGTTACAATTTTTAATCTTTAGCTCACAAAGAAAATTGAGAATGTATAGTCCACTGTAATTGCAAAACACAGCTTTGCCAAGTCTGTTCACACTGAATTTCTCGTGAACCAGCTGCTAACAAGCTGCAGTTAGCACAATGTACTCTCTCTTAAAGGCTCAGAACTGATGGCAAACAAATGAGTGTTTGGCAGATACACAGGTTTGCAGTTTGTGGCCAACAGAGCATTCACATCTGTATCTAATTATAGGATGGAATAGCTGAATTCTCATTTTTATCAGTGTGTGATTAGCAGGGCCTAGCACATTTGCTCCAGTATTACATAAATTAAATATAAAGCCACAGAACCAAAGATAAATGAACCATATTTCTCCTAATATATTCTTTCTATAGCTATCACTGTGTCATTAGCTTGTAATGATATGTGGAAAGCAAAGGAAAGATTAAGACATGTTTTTCCCTTGTAATGTAATTAATTGAAAGAGCAAACACACAAGATTGAGTATTTCAGCCAATTGATTTCTTGTTTTGTCACCTAAGCCAGAGGCACTTGACTGAATGTAATTTTTGTTCTGTTTTGTTGGATGTTGTTTTGTTTTCTCCATTCTTCATTCAGACACATGATTCAAAACAATGTTATTATTTACATCTAAGAAGGGCAAAATTTAGAGAGTAAAATATGCAATCAATACCCTATTAACAGGATTTAGATACAGGAAATTAAGTTTGTGGCTGTTCATAAGAACACCCTTATTGGAGCCATTCAAATTATCTAATCTATAAACAAGCCATTCTTGCCAGATTTTTCTGTAATATCTTTCTGTGAATCCACCTTCCCAAAAACATAGCTCTTTTACTAAAACAAGTTGTGGTTTAGAAACCTTATTGAAGTAACATTTAAAGGTATTTTAAGTTTAAATAATTTCACCGTACTTTTCAAGAAATGGAAAAGCTATGCTTAGAAAACAGCATTTTCAAAAACACATATCTACACTAAGCTGGATGACACATGCACTTCAATATATTCCCATGTTTCCCTGTGGTCAGGTACAATGTGATGGATTAAAGTAAACACATTTGGTTTTAATCAAAGCTGCTTGTGTTGTGTTGTCTGAAGTACTGTGAGTTGTGCTGTTAATGCAATTCAAACGAGCCCATGCCTTGCAAGGTTAAACTGCTCAGCCTTCCTGTGGCGCAGGGCTCAGACAATAGTGTGAGATGTCTTCGGTACTCTTTGTCAAGGCATTCCACATCTGTGTGCCAGCTCACTGCCTGGGATGAGCCAGTTGGGCTTCATGACCTTAAAGGCCTTTTTCAACCTTAATTACCTCTTACCTAATTGTAGATATTTTGTACTTACACTTAGATATTTCTTCCAATTCTGTGCAAAGTATTTTCCCTCCTGTTCTCTCCCTCTCTTGTCTGTTCTTCATTCATTTTACAATCTTTGGGTAACTTCCCCTTCCGTACCTCATCCTGCTGTCCTCGTCCTGGTTTGGTTTTATTTGTTTTTATGTCGTTGTGGTTTCTTTTATTCCTAGTCTGTCCTGCTAGCTATTTTCCTTCCTTCTTCAAAGGCAGGTGATTTTCTCTCCCTTTTCATGCCTTTTTCAACTCCTTTAACTCTTTCTTCAGGACAACTGACCCACCATAGGGAGGAAGCAACCATCCTTATGCGTGCCCAGCCCGGGGCAGGCTGAGCCCCTCAACCCCGGGGAAAGCCTGGCCAAGGGAGGGCAAAACGCTGCCCGGCAGCCGGGGCTGAGCCAGGGGAACCGTGCGGGAAACAGCCCTGCGAGCCTGAGGGGAGAGCGGAGCAGGGACGGAGGGAGGGAGGAGAGGCCCGGCAGGGATGGCCCTGCGGCCCGGGAGGGACACCGGCGGGACAGGGATTGCCTGCTCTCAGTGGAGAGGACTTTCATCCTGTGCTTCTGCTGTTGTACTTGGAGATCTTAGGACCTCCAAGCACAGCCGTCGTCAACAGAGGCAACACCCTATGGTCCTAGCTTTGTCTAAGTGGGATGACAGCATTCCTTCCGCATCCCACTTCACAGCAGACATAATTAACATGTTGCAAAATTATGTAAAACTAAATCATCATTTGGCAGGAAACATGCAGATACTACTGTGTAGCAGGTTTTAAGAGCAATCTTTCTATGCTTTCTAATCCCCATGTCATATTTCAAATTCCCCACTCATTACTGTCCATGACGATAAAGGGAATTAGTGTTCCCTGATTAGTTTTGAGCTGTGAAGATGTGTGCTTCAGTTTGCCTTAAAGCTGGATAATTCATTAGTCACACTATTGAAAGCTCCAAGTCTATTATATCCCATAAGATATTTTCCCTGAGAAATTTCTATCCTCCTTGTTTTTAATGCTTGTAGTCAAAATGATTAATATTCTCTAGTGTGTAACATTTGTTGTACACTATTTGTTTATTTGTTTCTTTATTTGTTTGTTTTGTAAATGTCTCATTTTCAGCTGGAACAGAGTTAATTTTCTCCTTAGCAGCTGGTACAGTGCTGTGTTTTGGATTTACAATTATAATAACCCTGACAAAACATCGATGTTTAGGTTGATGTTGAGCAGTGCTTACCCTTAGTCAGGGACTTTTCAGATTTTCCAGCTTCCCATGCTCTCCCAGTGAGCAGGTGCACAAGAAGCCAGGAGGGAGCAGCTGACCTAAACTGGCCAAAGGGGTATTCTAGATCATAATTCATTGTGCCCAGAACATGAAATGGAGAGACATGTCCAGGAGAGGTTGATCACTGCTCAGCACCAGCCAGTGCACCGTCATGGGGTGGTGAGCATTGATATTCTATATCACTCATTTTGCTTGGGTTTTACTCCTCTCTCTCATGTGTTTGTCTCCCTTGTAGTTGTTGTTGTTATTATATTATTATTATTATATTTTAGTTTGTTTCAGAAATTAAACTCTTCTTACCTCCACCTGTGGATTTTACTTTTTCCTGATTCTCTTTCCCATCCCACATGGATGGGGTTGGGAGTGAGTGAGCAGCTGCATGGTCTTTAGTTGCTGGCTGTGGTTCAAACACAATAGTAAGGCGTTGCTGACCAGAAGATTATGCTATTTGCATTTTTAGAATGATAAATATTTCTTCTGAGATTTTTTTTACCCACATTCATAAAGTAAATGTTGAGATAAAGTTCTTAAACCCCACACAGGGTCAAACTGTAACCACTAGACATCTCAGACAGGAAATAAGTGGACCTAGTCTCAAGTTTCAGTTCTAATTCCTCAATTTTTATTCTAAGTGGTCTAGCTTATTTAGCTTAATCCTTTTGAGACAACTGAGATATTAAGAATCACTATACATTTTAGAATACACATAAATTATGATTCTCATGTGTTCCCCTAACTTTAAAAAAATACTAAGCAAACTCCCTTGCTTGTAATTTCAGTTGGTTTATAGTGAAAAAAAAGTCAGATTCCTAAGTAAACTAATCCTGATGGATCCAGAATTACTTGCTTTTTGGATTTAAAGAATTACAACAATGCTATGATACTCATTGTAATGTAGCATAAACCACAGAAATAATTAATCAAATGAAGGTACATTATTCTTATTACAACAGTTATTACTGGTATTGTTATTGTTATTATAACTGTTGTTACTATAAGACCTAAAATAAAGATGAGTCTGCTCTGTTGATATGTCTGATAGGAACATCTACACATTTGCTATCCCTGCAAGGCTCCTCTGCATGGTACCAGAACAGAGGATGGTTCTGGACCAGGAGATCCATTGCAAAGAAACTTCCACAGCCTGCACCACATACCAGAAACTATAAGAAGAAGAGCCATCACTTGTATGTACCATTTCTAAACTGCAGCACAATTCATCCTAAGAAATTAACTATTAGGAAAAAAAATTCTAGGAAAAAAGTAAAACAATGGAACCCAAGGGCCAAAAGGTTTACCTGATTCTACTAAAAGCCTCTTCACACATATAGAACATATACAGCATGAATCAAGACATGTAGAGAAACTGACTGAGAATAAAATTGTTGTTTGTGGCTTAGGATATCTCTGAGCCACAAATGCTGGACACTAGGAGAGGGTTCTCAAGAAAAATCACTAAGTTTTCCATATTCTTCCTTAGGCATCTGCTGCTGGCAACCACTGTCTATAATGTAGATCTCAACTGATGTCACCATTCTTTTACTTTTGTAAGCCAACATAAGGCAGGGCTGTGATGACAACGATCACAGAGCACATAACTAGAGAATTATATTAAGAGCTTCTGGCAGGTGTAGCAAACTTCTGGCAGGTGTGCCTGAGCTAGGACATAGGACTAATGTCAGTGAAAAAAATGTCACAAGAGAGTAATTTGCAGAGTCCCTGCTCTGTGCCAAAAGGCCTGGATAGCAGCAGTTGGTAACATAGGAACCTGTGTGCCAAGTGTGCGGTTGAATGGACCATCCAAAACTCCCCAAGAGGGCATTTTCCCCAAACCTAGTGACACTAAAGACAAAGAAAACAACCAACATTAAAACAAGTTGTAAGAATAGGAATACTGTGAACCTTTGGAACCAAAGGAAGAATCAACCTGAGAAGTATCAAACGAGCCTAATAATTTGCAATGGTGGAGACAAAGGAGAGGATAACAGAACAGCAATGAAAATCTGATTTGATATTGCTAGAAGTTGCTCTGCTGTCATTTGTCCATGTCTGATGGAGTGGCTTCCTGCTGGAGGCACGAATGTGCCAGAGTGCAGCAGGGAGGGATGCACAGCTCAGTATGTATGATCCACACCACTGTTCATGTATCAGCTCATGGGCCATGCTCTTACTGTATGTGTGTGTTGGAGGGCTGCAGGAGGTAGTGTGGAGAGCAAGAGTTTGTGCATGCATCCTCTGACATAGGGTGGACATGTGTGTGATCACAGAACTCTTAAAGATTGGTTAGAGAAGGTTGTTTCAAAATCTGTAGGTATGTGTAGGCATTTTATATGTGTCTAGGACAGTGGTGTATCTGACAATTATGACACTGACCCGCAGCATACAGTTCACTGATTACCAATTAACTACCTGGTGATAAACCTCTTCACTGTTGATTCAATTTAAACTATGAGAATTGAACGAATTTCCCCTGTGAAATCACCTGCTCTAGCTGCTGCACTCCCCAACAATAAATTATGACAGATCATAAAGAGTGTAGTGATATTATGACATGAAGTGAGTTCCCTTTGTGATACAGAGGCAAGTTATAAGCATTTGGGATCCTACTTTTGAAAGAATGAGTAAGTGCATGCATGATCTGTCTTTCTCCTAGGCAGAGAGGACAACTCTTTGGAGGATTTTAGGGAGAGGCATTTCATGACAGAGGCAGCACCAGTGTTGCCAGAGTTGAGTGTGAGAATAAACATCCATTCCAGTGGCTGTATCAAAAGAAGTGTCCACTGCATTTGAAACATTATGCAATGAACACTGCTGACAACATTATTCCTCTCCTTGTAACATTTATAGGTTTCACAGGAATCAGTCACAGGATTCAGCTTCTGGAAGGCACATGGCCAAACTGCAGTCTTAACTCTAGCAAACATGCTTTAACTTTGAAGTCAGCCTAAGGAAACCTAATATGCCATTGTTCTAAACTCACCTTCAGAATTCATCCAAGACAGTACCAATCTAGTTCCCTCTCTACAGACAGGTACAGATTTACTGGTGAGAAGGAGGGGGAGAGAAAAGCTCACATCCTCACCTACTGCAAGCCAATACAGCATGTAGCCTGTCACACAGGAAGGGGACAGAGAGACTGCACCACCATCTTCATGGCTACATCCACAGTGATACACACCTCAATAAAACCAGTGGGAAAAAAATATTTTTTTTAAAATTTATTTGCTTTTATTTTAGAGGTATTTTATGCTGATATGCTTTAGTTACAGCATAATACTGAATGCCAGACATTATAAATTACCTGAGTAGTTCTACATAGCTTCCTGAATATTTCCGATGTGATGGGATCAATAAGGCTAATATTGAAAGAATGTGATCCTGTCCTTCTAAGCAATTTCAGACTGAATTTTGATTTTTAGACTGTGTGAATTTCATAACATAAATCAACTATATTTCAAACTAAATATTTCATGCAATCAACACCTGTAAAACTATACCTTCAATGTACTTCACTGTCACACAGACCTTACAAAAAAGCTGTTTATTGTGCAATGTGAGAACTGAACAAAGCGCCTGAAATCCTTACCCTTAGTAAAATGGAAGTGGAAAAGGCAGAAGAATGACCAAACACTGGACAGTCTTTTCTCTTTCCCATTGAACACATATTTATTGTAGCAGACATTAATTTTCAATTGTGAAGTCTTTATACAATTTCTTATCAGTTTGTTAAGTTTTTAGGTGGGACCCTTATTTATGCCATTCATACAATCAATCAATAAGACTCATTATTCACTAGCATATTGCAGTTTGCATGGCAAATATTAATCAGTAAAGTTGTACTCTGGTGAACATGTATTGCAAGTTAAATTATTATGCATGTTATTATGGGAGAGTTTCCTGGTGAATTTTATGTCTCCAGCATAATTTAACTTCATTAAACATATATATATAATAATATAATCATGTATTATATATATAATCATATAATTTTATAAAGCTTGTTAAATAAGAATAGGTCTAATTGTCATCATAATTGCAATTTAGATATTGTTCAGTTTAGCTGTACTTCTGTACAAAAGACCAGTTTCTAAATAATGAAAAAAACACTAGAATGAACTTTATTTTTTCCCATCAAATATTAGGTTTTATTCTAATTTAAAGTTAGCAAATTTGTTTGCTTTGTTAAGATGTGTTATTGCCATTTAATTCACAACTGAAGAGGAAGTGATATGCCTGCCAAGGCTTAGCTAACACTGACAGCTTAGACCTGCCATTTTTTCTCACCAGTTATATCTTATTCTGACAGCAACCATACTAATTTCAGTGGAAGTACTCAGAACACTTGCAAGCAATCAACATGAGCAACTGGAGCAGAATCAGCTTCTGTTTGAGAGGTGACATTTGTAACAGAACTTCCTGGCATCCATTGCTTCTCACATCTTGAAGTATTCTAGGAGTATGGAACATTTGATGCTTTGCAAAAGACTTTGAATTTTCCTGGGATATTTCTAGATGGAAGAAACCTCAGAAAGGCTTTAGTTCAAGCTCTTACTCAAAGAGGGTCAGGTTTGAGTAGGTAACAGAGATCTTAAATCATTCAGGGTTTGAAAAACTTCAGAACAAGTGAGAGTACAACCCTGCTGGGCACCTTATCTCTGGTCAATATTTGACTGTACCAGTGGTGAAAACTTTCTCCTCATATACAGTCAGAACTTGCTGTCATGTGTCTGTCATCCTCCCATAACACAGTACTATGAAGTGCTGGGCTCTCTCTTCTTAAGTGCACTTTGTAGATCCTGGCACACTGCTGTTAGTTCCTCTTAAAGCTACATCTTCTCCAGGCCAAACAAGTCTCCAGGCTTCTCTTCACAGGGCACTTGCTCCAGTCCCTGGCCACTCTAGAAGCCCAGGCTGATTGGGAACCATTGCTACCAGGAACCTGTTGATAAATTCCCTGTAACTGTAGTCCCAACATTGCATGTGGCATGCTAGATGTGCTGGGCATCAGGGGATAATCCCTCCTCTGCATGTCCTGGCTGTGCCCCAGTGAGTACCTCCCAGGGCACTGTTGGCTGCCTGTGTAACCAGGGCACACTACATTCAGTGTGTATCTACCAAGATCCCCAGGACCCTCCCTGCAGAGCTGCCCTCAACCAAGCAGGCACTATCCTGTACAGCTGCACAAGCTGCTTCATGACTCTGGCAGGACTTGGCATTCTTCTGTTCTACTCAAAATATTCCTCTTGGCCCACCACTGCAGCTTATATAGATCCCCAATAATGACAGCACAGTGTCATTCCTCTACTAGATAAAGTATGTAAACAATCACTTAAACAGCTGCCCTACCCTTTCCTCACATCTCTAAATAGAATTCTCCATCATGAATGCACAGCAAGACAAGAAATGCTATTAAGTCAATTGGGAATGCAACTCACTATGAACTAGTTGAAGAAGCATAGGTTTTACTGGATTCAGCAGCCTTTTTGGTCTCTGTCACGCATATTCTTAGCTTACAGTGATGAGCAGTTAGCAGAAAGCCAGAAGCACCATTACCTCCCTCCTGGCTTTCATAGTAGTCTGCAAAAGCTTGAGTTAGTTAGCATAGACCTCATACCAGCTGTTGTCTGAAGCATTTTCTGGAACACAGCAGTTCCACATGGAGTGTTAAATATGTCTAATGCACTCACAATGTGGAAGCTGGACAGTGCATCTAACAGAAACCTACATATCTGTGGGTGCTTGGTTTTCGTCACTGTGAAAAAAACACTGTGCATAAATTACTTCCTTGTTACATTTCAAAATGACTCATTTAGGATCTTCCACACATTCTGTTTTTAACTTTTGAAAAGTACTAGACAAGAAATTACTAAAAGGAGAGATAGCAAGATGAGAAAAATGTTTTCTCCTAGCCAGTGATAAATTATTTAAGAGTATTTAACTTGAGACATGTTTTAGGCAAAAATTAAAAAAGCAATATGATCATTCTCAGATTTTATGAAGTACTTTTAGCACATATATATATGTCTTCCTTTACATGTGAACAATAAAACCATGTATTTGCATTTTTAAAAAATGTACACAAATACTACAACATTAACTTTTGAAATATATATTTGCAGATTACTAATGACTGGCGTTTTTTACTGATATTTGTGGGAGTTTAAAAAGATTTAATAACCACAGTAATCATTTTGAAATTATTTTGGATTCAACAAATGCCTTTAGAAATTGTTCATACTTTTGCAAAAGATGTGCCAATTTTGATTTATGCTTTTGAGAAAAACTTTTTATTCAGCATGCCAGTCAAAATTATATACAGAGAATACAGAGAAACTACAAGACCCAGCTAATATAGTATGTCTTCTCAGTAATGCTGTAATAGAATTAAAATAAACAGCTTCTCTCTGTCAGGTAGTAAATTTAGCACTTGATGTATGACAGAGGTTCCTGGTCCAAAAAAAACAAGGCCAAAATTAAAAAGCAGCTTTCAAACTCTGAATGCAAAAGAACCTCTTTCTCCTACATTGCAGCTTCAAATAGATCTTGGATGACTAGCTGGACAAAGAGTAGGATACCCTAATGGACTTGCCTTAAGGACTCTTCTTAACAATTAAAACTATTTGCTTTTATTGTTTTTGACAAGCACAACAGTCTGGTAACAGGTGTGAGAATCGGCTTAGAAGGAGAACACAAGTGAATGAAGATGCCAAAAATGTCTGGCAGACTGGTCAGTATAATTTTCTTCATCATTTTGCTCACATTTCTGTAGGTGCCAAATATGAGTGTAAAAGTGGAGACATACTTTTTATGTGAAAATAATGCTTGCTTTGGGATTTCAGTCAAGGTGATCTGTTACCAAATGTTGGCTGGATTTATGACCATCTGCCATGAAACAAGGCAATTGTCAGAACTGGTAACATTTTAAGAAAAAAATATCTTGAGTTTTGGGGTTTTGACATTTCAGCTGCCAACACTACACACAGCACTTAGTATTGACATAAATCTTTGTATTAATACAATCTTAAAAAAAAAATGAAACTAAACCAATGACCAACCAAGACAGAATAAAGTCCTGGCAGTCTAAATCAGAAATTGTTATGTCAAGGTTTTCTGTTTTCAAGGATAGATTTATATTATTCTGTACAAATACCTTCTGAGTTTGCAGTTATTTGATAAAATGAAACCTAATCCTTCCAATTATAAATTATGGCCCCTTTTCAAACAGGCCAAGGGAGCAGCTTGACAATACTCACCCTTGGATGTATCAGGTCAAATTTTATTTTCACATCCAGAAAGTGCATTTTTTCCTTAAATCCCTCATCTGTACGCACAATCATACACACATAACCAAGTCTTTTTCTTCACATTTTTAACAGGGCATTGTTTTAACTGGTGGCAATATGATTTATATTTTTCTAATACCCCATTATTCATTGATTCTGCAGCTGCAGTGAAGAAAATAAACAGTGGCTTTCTAGATAAACATTCATTTGAAAAATCAGAGGTAACTCTGATTGGAGCAATTTCATTAGCAAGTTGAGAAAGAAGAGGATCCTTTCAGGAAATCAGCAAAGCAAGTCAATACTCAGAGTTTCACGATGTTCTCAACATCATCTTAATCTTCCCATTATTGAATAGGCTCATGAGATGAATTCACATTACTGCTATTTTCAAGGAATTATTTCTCCAGTACTGCTATTAATATGTATATCTTTTACAAGTGTAATTCTGAATAATTCAGATTTCAAAGGCATGTCAGTCTTTGGTCCCTAAGAAATTAACAGGAGTTGCATGAAATACTATAAGATTCACCTTCCAGAGAATTCAGATGAACTTTAGTGCACTTTCTAATGGCATTCCTTGACTTCAGGAATCTACTCTTCTCTCAGAAAAACTCTTCCTTCTCTGTGAATGCTGATGTTAGCAGCAGCAGTAACTAAAAAGCAACATTGCTTTTGCTGATGAAGGCAAGAACAGAGACATCTGGCTCATAGAAGCAATTTGAGTGGATTTGTCAGAAAATACTTTTACCATAATATGGAAAGGCCCTTGAGGTACACTTACTGAAGAAAATGGGAAAAGTTTGTATATATGAAAAAGTGCCCAGAATCCATGTTGGTTTTTAATGACCTCTTTGAGCCTTCAAAGCAATGAATTAACCAAACTGGATTAGATTTTGCGAGGTCTTCTAGTGTTCTTTTTGAATTTCTAATATGACAAAATAAATACTGGAAACTGTCACATTAGCTCAACCCCTCAAGTATTATTTTTTAAAGGAAAAGTATGATTTGATGTAAGCTGCAGACTTCATTTAGTACAAACACTTATCAAATTGCAGGATTAAATCTACTTGCACCCTGGAGAGCCTCAATGCCTTTATGAATAATAATACCTTCAACACTTCTCAGTCTCAGAGTAAAGGCATGAATCAAAGAGTTCTTAAAAGACATTTTTAAGTAGAGCCGACAGTTTTAGATTTAAAAAAAAAGTAGATCGTTTCAATCCTATTTATAATCAAAATAGATTCAGTAATCAAAAAAGTAAATTTTTCATCCAGTAGATAACAAGAAAGAAAAGTTGCAGTATTCTATAATAAAAAATAAATGAAATTTAAAATTATATTGCCTAAAATGAAAAGGATTTCTAGTTTGGTGCAGGTCAGAATAAATAAACATGCAGAAAAATTTAGAATTGCCTAGGTCATGGTTGTAGAGATAAGAGGTGGAATTTCTAGCGTCATTTAATTCCATACCACCCTCAACATGGCAGGAGGAATCCAGGGACTGGAAGCAGAAGGGATTCCATATTTTGACAGCTTGCAAGAAGGAGTGTGCTAGACTGGGGTCAGGACCAGACCCACTGCCACTGCTGCCACTACTGCAGCCTCAATGGGAGACAGCCCCTCTTTGGGAAATATTTTTGTTTGTTGGGCAGTGAATTCCCTTTCTGTGGGTAAAACACTCTCTCTTTTTTACAGTGTCTTGTTAATATTGTTATGGGTATTGCCATTTTTCACTAAATTGTGACTCCAGCTTATAATTTCTCCTGGTTTTTTCTCCACTTTTGAGAGGGGGAAGGTTGAATGAGTCTAATTTTCCTGCTGGGTTTTAAACTAGCACAGTCTTGGTCTACAATATTGGACTACATCTTCAACAGGAACAGACATGAATGTTTGCAACAAATGTTGAGATTAGCTGTAAGAGAAAGAAAATGCCCCATATGGATTTTCTGCAATAAATCTGTTAATTTTTTACTGAATCATAGAACCATAGATCAAGTAGAGATTATGTATGAGTCAAAAAGATCCTGACATCTGCATATACAGAGATACACAACAATTCCTTCATCCTGTACATGGGCAATTGTACTGGATATTTCCTAGTGGCCTGCTACATACTAGCAATCTTAGTATCAGACACAAATCATAGAATCATAAGATGGTTTAGGTTAGAAGAGACCATAAAGATCATCCAGTTCCAACCCCCTTGCCCTGGGCAGGAACATCTTCCACTAGACGAGGTTGCTCCAAGTCTCTTTCAACCAGGCTTTGAACACTTCCATGGATGGAGCATCCCGAGCTTCTCTGGGCAACCCATTCCAGTGCCTTGCCAACCTCACAGTAAAGAATTTCTTCCTAATATCTACTGTTGTCCTCTGCTCTAGTTCAAGAAAAGAATAAATTATTTAAATACACATGAGAATGAGACAAAATAGATATCTGCTCTTAGAGCACTGGATTTCTGCATCAGCTTCAAAGAAGTCTGAGGAAGCGGAGGAAGTATAGAAAATAGACACATGCAGCAAACAAAGGTAATTGGCAAACTATGGTTCTTGAGTGTCATTTTACAAGAAGGGTGAAATCGAGAGTAAACCACTGTTGCCAAAAATTTAGCCAGTAGAAGATGTCAGAATCTTTCATGAAGTGAGCTACATCTCGAATCCCAAAACAGGACAAATATACATTGCATGTATTCATTATGAAGAAAAATTTTAGCCAAGAAGAAATGTACAGTTATCCCCAATGAACTCTATTGTTTTCAAATTGATAAAGTTTGGTTTTCAAACACTGACCTGGAAAATAAGAGCTAAAAGAGCAATGTGTAGGTCTATGATTTTTAAGTCTGTCTGATACTAACTACATCTTGTTCTGCTAAATCTTGAAGGTAAAGGAAGTAACACTTGTGTCAGGTTAAGAAGCAGTTACTGCTGATAGCCTAGTAATGGTTCAGGTGATACAGACAGTCCTAAGTAATACTGATCCCATCCAGTGAAATAAACCCCTGTGTAAATATGTACTTTAAAGGTTAGGAGTTCTGAATCAGGGTTTTGGTCAGGGGATGAAAGGCTGCATATTGCTAGAACAGCTTACAACAAGTATCACACATACAAATCATCATCATTTTCTCCATAATTACTGTGCGCTGGGAATCCCACTGCAATATGCATAACTCAGAAACATTATTTTATTGCTTGGAGTTATTATATCATGAAGATTAGATGAGCTTCAGCTGTAATGTAAATCAGCGTGTGAAAAATATGCAGAAGAAAGTGAGGGAACCCTTGAAATTGTATATACTTAACCCATGGGAATTTCTTCTTCCTAATTACTATTAGCAATGAAAATTTTACTGTTTGTAAGTCCGTATTTTAATTAAATGTCTTTGTATGGGTTGACTTTGTTTTCTATATGGTTATATCATAGAATAACAGAATAATGGAATAAAAATGACTCTGTTCCAGTCACACTTTGCAGTGAAAATTTGTTATTTCAAAATCTGCACTAAAAACACTGCCCCATATCCCTATCCAAGTTACATATTTTATATAAAATTGTATTTTATATTTCTTGTAATATATTTTGTGGATTAGGGATTTTGGGTATCTTTTTTTTCTCCTTTTGTTTTTGTTATATCAGTTTGGTTTGGAGGGTTTCTGGCAGTTTTTGGGGTTTGTTTTTTTGGTGATGATCTTGTAATTTCAGGAGAAAGAAGTTTTTAATTAGGTGAGAATCAAACCTTTTCTTTTTCCAGTATCTTGTGGGAATTTTTTTAAAATCACAACTGTTTTTTACTAAACTCACAAAGACACAAAAAAGATAACTTTCCTTTTGACGCAATGCTCATTCCGTCACCCACAAAAGCAAACAGATAACCACTCAGTAGGGTTTTTTTACATATATTTATGTTTAATCAAAACCAGTGTTTTATTTGGGATGTACCTGTAAATGAGAAGTGCCCTGTAGCTGAGAATCTGTAGCTGGGATTCTGTAGCCAGTAGGGATTAACAGAGGTTCTGGTTGTTATAGACTGTGACACACGCTATATCAGTGAGATTGATTGTAGAGAGTTCTTTTGTCTGTCTGACACTTTAAAAGAACAACCTGCTCAGTTTGAAGAACAGAATCTGTTTTTCACTTCCAATGAAAAATTTTCTTCATTGGAAGACATTAATGTTTGCAAATATATGATTAATGAATATTTGCATTTTCATGGTGGGACACTTCTGTGGAATCTATTGCAGTTTTCTTCCCAGGTCCTACTAGACTGTACTAGTCCCTGAATCCTTTAAACATCCTACAACATGAATGGCCTAAACCAATACTTTTAATTTCCATAAACAATGCTGCCTGGAGATACTATCATCCAGAGCCCAGTTCTTGCGAACATGACTAAAAGCATCAATTAAGCTTTCTTTAATATCTAAATCAGACATTCAGCATCTTAGCTAGTGGTAATTTTTATTTCCATTTCTTTTCTTTTACAGTTGTTCTTTTCCAGTTTCAGAACCCTTCTGATAATACTCCAAAGATTAAAAGGTGAAAATAATAAAATAGATTAAATTTTAAAAAAGGATCATATAATTTTCATATAATTTTTACCCTGTTTTCAGAGATGTGTATTTTTCCACTGTAGATTGGTAACAAACTGTATGGATTAGGGCAAATACATGTATCCCAGAAAGTGTAAAATCTTGCAACATGGAATGATAAATCCACTTGAAAACAAGTCTGTTTGAAAGACAGAGGGAACAGAACTAATCCTATAGAAGACATGGCAGAGCACACATGCAATCTGTTCAAATACAATGATTCATTATAGAAGTAAGAGACACATCAGCTTTTTCACAGGGAAGGAAATATCAAAGTACTTATGAATACCTGCACTGTGCATTTTTTTCAACACTGCTGAAGTGTCGAACCTGTGTGCAGACAAAAGTCACAGTTAAATCCCATCCTAAACCCCAAATAAATGGTATTTCAATAAAATTAAACACTTATAAACTTCCTGCCTTTCTCATGTTCTTTTCTTCCTCATTTGTATTCTTGCCTGAAAACCATTGATCAAATATACATAGGTAGGTCTATAGCACCTATCTCTAGGTGATAGAAGTGAATCCATGCTCCAATATTCACACAATATAAATAAAATTTTTCTTCATTTGGGGTTTTGAGATATTTTTCAATGTTGAAAACCAGGATTGTGAAATTGGTAAAGACTTTGCTAAGGTAAAACTCCTTACTGTTAAGAATAAGGCATGTAAAAGCTATAGTGTCAGTAAAGAACATTATAAACCTAGATACCGTATACTTAGATATAGTTTTCTTATTAGCTACTTTTAAAGAAACAAAATAACAAGCAAGAAAATTCCAATGTTTATTGCACGGGGAACTTTGGGCAGTGGGAGTGGTGGAAATGCAAGTTTTTATCTCCACTGAAGTGCAAACCGTAATGAATCTCTCCTAAACTCAGCTTGTGCAATTTTACAAGCAAGAGCCCTTTGCTCTACCCAATGTGAGGTCACAAGTTCAGCACATAACAGTGAGAAGCTACTCTGAATAAATTCCTGCAGCCACTGAAATTGAAGACAATCCACAGATATTCAAAGAGCCTGACTACTCAGGGTTTGGAGTAAATATATCAAACCAATAGATAAACTGGTCCTAGTGGTAAGTAATGCTCATTTTGTAGGAACCAAGCAACATGGAAACACACTTTTAAAAAAATTTGTTTATATAGAAAATGATACCTCCATGTACCTTTTGAGATTTTTTTCTTCTCCAAGCAACATATGGTTGTCTACAGTGAATTAATTGGCAAAATACATTTGGAATAATTTTTACATTTAATTGAGTTTTCCTTATTTTCACTGAATTTTCTTGACAATAAAAAACTACAATCATATTTCTGCAAAGTCCAAATGACCCTGGTTTACAGTTTATGTTGGGAAAAAGAGTGTAATTTGTTCCCATAAAATGGAAACCACTACTTTTTGTTTTGGATACCTTCTGTTTTGACATATTAGATTTTTGTCCACAGAATTTACCCAATAGTCTAGTTCCCAGTGTATAAGTGTTGTGTATGAAAGTCCTTATGCATTGCCATATTTAGGGTGAATTTGGTTCAAACCATGCTTCTTTCCCTAGAAAGATGCAAGCACTTTCAAGGTTGCTTACACATCTTGCTCATAGCAGTTGTGTATAAATTGTTCACGTAATCACACACTTGGTCTAAGTTGTCTCCATGAATTTGTTAAGATATCTTTCTCCATTATTCTAAAACTGCTGAAAATATTAGCAACAAAGCAGTTTCAAGGCAGCCTACACAATATTGAAGTATGCTCTACTGTTCCAATACCAATCTAAGTACCTACATGCAGGTATAAGATATGTTTAATGTCCTGTAACCCAACAGGCTTCCACTTTAAATTCCAGACCAATTATTTGGCAAATATGTAGAGTCCAAATGCATTTTTCCTCAAAAGAGAGTGGGAAGAATAAGTTAAAATTTGAAGTTATCACTTCAGAGAGGATGGTAATTGGCTTCAGAGATGGTCTGATTATGTAGCAATCTTCATTTCTATGATTCTCCAGTTTCAGCATCTAGTCACAAAAACAGATATTGATGTACTGTGTAATAAAGAACATCAGATGCAAAAGTTACCATAAAGACACATACACACACATTTCAGGAAGGCAAATCCAAGAAAGATTTTTTTATCATGTTATCACTTCTAAGTATCTTTTTGTTTTTCTTCCAATCTAAGTACCTTGCATTCTTAAGGGCAACGTGAAGCATTGTAGGCACTTGTAAGGTAGGGTGTGCATGAGTGAAAGCCCTTTGTGACACACTCCTGTTTCTTTCCGATTTGGAATTAATTTGAAATAAGTGAATCATCAGAATAGCAAGGGACTTTCTGCTGCACATTGAATTCTGTGAAGAATGTTTCTAGAATCTCTGAATTTCATTGGCTTGAGCTACATGTAAAATAGCTGTTGTTTGATTGCCTATAATAGAGGAATGATTCACATATATAAATGAAACAGGTTGCTTAGAGCACTCTTATTACTTTGTCTATAGCTTTCTCCCCAGGAGGCTCATAAAGCCATTCCATATGCACAAACAATCATCTCAGAAACAAAATATTAACTGGTGTTTACTTATCAAGACTCTGGTTATTTAATCTTTATCAAGAAATTGAGTTCGCAGATTTTCAGCTCTTTTGACATATGGAGAGGCATAATCCATAGGTACACTCAGTGTTCATGGATTTTGTAACCAAATTATGGCTCATTTACTGGGCAATTTCCAACCTAGCTATTAAGACAACTGTAAAGTCTTTCATGCTGAGACTGAGAAAATGTGTCTGAGCTGTGATGCTCTACTGAAAAGAGGCAAATAAAGAGGCAACAACTAAAGACAGCCCTTTTTATACATATGTGAGTCAGTGAAATTAGGCAAAATTTTAAGTATGTATTATTGTGAAGTATAAATGTCAAAAGTCTAATGAAGATTGAAGACAATAGAGGAGAATCAATGGCAACAGAAAGATTCTTCTAAAGTAAATGAATACATTTTCATGAAGGGTTATTTCTAGTTTATGGAAGGACAACAAATATTTCTAAGTCTTTTACCATTAGTCCATACTTAATGAGTGTGCTTGAATTTTTTCAGACTACTTCTCCTGGATACGGTCCAGTCTCCAACAACATAGTTACTCTGTGACTTTTATTTTTGATTCAATATTTTTATTCTTGGTCTTATTGGAAAAATCTACATGTTGAGGTGTATTATAAAACAATAGCAAAACATCCTCCGTTTCTCCCTAAGAAAAAACACCTAATTCTAGCAATTTAATAAAAGTGGAAAGGAGAAATTTTTTCCTAGTAAGTCAGAAGAAAATTTGATTACAGAATAAAAATGTAATACAACACCAGCTTTTAGGTGGTAGCTAACCATCTTAAATCAAATAATGAATATGGGGACTTTGTAACTCAATCATAGTTTAATATCTAAGCAACAAAAATTAAGAAATAAACTTATTGAACAAAAAGAAAAGAAACAGAGTGATTCCCTGCACTCCAAAAGATGCAGGGATCCATATACTTACACTGTGAAAAGAAAAAGACAAGAAAACAATCCAACCCCACAGTAGAATGGAAATTGTCTTATAGCAATGCACGTGAAAATGTCAAAGAAAGGACATGGTTTAAATGAAGAATCACTCATAGATACAATTTCAACTAGCTGCACCCAATCCCACAATAAAAGTGACTTGCCATTTCACAAATGTGGTTTGAGAGACAAAACCACGGTTGAATGAAGAGTTCCTTCGATGAGTTTCAACAATTTGGGCTGTAAATATCAAGTGTGGCTAGTAATGACTGATTGTTTTATTTCACAGAATAACAGAATGGGTCAGGCGGAAGGGACCACAGTGGGTCATCTGTGCTGCTCAAGCAGAAGTATCCAAGAGCACATTGCATAGAATTACGTCCAGGTGGTTCCTGAATATCTCCAGGGAGGGAGGCTCCACAGCCAAACTGTTCCAGTGCTCAGGCACCCACACAGCAAAGTTCTTCCTCATATTCAGGGGGAACTTCTTGTGCATCAGTTTCTGCCTGTTACCTCATGTCCTGTTGCTTGGCACCACTTGGAAAAGCCAGGATCCATCCTCTAACACCCTCCCTTCAGGTACTGATAGACACTGGTGAGGTCCCCTCTCAGACATTTTCCTCTTGAGGCTGAAAAGGCCCAGTTCTCCCAGTTTGTCCTCTCAAGAGAGATGTTCCAATTCCCCCATCATCTTAATTGCCCTCCACTGGACCTACTCCAGGAGTTCTTGTACTGGGGAGCCCTGAACTTGACACAGCACTCCAGGTGTGGCCTCACTAGGGCCGAGCAGAGGGGTAGGATCACCTCTATTGAACTGCTGGCAATGCTCATCCTAATACACCTCAGGGTGACATTGGCCTTCTTGGCCACAAGGACACTGCTGGTTCATGGAAAACTTGTTTTCTACTGGGCCCCCCAGCTCATACTGGTTTTAAGAATTGCTTCATTTTTGTTCTCAGCACATATTCCAAATTCAGTCATTTTATGAGTTTGGTGGTGAGGTTTTCTTCCCTTGTTATTCGTATTTATATACACAGATAAGTCTTTGTTTTTCATTAAAGTTACCAACACAAAGACAAAGAAATGAAAGAAAACGTGTGAGCCTCACAATAAATAAAGCAAAAGAACCTTTTTTTTCTGCACTTCTTCCAAATTGGTATGTTAAGAAAATGTTCTTTCCCATTTCAAAACGTTTCCCTATCTTTTCAGCTCTTATTTTACATTGGGTCTTTCTTTTCTCATTTTTAATTTGAACATGAAGAAAGAATTTTTTTCTTTGTTTTATTCATGAGAGACAGTTTTCTTGAATTTCAAACTTTCATCGTGACACAGCTTTAAAGCACTTGTTAATGTTGCTACTTTAGTCACTTAAGGAAGGTAATTTTTAGTAACTTTAATGTGTATGAATAGCAATACAGATATATTGGCTAAAATTTCTTTGACCAGTACCTAAATATGTTTACTCAGGAATAAGAATCTCATTTTTTTCAGAAGCCAGGTGGTCTTACATACCTCAAGAGTATGGAAGTCCACCCTTGTAGGTATGCAGGGATATTGTAATTCCCAGGGCTCAAGGCTGAACACAGAACTCTACAAACTTACTTTTCACACAGCATTTGGGAGGTGTTCATAGCCAAAGGTGGCTCATTAGAGTAAGTGTATGATATTCAGAGTACTGAACCGAGCCACTGATCTGTTTGGTGAAATTCCAAGGTAGGGAAAAGGGAAAGGTAGGGGAAAATACATCAGTGCACAGAAATCCATAATTTTTTCTCCTTCCTTTAGCATTCCATTCCTTCATGTCTACTTTTGTTTCAAGGAATCTAGAGTAATGTGTCATGTTTCTCAAGCTTGAGGGCTGCTGCCTATGAGATATCAACAAGGACACGTTTTTGTTAGGCAACTCAGAGTTCATGTCTCTGAGCATTTCAGTTCACATCAAGTGTGATGCGAATGACCAGGCCATCCCCACTTACCGTATTAGGCTTCACATCAAAGAATATGATTTTCAAGAGCATGGCCCAGACCTTGGTAAGATCTTCTCACATCCACATAGATTCATAGAGGTTTGTTCTTTCAGTGCAATTTTTGCTTTTGTTATTTGAGTTTTACCATTTTTTCCCTCTAAAGGAAAGAAGATCCAGTCAATTAATTCTAAGATTATTACTTTGTGCAATACCACTGCACTTTCTCTTTCTACTGTAATAAATAGGAATTTACATCACTTGGGATTTTTCTCGATTTTATATGCTTGCCTTCTTCATCAATTATTTAATTTCTGTAAAGAAATGTTGTTTAAAATGTTGTATTTTAAATACTTTAGTTTAATGCCTGGTATGGAAAAAGAAAAAAAGGGGAGGAAAGAAAGGGAGGTATCTGCCTACTAACCAGATTTTATTTTAAAAACCCTACAACACTACTAAAAATCATGTAAATACCAATATTCAGGAATTTAGCAGTTGTTACCAGTGAACTGTCCTTTAGAAGACACAACTATTCTCTTATAATAGGTGGCAACTGTTGTCTCACACAAAGAAACTTGCGTAGGAAATAACATAGAGTGACATCACTAACAATGAGAAAATATTTGGTGTAATCATTATTACATTAATTTTAAAGCACCCATAAGGAGAAATAACTTCCTAAATTTCATGCGGTCCTTCTCATGCAAAACAATGTCTTACATTACTCAACAAAAACTAATAATTCCTTTTAAAAAACATTTAAACATTACATAGGTTCATATGCTAAAGAATCTTTGCTTCCAAATTTGTTTCTTATGCAGTAAAATGGCTTTTCTTGTCTGTGACCTTCTTTGAATTATGTCTACTAATTTCTGAAGTTCCCAAAGGTATGGATGCATGTTTCCTGTTGTTATTCATTAACACAAAAAAGCATAAAGATTTCACTTGAAATTTCCATAGTTTAACCTTATGTTGGATTTCTACACCTATTAAAAACAGAGTTGTTAAAAAAAGTTTTATGTGATTTTCATCTAACAACTCTAGTTAAATGTGTTTTGACTTATCTCTGATGTCAGTACTCTTCTGTTACAATTCTATTTTAAATAATTGAACAAATAATACTTGCATATTTACCTATTCTCTTCTGGGTTTTCTGAAAAATTTCCATCAGGAGACCATTTCTTAGACACAAATATCTACCAAGAGCAAATTATTGTCAAAGAGATAAAGAAAAGCATATTACTATGCACAGTATTATATTACTTTTCAGCTTAATAATAGCTATATACTAAGGAGATTACTAAAAGAAAACACAGACATATTCAAGATAAATTATCTACTTGAAACATTAGAAAAAAAGTTTTGAAACAGCTTTTCAATCTACAACCTGTGATTTCAAAGTAGCGTTAAAACTTGTTATACATCCAGCAATTTGTGACTAATTTCTCTATTGACTTTTTAGACCATATTTACATTAAAAACTATTTTCTTTCCTTTGTCCTCTGAAAAAATTTGTTTGAAATTTTGTCCATTGATAATAAAGTTTTAAAGGCATTGTCTTGATGAAGACACTTCATGGATATTGAACAGTAAATTAAAGAAAACATTTCCTAATATTTGATAAGAAAGCTGAAGAAATCCAACTTTTAAAGTTGCTGACTACTGTTTTTGATGTTTCCATGAGAAGAAGAAAAAAAAATAAATGTATTTTCTTGGTAAATAGTGAAGGGATGAGAATGAAAACAAGTTCAGAACAGTTTTCTTGACACATTTCACCCTGGGAATAGGCAAAGGTGGTTGATTAATAGAAAAGCTGTAATTACCTGGATATGAAGGAAACTTTTCAGAAAAGCTGTCATAGCAAAATGTTATTATATGCAATTTTCTAAGGAAAGGTTACTATTTTTCTAGGTGTCAGACTGGGAAAGTAAGTATTTTGATGGGAAACACATTTCAGGTAGGGCTCAGATAACTTGATTTAACCCAGAAATGCATTCTCTTCCCTTGAGTAAATGACACATTTAAGGCATGATGGCACTGATAACTGTTAGAAATATTGTGGTAGAGTTTCTTATTAGTTTTTTAGTGACCTCTTAAAAAAGGAGGCATAATGCAGCCTGTCACATCTTACATACAGCCATCCACATACTTGTTTTCCCTTGTTTCTACTCAGACTCTGCTATTTCTTTGAATTCCTTATTCCCATTTGTATACACAGAGTGACAATTCTGGAACTGTTACAGAAGAAATTCAAATACTGAAATTAATTATACAAACTTCTGCAGATGTCCTAAAGCGAGGCCTAGAACAGGTGTTCAAATGGGTATTTTTAGATTGACCAAAGCTACAGAAAAGTAACTTCTGCATGAACACTTCTGCAGGAGACAGTTTGGAAATTCTGCTTAATAAAAATTGTTAACAATATAGGAGATGGAGGAGGGGAAGAACTGGCATAAACTAATGGCTGGAGTATTTCTCTTGTCAAGAGTAGGGGTTGTAGAAACCTTCACAGATGATTTTACAATCAGATAGTGATAGGTGTTCCAAGAAAAATCAATGCTTTCAAAGAAGACAAGATTAGATGTCAGGGACTTCTCAGAAGAGAACTTGACCCTACAGAACTTCTTGAAACACCTTGACATTTCATTTTCCAAAGAGAACAAAGGAACCTCTCTGAAGCCAAATAGCTGGCTGTGAGTTCTGCTTGGAGTTCTCTTCTTTGTGTTTAAGTATATCAACAATTTTATTAATCTCTTGAAGCAAAGAAGATGTTTACGGATGGAGGCAGCTGGGAGAGTAGAATATGAGAGAGTGTCTTCTGCACTAAGAGTGGTTTAGAGTGCTAGCCAAGAATTTGACACTTCTGTGACTGGCTGTGAAAGCTTCGTGATTTCAAGTGGGAAGAACTGAGAATTTCCAATCTGATCCTAAAATATGATTCTCTTGAGAAGGGAGTTTGTCTTTACAAATATAAAATGTTAAACAAAAGTAAATATCAGTGGTTGATTACAAAAGCTAAAAAACCGCGTTGCTGTTCTTTAAAATCCCAAGTTGAACATTTGGATGTGAAATTGGAGAATAATTTTAAATTGTTCTGTCGTGCATTGAAATACAAGTTTCTTTAAGAGAGAGCTGTCTTTACAGATTGATCTGGTTTATTCTTCAGGAAAAGAAAATCCTGATTCTTAATTACTTATAAATAGTTAGGTAATACGTGCTTGCAAGGTACTTCAGGAGGTCAATTCCAACATTTATGTATAAGATTCTCACAAGAAAACAAAGGACTATAACTAAAATTTTAACTCTTCTCTTTTGAAGACATATTAGATTTTAATCTAAGGCATATTCTCATGGTGTATGTTTCCATAATTCAATAGGATGGTCAATGTTAAGGTACCAGGAGTTTCACCATTAGATTAAACTGAATCAGTAATTATTGATAAGCATATCCTATAATCCTGTCCTCTTGAGCACTATATAAACAGCTTCTAGAATTTCCAGAACTTTAAAACTCGATATGAACACTATCCTCTCTTTCTCATTTTCTGGCCAGTATTTCTTATCCTGAAGGTCCCCCATTTGACCTCTTTTTCATCCCCCCTCATGAAGGAGTGTTCAATGATATTAAAAGCAAGAGGAAACTCTGTTCTTCAAACCTGCTTCTGTATTGGAAAAGAATACTTGCTTACATCTGAAGAGGAACCTATCATCACACTCCAAATCTATCTTCTGAACCGAAGAAATGTAATATTGCTTTAAAGCAGACTCCAGCATGACCTGCATCCCATTCTCAACTGTGCCAAAAGAAGATATTTGTGAAAGGGTAAAAGAATAAAGAAAGCACAGAAATATTTGTCTGTGCAATATATTTACTGTCTTCAAGAACCTGCAGCTTAGTCTGAAGTATTTGTCAGTATGAATTTCTAGGTAAAACGGACTCTGTGGATTTCTTTCCCATCAATTTACTTGTGCAGTCATTTCAGGCCCCTGTAAAGAAATGTGATATCCACAACAGTGGTGGCAAGTAATTCAACTGCTAACTTTCAGGTCAACTTATTTTACTTGCTTTGTATCTGTTACTTGATAGGTTCATTTGATTTTACCTATTTCCCTTACTGGAATGGAGAGTGAATAGCTAACTTCTTTTTCACTAAGTCCCATTTATCTCCCTTTAATGACTTTCAAGCTAAATTAAAACCAAGTCTAACTAGAAATTTCTTCATATACTAAACAACTTCATACATTTAATCACTCTTGCTGACCTTCCAACAACATTTATGTATTTGACTTAAGGTTCAACCAGACTGCACATGCCATTCTAAGTGTGAAGACAACAGTAGTGTGATCGTTCTTTCAATTTCATTCTCTTTCTTTCTAGCACTTCCTGAGATTAAATTTGCCTTTTCCCTACACTCTTAACAAAGGGGAAACAGTGATTTCTCATTCATCTGAGATGATAAATGGAGAATTAACACACTGAAAGCATTCCTGTTTTCTAATAAGTAATCTTACCCAGCGTGGGAGTCCATAAATTATTCAAAAGAATCATCATCAGTGGAACATCTTCAGTTCTTTTTGATCAACCAAGAGTACTAAGCTATTCTCTTGTACTCAGACCACTTATGCTTCTGACTTAGGGCACAGGTAGAAATATTGAGGCATGATATCCTAGTGCCTCTGTTATGATCCAGGTAGCCTTACAAAAAATTTCCAGGTTAGGAGGCAAGTAATGGAAGCACTTCCAGATTTTTGCTGATGTCTAATTTTCAGAAGAGGTGAGTAACTCACTATAACAATTTAAACTTCTCTTAACTCTGCTACAGCCATGTTTTAGAAGGTGTTCAATATCATTGGTCCAGTTTCCTCGGCTCCATCTCCTAAAAAGGTACAGAGAGCTCTGTCTCTGTACCCCAAAGTTAATAAGCCATCTAGAGAAATAATAAATAGTGATAGAAGCATCAGTCTGATGTGTCTATCTCACTTTTAACCCCAGTTTGCAACTCTTAACCTTAAATACATTCTGGGCTGGGGTGTAGAGCCAACCTCCCTGAACAGCTAAGCATGCAATTATTTGCATTTGCACAAAAACTAGCTGGCAGCTCTTATTGTAGAATATAATGGAAAGCTGCTACTGTTTTACAGTAATTCTGATAAACTATCAAAATAAGCAAAATTGATTTTTTTGACTGATGAATAAAAATTAATCAATGAACCATCTCAGTTGTAACATATGAACTATTTTTAAATTATCAAACTTAATAACAGTGGCTAAAAATGGCATCTGATATTTTCATTCATTAATCAGTACATTAGAATTTAATCTGGTTTTAATCTCATTAATTCAGAGAACATCCTTGTACTTAAAATCATGTTCTTATTAACATGCTATATTCAACACTTTACAACATCTCTTCCAGTCCTTGTAATCACAGTAGAAGTCCATAAAAGAGCTGATGCTTAAATACCGTTTTATAGCCTTCTCATCAAGAGTATGGTGAGAAATATAAGCTACTGGCTCACACCTAGTAACTGAGAAAATCAAAATTTTCTATTATGTAACTTTGTGACAAATGTGGCTTTATCCTCTGAGAATTCCTCAAACAATTGAAACAGTTTACTTTTTTTGCTATAGGTAACTACTTTAAGTTTAGCAAAATCTTGGGAAGTGCATCAGTAGATGCAGCTTGTGGACAAGTATTACAGTTAGATTGAATTTCTCATCCTATTACTCTGTCACATTAAGCTCAATCAAAAATTTTGCTGAGAATACAAGGATTGCCCAAACTGAGATGTAATGCAGGATTTTGTGCAAGGAAAACATTCAATTCCTTCAGCCTTTCAAATCACAAACCAAAGGAACAAAAGGCGATGAAATAGGGCTTTACACTCACAGTTGCTATGAGCTAATTGTGTCAACCCTGATCAAGACTCTTGCATATTCAAATAATAAAATAATTGTAGTTTAATTTTTCACAGAAGCTGTATTTTCAACCCAGCAGTATGAAAGATGAAAGAGAAAAATTTTGATCTCTGGCATCTTGTTGCTGAATATCCTGAGCTATCATAGGTGGTAAGGATTGCATCAACTCTTTGTTCTCTTCCTTTGGGGCTTCTTCTGTCTTACTTGTGGATTAACTTTCCACCTAGTATTAGTCATTAAGTCACAAAATTTACCAGCCTCTTTTCTTGTCTAGGACAATATACTATTTCAGGAATTCAGTAGTCATTTGTACAGCCGACACGGAGGATTGTTATACTCACAAAGTGTACTAAGCAGGATGTAACCAATATTTGCTTTTTTTTTAAGACATAAAATAGCGTACTGAAACAGTTAAACAGTGACAATATAGAACATTTTGTAACAAAGTTAAGCAGAGGTTTATACACAGTAAATAATAACAAAGGGATAAATAGAGGTTTGCAGTACAATTTCACAAACGGTTCAGAAAAACATGTGAGAGTAGCAAAATTTCCAAGATAAGAACAAAGGATATTGAACAGACAAGAGACCTACCTTGTGAAATCGAAGTCATCCTGCAGAAGCAGTTTGAAAGATGTCTGATGGACACACAAGAAGCCCTTGTCTTAAAATAAAGGTAATCTCTATGGGGCCCTGATGATATCACACCCTTATTTTTGTGAAAGGTGGCAGGTCTACATAAAAATCAACAATGAATGAAAAACGATGAGGAAGAAGATGATACCCACTTTTTGATTCAGGTTTCCCTCAAACCTGATCAAGGACCAGAGCCATCAATGCTAAACTACGTAGCATGAGCTATAAGGTACTGTAGATTCACAGCTGTTAATTCTCTGTATTCTCTCCAGTCTTCTAGGGCTGTTTTGACTCAGAGAAACAAAAATATCCACTGTAATTAAGGTTTAAAATTCCATTCAAAATTGGAATTTGTGTAAGAGTTTAACAATATTCTTTAGGTTTATTCCAAATTCATTTCCCAATAATTTCAAACATGCACTGATTTTTTAAATTGCTGCTGATTACTATCCTTCCATAACAGGCCTTTCTATTATAGCCCTAGATCTCACTCTTGAGTGATAATGATGAACTCAGAGAAAATAATTTTGTAAATGAATTAGGAATGTTCACTGCTCATGTGCACCACTTGACATTTATCAATACATAATATCACTTGCCATTTTACTGTCCTATCACACAGTCTCTTCATGACATTTTTGGATTCTTAACCATTAACTCTTTTTTCACCACCTAAATTAGCATAATGTTTTTATCAAAATCACCTCAGTAGTCTGTCCTTTTCCTGATAATATTCAATATGTTGAACATTACATCTCCCAGCCAAAGTTCCTGTGCACTGCTTAGGATGACTTCCTTTTCCTGTAAAGATGCTTGATCCTATTCTCTGCTCTAAACTAGTTTTCAGTTGTGCCAAGATTTTCCCTCTGAAAGGATAATTGCCTTGACAGAGAAATCTGACAAATATGGTCTGGGGAAACTTGGGTAAACAGACCATAGAATTGTTAAGGTTGGAAAATACCTGTAAGATCAAATCAGCCATCAACATGGAATGATCTCCATGTTCACCATTAAATCATGTCCTCAAATGTCGTGTCCACAAATTTTTTGTATACTTCCATGGATGGTAAGTCCCTGGACAGTCTCTTTCAATGCTCAACAACCCTTTCCATGAAGACATTTTTCTTAATATCTGATCTAAACCTCCTCTGGTGCAATTTGATGCCATTTCCTCTTCTCCTGTCACATGGTACTTTGAAGAAGAGGCTGACACCAACCTACTAGGACTACTGCCTTTTTCAGGTAGTTGTAGAGAACAATAGGGTTTAGTGGTGGGCTTGGCAGTGCTGGGTTAAACTCTCTCTGAGAGTCATTGTCACAGAGGGTAAAAGACACAGAAACTATTAAGCAGGAGTGTTGGACCCTTACAAAAAAGGGAATCTTGTTTTAAAAGAGAAAAAAATATGACTTTGTAATATCTACTATTATACAGAGAGTTCCCTCCAATCTTGTTTCCAATGGTTTTCCCCCTTTTGCTCCCAACTTTGCTTTAAAGTCAGAGCTTATAATGACCTGTCAGGAGCAAAAGTACTATTTATACAAAACTTGGAAAGAGGATAACAGAACAGATGACCATGTTGAAACAAGCATAAAGAGAATGAGGGGAAGTGCAGTGTTCTTCAAAATGGCAAGACAGACAAACATTGGTGACCTTCATACAAACTGTCTCCAAAGTCGGTGCAGTTACACCAGAATGTTTATTTTTAATTTTGTTCTCTAATAAAGCAGCAGCATTTTCCAATCTCAAAAAAGTCATCTCTATTTACTCAGCTGTATTATTGCTATTAATCATTGATAGAGCATCATAAATTCGTACAATGTTTTACTACTAGAGACATATTCTGTACCTAAAAGAGTTCAGGTACAGAGGAAAAATTATATACTGATAAAGCAGCACCTCAGAGAATCAGGAGATATTATAACAGAAGAAATAAAAATATATTTGCAATGAAGTATTTCCAAGAGGGATTAAAAAAGAAGCATGTTTTTTTAGTAGAGCAAGGCTTTACTTGGTAATAATTACCTATCTAGGTCTGTAGTTGACTGAAAAAGTGCTCAGGTCAAACAAAAATGCTGGTAATTACAAGTCAAACAAAATCATTATGCTGAATTTACCTGAAGGGAAAAAAAAATCTCACTTAATCTTACTTTTCTATTCCCAATTTTGTCTCATAAATACCAATGAATATTACTCTGACAGTCTCAATTACATAGCACAAAATTAATTGCTTCTATTTCAAGTTAAGTCTTTTTCATTCCACCATAAAAATTTTCAAATGCTGATCAAAATGCTGATCTGTCTAGCAATTTCTTGAAAGTTTTTGTTTGTTTATTTCCTTGGATTGCATCAGTGTCTTCATAATTTTGCACTTTGCTAAGTCTTTCACAACATCATTCTAATTATATTATTTAGGAAAATAGAGTAAAAACAGATAATGAAGTTGGTTGATGGTTTTTTTCTTCTTGTTAATTAAAGGAGATGTGAAGCAGACTCAGAGGTAAAATGCAAAGGATTTATTAGTTTGGAATTTCTGTGATACAAACAGAATTCAGGAAAAGAAGTACAGATAATTAAATGTTTATATTTAAAATGAAGAAATATGAGAAGCTTGTAATACTTTCAATATCTGAACTGTAGTAGAGCACATACATCTAGGAAAAATGTTGTAGGCAGAAATACTTTTGCTGATTTGTTACACAGACCTTTCATGCATGTTAAAAATTCCAGGCGTTGCTTAAATACGGGAAGTCATCACCCTTTCTTAATGTAGACAATTCATTTCTAAACCATTTTGTTTTCCCTCACAGCGACCAAGAGACAATATATATCTCTGAATAAAAACAAAGACATAAATATAGATTTTAGAGACATACAGAAAGTAGTTCCCTTAAGAAATCCATCCTTCAGTATAGGAAAAAGCTATGATCAAATACAGTTGGCCATGGATTGATTCCTTCACTTGTGATTTTTGCAACAAATGGTGCAAAGTTTGTGAAAAACAGAGTTTCTTATAAAGCACACTTCAAGTTCATTTTCTAAGGAGAGCTATACTTTCCACTACGGTAAGCATGGATTTTTTTGTGAAAAACATCTGAATATTACAGTAAGACAATAATTTTTTCATTTGGGAAGCTCAATACTACACTGTCTGAACATTGAGTACCAGAATCTTCCCTCAGATATTTTAAAAGCAGTATTTCTTGTTAGTGTAATTTGAGAATAGCTTCATTACAGCACATGTACTCATAAGCTGTTTAATTTCACAATCAGGAGGCAATGGTTGTAAGATTCAAGGTAATTACACTATCATAAGAGAAGACAAGAATATGTTTAGCTATCCCTCCTCCATGTTGCTGCTAAGAGTGAAGAAGATTGAAGACTTAAATTAACGATACATATCCCTTTCTCTAAAATTCTGTGGATAATACTGACTGTTAAAAAAGAACACACCCTGTGTCTATTCAGGTAACATAGACATTAGTAAATATAAGCATAACCCTGGGAAACTGAAACAGCTAAAATGATTTTTCTGAAAATTTTTTAGGGTATTAATGTACTTTAAAAACCCTTCTTGTTTACTGAAAAAAAAATTAGTCAGTTTCAACTGTAATTGAACTTTGAGCTTTTTTGTCTTCTTGCCTGCATATATGTAACACAGCTTTGTGCTCTTTCTGCAAAGTCTGACCTTGCTTCCAGAGATCATACAGTTTCTTTTACTCTTGATCTCGTTCAGCCAGGCTGTTCTTCTTTCCCACTTCCTTAGGACACAGGGGAGTTGCCTGCTTGTGTGCTTCTCTTTGACACTGACCAATATTTGTGGACTCCTACACCCTCAAACAGAGATTCCCAGAGTACCCTGCTTCATAGCTCTCTGAGGAGCTTTGGGTTTGCTCTCATGAAGGCCAGGACAGCAACACTTTTGTCCTTTTTTCTCATTAAACTGAAAATTTTACACCCAAGCATTTTATGATCACTGTGGCCAAGGCAGACACCTACCACCACATACCTCTTTATTCACAGCAAATCTAGGAGGGCGTCTTTTCTGGTTGGTACTTCAATTACCCAAGACAAGAAATTATCTCCAAAAAACTTGAAATATTTCCAAGACCTATTTGTTGCAGCACTGTGATATTTCCAATTGTGTCTGAGAAGCTGAAATTTCACATAACAACAAGAGCTGCTGATGCTGAAATTTCTCCTATCTGGCTAAAAAATAACTCATCAGTGGTTACATCCTGGCTTGGTGATCAGTATTAAACACCACCTGCTACATCTCCTTTGTTGTCCATCCCCTAAATACTTACCCAGGGGCTCTCAACCTCATCAATGGTAACTGGAAGAGCTCTACAATTAAAACTCTCCCTCAAATATAGCACGACTCCTCCAACCCACCTGCCCTGCCTACCCCTCCATCCCAGAACTCCAGCTGTGGGACCCATGACACCAAGTTTCCCTGGTACAAATATCATAACCCCTTGATATATCTGTAAATACCAAGTCCAAGAAGACAGCTGAGATGAAAAGTTCTTGAGGTAAGTCATACCATGCACTGACAAATCTTTGAGGAAAGCCCCAAGAGGAAAAGTAAAATCTTTCCAAATATACATTCCATTAAAACAGTCATGTTTTGGGGTTTTTTCCCTCCTGCTTGTAATATTACTATAATTACAGTTTTTTGAGTATTCCTTTTTGACACCAATTAACTCTAATTTTTAATGCAGAAAACTTCTGTGCTCACTGTCAAAATATTATTTTGCACCTTGTGTAGATGTGTGTTGGAGCAAAAATGTCGTAGGTATATTGCTAACTAGTTTAGTGCTTTTATTTGGTCAAAATGAAAAAATAGCTTGATTTTTTTTTCCCTGTTCTTTTGTTCATTTTGCCAGATATTTCAACTTTAAAATAAGCAGACTTCAAAAGTCTAAGTGCCCAAAATATTTTAATGGAAACTTTAGCTATTCAGCTTTCACTTGCACAGAAGTGAATTATATATCCCTTGCACAAGTCTCTTCCCATTTTTTGTTCAGAAGAACATGAAGCCCTTCCACAGTTTTGAAATTCATATATGATTAAAAATACTCTATGAAGGATCCAACTGTTTCTATATTGAGAAGAAGGTTTTTTTATCTAACTTATACTATTTTCTTCATAATTTATTTTCCTCAAATTTCTTCAGCTTGCAATAACTGAATTTAGACTAAGAATGTTGAGCAACCACAAATTCCATTAAATAGGAAATTAAAAAAATCTCAAAACCATCACAGTGCAGGTACTGATTTTGACAGACGACTAAACTTCTCCAGAAAAAGGAATAGAAATCTATCAATATGTTAAAACAATCTTGACTGACTGAATGAATGGCAGTACCTACCATACAGCTAAAAATAACAAAGCAAGAAAGGCAAGGGAAGAAAAGGAACTTCTGACTTTTACCCTGAGATAGTTCCTTAAAAGCCTGGCTGCTGGCAAAAGTGGTGGGTGCTGTCAATTCATTTTTTGAATCTGCCTCTGACCTTCAGTAGTAAAGAAGGCTTTGGAATAATACTCCTAACAGAAGTTTTGAAATAGCAGATATTACCCCTCCAATAGACACAGAAAAACTGTCACCCAGTTTTCTAATAAACTATGGCTCTCTTGTCAATGAATTAGAACATCAGAGAAGATCCACATCACAGCCACACACATACATTGTCTAAAGAGGGGGATTGAAATTTTAGCTATCTGGGGACTGAAAGTCAAACCATCTTCCTATTTATTAAGTCTAAATGCACAATGGGTAACTCCTTTCCTCCTGGTGAAATTCTGCTGGAAATACATTATCGTTTGTTTCTTAAAAAAAAAAACCAAAAAAAAACTATGCATATTTACTAAAACGTACAGATACAACTTTTCCCATTCTATCATTCCTAGTAAAAGGTGACAGGCTTCATACTGACCTGACATCACAAAGTTGCAGGATGTGATGGGCTCTATGCTGACCATATCAAGTTTCAAGTTGATTTAATGGTGGTAAAAATCAAGGGATTTTTGATTTGCCTGCTTCAGCTTAGACCTGTAGATTCCTCATGTGCTAAGGCTGGCTTTAGGTTGCATAGCAAACAGTGACAAGATGTATTAATCACGGCCCACTATTACACAGAGGTTTGGAACTTCAGCTAGAAGTCAAAGAAAATAAAGTAGAATATATTAGATAACATTATTTAGAAAGAAATCCAAAGAAATGCAAAATTGAGGAGGAGCAAAGTCTCATTATGTACATTACATACCTTGAGTTAGAGGAATTGAAACAATGATGACTTACAGTAACCCCACCACCAGTATTCTGAGAAAGACAGATGTTGTCAAACTTAGGACTCAGAGGGACAACTGAAAGGTAGACACAATACTGGAGAAAAGGGGCAGATACTAAAAACTGTGCCTAGAACAATTTTGCATATATAATTTGTGAGGCTTTTCCGTGCAAATTTGGACTGTGTTCACATTATTGTACTGAGATTTGTATCAACTGTTGTATTATGGTAAGGCTGTTGAAATTTTATTTGAACTAAGAGCAAATTATCACTTTGATTTGTAAGGTGTGGGCTTTCTTTGCCCATTTCTGGATTTGGGCAAAATTTTGTAGACATTGAAATAATCCATTCATCTCCAAATGGAATAATAAAAAATTCATGTAATTCATCTGATATTATTTATGTGGCAAATGAGGGTCATATGCCATTACATGCAAGATCCCAGAGTACCAAATATGTAAAATAATGACTCTACTTTCTGGATACTAGTCAGTAGTAACACATAAAGCTGTATGATACAATAGTATTGATTGAATATAAGAGTATTGATTTTTTTAAAATAAAACTTTCTAAGGACAGAAAAGTTTGTTCTAATGTGGAGGAGAAAAAATTCAAAACCCAAACTCATACATTTAAATTTTAAGGTATACTTTTAGATTAAAGAAGAATGAGATTCTTTCAACAGGTCTTGCAAAATACAGACTGCAAGAGATAACTATCATCTGGGAAACAGGTAATTCTTGACTCAGCTATGGGAAACTATACAAGAGGCCAAAATGCCTATAGTAAAATATTGCTTATAACCATAATTTGACATGGCAGGAGTTAAAAAGATTAATCAAAATCTTAACAATCTCTTCAGAACAACAGCATTTTTATGATCTAGTATTTTTGTCAGTCTCACCATCAAACCCAGGGGCTTGCATAGACCCTTTTCCAGACTTATTTCAAGTCTAGTCATGAGTGTTATGTGGCTATAGTTCCAACACCTCATACATGGAGAAACACTAAAGTCTGCACTGCTACTTTGACCTTTTCAGTATTCTGTGATTCGGACAACCTCCTCTGTTCTTTACAATTGCATGACCCTGTGAGTAACAGCAAAAATCTCAAAAAAGGTCAAGATGCCATAGCAAAGTTCAGTTTGACAGAATAGGCTAGACACTCAAACCTAGATAGAATCTCTACCATTCTTAGATACTGATTTTTTTTTAATGGACCTGCCCCTAAACTCTAAATGAGAGCATACATATCAAGATCCTTGTTCTTCAGTATAATGTATTACAAATATCCTTTCAGCCCAGAAGTAGAGATTCAGCTACTCAGACCAGTGACATGTGAGAGCATGGCAAACTATACAAAAAACATCTTTCTTTAATGTTCTCTCAAAATTTGAGCATCAGTGCTAGAAACTATGGCTGAAGAAGCCTTATGAATGCATTTATCAGTCTTGCTATCAATAATGTCTGTGTGGACTTTGTGGGTCCTAAAGGCAAGTAAATTTCCATTTATTTTTGAATTTTTTTTTTCTTTTTAATAATTGGAGGCAGGAGAGATACAGCTGGCAGCAGAGTTAAGGAATGAGCCTGAACACTGCCTAAGGATGACTTTCCATGAGAAAAGACTTTCAAATAATCTCAAAGTTTTTCTGAGGGACACAAGAAAAAATTATAGAAAATGTGAAATGTTGAACTAGAATATGCATTTCTTCCTGTTTCATCTCAGCACAAATATGAGGTAATGTTAGTTGTTATGTGCATCAATTCCCTTGAATCTTTGGACAAGATTTCATTGGGTAGGACTTGTCCATGGGAGCTCTCTTCCACAGCAGAATGTGAAAAGCACTATGACAACTCCTCTTTCTGAGGTACTAATGAGGCCAGGTATAAAACAATGGAATGTTTTCTAGTTATATTTTTGTCACATTTTTTTCTCTTTCCTTTCTCAATGTGGAGCGCAGTAATGTTGCACAGGATCTAAGAGTAAAAATTGTTTGATCTGTACTTCCCATATGCTAAAGTTTGGCAGTTGCATATTTTAGACAAGGAGACATTTTTCAGGATGACTATATAGGGAAAAATGTGCACCAGCATTTTGCTTCTATTACACCTAGAAGTACACGGGCTCAGATCCTGAAGAAACAGTCCCACCAAATATGATAATCTCACATCAAACCCAGAGATATGGGTTAAAAGTAGAATTCAGAGAGTTCTCTTTTTTTAATCAAGTATAAACATTCTTTTATGCTAGCTGTTGCAAGTTCTAGATAACAAAGCTGCATTACCTTCTTTCTTGCGTGCAAGCTTTTCCTCATTAGGCATTCTCTTACTTCTTAAAGGCATCCTTATTAGATATTAATGCTGATGCACTTTTGTTTGTCTGTTTATCACTTATGTTACGTCTATTATATGTTCTGTTTTGTTAAAAATGTATGGCTAACCAACAGAGAAAAGAGCTGTCTATTTTGATCTCTTGGATCATACAGATTTCTCTGCAGGGAAGGGACAGTAGTTCATATATGAGGCATCAAGCAAGTACATCTGGGAGAAGTTTCTGGAAAACAGTGAATAGAAAAAGAGGGAGAGAGAAAAAAAGCTCCCACAGCAACAGAAGAATAGAGCAGGAACAAGAAGCAGACACAAAGAAAGAGCTGTAAGGCTAACAGATGTGCAAGACCAGGCTTTTAAGAACCCTCCGGGGCGAGTACTTGAAAGTTTATTTCTAATATTTCCAAGATGGATAGCAGTGTTACATCAGTTATGGCATTAAAAAGAAGAAACTTCTGTTCAACAGATGTTTCTGTACTTGATACTTGGAAAAATAAAATAAATGTTTCACATTACTGCAAAGTAATTGTGTGTAAAATTAGAAAACACAATTAGGTTTAAGACTAAACTAAGAAGTAGCTAATCTAGAAGACAACTGAGGCATTTAATGATCTTCAAACTAAAAACTCTTATGACTTGGAAAAGACACCATGTTGAACTGCTGCCCTCTCAGGGTCATGTCCAGCTGAGTTAATCGTAACATATCCTTGCAAAAACTCCAACAGCAGAATTTCTCTCAGCCCTGTGAGAACTGGTCCTTTCATAGAGTTTCTGTAAATGGTCTCTTTAGAGACTAATTTATCCTATCAGGTTCTCCAGGAAGTCATATATTACTTAAAGGATTTAGTGGGAACCTTGAGCCAGTTTTCCTTTACAAGGAATTGCATGCTTATAATGCCTTTTTATTGAAAACAAAGAGAACCATCTTCTAAGAGCATCTGTCATGCTGGTCACTTAAAGTATACTGAGAAAACAGAGCAAGTTACAGGATGATAGAAATCAAGACATATTAAGACTGCATTTCATCAGTTAAGATTTAGATATTTGAGGGTTTTTCTTTTATACATAAAACTCTTTTTCTTTTATAAATAAAACTCTTCCTTTATCATTTAAAATAACTAATCAATGATTTATCAGAGAAAATATTTGTCTTTGTCTTTGAATTTACAAATATGTTACTTATTAATAACTGGTGATTATAACAAGAATCACAATTTTTACTGCTGAGTAGAAAACTTAGTATGAAATAAAATATCCCCAGCATTTTGAAGAACCTTTTTTAAAAAACAAAATATCATTATAATGCTTTGTCAAAGTTAGCAATTTTATAACTGAATGCCAATAATATATTGGTACAGTGAATTCCTGTAGATCCACTCCATTGTCCCATATATAAACATTCACCTCTAAGATGGCATATCAGAGAAACCGTAGATATATTTTGTTTACAAGTTGTTTAAGTAACCCCACATTGTCACTGCTTGTGGGAGTAAAATTCTACAGTAGATAGAACCATACAAGTAACAATGTAGCGAAAGCGTTCTGTAAAATTCATACAGCAAAACCCCCAAATCCACAGTGAGAAGTAAACCTCTGAGTCTGGCAGGTAACAAAACAATTTTTATGTAGGACTTGGTATGATAGATGTTGAATGTGAGCAGAGCTTACAATATATGCATATTTATAGACATTCACAATACATACAGTTTAGAGCACAAAAGGGCAAAACCAGAATATTCTGGTTTGCCAGCCAGAGGAGGTGCTGACCTTTCTGGAGAAGATCTCAATTTTTCAAAATTTCATCTTATAAGCAAAGATCTGGTTGGGAATGCAAAGGTTGAAAGCAGCCTTGGCTGCAGGGACTGTGATTTGGTAGATTTCAGAATCCTGGTAAAAGAGGGGAGACCAAAAAGCAAGATTGCGACACTGGTCTTAAGAATAGCATATTATGGCCTCTTTAGGGATGCACTGGGAAGTGGCATGTGAGATAAAGCCCTGGAGAAAAGAAAGGTGCAAGGAAAGTGGGTGAAATTCAAGGATCAACTCCCACAGGTTTATGAGCAGTCCACTCCAATGAGCAGAAGTAAAAACTGCCAGAAGGCCTCCATGAATAAACAAGCAGCTTGTAGCAAAAGTCAGACATAGCAAGAAATAATACAGATGACAGAAGCAATAAAAGTATAGACTATAGAGACACAGTTTGAGCATGGAAAGACACAGTTAGGAAAGCAAACCCACACCTGGGGTAGAATCTGGTGGGGGATGGCAAAGGAGGAAAGAAGGAATTCTATATATAGACAAGTAACAAAAGGAAGACTAGGGAAAGCATGAACCAGCTACTAAATGGGTCAGGAGCCCTGTTGACACAGGACATAGGAAAAGCTGAGGTACCAAAGACCTTCGTCATCTCAGTTTTTAGTAGCAGAACCAGCCTTCAGAAATCCAAGGACCTAGAGAAAACGAATGATCAACTGGATATGACTCTATTACAGGCTTGGTAGATGGAGCATTTCCTGCCTAGAGAAGCTGGTGAAACTTGGGCTGGATAAGCAGACAGCGAGATTAAAAATCTGCATGAACATAGTCTTGGCCAGCTGGCATTGGATCATCCTGCTTGAGTAGAGCTTTTTATCAAATTATCTCCAAATGTCCCTGCAAACCTTAATCATTCTTTTTGCTGTGAGATACCTGGTGTGAAAACTCAAGACCTCACCTACATGTTCAGCTGTGAACAATGTTGTTGCTCTTTTTCTTTATCATTATCATCATCACCATCATCATCATAATCATCATCATCATCATCATCATCATCATCATCATCATCATTATCATCTTTTTCAGATGAATCAATGCTATCAAGAATCTCAAATGAAAACCAGAAAAAAGAAACCCTGGTCAATACCTGTCTGTTTGGACCCACAGATAACGAATCTGAAATCTTTCAGAAGAGTATATGTTCCCAAAGGCTGACTTGTAAAAAAGAATTGTTTTTAGCTTGTTTTTTTGTAATTATACCTTAGAATACTTTTTAAATTCCTGTTGTCAGCTGCATTCTTCACTCACCCATAAATGTGTGTTTTAACTAAAGCATGAAACCGTCTTTAGTCATACCATGACTTCTTGATGGAACTATATTAAGAACTTGTGCTGTGTGTGTTTGCAATTAAATATTTATTCTGGTTTAATAGCTCTTATAGCAGAAAAATTGCTATGATAGCAGAATGATCTGATGGAGTTTAGGAGTTTAAAACAAAAATCTGCCATATCAAATCTGTATCAAGAAACTAGCAAGAAGCAGTTAGGTCAGTTCAGGTAAGGAGATTTACAGTGTTGAATCCACAGGTCACATGGCTCTTATTAATTCTGGGATAACTACAGCAGTTTACAGAATAAAACAAAGAATTTCTAGTTGAATATATCTAGCTATTAAAGATATGAGTCAATGTCGCTGAAAAAGTTTTCCTACCAAGATATGTTAAAAACGTCAGAACAGGAAAATTAATATGGTTCCTTATGCTTCCATTTTCCCATGTGTAGCAAAATCCTGTTGAATGATATCACAAAGATCTACCAAAGGAGAAGCAGCAGAATGTTGTGAGGTCCCTAGTCCCTGTTGATATTCTATGCAAAGAGCATGGCACAAAGCTGTTCCCCTTCAAAATAAAAAAAAACAATTTTTCATTTGGCAGTAGAAATAAAGTCTTACTGAAGTTCTCCTCTGATAAGAAACTCAGATTATATCACACCTCTCTGGAGAGACCCATCCAAATAAAGGCTTCTGCTTTGTGTGTGGTGTCGTGGGTAATTTCTCTGCAGAATATCCCAGTCTGTACCACTTCTCCCTACCAGAACAGTTAATTTGAAACTGGGCAATGCAATGGACCATCCTTTCTCAAATGGCCATTTTCCTTATTAGAAGCTTCAGGAAGATTCTGTGTAGGCTGTTAGGAAACACACTCAATGGCTCAGACTCGTCAGAATATTGGGTCCAAAATGTCATGTGATCTCCACTGTGTTCTTTATTTTCAGCTTGGACTTCACAACAGGTAGGAAACCTGATTTTGTTTTCTGTTTTCCAAGGAAAAGAACTAGCTGCAAGCAAAACCTTCCAAAAATAGTATTGTCAGTGTTTTAATTAAACATTCTTAATAGTTCTTCCCCATTTAACAATATTGCAATAAAATGCAATTAAGCATATATCTTTTAATAGTCAGTACTAAGCCTTTGTAGAACAGCATGTTGCTTAGTAAAAAAAAAGCTACATAATTTTTTATTAACTTGAACAGTGATGATATTCAGTGTGTAAAAACTAGTTGAGTTATACTTCCCATTTTGCCCGGAGGAGCCTGGAAAAATGTGATCTTACATGCTTAGCCATCTTTTAAACAGAAATACAAGAAAAGGTATTTCTGTAGTGTTAAGTGAAATGAAAGCTTGAAGTGTGCAAAAAAAAATCATGCATCTTAAATATCCAACTGCGTCTTCACTTTTATATTATTCATAAAGCTTGGAAAACCTCATGTAGCCCAAGAGTCTCCAATAATTTAGTAGGCTTAAATTGCTTTTACTTACAAGTATCACTGAAAGGATAGCTGTTTCCCATTTTTATATATTTGTTTTCTTCATTTTGTTAAACTTATTCATCTGTCCTGAACAGAATGAAAACAGTCATAAAATCTGAGTTTACCTCGTCTCAGTCACTGATAAATTGTTTCTGCACTAAGAAGACAGACTCTATTAATCCTGTATTCTTTCATGTAATGGTCTCCCAGAAGCCCTTTCATTTGCCAGCAGCACACAGCTTTTGCTCATAGCAAAGAGCAGCCTCTCATCACCATGTAGTTCAGATTTTCTGTTTCCATGTGGCAACATCTTCAATTCATGGTCAAATGACCACTTACCTTGTAAATTAAATTTCCACAGTCCGTGTGGTTCACATTATAGCTTATTAGTCAAGAAACAATTATGTCATTGCGTGCACCACTGAGCTAGCACAAACAGAGACACTTATACCCATGGGCTCACAGCCAGCTCATGAAAAGCAATTGTGTGAACAACACAGCTGTATTACAGATTCAGTGCTTTGTGAAGAGCTGGACACCTACCACTGTCACCAAAGCAATGGAACAACACATGTGTCATGAAAAAGGCTCACTTTTAAAAGGTATACATTACTTGAATTGATTGATTGAAAATTATGGGGGTGAGGGAGGAACAGATAGAAGTAACCATATCATTCTTTGCATATAGGAACTATTCTTATCCTATACTAATTCTTGTAGAGATTCATAAATGAAATTTAATCAAGATCTTTACGAGTAAGGAATTATGGATATACTCAGAAATGCTATGAAATTGTGTAGTTTAGTCTCACTCATTTTTTTTCAGTACCTGCCCTTTCAGCAGCACAAACTCAACGATATATATGTGTGTATACACGCACACACACACACACAAACAGTACCTTTTCAAACCCTCTAGCCACAGCCAACTTTGCTTTTTCTTTCTGCCCATCTTACTGACATTCAGGCAACTGTACATATACAATGTGTATATGCCATATATCTATAAAGACAGAGTACATTTTCCTGTGTATGTGTGTATTCACACAGAATATATATATGAAAATGCAGAGGTACACTATGGTAGAGTGAGAAGACGCTACTTCCTTCTTAAAAATAGGGTTTTAAACTTTCAGAGAGAGCAGTAAAGTCATCCAGTTGTGATAAACTACTTCAACAAATCTTGAAAAATTACATGGGGATCCCCAAGCTTGACATAGTAGACATATAGCCAAGTAAAATTTATTCCTAAACCTATTATACTCAAAGACCCTGAAAATGTACCTATTCCTAGGTTTCCCATAGCAGACAAATAATTTTACTAAGTGCAAGATTATTAGGTTATATCTGGGCCTGGTAGAAAAAGTCCTAAGTGATTCCCTTAGTCAAGAATCAACCCCAGCTGCAATTGATTGTATGTATTTTCAAGAACTGGTTTTGAGAAACAAAGTTCATTTTAATTATTTCTGACACCACTAGTGCTATCCTATCTGAGTACCAGAATATCCCTGATAGATTGAGCATATCTAGCCATACCAGCAGCCATCATTGTGAGACTCACGATTAAGAAAGTTTAAAATATCTGTGCTGGCATCCTGAATTTGCTTGCATAGGTTTTGCATATACAGTTTACCAGAACCAAAAGACTTCAGAAAGTGCCAAATATATCAATAGGGTTTTTGGTAGTCACGCTTTCATAGTTACTAAAAAAATTTCCTATTGGAATAAAGTATTCAGCATTACAGCATTACTGGGTATAATTAGATTGCTAAACTTAATTTGAAGACTTATTTTGAAACCCCTCTAATCTTTCATATATTCTATAAAAAGGTGTTGGGAAGGACTGAAAAACTCTAAACCAAACAAATAAAACCAAAACCCAGGCAAACAACAACTAAAGAAACCCATGACTTTTTTGTGCAGCTTTAACTATATTGATCTGACAAATTTTAAATCTGCGGTGCATTGTTTAGATATCAAGCTCAGCTCTTCTAGGAAGCCTTTTGCTGTTATAATTCAAAGGTTTCTGAGAAATTATAGAAGGTTTGACAATTTCTCAGGAAGAACTTAGAACAGAAAAACATCACAAAGTACTGTTTCAGAATCCTGAGTTTATCTGTTTCCTTCAACGTGAAATAACTATACTGCAGGCTTTATCCCTTCTAGGAACATACTGAAATCTGAGCACAGAAGCCCTATAATTATGCATAGGAAGCCTCAGTAACTCAAGGAACATAGAAGGTTTGATTTTTTACATACTAAAAAAACAAGTTTCTCATCCTATCTATTTCAATCCCAAATTTGGTTAAGGCAGAAAGTATTTATCTATGTGTCAAAGACTTAAGAATACCCAGAAGCACAACACATGCTCTCTTTAGTGAGATCATGATACTTTTTTCCCCAACAAATAGCAGTTCAGTCTGAAGAATTAATTAGATCTTCACAGAACTTTTCACAGCAAGCATGTTTTCTCTGCTTCATGGACTGAGTGATCAAATTATAAACTGAAAAGATCTGAAAGGCTTTTCAAGTGTTTTACAATCCTGACTGGTTTTGTTTTCCTTTTTTTTTTTTTTCAATTACTTATACACATCCAGTACTAGATCTATCATGGATTTAAGCACAGTAGCCTTCACACTTCCAGATAACATATCCATGGCAGATCCTGGAATTGGTGTAACACCAGGTACTTTAATCTAGCTTTAGGAAGAGACACCTCAGTGCTAGGTGAAATACTTCTGGCTTTCAACACAACAGCTATTTGAAAGCGAGAGTAATGTTTCTTCTCTCACAATGCCTGAGAAGACAAGCCCTGACTTCTGGAAAATGCTGTCAAGGGACTCTCAGTTGCCAGATCTCAAATAAAATACCTAATTTTACTTGAACTGGCTGCCAGCAGCTGTGATTCTTATACAAAATAAGGTTTTCTGCAATGTTTCTCCATAGGCTGAAAGGAAACAAAACTATACTTTGTCTTAAATTAGTGTTGCTGAAAGGTGAAACAGCAAATCAAATACTTTTAAAGAGAAAGCTTCTAAAGCTAGTTAACAGCACTGTTACAGTTTAGAGCTATTGATTACTTAGCTATTTTAGAAGAAACGTTAAAGTTTTGAAGGATTATGAATGTGATTTTTCAAAGTTCAGCTTCTTATTTTCCTCTTTTAGTAGAGGCCTGGGTCCTAAGGAGGCAGAGACTTGACTTTCTCTTTTCTGTCTCTAAAATATAGCTTCTTGTGATTCCAAATAAACTGAAACAATAGGAAAAACAAACAGCACTGTATCATAAAAAGTTCAGTAAGCACTACAGCCTTTGTCTTTCCTGGGCACCTTCATCTCTGTGTGCTTTAACATCTCAACCAGAGAGGTGTCTGAATTTTAGAAGTGCCACAGTTTAAGATTTTTCTTAATGTAATGTTAGATTTCTTGATACATGTATTCATTGCACAAAGTAGGCAAGAGTGCTAGGTATAGAAAAGCAAGTCTTTAAGCCTGTAAACTGTGGAACTGGAGTAAAAAAATTAGTGGCAGGGCTTGCCTTCTGTTCAAGGACAGGAAAGGAATAGAAGACAAAACAGCAAATGTGGTTACATTTAAGAAAATGTTTGTGCCACATGATACTTTCTGACTGAAGTGGTTTTTGTTTCTCTCTAGTTATTTTTCTTCCCCACATCTGTTCACTTAACATCTTTAGATTTATTACTGATGATGTTTTCAGATGACAGGTTTCTTGAAGATTATCTGACCAGTAGTATTGCAGCTCATCTCAAAACACATTTGTCAAGATTGTGAAATGGTGACTGACAATAGCAGGGAACTAGACTCACTGACTCCAACAACACATTTGCTTCAACTAGATCCCAGTGTGAGGTAATTAAAAAAAAAAATCTTAAAACTCTTTCAGTTTGGATGGAAAAAGAAAAACAGTGAAAATGATGCCTGCAGCATATTCTGATAAAAACGTCTTGGCTGTAGCTACTCAAGGTACTAACATACATTGGCACTTGTAATATTCTTCTAATGCCAAGCTAAAATCACACTTTTCAAAATTTCTGCCACTGCAAAATGCTTTCCTATTAGTACATCTCTAAACCAGACTTAAGCATAAACTGTGTACACTATAGCTACCTAGATTTATACAAAGCATATACCCATATATATATATAAATACTTCCATGTTGACATAAATAAATGTACTCAAGCATAAAAAGAAAGACATGCCATACACAGTAGATGGAAGATATTTTTCCTCACAGAAAGAAAAAATAACCAATTATTTCTTCTTTTCTACAAATAACAATTGTTGATTTAAATATTTGGATGGTCACTATCTGGTACTGCTTATTCTCTGAATAGGTAGGTGTTACACCTAAGCATACTCAAAGGGTAAAAGCATTTTAACATTAGTGGGAAGAGCAGATAACACTTGAGGAAGAAAGGAAAACCAACCAGTCAATCAAACCAAACCCACCCCCATGCATTTAATATCCTATCTGAAAACTCCTGTTGCTAGATTTTCATCTTGAATGGAAGCACAGGTAATATGGAAAAAACCTCCTGTGACCAGCTTTCACAAGCTGTCTGGGATGTGTGAAATTCTGAGGTGTCTCAGTAGCTTTAAGACTTCAAAGCCCTGTTCAGTTTTCTCCAAACAAAAACCTATCCCAACCTAAACTAAACAAACATGAGTGTGTTTACCAAACAGCTAAGCTATGTTGTTCAGCTTATTTCTATAGTCTGACAGTCAGACTGACACCTTCCCTATCTCAGTTCTCTTGGCTCAATCCATACAGTCTGCATAATTCAACATCTTAGTAAGTCTTTAGGCAGTTTTGAAAGTTACCAAGCCTCTCCTTCCAACAAACTTTATCAAGTAGATTGAAAACAGCAGTATTGCTGCATGAAGGTTAAATTTACTAGCAGATAAACAAAAAAAAAAAAAAAAAAAAAAAAAAAAAAAAAAAAAGGCCACTGAGATATCTGTGTGTTTACAGGGAAAAAAAGTGTTGGGTTTTGACTATAATGCTATGAACAGCATCTCAAAACTTTGCGACACAAAGATATATTTAGATTCATAGCAGCACACAAAATCTGTACTAACTGTAACCCTCCAGAAAAGCTACTTTTTAAAAATAAAGTGCAATGATTGCGAAGGGCTTCTTCATGATTTTCAGTTTGGGCTCACTCTCTGACAACAATTCACCTATCCAAACAAAAGAATCCCTCCATGGGGAAAGATGAACTCTATCTTAAACTAGACTTTTAATCTTTTGAAGTCAAAAGTTGTTCTGTGAGAAGTTTCTTGATCAAATAAGGGATGCAGGGGGAGAAGGTAAGCTCTGAAGCAATTCACAATAGAATGAGACGACTGTCAAATTCTTTAAATATACTTAAATATTAAGTTGTTATTATCAAAAAGTCTTGACATCCAAATACAATCTCCATGGGAACTCACTTGAGAAAAGTAACAAATTTCCTGATGAACAGAACACAAAACACAACAGCTTCACTGTTGATATTTGAAGTTCCAGCTGTCCATGCAAATGGAACTTGCCCTTTCAGTGATTACACTAGGACTGTGCATTACCATTATTATGATTTTTCCATTATTGGGCAGCATTATTCACACATAACATTTCTGCAGTCATTTTTATTTATGAGGAAATCCTCAGTATAAATATGGTAAGTGGTTGTCATACTATCAGTGCGAAGATTCAATCATCAATATTTCAGAGACTTTTTTTAGCTTATACCATTAAAATTACTATCAAAAATGTATTTCTGGAAAGCTTCTGAAATGCATATAGGCTTCCTGGATATAACTCCCTGGCAGATATGTAACAAAAAAGGCAGCAGAAGGCTAATGCAGCTAGCAAGACACAAAGCCAGATAGTATTATGAATAACTTACTATCAGCCTCAATCAAAATGTCTCAGTCCCTTGTGCCTACGGTTGGGATACTGTAACCACTTTTGTCCACTATGTTCAAGATGGTCACCAAACTGCAGAGTTCAGAGGGAGCTCATGGAGTGGGTGAGTAATGTGAACATGTGACTTACCAGGAGAAACTGAGAGAACTGGACTTACTAAGCTGTAGAAGAGAAAGCTGAGGAAAGATCTGATTGCAATCCTCATCCTAAGAAAAGTTATAAGGAAGGGAGATTTCAAAGTGAATGCAAGTCTGAAATTCTACATGAAAGGGGCACATAACTGTTTGAAAATTATTTATTAATCTCCAATAAAAAATGGAGAGTTGTGAAAACTCTGTTTCTGGAGGGTCTCAAAAATTACCTGAGGAACATCCTGAGCAGTGAGATATGTCATTGAAGCTAGTCCTGGTTTGACCAGATGACCTGAGGAGACTCCTCCATTTTTTTATTTAGTTTTGTTTAGAACTTACTTGAAGACAAGAAAGATGGTACATGTGATTGATGTGAGGACTGAAATAAACACCATTTTCCTGACAGAAATTATAGGCATGAGTGAACTACTTGAGAAACCAGACAAGTATATTATGATGTCCCACTATGTAGTCCCACTACAATGGGAAATGAACATGAAAATTTCACAGAGTTTAAATCATTGTTCAAATTTAATTTTTTTACTCAATTGCATGCTACAATTACACTTGTAAAACTATACTAGGTTCAGGCTGCCAGTGTGAATGCAAGCGTTTTGAAGGTCATAGAGAATGTTATAAGTATGAACTGAGTAAAAAACAAAGGACTGAAAATCTACTCAGCACTTCAAGTGCTATCTTTCCCTTTTGTCTCATGTTTTGATAATTCAAACATCTACTATTGGTGAAGAAGATAACTAGACTGGAGATCTCTGATTTTTTAAGAAGCTGCAATTTGTTGCAATGATTCTTGGTCTTCAAAGATAGCACATGAATTATTGTGATTAGCATTCTCTGCATGACGTTGACAGTTTTAAAATGGAGTAGAAATTAATTTAAAGAAGTTCTAAGTGGTTAGAGAATGACTTCACAGCCCTAGGAAACATACTTTATTGTTAGAAACACTGACCTTATGACAAGGTATTCCAAGAACAGGAAGAAGGGATCCATGGTTGACAGCCACCTTCTAACGCCACACTAAAATGTTGGTGGTCTTAAGAGTAGATAATGTCATACTTGATAACAGAAAGCATTTAAGATTACCTTTGTTTTTCCATGAGCAATCCTGATGCTGAACTTTCATTGTTCTCTACAGTGTACTGAGTGCTATTTGAAACTTTAAGGCTTTGCCACTTACTGTAATCTTTCCTTTAAAGGTAATGTGAAATCATACCCAAAAGTGAAGTGGATTTGATCTCACTGGTGTGACAGTGCCAACCTTAGCTGACTTAGAATACTTCTGAATAATTTAATTATGTGTTCCTGGCCATGGATTTAGGTGCATAGGTTCAGATCCACAGAAGTATTTAGGCACTTCTGATACTACTGTTCAGTAATGGTACAAAAGCAATTTTATTCTTAGTAGGAATGTTGTTTGAATTTTTTTTTTTTTTTGCTAGCACAGGGTAATATTTTCATACATAAATATTAACATCCAGCTTTTGTCAGATAGCATTAGTATATCAGAAAACCTGTCTCTAAAAAGTTCTGACTGATTTGGTTATGCCTCAATCAAAACATATTGCTCGTTACCCCCTTTCAGCACATTTCAAATCCCTCAGAAGAGTTACGGATTAATATTAATGTTTTGGGAAGCTTGGAGAAAAATTCTTTATCTTTGCTAAGGGACTTTTGTAGTTTTGTATAAAAATCCAGCATGATTCTTCAGCTCCATGGTTAATGCAGTTATTCTAATTCACATCAGTAATACCTGGAAAGAGTTAAATGAAAGAGAGGCTATGATTTTAACTTTCATATTCCTTGTGATTCTTTCAGAATTCATAACCACCTGTTATTCCTCTTCCTACTTCAATATAGTTAAATATGTAGAAGCTTGTATTAGACATGTTAAAGTGGGAAAATGACTGATATTTTCTGAAATAATAGTTGTCTTGTTAACATGTTCCTCATACTTAAATCAATATTTTTATAAAAAATTCTAAGTCTTGATCTAATAGATTAAATTATTGAAGAAAACAATTATTAATTTTTTCAAGTTTATTCTAAAGTTGAATGCTGAGGGACGAGCTCTTTAATGCAAAAATGTAATACACCTAGGAAGCTGTCAGATAATCTCTGAAATATATAGGTTTCTATCAACTAAATGTATTATTATATACAGAAAAATATTTAGCAGCTGCAGGAAACCACATTACCCAATCTTACAAAAAGAAAAAGCACTTTTGTTTACAAGAATTAATTTTTTTTCTGAAAGATAACCATTTAAAAATTATTAATATTTGGAATCAGGGTGCCCAATGGCAGAATGCCAGAAAATCTTGGCAAAAATCTATTTTAGTACCTGTGTCACTCGTAAGTATACATATCACAACAAGGCTGGCTGGAATAAAATGATCTTCATAGCAGCCTGTATGGTGTTGTGTTTTGAATTTGCAGCAAAAAAAGTGTTGATAACACATCAGTATTTTGTCTATTGCTGGGCAGAGTTTGTACACCATCAAGGCTTTCTCTTCCACCCAGGATGGGAAAGTAAAAAAAGCTGGGGGGGAACGGCTGGCCAGAGCTGACCAAAGGAATATTCAATACCAAATAATGTTCTTTTCAGCAATACAAGCTGAAAGGGAATGCAAGAGGAAGGACGAATATTTTTTATCTGCCTACTGGTGAGAAGTAGTAAATAAATTGTTTATTTTGCCTTCTTGCCCTCACAGCTTTTCTTCACTTATTAAACTGTTTCTGTCTCAGCCCACAAATTTTCTCACCTTTGCTTCTCTGATTCTCTTCTCCATTTCTCCTGCAGTGGGGAGAGAACAAGTGACTAGCAGGGTCCTTATCAGGGTCGGGGTCAAGAAAAAAAAATATACATATATACATACACACCCTTCTGTATGCCTTCATGAAGCAAGACTGGATGTGACACTTATTACCATGGTCTAGTTGACATGGCAGTGTTTAGTTGCAAGTTGGACTCGATGATCTCAAAGATCTTTTCCAACCTTAATGATTCTGTGATTCTGTGCACTTTCATGTTTGTACTTTTTTCTCTGAGCTGTTAGAGTGAAGAGAGTTCACCTTCTAACTGTTTCTTGCTAAAGCTTCATATTCTAGGAAACTTTAATATTTTTTGTTAGATATTCCAGTTTGTTTTGTTTTAGTTGACATTAAGCTTTCTCGTGGTAATGTTTATCTGAGCTTGAAGGATGGCATAGCAATAATAATTGGAGTTCCAGTGTGAAAACACTCCAACAGAGTTCCCAGCTGATGACATAACTGGAGAAGAAGTAAAATGAAGTTATTGAGATCTCTTTAATGGTTTAATCATTTCTCTGTTGTAATTAATGGCAGCTTCAATTAACAGTGCCTAAACACCTGAAGAGTTTCAATTTTGTCAGTTAATAGTTTTGCATGAAGGTACCCAAGGGTTTCAACATGCCTAAAACATTTGTGAAGGAAATTGAGTTTTCAACACAATGTCTACAGTTCTATTAGCCACATACTCACAGTTCTGCTCCTCTCTAACTACTCCTGGTTCTCATGTAATAGCAAAAAAGTATGCACAGCTGATCCCACTAGTGTTGTTTGGGTAAATACATAAAATTTTGTTCTGCCCATCCCAATCAAATAAGGGCAAAACAACAACTGGTTTTCAAATTCCCAGAGAAGCCCCACTCGTGCTTGAGAGAAACCTGAGGCAAGTTAGTTTGAGAGAGAATTGGAAACAAATCTTTTACCCAGATAAGACATACTTGGCACTGGGCTATTATATTTTTCTTCAGATTTCATATTTCAAAAAGTCATTATTTCAGTTAAATATTTGGCAACAAACAACAATGCTTACAATACGTCACATATCTTGATACTGAATCTCAGTGTTGTCACTGACATTGAAAAAACATATATTTTATCTCTTAAAAAAGCTATTGCTATAAAAAATCCTTTTTTTAACAAATAAAGTTTTGATGACAATACTAATTTGCATCTATTATTCTGGAGAAAGATTTTGTTGTTGTGTTTCCTTTATGAATTTTCAGCTTAATATCATTTGTTTAAAAGCTTATATGTTCTGCGCAAATATTTTTTTACATTGCTACATTTTTCCTTTATTATGTTTGATTTTATTTGAAATTGTGTTGCTTCAGTACTGCAGTAACTCTTTAATCCATCCTATGAATATCTCATAATTTTTAGAAATCCTTCCTTTAAAACCGTCCCTCAATTTCTGCCCTCTATTGTGGTGTGCCATAAATACTGAGAGTAATACTATGAGCTGTGCTGCATATCCTAAAATGACATGGATGTTTTCTGCATAACTCTTTGCTTTAATTTATTTTCTTTTTGAATCAGCACTCAGTGTACTTTGGAAGAAAGAATGGGACATTCTCAGAATTACATGGGCAATAAAAAATCAAGGTCTTGAATTCTTGCATTTAGGTTTATTCTCGGTGAATTTCACTGTACAGAGTGATGGAGTATATCTGGAGTTAATGATGTGCAATCCCAGTACCTTAGGATGGATGAAGAATGAAATATTCAGCAAGCCCTTTTCTACTTTCCTTGTCTGACACACCAACTAAAATGCTTAAGTCCTGGATACCATAAAGCAATATAAGAAGAAAAGTTATTTTTAGGTTCTTACTGGGACAAAGAATATGTCTGCCCTGTTTTATGTTTTTGCCTTCGGAAAAACAAATAGAATAAATGGCAAGAGAATAAAGACTAGGCAGCAGAGAAAGGGAAAGAAATAAAATCAGTTCTAGAAGTGCAATTAACATTTAGAAAAAACATAGACTGGCAACACCTTCAACAGGTACTCCTGGGCCAGTTCTTGCTGAGAAGAGCTTTGGTAAAATATCTTGTCCATCATATAAGCTGAGTTCAGAATTACCCTCTCCACAGGAATCAAAGGGTCTGCAGTGTCACTGAAACTCTGCAGGTCAGGCTGTGGTGCTCACAGGTGCTTTATCCTGACACAAGGCTGAGACCCTTCCTTCTGACATGTCACAGCTAGGTACTGAAAACCCATGGATATAGATCAGAAACTATGACTAGGTGGAACCAGGAACCTAAAGATAGAACAAGATCACCTGCACTCTCTTCTATGACACTCTCCTGTGACTCTGTGTCATAAACCACATGCAAATATTTGGTGGGAAAATTCTCTTCTTTTCTTCCACATAGAAACACCTCTTTCAATTGCTTTTATCATCTTTGTGAAACACAATCTTGAGTGTAAATCCTATTTACTGAGTTAAATAAAAAGCACCTAAAATTCTTTCCAGTATATTGACAGGGAAAAGTTCTATTTTTGTAAGCATTATCTAAGATAATATAAACAAGCCTACAAATATTTTTGTCTGTATAAAATTTAGTACTTCAATAAAGGAGAGACATTCAATTCTACTGGGGTATTGTTCCAATATTCCAAAGAATTTTCAGGCAAGGTAGAGAGCTAGACCTGTAATTCCAACAGCCCAGGGAATAGTCAATTCATGTGCAGTGACTTCGTCGAAGACAGAGGGACACATTAACACAAGTAGCAAGCTCCAGGCCTGAGAGTTACATACTCCAAAACTGCAGTTACAAATCACACAGGTAAACAGAAGATAACAGAGAAAACAAACTCCTAGGTTATGCACTGGTGGGGGAGCCCTTGTCTTCTGCAACTGATCAACCACAATCTTAAAGCGCAAAGCGGTTGCAGTGAAACTGAGGTGCAAATTAGCAATCAGGAAAGAGTAATGAATTTTCCTGCTACAGTTTTGACATTATAGTAAATTGCCCCCCTAGATACTCTTCTCCCAGACTTAATATTCCACCTTTGAGATGATTCCTGTTCTACTATTAAATTTTGTCCTGAATAGGCAGACGTCTTAAAAAACTTAAGCTCTTTTCTTTTATTATTTCATTCAGATGATCATTCTAGCACTCAGCTTACTCATAGGTTAAAAAATTTTGTTCTTATTTTCTGTTGAAACCTGTTATTGATAAGCACACTACTATACTCAAGTGTGATTTGGGCTCATATTGTGATTTAATTATATTACAATATCATTCTGCTCAATCAAAACCCCATGCAATATCAGATAATTTCAAATAAGTAAATTTAGTATTAAACGGTGTACTTTTCACGTGTGGAATATCTAAAAGGATCCAGACAATGAATATTGGACTCTTGACAACCTGTTTCTAATAATTTCCACTAGGCTCTTCGAGTGCATTCTATCACATTTGATTAGTCACATGATTCCTGCCCCCCATCCTTCTTATAGCTCACAGACACACCTAAAGAGACTCAATAACTTTCTCAGCCATTTTTGTGCTGACCTAGATAAGGTGTTCAAGGCCAGGCTGCATGGGCCTCTGAGCAACCTGGTCTAGTGGAAGGTGTCCCTGCCCATTGCAGAGGGTTGGAACTAGATGACCTTTCAGGTCTCTTCCACCCCAAACCATTCTATGATGCTGTGAATTTAATTTTTTTTTAATAGGTGTTCTTTCTCTGGTCACCCTAGCATCCAATTATTATACTTGTTTCAAGTTAACCTGGTTTTGAACAGAGATATTCAGAATCATAGAGAATATACTAATTAAGGTGTTCTCTGTGGTTTTTGTATTTATGATGTTATGCCTTCCAATACTTGAGATGCCTTGTCTGACAGATCTTAGCATTATTTTTTTCTAAATTGTTGCTTATAATGATTCTATATCTAAAAGATATACTCAGATCTCTCTCCTTTTCTATCAGCTTCAACTAATGATGTGTTTCTATATAGTAGAACTCATTATTATTATTCCATTAATGCATGACTTTGAAATTTTATACTAAGAATTTTATTTCTTTTCCTACTAGGAAGCAGGGTCTAATTATTCTTGTAGTATCACCTCATGCTTCTCAGCACCAGTAATACCTTCACATTATAAGCATCCTTCAGGATATTAATGACTTGACTGTACATATCTCAGAAAATTTCTTTTTGTATAAACTCATTAAGAAAATAAAACAAAAAAAAAGTAAATTTATTGGAAACTGGCACCTTCCAGGATCCACTTTGATGTAAAGTTTTCAAGAGACAGTGGCTTCAGTTCCAAAGTTTTAGATAGGTTTATATTAGTTAATAAATACACCTTGGCTTTTATTATGGTTTATGTTATCTTCATTACTTTCACTTTTGTAAACAATTACAGGACTGAACTGTCTCTCATGAGAATTTGTATTACTACCCATAGTTCACTGGCACAACGCTATTAATTTGGAAGCTTGAAAAATTCTAGAAAATATTTTATGTGAATTGTACATGCATATGGCCTGGCTGGTCATGGACTCATTTTCCAGCAATTGCTAGGTATAGGATTTTTTATTTTTAAATACTTACCTAAACCATTATTTTACAAGAGATCTTTCATAGTGATTCTTTTTTTTTATTTTTCAAAGCCATGTAATTTCCAATTATGTTTTTCTATCAGCAGTCAAGAGATATCAATCTGAACAGAACGGCATTACTAAGAAAACTCTCATTCTTTGAAAGTTGCCGTATTTCTTAATGTTCAGAAGTGACTAATGATAGTGTCAGTTTGTGTCAGGCTTAAAGGGATGTCTTTCAGGAAAGGATGACCATGCTTATTTAGTCATTATGCCCCCAGATGAGAACTCAGAGACAAAATTCAAAACTCAGTAGTGTTATCTGAAAATATTGGATTTCATATCTAGAAAAAATGGCCTAAGCTTCAAGTCTGTCTTTATGATTTATAATGACAGTATTAGTCTGGTGTCTAAGTGGTCCAACTTCAAATTCTCACAGTACTTCTATTATTTTTATTTCAAATTATGCTGCTTAATTCAAGCATTATTTAAAACCATAGCTTTTTTCCTTTCTTTTTTTCACTATAAAACCAGTGTTTCAAATCCTTTGAAAATTATGTTTTAAATCTCATAACTTAGAAGTCATAATGTATAGAGAATTGAGACTGTTACTTTACCTTTAGTCTGTAATACTGTGAGGTATTTTCTTTATTTCTCCTTTGAATTTATTTTAAATGGAGCACTAGTTCATTCACTGAGAATTAGGAATAGCTGCCTGTTAGGAAAGTTAATAAAATTTTCTTGTGCCTTTGTTCCACTTTTCCTTTGTTCCTTCTTGTTCCTTTGAACAAGAATTTCCTTGTTCCTTCTCCCTGCAGTGTTTAGTTATAAACATCTTAGTTTATAATCACCATTCCTTGTAAACGGCACAATGCAAGCTTCATAATCATTTGGACATCATTGTATTGCTATATAATGAAATTTATATTCTGGTAAAGCACTGTTAATGGTGATAAATAACAGCACAGGAACAAGGAACACTAAAGAAGACAGAGCTCACAATTTGTAAACTACCTTAGAACTTAAGAGTGGCTTTTGACAAATTATAAACACTGGCAAAACCCACGGGGCTGAAATTCTCAAACTGTGGTCTGCAGGATTCGCTCCTGGTCAAGTTTTAAATTGTTGTTTGTATGCTGAATTGAATTAAGAGTGAAAAATATCTTTAAGCTGACACAGAAGTCTTTCAAGCCAAGCCACTTAAAGCCAGAGAATGCTATTTAAACAAAACCAGCTCTTGCAATTTTTTTAACCTTTTGGAATTTATGAGATTTTGAAAAATTAGTCTAGCTATTATTATATTAGAGCAATATATCCCTTGTTTTCGCATGCATTCAGCATTTACTTATGAGCAAAATCATATTTATGTTGCTTACAAGTCAATAACTTTAAGAACAACCTCCTTTTTGTGAGGAAATGTAGGGAGAAAATTGCCACTGCTTGACAGTTATGTCCATAGCAAACTCCCATACTGAAATGACCCATTAAACTTTTTATATTAGTATGCTTCTACCATTCCTCCAAGTGACATTACAGTGTGACCACAACAGCGCTGGTTCTGCCACAAGGAAAAAAGAAAATCTTATTCTGCACTTCTCATACCTTTCCTTTCTTATAGCAGTTTGAAAAATGGTACAGTTTAAAGTAGTAATAGTGTTGTAGCACTGTAAGGATATAAAAGTTCACAATACAGTTTCTCTTCACAAACCTTGCTACAGTTTTTTATTGAAACTATTTTTTTTCTGCAGATTGTTTTTCCTGATAGATTTCTTGGTCCTCTTCTCACATTGTAGAGTATGCTGGTTAGATTTCTCAGTGGAGACTGCAGAGTGGGTAGAAAATCCACTTGCTGCACAAGCATACCAGTCAGACAATTCTACTTTGTGCACCTAGAAATCCCACTTGTGAATCAGTTCAGCTTTCTCTTGAATCAATGAACAAGAAGGATAGCAAAAAATGAGATATGTGTGCATTTTGGACTGGTTTTGACACAAGTTAATTTAGATCAGCACAACAGAATATCAGTCATGGTTGATTTAATAATCAGATATTTGTGTTTTCACTTCACACAGTTTCACTATGTCCAGCTGTGGATTTGTAGTTCAGTTTGCACGGCACTTCTAGTCTGAAATCTCAAAAAAAATTTAGCAGTGATATGCATGAAATGGGAAAATAGTACATCCAAGAAATATATATAGGTATAGGCATAAATTAAAAGTGGCATTTGACAAATTATAAATACTTGCAAACATAACACATTAGATGTATATTAGTATATACTTACAGAAGCGTATAATTATATGTAAATATATAAATATATACATATGTAATTGTTTCTAAGAAATATTGTATAGTGAAGTAAATTTTAGTTTCAGATTTTATTAGAGAACATGCTCAACACAGAGAAAATACAGGAGGATTTCCACATTAAATAGGAATTTATAAAATGGTACTAATATATACAAGTATTTATGAATTTTCATTGAGGATGGGACACTTTGGAATGGGGGCATTTTCAGATTAAATGGACACATAGCAAAGTATTTAGAAGGTAGATTTAACATATTCAATTCAAAGTTTGAAAGTAACAGCACAAAGAGAATAGCTAAAGCTGTTGCTTGATGCTAGAGACAGAGGAGAAGATTTAGCAGTTTATTTTTCTAATAGGATTTTGAGAGCTTAGCACAGTCTTGCTTTTAGGTCTAATATAGAAGCAGGTTTTTGTACATAGGGATTTGAAAACAAACTTTATTTGATCTCTACGAGAAGCTTAAAGAAGACTCTAAGACAAAGCAGTGGAGAACATTTATAGAGTAAGAAACACTTGAAGTGTCACCCTAGCTGCTGTCCAGGAGCTCTCTCTAAATTTTACTTCATTTAGTCACATTAACCCTCCTGGTCTGGTTTGATTTTCTCCTTGTAAGTTCAATATTGCTTCAAAATGTTAGAAAAACCGTGTTGAACCCAGTAGTGAGACTGACAGCGTGGTCAGTCCCGCAGTGCTTCAGCAGCTGTGTGGTGGTGACGGAGCAGCCACAAACAGCACCAGGGAACTTGTGATTCCCTGGAGCAGGCAGCCCTGCAGTCCATGGATTCATCACTCTGAGTGCACCCAGACTAACATTCTGGCCACGTTGTGTACCAGACATGCCACTGAAAATTGTAGCTGTATGTCCGTGCTACCATAAGGAAGCTCTGTGATGAACAGCGGAAAAACTTTCAGCTTCACAAAGCTGAGCCCAGAAACTAAGGCCCATTTCCTGTATAGGATGAGAAAAACGGTGCAATTCCTGTTCTCTGCTATTTTCCTCTCTGATAGCAGAATTTCAGTAAATAAATTATTTGAATTGTCTCCATCTCTCAATACTATTAGTCGAACTAACATTTGCATCCATTTTCAAACAAATCAATTTCTTGAAAGGATAATGTGAATTATTGTTACCAGCTCTTTATTAATCCAACACTGAATTACTGTAATGTTAAATTTAACCTTTTATCAGTATAAGAGATCCTGTACTTTATTTTCTCAAAATTAATGAGATTAAAAACCCACCACTTGCTCTTTCTAGTGGAGGGATGCTATTAAGAATGGTTTCTTGAAATGAAGTTTCAGTTTAACAAAAAATTACATGCTATGAAGCACAGAAATGGGTGTGATAGCACACAAATTCTACTTCAATTATTTAGTTGGAATAGTTGTCTTCCTAATTTTAACTAAAAATACATGTGTTTACACTCTATGTGTTTCTCTGTAACCAGGGTTATATAATGACAGGGTAAAGCAAGCTTCCAGCTACCTTTCTGTGTTTAACAAACAGCTTTCTCTGCCCACAGTATTTTCTTTGAAAATAACAAAGCTTTCAAAAGAAGAGCCTAACTGCACTTTTAGTCTGAGGCAATAACACAGTTTGAATGTAATCTGAAATGCAATCAGCGTCTTTCCTCTTTCTCTGAACCAGATGTAAATGTCTGAAATGTAGGCTGGCTTGACACAACTCAGACAGCTGTATCAACATATCAATTATATGTTGTGATTTTCCAGTTAGTCCAATGCAATTCAATAACATTCTTCAGTTTCATTTGCTAGTGTCTTCAGGATGAAACTGGAGACTTGATTTAACTTACAATAATGTATTTTGTTTGATGAGTTTATTTCTGAAATAACGGTTATAGGAAAAAGCATTTGCTATGCAAACATGATCAGGCTGATTTTTAAGAGTTGCCATCTGAGCATGATTGCAACAGTCAAGACAAAAGCCTTTAGGAATTAGCCTTATGGTGGTATGATTAAGTAATGTGGAAGCACATGCTTGGGATTAAAATGGATATGAGTCTGTGGTCATATACAGGACTACAGCTTCACTGCTGAACTTGCTTGCTTTCTGCTCTGTATGTCTCATTTCTACTCTGGTCTTCTAAAAGGTGTATCCTGTTACTGGAGATAATGAAACTCTAGTAAGCAGTGAAATAGGTAGGCTTCTGAAGAAAGAAAATTTCAAGCTGATATTTCTCAGAATATTTCAAGTATTTCTGCTCATACTCTTTGAGGTGTCCTGCTGAATTTGGGGTCCAGGATCTCCCATATCATTCACATCCCACCACAGTGGTGGCTCTGTGGCACCACTGGTGACTCTGGGGGTGACAAACTTTCCAACGAATCTTCCACAGGAACCAGACTTTGTTCATGCAGTTCATTCTTATTAGGTCATGCAAGTATGAAACAAGTTTTTCTGAGGCAGAAAATACAACTGAATCCTTCAGAAAACTCCGCTTTTGGATATATATACAAGTACAAATCCAATGAGTTTTGTTTGGGCTGTGTGCTGAGATGTGGGCTAAATGCACTATCAAAATTCTGTAAACATGACACCGATTATTTTATTACATATATTGCTACCATTTCTGATGAATTTAGCATGATTTTATGGACTATATTGCCTTTACACTGCTCAGTTTTAAATCAATAACAGCTTGGGGGATTGTAGTTTCATACATGTGCTATAACTACTCTAAGTAAATACTTCTGTCCTTTGGACTTATATTTCCACTAGCTTCATTACATTTCAATGGTTTCTTTTCTAAGTGGTTTGGTTTTGGTTTTTTTTAAACATTTTTGCAAACCAATGCAGGGACAAGTCCTTTGTGGGGAATGATAGATCCGAGGTGCTGAAAATGCAGTGAAGGATAAGAAAGCATTTGTGGACTTTTACATGTTTCTGTAAGCCAGCTGCTTCCTTCTTTTGCAAGTGGTTTAAAACTATTTAATTTCAAAAGGTATCTTGAGATAAGAGGAGATAAAAAATCCCTGCACGCCACCTTCATTTTAAATACGTCATTGCAGTGCCACTTCTCTATCACCCATGCACATAAAAATGTTGAGTAACCGAAGATCTTCATTCTACTTACAGATTAGTACACACCTGTGGTCACAGATGCACTTATTTCTGAAAATTACTGTGGTTTATTGTAGATTTTCTTCTGATGCATGCCTCAATAGTGTGAAAATGAATTAAACTGTTGTACCTTGCTCCCTGAAATAAAGTGTATTCAAGACTGAAATTTTGTGACATTTTATAACAGAAAACAAGAGCTAAGACAAACTAAGTAAAGTTTGTTCTTTACATGCAACTATGTCTTCTGAAATAAGAACAAATTATTTTGAAATATGTAAACCAAAGGTACATTTGACTTCCATAATATCCTCAGGAATCAATTAACAGAAACGTACCATTCATACAAGACAAGGACACAAAGACATTCTGCGACCACATCCCTACAATTTTCTAGTTTTTTCCATTAGCATTTTATGAAATTATAAAGTGAAATTATTGTTCTGTGTATGCTGCTCAAGGTCCCTCGTTCCACAAACACAGGTATGCCCAATGAAGTCATCCCCAAGGAGGCAGCCCCTGGCAGCTTCCCAATGGATAGGGAAGACCAAGGGAACGTTAGATGCACATCCATGTGCTTGAGATTATGCATGAAAACGAGAAGAAGCAAAAATTGAGTTTTCTAAGTTACTTTCAAAAGTTTTAAGCCTAGATGCATTTGAAAAATCTTGCAAGGCATCCTATTTTCAAGCTTAGCTGTTTGAATGCATTTGCAATCTGTCCCTTATCACTATTAAAAAAAAATTGGTCCTGTAGCTCAACGATAGCTCACGCCACTCAAGATTTTCAAAATTGTGCTGCAAAGTGGAAGGTGCCCCATTCCATATAATTTCAACTGCTTGCAGAAAATAACAATACTGGTGAGAAAGAAAATAACCTGGAAGCTAAGAACCTGAGGCCTTGCTGGGAAAATGGACAGGTATATTTAAAAATAGCAAGCACTATACATATTTGGGGATTTATGTTTCCCAAAAAATAGAATAGCAAAAATACTGAATGGGTATTGCAAATAAAGAGTGGATTCAAATCTCATATGCTTTAAAGTGAAATTGCATGATGTGAAGATATAAGTGGAAAAGAGACTTAAGAAATCTTCAGTGTGTGTTTTTTCTTTTGTGCATTTGTTAGCCCTTGATCTTAGGTTTAAAATTTTCTCTTCAGGAAACAGAAGCAGTCTTATGTGATTTACAATTTAAGGTGCATAAGGAATAAAAAATAGACAGAATTTGGTGAAAACTGTTCAGAAATTATCCACCACATGATTACTGTTGGTCCAAGCTCTTCAGTAAAATCCTTTCAGTAATATATGTGTTTTCAAAAATGAAGGTGTCTTTTCTTTTAGTTAGTAATTGAATAATGGCCAAATTTTAATAACTTCTAATCCAAGGACCAGTATCAGTTTGATCAATTTAAAGAATGTATTCCAGCAATATGTAGTCTTCTGCTCTTCAGTAAGGAAGCAAAATTTAATAAAATAAACAAACTACACATTTTAAATATATTCCAAGACAAAAATACTGCAAGAAATACTGTCTAAACCAGCTGTATATCTTTCATCTCTACGTGCAATCGCATGCACTGTAGGTGTTGTACACATTTGTATACATAGTTATGGAACAATATGTCTATGAAACAAAAGGAAACAGGCTGTATTTCATTCATGCCATTTTTAATGTTCACATCAGAGTTTTTTGTTCTTGTGTTCCCTGATCAGTTTATTGTGCTGTGGTCGTCACATTCTAAAAATATATAATTGGATTTTGCTTTTCATGTCTTTGCTATTTCTCTGAGATGAGAAGCATCAAAGGAGGCAGTTCCCAGTTCGTTCTTCCTTATCTGCACTATTTTTTTCCTGCTCTGGAACAATGAAATGTGAATCTCTTCAGAGCCTTTGGGCCAGAACAGAAGGCAATAGTTGGATCTTCTACTGTTTTTGTGATTAGTTGTCTTCCTGCTGGAGGTCTTTTAAGCTTTTGAAGGCTTCCTCTCAGAGTTCATGAAACTGAGTCCTGAGTACTATAGCCACCACTGCCCATGAAATTCTTTTGTTTTTCAAGTCAGCCTCACTGGGAAGAGTGTGCTGACAGAACTATTGTAAATACCTCTGGTAAGCACACCTGTCACCTGTCTGGATTTAGGCCAAAACAATAAAACAAATGTGCAAAAGTGCTAACAGCAAATATGAAACATGATTTCTGACTACAGGATGTAAGAGAGATTTTTTTTTTTTTTTAATACAGACTGCTTCCTGGGAAGCCTCTCAATCTCCTTTGGAGTACAGTAAATTTAGAGCTATGTAAAAGGCATATTTCAAGCCTAGACAAATATGAATTTTCAATACCAGAAAACATTCTGAAGAGCACCAGTAGAATTTTAAATAGAGAATGCCAAAAATACCCAAGTAAAAATGGATCCATTACATAATATGGATTTTATGCTAACTTAAATTAAAGTTAACTGCAGTCTAATTCATTAAGATTGAGTTGATCCTGACAGGAAAATGTGATGTAGTACACAGAATACACTCCCTGGCTGGCAGTGGGGGCAATCAGCCTTCAGCTGGAGAAGCAGTTACACATGGTCAGATGTGAAATGTTAGCCAGGTGTCTTAAAAACTTTGAAGCTCATAGATATATCGGGTTTTAGAAGGTTCACATAGAGCTCAGGAAGGGGAAGATCATTCTTCTGACAGATGGTGTTGGGGATCAAGGCTGATAGGGATTGAGTGTGTTTTTTATGGGTGTTCTGTTTTGATTTCAGAAAAGAGGGAAAGTTGCTATAATAGCTAAAATAGGGCAGATCACACAGATTTTTTAGGGGTATTTTGAATTTATCTAGAGGGTTTTTTTACCCTTTTGCTTTTCTTTCAGAAGATGGCACTTTAATATGTGGGCACGGAGTTTATTCAATTGAATCACTTGGTGTTCTAAAGTATTTTCACCTTAAAGATCCTTGTGAGTACCTTCAAATTCAGAATATTCTGTGATATTGTGGATGAAGAGTAAAACTTCTTAATAACAGGGAAAAGAAACCTCCATTTTACTGTTGGACTATTCTAAAATTTTAGGCAGTTTCTTGTGAAGAACTTGTCAATAACAAACATTGCAGTAAATAGAGGGCTTTCTCAAAACCTGCCTTCACACAATTGACTTTCAGTTTCCTGTCCAATGTCAATTTATGTTTTAAAACTTTAAAAACTTCCATAGCAGGGTAGCATTATGATTATTATTTTTCTCTTTTTAAAACAGTGATGCTGTGGAGGGGCTGAACATAACAGGATGACAACAGGTCAAGAAAGGTTACAGTGAGGGCAACCCTGACATCTTTTCGAAGAAGAGAATGTGTCAAGCTATATATAGCAGGGAGATGTCTATGACATGTGATTAATGTTGCTGCTGTGACCACTGCCTGTTTCTCCAGCTTTCTCATTTACCTTGTATTGCCAGTAAATCACAACTGTCTTGGAGAAAAGTGAAGTTCCTCATTAAATAGAGAAGCAGGAAAAATTTAAATTTTTATTATGAATAAAATAGTATTTCTAGCAATATCAGATGCTATGGTCAGAGACTTGGCTGCAATAAACAGGATAATAAAAGAAATTAGTCCAAAGGCAAAATGGCATATTACACTATTTAATCATCAGAGACTGATTATGCATATTCAGATATGAATGAACCAATAGGTAGGTAGGAGTAATTTTTTGTGTCTAGGTTGTTTTCCATTCCAATGGGATGCTAAAATTTCTGCAGAAGGCATGAAATAGTCACAAGTACACAACAGTGGAAACTGAAGGGTATCTGATTTCCACTACTGAAAACAAGATTGACATTCAGTGGATTTTGAAGATACTCTCTAATACTGAGATCAAAATCATGACAGTCACAGCCTCAGAGTTTTATGAACAGCAATAAATTTACTGCTGTCTCAGGACTTTAATATTTTTTATTTTTAAAATTAAATTTTTAAGTCTGATGATATGGGAAATTGAAATCACTTTAACAGAATGGTGGTTTTGAATGGATTCAGAAATCAGCTGCTATAGCTGCAATTTTTTCTTTTAATTGCTTTGGTTCATATGTGTTTTCAGTTCTTTAGTATTTTACTATCTAATATTAAACTATCCTGCCATTAATTTTTATGGCATCTATGAAAAATAGTAATTTTTTATGTCTTCTTAACATCTAAACATTTGTTTTAAAGCAATGCAGAGATGTTGAGAGGTTCAAAGTGAAGATTATATGTGTGTGTATGCATATTTAATTTTTATTAAAAACTTTGTAAGTTAGTGATCATTCAGTAACAGATTAGTCTCAGTCCATATTTCTGTGTAATGTGCACCTCTCTACATGCACGTGCAAATGTGGTAACATAAATTTGTGCACACACTGCGTAGCTGCACAAAGCAAGAGTTAGTAAAAAATATTATTTGAGAAAGAGTATTCTGACAGTAAACCACAATAAAGAGTTTTTTGAAAAATGAAGGTGAAAAGCAGATGCTATTGCTAGCTTCTTACTGGTAGTTGTGTAACCAGTACTTTCTAAAGTTACTGTAAATCTTTACCAGCATATGGATAAGAATAACACCAGGTAATACTCCTGCAGAAGGATACTCTTCTAAGAGCCAGCATTGCAAAGGTCATAAAGTCGTGCAGTTGAAATGCACATCTTTGTATTACTAGAGTTCCTGGGAATGTTTATTGTATCTATGAAAGTGAAAAGAATGTTTTATATATCAAGTTTAGGAATAAAAGTCTAAGAAATATTATATGCAACGACTCCCTCTTTTTAAATGTTTTGCAATTCACAAATTCTCAGGATTATATCCTTTCCTTCATCTTAAAAGGGAAAGAGCCTAAAAGTAGGTCATAGACCAGAACAGCTTCTGTCCTGTTTGGATCTCCTGGAGGATAAGGGCTGGGGAACAGGTAGGTTTTAGACAAAGTTAGTCTTAGCAACTTAGTAAGTTAAGATAGCAGCAGGTGAATTTTGTAGCAGCCTTACAGGCAGCGCAACTCTGGCTGCTAATTTAATCCTAACAGAGGAATAAAACTGCCTTCAGGCCTACGGATTCACAAGATGTGCTGTATGGCTCAGGGGGCTCTCAAAATCCAAGACTACAAAAGGAGCCAAAATTAAATTGTTAAGTTTAGCCATAGTATCTTGGCTGCCATGACCTCATTGAATTGACACATTCTGAAGTTACAAAAGAGACTGGAGTGCCATCAGGTCTGCTTTTCACTGTACAACTACAAGCTGTCACAGTTAAAGATATGCTGGAAACAGTGAAGCTTAGAAATTGTAGTCTTCCTATGTATATGCAGTCTGATCAATGTAAACCTGTGCAAATATCTTGAATCATTTGTCAATGTAGAGCTTGATCCCAGTACATTCAAGTGCTTAATTACTTGAATAATTACCCATGTGACAATGATTGTGATGTTTAGTTTTACTTAATAGGATTTTTGTCTACTCAAATTCAGACAAACTTTTGAAAGTAAGTGAACTTGTGAATAGTAACCCTGCATCAGGAGCTCAAATAGTGAAACAAACAAATAAATTGTGAAGTATCAATATTGTTCTGTCCTGGCATAACTTAGTTTACAAGTGGTGTTTTGTGGTGTACATTTAAAAGGACTATTAAGATGGTACTTAGTCACACTGGCTAGTTGCAAGATACAGTCACAGTGTATTTTTTTTGTGATAGGCAGAACTTATTGCAAGTGACCCGACAAAAATTTCTTCTTTCTGTTCTCTATTTTAAAGTTATTTCTGTGAATGAAAATATTTAGGATTACTTTTTTCCAAAATGAATAGCAATTTTCAACTCCTAAATGCCTAGTATATGATTACATAAGGCTTATATAGTCCTGACAAGAATTTGACCTTTCATCATTTTAGGACTGCTTCTTTTTCCTGCAGATACTTTATCAATATCTCTATGTCCTCAAAGAAAATTACCATGAGAAAGAAGCTACTGGTAGTCAGGAAGCTCGTTTTTATTCAAACATTTTGTTTCCTTTGAAGAAATCTTTTTTCCTTTCAAAAATGAACCACCTGAAGTAAACACACTTAGCATGACACATGCAGACGTTCATGTATCTATTCCTTTGAGATAGGTTTTGCACAATTAGCTTTGGCAATAATGTTGAAAAAGTGCAACTTAATTGCTAGAGATCTAGAGTAATACAGTGTTCTTAGTCTCACTGAGTAGTGAGTATTTTCTGTCTTTGATTCCACTCAACCTGGAACAAAGAACTAATCTTGTGGATGTTTGGGAATGCAAAGCCAGGCAGAATGAAAGTACTGACCCACTAGCCAAGGTTTTTATTTTCACCTCTGCCCTTACCAATTTTCAAGACTTGGTTGACATCCTGGCAATAGATAAATGATTTTTTTTTTTAATCATGGCAATTTTTATTGTCTGAAACGAATCTTTGTGTATTCAAAAGATCTCTACTGAAGTGCTGCCCTCACACAACTGGATGTTTTTATGAACACAGTGGAATTGTGTGGCTTGTGCAAAGATGAGGATAGAAGTAATACCTAATAATATTCACAGGTTAATTTTGAAATCTTGAGGTTAGCTAGCAAGCAGTGTTTGAAGCAGTCTGCAAATCCTCTGTCAAACTTGTGAATTAATGAGTCAAACATTTGACATATGTTGCCAAAAATGAATCCCTTTTCACCTGCTCTCTACCTTGCTTTAAAGACTTAATACCTTCAATTTATGTCTTAGAGCAGTATTTGAGAGATGACCAGTTCTGAAAGGGTAACTGCTGACAACACCAGTAAGTATCCAAAACATCTTGTTTATCTTGTAGGTAGGGGTAAGACGCCTGCCTTCACGAGTGGAATTACTTTAGGCTGTCTTATTGGAAGAGTGTGCTAACGATCTTATCTGCTCATAGCTAAAATAAGTTTTGAGAAGATCCTCCTGAATTTCAACATGGAAAATACAAAATGCAGTCTAGTGGGACTTGCTCTTTGGAACAATATAGGCTGAGAACTGAATGGCTGTGGAGAAATCATATTGGAAAGGTGTAGTAATGGGATTTTCAGATTTCCATGTGGCTTCCTTTGTTTCCCTGCTCTGTATGCTATTGGTTCATTTTGAAATATGCACCCTGAGGCATCTGAAATCTGTTGATGGGTTCCCTATGCCTGTTTTCCCTACAGATCTTCTGAGACTGCCTCCAGGGGAGACAGTCCTTCCCCTTTCTCTTCCCTTATAAGCCAATGTCTGCGTCAGTTTGGGGTCTGCATCTCCGAGCTGCCAGCCCCTGACCTACCCCTGCTTTCCTCCCCCTCTTTCCTCCCCCACAACCCCCTACCTAAGAACCCAAATAAACCTCCCTGGCAGAACAGAGATGAGTCCAGCTCATTCCTACGTCTTACTTTATTTCCTGCTGAATTTCTGTGGCTACGAGACCCACGCCACGCCAAGTGGACCCCGGGGGCCGCCCGCCCCGAACCCGGTGGAGATGCACTGACCAGGGACCCTGTTCCGGGGGGGAGCCAGCTCCTGCAGCTCCCCCGGAGCCTGCTACATCAGAAAGGACCTTAGTGCCTTGGCAGACACGGGCTGAAAATGAACCAGCAGTGTGCCCTGACAGCATCAGGGCTGCATTAAAAGGAAAGCAGCTACTAAGTGGGAAAAACAATTATTCCCCTCTACTTAGCACTCAGTAAACTTCATCCGGAACAGTGTCCAGGTTTAGTGCTGCATCATTACAATTGTATTATGAGGAAAATATTATGAATTATTAATGGAATCATATTACTGATATGAATAAGCTAGAAAGAGTTGATGAGGGGACAGGGCTGGAGCAAATGTTTGGGGTCTGGACAGCTTGGTCTATGAGGAGAGGTTGAGGGGCTGAGGCTTGTTCAGCCTGAGGGAGAGAAGGTGGCAGTCATGAAGATGGAGCCAAGCTCTTCACTGTTCCAACACAGTTGCCAGTTTAGACAGGATAACCAGGGCCTTCCATTTTTCTTGGTTGTAGCTAAACTGCTTTCTACAGCCACAGACTTTGGTGTTAACTGAACAACATGTTCTCAAACTTCCGAGAAGGGAAACGGGTGCTAAGTAAGGAAATGATAGGATATGATGGTTTGATTTCATTTGTTAGTTCATCAAGGAACTCATTGAAGGAAACAGTAGTCAGAAATAACTTGGTTTAAAATTTACTTCCTCTGTAACATTTATGCAAAACCAGGGTGGATATTGACAGTTCCATGAAAGACTTTTTATGAGGCAAGTTGTGCTAAATATCTGTATCGCAAGATAGTCAGCTACAAGTAGCACAGATCAATGCCTAAGGACAAATAAATCCTAGACTGAATTCTATTCTCTTCTTCTCTTCAGTAGTATTCCAATAACTCACTGTAAACGTAATCTTAAGCATACTTTAGCTTTCCCCAGAAGGTAGCCAAATTTTTCAGTGAGGGCTGTTTCGTCTGAATTGGAAATAGCAAAAGAGACAAGGACACTCAACTATTCTAAGGTATGTTATGGTAGAACACCAAACCTAAGTCATACACAAATCTTCACGACAACTCCTCTGCAGTTAAGAGTTAGTCTGAAGGCATAAATTTACTGGTCTTCCTTTTTTTTCTTAGTCTTTGGTAAACTCTCTTTTTGGTATCCAGCAAATTTAATATATGCTTTCAAAAGAAGCTATGGTCTCTGCTTTCTGCAAAAATCTCCTTTTCTGAGAAGAAAAAAAGTTTGTCAGCTCTCTTGTGTTTACAGCTCACTTCACAGGGAAGAGGCATTCATTGCCTACATGTTTCCAATAATCTTTTTCCCCCCAAAACTCTGAAATGTCCTATTAAGTCCTCATATAGAGTTTGGAGTTAGGACTAAGACTGCAGAAAGAATTTTTCTATGGTTTGCACATGGAGTTCATATGTGATTCAAACGGTGGAAGTATTCTGTATGAAATGAAGTTAAATTTTCATAGTGCTTATCAGGGGCTTAAGTAGGCCTTTCATGAACATCTTTAGTAATGCTGAGTCAGCTTGCAGAGCTAGTTAAAGTCATAAACATGGATAAGTAGGTAACCATAAATGCATTTGTTGATTACAAGCCCAGAACAAAGTTAATTTGCTTCCAAGCAGATTTCAAAAACCAATTTACACAATAGGAGGTTGTGTTTGAGTGTCCAATATCTCCAAGATTAGACAACTGACAACACACAGCATGAATAAGATATGAGATCCTTGTAGCAGCTGAATACAGACTCATACAGTCATGTAAATAGAGTTCTGGCAATTCAGGGACATAAACAGGCAACTCTATCTATTAACTGTGTAAGTTCATAGTTGAATCAGGAATTATCTACCTGTTCTTGATTTATAGTGTAAAAAACAGGTCACATCTCATGGCATGCTTGTCTTCAGACATAGGATGGTCTGCAATAACTGACAGGAAAAACATTTTCTTTCTTATACTAGAGAAATGTAAAGCACAGAACATATTAAGAAGCAAACTATTATATTCTTAAATTTAGGTACAGATATATACATATATATATACATATATATATACATAAGACTTCAAATTTTGCTACTTCTATAATTGTTTTCTCATAATGACAAAACTTCATCCACAAAATCCTAGGTTGCACATTAAATGGCTTTTGTTTGTAAATTAGTGTTGGTGTACTCTCAGCAACTATTTTCCTTTAGATGGGGAAGAACATAAATTCTGAATTATGCTCACTGGCTTATTTTTCCCATAATCTTCATTATAATTTGACATACTCTTTCATATTACAGTAAGTAGGATATGTTCCATGATGTGCCTAAGGATGTGCTTTAAAATTATTCAAGTTAAGGACTGAAAATAAGAAAGAGCTGTAGCCAGCACAAAGTGCTGTTTGGGCAGTGAAAAGAATATGCAATAACTGTGGTGGGACACCCTGAAACCATCAGTGCCACTTAAGGCTACAGTAGGATATTATTACAGACTTGTTATTCGGTTGCTTAAGACATTAATAATGGTTTTCTTCTTAAGTAAGTATTTTGCTAAAAATGAAGTAGCTGCCTCCTTAGATGAAAGGTAACAAATCAGAGAAAATTTAATCTACAGACTGCCTATTAATTTTTGGGTAAAACTGAATTTCTATAGTGTGGGAAAAGAGATTTTAACATTCTGAATTGTTTCACCCATCTTCCAGTATTGTCTTCTAATATATTTATTATGTACTATATCTTGAAAGTTATCACTGCTGTGTTCTCCTTTTTAGCCATTTATTGCTTGGATTGTGCAGAAAGGTGATGTAGGTCACAGAGATGTACATCACAAAGGTGATGTAAAGTCTAACTTCCCAAATAAGAGAATAAGTGCAGAGGAGCCACAGATAACAAACAATATTTCTTAGACTGAGTTTAAATAGCCTCAGCTCATGAAATTTGTTTCCTTATGACAAATTTCTGTATAATGCAGTTTTTATATTTCAAGATGTCTTTAGTCTTTTTGATTCAGCTGGGTCTCTATAGCATTTGAAATTCTGCTGTTCTAGAGAGTTTCCTTTGCATCTTAAAGGAAAATCATGTATATATGACAAGTCAACTGACTGTCAGAATGATTTCTAATTTTACATCTGAGAGAAGATGTATTTACTGCTCCCTAATTGTAGGAAGATTTCTGGGTACCACTTTTATGCTTTTTGTCAAACATTTCATTCTCTTTTCTTTCCATAGAAGATTAGGTGCAGTTACCAGCCTTTTAGTTTCAGGAAATTGGATGAAAAGATATAACGCATATATATTTTCAAGATGTTTGCTCTCTTCCCTGTACAGATGTTTGGTATGAACTTACACTGTGACTTATTTTTGGACTTTGACTCTTCAGCAGTTACCTAAACTTGGCTCAGTTCAGTCTCTGTAACCTAAGGAACAAGTGTAAAAGTCGATTTTTCATGCAATTCTTGTATGAATTTTTCTAGAAATTGCCCATTTCTCTGGAAGTGTTTGGATACTCCTTTATTAAAGCACACTAATTTAGGCACCTATTTAAGTAAATAGAGCCATTTTTAACAGTTGTACTGCTTTTCCAATATTAAAATGATCATTGTAACCTAAGTAATCTATTTCACAATTTAAGATCCCTAGACAGAGTTTAGTATCTCTGTAGTACTTGTTTAGTAGTATATATGCAAAAAAAACCCAAAAACCAAACCCAAAAACACTTTGAGGCTTTAATTAGTAATCTTAATTGTTCATTCTAACAATTGCAACTTGCTCCTGATTTTCCTTGTTCTGTCTGTTTATTTTGGAATGTCCCTGCCTTGCTATCCTTATCTTACCAGTTGTTTCTTCAACTTTGTGACTGTATTTTTGACACTTATCCCATTATTGGATTTTGGTGATTATACTTTCCAGTAGAGAAATATATAAAATGCAAATGTGAATCTGCTTCAAGAGAAAATGCTTGTCTCCCTTGAATCCACACCCAGATGAACAGCCAGTACTTCAAGGGAACCAGGTCCTTTGAATACTTTCTAAAATTAATAGATCCCATAATTTAGGCCAAAGTAAATAAATTGGCAAAACTCCTAAATCAACTGTAGTTCACTTTTTATTGTGCTAGCTGACAAACTTATACATACGTCTAAAGGTATATACACACACATTCCAGAAAAATATTAGGTTTCCTGCCTCAAATCTTGTGCACCTTTTTAACAGATTACAGCAGATTTTGATATGTGGATTTTAAACCTCAAAGCCGAAAAGGAATAAATACACTTGTATAGTCAGGACTGTGATAATGTTCAGAACAGATCTGAAATTTCATTTCCTTGACTGCAAAGTCAAGGGGAAAAGAAAGCTGGAGGAAAGAAAATAATGTGACACATCTGTCTCTCACTTGGAAGATATTATATTCTGAGATGTTGCAGTTTAAGAGTTAAGAAGAATAGAGCAAGTAATTGACATGATAAAATATCAGAGAGCTGCCATGTTTGTAATCAGTAGTCTAGAAGTACTGTGAAATGTGAAACACAATATTTTTTTTTAATTCAGAATTTCGAGGAAAGAAAATGTTTTTACAAAGAAGTAGTAGTTCCAGGTCATCTGTCATAATCCTGAAAGATCTTACATCTACTGAAGCATTATGTTTATTTTACAAAGGAGAGAGAGAGAGAGAGCGAGATAGAGAAAATAAGAATAATAATTTAAAAGTCACTCTTCTAGATGCTTCTGTCAGAAAAGAGAGCTTTCAAGTTTTTCCCCTTACTTCCTGTTCCTATGTGTGTGTGTTAAGAATATAAAAGAAAAAAAAAAAAGAAGCCATAATCACCCTGTGGAATAGAAGTACATTTAACTATTTTTTAGCAATAATTGAATGACTTCCAGCTTTTTCTAGAAAACGTCCAGCTCTTGGAAGCATTGTTCCACAACTTCTTACTGTACAGTTTGTGCACATGCAGAAAACATTATATTTAATATTTTCCATAAGTCAAGCATATATTTGTGACACAAGCTGAAGAAAAACACAGTGATCTGTGAAGTTCTCATCTGACAAAAGGTTAGTCATTTCAATGAAGCAGGTGACAGTCTTTCAAACATATTCTGTCATGGTTGCCAGAGCCACATCAGAGGATCTAAACGTAAATATAACAGGAGTAATGATGTGAAACTTTATCTTGTTGACATGGCAAAGCATATGTCTCTATTGGAGCAGTTCACCTAATGGAAACTGTTTCTGTGAGTTAAGATTTTTGCTGAAGTACTTATGTGATGAAAATTTGATGTTACACAGGTGAAGCAGCAATCTGTCTCTCATACAAAGCTAAACTTGAAAGTGGGGCAGCAGCAGCAGTTATTCTTCCAGTGAAATTAAAGTTCAAAATGCTCCTATCACAGATAGTGAGGTTGCAAAAATATTTAAGAGGGCAATATCCCTCACTTTCTGCAGTAAACTTGTGTCCTTTTTTAATGGGTTTGTTATCTCTTCATGTGGATGAATTTGCACCTCTTTATTTTTGTTAGTTTTTAAGTTTTATTAAGAGGTGATTGGTCACAGACTCATATAATTTTATACTTGGATGTATTATTGATCTTGTATATCCTTATATAGTCCTTTTAGATATTTAAATATTACTGAAGTGTTTTATTGTCTATGGAACTTAAACTTTTAAGCTGCCAATGTAGGTTATTTTGTCTGAACGCTGAAATTATTAGCCTTCACCTATTAATGGGATTCAATAGAATTATATTTTAATAGAATAGTAGGGTCACATGGCAATCTTTAATTTCTCCTTTAATCTTTAATTTCTTTTAATACATTGCTAAGTGTTTCAGTTAGAGAAACTTCTTCTGCTCAAAGTCTACTTCTAGTGTGCTTTTTAGTGATTACTTCTATTTCTTATAGTTTATGACATACAAGAAATTATTTTCCTTAGTTTTGTATTATGAAAATATCAAGTCTTTAAAAACTACTTAATTACTAAGATTACTTTGTTTAGACGCTGTGTTTTGAAATATTAATATTTTAAAATGTCATTTACTTGTTTCTGTAGTATTATCTTTGCTTTAGTTATTTTTAACATTTCTCGTTACTCTGTGAACTAAGTAATTAAAGATTTTGAGTGTATAAAATGAAACCCCTAAGATTGTTATGGTTTTCCCCAGTACATATTCAAAAATTATTCGGAGAGTTATTTTTATCTTGCTCCCTGAAATCAGTGGTGGCAGGTTTATCAGCGCTCCTTTATTAAGGACTAGAAGAGGAAGAAGATTCCTGGAACTCAAAAAACCCCAAGGTCTATTAGCAGCATATTACTGTTGCTTCAGATTTCTATTTCTGTATTCCTGGCTTCCTTAGCTTGAAATGTTCATTTGTGTTTTTCATAATCCAAGGTAATGCAAAATGTGCTAATACTTGAGACATTTAATACAAATACTCCAGTGAATATTGAATGCAACTGGATTCTGAACACATTGCCAAGTGTAAATACAGTTTATAGCTCCTACCTTAAGGTCAAAGCAAGACTATTAGGCATCTACTGAGAGAAATACTTTTTTCTTTAACAGGTTTGATTTTTGTTTTTTTTTTTAATTGTCTCTTTGCTGATTCTGAAAACTGAAGAACATTTCCACAAAGTACCAAAATGCTGAAGGTGGCTTGCTGATATATTAGGGTTGTACCAACAGGGATTTTATGGCATACAATTGTTTGTAATTCTTGAATTATCACAGAAGGGGTCAGGTTGGAAGGGACCTCAGTGTGTCAGCTGGTCCAACCTCTCTGCTCAAGCAAGGTCACCCTTGAGCTCATAGTACAGAATTGCATCCCGAGAGTTATTGAACGTCTCCATTGAGGGAGATTCCACAGCCCTTCTGGACCATCTGTTTCAGCACTTGGTCACCCCCACAGTGAAGAAGTTCTTCTCAGATTCAGGTGGAACTTCCTGTGCATCCATTTCTGCCCTCTTGTGCCTTGGATTGGCACCACTAAGAGCCTCTTGAAACTATTCCTTCAGATACTTACAGGCATTGACAAGGTCCCCTCAGTCATTCTCATCTTGAGGCTGAGCAGGCCCAGTTCTCCCAGCCTCTCCTTGTAAGAGAGGTGCTCCAGTCCCCTCATCATCTTTGTTGCCTTCCACTGGACTCATTAGAGAGGCTCCATGTCTTGTACTGAGGTGCCCAGAACAGGACACAGCATTGCAGATGTGGCCTCACCAGGCTGAGCAGAGGGGTAGGATCACATCGCTTGACCTGCTGGCAATGCTCTTCCTAATGCACCCCAGGATTCCATTGGCCTTGTGGGCCACAAGGGTACAGTGCAGGCTCATGGAAAGCTTGTTTTCCAGCAAGAACCCTAGGCCCTTCTCTGCAGTGATGATTTCCACCAGGTCAAGGTTATATTTTTTTGTATTCCATATTTTAACTGCATGATAGACCGAAACACATGCATAGGTATAAAACTTTTCACATTTGCTATTGATTTTGTTTCAGTTTTGGCTTTAGTATTTATCTCAGTTTAGTGAAATTAATGTTAATGGACTTGCATTTTTGAGGAGTTGTTGAGATAAATATATAGTCTAAAAAAGGAAATAATGTGTTCAGATAATAGTGTATTTTATTTTTTAAGTATTAACTTCATACTAAACTCAAAAGTATTTTAGCTAGCAATTTCACAAATATGAGCCTAAAACTATTTATCCTTCTTTTGTCCCATGCACAGCTCACTACATGATTGTGTGCTGCTGTGTTACACATAACTTTGTTAATGTTTGCTTTGAATAAACTTGCTGAAAATAGCTCTGGTCACTTTGATATGCTACCATTTACTGTTCTTCTGGCAACTAATTCAACCTAAAGCCTTGCAGTTTTGTGTACATGTCATCTGTGACTCAGAGGAACACTGACACATGCCAGGGCAAAAGAAGTTTCTTTGTGATTCAGTTAAATTTTGGTGCTTTTCTATATTTCAAGATATTGCACAGATATTGAAGTAGTGGGTCCCATTTTCAGTTGTGCTCTTAGCCTGCTTTCACTGAGGAAGAGAAAAGCTAAGTAGATGTTGTCATTTTCTGAGCTTATCTACATTTCATAATAATTTTTCAATCACGGGAAAACAAAAGAAGGGAGAAGTGCTTATATTTTACCATTAGACACCTTCTTCCTCTGATATATTTCAAGCTGCATGTGGTGACCTACTTCTAGGTTTTTGTTTTCCTGAGGACTGCTGCGAGCAGGTCTGTATTTGGAGCTTTGAGACAGAGATTCTAAGTCTTTGCCTTTATAAGAAAAGCAAGGACGTCCATACAGATTACAAATCTAAATCATACCTTTATCAGCTTTTTTTGAGGTACCTAAAAAAACAAACAAACAAACAGAAAAAAACCAACAAAACACACACACAAAAAACTTGCTGAATTTATCTTGTTTATTCAATTGGCAGATCCTCAGTAAAAATCTGATTTCATGTAATGCTTTGAAACTTCCTTTAAAAGTAGTTGTCATGCCTTATGATTTGAGACGTCATCTTGGATAGTGTTCTAACTCCAACACATTTCTTTCATTACTTGTCTTGATTACAGCCAGCTGCTTAAGGCTTTCTTGAATAAAAAAGGGATATGTTGCATACATGAGTAAAAGTAGACTTCAGCAGGACTTCAAAGGATGTCTTGTGGGAGGAAGTGCAAAGATAAAATAACATCAAAGTACAATTGTATGAATGATGGCTGACAGCAAATCTCATTGAAGTTGTTGCTGTCCCCAGTTGCTTGTTGCTGCTGGAAATTACCTTTTCAATGATATAAATGAGGAACTGCTTTGGTTTTCTCTCTGGCTTCTGACTGTCTTGGATGGTTGTGAAGCCACTTAATACAGAGTGGTGAAACAATTTATACAAAAGTGTCTTTGAGTAATGGAACTTTGCATATTAAACTTTTAAGAGAACAAGCAAAGCTTAGCCAATCAGATAGTACAGAAAATGCTGTCATACAGAAGCTGAAATGTTGATCAGTGCTCTGTTCCAGCAGTTATAACAAGACAGTCTTCATCTGAAAGAGTTTACAATGGGCATTGTCAAGCTCTCTCTGAGAAGACTGAGCCACTGAGGCACTTTAGAAAAATCTTAGTTACTGTAAGAAAAACTCACCTCCTTTGTTTCTTGCCTATGTTGCAACAGTATGATTAAAGTTTTGCCTGATTACATTTTAGAAAATTAAGTTGTATATGTACTGCATCCCCATTTTCATGCCAGGCAATAGCTTGACCAATTTATTTAAAAAAAAATGAAAAGAGGGGAAAGGGAGAGACATCTTTAATACTATAGGTTTTAACTCATTTATCCAGGTGAAGTCTGGTGAGAGTTATTCTGTCAGGCAGCCTCTTTGCAAGTTAAAATACTTCATAAAGATCCTTATATGTCAATTAGTTGGGTTAATCTTTCAGGCTTTTATAGATACAGCCATGGAAGACATTGCTTATTGATAATTTTTAGGAAATGTCTGAATGAAAACATTCAATTTTGCAAAGTCATATGACAAATTTACATGTGCAAGGTTCCTCTGGTAAACAGAAGCACATAGTCTATAGAATTGTAAAATAAATTTCTGTTGTTCTTAACATCTGGTTCTTTGGGTTTTTTTAAAGAAAAAGACTGCTACAGATAAGTGGATTCTTTGCTTCCTTTTTTACAGTCCCTGATATACACATTTTTGAAGGATGTTGCAGTGTCCAGTTCATAAAATGTCTTTGGCAGCAACATGAACAATACAGCTACAAATGAAGTCAACAGAAACTTTGTCAAGGAAATGCCTGCTTTGATAACAGTCAGTTATGATTGTGGTATTAGAAAGCATACTAGTCTCAGTTTGGGTATCCAAAATGAACTATATTTGCTTTTTCTGTCTTAATAACACAATTTAATGATTTTTTTTTGGGTGGTATTTAATGATTCCCTGTACAGAAATCTGATAAATCAAGCAATTTATTAAACTAGACTTCACAAATATTATACAAAGCTATATATCCTACAATAAACAATGGAAAATTAAATACTGAAAAGAAATTAATGCTGACACTTCTAAGAAAAGTTATGTGTAAGTATAGTGGGAAGCAGAACACTGTAACAGATGGGGGTTGGAAAGCCTTCCAAGTTAACCTAATCTTAATTCTGATACTTCCTAAGAGATGAATAAATCTAGAGAAAGCAATCTAAGCATGTATCTAACCAGAAAAATCTACATAATTTGCTTGGACTGCTGCACGTTGTTCCCCACAATTTTATGCTCTAAAATATTTTAGGTTAAATTAGTTTTTCTATTTTTTGTTTATCCAGTCTAAGATAAAATGCCAATACACAGGACTTCAAATGTTCATATCGTTTCTCATATGGGGAATGTCTTTAACTCTCCATATAAGGCACTTGTACACACAGTGACATAAATTTCTGTGTTGTTTGAAAAACTCATTATTGCTCTGAATACTTCTGGATGTTGAGACATTTTTCAGATGCATGTTTCTTCTAATTTCCTGAAGACTTTTGCAATTTCATTCCAAGAAATTACTTTTGCAAGCATAGCAGACTGTATTTTATTATAAATATGCTTATTATAACTATATTATATTTACAAGATTAACATGAAATTGTAATTCATAACATATTTCCTCTTTGACCTGACAATGCTGTGTTTTGATAAATGCTAGACTCTCCTGGTCGGTTAGTAGAGCTACAAACAAAAGAAGGAATGGAATTGCTGGCCAATTAAATACTGATCATAAAGAGCCAAAGTAGAATAATTCAGGACTTTTTAATAAATGAGTCATTTAAAATTGCAATATCTCATTTTCTTGACAAATATTTTAATGAGAATAGAAAATGGCTCAATATTAATCTTTTCTTGTGGGAGAGAGTAAGAAATGGGGAAAGGATATTAAATTAATCTTCTTATTATAGGTTTAATACAAGCCTTTCCATTTTTATTACCTGATGTTCTCAGCCTGCTAAATTTACAGAGACTTTGTTCATGTCCATTTAGCTTGTATCAAGAAGGCACTCAGTATTTTAGTGTGTCCATACCTCTGTATTTCCTTAGTAAGTCCCTTTATTGGGAGTTAAAATTAAACTATCCTTCAGATATACAACTATTGTATAACACCTTAGTCCCCAGCGTTCATGAGCTTCTTTTCCCTTAAATTTAGAAAATAATAAATTGCAGCAGGAACAGATTCTCAACAAAGTTTACATCTGTCCTTCCAGATTATTTTCCAGGGAGGTGGAACCACTCCTCACAAACTGGTGGGTGTCACAATTCTCAAAGTAGAAACAACTTGTATCTGCTTCTACAGCTTTTTGGCTTATTTAGTGGCACCAAATGTAGCCACAGATGTATGAGTTTCTTGGATTAAGTTATTATATTATTCTTTGAACCATCATGGCACATCCAAGAATCTGACAGATTCAACAGGAGAAAAATAATCTAGAAAAGGGCAGTCAGTCATTGGTCTCCAGCTGTCACATTTTCTGATCACATCAGATACTAACTATAAATATTAAAACATGTGGAATAGGTTATTATTACCAAGAGCACTTTTCTGCAGTGAATTGTTAAATTATCTTCTGTACAACATTGAATAGCTTTACACCTCTCCTGAACTCTCAGCTGCTTCCCTAGAGAAATGAGTTTCTTCATGTGTCTCTCTAACTGTCAAAACTCTTACGCCATTTCTGCCAAATCACAAAGTATAGCAGTCTCTAAATGTTGAACTCACATAAAAATTGAAGTTTCACCGACAGTTGCAGCCAGGGAGGTAGGAGAAATAATTTATTTTTAGTAAAGCAGTTGCATGGTCAAACTCAGGTATGGGTCCATAGAAAAAAAGCATTGGTGATCCCAGAGCTCACAGAAATATGCTTTCTGTACATCTGGGAAGAGGATGCTAAGGTAAGAAAACTTGATCTGGCTATCTCCAACAGATCACTGCCATAACTTCAAAGGTACTGTTTTAAAGAGTTGCTTCAAAGAGGACTTCTGAAATGGTGGTAGTTGGGAATACTCCCTCACCATTTTTGTCTCCAAAAATATTGCCTTTGAAGTTGCTGTGTTTCGAAAATTATCTCCGATTCAGGAATCCTGTCATTCATAAAGCAGGCTTAACTGCTCTTAAGCCCTCTATCTGTTGATGTCCTTCATAAAAAGAAAAAAAAAAAAAAGGAAAGATATGCACATATAACGAAGGTTGTTTTTAATATGCTTATGTAAAAACTTTCTCCTTTATGGCAGGGGAAGATAACACAGTGGGATGAAGCCAGATCCATGCATGTTGTTTTGAAGGGCTCTTGGGAACACTTGTCTGTCACCCTGGAGCTATGACACTGGTACTGCTACAGTTTCCAAATTTATCCTTCAATGCTTGACGAATATCTGCATTTCTCTACCCTTTGATGAGCAGTCATTTCTTGGAGTTCTCTGCTGAGTGTGAGTATGGCTGCCTTGGGAACTATCAAGCACTAAGTCTAACCTGTTTAGTTCTAGAAACTGCATAATATGCTCCATCAATCTAGCTGTGCTTGCTTTCCCTACAAGTAGTTTATAACTGGTTTAAACAGTACAACTGGAACTGACCTCTCTCAATGGATTCTCCAATAGCTTGAAATTACACCTATGCTCCTTTTAGAATTTGTAGATCCAGCTGATGGGGAGTAAGAAAATGTTTTTAATGTAGATTAACTGCAAAGGATGGAGGTGGAATCTGTTCCATATTGTCTCACACGACTACACAGGGATTTACCTGCTTCGTATTTCTTATCTAGTCTTTAAGTAGGGCCAGTTTAGGTGGATGTATAAATTTGCAAGCAACTGATATAAAAAAATTCTACAGGGAAGCCCTCAGTTGGTAACTTTAGTAACTTTGGTATTGCTGTCCAAATAATTTTTGGCTCTCATGCTGTTTTTTCATCATATCGTTGGGGTTTTTTGTGGTGGTGTTATTGTTGTTTTCTGTTGTGGGTTTGGTTTTTTGTGGGTGATCATTTGTTTGTTGGGGCTTTTTTGTTTGTTTTGTTTTTTGTTGATGGTGATGGTGTGTTTTACTGAAGAGCAATAAATCTAATCCAGAAGTGACATTCTTCTCTGCATGATGGAGAAATACCTTGTAGGTATGTTGGCTCTCATTTTTAAAAAATTGACACCTCCAAAAATATTTGCTTAAAGAAATCAAAGAACTTATTAAAAATGAGTAATAGAGCAGTAAGTTTCCTGGAGTGGGGTGGGGGGGTTGTTTTTAACCCTTCCAAATAAGGGGGCCTGGGAGGTAACCATATAAAGTCCTTCATGCATGTGTACTTATTACAATAATACAAATACTGTAATATTCCAGTCCCTTCTGCTTCATTGTGTAAGAGTGGCATGCCAAATAATAAATCTTGAAAATATTAATTTTCGTCCTGAAATGGGATTATCTAGAATTCTTGGTTATAGGAATACATAGGCTGAAATACAAGTTTTAATTAATTACTCTTAGCTTTTTTTTTTTTTTCCCTGGGGCCTGGTATTCAGGACCAGCTCTGCTTACCCTCCTGCTACCAGCAGGCCTACCCAGAAATATAAGGCACTAGTGAAAATATGAGGGAAAACCCTCCACGGATACATAATTTCACATAATTTACTTGGCCAGTTAGTATTTTTTAATCTCAAATGTTTGTTTTCTTTGCAATGATGTAGACTATTTGGTCATGTAGATGATCATATTGAGTACATATGTTTGAGCCAGTACATGGAACTAAATTATTGTTTTAGTTTCTGAATTAATTAATTAATTGACAATAGTAATTTATAGAAAACACATCTTGACATTCTAGAGTTTAGTATTAACTTTTAGCCTGAGTCAGATATTTCATATGTATGGCCCTGGAAACCTGTCTAGAAACATAAATGGATTAGACAGACAGGATTGGGACCATAGTAAGGCTAAGTAATTCTCTATATAGCAAAGCTGTGGAAGAAATCTAAACACCAGGAAGGATGCAGAGATTTAAACTAAGGCAGATGAAGGAAAATGAGGAAATGTTATGGTTAAAAACCAATTTCTACTAAAAAACAAAACCCCTAATTTTTACTGACACCCGTGTGATTCAAATTTCCATCAAAGAAAGTAAAGTGGGAGTGCCACTGGATGACAAATGCAGCCGTGACTCAGAAAAAGAAGAACTTTTTTTTCTAAGGGATTCAAATTTTAAGGGATTCAGATAGACTATACTGAAGTAAATTTTGAGCAATAAAATCTGTCATGAGCATTAGAGTGCTGTCCCTGGTGATGCTGACATTGGTGGTTCTGCCACTTAATTTACACAGTGTTAGCTGGGTATTACTAATGCTGTATTTATACAAAAGTAATTCTGTTACAGAAAGGTTTTAATGTTGGAGGCACTTATGTGATCTGCTTATGACTAGTGTTAGCTTTTGCTAGAGCTGAGTTGATCCACCTCTTCTGAGGGAATCAAAAAGCTCTTCCTGAAGAGAAGAATGATGGTGAAAAATTACTATGAAGAGCAGCTAACAGAACAAAATGAGCAGACCAACCAAACCAACAAAAACCCAAATGCACAAACAAAAAAAGTCCATCACCAAGGGATTAAGTGGCTCAAAGTGTAAGGAAGAGTGCCAGTGGAAAACACAGAGGGAAACACTCCTGGCAGCATGTGTTCCTGCCTGTAAGTAGCCAAGGAAGAACCAAATGCAAGAAATGTTTTTCCAAAGATATGACAAGCCAAGTGACTGTAAATAGTCCTTCCTCCCACCCACACACCATCCCCTTCCCACAGTGCTCTGGACAGTTGGATTGGACAGGATCAGGATGCATGTGGCAAGGGAATTCTATGACTTTGGCAGGGCACTGAGAGAGGAATAAAAGGAGGGGTATGTGTACATACATACACACAATACTGCATGTGTGGGTTTTTTCCATATCACAGAATTACCCTTCACCAAGAAAATGAATACCAGCTTCCCAGGAGCTAGACCCAGGCAGTGACAATGTCCCTACTGAGTCTGTCCCGGTGTATGTAGCTGTGCACATTGCTAACCCCAGCTGGGTGAGTGGGTTCTCAGTGGAGGGCTCATGCGTGGCATTGTTCCTCTCAGCTGGCTTTGTCTCATCTTGGACTTCATCTGCCACTGTTCTCTGAGGGAAAGCAATGGGCGAAGTGAGAGGGTGGAGAAAATGTTGTGAAGGAAGTGCTGGGGCCTGCATGCTGCATCAGACACTTTAGAAAAGGCCTGACTCATTTCATACATGTTATCATCCGAGTTCAAATTTGGAAGTGGGATGAACCACACACCAGTGATGCTGCGACCTCTGTTCCTTTTCCAGGAAAAAGAGCATCAAAAGAAAATGCACTGACTATTCCCACTTAAATAATCACCTGTTAAAGTAAGAGCTGGTATAAAACTAAAAGAATAAATGGAATTTAAAAAATATCTCCGGACCCATTTCCTCAACATGAGCAACATGATATTAGTTTCATGGAGTCTCACCAACAAAACAGTATGTAGGAGAGAGTGATGGCTTTGCACTCCTGTGAGGAAGAGCTGATGGGCAAGAGTAATTGGAAGAAGATGAGATGGAATGTGGATGGCCAGAGTTTGTCACTGATCTGTACTCCTTGGTGTCTCACAGAGAGACAAGGTGAGCAAAACATCCCTTTCTAAGATCCCATTCTGCATTGAGATCCCATTCTGCATTGGTGATGGACAGCAACCTTGGCTGCTGGAAAAAAACCTATCTCACTGGCATGGTTTGGAATTGTTTCATTTTTTTTTAACCATCTTCTAATTTTACATCATCTCTTTCCTACCACAACATTGTGAATGCTGAAAGAAGGATTTTAGATGGTACCTGTGTCCTCTTCGCTTTGGTATCTGATCCTAGAGCCATTGTTTACAAATTCTTTTTGAAGTTGCTGGTAACATCTGCTTCCACAGCTTCCTGCATCAATGCTTTCCATAATTTCAATACCTACTGTATAAAGAAATACTTTCTTATGCATTTTAGATTCATTTCCTCATGCTTCATAGCTTTCTAAAAATATTCTGGCTTTTATAAATCAAAATATGAGATAATGAGTTTTAAATTCATCTAACTTTTGGAAAACTTGAAAAAGAGAAAGATGAAGTGGCTTATGGTGTTATAAACCAAATTATTAGTTACAGTTTTTATAGTTTTCATAAATATTATTTGATTTATAAATCAGCATTCTGATTTGCTGTCAGGATCCTACAATAAACAACAACTTCACCATTTCCACTAGGTTCCTATTTGAAAGAAATTTAATAGAATATAACAAAGTAATTTTTGAGTGAAAAGTTAATAAATCTTGGCATACATGTTAGAATGCTGTCCATGGCTACTTTACCCTGGCATGGTAATGCCATAGCCTCTCTTGCAGTGAAGTGAAGGTTCATGTTTCAGCGACATGCCCTAAAGATGAGGTAATTGGTTCAAAATTAATGTAATGCCAGAAGGAAATACATAAAATGTTCATGTGTTCCTGACTGAAATCCAAGTGTCTAGGATGCAAAAATACAGTGCAGTATAAGGACCTGTTTTTTTAAAGATCTGAAAGATGAAAATTGCTTTTAGCTTTTAAGACAGGGCAAAGATGCAGCCAATATGAAAAAATAAGGGCCAGATAAATGTTTTCAAATGCATGAATCAGTTTAAGGTAATAAGGTACTTTACGATTTAAAAAAGCATCTTGACAAACATCACTCATAGGCTTGAACCCTCACACACTCTTCTGACTTAAAAACCAAGACAAAACATCCTTTTCAATGCAATGGCCAAAATAATAATTTACACTATTGCATTTTAAGATTTTCTGATTAATTTGGTTCTATAATCGTATGTTGAAGGAATTATACTCACAGAAAAATGGTACTTGTCACTACAAAGAAATTCAGTTGCCTCCTATTAGAAGCCACTGATTTTTTTTCCCTCCTCTGTAACCAGAGAGCCACAGTTTCAAAGAAACAGCAAGCTATCCTTCTTACATGTTTTTCTGCAAACTTCAGCAATATGAGCTTCTGTGGTTCACCACGTTAGGCTCTTAAGCATTTTGGGTTGGTGGGGGGTTTTTGTGGGTTTTGTTGATTCAGTTTGGGTGGGTTTGTTTTTAAAAAACCCCAACATGGCTGAATATTTGTATGGTGAAGTCATTAAGAGGCTGTTCATTATTTTTGTCAAGTAAAGAGTTCAGTTCAACTCTTAATCCAGAGTTTTGATACATTTGAAGAACAATATGGAAAAAAGAAAGAAGCAGTGTTAAAAAAAAAAAAAAAAGAAAGAAAAAAAAAGTTCCCTTTTCAAAAAACCATGCCTACAAATTTTTAATTCGATGGAGGTTATACTAACCTCTTACAGCGAATAACAAATGCCTGTTAAAGAAACATGAAAGTTAACTAGCCACAGACAAGCAGAAGCAGACCATTAAAGAACTCCACAGAGCAAATAATGGAAGGGAAATTCTGAATCACTGCTGGTGAACTATTGATATTTCTCTAATGGAGTAAAAATATTGATGGACAAAAGTTCTAAGGCTCAATTCAAATTACACTTTCCTGAATTTAGGAGCTGTTTAACATAGAATAAGTAATCTGTTGTCTGTCAGACTTGGTCATGTCATATACACAAATGAAATAAAACTAATGACTTTCTACAGGGTTTCAAAATTTTCTGTAAAAATAACCATGAGTAATTAATGTTGGAGACCATTTAAATCCCGTAGAGATAAAGTATTTACCTCATGCTGACTCCTGATACTGGAATGCTTGAACAGAAATCAGCTGCTTGCAGCAAGCACTAAGTGCAAATAGTTTATTTAGCTATCACACCTCCTCACAGTCACCTGCTAAGGCAAGCAGAAGTCATTAAGTTTTGGCAGACTTTTACAGCTGATGACTCTTTATTCTTATCTTTTATACTGTTAGAATTGAGAGACTGCATCAAGTTAAACTACACCTGAAGGAAAAGAAACATACAGAGAGAAAAAACAGAAGATGTAAAAGCTAAAATGTTGATACAGTTGTGCATTGACATTTTAAGAAATCAGTCTTTCTGTTCTGTAGCAGTTCCCTGAAATACGACATAAAACTGAAAGTTCTAAGAACTAGCTCTTCTGCTATTATGTGGATAGCACCCTTTGTAAACTCATAGATGAGCATGATTTCCTGACCTGCTGAATTCAGACCTAGTATTTTTTTGAGTCAATAAAAGGATGTTAACAAGGAACTGTGAAGTCCAAATGTCTTTTTTAAAGGATTTTATCAAGACTATATGTTATGCCTGTTCTGCTGCTTACATGGATTTAGCCAAACTTTGGTTAAAAAAGACTGGGAGGTTGCTATGCCTTCAGGAATTCCCAAAAACCAAAATAAAGCAAAATAGGGCTACCAGAGTGTGATAATCTCAAAGTTGCCTCAGTTTTACTTTCATTCCTACATAAGTTCTTTAGCTGAAGAGTTTATTTAAGAGGGAAAGAAGACATACACCACCCAAGGAGAAGGGTGTGAAAAGCTGATCAAAGTATCCTGCTCCACTGCCATTTTGTAGCCCATGGCAGTATGGGATCCATTATCACTGCCTGAGGAACTCCACTCCTGATCAGCTGACAGTTTGACTTTGAGCCATTAACCACCACCCCATAAGATTGACAATTTATCCAGATACCCACCCATCTCTGGTCTATCTGTCCAGATTTTACCAGCTTACCTGTGACAAGGGTGTCATGGTAGACTGTGTCAAAAGCCTTGCTAAAATCAAGGCAAATGACATCCTCTGTTCTCAGCAAATAATTTCCTCATAGACAGCAACCACATTGGTCAAATGGGCTTACCCTTGATAAACTGAGGTTGGCTTTTCCCACTGACTTTCTTGTCTTTCACATCCTTCCAAAGGTACCTCTTCTTTGTTTTGCAATTGAGGACATAAATTGCTTTCCCAGATGTTGAACACTCAGGGCTCTGTATTATTATGGTACTTTTTGGCACATATGAAAGGAATTAATGACTTTATTGCATAATGCTCTAATATCATAACAAAATCAATTTACACTTAAAAAGTAGGATATATTACTGATTTGAAATGTAGTAAAATATATTAACTCTTTTATCAGAAGTTTATTTAGTAAATTTGTATTTTCCATCCTTACGGCTGAATTTGAAGATATGTTTCAGCCATATTTCTTTTTTAAACTATGAAAAATATAAAAAAAGTCTTATGAAGAGAATCCATTTTCTATAACATACTTTCAGACACTTACAGCAAGTCAAGTTTCAAAGAAATACTAAGAGAGCTGTTTGCAAGAATTACGCATTTCTAGTTCTTAATCAGTATTTAAAATTTTCCTTTATTTTTCGTTGACTTCTTGAGATGTGGCTTTGAGATGTTTGAGTATAGGATGTATTTTGATGATCCCTTAAAATTTTTGTACTTGCTTGGGAGCAGGGAAAGCTGAATGTCATTGCTCTGTCAAATGTAGGTGAGTGATGTTGCATTACGGTCAGTGGCTGCTTTGAGCCAGCGGGAGCAATAGATTGGTGAGATATATATTTTTCCAAGGCATAGAAACAGGAAAATAAAATAAAGAATGAAATTGCTATTAAAATTATGGAAGCATCATTCCCCTCCACTGCAAGTCAAAATGCTGACATTAACAATTTATTTCATCTCCTTGTGTCCCGGGGCCTTTACTATCCTCTTTTATAGCTCTAGAAACTATTACAAACCTTTATAGAACCAGGTTTTGAAATCTGTGCATGTGAGTTTCGAATCTTAAACGTGTGCCTTGACAGGAGAGAGCTTATAAAGTTCTACATTTGGGGGTTTTGTTGCTATTGTTGTGCCAGTAAAACACTGATTTGGGTCATTTTCTATGTGTGTTATTTTACATAAGTAAGACATGGTGAAGGGGAAGGAAACCATGAACTCTTGAATTGCAATTGTCAGTATCTATCTAAAAGTGCAATTAATGGTAATCTATCTCATCAGGGTCAGTGTTTTGGCAATAGCTGCAGAACCTATGCATTTTTATACCCTGCGCAGGTGTGTCTGTTGCTCGTGACCACCCTTTTTCTATGTAGTATTAACATATACCATGTATTGAGTATTTTGCAACTTGCTGATGTTTAAAAATCTAGTATCTTCTGTACTGCTTCTGAATAATAAATTTAAAAAGTTGATTATCTCGATTGTGTAAATTTCTAGCATTCTGCTAAAATATTACACTGGACCTCAGACTCCTTTGTCTTACATTCCCCAAACTTCATAAGCATAGGACTCATAGAAACATTTAAGTTGGAAAAGATGTTTAAGATCATCAAGTTGAACTGTTAACTCAGCACTGCCAGGTTGGCCACTGAACCATGTGTCCAAACAGCACATCTACACATCTTTAAAATATTTCCAGGAATGATGAGTCTACCACTTCCCTGGGTAGCCTGTTACAATGCTTGACAACTCTTTCTGTAAAGAAATTTTTCCTAATATCCAATCTAAACCTTCCCTGGCACAAGTTGAGGCCATTCCATCTTTCACTTGTTACTCAGGAGAAGAAACTCACCCCTACCTGGCTCCTTTCAGGCAGTGGTAGAGAACGACAAAGTCACCCCAAGCCTCCTTTTCTCCAGGCTAAACAACTCCAACTGCTTCTCATAAGACCTGTGCTCCAGACCCTTTATCAAGTTCATTGCTCTTCTAATGAGTAGAACTATAGTTTTCACAATTTAGTTAAAATTCTGAAAGAATTTCTCCCAGTATCATACCTTTCATTTAAAATTCTCTAATACTGCCATGTAAAAAGATAGGGGTTTTTTATTAATAGGCCAAATTAATTTAAAAAAAAAAAAAACTGAACTAATATCTTTCATTTTGAAAGATGAAATTGATATTAGCTGATGAAATAATTAAAGTACTATTAAATTCAGTGAATTTTCTCTTATTAACATTTTCCAAACTGACCTAAAACTGACAAAAAATACCACAATAATGTTATTTTCTGAAGACCCAGATGTAAAAAGTCAAAGTTGTTCAGGAAATACTTGAGTTTAGAGATACCTGATTTTAGAGACAAAAAGTCCCTAATGATTGATAACAAAATTCTAAATGCATTTTTTTTCAAGACTCTGATGGTCCTCTTCAAAAGCCATCTCAAATATTTTTGTCCTGGTGCTGAGCTGTGATTTAATGTAAAGCTCTGCTTTGTTGTTAATAATGGAAACAGGAGGCATGATTGTGTCAGGAGATGGCAAGGCTTTTCATAGTGAGGTTTTCTGTTTAAACGTTAATTCTTGTAGGTTTTCTTGCCTGTGTGGTGAGTCTCATGTTGATTCCCATTAATCCATAGCTTGCAGAAGCATAGCAAAGTTGAAAGGTGCTTTGAAGGTCTTCTAAGGTATAAGGTACTCTATCTAATAGCTTCTTGTATACTGTCTGAGTGAAAAATATATCAACACTTTAGCACACTCTTTAGCTTCATGTTTAAGATTGTGCATATTTGAAGTATATGTGATTTTGTAGCATGTTTTTTGTCGTGAGAATAAGCACATACCTGCCTGGCTAAATAAAAAACAACGTGAGAAAAGGAGTTTATTTTCAGTGAGTGACTGTTATCTCTGATGTGGCATGAAACAACTGTGTTCTGGGAAATAAAGCAATGTACATGGAAGAGCTAAAGGACAAAGAGATTATCTGTTAGACTGACCCAAGAGCTGCTATGCAAGGAAACTGCCAGCTTAGCAGAAGTTCATGAATACACATCACAGCCGTGCTGAGCTGAACCGTGTCCCTGGTCTTTCTGCCCATACTCAAACATGACAAGCAAGCAGAAGAGGAAGCAGCAGAGCAATTTATCCTTTGCTGTGCCTCTGAACGCTGTATAAGACAGAATCCCCTCTTTACTCTTAAAGTGATACAAAAAAATTCGAGACATTAGGCTGTATTCCTTGGATGGAATATTAAAAAAAACAGAACAGAAAAGGAACACCCGCTGTGAGTGACTACAGAGTCCTAGTTCAAAGTTGGTCTCCACATTAATGACATTTTTGCTCCACCTACTGGCAGGAAGGTTTGGAGATTTCTGAATTGCCATCAGGCACTTGCACCTCCTTCTGCAATTAGTCCTGTTGTCGTTAGAAGATTCAATTTCAATCTGCAGAAAAAAGAGAGGAAAAAATGTTGCTACATATTTCTAAAATTTGGGAGTGAGATAGAAATTTTAATTTTAAGGGAGAAATAAACATCATGGCTCAAAATTCAAAAACAGAGAAGTGTTCCACATGGTGAAGATGGCTGGTGCTCGTAATTTTGGAGGGTAAAACAAAGAACAAAACAACCCCCCAAAAATAAACACATTCTCTCTCCAAAATATTCTACAACTTGATACCTTAATATTGTAGGTGTTTATTGTTTTATTGTCTAAAATCTCTCTTGCTATGACAAAGCACAAAACTGTCCTTCTATTATCTTCCTATCTCACCTCATTGGCAGAAGGGAGCTGACAGTCATTCTGAAATTCTGGTTTGATAGCAGTGAGCATGTCTCAGTTCTCATTGCTCATTTTGCCACATTTCCTGATAACTGTGGGATGTCAAGTAAAATAGGACTTCTGAGTTTATTTGCACAGCTGTTGTGATAAGTTATGTTTGGTTTTAAGCCAGGAGGTTCTCAAAGGTTTACTCTGTTGTTTCTGAAGTTGTCAGCTTACTGCCTCTGTCTTTTTAGAATGACATCCAAACACATATGTTGGATGTATTGTTTCATTCTTATTCACTGGACTGAAGTTAATGAATAAGCTTCTTTGAGAATTACTGATCCAAGAGCTATAGATTTCACTTCTAATTGCAAGCTGAGGTCTTCATGAGGACACCATGCAGTAATATAGTGGCAATTCTTTAACAAGGATTATATGGTGAAGTTCATAACACTATACAAATCAGATTGGAGTTTTTCAAATGGGAAGAAAACCCATTTGAAAAGTCCATTACAAGCCCACTAGTAGCTGAGTTTTCATTGACAGTCTGTAGACACTTCTAGTTGCAGCAAGTACTATGCCTACTCTGTTTGGATCAGTGTATCTGAATTCATATGAAACCAGGCCCTGCTAATCAAACACAAAATTGCAGAACAGGTAAGGCTTGTAGGGATGCTTGGAGATTACCTAGACTCTTACTGAAGTAGGAATAGCTAGAGCAGGTTGCTCAAGGATGTGTCCAGTTGGGTTTTGAATATCATCAAAGATGGAGACTTCACAGCCTCTCTGAGGAACCTTTTGCAATGTTTCATCCCTTGCACCATAAAGAAGCTTTTTTACACAAACAAATTTGAGCACACGACAAGTTATGTTAGTACTTCATCATATGGATATCATAGTGAGGTACAAAGTGTACCCTCTACAGGACTGGGTCATGGTGACTAAAACCAAAAAAATAATTGGGCTGTCTAGCATAGGACTGGAGATAGAAGTCATATCCATGAGTCTGCAAATGGAATCAGAAAACACCATTATGCTTTTGTCCCACTCTCATTCAGTGAAGAAACTGTTCCTACACTCACACCCCTGGCTGTAGCTGCCTGTCTCTCTCTTTGGTTCTGTAGGCTCCCTCAGCTGAGCCTGTCCATGGTTCCACAAGTATAACTGCAGAGTTTCTGAACTATTCAGAGGCTAAACAAAGAATCAGCCAGACTATTGCCCTCAAGGTATAATGCAGAAGAAAAGGATAAGTACTATTCAGCAGTTTTAACAGGAATAGATACCTGCTCTTACAGTCATCAGTGCTCTGATTTCCTGCAGTGTGAAAATGTGTAAATTCCAGAAAACATATGGAATTTTGATACTGCTGAAAAAAGATGATATAAGCTATTTTTATTAATTAAACTTTTAGGTATTGAATTCTTATCAACTAGTTTCAGGGACTGGAGGCCAATATATTGAGACTAGGCCTAGGGAAAAGGACTTGGGATTGTTTGTGAATGAAAAGCTCAACATAACTCTGTAATGTGCTCTCACAACCTCAGAAAGCCAACCATACCCTGGGCTGCATCCAAAGCAGTGTGGGCAGCAGGGCCAGGGAGGGGATTCTGCTGCTCTGCTTTGTTTTGCTCTGCTCTGCTCTGCTCTGGTGAGACCCATCTGGAGTGCTGCATTCACCTCTGGGGCCACAGCACAAAATATATGTGGTCCTGTTGGAGTAAGTAAGAGGAGGGCCACAAAGTTGTCCAGAGGGATGGAACACCTTTCCTATGAAGACAGACTGAAAGTTGGGGCTGTTCAGTCTTGAGAAGGCTACAGGGAGACCTTAGAGCACCTTCCAGTTTGAAAACAGGGATTACAAGAAGGGTGGAGAAGGTGATATGGCTTTGAGAGGGCAAGGGGGCCTTGAGCTGAAGGAGGGTAAGTTTAGATTAGATGCAAAGAAGAATATTTTTACTGTGAGGGTGATAAAGCACTGGAAGACTGTGCCCAGAGGTTGTGGACTCCCCAGTGCTGGAGGTGTTCAATGCCATACTGGATTTGTCCCTGAGCAAACTGGTCTAGTGGAAAGTGTTCCTGGCCATGGCAGGGGTTAGGAGCTAGATGATATTTAAGGTCCCTTCCAGTCCAAACCATTCTATGGCTCTATGATTCTATGAGTCTATGACTCTATGATTCCATGAGTCTATGATTCTATAAACTGACTACAAACTGATTAGTACTGCCTGGTTTTGACATCCTTTGTACAATCTCCTTTAAGATATTAACTGCATATATCTAAAATCAGATGCTGTGTTCTTTCAGTAAAGATGGGCTCAAATGAATAATTATATGTCAACTCTAAGTCAGTTCCTGAATTTTTAGGGATATTCATCAGATAAATTGCCTTCTTATGTGTAACTGACCATACTAACAAATAACTATGTTACATCTGAAATTACTCGGACTTGGTGTTGCAGTATTAGCACTTTGAGTGGCTATGACAGAGCAGGAAATTCACATGTACAGATATGTATACACACATATACAAACATGTACATACATATACACACACAACAGAGAAAACCACGCTGCATTTTAAAGTTGCAATCTACTAATCCTAGTTGTAGAATAGAAAGTAATTATTGAGTTGCAGAAGTAAAAAAGAGTTAACGGCAAAACAAGAAGAGGTGTTTTCTCTCTCAGAAAGGGGAGAGAGACCTGCTGATGCTTAAGTAGTGACATTGATCAGGCGCAAATGTGTGACATAATACTGCAGCATTTTTCCTCTCTCTGTTCTTCCTTTGTTCTGCTTCTTGTAGGGGTTATGATGATCTTTTGTATCTTCTCAGTGGTAGGCTCTAATTCCTCTAAGCTGATGGGAATCTCAAAGAATAAGGACTAGTTACTTCTGATTCTGTTTTACATTTTCTGTTCTGGTGTTTGGCTTAATGCTGACATTTTTGCTATACATACCTATCACAAGAAAGAAAAGAAAAAAATATTTCAGCAAGCAGTAAAAAGATTTCCTGGGGATGGGCATCATTTCCCTCTCTTCTTAATTATGCATTTTGTATTTTCACTCTATAAGGAGTCAAATGTTATGCATGTTATGTTATGCAAGGTTGTGCATGCCAGATACATGGGTTTTGTTCTTTTTCTGTTGCCTAAAAACTGATCATCCAAGGTCTCAAGAATACATTCAACAAAAAATAATACTGCCTTTTTTGTGGTTGATGTTTATAGCCTTGAGGATCTCTGTTACCACCTGCATTCTTAAACCCTTTCTATCTTCTTGTGTTTGTTTCTTGAAGACCACTGTTACCTAACAAAGGTGACCATTCTGTGTAGTTAGAGAAGGAAGGGCCTGTAAGAAACAGGCTGAAGCCTCATTTTTTTTTCTGAAAAGGCATCTGTTATGATGTATGGCTTTTATACACACACATTGAAATACACCCATAAAACTATCAGCCTTTTCAGAACCTCAGAATCTTACCATTGCAATTAAGACAATTGAGATCTGACAAGAACATTAGTAGCATTAGCAGACCTCAGGAGATTTGACGAAACTGATTAGAATTGCAATAATAGATTTCTACTCTTTCAACTATTACGATATCACTGGAATGAATTTGAACACACATCTCAATGCTGTTATATCTATTCTGTTACGGTGGTGAAGTTTTCTTAGCAGAGCAATCCAACATGCTATGGAAAAGTACCTCCGTGAAAACTTGGGTGGTATTAAGGCTATACTTTTTTTCTCTTTTGTGTAGAAAAATGGTAGATTTGGACACCCAAAAATACTTTGTATTTGAAAATGAAGTACAAGTATATAAAATAATTGAAGGCTTTTTTAATTTTGACTGATTGGGGATATTTGAGGTCATGTGAAAGATTCCAGGAATATAGATTTTTTTTCTGCCAAGAATTTTAAGGTAACATCAAAAATACCAAGTCTGAATATCTTGGGCTGACATTAGATACAAGAGCAGTACTGATGTAGTAATACAGATAGTAACATTTTGGTTTTCTGAAGACTGATCAGGGTAAGGAGATATTTTTAGAATCTAAGAACAGCAGTAGGTAAAGAAACTGAAAAAATAGTGCTCTGGAATGCAAAAGAAGAGTGGAAAGAGCAAAGCAGTGATCCAGACAGAACCTTAAAAAGATCTTAAAACTGATAATGCAGGAGTAGAACAGAATTTATATATGAGCATGAAGAATTTTTAAACTCTTTTACTATGGCTAGATTTAGAGATCAAAAAATGGAATGAAGGACACCAGTCCCTCAACAGGGTAATTGATATTTAGATTTATAATCTCAATATGAAGTTCTTTAACCCTAATGTACTTATCATATTTTGGTATTATGTTCCATGTTTCAGTGGAGTGCAATCCAGCATAAGGAAACGTGGCTTTTAAAATCTGGAGTTATTGAAATTAATTCTTACATGAATTATGTAATCAATTTAAAATCTTATAAGTAGTGAAAATTTTGTGGTTAAGAACATTTTAATTGTCTAGAATTATTTTCATCAATTCCCAAGGTCTGTAACAATTTTGAAAAATTATTTAATAAAACCCCTATTTTCAAGAAATTCCTTATTCTTCAAGAATAAGGCTATTCAGTCTGTGTTTTATTCCTCCTGAAAAAAAAAATACCTTACTCTTTTTTTTTTTCTTCATTTTAACAGAAACTAGAAATACAGCTTTGGCATAGATTTTTATATTCTCTTTTAAGTTACAAGCAATTAATTTTCTGTTTCTCCATTTTCTTGTTTAACTGAGGTATTTTTCGAGAGGTTTACCAAAGTAGGCAATCCTTATGTAATAAATTTCTTTGGAGTAGTCTTAACTACCTTACCCTCACATAAAATTCTACTGAAGCTGAAGAAACTGTGCTGGCATAAAGAAGTAAAGCATCTTATTCACACTGTGTACTCTTGGCCAAGAATTTTATCTCTTCAAGCAACTCTCAGAGAGGAGGAAGGCAGGTTCAAACCTTATGAAGTGGCATGTGTTAATCTTCCCCAGTTAAAAACTGTATTACATTTTGATTGGCATGTACCTTAGAGCTTACAACTTCTTTTTTCTGCAGATGCTCTATTAAAAACCAATTAACTTTCAGTGTAATCAGGTATTTAACTTATCAGTTATGCAGTGCAAAATGTTGGGGGTGATAGCAATGACAAACAGGCTTACCAACTAATCAGCTGTCTAATTAATTTGAAAGTCTTTCATGTTTGATAAAAATTATGCATAATATGAACTGTTTTAAAGCCTGGGGATAAATATACCTGTAGAAAAGCCTTTGGGAAGTTTTGTCTTGAGATATGTTCAGAAGGCAGCTGAAAGATGCAAAGGTGTTGTGGTACAAAATATTCTCGTTTCTTTTTCTTATGTAACCTTCCTCAGATGTCAATAGAAAAATCTAGAAAGAAAATATTACTTAACTGAGGTTCATTAATAAACAACATTTTCAATTATGTCAAAACTGACATCATTCTAGGACAGACCTGCATCTGTAATTGGGCAATATTTAATTTCCTGAAAAATTCAGGGCAGATTAATACTCCTCTCCAGTTATTTTTAAACATGATAGACTTTTCATCCCAGACAAGGTCTGGATACCAGACATTACAGAATGCCTTGTGTGGGAAGAGATCAGGAACTACCCTGTGACAGTCAAGCCACGTCCAGCTGACTTGGTGACAGATAGAAACAATCCACTGTGCACTGAAATTTCAATATGATGAACACGTGGCGATGTCGCTGTTGAGCCGCTAGCAGAGAGAAGAATCCAGTTCTCAGTGGCAAGAAGGAAAAGGCCTTTATTGTTTTGATTTCATCATATATATAGAGTTTTCAAAGGTCACCCAGATTGGTCAGTCAGAAACCTCCCCCTAGGCCTGATTGGCCAGGTCTGCACCGTCCAAGTCTTGGGACACTGTTTTTAATAACATCCAAACCTTATCTTTATTTATAAAACACAAAAGGATTTGTCATGGGAAAGACCTGTGCTAGCCACATGGCACCATTGTTCAAACATCATTAAGAAATAACAGTAGATGTGGGGAGTAGAAAACTTGAAAAGAAAGATGAGGCAGGAGGAGGAGGAGGCACAGGAGAAAAAAAGGAGATACACAAGGAGATGTGAAGAGCACATTTTGCAGAATCCAGAGAAGAAAGTGCAGGATACATAGGGAAGACACTGCCAGGAGTGCAGCTGGAAAAAAAACTCTTGAAAGGGGATGATCCATGCTGGAGAAGGACTGAGAACTGCAAAAGCCCTGAAGGACTGAACAGCAGGGAGAACCTTGAGGTACCGCAGGCTATGGTGGAGCCAACTGCTGAAAACTTTGGGGATGGTGACTAGAAAAGGGCCAGGAGGGGTGTTGGCATGAAGTTGAGCCCATGAGGCCAGGAGTAAAGCTGTTACCAAAGCTTATACCTGTGTCTGCATAATTGCATAAGTTTTGTTCCTCAATACCTGATCCAATGATTGAGAATTGGGTTTAAGTCATATGAAGTTAAAAATCCCCTGGTCAAGATTGCTTTGCTCATGAAGGTGCTAGAAATAGAAATGTAACCTAACTTCAAATATTTTTTTAAATTAAGTTCAAATTTTTTTTTTGTACGCTAACTAAAATTAATTCAATTACCAACATTTCTTTAGACATACTCATTTATTGTGGCTGTACTGTCTAAGCACTGTGGACTAATTATGGCTTCTGAAAGTTTATTTTTTTAATTATTTTTTCTCTGTTATGACGGTGCAAGAATTTCAGGTTGATACCTGTACATGAATAGTTATATCTAGTGGAAAGTTTGAACATACATTTCTCAACTTGAATGTTTCTGGCATGCCCTGGAGACCAGAACTACAGTCTGGGTGACTTGACTGTCTAAAAAGTGCATTAAGAATGCGATACTTTGAGAGTGCAAACACAAGTCAGACAAGAGAAGCAGACAACATTATCCTCATCTGTCAGTCCAGCCCTTCTTTAGGTTGCCTCTCTCAGAGGTTGACTAGATAACTAAACTGCACAATAATCACTACTTTCAGTTTTACTTTGCTTCCATGGCTATTAAAAGAAACTGTTGGAGATTTTTAGAATGCCTTAGCAGAGAAAGAGAATAGTGGTAATGTAGTTACAGGCTAAGTTTACCAGCAAGTGTGGATATGGATCATAAGCTACTGCTGTAAAGACAGCATTTCACAGAGAAGGAAGGGTGGTTTAAAGATTAGCTGGGAGTACGGCAGCTTTCCTTATGCCTTAAACTTACCTGTGAGTCATTCCTTATTTCAGAAAGGGATCTGAACCAAATACTAGACTACAGAGAAAGGTGCCTACAGCTAGCCACTGGGAAATGTAATTATGGATCACTGAAAAATTTCCAGCTGCTCTAGTTATAAAGAATGATCTCAGGTATCTACAGTAAAATAAAAGTGCTGCTGTCAGGCTATTGAGATAAATTAAATGACATGGGTATGTCTGTTTTGAAGGATTTTAACGTGCAGCTTTTTTTTCAAATGTGTTTTTCAAGGGACTCTTTCTCAGTTCATACTTTATAAAAAATTCAAAGCTTACTAATGAGGACTGGAACATAACTTTGTTGAGATACTCAGATAAGAAAGAGGTTTTCACTTTTCTTTTTGTTCCTGGGAATACACACACTTCTTTGTAACATTAAGCAAATTAAAGAAAAAAGGTTTCTCTCTGCATATCCCTCCAGCCTGCAGAGTTATATGAGAACTAAAAAAAACCCTGCAAAGATTACTTACATTACAAATACAACCATTCTTTGGACCATGATATACAAGACTTTACGCCTAAACATATCTACACCCAAGAACATACATCTCCTCTCCAGGGACAGTTTTCTCTTGTACTGCTATTGGTGATTGGATTCAGCAGGCTCCTTATGGAGCTGTGCTCTCTGTGCCGCAGGGAGGTCTGGCAATCCTGACACTTTCAGTGCTGCTTTTGATCTTCTCTAACAGGATCCTCTCTGCACCACTGCTTTTCTTTATTCCTGGGCCTTTCCACACACAAAAATGAACACTTGGATTACAGGCATATTTCTAGGCAGACTTTTGGTTGTTTATATGCAATTTTTGGCTGTTTCTTGGTGACGTCTTCCCATCTTAGTTTAAATAGTCAATTCTACATCATTCAGTCTCACTGCTCCATTTGGCACCTCATTTCCATGTGACAGCATGAGAACTTCCCCGCTTCTATCATCAGGAAAGTTCTGTCTTTGATTTTGCACCAATCTGGACATCACAACCCACAGCAAGTAAAAGAGCAAGCATCCAAGTGTTCCTAGGTTGAGGCACCACTTGGCAAGGGCTTTTCAGGAAGCACTTTTGAATCTGAGGACCTCAGTTAATTCTAAATCTTGCACTGGCCATCTATCTGTAGGTCATCTAGTTCTTAATGTTTGTTATAGTACTGATGACTTGAGAAATTCTTACCAGCCCCCATTTGCTGTAACTTAGAGGTACATAATAAAATAGTTCAGAGTATTTTAGTCTGAATAAACATGACAGATTAAGTGTAACAACTTGTTAGAAACCTCTAATCAATTTCTAAAGGTATAGAATTATATCTTCTAAGTCCTAATGTACCCACATGCTGCTCAAGGAAGTCGCTTCTGTTCATTTCAGTGAATATAAAAATATCTTTTATGTTTATTTTAATATTTATCACAGTATACTTAATATTCATTGGAGATTTTAGGGAGCTAGAAAAATGTGATGTAATCCTTTTTTTGCTATACATAATGAGTCTATTCGTATGGATGTGGAGAACAAGCTTTTATACCTGAATTTGACTGGAAATTATGCTGCCCAGCCAAAATCTCACTCAATGGAAGAATATAAACCTAGTAGGTTTAGAAAAGGCACAAAACTAACAGACAGCTTTCTGGTTTCGTCCCAGAGAAAGCAGATCATGTATGCAGGAGCAAGTTGGATAAGAGTTCTGACAGAACCTCTGTTGACATTTTGTGAGGATGTTTTAAAAGCTTCAGGAGAAGATAATCAAGCAACACCAAATTAGTTTTCTTGTTTAAAAAGCATTGAATTTAACAAGAGAAAAGTACAATTATAATTTAATGCTTCTCAAACTGTTTAAGGCATGTGCTACACCAAAACCTCTCAAATGCAAAGTTGAAATAAGCATATTTTAATGCAAGAAATTTTGAAATGCTTTGGGCAACCCTTCACTAGTCATTAGCTTAAATACTTAAAGAAAATCCTATTAACAATATAATCTTTATTTTTATTCAAGGGAAAAATTTAAATTTGTATTTGATTACCATAACAGGAATAAATTCAGTGAATATAATTGACCTCGTCTACTAAAATTTATCTTTATAGATATATTATGGAGGAGAAAAAAATCAATTTGCAATGTAATTTCCAGATGTACTTATTTTCTTTACGTTTCTTCTTTAGCCTTTTTGTCACAAACAAAAAAGCTTCTGTTGAGTAGAAGACTTAGCCCTTTTCTCTCACTGACAAAATGGGCTGGCATGAATCTTTCAGGTTTGCCAAAAGAGATGCTGGGATTCTACTTGGCTGCCTTAACTAATCTCTTTCCTGAGAAGTTTCTTCCAATTCACCAGACCTGCATTATAGAGGTCAAAACTTCTCAATGACATAAACATTGTGACTGAGTGCAAACTCCGCAAGCTTGCAGATTACCCTGAGTTGAGAATGCAATTGATATGCTGGAGGAGCAGGATGCTATCCAGAGGGAACTTGAAAGACTTGAGGAGTGAATGCTTGGGAACCTCATGCAGTATAAAAACTGGGCCAGGGCAATCACCAGTATGAACAGAGCCTGTGGGAGGAAGGGATTAACAACAACCCTGCAAGGGATGTGGGGATGAAAAATTGAACATGAGCCAGCAATGCGCCCTGGCAGCCTAGAAAGGCAGTTGTATCCTGAGGTGCATAAAATGAAGCGTCAACAGCAGGTTATAGAAGGTGATTCTCCCCCTTCTAGTCTGCCCTTGTCACACTTCACCCTGAGTACTGCACTCATTTCTGGAGTCCAGTTCTGGGTACGAGAAAGACATGGGCTTGTTAGAGCTGGTCTGGAGGAGGGTCAGGAAAATGGATGGAACCCCTCTCCTACAAAGACAGGCTGATATACTCTGTGTTTTTCAGCCTGGGTAAGAGAAGCACTGAGGAGAAGTTATTGTGGCCTCTTATGTATAAAAGGGGGTTTATAAAAAAGATGGGGTGACATTTTACAAAGGCCTGTACAGATAGGATAAGGGACACTTATTTTAAACTAAGAGAGGGCATATTTAGATTTGATATAAGCAATAAATATTTTACTGTGAGGATGTGAGGCACTGGAACAGATTGTCCTGAGAAGATGTGGATGACACATCCCTGGAGGTGTTCAAGGCAAGGCTGGAAGGAGCTTTGAGCAACCTGGTCTAGTGGAAGGTGTTTCTGCCTGTGGCAGTGAGATTGCAATTAGATGATCTGTAAAGTCTTTTCCAACTCAAACCATTCTATGATTCATTCTGGGATTTTTTCTTCATCTTTATAAAATTTAAATGTTTGCACATTAGAGTTCTTAATTTCTAATAGATCAAGAGTGCAGTTACAACTAACTAAACTGAAATTGTTGCTGCTCACTAGCATTGTTCTAATTTTAATCTGTAGCGCACTACAACTTGCCAAAGTAAGTGTAGGGAAATACAGAAATTGAAATAAATGTGTAATATCAAGCATATTTTATGCATAAATATTCTAGAATGAAATTTAGACTTATATTTCTGTCATTAGTTTGTACATAATATTATTGAAATTGAGCAATGCTTATACTCCTCTGTCGTGGGTTTGAGACAGGACCCTGCCAGGAGGATGCACGAAAAAGGGCAAACAGGCTTCAAGCTTAAAGTTGCAAAAGGTGATTTAATTACCTAACAGAATTGGAGGATAAATGCAAAGCAAAAATAAACTTTTCATACATCATTTTGTTCACTCCCCCCTCCCTCTTACGAACCTATAGTATTCACCCCCTTTCCTCCTTTACAATCCACAAGCCAGGTGGGGGGGGGGCAGGGTTTGGGGTCTCTTTTCAGTCCACAGAGCAGATTCTCAAATTTATTCATCACTACAATTCTTCTACTACAAATACTCTTCATCTCTACTTGTTTCTCTCTCTCTCTCTCTCCAGACAGTTTTCTGCTCTCACCTCCACCCTCTTAAGAAGCAGTCTCTGCACTCACCACCCCCCCCTTTCCCTCTTTCCAAACCAGCAGCACAGACAGGGGCAGGTTGAGGGGTCCTCTGGTCAGTCCAATCAGGAAAAGAGGTTCTCTACTTAGCCAGGGGTCCTTCCCACGAGAGACAGTCCTCTGAGAACTTCTTTGGCGTGGGTCCAATCTCACGAGCAACATCCCGCCCGAAATTCTGCTGCAACATGAGTTCTTTTTGTCCATAAGGTGCTGTGCAGACTCTCCTGAGCTGAGGCCAGGCTGCTTCCATGCCAGCAGCAAGGCCTTTCTCTCCCAGTCAAGGCCTTTGCAGTTTTAACTCTTAAATGAGACTCCCACTGGTTCACAGTCTTTTCCAGGCATCCACCTGCCCTTCTGGCGTGGGCTGTGGGCAGAATTTCTGCACTCCTGTGGACTCCATGGGCTGCAGGGGGACCTCCTGCCCCCCATGGCCTTCACTGTGGCTCGCAGAGGGTTTTCAGCTCCAACACTGGAGCACCTCCTCCCCCACCTTCTTCACTGACCTTGGCAATCTCCATGCTGTTCTCCCTCTACATATTTTCACCTCCACCTCCTCCTCCTCCAACTACAAAGAAGTGAAAGAAGTGCGCGCCTGGTTTGTTTTGAATTTTTCTTAAATATGTTTTCACAGAGGCATAACCAGCACCTCCAATAGGCCCAAACTTGGCCAGCAGCATGTCCATCACCTTCAGAGCCATCAGAGATTGGCTCTGCTGGACTTGATGTAAAAACTTCCAGAACTTGCACTCAGGACACACAGGAGCCATCTTTGTGCCACACCCCACCCCTCAGACACCTCCCCAGGCCTACTAGAACAGCTTCTGAGGGGTCCAAATTTCTCCTAGATGTTAAAAACCCTTCACTGATGTTTTGGGCCAATCAAAACCACCACAGCTCTTATTCATGTTATTCAGATTTCTAATCTAGAAACATCTTGAGATTTCGTGCAAAAAATGTGTATTTGTTCTGTTTATTCAGGCATATGATGAAGCATTAAGATGAAAACTATGTTCTCTCTTCACTGTATTCAATAGAACATGTGACTTTCAGCTTTATGCTCAGACTAGTAATTAATTCCCAGATCCTTTGACTTGACTGAAATCAGCAGAGAGATGGAGGAGCAGTGAATATAATCAATAATGTATGTCTCTACAGGTTCTTAAACAGAATCATCATATAAATACACTCAACCACACTGAATGAACCACAAACTATATTTCTGTGCTACAAGGTGGGAGCCCTAAAACAATATAGTTGCTTAGATTCAAAGATTCAGGGATAGTCCTATCACTGTAGCAGGGATTAAGAAATAAAATGGTTTAAAAATATCCTTTACTTACTCCATATGCTTAGGCTGTGCTTTTCTGAAGTAAAGTTCTGTATTTAAGTTTTGTATATATTTTATGAAAATTTGCACTGAATAATAGTGTACTAGAGCAGCGGAATGAGATTTCTTTTCCTAAGATACTAGTAGAAAAAATGCAGGGAGAGCGAATGCTACTTGATGTGAGTATGTTTTCAAAATACCTGTCACCACTAATTGGCAATTCCACTGCTTGCTCAGGAAAAACTGTATGAGCATCTCAACCTGTTGATTAAGAAATCTTCTGGGTGTCTTGATTTAGATGGGTAGAGGAATTGGATGTGGAGGGGGATGGAATGAATTGTCTGCCACACAGCCTGCCAAATTAAACTCAGTTCTGATTATCATCAAGAATAAAAATGCACATATGTTATCTAATTCTTCTTTAAAATACATCCTCTTATTTAGGTATAGCTCTTGCTGCCTAGCACATGTTTGCACTTCTAAGTACCAGACATGATAAAATTATCCTAAAATGACAATTTAAAAAAAAACCAAAAAAAACTACCCCTTGAAAAATTTAAAATATTTAACTTAAATTTATGAATCAGAACAGGTTTGAAAGTAGTTCCGATTGGTGTTCCTGAAAATAAAGTATTTGGTTAATTTTTTTAGGTTCATTTCTATGGATTTTCCAGTTATCAGTATCTTCAGGTTTTACAGATGTGGCACAGGATGAATGCAAACTGTTACTGCTGCATGTGACGGCGAAAGGAGATTTGCTATGCTGCAGCATCTTTAAGCAGCATGTGGAAGAGAAAGTAATGGATTGTTCACTCTAAAACAATGCCTCCTTATGGAAGATACATTCCTCCCACTAAGTGGTGGTAGCTCCTGCCATGCCTCTGGCATATGAAAAAGAACTGGCAGGAAGCAATTGCAGACTGTGCAATTGGGCTGCTGGAAAATTCATTTTTCTGTGAGATGGTAAATCCTCAGATCAACAGTGATGTTTCAAAGACTATAATTTATCAGCTTCAGGAAGGTCTACAGAGGGTGAGGAGGAAAGAAAGAAAGCACTAAGGAATTTTAGGAGGTTGCTTGTATTGCTTTATAGAGCAGAACCTCTGCCATCAAGTCTTTTCAGACTTTTGTTCTAGGCTGCCTCAATTTTAAAGCTAATTATAAGACATGGTTCTATGCATTATGAAAGTAAATTGAGAGAAAACAGACCAATTCATTTCAAAGTGTTTCTTACCTCTGTGTATGAAACAAAAAGTTCCTGTAGCAGAGTGTAATTTTTTTCTATGTGAGATTTAGCTGCAGCCTGAAGAAAATCAAAGATTGGGATAAATCCAGTTATTGGAAGACGGAAAGAAAAGCAATGGAGGAAGCAGTGAAAAAACAATAGATTACAGAATGATTGAGTTTGGAAAGGATCTCTTGAGGTCATCTGGACCAACTTCCCTGCTCAAGTAGGGGCAACTTTGGCAGATTGAATATCTTCCAGTATCTCTACCTGTTCTCTGGGAATCTCATGCCTGTCCTCACCACTTTCACAGCATAACTGTTTTCCTGTGTTTAGATGAAATGCCCTGTATTTCTGTTTGTGCCCATTGACTCTTGTGTGCTACTGCACACCACCAAGAAGAGTCTGTCTCTCTCATCTTCATTCCCTCAAAAGCAGGTATTTCAATACATTAAGACCCCTCCTGAGCATCTGCTTTTCCAGGCTAAAGTGTGACAGCTCTCTTAGACCTTCCTCACATGACAAATGCTCCAATCTCTCATCTTCTCTGTGCATCTTTTTCATGTTCCCTCCAGAAAGTTCTTATCTTTCCTGTGTGAGAAAACTAGGTATGTCTAAAGCTAAATCAGGAAACATTTGTCAGAGAGGGAAGGTTATTTTAAATTGACTGCAGGTTATATTGGTGAAATTTTGTACATAAACACCTTTTAAATATTACATTACATGAATATTGAATGTAAATTTCCAGGATTAAATGTAATTTTTACATAGAATTTATAGATGTTTTTGAAAGTGGGAATTTCAAGGTCACAACTTTTCTTTTGTTCTGTCAAATAAGAAAAATACAAGGAAAGTTACCAAGTATTGAAGACTTAATTCCCGTTGATTCCAAGAATTTTTGTATATTATGTGAAACTCTACATAATACCTTTAGGCTTTTTCTCACAAGAGATAATGAATGACGTGTATCTTTCCTGAACAGATAAGCTCAAAATGAAAATCCAGCACAGCCTTAAACCATGAGTATGTTCTGGTTTATGTATGGAGATTCTGCTAGCAGAAGAGTTTTTGCTGTTACGTTTTTGGGGATTTTTGTGTGTGGGAGTGTTTGCAATCTAGGGAAAAAAACAACTTTTGTCAGCAAAGGTTGGGATCAAAACCATAAAGTGAGAAATTTCTATATAATTGTTTTGTTAGCTGCTTCCAAAAAGTTGTCTGATTTTGGAGAAGTAACTTTAAGGAATAGTGAGATAATGTAAATGGAGGGGGTTTTTTTAAGATCAGGACATTTCTCTATTTTTATCATCTACATAGCTATGTAAGTGACCTTTGTTCTGTGACATTTGTCACCTACTCATCACACCACACTCATGATTTCTGATTATTAATGTATTCTGAGTAGGACTAAAATATGAGCTGGAAGTTCCCATGTTGTAGAAGAACAAACAAACTTATTTAAACTGATTAATTTCTTAATGATAATGAATAAAACTTCTTGGGTGAGTAGATTAATAAATAACTAGTGATCTGATTTCAGACTGAACTCTGCGTGGACAGAAATTAAGGCAAAAAGATAAAGTTTTCCCTACCGGGTTATCGTTTTGAATATTCAGACTGTAGGTACTCAGACATGAACTCTGTGGTAGGAAGGCTTTCATATCTGTACAGGACCTGGCTTGGATGGAGTCAATCCATATGGTGATGAGTTTTGTATCTGTGACTAAAACTATGCTGATAGTACACCAATGTTTTCAATATTGCTGAACAATGCTTGTTAGCATACTAGTAGTAGAGAGAATTACTCGGTTAGAGTAAGAATCATTAAAAAATAGCATTCATAAGAACACTTATGATGGAATGAAGAAGTCATAGTGTAGACCCCAAGCTTCAGATCTCTTAAGGTCTGCTGATGTGTTTGTTCTCTCAAACACAGCACTTCAGTGGGGCCTAAACTTGTCATGTGTTTCCATAATTCCTTTCTCCAAAAAGGTGGAAAAAGTTAGGTGGGGATATTTTTCAAATCTCACAGAAAAGTAGTGGAAAGCTTCAAGGTATTCAGGATATATGCATTCATATACACACAGAGTTAGAGATAAATACGCATATGTGTTTATATTTAATAAATATATACCCACATTGTATAATAATAGATCTCTATACAATTATAAATATACGTCTGTGACATAATAATATATGATATATAAAATAAATATATAACTCCAGAGAGTACAGCTGCTGGTTTAAACAATCTTTCTTTTCTCATTTGGCAGAGTTAATGAATGGAAGGTGTTACATTTGGACCAGTAATATTTTCTAATTCTGTTTAAAAGTGTTTCTCAAATTGATCTTTTTCAATAAACACCTTCTTTTCCCCTGTGTGTAAGCTCCTTAAGAAAAAAAATTAAAATCCTATGCCTTTTTCCTTTTACCTATTCTAAATCAGTGAATAATGTGGTGAGAATAAGTCAAAGTTTGGAACACTTTCTCCTACACCATGTTTTTTCCCTGATTTTTCTTTTTGTCTGCTTCATAACACTGTCCCTTCAATATGGGAAAAGCTATGAAAGGTAATATTTTTTGAGCATAAGAAGCAGAGGAAAAAAGTTGAAAAGTTAGTTCAACTATTGCTGTTAGTAAGTGTGAACCATAGTATTGTCTAAAAATCAAAAAACATGCAGTTATTTGAAATTCAAAGTAAAACTCACCTATCTTATATGCTGAAACCTGTTTTCTAGGTCTTCTCAGCCCACATATTTTGACCAAATCAATTTTGGACACTTTCTTTGCCTCCAGACATTTTCTTTGCCACATGAATAACACGAAAATTGGGGTTTTTTTCTTCATTAAAATTGCTGAACAAGTAGCTTCTTCAGAGACACTAAGCAAGGACTACTACAGACATACAGCTTACAGATAGCCTTAAATTTTTAAAAGAAAAATATAACTTTTTATAGTTAGAAGACTAAAACTGCATTCAGAATACTCCATTTGCTTGAAGTCTGTTCGAAAATGCAGGGTATTAGTTGTTTTCAGCAATTTTCTCAGAAGGCTGTTTGTTTCTCCTTTGAAATAAAAACTTGTGTCATTGATTGAATATCTAAAAGGAGATGCAGTATTTTCCAGCCTGCTCCATTTAATGTGGTCTGAAAATGCCATCTTCAAAATCCTCCAACTATTCAAAACTTTAACAATACATTTTCAGAGCACTTTTCCCATTCCATATCCCATTTTAATGGCAAGTTCAATGTTGTGAAATATGATGACATTAAACAAAAGGGAAGTTGATTGCAAATGCAAAGACTCCATGATTTCATGGAATTTAGTAAAGACACGTATATTTTACAATGAAACAATGTGGGTTTTAGAGTTGCCAGATGTAGGTAAAAGTTCTGCTTTTCCTTCCTTTTTCTGTTTTATTATAATTAGATTCCAAATACAATGCTGAGGTTCATTTTGAAAATATAAGGTTGCATTATCACCTCTTGGGTACTCCATGACTTGCAAAAACTATGTGATCTTAAGATGACTTCAGATTCAGTTTAAAATAAGTTAATTTCCACATTGTAAAATTCTGTTTAACAGAAATTTGCTTATCCTTGCACAATCAGTGTTCTTTTCTTTTCAGGCTATGAGGTAAAAGTGCATTGCCCTCCTAGTACAGGGTGAAAAATTGACCACAGTTGAGTTCTGTGATGCCTATGAAAAAGCAGGGGACTGTCTTTTTTCATCAGTCCTGTTTTCAAAGCTGAATGATTACAGCCTGTTTCTTCAGTCTTAAAGAAGAAGCCATTTCCTATAATTGATACTTGTCACAGGCTTTTTTTCTAATTTCAGCTAGTTCTATTGCACTCTTTCTGTGATGTCAATATGAACTGGGCACAAACACTAGCATTGCATAGGCTCATGCAGTAACAGAATGAAGTTTCCCTTTTGTCCTTATGACTTTCCTCTTAATTACTGTATTTTTCTGGATGTGTTGGGACCTTTTGACAAAAAATTAACAACAGACCATATAACCTCAAATCTGTTTGAGTTGTTATGGTCAGCTCACCTTTTGTCTGTGGCACACATAATAATATTTTCTGTTATTTTGCTGCCCAGCCACTGAATAAAATCAGCTTATCCCAACAGCTGACCAAGTATTCTTTTGCTGTTATCAGTATTTGCAAAAAGCTTTTAGACTTTAGGCTTCAATTTCCATTACCTCAGTGACAGATTCATATTTTTTTGGCAGAACTGACTTAGCTCTTGCTTTATGGGAAGAGCATATTGCTATAAATTATCATAGATTTATACATCTACTAATTATCTACTATATAGTTAGGGCACCCAATGTAACGTATTCTGGCTCCACGTATTATCTTTTCTGAGTTGAGGAAATAGCCACATAGAAAATTTTTGATGGATTCTTATTTAAATGGTCATATGAAACATATTTAGAATAGCTAAATTACAAATAAAGGCTACAAAGGAAAGTTCCTCAGTTAGAAAAAAAAATACTAAGTTTTGAATGTCATAAAAACTATGAAACAAAAGCCTCTGAGGGACAGAAATGTTCTTGGAAGAAAAACAAAGCCTATGTTAGTTCAAAGAGCATTTTTTTCCTTCTACTCAAAATGGAACATTTCCTTTTTGGACATCTATAATACAGTCCAAGGAAAAAAAGAGGTTAAGCTACAAAATTTTTAAACGAGATGCTCAAATCCCAACTTGGTAAAATACAGCAGAATAAGAATCCACAGTTCAAATCCTGTGGAGTCTTCAAATCTGTGGAGTCATCTGTTTATCTAGAGAGAGCAAAGCTTAGTCACATGATAGGTACTGAGCACCTTTTGTTCACAGAAATCTTCAGGCTGGCGTGTACATTTTCTAGAATGGATTATTTGTGTTGGACCAAACCCTTATTTTTAGACAATGACTGTTTATGACTGGGAACCTTAAGCTATTTGAGAATATATTATATCTTTTATTTTAAATATTGATGTCTAAATTCAAAGAACTAAATCTTGGCTAAGTACATAATAAATATAGAGAGATATAACAGAAATTATATTCCAGAAAACCCTACTATACTCTGTGAAACATTCCACGCTCCTGACAAAATTTTGTGTTTGTTTAGGTCTGCAATTCTGGCTTTTTTGTTGAAGTTCTCAATACTTCCAGGTTTCAAACATTACAGTGTACACTCTGATTGCCCTTGAAAATCAGTCTGGAATTCAATTTACTGGGGTCATTTTATTTCCCACCAGGCAAAAAAACAGAGTGTTCTTTCCTATTAGGTTTTTTTGGGGTAGTATATCCAGTGGTTTTGAAAACATTCTCATTGCAGCCACAATTTTCCTCAACACAGAACATCAAAATAACACATAAAAGTCCTCTATGGATACCCAAAGCTAGAGAAGTAAGTCTGAGCAAGATTATTCAGTATTTGTCTCATTAATGTTTTATCCCTTTGCCATTGTTATAATTTCCACAATTGTACCCCAGACTTTAAAAAGAAGCATTTATCTGCTTTAATCTAAAGAAAAATGAAATTATGATTTAGGCATCAGCGTTGCAGCCACTGCTACATGTGCATACATGTATAACCTAACATGTAAGCAATTTACACTAAGGACATATAAATACTTACACGATATACCTAATGCAAATTTATATACTAAAGCTACATTTTCAAAGAAAAGAGATTTTCCATAGAGAAAAATCTCAGTTATTATTCTAAAAGAGCCCCCAAAGGTAACAATTTACACCAAGAATCTCAAATCTTCCTCCTACTTTTAAGCATATAATTTTTATAAAGCAAAATAAGCCTGAGAATAATTTGCTGTATGAGCATTGTAGGATGAAATTATATACAGAGGGATCAGAGGAATATGCAAAGGAAGGGGTGAAGGTGCTTTGGACAGTAAAGCATTTGGGAGAGAGAGGGATAAGGACATAGAAAGGGATGGTCATGTAAAAATGACAAATTTTAGAAAAGCAGCCCTACCTCAAACAAGTGTTGTTTATAGACTAAAAAGACTGCATCTGTTACCTGTATTTGCAGAGCAAAGAAATCAGGCAAAATAAAAAAAATCTAGAAAAATGAATAAACCTTATTTATCTGGCTCATTTTTTAAATTGGTCAGACAGCTACCTTTCTCTTTATTGAAATAACATTTTACTATTTTAAGCTATAATTTTTCTTGCCAGTCCCATTGTAAACAATTTTTGACCTGAACAATTATAGGTGCCAGAGAAGGTGTTTTCAAAAGTTCCATAAATTATGACATCAATTTGAAAACTCTCTTTTTTCCCATTTTTATTTTGCAGTTCACTGTGCAAAAGGAAAATGTATTCTTAGCACATAATATATTTTGTTCTTGTAATTGTGTTTCATTATTTTATTTATTTATTTTTAAATTAAAAAATTATTTCATCCCAGTAGGATTTGTTTTACTCGTGTAAGAAAAAATTTGTTTGGAGAGTTCTCTTCTAGACATCTGATGAACATTTTTTAAAACAAAACAATGTCTTTCTGTGTGAATAAAGGTCTTGGAAACATGCTTTCCCTGTTTCCCAGATAACTTTCACAGACTTTACATTATTTAATGTATATTATTTAGTCATTATTAATGGAAATTATGAATGGAACTCTCATTAATCACCTTCTATACTCCGTTATATGTTTTCCAGACCACAGGTCTGTTTTCTCAGCTCCAATCTTTTTCTGAGAACTCAAAAATCTAAACAAAATAGCGAATTTGTCAAGAAATGTCTGAACAGTTTGATTGAGTGTCAGGTTTCTCAGACTGCCTTATACAGACAGAGACTGTATTTTTCAAATGCAGCTGTGCCTCCCTTAACTAATGCAAACTGTTGGAGCTAAGTGTTCTTGCCTCCAATATCCACAGTATTATGGAGATTTTACCTCATATATGTTTTTCAGGTATTGTAAGATTCGTGTCTTGCACCACTACTATACATAATTTTCTGTGGTAACATCACTTCAGAATTGCAGATTTCCTGAAAATAAATTGTCAGAAATTCATTTCAGGATACATCAAAGGTATTTTTAAATTAAAAACTAAGGCAGAAAGTGTCAGTTCCTAAAGGTAAGTCCCTCAATCAACAAATTAGTTTTTAAGTTTGCAATTTGAAATAAAAATTCTCATTAAATACTCTGTCTCTGACTTGACAACTTAATGGAAAACAGACATAACAAAGAAGCAGGTGTGAGTTAGCAGAAAATAAAACAGTTGCATTTCTAAGTGTCTCTCTCAAACAACAAAAGTGTCTTTAATGCAATCAAATACTGCATTTCGCTTTGTGTTTCTCAAATGAATATGCCTATTTGGCCTTTGACTTAGTCAGGCTAACACTTCAGGGAGAATTGAATTGGTGGCTTTTCATTTAGATGACAGAATCACAGAGAGCCATGGGAGAAGACAATAATAGATTTTTGTTATATTTTACCTTAAAATGGTGCTTTGTTGTCCAGCACCATCAGTCATACATTATTATAATTTGCTCAAGCAGATCTGAGTTAATCTAATACTAGCATTATTCTATTCCTGATCAGCCAACTAAAGAATCCTGTAACTAACACTTTATCTTAAATCACAGGAAATGGGAGTATATTTTATCTACTTCTTCCCTTCCTCCAGAGCAAATTTCATTTTATACCTATTGCCTCAAACCTAATTATTTTCTCCACTACTATCTCCCATCAAATTTTCAGTCTTTGCACTACTAAAATAAGTGGGACTACTTAAATTGTTTGGCAGGCAGTAGAGTCTGCCAGTGTAACCATAATACAGTGACAAGTAATGGCACTCTTTTCTTTTGTCACATCTCAACAAGTAGTTCAGTATAACTGAAAATCTGGATGGGATGCTCAGTGCTCTTGCTTAATTCTTTTTAAGTGTTTTCATCCATCTTTACTCTGAAACATTTGAAAAACTAATGAGAAAACCATTTTTGTCCATCTTTCAGCTTCCAGTTAAGGAGTGTTGACCAAATCTATTTTATTTTACTGTATTTTATATAAGAGTGGAGCATCTCAATGCTTCTAAATGGATGGCAGTGTAGGGATTGTGCCTGTTTGGGTTTTTGGCCAAAATATTTATGGAAGTCTGTTCATAACTATGAGAGGGAATGGGAATAAAAAGAGTGGTATCTAACCTTAGTACTAACAGTAAAATTAGAGTTAATGTCCTCTTGCAAAATTATTATATTTAGTTCAAAAATTGAGACCTGTAGATTTTTCATGTGACGTTGTTTGATAATGTTATAACTATAGAAATATCATTTGATATATCTTTTAATCTGAAATTCCTTGCAACAACAATTCGATACCTCAGAAGATTTAAAATTCATCCAATGGGTTAAAATCCATTTAACAGATTTTAAAAAAATGTATTTGTGAATTAGAACATCATAAGAAGTTCAGAAATTCCAAATCACACCTTCTTACTGAATCAGTTTTGGTTTAAGAGGCCTAAATTACCTGGAAGGACATATACTATAATTTGGTTTGGACCTTTTTTTTCTGTTCACGTAATGAATTTACTTGATTAATATAATCAAAACTGATTATATTAATCAACTCTGCTGTATATTAATACATGCTATATAGCACCACACTGTATTTTGAAGGGGAATTAGAAATATTCCACAATGAAGACATCTGTAGGTGATGAACTTTTTTAAACATTTGTGTATTTAAAATAGTAAAAAAATGTTAAGATTCTGTATTGCCTCTGTCTTTTGTAACATAAAATTGCTGCTCTGACATATTAACTTGTGGACAGCCTTGACTCGCATGCAAACTCTGGTTTAGAGTGGTAAGTCTTGAAGGCAGTCATCACATATTTCCAGATCTCCTTTATGAATCAAAAAAACCCCCTTCTGATAATTATCAGTTAAATTATACAGAATGTCTTCATAAATAAATATCTTGCTTTTTTAAACCAAGTTTAGCTCCAGGGACAAGCAAAATATTCATTTTCCTACATTGAGAGAAATAGATTGTCCTTTTGTGTCATAATGTGAACTTCAACAAGCCTTGAATCTGGCAAAGTAAGCAAATCTGAAAAGAAATCTACTTCTATTTCTAAATACTGTGCTAAACCACTTAGCCAATGCAGATAACAATGAGCTGCATATTGTAATGAATGGCTTTTCTATTCCTGGCACTTTCCTTATTGAGTGGTTTTACTCAGGAGGCAAATCCATTAGGTACTGAAATAAAAATATTTTCTCATGATACTGCCATGGCATCTCTATGGAGACAATGAGCAGTAGTTTTGTCTTCTTCATACATTCTGAAATACTGAGATAGAAAAGAAAATGTAATTAGAGAACATGCATAAACATGGATTTTTATGCCTTTTAATCATATCATACCACAACATAAAACAAAACATCTTTTGCTTTCAAATCAAATTCTAAGAAATGTGGCATAGCTAATTAACTAAACAGAGAGGTCAGAACAGAAAAATATCTCTGCTACATAGTTTTAGACTTTTGCACAAAAGGACTAGAAGACAATAATTAATAGGAAAAGCCAGAATTTTTCTTGTGTGGTAGATATGATTGGAAAATTTTTTACACATGGTGTTAATTAATAACTTTCTGAATACTGTTTCTAAAAGTAATGTGTGATTTGTACACTTGTGAATATTTGGAGAAAAAAAAAAAATCAAAGGGCTGTAATTGTTGTTCTTGAAGGGCAGGAGGCTTTATTTGAATAAATAAATAAATGTGGAAATGTAAATCTTGATGGTTGATGTCAAATATTTTTATTGTAGGTTTATTCCTACCACAAATGTATGTTTTGATGTTAAGCACAAGTTAATGTCATAAGCTAAGTACTCATACTCTCTTTTAAGTGCAACAAACTTGCAGTAATAGCTTTTGTTTATAGAAGATAAAAACATGGAAGAAATTCTCTGTTTAATCCCAGCCTGTCATTTTACTGAAAGTTTTTACTGGCAATTGCTCCATTTTCAATACTCAAACTTCCTGTAGATGGATTCATTTCTACAAGTTCTTCTCATAAAGATATTTTCTCAGCTTTTTTCTCCCTAATTCCTTAATATTTTACTCCTTAAGCATTAGATTGTTGGATTTTATGAGGTGGAACAATCTCTTTTTATCATATCAAATGTATTTTTTCCCAAAAACTTCAAGCAATTTTTAAGTTTCCCCTAAGAGTGATGTGGGAAAAATACTGTGAAAGTAAATATTTCTGTACACTGTTGAGTACTCAAAGCAAAAAGAAACAACAGACTTTTCAATAGCATGGTGCAATACTTGATTGGATACAATAAGTTCAAATTGGACACAACAAGTCCAATTTAATTCTAGGTACTTACTGACTTTAAGAGAGGAAAAAGCAAACTGGAAAAATAATCGGCTAAACAAAAAGTAACAAAAACAGCTACTAATTCACCTGATCAATACCTTGAAACTTATTCTTTTATTCACATTAAATGTCTGACTTTTATGTTACACGACCCTTCAGGTGGGAAAACTAAAACTATCTTCACATTACAGAAAAAAACCCTAAAACCTGAAAATGTTATGAACATATCAGAGCTCTTTAACAAAGGTTCACCTTGGAAGTTAGTCAAATAGCTTTAGGAGCACAGAGTATATCTTGTCATTCCACTGTTAAATCTATTAATGTCATCGACAATTGTCAAGATGTAACACTTTTTGCCCTTATTGTCAGATAAGAGTGGTAACAGACCTCTTGATTAAGTGCTTTTTCAGCTTACATTAGAAAAATGATTGAAATTAAACCCACTAATGTAAAACACATGATGTGCATGAACTTTGTAGAATGACATACAGAGAGAACAGAACAGGAAGTTGCCTGTGTGAAATGTAGTGAAAAAAAAATCAGTTATATTTTCTTCGTAACAAAGCACGAGTGTTTGCTAAGAGACTGTGTCATGAAACTGAGACCTCATGTGTGCTCATGAACAGACATAGACATGAACATATATTGCATGTTCAGACTAAAAGACTTGCTAAAATGTGGTTCTTTGAAGAAATATTCTCACTGTTACAGATAATTTATTTATAAAAATAAATATGTAGTAGAATAGAAGCATGAGGAAACAATGTACCCAGCTGTGTAAAGGACAGACTGAGTGTACTGTGTCTGGGATCCATTAAGACCTGACTGCATGCCTATCTTTACAGTTCAGATTTTGTTCCCATTATACACTAATGTCCCTTGATACAGAAGTGACTTCTGTTGATGCAGAGGTTACACGTTTTTCCTTCCACAACTCTAAGTTGTGGAAGGAAAAAAAGAGTTTTTGATGTTCCTGGTCCTGTGAAGGTTTTTTGGTTCTCAAGGCCATTTGGGTGCATCAGCCCTGTCACACATCCAGTGAGGCAATGTGTCATTTATAGAATAGATTCTATCTGCCATGTTGCTATGAACACACTATCTTAAGTACATTTCCTTGATTAAAAGTTTACTTGACAGAAAACACACTACTAGAAAATGTTGGCAGGGAATATAACAATCCACTGTTGCTAAATGAGGTGTTTCAGTCAACCCTTCTCTACCAACAGCTACCTTTTCCCAGCTCCTTCATATCTTAGACCTTTTCATGGCTGCTTTAAATACTGTTAGATAGGGGGAAATTTTCTGACTGTTTCCTGTCAAGATAATGTTAAAGAAGCTTACAGAAGGGCCAGAAATATGCAGATTATGGTTCCAGATGAGGAGGAAGATGAAATGTAAGGAAGATTTCCTCACTATGACAACTCACAGTTATTAGCCCACCTGTACCTCCTAAAAAAAAACCAAAACACTCTTTGTCATCCTACGGTATTAGCAATCTGAGCTCACTATAATGTCCCACTCATTCTAGCACGCTTGAAAGCTTCTATAGCTGAAGTAATACTTGTCTTTGAGATGAAAGTCCCAAAGGTGCTACAGAAAAGTAGCTTAGTACCTATGAGAAAGATCATAGGTGAAAATGGATTGTCCTTCAAATCTTTTGTCAACTAGTACAGATAATAAAGCACAACACAGAAGTCAATATACTAATAAAAAAGGGTGGTGTTAACAAGGAAGAGTTTCTTTGTATCAGTTTTGGAGGAGAATATTGTAAGCTTGAAAACTGGCTATTTCAGGGCACAATTGCAATTATGAGTCTGGAAAGAGGCAGTACTAAACATGAAATTAGACAGAATGACAGAGTAGAAGGAAGGTGAAACAACATCTGCAAGAAAACAAACCCAGAATATACTGCCTGGAGTCAAAGTTTTAGCTACTATAAACTGAGTTACTCACTATTGTGAAGAAAGCCCTGCATAAATAGCAAGTGAACCAAAAAGAAATAAAACATATAGCAGCCCTATTTTCTGTATCTGTAAAAGGAAAATAAGGGAAGCAACAGTAAAACTGGTTTGATGCTTACAATGCCTCAGTTAGTCATAGCTAAATGCAGAAAATTATAAAAGGGATCAGTGAGAGCAACTGGGAAAACTGGACAAGGAAGACCAAGTTTGTCCACTGCCTTATTCAAAATCTGGTATCTGTGTAAATATCTAGGCTGTTATAATTGAGAGCCTTTCATGTGCACGGGGACTAAAGAAATCATTGCATGAGTCAAATATTTCACACATGTACTGAGGAAATTCTTGTAAGTTTGAACCAGCTACCCAGAGCAGATGCATGTTTTGCTACCATAACTGTGAAAGTTTCTTTGCTGTAGAAATGGCTGTCATATTAGAATATTTAGTCCTGTGTTTACATGAGAGCTGCACTAGTGTTTAATTCTATTTTTTTCTACCTTTTTTTATTATTTATCTGCTATATTTGTTTCAGGTAAATTGGAGACTCATAGAATGTGTCAGTTGGGAAGAAAACCTTAAGAATCATCGCATCCACCTTCCTGCTCCTTGCAAAGTGACCTAAAAAAAAAAACAAACTAAGCCACAAGAATAAAATTATCTAGATATTCTGGAACTCTGGCAGTCTTGGTGCAATGACCCCCTCTCTGGAGATGTTGTTCCAGTGATTGATCATCCTCTCAGTGTAGAACTATTTTCTAATGTCCAATCTCACCTTCTCATGATGCAGCTTCATTTCATTTCTTTCTGTCCTATCACTAGTCATCAGAGATTGGGGATCAGCACCTTCCCCTCTACTGCTTCCCTTGAGGAAGTTGTAGACTGTGAAGAGGTTGCCCTCAGCCTTCTTCAAGCTGAAGAAACCAATTGATCCCAGCCTCTCCTCATAAGTTTTGTCCTTGAGATCTTTCACTATTGTCATAGTCATCCTTTGGATGCTTTCTAAAAGCTTCATATTCTTCTTTTATTGTCACATCCAAAACTGAACAAAGGACTTGTGGAGAGGCTGCAGAGCAGCAGAGTGGGAAAATCACCTCCTTCAATAAGTCATTAAACATCTCTTTTGTCTTTGTCCCTACTTTTAGGAGAATAACCTCATCAAGTACTAGACAGATGTTACTTCTAATCTTCCTTTGCTGTTAAAACACTTCAAAAAGCCTTTTTTTTTTTTTTTTAGCCTTCACAGTATTACCCAGGTTGAACTCTACTCAAGATATAGCCCCATGAACTTTCTTCCTACAGTGGCAAACAGCATCTCTGTAGTCCTCCTGTGTCACCTGTCCTGGCTTTCAATGTCCATACAGTTTCCTTTGTGGCTTAAGTTTTAGTCTGGTTTAAGGAAGTGCACAGCAGCCTGCACCTCTTTAACGCAAGTAGAAGGTAGTGTGCTATTGAAAGATGAGAGTGGATATAGAGTTTTGCAAGGGGATGGAATGTAAGCAGAGGAAAAGGTTTAAGTACTGGATTAAAGTATCACCATGAAATCATATTCTGCCATGTTCCCTCATGGTGGATTTTTTTTTTTTCATGAGTAGTCTCATTAGCATAATTTAATCTTCATTCATAGTAACTCACTGACTGCTACAGATAAACATAATACAATCTAACCCTTGGGGAATGAGTGGCATAAACTGGCACAATCTATGGAATATTGAAACCATCTAGGTTAAGAGAAAATGTGTCATGTCAGCATAGTATTCACTTAAGAGAGACATTATTTTAATAAGACAATATAATTTGTTAAGCTAGACTTGTTCTTCAAATTTAATTATAAGCATATTGTCTTATTTAACAACTTTCCCATCTCTCAGGACTATGTTTTCTTCCTCTCCTCTTTATCCAGGCCACAAATAGGAAACAAACATTTCAGAATGTTTTCCAAGCCCATGTGGGGCTTTCCAACCCCATCTAAAAGTAGTCAAACCAGGTGAAAATGCTTGTGATAGACACAGTGGTAGTAATATCTTTTGTCACAATTTTTCATTGTGGCTTAAAATGGTAAGATTGATAGTCTAACCTCACAATATACAAGAAAATATGATAGTACACAGAGAAGCTCTAACTGAAAATATTATATTTTCCCAGGCCAGGAAAAAATTAGGATTGAATTTCTCAGGTGTCCCCTTACAACTAAGAGAAGAGATGTGCCTGATTTTACTCCAGTGTGACTACATGCTCTTTTCAGGGACAATATCCCTGGTGTCGTTTTTCATGATTTTTGGATAAGTCTGGGAGAAGCTTTGTCCGTGAATAGTTGCTATAGCAAATAAATATGTTCATAAGCACAACTTTTTTTTTTTTCAGATATGACCACTCATTTATAACTTTTTCCCCCCACTATGGCACATTTTCTGTAAGCTTCAGAATTCAAACATGCAGCCCAGAGCACATATCTGAATGTGAGGGAACTCATTCATAACTCATCCTCTTCTGGCATAACATTCATAACTCATCCTCTTCTGGCAAACTTTCTGGGCTCTACAGCTCAAACAAGGGCCAATTGTGTCCCTCTTTTGATATAGTAGGTAATGTGTTAGGGATCCACAATGCACAGTGCATTTTAGTGTTTCAGTTGGTCGATTGGCTATGTCATGGACTTTGTTGTTAACAGTTAGCTGGCTCACTTTGTTGAAGTAAAATGCAATGAAAATTCATTTATAACATTCTCAGTAGTCTTTGCACCTATTAGCATTTATAACAGACAATGCTAAAAGCAAAAAATATTACTTTACTTTTTAAAAGATATTTATATATCTTTTCTAGAGTAAGGATCATGTCTGTATATGAGCAGCTGGTAGACAGCTGGTCTTACTGAAGGTAAAATGCTCTTGCTCTTGGTAACTCTAGGATGTTACAGTGCAAAATATGGTCTTACATATTACAGCCAATATTTAAAAAATACACAGAATACTCCTAAAGAAGACAAATATTCGTACCTATTTTCTGATATCTATCACCAGACTCAACACTCATTAGTTGATGTCAGATAATGATCCACAGCTTATTTCTCATTTACCTCCTAACACACACAAACTTCCTCTCTTCCCCAGACACTTGATTTGATTAATAATTTAGTGCTAGTTTTATTATGTATTGTACTTACTTCAATATTTTACTTCAAAAGTATAAATAGGAAATGATATAACAATTTCTAGCGAAAAAAAATTCTGAATAACTGTAATTTAACAGTGGACTTGATAATCTTAAAGCTCTTTTCCAACTTAAATGATTCCATTATTCTATTATTCCAGGTGAAGACACAAAGCCCTAGTGGTTAGAGTTAAATTTTTCAATAACTTTTGAAAATATGCAACTCTTTCATCTTTGGCTTATATGGACCAGAGTTCCCAGAGAGAAAATTTGTTCATATTTCACAGCACTTTTTTTTCAGTATGCCTGTTGAAGAGCAATTTCCAAAGTCTTGCTGCTGCTGCTCAAGTTATTTAATTTTCTGTGGTGTCTCCCAGTATGACAACTTACTGTAGCTCTCAGTGAGATTGATTCTGAGAAAGAGAGAGATGGTTGGCTTACAGTCCCTGAAGTTATTTTCTTCTTCTGCCTTTCCGAGCCAAATGTTCTGTTAGCAGAATTCTCTCTCAGCAGGCAGCTGCCAGTGCTGTTGCTCAAGTGTTTTTGCTGGTGTGTGTGCTCAATTGAGCCATTGCCAACAAATTTCATGATGCTTCCTGTTTGGATTTTTTGGCCTTTCTAAAGCCACTGCACAGCAAAATGCCTAATAGATGTTTCCTTTTTTACAGAGATTGTAATATTTTTTACAGAGAGACTGCAGTATTCCCGACTTGTGTACAGAAGTGGCAGAAACACTTCATGAGTTTCCTGTTGTTCACTCTTTTTTGCTCCATACAGTTTGTAGTCTTTGTTGATTCTGGATTTAATGTACCACTTCTGTCTGCCACTTCATCACCAAGCACACAGATTTGCATACTTCTCATGTCTCTTTTAAAGAAAAAGCCCTTCCTTCATCTAAAGACTTAAATTCAGAAATGTGCATGGAAGAAATAGTAAAGTTTTCAGTGGAAAGAAAATTAGAATAAGTGGCCAAACTATGGGCTGGGATATATTTGAGGTGTATCTGGGATTTATCTGAGACTGGTGTGATGAGGATGGTTTTGAATGGTATTCTAGTCCTGTGCTGAGCTTTCCTTATTTCTCCAATTTACACAAAGTAAAATCTGAGTTCTTTTTCAAGTTCCTGGTATACTGGATTTCTGAGTTGCATTTACTTGTACCTAATAAAGATTGTTTTGTGTTTTTTTCCTAAAAAAATGGAAAGGACTTTCAATGCATGTCTGCTGTCATATTTTTTATAAATATGGGTTACCATTTTCTAGAAGTTATAATCATAAAACCTGCTCTTCAATTGGAAGGAAAAAAAGCCAGAAAAAATCTGAATGAAAAAATCCAACAAAACTTTAGAAAACTTTTTTTATTTCATTTGCAAATCTTACCCTGTCTAAATTCTGAAAAGTAGAAATTCACAGTTTTGGTTCTGTTCAAGAATACAATGTCTAGTGGGATTTCAGATGTTAAGACCTTTTGAAAAGTCTGAATTGAAACAGAAACGTAGAGGTTTTTCCAACTATTATTCAGTATCAAGAGTAGCAATTAATTTTTCCTCTGTGCTACTATCAAAAGAATCTGCTGAATTATTTTTAATGGTATATGTATGAAGCATTTTAAGATACATGTATAATACACCTTACAGATAGACAAGTGTCAATTTGTTTTAAAACAGGAGGGGTTATGAAAGAAAGGATTTTATTCTTAATTTTACAAATAATACACTAATTGCAATTATTTCTCCTGCCTTCTGTTTTCTTTTTCTGATGGAAGAACTGTTTTTGACCAGCAACAGTGCAGAGTACTGTTGTAGTGCTACAAGAAGGGTATATCTCAAGAAAAGAAGGTAAGTATGGTTTAAAATATTTTTCTCCAATATTGACCAAAAATATCTTTAAAGGGATATCTAGCTTAAGACCAACTTTTAGACAATTACAAGTTTATAGTACAATACGAATATCATAAATCTCCATTTTACTGCATCTTCCTTGGATTCATAGTTTTACAAAGAAATTGTAAGTTTCTTCATTGAAGAATGTTAGAAAAATTGACATTCTTTTTCCTAACAACAAGGAAGCATTAGACTTCAAGTAATATCCTGGAAAGAAGCTGTCATGTCAATCTGTACTTTATGTGAGAGGTGAAGATAGGACTCAATTGGGAAAATTTAGTAATCAATGACAAGTCAAATACAGAACAAAAATAAGCTAATTCCCCGTGACATAAATTTATTTCCTGCCAACTCACATCTGGATTCATCCTGGATCAACTTCATTCATCTCTAACAGAGCTATAACCATTCAAAAATAAAGTAAAAATTGCATAAATTATGTGTCTAGTGAAATATGGAGGCTACAGGATTAGTTATTTAGTGACATATATATTTTGAAATATGTATTCTGTTAAATACCATGTGTTTGAAAGCTTTTAAACAATATTTATGAAGTTTTTCTGGTAAAATCACTTCAGTGTGTGCAAAATATTAATGGGAATCAAAATTTGGGATTAACATTAAAATTCATGTAACACCTATCTATCATTGTGAAAAGGAATCAGAGTAGGAAATTAGTTGTTTTCCAAATACTCACATAAACAATAACCACTACAAATGGAACACTTAAATGACAAGGCTGTTTTTGTAGTTACCAGGACAACAAAACTGAAGTTACAGATTCAGACAATGCAGTTAGTTAAATTCACAATAGCAAGATTTTTATTCTTTATAATTGAAGTCACAAGGGTAGAAGCAACGTTGTATGAATTGTGACACACTGTACTGAAGGGTGTGAGATACATGATCATATGTTGTGCAGCTACTGTGGCATTTTTCCTAGTCTATGTCGTGGTTTGAGGCTGGCCAAATGCCAGGCACCCACGACAGATGCTCAGTTGCTCTCCCTACCACTGCTGGGCAGAGGAGAGAAAAAAATTTAATGAAGAGTTCATGAATTGAGACAAAGACCGGGAGAAAACAGGCTCAACTTAATGAATTTATTACTAACAGAAGTCAGAGGAGGATAATGAGAAGTAAAATAAGCCCTTAAATAACACCTTTTTTTCCCCACCCCCCCCCTCCTTCCCACCAACAGTGCAGGGGGAACAGGGCATGGGGGTTTGGGTCAGTTCATCACCCAAAATCTTCTTCCACTGCTCAGGGAGAGAAGTCCTTCCCCTGCTCTGCCATGGGGTCCTTCCCATGGATGACAGCTCTCTGTGAACTTCTCCAGCGTGGGTCCGTCTCACGAGAAGCAATCCTCCCAAAACTGCTGCAATGTGAGTCCCCCCACAGGCAGTCAGTCCTCCCAAAGCTGCTGCAGCATGGGTCACTCATCCACAGGGTGCAGTCCTCCAAGGACAGGCTGCTCCAGCCTGGAAGCAGGAGTCCCCTCTCTTTGCTGGGTCTCCCACTGGACCACAGCCTCCTCCAGGCATCCACCCACTCCAGCATGGGCTGGAGGTGGATCTTTGCATCCCCCATGGACCCCATGGGCTGCAGGGGCACAGCTGTTCCACCATGGTCTGCACATGGCCAGCAGAGGAATCTCAGCTTTGGTGCATGGAGCACCTCCTCTCCTCCTTGTCCACTCACTTTGGTGTCTCCATGTTGTTTCCCTCACATGCTCTCACCTCCTCCTCTTCTCTGGCTAAGAAAAAAACTGCATGTGCACTTTGTTTAGAATTTCTTCCTAAATATGTTATCACAGAGGCATTACCACATCTCTAACTGGCCCAGCCTTGGCCAGCAGCATGTCCATCATCTTCAGAGCCATCAGGGATTGGCTCTTCTGGACATGGTGAAAGCTTCCAGCAGCTTCTCACAGAAGCCACTTCTGTGGCCCCCCTGCTCCCAAAAACCAGGCCATGCAAAAGCAACACAGGCTGTTCAAATACTAAAATGTATGCTAATTTACATTAAAAAAGATTTTTTTTATTGGTTATGAAAAGTCCATGACATGAAATATGATTTATAAAAAAACACTATTTGAAATTAAACTGAAAATCTGGTGCCTATACATGCTAGAAAGTGTTTGTTTAAAAATGTATATTCTGTTACAAACCATGTGCTTTAATTCAAATTTGCTTTCAGTTCAGTCTATCATCTTCCATAAGCTACCTCTTGAAGTTGTGGGTATTTCTTTGTGACTGTTCAGTTTCCAAACATTCTCTCTACAAGCTACATGTTTTTAATCCAAAGAAATAGATTTAAATTTAAATTTAAATTTAACCTGAATTAAGTCATAAAGAAAATAATTCAATTTTAAATCAGCTTTAGAAGAGACTATTCAAAATACTTGGTCCCAGTGATAAATTTGGTATTTACAATATATGCACATAGTTATCTAAACATCTAACAGCAATGGAAAGAATATCCGTATTTTTACAAGAAAATTTTATGACTTGTCCTTTTATGTTACTGACAGAAAAATCTGACCATAAATGCTGATGTGAGAAATGCCCTTTCATATTTTTTCACTGTGGCAATTAGGAGAAAGTATTGTTCCGTGTAAAATAGTGCAAATATTATTTTCACATGGATAAAAAGAAATGGGTGTCTGTATGTCCCAAGAAAAAAATGTCCATCCTTCTTTTTATTAATTCTTAAATGTGGACTCAAGAGATTTTAAAACATTTTTCAAAGATTTCTCACAATTTTACTATGAGGATGTTCAAGTGGAACACTGTTTTTATTTTTTGGGAGTTTTTACTTCTCTTCACATTTTCTTATTTTAAATTTTTCACTGTAAAGCAATATTGAACTATGGTTCATAAAATCTTGTACTAGTACTGGTTTTTCTGATGAAATTTTGCCAAACCCTGACATTTTCTTGTTCCCGCTAATCTTTTTCAGTTCTTTCCCACTTTGCATGATCCATGTCAAATAGGCTAACATTAAAGAAAATCATGAAAATGAAAAGTTTTTGTGACTGCCAGTGGTAGCTGCTGAGACAAAATTTTTTTGTCTACATATTTTTTCAAGTTTAAGACCATAGGAACTACAGGAGATATTGTTGTCCTGGTCCCTATCAAGTTCTCCACTCTCTGTCTGCAAGTGGAACTGGTACCACAGTATTGCCTAGAGATATATGTTAAGGAATTTTAATGATGGATCATTGCTGCTCTGCACAGTTTTCCTCCTGTTTCTTCTAATGCTATGAAGCTGCAGATTGATGACTGAAGGGTGTTTTTTACATATACAGTGCTCATATAATGCCCAAATATGAAACTTAACATGTGTAGTTGTAGGTCTCCACTGTTGCAGTGTAACTCACATCCAATACCAGAAACTGTGGTTTTACTCTTTTTTCCTTATTTTTTCTTTCAAGAAAACAGGACGTGGTTATCTACTGATTTATAGTGATTTCTTATGAAGACATGATGTCTATGATTCTTGCTCTCTTTAAAGTCATTGACTAGACAAAAAAATTTGAAACTCTTGGATGAAAATAAAAATGTCCCTTCTTGCAGATTCTCCACTTTAATACTTACCTTTCTTCTTAGTTTTCCAGTTTTATGCTTACCTTTTTTTTTTAATGAGTTTAAGAATAAAATGAGATAGAGTGGGATTGTGATATCAGATAGAAAAAACATTTTCCTTTTTTTTCGTAAATCAGCAAACCTGAGTGTGACAGTGGTCAAGCATAAGAAGAATAAACTTGGAAAAAATTGAGCTCTTACTCAAAGTTATCCTTCTCTTTTTTTTTTCTTTTTTTCTGTGTGATAAGCTCTAACTCAGACTCCTAAGAAGAAGCCAATGAGCAAATAGGAAGTGGACAGATAAATATGCCCTCCTATCTCAGCAGAAACTTGCTGATGAGGCATGCCTTGTATCTTCTAGCTACTGAATTTGTATGTGTATTTATATTTGTGCATCATCTTATTTCTGCAGCATGCTGTCAACTTTGTCACATGAAATGAAAAGGAGGTTAGCATACACAATGTTTAGTCCCGTACAAAATAGTCTGTCATAGTTAGCCTCATGCTGAGGAATGCTGAGAAACTGCAGAAAACGTATTTTGATTGTTAAATTGTTGAAGACAGAAACTATCTTTCATGGTGTGTAGATACTATGTATTGGAAGCCTCAGGGTAGATATACAGCAAGCAGGAAAAAAATCCAAAACAGCTCACACTGGGAACATTTGGACCTTTATGCTAAATATGTGTATACATAGTTTTCATATCTCTCTCTCTCTCTCTCTCTCTCTCTCTATATATATATATATATAAATATATATATAACTTGCTTGTGCAATGTGGCTGCTCTAAGACTATAAGCTCTTCAGAGCTGAGATTGTATTTCATATGGCCTGCATATTAAAACATCTATAATCCTGGTAAATAATGAAAAGTGATGTAACTAGTAGCAATTTCTTTGGCGCCCCATTTAGATAGTTTTTCAGCAGTTCATTAGTGTCTTGGTTTGAAAACAAACCAATGGGAGATCACAAGTCAAGATTGAAATTAAAAATAAGTGAAATAATACAAGGAAAAGCACTGACAAAGTCAGATACAACCTAACACCCTGTTAGGGTGGTAGTAGCAGTCCAACTGAAGTAGTCCAGTTGAAGCGGTGATCCTGTGAAGGTCTAGTCTCCAGCTGAAGATCCAGTAGTAGCTCTGGTCCTCTGGGAACCCAGTAGACAGGGCTAGCTCAGGCAGTCCCAAGGCCAGGTTATATCCAGGTGGGAACACCTGGCTCCTCCCTCCTGGGCAGAGCATCTCACAATGGGATGAGATAAGTCCATGAGTCACACAGTGGGTCCCTGATGGCCCATTGCCTGTCATGCGGGGTGGGTCGTTAGCAAGTGATAATAGCTAAGGATGGCCCATTGCCTGTCATCCGGAGTGGGTGATAGCAGCTAATGGCCCACAGCTGGTGGTAATAGAATACTTAACTACATCAATATTGCAACCTAGGACAATTAGGAAAGATCATGTACCCCACTCCAGAAATGTTTATGATTACACTAATCTCTTAAAAATAACTCTAATTAAAAGTGTTTATCTGTTTTTCTCTAAAAATGAACAAGCAATCCTTTTCAATCTGTACCTGTTTTAAATCAGACCCCCTTGCACTGAAACTTGTATAATAAGGACACCTCTGAAGACACCACATCTTTGACTTTTCACTGCTTGAAAAACAGAAGGAGTTCTGTCTCAGCTAAACCCAATTGTCCTGGGTTTAGCTGAGAAAGTTAATTTTCTTCCTAGCAGCTGGTACGGTGCTGTGTTTTGGATTTAGGATGATAATAATGTTGATAACACGCTGACGTTTTAGTTGTTGCTGAGCAGTGTTTGCCCTAAGTCAAGGACATTTCAGTGTCTCATGCTCTGACAGTGAGCAGGTCTGCAAGAAGCCAGGAGGGAGCATGGCCAGGACAGCTGACCCAACTGGCCAAAGGGATATTCAATACCTCAGAACATGGTGTCCAATAGATAAACTGGGGGCAGTTGGATGCTAGGGGCCATTGCTTCCCAGGGACAGGCTGGTCATCAATCAGCAGGTGATGAGCACTGGTTTTGTGCATCACTCATCTTGGGTTCTGCTCCCTTTGTTATCTCCTTTTCATCATCATCACTACTGTCATTATTGTTACAGTTATTATTATTATTATTACTACTACATTTTTCTTAATTTCAGCTATTAAACTGTTTTTATCTCAACCCACAGGTTTTACCTTTTTCTGATTTTCCTTCCTATCCCACTGGGAGAAGGGAGAGGGGAGGGGAGAAGTGAGGAAGTGAGCAAGCACCTCTGTGGTGGTAAGTTGCTAGCTGTGGTTATACAACAGCACCTAGAAGAAGACTGAAAATATCTTGCAACCAACAAATCTTACTCTTTTTGATTAAATAAGTAGTGATCCTCTTCAGTGATGTTTGGATCACTGTATTGCAATGAACATTCAGTTCTTTTTGAGTGGAGCAAATATTAAAATTGAGAAAGACTGGTTTGTTATGGACATCTGTATGTACCTCTCCTGGTAACAGATGTAAATTTGTTGTAAAATTTGCCTTTAAAAAAAAAAATAAAGCCTTTAATAGATATTTTGTCTCTAGAAATTTTGCTTTCCAGATTCAATGCCAAAAGTTAAACGTTTAAATTCCTACAAAGGTGCTAAATAGGAGAGACATTTACTTTACAAAGTTTAATGACCCTGCATTTCGTCACTTTGTGTTGTCCATAAAAGATAAAAAGCTGGATTTAGATTTTTGTCTGTTCCTTCACCATTACAGTAAAAGGCTTTTTTTTGCTTCAGCATTAGGGAAACATTTCTGAGTGGGTCTTCTGAGGTTTTCTAATCAAATCTTTGTTTCCTTATCTGGTTTTACTTAATAGGATGTCTCCAGCTTAAATTTACAAATAGATTTAAATTCAATCCTGTCACAAAACACTGCAAGAGTCTAAGATGTTCTCATCTAATTTTTTTTCTGACTGAATTTTTAAATCTTTTATACATTTTCCTATTTCTAATGCTTACGATAATTTGGTTACTTTTTGGAATAAAGCAAATCTCCCTTACTTATTATAAGAATGATTCACTTTAAACATATTGCTGATTTCACAAAAAGGTCTTTCAAGTTTGTTTCACAGCACTTTCCAAGGGCACAGTATACCCCAACTTGTTTTAATTCTGTAGAGCTTGATATCTATTGCAAAAAAATGCTGCTCATTCTTTTTTGAAAGTAGAGTTGGCCAGTGGTGTTTGCCATCAATTTGTAGAGGTCTCCAAATGTTTTGTGCACGTCTTGTGAACTTTTGTTTCATATTTTTTATGTTAGCCAAAGGTGTCTTACTCTTCTGACCTTTGAAATGGAAGAAAAATGGAAAGTGTGTTTTTGTTTCCTTATATTGTCAGAGATGGCCTCAAACATGTAATATTTAAATTTCCAAAATATTCTGTGTGAGTTTTGTTTTTCCTTTTTGTTAGAAATGTCCCATTGTAATGTGCTGGTCTATACATAAAAGGACACTTTTGAGAAACTAAAGTCCATTTGTATCATAATAAAATCTAAGCAGTTTCTTCCTTAGCATTCAACTTGAATATTGAGAAGTGTGTTATTCTTCAGACCTTTGTTTTCCTTACTTAGTCCTGGTTTGCATCCAAATGCAAACAAAACAGGAAAATAGATATATGAAAAATGTAGAAATCTCAAAGCTTTTTGTTCTAAAACCCCCTCTGTTTAATTTTTCAATATTTAAAAATATTCTACTATAGTTATGCATTATTTTGGACACATTTCACTCTTTTACAAGAAGGTGGATATACTAATTTATTTTCTTTTATTTCTGGGTAGGCAATGTCAATCTGATCATCTTTCCATACATGATTCTTCATTTTGCTAGAAAATGGCAGTGGGAACTGTGGAACACTTTTCTCTCAAAGAAACTATGTCACCTGCTTCCCACACTATTATTTTTATGTGGCAGCTGATTTTACTTTCCTTTGTGTTTTCTATCAAGTGGTAATGCCAGGACTGGCAGCTAAATTTCTTCTTTAAAATGAATAAAGGTATTATGTTATTCACCTTCCAATCCTCTGTTATCAAGGTACTTCCAGAGCAGAGTTTGTATGTAGAAATTCTTGGATGGACAATTCTGGAGAAAAGTCCAGTCTTTCTATCCTTATCCTGCTTCTGGATGAAGGCAGTCTCAAAGAGGTGGAGCTGTGATGATACTAACTGAAACAGTGCAGGGTAGTATTTCACCTCAGTGCCAAAGCGAAATTGTGAGGAAGGTGGCTGGAAGGTAGAAAGACCCAAGAGCAAGAAAACCTGAGGACTAGTGGTCTGAGGAAAGGAACTGGTCAGTGATGTCTCCTCAATGACCACTCCTGACCACTGCTCAGAGGTTGGTTGAGGTATAGAAGGTTTTCATAAATAAAAATGGTTTATTTGTTATTCTGCATCACATTCAGGCAGATTATGGAAATAAATGCAGAGCAAGAAAACTGAGCAGTTTTCAGCAATCGTATTTTGCTTTCTGGGTTTCAGTGTTATCTTTTCGACCACGACACTGTTCTTGGTGATCAGGGCCAACACTCAGTACTTCATATTTTTTAGATATCTTCTTTTTTTTTTTTTAATATCTTATATGATTCTTTACAAAATGATGTTGTTTTCTTACAGATGTTTTATCTACTTTAACGTCAGCTTAATATTTAACTGCTGTTAAAGGAAACACTTATTTCATTGTTTGGCGTCTACCATGGGCATCTTGGAGCTAGATATTTTAGTGAATAATGTTGTTCTGCAGAAGAAATTCAATGTTAGTATTCAAAGGTCTTTGTCTTACACTCTTTCAGAAAGCTATTTCAAAATATAACAGCTGAGAAAGCTGAAAGTGTTTTGAATTGTGCTAAGTTGAAGACCACTCAAAGATTCTTTGTGAAAGGATGTACAGGATTCTACAGAATTGTACTATCATGTTGTTATAACTCAGTTGGACCTCTGAATGTCCTTTGCAAGTCCCATTTCAGAATGAAATTATGATTTTTCTTCTTTCCTTTTGTAATACTTAGACATTTAAGCTTGTATTTGAGTGGAGACTTCAAGCTGCTATGTATATTTAAGTAATAAAAGCACAGAAATTGTGTATTTTTATGACCAAAGATGTATATCTGTAGAAGTGCAAAACCAAGTTTATTTTAAAAGAGGCAGAGGACACTACCATGCATCAAGATCTAAGTTTCAATTAACTTTTCATAATTCAAAACTCTCTGAAATCAAGTGTTTATATATTTATTTTCTTGAAGCTGTTATCAGGTAAGAAAGCTTCCATCATCTGTTTTTAAAATAAGGCTTTCTGCTTATTGTGTCAATCTGTCATCTAAAACCTCATTTTTTTTTATATCTATGTGTAAATTAGATGTGTGCTTATCCACTTCTTGAACCTAATAAATTACAGAAAAACACACCAGGATGATTTACCTTTCAATCTCCATTTTAGGAGATAAATTTACTTCTTTCAGCTTCTCAGTGGACACGTGATTTTTTTTTCTCTTGCACAAATAATACTGAAATTAAACCATAAAGGACTGTCAATGTTTAAGTATATATTTATACACTGATTTAAAAAGTTATGTATTTAATACCACATTTTGGAATAGAAGGGAAATCTATAATGCTGCTTTATTTTGAAGGACTTATTTGTGATCCAAAATAAAATCTTGGATATTGTAGGCATTGATATGAAGGTTTTTGCATCCTAATGAAGATTACAGAGAGGAGCTAGATGTCACAAAACTGGAACAAAGTTCCAAAAGCTATATTTGTTTCAAGGTATTGAGTAAGATCTATTTAGGCTGAGTTCATTTCTTTTCATTTTGAGCTCCATTGTAAATACTTGCATTAATCTACAACAAGACTGTTATCTAAGTTTTGAAAACTGTTATCTAAGTTTTGTATTGCCTTCTGAGAAAGAAGACTTTGTGATTTTCAAGATATCTAGATGGGACATATCAGTTAGTAGCCATCTGTATATTGACACTCCTCACAGTATGTTATCACTGACACATTCAGGTATTTCTTGCCAAAGTAATTATAATTTAGCAGTTGAAAGCTGAGGCTAACAAAACCCAAGTTAATTATCTGTTGCATATAGGTGTTAATGTCTGCAGAATGCTAGATATCTGGAGCATTGCTCTATCTTGTGATTTTACTGATCTACCATTAATAGTACCAATTAAATCAGCACATTTAAATTATAAAAATTATGTCCAAAATAGTGTGAAGAGATTAATCTGAAGATCCATTAACAAAGTACATTGTTCCAGTGATAAGAAGGCTTGCAAAACAGAAAATTGCTGTGATCTGTGAAACTCAATCATAAGAGAATTGATATGTGAACTTTACAAATAAGATGTCTTCAGAAATAAATCTCTACTTATTAGTCTGATGGTGTATGGAATCCTTGCCTGAGTGAGTAAACAAAGACTGAGTGGAAAACTTCAAAGTCTCTCTCACTATCCAATATAAAGCATTTCTATCTTGAGCACCTGAATTCCTATTCCAGCACAAAATGTTCTTGCAAATTCTCATATCAAACATGTAGTTTCACTATTTATACCACCCTGTGTTTAACCTTTAACTTAAACAATTCCTTTAAAATCCCCATTACCTGGGGTTGCCTTCCCTTCTGCCTTTCCTGGTCTCTTTCAAATGCCCTTTTCCCAGTAGGTTCAGCAGCCAGCTCTGTTAACCTACTGCTGCCTTCACCTGCAGAGACTCAGCTGCAGTGCTTTGTGGAAGCTTCTTTTCCTACCGACAAGATTCAGCAGGAAATGCTGCTGGAAATGATTGTGAAGGCTCACTCATTTTGCATGTATAGCCTGCAGAGAGATTCGTGCTGCTAAGAAAAAAGGCGTTGGTTTTTTTTCAACAATATTTTCTTCTCTGAGTTCTCCTGGATAATCTGAATTACTGCACCGCACGAGGCTAAAAAGAACGGATGGTGGCATGGTGGTGGTGTTTAGTTGTGAGTTTGGGGCTTGTGTGGGGTTGCTTTGAAAAAGAAAAGAATTTTGCTTTCTAGTTTCAGTTTGTGAAAGAATCCAAATTAAAGAATAACTGCAATCACACAAGGAATTCTAAATCTCAGTTTTCATATGTGACTGCAGGTTCTTGGGGTTATCTAGTTGGGTCTTGATTTATTGTACAAAATCCCAGAATTGTAGAATTGTTTAGGTTGGAAAAGACCATCATGATCATTGATTCCAACTGTTGGAATGGCCTCCATGTCATAGTTTTCCTGCTTCACAAGGGTTTCCAGCTCCTCCAGTCTGTTGCCCATACACAAGTATCAGTGTAGATGCATTTCAGTTGGGCTATTATTCCTGCCACCCTCATTGTGGGAGAACCCCTAATTCCTGGATGGAATTTCATAATGGAAAGCACTTTTGCTACAGAATAATTATTTGTTCCTAAGGTTTACCTTAAATGGCACAGTGCACAGACTTTATACTTATCTCCAACTATGTGCCTCTGCTTCAAAGGAAAATCGTTCACAGGAATTGAAATTTGACAATCTGACAACATATTGAGAGAGTTCTGTAGATGAGTAATCTAGAAGGCAGCAGCTGGGCTTACTCAATCAGCACTGTCATCTCTGATCTCATACCTCACAAATCACTTTCATCTGACAAAATTTCAGTTCTTTTCCTGTTGTGATTTCCTGTGAACACTATTATTGTGAAATAGTTGTACAGTGCTTAAGCATCTTGATCTTTGTGCAAGAAAGCCTTGTTCCTTGTTCCTTGATCACCTGAAGCTTTGAGTGATCAGTTGTAGGCTCTTTGAACTTCTGTGTTCTATTCAGTACATAAATGGCCTCTTTTTTCTCTGAGGGATCAATATAATTATGTTCTGATGCAAATATGGAATTCTTTTTTTGTTCTACTGTTAATCAATGTAGATCAACACAAATCTTTCACAATACACCATTTGCAACCATTATTTGCTTTAGAATCTTAATTTTTTTTCTTCAAAATACATTTCTAAGATGATTCTATAAATCAGCTTAGAGATTATATGTATTGGGGCTCTCTTTGACTGCTTGCCTTTGAAATAAGTATCAGTAGGAGTGGCACAATGAGGCCCATCATTATCTGGATTTCTCCTTAGCTTGCTGTCTGATTATAGATAATAGAAGTAAACATCCACTTAATTACCAAGTATATTGCTGTTAAAGCTGTCTGGTAACTATAGTTATAAATAGATTCCACCATATAATTTCATTCCTATTCATGATCCCATTTGTTTGCTTATTGATAAACATTTGGTTGTATTAAATTTACTTGCAAGCATGTTTATGATAAGTACAAATGTTGCACATGGGAACCTAAATAAATATCTGCAAGATATGTGAATTCAGAAAAGAGCTTTCATGACCACTTAAGGTTCACCTCTTTCTCCACAATCAACTTCTATTTCTTTTTATGCTGTAAAATACTGTTGCTGAGGTAACTTAATTATTATTATGCACACATCTTTCAACTCTAAAATGTAACTCTAAAACTGTCACCACTCTCCCCCTCCTATTCTAATTCTTATTTCTCTATCTTCTTTACCTACTTCAAGCAACCTTAAGAAATTTTACTATAAGTCAGAAAACAAAACAAACAAAAAAAAAATCTGATTTGAACAAAGCATGTGATTGTCTTCTTTTTTTCAATCCACAATCTAAAAATTAGGAGTCATGCTGCATAAAAACATCTTTGAGAAAATCATGTGTTTTGGATTAATGAAATAAACACTACAGCCAAATTAAAAAAACCTACAATGTGGTTACACTCATGGTCTCAAATGTGATTTCTCAAGAATTCAGCGTCATAAGACTATTGCAACTCTTACATATTTCTCATTCAACATGAATTCTTTAGAGTTTGTCTACATGGAAAATTTACTGCCATAGTTTTTACTGCTATAGTTACATTGATCTACTTCTTCCTGCAAATGCTTATTTTAGAATAGGTACCATGAGAGGGAGTTATAAATACAGTGGTATGGTTACAATAGTATTGTTCCCCATAGAACTTCTTTCTGGGTTAATCTTTGATGCAGAACATGATTTTTATAACCATTTCACAAAGACACAGAGGTTGTGACTTACCAGAATAAAACCAGCAGAACTGGGAAACAGAACCAAAGTACTAGTTTAATCATCACTGTCTCTACATGTGCTTAAGGTCTATAGCTATATTATAAATTATATTGGCTGAGAAAATTCCTCATAAGTAGAACACGTTTATCTATGTAAGTAGGTTGTTAAGAGATGCTACTCGCATCATCTTGGCCCATGCTAACTCCCAATCTTCCCAAATAATTCCCGGCTACATTTCACCAGTTAAAATATCTCTTGGGACCTGTTTCTGCCCTTCAACAATATCCAAGCAGACATTGTCACTCCACAAATTCCATGCACTCCATGCTGTTGTGTTGTTCTACAGTTGCACTGGATGGGCATTAGAGGATCATTCCATGTATTTGCACCCTTAGGAGTGCAGAGCAGGCTTTTGTTCTCACAGTCAGGTGGATTTGCAGGGGAAGGGATCCTCAGATCCAAGGAAAGCACATTGAAATTGCAGTGTATGAGATTTGCCTTGAGAAGACTGCCCTGGAAGGACAGTTCATACTTGAGTCTTTTCCAGCTTTCGTCCTCTCTCCTGTCTTTTCCCTAAGTTCAAGATTTGGGTGTTGTGATTTGGTGTGTTGTGATTGGATATATTGGGTAGCAGATGCATGCAGTAGAGGTCAAGGTGCTAAACTGGCAAGACAGAATTTTCCCAAAATTATTGCATCACAATGATAGGAAAGTGAAAATTGCATAAGAATGCCCATCTATCTATCATATAGATAGAGGAGAACGGCACTTAACATTCCTAATATAGAGATGCAAGCAAAGTCTAACTCAACACCTACAAGCTGTAAGTGGATGGTACAGACATGTTGAAACAGTGGAATCTAGAAACTGTTTAGGTGAGCGTGGGTGGTGGGTGCCCAGGGCTCATCCAGAAAGTCTGTGTGAGAATACAGTGAAGGTAGGTGGAGAACAGGCTAGAACAGCTGGGAAGGGGCCGTGGTTTAGCAGAATGAATGTTGCACCTCATCAGATGATCTGTACTCCAAGCAGATGGTGTGGCAACGGAGAGACGGGTGGTTGGAATTAAATGGTCCATGTCATATGATTGGATCTAGAGAGAGTTCACATCATAAATTTTTGGACTGGTTAGTTTTGCTGTTTCTTCTGGCATTTGGTTTTGTTGTGGGGTTGTTTTGTTCAGGTTTTTTTTTTTTTTAAGTCAAAAGAACTGATATACAGCAAGAAAATGTGTTAGTGCCATATAGAGCGTGGGAGAGAATCCAGATCTATTTTTAAAACCTGCTTTGTGGTATGGCTGATTGAATGGTGCTGCAATCCTCATGACTATTTTGATGGAAAAACGATTAACTAGATTGGGGAAGTGAAGTCAGGCAAGATTTACATGAACTAAAGGACCCAATTCTGCAGTGAATCCTCCTTTTGCAATTGTTTGCCTGCATTGTCAGGTGACTAAGATGCTCCAGGTAGATGTTTTTGCACAACACTGAGCATGCTGAAACCCAGCCTGTACCTCGTAGTTTTCTGTTTCAACATCAAGCGGTCAAAAACTGCAATGAGATTCTACAGGACCACAGGTCCTAATCAAAACACAGGTCTAATAGTTATCGTTGCAAGTTTCAGGCAGAGCCAATCAAGGTGTGTGTGATTCTTCACTGCTAGTCTAAGCAGTCTTCAGCATGTGTGACTGGAAGACCTTTCAGTTGCTGTAGGATTTCTGCGGGGGCTTATGGCTGCAAAGAGGAAGGAAAAAGCCATGTCTTCTCAGTGGGTTTAGCAGTGTGCCCATTTAATTCTTGTGCAGCTGGGATTGTGAATGTGCAGCTGGAATTGTGTATGCCTTCACACTAGGTTTGCCTCGCCTTGCTGACACTGTGGACATGCACCACTGTGGGTAGATGATCTGTATGATGGTCTCTGTGCCATCTGACACAATACTGCCTGCTATGGACTTTCTGACCACAAACAGTTTTCACGTTGACTGGGGCAAGCAACAGGCTTTTCTTTCATTTTTGTGACAGAGATGCAGGATACTTGAAAAGACATGTTCACACATAGTAGCAAAACATGGTTTCCACAGTAGTACTTTCCCACTTAAGCCTTTGCCTGCACAAGGGAAAATCATAATTCTCGCAAAGAATTCAAATGGCAAGATGTTGAAGAGCAGAAGAAAGGAAATGACTTTTGAGGTAGTGTTAAAATAAGAGCAGTTAGTTTAAAGTATTAGGTAATTAACAAAGTCATGCACTGTAGGAACATTGTCCTCAAAATTATTGGGCAGTCCAAAAGCTGATGAAATATTTCTACCAGAAGGTCAGCATGAAGAAGAAACCATGGTGCATGAGTCCATTTCTGTTGTGGTCTGCTTTGTGGGCAGACTGATGGGTCACTGACGGAAGCTGAAGCTCTGCAGATATCCCTTGCAAACTTTGTGTCTGGCCACCTTCTGAGCAAGTACTTTATTTATTTCTATCAAAGTACAGCCTAGTGTTAGAGATGTGGCCCTTTCCCCCTCAGCAATAACTCTGTAGGTTTTGATTAGCATTTTTAATCGAAATGTTCTGCCCAACCTTGAATACATGTTTTATGTTCAATGTCTGCATGCACCATATGTCAGGTGATGATTTAAACTGTTAAATGAGATTATAAGGGAAACACTGGAAATCAAAACTTGAAAGTATTCATTTTCTAAAAAATAAATTATTTTGATATCTGGTCTTGTGAAGGATTAAAAAATTATTTTTTCTAAAGCAGATTATTCCTGGAAATCAATTGAAGGTATCAGATATATGTACACTTTGCTAATGTGACTTCCTTTTTTTTGAGAAAAAGGGATGATTGATGATTGCTTCTGAAAAAGAAATTAACTCTGGTTGTTGCCTGGTAGCTCCCTCTGTTCTATCTGAGATGTTGTCAGTGAAATGTTATTATTCAGAACTGAGAAATATTGCAGAGACTTACTGCCTAAGGCAGTGGGGAAGTAGAATGAGGGCTGTTTAATTGAACCTGCTAACAATAACATTGACTACTCATGTGAAACAGAGGTGCATAATCAGAGGAATTGGGAGAGAGGGATTATATTAATTCTCAGTCCTGATATGAAGAAGAAGCTTCAGACACAGTTGCTGCTTTTCTTTTTTTTTCTTTTTTTTTTTAATGGAATATTATTTTGCACTGTATGGAGAAAGTAGGCTACTAGACAGGCACAATGGAGAAAATTTCTGCATGAGATTTCTGAGGAAAAAAGAAAGTGGTTGTTTTTCTTTGAAAAGTATAAAGTAACAAGTCTCAGTGATGTACAGTGTCTTCCATCCATCCATCCATCCATCCATCCATCCATCCATCCATCCACCCTCTAGTCAGTGTGGCTGCTTGATACATCTGTGGGTGATACTGTGCAGGAAAGCCTGCCAGTATAGACAGGGTCCATCAAGTATCAAACCATGCCTAAATGTTCTCTTTCTAGAGGGTGTGGGAGTGCTCACACCCGAGAGTAGAGTAATGTGAGTTAGCTTACACAGCCCAACAACGCACAGTCTCAGATTTGTATTGCAAAGGAAGAAAGCTGAAGCAGCAGCTCAGCTCCTGAAGACTAAAAAGCATTTAGGTAGACTGAGACAGTGCCAGGAGGTATAGCAACCCCTGAATTCTGACTGATCCTTCTCTTTGGTGGCACACAGGAGTTTCACACACAGGAGCTTTGCCTTTTACTCCAAAAGCTGATAACTCACAGTGGCTGGTTCTCAACTTTCTCACCTCTTCTCATTTAAGGGGAGAGAAGTGGTATTTGAGGACTGTACCAAAGTGTGATGTGATATACACTTGAGAGTGCATGCCTAAATTTCTCTGTTTCTTAAGTTTTACCAGACTAAATTAGCCTTTTATAACCTCCTGGAGACCCTGTCTTGCAAAGAGAAGTGTAGTCAGCCATCTTGAGGCACATACTGGACATTAATATTGTGGTTGTCATGGCAACACAGTATTTGAAACAAAAATGTGTCTGCAGAATGTGCAAAGACAATACATTTCAAAATTAAAAAGGAATTAATAAAATTCTCGCTAAGAAAAATAATTAACCTAGTTAACTCTATTTAATTTGATATCATGCAGAAATTAAGTAAGTCTCCAATGCCATATTATAAACCACATATGAACTAAACCAATTCTAGACACCACTGAAAATTAAAAAGTTCTGCATTATGATGTCATGTAGTGGAAACAGGGTAGCAGTTTGTAAGTTGTCCACAGTTTCCCTCCGAAATATTGCAGTGGTATTGAAAAGTAGACAATTTGTCAATGGTTAATATTTGAAGTTGATATTCACTGACATGGTACGTGTATAAACACAGTTCACTGAATCCGAATTAATGTCTCAACTGCAAACAGTCAGGAAATTACAGCTTGGTGTAATTTTGAAGAAGTTGAAACTTTCAATTAAAGGAAAGAACGCCTAAGAGATGAATTATTCTTGGTTCTTAACTAGCAACCTTGGGAATTTCCAACCAAATCCTTTTAGAAGTGATTACTCTTTACTAATCCATATTATTAAATATTAGAGAATTTTTCTTTCCCTGGTGAAATCTGACCTCTCCAAATTAAAGCAATGAGATGTAGCACATCCCACAAAACTATTTAAGTACTCCAATGTTTAGTTTACTGTGCTACAGCTATCAGGACCCAGTTGCTGACCCTTGTATTTTTTCATCTGCATAAAATTGGATATATATTTGTTTCCTAATAAAATATTGTACATTTGGAAAGTAATCTTCTAGTAATATCAATACATTACAGAGGCTTGACCTTTTTTCATTAAGAATCTGAAAACAGTGGAGAAAAAAAATAACTGGAAGGCTTTGAGGTTTATGATAACTACAGAACAACTTTAAAAAAATAGAGGCAATATCAAAGCCTAATAGAGTAAACTTCAGGGAACCTCTTTAACTTGCAGTGATCAAAGCATGCAGGAGATTTTTTAAAACTTTCTGTTGTTTAAATATAAAGCAGGAGACTATCACATGACATAATAAATCATATGTAATTCAAGTGGCAATCCTTAGCAGTCCTTTTGATGAGTGGGGACAGTGCAGGCTCTCAATAAGATTGATTTACTGGGATTAAAAATGTAAAGGAAAAAAAACCCAGCCAACCTAAAAGCAAAGATGAAATGAGACCAGCTGGATACTTTTAAATATTTAAATGCCAAGCATGGTAAAATAAATACCATATTGGTCTAATTCAGAACAAAATAAATGCCTATTTTTAAAAAGTATCTCTCTCAAAAATAATTGTTCAAACTCTGCCTGTACATATATTTTGACTCAACTCCATTTAACTGTTGAAGCTTTTGATGTCCTGTGGGATAATTATGTATTTAATTATATAAGCAGCTATGCATAGTATAGGTGTACAGACTTTAAACTCTCATTCAGTCACAACAATGTATCTGAAAACAGATGAAGCTATTGCATATATATATGTGTGTATATATATATATATATGTGTGTGTGTGTATATATATATATATATATATGTTCTCTTCAATAATGAAAAATTATATGTATACAAATGTGAGGGACTGACCTAGTATTTAAAATATCACAGAGTGAAACCTTCCCAAAAAGCTATCACTATGTCATTAAGTGATATTCATATGTGCTGGGAAAACAAGAGGAACGCAGATAATTGTTGAGGGCAGATGTGTCACATTCCTCTGGATTGCATCTCCCCTTCTGTCATGGTTTAAGCCCAGCCAGTAACCAAGCCCCACACAGCTGCATGCCTACTCCCTCACCAGTGGGATCTGGGAAAGAATCAAAAGGGCAAAAAGTACAAAAAATGTGGTTTGAGATAAAGAGAGTTTAAAAGGAAAAGCAAAAGCCACACACACATGCAAAGCAAAACAAGGAAGTAATTCCCTGCTTGCCATGGTCGGGCAGGTGTTCAGCCATCTCCAGGAGAGCTGAGCCCCATCAGGCATAAAGTGACTTGGGAAGATGAATGCCATCACTCCAAATGTTCTCCCCCTTTCTTCTTCTTCTTCCTCCCACTTTATATCTGTGCATGATGTCACATGGTTTGGAATATCCCTGTGGTCAGTTTGGGTCACCTGTCCTGGCTGTGTCTCCTCCCAACCTCCCAAGCACCCCAACATCCTCACCAGCAGGGCAGTACCAAAAGGAGAAAAGGCCTTGGCTCTGTGTGAGCTCTGCTCAGCAGCAACAAAAGCATCTCTATTTTATCATCATTCTGCTGAGAACAAATCCAAAACACAGCCCCACACCACAGCCACTGTGAAGAAAATCAACTCTACTGCAGCCAAAACCACCATACCTGTTCTGATATTTTAAGTATGAGTGAGAAAGAAACAAAGCATCACTGGTTCACATCCCTGTAACAGAAGTGACCCAGGAAACTGCTGACTCTAGATACAGAGAAATTCAGAGATTAGCCTGGGTAATTTAACCAGCAAGGCCACTAGCTGCTTCTGGGACCATCTAAGTCAGAAAACAACAAATATTAAACCAACCAACCTCTCAGTAGAGGATATGTTATCCAAGTATATGGTAAAGCCATAGTACATCAGAGAATCATGGGAATATGCTGTCCTGACTAAGAATACAATTTGAGTTTCACCATATTCAAGTAAAAGAAACAAGAATTTTATATAGAATTGTATATAATTGTGGCAGAAATCGATGAGGAAAAGTTCGTATTTTTGCAGGGTTTCTTGGAATTTTTAGTTCTTGAGTCTCAGGGTTTTATTTTATGTATTTACATTTTCAACAACTCTCTGGTTTTTTTACAGTTGATACTTGAAAAAATTGGTTGAGAAAAAGAAATTGCAAAATGGATTTTGCTAGTGTGATCTTAAGCCCCATATGCCAGGATGAATCTCTTCTCTACAGATATCTGATATTTTCCACACCAGTATAGTATTTGTTGACTTAAAATTTTTTCAAGGCAGACACTGAAAGAAGAGAGAACATTTGCTTTCCAATGTTTTAATTAAGTGTTAGTCTCATGAGTTTTATTGGATTGTCTAAAACCATGAACCCTTCATTACTTCTGCTATCAATGTCGCTAATAACATTATGAACCTAAACCTTCTCATCCTGCTTTCTGTTTGCTGAAATGTTCCATAATTACTGTTGATTCTGCTAATAATATCATAGCCGAACTATTAGGAGAAAAGAAATTGACAATGGCAGTATATCTAATCTATATGAAATAGGAGATAAAAAAGAAAGAACAGAAAAGTAGAGAAATTCTCTCATCTATGTAATCTTTTCAGTGCCAAATCAGAAAAACAGCTCTAGATTAAAACCACATGAGGGCAACCAACAGAGCAATAGGCATTAAATATGACCCATAGCAATCTCACAATATCTGTGAGAATTAATAGCATAATCAGAGCTGCAATTCTGTTCCATCCCACACCGCAGGTGTTTCTAGCTTTCTCCTGCCACAATTTTTGAACAAGTAGGAATAGGTGAAGGAGATCTTTCTAGACTTACAAACAAACAAACAAACAAACAAACAAAAACCTGAAAAGTACTCTCTACTGATACCTTAGTCTGCTGGGAAGTTTTTATCTATAAACAATTATTCTTGCTTGAAGATTTTCCTTTCAAAAAGAAATGAGTAATTATTTCTGTGTGTATTTTTCTTGAGCCATTGTTTCCCATACTTTAATTCCCTGTTTGTATAACTCATTCTATCCTTGTTATTCTTACAGCATTAGAAGTATGTTAAGGATTAAACTATCTGTAAATTTGCTGAACTGTTTATTCTCTAATAATCTGGGAAATAAACTGAGATGTGTGGCGTGTTTGTTAATTTATTTTATTTCTCTTTGGAAGTGCTTCACTACATTAGAAAGGATTTTACTGGCTATTCAGAAAGGTTTTTAAAAAATATCTAGTATCATTTTAGGAATGAAAAGTTTCATGAAATGTTAGAAACTAAATGCATGCCAAGAGAAGCCCTGAGATGTCAATAAAATAGAGAATTAAGAATTCAGGTAATTAAATTATTACTTATGTAGATATAAATGGGTTTGTGAGAATCCAAAATACATGATGTGTACATAAAGAAAGAGTAAAATGCTGTGAGGACTTTTTTGCTCTTAAAGCATGCCCAATGGCACTTATTCCTGTATAATACTATCAGTTGCAATTCTGAGTTTCAGTGTTATAACAAGTTCATGTGGAACTAAAAATTTTGTCTTTTTAGCATCAAGTCATGACTAAAGTGATCAACTTGCAGTGATGTAGAAAATCTTATACAGGAAGACATTACATTAGTAGTTAGTAGCACTGTGGCACTGGGATCTGCAGGGACAACACTGCTGGAAATAGAACAAAGGAAGAAGAAAGCTTTAACCAATTTTGAACATTTTTAACATAGGCTTAACTGTTTTATTTATTGTTTTACACCAGAAGGTGCTGGTTCTTTCTGGATCCCAGCAAGAACACCACAACTGATAGTCCTGAAAAGATGACAGTAAGTCAGAAAATATTCCATCACTGATGATGAAAATGATTGGAATGATAGACCACCACACAGGCCTCTCAGGTTAGGGAATGGCACTCTACACAAAATCTCCATTTATGGTGAGCTTTTCTGCTATTGTTGTTTTCAGAGTTTTTTAGCATTTTCTTCAAGAGGATGTGTGGGAGTCCCGTCCGTGGGTGCCCCAACCACCCCGGAGTTCGGGGAAGGGAGAGACTGCGGGAGAGGGCGGGGCCCCGAGGGAGCGCAGGTGCTGTCTGCAGGTCGGCGAAGCAAACAGGAGATGCAGTCCAGATTGTCGGTGCTCCAAGGAGGGTTTATTAGGGTAAGGGGTGAGGGGAGTTGGAGGGGTCTCGGGGCATCGACAAAATGGCCCCGAGCCCTTCTGCACAACAATTTTTATAGGGGGAGGGGAATGGGAAGGAGGAGATTTGGGGACCAAATGGGGAAAGGGGGATTTTTGAGCGACAAATTATATATCCAAGGAAATAACAGTACCAGAAAAAGAAATCCAACCAAATATCTGCTTTAACACGAACAAGGGAGAACATTCTAGAATTAAAACCATATTTGGAACCGGGGGAGGGGGAGAGGAGTAGCTGTCAAACCCTGTCAAGCTTGGTGCCTTCCAGCTGGCCTGGAGAGCAGGGGGTCGTGGGAGCGTACCAAGCCCAGGAGCCATCCCCATCTCTCTCCCAGGGGCTTGGGCCACTCAGATGTGCCATGGCCACAGCAACAAGGACATACTTACGAAAAGATCTTGGGAACAGAAATTATCCTTCATCAAAGTACGTGTGTAGCACAGCACAGTCCTTGAGGCTAAGTAATATGTGTGGTACAGCCCAGCACAGCCCAGCACAGCCCAGCACCCACTCAGGGCAGCTATTGGTGCAGCAACAACTCCTCAATATACAATAGTCTCCCAGTCAGGGCCACAATATTTATTAGGAATGCTTCAGCAATTTTTGGTGGCTGTTTCACCTACAAACAGGAGCTCTGCTAGCAACCTGGTAGCTCCAAAAGCACCACTGAAACTGGATCAAACCTTAGCCTGCATTCTATGAATGGTATTCTAGAGAAAGGACTTGAGTTCAGCTATTTTGCCTGAGATACTGCAGTAAAGCATAAAAATAGCCTAATAGTCACATGTAACCAATAGGGATATTACTGGTGAGTTTTGAAAGCTGTATTACATGATTAATTACAAAAAATAACTCGCCTTCTGCCTGCTACATGGTGTGATAACACGACATGAACACATCTGGAACTCAGTGCAGTGGACTGACCCTGGCTGGATTCCAGGTGCCCACCAAAGCTGCTCTATTGCTCCCCTCCTCAGCTGGACAAGGGAGAGAAAATATAGCAAAAAGCTTCTGAGTTGAGATACAGGCAGGAAGAGATCACTCACCAATTAACATCACTGGCAAAACAGACTCAACTTGGGGAAATTAATTCAATTTATTACTGATCAAATCAGAATAATAAGAAATAATTTCTCAGGGTAATGATAAATCAAACTAAATCTCAAAATGCCTTCCTTGCACCCCTCTCTTCTTCCTGGACTCAGCTTCTATCCCCATTTTCTCTACCTTCTGCCCCCCACAGCAATGCAGGGGTACAGGGAATGGGGGTTGTGGTCAGTTCACCACATTTTGTCTCTGCTGCTCCTGTTTCCTCAGGACTAGGACTCCTCACACTCTTCCTCTGCTCCAATGTGCGGTCCCTCCCACAGGAGATGTCTCCAACATGAGTCCTTTGCACAGGCTGCAATTCTTGACAATCTGCTCCAATGTAGGTCCCTTCCAGGGAGTGCAGTCCTTCAGGGACAAGCTGCTCCAATGTGGGTTCTCTGTGAGGTCACAGGTTCTGTCAGGAGCCTGCTCCAGCAGGGACTTCCCACAGGGTCACAGGCTCCTTTGGGCATCCATCTGCTCAGCCTTAGCTGCAAGTGGATCTGTGCTCCACCTTGGGCTGCAGGGGCACAACTGCCTCACCAGGTTCCTCCTCACAGGCTGCAGGGGAATGTCTGTTCTGACATCTGGACCACCACAGCCCCCTCCTTCTTCACTGAGCTTGGTGTCTGCAGATTTCTTTCTCCTCCATATTCCCACTACTTTCTCCAGCTTCAATTGATCCTGAGCAGCTTTTTCCCCATCTTAAATATGTTATGCCACTTTATGCTACCACCACTGCTGATGGGCTCAGCCTTGGTCAGCAGCAGATCTGTCTTGGAGCCAGCTGGCGTTGGCTCTGTTGGACATGAGGGAACCTTCTGGCAGCTTCTCACAGAAGCCACTACTGCACCCACTTGCTACCAAAAGCCCTGTCATGCAAAGCCAGTACACTTGGCAAAGAATATTTTGAAATTAATCTTTCACAAAATTTTCTTTTGGAAGCTTTTGAGAGAAAAACATGTGCCAAAATTAGAATAATCGAAGAGTTAACTTCAAAGTGTTAATACATTTACCGGGATTGGCTTTTTTTTAAAGTTCAATTTTTAACACTGGCAATCTCCTAAATATGTCTAATATTGGCAATGGTGCTTTGATGGAAAATGAGTGTCTCTTTTTTATGATCTCTAAGCCTAACTTCCATCTATGCTGTACACAAATGAATTTTCATCTTTGAAAGTTTGACTTGGCCCTTAAAATCAGTCTCAAATGTAGCGATCTGGGTTTTGAATAATATTACTTACAGAAAAGTACAAAAAAGCCTTCTCTGGGTGGTAGTGAATAGGGATATGCTGAATTTAAGAACTCAGCTGTCTAGCCCCCGCTGGTGCTCGTGCCCAGGGTTGTTCCTGTCCACATGAAAGACTTGGCATTTCCCTGCACTGAACTTCATGAGATTCCTCCCTGCCTAATTCTACAACCTGTCAAGGTGCCTCTGAATGACAGCAACTTTCTACTGGATCTGTCACTCCTTTCAGTTTAGTATAACTTGCAAATTTGTTGAGTGTACACTTTGCCCCATACCCTAGGTCATTAACAAAGATTTTAAAAGGTATTGGACTCTGTGTCAGCCCCTGGAACATATCACTAGTGGCTGGATTTCATCTGGAGTCCAGCAGCCAGTTTTCAGTCCATTCCTGTTCATTCATCTGTCTCAGAGAATGTTGCAGGAGACAATGGCAAAACTCACTCTAATGGTAGAATAACAACAGCTACTCTCCCCTCAACAACCAAATTAGTCACATCAGGTGGATTAAGAAAGATTTCGTTATGGTAAATCCATGTTGCTGATTCCTGATGGCATTCTGATTTTCCTCCTTAATGTGTTTGGAGAGGGTCTTCAGAAAGATTTGCTCTATCACTGTCCAAAAGATCAACATGAGGGCTGACAAGGTTATAGCTCACCACATCCTCCTTCTTGCACACCCTGATAATAAGACTGATGTTTCTTTGCTTTCAAACTTTTGGAGCCCCTCCCTGCAAGCTGGAACCTCTCCACTACACTGCAAGTTTTGACTGATACGTGTAACCTTAATCATTTTTCTTCTTCAGTCTAATTTTGTGCTACCAGCTTCTGCATTTCCTCTAAGTTTTCCTTTCGGGTGCAAAGGTGGTACAATAATACTGACTAAATTTCTCTCATGTGGTTACTGCCTCTGACTTCCTTTTGATTCCACCTCTTCCCTCCCTTTTCTGTGCACCAGCACCTCACATTTGCAGAGCAAGTACCCAGTGATTTCTATTTCCCAATCACCAACTGCTAGACAGTATTTGTGTGCCTAGGTGGCCATCCCATAACCAAGTACATGTAGCATGAACAGTTTCAAAGTGGTAAAAAGTCTCCAGCTCTACACTCCAGGCATCAAAAGGGCCCTCCTACAGAGAAAATACTTCCTTGTAGCAGCACAACTTCTCCACTGTGATGCAACTCAGCCTGCTTTTTATTTACCTCACACAAGCCTTACAAGAGACTTGATAGATTGTCTCATGCTTCTACTTTCAACTGATAAGTTCTCACTCTGAAGTCTGGTTCCTCATATACAGTGTCTATCTTCATATATGCCTCTGGCCTTAATATATATATTTTTAAATATTAATTATATTGAACTCTGATTTTAATATGCTAGAAAGTAAGGAAAAGTACAAGGAGTTTTAAATTCAGTCTTAGTTGTGTATATGAAGATATGTAGACTTTGCAAATATTTAGATATAAGAACAAAATAACTGCTTTCCAGGCCTTTGAAAAGAGCCCTGACTGTAGAGGTCCTCAGCAATATCCTGGGCAATATTCACAGGAACAGAGACAGTACATCAAGAGAAGAGATTAAGCCCATCTGCCTGGCATTTGGGACATCACACCCAGGACTGTGGCCTCGCTTCCCCCTCCTCCAGCCATGTATTGCAGGAAGGACACACAGCAGAGGTCACTGTCGTTGCTTTTGGACTTTTGAGGAGAGGCTGAAGGACCAGACCTGGAGAAGAGTTCAGGAAAACCTAATGGTAGCCTGCAAAACCTACAAATGATAATCTGATGGGAGCATAACAGACAAGAAATGTGAGTTGAAACAAGACAAGAATTTCACACTGGATAGAAGGAAAACCTTTTCCATTCTGAGAACAGTCAAGCAAAGGAGAAGGGTGTAAACTATTCCCAAAGCAGAAATTGCTGTGCTTTACGAGATGAAAACAGTTCACAACTGAAGTTCTGTAGCTGCATCACAAATCTATGCTGTTGTCTGGTTATGTTTCTATTTTTCTTTTTAAACTGTTAGAGAATGGTCACTAGTTACCTTTTCCTCAGTAGGTAATTTGGGGATAATTTGCTTCTCTTTTTTTAATCTATATCACAGATATTTTTTCAAAGTTAAAAATATTTTTTTCCAGTTAAGATTTCATTAGGCTAAAAGCAGGGGAATGGTTTTGTACCTGCTTTAATATTCCAAGATTTTTTTTGCCCTGACTGAATCTGAAGCTCGTGATTTCTAAGGGCAGAATCTTACATTTGTCCCTATGTAGTTTCAGCTGCTTTTTTGAAACAGTTCTCCATCTCTTTCCATCCTGGATTTTTGAACTCACTTTGGTGAAGGTGATGATATGTTGAGTTGTAGATGCCTGGCTATTTTTAGGCAGAAAAGCAGTTTCCAGAAAATAGATTTAATGGAACAGATCTATTGCAAATCCAACCTCTTGTTTCATGATTTATAGCCTGAAAGACTAAACATTCAATGATTTAGGCACCAGTAAATGAGTCAATAGCTATGAACTCATTCACAGTGTAGTCCCAGTTTAATTCTAATTCTAATTTTTCATTTCTGAATATTTCCTAGGTAATGCAAACAACTCTTTTGCACAAAAACTTACCATGTTAAAAGTGTTTTTTATTTTGGAAATTTTCAGGTTTTGGGAAAAGATGCTCAGGTTTTTTCAGCATCTAAAAGCTAACACATTTTTATATCCAATCTATACTTAAGTAACAGAAAAAAAATTAAACAGGAATATTATAAGGGCATCCTGATCAGTTATGGGTCTTAGGTCTGGGTTATTGGTTATAGGTCTCAGTTATTGGTCTGGGTCTTAGGCTGATTACTTTCCTGCATAGCAAGCAATGTGTGTGTGTGACAGTGCTCACACAACACTGACTTTTAGGTATTACTGACTTTACCTTATGTGGTGGTATACTCTATAAATACTTAATATTTTATTGTTTGAGGGACTGTTACCTTCTTTTTATATATAATTTTAGTATTTTAACTTATTAAAAGCATTACTTCCCCATAGCATAAAATATTTCTCAGCTATTCATTAAAGAAGCATAAAGGTAATGCAACTGTTGACCTCTTTTGCTTTGCCTAGGGATGTTTCTGAAATGCTTGTGTCTAAATACTACTGTTTGCCTTTCTTCAAGAGCTATGATGAATATTGGGTCTGCAAACCCTGAGAACTTCCTAAAGCAGCAGTATTTCTATTATCATTGAACTTCTGTCATATCTTACTGAGAAGGTTAACTTTGATTACTACTTTTCAAGGAAATTACATAAGTGAGAATTTACCTAATTCATTGCACTGTTTTCTTGCTAATATTTGTGAATTTGAGTGCTGAAGTGTGTACAGCTGCACCAAAGCTAGAGTGAAGTAATTGGATTTCTGGAAGATACAGTTGCACAGAAATAAGTGGTGATTTTTTACCTAAAGATAATGGACCAAATGTGAAATATTCACTTGGTAAATTTAAAAGTTCCATATGACCAAAGGATATTTACAATAAACATAAATAATTCAATGTTTGAATCTAAGGCAAGAAAATTACTGAAAGCCTTTGTAGTATTTATTTTAAGTAAAGTAATTCCTTACATAGCCTTGCAACAGCGTCTTCTTCCCTTTATTGTGAGAATAAACATGAGAAATATTCTCTAATCACTTGGAGAAATAGTGTCTTAAAATATATGACCCAGTTAGTTTGATAATATGGCTCTACACTGCAATAGCATGGCAGGGAAATCAATGAAGTAAAATTCAATGCAGGATATTTATTTATAAATTCCTCAGACAAAGGATTTTACACATTCACACACTCAATCACATTGTTGTATGCAATATGAAAAGTATTAGTTCTTGACAGGAGATAAAAAGTTTTCTGGACAATTCTCTTGCATCCCTTAGGAGTCACCAGATGTCACATCTCAGAATCTTGCCGATTTATGTTTTCACGAATCTTTAATAAGTTGATGCTGATCATATGCTTTTACTGACTTGTGGGTACATAGTCTGTTGTCTTGGGCAAGGAGAAAAACAGGGTGGTGTGTACAATATGCAGCAACCTAGTTTCCTTCTTCCTTGTGTGAGGGAGATGGTCTTCAGCTAGGAAGTTATCTGTGCTGTGACCTTTTCAGAAGGCAGGCCTTTTCATCTTGTCATAAGCAACATCTTCTTCAGTGCTTCCCATGGGAACTGTGCCTGGGGAAGGATGCCCTTTCCTTCCCAGTGCTGGCTACCTTTTAAAACCTTTTTGTGCTGTTCCTTCTGATGCTTAAACACACATATTTCATTCATTCTGCATCTATACAAACCTTGCTGTTTCTGTTATAAATTGAATGGGCAAATATTTATATTATCTCAAGATTTGCTGTCATAAAGCTCCAGAATAAACTAGAGCTCTGCCTATGCTTTCAATTATTGATATTTTATGGTTGCTGTTAGTCCATCCAAAGGGCTCATCAAATTCTGTGTTTGAATAATAAAGTATGCAGAAGAACACCATGAAGAGTGGGAATATTTGTGAAGAACAGATCTCTTCTGCTTGAGACTTCAGTTAGAACTTCCTTAAGGCTCCTCAGTGCTTATAGGTGCTCTGAGACAATGAAATAGATTAGCAATATTCAGAAGATTAATAAATGCTCTAAATTCTCAGTTGGCAACTTATTTGGGGACTTCAATAACCAAGATTAAATATGATATGGCACAAGGGAAGTGTAAGGAAAGAAAAAAACCCAGTTTATTTTAACAGGTTTTTGAAGTACCGCAATCAGAATTATTCTCTACACTCTATTTTTAGCAGAACGCAATAGAAGGTATGTCACAAGCAGCATCCATTGTTATCAAGTTGCTCATGGGGTCTGACCTGACTCATAGACAACCAACAATACAAATTAACTTCAGATTTTACATCAAGTGAAACATAGGGGAACTCTATTTTGATTGTAAATTTTGATCAAAACCATACTTTATTCAAGAAGCAATGGTTATGCCAGCCTTAAGAATCCTTTTAAAACTGTGCTTATATGATAAAACACACTGATATGACTATTCACTACTGCATTCAATTAATGAAAATTTAACATGTTGTGTTGATGTTGGACTCCTGTGGCTATTAATGGTGTTTCTCTGTAGAGCAAGAAAATGATGTGCTGTAGGCTTCCAAAAAGATTCTCAGTTCTGGCCATATTTCCAGTTCTCATGTGAAAGCATTCTATTATTCAGGACTGTTAAAAATTAACCATGTTTGGCTGAGGTTGTAAGAAATGATTGAGACCTTGGATTGCAGCATTGTTATACGGAGAAAGGTCCCTGTATGCAGGCAGGCACTGCTCCTGCAGCAAGGAGTTGAGCATGAAGATAGGATGGTTTTAGTTAGACTTATGGCTGCTGTGAAGACTTTGGGCAGACCCTCAATGGATATTTTCAGCAGGAAGTGACTTGGTAAGGAGTTAGGAATTATAGCACTGAATATCAAACCTGGTACTGCAGGACCAGTCTTTCAGGGAATGTAGCTTCAAGGGGAACTTGGGAAGAACTAGAGTGACCTTCTGACAAGCAGCCAACCTGACAGTAAAATTATTAAACTACACTGATCCAGGGAAGATTCAGCACTAAATCAGGACCTCAGCAGACTTTTGATCACATCAGATACAGATAAGAAATGCTTGGATTTTTTTGCTGTAAAAGACCAGGGGTTTACAGTTAGGTGCTCTGAGTGCAAGAGCTGGTTGAGTGAAGAAGAGATTGGTAGACATTTGAGTATACATGAGATGCCAGTTTATGTCTCACCCTCTATTGGCAGCAACACTTTTTGTATTCCCATGCAGTCCTGCTCTGATTTTGTCTCTTCTTAAATTATTCAGTCTTGCTCATTTGGGAATAAACAGATATGCTCTTGCAAAGAGTAGATGAACAAACTGGTATCATTGTCTCCCTCTGCATCCATAGCAGGAACAGGTTCAAATTTGACCTTTTTGAAATAATCTACATACAATTCTAGTGCTACTAGATCCAGAAATACTTTTTCTCCTCACAGATGGTTTTGGTTTTGGAGTTTTGTTTTTGGGGTTTTGTTTTTGAGGATTTTTCATTTGTTTTGTTGTTTGTTTGTTTGTTTTAATTTTTTTATGGTTATAATGTAAGCAGCAGTAAGAGAATTTCCATCTATCATTTATACAAACTAAATGGCAGCATTATCAAATATGAAATGTGATTAAATCTTGAAATCTCTTTAAAAAATATATACCAGATTGTTATGGATGTGTGCTGAGTTGCAAATAAATAACACATAAATCTACCCTGAGCTGATTAATATTGTTTTCTGTAACACAGCTACTACAGAACTCTGCTAAGATTTAAAATCTGCAACTTTTCATCAACTATTTTTTGGAAGCTTCTTTTTTCTCAATGGGCATAATTAATTAAGATAATTGAAAGAAAACATACATATAAGCTCTGCTCGCCCAGCCAGATAAATCTGACTTGAAATCTGCCTTATCTAAATATTTGTGTCAAAGAAAATAGTGCAAATGCAATGAATCTATTAAAAGTTTTCAAATAATTTATACCTAAGATGGACCAATGGATTCTACCACTGAAGAACTCCTAAAATAATTACCTTTAAAAGCAAATGAAATAAGATTTGTTTATTTGCAGAACCTAAAACCATGAAGCTTTTCATTTTCTGCCTTCTTTGTCATTCACAATAGTTTCAAAACTTCCTTGAAATAGATGAGAGCAACTTTAAAAATACAGCTATTAAGATTTTATTTAAATTTAGTCCCTCATAACTATTAAATACAGTAGGTATCCACCCAGATGTGATCTGGAACTAACCTTGTGATTCTCTTATTTTCTACATTACAGATTGTGAACGTGCAGCACAATGTTTCGGAACTGATTTGCTAGACTGGAATAACTGAACGCTATTATGTTAGCTTTTCTTGGTAAATAAGTTCCTGATAACTAAGTATTCTGTGTATATCTTATGTCAGCCCTCACTGATGTAAAACACAAGCTAATATGACAGACATGGATACTTACCAAGAAAACAACACCACAGCTAACATCCACAATTTTGTGAATCCCCTTTGACTGAGATATGCCTAAGTGAATAGCTGAAATTTCTGACTGCTACTTAGTTGGCTTAACCAGACAAAAGTGTAATGCAAATTATTTCCCAATTTAGACCAGTTCCAAAATATACTTAATTTGGTTTCAAATGAGAATTTTTTAAAAATTGAATGTAAATTTTCAACAATATTGAATTAGACACCTGCAAGGGTTTGTTTTCAAAATGGCTAGAATAGTATTAATTTTATATTAGAGTAGTAATAGCAAGAGAAAAGATTGAAACTGAAAGCTAGGATTTCAAAAATGTAAGGTTAGGAATATAGAGGATTCTTTAGCAACATTTTTTAAATTCATATAAATTTTTTTCAGACATGTTATACTTTTTATATTTATATTTTTAATATTTTCTTTTACTATCTTTCATATCATTGAGGTCTTCTCTGTTTTTCACTCTATTCTTCCAGAGAAGTAGGCTGGGGCTTAGCAAGTAGAGAAGGAGGCACAGCCAGGACAGCTGATCCCAGCTGAGCAAAGGAATATCCAGTACCATGTGACATCATGCTCAGCAACAGAAGTTTGGGAAAGAAAGACAGAGCAGAAGGACAAGTGCTGGTTTTTCTCTTCCTGTGTTTTTCTTCCATCACTGCTACATGTGATGGTGCCCTGCTTTCTTGGGGGTGACTGAATACCTTGGGGGTGCCTGCCCATTGCAAGTGGGCAATTAATTTCTTGTTTTGCTTTGCTTGCATGGACAGATTTAACTTCACCTGCTAGACTTTCTTTATTGCAACCCATGAGTTTTTTTACTCTTGCCCTTCCAATGAGCAAGTGGCAGCAGGAGCCTGGCTGGCTGACAGAGCTAAACCACAACCATGGTCCAATTCAACCACAGAGAAAAAGGTAAAAGGTAGTACTTCAGGTTTTTACAAATGTGTTTGGCAGAGTTATTTAAACTACAGTTCTAGCTATACCTGATTCTAGCAAAGCTGGCTATTTCTCACTAGTTATCAGATAACCTTTTCTTTTTTTAATGTATTAAATATTGAGGTAGTGTTTCATGTCATTTAATATTTATGGATGAGTATTAGGAAATATAAAATTAGCAGGACCCAAAAATGTTTAAAGAAATTTTAGAGAAATGTGAATTATAAGAATAAAGTATTGCTGTAAACATTTACAAATGTGTCTGTGTCTGCAGCTGTGGGCACAAACCCCGGTACCTTGGGATGTGGCTAAAAATTACTTGTTCTATTTAACCACTATTTAAATAATTCAGAAGAAAATCTAAATAGCTTTCTGGAAATTCTTTAATTCTTCCTGTATCAGGTCTGTAACAGAGAAAAGCAATATTAGTTTCTCAAAGTATTTGAAAAACTGCTACAGCTACGGACATTGCAAATAAAAATTTAAACAAAGAATACAGCATGGCCTCATTAACTATCCCATGGCCATCCACAAATCTAGAACCTGGGGAAAAAAGTGAAGTAATTTCAAGTGTGTATATGATTGCTCTAGCAAGTCAAGCTTAAACCGACTTCAATATTCTCATGAGTTGGTCTTCTTTGGGATTTATTCTAATTGCTTTTTATCAATACATTTTTCTTTCATTTCATTATTCTTTTTATAATTCACAAAGGATATCCTGCTCATTAATGAGAATTAGCAAGTCATTATTAAGATCAAATGCCCTTTTTCTTTTTTTGCCCTTTTGCTCAAGGGCAACTACTACAGATCTTTCTGATATCCTGGATAGGAGTGAAAGTAATTTAGTTCACGCTAAGTTGTTCTTCAGTGCCAGAATTCCAATGTCATATGGGGCACTCAGTGACAATCATGTGCACAATATTACCAAGAGCATTTAACAGCACTCTTTTACTAAAGGATTTCTCTCCTGAAGGTTGAAATGTTTCATTGCTGGAAGCAGCACTACTGGTCTACGAGATGAGAGAGATAATCCTGCTCTCTGTCCTGAAGTCAATTAAATACAGACCTGAAGGGCAGAGCTAACTGAAAGCAGGTTTTTATTTTGTACGTACAATTTCTGTCAAAACCAACAGGTGTTAATTCTATACTACCAAGGGCAGTACTTGGAATGTAGCTTAGTGTGTTAAATCTACTGCTGCTTTCAAGGAACAAAGAAGAGTCCACAGGTTTTTTTATGACCTTTTCTAGGCTCTACTTTCATTTACTCACACAACCAAAAAAGTATTCAGGACTGAAAATAGAAGGAGTTCTTGCTTTAGACATACATTGAAATGGAAATAAATTATTTGGATTCACAAATCCAATCATTGTCGCTATATATTGATTTGGTTGATACTAAAAAGTGATAAGATACTGCTCAATCCAATATGTTTTGTCTTAACAGCTTCCCAAGGAATTTAACCATGGAACTTCCCTGTTTTAGGGTTTTTTGTTGGGGAGTTTATACTTTTAGTCCACCTAGCCATTTTCACAGTGCTTGCCTGGCACCAGCCCACAGTAGCCTTCCAAGGGGCTGAAGTCACCTGGCTTTCTGCCATGTGCTTGAACATCTGCAATCTGCATACCAGCCCAGTAGTTTAGTTCCAGACATCTTAAATGCCATTTTACAAGCAGCTTAGCATACTCTGCACATCAACCGTCTCAACAACACATTGATTGAAAGCACAACATATTCTGAAGGTCTCCTTCATGTGCTTTAATTTTCCTCTAATCAAATGTAAGGAAGGCATCACACATTTATTTTTCCATCTGACAGCACCTCACACAGAGTCATCTATTTTTTTTCATTTTTCCTTTCTGTGGTTCATTGAGTTCCATGTGCCATTAAGTTGTCATCACCTCACATGTTGGTATTTCAATTAAAAAGGACTTTCTAATATGACTTAATTTTTAATATGCACAGTGAATTTTCATTAATTGTAGACTGGCCTTACTGGTGAGAACCTAGGTACGCAGAACTGAAGTGGCCAACTGAGTCAGTCAAAAACGAGAACACTGAAATTTGTGTTGAGACCTTTTACATGCCCACATAACTGGATTCTTTAAAAGAACTTCTTATCTGAAAAATGGAATTACTTGGAAAGAGTGAAAGTCTGAATTTCATGCAAATGGCAGAGAAGGAGTCAAAGGCAGTGATATGAATAAATCATCTGTAGACTGTGAAATAGTTTGTTGGTTTCTCTAATGACATCTCCAACTAAATCACACTTAGTTAAAACACAAAAAAAGATGCCAGGGAGGTAAGACAGATGAGATACTGCTCCCTCTGAGGTTCAGGATTTTTTCAATCTTGGAGATCTGAAAAATGGCAAAGAGGAGAAGTAAACTGCACTGTCACTAGAAAAGAAAATTTGACTTGATAATAATAAAAAACTTTTTATTATTCTGAAAGATACAGAAAGAGACCAGTGTATCAAACATGAGGATATTGGGTTTTTAAACAATACAGTTTTCCCTGTCTTCTGTCTTGTTTCTGAGGGTAATCAAAACATGACTAGCAGCCAAAAACTGAAATTTATTAGATGTTTTTTGTCCTTTTGTATCACTTATACCCAAGAGTTTCTTTTGTTGTTGTTGTATTTAGAAACCTCCAGTTAATTAAATACATTTCTAGAGCATTGCTTTCCAACAGATGACTGAAAAATCTGGGCAATCCTATTTAATTCCTGCTGCTCTTCTGCAAACTCTTATCTAATGTCATCAAATGCCTTCCCTTTTTCAGCAAATGCACCATTCCCTGAGGCTGCCCATTTTCTCCACTACTAAAAATATTTCCTCCTGTCCCAAAATGAGAATCCTAGTGGACAAGACAGAGGGTCCTTGTCACCCACAACAGACTTCTGGTGTCCAGAGATCATGACATGAAAACTATTATTTTGGGACATTTCATGTTTTCAGAAAACTCAAATGATGATATTCCAATCAGGTAAAACAGAAATACAAGGTTCCAATATTCAGAAATTATTCTGAATATATTTTAGTAATGGGCAATAACCATCAGTAAATCACGTGGTGAGGATCCCACTTTGTTCCCACGGTTGAATTAGGTTTCCACTTAGATCCTTTTTTCCCTGAAAGTGTTGAGCTGCCTAATAGAAAAGATATTGCCCCAACCCATGCCTTGGAATCACTGAATCTGTTGCTCTTAGACTTGCAGCTGATCTTTCATATTTATATCAAAATATTTGAACTAAGGTTTGGTTTCATTTCAAAAGGAAGGAAAAATTGGCACCTAAACTGAAACTTTTTTCAACATGCCCTGAATTTTATTTGTGGTTAAAACCTGTCTGCTAGAATTTACCACCATTTCATATTAAAAAAAAAGTTTATTTCTTATAAATGAGATGAGTGTTATTTCTTGTTTAAAAATGGACAATATTGAATTCTCTGGCTGTAAATTATAAGAGCAACTGCAGGTATTACTGTCACGAGGCTACAAGAAGTAGTGTATTATGTGGTGCAATATCCAGTGTAAAAGTCATCTTTGAAATTTTGAAACTGAGTGGTTTTTTGACCAATCTAAATGTCCCCTGATTTAAAAAACAAACAAACAAAAAAACCACTTCCATATCTTTAAGACAAAGTATTTCTTATGTGCATACAACTATGGAAGTCATGCTTCTTATCATCAGTGATTTTAAAGGATCTGCAAAAAGTAAAGCAATTGCTTAGTAAGATTATCCAGCATGTCTTTTGATCCCATAAATAGAATAGAAGGCAAGGAGTTTGAAAAAAGCTAGAGGTTGCTTTTCCTAAAATGGGACACTTAAATAGCTGAATTGTGTCTACTGGGCATTCGAGATACTAAAATCAGCTGGAAAGATTAGGAATATATCATGCACTAAGTTTAAAAAACTCAGCCTTGATTGATCAGTCATTACCCTCCTTAAATTCTTATTCCCCTTTCAAATAATTACTCTCATTAATATATATTAATGATTTGGAGACTAATGTTTCTGTCTTGTCCACTAAACTGTCAGAAGGGATGATTTCAAATACCTGCCTTCCTGATGTCAGAGAGTGTTGTGGAATTTTTATGTTACTTTCCATCTTGTACTCACTCAGCAGGCCTGTCAACAATAAAAAAACTTGCACTAGCAGGGACTTTAGAAGTGTACTAAAGCTGTGAGACAAAAATTTAAGATATTCTTGATCTGATTAAAAATTACCCTGCAATAGCTAAGAATGACATATGCTTATATTACTTCAATCATGTATCAGACTCAGCTACATCATCATTACAACATACCTACATTATTAAGTTCCTCTCTATTAAAGTGAATTCAGGCTTTTTTTAGCAGAACCATGGAAAAAGAAGATACAGAAAGGTCTTGTGACTTTTTCAGTTGGGAAGAAATGAGAAATCTGCATAATTTCCAATAAGAAAATGCAGCTTCAGTTCTCAAGTTCTGTTAGCAAGCATCTGTCAGGGTTTGAGAACACCAGTTGTCACAGAGCAATGAGTCATATGGTTCATAAGACAGTGTGTTGATATTCTGTGAAGAGCATCCTCTTGGGCTCAGGAATTAATGTCTCCCATCCTCACTTAGTGCTGCTGTTAATTGCAGTCATGGCTGGGCAGAAAGGGCACTGGCAGATACCTCTGTTTAGATGCTTTATGTGACTGTCACTGTGGTTCCTTGGGACAATACAAAAACTGCAAAACCTGGAAGTCCTGTAGTAAAATCATACATCATAGATTATAGTCATATTAGTCTTAAAACTATAGAAATTTCATTTGATAAACATTTCCTAGTAATGGGAAACAAGCTGATGACCTTTAGTCATCGGTATAAAAGGCATGAGAAAACAGATTGTGAAAAAGGACACAAGAAAAAGAAATTTGCAGAAACAATCAAACTCTGGGCTATGCAGTCGCTTTGAATTCATAGCAAAGGTTAGCTGGTAATATGGATGTCTAACATCCTTCTGAATGTGTAGGAAGTTAACATATGCTAAATCTCTGACCAAACATATTATTTTTTTATAGCTATAGACATCCTTTACTTTGGGAGTTAAACTTTGTATATCAGTACTTTCTGCTGAACTGACATTGAAACATGAGGTTGATTGCAACAGAACTTCACTTTCAGGCCCACACAACCTGACACTTTTCCAGCCCAGTTACCAAAGCTATCAAATGACATAAGGCTTTCAGTAACAGAAAAGGTTTGGTTTTACACCGTAAGATTTGTCTGGGTGTGTCTCAAATATTTATTTATAAAATACACAAAAGGTAATGAAAATGGTTACTGTTTTTTTCCTTACATAGTCATAGCAATTCTTCCACATAAAATGGTCAACTGCCTCTTTGCACTTCTGTTGCTCTGATCTCTGCATAACACTTTAGCCTAGATGGATTCCAAAAATCTGACTAAACTGTATTGGTAGGGGAAGGATTTAGCTAAATGTGGACATTCTTTTCCTGATGAAGTACTGCATGATATAGTAGGAAAAGAAGAGAATGACTACCAGAGGTCTCTCAAACACCTTCAACAGATGCTTGCTCTAGGGAGTCAATTCCTCATCCTTCCACTTGTGTTATTAACTTCCAATTTCCTGAAGGTCAGTCTCCAGAGCATAACCACAAATTGCCTGCTTTCTAGACATGGACTAATTTTTTGCCTTTTCCAGCTTGACAGAGATGCATAGGTTTTCCTTACTTTACCTGGTCCTGAAATCTCTCCTGTGGTTCTGGTCACTGTCTGATATCTTATAATGGGTTCTGTCAAAGTTCTCTAGTTGTCTATCTGAGTCATTAATTGGATATAATTAAGAAATTATTAAAATTATTCTTCTTACATATGTAAACCTGTTCTTTATAATAGCATTATGTTTCTGTTGAGGTGTTATAATCTTTACTCTTACTAGATAAGATTTTATAACTCTCTCATCCTATCAAATGTATTGACATTTTTAGTTTCACAAAACTTTCTGAATGCTATTATATATTGAAATTCTCAGAGAGTGCTTCCTCTCCTATATGAGTGTCAGAGCCTTGTTTGAAGAATTTCAAGACACTGCAACTATGTCTGCTGTTCCAGCACCTTGGGAATTCTATTTCCTCCCCCTGCCTCTCTGGTGTAAGATAAAAAAGAAAATTTCCCTTCCCATAATCATGCTCTCTTGTAATATTAGTGAGTGGTATTGAGTTCTTGAAGAAAAAACTCAACTGCAATGCAAGTGCAAATGTTAAATTTCCTGCAAAAGCTAAAATTTCATTGCAGACAGGGTGTTTGTAGGGCCTCAATGGATTAATCTTCATCAAATTCATGTGCAGTGTAAGAGAATAGATGAAATTTCCCCATTATTTTACTATTATGAGATTTGTGGCCATCAACATGGTGTTAAGTCTTGACCTCCACCATCAGTGGGAAGTTGGCTGGTAGTTGTACGATTGGTTTATGCATAAACACCAAATTGAAAAGTGATGTTTGCTGCACTGAAGCAAGGCTTTTATTTCTTCTGGGTAAATCTGATTCTGCATAACACCAAAGTCTTCCAGTACACAGAATGCTGCTGGACTTTTGCAGTTGTACACACTGACTGTGACATCATATAATCTACCAAGTGGAAAGTTAAGATCACGTTTGATTTTTCCCATGGTAAGGAGATTAACACAGCATAGTGCATAAACATGGCTCTGAAAAAGACATTAACAATCTATGTTATTGCAAGTCATGGAAAGCACTGTAATTTGCATTTTGTACATTTATGTAACAGTAGCAACAATAAATAACTTGTTTCCCACAGAGAAGTTTGAAGTTTAGCAATCTATGGAAACAAGTATGAACACTTTCAGCATATTATCTGTCTGTCTATATCCATAATTTTTGTCTCAAGTGAGTACAGACTGCCTTCACACTGAGTCTTACAGCTCCTTGACAGAATGGATTTACTTTACGAGCATGATTAAAAATATTTGGCTGCCCCTTTCCACTCTTTGGTTGTTTTCCAGAGCTGCTTAAGCAGAGCTGCTGTTTCTGTCAGGTGAAATATACAGGCACGTTACCTTGTCTGACAGAAACAGTAAGCATCAAGAATTTCCTGGGAAGACACATCAATATGCAGCATGTTAAGTTTCATATTTCATAACACTACTAATTACATTATCACCTCAACATTGGCTTCTAATAATAGCTATAACTAAAATGTGTACAGCTGTTTATCTTCTTTAAACAGAATTCATCTGACAGTCTGTACAGCTCACAGCTCTTTTATCTCACCCATTGCCTTAAAGTGACTCAGTACCTATTCCAGATGAATCAATGGCAATAATCCAGCTCAATTCAACAGTAGGAGGCTAGAACCACAGTGACAGGAAAAATGTTTTGCTCAGACATGTAGTATGGCGTGAGGAGATATTTGTACTTTTAAATTGTGCTCTTGGATTTTTTATTTTTTCTTTAGCATTAAATTCGGTATGGCATGCAACCTGACTGCAAAGATAAGTAGGGCAGCTGTCAGGAAAAGTGAAATTTGTTACACTGAAAGGATTCCATGTTAAACCTAATCTTACTTATCTATTCACATCCTTTTTTAAAAAATTGCAGCTGATATATATCTTGCTGGTTTCTGAGAGGGAAAGGTAGTACCTATTCAGAGGGCAGAAATATTTGGTAAACAAAAAAGAGAAACCATTTTATGCATGATTATTAAAGAGAAAAAACTTGTTCTGTTTACAAAAGTATGATGTATATATCTGACTGTAATATGCATGTATGTTCAACAGAATATGGAATTAATTCAGGAAGTCACTAAAGGAAAAATGCAACCAAGTGCAGTGTTTCTGGTATACTTTGAAGACAACTAAAGGTTCATGAAGTTGATATACACAGAGGTTCATAACAAGTGGCACAAGTGTTCAACAACCTGAATGAAGAAATCTCTGCTGAAAAATCTAGATAAGATACCAAAATATTATCAGTAGGAACAAATACAAAGCGATGGATGCTTAACACATTGAGGAAGAACAACTCATACTAACTTGCCTATAATTTGAAAAATTCCTTTTCACAGTTGTAGAAGCAGACAGCTAAACGTATAGCAAATGCAAAGGTTTTTTATTAAAACCTACTGTTAAAATATCTAAGAGAAGCCAGAATCAAGCTGAAAATTTAGTAGGTAATGCCACTGGATATATTAAGGGTGAGGGTTACACTGGAAACTGACCTTAGTCATTGAAGGCATGGAAGCACAGAATTCTCTGCACAAGTGAGGCAGAGAGAAGTAAATGTAAATAAAATTTTGGGATCTTGCCGGAAGGATATGACAAGAGCTACTGAAGTAAGACTGAGGTAGCAGGAAAACCACTGGAGCACAAAACCCTGAAAGCCCAAGGAAGTAATAGATAAGCCATAAATAATTTACAGTGTCTGAAAACCCTTCAGTGATCAAAGGAGGAGGAGAGCAGAGAGAATATCTTTGAGTATAGCCAGCTACAGTTTATTAGTAAGCTTTTAAAAAGTAGCTCAGAATAATGTGAGAGGGTGAAAACAACAGACTACTTATTTTCCCTGCCATTATTGAGAATTAAAGTGAAGCATATGAACTGAGCTTGTATGACAACTGTCAAGTATATACAAACCAGCACTGTAATAAAGCTTCTGAATTCAGTTAGCAGTCAATCATGTTTGGAAAGCTCTTAAACCTTGAAATTCTGCACTAGATGCAGAATAAAAGAAAGAATACAAGAATGCAATTGTTCGCCTTCTGCTCCTTTCCTTAAGTACCAACAGAATTGACACCAAACTCTCAATATCTCTCAATGATCACTTCATATCACAGCTCTTCCTTCTTTACCCTATAGAAATCTTGTTAAATAACCAGTTGTGACCCAGTAGCTTCTTTGTCTTAAGCAATCATAAGTTAGTTTTTTCTGATGCTCGACAGTGTGTTGTTTGCAAACTCCATAAGGCTGTAAACACACGTTAAAACAAAGGCAAAAGTATGCAGCTCTCATGTTTCCTACATCTTCCTAAATGAGTATTTATCATGTTGAACAGATCAATGTCTTTCAGCATAAAAATAATTTTAAAGCTCTACTGCCCCCAGTTTCTTCCATATTTGCTATAATTGTGTAACAACAGGGATTACATATCCTGTAATACATAATGTGTATTTTCTTAACCAAATTAATATAAAATATATTTATATAATTTATATAGGCATGTCAGATATACACTCTGTGTAACACACAAAAACAAGGGAAGCATTAGAAATGTAGCAATATTTCAGGGATAGTCTTGAGAAGAAGAGAAACTAAAGTTATCATACTGTGATGCAGAAGAACATTACCATAGTGATTTTTGTACCTTCCTCATAAAAAGGTCAGAGTTGGAGTCTATCAAATATGACACAGAGTTAGAAGTATGTCAACCTTGTCCACACTGTGTAATATTGTTCTTCATAACAATTATATAGTAAGTGCTACAATGCTTAGACTGCACTAGGATTTCAGAGAGGTTATTAAAATTTATTACTACCATTGGAAAATAGAAAAGCTGAAAAAATATCTTGAAATTATTGAAGCATCTGTTTTAGCTTTCTTTCCATAGCCAGCTTGTTGATGTTGTGATAAACTGCCCTTTTCTAACAATTAAGGATAACATAAATATACCATGTTTATATATTTGTACTCTGTTTACCAATTGTTGAACAAATTAATTAATCAATGTAGTTGGAAGAATTGACATTAGCTCAGTTTCTCAAAAGAGCCAACCCCCACCCCAATATTAAAGGTTATCAACACATTTGGAAAAGAAGCAGGTCTTTCTTAAGTGGTAGTTTTTTTGGGTTTAGAGTATTTTGTCTTTTTTGTGTGTGCCTTTTTAGAGACTGTTGCCTTTTTTTTCCCCCTGAAACCAAACTGTATGCTTCTGATTTAGAAAGAAATGAAAGATATTTGACTGATCAGAAGCCCTAATAATAATTGCACAGAATGACTATTTTAGGTGCATTAACAGAACAGTGAAGGCAAGCCTCTTGAAATATTCCATAAGAACAAGACGGAAAAAAATAATCTTGGATCTACTACAATAAAAAATTTCATTGAGAAGAATTGACTTTAGATGACTTCGGTTTTCAGGGGAATGCAAAGCAAGATTTATGCCTTTTGGTTTGGCAGAACACAAAGCTGCTTAAAGTATCAAAGGAAATAAATGGAGTATATGAAATTTTTATATTACCCTTAAGACTTATTTCTATATTGTCTGTTATATTCCAGTGATTTTCATGAAGACTCAGTTAAGGCTCTCAGTTTTGGTCACTGAAGATTTGGTGTTGTGCCAGGTAGTATAGGTAGTATAACTGAGGGTAAAAATAGATTCTGGAGATCATATTTTCAGTTCTATGCTCCATTACCACCTACCACTTTTTTCTTTTTTTTTTTTTTCTTTTCATGTATCACAGACTAGGGCTGTCTGTTCTAAAGGAAGAGGAAATAGGAAAGATCAGACAGGGAGAACCACACAAGGACTGCTGTTTTATGAAAACCAAGATCTATTTGATGAAGACTTACCCAAATGCAGACTCACAGACTCACCTTCTACCTTGTCCTTATTTTGTTATTAGAAAGTTTGAGATGTGAGAAGGAGCTGTCCCCTACAAGATAAATCAGGGATGTGTCAAAAAACCTTTCATTGATATAGACTACTGGAATTTGGATGAGTTTGTGTTCAAAGGTCTGGTCAGCTTTAGCCAGTGTCCTGTCTCAGTCTTAAATGCTTAAAATAGCCCTGAAGTTTCCAAAGCCAAATCTACTGAGCAAAATCATTGTGGTTGAATGGCATATATTTACAGCCTGTGGCTGAATAATAACGAATTTATTTTCTAGATGTGCTTAGTACAACCTTCACTAAAGTACATAATGTTGCTTGCAATCAGTATATTGAATATATTATGCTCACAGGTTGTACAACATCATTGCAGCGAGCTTCTGTTGGTAAATGGGTCACCTAAGCAAAATGGCTCAGAAGATTACAGCTGAACTCCCATTTGACAAACGTCTTAGTCATAAAACATAATAAAAGTTGTCACTTCATCCCATGCTGCCAATACTTGGAGAATGGTGGCCTTGTCACATCAAGGTTAAATTACGTAGGTAAGCAGAAAAGAAATTAGTGGTGACTTACAGACACCCACCATAATTATCATTGCCACTTGTGGTCCCACATTTTCTGATTATAGCAGTGAAGTATTTTTTCATACCATTAACATTCAGTCTACATTGTATTGTGAATAAACTCATGTCAAATGCATCAGTAGTATCTGATACACAGGGAAAGTTTTTAAGGTATTCCCACAGAGTTAGTGGAAATATTAATGTTGCAATTTTTTAAGTTGCTGTGGAAGAAGCTGAAAAGTTGAAGTGCTAAACACAGAGGGGAAAGAAGCAAAATATTCAGCATCAAATCCAACGAAAGACAGTTTTTGCAAGCTGTCTTAAAATTATGGTAAAATTTAACACCGTTAAGCAATCTAGGATTATATATTATTATAGCTTAATGGGATTTGAATTTTCCACACTGATAAAAGTAAATTGCTGGAATTTGCACACGTATTTATGTAGATATGCTGAAAAACACTGAAGTCCTGTCAGTTCCTAAAACAATATACAGCAAGTAAAAAGTCTCGATGGGAATATTTTCTTATGTTACTCTTTTTATTTTCCACATATAACCATCAAGGTTTGCTTATGACAGACCTTGCTGAGGATAACTTGCTTCCTTTGACATAATACAAACTGCGAAAATGGCATGTGAAAGTATTTTTCTCTAGTGGTCATATATTATTGCTATTTAGCATAAATGCAACACTTGTGGAGACTGGCAGCTTTACCTAGTGCCTAACACAGTTGCAGTGTCATGACAGAAAAAAATACATGTTGAACACCTTGAATGCATGACATCAACACAACTTTTTGGTTACAGAGATAAGGAAAATTGTAGCACCCTTAAAAATAAACATATTTTTCAATAGCTGGCTATTATATACTTTGTCTTGTCAAGAATATAATTAAGATGAAAGTGTTATTCTAAGTGTTATTCTGTTTCTGATAAAAGCATTAAATAATCTTCAGCAAAACCCAAGAGCCTACATTGTTCCATCTAGCATGAACCAAATAGTCAAGCTGCATTACATTCTTAGGAGTAATCAGCACTGTTGTTTATCCTTTCAACAGATAAAAACCAAGTAATTTCTCTTCATTTATATAGACTTTTGTAAATAGGCTTATAGTTTGAAAGACAATGAGTATTTCAGTCTGCAAATAGTGCTGTAACCCCCTTTCATTTGGAAAAAACAAGGCTTTATTTATGGAAGGTCTTTAAAAGAAACTAAGTTTTCATCTTGAATAAGACGAAGATATGATTTTCTTCTCCTCTCTCACATCCTTCATGTCTACAGGCTATGTTTTCTCCATGTTACCTAAAGACACCTTCCTATTTTGTCTTTTCATGTTTTTTGAGTACAAAATTATGAATTGCATGTCCTTGCAATTTCAGAAAATTTGCAGTTACTTTGCAGAAATCTGGAGATCAGCTGGGGCAAACCAGAAGAAATGAGAAGGAAATAAACTCTACTATATGAGGTCTAAGCCTTCACAAAAGGAAGGAAATTGCAGACTATGAGAAGTGACAATAGCAGTACTTTTATTTTGATATAAAAAAAAGTAACATGAATGATTAAAAAACTTTGATGATCACAGCAGGTGCAACTGTTGCCTTATCCTTTCCTTCTAATTTTTGCTGTTCCAGTCACAAAGAAATGCTAATGGGCAGATTGATGACAAGAGTAGGAAAGTGCTGCCACAACTTCAATTTTGACAGAATTTATATAATTTTTGGTTTGGTTTTTTGTGGGTTTTTGTTGTTTTTATATTTTCTTTTGTTTTGTTACTGTTTTTATTGTTTTGCTATTGGGATTTTTTTGTGACATGGTTTACATTTCCACCAAACTTAGTAAAGTTCTGGGTCTTAACAAGACAGCTTTCTCATAAGCAAAATTGCTCACGTAAATTGCCAAAATATTTTATTTGCTATGCAACAATTCTGAGAGTGATGGTCAATCAAATAATAACTAATTGCCTCTTCCTTTGTTCCTCATTTAAATATCAATGCAGATGTCCTGTGTGAAGGAAAAAAGTCATCTCAGGAAAGAAAGCAAAAACTTCTGAAAGTATTTCTTTTATTTCTTCAAAGTTTTATTTTTCTGTAGGGGCTTCTCAGTCATCCTCCATGGAAGTTATGTATTTCTAATTGCCTGAGCCCCCATGAAAAAAAAGAAGTTGACCAAACAAAGGTGGAGCACTACATGGCTGAGGGCACTGTGCAGAGTAATGCAGGCTTTGTAAAACTATTTAAGAGTTTCAAACAATGCAGCTCAGAAGTTGGGGAGGTTTCCTAATTACTGTGGGGAGAGGGCACTTATTAGTAAGTCCATCACTGACATTTACTGCTGCAAGTTTATTCATTCTCTATCATTCAAAATCACTCTTGTAGTTAACTCCGCTATGCAATCTAAGGCTGCATGACAGAGGAACAGGAGAACATGCAAGACTGATTTTTTTTTTTATTTTATTCTAAGTAATTGGAAGAACTGTTGCAACCAAAATATTCCATGCAGATGACAAGGTAGAAATAATTCTGTGAAAACTGTGATTCTGTGGCCATCCTTCCAGAATGTTCTCATAAACTTCTAAGCACCAGAAAAGAATTGATCTTCTTGATGATACCTGTGAGTTTGACTTATGTAGATTCAAGAAACGGATAAAAATATTCTTGGGGGTTAATCCAAATTCCAGGTATTGCTTTTCTTACCCAAGAATATTGCTGGGTATTTAAGTAAAACATTGCCCTGAAAAGTCTCTTAAACTGTTTTTTTCTTTCTACTTGATGTCAGGGATGTTTTTGTTTTTTACTTAAATTACCCCTTCATTTTTAATACCAAGTGTTATATGATAAGAAATGGTAGAGGATGTTACTTTACTAAATCAGAGAAAGTATAGCTTTTAATCTAGCAATACCAACAAAAAAACCCCAATAAGCACCTTATGAAATTCCATCTAAACCTTCCCATAAGAATAATTAGAAGCCATTTGGTCACCTCTTATTATCACAGAATTTTAAAAGTTACAATGCAAAGGTCTTCCTTTGTACACACAGAATTTGTACTCTGTAAGGACGAGTTAAGCAACCTGACCAACCTTGGCATTTTCTGATCCTCCAGAATGATAGACTAAGAATCCTCCTGTGGTCCATGAAAGATCATGGTAAATCCCTGGAAAGCAAGACAAAGCCCAAGGATATTTTTGTCTGAAGACTGAACAGTAAATAGAGGGATAAAGAAAGAAATGTTGTAGCCTTCTGTTTTCCAGACCTGAAGACACTCCTGTCATGAATCTCCAGCCATGCGATTATTCTCCTACCAACTGTCAGCCTGACCTTTGGTTTCACAAAGGCTCTGTTTGTGATGGCACCATTGGGAATGTACTGCTTTAACTATTAAATATGTGGAATTCTGAGTTGATTTATTTTTTTCTCACACTTCTTTCTTGCAAAACATAGGGTACAGATTAGGACAAAGCTCAAAAAACATGAAGAAAGAATAGAGATTTATACAATAGGTCCTGACTGAAATACTTCCTATTTCATTAACTTTTGCTGTAAAGTTATTGCTTGAAGGACTTGTGTTTCAGTTGAATTTGTAACTCTGTTTTCAGTCAAAAAAGCTATTTTAGGTTTTCTCTGTGTGTTTGATGTCCTGGATAAACCATGTATGTGCAGTCAGTTCCTTATGGTGTTTCTGTTACAGACCTTATATGGTCTCCACATATTGTAATATTCAATCTATCCATACTTCTTTTTCCCCGACCTTTAATAGGATCCTCTGGCAGAAGTGATTTTTTTCTGCACTCCTCCTTCACTACGTTGGTGAGACATATCAGAGGGAACTGAAATGAAAATGCTGAGAGAGATGAAAAGCACCCAGTTGTTATTGTAAAACTTTTTCTAAGGTCATTTCAACTTTTTTGTAGATTTTACTTAAAGATACAAATAACACTCCTAATTAAATGGAAATTTTAATACGGTAGGCTTGTTTTGCCTCATAATAAGGAAGACAGAATGATTACTGCAGAAATCTCATTAATACCTAAAAAGATGTTATGCTGGTTTATAGCTTGTCACTATAGTTAATTAATGCAAGATTTCAGTTACTTGTATGTATTATTAAGATCCCAGATTAATACAGAAGTTTAATAACTATTTCTTTATGAAGCTTGTGCCTGAAAAATTTGTTATGTGCCTTACTAAAAGATTGGTGTCACATCAGGACACAAGGAAACAATCACTTTTGCTTTATATATATTGCTTTTTAGACTTTAAAGCTTTAGTAGAACTCAGTGCTCTAAAAGACTTTGGGTCTTTTCTGCAGTTGTGTTTGACTTGCTTGCCACTAGAACTTTTCAAAGGAAAATGAACATATTTCTACAGCTAATTCAAGTTGAGTACTCTGTAAGCAACTGTTTCTCATAATACCTTGAATTTGCTTTGAAGATTCCTATGCTCTATTTCATACCCTAACATAACATTAACACAGGTACATTTCTCATATTACTGTCTGTAATAATATAACTTTTCACTTTTTTGTGGCATTTCTAAGTTCTTTTAATTTATTCTGCAGCCTATTAAATACTTTCAAGAAACAAAATGCTGGTGTATAGTGATTTTATTCTGCTTACAGAATCACAGAACTTGATCGATTGAATTTGATTCTCAGCTTGAACTTGATTCACAGCTTGAAAGACCTGTAAACATCATCTGGTACAGTAAAGAATTTATTTTTTTTAAATTGTGCTTTTTTCTAAAGCTGTTTCAGTGCTAGTGATTTTCTTAGACCAGGACCCTCAAACCTCTTCATTTGTCCATTTCTTCAGAGGTTCTGTTATGCTTTTTCAATTCCACATTAATGCTGTAGTGAGGAAAGTCATCCTTGTAAGTTCTTGATTTGCTTTGCTTTACATCTTTACAGTAGTCAATCCAGTACAGTGCCAAAACATTTGAAGATGATTTGCTGTAGTCAACAGCTGTTCTTGTTTTGCAGAGGGTGTGATTTGGTCCAACAGATGGACCTTTACAGCATCTTACATTTATGCTCTTCAGGGTCCTGATTTATCATAGTAACACATTGAAACCACTGAAGTTAAACAGGCAGAACTCTGTAGTCACATAGTGATTAATTGGGTTTTCACTGTAGTTGCACAGAACAATCCAGAAAACTCCAGAAATAATAAAGTATCTTGTTCTCAGAAGTTAGGAATCAATCTAAAACGTTGTTCTACAACCTGCAACATTATCAGATTGATTGGTCAGTTACACTGATGGTTTTTTGATGTCACAGAATAATTCAATCTCAACAGTTTAAACAAAACCTTTTCACCTTTCTCTCTCTCTTTTTCAGTTGTTTTTAGTTATTAAGTATATGTTTCTACAGGACCTTATCACAGCTATGAACTTGCATACAAGACAGAACATCTGTGTACCTCACCCAGAAAAAAGAGGGTGGAGAGAAAGAATTAGCTATGTTCCTATTTCTTACTTGTGGTCAGTTTTTAATCTGCCAAAAATTCAAGAACACAAACTTCCTAAGAACACTGAGGGGCAGAGTTGTCAGACTTACACAAAATATTTAACATCAGGTTGAATCTAACACATCTGGCTTTTTGGCAAAGGACAAAGTACAAATTGCTTTAGTATGCCAGACAGCATCACTAATCATCTGATAAATCTGTATAGATTACAGCAGTGTTGAATGACATTCATGTAATTAATACTAAGAATAATAGTAAAAGTTTAAATATTTTTGATGAACTTAGAGTTATAAACGCATGCCTCAGCATGTGAAGAGTAAGTGGATACAGAAACTTACCTTATAAATTTAAAGAGGTGAAATGAAAGTTTCCATAACACCAGCTAATAAATAGGGTATGTATAACTTTATAAATATGTGAAATACAAATGCAAAGAAAATAAGGGTGTTATAATAGAATTTGGCATGCCCATTCTGGTATAACCAAGTAAGCGCAGATAAAGAAGTAGTGTTGTTTTACTAAGACTCAGACAGGTGTTACTATAGCCATAAATCTAGGCCTCCTACTTCTCTGCTCCATCATGCAATCTGATGTCATAACAGAATTCAAGCCACATGCTGATATTCCCATCAGAACTGCCCTCACCTTTGAATTACAAGATTACGTTTTTTAAGGCATTGTATGAGCTAATTGTCTTGATGCAAGAAAATATCTTGCTGACACTCCCAGACTGAGATGGAGGGAGGAGTCTGTGGTGGTAGGCAATATCCAGTTTTCAGTTTGCATAAAGTAGGGTATAACACTTTGTTATGTCTCCTAGAGCATACAAAGACGTCCTATATTCCCAGATGTGAAGAAAGCTCAGTTTTTAAGGCTCATTGTGATGCAAAGGGAGAAAGAACAACACATCAGTCTTCAAATGAGGGAAAACTGAAGGCATAAAACTTTGCCCACTCATAGGGATAGTATAAAATTTTTAAAAGAAAGAGAGGTTTTGGTTGGATGTTAAGAAGAAATTATTTACTCAGTGGGTAGGGAGGCACTAGAAGAGATTGCCCAGAGAAGCTATGTATTGCCCAACCCTAGAAGTGCTCAGTGCCAGGTTGGATGGGCCCTGGGCAACCTGATCTAGTGGGTGGCATCCCTGCCCACAGCAGGGGAGTTGGAATGAGATTATATTTAAGATCCTTTCCAACCCAATCTTTTATATTTTGTATGATTCTATGATAATTATTATCATACTGCTAACCACAGCATGAAATAAATTCTGTCAACAATCATTTTGCTTCTTTTCATCAAGGAGCATTTTGTGCAACTGGAAAAGGAAACTGGAGGTATAGGTCCATGGCTCTGCTGCATCTGTCAGCTTAGATTGTCCCTAAAGTACCAAATGATACACATAAAAAGCACAGAATATCCCATATGTTTATGATATGAAAAATGTGCAAAGAGGTACACATCTGGAACAATTATATTTTATGTGAGCAAGATGAAAAATGAGCAAGCTGCTATAAATGATTCACCTACAAAACCCAAAAAATAATAAAATAATTACCCACACCAGTAGGTAAATCTGCTTTGCATTGTCAGTCAGGGTTAAGCTACTCTGAATTGTCAGTCATGAAGGGGAAGAGTTCCACTTCCTTAAGATTCTGAGCTTCAATTGATTTTTGTGTAAGGTTGTGAGGATTCAACACTTAAGACAATTAGTTAATGTCACCTGCTCAAAAAGACATTTGCAGTGACTTGAGCATATTTGAAAGACATTCTGTGACTTGTCCTGGGTTCCAATGTCTTACCTAACATAAATTTACAAAAAGTCACTCAGTATGTGAAAGGGCCTCCTTAAGAGTCCATTGTAATGCAAGACTAAGGAGGATATTTCTAGCAGTCCAAAGCTGGAATAAAAAGTTGTTCCAAGCCCTCAACTACTACAATCATCTTTCTACTTCTTTTATGTACCAGGTTAGTGGCTATTTTTGAACCTTTAGTGTCTGCATGAGCTTCTCTCCTACTGCTTCTTTATTCTCTAAATTTTAGGGGACTTGGATCTGCCAGGCAGTGGAATAAGAGATTTTTTCAATATTTCTTACGTGGTTTTCTTTAAAGGAAAAACCTCATAAAAATGCTATTCTTTTAGAGCCCTGTTTATGTTATTTTTCAAAATCTTATCCTCTTACCTGTTTCACTATCATTCCTGGGTTTTTTTTGTATTTTGCTCAGTTTTATTTAAAGCAAAGGTTTATGCAACCACGTTGTGACTGTCTGTCTGCATGTGCTTTAATAAAAGACTGATGAGTCATGTCTAGTGGTTTTCTCTTTTTAGTGCACAAAGAATTAGCCCACAAACCTCCAGATCTGTGTGTGCAATTTCCATGGCACTGCCAGTGTCTCTCCTATAAAGTTAAAGGGTTTTTTCAGGGAAAATGCAACTGTTGATGCATGTGAATGTAAATAAGAGTGATTAATATTCCTAAAACCTTAAATTGCAAAGGAAAAAGCTTTATATTCTCCACCAGACAAACACTGTCACTGTACCATTCTTTTAACTGTACTGTTAACAGCAAGAATTACAGTTCTCATTGTGGACCTGGTGTACAAATACATTAAAGTAACAAGGGGGGAAAGTTGGGCTCAGACTATAGCAGCTTTCCTGCTCATTGTAGGATGCTAGAGACATTTTTCTTCCTTTATTTAAATAAAAGATTTTGCAAATAAGAATTTGTTCTTTGATTCTGAATGATTTTTAATTCTAGCTATCTAGAATTAATCTATATCCCCACTATCTGCTATCAGCTATATCCCAGAAGAGAACTCTATTCTCCCTGTTAAGTCACCCATTGTTCTTACCTTTACACACCCTGTGACTTTATTTATATTGAAATAGTGCATCCCTGAGCAGGAAATATGAAATTTTTTGTGAAACATCAGTGTTACATCATTATTGCTGCTCAGAAATGTCTTTTTGGTTATGCTGTGAATTATGTGGTGTTAGCTTTCTGTGAAGCATTTAGTTTCTATTGAACTTGCAGAAAGACCTTCTCATACAGGGCATCCATTTAAAAAATCCTATTCTTTTTTAGTAATTTTTCACGCTATGATTTTCATGGATAGCAGCATTGAATTGTCTAATATGGGCTTTCTTTCCTAATTTTTGGGTTTTTTCACAAGAAGTTGGGACTAAAGAAAAAAGAAAATGATTAGCTGAAAAATGATAGTTTGAAGGAACAATTGAACTTATGAATGTAGAAATACATAAGCAAAAGTGGTTTTTTTCCCCAGTAATGTGTTTTTGCAGGGCTGGCTTTTTTGTAGTTTTTCCAAGCCAAGAATTGGATATATGAAAACAGCAAAAACAGCAAAAAGTTGTAGCAAAAGATTTACTTTATTGACAAAAATTACTGTAAAATGTGTTTTGCAGTAACTATGTTGCAAAATCAGAGAAAGTAGGTTAAATATTAAGACAAAGAAAAAAAGAATACAATACATTCATAAGTTGTTCTGTGAAATCTCAAAAATTCTGTATGTTTTACTGATATTTCTTAGATTTTTAGCATATTTAGTCTTTCAATGTTTGGCTAAGTCACATTTTGTTTACAAGAGCGTTAGTGGGGAAAAATGAAGTGATTATTTGCAAATTCATGACATTTCTGCTGGTTTTAGAAATATTTTAAGAAAACCTTATTATCTACCTAGTATATTAAAAATTATGAGTATGAGAATTCTTTTAAAGCACAAATTTTTATCACTGTGATCAATGAATTAGCAAATCTTTAACAGTAATTTTAAATAGAAAACAGCAAATATTCTGTAGCTGAAAGATTACCCAGTGTTTAAAACTTGCTGTAAAATGCCCTTAAAATTGCAAAGGGAAAGAATGTCTATCTGTAAATAATTTATAAGTCAAGGAAAAGATTTAGTTTTGAAAATGTTCACATCTATGTATATTTGAATAGATATGCTCATGTATGTTTTATGAATATCTCTGCTCTGTAAGAATTCCAAATCTACTATGATAGTGTGAATGCCTCATAGGCACTTCCACTGACACCAACTAGCATCCCCTGGGATACACTATACTTAGCAACTCCTTTTTCTTTTAGTTCAATGAAATGCTTTTGTATGTCTATGGGTAATAAAGCTGGTGAAGAACAAGTCCTGTGAGGAGCAGCTGAGGGAGCTGGGGTTGTTTAGCCTCGACAAAAAAAGTCTCAGGGGTGTCCTTATCACTTTTCACATCTACCTGACAGGAGGTTGTAGCCAGGTGGGGATTGGTCTCTTCTCCTGGGTAACAAGAGATAGGACAAGATGAAATGGCCTCAAGTTGTGCCAGGAGAGCTTGAGACTGGATATTGGAAAAACAGTTTTCACCGAAAGGGTTGTCAAGCACTGAATCAGGCTGCTCTGGGAAATGGTGGAGTCACAATCCCTGGAGCTATTTAAAAAGTGTGTAGATGTGGTGCTTAGAAATGTGGTTTACTTGTGGGCTAGGCCATGCTAGGATAATGGCTGGACTTGATGATCTTTAAGGTCTTCTCCAACCTGAAATAATCCTCTCTTTTCCAACCTTAATGATTCCATTTTTCTATGATTCTATTACGAACTTAATGAACTTTTCCAGCCCAAATCATTCTACACTTCTATGTATAATGCCATAAATGAACCTGACTTGTTTAAGAATGGTGGCATTACACATGCCAGTGAGGTCCCTGTTTTCTTTTGAAGTTGATAGAAAAACATCATTATCCAGAAAAAAAGGTCAGTCTTCAGATTTTTTTTTTTAATGTTTTAAAGAAAGGTATTGCAAGAATATATAAATATGAAATATTTATTTTTGTGGCATTGTATGCAAAAGATGTTTCCTGTTCTGTAAGAAACAGTCTTACAAAATGGACTTCTTAATCTTGACATGCAGTATCTACATCTATATATACAATGAAAATTCCATAAACACACTGAAGGCACAAGATAAAAGCTGAAACTTTCAGAAAAATGGGAATTACACACACTATTGAGCACAGTAAATCAACAATATGAAAATTGTCCAGTATAAAAATAAACTCTTTTCCAAAAGCCCTGACTGCAAGAAAGGTATATAATCTATAACAGTGAGATAATTGGATTTCACTGCAATACCACTTTAAAAAAATAAATCTTTTAAATTCTTAAGAGTGATGTTATCCATTCCCCATAAGTCTTGGAAATGAGAACACACCTGGATTTCCAAGTATCAGCAGAAAAGAAAGAACAGCAGTATGAGCAACATAGTATAAAAGAAAGCTGCCTTCTATTTCCTTTTTTTAACTACTCTTCTTCTTGAAGGCAGTCAGGAAACTTTCATAACCAATAGAAAAAGGAGGAAGTAAGGTTATAAAGACACATATACTGCACAAAAGTAACAGGTTTGCCTAGCCCACTATTTTGTGGACAGATCTAGAAGCCTGAAGATGGCAAAACAGTGTCCACATAAAGCAATACTTCTTCAGGACTTACCAAGATGAAAAAAGAAAATATTTGGATTCCATGCATAAGAAATTACTTCTTTGGTATTAGTTGTATGAAATTAGTGTGTTTTACAGTGCACTCTAGTTTCATGAGTTTATCTAATTGACTAGTGAACTCATAGCACCTTGCAGAAAAGATTTCCTCAGCTTAATTACAATGTACCAGAGAAAGTTCATCCATCTGATTGTTCTGAACCTCTCACTTCCTAGCTTTAACTGATGTTGTCATTTTCTGTACTGGAGGATAGTGAAATATATTTACCAATTGTTTTTCCTATGCTGTTCATGGTTTTACAAGTCTCCGTCCTCTTCCTCTTTCCATTCTTATTTTTCTCTCCTTCAACATTTAGAAGCAAACAGGGAAATGAACACCAAATACTTATGTAGAGAAGTGGTGTTGATATGGAATGTATTCTAGACCTTTTATGATCCTTGACACTGCTCTCTGAACCATTTCCAGTATTATCTGCTTCCTGAGAAGAAAAGACAAGCATGATTTTCAAGACGGAGAAAGACATGGTTATACACAATGGCAAAGTAATGATATTTTCTCTCCTCATAAAGTGCTTGGCTCCGTGTGGCAACAAGGATGCACCATAAACTACTCTGCAGCTCATTATGTCTCCCAAGGACTTTCTTGTGTCTCGTGTTTGATGACCCTATCACATTGAGGTGCTAATTGTAAATTTTTGGTAGGAGTAGAAACTTGTTCAATTTGTCTCTCTGTATAGTGGCATAGCATGTTTCACTGATTGAAAACTTGAGTCATATTCACTTCAAACATAAAATGTCTTGCCTAAATTGTAGCTCTGCAAGTTTCCCAGTATAGCAGTTTATTCTCAGACCAATTTATATCCATAACTTCAAGTGATGATGCTATTTCATGCTCTCAAGGTATAGCTGGTGACATCAGGGCCAGTCACACTTGGAATTAGCTGTTACAAAATGGTTTCAAAAGAGACATGCTGAACACTGGGTGAATCATCATGATTTCAGAAATAGCTGAATATACAAAGGTGATTTCTTTTATAATTACCCATGATCCCCTCAAAATGTCAGTCTCTTTCCTATAAGTGTTCAAATAAGGCAAGTTTTGTATTTTGCTTTGTCAAAACCAGCAAGGTTGGGAGCTTTGAAACTGAGCTACTTCTGTCACAGTGACACTGGAACCACAGCATATAGCTTTACTCTGAGAAATGGTGCACAGTCATCTCCCAGTTGTGCAGCAGCACAATACAAGCAAAATACTATCTGTGACTGCAGACCTATTTCATGAGAAGAAATGTTCCAAAGAGACGTTACACAGTATGAGACAAAAATGAATAGGGGATCTCATCTAAGTATGTAAAATGAGGACAAGGGTCAGAGAACTTCTGGAAAACTTCTCTTCCTGAGAGCCTAAATGCACAAGTTCTGAGCTGTGCCAGGCTTAGAATAATTCAGTAATGAGCTTTCTCATGCACACATTCACACACAAATAAACCTGTACTGATGCTTCCTGTTATTAGACACACTCAGGCTCAGAATCATGGAATCCTAGAATTGCCATGGTTGAAAGAGACCTTCAAGATCCTTTAATCCAACCATCCACCCAATACTACCACTGCAACCCCTAAACCACTAAACCACATCACTGAGCACCAGATCCAGACACCTCTTGAACACCTCCAGGGATAGTGACTTTACCACCTCTCTGGTAGGGAATGGGCAACCTATTCCAGTGTCTGATCATCTTTGCAGTAATTTTTTTTTCTCTAATATCTAATTTGAATCTCCCTTGTCTCAACTTATGATTATTTCCTCTGGTCTGCTCACTGCAGGCACAGCAGAAGAGATTGGCACCCATCTCACTATAACCTTCTTTCAGGTAGTTGTAGACAATGAGGTCCACCCTGAGCCTCCTCTTCCCAAGAGCAAACAAACCCAGCTCTCTCAGCCATTCATCATAAGACATGTTTTCTAAGCCCTTCACAAACCTTTTTGGTCTTCTCTGGACATGCTCCAGGACTTCAGCATCCTTTTTGAAGCAAAGGGCCCAAAACTGAATGCAGTACTCAAGCTGAAGCTCCACCAGTGCTGAGTACAGGGGGACAATCCCTGCCCTGGTCCTGCTGGCTGCACTATTGCTGATACAGGCCAGGATGCCACTGGCCTTCTTGGCCACCTGGGCACACACTGGTTCATGTTCAGCAGCCCCAAGCCCCTTTCTGCCAAACAGCTCTCTAGCCACTCCTCTCCAAGCCTGACTACATTGGGTTGCTGCAACCCACCTGGACATGTTCCTGTGTCACCTGCTCTAGGTCACCCTGCCTTGGCAGGGAGGTTGGACTAAATTATATCCAGAGGTGACTTCCAGCTGTAAGAATTCTGTGACTCTGAATTCTTGTGAATTCTTCTTCTGAATTCTGTGATTCTTGTGACTTAAGTGCTGGAGCCAGGCACTTTGCCTTAGTGAAGTTCATGCAGTTGTCCTTACTCTGTTGATCAAGTCTGTCCAGGTCTCCCTGTAGATGCTTTCTACCTTTGAGCAGATCAACACTTGATGTCAACCACCCAGCCTGATGTCACCTGCTAATTTACTGGGAGTGCACTCGATCTCTACATCCAGATCATCAGTTAAGATGCTAAACAGGACCAGCCCCAAAACTGAGCCCTGGGGAGCACCAGTAGTAACTGGCTGCCAACTGGATTTAACTCCATTCACCGCAACTCCCTGGGTCCGGCCATCCAGCCAGGTTTTTTCCTGCTGGAGTCGCCCATCCAAGCCACAGGCAACCATTTTTTCTAGGACCGTGCTATGGGAGACAGTGTCAAATACTTTAATGAAGTCTAGATAGACAACATCCACAGCGTTTTCCACACCTACTGAGCAGGTCATCTTGTCACAGAAGAAGATCAGGCTGGTTAAGAAGGACCTTCCTTTCAATAAATCCATGTAGGCAGCGCCTGTTTTCTTGTGTGTGCTGCGCAATGGCACTCAGGTTGATCTCTTCCATAACCTTGCTGTGAAATGAGGTAAGACCTTTTTTCCCTAGGAACACAGCATTGCTACTCCAATACCATATTTTTTTAAGTTTGTGGTGATTTATTTTCTAGTGACAGAAAATAAAATGACTTTTCACTTAGCACTTATCAAGCTATATATTCTTTTACTTTGTGCAGGATTTTTTTCTCATTTGTTAGATTACCAGGTTTATTTGTATTTAATAAATTTGTATTTAAATCCTTTAAGCCTGCTGCATCAATTAAGATTAATTTTCTTGCTCTGTTTCATGAAACCACATCCAAAGATGAATTGTTCTTAGGAGAATTTGACAAAATGGTTCCACAGACAATTATTTACTACATCCATCATTCGTATCTGAGTCATTGTAGGTATCTCAGGGTACCCTGACTGATACACTGAGGCCTAAGTCACCAGATTCACAGTTTTGCAGTCTGTGAATGCTGTCCTGAAATCATAACTAAGTATTTCAGTCCCTTGCTGTTCATGAAATCCTGTGGTATAGATCAGTCTCAATAGGCTTGGTTTCTGATTGTACTTTAAGTTGCAAAAGTGATTCTTTTTTCCTATTCAGAGAATCATTCTGTAGTTCTCCTAACCTGTCCTGCAGACAGCCATATCTTCTGTACCAATACATTGTTTGTAATCTAATTATGTTGTTGTTTGCACATAGTAACAGAGGATGTGGCCTTTCTCACCTAAAATGTAGCCTTTATAACATATTTATCATTTATTTTCAACAGAGTCTTATTGCTTTGTTGCTGCAAGACAGAGGACATTTTTGAATTTTTCTTTTAGAGCTCAATCTGGAGCATTTTTAAGGTGGAGCACTTTTCTAACATCAGCCATCATGCCTCCTCCAACTCCCCTCTGTCCATCCTTTTTGTCTTTCATTGGCACAGAAGAGGGGCCCTTTCCCAGAGTTCAATTTCACAGTCCCAAACAGGTGCCATTTCATTAATGAGATCCAATGTTTCAGAAGAAGGCAGAAAAGCCCAAATCCTTGCTATTGTAGCTGGTGTTGACTCCAGCAAACCCTGTTTAAGGAAATCCACCTTTGAGATTGGTTTATCATTTTGCAGCCACACCTAAAATAATTAATACAACCCATTAAATGAGCCACCTTGCAAGAGACTCAGAAATTAACTTGAGCAGAAGGAGGGATCACGCTCTAAAGAACAAGTGCTAGAGCAGTGTACCTGTTTCATTATTAGGTGACACTAGATGTATGACTTCAAGACTAATCCAAATATTGACTTAAGAAAAAAAATAAAGTGTTTAGCAATGGTTTGTGGGCAAATTAGAAATTATTTTTGTTGCTGGTGGGTTTTTTGATGACCTAGAAAGTAATGGATTTTTATTAATTTTATTTTTAAATCATGATTATTCTATTGACTCCTACTTCAGGTCACAGTACATCAACATGTTCCATCAGATAGAGATCTAGGGAATGTTTTAAAGCATAATATTGAGACTTTTAAGAACAAAACCTTGATTGCAACAGGCAATGATGCCTGGCTCAAAGTAAAACTAGAAAAGGATATCAGTTGAATTCATATTTGATACATTAAGTTGCAAAATTATTTCACAAAAGACTTTCCACAATTTGGAAAGTCTTTCTTTTAGGAGTTTTCTGTCAGTCAGAGCTAGTTCTGCTTCCGATCTTAATGAAAAATATATGTCAAAAATTTTTACCACCGTGAGTTTCCAACTTTTAACATGTTTGCACTTTGCTTAAGACTAGTTGTGGTGAAAACAGGAAGAAGAAATGATGTAAAAAAATATTACAATTTTCTTCCCACAGGTTAGTGCTTTGCCCTGTGAGCTCTTTGCACTTCATACAGTCTAGACTGCATAAAAGTGATACTAGTCTTTCCAAAGAGAGGCTTGTTTGCAGTTATTTGTCCTCTGCTTTCTTTTTCCATCTGTTCAGGTGTGAAGACATCAAGCTACAAGACTACAAATAATATTTTGGCATTTGAAAGTAAATTTCAGAGTTTCAGTTTAAATTGAAAATTTTTGGAGAAATTAATTTATTATCCCAAAAGGGTTGCTGGTGGCAATTTGTAGACAAAAGCAAATGACAATAACAACCACATGCTCTCTCTCCATAATTTTTATTCCAGTTTTTCAGGTAAGTCTTTGATTACCAGTGTGCTTCTCCTAAATATGATATCATCTCACAAAAAAAAAAACCAAAACAAAAAACCAAACCAACAACCAAAAAAACAGGGTTCACAAAAGTAATAAAACACATTTTGTCCCTCCTGGTATTATTGAGTTTAAAGCTTAACCCTCTTAAATTTTGAAATGGAGTCAGATTAAAATTTTGAAGAGACCAAACATTTTTTTCTTGCTACTCATTCAGCCTTCATTTTCTAATATATAATTTGCCCACCCATGCAAGTCAGGTTAGGTAATTTATTTCTATAAGCTACAATGCACCAAAAAATACTGGTTTTGTAATGTTAGTTCTAATACTGCAATGGTTACCCTGTGAGTTAGCTTCTCTTACTAATTCAGTGTTTGGATTTCAGTATTTTCAGTGTATTCCTGTCTCAGTGTTTTCCTATCTCAGTGTTCAGATTGTGCTGAAGCTTTAAAAAAAAAAACATAAATATTGTGGTGTCTACAAAATTGTAAGTCTTAAATACACTAAGTCTTTGAATAGCTGCTACCTTTTGAAAGTCAATCTTTTTTTTGCATCTTTTCCGCTTAAAATATGTATGTCAAGTGCTATTTCAATGTTCTTCGTGTCTTTCAAATTTATATATTTTATTCTGATAAATCAAAGGTGACAAAGGATTCATAGTGAACTAACTGAAAAAATTAATAACAGTGCTTTTTCTGGAGTGATAATAGTTTAAAATAACAGTTAGTATGCAAAATAAAGCCAGACAAATAATCCTGGTACATAAACAATCAATGGGAAGGATTTAATTAAATATTTGCAAAGAAGTCATAGCAGATTGAAAACTCTCAAACTCAGACTTGAAAACTCTCAGATGGAAGTTGACATAAATATATAAATTAGATGTGAATATTTACTTATAGAATCTGTCATTTCTGACTACCTAATATGTTATCCTTTTTGCACAATTTATTTTATATGAGGCCTTATTAAGACATAATTATCTTTTACATTCATTACACCATTGTTAAAATGGAATTAATATTTCTGATTTTTTCTCCTCCTTGTTAAAAAGATGATCCTGGAATATGTTTGTACAGATAGTGAATGACAAACAGTCTTGAATTTCTCTCTCTTGTCACAGGTAAGCAGATCTCCACTCTAAAAGGAAAAGAAATATAATCTAATAAATAAGATATAGAAGGTAGAAATAGATATTGGCAATCACCTTTAATTTGCAGCACATTCCTGGTGCTGTTTGGACAATGAATGCTTCAATAAGGCTGATGTATTTACTGAGCATATCAGTAAAAACAAAAATAAACTGCAGAGCTAGTGGATAGATACAACATACCAGACAAGCTAAAGGACAATAAACTAGCTGAAAATAAATAGTCCAACTTCCTGCAAAAACCAGTCACAGTGAAGTCATGCTGGAGGAGTGATACAGATATCTGTGAGATTATGAGAAGCTGTAGAATACGAATATAGGAAAACTGTTCACTTTCTGTTCCAAGACAAGAAATAGATTTAACTAACACAGAGTTAAACTGTGGAACACTTGACCACAGCTCTCTAGGGATACCCGAAATGTACATGGCAGATAGAAGTCCAGTATGGGTGTCTGTTTGTGTAGAAGTGATTTCATGAAAAGGAGTCAAGAGAGAGAAAGTATGTTGTGGGATAATACACTTTACCTCTTTTCTTCAGAGTCTTTTGAGTTAGTAACAAGCGAAGCAAAAATCTTTTAATTATTGCATTTTTCATAGTTTGGCCATTGTTTACACAGCTCATGATCAAGTTAATGCAATTTGGTAAAATAGTACTGTTTGATAGTGTTAGTATCTACATAACACCCAGTACATACACTTTTTCAACTTCTCTAGATTTTAAGTGTTGCATTTATACATTGTTAAGTCTGTAAGATCTTGTGGCACTGCATCTTTGGTGGCTTATTGACTGCTGCTAAAGGCAAACGATCTGCTACAGAAATGCTGGAGGAAGTTTCATCTCTGTTATGCTGCAATACCTTTCAATTTCTACCATGTGTTAGCACTTGATGCTTACTAAAAAGGTATTACTTCTAGACTCTTGGGGTAACCTAAATATTTTCTCTATTTTCCTCTTTCAATGATAGCATTGAAATATGTAGAAATAACATTAAAGAATTTGCTTGTTTAGGAACTTAAAAGATTTTCTGTTTGTTTGATTGTTATTCTTCTAGACACAGTGTATCAAATAAGTCACTAATATAACTGCTGAGTAATTACTCTTCTCCAAATGTAAATATATAGAAAGCTGTCTATATGTACTATGTGTATAATGATTGATTAGTATATAAGTATATATGTATATAAGTGCTTAATATAGGTTCAGTTATGCTTTTAAATTTATAGCATCCACAACATGAATTCGTGCAGCCCTAGGATATTAATGATTCAGAATACAAAGCCTTGAAAAATAGCTGTATTGTTACTGACTTAGATGTGTACAGTCATTATGTAAATTGTTTCCCTTAGCAAATAAAAGTTTAGGAAATTACATAATTGCGATGTATCTGCAGTCACAGGTCAGTGACTGTACATCGCCTTGTCAGTGTGATGGGATGAGACTAACATGCTTAAATATAACCTGGAACAAATTTGGTTCTGTTCAACTCCTCATTGTCCTTTTCAATATTCTACTCAAAAATACTGATAAAAATTTTTGAGGCTGAAAAGAAGGAATAAATAGACAAATATTCCTGCTGTATATCCAGGATATATCTTGGCTGTACTGTTTGATGTAACTAACCTTTTTGATAGGCTTTGGACAGTCATTTGACCTTTTTCTCCTAATACCTCCCAGCATTCATGTACTTCAGAAATGACGGCTTTTTGCTTGCTTTAGCTGTACTTTTTCTTATGAACACAGTGTTCATTATCCTTCTCACTGTAATGTCAGATTGAAAGGCAAACATTTACTGTGCTATTGCCTTCTTCTTTCAATATATCAATGGCTTAAGCTGTGAACTCTGTATATGCTTAAGGCACATCAAATGAAACTGGATATCACTATCCTTTGTCAAGCTAATACCAACCAGAAAGTGGACAATAAGTTACTTCAGGTAAGATCAGTATCAGTTGATCTCTCTTTATTGCTTTGGGGTTACTCAATGAGGCCACAAAGGGAAAGTAATTGAACTGACCAGTGTCTGTTATAACTTATGAAACATGAAAAGTGTTGTGGATCATGAGTAAAGCAATAGCAGTTTTGCCTAGAAATGGAAATTCAATTCTCAACTTACAGTTAATGAGACCATTATCATGTTCTTCATACTTCTAAACACTTAGAGGCTGTTGTGATGAAATCTAACAGATTTGTATCATTATGTTCAGTAAATGATGGAAATTAGCATAAATCGCCTGAAATGTGCCATTTGAAATGCAGCGCAGAGTGATGCTGAGGATATTGTCTTTCCACTTTACAAAGCATTAGTTTATAATTATTTTGTATCCCTTGTGCTAATATTCCATGTACATAAATGTTAAATGCTGCCAACAACAATTATAAAGTAGAAAAGTTTGTTTGCTTTATTCTGTATCCATCCTGGTAATGAGGGATGAATTGTGCTGGGCAGCCTGAAACATTGCTGGTGAAACAGGCAAAAACTTAATGAATACAAAGAATAATTCATACAGTTCTATATCTCTCTGTGTAGGGAATTTAATGGTAAATTAAATATTTTTCTAAGAAGTGATGTTTGTGATGATAAGGAATTTACTGTCAACATTTTCCTCTCAGGCATTGGGATTAAGGCATGGAAACATAAGTTGACACACTGTTCTTTATGGCTAAGTGCTTGTTGCTAAAGTTTTCCTCTGAAAAACCTTGAAAAGCTCCTTCAGAAAAAAAAAAAGAAAGGCATCACACCTTTACTACATGTTCAGCTGTGTAGTGTCCTTTCAATGGAAATTGGGAAGTATTTTGAATAGGAAGTATAGGCTTAAAAAAATTTCCCTCAAAAAACTATTTTTTATCTTCTTTAAGTGGTATTAAGTGGCAGATGTTGCTATTACTTTTAAGGTCTTACCCAGTCAAAATGGGAGAGACCTGCAAAAGGAATAAAATTATATACTGCTTCCCAACCTAAGTAATATGTCACACTGGTCAAGAATGACTGAAAATTTACACAGGGTGGGGAAAGTGTTCTGCAAATCATGGATTTTAACCAGGTGAAGGAGGAGACAGATTTTTTAGATTTATTAAAAAAAAAAAATCCGCACAGAAAGTAGGCAAAAGGTCAAAGCAAAAGCAGAGAAATTAGCTAGTAGTTCCTGTGGCTCCATACTAATTGGAAAAATGTTGCTAATTGTGAGTAAAGATGGGTGTTCTTGTTGACAGCTTCCTACTGTGTTCATAGAAGTAGAACTTGTTACATCCCTAATCCATAAACAGGATTGCCTTGAATCCATTTTCCATTTATCCTTTCCTAATGCTTGACTGCCCCCAAATTTGTAATTGACTCATAGGTTAGTAACTTAACTTGTTGATTAATTACACAATAAAAATATTCTGTGAAATAATAGCTTTATCAGACTCTTCTTTTTGATTCTTTTCTTTTTAGTGTTCAGGTGGAATGTTTTCTTGTTCTATTTTTAGCAGTGATTTTGAACATCATTACTAAACTAAGGAACTTATTTTCCTGATGGTGCTTATTAAGCCATGCCTTTAAACCTTTGGGAATTGTTGCTGAAAGGCAGTGGGAGCTGTAAGATGTCAGGTCTGCAGTTTCTTCTGGTATTCTATAGGATCATATTGTATTTATGGTTCTCAAAATGTGGGTTCACATAGGGTGCACTTAACATTCTATGAGACAAGGATACATAGCACACACAGCCAAGCTCAAAACTAAGGATGTGTTTTTGCAAAATCTTCTCATCATACTATCCACTAATATCCATTAAAGACCACGACAGTCTGGTTATCTCTAAAGTACTCAGTTCTTTGCAGATCAGTACTGTATTTTAGTACCAGAGTTTTAAAATTATTGCATATTTTGATCTACTGCTCACCTTCACAGAGGATATTAATCTAAAAATATTCCTTTATCCTCTTTATTTTCAAAACAATTGACAAATTCCCCATTATTCTAAGGAAGACTGAAAAACTAGAGAGCAAATACATTTTCCTATTTTAACTGAAATATTTTTTTACATTGCTTTGCTTTTATTTAGTTCGGATGTTGAATTTTCTTCTCCTGATCACTGATTTACTTAAGAAATATCTGTTAGGCTGGCTGAGCTTTGCTCCCAGTGTGCAGCCTTGACATCAAAATAGACTATTTATTCCAGAGGCCGAAGACTGTATGAGCCAAGTAAGTCCTATTTTCTTCAAAAAATATTCAGAGAGAAATTCTTATTAAAAAAGTAACCACTGAAGACAGATGTTTTTGCTTGTTATTTTGGAAGAACAAGAGCTTAAAAAATACCTTGTTTGTACCTCCAAAACTATGCATTTGAAAATGCAGTTGCCTCATCAAGCACTTGGTGTTCTTCGTTTTACTGACACAAAACTCCTCCTCCCCCCAAAAAAGCCAAAACAAACAAAAACCAGACCAACAACATCAACAACAAACTCTAAACCCAATACTTATGGATACCTACAGAGAACTGAATGTGATACTTAATTGTGCTTTGAATTTTTTTTTCTTATATTTTTTGTTAAAAAAATATGTAGGGAAGTATAAAATGCATAGAAAAAAATGGGGCTTGTCTGTTTGTTTGTTTGTTTGTTTGTGGGAAAGAAGTCTCATCATAACATTTTCCATTTTTTATAACACATATATACCCCAAAAACATGAATAATTTTAGAAGTTTAGCTTGAAGAACTAGTCCAAGTCATCTAGGATAAAACTGTCAGAGGAATGTGAGAAATTTCCACTGCCTGAGTGCTTGTCTATGTTTATGTATGTGGTAATGTAGCAACTGCGGTAAAAGCCAAGTGTGCTTGAACAGTGAGGATAGATCAAACAAATACCTTCTCAAAGATCTGAAAATCTTGATAGAAGACCAAGAATTTTTCCAGACATTCAGGACAATCATGAACCTCTCTGGAAAAAAACTGACATCCACCGTCTCAACAATGAAAGGTGAAACATTGTCACTTTGGGCAATACAATATAGAAAAGACAAGTTATTAGAGAATGTCCAAAGGAGGGCAGCCAGGATGGTGAAGGGTTTGGAGGGCAAGCTGTATGAGGAGTGAATGAGGAGGAGTCACTTGGGATAGAGGAGACTGAGTCTTCAATATCCTTACAATTGCAGTCTTCAATATCCTTACAAGACAATGACAAGGAGCAGGCACTGATCTCTTCACACTCATGACCAGGGACTGGATTTGAGGACACAACAGCCTGAGTCAGGGGACGTTTAGGCTGGATATCAGGAAAAGGTTCTTCCCACAGAGTGTAGTTAAGCATTGGAGCAGTTCCCCAGGGAAGTGGTCACAGCACCAAGCCTGACAGAGTTCAAGAAGTATTTGAACAACACTCGCAGGTGAATGGTGTCACTCTTGGAGTGTCCTGCACAGGTTCAGCTTTTGCGCTCCATGATCTTGATGGGCCACTTCCAACTCAGCGTATTTTATGATTCTATGATATATTGAGTCAGAAGTTTGTGGTGGGTGACTGAGGCCTTATCCACTCCAGCAGTAAATCCAATGAGAGGTAAAAAATGTCAGCCACAACGACTGCAGTCAGGAGCACTAGAAGATGGCCAATGTCACCTGGCCCAGCTGGTCATCTGTCTCATTTACAGAAGGTCTTGACCTCATTTACTTACACTGAGAAAAAATTGAAAGCTGTAAAAGAGAACGCATCTTTTTAAGAACAAAATGGATGACATAAACAGAGAAAACACAGGTGGTGATGGGGCAGACATGTTAGGCAGTTCAATTTCAGGTTTTGTCAAACTGGGTCAGACTGGGTCTGGTGGCACTTCTCCAGCTGAGAATCATCATGAGGACAGGACACTCCTTTTAAAAGAGTGTGCGAATCCATTTCCCTTCTCTCCACTCACTGCAAGGGATTTGGCACAAGGAGAAAGTGCTTCAGAGGGAAAATGGTTAAGCTTAAGCTATTGCCTCAACATATTTGGGAAGCAGCTATGCCTTCACTGAGGCTACACTGCTCCACAACTGAAGAGCTCTATGCAGTCCTAAATTCACAATCACTAACTTCGCTTTTTGTAACCTGAGTGTTTTGGAAACAGGAAGAATAAATCCCTCTTTTATTTTGTAGGTTCTTAGAAGAGTTTGGGTGGCAAGAGACCTTAAAGATCATCTAGCTAAAACTCTCCCACCATGGATAGGGATATCACCCACTAGACCAGGTTGCTCCTGGTCCCATTCAACCTGGCTTTGATCAGCTGTTTTTTATTTGTTATTTTTATAAGAGGCAATGTTCAAAAAACTTTTATTTTGTAAGAAATAAAAATATTTTAAAGAGAGAATGAATAAATATATTTGGACAATCAAGTCTGTCTATTTTACACTTTTTATATTTTTTTATTCTATATATATTTTTATTATAAATTATTATTTCATGTTTCCATCAGTCTGTGTCCAAATTCAGATATAGAGTGATCTTTTAGTTTGAACATTTTCCCAAAATTGTGTTCAATAATTGACCTCTTCTGTTGTTTCTTATTTCTTACTTAGTTAGGTCTTTTTACTGAGGTTTTGAAAGGGAAGTCAGGATAACAGTAACTATGCATAGAGAAAAAGTTCATTGAAACACAGATCAAGTTTTTGTAAGAATATTTATTAATTTATATTCTGTAAGCAAAAACGTTTTTCTTATATTGACTATGAAACAGATTATATTCTTGTACATTTGTTTGCTTTGTTTTATGCTTCCATTGTTTTCATTTCAAAACCAATACGATAAACAAAGGTACTGTTGCTTAGCAACTTCAAATATTTCCTTTTTAAAGTCAACGTTAGTACTTTGTATTGTAATGTAAGTTTAGTGTATACTGTGTGATGAACTATAGGAAAATAATTAACTTCCACTTTCTTCGACAAATTTCTCAAAAAATTTATTTTATCTACTATTTGTCTATAGGGAGAAGGAATTTTTCTCAATTATATTCATCTATACAGATTTTGTTAAAAAGGCAATTTATTATCTTACATACTGAAGAATTAATTTTTCAGTAATTAGCATGTAAGTAGAATTTATTTTCCTTGATGTATATAGAACAATCTTAAATCAGTAGGTTAAATGTACACCAAGTAGAATGATTCTAGCCTTTATCTCTCGAGTGGGTACCCAGTGATTTAACCTCTGCATGGTGTATAGTTACACTTTGAAATTTTTGCATTTTGTGTGTGAAACAACAGGCTAGACTATTATTTATTTATGAGTTCAGTGACATAGAAGTTAGAAGGCATTCCTTTACTTCTAGTAGAAGGTCTCCCAACAATGTTTGACTTTTAATAAAATCAACCTGTTACTAGTGACTCGTAGTGACCATTAAATTACCCTTAAACAGGAAGGGTTATATAGTTATTTTTACTATCTGTCTTATTTGAAATGTTGTATTTCCCTCTTCTATATATTCTGAAATTGTTTGTTATGAAAGAAAGACTATATGCAGATGAGTGTATATGCTTTTTTCCCCCAGGAATTGGAAGCCACATATTCATTTTATAAAAGTCTTGTGTGTTGATTAAAACTTTAAATTGGCCATGCCTATTATTCATTTTCTAAACCTTCCTGCAAAGAGATTTAGGCAGTAAAATTCTAAAATACAAAACAGCAGACACAAAATTTTGCTCCTCACTAGTGAGTCACATTTACCATTTGGGGTTTTTTGGGTTTTGGTTGTTTTGGTTTTTTTAGGTGTTTGTCATTCCGTGTTTTGGGAAAAAAGGATTTCTGCATTTTGATGGATTAATTATTGTAGATAGAACTTGAGACTTTTAGCAGAAGAAGAAACTTATGGAAGACTGCTGCATTGTGACAAAAAAGATTTTCAATATAGCAGAATGAGAATGGATGAAAGAAAAATGGAAATGTTTATTTAGGACTCGTTAAAGCTGGGTACTGTCATAACATGGTATCTATACTGAAGAAAGGGAAAGGACAGTAGCTCCTTATTATATAACAATGTTTATCTTCTGTATAAGTATTAATTAGTGTATTTGGGGCATTTATAAACAAACACACTATTTCTCAATAAAGAAGCCAGCAATAATTTAATAGGCAATGATAAACATAATTTCTTGCAATTTATTAAATAATTTAGGTAATTTAGGTAGATGGAGTTGTTGGTTTGTTTTTTTTCCTGAACATTTATTTGAAGAAACATAGGTCTTGATTTAACTACCTGTTTGAAGGGCAGCATTTGGTAGATTATACTTGTTTAACAGCACAATTTTAATCCATGTATCATGGCACAGATAACTGTGGAATTTCATGTTCCTCAGGATAGGATCAGTGAGAGTGTTTTCCTAAAAAGTCTTTTCTTTTAGTGAAGAGGGAGATAACTGTTAATTTTCAGTAAAAATTGGTAATATGTTTTTGCTTTCCTTTCCTTCTGACTTCAAAGGGTAGACAAATTTCTAAATAAATTAAGATATAACCAAAAATGTTGCTAGTACTTTCTTTAATCAGAATTTGCAGCTGTGAAATACTTTCTCTTTCAGTCATGAGCTGTCACTTGAAATTTGGTGAAAAATACTGCCTGTTTTACAATTTTATGTAGTCGACCACCTCTTATTGAAGGTAGAATCTGTTTAAGGGGAATAAAATTGTGAAAGCTGGCATTCTTGATTTAGAAAATGGACTATCAAATTGCAGAGAGATGAGCTGCAATATTCTCCATGCCATGTTAAGTTTTCTAACATAAAAAATGTTGAACAGAAGCCCATTTAAGGGAAAAAAAAACACAACCCCATGCCCTCCCAAAGTTATTTATTTTACTTTCAACTTACACAGTTTATCACAAGCATGTACATGCCAAGATTTCAAATCACAGCGTTTTCTGAGTTGGTTAACAGCTAAATTTCATGAAATATGAAAACCACAGCAAAATACTATTATCAGTGGTAGTAGCTGGGATCATAATTTCCAGAGTTTAAGACAAACTATACAAACATTTTGAAGCTCAGGATATTCTTGCTTTGTAAGTATTTCACTACTTTTTCAAAACCAATATTTTTTCTATTTTTCTTTCCTTTGCCTTTTTTTTTCTTTGTTTTTTTCTATTCCTGAAAAGTCGGTAAAAGACAGAGATCCTCTGCAGTGTGTTTGTTTCATACCACACTCTACAATCTAGTATCTATTTGCAATATGGATTTATACAATTTGTTATTAGCTCTGTAAGTATATTGCATACATCAGCAAACGACACTTGCCTAAGAAGCAAAAGTAACTTGTGGCTCAGGAGAAGATCTCAAAAATTGCCTAAAGCTATAATGAGAATTAATCTTGCAGTTTCTCTTAAGTCATATACATAATAAACATCATTATTAACCATTTAGCTCAGATTTCTTAGCAGCAGCCCTTGAAAATCCTGTGGTTCTGCTTTCCAATTTTTCATGAGCTTGAACTGGTTGCTGATTGCACACCTGTATGCACCTTTCTCCATCTAGATGCATTTTGCTCATGTCAGGCACTCTCCATAGAAAACTTTTACAGCAGTCCCAGAGCATATGCATTCTTATTCTTTGGCTTAGCTGCATTAATTTTTCTTGTATTCTACTTCAAAGAAGAAAAAACCAATAAACCAGGGAATGCAAAAATAACCAGGGAATGCAGAAATACTTTTCTGTATAGGTTATTATTCTCACAATGAGAGAATGTAAAATACTATGGTAATATTGTTTCTTGAGAAATGCAGAATAGGATATAAATTTGGTATTAAAAATCTATGTAGAAAAGAATGGGTAGCTAGCACAGCTTTTGCTGATGGAGAAAGACATGAAAGATGACTCTACATATTCATACAGAAACTTACTGATTTAGGGACTTCTATAAGTAAACAGTTTTTAAAACTTAAGTTGTAATATGTTTATCTGAAATTTCATAACCTAATTAATGTACTTAATGTTGTTGAGAAGGTGAATCTGGTTTTAGAGGTTCACTGTCTTTATCTTCCTGCAGTATCTCTACTTGAGAGATCCATGTTCTCTCCTTTTTTCTACAAGATTCTACTTGCATCTATCTGGTAGAGTTCATGGATTTTTTTCTTTTCCCTCTCCTGCTCCCTTCATAATGTTGTTAATGTCTCTCCTATGAAGCACTTCATGTTCCTTTGAATTCTGAAAAGATAAAGATGTAACAATTCTGCTTCCATTTTAGATTTGATTTTTTTTTCAGTTGCCACTTTAATCAGTGGAATGTTAAGTGTCAAAACTGATAAGCTAGGTTGTAAATTGAATTTTTTCTTATCCATATATTTATCTTTCAACATTTCTTTTTCTCATTGGGTCCTGCAGAAAACCACATTTAATTCTTCCCTTTCATTCGTCAGTATTAGTTCATCATTCAGATGAATCAGAAGTCTGCTTCTAGAAAGAAAATGTGCATGTCACATATTTTATGAAAAAGTAAGCTCTTTGAGTTTTGATCTTTTTTATTTCAATTGAAGAGAAAGATGTTTGTTCTGAATATAAAGGCAAAATAATGACTAAGTCTTTAAAAGGAAATGAAACACCTACTGGGAATTAAATGAAAGTCAGTAGAAATGCTTCTTCTGTGAAGCTGTTGTATCTCCTCCCAAGAGACTGAAACCGTCTTATTTGGCTTCCAGGAGGTACCACACAGAATTATTTCTGCCCTAAGAGAAAAAATTCCCATTAATTCACAATGATTTAATGTTGAATTTTTCATACCCTCAATGATAAAAGCCATAACGATTTTCCCTGCAGGCTAGAAAAATATGCAATTATCATTTCCATGTGGTTTCAAAATGTGCGCCTGTGTGTGTATGTGTGCGCGTGTGTGTTTTTATGGTATGTATACAGAAAAGAATCTGTAGGTTCAGATTTTTAAATGCTTTTGCCTGCCATCATCTACAGGCTTTAATTATTGGAAAACCTGAACTGATATTTTAAGATAATATCACCCACTCTAACTAGACAAATCAGGAACATCTCTCCTTAAAATAACTATGAAAAATAGAATGAACTTGTCATTGATTGGCACGGTTTTTAAGGCAATACTGTGAAAAACAACTGAGTGTGCTGGATGCTCTGCTCATATATCATCTAGCAATCATGTGGCTTTTACCTTCTCTAAGATATGAAAAGGCCACTTTGCTTTCAAACATAAAGCCCTGCAGAGGGATTTGATGTTCTACAGACCTTTTCTCTAACTGTCTCTTTGATGATACTCTGAATAGTACGGGTCATGCCTACTGACATCTGATCCTACATGTCCTTCTGTAACAACATTCCAGTTTGGAATACTGGTACAGAAAAAGTTAGCAGTGACGGCAGGGTTGTGGAAGCCATTTGAGGACATATTTTTAAAATCTTTGCCACTTTATTGTATGGACAACTTAAACACAGGAGTAAGAAGGAATGAATGTGGCTGTCAGCATTTACTTGTTAATCAATGAAAGTTCAAACCCTGATCCAAAAGCCAAGATTTTGAAAAAAACCTGGTGTATGCGGTTTTGTTCAGGATATAGAAAAGAGCTGGTAAATAAACCACTACGAATTATGACTTCTATTATCTTCTGTCTGAATCACTTTACCCCTGAAGACTCTTTCCTCTTTACAATTTTGAAGACATCTTAGTTGTTGATTTTCATATCTTTTAATAGTTGTTTAGTAAAATAATATTTTTTCATTCTTCATTGCTCTAGCACTCTTACCTTCCTAGATTGTTTTGCTCTCCCTATGTCATTTATTGCAACACTATTCCTTTTTTTTTGAAGGATAAAATGCCACTTTAAATGGCTCTTTTTACCATACTATTTACCAGAGTCTCTAACCATGGTGTTTAGTTGTAGTCTTTAAAATCATCCCTGACAGTGCACATATACCTTTTGTTCCCAATGTGGTCCTCAGGTAACTTCCATGCTGCCTGCAAAAACATAAGCCTCCTTTTTCTTTTAGCTTCTTTTCAAGAAGCTTGTTCATTTTTATATTGGCCAGCTTTTTAGACTGACTGCAGCTGTGGTGAATGTCTGCTCTTGTTGCTACAGAAAAGGGCTACAGAAATGGTGAGGGGCCTAGAGGAAGCCATTTGAAGTCACTTGTCTTATCCAGCCAGGAAAAGGGGAGAGTGAGGAGAGGTCTCATGTTGGCCTACAACTTTCTCATGAGGGCAAAAGGAAAGGCAGGCACTGATGTCTTTCCTCTGGTGATCAGTGGCAGAACCCAAGGCTGTGGCCTGAAGTTGTGTCAGGAGAGGCTTAGGTTGAATATTATGGAGAGGTTCTCCACCCAGACAGTGATTGGGCACTGGAAAAGGCTCCCCAGAGAAGAGGTCGTGGCACAAATCTGCCAGAGTTCAAGAAGTATTTGGACAATGCTCTCAGGCACCTGGTGTGACTCTTGGGGATGCCCTGTGCAGGGCCAGGGGTTGGCCTCAGATGATTTTCTGGTCATAGATCTGAAATGATCCTAGGTCTTAGATGATCTCATGACATTCTATGATTCTATAAATACCGAATTACAAAAATCAATCAGTGTAAATGAATTGGCCTCAAGCATCAGCATTTTGAATCATGTCCTTTGTGCTGGTGAGGACCAAATAAAAAATTACCCCACCTTTTGTGAGACCTCTTGTGATCTTTCCCTAGTTTAAGGTAAGTCAAGTCTACCATTTCTCTTGTATGCCCCAATCTCAAAGAATCCCTGACCTCTTTTTCATATTATTGTCATCATCCTCTACGTGGTCAAGGAGACAATAATATCTCAAAATTGCTTTTTTCTCATCTAGGTCTGGATTTTTCCTTGAAGAAGACAGCGTCTTTTAAGATTTAATAGGATTCTTAAAGGGATGATTGTACAGTAATATCTGCAAATCTGTGGTTCATAAAAATTTCAATTTCCCTGAACTCCTTGAAGTAGTAACATTGGTCTTAAGGGATGTTTAGATATTTAACTTAAAGGAACATAAGCAGCCTACATAATTTACAAGTATATAGCATTCCCCTTACCCCACAAATAGTACATATAACTTTTAATTCAATTAACTGGGAAATCCATCCTCTTTAAAGATTTCTAAGTGTTCATTTCACTTATTTCAAATGAAGAGGGATTATTTTAGGTAGCCTAAGGCATCCAGTTGTTTTGGCTGACTTTCCTTGGTATATTTCTATCTCAAGTTAGGGAAGGTCTTTCAGACTTCATTCTCCTGTTGCTGCTTCATTTTGCTCCATGTTAAAAATCCTTTTTCAGCTCATTAAGTTACAGATTTTGTTTACCGCTGATCTTCATGTGCCCAAGATGGTTTTGGTGTGCTTTAAAGATACATATCTATATATATATGGCTACATATATATATGGTTACATATATAATACAAAGATACATATACATATATGGCTAATGTGTGGTTAGGTCTAAAAATCAGTCAGATTCTTTCTTGTCTGCTTTTCCCACCCCCATATCATTGTGGATTTATAAGACCTTTAAAATTCTTCTGTGTTCCTTAGCAACAGGGTCAAGTCCTCAAGTACAGTGGTGATTATAGTTCTCAAGGTACTGAAGGTTTATAACTTGCTTCTTCAGCTTTTCTGTACAAGGCAGGCCATTGTCTGTGCAAACTCTCCTCAACTAAGTTTACATTAAAAAAATTGGTAGTTTTAGTCTGGTATCTTACACCTTTAATGAGTGGTTTTGCTCGAAAGTCAGAGAATTTAATTAGTGAACGCAACGCCTTTTTGACTAGATTAGATTCTTCTTTCTTAAAGGAAGCTTTAAAGAAAATGATGAGAATGTGAACTTCCCTTTTTTCCCTACCTTCACTTTGCAAGGAAACACACTCTATAAAATGAGTCAAAAAGTGTCCTGAGAAAACACTGGGATATCTCTTTGGAAAGCATGTCCTATCTTCCCCCAGTTGCAGTTAGGTGCAGCAGTCCAATCAGGGACTATGAATTATAAAGCAGAATCACCTGTCTGATCTGTTTCCCCCCATCTGCCTCAGAAATTTTATGATTTCCATCCTGCTGTCATCCCAAAGGTAGTGAACTGAAGAACTTTCATAAGGATTCTGTCAAGTCAGTCTAGCCATCTAGATGAACTGAATCATTTGTCTTGGGGAGACTTCTGCTTTAACACAAGGTGAAAACTAAGTAAATATTCTCATCGGATGAGGTGATGCTGGGAGAATTCCTCATTTTTAATATTCTAGAAACCTAACATGTGCCATATGTCTGTGTTCTGCCAAGTCAGCCACAAGCAGTTTCAGAGCTATTCACCTGCATATTTAAATATACAAGAAAATGTCATTAAAGCCTCTAGCCAAAGCAAATCTTCAAAACTCATAAAATCCTTCTTCTAACTGCATGAACTTGACATATGTAGATATTAAATTTAAAGCACAAATTACCCCTTACTCATGACAGCAAGGTCACATGGTTGTACTCCTGAGAATGCATTTTCTTTTTCCTTATCTGTGATTTTCTGTGTTACTTTCCTCTTTTCAGTTCTAATAATTTTGGTTTTAATACTGTTATAATTCTGTTGGATAACATGTTATTGAAGCATTTTTTCAACTTTTTATTCAAAGAGAAAATCATGGACATTTAATGTTCTGAAGACACACCGCAAAGGACAGAATTGATAATTCTGTGGCCCCTGGTGGACAGTAGAAAATTACTAGGACTTTTATTTCCCTCAAAATCACATAAAATCATAGTAATTGAATCTATGATTCTATGGAATCATGGTATAGTTTGGGTGGGAAGGTACCTTAAAGATCATATTGTTCTGACTCCCACTTTCATGGGAGGGACATTTTCCACTAGACCAGGCTGCTCAAAGCCCCATCCAGCCTGTCCTTGAACACTTTCAGCAATGGGACACCCACAGCTTCTCTTGGCAATCTGAGTTTACTTGAATTTTGCAGAATCAGGATTGGTATATTTGGAAGGGACCAATGAGCTTGTGAAATCTTCACCATTCAACTACTAAAAACCAAGTAAGTCAAAGCACTGAAAAAACCTAATCAACTTATTCATTGTATACTTCTAGAAATGTTGTGGCAAGTTTACTTTCATTGGAAAAATTAAGCGCAATGCTGATGGTGACATGAAAATTTTATATTCCCTTTGACCATACCACTTTGAGGGTATTTTACTTTAAAAAAAAATTTGAAAAATAATCTACATTTATTGTCTCATGTGAGAATTCAGATTGGTTCTAGAAAAACTGCTACAAACCAAATTTATTTTTATATTTTCATTGGCAACACTGTCTTGTAAATCAAAAATTGTACCCTTTTTACATTAAGATTAAAAAAATACATATTTTTAGTAATTAAGTGCTTGAAAGAATTTCAGCTTTCAGGATAACTGCTAAAAGAAAAGAAAGCTAAAATCTGCAATGATAGTGGCAGCCTCCAAATAAAGGAGAAGAGTCTGTTTCTGATGCAAGTAATATTTCAAATTTTCAGATCCTGCAGACTAAATCACTAATCAAATTAAGGTAACATATTTTACCTATTTGCATGAGAAAATTTCCAGAGAACTTAAAAATCCCTGTTGAACTGTAGGAGTGTATGACCCCAAATATTTTTTTGTTTAGGTTCTGTCTCTAAATCTTCTCCATCTCTCCAGACTATTTGTATTCATACTGTAGAGACAATGCACTTGGAAGAGTATTGACCCCACATTTGTCTCAGTTGTTCAAACTCCAGATTCAGATGTTATGATGGTGCTTGAGATTAATATGTACATTTTATGAACACAAGTGTTTTTAAATAAAGTTCTTTCATACTTTCATTTCAGCAGTTTTATGTTTATAGTTTTTCTTTATAAAGTTCAACCACATTCATATAACAGTGTCCGTGAATTTGAGCTTTATTTTAAAGTATGAATTTATTCAAAGTTACATGGTCATGCATGACTTGCTTTATAAGTTTAGTATCAGTTACAAGACACCAAGTCTAATGTCAAATACCACTACTTCACCACAATCGTGGAATCATAGAATGGTTTGTGTTGGAAGAGATCTTAAACATCATATAATCCCAAACACCTTCCTTGGGCAGGGACACCTTTCACTAGACCTGCTTGCTTAGGGTTTCACCCAAGCTGACCTTGAACACTTCCAGGAAAGGGGCAGTCTCACCACCACCTCAGTAAGAAACTAAAAAAAAGTAGGCTTAGATTAGATACTAGGAAGAAATTCTTTACTCTTGTTTTCCCTTTCTCCTGTCACTGCTTGCCCTTGTAGAAAGTCCCTCTCCATGTTTCTTGTATGCTCCCTTCAGGTTCTGGAAGGCCACAATTAGGTCACCCTGAAGCCTTCTCTTTTCCAGGCTGAACAATCTCAGTACTCTTTGACTTTTCTTGTAGGAGAGGTGCTCCTTTTGTCTGTGCTCCACTTCCCTGATCAACTTGTCAGCCCTCTCGACTCACTCCAACAGGTCCATGTCTTTCCTGTGCTGAGGACCCCAGAGCTGATGCAGCACTGCAGGTGGGGTCTCACCAGAGCAGAGCAGAGGTGCAGAATCCCCTCCCTTGCCCTGCTGCCCACCCTGCTTTGGATGCAGCCCAGGACACGTTTGGCTCTCTGGGCTGTGAGTGCACATGGCTGGGTCATGTCCAGCCTCTCACCCATCAGTGCCAACCCCTTCTCAGCAGGGCTGCACTGGATCTGTTCATCCCCAGCCTGGGTTGGTACCAGGAGTTGCCCAGACCCAGGTGCAGCACCTTGCACTTGGTCTTGTTGAACCTCATGAGATTCCCATGGACTCACTTCTAGGGTTTGTTCAGGTCCCTCTGGATGGGATCCCATCCTTCAGGTGTGTGAACTGCACCACTTAGCTTAGTGTCATCTGCAAATTTGCTGAAGGTGCAACTACCAGTGGCTCACCCACCTTCTAGATATCACCAACTAAGGCTTTTTCCCTTTTTTTAATTATTTGCAGATTCTTTCTGAACAGTGTTTCATTGATGTTGTGTTTATGACTGTGCTGTGGACAGCAGATATGTGGACTAGCAGGTACGTTTTTTATGCATCAGGAAACTTTGCAATGAAAGGAAAGGAACAGAGAAGCTGGGGAATGGCAAGAGCTGTGCGTCTGAGATTAATGCAGGAATATCTTCATTAAAAGGAAGTATCATCAGCCCTAGAGCGAAAGCTCATCAATACTCAGAGATTCAAATGTGATTCTCTTTATGGTAAAAAATCTGAAAAAAGGAGCAACAGCTCTGATCTAAAAAAATTACAAGTCTGCTCATCTGAGTAGTGAAATGACAGTTTTAACATGGAGAGCAAACCTTGATAATGTAGTGTCTGACATATAAAATGAAGCCTACAACTATAAGTAGTACAGACAGCAGGACCAAGAAAATTTTGAAGAAGATATAATAAATAACATTCCTGAGTCACGAGAAAGAGGAAATCTAGCATTGCTAAAACCTTCTTTCTTGGTCCCTGGTAGAAACAAATGCAGTAGGATGTCTCAAGCTTTTAAGGCATCTATTCATAAACATCTAGTCTGGAGAAAAAAACACTTGCAAAAATGTATCTTGTACTCGCAGGTATGAAGAACTGGCCTTTAGAACATCACAAATTCTTCTGAAATACTCATTCCTTGTCATGCTATAACAGGGAATGCCTTTGCCAGTAATAAACGATGGTAACAGAGATTCCTAGGACTGTGCAAGTCTCTTAACTGAAAGGGAATATAAGTATTTTCTTTGAGGATGTTTAGAGAACTCTTCATAGATCAGCATTGTTGAAGAAACTTCATAGAACTTACTTTTATATTAAGAATTATAAATGGAATTTGTCTTCTTGTCTTTAGGGATTGATCTTAAAAGAATCACTGAAATATGCCAGAACAGGAGTGGGAAATCTTTTGCAGCCACAGCCATAAATGAATACACTGAGTCACAACAGAGACAGTTCTGAGATGAGAAGATGATCTTGTCAAAAGTGAAAGAAACTAGAGCCTAAGGAGGATGATGTACAGTCTGGCAGAAGAAAATAGTGTGAGGAATAATGGAAGTTAAAGAGATCTTCAGTTTAGCCAGCAGGAAATCTCTTTTGCCTAAAAGGGTAATTCACTACCAAGAGAAGCTATCTAGAGAGGGTGCAGATTCTCTGTCCCAAGTGATTTTTGGACTCAGTTAAATACAGCCTGGTCTGACTTGATGTAGTGTTAGTAGACTGCTTGTTTGAGTTGGAGAATGGACATAATGAACTCCAAAATTTGCTTTAAACTACTACTTGTGTAACTTTAGGAAAAAAATAAGTAGGTGGATTACTTGAAAAAAGAGCAGGTATTAGAAGCTGGAGGATTGGTAATGATAAAATATTAAGTGTGGGGGGCGGTGTGTGGAGTTGCAAGATTAGTAGGGAACACCAGAGATTTAATATTTGCCTTCTCATTTCCTAACTCTTCACCTGATGCTATGTATGGCTAAAATACTTTCATTCGTTTTGAAAGTAGATGAAAGCAGCTTTTAAAATCCATTTAACAAATGGACTAAGAATAATAAAAACATTCAGGGAAAAAAAATTCTAAAGACCATAAAATATTCTTGGGTAGGAATAGAATATGGTAGTAGTTTGTTCCAATTTCTGCATATTCCTGGATATGCATACATATTAAGATACTACAGAAAGCTCAGGGAATGGAAAATATCACAGTGAGTGGACTCTGGAGGGTTTTTCAGAACAGATCAGACAAATATCTATTAAGTCTATCCTAGCTCATCATATAATTTTGATTTGGATTGCCTTGAATATTAAATAGAAGTAGGGGTATTTTTAACAAACCAAACATGAACTATTTCTAACCATTATCACTACTATTCAGATATTTAGATTTGTAGTAGTTTGTGTCTGGTTTTTTTTTTAATATAGTTACTCTGTCTGTGTCTTCAGTACACTGAAGCCTCAAAGGCTAGTAGTTTAAAGAAATTTGTACCTAGGCTTTTGAAAAATCTTCATAGAAGAGTAATTAAAAATATAATGATGCAAAATAACTGACCTCTATATTAAAGTTGCACAACGGTTTCTGGAAAGCTGAGGAGGGGAGGGTGCACGTGTATGTGTGTGTGACTCAGATTTCATTACTGTGAGCTTGTACTTTCTAACTGAGAAAATTGTCAAAGAAACAATAGGCAAACTTCATGCTTGGCCTTTTGTTTGTGCTACAGACTTTTTCTTAAATGTTCTGAAAATGGCCCTTGTCAGTGCAATTGTTCACATTTTTCTTCTCATTTTGTGCATCTAAAGAATGTTAGTCATTAAGCTCAGCTCTCGAGTGGCATACTTGAAATTGTGACTTCCACAAATCAGATGGGGATGTTGGATGTGAAAAGCATAGAGTGAAAGTGTGAGAGCTATTCATTTTAATGAAGAATTTTTAAAGTTCCATGGATGACTTACCTTATTAACATCCTACTCAGACTTAAACTTTTACTAAAATATTTTTTTTATATTGACTCTAGTAATAGACAACATTAAAATTAATAGAAGACACTTTGTCCTCACTGTATCGTTCATTTTACAAGTGCTTAAGTTATGCTCTACTAATCACTTCTCCACATGTTAAATGACACTGTGACTTCAAATTACAAACCAGTGTAAAACAATACTATTCACACTATGATATTTGGCTCTTCTGTCATTGAGAGAATTATGATATGAGAGAATTATGTTTTTGTATGCTGACTTATACTATTATAGAGAATTAAGACTAAAAGCTGAACATGAAAAGGTATTTACACACTCAATAATGAATGCAGTGTGCACAACCACGCTTTTTAAAAAACATGTATATTTAGACTAGTTATGCTAAAACCACAAGTTCCCTTTTCTTAATGACAGAGTTCAGTTTGAGACCATTACCAAGTGACATTGGAATGTGACAAAAGGAAACAAATTCTCAAATATTTATAAACTCTTTAAACCGTGTACATATCACACTCACAACCAGCATTTTCATTTTTCTTTGATGTATGGAACCTCACCTGGGAAATAAATAGTAGATTTTCCAAGTGAGAACATCAGTTTTGATCAAGAATGGACCTGTTTCAAAATACTTACGGTAGAAAGTGAAGAAATCAAAGCATTCTTGTTACATCCTTGTGGAGTGGTGTTTTAAATTCAAATTTAAAAGATATATCAGGATTAATAGCCATGACAGTAATACACGACCTAAAGAACAACAAAAAAAACCCACCAAAAAAAAAACCCAAACTAAAAAAGCAGCTGCAGAGTACGCTCTACTTTGTTTGTAGCATGTAAACAGAAGCACTTGCCTTTTACAGGAAAACATTCCTAGGATAGACTTCAACATGTACTGTATTTGGTGCTAAGTCTAGAAAACAAAATGTTGCAACTTTTTAAAATTTTAAGCCATTAACTTACTAAAGTGATCTATAATCACTTTATTTTTAATACCACGTATTTACTTCAAAATGAATCATACTTAGATGAGAATATTTACATCAAATGTGTAGGTCTGTAGAATCTGTCTTCCTCTTTAGCAAGGATTAGATACCTAGGTAAGTGCTGCATAACTCTTAGTAGAAATTAATTGATTTTAACCTAAATAAGATATCTAGGTTAAAATAAATTCAGTTTAAATTTTTATTTAGAAACAACTTATCCAACCCATTTTGGGAAAAATATTTTTGTTAGCAGAGAGCAAATCATTCTCAAACCTTATGAAGTTTAGTGTTGTGTCAGATTAGTGCAACTTTGCAAACAAACTCAGTAATTTTCAACCATGGATTTTTTCAGCTGTAGAAACAGAACAAGACACAAAGTGGTCTTGACAAGAAAATAGTCTAAGCCATGCTGTTCACATAGAATTATAAGAACACAAGTAACCAAAACATTTATTTTTCATAGCCTTTAAAATTGTAGAATGTAGAATTAGAAGCTACTTCTTGTAACAGGCACATATAAACCTCATGTTAAAATAAATAAAAGGAGTCAAAATGCATCTTATGAAAGCATACTTTTAAAAGACTTTTGCACACTTCGGGTACTAGCCCATCATAAGCTCAACAGTTCCTGCCGGATTTGCTCATTTCCTAAAACAAAGGAAAAGTGCTTAGATGGTTGATAACATCTGTGATGTTGGATATGGAAAAAAAAATTGTGTAAAAAAGAAATGGTAAAAATTTTACACGGCACTATAATTACTCCTTCAAGTAATTATATCAACACTAAGCATATATTCTCATTGCTTAATCATTGGACTCTAGTCTGCCAAAACATTTTTCAGTTCATTTCTTTCTGTTGCTGATGTGCATAGTTATCATACAGAAACAAGGGACAATCAGACTTTTGTGGAACAGAATTTTAAAATTATATAAAATTATATAATTTTAAAAATATATAAAATTAATCTATTATAAACTTATATAAAATTTTAATTAGTATTAAAATATTTTTCAAAAATATTTGAATTTTTTTTCTTACCCAATGGAGCATTTTAAATGACTAATGAAATATTTATCTATAGGTAGCTTAGGGCTCCTTTATGATACATTGTGTGAAGTAGTACTTGGTGACAACATAGCAAATTAAACTAAGGTGGAAATTAGGTTCCTGATTTTACTTTGAGCAAATAGCCAATAATTACATCACCATTTGCTAGCATGGATTCTTGTGATCAGAGATGTTTCCAAATGCAGATTCAGTTACCTAAACAGAGTACAAAACATACTGCTATAAAGGTATGCTCACAATTTGACAAGAGAAATAACTTGGCTAGTTGAGAAGCACTGTCTGTATATAGAGTAGGACAACAGCAATATACTAAGGAACAGAATTACTGGTTAAAGGTGTGTGCAGCCCAGTAGGTTTGAGAGCAACCTAATAGCAATGCTACATGATCAGTAGTAGAACAATGTTTGTCCAAGGATTACAGGTTGAACTGCTATTAGTGGATCAACCTGGAAACCAGTTGCATGCCTGGAGTAGCATGCTATCATCCCCAGTTTTCTTGTGAAGCTTCCAGCCAGTTGCTAGTCATTGACAGAGCATAAAAATGTGGTCCCTGCATTAGAGCCTTGTATGACATTTGCCTAGTTTAAATGGAGTCAACACTATCATGAGTGCTGTATTTTCTGCTTCTAATCTCCGTGAGCAGATCCCAGCTGGGGTCACCATCATGTGGTATCAGGAAAATACATCAAAAAGATATGTTCTTCCTATCTGTGGAATTTCATACCTGGAATTTCAGTCTATTTGGATTCTCTTGCCTTCTGAGGTAAGCAGTTTTTCATATCTACTTTATTTCAGCAATAGCCCTGTACATTTTGCAACCCAATTACAGTCTCCCAGTGCTTAGATAAATTTTCAACTTTCTATTATATATCTTTATTTAGTGCTAGACTAAAATCATCCACATAAGTTCTTAAACTTCCAGCTCTGATGCAGAAGCATAAAAACTGCTGCTTTCATTCTTGTCTGTACATCTGTCCTGGTTCTGGCCAGTACAGGGTTAATTTTTGCAGTGGCCAGGAGGGGCATGGACCCTGAAGACCCTGAAGTTATCCTGTACCACCTCACATCATGTGCAGGGGTTGGGGGAAAAGGGTCCCTCCGGTTGGGTAGCACGATGGAGCAGTCAAGTATTGATGATTTCCACGGGGTGAGCACCTCCATGTGAATTGTTTGCCTCTTGTACACTCTGGAATTAACATTGGAAGACTTACTATTCATTTGTAATTTGTATTTTTTAAATTTGCAATTTAAAATGGTTGTTTCTGGTAAATTGTTCTTATCTCAACTCATGATCTTTACCTTTTGTTCATCTAATTCTCCTCTCCAGCCTGCTGCAAGGAGGGGCACGGGGAAGTGGTTGAGTGGCAAGTGGTTTGGAGAGTTTCACTAAGCTGTGGACTACCATTCCTAAACCATAACAGCATTCCGTCTAAAGAGCACCCTACCATTCCTAATTCCTCAGCTGGAGTGTCCATGTCTTCTTGCATAACTTAACTATTGCTATTTATTTCAGGCAAGAGAAACCTAGTTCTATCTAGTTGTGTTAAAATCCATTCCTTCTTAATAGGTGCTCTTTAATCCACTGTGGTTGGATGAATCCAACCTGGTTTCTGATGAATCCAAGTTCTTGCCCTTTCTGAGCCAGACACTAAGATTCTGCAACTTCTTAGGAACATATCACAGACATAGGTGTGCTTTCTGTCATCTTTCTTTTCAATTATCTGAATTTGCGTTCAGATTCTTTCTCTTGCTGTTCTCTCTCAGCAGTATCCATGTGAACTGTGATTGCTGGCTTTTCTCCTGACCTTCCCAGGGTGGATCCAGACTCCCTAAGAGACCAGGCTCTTCTATAATCAACAGACAAATCACTATGTAGTATCCTCTGGGAGGAGAGGTTGTCGACTGGATTGAAATAGCATCTTCTGCCACTGAAGTACTGCTTTAGAGCTTGGGTTTCTGGTTCCAAAGAGATTTGCACAGTGCAAGAGGTTAAATGGCCATATTTTAATCAGGAAAGAAACACTGATGTCTCCCTTATCTTGCAGGTTGATGTTCTCACAGAAAACAGGACTGCTGTGTGACTTCGATTCTGCTGTGTGATGTTCCTAAATACCTCTACAAAACTCTGCTGCCTTTCTCAGCACAAGGATTTTTTGCTTTTTGCAAATAATCTGCTCAAGGCTGCTCTTAAATTTAGTCAGTGAACCTCTTCAGTTCAAGCTACTGTGCTCTCAAGAGCTAAAATGTTGTCTGATGCTATAAGTGGTGTGTGTTATAAGTACATATATACTATCTTTTCAGAAAAAGTACTAGCAATAAAATGCATCCACACTTTATTTTGCTGAAGTTCTTTCTCCCTTTCTACTTTCAGAGTAGAGAAAACAGAGGGTTTTGAAGTTGACTTTGTATCTGGATGAGTTTGCATACTGGAATATAATTAATCAAGATCTACAATCTAGATATGGTTTAGCTGCAGCACCAAATGTACACTATATTATATACATATGTATATTATATACACTATATTAGAAATGTACACTATATAATATATACACATTAATTATTTTCTGATTGAAATTAGAAATCTAATTACATAGATTGCTTGTCCACTTTCATTTGTAGCACATTTATTTGTACCAAGTGATATAGATAGAGATAGAGATATAGATAGAGATAGAGATATATAGATACATATATGTGTGTGTATATATATAGATATAGGATGCATGGGTCAAATGATCTATTGTTGTATACAGCAGATATGGCTTGCAAATAATATTCACTATTAAAAGAGGTTTTTTACTGTCTACAAGTCCAGTAAGTTTTGTTTGAATTGCAAATATTACCCTTCAATTTTTCCTAATTGACACCATTATTAACTTTCTTAGGCATTAATTTGTTTTTATGCCAATAAGTTAGAACTATAGATTGAAAAAATCATCTCTTCATTTTTAACTATGACATCTGCTATTATTTTAGCTATTAGTTTGATAAGTCTACATGCTAGTATTGCCATTAAGACATAAATGAATTTTTAGATTTGGTCATGGGCCAAATGAAGTTCCCAGAAAGAAAAAATATTTTTTTCTCTTTCTATCCCATCTCTTCAGGCTTTGTTTTTCACTTGTTGAAGGTCCTAAATGTTATCTATCATTATCCAACAGATATATTTAGTCCTAGCTTGTTCACAGCAGTCACTAGAGCACTCATAATATTGTAGCATCTCACTCACCCTGGAGAGGAATGATGGGTTGCCTGGCAGCAATTCTCATTCAAGATGATATCAGGCCCATCCAAGCCTCCTTGTCAAGGTCAATTCTCAATAAATAACAAAGGGTAGAATCAGTCTGCAGAAAAATACTTTCCTATATGGGATGCTAATCACCACTAAAGTAGTTTTGCGTTAAATCATATAAATGTTAACATAAACATGTAATTTAAATGTATTGAAGAGAATTAGCAGAAGACAAACAACTGACAAACTATACCTAGTATTATGAGTTCACTTTTTAACATGATTTATTGGCTCTGAAGGAAGAGTGTTTTGCAACTAGAGAAAACAGTTTCTGTCCACAGTAGAAAGCCTCTAATGAGATGAACACATTAAAACACCACTCTGGCTATTGCTTCCCAACAAAATTTATTTGGAGTAAAATAAAGGCATTTGTAGATTCTAGACTCCCTTAGAATGATTTAGTGAAGCCTTAGGGTGAGAAGTAATAAAAAAGATGGATAAATGTAGTATCCTGCTTTACTGTGAAATTTCTGATGAAAGAAGAAATAAAAACAAGTTAGAAAAGGTATGTTCTTTTCACATGAAAAGGCTCTTAGGAAATAACCACTGAATATTTCCTTTTACTGGTAAAGTAGTGTCCGTTAAAATTTGACAGTATATATGAATGCAAGCATATGCCTGGCTAACCCTTTATACTCCAGCATTGAAAATAATTTCACCTAGATGTTGCTGTTCTTCCTAAATTTCCATCACTGTGTTCACAGAGGTGATTCATCTTGCCATCACTGAACCCTAGTTTAAGAGTCCACCAAAGTGCCAGTTTTCCTGGCTGTATCTATACTATGTATTCTAATCAAGTCTGGAATGTCCCCCAGAAGTCAAACTAAAACTTTTTTCCTAAATGCCATATAGATTTCTGCATTATAACAGTCATGAATCAAACCAAAATATCAGCCATCAATCTCAATTTACTAGCTGAGAGGTGATGAGGAACAAATGAAATTCCTCTTGACTGCAAGTGATCGTATCAGGCTACTGCTTCCTTTCCAGTACAAAATCAAACAGAATATTGACAAAACACAGTATAGGTGAACTCATTTGAGTTTGTGATGAAAAAGAGTAGGAGTGCACACATCACTAGCTAGAAATGACAGAGACTGATGCAAAGTGTAACCGCTCCATTTCAGTGCAATGTCCAATAGGCAGTCATTTTTCTTTTACTGGTAATATTAATAGAAAAAGCTCCACTTTCCTGCAGGACATGAATATTTTAGCTGCATAAGGCATTTTTTTGTTTTGAGCTACACCTAACATTGAACAAGATTAACCCAGGAAGGTCCATCTGGTTATCCAAAAATAAATAGAGATTAAGAGGGCTTTTGGGCCCTAGGTTTAGTCAAACATCAGCCTCTAAAAAATGAAGGGATAATCTCAAAAAAAAAAGAAAATTCATTAGATTTCATTTTTCTTTTGTGCAAATTCAGCTTCATAGGTGTGAATACATGGCTTATTTGTGCATAATGTCCAAGCTCACTTCTATATAAAGATTAAACTCACTGATTATTTAATTGTTTGCTCTTTCATGAGGAGAAAGACAGCTTGTCATGAAAAATAAAAAGAGTTGTCATACTTGCTATGACAGTGGACAAGAGCATGCAATCTTTATTTTATTATAATTTTAATCAAGCTAGCAGCTGCTCCCTGTTGAAGTGAAATGAGAGGAAACATATAATAAATGAATCACTGATCAAATCTGGTAGCAGAAGTTCTTAGCTTTTTTACTTTTTGTCATGTAAAAGTGATTGTATCCTTTTTAAGTTCCTTGCCATTTTACCCATTAAAACTAAACTAAGTGTATCCTGACGTTGTGTTTTTGCTGATTTTTTTGTTGTTTTTTTTTGTTTGGGGGGTTTTATTTGCTTGTTAGTTTTTTTTGCTATCAATAACCAGTACTCAGACAATTTGTTTCTGACAGAGGTAAGCAGTGCACACCCATAAAATATTCATAACACTGTTATTACCAGTATCATGAGCAATTTCCATGTTAGTTTTAATTAAAGACACATTTGCTTGTGAAGAGAAATTCAAGGCTCATTTCAGATAGGTTTTTTTTCAAATGGTAGGAGACAGCAGCTGATTGCTCACCTGATGGCATTACACATTTCTGGTACATCGTTCTACCTCTGGACAGTTTTTAAAACTTTAAAATAGTTCAGCCTTTTAGCCTGAGGGAGTATATTAAACAGATGATTCCATAGCTTATTGCTGATGATTATATCCCATGATCTATCATCTTAGGCTACTTTCTGTTCTTTGACATTGATCTTATCTGGTTATTACTGGACACATTTCGACTGATATACAAAAATTATATGACATCAGTATTCATCTTCTATCAATAACTTGTCTGCAACTGATGGAAACTGAAGGTCAGCCTTTACAGTAAGCTAAGAATTTGATGCTACTCAAGGAAAAGAACCTAGAGTGCCTTGACATAACCTTTTTTAACTGAATATGTGTTTGGGGATCTCACCCTGCTGGTTAGAAAACACTTTCTAATACTACTCAGGTTTCTAGGTTCTACAAACCTCCAACACCTCATGTAAGTTTTCACCTAGATGCATATATAAACAACCACTAAGGAAATCACAGCAGAAGTTTCATGATCTCTTATAGGAGCAAATAGAATGCAGCACAATAAAAATATGTGGAATGTACGTTCTCTGAAGTTACAATTATGAGAACATGGAACTTAATATCACACATAATGAAATGTACATAAAAATATTTCCTTGGCTTATGGAAAGCAACCAATCTTTTCTTTTATTTTCTTTAAATAAAAGAAAAAGAAAGCTGGAAGCTTACCATTGTCTTCAGCAACAGCAGATGGACAAAATATGGACAAAAATGTTGGGAATTATGGAAAATATAATAACATACATATACTTCTAAAGAAAAATAATTTCTCATCCTCTTAACAAACCTAGAAGTATCTGTTCACAATACACTCACATACACATACCCCTTGTTTCTATACCTTTAATCAATTGTTCTGATTAATGGTCATAAATAAGTGAGTGACTACACTTTATGTTCAAACATATAATATATTTCAAAAACTTAAGGTTTTGTGGTTATGTTCTAACTGTTTTGCAGTTCTTGAACCATTTGGTGTGGGAAATGCAGTGGAGAGTTCCTGTCTGAATTTGCTGCTGATATAGCTTAATTGCTTTTTAAAAATTAGCTTTGCTATCCTGTATAACAAAACCCATTATTTTTCTTTTCTTTTTCTGGAAATATCTCCTCTTAAAGATAAACAGGATCTATTCCTCTGTTGAGGAAGAGTTCTTAAGGTTAGCAAGAGTCTATTAATTATTGTTCCTTTTCTAATTTAATCTTCTATGAAAGTTTTTTTAAGAGACAGCACTTTCTTATTTACAGCTATTAATTTTATATTAAAACATGTTGTAATTTTTCTTTGGAGACAATACTTAATAGAAGAAGGGTATTTTTCCTGGATAATTTTTCAACACAAGTTGAAGTATTGCGACTATATCATGCATAATTACTTCATAGATTGTATGAGTTTACTGTCAACCCTTCTAATACTGTACTAATACCATGAGAATGCTTTATTTTGCCTGAAACTTCTGGTGGATGTGGAGAAAACAATTTTTCTTTAATAACTCCTGAGTTGAATCTTTCTATCTTATATATATATACATACATATTTAGATATGTACCTATATTTAGTATCTGAAAATAAATCTACCTCAGTTCCTGCTCAGTTTCCTCATTGTGATAGTTGAAGTTATCAATCTGTAGGTCAGGACTTACTTTAAAGTTTAATAGCATGGTGACCACCTAAAACTCTAATCACTCTTGTGGTCTAACCCCACAGGCAGCTAAGCACCACACAGTTTAAAATCCAAAACACAGCATCATACAAGGTAATATAAGGAAAGTTAACAACATCACAATCACATGCAGTAAAAGCTGATTCTGATGTTCTTATAACACAGAAGCAAAGCTGTCAGAGAAGTTAGTTAGAGCACCTTCTCCACAGGTAAACAGTGTTGTAAAAAGAATGCTGGGACAGGTTCAAATGCACAAAGATTTAATAGAGCAGTCTGCAGCTGCATTCTAATGGTGACAGATGCTTGGGGGCATAAAGAAAAAAATAAGAAAGAGAGAAAGGGAAGAGAGAGAGAGAGAAAAAAAAAGAAAGAGAGCGGGGGGAGCAGGGAAAGGGAAAACTCTTCCTAGTGAACAATCATTAAAAGAAGGCACAGGAATTCCTAAACAAACACCCTCCCTGTGTGTTTTCTCTGAGACCGGAGGCTATTCTTTCCTGTAATACTTTACCAGCTACACAGTTTCCATCAGGAACTGCTCAATCTGCCAGCTGATTGTTCCTGCTTATGATGCCGCAATTGCTGCCTACATCAGGGCAGGTACTGCACACTGCCTGGCTGCTGACCTTTCTGGATGCATATTATCATCCCCACTGGTATAACCAGGGGTCATCTTGGGCAGCAGGTACAACAACAGTAGAGAAAGGTCATTGTTACACTAATGGCAACTGCTTCCCATAAGTAACTTCAGTAGCAACACCACTGAGCTTGTGGGAGCAAGGCCATGGGAATAACAGTGGCAAAACAAAAGCATGAGAAAAATATAGGGAAAACTCTGTCACAGCAGATCGCTTGAAGAGGTACAAAACTTGCAGGCTGTAGAGTGGGAAAATTGAAGATCCTTAGCAGCTTAAAAAGGGTAAGACACCTAAGGAGCTGTGAAAAACCAGGCTGGTACCACCTGAAGAATGAAACTCTCTTAGGTGGAAGGGAGAGTGAGAAAAAAAAAGAGGTGAGGTTTCATGCTGATCTACAGTGTAAAACAATGACCCTTTTTAAAAGATTGTTTTGCCCCTACCTAGTAGAAAAATATGGGATTGTTTGGAAGCACTGTGTGCTTTAAACACAAAATAACAGAATTATAAATGCCTACCTAGTTTGTACAAAGGCTGAGGATCATTTTGTGGATCAAAATATGAAATACTTATTTTGAAATGTGGAGACATTTTTATAGAGATTTTGACATCAAATTGCATCTGCTTAGAGTGCTGCAGGCAATTATGATTCATTCAGCTAATATTATCTTTCATCTTTGAGGACAGCATCTTCCATAATCTACCACACACAAGGTAAAACAATGTATTATAGTAATCTATACAAGTAAAAAGAGAATGTAAGATACAACGTATAGGAACTAATGAGAACTGGAAGAAATGCAGTACATATTTACTGTTTGTATTTAATTTTATACCATAAATATTGTATTTTAATAAATGAAAAATAATTTTTCTTATTGCAACACGAACAATACATTTTTCTGTTGAAAAATCATAGCAGAATTTTTTTCTGTCACATTTATGGATAGGATTAATCTGATAAAATATTATGAATCTAACATTATTGCTTAGAAAACATATTCTAAGCTTTACAGAGAATGTTACTCAGACCTCAAGGGATTTTCTGGAATGAGGAATTCTTAATCCTTTTCAGTTTCTCAATTAATTATAATTTTACCTTCTCTAGTTGGTACCAATGAGCCTTATTTACAGATAAGTCATGTTATTTGCTTTTACTTAAAATATCAAACTGCAAAATCTTAAGCCTGATTGGCAGCTTTTTGAAGATATGTGCATAACATCTTGAGGTCACTTCCTCTCAGTCATCAAAAATGGAAATTTTATTACTGAGTAAAAGAAGACTGTGTACTTCACAATACTGTTGCTCTTCGAAATACCCTGTCTGTATACATGACAGAGGAGAATCTTTGATTTTACACTGTAAGCCAAAAACAACACCCAAACACTAGACACAGTCCTTTGGTTTTTTGAGTGGCAGCTGGGGGAGCACTCAGAAGGTCGTCACAATGTGATTTGGAACAAATATATAAGCAAAGATCCTTTAAAGTATGAAGAGTCAACGTTCAGCTAAAAGGTTTCACTGAGTATGGATTTTTGAGGCATGTACCTTCCTATGGAAAAAACAAAAAGGGTTGGACTCTGGTGAGTTTCAGGAGTCAGAGCCTAAGGACACTTGCTATGATCGTACTGGTTTTTAGGGGATTTAACTCCTAGTTCTAACAGGTGATGCTCTCTTCCACATCCTTCATAATGATGACAAAAAGTTCTTGCTACCTTGTCTTCTGTGATCCCACATGGAGCAGAAGCAGCCTGGGAATGAGAAGGACAGAGACATTCCTTTTACAACTCCTTTAGGCAGTAAGTAAGAATAACAATTGTCAGTTGCCACAGACAGCAAAGGATGTTGTGGTGGAGATTGCAGACACATATCAAGACTGGTACAACCACAGGGTAGCTCAAGCTTGGGAGGCATCTCAGGAGGTCATCCTGTCTTAGCTCTTACTCAAAACAGGGTGAGTTATGAGGTCAGACGTAGCTGCTCAGAGATTTTTCCAGGCATGTCTTTAAACCTCCTGAAGACTACACCACTGCTCTGTGCATCCAGTTTGAGTGTTTACCTGTCATCATGGCAATGACAAATTCTCACAGTTTCAGAGATGAAAATAAATTGAAAGCAGTGCCATGAGTTTATGCCAAAAACACTAACGTGGTCTACATTTTTTTCTGAGCCATAAAAAAATACATTATTTTTCACTAGACTGCTTTTCAGAACATTTCACTTTTTCATCCTGCTTTCTTAAAGTGAAAAAAAGGAAAAAAAGAAAATTAAAGACTTCAAAACCCCAAAGAAAGAAAAAAACTCTTGCATAAATTAATCTCACTGTATTCACTGAAAGATGGATCCACTCTTCTCATTTTTCGGTTTGAAAAGTTAACAGCTTTTTCTGGCTTTCTAATTTTCTGAAAATAGACAGTTACAGAGAACCACAGCCACCCCATTAGAATTTCATGTCATGTGTTATGCCTTTCAAGCTGTATTCTTAGTGGCACTCACAAATACTCAACTGTTGATAATTTTTGGCTACCAGAATAATGCAGCTAAGAAAAAAATCTCTATTCTGTTTTAAAGATGCGTATTTTAGTAATCATTTGCATAAAAATAAAAGCATGTTTAATAGGTAATACTGGCTTGTAGCTCTATCTTGTAGGTATCATAAACTTTCCATGGTTAAACCATGAGAAATAATTCTTTTGACTTCTGTGATTCTGTGAAACAAAAACAAAAGTGAATTTTTCATCTAAAAATTATGTCTGTCTGTAGTTCCTTTTTCCCAAGAAACCCTGCAGCATTTGTTACATCAGGTAATACATTTAATACCTAATTCACATTAATAAATTTGCAGTGCAGATTTAGAAAGTTTGTATAGGCCAAACTACATGATCCTATTGGTTATCACCTTTAGATGGATACAAGAAGTCAGTGATATGGCATAGATTTAATATCCTATTACTACTAATTAGGTTTGCTTCACTTGCTTCATTTTCTCTTGCATCCTTGTCCTATAACTTGTCTTGTCCTTGATAGATAAAGGTGTCTAAAAGAAAAAATATGGTCATTGCCAGATATACTCCTGCTTTCATCAAGTGAAAGTTCTTTAAATGTTTTATAGCTCATTCTTCCCCTCCTCTGCCATACAGGCTGCTGTATTAAAATGATACAGTAAGGGCAATACCTGTTTAGGTTCACCATGTAATACATCAGCTTAGTAACTCCTTTGCCATCAAGTAGTGCTTATCTAGGACCATAAAGATAGACATTTTATTTTCATCTGCAAGTCTATGACCTCTCCACTAATTATCCCAAGCTCAAGATCAGCCAGGCAGGAAGAGGAACAGCATGAGACAATGGCTCAGTGCTAAAGAGAAGTCTAAACATTTCCCAAAAAAACAGTGAGCTCCATCTTTACCAGGCAGGGGTCCAGTATCATCAGCAAAGGATGAATGGTTACTTACTGCAGGATAACCAGGGCTTCAGCAACATCCAAAGCTTTTCTGTTGCTCCAAAAGCTTGCCACTGTTCAACAGCTGTCACAAGAAGGCTAATGACCACAGGGAATGTGTCACATTTCCCATCTCTGAGACAGCGATGTACATATCGTATCTCACACTCTATATGTAGATTGAGAGATACACAAATTCACTTGCGCTTTTTTTCACTGCTATTATTCACTGATTGCAGTATTAAAAATAGGGGAAAAAGAGACACAGTTTCAGTGAGTGTGATTTGATAGACAAGAAATACAAGGCTAATGAATTACAGAGAATCAAAACCTAAGTAAAAGTTTTACATTTAAAATAGATATATTAAATGTTCCATAAAGAAGAAAAAATACAAATAATAGGGTTCAGTTAAGTCACTGAAAATCAGAGTATAAATAAAATTATATTACATTCATGTAAATTATAAAAAAAATACGTGTTATAACTTTTGTTACTGATGCCCATACAAGCTTGTGCAAGTCATGCAAATACTACATCAAGTAACAATGGGGTTTAAGCTGAATATATTTCAGATTTAACTTTCCTACACTTCTACATACGTATAGAAACCAGGAAAAGTCACTCTTCTCTTATGAAATTTATTTTTCAGCCTGTTCTTGTAATACATAGGTAAAGTTGTAGATGGTACTATTTTTTACAAATAACTTAGAAAAAGATGGGAACTTACTGGTGAAGAGGAACCTTTTTTTCTGAGACAGAGAAGGGATTATTTGAAGGCATTTCTTGGTATAGGGTAGTTAACACACGATAGATGTGGAAAAGAACAAGTTGTTAGCTTCTTTAGGATATGCTTTTCTTTTCCTTAGGAAAACATCTTGCTACTGTAATGAATAAATGAGGGCATATTTGGACAAAGAAACTGTATTTCTACTTGCAGATTGTGGGTGTAAGAAAGACATTGCATCTTTAAGCAGGGCACAGTAAAATCTGACCCTAAAATATTATTTTTCACTGATTTGGCTGTTTCTTGGCCACCATGGAGCAGGCAGTGGCCATTGCAGGGAATCTATGAGATTTAAAATAGCTCCTTGCTTTCTCATGGCAAAAATGAAGTTATCTATGTACAGACGGGGCACGTTAAGGATTGTGATGATGCTTTAGTGGATCTCAGTACCTCTTAGTACTCCCTTTAGTGGAGTACTCACTGGTTCTAGTTTAAAATTTGGGGATAGTCATAACTGAGTTTGTTACTGAGAAAAACAAAAGATTGCCACCTATCCAGGACTTGATCCAAGATCTTGATATGCATTTCATGTCTTCCCATTTCCTCAAATGAGCTTTTGATTGCAGTCAAAGTGCTCTGGTTGGAATTTTCAAGTCAGTTAAAACAAAAGGATAGGTAATCCAGGTAATATTTTATTTGTAAGGAGATGGGAGATAAATTAAGTTAGGTTCCCTTATCACCTTGTATATAGACTAAATATTGGAATATTGGAATTTTGAAATACTTGGTCCATAAATGAAGGAGAACATGCTGGAATCAAGAATGGAAAGTGGAAGTAAATGGAGGAATGGGAGGAGGAACCCTGCATGCTGGTGGTCATGTTTGTAAGACTTATGATGATTAGTCACACAGAGAGCAGTTAACAGAATCACTCTTAAATCATTAAGAGTTCTATAAAATTCTCTTTAGGAGAAAGGAGATGTTGAAATTTAGATCAAAATTTAACTGCAGCTTCATTATTTAAAAAAGGACAAAAAGCTCATTTTGCTGATAGCAGGAGCTACTAAACAGCTGTAGATGGGACTACGTTTATGCATTAATATAAAATAACCTGTGCTCTATAAAAATCAAAAAGGCCTAATCCTTGGGTGTAGGTCAAGCAAATTAGTTATATTAAGGATGTTTAATCTGGTAATTTTGAGTTTGAACAGAATATTATTACTTCTTTAATTCACCTTCATGTTTAAAGTGAAAACAACTGCAAGGAATGAAATATTGCTTAAAATATTCAGGGCAGCAGCATATGCCTCAAGAGATAAGAGTTTCACTGTTAGTTTAATTAAGAGAAAAAAAGTGCGAGCTTCAAGTGTTATTTACAGGTTCTTGACATATTCACTAATGAATCATAGGATGCTGTAAAGGTTATTCTGCCTATTACAAAAGAAGTGCACAATAATTGTTTCTTAACCAACTTATTTTCGCACTTTTAGTCTGTTCATAGTAGATCAATGTGTTTGAAATTGGAAACAGGTTTTTTTTTTTACTTTTTCAGCAAGCTGGCTAGGTAGTTTCACATGTGAGATAGAATACAGTGGGACATTATTATGTACATTGTTGTGCATTAAGGATTTGAGCATACTACCAGCACAGTTTTCACTACTCTGTATTTTCCAGGACACTTTGTTTTTAGGAATAGCAGAAATACTTGGTGCCATTGTCAGCATACCAGATAACAAAAGATTTCAAAATAAAATACATTCTTTTATTTAGTACAATCTTTATTCTTTCTGCATGCATTGCTATCAATTGGATTGGTAATTTTGCTTCTATTTATTTTAGTTATTTTTAACACAGACACAGACACTATTTTTTGAATAATTAATTACCTGTTACATTAGACAATCTCTCATCTTAAACAAATCAAGAAACAACCCTTCTTTCCCAAATAAGTGACTTTAGGGTTGATGGAGATAGTGCATCCTACCTCTGATATAAGGAGTGCTAGACAATGTACAGCAGCACATTGCATCATATTAGCATTAGCCAGATTTTTAAGTAACAGCTCTAAGTACAGCATGTCTTACATACTAATGTGTTGCTCATCTTCTCCTGTCTTCTAAAGAACAGGCATCAGCTCACTTCAGCTGTGGCTAACTACAGAAAGACAGATTATGAAATACAGTATTTATAGTTCCTGGTTTTGAGTGCTATCTATTTTAGGAAACCAACATTGGGGAGTTACTGATTTGTCCCTGTGAGAAAAGAACTTATGTTCACCAGAAGATCAAGGAATCTATACTTTTTTGTTTGAAACATCTATATTATTTCTTTCTTATACAATGGAAGGCTAATTTTATAATAAATCATTATTAAAATAATATTTTTATTATTCATATAAAAAAATTAAAAGTAAAATCTTACCTCTATTCAATTCACCAGGATTTGAAGGTTAAAATTTTGTCTGAAAAGACCCTGACTGCCCATACTTGTCACTGAAGGAAGAAATAGCAATCTATTATAGCTAATATATATAGCTCATAGGAGCTATACACACTCAGAGGAAAGAAAGAAAACCTAACATCCCAAACCTTCTTCAAGGGTGACGGTGAGCAGCAAATTGGATACAGCTTGTGGTAAAGCATGGCTGGAAGAAGGCCATAACTTGCCCTGCTGAGGGGTTAAATACCTTCCAATGCATTTGTGTCAGGTTATGCCCTGAAAGAGTTATAAAATGGTTGGATTGTGTCCTCTCCACCTATCACTCAGTCTTTTCCACCAGCTGTAAATTTGTCCACATTAGGAACTATACCACATATACAAGTCCCTTTTTTCCTTTAAGTGCAGACAGGGCAGTAAAGAACTTCCTCAAGCCAGAAGGAGAAACAAGATGAGGAAAAAAACCAAACCAAAAAAACCCCCAAAACACTCATTTGATTTCTCTGTTATTCAGATCCTACTGTCTGTTGTTTATAAATAATTGTGATCACATCTGAGATGCTTGACTTCATTACTAAATTTTGCTCCTAACTGAAATAAAGTACAAAACTCAATATTTTTTTTAAGAGCAGAACCAATGGCTATCCAAATTGAAAAGGTGGGGGGGAAGGCTGGGGGGATGTGTGTGTGTGTGTGTTTGAAACAAACACACAAACCCAAGATTTTTCTCACACATGTTATGCTTTCACACAGATGTATTTTCAATATTTTTGCATGGTTCTGTTGAGGGTTTCCACATTTTCCCCTCACTTCTTTTGACAAAGAATTAGAAGCAAATGCATCCTTGGGTCCCACGGTAAATAGAGAGAAAAGCAAAACAAACCAAATAGTGGATGTATAACTTCTTTCCCATACAACATATTTTAATATATTTTTGGTGGTTGTGGTGACCATGGAAAAAGTGGATGTGAAACAGTAGTTTGAAGACAGCATAGGACTTCTTCAGTAGAAAGTTTTCTGAATAGAAGCATGTAAGTCTTATGGTAGATTTGGAGATTTCACTAACCATTCACATTAACGAAGTAATCCTCCACCAGGATTTAAAATGAAAACTTAAATGAAGCAATTATTGTTTTCTGAGCCCCAAAAGAACCAATAAGCTTACTTTGGGAGCTAATAGAAAGTGTGAAATTTAAATACCTTGTCAAATGGGTAAATATGCTTTGAATTGTTCCAAAGTGTTCTTATTACAGGTATTTAAATTGAAGTCTAGGAAATAAACCCTAAATCTCAACAGCAGAGTTCTCAGAATGGTAAGGGAGATGCAGTACACTAAAAGTTTTCCTATTATGTTAGTAGCTAAAACAGGCCTTGGAAGTGTAGATCTAATCAGGTGAATCTTTATTTGAAGAAAGGATAATCTTTATTTATCTGCCCTTTTGTGCTTCTAATGTTAGCAGATATTTCTCATAATTGAAAACTAAGAAGGAACATTTGCATTTCTTCTGGCAGAAGTCTTCTCCATATTTCAGAGTCCAAATAAAGATAGTGAAACAATATATAGAAAATGCAATAAAGAAGATGGCTGAAACATTTTAATTATTCAATATTGTTATAGAGGTCCACATATAAATGAGCATTCTATTTTCACTCCAAATGTTAAATATTCCCCTAACACGGTACTACTTAACAATGTACTGTGGAAAAACCCAGGAAAATATTACAGCATCTAGCTGTGAATATTTTTTTATTGAATAGTGAAATCTACAGACCTTACCTGCATGAAAGGCATATCAGATGACCCAGAAGAAAGAGAAAATAAAGTTTAAGGTCTTATGGTTTCCTGTCAAATGACACTTACTATTCTCTGTTGTAGCACATAACAGTTCCTCTCTGCCTCAGGGTTAATATAACCCCTTATTTTGCAAAAGTTGATTCTATTTCGTAAGAGTAGCACACAGAGGGACCCTAAATGAAGAAAACATGCTCATGATGCCAAAGGCTGATGGGTCTTGTTCTTACCTTAAGGTGCAAACGGGCCCAGATATCCAGTAGGATGACAACTATGGAGTTCATATCCAAAAAACATTTTTAAATTTTATGTGGCATAGATACTTTATTCACAGTAACTATTCACAGTAACTATTCACTGTAACATGGACCGTCAAGATAATAACTTAAAAAAAAAAAATGACACTGCTATATGAGGTACAACCTTAGAAAGCTGCCACTGGATAATTTCAACAGTTTTAGAGAAACAGAGGGGAATGTTTTTAAATTTAAATGCTGCTATAGAGAAAACTGTTGTTTCCAGCAAACTTTTGTATTTTATTGGAATTTCTTTCAGTGACAGCCACACTGCCATGCCCTCATAAGATTCAGTTGTATTTGAATTTGGTGAGAATATACAATCTTGCTTTTCTTCTGGAGTCTTCAAAACTGTAGGAAACTTCTCAGAAGTTGTTGTCTTTCCTGTACTTCAGTTCCCTATCAGGGAAATCCATACTCTTCAACACTAGCTACCGCCAAAAGGCTACTACACTGGTGGTGGGCGAGATGTTGGGGGGAATTTGGCCGGGATAGTTGACCCAAACTGACCAAAGGGTTAGTCCATACCATATGAGATCATGTTAAGCAATAAAAGCTGAGGGAAAGGAGAAAGAGGGGGGATTCCTTACTAAGCTGTTTGTCTTCCAAAGCTAATACTACCCACAGTGATGCTCTACTTTCCAGAAAGTGGCTGGATATCATCTGCTGATGGGAAGGAGAGAATGAATCGTATCTCCTGATCTGTTGTAGGAGGTGGAGTAGGATAACTACACAGCTAAGATGTGAATGCAGTGTACAGCAGAAGGGTCTTGACTTCTGAAGACTTCCAAGAGGTTTTGGAAAACATTCAGCATATCATGAGGCAAAGGTACCTGCCAGCTCTACAAATACAAGCTGTTTCAACATATCAACCTGAGACTTCACATGGGCCATCTAGGTTCTAATAATTTTGAAGACAGCACAGTACATTTAAAAGCATGGTGGCATTCATTCTGAACTCCCAGTACACCATGAAGAGAAAAAGAAAAAAAAATCAATTAATTTGTAATTCGCCCAAGTGCATGGAAAATTCGTAGATGCCTTTCCTAATGATCTATCTTGAACTGCAGTTTTGCAAAAATCTGAAGTCTGAGAGCATCTTCACAAAAGCTTGTATACATCCCTTTCCTGTTTCAAATTTGATAATTTTTCTCCATGACACGAAAGAGATCTGTTGCTTTGACTTTGGAAATGGAGCTTACATTTAGAACTAATACTCCTATTACACTTGACTGAAGTTCTGCCACTCAATGGCATGGGAATAGAACTAGGACTTGTATGTTGACCTAACTTCATTCAGAGGCATGATTCAATTTCCCTTAGACTGGAAATAAAAATAAACTAAACAAAATTACATGCATTCTGGTCCTAAATTACTGTTTCTATTGAAGGGTTTGTTGTTTGAGTCATCTAGAAGTTAAACAGGTGTCTTTTTTTCAGAGTCTTTACCTAGGCAAGACTAAAATGATTGTTTTTGGCAAGCATATCATCACATGACAAAACTCGTGATTAGGGAGGATGTAAGAATTTATCATCTGCTGACAGCTTCAGATAAAAGGAAGTGACGTTATTGTAATTGTAAAGTGACCTTTCTGCTAAAAGGATATTGACAGTCATCCTCTCACTTCTATGGAGTATGTTTGCCATCATGAAAACTAGGTTTTTGCTAGTCTATTGCTGTATTTTATATTTACAATGCTCTCTCTTGAAATGTTTGTAGATTTCCTCTGGTTTCCTCAAGATAACATTTACTATGTACCTGACAAAATGTCAGCAAATAGTAGTACATGTTTTCTTAAAAGGACTCCTGCTTTTTTCATGTTCATATCAAACCATTATTTTGCTGAACAGAAAAGTAAAAAGCTCTTTCTTTTTCAGTTTTGAGAATTTTTTTTCATGTATATCCCTATGGGATCCACCTGGTTAGAATGCAGAACAGTAGACCAGCTGCAAAGATTTGTGTGTCAAATAAGAAGGCATAAAATTAACTTTTGAATACAAGAAAATGAAGCTGTATTTGAAACTCAGTTTTCACAAAATGTTTAAAAATTCAGGCAGCTGTAAAGTGAAAACATTTATTTAGTGATTTTTAAACTAAAGCTAATGTTACTGCAAGTAAGATAACAGGGAACTGTTGTTCATTTTGACAGTGACAAAGTGGAAAAAAGGGCTAAAGGGTAAGGACTAGAGTGGCTTGGTAACCAGTTAGGCAACCAAGAAAGCCCAATTACATTTTAATTGTTCAAGTACACATGAATAAATTTGGGTTTCTGCCTGCTACTCACACTTAAGATTGGATCTTTGGCAAGGTGCTGGCACTGGGCATAGTTACGGCCTAACTTTCCATCTTCTTGGCCAATACTACTGAATAAATATAAGGATTATCCTGATTTATAGATGTTGTACTCTATCCAAAATTTACCATCCTTCTTCTCTCAGGGAAAGGAGGAATTTTGACTTAACAGTTTGACTTAAGTCATAAACGAGATGTTAAGGAACTCCTCTTTGACACAGCCACCCTGCAGTAGTCAAGTTGACTCACTGCTGCCCAGAAACAAAGTTCAGCAAATAATTCACAGGGCTTCTCCCTCAGCTTTCACAATACATGTGACTAATCTGCTGTTTCCCAGCATTAGGACATGATTTGTTTGTTTGACAACTATCTTTTAAGTCACTGCTATTTGGATTGATTGTGTAGGTTTTCGTGGTCATGGCTTGTGAATAAAGACATTCCATGCATGAGAAGAAATGCAAGAGTCAATGGAGCAACAATTTGCCCATAAATTTTGCATTAGTTGTATTATTAGAGCACTACTACTTGAACATTATTATTCTAATTTATCAATGTATATTCAGCACTTCACATTAGGCCATTTCAATTCCTTATAGAGAGATTCCTTCCTATTCTCTTCTGAAAGAAGTGAATATAACAGCAAAGGTTTTCAAAGGCACAGGTACCTCACTCAAAATCCATTAAACTTCAGATAAGGAACTTAGAGGCAAGGCAAGCTCTTCCACATGTGTACTTTGACTTTTATCTTTAGATAGTGTGCATTTGATGGGATTCGTGCTATAATCTAATTTTAAAACATAGTGTTAAGAAAGCACTCCAAAATGCATCTTCAGGAAAATATTCCTGACATTACTCCAAAAGCTTTTGGCCTCGCGAGTCAGCCACAGATGTGGAAAAATAATTGCCTCTTTAGAACAATATATCATATAAAATGGCCTACATTCTGCAGTTTAAGATGAAGAAAACATCCTATATGCAATAGTGGCACTAACAGTAAAATTCAATGAAAAAACTCTTTCCTTATTTCTTCATAAAATAACTTTATTTAGGTCTGATATGCCATAGAACAGCTGTTTTTTACAACAATCTCCCTTTTGTAAATCCCAGCAATGGGATTTATTTTCTTAATAATTGGCAATAATTACTCAATCCTTTGCATCAAATGTGTAGTCTTTATTTTTTATACATTTTGACTTCAAATTTTTTTATTTCTTCGATAATTTTATTACTCATCATATACTTTTAGTATGTTTGAAGTGTTCTGTTCTTAAAAAAACATCAGTAGTATTTGACAGTAGGTTATCAAAGAGATGAAAAGGGAGAGGTTACTGTTTTTATTAATATGATAATATTGTGTGTGCCAACAATGATGGGCCTAAGGCTTGATAAGGACCCTGTGCCAGTACACCCTCTACCCAAAAGTATCAGCCTGTTCCTGTAGAAGAAACCTCTTGGAACCACTGAAAGACCCCAGACTGTGTGAATCATACATTGCCAGCTGCTGTTACTTAATTTGCCTTAAGAAGGAGCTGTCTTCTGTCAATGAGAGTGCTTGCCAAGGAAAGAAAGGAACAGATATAAAGAAAAATTAATTCTTTTACTTTCAGATCCCTGAAGGGATCTCTGTAATTGGAATTCTGACTGAAAATCTCTGACTGTGGAGAGTCACATAGGTGCTTACAGATAATTTTTACTGTTATGTTCAAGCTTTCGATCCATGTTAGTCATTTATTATTATTTGAATCATCTACATAGCCTTCTTTTGCTGTTATTGGAGGCAGAAAGACAAAAAAAATAGTTAGATATAAAATTTTTAAGGACAGCATAGATTATACAGAGAAAACTTCATTAAATAATATATTCCTTACCTGGAAATATTGACAATCAGTCCAATTTTTTCGTATTTGAAATGTAGAAAAGGAAAACCAAAATGATTGATTTGACCTTGCATTGTCAATACGTACCTCTAACTACTTCCTGTAGTTAAAAGTGAAGTAGTTTGTCTGTAATATTATGAAAGAATATGGCACATGCTTAGATGTTTATGTTTGTTACATACATTTTTCCTAAGAGCTTGCCATTACTTAACTGCAATTTCTCTATTCTTATAGTCTTAAAAAGGCAGTGAGGAGTGAAAAGAGAAGTATATAAGTTGCATAAAAGTCTCATCTAACTTCTTTTTTGATCTATATTTTTGAGCTGTCAGTGCCAAAAATTATGATATGATGTATAACAGGAATGCTAAATTATCCATGCAGAAAACATTAAAAAAATTGAGTCTAGAGGTGAACTTCAGAGTACTTACTTATTCTAGAGAGCAGTCTCTATAAAATGCTTTTTTTCCCCTGATGCTAGTAATTTTAACAATAAAAGTGAAAGGATAACAAACTTGTCTTTAAAGGTGACAATGCAGTGATTGAAATGAGTGATGTTCCTACACATAAAAAGCAGCTAGAGCCTTTCCTCTGGTTTTAGTGGTACATAAATCAATCAGTCTTGCAGAGCCAGATACAGAATTCTTTTTTCATGATTAGATGTTTTATACATAAACAGAATCTGGTAAGAATAAAAGACTTTTGACTGACTAACATTTTAGTGCAGCCACAACTTCTGTCTCACCTGTTTTGTTTAAACAATGAAATTGAAATTGGTCATTCCTTGTTTTTAAAAAATCCTCCTTCAAGAATGCAAAAAAAACCCCAATACATTAGCTTTTAAATTACTGTCTGGAGACGCCACTTTACAATTTGGGGGGATTTCAACAAAACACTTCTAAAGATTTATTTTTTTCTTGCAGATGAATTGGGTTTGGTGCTATCCACACATGATTCTACAAGATCTTTATGGATTTTTCTGATGCAGTGAAATAGCAGTTAATAGCATTCTACATTAATAAATGGAATCTATAAGGAAATAGTCTAGATTTTTTCCCTCTCAGTAGTCATCTTCACAAAATGATATTGTTAAAATGGAAACTATTCTTTATTGATGAAATTTCTTCTGGTGCATTTTTAAAAAATTATATTAAAAGAAAAATTCTGATTTTTTTTAGTCCCAGCAGCAGAATGAGATTTTATGGTCCATTCACCACAAGAACTGTTTCCCTGAAGGTTTTAATTCCATGAACAGTCATTCAGTTTTGATGTGAAAGCTGATAAGAAAAAGAGGGAAAGAATTTCACTGATATACCAGTATAGGTAGGTAATCTGTAATTTAAAAAATAAATTTTAGAAATGTAACCAGATAACTATGTCCCACAAAGGACACATAAGCCATACCCAGTGAAGCTTATTAGAGAAATATCTGACTGAACTAAAAGCATCTATATTCAGAATTATAAAGACATTTTAATATAGACAGAAGAAAAAGAAGGAGATTTCAGGGATGGAATCTGAAAAGTAAAACCTTTTCGGGAAGCAAAAATATAGGTTAGCTTAAAACAATATTCAGATGGAAGCAGTTGTTGAATTTTTCACATACCCTGCTCTGGAGTTTCAGCCTCTTTTTCAGATGCAAATGGCAGTATAACAACCATTTGGACTTTTAGACTTGTGAACTATGATGCAGCAACAGATTCTTCTGCTTATCTTGCATCACTTTTATTACAGCCTGATTGCACTGCCCTTGCAAAGCATTGCTCAGAATCCTGAAGCAAGTATTAAATAATAGTCCAGAGTTTTCTCCTTATTTTCTACTTCACTTTGGCTTATCATTCCACTGCATGTTCTTTACTTTCCAGTAATACTCTCCAGAACCTGTCCAGCAGTCTCAGTGGGTTAAAGATGTGGGAGTTAATGCTGTACAGGCTTATAGTTTGGCTGTCCATATTTACTATATGTTCCTATAGTGCCTGGTGCAAGACTGGATTTTTTCTTCCATTGCATCCTCTTTCTTAAGTACAAGATCTAGTCCGATTATCTCCTTTACTGTTGTTCTAGCTGACAAAATGTACCAGTGATACTAAAATAATGCTCATGTTTCTGCTTCACCCAGTCTTCTCCTTATCATTGACTTGTTCACTCAGATTTTACACCTCTTCAATGGGGATTAGCTGTAACTGAGCATTTGCTAATATGGTGCTATAAGGGAACAAAAGGCCAAAGAGAAGAAAAAGAAAAAAATCACAAGAAAGAAAGGTAGAAAAACTAACTATAAGGAGACTCTGTATGTCTAAAGATGTGCTCTCCTTATAATTAACAGGGCAATTTCTTTCCAAGATGCTTGTTTCATTTTTCCTGTGTGCCTTTATCCTGACCCAAACTTTTGTCTCTATTTTCCAAAGAGTTTATTACTTAATCTTTTCATTTCTCCATTAATCTTTTGGCTCCAGAAACATCCACTACTGCCAGGAATTTAAACCTTTTCTTGTGTTGGCTATGAGTCTTAGCTCTGTTGACAGGTCTAAAATACAGCCTCTTGCAGCCTATATAAAAATGAGAAGTGTAATGATGTTTGAACAGCAAAGTGATCTGGAGTTTGAGCTTTGTGAATTCAGATTTTATCACAACGCTTCCCTTTTTCCTATGTAAAGACAAATGAGCAGAACAGTCATTATGCAAGACTAGGCATCTTCAGCTCAAGAATATATCTGATATATCTGCTCTTACAACCAAAAGACATGCATATGCTCATGAAGGGTGAGAGCATAATCTCATTTTGACTTTATACCAAGGGCTGGATTGTGTCTTAAAAACGTGAAGCAAAAACATAGTAGCAATGTTCCTTAAAGAGTAATGGTAGACTGGTTTCTAAGAATTTTTAAGAAAGGGCAAAGTGCTGTGAGGCTGCAATTCTGCCTTTGCTTCCTTCTGCCTTTTCAGTTACACCAAAACAGATAAAAGATTACCCAATCTAAGCACTGCCTAAGCAAATTGGGTTAAGTATCTGTGAAGATTTAAAAAGTCAGATTGTTCCCCACATTTGACATTTGCAGCTGATTTGTGCTCAATAAAACAAAAGCCAAAAACCAACCAAACAAACATCGTTATAAGAAACCCCAAAAAACCAAAACTCACCACTGAGTACTGCACTTTTAAGTGGGTACAGGAGCTAGGTCCAGAAAATCTGGTACCCTTGAAATGTGGATGTTAGTACTAGGGCATAATGCCTGGTGCATGCAGCGATTAAATACCTACTTCTGTACTGGTGAGTTCAAGCACACAAGAAAATGGTTTTGGACATGAATTTGGCCTGTGCTAACTACTGTGTTACCAAAGAAATCCCAAACACATTTTGACAATTAAAATGTTCTCACTGGTTAAAATCACAGAATCATTCATGTCGGAAGGTGTCAGAAAGACAGACAAGAGCAGGTCTGAAATGGTTTATTAGTTGGCGAATGACACGTAATTAACCAGCAATCAAAGAGCTATACATGCAGACTGAATATTGCTAATAAAGCAGATAAAGCGAAAATGTTAATAAATCCATACAAAACTCTAAACAGGTCTCTATAACTAATCCTAAGGGATTCTAATCCCAAACATATGCAGTGTTACAAACACTTCTCACCCTCTAACAACACTTGAGCATTACAAGTACCCCCTGCCCTGTCTGGGGCCACAGGCTCCCCTACTTATACCCACATCCTGCAAGAGTTGTGGGTGCTCTCACCTTGTGGAACCCCTTGATGTTCCTGCATCTCATGAGGTCACACCCACGATCTCAGATGCATCCTGTGAGGTGTGGGACTCTGCTTGCAGTAATCCATGCTGTTACCCCTGATCAGAGAGCAGTCAGTTTATGGCATCTGACCAAACTGCTCTGTCTGGCCACGGAAGAAGTGTGATGCCAGCGGGGTGACTTCTAGCAGTGTCAATCCAGGTTTTCACTACTACTGTGTCTACTCCAAGGTCTCTACTCACAAGTAACAACTTGTCATGCTTCTTTCATTATTTTTCTTATGCTGACTCCAGCTTTGTTTGAAAATATTCCTGTGTAGTTCCTTGGTTATTAATTTCCAGATGATGTCTGTCTTCCCCTTTTACATGATCTTTTGAGAACTAAGCTGTCTTTCAATTTAGTAGAATGAGTTGTGTGCAAATATTCTCTAGTCTGGCATATTCAGCCGAATCCATGCCTTAAATAGTTTCATGTTCTTACCCACAGCAGATGCTGTTATCCAGGCCATTTGCCAAGGGTAGACTGTGAAAATACCACAAAAAAGAGGTCTTGTGAACTCATCTAGTCCAACCTCATGTTCAAAACAGGTTCATCATACAACTCTGCTCAGATTGCTTATGTTTTTTGTCCAGTTGGGTTTTGGAAGCCTCTGGAGCTGGAGATTGGGCAACCAGCTCCAGTTCTTAATTACACTGAGCATATTTTTTCCTTATATGTAATTGCAAGAGGGAGGATGGGGGCAGGCTGTTTCTTAAAAAGAGGAAGATGTGAGAACAGCTGATAATGTCAGAACATGGCAGGCATGTTGGACTAGACAATTGTACTCCTGAACAGTCACTAAAGCCTGTGGAATATATTCTGTGTTGGGATCCTTATCAGCTAATTTTTAATCTGATCAAGACTGATTTATTTTTATGAAACAGGAATTTATAATCTCATAGAAAAGGCTGTTCTATGCTGGTGATATTAGTGGCACAGGCTTTTCCTGAATATGCTTAATTTACTATTGCAAATATAGTCTACATGCCTTCTCTTTCCTACTTCTCTTTGCTGCAACCACATTGTGCAGTAGCTCAAGACATGTCCTCAAACATTCTCTTAAATTGTGTTTCACTGGAGACAGACTAAATTCTGACCTACATGTATGGCAAACCTTTGGGGTCCAATGGAAAATTACATTGAAAGAGAAAATTGTAAACTTCTTTGGAAATAAGTACAGTATATGCCTACCATATCCTGGGCTGCATCACAAGAAGTGTGGCCAGCAGGTTGAGGGATGTGGTTCTCCACTTCTACTCCACTTTCATGAGATTCCACCTGCAGTGCTGCATCCACCTCTGGACCACCCAACGTACAAAAGAAGTGGACCTGCTGGAGCAAATCCAGAGCAGGGCCACCAAGATGATTAAAGGCCTGAAGCACCTCTCCTGGGAAGACAGGCTGAGAGAATTTGGATTGTTTAGCCTGCAGAAAACTCCAGGAAGACCTACAAAAGAACTTGAGAGGGGCTTTGTATAAGGGTACATAGTGACTGGACAAGGGGGAATGGTTTTAAACTGAAATACAGTAGGTTTATATTAGATATTAGGAATAAATTCTTTACTTTGAGAGATGTAAGGCATTAGAACAGGTTGGCAAGAGATGTTAGATGGAAGTTGGCCACTTCCATCACTGGAAGTGTTCAAGGCCAGGTTGGATGGGTCTTTGAGAAACCTGGTCTAGTGAAAGGTCTCCCAGTCCACCACAGAGGGGCTGGAAGTGGATGGTCTTTAAGATCCTTTTTGACCCAAATCACTCTGTGATTCTATGATAATTCCTTCTACAATCTAGATAATACAGCAGTGAGACTGCTTATTTCCTAAAAATATTTTGTTTATGTATTATTAGTAACTCAGTTCAGCAAAGAGAAAATACAGTTTTCTTTCAAAGAGTGACAGTTCTATAAAGTCTGGTGATCCAAAATTCCTGAGGGGAAAGAGATTTTATTCCCTTTATGTGGAAAAATGAGAAAAAGCATAAGACATACATCACCCACTCACACCTCCTCTAGGGATATTTGGAGTCTAGCAATCAGAGCTGATGAGCAGTGAATTTTTCACTTCACAGAAGCAGCTGAAGTTTTACATTTTATTATGTTTTGAAATGAAAACTAGAAGTGCAGCCATATTTTCCATTTGAAAATTTTCAGGCAGCTCTAACTGCATATGAACTTAGACACCAGGAGGATTATGGATGCCCAGAAAGTCTCAGTGAAGGAAACACCTCTCACCCAAGGGCTTGTATTTGGCAGCCAGGCTTCTGTTTAAAAGGACTAGATGCTCATTACTGCTCTCCCATGAGGCGTGTGTTGTTGCAGGTTACACAGATGATAATAAACAGACTGAGACCACTTTTTTCAGAGACATTACACAGAGGACACAACATAAGATTATAAATAAAAAAAAATTTTTAAAATTACACAACTAATGAATTTACTGTGACTTTCACGGAGTTGGCCTTAGAGCAACAATGAGGAGCTTCAATACAGGATCAGAGGTAAGCAGTCAAAGTGTGTTTTATGGTCATTCCTCATGGCAGAACCAGAGAATCTGGAAGGTTCCTGTTCAGGCTGCCTCTCACCAGGTACCCATAATACTCTTGAGCAACATTGGAGTCTTGCTTGCTTAATTGTCCTTATTTTGCACAACATCTCCTGTTCTGGCTAGAATGACTGATATTGTGAAGACTTGGGTAAAAGAAGAAACTGATTTCTAGTATCCATGTCTGCTACTCAGCAAAGATTTTGCTATTGCTCAAAAGGCTTGACTATATTAAGATGAAATATGGTAGCACATGTACCTTTGTGTAGAGGGAATAGTCTAGATGCATGTAATGTCTTGTTATTTTATGTCAGTGGAAACTTAGTAAAAATGGGACAATAATAAGGCATAGACATAGCTGACACATTATAAGACAGCACCAAGAAATTTTAGTTATTGTAGTCATTTCCAGAGAAGACCTGCTCATGTCTGTAATCTCCTTTCCAGAACTTTCTACCATGTATTAAAATCCTTTACCTACTTCAGCTGGAGCCTGTGACTTTTTCTGTCAATGTCTTCATTATATAAATATAAGGCCAACTTTTAAAAGACAGTTTGGTAAATTAGATAATGCAATGTATGGACTGTTCTGAGGGGATAACTGTATGTTCTTTCCTTGGTGACTGATAGAGGGAACTAGTGCCTGAAACAGGAAAAAGAGAGTGCTGAATAAAACAATGAATTTTATTTTTCCTCAACATTATGTTTATGAGTGTCATTGTGCACATGTTAATCCAGAGCAGGTGATGCCTCTCTCAGAGCAGTGAGCCTTGTCATTGAAGGTCATATAGAAACTTGAAGCTGGGAAGGGTCAAGCTAGTGAATGAGAAGGAAAAGCTTGCTGAGACCATAATCCCTTCACTCATGTCAAAACAGATTTGAGCTATTGTTCAGCCTGTGGAACCTCTATTACCTTTAGAAGTCATTCTCTTTGAAAGCATTCAGGACCCTGTGGATAGGAAAGTTGAAATGAGCACAGTTTAAAGGAATTCACCTTTGTCACTTCAAGGAGAGAACAGCCTGTGCCCTACAGATATGAACATAAAACACAGGCACAGTCAAAGTCCACTGGTTTATGAGTTTTGGTGTTAGAATAATTACAATCACATGGTTTTGAATTATTTTTTCTAATTGTTATAATTTAAGATATGAACAAAGATAATTTCATTAATCTTGGTCTGAGGGGTAATGTTGCTTTAGATATGGATGGAAGCAATACTTGTAAATGAGATGTAAGCTATCAAGCACAGCCATAATGCACAGCTGAAAAGCTCTGCTAAGTAAGACAAGAACTCAGAAGAATATCTGAATCTTTTGCAGGGTGAGTAAAGACTACATAATGTATTTTTAAAAAGACAAAAAGTAGTAAAATACCATTATAGTCTGAATACAGCTCAAAATTTATGTGGAAATAAGAAGGCAGGCAGCTGGGGAAATAGATACTAAGGCAGACCAGGCATGTGCTTGGCTTCTGGGAAGCTAAATATTAAATTTGTAAATAAAGAAGAAGAGTATAGGACGTGGGTGTTTGGAGACCAATCCGTCTTATTTAGACTGAAGGACAGTAAGACCTAAGCAGGTTTCTCATATTCTCTGAAATCTGTTGATGAAATTATCTGCCTTTAGTCAATATAAATTACTAGCAAGAACATGAAAATTGAGCAACATATTGAAAGTAAAAACTGATGATATGATTTGATAGAAATAACAAAACAACTAGGTGTATTGGTGATAAAATAAAGGGATTTATGGTGTCTTTCAAAGAATCCAGAGTAATAGTTTGTTTGAGTTTACAAGAAAACTAGGCACATATGCTGGGTCTCAGACCAGAGCCATAATTCTCAGCTGTCTGATTTAAACAAGCTTCTCTGCAAAAGAAGAGTGCATAAGTGGTTTTATTCTTTGGAAAGGTGGGAAGGATCCTAGGAGAGTTGATCTGATAGAAGTTGATAGAGAAACAGAAAAGAACAGGACAGATTATTGCTTTTGTTCTTAAGTGTAATGAATTGCCACTATTTTCAGCTTGTTAGTGGAAGAAAGGAGAAAAAGGATGAAAAAAGGGAATTTATCAAGAGATTTTGACTATAACACTGACTGTTTGGCTGGAAATTCTTTTACACACTCTCTATCTTCCCTCTCCCAAGAGAGCCTAAAACACCTCAGAGAGAGAATAAGGCTAAAATCTAATTCCAATGCCAAAATGATTTTAAAAGAAATTTATTACATCTGGACAACCACAGAAAGTCTTAAAGTCTAAAAAAGCTTCATGTAGGATTTTCAGGTTGCAAAAACGATTGTAGAAAATAATGCAGAAGCAACCAGAAAAAACAAAAATAGAGGAATTTATCTAGCAAAATCCACTAGCAAAAAAGAGGTAGGTGGCTTGAACATCTAATTTCTTTAAAAGTCAAATTTGTTTTGTTCAATATTAGTAAGAACAAATGTTCCATCTGGAAACCTAAGGCAATTTAGTCTCCCAACAGACTATTGGAAATTAAGTTGGAAAGGTTTTATTGTCTCACTTGTAATAGTTATAGGTAAGGGCATCTTTGAGAGGATAATTGCAAAAGATGGCATTCTCTCCTTGTGGTGAGCAGGAGAGACTTAAACCACCTTTCTGGTGTTGAAAATTTACATTTTCAGTATACCAGCAGTAAATGAGGGCTCCTCTTTCTCATCATTTCACTGGCATTATCACATTATTCCATGCATTTTTTACCATAATTTTGATACCTGTTTTTAGAGAGTAATCAGGTCAAATATGAACATGTACAGATAAATTTTTATGTATTTGGACTTAATTGTAGAAGTCTCTTATAAGCCACTGAAGTGTGCAGAAGGTCTTGCTCTACACAGGAACTACTTATGCTTCAGCTTTTCCAAGGGAGCCTCAGAAATTGCTATAGTCAGAGGTGATCTTCAGTGTAGGGAAAACTGACATGGATCTCAACACATATGCCTGCATTCCTTCTTCTACCATGAGCCTGCAAGGCTGACATTGGGGTTGTGCTGTGTAAGTCAACGTACTGTCACTCGTGTTTCACACAATGCTGTCTTCAGACTCTAATATTGAAACAAAATTGCTTCCTTTGTGTAGGAATAATTTCCTTGAAGAAAAAGATGTGTGTTTAAACTTGACCTTCAGTGAACCTCAATGGAGGGACTAATAGAATTGGATACACATGGCATAAAGCCACTTGTATAATGGTAGCATATACCTAATGCTGAGTTACATTATGATAGCTGGTCTACCTGATGCAATTAAAGGATGAAGAGAAATTAGAAAAAAAACAAGAGTTGCGTGGAAAAACTAAATAAATCGCCTGAGCTTTTACCATGGAAACTTCCATAAACTATTGATTACAGAAGTTGTGAAGGAAAGAGAGAGGCAGAAGGAGAGAGAAATTATAACATTACCTGAAATAAAACCATCTCAATTGTTCCACTTGGTGTGGACATACTGGTAATACCTTTCAGTATGTTGCAAAAACTACAGACAAGAAGAATCAAAGCTACCTTTTGAAACTTCAAATTTCAAAGGGCATCTTAGCCCTATGACTGAGTTCAGATTAAACTAGACAGCTGCTTACCAGATCTAAAATAAGTTAACTTCTACCAGTAGCAGCCACAATTTTCACAAAATTTCTTGAGACTCCACTTGAGAAAACTGACAGTCTTAAGTCCTGTCAAATAAATGCCCACATAATACTAACAAAAACACCTGATACCTGCTGGCACATATATATTCCAAGAATCAGATAAAGAATTTGTTTTCAAGTTAGATGAACGCAACAGAGCTATACATTTTATGGGATTAAATAATGGTTCCAAATATTTGACCAGTCTACCACTGTTAGGCAGGTGTAAGTTCAGGAAGGTATTAAAAAAAAATTAATCCTTATCATGACATGGGTTAAGAACTACCAGGAATTCTAATACATCCCAAAGAAGTTTCAGTGGATCAACAGATGATGCTTTTTTATTCTAATGGGAAAAGTGAAATTACAGTAATCAGATACCTTAGTTTGGTGAAGAAAGGCAACCAGCAAAATCAACCACTTGATTTTGTAAAGAGATCAACTTTCTAAAGTAAGGACAGGAGCAACTCAGTGTTTGGTTATGGGAACAGGTAAGGTTAAGAGAGCACAGTTTGGTTAAGGGAGCAAAACTGTAACAAAGGACTAAATCTGAAGAGAGAACCAAGATAATTGTAAAAATATTAAGGAAAAAGGATTATGCCTTCTATTATGCAGAATGACCCTATGTGAAAACAGATATATGGTTCTCTTCTAACTGGTGCATATGCCCACCTGAGAAATAGAATGCAGTTGGAGAAGTAAACCCCTTGGTGTCAGGAAGTCTTCTTTAGAACAGCATGAAAATCTGGTTCTACTCTTATTTTTTTGGTCTATTTTTTGTTACAGCAGCCTTCCTTTCCACCCTGTGTTCACAACACTGAATTAATACGCTAAAATTAATTTTTCTATTGATTGGTCAGTTTTTCTTGGAAAACTAAAACTCACTTAACTGAAGAAGTTAAGTTCATTTCAAAGTAGAGAAGTTCATTTTAAAGTAGAGATTTGTTTTAAGAAAAGACAAAACATTGTCTAGAATACACCAACGTTTGACTTTCCTAGTGAAATAATCTGAGTCCTGAATTGGGTTGTAAAACCTTTATGGGCTTGTTCTGTAAATCAGTTGCAGCCCAATCCATAGTAAAGGTGTGGTATTACTGGTTAGTACTTAGAACTCATCAAAACTGTACTATTTTTTCCTTGAAATTATAAGGATTTGCATATAAGAATAGTGAGCTTTTGCACCAGCCCCAAAAGAAGGAGTACATTTTTCTTGTGGCAACAAGGGAAGATTCTGATCTTACATGTCTTTCCATATAAGTAATGAATTTAGGTTTATGCTTGGAACTGTTAAATATACTGTTAAATATACTGGTACTCTGTTAACACCATAAATAATCATATTACTGACTTCAGTGACTATACTCCTCTGGATGCTCAGCTGAAAAATATTCCTGGATTCCCTAGGTTTTACACATTAAAAGCTTTGTTTCTGTCTCCCAGTGCTTCATTTAGTGCACGATAGGACCTAAAGCCACAACAGAATCAAACTTCATTCATCTTGAAAAAGAAGAAGATTGCATCATCAAGCATAGAAGTACCATGCAATGTATTTTGAGCCAAAAAATCATAAATACCTACAGAAGATACTGTTTATGAAACACTAAATCCATAATCGTGTTTTCTTACAGTGTACTCCTTGGTCAAAGACATTTGTTTTTAAGGTCTACAGTATTTTCATTAAGGGCACTGAGTTAACATATGGTTATATCACCCTAAGACAGCATTTCTTGTCATTTTATCTTATTTCTGTTAACTTAAAACCCAATTGCTTTGATAAGAAAGTTCACAAGAGAATATCTGACAAATCAACACTGTCCAGACACCAGCTATTTTACTACATATATTTTCCTCTGTACTTTATGATGAGAGACTGTCATCCATTAGACGAAGTATAGAGAACAATGAGACACTTATTTTTTATTTAGCTGAAAAAGATCCATTGCTCTGATAGCATCACTTTTATTCTAGAAGCATATTATCTCAGCCTGGAAGACTGACAGCATGTTTCTCCTAGTTTCATTCATCAGGCCGAAGATTTTTCATGGCCTTGGCCTCTGTCTTCTTGTGAAAGACAACCATATATCTAATAGGAAAACAGAAGTGAAACTTGATTGTTTCAATAAAGTCCCACAAGAGTACAAAAGACTTAACATCAGTGTTTTAGGCACATTCTCTGTGAGAGTGGAGGGAAGGGGAAGAAATCTCTGAAGCTCAATAATAAAAAGTGTACATCTATTTTTGACTCATTGCAACAAAAATCAGCTAGTTCAGACACAACAAGAGAAGGGTCTTGAGTATGTGCTACCTGAGCTCTCCTACAAGAGTGGAGCTCAGAAAAATCTGCTTTAAAAAATAAAAAAGATCTGCAGAGAGAAAAGACTCACGTTTCATTCTGTAATGGCTGAGGTTAGCTGATGGCTGCAGCCTTTTGTGCATTGAGCATGCGTGGTTAGGGAAGCACAGAAAGAGGCCTCAAATTCACATTTGCACATTTCTACCCCTCTACCATGTTGGTAGCCATGTTTTTTCCCTTTGTACAGAGAAAGATGTTGACATCAGGATATAACTTCAGTGAGAAAAACAGTTTACAAACACTGAACTACATCTTACAGGCTTTCGGGTAATTAAAGCAAACTTAATCCACCAGAAGTTCACACAAGCTGGCTACAGCAGCGCCACAATGTTACAAAAGGAAGTAAACAAAAACAGCAATCCAAAAGCATTTCTGCACCTGTTTCTTTAGGAAAACTCAACAACATCATGGTGCTCTCAAAGCCTGGAGCCAATCTAATAAAAGATTCAAGTGATGTGTGTTTCAGATTCATTGTTGTTACCATTCAAGGGCATTTTTAACTTATTGCTGAAGCTGAAAAATTAGCTTTTCAAGCAGGCTAAAATTACAGGGGTATTCAAGCTGTTACATCCAAGCATAAGTCTCCTTTTAATTTTCAGTGGCATCTTCTTTGTCATTTGAAAAAAAGGAAAAGGAAATAGAAATACCACCTATGTTGTTTACACAATATCTGCGACACCAATACTTGAGATCTTGCTCCTGATGCTTTTTGGAAAGACACTTACAAAAGTCTTCATTTTTATCCAGAGTGCATTTTTGTGGTCAAGTCAAGTTTGTATCCTTATCTTAAATTTACAATTCAGAAACCACCTAAACCACAAAACAGTGGACAAATATTTAACCTTACAGTTATGCCAAGATCATTCCTTAGGCCGGAGGAACCTTTCTACCTTTTATAGTAGTTAACATTGGAAGCAAGTACAAGGATATTTTATTTTATGTTCTTCCACTTGTGTTATATAAGCTTATAAGGAGACAGCTTCATAACAGGGAAGATCTTTGGTTTCCACCTTCCCATTCACTTCCACCTATCTAAAACCTTATGTAATAACAAAAATGTTAGATATGGCTGCAATAGGTGCAACAGAAAGTGCTTCACTGAGCTACTAGCAGTGTGTGGACTCTCAACAGCACTTGCAGCAGATTTTTAATTGCTTCATCAGAGTTCTACTTTTTCTGTCTCATTTAGTGACAAGTCAGTGGCCATATATTTTGTTCTGTGCAGGAGCTACAGCTGAAGTATGTTCACTTATTTCAAACAAGGTTCATGATGTTGCAAGATTGCCTGATCTGGAAGTCAAGAAAATGAAACAAGAGGAGGCAGAGCAAAGAAACAAGGTAGGAAAGAAAAGACAGCTATTCTGAAAACTTTTAAAGTATCTCAAAGCAAAAACTGAGTAAATTTGTAATATTTCTGAGAGAAGATAATGGCCAATTTCCAGTTTATACATGACTAAAATTGTTTGAACAATTGTGAGTCTGTCGCTGCCCAGTCTGCTGTGCCCAGCTGTTCACTTAGGTAAGCTAAAACAAATTTCAGACAGAATTCAGTTCTTGGCTTCTTTTATGTAATTTTTCACCCGCCTCTGCCCACACAGTGTGCTATTTAAACCGTAGTGTAAAATACAGCTGCATGATATCTATACAGACTATTCCCGATTAGCAGGGAGATGTGAGGGGTCCCCGTAACTGATCTTAGCAATACTAAATGTTAGCATAAAGTAAAGATTTAGGATTGGATTCTGCTTAACCACCATGCAAATTTTCCTATGGAGGCAGTAGAGAAGACATACATAGGACATATACACAAAAAAATAAAATGAGACCAGAGAACCTAGTTTTGTGCCAGGCCTGTCTTCACCTAAAGATCTTCCTGTTAGACAGGTGGTGGCATGCAAGACATAATGTAGCAGTGGTGACATTAGCATTCAGAAATTAGTCGGCTTGCCCCACACATCAAGTCATAGCATCAGCTAAAATAAGTATAGCATTTTCAATAGAATAATGTTGGATTCAAAATCTTTCTTCATTTTGAGCCTTCAGAATCCATTCACTTCCGTAACTCTTCTGTGACTCTGAAACTTGCCTGGTTTTTAGTTTAGAACAATTCGTCATTAAAAAGTAAAATCTTGTCATGGGTCGTAATGTGTAAGTTCACAGTGTAAGTGTTGTTTTACAGATCACAAGAGAATTTGAGGGTGATGACCCAAAGAGAGAATATAACGTCAGCTTGTTCTTGATCTCCTTTGTGAATAGTTGTCACTCAGTATTATTCATTTATGTTTTTCCAAGTTTGTTCAGGTTAAAGTGCAAAAACAGTATAAAAGGATTCATCTAACACTTGAATCCAGATTGTAATGAAATGTTCCAAATGTTGACTGCCACACAAAATCCATCTCCTTTTGTCAGATTTTCTCTGAGGAGTTGAGGAGTAACTGCTCCTGTTCTGCTTTTTGCTCTGATGCCTTCACAGGGCCAAGGGTTGAGATTGTAATCATAGGGTAAGAACAAGGTAGAGAGAAACAAATATACATACAGAAAATCCCCTGGGAATGCAAGCCACTGCTGCAATGTCAAGTGTGGACCTCCCTGAATTACATGACAATATACTCCTTTCCTTGACTACTTGACATAGTCCTTTATATGAATAGTCCTATAAAATAGTCCTTTCCTTCACTGTGCACCTCCAAAATTCAATGAATGAGTGTCTTGCTCATCCAGAGACAATACGAGAGCAGGAGGAATAATACACAAAGTCAGTTGTTATCACAATAATCTGAAACTTCTTTATGTGTAAAAGTTAGCAAAGGAAATCCTAATGTTTATTTTTTTATTCAGCCACTGAGGTGAAAATATATTAAACTTCACAGAACTATATGACATCCCTCTAAATTTAGACAAAGTATTACCAGGAGGCATACAGACTATAACCTATCTGTGGCGTTGCATCCCCAAAAAGCAGCCAAAAGCCCCAACACCACACGGAAAGGCAGTCGGCTGCACCGTGACGCGCACTGGGCTGCACCGGAGCGGGGAGCATGCAGGAGCGGCGCGGTGCTCAGGGGACAGAAGCTCAGTGGGAAACGAGGTGGATCGAAGAAACGTACAGACGCAGTCTGTGGTCTTCCAGGGAATTTATTAGGATCTTCGGGTGAGGGTCCAGGGACGGCAAAGGGGGACAGAGAACAGGGGAAGGGCGGATGGACTGAAAGCCCAGAGACTGCGATGCCAAGCACACTGTGGCAGGGGATTATAAGGGAAGGGAAAAGGGGAGGAGTTAGCTCCAGAGAGCCAACCCGGGAGGGTCCGAGGGGAGGAGAACAGGGGTACACACCAATAGACTTCTGGTAGGGGAGGATGCATAATTCAAAAGAACCAATAACATACAGAGCTAAGGAGAACAAAGGACAAACCTCTGGAATGCAGGGGTGGGGAAAGAGTGCAGAGATACATTGCTACACCTATCTGCATAGGAAAATTCGTATGGCTGTTTCTATCAGGACTTTAAACTTGACTATAAGAACTGTGAGACTAGTACCATAAATCAATGTTCCTGAGTGTAATATCTTTCTCATAGTAAACATACAGTCCAAAGAGTACTTTCATGAGCTGTGTAAGAAGACTTGTTCATACTCTTAAGGGCAGAAAAAGCCATGGATACTGTTCAAATCCAGTTACTGGGACATATTTTTAATTTTAGTGATATTGTATGTGCAAAATATAATGAAAAGCTGTATAGCTGTGAACTAGGTGGTTTTCATCTAGTGGTTAGTTAGTTTGGTTTTTTCTTCATCTTTGTGCTTTCCCATGTTTCAAAATTCCAGGCTTGGTCTTATTCTTTTTGAGGACATATCCCTATTTCTTTAGTCTTGGGAAATTTATTTTTTCTTTTTAATTATTATGTAATTTTGCTGCCTGTTTATCTCCCCCTGCCTCAGCTTTCTTATTCTTCAAATCCTGATTTCTTTTTCTTCAGTGTCTTCCCTAACAAAATTTAGAATTAATTTTATTAATAATTATTTTATTGACATCTATAACCAAGCATTTATGTTACTCTAGGTTTCATTTTTATTTTTAGTATTTATTTTATTGTAGGGTGATTTTTCTTGTCTCAGATGATCTCTGCCCTGAACAATGATAATGCAAACTCCTTTGAACACTTTTTATTTGTATCCAGAATTCAGATAACACGGTCTAATTTTTTCCCTAAAAACTTATTTTTTAAATCAATCTTTCTTTTTAAAAACTTCATTGTGATGTGACACCATACTGTTTTCCTGGTTTTATTTTTCTTAAAAAGGTACCTTAACATTTTAGAACTATGGCAAGAAGGGTCTTAATAGAAAAGTTACATTGAAGCAAAGAATGGGACACAAATATTACACTTATTGAGATAAAAATTGTTTTTAGAAACAGAAAGTTCTTCTGTGATCCTTTTTCAGTGCCATAGACTAAAAAATTTTTTTTCTTTTTATTTGTTGTTTCAAAATAATTTGCTGAGGTGGAACTTCAGAAGAAATAATCAGAAGTGTCAGGTAATTCACAGTTCAGTGATTAAGGTTGTCTCTTCTTGCCCTTTCTGTTTGCTTTTGGGTTTGTTGTTTCTTTCTAAGTGAGCAGAAAGGAAGAGTTCTTTATCAGTTTTGAGGTTTTTCTTGTTTTCTACATTTCTTACTCACCCTTCTTTCCTCCAAATGTGAGTTAGAAAGAAAAATAATTTTAAAAAAAAAAGAGGGAAAGAAAAGCACAAACAATAAAATTTTTTTTCAGCTTCTTCATCTGAACTTATATAAATTCAGCGGCTTTGAATATGGAGCAAATCTTTAAAAATATTGAACAGTGACTTTTTGAACCAAGAAGGTTATTTTCATAAATAATTGGCTTCCTCATCTAGACACAGAATTCACCTTTACCATGGAAATTTTCTGGATTAAAAAAATTGTAACATTTTAACTGTTCACATTTAGTTTTATTTATAACAAAGCTCAATATAAGAAAAAACATATTGTAAATTTTTTATTGTAAATGTTTTATTTTCTATATTAGCTCAGATATTTCACAGGCCTAGGGAAAAAAAGAAACATATCTTCATGGAATTCTAAAGTTTTGGCTGTTTATTGTCATTGCTGATCTTGCACACTACTTACTCATGGAAATTTGTAGTATCTGATCTACTAAACTGACTGTATTCCAACTTTTCCTGTGCTATAAAGTCATATGCTGAATTACATAATCTAAAAATATTCAAATGGTCTCACAGTAATAATAGATTTCAAAAACCCTGGAAATATTTTAATTTTAAAAGGTAGGAAAGTAATTATGTAAGTTTTAAAGCCTTAGGTTTCCTTTTTATTTCAGCTCTGTTTGGTTGAGATACTTGGCACTATGCACTACGAATAATTACTAACACCACAAAGATCCAATCAGGCTGTAAGGCGTTTGATGATTGCACTTAACATTGATCTACCAAAATGATATTAAGTCTCATTTTAAGATTTGGAGGTAATGGGCCAAATAGTACATTGTTGCTCTAGATAAAATGGTGGCATGATGTGAAAAATTAATTCTCTTAAGCCCTTAATAAATCAGTGGATGATTAGACTACAACCTACCATTTCCTGGTAGTTCATCCCTCACCTATCCCATTAACCTGACTGAAATTACATAGGGTGTACTTTTTTTTTAAGGATGTTAACAAAGCTCTGAACATGTGAAAACTTACACTGCAATCTTATAAAATTGTTTAATTTTGCTACCTTTTGTGATTCTGGTAACATTTGGAGGATGCTACCAAATAATTTTTCCAGCATTTCTGTTGGAGCATCATACTGATGACTATTAAGATAATCTCCCCAGTTCAAATAACCAGAGTACATGCAAATGTTTAAGAGTCAAGATACAGATTTTTGCAGTGATCCAAGTAATGTTACAGTGACTACATAAAGAAAAACAAGTGTCTATTAATATCAATATTAATGAATGTTTTCAAAAGGTAGTAATGGCACCATCCATGTGTCATTTTGAGTCTGCATTGCAGTTTTAAAAGTTTTGGATAAAATTTTGATGCTAAAATGACAGGCGTTATGGAGAGAAAAATTTTAAAGAGCTTTTCAACATCTCTGTTTGCATCCGACCTATATTTACCCTCTTTTCTACCTGTCTTCTATTGCTTTCACTTTCAACTTTTTAGTCTTAAACAAAAAAGTGAATTATATGCTCAGCTGGCTCAAATCACTATAGTCATTACAACAGAAACATTCAACACCAGGGAATAAATAGTATTTCATTACAATTAGGGTCTGTCAATACTGCAAACATGAACTGTATAGAATTTGATTAGACTGCTGCTGTGTCCTGACCTGGTTGGGAGGTGATTCTAATTTGAAGTGTAGACAGTAGGCCTCCTTTTATCATTTTCTCTTTATAACCTTCTCCACTCCATTAATGATAATAGGATCTGATCCTTTCCATTTTATTTTAGTGAGGAGGTTGGAGGTGAGCACCATGGAGAGCTGCTGAATTTCTGTCATATGACCAAAAAAGTCAGCAAGAACATAGTACAGAAAATTTCATTTTCAACATTCAGTTTTAATCTGTAATGTTACACTATATGGTCAGATAAATAGCTAGTTTAATATTAATTTTATTCTCTTTTTATGGTTTCTTACCCTGTTTGATCTGTGTGCTAGGAAATTCAGTTGTTTCAGTTGTTTTTCAGTGATTTCTGTGAAGTCCTTTACAGATTTGCTTATCTCTATGCTTTCATTTTCATCCTCTTAAGGAACTCCATTTCTGAATAACATTTTGTCTTATTAATTTATAGGAAAAAAGAGAAACCAGAAAAACAGTGCCAAAGAAAACATGGAAGTGTTTTATGTCCCAGACAACAAAAAAATATATACCACCTATGAAAAAAAAGCAAGCACAAAAAACCCAAACAAAACACCAAAAAACCCAAAACAAAACCCTAACCAAGCAAAAAACAACAGAAAATAAAACTAAAAAGCCCCTTAAAATCAGGGTCAGTTCCTGGCCTAATGTGATTATGGATCCCCATAAAGGTAGGGAGTATTTTAAGTAAATCACTTAATGGTTAATGGTCTCTGGTTAATTCAGTAATTACGGGGAGTCAGCCAACAAACCTTGAGCATACCAGCTGTTGCATCAGTTTACATAACAGCCAGCATATGAAGTCAGGACCAACTAGAAAATGTGTGAGTCATACAGAATATCTTGTTAGCAGTTTACTTTGAGTGTTCACCATTCAGAACAAAAGTCCCTTCTGAGTGGTGGCCCACAAGGGTGGGAAGAGGGACCAGTCATCAGTCATGCAGATGGTAGGATTGAGTACAACCTCAGCAAGTTTGCACATGATGCAAAGCTGAGTGCTGAACCTGACATGCCTGAAGGAAGAACCCATTAGAACCTCATGAAGCTCAACAAGTCCAAGTGCAAGGCCCTGAACCTGGGGCAGGATAATCCCCAACACTGGTATAGTCTAAGGGATTAAAGGATTCAGAGCAGCCATTTGGAGAATGGCTTGGGGGTGCTGGTGGATGAAAAACTGGACATGAGCCAGCAATGTGCACTCAGAGCCCAGAAGACCAATGGTATCCTGGGCCACAGAAACAGAAATGTGTCCTGCAGGTCAAGGGAGGTGGTTCTGTGCCTCTGCTTCACTGCTGTGAGACCCTGCCTGGAGTGGTGCACCCAGCTCTGGAGCAAGAAAGACACAGACTTCTTAGAACAGATCTAGAGGAGGGCTGCAAAAATGATCAGAGGGCTGGACCATTTTGCCTGCTTGGGAAGACTGAGAGAGTTGGAGGGGTTTGACCTGAAGAAGAGAAAACTTTTGACTTTTGATGGGACAATGGTTTAAAAAAAAAAAAAAAACCCAACCAAACAAACCAAAACGAACAGAAAGAAGGCAGATTATATCAGATTTTAATCTGAAAAAGAGTACTTTTTGATTAGAGAGAAAGAAGAAATGTGAGGGTGGTGAGTCACTGGAACAGGTTGCCCAGAGTAGTTGTGGACACTGGAAGTATTTAAAGTAAAGTTGGAGGAGCTTTAAGCAACCTGGTCTAGTGGAAGCTGTCCTGCCAATCCAAACCATTCTATTATTCTATGAAAGAACTGAAAATACACAGGAGGGAAATTCTAGAGCAAGTCTGGGAATAAATGACTAAACACTAAATTAAATAATGAGTAAAGCTGTTGAGAATAAAGGTAGAGAAACATTGTCAAAAACTCTTAAGCTTTTGGAAAAAAATATTCTCGGTCTTACCTGAACTAAGACTAGAGACACAATGATGTAGTCCCATGACATTGGGGTTTAGCTGGATTACATGAAGATTCTTGATCATGCTTTGATTTTCTTTACTGACAGAATTGAAGACAATTCTCAGTTCTTTTTAAAAAACCCACTATTTGACAGGTGTATGTATTTATATGCACATGGGTGTACTTATATCAGAATATACTGCAAGACAGAAAGGCAAAGGGCAAATGAAGTCCAAAATGTGTTTTTTGCAAAATCTAAAATTCTGCATCTTACCTCTTTTTACTTGGAATCAAAGCAGTCCTTCTGGAGCTTTCAAACCTGCTTTCATATGTCTGTAACTAAAACAAATCCATACTTTAAAACAGAAAGAGATAAAAGAAAGTAACATTGGGAGAACTTATAAAATTGAACAAATATGAAATTAACAAAGTACAGGTTTTGTAATTAGTTGAATGTTATAAAATTATATTAACATATAGCATGGCTTTCTTATTTCCATAAAGAAATTGGATTGTAGAAAAACATATGAACATGTAAGACTTACTATTTTAATCCATACTGCAGAAATTGTGAAATCTTTGGGTTTACGCTGTAATGGTTTAACCTCAGCCAGCAAGTAACCCCCACAGAGCTGTTTGCTCACTGTCCCCTTGTGGGATGGGGGAGAGAATCAGAAAAGTAAAAACAAACTCATGGATTGAGATAAAGACAGTTTAATAGGGAAAGTAAAAGCTGTGCACACAACAAAGCAGAACAAGGAATTCATTCACCACTTCCCATGGGCAGGCAGGTGTTCAGCCACCCCCAGGAAAGCAGGGCTCCATCACTCGTAACAGTGACTTGGGAAGACAAATGCCATCACCACGAATGTCATGCTCCCCTTCCTTCTTCTCCCCCCAGCTTTATATGTTGAGCATGACACCACATGGAATTCCCTATTGGTCAGATGAGGTCAGCTGTCCCAGCTTTGTCCCCTCCCAGCTTCTCCTGCACCCCCAGTACCATTGCTGGTGTGGTGAGGTGAGGAGCAGAAAAGGCCTTGGCTCTCTGTGCATGCCACTCACCAATAACAAAAAAATCTCTGAGTTATCAATGCTGTTTTCAGCACAAATCCAAAGCACAGCCCATACCAACAACTGTGAAGAAATTTAACTCTACCCCCACCAAAACCAGTACATATGAGCAGTCTGTACATGCTACATTTTGTATCCAATCAAGTGCAAGAAGGTGAAATATATATTGGGTTATAAATTATGTACTTTAGAATCAAGTACAGTTTTTAAATTAAATTGGAAGCCTCAGGTAAATAGGGTGTCTTTTTTATCCTTGTTTTTGCTACAAATGTAAACAGAGTTTTTAATACAAGCAAAAAATAAAGGCAATGCAAGCCTATTAACTGTCAGGAGAACTCCTTCCATACATAAATGAGGGAGTTTAAGACCCTTTTGTGTTCTTTGGAGACTCATTCGTATTCTGTGGATGAAATCCTGGCCTCATTCATTGAGGTCAAATTACTGTTGAGTTTAGGGCTTCTTTTTCAGAAACCAACTTCATCTGCATGCGGGAGATAAAACTAATTCTACACATTATTAATTTATTCAAATTATGAAAGCTGGTAGTAACTGTTCAGACCAGGTATAGCATGCAGTTGCAAAAATTAACATTGCTAATTATGTGTCAGAGTCCTGAGTTTTCTCCTTCGTCCCCTCTGGGGTTTGACGGTGCTCAAGGCCAGCTCTGATCTGGTGAAGCTGTGAAAATGAGGTTGGAATGCTGGGAAAACATCTTGGATGGAAAAGGCTGTGAGAAGCCCTTTTTTAGGCATGCAGCTCCTCTTTGCACAAGAAACGTTTTTAGGCCAAGATGTTTAGCCTTGTCTTTGTCAGAGTTATATTACAGCTTTGTCCTTGCCTGTGATCACCTATGTATCTTGCTGTTCCTGACCAGTGGATTTGACCTGCCAGCTTGGTGTTGGACCTGCCTTCTGGCTGTAAGTTAGCCTGGTGATCTGAGCTGTCAGCTGAACCAAATTACTGGAGCTGCTCTTTTGTCTTGAGTACCATGGGCCTATGTCCTTTATCTTTGCAGGTGCTGCCCCTCCTGTTTCTCAGCAATTGGCTTTGCCTCTCTCCTGGACTATCTGGTTCCTGCTGCCCTCCAACTGTATGTGCAGAAAAGTTGTAGCACATGCCGTGGACTGCTCGTCCTTGCCTTTGAAAATAAGCACACATTCACCATGTGGGGTCATAAATGAAAGTCTGTTGTGGGGAATCTAGTGAAAATACACTGGGGTACTTTCTCTAAAGTAATACCTACCAGGTTGTTATCTGAAAAAAGGGGGAAACAACTTATTGAATGGATGATAAAACCCTAATACTGATATCTTGGTGTGTTTTGTTTTGAATACTCTGAAGGAGAGAAGTTTAAACCAACCCTTAAATTCAGGGAGATATGAACTTAGTGAACACCTGGGGCTCAACCCTGCTCTTGTTTTTAGAAAGTGTTACTAGTTTCACAGCTACAGTGTGCAAAACGTACATCCACTTAACATCATTAAGGTAAACTGCTATTTTTTTAAGATCCCTTGCTTATCCACAATGCACCAAATAATTTCGTGATTATAAGGAATCTATTTTGTGTAATTTGTTAGGCCAATACAATGGAGAGAAAGACTACAAGACCTAAAGATAACACTTTGAAATGTTAGCCAAATTATCTATCAAGGTGTTGTTTTCTATGCATGGAGATGGAAACATAAGGAATTGCCCAGATGGATCAGAACAGAAAGGACAAAGAGAAACAACTTTGCTAATGCTTTCTATGAATTTTCAGAAATTTCTTCACACAGACTCCATTCATGTGGAATTCTACAACTTTGTGATTCAAACAAGAAGTGCAGTGTCAGTGTAATATAAGATATATCCGTGATATCAAGAGGACCAGATCTTGTAACATCCATCTGAAGTTTTCTGCTATATTGTTCTCTTTGGGGACTGTACCGCTGGAAACGTATTTTCCAGAAATACCCAATAGAGATACAATTCTGTAGTGATTGATTTGGGAAGAGATGGACTTTAGGAAGTTATGAAATTCAGGAGTAATATAGCGTACAGATAGAACCCAAACTGTTACCAGAAGAGAGTAAGGTAGTTGAAAACAAATTCACACATTCATCATGTAGTCCACATGAGCAGATGATAGTTTTCCTCATAATAACAAAATGCTTTGTCTATGAAGTGGAGCTCAGACATCTTCCTGTGAAATTCACCAGGACAAAAGAAGAACAAGACATCAAAATTTTTCATTACAGATCAATCACCAATTTATATTTATGCTTAATTTCAGGTGTCCAAGTGTACTGTAGCCCAAAGAATGAGTGTTTTGAAGATCCTTCTGTTAGTAATACCAGCAAGTTAGCATTAAAGTGTACTAAGTAACTTATTAGTTTCTCCAGTGATAGGAATCTCATTAGATCAAGCCAGATCATGATAATGAAATTGAAATTCTGCATAGCTCTCAAACTAGTGACTACAACAGGAAATACAGCCAACATTCATGCTTGCTAGCTTTTATATGCTAGCTATGGCATAACTTTATCTCAATTACAATCATTTATCTATATTTTATATTTTCTAGAAAGCTTACAACAGAATGGAGTTCAACCACTACAACATCACAGATATTAAGATTTTTTTTCATCACAATGCTTACCAGTTAAACTGCACGAAGGATAAATGTGCATGTGCATCTCTTATGGTAGAATCTTTGTATCTTATTCCATCACTGCCCTGAGGATGCAGCAGTAGCTGCCAGCCACAAGCTTCCTGCAGAATATGTCAAAAAATCTATTTAATAAACCCATTATGGCACTGCAAAGGTCCAGGATTTTAATGGTATAATTAAAGGGCTCCATGTGTATTCAATGTACTTTGAATTTGTATGTCTCTTAATGAATGGTCAAAGCACAAGAAACTAAAGGTGCTTTTATTTAACAGAAAAAAATACAGTGTATTAAAATAAAAAAAAATATTACAGTGTAGTGATAATTTAAACAGAAAGTCTGAGTGAAATTCCTTTTTTGTCTGCTTGGTTTTTATCAGCAAATTATTTTACAGGTTTTGACAGGAATAATTGCAGGTGAAAATTGCCAGATTAACATACATTAGATTTCAGCTTGGTTATTTATGCTCTAATATCACACATACAACTGATTTAAGGTATTTTGCATTTAGCTACCATGACTTTTTCTTCTGACCTCACCAAACATAATCATTCTAGATACTGAGTACCTTCTGAAGATCCAGGATTTCCTTGGTCGTTTTGGCTTTAGATCTCAGATTTTCTGGGAGAATATAATGTTTTAAAAGGATCACTTCTGTGTGGATTTTTTAATAGTTGCATGCACTAACTAGCCCTGTCTCTTACCCAAAATACAGAAATGTTTCTTTCTTGCTTTGCAGCCGAAACACTCAGTTACATTTTTGTTTTGTAAACTGGAAATTATTTTTGACTCTGTGTATCTTAGATGAACCCCTTTTCCAAGTATTACAACAAATCATATAAAATGGGAGTGTTTACAAAGAGAAACTTTCCTTATTAGCAGCCAGAGCAGCTGCAATGACTGAGCTTCTTACAGGAAGCTAAATTTCAGAGTACTGTTTTTGTTCTATTTGCAGCAGGTCAGACTGGAAATGATGAGCTGATGAACAAAATTATTTCTCTTTTTTGCTATTATTTTTTATTCTTCAACTCCATTTATCCAAGTCATGCTACAACACCAATCCTCCAATAGCTGGCTGTGTCACCTTCCAGGGCTTCTCTCCTCTACACTGTCAGTCAAACTTATAAACCTTTTGCACTGAAACTGTCATCTCATGGCTGAAACAGAAGAGATATCAGTCCTATATTATCAATGATAATGTGCTTTCTCTTTTAATTTCAGAGAAAAGAGTTGGACTTTTTAAAATCTCAGTGTTTTCTAGGCTTTACAGAACCCTAAATTCTATGCCTTATATTCAGCTTAGCTCATGATTTCTTTATTGACAATTCATGCAGACATGCTGGGTGGATGATGAGGGATTTTTCTGAGCTGAACAAGTAATGAGGAAATGTTCTGGCAAAAAGTCAACTACTTCCTTATCCATTAGAGAAGATAGAAAAATGTTTCTGTCAGTTTCACATGCTGAGCAATACATATCATGCAGGTTTCAACATTATTATTTTTCATTCAGAAATTTGAAAATCAAGATAGAGAGCACACTCTTCCCATTCCCCAGTTAATTCAGTAAAATTGTTTAATTGGCACATCATGTTGAGAAAAAAATTTTTTCCAATTAAGTAATTGTCAGTGTCATGAAGTTATAGCCACAGACATTGTTTTTATTAGATGAATTTCCAGAATAATACTGTAAGTATAATTCAAACTATTTGAATGTTAAAAGAATATTCTTATATGAACGCTTTTAAGCAAATTGTTAGCCATGCAGAGGAATGCATGCACCATGAGAACAGAGAAATTCTTGCTGTTAAGTTTATCAACCCATCTATGAATGAGGTCAAATTTTGTCCTTCAGTTCATTCCATATGTATAGCACTAAGCTTCATTCTCATAGGTAATATATTAAGGCTTATCAAGATAGATGTGTCATGCTAATAAAAAGGACCAATACTTGTATAAAAGAACTATGTTGTTACTTCAATTACATTAAAAAATTAATCCACTATAAGCAAAGCACCCATAGCACAAATCCTCTCACAGGAGGGAGTAACTTCTCAAACTGGAAGTATTACTAGTGCTGAAGTCATAGCTGACTTCTGCTGCAACAATTAAATCTTAGCAAGCAGATGGGGATTCTTTTGCAACAGTGCATGCATCTTCTCCCCCTCTATTGGGTTTTCTGGTTTCTCACCAGAAGACATGAAGCAGATCTCAATCAGGGACCACAAATAAATATACTTGTAAAATATAAGCTTGCATGATAAATTTAATATAAAACACATTTAGACCTTATTTAATCACTGAACCAAAATAATTTTTTCTTGGAAAGTATAATCATTAGAAACTATCAATAAAGATTAAACCCTGCTATGGATCACATACATGTATGTGTAAAATTGGTAACCAAGCATTAAAAGAGCCATCTAAACCTTTTCATTTTTCATTCATGACACAGATTTGTGTCATACATGTTTTGCCATTTTAAAAGATGAAATGTCCTTTTTATAAGAGTGTTTACTCTGTTGTTTGCCCAGATATTTTTGTTAACACACTCTGTACATTATTAATGGGATGTATAGAACACTCTTTGTACTTTGGAAAGAAGTTGTTTTGCTGGAAATTAAATACATGACTTTAAGAGTTCTACAAATACTGTAAAATTTCACACAGTTTAAATCTGTCACCACAAATTTCTATAAAAGGTTGGATTTTTTGATGTGAACTGAAATTTTTATTATAAATTGAGTGATGGGTACATAAAAAGGAATATAACACTCTACAGTTCTTTCCAATGCCTGACAAAAATTAAATAAAATGAAATGCACAGATAGCATGTGTGGATAATGGAAAAAATAAATCTTTGAAGATCTGCAGTTCTATAGTTGGTTTTTAATTTTGCTGTTTGTTTTTTTTCCTAACTAACATTCATGCTATTAAGACAAGGTCCATGGAGAGTAAGAATACTCTTATTCAAGTCCCAAAACTGTAGTCTAGAAATAGTATTTCATAAATGGGTTTTCCATTAACCTTTGCAAAACACATGTACCATGACTTTTAAGATCTGGGACTTCATGCAAACTGACTTCATGCAGCCCATGAGCACATGGCTCAGTGGAGATGCATGTCATCAGTGGCTATTATTTTCTGCCCTGGTAGCAGTTTGAAATTAGAATATTTCTCAACCAGAGCAAGTAATTCTCTGTTCTGGCAAGAATCTTCTCTAAACAGTGTAAGAACCAAGGTCATATGTACAGTGGTTGCCTTTCCTCCTGCCTTATTCATTATAGGGAAAGTAGGCGTTACATCTGTGTACTTTCCCAAAATATCAGCATTTGCTAACAAGTAAACACATTGCTAGCAGGGAAAATAGTACTAGCTGATGATAAAGGTGGTATACTTTTTCTTTTTTCTGTGGATTTCTTTGTTTCTACCTTTTTTTCTAGAACTCAGTGGTGCCTCGTTAACCTCCAGTCAAGGCATTTGTCAGGTAAAGGTACAACAAGGAGAGTATGTGTGACTTTCTTGGTTTAGATACAGAGAAAATCCAGGATTTAATTAGTTTGGTGTGAGAAAAAGAAGAGGAGGTATTATTCAGATATGAGCCCAACACCCATGTCAAACTAGTACTTAACCTCTGCAGCTGGTCACATGAGGTGAAGTATCCAGGCTGGGTTCATGTGGCCCACAGGCCATAGAGAGAGAGCCATGCAGTAAATATCTTAGGGCAGATAACCATAGCAGGAAAAAGATTGTACAGAATGGGAATGTTAAGGCTAGATTGCATCCAGACTGTTCAGCCACAGAGCTCTTAGAATGTAAAAAGGACTTCATTTATGATCACTTACTCCTTCTTACCAATAAAATAAATGGTGGTAGAAAGTATGTGGCTAGAATCAGCCACAGGCATACTGGAACTAAATAAGCAAAATATATAGGAGGGGACAAGGAAAGAAGAAAAGTCAATGTCCAAATAGCTGAAATCACAGGGCCTCAGCTACAGTTTTTAAAGCACAATTTTAAAGTAACCAATTCACTGGAATGTGAAAATCTGAAGTGCTTTAAAATACATAGTTGCAAATATTTCTTCAGGAAAATTTGACTGGAATAGCAAGGCTGCTGGAGCTGTCCACAGAATCTTGCTAACTGAATTTATTAAGTCAAATTTAGATAAAATGCTTTTGTTTTGGTGTTTAGGATTGATTTGCTTGGTAGTATTTCCTATGATGTTGATCCTTTTGCCTGAGATTCTCTCAATCCGTAGTTATTACATTTGAAAACAGAGAAAGCCACATTCTCCTGTCACTTGTAAAATTATCATGAATTGAGTCATATATGTCCATCCTGACACCATCATTTTAATGTTACAATGTTCTGTCATTTTGAAGATCAGTGGAAGAATCCGAAAAGAAAGGGGACGTGACTGTTGATGTGGGCAGATGAGAGGAATGAGAACTAAGGGATCACCCCAGATCAGACAGTCTGATGGAAGAAACTGGTTGAGGTAGAGGAACAGCATTAAAAATGCTTTTTCAGTCTTGAAGAGTTGGGAAGGGGAAAGATGAGCTGTTAGAATCATTGTCGGGGAAGAGGAGTGAAACTGTGTGCAAAGACTCAAAGATGAAGACCTATTTTGCGGGAAAGGCAGAGACATGGAAATGGTTCTAAGAAGCCAGGTTGAAGAAGGCTATAGAAGAAGAAAAATGCAATAAATGTTGTCAGAAAAAGAAATGTAACTTAGAAGAAGATGTAAAAGAAATATGGATAGCATCACTTGTGGTGTTTTGTACTGTTTGTTCTCAGCTGTGAGTTTCTGTAATACTGACCCAGAGAGCAGGTACAGGGGTACTCCTGGAAACTGAGTTTTTTCACTGGAAGTAAAAGATTTAGGCTTTCAGCAGGGAAAGAGGAGAGTGAAGATTCCCCTCAGAGGGGCATCAAGTACCTTTGGAGATGACTGGAGGGCCAATCTGGAATATGCTGAGTTTGTTACAGTTTGGAAAGTTGCCTAAACCACATCTGGCAGCAAAGGCATAATGGTCAGGATTATCTGTAAACTCCTCTTTATTTCTGTGCAGTTTGATCTAATTTGAACTTTTCCTATTTAAAAAGTTAATTACTTTTCTATAATAATAGCTGATTTTTCTAGTCTTCTCTGGGGGCTCGCTATGAGGTATCTACATGAACATTTTGGTGACTCAGATTACAGTATCTTTTTAAAAGGCATAGAATTTACAGGAATGGAAGGCAAATGTCTGCGGAAAGAGAGGAGATAGGTTGGAATACAAAAGAAAAAATAGAAAATATGGGTTTTGCTGCTGTGATCTCACCTGGATATTCTGCTTTAGATTGTACGTTGAATTTAAGTAGCATGGATTCTTATGTACAGTGACTTTGATTAAGTCCTCAATTGGATGATTCCGGATTTAAAATGTTTTAACCTATTCTCACCTATTACTATGCTGAATCGATGTGAACACAGTTTTCTTTTAGTAGGATCTACTGAATGTCATTGTTTAAGACAAAGCTGTTCACTCTGCTCATCAGGGTTTGATCCCCCGGATCATCGGTCAGCAGTGTGCATTACTGACACAGCAGTAGATAGTCATATATCACAGTGCTATCTCAGCTTTTTACCTCTCCTTATTCTCAGGGTTATTGTTGTAACTCTTCAGATAATTCTTTATGTGGTGGTTTGCCTTTAAAAAATGATGGCTATTAAAACAGAGAAACATTTATCCTAACATATTTCCTCTGTTCACATATTTGTTATATCCATTGTAGCCAAGGTAAAATAATGTTTTCCTAACTATGGATTTATGAGCAAAATCTTTACAATGTTAATGGAAAGCATGAGCACAAATTCGTTTTTGAACTGATGGCATTCTATTTCCCAGAATGTATGTGCATTGCATGTCTTTGATGCTTTGCTTAGCCAGAATTCTCCCAGCCATTTCTTCAAACCTCTAAAATGCAAGCCATTAAGGTACCATTACATGCACAGACATTTCTGAAAAACTTTCACATAGTTACTGTTGCTAGGTAAATCACTCCCTTGATATCCATGTATTTAGATACATTTCTTACTTTCTTTGTCTTAGATCTGACACAGTGACATGAATTTGGGCGTGGGGCTAAGGAGAGATGTATGCAGCCAAAGCAACTGCTGAACTGTGGGAATAAATGAAATAAAGTTCGTATCTTTTAAGTATTTAAAATATGTTCTAATTATACCTGGACATAATTCATACATTGGATGGATATTTATCCAGCACAAGGGTGAAGAATAATAGCAGTTATAGCTAGAAATATATTCAAGCATAGGTCAGCTTTGACACTACCCAGTTGTTGGTAAATTACACTCCCCAGACTGATCTTGTCTTTATGATTTTCACTCCAAATGTACTTTTATCAGTATTTACATGTGTTTTATGCATCTATGCTCCTGCACATGTATATTTACGTCATTTTTGGATGATGTAAACAATTCAACAAATTGTCCATGTCCTGGACAGAAAAGCTTCAGTTTCAAAACTGAGACATGACCATTGATTTCTGACTTTTAGGATTTGTCAGATGAATGCATAAGCTAGGCTAAAGAACAAGAAAACCCAAAATGGTTTGAAAAAATCTATGGGTAGTGAACAAGAGAAAGAAAAACTCTTTTTCGTAAAAGGAATACTAGACTGAGTAGAGCTTTGATATTCTAGACATTATCCTCACAGCCTTGGAATTGAACAAGCTTGCAGAAACACAGTGGTTCTAATACTGACCTTCTGCAAAAGGATAAAATCTACCATTTGTGGATGTTCAATATACTGTCAGTGATACTGATAATGTTTCTAATGGATGTTACCATTCACTGGATGCAAGATATGTCTCACAGCTTTTATAGAAATTTCTTTACCAACCATTTTCAAAAAGTATTTGAAAACCTTAGGATTTGGCTCTTAGTGACAAAACCGTTATGTAAACAGTAGTGGAAAAATTGTTTTCTGGAACTAACAGATAAAATAAAGGAAGATTTCTAGACCAGCTCATCATTTAAATATAATTTTGTGAATGCATGACAAGGCAGTTCACGTAATGTGGATCTTCTTTCATCAAAGTCTTTCTAGTTTTTATCCTGAACCATTTATCAACTTCTTCCTATTCTGTAAGCCAAAAAGATGTAATTTAGAAGCCAGAATACATGTTAAGAAACTTGGGATATTTGATTTTCAGAATTAAAAATGTTTCTAGTAAACAATATTCTTTATGTCCGTGGGTCACTGACCAATAAATCCCTACTATGGAAGAAGTCTCAGAGGAGATTGGCCAGAATGCCCAGGAAGCTCAGGGAATAATGCAGGGTGTGACTGACCACAGCTGATGCACAGAAGCTCTCTGTATCTCGACACAGTGGGGACCAGTGGAAGTCCTTTGTTTCAGATAAACATCTGTCAAGATTTCAGTGGATCAACAGTGGTACAAATGTTTCTCCCGCAAGTTCCTTTAAAAGACCATGAATGCCTCTCTATATTAGCCAGACCAGGATGACAAAAGTGAATATATGGCCCAGCCCAAGTCAGAGGGTGAAACCTGAACAATTAACAAAGGTATTTCAAAGACAGCAATGAACATGATCTGGTTTCAACCCATGTTCTCTTTCCCAGCAGCTGAGGACACCCAGAGTTGTGATGGTGAGTGTGTTGAAGAACCTGATAATTGGGACCTCATTGGTGTTGTGATTTAATTGTGTACTGCAGTTGGAGATTTTTTTTATGAGTGTAACTTCCACTTTCGTTATTTTTTTGAGCATGTTTTGTATCATTCTGCTAATTCAGAATTTCCATTTGACATGAACTATCTCCACACAAGTAAATGTGATATTAAACATTGCATCTTCCACTGAGTGAATGTCAAAAAGAACCTGGTCAAAGAGGATGAGACTCTGAGACACTGACATCCTTATTAAGCATTTGGTTTCTCTCTGTTACTGTTCCATTTACAAAAATTTAAATTAGTTATATCAGTAAAATCATAATTAATAATACCATAACTCTTTTTATGCACACACACATACATATGCTATATAGCTAAATCTACGAACTAAAAATGTTAATTAAAAAATATCTTATACTTTGGTATTTTTCTTCATGTAAGTGTAAATGTGTAAATGAGGTCTTGTATTTCATTTCCTTACTCTAAAGCAGTTCCTAGGTACTGTAATACAGATTTTCCAACAGACCAGAAGCAAAATGAAAACCTAAAAATTGGGTTAATTTGAATGACATGTGCTGAGTGACAAGAAATAAGAGAATTTGGCTTTTAAAAAGTACCGTGACATTAGACCTTCATAATGCTTTTTAATTTATGTAGTACCTTCCATCTCAGATAATTTTGCATACAATTCAATTCAGAACAAGTTTCCTCTGAATTTCCATGTAGCAAGGATAGCAAAATAAACTGTATTCAAGTGAAACCCTGAGCATTTTTGAAAAAAATATTATTGTTTTAGAACCTTCTAACATGCACTGTCCTTGGAAACAAAAATATCTGCCTTACAGGCATGAAAAAAATCAACTCTGCATGCATATTGCAATTTGGATTCAAGGATAGTATTTAACATTTGTTTCTTTTGTAGAAACCCTCATCATAAGTTGTTTGCAGCAATGCTAGACATAAAAAGATGCTTTTTCCTTTAATTTAAACCATGTTATAAACTACATGTTATAAAAACAGAAAACAAAGAAACAAAGACATTCGTGAATGTCCCAAGAATGAGCAGTCACAAGACACCAGCTGTGTACCTCTGTGGAGAATTTCTAGAGCAAAACAGAGTTTTCAGAAGGGTTTTCATTGGAGTTTCCAAATTTGTTGCCCATTAATTTATGAGTTTAGAAAGAGCTTGCCACAGACCCAGGAATAGAGTATCAGCAAAAACAAGGTTTCTATAGTGTTGAAGTGGAAGCAAGAATCGACATCCCAGTAGTGTGCAAGAAATGTTGGGTAGATTATGCTGTGAGAAGAAAAGCTGTTAAGTTTGACACATTTGACAATACCACTCTACATGATTTCCATTTGAACAGTGTAATTTTTATTGCATGTAAAAGGGAATTTCTTGAGATCAGAAAAAGAAGATGGCAGGACAGAAATCATGAAAGTGTTCACAAAATCGTTGTGGGAATAAGGAATCAAGTTGGAATTTTAATTCATTTTAATGGAAGTCTCATTCCCAGGGTGCACAGTTTCACTGTAGAGTTTTCACTTAACTTAGACTTTAAATCCATTTCAAAAAGCTTTACTTCAGCATGTTGTTTACTTCCTGTGAGACAATATGCATGTGATTATTTCTATAGCCTTGTGTAGGGTCTACCTTACATGTTTTCCTTTTCTTCATATATTTCAGTTTATGCCTCCCAGAAAATTTCTTAACATTTTTTCAGTCTTTAGGATCTCAGCCTTGATTATGTTCTGAGCAATGTGAAACTTGACTACAAAAAGGAATAACAATTCTTACTGTGTTAGACAGCTCTGTCATTAACCATGCAGAAAAATAAAAAGATAATATTTGTGGAATGCTTTATTTTCTTTACACCCCCAAATTCTTCAAATTCTCCTTTTCCCTTTAGCTCCACATTTTCTCAGAAGATGCCAAATGTGTATTTCACTGTGTAGCGAAAAGGGTTGATGCTGGTTTGTGGGTTTGGAGTTTTTCAGGGGAAAGGTGTAATTCCATGGACAATGGACTAAAATCACTAATTTCTTCCACCATTTACCTACCTATTTTTACATTTTCAAAGAACTGTAGAGCACAATTGATAGCTATTCTCACTTTTGATGGAAAAGTTATTACCGCTTATTCCAGCCATACAGAATCAAAATGAATGGTGATTAATCAGTTAGGTTTACTCCACTGAAAATTTATGTGTCTTTCTGTGCCTAATTTTTGGGACTGCGACTTTGATTCTCTTCTAGACACCCATTTTAGTTAAAATAAACTTAACCTGGGATGAATGAAAGAACTCTTGTTTACATCACTTGAATTTGTCCTCTGACTGAGCTTATGAAATAAAATCTAGCATATTTCCATATAGGTGCCCTTAACCCTCTGACTAAAATGGCAACACAGGTAGCAGATAATTTACATGTATCTGGAAATAAAGACAGTAGTCATTTACACTATCTGGAAAAGTTTGATTTTGGATTAGGAATATGATTGTATAATCCTTTTTCATTAAAGGGAATGAAAATAGCATTTTTGGCAGCAGTTTCTGAGGACATTTCAGTTTTCTCCAGCCTTGAATTTGACATGTTTGTGGTGCTGTTTCAGGCTAATTTGTTTTTCTTAGATGTCACAGGTTGTGGGTTAGTTTTGGTTTTTTGGTTTTTTTAATTTTCTCCTGCCAAGATTACATCCATCCCTTAGTCTGCACCTATACATTTCTTTTAATAAATCCTCTTTAAAGAATGTCGTATTAAGTAAAAATTCTCCCCACTTGTGCTACAGCCAAATTTCCACAGAATATGTGTGTTTTTTCTTATAAAGTCAGCTAAGTTCATTGAAAGACATTTTGTGCTCTTTTCATTACTCACTAGATTTTTTTGCTATTTTTTTGTGGTATTTGTCTGATAAAAACTGTTTCAAGATCACTCAGAAAGCATTTAGAAACCTTGGTAAACTTATCCTCAGTGTCTGTGGTGCTCTGAGTTAGAAATTATAGATAAGCAGCCGTCCTTTGAATATTTAGTAATAATAATCATGAGAAATGTTACCTTTCCACTAACTCTTTGGGTTTGTATCTGGTTGCCTTGCAAGGTATAAAATGTATATTCCAAACACCTCTTGGGAAAGCTGAGGAATTCCTAAGACCGAGTATTAACATATTATGAGACATATCAGATGACCTTTCCTACCATGACAAATAAAAAATAGACCATAGTGAAATCCCTGAAATTTATCAGATATTGCTTTTCCACATGCCAAGTTCAAGTGAGCTAGATATTCTTCAAGGATGTTTAAAAAATGGCAGAACTGTAGACAGGTTTCACTACTGTACAGCTTCATATTCTCGTCACTACTCATTTTGATTAAACCTAGTGGGAGTTTTGAGTGAACAAGGGTTGTAGGGTCAAGTCTGCAGTACTAACAAAACATTGAGGAGAAAAGAATGAAAGTACTCAACGGCACAAACACTTCTTGAAAGCTCCGCCATCACTGGGCTCTTGAGCGAAAAGTATTCTCAACTAGCTCTCAGGCTTTTTGCAAGTGCCCATTAACTGGGAAAGGCCAAACACTGCCCTTGATCTGTGTATTTCCAGGTGGAGTCTGGCCAAAGTCAGGCCAGCGTCTTGCCTTTAACAATGTGCTAGACTTAGAATTATTTAGGTTGGGAAAGAGCTTTAAGATCATCAGATCCAACCATTAACTCAGCACTGCCAAATCTGCCACTAAACCATGTCCCCAGGCGTCACATCAACACTTGTTTTAAATACCTCCAGGGACAGTAACTACACCACTTCCTTGGGTGGTTTTCTCCAATGCTTGATGACCTTCAGGTGAAGAAGTTTTCCTGATATCTAAATTAAACCTCCCCTGGCAGAACTGGAAGCAGTTTCCTCTTGTGTCACTTGTTACCTAGGAGAAGAGGCTGACCCGCACCTGGCTGTAGCCTCCTTTCAGGCAGTTATAGAGAGTGATAAGTTCCCTCCTCAGCCTCCTTTTCTCCAGGCTAAACAACCCCAGCTCCCTCAGCTGCTCCTCTTCAGACTTATGCTCCAGATCCTTTCCCAGTTTCATTTCTCTTCTCTGGACTCACTTCAGTACCTCAATGTTCTCCTAATGAGGGGCACAAAACTGAACACAATATTCAAGATGTGGCCTCACCAATGCTGAGTACAGGGGAATCACTGCCCTTGTCCTTCTGGCCACACTATTGCTGATGAAATCCAGGATACCATTGGTCTTCATGGACACCTGGGCACACTGCTGATTCATAATCAGCTATCTGTCTAACCTGGGGAGGGAGAAGATGAGCCATTAATTACCTCATGCTTATCTTTCGAAACGATCAGTTAACCAAAGAGGAAAGCCTATCTATGTTTTCTGAAGTCTACAGTTTAGGTTAAATCTGGCTAATTATGAATTTAATCCAGGCAAAACTCCTGAAATTATTTTGCTGTCCTGATGATTGGTAGCTAAACTGAGTATGAAGATTGCAGTCCTAACCTGGAGGAGCACAGATGATTTGTAGTTTGCACAGACACATTTTTCAGTAGGAAACTGAAACTGCAGTAGGCTACTGTACTGTACTCATCAAAAGACCAGAGCAATTCACAGACACAAGTCTTGTTTTGAAAAGGAAAAAAAAATGCAGTCTGAAGGTTGGGATATAATAGGTGCTGCTACTGTATACATCCTTGTCATAGCTGGGGAAACTCAGTTTCGAGAAAACAGATAAAGTTTTGTCAGTTTCAATAATGTTCATGCTATTGAAGCTATGCCCTCTGAAATATCTTACTGTGCTGTGGATCAGTTGTATTGAACACAGTAATTTCTGTCTATCTAAATTAATCTGCCTCCCTTAGAATTTAAAGCAGAATAGTTTAAGCATGCTCATAAAAGTACAGGTTTGCTGTTGAGCTAGTTATTGCTCTCTCATAAATTTTCTCTTAACTGACTGTACTTTCTGAAATGTATTCTCTGCAATGATCTTGTTAGTTTTACAATATAATTTTGGTTTTAAGTTGATGTATATTTTTAAAATATTGCCCTATTATGTCTCATGATATTGACAAAGCTTCCTATTCCCCTGCATTCTGCCATGGCTGCCTAAAAGCAAAGACAGGAGTAGGCACAGATCACTCTGTTCAGTTTTGTTCATTCAATGAAGACCATTAAATATGTTGTCTGTGAAGAGCAGGTTTCCCACGTCATGCACAAATGCTGAATTTCTTACCATGATTTTTAGGAACACTGAACATCTTTCCTGGCTATATTCTGAACTACATATCTAAAGCAGTTATGTGAGCTATTTGAAGGGTAGACAGTGTTTCTATGATATATTTCATCTGGTTGAAGTCAAAGTCTCAGTGGTTTGGTTTTTTATGAAACTTTGTGCTTCAAAAGCTTCATGGCATATCCATTAACTAGTTGTTTTGTTTTCTTTGTTTCTGTGATTTTCAAGATCTGCTTATTTAATGTTTTAGCTATAGGGAAGCAAACCATTAAAGCCAAAGTATTAAATGCAAAAAAACTTTAAAAAAAGGTGGACTTGTATTAGAAGAAATTCTATTTAAAATTTTAAGATTTCATAAGAAATTTTCATAACAATTTTAAGATTTCATAAAGAAGTAGTAAGCTTCCTCACACATAAAAAATATAAAATCCTGAATTTTGCATTTCAGGACTTTGGGTTCTCTCATTTTTTGTGATACTAGAAAATTTTAATGCTCTTTCAAATATTCAAATGGTAAAATGTTTTGCAGTTAATTTATTATATAAGTTTTCAAGTTACACCAGAGGAACTTTTATTGATGCTTTTAATATTAGGACTGAATTACTGCCTGATGAGAAACCCTTCCTTTAATGGAAATCTCCATGGAGCTTCAATAGAAAGCTTTTCTTTACTTCATATGGAATTGGCTGTGACAAAGATCTTTCTATAAAGGGTGATGTAATTTGACTGCAGTACTTTGTCCTTTGATCTAACCCTTTGATAATTATTTGGATCTCTCCACAATATTCCTGCAGAGCTGTGTTTCATAAAAAATAGACATTCAATGCTGTGAATTTTTAGAAATATTTTTCTACTCTCTCTGCAAAGTTTTTATATTTTGGCAAGCATGGCTTTGACTGTTGTGACAGTTTTGAGAATGGCATCTGTTGAAGAGGTGTAGCACTGATTACAAAACAATTACTCCAGTAACCTCAACAATATATAAAATCCATCGATTTCAGTAGGCAACTGCTTATACTGACTTCCTTTGGCTTCATCAGAAAACTTATATAGTGCATATACTTGGAATATTTGCTAGTCTGCCACTCAAACAAATTGTTGAAGAGTATGAGAATGTCCTAGTACACACCAAGGTCCATACTAAGGTTAAGAATTGCTAACATGTTTCTTATTAATTGTTTAGTTTCCATACTCTTAGAAGTGTATTAATTGATTGTATATTAATTGATTGAAGTATATTGATTGTTTAGTTTCCATACTCTTAGAAGTGCTACATATGTGTTAACCTTTCTGTCACAAAGACTGCTATAGTGTAACTGATGTCACCCCAGACATACTCCCAAGCTACCAGCTGCAAAAAAAGACAAATGTCAAAGAATTTAAAATTAAAAAAAAAAAAAATAGCAAAACAAAGACAAGAATAAAACCCACTCATCATTTGAAAGGGATTTTTCACTGTTGTGTTCCTTTGATCAGCAAAATGTCTGAAGCATTATGAGAGTTCTGGAAGACTTAAGTTTTACAAGTATGATCATCTTTTTTTAAAAATTAAACAATAAAACTTTGCTAGGCATAGTAATAAATGAGAACTTCACAAAATAAAATACTCTTATGAAGTTTAGAAAGCAAAACACTCCTGAGCTGTATTATTATATCAGTTGGTAGGTCAGTTCTACTTGTTTTAAACGGTTTAGAAGTGCTGGGCCTTTGCACAGGAAGCTGCCATTGGAAATTATTGTTGCTACACTTGTTAATTGTAGTAACCTTCTCTGGCTAAGACTGGTCGGCTAATTAATGAAACACAGCATTTGACACATTTGATACATACTGAAAGAAGTATTGGTATTATGTTACATAACCTATGAACCATTTTCTGCTTAATCCTAATCTTTTTACATTTTATATGTTTAAGAAAATATGAAGGCATTCAATCAATATGGATTTATGTTTAGCTTAGTAAGTGTCCATATTCTAGAGAACAGGGATAAACTAATCTTTTATTTTAGGAGTTTATTATTTCACAGCAATATCCTATAAAAATAAGCATGTATCTTTACCTTGAAAAAAAGACCTTTATAGAAGGATCTTTGAAATAATCCTACCGAGATCAAGAATGGTAGGGAGCCCAAAAGGCTAAGAACTACTCAGATGCACATAATTTTTTTTATACTTAAAACCAATTATATTAGTTAACTGTGTGTTTGCCATTTCTTACTGTTTTCAAGCATGTAAGTATATTTTTTAACTCAGTACCTCTTGTGAATCAAAATGTGAATTTATGCATAGCAGTTTCCTATCCCATATACTGGATGTAAACTTCAGAGTTTTGTACAGTGGTTTTTTTTAGAGATTTTAAGCATACTAGTTTCTACATATTTATCCTACACATTTTATCTCACATGGAAATGTGAGCTCTTATGACATCAAACTAGCCCTTTAGTACTTTTAAAGTAGCAAATTGATTTTCTGGGAAAGCTACAATTGCCCTAATTTTGTCAAAATCCCATAAATAGGGATTCATACTAAGGCATCATTCCAAAATTCATCTGGTTATCATTCAGGTTTAGTGCAATAATGATAGAACATGCCTTTCCCTGTAATAGTTGGCAACAGTGGAAAACGGTCCAGATAGGTGGAGGTGAGAGAGGCAGTCTGAGAGGGAATAGTATTCTTGGGCCTTGTTGCGTTTGTTGTTGGCTGCTAGAAGTGTGTGTTGCAGAAGAGAAAGCATCCTTATTTTTCATTATAATGAAAGTACAATCAAAACAAGGGTAGCCATCTGTCAACTGAAAAAATTAGGAGTGGAAAGAATACAGAAAATATTGATTGATTTTCAAATTTGTGAGCATATCATGTCAATACATATCATGTCAGGCAAAAATCCTTTCATTAGACTAGGTCCATAAATAGAGATGAGCAGCAAGTTGAAAAGATAACTACCCAAACTCTCTTCTTCCCTGCCTCTAAATTCCCTAGGAAATCAAGAGCAGGCTTCTAATGTACAGCATGATCTAGATCAAAGATCCTGAGGCAAACTCCAAAATATTAGCTCTGGGGTTGGAAGCTGTACAGCTTCATCAGCTTGGACTGAATTGATTTTACTATTTTAGTTAAGGACCTGAGCTCCTTTCCACATGCAACCCTGCACTGTGTAAGTAAATAAGGATCTGTTTTATGATACTGGACTGCACTGCAGAAACATGAAGCATCATCAGAAAAGTTCCTTTAGAGGTGCTATGCATTTGTATAACTGGACACACCCATAACCTGCCTTGATGACACCAAGCAGCTGTCACTTCACTGCTGCCAAGCACTTCACCTGCCGAGCTGCACTGCCTCTTGTGTCCAGCCCCGTGGTGTTTTACCTGAACACTCCCAGTGAAGTTATGCAACAGTAACAAAGATGGCATCACTCCTGGTCTAAACAGCTTAAGTGTCTCTGAGGTCTGCCTTAAGAAACCTACAGTACTCTGGGCACAAGAAAGGATTGTAGACTATCTGCCCAATTTTCTGTCACTCCACCTAAGTCTGAATGTGTTCAGCTCCAATATGGGTACAAGTTAAGGCAGTTTTGTTTATATTTCTATTTCTCTATAACCAACTGTTACACTGAAATCTTCATTGTAACTCAGACTTTCACACTGGTGTCATGTCATTTCAGATGATTTTCTTGACAGACTAAGTGAAATTTCCTTTTAGTAAGTCTGCAACTTTTCATTGTGTGACATAATCAAGACACAGAAGTACGTGAAGTCACTTTTATTTGAATTATCTCCTGAATCAGTTCCAGTTATCTCAATTTAAGTTTACCACATCAGCCTGTATCTTTTTCTCTCCTTCTCCATCCTTCTCCTGCTGCAGGCCTGGAAATGCAGTCCATCTGTTATTTGCTACTATAACATTGCAATTTGCAATTGTACCTAAACTTGGTTGATTTGTCGGTTGGTTGGTCTCTCCTAGATGCCAGCATTTAACACTTGGGGCCATGAAAGAGGTAGAATTCAATCATTGCCACTTGCAGTGTTTAATGTTTAAACGTTTCAACTAATCTAACAGGAAAAGTACTCACTCTAATTTATGTGCTTAATTACAGTATAAATAGAATTTTAATTGCCATAACCAGAAACAACATTCTTATTTTAAGATCACGAGCTAACATCAACTAAAATCCCATGTAATACTGTACATATTGCCCCACCTTGGTCTTGAAGTAGCCCTAACAGCATTAACTATTGGGCATTTTTCAGGCTAGAAATAAAATGGATTCCCTAGGCACCAGTTAACATTTAAGGGTTGTGTCATTTCCCTGTGCAGCTTAATCATTGAGTACACACATCATCTCCCTTGAGTTACAGAGTTTTGACTCTGCACAGCTCAATTTTATGTTCTCCAGAAAATTCAGGGGAGGGTAGTTATCATTTCTAACCCCAAACTATATAAGAACTCAGTCAGTTCAATCAGCAGGCAAAGACATTCAGATAATTTACCTTAAATCAGATTTTATTAATTCTAGTCTTCTATTCTCAAATTACTTCCAAATTAATGTGGCAGGGAATTAAATAATAGTATAAAAACTATTTATTGATTCCGAAAAAAAAATTGATCACAAAAGAAGGTTGATAGAGTTCAGTCTGAGATGCCCCCTGCTACCAGATATATTTTATTGCTTGAAGGACAAATCATGTTCTTTTATTGTGTCTACTAGGCAAGTTGCAAATCTCTTGGTACAGTATTTCAGGATTTATTTTGTTGTAAATAACTGATAACATGAGTCAACAGAGGAGTAAAAAGTTAAATTATTTACTCACATCCTAAATAATACTACATTTGCCCCAAACATAAGCATTTTGTAAAGTTTAATGTTTCCCATATGCATTATGAATTACTAAATTTTGTTATTTTTATAAAAATCAGTGCATTTAATTCATTGATAAGAAGGTATACAACTCACCAGTTAATATTTTAGTACTGTCTGAGATAAAATGGTACCTTTTCTGTTTTAATCATACAATTATCTTACATATTCCAGTGTTAACCACATTAAATATGCTGCCTTGCATTTCAGGTTTAGTAATCTTTTTATTGACAGCTATAAGACAGAGTTACTAATATAATAGAAGCACACAGGGTAATATTTTCATATTTATTTTTTAATATGATAAAATAAAACCTTCATTTATAACTGAATAAGATGCTCAAAGTCCAGATGCCTTGTTCTTCAGTTTGCTACCCACCTGTTCTTTGTCAAGGGAGGTATGGGCATTATATGGGACATATTTATGTAATCTGGATTGGATTGTGCTGGAGCAATTTATTCATGTCCATGAATATGTGAATATCTCAGTCTAGGTTTTGCCATGATTTGATTACTTCAGGGTCTTACTTCAGGTCATTTTTCTCAAGCTTTTCAACCAGAGATGTTTAAGGGTAGCTAGGGTCTTAATTGCTGTGGAAGATCTTTTAAATACTCATGTAAGAGGTATTAAATACAGTCTTTCTGAGTCTGGGATTTTTCAGCATTGGCTTATTCTCTGGAGAAAGGTGAGCAGTCTGGGCCAGATTACTGGATATATTTAAATGCAAGACTTCAAGGAAGGACACTGTGTTAGCTAAAGACACAGAAATTCTGTACCACTCCCTTCTATGATACTCAGGATCACAGGGAAACTTACGAGATTTTCTGCTCTTCCTTTTAGAAAAGCAGCTGTAAAAGTTTGATTTTCTTTTGCTGTTTAATGGCTATGCAAGACTTGTGATCATACAGTCACTGTACATTTTCAGGAAAGAAAAGAACATTTTGGTTTTATACTCTGTCTTTTACTCTTGGAAACGGTGAGTTGTCCCTTACTGACATCTGCCTTTGATTATCACTCATCCCAATGCACAGACAACCTGTTGGAATTGTGCATTAATAGTACAGCATGTAAAAAGAGATGTCACCAGGGTTTTCACTGATAATAAGCTTTTAAAAAATATGTCTGATTTCTAATATAAAACTGAAAAGACATTAATGACCTTGCTCCTAACCTAGAATAAAGTGAGACATTCATTTGCTGCAAATTGGCATAGCTTCTTTGACTGTTTGGCACCAGCCTGATTTACACACAAAAAGAGTGCAGCCCAGTGATGGTAAATGTATTTCCTGCACCATTTTAGCTGTTTTTTCTTGTTTCTTCCCTAATCCTGAGTTTGGATGACATGAATAAGAAATTCAAAAATATGTACATATGACTTGGAGAAGATTTATTTACCTTGGCTTGCAGATTTCCTCCTCTCCCATTGGGGAATTATAGCTCCCACTGAATTTTAACTCCCACTAAAGTCTTTGAAAAGAAGGGCAGGATATCTTTCAGAATTTAGCTCGCAAGTTAATGGGAGGGTTGGTTGCTGGCAAAGGAATAATAACATAGCTAATTCTCAAGACGTGCCTTCTGTATCAGTTCAAATACAGCATTGTCTACCCACATACCAAGAAATTTTCAATAGACTGTTGCTCACCATATATCCAGACAGAAGTCTGAAGGCTGTGTATTTTTATGTAATGGGCAAATATTAGGTATCTTGTTCCGTGCAGGGAGGATCTGCCTGCCTGTGCTATAATGGAAGCTTAATTCATTATAGTAACAATCTTACTCTTCAATTGTTACCACAAAAAAAGCTGAGTCATAGTCTTTTAAATATTTCCCTATATTTACGAAGTTTCCTACAATGCAGCTGACTAACAACAGTGGGCACTTGCTAGTAAGGGCAGTGGCCTGGCCAGCAGTTGGTGTCACTGTGAGAATGGCCCATAGTCGCATATCTATGCATGGGAAAGTCATTGAGAAGATTTTTCTGGGAGGTATTGAAAATCACCTGGAAGAAAGGCAACGCAGTCATTGGTCACAGCCCGAATGGCTTCATGAGAGGAAAGTACTGCTTATTAAACCTGATTTCCTTTTATGACAAGGTAACCCACCAAGCTGATCAAGGGAAATCAGTCGAAGTAATCTTTTGGGATTTCAGTAAAGCTTTTGATTCTGCTTCTCACAGGATCATTCTGGACAGAATGTCCAGCATTCAGTTGGATAAACACATCATGTGGTGAGTGAGGAACTGGCTCACAGGTCAGTGCAAAGGGTAATAGTGAATGGGGTGACATCAGGCTGGTGACCTGTCACTAATGGGGTTCCATAGGGCTACATTCTCAGCCCTGTGCTCTTCAACGTCTTCATTAATGACTCGGGTGCAGGACTGGAAGAGACACTGAGCAGGGTCACAGGTGATACAAAACTGGGAGGAGCTGTTGTCTCCCTCAAAGGCAGGGAGACCCTGCAGAGACGCCTTGGCAAATCAGAGGACTAAGCAATTACCAACCATGTGAAATTCACCAAGGGAAGGTGTCAGGTCCTGCTCCTGGGATGGGGTGACCCTGGGTCCATGGAGAGACTGGAGAATGAGAAGATGGAAATCAGTGCTATTGAAAGGGGCCTGGGAGTCCTGGTTGATGGCAAGTTGAACATGGGTCAGCAGTGCCCTGGCAGCCAGGAGGGCCAAGTGTGTCCTGGGTGGCATCAGGCACAACATGGCCAGCCAGGCAAGGGAGGGGATTGTTCTGCTCTGCTCTGCTCTGCACTGGGGCAGCCTCACCCCTAGTGCTGGGGCCAGTTTTGGGTGCCACTATATAAGACATTATACTATGAGAGAACATCCAATGGAGAGCAGCAAAGATGGTGAAGGCATTGAGGGGAGGCTGTATGAGGAGCAGCTGAGGTCACTTGGTTTGTTCAGCCTGGAGGAGACTGAGGGAAGACCTTATTGCAGTTACAACTTCCTCATGAGGGGAAGAGGAGGGGCAGACACTGATCTCTTCTCTGTGGTGAGCAGTGACAAGATCTGAGGGAATGGCCTGAAGTTGTGTCAGGGATGGTTTAAGTTGGGTATTAGAAAAAGGTTCTTAACCCAGAAGCATTTGGATGATACTCTTGGCCACATGGTGTCATTCTTGGGGATGGTTCTGTGCCAGCCCAGGACTTGGACTTGATGATTCTTGGGGGTCTCTTCCAACTCAGCGTATTCTGTGATTCTGTGATGACCTAGAACGTCTATGAAGGTTATGGTCTCCAGACTGAAGACTTTCCTGCTTGGTGAAATTCACTTAATCTAGATGATTGTAAAGTGTAACAGTGAAAGAAATGAAACATGGGGAAGCTGACCCAGCAATGTAGCAGTTGGTTCATTACTTTCAGTCAAGCATTTTACTAAAATACTTGTTGGAACTGGATTAAGGTGCAGGAGTAGATTAAATTAATTTGGATCATTTTGAGTGTTAAAAGTTTTCAATGAAATTGAAAATTAATAGTACGCATTGTCATGCTACTAATTAGAAAGACTGAGAAAGTTTTGTTACATCTCCAGAATGTCTGGCAACTTGCATTTACAGGTCATAGGATATCATTTGTCATGTTTACTGGATGCCAAAGCAGATTTTAGCAAGAATACTGATTTTGTGTTTTGACATTTGTTTTGGAAGAGGAAAAGGGAAGAGGTCACTTGTTTGATGTTATTTATTTGCAGCCACCCAAACAGACTGATTGAACTTGGCTCTGTTGCACAGTAACTTTCACTGCTGTCTATGTGTGACAAGACCCAGAGTTGACCTGAGTTTTAGATGGGTCTGAGTAGACTTTTATATTTAGACCAAAACCTGTAAAATCAATTTGTGTTTCAACATGAGCTAAACCACCTGAAGTTTTGCAAATAGACTAACCAGAATTAATTGGAACACAAATAAGGCCGATTATTTTCTTTCAAGCTTGCTCTTAGCCAAGAACATCTACAATTAATTTTTTGGGGGGAGGGGTTGCAGCAAACTCTTTAAAGTCTTAAGTCTCCAGATAAAGTTTCTTTTTCTTCAATCACCCCTATAATTTGGGTTTTTTTTTTTCCTGCTACCTTCTTCTCTCAGCTATCCCTGTTGCCCTCCAGATGCAGAGCTTGATGAACACTCAGTTCTGGGCTCCCCTACCTTGCACCTGGGGAAGTATATTTTGTCTTTTGTGTGAACATATTTATTTGCAATTGTAGTTGCAGTCTCCCAGGGGGATCTGCACATTTCCCACCCTTTTAGCTACCCCTTTGCTGCTGCCTCTAGTTAAATACCACTTGACTTTTACTGTAATTTAGGAACTTGCTTTCTCTCTATAATAAGATACTTTTGTAGTTGACAGATCCCACTGACCAAAAATTAGATTCCTAAAGCAACCTTTGGCTTTCAAAATAAGACATAGCATTATTTAAGGCTTATTTTCTTGTCAATGTCAATTAACGTTAGTCATATTTTTAGTTTTCTACATAAATTGCATGTCCTGATACTAGTTTTCATATAATCATTGGATTAAATCTCCAAATTCAATAAAATAAAAGTAAAACCAATAAAGTGTCTTTCTCAATCTATAAAGAAATAACAGCATAGCTTTTGGACAAATAAATTTTTAGTACTCAGACAACTCACATTCTAGCTTTCATTTTGTATTTGTGAATGATTATTTTCCCAAACTCACACATTCAAGATAAGAAGGAAAAAAAAAGCAGTCAGAATTTTAAATATTATTTTGTTACTATAATCCTTGGAAAGGTCTGGAAAGATAGTGTTTTGGAAAAACATGACTATGTTCTGTAAGACTATTTCACCCATAAGACTATTTCACCCATGGAGTAGAAGCACTCAAAGTTAAGCAGATAGATTTAGACATGAACACACTGCCATGGTTTAGGAATGGTATTCCCCAATTAAGTGCTCCCACTGAAATACTCCAAACCATGAGTCACTTGTTGAGTCCCCCATCCCTCCAAACCTCTTGTCTGCAGCAGGATGGAGAAGAAAATTGGGGGCACAAGAGGTAAAGATCATTGTTTGAGATAAGAACATGTTACTGGGAACAGCAATGAAATATGATAATGAACAGTAACAGCAACAATCTCACTAACAGAGTGCACATGGGAGGTGAGCAATTCACTCAAGAGCTCAGCAGGTGTAAAACCCCAATCACACCCAACCTCACTACCACACTACACAACCTGGGACCCTTTCCTCTGCACCCAGAAAATGAGGTGAGGTAATAATGAGTGAGCCAATAAAGGCAAGCCAAAATAACCCCCGGCTCCTGGCCATGCCTTTTCTGGCTATACAAAAATTAACCCTGTTCCAGCTGGAACCAGGACTCCACCAAAGGAATGTAGCTCATAGTGATACATTGTCACCAAAGCCTAAACACTGATCTCTGGAAGGATTTGCTTGTCCTTTTGTCTATGGCAATAACTACATGGTAGATGAGTGGCAATTATAAAGTCTAGTCCTTGACCCACATTTCCTGTGTTCCTTAACTTCACTTACCTGATGTGATATTCTGTGGATTCCAGACGGAGATAGAGAAGACAAAAAGCTGATGATTTCATAAAGTAGTTTCTGAAGCAGTGTCATCTTGGATAGTTTTGTTATATTTAAATATCTACCCTGTGTGTGTATGTACTAACTATAAATTTGTGAAGCATGTTGCTATCTTTGTGTAGTTATGCTTAATTAAGACTTCCAGTGAAACACTCCAGAAGTGGGTTATTGTCACCAAACATATAACAACTCACACTATTGGAGACAGGAAGGTATTTTTATGACTGCTTTGTATTGGGTTCTATAGAACATATAGCTCTTAAATGAGGCAGGAAACGTCACAGAAGGTGGATTAACAGCTTGTACATCTACTTGTTTTTACAAAGAAATCAATGTGCATTTCAATTAATTTATGTTTAGGCCGGCAGATGAGGAAATATTAAGTTAAAAATCAGTAGGGAAGCCATTAATACACAATGGTAAAAATTGATTCAGTTTTCTGTGTAATAACTCATCAAACAGGATTTTGGAGCTGAACACTTGGTAGTGATTTTGATCAGGCAAATTTGAGGATAGTTATTCCTTTCTTATTCTAAATCAGTTTTTTAAGGATTTCATAAGCCTGAAAAACCATTCTTTTTCAAGTGGAAGACATCAGTCTTCTACATACTGTTAAGTTTTCTTATATTCTTACCCTGCAATAAAAATGAAGGCAGCTTGCACCTGCAGATGTGAATGTGGACACTTCATTAGATAAACTAATAGCCTCATTTACCAAGCACATTTCATTACAATTAAAACACACTTCCAACAGACTGTGGGTTAAATTAGTCATGAGCTGGTATGAGACACAGAGTAGGTTAAAACACAATGCATTTTATACAGGAAACTAATTCCCAGTTCCCTGGTGGTTTTTTGTCTCTCTTTAAAGTGCAAACCTTCAGCCACAACGGCATAGTTCCTATCTCTTTGCAGAAACACAGAAACACAGAAACCTAGCTCTTTCCATTTGTTAGGTGTACCTAATCCTGTACATTGTGCTTAACCTTGACCTGTGAGTGAACATCCAGTGTCATGGTGATTCACCCAGCCAAGTAGCATTCTTGCTGAAAGTATGGTCCTCCTGCTTTCTCCATTTCTTTCTGTGAAAAGGGAGGAAGGAGAAAGGTCTCATCTTCATACTCAGGAATCCAAGCCCTCTGGGGTACTTAAAAAGAGCGGTACCCTCTCTGAAGCTGGCTTATGAAACTACAGTCATCCCTCAGAGTGTCCTCTGCAGCTCTGTCCTCATAAGAAAATCTCTTTCTGCGGCATAATTTACAGAATCTGCAAAACTTTGTTATGCCATGAGAAAAGCTTTGATGTGGCTATTGTACCTCTCTTACCTGACACTTCCAATAAGGAAATTACCATTTAGGACTGTTTTTAGCCCATCAATCAAAGAAATCTGTGCTTTCAGATTAGTGGGCATTATTATTTATAACTTGCATGGGGATTGTATCCACAGGTACTTGTCAGAATCTCATTTTCTTGGCTGTTGTGCAGACCCACCGTAGGAGACAACCTCTGCTAAAATGAGTGAGTACAAAATGTGAAAACACAGCATGGGTTGGCAAAAATGAGGCAGTAGCAAAAGGAAGTAAATTGCTGTGCCATTACTGAAGGCTCAACTTACTCTGCTTAGATGTTGTCAGTCTGCAGCACACTGCATCCTTGCTGTGTGCTACTACACAGAGAAATTTGTAAGTACAAATATCTCTCCTATTCTTAATGGGCACAAGATTTTGCAGCCCTTTTGAAGAGTATTAAGCCTTTAGTTTTAGCATAAACGTAACAGAAAAAATAAGTTTACTTCTGTGGGGCAGGCAGAGTATTTTTTGCTTGCTTCTATTTGGAGTTTTTTGTGATTTGAAATAATAAGAATTCTACATTAGACTCAGATATGGCTATTTAAAGTCTTTAAAGAGGTCTAAGTTTATCTAATAATTAAATGCACCCACACCCCTAAGGAAACCTGTAAGAGGCACCAGAAGTTATACCTATTGATATTTTTCAAAAGCAATCAGCCCACTTCTAAAAACCACCTGTAAGATCTCTCTATGACCAAAATACTGTTGTTTGGGTTTTTTCCCCCAGGACCCCCTTATGGGAAGCTTTTCTTCTTTCAAGTACATTTTCAAATTTATAGATATTAAATTTTCAGTATATTGATTACAAAAAGAGGTCTTTTAACCAAGCATTGCTTGAGCAAGATCAGGCGTGATCACTTCTTAGTCTCTTGTGTGGGTAGTGGTCATGGCTGAATACATTTGTGATCTCAGCCCTGTAACCAATGAAATGTATCCTTTTCACATTAAAACAACCAAACAACAGTATAATCACATCTCCAAATAACTGCCTTAGAGAAGTAAAGATCTGAATGAAATTGTTAGGTGGAACTTTCTCCTTCTGAGTATTTTGAGACTTTAGATCTGGCTTGTGCCCTACAAAGTATTTTTGTGTGCAGCATTATTAAAGCATGTCAGTTAAAAACACAATTAAGTGCCAGCTCCTAACATTTTCTGTTTATAAAAATGCTTCTTACATAAGAATGCTATTCCTATAGATTTAATCAGATGAAATATTTTCTCTCTATGCCTTGTGCTGTAGATAAAGCATTGACACATATGCTTGAGCACTGGCATAAACTGCAGCACAAGATTTACAATATCATCCCACAAACATCTAACTGATGTCAAATGGTTGCAGGCATTAGTCTTAAATTATTAAAGAGGCACAGTTGTAATACAATTAGTACATAATCTTATCTTTGTAAGTATATTAAATTGCAGTGCACTGGGTAATCTCTATTCTTTAGGACAATTCACCCTATTGCTAAATTTGCTATGCCAGATTAGTGATGAAACTATGCTTTCCACTCTGAGAAGTCTGAAAATATATATTTTCTGCTTCTTTTCTGTTTGTGCTGAATTTATTTCTATAAAAAACTACCATTAAATCCCTGCCTTTTTTGAAATCTTTTTATAAAACTTGAAGAGAACATTTGAAGGTAAGTCTTCTAGGAGTCTCCTCTGGTTACTTACCAGTCTAATCTTGTGATTAAAGATTTGTTTTCAAAATCCTGCTAGGATTCAGTATACCATGGGTTTAAAGATGTTTAAATTCATTTCCGTTCTTCTGACTTAGGAGAATCACTGTTGTGACTTAAAATTAAAGATTAACTTGGATCATATATGGTTAGTATGAATAATGTGAAATAAACTAAAGCAAATAAACAAACAAGTTTTTTTCTTTTTTTGTTTTTTTTTTTTTTTTTTCCAGATAAGCTCTCCCAAAATTTTTAGGAGCTTTCTCATTGCTTGTTTGACCCAAATATGCTAACACTCACATATTTTCATGTAAAAAAATAGTCATCAGATTGGCTGGTTCATCTCAGTTTAGACCACAAAATATTGTTTTATAAACCCTCAGGACTTATGACACATTTGGAAAACCATTTTAAAAGCTGAACAGTGGGGAACCAATAGTGGGGATCAAGACATTTTACAACAGAGATGCCTAGTTGTCTTTTGCATTCGAATTGATAATTAATCATCACTTATGTGAAGGAATGAAGCCAGTCAACTTAAGAGTGGTTGGAATCCTGTTATGTACTCTGGATTTTAGTTAAAAATATTTGCATGATATCCAAATAGATTCAGCTGACTTTATGGAGACTGTTGGTCTTCCTGAAACACTGTTGTGTCAGAATTCTCAAAGGAAAATAATATGGTGTTTAAATCACATTGGTTAAATTTAATACTTTTCTATTTTTCAGTTTTATGAAAAGGACACTCATAATTTTGAAGGGCTCTGACTAGTATATCAGGGTGTTTTTAAAATCAATTGACTTTATAGAAGATAAAAAAATAAGGCTGATAACTCAGCCTGGCAGAGCAATTCGTTCACTCCCCCACCAGCAGGATGGGGCAGAGAACTGGAAGAGTAAAAGTGAGAAAACTTGTGGGATGAGATAAAGATGAGTTAATATGGAAAGCAGAAGCTGTACGCACAAGCAAAGCAAAACAAGGATTTCACTCATCACTTCCCAAGGGCAGGCAGGTGTTCAGAACTGATGCTCTTCACAGGTAATTTGCTTGTGGGGCTTTTTTAAAAGAAAAGGATTTTTAGCTGCTTACTTTAATAATTGCAACTTTGTTCCCTATGAAAACACAACACTTTAGAAAAAGAAAGCAAGTAAAATAAAATTTCATGATACTTGAATGGGCTTATTTCAAATGTATAACCTTAACACCTTTTCAATTTATTTTTCTTTTTCTTTAGAAGCCAAAGGACAAAAATACTACAGCACAATGACAGTGCACTACTGCAGCCTGATCAGCAACTTTGTTTGCATTCATTTCAGTGAAGTTCAGCCCTGTGCAGGCATCGCTGTGAGCACTGTGGAGGTACGGACTGAATGTTCAGAGCTGCCCTTGTGAGGTTTTCCTAGAGATGAGATGAATTCCTTCTGACTAAGTGCAAACCATGTGAGCTGTGGCACTTTATTCAGTAGGGCTATTTGTGGCAAGATTAGTGTGTGAATAGCACTTTGACAGAGCTTCTATGCTCTTCTAGGCTCTACCCATACAGCAGTGAAACAGTAACCTCCTCTCTCCTCTGGCATTACTAATTTCTTCTCGATAAGAAGCTTATCACTGATGAAATGCTAATTAAAGTCCATTGCTATGGCTTTTGCTAATGTCTACTTGGTACTTATCTATTTGTACATAACAAATCATTTTAGGTTTCCTTTTTACGGTTTCTTAGAAATGTTGCCTATAACTTACTGACATAGGCATAGAGACTGAAACTGCTCTAAAGTAGCAACAAAATCCTTCCTGCTGGCATACTGTAATGGAATAATCAGCACAAACGCCAAGGAATTAAGTTATTTTACTCTTGAGCAGACTAGACATTTGGTTTTTTTCTCCCTTAAAATAAAGAAAATAAGGCTCCATGGGCATCTGTTGTGATGATGGTATTTGAGATGGTTTTGGAATAAAATTTGTAACATATTTTTTTACTTCCATCTTTACTGTTTCTTTCATCTGTAACAAACTTGTCTCTGAAATTAAAGAGGGGACACATGGAGAAGAGTTTGCACATGCCAATTGAATTAAAAAGGCTTTGTCAGATGTAAAAAATGTCTGATGTATGAACTAAACTATATTTAATTTGTTAATTTTGAGAGTTCTCTGAAGTGAAAGCACAATATCAGTCTTAAATTAAACTACTATTAAAAGAGATGAAATCTCTATTATATGATTAGTGACTATTTGTAATACATAAACATTTCCAAGCTTGATTCATATTCATAAGAAAATTTATATCATAACTATTTTAAGCATAACTGGAACTTCTCTTTTATTTTGTAAGAGGAAACCAAGTTTCTCCATCTCCATGGTTTAAGTTCTTTCAGAATTTTGAAACTTCGATTTTCTATGTAAAGAAGAATACCATCATATTAGCATGTCATTACATTCTTATATTGTCAGCCTGATACAAATCCACTCACTTAGTAATGCTAATCCTGATTTCCTATGGAAGCCTAATTTAAAAGGCTGACAATTAGTTCTGCACTTTCACACCTTGTAAATAATCTCTGATTTTTCTGCATGATTAGTACTCTTTTCGTACCAGTGATAAAAAAGTAAATTTAGATCACATATAGCTATGTAGGTGTTAAAAAGAAAGCATATGAACCTGAGTAACTGTAGAAAAAGCTTCTTCACTAAGTGCCACAACTGACACATTTTGAAATTTTTGTATACCAGCAACTAATGAATAACTTTTGTTATTCATATAAGTATCCAAGCACTTTTTGAAACCTCTTTTTCACCTGTTTTCTTTTATATTTCCTTTTATTTGATTAATTTTTGCCGTGGCTTAATTGCAATCCTATATTTTGTGTTATGGAAAATGTAGGAGCAAACATGACATGGAAAATAATATATGGCTAAATTCAAGTAAATTTCTGTGAGGCAATATTCACCTTTATGAACTAATACTACTTCATCCTCCAGAGAATACTTGCCACTGAAGGTAGTGTTTTCTCACTTGCCATCCTTTTTTGTTCCATTGACTTATTCTTGTCCTTTTTGCTCTTTTTTTAATTTATAATTTCTCAGTTCTTTTATACAATTTGTGCAAGACCAAGCAAAAATATAACAGCAAACAGCAGTGTAAAATTCTATCAGCAAATGAAAAAAGCAATCAAAAAGTAATCTGCAACAAAATATCTGGTTTGGGAAACAAACGTGAAAATAAGAATCTACTTAAATTATTATATAGGCTTACCCATACAATTTAGACCTACAGCACGGTAGAAAAATACCAGTAACATGGGAAATCTGAGGTTTGGATCAGTTAATAAACTGAGGGGTTTTTGCATATCTTGAAGGTCAAAGTACTCACTTTTTAGGAATGTCCAAAACGATTTGAAATCAATGAAAATACTTAGACTTCAATGATGCTAAATTCTGTAAGAGCATCATTCCTTGGATTGCAGCAAGCTGTCATGCCAGCTGACTCTCACAGTCTCATTAGCAGTGTTTTGGTTCCAATTCCCCACAACACTTCTTTTCTTGTTCTTTATTCACCAAAGATATGTCTCCCCCTGTAAGGGTGTTACTCATACCTCTTTTTTTCTCATCCCTAATGTAAAACAAATATAAAAGGGTTTGCTCTTTTCTTAACTTCCCTGGAGAGCTTGTTTTACAGATTATCCATATCATGTTACTGAGAAAGAGAAGACTAAAGATGCTCAACACAAATGCAATTTCCATTGCAAAATTGCAAGGTTACAATGAAGCTGGCTTATTCACTGGAAATTTCTGTGTCTTGTGCTCTTTTCTCCTGCTTCCTTTACCCTTTAGTTTGTGTCACATCTCAGGTAACTCGATGCATACACACAAAATTTCTTCCTTGCAGAAATTGTTTGGTGTCTGCCCGCCCTTGCTGGTTATCCCCCCTTGATTTCAGTGACATCACGAAACACCATCTGTTGCCATGGCAGCGATCAGCGGTGTGTGGCGTGATCCGCGATGATTACAGGTCTGCGCTGCTCCACTGTTTGTTCCAGTCAGTTCACAGAGGCATCTTTTGTTTTGCAGTATATTTCAAGTTGTGTTATTAACATGCTTAACCAATTTCGTGCCTATATAAGTGCCTATCACTGCAGAAAATACATTTCCCAAAGGGCTTCCAATACACTCTTTTGTGTACGTGCAGCCACACTTCTTCAGCTGGCGTTTATGTCTCTGAGTGGCATTACCTTACTTGGGTGGAGAACAGCATATGGAAGGGCTAATTTCTGGTGTGCAATAGCACTTAAATGTTCTTCCTAGACCTAGAGGCAAGCAGGCCCAGAGTGGGGTAAGTTGTGAGTAGTTTCTAAACGGGGAGATAGCTGTGCAGGGGGCTTTCCTTTAACAACACTGTCACAGAAGTCCTCCTCTTTTTTTTGCTTTTCTTTTTAAGAACTAAGGTTGAGATGTGGTTTACAACTCACATTCATGTTCTGAAAAGGGAGAATTTCCTGATGACATGTCTGCCTATGGAATAACTCTGGTTCAGCTGTTGGAGACACAGCCACAGCTCAGCTGTTCTCATGGCATGTAGCAAACATTTCATTTCAAGTTTATTTAGTTACAGTTTGCAGCTGGAGGAAAGGTGGAGAGAAAATCTCATTCTGCTTAGTTTTGGAGTCAGCAATGTCTCATACTAAGACGTAGCTGTGAGCTTCTCAGACACAATTTGTAACGTGAGTCAGCTCAGCCAGCATCTTTCTGCACTTGTGCATTGGGCTAGCAAATTCTTATGTCAAATTGTTCCGAAATGCTTGCCAAACACAGTAAAATAAAACCAAACGTGCTTAGTATTTACCTAAATCTCCCTCTTCAAACTTTATTATTAGGTTACTGCATGTAATATCTTTTGGGAAGTTACGGAGAAAATATTACAAATATTCTATCCATTCTTTATCATCCATTAAGTGCATAACTGAATTTTCCTTTCTGTCCTCAAACCACAAAAAAATCTTCATGAAAACTGTTGAACAAAACCCACAATGGTGATAAACAAGAACAGTGAGGGAAAGAGTTCTGCTACATAGTGAAGATGAGCCACAGTCCTGTGACTGGGAAACAGTGTCATGGAAAGGACCTGTTCTTGACTTTATATGGTTTTCGGAATCATGGGACTCTCAAATTATGTTTACTTTAACAAATGCGGTGCAAAAGATGGGTGCATACAGCAAAAGAGTAGGTGTGCTCTTGGAGCACATGTTCTTATTTTTGTTGCAACACAAATATTGCGAAAGGTGAGATTTTGCTCCCTTGAAACCAAAGCAGAGAGAATAGGGACGAGATTTACTTCAGAAATGCTTTTCACATCTGAATTGATACTTGACCCTGAATTGAAAGCTGTCCAGGGATGTTACAGCACTTGTTGCAGATCTGCAGTTTGTTTGTTGTTTTTTAACAATTAAAAAATAAAAAGTGTTATGTGCTTACATTCTTTGGATAGTATTTGAATAGCCCTGAACTGTGCTCCACCATATCTTTTTCTTCCATATTCAGATTACAGGCTACCTAGGAGACTTCAAATATTTCAGGGATTTTCTCTGTTCCCAAAAAGAAAGTTTAAATATATTTGAAAGATGTAATTAAATAGTGTATTTAATACCGTATAAACATTTCTAGCATAGTGTCTTGAAATACTAACTGAAGAAAATTCTCTGCATTATTTTCTCTCAAAATGAAAGCCTTAGGGAAAGAAACATGCCTTTTCTAACAAGCAACTCAGCCAAACAATTCCTCTATATGTTTTTTCCCCTTTGAAAAAACAAAAGAAGAGGACATAAACATGTGATGTCATCTGTAAATTAATTTGGACAAGTTTGCATTCCCATTTTACAAATCAGAGGCAAAAGGAAGGAATTTTATGCTCCTTTGCTGGAATTAAAGATACTCTTCCGTGAGCAGGAACCTTTCTTTATCTTATATTTCTGAGAAAACAGTTTATTTTGAGTTCACTCTACATTTTAGATTATGTAAACGAGGGGGGTTTATATACACCTATATCTATATCTATCATCTATATCTATATCTGTATCTAAATATAATTCCTGAATTAACCACTGGCTTTCATTTTCTTCTCCTGTCTTTTGCTCCTTGACAGTAAGGAGATGAACTGCTAAAAAAATTAGAAGTTTACAAATAATTTTGTAATATCCAAAGTACATTAATTTTTCAAGCACAAGTTTTATTCTTCTTGGATGGGAAAGGTGAACTGGGTTTCTTATTTCCACTAATTCCTTATACTTCTGGGCATGGACAAATCTTATCTGCTCCTGGACTGCAGGTAAAGGCTTTCAGTAATTCATTTCCATAGTCTCTTTCTCTTGCTTTTCTAAGGGTAGAAATTAGGAAGGAAGACTGAAGAACAGCATCACATATTCCATGGTGAACTGTCCTCTTTCTTCTAAATTTCTGTTTTTCCTGAATCTCGACAGTATATCAACGTGAATCATGTGCGTGCATATAGAAAGAACAACAGTATTTGTGGAAGAGTGCTAGTCATGTATTCATTTGGGATTTTGATGTAAAATTGTAATTAGTCATGTATCTAAGAATGTTGATGCCCTAATATGACAATTAATTATACAATAGAATGAAATCACAGAACCATCACTGATGATTTCCCTGTCAGGCATTTAATCAAAGAAATGAGACTATACCAAAAACCAGACACGGAGGTAAATTAGCCTGGTAACTTTCACTGAATACACATTTTTGGCACAATTCTCCTTGTAATTTCCAGCACATATCCTGTGATGCAAACCAGTTAGTGTTAATCAATCAGTTTTTAGTTTAGTTAATTAGTTAGATCTCTGCAGGCCTCACTAGCCAACAAAAATTTGCAGCCAGTGGTCTGTCAGAACAATATATCTAAGGAGTGAATTATTTGTAAAAGAATGCCCTGTATGGTCCCTCAGAATCTGAAAGACTTTGGTGTCTGTTGTTATTTACCATGTCCTGTGTACCTGAAGCAGTTTGGAAGAAGAATGCATTGTGTAACCCAATGCAAGTTCTGTCACTGTTCCATGCAGGCAGAGCTGGCACTGGCAGAGCCTGGGTCTGCTGTCCCATGCTCTCTCTCTCAGCCACAGAAATAAACTGCTTTTGATCTGACTATATGTCCTTTTCCAGTTATTTCTGCAACAGAACCTTACACTTAGGAACCAAGAGTATCTGTTCAAAGGGCTAATTGTCTGAGCATAGGCTGATAGTAAGTCAAGTGTTGCTTCCAAGAACTGGGTAATGTCTCTTTACTCAGGCCACTGATGTGAGGAGGGGGTAATATTGCAAAAAGGGTATAAAAATTTGGAAGAGAATAAACCCCCTTGCTTTCCAGATGGTCCTCTGAGATTAAAGGGCCTGGGTGTGTCTGAATTGGTTTCTGATTAGAACCAATTCAACACTGTAAGTCTGGTCACCAAACATTCAATAATAATTTTCACAAGCACAGATTCACAAATAATGCAGTATACCAATCCAACACTGTACGTCTAGCTGAGTTCAGTAAGACCTTTCACAATCCAAATTCACTAATAAAACACCTTATTGATACAACAGGGCAACAGGTTTGGAATTGCCAGTGATAAATTCACTAACTAGTAAGTGGTAATATGTGCAACAGAAGGTATAGTAACAGAGATGTATTAGTACTATATATACATATATAGATAGTTAACTGATCTCAAGGAAACAGAGGTGTTTCCCTGTTTCCCACTTTCCTCTCTGTTTATTTTTCTTTTTTTTTCTTTTTTTTCTTTTTTTTTTCTTTTTTTTTTCCTCCTCTGAAACTCCCTTTCTTTTATGCCAAAACTTTTGGCCCTTCCCAAAGCAGTAGAACAATTGTGTATCATATAGGTGGGGCTTTGGTAACTGCGGTCATACATGTAAGGCATGTTCTCTTTTCATTTCCATTCTTACAGGTAAGAAAATTAATAAAGAAACATGGCTTATGAGGGTCTTGGCTATTTTTGGTCAGAATTTGTAGTTGATTCAAAAGATGAAATAAAGACTTTGTTCCACCTCCACCTGTTTTGGTGGCAGTAAAGACTGTCTGACCCCAGAGGGTCTTTGAGCTCATCCTTATCTCCTTATTAGACCAGATTTAGGCAAGGCTTGGTCTGCATGGTAAAGGGGGACTGATACTTATGGCTTCTCTCCCTTGATGAAACAACATCAGGCCATGAGGCCTCTGCTTCATTGCAAACGTTATTCAGTCATTAGGTCCTGCTTGAGCCAGATGCAGGATAAGTGAGTGGCCCAGAACATGTCTCAACCAGCCTCATTAATTCTTCTCTGACTTAAGCCTCAGACTTAACACTCTGTCTGTAGCAAGTCTGACAATTTACTACAGGTAATATCTGATGATCATGCACCTGTACTGATGCAAGTGTGCACAAGAGAGCAGAGAAGGCATTAAGCCTGTGCTTTTTTTTCTTCATTCTGTTTAATATCCTTTCGAGAAACTGATCCTGCTCTGGGAACAGAGCATCTAGGAAATTTTCCATGTGTGATGTGGCGGTGATTAGCTGGAGTTCTTAGTGAGGATCAAACTTCTGTACCCAATCAGCACAATTAATAAGCAAGCAATCATAAATATTTTGCATTTAAACAGACATTTTGTCAAATAGGATAAATGAACCAATACTTAGTTGTTGTTAAAATTGCGGCTGTCTCAGTTATAGTTGTGACAAGACAGTTTTGTTCTTTGTACTCTGGTTAAGGGAAACTACCTCTCTCTCTTGCCAAAGAGCATTTTATTATATAAATATTGCAGAGCTCCTAGTCCCTATTAAATTTCACTTCAGACTTGCTGAAAGTCTGCTGGCCTATACCATAGCATCATTGAAGTTTCTAAGCATTATTAACATATCAGCCACTTGCTTTTGGGAGGGGAAGATATTGTGCTGGAGGTTTAAAAGTTTTTTCTTTCCATGCCAGAGCTACCTGAATCCACAGGAGAGACAGACTTGAAATGTATCATCTGTTCCTCTTATAATGATGCTTTATCACTTTCAAATGAGGAAAATGTTTAATGCAAATGGCTCTCTTCATGGAACATACTATTACAGGCACACTTGGGATTTCCTCAGATGCCTTGTGTTGGTTTTTCTTGGCCTGGTTTTTGGTAGCAGGGGGGCCACAGAGATGGCTTCTGTGAAAAGCTGCTGGAAGCTTTCACCATGTCCAGCAGAGCCAAGCCCTGATGGCTCTAAAGATGATGGACATGCTGCTGGCCAAGGCTGGGTCAATTAGAGATGTGGTAATGCCTTTGTGATAACACACTTAAGAAGAAAACAGAAACAAATGTGCATGAAGTTTTTTCTAGCCAGAGAGGAGGAGAAGGTGAGAGCATGTGAGGGAAATAGCACAGAGACACCAAGGTCAGTGAAGAAGGTGGGGGAGGAGGTGCTCCAGGCACTGGAGCTGAAAACCCTCTGCTAGCCGTGGTGCAGACCAAGGTGGAGCAGCTGTGCCCCTGCAGCCCATGGGGTCCATGGAAATGCAGAGATCCACTCACAGCCCATGCTGGAGTGGGTGGAAGCCTGGAGGAGGCTGTGGTCCAGTGGCAGACCTGGTCAAGAGAAGGGGCTCCTGCTTCCAGGTTGGAACAACCTGTCCCTGGAGAACTGCACCCTGTGGACAAGGCACCCACGCTGCAGCAGTTTTGGGAGGACTGCAGCTCATGAGAGTGGAAACATGCTGGAGAAATTCACAGAGACCTGTCTCCTGTGGGAAGGACCCCATGGTGAAGCAGGAGAAAGGACTTCTCTCCCTGCGCAGTGGAAGAAGATCCCAGCAACAAGCTGACCAAACCTCCCATGCCCTGTTCCCCCTGTGCTGTTGGTGGGAAGGAAGGAGGGGTTGGGAGAAGAAAGGGTGTGTTTATGGGCTTATTTTACTTCTCATTATCCTCCTCTGATTCTGTTAGTAATAAATTCACTTTGTAATTTTGAGTCTGCTTTGCCCTTGGAATGTTTCCTCCCTGTCCTTAACTCATGATCACTTTGCTAATTTTTTTTCTCTCCTCTGCCCAGCTGCGGTAGGAAAGATCGAGTGAGCAGCTGTGCTGGATTCCTGGCATCTGGCCAGCGTCCAAACCATGACACACTTGTATACCATGACTGGGTGCCTTAGGTAATATTAACTTTTTGTCTAAAGTATTGAAATTTTCTCCTGAAGAACAAAGGGTACTATTACAACGTATTTGTATATTTCACTGCGGTTTTTTTTAATTTAATTTATCAAGTCCATCCTTGTATCCAAAACTTTGCACTGATTTTTTGGTTTGTATTTAGCATTTTCTTCTTCTTAGCTTTTTTTCTGCTTAAGACGCCTGTCAGAGGAGAAACCTAACTCAAATAACTGATGGCTGTGGATAAACATTCTCCCTACAAAGATGTAATGAAATAACCTCTTATCTTGGCTAGAATGACAAAGGTAAAATAAATAAAAATAGTTCTATTTTTCAACTTTCAGATATTTTACCATTTTTTCCCTAGGACTTCATCAAGATACTGCAGAATTATAGACAGAGTATATCCTGAAGACACACAGCAAACATATGTCATGCAAAATGGCAATTATGGTGCACCATAAATAAATTTGATTGCAGTAGCAGGATCTTCTATCTGCACTTGGACTTCAGGGGCCCTTTCAACTTTCTGTTTCTCACATTTGTCAAAGTAATTCCAGTGACTCTATCAAAAAATAGACCTATCCTGTGTGTTACACCAATATCCGGGTAGTAAGAAGTTCTAGCTCTCTCTTCTTTTGAAATCTGTTCAGTAATTTCCTCTCTGCTGTAAAAGTGTCAAGAAGCACAGGCTTTTTTTCCCTTAATTACTGTCTCATTCAGAAAGGAACTGTATGGTTTTTATCTGTAGAATGCATATGCTTATTTTTAATACTTTATATGGGTTTATCAGGTTTAAGCAACTTTAGATCCTAATGCAAACAGTATTTCAGATGTTTGTTAGAAATTAGATGCTTTCCTGTTTCTAAGAAAAGAGTCAATCAGCTTTATAAGGGTACGGCAGAAATGTGAATCTGATTAATTATCCTGACTGGGATATTTTCATTTAAAAAAAAGGCAAAAAGCAAAATATTAGAATTCATATTTATTGAAAATTCACATTAACTGAATTTTTTTTCTGAAATTATTTTATACAGATAATTTAAATTTGGTGATATAAAACATTTATTTAAGGAAAACAATTTTTAAAAAGTCAAAATAAATAATTATTATGTTTTTAGTTAAAAGTGCGTGAAATAAAATATTTCATTGAGCAATCAAGTTAATTCATGAAAGCTATAAGCACACAAATTATTTCCATTATTAGGTCCTCATGCCTTGTTAAGAACGAATTATTTACATATGAGGGACAGTTAGTAACACTGGGTTCTTGAAATCCATACTGTGACAGAAAAATGGAGTTAAAACCAAAGAGTTGAACGTCTCTGTTATCTTTTTCAGATCCACACTCGTGTTACAACACTAAAATTTCTCCTTTGTGAATATCACTTTGAAGCAAAAAGCAAAGCAAAAAGAAACTGCTCCAGCCTTTTTTGGCTTATGCTTTCCCACTGACAAATAGAAACAAAGCAGTGTAAGAGATAAAGCAAATATGATCGAGAAATGGCCCAGTGGAAGAGTTACCTGCTTTGATATGTGACAATCTTCACTAGCTTCTTTTTTCAAATGGACTATAAAATTTAAAATACTTCTAAACAAATTTAAAGAGTGAGTTTAGAAGCCTAGCTACAATAATTCAGGATAGGAAGAGGAAAAATAGATAACTTCAAAATAAAGCAAAAAGTAAACAGATAAAAATCTGGGCTGTAAAGGTGTCCAGGCATTTACATTCTAAAATTTTGTAAACTTGCAGTCATAAAATTACATTAGTTGTTTTCAAAGTCTTTTAGAAAGAAATTTGAAAATTTAAGGTTCAGGGGGAAAAAATCCAACCACACGCACACACATGCAAAAAGAATCCCTAAATCCCCCTGCACACAATCCAAACTTTTGATGTGTTTAAGACTCACTATGATTACCTTTTTTAATACACAAGCTAAACATACTTATGGCCACAAAAATGATCAGGAGTGCTGAAACTGCTCTCTTTTGAAGACAGGCTAAGAGAGTTGAGGTTCTTCAATTTGGAGAAGAGAAGGGTACCAGCAGATCTTATCGTGTCCTTTCTGTATAAAAAGCAGTCCTATAAGAAAGGTGTAGAGACACTTCACCACAGCAGGTGGTGACAGGATAAGGGCAGTGGTTTTACACTAAAAGAAGGTAGATTTGGATTAGACTTCTGAAAGAATTCTTTTTGCACTGAGAGTGATGAAACAGTGGAACAGGTTGTATGCATCACCTCTGGAAGGGTTCAAGGTCAGATTGGATACAGCTTTGAGCAACCTCCATATAGCCTTTTGTACCTTCTGGTTTTGTGTGCACAGGCTTCTACATTATTCTACAGTCTGAGGAAACTGAGAAAATACAAGTTTTCTGGGTTTCTGAGAAAGAAAAGCAAATCAAGAGTGAGTGGCTTGTGTCTGAAGTAGTTGCATGTTGCTCAGACTAAAATAAATAAACTAGAGCTGTAGTTCAGATTTTGTATTGTATTTATATTGAAAGGCTTCAGTGTGGGAGAGGGATGTGCAGGCTTCTGTCAGAAGAGACTGGGAGCTGACCCCTTGTCAGAAACAGCCAATTCCAGCTGGTTCCAAGCCAGATCCACCACTGGCCAAAATCTGAGCTCATCAGCAACTACAGTGTAGCCTCTGTGCTAATATATTTAAGGGTAAAAGATGTTACAAAGCAGCTGTGACAAAGAGGAATGAGGAAAATGAAACAGCCCTGCAGACACCAAGGTGAGAGAAAGAAGAGGGAGAGGAAGTGCTCCAGGCAACTGAGCAGAGATTTTCCTGCAACAGCTGAAGAAACTATGGTGGAGAAGATGTTTCCCAGAAGTCCACAAAGAGAACACATTGAAGAAAATACCCCACTGCACTCAGTGGAGAGACCATGCTGGAGCAGGCTGATATGCCCTGAAGGAAGCTGGAGCCCATGGAGATCCCATGCAGGAGCAAACTTCTGGCAGGAACAGCAGTCAGTGGAGCAGAACCTACACACAGCTTTTCTGGCAGGATCTGTGATCTGTGGGGGACCAGTGCTGCAGCAAGCCAGTCTTGGATGATTGCACCACATGGAAAGGACTCTGGTTTTAATTAGAAATAAATTAATCTTCCCCAAGTCCAACATGTTTTGCCCATGACGGAAATTGTTGAATGATTTCTATGTTGTTTTCTTAAAATATGATCGTCTCCATTTATTTTCTCTCTGTGTTCTGCTGAGGAAGGAGGTGAGGAAACAGCTTGGTGGACATCTGGCAGACAGCCAAGGTTAACTGATCACAGGTTTATACAGGAGAAGAAAAATGAACAATTATTTCATACCTAAAATATACGTTGGACTTGTATTTTGCATTTGCTATGTTCATGTTAACACTTCTTTCTGAAGATCTAGTGCTGTAAATGGTTATGTTGCCTCTTTACAGTCTTTTACGTGACTCTTTTAGAGTAATGTTTATTTTAGTATTGGCTGGTTTCATTCACAAATCCTTACTCTTTCCATTGAAACTTCATAAATTATTTTCATTAATCACATATTTGTGAGCTTCAATAATGCAGAATGTATGACAGAAGAAGCCCCTTCTTAAGAGATGAAAAATTAATCAATCTCTTGATCACTGGATTAGAATATTGCAAATTCTTTGACAGATTAAGTTCTGGGTTTCAGTCTTCCTCATTTTTCTTTCAGTACTCTCCATTCTCACTCAGACATAATGTCTTTCATAATCATTATTATTTCCATCTTGCCTAAGGAGTTGAAACATCAGTTCTACAACAGCTCACTCCCACAACAATCTATTCTCTGGGGAAGAATTGGTTCTGTTGCCTCATACCCACGTCTTGTGGGTCATTCCACTTCTGCTCCACAATCCTGGCTTGATACATTCTGCCTCTCCTGACTTTTTTCCTCTTAAAATATTCTCCACTCACTTCTGGAGGGACCAGAGGGACTCCCCTCCCCCAGGTCTGTGCACTGCAGGGAAAGCAGGGGAAGCATCTCCTCAGAGTGGAAATGAATTGATAGATCAGGAGAGCTTCTGGACTCATCACAGTCCCCTTTCTTCAGCTTACAAGAGCAGCCCTAATTTGAAGTTCATTCTGCTAGCCAAACAGCTTTAATCAGAGACCTCCACCTCAAGAGGCAGTAAGTTGGGACTGAAAGTTAACCTAAGAAGTTGCCGTTCTCCTTCCCAGCAGTTATTAATGATTTATTCACAGTTTCCACAGAAATGCAAATTCTCTTTTCAAAGTTTGGTCACATTAACAGAAAGTAACTGAGACATAAGTAGAAACTGCACTGTTTTTCTAGGTGATAAATCCTTTTGGGAATGTTTTATCCTAAGAGAGTAATGTTTAAAGCAAATACCAGTTGCCTATTAAGATACAAAATCACAGCAAGTAAATAAAATTTTGGCTTAAATATTTGGTGCTGGCTGCATCACTCTTTTAAATCTGTTTAAATGCTCAGTCACTTTACATGAGAAGTGATCACTAAGTCAGACAAGGAAATGTCTGCTAAACTACTGGACTGTCAGCTGATTTTCTCAATATTTTTCAGTCTTGAGTACTGCCCACCAAAATTGAAAAGATTGTAGAAGTGTAAGGATATAGGCCAATTCTACTACAGCCAGTTTTAATCGTGCTTACCTCCTATATTTTGCAATCAAAAGCTAGAAGTTGCAAATGCATTATCTTAAGGTCAGGTCTTGGAGAAATGTATTTGAAATTTAATAGCAGTCATCAGGCCGATATACTGAAAAGGGGCTTAGGGATCCTTGGAAGCAATAATAAAGGGCAAGTAAATTCCGAAAGCTAACTATTGAAATGCGTTCATGAGGAAAAGAAATTGAGTTGGAGGAGCCATTTTTAATAAAAATATTGCTTGCAGGAAAAAGAATTGTATGAATTAATGGAATCTCAGTATGAACTTAACCCTTAAACTGAAAGGATGGAAAATACAAGAAAGTGTGGCTTGTCATATTAGAAAAGACAGGTTATGTGGTCATTGTGTAGACATATCCAGGTCATGCTAATCATTGGCTATTTGTCAGAAGAAAGACTAACACTTGCCACTCACAAAAAGATGTTTCATTATCTTTAAGGATTTCAAAGTTATTGTGAGAAAACCTGAGCTCCCAGAACTTAAAAGATTAAAAGTGGCAAAGCTGATTGAGGATTTGTGGAAAAAAGCGCACAATTAATAAAACTATTCTTAAAATAAATAAATATTAAAACTGCAGTGTGGTGGTTTTGATTGGCCCAAAACATCAGTGAAGTGTTTTTAACATCTAGGAGAAATTTGGACCCCTCAGAAGCTGTTCTAGTAGGCCTAGGGAGATGTCTGAGGAGTGGGGTATGGCACAAAGATGGCTCCTGTGTGTCCTGAGTGCAAGTTCTGGAAGTTTTTACATCAAGTCCAGCAGAGCCAATCTCTGATGGCTCTGAAGGTGATGGACATGCTGCCGGCCAAGTTTGGGCCAATTGGAGGTGCTGGTTACAGCTCTGTGAAAACATATTTAAGAAAAAGTCAAAACAAAGCAGGCGCGCACTTCTTTCACTTTGTAGTTGGAGGAGGAGGAGGTGCAGGTAAAAATATGTGAGGGAGAACAGCATGGAGAGTGCCAAGGTCAGTGAAGAAGGGGGGAGAAAGAGGTGCTCCAGTGCTTCCGGCACCAGAGCTGAAACTTTCTGCTAGCCGTGGTGGAAGCTATGGGGGAGCCAGAAATTCCTCCTGCAGCCCATGGAGTCCATAAGGATGCAGAAATACACCCACAGCTCTCTCCAGAAGAGGAGGTGGATGCCTGGAAAAGACTGTGAACCAGTGAGAGTCTCATCTAAGAGTTAAAACTGCAAAAGGCCTTGACTGAGAGAGATAGGCCTTGCTCCTGGGATGGAAGCAGCCTGGCCTCAGCTTGGGAGAGTCTGCACAGCACCTTATGGACAAAAGAACTCATGTTGCAGCAGAATTCGGGCGGGATGTTGCTCATGAAATTGGACCCACGCCAAAGAAGTTCCTAGAGGACTGTCTCTTGTGGGAAGAACCCCTGGCTAAGTAGAGAACCTCTTTTCCTGATTGGACTGACCAGAGGACCCCTCAACCTGCCCCCTGTCTGTGTCGCTAGTTTGCAAAGAGGGAAAAGGGGGGGGGTGAGTGCAGAGACTGCTTCTTAAGAGGGTGGGGGTGAGAGCAGAAAAACTGTCTGGAGAGAGAGAGAAACAAGTAGAGATAAAGAGTATTTGTAGTAGAAAAATTGTGGTGATGAGTAAATTTGAGAATCTGCTCTGTGGACTGAAAAGAGACCCCACACCCTGCCCCCCCCCACCTGGCTTGTGGATTGTAGAGGAGGAAAGGGGGTGAATACTATAGGTTCGTAAGAGGGAGGGGGGAGTGAACAAAATAATGTATGAAAAGTATATTTTTGCCTTGCATTTATCCTCCAATTCTGTTAGGTAATTAAACACTTTTTGCAACTTTAAGCTTGAAGCCTGTTTGCCCTTTTTCGTGCGTCCTCCTGGCAAGGGTCCTGTCTCAAACCCACGACACACAGGCATTGACTTGTCTTTTGAGATTAGATGTGGGTTATTTCTCTCTCTTGATGCCTTATTTGATTTTTGCATTTTTATGTCTTGATTTGAAGTGCTAGAAATGTGGTATAAACTGGACAGTTAGATGACAGCCTAGAACCTTAGATGAATGTCTATCAGGCATTTTCTTCATGTGTCTTGATAAAACTGTTGGTGTCCCATCAGGTCTGCATATTACCTTCCTACATGGAAGGTTGATAGTCACCAGAAGATACATCTGATTTCTGTGATATCAAATCATGCTAGACCATGGGTTTTCTTCATATTCGTGGAAAATCATGCTGGGATTAGAGCACTTCTAAGGCTGTTCAAATACCCCATGTTTCCTTAACATACCCATTTGTGACAAATGGCTTGATATTAACCAGAAAATCCTCTTTAAGTCAAATGAAATAAGGTAAAATATTGTAGGTAAAAATAAGGTAAAAAAATGAAGGTATTAATTTACCACCAGCAAAATAATAATTAAATTTAGAAATCTAAATTAAGAAAAAGTGAGGCAATTAAAAAAAAAAACTAACCCAAACCAAAAAACACCTTGCTACTCACTTTAAGACAAAATTATGTTTAGGATGGCTGTTTCTTTATTCACAAGGGTTTTCACAAATGCCTGGCACTGCAGGCTGTGCACCTCAGATAATAGCATTCATTGCTGAAGCATGCTGATTTTACAAGCTGGTTTTGGTTTCTTTTCAAGGTCATCGAGAAGTTCTGCTCAAATTTGGTGTTTCTCCATCAAAGTATATTCCAACCACCAGTAAAACCTTCTGCTTCTTCTGCTGACAGAGACTATAGTTCCATACCCCCTTTCAGCAGCACACTGTCCAATCTTCTATCCTTCTACCATCTTCTCCAGCCAGATCCAAGCGGCAGCATCTCTGATTTTTCCTGCATCTTGGTGGTTGAGGCTTTATGTGAACTAAACTTATACACGATTGTTCCTTGCAAAATTTGAGGGTGGATTTGACAATCCAGGAGTTTCAATTCATTTCTAAAGTTAAATAACTCTAGCTGAGGTTTGTAGGTGATGGTCTTCCTAGGACAGGTTGACTGCAGCTGTCATTTATGCTAGGAGTTGGTTTGGATCTGGAGCATAAGGTATGATTCTTGTTGATGGTTAATATTTACCTAGGCATTACAGACTGAAGCTATATTTTGTGTACAATACTCAACTTGAAAAGACACATTTGGAAACAGTGGTTGAGGAGTCAGATGAGTATGAAGCAGACATATATAAAAGAGGAGAGTAGATTCACATTGCTTTATTTTGGACTATGTATTTGTTTTGGAAAAATGGGAGAGGGATATATGTGCAATAAATTGTTTTATTTTACATATTACATCTTGCAATTATTGAGGGTCATATATTCATAGATATTGCATGAATTCACAGAGATTATATGAAAATCTTTGAAGAGGAGCATTAAAAATGGAAGAAAACTGCAGTACAACCTAACACTATAATATTGCAATATAATATCACAGTGATAAATATTAATTCTTCACCTCAGAACTATGAAGTGTTCTCATTTATTTCAGCACAAGTGGTTTGCAAATATTTAAACATTTACATCCATGCACACTGGTTTTAACAACAGCAAAGTACAGCTATGGTATCAAAGTACTCCTTTATGTTGAATTTATAGTTGCACAACATCTGCAAAAAAGCTGGGAAGAAAATGAGACTGAGAAAGAGGAACCATATGTAGAAGGGTGTGGTACAGGAAAAGGGGTGGGTGCTGATGCAGGATTGCTGATAGCTGGATAAGGAGACAGGAAGGGAAAGCTTACATTTACTGTGTAAGGAGAGACGATACAAGAATTTTGCCTAGGTTTTGTAAAGTAATAAGTCCACATGTGAAAATGTAACTGCATTTAAGAACCAACATGAAGCATACGCAAAATTTGCAGCTGAGTTGAGCAGACTATTCTGTTTCTTGATATTTCAGTTCTACCCTTTGCTACCTCAGACACACCCAAAAATCTATAAAAAAGGAATGTGTGACGTTTCTTTCTAGCCTGGTGACAGTGCCAATAACATGCTGAGAAGGTCAAAGACGCAATGAAATCAGGAAGCACAGTATCAGTTGAGGATTACCTTGCTACCAGTTGGAGCAAGGTGAGGCCAAAGCATGATGATAGGGCTGAAGTTTTAGATACACATGACAACTTCTTCATTACGTTAACAAGAAGAGAAATACAGCATAGATGTACACATTTTTCCAAAGGGGATCCACAAGAAAACAAAGCTAGCAGGGGCAATCAAAAAAAAAACAAGACAAAAAAAACAACAAAGGCAGCATGGAAACCATATTGGAGCTGCATATTAAAAACATAACACATACCAGTAAGGACTAGAGAAATGATAAAGAGAAATTGCTAAATTAAGAATGCATTTCAAAAGAGGTTGGGGTTTTTTTTGTACACAACAGAATGAGGAAGCTTTCCAGAGAACCTTAAGAGGTAACAGAATAACTAAAATATAGAAAGACTACCTTAGGAAGACAATGGTTACAACATTGATTTTATTTTTTTTCCCCATCTGTGCTAACTGTGGAGGAGTTTGCAGAATAGAAGCAGGGACCCTTCTTTACAGGATGTGTGTCAGAGGTTTTTTCTAAAATTGAGGTATTGGCAGGAATGGTGAACGGATCAAGGAGACGATGTGCGCAATAAGAAATCACCAGGAGCAGGTGGCTTCTGCCCCACAGTTCTAAAGGAATTCGAGTGTGAAATAGCCAAACTACAAAACATGGTGTGTAAAAATCTGACTCCTTGTTAAAGGACAGAAAAGTGGCTAAAACAATGCCAATTTTTGAAAAAAATACTCCAGTGTAAATACAGATGAATAAAAACTGGAATTAAAGAACTTATGGATAAATATGAGATGTCACAAAACTACTGGAGTTCTTTGAAAATATTAACAGGCATTTAGGTAAAGGAAGTCTGACTACCATTCCTTTGAATTTGTAGTGCTTTCATTTATGTACCTCACCAGAGGTTTTCCAGAAAACTAATCAAAAGATGTATTTTTAAGGGTAAAGGCTAATTGAAAAAATTAGGAAACATAGGACAGGAATATATGAACAACCACCTTTTCTGTGAAAGACAGTTCACTGCATAAGGTCTGTTGATTTCTGTGCTGTGCTCCTTGGAGCTCATCATACTCACATGCATTCTGGAAAAGGGAAGAGAATACTGAAATGGCAGAAGTTGCTCATTCTGTTAAGCTATTCAGGATAGTAAAGATGATTTCCAGCTGTGAAGAACTGCAAAAAATAAATTACTAGGAGCTGAATTGACAGCTGAAAGCCAGTGTAGGCAACTGCAAGTCAAAATCCCTGCCTGAACTACTTTCCCTCAAATATCCAAATCCTATCCTGGAGCAGGAATAATGCAGCATGTGGTAGAAAATCACCTCCCTTATAATCCACCTTCCAGATTTTCAAATTCTGTACACCATACCTGTGCTGTAGCAGTCTTGAAATGGCTGTAAAGTGAAGTTACTCAAGGATCAGCATGCTGGAGCACTTCTACTGTGGATAAAGGCTAAGTGTTTGGGTTGTTCAGCCTGCAGAAGAGAAAGCTCTTGAGAGACCTAATAAGACCTTCCAATACCTAAAGGTGGCCTAAAGAAAGCTGGAGAGAAATGGTTTATAAGGTCATTAGCGATGGGACAAGTAGGAATGGCTTTAAACTGAAATAGAGTAGGTTTAGATTAAATATAGGGAAGATTTTTTTTTTTCATTAGAGTGGAGAGGCCCAGGAAGGGATTGCCCAGAGAACCTTTGGATGTGCTATTCCTGGAAGTGTTCAAGGCCAATCTGGGTGGGGCTTTTGATGTGTCTGTGTCTGTGACATTGTGAGTGAAACTAGGTGATCTTTAAGGTGCCTTCCAGCCCAAACAATTCTATGAACCTTTGATTTTCTGACCTGGTCCCTATTCATGGGGTAGAAAAAGCATAAACCTTATAGGAGGAAGAAGCACTTAAACCAAAGCTTGCCTATGAGGATGATTTGATCTTTTCTTCCAATCCTTCACTCATAAGAGTTGCAAATGTGACTCACTTAATTGTGATTGTGTTAGTATCTAACCATAATCAGAATAATTTTATATGGCCAAAATGCAACTCTCTGTGAGATTTTTCTTTTTCTTTTTCTTTTTTTTTTCCCCTTTTTTTTTCCCCCTTTTTTTTCCTTTACAGGAGAGAGAATGCACTGGGAAATTACTTCAGTTTATTGATTGGAACCTAAGCTCTGTGAAAAGACTGCAGAATTAAAATACCATGTGGGAAAGGGAGACAGGAATGACCATCAGGTATAATATTACAGTAGAAAAATTATATATTGACCATACTATTTCTGAAATAAATTACTTTATGGATAACTTTTCATACCTACTTTTAAAGTTACATGGAACTGATGTTGTAAGATATTGATACCAAACAGACTGCTCAGGTGAAAGAAACCAACCTGAGAATTTTATTGTAGTTGTCATGCATTTATTAAAAAACACTAGAATATGAAATATTCACTTGTTTTCCGACATGACCTTCTGCCTTATTAAGTTTAAAATTACAAAAAAGCCTTTAGATACAAGTGTATAGGCAGTGAGAGTTAAATATACGGTCCTTGCTCAGAATCTTTTTCATCTGTTTTTGTTCTGCGCTATTCCTAATCTCCTTGAACTCCACATTTAAGTGCCTGTTCTAAAACTGGAAGAGTTTTTGTTGGCTGTCGGCAGAAGACAACATGAAAGGGAATATCAGTCAAAGTAGACTTGTGTATAACGTGTGCATGCATGAAGATATGTTGGTGTGACTAAAGAAAGTATTTCATACATGCCAAACACATCTTAATTTCCACTCTTTAATTTCCACTCTTGACTGCATTTTATGTGAATTAATAGACCATCTAGTATAACAAAGTTCAATGGCTGATTCAAGATAACAGTTTTTAAGACTGTGAACTAAGTATGAATAAACTATGAATAAAATAAATTTCTTAAACACCAATTTCAGCTGAGTTTGCTGATGGACTTCTTGGTTCAATATGCAGTTGGGTTATGGAGAGGGTGGTGGAACTGCAGGTCATGTAAAGTTGCCTGATTTTCATTACTCTTTTAGAAGCAGTTTGCTGGAAACTAAAGGTATAAGTAAATCTCCTAATGCTCTTACTTCTTATGGTATAAAAGCAAGATTAAAATCAGTGGGATTATGAGGATCTCTGAACTGTGGAGAAAATATTCTGAATATTCTGAGATTTTCTATTTCTCTAACTTCTTATTTATACATTATTATAGGATTCAAGAGACGTGCTACTTCCACAGGTACATCTGCATTGCTGCAGTGTGTGAAGGTTCATAGTGGTCTGTGAAAATCATGACTGTAATCAAATCAGGAGATCAAGTGCTATCTACAGTAAGTACACATGCATACAATGATTCAGTCATACATTGTGGTTTAGTTCTGTGGCAATGGGAATTTCAGTTGGAAATTAGTTTTAAGGATGAAACTAAAATCTGTGCTATAGATCTAAGCATGGCATAGCTATGTCAGTGTCATGCTTATCTTCACCTTTAGTGCACTAAAGTCACTAACCCCTTCAGTTAGTAACTTCCCACTTATTCATCTCTATAAATGAGATGATGGAGTAGTTTGCACAGTGGACCAAAATCAGACCAAGTGATTAAACTCCTAGCCACCTCCATTATAATGTACTTGAGCAGTTACCACAACCTCTCTGACTGCCCTGGAGATCCAACCTCAGGTAGCTCCTGCCATACCCAACACAATGGACGTGTTTCAGTGTGTAAAGTTAACATCCTAAGTGGAGAATCTGGCCATTCAGGTCACACATCCCATCTGGAGACTCACAACAATTCTGATGTGGTTATTGGCACCATACATATGTTAGAGACTTTTTTATAGACAGAAAAAATTGCTTTACAATTGCAAATAAGTGATCTCTGTGCAGTAAAGTAGTTAGGAGATGTTTTGTGCATTGTGTAAGTCAATTATTAGCAATAAACCATGAATGTTGAGAAATCTCCCAGAATTGTGGTCCAGAGTGGATAGGAGTTAAGCAGTTCAAAGAATCTCACCTAATGCAGCTGAAGCACCATGAATTTTCCACACTGTTGTTCCCATAATATGTTCATGAGCTGAGTTTTTTTCCAGCCAGAAGCAATGTCTATTCTTGTTCCTTTCTTAAACAAAAAAGTTCCTACTTATTTAATGATAATTATCTGCATTCTATATTATGAAGTACATTTAAGTAGTAGTACCAAAACTTCCACAATAACCAAATCTAGTTATCACAAATTTAAAAAGGAAATTTTGTAATACATTTAAATAAAAGTATCATTGTTATTACACTTTAATAGTTTTCACATTTAATAGTACCAGTAATACATTTCAATAGGGAAGTATTGTATGCTTTCTTTTGTAGTTCAAGATAACAAAATCTCTTTCAAATACTTTAATCCGAAAGTGTATAATGCATGAACATTATACAAGTAAATGTGCAAGACAAAAAAGCGGTGCACTGGCCCATATCACTCCTACTCATAATTGGACTAGATTTAATGCTGAACAGAATAAATATAGCTTTTCCTTGATTGATTTTTGATATTGCTGATTAACTCTAAATTACTTTTTCTTTTATGCCAGTCTAGCACCCTGAAACAGAGGCAAAATCAGGCAATATGACATATTATTCAGGACTGCAATGTTGTTCATAGAAAAGGAAGAATCAAGTTCAGGAGATAAGGCAAGATGTTGTTATGATTATTAAACTAGTAAAAACTAAAACCAATCTTGCTGGGAGAGAAGGAGGTGATAAAGATTTCCCTTTTAAAGAGAAGAGCTGAAAGTAATGGCATAAAGATGCTTTCTGCTGTTACTCATCCTTTCAAATCCAATTAATAAAGCTATTAGGAGTCAAGTCAAAACAAGCAAAGAGGTGAGTCTTCATGCAACATTTAGCAACCTTTCCAAAGGTTGTTGTGAAAATAAGATTACACTAATTCTAAAGAGTCATTCACAGGAAGAAAAATCCTATCAGGCTACTGAGTTCATGACACTTGAAAGGCTAGAAGGTATCAAGAGGAAACATCTTGTACTCCTGCCCAGTTTTCATTCTTTCTGAACCATTAGCACATACCTACTCTGCTTATTTGTTTTCTTTTGCAGGTTGAAAGAAGATAAAGAAGATCATTATCTAATATATACTTAGAGCCCTCCCTGAGAATGAGGTTAAAAAAATATATTGGGGGGGCTGGCACTGGGAGTGGGAGGAAGAGTTTAAGACAACAAATTTGATGAGAGGGGGCAATGGGAGGCACAGAATGAACAGAAGGTCAAGGCTCAAGGGTGGAGAAATGAGGAACCCAAAAGATAACTTGAAATCAGGGACATTCCCAGCAGCACCTCTACTTCCTGAAGACAGTCAGAGGAGCTGGCTGATGGACATGGCTGGAAAGAAGATTCTGAGGTAAAGAATCCTTGATCTGACCAATCCCTAGTGTAGCTTGCTGAAGTGACTCATGAGCTTATATTGTTGAGCAGTGTCTGTTTTCTGTGTAGGACTCAGAACAGTTCCCAGTGGGAGAGCACTTACATTGACAAAAGTGTGTGCACTGACAGATTCGACAGTGGGCCTGCAGGCTGAACAGTCTATGATGAAAAAGGTGATTTTAGTTGTCTGCACCAAAACAGGATCTTCTGTCTTGGAAAAGAGAATAATGTACAAAACTCTGAAGGTAAGTAAGGTAGATGTGTAAATGTTTTCCTTGGTTATGCAGGTACCTGTTACAAATGGTTGATATGTCTAGCCACATAGCTCCAGGCCTTTTTAGATTGTTTCAGTTTTTTACAGACCAGCAAGTAAAAGTTGTTCAGTGACTCAGAGAGGTCAGTTCATTTTAGTACTTCTGCGGAAAATGGGTGAAATAACTAAGATAGTAAAAAAGATGTGCCTAGGTATTCCACTGGTGTTAATAATTCTCACTTTAATTTACAATATTGATATCCTTGATCCTAGAATATCATTAGGTCACTGCAAACTGTCTTTTTTTAAAGATGACACCTTGTCTATCTTATAACATTCAGACAGTAAAAATACTCTTATGGATTTTCTTACTTGCTGAACAGGCATGCAATAAAGAAGTTTGTCATTAATTAATGCATTCTATTTATCATTATGCCATTACCTTTCCTGTTATCTTGTTTTCTTTTTTTTTTTTTTTTACTTTTATACCAGAAAGCTTTATAATTGCAATAGACTGTAATAATGACACACTTAGGATTGAAAGCATTGCAAGCTTTGTTGCATTACTAGAAGGATAGGGAGGTTTTGTAGTTAGAGATCTTCACACTTAATTTATTTTCAGTAGTCATTCTATTTGATTTCTTCATTTCTGTTTATTGTATTGTCAACCACACAAAAACCCAAAACTACTCTCAGTTACACAGGAGCATGCTGTTGATTATATGGAGGTGTGAATGCTAAGATATCATATCTGGTTCAGGAAGAATGTCCAAACACCATTCTTCTATGATTCAAGTGAAATAGCACATCTAGTTAATTAAGAACAAGTCATTGAGCTTGTTGTTGTTGATATTGATCTTCACATTCTTTTGACATTGGGATCAAATGAACTTGAGAATGAAGAATCAAAAGGTTTTCTAAAGAACTGCACTGAAACATATTTCTTGCCCCATATAGCATGTACAGAATAAAATCTCAACTAACATGTTCTTCAAAAAGATCAGAGTTAATAACCATACCACAATTTTTGTCTGGAAATTTTCAACAATATTAATAAAAAACTATATTTAAATATCTTGTAGAACTCTGTTGTTGGCTCGTTTTTTATGCATTTCTAGCAGGAATGAAATGCTTTGGTTAGGTTATTTTGTTTTGTCGGGTTTTTTGGCAGTTTTGGCACTTGCTTATAGATTGTTGCAATTTTTCTGAAAAGTGTTCATTAAAATGGCAAAAAACCACTTTGTCACTGACTCCCTGCAACCTGGTTTTCACCCAGCCATACCTTTATCTTGACCATTTTCCCCATTGTAGGATTATGCTATATGACATTTTCTAATGTATCAGCCTTGATTGAGTATCTGCAAGTAATTAGATCCATCATCCTACAGTCTGACAGAAAAAGCTGTGATAAGGATTTTTCAGTCTCAAAATCTAGTTAATCATAGTTAGCATTTGGACTAGACACTTAATTCAGGAATTACATAATTTAAAAATTGTTTTTTAATTTTAAGTATCATGCAACAATACTTTAAAATGTGATACTTAATTTTCTTTTATTTTTATTAGTCTCCATCTTGGAGGGAACTGCAGGTAAAGTGAAATCAGCCCACTTGGACAAGTTCATATGCAAGGTTGGAAGTAGCAATTAGAGTTGAGAAACCTGGGCACTTGATTCTTTACTGCTGGAAACACTGAGCATTCAGCTTTGGACCAAGCACCAGATTTATATTTGCTGTCAAGGAGCAGAATGTAGAGAGAGTTGCTGGAAGAATTTAAACTAGAATTCAAATGTAGAATTAAATGGCACTTAATGTACTAAATCTAAAACACTGAACATGTAATCAAACTTTGCACCACAATCAGTATGAATTTCTTCTTCTTACTATGTATAGAAAGAATGAACATCCCTCTGCCGCAGGTTTTAATCCAGACTTCATGGTGCTAGAGATTTTTGCATCAGTTACTGTGACTTTCAGTGTTCCAAAAAAAATACACATAAACACAAATTTGGATATTACCTGTTGATTTCAATTTTCTCTTCTTTTTCCATTTTCTGCATTCCTTCTATGACTCAGAGTAAATTTCTGACAGATTTCAGTTTAAATATATATTGTATTTCACTCCCTGGTTGTTGCCCCTCTCTTGGTTGTTTTTTTTTTTTTCCCAGTGTTTCCACAGAAATTTTCCATAAAAAGCATGTTTTCTTTCCTTTTCTTTTGCCTTGTAACTAATTCTCTTGGTTTATTAATTTTAACCATAATGCAAACCTTTCTGGCTTCTTTTGTCTTTTATTTATTATATAAATCCAGAATGAAAAACTAATCTGTTCAGGTGCTGTTAGAAGTTCTTGCATTTCTGTCCACCGTTCTGTATCATTACACCTCATATTGAACTGTTTACAAGATTTCTGTATTTTCATAATATGAGGATACATTGATGCAATGACACAAATTGGCCTCAGTCAAATTGGTGAGGCGATATTCTCTAATATTTCAATAAAATTTGAGTAGTCTGATGCATTTCATTCATTCGATACTGTTTTCTGGAGTGTGTTGAAGAAATTATTTACCCACAAATTAATTTAAAAAGAAGTACATTTACCTACTTAGAGTTTAATTTCTTCCCTCTGTCCTGATTCTTTCAAACTAACTATATTTAAATTTATAACCATGATCATTTTTATAAGAAGTTTTTTAATCACAATATCATAATAAAATTATCAGAAACCTGAATTTTTCAGGAGGACACACTAACCATTAAAAGTAGATTTTATTTTATTAAAGACTGATGCAGCAATTGCATTCCTCTCTCATTTTCTCTCTAGTCCTGGTAGTCTTTCAGTTTCCTCTGTCACCAATATTGTTATATAATCCAATATATTTGTTTGTCATTTTAATAAAACCATAACCCTTGTCGTATTTTAATAGTACTGGTTTCTAGGAATTTCTTCTGCAATTTGCATGTAATTGTGTTTATCTTTCATCATGTAATCTGATTTTGTGTCTTTTTTGTCCATTTTATTAAGGCGAGTCATTTCAATACTGTTTCTGTTCCAGATTAGTGAAATTTTACTGCTTTTTGATGGATATGTACATACTTGAAAATGTTAATATAGTTCAATAATTATTTTTTATTATTAATATACATTTTAAAATATTTAGGGTATTTATTTATGTACTTGCAAAAGAGATAACTTCTATTCTTATGGTTTTTTGCAATAATGTTGATCAACTGAAAACTCTTTTGGTTTTTCAATATATTCTTATCAACCTAAAGCAATTTGCAGTATATTTCTGAAAACTGTACTTTCCACAGAGGCGACATATCCTACACAATGTTTTGGAACAGACTGAATTGGCTCTCTAAAAATTCATTCTATGCTTTCTGAAGGTTTTTGTTTAAACCACATTTGAATTTCACATACGGAAGATCATCGTGTTAGATCTAGTGGGGAAGATAAAACTGTTAAACCAGAAAGTCTGGTTTTATGACAAAAAGATGGAATCTGATATATAATGAGGGAAAGATGTCTGTAAGAAATGTACTTTGTTTACTGAGTCGATATAGCAATAGGGTGAGAATGAGCTTATTTCAATGTCATTTTAATTTAATTGTTCCTTTCAGTAGAATCGAATTCCTGAAATAATGTGATGCATCTGTGAAGAAGGCAAATCCAATTCTAAGATGCTTCAGGGCAAACATTTCCAAGCAAAGTAAGGAAGTTTTTGTGCCATTGTACAAGATCCCACACAAAACTCATCTGGAAAACTGTTCTAGTCAAACGTATTCAAGAAAAAAATTGAAATGAGAAGAGCAAGACATAAGGGCAACAAGGAAGATCAGGAGAATGGGGAGTCGGTGTTTGGAGAAGATTCTAGTAGAAGAGCACAGCTTGTTTGTATGAGCAAAATAAAGATTGAAAAGGGGTATGATTACTGTCTTGGAATACATTATAAGGGAAGCTCTTAGAAAAGAGAGAAGCTGTTAAAGCTAAATATCAGTGTTGGCAAAAAAAACAAATGGGAATGAACTGGCTATAATTAAATTGAGCACAAATATTGCAAAACGCCTGACTATCAGAATAAAGAAGTTCTGAAAAAACCCTCAGATCAGAAAAACAGGGCCAAAAATCTTGGTCCAAGATTTTTGCCAAATATGCTTGCTCTTGTCATCTTGCTATCATACAAAAAACTAAAATGCCAGAATAATTCTCAGTTTCATTGTTATGCTTTGAGTGATTCTTTTTGAGCTGCTCTGATTTTTAATAGTTGTTTTTTATTTACAACTTGTGTATTTTGTGCTGATTTTATTCTGAAGAAACTTAAAAAATACCTTTAACTTGATTTCAATGGTCAATTTTTTTAACTCTCATTCTGCTTGTACCTTATAATATATTCTAGTTTACCACCACTTTTTCGTGAAGGTTTTTGTTCCCTTTTGCCCGCATGCTGAACTAAGGAAAAGAATATAGAATTTCAGAAAATATGTAGAACTTCCTCAAGTGGATACACAGATAACATTTTTGAAAAACAATGTTATGATTAATTTTAATTTGAAATTCATTGCATATGGAAATCTGGAAGATGCATAACCAAGTAGCAACCCAAGGGCAGGCTTATGAAAAAATTAATACATTTCTAGTAGTGACAAGAAACCATCATTCTACACTGAAATCAGGTTTATATTTTGTAGCGAGTACCTGATGGTTTAATTCTACATGCCAGAGGACAAACCATGTGCAGCTTGGTAGGTACTTGCACAGTTTTCTCTACTACCAATAATTTTCCATTGCCTAATCAAATTGTCAGTAAAGTGGCAAGAAAATAAGTAGGAAGGACCCTCATGTTTAACAAATAATGTTAAGATTTTTATTTTTAGTAATTTCCAGTGCTCTTTGTTCATCAACTACTCAAAACCACTTTTGGAAAAGAAACACAGGTGAATTCACTCAGGTTTAAAGTGAATATAGTAATCCACACAGTGGTTATCTTCAGAATTGTTTAGAGACTTGGATTAGCAAATGCACTGAATGTATGTTGTTTAAATTGAGTAGTCTAGATCTTTCACATACACATCACCAGAACAGGAGTAGGGGGACGTCAGCCTTCTGTTGTGTCTTTCTGTCTGTTCAGTGTGCTGAAAAATAGCCAGGAAACAGAGATTCCAGAGGCCAAACATACTATTGATGTACATATCAGATATGAAGATGAAATATGTCAGATGTGTTTTCTGCTCTTCCATAGAGTTCAGTGCCTGAACTCAGTCAAATATCATAGGAATATTTCATCTCTCAAGATTTTGCTTCTGTGAAATAGTTGAGGCAAATTCTGAAACTTCAACAGAGGGAATACAGACAACTGATCAAAATACAGTACTATTAACAGCTTCTAAGTGCAAAGGCACAGGATGGGTAATACCCTGTTCAAAGTTCCCCTACCAAAAGTACACAAGTACTTCCAAGAAACTGCCTTTTGAATGGTACCAGTTCTGAATGGACAAAACACACAGTGAACATAAGCTACACTACAGGAATCAGCTGCTCTGAACTAGTCCAGCTGCCATTAGATCTTTCAGCACTGCTTAATTCCTTTAAATTTTATTTTAATTCAAAATAATATCTCCAATGTGTTTCTATCTCTGAGCCACTATGAATTTCTGATCCACCATTAGTACTGTGGCAAATGTCATTTGACAGTATTGGCTGACTCATTGCAGCCTGGACCCTTAGGCTTCTCTCAAGTAGTTTATTTCTAAAACCAGAATGATTTCTGTCTATCATTTTAAATGCTTCCAATTTATACCTATAAAGCACCATGCCTTGAAACTAGTTCATTAACTTTATGTGCAGCAGCCACACAGATGTGATAACAGCACTTGTGATGAATGGAAGGTGCCCAAAACATGGCTGAAAAAAGATATTAATTTTCAGTTTAAGTGTTATTCCCATTAACAAGAAAAATCAGATCATCAAACAGTTAGTGCCTGTCTCTCATATATCACTGCTGAGATTTAAGTATGCAAATAAAACTTACACCTTTGTAACAATTATCAAGCACACTAACTGAAAACACAATAACATGCATAAATGTATATATGTATGTATATATATGCATATAAAATATTGTTAGTTTCAAAGAGCAATTCTAAAAAATTGTATTGTTAATGTTCTTTAGGAATTGTGTCACTGTCTTTCTGATTGGTTCTTTTGTTTTGTTGTGATTTGTTTTGTTTTGTTGCTTAATTTTTTTTTTTCAGTTTTGCAGGGAGCTATTTATTGAAAGCTGTTTCCAGGGATTCAGTATTTTTTGAAAATATCAAATTACAATACTTTCTGGAGATAACTAATTTCTGAAAATGCTGACCATGGCTGATAAAACAGAGTAGTGCAGTAAAATGTTCTAGCATAGTGTAGGCTTTCAAAAATGTGGACAGAGGTTCATGAACTATTTGAGAAGAGGACAAAAAGCTTTAACAATGAATTAAATAAAAATTTTGCTCTGTCAGCTATTGATAAACAGACATGCTTGAAATGTTTTGCTGAATGTTTTTGAATGTTTGTTCACAAAAATCTGAGAATAAAATCAGTTTTCCACTGGCTGAGTAGATTTGCAGAGTTTAGGAATAAATTAAAGCATGCCATAATCACTCCTCCCTTATCCCTCTGTGTTTCAGGTGAAAGTTCTTACATGTCCTTTTTCCTACCTAACTTTTAACTTGATATTTCTACTATCCATATCTTTCCATTCAGTACTGATACTTTTGCTTCTTTCACCTACATCACCCTACCACAGATCACACTTCTATCTCTGACACTCCATTTCTCTTTCACAGATTCCCATTATATCGAGCCAGTTCCTTTCCCAGGCTCTTCATCCTGCTAATAACCTTCCTTTTCCTCTCAAAGATATTATCTTTTTAATCCTTCTCTCTAGAATTCCTTCCTATGTCTCCTGAATTTATGCTTCTGGACAAAAAGAAATTGATTAATTAAGGTAAAAGTTTTTAAATCAAAGAACTTTAATGTGTATCTAAATGCATATTTTAAAAACTATACTTGTGCACTAGGCAGATTAAAGAGAGCCATAAATCTGTACATGTTCCTGTGAAATCACTCTATTGTTTCAGTTAATCTCTCTTTAATATCCTCAGAAGCAGTAATGCTTCAAAATAAAACTCCACTATATATCATAGTATATTGGGGGGATTTTACCTCTTAAGTGGGTATAATTTTTAGATGAATCAAAATACTTGTAAGGCTGATGCATCTGAACTGAAAAGGGAACAAAATTACAGATATGATGTAAAGCCAAATCTAAAAAGATCATATATGATCAGACTTGAGGGCATTTCACAACTTAAGCTTATTCTGAAGACAGTTGAAATTAATCTATAATAATTAATTATATTGCAGTTAAATCACTCAAATTTCAACTTTTTCAAAATCTTCATTGCATCATCCCCACTCAAAATATGTTTGCCACAGATCTTAGTGACAACTCACTTCTTTATGCAACATAAAAAATGAATGGGTGGGGTGTGCAAGTTGTGGGTTGGATCCTGATCTTTCCCTAAGAAAGTTTGCTGTTCATATAGAGAAATATGAGTCTAAATGTTAGCAGGCAGCTGTTCAGTCCAGCACGTTGCCTACATCACTGCTTCAGAGGAACATATAAAAACTTCATAGAAAATTAACATGCTTTAAACTTTCCTAGGAAAGAATATTATTAGGGGGTCTACAGCTTTTTTTCTTTTGCTAAAGTGAAAAGGAAAATAATGCTAGAAAATTTTGTGTAGTTTCTTGCAGTGAGTTTTATCACACAGATTATTTCTCTACAAAATGGCTGTTCAGCAATGCCAAGTGATATTAAACACCTTTTTATTTAATATCATCTTATGTCTCAGATGACAAATTATTCTTAATGTGTGAACTTTTAGAAAGCTGGACTTGTTGAAATGAGAGTATTTTTTCTTTAAGCTACACAAAAATGTCACTTCCCTCCTCTCAGCATGCTGGACAGTTGCAATGTAAGGTGGAAATTAGATCTGGGCCATAAGAACAATTCTGTATCTACAAGATTCTCAAAAACTGAAATGTGTGGCAAGTACCTTGATGACAGGCAGCATGAAAGAGTGGAGGTCTTTGAACAAAAATGTTATCTGAAAAAGGTAAAACTTAAAAAAAGGCAGCCTAAATTTAAATACAAGTGAGTTGCAATAGTTTGTTTTCCTAATAAATAAAGAGGTTTTGCTTGGGTTTTTTTTTTAAACCGAATAGATTTTTAAATGAGATTCCTAAACAATCTCTGTGACTCACTCTTTGGGAAAAAATAACACATATAAAGGTCAATGGCAAAGTTCAATTCACTTTAATAGGTTAAGAATTAAGTTCTTTCAGAACTGACATTTCTCTGACAGTATCCTCTGTCTTGGAATATATCTATGAAATGAGGCTGAGGTATAATTACCAATTTTTAGTGTATTAAGAAGAACAGATCTTAATACATCTTCAAAATCTTAAACATCCTAATCATTCAATATTAGAATATTCTTTTCCAACATAATTTCATTACAGTTTTTAATCCTGAAAATTCTCTGCATTGTCTGTTGGCACCTAAAGAAAGACATTTTTCCACCTAACTTTCCAGCTCTTCAACCTATCTCCAAGAAACTGCACTGCACTGCAGTCAAAAAATGAGATGCACCATAATCAATTGAAAATAAGTCCCTGCTGCAATAGTACACCAAAACTTTATGTGTGGTTTTATTACAACAAAGAAAATTCTCTTTTAGCTATTACTGAATGCAAATATTTTGTACAACTTTCCAGTGCTCACTACATAGAAATCATGCTATGTGAGAATATAAGTAAATCATGCTATTTACTGGAACTTTTAGAAGTCCCAGCTGGTCAATCAGAGAAAAATGCTATCAATCTTTCAGCATTTTTTTTTTTTTAATTAAAGCCAGAATCACTAACTTAAAACATGCTAAGAAGCCATCCAGAATGTGCAGTAAGAAAAAAATTAGATGCTATTTTCTCTACGATTTTTTTCCTAGCCATGTTTTCAGAGATTGTTTTATCTGGATATTCCCAAGAAAAGCCCTTCCTATCACTATGAAACTGACTCAACTATAAATCTAGAAACTGGTTCCTCTGATTTTTTACCTTTTTTTTCCCATTACCTTATAGAAAAAGGAAATCTGCTACCCCATTTTGTACCTGGATATTCCTTTCTATGCAGAGATGAAGCCTTGCCCTGATCAAGATGAGCAATGGTCGATACATAAGAAATCACAAGTGACCTCTCAGCCACACTGTCAAAGACCACGCAAAGATAACATTTCAAGTGGCATTCATCTGCCATGTATTTGTCACTCCAACTGATGCAGGTACCATGACAGATGCACTTTTTCAGCTCTGACTTACATTTCAGTTCAGCTCTGAAGTACACAACTGCTTTAATTTAAAAGCATGCATAAATTTGTCTTTATAAGCTGAAAAATGTGGAAGGGTGGATAAGAGCATCAGACTGACACCTCTTTATAATGCAATTAAAGTACTGAAGTTCACCATTCTTGAAGTGAAACATTAATCCATCCATTTCCTCCCCCTGCATTTTTTTAACCTATATAGATAGAATTTAAAGAGTGAGCTATTACTAAGATCATGAAATATGTTACCATGATCATATAGAATAAGAGAAATGCTCTTGTCATGTCATTTTCTGACTGCAAACTCAGTTTAGCTTTTTTCGGGATCACAAGGTGCTGCTGCTTTTGCTGGGTCTGCAGCTGAGCATTGCTATTACCATCTGAGTTGTGTTTCTGGGAACTAGGATTAATTCAAGTCATTTTTTCCACTGGTTGGAAAGTTTTTTACTCCACAGTGTCCATCTCTTGGAAAAGGCTAGAGTGCTTGAGTCATTATCCCTGGAGTTATTTAAAAGACATGCAGATGTGGCACTTGGGTCATGGTTTAGTGTTGGACTTGGAAGTGCTGGGTTAATTGTTGGACTCCGTGATCTAAGAGGCTTTTCATAGATCACTCTCCGATTCTGTGACTCTCTACAGGTGAGTAAGCAGAAGAAACAAAAATATGCTTCACTTTCTGTAACTGGGCATTGGTGGCATCCTTTTCCCACTCATGCAAAGGATGGAGCCAACTGCAGCTCAGTACAAGTCTCAGCTGGAGACAACACGCTGGTTGATGGCATATCACCTTCCTTCAGCCCTGAAATCTCACAGACCCATGACTGCACTAAGCCAGCTGGCTACAAGAGGGAGAAGCCTTCAGGACCTTCCACACGCCAGTATATTGAGATAGAGTTGCCTCCTATAAGAACTTGTGCAAGGTGCTGCTTCAGTTTTCCCTGCAGGAGTGCATTCCCTGGCAGTGCTGAGCCCAGCCAGGCTCCACTCTCATATCCACCCACAACTCACACCATGCAACTTGCTCAGCGCAGCACAAACATCTCAATCAGTGTAGTAGCTGAACGGTCTAGTGAAAAAACCAAACCAAAAAACCAAAAACAAACAAACAAACCACAACAAAAACAAAAGCAAAAACAAAAACAAAAAATGAAAACAAAATTGAAAACAAAATTGAAAACAAAAATGAAAACAAAAATGAAAACAAAAATGAAAACAAAAAAAAAGCCCACCCAGGGGAAAAAAAACCACACCAAAAAAAACCTAAACAAACAAAAAATCCCCAAACAACATCAGAAAACCCAATCAACAAATAAATCTGCTTTGCTTCCAGCTTTTCTCTCCTTCCTTGGAAAGCATAATGAACTATTACTTTCTCTGTTTTTCTCCTCCCTCCAAGCTTTTGACAGACCACATGCCTTTGTTTTCACACCTACAGTTTACCCTTTAAAAGCACTCTTTACAGTGTCATGCTGTTTCCTGAGTTTTGTCCCTTGTCTCAGGGTATGCACTCTGCAGAGGCCAGGAGCTTGGAAAAAGCTGTGAATTCTTTTCCTAATGGGAAGTGCCAAAGCTGCTGTACGTACCCCTTTTCACATACAATGTTGGAGTTGGGATTCAGCCCTGACTGCCTTCTCAACCTAAAATATTAGCATTAGAACTGATGAACTACACAAACATATGCCGAGTTTGATGGAATATTCACACACTTCAGATTCAACTTGCTAAAATAAAAGGATCAGGGACAAGGCAACAGCCTGTTCTCATGAAATTATTCAAATCATCAAAACAACATTTATCAACAACAAAGGTACAACACCAATTTTCTGGACCCTGGACACATTTCTGATCTTCGTCCAAGGGACTGTAGCACTGAGGTGAGATCCAGCACAGCCTTGTCAAAGTGAAGAGCCCCAGGACAGTAATCTTTATCAGTAGTTATTCAGGAGGAGGTTTTTTTCTGATTGTGGGCATATTACCAGCACAAGTGCTGCAAATACAAAATGTTCTGCAAAAGGATCATGGGACAAACACCTTCCACAGAAGATGTCAGTCCCAAATTTCTTCTTCATCCAAGAACAGCTACACTAGAAAAATCCTACCCTTCCACTCAGTTCCTGCATGGGCTTCTGCCAATAGACTTGGTCCCAGTAAATAAACTCCACTCTCCTGTAAAAGTTTCTTCTCCTTCCTCCTTTCCAGGACACATGATGTAACACAAGTTCAGATTTTTTCATCTTAGAGTTGATGATGCAGGTGACTTGTCATGGGTGAATTTGGGATGAGACATAAAAGTGGTTTGTTCTTCCTGAGCAACATCTGGGAACAGAAGAGTGCATGTACTCCCTTATCTTTCCTCCCTTGCCTTTCCCTCAGCTCCTTGCACTGTAAGGCCAAAGCTCACACTCTGTGTATGAAGAGATTTGGATTGCATACTTTATCTTGCATTTTTATGTCCCAGGGAATCACAAAATTGTTTAAGTTGGAAAAAAAGTTCAGATCATTAAGCTCAACCATTAATCCAGCACTTCCAAGTCAACCACTAAACATTTGTTGTTGTATATACATAGTGTAAATGTGTGATGGCTTCCTGTTGAGAAAAAAACTGTTTGTATGAGAGCCTGACATGTCAAATGCTATACCTAAAGCAAAAGATTTGATGTTGTGTTATCACTACATAGCAGAGTCATTTATTGGGAGTACATCTATTTGCTGAAGAGCAGCTGCTTTTATTTTGCCAGTGTAGCACTGACAAAGTTGTTTCCTTTCTGAAGACTTGTCTCTTGTCATTCTGAGCAGTTTATGTTATCAACTGAAGATTTTCTGTATTTGCTAGACTTTGCTCAGTCTCCAGCTCAGCAGCTAATTCTGGTGCCTCTCCACAGAGCCACAGAATAGAGTCCTGGGTGAGCTTGGGTTGCCTGGGACATCTGGACATCATCTGGTTCCTCTCATCACTCAGAGGACACCTCAGATGAAGTAGCCAAGGGCATTCACGGGCTGTGACCTGCCTAGTTTGGCATTCTCCTGAAATGAAGAGTCCAGCAGTCAGACTCACTCATGGGCAAGAAAGTCTCATCACAAATACTAGGTCAGAATTTTCCACTATAGTTTTTTCATAATCTTTTCTGAAGTGTTCTGAATAATTATTGGGGTTTCCTTTTAGACAACTACTCACTTATTCTGCACATGAGGAGAGTAAATAATTCTAAAAATTTATATATACACATCAAACATTTTATACGTATTCATAAATCTATTATATTTATTAGCATGGAAAATTGCTTTGAATTGCCCTTTGATTTACATTATTTTTTTAATTGCAATTCTTTTAAAGTAGCTTTCAGAGATGGTCAGTTAGAAAAAATAGCAAGAAAACAAGCTACCAGATAGCACAGCAATGAGAACATAAATTGTAATATTAACTTTCAATTAATATTTGAATTTATTATGATATCTATTTTTCTGACTACCAAAACAAGTACCAGTTATAAGCTCAAATTCCAGTCACAAATAATTGTACATGAACAGATATAGATGTCCTTAAGGAAAAAAAATCAAGCATACAACAATTGTATGAGTAACTAAGGAAAAAAAAAAGATTGGAAAACACATAACATATACACATGCTGTTAAATGTATGTACTTTTCATTCAATAAAGAACTTGAAATTGTTTTTTTAAATTAAAAATAAAAACACTTTTACAAATAGTATTTACTTTATGTATACTGCATGTATTTTGTGTAACATATGTTTAAAATAATATGTGTATATGATATATATGTGCAAAGGAATAGCATATATCTTATATTTATGCTATGGATATGATACAACATCTCTGTTTATACAAACACATCTATTTTCTGTGTTTATGTTTAAATATGAGTCCTATAAAGTACAAATTTTTACTTTTAAAATTTTTAAAATAGTCATGTGGTTAGAAAGATTCAAGACACTATCATACATTTTTATTGACAAACTCTTGAAAGAAATTTATTTCTGGTTAATCAGGGTTACCTGTAAAATTGAAATGAAAGTGTCTTTAAAGTCTATCAGATAATTATTATTACAGCAATTTCTAAAGCACTCTCATATCCACATAGGACTGGAGACACAGATATTGTCTTCAATATAAAATACATACATATTTTCAAATAATAATCTAGGTTATTATGTGATATGTTCTCCAAGCAGTCACTGTGCCTCAAACAATTTAGGGCATGTAGTTGAACTTCTTCAAATTCTTGGTTCACATGAAGCAATTAAAGAAATTATTAATAGAGAAAATTTGAGGAGATTATTTTTTTTCTACAATATAACTATTCAGAATGTGGCAGAAAAAACATAACACAACATAATTCACATACGCCACACAACATAATTTTGAGATCAGCTGCCTGCAACACAAAAAAAGTCAGCTAAACTTCACAGTGAAATTTGCTTCGACTTTGTTTTTTATTTGGACTCTGCAATTCAGAAAAAAGAAATTTAAATTACAATAGCTAAATCTCTGTCCTTCATAATAAGATCAGGGAAAAGATACAAGTTTTTCAAGAAATTAAGGCAAAGAATCATTTAACAGGAGGTGCATATAGTTATGAAAAATTTAACCAATTCAGGATTGCAAGACAATGTCCAGGGAGAGAGAACATGGGCTACACAGCAGTTTCACAATATGTGCAATTTTACTGAGCCATTAATAATATTTACCTTCTCTATTTTTGCTGCTTCAGCCACATTTTTCATCATTACCACCACTTCTTCACTTCTTCACTTTACAGAGAGAATGTGGATGCAACAGGTGAGAATCAGTGGAATAGAAAGGTTTTTATGCTAACTGGTCTAAAATTAAATATGTAAATCACCATGACTTCTGTTCCTTCAAGGATAAAGCAGAACATGTTACCTGTTTTCCAATTTTTATGCCAGTAAGCTACTATTTTCCTTCAGTTAATTTATTATTTGTTCCTTGATTATGATCCTTTGAGAAAGGGTCTGAAATGGTGTGAAACAAATGGATTAACTTGAAAAGAAAGATGCATTCTGCTTTGAAGAAGAAAAAGTCAGAAAGTTAAAAACAAAAAACTGTGTTGAGCAAGCTCTACAATAACTTCACATTCCAGCATAGGCATCTGGGTACATCTATAGAATAAACTCACTGCTTAAATTTATCCTGCCCACACTTCCCACTCTCCCTTGCCTTCTGTTTGGTTTTGACATAGATGATAAAAGCTTCTACACTCGTGACTGTACCACTGCTGGAGACTTGGATTTGGAATTTCCCCTTGGTGCCTTGTTTTTCACTATTTTCCACACTGCATTCTTAGACTTATCCAAAAGCTGTGAGTTAGGAAGCTAACTTGTAAGGTTTATTGGACATCTTTCTCCCATCCTTCTCTCCTCCCTTCCCCATACCCACTCTCACACCTGAGTAGGAATATAATGGGATGAGCTTTATCCTTTATAACGGGATGAGCTTCTATCTCCCACATGTAAAACTGGTGGCTTGGAATGTCCTTTGCTAGATTGTCATGGATGTGCAACTCTCTTCCTTTTTCTTCAGGTTCTTCACCCCTTTAATACCTTTTAGCTGAGGCTTCTGAGCATCCCATGGTATCCTTCTCCAGATATTTCTGTTGTTGAGAGCAGGACTCTCTGCTCTCTGCTTACAAGGCAGTACTTCCCAACGAGCCTGCAACTGGCCAATGCCCATTGCTGTTACCAGAGCATTGTATAAAGCCACTCAGCTCAGAAGTTTAGGGTCACCTTAAACTGGGAACTGCAAAGGTAGTTCTGCTAAGATATTTTTAAATCCTTGCTAAACTTTCGAGCTTTTGTTCAGTTTCTTGAGCCTGCCCACACAGTGACAGTGTGTTGAAAATAAAGCCATTAACAGAACTGCAAACAATTTAAAAGTCAAAGAAAGTACCTTGAATAAAACTCACTCTTATTTTGTGGCACTTCAGGATTTAACCAACAATATTTTCTGACTTAGTAAAATCAGCAGAAAATAAACCCATCAGGGTTAGCTGCTGTGAAAAAAGCTATTAACCTATGCTTAAATGCACACTGTTTTAGGTTTCAAAGTAGTAAATAGGAGTTACAAGTGATTGCTATGAGTAGTAAAGAGTGGAAGTTTAGCATTCTCTACATTTAGAACAAATAATTTCTGTTGTAAGTTAATTCAGCAGTTGTGGGAGCAGATACTGAGGCTTCAGTGGCATTGAAATTATTGAAACAGTCTATGAAATCTATATTTCATTTCTTTTGGAGCCAGAAAGAAAATGTTTGGGAATTGAATTCTTACATTTCAAAAAATATTTAATTTGATTTTGTACATGTCAGTTTTGGGTGCTGTAACTTTTTTTTGCCAGGATTTATGATTAAATGATCCTAAATCTTAGAGACATCAATAGCTGAAATATATTTCTCTGGACATGATACACATGAGCAATCCATGCAAACATTGGTGCCATAAACCAACACGTTCAGTGTTTCTTTTTTCCTTCTTTTTTTTTTTTCAACGAATCTGTGTCAACAGTTCTGGTCTATTAAGCCCTATCATTGCTATTTTCAGTTTGTGCTTTCACGACTACTAGGAAAGGGAGAATGTCAAGTACTTCCTTAACTGCAAGCTTTTACTACTCCAATTATTTAAATTGCTAAATTAAGTGTTAAATAAACTTACATCATTAATTCTTGGGATAAGCATATTGGTCAAACGATATTGGTTTTGTTTAGAGAGCTTGTCTGGAACGACACTGAATGTCTTGAAAAAAGCATGACTATTATAATTCTAGTGGGAAAAAATGCTAATAGGAAATAGTTAACCTGTACAGGCAAAGAAACCTAACGAAATTTTAGGAAAGTAGTGCTCTGCTCACCAGTACAAGCAGGAGACCATTTCATTGGCAAAGTTTGTCCTGAAGTGCCTATCCAGTTGAAATCAGAACTGTGAATTGCTTCACTGGAAATCATAGACATTGAGAAATCCTTATACACTCTGTGTACTAATTTATTTAACATATATTAATAACCTTGGCTCAAGCAATGCAGACTTCTTAAAGATGAAATTTAAATTAACTGAAAGCAGATCATTGAAACTAGAGTGATTATTCCAATTTAATGCTGTCATAGGTGCCATTCCCCAAATTTACTCTTTATGAGAGTGCCTAATGATGCAGGTGATATTTTATCACGAGTAGTTTTCAATTAGAGCCCTCAGGACCCCATGTACAAAAGTCATATAATATCATGGTTATTTTTTTTTCCCATTGTAATAGCATTGTTCTTTCTTCCGGACAGATTTTGATGAATTGAGAAGAACTTTTATCCAAAAGAGATTAAATGAAAGTACTTGGGTTTCTGAGGTGATTGTGATACATCCAGAACTTGGAAAACTGTTTATAGGAAGGAAAAGAAAATTTCGTCCTGGACCATAGTAGGTTCAAGAAACAAGAAGATTAAATGTGTTGCCAGGCATTATTGCAGTGAGGAGAAAATCAGAAAACACACGGATTCCTTCTGAAGCAATTAGCCTGCCAAATGATCAATTTTTTCTCAGAAAATTCCAATGTCTTCTAACTCCAGGTGAGATAGAAATAATAGAAGATATTCATGCAGTGTTTTCAGTTTATTTTAAAATAAAAAGACAAAACCAAAAACAAACAAAAAAAATAAAATTGTTGATTTTTAATTATTTTTTTTAAATCCACTACAGTTTATAAATCTGAACATTTCCCCTTATTCTCTTAGTACACAGATGATACAGATAAACATATCAGTAAATCTTTTCTCAGTGACAGTGTGAACTGAGAATCACTTGCATGATGGGTATATTTTCTTGTAGGTGAAAAGGGCAGATTGACTAATTTCATCATCATGTCACATGACAGTGCTTCAGTACTTGAGATCCTATGAGTAACTGCCTGTCCAGAATGCAGACAACCAAAAACAATGGTTTAACCTCCCTTACTGAATTTTAGGGGGTGATTAACTCAGGTAATTTCCCTGTGGAATGGTGTTGCACCATTCCTGGAGATTTCAAAGAGAATATGTACTTCATTATGTGATTTCTTTTTTAATCTACAACAGAATTTGAAAATGGATGCATTTAGATGAACAATTCAGAAGTTTGTTTTTAACTTTCATGTTAGTATTCTGCCCCAAGGGCAGGATATACACTGTATTTTTTTTAACATGATACTAATATGAGGGAGTTTTTTTCCAAGTAATTCAACAGTTTGGACTTAAGACTATGATTCAATAAAGCTCTAAAAATATTCCTGAACATATTTCATTAAATCATATGCATATTCAGTTATGCCTGTTAGTCCCTCTGTTAGACATGAATGAATATTTTTGATAGAAAAAAAATATCTTTAAGGCTAGAAAGATTTCTTTGGGAAAATAACATTTAGTCTGACAGCTAGGTTCTAAATCAGGAATGAGAAAAAATAATTTAGATTTAGAACACTGATCTCTTACAGTTGGCATTGTTTCTCTAGCGCACAGAAAGGACCTTGAGATGAATTATCTACTGCAAAATATCACAGTGGGTTTTTTGCTTCATTTGCTCCTTAAATTACTCAGTTTAAAGACAGTCTAACTGACCAGGTGGGGGTTTTATGTACCTAGATAGCTCCATATAGTATTCTTCTGTTATTTTGGTAGCTTGTCTTTAAAAGTTCTCTTTAAAATACTTATTCTTTAAAATTACTCAAATGTACTTATTTTGATTAACAGTTCAAACCCATGGATTCTCACCAGTAACCAAATTTTCATAACTGCCTTATCCCCTTATAGCATGAGTCACCAAATCATGTGCCATTCATGTGGAGTCCAAATTATTCTGTCAAGCATTGAAATTTGAAATTATTCAAATTCTTCCTAGGTGTTCCCTTAGTCTTTTTAATTTTTTAGTTATTGAGTAATTCTACATAAATTATTAATACAGTAATTTTCCTACAGAACTTCAGACAAAGGGCATACCAGAGAAGACAAAAAGAATATCTGGGTTTAGCATTGGCACTGACAATGGAAATCTTGCATAAAACACTGATGTAAATCATGTACAACATAGGTAAATGTCATGATCCAGAATCACTCTGGATGTGAAGGATTTCTTTGTCTTTGGAAAGCCTCACTTTCTTCAAAGTAATTCTGCCTTATAGTAGGACAAATATTTCATTTTGTGGTCAAATTCATCTCTGGGATGAAGGAGAGCAGGGAAAGAAAGAGAAAAATATTTTTTGTGTCCTTCATTCAATATTACTTGGTTGAATCTAGGGGTAGAGCACAATACTACTTGGAATGGCATGATATATTAATAAATTTATTAAGTAGCTTAGAATATGACATTATTAATTTTTTTTCCAAATGAATGAGGAGTTCTCAGCTGTAGAAAGAGATTCAGCAGTATAAACAGATTCCTCTTGCAATTCTTTGGTTCTACCTGGAAAAGAAATGTAGCAATCTCCTGGGATTTTCTTTGGATTTAAAGAAAGACCTAAGGTTTCCTTTGAAGGGGAATTCCTGGAGACTGGCTGGTATTTAGAGAATTTCAGAGTGCAGGGTTTAAACTGACAGAGACAATCTTGTAAGAAGGGGAGACATTAAATGTCTTCCTTTCCCTGCATAGATCATAGTCCAATAGATGAGTAATTTAATGTTTTCCATTTAGATATTTCATATATTGCATTTGTACTTAATCTGGCAAGTTTAGTCTTCCAGTTCTATCTGTAAAGCATTTCCTTCGATACCATACATGTTTAAGTTCTGTATTTTAATTGTATTAGCTTTTATTCTAGTGGTACTTGATTTAAGGATCCCTCTAAGATATGAGTAAAAAATACTGTTGTATTTCTCTTGATGACTATCTATATCCCCAGTGTATCTAAACAGTAAAATAGTGTCTATATTTTTCTGAGAATGATTAAAGAACAGATTCTGACAATGTTTAATCGTTTCATAAAAATATTATACATTACATGTTTGGAATACTGATATGTGCAGAACTTCTTATGATCTTCAAGAAATGCAGGACAAGATATATAATCTTTTTACTGTCTGTGAAATATCTGTCTTATAAGAGTGCCTCTAAGCAAGTAATTCACACTTTGCCAGAAATAATCCCATGTGCCCTCCATAAGGCAGTAAATATTTACTCTTGTCTTTAGGCTCTAAATTGCATGGGTTAAGCTGGAATGGGTGACTCATGGAGGAACAAAAATAGTGAAGCAACAGAAGGAAATGGTGCAGTCAAGATACTCACAAGTGCTTGAAGAAAATGGGGGGTACCAAAATTATTAAGTTAGCTGTGAAAAAAATCAAGCTTGTGACTGTCCAAGCTAAAACTCTCTGGAGAACTACATCAGGATCTCATGATGCAGAATAAAAATTGCAAATAGGTTTCGTATCCACATGAGAAAAATAAAATGTGGTAGCATATACAACATCTTTAGAGAATATTATGGTTCAGAATTAGCTGCCACTGCTTAAGAGATAGTTATCATTGTAGTTATTACCTCAGTCTTCACAGAATGTTCAAATAATTGCAGAGAAAAGAACAGAAAATATGGTATCCCACTATGTAAACGCATTGCTACCACCACTTGTGTACTGCTTGCACTTCTGAATTACCTATTTTCCCCTTTGACCAGGGCTACAGAGAAGATAACAAGGAGGGTCAGATTTATACAGTGCTTTCTGCAGAAGACAAGAAACCAATTGCAGTGCTTCTCTTCAAAAAGCTGAAAACAGATGGCTATAATAAAATCATGAATATAGAGAAAGTGTGTAAGGAATGATTTTTCATTTTCTGCTTAAAACTACTGCAGTCACACCAAAAGGATGACTGAGTTTTATTCTTCTTCTTTTCTTAAACGCTGGCAGCACCACCATGTGCTATCTAGACCTCTGATGTGAGAATCAAGATACTTTTCCTCAGCTGCAATCTTTAAGGATAAACATCTTCCAGCATGGACTCCAAGAGCCATGTTCTCTCAGGGAATATCCACCCACAGTGGGGTTCTCCAGGCACTGCAGTGTGGATACCCAGGCCATCATGGAGCCTCTCCAGGAGCTGCAGAACACCACCTGCCCTACCAGAGACCCTGCAGGAGCCAGAGGGACATCTCTGCTGAGGCACCCAGACCACCACCTCCCCTCCTCCTGCTCTCCCCTCAGCTTTCAAAGGGCCATTTATCACACTTTTTCCCTTACTACTCATTGTCTCTGACCACACAGAGCACACCTGCAGCCCTCTTCTGCTACCAAAACCTTGACATCTGCACTCAATAAAATTATTTGCTTTCCAAGTATGTGAGGTCAGAACTGCTTAAAAACATACTTTACATCCTTTGCACTGAAAGGATGTAAATGTGACTGAAAAGTTCATCTCTCACAAGTTTGAAATAATGTGAGTCAATATAGAAAACTCCTAGCTTGCTTTTTTAAAGCCATGAGTAATCCCTGCCTGCTAAAAAATACTAATTATCATTTCATAGTAATTTCCTTCCTTTTGCTGTACCCACCTTCTTTGACTGCATTTTTTGTTTTGGTTTGGTTTTGGGTTTTTTTTTTAATTTTTTCAGCAAAAAACGTCTGGCTTTTTGTCAACATGGAACATTCTTTTCAAATATTCCCTCCCATTAGTATGATGAAGTCAAATCTCATGTTTTATTGAGCAATTATGTCATGGAGTAATAATGGCACTGAATTAAGTAGCTAAAAGATATTCAGATATAATTTTTCAACCATTCTTCTCAGTATTGATGACATCATATTCTTTACCTGACATTGTAAAATACATTAAATTTTTACAATTTTTTAAATTTTAAAAATGACAGAGTGCTGGCTTATGCTGAATTCATGATGCTTTTTCTACAGACTTCACTTAAGCCACAATTTTCATCTATGAAAATGGAACTCAATTTTTTCTTAATTTAGAAAAAAATATAAAAAGGCATATTCACACAGAAGACTTCACTGGCCCTTTTTCTCTTCAATGTCTCCTTCATTCTTTCAGAGCAGATATGTCTGAAGACTGTCTAAATACTCAAGAATTTGTCACAAGTAAGAAGAAAATCTAAGTCCTTTCACTGATTATAAATGTCAGTGATATGAAGATCATAGTGGCCTATAATTCATATAAAGTCTCTGATTATTTCAAAGTAATAAGCCAATTAATACACTCAGATTATTAATGAATAATGTATTAGAAAAAAAGAGAAAGCATTGCTGTCTTTGAAGAGCTTGCTTGCTGCAGTCAAAGATGTTTTTTAAAGATCATTCACCAAACATCAGTAATCTTTTAGATCAAATACCACCATCAGTTACATGAAGCTCTCCAGTAACAGCCACAGCTAGTAAATTACAATAAAGAACAGCCTAATCAAGATCTGTTTGAGGGAAAGTCAACATCTTCTTGATGTTGTGCAACACTGAATTAAAGCAAAAGCCTAGCTGAAAATATAAATTTGGACTCCAACACTGGTGTAAAATCAGAAGACTTTTTTAATTGTACTTTTTGTGTTTTCCTTCTCAGAGGCTTAGGTGGCTGTTGGATGATCAGGGACAGCCCAGTGCAGAGTTTTTCTTGCATTTTGCCAGTACTAAGGTAGCCTTATATTTACTCTGTCTGAGGAAAGAGCAACCTGAAAAATACATGCTGTGATTTCTTGTTTTACAGTAATGTGTAACACGTCCCCTTTGTTTTTTCTAGTTTCTTTTATTGACAGTTTTAATTTCAGCACATTTCCTGCTCAAATTAAAGTAATATTTTATATTCTTTCTGTGCTACAGCTGAGACAATTTAGAGGTGCAAAACAAACATCTGGTAAGCAAAGAGAAGAGAAACTTAGAAACTTGTAATTCCCCTACATTGCAAAAAAAAGTAACATGCACAGAAGATACTGAGTAAGGACACAGATTTTCTATCTGAAAAGAACATATAAGATAACAGCTTTTATTCATCTCAGAGATGCCAACATTTCTTACATAGGAAGGACTGACTTTTTCCTAAGTGATCATGCTTGATTTTTCCAACTTTTCCTCAAAGAGATAACAATGAATATTTGTCTCTTTTTCACTGCTATAAATTTGTCTCTCTTCCATAATTTTGGGAAGAAAAGGTTTTGAGAGTCTTGTACTTGGTTCATCCTCAAGTTTTGTGAAAGTTCTACTATTTTCTGTTACTTTTACGGAAGTTTAACAAAGGTGCAGCTATGAACTATATAACTACAAGCACCAATCCTCTCTAACTTTTATTTCAACTCAGAGCTCTGTATCAGTTCAGAAAAATCACCAATGATTGATTTTTTTCTAAGATTTGTCATTGATTCAGTGAAATCATAGACTGTTTATTCATTTAACAGATGGAGTTTCCCACCAGAGCTGGAACATCCAAATTTTTCTGAATCAATATCTTCTTCTCAAATGTAAAGACTGAAAACACAGGGTAATGCAAGCTGGAAGGAGCTTCAGGTCATATATTCTTCAACCCTCTGCTCATTAAATCATAGAGTGAGGTTGAAAAACTAAATATTTGTGGGGAAGCCATGTGAAGAATGGCTGAGGTCACTTGACTTGTCCAGTCTGAAGAAGAGACAGAGGGAAGATGCCATAGCAGTTTACAGCTCCCTCACCAGGGGAAGTAGAAGGGCAAGAACTTTTCTTTTCTTTCTAGTGACCCGTGACAAAATGCAAGAAAGTGGCCTGGAGTTGTGTCAGGGGAGGATTAGGTTGGACATTAGAGGGTGATTGGGAGCCTGTTCCCAGGGAAGATGTCACAGCACAAAGCCTTATCGAGTTCAAAAAGCATTTGGACAACACTCTCAGGCACATGGTGTGATTCTTAGGGTGACCTGCACAGAGCCAGGAGTTGGACTTTTATGATCCTTGGTGCCTTCCTCAGGATATTCCATGATTCCATAATTAAACTTCCTGTATTCTGAGGGCTCTCTGAGCTAAATCCTGTGTTTTGGTTTTTAGTGTTGCTCTTTGAATTTTGAGAGTCCCATACCCATTCCAGGAAAATTCAAAAGTTGAAGTTGTTTAATTTCTTTTCTTCAAAATTGTCGAAACTGCTACCATGTTTAGTGGCAATCTTTTTAAGTGTAGGATCAACTGCTTATTTCTTGCTATAGAAAAACAAAATAAGCTCAAAAATTGCTGTCTTTTGGGAACTATCTCAAGTACCTAGGTTTTTTTGTTTGATGAAACCTGATGCCTATTCACTAGATGGGAAACGAAAATGCTACTAAACACTGCTTACATGCCCACTGCTCTCCAATGAAGTTTCTGTTCTCCAATGAGAAGTCTTCAACCTGGCAAATTTTAAAGTTCCTTTGGATAAAGGAAGAACTTGGTTTGAACTACAAAGTTCCTTTAAATTTCTACAGATATTATGAAAAATGTACTTAGCAAAAAACCCCGAAATTGCACACATTAAAAATAATTGAGATTGGAGTAACACAGAAAGTAATTTCTTTCGCTACTGTGCACATATCTGCACAAATGCCTTCCTAAAGCAGAGTCAAACATTTCAGAGACTAATGAAAACCAAAATTAATTTAGATGTATATACATAATATTGTGGAACTGAAATTATTATCTTTTTCAAATATTCATTTCATAATTATCATAGTAATGAAGTAAGAAGATTCTCATTTACTAATATATTCTATAGTCTTCAAATGTTTGATGGAGAGCTGCTGAGTAATTTCCAGAGCTTCTAGGACTCTTTTTCACAGGTTTGCTCCTTTCAAATAGACTATAAAATAAACTCGGCCCTATTTTGAATTTCTTTCTCTCCCTTCCCTCTTCATTCATTCTAAAGTCCAGCAGGATCACTGGGAGCTTCTGGGGAAAAGAAAAAGAAAAGGCTAAATTTTATCATAGTGCCTAGACTACAAAAGAAGTTAAAAAACCTCCTCAAACTCTCATGAGAAAAGACAGTTCAAGCTACATTGTCAAGTTAAATATGGGAAAGCTTCCAGAGGGAACAGTGCAAGAACAGTGCGAGAATTTACTTAAAGCAAGGATTGAAAGCATAGAAGATTGAAAGCATAGAAGAGAAGATAATTAAAAATCTCAGATCTAACCTATTTCCATAACTCTTCTATTGTGTTCTCTGTGGAGCATCTCTGTAAAGGCTGAGATAAGCACTTGATGGATCTGTGGGTTTGACAGCAGAATGACAGCAAGGAAGAAAAAAGATTGATGAACTATGGGAATTTTTTTGTTGTTTTTGTAATAAAGTGCAGGATTGGTAAAGAGGGATTGTGGAAATGGAGCCTTGAGCTATGAGAATATTTGTGACCAAAGAGCGGACTTGCACATCACTGGGCTCCCTACAAATTTAGTCCCACTGAATCTCCCTGCAAAGCACATTGTTTTGCAGGGAGGGTATCTGGCAGCAGAGAACTTCTCAGAGCTCAGTTATGCACTGACATAGCAGTAATGTTGCAAACCAGTAAAGCTTTGCACTGCTACTCTCCTCTCAGGAAGCCAGAACCATTTCCACTTCTAATTCAGAAGGGAGTGAGAATGCTTCTCCATTCCACTGAAGTCTAACATTTCTAAGTGTGCTATAGAGAAGCAGTGATTTGGACATCGACTCAAAGATCAACCAGTTCTTCCATGATGACTGTTTCTGACTCCACCACATGACTTAAACTGTCATAAAATTATGTTCCCCTATAAATTACTGTCCAGCAAAATCCAGCAGTGCTCCAGTGGATGGCAAAGTCTAAGTTTTTTAAAGGTGTTTTGTTGCGTTTTCAAGTATTTTCAGTGAGCCACAAGGAACAGCAGTGTGTCTCTAACCCCATTCCATGTCTGTAATGTTCTTGCTCCCCAAAGGCTCCTTGCTTCTGTTCCAGCTATATATCTAGACCCATGTAAAGTCAGAGATGGAGAAAGGCTGACAGCAGGTCCTTGCCAAGGCAAGGGCCAGAGAGATTAAACATGTGGTGTAGTGATTATTAACAGAAAAATATTCTTTTCACAATGCAATAAAAGAGTAAGAAATATTTTGGCTTGAGTGAAAATACACTATTTCTCCCCACTCCACCCTGGACATTGCTGAAGTACCTGCTAGGTCTCCAGTGGTGCATATAACAGGAGTATGCTCCTACAGAACCAAGAGAAAATCCTTTTTTGGAATTTCAAATGGGAATATATTTGAAAGAATAGGTGTATCCTGGGTAATTTCTTCATTTATTCGTTTTTGGTTTTTTTTTTTTAAGTGTGAAAGGGAAATATATAGTGATAATTGTGTGAAATGTGTTCTAGTATTTCAATAAATACACAAAATTGAAAGTCTAAACAATTTTTGCTGACTTTTGCCTTGGAGATATTTTGAGTAACAACATTACATTATGAGTACATTAGACAAACATTTCCTGGCCAGTGGGTTTTGTCCTTGACCTTCATTCCACTAGCTTTCCTTCTCCTGAAACAGCACTAATCTATGTTTCTGTCAGAAGTTATTCAACCATGTTTCTCCAGGTGTTCCTACTGGGAAATTCTCCAGGCAGCAAGTCTTCTTCCAGCACAATCAGGCCAAAAATTCAATTTATTCCAGTCCCCAGGTTATCTTTCTGTGCTCCTAGGATTGGGGTTACATCATCTTCTTTGTCTTCAGTAGCATCTGTAAGGAGTAACAAAATGCTCTGCAGGACATTGCTGTTTTCCAGCATGAGAGTCCCATGTTCTTACAGGCTTTTTTAAGTTGTGGGCTTGCTAGGTTATAGAGAGTCTTGGGAGAAAATATTGTAGGGCTCAGGCAGAAAAGGAGGACTGAAGTTTGGAGGCTGTTGGTGCATTTTATTCTGTGAGCAAACCAGGTTTTCCTCTCCTACCTGATTTCTGCGTTTTTAATATGACTAGAAACTTTCTTCTCTAGCATGTGACTCATGCAATGCAGGTAACAGGTAGTAAGATACTCCAGGTAGTTCAGGTAGCTTTGTTCAGTATAATTACTAATGTCCCAGTTGAAGTTGGAAAATGCTAATCCCATAACTGAGGCTGTAAAATCACACAAAGGACACAGAGGAAGCAAATATGTGAAATAAATTATCAAATATAAAACAAAAAAAAAAGCTCAGAGGCAGATAATTTTATTAAATGAAGATACATTTCCTGGCTATTAAGAGATTTCTTTGGAATTTCTCAAAAATTTTACAGAATTACTGCAATAAAACTTGAAACTTCACTGGTGCAGAATGAGATATTTGGTCCTTCAATTTGTAGTAAATAAAAGTTTTCTTGTATGATGACATGCAGAAATAATTTGGGGGGTTTTATAAAATAGGAAAATGAGGAAGCATAATCAGCTGAAAGGATTGTCCAAATGAAATTGCATAAAGTGAAGGGTAGCATTCACTGAGATCTACACTTAAAGGATTTAGGCACAATCATTGATATTAAACTGTCTGTTTAAAAAAATGATTCATACAGTACTCTGTGGAGACAGTGTGGCAGGGGGTAGCCTTTCTGCAACTTTTCAATGACACAGGTAATTGGACAACTCTGGAGGCACTGATGTGTGGCTGACAGAGGGTTTACGTTTGAGAGACCTGTGATGTCTCCCTGAAATCAAGCTCTCACCAAACATCTAATGGTGTCAAACAAAACAATGCCCCTCAAAAGAGTTGCAAGTTGAGCATGTTCTTGGGGCTTGTACAACATACATGACTGATAGGACTGAAATGGCTTAAACAACAAAAAAAACCCCAAAAAAACCCCAAAATTAACCAACCAAACAAAAAAAAAGTAAAAAAAAATTGTCTCAGTGGTGTTCATTGTGCTATTTTTATTTAGCTGAACAGAGCCCTTGGTACCCACGGTTGTTACAAGGGGCCAGCTACTATAAAAAACTCAAGAAGCTCTTTGAAGCTGTCACACCCTCTAAGCTGAGGTGTTTCAAAACTGTTCAGAAAAAGGAAATATATGAGCTGTTTTCAAACCTTGTTCTAAACAGGCCAGAGCACAGAGATGTACTGAAAATGCTAGTGCTGGCAGGAGGCTCTGGCAGTGGCATCAAGCAGATTTGGCAGTACCTATTTTGATGATATTCATCCTTCTGCAGGCTTACTGTCCATATGAATATGTGTGAAGAAGCACCTCTTCAAGGAGTCACAACTCCCCAGAGTCTCCCACATTCCCTGAGTGTTCCCATCTGAACCCCTTCATGAAGGCAGAGAAGCAGCTTTCTTTCAGATAAGAGAGCAGAATATATTTGAAATCCTGGAAAGGGGGCTGTTTCAACCTGGTTCAGACACTATCCCAGCTGTCAAACCAAAACAAAGACAAAACAATGCAGGATTTCAAAGAGTTTTGATACTCATCCAGAAACCATGGCAGCTGGGTTATCAGTAAAACACAGCAACAGAATTACCTATTATAGTACTCAGCTGTACTTGATGTAAGGCCCTGAATATTTGTTATGAGACAAACCCAGGACGTTGCCAGTAGCAAATATCTGCTTTGAAGTTTCTGTAAAAATACTTGGTTTGACAATGGTTGGCAAGTGGCTGTCTTATCTCACAATACCTGCAGTTAAGGCTAAGAGGATTGCAGTTTTGGTGGCATAGTAGGTGTTTTTTTATCAGAAGGATGACTGTAGACTTCAGGAAACTCTGTTAATTCTAACATAAATAGCAGCAAAAATGCTGTAAAATCAAAAACATCTTAACACTTAAGTGGAAATGTTTGGGGCAAATTCATGTATAATCTATTCTTCCTTCACATCACAAAGTAGATAAGTGTACGACAAGAGTGAAAAGATTTAGTACATCAACCTATGAGAAAGGAAAATAAAGTATCTTCTGTGGTTTATTTTTTTTTCTTTTTTAAACTTCATAGCAAGAAATTAAGATTCATTAAGTGCCAGACATGCCAAATTTTTCAGAGACCTTACTTGCTTTTACCCAAACTTGCTTCTCCTGAATTAATGTGTCTTTATCAGAAAAAGAGGCACAAGATCTTCTATCGAATTAAGCTTTCCTAGTAAATTTTACAGCTCTGAAAGCCAATAAAGTCACCATGACACTACAGGCCATTTTCTGGGCACCCCTCGGGATTTCTCCCTGTAGCAGGTGATGTTGCAATAGATAGCTCTGTGTATTTCCATCATGGACACATTTTATCACTGTGGTATGTTGTAAGAAGGAGTCATTATAAGTGAAAAAACAGTTATGCTGGGAAAAACATAACATGTTCCACAGTCCAAACTGATTTATATGCAATATAGAAACTGCAATATTCAAAATCCATTATTTGAGAGTATTTACCATTCTGGTGAAATTCTTCATCCTGTCTTCCTGTATAACTGAATCTTTGCATTTCAAATTTATTGCAATGAATGGTTATAAAAAGTCTTTCTAGTGGGCAGAAATATTAATCATTCTTGCAAAACATGAAAGGAAGTTGGAATGAAACTGTGCCATTAATGAAGATGATTTTGAATTCAGTGCACCTGTAAAAACACCAACTGCATGGATTTTCATAACATACTGACCTCCAATTGTGGTTGTTTAGAAACCTGATCATTTGAATTTGCAACTGTTGCTGCATAGAATAGTTAATTTTAAGTACAATAATCAGAAGAATGCAATAAATACATATACATATGTTTAAAAATAAAAAATTAAATGCAAGTGTTTCTTCTTCTGCAGCGATGTGCTTTCCTCATTATAGCTGAATACAACAAAATTTGTGGAGAAAAGTTGTAACTTTTATTAGCTCAGCTGATATTACTGGGAAAGTATCTCTTATTATGTTATTAGACATACCAGTCTGAGACATCAGACACACCATGAGTTTTTAGAGGAGGGAAGTAGAACAGGAAACTGGAGTCATTAGACAAATGGCAGTTGCAAAAAAAAAAAAAAAATCTGAAGGCTGGTTTTCTGGAGGCACTTTCTTTATCAGAGTCTATATTTAATTAATTTCACCTTTCGAATATGAAAGTCATAAATGAACCATGGGGTAAAGAAGATGAGTACCATCTTGTCTGATGGCTGTGCATGATCCATTCCAAAGGGACTGGAAAAACCAATAAAGTCAAAAGCATGGAAAACATTTTAAGCCTGCTGAGCAGGAAGGTTAGCCATGAATTAATTTGTTACTTTATGTGGGGAATTCAGGAAGAGGTGAGTAATCCATCTGAACTGTGCCAAAATAAGTACAAAAGAAGGGTGAAGATAATAGTTTGACAAAGTCCTGTCAGACACTGCTCAATCTATCCTACGTCTTCCCTTCAGTTTAAATTTCTTGTAATTGAGTTTCAAAGGAAAAATAAGGAACAAGTTTCAATAGTGATGAAATATCATTTTTATTATTATTTTTCAGGAGTTTAACTACTTTTTACTTCTTAATGGCATATATAATAAAAAAACCTTTTTCGTTTTCTAATTGGTTTCAATATTTCATGGAAAAAATTTAAATGAAAATCAAACAACAAAGTAAAAGAACATTGCTGTTTATTTGCTCTAGATAATAAGGAAATTATTTCAGATTCTCATAACATGATTTTTTTTTGTTTGTGGTGGATACTTTACAAACATTCAAGCCAGCCAAATTTGTCACATGTTCTTTCTGAATGGATTTAGCAGGAAAGTACAATAAAAAGATAGTAAAAGCCTTTTCAGAAATTATTTAAAATTTTGAAATTTCATTCTGTTTATTATGCCATCCTTATTAGCTAAGCTATTTAGAACAGTTACTAACCTTTCACTGCATGTTAACACATGATTATGTACTAACTTACATCTTTATTCAGTTGTTATAGCTATTCAGAAGAGTTTAACAAAAATGGTAGAAAACCCCCAACCATTTTCAGAATTCTTTCATAGCAGAAAAAGAAATATTTTAAAGGAATTAATTTACCTCAGTAAAATATTTGTTCTCCTCCTTATTTTCATTGATTTTTTTTTAATTTGCTTAATTGCACTGCTCTGTGTAACAAGTTGACATGTCTCTAGCATTTGATTATTATCATTCACAAAAAAGCATTCCAACAACAGCCCATATTTCTTAAAGTGTCTAATTCAAATACTCTGATAGCCCCTCAGAAATCCAAATTAATCTGAATACAGCAGCTTTCTATATATACACAGTGAGAAATTTCATTTTAGAGAAAATAGTCTGTGATGGAATTCCAAGATAAAACGCAAACTTCAATTTTGACCACAGAACCAGCAACAACATCTTTTCAGGACATACTGATCATGTGTGGCCCTTTGTAATACCTATTAGAAAAACTGCATATCCTTAAAGCTGCCTTTTACCTTTAGATGTGTTTGAAGTCTCAGCAAGCTGTAATAAAGTCCTCTAAATTGTATATTTTAGGAATGCTGTTCAACCAAAGGACTTCTTTTAAGCATACTATAATAGCCTTCCTGAAAGCTTAGCTTTGAACACTTACAACAGAAAATTAGAAAGGCCTCTCTGTCAGGCGTTTGCCCAGGAGATTGTGCATACATTTCAGATGATTTTGCAGTCTAGCAGAGGATGCTGTAGCAGTCTCTGGTCTCCCGAAATTATTTTCTAGTTGTTTAGAAGTTCAAGCATCTGCACTGCCTGCCACCATTGCTCCCTTCCCAAGGTTCCCTGCACAGATTTTTAAAGAACAAATGGACAATTAAAAAAAAAACCCAAAAACAAAAAACCAACCAAAACAGCTGCCAAAAAACCCAATAATAATAAAAAAAATACATAAACTAAGAAAAGCAAATTCTTAGTCTCAGGTATATCAGTTCTTAAGAAGATACAAGGTTTCTGATGGACTGTTTCTGTAAGAAGAGGCACAGCTGCTGCATCTCCATACAGAAATTAATTCACTGGTTTAGCCTAAAAACAATATTTTGGTTTGATAGATCTCATTCTTCTTTGATCCCTAACATGCCCATTCCACAAAACAAAGCAATGCCTTATTCTAAAATACAGATTATGCCAAAATCTAAAGGTGCTGTGAAGATTAGAGCTGGGTCTGAAATAAATCACTCTGTCCATCTGGTGCGTTTTGTTTCACTCTTCGGCCCAGCACATTCTTCCTTCTCTGTTCTTACACAGCTTTGGAGGTTGCAGATTTATACCATGTTCACTGTCTAAAGTGTGATTAAAAAAGTTTGTGGCATACGCAGGGATGCTAAAAAATTATATAATATTAAGCATTTTACAGATGACAAATGCAGACTCTAGGAAACTAAGAATGAGAAATCATTTCTTCAAAGAAATTGTTCTCTTATCATATAACCTATAATCTTCAAATTTTAATATACATATAATCTACAGGCCTATAAAAATATTGTAATATTTTTGCTGATATAAATGCCATCTTTGCAGGTTAGAGATATTAAAAAAGATTTTAACATCAGAGTGTTTATTCAAATAGGATGAAACCCATTAGTGAAAAGTATGTTACAGTACTGGTTTTGCTATTTACTGTAAACAATCTAATATTAAAATGCTAAAATTGAGATTATCATAGGAATCTTTTTTTCAAGTTACTGATATCACTTATTCCTTTTAATATTATATGTTATGTATGGAATTTTTTATCCAAGACTGCAGGTAATAGAGAAACACTAAACAGAAAGATTAGAGATCTTTTAGTCTTCGTTAATTGATGAGTTGTGTCTACCTTTGGTGGATCATAAATACCTTTATTTTCCTAACTGACTGCAAGACTATTTCAGGTGAGCAATGAAATTTCCTGATTTCAAATTATTCTTACAAAATCGACAATCTAAAACTCTGGAATGAGAGTCCAGAAATAAAAAAGGCTTGTTTTTTGTCTTGAATGAAAGCTTAAGAAACTTTGCTGAGAGAAAACTTGTTCATCTTGATGCCAGTCCATATTTCAACCTGAAACATGGCCTGAATGCAAATTCAACATATGCCATGTGGACATTATGATATAGAGAAACTATGACAGAATTGAAGACACTTGCTAGTAGGAAAGGAATGAAATTTTGAGGAGATCTCTTGCTTTAGGGTACTGCATTAGTCTCAAATGCATTATGCCAAATGATAAACTAATTGATTTCTAGGGGATTAGAGCTCTGCACATTGTTCATATTTGAATTTGAAAGATACAGCAGTGGGTAAAGGGAGATACATTGCCAACTAGGTCATATTTGTTAAGTGCATAATCAAGTGCTTTACATTAAACAATAAATAATCTACTCATGCATTGGAAGTTAAGAGGAAACAAATTAAAAATATGGCAAAACTGAAAACCAAGCAAACAAAACAAAGCAGATCACTTGGAAAAAAAAGAAAAAAACAACAAGGAATGTGTTACTTGGGAAACTGTATTTTGACTAGGGTAGGAATGTCAAAACCTTAGCTGACCTGATGACAAAAACTCAAACCCTACAAATCCATTGTTGACATACTGCACAACAGTTCTGCGCACTTGAAGTCAGCATATGTCAGTGCTGAGCTAACAGAAGTGCCTTCACTGTCATCCCTCCTCACTTCCCTTTCATTTCCTTCCAACAGTGCACCTTGCCCCTCTTTAGGTGGCAGAGGGAGTGCATGAGCAGCAACATGCACCAGGGAATCCCTCTGCTCCTGCTGCAGCTCTGCTCTTCCACAGCACAGAGTCCCACTCTCCAGGTCAGACAGAGACAAGAAGTTCATGCTCATGAAATCTAAACCCCTGCATTACTGTATTTACTTGTTAAACTCTTTACTTTGAGACAGACCCTTAGCCCTGTTCCCTAGTCCCAATCACATTCGGCAATTGATTCAGTGAGAGATTTAAATTAGTGCTTGCCATGGGCCTTCCTGTGATATTACTTGGGCCTAAAATATTTCTTTTCATAAACTGATTTGCTATAGAGCAAGAATAGTAGTGGTCACTTGGTTTTATCATCACTTGAGCCGTTGGAAATTTTGCTTCCAATATAAATCCAAACCGTGAGGTCTGGGACATTTGCCATGCAATGAGCTAGACTAGGAACAATGTGAACTGTGCAGGGCTTGGAATTTGACCTGCAACATGATATTTCTAGGAAAAAAAACACAAACTACATTTTCTTCTGTTATCGCATTAACATTTTAAACCCAAATATATTATTTTCTATTTAAAAATAAATTTCTCTTTTATATTAAATAAATTTTGTGATCTCTGTGTGTGAGATCAATGTATTTATTAACCTTTGTTATTGATTGAAGAAATAGAAATGTAATTTTAAACTGTGCAAGAACTACAGTTCCCAATATATCTGCAGCAGAACCTGAGATAAATAAGGACATTTGCATATTTGTAACTCAAAATTTTTTTTTGGTAAACAGAATGAATGTGTCTGAGCTCCTCATCTGCCTCAAGTAAGATTATTTGTACCACATATGTTTAAATTAACCACAGAAGAAGGTTAATTCTGGTAGTATTCCTGAGTGATGACTTCCTTTCTTAAATTGTAATTAGAGAATGAGGCATTCAATTTAGTCATTTATTCATTAGTAGAGTATAATAGATAAATGAAAGACACAAATTAATGGCTTCGGTGTTATGTAAATAATGAAAAGTCTATTTTCCTATTGTAGTTATACTTTTGATGAGTAGACCAAGATACTTTTCATCACATGAATATTACATTGTGCTGCTCGACGGAAAGAATTAATCACATTTTTGTGGAAGAAGGCACTGTGTTTATTTCAATGAGATTGCAAAAGGTGATACGGAGATCTAGTTTTGTTTCACCTCAGTAGTGAATTTTCAGTGACAAATGTAGTGCAGAAAGCAAAGCTGGGTGCTGTGCCAGATTTGCAAGCGCTGCACAGAAGATTTGTTGTCCTGTTCCATCAGTTTTCACTCTGGGCAAAATTATTTTTGCCAAACACTGTATGTTATAGTTGAGTAGAAAAAAGGGGGACATTAAAGAGGAAAGTGTAAAGTGACTTGTTAGCTTTGTTGTAGAACTGTAGCAAGCCTGAGGGGCACAGCAGTCTCATTGAAATGAGTGAGTACAAAATTAAACAGGTTAGCAGGGAAATTATACTGGGTCTGTATTGTCATTTCCCGTTGGGGTGTTCTGAAAAGGGATCACAACACAAGGAAAGGACAAGGCACTTTTTTTACAGAACTCTTCTCACATCTTGATACTGTATTTTGCCTATTACAGTAGGATATGGCACAACCCATCCAAAAGAAATTAGGAACTTTAGCTAAGTCTCACAGTTTTTAATGCTGTTTCTTATCCCTGAGAAAACAGGGATAGCTACTCTGAGCACTGTAAAAGGAAGTCCCCATAATTCACATGGCTGCAGATGTGAACCTGGGTTTCTTTCAATTCTTGATATGTTCCAAACAGGGATGACTACCATTTCTGGGCCCTGATATAATACAACCATCCTTTTATTCTGTCACTAGTGACTCAGTTCATAAAATTGTTTATCAATAATGTTTCATTCCAGGAGCACTTCAGAATTTCCTGGGTTGCAAGAAAGAGAAAAATATTTTGAAAAAGTAAGCTCTACTATCTATTAACCCTTCTGTGTTCAACTTTCTCCTAATGTCCACAGATAATGCCAAACAGGTAAGTAATTTTCCACAGCATTTATTTTTGTGAAGCTCACCATTGACAAAAGTTGATTAGAGTTCACATATTTTTTCTTCTTCATTTTTCTGGTGGTTTTTTGTTGTTGTTGTTGTTGTTGTTGTTTGTTTTGTTTTGTTTTGTTTTGATGGGTTGGGTTTTGGGGTTTTTTTGTTGCCAAAATTAAGGAAACACCCTGTTTCCAAATAGTTGCGGGTGCAGAGGATATTCCCATTTCCCCACCCCACCCCATGACCACCTTCACACTCAAGCTCTGTGGTGTGTAAATATGAAACTTCTAGTTATTAGGAATTTCCTGGATGTTTCTCCTTGTTGCTTCTGAAGTAGCTGGGGAAGGCTCTGTTTTTTGGAAAAAAGTCAATGTGTGTTGTCCATGTTCCATCTCTTCTTGCCAGCTCAGCATGAGATATGAGATTTGCAATGCAATAAGGTACCTGTCGAGTTCAACCTGACCTCTTGCATTTGTATGAAGCTCATTTATCTGAAATACTCATTTCAAGAAACTTTTTGCTGGAGACAAATAGAAATTACATTGTCGAAATCTTGTTTTGCAGATGACTGTTAAAGATATTTTTGATCCAAATTTTCACTTTTAAAGCATTATCCTACTAATCCCTCTGATTTTTCAGTACTTTGGTGTTAACCTTTGCAAGTTGCTGAACCCTGCTAAATGATATATGTTCTACACAAATAAAATGACTAATGTATCATTTCCATGCCATTTCCATAATTTTTCCTGTACAGAGAGAGCTAAAAGCAGAAAAAAAACCCCTGAGGTAGCTCTGTAATGCCTGACTAAACCCCAGATTTTAAATTATCAATTTATATTATTTTCTTACAGCACAGTGAAAGCAGGAATAGCATTTATTTCATTCAGATTAATGTTAAGTTAGTTTGGATTTGCAATTAATTTCTTCTGGCTGCCCTTGCATACAGACAGACAAAACAGGAAAAAGAGCAATACCAACATGAAGAATGGGTTGATTTTAGCAAGGCACCTGGAAGGTTTCGTAGACAACAGATTCTCTCTTTTAGTCTAAATACTGGAAGTAACGAGGAGCAGAGGGAGATGAGAGGAGAGGATGAGTGAATAGTCACCTTCTGCCTCAGTCTGCAGACACCAATGGGTAGATTTCCATTTCTAACTACTCAGAATTTAAAACTGCCTACAACAATCTCAGTGAAGGTTAATTCTAGTTTCTGGGGCAGACACACTCACTTACCCACCTTAACACAGGAGGTGTGTCAGGGAAGAGCTGGGTGGTGGATTGATCCCAGACTGACCACTTTGTTGACATTCCCTTGGTTTGCTTTGTTAAAAGTGTCACTCAGGACTGGTTTTATAAAGAGCCTTTTCAGAGACATTCACTCTAGGTGTAAAGGTAAAATTTCTGTTGAGTTAAACTGGGTAAAGTCCAATTAAATGTTTTAGAGTTACCATAAAATACACATACTTGATCAATGGCTCCACAACAGATTGTTCTTTAGGCAGTCTGTGTCAGGAGACAGGTGGCAGAGAGAAAGCTGCACTTGAACAAATGAGTAATATTTACAGAATGGATCTGTTTCCTTGTTCTTGCTGAGTAACCATTTATAAAACTGAACCAAACTTTCATTTACTTTGCAGTTTTTACTGAGTCCTTGCTTAGGATAACCTTCATTATTCACTACAATTTAATAACTCAGAACAGGTCTGGAGGAAACACATCTGGACTGAGAAATTACTGACTGCATTTCTTCCTCTCTGGTAGGAGAATACATACTTTGATAACTAGCAAAACACTGTTACTCTGGAGTGACAGTTAAGAAAAGAATAACTGAAGTAGATCCAGAGAACATTTGCCAAAAAAAATCACATCCTTCCTGGTTTGTAAATTTTGAGCACCTTAAGTACTTGGGAGAACATTTTTAAGCTACAGCAGGCAACATTCCAGCTGCAAAATCAGAACTTTAAAGAGGTTTGATTAATTTGCCATTCAGGCTTGTACTATTATAATTATGTTTTCTCTTGGCTGTTTGATTAAAGAAATAAGTAAACCACTTCAGCATTAGAGGCATTAATATCAAACGTGCTGATCCTGGTGGGAACTTAATACTTCCTTCCACACAGACAATGATACAATCACTGAGTAGATGGGAAATGGCATCTTTGTCTCTGGGTGCCACACTGTAAGTAATGACAGCAAAAGCAAAGCTGTTATGCTATGGCAAGCTCACTGTGTAAAAGAGGCTGAGTCATCTCTGCAGACAGTCAGAAAGTAGAGGGTTTTTTCCATAAGGTTCTCTTGTTCTGAAAGGTTTGTGCCATGTATTTTTCATTGTAGAATAAAAAAAAAATTTTAAAAAAAAAGCTGAAAAAAAAATAAATCCAGACAAATAAGAAGATTTTAGCCAGTGCAGAGGTCTGTGACACCAATAAACTATAAATGGACTAATGAGGACATAATCAACATTAGCTACCTATAAAGTACAAAACTATTAAATGTTATCATTAACAGTAGTATGTATTTATAACACGGTGATGGCGTAACCAGACAAAACTTTGTTTAAATACTTGATTAATACAATCACCAAAGAGTCAAGCAAAGCTGGGTCTAGTTGCCTATAAAAGGCATCCTGACAACTAAAGCTGCTGGAGTGAGAACAAGACAAGCATAAGGGACATCCTTCCCAATACTCGAGGATGACTGGCAAGACAAAGAGAACAAGATAAAAGTTATGGGATAAAAAAGAACTCCCTTTCCTCTTGTGACAGGAGATCACTAACACAAGAACATTGAGCACAGGGGAGTAGAACTGGAGAACTGAAGAAACTGAAGGAAAACAAGCTCTTTTCAGTTGTGACTTCTCTTGTTGAGTAACTCCCAAGCCTGATCAACGGGACCTCTTCAACCAAAACCCACCAAGGACTCCACCCATTAGTAGTAACTATATAGCATGTGCTCTGTGGTATTATATACACAGCTAATTCAGAGTGGGATTCTCACAAGATGAAGAGCTTTGTGTATGTATTTGGGATGATGAATATTAAAATCTGACCATTAACACATCTGGTGCAATGAACAAACTCTAAAGCTGGCTTGATTTGCCACTTTTCTAAACAGTTACATCATGATGGTTCTCCAGCTGATATATATGTATATAATGTAATACTTACATACACATATGTTCAGTAGGGCAAAGGTATTGTGTAATTTTTCCATAATGAGATAATTTACACATAATATACAGAGGTGTGTGGTAGCATTTGGTATAAACGTAACATCATTGACTAAGAAGGACTTCCACATCCTTGCAAGCTAGGAGTAACAATTCCTTATTTTTAAATCCTAGGGAAGAATTTAAACAACAATTGTGTTATAGCTTCTAACCTGGAAAACATAACTGAATGGTATTAACCATTTTTCTTCTTAAAGAGCATTAAAAAAAGACCTAATTACCTCTGCCTATCCATTGTACCATGTTGGAAGCAACCTCTCTTCTCACCAAGAATTCAGAGCAGAGGTAACTTTGGAGCATTCTCTAATTTAATTTCATTTTTATTCAGGAACTGCTTCATGCAAATTGCAGTTGCAAGTTGCTTCATTACTAGATTAGAGATGCAGGCTCTCATGACCATTATTCTGTCTGATGCCATGAATCTTGAAAACTCCCTGTTCCCAGTAGTAGCACAGCTGCTGCTGTGAAGCAGCCTTAACATTCCAACCTCTCTAGAACCAGAGGAATTTGACTTTGGAAGTGTGAGCTCAAGCTTGTTCCAACTCAGGTGAGCATAAGCCCTTGGGCAAGTGCTATAGCCACAATGTTTGCTTTGCTGTGTTTTTTTCCACCAATTGAAAAAAGAGTTGTTATATTGACATATAGTGGGAAACCTGCTTGTGGGCTTGAGCAAAATCTGCTTTGGATCTACTCATGGTCCAAGGGTTTGATGGATCTCTATCTGCTTTACTGTGTGGCTGGGGAAAAAAAAAGAGGATGTGGCAAACCATTTTAAGTAGGTAGCTGGCAGAATGAGAAACATCAATAGAGCAAAAGGTCAAGGGAAACAGAAGCACCCCTGTGAAGTGGTGGTTTTGAGTATCACGTCTAAATTGAGGATTATACCTGGATTTCTTAGCTCACTCTAAGATTTTTTTTTAATTGTTCATGTTGTAGGAAAAAAAAGAAATGCATTTCTTTGCCACAGGGTAGGCTAGGATTTACATACAGTTTAATGAATTTTTGGTCTTCCAGACTGTTACACAAAATCTTAAGTGTTATTTACACTGAAAGAAAGTGGCACCTGAAAAGAATCAGCTTGAAGTGAAGGAGATTATTTATAGAGATATATTTATCTTTAAAGGTTGTTTTTTTTTTTTTAAAGTATGCAAGCTAGAAAAGCAGAATGATATGAAAACAACTCATTAGTCAAAGAGCTATCATAAAACTGAACCTCTGCCTCACACAGCTCTTAAATGAAACTGCATTCCCTAACTACTGTTTTCTAACATATACATAGATTTTATATGTATTTTAGTATAAATATTTAAACAACTTGATGGGTATCTCCATCTGTTTGAGGAATGCTAAGTTTTCTCTTTCTATTCTGGCACCAAAGATTGCCACAGAAATGTTTTTAAGCTGCATTGCAATTAAGCCTAAAAAAATTGTATCTTTTAGATTTAGGGCATGAAATATGTTACAAGAATTTAAGAGGTCAAAATAGATCTTAAAATTGCTCTGTACAGCACAGAGAGTTCCAAACTAGGGTCCAGGTTTGCACAATGATGGCACACCTCCCTGATCTATAATAAACTTGAAACAAGTGTAACACTAGCATCTTAGTTGCAGGTTTGGACATTTAAAACCAGAGCTTCACCTGTGGTTGTTGAAATTCTGGTGCCAAATCTTCAGAAGTCAGGGAGTTACATACCATATTTTCAGTATCCATGGAGTTGGGACCACGCTTCTGTATCTTAAGTCTTCACTTTCAATTCTACCTCAGAATGGTTTGGGTTGGAAGGATCTTAAAGAGCATCTAGTTCTAAACCCCTGCCATGGGCAGGAACACCTTCACTGGACCAGGTTGGTCAGAGACCCAACCAACCAGGCCTTGATCACTTCAAAGTATGGGGCATCCAGAGCTTCTCTGGGCAACTGTTCCTTTGCCTCACTGACCTCAGAGTAAGGAATTTTTTCCTAATATCTAATCTAAACCTATTTTCTTTCTGTTTGAATCCATTTCCCAGTACTGTTACCACAAGCTTTTGGAAAGAGTCCTTCTCCATCTTTCTTGTAGGCTCTCTTCAGGTACTGGAAGGCCCCATTTAGGTCACATGAAGCCTTTTCTTTTCCAGGCTAAACAAACACAACTCTCTCAGCCTTTCCTCATAGGAAAGGTGCTCCATCACTCTAATAATCTGGGTGTCCCTCCTCTGGACTCACTCCAACAGGTCCATGTCCTTCCTGTGCTGTGGCCCCAGAGCTGGTGCAGCACTGCAGGTGGGTCTCACCAGAGCAGAGCAGAGCAGAGCAGAGGGGCAGAATCCCCTCCCTCACCCTGCTGGCCATGCTGCTTTGGATGCAGCCCAGGACATGTTTGGCTCTCTGGGCTGTGAGTGCACATGGCTGGGTCATGTCCAGCCTCTCCAGCACCCCAAAGTCCTTCTCCCCAGGGCTGCTCCAGATCTGCTCACCCCCCAGCCTGGGTTGATACTGACCAGCAGCACCTTGCACTTGGTCTCGTTAAATGTCATGAAATTCCCATGGGCCACTCCTTGAGCTTGTCCAGGTCCCTCTGGATGCCATCCTTCCTTCAGGTGTGTCAACTGCACCACTCAGTTTGGTGTCATCTGCAAACTTGATGAGAGTGCACTTGATCCCTCTGTGTCATTAATGAATCTATTAAATACCACAGGGCTCAGTATGGACTCCTGAGGGACACCACTCTTCTGTGATATCTATCAGGACTCTTAGCCATTGACCACTCTCGTACCAAATAAAACTTTCAAACTCACATTTTATAGAAGTTAGATGTGGTAAAACCTCACAGAAACAACTGCCTGTGAAATCACCAAAACAAAGGATTAAATAGCTGATATAGTAAAATGTTTAGCATCCTCAGCACTCATCATTTTAGTGACATGTTTAAGGGCAGTCACTACTCCATGATATTTCCTCAGACTTGCCATAGGTGTGGATTTCATTTGTATCTTTAAGGTGCCACTTTGGCATACAGGTAAGGACAGAAGGCTGGGATCCATCATTGTAAACAGCTATACTCAATGAAAGCATCAAAACTACTTTGATGATAGAGCATTTCACGTGCAGCATTTATGTTGAAGCATACTCCTCCCTGATATGCTGAATTTGGAGTTGTCTGTATAACTATCAACAGAAACTCAAAACAGCAAAGGAACTGTAGAGAAAAGATCTGAAATATTCTTTTATAACAAATAATCAACATCACAGAGAGCTGGTAAAACAAATTAATAGAATTGGAAGTCTAGCAAAACAGAAACAGTTTCTTCAGGAAGAACGAACAGGAGAAAAGGAGACCAATATTATACTGTAGATCAAGAATGCTTTGAAGTCACTCTCTGAAGCTGAGAATAAGGTGAGAGGCAAATTTGTTGCATTTCTCTAGGTGAAGATAAAAGCAGAAAGAACAAAACAAAAGCCCTTATCAAAAAGAAGCTGCAGATGAAATTTTTGATCAGGCAACAACAGCAACCAAAGGAAGAAAGTAATGTGGGACTAAGTATTTAATTATTTATTGGAAAAGAGTATGTAGGGCACAGTCCTATAAAATGTGTGAAGGGGAACTTTGCGTAGGTTAAGTTAGAGTGGTTCAAATGTTCAGAGAATGATAAAATTCCTTCTGGAGTACCTCATAAGTAATAGAGGCCATATCACAGTTATTCTTGAAGAATAGGCTTGCTACTTCAGGAAGTTTACCCTCCCAAAGGAAACTGTAGCAATGGAAAAAACGTATAATTGATAAATTATAAATTTAGTGCTTCGACTTGGCTTCTCAATTCATTGAGTAATCAATTTAGAAGTAACTGAATGACAGCAGTAAAAAGCAGGTACTATTTCTGATGATTCTACTAGTTTTTGGCAATGTAACTGGCCTAGAAGATAAGGATGATATAATACTTGTGATGTATTTTTACCTCAATAATCTTTGTGGCACTAGACATATGACATTTTGAAAATTATGAAGGTCAGGTTAGATACTATGGGCGTAAGCCAAATTCCCAAGTCAGTGTGTACTCTTACAGTGGATAGTGATGGTTCACTGATGAGCTGAGAAGGTGTTTCAGATACAAGCCCACAGGGATCTGGCTTGGGCCAAATTCTAACTGATATTTTCATTAAAAGCTTTAAAGAAAGAAATAATCAAGGTTATGTTTGTAAGATTTGCAGAGAGTGACAGCCTAAGAGGAACTGCCAGCTCAAAGAACAAAATGAGAATTAAAAATGCATCTGATATTCAGAAGAACAAAATAAATTAAACGCAACCAGTACTTTGCTATAAAGGAGACATCAGACAATCTGTCTGAGACACAAGTCTGATCTCCAGCAGGCACTGAGCTCTGAGGATTTCTGCTCTTGGAGACCCCAATGAATGCAAACAGCAGGAACACGTTCCTGTCAATGAGGGGGATGACCCTTCAATGACCCCAGTGCCAACCCCAGCTGCAGTGAGGGTGACTTGGTTAGAAAAATCAGGGAGGAGTCTAAGTAAAAATTCTCTCTGATTCTTGTTAATAAAATATCAGAAGCTCACCTCTCCACTGAAGACACTAAGTTCTTTGGTTCCTACTATGTCTTTCTGAGTTGCAAAAGCTCACTCTCCTTTTCCAGGGCTGGATCTAGCAAGAAATCTGTCTTTAGATTCTATTAGAGTTCCTCCTCCTCTGAAAAGGCAAGATTTACTTGTTCTTATTGTTTGAAACTTTGAGGAAGACAGATTTCAAGGCAAAACACTGTTCAGCTAAGATGTCAAAAAATAACCTTACACTGTCCCATCAAAGGTGTGTTTGGGCTCTGGCCTCTAACTCCAACTGTTGAATGGAAACTAGAAACACATGGAGGCTATTTGTCAAGTTTCCAGCTTTTATACATTTTCCTTAGAATGGGACTGTTTGTTTTCTTTATGCTACACAGGTTTCTCCAGGTTGCAAACTCAGTGCCCCTTATCTGGAAAAAAACACTTCCAAGTTTTGCAAAATTACTTTAAGACAGCTCCAGCCCTAGAATAGAGAGTGAGTTACAAAGTCAACCCACTCACATGGCTATCCTTCACTTTCTTACTGGCCATAAAATAATCCTTTTTCTTATTTAACAACAAGGTTAAGAATATAGCAAATCCAGACTCCTGGAACAGCAGGAAGAATGAGAAGAAAGTATTACTCCTTTTGCAGGCACAATCTATGTTCCTTTTTACACCTGACCTTTTCCACTTTCTTAATGGCATGGGTGAATGAAATATCCACAGGGCAGTAAGAGCTTGAAAAAAGACCCCAGAAGGCAGAGTTTTTCTGGGTATGCGACCAATCTCTTCTTAATCACTGAAAAGGAAGATCCAAGTTAGTGGTTCAATAAGATGATTACATACGTGGTCCTGTTTGATTTTAAATTTTGCTCTGCACTGAAGAAAGAACACGGTAAGGCAACAGTTAGTTGTCAGTGTCTCTCTGCAAAGATAACTTTTTTTTTTTTTTTTTTTTGTGAGAATCTTGATTGCTAGAGGAAAGGGTCAATTTGGCTCAGGAGAAGAGCTGTGTAATTCCATATTTGGTTCAGTTCTTCACTCTGTTAATGATAACACACCATGGCCATTTCCAGAAGTTCTGCCAGTGGTGCCATAAAAGGGGCTACAATACCAATTCAAGACCTCTAAATCCCAAGCACTACAGCTCTCCTTTGGACCAGGATCCTCTCTGGACAAGGGGGAAGATCATCACCACTGGTTTTATTAATACCTGTTAGCTGGTACAGCCTACTAACTGCCACAGAGCTCTGCCTTCAAGTGCTAAAATTGAGTTCAGGGTAGAAGCCTTAAATTCTGTGTCAGCCATTTCCTTTTTTTTTCTTTCCTTATTTCATTCCAGTGTTATTCTCACTGAATTCTCAGAGATTTATTAATCTAGTCCTGCTAACCAGACACCTTATTTCTGCACAGAATTAAATTTGATACTTTGTACAGTTGCAAATTTTTATTTACTCTTTCTTTTTGTGTCTAGTTTTTCTCAAGGCTATTTCTTTTGCTAGGAAGTAGGAGATCCATGTGGTGGTAATCAATCCCTCTTACATTATTTTCTTTATGAATGAGACCTCAGTCACAGTTTATCTCAGGTTCTACCTAAAGTGAAAAGTGACTTGGTACTAACCTGATTGAACCTGGATATTAATTTTTTTTCTAGTTTTACATTTATGAGCTCAAGTAATTTTTTCTGCATAAACTCAGTCTTCTGTGTCATTGCAGCAAATTGCCACCTTTTTTCCTTGAGTGTCTGATAGTGAAAAGAGTTGTAACAAAACTGTACTTGTGAGAAGTGATAAATCAACAGAGACATGGGTTTTTTTTTCAAAACAGAAATAAGACACTGAGATTTTTCTCACACTGTTCTGACTGAGTGAATAGAGTACAAATAATGTCCAATAGTATATTCAGGATACTGAATTTAGCAGTAAAGGTCAATAGGGCAGCACATATGTTGCTAAGGAGGATCAATGCATTTGCCTGCCATGTAAAAAGTTTTCTAATAAAGGAGCATGAAAAAAATTCCAGAAATTCACCTGAAATGCAGCAAGAAGAGGCTGTAAGAAAAGAATCCCATAAAGCCCAACCATCCAAAGTGGGTTAGTTATGTGATGTAGGAAGCAACTGATCAATAAAGTACAGCCTGTTGACTGCACAGAGTTCCAGGATTATTTTAAAATAAAACCTTTGCAAGCCTGTAGTCTGCTCTTCCTTTGTCAACAAAGGGTTTCTGCCTGATTACAGATAATAAATAGCAGGAATTATCTCCCATTGCAAAGGAGCTGACAGTTCTGAAAAACCTCAGTGGCTGTTTGGATCAATAGTTAGAGACCTCTACACAAAGAGAATCTGGATCAGGGGCTTTGTTAAAATACCTTAGATGCAAGTGGATCTGCCTTCACTGAGCAAAGTATGTTTTGCCACAGCCAATATTATTGCAGGTGCCTTACTGAGTGATTGTCACTGTTGAGCTGCTAGCAAAGAAAAAAGACCCGGATTCTCAGCGTAGCATAAAAAAGAGAGATTTTACTATTTGATTCCAACTTATATAGACTTTTCAGAGGTCACTCAGATTGGTCAGTCAGAAACCTCCCCCTAGGCCTGATTGGCCAGGCCTGAACTGTCCAAATCTTGAGACATTGTTGTTGTCAAAAAACAACAAAATCTGTTGTTTTTAACAACATCCAAACTTTATCTTTGTTTATAAAACACAGGAAGAATTCTCATGGGAAAGACCTATGCTAGCCACAAGTGATATCTCTAATAACATATTTTCCACAGAAAAAGAAAAAGAAAAAGAAAAAGAAAAAGAAAAAGAAAAAGAAAAAGAAAAAGAAAAAGAAAAGAAAAAGAAAAAGAAGAAACCCCTACTGTATGAATCCATACATGGACAAGCATTCACAGCCAAAAAGTAAGAATTTTAAACATATTTTATCTACACACACACATTATTTATTCATTCTTGTTCACGTCTTCTTCAAGATCTTCTTAGACACTCGGGAATCTGAAGAGTTGAAACTGGAGAATGTGTGTACTGCACTGTTCCATATACTCAAGTGTTAGATTAATGAGGAGATAGGAAAATATTACACACAGACATCTAGTAAGTATTAACAGAATCATTATTACAGCATGGAATAATTTGTTTCCTCTACTTGGCAATGCTGAAACCTTGCCAAAATACCGTGTCTAGGTTGGTAAGAATGTAGAGTCTGATAGCAAAGGGGAAAAAAATAGAGCATAACAAACAATGTAAAATATTTGGTACACTGTCTTCTAAAGACTGAGTCAAAAGGTCAAGTTTTACTACATTAAAAAACAAAAAAAACAAAAAACAAAAAAAACTTCAAAACCACTAAAAAAGACACACGTTTCCCTAGAAGAAAAGATTACTGAAAACAATAATCTGTTTTTCTTGGTTTGTTGGTTTGTTTAAAGAGAGGACTGGGAATACGTAATTATCATAGGTGACCAGTTATTAAGACAAGTTTTCACAGAATCAGAGAATGTTAAGGGTTGGAAGGGACCTTAAAGATCATCAAGTTCCAACCTCCTGCATGGGCAGGGACATCTCCTACTAGACCATGTTACTCAAGGTCTTTTCCAGCCTGGCCTTGGATAATGCCAGGGATGGGGCATCCCCAGCCTCCCAGGCAACCTGCACGTAACTTGCAAAGCTAATCATACACAGGAAAAAGGGTTTTCTTGGTGATTTTATCAAATCTTTTTCACTGCAGATTTTTGTAAAAGGGAGGTAGCCAAACACCTTTCAGGACAGGGTTTCAAGTATTATTATCCTTCATATAGGACAGACTGAGTGGACTTTCAGAGGTCTCTTTAAGGCAAGAGTGTTTGAAATTCTTTTAGATTTTTTTTTTTTTCCCAGCCTGAGTGAAAATTCCAAGTTGTGTTACAGCCATATCATCATTAAATAACTTGTTTTGAAGTTAATTCTTAGGACTCTCTTGTACTGCAGGAGCATTCAGATTGCAATATTGATAATCCAAACTGAGAGATATTTTAATACCATTTTAAATAAAAGTTCTTAAAAGTTTCTCAAAGATGTTCCCTGATTTCACTACCTCCAAATCAACAGTAATATAGATGCTGTCTTCCTTTTAATATGAGGAAACTAGATTTTTTTCATTCCACTTTCTTTAAGATTGTTTCTGTTCATTTCCAAGATACTCAGCCTGTTATTTCTTCTGCATAGATCACACAGTATCAGACATCAATTTCAAACAAGTAACCCTCGAGGTCAATTTTTGTTACTGCTGAATCTTTCCAATCTTTCTATTTAAATGGAGACTCAATAGTAACGACAGCAATTTCTTTCCTTTTTATTATTCTCATAGTCTCCTAAAACATCATATTTATCTAAACAATTCTATTGCTGAGATTAAAATATTTGTGTATACAGCATCAGAAGTGATGATAATTTCTAGCAGCCATAAGCTATGTTTAAACCTCAAAAATAGTAAATAATTTGAACAACTAATACATAGGGCATTTGTTGTCATTTTCTAGTGACTGTAATGTTTAAGTACATACTGTTCTGGGCACAGACAATTTTTTGAACGCATTTGTTGCTGTTGCTGAACTGAAAACTCTGAACTCTAGATTGGTGTTTTCCTGAAAAATCAGCACCTTCACCCAGAGGAAGCAAATGAACTAGGACAAAGATTTGGATAGTTCAGTCTTAATACTGCCTCCAGTAATGAAAATCTTTGCTGTTGATGACTTTTTCCCCCCACACTGTTTCAAACTGCTTTTAAAAAATTAGTTACAAAGTTTGCATTATTTATTTAATATAGTGCACCAGAAACTTCAATCTGAAAATGTCTTGGATAGGATTTTAAAACAAAAGTATGGAAAACTATAAGGAATTTGAAAAAATAGCCATATTTTCACTTGCTAATTATATCTTTTTCTCAACACCTGTGAAATATGCAACATGTAGAACATGCAGCTGGTTTTGTTCTGGTTTGGTTGTTATATAAAATTATCTTCAGGAAGCTGAAAACTATTTCAAAGAAGTTTTTATTTCAATGTATTGAGATAACACTCTAGTAGAGGACGTGGATCAAGATGTCATTGCCATCCAGTAGACAAAGGCAGAATCTCCAGAATTTTTGAAAACACATTTAGAGTTTGGTGGAAGAAAAGAAATAACAGAAAAACCCTCAACTTCCAATTCTTTCTATTGATTGTTGCATGAATCTCTGAATGTTGACTTGTCTGGAGTTTATTTACCTATTTTTCACCAAAAAAAAAGATAGTTGGAAACAAATTGTTAATTTTCCTTTTCAGTCATTTATTACAGACATCTCTGGAAGCTAGCTTTTAATTATTAGCAGATAAAGCAGAGTGTCAAGCTTCAAATATCTTGAATCTGGCATATCTTTTTGTTGCTGTTATTGTTGTCATTAAATATTCTCAATGCAGTTTAATTTCTGTCCATAAAACAATCAAGTAGGAAATAATTAATTTCTTTTACCCTCAGTGTAATAATAAGCAAACATCAGAAATGTGACAATATTTCCATGGATTGTGGCAACAGTTGTCATGGAGAAAAACATGTCATTTTCATTTAAAGGTTTGTTCTTCTTAAATGAAAGAGAAGATAACATGCTGTGCTACCAAGATGCCGTAGTTTAGCTTTAGGTAAATCTCCAATTATAATGTAATTTGTTATTTTATTATCATATTTTGATTGGCTTGGTCAACATTTGTTGCTTCTCTCACTCAGTTCTAACTTGTACAAGTGGGGGAATAACTGGCAAGTAAAATAAGTGGGGAGGACAAAAGCCCCAGAGTCGTTAGAAGCTGTTCTGGCAATTGGCTTTGTGATATATTTTGCTGGCATTTTGACAATTAACCATGAGCAATGGAGAAACCTCTTCTGTCTAAATTATAAACTTTCCATTACCTCTAATCCATTACATCAAAACCATCATGAAAACTTCTCAGTCTGCCCTTAATGATCAATTACTCTGTCACCATCACTTTGGTTTTGGGATATGGCAACCTAGACTCTCAATGTCCTGCAAAACCCATATCTACTCCACCATGGAGTATGCCAGTATTTACTCTACCCAGTAGGAAATTAGGAATGTCTAAATAAAAAAAACCATTGAATATATACAATTATAATTTTGAAGAACAGACCTAATCTGGAAATAAACTTTCATTTTAGTGGTGACAGAGCGACTTTGTGCAGAGTTGCATAAAACATTAAGTGTCCAGACATATATTCTGAGCTACAATGAGGTGTCTTATCTTCAGTGTGCTTATAGCCTTATAGCCACTTCCAGATACTTAAGAAAGTGAGTATTTTTTAAAAATACACAGAGCTGGTTTGTTGTTTTTTTTTCCATTGAACTCTTGGGTTTATTAATTGTTGGGGTTCACAATACGTTAAATGAAAGAAAAGAAGAAGACTTAATTTTTAGCCAGCAGTTCCTAATTGTTGAAGTCAGGCTGCAGTTAGAGCTTTAATCATAATAATAATGGAGCAGCATAGCTTTGAACTCCTCAAGAGTTACTGTGACAGATACAGTTTAATTTGGTAATGAACTTCTAACAAACTGAACTTGATGAAAATGAGAGATGGTGCTTGACAGCAGGAGGTGTTCTTTGGTCTTTTAAATATAATTATAATTTTAAAAGCTTAAAATTTTATATAGATGCATGTAAAGACAATATTAGATTTTTGTGAATGGAGTTGAGTTTATAACTGGAAGCTTGTTCTGATGGCCCAAGACAAAAGCTGAAGTCTAAACTCCCTTCTGAGCATGCACCTTAAAGATATAAAAATCACAGCTGCTGAAAACATATTTATTTCAGCATAGCTTAGCTACTACATGTTTTACACAATATGTGCAAGTTAGAATCTATTTACAATTTATGCCTCTCTGAATTCATTATATTTCTGGAAATCTATTTGATTTCATGGTATAGAACAGTTTTCTCACTACTAAAGATGCAATACATCAAGATAATGACAGGTACAAGCATAAGTCATCACATTCTCTCAGCACATAATACATCCATCAGAATGTGATTTTTAGCACATGATTTTACAGTTCTTCATTTCTTCTCTAAAAGGTACAAGACAAACTGCTTTCAGCAAGTGCTGATGAAGAAGTCAAGGTATGGGAAAAGCAAGTTTTGACATTAAGTAGTCTTGCTGTTTCCTTTTTGCATTTAAATAATTAAATCTGATTTCATCCTTGGATTTTTTTTTTCAGTTTGGCTGCAACTTAACTGTAGGGATATTTAATTAGTTTTTGCAGATTTTCTGTCTGATTGTATTTACTCAGGGAGTTGATTGCTTCTCACTACTTGTAAAATTTTCTCTTTTCTTCTTCCTTGCTTTGTTTTCTATTTCTCTAAAGACTACATTTCATATTCTCTTATTAGTTTTTATTTGCCAGAAATTTAAACATATGAGGCTGCAGATAAAAACACTTGTAGAAGCAGGCAACCTAATGCTGTAATTAAACAGAGCAACTGATTTCATTTGGAGTGAAACCAATCTTTCTGATACCTTGAAAATTCTCCGTGTCTCACTTTTTTCTTTCTTCAAGTGGAGAGGATATTCTCCACTTTTCCCAGCTGCTGTAAATGCATTATTGCTTTCCATCAAATTTCATTTTTATAAGAGTGCACATTTACATTTTACCTGTATTCATACATTAGATTTTTATTGCCCCTTACTAAAATTTACTCCTCATAGACTTGGTATTCATCTCTGCATTATCCTCTTTGAATTAATAGATTATTACTCTGACTTCTTTAGCTGTCTGTGGTCAAAAGTACAAAAATTGTGCATTTGTTATGTCAGTGTATATGATGAGTTTTTAAGGATCAAAATTGATATTTGCATATGCCATATTCATATATTTCATTAGGATTCAGAATCATCACATAAAGCCACTTGACAACTACATTATTCTTTGGGAGAAAATTTCAAAGGAAAAATGTCCTGTGCTTTTCAGATATTTGGATGCTTCAAGTCAGCCTTTAATTGTATCTCAGGAGGAAAATGGGGTTCAGATCCACACCTAAGAAAAATAAAAAAGAACAAAAATACACCTCCTCTAAGATATGAAAGACCTTTGAAATGTGTGCATTTAATACATAAAATTTCACTTTAAATCCAGAAGTTAAATTCAATAAGGCCCATTTGGTCTGCCAGTAGTTAAAAGTCCCCAGATAAGCTCAAAAATTATGCAGTTACAACTGCAGGAACCTGTCCAGGCCCTGAAATGTTGGCTGTCTCCCTTGCACTTCCAACACATTTATTTCATGAAGCATCAGCCATATGAAAGTTGTTGAGGAGCAGTGTTTTGCTGTTTAAAACGAGCATGTGGCACATTTGGAGAGAAGAACCATTCTGAATTACATTAGAACTGCTCTGTAATTCCACATGAGTATTTGGAAACAGAAAGCACTGAGAAACTAATAAATTAAACTTTTCACTTAGATTTGCATGTATCACTTAGTTGTGCAGTGTTGAAGCAAATGTTTGTCCCAGAAAAGGTAAAGTAGGTATATTTGAATTTTTTTTTTAACTTTTGAAACCTATTTATAGAGGATGAAAAGATATAACATAGTACAGAATAATAACCATTGTAAAAGCTGTATCTCCCTGTTTTTGCAATGACTGGCATTTCCTATCCCCACTAAGTGTTTTTCAAATCAAAGTGAAAAGAAAATCAAGTGTGGAGTATACCTTTCCTTCTTTTCCTGGTTGAAAACTGTGAGTTCTTTATAACTGAGAGCTACCAAGGGTTCCTAACAGCTTAGTGCCACTGCTTACTAAAGCAAACCTGTAAAAATTATTTTTCAGCTGAGCTATCTGAACTTTTTACGCCATGCAGTAAAACATGAGAATGAAACCTTCCAGTAATAAAGTAAGGAGCCTGTTAAGATCATTGCAGACAGAAGTTTTTGTTACTATAGGAGTGGAAAGCTAATGAGCTAAAATGGCAGTGAGTAGCTCTGACCTCCTGCCCTACAAGGTCTCCACTCTGCTCACCACCGAGGCAAGCAGGGCAGGTGCTACACAAGTGGAGCAGTCAGCTCTGTTGTCTTGTTGTCAGATGGGCTCCAGAGGCAGTCGTTCCCCAGAGTGCCTGGTAGCACATCCATGTTCTGGGGGAGCAGTGGCAGCGCAAGGCAGCAGCAGCCTGTGTGCTCTGCCTGTCCTTTGGCACACAAAGTGCCCCATTGCCCAGCAACATCAAGAAGCTTGGGGGATCCAAGGAAATAGATTTGTTGGGAAATAGGGCCAGCAGTCATCCACAGGGCTGCTACTCTGTTATTTAGGCAGGGACAAGAGTAAGGTTCCACAGAGAGTTCTGCTATGTGCGTTCAATTTTAATGCAGAAAAATCACTGGCACAGGTGTACTTGTCAAAGCATTGTCCTTCGTGGTGTCCCTTAAAAAAGGATCGATTAGTCTAGATGCAAGACATAAAGCATTTCATCATAATAAGTGTCCCATAATTCAGTGACCAGGATGAGAAAGAGCATATTGTTAAACATTTTAAAATACCAGATGGGAAGTTTAACTTACTCATTCCTGTCTCAGTCTACCTAAAACTCTTATTATTTTTGTCAAATGCATGTGTTAATATTTCTCCTTAAACCATCCTGGCTGAGAAAATGTTACATTAAAGAAATTAACAGAATTAGGTAGAATGATTTTGATAGGTGATTTTTATGAAAGCTGGGTGCAGTGAAATCTTCTGGGAGTTTCAGTATTTATTCTACAAGTCTAAAAGCTATCCTTTCTGAGATGTATAGGTGTGGTGGATTTAACCTAGCTGACGGTTGGATACCTAGCTGCTTGTTCACCTCCAGTGGGACAAGGAAAGAAAAGAGGAAGAACAGGCATGAGAAAGGTCATAAGTCAAGCTTAAGACTGTAAAATTGCTTACCAAATGCCAATGCAGGAAAAACACAACTCAGGGAAAATTAACTTAATTTTTTGCTAACTAAACTAAATGTTTAATTACTAACCTGACTGTGAGAAGCAAAAAGACAAACAAGCAACACCTTTCCTGCCCCTTTTCCAAACCTCAACTTTACTCCTTCATTCTTCATTCCTCTCCTTCCACCCTTGTTAGTGCCCTGCCTTCAGCCCCTTCAGGATACGGGCAGACTAAAAGTGAGGACAGGGAGTTAGGGTCAGCACATGGTGGTTTTTCTCCTTATATTGCCCAGCTGTGACAATTTCTGAGTCCTTCTGTAGCAGTGTTTAAATCAAACCTGTGTGAGATCTGTTTATGTTTATACATATATATATATGTATGCACTTACAAATGTTTGTAAGTTTTCTAGTTTAAAATTATTAAAAGACAACTACTTATTTTATCTTCCAGAAGCTGAGTTCTTTGTCACACCCAGAATCTCAGTGATCACTCCTCAAAGCTGGTCTTACTAAGCCTGCAGTGGTTTGTTAGCTCTGCACAGGTATGAGCTGTAGGCCAGAGAGTGTGAGCTGAACATTCATACTGCTAGTAAGGTTCAAGTTTTGAGTTCAGGACAGGTGTCAGCCTGCCAATTTTTCCCTTGCTTGGAGACTGGCATTTCCCAATCCCTAAAGGAAAAGAATGACCTCTGTGCTTAGTTCATAAAAATCAAGGTATTTTTATGAAACACATTCATTTCCTATTGGCACAGGATCTGCTCAAAATGCTTATTTCAGAAGGTTATCTTAGTAAAATATTTAAATAAATATATTTATATACCCACCATACACATCAGCTTGAATTAAGGGTCTACTATTCCTGTGAGACAAGTTAGATGCAGTTAACTTTCTTTCAGGTATGTTTAGATTCTCTAAAAACTAAACAATGAAGTAAGATGTATATTTAACTGGCACAAAAAGAGCTTAGTGTAAACTGACACAAACTCTCTGCTAATGCCAAAGAAAAGGAGACTCAGGTTATGTACAAATCCCATTCTGCATCTTGCAGATGAGTTTCAAACTTTTTCTTGGTCTTGATTTTCTCTGTATACTAGGAGTTAGCAAAAGCATTGCCTTGGAAATGCCGCCTCTTGCACCTCACAAATTCAAATGTTTTACAAGAGGTTTAACAGCTCCCAGAAATCAGCATCTCTTGCTGACTTCCTGGAAGCTGGTTAGAGGAGTATTTTTAGTATCTTGTATCTTTTTCTTAATATATTTACTTGCTAATCTTCTTTTTCTTCTTAGCACTCCCTTTTTTTGATCCTTTTTTTTTTGTTTTCCTGCATTATTGCCCTTTTCCTATCTCATGCATTCTCTTCATGGCCTGGCATACAACACTCTACTTTTCACATCTGTATTTTTTCCCTCAAATCCCTACCACCATCAAATTTCTAATTTCTTCTAAATGTTAAAATCAGTTGCTAAACAGCATGTAGGAGTCACTTCTCAATGTGTGTATGTGGCATTTTAGGAGGCCATTTAGGAGGCAAAATGTCACCAGCACAGCCATTTGGTTAGAATGAGGAAAATAGTAATAAATTATTTATGTCTGGTATTTTGTGAGAATAGCTTCATTTGATACTGTTGTATTTCGTTTGGACCTACTCTAGGTAAACTGACTTGTAGGACCAGTTAGTATGACAAAAATTAATACAGCATAAAGTGTATATTTTCAGATTTATTATAGTAGGAGAGACAATTGTTTTGAAATGTATATATTACAAGTCCCTAGTGCTCACACGGTCTGCACACTTGAAATATACTTGGCTGCAGGATCTTTGTCATTACAGGAATATCTGATTGCTCTTGTAATTAGACAAATGCTTTCTAAGTTTTAAGCTGTGGTCAAAGTGCATAAATCCAAAGCCTTCCTTAAGAAAAAGAAATGAAACAAACAAACAGCAAAAAATTCATTTGTTTCATTTCTTCAAGCCTTAAAACACAGACTTTGGGGTGCAGGTGCAGAGCAGACACGCTCTGTATAGCTCTATGGCGTCTGACAGCCAGAAAGGCTGAGGAATGCATGTGCTGCCTTCATCAAAGGGCAGGAAGGCCCAGACAATGTGATATCATAGATATATGAAAAAATAAGCTTGTAATAAGCTTCCTGATTCTGAGCTGAGTTGTATTTTGCTGTATAGCTGGGGTCAGCGTTAGGCAGAGAAAACAGGGAATTGCATGATTTAACTTTCTCTTGCAATATGCTGTAGTCATCTCAACAAATGTAAATTCAGATTGGTATTTGCACTTTTTCTTTGTGAGAAGACTGATAAGATCAATTAATGGTCAGCAAGCTCTCCCCAAGTAAAGCCCTGTTTACTCAGGACAACAGCATTACAATGAAAATGAAAATGAGCTGTAAGTGCCTGTCTTGCTTAGGAGCCACCTATTAATATTCCTAAAGAAATATAAATCTAAATCTCTCCCATCTGACTGTTCACTCAGCTCCTGCCCAGGTTTTGGCCTAGAGCACAGTTCACACTGAGACCTTATGTGTGCTGGGAGCAGCACCACCAGGTCAGCAAGAGAGCCACATGTAGGCAGGACATGATAGACAGGGCAGCACAAAGGTCACCAGGCAGCTGTTATCACCTGCTGCTTGCTGTCTCCTCAAGCCATTGTCTCTGCCATCCTTGCATATTAATTGCCCAAAGTTTCTTCTGTATTCATTAATTTATGGAAATTACATGGACTAAACTTCCATGCCAGGGGTTACAAATACATCATCTTACCTAAGAAGATTTTGAAGCAGATCAAGCAGCAGCCAGACTGCTGAGGCTTTCATTCTTTCCTGTGTGACACAGGGGACACCTATGCTGTGAGGGAGGAGGAAGAATGAGTTGCAAGGTAAGGGGTTTGGTCGTGGACAGGTGAGTAAAAAGGTAGAGAACTTGTGAGTCATGCATTGGTGAAGAGATGAATGAGTGAGTTCATGTTAGACTAGGCTGTACAAATAATACTGAGTGTTTGTTTTCCTTTCCTCAAAAAGTAGAGTTCAATTTACACAGTTTATTGTCCTGCAAATTTAAGAGGTTCAAATGGACCATGATACCGCCCCTAGTGCTTGTTACACCTGCTACAGTCCCCAGTCATTAATTTGCAAATAGTATCTATTTTTTCAGCCCAGGACTGCCAATTTTCTAAGTTTAAGGTCTGACTTCCTTTTCTGCCTCTCTGACTAGGCCAATTACTTCTAATATTCCTTGGTGGAGGCAAAGAAGATTTGGACAGTGACATCTTAAAAGGCTTTTCACTTGCATGTTTTCATCATAAGAATTTGGTCTTACAGACTCCTAACATATTCTAGCTCTTAGGACCATGCTTTAGTTCACCTTCTTCTTTTTGGGCTTGCTGCTGACTGACTGAATTCCTGGCTTCCTGTATATAATTTATATCACTAACACAGTAGTCTTTTGCTATTCTATGATGTTACAGGATTTTTTACATGGGGTATTGATCACTCAGAACTAGGAATATTGAAAAACAAGAATTTATTGTTTTCTGCAAGCTGTACTTGTTCAATTATTTTGCATTTAAATGATTCACAAGTAAATAGGGCTTCTGTATTACAGAATGCCATCCAGTCCATCTTACAAATTTCATTTTGATAGCTTTTTCCCTAATGTCAACTTTCTAAATTCTTCTATTTATAACTGACATCATCCCTTGCAATTCAACAGAAAAAACAGCACTTCTTGTAACAGTAATTTCTGAACAAGCATTTTCATTCTGTTCTGTATATGGGGATTGGAGTTTTATTTAGGCAATGAGTGTAAATCTGAGCTAAAACTAGAAAATTTTGCTGTCAAATGCTTATTCAATGCTATTTCGGTACTGGGATGACAAATTAAAAATTATAATAGCACATATTGCATCTTACTGAGGATGCCTAAGAGATCTAAAAATTACTATGAATTCAGCTGCAAGAATCCCGTACGGTATTGCACATTTTAGCAGGACGGAAATCCGCAATGCCATATGGCAAACTGGAATCTGATCCAAATAGAAAAATAGAATAAGTTTTCTTTTGCTGTATAAAGTAAATTTTCACCTAATTTTCACCTGATTGTGCTTTCATAATTCAAGATAAGTTTAATTTTTTTTTTTTCTGGTACTACTGCTGTGAATAATGTTAAGACAAACAGGATCACATACTTACTTAGACAGTCAGACTATTAATTTCTTCTATCAAACCATACAACTGTATAATTTCATCTCCATTTAACTAGGTAATAACCCCTTTTTTTCAGGCCATTACCTTTAAAGAAGGGAAAGGTTTTCCAGATAGTGAAAACCTTTCCAGATAGTGAGGTAGCAAAACCTTGTCAAACTCCTAGATTTTATTGATTCAGTTTACAGAAGTATTATGTGTTGTAGAAGTTGAAGGAGGTATACTGAAAAGGTATGCTTCTGAATTTATCTGTTTGTTTCTGTCTATGAAATACTAGAAACAATTTAAATTTGGGCATTGTCCTTATCAGGAGATAGTCCCAGATTGACATTTTTAAAGTATGATTAATTTTGTTTTGTTTTGTGCATTTTGCTTTATCTGGGCTAAGGAGGAAAATACCACAATGTAGTGAAGTTTTGACTAAGCCATGTGAGATATGAAAACCAGCAGTAGTAGTTGGCATGGTAAAGAATTTTCCGTTTGAGTTTATCATGAAAGCATGCCTACTTCTTATCTTTAAGTAGCACTTTGTTATTGTCATAGAGCATCTGAAATTTTACTTCAAGACTACTTTTTAGCAGATTTTTCCCGTTCACTTATTACGTCTAAACATGAGGGGAATACGTTATATCTTTCTTTAAAAATGAGGTAGGAGTTCCAATGTTCTTTATCGAGGATTTCTTTTTTTCTCATTGAGAAATGAACATAAATGAACATAAAGAATATCTACTTTATCTGAGGAAAATAATCAGCTGATAGAAGTTTCTGACTGTACTGTAACTCTGCAAAATGTGGTAAATACAGTGAATCATTTCATTCAGAAAGGATACCTGCAACTGCTAAGCAAATATCCACGGAGGGATTAGAGTCTCGGTAGACCTTGCAGGAAATATAATTTTTTTCTATCAAAAAGAAAAGCTTATTCTGTATTTACAGAACTCAAAGGAGATCAAAAGACTGAATCACCTATTCAGGCCCCTTTTCCTAAGAAGTGAGTCTTTTTTAATATTAACTTTCTTCAGTGAAGGCCAGGAAGTTTAAATCACACTTATCATCAATAGTTAGAAAAGCATCAAGCACCTTCCCATTACAGAGGGAGCACAGAAAAAGTTAACTGCTAAACACTAAAGTTCTTTTAAGTGTGAGGAAAGTCTTGCAAGAGTCCTTCAACATTACAGGGAGGATCATAAGACCTAAAACCAGCGTTTAATGCGTTAACAGAACAGCTCAGGATAAGATACTTTTCTTCTCAGAAACAACTGCTATAGAATGGCATATTCTCCTGCTTTCCTTAGCAGCAGAAATTTCACCAATTTAATTAAAGCAAATACATAGAAATGAAAGGCAGATGGAAACACGGAAATAAAAAATTAACTCCCATACCTTGATTTCAGTCATGTTTTAACATGCTGCAAATGGTTTCTTATCAGGAAAAGAGTTATGCTGTTTTTCCTCAGTGGTGTTATCACCTACACTTACAATAGCATCCTCTGATATCAGACATTTATAGAACTCAGACAAAAAATAATCTAGCAGATAACCCTTATGAATGTGTATTTCTTAGCTGGACAGTCTGGACCTGCTGTCCAAATATTTACTTCTATTTTGAATAATGTTGTGGGAATGAGCCTATGTACTATTTCTTGTTTCTTCCTTCACATTCGGAATCTCAATGGACAGTCCTCAAAGCTGGTCTTACTAAGCCTACAGTGGTTTGTTAGCTCTGCACAGATATGAGTTGTAGGCCAGAGAGTGTGAGCTGAACATTCATGCTGCTGGTAAGGTTCAAGTTTTGAGCTCAGAACAGTTGTCAGCCTGCCAAATTTTTCCTTGCTTGGAGACTGACATTTCTCACCCTGCAGAACAATCCAAAAAAAAACAAAAACCAAACAAAACAACCAACCAACAAACAACAACAAAAAAAAACAACAAACCATCAGGAATTACTGAAATAGTTACATCATATAGACATTAAGAAATTGAGGGAATTTTGTTTATTTAATAGGGATGAGAAAAGATGGGGGATGTAATTGCAGCTGTCCATTGCATTAAGGCTGGGCTATGCAAAAGAAGGACACAATGTAATCTCAGTGTTGCACAATGAAAGGATGAGAGACCATATTCATAGGATGCAGCAAAGAAATTCCAGTTAGATATATGGAAAATACCTTAACAAACAAATGCAGTGGTCAAGCACTTGAACAGGTGAACCACAGAAGTTTTGAAATCCTGATCCTTTGAGATTTTTGAAATGAGATTGGAAAAGGTCCTGAGCAAACTAATCTATCTTTGAAGCTAGTCCTGCCTTACCAACTTGAATGATCCTTTCCAAGTTAATTTTTCCTATGATTTCTATGAAGTATACCTAAACAACAATATGGCCTGTTCTGTGTTCCCCAGTACAAGAGAGATAAGCAGTCACTGGGGAGAGATCAGTGAATGGCCACAAAGTCATGATGAAGAGATGAGTCCCTTCATCATCTCTCCTTCAGGGAAAGGCTGAGAGAGCTGAACTGTTCAGACCAGGGAAGAGAAGGCTTTGGGGGATCTCATCATTGTATAAAAATGTCTGAAGGAAGATACAAAGAAGATAGAACCAAGTTCTTTTCAGTGGTATCCAGTTACAGGACCAGAGGCAATGGACACAAACTGGAACACAAGAGGTTCCCTCAAAACCTCAGGAAACACTTTTTCACTGTGAGGGTGAACAAGTGCAGGTTGCCCAGAGATGTGAGATCACCATCCTTGGAGATGCTAAAAAGATGACATGGTACTGGGCAATGAGCTCTAGGTGGCTCTCCTTCAGCAAGGGAATTGGACCATGGACCTCAGAGCTCCCTTACAACCTCAATCCTTCCCTGATTCTGCAATACATGTTACATTAAAAAGTAAATTTGAGACTATGTTGACAGTACAGCTCAATCCTGTGAGTTTCTCTTTTTTCCCATGGCTACAGCTCTAAATGACCTAAATGTCTGTGCTAGCCAATATTCAGTGATGTGTTTTGTCCAATTAATAAAACATGGGAGTTTTATTACATACCTATTGCTAATTACTGGAAACTAATTGTCTAGCTCCAATGAAAATGGGGGTCATGAGTATTCACAACTTTCATGGACTTTAATAGGATTAATTTTAAAAATTACAATTTTAGTCATAATAAGGCATTATCCAAGACAATTGTTGAAATTTCTTGCTAGGACTTTGAAAATACTATATAGCCAAACTCCCAAAGTAAATTGAAAAGCCCCTCCTTCCCTCTCCCCATCACAGCTACCTTTTCTCCTGCACTCACAGGAAGTCCAAGGAGAAAAAAAAAATATCTGAGCTTCAAACTGAGATTCAAATTGAATGCACTTGGAAATCAAGATTTATTCCCAGTTTGAACTCTAATGTGCAGAGTTCTTTCAAGGTTAGGCAATCATTTTATAAAAGAAAAAATTATGGTATCTGTTGGTCCCTGCACCTGTATCAGCAATTCAATTAAATTATTGAACCCTTCTACCTTATTCTGGAAGCAACGTTTTCCCTGGAGTAATTAATGTTCAAATGGAATCAAAACCAAATGCAAACCAAGCAACTGTATGTGACATGATTAAGACAGTCTTCAGTTTACTTCTCTAACAGTGTTGGGTGTATAAAGCAAAAGCTCAGGTGAGCATCTAGTCTCTTAGCTAACAAGACTCTAAACTACAGTAACTAGTATCTTTGCTGTCCGAAGAACTCTAAACTTTTCATACATTCTCTCTTTCTTTGCTGGGTATTTGTTTTTCTTCTTTTAAGAGCTCTAATGAGGTAAACAAAAAGAATAAACAGAGATTTTCTGAAGAATCCATAGGTAATTCGCCAAGGTACACAATCTAACAAATTAATTAAGCAAACAGATTGGCTGATAAGGATTTTTTAAGCTCTTTAGAATTTTTTTAATAGGCTTACTTTAGAATCATGTTAATTCATGTCCAAATTATTTCTTAGAAGTGTTTTGCTACAAATGGAATTGAAGGATAAAGTTCTTTTCCACACATCATATTTATTACTATAGTGGTATGTCACAGCCCAGTTCAGTGTACAGATTTGTGTTTTGTCCACATCCTTGCCAGCAAAAGTAGGAATGGGAATGAACCTGTGTTTGGGAGGTTTTTATTGTTTTTATTGGAGGTTTTTTTATGAAAAATCAACCAATTCTCTGTTTTACTTACGAAATAGCAGGAATTAGACAATGGCAGTCCAGCAGGACTTGGGTAAATACACAAAGGAGCATTACCAGCTGAGAACGTAAGCACAGAGTAAAACTCTCTATGGTTATTGGGATAAAAAAAGTAATTTAGATATCCAAAGTTGTTAAAATTCAAGTCCAAAATTTGGAGTTTTTCAAGCCCCTGTTGCATTGTTGCAAACATAGGAACAAGGAATTCCTTCATGGGACGTCTACCTGAATTCATAATTACCAGGTTTGTTTGAAAGTTCTGAAATATTTTCTCACAGTTACGCTTCCTATTTTATGAACTTTACTTCTCGTGTAGTGAAACACCTCAAGAGGACATGGCTGGAAAACTCAGCATTCGTACATTTAAGTATGAATAATGAAGTACAATAATGAAGTACGAATAATGAAGTACAAAAGGGTAAAAATGTAAAATATGTACTTCCCGAATAAGAAAACAGTATCGCTAGTTCCCTTTTCTAAAACATTTGGTTTAATTTTTCATTTGTGATTGGTCTCTGGCCAAATAGACCTTGGATTATCTACCCAAATGGCAAGTCACCCATAAGATTGCTGGAAAATATCTCCAAAATCCAACAACGAGAATATGGCTTACAGCATTCTTGCAGAAAATAGGATGTGTAGACCTGTATTATTTTACTTAAGGAAAAGAACCAACTAATTGATCTGCAGTCATGTGAGTGTCATCAGGAGCATTAGATGGTATTAATAATCAGGATTGTGACACAGGCCTGCCTTGCTCTTTGAAAGAATGGATGTGTTCGAATCCACCCTGGTAGGAAGTCCTTCTCTCTGATCCCACCAGATCCCCCTCCAGATCTTCCCACCTCTATTCCTCCATCTATAGTTATACCAGAAATCACTAGGGAAAAAGTGAAAGAATGACATGAAATAACTTTCACCAGTCAATTTCTAGCACATTTCATGACACAGTTTTGGCCTGTGCCAGATAGCATTGCCTATGTCAATGCAAAGTTCAAGGGATTATATCAACCAAGATCTCTTTCCAGTTCACATTTTGTGTATAGTTTCCCAGGGAGTGCGCCACTGTGGACCTACCTCTTTACTCAGTGCCTGAGAACTGTCCCTGGCCTGTTTTAAACCCTTTGTCTTGGTACCAGACCTTAAAGTTTCTAGCTGAACATGTTTCTTCCACTCACTAATTCCATACCTCAATTCTTGGTGCTGGATATGACCAGAGTTGCCATCTACTGACAGAAGTGAGGGGAAAGGTTCCAGTTCTGTTATTCCAATGTGGTGCAAGGCGTAATACCAGCCCATCAGATTATGCCTCCTGTTTTGAGTAAGTGGCAGTCTGAGTAGAATCATGGTTTCCACAGTTTTGACACCCGGTACTGCAATTTTAGCCATGGTTCAAATTAAACCTCTCTCTCAGTAAATTTGAGCACTAAAGTGCTGCAGGTTGGTAAAGTAAAAGCTAAGGTTTCAGGTTTCAAAATTTTAAAATACTTTCTATGACCGTCATAGGAAAGAAAAAGGCCATCTCTGGATATGTTACATGAAAGCAATCAGGACATGACCCAAGAACATTTCTATCTGCAGTAACAAAAACTTATTTTTGTTATTGTAGATAGGGAGTCAGGCCGTTTTATGTCTTGCTGCCAGCTCAGCAGTAAGAATTGAAGTAGATGTAGTCTTTCCCTAATTTTCTGTTGTTTTCTCCTTGTCAAGTAATTCCAACCTCAATTTCTTAGCTAGTGCTAGGATTATTTAACTGCCTAGGTAGGAGGAGACTGGTACATGTTGTCCAGCATAACTGTGGGTGTGAGTGTGATAATTCTTGCTTGTCTATACATTTCTATTGTTTAGGAAACTATTTGCTTTCCTGAAAAAAAGAGGTGAATTTAATGTTCTATTCTCTAGTTACTTCTATTTCTCTTTTATTCATTTGTGACTGGGGCATAAAAGCACTGAATGGGTTCTTCATTTTATTTTTATATGAGAACATAAATACACACTACAATTGTGTCCCATGGATTCACAGTTGACTGAAACACTAAAGTGCTATCCTTTTTATGTGACACTTGATTTTGTAAGCTAAGCAGCAGTGTAAAGTAGTCTGAAGATCCGCTTGATTTGAAAGATAATTGCAAATACTTAGGAGACTTTTAAAAATTGTGATTTATTACAAAGCAGTTTATATTCAAATGCATTAATAATATTCTGAAGTAATGCAACCTCTTGCCCGTGACAAAAGGATTCATAAAGACAGTTAGTGTTTCATGACATGATGAAATGACAGCTTTCACTTCAGTGTATGTAAATTGCTAAAAATGTGGTGTGACACCTTGCTTTGCTGTCAAAGGTTTTTCATCTGAATTTATGCCTAGTCTTCCCTGCTGCTCTATAAGACAAGTAGAATATTTTGGTTTCTGAGGAAAGCAATAAGGAGCTATCATCTCAGTTTGCTACTTTAAACACCTTTATTTTGCTCCACTGACAGCAGTACATATGGAAAACAAGCCAGCAGTCAAGGTGGAGAATACCAAATTCCAAAGGGTTTGCAGAGGGTATCCAGAGAAGGCAACGTAATAGTGGTTAGACTGCTCTAGAAGTGAGCAGAGTGGAATCTAATTTAGGAATGGATTGAGATTAATTAGATACAAAATGACTAAGCAGATAAAGGAGCTAACTGAGCTGAAAATGGCTGGGGAAATGTAGAGTCCATATGGTTCACAGTGCACTTTCCCTTTCTTTATACAAGTATTCAGAAAGAGACTGTTAAAAAGAGTGTGGGAGAAACCAAATGTCTCAGGAACACCATGGCCTCATTCCAAGTTTCAGGGAAAACTTCAGTGCTTTGTCTCTGGTTGTGTGAAGCCTCTCTCCAGGTGCACGGATCTCACTGTAGATTCCTCCACATTTCCGATCAATCATCTCAGGAAAGTAGAATAGCATCTGCAAGTGAGTCTTTTACACAAAGATCTGAATTTTGCCTGTATATAGATACTAAGCAGTTTATTAATTATGAGGAAGCCAATGTCTGAGGATATATGTCTGAGGATATAATGTCTGAGGATGTCTAATGAGGATATACATTTAATTGAGGGGAAACACGTTCCATGTGATGTGTGCAAAAGAGGGAAATTCCTTCACACACAGTCAGTGGTATTAAGACATAAACTGTGTTTACTTCTAGCTTTAACCTCTCTCCCCTTTAAATTGTGCAGTATTTTTCTCCAAGCACAGGTCATGAAATGATGCTACACCAGAACAGGAGTGTGTTGGGAGGGTTGTGTGGGCATGGTCAGGGAAGGGTGGGGAGCACTGCAGGCAGCTCTAGCCCCACATACCGAGCCACTCCCTTGAGGGACAAGTGAGGAGCATGTGGGGAGCTACATGGGGCTGGAAATGCTCTCCCCAGTGAGTTGATAAGGAAGGGGACAGACCTCAGCTGCATTACCTCTGAGCTGGCCCTGAGCTCCAGCAGCCAAACCCACAGGAGGAAGGATGAGTCCAGGGCTCTTACATTTACCTCAGTGAAGCCCATTAGGGCTCTTACATTACCCTCAGTGCTGGGGAAAACAAAGGAGCCTGGGTCCAGTCCCTCAATATCTAAAAATAATGTCAGGAAAGTCCTACTGCTGACGATGGTGCTACCACTCTCCCTAAGAAAAAAGTGAAGAATTACAATCTGCTTTCTATTTCTAACAAATTATTTTCTACTTATTGTTTATTTATTTGAATATTGTTTATTTGAATATTGAAATTGTTTCTTTATTTGAAATTATAATTTCAAAATCTTTTTCATCGCATGCTTACTTAATCGCTTCTCTCTGTTTGCTAGTCTTTACAATGAATTTTTGACCTTCTGTCTATAAATTGTATAGGCTAATAAATGTCTTTCATTTCCTTGGAATGTTTTCAAATATTATTTCTATAATCCTTAATGTTGAGCTTACTTCTGCTACACTAACATTACAGAAAATAAAAGAAAGTCTGGAATAGTTGATATGTTTTTACAACCTCTGGAATCTTTAAATCAGGATTTTGTATAGAAGAATGACATTGACATGCAGAAAGTGAAGAAAGATGGCTGGAATTCCAATCGTATTGTAAAAAATCCTCTTTTATCTTTCAGAGGTATTTTTTCCTGTAACAGATTGAGTTTTTTTACTCAGTATCATTTCTCTGAGCAAGGTGTATTTCTGTCCTCTGTCAAAGCAGACACAAGATTATTAGAATATGAGGAATTAGGCTTCTCTGCTTCACCACTAGTATTACAGAGGGAGTTCAAAGAATTTTAACAATTAGGAAGGTCAGTAACAAGGACAAGGGTGTAATAAACTATAAGTTGTGGATATAGTAACAGCAATTTAATTATAAAATTGAGCTGGACCAACAACTGTGACTTTGGTGGTTCTGGGGGACAGAATTAGTTTCTTCGTTAGGTTGGGATTCTTTTGGCACAGGCCAATGTGGTATTATAAATGGGATAATTCACTGGATTCAAATGAATTTAGCTTTTCATCATTCAATTAGGTTTTCACTTGTAAATGTAGCGGCACACAAAAGATCTGGTAAACAACAGACATAAAAATTCACAATGATAAAGATGTCATCTTTCTTCAGGTCAGAATTGGACTTTTAGGATTTTCTAATTGGAAATGTGTTAACCAAAATTATAGAAAACTATAGAAAAAAAATGATGGGAGAATTATGCTATAGCAAATAAAGTATTTGTTGTAGTTAGTCTGGAACAATTATTATACTGTAATACCAGTATTGTCCCTTATCTATGACTAAGATGTTGTGGCAGCCATGAGTGGAAAATAATCTGTTTCATACAAGTAATTAACTACTGAAAACTTAGTAAGTATTTGTACTTTATACTTCTATGTATATATTCTTTTCAATTGTTCTTTGGCTTTGTCAGGGAAATTGAAGTATAAAATTATTTCCTCTCTGTTTTATGTAAAAAGACAAAAAGTGTTCTTTTCTTTGAACCTATTACCCTCCTTTTGGCCCAATAAACTTTCCCTACAGCAGATACAGGCTTCTTTCCTGAAATTCCAGGCAAGATTTTAAACTTAGTTCTTGGCTTCTCTTTTAGCTGCTTCTTCCATTATTCAAAAACATTTAAATGGCTGTAATCTTATGATTGTAGCACTGACTTAATTTCTTATTCACTTTTTTGGATATAGTTTTGCCACCCCCTTTGTAGAGAATATGACTAGCTGCTAAGACTTCTCTCCATCCCTACTTATAGATTGCAAAGAGGCAGACTTACTTACAAAGAAGAAACCTGTCACAAGTGTCTTTGAAGATGGCTTAGAAAGCAGAGGAAGAGAAGGTGTAAAAGAGGGTACGAATGTGTAGGTGTATAATTAAGAAGTCATATAAAAGATTAGAAGTTGATTGGAAAAGGCAAGGGAGAACACAGAGCAGTACAGTTTGGGTAAAACATATTGTCTAGCTGATCCTCCCCTTATTTGTATTCAAGAAACAAATACCCAGAGAAATGCTCTGTCCCCAGTGAGCTGTTAACACTAGCCTGTATTACCAATGAATAGGTAATAACTTTCCTCTAACACTTGGGGAGAATTAAGTTTTGGTGTGTGGTAGCATGTATATGTATGCATGAGTATATATATATTCACATAGATTCATATATTAGTGTGTGTTAGGAAAGCATAACATGAGCTATACTACTAGTGCAGTATTTCTGTATTGTTCTGTATATATATATATATGCACATACATGCATACATGCAAAATATATATACTAACATAAATATATAATGCTACATGTAAAGTGTTTTTACATATGTGTAAATAAACAGACATATTTTTGCCTTTGAAAGTATAGCTAGAAGCAGAGTTAATCTGAATTGCCAGGTATCAGAATGGCTGAGGACATCACCTGTCCAAAAATCTAATCTAATTAAGATTTTGTTCATGATCTGCCTCTGGTACAGCAGCAGCTTGTTACTGAAACAGAAGTGACTAAATCTTAATGTAGAAGGGGAAGAGAGAAAAGAACAACCTTCAACAGTTTCTTTTCCCCAAGTGCTAGACAGTTCCTGCAGTACCAATTTAGAGATCTCCATTTGCTTTAACTGATTTCTCGGTTTTAAGATTAAAGTTTCTGCTCATTATTTGGAATTTAGGAATTATAGACCTATCCAGGAGACTATATATACAGATACCTGTTATTTAAAGTAGAAGGGAAATAATTCTTTTGTGTATTTAATTTTCAAGATTCGTATTTAGACTTATCCTTCTGTAGCCAGATGAATTTTCTACAACAGTTTTTAGTCAAATGGTTCCTGAAAAACATTTAAAAATTAATTTGTCTTGAATAAGCAGTGGACTTTGGATTGACATGGTTTTTCAAGGGAAAGTATTCTACAAGCTTCCCTGCCACACCTCCTACATATTATTTCACATATAACTGTAAATATATGCATTCTGAATTGAAAATTACCCCTCCCCGAAAAAAAAAAAAAAAAAAGTTGAAAAGTAGAACTTTCACCATTCTCAAAGGCTCTCATTTCTTCTAGGAAAGTCCTTAACCTACTAAGCACTTTTTCTCCAGCCTCTTAGCCACTACCCTGCCTCCTTGAGCTTCTTGAATAGCTTCTCAGAAATCAGGGATAAAGGCAAGAAAACCCTGCAGAGGAATACATAGGGATCTGTGCAGGACAGGCTATTGAAAGAAGAAAAAGTGGAATTTCACTCTGCTCTCTGCAGTCAGGCAGTGGTACCACAGGGAGCTGGTCACTAAAAATGAAAGTGAGACTTCGGTGTGGAATGGGAAGGGTGTTGGTTGAATTTTGAGTGGAATAAGGGCTGAGTGAAACTCTTAGGGTGCTTAATAACTCCATGCACTTCTAGAGAAAAAGGTAGTGGACAACTGTTTTTCTGGGGAGAAATTGTTTAGCAAACTATGATTATTATATTGGCTGGAGGGAGGACTTGACAGAACTAATGAATTACTAAAGGTTCCCCACTCCCCGCATGACAGGCTGAAAGACTCAAACACAACCTTGGCTGCAAAAATGCTGACAAAATAACAAAAGTCTTTGCCACTTAATACATGTACAGATAAACAGGATTTTCACATAAAGTTGTTTCTTTCATTCAGTTTGGAGCTGTGCAGGTCTTTAGTTGCATACTGGGGGATTGTGAATATGCACGGGCAGTATTATACATGTATGTGGACCTGAAGGACACTGGAAAGTAATTTGGATAATACATTTGAGGCTTTCAGAGACACTAACATCTTCCCTGTTTCTCAGCTACTCTGTAACGTACAGCAGAAGTAGGACACTCTTCCTTTTGAGTCTTTAAATGATGTGAGTTTTAACTGTCTGTAAAACCAGAATTGCTGGTACAGAAGCTGTTACGTTTTTGGGGAATAACACCCTTGGGCACCATTAAAAAGAAATCTGGAATGTCATAGAATAATCAAACATCATGATGCAGCATGATGCAGTTGCTCTTTTTCAGAAGAAAATGCTTTCAACTGAATTTCCATCACCACTTCCTTACACATCCTGCTTGCTCTCATGGGTCTCTGGTTCAATCTGCTTTCTCCAGTACAGTTCAGGTTGGGAGGGCTTGAAGCGGGTGTGATTACAGTGATGTGGTTAAGTCAATTGCAGCACATGAAGATTTTAAAAATATATGTCTTCATTAAATAAAACCTAATTTCATGAAAGAAGCAGATGACCAGGATTTACGGGGAGAGTTGGAAAGGTAGAGAAAGAATATGAGTAAGAATAGATTTACTTGTAACTGTCAAGCTTTGAAGACCTCATTTACAAGTCATCTGCTATTTCTGTACTTCAAATGCAAAGAAAGGATTTACAAACCTACTCATTTTAATTTAGGATTTATTGGGATTATTTGTAAATTAATCATAGGAATTACATATGGCAAGTAGGATTTATAAGCCTAGGGGAGGATTATAAAGTGTGATGTAGGATTAGTAAATCTATTGTATGTATGCAAATATATTTCCAGATATCTAAAGCTATTACATACAATAGTTAAGTCACATTTTTAAAATAATGATGTATCAATCAAAACTGAGTAAAAGACTTCTTTTTTAACCTAGTGGCAACATAAGACAAATAGGTACAAAATCTAAAAAAGGCACATAAACACAATTTGTAGAACAAAGTCAGTACAGAGAGTACATTTTACCAATTTAAATGTATGTTAAGAAGAAGAAGAGGGATATACTGAAATAGTGACTTTCCCTAAATAGATTTAGTTTTTAGAAACCACCCAGCTGGAACAAAGCAGCAGTCTGAAACAATCCACTCCGTGATCATATATGCAATGGTGAGAGGAAATCAAGAGTGTAACTGAACTGAACCAGGGAAGAGTGCTTGCATCATGTTGATTAAGTCGATTAGAACAGACAAATCCAGTGACAGTGAAGTGATTAGAAACAACAGGGAAGTTATACTACAAGTTTTTTTTTAAACTTTCCATCCCCACTAACTCTGGGGTCTCTTCTCTTTTTCTTCCTTCCCCTTAAATCCCAGGTCAAGGAAAGACTGGCTTTGTGAGCCACTGGCAGAGGGCCATTTAAGTCTAATGGACTGATTCCATCTTTCAAAGGAGAAAAATAACCTGTAATGACAGCATGTGACAGCATGAGAAATTTAAGCTTTTTAGTAGTACAGCTTTCCAGAACAAAAACCCTATGTAAAGACAAAAATTAAAGCCTTCTGGTAACCTGCAATCATTCAGTAGAAGGCACCACAAAGTAGCAGATTTTACATACAAGAGAAAAAACAACTGGCAGTGTTATCAGAACAATCTGAGGAATTTGACTCACACTGTGAACATGTTTGAAATTTTTCTTGGCTGGCACTCAGTTTGCATTTGCCAACGTGTAGCAAGTTGCTCAGATTTGCTCTGTGTTTGTAAACACCCTGTAGAATTCATTTTTATTCCATCAAAAAATCTATTTTTATTCTGTTTCTAGCTAACCACAGTACATGAGAAGGGAAGAAAAGTCAAAGTAAAAGTGAGACTAAGATCTTCAAATGAAGAAAGCAAATGAGAAAGAAACCATTATGTAGAAAACTTATTGATAGAAAAGTCATAATTCTCTGTAACTAAAAGACAGCAATTGTCTACTTAGGCTCCTACAAGCAAATAAGTTTCATCAAATTTTTAGCACTAAATATTCTAGTCAGGTGTTCATCTTCATCCATATTACATTATTAATTCAACAAAAACGTCTCAGGAATAAGTAAAGTTTCCTTTTTATTAATGTTGACTTTTACACAAGTTCTAATTTTTCTTAATTACCTAATCACTTCTGCAAATGCACTCAATGGTCACAGAGTTAACAAAGGAAGAGTTTCTCCTTTAAATCACTGACAAGGTTCAATATTCAAGGAACATTAGGGCTTGATTTTGAGGTTCCAAAATGAACTTGAAGAGCAAAAGATAAGGAAAATATGTTATTCCTTACTAAGAAAAAAGTTCTGACTCCAGATAATTCAAATGGAAGACTGAGAATGTCAATTTTCCATTTATTTCTTCTTTAAAACGCAAAGGCATGAGAAAAACTGTAAGTGAAGCAAAAGGAATGAAACAGCAAAAATTGCTTGAAGCTGAAAGCCAAGTCAGGATAGCATTTAAGCATAAACATGGATGAAAAGTTAGAGTTGTGATACCTGACAGGTATTTACCTTCCCTCGTTTTCCCCCAAAGCTCTTTCTGTTGTGCAGTTGTATTTAAGAAATACCATGTTGTCACCTCCCAATCATCTGCAATGTTAAATCCTGCTTCATACTGCAGTTAAAAAAAAACCAAAAAAACAAAAAACAAAAAACAAACAAAAAAAACCTGCCTGTGGCTTAAACATTTTCTTGTAGCACCAAGCACCTTAAATTGTTTCCATGCGCAGAGGTAGGAGCTGCAAAGTACAGGAGGATCATTAGCTTACAACTCCCCACTGATGGCAACATAACTGCCTATTTCTCTGAAGCTGTCCCATTCTCACCTTTTTGTGCATTTGTTACATGCTACTTCATCCTCTACAAAAGGCAACTGAAGTGTTTCTTGCTTGCATCTGCTTTTAATAGGGCTGTAGAATTGTAGAATCATGCAATTACCTAGATTGGAAGGGAGCCCCAGAGGGCATCTCATTCAACTCACTGCTCAAAGAAGTCTCATTAGATCATGTTGCTCCGGGCTGTGTCTAGTCGAGTCTTAAACAATTCCAAGGACAGTTTCTGGACAGCCTGTTCCTTCATTTTACTGCACCTTGTGGAAAACAAAAAATAATCCTTGCATCTAATCAGAATTTTCCATGTTCCATCTTGTGCCTCTTTCATCCTGACCTGTCACTCTCTGAGAAGAGTCTGGCTTAGTTTTCTCTGTATCCTCATCCTCATGGACAGCAATGAGGTCTCCCCTTGGCCTTCTCGTCCCCAGACTGAACAAAAAAATGTTCTTTCAGTCTGTCCTCAATGCATAATGTGCCCCAAGGCCCTAACAATCTTGGTGGGCCCCACTGGATTCACTTTATGATATCAGTTTCTTCCTTGTACTGGTGAGTCAAAACTGTCAAAACTGGACACAGAAGTCCAAATATAATTTGGAAAGTGCTGAATACGTTGGAAGGATCACTTCTTTGAAACTGCTGGCTACACTTACTAATACAGTGCAGGATGCAGCTATGCTTTTTGCTGCGACGGTACACTGCTGACTCATGTTCAACTTGTTATCCAACACAGGTCCTTTTCCTCAGAGCTGCTTGCTAGTCAGTTTCCACCTTGTATGGTTGCATGGGATTTTCCCACTCTAGATTTAAGGTTGCATTTGCTTTCACTGAACTTCATGACATTTCTATCAGGCCATTTCTCTAGTCTGCGCAGGTACCCATGTCCTCCAACACACTGATCACTTCCCACATTTGGCATCATTCACAAATTCACTGGGTGGGCACTCTGTCCCATCTTTCAGGCTTCAGCAGAGACATTGAACAATTCTGGGTCCAGTACTGATCCCTGATGGCCACTAGTTACTGACCTTCAGATGGACTAGGGAGTGATTACAACTCTTTGAGACCTACAGCCCAGCTGATTTTCCACCCACCTTAAGAGCCAGTCCAGGTCTTACCCATGTGGTGACAAGGACACTATGGGAGATGGTGTCGGAAACTTTGTTAAATAAATTCAAAGTATACAACATTTGCTACCATCTCCTTTTGTGAGTCACACAAGGCATCTTATCATAAAAAGCCATGAGATTGTTCAAGCATGACTTCCCCTCTTTAAATCTCTGCTTGCTGTTGCTAGTCACTCTCTTATCCTTCATTTATTTGGGAGTGACTTCTTAGAGGACTTGCCCCAAAATCTTAACATGGGCTGAGGTGAGATTGATCAGCTTGCCAACTGAATCTCCCTTCTGGCCCACTATTATGATGGGTATGACAATTGCCTTTTTCCAGTCATTAAGAAATTCTCCCAGCTGTCATGATCATTAGGAGATGACAGAGAGCACCCTTGCAGTGCCATCAGCCATCTCCATCAGCACTGGAGGAGGCATTCCATCTGGTTCCAAGGACTGTTGAATTTCTAACGGGCTTAAGTGATTCCAGCCTCTCCCTCTACTGTGAGTTCTGCTTCACTTTTATAGACTCTGCTAGTGGGCTCAGGGACCTGGGGTGCCTGACTAAATATGATAAATATTTCACTGGTAAATATTATCAGTGAAGCTGATGAAAAGAAAATGTATTCCACATCCCTAATCACTAAGACCCCTGCTCCAGTGAATAGTGGACCCATTTCCTAGCCTTTCTTTAAACTGTCAATATATTTACAAAATCCTTTCTTGTTTTCTTTCATCTCCATCCCTGTATTCAACTGCAGCTGACCTTTAGCTTTCTTAGTTATATTACTACACACACAGGCAGTACCTTTTTATTCCTTTTAAGCAGACTGCTTCCACCTTCTGTGTATTTATTTTTTTATCTGAAGTCAGACGGAATTTTCATGCTCATCCATGTTGGCCTTCTGCTGTGATTGCTCAACTTTCTGTGTGTTGGAATGGACCATTCTTTCCCTCTAAGTAAGCCGTCATGAAAGCCTCCTCAAAGGAGTCTGCTATAGCTATCCTGGGCTCTTTGAACTCCAAGCAATTTTCTGAGGGAATCTTGCCAAGCAGGTCCATGAAGAGGTGAACATCTGCTGTTTCAAGTCCAGCGCTGAAATTCAGCTGTATGTGTTGCTTACATCTCTCAGGGTGTTAAACTTCATAGTCTCAGAGTCACTGCAGCTGAGGTTGTCCTTACCCTTCATATCTTAAACCAGCTTTTAATTCTTTGGGAGTGAATAACTGGTCCAAGAAAGCATTTGAATTAGTTCACTGATCACTTGCATCAGAAATTGTCTTCTGTACATTTTAGAAATCTCCTAGATCTCTTGTACTCCACTTTATTGCTCATCCAGAAAATATATTGGCAGTTAAAGTGATACAGGAGCATAGTGACCCATGATTCTGGGGCTTTCTCCACCAACTTTAGAACGGCTTCTGAAGTTGCAGATCTACAAGTGAACCACAAACCAGAACTCAAAAACTTCCAGCTTTCTCCATCTTGAAAGTGCACCTCCACTAATTGTTTGACCATGGCCTCCAACTGTTTCTCCTTTGTTGCTTCACATGGCTCATGCTGTTGTCTCTGCCAATTTTCCGTGAAGACTCACTCAACCTCCCTTTCGTTTTCCCTGATGACACACAACCTGTGCACCTCCTCCTTCAGCTCCTTCAGCGAGTGACTCAGTGCCCCAAACAAAACACACCTTCCACATCAGAGGTCTCCAGGACCAGGCATTCACCCCAGCTCTGCAACTGAACATGGATCCCACTCCCATCGAGCTTTGTCGGGAAAAAGATCTCCAAAGCATCAATGGCATTTGTACCAGTTAGTAGCAAAGAATGTACCCTCAGCATGCTGAAGCCATTATCAGACAGTTATCAAGCAGCCTCACAGAGCCTGGAGTGGTTTTTTTGTGACCTTTCGTGCCCCTGCTGTGCGATGATATCTGCTATCCCTCTGGCATGCTCAAAAACCTAGCGATTGTTTCCTCCTCTCTTCTGCTCTGTATTCTGTTTTGCCTCTGCTTCTCTGCTTCTCTGAACCTGGCAGCAAAAAGAAAACATATGCCAAGAGTGTGTGTTAGAAAAAGAGGATTTTAACTCAGAAGAGAAATTAGAAAGGTGATAAGTAATAATCCACTACTACTTCTCAATAATTCGAGCTAAGGTTTTTAACCTTGTACCTAAAATATATACCATATATACTGCACTGAGTGTTACAGATAATGTCACTATTTTAGCAGTTTCTGTTTTAATACAAAATTCTTTATGAACTTTTGTAGAACTCACTGATTTACCTAGCCATGCCATTGCTCAACTTTACATCTGTCAATATAGCAGTAGAAAACAGACTAAGGAAACAAGGCTCCAGACCTTAATTACTCACAATTGTATTTCTATTGATTTATTGAACAACTTGTTCATGAGCTCTCTTTGCAAGGATTACACTGTTTGTGATCTTTTTACCTTTTCCTGCCACTTGCAAATCAAACATGCATTTGAAAGTCAAGAAAGCATGTTTACATTACTGCCGTAATTGACAGAGCACACCTGTTATCCTCTCAATGGATAAATTAAACCAAAGATAGACCTTGGAAATAAAGCATGAAAGGGAAATGACAGTTATTTGAAGTAACATGGAACATGAAATGTAGGAATGAAAGCAAACAGCATGAAATGCAGTGTATGAACATGTGTCAAACTTATGCAGCTTTGTGCTTGCATTAGGTATTCTACTTTTTTAGTAGGTACTTCAAAGATAAGGGAAAGGTTTTTGTGTGTGGTTGTCTTGGTTTTTACCTCCTGACAATGACAGTTCTTTTATCTGAACTATAGGGGAAAACAGTCCTGTAAGATCATCAGTAGTAAAATCATGAACAATAACAAAAGATGTGAAACTAAGAGGGTAGAGGAAAGAGCAAATGTTTAAGGATGAACACAATCATACTCATCTCTTCTTAACACATCCTTATCAAAGTCTCTTAAAAGTTTCCCAGTGACAGTCATTCCACCATTCTTTATGCTTAGAGAAATCCCATTTCATCCTGCAGTTAAATGACCATACTATTTTCTACATTTTCTTTATGGTGAAACACGGGAACAGTTTATTTCCTTCTTCTCTGTGACAAGTGTTCAAAAACCATCACAGTGGGCAGAACCAGAAAAGAAATACACTAGAATTTCATTCTTAGGTCACTTTGTTCCCTTCCAAACTGCAAAACATAGCAGTTTATTCAATGGTACTTTTCTCCCTCAATTTTTTTTTTTTTTTTTAATGAGGGAGATTAAAAAAAATCTCCCTCAATTAATCTTAGGGAAGAAAGGGAAGAAACCTTAGGGAAGAAACCTTACCTGTTTGCTTAATTTTGTTTTCTTTATATTATCTTTAGTGAAAGTATCTTTTAAGAATAGGCTGCTATTCATGGTTTTGTAATCCCTGCTTTTACTGGCTTTACTGGTCTGGTTGGGAAAGAGTTCATTTCATTCATTCACAGCCTGTATTGTTCTCTAATTTGGATTTGTAACTAAATCAGTATTGAAAACACAACAGCATTTTGCCTATTGCTGAGCAATGTTTACACAGCAACAAGGCTTTATCTTTTTCACGTTCTGTCCTCTTAGTGAGTGGGATGGGGGTGTGCAAAAATCTGGGAGAGAAAAATGGCTGGGACAGCTGACCCAAACTTACAGAGAGAAAATCCATACCACTTGTTATCATGCTGAGTCATAACAGCTGGGAGAAAGGAGGAGCAAGGGACTTCCAGTGGGAAGGAATGAAAAGATTTTTTAGTTTGCTTTGCTTCCATGTGAGCTTTGTTTCACCTATTAAACTGTTTTTACCCTGATCCTCGAATTTTCTTTATTTTGCTCTTCCAATTCCCGTTCCCATCCCATTGAGTAGGAAGTAAGCCAACAAGTGACTTTCTCAGCTGCTGGCCAGAGTCAACCAACCACACTGGCTGTAAATATAAGAAGAGATACTGCCAATCTCAAGAATTTCTGTCTGTGTTTTTATCCCATAGGAACTTTAGAATCTTAGTAATTTTCAATGGCACTTTCTTATTTGCTTTTATTCTTTATTCTTTTCTCCCTACTTCAAGTGATATTATTTGGCACTTCAGGAGCAAAATAAGTCACCTAATCTACTTCTTTTGGTGTGTTGGGTACTTTCATAGTAGTTTGTGAAACTTGGCAAATAATAAGCACCTGACTGAAGCCACACAATTACTAATACAGATATGCATTGCGGAGACACTTCCCCCAGAGCAATCACCCCACTGACTCCTCAGTATGGTCATTCTGGGCGAGCCTAGGAGTCCATATCCTTGGAGATGCACTCTCCAAGGTCACTCACCAGGGCTCACAAGGCTAAAATTTCCCTCAAGATTAGCCCCTGCCTTGGGAGAGAGACATACAGCTTTTCAGTGGGTTATCAGCATATGCCCAGTGTTTCAATTTCCCAGTTATGCTTTCATACCACCTTCCTCATGTACTTTCCTTTATATTCATCCACACTGAGTTTCAGCTGCCATTGTATTGCCTCTCAATTTCCCTCCTGCAATTTTACAAGCAACCTTTACATTTCATGTTCAGAATAACCTGATATATTAGCAGATTTTTGTATTTCACTGCTTGATCTCTTCATAGGTATCTGGAATTAAACTAACAAGCACAGTTGCCTGCAGAACCCCACTGCTGACCAGCCTCCATTCTGGGGGCTGAATATTTCATCTAATCCTGGGGCTTACCCTACAAATAATTTTTGGACATGCTAGTACTTTTACTCCTTTCTCCTATTTCTTTTCTTTAATTTTTTTAATGAAAAATGTTGTCAATGTTTTTTTCTGAAAGTCCTTTGAATTAAAACTCAAGGACTACCTGGATTATAGGCACCAAATATGGAATGTCCTACAGTTAGTACTTACATTACAGGAAGGGAAAGTAGACCAGGATTTAAGAGCAGCAGCAACAAGTAATTAAAAAAATATGAATAATTAAGAACAATTAGTTGGCAGCGTCCTGCCATACAAACTTGCTCCTTAAGTATTAAGACTCACAGTCTAAATCTACAGACCATGAAGGCCATAACTCTCCTTCCATTAGGAGGCTGGTACTTTATCAGCTCTCAGAAACTGATCTTTTTGAGAATTAGAAGTCACTGCCCCCACCCCAAATATTTTTTTCATTTCTCAGGTACCAGCTGCACTATCTTTCAGAAACAGTATAACGGATACATATTTAATCAAATTCCCACTGGTTCTTCCAAATTTGTTTTTAAGATTATTTTTCCTCTGTTCACTGATCTGAAGAAGGATTTGTTTACTTGGATCCTAGTCAGTTTTTTGCTACCTATGGCAGTGGATGTAACAGAAGAAGTGTTACTGTCACTTGTAAGTTTTGTCTTGCCTGTATCCTTACATCATCATTGCAGCAGCAACACTTCCATTAAAAATTTAAATTCGCTCAGTTATAAGAAAGTAGGGCCACCTTGCTTCTCCTTTTTTAACTTAAAGATTACACAAAGGATTATGCATTACAAAATTTTCTTCTTAACCTCAATAATTCTGGAAAACACTTTGTGAGAAATTCACTGTTTTATCTTTGATTTTCTTTATTTCCAGGCAGATTTTTAGTCCTGCAGTTAGGCTTATTCTGCTGTTTTTCTTAATTTAAAAAAATGAGATAATAGATATTTTCAAAGTCATGTTTTGTATGAATCTTTTATTAAAAACTTATTTTCTAACATATTTTAACAGTAAGTACCGACATGTTGCCATATATTCCCTTTGAAATGCCTGCAGAATAAAAATTTAAAAGATTAAAATTTGGACAAAGACTGATACTTTTTATAAACCTAAAATTTTCTGTGAAACCAGTATGAGGTTTGAATGGCCAAGAATTATAGCAATGATCAGAATTCAGTGTTACCAAAGACATATTCTAGGTTCTCTTAGTGTTTGGTGATACTAATAAGAATGTCACTGATTCACCTTGAGTTACCTTTATTTTCAAAATCTTAAGTTTTCTTTTTTTTTTTTAAAGCAAAGTCACTCTAGCCATACCTTACACTGTATTTCTCAAACCTTCCACATATTTAGAAGTGAATAGAATTCTCTCTTACTCCTGTAGCAAACATTAAAATATGAGGTGGACTCTGAATTAAACATAAGTTTTTGGGAGATTTTAAAATGTTTGATTTTCACGTTTATTTTGCATTTATTTGGGTTTCACTTTTATTTTGCAGTAAGATAATTTCTTTAAGAATCTCTATTTCCTCTGTGGAAGTTACTAAACAAGACTTAGATCCTCATTTGTATTTTAAAATATTCTTAAAAAGGGTATCAATAATTTATTTTTTGCCAGAAAAAAATTACCATCTACATACAGTTCAATACTTTATCTAGTTTCCCATTAACATGGTGTTCATCAGAAATCAGCAGCAGAAATCCATCTCCAGAAGCTGCAGCAATAGTTTTGAATCTAATTACTACATATAGCACACTGCATGTCAGCTTTCAGACAGCACACTCAGCTAACTCTCGGAGTAAAAGAGGCATGGCATAAAAAAAGAATAGATAATATCTTTAGTGCTTAACTCCTTATATATGCAAGTGTTTTTTCATAGGAAGAAGTGGATGTGAACAGCATATGTTTTTAAATACACATTTGTTGTATTTTTAATTCTGGGACAAAGTGCAATATGAATCAAGCAGTGCTTTTGTTTCCAGAGTGTTGAAGACTCACAGCTGAAGCAGACTTTTGAAAAGCTCAGCAAAGCTTTGAGACAATTAAATACCATCACTTTTTTCTCATACTCTGATACTAAGACCATAATGGAAATTTTTTCTAAATAACCTGACACCTGTTGAACTCATCTATTCTGAAATCAGACCATTTGTTTGGATATAAAAAATATATAAAATGCATTTGTTTGGATATAAAAAATATATAAAATCCCAACTACTGAAAAACTCTGTCCCTTCACACTTGCAAGTTCTTTCTCTTGGAGTTCGGAACTAAACTAGGCCTGACTTTGAATTTTATTATAGGGAAACAAAATCTGAGTTTGTTCTGAGTTAAGGGAATTCAGTTCCAGCACTTGAGAGTTAACATCAGATTTTCATTCTATTCACAGAGACAGGACTAATCTTTTCCAGTTTCCCTGTCCTCTGAGCCATCAAGAGACACTAATTTTAGCTGACATTGGATTCCTATTCATTTCTCTCATTCTAGGAGAGTGTTAAGACATTAGTGACAATGAAGAATTACTTTTCTGCATAGGATGCTGTGTATTGCAGCATTCACTACACGCAAGAAGATTTGAGGAGTGACAATGATGGCTTGATGTGCACAAGACTTCAAAATTATTGATGTCACATGAAGAATATCAGGTTTTATATCAAGTTTTAATTGTCATTCATCTTGTTACCAAATTTTTCATGTTTTTGAACAGAATTAAGAACAGTATATTTGTAATATTAACTCATACTTCTATTGATACTTCCAAAATTATTTCACAAACATAAAACCATTCAAGCAAGGCTGATAATTTTTAAATGCCACCTATATATTGCTAATGCTTGCACTAAATCTACAGCAACAGATTCTATGTTTTGTCTTCTGTACATAAAATCATAACTATTCCTCCATTTAAAAATAGGATAGAAAAAATCATTATCGGAAAGCCATAAATGGAATTTAACATTTTCAATCTTCTTTATGATTACTATGTGTTTTCCTTATATTGCTGCTTGTTTGAAGGTTTTGTAAGGTGAGAAGCCTTGAAATATTGATATAGTTATAATTACAAACTTTTAATAATCTAACAGGATGTAAGATAAAAGCCACTTGAAGCTCTTTATAGCCTGAGGGACTATGTTCATTCCTTTCTGCACTCATTTCTTAAAGTATTAAAAATGCATTATTGGAAGCGCTCTGATAACTTCTCAGATGTCTATTTATTCAACTCTGCAATTGTTTATGTTAGAATTATGGACTTGGTTTTCTATTCAGACAGTTATTTAGTTTGCTTGCTTGCTGAGTCTTGAAGCTATTTTAGTTCAAATTATATTGGAGCATCACATACAAAAGAATTCTTTGTTCACAGCCCATCCAACAAAATAGAGAGGGCTTCAGAGGCATCTATAGCTCCAGGGCCCAGTAAATTAGGTCTTGACTTGAAAAATAAAAAGAATAAAAATTGCCATATGTAAGAGGGTGGATTGACTGTGCTGTCTTCCACTAAGAAAAAGGAAACTGCATTCTCTTATAAATTGAAAGTGTGCTTATTTTACAAACTTTTTCAAAAAAAGTCCCATATTCTTAGATAAACGGATCTGCCCTAAGATAAAGAAGCACTCTGGTTTATATTCTTTTTGTGGCCCAGATGACATTTTTCTATGATGAAAAAGAAAGAAGGAAGTCAGATAAGAAATCTCTATGGAATTTACATTATCTTGGCAACTATCCATTTTTACACCAGCCAGGAAAGCTGTGGAGGTGCATTGCTCCGGAATATCTAAATTTTGCCACACCCTTATTGTTGCACAACATTACAGTCTGAAAGTGGGAAGGATTTGCAGAAGCTGTTCCAAAATAGAATGTTTTTCTTCCCTTCTTTCTCTGCTAGTGCCCTTTTTCAAAAGGTTGAAAATCAATTTACAGTGTATTCTTCTACGGAAGTTGCCACTGAAAGATATCTTGGGAAGGCTGAGAAATGAAAATGCTGGTATCATCAAAACATTGCTTTTTTATCCTTATTCTTTTAATGATCGTGTTCTGAAGCAGATATCCTTATAAATACTATTCACAGAGAAGAACCCATTTGCTTTGTTTCCTGTAGATTTCTTATTAGCTATGTTATTTTCTTTCACATTTATATTTACATAGCTGAAGTATAGAAATAGGTGGGAAGTGATAAAATTAGCTTTCTGAACTATTTCGATAGTTAGTTTGGCATTGAACATTATTGTGTATTAATACATGTTGTAGAAGGAGGATTATTTTTAATTAGTCTGATTAATCCTTAATATGATAGTGAGATAGAATGTGGGTTTAGTCATGTCTAGGTAAGGCCATTTGAAAAGTCTTCTACACAGTTTTAGAAAAATCTCATTCCATATTGGATTTTCCATTTGTTCAGTATTAACTCACATGAAGATTGTACATACGCTATACTTTAGTCTTAGTTAATCGTATTTCAATTTCTGCTTTCTTCCTTCACACTTCCCAGGGATGAGGATCCAATTTTAGTTTTATTTCAGAGCTCATTACAAAAACATTTTATTTTGATCACTTTGAAGTTCTTTAAAAGATCAGGTCCCTTCATGCCATTTCTTTATTTTGAAAAAAAAAAAAAAAAGGCCTGAACAAATAACAAAATGAAACAAAGCAGCATAGCAACGAAAAAAAAGATCAGGGGGAATTATGTCTTATTGAAAACTCTGAAAAATTAATAGTGTATTTTAAATTTGTTAGGTACTATTTTTAATTCATCTGTATTATAACCATGCATCTTTAAACCAGTATAAGTTACTTAGTTAAAATTTGATATACCTGTTGAATTCATTAATGTAGCAAGCTAAAAGCTCATGCTTTAATGCTTCATGTGGTGTTACTTTGGACCAGGAGGGAATTGTTTCTAATTTAAGAACCTTTTTCAGAAGCCATCAATCAGAATTATAGATAGCTTTTCACTATAGCAATGAGATATTGTTTTTTTTCCTATAACGAGATGGACCAATGCCTTTTTTCTTAAAAAGTGTAATGTCTTTTTTTCTGTTTCAATGTTCTCCTAAAGGAGAATATTCACAACCCAATCTTTTAAACTATCAGTAGTGACAATGATATGAAAAAATGACAGCATAGGGAAAGAATAGATTGATAAGGTGATAGATGAATCAGTCACATTTCAGGGTTTACTATAAGGTGTTTAAGAGTCAACCAAAGAAATGCTTATGCTGTTTAACTTTGGGAGTTTGAGGCTGATGGCCCTGATCTTGGAGGTGCGGGGCTGTAGCACAACACCTATGTTTCAAACAGGGGAAATTCAAATGAAAATATGAGACTATTTAGCCTGTTTCAAACCTTGAAAGATTTTAACACTAAGTAATTGGGGCATGCATATGTAAAAAGCAAGAGTGTAACAAATGTCAGGCACTAATTTGCTGAGATCAATGTCCTTCCTCTTCAGAGTAGAGGCTTACTGAATGGAAGAAATGGCAAATATGATATAACTTCATTTCAGTAATATTTTGATGGCACCATATGGCTTGCAATTCCTACAACCAACTAGAAAAATACATTTTAGAAGATCTTATGAACTATTAGTGACAAACTTTGCGATATAGTTATCAAACATTCATTGCAGCACTGAACAGATGCCAAAGCTAAATGTAGTAGGAGTTACAAATACTCGGAAGACCCAAATTGGATGGGAGAGTGAAATCCAAAAAGGGTAATTGGGTCAGGGTCTGATCTTCTGGGTAAGGTCAGGAAAGGTGAGTTCTTCATTGGATCCAATGAATGGTGTCCATCTCCTTCCAAAGAAAAGAATTAGCTTAATCTCCATCATGTTTGGCTTGGCACAACATTTCCTGCAAACCTATAAAACTCAGAGAAAAAAAGAAAAAGTTGAAGTCATTGCAGATGAAAACTTGAATAGCTTTAGAATATTGTCTGCACTTTTTAATCAAGTCCTTTGCAACAAAAAATTGAAATTAACACAGATTTAATGTAATGCTTACTAAGGTTAATGCATTTTAGGATATAATATAATTTAGCTTTTTACCTTTCTAGCCTTGGGCAACCTGCAACTCCTCTTCTGAGATGAGCAAAAAAAAAGACCTCTTAAAAGAGCTGCTTTTGTGCCCAAGTTTTGTTTGTACATGTGAATAATGGCTTCTCTTTTTAGGCCTCAGAAGGCAATTTCAAAGTGAGTGTAGACTATCAGGAAACAGAAAATATCTTTTGGTCTTTTAGCCAAGATATAGCATGAAAGCATCAGAGATCTTTTTTTGGCAATGTAACATTTTCTGCTTCTGAGAGTCAGGCACTTTACAGTGGTGCATGGTAGGAGAACGCAAGACCACAGACAAAGACAGAAACTAGAGAGGGTCCAGCCTGATATTAAAAAAAAGAATTCAAGGACTAGAACAGGTTATCCAGAGACTGTATGCAGCCTCCACTGTTGAATACCTTCAAAAACCAGCTAGAAAATGGTGAATATTCTGGTCTGATATCACAGCTGACCCTGCTTTAGGCAGGGGGAGGGACTAGAAATTTTCTGAGATTCTTTCCAACCTGAGTTATCCTATAGACATACAACCAGCAGCTTTTCATATCATTAGCTAGGCAGGTTTTCCTCATGTCTCTCTCTGGTCTGTCTTTCAACGTACTTGTAATAACCAAGTGTGGATTACAGCCTTACATTTGTAGCGAACTTAAAGTTTCCAGCTTCTTACAGATTGTGAGGGGGAATTTCTAAGCACACAGCTACTATTTTGGACTTAAACCAGACTCACTAAGTGAAACAGCACTCATCTCACTTTGTATTCTAAATGACACCTTTTTGTGTCCAGTCTAGTGCCTGATGATGCCTGAATTGTAGGTTTTGGTTGGCTGCTTTTTAGCTCTCAAGGCATTGTGTAGCTGTGTTACAGTCCACCACAGAGAGAGAACACCTTTTTTTAAAAAAGCAGAGAAGTCAATATGGTCTTTGCTTTTTCGCCTTTCTTATTCCTACTCATATTTACTTTACTATCCTCTCATTCTTTCTTTTTTCTTCACTGATGCTAAGAAACAACTTTCTATATCAGCAGAAAAAATAGACAATCTTTATATATAAATATGAAATGTTTCCTGTCTGGGCAGAGGGAGAAATAGGTTTGATGGGAGAGCAAAATAATACATGTTTCTTTCTTCACAGTAAGACAGATCTTTCTAATATGATGTCATAGATAAGTTAATTTAAATAATACCTTAAAACTTAATTAACATTAGCACATTAAAATTAATAGATGCTTTGTAGACTGTCATGAATGGGATTCCATAGTTTCAGAGGTATATAGAGTTACTCTTAAGGAATCAAGAACAGATCTCACACAGTAATATAAACTATGTACAGGGACTGTAATGAGTTAATGTCTTATTTGTTTCTCTAATTCTAGATGAAGGACAGTTCTGAGATCTCTTGCTTCTCCAGGTCTGCCTCTCCAAAATGTCAGTGATTTGAATGAAAAGGATTTTAAAAGAACAAGTTGCGCCATTTTCATGTTCATTCTATTTGTGTTGAAAATTTGATCAAACCTGCCAAAACTGCTAAACTTATCATGGAGATGTCTGGGTTGTTTATGTCCTAAACATAACCATTCAGAGCTGGCCAATTCTGTTACTGAAATGGAGCTGCCTCATCTGAACAGAAAGAACAGATGCTTTAGCAAGGTATAATTGTCCAGTTTTTCTTCTTGCTGTGATATCTTATGCTTACATTTTGTTAGTAAATTATTAATTACAAGTAAATATTGGTAGCAGAAAAAAATAATTTAATTAAATTTTGAATTCATTCCTGCTTCATAATTGACCAAGACTTAGCTTCTTTTTTAGAAAAATACAAATATTCACAGACTGAATATTTTCTTGAACCTTTTAAGGGTTTTGGACTTTTTAGTAGATTTTTGTCTGTTACCTAATAATGTTTTCTTCCTTTTCCTACATAAATATAATTTCTCAAAACAATAAGCAATGTCTCTTTATCTATATCAACTATATTTTTATAAGAATTCCCTACATATAGCTGTAGATTTTCTTAAAACGTAAAAGACATAATGTTCTTGAAAAGCATATCTCAAAATATGGAAAAAGCTAAGTAGTCCTCTGGAATATAAATGTTTTTACTGCATGGGCTGTGAGTGAAAAGCTTACATTTGATACAGGCATAATGTGCAGGAAAGCTTCACTATCCAATTTGTGACCCTTGTGAAAATTTCTCACTCCTTTCTACAACTGCCAGTCAGCACTAACAATTTCCAGTATGACTATGAATGCCAACCTCTTATCTGCACCCTGGTGTCAGTATTCTCAGAGCATCATGCTTAAAGCATGAACTCTTTATCCATAAGAAACTTTGTCATGGCTGCAAGATAAGTATTATGATACAGAGAGCACAGAGACTTCAGTGTATAAGGTTTGGTGACTTTTCCATGCTTTCATTATTCAATATTTGGAAGAAATTGGTGTACAAGATGGGTTGGTTTAGTATGTTTCTAAAGCTACATCAGATGCAATAAGTGTGACCTTCAGATTTCTTTAGGAAATTTCTTCAGGAAATTCTTCAGGATTTTCCTTTGGAAATTTAACCATTGTGACTGCAGTTATTTCAACCCACCTTTTGGGAAGAGAAGAAACCTATACAATGGAATGGTCCTTATTCCTCTTCTGAAGATATTCTGAAAAAACCCTTGTCGTTGGAGACCTGGATATATCTTAGGAACTCACAGAACCCAAGCATCTAATTTTTCTCTTCTTAAAGACAGCTGGTAGGTCTACATTTCAAGTTAAATTGCTTATTTATATGACAATACTGGGAGGTGAATAATTTTCCATGCAAAATATATTTAACTGAAAACTCTTCAGAGTAATTGAAATGTATGATTAAAGTGAGATATGGCAATATAGTATTTTAAATGCCCAGACAAAGATCTACTTGAATGAACCTTAAACAATACACAGCATAAAATACCATTATACATTAATATACCATTATTCTGTTCCTTATGGTTAAGATTCATTATCTATGTATTGCAAAAAGATTAAGAACCTGCATTGCTTTAAAGTATTGAAAAGTTCCTGATCCTAAAAATTCCCTTAAAGTAATCATATTTCTCTTAATAAGAGAAATTATCTGCTATGTATAAACATTTGTAAAGATTTTTAATTATTTCAAAAAACATGATGGAAACCAACAAGTTATATTTAATTACTAATACCAATATATTTATTAATAATTAATTAATAGCTTTTGCATTTAAATTATACAATCTGCAGCAAAGCAACTGCTTTATAAACCTGAACGGACATGTGCATGAAACAAAACATCATTTAAATTAAATTCAAAAAGAAAATATTTCTTAGAAAGTTATATCCTTCTCTTGTTCTTCTTGTTATGTTACCATTTACTGTTCTCCCCTACATGCTTGACATACTGATACAAATCTAACTGTTCTGTAAACAAAATTACAATTGTTACTTCCAGTAAAAATTGTCTTTAACAAGAAGTCAGTAAAAATTTAGAAAAAAGTAATATATATTTATATATAAATTCATTTCTCTGGTGTCTATATTATATATCAGCTTCAAAAGCATTGCAAATAACTAAGTGCTGAATTTCTTTTGAAAACATAAATATATTGTCAAAAAATGCTTTCAATGTTTAAAGTTTCCCTACAAAAAATAGGATTTCTAAAATAATGTTTACCTGTAAAAAGATACCCTTACCTTAAGAGGCCTTAGCAGTCTAATATCTTTCAACAGGTCAAACATCATAAGTTTTAAGAAAAAGTAAAATCTAAAAGAAACAGTAATGAGATCATGCAGTAAATTTAAAAGGAAAGAAATTTTAAGTTAAAAATCCTCACGTCATTTTATTTCTGCACTTTCAGGCACATACTATAATTTTCCATGGTATTATTGAACATTTGTGTAGTCACCTACATGGATACAAAATTAGTGGAAAAACTCATCATTCTAATGAGGTGGTATTTTTTGCTGCTGTGTTGACCAAGTTATTTTTACCATCCTCTGTATCATCATGTGTCATCTGGTTCCCAGGCTCATCAGAGTATATTCATCTAAAAAAAGTTATCTGCCATTCTATCGACATGGGGATTGCTGATACACTTGATTGTTCCTGCCCTCCTTCTATTTTTGTGATCTTTTACACTAAAGATCTTAATTTCTAAGGTACTGAAGTGTTTTGTGATTCAGGGTATGTCAGTATGGTCCCATCTAGATTAGATATTTATTAAATGGATGGCTGTAATCACAGCTGGGTATATTTGATGGGTCAGGAGGTCTTCTCGAGCGCTCTAGTCTTAAAACTAAATGTGATTACATAAGGTGGGAAGTAGTAAAGATATTTAATTACTAAATCACATAGGCTATTATTTGTGAAGGCACTGATGCATCATGAATAAAGCAAATGGAGCACATTGCTCTTATCCTCTCCTTTCAGTAAGCAAGGACACCTGCATCATTCCTCTGTTGGCTGTTTATCCTGTCAGTGGGGGTTCTCATAAGCATAGTACAAATTAGATTCTTTCTTTTAAACAAGAAAGGGGTCTAAGATGCATTTCCATGTTTGTTAAAACAGGTATTTGCATTCTCCTTGAGCAATTTTTCTGAAACCTGTTTTGATATTCTGTGTGTATTGAAGAGATACCCTCTTCCGATTATTTTTGTCACTCAGGCTATCCCCATTTTCCTGGTTGGTGCCTAGGTCTTGACCTACCCAGTTGAATGGGCATGATAAACTACTCAACAAAAGAAGCTCCTGGATGTGATAAGATGGATGTATGGGAATCTAACAACAGTTACAGAAGTGCCACGAGGGGATGGCTGGATTTCACTGACGGCTCAGAAGTAGGTATGCAACAAACAGACAAAATTTACAGAAGGCAAGAAGGACCTTTGGGAAAGAGAATCTGACAAGGCCCAAGATACTGAGAAAATCATATCAGCAATAGCACATGGCTGAGAACACCTGCATAACAGTAGCAGAAATATCAGATTACGGTACAGATGTGTCAGAACATGGTGTGAAAAATAATTAGGGACACATGGTTTGTTTAATAGGGAACAGTAGTAAAAAGAAAAAAACTTAAGAGAGAAAAAAGGGAAAAGAAATGAGCAGCCAAGGATGGACTGGGGCTATCTAGGTGGACCAGTTACTGGTCTTGATGCTTGATTTCCACCCCTGGACAGCACGGCAAAACAGAACTGTTATTCTGGCTATTTATCATGTGGTGAATCTACCTCTACTCTCAGGTAGACCAAGGACATACAGAGACTTTCTTTTGTTTATTGGAGAATATCCAGACAATCCTCCAACTGTCACCTTTCCAGTAAGCCTTCTGGGTCTCATCACACCACCACCTTCTACACAGCTGCCCAGGACACTTCTAGTCTGACCATAGGAAATGTGATTAAAAACTTGGAACAGATATGGACTTGGGGGTGTTTCAGATGGATTTACTGTTGTAGTTAAAATTGTATTAACACTGCATCAGCCCCTAGAAAGATGAGAATAGGAGAACAGGAAAATTACATTAAATTATACATAAAAAGCAGTCTTCTGTTTCAGTATTTTGCAGTCCAAGAGCAATGGACAAGAATGAAAACTTTTCAGACTTCACAGAGTAGCTTTGAAAACTTTCAGCTGCTTCATTGGGTTTCAGACTGTTTGGTCTACTGCGACATACTGGAGAGTCACAGAGTCATAGAATAGACTGAGTTGGAAGACATCCATTAGGATCTTTGAGTCGAACTCCTGGCCTAGCACAGGCCCATCTTGAAGAGTCACACCATGTGCCCAACCGTATTGTCCTAACACTTCTCAAACTCTGTAAGGCTTTGTATTTAGACCACAGCCCATTCCACTGCCCAGCCAACCCTCTGGGTGAAAAACCTTTTCCTAATACCCAACCTAAACATCCCTGAAACCACTTCAGGCCATTCTGTCAGATCCTGTCACTGCTCAGCACAGAGAAGAGATCACTACCTATCCATTCTCTTCCCCCCATGAAGAAGTTGTAGACTGCAATGAGGTCTCCCCTCATCTCCTCATCTCCAGGCTGAGCAGACCAAGTGGCCTCAGTCGCTCCTCATACGGCTTCCCCTCAAGGCCCTGCACCATCTTTGTTGACCTCCTTTGAACGCTCCCTAACAGTTTAATGTCTTTTTAATATTGTGGCACCCAAAGCTGCCCCCAGCACTAGGGGTGAGGCTGCCCCAGTGCAGAGCAGAGCACGACAATCCCCTCCCTTGCCCGGCTGGCAATGCTGTGCCTGATGTCCCCCAGGACACACTTGGCCCTCCTGGCTGCCAGGGCACTGCTGACTCATATTTAACTTGCCATGGACAGGGCCTGCGGTCAGTCTGTCCACACATCCGGGGTTGCCATATCCCAGGTGCAGAATCCAACACTTTCCCTTGTTGAACTTCACATGGTTGGTGATTGCCCAGCCTTCTCATTTGGTGAGGTCTCTGCAAGGCCTCCCTGCCTTCAAGAGAGTCAACAGCTCCTCCAGTTTTGTATCATCTGTGAACCTGCTCAGTGTCCCTTCCAGTCCTGTCTCCAAGCCATTTATGAAGATGTTGAAGAGCACAGAGGCAAGGATAGAGCCCTGTGGAACCCCACTAGTGACAGACTATCAGTCTCATGTCACATTCACTATCAGCCTTTGTGATGACCTGTGAGCCAGCTGCTCACCCATCACATAATGTGTTTATCCAGCTGTGCGCAGGACATTGTGTTCAGCATCACTGTAAGATTGCTCTGCTTTTATATTCTTTCCCAAGCATCCTCTACAGACCTCTGCCCAGAGAGGCTAATGAGTCAGGTTGCCTTTCAGTCTGGTTCTGAGCAGCTAGTAGTAGATGCAAGGGAAGCTCGTCCAGGGCATTTGCATTGATACCTCACTTTCAGGAAGGCTCCTTGGAAACACTGGTCAGTTTTACAGCCATTTACACATATCCATTTGAAGATGAACTCTAATATTTCATATTCCATGCAGTGTCTTCCTTTTCTGTCTAATGGAAGAACTAAGAGGAAACATTATGAAGCATTTTTCCCTTGATAATCTGTTAAAGGTTTTCCCAAATGTCAAGATGATCTGCGTGACTAGAGAAGATGTATGATAGTACGAAGAAAGGCATTTCAGACAGGAAAAATGCATTAAAATATCTTAAACAGAAATTTGAAGATGATGTTTAAACAAACAAGAACTAGTATTATGGAAGTGTGTTGAAAATACAAGCTTACAAATTCTAAAATGTATAACATTCTGAGTCCTTGAAAGTACATTCCAGGCAAACCCTTATAAAAAGATTTTGTCTCACCTGCCCATTAATGAAAGAAAACATCAAGGTAAATTAGATTTTTGTGTGTGTTTTTCCAGCATAATGGCCAGATGCAGCTTGACTTCTTTTAATCTGACTACTTTGAAAGCACTGTAAATAGCACAGTTAGACATAAGCAGGACTAATGTAGCTGATGTCTAGCCTGAGGTCAGTGGAGCATGGCTGTCCTTCTCCAGGGCCAGATGTCAAAACAACAAAACATTTTGTGAACAGGTGAAGGTAAAATGCAATAATCTGTTCTCAGCATTGCAACACCAGGGACAGGGACATGACATGATTTCTGCAATGAAAAATGTTTTTACTTAAAAATAACACTATGGCTTTCAGTGCCTTTTTAACAGAGTCCTTTATGATTGCCTGCACAAAAAATGAATACATTCAGTTTTCAGCAGCATCATTCAGCTTCACGGTGATCTGGATAACACACCTTCAATTAATTAAGTTCAGAAATAAGGTGTAACTAATTCTCTGAGCAATTATTTAATTTCTGTCCAAGCAAACTGATTCTAGCTGACAATGTGCATGTTTTTCTGTGGTTAATTGTGCTTCAAAGAAAGGCTATTCAAATATAACCTGCATGTTTTTTCTTCTCCCATCCCCCATGTACTAAGGATTTAAATACAATTGGATTTAACTTCACAGAACACCTCCAGTAGAATGTGTACAAATAGACAACATCAACAATGCACATAATACACAGACAATTCTGTCACGTATTGATTGATGCCTTTGCTGCAAATATTGGAGAAGACTATTACAGAGATTCAGCTAATGCGTGAAAACATTTATTTGCACCTATTCTTTTACATTTACTTTTTCACCCCCACACATTTACTTAAGATTTATCAGGAAAACTTAGAAAATAGTTGAAGTTCCTAAGCATTTGGTATATTTTAACAGGGTTTCATTGGAACAAGTTCAAATAAGAAAGTAAAACTTACTGAAACAAATTGTTCTACTCCCACCACAAGCGAATTAAAATGTTTACAAATGCTTTCCTAACTACATGACCATGTGATGTGCATGTATTTTCAGTGTTGTTGCCTGAACCAGAATGCAATCATTCATAGCAGTCATCAATCTGCTTCAACACTTCCTCATGGTTCTATGCTCTTATAATAATAACACTTTATATAATAAAATACAATGTAAATCATATAGGAAATGTATCTTTCTGCATCTTTCCATTGTAAATACTTTCTTTGCTTGGAATACAAATTGCAAAATACCCACATATCAGTCTGTAAAGTTAGATAAAATCTTCAGCAGTGTTTATCATATTTTGGTTGGTTTCATTCGATGTCTTGCAGAGAAATGGATTGCCTTTTTAATTTTTTTGCTTAGCTTTTTTTTTTTAGGAACATATTTTTGTCATCTTTTCAAAGGAAGAAATTATGTCAGACAGTCTTCCAGGACTGATGAGCCAATTCTCCTTCTTCTGCTGGAAAACTAAATATATATGTGTGTAAATCTGTTTTTTCAAGTGTTCTTTGGCTGTCTCAATGAACAAACTGTAAAATACAGTTTTAACTTCTTCCTCCACCTCCGTTCCTATATGTTATCTCATTTATGAGTCTTTAAAAACAAACAAAAAACTTACAAGGAAAAGACGTTCTATCAGCAGAATTAACAAGGACTATAACAAAAACATTCTCCTGCATGGAAATGTATAATGCAAACAGGCATGGTATAAGTTTAGAGAGTGTGTTAGTTTGTCTTTCATTAAAGTGATCATAAGACAGCATTCAACTGGCATAACTTTTCACTGCAGATTGTTTTCAGTGGAAGTGTAGTATTTCAAGATATTTTCATTTATTGCTGGGTTTTTTTTATTGTTTGGTACTCTCCTACAAGTAGTTTCCAGATGTTAATATTTCCTAACCAGGATGTTTTGGAATTGTCTAAATTAACTACGTGTCTTGCTGGAGTCAAGAAATTATCCCAGCTGAACCTTTTCTTCAGATTTTCTAGGAAACCTTTAACAAGGGAATATTAAAAGATCTAGACATTAATTTTCCATATTGCATGGAAGAGTCAGAAAAACAGGTCACTTCAAAAAAAAAAGAAAAATCTAGATGCTTCAACTTTTTCACAAAGCATGCTTTTTCACAAAGTTTCCAATTAGCATTGACTTTCTTTTCCACTATTGTTAATAGATTTTTCAAACCTATTGTCATTAGGTTTTCAAAAGTATTAGACAACTAGAATAGAAATTTCTCAAAAATTATCACAATTCATCTGTTCTGATCCCTTTAATTATTTTGTGATATCTCTTCAATTCTCCATTTATTGATATCAAGTTTTATGATGAACTATGTCAATCTTTTAGTTTGCACATTTCACTTTCTTCTCTTTTTGATAAATCACATTGGTTCTGAGCATATATGTCTGTGAAGCCCAATGTACAGAATGGTGACACTAGCTAACATCTCAGAACTCCCAAGTTCTGTCCTGAGAGTCCTGAAACTTCCTTGGTTTTGCCATCAGAAATAATGCTCACATGAGGCAATCCTGGAAAAAAAAACTAAGAAAGGAAAGGACAGCCATTTCTTTCAGAAATTAAGTACTAAATACTTTTAACAAAGCCTTTCTTAGTTTTCCAAATTAAGTTGAGAAAATTCTGACTTTTTACTGGTTATAAATACAACTAATGTAGAAAATACAGAGAAAGGTGTAAGTTTATCATTAGTTGCATCTTTATTCGCAAGTTTTCAACTTGAACATCCACAGGCATTTTGAAGGAAGTGCCAGGTGCTTTTTACAGATGTTTTTGTTTAAAGCAAATAAAAGCTTCTAAAGAGCACAGTACAAGATTGGTAGTAGAAAGTTTATGTGTAAACATAGGATTTGTTGTTGATAAAAGGTCATAAATTCAGAAATATGGATAAAGAATGCATGAAGAGAGAAGAGCAGCACGGAAGGAATCTCAATTGACACAAAAAGATGAGAAATTCTACATAAAACTATGAATGTAATTTCTTTTGACTGTACTTGTGCTAAAATAAACTGTAAATGTAGTCCTGTTTTAACTGAGTTGAAAAGGGCAGCTTAGAGAAAGACTTGCATCCTAATATTAGAAAAAAACATTGTGGCTTTGAAAACTTTCCCCAGTCTGACATTAGCATGGAAAACTCAGATGGCAAGAGCAAATGAAGATCTAATATAAATTTGAATATTTATATAAGCTATGCTAATATAATCACCTAACATTTGGGATGGTTATTCTCTTATAGGATCCTACTGGGATCCTATGTTTCTCTGCCCTCAAATATAGCAATTACCCTCCTTTTTCCTTTGTAGTAATTTAACAGATGGGAAAACTGAATATTTGCATATTATTAGCTGTGGATTGTAGAGCACAAGACCAGACAGGAAGATGTCAGGTAATATTATTTAGAGGCTGAAGGATGCAGCAGTGTAAAAACTGAGGATATTTATCAATGAGATTAAGAATTTTTGAAGCTGGGTGTTGCTTAACTTCACTTCATATATCAGATCTGGGCTACTTTAGAGAGAAATGAATCATTTTTTGAAAGGTCCTGTCACTTCTCTTGCGATGTAAAGGTAGTCTAAAGCTCCATGAGTACTTGGTGCTGAAGTAAAGGTCAGCAAGATGTATCCAGTTCTAAATCAGTGAATGTGAGCCACTGATTCTGTGCTCTTTACTTGGCTTCATCTCTTTTTAGGTTACCAAAACGAACAGTGTTTGTATACCACATTACAATGTTCTGATCATTATGGTTGCTATGGAAACTTAGCTCAAGTTTTATCAATATAAACCCAAATAATTGAATTGTGATTAAGCACAGTAGGAGAAATAAGAGCTCACACCACATCCTTGTACTTTGAAGCAATATACAAGGTCATGAGTCTAGGTATGCAGGAAAAGGATCTTCAGGGTAATTCCACTGCTCCCATCAAGGTGGGAGTAAAGGCTACAGAGACAAGAGCAATGAGTCCCAGTTGGTATGTGCTGTGAGTAAAGCACTGGGATAACTTCTTCTGCCTGCCATGCCTCTTTGCAGGATAGAAGCAAAACTTCAGGAGCCTTTCAACGGCAGTGAAAGCAAGCAACAAAGCCAAGTGCAAGTGTCTACGCCTGGGTTATGGCAATCCCAGGCATACCTACAGGCTGGAAGGAGAAATTATAGAGGGCAGGCCTGTGGATAAGGCCTTGTGGGTGATGGTTGATGAAAAATTGAACATGAGCCAGCAGTGTGCTCTCACAGCCCAGAAAGCCAAGGGAATCCTGGGCTGCAATCAAAGGAGTTTAGCCAGCAGGTCAAAAGAGGTGACTTTGCCCCTCTACTCTGCTCTTGTGAGAGCACCCACCTGTAGTGCTGCATCCAGCTCTGGTGCCCCCAACATAAGGACATGGAACTGTTGGAGCAAGTCCAGAGGAGGGCCATGAAGTTGATAAGTGGATTAGAGCACTTTCCCTTCTCAGCTCTAAAAGGTTGAGAAAGTTGGAGTTGTTCAGCCTGGAGAAGAGGAGGCCGTGTGGAGATTTCATAGAAACTTTCCAGTATCTGAAGGGAGCCTACAGGGAAGCCAGAGAGGGACTCTTCATCAGGAGCTATAGTGATAGGGCAAGGGGGAATGGATAGAAATTGAAAGGGGAAATTTGGGTTAGACATTAGGCAGAAATCCTTTACTGCAAGGTTGGTGAGACACTGGAACAGGTTGCCCAGGGAGACTGTGGATGCCTCAAAGCTGGCAGTGTTCAAAACCAGGCTGGATAACGCCTTGAATAACCTGGTCTAGTGGGAGGTGTCCCTTCTCATGGCAGGCGGGTTGGGACTGGATGAACTTTAAGGTCCATTCCAATTGCTTAACAGCCTCTATTTCTATGAAGGCCTGGATACAGCTGCAGAGTAATCCATTGTTTCCCCTCACAGCCTTGCCCTTAAATGTAATGCTGATTTAATGTAATTTTTGATAACTAATTTGCATAATTAGCACTAATTATCAAATAACTAGGTGTACAAATTCAGTGTGGAAAAAAAGAAAAGAAATGTTAAACATTTGTAGTATCTTCTGTCTGTGGAAAGGCACAAATTTTCAAGCCAACACTAGAAGAACCCAGTGCAGTAATTAATGATTTAGAACAGAACACAATCAGAAAAAAAAAAAAGTTCTCGCATGATTAAAAAAGGTTTTCCCTGCAGCAGCAGAATGCATTGTAGAGGTTTTTAGGGCAGCTGTGTAAAGACAAGATATTGTGCAGTATCATCCGTAGTAAAATAGAGTTAGCAAGCACAGAGCAATGGAAGGGTTAAGATAAACTGCTTGTGAACACTGTGGGGTACATAACAGCACTCAGGCACAGCCATTCAGGGAAAGGAACTGGGTACCAGTTACACAGCTCAGCTGCAGTAGCACTCAGTTTTTGTCACCTGAATCAGAAAAGTAAACAACCCATAAGGAGCAGGCTTAGTAAGAGTCAATGTGAATCAGCAGAAACAGTGAAAAAGGAAAAAAAAATTCTGAAGTATGTCTATCTATATTAGTGAAGAATAAAAATGCATTTTAGTATAAAAAAAAAACCCTCAATGAATTCCAGAGAGAAAAAATGGCAGAAAAGTGTAAATCCCTTTGCTATCTCTTTTAGGAGACAAAAAGGACAGTTAATCTGGTACTACTGTTTGTCATTCACTGAAAGAACTCAGTTCCACAAAATATCACCAGGAGAAAGTTTAAGTTGAATGGGGAAGGGAATTTGACACTTATATGCTTGGTGAGTATTTCTGTAGCTAAATTCTAGGCAGAATTCTAAGACAGCAAAGTTTGTAAACTGACACTTCAGAACAAAGTGTCAAAGGTGTTTGTATTGTGACAGTTTTGCTAGATTCTTCCTTCTGGATTCTTCTTCTTCCTTCCTTCCTTCACACTGTCAAATATCAAACACAGCATTTCCAGACTATGGCTAGCATTATAGTTCATTAATAGTAGTCTCCAACCATTTCTCTGATTTCTTAATTCCTCTATTCCTATGATTATCTCAGGTCACAACAGCACCTATTGTACCATAATTACATTGAAACTAATCTGCAGCAAATGAGAAGAGAATTCCATGAGTTAGAATTTTTGATCAGGTTTCAGCATGGAAAAAGAAGAAATTGCTAATTAATTTTGAAACAGGGGGAAATGCTGATATAAATGACATGCTAGAACTATTGACTGATCGAATTTCTTTGTTAGAATCAAGAAGAAGGACAAAAGTGGGGAAGCTGATTATTTCTATTTTTTTATTTCTTTTTTAAGAAAGAGGGAGTTTTTGTGCCTTGATATAAGGTCGCTCTGTATTCTCTTTACCTCACTGATATAATTTGATGTGGCCAGCAAGTGCAGTAACAGGCTTTACAGATGATTTGAATGAAGATGCTAACTGTGATCTTTCACTCAAGGGACCAATGATATGAGCCTTCAAATTCCATGCAATAGTTTATTTCCACAAAGCTTGTAGCAACTTAATAGCTTTGAGTCCTCAGCTGTGCTTTCAAATTTGGTTGAAATTGGATACCTGGTTTGAAAGTTGTTGGGTAGACTGACAGACTGACAGACAGATAAATGAGCATGGACAACATGATTGCATAAAACTTTTCTTTTTAGGAAACCAGGATAAAAATAAACTCCCTTTATTATAACACTCAGTAGACTTTTGGAATTGCTAGGAAAGTTTCCATAATTACAGCACTATACTTCTAAGGCATTTTGAAGGTATATAATGGTTAAAACCGTTATTTTTGTCTGACTACCTGTAAAATTGCTACATGCCACTCATTCCTAATGGCTGTTTAACAATTTTTATCATTGAATGTGTGCTACCAACTGACTGCAGCTGGAAGAAACTAAACGAAAGACAAAACAAAAATCTCAATATTCATTTAGAGTTGTCTCCATCAATGTCCGTAAACAACACCTATTAATTCACCTGGGAGCATGATGTGTGATATACAAGCTGTATAGTTTGTTCCAAGAGAACTGATCTCCTAAGAATCATTTGGGTCAGAAAAGTCTTTTAAGGTCATTGAGTCCAACTGTTAACCCAGCACTGCCAAGGCCACGACTAAACCCTGTCCCCAAGCACTACATCAGCACATTTAAATACTTCCAGGGATGGACTCCACCACTTCCCTGGGCAGCTTGTTCCAATATTTGACAGCTCTTTTGGTGGAGAATTCTTTATCTAATATCCAATTTAAACCTTCTCTGACACAACCTAAGGCTGTTTCCTCTTGCACAGTCACTTATTAATTGGAAAAGAAGACCAACACCCACCTTTCAGGTCATTGTAGAGAGCAAAAACATCCCCTCTGAGCCTTCTTTTCTCCAGGCTAAACAACCCCAGTTCCCTCTGCCACTCTTCATAGGATTTGTTCTCTAGACCCTTCATCAGCCTTGCTGCTCTTCACTTACAAGTCACTTGCAATTATTTTATGACACCGCTTTTTAAGAATCAAGTGAATACTCGATTCTGAAGTACATCAGAAAAAGCTGAGGTCTTTTTGGTCATTTAATGGAACACAAAAAGCCATTAAGGTAAACTCTGCCCCTCAAATGAATATTTATTCAGATCATGAAGTGGTTTACTTCAACCACTTCAAATTTTAAAATCCATCTTTGCTGCATTCCAGTTGTTATTTTCAGTAAACAGATGGGCACTTATCTAGAGGCAGAAGAATATTTGCCTGTACAAATAACCTATTCTGATGAAATCATCAAGGTTAAAATGTATTCAGCATTCAACAAAAGCAAGTTACCTTTCTGGAAATTTCCCAATACTTGGTCTGATTAGATTATTTTCTATGTTAGAAATAAACTGTGACAACTCACCTGCATGTGGATTTGCCTAGTCTTTGTTTCTGTCACGGAAATGAAGTCCCTGCTGGAAATTTGAAGTAAAACTGAGGTGATCAAGAGTCCATTGCTGGCATTAAAATTTCAATCTGGATACAACTGGGGCCAATAGCACCACAGTTCAACCTTAAATTAATGTTTTTTATTAAATACTGAGTAATAACATTTGAATTCTGTATCTCATATTTTCCAATAGTGTAGCCATAAGCTACAAAAGGGGTCCAATCTTGTTCTTCTTTACTCTTATGGTAAGACTTCTATTCCCCTCAATAGAAGTCATACATGCTTGAGTTTTCTACTTGTTTTGTCTTCTCTTGAAATTGTCAAGCACAGAACAGCTGAGCCAAGAGGACAGTAGTGAGAGACAGCCAAGAGACAGTAAAAAAAATACTTTTGTTAATCAACCTCTCCAGTTAGTAAAAATAGCATTGGTCATTCTAACTTATTATTAACTATTACTCTCACTTTTTTTGTGATTTTTTTTCCCATATCTTTATTACTGGTGCATGTCCATTAGCTCAAAAGAATTTTTTTATTTTATTTCCTGATGAAGTGCCCAGTATAGCAGCATGGCAACAGTACCCTAGAATAATGTGGGATTCAAACATTCTGCCCTTGTCACCTCATGCTAGTCAAGTCTCTCTCATAAACAGAAAGCTGGAATACTGAACAAAGCGGGTTTTACATCACTGGAGAGCTTATAGTACTGTAATGATCCTTTCTGGGCAAAATCTAAAAATAATGCAATATAGGTGAGCTGACCTTTTGTCTAAAGCCAGTCCTTAATATTCATCATTACATTGTCTTTCTTGATTACAGAGTTATGACGTGTATTCCTGCATCTAAAGCAGTTTACCTGGAGTTTTTGGATGAGTTTTCTACTAGGTGCAAATAAAAGGTGGGATGCCAAACTTGAGTTTGGCAGTTTTCACTGCTGGACCGGGTGGAAGGGTTATGTGTCTTTTTTTATATATCTATTTCATCTCTTAATTGTATGCATCCGTTTGCCCCAATGGCACCTCAGTGTTTTGTTTCCCTTGAAAGACCTTGGATGTGAGATTTTCTTTTTGATGAAAGGCTATTCAGAGCTTAGTGTTTTCATATCTTAAACCATTCCATGGCTGAAAATATATACCCTTTCCATCACATACCAGAAAGAAGACAATAAAACTGCCATAGCAGAATAGACTGCAAGGTAAGTAACTGTTTTCTAGTTCTTAAAGACAACTTGTAAAAAGAAAATGGGCAGATTTTTATAACCATATTTGAAAGAATTGATGTATTTATCTTGAAACCTGGAAGATTTTTTATATCATCAGTAAGTTCTGACCTATTGATCTGCCTTCCATCTGGCGACACCATTTATACTCATGCAGAGCACAATCAATAGTATAGAAAAACCATATTTTTCCTGTATTACAGTGATATTTTAAGTGACAGAATAGTCAAGGGAGAAGGCTTCAATAATAATAAAAAAAATTAAAATAAGAAATATAGTTTGGGGTTTAATAGCTTGCCCATATTGATTTTTACCAGGGTTATTTGCCATATTTTACCATCAGGAGTAATTGTCATCTCTGCAAAAGCCATTTATTTTCCAATTAATTGTTTCAACTTGGATAAACAAATAAGAATACCAAGGGATTATCATGTTTTCCTGAAAAATAAACCAAACTTTCCTGCCCCAGGGTTCTAGCAACTTTCTGCATCATTTCCTCTAGCTCTTTGGGATCCTTTAAGCTTAACATTTTTTCAAAAATGTGAAAGAATCCCAGTTCTTCCCCTAGTCTCAGCCGTGCAAGCTATCATGTCACAAACAAAAGAGGTTTCCAGAGATCCTGTTAGGAGAAGGGAAAGTCAGAGCATATTCTTATCTGGTGCTCCAGCAGAAATCATTTAGAGAAACATAGGCTTTCATTGACAGGCTTAGGCAACAGCCACTGCTCAATATTGCAGAGGAACACAAAAGCCCAAAGTCTCAACCAGTCTGACCTGGAACAAAAGACCTTCCTAACTTCAAACCCAGCAATTATTATTATTCCACAGAATCTGTCTCATGGGATAAAGCTTACCTGAAAGCACTGCTCACGTAAATGAGATCATGTTTATATCTTCACAGCCCTGGCTAACTATATCAATCCACCCTACACACTAGAAAATAAAAAAGTCCAGATAAACTTTAAATTGCTGCAGCCAAATTCACACCCTTCTAACATTTTTGAGAGCAAGAGACAGAGTGTGATGGAAATCAAGACAAAAAATGTTAAATGGACTTCAATATAAGGAACCTCAAGGAAATTGGTTTGAGCTACATGATCAGCAGCTTATCAAATCTATTTAGTGAATAGTGAATACAATTCTGGGGAGACAAGTGGAACTCTAACCTAGACTGTGAAGACTGAATCCAAGGTGGAACCACTGTGTTGGGGGGTCAGGCCACCTGCCACATGTTGGGAAATTAGACTGGTGTCATGCTGCCCCAGATCTGTGGTGCTCGTCAGAGCTGTGCTGCAGGGCCTCAATTATGTGAGAAGTGGTTGAGTGCTCTGGAACAGAAATCTTAGAATAGAACTTATTACTCACCTTTTTTTACCTTAGTACATAAATTTAACTGTGTGTCACTGAGTGATGTGAGCCTGTTCTCACATCCATCTGATTCAGATCCACTCCAGGACAGCATAAGAGCAAGAATAGCACAGCTGACATTTTGGGTCACTGGTTTTACTGAATGCCATCTGAATGCCCATGCCATCTTCTCTGGGGTTTCCTGCATTCATAGGCAGCCAGTATCAATGTTTCAGAAGAAGAGGGAAGGAAAAATAAAATATAATTAAAAGGGAAAAAAAATCTTTCTTTCCTCTTTGGTGAATTTCTGTTTTTATAGCCCCTCCTATCAAAATCTTTGGTATTGTTCCCCTACAAAAGTAGCTGGCCTTGTGAACAAATATCAAGAAATAATAATATGCATCACCTGCATGAAATGCCTATGGAGACTATATGAATTGACCATTCTTCTAATTATAGCCCAGAGTACACATGTGTTTTTAACCATTTGTTGAAAGATTTTGAATTTTTTCGCTGGGAAAGATTCATGCAACTGTGGCTTCATGCAACTCCAGAGAGGCTGTGCCTGTCAGTGCAGCACCCAGTCTCAGTCATCATTTCCTTTAAGAGCAAAGTCAAAGAAACTGCAAAGGAGTTCATCTAGCACAAAGTAACTTCACTCCCTCTGGGCCCTAAAGCAATCAGCAGCAAGTAGTGAAATCCACACACACACACACAAAACCAAACAAAATTTAAAACAAAACAAAAAACCCAAAAAACAAACAAAACACCAAAAAAAAACCGCCCAAAAAAGGCAAAAATCCACAACCAACCAAAACAAAACGGCAATGAAAAACCCACCCTATCTTAAAAGCTGGGGAGAAAAATATTGTAATAGTATAGCTGATACTTTTCTAACAGCCATCTTTTGGGAATTGTAAATTTCACAGAAACTTCAGCTGAAAGATTATTCATCTGAAACCAGTGAATGAAGGAAAACACATCTGGAAGGTTAAAAAAGAGGAGTATTTTGCTCTGCAACAGCAATTAATTTATTAACTCTTCAAGGGAAAGATAACAGATGCTGTCAATTATATTTTTGTACTTGTGCACTGCATAGCAAATGTAAAGGATGTGTGGCAGCTGAAAGTTTTGCAGGGACTAAATTAGTAAGCACAAATAGTTTTGATATAATGGAAACCTAAGGTTTAAGCCATTGGGAGCATTTCCTGTAAAATGGTACAAATCTCCCCTTTCATTACAAGATTATTGGTTTCTGTTCTACTAGGCTTGTGTAGACTTTTTTTGTTAAAGAAGAGATGAACCAACATGGATAAGAACAAAAAAATCCAACCAACCAAAAGAATCCCCTAATTAACAATAGCCATCGCCCCCCACCCCCTCCCAAAAAAAACCAAACCAAAAACAAACAGGTTTTACCTCAACAAAAGGAAACCTCAGGTTTGAGGGTAATTTTGTGTGAAAGATAGATGAAGGGGAAGCTTTCTAGGGAATCTGTACCACAAAGAAATGAATCAAAGCATGGAAAGAGTGTGCAGAGAAAAGGAGGTCTCAACAGAGAAGAAAAATTTCTTGTTTATATCCCTGCTTAACTCGGATAAGTTCAGGGAGATTTCTGAGCTGAAGCATGTTTTTTAACTGTAGACTCATTAAAGGATATGCTCAACACTCAGAAGTTTGAAGTAGTAGATAGAATAAAGAATAAAAATCTGCAAGACTGATTGATATTTCTCTTTAGGCTCTAGGGAGGCTTCAAGATGAAACAAGAAAATCTCAAACCTCTCTCAGATACAGTGTGGAGGCAGAGGACTGACACATGGCATCAATTATCTCAGAAAGCTGCAGGGAAACCCAAGGACTGACCAGTAGCTCAATGCATCCGGCAAGTTAATTAGTTGAAACTGCCTGAAAAATTGAATTAATATGCATCTGAATAAATATGAAATATTATGGTTCATAAATATGAACAATTAGGGAAGAGCAATATGGCCTTTGCAAATGAGTAGCAGTTTTCACACGTATACATTTCTCTGAAATAATCAGCAAACCTCCAGACTGGCCCGAGCAGGCTGATAAAGTGCACCTTGACCTTGAAAAGGTGTTGAACAAGGTCTTTTAACAAAGACTTTTAAAGAGATGAAGATGAGAAGGGACTAAAATGAAGAAGGGACTAAAATGAATAAATGAATTCCTCATTAAGAGATAGAAAACAAGTGGCAAAAAGTAGTTAGATTTCACAGGGGAGGAAGATTATCAGAAGAATCCCTTGGTGATTTGCACTTGACTCCATAATTCTTAATTTGGTCATTAATGATCTTGAAAAGATGCTGAGCAGTGAGGTGGAAAAGTCTGTCAAAGTTAATAAGTTATTTGGTACAATATATATGAGCAGTGGCTGTGAAAAATGCAAAAGCATTCCTAGCAGTGACTGACGAGGTGACAAACGGTGGATGAATGGACAGGAGAAAGCAGAAGCCCACTTTATTACCATTAGTGTGCTTTAATTAATCTTTTAATAAATGAAATTTACAGAAAGTAAATATGAAACTAAAATCATTAACCTATTCCAGAAAAAATACTGAAGCCTTAGAGAACTCTCCAAATTACTGTTTCAGTTCAAAATTAATATTTACAAACTACATTTTGAGTCTGGATATTTTTCCCTTGATTCAAACAGAACGGAATAGAAGGAAACATCTGATTTACATTCTATTGAAGAAAATATATCTATGAAAACTTCAGATGTAATAATATTATAATTTTCTGTTAAAGAAAACGTATCTATGAAAACTTCAGATGTAATAATATTATAATTTAATTTTATTTGACAAGCAGATAAACCATTTGATATCTGTTTCCAAGGTAAAGATCCAGAAATAGTTACTATCTACTGTAAATTTTAATGATCTTTTAAAATAAACATATTACAACTGTTTTATAAAGCCAGGCCAACGTTAGAGTACCTCATATATATCATAAAGTAATGAATAAAACCTAAAGCAAAAATTTCCTAAAGCTAAACCTGAGAAACTTTTCTACGTATTTCTTCCCCTAGGCACTTCAGTCAATATGAGTTCCTAGAAACTGTTTTTCATGCAAACTTTTCTGTCTATTGTTTTGTTTTCCTGGGACTGATAGAAGAAATAGATCCTTTTCTTACACTGAGAAAAAAGTCAACAGATCAAAAAACTGAATCTTCCATTAAAACAAAAAGTAATTTAAAATAACTTTAAGAAAAGTTAGCAGGGCCACTGAATTAGGTCTCACGTCTTTGACAATCTCAGTATAATTGATGATGCAATTAATTGCATCTCTTGAAGATTTTTGGGACCCTAACAGCATCTGACTATCATGTCAGTACTCCAGGTACCTTATCAAGCTTCCATCACAGAGTTTTAAGGTACTGCAACCTCAAAAAATGGCTGATTGTGTTGCATTTGATATGATAAAATGTTAGTTCTTCAACTTTTTTATTGGTCTTATAAATTTGAATAATTTTGTTTGCAGCCTTCATAAAATTTATGATTATGAAAGGTGACACTCAAGAAGTTGACTTAAGATAACAAAATAAAATATATGCCATAAATAAAATGAGAATAATAATTTTGTCAAGTATCTCTTCATGTCTCTGTCCCTTTTTCCACTGAAAAACACAACACTTATAGTTTTGCAAAACTTGAATTAAACTATCAGTATCTAATTTAGAGGAATTTCCTGAAATATAATACAAAAATACTAGAGGCCATCATTCCAACATAATCAGTTTACTGTTAAATGTCTTTCAGTTTGATGAGTTTGTCAATTTCATGAATGATACTTCTTCAGCTCAGACTATCTGTCAAATCCAGCAGACACCACAAAAAAGCCTGAGCTGGGGAAGATACTGGAAAATTTAAAAAAGGAGTTAAAACTGTAGAACTGCAATATTGTTTATTTTGAATAATCTAATTTCATTTTCTCAAAATAAATTAGTAAATATTGGACAACATTTTGATGGGTCTCAGAGATTAAAGAAAAGTATTAAGCTACTCATTGACTTTAACAATAAAGGGTGCACTAGTACTTTTGCTGCTTTAAAATTTGAATGTCAATTATTAATTCTTCTAATATGTATATACTGTTTGTTTATTTGACTACTGTTATTGGCAAAATCTTCAGTGTATATGCTTATTTACGATGTTCAGAGCTTCTAGAAGCATATTTTCTTGCAATTTTCTCGTGTTTGTTTTAGGTATTATGAGCTACAAACACATCTGAATATAGCTGAACTAATTAGCAAGGTCGAGGGTGGTGTCAGCAAACTTTCAGCTGTTTAAGGAGTTAGTGGATGTGGCTGTGACCCCCAGAAAACTTTCCTCAGGGATATAGAAATTGAACTGAGCTTAGAGAATATTCTCGTGGCACAAGAGTTTTCAATTTCCCTGTTAAAAAGTCAGGCACAGGAGGCAGGAGATAAGCATGGCTGAGTAAGGACCTTCTGATCAAACTAAAGTACAAGAGGGAAATGCACAAGCAGTGGAACCAAGAACATGTTTCCTGGTTACAATATAGGCAAGTTGCCTAGATGTGTAGGGATGGGATCAGGAAAGATATAGTTCAGTTAGAGCTGAATTAGGCGAGGAATGCAAAGAATAATAAGGATATCTATATGTATGTCGGCATGAAAAGGAAGATTAAAGGAAAAGTACCTGTCCTGATAAATAAAACAGCAGAATTGATGGCAACAAATATGAAGAAGACTTGAGGTACTCAACAATTTTTCTGCTTCAATTTTCAATTTCAATCTCTCTTCTCACATCTCTCAAGTCCCTAAGCCTCAAAACAGGGACTGAGGAAGAGGTCTCTCTGGCTCTAGAAGATCAGGTTCAAGACCACCTGAGAAACCTGAATGTACATAACTTCCATGTGACCTGATGAGATACAGCTCAGGATCTTAAGGGAATTAGCTGACTAAGATTGTGGCCTCTTATTATGGGGTAACTGCATCAGTGGACAAGGGAAGACCTTCAGATGTCATCTGTCTGGATTTCTGTAAGGCCTTTGACATGTCCCCATAACATTCTTCTTTATAAATTGGAGAGATATGGGCTTGATGAATGCACTTTAGATGGATAGGGAATTGGCTGGATGACTATGTCCACAGAGTCCTAGTCATCAGCTCAATAGACAAGTGGAAACTAGTCATGAGTGGTGTCCCTCAAGGGTCCATACCAGGACCAGTACTATTTAATACCTTCATCAATTGCATAGACAGTGGGATTGAGAACACTCTCGCTTTGTGGATGACGCTGAGCTCAGTGGTGATGAGCTGGTGTTATCCACTGATGTGCTTTAGGGAAGCAATGCCGACCAGAGGGGCCTTGACAGGCTTTAGGAATGAGGCTATGTGAACCTCGTGAAGAGCAAGCCCAAGTGAGAGGTCCTGCATCTATGTCAGGGCTATCCTAAGCACTGAGACAGGCTGGATGGAGAATGGGTAGAGAGAAGCCATGTGGTGAAGAATTTAGGATACTGGTTGGATATGAGCCAGATACGTGCACTTGCAGTCCAGAAAGCCAGCTGTAACCAGGGCTGCATCCAAAGCAGTGTGGGCAGCAGGGCGAGGGAGGGGATTCTGCCCCTCTGCTCTGGTGAGATCCCACTTGGAATACTGAGTCCATGTCTGGAGCTCAGCAAAGACATGGACATGTCAGAGTTGTTCCAGAGGAGGGCAATGCAGACGACCAGAGGGCTCGTACACCTCTCCTATGAAGAAAGGCTGAGCGAGTTGATGGAGCTGGAGTTTTTCAGCCTGGTGAAGGGAAGGCTCATGGAAGATCTTGTTGCAGCATTTCAGTATGTAACATGGGGCTTACAAAAAAGGCAGAGGGATGTTTTTTATGAAGGCCTGTAGTAACAGGACAGGGGAATGGTTTTAAATTGAAAGGGGACATAAGGAATACATTCTTCACAATGAGATTGAAGACTGGAAGATTTTGCCAGGAGAAGTTGTGTATCTTCCATCCCTGGAAGTGTTCAAGGTCAGGTTGCATGGAACTTTGAGCAGTTTCATCCTGTAGAAGATGTCCCGGCCCATGGCAGGGCATTTGGACTACATGATCCATACAGGTCCTTCTCAAACCAAAACATTCCATGATTCTATGATTTCATGATCCGTGATGATTACAGCGATGCAACAATTCTTTGGTTCTTTAGGATGAAACACACATGTTTGTAAATAATGACATTTTGTAGCTTTGTAAATAATGAGATTTCCCAAAATGCTCACTGTACAACCTTTTCAGATTTACCAATGACTAATCTAGATTTAGCATTTTTAGAAATCTGTTTGTCATGTTTTAGTGCAGCTAAAAATGAAGAAAAGTAAGATAGCTAAATGCACAGTAAAGAAGAAGAGGACAAGTAGATTAAGTAAAAAAATGCACTAGCTAGAAAATTATGCTCTGAAGTAATAAGACTGTAAAAATACTTTTAAATTGTAAAGATGATTAACATAATCTAACAAATATAAATACTATTGACACATTCTAATCTTGAGCCTGCAGATTCTACTATATAAATAACACACACATTTCTCCTTCCCTAAATTGATGTTCTCTCAGCTAAAATAATTTTGCTTATAAGTACTTGAAAAGTAGACCAATTTACAGAAATCAACTGCAGAATGTAATTGCCATCTACTATTCCAGGCAGCTTTGCCCATAAATGGGGGAGAAAGAAACAGATAAGGGGGAAACATAAAAGACAAACAATGAGAAAGAAGTGGAATTATAGACTGCTGAGAAGAGGAACTACTGCTATCAGTCCTGCCAGTTCATGAGAAACTGATCTGCAATTCATGAATGTGACAAAACACATTTTCCTTACAAAACAATAAAACACAAAGGAGGGAGATAAATAGACAGAAGGAAAGGTGCCCTGCCCAGCTGCAGAATAGTGAATTGTATTTCCACTTAGGTAGATCTTTTGTGTATTTGTGAAACAAGAGCATGAAGAATGCAGAAATTAGAAAACAAAAATCACATTTTTAGAACTGAAAAAATTAGGTCTACAAAAATGAAGAGATAAACGAAAAATTTTGAACATGTGAATAATTTTCTGGTAACTGGGGAAGCCTCAAAACCCTGCATTTGAGAAGCTATAAGAAAAAACTCTTTACTCTTTTCTTCTAATTTAGGTTTCTTTCTAACTGATAAAAGCTGAGATTCTTTTATCTGTTTTATACTGTTGTTTTGTTTTTGTAATAAGAGTAGAGCTTCTGCAATCCTTTGTCTATGACTTTTTTTGTCTGATTACTCCAGAGTAACCCCATGCCTTGGTTTTTTCTTTGTATTCCCATGTCTTTAAATGCACTGGATGGGAAATTGCTTTTTTCTTCTCTCTGTTGGAAAAGCCAGAGTGTTGTTTTGCGTCTGGAAGCAAAGAGAGGAGACTTCATGGATTAAACTGAGTAGAATTTTTATGATTCTAGGCATTTTAAAATCAAATCAAATAATGCATGCTGTTGATTACTCATTCAAATGCAAACTCTTAAAGACTACTTCCAACTTTATAAATTTTGGCCTTTAAGGCTTTTATTGTTTTTACATTCCTCTTCTTCTGTGAGAATCTTCATTCATTTTAAAACTCGCTTGTAGCATTTCTGACCGCAGAAACATTGTGGACTTTTGGATTAACATAAGGATGCAGGAGAATTTCTGATGGAAGAGGTCTTATGTCTTATGTCACTGCACATGACTCTGTAGAAAACCTTATTGTAACATAAATATGCAATAAGTTTTTTGTTGAGCATGATAACACCACTGTTCCAGGGCAAAACGTCTGTGCGTTCTTGGGCATTAACATTTCCATCACAAGTCTTTTCATCTTCATTTTTTCTCAGCTAATATATTCCTTCTCCTTCTTGTATCTGTATGCAGAATAAATAAGGGTAATATCTCAAAAGAATTACAGTAACAGATTAAAAGTAATGTGCAGGATCACAATTATGTTGTACTTGTCCAAAATGAATAAAATAGAATTAATTTCAGATTTATAATCACGAGAAATGAGGCTAATGAAAGGCACTAATTACATCCCTGTAACATGATAAGCATAAAATAATTAAGTATGGATAATGTGTTATATGATTTTAACAGAGATCATGAGCATATGTTTTCAGGAAAAGTTCTAGGCCATGGAAAAGAGTCCAAACCCTTAAAATTAGCAAAGATGTCTGGAATATGAGATTTTCCTTTAGGTCTCTGGAATGACATCTTTCAAAGCTGCATTTTATATAATTTCATTTTATACTCCAAAACTGTAATTTATGTTTAAGGCCAGGAAGACATAATTGTCTAATCCCCATTTTTAACTGTTCTTTGGAGCATCTTTATTGTGGTAACTTTGACGATTTGCATATCACACTATGTTCATTCTTTACAAGCATTTAGTAAATTATTATTTTCTTAGGATTACATCCAAAACCTGATTTTAATTGTGTGTCTTAACTTTCTCTGGAAAAGTAGGTTTCCCTTTATCCAAGTGACACTACAAGAAAAAAAAAATTTAAAAAATTAGGTGTTCATGTTGGAAATAGAAAGACAAAATTAGACAAAGGTGTAGAAAACTAGTCCATCTTGAAATTATAATATTGAGTTTTTACAAATAACAGCAAACAAAAGGATTCAAAGAAATACTGGGGAAATTATTTGCATCACAACCTAAAGGAAAACTGGTTTGTTCTTTAACCATTATTGCTTAAATGGGATTGAATCTACGTTACATCAAAGTCCATGGCAGTTTGTCAGCTTGCAATAACTTTGTCAGAAGTTTGTGCCTGAACTTCTACCTGTATTGTACCTGCCCTGTTAGTTGAATAGCTAGTATTTAAACTATTTTTTCATAATGTATTATCATTCTCAGAACTGAAAACCCTCCCTGAAAAGATTAGCTTCTGAGCATATCAAATCCTAGTAACCAGTTAGTGACAATCTGACATAGAATTCTCTGAAGACGTTTGTTTGTGCTACGCTGCAAGCATTCAATATGCTACCCTATTGAGGAGTTTTCCTCTTTCAGTGTTTGATTCATACATTAATACTTGTGGGGTTTGTTACAAAAATTTTTTTTAATTGAACATTTTCTTTAACAGCCCTTCAGGTTTGAACCAAGCCTTCCAATGCTCTCTATCCTTTTATATGCAGTATTCTTATGAACTAGCAGATGCAAAGATGAGCTGGAAGCTTTGCAGTCATGTGTTGTGCCCTGCTTACCTTTATATGCTTCATGAAGAGCATGTTCTAAATGCACGGGTGTCACCTAATGGAAGGAATGGCCATTTAAAAACTACATGTTTTCAAGTTGTTTTTCCAATGCTTTATTAGTTTTATTTTAAAATCAGAAGATGAAGTTCTTCCTCTTTTTTTTTTGTTTTTGGCAAAGTAAAACTAGAGCTGGTAGAACTTGGGAGGGGTATGTGAAAAGGAAGCAACAGTACCTCTATTTATGTTTCATTATCTGTAAAACCACAGAATCTCACAACCAACTTGCAGCTGGGACAGGCTTTAGCCAGTCTGCAGGAATTGCAATGGAATAGGAAAGGTTTGAAGCTGAAAGATGAGATGTTGTAGAACACATCTCACCTGAAAATTTCCCAGGGTGCAAATCATGTCTCTGAGCAGCATTAACATTTTTTAATTTTCTGTCGAGCACTGAGCAGAAACCATGTTTGTGTAGCTCCCAGAGGAAAAACAGCTTTGCTAGGCGACCAGAAATGGAGACCAGCTAAATATATTTGGACTTTCATGTAGCAAAGCATGGAAGCTTTGCAGCCTTATTCTCCACATAGCCCCATGACATGGGCAATGAACCTTGTTCCTTGGGTCTGATCGGAATTAAACTTGTACTGGAGTGATTTGTTGAACTGGTGCTTCTGGGTTCATTGAAAGCTCACTAAGTAAATGAAAAATGTTGCACTAGCATTAATAAGCTTCAGAAACTAAAATCCTATGATCTGCAGAGCATGAGACTGATTTCACAGTAAATTGCTTCATTGCAGCTTTTGAGCTGAACAAATGTAATGAGATTAGAAAGACCCGCTCATGGATATTTCTCATTTCACAATACAAATGGATATGTATTGCCTATAGATATGTTCCTGTCTGTTACTTATCACCAACTAGTAATTCCATTAGATGTGTATTTTTCTTCTCTGACAATGCCTTGGAAATGGCTGGAATCAATTAAGCATTATGACTTGGAATAGGTGAAAATTTTGAGTCAGAACTTCCAAGAATAAAGTTGAAAAATAGACATTTTTATTACTTCTGCACAGCAAACTCCCAGATTAGAATGTGACTTTCTGAATGAAGAAATTATGAAATCTTTGTAAGGAAGTGTTGACATAACAAAATCCTGTTGAATTGTTTCATTGATCAATGTCTCGAAAGACAAATTTAGCAGAATTTATTGAATAAAGAAGCAGAGAGATTAAGAAAATACAACACTAGAAGGGAAAAGCTTCAGTTTGTGAACAGGAAAATATCTTCATGAGAAAGTAAATCACACTCTTCGTCAAACAAAAAAAAATCATTAAGTGCTGAAAGCCACCAGCAAAAGAAAACTGTAAGCCAGGTTGCTCATCTTATCCATGTTGTGTTGTTAGCTGGGCCACAGCATGCCCTAAACAGTCACAAACTCTGTGGATACATGCTCTGTATCATTTTGGACTTACCCAGCAGAGGAAGGAAGGTGAAGATCTCCACTTCCAGCCTCACACTCTACCATATGGCAGAGACACAGAGATAGTGCCCTAGAGGGGACAGAAAAAAGGTTTGTTTAATTCCAAAAACCCTAAAGTATTATGAATGAATGTTCTAACCGAAAGGTGGGAAAAGCAGGCTGCAGTTCCTGGTACTGGGCAAGCTGTGGATCTCCCATTCCATCTCATTTGTTGATAAACCTGTTGTAGTAGATTATTTTGCACCAGCAGAGCATGCAGAGGTCTCCCAGTGGAGCAGTAAATCTAACCCAGCATACTTCATAATGGAGGGAACTGCTGTGCCTGACATTTACATGACCTGTAAATGATATTGGACTCCCTTATTTCACACTAGACTAACCATGCTGGATGTCACTTCAGGGTGAAATGGGTGTGCTTGGGGGTATAGATGTATATGGGTTTGTGGAGGTACTGCAGCACCACACATTTTGGTAGGAGAAATCTTCTCATACTGACTCTGATTCGTGAAATAAGAAAAATCCACATTTTGTTTGGTAAAGGACTTGACAAATGATCTTGGCCTATCCTGGAGATAGGCAATGAGGAGCTATTTTGATGAGCTATTTCTCAGAATGAGGAGCTATTTCTCAGATCCCTAGGACATATTAAAGGGGCTAGATGCTGGACATCTAGCCCCTTTAATATGTCCTAGGGATCTGAGAAATATAAATGAGATAGAAAGGGGTAAGTGCAGGGCTTGCTTTTTTCTGGAGTGGCAGCTGGAAGCTAAACAGCATACCCTGTATTAAAATTAAATGGGACCCTACCTTCAGGTACCTGAATACCAACTACCCTATCTTTGGGGGAGAGAACAAGGGGAAAAAAGTCAGTTCAACAAACCTAAATACATACACTACCAGTTACAAAAATTTTGGCTGTGAGCACTAGCACTGATCACATGCCAAATGATTATTCTGATCCTTTAAAAATAAAGTCATTAAGATCTTAAGTGTCACCAGTACTGACATTATAAAACATATGTAGCCCTCCTTGCTTCACAGCAGAGCCATCCAGTCTGGCCCCTGAAATGCACAAGTCCCTTCCCTTGGCCGGGGGTGTCCGTAGGTGTGAGGCACTGGGGAGGGAAACATTTGTGTGTTTCCCAAACGCCCCAGGGAGAAGTGAGCTGCCAGCAATTTTCCTTCCATCATACCCACATCTCTCTCTCCTGTTCATCTGGTTGTCAGCCTCAGCTTCTTCCTCCTGCATTCCCTTCCGTCCTCCTCAGTGTTGATGTAAAGTATAGCAAGGATTCTGGTTTCAAGGTCCAGCAAAAATCTTTCATGGAAATGATGGAAACTAGCTTGTCATTTGCAATTTTGTCTGAAAGAATGCTTCATATTTCAACAGTTTACCCTCTCCTGTCACATGAGATGGTTGGACACCACCTGCATAAGATAACAGATTCTTTCTAAACTGCTCATGGGTTATTTACAACCAGCTGTGCACAGTGATTAACCAGACTTTCCCACCACATTTTATCACCCAGACGTTTTAACTTAATTTTTCACCTGTTTTTTGTCTGGCCTTCTTCTTTCTGCCTTTATGCCACTTCAGGCTCCCTTTTCCCCTTCTTTGAAAAAAGGAGAACAGAAGAAATTGTTGTTTAATTCTTTAAATGCGCTCCATCCCTTAGTGCTCTAGGGAATAGTATTGTGAAAAGCAAAAACTAGAGGTTGGAAACAGCAAGCAGGAGTCATAACTTTCAGTACAGAGTAGCTTTTGCTTTTTTTTCATTTGAATGTATTTGACAAGGCCCAGGCAAATATATAGTGCATTAAAGGCTTCAGATTGCTAGGCTCAATGGCAAGGTTGGTATTCTCATTTATACAGCTGTCCTATGCAAGCTGATAAATGAGCATCCATGGTAACATATATGTGATTTATGGCAATCCCAGATGAATGGTGTCAGAATTCAGGCCAAAGATTATTTTTAAAAAAGAAAAGGAAAAGAAAACTTACTCCATTCCCAAATTTGAAGCCTATTTTTAGATCATACTATTTTTCAAATATTGGAGCTATCCAGAAATAACTGTGGAGTCACTGACAAACTTCAGATATACGTATATATGACACATATTATCAATGACTATGCAGCCATACATACAGAGAATACAACATTTGAAGGAGATAAACATGGTTGATCATGTGAGGTCCATTAGGCTTAAGTATATGAAAATATCTTTCACAAAGTGAACTGACTGGAATACTGTGTTTTGGAAATTGAAAAACAACTGAAAATTGAAAAAGCTGAAAAACAAAATACATTATTCTTTTGCTTCTGTATCATATTCCAAGCAAGTAAAAAAAAATATTTTCCATCTTATAGTTTCTTTTAATCATATGATCAATTTCAGTCCTTGTTTCGTATTAGCATTATGTAAAATTACTCCATTATGTCCTTGTTTTCACTCTATGCCTGTTAGGTGCTTTGGATTTCATGTACATTTTACTTACAATATTTCAATACAATATATTCTACTGTATCTTTACTTAGTCATATACTGGTTTATTACCCAGAAATTACTATGTGGTGGTAGATTTTTGTCAGTTGAATTTTCACAGACTCTCCATTAGAGGTAAGATCTTACTTGTTAAAAAAAGCTTAACTGAGTTACATAAAATTCCCTTTTATATTCTTCAGTTCTGCTAAAAATATTTTTTAGGTTGCTGGATAATTAGCTTTTACTCCTCCTTAGGTACAGGCCTGAGTTCTCAAGACAAATGTATCATAGACTGTGCATCCTAAAGGAAAATTGTATTAGCTGTCAGCCCCTCCTACTTCAGACGAGTCAATTATAAAATTTCAGTGACAGCAACACTGCCAGGTTTTTTTGGGGTTTTTTTTACTTTAAGAGGGTAAAAATAGTGAAATATTCCTTCCTTCTTAATGCTTTCAGATAGGGAAATTTAAAGAGCAAAGTTCTGGCGAAAGGAAATTAAAATTAAAGGGAGTAAGAGAGCTGAGTACAGCATCAGGATTGACTGTCTGGGTAGATTAATGAGTGCATACTCATTATGTATTTTATGAGTTGAACTGATATTATTTTCAGTAGCTAAAATCAAGTATCTCTGACCATTGCCAGGTCAGAGCAAAACCAGGATTTTTTAAGTATTTGAGACCAAGTTTTAAAAAATGCAGAGGTAAACAGCCTTCACTAAATAAAAAAAAAAAAAAATAAAATAAAAAAGCGCCAAACAAAAAAACCAAAAAAAAAAAGGAAAGAAAAAGTGTAATTTGTAATATTTTGTTTAAACCCTATTTTTAACCTGAGCTCTCAATATATAATGGGCAGTCTATTTCATGCTCTCATACATTACAGCACAATGCACGTCAATGTCCTAAATACATGCAAAATGTCCTAAATAAATAACATTGACATATAAAAATAGTTCTTTCCCAGCCAAGACAGGAAGTAGATCTGTGATCTGCATAACACAAACCTGTGTCTGTACCATCCTCATGGAAGAAATAAATGAAAATAGAGTCAAAGGGACATTTTATTTAAATGGGTGATTGCTTTGAATTTAAGGCTTGTACAAAACAAGTATTGTTTATGAGACATGGTAAAAATCTCCACTGTTTGCTATAGAGGACTGAGTCTTGGAATGGTCAGGAATGTTTATAAAATTAGAAGACAAACAGTAAAAAATGGAAGGATATTAAGTAATTTTAATTTCTTAAACCCATTCCTAGAAAATTAATGCAAGGGTATCAGCGGATATCATATTCCTTCATATGATATGAAAACCCCAAAACACATTTCTTTATGAAATAAGGAAGACATAGCAAGAAAATATAATACTAGTTTTATTTTTCATGAGATAAATCTTACCAAAGCAATAGAAAACTTTAGTTTATAAGTTGAGTCAATCAATTCAGTTAAAATTTCAGAAAAAAAGTTGAGAAATACTGAAAATTTTCCAGCAAGTTTACCTAGAATGATGAGTTCAAGAATTTGAAATTGAAGAGAATGCAGAAACCTGTTGTGTCCAATATATTAACTTGTTGCTTGAAGTTCAGTGGAAAAATCCGTTACAAACCAGAACCTTGAGAGAGCTACAGACTCCCTAAGATGACTAAGCAGTTCCTACAGAGATGAAGAGTAAAAATAGAAAATGCAAATATGGAAATAGAAACTTTTTTGTAGAACTTTTCTATATCTTGGCAATTTAGACACTTAGAAAAGACTGACAGCCTACTGTGGACCTAGATATTGCAAAGAAAGTGAAAACATGACACTAATTTTCTCCTTAACTATAAAGCAAGATACACAGAAACAGCAAAACCAGTGTACTGCAGACCAAAAACACAGACTAAAGACAAAAATAATGAATTACAGCCAAATATTAAAATATGATACTGGAGTCAAGTAAGAAAAGAGAATCATGGAAAAAAAAATCATGTAAACACTATCTAGATTGCTCAGGATAACAAATGGAAAGATCAACATGTGAAACCACAGCTATAAATACCTAAACACTACAGAATAGGGGAAAGAATTTTAAATATCACCACCATGTTTTTGTGAAAGTATATTGTTGGTCACGTTTTTCAGTGACTTGGTCATTTTTCTCTATTGATATGTTTTGCAGTAGATAAGTGATCCACATTGTACAATAAAGGCAGTTCATTTTCATATGATATTATAAAACTGCAATACTGAAAACCTGGAGTCCAACTTTTCTTACAAGATATTGAAAAGCCACTAAAGGATATATTTCTAATGGTTTCTGATGATTCACCACTGCTCTCAATGAAATATTCATAAGAGTATCAGTTCTTTTGCTGTTATAAAATAAAGCTGTGCAAGTTTACAAGCGTGGCTCATGAACTACAACAAACTTGTGACCTGTCTAAAACTTTGGTGCCTGCCTAGATCCTGCCTGAGATTTTAAGCAGAAAGAATCACCTCTGTAGTCAGTTCCACTCTAGCATCATAGCAGCTGTACAATGAAATCAAACTAAAATTAAAGTAATCCACAGAAACCTACAAAGAATCTTCTAATTATCACAAGATTTCTAATGCATAGCCATAACTATAAAGACTTAATGACTACAGGGAAAAAAATGGAAGAATGTCAAACTAAATAAAAAAGGAGAACACACCATTGTACAAAAGAAAGAAAAAAGGAAAAGAAAGGGGTGCTTTCTGTGATTTGACCTGCAAGAATGCAGTCTTCCTGATTTCCAGTATGGTCACCACTCCAACCCTGAGCATGTGAGCAGAGCTCAATAGCACAGCACCGGATAAATCAATGCTACTGAGAGCACTAGTGAACACTCATCTCCAGTCTACCACTGTATTCAATTAAAAAAAAAAAAAAACAAGCAAAAAACCACAAAAAACACAAAAGCACCCCACATTATTCATGGAAGAATAAACTTATTTGGCACCAGGCAAAATTCCGGACACATGTTAATAAAACTATCCATATATAGCATATACAAAGAACAATCACTCTCCTTTCAAATCTCTTCAAAAATATCAATACTTCAGATAGGCAGAGATTCTGTTTCAAATTTCAAATATTGTGTCATCCTTTCCATGAACTCGTAGTGTTCTGATGATTCATTGTTTTTATTATGCTGTTTTGGAAGATTGCTTTTGAGCATAAACAGAAGAAGATGAAGAAGACGACGAAGATGAAGAAGTTTTAAATTTATTCTGATGCCAAAATTTGCATTTCTGTGGCTATTTTCCAGTCCTGAAATTTACCTTTTTTTATCTTATAAAGTAGTCAACAACTCCCTCAGACTCTGTTCCACTAAGCAAAACAAGCCAACTACATTTAATTCCACTTCTTTATATGGATAGTCATCTCCTTTGATTAATCTACTAAACCACAGGCTGTTTTCAGATAAAAATTTTGTTACTTGAAAAAGACTAATCTATGTATTATATGGTATTCCAGAGGAAGTCCTGCCATTGTCTCCAACAAGAATTCTGATAATTCTATATCCCCATCAGATGACAGAATTTTCTGTCCAAACTCTCTGCTGTCCTTCTTTGTCAAACATATCTTAGAAGAGCAGAACTTCTCGCACATGACTCACGGGGACAGCTCAGATGTCTTCTCCAGCTGACCATGCACACAGATGTCCCTTGTCCTCTGTTATTTCATTTTGGAAAAGTGATCAGACTACAGCAGTTGCTTATGACTCCCTCGGTGCTTGACTTTTCACTGTTCAACATCATTCAATTCCTATGTCTCCACAACAGTGAGTCTTCTCCAGCTTTCTTGTTTCCCTGATTAAATAAACCCGTGCCTATTCCTTACCTGGTGGCCACTACTGCATCTATTAAACAGGATTACAGTCCCAACAGTTTCCCAAAAAAATGATCCCTCTCCTGTCTGACAGCTGTTTAACTGTCCCTTTTCCTCTAGCTTTTTCTTTACCTACCTCACAATTCATTAGCAATCTCTGTCATCCACACCTCCCTTTTTAATTATACAAAAGTCACATACAGATGCTTAACCTTAATCTAGGTCAGTGAGATTCTCTGGATTTGAGACCTTCTCTGAGAAACTGGAAATATTAAAAAAAAAAAAAAAAAAAAAAGGTGGAATTGCATTTTTTCCTCTGTCCCTTTTCACTCTTTCCTTCAAGATGTTTTCCAAGACAATATGTTCAGTACCTAGGCATGCTATCAAGCAGTTCAGTGGTGAATAACTTTCCACACTTTCCCGAAAATTATGTTAAAAATTTCAGCAACAAGTTCTGAAATAGACAGATTTCCCTCTGTGAGAAAGAACCAAAAACCACACCAACTAACCAAAGAAAATTGGTTTTGCTATTCTTTAATCCACTTGATAAAAATAGTTCAATAAAACCTGGTCATATACTGAATTTACAGAACTGGTATTTCCTTCAGAACAGCACATATATGTTACAGAACGGTGATATAGTCTGCATGTTCAAGGATTAAAGGTTTTATTAGCTCTTGGTTTCTGCATATTTTTTTATTATTCAGGACTAATGTTCATAGAAATATTTTTGGGAAATGCATGAGGATTCATCTGTGAATGTTTTTAACTATACAGACTACAATTACATAAAAAGAGTCCATCTGAATATAAAATAAAACTTCTCAAAATACCTTTTCTCACAATGAAAGAAAAAATTTGGTAAAAAGGCTGCTGTATTGTCAAGGATATTCAGGGATATGTACGGAAGAGGAACCAAGAGCAACTAAAAAAACTCAGAGAAAAATAGCCTTGCTATTACTTTTCAGGAAAGTTCACAGTAAAAAAAAAAAAAGAGAGTGAAAATAAAAGTTCATTGTTGTTTTCACAAGCCATAATTAGTTGGCTGCAGATACTTTTACCTACTAAAACAGTGGCTAAATGCCTGTTTATTTTAACAGAAACAGGATTTCAAAAACGTTTTGAAAAAATCCTGCTGGATAGTTAGGGCAATTGAGAAGCCTGGACAGAAGAAAAAGAAAAAAAGGAAAAGGAAAACAAAACCAACAGAGCTTTGATCTCCTTGGTTGCACCTATCAAGCGTCACATTCTAGGATATCATTAAATACAGACAGATACCAGAATTACTGGAGTTAACTGGAATTAACGCAGGAAAATCAGAGCAGCACATTCCCTGAGCTAATTTGCCTTTCAATGTCCAATACCAACACTCAGTACCTGAGATTTAGATGCCAAAGTTGAGTGTGCTTTTCCCTTTCTTTCTGAAGTTCTTTACACCATCCTCATGAAACTACATATGATAGCTTAGTCATTACAGGGAATCGTGATTCTCAACTACTGTTTGCCTTGAAAGATCTCCCTTTATGAAACAGCCGCTAAAACAGATGCCTTCCAGCTTAGACTGAGAGATCAGAAATGAAGGAATAGCTTGAAAATCACAGTATCCTCATGAAACCTGGCAATGCAGACAGCAACAGGAGACTGGAAACAGGGTGAGAACTCTGCTAACCGTCTGATTTCCAAGCAGATAGTCTGTTATATGCTGCATACAGCAGGTACAAGGCTGAAAAATGCATTCATGTTAGCAGAAAGCATAGAGTAGATGTGCTGAAAGGAGCCCAGAGTTTTCCAAGCAGTATGGGCATCCATGTCTTGTGATACCATGGATCAGCTGCAGTTAAACTAGAGTACATTTTTGTAGATATCAGTGTTTTCCTTCTTTTTTTTAGCAATGCATATTGCTACCCAATGAAAAATGTGCCAAAAAGATCAAACAAGGATAGAATGATTCAACAATACAAAAAAAAAAAAAATTTAAAGGCACTGCTTTTTCAAAGTAGTGCACTTTTCTAAACTGCAGTGTATGAAGACGCTTTGGGTGTTGAATATGTCTAATATTTATCATTCATGCAACAGAAACAAAAAATATTGCCCCAAGTTGTCTGAAACTTAAGATAGATTCTTTAGGACTTGAGAGTACAGCAAGTCTACCCTAATTCCATGATTCTTGGTGAAATTGTAAATCACTGAACAGTTTGCTACCTCTGAGCTTTAATTTCTAAAAGATTCACGTAGATGAATCTATCATGAACTAGAGTCTCCTCATGTAACAAAGTCAGACAAGCAGATTGGAAATATTAAAATTAAGTTACTGTGATGTAACCTTATACACAACCATTTAACTCGGTCATTACACATACAGTGAAAATAGAGCCCACGGTCTCTAGTTTCAGACTCAGACACTTTGAGCTTCAGTACGACAGCTAAAATGTTTCCTGTATGAGAGCTCTGGCATGTACCTTAATTACTGCACTGCAGGACACATGCATAATGACCATCATATTCTTAAAAAGAAATTGCTTGAACATCTCTATCAGGGCTACTGACAGAATTCATGAATCATCATGTGATTCTCTGAAATAAGAGATGAAGTCTCATAAACAGAATACTATTGAGAATCATTTTGTATAGTTTACTCAGTGATACGAAGACTTATAAAACATGGAATGGTCTCTAAAGAAAGCAATAAATCAAAAGTATAATGTTAGAAGTGTGATTTGTCTTTTCCTTAATTTATTTCCATCCTGTTCTTTTCAATTCTAAAATAAAAGCTAGTTTCAACCAAAGTCTGCCCTGGGACCTGAAGGACTGAAAAAATATTATATGCTTCACCATTCTGCACCTATGAATGATTGTCTATACTTGAAATCCCAAAATTCATGGAAGCGAAGATCAGTAAAAAACCCATCTGAATGCACACATCTTCTTGACTATCTAACCTTGAAATTTATGGAACCAAGGGAGTGTACTAACTTCCCAATGTAAGTGGGATGAACAATATGAACCCCTGTCCTGAATGATAACAATTTTATTTTGGACAAGGTCCATTTAAACCCTTTTTCCTCATGAGTGACCTGTCAGTATAAAACAATCATTACATACATAATTTTACTGCAGTTGGCATTTTCAAATGCTCCTGAATTTGTAACATCAAAGTTGGGGCACTTTCCAGAGTATCATCACTCAGAATGTATTGTTGTCTATTCTTAATTTGAATCAAAAGTAAAATTCCAACTATTCTTACCTTTAATTTTTACTTCAAATTTTGGCTTCTACTTTGTTATGTGTTATCTCCCACTGTATGCTGTACTTAATGAATAGAAATTGTGAGTTTTGAATCGGACTGCACCTTAATCTTTTGGTTCTTAATATCATGCTGTTTTCAGACAACAGGCATTTGGTAACCGAACAAAGTGGGGAGGTTCACAATCTGTATGAATCTGGACCAAATACAGTGTGATTGTCCAGGGAAAAAAGGGGACATTAAAGATTGCATACTGACAGCTAATCATGACTAGATGGAATATCTAGCTGTGTTTCGCAGCAGGTAAAAATATTTTTGAGGACCCATAAAAATCCCAGCAAACCAGTTAAACTTCAGATTGCATATATATGTGAACATTTTTTTTCTTTTTTTTTTCAGTAGAAAGTACAAATTCATTTAAAGTTACTAACAAAAAAAAAAGTTGAATTACAAAGCAGTTTCCCTAAGAGTAAGTTCCACATGAAATAAAATCTATATTACAATATGAATATTTTAAGGACCACAGAAATTCAGAGTACCACTTGGGGATGAAAAATAGACAAAACTTAATTTCCTGCTGAACGGTAGATGCCTTGCTTTGGTGAAGAGCTGGAATCAGTTATGGTCCTTGACAATTTGCAGGCCACATAATGTGAAGCAGAATTAAAAAAAACCTAGTTATTTATGATTTAATTATTTCAGGTTGATAAAATGTAGTGCTGATTTAGCAAACCACATTTGAAGTACTTTGCAAACATTATCCAATTTGTTTATAAATATGTCTCTCTGGTTTGGGTTTTTATTTATGACACTCTTTGTTTTGGATAAATGTGGTAAATTAAAATTAGCCACCCCAATAGAGATATGGTAGAAAAAGAGAAGCAGTAAAATGTAAGAGGATTCAATGTAGCACAGAACCCATTCTAATACTAACAACTATTATGTCAAAACTCAGGTTTTGAAGGCTGCAGCACTGCAGGGCAAACTACATCATTAAGGCACATCTGTGGAGGTGGCAGAGAAAGGCTACTGGAAGCACTGAAAAAATAGCTTTTTCCCCAAAAGAGTTGTAACACACATATCTTAGGCAGCCACTGAAGTCAGGTAGGGACAGAGTCACAAAGACACACACACAGAGACACCCCAAAATCTAGGGCCTGAGCAATGCAAAAGCCACTGTACTTTAAAGCTGCTACAAATGCTTCTGCCTAATTAGAGCAGAGCATTTTGGCAGGCATTTCTACACTACATACCAGGAGGTTTGTAATCTGTCATCTTGAAAGACTTGAAAGTTTTCATGAAGTTGGTCATTCCATGAATTCATGTGCCAGACCAACCACAGATATGAGATTCAATGTATCCCATGTTAAAAACACAGTGTTAGTCTCAGATGACTTAAATTCTTTCAGATCTAAAAATATATCTACCCATGAGACCTGTTTTGTTTTACTAAGCAGTGGGTGATATTTCTTACTAATTATACTAAATTATTAATATTCTAAGCATGAGGAAAAAAATTAATGAAAAATTATTCAAAGAACAGTATAATCAATTTATTTTTCAGAAGTTTACTTTTAATTACTACTTATTTTCAATTATTTTTTTCTCATTTGTCTTTAAAACTTGTTTCACTACCCTGGAAGAGAAATAAAACGCAAGATTTCTGTAATGAAGTCCTCATGATGGATGTGAATTAATTACAAGTTTTTAAAAAGGGGAAAAAGGTATATATTTGCATTAATTTTTAAGCAATATTCTTTTTCATAATGCAATTCAGATTTTAATTCAGCCTGTAAATGTCTGCAACCAGGGTAGGCAGATTTTGACACCAAGGTGACCAGATAGCCTTGGAGCAAGCAAAGCTTGCTGGAGCTTTCTTTCTGTTTGTTTTTAACTTGAAAGTTCTCAAAAAATATATATATACCTAATCCCGTCTGGCTAAACATTAGAGTTATGACTCAGGTCTTGATCTGAGCAAACAAGAGCTCAGAAAGTAAGAAGTAGCATGTGGGGCCTCTGGAGGCATGCTTTAAAAACAGCTACTTCTTCCCAATGCGTTTAGATGCCTAGGATAGTGCTCCAAGCGAAGAGTTGGCTGCTTCAGACCCTGGGTGACATCAACACTGTCTGAAAGCATTTTTTTCAGTGAGTATTTTAGTGGCTTGGGTCCCCTTTACACAATCCTCCACCTCTGGCTGACATGTGTGGTGTACATATACGTGTATAGGTGTATATAGGTGTACTCTCCTTATACATGTGGGCATATGTAAATACTGTGTGCCTCTATGTGCTCACCCCTGAGCCATGGACACTGCTCCTGGAGCCTGCTGGCTCAGCACACAGTCACTGACCTGTCCATGTTGGAGTCTTTACAGACCTGGCCACCTCCTTCTAATGACCTCTGAGGGCCAAGGCAGAAGCCCAACCACCAGATGCTGAGGCCCAAATGCTTGGTTGTTAAAAGCAAGAAAGAGAGACTGAATCTAAAATGCTTCTCTCCACCACAAATACAGCAACAATAAGAAGTGCATTATGTCAAGTTTGGCTTATGAACTCATTTCCACTATTTGAAAGCAAGCAATATCACTAGGATTGGTTGAAGCAGCTGAAAGTGCCGTGTGGGGAAAGGAAGATTTTAAGCACAGCCATAACATACTTCATTTCATTTTTTGAGCAAGGAATGCATTGCATCTTTCTCATGCTGCCACTGGCACAACAGTCAGTCCTTATTGCTACTTAGAAAAAGGCTTCATAAGAATCTAGCTGCTACTTGGACATATGACTGTCAGGGTGTTCATGATAAGCGTGTGACTCCTGACAGCAAGTTACAGCAGAAGAACTTTCCTAGATGCATATATTAATCAGCATCTTTCTATCTAAGTATATTGTAGTCAGTTTAATACGCATATATTGCTGCATGTTTTGCTATTTATTTCTTTTCGTTAACTTATGACCTATGAGAATTCAACTTTTTATACTTGCTCAATTAATTAATAAATATAGCACACCAATTAGTTGTTTATAAAATAAAAAGCAGTTCATAAAAACATCATGAGGAAAATATCATGACTCTTCGACTATGCCAAGCAGCTGGATTGAATTGGGTTGTTTTATAATTCTCTCTTACAACTGTTGCATTTTCTCACCCAACTTCTTAATGGAAAGATGGTTAAAAGTCTCATTTTGTTCAAAACTTTCTTGTGCACAGCATACAGCTTTTTTCTTTTTCCTGTATCAATATTTTCTTCTGTCTTAACAAACTCCTCCACAGCTTTTGGTCTAGAAAGCAGAGAGGGAGGTGAAGGTCTCTCACAAAGGGATCAAGTGTGTGTCTTTCAGTCTTTGTTTAGTGAGATTATTAAACCAAATTCTGTTAGTCACTGTTTGCAGGAAGTTTTGCCCTTTCTCTGAGGAGTCTCTGTACTCCTTTTAATACAAACTTCATCTTCTTGAATGTGGATGATCACAATATATGTAGAACTTTTCATGATAATTTTCTAGGACTTTGTATGAATATTTCTTAGTCTTCTGCCAATTTTCTGATATGTTTAATTATATTTCCTTTCTCTAGACCACATCACACTGATAACTTATAACTTATCTTGATGAACTCACACTTTTCCACTGTAATTTCCTTTTCATGAACCTTCCATTTATAGAAGCAAATTCCTTTATCAATCCATAGTAGCAAGGCCTTCTTGTTCTTGAATTTTATACCAATTCCTATTTGCCACTCTAGTCTTAATTGCTTTTTCTTTGACAATATATTTCAAGTTTTGCACACTGTAGAGGTCAAAGTCATCTATTTGCAGCTGCCTAGACAATGTCTTCCTTTTGAAAAGTTACTGCTTCAAGAACTATTTTTGATACAATAAAACATCAATTTTTTAGCAAAAATCATAGGTACAGACCAACTTTCACACTTTTCTATGTTTTTGTATTTGGAAATATGAAAATTAGAGGTTAGCCATCCTACCAGGTAGTCCACTCATTACACGGAGGAGGTACCCAACGAGGAGGATCTGACCTCCTTAATTTTTCCTGACATGTCCTATGTCTCAGTTTCCATTTCCCTACAATCCTTCTCATAGCCATCTTACTCCTGCTGCATATTCAACAATGATGTCCCATTTTCTGCAAAGAGAAGCAGAGCGCTAACTGTAGCTATTTTGACTCCTTCATCACTGATCAAGATGAGTTCAACTTTGCTTCATCATCTTCCTTCATAACTTTCTGATCTTCCTGATAAGATCCTTAGATGATCAATATTTTCTCAGGATTTTTTTCATCCAAGTTTCCAGGTTTTTAAGAGAATCTTGTTTCAGCTGCCTAAGTATTCAACTAAATCTAGAGGTCTCCCCTACAGAATTTCACATGTTCTTGGCAACAAACTCCAAGTACTGCGAATGTTTTCCTCTCATCATTCCATAGCCTTTGACACACAAATCTTCTCAGTCTGACCTCTGAATTCCTCTGTGAAACTCAAATCCTTAATTTTGAAATAGAAAATATTATTTACTAGTTGGGGTTTTTATACTTCCTTTTGATTTAAGCTGAACAACTCCAAGATACTAGTTTGTGTCTTAGCACTTATCAGCCTTCCAGAATAGCTTTGTTTCTTGACATTGTATCACTCTTGAATGAAAAAATCTTTTAGCTTTTGCAAACAGAAATTACATTGTTATTCTTAGCAATATTTTTTTCTGTTATCCATATCTAGGAAATTAAAAATCTGGTAAGCACAGAAATATAACTATTTAGAGCATTTATGTTATAAAGAACCACAAATTAAAATTCTTGGAATATATAGAATTGTTATTGCTGCAGTGGTACTAATTTTTTGCAATCCTTTGGCAAAATTAATTTGACTAATATATTATTTCAGTGCCTCTGCTCGTTTTAACATGTAGCTCAGTTATGGTTGAGCCATTTCTGTGGGAATATTTGACCTCAGCAATAGCAATTAGTGTACTTTTCTTTTTTCCATCAGAATCCTTTTTCATCACCTTACATTCACCTTTCTTGTCCTGAATGGCAGGCAATTCATTTTTCCATTCTCTGATTCTACTTTGGATTTAGGACTGTAAGTTCTTTAACAGCAGTCCCCACTAGCAAAGCCTCAAACAGACTTGTGGTATTTGTAGCAAGCGCTTTACTTCCCAAGTATCTCCCTGTCAGTTTTCTCCTACAGTCTCTTTGGCATCATTCACCTTTTGGGGGGGGGATTACTGCTCCTATCCACTCCCATTTTCTACTTTGTCTGCTCTGATGGAAAGAGTCTTCTTTCTCCTTGTCCTTGTCACCCTGTCTCTTACCTGATTGCCTTTTCACTTCTTCAGCAGAGCTAAGCTTGTTCTGCAGGGAACAAAAAGAATTGTTTATCTTGGGAATTAGCCAAGCCAGACAGGGAGGAATTGTGAACTATTTGTTGAGCCTGCATTCAGTACAGGGAGGGAGGGAAATATGGAAAGTTGCTGCTGGAGTGGGATGAAGACTACATGTGGCAGAGCCCCAAAAAGCAGCTGCTCTTTACTTCTGCTTAGCTCCTGTCAGTCAGCTCTCATTTGTTGTCTTATTTAATTAACTTTTGTGCAATTACAGGCCTAAGTGTGCAGGCTTTAGTCAGGCAAGTCTCCTGCTGAGTTTTCAAAGTGACTTTTTTACAAGTTTTTCCTTTCTAGACTTCAAGATCAAGTACAAGAGAAGTAATAGCTGAGTTCCCTCTCTTTTGTATCTGGACTGATTCCCACACCATCTGTAATAAGCATTTTTAAACAGCTTGTACACAAGGAGGAACACAATAACTATGTTACTGTATTGGTTCTGTTTCAAAAAGAGATGAGGACATTACTTTGCTAAGCCTCAGAAAATGTCCAGGGTCAGGCACTACTCCAGAGTTTCACCAAAGTCTTATTTCTAACTCAAGATTTTAGTCATCAGCAAACAAAGCTTGAATTTATGAGCTGTAATATTTTTATATTTATACAATACCACAAAGATAACCATCAATATTAACTTTATATGAGAAGCTTCTTTTGGTCCAGGTTTGACCCTTATTCACTCTCTGTAGTCTCCTGCATAATGGAGCAATTTCATGAAAAACTTCCCAGAGCCTGGAATCTCTGAGCGACAACAGAAATGACAAGGGAAACACTAAGATTATTTAGAAATGTCAAACCCAGTGATGTAGCAGCGAGTACTTTCATTTTTTTCAATTTTGTTAACTGTAGTTTTGAATCAGCTTTACACTGAGAAAATAACGGATCTATTTCTGCCGACTGCAATAACTGGGGTTCATGAGGTCTGCTCCAGCTGTGAGCTGAAGGGCTGCAAAGTCAATGGAAGTTTATGAAATGTTTTGATAGCTGTTAATAACATAAACTGAGGGGTGAAAGTTACCAAAGAGAGAGAAAAGAGAGAAAAACAATTACCTAAGAACAAATTATATCTGTCTGTGGATACAACAAAAGGACTGCACTGAAACCATCTTTAGCCAGAAAAAAAGCAGCATAGAAATGAATGAACCCAAACTGGTGTGTTAGAAACACAGTCTGTTCAACATCTGCCCTTAATCACTGCCTTTTTTTAATGGTCTCTAAAGAGGCAGTTTGAAAGGAACAGGTGGACACAAAATCCAACCATCAGGAAGGCAAATAACTGTTTTTTTTCACTCCAGAGACTTCAGCCTTTGATTGTGATCCCTGAACTCATCTCCTTAAGGGTGTTTCCAGATTAGCTCATTATACAGTTAGCAAAATCCCCTTTCTGATTAATGTGAAGCCTTCCTTCTCTGTTATCTTCCCAGGATTCAGGAGAACGAATTTGGTGATAGAATTTACAGTGATTGAGCCCCAGCCTTGGATACTAAAAATCATTTTAAAAATGGGGAAAAAAAAGAAAAGAAAATCTAGTTCTCCCATTACCAGGTATCACTTCACCCATTTTGTGTTTGTTTTCTTTAAAAAAAAAATAGGATATCTGCCAGCTTTCAAAGAACTGAAAATCAGAAATAGCCTTTTTTTCCCTAGGAGAAATGTCCCTATAACCACAAATTAGACTTTAACTCCTACATTCTTGCATTAAAAAATGGTCCCCAGGACATAGTTTTCAGTTTTGTAATCAGGTTTGATTATTATTTATTTCTCTTTCTTTTAAATTATTACTTCTTGTTTTAATGTGTATTTTCTAGATTCTGGGAAACACTAAATAAGTACACATATCTCTTTTTAAGACTTATTTACCATATGACGTGCGACGACATTGGAGTTGCCATATGAATATTGATAATTCACTATGCTTACTTATTGTATTTGAGTAAAGGCAGTTGTGCTGAAGCTCAAGTGTAACTGAACAATCCAGAGTGACTCCAGATCTGCTCAAGCATACCTTCAAAAAAACTGCCTTTCATGGGCTGTGGCAGAAGGTCTGAGGAGCTTTTGGCTTTTATTCTTGAAGAATAAGAGGACATCAGGCCACAGAAACAAAGAACATTGTTGACACTGCAGCAGCTGTTGCCCAATCTACATTCACCCATTCCTGGAAAAGTTTTTGCCCTTGCTTTCCTTGCCAGAATACAGTTGCTGCTGACTAATGAATGTTGCTCAGAATAGCCACATTTTGCTGTAGATGAACCACAGACACTTCGCTTCCCCCATGACTACTGATGGAGACAGTAATTGAAAAACAAGCTCTCTTTAAATAGCCCTATGATAGTTTCATTTGATAAACGGGGGGAAGGCTTATGGAGAATTATGCATTGTATATCTACTTTTGTATGAATACTGCTAAACAATAAGGGTCTTCCTGAACATGTCTGAACAATAATTTCTAGTGGTTAAAGGAATGTCCAATTTTTCAGTGTGAAAGGTTTTCACAGAATATGAAAAATGCCTCCTTTTTTTGATATGTAGTGGGACTGCAGCACCAACACAACCCAAAATGAAATTATTCAGAAATCATATGATCTTGTTAACACTTAGGTAATTTCTCCATGAATTATTTACAACTTGCTGTTACTTAGACATGTTCCCTGCTGCCTACATGATTCAGGTTATTTCACCTTCCTTTTGCGCTATCATGCACTTCCCACGGTCTTACCACAGTCCTATTCCTTACCTCATTCAAACATTGATTATGTTTCATTTCAGACAGAATTCATTCCAGGGCATATGACTCAACTCAAGACTTTAATTATATTTCAGCAGGTAAAGTTTGAGAGTTTTGAGTCAGATGCATCACTTGGTAATTTTTATTTCACCCAGTATAATATCACATACTGGTTTATATTAATACAGGGTTCTCTTTATTATAGGAATATATGGCTTGTCTTCTCCTTAAACGACAGAAGTATTTAAATCCTGGGTTAACAAGTATTTAAAGATATCTGCCTTGTGATAGCTTGCTATATGTTTGAAGGGAGTTCCATTGGCTGATTGCTCATCACAGTGAAATAGCACTAATATTTACTGATTATTGAACCTTCCCCAAGCTGGATACAAATTATTTCATTACCAGCTGGAACTATGATATATTTACTTACTAGTACATCTGTATTTTGAAATGAATGCTCTGAGGTGATTTGGTTTCATATTTCTAAAAGTATGCATTACTGTAAAATGTAAGTACTAGCCAGCCATGAATTGTTAATTTCTTAATGTTTTTAAATCATTGCGGAAATTGTTCCACTGAAATTATTCCACATTCCTTTTTAGCCTCTAATGCTCCAAATGTATGATATTCCTTAAACAACTAATCTCCTTACTAAACACTTTATAGCAGTTCTGAGTTTTTTATTTTAAACCTACTGTTCTGTATGCTACTCTAGCAAGTTATGGTGGACTCAAACAAATTAAGTAGGTGAAAATAAGGAAAAATCATTCTTTGCAGAATGACCAGCCACACTCATACCTGAAGTTTATTGACAGTATTATCTCCTATATATAAAATTCTACCGATTTTTGTTCCCAACAGTGCTTGCCAATTTAAATTAATTTTTCATTATATTCTGAAAAATAGTTGCGCAAAGTAATCTCCAGAGACCTTTGAGGTTTACATAAATGGAAGTTAAGGTGGTATCTCGGATCAAATGAAACAACATATTGATTCTCTTTAAGAATTCTGATCATTGATTCAGCAGTGCACTTGCATGATGGTGCTGTAGGTAAACATTCATTCATGGATAGGGGTGCTCAGACTTATATCCATCTGGCCGGAATTATTATAATGGACAAAATATCATGTGTAAGAAGAAAGATAAAGCAGAAACAAACTGCTTAAACACAGAGGAGATATATGCAATTTTTTATAACGAAATTGAGAGTGTGCTACAATGGCCATCTGAATCTGAAAAAAAGTACAGAGGAAGCAGAAAGAAACCATTCACCTAGAAAAACTCTTCTGTGATAGTTACTGGTTTTATCCTCAGTCTTTGTTTTTGTTTTAAAAGCAAGAAAGGAGATTTACAGTTAGCAGGAGAGGGACTGTTTTTGCAGGTAGGGATTCTACACAAAATGTAGCATTTATAAAAAAAGGAAACCTTCTTCTTATTTTTGTTCAGTAAAAGTGTTGCAATTTCTGTGTTCTCCATTTTCAAGAACTTTGAAGCACTTCTGGTCCCATAAGAACGGGAACTCCCCTTTCTTTATAGCTCTAATACACAGCCATATGTATGCACACATAAACACTCACACATCTGTTCACGCTTGTCCATTTATGAATAATTCCAGATAGATTTCAGATAAGTTAAGAGCACTTATACTCTAAGCACTCTTGGGAATGGTAGGACAAACGAGACTCTCTGACAAATGCTGGAATTAGGGATTAGAAGAAAATGGGAGGAAAGGATTGGAGAGGCTCTGTTTAGTCTGAAGGAAGCTAAAGCAAACAAGCAGAGTTATCCTGGGCCATCTGTTGGGAAAGCTCTGGGAGGAAGAATATGGGCATGAAGTCTTTCTTCAGCATCATAGAATATGAGATCCACTGAGATGAGAATGAAATAAATAACAATAATGAGTGGATTGGACATTTAAGTCCACTTGTGAGCTCTGTACTGAAGCATGATGGTAAAAGCCTCAACGATGATGGAAGTAGAGACCCTTTGATGCATTGTCACATGCGTTTATTCTCACTGAAGAAGGTCTTTCTCTACTTCTTTTCATTAGGGAGGAATATCCAGGTAGATGATGCACAAAGGGTGTATGACGTTTCATTGTCTTGTGGAAAAATGATCTCATTATCATGAGAATTCATTGTGGCTTAATAAAATGCTAGCACACATCAATTAGTCCACAAGAAAAACATATAGTTTGATCAGCCCCAGAGAATGTATGGAAAAAGGATGATAGCTTCAACAGCAGACTACTATCTGATGGTTTACTACATTACCTCATTAAACACCCCTGAATTTAAGTTCCCCCTTCCTCCACCCGGCTCTCCAGAACCTACATTTTTTACATTGCAATCAAAATTGCGCACAAAAAGAAGAAAATTCTGAGTTTGAACAATATTTTTGTCTGTATTATGAGAACATATGGTTCCACCATTTTCTAACCATCATTTTACTGTAAAATTTTTGTCCTAGAAGATATAGAAGATCTGCAGATCTAGAACTTTAAGGCAATGTAATGCAATGCAGTTTCTAAGATAGAATGTCAATAATCCAATTTCTTTTCAGTCATTAAAAATTGAAAGATTTTCAATTATCATAATGTAGCAGAACATGAAAAGGAAATTTGACCTAGTAGAATATATGGAAACATCATTGAGAACAAAAGACGTTTGAGTACATCACATGAAAAAAAAAAAAGAGACTGCTATAGAGAGGAAGGATAGAACAAATATATATGGAGGTATTTGGATGTTTAGGTGGTACTGATTTCTTTGAACAATTGTTACTCTTCTCTAGGTGTCTGGCAATCAGTCACAACATCACATCTGGTCCAGAAGTCACTTTTAAACTATGCTGATATGTCACAAGTGGATAATGCTGCCAGCTCCTAAAACTAATTTTGATTCATGAGTAATGGAATAATTTATCACACTTTGTTTTAGTTTTTTGTCATAAAAAAAACTAAAACATTTTGAAATGAAGACATTTCAAAAATCACACAAAGGTCACTGATAGGTTTATATAGATAGAAAAGGACCTTAGGATATCACTTACTCCCAACTCCCTTTTTAAAGCAGAGTCAATGTTCAGTACAGACCAGGCTTGCCTTTGTCCAGTCAGCTCTTCAAAATGTCCTTAAAGCTATTTGAGACATCTGTGATGTAGTAAAAGTCCTGTGAGAACTCCTTGGCCATTTCATTCTGGATTGATTGAGAAAAAGATTACCTCAGAGCTACTTCAGCAAGGAAGTTCCTCAGGAATTTTCCAAGGGATATAATGGTAACAGAACTGCAATGACATCATTCCAGTCTAGAAAATGAGAATATGTTAACTGGTTCTACTGGCTGTACTTGTTTATGAATCAGTGTCAAACACACAGGTGTGGTGGGAGAAACGTTTTGTTTAGATTTCTACTTTTTTCTTTTGATATCTAGAGTCTTTAGTGGGGTTAGTTTTTGAAATTACAAAAATATTCATAGCTTCTATTTTAGCAAAACATGATTCCTGCACTGACAGCAACTCATAGTCCACTGGTAAGTATTCTGTTGTTTTGTTGATATAACCATCAGCTAAAGTTTTAGTGAAGCAGTTCTTCTTTAAGGAAATGAACAAATATAATATTGTCTGCTTGATATTTATTCATAAATAGCATACAGATAATTGTTTTGGTCCTACTTGGTTTTGATGCTCTTAAGTGTTGTGCTAAGTGGTGAAAATATATGAAATAATTTGATTATATGAAAAGGAATTCATAATACATTTACTCTACAGATAGAACTAATTTCTTATATTATCTTCTATTATTTCTTCTGAAAACACATTTCTCCTTGCTTATATATGTTAGAATTAATACCTATGAAAAATTAAAATCGGTAAGAATCTTTTTTTTGTGACATGTATGGCATCACCTATGAAACCACAGCAAAGAACAATCATTTAAGTGATTTTCATCTCCATGGGGCTTGAGATTACATCTTCAAGAAGAATAAAAGTTTTAAGTAGGCTAAGGCCATTATATCACTAAACAGTTTCTCATAGCAAGATACGGACAAGTTTTGATTATCATTTTTTCATACTTTTTATCATCTTTCAAAATAGAAGATTAAAATCAGTTTTAGCAGATGAAATAAAATAATTACATTTATTAAACAAAACTAATACAAGGCAAGGGTTTAATTTTTTCAAGGATTTCAACAGCTCATATGAAAATTCTTGAGATATGTTTCACTGCAAAACTATTTCCTCAAAAATCAAAATATATAGTTTTAAAATTTTTTTCTTGTGTATGTATCTTAAATCTATTTCACCTACATTAAACTCACTGAGAGCATGAAACTGTAACCTAATGTTTGAGCTTACAGGAAAGCAGCAAGTCGTGTGGAAGACAAGCGAGAACCTGCTCATTTTGAGCCTATGGATCCATACTTTCTGTTTTTTTGGGGCGACATTGTTTGGTTTTTTTATTGTTGTTGATGGGGTTTTTTGAACATGGGAAATTCTCATTTTAGTTTGAACTCCAGCACAGCGTTAAAAAATATAGTTGCAGTGTCAGCAAATCTAAGTATAGAGACAGAACTAACAATTTAAGTATTTTAATTTTCTGGATCTAATTTGTATAAAAGAAGGTTGCACCAGTGAAAAGAGAATTCTTGTGATCAAAATCAGCAGTTCCCATGCTTTAGCTACTGAGATGGACATTCAACAAACTGCATCAAGAAAACCTGCCCTGATACTTTAAGCTTACAACAGAGAAATGGTAATTCTATTTTCACCTCAAGTGGAGCTTTAGAACTGGATATTCTATTCAAGAGTTTCTCAATCTTTTCTTTTACTCCTACATCTCGGTATATGTACTCACACTTTCCATGACCCCACAGTCAACGCTTTGTAGCAACTCATCCTCAGATTCAGAAGTGCTTCAAGATATTTTCTGTGTGTTTTCCAGAGACACAAAAGTAACACCTATGACCCCAACAAAAACACTGTTCTCTGCTTTGGTCATAGGACTAAGCAACTGAGAAGTTGCTGCAAAAAATTGGCAGACTAGATGATTTAGAGGAAATGCTGAAATACTTCAAGACTTTATCTCTTAAAAAAGCAGGGGGAGAAGTGTGAAGATCAAGCAGATGGAGGTTGTCAAAAGCCTTTATTAATGTTTGATTTTATGTATCACACTATATGAGACACTTATACACTCAATCTTTTTACTGCTTCAGATATACATTAGATAGGATCTGTGTTGTCTGGAATGGCTGATAAAAATAAAACACCTTTTGTAATTGCAAGAAAAGAAGTAGTAAGAGTTATTACACAGGAAGATTTATAATGCTGCCACAGGGCACATTACAAACAACCAGGAAAACAAATGAACATTAAAGGCCAGAAGATGATGACTTTACTGTTCTTCAAGTTCTGCCCTCACCATATGGTCTACAATCTCCGATTGTTTTTACCTTTCCCAGTGTTTTATTGTCCCTTCGTGTTGCACACATTAAATGTTAGGAAATTAACTGCTGGCACATTCTGATAAGATGGTTTTCAAATCATAAAATGAAAAACATTTCAGCAATTTTTGTCTTTGAAAATAACATTAGCTTCATTTTTGTGTCTAGATTGAAAACTCTTATTTGTTTTCTAGAAGCTGCCAAATGGTGTCCAAAATGATACCTGAGTGTAACTTGCAACACAAAAATATCTGCTCTAATGCAATCAGAGCCAAGTCATGCCACTACATCAAAAATTAGGCAGACAAGAGGGGAAAAGGCCATACAGCAAGGGTGAGAGCAGCTCTTGTGCCAGCTGCATACTCCTCAGCATCTATGTCCAGAGCATGTGTTGCCAATATTTCCATCCCCACCCTGCTGGTGCCCACTCATAACTCATTTACCTACTTCCAGTTACTGCCAGAGCAACTGTGTGACATGTGTGGTCCAGATCTCCAGGAGGTGGGGGTTGTTTGAAGTGCTGGACATTCCCCAGTTTTCCTAGGATGCTCAGTGTTGCCTTTTTGAGCCCTTCTCATGGCTTCCTTCATCACCTGTGGGACAGAAGAGACCAACTAATGGGCAGTTCCACCCTTCCTTGGCTCACTCTTTTCCTCTGCCTTATGGCAGTGATAGCTTCTGGCAGTAGCAGACCATGTAGATGCTACAAGCAGCAGCCTGAGCACCGCCTCTGCTCTGCCTCACAAAAGCAGAGCAGCGACTAGCTAGTCACTAGCTTCCCCTGCATATTCTTTGAGCGTAGAAGTAAGGAGGACTAGAAGTTAAGCCTGGCTCATTTTCATCTCAGTCAATGCCTGTGGGAGTATTACACTCTATAAAGCTAAGCTCTGTGAATTTGAAATACGTATTCAACCTTCAGTGTTATAATGGTTCTTTATGTTCTTCTCAGCATGGGAAAAGCTTCGTGAAGTGGGAGCTGGAGTGTGATAGAGAGCTGTTTTGTGCAATGGCATGTTCTTCTGAAATGGTAAAGTATTTCTCTGCACAAGAGCAACTGCACCTCTTCAATCAAGCACATCAGAGGTGAATCCAATAGAAAAAGAAAGCTATAAAAGGTCTTGAGTCTAAAGATACAGTAAAAGGAATTGTTGGCTACAAGCAGGTGCTGCAGTGTGATGGGAGTTTCACTGTGGATCTCAGGACATGGAGGTTTGACAAATTCGCTCTTCTGATACATCACAAAAGAAGAATAAGAGGTCACATGGACCCTAAAAGCCCTTCTTCTGAAAAAAAGTGGCAATATTTCACAGCCTTAGGTCTGTAATGCAGACATTCCTTTGTTCATCATTGATTCCATGTATGATAGCCCAAACATTAAGATCTTTTATTTCTTTTCATATTATTTGTTAGACCATTTCTTTTTGTAGAGCAAGAAGTCATATTTTCTCCAGAATTAATAGAAAATATTATTAATATTCTATAATATGCTATGTATTATATATATTTAATTAATATTATTCATTATGAAGGACCAGGACACTGTGTCTCATCAGATGTCACTTATTACATAAACAGCGATGCTATGTAATGCTTTCAGTATAAGGGAATACATCCTTGTCCAGAAATACTGAATTCTGCAATGTTAATTATAATAATTCTTACAGGCTGCAGTGACAGCTTTTAACAAAGGAGCAGCTGATCTGCTGTAGATACATCAGCTGCCAGACTGAGTCAACTGTGAGGCCGCAATGAGCTGATGAGTCCTGCTTATGTGCATGTGTGTGTAAGTAATCAAAACAAAAACAGTCAGAAACACTTATAAATAGAAATGGCAGCATTGTTCATAGCTGTAAATTCCTGCTCATGTAGTGACTCAGTTGGTAATTTGTTAGGTGTTTGTAGGTCTTGTCAAATGCCAGCTAGTATAATTGACTGGTATTAGCACTGTTTGCAAAACAGAGTTGTAGGGTTATAAAACAGGCTTTATATAAACAGGTGAGAAACAAAAAAGGCATTAATGCTCTCCTAGACTAGGTTATTAAATAAATCTTAAAATATTTAATTGATAAACTGCAACAATTCCAATGCCTCTGCATGCTATGTAAATTAAATATACATCTGATTTAGGAAAAGCTAATTCTCTCTGCATCAGTTATATATCTCCTCCATTTAAATTTGTATCCATCACATTCCCTTCTGTGTAGGCATCACCTCTTCTGAAGAATGTCATATTACACACGACTTTTAAGCCACAGTCATATTTTCACACAATCTTGTAGTGCAGTGAAGAGGAAGGATAAGAAACGATCGATTTAACTAATGATTTCTTCAGTTACTTCAAGCAAAAGGAGAATCCAGGAAGTGAAGACAAAATCAGGTTGCTGAAGATTAACTCAAAATAACATAGGTAAGCTTGTGGAAACAAAAAACCAAGGTATAAACCCCATGAAATCGACAGGACATATCCCCATAACATATGCACATCTTGCTAGCAGAAGAGTAGGAAAAAAATCCGTGCTCATTACCCTCTAGCAAAGTAAACCCATGCATTTTGTGCCCTTTTCAAAACTTGCCTTTCCAAAATTCCCCATTATCACTGGATTTCGCAATTGATTACTTCACACCAATGAGATCAGATCTCAGCCTAGAACAAAGGGAAAAGAGATGTGAATACATTTAAGTGAGATAACTGTTTGGAAATCAGATGGCCCTGATATGTTTAATTTTAAAATATTTATGAAAATGGCTGAAATAAACACATTCATTAGCAGTTATTTTTGAAAATATATAGGGACAAGAGGCAGTCTAAATGCAGGCTAACCCTAAGAATGATAAAAAGAAGTGAGCTGGATGATTTCATGGGGATTTTGAAGATTTTTCAGCTTCATTGTGGACCCCAAGTAACCTTGATACAAGTGACTAAACCATTTGCAAGTAGAGAAGAGACTGAAAGATTACAGGATTATTAGCAGCTAATGCGGATTTGTGAAAAAATTAAATGTGTCAAATCAATATAATTTTATCCTAGAGTGTGGTGATGAAACTTGTGGATAGAATGGAAACACAGGAAGATAGAAATACGTTTCATATCACAAGAATAATAAACACTTTTAATGGTGTCCTACCTGAAGTATCAGGTTAAGTATAAGCAGGTTAGGGAGACATGATGTAGACAAAATTTATTACAGGACGATCTGGAAAAAATCTGCTACAGCATGGATGTAAACCCTGTTGGAAACCTGTAATCAGAAGGGTATCTATCAACGAATTACTGCCTACAGTAGAAGAGGTCTGCTCAGAATCTGCTTTTACTTAAATCTTGTCATTAATGAATTTGATACTAAAGTGAAAAACAAGCTTATTAAATGCACAGATGATGGACAACCAGGTGAAGCTGCAAGTACATTGAAACATAAAATAAAAATTCAAAATTACTTTGATAAACTGCAGAAATGATCCCACCAAAAAAAAAAAAATGGTGAAGAATGCAGTGTGCAGTTGTTCAAGCAAAAGGTGAAAAGCAACCTGTTAGACATCAGTCCTACGGGAAGAAATAAACTATGTAAGCATAAAAAGATCGTTCTCAGACAATCATTTTTGAAAGACAGCACAGTTTTAAACCATCCATGTGTCCACACTATGCACCTATTACCTAGTCCTGCTCTCCATACACCAGGAAAAAAGGAGAAAATTTAAAAACAAATATGTACACTGAATACTTTAGGTAAATTTGGAGAATTTAATGGTTTTAAATACACTTCAGAAAAGGATGAATTCCACTGAATAGAAAGACAATGCCAGAAAACAAGTTACCTAGACAAAAATTTTTCTTTACTACTGCCTCTTGGAGCAACTCTGGGTTTTTCAAAATGTATCTGCAGTAGACCTGGTGGATATTTGACCTCTAGATTAGCTGGCTGTCTCAGCATGCGGGGATGGAATTTAGAGGGAAATTACCTTAATCTGTGAACTCTTAAGAGTCTGCAATGAATAAAATTATCCCCAGTTTGTAGGAAGATATGTTCTTTTTTGCGTTGTACTATTCAAGATGCAATACCATTTTTTCACAGGAGTTTTAAAGGTTTGTAGGCTGGAACAGCCTATGCCATGTCATTCAGAAACCATTTTTATTCATCCATGTATTTTCCTATATCTAGGATGTAGGATGCTTTTCTGATGCAATTCTTGGAAAGGCCAAAATGGCTTTAAATCCCACCTCCCCACTCTTTGACTGCCTAGAGCTCTAGATTAAAGAAGTCCATAAGAAATTCATGGCTCATTCAAAAATCTGAGCACTTTAGGGTGAGTACAGGTCTGGCTTGAGTCTCTTGGAAACACAACAAAAAAGGGTAAGCTGCCTCTGGGAAGGGGTTGAGATACATCAAATACTTTGACAGGCTGTCTACAACGGGTCAAAAATTTTTAATCAAACAAAATTGAGAGAAATTAGTCCAGTTCCTTTGGGTTTTTTTCCTTCACATAATGGTTTGTGTTCATCAAGTGTTCGCTTTCTGTAAGAGAAAATAATTATTGAAAATTGAGCTTTTTCAATAATTTCTGATTCACAACTACAGAACATCATGTGAAAAGTCACATGAGCATGTTCTCACAGAAGGCACTACAGTAGGGAAATTACCTAGAAACAGCTCAAAAAGATATCCTGGGAAAAGTAGATTGTTGCAGCGAAAATATTTTGGCTTACCAGTTTTTGCTGAATACTGGGAGTTCTGTGCAGAATATGCACACTCTCTCAGCTGCTGTTGTAAAAAAGCTGTCAAAGCAGCACTAAAAGATCTGAAGATTATTGGGTATTTTAAAAGCTCACAGGACTGGAGTTGTTTTTGAACCTTCATGTTAAATTATTATATAATCCAAGTGGCTAGTTATTTGTTGTTACCAGGGGTGTCTTTCTTTTAATATCAGTGCATTTGTTCTCCCAGTAAAATACTTTATAAAAATCAAAATAATTTTCTGTAGCTGCTACTCTCTTCATTCTGCAAAAAGCACATTGTATTGCTTGAAAGAGCACTAGGTGAAGCTCAGCATCCTCTTAATAAATTACTTAAACAAAAAGAAATGGCTTAATTTTTTTCCTCTAGATCAGTTTTCCTAAGAGGATGAACTCCTGTTGCTCAAACATTGTGTTAATATTGATAAGTACTGTAAGGATAGTTGGAAGGTAAAAGCTGTGTGAAATATGAAGGATATGTGACAGTTGTAATGCAAGGACATTTCTTAAGAATATAGTTGAAAAAAACAAAGAGAAGACACCGAAAAAGTAATAAACCCCACCTAGATACACAGACCCTAAGGAACAAGAGATAACAGAGAGAGTATCTACAACCAGATCTCCCAGCTCACAGATTGAGGGAACACAACTGAACAAATCACTCAAGGCCTTGGAAAGGTTCCATCAGCTTTTTGTAACTGATAAGAGGTGCAGAGTGGGACAAAGAGTATCACAGGAACAAGAACTCTCATAACCCTTAAGGGGCTTTAAGGCACAGGATGAAACTTACTATAGGATGTTAGGGGTTTAAAAATAAAGGTTTACAGAGTTGGCTAAGGTAGACAATAACATTGAGGAGAAATCAGGTGATCATAGATCTACAGAGACAAGAAATCAAGAGCAAAAGAGGCACCTTTGATATAAGTAAAATAGCCTTCCCCCTTTCTCTGTAAGGCTGATGAACCCTCACTGCCTGTCTGAGCTGAAGGAGCAGTCAGGACTGGTACTATAATGGTCAGGAGTACATAATTAGGGTCATTCTTCATAAAAAAAAAAGATATTAATCTGCAGCATCTGGTGGGCAACTTCACATCTTCCAGTAATATCATATTTATTTGCCAATTACTCATAAGAGGGAAAACTGAGACTATCTGACAAACTAGTGGGAGAAGAAAAGCCACAGGCAGGGCAGCCTGCCTTTCACAGCTGTTTATGTTGTGGTGGCTCTTTTTACTTGCCCTTTCTGGAGTACACTGGCTATATTGGAGGAGTTTTTCTATCTTGCTTATATGTTGTTCATCACCCAAAAGCCTCAGTCTAGTCTAACGAGTTTGATACCCTTATTCAACAAGTGGAACAGTAGAAAGCAGTCGTATGGAAGCTACGGACATTTCCTGTCTCAGTGAAGACCTGTAACAGAGTATCCTGACTGTCAGTCATCTGTTCTAATGACAGCCCCATATGTATATATATATATATAAAACACACCAGTGGTCTTCAATCCCTATTGCTGTGACAACTGTGATATTTTTATTAGATCTGTAAAGATTCCAGATCACATTTTTTATAATAAACTAATGCAATATTATATCTGAAGAACAAGTCACTAAAGAAGCGTTGATGAAATATCCTTCACAGATCAAACTACTTTTCTTCACTGTGATACACTGTATACATATTTTTGTATGAAAACAAAAACTGTAGCTTTTGAAAAGTGGGAGGGTTAGCCACTGTGGACTACTAAAATAACATGGCAGCATATTGACATTCCTTATATTCTGTTTTGTGTATTAATAGTTTTTTACAAGAAACAGCTACCTTGACAAAGTGAAAGTACAATCTAGCCATAAAATTCATGCTAAGGGTATGAAGATCAAAGCCTACACTGTGTCACACAATTGCTTGATGCAGTATTAATTTAAATTGGCAACTACATTGTCAATCACTCATTGGAATAAGCAACAGGAAAAAAGAATCCAAAGACAGATAGTTGCTCATCTGTATTTTTTTATAGAATATGTTCAAACTTCTAAAACCACAGTACTATTCTCTGCCACTTTATAACAGCTGCAATATCACAGGCATCACAAAATAACATAAACATAACCAAAGGTCACTGAATCTAATACAAATTTCTAAACTGATATCCTAGAGTGAAAAAGGGGAAGATTTGCCATCTGAACACTGTATGTCACAACAGTAACTTACTTTAGGGACAGAGTTGACATGGGAAGTGTCAAAGATTTTTTGTAACTCAGTTAAAAGGCTTTACCCCTTTAAAAAGATTCTTGCTGTTGAGTTCATCAGAGCTGTCACAGCATACTTTGAATGTCTCTCCAAAAGGACTGATGCTGGGACTGACTATGTTACTTCTGAACAGCTACAGTTGTTCTCCTAGCATGTGGCCACAGTAGAAGTGGTGGAAATTCCAAAATTCAGCAAAAATTACTGACTACCAAAAATTTATTTAAATTCATTTTTAATGACTACTTGATAAATAATAATAAAAAGAAGAAGAAGAAGAAGAAAAGCTTTACATTAGGATTTAGAGACATCATATTTCTCTCTTAGAATTTGGTAATACTTTATAGCTTATTGCTTCCATTTTTTTCTTCCTTCATGAAAGGTAAGAGAATACTAAACACGGTTATCTTTCCCTTTTTAATTTTAGCAGGTGGTGCTGATAAAACATATCTTTCTGTTTTCCACTAAGTTAAAAATAACACAAGGGAGGTCAGGTGTGCAGTAATACAGATTTACATAACAGGATTACACGAAAATAAGCAGTTAGTTTTTCTGCTGAAAAAGCACAGGGTAAGAAACTCAAGTTTTCCTTCAAAATCTGTTACCCTGAAATTGAAAGAGCAGGAGTAGAACAGGAAATGAGGGAAAACACATCCTGCCCCTGTACACCACATATTTTTTAGACACATTTAAAAGGTGCGCTGAAAACTACCACAAAGAACATGGGACAACAACAGCCTTTAAGAAAGGTACCAAGCTGAAAAATTGATAACTGTTTAAAGGCTCTTTCACAGATTTTTTCACTCTTCCTGTTTTTAAAACATCATTGCGAAAATCTAATTTCCCAGATAGAAAAGCATGATGTTGTAAACTTTCATAAGAAAAATTCAGTGTTGCACTCATCCATTGCACAGTCAGCCTTTCTACTCTTAGGTGAATGGCCATTTAAACTGCAGCAATTGGTCCTCCTTCATTGCTGGAAATTACTCTTCCTAACCAACTTAGTTTGTAGAAGTAAGCTTGCTACTGAAAACTCTATGGGATGATGACAAATGCACCTCTTTCTAGTACAAATCCTGTATAGGAGAAGATATAGCCAATTATGCAAAATAGCCTGTAGGAAAAAGTGGTAAGACTGGCTAGTAGGCATGAATCAGATACATGCCACAGTCCAACCTTTTTTTGAGATGAACTGAGGCCTTGCAGAGGGAATTTTCAGGTCAAAGTGTGAGGCAATCTGCTTCATGACTAAGAAGTGCAGAACAGTTCAGCTGAGAAACAAAAGGAAATGAAGTATTTTGGGCCTCAGCACATACAGGATATGCTGGAGGACCTTGTGTCCACATTGCCAACAGTGCTCTCCAGACAGAGAGACATCTGTGACTACAGCCTTGGTGCCACTGGTGGGGGAAACACTGTGAATGAACCGGGAACATTCTCAAGAAACTCCAGCTATGGGGAATATTCCCATGTGTCTTCCTGTATACTAAAATATTCATGGACATGCCACATGAGAATCCTTGCAAGTAGTCTTTGCTAGCAGTAGTGTAGACATCAGGCTTCAGAGGCATGGGTTTTCACAAGAGTTGTTAGTGGAACTATCAAATGAAATTGAGAGTAAAGTTCTGAATAGGTGTCAGATGAGAAGGTCTCCTGAGCACTGGAAAAACACACCAAGACTCTCCAGAAACTTAAAACAGTGCTTGTGGGAAAAGGTAAAAACATTTGACTTTCGGAGCATGATGTTCAGGGAGTGGAACAGTCAAGTAAAACTAGCTTCATCTTTCCTGATACTGACTAAATATAATGGAGCACAGATTAAAAAATGACCCTGCATTCCACAATTCCATAATGCCAAGTCATTAATTTTGCCTTCAGGGTAGGTAATATCTCAGTCTTATGCAATATGAGGTCTAACTAGATAATCAATCTACTGGTTCCTTGAACTCAGACAGTCTTTTACACTGTGGAAAGATACAAAGTGAAACTCAGACATAACTGGATTAAATAAAAGGAAAACCAGTGCAACAAGTTTTCACTAACTTTTATTCAAACAGCATCATTTTCTGAATCCATGGCAAGATTTCTACTCGTCTTTTTGCAGGATGGTCTATTTTGTTGAGAGGGACTTATTCAATACACAAGTACAGTGAAAAGGGAAAAGAATTCAAAAGGTACAATAGAGTTTTGTAAGAGTTACACCTTAATCCTACATGCTTTTATATCTGCAAATGTATTAAGGGATGCATCCTGAGATTGGCTAGGCATTTCAATTGATAGTAATAGGGATAAACATGTTTTGAACTGTTAAAACTAGATTGTAATTTGCAGCTGAGTTGACATGATACTGCTAGTAATAGTAGGTGACATGAAGATAAAGTGAAATTACTTTCTTTCATGGGATTAGGGTTTACAAACTATTTCAGAACATTCAGCTCTTTGTAAATCCTATGCATGTACTGTATATATATGAATTTATAACAGCAAACTTAGTTTTACTGGAAAAAAACTATTTTTATACTGCATTAATTTTCATATCAACTTCTGGCCTTCCATCTTCCAAATGACTATATCCCCAAAAACAACAAAAAAACCCAACCTCACTTTACATCAGATGTGTTTAATTGTGTTGAAGCAGCTACATTATCTCTTACCCTCTTAGTATTTTATTATATTTGTCCTTGAACTAAGTAAAATTCCAACTAGCTCATTAATCAGGAATACTTAGATAAAGTTTTATTATTAAAAATGAAGTTTCCTTCCTATACCTTGAATAGGAGTGCTGATTGTTTATGATTGACACAGAACTGAATTCAATTGAATTTTTAGCCTTCTGTAAATTTGACGTAAAAATCAGACGTTCAAAATGACAAATTGCTTAGGAAACTAATGGCAGCTATTAGCTAAATAATAAGTCTTACAAAGATTTTTTAAAGCAAAGCAGGTCCAAAAAATCTGGCTGTTTCAGAGACATTTTGTTCATAACTGCCCATGTGGTCATCAATAGATGAAGCTCGGAATGAGAAAATCTCAGTCAGGTCCTAGGGATCTGAGATCTGCCTTCAGTACATAAAAACCAACTCTTCCAATGCAAATACAGATTCATTTACAAAATCTGCAGGTACTACAAATTCAATTGTATCTTCCTATCGCCAGTCAAGCTTAGCACTTCAACAATAATTTACTCATAATCAGCCTGAGTCGAAGCCAGCTGTGCCTCAGAATAAAGGCACATCTCCTATTTCTTTAGGAGACTTCTGCTACAAAAATATTTTCATGAAATCTGAACACAAGCTTATGCAAACACAATAATGCAAATCTTCTCTTGTCAGGTCATCACTGTGGCATAGAAAATCATCCTCATCCCAGGACTTACAGGCACTTTGTTGTTATATAATATTGTGCAACAATTTACGAGAAATGGAAAATACATATCTTATTACTATAATTCAATGATGACTTGACTTTTTGAAGATAACATCATAGTCAAATAAGAGAGAAGAAATTTGGACCAGTAATTTAAATTCATTACCAGCTTAGTTTCCTTAAGACACTATACTGTGTGTCTCAAGGAACATGTCCTTTCTCATCTGAAATGTATTTTGATGGATATTGTCAACTTCTTTTGATAATTTCATCTTGAAATAATTCTTAGAAAGGGATAAGACAGTAATTGCAATAAGTTCTTTGAAATACTGCACTAAACTTGAAAAACTAGTCATGCTTGGTTGATCTTTCAGTTTATTAAAAACTGCACAAACAAGTCTCCCAATTTCAATCCAGATTTGCTAAATATTGTCTGAAACATGTAATTATTACATATACCTAGTTTTACTTCAGTTATATTATTAGCATGGAAAGTTCCCATAGACTTCAATGTGACAAAGGAAGTTGCTGGACCTGGACCATGACAGAGGATCTGAACAATCTTCGTATGAAATACACATTTAAATTTATACATAATCTTAAAGAAAATAAAAACAGCAAAGAAATGTTTCCCTTTCCATCCAAAAATTCAAGCTGCCAAACTCAGTTCCAAGAATGACTGAACAAAAATTAAATATGGTTTATGCTGAGACAGAACATGCAGACACAACTAGTGTCTAAGTATCCTATACTTTAGATGACTCATCTAACTGTTGACTAACAGACTTTTCCTTTCCTTCCTCCACTGCTAGCTTCATCCTGTACCTGATGATGACATTTTTCACAAAGAAAAAGATATATTTTTAGTTAGCAGGATGGGAAAAGTATCACTGGCAACCAGGTATTGCAAGGTGTAATCCTTGAGCCTAAGCTTGGACAATTTGTTACTTCTGTTTCTCTTTATAATACAGTCTTTTGGAGGACAAATGACATGAAAATTCTATCACTGCATTTAACTCTATTCATGTTATTACTTTTTTTCTGTTTTTTCAAATTTTCACTACTCATTACTTTGACCAAATACAAATTGGAGGCCATAAGAACCTTTGTAAATCAAACAGGCAAATATAAATAGCAAAGGTGCTTTTACAGCTCCTGTGACAGAAAACATTTGCCTTGATATAATTTCCTTTTCTTTTTCCATCTTCTTCAAGTAAAACATTAAAACAAAAACAAAAACAACAAAAAAAACCAAACAAAAAACCAAACCAACCAAACAAAAACCCTAAAAAAGGCCCAACTTGAAGAAACCCTTAAGGAAGTAACCAAAGATTAGGATAGATATGCCACTCCTAAGTACAGACCTGAGAAGCCTGAGAAGACAGACTGTCTATATCTGAGAAGTCTGCAACTGACCAAAAAAAGTGAACAGCTTTCACCTACATATGGTTTTGGGTTGTCAGAAGAAGAGGCTTAGTCACTGAGAATGAAGCTGGCAGACAGCACCTGCTGTAAATGGGGTAACCCCTCCAGAAGTTCATCCCACTCCTTCTTACATTCTTACCCCTCACTGCTCTCCCTTATCCTTCCTCTGTGACAGCAGCAACAGCACTAAAAGGCCATATTGAAACCGATCTAATTCCCTTGTTCCATTTCTCCAATTCCAGAAGCAGGGCTCGATCCCAGCCCATTCTCTGACCTCCCCTGGTATCAGGGAACACTGAAAAGGTGATGCAGGGAGAATCAGGGGAGATAAGTGACAGGCAAAGGAGAAGCTTTTTGAATCTTGAGGCATCCTATGATGAATTCCCTCTCATGCAAAATAGGGATGTGAAAGGAGCAAACCTTGTGAGAGAAAAACAGATTTCAGACAACTCCCAGATTCTTTCAAAACCCTTCTGTCTCCAGAGAAACCCTTTCAAAACCCTTTCAAAAGGGTTTTCTTTCAAAACCCGTCTGTCTTCTGTCTCCAGGCCTCCATACGTTTCTCTACAGAGGGTATAGATTATTATATACCTTTATTGCTATATATTTAACTTCCAGGCTAACAGCTTCCAGACTAACTACTCAGATCAGTATAGCCAGCTGGGTAACCTTTGCAGTGTGGGGACAATCAGATGTCTTAGGTGCATTCTTCACTTGCGCATGCTGCTCATCTCACAGTTAGGCCAGATATGTACAATCCCCAGGGCCACGAAATGTCCTTATTACATGGGAATATTTGAGGGGAATGGAAGGAGGACACAGCTTGCTTCTAGTCTTTCAATCTCCTTTACCTTCATTGACAGGAAGACCTCTCAGCTCAGAAAATGAGGCTGGGCTGCAGAAGGTGGATCCCATGATGCTACGGTGTATCTATGATACTGTGACACCCAGTAATTTTATTATCAAGTACATCTTGAGGTTTCACTGCAAGACAGTGACTCCAGGTAACTACTGGATTATATACTATTTTCAGTTCAGTCAGATGCCTGTCTCAGGCTGGGAATCACAAATCCAGGGTCTTGTACTTAGCAGACTGAATTATATTCTTCCTCCACATGCAGACAAGGAGCTGCTTGAATCTTTGTGCTCTCCCTGTTGCTTCCTCCCTATTGTTGGCTTTAGTGACCAAGGTTACCTAACGTGAAAACAAACTTTTGGTCCAAACAAAAGTTCGGGCAACGGATTATTTAGTCACTTCTCTATTCGAGTGAAGACTGGATTGGCCACTCTGTTCTGCCACCAGCAAGCTCCCCTCTAGTTGCAACTCAGCAGGCATCGAGACAATGCCATACCAGAACCTGACGATGAGGTTTGGGGCTAATGCTAGTTTTGAGCCTAGAGAAGCTCTTCCCACAAGTCCTAGCAGTTGGGCAAAATCTGCATTGGCATTGAGGGGTGCTGCCAGGCTGAATCACCTGCAGCTGTAACTTTCCGATTTTGTCACAGGTGGATGGGCCACCTTCACCTAACCCAGGTAAGGGATATATTCTAGTCCTCTATGTGGTCAAATAAATATGGAAATAACCCCCACCCAAAAAAAAAAAAAAAGAAAAAAAAAAAAAAAAGGTGACCTCAGGCGGAAAACAAGGCGTTCTGGCTCTGGGAAGACGTGAGGCCTTCGGCCTTCCCAGTCTTCCCGTGAGACTGAGAGAGGGGCAGCCACCGCAATCGTCCGTCCGTCGCTGAGGTGAAGTGGGAACTTCGGCCAGGTGAAGCTCCTGCTCGCAGCAGAGTTTGGGAAGCTGCGAGAAGGCCAAGCGAGAGGTGGCAGCAGCGAGTCGCCGTGGCGGCGGTCGGCCCGTACGGCTGCGCCTCGGCTCGGCCCGGCGGCAGGTACCGCTGCCGAGCCCACCATGACTGACCCAGCGCGGCGGTGCGGGGCTGGAGAGGCCGGGGCGGGTGGATGGGAGAGCCAAGTCCCGCCGGAGCCGTCGGCCTGGCCGGCCCTGGCGCCCGGAGATACGCGGGTCCCTCCTTTCCTGCGGGGCAGGTACTGGGACAGCGCCTCGGGCAGCAAGGGACCGGCTGTAGGCGCTGCCCGGCCGCCTCGGCCGAGCCTGGGCTGTCCCCATTGCCGCGCTGATGCTCAGCCCGCTGCGAGCGGGAATTAGCAGCGGTTACCCCGGGCAACAACCCAAAAATTTGGTGGTTTTGTTCAGGTACCAAAACTCCGAGCAGCGAGTTGAAAGGAGCCGTGGAGTGGCAACTTTCAAGTGAGTGCTGCAATTGCATTCCACACAAGTTTCTCAGCGAAGGGTTGAGCGTCCACAGGAGTAAAACATTACTTCCATATTCCTTACCTATTTGCTCGCAAGAAGACTTCCGAAAACATGGTAGATTTCCCACCTAGGTTTCCCAAGCATGGGAAGAGAGAACCGAGGTAGACACAAGCCGGGGAAGGAGCTCTCCCGTCCCCGTTGCTGTCACCGTTTTGGCTGGCAGCCCTCAAGTTGCCAACCCATGACAGCAGGAGCCGCGGTCACTGCCGAGGGGCTGCTCCCCACCGACCCCCGACCTGGGGTGAGCGCCCACACCTGCTCCCGCCGCCCTGCCTCCCCCTTCCCCAGTAAATCAGAGCCCCCTGCCCGCGGGGTCTGGGGGAACACGGGGACGCGCCCCGCTGCGGCGAGGCTGGGGGACCCGGCCCGGCCCTACCTCAGCCCCGCCCGGCACAGGCGGCGGCGCCTCATCGGTAGCGGGGCCGCCCGCCCCCCTCTCTCCCCCCAGCGCCGGCTGCTCGGCCGCGGCGGGCGCGCTCCTGCTGGGGAGGGGACGGGCAGGGAGGGGCGGAGGCAGGCGGGAGGGAGGGAGGCAGGGCGGGCGGGAGCGCGGCGGCGGCAGATGCTGCGGCGGCGGCTGTGTCTCCTTCGGCCACATCCCGCGGCCGGTGCGCCCGCCCGGCGCGCTGCGCTACGGCGCCGCCGCGCAGCCTGCCCCAGCCGCCGCCGCCGCAGCGGCCCCGCGCCTCGCCCCAGCGGCGGGGCGGTGGATGCCGAGCCCTCCTCGCCCCGGCAGCCAGCGGGCAGCTGTCCTGCGGCCGAGCCCCTCGGAGCTGGATCGGCGCGCTCGCACGGCAGCGGGGACACACGGGCGCACACGGGCGCACACGCACGCCCCGGGGGGGGGCAAGCCGAGGATGCTGCAGCTGGGCAAGGTCAGGACCTTGCGGTGAAGCCCGGGGCCGTCGCTCGCCCCCCCCCCCCGCTCCCCCCCTTCATTCTTGCCTAGCGGACTGAGGATTTGCTGTTGGGTTTTGGTATATGTTCGGGAACAAGCAGGCTGAATCGGCGCCGATCGGTGAGTACGACAGGCACCGTAATGGTGCCAGGTCCGTCTCCCTCCCCCCCGCACACCCTTCCTGCCTGCGTGATATTTCTTCTTGGTGCGGGGTCCTGCGCTGCTCCCCTCGGCGAGGCAGCCGGGCTGGGTTGGGCTGCAAGGAGCGGTGTTTGTGCCTTCAGCCGAAAGGCAACAAAGTGCGTTATTTCCCCATGGTTCTTTCTCCCGGGCCTCCCCCCCTCCATCGCTTTCCTCCCTTTCTTTCTACGTTGGTCGTTGCTTATGTAGGGCATCCGCGGCACCGTGTCTCCTGACGCCCTGCACTAATGTGCTCGTTACGGCAGTGAAGTCATGGGCCAGGGAGAAGGAGGAGGAGGAAGACGAGGAAGAAGAAGAAGGGGCCCGGGGACCCTCGGGCGGGGGCAGCGCCCGGCCCTGCGCGGAGCTCGGGCCCTGGGGCGGCTCCGAGCGACTGCTGCTGCGTGTTTCTGTGTGTCTGTGCTGCGTGTGTATGTCTGTGTGTGTGTGTGCGGAGGGGTGTGTGGGGTGTGTGTTCTTCCTTTGAAGCCACCGTCTGCGAAATCCTGCGCTCGAGGAGCGGGCGGAGGGGGTGGGGAGGGGAGCCGCGATGTGCGCTGTGATGTTTCGTTGATCTATATTTAATGGCTGAAAGGAGAGATGCTTTTCTTTCCTTTACCCTTACCTTACTCTTATTCTGGTGTGTAATGTGCTTGCATCGATCGGTCAAATCGTAGCCTCAGCTGAATCAAGTCACCACAGAGGAAGGAGGTGCAGCGGCACAGGCAGTATGTGTAATACTCAAATTCATCTGGCCGGGGATCTTGGAGAAAAACGAAAAAACCCTGAAGAGGGATAATTTTAGAAACCATGTTAAATTTCCCCTGGAGGGACTGGAAGCACGAATTAATGGAAGAGTGTAATACAGTATCTTGTGCAGATACATTTTCTTATACTTTGTTAGGGTGTGCTTTGTTTGGATTCAGGGTGCCAGGATAACCCGATGCATTACAGAAAAAAAAAAAATCCAAAACTTGGGAGAAATATTTAGAAATGAATAGGCTCCTTTACTGAACACCCAGCTCTTAACTTTATTGGCTGTAGTAACTGATATCTTTGCCCCTTAAAACATGGATACCTTTTTATTGGCAATAACAAGGTAAAGTAAAAACTTCACATTGCAGGTTTATTTTCAAAGTCTTCATAGGTAGCCTATATGTAAAGTAAAAACAATGAGTCAGCCTGAGCTCTGCTTTGTAGCAAACCTCTCCATAGGGTACGTCAAGACTTACGTACCTCAAAACAGGGAGAGGACAACCCAAAATTATATGGAGTTTATGTAAGTCTGTTGTGTCTTTTGCAAAATCAAGAGAGGGGAAAAAAATCTTTGTCATTCCGTACTTAAGGATATATTCATCCTGTCTTAAAAAATAAGCTGATTATGTAACTTATGTAGGCTGGGTTTATCTTTTTCAGACAGCCTAGTTAGCTGGCCAGTGTACAAATGATATGGCACAAAGGGGTTAAGGGCAGGTCTCCAGAGCAACCTGCTGTATATCCTACTTGTGGGCCCCTGAGACTCGAGTGGCTTTAGGGCTTTTGTTGCCTTTACGCAGGTTATCTGGGGAGGAGCCCCAACACTAAACCCAAACCACCTAGAAAGGCTGGGATATTTAAGCAAAACATACGATGATCAAATACCCTTGTAAGACTAATTTCTGAGCCAAGTTGGTGAAGCTGTCTCATTTCCTTCTGTGAATGACCTGATCCTTTGGGAGCCTTGGCTGACTATCAGCTGCAAAACTGCAGAGAACTTGCGATCGATCACCATCATTAGTAAGAAGTTGATTAATAGCTCGGGACTGGGTTGAATGTGATTATGTTGAATGTTGTAGTTCCAAAACAGGAGATCACATCTTGATCACATTGTTCAGAGATGGTTTTTGCAGTCTGTTATATAAGAGAGGCTCGAAAAAAAAGGGTAGCGGGCTGTGCTGTGTATATGTACCGAAGGAAATACCCCCCAAAGCTGCTGGGAGGAAGCAAAGTATTCATTTCCAAATGCCAGTTGCATGAGTTTTGTGGACTGTAAGAAAGATGCTTTTGGGAGACAACTCCAGCTACAGTGCTTGAGTTCTGTTTGTCAGGTGCCTTAATAGATGTTAAAAGCAATGAATAGCTCATCGGTGACACAAGCTTCTGACATTTGCTGCAGGTTTTTTTTTGATAACGATACTGAAATAATTTTATCCTCACATAATGAACTCTAACAGACAGCTGCACAAAATAGAAATAGTAGCAACTAAAAAAAAAGGCGTTTGCATAATTCTGATTTGCATAATTTACCTTTGCTGATGGATGGTATCAATTTAATGGCTATGGTTCGGTGTTGAGTATTTGTTTCTTGAGACACGTGTAAAATCAACTTACACCACAAAGGAAGCGCTGGAGTAGTTTATTTTAAGGGTTTTAAGAAAAGCATTTTTAGGTAGGGGTGTAGATTGGCATGTAAATGGAGCAGATAACAGAATCAGCGGAACTCATGAGTGTTAAATTTTGCACTAAATTTCAGATACATTTTCTATTTCATGGTTCAGTGTGATACGATTTTTAGAACCAATCACTTGTGGAAATTCCAGCATATCTTTGTTAGGATTTCAAGCATATGTTTTCATCCTAGAAGCAACTGTTTTCAGGAGTAACAGCAAGATAAGGAAAATGCATTATTACAGTACTCTTCACTTAAATAAGGACCTGTGGTTTTGATGCTTATTGATTGTGCTTGTAAGTCATGAAGAGTTTGATATTTAAAGTTACAGCTGAGGTTTGACAAACATGAAAGTGATTGTTTTTCTCCTTTGAAAGTGTCTGTAAGATCTTACTACAGGGTGAATTTTGGGTGCTTATTTAAGTGCACAATATTAAATTTAGTAATAGAATTGTTAATAACATATGAGTAAACAATGGACCTTAATAGAAGCAGCCTTTTTATGGCAAATATGGCAAATATATTTTTCACGTGACAGAATGACTCTCAAATAGGCCTCAACCACATTTACTCTTAAACAAGAGATTGCTTTTGTCATGATAGGAGACATTATACCAGGAAACACATTCTATTTCTGACCTTGTTTTATGGGGGCAGGATGGGAAGAGTAATTTCTTTCATGTGAATAGGAAGTCTCCATGCAGGACAGATATGTAGTCCTCTGCTCACGCCCTGCAGAACCACACAACCCTTTGGTTAATGGCTCCTTGGTGGTTAGGCTCACCTGGAAAGAAATCTGAATGCAGCATGACACTCGGAAACAATTTCATCTATCCTTGTGGAATGTGCTAACTTTGTGTAATGAATGTGTTGTAAAAGCAGATTGCCTGACCAGATTCTCTGGCACTATGCTGGACAAAGTTTAAGGTCAATAGTGTTGAAAAGGAAATATGGTATCTGTATGTAAACCAGTTGCCATGTTAATAGATTTTTTCTACTTGTATGAACTGCCAGTTTAGTCTAAAACTAAGAAACAGAGAAACATCTCATTATCTATGAGAGCAAGCATTTAATTTTTTTTAATTGCTCTTGACATGGTAACTTCTAGTGCATCCTACTGGCTCTTAATCTGCCTATTCTACTTGACAAAATTCTATTACAGTAATAGGCAATAACTTCAAGACACATAAAGCATGGAACAGAATGTATTATTTTGTCCTTTTGGTCACTGCCTATTTTACTGAAGCCTCTGAAAAAAAACACCAAAAAAAATCCAACCTAAAACCCCTGAAGAACCCCCCCAGATTTCTAATGAAACTTTAAAACTTTCAGTTTTACTTTAAGTACTTCTCAGAGCTGTGTTAACCTTCTAAAATTCATACATAAGATAATCATGTTTGATGTTACATTTTGTTTTGGTTTATTGTGTTAGTCATAATAATTCTACTATATAATGAACCATTATTTTCCACTTGTTTAATTCATTTTAAGAAGCCACAAACATGCAGAGTTTGACTTGTAGCATCCAAAATCAAGAACATCTGAGACCCAAAGGGGCTTTACATAAAACATTCTGTGGTGAAAGATTTTTCATTTTCCCCTCCTATGTTTTCAATGTTTTTCTCTCCCACTCTTTTTTTTTTTTTTCTTGCCAACTTTACAATTGATTTCTTCATTCCCAAAAATCTTCACAGTACAGCAACTTCCTTTTGGTCAAGAAAATTACTTTTAGAAGCTGACAGTGTAACTTAAATTTGCCTGCTTAGTGTAATATAAATATCTTCTTTCTTCAGCCATGGGTACGTTCTCCTGTTCTAAAACAGTTAGTTGTTATTTACTTAAGTAGCCAAAATATCCCTTTAAGGCTGAATTTTTGGAGGGAGCCAAATAAAATAAGCAGGTAGTGTAAACATATATTCTGATGGGGTTCTTAATTGTTTTAAACCCACTGAATAAGACCTAACCCTTACACATTCATTTGTATTATATTTATATTAGATAGTTTCTTTCAAATTGCTAAGATGCTTGGGAAAATAATTAGAAATAAGTTTCAGTCTGGTGGTAGAAAATTGCTGTACCTTTTAGCTCCACTAGGATGACTAAAGGTTGTCATCTTCAACCTGTAAAAGTATAAGCTTTCCATCAGTAACAGCAAGCAGTTTGGAAGGGTGACTGGCAAAGATGGTCTGAGAGGTAACTCAAGGCTCCAGACAATGAGTTTCAAGGTGTTTTAATTTCTGCTTCCCAAGAGAGTTCTGTAATTTTTGAAGCTGGATGGCTGAAAGGCAAGAAAATGTACACTGGATGTTGAAAACAGAACATATGAACCATGTAGTTTTTCTTTACAGTTTTCCACCAAAATACTGAAATTCATGAGTGTGTGTATTTCTGGTACGATAGCTGATCTATACATGATCTTTGGTTTGCGTTTGTTGTTTGTTTTTTTGGGTTTGTTTTGGTTTTGTGGTTTTTTTCCTTGTTTGTTTGTTTTAATCTATACACTATTTTACATTTATGTGAGCAAAGAGTGTGACTTCTTTGAAGATGGCATACGTGAATCAAATTCTGGCATGTTGTAGTTGGCTGGGTAGTAATCAGGTTTCTTTGAAAGCAGGTTGTTGTTGTCCCAGTCAAATTTGCTTGTTCAAAAATAATTGTTCTTCTTGCCAAGAGGTTGACTGTTGTTTTACCTGTTTGGCATATGGGAAGGCAAAAGCTTTTTCATGGGTTTTTAAGATACGGATATTCATACTGAGTGAAAAAGCAGAGTGAGAAAGTGGAAGGCTAGGTCAGAGAATGGTTATCTAAGGAAACAACAGCTTAAAAGGTTTTCAACAGTGGAAATGGCTCAGGATTAAACATGTAAATCTTGCCTGTACAAACCTTGTTGTCTTGTATGCCAGAATTTGTAGTCAGTTCTTTAAATAAGCAGATAATTGAACGCATTCTTAACACCATCACTTTCTCACATAACTTATGCCAACCAAACTTCAGGACATCTTTTGAACATGCCTAATGGCATAATCTAATTTCTGCATGGTGTGATACCATAGTAGGTGAGATTCTGTGTGATCAAGAAGTTGAAGTCTCATGGAAAGTTGGAGTTGGGGCTGCTAAACAGTGTAGGTACTAAATACAGAGTGGTGTAATTAGTGAATTCTTACAAATCAAAATCTAGGTTATTCTGTGAGCATTTTGACAAATTTTAACAAAATGATTAGTCATATTTGATACTTTCTGAGTACTCCTGATGAAGCACCTGGTGCCTTGATCATCACATAATGGTAACCTGAACCTTCAGTTCAGTGCATAACCTCATCTGACCTAGTGTGCTTAGAAATGCAGTGACTAGAACAAAAAAAGCTCTGGGTATTTTAAAAAGTTTGTGTTTTAACGAAGGAGGTTGACAGTAATTGATGAATCATGAAATTCTTGCTGCAAATGGTTTTGAAGCTTGAGTTACAAGAATAATGTGATTTTATATGTGGATTTCCACTGCAGTGGAGATGTGTGTCATCTGATGGTACAGGGGAAAAGTTGGAAGTGTGATACTGCATGTCTTCTTTATAAGTGTTAAGCATATAGAATGCATTCTCAAAATTTTCACAACAACTAAAGCAACAGAAGACAGTTGGCTTCTGTTTTCTTTATTTCTGTCATTTAACTGTGTTAGCCTTCCCAACAGAAGGATTTTGAGTAACAGGGTTGGAAGTCCTGTCCTGCTTAGGGATCACCAGGTTAATGTCTATGTGATTTCCAGAAGTTTGGCCCATTCTGGGAACAAAAAGTGTTTGTAATCTGCCATAGACCTTGAGGATTGACTACTACACATACATTCATTCTGCTGATGACTTACAGAATCCTGTACCTGAATGCTCAGGGACAGGCAACACTAATTCCTCTTCTTCTGCCATAATAAACATGATAGTCCCTTACAGATTTTATAGGTTCACTACTATGTATTTTTGGTTGAAAGTGTTTCTGACAAGCTTGGCAGCTTATTGCACTTATTTTTCACTTCTGACTTCTATTGTCTTTACCAAGAACAAGTAAATTATTGCACAGTGCCTCAAAAGTCTTGGGGGACTCTGACTTTAATCTCCTCAAAGAAGAATGGACAGGTTGAGCTTAATTAGAAACATGCATGTCTAATCAAAGGGTACATTTAGAATCACGAGTTTTAAGAACTGGCTTTAAAAGCAGAGTCATGGTACCAAGAAATCCTTGGTATCATGAAGCCATGTATTTGTGAAGCATAATGCACTATTCTGTTAAGTAATGGTCTAATACTCTCAGGTAGACAGGCCTTCCTAATATGTGTCGTTACATACTCTTTTTTCAATAAAAACAAATTCCAAAGCATGCAATTCTGGTCAAATTATGAAAGTTCGTTAGCCCCTGAGTGTTTCCACTGGGATCCTGTGCACTTAATTCTCAATGCAGACTCTCATAATGAGCACCCAAAGGATGGATAATACTCCTCATTTCAGAAAGGAACAAGTATTTCCTTATATTCTGTGTATTTTATGTAGCATAGATCTGTTCAGCAAGAACTTTATGTGGATGAAGGGGAAAGCTATGGTGTAAAATGTAGCCTTTATATTTCTTCTTTACCTTTCTTGAGGTTGAGTTTTGATTAGTTGGCTTACATGTTCCCAATCTAATAAATATCTTTCAATTAAAAGTAGTCAAGAGTAATTTGCTTTTTAATTCTTACTTTTCTAAGTCTTGCTTTTTAATTCTTACTTTTCTATCTCTAAGTCTTGCATGTACAGTGCATGTATAGGTCTTGCTGTTTTGTTTTGAGGGATTTTTTTTGCCAGTGTGTATAAAGAGATGTGAAATTTTGGTGGTGAGTAATAAATATTTCTTCTATTTCATGTGTATTAGAATAACACAGAATAACACTATTTGAACTGAGCAGAGGAGACATCTGTTTTTGAGTAGTAAAAACAAAATTCCAGGCTTTGATCATGTTTTATGCCTTCAATTTAGCTTAGAATGGATAAAACTTTGTACAGATAAGTTAAGTAATTTAGTTTGATTTCTAGAATAAGATTCATGTATTTAATTGCTTTTGTGTGTGTGCGCGCGCAAGTGCAACATTAGTATTTAAGGAATATGCTATACCTGACAGTGCCAGCTAAGTGCTACATAAACTTGACCTCCTTTTAGGATTTTGGGACATCTTGGATTTTTGAGACCTAGCATCTGTGACTTCCTGAACATACAGGTGTCATTTCATTGGAAAGCTGGCTGAGCAAAGCCACTTCAAAGAACCTGATTTTCCTGTTCGTGTGTGAAGTCCCTGTATCTCCTTACTCAAAGGAGAACCTGTCAGTGAGAGGGAGCAGGGATTCGTCTACAGCTGCATTCTGCCCACTGGAGTCCTCACGCTGACACTGCTGATGGATCACTCTGCCTGAGACTCTCTCAGCAAGGTCTCCCCTCTGAAAGTATCCAGGGAGGAACTACTTGGCTTTTGATCAGTGATGATGAAAATATTTCAGGTCCCCAAATGACAGATTGTTGGTTGATCTATTGACAGAACAGACTTGGAGCAGTGATGTTTGTCAAGGAGCCAAAGAGTCTGCAATATAAATTGCTTTTACATTTTGGGGTTTGTTTTGTTTTTGTTTGGGGTTTTTTTGTTGTTTTTACTGTATGTAGTGTCCAAAGCAGAGAAAGAGATTTGAGATATTGCTATAGCAGGGAAAAAAAAAAGGCTGGATAGGCATTTGGGGACAGGGAGACAGAGTGGAAGGCATAACTCCTGTGTTGTCAATGAATAGGAAAGATGCTAACTTAATCATTTAACCCAAGTAGTTGATCCAGTTTGATGATTTGTAGCAAATATTTTTCAAAATACATTTTAAAGAGTGTTTTACTTGCAAAAAGTGCATCAGTTCGAGCAGAACATCTTGCACAGATAAGCAAAACAGTTGGAACATGTTTAAGAAATGTATGCATGCATATATTCTAATTTTGTGCAATAAACACATGGAATTAGTTGCACCTGTGTCAAATGTAACAATTCCTCTCTTGCATGCACGTTACATAACTTGCATATTAACCTCAAAAGCAATGTAATGCTGTATTCTCCCCCAGGCAAAACCCAATTGTACTCTTGTTGAATTTGATAACAGAAATCAAACTGATTCCATGGGACATCTGTGTTTTACTAGACATGCCTTAGTAATTTTTTTTTTCTATTTATTCAACCTTCTTTCACTAGACTCTAGTAATTCCACAAGATAATATTTGTCATTAAACAGTTGGAGTAGGCTTTTTTGGTGGCATTTTGTTTTGTGGTTTTTTGTTTGGTTTTTTTTTGGTCGCTTGGTCAGTTGTTTGGACTATTTTTGGTTGGTGGAGTTTTTTGTTTGTTTTTTTTTAAAGAAAATTACAGTTGTTATGCTGTTATCATTAAACAGGCAGGACAAGTAATCTCAGTAGTAAGTAATAATTTTTATACTGTTTGCTCAATATATGAGTTACAGGTGGGGGTAAAAATTATGGAGAAGTGAGAAAGAGAGGGAGAAAAAAGACGGAATACTAGTTGATCTAGCTAACTTATCTTACTGACAGATTTTTCCTGACCTGTAGAACAGTGTAATTTTGGAAGTATAATGTTTGTTTACTTGATACTGAAGTATGCTTGTCATCAAATGGAATTGCTCTCTAGGAAGTTGTATAGACCTCTAAAACAAGTGACTGAGTTTATGGAAATACACATTCTTGGGAATTAAGCAATTTATTCTTCCCCTTCTGCTGTTTTTAAATTCACTTTCTCATAAGGTATTTAGCATGCCTCCAGTAAAAAATTGTAATAAAGAGGCAAGGACTCCTCTTGGATTTTTGGAGGATTTAATATCCTCATCAGAACATTCAAGTATTCATGTTTTTCAAATACTTTTCTAATAAATCTTTACTTAAATGTGGTCTTTTGGTTCCACTTTGGATTTAATAACTACATAGTATTAGCAGATGGCCGAAATAAGGGGGTTTTGTCACATGGTTTTGTTTAGGAGTGTCTAATTGTATATACTATGCAATATATTCATGTTTTTGGTAAACAAAGGAGAATGGGTGGTGGGTATGAAAAAGATGGGTTGACCAGGAGGAATATGAAGAATGGAGAAGTGACACAGTCCTGAAATGCAGGTGTATAGCTGTGCTTTAGAAATTAATGTTGTATCTAAAACCTAGTATTGTGAATTAAATTACAAGTCTTAACTCTTTCACATCAACACAGCAAGTTACACATTTAAGGGAAGAGGATGCAAAAATAAAATTATTTTAGCCATCCTCAGACTCCATGGAAGTAGTAGATTTATTGCAATGATATTGCTTCCATTAGCTGAACCACAGCCAGACAGGTCTCAAGTCACACCATTCCAACATGGAAGGTCCTTGATGAATTATACAGGTGAGCTGAGGTGCTGTTGCTACCACGTACTGCCAAGGCTGGTTTTTTTGTCTAAACGAGACAACCACTGAAAACTTGTACCACACTTCCACATAGACCTTCTACCTTTCTGTGTGTTCCTGTGCTTGATACAGATTCTGATGGATTTCTGTCTCTCTTATACCACCTACTTAAGTTGGTTGTACATTAACTATTATGAAGTACTGCAGTCTTGTTGTTTCACAGTAAGAAAACCAAAGTTTTGCTTAAAAACCAGTAAAGAACTTCCTCTAATCTGAATTTCAAGTGGTTACCACACTTCGTAACAACATGATGAGAAATTTACAGAGTTCAGATTCTCTCTCACTTTTAAAACTTTTATTTGATTAGCAATATCCCACTAATAAATATATGCATATTCAAGAAACATGGAGAAGATTGGGTATTTCTGAATGTGTTGTCAGCATCCAAAGCTTGCACTTCTGTCTGTAGTCTGTGAAAGGGTTAGTGACCTGTGATTGATTTCCCAATACCAGGTTTTAGATACAAAGTGTATTTCAGAGGCACAGCTATACATCTGCATTTCACAGGAACAGTGAAGAAAGGAAGGCCAGCACAAAGCTTTTTCTATTTTGCACAGGAATCATTCTAGAGCTCCTTCAAAAAGGTGACTTACCTTGCTGAACGAATTTATAGAACATTGTATAATGTTTCTGATGTTTTAATCATCACATTTTTCATACATGTGTAGAAGAGAATAAAAAGGGACTTGCACTTTAAGATTTGAGCATTTATGCATCTAAAACTTTTGAAGTTTGAAGATATAGGCACCGCTTTTAATAGTACCTAAATATGACATTCAAATATTACCCAAAACATAACAGACATACAAAGCAATACTTCCTGTCTCTTCATTATTTATTTCTGTCAGGCAAGCTTCCTGTTTTGAATAGACTTTTTATTTGGTTGTCTTGAAACAGTCATTAACAGGTTAAATAGAATATCATAGAAATTACTGTGGCCTTGTGAAATCTGTTCTTGCATTTTTTTATTGTTTTAATAATCTCTACAGTTTATGATACTACTTTACAGGTCAAATAATTTTATGGTGCAAAAAGATGTTGTGAAGGGCCTGAAGCTGCTACCTCTAGCTGCAGGCTGGCTCCTAGTGGAATCCTCAGGAGACTCCTTCACTATGCCTGTTTGCAGCTATTGTTTCAAACTTTCTTACCATTCTGCTTACAGGCAACGAAACTTCTCAGTGTTTGAGTGGATGTGTATTTGCCTCCTATTGATACTGAATTTCAGTCAGCTAATTTTGTTACGGAACTGGACCATAGACCTAAGTTAGAGCAGAGCCTTGAAGCTAGTTGTTAATGTCCCAGTGTTTCCCACACAGAAATACAGAGTGGCCTCAACACCTGAGAGTCTGTCTGTGACCCTTTGCAGTAACAAACAGAGCCACGGTCTGGACTGTGCTTCAGCACTCTCTGCTTGTGAAGAGTGGTGTGCAACCAGTTCCTTCCCGGGGCACATTTAGAAAATTGCGTGCTGTAGCTTCATTAAGTGCACCCTGTATGAAAGACCATATGCAAGGATGCAGATGGAGGAACAGACTGGAATCATCTAAGCAATCAAACATAGTGGTGGCTCTTTATTTTGTACTACATCAGTGTTTTGACAACCGTGCTTAGATCACAACCCTGCTGAACCTGTGCTGTCCAAAACATACTCACAGATGGTCCTTGCGCTGAAAAGTTCAAAAACCTATCTAACAGGACTGCTGGAGGGAAAACAAGTCAAGAGAGTTTGAAAACAGGTCAGGTACAAGCATGAAAATAGGATCCTGGTTGCTTATGTATTCTGTCTCCTAGAGCATGTAGCCCTTTCCATGTTGCTTAAGCGAATAGCTATCTCTTGTTGCACTGCTCTCAGTGCATGGGTGGCATAAAACTTAACTTTGTTTGACTTCAACCAAAATTTTTTAAAATAGGTAACGTATTTTATGTGATGCAAGAGGCTTTTTTCCAGAACAGAAAATACCATTACTGAGGTTTTTTTACATCTCTAAGAAGATTAAAATAAGTAAAAAGAGAGTCACTTGGAAGGGTATAAACAAGCGGGGAAGAATGGTTAACTGTACTAGGTCCCTTCTCTGTGAGAATTTTAAGGAACAAAACCAGAACTTGCTTTGGCAAGAATACCAAAGCCCTAGAAAGCATAAGCAAAAACCCTGCTGCTGCTCTCTTACTACTGTATTATCACAAGAGTGTGTAAGGAATGGTATTAAACTCATCTATAGGCAAGAGTTTGTTGCTTTTGTTTCATTATGTACTACGAGAGAAGTGGACAGACAACATCTGTTCAAGCCTTGTTGTCGTACCAGTAATAATCTTTTCAATCCTTTGTTGTTTCAAGCAAAAAGGAGCAGTCTCAGAACAGGAGGATGAGGGGCAAATGTTTGAATTCCCTATATCCATAGTTTTTCTCCTTTAAATAAGGGTCAAGTTGATGTTGAAGTAATTGAAGGTTGTTTCAGCAAAATAATTAACATATGTAAGCCCTAGAATATTTGGACAATCTTTCAGCAATTTTTTTATTACTTTCACAAAACATTAATACTATCCTAATATTTGTCTAAAAATATCTCAGAGCTTTTAAGATGATTTCTCACAACTGGTCTTTTTTGACATAGTTTTTCTTGACATTCATTTTGTAAGGAGAAAATAAAACCAGAAGACAAAAGAAACAAAAATGAAACAGAAGGGGAAGGGGCCAAGGTGGCTGACCACCTTAGGCTTTGGCCCAGAAGATAACTGCAGACTTTTCTTTGCACTTGGTTTATTAGGTAAAAGTTGCCTTTATCACTTCATGTGTTTAAAATAAAGTAAAACATCTCAACAAATATAGGTAATTACTTTGATGGCAGGAATATATTATGTGTTTGGACATATTGTAGATTGTATTTATTGTTCTGGAATAATTTACAGATAGCAATATAATACATTCTCAAAGTCATAATTAATGCAATACTAATTTCAAAGGAAAATTTACTAAACCTAACAAATTCCATGAAACTTTAGTTATAGCTTTCGTAGCTGCTGCTCTTTCAGTCAAAATAATAATTAAAGAAGGTTTGCTGAGCAAAATTAATTCAATTTATTGGAGAAATCTAATTTACACAACTCTGATCCATTTATATGCTCGTAGTCAGCCTTGATATGGTCTATTGAAATTCACAGTGAATTTCAGAATGTCTGCCTTCTAATTATTCTAAATATCACTATCCTAAAAGCACATACATAAGGCAATTAGTCCTTATGGTTTTATACGTTTCCATTCCAGGAGCTACTCAAAACATATCTTTATTTTTCTTACCCACTGTTCCTCTAGGTTGTCACATTACAGTCAGCAAGGCTTGCGGAGTTAACAAACCACTTGCACCTCAAAAGGATAAATACAGCACGACTGACAGCAGTGTTTCCTACAGATATAATCTGAAGAGAAAATTCAGTTTAAAACCCATAGTTTCTAGGAGATAAGTTTATTTACCTCTGTGTGTGAATATGACAGAGTACTTTATCTCCTTTATCCATGGTATCGGTAATTTTTTATGTGCTAAGAGAATGGTTAGACTTCGAATCTTTATTTTTTTCTGCTTCCAATAGACTGCTCCACAGTTCAGCATCTTCCACTGACATCACTTAGTCTCCTCTCATAAGCTTTGCTCTAGGTTTATTTCCTGTGTTTTCAGATACTAGCTAGTTTGTTTTGAATACTGCTTTTTCCTGAGTTAGGGCACAGGCTGCTGTTAGTGAAAGAAAACCTGAGCTCACTCATCATGACCATGGTAACATGAAATTCTGTGGCATCTCATTATTGGTCTGTGACCAAACTGTCTCAGGATGGTTCCAGTAGGGCCTTTCCTTTTATTCTGGTGTGGACTCTGTTACAGATGCAAGAACATATCTGATCAAATGCTTACAAACAGCTGATCTGGGCTTCAGAATTATCTTCTAGACAATAGTTGCTTCCAGCAACAGAAAGTGATAGCTCTTTCTTTCTCATGCATTTCTAACATATTTGCTCACTGAAGAGTGCAGTTTATACCGATCCTCTTGATCATGGCACCTGCCCATCATCTACATTAAAAATTGTACTTACATACTAGATGTAGGAGATTTAAAGTCTCTAATAATTATCTTTGAAAGGTCATGGCTATCACGGGGAGGTTCCTGAGGACTGGAGGAAAACAGACATCATCCCTGCCTTCAAGAAGGATGATATGGAGAACTACACGCCAGTCAGCCTCACCTCGATCCTTGGGAAGGTGGTGGAGCAAATCCTCATGGAAACGTTTTCCAAACATATGAATGACAAGAAGGTGATTTGGAGTAGCCATAATTGATTTATGAAGGAGAAGACACACTTTTCCAGCCTGATGGCCTTCGGTGGTGAGATATGATGACCATGGGAGATGAAGGAAGAGCAACAAGTGTCATTTATTTTGACTTTATGGGAGACTTTTGACAGTATCCTCTAACCCACTCATACTCAATTTCTGGTGGATGGCAGCAGTGTGCTCTTGTGGCAGAAAAGATCCAACAGCTTCCTGGGCCACAGAGGGAAGTGACCCTTTCATTCTGTGCAGTACTGATGAAGCTATATCTGGACAATGTGCACAGCTCTGCTGTATTTCATAATTCACAGCTGTTCTTATGCTTTGCCATCTGTATTGTCTCAAAGAAATTCAGATACTAGTGGACTGTAGTATCAGTTTAACTTTGACTTAATATTGAACAAGGAACAAGGCTTTAAACCTTTAAATGGAAGCTGTTTGGGACCATGGAAGAATTTTGGATGTGGCCCTGATGTGTTTCCGCTCATGTTTGCTTTAACACAGTAGACAACTGGTTTCTTGCATATGGGAATTTGTGTGTGGTCTTCAGATTGTACAATGAATGTGGTGGTCATCCCAAGGATGTCACTTGCTTGTTTCTTGACAGGCAGATGGAAAGGAAATATTCTAATGCTGCCTGAAGACTCAGACATTGCAGGATGTAAAGGTGGTTTGCATGATTTCCAGTACAGCCCAAATGCCTGCTCTAAGTGTGTCTGTGCAGCACCATTCAGCCTTGTCTGAGACTGCCTCTTCTACATTCAAGAGCCAGTCTCCTGAAATTCAGAATTCACAGTAGGTAGAGCTGAGTCCCTGAGGAACCATCATCAGGATATTTCAAGAGTCTTATTACAGTTTTCTCCAAAGCAGATGCTATATGATTTTTGTTAGCAACTGATCTTCATTTCATTTCATTTCACCAGTCACTGATAAAGCAGTCTATTCGAATAAAGTGATATATATGTCTCAAATTAGTCTGATACTGGAACTGGAGAAATGTATAGAATCAGTGAAATGACATATGCCGAGCTGGAAGTGACCTATCAGGATCATCAAGTCCAACTCCTGTCCCTGCACAGGATCACACCATGTGCCTGAGAGTGTTTCCCTTATGCTTTTGAAACTCTGTCAGGCTTGGGGCTGTGACAGCTTACTTCCCTAAGGAGCCTTTTCCAGTGCTCAACCACCCTCTGGGTAAAAAAACTCATTCCTGATATCCAGTGTAAATATTCTCTGACTCAGTTTCATGCTGTTTCCTTGAGTCCTATCACTCACTGGTCACGAGAGTGAAGAGGTTGGTACCTGCCCCTCCTCTTCCCCTCATGAGGAAGTTGTAGACTGCAATGAGGTCTCTCCTCAGTCTCCTCTTTGCCAGGCTTTATAGACACAGTGATTTCAGCTGCTCCACATAGGACTTCTTCTCCAGACCCTTCACCATCCTTGTGGCTCTCCTTCAGATGGTCTTTAATAGCTTACTGTCATTTTTTGTTGTGGCACCCAAAACTGCCCCCAGCACTGGAGGTGAGGCTGCCCCAGTGCAGAGCAGAGCAGAGCAGAGCAGAGCAGGACAATCCCCTCCCTTGCCTGGCTGGTGATGCTGTGCCTGATGTCCCCCAGGACACACTTGGCCCTCCTGGCTGTCAGGACACTGCTGGCTTATGTTCAGCTTTCCCTCAACCAGGATCCCCAGATCCCTTTTCACAGTGCTGCTTTCCAGCATCTCATTTCCAGTCAGTCTGTCCATACATCCTGGGTTGCCCCATCCCAGGTGCAGAACCCGGCACATTTCCTTATTGTATTTCATATGGTTGGCGATTGCTCAGCCCTCTCATTTTTGAGGTCTCTCTGCAGGGCCTCTCTGCCCTCAAGGGAATCGACAGCTCCTACCCATGTAGCATCACCAGCAAACTTGGTATCCTTTGAGTTCTGCATTCGGGTCATTAATGGGCAGGTTGAGGAGAACTGGGCCGAGAATGAATCATGCCTCCTTTTTTCTGTTACTGCTGGAATACCCTGGACACTGTGTGTTTTGTTTTGGTTTTTTTTATTTGCTGTCTTAAGAAAATCAAGACAAGATATTTGCAGTAAAAGACCAGTGGCTGGAAAGCTCTGGATTAATGACTTGAAACTTCAAACTATTCTAAAAATAAATACTTCACAGTTGGAATTTCTTTGATATAATTGATGATGGAAAATGCCTCTTCAATATTCATATTACAGAATTACTTTTTCTTTTATAATGAAGTATCTAAAATGAGCTATTGCTTTCTGCTTTGTTTTGAGGAAAGTGTGTAAATCTGCTTGAAATACCTTTTATTTTTAGATATGGAGTGATGATAGCAGAAAATTAATGCTTCATTCCTGGTTTCATTTGTGTTGTACCTGAAGAGCAGGATCTGCTGAGATCTTAACAGGTAGTTCCTCATTATATAGTATAGGAAATTGCGTCCTAACACCAACTTCATCAAAAAGTCAGAAGGCAGTTTTGCAATAGAAAGTTCTTTTCCCTTTATATTTTGTATGGACAGGATTTTGTGGAAAGGTGTCTGGACAAATGATGGCAAATTGGATTATTAATACTACTTTTATTCAGAGAACATGAACAAAATATAATTTCCGCTTTATAAAAATATACCCATTTGACAGTAGAGGCTTGGAATATTATTTTACAGTGTTGCATGGGTGGGTGATCTATTATTTTGTTAGCAGTCTTCCAATTTGGTTAATTTTCTCATAAACTAAGTGAAACATTCATTTTTATAAAGCCACGGTTATGTGATGATTCCCTGTCTTTTGACAGGGGAATACTAATTGTGATCTGTTTTTCTAGTTGTTCCTACAAATCCAGAAGTCCTGGGCTGATGGAATGAGATGAACAATCTGATCACAAAGAATGAAACCAGAACGGATTTTCTAATATATTAGCTTTGCATTCTTGCATAAACCTTTTTACAAAAAGCTTCACTGGTTCGAGACTTGAGTTCTGGATCATAAGCTCTTCTAAATTTTATGATAAATATCTGTCTTTTGAGTTGTTTCTCTGTGGGAGCAAAACCTCTAGAGGGTGCCAAAAACTGGTTTTGGTTAAAGAACCTGTTGGGTCCTTGCCAGAATGGGGAAGTGGAGGTCACAGATCATGCCCTGAAAGCTCTTCTGGCTCCCAATAATTCAGGTTTTTTAACTAAGTTTTTAGAAAAACTTAGTTAATCTTCGTTTATAGTTTCTCCAAAGAGGAATAATACATCTTGTCTGTAATGTCACACAGAGCATACACTAAGATAAGTACTGTTTATTTGACCAAGGCTTCTTGTACCAGCAGACTCTAGATGTCTATAAATTGTAGATTTTCCCATTCCTTTGTAGCTCTTAATCTTGCCCTTCACCATTGCCAGGTTTTAAAAAGGTTTAGCTAGTATTAAGCATACACTGCATTTTAAAGGGAAGCAAAGAAAATGAAAACCAACCCAACCTCCCCCCACCAAAAAACCTCCAAAAGAAAATAGGGAGGAAGGGGAGGAGTTCAGTAGCAGAGATAGGTGCCAGGCAGAAGGTCCAAGAATAGGTTCTCTTAGTAGTTACTTCTAATTGACTTCTTGTCATGTAACTACGTTTTAAGAGTAACTATATCAGATTTTTTTTTCTAAGAAACACTGTTTTTATAGCAGTTAAACATGCACATGACAAAGTATTGCCAAAGAAACCAGTTTTCAAGCTGCATCACTGCCAGTCATCTCCAGCTAGTGGTGGTGAGGACACTCTCAGAAGCAACTGTCCGATAATTGGTCTTGCTGCACCTTTTAAGATACATGAAACGGGCTTTGTTTCTTATGTCTCTCTGCATAGATGTGCCAAAAATACCTGGGTATGTTCACGTATTTTAGGTTGAAATATTGCTAGGAATTCTTCTCAACTGCAGCCTTGCACACAGCCTCAACAGTTGTGGTTATTGACAGTAGTGATGTGCTTTTAAATATAAAGTGGTATATCCAAGTTGCAGCCATCAGCAAAGATTAAAAGTTGGGGAAGAATGTTCTCAGGAGTTTTGTAGGGATTTGGAAGCTTCTGCTATAAGATATGATTGTTTAGGGGATTTGTATATAAGATAGGACCATTGCCCCCACCCTTCAGGGTATGGAAAACCTTTGTATTCTCGTCAACACAATCAAATTCTGTTCATAATTACTCTCAAAAGTATGTTGACATGAGTGGGACTCCAGACATGAGCGAAACCAGTGGGATTTGCCCCACATTATATTATCTCCAAAGGAATTTGATGATTTATATGTATTAACAGCATTTACAGTTCCTGATCAAGATCAATATTTAGTCTACAGAAATTGTGCTGCATATAAATTAATTACATGACCTTCATAAAGAAGACCTTAAGAACACTGAAGACTTAAGAGCCTGAAAAAACTTCTCTTAAAAAAAAGCATATATTCTTAGCTGGAGATGCTCGTTTTGAATAGAGCACTGAGAAAACATGGTGAAAAGACTAGCTAAAGATAAAAGTTGTCCCAGTAAAATATTGACTTGTTAGAATGGCAAGGCTATGGGCACAATTGACCAAATCAATTGGTTTTACCAAAAAGTTTTATTTATGAAGCTAGTCATGCAAGTACAGAGAAAATCTGACGTAATTTCTAGGAAAGATCAAAACTTGGGGATTAAGGAAAAGGGAGGAGGGATGAGTCTGTTCATTAGATTAAAAATTAGTTGAACAATCTAAAAAAAAAAAAAAGAAAAAGTTGAAGGATCCTTGCCCTTTGGTGCAATCAGCTGAGGCACTGCAGGTGCGTGGAAAGGATCTTTCAGGAGTGAATCATGATCTAGAAAGCACACCTGCAGATGCTAAAGAAGCTCAAGCTGTCTTCCATTGCCAGATGAAGCAAATTGATTGCAGACTGTTAGTACTTCCTGGAAAAGTGTTTTTTGTTGGAGGGCTTTTTAATTTTGTAGCAAATAAAACAATGAGAGTTGGAGTTGGCGGGTAATATGAACAAATTGATTTTAGAAATGAATTTACACTTTTATTACTGGTTGTAGTTCATAATGGAAATGAAACTATCAAATTACAATAGTCTGAATATACTTCTTGAATGCTATATATGTATTTAAAATACATAAATTGTCTGATGGGTAAACTATTTTATTGTGAATGTCAAATCAAATGGTAGTCTATTCTGGCTTTACTAGTGAATTCATTACTGAGCTAATGCACTTCAGGAGTTATTATTTAAATTGTTCTCAGTTGCTCACTACTCTTTAGTGTGCTGGTTGCATATTCTGTCCTTCCTTTTGAAAGAACACTTGAAGGTCATTTATTTCTACTTAAATCACCAAAGGTAAACTGGTTACATTTTTGATGTTATTGCTTCTCTTGCCATTGGCTCTGGGGCAGTTTCCAGAGAACCATATAGGTACAGCAAACCCTGGTTTAATTTTTCATTTCAGGATGGTGGAATGTAAGAATCTTACCAAATTTAAAATCGTGAACAAAATCTCATATGCAGCTCTAAGGACCTGGTTTTCTCCATCTGAAATTCATGAACTATTGGATTTCCATCTTGCTGTTGAAATATTCCATAAAACTAGCACCAGAAGACAAATCATAGCCTTTGATTGCCTTTTCTCACTGTTCTTAAGTTTTCACTTCTATCCACTTCTCAAATGCACAAGGGATACTTTGGTTTCAGTAGGATCCTTGTTAATGTACAGTAAAAGGTACTGGATATTGGCTATTGACGATCCTCTGTGTTGGTGCTTTGTTTGTCTGTCTGTTTGGTTTGAACTTTGTCTTAGAATACTAAATAAAAAATACTAAATATTAAATAAATGTCTAAATACTAAATACTAAATAAATGTCTGTTCTGAATTTTGGCTAATTGACTTACAGCATAATGATTTTGGCTTTTTTTAGAAAGCAAACTTAAAAAGTGTAATTGGTAACAAAATTTGCTGAAGATGGAGCTGGTTTTGCCTCTGCTATAGTTGTTTGCTAAGCTACAGAGGTGAACGTCTTCATAGGTGTATGATGTCACCAAATATGACTGAGGAACAGAGGAAGACAGAGTCAGATTCTGTGGGGTTCTTTTTGTTATCAATGTTTATGATAACTTGCTAAAGTGAATAAACTACTTTGGTGAGGTAGCCTTAAAATGCTGACATTCTATTCAGATATCATGGAAGAACCTCTGCATGTTAACATAGGGATTGCCCTGTGTAGTATGTTTCTGTTACAGAATAATAGAATAATTCAGGTTGGAAAAGACCTTTAAGATCGTTGAGCCCAGCTGTTAGCCCAACGCTGTCAAGCCCACCACTAACCCATGTCCCCATTGGACAGCAACACATGGACATCCTCTAAATATTTTCAGGGATGATGACTCCACCACTTCCTTGGGTGCCCTGCTCTGATGCTTGATGAGCCTTTGTGTGAAAATTTTTTTTCTAATATCCAATCTAAACATCCCCTGGTACAACTTGAGGCCATTCCCTCTTGTCCTGTTGTTTGTTACATGGGGCAAAAGGCTTACCTCCACCTGGCTACACCCTCCTTTCAAGTAGGTGTAGAGAGTGATAAGGTCTCCCTTTACCCTCCTTTTCTCCAGGCTAAACACCCTCAGCTTCCTCAGCTGCTCCTCATCAGACTTGTGCTCCAGACCCTTCTCCAGCTCTTCTGCCCTTCTCTGGACATGCTCCAGCACCTCAGTGTCTCACATAGTGAGGGACCGTACTGAACACAGGATTAAGGTGTGACCTCACCAGTGCTGAGGACCCTGCCCTGGTCCTGCTGGCCACACTATTGCTGGTTCAGGCCAGGATGCCATTGGCCTTTTGGGCACTTTGTCTGTCATATCTCCAGAAATTTTTCCTAAACCTGACTCTACAATCAAGACAAGCTTACTGTGTATTTTGGGACTTGGCAATATCTGAATATCCAAATACATAAAAAGTACATGCCACTTAGTTTCTTAATAATAATATAAAGAACTAGACTTATGAAGCTTACGCTCTTCCATGTGTGTAGAACACAAGTTTCCAGCACCCTTGAAGTGTGATGGTGCTTGGGTTTGCAATTTGAGAGTAAGCGTGTTTATCCTGCGGTTATGACTACTTATCTGACTGGCGCTTCTGAAATTTAATTTAGGCTTCTCAGGTGTGCTAATTGAACTTTATTAATTTTAAATGTCTTAACCATGTTATGAAGAGCAAGAGAGCATTTGTTTATCTTTTCAAGAGAGAGGGGGAAAAAAAGGATTGATATTTCTAGCTTGTTCTTCTCCAGATCTGTTATATAAGAAATAAAGATTGATTGATAAGGTTGCAGTAAAAACTACAGACAACCTTTATAAAATCCAGCTGACTACTGGGTAGCTTTCGTTTTTAACAGCCTACAAGTTCAGCTTTCAGTCTTGGGTTTTAAGGTTTCACTTTCCCAGACCTTGCTGTATTATACAGTATACCACTGCTTTTTTGTTCTTAAGGATAGATAACTAATGGTAATTTATATCAATTTTGACTCACAGAGATAGATTTATTAGCAGCAGAAATTAATAGCTCTCTCTTTCTCATGCATTTCTGTCATATCTGTCTCCTGTTAAATCCATATATCCTGGCCCTCTCCTCTTGGTAGTGCTGATTAACATGTAATATTTTGTATGTACCTTCTAGTGCATTTTCCGTTGTTTATATACAGCAGTGATTATTTTGTTGCTTGCTAAGTATGAGAGTTGATACTTCTGTGGGCATTTAGTAAAATTTCATTCATAAGGAAAGTTTTTTTGGAAATTACAGTACCCATTATGAATAATGGGGAGATTTTCAAACGACATAATTTTGTAACATGTTGCATTTTCCTGCTTCCTAAATAAAGGAAATACGTGGGCCCTGTGAGTACCTGTGTCCGGCTTATTCCAAGACAATGCACACTAGTCTTTTAAATCCTGGTTTCTCTCAAAATGTAATGCCAATTCGTGATGATGTTTTCTCTGAAGAATGATGACCAGTGTAACCTAGGCACCTTCAAATGGTTTAGAAATTATTTGGTATATGATGATACATAGTTTAGACCAAGGTAATTCTTGCAAGAGTTTAATGACCAAAGCTGTCACTTTTTTTAATCATTTCCACTTATAAATTGAAATGGATCAGATGATAATGAGGCTTCATTCTTTTTTCCCTCAATTATAGTAGTAACAGATCTTTAGTGAGCTAGGAGTTCAGAAATAGAGCATCTCATAACTAATTGAGAGAGAAATGCACGTGCAAGTAGAAAATTGTTCTTGTGCTTATTTTTATTCTCAGTGTTTTAACAGCTGCATATTTCAATTATGTGTGGCTAATTAGAAGCCTGGCTTAAAGGCACTACTGCTCTGGGGTTTTAAAAAATACATTGGGCTATTTATCACAAGAATGAAGTTCTGGGTATATTTTCACTCTGGACTACTTCTTCTGTGTTTCAAACCATGTTTCAGTGCATGACTGCTTCTTATTTGCCTGGAGAGATGAGGCATTGCCTTCAGTTATATTAGGTTACTCAAGCGGTCTTTGTTCATAGGATCCTTTTTTTCAGAGGATGCTAACACTCCTCTGTAATCACTTTATTTGGATTGTCAGATTGTTGGCCTCTCAAAATCCAGAGATAATAGATTTTTTTTTTCTTCTGGATTAGTATTTGTTTCAGAGAATTTGGAAGAAATTATGATAATGGTCTCCCACTGGCTCAAGGCAGAAGTGAAGTCTCAAAGTCTTACATAAATACCATTGTTTACTGGTGGACCTTGAGCAGCCTCCTGCTAGTCATAAAGTCAAGCTCTTGTTCTCTCTGTTGCCTCTTACAGTGTTCTCTGAGGACTTTGGCTAGAGCAGGAAAGCTTCTCTCTTAAGCGGTGGATAAATCATGAAGTCACTTAAATGGCGTGTAGCTTTCCTTGAGCTGTTCCTTTGGGCTTAGTCAAGAGAGACATGGGGTTTATGCTGCTGTTGGGCTGTGTGTTCTGAATGAATTTGAGTCTTTGGAGAGCTGCAAGGACCAGCTTTGCACCATGATCTGGGTCTAGAACTGCCACTCTGAAGCAGGGGGTGGAACTGCTGTGTTGAAGATAAGGCTTTCAGAAAGGGGAACTCAAGATGCTTTCTCGATTTATATAAATCATGCTTGAAAGAGCAATTGCAATGTCAGGTGAAATAAAAGAGCATTATGTAATGGGTCTTGAAACATCTCCAAGCTGAAGTAATCAGGACAAGATTCAGTCCAGTTTGCTGACAGTTTGCTTTCTGCACCCTTCCTTATGGTAAATCTATTAAACTTCACTCAGATTTTAACAGTAGTGGATTAGTGATTTGCAGCTAATATGATGGTACTAGTTTCACTTCAGAGTGAAACAGTATGTGTAACAAATTAATACAAATAAAATACACATCTTCCAGAAATACTGTGTGAGAGTATGACTTCTTTTTTCTTCCTGAAACTGATGAAATGTACTGACTTACAGACATGAAGCAGAATTTTGTCAGCATTCAGAGATACAGTATAAAATTCAGTAAGGAGCACATTGTACGCTATAAAGTAATTTGGATTCTGTTAAGGCTGTTTAAAAACCCAATTGTTAGTTCTAAATAAACACCCATTAATATAACATTTTTAGCTATTAGTAGAGTTCAGGCTAGTTCAGAAAGGCATTTTAACTTTATTAGGGTCAGAGTGTTGGGGTGTTTTTATATGGGGTTTGTTTGGTTTTGTTTTGGTGTTGATTTTTTTTTTTTAGCTAGTTTTAAGAAAACTGCTTCTGTCCTCAGAACAGTTAATCTTTATGTTCTTGGTGCCCAAACATGCTTAATTCCATATTGGCACTTGCTCTGTGCAGTTGAAAAGTGTCATTGCATCTTGTGATTTTTATTTTTTTAAGACATTTTATGGCCATCTCTTTTTTTGAGTGGATTAAGAACATGCAAATAATTCACAAAAATGGTACAGAAATGCTCAAGTGAAGAATAAAGAACAAAGCTAGATTCAAACATGATTTGAAATGACATTGCTAGAACTTTATTTTCACTTTTAGAATCATGCTTATCCAAATGTGCTCTCTCCTGTACACAGATAGCCATTGACTTCAAGAGGGAAACTTGATAAACATGGACAGAATCAGGTCCACAAGCACTAACACCCTTTTTAAACTAAATATAAAATACGTATGTAAGCATTTTCCAGATGTTTCAAATGTTTTCATTGCTCTCTTTTGACCTTGGATTTGATGTGGAGAATTAAGAGTCATTGCTTACTTAGCAAATAGGGAAGAATAAATGTTTTACAGTGTGTTTATTGTGCATGACCAGATGTCACATTATCACGCTGCATTATTTTTCTTGGAGATTAATAGTGCTTTGTCTGTCTCCCAGATGTATGCGACACCTGCTAGTTAATATCTGTCTAGGTCATTGTTACAGAAAGTCTCTCCACTGTGTGCCTGCTGTAAGGATATATCCTGTATAATGACTTTGCTCCAGTTTATGCTGCTTGTTTTTCATCTTTTAGAGGATACATGCATTGATCTGTGGAGCTGCAGGAAAAGTCCTCAGCTCCCTTCTCTCTCATCTGGCACTGAGAATGTTTCCAAGCCCAGTTTTAAAGTAGATGTGAGAGCCGAAGCTGTTTCCTGGTTTGGCCAAAACCTCCGTGCCAATGCAGATATCAGGATGGAGAGTAACAGATCTCTCTCTTCTGCCTACTGGTTCTGCCAGATGAAAAGAGAGGTGCAAATTTCTTCCGCTATCCCTTTATCCTCTTAGTGGTGTTTCTGGCATCCATTTAGCTCATGAATAACTGCACCACTTGTTTCAGATGCTCTTCACAGGGTCTTGCCAACAGCAGTGCTGTGAAATAAGCGTGCTTCATGTGAGGTGTCATGGCTCCCCACTGGGCTCGCAGTGGCAGCGCTGAGTGATAATAACATGGTCTTTTTGTTTTCACTCTGCTGCGGTTTAACAAGCCCATGTGTAACAGAGGAGATTAATTCAGCTTTCCGTCTGCTGGCTTGGGACAGCATTACTGCACTATGCATTCGGAAGTTTAAGTTTACTATTATATCATAATAGTAAATAGACTTCTTATTCTTACTATTATTTATTATTATTATTATTATTATTAATTATTTTTAAGTAATAATTTGAAACACAGAAGCTTCCAGCCTGCTTGGCTTGCTTTGGGAGGCTTCACCCCTTGATAATTAGCAAGGTAAAATGTAAATTTAAGAACCTTTTCGTGCTGTGTAGTCTGATCAATGTGAGTGTTTTGTCTGATTCCTACCAGGAGAACAGGACTTATGGTATTGTGCTAGTGGTAACCCCAAACAGAGTAGGGCTTGAGTCAAGAAAAAGCTTCTCTTGCAAATCGAGCCGCATTTGTTTAATTTAAACATTCCTAAGGATGTTTCTGGTTTTAAGCAGTGAGGGTATATGTGCTGTTGCTGGGCCATGGGAAAGGAAAACTTGTTGCTGTCCGTCTCAAGTCCACTACTGAGAATGCAAGCTGCCTTTGTTCTCTCTTGTTAGCAGCGGTTGCTTCTCTGCTCTTCTCTCTATGGGATCCTCAGAACTGCTGGTGGTTTAGAAAAGGTCTTCCTTTTCCAGGTTGTCGCACTCAGATTTCAGGACTTGTTGCACTTATGTCCTGACCTCTTGGCTTTTTCTTGCAGCATATTTCCCTTCTCAGTGGGAGGAAGGGTACAAAAGAAAATGTCTGAGCAAGATTTTTGAGGATATCTCACTATACAGTGGTTGCCTCATTTTTAATATCCTTTTCAAGCACTCTGTGCTGATTGACCGAAATTCATCATTTTGGGGTATTTCAAGATGTAATTCTGTTTCTAGACCCACTAGATAAGATTTTAATTTTTTTATTCCTCATGAACCGGGATCTATTCAATCCTGGTCTTCTCAAGTCCTTTCACTACAGAGGCAAGCAAGTCACATAAAGAGGATTTGTTTTGCACCATGGCCTGCATTGCACTGCTAGTGCTGCTGTTACAGCACTTCACTCTTGTATTCCTGTTGTGGGGTCTCAATCACAGTGTGGGCTCTTGTAATGAACGCAGAAAATTCTCCTGCCTAGCATGAAGTATGGAAGAAAATGCATAAATCTCCCTTTGTGCAGCAATGCACAAAGATGGAATCTTGTTTTCAGTATTGTGACATCTGCTGAATTGTAATGCTCCTGCAATAATTAATTTTGTTTTATTTTAATATTGTTGTCTAATGCACGGAGTCCAGATTACCTGCCTTTGCAATGAAATGGAAAACATGGGGTGGAAGATCCATGTGTAGATCCAAGATGGACAGATCTGCTAACCTCTGCCATAAAACTCTTTCAAAATTGCTGTGGAAATGCAGTGTAAGACTTAGATATTTCGTCTTGCTGATGAAGCTGGCATTTGTATTTGCTGTGGTGTAGTTTAGTGGGTTTGTTCATTAGTTTTAATATGTGATTGAGGCTGCTTCTGGTAGCTACAAGTAGATAGGGACAAAAGTTGCCAAAATGAGTTGTCATTGCAGCTGCTTCCACTCTATGAAGAGATGGAGTGTGTTTTTTCAGACTCAGATGAGTATAGCTATGATGCAGGAACAACACTTGCAGATAAACGCCAACTATTTGTCATTTGCATCCAGTTCAGACACTGTTCAGAAGTCAGTTAAAATTAGTCAAAATTAGTTCCTAAATGTTATATTAAAATGTGTCCTTTCATTTAATGTCATATTTATCTTGAAGTTTGAGAAAGAACATGAAGTTGCACATTTACTACAGAGCTGTAATAAGCTTCTGCAGCTAATTTTGGGAAAATAGAAATTACTTCATCTGCTTGCTGTTATTTACAAGTGTGTGATTTCTCAGGTGTCTAGGTAAAAGAGCCAAGCTATTTTGGTGTGCACAGAGTAAACTCACGTTCAAATGTCAGTGTAAATTTTCAAGTATAGCTTTAAATAAATTCACTCATTCGCAACCTTCAACCTTTTGTAAATTGAAATGATCTTTACCAGATATTAACTTGTTATATTTTAGTAAGCTTAGGTATCACAAGTGCTGAAAAGGAATGGAAATTTGTATTAGGGGCAAACTTCTGAGATGTGGAGTTGCTGAAATTTTGGTAAAATAGAAAAGTTAAGTTAAATGAAACATTTTGTTTCAGTAGCAGAGGCATTGCATTTTATATATTGGATGAACTTTAAGGCGGTGAAAAATCCTATTGAACCATTGCTCTATTCTGTGTTTCTCTCTTCAATGTGACATTTCACCCTTATCTGGATTTTCCCCACTCAAAAAATTACATTTGGTTTTAGTGTTTTAGATAACTTTGGCCAACGAGAGGCATGTGCTGCAAATAACTTCCTGTGGTATTTTTGGAAACTGTCTGAGAAGGTGAAGAAAAGATCTGTAAGGGTGAATATTCATCAAAGCATCAAGCCTGTTACATGGTCCATCAATGCAGCCAGGCATCTTTGCTTGCTGACTCCAGCTAAGGCCAGCTCTGCATTTCTGTGTTTTGCTGGGCTTTTTTGCTGATGTGAGGAGCTTGGGTTTCTGCTGTAGCTGTGAAATATGCCCTTTTCATATGTTCAGCAGAAAGTGTATGGATCGTATGGATCCTAACTTGCTAATACTTTGAAGGCTTTGCAAGGGCTGATGTGAAGTACCAGCTCTCTGCTGAGCCTGTTGGCTGAAGTGTATTTCATTTTGAGTGTGAAAGGTGTCCTCATATTAGTGATATGATTTTTGAGGTCAGGTTGGAGGATGTACATGGTTGGTGTAAACAAGATTCTTTGTATTTTTGCAGTATTGCAAAAAAAATTCAACTGGGTCAGGGCAATCGCAAGCACAAATACAGGCTGGGTGGAGAATGGTTGGAGAGCAGCCCTATGGAGAAGGACTTGGGGGTGTTGGGGGACAAAAGCTGACATGACCCTAGCAGTGTGTGCTCACATCCCAGAAATCCAAACATGTCCTGGGCTGCATCCAAAGCAGTGTGGGCAGCAGGGCCAGGGAGGGGATTCTGCCTCTCTGCTCTGCTCTGGTGAGACCCCACTTCTGCATCCCGCTGCATCCAGCTCTGGGGCCCCAAACATAAGAAGGACATGAACCTGTTGGAGCAAGTCCAGAGGAGGACCATAAAGGTGATTAGAGAGATGGAGAACCTCTCCTAGGAAGGCAGACTGAGAGAATTGGGGTTCAGCCTGGAGAAGAGAAGGCTCCAGGGAGATATTATAGCAACATTCTGCTAATGGGGGCCTACAAGAAAGCTGGAGAGGGACTTTTTATAAGGTCCTGTAGTGGCAGGACAAGGGATTATGTCTTTAAATTGAAGGAAGGTAGGTTTAGGTTAGACATTAGGAAGAATTTTTTTACAATGAGAGTGGTGAGGCACAGGAACAGATTGCTGAAAGGAACTGTGGACGCTCCATCCCTGGAAGTGTTCAAGGCCAGCTTGGATGGAGCTCTGAATAACCTGGCCTATTGGAATTTATCTCTGTCCATGGTGGGGAGGCTGGAACTAGATGATCTTTAATGTTCCTTCCAACCTAAACCATTCTATAGAAATAACACTGTGTTTCACCTGAAAAGAATGTGCTGATTATCATCCTCTCCCACTAAGTTCCAGTGGTATTGACTCTCTTCAGGACTTGATCAAATGAGTTTTTCTCTGAGCTGGTGGTCTTATCTATGAGTTACCCATCTGTTGTATTAGATCACTGCTAGGTTTTGGAAGAAGTCTGGCTTCTGAGTTCAGCTTTCCACTTCCATGTCCTGTTCGACTGCAGGCAGTGCTCAGGTATGAGATGGAAGCATTTTGCTTGCTGGGGGATCCCAGGTTGTTGCTGATGGTGGAATTAATTTCTGTACGTATTCCTGCAATTCTGGCACACCCAAGGTAGGCATGACCTGCTGTGAGGATGCTTCTACCTACAGTGAACCCAGCAGCTTTTGCCCAGCTGTTTGTGCGTGTGGGATGAAAGCAGCGAGGAAAACATGTGGAGTTAAATGAAAGTGCCTGCTTTGACCATGGAACTTGGAGGTGACAAGAGGTTTTGACATACAGCTCCCTGGACCTTCCCCTCTTAGTAGGTCCACAGAGAAGCCTGAAGGATTTTTACATTAAGAAAGCATCAGGTTTTACTCGGAGGAAAGACACTTCCTTGGCTAAACAAAACTAAGTGATGGGTGGGAGACAGGAATATAAGAGGAAGACTATGAGTAACTTTTGTTTAAGTGTGCCCTGGCAGGGAGAGCCCTTGTGCCTGGGCATAGCTGTTGTGGCAGCAAACTACATAGTTCCATTTAATTTTGGGAAGATTTTTCCAATTTTCAGTCCTTATCATAAGGATCTTCAGTATAGGGTGTAATGCCTGGTAGGTCATTACTAAATGTTTACTAGGAACACTGGATTAACTCAGACAAGATATTACAAGGCTAAGTAAGGAAGAAATGTTTTAATCTGTGGCATGATTACAGATTTAATTTTGTTCTTACTGGGTGTTTTAGTAGTGTGGTGTGGGTTTTTGTTGTTTGGTTGAGTGTGAGGGTTTTGTTCTGTTGGGGTTTTAAAATTTTTTTCTTTACCCCATTCTTTCCAGTTTCTTTCATGTTTTGTCCGTCTTTCTTCTGTTTGCAATTGTACATTTATTTTTATGGTGCCACTTTTTAGTAAATAATGAGTGTCTGCTGATGATTTTTAGCATCTGGAAATAACTTCCATTGTTCAAGAGAAAGAGAGAGCTAATGGAGGAGTGATTGTGTATATACTGCCTAATGATCTCAGGCAATTCAGTTTAATCATGGGTATTGCTATTTACTCTGCAAATGTTTTTTAAAAATCTGAAAAACTAAATAATACATTATGGAGGAAAAACCTGCACATTGAGATGATAATATAATGTTCATATAGTTAAAAACTAGCATAAAAATACTAAAATATTGTTTGAAATGGCTGGTTCAATAACTGGCTTCATCACCTATTACATGCACTGATTTTATTCTGTTTCCATTGTAAACTTCAGAAAAATATAATGCTTATTTGTAAGTGATTTTGATGTCCAGTGGGAACCTGTGAAACACTGGGGTCATCAAGATTCTTAAGGTTTTTTGCTGTGTACTTAACCCTGCTGTGCACTTTTTAAATTGAACTTTACACAGTGCTGTCTAAAGGAATACAACAATGTAATTAGCAAAAATCATGCTGTAATATTAATTGAAGGGTAATTTTACAATGAACATAAGTCACAAGGCAAGTAGGAAATCCTGTGAATTATTTGGTATGTTACATGATCTGTGTTAAAAATGTTTTCTTCTTTTTTGCTTTTATTTTTAAGAAGGAAAAAAACTCTGGGTTTCTGTATAGCTTTACGGAACCTTTTATATATAGTTTTAGCTTATAGTAAAGGTTTGTGTCTATTTTAATTTTATTAAGACATTAGTCTTTTGTTGTAATATATCTTTAATTTTATTGAGACATTAGTGAGAACATGAAACAGTCTGACAGCTTTTCTTCTTCCCCTTAAACGAGAGTTAAAGGGTAGCACACTAGAAAGCCCTCCTCCGACCTCCAAGCCCCTGCTATGCCTACACTCACCAAATTAATGCTACTGCATTGACCATACAACCTGAGCTTTGCTGAAAAATACTAGATAAACTATTCTTTATGAGGCAAAGGAGAGTGTAGAGAAGGTCTTATAGGTGAGGATTCTTTTATTTAATGTAGAGGACAAGCCCCATTACACATGAAAGATATTTGGTAGAAAATTTTAGAGGTGTTTCACCTTGATAAGAATACTTATTACTGCTTATGTTGTATTGGAGTATTAAATTAAAAGTTTATAGGACTAATGAATTCAGACTACTGCTTCCAATTATATTTTGACAAGGTTTGTGTGACCTCCTTTCCTCTGTATGAGTTATGAGCAAAATTACTGGAGATCTCAGAGAATGAATAAACTTTAGAACTAAAATTCAAGTAGTTTATTTCTCTAAATTTAAGCTAATAGAAGTATATGCAGTTTTATGGGAGTGTTTGAGTAGAACATGCCATACATATTTCAGCTCATTTATGTTCCAATATGCACACATCTAGGGAAAAACAAGGAACTTGCTTATCCTGCTTATCAAGATTGTAGATTGTACATGTGTCTTAAAAAGAGAAAGGGGGGAACACCCCATTCCCCCACCTCCCCATCCCCATTTTATTTGCTTTCAGTAATAAACTATGGTATTTCTTTAGCATGTTGGGCTTTACTTTGTATATTATTCATGCTGTCACTGTGCCTAGGGCTTCACTAAAGCTAATGAATAAATGCATCAGTTATAGCTGCACAAGAAACCAGTTCAGCTGGAAGGCTGATTCTGAATTATATCAAGGAATGCTTGGAAAAGAACCAAGCAAGCCAAAATACATACATAGCTAGGAATTGTAAATTTGCAGATGGTGATAAAACTTTTAATGTAAAGCTGCTGCTTCTTCCAATATAATGCACTGTCCTGGATTCGGGCCTCTACTCCCCTAATGTGAAGTAAGTAGGCTACAAGCAGTGAATGCAGTGGGAGTCAGCTTTGTGTGTCAGCTTTGTGTGCATGGGATTGTGGAAGTCTCTACGTTCTTATGCCTGGCTGATATGTTTCTGGAACAAAATGATGGACCTTACAATGTTAAGTCCTACCTCATGTAAGAAAAGGCTGATTAACTTATTTATACAAGGATTAAGTAACTGGCTATACACTTCTGTAAAAAATTAGATTTGGAGAGTAAAAAGATTACCAGGCCTGAAACAACTGTAAGTACAAAAAAATGTTTCCTTATATGGGATTAAGACAGAAAATATGACTTTATACTTTAGGGTGTCTGCTAAGTACAAAGAGATTAGGAAGAAAATTCCGTGAAAAGCTATTTGTTGTGTGCTCACCCAGAATGGATTTTGATTTTCTGAAGATATCCTCCCATCATCTCCTGTACTAGCCATGGACTGAGATGTAGCTTGAATAAATTGATGGGATCTGATCCTTCCTTTTCCATGTGTAGAGGATTCCAGCAGTATTGTTAAAGATGATCTGGTTAGGAATGTATGCATATGAAAGCACCAGGAGGAATAAATTGCAGAAAAGGGGTATAGGAAGGAACCTGTCTAAATGCAGCTTTTCCTGAGCCCTAGGTTAAGGGGCAAAGGACAGTGATTAGGCCCTGGTGGTCCTCAGGATGGAAAGACTGATCACTAGCACCTCCTGAAGGCTGCAAGAAGCCACACAGACCTGCGTATGGCTGCCATCCCGGCAGGAGGAGGACTTACCTTGCATGCACTTTGGCTCCCAAATCATCCTGGGAGGCAAGGGATGGATGCCACTGATACTCTGACCCTGCAGCCTCACCACTGGGCAGGCTACTCAGACCAGTGAGTTTTGGTCTTGGTGAATATTTAGATATCAAAGCAAAAGTGTGAGTGAGTGAGTGAGTGAGTGAGTGAGTGAGTGAGTGAGTGAGTGAGTGAAGGCAGCTTTGTTTTACAGCAAGCCCACCTTATTCGCCTGTAAGCTTTGCTGCAGGAACACTGTGATAATGGAGCAGCATTGCCTACATAGCAACCGGCATCTGCTCACCAGTGAACCATTGCATGCATTTCTCCTGACGTAACTAAAGATTATGGGAGTCTTATGGGGTCTCAGTGGGGTGTTGCATATGTTTTTCGCAAATATCCCATCTGTGAGCAGTTAAGTGCTGGAAAAACACTTAGAAACCCAAATGAAAGCAGAAAAACACACACAGAGAAACTCAATCACCAAGATGTTATGCTTTTTCAGCACATTGGTCCTGGAGTGCTGCTTTTGTCGGTGGTGCTGCCTGGTGGGTGTGAGTGGGGTGTGAGGAGGGAGAAGGGTTTATTGGGCTGTGTCTTCCTGCAGGAGACCCTTATGCCATAGGTATGAGGTCAAAGCAGTAATAAAAGTTGCTCTTGGTTTTGTTTTAAATGAAAAGAAGGGAGAAGGTTTTGCTTCATCTTCCTCAAATGTTTTGAAAAAAAGCTGTGGACTGCCTGGGGGGGTTTCAGGACTCCATTCTTTTTGTTTCAATAGCTACATGGTAGTTTAAGTCTGGAGAGAAATGATAAACACTCATGTATTTCACAGCCATCACTGCTCTAATCAGTGTGTAACTGTTAATTTCTTGCTTTGTTTTTTCCACCTCTTGCTATGAGTCTCCTGAATCAATAGGAAAAAAAAAAATCACTGGTTTGACTTACACCTTCATTCCATATCATCTTTGTAAAACAAGCTACTCTTCACATGTGGAAAATCCTTGTCTGTCATTGCTGTTAGGCTCTGAGAAGTCTTTCTAAATTTGGGGTTTTTTTCCATTTTTCTTTAACTTGGGCTCTCACAAGATTCCCTCATTAGAGTGGAGATGCTTTGTTCTACCAAAACAAGATGTAGTTTGTTGTTTATAACAAGATTCGTGGTAGCAGAAGTTTCCTAGGTCTGTAGAGGGGTCTAGACATGGCCATGATTTTACCTGAGTTCATTATCCTTAAGAAGTTATAAAGAATTCACATCTCTAGTGTGAGGGATTTTTACTTTCCTTTCCATTGTGCAGCTCAGAGGTGAAAGGTGTGGTGTATACAATGTTCCCCAAAGTTGCTGAAGTATGTAGTGTGTATCTACATGTTGGTGTAGTGAAGAGCTCTCAGAAATGGGAGACTGTAACACAGTGATAGCATTAGAAAAGTTAATTCAGCGGGATGCCTGTGTAAGCCATACTGTACCTAGGCAGAAAAATGTTTGGCATCAGTCTGGAGGAGTAGACTTTACTGAAGCAAATAGACAGTGGAAAAAAAAAGTGTGTTGTTTACATGAATTGATTTTGATTTGATGTAACAAAATTAACTTGAAATTTGATTTCTAAAAGTGTTACATGTATTTTCACCAGCAGTAAACTGATCATTTATTAGTCTGAGTCTAGTCATCTGTTCTTTTAGCTGCAAGGACGTAGGCTGAAAATTTTCTCAAGTAGGAGAGAGATCCTTTTAAGTGATTCTATTGGAAGTACATCCTACTCATGGGGAACGAATTCAGTTGTCTGAAAGATGCAATGGATAATCCATGCAATACTGAATTTATTATGAAGATGTAAAGATTACGACGTAAATGAATAATTAGTATGCTGGCAACCTTATGAAGTCTCAGGTTTACTGACTTTCATTTTTCTTTCAGGTTTTCCTCTTTTTTTGCCATAAATTAACATAATATCTTAATTCCTTTAAAATACAGTTTCCTACAACATCAAAGAAATTTACTCTATCAGGATTACTATTCGTCAGGATTCTGAAAGAGACATTGTGTTATTTCATCTAGATCCTGGAGAAGGATGAGGAGACACGAAGCAGAACTAGTGTTAAATCAATGTATCATTTTTTATTTGAATAGAAAACTTTACTGTTCAGCTGTCTTCCTGCCAGTTGTTCCTATGTTTAGAGGGCTCTCACCACAGAGTTAAAATAGCTTGAACTTCAAAATGAAGATCCAAACTAGTGACTAGGATACTAGTAAAAGAGTAGGGGAGTCCTGTGTTGCTTTGTGAGCACAGTTTTTCTTCTGGAAAGCTTACATAGCAGATGTAAGATGTACCGTGCTTAAACATTTTGCAGGCTAGTGTTGCAATAAGTAGAAAAATAACTGTAAAACATGACCATCATATATTTATAAAGGATGGCTGTCACTACAAAAAAACATTTGTCATGCATGTGGCATTGAAAAAATATTGATTTATGCTTTGTAACCCACGGATGTAATATTATCTTTGCCCCACATTTTAACAGTGACAAAAGCTTGCCTTCTCATAGGGCTAGAAAAAAGTTAAGTTTTTATTCAGGAAGTAAAATTATATGCTTTTTAATTTTCAATAGTTGAGAAACTTTACAGTTTAGGTTAAAAAACCCCATTGTCCAATTAAGTGCTTATACAAGTACTTTGTATTCCTTTGGAAAACTTCTGCGTCTTACAAAACTTAGTTTAGAAAGTTACTGATTCAAGACTGACAATTGTACTTGCTCCCACTGATAAAGAAGTGTGTAAGCCTTTAGACTGTGGTTCATTTATTACAACTAAACCTGACTAACTTCAGGGTCCCAGACTGTAGGGATGGTGTAACATTATTTTACTTGAGGGACAGGAAGTGTGGTGGACACCAATGGCGTTGGACAAGGAAGTGTGGAGGAAAATATGGAACTGTGTTTAATACAGAGTGGGAAAACTTCTTTGTAAGCAAATGTCTGCCTCTCTACACTGAGTGATACTGAGGAAAAGCTGAAGATGAGAAAAGTATCTTTCTCTATGGTGATGCTTATCAAATTAGGTGCAAAATGAGTTCCGGATCTGGTGGAAAACATCCCGTGCAGCCAGACTTTTGATAAGCTTGACTGTATTTAGTTTTGAATTTAATTAATCTATTTTAACTAAATAGTTCTGTTTTCTATATTGTGTTTACTTTTGCTAGAAGTGTAAGTTGTAAGCTTAGGTGTATCACAAGGCTGAGAAACATAAAATAATTTTGGATTTTAGAGAAGATTTTTCCACAAAGAGGAATGAATGTGATTCGTGCCCTTGCTTTGGCCAGAAAAGAACAGCTTTGGCCTTATTAATTGGGAAAGAGTTGCATGTGAAATACTACTAAAAATCAATCATCTTTTTAACTTTTAGAATGTATAAGTCCTATCTGTTTATGATACTTACATGTATATGGACATAAGCATTAACATGTGTAATTCTTGCTCTTGCTTGTGATTCTTCCATACTTTATGTTCTTTATTTCTGCATGGTCTAGGGAATTACTGCTGAAGACTGAGCAGTGACTGTATGTTGCACAGATACTGCCCTGCTATTGCAGTTTTCTGGATCTGGAGCTTTTATTTATATGCTGGACCCTTGGCTGCTGAGCTTGGATGTACCAGGTGGCTGTGGGAGTTGAGCTGTTCTCACAGTTTATGTGAAACTCATCTGTATTTCTTTGTTATCATTTTACCTCTCGTATGGACTGTTTTGTTAAGTAGTGTTATGAAGTTCTGAATATATGATATTTTTTCAGAAGTGGAAATCTGTAATAATATCTCTGTTACTGTGTGGTATAATTTTTTTCCTATTTGTTCTTCAATGTTGTGTTGCAAAATATTGAGCTCTGTTTGGACTCTTCTAGTGTTATGTGTGTTACGGGCTTTGATAATCTCTCAAACCTTTTTTGCACATAATTATTTTTTCTGGCAGTGGAAATCTGGCAAATGTTAGGTCATTTCATTTTAAAACAATCCTAATGTTTGTAAATTGCCTGAAACACAGTTGGTATTTAAAAAAAAAAAAAAGCAATTATCTCTGCCTTTTCCTATCCAAAATAAACAACAAATGCTAAGAATCCTCTTATTCTAATTCCTCCATTTGGCTGTTTTGAAATAATTGATGAAATGTAATTTATACCTCTACAAAATCCTTAAATTTAAAAATGTTGTGATGCCTTTGAATGGAAAGGCATGGCTGTTTCTATGAATGCTGTGTGTCACCTGAAGCAGTGTAGCTTTTGTGCTATTCAGCATTGCTGACTTATTTCGTGCAGACTAATTAGAGCCATTGAGCCTCCCTTCAGTGGGGCTTTGAACTGGTTCTTACCTGGGCAGAGTGTCTCAATTACAGAAATGCCAAATGTGTGGTATATCAGCGTGGTTTATTAAAAAATGTACTTGCCTAGTGTTGAAACAAGTTTAGACCCCCATCAAAAATATATGCTGTACAGTAGTCCCATTACAGTAGTATTTCTTGTGAGGTAGTTGTTTAAAATTTATTGTGCTCTTGATTTCCCCACTGATCAATTATGGAGCGTGTATCCAAGACACAGAGTCTGGGAGATGAAGACACAAGGGGTTTATGCAGACATGGCCATATGCTAAATAACAGGATTTAAAACCATGGACCAGTCAGCATTACTGGAGTGGAGAAGTGGTTGCAACAGCCCTGTTAGACTACCCTGCTTGAACAACTTAGAAGTTCAAAAGCAAAGCAAAATAACCAAACCACTGTCCTCCCCAGAAAAACTCCCCAAACCACAAAACTCAAAAAAGCCCCATCTACACCCCAAAACCTAGTCAAAACTGATCCTAGGCAAAGCATCTATTTGCCCTACACAAGGGACATGCTAGGAACTGTTCTGTTTCAGACATCAAATATCTACTTAAACTTCATGGATGTTAAGTGGGAGGGAGTCTGCTGTTACTGTACCCAGGCTGCTAAAATACTGTTGCTCTTTTTTGGGATGGATTAAAAAGATGTGGTAGTAATTTCAGACAACATTGTACTGATGTTCTGTTGCTTCAAGTACAGACTTTTTGGAAGGGTTTATACACCACTGACATGTAAAGCATGTCTGTCCCCATGTGGCAGTCAACCCTAATCGTAGAGAGCAGCACCGTCTGACTGCACGTGCCATAAACACTTTCCTTAGTGAAAACCAAGGCTGACAGAAATTGCTTAGCCTTGGCAGACTAGACTAGCTGGCTGAGAAAAAGCATATCTGGACTGAATCTTGGGTAGAAACACTGCATTCATATTTCTGTTGTGGAAGCCTATAAATACTAAGGGGATTCTTGGGCTGGGGGCAGGGGAAGGTTGCAAAAATTTAAATATGGTATTTCTAATTTCTTTGAAAGTAAGTGACTGTAAAAAAAAAAAGATAATTTAAAAATGAAAGAAAAAGCCTACATTTAATTGACAGTGTAAAATCTTTGGTTGGTAAAATTGTGTTTGTCAATGGTAAAGTATTTAGTTTACATTTCTCCTAGCTTAGGAGATTTCAGGGACCTTCAGTATCATAATCTGATTTCACGTGCTGAAAAATTTGGTTTTACAGTATGTTCAATTAATATTTCTTTAAAATGGACAGAGCATTTATCTTTAGGGTGTTAGTTGTATTAATCATCATTTTGTCAGGTTTCTTATTGCAGTCCCAAATATGGTGCAGTATTTTTTACAGTGGCTTCTTAAAAAGCCCTGTAAGGTATTGTGTCGCTTTGTTGAGGGTGAGAGGTGATTTGCTCTTGATTTGCAGTCTCAATGTATAGGAAATGAAACCATGGCTGCCTACCCGCCCTTCCAGAAGCATGCCCTTCCCTTTCTTTTAGGCTTGTGCCTTTCTAGTTCAGAGGTACTCCCATGTGGTTTAAAGAACAACTGGATTTTCATAATTTGCATGTAAACCAGACCATTAAGCATGTTATGGGTAACAGGTTGAATTCCCAACCTGATCAGAGACCTGTCTGAAGCAGCTGTCTCCATGTAACCTCTAGAAATGCTGCTCTCTGGTTTTGTGTCAGTGTTTTGTGAAACATTTGCAAGCTTGGCAACTCATGGGCAAGCCCTGTTTTCAGTCTCACCTGTTGGAGCACAGAGTTATATGCTGTCACAATACGTGTGTATGTCTTCAAATACATGAGACTTTGCAGGCTTCTGTAGCAGCTGTGTAGCAGCTGCATCCAGAAAAGGGGAAAATAATGGAACTGATCTCTGTTTTCCAGTCTCTCTTCTGAAAAATTATGAGCAGAATAGATTCTGTTTACATCTCCACTAGAAGGCATGATTTGTTGGGTTTGATATTGTTATCTTGGAAATATTCTTCTAAAGAAAATGTAGAGTTAAATAACCACTATATTCAGTAGTTGGATTTCATAGGTAAGCTTGCTTAACATTTCCGACCATTTCTTGCAAACCAACCTGAAATGGGTGGTAGTGGAGATTTTTTATGGAAGAGCACATTGGTTGAGTAAGCTAATATTTTCTTGATTTGGCCACAGGGATTTAGCTCCCTGTAAAATGGAAGATGCCTTTTCTGAAGACGTGGTTCTGGAAGGAAGGTCAGCTGTGTCTCTGCTGCTGTGTTGAAGGGCAGGGGGAATTAATTGCATTAATGAATTTGCAGGAGTTCATAATAGCTCATTAGTAGCAGTCTCATGAAGTAAGCTGTATTTAAAACTTTTTTTCTGTGATAAAAATGATCCTCTTACAATGCTTAGGTACCATTTTGTTATAATGACAAGCAGTAATGCTTAATTGGTACTATATAAAGAATAAATTATGAAAGTATGACCTGTACTAGGCTTTAGAAAGTCATAATTATAATTTCTTAAATAAACTTTTTTTTTTAAATACAGGTGGCATGATGGCAGTGGTTCTGTGCAAAATTCTTTAATTGCTAATTTTTTTTAAATTTAAATTTAATGGTTTTGAAATTGCACTGATTTTAAAGCTAGAAATAACTTCAGGGAATAAAAAATTAGTAACTTTTTAGTGATTAATTTTAGCTTTCAAAGAAATGTAGGAGTTGTATGCACAGATAATTACTTCAGCAAATGTTTGCTATAAGCTAATTGTACTGGAAGATTTATTACTTTTTAAGAAACTTTTAGATATATGGAAGAATTTCCTTGGTTTTTTTTCTGTGGGTCCTTGATTGTTCTTAAGAGAAGTAAAGCCTTTCACTTCTGTTTGCATTCTCTGCTGTAACAAAATTCTTGTTCCTTTTCTGTTATCTCTATGTTTCCTTTATCTGCTATACATTGGGTTTGAACCTTTGTGCTTGGATAAAGAGCTGGGGTTTCTTTGTAAATGGTAGAGAGACTGATAGTCTGTGTAGCCAGCCTATTTGTTCTTCTGAAAGAGAAGGATGCAGTTGGTTATGTGTGTGTTTCACTGCTTCTTTCTGAAGGGTTAAATTGCTTGGGCTGTTTTTCCTCTCTCTTGCACATGGCACAAATGAGATTCTCTTTCTCGTTTTGGCCAGAACCTTCTTTATGTCAATATATTGATTACTCATTGGAGAAACGGATTTAGTTTAGCTGTTGCTCAAAAGTACTACATGAAGACTCTCATTCTCCTCTGTTCCTTTCCCTTTTTTGGCACCTCTGATGGCTATGGAAGTACTTTACACATTCATTTTGAAGGAAAAGTGTATTCTTGCTGGCTTTTAGAAGCAGACAGAAGAGCAAATGGAGACTATGCAGAACTAAATTTCTGTGTTACACAAAGAATGTGTAATGTGCTCAAGTGTTCTTAATGGATCTGGTAGGCAAGTCTCCATCCAGACAGAGAAATCTTCTTGGCTAGTCTCCATGTCTGTGCAGATTTACTCAAAGATATATTTTTAACTTTTCATTAATTTTTGAGACTGTTAAATAGAAAAGTGCACACAGTTCTAATGAAAATGATCCAGAATTGGGCATCCAGACTACTAGGTGATTCGAAGTCTCCCTCTCCAATTCATGCTGGGATACTAGCCCCTTCTGTTAAGTGCAAGACATGGTTGTCTTGTGTGAGAAGGGGTTCTCCTGAAATTGCACACCTGTTGGTTGAATGTGCCCTGAGAAATCTGAAATCTTGCTGGTTTCACAACCAACACAAGATGTGTTATATGCCAGTGCAGTTCAGAGGTCCCTTTCTTTGGAAGTAGTGGCCCTGTTGGTCCATTGAATGTGTCAAGGTACAATAACATTGCTAGATCTAGGAACAAAAGTGTGTGGTCTGTAGTTCGGTTGTTCTAGCATTTGTAGCTGTGGCATGGGGAATGAGCAGGTGGGATGAGTGCTTTGAGTTAGTATGTGGGATGAAAGCCTTTGTTGCCCTCTCTCTGAGGGACTTATTCCCAACTCAGTTTCCATTACTTTTTCTTTCTTGAATATTTTCTTTTTGCTAGCCATAAATGGTAATTTCTGTACAGAAAAGATCCTGCTGACTGCAACTGCTTTTTATTTTTGCTGAGACCTTGCTGGAGTTTATAGTCAGCATTTTTACCAGTGAAATTAATGTTTTATTGCTGCTTAATGCACAGGATGTAAATCTTGTGGCAAAGTTGCTTGTTACTTGCCACTTCTTAAAAGTTGTTTTTTTTCTTTGTCTCACTCTGTCATTCTCTGTAGAGAATGGTGCTTGTTCTCTGCAGTTGTAAGTGAATTGTGAGACTCTGCACCCTGAGCCATGTTTCCTTCACATTTGTTTTGCAGCAAATGTTTTAGATTGCCTGGCATCTTCCCCAAACCAATTAACGTTAAAATCTGTCAAGAACAGTTCAAGCAAAAGAAGTTAGCCTCTAACGTGTCAGACTACAGTGAGCAATTGCATTTTTGACAAAAATTTAAGACAAGCGTATCTGCTGTTTAAATTATTTTTTTATTTAGCTGAGATTTTCTTCTTCTGTAGTGTTTACTGTCTGGTGAATGCATTCCCTAAACATAGGCAATGCTGAAGTACAATCTCTATTTCAAACATTTTAGAGCCTGTAATCTCCCCAATCAAATACCTGTCAGAGCCAGAATCAAATTTCTACAATCTCATTTTTCTCAGTCTCATGAACAGTAGAAGTACTTCTCCATCACTGCAGGAAAAACAAGTAGGATTGCTCTTGTGAGGGAGGGTTTTTTTTAATGCCTGTGATTTCTTCCTCTCTTCTTAATAAACAAGTTGAGCCATTCTCCACCACTTCAGGTGTGGTTATGGAAGTTGAACTGAGAAAGCATCTTACATGTTCCCATGCCATATTTAAATGTTGTTAAGCCGTGAAGTAAGGAGAAATTTTATTCATTTTTTGCAACAGCAATTGGTTTTGCAGTAGTACCTAGAAAGTCAAGTCAAGGACAATGTTACGAGCACATAAGAGAGAAGCTTCTCCATGGAACTACACCAGACTTCTCATCAGAGATGGGCAAGGAATGAGCAAATTTTTTTGAAGTTCAGTAGACAAATGTAGGGTCTTGCAGTGTCCCCTGGCAGCAGTGAAAGCTGACAGCATCCTGGGCTGTGTTTGACTGATAGAAGTGTTCCATTCTTCTTTTTGTCAGCACTTGTCAGAACCCAGCTGGAATGTCGAGCTGAGGTTTTGACACCACCTCTCCTCCTTCTCCCAGCCCAGTTTGAGACAGACATTGAATTGAATGACTGGAATATATTCAATGGAGGGTGACCAAAACAGTTGGAAAATGAAGCGTACATCCTTAGAGAAGAAGATGAGAGAATGGAGCTTGTTCAGCGTGGAGAAGATGCTTCAAGGGGAGGATAACCTAATGGCAGCCTTCCATTACAGATAAGGAGGCAATCAAGTGAATAGAGCTGGGCTTCTCCTGAGGAGATGAGACATGATGTACATAAATCAAGACATAAGAGGCTCAGTCTTAAGGAGAAATATCCTTTCACTCTGAGGATAATTAGGCATTGAGAGAGGTTGCCTAGCAAGGCTGTGGAATCTCTGTCCTTGAAATTTTTCAAGTCCTGCCTGACAAACCCCTGAGCAACCTGATCTGAATTCAGAGCTGACTCTGCTTTCTGTGGACTGGAGTAGATGACCACCTAATTCCTTTCCAACATGACTTACAAGTTGATTCTATGAAGGAAGATCACCAAGGAAGATTCTAAGAAGAATATTTACTCTCAAAGAATATGGTTTATAGAAGATAGGCCTACTTCCTTGTAGCTGATCAAGAAAAATATGCCAAACAGTTTTCAAGAGGCCACATTTCAGGTTTTTAAGAGACTTATCCTCCTGACCGCCAGAATTATGCAGTGTTCCAAAAGTATAGCAGTGATCAAGAAAGTACAGAAAACTGAAATAATTATCAGGATATGGGACAACTTCCCTGAGAGGGGTGGTGAATGTTTGGGATCTACAGCCTAGATATGGGTAGCTGAAGGAGTGTAAGATAAATCATAGGGAACATGCAGGATATGAACTTGGAGCTCTTGTTTCTCTTCCATTATCTGGCAAATATCATCAAATGCAGTAAGCAAGAAACAGGTTGAAGATACAAGCCAATGGTTCTCCCTAATAAAGGCAGTTGGGTAGGACTGCTTGATGCAGCCGTTAATTTAAAAATAGTCCAATAAATAAATAACCTTCAACATGTTAAAAAATAATTTGGAAAAATAATGAGAGATTTAAAAAAATCAGTTACATGTGGTTAAACAGGATTCTACCATAGACTTGGCAAGAGTATATGAGAGGAAAATCCTAGTTTTGACTAGTGCTGGAGACAGGAGAGGACACTACCTGACTATTAGTACTTTTGTGCTCTGATTCAAGGAGTAATCTATTACCTAAGTGTGAATTGTATCAGCTCAGAATTTGCCATACTTGCAAACATTAAAATGACATGCTGTCCCAGTCTGACAACTGGTCGATGATTGATCGATTGATAAATACCAATGATCAGAGAGCTTGGAATGATCATAAAGGCATGAAATCAAAAGGATTTTTTTTAATGGAAAAGGACACAGAGGCAGTTTCCTTCTTACTTCTGGTTTTGTTGACATTCAAGAGCCATTCAGCATTTAGGCTTGGAAAAGGTGTTTTATCATTGGATCTTTTCCACAGAGTTTGCATTCCTCTTGTTAAGAAAAAAGAATGTTCTTTGAAGATGTCGATTGGCATGTCATATATGTAGAGGTATTTAGAGCAGTAACTTCATGATACTTTGATGTAATAAGGTCAGAAGCAAACTGGATCAGACTGCAAAAAGTTATACTTGGACTTCTTTATTCTTTGGACAACATATCAAGCAGGAGTGGAATGTGTCCATACAAAGTATCCAGTGCTTAATCTCATTCAATGATACTCAAATTCCAGACTTTACTGGACAATTTGGGTAAGCAACTGAAGTCACATACCAAGAAAGAGTGCTTTTTAAATTCACAAACTTTTGTTCAATGTAGTCAGTGGCAGTATGTAATAGTCTATAGAAAATACCAAGTACAGAGTCAAGAGTGTGTAATTTAACACAGTGTGCTTTGAGCGCTGCAAATGAGCATAGGGTATGAGGGTATTGTAACAAATTTATGCACTGTAAATTTTTCTCAATGCGTGTGGGATTTTTAATCATCACAACATGTTTCAAGAACTGCAGATAGAGAATTGCTGTAACAGCTTCTTCGTATTTGAATAAATTTATGTTAATAGCAAATATGTGATGACTGCTTGAGATGTAGGAACAGAACTCCAGAAATACTAATGAACTTCCAGAGCTTTATGGGTTTTTTCCACTTCAGAATTGATGTATATTGAATCTCTTTTGTGGGTATAGCATCCAGCCCTGGAGAAATGTGTGGGTGGGATGCAGAGGACAGTGAAAGGGAACTACGCCCCTGACTACATCTGCCAGGAACATTTTTTATGAAATGAAAACTTGAAACAGGGATTATATTCCATACAAAGTTTTCCTAGTGAGGATAGGCTGTGTCTTGGCATGCTCTTTGTTGGTGTTTGACACACGGTTCTCATCTTCCCTTCAGTGCAGAAACAAATGTTAGTAGTCACCAAAGCGTGCCTGTAGTTGGATGATGGTTGTTTCCCACATGCTGCATCCTTTGCACTGAGGTACATCTGGAGAAGCCAGAAAGCAGATCTGTATCTGCAAGCTTTAAACTGTCCTCAAAGCTACTGTCAGTACAGTCTTTACATGGCATGGCAAAAAAAGCAATCGTAAATTGTATTTTAAGCAAAAGAGGCAACACTTGGGAGAAACAAGTACCAAAGTGTGTATAGTGTAAAAACAAAGGTGTCATGCTGTTAAGCAAATACACTGCTTTGTTTGCTGGTTTGGCCTTACTTAATAATCCATCTAAAAACCAGAAACCTAGTCAGAAGCAAAGGATTGTGTCTATTACTGGATCACAGGAATTCATAACTAAAGAAGTTTGATTTTTATATATACTTAAGAGCACCTAAATACAGTTATTCCATTTTGTTTGCTTTATGCTTTCTGCTTGAAAACACTTGCAGTGAAACAAAATACTCAAGGTACATTGTACTAGGTTGTACTTAAAACAACAAAAAAAATTGTATGAAAAGGTTAGTTCCTAAAGCTCTAAGCTCAGAGGTTTGTGTTCAGCTGTGAATAATCAACTGGAAAATACTTTGCTTCTAATTTTGGCAACCTCTATGCAGCTGCATGATAAAAAAAATGTGTTAAAGATTTTGGATTACTTTTATCTGTCTCTACATTGGTGGTCTCTAACCTCCACATGTTATGATAAATGTCTTAACTCAGATGGTTGTGTTTTATTTGTGTGCACTAATTAGAATTGTTTTTATTAAAAAAAAACCCAAATAGAAAACCCCGAGCAAACACAAAACACACAGGCACACACAAACCCAAACAGCAAAAAAAAAGAATTTCATAAGTAGCCTGAATTATGTAATGGGAATTTGTGGGAATACTCTGAAACCATTAAGAGAAAGCAAATTAAGTATTCTGAACAATGTCATATTTCACACATGCAGTCTGATAATGCTGAATGATCAAATGTTTGTTTTGAATCATTTCTGGGTCTAGTGAAATAGGTTTAGAATGAAGTTGATGAGATGTTTGTGACAGATAGGTAATGTCAGATGTACTTAGTGACTAATTCTTATGAACCAGTTCATTATTTTGTACATGTGCTAAATGACAAAATAGCTACCAAACTCCCGAGTGTTGCTGGTACATTAACAGGTTGATTTAGACTACAGGAGACATTTGAATGTATCTATCTGCCATAAAAATATCTTTGCTATAATTTATTAGTGAGGATCAAAAATGACATCACTGTGTGCAGGAAAATGACTTCTAACTGAAGCACATGTAGTTGTGTTGTCAGGGCCTATTAATTGATGTTAAAGTAGTCCTAAATAACACAAGTGCTGCTCTAGAATGCAGGGGAAGGCATAGTGAGGCAATTACTTAAAGATGCTAATATGTTAGTGCAATAATTCTGTATTTACTGCTTGTCAGAAACACGATCAGTTTCAATAACATCGCCAAAGTCATCATTATGCTGGAAGTAAACTGTCATTCTGGATATCCATGGCAGTTGTTTGGGGTATTTTAACACCCATTTCTGGAAAAGGGTCACTGAGAGAAGATAAATAGTAGGTGCTGGGGCACTCATTAAATATGTTTTGGTTTGCATTTAGAAATTAGTTGCTACAGGACTCTGAGAAAATCTGTTTGTGTTCAAAGCTACATTACTAATTTGCAAAATGCTCATAGTACTTGCAGCTGACCGGCTGTGTCCCCTTTACAGGAGTCTGTGATTATAATTGTATGACACTGAGAATTGGCTCTCTGAGGCCATGCAGGGCAAAGCAAAGCAGAGATGTTTTGAAGTCCTTTGGTGTTGTGGGTTGAATTTTTGTATCACAGTAAGTATGACAGTCACAAGGAGAGGAGGACCCTGTGTGGTACTCATATGCCTCCATCAGAACTTCTATCAGCTGTTGGGTGTGTTTAGAGGTGATTTAGAGTAGGAACCCTAAAAGGTTTGGAATTGAAATGATGGAGGTAGAACATCATTCCTAGATCAAATTATTTCACTTTTTTGCCATCTCAAAAGCTGTTTTGGATATGTACAACCATCAGCTGAGAAAAAAATGATTAAAAATATATTCACCACTAAAGATGGTCATATCTAATTTTGTAATCTTGTGAAACTTCAAAGCCATGCACATGAGAATATTCATGATTTACCTCATACAGAAGCTGTTGTATCAGGGCTTCAATTTATTTTTCAACTTCCTTCTTGATGTAAAATATGACTGTGAAAACAGTGACTTATTGCATAAATACGGTTGAAAGAATACTTCAAGATTTCAATACAAGATCTTCAACATGTAACAGGAGAACTGGAAATAAATATTTTCATTTTTGTAATTCTGTCTTCAATCTTGAGAGCAACTTTTTTGTTTCAGTGGTAAGATGGCATCAACATAGTCCTCTTGCTATACCACACAAGAATCTTTTGTTTCTCATATCAAGGAATAATATGTATGGTTAAATGTCTTAGCTCTGTTCACTTACCTGTAGTTTGCATACAATGAGTTTCCCTTTTCCTTTGTTTCTCTTTGTGGTTTTTATTCTGATTTATTTTTGTTTCCTACTTTGTTAAACCGAATTTGAGGAATTGGTTTCATAACTGAGATATTAAAAACAAACAGTGGAATTGCTGACATGAGAAAGACCTGCAGAAATGAACCTTCAAATAATACTATAGAGAACAGTCTTGGAAATTTATATCCAGGACCTAATTAATTTCTCTCTATTGCATGCTTTCCCTTGCTAAAGATTTGGAAAAAATACTGGTTTTTTGTCAGCCATCTCTTCTTAATTTTTTTTTTTTGTACCTCATAATTAGATAATCATGTCTCTCATTTTTATATATGTAGCATATGCTGCTGTAGGACTTCTCTCTGAGTCAGAAATGGCTTCTTGAATTGTCAGTTACTGCACAGGTATGACAAAAACTGTGGTTTTTGTCCTGTGGTTTAGTGGCGTTTTTTACTCTGTTTGACAGATGGCATAGTAAGACAACAGGGAGGTGAAGATATTGTAAGCCAAAAAGCTACACCTTTCTGAGCAAACACCTAGCTTCAGGAACGCTTTGGTAATTAGTGTTTTGTTCTGTCTTTTTGAGCTGACTCAGGCTTAGCAGTGCTCAAGGAAAGGTGCACAATGACTGTGAAACTTGCTTTTCTTTTTAAAAAACCATTATAGAGCTATTTATTCTAGTACTACCAGTTTGTAAAACAGTTTAAATATGTTTTATCCACCTGGAAAAGGGAGCATTTGTCTGTGAAAGAATGGAAGAGCTTAAATTTCATAATTGCAATGTGAATATATAATTAATATTTCCTCATTGCTACTATAATAGAAATTAAATGGTAAAACAAAGCATTTTCTCTGTGAAATGTAATTGTAGAGAAAAAGCAGTGCTGCACAGTTGGCAGGTTGAGCACCTATGAGAAATTTCCATTTAATTTAGTAACCTACTTGGTGAATAAGGAGATACTGCAAATAAGGACACAGATGAGAAAAAAAAAACCCAAACTATTAATTATCAAATATTTTAATCAAATAAAATTGAGTTTCTGGAATGTTTTGCTTTTTCCTCAACCCAAAGTAGGTCACATTTTTTCAAAAATGCAAATATGCATGATATCTCGGTGTCTTTCTGAGTGGTGGAGAAACTTTTGGGGAGGAATTCACTAGGAGCATCCTATTCGTCTGTGTTCCTTGGTTCTGGAAAATATTCTTCTTCAGAAGAGACTGCTTGTGCTTTTTTTATTGAGATGGACAATTGGAGTGGTGCTTGGGGCATTTCTTCTGACTGACAATATGTGAATGAGGTGGTGGTAGGAGTTGGCACAAGCCATTGGACAGAAGTGGAAAGCTGAAGGAGTAACCATTTGGTTTGAGAATAAGTTTGGTAAATGTTAGTTTTATGCATGGAGGGATATCAAAGCTAAGAAACACTAGGCTGATGAGGAGTAAACAGGTTGTACTTCTCTAGTTATATCTATTCTGAAAACAGATACACACTGCTGAAATTGCTTAGCTTTGTGTGAAGACTGTGGAATCTGAATGTGAACTCCAGAGTTTTATAGAAATATATTTACTATCTCTGTTGGAAAATTGAAGGGTCATCTTCTATATGAACCAAAAAAATAGCATACTATACTGCAGAATTGTTCCAGATGGCAGGGACTTTCAATGATCATCTGGTCCAACTGTCTGATCACTCTGGTGGACCAAAGTTCAGTGACTGGACACTGGAACAGACTTCCCAGAGAGGTGGTCGATGCCCCATGTCTGTCAGTGCCTGAAAAAAGACACTTGGCATTTGGTTATGCCCTTCATAATGGGATTCAATTCTTGGTGAGCCCTGAGGCAGTCAGGAAGTTGGACTAGATGATCACTGTAGGCCACTGCAAATTGAACTACGTCCTCCCCTCCCCTCTTTTTTAGAGGAGAATGTTTTGAGGTACTGCTGACACTACTGCAGACTTTCATTACTCAATGGATTTTGTTCTCCAGCTCTTTCTGCTGCCTCTTTCTGTTCTGGGAATTGTCTTGATTATTTTGACTTGGAGTAGGGGTCTTTTCTTTTTTCTAATGCTTCAGGATTTTGTCACCCTTTCATGAGCTTGTACTTACAGTATTTTGTGGACATACATATTATTATCTTGGGAATGTGAAATTTCATGTAGTGCACTTTCAGACATTGGCACATGTGTGCATGAACAGGTTTAGCAAGCAGAAAGGAATTTTACATAATTCAGTGCTATTGTTTGGTAATGGATACATACATTTTGTATAAAATAACATTTCTATACATTAGGTTGTTAAAAGGAAAAGGCAGTTATTGGTTCATACAGAGAAGAGTCCATTTGAATTCATATGAATTCCATCTGTGATATAAAGGTCAAAAATGTTAATTATTTCTGCATGTGGGAGATTTGGTAGAGATTAAAAACTACTTATGTCTCAGGCTGATAGACTAATGTTACTGATCTCCTATGATACATGAAGAATGGTGTTCCTATGCTAACACATTTTAGTTGATCTCTCAGATTTGTAATTCTGAAAAGGAAGCTCTAATGAATGCAGCATTCTGCATAAAGTTCCCAATGCTGATGTGAAGGTGATCCCTGAAAATTAATTTTCTACATGTTGTTAGTATTCTGTGTTCATTTCAGCATTCATTCATTCATTCATTTATCCATTCAGAATTATGAGAACTCATATTATGGAGTTGGTATGTTTATCCAGAGCAGGCAAGCAAATACATTTTCCATGCAGTGAAGCATGAACATCTCTACTGTTAACACACGCTGCACCCCAGTATTACATTTGACTGCATCAATGCAGTGTGCACCCATCCCTTCTTTCTCTGGTAAAGTTTTCTTGGGCAGCATTCAGGGATTGGTGCTTGTGCTAGCTGTGGATGGAAAGATTCATGGTGGTGGTGGAGATGTGTGTTTTTTGTTTTAGTTGGTTGTTTTTTCTGGCCAACAGATAGAGGGGAGGCACAGGGAAGATGCTTTTACTACTGTGCCAGTTACCACTTTGAAGGGAGAGCAGGAAAGAGGAGCACTGTTGGGAGAAAACAGGGCTTTGTGCCCTTCATGAATACAGAAAGCAGAAGCTAAGCAGTCATGGTTAGAAGTGTACAGTGTTGCACTGCACCTGATATATTTTTGTAGGTCAAAGAAGCACACCTTACACGCAAAGGCAAGAATTTATGGGTAGTCTAATTGAAATTGTAGAAGTCTAATCAAGAAGTGTCATTTTAATTGGACTAATAATCCCAGGTTATCTTGGACTCAAAAAAAACTCATTAACATTGTGTTTGAAGTAGTTCATAAATGTCCTTGAATTGACCCTTTTTGTGCCACGCTCATGTAACATTGCTTGGGCCCTGAGGTCAGTGACATGAGGCTTCCTTGTGGAAAGGGGGCAGGGCAGCACTGATGACCTTGGCCCTTCTGTGGGAATAGTGAGATACTGTCTGCATTAGGGACAAGCTTCCCCCTGGGTCTTGGATCTGTTTAGGTCTTGTTTTATATATTTGCAGTCTGTTCAGCCACTCTTTCTTTTCTAAAGGACTCAAAGGGCGGTTGCACAAGGACTCACTCAGACCTTTATCACAACAAGGTTAAAGCACATCATGGCAGTCAGCACGAAGCAGTAGCAAAGGAATCTCCTGTCAAGCTCTAGAAAATAGGTTATTGTAGAGTCATAGAATCATAGAATGGTTTGGGTTGGAAGAAACCTTAAAAATCAGATAGTTCCAGCCTCCCTGATGCAGGCAGGGACATCTTCCAATAGACCCAGTTGCTCAGAGCCCCTTCTAACCTGCTCTTGAACACTGCCAGGGGTGAGTCATCCACAACCTTCTCTGGGAAACCAGATCCAGTATCTCACCAACTTCATTATAAAAAATTTCTTCCTAATACCTAATCTAAAGCTACTCTCCTTCAGCTTAGAGCCATTACCCCTTGTCCTATCCCTCACGTCCTTGTGTAAAAAGCCCCTCTCCAGCTTTTTTGTAGATACCCACTAGGTGGAATGCTGCTATAAGTTCTCTTCCAAACCTTCTCTTCTCTAGGCTGAACAACCCTAACTCTTTTCAGCCTGTCTTCATAGGAGAGGTTTTCCATCCCTCTAATCATCTTCATGGTCCTCCTCTGGACTTGCTTCAATAGGTCCATGTCCTTCTTATGTTTGGGGTCCCAGAGCTGGATGAAGCTGGATGCAGAGGTGGGACCTCACCAAAGCAGAGCAGAGCAGAGGGGCAGAATCCTGTCCCTGGCCCTGCTGCCCATGCTGCTTTGGATAGAGCCCAGGATACGATTGGCCTTGTGGGCTGCAAGTGCACTAACTCACGTCAAGCTTCTTGCCCACCAAGACTTCTGAATCTTTCTCCTCAGGGCTGCTCTCAATGTCCAGAGTCACTGTCCAGCTCTAGGAAATAATCTTCCCATCCTCTTCTGACCTTATCAATATTTGCAGTTACAGCTAAAGCAGACCCATAACCATTTAGAGCATTCCCTGGTGAAGCCCCAGGGCCAGCAGTGGGAAGCTGCTGGTGGGCTCTGATGTCCATTGCTGCTGCTGCAGGTGTAGGGAAGAAGTGCACTGTGGGGTGCAGCATGAACACCACATGGGCTGAGGACAAGAGGTGCTCAGGGAGAGAGGATTCCCAGGGTGAGTGCAAACAAAATACAACTTCACATTAGCCATGGATAGTCTATCAGATGTTACCCAGCACTCCACATGTGAGTCTGTGGCCACCTTTATTTACTCTGTGTCAGTTACTGGAAGTTCAAAAGGTCACTTTTTTTGCCTTAAGCTTATGAACCGACCAAGCCAATTTGGGCACACGAGAAAAAAAAAACAGAGTTTGAAGCACATGTTTCCATTTTTGGCATTTTAAATCTTTGATTGCTCTTTAAGCCTTTAACTTTAAAATGTCATTGATTTTCATTAGAAGGCTTTGTAATCTATTTCAGAATTGCTCTCTAAAAGAAAAAAAATCTATGCTGTTAGGGAGTTACACCGATTTTCTATGTTGGCCTCTTTCCACTTTTATAAATTGAGACTTAATCAGGGCTACTGAACTGAAATAGATTTTATAGAAAGTAACAACCCATTAATAAGATCTTTTGCTTTAAATAAGTCTTTAATTGGAGCTCTGTACAAATGTGATAGAGGAAAAATGTTTGCTAGTGCCTTGATTTAATATTGACTAATATTTCTTCTTTGAGAAATATATTTTTTCTTCTCTATTTTTTACAGAGTACAGCCAAATCTGGATCTAAGCTTTATTTCCCTAAGTGCATTTTAGGCATTTACAGGGGTTTTTTTGGTTTTTTTTTTTTTCAGATGCCTGTCTACTTAATCTTGCGTACCACTCTTGATTCAGCAGTTTAGAGCTCTAAATTGTTACATTAGTCTACTTTAATGAATTTCCAAGTCTTGGAAAACCTGTTCAATCTTTCTGCCCCCTCCCCCTCAGATCCACTGCTGAGGGAAAAAATAGTCTGCTGAGCTGAAGTACGAAAATGAGATGGTATCCCTAATAAAATGTGTCTTAAATAAAGGTTAAGTAGACTATATTGATCACCCCCTCCCCAGTCTTCTTTATTTCATTCTCCATACCTCTCTCAATTACCTGATACCATTTTTTGCCTGATAACTTTTAAATATGCTGTCTTTAAAGAGCGTGCATAAGTCCCTGTATCAGCTGTATTCTGTTAATTTTCAGATTTTTTTTGAAAAAGGCCCAGTTGAAAACATTTCTCCTCTCCCTTTCAACAGAACTATGGAAATGAGTAAATAAGTGATTGAGAGGTGTCATGATATATTGCTGCAGAGCAGCCTGATACAGTGGTATATCTCTAGCTGATTCATGTAATCACTACTCAATGGTGTATAATCCCTAATCCTCCTATAATGAGCTGATTGGGTTGCTATTGCTCTTATTCTCTGTCTTCCCTGCAAAACTATCCTGTTTTTTAATTTTGGTGTTTTCAAGGAAATTACCTTGTTACCTCATTGGGACAGGAGTTATCATTCTCAGGTGTAAACCCAAGGCCCTTTTGGGGGTTTCTTACACTCAAAAATAGTGATCAGACTGAACCACTGGTTACAGGCGTGAGACTTATAAGGTGGTGTGTCATTTCTAACCCGTTGCAGCTGTCTTTACAAATGCTATTGAAACATAAGCTCAGTTCTGTCATGGGCATACAGTTGATGTGATGTTTCTCAAGGAAATGCATCGTTTTATACTTAGCAAGTTATTTTTTCTATTGGTATGTCACTTGGTCAGCACTGCAGTGACATGGCTTTCAGCATCAATTTTTAGTCTGTGAGGTGGGATACATCTCAGGACACCACAGTCAGTGTGTGTTGACACTTACACTGAGAAATTAGAGAGGGAGATCACTTAAGCCTCTGTCAATAATAGCTATACTACCAGCTAGCAGGGTTTCCTGTGGCTTGTGGATCTGACCAAGTGGTGCTCCAGACATGTGTTGCAGCAGTTATGGAGTGACCAGTGCAAACTCTTCTACATTTTGTAGAGGTTTAAATGTTGTTGAAGGTTAAATGCAGAAATCCCTTCATGGTGTTTGTCTTCCTTCAGCTGTTTATTTCATCTAGGCAGCAGGTTTCTGGGTATCTTTCCCCATGCAAGTTTACAATAATGAAAGTGTAAAAAAGCTCAAATATGTTACTGGAGACATTTAATATATATGGCCTATAGGTATCGGCCCAATTTTCTGACCAAGAAAACAGCTGGACTTTCTCCTTCAGAAGTAAATCAAGCATTATTCAGATGCTGAACCTCATTAGCTCCCATCCCAGAATGCTTTAACATTCTGACTTGGAAGTACTTCTCTTTGAAAAGAGAGTCTAGGATCTTTATTTAATTGACTCATCATTTAACCACAAATTAGCCAGTAAATTTGTAAATGAGTGACTTTCAAGTGTATCCAAATTAGACTGACCTAAGGAGTATTTTCATTACTTTATGCAGAAGGAATAACGTTAGCTTACTAGCACTCAACAGATTTTCAGTTTAGATTCAGTTTATATTCTATTTGTTTAAACAAACATAATTGGCAGATATTCTTTAAATTTCAAAGTTCAAATCTCAGGGTCTTAACTGAAGTCTTCAAAATTCTTTAAATATACTCCCCATCCCCAAGGTATGGAAAAATGGCCTTATGTAGCATGCAGACAAAATCAACTCTCTTTATCAAGAGCCTTAGGAAACTGAGATTACCCTAACTTTTCCAAGGAGATCTGTATCCTCCCAGTCAGTTTGTTCTACTACCATATCGTTGCAAAGCTTGTAATCAAGTTAAAAAAAGAGTTACCTTGCTATATCTTTAGGGTTTTTTTGGTGGTGCATATGAGTATAGCTGTGCAACATCTATTTGCAACCAAGGAAGAAAGGGAAGAAAAATTAAAGGACAGTAATAGAAGGCTAGAAATGATAACTATTTTTAGAGGTTAAAACCCAGAACAGATTAAAATAATAGAAAATACTGGGGGTGGGCACAGTGATTGGGGATTAAATGCTTAAATTGAAAGACAAAAAGTGAACCCAAACATCTGAAACTTCAGAATGAAGTGTTAATTGTGAGGGTTAATGAACATCTCTAAATGCCTTGGAAAATCGTTTCCCAGTCAGAAGCTCACACTTGTTACCAGAATGACTCTTTTAAATGCCTTTGAAATGTGGTATTAAGAAATTCTGAGTCTTTGCCTACTTTGCATATTCCTTAATTATGCATAAGCCTTATCTTTTACAGGTTAGTCTTCATGTGAATAATATTTTTCAGCTAGTTTCAGTACGTTATCAGACTTCCCAGAATTCCAAAACCATAAGTGAATGTAAGCACCATCACATGTTTTGATAAAACAATATTTATTTCTAAATTATTGGTGTTACATGTTCTGCCAACTTTCCAGTCTACTTTTCAGTCTTTTTTTCCTTCTTCCTCTGCACCTCCCCACCACATTCCAAGCAAGAGGCTGGAACAGGTTACCCACCATCAAGTGAAACATTTCTGCTAAGGGACAACAGATTGTCTTTGCTGTTTGCAAAATTAATTTAAATGAGACACAATCAACATAAAAAAAACCAAACCAACCAACCATCCCCCCAAAAAATCCCATCTGCAAAAAAAATAAAACAAAAAACAACCCAACCCAAAACAACTGAGTTTCAAAAGTCAGTGCCCTTATCCTAGGAGGAAGAAAAGAGAAAATTTCTCCGTTGCTTGGGTATAACTATCAACACCCATACTGTGATTTTGAGCTAAAAAGCCTCCTAAGGGTATGCCTAAGCTGAAGAAGCTTTGTGATGTGACTGTAGCAGCGGAATATAGCTGGCAAGTCTACCGTAGGCTGAAATTTTATTTCATATTCCTTTGTGGAATAAGTAACGCTGTCAAACCAGCATCTCTGGCTGTGTAACTGCTGCTACAGTGGGGGCAGTTTGTTGTTTCTGTTCTGTCAGCCAGTGGAAATACCCATGGTGGTGAGATGTTAGTGTGAGCATGGCTCTGATTTGACTTCAGAACTGTCCACATATGTCATGGCAGTGAAACAGGACTTTTTGTTTAGGGTAAAGGATTTGATGTGTCTGGTCTGCTACAATTACGTACATCTATCAGCTGAGCTTAGTGTGGTAACTGGTGGCAGAACACTGACTTATTCTTGCATGCCTTCATGGAGACTTGAGCTATTTGAGTTTTATTTACCCAAAAAGAATAACAAAAATGCTTACATTTTGCCTGTCAGATTTTGGCTACTGGACTCTCTCTCTTCCATGAATAGCAGCACTGTTGTCAAATTTCACATTTTGGTGTCGTCAATACTGATGTGGGGACCACCACCTCTTAAAAATTATTTAAGGCAGTGCATATAAGATGAGGGAAAAGGATTCTCTTCTACTACCACCCAGAGGAGAACTTCAGGTTATCTGTAGCAATTTTATCAAAGAGATCAAGAAAGCTTATGAGTGTGGAATTTAATGATGAAGACATTTTTTTGAAGAGTTGATAATTTCAAATCGTAAGTGACTTGGCACTGATACTGCCTTTAAATAGGAAATGTTACGTAACACTTGTCAGAAGGGGTATTTAATCCTAAATTAGCTTTTTAAGGAGCTGTTGAATTGCTGAATAACCATGAGATGGAAAACTACAAATCCTTCTGTAACAGGAAAATATGCAAGAGGAATAAAACAGGGTGGGAACTTGGAAGTGAAAGGTGAAGGTCAAGTCTGATGGTTTGAACTATGTGTAGCAGAATTATGAATCAGTTAAGAATTAAGAATCTGGGAAGCTACCTGTGCATGGCGTGAAACCCTGTTCATTCAAAACATATCCCATAGTTACTTTTGCAGCCCAGTGGGAAGAGAGGAAGACTGGGTCTCACTTAACCTGGACATGAGTGCCTCCAAGGTTGAGAACTCCAGAATGGTGTTGAAGAGCAATGGGGAAAGTACTGCATGGTTTTGTTGCTCATTTGTATCACAGACCTCTTCAGTCCTTGGCTCAGTTTAGAGTGGCCTTGCAGCTCCTGCTGCCTGTGTCACGGTGGCAGTTCCCTGATAGCTGTGAAATTGCAGAGCTGCTCGAGTATTGCATGTTCATCTCTTCTGCTGGCAGGAGCAGTTAGGATGGATACCATTCTGGGGGATTTTTTTGATTCCTGCCAGTATACTTTGTCCTTATATATGAAGAAATGAATATGACTAGGTAGGTAACTAGACAGCAGAAAAACTTCCTGAATGCTGTGTAGGAGGCTGTAGTACAGTAGAAGAGGGAAAACAGTAGATACATAAAAAAGGTTTATCTTGTCATCATCCTTCATATAACCATGATCAGATTTTTCTTTGCCCTTTGCCTGTCTCCAGGTTGGGTTAAGAAAGGCAAAGGGATTTTTCACTGGATTTCACATTTCTAAATTTTTCTTGTAATATGTCATGATGAATTACGCTTTGCTGCAAGTTGTAGTGCTGTCTTATTTGTGCTATAGTCTTAACATAAATAGCATAGTCCCACTGGATCCAGTGCAGGTTTGTTGTGTAAAAGAGGGGTCAGTCTTGCATCAGTCACCTGGCTGCTGGAGTCAAGCCTGTAAACAACACTGCTGACAGTGTTTGATTCTCTCCCTGCCCTGCCCCTCTAAAATGTTAATTAGCCTCAGGCTTAGGTAACTTTAATCTGAAAAGTGAACATCTTTTCAAAAGTGCTGTGCTTTGGTAGCTTTCCACAGCAGAGACATGGTAGATGTGGCTTCCCATCTGGTTAGCAGTGCTGATCCTACTTGAGATCAAGTTGTGCCCCAAAATTATGATCTCCTCACACTTCCAAAGAAGGGCTACTTGAAGTCTGAGACACTACAGCTCCAGAAGCAATTTTTGAAAGTTTACCTTCAGAGTTCTGTTTCCTAGAAGATAAGTGTAATGCTGTCCTTTTCTTGCAGTATCCCATCCTGTAGCATTGTATTTTTCACCCTTTTGGAGTGCACCCTTTTCCAAGATAGGTGGCATGATCAGTGCTGACAGCCAAACTGACAACATCAGTTCAAGGAGATGGGGATGGCTGTAAAGGAAAATAGCAGAGCAGTGATGGTGGGGAATGGAGTTTGCTGGAAATGTCATTGTCTTTCCTTTTGCAGGTCAGAAGGAATGTAGGAGAAGGGGAAATTCAGCAGTGTAAAACTGTAATTTGCCTGATCCTGTTGAAGACAGACTGAGCCATGTCGAGCACTGTATTGAAACACCACTGTTTTGGAATGTTTGATTGTCAGGATAACTACTGTGGTGTGTTACAGAGTCCTGGCAGATGAAGTCTGTATATTTCTACCTGATGACACAAGATTGTGCAGGACTAAGCTTTCAGGCCAGGCTTGTGGGTTTTAGACAGGCATAAGACTCTGTCCACTTATATCAGCTTGTAATATCTCAGCTCTCTCAGGGGAGGTTCAGACTGGACATTAAGAAAAGGCACTGGAGAGGGTGGTTGGCTACTGGAATGGGCTCCCCAGGAATTGGTCACAGCACCAAGCCTGACAGAGTTCAGGGACCCTCTCGACAATGCTCTTAGCCATATTGGTTTAGCGTTAGATAGTCCTGTGAGGAGCAGCAAGTTGGACTCCATGGTCCTTATAGATTCCTTCCAGCCTGAGATATTCTATGATTGTGTGATTTCCGTCAGCAAAAAAAAAGTGTTGCCAACATGGATAGACATTTAGACATTAGGCTATACTACTGAGTTTCTAGTCCTGTACATTTAAACATACTCAAGTTATGTTGGGTGGATATGAGGTTAGAAAGGCTAGTTAATTATCTTGGCTTGTACAGCATTGCTACTCACCAAGTCATAAAAGTGAAGAGTACAGACTGTATTATTTCTGCAAACAAGTCTTGACATGTATGAACATGTGAGGATTAACATTTATCAGTTTCATTGTGATTGCCAACTTAGTTTGATTTAGTTTTTTCATGTAACTTGTATTTCACTAAATGTAATGAATATGAAACTTTTCTAGTTCTTCACTTAAAAGTTAAAAAATCCCAGATCCAAAGTTGTTTCAGGTTATTGAAAATGTTCTGATTTGTCTAAGTATCATATCCTCCTTTCAAATTCTCCGTATTGGAGGGGATGAATGAGAGGTTCCTGGAAACTTCCTCAATTTTTCTCTGTCTAGTCAAGCATCTTGTTGTTTCTTAGTGCCACATTAAGTAGATAAAAGCATTTACAAATGAGAGCTTTTGTATATGAAATAGGTAGCTCTTGTTTCTGTAATGGACTGAATATAAAGTCTTCTGTCAATTGCAAACATCTAAAAGAATTGGACAATGTGTGATTGCTACGTAAGTAATACAGGAAACAATACATGGCCTCTTCAGAAACATGATAGAAAAAAATAAGCAAGTAGTTTGACAACTAAGACAACGTTAGCAGCAGTGAGAATAAACCCACCAATGCTAAATAATAAACCCTCTCTATTTGGACACACAGTATCTGCCCCTTTCTTGCTGGGAAAAGTCACAGTGAGATAACATTGCCCTAAGGTAATAGGCATTCTCAGTCTTTTCCCTGCCAGCAGCCTCTTCTGATGTCAATATCAGAAAATGAAAGACAGTCCACAAAATTAAAAAATCTTTGAGTTTTGCTTTCCTGAGTCTAAGGATCTCAGCTGAAGTGTTCCACCTGAAGTGGATGTTTTCAATGGATAAAACATCCATCCAGGAAACATGTAGTGGGAGTGACTGAAAAAGTATGTTAAATTTTATTTGTTTTCCTGTGGTTTCAAATTCATTTATTGTCATTTATTCATTTAAAACCTACCAAAGCTAGTCCTGTTAAAAAAAAAAAAAACACAAAAAAACCCCCAAAACCAGCCTACCAAGACCAGTATCATATCTGTACAAAACTGTTTGAAAGACTTGACAAAAGAAGGCTAAAGTCCATCTTGTTTATCTCAAATGGTGAGAAGACCAATTGCACTGTACCCTACTCTGCCAACAAAAGTAGTTTGACTAAATTGAAGAGGGTCATAAAACGTGAGGAATATGACAGATTGATGAGCAGGTTGAAAATGTTTATCCAGTAGAATATGGAGGCTTAGGGATGGAGACCATCATCAATCTGTAAAGCAAATGAGATAACTTGAGAAAAATGTGAGCTGAATGTGGCATAATTTAGTCATAAGAAGTAATTTATGAAGGGTTCTCATTTTTTTCCATGAAATCATTATGTTGGTGTTGGGTTGAATAAATGACTTTCATATCACGTTGTCAAAGATAGTTGTTGTAACCATTCACTACAAAAATGTGGCTTTTCTGTCCTCATTGTTTCTTATCACTGCCTGAGTATTATTTCAGGATACGAGTGATATTTTCTGTGGAAATTTATCTGTTTGGAGTTTTCTCTGGTAGAGCCAGAAACAGAAGGTAAGAAGGACTGGGGGCAAGGTGGGGATGAAGAGGGAAGGGAGGGCAACAATAAACAGGTGAGGTGAGTTTTACAGAACCAGATGTGATAACCCTTAATGATTTTTTGATGTGGTTGTTGTTTTCTGCAGTCTGATTCATGTGAATATTTTTTGAGTTTTGGGAGTGGTCTAACCTCCGGACTGTTAAGGGCAGTAATTTTATACTAGCCCAGATCACAATTTTAGCAGTCCTGTGTGCCTGTGGAATGCACCCTTCCTTTTGCCTGTGGGGAAAGGAAATATGAAACAAACTCCTGAGCATTACCTGTTCATGCAGTGACTGGGAACATCATGTTAGTAAGTAAGCTTTTATGCGAGACAGGACTATATTATTTGTGGAGCACTTATCTAAATTGGCTCTATCAAATAAATGCAACAAGCTAATTCTAATTGACTGCATTAAATGCAGTGTCACCTGAAGGTGTCTATATTGCTAAATTTAAACATGAGCAAAATGACTTACATAGCCCAAGAGGAACTTCAGGGCGTTTCTTTTCTGCTCCGCTTAGCAATTAAAGAGCAAATCTCTCAAGATTAGCCAGGTGCAATATGCTGCTACTCACTTTTCTGTGTAGCATCAGGTATTGGCCAGGGCTGGAGGCAGCATGCTGGATTTAAACAGCAGCAATGTCATCTGCTATGACAAATGCTGTGAGTTCTTTTGGGGAAGTGGAAAGCTGCTCTGCTTTGAACGCTGATGCATTCTCCACAGATTGTGTTTGTGGGTTTAGTGGCATGTCTATTTTTCTGCTTCATGCTACATAGTAGTAACATTTCCCTCTCCAAGAGAAAAGCCATTCTAGGGGAGGACAAGATGTTCACATTACCTTGCATGCCTGCATGAATGCAGTTGAAATGATGGAAATATTTAGAAGGAAAGCAGCGAGGGAAAGCAGAAACAGAGATACAAACCTATGAGGAATGCATAGCCTGGGCAACCAGTTTGCATGGCTGTAGGCACCTTGTTTACTAGGTGAAGATGAAGGGTGACTTGCTAAACTATAACAGAAGCTGAGATGTTAAGCAAGAAAATGCAAAAATTCTGCTTCATCACTCCACTGTTACTGCCCAAAGACCATTCCAGTTACCTCATGTTATGTTTTGAGCAGGCTGTTGTGTGACTTCACAAATGTCTCCTGGCTCAGTAACTCACAGGTGGGAAAGGCTACCCTAAGCACCAGGACATGCTGGGGGCCACCCAGCTGGAAAACAGCTTTTCAGAAAAGGAGCTGGGGTTCTGGTGGACACTAAGTTGACCATGACCAAATAAACCAAGAACAAAGGGGATGAGATGTTGCAGTATCAATCAAATCAATAATGAGTAACAAAAGGGGAAAGAAGATGTTAGACAATGCAGTATTGAAGGCTTTCTCGCTCTAAAAAAGGAATAGGGATTCAGTTTTTAAAAGGATGACTTTGCAAATCATTCCCTGTGACTGTTTTCAGGACAATGCTTCAATGTTTTCAGAGCTCCTACTGGAGGAAGGAGCAAAGGATGTTAAAAGAATTGGGCATGGGGGTGATAGAGATAATTTCATTCTTTATTTCTATCTAATGTCAGTTCAAGGAACTTGGATGCATAAAAGCAGCTCGGAGGCTAATTACAAGATGACAGGAATGAGCCTGTATTAAAGATAAAACTTTCCAGAGTTTGCTTTTATGTGAGGAAGATTCAAATTCAAAGTGAAGGTTGCTGATATAGTGAACATCATCTTGTCCAATTTTCTCCCCTTATTTCTTCTCCTGTTGCACCATGGACTTAGTTTCAAAGCTTTACTCTCCATCCCCACTGCTGACAAGTTTCAGAAAAATGAATATTAAATACAGATACCTGTTTCTGAGAGAACAAAAGTGTAGTCCGTGTCTTCAATCAGTGCTTTCATCAATTGCTTTTGATAGTGGGCTGAACAGTGTTCATACTTAGTTGAGTCTTAATTTCAGGATGATGTTTTCAAACATTAAGATGAAAAGAGGTGGATTTTTTTTTTTTTGCCTTTTCCCCCTAATTCACTGATTCACTCCCAAATGAAAACAATTGTGTTTTCTACTCTAAAAGCACATAAGAATTTCAAGTTAGAAAAAGTATTAATCCCTAATTGTTATGCATATGTACACAAAAATGTCAGAATGTATTTTAGGGAATATTTGTGTTTTCACTGTATCAGCAGCCTAATGATCTATAAAACAACACAGTTGTTATTCCAAATTTTGCTTGTGTGGGTTTTTTGTTTTTCTTTTCAAGACTGGATGCACCAAATGTGAAAAATAAAAGTAGTGAGAGGATGATACAGAATGCTTTAAGCATCAGAACAAAGTGCCTGGAATTTTGCTATCCTTACCTGAGACTGAACACAATATGAAAACTTCACAATTGCATTACCTGGCATTTACAGGGAATGAAAAAACAAAACAGTATGAAGAGATCCTTGGAAAAGCACATGGAGTGTTGGGGATTCTGGTTTGTCTTTTTGCATGTTAAGCAGTTTATGAAAGATCTCAGTTGTCTTATGAGATGGCTTTAGCCATGTACCCTTGCTGTGAGAGAAACATGGAAATTAAATGTTCATGAGGATGACCTAGGATTTTTATAATTATTGGTTAAAATGAAGGAACAGACACAAGGACAGATACCTTGACCTGGATGTGGTCTGCTTTAAATGTTCAGAATTGCCCATGACTCAAGAGCTACAAGAGAGATACAATGATTTGTACTTCAGAGAATTTCTTGGAATATTGCCTGGCACCTTGAAGACGGTTTTACTTAGAATTTATGGTTGAAAGAATCAAATATGTTAGTTGGTACCCCTTTTTTCCTTAAATCAACCAACCAACAAACCAAAATTTTTCTCTAGTCTCTGGAAAAATATATCTTGTTTGTTGTTGCACCTGGTAAACTTTCGTCCAGCTAAATAGAGTACATCATTGTAATTTCTCAGAAAAAAAAAGTAAATTATATTATTCAAAGAGTGAATTCAAATGGATAAATATCTGAAACATCTGCACTGAATCAGTGGTCTCTGAGTAATAAAGACCCAATAGACGCTGCAAAAATTTCTTTCTGTTCAATGGTAGCATATAATGTTTATCCATAATCTGCTTTCTGTGGTGCAAAAATTATTATAATATATGTTTGCATTGGTAATAATCCTTAAATACTTGTTTCTGGGGTTGTGGATTGTTTTATTCATTCAGGTGGTAGGTAAAGATGAAACAAGTACAGATTTAGCTAAGTGATGTATGCTTGCTTTAAAAACCAAACAAATAAACTCAACAGCAGAAACAAGAAACCCCTGAACTACACCTCAAAATGCCTACATTTTAGTTTGCTGTTTATTCTTAATCTCAGCTAATCAGAAGTTTGTATCTCTTCCAAGAATATGCCTTCATGGGATTGCACAGCATATTAGAAATGTAGAGGGAGAGCAAAATAGATGTAATAATTTAACTTTCTTGGCACTTGTTGATTTTTTTTAGGCTGTGTGAATGATATTTTAAGTTTATTGGTAAGCCATAACCAAAATCGGCTGAAATATTACAATTCTAATGCCACTGCTTACTACAAAAGAGGAAACTTTCTTTGCTATATTTTTTATTAAACAAAGAACTATTTGATATATTTTTAGGGGAAAATAATTTGATCTTGAGTAATAGTGTAATCCTTCACTAAAATGCATTTATTTTGCCCAGGAGTTGAGAGTCCTGCTCATGAAGATTTTGATACTTACCTTCTAGTTCCTCCAAGGGCGCTGCACACACCCAAATTTTTGTAGCTTTGGCCATAGTCTCACTTGGTTCTCATTTTTTTTTGTTTTCGTTTTTTTTTTTTTTCTTCTTCACAGAATGTAAATTATTCTAAAATTCTGTAAGCAAAGCAGAAGGTCTGGGACATTCTAGTCTAGATTTTTTTTTTTTTCCTTAGTTTTTGCTCATTTATTTATTTGTTTTAACTCCCCTTCTTATTTTGAAGTGCAGCAATAGAGTAAGACAACTGGAAAAATCCTTTACAGGAGACAGTTTGAGAAAATAAGTTCAATTCAGAGAAGGACAACTAAGTTCACTTAGTTGTCTTTCCCTGAAACTGTCCTTTTCCCTGAAAAACAATTTCTGATGATTTTCAGAAACCTTCTTAGGTTCTAAGGTCTAACCTTCTTCAGACATTATTCTACCTGTAAAGCAAGATGTCCACTGTGAATAAATATTCTTTATCAACTACTGCTGTGGATGATTAGCCTTTTCATTAAAAGCTCGAATTGCATTCAGAGTATCAATCTAGCTGTTCTCGAGGTCTACCTCTTGGTCTAGCACATAAAGGTAATATTTCTGTCTTGTTTATATCTTCTCAAGAATACTTATGGAGATCAAGGTTTTCTGTGACCTACTAGGTTGTTCATAATTGTTTTTAAACATAAGGGGTTTTTTCAGTGTAGAAGTGTTGTCTTGTCTGTCTTTCAGTGCACTCACTCTCTTTGTACTTTGGATATCAGAACTTCACACATTTACCATGTGTTTGGCTTTGGATTTATTAACTGTCTTTTCACTGTCATTTCAGTTCACAGATGTTATCTGTGTCCTTTCCCACTTCACAGAAAATAAAATTTCTCACCTGTACATACCTGTTCATATCAATTTAGTGTGTACCATAGGGATCAATTTGCAGAATATTTAAATGTACATGAAGATATGTGCCCTAAGAGAAGAGCACCAACATTACTACTGCTTTCAGCAGAGGATAATTGTCCTTCTGTATTCTGTTCCTTATTTAATATAAAATGTTATCTTGATAGACACATAATTACTTTAATTATTCTATCAATGGAGCATTTACAGGGGGTATTCTTTTTATTCAGCCTACTTAATATTTTAAGAACAGTTCTTGGTAATTTCACTTGCAAAGTAAAATTAAATCTGCTATCAGGGAAGAATTCTAAGTGGCATTTTAACTTGTGCATATCATCTTACAGAGCTATTCTTGGTATTTTATTGATTTATCTATTATACAGAGCAGGTATGCTGCACTGACATTGCTCTGCATTCCAATTGCAGGTAGGGATTTGGGTCTGTTTTCAGGGTTACCTCAGGGTACAAAGGCAGGCAGCCTTGAGAATGTGTGAGGTGATCTGTCCTGGCTTTGCAGGGGGTTGAAGTTATACATAATTCTTCCCATGCTGGTAATTAAGGCATGTAAGTGCTTCTGTAAATCTGGCATGCTCCCCCTTGCCTTTAATGTACCTCAGTCCTGCACATATTTAAGTTGACTGCTTGCATCTGTAAGGTTTAAATCAATACAGTTTGTAGTAAAAGTAATAACATGCAAGTTTTGTATAGTGCTTCATTTGTAAACTGAGATGGCTGTTTATGGTTATTACTACTCACTCATTGCTATTCCCATTTTGTAAGTTTGAAAAGTAATCCCCTCTTTCTAAGAGGTTTAGGTCTAAGTATAATAAAATTCTTTCGTTTTTAAAGTCCATGTGTCAGTATTCTGGAGGACAGTCAAATGAAACAACACCGAAATCACTGAAATCAAATTGTGGGTGTAAACCTTATTCCATTAATTTGAACGGATAAAGTTCCAAATCCATATCCTAAGTGGGACCCTGATTGAGTCCCCAGTCTATATCCTGAATGGCTGTGAAGGAAAAAAAAAAAGCAAGCAAAAAGTGTGCCCTTTAAGGCTCTATTTCTCATTTTATTTAGTTATAAATAAGACAGTTAATATAGTCATTATATAATTCTGAAGTAAAATCTCTTTCCACAGATCAGGAGCTGTACCTATTCATAACAGTACGCATGATGTGATTTCAGATTTTTTTTTTTCTTCAGAGCATTTGTAGATTGTCAGATATGTATGTTCTCATTCTAAGTTATGAGTTTTGAATAATTTTTCTGGATGTATCTTAGCTTTCCTGAACCGCCTTTTTAAATCAAAGGAATCCTCATTTTGACAAATGTTCATAGCACAAAGAGATGGTATTAATGTCTCTGAGAATTTTACTGCATATTTTGTTTAAATGGTTATCCAAAGCTATGGCTGAAGCATGTATTTTGAGCATATATTTTCCTATGCAGTTTATGGGGGGCAGGGAGGAAATGTTGACTGTATTTATTCCTCTAACCTTAGTCCCTTAAATTTTGTGATTGAAGTCAGAGATTATTTTAATCATGTTGCTGCTGATTTGTAGTCTACAGTGAAATCTCTGAATCTTCCAAACAACACAGAAGTGCCCTTTTTCATTCACTTTTTTCATAATGGACGTGTGATTTTATTTTTTTTTTCAGGTTTTGATCATTCACTGACCATTTTTTGTTATGGCAGTAGAAACCTTCTCAGCAATTAGTTAATGTGAAGAGATTGCTACCACAGCCTGATAGTGACATTTGACCTTGCCAAAAATAAATGGGGGTAGAGAGTAATAAATGCAGTAACAAACATTTTCACTCTGATGGGATTTAAAAAAAAAAAAAAATTCTAGTCTTTTCACAGACAGGTTCTTTGTCTGTCCTTGCAAAATAAATTACTCAAAGTAAATGACCTAATACTTTCTGCTTTTTATTTTTTGCTAGATGCAAAAGATAACCTAATGAAAACCTTTTGTTAAATAGGAGGATTTGCTCTTCAAGTGTGTTCTTATTTTTTGTTTGCTGCATTTTTTATTCAGGTGCACAGACTAGTAGTTAGCACTAAAGTGATTTATTTTTAGCAAGGTAGATGAGAGATCATACTTTGGATTATTCAGATTCTGTTGGAGACACATGATTTTGTTTTTGTGCATGGATGGCAGCAATGAAGAATTCAGATAAACTTATGGAATGATAGGCCTGTGTTTGTTAAAGGGCTGCCCTCTTCTCCAGCTGCATACAGAATTTTTGCAGTGTTTCCTTTCTCCTGTAGGAGATTACTGCAGTTGGACATTATCAGTCCAGATGGTGACGACAATGAGACACAACTGATGTTTTTCCAACTGTTTCCCTTGTCTCCACAGCTGTAGAAATTTCAGTTTTTAATGATTCCTTTCCAGCCTTTGTGTGGTTTAGGCTGCTCTTGGAGGTTCTTCATGAGCTGGACATAAAACAATTTTCAAGCTCAGTTGTATCATGGTAGCTGGCACAGTGGAATCTATGTGCTATAGCATTATTAAGATATATCTCTGTCTTCTAACTTACCTTATGTTTGGCATTTTTAGAACTTTTCATGAAATCATCCCGTGATAGTGATAGATTAGTTTTTTCAACAAGAGCTTCTAAACATGGCATTATTTTTGTCACCTAAAAATAAGTTGCTTAAATAACAAAGTATAAAGTTAATACTGTTTGAAAATCAGATAAAACAAATTATTCCATTGAACTATTACATAAAAACCTTACAGATTTCACACAGAAAAGGAATTATCATCATACACTGTCACCACAAATATTAAATCCAGCATTATTCACACAGTTAAGGAAAATTTTGTTTCTGGTGAAAAAGAAATGGACCATGAGAACAGCCAGGTGGTGGATCAGGTTGCCCAGAGAGGTTGGGCAGCCTCCATCCCTGGGGATATTCCAGACCCAGATGGATTAAGCCCTGAGCAGCTTGGTCAGATTTCATAGCTGACGGTGCTTTGAGGAGAAGGTAGGCTTGGATGATTTTCTGAGACACTCTCTAACCTCATTTAGCCTTTGATTCTGTGAAAATCTATTGAAGTCGCCTGCTGCTACTGAAAGTGAAGTAATTGTGTTGTAGTATTTACAGGTCTCTTTTAAGCAGTCATACCTTGTACTAAGATAGTGAAAGAAACAAGATTTAGTGCTTAGTGCGGGAAAACATTCATCCCTGAGTGTTTAGATTTTTCCAGCTGCCTTTTGATATCAACAAAGTTTGATAGCCCCAAAATGTTGCAGTATATCAGACAGATACATGGAGTTTATTGATTCTCAGTTTCTCAAAGGACAGCTGGTCACAGGTGGTCATGGTATGTCTTTGCAGACCTCTGGTGAAAAAGTGTGTGCTGTGCTTGAAACAAATAGGAATTGAGATAAATCTGGAGGAAGGTGATGGATTTCTTGATATTATGAATAGATGTACTGAACTCAAAGAGCTTGCTGCAGAATGCTGTCCAGAAAAGGCCGGAAAAATCAGTAAACTCACTCTATTTGGTATGCATAGAGTTAGTGTCTGAGATCTTTAAATACTGTTTTTAGCAATTCTTGTTTAATTTTTCTTGTGTGAGATGTTTACAGGTTGCTTTTACAAGTCCTCCAGTCTAGCACCAAACCTTCCTCTTATAAACAGGAGAACAATTGGAGCTTGGGCTATAGAATATTTAGAATAGTGTAAAACTTTATTTTCCTTGTCAAGAATGGCAATATTCATTACAGGTCTTTAAAACAAATGACTTCCCATTCTTTTATTTAAATGTCTAAGGCCATCTGCAGAGGCAATGAAGAGCTTCCAGGGGTTTGATTGTGTGTTTTTGATTTTTGGGGTTTTTTTATCATTATTGCCTTAGCTTTAGTACAGTTATTACTACTCTTAGTGTAGTGTTTGTGGCCTTGGTCTGGTAGGGTATAGAGTGACAGGAGGAAAACAGGACATACTGGGGTTTTATTTCTCCACTCTCTTCCCTTCACCTGCCCCTGGACAGCTGTTGGGACACTGGAAGAATTTGGTGAGCAGGAGGGGTGATAAGAAATCCCCACAACCCAAACCTGTCCTGTTGTCTTTTCTCCTGATGGTCTGGGAGATGGCAGCTGCTGCTGTGCACAGAGTGGTACAGAACTCCTTGACTTGCTCCATCCTGTAACTGGTGCTTGTGTGCTTTGTGAATGTGAAGGTACTTTTGTGTTTGCCAGTAGACTGCTGTGTATTTCTGAGCAGAGAAAATAACCACAGAAGTTCTAAGTGCTTAGAGGATAAATCTTGATGTCTAGTCTAAGTCTCTGCTTAGGCTTCACTTTTGACACTTTGCATCAGACTGTGTGTATACTTCTTAGGGACCTTTATATTTTTTGCACAATGCAGTACTGTCAGAGGATTTTCAGAATATTTTGCTACCTGAAGCAGTGAGATCAATCAAGTAGGGTGAGATAATCTAACAGTGTTCTTCATTTGGCTTCTCAAGGTAATGAGCTGTCTTGCCTGTTTGTTGGAAATGTCTGGTGTGATTCCTATCATGCTGTCCTTCATAAGAGTAGAGAAAATAGTGTCTTCAAATTTACAATTTTGATAAAGTGTTCTTATTGTTCAGATGAGAAAATATTTGATAGTTTTTCATTGCATATTAAAAAGAGTTAAAATGCCACTGGTTAGAAAAAAGATTTTTACCTTTGTTCTAAAACCTTATTATTTCTATATCATACCATGCTTTGCAGAAGCCCTAGCTGTATTTCCCTAGCAGTTGTGGGAAAAGTTTCTTGTAAAACAACACAATGATTTTTTAATTTTTGGTTTTAATTTAGAGGACATTAATGAGAGAGATTGTCTTTCAGTTGGTATAATTCCATGTCATGTAATAAGAGTTATCTTTGGTGGATTGAGAAGAATTTAAACTTTCTTAACACTTAGGTGTTGAAAACTGAATGGCCAGAATACTTGAGTCTAGGTACTATGGGAGGGGAAGTCTGTGTATGGAAATTAATTGTTTGCTTCTGTGGCTAAGTCATAAAAATGCTTGGAGTCTTCTTCATTCTACTGCAGTTTCATGTGGGAAGTGAATTCAGCCCTGATGTGAAAATATGGGAGGCTACAGTTTAGCAGGCATCTTACCTTTCTTTTCTCCATTCTGTTTTGTCATTGAAAATATTATGGACCTATGCTTTAGAGTGTCTGCAAAACTGAGTAAATGAAGGTGCTGCTGGAGTAACACATATTTCTGGGCACTGCTCTTCCCTTCCCTTCCCTAAACAAAACAAAACAATCAAACAAAAAATCTAGCCAGAAACCAAGAACATGATGGCAGCCAATACCTTAGTCTGGAATGGGGTGGGCTAAGAACTCATGAGGAGGGGCAAGAATACCTTTGGTCCCATGAAACCATGAAATCTGCATTTTCATCAGTAGAATGACTTGCTGGAAAAAACAGTGGATTAGGTATTTATAAACTTTTAAATACAGAATGAAGTGTAACTGCTTTTTTTACCTCCTACTTGGTTCTAGATATTGAATACTTCATACAAGACATGCAAGACTTGTTATTCCATGCTTCTCTTTTTCATATGCATTCTTACAGTTCTTTATCTGGTGATTCTGTCTTTCAAAATAGGAAGCTACATATGGAAAGACACATCTTCACATATGGGAAGGAGCAAAGAGGCAAGACAGCAGGTGGGGAACTGCATTTTTCAGGGAAAGATTCCTCTGCCCTGGTCTACTGCAGAGGCATCCCATCAGCCCCATGACTTGGGGTTTACTCCCATCACTGTGAGCACCCATTGCAGTGTGTGTGGGTTCACTGCCCAAGGGTTTGGGGCAGATCATGGGTTGCAAGGGAAGGGCATTTCAAGAATATTCCAGCTGGAGAGGAGTTTAAGTGTTTTGGGAGCCAGGTATGTGTGTGCTGAGCATCTGAAGTAGTTGGCTGCTGGAGTGACCCAGAGGATCCAGGGGAGCTCCCAGAGAGACGGTGTGGGGAGTGGTGATGTCTGTGCATGAGGCCACTGGAAACAAGAGGATTCAGACATGAGATACAGGGCAGACTAAGATCAGGCCACTTGCTGGAGAGTTTCACAGCACGGTTTTCCCACTAGTGGACATATATCGTGATCTGCTAGAGGTGAACAGGGTGAGGCTGTGGGCAACGTTCATGTTTCCAGTGACAATTTACAGCCCTGAGAAGCAAGTGAGGTAGCTGTGCTGCTGCCAGGTACATGTCAGCGTGACGTTTTCACAACTATATGAATGAATTTCATAGAATCATAGAATCATTTAGATTGCAGAAGACCTCTAAGGTCACCGAGTAAAACTCTTAACCCAGCACTACCAAGTTCACCACGAAACTGTGTCCCTCAATGCCACATTGACACGTCTGTTAAATACCTCCAAGGATGGTGACTCCACCCCTTCCCTGGACAGCTGTGCCAATGCTTGACAACCCTTTCAGTGATTTTTCCTAATATCCAAACTAAATTTCCCCTGGCGCAACTTAAGGCCATTTCCTCTTGCCCTATTCCTTTTTACATGGGAGAAGAGACTGACGGCTGAGCCCAGCACAGGTTTATCTGGTAGCTACTTGACCTTTCTTTGCAGGGCTGATTTATCTTCTGCTGTTGTTTTCCCATTTTTGTGTAATTTGAACAGTTGTCTGTGTGGGATCTGGTCCCATCCCATTTTTTAATCCCCATACCACACTTGATTCTATCTCCATTTTTGTTGTGAGGGGAAAGTAAAATATCTGATTGGTTTGCCGCCTCTTCTCTGCTGTACAGTGTTGCCGCTTGAGGTCTCTAGCTCATTGAGTGTGCTCAAAATATATGGTTTTGTCTCTAGTCCTGTCCTTCGGAAGTGCTGTGCAGAATTTACAGCAAAGCTATCAATTCATATGAAAATGAGCTCATGCAAACTGTCTATCAAGTAAAAGACCTTGTTTTTTTTACATGCAACAGCATCACAAATATGTTTGTTGCTCACCTGTTATGTGGAACGTTAGAATCAAAGTTTCGGGTTATCACATTGCAGATATTCAAGACACTAAAGCTGATTGTAATTGAAAGCATATTTATATTACGCAGAAAGTATGCTCATTTTTAATATACAGAAAAGCCTTCATTAGGAAAAAGTAGTTCATTTCTTTTGAATTGAATGAAATGTAAGTTTAATTTTCAGAATATTGCTTGGGGCAATGGTTTGACATTTTCTTGAAACCGATCTGATTAATTGTCAGAATTATGCTGAGAAATGTCACTTACTGTGGAAAATACCTTTCTAAGAACTTCAGAAAAGAAAAGAAAAAATTATTTTTCCTTTTTCTTTACAAATTGCTTTGTGCATTTCAGTCGCAAGGGCAACAGTTAGCTCTAATTGTGTATTGAGCTTGTTTTTGTATGATTATGGAATCAATTCAGAATCTTAACGGAAAAATTATATGGATTGAACCAAGCCGATTGTGCTATTTTTGTGAAGGTGACCTTAAAGACAAGGTGTAAAGGCTTTTCAGTTTGAAATTTCAATACTCTTCTGCTGTAATTTTTTGTAACATAAGGTTAAGAATTGCGTGTGTAAAGTCTCCCTTAAATGAAACAGACTTTTTTGTCTGAATTAGTAGCAAAGATACACTGCATTGCTTGGACATGACTTTTGAATGAGCGAATAAATATAATAAGGTTGCATAGTATCACTTACAGGATGTGCTAATAGAAGTATTTAGCTTATACAGTCATTCAGGACTATGAAGATTTCAGTAGATTTACTAGATCCTACTGGACAGTGAAATGATATTTTAAATTGGATATTGAAATTAGTGTGGTTAAACAGCTCAAAGGATTTCCAGAGCCAAAAGGCAGTCTTTGATGATCAGATTTCATCTACTGCAAAGTTTAAGGTTTCTGCCAAAGGTACCATTTTCACATCTGAAGCAAGATTTGTGGTTGTATAGAGCAAGGCCAGCAGAATGCATTGTCTGGGGGAATGACCTTTCTCAGAGCTGCTTTAGGTTTTAATAATTCGGTTTAATACTCCAGACTATTTTATCTTCTTCATTGAGAATATATATAAATATTTATATATATATTTATATATATATATAAAATAATAAAGACTGCACATATTTTAAAAAACTTAGTATTGTTGATGGCACTTATTATTTCAATTTTACCCTGTATTATTTTTTTAATTAAAAAAACAGTGGGGATTTGGACCTCCTCCCTAGTTGACTCAGTTGTATAGTTTACTGTCTACTTTCATACAATTTACTTTCTATTTAGAGAACTTTTTACAATGACAATGAAGTTGATCTATCTCATTGCATTTATCTATCTGTATTTTTGTGCAGTGTTTAATATCATTGTAAACAAATGCTATTTTCAGGACACTTTATTCTGTCCATTAAGAAGAGAATAGAAAGTCAGTTGTTTTTATTCCCCTCAGGTTCTGGAAAATGTAATTTTTACCTCCAATTAAAAAAAGTAATTAATATTGAAGAGAGAGAAAAAAAGATGGATTTTTCTGCTATGCAACATACAGTTTACAGCACAGAACATGGTTTCTGCCAGAAATGAAGGGAGTGCCTCCAAAATTGTTAGAATGACTTTAGCTTACATTGAAGTGAACTCAACCTTGCACTATGCTTGTTGATAACATTGATTTTAATGTTCATATGTTAATGCATATGTAAGTAGTTGGAGATACAAATTTATGTATCTAAAATCCATTCTGACACCTGTTATCTGAAATGTCTGTGTCTTTATCATTTAAAAGAAAAAAAGAAATTTATTGTTCAGACACTTTGTGACAGGGGTCAGTATGTATTTTTTTCTTCCTTCTCATTAATTCCCAGGTTTGCAGACAGGGAAATGGATAAGAGAAAAAAAAATGTTATTCACTCAAGGTGAATTAAGGAGGTCAGTGACAGGACCCAGGTGTCTGTAGTCCCCAGCCATATCACCTTCCTCACTCTTAATCAAATTCTCTTTCAAGCAATGTTAGTTTTAATTAAATAGAACTAGTCCTATCTCTGGGCTTCATTAGGGTATCATTAAGAAACTAGGGAGATGAGAAAAGGATGCCAGAGTTCCTTCATCAGGACCTTAAATTCTGTTTCTAAACCATAACACAATTTCATATTCCAGTTTATTTAATCATTAAGGACACTGACTTCTATTGAACCCTTCTGAAACATGAAAAAGCTAGTTGTATTCTAAAGGAGCTTTTCAAATTATAAAAGAAAATTTGTCAATACATTCATCTCCCCTTAAACATTTTTGGGGTCTGGAGACAACCAAACAGCTTTAATTGTGGGGGGAAAATTGCTTACATTTAATTCTTGATACCTGGGAAAAATCATACAAGTTCTGACTGAATTGTAGCTAGTTGGAAGTTGTCATCATGGGAATCTTATGAGGTTCAACAAGACCAAGTTCAAGGTGTTGCCCCTGGGTCTGGGCAGCCCCTGGTACCAACCCAGGCTGGGGATGAACAGATCCAGAGCAGCCCTGCTGAGAAGGAGTTGGCACTGATGCATGAGAGGCTGGACATGACCCAGCCATGTGCACTCCCAGCCCAGAGAGCCAAACGTGTCCTGGGCTGCATCCAAAGCAGGGTGGGCAGCAGGGTGAAGGAGGGGATTCTGTCGCTCTGCTCTGCTGTGGTGAGACCCCACCTGCAGTGCTGCATCAGCTCTGGGCCCCAGCACAAAAAGGACAGGGGCCTGTTGGAGTGAGTCCAGAGGAGGTCACCAAAATGAATAGAGGGATGGAGCACCTCTCCTGTGAAGAAAGGCTGAGACAATTAGGGTTGTTTAGTCTGGAGGAGAAGGCTCTGGGTAAACCTTACAGAATCCTTCCAGTACTTAACGGAGGCTTACAAGAAAGCCAAAGAAGGACTTTTTATGAGGGCATGTAGTGGTGGGACAAGCTGGAGGAGGGTAGGTTTAGATTAGATACTAGTAAGAAATTCTTTGCAAGGAGGGTGGTGAGACAGTGGAATGGGATGTTAAGAGAAGCTGTGAATTTCCCATCTCTGGCAATGTTCAAGGCCAAATTAGATGGGACTTTGAGCAAACTGGTGTAGTAGCAGATGTCCCAGCCCACTGCAGAGGGTTTGGAACGACATGATTTTTAAGGTCCCTTCCAACTTAAACCATTCTATGATTCTATGATTTGGGACAACTAGAAAATACTAATTTTTTAGATGGTCTCTTTTGATGCTAAAATATCATTACTGTCATCCTGAAATACTCAAGTAACAGATTTGTCTTTATGTGATATTCTATTGTGTATGGGGTTTTCTTCTTTAATCAAATAAAGTTTATAGTTTCCGGTTTTCATCCACAATCAGGGATCTGTAGATAGGTTGGAGAATTGCATGACTGTGGAAACACATCTCTTTAAGGAAGAAGAGTAGAAAACATAATGTTGTGAGGATGTTTAAAACCAAGAGGCTGAAAACTGTTGACTTTTCTGTAGAGTTGAACTGCAACACCATATGTGAGCAATTTAAAGTAGTCTCTTTAATTATACAGTGTTTTGAAATTTGCAGCATATGCTTGTGTGTTGGGATGACTAATTGATGTCCACTCAGTTTTCACAACACTCTCAAGAGCAGGAACTGCATTCCAACATGAGGACTTCTTTTTTTTTTTAAAGTAATGGTAACAGCAGGCTACAGGTGCTGGGAGGAAATGGCAAGGTGGGCATTGAGCAGGCATTTTGCCCTGAAGTTCATATTTTAAAACCATATGCAGTCCCTGTGAAATGTATAAAGTTAAAGCTGTCTCCCTAATTTCTTTTCAGTTTGTTTTTCCAGATGACTTTAATAATCTGAGAGGTAAAGGACAGAGGATATGTCCAGGAAGAACATTGGTTTGTTTGTTTGGTTTGTATTGTTCTTCTCTGGAGACCAAGCACAGCCAGTGTTATCTTTCTTCGGCAGTCTCACCAATATGCCTTATTCCTGGCCAATTCCTTCGCTCTCACTAAAGGGGATCAAACAGCTTTCATCCTCTTCAGCTCACTGCTTGTGCTATCTGCAGAGCTCTTGTTTTGAGGCATTTCTTTTATGTCTTTGGTAATCTGGGGGCCTAAGGAATTGGCCTTGTTGGTTTCCAGCATCAGTGAATTGAGCCAGGGACTAAGGAAGGACTTGCAGTTCAAATCCAAGCATGGTTGTGGTAAACTGTACATTGCTTTAAAAAAGAAAAAACAAAAAAGAAAACAAAAGAAGAAAACAAATCACAGTTTTAGGAAGAGATTACTCAATGAATTGTGTCTTCTTCCCCTTGGCTTTTTTTTTTTTTTTTTGGTCTCAGCACTTTCCCTTTCTTCTTTCTGAATCTGCAAGTTGGCTGTATTTAAGCAGTATTTCCCCCTCTATTTTGTTACTCACTCTAAACATAGGATATACATTTGTTACATATACAGGAAAAAACCTAATGAAGTGATTTAGAACGATTTAACTCTCACCATGAATGACACTTGCACATAACATGTGCTCTGTTTGCCTTGCAAGCATGAGCTGTGTTTTGAGCAGCCTTCAGCTGTGTTTAAAGTACACACTGCACTGTGGTTTCTGGATGCAGCCACAGGCTCTCTTGCTCTGGTCACAAAATGTGCAAAAATTAGAAATCTGTGTACTTCAAAAAGTGCAAAAATTATTTTGGACTCTCTCCATGTATTTCAGAATTTAGGCTCGTTTGGACTCAGCATTGTAAATGAAGCAGATTCACATCAACAGATTCCTTGACTATGGGGAGCTCTAATGCAGGCAAAGAGTGAGCTCTTACTTAGGCTTCCATTTAGTTTCACTTGATCTGATCCCTTTAGGAAGAGATTTCATCAGCTTCATTGCTCTCTAGGTAGAAACATGAAGTCCTTAGTGGTAGGCTGAAAACTGGGCTACAGTATGATTAGAAAATGAGGTGGAAACTTACAGTGACCCAATCTACCATAGGGTATTCGTAATATGAAGGCCTGGGATGCCAGCTCTTTTTTGTCTAGAAAATTTCTGCCAAAGCACATGTAATTAATTAATCCAGGGGGATTTAGCACATGGCATGACATCGGAGAAAGACTTAATAGGGGTGAGTTTTATTTCTTAAATTCACAGGTATTTTGCTACTGAAAATAATCTGTTTTCCATTGCTTTACTGAGAAAAACACACTTGCAGTGTTGTCCCCATCTTTCTGGTTCATGTGCCCCAATGCCTTTTGAAAACTTGCACAGCTCTTATTTTAACACCAGTATCCATAAGGTTTTCATAGTATTTTGATCCTGAAAGTAGGTGCAGGAGGAAAGTAAATCTGCTAGCATGTTGATTAAAGGAGCAATGCAGCCTTCAATAACCATTGCCTCAGAGTTGTTTTCCCAGTGACCTGCTTTTCTTACTGAGGAATTCGAGTGTGGTCCTCCAGCTTCTGAACAGCAAAGTGCTGCCCGTCAACACGTCTGTGAGATTCGGGACAGCAATACTGCAGTTTTCCAAACCACTAGCTTCTTAACCCATAGTTGCCCAGATGAGATGGCCCACTGATTCTTGAAAGAGGGAGACTCCTGGTGGTCCTTTATCAAGGTGTCCTTCTTGGTGTGGAATGGTGAAATTCGAAGATCTTTGTACTTATTAATATATACTGATTTGAATTTGTCCATTCCACAGAAAGAAGCAGCCTGCAATGAAGGGCTCGCATAAATATATGTCATGTAAGAGTCACAGGATGTGGATTACTATGTAATGAGTACTTTAAAGTAACTATGCATGCAAGTAAGCATACATATGTGCACATAAACATGGCTGTAATATGTAAGGTCTATTTACATATATGTATTTACAGGATTTTTAAACTTGAAACTCTCTTGCATGATGAGTACCCAATCTTCCGCCTCTTTAGACATCTTTTTTCTCTTAGTTACTGTATTTTTACACTTGCTAGTATTTCCAGTAACAAGCTACATACCTGCTCAGCACCCACACCTGGGTACTGTGTTCAGTTTTGATTTCTGCTGTACAAAAAAAAAAATGTTGACAAGCTGGAGAGGATCCACAGAAGGGCCACAAAGATGATCAAAGGACTGGGAAGCCTGCCATGTGAGGAAAGGCTGAGAGAACTGGGTTTGTTCAGCCTGGAGAAAAGAAGGCTTATCACTATGTTCCAGTATTTAAAGGCTGGCTAAAAAGAACATGAAGACTTCCTTTTTGCAGAGAATCCCAGGGAAAAGATGAGGGGTAATAGGTCCAAGTTACTCCTGGGAAGATTCTGGTTGAACATAAGAGGAAAATTTTTCACAATGAAAATGATTAGCCATTGGAATAATCTCCCTAGGGAAGTGGTGGATTCCCCAGTGTCAAACACTTGTAAGAGCCAGCTGGACAGACTACTGGGCCATCTTGTCTAGACTGTGCTTTTGCCAGGAAAGGTTGGGCCAGATTATCCTTGAGGTCTCTTCCAGGCTGCTATTTTATATTCTAACTACAGAGCTGAAGAAATGAAAAAGAAGGAATAGTTCTCATTATGTTGTTCCACCTTCTAACAGATAAAAGCAATATTTTCATAGCTTTCTTCTAAAGCATTAGCTGTACATTTGTTAGGATTTTCTATCATCAGAAATTCAAATGTAACAGTGACAGCAGTGACAGCAAGACTGAGGTGTTGACCTGCAGATGTGGGGTATTTTAGGGTTTTTTTCTTAATTCCCACTGTTTTTGCCTGTAGTTATTTTTAGTCTAACTTAAAAAAGGTTAGATAAAATAATATTGGACACATAAGATTATGAAATAGTTATGAAAAATTACTCTTCATCTGTGGTTAAGGTTTTGCTTTCTGTCTTAAAGTACTTCCATTTCTGATGGGAGACTTTGTAAACGATAAGCAACTTAGGGGAAGTTTTAAGATTTCTTAAAGCTTGAACAGTGAGCAAAGACTTGTTATCAAATGACTTCCACTGCTGCAATTGCTTTGAAAAAAATTTAGTATTTAATGTATCTCTTAAAATATTAAATAGTCTTAGTTAGTGTTTGACCTTATGCAGAAGCATAAAAATTATAATAAGGATCTACTTTGGCAGACTGATTATGCTACTCTCATTCATGCATGTTTGATTGACTTTGCTAGTGCTTCTCATCGAAGTCTTCTTCAGCTTCAGCTGATCACTATCAAAGTGATGGTGTTACTCATTTTAAATCATTTGCTTACCTGTGTTATTTAAAAAAACCCCCAAACAAATTACTACCAAAGAACCCCAATTCCACTTTTTTTCCTTTACTTTTATTTAAAGCTTCCATATTTTCACTGAAGTAATCATAGTCCCTGAAAAGCATAGACATATAAAAAAAAATATAGAAGCATTTCACCAATGTGGTGTTTGCTGTTCAAGATGGATTTGAAAGCTTCTCTCTTGGGATCTATGCAAGAAACCCCTGCTATGTTATGTATACCTTATTTTTGTTGTGTATTTCTATATAATTAAATAAAAAAGGGAAGCTAATTTTGTTTCAGATCTAATTTTATGCAATAAATTGATCAAACTACTTGGCTAGGGAGTATAAGTATCCCTTATTATTTAATCATCTAAATGGGTGTATTTATTGTAGGTGAAGTACAGTTACTGTAATTCTTTATATGCACGTACTTAAATTAAAATGCCATATGTTACAATTTGCTGGTGGTATGAACTAGAAAAAAGAAATGCCTTTAGGTTTCCAAAACCTGACTTAGGAGTATAGTGATCATCTCAAGGAGTTCTAAATAAAATTGCTTGGTCTTCTTGTCATGCATTTTCCATTTAAGTCAGGGCAAGTTGTATAGCTAAAATCACACTGAATTCATTGCAAATCTAGGGCATGCTTAAAGGGCACTTCATCTGAGCAAAGAAATCATTGCTTTGACTGTGGCTATGTTAAGTGAGAGATGGAAGTGAATAGCTTTTAGTTTATTGCTCATTTGAAAGCTGGAGGGAAAAATGGCCTTTGTCTACCTGCCAAGCTCTTCCCCTCCCCTGCCCAGACTTCCTAAAAATGGTCATTTGAAATCTGGCAGCAGTTACCCTTGATTTCTTTCTGTAGTTTTTCTTTTATTCTTTCTTCTTTCTTTTTTTTTTTTACAGCACTTTTGTTTCTTTCTTGCCTATAATAAATTTTATCTGCTTGTAAAATGTAATAAGTAAAAAGTCAATGTGGCTTGAAACAGGCCCCAAAGAAAAAGTCACTTATTGATAATTTGATCCTTAACTCAAAGTCTGATCACTAATTATGCAATAATTCACTTGCTCAGTTTTTCTCTGTATGATGATAAACAAACCTGTTAGGTTTCCTTAGGTAAAGTGTAAAACTCCTACCTCTATGGATGTAATATAATAACATCTTATTGAAGATGCAGTCTGAAATTATGTCATAATGTTGAAAACCTATAATTGCAGCTTGTAAAAAATTTGTCATCTATATATCTGTTGATATGACACCTTATTTTTATGTAATTAAATAAGGAAAATGAAATTATGAAGTCTTTTGGTACCTTCAGTGATAGTGCATTTAATGCATTCATTAGGCTCTGTTTTCTCTGAGACCAGCAAAAGAACAGAAGATATTTGTTGTTTTCATGGCAGATCATTAAATAACACAAGCTTTTCTTAATAGAAGTAATTGTGGTCTTATTGTGATATTTTTATTTATTCTACTTTTTATCTTCTCATTTATTTGGGAATTTTTGAGCTCCTAGCAACACCACAGATGTCAAGTAGGCAATTCTTGGAGATCTTCTTGAGAGATTTGTTTTTATGGAGGAGGAAAAAAAAAGGAAAGTTTTTTTTTTTCCTTCAAAGCTGTGTTACAATAAAGTACTTTCCATATTCAGGAGTTCCAATTAAGGGTACAGCTAACTAAACCTGAGATCTTGCAAAGTCCTGCAACTCCTTGCAAGAACAAATGAAAACATTTTCTGAACAGTGTCTCTTGCATTTATACTTTGTTACTTCCTTAGAGTTTTAAATAGCCTTTGTATTTGCTGTTGAGTGAATGCTGAAACCAGGAACAAAGGCAAGAAACGGTTTTGTGTGAAGACAAAAATAAGTCAGTTTAGAAGAATTCAGTCTCTGTTACTGTTCAAACTGGATTCAGATTTTATTAGTGGGTGTGAAACTGAAGAGGAGGTACTCATGATGATATTTATAAGCACAAGCCTAAGGGAACAGAATCTGCAGAAGTTAAACTTTGGGGTGGGTTTAGTAATGAGTTGCCAAGCTGTACTTTCTCCTTGTTGCACTGCTTTTGCTGGATTGTGAGAAAATCAAGTAAAGCCTATCATAAAAGTGTGGGTCTTCCATAAGAAACTACATCCTCTGCTGCCAGCCAAACAGGGAAGAAAATAGGGTTGTGGTGCAGTATTGGTAGTTTTTATGAAGGTCAAAGGTCTGATTAAAACCTGGAAGCTTGTGGCTTATAAACCACTGTGAAAATATTTTATCATCAATAGGCATTACAAAATACAGTTTGAAGTAACAGTTTATTCTTGATTGAAAATAAATTATTGGATTAGCTCTGGTAATTTCATAGTCGTATAAATCTGAGTTAAGGGGAAAAGAGCTTTCTTCATAATGTGACTTAAATACCTTTTACAACATGTCTGTGTTATAGAAAATACATTTTTAGGGAAAGGCTGTCTCAGCACAGCTTTGTTTCCTATTAGTTTACTTAAGTGTTTTCAGAGATATCCTTCATGCAGTTCAAGGTAAACTTAAAAAAATAAAGTGTTAAGAGTTTTACAGGTCATTATGTAAGAACACTGTTTGAATTATTTCACAGAACCCAGTTTGCAGCATCATTTAGCTCTGTTTCAAAAGAATTATAATTGACAAGTACAGTATGTGTTTGATTTCCATGAGGTTTTGTTGGACAATATTGCCATACAAAATCAAGTTTTGGAGTTCATTTTTTAATTTTTTTTATCTCTTTTTAAACAGGAGGCAGAAATAACTACTATAGTTGGCTTGGTTTATACAAAACAGGAAAAAGGTAAAACTAGTTTAGCATCCAGTTTAGCTATTTTAATCTTTGGTGTGGTTTATGGAGGATGGAGGTGTTTGGTTTTGATTTTTTTGTTTGTGTTTGGTTCAGGATTTTTTTGTGTGTTTTGTTTCTGGTGTTCGGTTTTGTGCTGGTTTTGTTTGTGGTTTGTTTTTCTTTTTCAAATAGTGCCATTGTAGACTTATGGAGTAATTATGTTTTTTCCTTGGAGGCAGTATTTAATTTAGACAAAGTACCTTTCTGGAAGTAACGAGCCTTCTCCCCTGTTCCAATCGGTGATGTAAAATGGAAGTAGATAATTGGATCTTTGGGAGACGTTTCATAAGAGTTAGTATCTTACAAGTTGATCTGTGCTAGATATGTTGAAAAAATTACAGACACCACACTATTTGTGTAAACCTCTCAGTGGTATACATTTGAGGTGTTAATATTTCCTGTTAAAAGAGAAATATATTAAGATACTGCCCACATTGCCTACAACTTGAAATATTGGGACGTGAGTAGCATCTGTTCAGTGAACATAGCTGCAGGATGTTGTGGCCTGTAGTCAGAAGGAAACCCAGCGAAGACAAGTCTTGTGATTCATTCTGATTATAGCCAAGTTTGCTCTTGATTTAATTTCTGCCAGTAGCAAACCCCAGAGATAAGTATCATCTGCCAAGAATTCCCTCCTCCTGGGCGCATAACACAGAATGCTTGGAACCCGTCAGACTTTGTGTGGTTGGGTTAGACCAGGGTAGACAGTGAGTCTTCAAAAAGACATTGTATCCAGGCAATTGCCAGTTATCCTGACTGCCCAGCACTGGGCATTTCACATAGAATATTGCCAGCTGCCACAGAGCAGCAGCACAGCCTAAAACATGGAGTGTGCTTTCACCTCCCACATTATGGAAAGCATGATACAGGTGTTTACAGGAAAGTCCTAGTCTAGAACATTGGAAGTTACATTTCACTGACTTCTGTGTGTACCAAAATACAAACAAACAAAAAAGCCATCCTCAACTTACTGATATTATGTAGTCTTTTTATATTTTGCTATTTAAAAAAAAAAAATGGATCTAGGCTGGACAAGTTCCGTTTCCTGTCAACATTTTATCACTCCAAACAACAAACTTCTGTCAGACATTCTTCTCAAATGCATGCTGTGAAATTCAGGGCCCTTGAAGTGTACTCACCAAGGATGGAGGGATGCTTGATTTTTCATCTACTGCCTTCCTTCCCAAAGTAGAGGAGACAGATTGGGCTTTAGCAGAAAGAGCAAAAATTTTCAGGTATAAAAGCAGTACATGGAAGCTTTCAAGAGCAGTGAATCAATATCATGATATTTCCTCAGCTTTCATTATGTTTGGGCAATGATTTTTGTTGTAAATTGGCTGTATTTTATTAGTATTCAAAGTGCCTTATAAAACATTTCTAAATGTAAAACTTTAGACATCAATGTAATATGTGGATATGAGGAGTTTGGACTACTTGTCCTTCCCTCTGTAGTAACAAAACTGCTAGTCTATTTGGCAGTGATAAGTGCCTTGCTAAGTTGACTTTAAATAGCATTGCTGTTTCTTCATTTGCCATAGAAATGTTATCTTCCCAAATAGCACCTGAAATATTTCTAACATGGCAGATGCCATTTAGATCAAAAGCCAAAGTATCTGATGCTCCTGTAGTTAAGGAGGCTGTGAGTAGTGCATGATAAGCAGAACTTAAATTTCTTGACATTTAAGATTTAAAAAATTGGAATATCATTATCAGTGTTGTGCTCTTTCAGTAAACAGGATACACTGGAATTTGGTATGTAAACTTTATCCTATGATCAGCTTAGACAGGCTTGTAAATATTTTTGGTTGCTGTTACACAGTTCCCTACTCTTCTTTTGGGAAAACTTGCAAACTTCCCCCTCTGCTGAGGATTAGTGCTTCCATGGGGAGCTGGGTAGGTCCTCAGTAGAGGTAGTGCTGTTGAAAAAGGAAAAGCTTTTCCTTCTGCAGAGCATAGAAGATTTGGTCCCACAGAATATGGGAAGCTGCCTTGCAGCATGTTGATGAGCTTTTAGGAAGGAAAGAGTCCTAGGCCTCGTAAGAAAAACAAGGTACAATGTGAATTTTCTTGCTTTGAGATTTGGCTCGGACAAGTGACAGTAAGATGCTTTCTTTTGTCTTGTCTGCTTGTTTTCTTTGCTCCTCAAGATTGCCTAGCAGAACATCCCAAGGCACTCCTTGCAACTCCTGGCCCATTTTCCAAAACCCCATGTCTTGCTTTTACTCTTCTTTCTTGTGTGTTCAAAGTCTTCATTCATCATATTCCCATTCCTCTAAGTCACGGTCTGCTGCATAATCTCAGTGTGTACTTTGGCAGAGCTGCTGCAATATTGACTGCTGTTCTCCTGTAGAGGAAGATACCAAAAATGTAAAGTCATTAAGTTATGCAAGCAAGATTTTGAATAAATGAATGTATGCAGAGTGGGTTGATTGACTGTTGATTTAGTGTTACAATGTGGATTTTTTGCGGTCAAGGTCTTGGCTTTCTTTTATTGATCATTCACTTTTGGGACAAGGGAAGTCACCGAACAAAGAATATATTTGAACAACCTTTATGTGTGATTAATGTGTGCTTGGAATAATTTGCAATGAAATGCTTCAGTATGTCTCCATTACTTTTAGAGCCTGTGTTAAAATGGCCTTAAGCTTGCTGATATATGAATTAGAGGAAATACTGAAAAAGAAGACAAAACAGAATGAAAATTAGCTGATCTTGAGTAAGTGCTATATAACACACAGTTCACTTGTGCTGAATATTGTTTTTAGAATCATCATGGAAGTCTGAATGTCATAGATGTTAGAATTACAATTTATGCAACATCATGGTCAGCCCATCTTTCCCCCCCATACTGTTACCTATTGAAAGAATCAGTGTGATATAAATCAACAAAATTAGGATGGTTTGTGGGAGTGGACTCGATGATGCTTGCGAATCCCTTCCAACTCAGCTCATTCTGTGATGCTGTGATTCTGTGAAAAGTAAAGGATTTTTGGGTATAGGAGTGGCAAGTGTAGAAAGGCATCTGAAATAGTGAATATTTGAACCATGCTTCAAACCTGGAGAAAGGTTTCTCCTTAAACAGGGGAAAGCATTGGTGGAGCCAAAAGTCTGACCTTTAGACAGAAACAGAAGTGAGACTTGTCACTCAATTTTTGGAGTTAGGTACAAATTTCTGTAATTCTTGTATTATAAAAACATCTGTTTACACATTTTTCATTGGGAAAATGTGTTTTTAGAGAGAATCTCATCTGCTGTAAGACTTTTTTACACCTATTACCTCTGCATTGAATTGATCAATAACTTTATTACTGAGTTTACTTTTAAGAGCACCACTGAAAAAACTACTTGTGAGAACTTTCTTCTTTGGTAAGATATTAAAATATTTTTGAGCATCATCAGCTATTTTCTATAGGCTATAGGTATGCTATATTTTAGCAGTTCATTTGATGTTTATATATAAGAATGTATATAATGTGCATCTAAAGCACTCAGCAGTCTCATTTATGGAGAGCATTTGTTTCCAGACTGGGAAAAGAGTAATGCTTTTCCTAATGGGGAAAAATACTTCTGTTCTCTTAACTGATTGTCTTGAAAAGGTGTGGCAAAATTTGGTGTTTTTCTGCATGCATTTCAGCTCTTCGTGTCTTCCTTTTCCTCCCATATAAGCTGAAGAGGGGAACTACAATATATTTTTAAGCATAATTCTGTTGTGATTTGCTAGCTAGTGAACTACTGCTAACACTGCTTCCTGTTTCTGTTCTGTGTCTGCATTTGCTTCACCCTTATATAAAGGAACTCAGTAGGAAAACCATTCTTGCTGCCAGATATTTCTTGTGGGTGATTTTGCATACTCCTTTTTCTGTTCTTATTCTCTATAATTTTTCTATCTGTCCAGACAGTTCTTTGAAGCAATTTACTTAATATGTGTCTTGCTATAATGGGTTGATTACTTTTCTAAAATATTGTTACCCTATCTTTTCCATCAGCAATGTCTCCAAAAATTCTCATGCTAAAAATGTTAGCATTCCACTTGTGGGAGAATGTGAAGTGTTGTGCTGGGCTGGTGGAGGGTATTTCTTCAGTCCGTTGTCAATGTTTTTTGTCTTCCTCCCTTTAGTAGTTGTCTCATACTTTGGAATTGCCACTGCATTCCCTGTGATGCAGGGAGAATGAGGTTTGAAGTGCTGCTGTTGTCACCATCCGTACATGATCCATAGGTAGTAGCAAGGTGAGCTGTCCTGGAGAATCCCATGTCACTAGGCTGACCGTGTTTTAGACTATCCATGGGAGAAACATGACCCTGTAAAGAATCTGCTTCCTGAAGAAGCACATAAATAAAACTCATAAATCCCCAATCTGAAATACTTGAAGCAGGCTTCCCTCACATGCCCCCAGACTTAAGAGAGAGCATTTTAAGAAATGCTCAGATCCTAAGCAGTCCCTCTAGATATACTGCATCCTTTTGTCTCTGTTGTTTGGAAAGCAATATATTTTCACCTTCTGTTTCCTTTTCTTTTCTTACCTATTTTTTTCTTTGGAAATTCAAGAGCTTGGATATGCATCAAATTAGAAAACTCTGGTTTTCTGTTGATGCTTTCTTAGTACTGCTCTGTGACCATGGGGCTTGGTATGGCATTCAGTTTGTATTTACTTTGAGATGTGGCTAGTCCTAAAAGACTGCATTCTAGATTCAGCTTATTCAGCTTATAAAGTACTTCCAACTGGAGTCTTGGAATGACCAGATAATCAAAGGTGGCAGAGAGCCATCAGGGCAATCATTAGGTTTGTACGGTGATGAAATTGTTATATGCCAAGAAGAGTTTAAACAGCTGCCTTCTTTCCATACCTTGTCTCAACTTAAACACAGGAGCTGGAATGAGAGACCTAGTTTCAGAAACTGTCTGGTTCCACAGCATGGATTGTTCAATTGCCAATTTTAAGAAAAAATTACGGGAGGGGACAAAGGTTGGAATGCTTGTCTGCTACCTTAAGGTATAGATATAACTCAATAATTGTTGTGGTTGAGAGGTGTATGTTCAGGATTAATACTAGGAAAAATACTTGCCCTTGTGAAAAGCTTCAAGTCCATAATTTTGGTTTCTTGTACTGCTGAGTACTGTAGCTGTAGCTCAGGAAAGGAAGAGGGTCACATTGTCATAGGATGGTTTGGGTTGAAAGGGACCTTAAAGATCATCTAGTTCTAATCTCCTGCCAGGGGCAGGACCACCTTGCTCAGAGCTCTGTCCATCTTGGCCTTGAACACTTCCAGGGATGTGGCATCTACAGCTTCTCTGGGCAATCTGTTCCAGTGCCTCACCACCCTGACAGTAAATAACTTCTACCTAATATCTAATCTAAGTCTGCCCTCTTTCATTTTGAAACTGTTGCCTCTTTTCAATCACTACAGACTCTGCTGAGAGGCCTATCTCCCTCTTTATTATAAACCTCCTTTCCATAACGAATGGCTGCAGTAAGGTTTTCCTTTATCCTTCTCCTCTCCAGGCTGAACCACCCCAACTCTCTCCACAGTTTTTCATAGGGAAGTTGTTCTTAATCACATTATTTGACAAGTTTTAGATGCTAATGATTTTGGAGAATGCTTTTTTCCCTCAAATAGTGAATGAAATAGGCTGATCAACTGTACCAAGTTTAATTTCCTTTTTGCAATTATTATAGCAACAAAATCTGTATTCACACGCAATTTAAATACACATTTCTTTAAATTAAAGCATTTTAGATATCTTTTAAAAATAAAGATACATTTGCCAGGCAATAAATTTGAGTAATATCAATGGGAGATCTTTTTTTAGAAAACTAATTATCCAGAGTACATATTTGTAAAGAACTGCAGAGCTAATTTAACTTTTTAATCTGTATTGTTAGAAGAAAAGCCTGGAAGAAGAAAATAAAGTCTTAATAGTATACTGTAAATTTTTTTTTTTTTTTAAGTGTACAAGCTCATGACTTCTAATTTATTCATGATATTAAGAATAGTATCTGTGGCCATGATCAGAATAAAATCTGATGATGTGAAAACAGGGCATAAACTTTATGCTCTAAGTCATACTCAAATCTCTTCCGCTTAGCAAGCCGTCCTTGTGGTATTGCTGAATGTTACCATGGAGCTTGGTAGTTGAAGAAGCAGACAAAGTAATGTAAGAAAAGAATAGAAAGCCAAATGAAGCCTGACCATTAAGTGAAGCCTGTTGCACATTGTGGATGGTGGCCATGCTGGGCTTCCCAATAGAGTCCTGCTGTACCAGCATTTATATAGCTGAGAAATTCTCCCTCTTGTCAAAACAGGAGAAAAAAGGTATGTTTGAGTTTCTCTTTTTCTCCCCGAGCAGTCTTTTACAATAGGTACCCCAACTTTCAAACTATTTTTTTCTCAAAGTTACTCAATCTCCATGTAAGTAACTGAAAAGAAGGACATCTGTTTCTTGACAGACTAATGTGGCTGGTTGAAATACTGCAAATTTACTGCATAACTTAAGTAGAACTGGGGAAGACATCCTTGCCAAATTATAATCAGGCTGGGACCATAAACTGCTTTGAAACAATTTCCCTCCTTTTTCCACTTATCTTTTTTTTCAGTGATGCTTTTATGAATTAATGGTGCATATGTGATTCTTTTGTCTTACTAGTACTGCATATGCATACTGCAAATGTCAGCTTAGATGGCAAGGCCAGGGGAACAGTATGCTTTAGTTCACTGCTTTATGCCACAATGTGCTGTCTAAAGGGGGGCAAAAGAATCTGCATCTGCCCAATTTGTTTATGTTTTTATGTTCTGTAAATATATGCCAGGTGAAAAGCTGAAATTGTGGTTCTCATTCAAAATAATTGCCTTTGAGAGGCAATTTTGTTTTGTGTTGAAATGTGCATCCTAAAGCAGTTACTCTTTTTGTGGAAGCTTCAAAAAACCATGATGACATTTAAACCAATAGAATCTATGAAATTGAAAGAATGTTACTCTTAATACTAATTTTTTTTGCTTCTCCACCTTTGAAATGAATGAATGTGACTTTGCCCTTCTGTACACACATCTGGCTCAGGACTGATCTTGTGAATTCGAAATCTGGATTTTAAATTCTATTCTTCTGCCTTCAGTAGTGCTGTTGTAAATCTGGAGCTTCTTCTTCAGGATTGAGAATTTTAAATCAACATCATCTGTCAGAGTACTGCTTTTGTTCTATTACTAGTCAGAAATTGGTGCAAAGTAGCCATATCAGTTAGGGTCCTTACAGAGTCACCTACATAGAGTTTAAAAAATGTTGCTAGCACAATCTTCCATTTATAACTTTATTTAGAAAATAGCCATGTTATCCCTTCTCTTCAGTCACTAATAGCCATCCTCCTAGAAAATCTACATCACTCTTTCTTCTTTATGTCATTATAGAGATTAGTTTCCTAGAGCCTGTCAACTGAAAGAAGGTAAACTGGACAAAAATGAACTAGAGGTAAACTTACAGTATATTCACTGGCATTTTAATGTTGTGGGAATGAGATGCCTTTGTAACACTGTCCATCTAGTCCAGTTACCATCTGGCACAGTGGTACAGAGCATAAAAATTGCTTTTGTAAGAAAGGAAACCTGATTGCTGGGGAATTTTTCATTTTGCTTTTAAAATTTCCTTTGGTGCTAGCTTCTGTTCTTGCTAAATTTCCTGGAAGAGAATTTGGCTGTGTCTGGCACATTTGTGTAGTATCCAAGTGAGAGGCAGTTTAAAGAACCCAGTCTGGCTACTTTTGTGATAGGAACAATTTTGTCCAGCATTTGTAGCTACATCTCTCCTCACATTGGTGCAGAAATTTACATTAAACAAATTATTCTTAGGCAGTACTAAAAATCTGATGATACTTGCTTTTTGTTTGTTAGAATCCTGTGTCAGACCTTAAGATGTATTTTTGATCTGCAGAAAAGAGACCTGTTCTAATTCACATATAATTGTGAGTTCATGATTTACCTCAGCGGATGCAATAGATATGACCAAACTTTTGAAGTTCCAGGTTTGTTTTTCCTTTGTCTGTGGCCTCTCCCTATGTGTCATGTCATCCCCCACCAGTTTTCACTCGAGATGTGCTCTTTTGGGGCACTGGATTTTCAATGGCTTATTTTGAACATTGGGCAGGAGTATTCCAAGAATATTTTCCATCATTTGTGTTTCAAAGTGTAGATAAAAGCATTCTTCTTTTTATATTATTTCTACATCTACCTGGACCTACTGCAGAAAAAACTGTGGTGAAGTTTATTCTGCATGTGAACAGTAAAAATCAGTGCCTGCTGTAAGTGCTGTTTTTACTGCAGCTAAAGAAAATTATTACTTTATCTGCCTGAAGTGTCATAACCTCGTGTTGTTTAGAGGTGATTCTCACCATGGCCTTGTAGATGTAAAAGCTTAACCAGAGCTCAAGTAATTCTCTTGATGTCAACACACTTCAGCTTGTCAGATGCCTCCCTCACTGTGCTTTGAGTTACAGCCTTGTAATCATTACTGCATTAAATCAACACTCTGAGCCACCCTTGCAAATGGAGGTTGATAGGTACCTGCTCTGCTGTGAGTGAGAACGTGTGCCTTCAGCACATCAGGCAGCAAGAGAGCAGGGAAATTGAAACAGTGAGAAGGAAAGATGAAGTGGAAATGCAGAAGGGAAACAGAAGAGAAGGATGTTTAGCCTTCAGCAGTGATTAGTGATTTATTATTTTAATTTGTAAAAAAATTAAATCACAAGTGTATGCGTTCTGCAAGCCTGCAGTTCAGATTGCTTTGTCAGAGTCTTAAATTCAGCATTATTAAGAAAGCAGCTCTGTGTGTAACATTATCACATGCTAACATTTTTATTTTTACCTGTAATTTCATAAGATTTTTATTCCCTAGCAGAACCGGTGTAGGATGTAATGCACTGAGCAGAGGATTTCTAATCTCATGGAATAAATTCATAGACAGTTTTGAAAAAAGCTGAAATACAAATTTATTCAAATTAGCTCAGTGAAGCAAATTTTAGGGGTTTGCTGGAAAGAGAACATCATGTACATCAGAGAAGCAAATTATGTATCTGATTACCTAAGAATTTGCATAGAAATAAGAAATTATGCAGAAATCAAAACTTAGTGTTCATTGGAGTTTGGACAAGGGCAGTAAAGAGACTTGGAGTTACATAAAGTAGAAAATGAAGGCATAATCTCTGACATACTCTACTTAATTGAGATTATGTGCAAAGATTTTTTTTTTTTCTTTTCTTTCTCTCTCCCCTTTTGCATACATCTCTAAAAGGGATCATTGCTATCCATTGTATGGGGGACATTGCCCATTTAAATATGCTTGATAATACTGGGTATATTGAGATCTGTAACACTGATTTTGAAGTTAGTTTTTTAACGCACTTTTACCTTCCTGAAATATTTGTTTATGCTTGCACCAATAAGCAATGCTCAAGTGGATTTTAAGATAAGTAGGACATCGTGTCTGTTTTTCTTGGACCACAGCTCATGGATGAAGTTTAAGCTAAGGGTAATAAAGCTGTTAGCCTATAAAAAGTGTCTGTAGTTATGTAACACAAGGATAGCATGTATTCCCTTACCCACTTGTGGAGAGAGAATAAAAGAGTAGTGCCATGGTAATTTTAAAGCCACCCACCACTAAAGAACCATCATACTACTACATATAACACCAGTGAAATATTTCGGAAAAAAATACTAGTCAAAGCAGGAATTATTTTGTACCCTTGCTTATGCCATTCCAGTGAAATGAACAGCATGGTACTTGCCTTTGAGTTTCATCAGAGAGAAATTAAACAGGCTCTGAATGAATTTTAATCAGGCTGAAATTTATTTCTTGGGTAAGTACAAAATGTAATAATATTTCTCTGTTTTTAAAAATCCCTTTATGTCTTGTCAAAGGATATGACTTTACTTAAAGATGCAAGATGATATTACAGATGTTAGATGAGCTTATGCATAAAGAGAGCCGATGTAGAAGAAGTTGCAAAAGTGAAGCAAAAGGGAAGCAAAAGTGAAGGGAGAGGCATTAATTGCTAGAGTAAAAATGCTGAAAATTCTGTGGAAAGGTTTATATGTGGAAGGGCAAATGCACATGGGCCTTTGAATAAGGTAAGTAAAATCTTGAATTAGAGAGAGGCATAATGAAGTAACAAGGCATTTAGAAAAGCAATGCATTTTCTCAATACTCAGAAATATTCTGAAATAAATTTAGGAGGATTACGAAGGTAAATACCATATCTGAAAAAAGAGAAGATATGATAGGCAGGTCTAGGTTTAAGCCATCTTGTTGAAATGAAAAGCAAATGACATTATAGTGATGCTGTGAAGCAGATCTAAAAGGCAGCTCCAAATCTCCACACTGCAGGGACTTGGGGCGTCGTAGATCAACTTGTGGTGAGATATAAATAGGTTTGGTCATCCCCATTGGTGAAAACCTTAAAAGGAAACTTTACCCAAAAGCCTTTGAGCATCCTTCTTGTCTCTGTGAAGCATCTGACAAATGACTAATTAAAACAAATCAAATTAACCCTTTGTGTTAAGGATAACTTTAAGATGCTTGTGTAATCTTAGTAGAGAAGGAAAATTTACCAGATTTGAGGGTGAGGCACAATTCACAAACTGAGAACCAGGGCAAGGGAGATAGTAAAAGGGCGTTGTGAAACTCATAAGGGACTATTAGCCTACAATGGTAATTGTAATGGTAATGGACCTCTTCATGAAGCAAGTTGTTGGCATTGATGCAGCTAAATCATGAAAAAGCAAAAATATGGCTGCAGTTCATAAACACAGGTATGTAGCAGACAGAACATGGGGTAGTCATGGAATAAGGAATTGCCTGTTAAAGATCAAAAGCAGAAAGGATTGCATTTATACCAAGAAGAGGAGGAAGGGGAATAAAACAAAGAAGCAAACAAAACCCACACGAGATCTATAAATACAATGAAGTAATAACAGAGAAACTGTTCTAAAAATAGGAAATTATTTCTTGTAAAGAGTAAAATAAATAATTGGTGAATTTCATTTCATTCATGTCCAGGTATAGGATAGAAGTGTAATTTTTTGGTAATTAAAAAACAAAAAAGCAGAAAATATTTCCTTCCCAGCCAAGCTTCTTTCCTTGTAAGGTATGTGCTAGGTACCTTGGAAAATGGATTGTTGTGCAAATTACATGACTCATCTATATCCCCAGGGAGTGAAAGAGGGTGGAGAAAGAAAATTTTTTCTTTTATCAGTCTTACTGATAGAGGAAAGGGAAATACTAGCATTGCACGAAGCAAGCTAGAAAAGTGATTCCATATGGTTGGCTGAAATAGCATTACTGTACATTGCATCTTGCCAGATCTGTCTCTCAACTGTGTGCAAATGCTAAATGTTTCAAAAAAGTTAAATGAAAGCATTAGCCTTTGCACTTGTTAATTATTTTCATTGAGAAGATACTTGGAGATTAAATATGCCTTGAAGATCAGTGCATGAAAACTAGCATAGTAAATGTACATGGGGTTCTCACTGTGTAGTCAATGGAAATGGTGTCTGTCTACCCAACATACCACAGCTCAGCATTTCCCTAAGAAAATACTCAGCATAGTGAACACCTTGGAATTGAAATAGGTCTCAAAGCTTTTTTGAAAGTGGATCTTATTTGATGTTGGAGGGAAAGAGAATAATCCCTGTTCTTCTGTGGTTGTCTCCAACTTCAGCGTCTATGGATCCTTTGCACAGAAAGGATATGAGGCAATGTGACAACATAATTTTCTATGGCTTCTATTCCTTCTCTGATTTGTCTTTTAATCTCTGGTTAACAGTCCATGAATTGATTTTAGATGCTGCAGTTTTCAACAACATCCTGCTTCAGCTCTGTCCTCGGTAGGATGGCACTTTTCTGTGCCTCTGTGTGTCAGCTCTGGTGGAAATCTTGCCTTGTTTATTGACTTAATCAGTCCTGCTCTCTGCCTGGTCTTGTTAGCAATGTTCAAAATGACTGGCTGCTGTCACTAGTAATTTCATTACTTCTCTCTGTCTTGTGACAATCTGTTGACCACACTAGGCACAAGTGAGCTCATGGCAGTAATAAGTTCTGCATTACTCCAGTAAATGGTTTATTTGGCATATGGTCTCCAACCAGACATGACAAACTCCTCAGGTGGACTCCTTTACGGTTATGCTAATCTCTCAACTGATTGATTTTCACCAAAAATTTACTTAGTAAGCACTTGCTTTAAATTCTTGAGTTACAATTTCTGATACAGAAGGATATGGATTTCTGTCCAATAATGCTTTTATCTTCATATCTTTTGAAGAAATTGAGATTATAAGTGTTGAAATCCTAGACTTCATTATTATCCTCGGTATCTTTGCAAATCCATGTTAGTTAATTGTTCTCAAGTGAGCTATGTATTGTTTTTCTTGAGCTCTAATGACATTGATTTCCATGGGATCCAGTTGCTGTTATTTATGTTGGACTTAAGCTTTACTCTTAAGGCCTTGTACAGCAATGGTTTTGTAATCATTATGTGCTATAAATATAATACAGAGTTTAAAATCAGTGCAGAAATAAGAGGATGAACTTCAGATAATATTTGTACAAATTTTAACTCTGCACATGACAAAATCTGTCTCTATTGGAGAAAAGCTGGAATTGGACTGGAAAAACTGCTGTTCACTACAGGTGCACATTTACTGACAAATGGTATTTAGAAAAAATATACATTTTATGAAGAGTTTCTAAAGTTGTGTTGCGCTTTGTCCATTCACAGAATCACAGAATTCACTATTTAGAATAAAACTGTGTAATAAGTTTTACAGTAAAATCTGATATCTGGGGAAGAATTTAGTTAGGAGACTTTTGATCAATTTGCAGTATATAGTGATATTTATATTTTTCTAAAATAGCTGCTCTGTGTTGCTTTTGAAGGTCAGTGTTAGAGAATCAACATTTAAAAATCACCTTTTTTCCAGTGTAGCAATTTTTGTATGGGCTTTGCTGAAATTCTCTTTTCTATTCAAGATAGTCTGCCTATCCAGCTGATCTCAAGGCTCGTATTTGTAAAGGATAAAGAAGCACTGTCAATGCCAATAAGCAAACAATAAGCATGGTAAAACACCTGTGTTTTATCTTTTTCTTAACCAAGTCACAAAAAATAAAAAAGGGAAAGTGTTTTGAAGCAGAAGGTTGTGATGTTGTATTGGAAATTGTGTTAAGAAAAATAATAATATTGCAAATCTGTAAATGCTTTGCAAAACATGTACACAGGCATTTGTAAAACCCAGATTTATAATAAGACTTCACTGCATCTACTCATCTTTGTTGTACATCATCTTTGGTACGAGTCTTTTGATGTACCTGATTTCATACTTTAAACTGTTCATAGGGAGAAATTTAGTTCCAGAAGAGATAATTCACAAATTCCATAGCTGTGTAAATCATTGTAGCATTGCCTTGATAAATTATTTATTTTTATTTATATTGAGGTATATGATGTGGGCAAGAGGAGATTTCCATTGTAAACAGAATAATTCAAAATGCTGATCAGGAAATCTGTTTTATTTTCAGTCCAGCGGTTTAGCTCTCTCTGCCCATCATTTATAAGTTGGCAGATGTTGATGAATGTATATGCAGGACAGCACAGAACAGGCAGCAGATTCTGCACCCCTGTTGATCCTGATGCACCTCACTTACAACCTTGTTCAAGAGGCCACAGGTTCACTGACAGTAGACAGAACAATTTTCATGCTCAGTGAATACTGTGCCTTCCTTTGTAGTGGATGTGGGCTGTCTCAGAGAGCCAGGAGCTTTGTAATACAGCTGAAGTTTTAAAGAGAAACAATGAAGAGTCTGTTTTTCTACAATCTCTTATGTAATTTATGTGGGCCTCATTACTTTCATGCTCAGAGAATTACTATTTTTAGTATAAAAATTCTTCATGTAAATAGCCAAGCAAAACTTCAGTTCTGAGGAAACCTTTGGCATTACAACTACCAGTTTAAATCTCTGTTCTCAGTAACATGGTATAATCAGTTTGTTATTTGTGCTCTGTGTACATATAACTTTCCTTTTTCAATATAAGCAATGTGAAATAGAATTTTAAGTATTATGAGTATTATTTACATTTCTTTTTCCTGCAGTTTTCTTGGTTTGGATCTTAAATTCAAGGTATCCACTCCTAATTTCAAAAATTATCCTGATTTTAATTTTTTTAAAAATTATGTATATCATCCTGCAATATGTGACTTAAAAGCAGTTACACCTGAACACAAAAATAAAACATTGAACACAAAGTTGTGTCAAGGATTTGTTGCACAGAAAGGGTTCAGTTCACATCCACCAGCTCAAACAGAGCTTAATAATGTGTGATTGTTCCAGTCGGAAAGCTTGTCTGATGTGACAGACCGATGGCGCTTTTCCTTGTCACTCCTGAACACAGCCCAGCTGAAGGACGCAACTTTGGTTCACTCAGCGAGTGCTCTGGCCACATTCCACTGCTACCTGCCAGTAATTCTGAGCAATTTGTTGGCCACTTCTAAGAGTTTTGGGTCATGGAGTGTTAGGGAATATTTTTTGCTTCCTTTTGGCGCTTTTGTAACAACCAGCATTTGTTGGTAGGTCATGAACCTTATATGCTGGATATATTGCATGCCTAAACAGGAAAGGGGAAAAAAAAATTTAACAAAATGATAGATCTTTTGACTTTTAAAAGTATATATTTTTAAGTTACAGAGGTATAGTAAAATACCTAGGAAGTGAAGGAAATAGTCTTTTTCTAAGTATTCTTGACTTTACTGTGTTGCGGTTTTGAGGATGTTGCAGCAGACTTTACCCTAGAGCTTCTCTACCCAGCCTGGTTCAGCACCTCAGTGCTCCAAACCCTCTGTCCCAGGGCTGGACACTGCGCTCTCACCGGCCGGGGAGCCATAAGGCTAGCTCTGGTCCGTCTGCTTCCACAACCAGCGGTGATAAAGGAGGCGAGGAGGGTCTATGCGTTGTGTCCATGGAAGATGTTTATTCGCATGGTGCAGCAGAGGCCAACGACCTCCCCAAGGCAGAGATGCCTCGAGGGCGAAGGCCTCACATGCACAGCCACATGTGGAGCATAAACACACGTGGAGCATAGACAGCAAGATGGCGGAGGGTAAGGGGTTTTATAGGGAAACAGAGAGGGGCAGGGACAGCACACAGGCCCAGTGACCTCTGGGTACAGGGGAGGTACAGGGGCGGAGTTAGGAGCACAGGAACCAATAGGGGAAACCCGAGGGAGTGGCCAGGGCCACGTGGGGTTAGGGTACAGGAACCAATAGGGAAAACTGGGGGCGTGGCTAGGACTATGTGGAGTAGGGAAGGCAGGACAATAGGTGACAAGGACAGTCGTTAAGAAAGGGGTGTGGGGAACTTGCAGCCATTATCCCAATATTTCCCCATTTTTTACTAAATTAAAGAGGGAAAGGCTTTTGCTAAAAACATTCATAGCAAATTTTTAAACAACAGGAAAATGGTAAAATAACATAATGTAAAGCAATAACAAAATTAGTTTTGCTGTGAGTATGGGGAAAACGATGATGCAGTTGGCTGATTTTGATGTTGGAGTTTAGTACAGGTTGAATTTTCGGACTGCAGTCATGTTTGTAGTCTGTTTTTCTTTTGCTGGGGCTGCTAAGATGAAGGCAGGGTTTGTAGCAGCAACGGGGTTGTCACCGAAGTCTTTCTCAGCTTAGGAGAGGGAGAAAACTTTGGATGCAGCGCAGCTCCACTGGGTGACACACAGCTCTTCCCTGCTGTGGCTCTGCCGGGTCTGGAACAGTTCCACTAGGCCCCAGCACGGCCAGACGGCAGCACAGCTTCAGGGACTGCTCTGGCGCAGCTCTACCGGGCTCCGGGGGCAGTGTCTGCCGCGGGGAGCTAGAGGTGCAGCCTCACCGGCTCCTCCGAGCTTGCCGCGGGCAACTGGAGGTGCGGCTCCGCTCTTGGCCAGGCTATAGCTGCTTCTGGCTGAGAGGGAACACCTGGGAGGATGGGAGGAGGGGCCCGCACCGAAGAGAAACACTCAGATGGGGAGGGATCTGTAACTAAAGGGAGCGCCCACCGACGCGGGGGGAGGGGCTACAATGGAACACGAGGGATGCAGGGGGCGGGGCTTCGGTAAGCCCGGGAAAATTTCAAGGGGAAGAAGACAACATGGCGTGCCTGACCATGCGGCCGGCGCCATATTGGAAAACACGTGGAGTCAGCTCGGCTGAGGTTTGGGGCACAGGAAAGGAGGTTAGCAGGGATCTCGAGTTAGAGTGGCCAGTTCTAACCCGGGAAAGGGACAGGAGAGGCTGAAAAGCGTACGATCAGCTCTCTCCTGAGGGACAGAGGGGGAGCACGAGCTGGTGGAGGAGGGGGTGCTACCAACACATGGCCAGCACCATGTTGGGGGATATATGCAGGGGAAGGTGCTTACTAGGGAGAGAACAAGGGTTTTTCACTGCCAGATAACTAAATAAAACAAAACACAGATTAGTTTACTTTATCTCTCGCGCGCAAAAACTTCCCACACAACAGCTGATTCCCCATTCTTTATAAAATATGTCTAATTTTATAAGAAAAACGTCTCCCAAAATGGGGGCACAAAACTTAGGTCTCCCCTTGTTAGAAGTGGGTTTTTTCTTGTCGAGATTTCACATGGAGCGCGACTCCCTTCACCTCGACAAGACACCACCTCTAACCCTCCACCCACCCCGAGGCAAAAAGAACAAACTAAAAAGAAAAAAGGGACCCCCGTACCAAGCCGACCAGGCCTTCACTGGCTCCCCTCCCAAGGGGCTTTCCAGAGGGCTTACCAAGCACGGAGAATTAAAAAAAAGCACTCGGGATGGTTCACCGCCGTTCGGCCGACCTCCTTGAAAAGCGCGACTTTTTTCTAGAGGCTACCGGCCGCCCCTTCGGTCTTCTCGCTGAATGCAAGCTTCTCCTCGGGGAAACGGCTTCCCAAATGCGACTACTCCCCTGCCGCAGTTGCGGCTGCAGGGGGACGCTTTCCAGGGTGGCTTCTGCCCCACGTTGGGCGCCATTTGTTGCGGTTTTGAAGATGTTGCAGCAGACTTTACCCTAGAGCTTCTCTACCCAGCCTGGTTCAGCGCCTCAGTGCTCCAAACCCTCTGTCCCAGGGCTGGACACTGCGCTCTCACCGGCCGGGGAGCCATAAAGCTAGCTCTGGTTCGTCTGCTTCCACAACCGGCGGTGATAAAAGAAGCGAAGAGGGTCTATGCATTGTGTCCATGGAAGATGTTTATTCGCATGGTGCAGCAGAGGCCAACGACCTCCCCGAGGCAGAGATGCCTCGAGGGCGAAGGCCTCACATGCTCAGCACATGTGGAGCATAAACACACGTGGAGCATAGACAGCAAGATGGCGGAGGGTAAGGGGTTTTATAGGGAAACAGAGAGGGGCAAGGACAGCACACAGGCCCAGTGACCTCTGGGTACAGGGGAGGTACAGGGGCAGAGTTAGGAGCACAAGAACCAATAGGGGAAACCCGAGGGAGTGGCCAGGGCCACGTGGGGTTAGGGTACAGGAACCAATAGGGAAAACTGGGGGCGTGGCTAGGACTGTGTGGAGTAGGGAAGGCAGGACAATAGGTGACAAGGACAGTCGTTAAGAAAGGGGTGTAGAGAACTTGCAGCCATTATCCCAATATTACTGGTATTTGTATTTTGTTTAAGCAACATGTTTTGTTTAAAAAGTAAATCGAAATAATTAATCTAGCAAACTGTATCACTGTGTGGGATCTTTCCAAAACTTTATTAAAATTCCCTGTCAGACCCTTTAAAATAGGAGGGATAGAAGCCTGAATTTTATTTCATATAAATTTTTTTGTCTCCTTGCTTTCGATCGACCAGTTTATCACTGGCATAGTCCTGAAGTTTAATTAACTTGTTTGCCAGTATCAAGGTTACTTTTTCTATTTTTCCATATTTTCTATTTTTGACTTCTGTTCATGAGCTCATGTGGCTTTTTTTTCCCATTTGGTTAATAAGATTTCATTTTGAGCCTTTGCAGCTTTTCATAATTCAATGCTTAAATTTCATGTAACTTGCAACTGCTGAGAAGTTGCAGTGCTGCTTTGGTTGTGCATTAAACCTGTTCCACAGCTCCACAGCATGGAGTAGAAACAAACGTGTAGTTTCTGTAGCAAGCTCTGGTTTCTCTGATTCATGTGTGCACTGCAAAAACAATGGCTTTCCATGAGAAAGACATAATTTTTCCTTGCATTAAGCTCTTTATGTGGTGTTTTTCTCTTGTTTCACCATGTTCTGGGAATGGAGGGCTCAATTCAGTCACCTCAACACAGATGCGTAATGCCATTTGAGACAGCCTGAGTTTTTGCAGTTCCAGTATAGCAGATATGATACAGGACCTACAAGAGACTCCTCCTGAGTGCTACCTGGACTCCAGGCTGGATTACCTAAAGGCCTCTCAAGCAGTACTAATCACCTGTTGTTGGTTACCTTTAATGTAGTTATATTTTACTTGAGTATTGTGATGAGAACAGCTCTATTTGATCTCACTGTCCTGCCCCAGCAATTACCAAATACAAATTATCAGAAAAAAGGTCTGAACACGCCAAGTGCGCATTACCTGTCTTTTAGATTTAGCTGCTAGCCTCAGGTACTTTCCAGAAAAAGTGGGGTTTAGTGTGTTTATTTAGTAATCTTGGTGCATTTTTCTTGCCTGAAACTGTGTCTGTGTTTAGCAACTGCAGGAGCATTTCCCAAGGACTTCAACAGCTCAGCAATGTACAAAGTGCCTCTTCCTTTTGTCTGTCTGGAAATTACCACTCGCTCGCTTCATCTGCTGTCCCTGTTTGTTCCTAATGCACCCTGCCTGTGCTACTCAGGCTTTCAGAGTTTTCTCATTCACCCTCTCAACTCTGTCTTTTCTGAACCAAAGAGTTCTGGCATACATCCTTGCTCTCGACATGGGGGCCATTCCTCAGCTCTGATTGTCTCTGTTGCCCTTCTCTGGCTGTCCAATTCTGTTGTATCCTTTTAACAAAGGGGAGTCAGACCTGCTCACACAATTCAAGATGCAGGTTGCTCTTTATTGCCCAGTCATTTAGTCTTGTAAGGGCCTCTGCTGTTCTCCCTAATTGACCATTTTCTGTAATATTTCAATTTCATATCATTAGCAACTTTCATTACCACCTGTAATCCAAAAAAAGGAAGGAAAAGTATGAATATGTTAAATACCCTAGCTCGCAACCCAGCTATTTCCTGGAATTTGTCAGTGGTGTCCTTTGGAAGAACTTACTGCTTTGTTTGTCCTCATGTAATTAGGCACTTGTGAAGGAACCTTCTATCCTGTGTGGTATCCCTACATTTGCCCAAAAACTTTCAGTAAGGGACATTAGAAAGGCTTTGGCACAGGCTGACACAGCATCATTTTATCCAGCTTGGGACATCCCAGATGAGAGTCTTACTAGATTAATGAAAAACTGTGTGGAACATGAGACCAGAGGTGTATCCTGTGCTCTTGTCTTGTTTAGTTCATCAGTGCCATGGAGGTGGAGACGTGAGGCATTCTTGACAAGTTTGTGGATCACAACAAATTGTGATGTGCACTCAGAGCACTCTGAGGCCTGGCTGCCATTCAGATGAGCCTGCACAGGCTTGATGAGAGACCTGGCAGCAACCTTGTGAAATGAGGCAGATAATGTAGTCTTGAGCCTGGGATGGTCAACATCCGGCCATTGGAGCACCCTGAGCTGCCACAGGCAAGCAGCTCTGCTGGAACAGACCTGTAGGCTGTCACAGCCTGCAGCCTGAGTGTGAGCTGGCAGGATGCCTTGGCAGCCAGCTGTGTCCTAGGCTTCATTAATAGCAGCACAGCCAGGAGACTGAGGGAGAAGTTTATTCACTTTTACTCAGCACTCATTGGACTGTGCCTAGACTGCTGTGCACAGGTGTGGGGGACAGCCCAGTACAGGAAAGACATTGATAAACTGGGGCAAACTCAGCAGAGGGCACCCAGGATGGACAGTAGCAGGAGTACTTGCTCTGTGAGCAGAGGCTAGGAAATGGGGCTTGTTAATCCTGGAAAAGAGATGTCTTAAGGGGGAACCTAGCAGCCACCTTCTTGTATGTGTGAGGAAGTTATGGAGAAGATTAAAGCAGGCTCTTTTGCTGAGATGGATGGCTGGAGGTTGACCCATTAATTGAGAGGAGATATTTTGGCTTGACTTAAAGGGAAGAAAAGTTCACTGTAAGTGTAATTAAGCAGTTGAAGAGGTTGCCTGGAGAAGGTATAGAGAGGGATCTTCATTCCTGGATGTTTCAAGAACCAACTGGACAAAGCCTAAGCAACCTGGTCTTGAATGTTGATCACAGGTCTAAAGCAGATTTTACTGACATACTTGAATCAGGATGTTGGATAAGAAAATCTGCTGAGGTCCCTTCTGACATGAAGAATTAATTTTGTATGATCATTGTTCATTTTATGTTTGCTTATTTATTACTCTTCACCTTCTTACCTGCATGTTTATTAATATCCAATTTCTTAGCAAAAAACAAACTAATGTTTTAAAGCAAAACCTATACTATGGAAAACAGATTTGTTCATATTGTCATTCAGCACTCACATGATTGAGTTCTTACATTTCAACACACAGACATAACTAAAGAACGGGTAAAAAAGAATACCATTTTTGTAAGGGATTCTAGTTTGAAATAAATCCTCCTCCCCTGCACTGGAGGAGTATTATATCATCTCCTTTTCCAAAGGAAAAAGCCCAACAATTAACTCTATCATAAATGCTGCATACTTAGCATAATTATTTTTGTACTGAATCTGCATGTGCATATATTTCTGCTGAAAATAATGTACAAAAAGATCTCAAATGATACTTAATCCTATGTGTGAAAAAAAAAAAAAAGATATTGGCAAGCTTGGGCTTGGATGTTTTCATGTCAGGGACAATTTCTAAGTCCTGGATAATTAAATTCATCTTTCCAGAAGAAGTTTTGAATAACTTTTTGATTATATAGCATTTCCCTGATGAGCTTGTTTGTTGGGATGTTTATTATGCATCTCAGATGCAATTCATCGACCTAATTTTAGCTACCTGAAAAGGTAGTCACTGAGTTTAAAATAGTTGCCTAGGCACCCGCTATATGTAATAGAGATGATTTCTCCTATCCCCAAACATGGCTCATGCTGTCTGCCTTAGAGGCTTGACTTGTGATAGAATTAATCATTCTGCAAAGCACCTGTTTTATCCTATTAACTAGGAGGGACTTTAGGCAGCTAGCTCTTCCAGGAGAACTAGTTTTATATGCTTATTTGGCAAATCTCAATATTCAGACTCATCCTATGTCACTTTTCCCAAATATCACAGAAATACCTCGAGGAACAGAAGTGAGCCCAACTAAAAAAACAACCTAAAAAAATTACATTGCTTAAATCTATCCTTAGACTTGGTAGCTGATGCAAATATCTTTTTTTGCATGGAATTTTGTAATATTACTCAGCTGGAGCCTATATCTGGAGCAGATACATACCTGGTATGATGACTCTTTGGAAACATGAAATCAGCACCATCTGTAACACAGAGTGGGGTGTTTGCAGGACATGATGGAGTGGTGATGCTTGGTTTGGGGGTTGTTATTTGGGGGTTTTGGATTTCATTTGGGTTGGTTATTATTTTTTGTTGTAGGGTTTTGTGGATGTATGTGTGTGCATGTTTTTCATTTTCCCCATCTGTGGATATCTCACAGGAGACACTGGTAGCTGGAAAGGTGTTGATAACACAGCAGTGCTTTGGTTACTGCTGAGCAGCACTGGCACAGCATCACTGCTGTCTCTCAACGTTTGTGCCATCAGGGGCTGGGGGTGGGCAAGATCCTGGGAGGGGACACAACTGGGCCAGCTGACCCAAAATAACCACCAAAGGGATATTCCATAACATGTGACATCAGCTCAGATAGAAAAGCTAAGGAAAGGAGGAGAAAGGTGGGGCGTTCATTATTTACAGTGTTTGCCTTCTGGAGCAACCACTATGTGTGCTGAAGCTCTGCTTCCCAGGAAGTGGCTGAACATTACTTGCTAAAGGGCAGCAGAGAAGAGAGTAGAGAAGAACCTATTTTTTTCTCTTTGCTTGTGCTCATGCAAACTTTCGCTTTTGCTTTAGTAAACTGCCTTATCTCAACCTGTGAGTTGTTTTCCATTTTATTTTCTCTCCCCTGTCCATCTGGGGGGTTATAGAGTGGCTTGGTCGTCACCTGGCATCCAGCCAAGGTCAACCCACCACAGAATCATTGGGAGATTCTGTGGAAACTCTAGAAGTGATGTGTGTGAAATAAGACTCCAAAGCTATTCTGGAATTTCCTATTCTTATGTTTCTTTCTCTTGATTGCTAGCTAGACTTACAAGCAGATTGATGTTGGATGCATACCTCTTTTTTTCTCCCTTGGCAATATCTGAGTCCTCTTCAGGACAAGTCAGATGTATGAGTTTGTATCTACTTCAGATTAAATCAGATGAAATCTGAAGTATTGCTTCTTTCTTTTCTTTCAGAAAGTAATTGAAAGCAAGTTCGTGCTTCTAGCAGCAGAACTGTGTGTACTTCGTAGAAAAGTCATGTAACTGATAAGCACTTCTAAAAGCCCAACTTGAACTCCTGGTCTAAAGGTGATAGCAATAATGCTTAGCATTCAAAGACTGCCTGTAGCTGAACAATGAAAGCAATACCAGATCAGCTCAAACCAGAATGTATCTGATTTAAGGTAAAGGACAGGAAACAGCTGTCTATGTTGTTAAGATTTCTCTTTTGTGGGCAATAGTGTAATAAGTGTTAAGTCAAGTGAATTAATTAGAGTAACTATTCTTTTGGAGTTGTATATTCAAACACCTCTGGCAAATTCTGACACCACTATTAATGGAAATAGTCATGAATCAGCCAGGGAAGAGCTATTTCTAACCTTGTACTGTCACTATGTCTGCTATTTTCATTCAGTAAATATTGCAAATTTTTCTGATCATTAATTAATTATTTTCTTCTTACTTAAAATGTTTTAAAATCCTTCTTTAATGATTTTAAAGAGATCATGAAGTTCTAACTTCCTCAGCTTTGAGTCACTGTTAAGTGCAGGAGGGTCCTAGGAACTGTGAATTTCTTGGTTTCCCATAACTGGCTTCATTGCAGACAGGTAAACTTCCAGTTTAATTTTTTTCCAGTGCATGCTTGGACTAACAAGCCCCAACTAGCTTATCAAATAACAGTATTAAATAACTTATAAATAATGCTTTTGAATAATTTATTTTGTAGTCAGAAAATATCTGCACATGTTAAATTCTGTGCTTGTTTGATTGACAATATTGAATTCAGTAGAGATCTGAGTATTATACTTTTATTACATTTTTCTAGTCCTTTTGTACTTTGTACAGTCCTTAGGTCAGTGGATCGTCATTTGCAGTTGAGACTCTAGATATTCCTATAGTACAAACAATTATTTTGCTGCTGTGCTCTGTAGAACAGAAACACTTCTAGAGGTTTCACTTTCTTGAGAGATTTTTTTCATAATGCAAACAGAAAAAGATACTCTCCAGAAATACAAGTCTTGGAAATGCCCGAACAGTTAAAGACGGGAGTGTGTGTGTTTGCCTAATTACAAGACAGCTGCTTGGATGGAGTATTTCAACCCAAACAGTGAGCTTGTGAAAAGTTTAAGTGACTCAAAATAGGATCTTAAAATGAGAAGTGCTAAACACTGCTAGATCTGCCTGCAACCAGAAAGAAAATTGTGAAACTTCCTCACCAGCTTTACATCATGGAATTCCACCAGAACTGCTTTTAAAAATTGCTTCCAGCAAATTTGACTTCCTGCTGTTGCTGAGTGCTTTCCTAGAAGCTGTGATGTCTCAGGTCTGCACTGCACACCTTCCCCCCCTTCAGCAGCTTCATTTCAGGAGGCAGCACCTCTCATCTTGGTCGAGGTTGGAGGAAGGAAAAGGGAGGCACAGGGAAAAGTGGCACCTTTTGTCTTGGCTTCCTGCCCACATTCTTGGCCTCCTCCCCAGTATCATGGGATGTATCTCTGGCAGTATATTCCTGAATGTGATGTTTGTCTAACGTGTGAAAATGTTTTTATGGTAAAGAAACTTAATTTTCTGTTACGATGTGTAATTTGACAGCATGAACGTGTAATTAGAATCACAAATACAACTGAGATTCTACAGATATAAGTAGATTAAAGAATACTGTATATACATTCAAAGTATGTAAGTAGGAAGTTAAAACTAGATAATGTAAACAGCCAAAACAGGCATTGGAAAATGTGCATAACTTGAAATAATTGTGCGTATGTCGTTGCTTGAGCCCTGAAATACATCTGCTTTGAGTGCATGTTCCTGCTGTTCCAACCAGTGCAAAGGAATTCAAGGCTGTCTTAAATCAACCTCACAATGAAAATGAGGGGCAACAATTATTACACAGCTCCAGTTTAACCCAGCAAGGCAATTTTAAGGACTTACACATTTGGCTTTAATTCTGTTGAAGACTTTGTCAATAGTGTGTGCTTGAAAATAATATTCTGAAAAGAAAGAATGGTTAAAAGAAGTCAATCTGCATGGAGACTGGGATACAGAATACTCAATCCATGAGAGTGTTTAAGGGGGAAAAAAAGGATTAGTGTATTTTTGTAGAGCTACAGAAATGGAAGAAGTAGATGCTGGAGGATGTGTACTGAATTGAATATATTGATTTCTTTTCTGTTACCGCTAATAACTTTGATTTAGGAAAATAGAGTTACATAGTGTATAATAAAATTCAAGTACACATAACTCAGAGGTGATTTTCAGTTCTGTGCAACTAGCTGGTTTAAACCCAAGTCATTGAGGTGAGAGCTGACTTTCTTCCTATGCTTAACTGCCACTGCAACTTTGTTATTGTTTCTGATATTTTAGCATAGCCTTTAATAATGGGCCCATTATTTAGGAACCAAATTTTGTACTGTTATACGTTCTTGACAAGTCCTGTGAAAGTAAGCAGGACCCTAATAAAAGACAGTGATATTATAATATTGTAAACGAAGGCCCTAGTAGTTTTAGCTTTTTGAAAATTCATTGCAAGTTTGCTTGCCCAGAATACTTGCAGGTACAATAAAAAAGTCATCATAATTACAGGCAAATTTATGTTGCTATGTTAGTTCAGCTATTTGTCCTCACTGAGAAAGGGTCTAGTATCTCTGTTCTGGGAAAGATTGTGGTTCTTCAGGTGACACGTCCCTGACACTGAAGTACGGAATTGGATTAAGTTTCCAATAGTGCTGTGGGGCCATTCCTTTGGGTGAATTATGATGGCGCTTCACTGTTTTACGAATCACTTGATGAGTCTCTTGATGTCATATGAGGTTGCTTTTCATTTGTGGTCTCGTAGGCAAAATGGCCATGGATAAGCAAGACATGAAGTAAATTCTTCATAAATACAACTCAAACCACGAGTCTGAGCCTGTGTTTGGAGACCAACTATTTTTAAGCAACAGCAGAATCCTTATCTGCTTCTCATCTTTTATCACTTATCAACAAAAAAATTTAAATGAACAGTTTATGCACATAGAATCATAAAATGTTAAGGGTTGGAATGGACCTTAAAGATCATCTAGACCCACTCTCCCTGCCATGGGCAGGGACACCTCCCACTAGACCAAGCTGCTCAAGGCCTTTTCCAGCCTGGCTTTGAACACTGCCAGCTTTGAGGCATCCACAGCCTTCCTGGGAAGCCTGTTCCAGTGTCTTACCACCCTCACAGTAAAGAACTTCTTCCTAGTTTCTAACCTAAATTTCTCTTCTTTCAATTTGTACCCATTACTCTGTGTCCTATCACTGTAGTTCCTGACAAAGAGTCACTCTCCAGCTTACCTGTAGGCTCCCTTCAGATACTGGAAGGTTGTGATGATGTCTCCACACTATCATGTCCAGGCTGAAAAACCCCAGCTTTCCCAGTCTGTCTTCCTAGGGAAGGTGCTCCAGTGCTCTTATCAACTTCATGGCCCTCCTCTGGACTTGCTCCAACAGTTCCATGTCCTTATGCTGGGGGCACCAGAGCTGGATGCAGCACTACAGGTGGGTGCTCTCACAAGAGCAGAGTAGAGGGGCAAAATCACCTCTTTTGACCAGCTGGCCAAACTCCTTTGATTGCAGCCCAGGATTCCCTTGGCTTTCTGGGCTGTGAGAGCACACTGCTGACTCATGTTGAGTTTTTCATCAACCATCACCCCAAGGCCTTCTCTACAGGGCTGCTCTAAGCCACTTCCCTGCCCAGCCTGTGGGTGTGTCTGCGATTGCCGTGACTGGGTGTAGGACCTTGGACTTGGCTTTGTTGAACTTCATGAGGTTTGCATCGGCCCATTCCCCAGCCTGTCCAGGTCCCTCTGGATGGCATCCCTTCCCTCCAACATGTCTAACACACCACCCAGCCTGGTGTCATCAGTGAACTTGCTGAGGGTGCACTCCATCCCACTGTCCCTGTCACCAGCAAAGATGTTGAACAGTATCAGCCCCAGTACTGACCCTGTGGGACACCACTGGTCACTGGTCTCTGCTTGTACAATGATACATAGACCACAACTCTGCATGCTGCTATCCAGCCAGTTCGTTATCCACTGAGTGGTCCATCCATCAAATCCATGTCTTTCCAATTTAGAGACAAGAATGTCATGCAGGATAGTGTCAAGCACTTTGCATGAGTCCAGGTACACAATGTTGGTTGCTCTGCCCTGCAAAACAAACAAGTGTAAAACAATTGGGTCTGAGAGAGTTATACAAAGTTTTTGGTTTGTTCATACTTTTCCCCCAGCAAATTTTACTACTGTTTAACAGATTATCTGACTTGGTGTATAGAAAACAGGAAGAAAAAGACAGACTTAATACAGCCAGTCTGTTATAAGTCTTGCAAATGATGTGTTCTTAACCAATATATTTTAAGAATATTCTCAACATATGTGTATAAACATAACACTGTAAATTGATACCCTTTCAGTCTGAAGGCTGAAACTAATTACAGTCTTATACAACTTAAACATATATATTTTTATTCCTTTCTGTCAATAAGCTATCTTCTGGATAGTATAAATTTTGGCTAAAAAGGAAGTCAAACAGAAGGTACATACTGTGAAGGGACACTGGGTTCAGTTTAACTGTGAAGGGGTTAGTAATTTCCAAACTTTCAGACAAACTGTGAAGGAAATGCAATTGTCATCACATTCTCATAATGATTGTCATTGTTGATTTAAGTGTATTCCAGTTAAATCCAAACTTTCAAACTTGCTTTGTGTATGTAAAGTATACTTAATAGAAAATGATGCATTAATGCAAGGACTTCTGCCTCTGCCTTCTGACAGGCAGAGATCCAGAAACAATTTTCTACTCTACTGAATTTTTTTTTATGATAATGTTTCTAATGGACTTTATTAGTTGATGTGTCAGCAGAAATTTCTGTCAGTGTTTATTTCTATGAAAATCCAGATTTCATGCTTGGAAGCACATAAAATATTCCTCTGTATGCAGCTTAGAAAAATGGCTAGGATTGTACTGATAGAATTTCTGGATTGTTTTCTCCATTGAATTGTACATATAGATCAAAGAAGTTTGACTCTTGGAAGAGCTTAATTCAACTCTGATGTTCTTTAGGTTTCTGCTGTATCTTAGGTGAGATACTTTGCCTCTTTGTGACTCTCTACCTTCTTAGGCAGTTATAAGAGTTACATGATTTTGATATCACATCGGAGAGTTGATTTGGTCCAGGAGAAAATCTGGGCAGGTTAGTGCAATGGTTTCTTCACACATCTTTTTTTCTGCAGGGGTGACAGTAAAGTCAAGGAAAGAATGCAGGTGGAGCAGCACAGTGTGTGAAGCTACACTGTGTGCAGTCCTGGTGTGGAGTCATGGGGTCCCCAGGGCACTCTCTGGTGCTCTTGGGTCCTCTGAGTGTTGGTGAGGTGGTCCCTAATCTTGGTGTAGGGTCACGAGTTTCTCACCTCTCACTTTTTTACTCTGGTTTCCTGCATTATTAATATATCCTTAGTTACAGGACTGGGCAGGAAATACCACATTGGTAATGACTCCTTTCAGATCTTGATCATTTCTGATTTGCAGTTGCTGCTCTTGCTGCTCACAATCTGCTAGTTCCAGATATTTCTGGAACGTTTTGATGATCATCAGTCTGTTTGCATATTTTGGCTACCTGTTTTCTTTAGCACACAAAACCAATTCTGTTCTTCAGGACAGGTGGCTGACTATATTTCATCTGCTTTTGCAACTGTGAAGAGCTGTTTAACATTTGCTGGCTTATGCTAACAGCTATCCTGTCTGGACATAAATCATGCTAATTGCTACGGAGAGTGAAGATAAACTAAGTTCTGTATTTTTCTTGCCCCAACTTTCTTGGTCATAATGTATGTTCAGGGAGCTTTCCATTCTTCAGTGTTATTTGTAGGGATGCCTTAGACTCTCAAAATATTGTAAAGAGTTTATGAAGCAAAAAGATCAAAATAATGGATGATAAAAATTCATGTGGATAAACTTAAAATGATGCACACGTGGAGAAGAAGAGTTATACGACATCCCAACTTCACACAGACATCTGATTTGGGATTTGCTACTTTTTATGGGGCTTGGGCTAAGTGCACAAGCGCATATCAAAAGGAGTGACAAGACGAGAACCTACAGTTCCTCTTAGGAGTAGAACGCTCTTCAAGAAAACACTCAGGAAATTTTTGAATGTCGTGCTCATCTTTGGCTGGGGGATGTGGATCCAGACATTTAAAAAAAGCAGATGTCCTTACCACAGTAGTTCCCTACTTCAGTGTGCAGTGGACAAGTCAGGAGATGTTGTGCTCATCTGCCAAGTCCTTATTTAAGGGGTACAGCCATGGAAAGAACCACCCAGTGATTGCTGTCTTGGTTCCCTCGTGCAGCCCTACTTGCCAGACTTTGTGTCTCTGAAGATCTGGAGGTACATTGCAGAGTGTTGTGTGGGGCTTGGAAGTATGCATTCTGCTGTCTGGCTCTAATAAAAGAGAGGCAAAGAGGATCTGTGCAATTCGGTATGATATATATAAGTAAGCTCCTTAACGGTAGGAATTAGTGAGGAAGTAGATTAGTCCTGAGATTACACCAGTACCAGAACTGTCTATCTTCCTTCAGGTTCAGAGCCATGGGAGACATTAAGAGTAGTCAGCATGAATCAGACTGCAATTTAAATTTAAAGTAGTGGTAATAAAGAGTCTATTTTGGCAAGAACCTTAGTGGATTATTTGCCTCAGACTCACAGGGAGTCTGTGGCCTTGCTATTTCTGTTCTTTGTAATGAACATGTGTCCTCAGGTGTTTCTGCCACTGACCTCATCCCTTGCATTACAAACTTCTTTTTCCTCTGATTATTGTTGGGAAGAATTACTTAGTCATAGTGTGGTTGGGGTTTGACTCTGGCCAGCAGCTAAGCTTTCACCCACTTGCTTGGCAACCCATTACAAAAGAAAGGGGGAGGAAATTGGGCAGGCAAAAGTGAGGAAAGAGCCTCTAGTGAGTCAAGAAAAAGACAATAGGTAAAAGGGAAAAAAAGTAACAAATGATGCAAAAGCACTTCACCACCATCAGACTGATGCCCAGCCAGTCCCCAAGCAACAGCTACTTTGGAGAAACTTCCCCCAGTTTATATGCTAAGCATGACAGTGTAGGGTATGGAGCATCCCTTTGGTCTGTTGGGGTCAGCTGTCCTGGCTGTGTCCCCTCCCTACCTTGCTGACGGGCAGAGTGAGAAATAGAGAAGGCTCAGTGATGTGCAAGCACTGTTCAGCAGTAGCTGAAACCCTTTTTTAATCACAGTATTATCATATGAGCTTCTGTAAAGAAAATTAACTCCATCCTATGATGTCACTTTATTTTTAAATTCACCCCGAGTCAAAAAAGGACCAATTGATGAAAAAATACCTCAGAAAGAGATCCTTCATACTATGTCAGTATCACCTCCTCCTAAGGTGGCTATGTAATACAAAATTTTAAGAATTCACTGTGAGAACTGTTTCTGGCTTTTGTTTGTAGATGTGCATTTCACTCTCTATGCTTGAGGATATTGGCATTGTCACTGAAGTAAAAAACCCCTGTTCCCTCAGTAACAGCAGCAAACAATATTCTCTCATTAGATTCCATGAATGAAACAAATTTGCTTGATTTATGAATAGATTTTTCAGCAGAACTGAAATAAATTTTTTGTAAATCCTCATGCTGAGGTCTCTAAAATATTGAGAGGAGTACGAATTTTTATGTGGGTTTCTCTATGTGATTGTATTATCAACTCCCACAGAAATATTTTCCTAAGAATTTTAGGAGGTTGCTGAGTTCTCAGATGATGCACTTTAGCTGGTTAGGGAAAATCCTTGCAGATTAGGATGGTAGTTTCAGTAGCAATGAATCAGGAAGAAGCAGCATGTGGTTTATCTGTTCTGATTAATCACTTATTCAGTTGCTATAATATATGGACAGAGAAGGGGACCAGGGGCAGCTCTGGCTTTGTGGTTTGGGTCTGATCTTTAAATCCTTGTGCACTGGTCAGCTGTGGTTCTGCCTTCAGTTTGAGAGAAGAAAAACAAGGGATGTACAACTAGACCATCTTTCTCTTGCCTTTTTTTCAAGGTCCTTTGGGCCAAATGCTGTACCTTTTTTCTCACTAGCACTTCTTGTAGCCTTTTTCTGATAAGCACCTCTTCTGAATTATCCTGCTAAGATAATTGGGAATGTATTAGAATTTTTGTTTAGTTTTAAGGAGGCAGGCTGTATAAGTAATTCAAAGTACTTGAAATTGTAAGCATTATAGCAAAAAGCAAAACTACCTTCTTTTATGACGTATTTCTTGAACAATACGATTCTTAGCAGGATCATATTGAACTTAAAGGTTGAGAAGCACTGCAGATGACTTAAGCACCAGGCAAGACTTCAGGCTTCCAGTGTGCTGACACTGGTTAATGTAGATAGTGCTGAGAAAATATCTGATACAGCCTGTGGAGACCTCAGGCTATTGTGTACATAAGACCCTTCATTCTGCATCCTCTTTGGAGAGCAGGGAAATAGAGATATTTTAATCAAGACTCAGAGTAGAAGTAGAGAGTTCCTGAGGAAGAAACTTTTTTGTCTTGAGCTATAGTCTTTGGAATGTTTCAGGAAATGCCTTTTTGAGTCAGGCATCTGTGGAAGAGAAGGAAATTTAAGGTATTTCATATTTATGTATCAGACTTTAGAGTAGGCTAAGTCAAGGAAAATATTGGAGGAAGTTTTCCAGTATAGCTTATCTACTGTCAGGTTTTAGAATATAGTTGTCTTTATCTTTTACTGTGATAGTGGGGACTTTTTATATCTTCTACCACACTTCTGCAAATACAGGAAGAAAAAAAAAGAAATTTTATGATTTAATGAACCTGAAGCTCAACTTGGCCTAAATTTTAAACCAGAGAATTCTTTTTCACACCCTTAGAGGCTCTAAATACTTATACAGTATGGTTGAAACAGTTGAGTGCAACAAGCTGAAGTCACAAAAGAAAACAAGAGCCAAGCTCATCTCCTTTAGTGAGCAGGGAGCTGGATGAGTCTATGGACAAAGAACAATCCCAGAAAGAAAACAGAGCCCTTGCTCTTTGGAAAGCCCTCATGATGGGTTAGTTAGAGTAAGACGAGTACTGACTTGATCCCACATATCCCTGATCCCTAACTGAGCCTAAGCCTTTCCAAAGGTCTTTAAGATATCATGTCTCCTTTAATTAATCTGTTTTCCTGCCTTAGTAATTTCAACATATCCTTTAAGATGTTGTGATAACTACTTAGGCAATCAGAAGACATTTTCGCCTTCAAGGTATTTGCCTGGTTCTGGGAGTTTTTCTTATCTTACTGTTGACTTGATATTATCAACCTGTTTTTAAGAATATTTACCCAGACACAGATTGTGCCAGCCTTGTCAGCTAAGACAGGGCAGTAACAGAAATCTGCAGTTTCAAAGGGTTTGCATGCAGCAGAAGGGAGGGCCCATATTTACAGATTGTGTACCCTGTTTCACTGTCACAAGCTGAAGGATTCAGATTAATTGCAGAAAAATTCAATGCAGCACTTATAGGTATTATGTAGTATTAGTAGGTATGTGTCCTGCTGTCTAGAGGCAATGCTATCTCAGCCTTCAGTCACCTTTGTAGTTTGAGATTACTGAAGGAATAATAGGTCACCTTTCTGCTGGAACTGATTCCTTGCATATCTAAATTCTAAGCAGTGCCAATTTTTACTTCTTCCAGTTGGAATTTTATTCCAAAAATCTAATGTAAACATATTTGTTAGTCTGTCAGTCATATGTGATAATATTTGAATTGACTTTACATTATGTAATAGTGAGAATTACTATTTTAGGTATCTTTTTCTCATCCATATCTGCACCTAATATGAACTGTGATATACATAATAATTTGCAAGAAGGACCAGGCCTACTGCATTCTGTGCCATTCTAACTCATCATTTACACCCACTGAATTTTTAGCTTTTCAGAATGACTCATGAACATCATGAAACCTTGTGGGTTTCACGTTCATAGACACAATGCCAAATATATATATATATATATATATATAAAAATATTTTTTTTCTTCTCAATTGTTAGAAGGTAGTATGTTGGAGCTGTTAACAACTGTAGGCTTTCAAATAGCAACTGTTGTTTGTATATGCAGGAAGAAATAGAGGTTCCCTATGGAAATTGTGCAATTATTATGTAGAACATAGAAGTAATTTATGGATTTATTTTTTAATTAAAAACAGGTAGAAACAGCATAAACATTAACACTTCTGACATCATTATATTAATTACTGCAATATCATAAACAGTAAATTAAAGTGTAGGAATAATTTTAGGTTAATAAAAAAGAAAAAAGTAAATTATTTTTATTTTACAGTAAGTCCTCAAGTTTTTGACACCATAGAAAAAAGGTAAGGGCCATTGTAATAGGAACAACAGAAATATTAAATGGTAGCCATACAGTAATCTCTATAAAGCATGTCTGACGTAGAGGAAAGGCAGCAAAAAGTATTTCTTGATGCATAATTGCATATTGGATTATTTTAAGTGATTGATTCTTATCCAAGGCTACTTCAGTATCATTCGTGGTTTTCCAGATGAGCTCAGTAACATGCCAGATTTGATTACTGTGTAGTAAGACAGCATGACTTACACATTTATAATGAATGCACCCATGGATTAATGGTTCATTGTAGAGGAAGAACTCACTGCCGAGTACATCTTTCTTACTGCAGCATCTTTTTATTAAAGAAACATATTTGGATTTTCTGATTTCAGTGATTTGATGCAGTTGCCAGTGTAGTTACTGATTTGGCTTTTACCATAGATTTTTAGACATTGTGGAGTTGGTTGTTTTGTTTGACTTTTTTTAACCAATATGCACTTTCTACCCATGAAAGGGTGATATAACAGACTATATAAACAGCATTAACAAAGTGACTTTTAAAGGAATTTCAATCTAATACTTAAAAATGAAAGTCTGCCTCTTTAAGCAACATTCCCATCTTCTTTAAGCATTGATGGTGTGGCTTCTTCAATTCTAGATATTTTTCTGTGTGTGTGAATGAAGCTTTTTTATTTCTGGTGGAGGAGAGTAAGATCAGTGAATGGCAGATGTAACTACCCCATCTGAGGAAGAGCAGAAAGAATGGCAATGTGTAATTAGAGAATTATGCCACCAAACTGCCTTTACCAATGACATTTTCATGGCTATACCTTCTTAGTTCCCTATTTAGTAAATCTCTGCCCATAACCTATGCAAAAGTGTACACGCAAAATTAAAATTTAAAGTGAAAACACAGCATCTGACATTGCCATTTTCATATGCATTTTAAAATCCTATAAATATTTTGTTTTATCTAAGGATTTATTTATGGTGTACAGTTTACCTCTGTGCCTGAGTTCAGCCTGAGCAGACTTCTGCAATTTAACCTTGGAACTACCTATGTTGGCATTACCTCAGATAAGGCATGAAATCCTCCTACAAGGAAGGGTGTCTGCCATCCACTGCCATCCTAAGGGTCACAGAAGGAATGTGGTCTTGCCATCTTTTATTTTTGAGTTCTGAATGTCGTGTTATTACCATTGCCAACATCTGTGTGATGTAGTAATAAAAATTTGGATCACAGAAGTACAAACTGATGGTCCTCTGAGACCATCAAGTCCAACCATTAACTAGCAGTGTGAGTCCACCACTAAACCATGTACTTAAGCACCTACATGTGTTTTAAAAACTTCCACGTGTGGTGATTTCACCAGTTCCCTGGGCAGCCTGTTTCAATTCTTGACAACCCTTTTGGTGGAGTTTTTTCTAATATCGTCTAAACCTCTCCTGGCACAGCTTGAGGCTGTTTCCTCTTGTTGTATCACATGCTACTTGTGGGAAGAGACCAGCCCTAACCTCCTTTCAGGGAGTTGCAGAGAGTGGTAAGGTCTCAGCTGAGCCTCCTTTTCTCCAGGCTAAACAGCCCCAGCTCCCTCAGCTCCTCTGGACTCACTCCAGCACTTCAATGTCCTTGTAGTGAGGTGCCCAGAGCTGGTCACAGGACTCAAGGTGTGACCTCACCAGTGCCGAGTACAGGGGGACAATCCCTGCCCTGGTCCTGCTGGCCGCACTATTACTGATACAGGCCAGGATGCCATTGGCCTTCTGGCCTGTATCAGTAGGGCTACACTGTGTCAGTAGGGCTCACGCTGGCTCATATTCTGACGGCTGCCAGGTCCGTTCCTGCTCGGCAGTTTCCTACTGCTTTTCCTCCTCACACCTCCCCTGCTCCAGCGCGGGGCCCTCCCAGGCTCCGCAGGGAAACACAGGTCCCGCCGGTGTCCCTCCCGGGCCGCAGGGCCATCCCTGCCGGGCCTCTCCTCCCTCCCTCCGTCCCTGCTCCGCTCTCCCCTCAGGCTCGCAGGGCTGTTTCCCGCACGGTTCCCCTGGCTCAGCCCCGGCTGCCGGGCAGCGTTTTGCCCTCCCTTGGCCAGGCTTTCCCCAGGCTGAGGGTCTCAGCCTGCCCTGCCATGGGGCCGGGCGGGGCAGCCCCGGCCTCATCCCTGTGCGACACCCGGACACTGCGCCCAGGTGGGGAGAGAACCGCCCTGTTTGGATTTGTAGGGCTGTTGGGCTTTTTCATTAAATTGAGATAAATTTTTTAGATGCTCTTAGAAGGACAGGAGAAAAAAAAAATTAAAAGGGTCAAACTCTAGTCAGAATTTTGCCAGTGCTTTGGAATATGGGAATCCATGAATTATTTATGTCTGACTTCCCAGTGTGCTCCCAGAAGGCTGGTAGTATTTTCCCTGTTCATCTGTCTGTGATCATCTAAGAATTTAATTTGGTTCTCTCAGGAGTGTGTATATGCTCTGACTTACAGAATCTCATCTGTGTTTTTGTGACACAGATAGGAAATAGTGTTGCTGTTGTAGAAATTAAATGTAGCTGATTTACTTCTAGTAGTTTCTCAGCTATGGTGTACTCTGTTAAGCTGCTTAGCTTTTCTTTTTCTTCTTGTACTTGCTCGAATTTTTCCTTTGTTTTTGGTGCTAAGTTCCCAGGAGTGTGGGTACAAAGGCTATCAGCCAACTTATTTTGTGATGAAAAATGAAAGGAACTGGGGTGGCTTTTTTAGGGAAGGGAAGCCAGAGAAGAATGAAAGATATCATTGTCATCATCATTATGTGCGAAAATGCTTTTTTGAAGACAACTGATGGAATTACTACATGTTTTGTGTCCATGCTGAACAGAGTAGGAAACAAGGAGCTTAAGTATATTATGTTAAACAGTAAAGCACGTTTTCTATTGATAAGGCCAGTGGAGCTTAGAGCAGAGGGAGGTGGCTAAGAGAGGCTGCAGTGAGAGAGGCTGTGCAGGACTGGTTCTGTGTGTTAAATATGTGCAATGACAGGAAAAACTCTGCGTTGTGTAGAGATCTGGTAGTGGGCTAGGGGCACAGAGGTTCATTTCAACCATATTTTTTGTAATTCTACGGTACTAGCAGTTTTAAGTCCCATTGTAACCTGAGAATGTCCAATTTCTTATGCTGAAGACTGAGCTAAATTAAAAGTTAGTATCTTAACAGGTGTGCAAATGTGAGCCCTTGCTAGGTTGGTGTTTGCTGTTGAAACACTGATTCATGTTGCTGAATCATGTGCATTTTTAGTATAGTGGGCGCCTCTGTGGCTCATGAAAACTCATTCTGTGTTTCCTTTCTATGTGGTATTTCCCATACAAATTTAAGTAATAAAGAAAACCTGTTAGAGTCTAATGTTACCAGTTCAGCTGGATAGTACAGAGCTGTGGATTCAGGGATAGTGGCCTACTAAGTGCCATTGGCTGCAATCATTCCCCTTGAATAACCATAGTACTAAACAGAACTGAAGAGATAGATGTTTGAAATTACATTCTCTGTCCAGAAGAAATACTGGACAGAGAATAGGAGCACAAAATATTCCTTTTAGTGTCAAAGACATTTATTTTCATTTCTCTGTTTCTAGATGAAGAGGACATGTGCAGCATGCCTTTTTTAACCTTCCCCCCCTCCCCCCTTTTAAGATCTATACTTAATTAAAAAGCCCAAACAAATTACAGACACATGTAGTGGTTGCAGAATGTTAGCTACTGGCCAGATATTGAGCCAATTTGAAGTAAGAACAGTTTATGACAGCAGTTGTTTGTGTAATCAGATTTTTTTTCCCCCATGTAAACTGATACTTGCAAATGTTGATTCCTAAAGCAGATACTGAAGTGTTCTTTGGTGGAAACAAAGAGTTTAAAAACACAGCCTAAAAATTAAAATTTACTGAAGTTGAATATAGTCCTAAAAGAAGTTAACAACAGCAGCAGGCACTTGCTGCCTGTGTCTCATGGATGTAATTGTTTTGAACTCACATAAACTGTTGCTGTACCAGTAGCATCTTTTTGATCACAGTGCAGCTTCCCCGTTGGCCACTCAGCCTTGCAGTCCCTCTTAAATACACTTTAAATATTCTGGAGCATTTGTGCTGGGGCAAGCATTTTGTGTAGTTCTGGACTCCCTGTCTCGTTTTCTTTGCTGGGTTTTACCTCCTCGGGCGAGTATTTATGAACCAGCCGATTCAGCAGAGCCTCCCCGCCGAGGGGTCAGGCAGCCCTGGGGGAGCGTGGGGATGAGCTGAGCAGACAAAGGGGTTTTTTCCAGAAAGCTTCCTCACCACTGCAGGGAAACCAGGATGCAGCAGGGAGCTCCTCTCAGCCAGTGTGCCTGAAAACATTTCACCAGGCGCCTCATTCACAGCTCTGGTGTTTCTTCCCACCCCAGCGCACTCCTGGGATGCAGCTCTTTGAGCTTTATGCTGTTGTAGTTCCACGTGTCTCCCTGGTGAGCTGCTCCGAGCACCAAGCACGGCTTCCCACCACCTAGAGAGAGTGTATGCAAGGGTGGTGGGACTGCTGCCCCTGTCCTTACTCATGTTCCTGGATCCCGTGGTCTTTTGCAGACTTCACAGGCTACGCAGCTGATAGCAAGGAGTGTTGCATTACAGTGATTTCTGCAAATATCACTGTATTAACTATTAGGCTACAAAGTCAATTATTAGGCCAGTTTTGTTTTCAGGTAAATAGCCACACCAAAAATTACTTTTATTTCTATTGTGATACTGTGATTATTAATTTCCTGAGAAAGTAAAATAACTAGATTGTTTGAAAGCAAGGTAACAGAATAAGCATTCACATGTGTGTGCCTACATGTCTTTTCTTTATGTCTTTTCTTTCTTTTTCATGTACTTTACAAGCCAGTAGCAAGTTTAAGTGTATGTCACAAACTAGTTAACTTCTTGTAACAGAAGCCAGCTCTTTTGTTTAACAAACCAAGGCAATGTAATTCAAAAAGTCCATGTAGATTGAGGTACTGGAATTGCATAGAAATTATGTACGGTCTGCTTGTACTTGTGATAGAAGAAGGCAGGTATATCTTCAAGTTTTTATGGCTTAATTTCAAATGTTGTTTTTGTCTGGAGCAAGGATATTACCAGAACCAAGGATTTGGTATTTACCATTTTTGGTAAGATTTGCTTACAAAAAGTAAGCTGTATGAAAATATGTATCTTCTTTAATTAAAATTATATATAATCACATTCTTCAATATATAAACTAATTTAGCCTGAAATTTTGGGAGATTTTTCTTCTAACAAATAACTGGCTTTTTTCTAAAAAATCTGTGTTTTCATGTTTTTGTCTTGCATATGTATGCTAGTGTCTTGAGTTTTAGAAAGCTTTTGAAAAATGCTACCCAGCTGGGCTAACTGTATGTTCTTGGGCAGCACTGTGGCTTCAGAGACAAAGCTTTATGGAAGGTCATCTTCTTTTAGAGCTCTAATTTCCAGACTGATGTGGGCATTCTTAGTCTCAGTATTGAATTTTATATTTGCTTTTATCAGCTACCCTTTCCTACTGCTTTCAGTCTTCTCACTTCTTCCATAAAAGCTCTATTATCATGTATTTTAGCAGAATAGAGCCAAGGCAGGAGTTTTGCTTCTGATGCGAGTGGTGAGTGCTCTGAATATCCCTACTGCTCTTTAGGAGGCCCATCCAGCTGGCAGCCAGTGGGTCACTTCTCTTCCACAGAATAATTCTGGCCAACTCCTACAAGAACATGATTTTATCCTAATGTGCCTGCACATAACTATGCAAGCTGCCTCTCTGCTCCTTTACTTCTGGAATGTGGAACAACATGTCTGCCTCTAGAGATGTGCCAGATACTGCACTATAGCTTAGCCTTCGGAAAGATAAATCATTCCACAGTCACACCACCATTTTGCCTTCTAAAAAGAAATGCTAGAAATGCCTTCAAGTGCTAAGATTCCTTTTTTTTTTTTTTTTTTTTTGGTTAGAGGTCTCAGAAATGGCTTAAGAACTGGTGTGTTATTTTTCTCAAAAATACTCTGATAAAATGTTGTCAAAATCACCGTCTAGACTAGAAGAAAGTGTATGTAAGTTACCTAGGCTTAAAATATAGTACATGTTAAATAATCATGTGTGTTAGCAAGTCAGGACTAAATGGTTTATATTTTTCTCAAGTATCATTTGTTGTTTTTCTGTTTGCAAAGTGTTTCATGATTCATTACTTTCATGATACTATAATTTTATGCTGTTTGCTGCCTCTGGAATAGTATACAAAAATCACATCTATAAATTATTTGAATTCTCTCCAAATGTACTGATGGTGAACATTTCAGAGTAAGACTGGAAATAATTTAATTTTTTTTATTAATTCAGAAATAATTTTAGTTTCAAATGTGATATGTTCTATATTACAGAACAGAAGCACATTCTACAATTTTTACCTTAAATGAGTGTTACTATTCTTATATGTATATGATTTCTGATATTTATCAGGTTTATAATAACAAATTAATTGTTTTATTTTTCCATAAACTGCAGAAACTATGCCTGTTCCAGACCAGCCCTCGTCTTCTGACAAGACAAGTTCCCTTAGTCCTGTGTTGAACACATCCAATGGCGATGGCTCTGAAACTGAGACAACCTCTGCCATTCTAGCTTCAGTCAAAGAACAGGTAGGCAAGTGATGCATCTGTGGGATAGAAATAAATAGTGGGATTTACTGTTTTTTTTTTTTACAAATGTTTCATAGCTAGCGTCTGAATAATTTAGTTCACAAATGCATATTGAACAGAATGTTAACTATTTCTTCATGTTGTAGTATACTTCTGTAAGCTTTCCTACAGTAAATTTAATGTAATTTCATTTAATTGCTTGTTTTATTCTCCATGTTCACTCTTTACTGTGGATGGTGGTTTTCAGATATCTCTCCTTTTCTTGTTGGCAGTCTGCATGTGGTGTTACAGTACACTGGCATTTCATGTAAGAGTTATAGACAAGTGAATTGTGGAGAAGATGTGTTATTGTAGAATTTTTAAAGTATTTGTAAGAGTCATAGGTTTTTGAAATTTATATTCATGTTTTCAGGGGCTTTTGTGTGTAAAACTTGATGTGAGATTATTTCAGGGCAAAACGGGGTACAGGTAGAGGCATTCGGTTTTGGATGATTAAATCCAAAAGTATTAGAAATTTTCACAGAAAGTGTCTTCAGTGTGATGGTCTGTTTGATGCCAGTGAGATGGGTTTGGACATTTGAATGTAAATTTTTGTGGGCTGAATGTCAGGGATTCTGCTTTTAATGCTTTTTGTACATTAGGAGATGGTTAGTATTTCAGTTCATGCAAACAACTGGTCTCTGTCGCTACCTCATTTGGTTCAACAGCATCAACAGGAATTCCAAGGAGAGACATTAAAGACAGATGCTTTTAGGCAGCTTTCTCCTTGGCAAAGGTGTCTAAATTGGTTCTCCCATTTAAAGTAGTGATCTTTCCCTTCCAGAGACATTCACTGCTTCTTGATTTAAATTAATGCATGAATTCAGCTTATGATATCTGCCAGCACTGGAGTAATAGCTGTTGAGTTTTAGAGATTTTATAAAAATTATGACATCGTTCTTCATTGGGTTTTTTGCTATATGCCAGTTCTCTCTTTTGGATGTTAAAGGTTAGTCATATTTTCTATTCTGAAAAGAGAAGTGTAAGAAAGAAATATAGTAATGTGGAGTTTTGTCTTGAGATTTATGGCACATTGTTGGAATTGAAAATTGCCCGTGATTTAGGTGTTTGTATTCTCTTCCATGTCAATAACATTACTTGGGCACATACCAGTGTTTCAGCCTGTGTCACTGCATTATTTTGTAGGAAAATACCTGCCTTAGGTTTTGATTCTGATGCTGAAAAAATGTACAGGGAAGTTATGTAGATTGAAGATATATCTGCCTGTTAGAATGTGAATCACAGTACCGAACAGTGACAAGAAGTCTCTTGTTGGGTGTTGTGATGGTTGCTGGTTTATACCTGGTTATGTGTTTTACAAACAAACCTCCCACCCCTATTAATCAGTGAATTGAGTTGTAGAGGGAATTGCTGCTGAATCCACTAGACGAGAAGGATTTCAAGCGGTAATATATTAGCAAAGTTATTTCTGATTCCTGTGAACCACAGCAAAAAGGAGCTTGTAATAAAGTAGATCTGCATACACTTATCACCAAGAACAGCCTTGCCAGCTAATTTAAGATAGTGCTGACTAAAAAGATAATGTCTTGAGCTATTCTGGTACAAGGTACCAAAATTTAACAGGAGCTCTGTTAATCAAGCTTGTTTCTTGATAGGTATCTCTAGTCAGACCTGTCTTGAAGCTGGAAGACTGCTCTAACCTCAAAAACAAGCCTAATAATAATAATATTCCAAACCCCAAACCTGCTTTTGAGCTTTTTCATTTCCCCGCAATATTGTGAGTTTTGACACACTTCCATTGTTCAATGCTTTGTTGGAAAAATTCTAGATAATGCTGCAATCCTGTGCTTCAGAGAGATGAAATACATTGCACCGATTCTCCATTATGGGAACAAATGAAGTTAGGTTTCTCACTGTCTGTTCAAATGGATAGCCCCCTGCTTTTTAGAAAAAGGAATGAGTTGCTATACTGTCTGGTAGGCGATTTTGCTCTATGTGTCTTTGACTGTAGTCAAAAATACATCTAGAGTTAAACAGTTATTGAGAAATACTGCTAATATAGAGAAAGATGATTGAATTCATAATTAAGATTTTTTCAACAAATCAAGTATATTAAATTTTCTTCATCTGTGCTCATGCTTAGCTTTAAAATGTTTCCTTGCATTTTTCCTCTTGGGACACTTGGGGTAACTTCATGTGTTACTTCTCATAAAGTAAATAGAACAGTGTCACTGAGTGATGGCAACAGATTAGACTGTGGTATTTATGATGCTGATGGCTGTAAAAGGTGTTTGCAATCTTTGAAGAGCATGGGATACATGAAAGGTGCAGAGAAGTAGTAATGTTACATTTATTTGCTGTACCTAAATATTCTGTGTGAAACTTAAAGGATATAAATTTGAAGTTTTGCTGTGCTTAGTTTGAAAAACACATATCCCTATATCAAAATTGCTCATATTTTGAGGAACAGATTAATTGGGTCTAAAAAGTTTGTTGGGTTGAAAAAATTTGCTTGGTATGTCAGATGTCAAGTGACACAAATGATTGTCATGACTTGATCAGAAGATCTAGCCACATGCTTTTCAAGCTGAGGATATATGTCAAAAGAGGAATAGAAGCCTTTATTTTGTTATTGAGGAGTTAGGTTGATTTTGGGAAATGCAAATGCAGAACTCCTTGCTTTAAAGTATAAGCCATTTCATTTGTGCTTAACTTCTGGACAAGCATACTGATTCACTTCTGAGTTTCAGACTTCAGAGATGCAATTGAGAAGTGGTTGAAATGGAACATGAATCCATTTTTTATCCCTTGCTGATAACTTTCTTAAGGTTGGACGGCATTGCTGGAGGCAAGGTCAGAATCATACCCCATGTGTCTAGGAAACTGTGAGATGCCAGGCAGTGACCTTTGGCTTAGCTGTTTTGGAGCAGTCCTTATGAAGAGGAACAGTAAATAGCTTCTGTGAAAATGAAAACTGTTGTTTAAGGGGGTTTTGTGTTGTTTTTGTTTGTTTGTTTGGGGTTTTGAAGACAGTATCAAGATTTGTAAAGAGAAATCAACCAATAAACACATAAATTCAGTTTCCCATGCTGTATAAAATTTATAAAGGAACTTTTTTTCTTATGATATACTGGCAAACACCTTTGACCCAATGCTTTATGGGTTTTAGAAAACATAAGGCTGTTTCTCTTTCTGCTTTTTTATCTGTTTTTGTATCTGTAAATATGGGAAAAATTCTTCAACAGAAAAGTCAGATATCAGGACTCTGATTTGTGAGGATGTATGCGATAGATGCAACTACTTCTGAAAAAAGTATGATGTGCTTCTGATTGGGAATTTCCACCTGCAAAAGAGACTTCTGAGCCCACTTGTTAAAAAACATCCTGGGAAGGGAGCTATTGATGATGCTCTTTTGAAGGTAGAAATAGCTGCTGGGGAGCCTTTTGAGTAAATATGTAATGAAGCTGATGCTTTTCCTGAAAGTCTCCAGACATATGTGGTTCACAGTATTTTGGTTCTTAGCATACAGAAAACTGCTCCCTTGGAAGCTGAGGAGGATTGTAGTGACCTAGAAGAGGCTTGTTTTGGCAGATTTTATTTTTATAGAAACACTTGGAAAACATGAGATAAATTAATTTCCTAAGAGTAAGATCCATCTTGTAGTATGGACAGCTATTTTCAACTAAGAAATAATGTCATACATATTTTTTATTTTCTTTGTGGCTCTAGATTCCTTTAGTATCCTAGTAGTAGCCTGTTTCAGAGAGCAGCTTTTCCTTTCAGAAAACTTATGGAAAGAACAAGTTGTGCTAGTGTTTAATATTTCTTTTGAATCTTTTTTATACATAAAAATAAATAAATATTTCAAATAAAGACACTTGTTTCCAGTTGCCTGTCTTCATTTCACTCTTTCAAGAAAAGAATTTAGACTCCCACACTGTTTAAATATTGATTAATACGCCCTTTAAATCAGATTGCTGGTTTCAGAGAAAATAGAAGTCTTTGGCTTTTTTGGTGTCGAGTTGCTTTTGGTTTTGCCTTGGGTCTTTTGGGTTGGTTTTTTCTTTTGGCTTTATAAGATTTTTTTTTTTTTTCTAAAGTGACTTTTGTAGGTTTTAAAATTTACTATGTTTTTCCACTAGGAATCTATTTGTTTGTCAAAAAATTACAACTTGAAACTACACTAAAAATCACATACAGGGCAATTATTACTAAGTGTTATTATGCATGTCAGTATTAAATAAGAGTAATATATTCATCTGATTTAAGTAATTTTTTACATTAGGTGTTAATACTCTTTGGAATCAGAGTTATGTATACCATGCTCATCTTACGTATGTACATGTAAGTTAAACTGCAGATAGAAATGGCTGTAGAAGTTTGAACATTTTTTTTCGCTCTGGCAGATTGTTTTCCTTGTGTCTTTATATTATGATTGAAGTTTTAGGAAAGAAGTCACATATCTAGATGGATATTTCAATTTAGACTCTTTTTTTTACGGCCTTAGGTCCAGAAGAGATATGTGAAATCATCTAGTCTGATCAGCAGTTTCATACAGGCATCCACATATTGGGCCCCAGTTCTGGTTACAGAATGACATATTCAATGTTTTCCCTAATATAATGCATGCCATGTTGTGATGTGTGATATTCACAAAAAAACCCAAACATTCTTGCCTTACAGGTACCAGAAATTACTCTAGTAATATCAGGTGTTCAGCAGGTTTTCTAAATAAGTTAAATTATAATGTATTCATCTCTTGCTTCCTCTCAAACAGCAGACTTTGTTTCTGCCTTTAAAAGTTTTAGTGTCTTTATTTCAAACTCATGTTAATTGTATTCAATCAATAGATATTTCTTTCATAAACTCTCTTAAGTAGCATGTCAATATATTCACTTCCGTAGTTATGGAACTCCCTTGCTTCCGGTTGGGTTTTAAAATATTCCAGGGAGATATTCCTCTTCTGTTTTCATTAATATATTGATTTAAGACCAGAACTAGACTTGGCTGTGTGATATACTTAGAATAGCACAAGTCTATACAGTGGATACCATGCTTCCAAGTTGCTGGACAGGGCAACACATTATTGAAATACAAAGCTTTGGAGTACAGCTGCTGGTTCCCAGATACATTTTCAGGTTGATGGGAATTGCTTTTGAGATTAACAATTCCGCTACTGGAAATGGCAAGTCAGGTGGAGAAGTTTTGAAGTGCACCATCACATTGCCTGTTGAAGAAGGAAATCATTTAATATAGTTACCATCCACACTGTTCTGTAAGATTCTCAGGTTCTTGGTTTAGTCTGGGACAGGTTTCATGCCATTCTTTGTGCAGCCATGAGTGTATTCCTGTTGTGCTTCTCAGAAGACAGAAGTTAACAAGACTGGAGACCTAGGCAAGTAATTGTAATTCCTGTTCAGAACCCTGTATCTCTTTAAGTCATGCCAAAGGTGCAGTACCCATAGGAGATGCTTTATGAAGAAAGTAAAAATTGCTTCACTGATAATCCAAAATATTTTTGGGGTAGTTTGAAATGAGCTGGGAGTGGAAAGGTTTCTGTGAAGATTTAGTGTGATAGAAGAGTATTGAAGCAATATATCCTCCCAGCAAAACCATCTTTGAAGAGAGGGAAGAAAATGCTAATTATCAGAATAAAATTAGAGTTAAATATGATACTATTTTGACTTGAAGTCATGTTGAAAAATTAGTGTTTCAAAGCCAAGAATTTCAGAGAAGCTGGATAGAATGCCACTTAGCAACTGCTCAGTCTAATGCTAATTTGAAGCATTAATAAAGGCCATCGCAATGAAAGGCAAACTATCCTTTCTTATCAGGCAGCCAGTATATGAACATACTTTTATAAATCCAAAAGCACTTCTGCCTTAGCTTATTTTTTTACCATTAGTGGAATAATTTTAAATTTATAATAAAGATACCCTATGAAAGTAATAATACTGATCTCAATGCCAACAGAATTAGAATTTTACTATGTTAAGTTTCTAACATTTTAACATATTACATTTATAACTTTTTAAGATCATTGATTCTCTGGTATCATTCATTAGGGCTTTTTAAAACATCAAACATTTTCGCTCCTAAACCTGACATTTTTAACCAGTGTAGTGGAAGAGATTCTTTATTTCACCTCAAAGTCACTTGAAAGGGAGATCTGAGCTTAAAATACTTAGAAGAAGCAAATTGAGTTGTGCCTTTTCCTGTTCTGATGCACCTCCCTCTGTTGTACTGACAAACCTACTTTTGCAGCTGCATGGTGAATGCTGCTGGGGAGCTGAGTGGGTTGAAAATACGAAAAGATGAGATGGCAGATTTGGGTTATAGGAGGTTGAGTGTGTTGCTTTCTTTTTTGGTGAAGGGCAGTTGGATCAGCATGTTGACTTGTTTGCAAGTATTGGGCTTTTTCGCATGGCTGTTGTCCACATACACTTTAGACAATGAGTTTAATCAACTTTCATGTTTGTTTGGAATTATGCAGGAAGTCCAGCATAATATGCCTATATAATTGTATAGAGGAGTGGAAGTTTTAGGTGTGTCTCCCACAGCTCTGCCCCACTTCTTTCTTTAAAAGCAAGTTACAGTCTTTATGAGATTTAGCTGTCTAACCTGTTTTCAGTAATTTTCTCTTTCTGTGCTTGAATTAGGCAATATCCATCAACAGTAATTTTCATTTGCATAGAAGATGCTTGAGGCTTGAGTTCCATGGCTTTCAAAACCACCACACGTCTTCTACAAAGAAAATAAAGTGCTTTTAAAAGACAAAAATGTGAATGCTTCAGTAAGTGATTGCTTTTCTTTCTTCTGTCTTCTCTGGAAGTGAAAAAAACCCACTAAAAAGCACTTTCTAGGTTCCACAGTGACCCATTTCCTTTAAGTTTCAGTACTTTTTAGTACTGTACTTAAAGTACTTTAATTTTCAGTACTTTTCATGCAGCTTGCTCTTAAAACTAAAATTTTTGAAGGGATTTTTGAAGGAGATTTCATTTTTGTAATTATTTTAGCAATTTTTGTTCCTTTTATTTAATTTTGGAAACTTTGCTACTTCTATTGTGTTTCCCCATCTGTTTTTGTGTGTTTTCTCACATGACATTATTTCCCACTCCTGATGCATTTGCTGCTAAATGAAACCATATCTTTCTGTGGGTCATTTAAATCTTCTGTATTTCTAGGTAAAACTACTTTAGGGGTAGCTGAATTCTGTATGTGTTATGTTTTGTTAAAATAAATTACAATTCTGTTTATCCCTATACATGAAAACTAGAACTCAGGAAATGCTAAACTGAGTTTAAACTTAACTCTTGCCCGGAATTAGGTACATTACAACTCAATTCACCTTAACTTAGGCTGTGAGTTACAGAGTTATGATAAAAATAAATCAGTTTAGAATAACACAATAAATTGATTTCAGCATGTGAAGAATGTACTTCTCTTGTTTTCCTCCTCTGAGGTGAAAATGTGTTTATCTCTGAAATTTCTGGTGAATTGTAGTTGCTTATGATGAGAATCTTTCCAGTGTAAAGGGGTAAAAGGCCAGCAAAGGACACTATCCTTTAAAGAAACCAAACCTTTGAAGATTCATAGTAAAGTTCTAGAAAAATTAATTGCTTAATTCATATTTATTTCCCTCAAAGCTTATAGTGCATTTCAGATAGAATATCACTCACTTTGTTTTGGAGGAAGGTTTTACATGTATAACTTTCAACATGTTTAACAGTGGACCCAGACTTTTTGTTGGAGTTCCTTGCTACTCTTTATCAATAAGTTTTCTTTTTCTATGCAAAGAGCAAATCCAAGTCCTGAGGCCCAAATAAATTTTTCTCCTTTTTATTTTTTAGGAGATTACATAATAAATTTATGTTTTAAGGGGTAGATATGAGATGATAGCAGCTTACAGTCTTTTTCTTGTCGAGACCTTGTCATAGTGCAATACTCTTTGACCATGTTCTTTTATATACATGTGGAGGACTCTTTCTTGTATTGTAAATTGTTTAATTAATTTTATGTTACTTGCAGTTACAGGGGATTTTGATTTTAAAGTGACACAACAATGCACTCAAATCACAATTGAATTGGAAATTACAGTTAGTGGAGTACAGCAGTTGCACCTTAGAGTTGATACAATATAAATGGGAATTTAATTATCTAGAACAGCCTCAGCATCATGATGCTGAGCATTGCCCAGTCCCTAGAAAGGAATGTGTTTATTGAAATCAGCTGAAGGCCACAACTCTCTTCAGAAAAGAGTTACTTGCTTCATTAAGAGTTCCATATAATTCACATAAAGATATCCAGCAAGCTCCCCAGTGGAGACCATACTTCTTCCAATAGCATGAGCTGTCCTATGTGCCTGGAGCTCAAGACCAGCAACCCCTGGGGAGTGAGGCAGGTCTCTCCCAGGAGGTGGATCCCAGCTCAGCCCAATTGCCTGGAGTCTGTGCAGTTGCATTTGGAGCTTCATCAGTCACTCATTGTAGGTGGAATCACAGCAGGCAAGGTCACTTGCTGAGGGCATGACTGGGCTCTGGAGAAAAGCATAAAACAATAATCTAAATACCTATTACAGTTATATGAGTAAAAGATACCCTTGATTAGATTTATAGGATATTAATTTATAAGCAGATCTAGTACGTACAGAAGTTACATTATTTTAACCAGAAGCTAAAACTAGCATAACCCCTGAAACTAGTTTTGTTTTGGTCTGTGTCTACATTCCTTCCATTCAGGGACAGGCACTTAGGCAAACAGTAAAAATACTTTGCTGATACAGTCAGTTTGTCTAAAACAAAGACACCCTTGGGTTTCCCTTGGCAGGGAGATGAGTTTGGCTTCCTTTCTGTGTTTGTGATCAATCATGCCATTATTCTCCCCTGAGCCTTCAGGTCATGTAGCGTCTATTTGTCTCTTCAGAGCATTCCTTCATTATGGGTGTCTAAGTGAGTGTGTGGGCACCTGTATGGGGTGGGGGTGTCCTTGATCTGTGACAGCTCTTTGTCCCCTTATTTTACAGCACATGATTGGAAATCTTGTTTTCTCCTGTGCAGACGTTTACCTTTTGGGCAATAATCCCTTGTGACACCAACTTTTGTAAGCAAAAACCTGCCACTGGTTATCTACTCCACAGCATATAGAGTAAAACTTCTATTTCTATTAGTATTCCCTCAGTTTCTTCAGTCTAGATTGTAATAAAGCTTCTAGTCTATTTCCTTAGTTGCTTCAAAATGTGAGCTGTACTTCTCAAATTTCATCTCTATTCCTTTAGTTGCCACACTTGTTTTTCCTGGACCTCTCAAAAAGCATTATTCTTTACATTTTTCAGACAGTCCCATGTCTTATGCATTGCCAGTTCTTGTCTCTGTTGAGCTTTCCTTACTTGTATTTCCAGCGCCCTCCAACATAATGATCTCAGTAATCTGGAATGACATTTTGCTGCTTAACGTGGTATTCCATCACTCTAACCTGCAATTCATGTTGCAGTGTTATCCCATGGTCATGATTATCCATCAACCCCAACAGTAACACAGTGCAATTATGTGCCTGACTGTGTAAATAAGATTTAAATTGAGCTGTTTGTGTACAGTTACCAGGCTCTTCCTCCAGGAAAAATTGTAGTTCATGTTCACATTGCTAGGCAATTTTCAACAGATTTTTTTCAGTGAAAAATGAAAAAAAAAGTGCAGAATGGGAAAATTTTTTGACTTTATCTGTTCACTTCTATGTATTTAATAATCTCCAGAGTCTTGATGTAAATAAGTAGATTTAAGAATTGTACTGTATATTACCTTGAAAGTGGTAAATATTTTGTTCACCCCTGTCTGATTCCAGGAGAGTAACACATCTTGGTAAAATTCTGTTTATATTTTTAGAGTATTGTTATTTTCTGAAGTACCGCCGTGCTTTAGTTTTTACAGCTGGTATCCCTAGAAAATATTATTTTCATTTTTCAAAGTAGTTGCAGATTTTTTTCTCCTTCTTTTTTCATTTTTCCTGTACATAGTTAGATCCATCTTTGTTCAGCTCACTGTCAATCTAGGTCATTATTTGAAGCTTTTGTTGACAGACCTCTTGAGGGTTAGTACATCTGATGCTATAAATAGGGCTCATTCTTCATAATAAGTCAGCAGATTCACTTAGAAATTCTCAGCTTTGTAATAGGTTTGATGAAATGGAAGATCTGCTGCATTCTTCTATCACCCAGTAGCATAATCATGTTTACTTGATATCTTCAAAACTATGACATTCCAGAATTTAGTAATTTTGAATTAATCCAGGTTATTAATTTTGTTTAGAAGGGTGAAATGGACTCCTTAAATGATCTCTTTTTAAATTTTTTTTAACTTCTGTTTTTATTTCACAAAGCAGTGCTTGCACGAGAAAACTTGTTCCAACACATTTTATGCTGTTCTGTTTGTTCCAGGTTACAGAAAATAGAGGATACTGTCACTCTTACTGTATCTTTTCAGTAGCCTAGACTGTGAAAATAGGTGGTTCTTTGGATTAGTTTTTTGTCTGTTAGTTTACCACAAATTGAGGCAGGGACCAACCACACAGTAATAATTCTTGCCACAAAATAAGGCAGCTGCATGGTACAGCTCCCAGATGCTGTTCTACTGGCTAAAAATTTTAAGGCATGGAAAAACCTGGATTAGGTTGTGTTTTCCTTATGTCTTTTTTTCAGGTTTGTTATGCTGAAGTGGCATGAGGGACTGTGAAACCTGAAGAGTTGTCCATAATAAATCTGATAGCTACTGAAACTGAGATTTGATGCAGTGCATGTTTGCTGATTCTGAATTAGCATTGCTGGTGGTGCTGTGCTTTACCTGCCAAATTCTCTGTCAGACACAGAAATATAAATTAATTGATAGCATATGCCACAGTGATGACTATCTAAATGCAGAAGAGCTAAGCTAATAACTTATATAAATTACTTATTTATTTGGTAATACATGAATATTTAAAGGCTAATGAGAAATCCACTAAGTGCTTGCCATTTAATTTTAGAAAGTGAACTACAGTTTATTCCACAAATTTGTAAAAAACTAAAAACAAGTGAAAAGTACTTTCTGCACCAGTGTTATGTGGTGCTATGCAGCTGTATTTTCCTTATGTGGCATGAGAAATTGTCCAATACTTAAAATCTTTGCTAGATTGTTTCTAGAGAGAGGGAACATTCACACTGTCAGTAGTTTTAGTCGACTCTGATTTGCAAAGGCTATATGTAATTGTGTTTCCTTTATGAATTGGGAATGGAAGGATTTAAAGAAATCTGGTTGTCATCAGTTTAGTCAGAACAGAATCCAGTGCATTCCCTCCTCTTTTTATCTGTCTGTGGTGAGATTCATGTGAAGCTTATTCTTAGTTTTCCCTACCACATACAGTTTTGCTTCTGACTTTCTTGTGTTGACAGCTTTGTCTACTCCCTCTCAATTAATCTGTGGTTGCGCAAAGAGCTACCTTATGGTTTCCTACACTAAATTTGAATGGTGTATAGGGTTCCTTGGTTTGTTGGTTTTTATTTAATAAGGTAGGCTGTTAATCTGTAGTTATAATGCAAGATTTATAGGTGTAGTTAATATATTTTGTAAGGCAAACTACACCTTTTCTGTGGTCTAATTTACACGTCTCAATTTTTACCTTTTTTTTTTAAATACAGTCAGTGGTTCCTTTTAGTGTAGCAGTGCACAGGTATGCATAGAAAAGTAAAGTCTTTTAAGAAAAGAATAATAATTTGTAGCTCTTCTGTTCAGTATTTTAGATATTTGTGAAGATTTCCATGTTGTGAAACTTAGGTTTAATGGGTTTTTTTTCAGTTGACCTTTTTGATCCCTAATCTGCATTAATGATCTTTTTTACTTGACATCAGTGATTATGGTGAGGACTAAATATACTGACTTAGGAAAAGTGGAAATCTTCAGGTTAACATTGGAAAGGACTGTATTAACAATGACAAAGACGCACAAGCTACTCAAATTAAGGTAATTCTGATTTTAAATTCAATATTCTTGATATAGACCTTCCTGGTTGGCTGTGTTTATTTGTAGCATTTGTTTTCTCCGTATATACTTGAGAGGGTCATCAAATGGTGGCATCAGTGTTTCCTTGCAGTTGTGGTGTAACATTGCCTTTTTTTCCCTGGAGTTCAAGATTAATTGTATTAATTAAATTCTAAGACATTTTTTACCTGCATTCCCTACTGGATAAAAGTTTCAAAATGCGATGCCTTATGTCAGTGAAGACAAAGTCTATACCATTCCTTCAAAGAATATAGAATTCCTAACCTTAGGCTTACTGTGATCTTTAAGTTGAATGCGAGTTTTCTGTAGTGCTTCCCATAGTACCTTTAATTTCTCCTTCATTATTTCTGAAAGAAGCAAATTGAAACCTGGAAAGCCAAAGCCTACTTGGAGCTGAACGTGAAGGCATAAAACAGCAGCAAAGGATTCAGCAAGCATTTTCTAGGGGGAATTCAGGAAACTTGCAGATCTGTTGGTGAATGCTGGAGGCAGTCTAATGGTGACAACATAGAAAAAGCAGAAATTGTCTTTGTTTTTTCAGCTGTTCCCAGACAAGGGACAGTACCATGGCAGAGACACAGGTTCAGGACTGTTCAGAGAAGGTGAATGTATTCAGTTTCCTGGGGCTCTATGCTGAGTTTGACAAGAGCTCACTTAAGCAATAGGGGACTGCAAGGCAGCTGTCATCCAAGAGGAAACATGGTGAGTGAGGAAAGTCCTGAGAACGAAGGAGACTAACAAAAGTAAGGAGAATTGTACAGGAATACACAGGCTGTGTCAGGTCAGTGTCAGTCTCCAGAAAGACCATGGAATACGTTGTCTTGTGACTTGTTTCTAGACACGAGAAGGGCAAGAGTGTGCATAGAGCACAGATTTCTGCAGTGCAGTCAGCATTTTCTTGCCTGTGAATAAGGGGAGCACATGTGAGATGGTGTAACTATAACTTTATTAAGGCTTCTGATACCTTCTCCCACGATGTTGTCAACAGTAAGCTGAGGAAGCATGGGCTGGGTGTTGAGTGGGCTGAAAATTGGCTGGACTTCTGTACTGAAAGAGTAGTAATCAATACTCTCAACTAACCAATTGACCAGCTACAAGACAATAAGAAGTGAAGATACCTCAGGGGTTGATTCTGGTACTCCTGCTACTCAATTCTGTAGTGACTTGGATGACGGAACTGAACAGAATGCATCCTCAGCAAATTTATGAATGATACTAAATTAGGGTGATGCTTGGAAAGCCAAATTAAACTTCAGTCTTAAATCATTCTGAGACCTTGAATGAACTGACAACTTAGCCAATAGGAAACTCATGTATTTAAAAAAGAGCAGACTGAAATTCTGCCTCTGAGGTAGAATAACACCATGGCTGGGAAGCACCTGTCTGAGTCACAGCCCTGCTGAAAAGGACCTGTGATCATTAAGAATGTCAAGCTGAATAGCAGCCAGCAGTGTGCTTTCACTGCAGACAAAAGTCGTTGTATACTGAGCTGCATTAGAAGGAAGGAGGAATGTGACTGACAGACTGAAGGAAATTGTTAGCACCACTACTTGGAGCTGTTTCTTGGCCAAAGATGTGTCATTTTGGTAACCCCCAATACAGAGAGGATGTTGAGAAACTAGAAACAGTCTAGGATGCTAAACCAGTTGGAGGCGTAGACCACATGATGTATTGGGAAAGGTTAGGGAGCTGTGATTTTCAGGGAGCTGGGCTAGGTGAAGTGGAGGATAAAGGCATGACCTTAGGTAAGCCCACAGTAACATTGAAAGGAGGGACAAAGATGATGGCACCAAACTTTTCTCAATAGTGATATACCATTTAGCAGGGGGAAATCTCGCAAGTTACAGCTTGGGGAGCTCAGACTGGACACAGGGGAATTTTCTTCATGAAGAGGTTACTGTAGTAATGGAAGAGGTGACCAGAAAGGCTGTGAGTTTGGTCTTTTCCAGTCAACTACATAAATCCTGATCTGCTGTTGGAAACGATCATATTTTTAGTGGGAGGTGAAACTAAGTGACTTCTAGCCAAAAATTCTGTGATTCTATATTGATTCTATGATAATGTGCAATTTTACAGAAATTATAATTTAAACCTTTTTTATGTAGACCATGGAAAGTAAAATATGAGGAAAGACGGTATGGCTTAAATTTTTCCCCATTGTGATTAGTTAGCTTTTAATGCTTTAAAAATAGGATGGAAACTGAGGATAGCTGACTACTGAAGTATAATCTCAATGCTTTTCACTCTTTAGATTAAGTGGCAAGCAATGAAATAGAACAGCCAACAGAATTGGTGGATAAAGGGGAAAATTAGCTAACACAGAGTGGAATACTGGAAGATATTGGTAAAATTTAGGGTTTTTTTTAATCCCTGGAGATGTCATCTGTCTTTTTGCATAGGTTTTAGACACCAAGTTATTAATTCTCAAACTGTACCAGATTTTAGTATTTGCAAGAGATAGACGTGAAAATAAATAGTGTTTTCTTGATGTTAATAATACAAAAGTGTAAAGGTAGACTCACATTTAGATTTTATACCCTTTTTGTCAAACTTTGTATGACTGATCCCATCTTTTCACAACGCCTTAGCTTTTCAGTTTTTTGTTTTGTTTTTTTTTTTTTTAATGTGGAAAAGTAGCATTTACCTTTATTTCAGACAGCTTGCACGTATATGTACAAGAAGAGAGACAGTGTGAGTCCTTTAAGGGAGATAGGGCACTTCTTTTCTGTCAGTTGCTTGTGTCAGGTTGAATATCTGGAGGAGAGTAAAATAGGTATGAAAACGATGTTACACACTTTAATATGGCAAAGATTGCTATCTCATGAGGGCTGAACCTTCCCTTCAGAGGATTCAAAGCTAATTCATAGAGACTTTGCATCTCCCCATGTGACGTGGACCTCAGGTCACAGAAAATAAGTCCAGGCAAGTCAGTTAGGCCTTCAGCAGGAAAATTAATCACCTCATAGGCTGTGTGTAGCATATAAATAATTAGGCTGGAAGTCAGAGCAAGATATTCCCAATAAAGGAAACCAAGTGACTTCATGTTGCTGCAATAAGCTGCTTGTCTGTGAGTGCTTGATCTCAGTGGCACAGAGAACCATCAACACTTTTTGAATGCGTGATCTGGTCTGCAGGAGACTATTCTTTTTGTTAATCCTCAGATTCAGCAAGGTATTTCCTGGTATTTGTTCAGTTCTCCCTAGAGCTGTAGGAGAAGTACAATGTAATTGTTGTAATGATGGATTTTAGGATATAGTATGTTGATGGGTATCTTCCTGATATCGAAGTGAGTGGCATAAAAATACATGACTCTTTCAAGTCAGACACAGTTCTTGTTCTTTTAGCAGTTATTTAGAGGAAGTTCCAGTGTCAGCGTGGCAGGTGAGGATTTCAGGCAACAGAAATCTTATTGTGGCCTTTTTCTGTCTACTTTATCAGACAATTTATACAGTAGACATACACCAAAACCTGTTTCTGCCCTCCTTCCTTAAATCTTAAGAAATGCATGGTGCTTTAAAGAAAATCTATACTTTAAGGGTTTTTGTGAGCATCTTGTAGTTTGCTGAGATGCTATTCAACAGTTCTGTTTTACCTCTTATGCTGCTCTTAAGGAGTATTGTCTTTCAATTCTGGGCCATACCCTATAATCCATTGTATTTGAGCAATGCCCAGAAGGGAGATGTAATAATAATAAAATTTTCTGCAGAATCTGCTGCAGCTAATGTACATTGTCTAATGTGCAAGCATTTTCTACAGCAGTCTGTTCACAGTTAAAGTTTACTTCCTCCAATTCCTTCTGTTGCATCACTATCAGTAAAACTGGTGTTCTGCATTTTCATGTGCTTGTAAAGCTTTATAGTCTTCAGCGAGTTTCTGTAATTTTGGCTGCTTGGTTATTACATGAATGAAGATGTTTTCTGATTAAGATACTGCCTAGATTTGGATTACAGATATCATCTGGGGTTGCATTATTTTTTCAGTAGGTTTTGCATTTGTGCTAGTTAATTTTAGCCCTAATGAAGTTGTAGTTCTGCAGCACAGGAATTCTTCTGCAGTTATCGTGTTTGTATCTCAATTTTTTTTTCTTTAGTGTGATATATTTTATTGTAGGAAGGACTTGTATAATGTGTGAAAAACTCTTATTTTCTCCATTATCATTTTATTCCCAACACAGTAAAATTCTTTCCTATTGCTAGGACCTCTGGATGCTGTCATGCAATTTTTAAATTTTTGAATTAACTTAATCTTCAGTATCTATGACATTTCCATAGTAAGTTAGCACAGTCTCCGGAAGCAAGTTGTTGCAAGCAAGATATTGTATCTGCATACTTCTGCAATGGAACAGCGTAAATAATTCAGGTGTAGCTCTCTCTCAGTGGCTTGACAGACAGTCCTTGTCTGGGAGAGCTAGTACTGAGTTTGTTAATATGCTGAGGAACACATGAGGTGGCTTCAGGGGATCAGAATTCCCCATGGTTTTGAGCGCTTGTAGTCTCAAAAGGAAGTATATGAATTGTTTCTTGATTCCAGCATGGGTTGAATGGCTTACAGAGGCTTGGTGCTCTATCTGTCTCTTCTTGACCTCTCATCTTTCCACAATTCCCTAGGTGTAAGACTTTGTCTTGTTATGTTGCTGTCTTCTAGGATTCAATTCCCTAAACTTTGTTTTCTCCATGCTCCAAAGTTGCCTTTGTTGGACCAAGCTGTGTTCAGTCTTCTGAGCTGTGAAAGGTTCTAAAGGTTTCCAGCTACAGGGATGTGAGAAAATGAAATGGGACAAAAAGAAATGATACAAAAGGAGGTCACAGAGCACGTCTGTTTGTCTGGATATGGCAGATATGAAATGATCTTAATTCTTCGGCAGGAAAGAGTTACTCAGCTCTTCATCTGACCTCCCTGGTATACTCTTGCTATACTTATATCTGGGAAGTCCTTTTTCATATACTTTTACCACAGAGGATGTGGCGAACAGACAGACTGATGTAGCTGTTGAATAAGCAGCTTATTCATATGAATAGCTACAAGTGAAATTTTCAAGCAATTTCTGTGTGAATATAATCGTGAAAGGGGAATAATCCTGCAGATCCTTGAGCATAACTGTATTCACCTGAACATCATAATACAGCTGGTGAAGTTACTTGTATGAATTGTTTGCCAGTTAGAGATGTGAGTTGAATCCTTATTTTAATTCTGAAGAGATGACTTTCAAGACTTGGATTCAAATGTTGTTTAATTAAACATGTTTGAAAATAAATCCTTACATTGAAGTTCAAATGCCATTTCAGCATATAAATTTCAAATGTAAATGATGTAATATACAAATCCTTTGACTTTTTACATCAGCTTTCATTTTTTCTCTACTGTTGGAACTTAGTTTCCTTTTTTAAAAAGAAGCAGGATATATTTACATAATTTTTGCACAAATTATAAATACAGCAAATAACCTGTATGTGAATATTTTATACTAAGAACTTTTGTTATCTACCTTAAATTGTGTAATATGTTGTTGGGTTTTCAGAAGGGTTTTGTGTAGTTTTTCGTAAATTTCAAACTTGAGATGGGTTTCAAATTTAAGATCTCTGTATCTGAGATATGTATTTGTACAAGAATTTTGAAATTTCCTTTATATTTAAATATGCTAAAAAACCAGTAGATGTTAAAAGTTTAGTCTTCTGCTGGAAAAAAGTCTAAATCTACAACTTAAGTTAATGCCTCATGATAGTTTGAGAAGGAGCACTTGTTACTTCTCTCTTTGTAAAAAGTACATTTGTTTTTGTGTCTTTCAAGGTATTTTGTTTGTTTTTTGTTTGGTGGTTTTTTTTTTTTTTTAATTGGGACATTTTTCAATGAGTAAAAAGAAATATCTTCAACTGGAGAGAAATATTTGAAAGCAAATGATTAGTTAATCATCCAGATTAAGGACTACTTTAGGAGGTTATTAATAAAAATATCTGTGTATCAGTAGAACGCTAGATAGTGTACAGTTGAGGACTTGGAGACAGTGGTGTGATGGGTAGGTTTTGGCTAATGGTTTGAGGATTACTAGTTACTGAGTTGACAAGGGTAGTTTTCCTGTCCTATTATATAGTAAAATAGATCTGAACTCTGCAGATTCTTGTTCTCTATCTTGCAAGGTCTCAAAAAAGAATTGTGCAAAAGGATATTTGTTTTTTCTCAGAAAAAGAAAAATTGTACTGTTATTTTTCAAAAGTGCTTAAGATGAAACGTCAAACTTGTTGAAATATTTCTCCTGTCTTCCTTTCCCCCTCCTTCCTGTCGCTTGACTTCCATGGTAACAGCTTGCTCCTGACTAATCATCATTTTCCAACAAAAAAATATTTCAGCAGAATGTTTTATAAGGAATCTAATGGTAAATACAGCTAAAATTTTAATATTATCTCATCAGTGTGCAAAGCAATTCTAGATCACTTGCACAACCCAATTCCAATGACAAGCAGTGAAGATTATAAATATTACCAACCTACTTATACAACTTAATTTACAGTTGTTTACTTGACATGAAGAGGAAACTATTTTTAATAATCTTACTCATTAAATGCACAAAATCTGATGCATTTAGTGAAAATTGCAAGGCTATTTTATTCCTGCTATTATTGCAGTGTTGTGAAAGAGTGAACAAATTCCATTTTGTTCTCATGCATCTACTGTCTGATTTTTCTCTGAGCTCTGAATGTTTGCATTCTGTCTTCATTTGCTCCTTTACAAGCTCATTGAATTTTATTAGTTATCACTGCAAGCTAGATGAAATACAAGTAGTTGCACAGCTGCAGTGGTATGAGTCTGAACTGCCTCATCATCCTTACGTGCAGTAATGTGAAAACAGGAAAAAATGAGCTTGATTATAGATCTTGGGAACTTTGCCAGAATCAATATACAAGTGATTCCCTTAAAGTGGAATAATTTTGCACTAGGAATGTTAAAAAAAACCCCAAAAACAACCAACCAAAACCTGGGGGAAAGAAACCAAACATAACAAACCAAGGTAAGGTAGTCTCTAATTCTCAGATGTTGGGCATTCTTTGTCTTCTGAAGTCAGTGAGAATCATGGGCTCCCACTGTCTTCTAAAAATTGGACCAATACGCAGAAAGTTTTGTTCATATTTAAGTTATCTCACTGTAACAGAAGTGTATCCTAATGCACTTTAGTTGAGTTTGTGTAATTGTAGCAGAAACAGCTGTGGCTGAATATTGATATTGGCTATCACAATAAAACCATTTATTTTTGTGTACATAGGAGTATATATTTTTAGCTTCCAGAATGAGCACTTTTGTACTCTGCAGTTAGCTAATATCACAGTATTACAGTAGTTATAAAGACTGGAGTGAGGGAACATCTCTCTAGTGGGGTTGTACCTGTTGAACTGCAGCTTGTAATGCATATTTAGTGCAGTGTGTGTTTGTTTTGTAAATGTTATTCTCTGCGGTTCCTACTCTGTAGGTTCACAAAAACTATGCCTTGAAGATTTCAAGCTGATTTGCCCTGAGATTTTTCCCAGTGTTGCGGGTTGGCTTAAGGAGCACAGATCAGGGCAGTGTTGTACACAAGGAGCAGCAGTCTGTCTCTGGAGAAAGGAATTACAGAGTTCTTGTAGGAACTCGAAAGGCAGTGTGTGCTCTCACACGTGCAGTGTGTCTGTACTGTCTCGGGTACAGTCTCGTTGCTCCAACACAAGTCACAAAGTCACAACGCAGGTTAGGCTTTGCCAAGAGCTGATAGGAACATGAAACGGAAAGTGTACAAAGGGAAGTCATGGGTCTGGGTATCTGTCATTAAATAAAGTTACCTTCAGCTTGCATAGGCAGGAAGGACTGTGTGGTCTGCACACACACAAAAGGATATAAGATATTTTTAGTGTAAGCCAGCCTCACTTGAAGGTAATGAAAAACTAGCAGTAGAGCAGCTGAAGCAGTGTGCTGTTTAAAATCGTACATCACTCCTTGCCTTCATTCCAAAAACGTTTAAAGGTTTTATAATCAGATTTTGTCTGTCAGAAAGACAGTGGAGTCTTTAAAAGATAGTTTTAAAAGTAGTTTTTTGACGTATATTTTGGATTTCTGTGTTAGACTCCCCAGAATGCTACTAAGGATCAAATCTGACATGATCATTTATGAATTTACTTGTAAAGAAATAATCTTTAACAGTTTCTTACATGCCTTTTGGTCTTAATTTCCAAGGTAAATAAATTAATATTTTGTTTCTTTAGTACTTTAAGAAACAAACAACTAGTTGAGCAGCTGTTTATTCTTCCCTCCTTCCACTTCTGTTAATAGCAGGTTTTGGAACTGAGAAGGAGGATTGAAGGAACAATATCAGCCAACCAAATCTTTTCAGTATTTTGTTATGGATTATTCAGGATTTTTATTTATTTATACTTCATCTGTTGAGTTTCAGTTTCAGTGAAACAAATACAATAATAAAAAAGAGGCATTTTGCAATAACATCTAAATATTTTATCTTTGCTCTTAGTAAAACATGAAAGTTCACATTGTATTTCCTGATTTGATTGCAGTTTTTTATGTTGTTTCCTGAGGTGCCTGTGTACCCTCAAAGTAAATCTGTCAATAGTTTTTAAAAATGCTTTCCTTTTATCTGTCAAATTTTAAAAAGGTGAAAGCTTTCAGTTGCTAAAATAGGTCTTTGTTTGTTTTATTAGAATAAGAAATTATTCCACTGTAGGAAAAAAGTTGTTGTATTCCGTTGCTTGGACAGTGGGGAAAATCTATTCACAGATGGATATATAAATTGAATTTTACATAGATGATGTGCTTTATTCTCAAGAAGGGAAAACTATTGTTGTTTAAAGTCTTTGAGTAAGACTTAGTTGGTGCTTCAATTCCTGTGGGAACACGTGCTACAGTGCTCAGCTCTGCTCACTAAATCCATTACCTCTGGCGTTGCTGACACACTGTGTGACAGTAAATGGTTTAACACTGAGAAGAAGCGAGACAGTGGCATTACTGGTGACGTGGTGTTGCACTGAGGGTTGCCCTTCATGTTTTTTCAACACTAGCAATAGCACCATCTCTTCTTTGGCCCACCTGTGAGGAGCAATTGGTATAGATCTGGAGAGATGAATACACTGCTGGCTGTCTGCAGGATAAGGAGCATTGAAATGTTTTGACTAGTTAGTACTAGTAAGTTTTAAAATATGCCTAAGGAATCTGCATGGTTTGGTTCATCATTCACTGGTAGTAGTTTTTTGCATATGCTGAAACCAGTATATTTTCTGTCATGGTTCATGTATGGAAACCCCCGATTTAATCTTTCATTGGAAAAAATACTTTTATATCTCTCTTCTATTACATCAAGCAGAATGCTGTGGAGAGAATGTGAACATTTGAACTTCAAAGTATTTCTTTAAACTTATTTTAAAAAGTGACCATGGCACTGATAAATTATTATACCTTGTAATGAGAGAAACTTCTGCTTCTGACTCCTACAGGAGTCATTGTAGGAAAGGGAGGCAGGATGGGCTCTTGCCTTGTGCCACTGTAGTGGTACCTGCAGAAACAAGACTGTAAAGGTTTTTTTTTTGTGTATTGTGGTAGAGAGCATCAGCTTCCTCAGACAGGATTTTGAGTAACAAGCATGTGAGTATTCCTTGGTAGGCCAAGAAAAGTCCTTTTATTTTAGTTTGGTTTGCTTTTGTTTAATCTTTGAGATTTTGGACATGGGAATTTGCTTAGTCATGCTTTCACATAAATATAGGTGCTTTTTTCATGAAAAATTACATTTTCTTGCTGACTACCAGAAAGCAAAGAAGAAGTTTCAGGAAATTTGACACAAAATGACTGAAATCTATCTTTTTTACCAACCTTTTGTAGTAGGTAGGGACAAGGTATGACAAAAATTGTCTGTGTCCCTTCAGGAACAGTAATAGTAGAATTTCTTATTATTCTTGAGTCTTCTTCAAAAAGAATTGTGAATTGCAGGGGAAGTAACTCTTCCTTACAGGATTTTAAACTAAGAAATAGGCTATAAGGTTGTCTGAACTTAGCTAATTTTTCTCAAGTATTAGAATTCCTAGAATAACTGCCTGCATTTATGATGACTGACATACCAAATAAGCAGGTACTATATAGTCAATCTTTTAATGTGTGTGTTTATTAAAATTATTTATTTGAAGTAGAAGTTGAGTGTTGTTGAGGTATAAGTAAACAACTCTTGGGTTCATTTAAGAGTCACAATACTAATAGATTGTACAAATGTAAACACACAGAAAAGTTTCATTTCCCTACATTAAGCACAAAGGATAAAATTTGTCTTTATTTCAGCTTAAAGTATGAGGAGTAAATTACAAAGAATTACTGAATCTTTGTCAGAAGTAATACTTATTTTACCCTGTTTATGAAATACTTTTACAATAAAATAATTAAGCTCATAATAAGAAATAATTCCTAGTTTGGTTTCAAATAAGTCTACTCAAACCCTTAGCTCACTTAAAGTATTTTTGTGGCTACTGCTTATTTTTTGAATTACGGTAATTTCAATGGAAAGATAGTATATGGCAAAATTACTGTGATTGCTTGTGGGAGTTTCTCAGAATGCCGAGGGCAAAACAAGATAAAACAGCCACTGACGCCACTGGTATTTTAAGTTGTTTTCAAGTCTCTCCATTACTTTTTGGTGCTTTTAATAAACATGTTCTTCAGTGCAGTGGGTGAAAGAATGCTCTTCCCAGCCCCTCTCCCCATATTTTTATCACTGACCTAAATATTTGTTCCAGCAGAATACTGGCAATGACATCATTGCTTTTAAAATGCAGTAAATAACACTTCATATGCTAGGTAGTCAGATTGATATCCCAGTCTTGCAAATTCTTGAAGTGCAGAATCCATGATGCAGAAAGTTGGACCCCGAAGCAGTGAGTGATGGACTGTACATGAAATATGGTTTTGGCTTCTGAGAAGCATAAGAATGAGGCATTATTGCTTCCATTCCCTCATTATGGAGTCTGTTAATTTTAGCACTATTCTTATGTTTTGGGTCAAGTTGGATATCTGTGTGTTGTTTTGACTTGATTTTGGTTTTGATCTTGATTTTGGCCTACCAAATTCATGTTTGTGTGTGTAAATAAATGACCTAATATCCAGGAGTGGTGGGACATACTGAAATTACCTGTTTTGAGCATCTAACAGTCACTAGAAGTCAATAAATCATGTTTGAATATTTTGGGGAATCCAGGTTGTTTGTGTTTTTTTTAATAGTAGTAGTAGCAGTACGTAGCAGCAGGGCCTCAAACTCTTTAACTTGAGGAATATTTTTTTGTGATTTCCAGGGAGCCATGTAAAACAAAGTATAAAGGCACTCTCTCGAATATTTCTGGTCAATTCCTTCCTCTCACCTAATGGTTTAAGTAGTTCAAAAGATAATTCTGGTCTTTGCACTTCATGGCCTATGAGTCTCTAAAAGATTTTATAATGCCCAAAATTCCTATATCTACAAGAGTTTGTTTTTTTCCATTCAATCTGTTCCACTTTTTTCTTTTAAGTTACAGTTACAAGAGAAGTCTTTTAAGACCCTGTTAGAAATAAATTAAACCATCACTCAGTAGCAAACATTCACTGCCCCTACCAGAAAATTTGATTTAGAGTGTAATTTCCAATTAAACTAATATTTAATTTGCTGTCAAAGCTACATTTAAATAACAGTCTTATTAGAAGTGCTGACAGGCCAGCACAGGTACAGGTTTTAATCTGCTTTTCTGGATACTGTTGTACTTCTGCAGAAGTCTCAAAACTGAATGAAGTACCACAAATCGAGGAATTTTACATGGACAGAAAATCAAAATAGCATGGTGCCTGTTCAGCACAGACTAGAAAATAATTAAACAAGCTGAAAATATGTGCAGGTAGTTTTGGCCAATGCCATTTTGATGATGTTTTATGGGGAATGATGGACGTTAAACTGTCCAACTTTCAGACAAACAATAAAGAGCAGGGGACTTTTTGAGTGTCACCAGAATGAAAGTATCTGAATTGTTGTTAAAGTCAGCTTGATTCAGCTTTAAAGCAATTTGTGTTGCATTAGGTGGTGTTTTATAAAACCCAGTGACCCGAGCACAGATGAGGGTGGTGCTTGGTAGTAGTAGCAGGAAGTATAACATTTTCACTGAGACAGGGGAGCGTTCAATACTTTTCTGAACATATTCCAGTTCTGTGCTAGTAAATGAATAAAGGAGCTGCCACCAGAAATGCTCCCTGTGGTATGGTGCTCCATAACTACTAAAATAGCCCTTCAAAGGGGCATACACAAATAACTTTGAGAGACCCCAGTGCTGCATTAAGTTACATTGAAAGCTGAGTGGATATGCACTTTCATCTGAACGTATACCTATGACAAGGTGTGTAAGCATCAAGGAGCCTTCATGATGCAGTAGAACAGTCCAGGATTTGATCCATCGTGTCATCACACTCGGGAAGACTTACACTGAGGTATGAAGACTTTCCTTGTTTAAAGAAGTTGTTACAAAAATAACAGAAAGCAAAATTTCTGAATGAAAGAGGAGAAACAAATTAGGGAAAATGAGGCTGCGAAATGTAGTGTTTCTATTGTAAAAAATGTCATGATCGATGTGTGGGATAAATGCACCAATTTGCATAGGAGGTAAGAAGAAGAAAGTCAACACCTTGTTCTTGGTTCTTATGGATCTCTGCTAAGAGCTGCTTATCTTAGTGCTGTGTGCTGATGGACACAGTTAAACCTGCCATAGGAACCTGAGATTACTCTGTAAGGTGCTTCCTATCTTTGCAGTTTTAATACCTAAACATGTTCATATCTCGGAAAAGAATACAGCTGCAAGTCTCACCTGTGTGTCTAGTTGTTCATGATGCATTGCTGGGGATCAGAAGAAGATTTGCATTTCTGTAGCTTACAGCTACAAAGCTCAGACACCGCTTAAATAGTTTCTGAAAGTCTGAAAGACAGTGCTAATAAGGAAATGTCATGTTGAAATGCAGTTTTCATTACCTAACCCATAGATTTTTAAATGCTTGTAACTTCAAGTGCTTTTCAAGGGCTGAAATTATTCCAGGCTGTGTTTCAACTTCAGGTCATTAATTTTTAATTTTTTTCCCTTTTTTTTTAAAGGAAAAGAAATAAAGGAACAACAAATTTCTTGATTTCTAATTAAGATTTTTTTTTCAACTGCAGTACTGAAAAGATAAAAGTTTTGTTTAAAACTTCCTTGTTTCATAGACTCTGTAAACCTTTGAATAGTAATCCTCTCATAATGCAAACTGGTGCAATAACTCTGGGCCTTTCTCTGTAAAACACTGTACTTTATGAGATACTAACTCTATAACTATTACATTGATTTGTATGTAAAGGGAACATTGTTGAAATATTTTTTGTGGAAAGCAGTTGAACTTAAAATACTAGTGCAAAATTGAACTGTGAGTGGTAGTTCCATAAAATTTGAACTGTTTCATTAAACAGTAATTTGTTGTAGAAGAAGTTACACTCAAATAGTTAGGCTTGTAATGGATACAAATTTAATTTACTCATGGAGACTCAGTATTCTAGGAAGGAGTGGTAGAAAGGCAAAAGCTATGATTATTCGTAAAATTATACTCAGTGATTATTTAAGAAGTTGTTCCTTCTAGACTCTTGAAAGTTTGCTTTGTAAAATTGTCGCATCATAATTATATAGTATCCTACATATCAGGAGGTCTTTTGAATGAAATAATCATTGCAGCACTTACCTCTTTCAAAGATTTAAAACACAGCCCATAGACTCTCACATTTTGACTTAAATCTAGAAGAGTTGAGCTCTTTTGCTTACTCAAGTTTACTTCACTTCAAACAATATTTCATTACTTTTTAGCTTTGTTTTGTTTGCTAGGAGAATGCTGTATGGATATACCCCTATTTCTTCTGGTCAGAATAAAACAAAAACATAACAAGCAAATGTACATGTAAGTTTTCTCTCAAATAATTTTTTTACTGTTCAGACATAGGTGTCCTTTTTCTTAGAGATCCTTAGCAGTGAGGTGAAAGTTCAATGAAGTCCTTAAGAGAAATACTAGGTAAATACAAATACTGTGGTGGTGGGTTACGTCACATGTACGACGGGAGGGATTGTGTAGGCTGAAAGCAGTGTAAGCATAAGCAGATTATTTTCTTTCTATAGAGTAAACTGGGCATTTCAGTCATCATTTCAGTGCAGCTTTCTAGTAAAACTGCGTAAGTTTGGAAGCAGTCTCTGGAGGAGGGGAACAGTGCTGGCTATCAGACATGTATCTGGAGCACCAGATTTCTGAGTATACAAGTAATTGAATTTGGTTTGCAAATACCATAGATAGCACTGACAAATTCCAGTATGCTCTAACCATGTATCTTGTAATTAATCAAAGAGTAGTGCAAGTATTTCTTTCAGGAGGCTGTGAGCACAGGGCCGATGTGAGGATTGCAGCCAGGCATTGTGGCATTGCTCTCACCATGACTTACAAGGATAATACACAATTGCAAAGGCCTTCTCCCCACTTCTCTGCACTGCTGTGGGAGTGGCTGAAGCTGGATTTTTTCAGCTTAACTACTTAATGAGACTGGTGAATGAAATCACAGTTTTCATTTCAGCCTTAACAGCTTAAGGCATCTGTGGGGAAAAGTAATTTTGAGCATCTAACTCTTAAGTTTAAGCTGATTAACTATGCTGCTCCACTCCCTAATCGCTCATCCTTTTCAACATATAGGCCATCACTTTTACCTTTTCCCTCACCCACAATATTTTAAAGTCATTTTAGAAGCTCATACTACTCAAGCATTTTTCTCTTTTGTGCTTCTTTAGTCCTATGTGTGTATATCAAACAGTGTATTATGTGAATATTTTGCTCAGCTTATATATTAAATTATCCTCTTCTGTTTACCATGTCTTCAGCTGTTCACTTTCAACAAAAATTTAGAATTTCTTCATCTCTCTTACCATTTCTTTCACTTCAGTAAATCCACGGAGGATTATGATTGTCATATGGCAACAGAGTAAAGAAAGGCAAAGGGAGATACTGAAGTGTTAGTCAGATAGGAAAACAGGGAGTAGAGCTTAAATCTACCTGTATTATCTCAATTTACAGTTATCTCAACTTATATCTGTATCTGTAGTCATTAAATCACCTACCATATTCAACTATGGTCCCACATTTTTCTTGTTTTGCTTTTACCAATAATTTAATGGTCTCTTCGTTGTATTCAATTTCTTTTGCAAATCTTATCTCTAGTTCAGCTTTGGCCTTTCCTAATACCATCCCTGCATGCCCAGGCAATGTTTCCAAACTCTTCCTTTATAGCTTGCCTCTGCTTCCATCTCCTGATGGAGGAGGGAATTTTATTGCATATATATTTAGTTTTAGTTATATGAATGCTCCCTGCATGTGTGTGAAAACTGGGAAACTGCATATAAATAGAAGCAGTTGCAGCTTGCACTTTAAGATGTATAGAGGAGACTTCTACGTGGGCTTTCTCTCAACAGTTTGTACATAACAGTTGGTGAAGAAAACTATTAAATGCCTCTGTAGGAATGATGTGATATGCACAATGTGAAATGTTTGCCTTCTGTTATCATTTATCCTCAGCGTCACTGGAGTGGCTGTAATTTGGCCCAGTTTATTAATAGATACAGTACAGCAAAGCTGCATTTGACTAATGCTTTTAGCAGTAATAAAAATATTCCAAAACATTGTTCTGTTCCTTTTGGAAGTCACTACGGATAACTGTCTTGGAGAAAAATATGTCTTTTTCTGGATGCTGTTTTCAAAAATCCTGTATCTGTGTTTTGTGTTTATGGGCAGGGAAGTTGAGGACTTGAGGGCAAATGGATATTTTTAATATAATTTCCCCAGATAATGCTTTAGGTATTGACATTGATTTGGAAATTTTACATAAAGATATTTCAGAAGGAGAGCTACATTAGCAAATCTGTATGGAAAATATGATTTTTTAACTATTTGAAGCTAAGCCACAAATCTTTTATATATTGTATGATCACTGAATCTTAAATATAGACTATATTAAAAAGGAAAAAGAAATCATATCACTTACGTGCATCTGTAGTTGTTCTGTGTAGTAACTTATCTGGTGTCTCTGCATACCATGTTAGGAACACATTTATCTGAAAGAATCAGCAGTTGTTCTTTTCCAAGTATTTCTTATAATAATCTATGCAATGTTCAATTTCTATCTTGTGGTATTCAATATGATTACAGTTATAATCCACATAATGATCAAATGTTTTCTTTTAATAGTGTCTTGTTACTACCCACTCACAACAGAGACAGTATGTTGTTTATTTGTTATGAAATACAGATGACAATGTTACTGAATATTGCCGAATTGATAGTTTAAGGGGGAGTTATGTAGTAATGTAGTAATTTAGAAGAGTTATTCAGTGAATCAGATCAAGCCCATTACATATAGCAAGATACAAACCTTATTTAGATAAATGAAGTTTCAGCTATTTATGTCTTTGCTAGAATTAGGTCAGCCATATTGTGATATGGAAATGTACACTTAGGGCACTCATGTAACTTTAACAGCCCTATCACCAGTGCCCACACAACCTTAAGTGCTTTATCACAGCTGCCTTCCAAAGGCACACTTCAGTTTCACTGAAATCTTCAGGGCAGAATATATTTGAACACAGAAATAATTCTATTTTTGCATAGCAAAGCTTATATCAGACTTAGAAGTTGCTTGTTACATAACTGAAAATATTTTGTTAAGTCGCCAACATCCTCATTTCTTAAAAGGTATCCTGCTTTATTTAAATACAGGTTTGGACTGACTGCAGTTTTTATCTGCAGATACCACAGCTAAGTGTTTCCTTCCAGCACAGTTTAGGACATGTGATCAGAGAACTGCAGCAATGGAATACACCTTGTAAAAGAAAGGGCAAAGAGCTTGTTGGGGTGTGCTTCTTGAATGTCATCCAGGCGTTAATTTGAGGAAAGGGATGACCTGAAGAGTGGCAGCATGGTACCAAATGGTTCCAGAATCCTGCATGTCCCTGCTGATCGCCTTGAGCAGCTACACTGCTGAGCAGACAAGTGTATGTCACAGTCTATTTTTAAGAATATTAATTGCAGGAGTGGGCATAAAAGCAAGGAAGTGTGTAGGTAGATCCCTGCTATTCTCTTCAGATTTACTTGCAATAATTTTAGAGCTGCACTGCATGTGTCAGTATTCTTGAAGTGTGAGTATCTGTACGTGTCAGCTGTAGAATACCTTAAATCCAGTTGATAATTGATTCATCTGAACTCTGTCATATCGTGGAGAAACAAGACCATTTCTGTGCTGTCAAATTCTGTACCATTAAAAAGCCTGAGCAAATCATTCCTATTTTTGAAGTAAAAAAAAAAAAAAAAAAAAAAAGCTAGATTTTGTTGTCCTAATGATTTTTAAAGTTTATTCATGACTATTTGTAATTGTTATTCTGTGAGAATGCAGAGTGCAGGTCTGGCCTCATAACATTCCCTTTAAAATTACCAATACATGAAGTATAATGCTGGCTTGTAAATTGGTAATTTCTCTCTTAACACACCCAAATTAACATTTTTATTTGTTTTTACATATTTCTGCTAAAACTTGCTGTCTAGTCTATACACAGGTGAAGCTTGCATGTGGGGTTATCAGGTTATCTGCTTTCATTTTCTAAGTTTTCTTCATATGCTTTGCTAATGAGGAAACACAACTGTTACCCATAATAGTCAGAAGTAACCTGGATATTCAAAGTAATGCAGCTACGTGAATAAACGCAAAATGAAATATTCATGTAACTGAACACATACAGTTTTGCAAAAACTTAAGGAAAACAGGGAATTTCAAAACTTGGTTCCTAAAGCCCTGAGCCTCTGTGTAGACATTTCAATACTTGCATCAAGAAAGAGGTATACTAGTTTTGGTTAGTGAACACTGTAAATTTTTTTATGTTAGCGGATATGGCAAGTGCTCCGTATTTTACAGGCAACTGTGTACTTGGTGAATGAGTAAAGATCTACAAGCCTAAATTTGGACATCAAGCTCTGTAAATTCTGGACAAAGATAATATTGATTCTTTTTGTATCTTGTGGCCTTTGTGTATCTACAGACATGTTTTGATAAAACATAACTCTTCAAATCCCACACTGACCTCTACTCCTTTCAGATTCACCAGCCTAACAAATATCTCTTGTAGGGATATTTCCTAGCTTTTCTTCCTGTTTCTGAATCTCTGCCCTGTCATTGAGCCTTCCAATAGAGGAAACCAGCTGTTACTGAAAGAAGCTACATTTGTACTTTATATATTGATTTTGGAGTTTACTTACAGAAGGGTGGTAAAACCAAACAAAAACATTTCATAAAGAAAAAAGCATACCCACAAAATTTGTTATTTTGACAGTAATTTCATACAGATTCCTGTTATCAAAGTATCTCCATACCAATACATTACAAATTAGACCAATATTAAACTATGTAAAACCAAGAGACATTTTTGAAAGTATTCACAGAGGAATTAAATTTGTTATTAAGAATATTGGGTAGGAAGTTTTCATTTCATGTCTTGATCCAGTTATTTAAATCTGGCAAAGAACACTCTCTTTACCCATCTCTAAAGTCATCGTGGAGCATGCTAAGTAAGTGCTTCTGCAGCCTTGTTGTGGATAGCAGCTTGATCTTGGATCTCAGCAGCTATGTTTCAGTCCTCTGTGAGGGAAGAGAGGATATGAAATATGTACCACAGAGTGGGATTGAGTAATTGTTTGGAGTGAAATTGTATTAAAGAGTAAATCCTACCTCTGTAGCACTGATTGACAGATTTCATAGTGTGAGGAAACAAGATAAATGGTAATGAAGAGGAAATGTTAATCTGGTGTATTGTGTTTTTTCCTCAGTGGTCATTATTTTTTATTTTTTATTTTTAATATGGTTAAACCACCTCATTACTTAACTGCTTCCACTAAGGAGTATTTTGTTTTGCAGCCAAAAAAAGGGAGACCAACATTCTCAGTTGGAAAGTTTAAGTGACTTTTACTTCTGTGTTGCACCTAAAACATATTATCTTTAAAGGCTGAGACATCAGTTCCTGAGGATGCTGAGAGGCAGAATGCTTATTTTCTTCTTCTATTTAAATGTGATAAATTTTCTTCATATACAGGGCTTCAAAAGGAGGTTATTTGATGTAAAAATGGATATAATATGGGTGCAGATATAATAGTATGTCCAGTGGTGATAATACTGGATATTTCTGTAGAGGATACTTTTGAGAGAGTTGGCCTACCTGTTTTTGTATTGAAGGTTTAAAATAGTTTCATGTTATCTGGTTTCTGGTAGTTTTTGTATTCATCTTGACTGTAATGAAAACACAAGGGTTATTTAAGGTTTTTTGTTTATAAAAGACATGGGTTTAACTGAAGCAGGAAATGAAATCATATATCTATATAGTCCTCTTTGTATTTTGGTTAGGCATGTAATCTTCTTGCTTTGTTAATGAATTTGTTTAGAAGCTTCACTGAATACTCACTCAATATTATTTAGATTTCATTTTATGAACTAACATTAGCAATGCTGTACTTAAGACCACATTGGAGTTGATATTATATCAAGTTTTGGCGTCACAGTATCTAGCTATATGAAGTTTATTGTAGCTCAACTGTGTCTTGTTCTGCTGGCTAAAAAATTATTTTTAAACTATTTGTACATCTTAGATTAATTAGAAATTATTTTGGTCAGTTCTCCCTAGATAAATTAATAGCCTTAGTATTTTTCTAAAGATTCAGAATTTCTTCCAGTAAGCTGTAATACAATTAGTTTTGAAGCTTGATTGAAAAAGTAATTTCCATTGCTTTGTTGACTTATCTTAGAAATGGTTTCTCAATGTCCTAGGTCTGAAAAGATGCAACTCCTCCAGCTTTAAAAAATTGCATAGGAGTATCTTTCTTGATTTTTCAGGTTTTAGCTGTTGTTGACAGTTGTCACTGTTTGCCTGTAATAATGTAATCATGGTGAATACTATTTTCCTGAGAGGATTTCTAATTTAAGGAAGAATGCCAGACACTTCAGCTTTTTGGCTTCTTAAGCAGATTCAAAAACCACCTCAATGATTTCAGAAAATTCTTGTGTCTTTATTTTGATGATTAAGATTATGACATTTCTATTTAATTATAAGATAACATAATTTGCCAAGTAGTGACTGGGGATTTGAGGTCCAAGAGCATGGCAGGACAGGTGTGAGTCAGATACAGGCTTACCATACAGGCTACAGTGACTTTGCCTTTTGTTAACAGTTTGGTATGACAGATGCTCTTGCATCCTGTGGTAGAGTCCCATCTCTGTGTAACTATCCCATCACATAAACTAAAGCTTGCCGTGTGGGATGCTCATTGGGAATGAAGATATGTTTTTTAGTTCCTTTAATGTATCAGTTTGAATCCCATGCACCAGAGTTTATTAGCTACCAGTGGCTTATCTTTCATCTCCCTCTACTCAGGATTGTTAGAGTACACTTGCATGTCTGAAGCAGCAAGAGACCAATCTTCACTGTGTAAACTATGCACACTACAAAATATTTCATTAATCTGATAAAGCTTTTCTTTATGCTTTTGGTGTATGTGGGTATCCTAAGAGTTTGTGTATAGTCTGAACCTTCTTTCAAATGCAACACAGTAAAAGGCAGCAGAAAGAAAGAATGGTTTTGCTGAATGTTCTTTGTTACAGGTCCCCTTTCTTGTTTACTCTCAAAAGCTGGGCACACTAGAAGCAACTGTTTCAGCACATGTGTTGGACTGACTGAATTGCTACACTAATTTACATGCTGGAATATGAGTCACATTTACTTCTGTTACTACACATTTCAAATATGTGTCCAGAGTAGTTAATCATGAAAGAGCTCAAAGTTAGGGCAGAATGTAACGAGATTAGGTTGGTTATTTACCAGCCAAAAAAAATCAATAAAAGAGAATCTAATTATCTCTTGAACCTTGTCCTTGTCAAATCAGTTGTGAATTAAAAAGGCCACTATCCTAAGGCACAGCATAATAAATAAAATAAACTTTGAAACTTGTTTTAGAAAGGAAATAAAATTTTCTTTCTATTTGAATAACTATAAAGACATGCAATGTACATCCCTATATTTTGTGTATCGTCTGCTAATGAACCAATGCAAGCTAAATGTTAATTCTCATTGTCAAAGTTTATGCCTAATACACCAACTTTTTTATTCTCACTTGATGATACTAAATTAACGAAGAAAAATGGATCCAGAAAAAACAAACAACATGCACAACCTGTAGGACTCCTGTCCGGTTTTGATTGACTTGCAGGGATTCCTTATGTGTGGTAAAGATATCAGGAAAGACTAAAGTATTCCCAAGATTGTATGGGAATATCTCCCAAGATTGTATGGGAGAATGTGAATTTCTTAAAAAATAAATCCGTCCATTCCTCAACCCCTCTTTAGTTACAGTGTTTATACTTGTCACAACAAGAATAGGTCAAAGTCATTGGAATAGACAAACTTCTTCAAATTACAAATACTGTGGATAGACATCTTCCTTATGACTGATTTCAACGAGATTTCTTCTTGATCTCTCTCTTTGTCACTTCTAATAGTCCAAATAGCTTGGATTTTTTAATGGTACTATTTTTGGTTCTAGAACGAGTTGAAAAGGAAGATTCCATTCTCACTACACAGTTGCCTCCCACAGAAAAACTTCCCTGTTGTCTGACCATGCTGGAAGCAGCTGACAAGCTTCAAACAGAAGTTCAGAGGAAGCTTCTGAGGAGGGTGACACTGGGTTGGGATGCCATGCTCAGTGCAGCCACGGCGTATTTCTCCTGTTGCAGGAAGGAATTGCTCTTGATCATTCTGTGTCTTAAAAAAGACCAACCAGCAAACAAACAAACAAAAATTGCTCTAACAACCATGGACAGAACCCATGATTGTGTATTTTCTCAGTTACTGCCCAGTAGCAGTCCAATGAAACACTGGGAAAATAAGAGTTATGTTTAACCCCTTTAATAGAAAAAGAGGTCTGTTGAACATACCTGAAGTTTTCCAAGAGAAATAGATTGCTGCAGTCCTATTTTGTAGCCCATGTACATGGCATTGTACTGGGAAATTATGGAACGTGGACTGATTTTGTTTGTAACAGAAGTAAAGGAGAATAGAAACTTTAGTGCCAGCAATTATCCATAGAATCTGGAGTCAACAAAATAGCAAATAATGATAAAGAAAACCACAAAAAATTTATATCTGCCTTAAGCTTACATTATAATGGGTACAGAATTTACATAACTGTAGTGCTGGTGCCTGGAAAAGTATGGAAAAACCAGCCTTGAAAAGTCTGCTTTGTCTGTTCCATTTAAGGTAAAATGCTTAGTGTGAAGGAACAGTGAGTGAGTTTTTTAGGGACTATTGTTGTTTACCTCTTTTCTTGTGAAAGATGTGCTTTAATTTTGACACTAACAATCTGATACACATCAACATTTTTTTCTCAGAGAGATCATAGCATTCCATGTTCATAAATGCAATGCACCATGGTTTTAGGTGATCTATGATTTATTTTTTCTCCCCCAAGCTTCGCTTAGGTAGAATTTGCTGATATTGGTTAAAAATAAAAAAAACCCCAAACTTTCATTTTGCTGATGTTCCTTATCTTGCATCTTCATTAGGTAGCTTGCTGTTGTGTTCTTATTTTTTTGTTCTGTTTTTTGTAAAGTTTGGTTCTCTTTTGGTCTTTTTGTAAGCATTAACCAGTTTAGGTCTTGGAAATATTTGACAGACTTTATTGTCCAACTGATCACAATTTTCTCCCATTTTTCAACCGTATAGCTTCTGGTCAGGTGACTTAGTGCTCTTGGACCTTGGCTTAGATACCTCATATTGTACATATTTGTCTCCCAGATTTTGCATAGCTCAACCTCAGCATATCTTTTAAAATCTCACTCCATCAAATTTCAGTGCTAAATATTACCCTTCTGTTTTCTGAGTGTCAGCTGACACAGATGTTCAAGGCATTGTGATGCCTGTTCTTGTGTTAGGCTTACATCATTTGCCTGAAGTAATTGCCTTAGGTACTTATTATATTCCTAAATACTTAGAGAGTATTTAATATATAGTTGCCCCTTGCAAGTATAAGTGGTTCAGCTGAAATACAGATTATACACATTGAAGTCAACCTTTGACCTCTGAACAACAATGGGAATCATAAATAGGGACATTGTGAGAACTTACCAAAGCCTTTTATGTATGAAAATTACTGAAAAAACCTGACATAGTAGCAAGGTGAGAAATAGGGTGTGTTGATTTTAATAAAGATACAAGGAACATGTGTCATCTAAGAATGTTAACACATTCAGGAGAGAGCTGAATACAATTGCAAATGATAAAGTAGACTGATAGAATAGAGTAATGAAAAGGCTTCACAATAGAGAAAATCATACCTTTTCAGATCATCTCTAAGCAAAATGTCAAATCAAAGTGGGAGGCAAAATATCTCAGAAGCACAGATTTATTAAAATCTACTTATATTATGCAATCTTGAAAATCTTAATTCCCTAAATATGCAAATAAAAATATTTGGTGGGTGACTTTATAGATGGCGTTTATTTCAGCTTTAGAAGAGACGGGGTTGATAAAATGGCTTAAAAAAACAGAAAACCTGGGTTTAAGCCTCATATGTGTAATCGTAAAATAGCTTAGATGTGCTAAAATTTATTAAATCTTTAAGAAATTCTGAATTAAAATAGCTGTAAATTTTTGGTGTCATCTTAGAAGCGCTTTGAGAAACTGCTATCAATTGAGTCCCAAAGTTAAGGAAAGAGTTAGCATGAGCCAGGAGTAGCTGGTTTGTATATTCATTCTGCCAAATTAAGAGCAAAATATGTCAGGTTGCACCCTGCACATTATTGAGTGGTAAATCCTGTTGGAGCATCTTTTGGTTTAAAAAAAACCCAAACTGTTTAAAACTTTACAAAATCGATGGGAAGATCCTTTTCCTTTCATAACTCAATCCAGTAATAAGTCAGTAGGGATAAGAATGGTATTTTAATTCCTCATTTCATAATGAGAATAAGCAGTAAATTCAAGAGCCTATATTTTACTTCTGTAGCCAAACTGCATAAGAAAATTGCTTTATTTCTATATTGGTGCAAAGTTCTTTTAATCTGGTGAAAAAAACCTTTGATTTTTAAGTCTCAAGTAATGTGGCTCAATACCAATTTTAAAAGTGCCATTTAAAAAGTATGAAGATTAGAACTGATGTGTAAGCTAGCTCAAGTATGCCTACAGCTGCTCTTGCTGCCCAGTTTGCTGTTCTGCGCCTTCAAGTGCCTGATCTGAGCTCTGCCTAAATATCACTCCAGGGAAAGTATGTGCTGCAAAAGCTTGAAACAGAGAAGGTATTAGTTTGTCATCTAATTCTGCGGCAGTTTCTAACAGAGGCAAAAGGATTCAGTCCTGGTACTGAGAGTGACACTCAGCTGCATCACACAAGAGAGAAATCTGGCCTTGGTGGAATACCATGTGGCTGCTACTTCATGGTGATTCCCTTTTTGTCACTTTTTGATGGGCCTGAGCCCTGCCTCTGGGAGTTACTGTCACCCATGTCCTCCTGCCACGATGTTCTGCAGAAGGGTATGGCATACAGTGCCTGAGTGGGAAAGCTGCTGGAGCTGAAGGTGAATCTGAAGAGCTTTTGTCTTTCATTGACTTCCACCAGCTGAGGACTGCTTTGAATCTGGGCAGCTGCTGGACACACTTCCTATTCTTGGAAGCTTCAGTGTCTCAGTGTTTAGTATGGCCTCTACAAGAAGATTTGAAGCCACATTGTTTCCTGGTATCACATGGCCTTCTCCAGAGCTTGGTGTCCTTTTGGTTACTGCTTCTGTTTCAGGAGTTGCTCTGCAGGGTTATTACCCTATGCAGCCTTCCTCTCCCCCATGGCCATTTGTTGTTACCTGTTATCATCTCTGAGAATCACAAAAAGCTGATATTTACTGGAAGAGAAGACAGTAATGCTCTACTGACTTATCCACGTATGTTTCCTGGGGTTTTACACTTGCATCTGTTCCCTAGATAGTGAATCCTGGAAAGTTTTAGGTTACTTGTTCGCGGTTTCCAATGAATGTCAGGAGGCCTTTTGTTCTTGGAAGTGAAGAAAAACAGCTGAGACAGACAAAAGTGCTTTCTCCTGCTGATCCCTACAAGAGATGAAACAGAATAGGAAGCACAAGAGATACATGGAATACAAGACTGAGTGTTCAGGGTAGTTCACAGCATCCAGACTTTTTTAAAAAAAATTTGCGAAATCACACAGGAATTGTGACCCTGGGAAGGGCCAGAATGATAGAGTGGAAGGAAGGAGGAGGTGTGTGCCGTGTGTGAATACAAAGCTATTCCCTGAATTTGGCAAGGTAGAGGTGGATACGTATTGAATATTTTCAGCCTGTAGCAAAACAGTCCTTCCTCTACTCTCTTACCAGATTATATTCCACAGATGTTGTTTCTCCAAAGTACTGCGGGTGCATTGGAGTTCGGTGTTTCCTTGGTATAACAATATGTATTATCATTAGGGGAAAAGGATTTATGCTCTTATTATTTTGCTGCTTTTAATGTATTTATGAGGGCTGTTGGGAAAAAAAAAAAAACAACTTCTCTAAATAATCTAAAGGAAAAAAACAACCAAACCAACCAACCAAACAAAAAACCCCATGTCAAAACAGGTTTAAGATATGCATATGCCTGAAAACTTGTCTTTGTAGATTTAAAAACAGGGAAGAAATTAAATGCACCAGCCTTAGCCTTATTAGTCTCTTGTTGCCAGACACATCTGGGGTTAAAGTTTGGAGCTTTTTCTCAGCATTTGCTGGGAAATGTGTGTGTGTGTGTGTGTGTGTATATTTAGGGTTTTGTTTCGGGTTTTTTTTGGTTTTTTTTTTAACTGGAGAGGTTCTGATCTGTTGCTTTTTCATGGTTAATCTTTTCATGTAAATAGCAATTATTGGCTCTTCCCTTAAATTAAACAATTCTCTGAAGGAAAGAAATGCCTGAAAGGAAAGAACAGAGGACAAGATTACCATTTTACACAAATGCATATTGTGGCAAGGGGAGTAGCTGACTTGAGTGGAATATAGGGTTATAAAACTTGGATGAAATAAGAATACAGATCAAAATCACAAGCCAAATTTGAAAACAAGCTGTAGGCCTGAACAATTCAAATTTTTGTAGCACATTTACATTTTGTTGAGAGTGTTACCAAGATTTGGAAAAGACTGTTAAAAATCTTGTTTCTAATGGCTTAAGTTTGTGAAAGGAACTTTTGGATTCTATGTTTTATTTGTTGTTGTGGAGCCTTTTTTCACTCTGTTTCCCCTTAACCGTTTGCCCCAGAGATGGTACCTCAAGTGAAAGTACACTGTTCTGGTGCTTTCAACTGCATGGTTTAAGATTGGCACCTGATAGAGATACCAGGGCAATAGGCTGCTTTGAGAATTTAACTAGCTGTCTGTTTGCTGTTTTATGTTTTCCTTGCAAGGACATCTCTGAAATTATTGGTGATTTAGGAGAAAGTGCAATATCATCTCATTGCCATCAGTTTTATTAATAGCAAATAGTACACATGGCTGTGTAGAAACATTCTGTGGTGAACCTTGCTTCTGCTAAATGGATTGGTTTAGATTATTTTATACATCCTCCTTTAGGAGCATAAGGAGCAGCTACTCAGATACCCAGCCAGCTCTCTTAAATGTTTTGCTTATAATGTTTGCATCATGTCTACTAAATAGTATGAAGAAAATTCAAGCAATGTATTAAGATGCAAGATGATTCACCAGCAGTGAGCTACAGATGGTCTATTATTGAATTACTAAGTAACAGTGGGAAGGCTGGGACAATAATTATGCCATTTACCTGCACAGGGGCCAGCAAGCTGTTCAGACCTAGCTGCCTGAGAGGCAGCCTTGCTGTTTTGCACACTAAACATTACTTTTTTGTTCACTTACTCATTATCAGGAGGCAACTGAGAAAAAGAAGCCCTTTTCACACTGGGTTAGAAGAGATTAAGAGTCTGTTAAGGGCATTCTCCAAATTCCTACTTTAATGCCAAGGATTCCAGACAGTACATAAATAGTTACAGTCAAAGTTAACATTATGCATGAGAGATCATGGCCATGTATGCAGCATCTCAGCATAGGATGTGAGCAGTTTCTTGCAGGGAAAAAATTTGGAAAACATGCTTTGCTAGAATTCAGCTCAAGTGTCTAGCAGACTAAATGCATTTTTGTCCTTGTTATCATCTTTGATGTATTCTCATGTACTGCTCTTTTCTATTTATAATCTAAGTGCCACATAGATAAGCACTTCACATATAAATTCATCAGAAGTAGGATCAAATGAGTATGTAGCAATCCATAGTTACTATACCAGATAGTATAATTATCTGTACCCAATTTATAATTGAGTAGGAAAAGAATGGATTTTTTAAAAATAAAATAGAACACCTAGGCAATTATCTGGGAAGATTACATAATTTAAAATATATTTTGATGACTGTGTCTTACAATTTTAATCCTTTCAATCTCAACATTTAAGTAGAAATGAATTACACAAATTCATTTCCTTTTTTAACAGTTTGACTACCTGTTTGTAAAATGTCTGTGGGAGAACAAACTCCCCAAGGTGCACTTCAGGATGTTTTCTATGTTAGAAAACAGCAGAAAGCCTGATCACTCAGTAGTTTTTATTGGCTTTCTGTGCAGTTCTGTCTCTCTTGGTGAATGACTTTTGTCTCAAATTCCCTCGAGTTCGTTCAAGCAGCAGAATTACAGAGTCCTGTTCAATGTCAACAGGTGCACCCAAATTTTATCTCTTTAAATAATTCATTGTTGTTTGAAACTCTTTTTGTAAACAACATCTGACAGTAGAAGACTGCTCATATTGTTTTTATTCTTTGCTCAGAAATGTCACTCAATCACACATTTCATTACATAGTTGAAGTATGAATTTATTATTAAGCACATGTCCCAAATTCCACATTGTGCATAATATATTGAGCCAAATAGATGTATATAGTATGTGTTTATGCATTTTATTTCATTGGAATAATAACAGTAACTAATATTTTACTGTAGATTAAAGCCTTTTCTTCTGCTTTATTGTCTCAAAAATCACAATTTCAGGCATAAAGACTGGGAAGGATGATCAGTTGGATGGCTTGTTAGCTGTGGCTAATGACTTTAAATGGAAGAAGCTTTTTAAAATGGTGGAAAATGATTGATTTAAAAGAAAGCCTATTCTTCTCACTTTTTTTTTTCTCAGAGTTGAAATGCTTCCCTAAAGCTGCTGCAGATGGTCACAGTCTTTTTTCAAACTTTTTCGTCTTGCTTTTCCACAGCATTAGACTTGATTATTTCTGTTGAATTGCTTTAGGGAACCCAACATCAACACTCATTTGCAATATCCAAGTAAGATGATGCAGTATGATAGCTTGCTTCCAAAAGAAGGTCATTATTTTTCCTTTAACCCTTCGTACAAATATACTATAGCCAGACATATTATCAGAAATTCCAATAGCTCTTTTTAGTAAGGGAGGCTGCTGTTGGCAAAGGTTTAATATTATAAGCTTTCACAGTGTATTTAGTTTGTATGTCTTTTTCTGTATTAACATAATTCAATACAGTATTGGATAGAGTTTATATTGTTCATTTAAAGATTAGTATAATCTGTCATTTTACATTGTTTCATTTGGTTTGCTTCATGGAATCATTAAAAAATTAAGCTAGAGGAGACCTATGAAGTCATCTCATTCATCCCCAGAGTCCAAAGGCAGAAGTAACTCTACAACTAAATTATTATTGCCATTAAGTAATATGTCATTTTTCAGCTCGAACTTTCTCTGCTTCAAATGTTTGATGAACTCAATTGCAAACATGTTCTTTCTCATATGTAGAAGTATTGGCAGTACTGCAGTTTTGCATTATTCTGCCTCAGCTGTGTTTTCAGCCAGTACAGCGAGTGCTATAATGTCTCTTTCTACCTTCCAATAAATTATTAGGTGGACAAAGAATTCATATGAGCATTCATATTTTTAATACTTGGCCAAACCTAAGCTCTTCAGTTCTGCTCTTTTATTAATAACAATACTAATGTTAATGCTAATACTACTAAAACCATAATAATTAAGTAGTCATGGCTTCTTATAATAACCATTGTTTCAGTGGCACTCTGTTCCTAACCCTTCATAAAATACTAAGAAAACCCCATACCTTGATATCTCCCCAAATTTTGAAACTTTAGATAAGGCAAACAAAGCAATTCTAAATTTAGCAACTGAAGAAAGGAAAAAAAAAGGTGTTGTTGCCAAGGAGAAAAAGGCAGTATTTTTAACATAAGGCATTTTTTAAAAAAAAAACTGTGTTTTCAGAGAGAATGAGAGGCATGATAATAGGTACAAAAAAACCTCAAAACAAAAAAATCAAACCAAAGCCAATGAAAACCCCAAAAATTCAAGAGGGAAAATGTGTTTGTTTTACATGGAATAGTATATGACATGGGTCAGATCAAATGCGAAAAGAAATGTAGAAGCAAGTTTATTTTGATGTGTTGAAGTTTTTATGTTTTAAAAAAGGGTTATTGTTAATGGAAGAAGCTCTTGAGTAAGGCTGCTAAATGAAGTATATGCACTGCTTAAGCAAGATTTTTTTTGTGTTGATTCAAGTAGGAATCTCCCTGAAGAGTAAAACAGTTTTTGTCTTGTCTTGGGACATAATATCACAGAGAACCTAAAAAGATGAAGAGTTAGTAGCACTGTCAGTGAAAGAGCAAGGAAGAAGCTGATGAACTTCATTTTCAGTTTTATCTTTATGTAATCCCACTTCAAGTGTTATGTGGAAGTGGTAATGGGAAGCCTGCTAACATGCAGTATGCTGTTGTCTTGGATATCATAAAAAGTGATTTGACGTTTACTGGATTTCTCCCCCCTGCCCATTTCTCCTTCCTTCATTAATTTTGTTCCACTGTTTGTTTCAGCTATCCAGTGACAGTGGTGCAAAACGTCATTCCAGAGAGTGCTGTCACTGTACTCACGCTGTCTGTACACACATTAGCAGTGGCATTCTGTCATATCACAGTCTCCAGCAGCCTGAAGGCATCTTGGTATTAGCTTTATACAAGTGCTCAGTGTTTCTTTGGTACAGTCATCTGGTCTCACCTATGTAGAATTTTCAGTACTTATAATTTCTAACAATGAAAATATCAACTCAAAAAGGTTTATTTATGCTTATGAGGAGCAGTATCTGATACTTGTGTGATAAGGAAAAAAGCTATAACTCTTGGATCTTTTTTGGGTTTTTTGATGCTAAGCTTTTACATTACTTGACAGTACATACATACTACCTACCAACATGTGATTTGGTTTATACACATTGCTAATGAGATGGCAGAAAATGAGCTTATACCTGGCGTTTTTTTAATCAATTGCAGTCATTAGATCTTTAGATACGTATTTAGATCTTTCTATAATAGTCATGCTTCCATTCTCTGGACACTTGCTTCACTGCCTTTTATTTTCCTATATAGGAAATTATGTCAGTGGCATAAATCTTTGTAAATTTTCCAGATGATATTCAGGCTGAAAGGCAACTCAATAGGAATTTACTCCATCCTCCTACTGAAATAGACCTTTCTCCTTCAAGTCCCAGAAACTTTCTCCAAGACAACTTGCTCCATGATTTTCCCTTGGGCTGAAGTGGGGCTGACTGGCTTTGTTATGAATTCAGCCAGCTCTTTCAGCAGCTTTGGATGAAGGAGTGCAACAGATCCTAGGGACTTGATGAATTCTCATACATAATCTCTTACCTGATGGAAAGTCCTTCCCTCCTTGAACTCTACCTCTCAGTGCAGAGGTCCAGAAGCCTCAGCAGTATCCTCTGGCACAGTCCCACAGTTTCTGTGTTTAAATTCTTGAGTTTAGCAGTAGAAGATCTAGCTGGCTGCTAGCTCAGAGCTCTGCAAGTCCCTGCCCAAGGAAAGGAGGTGGGAGTGCAAAGCGAACTAAAGACCTTTGGGAGCAGAAGTCCCTGTTCAGGAGCAAGGAGGAGAGGCTTTGCTTGTCAGCAGAGGTGCTGCGAGACAGAATGGAAAGGAAGAGGCTTGAAAAGGGTGTGAATATAGCGTACATGGCTTGGGACAGAGGGCAGTTTCTTGATGAGAGTTAAACCAAGGGCAGAACTAGTTAATTAGGCCTATGGAAGAGAACCCTCTCAGCAAGGAAGTCTTTTTGTCTCTCTCTGCTGAGTGAGAGAAGAGCTTCCATCTTATTTTCCACACTCTATCCAACTCTCAGGAGATATCACCTCTCTCTCTCCTATGAGTGGCTATGGATCTTCTGCCTTAGGATGGATAATCACCATGCAAAGCGTCATACTCGTGGTCTGATGAGTCCTCACACAGAAACCTTTTCTCTTCTACAGAGTGTTTCTGCATACAGAGCAGTTACTGACCAAGCGCCCTGCTGCACCTACCACTGGGGTAGAGGGAGAAATTTACTGAGTGGCCTTGCACTTCCCAGCTCACGATGATGAATTGACACATCTGGGGCTGTGCTTTCTGTGTCACCCACATTGTCCCCACACCCCCAAGGATAAATGTGTAAGAAATGCATGTAGGAGTAATACTTCAGTGATGGATGTTGTGCTCTTTTCAGGTTCTTCGTCATGGAAAGCCTGGAAATTTGGATTCAAGCAACTTGCAGAGCTCAGCTCATCCCTTGTAAGCTGGAGGGTTTAATGATGTGCTTCTATCTGAACCCCTTTTTTGGCAGATTAAAGTTATACCTCAAAGCATTTTTACTTGTTGGATTATGATTACTATTCCTTGTTTTCAAGAAACTTGGCATCACCTTTTTTGGTTTAATGAAACATTCCTCTCACACTAGACTGCAGTCCTAAGTTAGAAACCTGCTGGTGCTGCCATCAAGCTGAGCCACTGCTGAAGACACTTGCAGTCCTCTTTTAGAGGTTAAGATACATAAATAGTATCATGTCATTGGGGCATGAAGTCACTTCTGTCTTTTTCCAAGAGTGGGAAGGAGTAGCCATTGATTGATAGGACAGAAGAGAGTTAAACATAGAAAATGGTAATAAGTAATAGTAGCAAAAGTTAGTTTAAGCAGGGGTGACTGGAGTAGAAGAAAGCGCAGGTAAAGAAAATAAAGGCTTTCAGAGCGGAAAATGTGTGACTGAAGAAGGAACAGCAGAGTTGAAGTTGAGGACTTTGAGTCACTGGCCAGTCACTTGGTCTAGTAGAGGAGCCTCCTCATGTTTGCTGTGCTTCACAAACTTTTAGTGGTGCTGAAGTTGCATGTGGCACTGTCAGCCCTGTAGGGGTTTGGACCTAATTAGCCCCATCAAAGTTGTAGTGCACTTTGGTGCTGTACTTCTAGTTGATTTTTCCAAAATCTAATTTGTTCTCCAAACTGCTCTGAGAACTGAGCAAGCACATAGGAAACACGGTGAAGCGAACCAGAGAGTGTGGTTTGAGACTGCACTGTTTGTCCAAATGGGATTGCTAATGTACTCACAGCTCTCTCAGAAAAGGGGGGAAAATGGCAAAAAGAGGGTATTTTGCTTGTATGCTTATATTCTACCAAAAGAATGGAGAAATTACCATTTCCTGTAAATTAAAAAAAACCAAAAACAAACAAACAAAAAAAAACCAAAACCAACCAAACAAAAACCCTCAAAAACCCAAACACCCAACAAGCACAAAACATCTCTGTTTAATTAAGTTTTCCAGATAGCATTTTTCTTGAATACATGTTCAAGCATTGGACTTCCAACGCCCTTGCTTTTACTTCCTTTGCACTTGTATTCACTGTATTGTTTCCGGCAATCTAAGCTGTTTAATGGGTTTACACAGCTTCAAATTACCTGTGAATCACAGACTCAGATCATAATATGCTTGACTAAAAGTCTACATTTACATAAACTTGTCTATTTTTTTCTTAACAGTTTACTGTACAAACATGAAGTATTTCTTTGCAAGCTTAAAAGGTTACTTCATTTATATGTGACATCTTTGTTCTGACACTTGAATTTCTCCATTTGTTTAATAAAACAGTGTCAGCTGTGTATAAGCTAGTAATCAAGAGACAAAAAGGATGTTTTAAAATGAGATGGTAGTTCAAACCTGTTGTGCTGTAGTCAATTCTCCTTGTCTTCCTAATTTCCTATTCTGAGGTAACTTGTTTTGTAGTACAATAGAATGAATGCTGCACAAAACAAAGACGAAATAAAAGATGGAATTAAATCAACTTTCTGGCCTTCTTAACCTTGCTCTCCCCAGTCAATGTAATTTGTTCTTTGTATAGATTAATTAATTGTTTGCAAAGCACTTCTCTGATAAGTGTTAAATAAATGCTTAATATTATTATTACAAGTATATTTCTTTGCAATTCACTCATTTAATTGACCTCTGTTTTACTACAGCTTATAATGACAATCAATTAAATCCTTTTTCAGCCTTCATTGATCTTCTTTCATCCCACAGTGTGTTTTCTAGCTGTTTTTCATCTCAAATCCCTTTGGAAGATAGGAATAAACATAAAATTGCTCAAACTTACTTTAGCTTCCCCTTCCATTTCTCAAGCCATCCAAAGAATTGGAAGATTTTTACAGTATTTCAGTTACAGAAATTCAAAATAAGCACACTTATTAAGCCATGTGGCTTAAAAATGATGACCCTAATCAACTGAAGTGAAATACAACAGAATTGCAATAGTTTATCAGTATATTCGAGAGGAGTGCAAAAAATGTTTCAGTTGTTTTGTTTTTTGCCATGTTACAAGGGAAGTGAAACAGTCCTAATCCCTTTTATTTGTTCCATGGAGAATAACTGGTCAGTTTTGTATGTTGAATGCAACTTTCAACAGCAGAAATAAATTTCTAAGAAATATTTTCATATCTTTTGTCATAATTTATTTTTTATTTTTTGTATTGCAGTACTCGTTGAAATGTTTGCTTAATAATATCTGTCATGGTGTCCTTAGCAAGACTCTTAGCTTGTTTATTGTTTGGTTTTTTTAAACATAAATATCTTAACTCTGTTTCATGGGGTCCTTTTTCATGGAGTTATAAAGGTGATTTGCCATTGACTGTGACACTAAAATCCCTTCTCTGTGATACATCTTCCATATTGATGCTTTAGACAACTCATTTTCCAAGATGTGTTCTACATTTGGTTTTTCCAACTCTGTATATTCCTTGTTAAAGTAATCAACCAGGAGCTGGGTTTGTTTTACTTTTAATGGCAGATTCCCCTGGAACAGGAAAGCGTTTTATATCTACTATGTGTACCAAAAAGGAAATTCTCAATTATGCCATTCTTTTTCTGATTCTTATTCTTGTGAATAATTTGTAACAGTGAAAACCTGCCTGTCTATGGGACAGGATACATAGGAATTTCATTGCGCAAAATAAAAGCAGCGTTTTGCAAAACTGGCTAAGAGCAAAAATGAGAAAGTCCTATCAAGATGAATGAAGTACACAGAAGAAATGCAAAGACTTGAAATATCAGTGAGTGAGACAGGTTTCTAGGTTTCTTTCCTCTGTTGTCATATTCCAGAGTTTAAAGTAGCTCAGAAAATCACAACTAGAAACCCCATCCTGCCATGGCAAATTGTGACTGGCAAAAGGAAGAGAGTATTCTTAGAGTTCTCAGATTGTAAGTGTGGAGAGGCTACTTACTAAGCTTAAGTTAAAAATAGAAAGGTCCTTTTTGCATCTGACTGTTAAATAAAGGTTATTGAAATTATCTGTATAAAATATCAGATTAATATTTCTTTCATTGAACTAGATTAAAATGTAAGTCAGTAGGAATTACATAAGCTGTTTCTAAATAGCTGATTTCATGACAGTGAAAACCATTATAAGGCATATTATCTGGAAGAAAGTGTTTAAGAAAGAAAAAGAAATAATAATTGTGAAGCAGTTAATTTTCAAGATAGCTAGCACATGATGCCTATTAGAAATAAACTGGGATAGAAAAGAGCAGCATCAAGAAAAAGGCAATCTGAAGGCAGTTTAAAAATATGTATGTATTCTTATGTGTACGTGGATACCAAGTTCAAGCCATTGGGTGTAAATACAATCTGATAGAATCTGAAACATTTAGAAAACAGCTGGTAAGAACTATAAACAGAACTGCAATCAGTAAAGGTGATGCAACACAAATGGGATTTTTGGAGTATAATAGGATTTGATATTGTATGGCATATTAACAGTCCAAAAGTTACTTCAATTAAGGGGGGTTTGTTGTTGTTATCAGTATTATTACTACTCTCTTCAAAGAGGAAACAGAATCATAGCAGTTTGATGAGGAACTGAAGAAATAAGATGATTATACTTTTTTAAAAATTAAATTCAAATTGCATTAATAAACATGACAGAAATAGTAGAATAGGCTTTCTTAGTACACTTGATTTAGTATTATCTCTGTGCTTAGAAATAAAAATAGCATGCATTAAATAATTTAAAACCCAGAGTTTTTATGAATTTCAGATGTAACAGGGAAAAGCCTTCAAATGTATATATGTATACTGGACGGCAAAAAAGCTTTTTCTTCTGTAAGTTTTTTTGGTAGTGTCCTAGATCACAAAATAAGCTTGTTGTTTCAGATGTTTGCAGCTACCTTAAGGATGAGTACTACCATTGGAAAAGGTTATTGTTGGTAAAGGAGCAGTCATGGCTAGTAAATTTGCAGTCAGATTAATCAGTATTATCTCAGATGGGACACAGAAGTAGTCATTCATTCTAGATAGATAGATATATATGATTATATAAATATATCTTTGTATTTTCTATACGCAAAGATTTCAGGCCATACTTAAAAGTAGTCATCTTTGTTGGGGAAATGATTAGAAGTCAGGTTGGGAGTGTTCCAAGTGTGACTTTGAAGCCGAGTGTATCATTTAGTTTTGTGGAGTGAAGTGATTATTTTAAGTGTATTTGTTTTTAATTTGAGTCCTGCAAGAGTGTACTAGCTAGTTCTTGCGTGCCAATAGCTCAAGAAAGATGCTGATAAACTTAAGAGTATTGACAGAATGAGAATGACCGAAGATCAGGAAAACTTCCTCTGTGGTGAAAGATTCATGGAACTTGATCTGATTAGTTTATCAAGGGGATCATAAAAGGTACCTGCCTAGAAAAAAAAGGTATCTGATAACAGGGTTAATCTGTGGTTCACCCAAAGTAAATAATCCAAACTCTGGAAAAAGAAACTATGAAAGTTCAGACTCAGGTAAAAGATTGCTAATAATAAAAGTAAGTAAGGTTTGATAAACTGTTACAAGAATTAGCACATACCAAGATTATTCTACTGTGTGTATTGTGTTTTAAAATGAATGCTGAATTCAGAGAAACCTTGCAAGTTCTTTTGTTTTGGAGGCCTTGTAGTTACTTACTACAAAATATTTTCACCAGTCCTTGAGAAGAAGTACTCAAACGCCACTGTTCAAAAACAATTTTATTACACATTTATCCTTCACAATACAAAAGGATTAAGTTCACTGATTTATAGCAGTTCATTTTGTACTTGATATAATCAGTGTTACACAAAGCTAGTGCAAAGATCTACTTACCTCAGTGTCTTGTCTTCAAACAATCATAAGCATGTATGTATAAAAAGGAATACAAGAGAGTACATATATACTGGTGCAGAGATCTGTGGCTTATGAGTCCCACCACCTCTAATGGTAAATTACTTTTGGGGGAAAATGGAAAAAGAAGAAAAGAGGATAGGAAACGAGAAAGAAAGGACAAATTACCCCAGTAGGCAGGAGGAGGAGGAGTGGTGGTGGGAGGACCCCACGCTGTTAAGCACTCATATACTGATTGCCCAAAGGTAAACCAAGAGCTACAATGAAAAGAGGCAAGGGAAGGAGTGACCAGTGATAGTTTCTTCCCTTGACAACCACCACAAGAACACTGTTGGGGTCTACAGCAGGTAAAAGGCTATAGGAATAACACTACAAGAGTGATTGCATGAGAACAGCAGAGAAAATGCTGCCACTGAGGCTCTAGAAAGCTGTCCCCTTGCAGCTTGAGCAAAGGGATCCAGACCCACAGCTGAAGGGCTCTCAGGCCATTCAAAAAGCCAGTCATCAAAAGCACAAAATACCTCTTGGTCTGTGTCATGAACAGAAGTGTTTGATGTATCTCTAGTTGGCTGTAGGATGTTTTTCCCTTTCTGAAACCCAGTAAGGACGTCTTACAGCCACTCAATTCACTGGCTGCTATTCATCATTGTGTAACACTATATTAGTTGCATTAGTATTCCATCATTAAATTTCACCATGTGTTGGTTTGAACACGATAAGCTCAATGACTTTATCTTCAATACTTTTTTCCAATTTGGACATTGCTATTTGTTTCTGTTCCACTTGTCATTCTCCTTTGCTTCTTCTTAAACAGTGGTCCTTTCTAAAAATGGAGTGAGTTGTTAATTTAGTTCTTGAGCCACATATTAATAGCCTTTAATTTTGTCCCCAACCTCACTAGGTAAGACCTTCCTTGTTCATTTCTGTAGGTAGCAGTTGTATCCATATTCAGCCATTTGAAAGTGAAATTAAATGTGTCTTAATGATTACTGACTAAAGGAAGTAATTTTTTTCTAAAAGATAGAAAAAAAAATAGAAAAAGAGTTTTAAAACTTAGTGACTTAATTTTATTTGGATTTAAATCAAAGAACCATGAACAAGAACAAAAAGCATCTTTATATGCTACAACTGATATTTATGCAAGAAGGTGTTTGAAAGATGTGGAATGCCTAAGAGAGAACAATAAAAGGGCAGTTTAAATAAATCTTTAGAACTTCAAATAAACATGAGTTTAGTTTTAGATTTTATAAGCCGAATTGGTAATCTTGGCTGAGACAGAAGCAAATTTTTTATCTTTTTACTCCACAGCAAATGGTAGAGAAGTGATAAGCCTGCTGTGTAGAGTTTTTTAGTTTACTGGTGAGGGGTGTGTGTGTGTGTGTGTGTGGATGTGTGGATACTCACTCAGGATGGGGATTTTTTGCTTTTTATATGTGTGATTCGGAAATTGCTGCAGGTATTCAATGAAATCCAAACAAGCCTGTACAAGAAAAATACATAAATAAGCACCGTTGGGTTTTGAGCCAGTGTGTACATTAGGAAGTTTACATTTGAATGTGATAAATCATTGGAGGAACACTAAATCTTGTTAAAAATGAAATTTTAACTCTTATTTTTACACAGAATCATCTGATTGCCAGAGTGTTTCTCTCCATACAAAAAGATGGTAAATCTTTAGAAAGGAGCCAAATCCTTATTAAAAAGATTTGCTCTCTTTTGCAATTTTATCTCTCATATATGTACAAAAAAAAAATTAATAGATCCTGCATAGGATTCGTTCAGGATTAAGGGTGGTTTTTGTTTCTTTTGGTTTGTTTGATTTTTGTTTGTTTGTTTTGTTTTGTTGCTTTGGGGCTTTTTTGGGTTTTTTGTTTTCTGTTTAGTGGCTTGTTTTTTTCTAATTTGGGAGTTTGGAGATCTCAAATTCCTCAATAAAAGCAAAAATATGACAAAGAAAAGAATGTAAGCTACACTTATGATAGGGAGCTTGCTTTTTAACACTTTTGACATTTCTCTGGAGCTGAGAACTGTTGCTTGCCATTGAAATCAGACTACAAGATTGTTCCTTTAAGCAGGCTGTACCCAGTGGAGACTGAATTTTGGGCTTTGCCCTTGAACATACATTTCCTGAGTTCAGCTGTTTATTTGCAACATGCCAACCCAAAAACATCAATGAAGAAGAACTGACTGAAGGAAACACTGTGCTGATGGTATGAAGCCTGTGCCATCATATTAAATGGGAAAAGAAGCAATAATCTAGTGTGTGTGTGTGTGTGTGTGTGTGTGGGGAGGAAGGTGTCATCAGATATACATATGTGTGAGTTCATTCCTGAAAGAAGATGAGCAGTGGAAAGAATGCATTGCTGTTGCGGGTTTTTTTTTTCCAAACAGGGGGAAAGAGAATAATACCAAAAGGCCTACTTTATGTGCAAGTGTCACACTTAATTATATTCAGGTTAGTTGCCCAGATTCATTTGATCTAGATATTTAAAGCTGATTGTAAAATAATATAATACTTCTATTCTTAAGGATTAGATACTATTATGAGGTTCTTAAAGTTCTTTTTTTTTCATGTTAAGAAATACGAGTATAATCATCAACAAATGTAACTACTGGTATTACAAAACCTAGCTTTAACCCATATCTTTGGATTGTGTAACAAGTTACTCATTTAAACCAGTCCATTTTACTTTGGTAGTAAAAAAATTCAGTCAAGTAGGTAATTATAAGGGTAATAGAAAAATCTGGCAGGAAGCAAAAGCAGAAAAAAAGAAAAATGGTTTCAAACACTAAACAGTTGGCACAGAAAAAGGTTATTGGTGACAGCTAAATACAGAATAGGGACAAAGACAAGCAACTCTTGTTCACTGTGTTCCCACAAATGATCTCATAAGCACAACAGCTTAGCAGGAGCTTCTCAGTGCACACAGCAGGGTCTAGCTGGTACCAAGAATATGCTGCCCAAGGGTTGTGCGAGGGCATTGTCAGCTTCCTCTGCTTCCCTGCGAGATGTCCTGAGTGAACCCCAAGGTGGGACACTGAGTTAAAGCCTTTGGCAGTGTTGGATGCTGGATAGTATCCACATCCAGCAGAATGAAAAAGCTGGAAGGAGTGTTTCCTTGGTTTTAAATAGTAAAAAAGGAAGTAGGAAGTTAAGAGACAGGAGTGTGCAAAAGGAATAGTGCAATGACAAGAAAGTGAGAGGCCTGAGAGAGAGAGAGGGGAGAGAATAATATGAGGGGAGAATAAACAAGCTTTGCCATTTGGTCTGGAACTCAACTCCACTTATGCCAATGAATGTCCTTTTCTGACTCTGTGCTAATCAAAGCTGGCAGAATTCCCTGGCCATCAGATACTGGGGAGCACAAAAGGCCAGAAGCACTTCCTATTATGTAGGGAAATTCCCTCTCAGAAATGGGAACCAGACATCTTGACAGTATAACTGAGCTGCAAATGCAATTTCAGTCGCAAATGCAGAATGCTGAACAATCAATACAGTCAAAAGCTACCCTGGACATAGAAAATTACTAGCTATGAGTCAAGTATGATACAGTTCATCTGGGAGAGCACCTAGAATTTACTGTACCAAAACCGGGTTCTGTAAGCAGTAGCAGGAAAATACATGACTTATGAAAAACAGACTCTGAGGGAAAGCAGAATGAGGTAAGGAAAACTCAGTAACATCTGAAAGATCTGTATTGGAAAGTAAAGAGATATGTAAGTGTTGAGTAATCCATACCTTAAAGTCATATTGAAAAACTAAAATATGTGAGAAAGAAACAAAAAGAATTGTAGCTTATTATAATTAAGAACATGCTGAGAATATTAAAATGCAAATAAGCATAGAAAGTGACTGAACACTATTATTTAGTAGTAAAGGTGTAGAATTAGCATAAAGAATGAAATAGAGAGAACCAGTAAACTGGTGACAGCAACCATGAAAAGTAGAATTTCTAATTGGAAGGAGATGCAAAGAAAAACATAAGCTAGTCACCACACAAAAAGGCCTAAATGTGTACACCCAACACAAACCCCCCCACCACCACCCACCCAACACACCCAACAACACCAAACACAAAAAACACAAAAAACCAAAAACCCACCACAGTATTATAGCTGAAAATGTGGAGTGAGATGCTTTGTTCCTTATAGAGGATAAACATGGATGTATTGCAAATGAGTGGGGTTTTCAGAGGCAAGATGCTAAAATCATATAAGAAAAAGTCACACAATTAAAGAGGAAACTAGAACTATAGTTGTTTATAATACCAACCAGATCTGTTGCTGTGGTTTGGCTTTCCATAGGAACTCTCTCCTCTGTAAGATCAATGGTCTTGCTTCTGTTCATTGCCTGTGCTCTTGCTTATCCTACTTTCTCTGCTTGTGTGCAGTTTTATGTTAATATGCTCCTCCATCTGGTGGGAGGTATGTCAAGGTAGCTTTCCTGCCCTGAAATTATTGCTAGAAATAGCTAAAAATAGTTAGCAGTCCTGTATAATTGTAGTGAAATGCAGCTCAGGAGAAGAGTTTCAAAAATCTCAGGCACTGAGAGGTGGTCTGTGTATGGTCCTTTTCCATTACAACAGTAACTCAAATAGCCTTGGCTGCTTAAAAAGTGCATGTGGAGAATTTCTGTCCCAGAGGGCTTGGGTATTTATCAAAAACATAGGCCATCTTACTTACTACCTGAACCTAGATGGTGCTGGCAAAATAGGCAGAAATTCTGTGCAGAGACCTGACATGTAGTACAGTGAGAATAGATATAGCCTTTATTAAACATATGCATTATCTGCAAATTATCTAATGTTAAAAAAACCCAGAGCTCAACTCTCACTTGCTATTATGAAGATTATTAAATATTCAATACGATGCTTGAGGTTTCTTAGATGGCACAATAGTTGTCTGAAGGGAGAGTAAAATGAAGAAACAATATCCCAAAGCCCCTGTTTTGAGAAAGATGTGGCAGAATAATACCTAGTAAAACAGTTTGATAAAGGATATCGTGTGTGAATTCAGGCAGAAGAGGTCATGCTGAGCTAATCTGTTTGAGTTCTTTGAAGATACTAGTGGTAAGAAAGATAAGGAAAATTTGGAGGATGTAGCATCCTTACATATCAAAAAGAATTTGACAGGCTTTCACATCAGAGATAAATGCCTATGGAAAAAACTCTGGAGTAGGAAGTAAATGTAGATGCTCATAAAAATTATTTGAAAGTGGGGAAATGGGAGCTTTGTGAATTTCAGAGAAGTTGAATGACATTCTTCTGGTCATTCTGTTTTATGAAACTTAGGTAATAGGACCAAATAAGATATTGTTAATTTTTAAAATGGTTGCAGAAAGAGAGCAGAAGTGATTTAGGATTATTAAATCAGTTGCTCAAAACTTGAGTCATTGGGATTAAGAGTTGTCAGAAAACTATTTATGTTCACACTCAGAAAATCTCCTGTTACATGATCACAAAACAGTCTTCTGCAGCATTTGCCTTCTTTAATGTGTAAAGGGTTTAGTATTCACTCAGCTATTCAGTAATTTGTTTTACCTTCTTTCAGCCTTGGGTCCTATTAATTATTATTGCTTGTCTTGTGATTTAAGATAGATTGTTTAAACTCCTCATTGGCTTTTCCATGACAGTTTCTAATAGCACAGACTGTACTACAGTGGCAGAATATAGATTCCATCTTTCAGTGATGGGGAACTGAGGCACTGAGCAATTACAGACAAAGATGTCTACTTATTTTGCATTGTCATTCTGAGGTTCCTTCAACATGACCTTTTATTGTACTTAATTTATACAGCATTCTGCATCAAAGGATAATATGGTACCGTTTTTGAAGTGCATAGTATTAAAATTCTGAAGTTAGAAAGAGCCATAAAATCACTGCTGATAACAAGCTTTTTTGCATGTTGAGGAGAGAGGAAATGGTAACGTTGGGTTTTATAAAGTCAATGACACATTTTCTGATTGCTGTTTCTCCTGTTATGCGGCATACTTTGCATAAGTGGTAATGTGATGTAATCAATTTCAGTTTCTGTAATAAGAATGTGCTACTGTTTCTTATTTCCAAAGAAAAACTTGCTGGATATTACACCATCATCTTCCTCTCTGAGATTCAGACTTGTCAGGAAGAGAGCAGTATTTTTAGCATTATTATGTTGGTTAAAACCTTTCTGCTTAACTTGATTGAAATCTTGTATCTGCCTTGTCATTGTCCCTTCCAATCTGTCTGTAGACTTTGTCTTATTGGAGTGCAGCATCTGGATGAAAAAGAATCTCATATCTTTAAAGTGAATCTGGTAAACTCGAACTGTGATTTTAATTGAGGCCCCTCGGAACTCATAGAATAAAAGTGTTGCATCACACTGCTGTTAAGTCAGCACAGGATAAGTATGACATATAAACATGTAAACCAAAGTAGGTTTTTTTAGTTCTTTAGAAGCTTCATTTCAAGTGATTATAGTTTGTGGTTAACATCAGGTTTGGCAGCATAAATTAAGAGATCACTTCCCCTTCAAGCTTCAGAGATTGAGTCATGGATACTTATTCCTTGACTGTCACCTAATTTACGTCTTTTGTTGTAAAATCTTTATCTGTCCAATTTAAATTGTGTTTTTGTCTTTGTATTGAGTGAGTTCTGTCATGAGAGAGACTGTTTCCTGTAAAATACCATTTTACTGCAATATATAACAGACTGAACAAGGCATGATTTTTTCCACTTACATGTCATATATATCGCCTGACTTATTTAATGCAGGAACTGAATTAATAAATAAACAAAGGAATCAAAAACTATAAACCATTATTTTCTGGAAAAAGTTTCTGTAGAAAACATACAACTATTCAGATATATGTTAGAATTATGACTGCTCATATTTACTGTGTTCCATTGCTTTGAGGCACATTTGCTATGGATTTTTCCCTGGGGCAACAAAAAAGTCTTAAAATTATGAGTTGGCAACAATGAGCAGACAGAGAAGGATGTGTGTTTCTACAATAGACATGAATCAGAAGTGTCAATTTTATGTATTTGAAAAAAAGAAAAACAAATAATAGGGTCATGTTGTGAGGAAGAAATAGCAACTTGAAAGCCTTGAACAGGCTGTAGTTACTGAATCTACAAAATACATTGTGCTTACTTCTTCATCTTAATCTCAAGACCTTAAGGTGACAGTCATGCTTGGGTTCTTGAAGCTGAGTCATCAAGAGATCATCTTCGGTGCTTGGACAGTTTGACTGTTCATTTGTTTCTTTAATGTTGAGTTCTGTGCTGTCGCATAAGTAATGCTAGTGTTTTAGAGTGATAAAACTCCATGAATGAAAATTGTCAGTCAGATCATCATTTTGATGATCAGGCTTGACTGAAGCTTTTTTCCAATCAAAAGATGGTGCTGTTAAATAGCATTTGTGTTGTAGTCATGCAGCTTGAGTCATTACAAGTCTATTTCAAGAATTAGCTGAGTAACAAGTTTTAGTGTAGGGATTTCAGGATTTGATTTGACTTATTTTTGTTTACCACAAAATGGACAAGGAAGTAAAAGAAAAAGGAGGGAGGGAGGAAGGGAGGAAGGAAAGAAGGAAAAGAGGGAAGAAACAAAGAGAAAGAGAAAAGAAGGAGAGAGAGAGAAAGAGAGAAAGGAACCAGAATAATCAGAAGCCTGGGTCACTCACTGGTCCTCAGTTTCAATTTTGGAGTGCTTTAATTCAGATGGTGTTTCACTTTTTCACACTTTTTTCGCATCTTTAAAAAATGATTTTGCCTTACTGATAAAGATGTATATAAAAAACAATAATTTCCTTCCATTGTCATTTTTTCTCAGTAATAGAGGATATCTTTGCAGGTTTCAGACTGCACCTCTGTGCACTGACTCATGTGAAATGACTGTCATATCCTATATTCATTCTGGTTTGTACTTCACAATTTATTCAGGTTGTTAAAGTTCTGGAATTCATTGCTAGGCTTCTGGTTCTTCATATTATCACAGGACAAAAGGAATGACCTCTATGGGTGATTTCATTTTATTGTTGTTTTCTACATGGGTTGATGATGGCAGCCCATGGGGCTGAGACACTAAAGCTTAAACAGTAAAGCTCTTTCCAAGGATGAAGCCGTAAAAAGTGAGGGTATTTTTCCTTTCTTTATAAATAAAAAAATGGTTAGACTTGATGAGTTTTAGCAATGAAATTGGTGAGCTGGAAAACTTCAGTCAGGTGAGAGGGCCTCTTCTCCAGTCAGTTTTTGAAGAGTGCTTGATGGACTATGTCTATTTAAATAGAAACTCAGAGTGTAGAAGGAAGATTTTATTGAGTATGTCATCTTTGTGTTATAAAAGAAACTCTTGAAATTTAGAAGACAATTTGCCTTTAGGGAGCCTTTGGAAAATAAGAGGATTTTTTTTTAATAAAGTCTTTAGGAATATTAGAAAGGAAGATGACTTTTTCATCAGTACCAATTTTGATTTTAGAAAATTGTTAGCTCAGTAATTGCCTGAGGCAAGAAACCAAATTATTTTTTTGTATTTCAGAAAAATGTAATTACAGTATTTATTTCCAAATATGTTTCTTAGGAAAGAGTTTGATTGAACTTTATTACTATCACTGCCAAGGGAGAACCAAAACTAAGATTGGTATGAGCAGGTATGGCTGCTAGTGACGCCATGCTTAAAAAAACCTGAAGAAGTAAAAAGGCTGGATGACTCAACAACACCCAGTTGGCTTCATCATTCTTCCAGGGTACACATAGAAATGGGAAAGACTGAGCAGATGTAAAGGACAGTTAAACCCCCCCACAACAGCAGTTAACTGAACAAATGTGGATTTTTTTTTTCCATTGATAGAAGATAAAACATTTTGAGGCCCAAATGTCTGTCCTTCTTTAGCTAATAAATATGTTGTAAAAAGCCTTCATCTGTGAAGGACCTACAGTCACATATACCTTGGAGACAGAAATGAAATAGTAGAATCATTGTTTCATTTCAGTTAGAAGAGACCTCTAAGGATCACACTGTCCAACCCCCCTGCCATGGGCAGGAACATGTTTCAATGAACCAGGTTGCTCAAAGCCCCATCCAACCTGGCCTTGAACTTCCAGGGACAGGACATCCACAGCCTCTCTCGACAACCTGTTCCATGTAACACATTTTATGTTCTTATAGTAAAAAATTTGTTCCTCTGATCTAAATTTACCCTCTTTCAATTTAAAACTTTTGCCCCTTGTCCTGTCACTACAGGCCTAGGTAAAAATCTTCCCTCTGTCTTGCTTATGTATATAGTGAAGGGAAGTGGACTGCTGGGCTAAGTAGGAGGCAGTTGGATGACAATGGCTCAAAAAAGTGGAGCCATCTTGGATATGAGTGGTTGCTAAAGTTAGCAGACATTGATGCACAACTCAAATGTGCAAGAGGTCATTCAGAAGTAACAAGCAGAACCAGTATTACAAGCATTCAACATCTTGGTAGTCAACTGAATAGAAGCTGCAAATGTGTATTGCTTCAGCTGAGCTAAAGACTCTGGCTTGTAATTGCACACCAATGCTACACCAGAGGCTCTTGCAGAGGTCCTCGTCAGCTTCCCCAACAGATAAGCTCTATTTAGTTCCATGTCGTTGCAACCCATTGTTATTTGAGCATTGAGGATGTTCAATTGAATTATATCTATGTAACCTTCTTTTCAAAACTTCTACTCTTTGTTGGAAATGAGTTGTGCAAGAACATTGCCAGCATTTAAATAAGGAAAGTTTTCTGTTTACTTCAGTCTGTGTAGATATTTAAATAAATGTTTTTTGCTGCTGAATATTAAGATGACCAGAACCAGTGATTTTTCTTCAGTAGTCAGGAAGAATATCTTGTTGCAGTAATCTTCCATGCATAGAGTGGTTCTTGCAACCAAGGCCAGTATTTTAAAAATTTGTCAAAATTTACCTAACTGCTTGCCTTGTCATAGGGTTTGTGTGATGGGAATCAGTTTGGCATGTTTTATTTTGGAAATGTTGATCTATTTTTATCCCATTTTTCAAATGTATGGAGTTTATTGGCAAAAAGTGAAAAATGTACCAGCAATCCATGGAACTTGAGAGTTTCCCTGCTGAGCTTAATATAAGAGCAGTTCTCGCTCCACAGGGGCACTCTATTTTCCGCTAGCTAATGTCCACATGGTGGGCTTTTTTCATTTAGTGAAGAAGATGTTTTTGAAATCTGCTCCAGAGCCCATTAACAATTGCAGGAAAGCTTTGGAGCTCAAGCTAGATTGAAAACATTCACTTAAGTGCTTTCTTGAATCTGAGCCTTACATGCTATCCCTGAAAATCCAGATTCTAAGTTTACCCTGCAGGGGTTACAAGTGGAGGTTGCAATAATATCTAAAGATAAGTTATTATTGTTTTAAACAAGTCACATCTTTTACAGGAGCTAGGAGCAAAGACAGCGCTGCTTTGGTCCATCCACTGCAATAGTGGGTAATCCTACATGAAGGGTCACTGCAAGAGCCTTAAAATTTAGCACTTTCAGACTGTAATGTAGAATTTGTGTGGTATGTCTGAGGTTAATGAACAGCCTGACCTCCATAAGGCATCAGTTACCTGTCAGTCACAAAAACATTTTTTTCCTGGCCAGTAACAAATCACTTCAAATGTTACGTAACAGTATTCATATTCCTGGGGAATTTGTTTAATTGGAGTGTCTAATAAAAAATAAGTAGGAAATTTCCTCCTCTAATGCTTTCTTTAAACACCTTTAGTGTTACATAATGGTGATTTTAAGTTTCATGTTGTTAGTTGGCCTTGAGCCATAGATTTCACTAGTCTTTACCTGAAATAGTATTCCCTCATGGTTATATTTTGATCTCTTTAAATAAAACTAAAAAAAAAAATAAAATCTCTATTTTTCTTTCTCTGCTTCTCTAAAAAGACTTCAGCATTGGTTGGAAGGGCTCCCTTTCCTGGTGGGAGAAAGCTGTAAGGTGTAAAGTCGCTACAAATCTTTGTGTAAAAAGTCTTTCACAGATCCCTTTCCATCAGAATTATTTCAGCTGTTGCTTGTAATTATAAAATACATATTTGTCAAATACAAATCTAGTGATTTTTCTCTTACACAAGATCTCATAAATTGTAGGAGCATGGCAGTAATTAACTTGGAGGGGGATAAAATTAGTGAATAGTGTTTTCAACAACATATTTTCTAACTTGATTTTAAAAACAATTATATCATAAAAGGTATTTCAAAAGCCTGTGGAACTAGTGCCATGTTTGTTGCTTTCTTGGTACATATGATCCACTTCTAAAGTGATGGGATTAAAAGTGTCATGCTTGAAATGTGTTCCAGTGTTGAGAAGCAGTTTCTCACCTCGTGACAGGCCACTCTATTGTCTAAAACCTGTTTGGGATCCCAGTAATGGCAACAGACAATATTCTTGATGTGTTAATCATTCAGATGCTAAGAATACAATTAGAGGTAGTTTAACATACCCTTAAATCCCAATAAAGCCAATTGAAACTAACTATATGTTTAAATGCTTTGCTGCAATGAAGACTAAAGGAATAGAGGCAGACTGTCTGGATGCTTGCAGAGTTTCTTTGATCTGGATGAGATATCACAAAAGCAGCTTAAATTCTTCCCTCCTCTGCAGTTCAGCTATGAGGCTCAGTAATACAAACCCAAGTCCAAAAGTAACCAGCATTTATTTCCCTAGTAGTGTAGAACACGGAGAGTGGCTTCCTGGGCAGCAGTTTGTGGTGGTGTTCTAATAATTCAATACTGCACCTCTTGCCATATTTTAGCAAGGATAACTGATAACTTTAATTGTATAAAAAATGGTCAAAGTGTTGCTGGTCTGTGAAAGTAATTTCAAGAAAGATAATGTATCTGTACAGTCTGTTGTCTTTCTCATTTTTGTGGGGATGTTCAGATGGACTTACTATGTAAAGTGACCACAGTAAGGGGGAATCAATCTGTGTAGGGAGGTTCTTACTTCAGATTTTGAGAAATTGCAATACTTCAGCTGTGACAACTGACGTGTTGAACTAATTTTTGTACATGTGCAAAATACATGTATATGTGTGAAATAATACACAAGCTAATATGTAATCTGGAAAGCTCATACACCAGGCTAGGATTCAGCATCTCCTGAGTTATTTAGGACTTGTTTCCTAACAAGAGCATGGCAAAAGTAATACTCTTCCACCTAATATTTGGAGCTCTTCCATGATTTCAGAGTTTCAATATCCAAAGCTGCAACCCAACACTGAATTATAATCCTTTTAAACAGAACCTCTTATATATTGATTGTACAGTAGGAGTGAATACCAACCATCTTTTCTAAAGGAGAGCAAAGTAGATAACTGAGTGAAAAATACTTTGTGACTGCTGAAACTGAACTAAGATTCCTACTTTTCCCTCTCAGCTTTGAAGATAATGCTAAAAGAAGAGTAATTATTTGTGATTATGCCTTTTTGTTTGCCCCTTCAGTTGCAGTCTGTATCTTGGCCTCCTGTTGGACGTCACCAGTCCAGCAGCCTCCCACTTCAGTAAGCACAGGGATGCCAGTTCCTGCGTGGCTGATAGGGGTTAATTTGAGCTAACGTATTTTATGCATTTTAAAAATATCTGATCTGTTTGAAATGTGGCACAAGTGAAACTTCTTTGCTTTCTGATCACTTGCTAATGGAGTGTCCTTGCAGTTCTCTACCTGAGTGCTTCAAATGTAATGAATGAATATTAATGAAAACCTCTAATGAATTTAGATTATGGAATGTGTTTGATCATTAGATTTTATCTTTGAAAAACTTCAGTTAGAAGAATGAGAAAGAATTCTGTGCTAAAGCTTGATCCCAAATTTATGCATATTAGGTTTACTTCTTACTATGCTAGAAGGTCATTAGGTTTCACAGAACATGTATTCTGAAGTAAAACTGTGTTTTTGTAAAGGTTTTACTCAAAAGTGTCAATGAAGTTCTTTTCCACTTAAAATTAGTTTTATTGCAGTTGTTACTGTTCAGCTGCAATTGATTTAAAAAAAGAAAAAACTGATGGATTTCTAATCATACTAAAAAAGGTGGTTGATAATTTATATGGTAAACGAACTGGCTCCTCACAAAAGGAAATGAAAATGCTGACTTGGTGCCAATTCCTACCATCTTTATTCACAGTGTCTTATACTTTATTCCACATGAAAGCCCTAGCTGAGAGAGTTGGACTACTTGCCTAGAAAAGCAATTACCTTGATAAATGAAGATGACAGAGTCTTTTCTTAAATAAACATGAATAATCCTTCCACCCATTCAGAAAGCTGAACATACAGGTGCCATCTTATCCTGGCATAACAGTTTGTTAAAAAACCCCAACCTTTTCATTCACCATTTCAAAGGGCTGGATTAAGCTACAGTCATTTCCATATTTCTTGCTCTTTATTCCTGATTTTGATTCATAGGTAAGTAATAGTTATTACAACAATTCAGGATGAACTTTCTAATTTTTGCATAAATGGATCAGTAAAATAGTCTTTTCAAATAAGATAAGCCTTTGCAAATACTGTTCCAATTAAAGTTTCATGAAAGCAGCAGGACTTTTTTTGGGTAATCTCTTGCAGACATTTTCTTCCAACAAAAAATAATACTCATATTTGATATAGTGGAGGAAACTAGGTAAACCCAAAATAGGTTACATTCTAGGTGAAGTGGTACTTTATGTGTATCCTGTTTCTGGTTTTTCTAAATCTGTCAGACTTTCATATTCTTTTAATCAGGTTATTTCCACTGTCTTTCATTGATTCATCTCTTGATTTATTTATTAATGAAGGTTTTTCCTATTACAGGGAAGAGCATCCAAAGCACTTATCCTTCCAACTGTATGGTATTTTTTACTTCTGGTTTTCTCTTAGAGGAAAGAGAAAGATTAAATGGCAAGATTTAACCCCTCATATGTTTGTATATGACAAAAGAAACAAGCCAAATTTTCCAGAATTTCACTAATTATTTTTTCTCAATATCGTAATATATTGTCTTTAGGTAACAGGATTGCCTTGCCAGAATTCGCTTGGCCAAATCATACAGGAGCAATTAAATTAGAAAAAAACCCCAGAAAACTAAAAATTTGTTCTTAACTGAAATTAAGAATTATTATTAAAAATAATAAATTTTAAATTATTAAAATTAACTGAATGGGTGTCCAGTTTCTCAGTGTTGGCCAGCCTTTGTGCAGTCTGGCAAGACACAGCATGTTCTCTGTGACTCTTGTCACCTGCTAGGGCCTAGGTGGCATTGAAGAGCTGTCCATGCAGAAATGAGCCTTGTAGTTTTATGCCTCTGGCCAGGAAAAACGCCAATCCAGTGCCTACCCTGGTTGTTTGCACTCAACTCTGGATTGTTCCAAGTCCCATTAGGCAGTCTTCCTAGGAAGTGTCTCCTCCAGAAAAATAGTCCCCTTCAGAGGTTGTAGTCAGCTGTTGTATCCTTGTCCCTGTTAAGAACTTGGCTCAGCAGCCAAGGTGCTGTGGGAGCAGACTTTCTGCCAGGCGTTCTTTTCAAATTACAACCACTAATCAGACTAATATTTTTTCTGCCTTTGACTGATCCTGTATGGTGCATGATTTCAAGTCTTGTTTTGGCTAAATAGACCAAAAGCAGATGTTACAGGAGCTGGTGCTGAATTCTCCCTCATTGCTCCCACTCTGAAATCCAGTAAATCCAATTTTGGCTTTGACAATAGGAGGTCACAGGTTTGGTGCTGGCCTGACAGTGTCTCAGGGCATGTCTGGCCCTGCCTTGGTGAGAGCTGGGGCAGCAGTTTTCTGGTGGCCACATGCCTTTGGCTTCCCTGCCTTGGCCTGGCTTTGGGAACACGCAGGGCAGAGAGCTGGCACTCCTGTGTGGTCACTGCAGGACAAACAGACAGCGGGGCTGGGGGAGGACAGCATGCAGCTCCCTGACTTCCCCTGGGAAGCATGCAGAAGGAGGCAGGCTGACATAAGAGAATTTATAATGGACACAAGCAGATACCAAGACCTAGGAAGTGGAGAGCCCAACTGTGAACAGTGTATGGCTCTCAGCAAGTACCTCAGGATACCTCATAACTTGAGCATTTTTTCCCCATTCACCCTTAAGAAGACTGAAATGGTGAACCTTAGGGTGCAGAGGAACATTGAATGTGTGAGCACAGCCCCAGAGAAAAACAGCAGGTTTTCTTTAAACCACTAAATGGACTAACAACATTTTGACTGTAACTCCTGCACTGTAGCATGACCAGCTGCAGCAGCTAGGGACATGGATGGTGGCATCCAGCTGAGATAAAAAAGCGTTGTCACTAGAGCAGATTCATAATGCAAGCTGAGTTGGCCTGTCAGGACCCCTCTCAACTGGAAAGTGATAAACTTGCAACCTGTTCGATATCTCCTGGTCCTCCCAGCTACACTGAATCAAATACACAACCTGGCTTTCAGATGTGGCATTTTTGCCTTGGCACTTTGGGCTGCCCATTTTTGGATATGTTAAGAGATTCAAAACTCTCTGCAATAATCCGAAAGGTAGCATCCAAGCTGTATTTAGATGGTAACAAAAAAATGCCACTACAGATTTTAAACAATATGGCAATCTGTTACCAGTAACAAAATAGATTTTAAATGTGCTACAAAATGGATCCAAAACCTCTAGTTTTTCTCAGATAGTTAATGTGATCTGCCATGTATCTCTTCTCCTAGCTTTAGCTGATAGAACAGCGCCAAATTCTTACTGTTTAAAGTTTGCCTGAGCATTTAGATGAGCATTTCAAACTGGTTAGTGAAGTAGTTTTTCTCGTAGCTGTCATGGTACTACTATGACTAAAACACTGTCTCCTCTTCCTTCCTCTTACTTCTACATCCTTTGTTGTCTTGAGGCTAAATTTCAGCAATGAGTAGCTACAGTTTCTCTAAATTAAAGTAGTTCTAGAAGAACCTAGGTTGGTTAGGGTGACACAACATGCCCTATATTCAGGAGGAAACTGTGCTTCATTAAGTTTGCATCTTTGTTGATTATGAACTCCATTTACTGTTTTAGTAATTATTTTCCAAGAGCTGCTTTACCATTGCTTGGACTATTTCCTGAATTAATCTGCTGAAAAAAGTTGTTCTAATTGCTTTAACATTTCAATGATCTATGCAATAAATCCACTTTAGCAGCTCATTCAAAGTTATAATTACTACCACTTCAACCAATATTCTCTATTTTGTGCATTTACAATGAGGAAATGCCATAGGTATTGATAATAGTGTTAACCCTTACAGCATGTTTGAACTGTAGTCAACTATAGATGAAAAGGTATTTGTTATAATATTTTAACTAGGGTCATCCACTGGGATTCAAAATTTTACCTTGAATTAAAATGTACCTGTTAAATAGGACCTACTATTTATATTTTAGTATGGCAAAAATAATCCATAATACTTCCGAAGTTAATTTTTATGTCAAAAATTCAATTTACTTCAATGGATTTCATTCTTTCCTTAAGTAGGATCAGAACTTGGATAAGAGCAGTCTTTGCTACTTATTGCTGATGCATTTGTCCAATTCCCATATAACCTGGTGTGGTTTCCACCTTAGCAAAATAGTCAGATGAGAGAATCATGAGTTCCAGCATTTAGTATTTCATTGTGTTTGTTTGCATGTTTGTTGTGTAGTTGATCTTCTCCCTACACTCATGCAAGACTCCTGTATAAAAATCACACTTAGGGTTTAGCTTTATAACCAGATTTTATTTATCCTGCAGTACCCCATTGTTGGGAAGTAAGATACACATTACCCTTTATAGTGATGTAAGTAGGGTGTTAGTTTGTTGTATGTAAGACCCTCCCAAAACAAAGGTTTAGTGTGTGCTTCAATAGCAAGCATTTCAGCTAAGGTATAGGAAATAAGAAAATAAATGTAAATCTTAATATTGCCAGCATGACCACATAATATAGAAATACGATAATCAGCAGAGGTTTTGCATATAATAATTTCTGTAAAGTTAGATGATTTATTTCTACATGATATAGATTGTTCTGTTCATAATTATAAACAACTTTACTCTCAGCTTCTGTCCACATAGCACTGAATGTCTGAAATTCTGCCTGCTTAAAGACAAGCAAATAAACAATTGGTCCTTACTAGGAGAAAAATAAGAGAAAGTGCATTACCCTTCCATCCTTCCATTTCCTAGCAACCATGTCTTCAAGTTATATTTTGTCAATAACAAAAGCAAGTAAACTAAGCTTCACTCTTGTCCTAGCCTAATTCAGTTTTCCTTCCTTCCTTCCTGCCTTCCTGCCTTCCTGCCTTCCTGCCTTCCTGCCTTCCTTCCTGTCTTTCCTGCCTTCCTGCCTTCCTTCATTCCTTCCTTTTAGTTTATTGGCAATTTCAGCAGACAGCATTATGGAACTGTGTCCTGATGAGTCTGACTTTGGCAAAAGATTTGGAGCAAGTTTTATGAGAGAGAAAAATAATCCTGCTGTTTTAAATATACTGGATCATTTATTTTCCCCTAATTTTTACTTTAATGTTGAAATGCTAGGAATTTTCAACCCTGTTTTCACTGTACAATGCAATTTAGGCTTTGTTTCTCACTATTTTTTTAATGTACAGTGGATCATTACTGCAAACTCTTCATGGATCAAAACTTTTATCATCTCCAACACTTTGTAATGTGTTGAATTCCTATAAGGATAAAGGTCTATTCACTTGAGATAATTCAGTATGAGGAAGAAAATACCGTTTTTTACTGTTTTGCTCCAAAGGGGCAGAAGGAAACAAAATAGTAGTATGTTTGTAAGAAATCTTGGTAGAAAGAGAGTGAGATATAAGAGTGAGATGCAGAGTCAGATCTAAGAACTCTAAAAGGCAAGCTGGCTTGCTGTACAACATTCTTTTTAAAGGGTCTTGGCTGCAGAAGGGAGCAGCTATACTTAGAAGCATTTTATCTTATGCATATTTGGTGGGCAGGCACATGTGCTTTATAAGGAGAATGCCTGTAATGAGAATGTGATGGGCTTTACATGCCGGTAGAGAGAGGAGAGGGACCCTGAAAACACAGAAACTTTGGTCTAGAATGTGTTCTAAAAGTTTCTGGTTTGCATTATTCTAAACATTGGCTTTCACACCCTTTCACTTATGTAAGGACAAAATACTGAATTTATAAGATCTGTGACAAAAGTTGCCTTAATATTTTCAAAAGGTTTTATTAACAGATAGCACAAAAATTTTGGTGCCATCAGGTCTTCAAAATGGTGCCTTGTGGGCATGACCACCGGATTTATTACTTAACACAGCAAGGACTTAGCTTTGTATTCTTGCTTTGAAATTCAAAATAAAACTAGTGAATTAGATAGTGAATTATTGCTTAACAATCATAAATATAAAGGAAGAAACTAATTTTTTGTAAAAAGTCAAAATCTTCTATGGGTGAAGTTTCTTAAGCTTCACGAAAAATTGTTACTGCTTGATATATATGCATCCATCAACCTCTCTCCATGCTGCATTCACATGTACATACTTTAAACCTCTACTTTAGTGTACTGCTGAAGTATTGCATGATGAAGGATGGAGCTCAGTGGGAATCTCATCCATGTATGTAAATACCTAAAGGGAGGATGCAGCAAGGAGGGAGCCAGGCTCTTTTCATTGATACCCAGTGACAGGACCAGAGACCAAGGGCACAAACTGAAACATAGAAGGTTCCCCCTTAACATCAGGAAACACTTTTTCACTGTGAGGGTGACTAAGTACTGGCACAGTGTGCCCAGAGAGGCTGCGGAGTCTCCCTCCTTGGTGATATTCAGAAGCCACCTGGACACAGTCCTGAACAATCTGATTTATTTAGGTGTCCCAGCTTGAGCAGGTGGCTTCAAGCAGATAAGCTCAAGAGGCCCCTGCCAATCTCAACCATTCTGCCATCCAGTGGAGATGCCTGCTGTGCCTACTTAGAGCCAGTGTATACAGGCAGCTTAACTTCTTGCACTGGAATAATATTTACTCCTTTTTTTTTTTTACGATCGGCACAATTTAGGCAGCTGACATTGTAGGCACATGAGCAAAATCCTAAAGCATACTGTGAACTTACAAACAGTCATGATCTGTCATGAGATCCCAACAGGAGGAAAAGGCTGACTGATGAAATTATTTGAAGCCAGCCCTTTCATTGGCCCACATGTTGTGGTAGTATCCCATCACTGGAAGTAGAGAGCAATTTTCTTGTTACAAAGGGAATTACTACAAGACCTCAAAAGGTGTGCTGCAAGATAGCATGCTGTCTCAAGACAGCTATTTCAGTCACTTGACAGAGTGGTGTAATCAAAAGATTATGCAGTAACAGCAAGGCTGTTGATGCATGTGCACTGCCACCACTTTCTTTATGCTCTTGATAAATGATTGAGCAGGACAGCCTATGGGGTCAGTGTGCACAGTACAGCAGGATGCCCAGATCTAGTAATGGGGATTGAGGACAAAACTTCTGAGCTTTCCTACCTGCTGTAACATGCTTCTTTTGCAGATGTGGCTGTTGCTTCTCTTCTCCCAGTTGTAAAATGCAGCATTTTCTTCCCACTGTGTTGTAAGGATTAATTAGTTGGCATTTAGGGAGAGTTTCAAAGAGGAGTTAATAGGACAGTGTTAAATCTAAGACACAAGAGAGTACAATGTATTTGGTTTTTATCTGAGCAATCTCACTGATGTCAGAGAGCCAAATTCCTTTTCTAATCTAGGAAGTGAAATCCTGGGAGGTGAAAAACCTCTGCAGCTTGCATCTGAAAATTTGATTTAAAATCTTTCTGACCATAATTTCTGAACTGTGGCATGATGAATTAAATCAAAGTAAAGGAGCTGAATATGTAACTTTATTTTCTGTTCTGAGTACTCAGCGGCTCTCAGTAATGGTAAGAGGAAATGTGCAAAGTTTTTTTTTCTTTTTTCATTTTTTTAATGAGGTCACTTAAACAGCTGGTTCAAGTATGGAATTAAGAAGCTAACTTTGGTTATCTTGGCTTCTCAGAATACTAAAAAATTTAAGAAGGGCTTTCATTATATAGGGAAATCATAATGTGCCTTCTCTGAAGACTTCATCCATAAATAAATTCTTGTAAGCAGGGCTTAATATCAAATGAATAGAGTCTGCAGCTACAGCAGGTGTTTGAAAGTCAAAGAGTGGCACCAATAGGCATAATTTAAAGTTCATTAGCATCAGTGGAAGAAAAAAGTATATTTTTTGTTAAGTTCTGCATTTTAGCCAGAGCTTTACAAGGGCATATATGCATTGGTTAATTTAAAATTATATATTTAACAGCAGTGTTAAAGTACTTTTTAGCCATTATAATATTGTTTTGAAAATTCAGGTTTAAAAATAAAGTATAGATAAAAAGAGGACTTCATTAAAACAATTAAATAGCCCTTAATGCAGGGCTTGGCTATGGTATCTCTGCAGGGCTTGTGCAAATAACAAGAATCCCAGGGGCAGACTCTTGACACCACAAGAGACATTTTGTCTTCAAAGCTCATCATCAGAAACTCTCGGATGCAGAAGCTGCCTGTTCAATGGCCAGGTCTCCTGTGACTACAGAAGTAACACACACTGGGGGTGTGTATCCTGTTGGGATTGCACAGAAAATGCAGCCTTATGTGCCACTTTCCCAGCCCTTGGGGGGGAAGTGGGGAGAGAAGAAGCCTGTCTTTCTGACTGCCACCCCCTCCTCCATTAATCTCCAGACTGTTTTGTTGCAGCTGTGCTGAAATGTATTCCATACACCAGCTGTCAGCCTAATGTGACTTGAAATGGGCTGCTGTAATAAACCATTATCAGAGCACTTGAGGAGAATGTGAGCCTTGACCTTATCTGGATAATTATCTAATAGAGTGCACAGAGTGATCCCTTTAATTGGTGTTGTCATCCTTTGCAGCCATGGCAGAATGTGCTGGCCTGGACAGTTTCTGATTCCTAGGGTGTCTTCACACTTCTGATATCAACATCCCCCTTGCAGTTCTGTAGGCTTTGCTATACATGAGAAACGCACAGGACTGATAAATGAATTTTCTTTGGAACATTTATAAAATTCTGTTATTTAAATTGCTTGCTAAATTGACTCCAGCCAGTTCTTGACAATTACTAATGTTTTAGACTGTGTTATGTAAGAAATCCCTGAGCAATATAACAAGCCTAGGTTATGTTCAGCAGACTGTCAAAATGCAGGTCTGTTTGGTCAAGACATGTTTTTTACCCCTCCTTTACCCACTATCAAGAAGGCAAGAGGCTCAGCTTTTCCAGAGCACAAATTTACATGTTTTGCTCACCACACAAAATCAATCCTTTTTGGCAAAGGATGGTTGAGTAGGATTCAGCAGTACATCAGTAACAGTTTGTTTCGTCTGGTGGTGAGTTGGGACAAAGCAGAGGACCCAAACAAGTTCTATTTGTGCTACTTTATTCAAGAGCTTTCAACCACTTTGCTTTTCAATGCATTTTGTGAGAATCTAGGTGTGTAGTTGGGAGAGTAGTTTTTAAGTCTTTCTTTTCTTGTGCCTCTCATCTGCTTTCTGTTGCAAGTTCATCTAGTGGGAAAAATGGTGTCACTTGTTCTTAAGTAGCAAAGTACACTATCAGTTCCCATTATAGGAAGTCACATTTTTTAGACCATGACAAGATTCTGCCAGTGTTCATGTGTTAGTCATATTAATAAACTTAATTGTGACTTAGGTAGAATGTAACTGAAATTTCATCCCAAATCCAGCTTATTTTCTTTGAAAGAAGTCTTTCATAATCAGTATTGCTTTCATGTTTCTGGTGCATATTGTATTCTGAAAGGTCAGATTCTGGAAAGCAAGGTCCATGGTTTTAATAGATGTTACTTTTTATAAATACATTGGACAATTTTTTACTGAATAGTTACGGTATTGGAATACTATTTTATTTTTTACCTTACCAAGAAGTCCTGCTCTAGCCCATACTCCTGGACTTTTGGCCCTGTATCTCTCTCATAATCAGGTGACCAGAAGAAAACAGATAAGTGCTCTCATTAAAGATGTTTATGTTTTATTTTTTCATGCTCTAGGCATTTTTTTTTCTTAACATGTTATGAAAATACTCTGATCATCCCCATATGTTGGCAAATTTATGTCAAGTTACTTTTGCTTGATTTCTGTGTTTTCCTAATGAATACTATATTAATACACTGTAATATTAACATTTTTTTACTTACACCCAATGAGAGGTTTCAGATGTGAATAGCAACTCATATTTCAGATTCTGAGAAGACTGGAAACTGAATGCACTGAGAATTTTTTAAAATGTTTGTACATAACAAAGGCCTTTGATTTTTTTTGCATGTATATAAATGCAAATACAATGCAAAGATTGTTATTATTTAACAAAATAAACATTTAAAATACAGCAAACAAACCCTTTGTGCCAATGCTGTGAAAATAAAGTAATTGTGTGAGTGAGTAGCGATGTAGGTCAATTCAGCTTCTCCTCATATTCGTTGTGACAGTTATTGGAATAGCTGGAGGCAGAGTGGTTACTGATACACTTTACTGAATTTAGAGTTTTAGATGCTGTGGCATCAACAGCAAGACCAATGGGAGCACTTAAAAGGATATTGGTGATACAGGGGTTGAATTTCATCCTGAGAGGAGGTAATGATTCTCATGGATTTTGGTGTTGAGACACAATTGACAAGGCAATAGGTGCCAGATGCTTGTGGGTTTTTTTTTCTTGTTACTGCTTTTATGACAGTGAATTTCTTTGTTTCCCAGTTCTTCACATTTCCTTACTTAATGGTGTACATAAGGAGAAAAATATTAAAAAGGGTTAGATACCAGATACTACTGTAACGGAAATAATTTAACTCCAAATAAATCATAATTCTTGGCTTCCTAGTTACATTGACTAAGCAATCAAGGCTGAACATAGTCATTCTACGTACTGGGCAAACGGAAAATTGTAGAGTTTCCATCCTATCCTGAACAGTTTAGTGGACATACAGAGCATATGTAACATGAGGGATGCACCAAACAAGAATAATAGCAGAAACATTCTGGAAGTTCTGTGATCATGTTTTATTTGAGTGGGAAAGGCACTGGAATGGAGGCAAACACTGTGAGGAAGAGAGATGACAGCAGACAGGGAAAAACAGAGGATGATAAAAGTATGGGGCGCAGTGAAGGAACAGGGATTCAGGGTAGGTCTGATTTTGCTATTACTGCATGTACCGTTTTTTAATACAGCACTTACACAAGAACAAATTCATTTGAGAAGTGGACTATTTTTTTTAGCACAGGCCACAGTTTCAGGAGTGTTTAGTAATATATGCCATTACCAGCAGAATTGGCATATTCTCAGGACTACTTCTTGTGTGGAAATAAATATTGTAACTTAGATACATATATACAGACCCCTAAAATGAGTGCAGATCTCACTTCACATCGAATCTGATGCCTGGGCAGACAAATGTCTTGTTGCTGCAGATCTGTATCTCCTTGATAAGTAATCCAGTAGGATTGAAAGGTTGCTTTGGAATATTGTAAATAAAGGTCATGTAGCAAGACCTTTCAGCTGATGTTCACAGCTAAAGGTGAGAAAAGGATAGGTTTCATGATGACCGATGAAGTTTGGAGTTGCACTATGCCTTCAACTTAATAGCAGTTATCAGTAATCAAGAGAGATTGTGGATAGTCTCTTCAATTAATATTACTTTATAATGCTGTGTTCCTGACTGCAACCCTTTCTTTGCAACTGTTTGTCTGAGAATTGCCTTTGTTTTTACGGAAGCAAGGAAAACCATTTCATCTGTACTGTCATGTTACAGATATGGGCTACCACTTTACTGAGATCTGTACTTCACGATCATGGCTCTCACCCCAGCATAGGCAGCTGTGCTAAAAAGAAGTTGAAACTTTAGGACAAGGTGTGAGACCAATTCCATGCTTCACACAGAGTACCCTAAAAGTAAAATCAAGTGAGTTATCTTTGCTTTCAGTTATTAGTTATGCTGCCTTAATCTTGCAGCTCTTCGGATCTTCATGAGCCTTCTTTTGCAGGATAAAAGAAAGATTTAATTTGACATTGACTTGACTTTCAGATAATTCAGTTTTTAAGCAGCAAGTAGGTAAGATTTTTAAATCCACTTGAATAAAATTAGTACTATGTGCTGATTCTCATTAAAGGATTAAACTATAAGCATTTTATGAAGTTATTCTTTATAAAGTTATTTTTATCAAGTTATTTTTAATTGACAGAAGAAAAAAAAAATTAGAGGAACTCAAAATAGAGGGAAGTGCCATTATTCAGGAGCTTCCAACCAGGAAATTATTTGTCTGCTTTGAATATAAAAACTCCAAGTATTCTATATTGTACAGAGATCATGCTGGGCAAACTTTATTCAATTTATTTTTTTTCCTTGGCCCTCTTAATAAAAAAATTCACCTAGAACATACTTCAATTTCTTGGGTCATTATTCCCTATATGAGGACTTTGAGTGTGAAGAATAAAGGAGTTATACTTTCTTCCTCTTCTTTTTCTTTACCGCTTCATCTGTGAAAACGGGCAGAATTCACAGCGTTGATCTAGGTTTATTCTGTAAAAGAGTGAAAATCTACCTATGTGCAACAGGGCAGTGAAGGGGCTGTTGAAGAATAAACCAGCAAAAGCCATGTGATTTAAAGATCACTTCCCCCCTGGAAAAGACCCTTGTTTTCATATGTATCCTTGGCGAAGGTGACCAGGTATTTCATAGTGTATTTCATACAACATACTCTGTTGTATGGAGTTGGGTTTATGGAGCTGTTTTTATCTTACCTTTTGCCCTGCTGTGGTAAAATTCACCTCCCTTCCAGCTCTCATTAGTCTAGTCCCAGTGGTCCATGTACTGTCCTGGGAGGATGAAAAGGAAACAGCTCCCTCTCTGAAAGAGCCGGATGACCTGAGTAGCTTCAGATGGCTAAGGATAAGGGAAAGGAATAGTTCAGGAAGGGGAATTGGAGGGACAAGGGTGAAGCTAGAAAGCCTCTCTAAGCCTTGTCAGGAGGTAAAAGGAAGCCGTGCTGGAGCTCAGAAAAACAAATGGTAATATTGGGAAAAGCCTCAGAAGGAAACTGGTTTACCAGGTCAGGTACCAGAAACATCTTCAAATACTTAAATGTTGTATTGGAATGATTTTGTGCTTATTTATATTGTGCTAAAGAAAACCTGAATTGTTGTATTCTAATAATAGTAGATTACAGTGCCAGTCAAATGTTCTATTTAGAGAGCTGCAGTCACCTAATGGAAAACATACAGCATATGTACAGGTATTAAAAAGTGGCCCCAGTGAGTGAGATAATTGTGAGCTAGTTTAAATGTGATACAAAATGATAAAAGCTAGTATGAATAATAACGATTTCTTGCTGTATAGTTACTTCCCATTTGAAGCATATGGTATATACCTTTTTTCACTTCAGTCACAGTGCTTCTTTTGTATTCAAGCTTCATGTACTGTTAACAGGTCATATAAATCCATTGAATTAAAAGGTATTGTGTACAACAATTTGTTTTAATTATGAAATATCATGTGTTCTATTTAACTGTGAGTTTAATGAATGGCTATTTAATTAAGGGTTTTAACTCAGATAATCAGTTTGCATCACTGGGCAACAAGTAATCAGTTTATAATACGCAGTTGAACAGTCAAAAGAGCATCAGGCAAACCCTTTCCTGGTAGTGTTTATTGGCTAATTAAATGATCTGGACTCCAGGGTAAGTATAAAACAGGAAATAGATGGTAGATAGGAAGAACGTCAGAGAAGGGTACTTGACGGAGCTTGTTGAAGCCATGTAAGTGTTAGTCTTGTCATTCACTGTGAAAATATGACAATTCACTGTGAAAATATGACAATTCACTGCAGACACTTTATCACATTTGGGAAAATAATGTCTTATACTTTCGCCTATCTTTGGCAAATACATTACAACTCCAATAACGAAACACTAAAGTTATTTATTGTTGGCTATGATATAAAAGAACACATCACTTAAGATTTTTTTTGTGGTAGTATTAAAATCCTTTTTGTTTGGTTTTTAGTTGTTATTTTTCAGGTTTGTTTTCTCTTTCCACTTCTATCACATCTTAAAGGATTTCTGTTTGAATGGAATTCATTATACATTTCAATGAAAAACTACTTTTTACATCAAAACTTTTCAGAAGACATGCAACAATTGTGTATACTCACATTCTAAGGTTATATACCTTCTAAAGGTATAAAGTGAAGTTAAAAAGACTTGTATAGATGATTAGGAACGTGCCTTAATTTGATGTCTCTGCTGTCATCCATTCGAATTTTTATTTCATACATTGTAAGGATAAAGGAGGACATTCTGATTATCAATTATATACTTTGTAGGCCATAACATTTCAGCCAACAATCCTAGTATTTGTTCCAAAAGCTGTTGCATTTTAGAAAGACAGTCAGTCTAAAAATAGGAAGTGATTGCATAATCCAGTACAATGCTTGAAAGTTACTCCAGCATTTTATTTCCATTACTGTTTAAGTTTTACATCTTATTTCTCAATTTGTTTTACTTCATCTAAGTCTACTTGAACTGTCTACTAAAGAGGTTTTTCTTCTCATGTAAGCCCCATTTATATACCATAGCTAAAGCTTTTCAGATTGTTTCTTTCAGTTAATAATTTAAATTGCGCAATTCCTAAAGGTTGCAACTCAAAAGAATTGTTTGGGGAATGCTCATGGTTTGTGAAAAATGTTCTAGTTCAACTGAGAGACCAACGCCAAGCATGATCCTAAACTGAACATGGGGAAGTGCCATGGATTTGGTTCTTATTTTTACCTTTAAGGGTTTTAGATTTAATAAAACTAATTGAAGTCTGCTACACCCCACATGCACATGAACCTTTTTTTTTTTTTCTTTTTACAATATTGCAAATGAAGGTTTTGCATTTAGACTACAAGACTACATTTCTTATCTCCCGCATCATAAACAGCTAAGTCATCATGATGGACAAGCAAAACATACTACATCATAAATAAGTGCAATAGTTTTGCCTATATTAAAGTTCTTTTGCTAGGATCCTTTCTTCAGGGCCTACTAACAAAGGATGGCCAGGGGGTCAGACCAAGCCAGCACAGATTTAGGAGGGGCAGGTCCTGCCTGACCCAACTTGATCTCCTGTTATGACCAGGTTACCCTCCTGGTGCGTGAGAGGAAGGCGGTGGATGTTGTCTACCTGGACTTCAGCAAAGCCTGTGACACCATCTCCCATAGCATACTCCTGGAGAAGCTGGCAGCCATGGCTCCTTGCTTGATGGCCAGGTCCAGAGAGTGGAGGTGAATGGTGCTGCATCATGTTGGTGGCTGGTCACCAGTGGTGTCCCACAGGGATGTGGGTTGGGCCCAGTCCTGTTTAATACTTTTACTGATGATCTGGATGAGGGGACTGAGTCTAACATTAGCAAACTTGCAGATGACACCAAGTAGTGGGGAGTGTCTACAGTGTCTATTTGCTGGGGGGTAGGAAGGCTCTGCAGAGGAACCTGGACAGGCTGGATTGATGGGCAGAACCCAACAATATGAGGTGCAACAAGACCAAGTTCCAAGTCCTGCACTTTGGCCACAACAACTTCCTGCAGTGCTACAGGCTGGGGGCAGAGTGGCTGGAAAACTGCCCAGAGGAAAAGGACCTGGGGGTGCTGGTTGACAGCAGCTGAACATGAGCCAGCATGTGCCCACATGTCCAGGAAGGCCAGTGGCATCCTGGCCTGTATCAGCAATAGTGTGGCCAGCAGGACCAGGGCAGGGATTGTCCCCCTGTAGTTGGCACTGGTGAGGTCACACCTTGAGTACTGTGACCAGCTCTGGGTCCCCCAGTGTAGAAGGGATTTTGAGGTGCTTGAACGTCTCCAGAGAAAGACAAGGCTGGTGCAGGGTCTGGAACACAAGTCCTGTGAGGAATGGCTGAGGGACCTGGCGTTGTTTAGCCTGGGGAAAAGGAGGCTCAGGGAAGACCTTATCACTCTCTGCAATTCCCTGAAATTAGGATGTAGCCAGATGAAGGTCTCTTCTCCCAGGCAACTAGCAATACGATAAGAGGAGAGAGTCCTAAGCTGTGCAGGGGAGGTTTAGGTTGGACATAAGGAAGAAATTCTTCACAGAACGGGTGGTTTGATATTGGGATGGGCTGCCCAGGGAGGTGATGGAGTCACTGTCCCTGGAGGTGTTTCAGGAAAGACTGGATGCGGCACTCAGTGCCATGGTCTAGGTGACAAGGTGATGTTACATTATAGGTTGGACTCGATGATCTCAAAGGTCTTTTCCAACGTAGCTGATTCTGTGATTCTCTAAAACATTGTGCAAAGCCTGTAATGAGATGAATGGCCATGTGCCACCGCCCTTCTGGAGTTCACTTTCTCAGATTTGTGTGTATAAATCACACACCAGAGGTTCAAAGAGCCTCAAAAAAAAAAAAAAAAGGAAGAAGAAGATCAGCTTGAGGTACAAATATTTAAATTTATCTCATGCATGACAAATTTTTGAGACTGCACACCTACCGTAGTTTTTCCAAGCACTTCATCTCATCTAGCACCATTGATCCTGTAAATATGGAGAAACTCTACTGTAGTGTTTTTCTTTGAGAGAGTTCACAGCTGTTGAGAGTCCATGTCACAGTCCATGAGAGGAAAAGGAGGGAAGAAAGGAAATATTCATTTTATTCATTTTTTCAGGAAATAATTGCCTCAGAGTACATTTTTGTTCTGATGTTGGCTGAAATACTGTTTCCATCATACAAATAAATTTTCCTTTCTTACTATTTATTTCATATCATTGGACTTCGGGCAACAAATTTTCTATGCAAGAGATAAATACACAAGTGGGTTTTCATTCTTTGCTATCCTTCTTTCCAAGAGCAAGTCTAAAATACCTGCCATTTGCAGGGCAGGGGGGCTTAATACTCTAGTAGAGCTTCATTCCTTTATCAAACAACAGATTTTCTGGTTTGTTGGTTTCAAAAACCTTCCATAAAATAGGTTTCAAATGCAGTGCATGGCAGTGCCCTTTTGGTTTGAGTGCTGATGCAGAATGTACAATCTGTAAGGCTATTACACTGCTAAAGCCACATAACTTTCTTTTAAAAATTAAACATTTTGTTTCCTAACAGAGAGAGCCTGACGGGGCATGTGTTGGGTTCTCATAGTACTGTTGTACTGTCTCAGTGTCTCAGCCATCGTTAAAACAACACATGTACTGTGCTGTAATTATTTTGATAGTGTTTACTGAAGTTGAAAACATTGTGTGCTATTTTAATGGTATTTTTGTGTTTATTCTTCTTAATTGGCATTTTATATTTCCATCCCAAATTCTTTCTGACTGAAAAGATTGAAGTTTTGATTGTTTTAATGTAACTGCAAGGGGCTTGGCTTCCTAGCTATGATATCTAACTTTTGAACTGTACAAACACATGTGAGTAGCACTAGTGATATCCACTGAAACAATGAAACCAAGTTAGTACCTCCTAGTACCCATGGTGACACCTTGCCACCATGGGCATTTTGTGTTTGGAGAGTAAATTACTTTGGGTAACAGAGCTAAAAGTGAATTCTCCTTATCTTCTGCACAGCCATTTAGTCTAACTTCTCTCTCATTGATACAGTTTTACATGAAGTATTATATATTGTGTGTGTATTTTTCACACTCTTTGCTATAAATATGTCGAATTATGGTAGAATGGAAAGAAAGTGTTATTGTTTGTATTTTAAAATTTCTTATGTAAATTCCATGTTTTCTTTTTTATTATGCTCCAAGCTGATACACAGTTATTGTTACCTTTATCTTCACATAATTCTATATTTTTATATTCCAGTATACTCTTTAGCCCGTAAGTGGGACTCTGACTTCTTTCAGTTTTCAATAACAAAGTATTAATTCTTAATGTATAGGGATGCTCTGGACTTACGAACTTATTCCCATTTCTAAAATGCATTTTTCCAGAAAAGAGTCAGTGTATTTTGATCTGATAAATAATATTCATACATTTTCTCTAAGTCTTCAAGTCATTTATATTACAAGGCCTTGAGTAATGTCAACATTTAAACAGTTCCTTAGTGAGCCTTAATTGCTCGATACAGCCAGCATCTAGTTTATGAGTTTAATCATGGTAAGTTTATCAAATTAAAAATATCATCACATTGCGAAAAATATGACACATTTGGTCCATGGTACTTTCTATGATTTTTTTTTTCTTGGACATGTCACTGAGCTAGATCAAAGCATCTTTGTTACAGAAGAAACTATGAAGGTATTTGATGCTTATATCTCCAGTTATAGAGCAGCAGATGATGAAATGTCTGGGCCACTGACAATTTTTTGTGTCTTCTAGGCCATATCAATTTTTCCTTAATTGAACACTCAGTAGGAGGCTTGCTGTTTCTCTGTTTTATGCAAATCCTGAATTTAAAAATTACCTGCCATTTTTAGGTGAAATACAATTTAGTAAGTTTGTGAAGTAGTTATCTTAATTAAAAGGAAAAAACACTGCATGGTGACTCTCTTATTTTCCATGTGAACTTTATACAACTTTAAATTTAAGTGAAGGAAAAGCATAGTTGCCCTTACTTTAGCATGGAAGAAATAATTAGAGAGACACTCCAATAAAAACAGCAAAAGCTGTGAGAGGCAGGGAAAAAAACGGGAAAAGGCAGAATAAGAAAAATGGCTTCAAAATGTTAGGTTGCAGAGAGTCAAGAAAAGCCAAGCAAATAAACACTTTATGCAAGAAGCCTTGTGTTCAGTGCTAAATGCTTCCTACCTCTTCAGCCACCTCTTGGCTTCATTAACAGTACCAGCTGTCAGCAATAGACAAACACCCCAGAAAAGGCCTTGCCCTTCTGAACGACTGAGATTTACTTGCTCATGTTTTTCTCCATGATGCTCCACAGTCTTTAATATCAAGGTCGCAGAATGTTTCAAAGCCCATGATGTACCCCCAAAATATAATGTTTGGTGTGAATTGATGAACAGTATAAGGAATACAGCTGACTTCTAAAATGGTGTTTCCAAGCCATCACCCTGTTTAGTGAAAGATTACCCATGAGCACACTGCCACAAGCACTCCTTCGAGATTTCCTGCCATAATGCTAGCAGTGAATATCCCCCCAGGCTGTGGGAGCAGGGGAAACAGCCTCACTGGGCTCCATGCTCTCCTTACTCACTGCTTTCAATTGCCTTCCCACAGGCGAAATAGTTTGGTTTAGGCTTATGAAGAAGTGTGAATTAATCTCCAGACTGGCTTTATTTTACTACTTAGTGCTAAACAGCTGGCAAAAGACTTGGTTTTTTTAAGTGAACCAGTCCTCATTTTTTCATTGTCTTCAGTAAGATGACGGAGCAGAAAGGTGTGGACATGATTATCAATTCTGATTATCAGTTACTTACATCTGCTTGAAATTCTAGGTGCTTGAGAAGTCTGCTTGTTTTAGTGAATATGAGAAAAACATTTTCATTAAAAAAACTACAACTTTTTTCTTATTATTTTGCTATGTCTTGCTGTATTAATGCAGTCTCTAAGAACGGTGGTTGTCACATATTACCTGCTAGAAGGCTGTACTACCTACAGCTATAAGTAAGATAATATTCTGTAGGTTCTAAGCAGATTAATCTCTAGGTATCCTTTGCATAAAGATTTCAAGTTTGGAAAAGCTTATTTAAATGGGTGCAACACTTTCTGCTCATGTATTTACTCCTGGGATGCATATGGCAGCTATGTGTGCATCCCAGCGTTGCATAAACATTTACCTCTTTCAGACCTTTCAACATGAGCAAGTGTAACTTCCTTCCGTGGTTCTGCATTTATTTGCATTTATTTTTATTGTTAGAATAAGTAAAGGCCAAACTGGATGCTGTCTGAGCTATTAGAATCAGTTCTTCTTTTATTCTCCACAAGAGCTCCAGCTGACATGTATGGGGTAGTGGATGAGCAAAACTGCTCTCCCTAGGTCACAGGAGCACAGCCCAGTCCATAAGTGGAAGAAACCAGCATGGGCCTGTGCAGTTAGGTTTTTTTAGTTTAGAAATGTGCAGTAGGTATCACCTTCCTCATAATGAAGGAAATTTCAGATGTAATTTACACAAATGCCTGCAGAATAGGTCTCAAGATTCTTTTCTGCAGATACAATTGCTTGTATTCATGCAGAAAGCTCCTGCTCTCTGTCATGCCCTTGGTTGTAATCTCCATAATGTTCTAGCTGGGAGAAATTCTGTCTGTAACTAGCAAAGCATAAAGGCAACTTCATTTACAGTAATTAGGCCCTATCTGCCATTTTATGAACACACCCAAAAGACAGTCCTTTTCCTCTGGAGGCCAAGGGAGGGAGACAGTCTTCCCTGAGACATGGTGTTGTCAGCTGTTTCAAAGTTGTTTCAGGAGGCATAAGTTAGGGAAGATTTTAGCCATTCTTCTTATAAATGTATACAGCCCAAAAAGGTTCTCATCAGGAGGGTTAAATTCCTTACTCTAGTAAGACATCCTGGGAAATGTGTTGCTACCTTTCTGTGCACCCTCCCAGAAGATTGTTTGAATGTAGGGAGTCTGAGCTCTTATGTGGGTCAACACAATGCAACTTTTCATCTTCCAGTTAGAGATAATTATAGATTATAATCTCTTCCATTATAGAGATAGTGTCGTCTCATAAATATAAGCTCTTAGACCAAACAGTCTCTCGGTAGTTTGCGCTAATGTTTTCTACGCAGCGTATCAGCTTGGTTTACTGGTAGCTTTTATATCACATGAGGACAGCCGCTTGAAAAGCTTAGAAACAGATTTTGAATTTAACACTCGTGGGCAAGGTGTAAAGGCTGACAGACAGCTCAGCATGGGCCAAGACACAAGCAGAAACTCTCGCACAATGTGTTGCCGTAAAAAGAAAGGAGACAATAAATTCACATCAGCATGGGAAGAGGCAATGACCAAAATTTCTTGGCATCTCTGGAGAGGGAGAAGAAGATACTGTGGTAGAGCATTCTGTGCACAGAAAACTAATGATCCACTGGGTGAAAGTTACTTGTGGCTTATTGGGCACATAAAGGTGGGGTGAAGGATATTGTAGGCAGTTATGTGTATTGTCACCGTTAAGGAATAAAAGAGGTGCTGTAGGACAGCACCCTGCTTGGAGAGGACACTGCCCTGCCCACGCTGGAGGCACAACCCTCCCTGCTCCGGGTGCAGCTCAGCCCTGCTGCTCCCTAATGGTCACTGGAGCCAGCAGCTGCACTGGAGCCAGCAGTGCTCAAAGCAGAGCTGAAATTCAGCCTCTGCACCCATGGGCAGGGGTGTGTGTCCTTGGTGGGAAGTGAAGGTCAGGCACTGCAGCGTGTTGGTGTTGCACAGGAAATTATAAGTCTGGCTTCCAGCTGAATTGAAATAATTGGGTATTTTGGGGGCACTGGGGTTTTTGGGTTGCTAATTACCTCGTGCCATATTTTGAAATGGAAAGAGGCAATTAGAAATCAAGTTGGATTTAAAAATATATACTACTGCGGTTCATGCTTAGTGCACTATAAGTAAATAGCAACATAGTCTCCAATAGTGTCTGCAGAAAGGGCAGTAGGTGCTTTTTCTTCCCAAAATATTGTTGCATTTGTCTGAGTACACAGGCAGAGAGATAACATGCCATAGTGGAATAGTGTGCTTGAGTGTTGCTGGGATTTTTGGTTTTTCTTAAAGGAGCTGGATTTACTTTAAGGAGAGGAAGGTGAGCAAGGTGAAAAGAAAGAATAAGGGAGAATACTGAGAAGAGAGGTAGAAAAAGATGGAGCTGCAGAGTGAAGACAAAGCGTGAAAAGGATGTTACCTAAATGCAGCATTGTTAATTTATTAGACTGAACGTATTATTGACAGGAGAATGTTAGCAGAAGTTAAAATAACTTAATTGATCTGATAATCACTGTCCAAGTTGCTTTCTCATGGGTGTACATAGCATCATTTCTTGGTTTTTGCAGCAAGTATTCTACAGGTAAAATGTGAGGCCTTTAGTATTTGCTATGATAATATGTGACCATACTTCATAACTTCTTGTTCTACAAAGTCATTATATCCTCAATAATACTTAAAAGACAGATACATAGTGTGCTTTTAGGAGGAAAAAACCTGAACACCAAAACAAAACCAAACCAAAGCCAAAACCACACTTCTATCCTTATCTGATTAAAAGCCTAAACTGAAACTCCAGTTGCCAAGCAGTCATGATTGTCCGAAAGAATTCCTTGAAACACATTTATTTTGTACATGATATGACTGCTGTGGCAAGTGAAGGTTAATGTGCCTGTCACCTCGAAAGGAGTGCTGGTAGCAGTCATTAACAGGTGCCTCTCTCTCTTTCCTGTTATTATCAGTGTCTCGTACACCTTTCTGAACATCAGATTCACTCCCATCTTTTTATCTGTTCTCTTTTTCTCCCTCAGCCTACGCAACTCCCTTCTGATCAGGTTAACTTGTTTTCATTTGTGGCAATCATTCATCAGTGTATTCTGAGTATTTCTACAGCCAAAACAGAAATCCATTAAATCTATATAGCAGTTTAATCTCAACTAATAATTACTCATTAATCTTGCTGGAAATACACATTTTCTTCAGCCCATTGCCAAGGCACAAGCTTGAGAAAAAAAGTGAAGTATTTAATCAGTTTTTTAAAGTTTGTTAATGACAAATTCTGGCTGACAGATTAAAAAATTAGGTCCACTGCAGTGGGGTGCATTCAGTTTAAAAAAAGTGATTAACTATATGCCAAACTCTCAAAAGAAATTTTGCATGAAAAAAGAGAAGTTGTTAACATTATTATGTCTGTGCCCAATGATTTTATAATGTCCATTTTAAATATACATGGGAAAAAATAAGTCAGCACCATACAGTAATTTTCAAAAAGTGGAGTTTTGTAACTATCGAAAGAGAAGCCTAAAACATCTTCTATGCTTACTCATACCCTCCCCCAGTTTTTTCTCCCACAGGTTTGACTTTAAAAACACTGTTGTCTTTCCCTCTAAAATTTTGGTTACATCTGCAAACTAATTGAACTGAACCCAGATTTTGGCTTTCCTGTCCTGATGAACTTCTCCGTATTCTTGTTCTCCCAAAAAACCATGGCTGCATCCTGGGAGACTCAGTTTTCCAGTGCAGTTGGGTTTGCTGACACAGAAAGGTCATGGCCCAGGTTGATTTAGAAGTCCCACACTAGCTAAATAATTCAACCTATTTTATGGCTATTTGCTTAATACCCAATTTCTGTGGAGTTAGTAAAGTGTCTGACAAAAGGTCAAATTGATTGCACCACTTCTCTCTGTTGAACTGCTGCTGCTTCCTGATGCTGCTGTCAGTATATTTTCACTTCTGATTGATTTTCTTAATTCAAAAATTGATGCAAAAAAGTCTTTTCTAATGAAAAGCATGTTTGTCAATATTCCCCACTCCCTCTATGGATTTCTGGTGCGTTGTTACTTTGATTACGAGCTTCTGACCTGTTTATATTCTGGTTTGCTTTAAAACAGAAGTCTTCATTCTCCAAATGCATAGTCTCACTTTCAAGATCTTTTTGGGAGCAGAAACAGCCTTATGCTACCAGACCCATACTGTATTTTTATATTCAGAAAGAGAAGAAAAATAACCTGTTGTGAGCAGCAAGTCTTTATTTCTGGTCAGAGATGAATTCCTGGATAAAAGGATATATTTCTTCTTTGCCTTGTGACACAAAGTCAGACTTTAAAAGCCTTCTACTTGTTCAAAGTGGCTTGGAGGCTGAAGAAGTGACACTGTGTAAGACCGTATATGACACACATGGCTGCTGTGCACTTGTTCTGTGCATTCAAAGTATTGAGTCTTGAGCTCTTTTTACTTTGATAGAAAACCCATCATAATGTTTGGCTATTACAAAGCTTCAGCATCACAGATGTTGAACTTTTCCTGATGCTTGTGTACATCATACAAGATGAAGCAAGTGACACGGTGTTACAGACCTTGTTTTGTCCTATCCTATCATTCAAGTGAAAATAGCACACATTATCCAGTTCGCCAAGATTTTATACAGTTGAGCACATCCTCTCATTAATTTGGTTTTCCAGGATTCTATATTTTCGAGGTGAGGTGTAATAAGAATGCACATGTAACAGAAGCACCTGCCCTCCCTGCATTTGTTACTGTTGTCCTCAGAGAGCAGATCTAACAATGGGGTTTTCTCCGCTAAAGCCTGTGGGAACCATGCTCCCCTTCTTCATCAGTTCTTCTGCGAAATACTGCTAGTTAGGAAAAAAAGATCTTTCACTCTGCCTGTGCTGTGATGTTTGTTTTTCTATTCATCTGTTATATTGAGCTAGCATTATGTCTTAGAAGGATGTGAACTCGAACTGGCATCATATTTGAAAGATCAAATTTTGATCAGGAAATCTTTACTATCACCTTGTTGATGTGAGGGAAGTGAATTGGTAGTCCAGGTGGAGACTGGTGACAAGTGGTGTTCCTCAGTGATTGGTATCGGGACTGATGATGTTCAGCATCTTTGCTGCAACATGGACACTGGAACGGAGTTCACCCTTAGCAGGTTTGCAGATGATACCAAGCTGAGTGATGTGATCCACGCAACAGAAGGAAGGGATACCATCCAGCAGGACCTGGACAAACCTGAGAGGTGGACCTTTGCAAACCTCACGAAGCTTCATGGGAGTTGACAATATGCACTTGCAGCCCAGAAGGCCAACTGTATCCTGAGATGCATCAAAGGAAGCAGGACCAGCAGATTGATGGAGGTGATCCTGCCTGTCTGGTCTGCTAGGAGATCTCACCTACAGTACTGCATCCAGCCGTGGGATCCCAAACAAAAGAAAGACATGGACCTCTTGGAGTGAGTCCAGAGGAGGGCCACAAAGATGATCAGAGGCCTGCAGCACCTCTTCTATGAGGTCAGGCTGAGAGAGTTGGGGCTGTTCAGCTTGAAGAAGAGAAGGCTCCAGGGAGACCTTAGAGCCCCTGTCAGTACCTAGAGGGGGCATGCAGGAAAGCAAGAGAGGTGCTTGTTACAAGGGCATGTAGTGACAGGACAAGGGGGAATGGCCCTAAGCTGAAGGATGGCAGGTTTAGAGTAGTTAGTAGGAAGAAATTCTTTACAATGTTGGTGGTGAGGAACTGGGACAGGTTGCCCAGAGAGGCTGTGGATGCCTCATCTCTGGAAGTATTCAAAGTCCAATATGCACTGAGCAACCTGATGTAGTGGAAGTTGTCCCTGGCCATGGAGAGGTGGGTTGAAACTCAATGATCTTTAAGGTCCCTTCCAACCAAAACGATTCTACAATTTTATGGTTCTTTCTTCTTATCCTAATGCATTGCTGGGCATCTATTAGATTTTTCTCATGTTATGAACAAGCAATGAAGCTATTCTGGAACACTTAACTAGCAGTAATGCCGACCAGTGTATCAATTTTCTTCAGTTTTAACTACAGATGGTGAAGATGAAATATTATAAACAAATTACAAGCTGCAAACTAGTCTCATTTGTGCTCATTGCAATTTAGCCATAAATGCACATAGATTGTAGAAACAGAATATTCTTTTGAATGAAAATTTCCATTTCTCCTATTTTCACTGCATGTCAACAACCAAGATTTGAAAACAAGGGAAAAAAATTCCCCAGCACTTCTGGGTTCTGTTTTTATGCTTGCAATAAATCTTTGCAATAGTAAGGAGTACTAAGTAGTACAGAACAGTGCTGAATAACTTTGCCTATGAGAGGTAGGTGGGGTGGGTTTCTTGAGACTAAGGTCTTTATCAGTTCTCATGATTCTGATTGTGATTAAATCAACAGGAAAAATATGCAGATTACACTGTGTGAAATAGCCTACTTGTTTTTGTCCTTTTTTGTCCCATCTCACTTCTCTAGTACAGTGCTCAGAGCAGCTTGCTGTAACAAGGCTCTGCATTGGCCAGGTGATCTTGCAGACATCCATGTTCTCTCCATGAAACTGGGATTATCTTCAGCATGTGTTCCGAAGTTGTTGTTTTGCTTTCTACTGTGTAATTTGAAAGTGGCTCACATTCTGCAAAGTTCTTGCTGAGTGTTAAAAACATTTAGCAATACTTACAAAGCTGCTACAAAATAGTAGAAAGTGTCTTAGTAGTTCTTTTAATGAAGCTGGTTATCAAATAGGCACATTCTCATCTTGCTTACTGTTACTGAATTGGTTATTCGCCCAAACAGGGAAACGGAGTCAGTCTTAAAGACTCTGTGGCCTATAATAAAATTTTAAAATAATTTTGCTATTCATTAGTGTTACAGAACATAAAGAGCAAAAGTTGGTGGAAATAAGTGCTATCTACCACTGTCTATTCAGACTCTGAAAAAGGCTTTCTTCATTTATTATGCAAGAACAAAATTCCCTGTTTATTCAATTTGCCTGAGCTTAGTGTGTCACAGAAGAAAAATTGTAGGGATCTGCAGAGCCACTGTGCCCAATATCACACAAACCCCTTACTTATTCTTAGAGTGGTCATCCCCACAGGGTTATCAAATTGAGAGAGAAACATGAATAAAATACAGTAAGAGATTGTGACAGAGGCCTGAGCTTCTGAAAAAACATCTGAAGTTTTGCAGTACTTGCAGGACTATTTCATGGTAACTTAATGTCCCAGACCAGAAAATGTTAGTAAAGAAAAGGAAAGATTCTGGAGTATCTCTCTCTGCATATGCATAGATTGCCAAGCAGAAGAACAACAAAGTGTCCCCTAGAAAGGGATTAGGAGGAAAAAAACCCTACCACAACTCAGGGAAAATATTTCAGGAAAAAATTTACCACTTCAGTAAATATCTTTATTTACTTTATTTCATTTAAATGAAATAATCTTATTTCTAGTTGGTGCAGCAGTTTATCCTGTGTATGAGTCCTGTTGGTTCACTACACACATTAAGGTTAGCACAGGCATTATAACCCTTAACTCTGGCCTTAGTACAACTGCTTTGAAATGCTCACAGGTTTTTCTTTTCTGAAAACATAGAATTCAGAATTGATGTTTTTCATTCAAATTATAATGAATCCACCTAGGCACTACACTTGATGTTTGGAGATGTTTTAAATGATTCTTGAAGAACCAACATTAAAAGCATGGGAATGTGCATTTGTGTAGATTGAAGTGAAGTGTGGATGTTAGTATAAAAACGCTAAATTGTGGTTCAGAGATAACCATTCATGTGCTGCATGAACAAAAGAAAAATCATCTCCTAATTTACTTTCTCAGCATTCCAACTTAAAGGCACTTTTCCTTTTACTCCTGTAGTTCAGGAATACATTATAGGGTTTCTTTCTGTTTCTCTCTGTTCGAACTCTCAAAGTTTGCACAGCCTTCAGCATACAATGAGTCAAATACCACAGAGCACTTAAGGAGTTGATCAATTTTAAGTGTGTAGGAATTTCTGTGATTCAGAAAAAGTAGGTATTCTACCCATTCACAAGAACACTATATGGATTTGAAATGGAAATAGTTCTTCACTTTCATCAATCAGTTTTATGAGAGAGGATCCCTTTATATAAAGACAGCAATCTGCACAAATGTCAAATGATTGAACAACTCTTTCATGAATATGTGGCAATCCATTTTAATACCAATCATTGATTTTGGCAATGAGAGTGAATTACCTTTGAATTGTATTGATAGGCTAAATTTCTCTATTAAATATACTGCAAAAGTCCCTGTGTGTTGTGCACTGCTACAATGGATGCAATGACTTTATAGTACCTGTTTTCTCATTTTTTCAACGGAGCTTTCCTGAGGTGGTGATGCATATTAGCTCATTGAAACGAAACAGAATGGCCATTCACAATATTTTAATGAAAGAGAACATGCTCAGGCTGCTATGTAATTAACTATCCCTTTGAGATATTCTTGCAAGTGGAGTAGATTTTTTTTCCTATTAAATTGCTATTTATTTGTGACCTTTAATGTATCATAAATGGTCTTCCTTCTACATCCTGAGCAGCACTGAGAACAACAATAAACTGTTGTATTACTCTCCTTAAATGACACTTACAGCTTGGCAGAGTTACAAGGAAGCTGGTAAGCTTGCCATTCAAGAGCTAAAATAAAGGACTTATCCGTTGCCCCCAGCAACATTTTACTTCCTTAAAATTTTAGAAATACAATTAACCGTTGGATTTTTCCCTTCCAAAAGTTTCTGGGAGAAGTAGCTGATTGTGTCCTTTACTACTACTACTACTATTACTATTATTATTAATATTATTATTATTACTGCTACTACTACTAATATGATTACTGTTGTCACTATTACTATTTCATTGGCCTCAGCAGGTGTTTAGGAGAAGTTTCTTACACTAAACCTCTGAACCTGCTTTGGTGCCATTTCTTCCCTCTCTTCCCTTTTGGGAGGAAGGTTAGTGCACCCCCTGCACCTATGTCTGCCCCAGGGAGTGCACATAAACCCAGGGAAGACTGGTAGAAGCCAAGTCAGCCATTTTTTTGTCCCTTCAGACCCTGAAATGCTGCTTTTCCTTCCTCAATGTGTATGTTGTATCCTGGCTAATCAAGCAAAAGTGACCTCAGCTTCATTGTGACATTCTGGGAGAAGACAACTGAAGTGTGCACTGAAATTTTATGACTCCTAATCAGTAGCGGTAAATATGAATGATAGTGGAAGTTAAGTATATGGTCATTGTGGTTCAGAGAAAGGGGTGGCTCTTTGTACATAGCAAGGAGCTGTTTTTTAAAGATCTGGATTGAATATAGAATTCAAAGAAAAAGCTAAAATGCAAGCCTCTAGTCCAGTCCTGCAGCCTTTTACCTAAACATTGGCAACAAATAACAAATGCTGTGTGCAAGAAATTCTTTTAAAATTAAAATGGGTATAAAAATTACATTAAAAACCTCGGGAAGGGCTCACTGTGGAGTCTAAGGTGACAGTTTATTCACACGAAGTATTTGAATATGAAACTTAATATTTATGTGAAAGGGAAGGCTATTTTGCCTGACAGGATTTTTGTATACAAAATAATGGAACAGTTGTTTTCCACCAGCATTCTGCTCACAGACTTGTTGACCAGTGGAAGTGTGTGGACTGAATAAGGCAGTTTAGCAAGAAATTCTCAGGAGCAAGTTAAATCTTTTTGACTTCAGCAGAATAATTGAACCACTTCAACATTTGCACCATGCTGAAAAATAACTCCAATCTTCTATGGACATAATTACACCTATGGGGGTCTTGCCTGGGGTTGTAGAAATTTGTCATGAATATTGATTGAGCTTCATTTCAACCTTTGGCATCTTGATCCTTGACCCAAGAGCTCTGACTTCACAGTGCACATGCAGTCTTACTGCATTCAGCAGCAGAAATGCTGTACATGGATTTGTTCCTAGCAATGTGCTTTGGAGTCTCAGAGTTGTCCCCACTGAAGGCTGAGCCAGGCACTTACCCCTTGGCATGTAACCTTGGCACCTATTGCTTTGCACATGCCTAAAAATTCGAGTGTAAGTAAGTTTTATTTTCTGGATGACTGTGTATTTAAAAGTTTGACAGCTTCAGGTCATACAGTTGGCAAAGCAGAAGCTTAAAAGAAAAATTGAAAACAGAATAGATACCCCAAAATGCAATATTGTGTCTTGTAAGAGGCTGATAAGACCTATAAGACTCTGACGTGGAGTTTAATATATTCAGTGTGAAGTTATGCTATGCGTAGAATCATAGGATATCTGAGTTGGAAAAGACCCACAAGGAACATCAACCCCTGGCCCTGCGCAGAACAAGCCCCAAGACATCACACCCTGTGCCTGAGAGCATTGTCCTAACACTTCTCGAACTCTGTCAGGCTTGGAGCTGTGATCACATCCCTGGGGAGCTGTTCCAGTGCCCAGCCACCCTCTGGGTGAAGAACCTTTTTCTAATACCCAACTTAAACCTCCCCTGACACAACTTCATGTGATCCCTTCAGGTCCTGTCACTGATCACCACAGAGAAGAGATCAGAGTCTGCCCCTCTGCTTCCCCTCACGAGGAAACTGGAGACTGCAAAGAGGTCTCCCCTCAGTCTCCTCCAGGCTGAATGCACTAAGTGACCTCAGCCACTCCTCACAGGGCTTCCCCTCAAGGCCCTGCACCACCTTTGTTGCCCTCCTTTGCACGCTAAGAGCTTAATGTCTTTCTTACATTGTGGCACCCAAAGCTGCCCCCAGCACTGGAGGAGAAGCTGCCCCTGTGCAGAGCAGGACAATCCCCTCCATTTCCCGGCTGGCAATGCTATGCCTGATGTCCCCAGGACAGGGCTGGCTCTCCTGGCTGCCAGGGCACTGCTGACTGATAGTCAATTTGCCATCCAGGGCTGCCCCGTCCCAGGTGCAGAACCCGGCACTTTGCCTCGTTAAACTTGTAAGGGTTGGTGATTGCCCAGCCCTCTAATTTGTTCAGTAGTAGCTTATCGACTTCCCCCAATTAAAAAACCTAAATGACTACACACATGTGGAGACTGATCTGCGCTCTTGTGGGTCAGAAAAAAAACCGCTGAAAACGTGTGTCTGGGCCGGGGCAGGGCCAGGGGCTGCAGCCTCGGCGCGGCTCCCGGCCCCGTGTCGCCGAGCGCAGCTTCCCGAGCCGCTGTCGCGATGGCTGCGGCGGGGGGCGGCGGGGGCGGGTCCGGCGGTGCCGGGGCGCGGGGGGCTCGTCCCTTGGTTGCCATGGAGCCCTTTGTGCCCGCGGAGCGCCTCCCCCGGCCCCCCGCGCTGCCCCCGGGCCCGCAGCTGCCGCCGCTGCCCTGGCCCGGCCGCGCCCCCGGCCCCCGCCCCTCACGGCGCACGGCTGCTGTTGTCGTGCCGCCGCCGCCTGCTCTGCCCGCGCACCGGGAACGGCCGGCCGCCGCCGGGCTTCCCAAGTTTCTTCTTGTAAGCGTGAAAAGGAGAAGGGGGAAGGAAAAAAGTACAAAAGAGTAGAGCTGCTTGAGCTGCCGCTCCGGAGAGGAGGGAAAGTCGGCTCGGCGGTGAGGAGGCTTCCCAGGGCGCAGCTGAAGTGACTGAGGAGATTAATTTGCAAGTGGGCGACAAAAGGTAAAGCCTTAAAGATGGATCGCTTGTGTGAGATGGAATGGGAGCTTTCGCGGAAAGGTTTGCGTCTTGTTTTAAAACATCACTTTTGAATGTCTTACGGATGATTTTTCGGCTTCAAAATGCTGCAGGTCTTTTACCCAAGAGCAAATACGTAGCGTAATTGGCCAGATTTTAGAGTTCACATTAAAGGCAAGAACGTAAATGTTACTCTTCAGTGTCTTGCTTCCCCCCAGATGCCTCGTGTTCCTACTCAGCAGCACTTGATTTGATTTAACCGCGGGTATTTCTTGGTGCCACCCGTCTAAAGCAAAGCTTTAAGAAAATCAGTAATTCCACTGAGTTAAAATAATTCAGCCAGGTAATCTTCCTTGTGCAAAAGCGTATTTGTGTAGATGCATACTTTTGGAGTTTGCAGACCTGTTGCTTTGTACTTCCACTCTAAAAAATGTTCTCAGTAAAGAACCACATAATCGACTGTAGTGATATCTCTCTTTTCAGATTATAGTCTTAAGTAGGTGAGAACGGGATTTGCATTTTTTATAATTATATTTAGCCTTTCAGACTTTGCTGAGCTTTTCAGGTAGGTTTTTTTTTTTTTTTTTAAGATGCATCAGCTAATTTGAAATTCATTATAGAGAGTAAAAATAATGCGTGGTTATGACCTGCTAGTTTCATCTGGTGCTGCCCAATTCCTAGGGAAATGTGACTGACTGTTCAAGGGATTAAATAAATTAATTTCATGAGCAAGTCAGTTGTGTGGAAGAAGTCCCGACAGCCTTCTTTGACACAGATCTGTATACTTGCTAAAGTAACAGTTCAATAATTTGATCTTTTGGCTGAATTTAGTGAAATGTATAAAATACAAAAACAGAAAACAGTTTAGTGCTTCCTACCAACACCAACAGCAAAGAGTTTTCAGAGCGGGTTGTTTTTATGTATTATTCCTGATTCAGAACACTGCAGGAATGTGTGTTATTGTGTAGTAATACCGTTTACTAGGTGACTGCATTTGTGAGATGAAAGAAGTTAGCATATATCCTCCCAAAGTCCCAAATGAACGAAACGCATGACTGTGAGGGTTTTTTTCTGATGCAGTTAATTTTGATCATTTAAAATAGGAAACAAAAGATTTTCTAGATCAAGATGACATAACTACTCCATGTTAAACTAAGTGCTGGGGCATTTTGTGGTGTGAGTTTGGGGTTTTTCCCCCTTTTTTTTCCTCTGGTAATCTACAGTATTCATCTCTAAAAATACCCTTTCTTCAGATGTTCCCATCTTTAGTACACCAACAGAACTACTGTAACTACTTCAAAATCAAATTTTATTTCAGAAAAAAGTTTAGTAAAACAAATTCAACATTTGAATAGTGCTCAGTAGTTTAAGTGCTGTGTGCAGTTGATCCAAGCTTGTTCCTACTTGATCCAGCTAGTCATTTTTACTAGTTTGTGCCACTAGACTGATTTTAGGAAGATTGCTTAACTTGTTATGTGGTGGTTTTGAGTTGACTGTGGTGTCTTAAAGCATGCTTGTTACTGTGGATTCTTTCAGTAGCTTTCTAATTGCAGACAATTCATTTCTAGTGGCTTCTGAAGTCGTGTGCAGAAACTGGGTACCTTCTTCCTCTCCCTCCTGAGGTGTGCAGCGTAAAGGCCCCAGTTGGTCTCGACTGTGGGAAGAACATTAAAGTGACTTAGAAACACTCATGAAGTGCTTGTGAAGCTCTGATGTCAGAGCAGTACCTGCAGTTGTTACAGCACTTAATTCCAGTCTCCTTTTCTAAAGTCCTCTGAGTCAGGTGTAGAAATAAAAATTCAGTGAAGTTCCTAATAGAGTGTGCTCTCAGTGGAACCTCCTGCGGTTGATAAATATTTCAAGAAGCTGAAAGTTAGTGATACATTTTAAATGCACGGCTAAGCTGAGATACTTCATGGTCCTTTGCATACACATTTGCATTATTCATTTGTGCTGTGCAGGTAGATAATGGGCCAAATCTATCTTTGGTATTACTTCACTGATTTCTGAGTAACTGAGCTAATTCAACCATATGTGTACATCTTGCATTTTGGAAGTCCAAGGCAAAGTCGGAATTACTTCAGTGATTTTTTTATACAGGTAAGAGTTGTTTGTGTACTAACTATTAATGTTCACTAGCTGAGGCATTTTTTCATTAAGATAATTGTAAGCAGAAGATATAATTTAATTTTTCTTCTTTTTCTGAAAAAAACCCTTGTTTAGTGTTTTAGTTGCTGAATCGTGAAGTGAGTGAGAGAGAGATGCGACAAACTAGCTTTCTGTCATTATTAAAAATTCATCCTAATAACTACTAACGTAGAAGTTCTTGGCACACTTTTTTGTATCATGATACACTCTCTCTGCATGTTTTAAGCAGCCTTCTGTCCCTGGGTCCATGATACTGATGTGCTGCATTTGTGTTCATGCATGTATACAAACTGTACATAAATCTGTGTTTTAAATAACTAGGAACTTGCTCTAAATTTCAATGAGGGGCAAAGATAACAGAAAATGGAAAGCCTTGATCTATGAGCATGCACTAGATCTAAAATGCTGACACTGGCCAGGTCATTCAGATAGCAGAGTATATAACACATTTGATGGAAGCTACTATCCCTGCATTTAAATCTGTATCTGAAAGAGGTTATTCATTGTGGGGTAGCTTTCTTTCTTTCTTTTAGTAGATAATGATGTCGTAGAAATTTTAGTGACAAATTTAACTTTTTAATTTTAAGATCCAGAGAGATCCTTTCAGAAGACACATAACATGGGATTCACGCTATTATGAATACTTTGTGCCAGAGATCAAGGCCTTTGTATGTCATCTTCAGAATGCTCATTCCAGTAATTGGCTTTTGTAAAAGCTGACCTGAAAATTAAAGCTGGAACTTTGTCCTCCCAGCTGTGAACACTTCAAAAACATCTCTGCCAGTGTTGAGTGCTACAAAAATGTGGAGTTTTAAGGCTCTGGAAGAAAAAGTAGGTGGAAACACAACTGCATGTCAGTCAGCTGAAGTAAGGCTCTACTTAATGCACCCTGTGTCTGACCTTTTCTAATGACAGTGTGCACAAAAAGTGCTTCATTTTATCACAGCACAGTGGAGCAAATCAGAACTTGGGAGTCAATAAGAAAGACACCTTTACATTTAGGATGTTGCCAAGGAATTACTACCATTGTATGTAAATCCTGTTAAGACTGGTTCTAAAAGTTTTATTCTCAGTTGAATGAAGCATGTTGAAGCCAAATAACTTTTGCAGCTTTGGCAGTTGTCATAGAAGCTCAGAGTTGGGACACCTCTCTCTTCTGTGCTGAGGAAGTCTGTACAAGTCTGTTGAGACTGCAGTAAGCATTTATTGGCAGTTTCTTCTAAATCTATAGGCAGAGAAATACTATCTTTTTGAATTGTTGAGCAATTGCAATAACTTGTTTGGTGATCAGCAGGCACTCAGATGTCACCATGTTCTTGGTTTTTTTCTAGTTCTGGCATCAGTTTTCCTGGTAGAGATGCATGCTGGTGATTTTATTTATTTTTTTTAAAGAAAACTTGAGTTCTTCTAAATAGTATTACCACTGAGCAGGTGTGCACCATGTGTTAAAGATATTTTGATTGTGTAATGTATAAATTAATACTGATTAGTGCCATTCTCTTAGCTTTGCACAAGTGTTGTGTAAGGATATCTACATGTGGAGTGGTACCAAGCGGTCAGTTTGGAAACTGAGGGCAGAAGATGCCTTTGCTTTCTGGTACATACAGTCTCTTGCTCTGGCATATGCTCAGAGCTCTGTCAGCTGGAACAGGTACCATTCCTTCTTCTGTTTGCATGAACAGTGGCTCCAAGATTATGCTGACTGCTATGGTGGGAAAAGGGCAGGGTGCTTATCCAGACTACTGGATGGCCCAGCAGACTGTAGGTAAGTAACAGCATCTCTTTTACAGCCTTGTTTGTGCAGTTGCTCATTTCTATTTTGTGAACCCACTGCACAGTTGGAATTGGTAGTAAATCTGAAGTCTGATAAGTTTGAGTCTGCTTTTCCGTGTTTCCAACTCTTTCAACTTTTCTTAACTCACAGAGTTCATGAATGTGCAAAATGGACATGCCAAAACCTGATACAAATCTCTTGCATAGAGGATTAAAATGACTGCATCATCAATAATGTCAGACAGGTGTCCTTGACTAAAATGTAGAAAACAATATAAAAGTGAAGAGGTGGTATTACACACTTAAACAGTATTTTTGCTGTTGATTTAATGTCCATCTTCAGAAGAGTCAGTATTTAATTGCTGAGCCCAGTCTAGCATGAACCTTCTAAACATGCTTTTATCTTTTGGAGTGTTGAAACTGTTAGTTCTCACAAGCTGGTGTTTAAACTATAGAAAAGTCAGCCTGTTGCTGGACACTAACTTAAAAACCTAAAACATTCTTGTAGTGCAAGATATGGTTAATTGTTAATTAATAAACACAAATAAATATAAAGATCAGATAGTGGAGATTTTAAACAAACAAACAAAGCCCTCCAAACCCCAATAAACAGTTTTGCAATTTTTCTTTTTCTTTTTTTTTTTTTTTTGTTAAGGTTACAGTGCTGCATGTCTGCCCTGTCCTGATTTCAGGTTAGATTCTTTAGGCTCCACACTTGACTCTCTCAACTGGTTTTTTATGTGATAAAAATGGAATAGTCAAATTTCAAATTGAGAGTCAAGCGTGCAAATGGCTCCATGACAGCTTTCTGTGAGGAGCGGGTTCTCATCTTTGTTCTTGGTCTGTGCTTCTTTTCTCCACTTCAGTCTGCACAGTGGCTCTGTTGTTTTTCATTGTCTGTGTTTCTGTGGCATTCAAAGCCATTGTGTGTTCACAGCCCTATACTGCTGGGCTATGACTCTTTTTAAATAATTCCCACCTAATTGGTACTCAGTCATATGGGTAAAGCCCTTCAAAAAAGCTGCTCTCAGCCCAGTCCCTGCCATTAGCTGGGGAGAGAGATGGTCCTCAGTTCTCACATGAAATTCTCAGCCATCAGGGCTGTGGCTGTTGAGTCAGAGGAAATATTTTTATTGATTTGATTGTCTCCAGTATTTTCTTACTTTTTTTCTAACGAAATCGATGTATTCAGTCAAACCCGGAACTTCTCAGATGATTTAAAATGAGGGATCAAGATCTGCTGAAATTAGTGGAACTGGATTACTTATCAGGAGGTAATGCTGTTTGGGATTGCTTTATGGTACCTTGAAGTTGTGGAAGACTTGCCTGAGCTGATAGAATCTGTATGTTTTGTTGTGTTCTTGCTGAAACTATTGCACGACTGCTTTAAGTAACTTCAGCCATAGTAAACTACACATCTTCACATATCCTGTGGAGGAGGTGAAATGTCACCAGCTTTATCTGTGTAAATTGTATTTGAAATCATGAACTCAGAAGGAGTTTAATTAAAAGAGGAAAAAAATCATATATATACTGCAAAAGCCCTTGGGCTTTCCTAAATAATTCTATAGCATCCTCCCAATATTTATTCCCTTCTAAACAGTCATGACATTAGACATTGCACTGGAAGGGTGTGTGCTTGACATTCATAAAGAATCATACATTGATATATTTTGGGTTTAATTTTAACCAAGCACAGATGCCTAAAAAATAATTGCCAGTAAATGATATGCTGGTGGTTAGGATCTAATGAATAGTTTGCGTTCCCTAATCTATTAATTGAACAAACATGTAGAAAAGACTTTAGAGTAATTTTATTTTAATATAATTGTTCCTGTATGAGATTAATGCTGTGTATAAGTGTTGAGTAACGCCAGCATTAATCACATTTCCTTCTTCATAATTTTTTTTCTGCCTCAGTTTGCTTTAAGCCTGTATGCTCTGGTCCAGCAATGATTTGTAATTTTCATCACAAATAGCAGAGACTTGGTATTCAGTACCAAAATATGAAATATATTGACATTGTAGTTACAGAAGTGGGGAATTTTCCTTCAGCAGTAGCATAATGGAGTATATAGATTTCTCAGTCATTTTTGTCATAGGAGTTTGGCTTTAGATTTGCCTTTCATCTACTTTGCGGGAGGTCAAGTTAGACCTTCAATATCCCATTACTGCTTTCCTGATGTGCCAGCAATCCATGGTTTTGGTTTGGATTGGGTTTTTGGTTGGTTTGGTTTGGGGTTTTTTTGTTGGTTGTTTGGTGTTTTTTTTTTTTTTTTGTTTGTTTTTTTTTAGTTTTTTGTGGTTTGTTTGTTTGTTTTTGTTTCGGGGTTTTTGTGGGTTTTTTTTTGGTCTGTTTTTTATGACCATTGCTTTAATTTTGTTTAACAGATGAAACAAATTTTCCTTTGTTAGCTTTTCAACTATAATGTTGTAATTACTCTGGGTACCCTATGTACTTTGTTTCTAACAATTACTTGTCACAAAAAAAAAAGTTAATTTTTAATACATCCATAGGTGGGGTTTTTCAAGTGCCATTGTCCCTCTTAAATAAGCTTCTGTAGTTGTTTTAAAGCCCATGTACAGTGCAGAATGACAGTGTTATCCAAATCAGCCATGTCCAAATTAGCTCTGGATTTAAATAGGAGCTTCATCTGGAATATACATCTATATAGTCTCTAGGTGCTCTTTGAACAAGTTGCCTGTCTTTGGAGAGTGGCATTTCACACAACATTATTCCTAACAAACTGTTATTTTCACAGTACCTTTTTCATTGCCAATCTCTTACTTTCACTGTTTAATAGTGGTTTAAAGTCTATTTTTAAATTAGTATTAAATTATCACAATGAGCCTGTGCATCATAAATAAGTTATTTCCTATACTATAGGAGCTGTCTGGCTTATATTGTCTATTTTGTACAGTGAGAACTTGCTGTAAATCAGACACATGCTCCTTGATTCAGTTGATGGAGTAGGCCAGAACTTCATTTGCTTCGTAGCTGTAGTTCTGTGCTGGAGAGCTAACACTAAGTCATGACTTCAGGGAGGCAGGTAAGGCACAGGGGGAAACACCAAGTAAAGTTTTAGAAGATGCTGGAGATATTTTTCATTTGGACATTTAGCTCATATATTGGTTCTTCCAGCTAAAGAAAAAATACTGCTTTTAACAGAGCAATAAGAATGTATAGACGGTTTCAAGGAAAGATGAAATCAGAATGGTTTACAGATCCATCACATGTTGAATGTGACCCAAAGCACCTTTGCAGTGTCCCTGTAGGCATCTCAGTACTAAATTCCAGTCAAATGGAGTGGGCAAAAGTCATCTTTTTCATGTAGACAATAACTATGTTCTGGATTACCTGAAAACATTCCTTAAAAGTTACAGGATTTCCTTTAATGGATAAGCTCTTGTGATAACAGCTTCTTGAAACTTGTATATTTAGGCTCTGTTCTTTAGCCTGTCATTGCAGGATTTTTTTAAAAAATATTATCAGTTTGTTCATGTGTTGGTGATGTCTTACACACAGACAAAATAGCACCGCTTCAGAGCGCAAGCACTACACATGAGAATTTATCTCTTTGCAGAAAATGTTACCTGAACTAATATTCTGGAAACACCAGGAGTCTACTTCAAGTATATAAAATTATATTTATAGCCTTGCCATCTGGAAAGACACAAGGCATCTCAGCCTTGTGAACATGCTTGGTGATTTTTGAGGAAAAATAGAGGGAATAAATTTGGCTGTGGCTCCTTTGTCATCTATGTTCCTGCACTGCTAACATGAAGACAGAAGTGGAGGTGTTTTATAGGTTGAGATGCTTACTGTTTTAAATAGTAGCAAAATTGTACATACTTTGGAGTGTAAGCCTTTGCAACGAAAAGTAGACGAGTTACAAAGCAGCCGCCCACCACTTGCAAGTGCTCACAAGCAGAGGACAGCAGCTGTCCCCTTGCCATGCAACTTGAGGCCATTTCTGTTACTGCCTGGATGATCAGGTACCAGGCCAGTAACCTGGCAGCATCTGAGCTGAAAAATCTTGATATCCCTGCCTCGAGTTTGCACTTCTGCGCTTTTCTAGAGAGTAAAATCCAGAGAGCAACTTGACAGGTTTGGTTAGTGTGCTAAGCAGCCAGTGTTTCTGGGAGCCAAGTGATGTTAAAATCAGATTGGGGTTGTTTAAGCATTCATTGCTTAAAAGTGTTTCTGTGGTTGATCTCAGACCAATGAGGAAGTCTCAGGCAGTTGGGAGGGAGTCTGTTCTGGCAGCCTGCAGGATGGCCTTACTTCCACTGGGTCTTCTGGCTCTGAGAGTTGTCTCCTGTGCCTTACACAGCATTCAGAAATATAATGTTTTCTTTATTACTTTCACTTTGTTTTTTCCCAGGAATAATTGGTGCATTGGGAGTAAACAAATACAGCAGTGACTCAGGCAGTGCTGCACCTCTTGTTTTCTTCCGAACTTTTGCTCTGTGTTCACTCCTGCCATTCTGTACTGATGTGTTTTGTGTGGCTCTTGTTGCATTCTCAAAGAGTTTTCTGAATTAGAGGTGTAATTTTCTTATTTGATACTATGTATTGAACCGTATGTTTTTGATTAGGGATTGTTTGTCTGAAGTTACTTTATAGTGAAATTCAGAGTTCTTTATGAGTTATTGAAATGGTTGGAAATTGCATATATGGCTGTGGTAAATCCAATATTAGATATAAGTGGAATCATTTGCTCCTAAACAGGAATGCAAGTAGCATTATAGGAAATAGCACCTGCATCCACCTGAAAAAGGCTTTATCTTGTCTGTATATGCATGAAGATCTAAGAGGGTTTTGCATATTTCTGATTTGCTTTTTCCAAACAAAATGTGACTTACTTGCTAGTTTGGTTATTTTAAAATTTTAAATATTGAATCCTACTATTAGTTAGTGGCTTGCTATCAGTCACTGTTTTGCATACTTGAAATCTATTACATTGTTTGACTGTCAGTATCTCTTTATACTGTTTCCTTCTGTAGCGTGTTCAGGGGTTACTGCATGGCTTCAAGTCAGAAAGTCTGGCAGCAATAATCTTATCTGTTTCCTATTCTTACGTTTAGTTCTTTGGCATGTGTGTCATAATGCCTTAAAATGAAAATGAGCTTGAATAAATGTAAAGGCAATGTTCAGACACTGGTTTCTGGAAATAACTTCCTTGGGTTAGTAAGTCACACAATAGGGGTGTCTGTGGCACAGCTGCAGGATAGAGCAGATAAAGAAACTGCCTGGTTGGCTGTGACCTCCAGATAGACAATGGATATCTGTTTGGACAAACTCTGAAAGGCCTTATGATTAAACTCTTATTGCACCAGGGCCTCCTGATGTTATCTTTACATTTTTAAGACAAGGAAGAGACAGAACTTAGGTTTTAATTAGTACTGGCTCTTGTAAAACAGCTGTCCAGCTGCCCATAAAATCAGTGAAATTCCTATTTGGACATAGGTACCTTCTCCAAACTCTTACACAACCTACTTGTGTAGGTTCCTCTCTTTCCTTCCTTTAAACTTTTTTTTTAATATTCATGGCATGCTTTAAAAGAATAATTAGCCATTTTGTTATCTGGAGAGAGAAATCAGATGCAGATTTGAGACAGTCAGCATTGGGACTTGGCATTTTATGATTGATTTTTTCTGAATGACAGAGTAGATTTATGAAAAAAAACAAACATACCTTTCCATCTAAAAATTAGTATATTTAAAAGGGAATTTGGAAAAAAAATTAAATACAAGCATTGTGAAGGGACTGAAAGTGTTTCTGGGAATGGGAGCCCAGTCATTACTGTTTGGCAGCACTGTCCTTATTGTTCCTATTCTTTCAGGGCATCTTTCTGTTCTCTCTTTTTTTATATATATGTGTATATATGAAGGAATTAATGTTCATTAGGATTTTTGTCATTCATCTCATACTGATTTTAGTTGAAGTTTTGAAGCATGCACCAGTAAGGTACAATAAAACTTAGAAAACCAGTATTTAAAAAAACCCAAAACAACGTACTTTGAAAACTGATTAAAAAAAAAACAGTTTAAAAACATATTCAATTTGGCTCAGTTTACCAAAACATGAGTAGGTTTCAGAAATAGCTTGTTGGCTGAGCTTGGCAGCAGGAGAAGCTGTAGTCGATCAGTTCTGCCCTCCTCAGCAGGTGTAATACCATTTGATGGAAATTGCAATACATGGTTTCAGGGGACATGTGGATAATGTGTCCAGATGATAGCAACATCAACAAAGTAAAGAAAAAAACATAGGCAGATGTTTGGCTTATTCTGTCTACATGGTTACATGTGCTTAAATTCACTGTAATGGAGTTTATCTACTCGTGTATTGTGGTTTGCTCTCTTACAGAGAAGGATTTTATGGCAGGCTGCTAATCTTGCAAAACAGTGTACCTGTTGCGGCAGCCATATTTTGCAGCCTTAGCTGCAGGATTTTTTACCTTGTTTTTAACCTGTTTTATTTTCCCTACTCTTTCTTTCCAAATATATTGAAGTACTAGGTTTGGCTACAGTGGGATGAATTGCTTTATGGTTTTGACATACAGCAGGGTATTCTTGCAGTGAGACTGGATACTTCAGACCTTCCCAGACAGTAGATAAATTGCACACTTTTCAAATGTCGCCCTTAGAAAAAAAAGAAGCCTCTAGGTTTATCTAACTGAATAACTTTTACTTTTGGTTTTTGTTTTCTGTGTGCACCAGAAGTGTAGTTAATCCTGAAATTACTGAAATAGAATGTTGACTAAACTTGATCTATGGAATACTAAAATACATCAGTAATTACTAAAAATATTTAGACAGATTGTTAATTTATGAGTCATTGTTCTTCAGATCCATTTATGTATAATTGGAAGTGGTAGTGTATCCAGCTATTCTGTAATCAGGAGGTGCTGTTGGCATGCATAGAGCATCCTATGTCTATTATCTGCTCCTGTGTCTTTTCATTCCCACTACTAGAACTCCTTAAAATTCTGGATCAACACAGATTGAAAATTTAAATTCAGTGCTTTGTAAGATTAATTCAAAAATGTATCATACTATAATTTTGAAGCTGGTGTGAGCATTTAAAGAAAAGGGGTTTATCTGCTCTTCATTTAATGCAGCACAAAATTAACATCTGAATCAAACAGCAAAATTTTAGTAAATAAGATCCAGCATTTATTATGAGGCCTCATTATTCCATATGCATAGTAATATTTTCAAAGTGTAATTTTTTCTTCTTTCTAAGCTGCTCAGAATGTTTCCTCCTATTTTTCAGCACGGCATTGTGTGTTGATGTTTGTAATTAGATCATTTGCATACAGTCATTGTCATTAGAAAGTTAACATTTTCAGTGGTTACAGTTGTCTGAGTTATCCAAAGCTTTCTCATTTAGAATTATTTGAAATTATAATTTAGGTCACATAGTTTTCATGCTAGCTATTATTTTCAGTGTTATTTCTCACATGACTGCTTCTCAAGCTTAAGCTTGTTTCACTGTAAATAATTTTGTAGTCTCCATTTTAGTGGGATTCTCAAGGTAGAGTATTTTTTTTAGGGAAAACATAGTTGCAGGTTATTTAGGTGAAGTACTGTATCTGGAGCCATGTGCACTCAGTTGCTATGGAGATACCTGTCATCCTGTCTTCCCAGGAAAGTGATAGGCTAGCTTGGCACCAAACATGCCCAAAGCAGTGGTGTGCATAAAATTTGCTAGCAGGTACAAAACCTGTGTCAATGGATTGAGAGATGTGTCCTGTAAATTTAGGAAAGGAAAGTAAAATCTTAAAAATCCCCAAAGCCTGTCCACTTTGGCTTACCTCCAGGAGGTTATGCTCCCCTCTGCCCAGTCCTGATAATAATCAAGTTGCCAAACTTCATAAAGCAATTAGAATTGTCTGTAGAGACTGTACCCTGTACAAGTAGTGGATCTGAAAGGGCTCCCTGCACCTCTCCTGTGTCAAACATAAGCTGGAAGAACAAAAGGTAGAAACTGTTTGTGAAGCTGTTTAAAGGGAAAGAAACTGATTTATAAGGCTTTAATTTTCAAAGTCCTTCTCTTTAAGTGGTATTTGACTGTTGGAGGAGTTTGCTCTTCCAAAAAAAGACATGAAAAGTGGTTAGAGACACTTTATATTCCGTTGATGCTGTCAAAGACATCCCAAACATTGTTGCAAGGTCTCTGCCCACTTTTCATGAATGTATTCAAGGGAGGGAATGCTGTATTTCTCTCTCTGTCTCTCTCTTTCTGGCTTTTCTCTGCAATGGACATGAGCCAGAGAAATGTCTTTCCTGGTCAATGCAGTCTCTTGTTTGAGGAAATGAAGTGCAGTGCATCCCATTAAATTATTCGTTTCATTCTAATTTCAGTGACTTTGCTTTTGGAAAGGATATACACTTTGCCAGCCATGTAATAAGAAAAACCAGTCTGTACCAAATAAAAATCAAGCTGTAGGAATGGGAAAGTAACACAATAATAAGAAAGCTTCAGTAGAGGTGAAATTTGGCTTAAAATCCCATCTTTGGTACACTAAATATGTACTCTTCCTTTTTAAGCCAGAGAGGAACTTGCTCTATAAAATTTCAGCACTTGTTAAATCAGTTTGATGTTGCATGATTGGATAATGTAAAATACACAAGGAATAGACAACAGAACAGGTCCAGAAAGTTAAGTAGCTTTTCTTGTATTCTTACAGTTTAGCATTGCAAATGTTTCTGGTACTTGTGTATTCCAGTCTGGTGAGACTCTTCTCGAAGGGTTCTGAATCCAAGGAGCCAGACTTACTCAGCAAACAGACTTCTCAGGACTATGTCCAGTGCAGCTCTCAGAGTAGGGAAAGTTAGTGTTTTGCATGGCATAGCCTGTTGTTTAAATTGGAGTGTCTGTGAACAGAGAGGACTGAACTTTGCAAGATAAGACAAGCTGGAACACCTATGATCAATTCAGAAAATAAAATAATATTCTCCCATATTGATATAGTTGGACATGCTATCCATTCCTAGCCCTCAGGCATACTAGGAAGAAGTTACACCTCTCACACTGGTCAGAAGGAGAAAACTTCTAGAAAACCTCTCTTTTACCGCAGAGGTGTTCTGAGAGGGAGAGTAATTTTGATGGCACAAAAAAAGTTACCTAGTACAGTGTGCCTGACAACTGTCTGGTCAAATTTTTCTGTGTCTGGGGTGATGTGTTTGCCTCAGTAACCTTGATAAGGTTAGTTTCAGACAAGGCTATGCTCAGTAACTCTATGCACCAAATATACACTGGGAGCAACCCGGCTGACAAGTAGCTTTGCCAAAAAAGGTACTGAGGGGTCCTAGTGGACATCAAGTTGAACATCAGCCAGAAATGTGCCCTTGTGGCAAGAAAGGTAACCAGTGTCCTTGGCTGTCTTAGGAGGAGTGTTGCCAGCGGGGCAAGTTAGGTGACCTTTCTCCTCTGCTCCACACTGGTAAGGCCACACCTTGAGCACTGGGCACAGTTCTGGGCTTCTTAGTTCAAGACAGATATGGCCATATTGGAGGGTGTCCATCAAAAAGCCACTAAGATAAAGAAAGGACTGGAGCACCTCTCCTTTGAGGAAAGGCTGAGAGCTGAGACTGTTCAGCCTGGGGTGAAGAAGTCATCAATGTGTACAAACAGCTGAACAGAGAGTGCAACGAAGAGGGAGTCAGGTTCTTTCCAGTGGTGCCCAGGGACAGGACCAGAGGCAATGGACATAAACTGAAACATGGAAGGTGCTGTAAGAGCACCAGGAAACACACTGTCACTGGGAGAGTGGCTGAACACTGGAACAGGCTGCCCAGAGAGGTTGTAGATTCTTCTTCCGTAGAGATGTTCAGAAGCTACCTGGACATGGTCTTGACAACTGGCTCAGGGTGGCCCTCTGTGAGTTGGACAAGGTGACCTCCAGAGGCCGCTGCCCACCTCCACCCTTCTGTGATCCTGTAAAGATGCTTGCCATGCGTGGTTAGGGCGTAGATCTAGTGCTGATGTATAATGTAGTGGTTTGTGGGCAAGTTGGGGGTTGCAAACAGACAGAGTAATCTTGCAGTTTAGTTATGATACGCAAACATAGATTGCAATTCCACATTCTCATTATTTCAGGCTAGCGAAGATCATTCAGAAATGTCACATCGCATCTCATTTCTGTCTTTAAGATGGAAGAGCACAAAAAATCATATGGCCTTGACAAATAATCCCAACAAGTGCACGGTTCTGAGGTGCTGAAAAACCCAGCTAAAACTTCTGTACCACAGATTTGGTATTTCTGATTTGCAAAGTGAAAACAAGGTCCCCTTGTGCTGCGTCAGTTCATGTCAAGTACATATCTCTACTTCCCTTCAGCCATGGAATGGCCAGAAATCCCTCTGCTATACTGCTGTATAGATCTGCTATGCTGCTGTAGAGTCAGTGTGCTCTTGGAGGGCAGGAGAGCCAAATGCTTGCTGGCCATCACAGATCTGCCCCCAGTTACCAGCAAAACTGGGCACTCCATCCACCCCATCCCATGGGCTTGAGCCACAGCAACTCTCACCAGACACGAAGGGAGGTTTCCAGGCTGTATGGAGCTGCCTGGGCCCTCAGTCTCTCCCAGGCTGTGCAGTCAGCTTCACTCTTGTCCCTGGTTTCTCAGCGTGCCTTGTCCAGGGAGGTGAGAGGGAGCTTTGCTGGAGGGGTGATTCTCATTCCCTCCCTCTCTGACCAATTTGGAATGGCTTTCCTGGCGCTGCTATGGAAACAGTGCCTGGAGTCACAGAAGAGGGAATATGTATGGCATTCAGCTGCTGCCAGGTGTGGGGAGAGAGCCCTCATTTTACCCACTCCAAGTTCCCACTGGGGGAAGAGATGTCAGATTTAAGATGGGCAGGGGGAAGAACAGTGTAGCTCTAAACCACAGCTCAGATACCACGTCTGGAAATTAATTTGAATTCCCCCTCTGACATTAAATTCACTTAAAAAACTAAGTTTAAAATTCTGCATGCACGGCTTGTTTTTATTTACTTTGCCTTTCCTTTTCAATACTGTGACATCATGAACTGTTTTTGTTTTGGGGTTTTTTTGTGTTGGGTTTTTTTGTTTTTTTTTCTTCTGAAAAGTGAGCTGCAATTCCTACCTGCTTGTTCTACTTTTGGGATCAGGGGCTTTAGTAATGTGCATTGTGTCAGACAGGTCTTGGACCTGTTAACAGCACTGCTAGAAGGTTCCTAGCAGGAACCCAACTCTACAGGGATAGATGCAGTTTGATGGCTGTATTTTGCTGTAATAAAGACCTGAATTTCAGATTTCTTTCACAATACTGTCAATGAAATATTCTGATTGAAGTAATGCAACAAATTGATTCATTCATTATTTCTACTCTATCTTTCCTCTTTCCTTCTTTCCCTTGAATCAATGAAAGTAACAGTGAATCCTATGTCTCTTTTTTTGTAATTGTATCATAGCAGTAATTTTAGTATTCCTTCTGTAAGGAACATCCCTGTAGAGATGTTTCTGTCCATTTTAGTCTACTGACAGTTTCCCTGACATAATTTTGGTGGCAAATGGGTAGTCTTTGAACTGAAATCTGTGCTGTAATTGTGGAAGCAGCACAATTGTCTGAGTGAGGCATGGTAATTCTGGAGTGCAGCAAATGTTGCTTGTGTGTTTGATCTCCCAGAGGCATAGCCACAAATCTAGTCCAGTATATTTAATTATTCTGTTCTATTCATTGTTTTACTGACAATGAGTAGTATAAATCTGGAATCTTTCTGGTTTTTTTGTTTGAGAACTCAATAGCAAAATCTATTCAGTGTTTCATTGAAAGAACAGCCTGGATTCCCATTCCCATTCCAATCTGGATGTTTTATGGATGAAAATCTATTCTTCTGTAGAAAAACCTGATACACCATGTTTTCTGGTATCTGTTTGGTGGTAATAAATACGTGTTTTACTAGTAAGAACAGCCCTTGTTGGTGGGAAGAACTATCTTCACTGATGGCCTCGAGTATAGGCTGACAAAAGAGTAAGAACAGGGCCATAATATGTGAAATGTGAAATGTCTTCTAATACTCAAAAGCCACCTGTTTTCAGGTTTTCATGACCCAGTGGAGTTACAATGTACTTGATAACCATCAAAAGCATGCCTTTTACATAAAGAATCATCTTTCTTCATCTGTTTTCAAGTCAGTAGAGTGCTTCTCGGTCAAAATCAGAGCCATTGAGAAATCTCATGGGGTCTGCTATGGACCTAGATGAGGAAGAAGAAGAGGTGGGTCAAGCCTTCACTTCCAAGAGGCCTCAGGCTCTGCTTTTCAAAAGGGAATTCAACGATTCTGGCGCTGGGAAAACAGCACAGTGGTGCATAGCAATCTGGGGCATTTCCTGGGTGCATTGGGCACAGCTTCTTTATGTGGTCATGGGTGGGCCAACTGGGAGCAGTGCTCTCCTGGACTGAATGTTTACTAGTAATGACCTGTTTGCAGATAACATCAACAGCAGCTGCAGAGACTGTAAGAGCATGGAGGCCACAGACTCGAGGAGGACAAGTGATCAAATAAAGACCTGAACTTCAGAACGGCAGATTTCAACTAAGGGAACTTCTATGAAGGATCCAGTGGGTGCCTCTCTTAGAGGACAAAGAAGCTCAGGAATGTTGGGAGATTTCCCAGTGCAGCTGCTTCTTAAAGTACAAAAGAGCAGTCTATCCCCCTAAGCAGGAAAAGGAGCAGACATAAAAAGAAGTCAGTTGGAAAGGCACCAAGCTACTAAGAGAGCTCAAGTGAGAAAAGGAGCACTAGAGCAAAGCGAAAGGGGACAGACTTCCAGAGAGGAATGTAGAGGTACTGCTTCAGTGTGCAGAGATGCAATTAGGAAGGCAAAAGCTCAGCTGGAACTCAAAATAGCAAGAGGTAATAACATAAGAGTTTCTGCAAATATGTTAGCAAAAAGAAGTACAAGAAAGATCTAGATCTGCCGCTGATTAGGGCCAGCAAGTTCATCAAAAATGGCACAGGAAAGGCTGAGGCACTTGGCCTGCCTTCACAGGTAATGTCAGGCCCCAAAATGCTGTGTTCAAGTAGCAGCAACAAAGCAAATGGCAAACCACTGGTAGTACTAAAAGGTCAAGTATTGTTGCCCTTCAGCCTTGCTGTCCTGTGTAACTTTTTATTGTTGCCAAACAATTTTCAGTTACTACCTCTTTTAAGCTGTGTATTTCTTAGTTCGTCAGACTATTGAGCAAATACCATCTGATCTTCAGTTTGCTACAGGTTGATTTGTCAGTTTGTTTCATGATCTATTCACTTCAATTTCAGGCAGATCCTCTGATAAGACTCCCTCAGTGATTTCTTAGCATGAGAATTTCCCATAAAACATTAAAAATTTTCATGAGGGATTCATTTGGTTTCTTTTCAATGAATCCTTTTATATCCTGATCCACCCAGTGGTTTTGCAGATTCTCCAGGCAGATTCTTGCTCCTGATGCATTTGGAGAAATACTTGTTGTTTGCTTTGATGCCTTTGGCTATTTGTGCCTTAAAATCATATTGTGATGTCTTGTCTTCTATGTTTAACCTGTATGCATTTATGCTTCTTTGTTTTCTTCACTTGAAGATGATTTCAACTTCCAGAAAAAGTGGCTTTTGTTAGTCAGCTTCCTTTATCCTCCCTAACGTTTTGTGTCTTAACCTTTTCTTGATACACTGCCTTGACTCTGTAGGTTCATCATACACTTCCAACAATTCATTTCCCTACTGTCTGTGAAGATTTTACTTTTAGCTTTAAACAAACTTTTGGGTTTTTTTTTTTCTTAGGTATTTTGTCTTTTTATGTGGCTCATAACTGGCAGATGTTCTGCTTTCTGTGGGGATGTTGGATTTAAGGACAGAAGGATCACTAAGAGTGGGCTCTCAGCTGCAAGATGTAAAACTATCTTGCTTGACCAAGTAAAGAATTTCATATTTTTCTGTGGGCATCCCAGGCATCTGTGTATGATATTATCAAAAATTCAGCTTATGTGCCGTGTCATCCTGTTCCTTTTCTTTTTTTGTACTGAGTATTGGGATAATTGAAGACTTTCAGAGCTATTACATTTGTACCCATTTTTCAAAATACATCTCTTCCAACTCCATACTGCATCTCTGTGAACCCATAAAAGGTATTTTTATTCAGTGAGATTGTTTTATTGGTTCTAAGCTCTTTCCCTATCTATCCTTTCACATACTACAAATGGTGTCCTGAACTATGTGTTCCTTACGTATTTGTTTTCAAACAGGTAATTTTTAGGCTGTAATTTTATTATGAAAACCTTTTTACTTTGTTCAAAAGATGAGCTATTCATACCAGAAATTAGGAGAATAAGATCATAATGATACTTCTTAAAACTAACATTTTCATTACTAATTGCTTTCCTCTTTCATAAGGAACAATATGAATCTGTTGGGAATTTCCTGAAACTATGGTAATTCTGTAGGGTAGCCAGAAAAGGAATGAATTGCCTAATTATTTTACTAGTTCTCTTCTTTGTAATAAAAGATGTAATAAAAGAGGAAATATTCAAAAGCTATTAAAGTTAACTGCTGCTGCCACAGAATCATCTGTGAGAGAAAATGTGCAAATCTCAAGGGTTTCCAGTCCTTGAGTTCAAATTCTTTTTACCCCATGCTGGGTTCTTTTGTCTTTAGTACATAATAGCAAAAATAAGTGAATTATTTGACTATTCAGTGTACTGTCGGCTAGTATACTAGATTTTTTTTTTATGAACATCCCTGTATTTGAGCTGCGTTTACAATTTTGATGTAATCCTTTATTTATTTGAAAGTCCAGCCACATTCAGTTAGTGTAGCAAACTGTGTGTCTCAAGTGTGCAGAAAATCAAGCTTCAAGACAAGAAAAAAACCCAAATCCTGTATATATTGATTTGCATGTGCTAGGTTATCTTAAAAAAAAAAAAAGCCCATCTTGCTTTGTTAAATAACTTTTGAATCTCTTAGTAACTTGCTAATGACCAACCTTTTAATAGCTACTCGTGGCAATATTCAGATCTAGTGTCATAATTAATTCAGAAATTCAGGGATAATTGCAAATTATGGAGTTGGTTTTTGGATATGCTGCAGTGGCAGTCTATGTATGGATTGAAAAATAAGTCTTAAAAGGCGAGAAAAATCAAAAGAGAAAATTGTTCACCAGAATACTTTCTCTGTTGCAAGTAGGAAAAGAGAAAGGGAATAGATGCCTACTCTCTTAAACCGTTCTGGACAAGTGTAAAGCTAATGATTTATCCTGCTGGCTCTGTCTGTACCCAGTGCCTGGGATGATGTGTATTCTCACAGCTCTGGAAGGACAACTAGTTCAGAGGTGTATAGATAGGGAACTGATGAACTCTATGAATGAAATGCTGGAGAAGACTACAGATGTCTAGGCATGAAGGTGGACTGCACAGGAAGTGGTGTGTGTCATTGCTGTGCACATATGTCCGTGTGTGCACTGACACCTCTGCAGCTCTTGCTGACATCTTGGCACATTGCCCAATGGGACACAGATCTAATCAGATAAGAAAGGGACACTAGAAGCTGGAAATGTTGTCAGAACTGAAAAAGGCTTTCTTAGTGCTTCAATGTCTAGGACATTTTTAGAAGTTTCACATTTGGAGACCATGTTGTTCAATTTTCTTTGCTTTTCACATCTTTAAACCATACAAATATATGTGCAGTTAAGCATCTTCCATCTGCAACAAGTCTGTGTTTCTCTTTTCAGAACAGAATTACAGATATGTACAGTAAAGTCAAGGTAAAAAACATTGGGTCACTGTTCTGTCCCATACATTAAATATGCTGAAAAGGTAAAGTCACGCTTCAAAAACTGCTACTGTAAATGGAATTACCCTTTTCCACTTACACATATTAAAGCTTTATGCTTGGACAACTGAGATGTAAATGAGAATTACAAGCTCAGTGTAAGTCTGAAGAGTTAGGGTCTGTTGCTAAACTTCAGCTCTACTTCTCTGACTCTCCTTGGAGAAGGCCTACCATCTCTGAGGATTTGTTTTGCTCTCACACTGAGCTTTACCGATAGTAACAGTAGGCCCTAAAGCAGGTCAAAGTTAGTAAGGTAGAAAGTCAGTTTATCTTACATCCTCCTTAAATTGCTGCTTCCAAGGGTGGAGAAGCAAAACTATGACATTAGAAAGCTCATAGTAGTTCTAATCCTGTCCTAACACTCCAAAATTTTTACTTACATTTATTGCTTTATGGGCAGTAGTGGTTTGCATGGAAGGAAGTGGAAAAGCACAGCAATCATTGTGGGTGATAAACCATTGGGAGTGTTGGCAAGGGATGCATAAACTAGTGAGAAGGGGAAGAAAAGAGTTAGCTTAAAGACTAAAGCTGATCTAAAAACAGAAGAAAAAATGGGATCAAAAAAAGGACCAAACCATCTGTAATAGGAAAATGGAGATAATTTTAAAAACTTTGGTGATTATGCTGGAAAAGAGATAATGCAATTTCCCTGGGAACAGAGGTCCAGGTGGTTGGGCAGTGTGCCTTCAGAGAGCAAGGATTGCCTGTAACTCACAGAGAAACAGGGCAGTATGCCTGGAGAGCTAAAACATGCAATAGAATGCAGTTGTCACTGTGTTTGTATCAGGATCCTAAACACAGAAAATAAAACAGGGTCTTATTTCTGTAGAAGCTGTTAAAGGCTTAAAAGGGACCTCTTTGAAGTAATCTTACATGAAAATGAAGGAACAGTTTATTTTTAAACACTGTAATCAGCCAAACTAGTTTTTTATCCCATAAATAATCCGTATGCATAATAGCCTAGATGCCATTCTGATCTCTTGTAAAGAAGCATGGGATTGCTACAACAGTCAGATCAGGTGAAGGAATAAGCTAGAGAAATTCAGGCTGATAAAATATAAGCATTTACACTGAGTGAAACATATCTGTATGTAATCATCATGATCAGAAAGATTGGTAGCCTCTGATCTAATCAATTGCATTGGTATAAAGACTTGAAAAAATACTCACAACGCATCAGTTCTAGGATCAGGGAAAAATAGCTTAAAAGAGACCTCTGGAGGTGTCCTTCAAGCAAGTGTAGCTTCAGTGTTACATCAGATGTGAAGATGACTTTTGGAATCTCCAAGAATGGAGATTCTAGATGCACAGCCTGTTCCAGTGTTCTGCTACGCTTGATGTGTTGTTTGGTTTTGGATTTGGGTTTGTTTGGGTTTGGTTTTTGGTTTTTTAATTATTTTTGTTGTTTGTGTTTGTTCTTTTACCTTATGTTCAGTTAGAATTTACTTCATTGCAGCTTGCCACTGTTGCTGTGTCTGCTTGCTGGATATGTCTGGCAAGAGCCTGGTGCTGTGTTCACTGTAATCCCCTTGAAGAAGTAAAAGTCTGTGACAGCCACACTACAGGCTGGGAGCAAAGTGTTTGGAAAGCAGCCCAGCAGAAAAGGATTTGGGGGTGTTGATTGATGGCAACTCAATATGAGCCAGCTGTGCCCAGGTGGCCAAGAAAGCCAATGGCATCCTGGCCTGTATCAGCAATGGTGTGGCCAGCAGGACCAGGGCAGGGATTGTTTCCATGTACTCAGCACTGGTGAGGATACACCTCAAATCCTGTACTCAGTTCTTGGCCACTCCCTGCAAGAAAGACATCGAGGGGCTGTAGCATGTCCAGAGGAGGGCAGCAGAGCTGTTGAAGGATCTGGAGGGTCGGTTGTATAAGGAGTGGCTGAGGGAGCTGAGGTTGTTTAGCCTGGAGAAGAGGAGGCTCAGGGTGACCTTGGTGCTCTCTTCAACTGCCTGAAAGGAGGGTATAGCAAGGTGGGAGTCAATCTCTTCTTCCAGGCAGCCAGTGAGAGGATGGGCACAACAGTCTCAAACTGTGCCAGAGGAGGTTCAGGTTGGGCTTCAGGAAGAATTTTTTCACTGATAGAGTGGTTAAGCATTGGAACAGTCATCCCTGGAAGCATTTGAGAAATGACTGGATGTGCTGGATGTGTCACTTTGTGCTATGTCTAGCTGACATCGTAGTGTTTGGTCAAAGGTTGGACTTTTAATCTTGGAGGTCTTTTCCAACCTTAGTGATTCTGTGAAATATGTCCTCCCTAGACCATCTCTTCTCCATGCTAAACAAACCAAATTCTTTCACTTTCTGCCTGTATAATGTGTGTTTTAATCTTCTCACCATCTTTTTGGCCCTCTGGTGGTCTTGCTTCAAAATGTTGTCATATCTTGTCCTGGTGGCCCAAAACTGACCACTGTACTTGAGATGCAGCTTAAGGAGTACCAAATAAAAGGGAATAATTACTTCAGTCATTTCCTTGTTCTACTGGTGTGTCTCTTGTTAGTGAAGTGCAATGAGTGGTTGGCCATTGTCACCATAGGAATGCACTGCTGAGTCATAACTTTGTGTCCACCACACCCCCAGATCTTTTTGGGGAGATGCTGTACTGTTGCATGGGATTCCATCCTCTGTGCAGAACTGTTTGTTTTTCTTTCATGAACTTCATGATGCTTTTGTTGGCCTACTCTTCCAACTTGTCAAAGTTCCTCTGAATGGCAGTCCTGCCCTCCAGTGTGTGAATTGCTTCCTTCAGGCTGGTTACCTAGAAACTTTATTTGCACACAGGCGTAGTCGTCTCTCCATTAAGATTCTGCAAGAATGTACATACCCACCACTGAGTTTCTGGATTTTCTGCCTCTGCTTGTCTGATTACCTTTTTGTGAGCTTTTTGCATCACCCCCATTTATTGAGTATAACAGAAGAATGAAACAATCCAGTGAAAAAGGATAAGAACAGAACAAGTGAAAACTCAATCCAACAATGGGCAGTGTAGAGAAAGTGGAAGGTATTGATTGGTACATTCTGAAGCCCGGTTTTGAAGCTTTTGAACAACATTTTGTGTTAGATGGATAGGGGTATTGCTAGTGGTGTTTTTCCCTGTTTGAAAGCATGAAGACACTCTGTTTTCCTTCTGTTTACAGAATGGGCTGTCAGGTCTGGTTTGTGTCTGATTCTATCTGTCCCTAGATTTCTGCCAAGTTAAACTTGTGTAGGTTTTGCTATTTTCCTTAGGAAGTATGTGCCCCAATTTTTGCTATTCATGTGTGTTTGGTACAATAGATTAAGAACAGTTTGTTACCAACATCACTTTGAGTAGTGGCATTCACTTGGAGTTTATTGATGTGCAGTATATAGAATTGTGCATGATGCCATAGGATGTGCCTCAGAATATACACATACTACCTGTGATATTAATAGAGGTGCAGTTTTTCTTGTTTAACAGGTTACAAAAAGATAGAGCCAATGTTTACATTTTTACAGTCTGTGTACTTTTGAAGTTCTGTGGTTTCTAACATACTGCTTTGAAAGACTTCAATCCCAGAAATTATTTATTTGTTTGTGTAGCTGTAATTAGGCTTCCTGTATTCATCTCACCAGGGATTCCCAACCTGGATTATCAGTGATGTTATTTGTCTGTATTTGAAGACTCAAATGATCACCAGTGTCCCAACCAGGTTTTGTATAGCATATTTGCAGTCAAAAAATAAACACTTCCTCTTTTAGTGTAATGACCTAAAGATTCTTAGGAATCCAATAATTTTGCAAGCCCCTTCTGCCTAAATTTAGATTGTTATTTCAGGGATTTTTTATCAGTTGCTTTTTACAGTCACTACCGATTTTGCTGTGTCTTTTGCTCAGCATTGATATACATCTATCTCAGTGTGAAAGGATTGAAGGATTACTTTTAAGACTGTAAAGGACGAAGTAAAATGATATCAACTCCAAATACCAACCAAATTTCTTTTGACCTATTGTACCCTTCCCAACATTCAAATGGGTCAATACAGATGACCCTGCAGAAGTAAAGCATAAAAAATAATGAAATATCCTCTGGTTTGATGTGCACTGAACTCAGGATTCCTAACTTGTCCAAAGGCTGTGAAGGTTTCCATTATGCTTGTTCAGTTTCTGGACCACTGTGAAATGTTATGACCTGACTCAAGTCTTATTTAGTGCCTGAAGCTTTGGTGGCTGCAGAGGATAGATAAAACACAAAACTCATGCTGAGAAAGAAAGTACATTGAATTGCCGTCAGTGGAATAACGAGTATTTTTTACAAAAAAAAAAACCAACCCTCCCATGGCAGTGGACAAATGTCATTATTTAAACATAAATTGCTTCAGGCCCTAGAGGAGAAATACTTTGTATCATTTCAAAACAATTCGATAAGGTTCTCATTAAGTTTCTCCCTTTCCAGGTTGCTCTCTTGAGTGATTTCTCTGGAATACTCTGATCATTATCTCTAGTCTCTGGTAGCTTCCCAGTCCCACACCCCTCCTGGTGCCAAGAGCTAGGGACTGCCAGGCTGGTCATTGCACTTTGTTTGCTTGGGCACATGCTTTGGCATTGTTGCCCTTTGTAGCACAGTTCTTGAGGCTGCTCTTGACGTGTTATTATGTAAATTAATTTTGATGTTGCATTGTAGTTTCTGCTGTTCTTCATTCTGCAATTGTCTTGACAACAGATTTGCATAATCAGTGAGTAGGAATTTTCTTTTAATTTTGATGTTCTGATTAGCTTGATTCAGGTAAATAAGGGAAAGTTGTGAAGATAACCCAGTGTGGCATGAACTGGTGAAAATGATTGTAAACACAACAAATAAGACAAATGATGGAGTCAGGTTCAGTGATTATTTTTATAAAATGTAAGCAAATGCTGTTTCTGGTTTCTGTCTTCTTGCACTGTGACAGCTGCTTGAAATCTAAACATATGGATTTATTCAAATATTAGTCACTCTTACTGCTTCCCAGACAAAGACAAGGAAGCTTATTAATTTGTTTACTGTCAGGGTTTCTTGGTATGGAGAGAAAGCAGATTCACAAATCTCACTTGAAATCTTCTTTCCTTTTTTCATTCTGAAGGCAACCCTGTGGACCTGCACCTTTTTCATGGCTTGAGGGAATACCAAACACAGTTGCTGATTAAATTTAATGTAGAGGATAATTCTTGAAGTAATAATTGTTTAGCTCTTCACGTATCTCATCTCCCCACCTTTTGTCTCCTTCCTTTCATTTTTAGCTTCTGATGGCACCTGACAGAAGATAGTAAAGTAAGAAATAGTAGCAATTAAAAAGCTTGTAATGAAGTTACTGTTCATGTTTTCTAGCCATTTTGGTGCATTAAAAACCCAAGATTATTTCTTCCTTTCTTTCTTAAGTGATGCAGCACGTCTGTTATTCCTGCTTGAGGAATAACGTAGGTACAACTGCCCTTTTCTAGTCATCTCTGCAAGGCAGGACTTAAATAATGTGGGCAGTGAAACCAGAAAACATTAATTTCTACATCTTAAGAAGAGCAGATTTTCCTCAATAAGGAACCAGAGAGAGAGAGAGAATAAGAAAAACTCCTTAAACCAATCAGTTTGGGCATTTGCTGGAGTAGCACTTAGTGTAATAGGACTAAAAGAGATTTGGTGGAGGATGAGTCATGAGCTGTGTTAGGAAATGAAAGAAAGATAGAAGGCAGAAGAGAACAGAAAGGGGTAAGTGGGAAAGAAAAACAAATGACAGAGTGAAGAGTAGAGAAGTGTATTTTGGAGACTAGAATCATGAGAAAAAAATGTTCTGTGGACAAATAATGAAAAAAAGGGCAATAGTTGAGAAAATGCAGAAGTTTCTGGAAAAGTTGTCAACCAGAGCAATTAACTGAAGGGATACAAAGCATAGGAAAAACATGAGAAGATACACAATCCAGACAGTTGAAGAAAAAAAGAAGACAAAATAATATTTACTTTTAAAGTATTTCAGTAAAATAGGTTTGGGGCATTTCTGTATTTAGTTGGCTTGGGGATAGCATGGACAAAAGGGAGGAACTGGAGAAACTTTGTTTAGAAACTTACTAGACTAAGAGCACAATGAGCTGCACTTGTTTGTCTTGGAAAAGGCAAGTGGACAGCATAGAGAGTCAGGAGCACTTGTTCCTGAGTTCTTGGTTCTTACATTCTCTTAGCAGCATTATGTAGACAGCTGCATCTTCTTACTGGCCAGGTAAGAGAAGTGCCTGTGCTAAGCCACAGCAAAGAGCACATCTGACGTGCCTCACCAGTGAACTGACTGGATGAAAAGCTGTGCTAAGCACCAAAATGTGCATTGTCGTGATAGAATCGAGTAACAAAAAATGTAGTGGAGCAGAACAGCTGTTAAAATTGCTTTTATTTTGAAAGTAAACACAATGCTTAGTTTGATTTTCTTTGGTGCTTTATACTATCAGAAGTTCTCCAGGCTTGCATGCTTTGATATAAGGATGCTGGCATAGCAAATACTGTACCACTTTGATTCTTCATTCTTCAACATTATAGTAATATTTCTGTTACAATCCTTTCTGCATTAAGGGTTTTATTCTATGCAAACAAGACCAGGATTTGAATAAAAACTCTTGGAAAGCCGATCAACAGTCTCTTCAGCTTTTCAGGCAATTGATTCTCGTAGGTGAGAGACGTGCTCTCTGTGAAGGAGGCATATATATGAAATGGGTGATTATTGTTGGGTGATTTTTAATAATCCTATTTTCAAACAACAGTGAAAAAGATGTTTCTGCACACTAAAAAATGTGCAGAGAATATTATTAACTATTGATTACTATAGCACTGTTGACATTTAATGAGCAGTGGTGTTTTGGTCTTTACATCAGTCTGACTTTCAGCGGTATTCTTGTACTCTATATAGATTTTTTTGGAATAATAAATTCACATTTAAGCAGGCTTTGTCATATAGTCAGTGGCCTTTAAGTATGCACTGGATATTTCATGCTGTATATGACCTGTGTGGACATCCCCCTTTACTCATAGTGCAGGACAGAAGTTATTCCATGTCAACAGCGAGAGAAGTAAAGCAGAGTGATCCAGCTGGATTAAGCAGAATGACCACCAGCCACCTACTTCTTACCTTTCAGTTACGATTTGCCTCATTTCAGAGATTTGAAAAGTTTAATGCCTTCCTTTACCCTTGACTTCTTGGCCTGAGGTTTTAGGTAGGACATAGAATGAACACTTATGAATCCTACTCTACTTCTACCATTTCTTCTTCTCTCTCAAGTCATTCAATGAAACTTGTTGGACATAAGTTGTAACTCCAGTAATTTCCAGTGCTGTTCTGCCAGGCTGGGGAGTTATTCAAAGGACTCCCTCCCATACCTCTGCAGTACAGGGAGGTAATTTGTGTGGATAAGGGAATTATTTAAGACATGGATTCTCAAAATATTTCTCCTTCAGCCTTCAACAAAACCTAAATAAAAGGGGCAGGAAAGATGTTTTTGTTTATCTGTGAGAATGACATACTGTAACTATGACTAAAATGAAAGGGCAGCAACACTTGATAAATTTACAATAACCATAACTCCCCAAAAGTATTTAATTTTTTTATTTGATAAAACTAGTGCCACAATATGGGGATCCGGATGTAGCCCTTTAGGAAATGGTGGGGATTTTACTTACATTGCTTTTAGGTTTTTTTTAATAAAAAAAGAATCTTTTGTGTATAAAAACAAAACCACTTTATAAGTACCTTAATAAGCTCTGTGGATAATTCTTGCCTGGTAGGACTGGCTTGGTTTCCTTGACAGAATAAAAGAAATTACATTAAATTAGTGGTAGGAATTTTAGCACAGCTTTTGTCCAAACCTACTTTTGTTTCCCTTCTGCACATCATTAAATGCAGAAATTAGGCTGTGCTCAGTCCAGAACAACATACCTTCAATTCAATTTATTTCACTGGTGTATACCGTGGTGGTCATCTTTTTAAGTCTTTTGTCGCCACAGGATTATCCACAGGACTTTGCATGTTTTTTCTAGTAACAGAAATTGTACTTATCTGTGATCATACTTAGGTCAGCTTGCTAAAATCTCTGTGTTACTGAGAGATCTGTGCGAACCCTGTAGGCCTAAATTATTTAATGTATTTGTAAATTACATTCCTGATAAACAGTCTCATTCTATAACATACATCATTACAGTAAATGAAGGAGCAAGTAGGTATAACCACAAAAATTTGAACTGTGAATGTGTTAAAAGGAAAAAAATCTTCCATATAAGGTGTTATGCTAATAGTTCTTGAATAAATTACATTTTTATGTGCTGAAATTCCTTCTTAATCTCAAGAGAAGTTAAAGCAAATGGTTTAACTTTTTTCAGGAACTGCAGTTTGAGAGACTGACTCGAGAACTTGAGGCTGAACGTCAGATTGTAGCGAGCCAGCTGGAGAGATGTAAGCTTGGATCAGAAACTGGAAGCATGAGCAGCATTAGGTAATGTACAAATTGTTGGTATCTTTATAATTAGTAAATATTGTTGCTGTTATGAATTGTAACCAAGAACAAGTTTGGTTATGTTTTTGTAAAAAAAAATATACAAAGGGGAGTATGAGATTTTAGTAGTTAGAAAATTTGCATTTTGACCTGCTTTATAAAAAGAAAATTTAATGCAATTTTGTATCTTGTTTGTCCAGTAACAAAATAGTAGTAACGTTTGGAATTCATTGCTTTTCTGGAGTCTGAATGGGCTATCAGCAGCCTGTTTCCACCACCAATACAGCTGTAATTTTCAGCTGAAGATTTTTAGCTTCATAGTTGCTGAGATGTATTGATAAGTTTTGTGAACCTATTTAAACATAATTTTATCATTCAAGGTATTAAAAGCTTTAATGAATTATGTAAAGCTGCTGACCTCTCATCAAAATGTAATGAGAAGTTGTAAGTCACTCTCCTTGTTTAAACAGTGGTTTACTTTAAGAAATTGTTCTGTTACATTGTTTGGAGGATGAGAAGTTTATTTAAGAAATTGTATCAAAAGGACAGTGATATCTTGGTGAATTTAGTGGCAGTAAAGGCTTTGCATTTTTGAGCTTTTTGATATGTGTGTTTGTTTTCTCAGTGAACCTAATAAATGGAAGATGATAGTACTTGGGTTTCAAGGATTGAGAAAAAATAAGTTGTATAGGCATGTGTTCTGTATTTATCAGTGGAAATATAAATAGATAATAATATGCCAGGCTTATTGCCAAGTTTTGTGGGGTAATAGCAAAAATACAAAAAGTATCGATCACTACTGGGAGAAACTTTCTCACTTTAAGCAATTCAAAGTATGCTTCAATCAAATAAATTACTGTTTTTCATTATAAGTAGGAAATAATTATTCAGTGGAATACCAAAGATATAACAAAAATACTGAATGCAAGTTCAATTAAAATGGCAGAAGTCAGAAAAACCTTTCACTAATCCAGAAGAAGCTGTACATGAAGTTGACTTAAATATAAACATTCTTAATAAATCAGGTGAGAATTAATTCCATAAGATAAAATCTTATTTTATATAATGTTTGTCACCATCTAGACTCATTAACGTTAGAGAAAGTATGTTACTTAAAATTATTTAAGCATGGAATAGGTAGTACTTGGCAATGCAGTAGAGTATTATATTTGCATGTCAAGTGTACTTCCCTAACACTTTAAATTTTATGTATGGTATGACTGAATGTCAAGAAAGTTATCTGAAATATGTTTGAGTAATACTGATGTATGTTTAAATAATGCTGTTATTTTAGGATTGTTCCAGCCAGTGATACGACGGTGGGGAAATTTCTTGTGCCCGAAATGTTTCCTTGGTGAACTTTTTTCTCATTGATAACGCCATACTTTTGAGTTATCAGTGATATCGAGGTCTGACTGAGTGAGTTCTGAGACTCAACTTATTCAAGAAGTTCAATAATTGGACTGCCAGTCTGTCTGTGGAATAAAGCAGAATCTAGAATAATGGAAGAGATTTTATGCAGATTTTTGACATCTGTAATGTGCTCTAGAAATGTTTTACATAAGACCAGTCAATTTCTAGCATTTCGACTAAAAAGATTCTAAGAAATACTTGAAATACTGTTTTTCAGAAGATAACATTGAAAGCTTATGGTTAGATAGCTGTCCTTAGACTTGGCAAGTGATGTAAAGAGGAAATCAGTAATAATCTTGTGTTAGGTTGTTGTTTATCCCATATGTATTAAATGAGTATTTTAATTTTCTGTCCTAAAAATTCTAAGTCATTGTTGGAGGGGCTTAGAAATAATATAAACACTAAGTGAAGTCAAATAGTGAAGTCTGTCTGCTGTGCTGACTTTCCAGTGCTCATCCAGATTTGAGAATGTTGCTTTGGCATTGTATTGTTTGACATATCTTTGATCTGTAGTCAATTTTTTAGGGGACTGGGGACTGTATTCAATAGGAATTTCACTAAAAAGGACTTGAATACATTCTTTTGAGGAACAGGTACTTGGCTGTGAACCAAAGACAGTATCAGTGGCTTCTTATAAAACTGAATAAAATGCTTAGACCATGAAATAGGACAAAACTTGCGAACTCTTCCCCAGTGTTTCCCTGTTGGCAGACTCTGAGCAGTTCATTACTCAGCCTGCTGAGTATTAAAATTTCATTATATATTCCATAAGGAGACAGGTCATATTCTATACTGCTCCATTCCTTTGGCTTAGGGGTTTGTTCCTTCTGGGGCAGATCTGTCAGTCTGTCATTCCCTTTAGTGTGTGGGGGGGCAATTAGATGCCAGCATATCTTTACAGCTCCTCAGTCTCTGATAATTTTAAGCACATATTAAAGAAGTGTATTGTATTTACTTGTTAGCAAATCCTTAAAACTTTGAAGTTTCTGTTTCATATTCTTTATAATTGTTTCATTGTTTTATGTGGCCAGTTTGTTTGCTTTTTTGTTGGGTTTTTTCTGCCTTAGTGTTTAAACTGAAGAGTGTAGCTCAAGCCTAGCCTACTCTTTTTCTTTGAACACAGCATTTGCAAATTGGTCAGGCAATAGATTCTCAACTGAATTTCTACTCACTACTGAAATTGGTAGGGGTGATGTGCCATTTGTCATTGAGAGTCTCTTGAATAGACTGGCATTTGTGCATGAGTGCCTGAAGCAATATGCTGAAGTTTCTGTGTCTTACAAGTAGCAAAAATATAGTCTAATAAAGCAAATAATATGGGAGGCATACCTGCTTTGTATATGCCTTCTTCAGTAGAGTTCTCTTTCTTAGAAATGCATGTCATTCACACTTTATTACAGCAAGTCTAATGGATAAACCTGTAAGATCCTTCACTTCAAGAACATGGAAGAAATAGCTGGAATGCACTGTGACATAGGTAGACAGCTGCTGCTGCGTTGGTCAAGTAAATAAAATTGCGATTACAGTTTTTCTGTGCAGTTGTCAGTGTCAGGTCTAATTTAGGCTACTTATTGTGAAAGGATGTATAACAGTCTTTGTAGATATTTAATATTAAGGATTGACAAATCTAGTAGCCTTGTAGAGATGAGGCTCCCACAACCTAGACCTGCAGAGACTGGAGAAATGGGCTGAATGGAACCTTACCAAGTTGAAATTTGTAAATTACTTGCACATGCAAATTCATGCATCTGGGATGGAGTAACCAAAACTGCCAGGGATAGAAAACAGCCTTGCAGAAAAAGACCTTCAGGACCTCAGAGGTCTTTTCCAATCTCTAAGAGATTCTGTGACCTCTTTTCGACAAACTAAGGATGAGTCAGCAGTGTGTCCTTGCAGCAAAGGCCAGCTGCCCCTTGGGCTGCAGCAGCAGAAGTGTAGCCAGCAGATCAGGGCAAGTGATTCATCCCTTCTGTTTGAAGCTCTTGAGGATACACCTTGAGTGCTGTATCTAGTTCTGGGCATCCCAGTGCAAGAAAGACATCAGCATGCTGGATCAGGTTCTGTGCACGGCTGCCAGGAAGGCAGGAGGCTAGAGAGCACCTGGGGTGTGGAAAGAGGCTGAGGGAACAACAAGGGGTTTTAGCCATAAGAAGAGAAAGGTCAGAAGGGGTCAGTCTTCTGGATTTATCCAGGTAAAGGCAGAATGTAGAGAAGACAGGGCATGACTCTTCTCAGAGGTGCATTGGGGTAGAATGAAAGGTTACAGATGCTAGTTGGAACACAGAATATTCTAATTAGGTGTAAGGAAAACATTTTTCGTGATGAATTTGATTAAACATTGTCTCAGGTTGCACTGAGAGGTTCTAGAGTTTCCATCCATGGAAATAAGAACTTCTGCTTCCCACCTAAGTTTTCCTGTCTTTTTATTATTGTCTAAACATAAATCCTGGGAAAAGAGTTGTATTAATATTCTAGTATTCTATTTTTTCCCATTGAATCACAGGCTCCCTGGGGAAGTGGTCATAGCACTAAGGCTACCAGAATGCAAGATTGGTTTGATTGCAGTGATGTCTCCAAATGTTACTGGGAAGCTTCTAACTTGAAAACAAAAATTACAAAAATACTTTAAATTAAATATAAATTAGAAAGCTAACTTTTTAAAAGACAGAAAAAAAGGTCACCAGTTATTTCAAAGCAGAATTAAAGAGGATCAGTATTTTATCATTACCTGTGAAAACACCAAGTTTAGTTTTTGTACCTATTTTTTTAAGTACAAGCCAACAGTGTGGCTATTTTTAAAAGGATTTTTATAAGTGATATTCTTTAAGGAGGTGGGCATTTCAGCAGTAGGACGATTTTACTAAACTTCTGTCAGCAAATGCTGTAGCTCAGAATTAATCTCATTCTGCAGTGTATGTTTGCTTAGAAGTTTAGAAGCTGAATAAGCTTTAAGTTTTGTCACACACTGTTGCTCATCATTGTGGATTGTATAAAGCTTAACAATTCATGCTTGCATGAACTTTTGTCAAGTGAATTAATGAAAAGGTTTATCTGAAATAAAATTTAAATGGCAATAAAAGCATGCAGGTTTTTGAAAATTTAAGATTCTGAAAACATTCATCACAAATTCTACAAGTCAGAATAATTGACTGTGATAACATTTTGTAGGGTTTTTTTGTTGTAGTTTTTTCCCTCTTTATCTCACAATGATTTTATGTTGCTATAAGTGACCAGGTCAGGTAAAACCTTTCAAAAAGATGCAGATTGTTCTACTCCTGAAGAGAGTTTGGGCAGTGTTAAGCATGGTACTATTAGATACATTTTTAGATCTTGTATAAAGCTTATTGTATGTGCTTGTGGTAAAGTAGAATATCCTAGTAAAAATACATTGTGTGTTTCAAGGTAGAAGAGGTTGTAAACATCCTACCATTCTTTACTAGGAAACCTAGTTTTGGTTATAATGCTGTCAAGCCAGAATGAAAATTAAATTAGCTGGAAGGAAACATTCAGTTAGAACAAAACAATGGGAAAATGTGCAAGAGTTCGTTCCACCTTAAGATTTTCATGGTAGCATTTGCATTATTTGAGTTCTTTGCAATCTCTAGAAGGCATACATTAAAAAAAAAAAACCAAACCTTTAAAAAATACCTCCACTGAAAAAAAAATACCCAAAAAACAAAACCAGAGAGATTTTCTTAGAAAAAGTTGAAAAGATGGTATTTTTCTTACATTCAGAATCTTTAAGGAGTTCATTCGTGTTATCTCAGTAGAAAAGAAACTGAAGCAGCTTTTGTCAGAGCATAATTAGGAATGAAAAATGTTGTAGCACTTGGCCACTTAAAAAAATGTTGGTTTGATTTGTTTTGTTGTTTTGATGTTTTTTTTCCCCCATGTCAGTTTTCAGCCTATAGTTTAGCTAAGTCATTTCGGAATTCTTCCCCATACCATTCTTCTTTTCCAATAATTGACTTAGCTACCACAAAAAATGTTGATGACTTTGTTGGGTTGCTAGGATTGCTTGCTGGTGGTTGATAGTGTGCTAATGCATGCCCACCTAGGTAATAGCTGGAATCCTTCTGAAAATAGCTGGAAGCACATCTGAAAATCAGGCTGCTGATTTCCATGCCCAAATACAGCATTTAGGCACTTCTCATGATGGGAAAGTGGAGGTGCACTTCATTCTTACGACCAGTGACATGACTCAAAACGACATCAAGCTGAGCCAGGGGAGGTTTAGGTTGGATACCAGGAAAAGGTTTTTCACCCAGAGGATGCTTGGGCACTGGAACAGCTCTCCAGGGTAGTGGTCACAGCACCAAGCCAGAGAGTTCAAGAAGCCTTTGGACAATGCTCTCAGGCACAGGGTGTGTGTCTTGAGGAATTGGAGACTTGATGATCCTTGAGTCTCCAATCACTTAATCCCTTCCAACTCATCATATTCTATGTTTCTATGATTCTGAAATCTTGATAATCAGAATTTTGTGGAATACAATAAGTTGCTCAGAAGCAGAATGGGCAGATTGTGCTGGTATCATAACTGTTACAGTGTACCAGGCCTAATTTCCTACACCAGTTTGATACCAATAGTTGACGTTCCTGGTGTTGTGTGTACCACCACATATAAGAGCATTCAAGTCAGAGAAAATGTTTTGGGACTCAAGGAACTATTGAAGATAATATTTTTAGTACTCCAGTATCACCCTGTACTTGGTATCTCTTGATCTTTTGGTTCTGAGATCTGTGAGACGTGAAATGTGATAAATTGTGTATGCTATTAGACTTGGTCAATAAATTAGTTTGAGACCACTACCAAAAGAGGAAGACAGGAAGAAAATGTTCACTCTAGGAAATAAATTATGGTTGGAGCAGTTGGTACAATTAATATTAGCAATGTGACTACTTGGTTATATTCTGAAGAATGACATTTTATTTGATTTAAATATTGGACTTGTGATCTTATCATTCAGAACAATCTGATCTGAGATTAAGTTTGAGCCTATCTGTCCTCAGTGTATTGTATGTCCAGTATTAAGGGAAACAGTTTGAAAAAAATACTGAGGTAAGAAATTGATACAAAAGCAAAAAAATTAGATTAAATCAAAGGTTGTACATTTTTTTTGTATTTCCATTACTAGAATATTTGCAGTGTCTTTGTGGTGGTTCTTCACAATGAGGTACATCAAGAAAACAGATTAATCTGGTTATGTGCCGCAGAAAGCTAACTGGCTTCATAGTTTTGGAGCAGATGAGCTTCTGTTGCTGAAATACAAGCTTCCCATATGTCCCAACAATCAGATTTGGTGTAATTTTGATTTTTACAGTACATCTGTATCTTTTACAGCAGTAGTGTGGATCATATAATTCCCAGGTAGATATGTCTCTAAAGGCACAAACTCCAGCAAGACTTCTAAAGCACCCCTTCCATAGATACTCTTCCTCTTCTTCTGCTTGCTGAACACCCTCCAGAGATAACATCTCCATGAGAGTAGTAACACAGTAATTCTGCATTGCCAAACTGATTACACTGGCATGTTAATGAAATCAAGTGTCAGATTTTAGTTTAATCTCAATAAAGAGAAGCTGTGTCAGTAAGGATATGGACATTTTTCTGCCTGAGAAAGGGCCTTACCATCTGAAAGCCATACATGGAGCTGCCAGTTGTCACTTATATTCTCTCTCAAGTTTTTCATTATGTCTTCTGTTTTATTAATACAGGAAATATGGGAAGAATACATGAAAATAAGCAATACCACAACAAAGCAGAATGACAACAGAAAAAGTAGATACTTTACTTACCAACTTTTACTAACTAGTATGTAAGCCAGTGAGGACGATACTTAATAGTGAATCCTCTACCTTAGTGCCCTTTTGGCATATTACTAAGTTATTTGAAAACTGTTTCCAATTTTTGCATTCACAATTTAAATGTGTTTTTGAAAGCCTGACACTTAAATATGGCATGGAAATGAGCATGGACACTTGAAATAAGCATGGAAATGCTGATCTTAGGAAATGTATCATTAAGTGTAAAACTTGGTCACATCTTGCAAAGTGAGGTTCTACGTTTGACCTACGGTTCACAAACGGTTTGTTGAAAAATCAGGGCAATTCAGTTTATCATAAAGGGTGGATAAGCACTGTAGTAGTTTACCTAAGGAGACAATAATAAAACTTACCATTTGAAACTTCAGGATATGTAGAATATCTGTCAGGAATGGGGCAGAAGTGACAAGTCTATTTCTCTACAGCCCTTCTAGTTCTCCTTTAATGATACTTGGCTGGGATCTGCTTTAATAATTTGACAACATTCTTTTTGTCCCCATCCTTGCTTATTGTGTGTCAAAATGTTTTTGGATAGGTTTGGAAGAAGACAAAGCTGAGTGTATATTGAGAGAAAGTGTCGTATTATGAAAAAGTTCTCGAATTTGAACTGTTTGCTGGCAAGTTTCATCAAACTTCTCCAGGAAAGTTAATTTTTACTGCTTACTGCTTGTGGGTCAAAGTGATATCTTTGACTAAAGTGGTTTTGCGATATCTTAGATCCAGATTACAGCTGAGAATAAATCCTGTAACATGGTGCCTGTAAAAAATGGCCATGGGCAATCGACATCAAGCACAAAAACAAGTATGGTATCCAAGGTGCTTCAAGGAGTCAGTTCAGAGGAATTTTGGACAGAGACCAAAGTATTATCTGTCATTAAAGTTGCCTGCTGCTTTCAAAACTAAGATTTCAGTTGTTCCTTATTTTGACAAGCTGCCCCTTCCAGGGTGAGTATTTCCTTTTCAAAATGCACTTACGGAGGTTTTGAAGGGAGTTTCAACTAATCAGCTTTCTTGCTGTTTTTATAAATTTACACCAAAAGACATTGCTGTTATCAGAGGAATTAAACATACCTTTACACAGAGTTATGGAGATAAGTCCCTACTTTCCTACAAGGCTTTTTGCCTTCTACTTAATTTGGTGTATGATTGGGCAGAATACTAGAGCCTGGGGGGAAGTCTCTTAGTGTTATTCCACCCTTCCATGTTGTCAGGGTAAGGAGATGTCCTTTGAGTCCAGTGGCAAGAGGTCAAGCAGCAGATCTCCAGCATTTAACATCCCAGTTAATGCATATATGGGGGGAAGTTAGAGGGGAGGAACCTTTGTTCAAAGTGTGGATGATGCATCTGGTAAAACCCAGATTCAGTCTGAAAAGGGTAGATTGGTCAAAATTGGAGACTGAGAATGGAGGAGTGGGTTAAAGCAGCTTGAGGAAAAAACGGGCAGTCTAGAGAAGAGAAGAGGTTGATAAGGCAGAGGAGACAGGGAGCTATGCTCTTTCCTTACAGCTGCAGGATCAAAGATAAAAGTTGAAAATACTCATTTATCCTGGTTACTGAATCTGAGAAATCTAGGAGTAATTACTCAAGAGATCTTACTGGCTCCATTTGCTGCTGTAAGCAGTCATCACATCTGTGTGTCAGTTCCTCATCTGGTTATTAGGATCCCTGAATATCTGGAAGGGTGTTCAGAGAAATAAGAAGCCAGAGAATAAGAAATAAGAAGCCAGAGAATACCTGACAAGGATTCAAATTAATCTTAACAGCAGCAGCATTAGGCAGCAGAAGTAGGTACAATTCCTCTGGATTGCCTTCAGCTATTACAAGCAGATAGATAGTTCTTTCCCTAATGCACATTTTGCAAGTTATGAAATCTATTGCTCCGGTAAACAACAGTGTCCCTCCACACAAAGATGACTTACCCCTCGAGCAATTTAGAAATGAAATGGTCATGAAACAGAAGTTGTGTAACAATGCATTTCTACAAGGAGTAAGTCAAAATGCAGCCAGCTGAAAGTGTCCCAGAGCTCCAGATGTACCTTTTTTTGTGTGTGTGTGTTTCACCAGTGAATACAAAGCCTGTCTTATTGCTTTCTTAAGGAAAATAATAGGTTTGGTGTTGAGTTTCAAGGAAATATTTCAAAGAACTATTGCAGTCAGGCATGGTATTTTCTCTCCCTTAACCACCCCTACCTTGTGCTTCTCACTATCTGACCTTGTGTAGGCGATCTCTAATTCTGTCTTGAGCATCCACTCTTTTGATACCTTTCTTCTTCTCCACTGCCTAAATTTAAATTCCATCTAACTCACTAGACACTGCAGTTTGCCAAAATAAAGCTCTTACCTCTTGCTCTCAGGACTTCCTTGCTTTGGCAAATCCTGACCACCTTTCAGTGCAGATATGGGAACAGTTACTAAGGCTCTCTGCCAAAACCTCATCCAGGCTACTTTATCTGTTCCTAGCAAATGATGAAGTTACTTTTCTATTAAGATGGCTTTGTTTGGGTTCTTGGTTTTAATAGAAGCATGGTTGTTTACCAAAGCAATCTTAAACTGATTTTAAGTAAAAATGTATTGGTGGAAGTTACAGACTTCCCAGTAGTCGTAACTTTCAAAAATATACTCCTCTCGACTGTAGTAATTTCTGCAGTCACAGCAAAAGTGGGTCTTGTGTCTTTCCATCATCTGTCTTGATAAACAAAGATCAATTTTCTTGGATTTAGTGGTAATGTTTGATACAGGAAATCCAAAACTTACCAATTCATTAAAAAAAAAAAGGGGGTTGTTTTTCATGTTCTTTTTTTCCGAACTTTAGAAATTGGCTGTTCTATTCCTCTTAATTATTAGGTATTCTCTCCTTGCTCTTATGTGATAATGGGTCCTGATTATCCTTTGTGTTGTCCCTGTACATCTTGTGTTGGTTTGACATGAACTTCTTAATGGTGCTGCTACAACTGGGATTGTTCTGTAGTGGAAACTAAGCCATGCATTCCTTTATACTCAAGTATTTTGACCATCAGAAGTGCTTGGGAATTTTACTAGTATATTTACTAGAATATTACTAGTATATTTAGCTGAATTCCAGGAATGGCATGAATGAACACAGTTCTGTTTCCACTGGCATCTCAGAATTGGTTAGCAGCATACTTTGAATGGCTAATCTTAGATGCTTTCTAGGCATGTTGCCACTTCAGCAGTTAAGGAATATTTTATAGATTTTAATATGTTAAAAGGGGCTTTTAAATCCCTCATGCTTTTGCTCAGCTATTGCTAATTGTGAATAAATAGTCTGCCTCCTTCTGGCTTTGCTTTACCCTTTCTATTTTTACCTTGTTCTCTATGTTGCTCATTTGTACAAACAAAAGATTTTAAAAAAAAGGCTTTTGCACCCCAACTCTCTGCTTCTTCACTCTCTGTAGAGCAATATATCCCACCTCCCAAGGTATAGAGAAGAAAAATTTAGTACAAATGTTGCTTTTATATCTGCACTGTTATCTTAAAACAACTTGATCAAGATTAGATAGTTGTATTTTCTTTTCATTTACATCTACCTTCTATATTTTATCTTGAAAGTCTTCAACATAAATGTTATCACAGAGATGGCTGTGAGTGCAGCTGCAATAAACTTCACATTGAACTGAGTATAGTGTGAAGTTTGCTTTCAAACAATTTCAAATATGATGTGAAAGTTACCTTAAATTTTTGCCGATATAGGTGCTGACTTTTTGGACTGTATTCATCAATGTCTAGCAGGAGGCAGTGACTAACATAGATTTAGCTTAGATAAAAATCCTTCTTTCAAAGCTTATCAGAAAAAAAAAATTAAAAACAATTATAGGAGACCAGTAGTTGGTAGAAAAGTTCTAATTTCAGGGGGGCTTCAATGAGCTTCATAACAATGCCGTTCTTTCCCCCATAAGTGAATCCACAGTTTTAAGAGGATTAAACTGGTAGTAGTAAGTTCTGTGGATTCTGACCAGTGTTTCCGGCCTCCCTTTGGGGTTTGAGCAGTGTTTTCCAAACCTTTTTGTTCATGAGCCCCTATCAGTAAAACATTTCTGAGTATGCACCCACAATATATGGTTATTTATTTATAGAAAATATTCATGCACTACTGTATTAATACATTATGAACCGTATAAACCATAAAACCCCCAGAAATTAAAAAAGTATGAAATAAAAATGAAGTAAATACCTTTTTTTATTCATGTTTATTTTTATGTATTAATGGTACAAAAATAATTTCTTCCTGCACTCCAGCAACTTGTCTTGTGCAATGCCTGGTATGTCTGCACACCACTTTGGAGAACGCTGGGATGGAGGTAATAAGTAATCTCACAGTGATAAAAACTTTTCTGCTGAGGAGTCTTATTAAAACCTTGTAGAAGCAATCCTGCTTTAGGTCAGGCCCTGCAGGAAAGGAGTCTGGGAGAGTAGTGTTGGCAAGATACCTTTGCATGTGGAAAGCAAGGGAGCAGTAGATGGGCAGATGGGAGTTTCCCACTCACATAAACCATCTGAGGGCTGCAGTCCTCTTTTCAAACTGTCAGGCATCATGTGGAGAATGCATCAGCAGCAGTAGTCACATCAAAGTTGTAGTTTTCTTCTTTTCCCCCTTCTTTCACTGCCTTTTCGCCACATTCGCACAGCGTGAAAGAGAGACATCATTAATATTTTAATTTTTGGCTTAGGTTTATGGGATTCCTGAATAATATATGCCCAGTTATCTTTGCAGTGGGTTTGTGCCACACTGTGCATGTAGGTCCCAGTACTTAAGGGATCTTGGCTCTTAAAGGCAAGTATTGCCTGTGTCAAGTTCCCTTCTGTAAGCTGAGGCCTGTATGGCTGGGATGATATTCATTTTCACTTTTGAATCAGTCATGAAGAAATTTGTTTCTTCTAAAAAACAGTTGTAAGTAGTGTTTAAATCTAAACCCATTTCAACCACTTCAGCCTAACACAATAACAGCATTTCAGCAACATCGATCTGGCGGCATTAGTCTATATGGAACCACTTTTAGTCAGAACACCAGACTAGTAGGTAGAGAATATTACAAGAATTTTCTTTATTACACTCATAGGACCCATCCACTTGTAATCAGTGCTTTGTAGTTCAGCTATCCAATTTTCCCCTTCTGGTTGATTCACTGGAAGCTCTGGCAGATCTTCGGAAGTTTAGGGCCAAACAATTTGTCAATGAAATGTATTGTATGTAAGTTGATAAATGTAGCTGTTAGGAGGAAATAATCATTACAAGTTGCTGATGAGGACAGAAGACCCTATTAGTAATTTGAAGTGTTCATCACCTCCACTTTCTTTCTTAGTCTGCTAAATATGTTGCATCACAATATATTGCATGTTGCTTCCTAGGGATATGTAAGCATCAGGGCATAAGCAACTTTGTATATGTATGAAAAGCTTTCACAAAAAGCTTTGATTTTGTCAGTCCAGTCCAGGTTAATCCTGTTGGAGAAATAAATTAAATCTCTTCAACTTATCAATACATAAAGGTATTTATAAATCTGCTCTTGAAAAGGGAAGTGTAGCTTGTTTAGTAAATTATAGAAGTCAATCTGAAGGAGCTTCTGTAGCAGCATTTGTTTCTGTTTCCCAGCTTTTTTTTTTTTTTACGGTTTAAAAAATACCTTAATTTAGATGTTGAAAGAGTAGTACTTTTATTATTGGGAATTTTCTCATCCACTTCCTCCCTTCCTTTCCTCCTGACTTACATTCTCCTAGTGTTTTCAAATATTGCTCTAATTAAGAAGGCAGTGTATTTACATTTGAAGGTAAAGACCTTAAGACTTTCACCTTCCTTGAGTCTTTATTTTTAGCTCTGCTCAGAAGTATAAGAAATAAGAGGATGTTGTGCATTTTCCTCCTTACCACTGTAGGAATCTGATTGTACTACAACTCACTTTCGTTCTGATTCTGAGCTGTTTTTTAAATCCATGCAAACCTTGCTACAGCCAACTCTACTAATAAAACCTAAAAATGGATTTATTTTCATGGCTTGGGAATACACAACTGTTTTAAGATTAATCTCTGTTTCTGCAGCGAGGCACTGGTACTGTTGCTTTACTCCTTTGCAGTGAATTTAAATGACAGTTTGTATTCAGCTTAGAAAAAAGACCCCAACAACAAAAAAGGATAGTGATATAATTGCAGTAAATGCCCTTTTTCATGTTATTAAAGTAAGCTGTGACAGGAACCTCCTAACATCAACGATATTTAAATAAGCATGATTTTTATCCCTTGATGAATGAAAGTTAAAGAAAGCCCTCTTACCATGCATAATATAACCCTTGTCAGGTTTAGATTATTTAAAGCATTTTTGATTATTTAAAGCATTTACTGAAAATGTAGGTTATGAATTACTTTTATTTTGTTCAAAATAATGCAGGATACGCATACTGAAGAGATACAATTGTGGATAGTCATTCAGAAAGATATTATGGTTAATGTCCTGCTTTGTGCATTTATGCTGACTTTAGTGAAAAACATAGTACTAAATTTACTGACTGTTTTAAGAGAAACATGTCATTAGTTAAGAGTACAGCCAGCCTGGGGTATAATTTTTTTTGGATCTTAAATTTTTTTTGTCACTCTATCCTATTAGGATTTAAGTGATGTTAAGCAATAATAATGCTAAATAGTCTTAATCTAATCCAATTATTAAGATAGGATTTTAAAGGTTTATTTTGCTTTTTTATCCAAATTATACACAGGAGTAAGTTGTTTTGATGTTACTATTGCTGTTCAGAGTTCAAGCGGCTTGAATTTAGCTTGTGATTTATAGTAGATCTCATGAAAGAAACTACAGGAATATTCCTAATGTCATTTTTGTACTTTTTCAAATCTAATGTTTTAGGTTGCTTCTGTATTTTCTAAACATCCCAATTCTGGTTTAGCTTTTTTTCATATTTATAGCAATTTCTTCTTTTTCTCCTTTTTTATTGATATTATAAAGGTGTCGGCCTTTTGATAAGCAGTGATCTTTTCTGTATGATTCAATGGTTTTGCCACCCTGGAATGTCTGACGAGGTAAATAATTTATTTTGCTGGAGTGATGTCATATTCATGAGTTTCAAGACCCAAGGGTCCTGAAGTCTTAATGACTGCAAATCCTTACCAATTAACCCACTCTGAAAAATAAGGCACGTCTAAAAGGATGGAGTTTTTTTTCTCTGTTGATCATTTCTGGGTCTTAGCTAATCTAGGAGGAGATACAAGATTTCTAATCTACTTTCATTAGAATCTCCCTACCACTTTCTCTTTTGGCTTTGGAGGTATCTTGTTATTTGCATCTGCAAGAACAATGAATTGCTTTGCGTCCTTAAGCTTTTTCATCACTTCATGACAATGCTAGGCCCCTCTATGTTCTGCTAACTTATGCCATTCAATAATGGTTCCCAGGTCAGAATCAGGGGCTATGAGACAAGAGGTAGCTTAGTTTGGAAAAAATGGTAATGCTTTCATAGATACTGGCAGTCTGAGTGAATAAAGTACTTCCATGAAGGTCTGTCAGAAATACAACATGCTACATTTCTTGGTAGTCGCTATAAGTAGAATATTATATGCAAACACATGTACTTATTGCAGCTAAAATTTTATGACTTTCAATGAAATGTTCTTGCCATCCTGCCTTGGGTTCCTTTGACCTGCTCAGTCTGAAAGTCTTGCACTAATGTTGCTGAAGTTTGCAAGTAATCTATTAAAAAATTAATCCATTAAATCCATTTTGACTGATATTTAATTTTACTGCAGACAAATCTCAAAGAGGATACCACGCAGCGTGACTTGTGAGCTGGCAGCAAGCCTTTCTGTGGTAGATACAAATCTTGAAGCCAGTCTTTAATTCGTTGACCTCTCCTTAATTTCAATGGTATTGCTTGGGTAAAGAAGTTAGAAAGTGACCTTTTGATTTTGCCTGTTTAAATGTTGCGTCATTCTTACGGAAAAGAACTATGGAAGTAGAAGAAAAGATAGTAGATGCATAGTTAAAAGTACGTTCTGTAGATTTGCTTCTGTATTTGCTTTGACTTACTATGTCACAGTTAGAGGTTAATCTCAAAGAAAAACAAAACAAAACAAAACAAAAAAAAACCCAAAAAATCAACCAAACAAACAAAATCCCCACCTTACAGCATTGGATTGACATTGGTACTTCTCATAAGATGGAACTGAAAGAGAATGCAGAGGTTTCAAAATAGCCTATACAGTCACAGTTACATTTAAAGAATATGTATTAAATTACAAGTTCTCTTTTGTGGAACTTGAGACCCCTGAATATCTGTAGGAATAAGATTTTAGAGTGTCAAGGCAGAAATTCGAGGTCATTTTCTAATGGACCATTTTTGTGCTCCAAGGTGAAATCTTAATTGCTTTTTATTACACAATTTGTACAGAGATAAATATTGGAGTTTTACTTCTCTGTTGAATTGTCATGCTTGTTTTTGAAAGGATGGAACCTAGGTGCTATACCCCATGGAGACAAGTTGATGTCCTCCTTTCAGTTATTTTGTTCTCATGTGAGGGGAATGGGAAAAAAAAAAGAAAAAGGAAAAAGAAAAAAAAACGTGCTTTATTTGCATGGAGGAAGGGCAGGGATTGAATGAAGCATTCAGTTCTGCCAAGGCAGCCATTCTCTTCTGTGGCATCAGTACTCTGCCAAGATTGTCACACTGTGATACCTCCTTTATTTTGAAGTTGGAGACTTTCTAAAACTAGAATCTTTTAGGTCTGTGGGTTTGCAATGTGATAGCATGAAGCCTGATGGGAAAGATTCACCACAAACTACTGCTTGGAAAAGCTTGGCCAGTTCTCTTCAAGCAGAAAGCTTGCAGTGAAAGAAATGGCAACAGAGGGAAGAAGCAATGAATGCAGTGTAAAGTTGTTTAACTTATTTGATAGGACACTATGCACAGTTGGTGTGACTTTTCTTATCTTTTCCACTGTCATCTTGATGGCCTTTTGTTAGCATCAGGGGGCAAAGCTATTAACATTAAGAAAAAAAGATGAAAATACATGAGGCCAAACAGCCTCTAATGGGAAATATAGCATCTAAAATTACATTGCTTACTTTCTGAATGCAGTTCAAAATGCCTTCAAATGCCAGTTTTGACTGCATTGGGCACTTTAAATAGTACTGATGATTTTCCCAATATATCTTTTTTTAAATAACATTAAACAAGCTCTCTACATTATTAGAAGTTATGGCAACCATAAGGATTTCAGACTATTACTATAAGAAAAGAAATGCTTTGCTGCTCCAATTAATTTTTTTCAATGTTGTAGCATATGATTATTTTCATATTTCATCTAAATTCATAAGCTATGGAATAATTACTACAGGAAGTATATTTTACAGAAATACCTGGGAGTTTTTATTTTTCTCAGAATCAAAATTATGTTTTCAATTAATGAAAATAATATCAGGCAATTCTTTAAAAGTGTATTGTGAGTCCTTCACTGGTTTCCAGATTTTCTCTGAGATTTTAAATGAGGTGTAACTAAAAAAACCTTAAAGCTCAAGTGTTCCAAATAATTCATAACCATTAAAGATAGTGCTCATTACATTCAAATTTGTGATATTTTGGATACTATGAATTTTTCCACTTGTATTTGGGAAATAGAGACAACTTGAAGGTTTCTGTAGCGACTGGCTGTATGTGCTTTGCAGTCTCATTGCACTTGGACAGCAGTTGTCCAGACATGACATTCTGAGTGTCTGGTTGTAGCTCCATCACTGTCTGTTTAGCAAAGTTCTTTCCAAGTGCAAGCCAACTGTGCCTTTTGGTTCTGTCACTTATGAATTTTTCATTGTTTTAATCTGTTTTGCACTTCAAGCTTTTAATTTATGCTTGCTCTTATGTCATGGTAACGACATATCAGGGACAGTTGATGTACTGTAGCAAGGCACCTGTCGTTCCTCACTTGTATGTATGATAACTGTGTGATAAAATGGAAGTGTTGTTAAGGAAAGATCCCATTTCAGTGAAAGCTATAAAATAAGTGTGTATATATAGATGGCTTTCACAGACATTTTTAGAGAGTATCTGTAAGGAAAAAAGCTGTATCGAATGAAATGGCCAGGAATTATTAATGGTGACTCTTTAAGCATTCTGTGAAATAATTAGACCTGAAAAGCCTTTCTGAATGTATTCCAGAGCTTTACCTGCAGAAAATGTACACTGCTTCACTGATAGATAGTGTTGTCAGTTTTACCGAGTGTTGCAGCCAAGTGGCAATATATTTGTTCTCTCTGAGCTTTGTACAAGTTGACTGCACTTGCAGACTGGCTGTGAGAATGACAGTGACACAGAACTTGCTTTTGAGTTTGCTTATGTTACTGTGTAAATGTATAGGCAGGTCACGCGTGAAATGAATGTGTCACCATTACACTGCTATACACTGGTATCTTTAATGTCATTTCCATTTCATTACCCTACCCAGAGCAATCTAAGTTACCTATGATTCTTTGTCTCCTGTCAACATAGTATTCGTAAGGCATTTAGGGGCCAATGGGAAGCAAATGAAGTGTGGGTATCCTTGTCTCCCCCCTAGGAGAAATTTACAAAATGGTGCACTAATAATGCTCAAGTTTCCAGAAAACTTTGCGTGTCTGTCCTGTGGACTAGCTTTCAGCCAGAAAATGTATGAGACCAAATGTCACTGTCCTAAGTGCACAGAGCCATGTTGTAGATGTATTTTTCCACTCCATTTCCTGGATGAGCATTGAGTGTCCATTGTAGGTAGCCTTAGTCTTGTGTATTGCTGTGTCACTTGGGTGAACTTGGGTATATATTATGGGTAACTTGTCTGCTGGATGGACCTCTTGGATGTGCACTACAGCTTTTATTCAGTTCTGTCCCCTGCCCTATCTCCTGATGCTCATGACTCAAGCCCCTGGATGGATTCTAGACTGGATCAGTTTTGGAAGCTGCAGGTAGACACTGTCTGCCCTGTCCGCTCAATTCCTTTGCAGGAGTGAGTAGCTTATCTACAGCACAGTGTGGGGCATGGAGGAGACCAAAGATGAGTCCCTGGATTTTTCATCACAAGGGTCTTCTGTCCTTGAGGACTTTAGGCTTCTATCCTGGAGGACTCTCCTGTGTGATGATCCTAGTTCTGCGGGTGTGGGTATCCAAATGAGTGGAAAACTCAGTGCTGTTGTTTCCATGTGAAAATGAGCTTGAGATCTCTGCAACAGAGACATGTCTGTTTTGCTACCCCCAAAGTCTGGCGGTGGTTTAGGGTCTTCAAAGGTTTTCATCTTCATGAAGATAATGCAGCACCTGGTCAGCTCACACATTGCAGTGTAGTATAAGAAGCACTAAAGAGTAGCTCTGAGCCCCTCAGCCTTTCCAGAGCCGTTTGGATGTCATATGAATGTTTAATGAGTATTCGGTGTACCATTGGAACAATGTGTTCAGCTAAGTTTCCGCCTAAAAGGATCTAGTTAGCATGCACCATACCTATTGTGCAAACTGAACGAACATTCCAAAGGGCCTTTACTTCATGGATTTGCTTCAAAATGATACTGCTGCTTAAGACTGGAAGAGCACCAGAGATGCAGCCTTAGGACATAGGTTCATCTTGTGATGACTGACTGCCAGTGAAAGGAGGAATAGTTCTCTTGTGCTCACATCGTTTTTCGTGTGCGCCTTCTGCTTCTTCTTCTGAGTTCTGCTTGTCACACTAAACGTTCCCTGCTTGGAGGGAAAGCTAAATCATAAAAACCTCCAGGTTTCCCTCAGATCAGCAAGCTGAAGAGAGCCACTATGGAGTTGCACAATTGCTAAATTTAACTCAAGGGGAGAGTCAGAAAAGCAGGGAGAAAGTGGGTCTACACCCTCTGGCCTCTGCCTGCTGTTAGATTGAATTAAGTCTAATATGAATATACACCCTGAAGGAGAAGCATGTGAGTTTATTTAGAGAAGATTATCAGTGTTGCTGCTGGTTGAGAATTCACACAGCTGAAGATTCGCTGTTTAAAAAATGTGGTGGAATTCCCCAAATCATTCAGATTTTTTTTCCCAGCAGATAATAAACTTTGCCATATGTCTTGTGGAGGTCTTTTCTTGACAAACAGAGAAACACTGGATATGTGTTTGGCTTTCTTTTATTTTGACCTTCTCAGCAGAATGAAAGAATTTCAGAAAGTAATAGCAAAGTGTTATATAGCAGTATGATATTCACAGGCAGATGCAGTAGCTAATGCACCACTAAGTTCATGCTTCTTTTGTTCATCTTTCCAAAATCAGTTTTAGTATGTCAGTAGTCTTCCAAAGTTTAATTTGGTTTTGTCTATCTGTACTTGGATGATGATAAAGACAAAAATTGCATATTGCATTTTTCTACCTATAGTTTACAAAACTCACATTATCTGCTTTCTTTCCAATCTATGTATCTTTTTCTAAGGAAAAAACCACCAACAACAGCCCTTCTTTAAATGCCATGTTATAACAATACTCAGTCTAGGATTGAATTTTGAGCCATCTGCTGGAAATACTCTCAGCTCACTTTGAGCTAAACGGAACTGAAATGGTGAGAAGAGTATTCTTTGCCCTAAATATATATTTTGTTAGAAATAAGGTTATCTAATTAGAGCATGTTAGTTGTGGAAATTGGGAGGTCTCGGTGCTAGTGTATAGGCAGGTTAAGGTTGAAGTTCTAAAATCAAGTCTGGCTTTTGTATTCTTGTACTGTAAGTTGTTTCTTGTTGCTTGTACACTAGCAGTTTTCAGAGGATTTTTCCAGATTGACCAGCTACAATACATTTTCTCTTAGGCTCTTAAGGATCTGGGCTTTTTTCCCCCAGAGACTGCTCTGCATTTTGGCTGAGGTCTGCTTTCTGCTCTTAGCAGAGCCTCTCTGCCTTCTGGGCATTTCTGTCTCTCAGCCTCATCCTGGAAGCCCTTCCTGTTCCCTCTGTATTACGATTCTGAGTGCGGCAGCCAGGAAAATAGCCAACCACACACACTTAGCAACAATAGCAGATAATGCATCACATTCTACAGCATAATGTGCCCAACACACGATAGAAACATTAGGGCAGAAGCAGATGCCAAGGAAGATCCTTTGGCCTTAGGTATGTCCTGCAGTTGTTGTGAGCCTGTAGCTAGGAGAGTTCAGGTTTAGCATTAGGTGTGTGTCAAATGACTACAACTGAATGGTTGAACAATTTAAGGTATCTGATATTTATTATATCCATTATATTAAGCATGGTTTGGGAAAGTGAAGTGTGATAAACAAGTCTAGCTTTTGAGACCTTGGCTGATCTGATATTTCCATGGTTACCTTTCATGAAACTGAAATTATTTTTTTGCTGGGAAAAGTATCCATGTGAGTATGTCCAGCAAGGTTGTGACAGAATATATTGAAATATATGAGTCTGTGTTGGAGCTTTACGCAGGAGTTATGAAGGCATTGCTTCTGGAGAGTGCTTAAGGACTGTGCTAGAGCAAGCTTTAGAGTCATCATTTACAGAGAATTTGCATACATGACATTTTATCACAAATTCTGCTGACTTCAAGAAGGACTCACATCTATCTGTGACAGGTACCTCCTGCTCCTGACCCCTGGTGCCTTCATCATTCTGCCTAGGATTCCCAAACAAACTGTCTGTGCCCATAGTGTTGGGTGACACTACTCTTAAGTATCTCTTCTTTCTGGTTGTACTTCTGAATTTCATCCAGCTGAAAAAACAACATAAGGTAATCAAGAACAGTCAAAGATAAAAACTAATCCAAACCACAACCATATGAAGTTTAATAACGGCAAATGCCAGATTGTGCACGTGGGATGGGACATCTCTGGATGTTCAGACAGAATGTGGAATGAGATGCTGGAGAGCAGTGCTATGGAAAGGGACCTGGGGCTCCTGGTGGATGGCAAGTTGAACAGGAGTCAGTAGTGCCCTGGCAGCCAGGAGGGCCAAGTGTGTCCTGGGGGACATCAGGCACAGCATTGCCAGCTGGGCAAGGGAGGGGATTGTCCCGCTTTGGTCTCCACTGGTGCAGCCTCACCTTGAGTGCTGGGGGCAGCTTTGGATGGAAGGAAAGGAAGACATTAAACTCTTAGAGAGCATCTAAAGGAGGGCAGCAAAGACAGTGCAGGGCCTTGAGGGGAAGCCCTGTGAGGAGCACCTGAGGTCACTCGGTTTGTTCAGCTCAGAAGAGACTGAGGGGAGACCTCATTGCAGTTACAACTTCCTTGTGAGGCGAAGAGGAAGGGCAGACACTGATCTCTTCTCTGTGGTGACCAGTGACACGACCCAAGGTAATGGCCTGAAGTTGTGTCATGGGAAGTTTAGATTGAATATTAGAAAAAAGTTCTTCATCTAGAGGGTTGGGCACTGGAGCAGGATCCTCAGGAAAGTGGTTACAGCACCAAGCCTGACAGAGTTCAAGAAGCATTTGGACAATGCTCTCAGGCACAGGCTGTGATTCTGGGGAGGTTTTGTGCAGGACTAAAAATTTGATTCAGTAATCTTTGTGGGTCCCTTTCAACTCAGAATATTCTGTGATTCCGTAAATTCCATCTTTTAAAAACTTACAAGGCAGAATTGGTGAATTCTTTGTTCCTAAGTCCTTTTTACATCTCACCTAAGCAAACAAGTCAATCTCTGTTTTCCCTAAGCTCTTGAACCTCCTCATGAATAGCTACAGCTTCTTCAGGGAAGCTGGCAAACATGCCTTCTCTTTGCATGCCTTTGATGAACATGGCAAGGGTGGATGCAGCCCCCAACCCTTTTTTTAGCTTTCAGAAGGGCTCACTCTGTGCAGATATCATAAGCCTCCAGACCTCTCCTTCTTGTCTTCATGAAGTTCCCCTTGTGTTTTGCTCCTATTTTATGAGAAAAAGGGAAGGTAGGAGCAAAACAGATCAAAACCTCAGAAAATGAGGAGGTGGCAAAGAAATGTAAATGGATGTTTAAATGGTGAGAGGCTCAGGAATTTCGCAGCAAGGTAAGGAGGGTAAATTAGGAGCAGGGGAGGGTAAGTGGTAAGCTGGGACTGGCTGAGCAAACACAGGAAGGCAATGGTGTACCATAACTTGAGAAAAGAGTAACATGAGATTATAAAAGGAACTAGGCTAGGTCGATGGGAGACAAAGGAAGTGGGCAGACAGTTTAAAGATAAGGAAGACCTGTTTCAGCACAAAATTATGATTGTTAGACTCAAAATCTTATTATCAACAAAAGGGCACACGCCCTGGATATATGTAAAGAGGAACTCTTCAATGCAAATAAATACTTAAATTGTCTAGTAGTTAAAATTAATTTGTAAAAGGAAAGTTTCATTGAAAACAGCTTTTAAATTTTAAATACAAGGAATGCTGTCAAGTAGCTGCCCCTTCACCCTGCTTCTATGTGTATTCTTCTAGTGTTCCTCTGGATCCTGGAACTGAAAGTGTCAGTCTTTCTGAAGAGGAAAGGGGGCAATTAGAATAAGTTTTCAGCAGCATGAGGGCTTTGCTGAGCAAGGTTCAAGGTGGGGAGCCTTTTCTCCCCAGTCTTGACTTTCTCTGGGGATATTTTTATGTAATGTCTTATCACAGCCTGTCTTCCCCCTGCTTTCCAAGTTAAGCTGGGGAGCTGCACTGCCTGCCCAAGCCCCATTACTCTGGAGGGGCTGTTTGTCATACAGTGATTACATAGGAGTGCCACCCCTTGCTCTGGGTGCCCCCAAAGTGAAGCCATTGTAGAGGTGCACAGGTATGTGGCCCTCAGACAACTTCTGCCAGAGCTAAAAGCAGCCTTCACCAAGGCAGAGCCAGGCACATCTGGAGACCCATGGCTGCTGACTGAGCAGCAAGTCTCTGACCTTGTGTTAGTGATAGCCAAAACCGTGTTCATGTAGCTAAGGGGGAAACACTGATGGAAAAGATGGAGATGCTGGAGTTGTAAGCAAACTGGAAAAAATTCTCAGAAGTGAACCTACATGTTGCTATGTGGGGAGACGGAGTCTGTCATACTCCAACCCAAGAAAGGGATCCCAGAGCCATGTTTATGGCCTACTTGTGGAGACAGGACTCAGGAAAACAGCTTGGCGCTGTAAAGCAGAGGAAGTCAGACATGGAGAAAATGTAACCTTATTGAGTAGGAACAAATGTCCTCAGGGAAAGTGGGTTTGAGTTCAGGAGGATCCTGCATGTTCCAATTCTTTGCTGTTAGCAAGTGCCTATTGGGAAATATGTCCAGTCTTGTTACAGGTGAAGTGTACCAGCCTTCAAATCTGCCAACTACTCTATTCATTCAGAAGACTGCAAAGCCAGTTCAGAGAGTCTTATCAAGCTATTTATCTGCATGGATCTCAGCATGATGCCATATTTATAGAGAAAACTGTGCAATAGGCTGTATCTGTTTTGGAGAATTTCAAAGTTAATAGTTTTTTATACTTTTTAAGTCACAATCCTGTAGCAATGTGGTTCTGCAGGGTTCCACGAGGCTTTTCCTTTGTTCCCCTGCTCTGTATGTTATTGGCTGTTTTGAAATACGCATCTTGGTTTATCAGAAGGCTATTGGTGTGTTGCCCTGCCTTTCTTCCCCTCAGACCTTCCGGAATTGGCTCTCCAGAGCCAATTCCTCCCCCCTTCCCTTCCCTTATAAGACCATGCTGGCGTGAGCCCAGCAGTCACTGTTTCTGGGCTCTCAGACCTCTCTCCCTCCCCCTGCTTTTCCCCCCCTTCCTCCTTCCCTGCAACCCCCCGAAGACCCCACATAAATCTTCCTGGGAGACCAGAGACAGTGTCCAGTATGTTCTTTCGCCTCACCCATGGTTCCTGCAGAGTTTGTCGCTCGAGCCTCATGCCATGCTGAGCGCGCCCTGGCCTCGCCCAGCACGGACTTGTGTGGAGGTTCGCACCGCAGCAGACCCCGTTCATGAGGTTCCTAGGTCCTACCGCCTCCCCAGAGCAAGAAACCTCACAATCCTTTGGATGATCAGGAGTATTTTTCTACCATAATTTGTGAAATTCGGTGAACAGGATGGATCTGCTTGAAGAATGGTTCATTATTATTATGCAGTTTGAAGTATTAAAAATTAAAGATAAAAATAGTTACATGGGTTGTATTATTCTCTATATTCTCAAAAATAAATTCCTAATCATCCATATATATATACATATACATATATATATATATATACAGGAAAGCATGCAGTCTTCTCCACTGTTGTTCACTAGCAGTAATAGTTTTGTTGTATCATGTCAAGGTGCAAGTTACAGTCTAAAAAGATATTTAATCTCTGAGTTTTTTGTGTTTTGGATATACTTAAGCAAAAACAGTTAAATAGGATATTCAGTCTTTGACAGTAGCCTTCTGCTTTTTCCTTACCAGGAACAGAAGAATTTATCAACAAAAATAATAGATGAGGATGAAGCCAAAGCATGTACTCATAATGAAAGTATCAAGTTGTGTGTTGAGGCTATAGTGCAGGGATTTTTGTTCCACTGTATTAAATGGCAGGCAAAAGCAATAATAATTTTGTTTAATATTGGTACGGTAAAGTAAGTGCTCAGTTTAGATGCATTTTGATTATCTTTCAGAAATGATTAATTTGTCAACCCAGTCATCAATCTAATTTATTGGTAAATTGAGCTCAAAGAGTACGACTCAGTACCCACACATATTTTAGGTTCGCTTGAAAATACCAAGAAATGTAAGTGTCACTGATGGAGAGGCTTTGCTAATTTTTTATTTTTGTTTTTTGGAAAAAGGTCACTGCTGTGCCTTTTGGGAAGAAAGCCTGGTGCATACAAAGCTTTCTTTCGATGGTTTGATTAATCTCGAGGATTCTTATTGTGGCAGAGTAAGTGATTCAGGGATGACTGCTCAAACTCAATATTTAACTTTCCAAAGAGGACATGTACCTTGCACACATTGGCTCATCCCCTGTCTAGGTCTTTTTGCTCTGGGCACAGAAAGTACAGACAGAGTAATTCAGATCTGGAACTGCAGAAAAAAAAGTTCCTATTGAGCTGCAATTGGAATGTCAAGACTGGGGGAAGAGACCAAGAAAGGCAAAGGGGAAGGAGAGTTTGAATTATAACTCAAAATCTATTGTGGCAATGTTTGCAGCCATTCCTTTTTGCTGACCTTGAACTTGAACTGCTTGTGTTTTGGGGGCCAAGGGGCCACATTACGCAGGTGACTGCTGTGCCTTTGGTGTGAGCTAGGTGAGATCTCTCTGAGATCATCATCTCTGAGATGTCTTCCCTGAGTATAGAGACACTGTCAGGGAGGTTGGGTTTCTCTGTGGTTGTGTGCAGGGCTAGAGGAGCAGACACAGACTGTTCTGGGAGGGCAGTGCTAGAAACAGTTCACAAAATCACTTTGGCAGCAATTGTCTGCAGGGCTCTGCACCTGTGGCTCTGACTGGTTTCGTGTAGACAGAGTGGTTTAAGCAATGTATTTAATGAATTTAAAAGTGTTCCAGTGGAAAAGCATGAAGGACAATTAGTTGGCCCCTATTTTCTCCAATTTTACCCTTCTTTTGTCAGGCTATTGTTCTAAGAACTTGGTGCATCACTGTGGGAAATGCAGGTTTTGATGGCTGGGTCAAGTATCAGGATTTGATGTATGGTATTATTTTATGTTGTGAGCTAATGGAAGAGAAGAATGTGTTCTATTATCTTGTATGGGACAACATTAAAATTGGCAATTCAGGATCAAAAAATGCAAATTTGTGAAGTTTCTCACTTGTCAAATGTCAGTGGCAACATACGGGTTATAATCTACAATACATGTTAGATAAGGCACAGCACTGAGTGTTCTCAGTTGTTGCTCAGGATCATGCTGCCTCTAGATGACTCTTTAACTGAAAAAATTGTTTGTTAAGATTGTACAGTGCTGCAAATATGTTGATTGAATGGAACATTGGAGCATTTTGGAGATTGCCTTCCTCTCTGGGCATGTATTATAGCATACCACTTCTTTCTGTGTCAAAATCAGTGTATTTTTCTCATTAATGTTAAATTTCACTTAGGATGCAGGAAATTGTGTACAGTTTTTTGTGTGTATGTGACTTTGCTTTTAATGTCACTCAGAGGGTGATACTGTAATTTACTGGTTTTATTCAATTGCTGTTTAACTGGTCCAGCACTAGAATTTGATGCCCAGAAGACCTCTTTTGTGATCAGGCTGGTCAGCACATTGGCAGGCTGTTCCTGTCATGAAGGATCATCCCACATCACAAACTGTTGCAGGGAGCTGAGGTTCTCCTTTGCCCAATGTCATGCTGAAGGAGTATAAATTCTGCTTTTCAATTCTGCTCGAGAGGTTTTACTTTGCTGCTGTGCCAGCATCCCTCACAAAGGCTGCAGTGTTCAAGTACAAAATAGTATTTCTTACAACTTAACAGGATGCTCTTGGATTCTCTTTCCAGCTCAGCAGGGCTCTAACACGGTGCCAGACCTTTATTTTGCGGGTATCCGGTCTGAACTCGCAGTTCCAGCATTACTGTCAGCCCCAGCAAGGGACGGCTGGCCATCAGCGCAGGGGAGTCAGGGCAGAGCATGCTAACAAGCCTGGCAGCCTGGGGGACTCACCAGCCAGGGCCCCATCCCTCAGCATCCAAGGAGGGTAGGTCTGGAGACAGGAACAAGCTTCAGGGAAGGACAGAGGTCACCCCAGGTTCAGTGAAGAGGTCAAGTTCGTGGTGATGAGGCAGGTCTGAGGTGGAGCCAGAACACAAGGCAGGCCCAGAGGCAATAGCTGGTCAGAATACAGAGGTCACCAGGAGAGATCACAGGGATGAGGCAGTTCCTGTGTCACCCTGGGCAGTCAGCCTGGCTCTGAGTCAGTGGGGTGAGTGGCCAGGCACAGGCACCTGCAGTGTGGTGGCAGCACAGTTCAGGTGAGATATGGTCAAGTGCAGCCTCAGCTCTGCAGCCATTCTTGCACAAAGCGTAGGGCAGCCACCAAACCTTCTTCCAGCTTCCTCCTGAAAAGCTCTTTGAGGCTTGCCAGGGTGTCTCAGCACTGGCTTTTGCCATGCAAAGCCGGGCTGGAGTGTGTTGCAGTCTAGACAATCACTGGGAAGTCTCATCTCTGTCTCCCGTATAACAGTGATGTGAAAATACCCTCTTCTGGTCAATATTTAACAAAGTAAGAACACCTCCAAGGAAAACCTACTGGGATATCTTCTGTAGCACATGAAATGGTCAAGAACTATCAAAAAAATTAAAACAACAATATAGAACTGCTTGTCCTTACTGTTTGTCCACAGATCTATGACATTTAATCTCTGCTCTGTATGATGTTGGAGACAAACTGTACATGTCAACTAGTGACAAGGAAGACATAAAAGTGCTTTCAGAGACTGCCATTTTATTTCAAGTACCTGTATGTAGAGTAGCTTACTCCTGCCAGAGAGCAAATCTAAAGGAAATAATTTTAAGATCTTCAGGCCCCTGGATGTGCTTTTATCAGCAAAGGTGTATCTTTTCTTCTTGCAGAAAGTCACTATCCATATACCATCCCTTCCTCTTCTGCCATGAGGAGGGTAGTGGGTGGGGAATGATAGGAGGCAAACTAGGAGGTTTCTGTGGGGGCCTCTGTTCATCACTTCCCTGACTTGTGGAAGTCAAGTCAATCCAGGAAAGCTCAGTTTAGGGAGAGACTTCTCTCCTTATTTACATTCCACATACTTGCAACAAAAAAGTTTCTGTAAATCATTAACAGGACCTCAAATATTGAGTTTACTTTACCTGGCAGAGATGCTAACGTTAGGATTAGCACAAGTGACAGCATCATTCACATGACCTTCAACAAAATACCAAAGAAATAAATGAAGGCTCTCTCAGTTTTCTTTTTTTTTAGGACTAGCCCCTCAAGTCCAACACTGTAGTACCAAATTTTATGAAGCAGCAAAAACTGCAGGAAGTATTTTTCAGCAAGTGTCTTGTAGCTATTTAGAGCACGGCAAGGTAGCTGTGATGTGCCTTGAAGTTCTGTGAGCAAGCAGTGCCTTCTGTGCCATTTGTTCTGCTCACTACCATTGGGAAGGGCTTCCCCTTTCTACAACGGTGAAGCATGGGGTATTTTTTCTGTGCTGGAGTGGGCTCATCTGTCCCAATGAGTTTATGCTTTTGGCTCTCCTGGCTGAAGATTTTTGGGGTCCTGGGCTCAATTCAGTGGGCAGACTTCAGGAAGTGGAAAGCTACCTCTTCTGGCACTTGCTGACAATTGTGACCTGCCTCCAGAATATAACAGAATAGATATTTAATGTCATGTTTTTGTGGACCTCATTACTCAAATCAAGGCAGAGTTTTATGTAAAGCCCATGCAAAGCTTTGTGCATAATGGGGACATTCGGCAGGGAGTCTGCGAGGAGCTGCTGGGAGGTTTTGTGCTTCACAGTCTCTTTGGCATTCACCCCAACTAAAGGCACCAGCTGCTATTAAGGGTTGTTGTTTTTTCTTACTTTCTCTGCTTTTGTTTCTCTGCAATTAAATAATTAACTTAATGAGAGATTTCCAGTTATTCTGATAATGTTCTGGAACATAGTTGTACTTGTGTGATCAACAGGAACTCTGACAGGTGTCAGGATCTATTTACTGTCGTGTAGAGAAGCAAGGAGAAACAGCCAAAAGTGGCACAGAGCAGTGACACAGCACAGAGCAATTCAGGAAAAACACAAAGTCCTTTAAATCAAAACTGCCTGTATATTTAGGGAAGGCTGTAGTGGGTGGTTCAGTAATTTTTGTTTACTTATTTTTCTTTGTTTATTTTTCTGACTAGATTAATGATGCACTGGAAAGGAGTGAGTAGGAAACCTGGAGGTTTTATAGTAAAGAAAGTAATTTCAAGATATTTATAAAGTGAAATTTACTTTGATGCTTAAGTTAACACATACTTATCAGGAATAAAAGTTGGAGGTCTTTTTTTCCCCAGAGGTGAGCAAAACATTAGGAAAACTTACTTGTAGCTATAAAATTGTGTAGGTTCTTGTTCTGAATGGTACATGGTTGGTATGCAAAATTAAAATATTTTTGCTGTGTGTGTTTTTAACTGTTCAGCTTAAGTACACTTAAAAAGTTTTGTTTTGAAGTGGCAAGTGCATTCAAGCAATGCTGCCAAATTCCTGGATTAGCACAGTTAATAAAGAACATTGTGTTGAATTTAATTTGTGAAAAGGGATATGCAGCCTCAATTATTTTTGAAAAAAATTTCACAAAATCTGAAAGTGTTAGAATACCCAAATGATTTATAGACATAGTAGTTGATTGTCAAGGATAATTGACCGGAGATACATACACAGGATATAGTCTTTGTCTTTAAGTCTTTCTGACAATGATACCACTCCAGTACTCCAACTTCTGTTTTAGAAGAACCTGTCACCCTATCTTTGTGACTTCCTAGAGGAAAAGGCACTAAGGCAAAGATTATGCGGTAGCTGATTTGAAACCATGCCTCAGACCAGAACCTTGGTTTTACTGAAGTTATCTCACTGCTAGAAGACGTACCTTGTGGGAGGTTGTGACAAGATCTCGAGTGAGATTAGCAAGCCTAGTCTTCCTCCTTAAAATAAGCTCCCCAAAGAAGATGAAAAAGGCTCTTAAGTGCAGAAGGGGCAGAGGGAAAAAAAAAAAAAAAGAAGGTAGAAAACTTATATTTTAAATAAAGAAAAATTCCAAGTGACTAAGAAAACAGTACAGAGATGAAAGTGGTTCCTACAGTTTCATGGTACAGTGATTTAGTCCTTCTGGGCTTGTTTTATGCTAGCTAGTGTCTTGGAGTTGTAAACTCTGAACATTTTCTCCCCCTGCTCCCACCTCTGCCATGGTTTGCTGCATTTACCCTCTGCTCACACCTGACGTCCAGCTCCTCCAGAGTTCCTCTGGCTCCTCATCTTCCCCCTACACCTCACATCCCACCATGGCTGCCTGCCCCGCCATGCAGTCTGCTTTTTTGTGGCATCCTTGGACATCCCAGCAGGGAAGCACATTCTCCAGTCGAGTCCCTTCAGGGAGCTGAGTGTACCCTGGAGAGCCCAGGCCTCACAGAGGTGTGTGCTGAGAGCTTTGCCCGACAGACACTGAATTACTCAGCGTGCAGCTGCTTGTTGCTTTCCAGCAATTGCTAAATCACAGTTTGGGCCGAGGCAAAACAAAGCTGCCCTTGACTTAATGAATAACAGGCTGCAGCCTTAATTATTCTGGAATTTAAAGGCTTACTGTTAGCACTAGACAGTCAAAGGGAAGAATGCTTTAATGCTGCTAGAGATATGGGTTTGCTGGTAACCAGGACTTTTTAAAGATGATACTTCTTCATTTGAGCAACCTCAAGGTTTTTTGTAATTTCATTTCTCTGGAGACAATATATGGGTGAGGAAAATTCCTAATTCCAAGCACAGGATTAGAGGTTTTCCTCATCATCTCAAAGTAATTCTGGTGTCTTTTCTCAGTGGCAGTCCTCTTTGTGATGTTACACCACACCTGCTAATAAGGGTCTGTGTGATACAGAAATGGGCAAGTGCAGGGAAACAAGAAAAGGTGCCCTTTACTAAATGGTTGCTCGAGTGACTTTTGGGAGTGTCACATACAGAGCAGGCAGAAACAGGTTGAATGGCTGTCAGGACTGCAGCTTGATGGGTTTGTCACTAAAAAGCTGACACTGGCATTATGTTTTGAATCTTTTGTACTTCTTCACAGGTTGAGTAAGATGAATTTGTCAAATATCTATCCAGTAAATAATGTGTAGAAATCCTCCAAGTGATATGTCTTTTTAACTTGTCTGTTTTTTTCCCTTCTATTAGTTTACAGTTGCCTGTGAACAAAGAAACTGTTAGCACCCCCATTTTGTCTGCACATTTTCAAATTGTTAGTTTGACAGTGTTCTTTTAACTTCAGAAATCCTTGTACCTATTGCTAAAACCCTTCATATTAAATTATACTTTTTAAAAAATAAAATACAAGCCCTTAAATCCTAAGTTCTTAACACTGGCCTGTTCCTTGCATAGAGCCTCCACTCCCAAAATGTTTGGAAAACAGAACATTAAAACAAGTGCTGAAAAGAGCCTTTTAAATTCTGCGACATGACACTGTTAAATGATACTACATGTCCAAAGAATTTAGCATTGGTAAACAAAGTAAAAATCTAGTATTTACCACAATATTAATTTCAGGTATCTGTTTTTAAAGCTTCACGGTACACCTGGCTCCCTACATGTTTCCTCCATTCTGCTCTCTTACAGTGTGCCTGATACAGATGGTAACTGATTTGTATGATTGGTTTCATATATATTCTGAGCAAGAAATTAGTTATTCAAACTAGTATGTTATTCAGTGCCCTATTTTAGGTTGATGTTTAGAGAAAACAATTCTCTCACTTACTTTTCCTAACTCTTGGCAAAATATTTTGGGATTCCCATTGCTTGTGTTTAAATATAAAATGTCCAGGGCTACATAGGTGGCCATTAACCTGCATAACACTAGGAGACAACACAAGAAGCAGAACTGCATGGGCTCAGTTTTCCATAAAAAGAAGGTTAGGCTGAACTCTCTAAGTGCAGAAGAATAGGCAAAGAAAGGGGAACAAAGCCAAGTAGAAAAATATATCTAAAATTTTTTCTTGAAATTTCCATAACTGTTTTTCTTTCCTTTGTTATAGTAAAATTTTTACATGCATAAAATGTTGAGCAAAAGAAAGGACTACAAAACCAGAATATAACCAACAGCCTATTTTTACATTTAGTTTAAAATGCCTTGCTGAAGATCAGGTAATGCCAGCTTATTCAAAAGCAAGGTACAAGAGAAAGGGTTTCTTGAGTCCAAGAGAAATCGTATATAGCTAGATAATTGAACCAAGTGATAGGTTGAAAGGTTTTTTCTGTTGTTTGTTTTTTAACACCTATTTGATATTGTTTTTAACTAGAAATTTTAAGCTGTATCTAGGTATTTATAAGTGGCCAAATGGAAATTAAGACTACTCTTTGAAGTAATCAGTTGTATTTTAAAAAATCAGAGCGCAGATTTTCTGAGGTGATTTCTGAAACTAGACCAGGAAAAAATGGGATACAAAATATACAGAAGAAATTAACCTTTCCCCATTGTACAGGTCAGCTTTGAGCTCTTGGGCTTTGTACTTAATAACATGGGTTTCTAGGCTACTTCTACCAGTTTTTTCCCCTTGTCCTGCTTTATTGACAAAGCAGTCTTTGCTTGTTCAAAAACGGCCACTTTGTCTTCTGAGGTGACAGCCTCCTCTGGAAGAGATTAAAGTCCATTGGCAAATAGTTGTTGATTGGTGTGTTCGCCCTTCATTCACCAAATTTGGAAAGGTGCAACAAGCTTATTCAGTGTGACTTCTATTTGAACTAATTGTTATCCATAGTATAATAACAAATAATTAATAATTAAATACTCACTGTACCCCTGTAGTAGGTTGTGGACTTGCTTAAGATTCAGGGACATTAAAGTCCACTATGGAAGTTAAAGCAAAGGTGAAGGCATAGTGCAGTTCGAAGGACAGATAAATATTTTGCCAAGTAGTTCGGTGACAGGCTTGAAACATTTAAATTTGCTGCTTTTTGAAGCTTTTTAATCTTCATTTTCTTTGCATACTCTCTTTAACTTCATGAATAAAAAGAATTCTGCATTCATTTGGGAAACTGTGGACATGTGATAATGTTGCTTACAGAATGCATGTTTCTTTTTTTTTTTGCTTCAGTGGCTGAGGCTATGTTTAGCATTATTGTCTTTTCATCAAGAGCAGGTCACACACCGTATTAGTCTTCAGTACATGAAGTCTAGTCTACACTCTGCACTTGTTTGTAGTGGGGCGAAATTTTTTCAAAAGAACCCTGAACAGGTAAAGCTCTTGGGATTTTTAAGCAAACAGCTACTGTAAAAATCCAGGAAATCAGATTTGTCATCTTAAACTGGGACTGTCAACTTATTTTCAGAGAAAAACATCAGTGCTTACAGACATGTGGGAAAAAAAGAATCCTGTTATAAGTAACTAATGTGTGTCATCCCATGACAGTAGTTCAGAAGGTATGACTTGCCGTTTTAATTCCAGTGCTGTTTTCTTCCATGCCATGCCATGCCACTAGAGGTTCAGGGAGGCTCTCACATGCAGTATTTCACCTTTATGAAGAGTGGTAATTTTTTTTTTTCAATCAGATTGGCTTTTATTTGACCATACCTACACAAGGTGACAACTTCATCTGGTCATGTATGTCAATAAACCTCATTTTTTTAACAGGATCAGAACTTACGTATGCTTAAAAAAAAATCAAGAAGACAAAAGCTCAAGTAAAGAAGGAAAAACATTTAGATAAAGAAATGAGCAAGCAAAATTGAAAGGAAAATTTGTTAAAAGATTCCCAGTTTTTAAAGAGCTCTAATTTTGAAAATATTTTAAATTTTGTAAATTTTTCATTTTGTTCCTTTGAATCTCTGCAAGTATTCATCTATGTAATTTTGACGGTAGTAGTTGTCATCAATTTGGACATCTAGTTCCTCTCATTGTCACCTAGTTGAAAGGTAAAGATTTTTAAAGTTGCCTTCCAACCCAAACGATTCTATGAGATGAGGAAAATACCTTTGACTGAAACCAGCTTGACAAGTGACAGGGGTTGAAATTACCTACTTTGTGGATTATGCTTGGTTTTGTTAGTGTTTTTTCTGACTTGGGAGGAAAAAAATGTTCATTAAAATGTCTAGTTCAAAAGAGCAAATGTTGGGATAGTAGTGCATGTTTCTATTTCATGTTCAAACAAATAGCTCTAGTATTTATTGATGACTACTCCAATTATATGTTGGGAGTTATGAAAAGAAAAAGCTGAAAATGGCTACAGTATAACAGCAGAAAAAAACCCAAAATTATGCTTCCTACAACTGTCTGTTTCTTCAATGTGTGACATTGATACTCTAAAATGCGTTTGAATAACTTCTGAAGTCACACAACTTGAGGTGCTTCCACAAAGAAGGAAGAGACAGAGAAATGAGTATTTAGGGAGAATGCCTTTAGTTTTGACAGACTTTCCTTTCTTTAAAGATTACCTGCTCCTCGTTTTACTTTAGCAACCAGTAATTGCCAAGAAATATTTCCAAGCTGTAGATGCAACAAAAGGACTTGAATTTAATCCTTTCTGTAATTCAGGAGTAAAACATTAGGGCCTCGATTCAAGATGAGAGCTAGTAACATTTATTTCAAGTTAAGCATCTCTTCCACTGCTGTATCTGCACTGGAGCTTTCCTGGTTTAACCCTGCAAGTGCAATCAAACAAGTTGAAACTCTTTCAGTAGTAACTCTTGAGGCTGCAGCTGACAAATCAAAATCATGGTCTTCAGCCCATGTGCCTTGAGTGCAATAGACAATTTATTTGCTAGCAGTGACTTCCGGAGCTGTGAACGATTTAAGAATAAGCATTTTTAAATCAGTTGTTTCTTGTTTTTGTTGGTTTGGTTTTTTTGGTTTTGTTTTCTTTTTAATCCATAAACTAATTCAAGACGTTTTCTGACTGGGTTCTCAAGAAAGGCAAGTGGAAAGTGTGAGCATGAGCTGTAATGGAAGCAACTAGTTTTTGTTGAGGAGAAAGAGGAAAACCTTCCATTTCTAAGAAATTAGCTATAGTAAAATATCACACGTGACTGCTTGACTTCAATTTGTCATTGTTCTCTCTACACAGAGGTTCCACTGCAATGAGCAATACTTAGTTTTTGTGATGTTATTTACTGTGTTGTTCCACTTTGTGGTTTTGCTGACTCATAAATGTCACTAATAATGGACATTGAAAAACTCAGTCATGTTTCAACAGTCACTTCCTCTTCTCAGGTAACAAATTAGCCACTGGAAACTGAACGGTAGTCTGAGATTTCACTGAAGTTGTAGCGCTATCTGATAACAGTAAATTTGGGAATTCACTGTTCCAAAACACTGAAATATTGACATTAAATGTGTTGATGGTCATCGAGTCTGTAGCCTTCAAGTAAATCCATCAGGCAGGGAGAGTTATCTTGACCTGCTTAGGAGCCCTATTTTGGATCAGTTAATCAAAACTACAGCACTGATGTGTCTGTGCTTAGCATGAACTCCCAGACTGCCAGGATTTTTATTTGAAAATCATAGCTTTGCAGGTAACAAACGTGTTCCTTCTGAGAATCTGAAGGACTGAAATACAAAACTAGTAATCCACTGTGGACTCTTAAGCTATCTCAAATTTCCAAGGGCTGTAAAGAGCACATGGAAAAAGTGTTTGAGACTGTTTATTATCATGTCACTTCATTATTTTCCCCTTTCCATTGCTTTGTCATATCTGTTAAACTTTTCCTCTTCTAGAGGACCTACATGAGTAGAATATGAGTTAACTGTATGTATCTATTTTATATCTCAGTTGAAATTTGGAAATTCTGTATCAGGAACTATGAGAAGACATGACAAGAAAAATTATGAAATCTTTTTCAAGGAGTTTTAAATTCTTGGAAACTTAAGCTGATACTCATGACTCTTGTTTGTCTGAGAGTGTTGTCTTCTATACATCTGCTAGTGAGTGTGCTACATTGAAACTGTCTCAATCAAACAACCATTAAGAACTACGAGGGAAGCTTAATTTCTACCAGGTTTTTAATGGCTTGAGTATGTGTATATTTTCTTTCTCTGTAAGTGATGTTCATATTGCTAACTGAGTTTACTGAAAATTGCTCCTTCTTTTCTAGTCAAATTATAGTTTGTACACAGATGCTGTGCTGCAGGGCACACAAATATCAGAATATGCACTGGTTGATTTATTCCTTCAAATAAAATGAGAATTTTATACCACTCTTAAAAATTTGATTTAGTAGCATTTGCTACATTCCAAAATGTCAAATTTTATCCCATTCCGTCAATGTATTTAGTTAGTGCTTGTGTACAGTGCTTGTATTTTAATGCAAAAAGATTAGCTACTACACTCTTAAAGTTTCCTATCTAAAATTGCTTAAAAATAAAAAAGGTCAATGAGCAATACTAATGCATTGTTTTACCACCTACAGACTTACTAATGCTCCATCATAGAGGTCAAAGGGAGGAAATTGAATTATTTCAAAGAGCTCCTGGAGTGTAGGGACTAATCCTATTTAAACCTATGAATTAACTAAGTAGTAGGTGTGGAGTCTTCAGCAGAAGAAGGCAACCTTCCCCACTGTCATAAAGGGATGCTGGAACACCAGAGCTGTGTGTAATTTTGTTGACTGTCAGGTCAGATAAACACCCATGGATGACTACATCTGTATCTTGCTGAAAGCCCAAGGCTTTGACAGCATACATGGAGACTTCTTTGATTGAGTTTTTTTAGTAGTTCAAGTGTTGCACTGAAACCTTTTCAGCAAAATAAGGAGCTATTATTGCTGCATTGACCCAGATTTAGTTTACATGGTCTGTAGTGTATTGTGAGTAGTTCAGCTTACTGATCAAATTTTCTGATGCATACAGTAACATGTACTATACTGTAGACATTGCCTGTCATCTTTATTTGACATTGGGCTAAAGGGATGCAAAAATTACCAATAAAAAAAAAATCTCTGACTTCACTAAATTAGTAAAATTAAGTGCACTGGTGATAAAAAGCAACCAAGAATAGATGAACTAGCAGGATAGCTGTCTAAAGGATGCGGGGACTGAGTGTGGGACTGAAGAAAATGCTGAAAGCATCTGGGTTTGCTTCACTGGTTTCACAGGATAGAATTAACTTTGCAATTTGACTTCAGTTTTGTGATTCCAAGTCTATAACTCACTGGGCCCTAGGTTAGTCCCTGCCTTTTTTTTTTTTCTTTCTTTTCTTTGCAGGGTGTCTGTGGATGCAACATTTTTCATTACAGCAATAAGTTATCTGTCCAGTCATTGCTTGCAAGAGGTAGAAGGGTAGAGACTTAGATTGTGATTTCATTTTGTGTGAAGCCAAGAGCACGGAGCCAAAGAATGCTTCTCTCAGTTATCCTAAAAGGCATGAGCATATTCTGTGCCTCACACAAGCACACACATGTGCTGCATACACACATTGTGCCTACATGTGCCCTTCTGTCCTGGGCCTAAATGAAATGAGAACGTAACGAATACGTGGAAGCACAAAGAGAAAATAATGTAAAATAGAAACAAAGAGTTGTGAAAATATGGGAAAAAAAGATTATTGCTAATGTTAACATGAACTTAAAATTGTATATACAAGGTACATTAGGTAAATGAAGAAAAATTTTAAAAATTAATAACTTAATCTTCTGATTAAGAATTTCAAAGTTTTGATAAAGTTATCAATTCTTGCTGGTTTTAAGGCTTAATTACTTTAGGCCTCTTTCAAACCTGAAGAATTTGATGTATCATCTTAGATGCAAATTATTCTCCTATGAGAAAAAAACTCAAAATACTTGTACAAATATGAAGTTCTTAATGTAAAATATTAATGTCTGAGAGTGCATATAAAATTATAAATGAAGTTATATTGTAGGATGAAAGGGTATAAAGTATTTCATATCTGAGGAAAAATCTAGGAATTAAGAGACAGAAGTGTGAGAAAACAAGTATGTTGTTTGCTAACAAAATTGTTCTTAGCAAATACTAAATATACAGTCCAACAAATACATATTTTTTTTTATCCTCTCTTGATGGACATACATTGGTTAGCCTGACTGGGTATTGCAAGTTTTCCATTTGGCTATGGATCTGTGAAATAGAACTGTTGCTGCTTAAAGTATTGTGTTTAGTAACAGAGTAGGTAATACTGAGAAAACGTTTCATACGGTAATAAAATCCTGCCTCTTGATGTGTGTCTGTATTTTGAGACATACGAAAACATGTGAAAATTTCTTAAATTTCATGAGTCACATCCAGCTGGTAGTTTTCATTGTCGTGGAATTATAGGATAGTTTATATTGGAAGGGACCTTTAAAGATCATCTAGTCCAAACCCCATGCAAAGAGCAGGGACATCTTCAACTAGGTCAGGTTGCTCAGAAGCCAAATCAGCCATACCGTGAATGTTTCCAGGGATGGGGCATCTACCAGATCTCTGTGCAAATCTCTCTAGTGTTTTCACCAGCCTCATAATAAAAACTGTCGTCCTTACATCTAATTTAAATCTACCTTCTTGTGCTTTAAAACAGTTACCCACTGTCCTGTTGCAACAGGCTCCACTAAAAAGTCTGTCCTCATCTTTCTCGGAAGCACCCTTTAAGTACTGAAAGGACAGTGAGATCTCCTTGGAGAGAAACCTCACTTTTTTTCTCCTGTCTGGGCAAGCCCAACTCTCTCATCCTGTCCTGTAATAGTCTTTGTGATTGCCTTGTGAACCCACTTCATGTCTTTTCCTGTGCTAAGGACCCCAGAGCTGGATGGAGTACGCCAAGTGGGGTCTCACCAGCACGGAGCAGAGGGGCAGAACCTGCTGCCCATATTTCTTGTGATACAGCCCAGGATACACTCGCCTTTCTGTCTTTCTGCAAGTGTGCATTGTTGGCTCATGTCCAGCTTTTTATCCACCAGCAGCCCCAAGTCCTTCTTGCCAAGGCTGCTCTCAAGTTTCTTCATCTGCCAGCCTCTGTTGATACCAGGGGTTAGCCTGACCCAGGCACACAACCTTGTCGTGGCTTTGTTGAACCTCATGAAATTCCAATAGACCTTCTTCTCAGATCTGTGCAGGTCTCTCTGGATGGCATCCTGTTCCTCAGGCATGTCAAATGAACCACTCAACTTGGTGTCACCTGCAGGCTTGCCAGGTGTGCACTCAATCCCTCAGTTTGTGTCATTGATGAAGGCCTTAAACAGTCCTGGTCCCAGTACAGATCCCTGAGGGACACCACTCATCCCTGATCTCTGTTCAGATATTGAGCCATTGACCATTACTCCATGGATATGACCATCTGAGCAATTCCTTATCCACTGAACAGTCCATCTATCACTGTTAGGCAAAACATATTTGAGTCTCCTACAGTGTATTCACTGTCAACAGTGATTTACTTCCACTTTTTGTATCTTTTGTATGTAACCAAAGCATTAGTGTGAGAGAAAATTACAAGTAACTGTCGCTACAGTGGGACATGCTGTAGTGTATAATGGAATTTTAACTAAGCAAAACCTGTGGAAGAAGTACTGTTCAACCTCCCTCTTCTGTTTCTGTTTCCCTTGGAAGCTCCTCTTAGAAATTGCTGCAGCATTTTTCAAATTTCTGCTGTAAAACACATGTGATGATGATACAAGATGCTTCAGCTGATTTAAATACAAATCCTTCATTATGAAGTTGCATATTATGTGTATCAGCATGGAGTTTAGATAAATGTCTTTATCTACCATGCCCTACCGAACCCCTCAAAAGATGTGCTGCTGCCTTGTTAGTCAGTTGAGATTTGAGCAGGGATGCTAACTATTCCATGGTCACACAGTGTATGGAGTTAGCATCTTGAAAGTGAATGATTAGTGTTTAATTCAGGGTATACAGAACTGTGGGTACAGACTTAAGAAATCATATAAACTCAGTGTACCTTTGTAGAAATGTAGCAAAACTAAATGCTTAATTAAAGGACTTGCAAAGTGGTTTATGTTATGTTTGCTAATTCTTCTTCATCTTAGCTTCTCAGGAGATTTACACCACTTTTTTTATACCTTTGTAGTAAGAAGATCATATGCTGATCCTAAAGTCAAGTACGTGGTGCATCGATTATTAACAATATCTTAGATTGTCTTTTTGTGAATGTTTTACTGTCAGGATATCATGTATTCATTTTGTTATACTTTTTTGAGCAAGGACATTGGTGGAACAACACGTATCTGTTAAAACTAAACAAAGGAGAGAACTCTATCAAAGTCTGCCCAATACCTACCATTACTAGGTAATTTAGCTAATGAATGTGCATTATTTCAGTCTTCCATGCATATTCTCCTGATGAGGGCAGAACAGTGATGAAAATTAGGGATGGAAAAAATAATTTCTGTGTTGTGTGTATCAACAACCCTTTTTAGTAATTTCCCTTAGTGAAAGGGTGGACTTGGAATGCAAATGGGCTTGCTATCCTCTGACCCAGCAGGTTGTAGGTTACATTGAAATACTCCATCAAAGAATTAATATGGCTTTAAATACTGCGTAATTACTCACCTCTGTCAGTTGGTGCCATACAAGTACATGATCTTTTTTGAAGAAGTACATCCCCAAAATATATGTAGCAAGCCTAGAGGAAGTGAATTTTTGCAGCTATAATTTATATTTGTCAATGTAGCATCTGCAAAGAAGTCAAGACATTGAACTGTCATTAAAAATGCAAATGAATTCTTATCTTTTCCAAACACTTGATAGTGGATGAGCTGTGATAAGGCTGGCTCTTTGCTACACAGTGCATAAATCTGCAGGCTGTGTCAATGTGAGATGGTTGCTGTAGGATCATTTAGTCTGGTGCAAGTGGTAATGCAATTCCTGAAGCCTGGACCTCTATTAAGCTGTATACTCTCTCATCAGAACTGTCTAGGTCTTTCACATACAGCTAAATATAATTTCATTCACTGAAATTAGTTCTGAGGAGGATATTATCCCAAGGTCAGTTGGTGTCTAATAAACAGTAGAAGCATCTCACATGATCCAGGATGATGTGTAAGTAGTAAAGCATGAAAGAAAAATGGTTTATTAGAAATTGAAATGGAAGTGTTCTTTAAAGAAAGCTGTTTCATTATAGGCTCGCTATAGATAATTCTATACATGCCCTTTAGAGTTTTAGAAAAAAATGAAGACTTATGTGATTACAACACCTATTAAAGACACGCAAGATATAATAGCTCCTGGCACAGAGGAGGATGATGCAAATGAGGATCTCTTATGAGACCTTCCCTCTGTGTATGTTAGTACCTAATAATGCTGCAAACACAACTTAAGCTGCATGTAGGAAAGCATACTAGTCCAGAGATTCTTTTAACCTCTTCTAATTAATGGTTATGTCATTACTTTATTTTTCCATTGATTATATGGCCATTTTGATGAGAGAGCTGACTTTTGAAACAGCCTTAGTTCAACTCCTTCTGGACAAAATATAGAAATATAGTATTTTCTGTGTCTTGAATATCATATTAGTTTAGGTCCCATCTTTTACCTACTGTTGCTTTGACCAGTCAATCTCTTTGAAAGAAATTACAGCCTAAGGCTGTTCAAGCAGATCCTTAGCTTCTGCTTGGACAGCTGCTTGCTACGGGTTTCTTTTATTTGAAGTGTACCTCAAGTGACCGGCTCTCATTCCAGTTCCTCGGTGAAGGACAGCTGTTCAAGGTTCTACCTCAACTCCCAAATTGCATTTAAGGATGTGAGTCAGCATGTGACTTGGAGAGACTTGAAGTCTTAGATAAATACAGGTTTTAAGCAGTACTGTGATTTTCTCAAAATCAAATGTTCGTGTGATTGTGCTGTGTTTTTTTATAGATCGATTTCCTTTTGACTAATGAAAAAGTCCCCACCACGTGATGCTTTGAAGTTCTCCCTAGGTAGTCAGAGGTCTCTCTCAGCAATACTCTGAGCAATCTTTTCATCTGAGAAATATTTTCTTTTCTGTACATGGGGATAGCAGTAAAAGACAAAGCATTGTCTGAACATACTAATGCATCTCTGTTAATTAATCCGAATCTCATTCTGCTCTTCAGAAAAGGTGGGGTAGTGGCAGGGAAAATAGCCCTACATCAATTTTCACCCTAACAGAAACATTCCTCCTTGATTCCAGAGTGTCTGATGAGCTGGATATATGTGTTGCATAGACAGTGAGACTGTGTGCTCACTGACAGGCTGTTTGTTGAAAAACAGCCAGCATGGAGATCACTTTGTCCAGTGGCTCAGATCAGTCCAGGGTGTCACTTGTGTTCACCCAAGCGTGGCAGGTCTTGTTCTACCCAGGGAGCTGATGACTGACACCCTGGATGTGCACACAGATAAATCCCTGATACCCAGCCATGACTGATTTGTAATTTCCTCTTTGGTTCACAGTTATAATTTAAGCTTCATAGATCTGGACACATACACTTCCCTGAAAATGCACATCCTGCATTAGCATCGTAGGGAAGTAGGATAGGATATATTTGGAAGAAAAACATTGAAAATGCATTGATATGTTAAAACCATTCCCACATTCCTGGCAATCACTTTTCTCTGTCCTGGAGGATGAAGGAGGCACATGTTGCCATAAAATGGGCCTCCTGAAAACATTTTCAGTTCCCTCCTTGCAGGTTTTCTTCTTTGGCTTCCAGGTAACAACATTGTCTGAGACAGGCTCAGATCTTTTTTCAAATGAGGCCCTAGGAGAAAATCTGTCATTGCCCACTATCAAAGACTGGTACCTGGCTGTTAGAAGGTTTGCTTTTATCCTTATCACAGCTGTGGATAACATAAGCTCTTAAGCTTACAGCTCATCCTTAAAGGTGGTGAGCCTGTGGAAACTTGTCTCTGTAAGGTTTCTAACTGTGGAACGTGCTTCACTGATATTCTAGGAAAGTGAATTGGCCTCAAATAGTACCTTGCAATACGTTAACGTAGGAAACTGAAGAAAGTTATATAACAAACTCTTCAGTCTTGGAAGAGTCTGAATGTCTTTTTTCTTTTTTTTTTTTTTCCCTTCCTAGTTAGGGAGCTCTCCTGTGAGAAATTCATAGAAGGGGATTGAGGTAAATAGTACAGAATATACCACTGTCTGTTATCTTTATAATGGCAATATGAAAGAATGAGACAAATTTTGGAAGCATTTTCCTCTTCTATAGCTGTCTCCACACCAACTGATACCTTTTTAAGGCAAGTCTTACAGTTAACAGACAGTTAGGAAGAACTGATACTGCCTGGATTCATTTGAGACATGACACTGGAGGCTGCAGAGACTTCAGAGGCTGCATGTGGACATACAGTTTACAGAATAGTCAAGAGCTGTGTTGGATTGTGCAAGTCATGCTGGGTTTCTAAAATAGGGCATTTTGTGAATTTGAGGTGAGAAATGGGCTACACTAAGGAATTTTTCACGAAGATAACATTCTGTCTCTTCTCTCACGTGTTAATCATTTCAATAACTGAGGCACTATTATTGGCCACTTTATGAATGATCAAAGTGCTGCTGTTTTTAAACCTTTAAACTCACTGCTATTGACATATTTATTTAGGAAGAGCTATATTCTCTCTGAGCTTATACAAGAAAAAAACATCATTAATTAAACTTTATACATTGTGCAAGGCATTCTGAGTTTAAGTAGGTAAGAAAGCCATGCATGTATATTAGCAAAGAGCAGTAAGGTAGTATCTCTTGTGAACAAAACAGCAGTAAAAGAGTTACTCTGTTTCATTCTCAACAGTTCTGCTCCCAGCCTGTATTGTTGTTTGTCTTATATAATAATAAATCTGATTATTTAGTTTCTGAAAATGTCACTTGAATTAGGGTCTGTCCTCATTTTTCTATTTTTTCTAAATAAAAATCAGAAATAGTATCAATAAGATTCTTAAGAAAATACCTAACAAGAAATGAGATTCAGTGAAAATATTAATTAATACTAATTTTCAAGAATTCCTGTATTGCAGCCTAGAAAATCCATAGGAATTAGAGGTGGTTATGGCATTACCCTCTGTTCCATTCTCCCACCCATCAAATTCCATACCATATCTTTCAGTCATAATGACAGTATGTTGCTGCACTAATGTGAATAGAAGTGTCTCATGAAAAACTAGAAAACTTGATTCCAGATCGTTGTTGGATCCATCAGATAAACTACCAGGGTTAGATGTTGTAACTAAAGAAGTGATAAATAAAAGCCTTGTCAGAGAGCGATACTGTTATAAAAATTCATAGTTACGTAGATTATATGCTTGTGGAAGGTCAATAGTACATAAAACACTGTCATAATTACCATTCTTGTTAATGTAGTGTGTGTCTGCAGCAAAGTGGTTAATTTATGACCCAGATGCTATTGAAACTAATAAACATAATGCCTTGGAAAACTACCTGAGCAACTGTCGAACAGAAATGACGCTTTAGACCTTGGAGAATGTCTTCAAATAAATTGGTAGCTACATCATCTCCTACGGTTGGTGCAGGATCATTGCTTCAGGTACTACTGTGACACAGATGCCATGTTATGTACCAGTTATTCTTATGCATACTTAATAACAAGGAATAGTTGATGTTGAAAGGGACCTCTCAAGCATACCTGCCTAGAGGTTCTTGTCCATAACCATGTCCCGGCAGTTCTTGAATGTCTCCAGGGATGGAGATGCTACAACCTCCTTGGGCAAGCTGTGCCACTACTTGGCCAGTAAAAAATTGTCTCCCGGTGTTCATGCAGTACTTTCTGTGTTTCACCTTGTGCCCATTGGCTCCTATTCTGTCCCTGGTCAGCACTTGCAAGTAGTCAGACTCCATCTCCTTTGCACCCTCCCTTCAGGCATTCATAGCCACTAGTGAGATCCCTCCTGAGCCTTCTGTTCCCCAGGCTGAGCATTCTCAGCTCTTACATTAGGTGACTTCCATACTATGAGACTATGCCCTTTGGATGCCCCTGGTTAATTTGAAACGCTATTTGCAAGGCAAATGATGCTTGAATTATATGGTAAAATGCTGCAACAGGTATATAATACCTTAAAAAGCATTATTTGTGGTTTTTATAAATTATTTGAAACAGTTAAAACCAACATTATTTGAGTACAAAAGGTGATTCTGTATTTATCTTGATGTCACTGAGAAGTAAAATTTGTTTGTACTTTGACATGTAATATTTCATCTCCCACAGCCTGTTTCTCTTGCAGTGTTTGTGACTAGTCAATATAATCTAAAGAAGGACCATTTATCATTTTTATTATTGAACATTTGGTTCAATAATATTTGGAAAGAAGGTTCAGAATGGTATATCCCACTGGTTCTTGATTTTATTGCAACTTTTCCAATTTTAAATAATTAAGCAAACTTTGAGCTTAAGGATTCTTTTTTATTTTCAACGTCAGGTAAAAAACTCAGCTAAGTAGGTGGGTGTATCCATTCAGCCTTAAGTATAAGCATGTATCCGTCTAGTTAAAAAAGCTGGGATCCTGAAAGAAAAAACATAAATGTCTGAGTGCACCAATTTAATTGCTTGATTGTATCGATATTGATATATAATACAGGATTTCCTGATACTGAGATACTTCTAATCAGTTAATTTGTACGGTGTGCTGAAGTTTTTAATTTTGTTTCCGTGCAGCTCAGTACTGGAACATTTCCCTTCTCCTGTGCTACCTGGCATATTAATTGCCAGCATACTTTTGCAGCTCTAGGCAGAATGTCTTAATTTGATCTATGGCAGATTTTAAATTCTGTTTATCGTGGTTTGGCTTTTCTTCATTTTTGTGTTTTGGCTTCTCGTTTTTCTCCTTTTCTTCCAATACCACTTACAGAAGAGCCCCAATACCACAGAGTGCTTACCTGCATCCAAATCTAAAGGCAGCTGGGTTATCACGAGTTATCCATGCAGAAGTGAAGTAGTAGGAAGCTGTGTGTGACAGAGTTCTGTTATAAATTGCATTTTGTTACTCGGCCGTCCTGCTGCATCAGATAATTGATAATCTGATGCCTTTCCCATCCTGCACCTGCACCTAGGTTACAAAGAATTTATCTGACAAATAGCTGCTGTAAAACAAAGCAAAACAACAACAACAACAATACAAAACAACAACCAAAAAACCCAAAACCAACCAACCAACCAAAATCCAAAAAAACCCTGGATATGCACACTCAATGAAAAGAATATTTTTCATTATTGTCTTTCCACCCTCTACTTCATTTCATCACTTGTGACAGTTGTCTCATGTCCTGCAGTTCTTGCCATTTTACACACAATTTAAGTTCTGCCTCTGAAATGGAATAACCCCATCCAGCAGCACAACTGGGGCTGCCTGGGTAGAAGCAGCTCAGGGGACCTGGTGTACAACGTGTGGGACATGAACCAGCACTGACAGAATAAAAGGCAGCAGACACAAACTGTGGCATAGCCAATTCTGATTGTACATGGTGGCTTCTTTTATTTTTGCCACAAGAGAGGTCAGGTTTGGGAACAGGTGCACAGTTTGGTTGTGGAGTTTCATCCTCATAAATATTGAATCCTCACACAAATGCAACCTTGACAGCCTCATCCAGTTGGACCTGCTGTGAGCAGAGAGCTGGGATAAATGGTCTTCAGAGGTCCTTTGTAACCTTAATTTCACTATACTTTTCATTATAAGCAAGGGTGAGTCCTGCAAAGGTTACAGAAAGTATCTAATGAAGCAACTTAATTTCATTGTTAAGTTTGGAATAACAAAGGATGTTTTTTTCTTTTGTGTATATAATGTTCAATCTGAAGGAACACATCAAACTTAAATGAGATAAATGTTTCAGAAAGTGCTTTTAAATTTTGTGACTTACATTATGTCTAATAAATTTGCACTGGACAACATTTTAACCTGGTTTTTAGGACAGACTAATGACTGACTCAAGTTCTGGGTTTTCAGCTGAGGACTTATGAGAGGGTGGAGTTGTAGGGAGGAAATATTCCACACAAGTATTATATACACACAAGTTCTGTTTCATTGGAGTGTCTTTAAAAGTGAGTTAGACAGGACTGTTTTCAGGGTCTCAAAAATTTACATCCAAGCAAATGCTTAGGTGAATAAGGCCATGGCAATAAGTATCTGTTTTAAGAATATTAGGAGTGTTAACTCATAGGAGAGAGGGGATGTAGGTTTCTCTTGCACTATGATTTATTGTATTTTTCCTACAGAAGGAAATATAATACAACCCTTGTTTGCAAATCAAGGGGGTTGAAGTGTAGAACTAAAGAGAAGATAGGGCTATGACTCTGATGTTTCAATGGGAATTTTAGCCTTTTGGATTCTGCCAGAAGGGCAAGACCCAACATCTGTGCAGTATTGATAAATGGATTTTTTTTCCTCCAATGTAACAGGGCAACTGTATTGCTTATATGTTCTTGTATATACATAAAAACTTATATGCATATGTATAAAAAGTAGAAATGTAGAATACATATTCTCTTGAGTAAAAAAATGAAACCCAGCAGAAATCTTCCCTGCAGAACTCATACACTTTTAGGCTTAGGATTTAACAGATAACATCCTAAATATTCTGTGAGATATTTTGTTTCTGTCTAACCCAAACATGGTCTTTTCTCAGGAAGTGAAATTCTCCCAAAGGCAAGAAGAGAAAGAGGGAAAACATCCACCACTGTATATGTGCCTCCTATGTGGCAAGTAGGAAGGCACAAACTAAATCTGTAAGGGTAGCCTCATGTATGGCAATATTTGAACATCACCCTTTCATGTCCTGTCATTTGGGCATTGCTGAACAGTGTCACGTTGTGGCATTCATTTCTGCAGTTTCATTGTTTGTTTTGTTCATATGTGGCAAATAGAGTGTGTGTTTACTACAGCCAAAAGCAACCAAGAGATGGCAGCACTGCTTTTAATATTCTGTGTGCACAATCTGCACTAAGTGGTGCATTTGTCTGTAATACTTTTGAACTTTTCCCTTCTTACCTGGCACATGCTTTCACCAGTCAGTGAATAGTTCTTTTTTTACAGAAGACCTGTTAAAATTAGTGGCCTTGTTGCTAATGGAAATTGTCTTTTCCCATTGCAAATTTGCATAATGCTGTCTCATCTCTGCAGCAGGAAAAGCCTAACAGACGTAGAAACTCCAGGGGAATGTTTAAGTGCCACAAGGCAGCTTTGGACAGTATAATTGAGCAAGCTTGCTTCATTATTTGCTTTTTTGCCTTGCAATAATTTCTGTTTCATTTTTACTTCAGAAAACAATTTTTGTTTCATCAGACAAAATGATTTGGAATATAGGATACTGAACTAACTGCCCATGTTTAGTGTTTTCTTTTAGCCAGTGTGCTCAAATACCTTCTACCCTTCTGAAGTGAACATTAATCACTTCAGTTTAATCCAAAGAAAGCCCCAAGGGGACATAGCCATCAAAGAATTATTAACATTGTCAGGAGATTGTTAGCATTTCAGTAATTGTCCATAGGCTGTATAGAATCACTTCATTTCTTGCACTGTAATGGTCACATTATGTCACTATGTATATAAACAGACTCAAAAAAATTTAATGAACTAATTTCCATTCTATACTGTATTTTTAAGGATTTTTTTAGCAAGTAGACATCTGCAAAAGATGACACAGTAAAAATATGGTGATTGAAACTACAAATTAAGTATCTGAATATTAAGTGAAACAGGTTGTGATGCAGTGTGAGGTTTGATACTCTGCATATAAATGAGACTATTTTTCATTTTATATTTAAAGAAGTCAAGAACATGTATATAGCTGCAGTGTCAAAATGATTTGATCATGTTGAAAAGCAAGAAAATTTAGCTTGACCCTCCTAGAATCGACATCTGTTTCTAGCAAACTGACTTTTAGAGCACCTCTTACTGTGACTTGGCAAGAAAACTCAATGACTAATGTGCGGCTTGATTTTTTGAATTTTGGGAGTTGTGATTAGCATTTTAAAACCTTCAGTCTTGCCAAGAAAGACTACATAACACGTCGACTACATACATGTTCCAGCCCAAACCCTTCTGTGATTCGGAGTGATAAAGAATTGCTTATCCATGTGTGCCTAAACATTCGGAAAAGAGGGCAAAAGCTGATGGGCCAGCACTTTGGTTTTTTTGGCAATATTTGACAAAATAGCTTGCCATGTTTCTGCTAAGAAATCAGTGTTGTCATGAGAAAATGGGCCTATTTCTGGCATTACTGATCTTCCAGTACTCACCTGGGTTGGTCTTACAGCAGTGCTGCTGAATGGAGTAGTCCACCATTATTTTAAAATAAGCATGATTAGGTTTTTTCTTACATGGAAAGCAGATAGCCCAAATGATTATCCATATTCAGAATTAAGAGTTGTGTTATTTCAGCATTTCTCTTTGCAGCTGCTGCGGAAGTGACCCTCACCAGACAGCGTCAACCATCAAATTTGCCAGACTGCATATGGGTAGTTTTAAATGATCCATGTAAGCCATTTTTTCAGGTGCAGGAATGTTGATGCCAGCACCTAAGACAGCTAGGAGACATGGTGCCGGTGTGATGGCACAGGGACAGACAAGTGGTGGGAATCCAGCAGAACAGTCTGGAGATCTCTCCCAAGCTGCTTGGCTGCTGCTGCAGGGGCACATGCAGAGGCTGCTGCTGCCACTCAGACAGCGACTGGCCACGCTCTGTGCAAAATCTGGGTCTGTGTGGAAGTGTTACCCAAGGCAAAGCATCTAAATTAGTAAGTTTTGGGTTGTTTTTTAAGTAAGCATTTGCTAGTGTCTGTGCCTTGCAGCATTAACAATATTTGCATGGACACAGACCGTGAGGAGGGGCATATTGCCTGTGAGCTGCTTGTGGCAGGCTTGGCTTTGTGCTGATGGCAGCAAAAAAGGCAGTGGCTTAGGGCTGGTGTTGAACTTACAAGTTGTGTGGGCTGTGGGTGGGTTTGGGGAGCACCAAAGAAGACTGGGCAGGGACTGCAAGGCCTCTTGGGTTCCTGATGTGTCTGGGCAGCTTACAAATTCACCACCCATGATAACAGGGGTCTTTATTGGCATCATCTTGTAGGAAAAAAAAAAATCACAAAAAACCCCAAACAGCTGCTAGTAGATATTTATAGGCATTACAATAAAAATGTTTGTACACATTAGACATATCTTCAAAAGCTGCAGGAGAAAATGAAGCAAAAAGCTTCATTATGCAATCAGTACTGGTAAGTGGCAACACTAAAGAAAGGTCACAGTGGCTTTGCATTTCTGTGGGTTTGTGGGGAGTAAATCACGGGGATGGCAGTAGGGCAGCCAGCTGAAATGAGCAGCTCTGGTTTTCCTTACTGACTGCCACCTGTGTTTTCTTCATTCAGAAAGGCCATGATTTGCAAAAAAGAATTGTTTGCAATTGGTCTAGAGAGATGCTCTCTTTTTCCTTCACTTTGCTCTTGAAGTCTCTTGTTCCTCTTCTGTGGCTGGGAGGCTGCTGTCATTAATGAAGTAGAACCCTGGCAGAATTCAAACCTTTTGAAGGACTTCACAGTCCAGCAGACTTTGACAGATGAAGACAAGTGGGACAACACTGGAAGGTATTTACTGAACAGTGGTTAACAGGCCTGTCTACAGGCTGGGCCAGGGACAGAGACATCAGTTCTATCGGTGTCTCTGAAATCTATCTAGACCATGTAGTAAAAGAGCTTTGTGATAGTAACACTGGATTTTTAATTCCCCATGAAGCCTAAAAGCTTTCAGAACTTCATTAATTTGAAAGTGGCATCTCCGTTTCTTCATAACCTGCAGAGTTCAAAGGATACCACTATGAATAATATGAATGTTGATATAAACCCAGTCAGAGAAAATGATGATAATAATAGTTAAAACCTCAGTCATTGTTTTAATTAATTTAGTATTCATAATAGGTTCATCCACTATTGCTAACTAAGCAGAAAATGCAGGCACTTTTAATAAATAAGTTATTTGAGAAGCGCTCTTGGCAAATTACTTGAAAAAACCTTGAAAGCATAACATTGATCAAATCAAGATAGGTGAAAGGTGCAACAAAATAGTTTTTGTTCACTGGTGGGAGAATAACTAGTGAAACAAAATCCTGAGTAATCTTTATTGGGTCTTGAAGTATGTCCAGCAAACCAATAAAGTTCTTCATAACGAAGATATGCAGTCATGCAGTAAAAGAATTTAAATAGCCTTGCAAAAAGTATTCCAAGTGTTACAGTAAAAGTTAAGAATTTAACTCAGATTTGGATTAATAAGAAAGCATTCTTTTAACAGAAAATGTTCAAAATCAGTTGAAGACGAAGAAAAACAAAGTTCTAACAGTGAAATTCACATTATGTATTTTACTGTGTAAAGTTTTTAGGCTTTTAGGCTTTATAGGTAGTAAGATTCAATTCTAATATTTATACTTCTTCTCTCCAGAAAATTGCAAACCCCTACAAAATTATATTTGAGCAAAATATCTACCTTTTTAATTTTCCTCTGTCTGATCCAAAGTGAAGGAATGTCAAATACAGCATATGAAAGCAATTACTGAAACAGAGAAATTTAAAGTGAAAACTTTGCAGCCATGAAAACCAAGTGTTTTGTTTTTCCTAAGTATTTAGAGAAGTAGTTTGCAAATAAATTACAAAAGATTAGTACAGTTGCAAAAAAAAAAAAAAATCCTTGTCGTTCCCCATGTAAAGAACAAGCTGAGCGTAGAAGAAAGTCCTGGATGTAGTGGCAGTCAAAAGTCTTGAACAGTTGGAAACACATACTGTAGAGAACCTCTCTATGAGGTGTGCTTCCAAGGAAAGAAGCAGTAGGTTCAACAGGCTTTGCTTTAAAAAGTGTTTGAGGCAGCAGAATCTTTCATAAACGTGTTTAAGGAAATGTCATGTAAGAGAGAATGGGTGTTGCTTCAGTTGCACGATGACAACAGGCTGGGTCACCAGCAATTGCTGCAACTCTGATTGAAAAAGCACTGTCTCTGTAATGCTATTAGTGCCTGAAGGTATTTTATCTGACACCAGACAATTTCTTGCAAAGGACACCTATGGAGGGAAGAGAGAATGAAGGAGAGTTGAGAAACCTCATCAGCGTCCTGCTGTGTGAGCTTCCCAAATAGGATACAGTTGAATTTTGGATGCCTAGTGCTTGCAATTCTCTAGTAGGCTGCACAGTTACATCAAGCAGTAGACTTTAGGCAAGGTAAAATAACATAAAGGATTAAGCATTGACAGCTGTGTGCTTGATATGTATTTACTGATCTGTATTTGAATTTGATCTATGTGGGCATATTGTAGGGGAGGAGATGATAAAGGAATCTTTGAAGGAATTGAGAGTAATAATACAGAAGTAGGACTAAACAGTGTACTTTAGTCCTTGCCTTACATTAAGAGAAAAGTCCACGTCTTTGACTTGCAGATAGCCCTTCAAAATTTGTCCGGTTAAGGTGACAGGACACCTTACAGATCAAGTTAAGGTGCATTTCACAATCAAAAGCAAGACCCAAGTCCAGACTTCAACAAGTTCTGCTTTTTTAAATTGAAAATGAAACCTTTTCTGAGAAGTATGCCTTCATCTAAGCAAGCATAATAAAACTTCAGCAAAATCGGTAAGGCAAACCTTTCATGTACAAGTAAAATAAATTGAATTCTAAATTAATGACTCTTTCTCAGTGGTTTGAATCATAGCATGATGTTAATGCACAAGCTGCTTTATTCAAATACTAGGCCACACAACAAATCCATGTTTGGTTTCCATCGTAGAGAGTGTATTTACCCAGATTATACAGGCTGCATGCAAAAAGTATTTTTGCTGTGGGGAACAAAGATCCTCCTTCAGGCTTCTGTATGTCAATAACTATAACCTCAGGGTTGTAGTTGTTTAAATGGCTACGTTAATAATATTTTATTTAGATTCTCTGGTTTTCTGTAGCTGGCTTAGCAGATGACCTCAGATTTAAATTCCCTGGAGCAGGGACCACACATTTATATGAGCATGAGCAGTGAAGGTTTGATCTTGGCTGGAGCTGCAGGCTATGACTGTGATGTAAATGTCAACTCATAATAGAGTAAGCTCAGGCAATTTCTCTCAGAAATAAAACTTGCTGCTTTCAAATGTCACTAGGCTAAAGAAATTTCAGCATAAACTAGTGCTGAAGTCAGTGGGAAATAAATTTATCCACAATGTAGTTTCAATATAAGTTATTTAATTGTAAGACATATTAAAATTTTATTAATCCAGCTATGCTATATTGTTCACTCTAGCAGAACTATGCCATTTGAGAGGAAAAAGCTTATTGGATGCCTTTGGAATTGCCACACTTCCTTCTGTCTCTTAGGCACTCCTTGCAATTTTTGGCCAGACATTCTAAAAATAAATAATTATAATTTTAAAAAATATAGTAACACCTCTAAACATAATCTTATGTGTTAAATCAGCAATAATGCAAACTCCTTTTAGGGAAGTCAAGTTCTCAAGTGTCTCTATATCATCAGTGTGATTTCTGGTTCATCTTTTCTCACTGCAAGTCCAGAAAAATGTATGTCACCTTTATGAGGAGCAGTAATAGTTTGGAATGATTTCTTCAGGTTTTTTTAACTTTTTATGGCTACTTACCCAGGATCTCGAATAGGATTTATTTGCAAAGCAGAAGTCTTAGTAGTCCATTCTCAGTGAATAAAAAAAACTCTGCATATACATATGTACATATGTATGATCTTTGACTTTTCTTACAGACAGCCTTTTTTTCCTGGTGTATACCTTTTATTTTCAGGCACTTTAATTTGTTACTGCAGTTGGAAGAAGTCATCATCCTCTCTCTTGCAGCTCTAGGGCTTCTTTGCATAAAATAGTTAAGAATTCAAATGGGTATTATACCAGGTCTGTGAAGAGAAAATTTTATGTGATATGAGGTATGGAAGTAAATACTTCAGTTGATACGTATGAGTTTTTTTTTATTTCTGAAGTACGTATACAGTCACTCTCCTCAATGGTGTCACATAAATGGTTAGTGTTTGAATTTCATGGCAGATTACTACATTAAAATTAAATACTACTAATCTAGAATCACAGGTAAAAAGTCCATTTATCTTAAGTTAAATAGCTACCATGATTGAAGGGATATAATTGGGAGAAAAACATGGTAAGTTGAAAAGTCTTACAGAATACAAAGATATGCTGTGATTTCCTTATCTTTAGGCAAACTGTTGCATATTTAGAAAAGTTCTGTTATTAACTGCAGTATAAAAAAAAGTTGAGACACCTTGGATTGAGCTGATGCACATTGGATTCAGGTACTGATGTCTTACATCATGAAAGGTGTGTTTAGGGTCCTGGTCTAACACCTGTTCTTTTCATGATCGTAAAGTGGGTGAAGTTGGTTGGGCTCCCACTGGTTTGGATTGCCCAGTAGTAATCCTTCAATGGGCACTGCTGTTCACTACAGCTGTAAGCTCTGACCTTTGCAGTGAAGAGCTCTGGATCCCAAGGCAGGACACAGTGGGTTTGTCCACCACCTTGGTTTGTTCCATGCACCTTTGTGAGGAATGGGAAAAGCTAACAGCAGGAAGCACGTCTCCACCAAGTTAAGGCTTTTATGTTGGTCTCTCTACTTCTTCCTGGTTTATGAAAGTCTTTGTTTAAATAGCTTTGAATTAAATCTGTGCAATATGTGATGTCTTACATCTACTTCAACTCAGCTGTGAAACCTTAACAAAGATGTATGGTCTTGGTATTAACAAGGGTATTAACCCTTAACAAATGTAGGGTCTTGGTATTTTATGGAGCAGTGTTTGCTTGGCATATTGGTTGCTGTAGAATCATGTTGCTGCATGGTTGCACACTCACATGCAACTGTATTGCTAAGATGGAGAGTCAGCATCAAGTTACATAGATATCAGTTGCATAACATAAAAGAGAGGCTTTTTAATATATGTATATATAAAACAATCACATATAATTGATCTCCTTACTATAAGATAAAAAAGTCAACCACTGTAAGAAATTCATCCATAACCAACTAATTCTGATGAAAACACCGTATTACTTTGTAACAGTAATTCCTAAGCTATTTTTTCTCTTTACTTGGCTTTCTAGTTGATGTAGCAGTTGCTGTGGGTTCTCCTGCATTGCATTCATCTTCCAGTTTCAGTGAGGAATGCATGAAATGCTCACCTGCATAAGGTTGTGTTGGTACAATAAAATATGCTTCTGTTTTGGTGTAACAGAAGGGTTCTGTGGGGAGAGCCTGGAATGGGGGTTCAATCCAAGGTAGAAATTAAGAATCTTACAAGAGAAACTGATAAACTGCAGATTTATTTGTAACACAGTATGTCCATAAAGAGATGTAAGGCATGTGCAGGGCAGACAGAAGATGAATACTGAAATGCAGGCATCCATCCAGGCAAAGAGCTGGTCAAAGATTTGAGGCCTTAGGCAGATGTGAAGGCCTCTGAACATTTTCCCAAAGCTTTGAAGGTGGCAGCCTGTAACCAGGCTTTCCTCAGAGAGTTTCCTGCAGCCATCTGACCAAAGGAAATGCTTGCTGGTGCAGGCAGCAGTTTGTCTTGCCGCACAGTTTCCATTCTGTTGCTGCTCCGAAACAAACATAGCAGAAAAACAAACAGGCAAACAAACCTCACATAGCTGGTTTTAGTCTCTCAAAAGGAAATTTCTTGAATCCTGTATGGCTGTAGGTGACAAATTGTCTGATGGTGTAATTTCCACTTTTCATTTGACATAATTGAACTGGAGGAGTGGGGCTCAGGGAAGCATTGCTGATCTGTTCACTATGGAAATAAAATGGGCCAGTCCCAAATGAGATTAGATAATCCATAATCCAATTTACCTTCCCTAAGGAAAGTTCATCACTGACTGTCTAAAGGACAGTGTCCTTAGCTGAGGACACTGGCTTTAAATACTATATCTGGTCACAGATGTGGATGCTACTTGAAAGACTAATTACTCCAAGGGTTAGTAAGCTGGTAAAATAATGAAAAAAAATCATTTGAGAGCGAGGAATTTATTAAAAATTACGAGGAAGCACTAAGTTTGCATAGAAATGCTTTAAAATCAGTGAGAAAACTTTAATAAGCAAATCATTAACTAGACTTCAGAAAAGCTGTATCATTGTATATGTAGTAAAACTATCGGAATATTCTACTAGTTTTGATATACAGAAATTGTTACAGATTTAAAAAATATGTTCTCTCTTTCCTGTAATTTAAATACAAACAGTGAATAAACATTTAAAAAGAACTCTTTTAAAAGGGTGGTGTATGTTGGAGTTCCTACTGATAGTAATAGTTGCTGGTTCAAGTAATACATCAGACCAATATGAGTGAAGTAATTATTAACCTTAATCAATTTAGTACTAGTAGAGTTGCTTACTAGATGATCTGATGCTGTTATGATTACTCATCACTTCCTCACAGTATTGCAGTCCAGTGTCTCGGATTTATTTGTAAACTGAGCAACAAATCCTCATTCTTTTTTTATTCTGCCTTAGGTGAAAACATCATATGTGGACTTTCTATTAATTTTTTTTTCTCTTTTAGCAAATATATCGGTTTCCAATAGTTGCAGTCATGATCAGTGATATATCAATAACAGATGATCAGTAGTTATAATCATGGTTAGTGATGTATTCAGTTCCCAAAGTAAAATGCGCTGTGTCAAAAATTATAGACAAGTATTCTTACTTCAATAAACAGTTGGAGTGCATTTACTCCTCACCAGCTCCCCTCAAGATTAATCCATTTCATCATCACTCTACCTAGAAAATTACTGTGGAATTTGAACAGTGATCAGCAGTAAGCAAGTTCTTGGGTTTTTCATTGGCTTTTACATATTGAAGTGTGATTCAATCTTAAGTCTTGATTTGCTGACTAGCATTAATACATCTTCCAAGTCAATTGGCATGGAAATTCAAGCATTCCTAATCTGCATTTACTTTAAAACAATTTTCTGTCCAGTCTCAAAAAGCTAATGGAAAACTTGGGACTTTTCCCCAGATTATTTTCCTTAGTTATTTTACCTATTTAAATCCAGTTTTAAGGGCTGACATGTCAAATAATGTGAAGACCATCTAAGATCTCCTGTATACTTCTGATCTGAAAGCTCTGTCAGTGAAGTCACCCAGTCCTCAACTGAGTGGCAATTTTAACATCTATTTACTGGTAGTACTACCAGAAACATGGAAGGTTCTTTGAAGAAAAAGAGATGGTTGTGGTCATGTAGGATTTGAAGAAGGAGCCTTGTGCCATCTGCATCCCGTTTATTAGGCTCTCCTAATAAACTGCCTCTCCTCTCAAAGCATGCCTTGCTTGAATGCAGGAAAATAGACATTGTAGGAACTCAATGGTTTAGGGGATGAACTTTAGGTCAAAGATAGGCACAAAAGCTGATGTTCTTCTGTCTTCCATGGGAGTCTTCTCATCTCTTACACATTCTAATAAATGATTGCATAGTCACTCACTTTGCATATGATTTCTGAAGCTTCCTGAAATACTACTGCTTTCCATTTGTACTTAGTACATTTTACTTAGCCAGGTACATAATCTGGTACATAATCACAGTGAGATATTCCGTGACTAATTTTCTTCTTTCACCCAGTACTCTTCAAGCTTAACCATACAGTTAGCAGGATTGTGAAGTCACCATTTGTCAGAGTAATGACTTCAAAAAGCTGTAGAACCTCAATACCCCCTTTTCCCCCCTCCCTCTGCAATTATGAGCATGTATTTCAAGTTGATGCCACTTTGTTTGGGGCTTAAATGTGATCTGAATTTCACTTATTGCCTGACCCTTGTGACCTCATGTTTCATATATGTACTTGCAACAGTTATTTTTCAGGGCACATTTCTTGTGGCTTTTTTGCATTCTCAGCTTGTGTTCTTTTTGTTACTTTTATTTTCATGGGCTGCAGGTGATGTTAATACTGTGATGGCAATGTCAGGCTAATGATGTGTGAGACTAGGTAATAGTTTAAAAAAGGAGAGGGGAAAACAGTTGCACCACAACAAAAAAGCTTATTGCTGTAAGGTTTGCCAGGTCTACTTTGCTGTGATGAATGTCATTCTCTCACTTTTGGAGGCAAGCAGTAACATGTGTCAGTAAAATGCATAAAGGAAAGAAGTTACAGTTTGGAGTTTTCCCTTCTGTGGTCAGTATTATGTTTACAACTGGGATAGGAATCTCCATTTATAAAATATAAAAATGGTTGAGGTGGAATGCTGCATATTCATAGCCATGCCTGTAGATGTCCCTTGTGTTAGTAGAAAAGACCACAGCATAGCAAGCACTACAAAATCTGTGCTGCCTAATGCTTATCCAGTTGGAAATTGCTTTGCTTCTCTAATGGAAAATGTTGCACTGGGTTTAAGATACAGTTATCACCTATTTTTATTCTTTGAATAAGCCAAGAAATTAGAAACGCTGATCTGCTCTGTCTGAATGCTGTCCCTTTAAAGCCAAAAGAGATGTGCTCTTGGATCTAATTTTCTATTTCTTAAGTCCAAGGAACAGCAGTTGATGACTGAGTAAATGCTTAAAGTATTTTGGGAAGAATAGTGACTTTCCAGGAGAAGATGATGTAAGAATGCTAAGCCACTGTGCTATTAGAAAGGACAGAAACAAAAACCTTGCTTGTAAATACCAATCAAGCTTTCTATCTGTGGTCTTTCTGTGAGAAATAATAGCTATAAACATTTTTTTAAACCTTTCTCTACCGTAGTGTGGCAAGATGGTAACTTATTTAGGGAGGTGAATCAAGTCAGAATTATTTGAGTATTAATGCAAGCCAGTTTCAACAATCCCACTCAGTGGTCCCATAAATACAACTATCTAAGACACAGAAATTATGAAAAAAATGCTTACTTCTCCATTCAATATAGTACCTTATTTTTAATTTTAAATACCTTCTTATTAATTTATAGTACTACCTAGGAAGGTGCTGGCTAGGAAGGTGCATTTTTCACATGTTGAAAATGATGGAAATACTATCTTCTATATACATTACCATGTTGGATGATTCTCTTATATTGCTCTGTGTTGTAAATTGGTGAGAATCAGGATGATACAATTTCATTCCATTACAATTAAAATCTTGACATATAAGGAAAACTAGTAAAATGGCTACATGGGCATTTTGGTCTTAATTCTCCAATGATTTGGTACAACAGTTTTAAATTAATTCTAAATGTAGGGATAAGATGGGGTCTAAGACTTGCACAATGGGGAAGGATGCGAGAAAGTTTGTTGGAAATGAACTCTCATGTTCAGCTAACAGATGGAGGTCAATATGCTTATGGGCTGTTTTTATATCAAAGGTCCAGTGCTTTTCCTCTAGAACTTGCATACAAAGAGACAAAAAATGGATCTTTCAAAATGAAGTTGTTGTTTGCAGTTAGCTAAAATATATGTGGGTGACTTTTCTCATTACCAAAACAAACAAAGAAATCCTCTGCCAAATCCCTTTGAAGTTATGTGTTCAAATGCCATTTTTTTCTTCTCTCTTCAAAAAAAAATCATCTTTAACCAGAACAACTAAGTCTTAGTATAAATTCAAGCACTGGTTCATAATATTAATTCTCCTACCTGTTTACTTAAGAGAAGACATATATAGCAACTTTTTTATAGCAAACACAGAAGTGACAGCAGCATTAGTAATTGCTTTAAGGTTTGTATTACTTCAGTTTGGGGTAATATGAAGCATCCTTTTGGCAGAAATAATAAAACTCAGCATCGGGTGAATGCCTGGTATAAAGCATTAAATAGGAATCAAATATTCATTACCTACATTCAACCATCTGTAATCACAAAGGCATTCAACAGGAGGTTTGAAATTCAGAGCACTTTTTAACACTGTTTCAAGTGCAGGACCTTTGGATATTTGTGTGCTGAAGACTAAAATCACAGTGCATCATATTCATGCATTTATGCTTCAGAAGTGTTCTTTAGTCTAGATTGCCAAAGCTGCTATGGATTTAAATCTAAGTGACAGTGCTACCACACTAGAAAATCAAGTAAAAGTGATAGGGTATCCACCTGAAAAGGAATTTTAGATAGAAAAGGAATGCGTTATCCACAATATACATAATAATACCAAAATACTGCTTTGGAGTAATCAAATCAAATGTACTGACTCTTCCCAGAGTTTCCTTTAACATAAATTGGATGACTGATCTTCTGATGTCTAATACTTCTTTGATACAGAACCTTAAAGACAATAAGCAGCAGATGCAAGAAGTGTCACACTGATAGAGCACACAAGGTTGAGACAAAATGCATGGTTCCTGATTGTATAGTGGTCCTAAAGTTAAATGTAATGTTTAATAACTTGTAAGATAAAGTTAAATAAAAGCTTTGTTCTTTCTTTTTCCATTTTGGTTATTGAAATACCTTTAAGGAATGATCTGTATGTTTGGTCCTGCCTAGCCATCATGGACATACCTGTCTTCTTTTCCTGTGTTGAAAATTAGTGCACTTATCTCTTCTGACATCTTTTGTCTTGGGGTCAAATCCTACAGCTTTGATAAAATCTTTGGGGATGGCTGGAATTTTGGATCTGTAGAAATGGAGTTTCAGCTTCAAGATTTATCATTAAATGCTTGAAGGATATTAAAACAGATTCCTTGTAAGTCTCACTGTCCAGAAAAATAGTGTAATTAAACTAAGGATAAGTCATTACCATGAGACCTGTAGCCAAATATTTTTAAGGTCAACATAATCATAATCATAACCTATCTTTTGGATAATCATGGAAAGATACGTAACTTTTAATGTGGTTACACTTGATTGTAGCTCATGTTTATGTTACCTTCAATTTCATGTGTGTAAGGCTCTGTGAACTCATCTCTGGCATTTGTGGTTGGACTGGTAGATGCGTAGAGCAGTGAAGTTCCTGCTCTCTCAGACATCTGCTGAGTGTCCTTTGTTATGCCTGGAACTTTTCTCTAGTGCACTTTGCACCAGGAGTTTAAATGCTGGCTACTGCGGACATAGTTTGTCTTTAATTTACTGTTACTGTGAGCTAAACCATGTGAGGTTAAGAGCTTGTCAGTGTGACCTGAAACAGGCAGCATACTGAATGTGCCATCATGTGAATCCACAGCATATTAGAACACAGCTGCACACATCTAGTCACATTTTCAGTCCATCACTGCAAGCTTCAGGAGGTCAGCTCTGTCTACCTGAGGCATGCTGGCCCAAATCTTTTCCTGTATGTAAAAAAATCTACCAGGTATCTTCCACTCATGTCCAAAAGTCTATCAGAAAAGGTGTTTGATGCTCAAGGTAGAAAATATATGAAAACCAAGTTCAGTTCATTTCCCCAGCCAGCTAGGAAAATTTTCTAATGACAAGAAAAATAAATTATTTTGTCTGAGATTTATTTTTGTGCTTCCTGTGATGGCTGTTCTACTATACACAGAACTGAAGATTCATTAGAGTAGAAAGAGGTCAAGGAACATTATTCTGACAGCTGGGGAGGTACCTGCATTTCCATCTGTGCTTCCAGTACTGTTTCTGTACTGTGGTTTCAAGGACTGAGACATCAGCCTTTAAACTGTAAAGCTTTTATTTTTATTTTTATTTTTCTCTTTATCACAAATGCCATGTTTGCTGAGAGTGAATTTTTTTGAGATAAACTAATACAGTAACATAAATGGAAAGATGCCATTTCTTTTCTTGTTGGTGTTGAAAAAAACAGTGGGTCCTTTGTTGTGGGAAGGTGAGAATACAGTTTGTGTAACTGAAATTGTTGAAGGTTGTTCAGTAAGAATGGCATAGGGAGGTGAAACTTTCTTGCTTCCATCCAGGGTGCCTTCAAGGAAAGGGAACTTTCTCAGGTCAGGATGGTGCCTCTTACAGAATTTGAAAGTAGTGTTACTGTGAAAAATACTAATGCTAAACCAGTTGTTAGGATTTTAACAGCTTTTTATCTATCAGTTTTGGTGGGGTTTTTTTTAAGTAACTAGCTTTCTGTTCAAACAGTTTGTGGGTTTTTTTCTTTAATCAGCGCCCATGGAGCTGTGGGTATGATCTTTCTTACACATCACTGCTACTGTGCTGGTGGCAACACACACAAATGTCAGACTTGAGTACTTCTCTTTTAAGAATATTCAAGTGGCATTGTGAACCTTAGGAAAAAAAAAAGAGGGAACTGTAACTTAGACAGTCACATCTTTTATTGAAATCCAGGACAAGAACTGTTCCCATTACCTGCAAGTATACCTAGCTTTGTGTGGGTTGTAAGAATAAATTAACTAAGAAATAATTTTAGTTGTTTAAGAGAGCAGAAGGCTGATGAGAAGGAGTGGTAATTGACTTCTCCCACCAGCTTTTTCTGTATTGAGAAGAGGTATGACCACAAAGTTAGTAGTAGCTCTCACAGAAAGAACATCAAAGGAAAGAATGCTCATGTGACAGCACACAGATCTCTAGCATGAACAAAGGAAAACAAAGCTTGTAAAATATTAAGCCTTCGCATTTGAGCCAGATGTCATAAGATTAATTACCCTTATGAATCCTGTTTCTAAGGTTTTACAAGCTAAGTCTACAGGTTTTGTACAGTTAACAGTTCCAGCTCAGCACATACAGTCCAGTGGTTACATACAGTTAGCCTGATCCTGCAGAAGACAATCACACATTCCAAATAAAAGACCAAATGCCTTGAAGTAGATCACTTGGAGATAAACAGTATTAAAATGGAAGCACATCTGCCAAGTATCAGCTGTCAAAGCCCTGCAGCTCTCTGAAACCAATCAAGTGTTAGAATAATCCGTTGTAGTGCTCTTCATCTTTATGTCTTTGTAATCATCCAGCCAATTTCATGAGCTACATGGAAAAGCATACGTATGTGTTTGTGATTATAATAATGCTTTAAGTGAAATCACAAATAAAGAATAAACACTTAATCTGCAGCTATGAATTCCAGCACCTCATTTGATCATTATTTCCTGATTTCCCGTCAATTCATGATTGCCTGTGGCAGTTGAAAACCTTTATTCATTCTGAGTGAGGCTGCGAATTAAGAAAACTTGATGTAAATAGTCCGAACCTCTTATGCAAGTACATACAAGACCTAAATGATTCCAACATATGCATTGTTGCACTTCTGTCCTTTAAAAATGTTTGTGTGAGACTCTTTGCAGAGAAATACGACAAGCTGATTGCTAAGGTCCAAAGTCAATTTTCAGCTCACCTAGTTGTCAGATCAGATATCTGCCGTGTTTGTGAGGGGGCTGCAGAGGTTAGATATATACTTTGTCACAGTTGCTGAATAAAACTGAAAGCATTCTCTGATGATTTTACAGAACAGGTTGATAATGAGAACTGGAAGGCTGTCAGAACTGAAAGAGCCAATGTGACATAAGAAAAGCCCCTTCGTGGCACCCATTTTTCTTCTACTTCTTGCCTCATCCTTCACCCATCATCATATTACTTGGATACTTTATAGAGCAGAAAGTGGCTTTTCACATAAACTAAGTCTAGCTTGTTTTGGCATTCACAGAGCACTTAGACACTATGCTCTACACACTAATTTCCTTTCTTATGCAGTTGGTTCTAAAGACAGAGTTTCACGCTGTTGGGTTTTCGAGTGGAGGAGAATTCTGATGTTGTGGAGGAGATGCTGGAGACAAACTGAATGTGAAGTCTAGGACATGACCATCAGGACATTATAGATGCCACTGGAGTTCAAGAATCTGCTTACTAAGTATCAATCATTAAAACTATATCTAACTTTTGCCCTTGGTTTTGTGGTTTTCAACATGATCACTAAATTCTGTGTATGGATTGACTATTTTCCCTGTTATGGATATAAAAATTGGGTGCAGTCTTTAAAAGTTTCATGAACAGAAGTGACCCTGTGAGTGTTTCGATCTGACCTCTCTTTTACCTTAAGTCATTTTATTTCAGTCATATGTGTTTGAGTAACACATGTTTACCTCACCATAATTTTCAGAGAAATGTAAACTCTTGGTTTATTGGCATTCAGGGATGGAGAGTCTGTAAGTACCCTTGGTAGTTTGCAGTTCTAGTGGTTAGGTACCTTCATGAATATTTATATCAGATTATTCAAAGGAAGAGTTTGCTATTGTAATGCTCTCGTGTTCTGCTTTCTCTGCTAGAAAAAAACACTAGTGCCTTGACTGGGAGAATGTTTCATATATTGTAATCAGAAAATCTCTCAATCTTCTTGATTAACTGATCAAATGAAGCCTTTTAATCACATAGGTCATACAGAGGCGTACAGAGGCATTTTCATCAGTTTAATTTGTATTATTCTTCCCTTTTTTCTCCAGTCCTTTCAATGACCCCTTTTGAATTTGATCTCTCAAAGCAATATTTGAATATCAGGAATATTTCTGGAAGCCTTTTACCGAAATAGAACTTTCTCCACTATTTTTATGCTCTTTTTACATCCAAGATTTTAAAATTTCTCTTCCTGCCACAGCATATGGCTTAACTAGCTAGATATTTAACCATGACACCTAAAATCCTCTTTACTGTTTTTCCAAGATACATTCCTCATTCTTCAGGAAAGAGCAGAATTCCTTATTGTTTAATTAATTACTCTCCTTTTGACTGTAATAAAACACATTTGTAACTAGGAAAGTAATCACAGTTAGTCTTTTAACTTCTTCCCTTCACATCTAAAAATTTTGCCAATTCCAGTCATCAGCAAGCTTTATGAAGTCATTGTAATACTTTTTTCCAGCTCATCAGTGAAAATAGTGTTAGCTGTCCTACATCCTGTCTCCATTTGCTACTGAATATGTCAGCCATTTCTCTACATGTGCTTTGATTCTTCCCAGTCCTATTTGCTATCTGAAAATGTTATTCAGAATGGCATTGTGCAAACTGTACCTACCATTAATTTAAAAAAGTGAAATTTTAGGTCTAGGAAGGCAATCAAATTGGTTTGATAATAACTGTTCTTGGTAAACTGTTACTGACTGCTGTTTGGTCACTGTGAAGAAAATATAGACCCACCAATTGATTCAGCAAGTGGAAGAAGTTAAACTAAAGCAAAAATTGTAAAAATACTTTGATGAAGTTGTTTCTCCTGACTCTTACTACAGAACCCCTCAACAGAATTTCAACTTCCATTGCTGTTATTCAGGCATGATTTACTTACAAATTTATGCTTAGAATAATACACTTTTTTTTTTACCAGAGTTCTCTAAAGCAATTTGCAGTTTAAACCAATATATAGTCTTGATAACTAGACTACAAGTGATGTGAACAAAGTAGCTAAATATTCTAGCATTCAGTGCATTCTTGAAAATAAGCAAGCCCACCTAAAAGTACCTGAATATTCATACATACTCCAGCCAGTCAGTATGTTTACAATTAATTGTCTTATTAGAGAATACAGGCTTAAATATAAGTTACTAACTAGCCTACATGATTTAAATTTCATTGTGAATCTCGCATTTTCTAAGTGTAAATTGTGTGAGAGATTAACCTTGACCTTTTTAAAATTCATTGAGACAGAAGGGTTTTGGAATCAGCATTTGTGATCATCATCAAATGAAATTGCCCATGATCTCAAATGGCATTGAGAAATTGCCCAAATTCCAAATGGTATTGGAATCGTTGTAACTACCCTTCACATCCTTTGTAAGATGATGCATTTGCTATCTGTTGTAAATAATACACCCTTCTTTTTATAAGATCCTGGAATAAATTAACCTATTAACTGAACATAGGGTTTTCTGTATTAAATTTTTGTTTCCATTACAAACCCACAATCTTCTCTTTTCCATTATTCAAATCATTAAGTAGTTTGGACTGTATAATATATTAGATTCTCACATTTGAATCAGAGCAGTGTCAAGATTACTTTTCAGCTGAGACAAATAAGTTTCTGTAGCTTTTAATATGCCTGCAGGTGTGCAGGATGTCCAAAATGTTTGTGACAGTATCCAATTCTGATGGGAAAGGGGGACAGCTTGCTTTTTTTTTTTTTTTTTTTCTTTCTTCAACCATCAGGCATAGTATCAGGAGACCATACTTTGTACACCAGGCTTGAGAGAGAGCCAGCAGTGAGTTCAGCAATTCCTACCACCTGTAGTAGTATTCACTGGTGACTGAGTTACACTTGAGAATCAGTTGTGAAGGGCTTACAGACCTAAGCAGGCTCTCCTTGCCTGACTGCCCCGTTCAGGGGTTCAGCTGAGGAGATGGAGGTAGGAGCCATATGGCTTGGATTACCACACAGTGTAAGATCCACAGATGAAAGGGTACAGGGGCTCCTCTGGGAGCCTGTTGATGATCCCCTCAAACAGTAAATACAAAGATTTGCATATCTTTGCCAAGTCTGGGGAGTGATGGCTGTATTTGATATTAACAGTTGTTACAGTCATTTATAATAAAGCTAAGACCTTTTTGTTCTCCTTTTTCAGTTAAATTCTTTTGTCAATCATCAAAATAACAGCATCACAATTTTGTCAATTTTACAAGATGAGGTGCCATTCTTACTTTAATATGAAATTGTCCAAAACACTTAAGGAACCAGCACCATGTCGATAATGCATGTGTCAATGTTACAGCTCTAGCAAAAATACAATATGAAAATTAAAGTGTTTATGCTTGCACATAGTTCCCGTTGCTCTGAGCTCTACATGTAATCACTTTCATTTTTCCTGGCACATGTGCTCATAAGGAGGAACAATACAGCATCACAGCACTTCACAACACTCAATGGTGATTAGCCTGATTAAGTTATATGGTACTCACAATAAGTAATTTAAAAGTATATAATATTCAGAGATAGGAGCAGGAGAAAACAGCTCCCATCCTTCAGGATGTGCTTACTGCTAACTGTCCAGTGAATGGCCTTTTGCCTTTGTGAAACAGCATGTAGTTTCTTTAAGTGCCAATTTTGTGACTTTTGTGAATATGACAGTGTTAATATATCTCATCATACTGTAGCTTTAAGGAAACACTTCCAAACAGTGGCAGAGTGTGGCTCCTTCCCTTCAGAATTTTTATCTTCTTCAGATGTCTTCTAGGATTTTGTTCTCTTTAGCTGATAAGGAAGTACAAGATTCATACTCTGTCCACAGCTGCCTGTTGAAACATTTATTTCCAATACAAATTTTTTAGCTTAATCTTTTAATTCAGGAAATGACACCCAAGGAGAGGCATGAGTTCTATTGAGCAAGTAAAATGCAATAGCTTCAGCTATTTAATAAAAATGTTACACATTTTTGCAGCTGGAGCCTAAGAAATATGGGGTAGTAAGTAATGTTATTCAAAATATATTCCCATAATGTTTCCATTTAGAAACATTCCTTCAATCTATGTATATTATTCTCCACTTGATTATGCAGTTTGAATTTTTTTAGCCAAAATTCTCTTTGGCCTCCTCATAATGATTATTCTATAAAATGCCTTCAAATATTTTAAAAATAAAATAGCTTTCAATAACCAGCTATATTATTTACTATCTATAGATCTCTGCAGAAGAAGCTCTTTTTTCCTGTTAAGTTAACTCTGGAGCCATTTATTCTATCCTTATTCTTTCATTTCTTGCAAGGGTACCATCATCATTACTAAACATTTATGTACAGCTGTGCATGCACTGTCATAATGATTTGACAATATTTTGCAAGTGAGAGAAAGTCAGTATCTGCATCTTCAGTAGCTTTATCCAGACTTCTTAAAGATGCCTTTCTAGCAGCAATACTTACTGTGTACCACTCAGATTTTGCCCTTTGTTATTTGATACAGCTACAAACTCAGAATTTTGCATAAATAGTACTTGCTGTAAGCGCCTCTGATTTCTCTTAATACATTGCAAATACCCAGAAACAAGAGAAATATATTGACTTCATAAAGAGAATATTAATTACTGTAAAGACTAAACTGCTCTGAATATTCAGGAACTAATTTTAGGCTTGCTTATTTTCAAGAATATGAGCTAGGATAGCATGTTATGGAGTGATTATCTCCAGGTCTGCCTTGTACTGCACTAAGACTTATAACCAAGCTGTCTTTCTTTAATTATTATTGTTTTCATCTGTGGAAAAATTGAACTGAAACTACCACTCAATTTTAATCCACAGACCAGCTAGCTGGGGACGCAGCCTTTCCAATTTGGATTTCAATTTAGACAATAAAAAGAGATCCTTATCCTGTCATCTGCCTGTGCCCTGCTGAGTGTACAAGAAGACCATAGCTATAAAAAAATCAGGTAGTTTTAGAGTTATAGTCATGGTAGATATTTATTCAATTCTGAGATTTAGAACCCAATAATGGAATAGTTTGATTCTTTTGAATGATAAGCTAGTTTGTCTCAGAGTTGTAATTTTTTTATTTTCTATACTGATATAAGTCATATATAAAAGATCCTATTTAGTAGCAATCCCTGTTCTAATTAGAAGAGAGTACTGGTGTCACACTTCTCGTGAAAGAAAAGATTTCTAATAGTTCATGTGTCAGGGAATTATAATTTTAACTGAAATCAACATTGGCAAAAAATTGGACAAGGCTTTCGTTTTCCATGTCTATCTGATTTGAACAGATTATTTTTTAATACATCACAAAAATCTGGAATTTAAAAATAGTTTCCTCTGCAGGGATTAGAATGATCATAATTTTTTTTCTAAACTTTTCAAAGTGGAGACCATCTGTCTATTAATTTTTCCCCAAGTTCTAACTGTAATTATTTTGTAGTATCACATACCTTCATATTTAATCATTCCACTTGTATGAAAAGTTACGTGGAGATTTTTGACTCATCTTAAGGGTATACAAAAACATCTTTTCCCAGCTCTGTCTGGATTGAATGTTAACCTGCAACTCATGGCTTAAATGTTTTTCTTGCTTGGCCAAGGTGCATCCTTAGCTCAAAAAATATATCTTTTTTTATACACATCTCAATTCAAATATTTGCAGAATGCAGTTAGCACAAAATTGACATTTCAAGACTGTTCTTGAAATATACGATTTACTGAGCAATTTAGATGTGGGAGGAACCCAGCTTTCATCCTGGATGCATGATGTTCTGAAAATAGAAGTGGTATTTCCGATGCTTGCTTATGATCCAGCTAAGTTGATATGTGCTGGCAAGGGGTTTTGGGAGCTGCAAACATTTCTTATTTTCAGGATGTCTTCTCAGTTTTAAATCAAAACTCAGTTTCTTCCAGATGACCATTAGATGATGGGAAATTCATCCATTTGAGTTCTGAAACTTAGAAGTACCTGAGTTCCAGGACAGGGGGTTATTTTCAGATTCTTTTTAAAAATTTGTTTGTGGTTGTACTTTGTTTTGCACATACGAGCATCACTTTCTGCCTTCTGAAAAATGTGTCTCTGTTGTCTTCAAAATATTTTTAATTTGAAAAATAATGATACAGGATCTTCTTGATTAGGTCTCTGATTGTGGTAGCAAACAGCAAGGGAGGAGGCTTACAAGGATAACTTACATTTTTTTCCCATGTATGTATCCTCAAGACTAGATCAAAATGAAGCCATATGTTGTTAAGCAGTCAGAGAGTGCTGTACCTGCTGGTGCCATCCTTCTATTCCAAAAGCAAGTGCAGTTTTTTGAATTAACTCCTTGTGATGTACAGCCATGCACATATGTTGGGTGGGACAGACAGCACTTCAGCTTCAACCAGGGGAACCACTGCTGTGGTTAAAGGCTGAGAGCTGCAATTCAAGTTCATACTTTCTCTTTGTGGCACATGGCCACAAAGTTGCATGTGAAGACTGAAGACAAAGATATTTTAGCATTTTTTAAAATTTGTTTAGTTTGCTCTTTTCAGCATGCCTGGGTTTAAATTCTGGTTTAGAATTTATCTAATCTTGGTAACATTGTTTTAGGGCAATCTAGAAATTGTTTTTGTTTTCTCCCTGTTCTTTTACAAAACACAAGTGTTTTTAAAATCACATTGAGATCCCCAGTATCTTTCGTCTTTATGGCATTCTGATGTAAAACCACTGAACAGCTGAGATTGCAAGGCAGGGTCAGCTAGAGCCAGGTCACTCAAGATTGCATCCAGTGGGGTTGACTCCACAACCTCTTTCACCAGCCTGTTCTAGTTACTAACTGTAAAAAAATTTTCCTCGTGTTTGTGTAGATTTTCTTCAGTTTTAATTTGGGCTCATTGCCACTTTTCCTCTCACTCACTACCACTGAGAGGCCTGGCTCCATGTTCTTTGCTCCCTTCCATCAGGTTCTTACATGCAGTGACAAGATCCCTCTAAGCCTCTCCATCTTGAAGCCTTCACAGCTCTCTCAGCCTTTCCATGTATGGCAGAGACTCGAGTGCAATTGCCATCCTTGTGGCCCTTCACTGGACTCACCCAGCATATATGTATCTTACATCCTGGGGAGCCCAGAACTGGCTGCTGTGCACCACGTGTGGCCTCAGCCATGCTGAGCAGCGGGGAAGGATCACCTCCCTCAGCTCACTGGCAATGATGTTCTTAAGGCAGCTCTGGGTGCCCTTGGCCACCTTTTACTGCAAGGTCACACTGTTGGCTTACGTGCTGCTTATTACCCAAAAGGACTTCTCTGCAGATTCTTTCTGGCTGGTTAGACCCAAGCCTGCGCTGGCCCATGGGGTTGTTCCTCCCTAACCCCTTGTTGAATTTGGTGAGGTTTCTGTCAGCCCATTTCTTCGGTCTGTCGAGACCACTCTGAATGGCAGCACAAGCGCCTGGACTGTCAAACATTTCTCACAATATTGCATCATCTGTAAACTTGCTGAGGCTGCAGTCTGCCCTATCATCCACACACTTAAATCATGATGCTCAAAATGCTCATCTTCACACTGCTACTAATTCATGTGGTATTTTCACCCAGCTGCCTTTCCCTTGAATTGATGAAGAGAGGTGATAGATGTTAGGGGATAGCTGTGCTGTACACAAACAACAGACCACTTCTTAATTTCCTGTAGCCTCACAAGGGGGTACAAAACCATAGTTCAGATGTAAAGGATATTTGGCTTGGAAATTTAGGTGGGTCTATTTATGAATACTATATAAATGCAGGATTTTCAGATGCAAGGCCTCATTGTGACTTCATTTTGAGCACCAAATGTATTAATTTTGGGTCTGGCTCACTGAAAGGGAAATAAGCTCTAGCACATTTCTCGTTTTCACTATATACCTCTTCTACCTCACGCATGTAACATCTTTTAAATTTACTGTCATCTCTATTTGATCCTGAAGTACATAGCTCATTCTGTTTAAATGTCTTTCTACGTATTGCTTTATAGAATTTTTAGGACCTAATAACATCATAAAATTACTGCTGCTGTATCTAATCTGTATTCTGCATGTCTGTACATAGTAGTTCACAATTTCAAAGTTCATACTTAATGGACAATAAAAACATATCTAATAACTGTCTTCCTGGAAATATGTTATTTGTACCAGGAATATTAGTTTATTGGTTATTCATTTAAGTAGATTCTATTTAAATGTTTCTGTAGTTTTGTTCAGGCTACAAAGTTCTTGGCCATAATTGTACTGACAGCTGTGGATCCAGTAATCCATTTCTATAAAAGTCAAAGTATTACTCACAACCTTAAAGCTGAAAATTGATAAAATGGTGGAATAGAATTTAAACATGGAAGTTTGAGAAGGAGAGAAAAAAACATTTATGACTGGAATATTTATAAGGTTAAATTAATTTTAAATGTGATTCACACTGTGATGTGAGGAGTGATGGTAGCTTCATAATTTAATAAATAAATAAAAGAGAAATAAACCTCTTAGCTACTGATTGGGCCATATTCTAGTCTTCAAGAATTATTCAAATATTTTTGCTGCTGTAAGTAACAAACTGTCTAGAAGTTGCTACACAGATGTGTCTAATTTGTAGGAACAATAGTTGTCTGACACTAGCCTAGTAGCCTGATAGCCTAGTAGCCTGTGACTTCCACAGCTAAAGAGTGTGGCTGTCAAGCGTGTCACCTGCTGGTGTCATGAGTGGGACCAGCAAGGTGTGCTCACCCTGGCTTGTCTGTTTGCCTGAGAAGTTGAGAGGAGTTTGTACTCCTAAAGAAGGCAGTATTACTTGGCACTCCAATGCAGAGCACTTTGTCCACGTTCAGTTTGTCACTGAGCAGGAAAGAAATAGAAATGCACTTGGAGACAGTGTGATAGGCTCAGAAAAGTATAGTGGCAATAGTGGAGTATCTGAGCTGTGGTCAGCCTTGGCTGATGGCTCTGATCCATTGAGTAAAGACACAGGTAACATACACTGCCGTGGAGCAATATGGAATCTGACAGTTGGAGATTCCTGCCGGGGACATTTGAGATGTAAAATAGGATTGGGGCAGTTGGGGATCAGGAGAGAAAGAAGGCTGTGTTCAGGGCAGGTGTAATCCACATCATCATAGGGCCCAGCTTTTATGGATTCATTCAGGTGATCAAGGCTTTAATAAAATAATATCACATGTATCACAATTTCATTTGTGTTAACAGATAAGCTTGAGCCCTGTGGAAGAAAGTGAAAACTACAGAATAACTGTGCTGCCAGCTGCCCCCATAAAGCTGAATTTGCCACACACAACAATTATGTCAAATGTCCTGAGCCAAGTTACAGACTGACAAGGATTTTTTTTTTCCCCAGAAATAATAGTTTATTCTTTGCTCAGATACAAACTTACAAAGGGCTTGAAGGAAAAAGGGGAAGGTGCCCATTTTATATTCGATAGCCTTTTACTTCAGGTAAGCACTTGTGCTTAGCAGGTTGTTCTTTTGCAGCTGTGGGAGCTGTTGCTATCTGTTGCATACCTTGTGTCAGAGCTCTGAAGAGTGAATTGCAATGAAGGCGGGCTTCTGGTCATGAGTTTCAGTTGCTTTTCAGGTGATGCCACATATATCTCATTACCCTCTGCTGAAAAAGTTGTTGAAAAAGTTCTTTCCTTTCAAATATTTTTCTGAAAAGCCCTGAGAAGATGATATCATGGCCTGCTGTTCCTGCTGTCCCAGTGATTCCAAGTTATATTATCACAGTTTCAAAGCAAACATGGGGATTGCATTCACCTTCTCTTTTTCCCATCTTCAATGGAATTTGAGACTCCAATTTGGAATTTGGGTTTTAAACGGCAGCCAGGCCTTCTTACATACAATGTCCTGGTTAGGAGGACACCAACAGTAATGCTGAGCACACTGTACAAGCCAGAACAAACCACCTGTTTTTTCTAAGCTGCATTGGCTCTGGGTTTACAGAAGTTAAATTTATGTGTCTAATCTAAGTACTGGCATGCACAAAAGATGCCTGCTTCATGTACTTGGAATCAAGTTACTTAATATACTAACATTTTTAATGTCATGTTTTATGGACAGTCTCAGTTGCATAGTAATCTATCTACCTTCTTCAACTCCTATTGATTTGAAAAAAAATCTGAACCTAAAATCTGCTCAGGAAGAAATAAAAGGATCCGTTAATTGTTTGCAATAAATATATTTATTCACTGGATAAATAGTATTTGAGATTCTGGTGTGCTTGATCTTGCCACAGGTTGCATTAATGCTTTTTGTAATAGGTAGGAGATGGGAGGAGATAATAGTTCTGAAAAGAAGGAAACAGAAAAAAATCTAAACCACCCCTCCCAAGTAACTCATGTTAAAGGCTTTCAGAAATACAGCTCTTTGAGTACAGGCACTAGTAGCAGCAACATTGACGTTCTGTCAGAAGACCCTATTGTTTTGGGTTGGAGTCGACCAGAAATTAACTAGGCAGTCAAGCCACCATGTGTGCAAACACCATCTGCCGAGGGAGAGTTTATTCTCATGTAGATACAGCAGGAAATCCTTGATCCTTTTCTCCTACTGCTGATGATATGCTCACTCACGTGCTTTGGTATTTGTGGATTCCACCCAGCACCAGGTCAGCTCACCCTGTTAAAAGGGAGGTCAGGGTGCTGGCTGTCACGCTGAGGTCACCTCTTGTCAGTGTCTCCAGCTCTGTGCTCTGCAGCTGCCTGGAACTGACCTGGCAAACAGGGGAGTCACTCAGTGATGGAGTGGAACCTGTACTCTTATGCAGATTATTTTAATTATGTATTAATTCTTGAAAGTGCTTCCACTATTGTAAAGAGCACTTCACAGAGGATGTCTATCTTGAGCAGGCAGCCTTTACGTGTAATATGGAAACTTTAAAGGTGTTATGGGCTCACAGTGTTGCAGAAGAACATGTTTTCAAATTTTTTTGGTTTTCAGTAGTGACAACAATGATTTAAGAAAAATGGGACAGAAAACTTTTAGCTATTATTAGTGTGTATCACCAAAATTTCACATGCAATTTTTAGTGGTATTTAGGTTTAGACAGAGGTCAAGAAATACAGTCTTATCTGATACCAAAGGACTGCTTTAATACATTTCAGGTACTGATCTTGGCTCATTTTCAAACTGCCTGAATTTGTCTTGCATACTTCTGTGGAAAACTGTAGTCCCCCAAGACTGACTTTTGGGTAATGCTGGTTTGTTTCTCTCTTGCTCAGCTTCAGTTTAACACTGGTGATTGTCTCTTGTCTGGCCCTTTTTATGCACAGTGTTCAAATCTTGTACTGTTTCCCACTCTATTTTTGAAGCTATTAACTTGGCAATGTCATATGATATTGGGTTAAATGCTCAGTAGAATTCTAGCTGTAATAGATCTACTTTTCCTTTTTTTTGCACTGTGAAAGAAATTATGTGCTGTGTGAAACCTTAATAAAATCAAGTGCATTTACTTATTTTCCCTTTGCCCATTTCAATATGGATTATTAGCAAATTTTTAACTTTGGAAATCAGCCTAGGCTTGGGTTGTTAGTTTTGATTTTTCTTCCTTTCTTAAATAGGTATGATACTTTCTAATGTCTGTTTAGAAATTGCCACCCCCAGCTTGATAGAGTAACCAAATGTGTGATTACCTATGCTTATTCCAGTTTTGGACTGGACATGATATAGTTCAGCATGGGCGTAGAGTATACTATATTATTCAAGTTTTCCTTAGCATTATTCCTGAGTAAAACATCATTCTTGTTGAAAATAGGCTAGATAAAATGTTTTTCTCTGTACAGGTCACTTCTGTTCTCGTCCATCCCAACAGCAAAGCTGTTTTGTACTGAAGTCAGAACTATCCAGTTGTCCTGTACAGTGTTGTGTTGAATTACATTTCTCAACACAATAAATTGTTGACATTGAGATTCTTAGATTTTTGTTTGTCAGTGGGTCTTTTGATGTTTTCTTTATAAACTTTTTGCTTACTTACTGTTTTCTATAAAATGAAAAAAATGTTGGGATCTGGATACAATTTTTAACAATTGAAGACTAGGAATACCTCCCAGCCAGTGCTCATTGATCTGCCTTTGAGCAGAGGTTTTACTCCATGATGAGGAGTAAGAGTCTGTCTCAGCTCTTGAGACTGACATCTCTAAAGGCTAACTCGCAAATGCTCTTCTTCCTCAAAATGTCCACAAAACTCATTGCTTTCTTAAGGAAACTTACTGTTTCATAGTTTTCAACTATGAGCTTTAACATTTCTGTCCTGTGAAAAATTAATTTTGTGAAGTCCAGAACAGATTTTATGTGATTCATATTCAGAGAGAAAAAAAAATAAATCAGTTTCCTCGCTTTTCATATTAGCTCTGTTTTGCCAGTGAGAACAGATTTAGCTTTTTGATTGGACTATTTCCAAGATGCATTGAATAAGTAATATAAAATCTCAATTTTACAATCAGCTTTTAAGCCTAGATTAAGATATTCAAAGAGAAAGAAGTTACAGAGTTAGCGATTGATGGCATAACTCAGTTGAGAACCCCTCAAAATTTCATATAGTGTAATTAGAGAAAAGAAAGCTAAAATAAATGCAAAGCTGGTAACTTTTATGTACATGTAATATTTCTGAACATGGAACATGGTGATTAAGATGGACACGAAGAGAAAACTATTACTTAATGTCATGAGCTTTAGTGGAAACTAACTGGATTCTGGATCTACCAGGCATGGGAAAGAAAGAATTTTAGTTAATTGTTTTGAACAATTCATGTTGAGGCATCCTAGAGAGGGATTTTTATAGGTAGCCAAGAACTCAATTTTCCTGTGGTTCAGTAACCTTTTCACCAAAACAAAGGACTTTCAAAGAATTGTATCAGGCAATGTAAAGCTCAGCCACTTAGTTGAGATCTGGGTTTCATTTCCCTTGTCTGCTATTTAGCAGAGTCAGCACAGAAAATTAGTGCTTTTATTTAACTGAATACAGTTTAACATTTTTATGCATAATTGTGCAGGCTTTCCAGAAAGTACTAGATGGTCCTTTGCGCAGGATGAGGATCAGTGCTCTATCTTAACACTGTAAAGTGTTACAGCTTTTCTAATTTGAACTGCTTTGAGGACTGCAGTAGGTAGAATTCGGTTTTATCAAACAAGCCATCTTAACAGTTGAATTCTTCTATTAAAAGGTTCTTAGATATGAACTCAGTGCTACCATGACAGACTAATTGTTCTCTTAAATTTTTACAAATAATTTATAAATGTGTACAGGTAAGCCTCCTGATTTTTTTTTTTTTTTTTTAGCACAACATGAGAACATGTAATATTTGTGAAGTCACCTCTCTAGTGTATCAGGGCCACATTTTCATTGGAAGATTTTGCAATAATTAAGTAACAAGTGGCTTTCATTGCTTGTCCAGTTTATTCTCTGCTTTGGTCTGCCCAGTTGGCGGAGAGAAAGATGGACTTTTTGGCATCTTAACGGAAAAATAGCATGGGATTCAGGGGTATGCTTTTGTTTTTCATGAGTGTTGGTAAGATTGCCCAAAACAGGCCCCAGACTTTAGGGAAAAGTCTGCAATTCAGCTGTAGCAATATCAGCTGCATGGTAATAGATGCCGACAGAGAATTTGGTACTTGCTTCGATATGCAGACAGTGAGCAATAGAGGGGTTATAGAAAAGCCAAACAGAACAAAGAAATTGCATGTACAACTTCCAAAGTTGACTGAACACTTAATTTTGGATTTGATCAGAGTTTCAGTCTAACTCTGGCTATTAGTACAGCCCTTCATGTTTTACCTGGTTGACAGACCTTTCGGACTACACCAGGACACAAAGTTCTGTTGCAAAGTTTTAACTCAGCATTGAAATGTGTAGATTATATATGAGATGAGAAGATTCGACATTTAACTATCTTGTTCTGGATGTAGAGAATATTTAAGTAGAAAGGTGATTTCATCCTTTTGTTAACAAAGCAAAATTTCAAAGGATTGGTTTAGTTGTCAAGTAACTTTCACAACATTTTATATTGAAATATTCTTCTAAGAATAAAGACCATTGAAAATATTATTGTTTTCAATATTACTAGTATGATATCTATAAAATATTTTCTTCAAAATTCTACGAAGATACCCTTTTACTTTTTAGGAATATTCTCTTTAATGCCTGGATAGGATTTCTAGAAATACAGTATGTTTCTTACATCTGTCTTTACTAAATGTCTGACCTATGAACCTAGTTTTACTTGTGTAGTGTCTCTTGTATTGTATTTCTTCTAGTAGGCAATGGATAATGGAAGAAATGTTATTTTTATAGGGAACTGATTCTCATTTTGCCTCTGCACCTTAATGGTGGAAAAAGCCAGAATAAAAAGACTCTGTGCTTGCAGCAAAGCTCCAAATCTGTCTAAAGGTTATATTTGCTTTTTGTCAGCTTGCATTAATATAATTTTAGTCATTTTCAGTTATGTGTGATTAAAGGTTATCCATATAGCTAAATAGCTGTTATTACCATGTGCCATTTTAGTTACTAGGATAATTTGTCAACTCTGTATACAAACAGACAGTTTACAAATAAGAACTTTCACTCCCATAGTTAAAATCATAAATCAATAGCAATTTTTCATGGGTTGATCCAGCTGCTTATCACCCACCTAACAGACCCAATTACTTTTACATTCATCTAACATTTTAGGTTAGAAAGTAGTTTTCTGTTACCTTTGTATTCATCCACCGCAATGTAAATTTAACACTCATCAGTTCTTACATACGTGAGTTTTGGTACTGCCTGCTTCTAGAAAACTTGTGTTTCTCTATTGCCTGGTGTTTCTGGTGGTATCAGTTATTATTTTATGCAGTTGTGTGGATACTGCTCTGTAACAATCACCAAGTAGCCAGCATCACAGGTTAAGGTTATTTCAAGTACAGAACTGGAGGCACCATCCTGGGCAGTACTCCAGTTCTTTGAAGCTGGAACTAACATCAGCTCTTTCTAATAAACAACCTTCTAAGATCAGAGCCAGTATAGTTTTGACAACTCAAATTGCATGGGACTGGCTGCTTCTGTGAGGTCTTAATACATTTTTTTTTAAGTTCCAGCAAAAATTTCAGTGACCAGCTTGAACTTGTTTGTCCTTGTCCCATTTGTGCTTCCCCTGACTATTTCTTCTTCTCCTGTTCTTCAGCCTTGCTAAATTATAAAAGCCAGTTGTGCTCCCTTCTCAGACTTCAATTCTTTCGTTTAAATTCACCAAACTCTTCTAATTTCACCTTTTATCAGGTTTTTTTCTCTATTGAAAAAGAGAATTTTTTCAAATTCTTTTTTTAAGAATTAAAATTTAATTTTTAAAATTTTTTTTAATTTTTAAAATTTTTTTCTCTGTTAAAAAAAGAACAAATTCTGCACATAAGAATACTGACAGAGCCTCCCATATGCCTTTCTACATTATATCCAGGACAGTACTTTGAAGTTAGCACAGTTTTAAGTGGGGACTGGACTAAATGTTGCCAAATTCTCCCACAAAATGGATCAACAAAATCTTTCCTGCTTCCTGCAGGATCAGCTCCTGTTTCATGTTTGTACATCTGGTGTAGAACACAGAAACAAAAGACAACCTATAAGGTATAGATGGCTACCATGCAGTCTCTTCAGTGCCAAATTCAGACAATATATTGACATTAAGACTATTCCTTTTTAGTTACAGGGAACTTCTCACCACTGCGGAGGCACAGTAGGTATTTGCCTTTGGCTCCAGCAGGCATAAGCTGCAAGAGAGGAAGTAGTTAAGTAAAAAGTAGAACCATCCTGGCTCTGTATTTTCTTCTGTAGGGGGGAGAAGGAGTAGAGAGAAAAGGAAAGAATTATTTACATGGAAAGAGGCAAAGGTGAGGAGCCCTGTGAAGTGAGGTTTTGTGGAAGCAGCTGAGTGAAGTTAATGTGAAGAGGTTACAAGGGAGAAGAGCTGGGAAGGGCTGTGATGTGTGATTTCACACAGTGACAGGCTTTGTATGTGTGTATTGGGAATTTCCTGCATGGAATACACTTTCTTCAAGGAAGAGGCTGTCTGGCTTCTGTCTGCATTATTTCCCTGAGGAAGTGCTGAATTTAAAATGAATCATCCCCTCAAAACATAGAGAAGAACCCTTTCTATTAGTTACCAAAGACAACACAGAACAAATATTGTAGCTGAAATAGTCATATAAAAGTGTGATTTTACTTTACATAATTTACCTAAAACAATGGTTAACATGAGACTCCTGGCTTGATCTTCATATTAAGGATTAACTCTTCTGAACAAGGGATATCCTTTTGCTGTTTCATGGTTTTGAGAAGATAAGGAGCTTCATGTTACTAGTACTGGGTCTTTTTAACCTTCTCTAGCACTTAGCTATCCCAGGAAAAAATATTGCAATATCTTCATGTACAGAAGTGGTCTTCCTTAAAGGAATTTCATTTGTATTACACCATATTTATTTGGAAATTTATGTTATAGTACCAAAGGCCAGAACCAAAAAGATACTGAAAAAATGTGTTACAATTCTTGTTTTCAGGTGACTGCCTCCATGTATCCATGGTTTGAGTTAACACCCAAACCACAGTGCTCATACAATGCATAGGCAACTACGTGTCTCAGAAGAGAATTGATCTCATATTCACTGAATGTTTCTGACCCAACATCAAAACACAGGTTGTTTAAGGTACCTTACAAGAAATTCACTCTCACTCCTTGGTCTTCAGTACCTTTTTCTGCTCCACTGGGAAAATGCCTTTCCTCAGTGTTATTGTCTGCACACTTTCCCTGAAGGCATCTTTCAAAACTTGGTATGAAGAAAATGTAGCTGTAGTGGTGTCTTTTGTAATGGAATTTCTTAACTAAAATAATGTATTGTTTTCTATACAGGATAGAGGTTTCAATAAGAAATACAGGGAATAGGCCCATGGTTATATTCAGCTTAGTTACTACTTTGATTTCTCACAAAATATTTATCTAGTTTTGTCACATTGTGCATGAGTGGTTTAATAGCTGAACTATTGGAGTAAGAGGGAGAAGGGAATGAAGAAATTAAGAGTTCATTTTATCTTTTAAGGTATTGTGCTGTTTTCTTTAAAGCATCACAACCATTATTATACTTTCTGTGCAATATTGTCAGTAAGACATGCGTGAAGAACACATTTTTATGGGTACTGATAGGCTGTGGTGTGATTTAGGCACCAGACTGCTCTGCTGCCTTAGGGCAGAGATGATTCTACCTCTTCACTATTGATTTCTCTAATTTGCCGTTTCTGATTCTATTTTAGATACTTGTTTGGTTAGGATCAGATCCAAATACCACCACTGGGACTGAAGGAATATCATTGTACACAGCTATCTAAACTGCTCTGCTGTGTAGAAGCGGCAAAATTTAAAATTTAAAATTTAAGAAGGCTGAGCAGCAGGCTCATTGCTCTGCAGCTTCCTCAGTAGGTAAAGGAGAGAGGGAAGAGCTGAGCTCTTCTCCCTGGGATCCAGAGACAGGAACCTGGGAACAGTTCAACGCTGTGTCAGGGGAGGTTCAGACTGTGCATGAAGAAGCATTTCTTTACCAAGAGGGTGGTCAAACACTGAACAGCCTCCTAGAGAGCACAGTGTTCGCACAGGCCCCAAACCTGTCAGTGTTTAAGGGGCAGTTTGACAATACCCTTAATAACCTGCTGTAACCTTCAGTCAGCGCTGGAGAGGTCGGGTATTTGGACTCAATGGTCATTGTAGTTGCAATTGAAATATTCTAATTCTATTCTCTTCTAAATGTGCTCTTGTGTAGGTATGCAGTTTGGGAAATGAGCTCAAATGAAAATAGGTTTGAGGCAAACCGGAAGAGCTAACAGTATTAGCAGAAATCCAGCCCTGGGCTAATTCCTTCTTTCTGTGAACCATCAGCCTTTTTCTTAATTGATTAATAATGGGAAATTACAAATTTAGTAATTTGGTTTGATTTTAGCTTCTGTAAATAAGAATAAAAGGGTGGTTGTATTGATTCAGATCTGGGGTCTATCTAGCCCAGTATCCTGTCTGCAATGCATAAGGGCATGAAATGGACATTAGGGGAAGAGTAAGAACAGGGCAATTACATGGTACTTGTTTCTTTAATGTTATTACTGTATCCAAGTTTAAAGTTAAACAAATACACAAAGTATGTATTGCCCTCTAAATTTTTTTCCTTGGAACAGCAAAGCTTTGAAGTCTTCCACTCTGAAAGAATTCTCTCTGTACACTGTCACACCATTAACTGTCTGCAGAACTGAAGCTAGAGGAACATGCCTGCTTGCAAGCTAAATAGCAAGTGTTCTGTCCCTAGGTAACTAAGTCATTCAAAACTGAATTAAATGGGTTTTGGGGGTTTAGTCTGTGTGAAATTAATTCAGTAACAAAATACAATTTACTCTAATTGATGCTCTTGTAGACCATTTCAGGAGTGATGGTCAAAAACTACAGGAAAACAGACTGTGTTATGCTTCCTCCATGAAATAGAGCCTCTGGTGCCTGCTTTGCAAGCCCTTAAGCAGTGCACTGTGTGGAATGCACAACTGCTGGTGCCTTTCCATGCATGCTCTGTACTTGAATAGTGTTCTTAGTGATGTAGCACCTGAACTTTTAAATCACATTTAAATAAGAAGAAACAGAACAGTTTTATTAAGCATGATCAGCACAGGGAAATTGAATATAAATAGGATTGGAGCAGCTTAAAACTTGTTTTTAAAGGAAAATCATGTCTGCAGATTTCTGCAAGTATTTAATGCAGAGGAAACGCATTGATTTTTGAGACCTGTGTGGAAATTTGGTTGCAAATATTTCCCTCATCATTGGAAAGAAGTACAAAACTTTCATAGCACAGCCACAAAATTCTGCTATTGATTTTGTAAAACCTAGGGAATAACAATAATTTTTCTGGGAAAAAAATTAGACAGTTCTCTTTCCCCCCAGGAACTTGAAGCGAGGCTGTTCTAATAAAGGTGGGAATTAACCACCTGAATGGTTTTCTGGCATCTACAGCTAAGAACTTAGTCATCTTTTTTAAAGTCAGTTCGAAATTTCCAAGGTACAAAAGAGCAGCCATCAGTAGAATATGTGTGAGTTTGTGGGGGTATTATTTATTTATTTTGGTTTTTTGAATTTTTTTTTTCTTTTTCTTTTTTTTTTTACATTTTCAGGATCATTGTAGGGGATTGGATGAGGTTTGTTGGAACATTAAAAAAAAAAAAAAAAAGCTTCTTGGTAGGGTAGCCAAGTTGATACCAAAGCTGATTAATAGAGTGCTATTAAATATTTGAGAGAGCCTACAGTGTCACATTTATGGAGGTGAAGGGAGTGACTACCAATGTCAGAGATTTTGATGTAATTTTAAATTGGCCACAAAACCAAATAGTTGCTCTTGAGGAGTGTTTTTTTCCTATGGCAATTTATTGAGGGGTTGGTACTTTTTCGCAGGATTATTTAATGTAAAATTTATTCTTAGGTTGTTTCATTTTTTTCCTCTGCCAGATAGTTGATACTAAAAGTTGTTTACTATTTTGCAGATAACCGGAAATGTACTGCTGATTTAAAATCTGCTTCTCCTTTGCTTTAGATAGAATATTAGTTTTTTAACCTCCTTTTTGTGAAATGCTTCTGGATCTTTTTTCTTCCACCTTCCACAACCAGAAAAACAATTTAAAAATCAGTGAGACAGTATCTGCCTGTAATTATATACAGCAATCTTTGTGTAGCTCCATTGTAGAAATAATTGAAAAGATCATGTGCTGATACAAGTCCTTGTAAAATCCTTTCATAGCTTTTCTACAGTAGTGTTATATATAGTTCCATGAATTGTTTTAGATACAATTTCATGAATTGTTTTAGAAAACAATAAAAATACTTTGGTGTAGCAGATAGCTATAGCACTTTCTCAAAAAATGAGTGACAACTGTAAACTGAATGACTTCACACAAAGGAGAGGCACACAAACATTTCCTGGATAATTAAAGGAATACAAAAGTGCAAATTTGCCCTGACAGCCTGTATGCAGGCTCAGTGATAAACCAAGGAGTGTGCTAGAAACAGTGAATGAAACAAAACCTACCTCCCTGCCCAGCAAGAAAGGAGTTTCGTTGCTGTTCAGTTCTTGTGGGGAGCAGTAGGGCAATGAATAACCAAATGCTATGGCCTGCTGTGCATGTGCAGTGATGTATTTTGGTGCATGGAATAAAAACAATGAATTTTTGCAGGCTGCATAATAAATACTATCACTGGAGAAGTGTATGCAGTGCAGTGGAGCTCCTTGCACTGAAGGGTTCTGAACCTATCAGGGCTTTCCTCTGAAGCCGGCCAGGTCTCACATGAGGCCATGTAATGTCTAAAACTAAACCCAAGTGATACTCCAAGTACTGCTGTGTCCAGGCAGTGTCCAAAATGTGTGTGTTGGGCTGAGGGTTTGGTGTAACTTACCTTTGCCTATGTTGTCCCTGCTGCCAGTGCCACAGGCACACATCCACCTTCTAGGAGTTTAACTGAGTTCAAGGTGCCCTTGCTGCTCCCCATCACCTGCTTTGGAAGCAAATCCTTGTGTGTTTGTACAGGCCTTATGGCAGCACAGTCTGAGGATGTCTTCAGGCAGCTTTTCTTCTGGCAAAGTAGTCAACGGCATTCCCCACCTCTGGGTTACCTCCCATGAGGACTTTGGTTACTTAGGTAGAAATATGGCTGGTGAATGTTGTCCAGGAAAGCATTATTTTGGTGTCATTTGGAGCATTCACTTTTATACCACCAAAGCTGCTTTTGACTCCTGTTGGGAGAGGTGTTTGATGATCTTCTGTAACTCACCTTGTTATGCAGGTGCTGGCTGTCTCCAGAGTCCATCTCATCATGGTGGATTCCTATCAAGTCCATCATGAAGGGGCATTTCTTGTCTAACTTGTCTCGGGGTACAGGAAAAAATGAAGGCTCCCTAAGGCCTGGTTTGTTGCTTGTTTATATACATACTCTAGGTCTGGGATTTTTCTATTCGTGCCTGAAAAGGGATAAACTTGATGTAAAGAGATGCTGTTAATAGTCAGACATCCTCAGCTGTCTGTAGAAAATCTGCATTTTTGCATTGCTTGGTACTTGTGCTGTTTCCTCGCTGTGCAGAGGCAGGTAAAGCTCCCCAGGTGATGCTCCCCAAAACGAGCTCCCTGCAGCGTGCTGTACTCATTTGCCTTTCGCCCTCCCAGGATGCAAGGTCACACTCAGAGGGTTCTCATTCCTTGCGTGCTTTGATGACATGCGTGCAGAAATGGGAACATGTGAGTTCAGCTGGAATCAAGATGACTGCTCTGTGGATATTTACTTTGCTCACTCTTGCCTAGGGATGTAAAACAACTTTTACTGGAATATTTCCTTGCCTAGGTGGTTATTAAAGGTCAAGCTTTAGGCACAATGCAGTGCATCCTTACAGGAGATAGCTTCATTAGCTTCAACATTAACATCAAGAGCTAAACAGATAACAGTATTCTTCTTTTGTGTAGTCAAGTGTTTTGTTCATTTGTTTGGGTTTTAGCATTATATTCTCATTCTTAAGTTACCAAGTTTCCTTGGGATTTTCCTCCAATCCATTGTATTTTCCAAAGACAATAAAAGCATAGAAGAATCAAGTTGAATGGTGATGGAGGATTCTTTATGGCACTCATGTAGAATTAAATAGAAGAGCAGTCTTATTTGTACCTAGAACACTTGAATTAGATACAGAATGCAAATACTACCAAAAATAAAAGAAGAATAAATATATCAAAATTACTTTCCTGAGTCTGGGTTACTCAGAAGATTACTACCTCCCTTCTGAGGGAGGGATTAATTCTATCTGCTTTAGTTCTGGCTCATTCATATTTTATGCTACTGTTTTCTAATTCTGTACAAATACAGTTCTGGTTAAAATCCCTTCTTCAAACTCCTAAGGTGGGCTCAGGTTACCATAGTTAAGAACAATTTGATAAAGAATTTTATTGCTCATCTTCCTCAGTCAATGATACTAGAATTTGCAGACTTACATAATGAGACACAGAAATATGCAGAAAAGTGATTGCTAATGCATTTTTCTTTAGAAGAAACTGAAGCAAAAATACATTTTGTTGAATGTGCTGGAAAATTTATTAGGGACAATACTTAATTATTATTTTTTGTCTTTTCATGTATTTGATATAACTGTACAGTCAATTGTACTGATCTCTTGTGAAGCTGGGAAACACCTAAAAGGACAAAACAGCTTGCCCTTTTGTTCACTCAAGCAGATTTGGCACAGTTGTGTGACAGCCTAAAGGCTCCCTGCTCAAACATGTCAGGTGGCTTCAGTCAGGAATATTTTTAAGGTCAAAAGGAAAAATAAAGAGCATCTAAATAAAAACTATGGCCAATTCTAATACTATTTCTAGGGGAACCCTTTAAATGTTTGTGTGCAAGGCTCTGGCATTGGTTTGTAACCTAAAAATGGCAGCTTCAATATCCAGCTATACTGGATTGTTAAAAAGCTAAGGAGCATGAATTTAACTGAGGAAAACAGCACTCTTTTCATACCAGAATATATTGATATCCTTGTAGGAGAAAATACAATTTTAATAGAGAATCATAGAATCTTTTAGGTTGGAAAAAACTTTTATGACCATCAAGTCCAACCTTCGTGCAGCTCTGCCAAGTCCACCACTAAACCACCACAAATGTCCCCAGGTGTGCACATCTTTTAAATATCTCCAGGGATGGTGACTCCACCACTGCCCTGGGCAGCCTTGTTCATGTTCCACATGTTGAATAAGAAGGTAGAATTAGGATAAAAATTATGATGGTGGATCTGCTATCTTGACTGTAAGAGTCTACATTATTTATTGAAAGGCCATTATAGTAGTGGTGAGGAGAAGCATGACTAAACTGGAAAAGCCAAAAAGTAGTCAAAATTCATTGTGATCCTAAGGTTAGTATGAATACAGTACAGTGTTTCTGTGGAAGTCAGGCAACTGATATTGGGAATTACTACAAATCAACCACAAGTGATTAATTGAACATAATTAACTTTGTTACATTTTGTACAACTTTGCTACTTAAAAGGGCTAAGCTGGAATTCCTGGAATTGATAATTCACTCTTTATGCACAGACTTGATTTTCTTTTCTAACTTATTTGGATGAGGTGGCACAGGCTTTTACATCATGTATTCTTGCCAGCAACATCTAGTAATTCATTCTGCCACCTGCAATATTACTTTTTTTTTTTTTTGGCTGGTGAGGTGATATCACATAGAAATCTGGACACTGGAAAAGGGACTCTAGAATGGAAAGTAATACATTACTTGTTATGGATCATGCTAATTACAGAAAGGAAGATTGCTCTCAAGTCCCAGTGTTTCAGATGATGCTGCAATTATTTAGTAAATCTGAAAGTCATTAAAAGGACTTTAAAATTGGAATTTAAAATGGGAAAAAGTGTTATTTGAAAAAGAGCCGTTGTCCCCAGTCACAACTAGGGCTCCATTTCAAAATGTAATTTAAAGTAAAGTAATTTCTTCCAGTTCAACACTTTGCAGTTATTGTTTGTCCAAGAACTCTGGCAATGTTTATCTTCAATATTGTTAATTTTAGTGGACTAAAATTCTTGCAAGAATTTTAGTTCACTGTCTCATCAAAGGACTAGCTTCTTAATCTATGAAATCTCACTACTGTGAGTCAATATAAACCACAGACCGTAGATGTTAGGAAATCGATGATGATGTCTAGATTTGAACTTTTCAGGTTAACGTTTCTGATGTTTCTGATGTTTCTTCATCATCATTCATGATGAAGGCAGGTAGAAATTAAAATAAGTCCTTTTAGAACTATTTTTATGTAAATTAGACAATAATTCTTTTTTTTAATGCTATCAAATCTTGTAAATAATTGGCACAACTTCTTTACTATAAAAATAGACCTCCAAAAAGAGGCATTTAATTTAATTTGTTTAGAACATAGATAGTAGGAGGTATACTGACATGTTCATAAGTGTTCCAGCATCTGTTGGGAAAAGGAAAAACAATGAGAGATTTGAATTGATTTGCTCATCTGAAAGAGCATTTATTCTCAACATCCGAAAGAAATAAATGTAATTGTTTGAAAAGCTAAAATAATTTAAGTTGTTTTTTTTTTAACCAATGGATGCAACAGATAATGCTGTTCTCCCCTTAAGTATCTTATAAAAAGGTACAGAAAAATCTTTTAATCATGAGTGTAATAATCTGTTCAATGTTATCAAAAGAATGTTTAGTACCGAGTAACTTCAGTCTTTTTTGTATTCTTGTCATGTGAGAAAGACCTACATTGAAGCATAAACAGAACATGCCTTGGAGGAAAGTGTAGTCATTGCCTAAATGAATGTACAATTCATTTTATCATTAATTTGAATATATAATTCATTTCTTGAAAAAAAAAATCCTACCTAACCCATCCTCTAGTGTGCACACTCATTATTTTAAAATTAAGACCTTCTGTTGCTTAAGTGCTTGTATGTAGAAGCACAAACCCGTCTAAATTTACTCTCTTGTGTAGGCCAATTGAATTAACTTAGCTCCACATTTGAATAATATAAAAATGCACATAATGATAAGTAGAACCAGGAATCATAATTTCTTTTAGAAATCACATGTAACTATTCACTTGAGAAAGCAATTTGTAATTTTCTCTATAAAAACGGAGAATCAGACAAATGGAAGGATCCAGAAAAGTTGAAGAATGCTGATGTTTTTGCCTTGAATAGTGTAGTTTGTATATCAAGACCAAGAGGGCAATTTCTATATGTATGATTCAAATTACTTGATAAAGAAATAAAGATGCTTCCCTAGAGCTGCGTGAATGCTGTACAAGTCATTAATTAAGAAGTATATAAAGTTACATATTCTAAGTATGTTATTTATTCTTAAGTCTGTTCTTCTATTAAATCAGTTCCTTCGAACAGACTTATAGCTGAATATTCATGGCACAGTACAGAACAATTTAATTAAAAATGATCACTTTTTTTCTCTTTCCAGTTCAACAGAAGAGCAGTTTCACTGGCAAACACAAGGTAATGTACTTACCTACATATATGTATTACTTATATTCTCTCCCAGAAGGATCATTTTTACCTAAAAGAGATGAAGGGGAAAACCACATTTATGTATGTGCAAATTTTTGCTGATTTTTTTTTTGTGGTTTTCTCATTTCTACTGTGTGAAAACTCTAGTTAAAAAGTGGCAAGATTTGGTAAAAGTTGTTAGGGTTGACAAAAAGTACACTGAAACTAACGTAGAGTTTTGAGAGGGGGCATTGCTAAATGTGTCTCTGGCTTTTTTTAAGACTAGACCTAAATATTCTCCTTTTGCTTTTATTAATACAAGGCCACACTTAAAAAGGATAGCACAATTTTCAGTATGGCCAGCCTCCTGTGAATATGTGGCCTCCATTCCATCATCAGCTGTGAATGCTTAGTCACATACAACCAGTTTTAGCTTTTGCCCCTGTTTTACATTTTTGTGTTGTTAATTTTATTACAGATGGTCAGAAGGATATAGAAGATGAACTCACCACTGGTCTGGAGCTGGTGGACTCCTGTATTAGATCACTGCAGGAATCAGGGATACTTGATCCACAGGACTATTCAGCCAGTGAAAGTAAGTTGCTAGAAATATGTTTTCTTGAACCCCAAAATTTCATGCTTTAAAACTGAATGCATTTCTTCTAGTGTTTTTCTTGATTATTTTCTGATATTGGCTTAAGGGAATATAGTTGTGAGCAGGCAAATTGCAAGTTATTTTTGGGGTTTGTAATGGAGAGAATCTCACTGCTAGTTTTTTGGGGGGAGAAACAAGCACATGGAATATATTTTAAGGCAAATATTTTCTAATTGGAGTGTTGATGTACTGTACTATAAGGTCACATCACAAAGCTGTAGCATCATCACCATAAAAACAACATTCAAACAGTGATTTTTCTCTATCCAAAGGTACTAAAATGAAAAATATTGGGTGGTTGTGAGGAAGTCTGATGTCTGATTGTCACCACTTGGCCAGGTAGCTGGTAACTCCTTACAACTAAAATTTTCCTGTGGATACACAGACAGAAACAGGTGAACTTTTTAGAGATGATGCACAGAATGGCAGCTGCAGCAAGAAAGGTGAAGTCTTTTCTCAAAGGTTGCCTCACTGGTCACATACCAGCCATTCTGTTTGGAGGACTGTGCAGTGAGTGGATAGAGTCTTGGCTGGAACCAGCCACTGGGGAAGTGGATCAAGGCTAGGCGACAGCAAAAGTGAACAAGGGACATGCTGCTCAGTGTGTTTGTGGAGCAGATGTCTACCAACAGCTGTGCTCATGAGTCACACTGAGACAGTTTTCCAGCATGTTAGCAGGTCTGTTATCAGATGTAGTACTAGATCATGGAAAAGCAGGTTAATTCCCTAGTTTCCCTTCCTTTTCCTCAAGCTTCTATCTCATATTCTGTCCCCATCTGCCACAATATATACCCACTTTCCCTTCCCTCCCACTGCAGCTCCTGACATTGGCTTGGCTTTTCTTCTCTGTATTCTTCTACACCTCCTTCCCTCTTGCTCAGTTAATCCCAGCTACCCAGTACCTTCTGATTGACTCACATCTTCTGAGGTGGCTGCCCAAATTCACCTTTCTTGAAACCAAAGGGGATAATCCCCCCATCATCTGGAAAGGCTGATGAACTGTGACAGCCACCTTCTGCAAAGCATCTCTAGCAACGACAAGTCATCACCTGCAATGTGGTCATCAGGTGACAGAAGGAAGACACTGCACACTGGATGCAGAATTTTAAAATGTCAGAACATTTTTCAGTCTTTTAAAACAAGGTTTGCTGTAAAATTGAAGCTGACAATCCGGGGACAATATAAATTTTTTCATTTTTTCATGTGCACAAGATTTCTGGGCCAACAATGTCACTGACACTTTTGGTATGGTGTTGCTTAATCTGAACACAGTCTGTGTCATTGACATCTGTTAAGATGTTGCTAGATCTGAACAAAATTGGGAAAACATGATACAACAATGTAAGCCCTGGTTTTTTCTTCATTTGGGGAAGGGGTGAGGAGAAACAAAGCAGACTAGCATGATAAGGATTGCCTTCAAAATGTGATTCTATGATAGAAAAATGAAACTGGATAGATGGCAATAGAGGAGATTGGAAGCTGAGTGGGGTAATTTGTATGGAAAACTGCCAGAAACTGGCTTAAGAGATGGAAACTAAGAAAAAAAGTTAGGGAAAGATGAAGACAGTACATGGAAGGAAGTCTGGGCATGTGAAGAAAACTAATACTAAAGAAATTTCTGAGGAGTATCACAAGAAGCTAAAACACAAATAGGAAAGCAGATAGATAGAAGAATAAAGAACATGGGCAAATGGAAAACAGTGATGGAGGAGCAGTAGAGATGGATCTGTAGAGGATCATCGGGGAGGAACTGAGGTTTGTTGGAGCAGGAGGTCAATACAGATTGTTGAAAGCTGAGTTTGCTTTGCTGGATAATTTGTTCATGGGATCAGGAGTTAGGTGCAAAGGGAGGGAACAACAGGGTGATGAGAATGACAGCCAGGAAAAGGAAAAGTGATATCATTACGGACCGGACAGTAGCTGTCCCTAGGAAACATAGGTTTGGAGAGAACAGGCAGGTGCATGTGCTCACAAGGGAGCAGGCTTCCCCACAGAGCTGCAGGCTTGATCTTCTGCTTTGTCAGGAAATATTTGTGAAGTCTTTTGTCACAGTGCCCTTATTCCTCTGCTCCAGGCTCAGCTTGTAATAAAACTAGATTGCTATTTGCCATTTATGGTTTTAATTAAGAATCACATCTATATGCCAAAGCTAATAGTTGCAGCTCTGCTAATCACTCCTAAATACAATTAGGGTGTCATACACTGGATTTTCTTTCTGGCTTGGGGGTATTTTTTCAGTATAGAGTAAAATGTTACAAACACATCAGACAGTTAAAATGTTACTGTGTTTTCAAAGTCAAAAATACAAAAGTCAAGACTGTCTGTACAAAATAATTTGAACCTTTTATGTCTACATTATAAAACAATTATTATCATGCCCTATTTTGTATATTTTCTATCCATGCCTCATTTACCCCAAAGCTGAGGCTCAAATTGCACAGCATACTAGAGGGGAGAGTGCTTCTGACTTCTGTAAGCAATGGATGGAACACACATGCCCAGTGAAAACAAAAGTCTCATATTCACTTAAAATTTTATTGTGTCCCTCCTTTATGTCTTAAAGTTTTCATGTTATGGTTGTGAAATCCTTCAAAGTACCTTCTGCTGATACTTAGTTCTAGGTGTTCCCAGTTAGGTGTGCTGAGAACTAAGTTGTAACAGAACACTGTGGGAGCACAGTCTCAAATATTTGAAGCATGATACAAAAGCAAGTTTAAAGCTCACTCTGAAATGTCTCAAGCACAGCATTTCTATTTCTCAGACACTTTTGTTAATTCTTTCAACCTCAAAATAGGAAATGAGATCTATATGCATGTCTCACTTTGTAGGTATTCTAAAAATCATTATTTGTGATGTATCTGAAGTAAATTTGCCATAGAGTAAACACAAGTGCCATGGAATAATCCACCAGGGTGCTGGTTTTTTCTTTCTTTGTATTGAGAATTTTTCAGTGGAAGCCTGAGGCGATGCAGTAAAAAACACTGAACTATTTTGCACTGTGTGCACTGGCCATAGGGCAAGGAAGGAGGGGAAGAGCGATGACTTAGAAAAGGAAACTTAGTCTGGCATTTCCCAACTTTTGAGCTTCTAATTTGACAATTTTAGTTATGTTTATTTCTCTGCAGTTTGACTGCAAAGCTGTATTTTAAGTAACAAGACTGACTCTGAGGAGAGCATTTCCCACCTGCCATGCATTTGGCTTATTTTTTAAATCATCATATGAAAGTCTGCCCAGTGATGTGACCACAGCTTCCTTTTTTGAACTGCGTTCATCTGGTCTAATGACTTAATCTATCAGTAGTCCTGCCTTTGTAGAGGATTAGTGTGTCTCTACTCAGAATCTTTACAATTTGGTTCCACGCACTGATTTTCTCAGACTTAGTTTTAAAAAGTCGGCACATAGCAGTCAGCTGTTATAATACTCCAAATCCCAAACATGACTTCATATGTGCTATTCCTTTAGTAGCAAATAAAACCCATGAAAAAAGGCTAATGGGACAAGTCACATGAAAGGGGCTTACACAGGAGGGGTTCTGCTTTGCTAATAGACATGCTTGCTAATTATCTTTACTGAGTGTGAATCAGCAAATGTAAAAAAACCTTAAGTATATAAAACTCTTATTAATTTGGTGAAATGAAAGCAGAGTGATCACTGATTTTAAAGTAATTATTGTCAGACAGGCAGATTCATAGCTGGCGCAAGCTCTCGTACAAGCTTCCTGTGGATGAGCTGACCCTGGGACAAGGTTGTATGCAACCAAGGGGAACTCCTGCACTGTTGTCAACCTCTTTCTTCTGTCCCAACTCAGTGTGAGTTGTCTTCCCCAAACTATGTGTTTCCAGTTACAAGTGACAGGTAAAAATTCAGGAAACTTCCAGAATTATGCAAGAAACTGCATCTGACTGGAGACCTGGACCTGCATCTCCATGGTCCAGTTCCCCGTGCTGGAGTGATTTCTCATTATCTCTGTGTAGCTCTAGATCTGTCAAGACTATGTCACTGCAGTTTATATCAAACATGTCACAGTTTTGTAGCATCAGAGAGGCGTTCAGCCTGTCCTGAGTACTCGTGGGGAGCATCAGCAGAACAACAGTGGTCCACACATCCCTCAGTCCCTGAGGGTGGGCACACAGAGGATGCTGCTGGTGTCAGTAGCCATTAGCTACAGTGGGTCCTAGGGACCAGCCAGGACCCTCAGGGTCACCTTCAGGGCACTCAGTCTTCCTCCTCCCTGCTCTGTATTGCTGTAATACCCAGCTTGCCTGGCTGCAACTCTCTGAAAATATTTCTTCCTTCCACCATTGCCTTTTTCTAATGGGAACTCAAAAACATTGCTTTTGCACAAATGAAGATAAGTAATTGTCACCTTAAATAGGGTCAGGGGAAAGAGCAGATGTGTGAGAGCCAGTGTAATCACATCTAAGACACTGGAGATGAGTCACAGGAGAGGGATAGGAATGCACAGTAAGTGTAGAACCTGAAATCACTGGGTGAGGAAACATGCAGGGGAATGAAATTTAGTTCAGGACAAAGGTAACAGTAGGGATGTATCAGAAGACACAGCAGTGCTGAACAGTGAGTGTAGCTCAGGAAAGGTATTTTCGTGGCAGAATGGTTTAATTTATTGAGGAAACACATGTGAAAAAAAGATTTTGTGAGGGCTGAGAATGCACTGTGGAGAGCAAAATTAATATTTTAAACTAGAAATCTTGGAAAAATAAGGAATAAAAGAAGCAAGATATTTTTTCCCACTCCTTCCCATCACTGCACCACTGTCTCAAAATCACACAAGTTCTTCAGATCCATTCCTTTTACTACCTTGTCAGTGCACCTCCTTTTTTGGTTTTGTTTTGTTTTTTCCTTATTTTCCGCTCACATTATATGCAAGAGCAATTGAAAAGGCGGAAAGCTGCATGGAAGGAAGGAGAGTAGACACAGATATACAACTGTCTGAGTGAAGAAGATTGGTTGCTGAGGTTATTTGTCATTAAGGTTTGATAAGGTTGCAGTTTGGCCTGCAGGTAAGTGGGAAAGGTCCTGATGTCCATCCTCTGTCTGTGACACAGAGAAACTGAAGTCCTTTAAACAGTTGTTAAGACCAAGCTACCTTTTCCTGTGTGTGTAAATTTGTGTTTGTAAATTTGCTGTTTACAGATGCGTAGTGTAGGATAAAAGTGGAACAAGAGGAAAAATTGGGGTTTTTTTCCTTTCCCTTCTATTAGTTTCTCTGTTCCCCCTAATCCCTGGGGGTCATTAGCATGCCACATTAGAGGACTGACATGACACTATCATCAAAACAATTTCTGAGATAATTAGCTGAAGGTCACTGAATCCTTACAGAATATGCTGCATCCTTACAGACTGTACTGACACTGTACAGGCTACAGTGGTGCAGTCAGGCAGTGGTTTTTTCCCTCTGCCATGGCTTTAGCAAAAGGAAGGTTAGAAGACTTCTTTGATTACTGAGCAAATCCATTGGCACTTTCTTCCTAACTTAAAACACAGGCTCAAATGTCTGCTAATCCAGAAGTCTCTAATTTTAATTTGAGGTATCTGTTCTTAAATCTTACGTGCTTTTTCATTTGCTTCAGCCTCCACAAAATGAGCATTAGACTGGTCTTTAAAAGGATTACAGGGCAGACTTATGGAGCTTTTGGTGTTTATGCTTCTAACTGAAACAGAATAATTTCATTGTTTTTCACTTGCTTAATCACTTCATGTGGCAACCTTCCTTCCTTGCTCCCTAAATTGTTAACACAGACTGTAGAAACAGAGCTCTCATTGACATGGATCAGAAAGCCTCCTGGATAATTCTCCCACTTGTCTTGATATACTTGCAATGCTAGATTTTAAATTTAAGTTTTAATTTTTATTTTTTTTAAACAAGTGGTTTCTATTAGGATTGCGGTTTTTCCCACACAACATTGCCAGTACTCCAGATGAATTTTTTTCCCCACATTTTCTGGATATATATTTTTATTTATATCTGTGACGCTGCAGTCCTGGTGCTCAGGATTAATTGCAGAATCTGGCACACTGATAAGGGAATAAATACAATGTAGATTTAATAATACCATCTTCTTGGCTAAGGGCATTTCATAATGCACTTCACAGAGGCTACATACTGACAGAAATGCAGGCAGTTAAGGATGTCCAAGTTCTTCTGGGGAAGAAAAAGCAAGGCTTACCACTCTGGTCTCAATCCCACGATATATTAACTCTTAGTAATTTGAAACTATTTGCCCCAAATGCAGCACAAATAGGTGGCAGTACCATATAGGTGCTGGGTTTTTCCCTCTGAAAAATGAGCTGTTATAAGAACACATTATTTTTACCACATGAAATTATATGCAGATGTTGTATTAGACAGATGTGGTTTTCACTTAAAAACACTGTTTAATTATGAGGCTAAAAAGGTAGACTAAACTCTTATTTCATTCTCTTAATTCAGTTTTGTTACAGCAATTTTTTGTAACAAGAGAGATCCGCCTTACCCAGTGGGAAAGTAGATGTCCCAGTTTTAAAAAGCACTCCTTGTTCAACCTGTGTGATTTTCAGCATTTATTAGCTCTTTCTATCGTAGATTCTGAAAATGGATTGAAACAAAAGGGCACTATTTACACAATGAATGTGTAAAAGGATGTGTGTTTATGTGTTTTCCACCCCATAGCTCTTGCTTTGTGAAATTGCCACCTGTCAGATGGCTGACATGCTCAATGAGATGAAATTTGGCATCAGTGGGCCTCACAATTTTTTGATAGATGAAGTTATTTCCATTTCATTATCTGCTCGGAGCCAGGGCGATCCAGCTGAGTCATTCTTTGTGCACACAAATGAGGTGTTCTTGTGGGATCTCCTGGTAAACATACACTCTAATAAAATCATGTGCTCTTTGAGCACATTTCCAAGCTGAAAAACCCCTAGGAAGTGTGCATGCCCCTCTACCATTCCAGCATTGGAGTCTGTAGAGTAGGAGTGGCGTCAGTGCCTAGCACAGGGTACACTATCTTCCTGTCTGCTGCATTAGTGCAGTCTTGGCAGTGTCTGACTCAACAGTTCATAGCTCCAGAGAAATCTTCAGAGTATGAAGTCTGAGGAAATTTTGATTTATTGTAATATATTTAGGGTAAATATTTATGGTTGGACATTTTGGATGCCTCTTTTTACTCCATTAATCTCTTCTAAAACAAGCCTTTGGCCAATCTTTGCTTCAAAACTTCGGGGTTTCAAAGTCATCTTTGCCCAATTTGTAATGGAATAAATCTCTGAAAGGGGGACACCACTTTTCAAAGGGTGGTTTCACAGTTACTATTATTATGTTCTCACAGAGAAAGCTGTAAAGGAATCGCCTCAACTGTGAGTCGAATTCAGTCTTTTGAAGTAATTGTTAAATATGTTAAATATCCCCTGAGAAATGGGTATAAGATGTAGTTTCCTTTACCCATCTCCCCTTTCTGGCCCCAGTCACCCTAAGTGTGAGCATGAAATAACAATTATTAAGTCATTTAACATCATAATAGCCACTAGCTGATCACAGCTACTGTGACCTGCTTCTAGAGGCAGTCCTCAGCAGGAGATGAATGTCTTTATAAAATAGCTGACCATGAAGAGTTTCTGTAGATTCATTGCTAAACCCCACTAAGACATTAGGATTTGATGAAATGAAGCTGCCTCTAATGCTGCTGAGAGCCAGCTCTTACATCTCAGCATCAGTGTTTACAGCCAGTGTTGCCTTAGGAAATGCTCCATCAGCACTAAGCGTCCTACGCTTGGACTTTATTGTTTTCATCCTCTGTCACAGGCAGAGTTCAAAGGCATTGAGAATATAACCAGAAGAAGAGATGTAGCTCAAACATCATTCTGTACTCCATCACCTCTGCCCTTCTGGGTATCAGGATGATATAACAGGCACATCTTTGTTGCTGACATACCACATCCTGGTCAATTCATGTCAGTGTTGACTTCAAGAGCACGAGTGAAGTTTTCCTTTTTGGCCTCTTCCCTTATGCAGGCAGGAGGAGACCGAACTTAGGAGCAGAGTCACAGTATGGGCTTTTACCACCAGGATTCCTGGTAGACTTTGGTGGATGGACTCAGGTCAAGTTGGATCTTGTCACTCTTTGGTTTGCTGCCTGTCTTCAAGCTCATGTGTGGTTGTTGCAAGCTGGAAGCCTGCTGAAGGCTGAAGGAACCATCAGTGTTTGGGGAAGCAGTTTATGCTTTCCCTGGTTTCCTCAGGGGTGGCACAGAACTTACTGTGGGCTTCAATCATCTCAGTGCTTCTGCAGCCCCTCTGTAGATTGGTAGGTGCCTGGATGAGTTTATAGGTTTCTAGGGGGAAAGTATTAGAAGCCACTGGCAGAAGTGCTGTTCAAAACCTCTCCTCAGGAAGCAATCTCCAGCTGGAGACACCCACACCATCTTATTATCCAGCCTTCTCCCTTCCTGTGCTCTCTTGCCTTTTCTTAGTGCCCTATCTTTTCCTAATCTATCCATTTCTATCTTACCAAATCCTTGTCTTTTTCTTCCTCTCTTGTTTCAATTTGTCTTCTTCAATCTTCTTCCTTTATCTTTTATGTTTTCACAAGTCATGCAATAAAACCTCAGCGTCTCGTCCCCGAAACAGATGATCATTCATCCTCAGAGGCAAAAAAAAAATCACCAAAAACCCCCAAAACCCACACACATTTCTGCATATGAGTGACCTTGCTATCCTGACTTTTCACATGCTTTCACATTAACTAGAATTAAACCCAGGTTGTGCATTGTTGTGTCATGTTGGGAGTCCAGAGGTAACACTATGAGAACATTGCAACTAAGGAATTTCTGATTTCCCTCAACTTCTGCATGGCAGCCTACAGGCTGAATTTTTGTTTGTGTGCTGTGACCTGTAACGTCAGTTTTCTTGGTGTTTACTTACCACCTGCAAGATGAAACATGTTTTTATATATAAATTCCATACTGATATCACAATATTACTTCGTATAATGGGCTCGCTTGTCCTGTGATGAATCTGGTTTTGGTACCTGGTGTCATTTAATGCTGTGCAACTGACTTAAAATCTCTTCCTAAGGAAAACAGCCTGTCATAATCTGGCTTTAGTACTGTAGTATGAAATAGTTAAAAAAAATAGTTACAAAAAAAAAAGCAGTAACAGCAGGTAAAACAAATATTGAGGGGGAAATGGAAAGATGAGGAAAGACCAGGAAAGCAGGAACAATTAGTAGCAACACCTAAGATGGATAGGAGGTAGTGATGAGCTTGTAATGCTTAGTCTGTGTCAAACACAAATCCTGTACAGGCAACCAGGTGTTCCCTCATCCACTGCAGGAAGCAGTTACTGAAACTCGTTAGGAAATGACAATGACTTATAGCAGCATCTGTAGGAGCAGAACAAAGAAAGGCTTTTGGCATCCGAACCTAGAGCGCAAAAGAACATCAGTAAATATTGTGCCTGTAGCATGGGCCAGGAAACAAATGCGCCCACATCCCCTCGGCAGACTGATAAACCACTCACCCTACTCCTGCCTTAGTGGCAGTGCCAGTGCCTGCACACTCAGTGCAGGCAGGAGTGCCAAGAGCCACATCATTCTGCGATCTGCCGATGCCAGCTCCTGAGCGTAAGCAATGTGGAGATGCAGCCTTGGAAAAAGAGCTACTTGGCTTGTTAGCCTGTGTAAAATGATGTATATGGAAAATTTTGGCAGGTATGGATTTGGGTTTGACTTCTTTTGTGCTACATGCAGTTTACATAGGTCTCAATCAAGTAGGATTTTTGTGACTTCCGTGATAACGCAGATTAGGGAGCTGCCTCCATTCTTTCCATTCTGGCCTTATAAATGGAGAAGTGCATTTTCTGAGGACAATGTGAGAGCAGAGAGTGGTGCACATTTGTGGACACAGAGAGAGAAAGCAAAAGGGTGTTCTTTCTGGTTTATAGCAAAGGAGGTTATGGCAGATGAAAAAGATTGTAATAAAATTTTGACCTTTTTGACTTACTTTTTAATTGACTTCTGAGGCAGTGCTAAACACATTCTGAACTGGCTCACCTCAGAGACCAAATAGTCATTTTCTTTTGTGGACAGAAAAGATTCAGGATTTAAGCCTGTCAAAGATCTGCAAAAAATGGACGAGTTTGCACGAGAAGAGGAAACCTGTTTTGTGCTAGTAGTTAAGTTCATAGAACAACATAATAGTGTAATAGATCTGCTGATGTCTTTTGTATTAGATCCATATATCTGTGAGGGGTTTTATAGGCTTTTATAATCAGAAGCTGTTGGGCACTTTTTATTTTATTTTTTTTTCAGCAGTCTAATTTAGGTCTATCAGAGGAGATTTGTCTGGGTTTTTTTATTCCTGATAATAGATTCAGCTTCCATGTGCATCGTGTTTGTGTTATGTTTATAACCATCTGATTTTATTTCCTAGTAATAAAAAGGGAACACATTAGTTTAATACTACTGATAGCAATTTTCAGCTGTGCTAGGCACAGAGGGTGACTAGAAACACTTGATGTTCGCAGCTGGTTTTCACAGGTATATAAAATACTTCAAAAACTTAGGATTTAATAATGCAAAACATGTTCTTAACTTACTTGGCCCTTTTTTTTTTTCTGTAAACAAAGCCCGCACACCATTTTAAAAGTAGTTATTCCTTTAAAGATGGGAGACTGCTAATGAAAACACAAATTAAAAAACCCCAATTTTTAATGCCAAACCCCAGTGTTTCTTAAATGGAAACATGACAGTTCCTTCTGAGTTGGAGTTTCCTGTCTGTTGCAGCACGCAGTGCCTCCTCCTGCATGCAAATTTCTTCTTCTGGTCACATTCACAAATGTATCTAATCCCAGGAGCCCCACTCAGGTCCTGCTCTCCTGTGGTTCCATGGTGATATTTTAACAGTGAGCAAACTTCTGTCACAGTGAGGTGTTCCAGCACTCCTAGTGTTGCAGAATTTCACAGATGCAGCATCAGAAATGCTCAAGGTTACTATTTTTCCTCTTTGTGTCCTCTGTAATGCAGAAATGTAATGTAGTTGTTTTCCTTGCTGCCCATCTTGTTCTTGTGTTATGTCTATCTATTGCTCCAATAAAGCTCATCATCCTAATGGCCAGCAATAAATTATCTCTTTCAGAGACTATCTGATTTCGATATCTGCAGGGTTTAGCAAGTGATTTCATAAAATATGAATAATCTTCTACCAAAATAAATTGTTTTAATCTTGGGGTCAATTAAAAACTCACAGCTGTAGGTGATCCTTGATTTTAATCTCATTTGAGGATAGATTTTCTGTTAGAAAACCCAAAGCAAGCAAACAAACAAAAGAAAAACAAAGATAAGGCCAGCTTCTGTATTCTGAGCTTAAATATGTATAGCTCTATTCTTGTTTAGTGCATGTATTTCAGTCCTGTTCTCTCACATCTTCAGGAATTTCTCTCATTAGTAATGGAACTCCAGATTTTTCCTGCTGTCAAACCTTATCCAGTATTGCTTATGAAAGAAGATCTGGCTGGTTTTACATTCCATACAAACATCTGGAGTAATGCTATGCATGATATGATATAAAAAGCATGATATGATATAAAAAGCAAAATACACACTGCCTGTGTAGTTAACACTGAAGTTACCCTATTATGTCAGGATTACTTAGGCTTTGCTACGTTATTTTATTCCATGAGGTTAAAAAACAAATCTTTCAGGAATGAAAAAAGAAATATTTACTGTTGGGGTGGAATGCACCCCATTTTTTTTTTCTATGCCCTTCAGGTCTTATATTTTTCTATTACTTCTTGTGGACATTTATGGTGCTTTGCCATCCCTTGGAGTAGAGATTTATTATTTCAAACCCTAGAAAATGCCTCTGTTTTCTTCTTACACTGATGGCAGAAGTGGTACCTTGTGTAAAAAGCATAAGGTAATCAGCATCTAATGAAACTAGTTTCTATTCCCACTTCACTTACTCTTGAAATAAAAGTGTTCTTCATCTTTCTTTCCAATAGTAATTAGGTCAGAAGGAGAGTTAGAAGGGAAATCCTTGTATTGTCCACTTATATAATGGTATCAGCCTAGTTTTTGCATCATTTCTCCAGATATATATAATTTATAGAATTCTTGGATGAAAATGAACTTATTCCCCACTTGTGAATGCATTCCACAAAATCCTATTTTCCAGTACCTAAGAATAGGTTCTATAGCAGTACTAAAGCCCTTTTCTGTATTTGTAGGTAGAACATAGCCCTCTAAATGCTGGTAGAGCATTGCATTGCATATAAATTACTTTCCTTTATTGTAAAACAAGTTTGTTTTCAGTGTACTCATTTAAGAATTGCTGCCTCTCATCCAAAGAGCTGTGTTTGGTTCACAACAAGGGAGCTGCTTGTGATTAGGCATTTAAAGTACTACCATGTATTTTTTCATTTTAAGTATCCATTTGGTGTCCCCCCTCTTTCCCTCCCCCTGACCTTTTTTGCCCCTGAACTTCCTTCATTTCTAGAGTATGGAATTCTTTTGCTATACTGCTGCCTTGACATTTTTTCTTGTAATATAAAGCTACTGATACGTTTAATATTTAATGTCTCCCAGAAGGTAGATGTTGAAATATCTTCCTAGTACTATTCTAGTTCTAGTCTCAGATTTAGAGGGAAGATTTAGTCTTGGATTTAGAGGGTGCCATGCTTATTACTATTGTTATAGCAGACCTGCTTGTTATCTTTTATTTGAGGTCAGACTAACAGTTGGATCAAAAGGCCTTCTTTTCCTAAAGAATTTATTTGACCAGCCATAGCTGACAAAAGAGCTGAAGAGCTCTTCCTGACTGAAGAGCTTAAGTTTTGCCTTGGTTTAATCTCTCCTTTTTCTGTCTGCAATTAAGAAAATGTCTTCTTTTTATGACTGCCACTAAGTTCTCCCACCAAGGACTTCCCTCATTGCCCCATACCTCCACTAGTTTTGCCTCTTGCATTTTTCACAGCTTTCCCAAGAGACTAGAAAATGAAGAAGGTTTGTACCTATGTGTCAATGTCACTGCTTCTTGCCACCCCCTCTGGTACTTGCAGGGCTTCCCTTCTGCTCACTCAATTCCACTGCTTTCCAAAACCATCCTGAATCATCTTGGCAAGAGCAAGTTTCTTCTAAGAATGTTTCAGATGACCTCAGAATAGTTTGTTGTGCAGTGGAGTGGTTCAAAACAGACAAACAAGTGTTCCTTATCCTTCTGATTTGGAGGGAAAGTTTACTTCTGGTCCCAGATGGAACAGCTTAATTCTGGGAGCGGGGCTTAGAAAACAGACTCTACCAATGAGATGCCAAAGAATTTAGTATCACTAGGAATAGGTCTGTCCACCTTGTCATTACCTATCATCACCTCTTCTCTAATGTCATACTGTAGAAGGACACTGGCAGGTTACCATTGGATTCTCCCAATATCCCAAATACAGTGGAACACTCAGAAATTGACTGACCACTTTACAGAAACCAGCCCATATCTTTTGTTTTATTACATATTTTTTAAATTATCAATTCCTTTGCTAAACTGAGCAACAAATACAACCCAGCATTAGGAGGGGTTGGCAACCGCTTACCAAAGTGCAGACACTTTAATGAACTGACAAAAAAAGCAGGTTGTAGGGTAGAAATCGATATTTTGCACTCAAACTAAATGACCTGAGAGGCAGAAGAAACAAGTAAGTGATGACTTTTTGGCATTTGAAATCCTTAATTAGGCATATACTAACACTTAGGAGGTGGTTCCTCTCTATGGGATGTGAGGCACCTCAACCTATTAACTCTGTAAATGAATGTTTAAAGGACACTAAAGGAGCTTTGCTAGTGTTTTCTTTCAACTGTTACCCAAATGAGCAAAGCAGGTTGAAGAATGTGTGAAGTGATTAATTACACTAATTAAAAACACTTTATTTACACTTACTCTATAATTTATCATTACTACTTTTGTCATTTGATCGAAGGTGAGTGAAGTGTTGTTTATAATTGGTATGGGAGCTAATTAAATGGTCGTTCAAGCACGTTTTGGTCTATTTCCTTTGTCAATTAGAACTGGCATCGTAATAGATGACTGACCAAATGGAGATGTATAGCACAATAGTAGTGCTACATTTTACTACTTACTTGGAGAAGCAAATGTGCCCTGGGAAGCCAGCTGACTTTATATCTCAAGGAGAGGAAAAAACACTTCTCCTTTCACTTGCCTGGTGTTTTTGTTTGTAACTTCATATGAAAACCTCAAGTAACAAACATGCAATTACCTCATGGAGGGTGACTAGGTAGATGTTTGTGTTGTAATTATTTTAGCCAAATCAGAGATAATTATTGCGTCGATTTGGAATACTGAATTAATCATACCCTTTTCCTGTAATAATATAGCACTGTATGTAACTTGTCATTATCTGGTATTTATTTTATAATGGAACAACTACCATAAAATGTATTATCGAATACTTGTTCCACAATAAATTCTGCTCTGTAGTGTAATACATTAATCTTGTTTCATAATTCAGCCTTTTTGTTTGTTTGTTTGTTTGTTTTGAAGATTGACCATACTATTGCTATAGTGTTATCTTGAATTGTTAGACACTGTGTAGCTAAAATGTTTGACATATTCCCTAAGATACTGTGGTCTGAGGATTAGGAAATGGGAGCAACTTTTCAGATGTTTGACAGGCAGACACTAGGGATAGTTTGTCACTGATATCCCCAAGAGAGCAATTTTCTATTGTTTCTTTTTAAGAGTTCCTCCTGTACGAGAAATTCACATTCATCTGGCTACTTAGCTTTGTGATACAGCAATATGTTACAATATGAGACAGAAAAACACAAGGATCTCTGAGTATGTAAAGGAGTTAATCCACACTCCTGCGACCTTGACTTGCTTTCCTGTAGTTAAAAATATGTTTCACAAATACTGATTGTACTTAAATCTTATCAGAGTTTTCCTTGGTAAACTGTCCTTAAGAACAAAGGGGTCCAGCAAGGGTGGACATACTTTAAGAAGAAAATATTAATGGTGCAGGAGCGGATTGTCCCTATATGAGTCCCAAAAGATGAGTGGGTGAGGAGGAAGACCAGCCTGGCTGAAGGGGGTGGTTTTGCTGACTCTTGGGGAAAAAGGAGAGTTTATGTCCTTTGGAAGAAGGGGTAGAAAACTCAGGAAGAGTACAAGGACGTCATTTGGTCATGTAGAGAGAAAATGAGAAAAGCGAAAGCTCGGCTACAACTCAATCTGTCAACTGCTGTGAAAGATAATAAAAAGTGTTTTTATAAATACATTAACAACAAAAGGAGGGCCAAGGAAAATCTCCATCCATTATTGGATTTGGGTGGGAGGGGGAACGTTGTCACCAAGGATACGGAAAAGGCTGAGGTATTTAATGCCTTCTTTGCCTCAGTCTTTGTCAGAAAGACCAGTTATCCCCAGGGCAGCCAGCCCCCTGAGCTGGTAGACAGGCATGGGGAGAATAACCCCCTCTGCAATGCAGGAGGAAGTTGTGAGTGACCTGTTGTGCCATTTAGACACTCACAGGTGTATGGGGCAGGATGGGATTCCCCAGAGGCTGCTAAGGAATCTGGCAGAAGGGCTCACCAAGCCACTCTCCATCATTTATCATCAGTTACCATGATGATTGACTGGGAAGGTTGCAGAAAACAGGAGGTTGGCAGATGTGGTGCCTGTCTACAGGAAGTGTGGGAAGGAGGAACCTAAAGGGTGTCAGCCCAACTTTGGTGTTGGGGAAGGGTATGGAACACATAATCCTGAGTGTGATTACATGGCACATACAGGACAACCAGGGGATGGGGCCCAGCCAGCACAGGTTTAGGAAAGGCAGGTCCTGATTGACCAACCTGATCTCCTTCTATGACCAGGTGACCTGCCTAGAGGATGAGGGAAAGACTGTGGATGTAATCTACCTCGACTTCATTAAAACTTTTGATACTGTCTCCCATGGCACACTCCTGGAAAAACTGGCAGCCCATGGCTTGGACAGGTGGCCTCTTCCCTGGATTAAAAACTGGATGGATGTCTGGACCCAAAAAGTGGCGGTGAATGTTGCGGTATCCCATTGGTGGCCTGTCAGTAGTGCCCAGGATTGGAGGCATCCTATTTAATATCTTTATCAACAGTCTAGACAAGGGGATGGAGTGCACCCTCAGCAAATTCATGGCTGACAATACATTGGGCAGGAGTGTTAATCTGCCGGAGGGTAAGCAGGCTCGGCAGAGGGATCTGGACAGGCTGGGTGGATGGGCCAAGGCCAGTTGTAAGAGGCTCAAAAGGCCAAGTGCTGGGTGCTGCACCTGGATCACAACAGCCCCAGGCAGCTCTGCAGGCTGGGGACAGAGTGGCTGGAAGGCAGCCCAGTGGAAAAGAACCTGGAAGTGCTGGTTGACAGCCAACTGAACAAGATCCAGGAGTGTGCCCAGGTGGCCAAGAAGGCCAGTGGCATCCTTGCTTGTACCAGCAATAGTGTGGCCAGCAGGACCAGGGCAGATTGTCCCCCTGTGCTCAGCACTGGTGAGGTCACACCCCGAATCTTGTGTCCAGTTCTGTGCCCCTTAATTCAGGGAGGACATTGAGGCGCTGGAGCCTGTCCAGAGGAGGGCAATGGAGCTGGGGAAGGATCTGGAGCACAGGCCCCATGAGGAGCATCTGAAAGGAGCTGGGGTTGTTTAGTCTGCAGAAAGGGAGGCTCAGGGGAGACCTTATTGCTCTCTGCAACTGCCTGAAAGGAGGGAGCAGCCAGGTGAGGCTCGGCCTCTTCTCCCAAGCAGCCAGCAACAGGACAAGAGGAAATGGCCTCAAGCAGCACCAGGTGAGGTTCAGGTTGGATATCAGGAAGAGTAAGCATTGGAAGAAGCTACCCATGGAGGTGGTGGAGTCACCATCCTTGGAAGTGTTCAAGCAACAAATAGAAGTGGCACATAGTGCCATGATCTAGTTGACAGAGTGGTGTTCAGTCAGAGGTTGGACTTGATGATCCTGGAGGTCTTTCTCAACCTTAGCAATTCTGCGATTCCAGCAAGTGTTTGTTTTTAAAACCTCACCTGTGATCTGGTATGACAAATAGCAGAATTTAATAGGATGTGCTTCCTTTCCCCCCATCTCTAATCAGCATCAGTGTACTGAACCAGTCTCTCAGCACTTACAAAACAGCTTAACTTCTGACACCAGCAAGCTGCTTAGCACCCAAGTTCCTACTGTCTTTCTTATGTGAGAGACTCTTTTGCCTATGACCAGCATGGGCTATGATTCAGATGAGCTGTGCTACTTGTGTGGTCACTAGACAAGTCCTTACCCTCAGAAGGAAGGGAAGAAAACATTTGATGACTCACCAGCTCTGGTTCCCAACCAAGATTCCTGTCTTTTCAACTACCGTTGATGCTGATACCTATTTTTGTAATCTTTCACTGAAGCCTCAGTCAGCATTAATGACTGATCATTGAATCAAAATTCAGTACTGTGTTGATGCACTTTGGTCTTTTTTGGTTATGGTTTGGTTAGGGTTTTTTAGCTAGAATAGTATATGCAGGTACTGAGAAATATCCTAATATTTTACTCATCTGCCATGTAAAATACTTCTGCTTGCAAGCACTTGCTATTCAAGAACAATTTATTAAAAAATGTACTTTCAAATGAAATTTTCAGGTTGTGATTTTTTTTCTTGGTTGGTTTGGTTGTTTTTTATCTTGAATGATGTAAGAAGGAAGAAGAGATGGTCTAAAGAGAACAGAAAGGAGAGACAAAATACTTTATTTCCAAAGATAATATTGCTCTTGAAAATAAAAAAGACAAATGTTTTCATTTTTTTCCTAATTTTTGACCCAGCCATGAATGGTAATAGTAGCTTGGATTCTTTGTGTCACTTTGTTTCCCGTAATCAACTGTCACTGTGATGTCCTTGAATTAATAACAGTCTCATCATTTAAGACCACTCACTTCCTTAGTTTGGTTTTTAAATAGCTGCCCTGCCCCTTATTTTACAGCATTGCGTGTTGTATGTTCAGAAGGAAAAGCAGTGGTCCCTGAAGGAATCCTGCCAGTGCAGAACTCTGTCCCTCCCAGGCCAGGGCGCTCAGCACAGCCACAGCCCTGCCAGGGGGCTCACCCTGCAACCCTGGCAGAAGCAGGTGGATGATGTGGAAGCTCTCCTCAATATTCTTTCACAAGGAAAAGAATTATTTTATGTGGTGGTGAAAAACATTAGGGAGAACAGGTATTTATATCTTCCCCATATCAACCCTCAAATAGAAACAAAACATACTACAAACTTTTTAAAGCGATGCTACAGATCATCGATATCTGCTATGCTAAATCTTATGAAGCCCAAAGTGTTTGTTTTAAATTGAACAATTGCAGTAATTACGTCTCATTAAGGGAACAACTAAGACTGAATTGTGCTAGCAGTTAACTAGTGATTTCCAGTGCCTAGCTGAAAATAGAGAATTTCCAGCTGCCTTAACACATCTAAAAGCAAATGAAAAATAGTTGGATGAATGCTTTCTTACACCAACACAACACCACAAGAGTTTAAATTTTAGCCTGGAAGAAATGGTAGATCGTCAAGAGCCCACCAGCGTAGAGAAGGACACAAACAAACTTCTCTTCTGAGTGAGCTGTAGGCTCTTCAGAAGGTTTGGTTTTACCTTCAGATTGAAATCTCAAGAATGTTAATGAGAAAAGCAATCCATCTTTTCCGTATCAGACAAGGCAGGACTGCTTGTAGTCCCTAAGTCCTGAAAAAGGAACTCGTGGTTTTTTCATGGTCACTTTGATTGATCTCAGATGTATCTTCTAGTTTGTATGCTTGGTTTAGATTTTGTTATTTACTGGTGAGCAGCCACTATTCTAAATTTGCTTGGGCTTATTTAAAATTGTAGGCTTATTTAAAATATCTATCTGGCTGTCTCTCTAAAATTAATTTGTAATTATTGAAATCTATGTATGTTTTAATTGTTCATTACTGCTTGTTAAGGAAAAAATAAAACCTACTAAATAAAACCAGTATTTTAATGAACTTTAAACTATGTGTGCCAAACTTTTAAAGTTTTTTTCAAAGGGTTGGATAAGTTTCTTTAAGTGCATGGAAGTGTTTAAACTAAATGGTGCAGGGAACCCATGTATGTGTTTCTAGCTGGCGATGTAAATCCCCTAGTGAGCCACAGTAATATGAAAGCAGCACTTGAAAGCCAGATGCAATGAAAATTTAAACATACTGCATTCATAGCATGTGATAGTTTAATCATTATTTAAGCTTTAGAAATGTCACAGCATAATTACTTTCAGAATGAGTACAAATACTTTCATGCACAGAAGTTGCTTTCTTGCTGCAACTTTTGCTTCTCATGGGAAAGTTATGCTTTTGTGAAATTTCTGAACTTGATCTTGTTCATCACTTGATCACAGACAAATTCTCAGTGAAAATTCAAAATCCAAAAGATTGAAATGAACCCTACAGACCTTTTTAAAACTAAGTATGTGTTTTCCTTATGTTCTAAAAAAAATCTGTGCAAGTATTTATTTCATTAAAGAAGAAATTTTGCAACAAAACCAGTTAAATGGAAAATGCTAAATAAACCCTATTTGCAGGGCCAGGGAATGGAAAGTACCAAAGGCTGGATTTATAAGCACCCATAGAGGATTAAATTCAGCTCTCCAGTGGATGTGATACATTTTTCTAGGCTCACAGCATACATGGAGTCCTGCCTCCTTCTATACTTGTAAGGAAAACACAGGGACCAGAACTTAAATTCTAAATTTATCCTGTATCTCGAATGTTCTGATTAATGCAGTTGATTTTGCAGTATAAATTGTGTTGATATGTAAGATAGTGTCAAAATTCCAGTCTCCATTTAGATGCAAACAGTTCTTTTTTACATAACCTACTACGATTTGTTTATAATAAGAACGGTTCAGGTTGGATTTTGGAAAATAGCAGTTATAATGGTGCTGCCATTTCTGAGAAATAGGCTAGAGGAAAAAATACTCTCCATGTAATTCGGGGGTGGGGTTGTTTGCACATTTCTAAGTGGAAATCTTTTTGGAACAGCTTTACATCCTCATAGCAAAGACTTAAAGGTCATAAAAACTGCCTTTGTATCAGGAATGTACTGGAAGTTATTTCTGGTAAATTCATTGGAAATTTTTCATTGTGAGTCTGTTCAAAACTGAACTTATTACATGTTCTACAGGAGCAAAATCATTGTAATCATTCCACATCTCTTAAGGTTTGTGTCACCTTCTGTGCTCTTGTGAGCTTGTTAGTGCTAACCAGAAGATGAACCTGTCATCCCTGTAGAGCCCCTGAGAGTGCTATAGATGGTAGCTGGTGGTTTGAAGGTGACCCATGCAATGGCCAAGGTATAACCCTTTTCCCTTCTCTTGTGATTCACATCCTAGGCCCAGACACTAAAAGAGACTAAAATCAGTAAAGACAGAGAAAGGATTAAGTGTGTATTCTTTAACGCAGCTCTTCATGTATCATAGAATCACAGAATGGTTTGGGTTAGAAAGGACCTTTAAGATCACATAGTTCCAACCCCCCAGATGGGGATAGGGGAACATCTTCAACTAGACCAAGTTGTTTAGGGCTCCATCCCACCTGGCCTTAAAAACCTCCAGGGATCGGTTATCCACAGCTTCTTTGGACAACCTGTGCTATCGCCTCACCACCACAGGGAAGAATTTCTTCCTAATAGCTAATCTAAAGCTTCTCTGTCAATATGAACCCATTGTGCTGTCACTACATGCCCTTATAAAAAGTCTCTCTCCATCTTTCTTGTAGGTTCCCTTCAGGTACTGGAAGGCCACAATTAGGTCACCCTAAAGCCTTTACTTCTCCAGACTGAACAATTCCAATTCTCTTAGCCTTTCCTCATAGGAGAGGTGCTCCATCTAACTTGGTGGCCCTCCTCTGGACTTGCTCCAACAGATGTTTTTCTGTGCTGTGGCCCCACAGCTGGATACAGCACTGCAGGTGGGGTCTCACCAGAGCAGAGCAGAGGGGCAGAATCCCCCCCCTCACCCTGCTGCCCACCCTGCTTTGGATGCAGCCCAGGACATGTTTGGCTCTCTGGGCTGGGAGTGCACATGGCTGGGTCATGTCCAGCCTCTCATCCATCAGCACCAACTCCTTCTCAGCAGGGCTGCTCTGGATCTGTTCATCCCCAGCCTGGGTTGGTACCAGGAGTTGCCCAGACCCAGGTGCAGCACCTTGCACTTGGTCTTGTTGAACCTCATGAGATTCCCATGCACCCACTTCTCAAGTTTGTCCAGGTCCCTCTGGATGGCATCCTGTCCTTCAGGTGCGTCAAGTGCACCACTGGGCTTGGTGTCGTCTCCAAATCTGCTGCGGGTGTCTGATATATGGTCTCAGGGTAAAAACTGGGAAACTTGCTATGTGCATATGGTAAACTAAATCACTTGTACGTGAACCTAATGAACATTAGAACATGATTTAGTTTCACAGAACTACTAAATAACTGTAGAAAGTGCCAGTGTTCATGGTCCTGACATGCCCTTCAGTCTGGCAGCCCAAGTTTAGGCTCACTGCCTGTACTTGGCTCTCCTGCTGTGCAACACTGTGGTAGGGAAGATAAGATAGCTGACAAAACAGTCCTCAAAGATTCGCTGAGATCAGGGTGTGTCCTGCATGATGAGAAGGGCAATTAATATTTTAAAAGCTGCCATCCATCCCTGCAGGCACCAAAGTATTACATCACCGTGTGTACAGGACAGTGGCAATAATCAATAGATCTAATGTGCTGGGGGCTCAGGGTAGCAAGATAGCATTTCCCAGGCAGAACAACTGGGTATAATTAAGTGAAATAAAAAAGGTTTATCCTTAGGGGGAAAAAACCCACATCAAGTATTCTGAGTTGAAAAGCAAGAGTTCTTTATCAAATAGTGTGATTGGATATGTTTAGGCATAGAATTTCTTCGCCAGTCAAAGCCATACATTTCTTGCAAACAAAGCAATGTGGTCTGTTGCTTGAACATAATGACTGAGTGGTAAAGAAACAAAGTAATGTATGTATTTTTATTACTGAAAAGTCAAATTCTGAAAATCTGAAGCCAGATACATATGATAATTTCAAGGCTCCCAGATAATACAGATATGCTCTTTCACGGAGACTTTCTGACTGCTCACAAATCTTGTCTCCACAGGGCCCAGCCTCCTCTCCCAGAGTGCACTCCAGCTCAATTCCAAACCTGAAGGATCCTTCCAGTACTCAGCCAGCTACCACAGCAACCAGACCCTCGCCCTGGGTGAAACAGCGTCCGCCCAGCTCCCATCCCGCAGCAGTCAGGCCAGAGGTGCCATCCAGAGCTACAGCCAGGTATGTGTCCTAAGCAATCGTGGTCTCTCACACCTGAAACTGTGTGGGGTTGTTCCCAGGAAAGAGCTGTTCGGTGCTTGCCCACACCTGAACTTTAGCATTTACTTTCTGTCTCATTCAACACACCTGCAGCAGGGTGGAGTTACCATCTTGATTTTTTGTAAATCTCTGGTGGGTTGAGTTGCATAGTAATAAGGTAATCCTGATTAAAAAGGATATCTGCATGCCAGATTTACTTACTTACTTGCATATATATTTTGGTGTCAGCATGTTCTAGCATTTAATTTTCAAAGCAAATTTCTGTGACTCTGCTGGTTAGGAGTCCACCCTAAGGTCTAGGACCTGCCAGCATTGGTCTGAGAACATTACTGAAAGCAGTAAGTGCCAGGAAACAAAAACAAAGCCAGGCCGACACCAGATGTGAAACCTGCTTGGGATACCATGCATCACGTGGTGCTATGGCCTAATCTCAATGTAAGAAACATTTTTTTCACCACATATTGTAGGACAAGCAGTTTGTCAGTCAGTCACCTCTACTTTTGAAACATTTTGAAAGATTGTCTCAGATACTCATGAAAACTTTGTAAATCCCTCTACCTGTCTAAACCATCTCTCCTGGCTCTGAAAAGTAACCTTCTCACCTTCTGTGCTTTTCACTGTGATATCAAAGCCTCTCAGTAGAAAGTTAAGCTTCAGTTTAGACAAAAATTTCAAGAAACATTCATGCCTCTGTACATAAACGAAGTCTGACTAGGTTGCGTTGGTCAACACAGGTTATTTTCTCTGTTTTGATGCTAACCATCCCAGCAAAGCAGACCATCTCAGTGTGACATCAGGACATTTTGCAGTTCAGGATTCTGTAGAAGAGAGTAGTTACTTAAATTTCAAAGCCTTAAATTGCTAAGAGATTTCAAGTATTATACTCATTGCACAGTTTGTAGGATACTGAGAGACATACAATATTCTATTCTCTCAATTTGCTCAGAAAAGCTCCCTATCCTCTAAGACTGAAAAATGAAATAAAGCCCAGTTAAATTAAATTTCAAATTGGATAGGTAATTTTTTTATAGAATCTTTTACATTGAAAAAGACCTCTGAGAACAGAGTCCCAGCATTAACCCAGTATGCCATCAGTATGCCATGTAGAATCCAGCACTTGGCCTTTTGAACCTCTTACAACTGGCCTTGGCCCATCTACCCAGCCTGTCCAGATCCCTCTGCAGAGCCTGCCTACCCTCCAGCAGATTAACACTCCTGCCCAATGAATTTGCTGAGGGTGCACTCCATCCCCTTGTCCAGATTGTTGATAAAGATATTAAGTAGGACTGGCTCCAGTCCTGGGGGCTCTACTCACAGACCACCAACTGGATGCAGCACCTTTCACCACCACTCTCTAGGCAGAGTCATCCAGGCAGCTTTTTACCTAGTGAAGAATGCACCCAACCATACCATCAACTGCAAGTTTCTCTCAGGGAAAATACTGTCATCTGGAGCTGTGCGTTTTGAAAACCATCATACCCTGGGGGTTGGCCTGGAAGACTGTGATGGAGTCTTCAAGGAGGCTGGAAAAAGTAAGATGATGAAAAGGGAGCAGGTTATGAGGGCAACAGAAAAAAAACAAAGTAGAAGTGAGACGGGAAGGAGAAATAATCTGGTTTTAAAAAAAGGCAGGAAGGAAAATTGTGCAATTATGTAGAGGTTAGAAATAGATATTTCCTTAATGTATATTTTCTTTTACTCATTGATAGAAAAGGATGAATTTATGGAGGGTGAAAAAATATTTAGATTTTTTTCATTGAAATTATACTGAGCAGACATTGCTTAGAACTGAGAAGCTCCCATGAACCATCTACTTCAGAGAGAACTGGTTTTCCTAAGAAAGGTAATTAGTAAGTTAGTAAGGCAACATTTCCTATCCTTTGTTTTTCTTGGTATTAGAGGATAGAAAATAGATTTTCTTTTTTCTTTCCTCCACATTGTAGGGTAGATATTCCTGCAGGAAAATAATTGAGGATTTAATAATTTTTCACACCATGATCCTGCAAAGGATGCTTGACAACTTCAGATGAATTAAAACATATTTTGAAAATAATAACAAACTGCCACATAAACTACGAGTTAATACCATAACAATATATAAAAGAAGTTTTAAAAGAGGTAAACAGGAAGAGGAAAATTCAAAAGTCAAAACTAAAAAATGCTAAATATGACCATTGCTGATCCCACAATTATGGGGAAAGAAAAGTCAATCCTAAGAATTGTTTTGCTATACCTGTTATAATTAAAATAAGCCTCAGGAGCTGAAGCTTCTCAGATTGTGATAATTTCCTTTGATATTTGTGTGCAAGGAATATAGCTGTCTCTCAACATGAATGATAGTCCAAATGCCTGCAAAAAAAATGTAAATAGTCCCAAGGCCAGCTGTGACAGCAAGAACAATTTGTGAAAATGCAATTGTATAAAAAAGAGAAACTAATTAGTCTTGGGACTTCCTGTATAGTGCTGCAAAGTGCAATCTAACATTTTTGTCAATTTGGTGGAGTTCATTATAGATCATAGAGTTTTTCCAGTGCTTTGACTACTTTAGAACACAAAACTTTTATCTTCTAAATATTAGTGGGATAGGATTTCTTAGCAAAAACTGCTCTTTTGGCAGGGAATTACTCTGCTTCCCCACTGAAAACAGCTTTTCAAACCCAGTGTCCAGATGCTGATATGTCTTCTATTAATTGCTGAAGTTTATTTGTGAAGAGGCTGTAGTGGCTTCTAATTAAAAAAAAAAAAACAACAAAACATAAAAACAAAACCAAACAGATTTTGGAGATGATTTGCTCAAAAATGAGTCTTCTCTTTGGACAATGTAATTCATGAACAACCAGGTTTACTGCAGTGTTGAGAATGGTCATCTTATGTTGCAGAGATATCACAGGAGTATAAAGCATAGCACATACTAATTACAAAGAGTGGTTTCCCACATGCTCTGCCATGTGTTTGCAAGGGGACAGGAAATGAAGTTTACCTTTTGGATGAGGACTTGTTTAGTTGGTAATGCTGCAGTCTTTTCAGAGGCTGTGGCAGCAACACAGGTAAATTGCTGCTGAATATTACCCTGTGCATCTGATGCCTCTGCACTGAAAGCTGGCACGGAATTGGAAAACCCTAAAAATCAAAAAGTAGATGGAAAATAAAGATGATTGAAAAGTATTGAAAAACCATTTAGCAGTTAGTATTCTAACTTGTCTCCTTTTTCCTATAAACAAGTCATAAGTTTGTCATTCATCAGACCACCACACCTCACTAGCAGATGAGTGCTAGAATTGGTTAAGTTGTCAGGCAGAAACTGTATACTGGCCACAAGATAATTCAGACAAAAGCTTAAATAAGGATTTCACTTCTGGTAGAGTATGGCTGATGATGATGTGTTTAAAACCAGGTTTCAAATATGAACATAAGAATTTTTCTCGCTTAAAGGAAACAAGATGAAATCTTAAGACAGATTACTCTTATTACAGCACTCAGAGAACAATTCACTAGTGGAGCTTACGTCAATGGAGATCTGCAATGTTGCTTTGATCCTACAGTAGGTAACAATTGTAGCTTTCATTGCTGCTTTAAAACCAGAGATGGACCATCTCTGGACCCTCTGAAAAGATCTCACACAATGCTCTTTGTGGATATAGAAGATTACAAATACCTTCCTTCATCTATATGTGTGACCTTTGAGATTAGGGTCAGGCAGACTGACAGATTTTCCTAATAGTATTGGAATTCTGAAATGGAACAATGGAACACAATCAGAAGAAAGAGATGATTGGAATAGGCCACATTTGAGGGATCCAGAGGTATAGTCTGGCATCTGTTATTGTATAAGAGCATTCAAACATAGGTCAAATAGCATCTTCCTAGTCAAGTCAGGAACCTAAAAATGACATTAAAGCAGTCCTGCAGAAGAAAGGCCCCTCTGCAGGTCCAGACCAAAGACTGAAGTGTGCATCCCAAGACAAGAGAATGTTAAGCAATTTCCGTGCCCTCTTCGGCTCTTTTTAAGAGTTTTCATAGAGGCATCAGACCACAGCAGAATGATACCTTGAGTGAAGCCTAATGGAAAGGTCTTTGGGCTCACAGAAAAAAAAGTAGCCTTCAACAGACTGGCAAGTCTTGCAGTATCTGAAAAAGCTCAGAGCATCACTGAAATTGTGAAACAGATTTGCATCCTTGGAGTGTCTCTAGAAAACTCTAGTAAGGATGATAAAGTTTTCTGCCTAAAGCTATCAACACACACCAATATTTAAAAACCAAAGCAGCCTGAAGGGAGGTTTTCCATATGAATTGAGCATACAACTGGAAGATCCTCCCTAGAATCAAGACAAAGTGTCTCCTCATGGACCATAATGTACTGTATAAGACTATGTTAGTATTCATCAGATGTGACCTTATTTGAGATTTTAATGGCAAAGAGATCCCTGAAAGTTCCAGAGAGCAAAGCAAGCTGAAAACTGCTGCTGGCATTTATTGCTAAACTAAAGTTCATCCAGACCTAAGATGGGCATGCAGACTTATTCCAACCTCTCTGGGAGCAGAGTCTTGAATCTCCAAGAATCAATATACCGATTCATAATTAGCAGCTGAACCCAAAGTTTTACATAAATTGTCTAGCCATCTAGGATTTTGTAATTCCTTATCCATGAAAAATTTTCTGCAGAATAAATAAGTCAACAAAGTTATTTGCCCTTCTCAATTCTACTCCATAAACCAGAAACCTTTTATTGCAGTCTTTTATTTAATCATTTTTATAAGTTCCAGTTTAAATTTTCAATTGGAATTGTAAAAAAAAGCCAACAAACAACTACAACAACGAGAAAACCCACACAAAAACAACCAAAAAAGCCCCAAAACCCCCTCATTTCCTGGAATTTAGGGCATTAAATGCTTGAATGAACAGGCAAACAACACTTAGACTGTTCTCTGGTCTCCTATAACCTAACTGGATACCCTCAGTAATTTTCTGTATGAAGCTCTAAAGATGTCATTTTGTATCAGTAGAAAATTATCTTCCTAGTAACATTAAATGGGAAAGAAAATATTTTTATAGCTGTATTAATGTTCTCATGTTTTTTTCACACATTCCTGCTTCTAAAAAGGATATACCAGATATCCATATTGAATCTATATAGGCAAGGCTACTTTCCTTTAGGATGCCAAGGAAATTAAACCTCTGTGTCTTGGAATAGATATTTATAGGGCTGTAGTAAGAAAGTCCTTGATTTTTATTCACATCTATGAAGTAGGTTGCTGCTAGAGAATATAATTACTGAGAAGCAAATTTGCTCTCCATTTATTAGCTTAAACCTGGGTTCTTGTCATGTTGACAACAATAATGGATAAATGGAAAAAATGAGGGAAAAATACCATTGTATTGCATTCTTCCATATGAAGCATGTCACACTGCAACATGAACAATGACATGTCTCTATGGCTGTCTTAAGCAACAGACAGGGAGAAACACAGTAGGACACTAAAACACATTTTGTCTCTGAAAACGTGTGGAGAACATTACTGCACACTTGGCCCTTTGAAAAAACCTAAGAACCTCATGGTACATTTAAGACAGGTCTGAGATTAGTCACATCCTAGAAAATACTGCATGATAATGTTTTCACTGCAATCTGTTCATCCAGAAGCTCTCTCCTTCACACAGAGCAAATGCTTAGCTTTTTAGGAAGTGCTATACACTGCATTTTTAATTAAGCACTTAATTATTGTGTCCCACCACTACACCTTGTTCCCTGTAATAAATGATCATGAAATGGGATTTGGGGTTTTTTTTTTTGAATTAGTGCTTGCAGAATGCCTGCAGCTTTATAGAGATTTATTAGGAATATGGGATAATATTGGTTTACTTGAAATTAATTACTCTAAATCCTTGACACATCAAACAGTGTAGAAGTAGATTAGAAAAAGAAATTTTGTATACAAGATGACAGTGCTTGCCTAAAATCCTTAAGATCAACAGTAAAGTGTTCAAGTTACCAGTGCCTTAGCAGTGTGTTGAAGAAGTAACTGGTGCACTTGTAACATTGCAGAAGACTGTACTTTGGAGCAGTGTTTATTACAAAACTATTGTTATTATGCCACTTTGCACTATTACTATTATGCCACTTAGCAGTCCAAAAAGTAAAATTTATTAACAAATATTGATAATGTAGCTGGTTTGAACAACCTTTTGTTATGTGCAAAATTTGCTCTGTCCATGTTGTCTTAAATCTTTCCAGCCTGTTTTTGTTTTATAAAAGTTGTTACCATATAGTGTGAACGTAGAAAATGAGAACTATACTCCTGTCAAATACATTATTGGACAGTCAGTTGCAGATTAGTCCTTCTTTACAGTTTAAAGCAGATACGGTAAGTACCTCAGCATGAAAGTAGCATTTAAAAGTTCATTGATGTTCCCAGAGTTTTCCTTCCTATTTTTTTTAGGAATTTTGTTTTCAAATGAGCAACATGAACTTGTTGGCCCTTTATGATAATGTCAAGGTTTGTACTTGAAGCTGTGGTTTGTTACTTGCTGCTGCAATCAGAACAGTCCAGCTCCAAAGAGAGCAGGTGCTTCTGTCTGTGAGCCACTTGCTCACCTGGCAGTCACCATACAGAGCACCTGGAGGGGAACAGTTTATATTTCATTTATGGGTAAAGCCATTGCTCTGTGAGGTGCAAAACCTCCCAAAGCCAGTGAGGTTTGGGTCTGGCAGTACTCTCTTGAGAAGCCTGAATGCTGTCAGTACTGATAGCTTCTTCCATGCTGCTATCAACTGGAAGCAAAGCTCCAGGAGCAGCTCCTCCAAAGCCTAGTTTCTTGTCTCTGTCTAGGGAAACACGTATTCTTCTCCCAGATGCAAAGCATTTAAGATGAGGGGCAGGCACCAAAAGTAAAAAAAAAAAAAAAAAAAAGACAGAAATATTTCCAGTGGGTGTACATAGGAAGAAGAAGTACACATTTCTGGCATTTTGAACCTTGTTTATTTTTTGCTCCGATTAGTTACCTTGTCCCCAATTCCTGACCAAATTCTTTATTGAATATCCGGGTGCAAATAAATCAGATTTCATACCAGGAACATGGTGCATTTGCCTACTTGGTTTTTTTAATAGGATGCTACTGAAAAACCACAGTGCTATTCACTGTATAACAATGCTGCTCTTGGCATTCACAACACCTCTTTGAATTGAGTCACAAAATTCATTATTCACATTTTAAAGCTTCTTTTGGCTATGGAAATCAGCAGCTAAGAGAGGTGTGTGTGTGTTTGGGCAAAGCACTGGTCAGACCGATTTAAACTATACTGTCAACTCCCGAGGATCTGGAGCACTTTCTGAGGTTTCAAGTAAACATAACCAGAAAAAAACCAGTATCTGAATCCAACAGTGCACCTACCAACAGAGCGCTGAGCTCTCACTCACTGCGGGGTGCAGTTATGAGAGGGTTTTAATGTTATCAGATTCACAGATGATTTCTTTAGCCTAAGATCCCCTGTAAAAAAAGGGGGGAGCCGCCTGTGTGTGAGCTCCATCCTCTGCGGCTTCAGAAGCGGCTCAGGCACAAATCCAAAATTTCTCATAGGCAGCATCTCCCGAGGATTTTCGCTCGCTCCCTTTCCCCAGCGCCCCTCAGTTACTGGTCTTAGAAGGAACTCAGAGCTGCCTTACCCGCGGCCAGCGGGTCGGTGCAGGGAGCTCCCTGTCTCCATCCCAATGCAGACTGCCCGCTGGATGCGGCCCAGGGTAGCGCCCTGCCCCGGCAGCTCCTCACGTACCCCCCTCCCCTTCGTGCCGCGCAAATCAGTACGAGGCGGCCGCTTGCTCTCCGTGCTGCCCGGGGGGGCTCGGCGTGGAGCAGCCGCGGATTGCCCTCCCTCCGCCCCTTCACCCAGGTCGGGGGCGCAGGGGGCAGCGATCTCCTGGTGCGCTGCCTTTCCCCGTAGGGACACAGACTGCTGCAAACCGAGGAAAGGTACTCGATTGAAGGCTTTTCCATGCCTTCGGCTGCTTTTCTCCAATGTATGCAGAAGAAAGGGGCGCGGGTGTATATATAGGTGTATGTAAGTATTTGAGCCGGGGCTAAACCCTGCCTAGTTGAGGGTCGGCAGGCGAGCGCGTTCCGGAGCCGGAGCGCTGTGCCCACGGCCCGGTGCCGGCTTCAGCCGTCGGGAGGAGTTTCGACGCCTCTCGGCCCGAGGCAGCGGCTGTGTTTTTCCCCGAAAGGCCGGGAACGCTTTAGCAGATTAACGACTCCCGTAATCCCGCGGGCGCCGGGTGCCGGCCTGCTTTGAGGTCAGAGAGGGGCTGCGTGCGGCCGGGGGCTGCTCCGGCCGGCGGCTCCCCGCCCCCGCCCCGCACAGGGCCGGGGGAGCCGGGCGCCCGCCGCCGCCCCCGCTGACGCCTCTGCCTTTCCTTCCCGCAGCAGGGCCCGGGGGGCCGCGGCGCCCACCCGGGCGGCCCGGAGCCGCCGCCGCCGCCCGCCGCCCCGCAGCCGCGGGAGCCCTTCGCGCCCAGCCACGGCAGCGCCTTCCACCTGCCCGAGCCCCAGCACGCCGCCGCGCTCTACTACGCCAGCTCCACGCTGCCGGCGCAGCGGGTGAGCTCCCCGCTGCCCGCCCAGCCCGGCGGCTCCCCCACCAAGCTGCCGCGGGCCGGCTCCGCCGCCGAGGGCGCCGCCTACGCCACCGCGCAGCGCCTCTCCTCCCCGAAGCAGTCCCCCAGCCGCCTGGCCAAGTCCTACAGCACCAGCTCGCCCATCAACATCGTCGTCTCCTCGGCGGGACTGTCGCCGTCCCCCATCCGAGTGACCTCCCCGCCCACCGTCCAGTCTAACATTTCCTCCTCTCCTATCCACCAGTTAAGCTCCACCATCGGCACTTACGCCACCCTGTCGCCTACCAAGCGGCTGGTTCACGCTGCCGATCAGTACAGCAAGCACTCCCAGGAGCTGTACGCCACCGCCACCCTGCAGAGACCCGGCTCCCTCGCAGGTAACAGCGCGGCCGGCAGCGCCTCGGGTCCGCGATGCGGGGGACGGGGGTGCGCGGTGCCGCCGCGCCCGCGGAGGGGAGGGGAGGCGGCGGGGGGCGAGCGGCGGCGAGAGGCGGGGTGCCAGGGCCGCCGGCCGAGCACGGGAGGGACGGAGCGAGCAGGGTGTGTTTGACAGAAGAACGGTTTGTGGGAGAATTGCGGTGGGTTTCATCCCGGGTCGTGCCCGGAGAGGCTGCCTGGCGCTGCCGGAGCAGAAGTACCTGAGTTCTCCCGGCCCGTCCCTCCTTGCCGGCGCCGGGCAGGTGTGCGTGCTGCAGGGGGTGCGGGGCTCGCTGCTCCCTGCTGTGACCCACGGTGCGGGTGGGGGGTTTGTTACTATGGCGAATCTCTCCTCTGCCGCGATCAGAACGGCTGAGCCTTTTGCAGGGAATCGCTCTTCCCCGGATTTGCAGGCGGCTCTGGCGTACTTGACAAGTTTGGGGTTACTTAGCGGGAAGTCGCGGTGTACCGAGTCGTGCCGAGTAAGAGGTAGCGGTGATTTGGCTCCGAGTGCTCTTTGGGGAGCAGGCTGTTCCAGCTGATTTAGTGTCTCTGTAAATGCAGACTTTGAGCAGATCTAGAAGTGAGATACTGGTGCGCTGTTCTCTAAACCATCTCTGCTAAACTGAGCATCCTTCAGGGGTGGGTTTTTTGTGTTCTCAAAATTTCCAGTTTCATTGCTATAGTAACAGCTGCTATGCTCATATGTTCTCTTGTGTGACATAAATAGATTTGAAGATAAATAGGATACATGAAGAAGTTTGGCTGAGTTTAGCAGTCAGGTACACAAGTTTCTTACTGGAGTGAAGACCTCACCGCCCCCCTTTCTCCTCTCGCCCACCTCCCCTCCCCCACTCCAGCTGTTGTCAGCGTCCTATATAATTCCAGTGTGTCTAAACACACAGATTGAATTGACTAATAATAAAATACAGTTTTGATCTATCTCCTTGCAAAAACTTTTTGCTGGAGTTTTTTTCCTATTTAAAGGGCAGGGATTTTAAAACTTTATATTTTCGCATATGTATATATGTGTATGTATATATATATTGCCATATTTTAATTTCAGAACAAGTGGCAGTATCATTAAATTAAGGTAAAAGCAAGATCTTGGGATGCTTATATCAAGCCTGTTCTCAAATAATGAGTCTCAGAATAGTGAGTGGTTTATTTAGTAATTAAATTAATACAGCTTCTCCCTGCTGTAGTCCAGCACACTGTTGGCCACAAGTGTTAATACTGCCTTTGTACAGTGGAAATTTAGAATTGCCACAGACTTCGTATTTTAGGGAGTTTTCTAACTTCATTCTATAGTAAAAGTTTGAGTCTAAAAAGTCATGGGCAGGATTGTCAGCATCAAAGGAACAGAGAAAAAATTACTTTAAAACTTATATACCTGTGGCTATGAGCTATTAGTGTTTCCCTGATCTTTCTTTGTTCCAGGATAGAAATCTTCATTTCGGGAAGTTTTTAACAGACACAGTACTTTTTTCTGTTTATGTACAACTGTTAGCATTGGAGTTTGTGTTGTATTGGGGGTTTGTTTTTGTTTTTTTTTAAAAGAAGGCATTTTTTATAGAATTGCAGCATCAAATCTGTGATGATAGCTTAGTCCAAAACTTTTTATGTAGGGTTTAGGGTCCAGCACAATGACTCTGAAGTGCTACAGAAGCTGCTCATCTTGGGCTAGATCCAAGTTGAAATGTGGATTTAGGCTATTTTGGCCTTCTTAGCCAATAGTGCTTCTATAGACATTCCTAATAGGATTTTCTACTTCGTTTTGAAAAATAGTTAAGGAACTGACATTCATTTTCTTGGATTGCCTTTAAATAAAAGCTTTCAATAAGACTTCTTCATCTTGCATAACCTGCATCTTTTTAAAGCCTACTGCAGGGAGTTGCCTGATTTATTGATTTACTGATTTATGGTTTTGGTGAAAGAAAAGCCTATACATGATACAAGCATTTAGGAAATGGCTAGTGTATTTTGTATGGTGGATTTTTTAATGGGAGGGAAATAGTGATTGACCATTTAAGTTTGCTATTTTCAAAAATTGATAAAGCAATACTAACTTTGCCAAGTGTTGAGCTGATCAGGACAAACATAACAATCTTCTGGGTCACTCATCTCATAGGGATTTGGTTTTAAGATAGTAAAAACCCTCGTTGTTTCATTTTATAACGAATGGAAAATCCTGTGACTTGAATAAATATTAGGGGGCAGACATGCAGAGTGAGTATTGCTGCTTGAAAGAATCAGTGTAGGCAACAGTATGTTAGTAAATACCTTTTTTTTTCTTCCCACAGTGCTGACATGCCTTTCAAGTAGTCCTTGAAAGGAGCTCTATCACATGATCCATTCTTTTGCAAGGGTTTCCTATTGTGTGCTTCCACCCCTTATTTTCTATTGCTATTCTTATGCATGTTCCTCATGGCCTCCCTGCCATCCCGGAGTTACACATTTGCTAGCAGTGTTAAGTGCCTGACTAATCTTCTAGACTTTCACTGGATTCACTGAAGTCAATGGACTACTCAGAGGCTTAACATTAGCATGTGCTTTAGAGTTAGCCAGGATCAGATGTTACAGATACTACTAAGGCAATCTTAATTTCTTCTTTTTTCTGTAAATATTTTTGCTCAGAACAGGTTTGGATTTTGAGCTGTAAGTATTTTATATTTTTGCAGGAATTTTTCAGTCGTTGTGTTAGAAATCAAACCCACTGAGAAGGAGAGCAAGCAATTATATTTTGAAAAGCTAATAGTCAATAAATAGTGGTTTTGTTTCTCGTTCAAAACATCCAAAGATGAGTTGAAGTTTCTTGGGGTTTTTGCCACAGAGAGAGAGAAAGAGAGAGAGAGAGGAGGAGGAGGAGGAATGGAGAATAGTTGTCACATTGCACTGATTGATGGTTTGGCTGCTGTGATTAATGTGAAGTTGCATTGGTATGTATGTGTCATCACAGGGATGATGTTAAACTAAGTAATCTTTTTTATATCCAGCAATAAAAAAATAACGATGTGTAGTAATTACTAGAAATACAAATAGTGCATTTGTTTTAATTATTTTTGCATGATACTAGAAATTTGTCCTAGAGCTATCTAGTTCATGAATACTACTGGGTTTCAGTGGGCTAAACAAGCCAAACTGTATCCGTGCCAGACTTACGTATTTAAAAGAGAAGACATTCAGATAAGATCCATTTTTTAAAAAATTCAAATTAAAAATTACATAGATTGCCCAAAACATAATCTGTGCAAGATTTAACTGAGGAAATGGTGTTATTTATAATAATTTCCTACAAATTAGATTATGAAACAACTTGAAATTATAAAGATGGCAATTCTTAGACTTCATCCTGAATTTCAAATGAGACATGCAACAGTGTGCAATGACTCAGTTTTAACCGAGTAACCTTAGAAACGTCTTCAGAAATGGCTTTTAGTCTAGTTATATTTGAGCTGTTGCCACCGCCAAGTGTGTGTGTGTATGGGTGTGTGTGTACATGTGTATATAGTGGCTCTGGTGAGTGTACATTTGCTGTGTTTATTCTTAGTCTAGCTGCTTCATTGCTGTGATCTGCAATTACAGTTTTAGAAGTAGTTTTCTGCTCTGCACTGCTCCAAAGCATATTCAGCCGTCTGTTCAAGCAGCAATCCAAATCCAGAAAGCACAGTTTGTAAATACCTTCTTGCAGCTTCTGCACCTGGACTGAGCTGCAGAGTGCTGCTGGGAGCTCGCCAAAGCAGCCCATTTTGCCTGGAAGGAGGAGTGCATAGGACAGCAAGCAACAGAAACATGGGAAAACTCCTTCAGGAGGCAGGTCATGGTATAGGTGCTCACTCTTCCTGCTCTTCTGAAGCATCTCCTGCTGGGCAAAATCAGACAGATAGTACTAGAGGAGTACTGAGTTTATGTAGGAACAAAGGGAAAGGAATCAAAGTGTGATTTGTGCCTCAGGTTATGTGGCTGGGAGCAGCCCCGACCTTACAGATCCACTCCTGCCCCTTCATCCAGGTTTAGGGAAGACTACGGACGCGTAAGGCAATGGAAAGTAGTTTTATGCATTGCCTTATTACAAAAAACTAAAAGGGGGATAATTGTGTTTGAAGACTGCACCATGTTCCACCATGTTCCATAAGCTGTACTAAAAGGTTAAGTTTAAGAAATGAGCGTTGGTGTGAATCTCTTGCTTTAATGTTTGGTGAAAGGAATATTATACAGCTATCTTTCATGTAGTGGTGACATGTTCCACTGAAACAGGAGCTGCAGCATCCCTCTAGACAGCCCTGATGTTAAAACTTCAGTGCTCAGCCTGGTGTTTACAAGCAATCTTCTTTCAAGTCCCTGTAAAATCAAAATGGAAAGGAGTTTTTCCTTTCTGAGTAGAACTGTTTGTGTACACGTGTAGTATTAACATTAAAATAACACCAGTTTATAAAAATGTGGCATGGGTTAATACATAAAATATGCTTTCCACTCCTTAATGAGCAAAGAGTTGTAAGTTTATCAACGTCTTAATTGGTTCCTTCTGCTCCTTCATCTGTTTTGCCTCACTCTTCTCTCTCTTTGCTGAGGACCTTCATTTACCCCTTCTCCACTGCATATGATGTGTTGAACCCTCATTTCCCATTGAGGTTTATGGCAGCAATTCTATTTGATGGTGAGTGATGACATATTTTAGCATATCAGTGTGCAATCATAAGGGCATGGAACAGCTTAAGAAACATTGTATTGGGTAACTGATAAACATTACCACTGGCATGGATTGATGTTTCCTTTTGATGTCATGAAGATGTTGGATCATCTATATATCACAAGTTCACTGCCATCTTTAAAAAAAAATATCTTTCTAAGTGTTAGAGTCTTCCTTTAAGTCACACTGTACTGCGTGCTAAAGTAGCTGCATTACTGTTAACTTACAGCCAAAGTGCATCTGAATCACCCCAGAATTTAAAGTTCCCTGTGCCTTTCAATCCCCACATGAGACAGAGGCTGAGCTAATAAAATAGTCTAGGTGTGATGTGCCATTGTACTTCTTTGGACAGGCAAGGAAGAAAAATACTTGGATTTTTCTTTGACTTTAAGAAGAAAGCACCTTGCACCATCTGTATGATTGATCATAACAGAGAGGACACTCAGTTGTTTCCCATAACTATTCTGTATTTTTACAGAATCCCGTGAGTATCTTTTTTATAGAGAGAACCAAATTGCTTCATTAATTTTAACCAAAGTAGTTTTCCATAGATTTTTTGGGGTTTTTTTCTTAGTTTTTATTAGCTGGAAAATTCCTTTTTCTGCTGTCAGAGCCTTTACACATGAGAACACTGTTAATGGTCTTTTGTTCTGGGACAGACACTGCAGTTGTAGGATTTTTTTTCCTTGTACTCTTGTTTGTTTTGAGACTCTTTCATATAAGAAAACCGAGTGGAAGATTGTGAGTAATATCCAGCAATATTTCAGATATTAATCAGAACTTAGAATTTGGTGTCTTTCTGATACAAAATTACTTGTTTCCACATTGCAGCCTGGAGGTTAGATACCCTGGTGTTGGTTTGGAATTGACACAAATACACAACTCAATGTTCACTTTGCTTTTTTGTCATTTATTCCAACTATTTCTTCAGCAGTATTTGTGTTTCTAATTGTTACAACTGAAACCTTTACAGTAGTGCTCGATTGCAGCTTGGACAGGGTATCCAAAATGGACAGTGTACAGCAAAAAACCAGAAGGAATAAGGTGGATGACTTTGAAATGTTATTATTGCTGTGATTCTTGCTCCTGTATCTTTCAGATCTAGCTTGCATGAAATTAATTTGCTCATCGGAGAGAAATAATTGACAAGAGCCAAATACAGAAGCTCCATGTGCACAGATATATCTTTGAATTAATGAACTTGATCTTTGGCTCCCAGTGTGAGCAAACACTAGAAATATATCTAAACTTTGGGTCCTGTTCTCTCACTGATCACCACCTTTCCCTTTGCTTCCCATTCTTGATAAGGGAAATTGTTTGACTGATCCTCCTAATGGTCTTTCAGAGGGGTGTGAAATCAAATGTTTGTTGCAAAAGTATTGATAAAAAGTGACAGAAATCTTGTGTTCATCCTGGTCTTTGGGTATTGAAGAGAAGTGAGAACATTCCGTTCATTTTTACTGTGGTGGAAAACATCATCCTTTCCAGTTGCTGTGGCACAGAAACTGTTTGGAGTAGGTGGAGTAGCTGAGATCTAGAAGGTCAGTATGCATCTTGTCAGGAACATAAGCATTCAGGTTTTGGGATATCTAATAGCTTTTTGCTTGTTGTGTGCACACACTCTCTTTAAAGCAGTGTAGGTGCCTCTGATCCAAAGTAAGTATTTAACTGTGGCAGAAAGAAGATGGCAGAATTGGCAATTGAGGAAGACTTCATTTGTTTAGGGCCAAAGCTTGTGTGGGGAGGTGCCCATGTTTTCCTGTGCCAGGTGCAGAGTGGTCGTAGGTGAAACACATAACTTGTTAGTGGTGGCAGCTGCCAGAAGCTACATTGGACCAAATTTGCACTACGAGCAATCATGGGAGATGAATGAGGCAATTTTTCTGTAATCGTAGGGTCAGATTTGAAAATCACATAGATGTGGACCCAGAGCAGAATACCTTTTTATAAAAGTGGTATTGGAGAGGACAGAGAGATCCTGTCTGATGATAATGAATTCATAGAACTGTGCATTTATGGTAAGTAGTTAGAAGCAAAAGTCACAATTTAATACGCTGAAATGAGAAGGACCAATGGTGACTAATCTTAAAATTACAAGGCATGGCATATGAAACTGCCAGTTGGATCACACAAATTTTTAATAAGTACATCAGGTTGCAGCTTAGAGTGTGTAAGTGCAGAATGGTGTCCCTGCCCATGGCAGGGGGTTGAATCTAGATGATCTTTAAGGTCCCTTCCAACCCAAACCATTCTGTGATGCTGTAATAGAAAAGTGCCATATTAGTTTGAGTACAAGTGGCTGGAAATCTCACGCAATCCTCCCATTACTGAGGAAGTTTTTGTATATGCTTTTCTATATTTACTTCCTCTGTAGTGTGTCTACGTCTTGCCCTATGGCCCCTTATCTTCTCTGTCCAATCCAGGTGCAAACCATCCCTTTTATCAGCTAGCCAGCTGTGCTGCTCTCAGGCAGTAAAAGCTTTTGATCGCAGGGCTAAAGCTGTCCCTGGGTTTAAAGAGTGTTGCCTGAGAGGAAAGCAAGGGTGGAGAAGGAGCTGTGACCCTCAGATACTAGGGCAGATTTCCTGTCACTGGAGAGCAAAGTGGCACCTCTCCATGGGGTCTTTGCCCCACCCACAACTTGTTCAGCGGGAATGCAATCGTGTTTACATCTGCTTACCAAAAAGTGTCATGAGTTCTTCAAAGCCCTGGGAGCATGATCTGTAAAGGAGGGTGAGTTGGACTCTTTCACATATTTGTGGGGGAAAAGAAGGTGGAGGGAGACAAGATGACAGCCCTGTGCGTGTTTGGGGCTAATATATCCTGAAGAGAGGGAGGACTGAGTGAAAGAAAAATTGTAGACCCACTAATCACAGTGCTCTTTGGACATTACAACAAACTGATAGGATAATATAAGACATGAAGGTAATAAATGGTTAATGGGATAATTTACATCATGAGTTCTCAAAAAACAGATTGTGCTGGAATGACCTGCTTACTGACCTTTTCTTAGGTTATATTTGATTTCTTTTTATTTCCTGTCAGGACTCTGAGCACACATTTTCTGTAGTGCCACTTGGGAAATATTTAGTTAAGCTAGAGAAGATGGATATTCTTACAAGAGTGTAGTTGGGCAGGGACCTGGGTAAAGGAACATTGTCAGTTTGTCATTTTGAAGACTGAAGTAATGGAAAGGAAGGGTACTACTAATAAAGTTCCACAAGGAGATCTCTTTTGGCTACTTGAAAAATACTTTTTCATTTTATTATCTTGGCACAAAACCATGAAACAAGCCAAGGAAACTTCTTGATAGTGGAATACTAGGAGGCATTTTCTGAAGAGAGAAAGATAAATCCTGTGTAGAAAGAGTTTTGCAGATGGGAGGGTAAGAACAGAATTGGAGCCAAGGTAATAGCACGCGTAATAGCTAGTTACATGTTTGGCATCTTGGCTGAAAAGAAGAGTAGGAAAATACCTGTGTGACCTGCTTGAGTACAGCATATCTCAGCCACCATATTAGGAACAGAACATTTCATGGCCTAACGTGGCCTCACATAACAAGCAAAACTGGGAGTGTTATGCAGGGTTGGGACTTCATCTGGCGAACTGTACACAGCTGTGACCCTCTAGGCGAGAGACACTCTTTCTGGCCTTCATCTCTTCTGAGCTGTCCTGCATGGATTATTAAGAAATTAAGAAGCTTGTTGTACACAGACCTGACTTAGTATGTTTCCTCCATTTCTTAACAGAGGACAGGCTGCTAGATTATGTAGATGCACGTAGTAAATGGAGGTTATTTGTTAAGAGTGCTGAATCCTAGTAAGAATAAATAATTTGATGAAGGATTTGCCATTCTTTGAAAAAAGACAAGATTAGTCAAGTCCCTGACAGCTTTTAGGATAATGCATCCCTGGCCGTGGTGGGGGGGTTTGGAAATAGATGATCTTTAAGGTTCCTTCCAAGCCTTTCTATATTTCAATGATTCATCTGACCAAGGAGGGAGTGAGAGCTAAAGTTATCTTCTGAGTGGCTTTTCACCATTAGCCTTTAATTTCAGGGCTTTGATTAACCAACCGTGATGTGTTTGAGTGGAGCATCTTTGTGAGCCACTACTGCTCCATTTTAACCTAAAAGATTTGAACCTGGAAGCCCTAGTGAATACAGAGACCCCCCAGCCACACGATTGCACTTTGTCTGGTCTGTGACCAAACTTCAAAGTTTTCAAGGTTTATTTGTATGAATTTTGTGTCTCTTTCTGTGTGAAGTTGTAGTTCCTGTATAGCTCATGTCATCCTTGTCTGTGTTGCATCTTGAGATGCCTTTGGCAAGAGTCTGAAGCTAATGCTGAACACAGCTGAGAAGTCTTCTCCAAAGTGATTTAGGTTGTCTTCTGCCATGCATAAGACCCTATCTTGTGAATCCAGAAATTCGAGAATTTAGTGTCTTAGCTGAAAAACTCTTTTTCTCTAAACTTTATCAAAGTTGTGATGGATTGCACATTACCGCTTTCTTCAGTCTGCAGTAGATGTTGGACTGCTTTTGTAAAGTCGGGCAAAACTTGATACACATGTCTTCAGCCAGCCATATGGCCATGGAAGTGTTGTCTTCAAAGGCATGGCAGCCATTTGACATACAAACAGTGTCAATTTTCATTTATGAATAACCGGGAACTAATTGTGTGACAGTTCAGAATTCCTCAAGTTTTTGTCACCTTTGGACTAACATGTATCTCATTCTTCTAATTGAAATTACTGTTACACCCATTCTTGAAGCTGAACACTTCTAGTAATTTATTGCAAGTTGCTGTGAATGCATTTCTTATGTTCCTTGTCTTAGATCTGCTTTCCTTTTGCCAGTGACCTTCTTTCACCATTTGTCTCCTGCAGCATTTGCCATGGCCATTTCTTTTTAGCATGGACTCTCTCCTGGAGTGACAGGACTCTTTCAGCCTAAGGTCCTTCTCTTGCCATGCTTTTCAGCAGTAATCTGAATTTGTGAAGTCTGTTTTGCTGGTTTTGTTTCTTTTCTCCTATGCGCTCTCACTCTCTCTCTTTTTTTTTCCCCTTTAAATAAATTCCTGCTGAAAAAAAATTATCTGTAGCCATATATTTCCTCCTTTTCTTGTTGCTTATTGTGGAAGGATTTGTGTAAGATATTTTTCTGAGTTTTTGGAAGTTGGATACAAAATGCATGCTATTAAGTAATTGCTATATTAGTAAGAATAGTGAATTAAAAGAGAAAACTTTATTTTATGGGAAACAATGATTATTCCAGCATTAACTTAAAGTCCTTAAGCTACTTATGTCATGGTGTTAACAGTATTCCTTTTCTTTGTCTCTACATTTAGCATTTCTTTTACTTAGAACATCCCTGTTAGAATTGCTTTAGCTTATAATGATTTTAGTAATAGGAGATTATTTTAAGTTTTCTAGCAGAGGTCTCAATGTGTACGTAATGGAAACAATCTAAAACCAGCTTGAATAAGGGTGCAGTAATCTTCTGAACATAATTGTGAAAGTGGGTAATTGTTGGTCTAAACTTCTTTACAGGCATAACCAAATTCTTTAGTTAGATTGTATTCAAATTGATTATGTGTACATTTAATAAAACCTCCATGTTTTAACGCTTGTATTTTAAATCCAGTGAGACTCAGATGGATAATGAAAACTTGATGAGTAATAGAGTTTGTTACAGAATATCCAGAGATATGTTCCCATTCTTGAATGTGGCATTAAGTAAAAGACAACTCTGTTTTTTTCTCCTGGAATGCCACATACTTATACCTCATGTCTCAGTGAAGTCTGGAAACCAGGGACTGACTGCAAGCAAGTGTTCACTGAGGAGGAGAAAGCCTCTGGGAGGAAAAAGTGTTTAATATTCTATCAAAGATTACTTTACATAAAAGAACAAATACTACCTGATGCTTTTCTCTAATCTCTTAGTGAAAGGCAGGTTTGAGTACAAAGAGTTACAGATAAAGTTTCCTAAAGTTAGTATTGTTCACATGTCTAATAATGTGCAATCTTGTTGTAAAAGGAATTACAAAAGAGAATTTCCCAACACTTTTCTGTGAGCAAACCCCAGATGTGGTGCCTTAGATTTCAGATGTGTCTGTCAGAAACTGGAGCGTGGCTTTGCAAAACAAGAAGAATATTCATAATAAATGCACTTTTAAAAAGGTGCCTGCGTGATCCAGATTCACTGGAACTATGTTTGCCTTTTCCCTATTAGTAGGAAAACCACCTCTTGGAGCTCTGAACTTCTAGGAGCAACAGTACAATTGGATAAAGAATTCAGGTTGCCCAGCAAAAGCCAGTTGAGGAATAGTGTAGTTGGGCAGACTTGACAGTTCATTACCCAACCGAGTTTTGTTTTCTGGTGTTACCTTTCCCACAGTATTGCACATTGCCTGTTTTTCCCTTTGGAAAGCACTGTTTACAAAGCACCTTCCTTAACAAATTCTCTGTGAAAATCTTGAGAATTTCACTTCTAGTTGGATTTAAGCTCTAGATAGTAATTCTGTTCTCTGTGCAGGGAGGAGTTGTAGTAAGATTTTCCCCTTCCCCCTGCACCAGAGCTGCTGTGAGAACTTGTTCTGTTTAAGGTTGAGTGAGCTGATGCTCAGTTTGGGGGAAGGCTTGAGAGTTGCTGGGTTTTTTAGCTGCTGTGCTTTTCCACAGTGTTAAACACGATCAGAAAGTTAAGTTTTCACCAGCAGGCATTAGTGCAATAGTGCCTGATTTGTTTTGCTGGAGGCAGCAGAGCTCTTTAGCAAATCATTCATGCTACTGGAAGTGGTCTCTAGCCCTACAAAGACCTTTGGCGTTTTGGATGTTTAGCCTATACTGCTGCTTAACTAGAAATTGGGTCCCCAGTTGGTTTGCTTAGGTACAGCCTTGTGAAAGAAGGAAGACACAGCTTTGAGTAATTAAGGATGCTCTGTTACATCCTTTTGGTTTTCAATCTTTGTCAGTGAAGAATTTACTGTAGGGTTTCACAGACTATCCCATAGAGGGTTTTTTTTCTGCATATTTGCTTTTGAAGCATGTCTCATCAAGCACACTAATATTTTGTTCCTTCACTTGCTGAGTTGAATGCATTGCCACAGACCCTGCAGTAGTATAGAGCCTGTGGTCCAATGCAGACTTTTAGAGTTCTGAATTGGAAATAATAAATTCTTATCTTTTCTAAGATCAAGTTGTTTAGCAAAACTTCAAAGATCTCTGCTGCTACAGAGGCCTAATACTGTTTTCAGAGAAGCTGTGGTGAACTAGCCAAACAGCTTGTGCAGGCTGCTTGGAAGTGTTGCTTAGTAACATCATCCTATTGCTGAGGCACTCAGCTCTTAGTCAACGTGGTTAGCGAGCAGCAAGGCAAGGAGCAGTGATTTGTATAACCAGATAGTAGTATCTGTTCCCATTTGCGCATGGGACTTCTTTTCCCTCTTTTTGTAAAATTGAAGGTGTTGAGGCGCATGGAAGAGGCGGAGCTTAAGAGACAGGAATGGAAAAAAACAAACACAAAGCAACACCCAATAGGATCATTTACTTAATGGTTTGAAAAAAAAACTAAACCAATCTCTCACTTCCTTTCCTGCTGAAGGCAAGTTATTGATGGTAGTGGTTGGTTTGGGGCAGTTTCCATTTTTCATTTTTCCTTCAGTGACAGTACCCTAGATCAGAAATGAATTAGGAATTATCTCCCTGAACTTGTCTGTCACATTTAATCTGCTGTTTCTTCCTGGATATATTTGCCTCTTATCTCTTTGCTCCCAGTCAAACTTTTCTTCTTTCACTAGCAATTTATTTTTGATAAAATGTTTTAAGCAGGTGAATGCTTTTCAACAGAATGAGGGCAGTAGCAGAAAGAAGAAAATGCTTAGGAGGAGTTACAGATTTATGGTGTGGGTTTTTGCTGTGTTCCCTAGATTTTTAGAATTATAATAATTGATACAATACTTTGCAGTAAAGTCATATTGCATGACTAAAATCATAGACAACTTAAAAATATTTTTACCTTTATTTTTCTTTTAAATATTCTTAGAAATGAAATGGTTGTCAATATTTGGTTAAAAACTAATTTAAATGGGATAAAAACTATGTGGATACTTCTTATAAGACATAGTAAGCTTTATCAAATTATTTTTAAAGTTTATTTGGGGACTGTTGATTACACTTCAAAAAAGTGTAATCCCCTTTTTTTCTTCCTCTATTTTTAGAACTGATGTGAAAAGTGCTGGCCCTAGTTCAGATGCTGGTTTTGCAGTGTCCCTTAAGCAGCCAAAGCCAATCTGTTTTGAGGAGACTTTCCTAAGATGCTTAATCTGGTTAATGGACAAATTATGTCTGGAAATTCCCCAGTGTGAGCTGAGCGTGGCAGTATCCTGACGGTGACACTGCTAATAGGTTTGACAGTGCAGTGAGTTTGCAAGAAATGCTCCAGACTATGCATTGCATTGCACTTTAATCTTTTAAGTAGAAAACCGGAGGAAAAGCAGTCTGAGGTACTGACAGGTGAGGCAAACCTGTTCAGTTCTGGGGATTTGAATGTTGAGGCACAGACTTGTTTGGTGGTGATCTCCTACAGTGTAGGCTGAAGATGCCAAAGTAGCATATCTATGGGTATTTTTTCAGACATCCAGAGTTTGATATTAGTTGAAAGATGTCATGTGTAATTAGTCAATTCACTGATGGCATTATTTCCTTCTTTATCTGTACAAATGGTCCCAAGTCATAGAGAGAAAGGTGTAGTGGGAATAGAAAAACAGTGTGAAGCCAGAAATGAGCTTTGTTTTTAATTCTGAGCTTTCTTTAGTTGATCTCTAAGTCTAATGTTTGGGGAAAGAAAAAATTGATACATTTGTGTTTGTGTGTATGTGAAATCCAAACAGGTGAGAATGCTATCTTTAAAAAACCCTAAACCCACTTGAAAAGAATTCACTATAGCCTGTGTCCTGGTTCTAGTAACTGCAGATCTTTGGTGTGCTAGGGGCCCAAGCTGATGTACCAAGGTGTGTATTAGCTGGTACTGCCATATGGCCTGTCATGTCTTAATGGTTAATTTAGCCATCTGTCATGTCTTAACAATTTGTATTCACTTTCAGTACCCGGGTTAGAAGTGTTTTTGTCTCTCTGGTACAGTAATTTTCATCACATAGTGCTGTTACATTCCTCTTATCTGAGTTTTATTAGTTTTTTTTACAGTCGTGTTACTTGTAGATTGTACTTTCCTTTTCCAATGTTATGAGTAGAAGATGCATACATTCAGGCAGGCATTTTGGAGATGTTCCTGCATAAATTTCTGGCACAAAACAAAGTCAGTATCAAAACCTGAGCTGTGAATGTTTGACTCTACTTCTCCCCCTGTTCACTTCTAATTCTGCACTTGTGTTCACATCAAGTTCTTTACTATATAAATTAAAACAGGTTAGTATCTGTAAAACAGGTTTTACTACATATGAGTTCAAAGTAAAAATCCCACTATTCATATGTTCTTTCTCACATGTTGCTTTTTCAGAATTGCAGTGAAGCTATGACCTGATCTACTCTATATGTATATTTATTTATTTAATAAGGATAGTAGCATTTCAGGACAAGCATCTAAGAGAAACATATGTCAAAAGATGTTTTCAGCCATGATGTGCTATTTAAATCAAAAAGTTCTTTCAGTCCTCTGAAAAGCATGCAACATATCAAAGCCACAAAATTCCTGTTATTCTCTTTTAGATTCTGTGCCTGCAGTCCCTTATCTCAGTGATTGGTTTATTGCAATTTTACTATTGTGAGGGGTTAGCTTTGTTGTTTGGTTTCTGGGGTTTTCTGGGGGGGGGGGGGGGTTTGGTTTTGTTTTTTTTTAAATTTTTAGTCTTAAGGAATGTTGTCATTACATTGAAAATTAAAAATTGATGCAGCCAGTTGTGGATCTTCATTACTCCTTGTTAGAAAGATGCATCTTCTAAGTGCAAGGTGTCGTAGTGTGTTCAGCCTGATTTTGATACTTAGAGTCTCAAGTAGCCAGAGGTCTGCTGCGTGTTGAAAGGTGTGGGGTTGCAATGAAATTAAATTAATTAAATTAAGTTGTGAACATGTAACTGATAAGGGGTAGTAGAATGGTCATTGAACTTTAGCTCATGTCTATTAATGATGTTTCTCCATCACAGACATGAGGAAATTGCTTCACAGGACTCTTGATAAATGTATTTAGTGATGAAGGATTTCTGAATGAGGGGTGAATGGTTTATCTGGTCAAATCTGAATGTTTTTTTTAACATCAAGATGATGACTTGCATATTTCTTGTTTCCAAGGAGCTCTTAAATCCCAGAAAGCAGGACAGTAGTGTATGCTCTTTCCATTAGAGATGTTTGGAGAGTATCATGACTTTGTAGGGCTTCTTAAGGCTGCAGCAAGGCAGAATGACAGGTTATAAAGGCTTTCACATGAGGCACAAATAAAAACTGTTCAAGATTTATCAAAGTGTATGTAAATGCCTGTGATCCAATAATTTCAGTAGTTTTAATATCTTCAGTTTCTTGAAATGACAAATGCTGACAGTATATTGGTTTACTTTATTGACCTAAACTGTCAGATTAGCAGTGTCATTCAAATGTGTCTGTTGTATTTATTTTCTTGACAGACTGCACCAGCTATGAAGAGCAATTAGGGATTATTTTGTGTATTTCTCTCATGTTACACTTGTCTGATTACAGAATTTATCTTCCTGTGGAAAGTGATACTTTGTCAAAAAAGAGCATTTTCCTAAGAAACAGCTATTTCCCTTTATTACTGAGGAAAGTATCTGAGTAATGTGGAAAAATTTAGCAAGTAGGATGGGCACTTTTCAAGTGTAAAGAGTGGAGATCGACTTTTTGATCCAATTTGGTAGGACTGCACTTTTCATGTGTTCCTTCTATTGTTCCTCTTAAATGTGGGAAGAGAGGAAATGCCACATGTAGGAATGTGCATTTTCATCTGGGCAGTTCTAGGTTATCATTGTTGCCCTAATCCAATTCACCTGGCTGGGGGCTCACATGATACCCCTGCTGGAACCTGACCACAGACTACTTGTAAAAGCTCCACAGAGATGCAGAAGAAGGAACATCCCACTTGCTTTCTGGTTTCAGTCTTGGAGGCTTCAGAAGACAGAGAAGACTATCCTTACTGTATGCTTTTGTTCATACAGTTAATCAGTTTCTGTTTAAAAAAAAAAAGTAGCAATTTTCTTTTTCTTAATTTGATGTGCCCCATAGCTATTTTAGAGCTGTACAATCTTCTATATACTTTCTGCTGTGATGCATCTCTGACAATGCAATCCAATATTTTTTTAAGTTTTGACTATTGGAGTAACTAATTAATGGATGGTTTCTTGAATCCCCAAATAGTGGTTTAGTTCTTCTCAGTGGTTTTGAAATGGTTTGGTTTGTTTGGGTTTTTTTAATTAATCTACTACCCCACTTCTTCACCACCATGATCATGAGAGTTCTGGATGTGCTCTGATGTTGTAAATAATTTACATCATGTGTAAATAATGATTTGAAGGACTGAAAGTTTAGTAATGAGTTTTCTTTGGACTTGAACATAGACCTGTCTGTAAACGGGTATGATGCCTGATAACTTCTCTGAAGGAAAAGTAGCATTGCTGTCAGGGTAGGCTGGCTGGGAACTGGGGCTGAGTCCACTTTCAGAATTTGTAGGAGAAACATGAGTGGCCTTGATGCACATCACTGCTTTGATTTTGGGCAACCCAAAGAGGTGCACTGCTATTAGTGGTGTGAAAGGATGGCAGCTGGCTAAGAACAGGGTTTGGACAAGTGCAGCTTGGGGTGAGCCTTGCATTCATGGTGCCTCCAGCTTTAGGAAAACCACTTCTGGCGACACTGAGCCTCCTTGAATGAGAGAGTGTTCATTGGCCTTGGTAATCTTACGTTTTATTGCTTCCTAGTAGTATATTGGTTGCCGCTTTTCCATTTTGACCTTGTAGTTTTTTCAGCCTCTGTGAGCTTCAGACTGCATTAATGCAAGTGTTTTTGGAGCCAGTGATACAGATCAGCTTGCACCTTTGAGTGGGAAAGGATGTAGCTGTTTGCTGCTTACCGAGGATACAGGCAGAGGAGGTCACTTGCACCTCTCTCCTTCTCAGTGACATCAGTTCTTTGAATTCACAGCCTTTGTTTCGATCAGTTATCTGAACTGTCTCTCCAGTGCCTTCCAAAGCAGCAGAACATGGTGGAGGGCTGAGTGTGTAGATGAGGTGGGATTCAGTTGTCTGAAATCCATAAGTTATCAGTGTGACCTTTCCTGGATATACCTCTTAGTATAACAGCTACTAGTTAGTTGATTTTAATATTTAAATAAAGTAGGTGATAAAAACCTGTTGCTCTTCATTTGAGACTTAAATAAATTAGTACATATAAAAACCTTTAAGAGCAGTTGAAAAGGAAGTTTAACCTAAGTCAACTTGCTGTTCTATTTTGTTTTTAATACCAACTTAATAGAAACATTAAAAATTATGGTGGTGTTACATCTTTTTATAAATCTTCTGATTTATTGTTTTTTAACTAGATTTAAGAATCTTAAAGGGTGGTAGTATTTGTGTTTAAATATTGATTATTTGATAACTTGGAAATAGTGTAGTAAAGTTACATATAGAAGAGTATCACTTTTGCTTGAAGCTAAAGGTGTTCAAGAGACATGCTTTAAAAATGGCCTCCATTTCTGAGATTTGAGAGTGCTTTTGTTTCTAAAATGAAAATATTTTAGTTACCTGTTGAAAACTTCATTTTCTTGAAATGTTAGAGGAATAATGACAGTTACTCCCTGAGAGAGTTTTACCTCTTGAACTTTTGTGGGGGAATGTTCAGTCATAATGTTGTTACTCAGATGCCTTCAAGTTATTTTTAGATTTCCACTTGACTGTTTTCGGTCAAATTAGGTTGGTTATGCATTTTTGTCAAGAAATTTCTGTGGTTAAACATATGCTTACTGTTTAGTACAGTAGTGTTAAATTCTTGATTACATGTGTAGTTTGCAAATAGATCTGTTTAATAATAGCATAATAAACTGCTATTAAGCTTCCATTTAGTCTTAGACTAGTATCAGCACTTGCAGATGCAGAACTGTTGGCAGAGTATGAAGAAGGTTGAATTAAGCCCATCTCACCAGAAGATTTCCGTAACAGTTTGAAAACTTGTAGATATCTGGGCTATACTGCTACTGAATTCAATGGGAAAAATCTTTCATCTTACAGGAAGTGGGATTAAGAAGAAAATCTGTTACTCAAAAAGCATTGTTAACTTGATGTGGGCAAAAGAATGGTAGTGCTTCTAGAATGGGTTGTAATTCTTTATTCTGCATCAAGCCTGGTTTGTTGATGCACTGTTGAATGTCTGAAATGTTCCCAATTTTTCTGTATTTTTCCCCTTGAACTAAGATTGAGCCAAGTATCCATTTAAACTTGGATGTATTCACAACAGGCTGTTTTTCAAGCCACTGTGAAAGATACTAGACCTTGGTGGGAGCACTTCAGCTATTCTGAGAATCAGTCTCAAGGGTGCAGGGCTAAAGAGCATTTTGAAAATGCAGACCATGAAGAATTTAATTCTGTAATAGTAATATCAACTTTCTGGATAATTGCTGTAGTTAGAGATAAAATATGTCTTTGGGATTCTTGGCAGACTTTCTGGTAAGGGGAGCAGCAGAATTACTTTCAGCAGTGTGCTAATGGCAAGTCAGTCTGAAAAATGTTTGAAGGGAAAAATATGCAAATAGGGCATTCCTCTGAAAACATGCACGAATGTTGAAAAATTCAGAAGAAAGCACGTATATGGCACAAGCTGATTAGAAGAAGGAAAGGGAATAAATTATTCTTTTCTCCAGACAATTTGTATTAAAGTTTAAGTAATGTTGTGTCTGCATCTATTTCTCACTTCTATCCTATGTTGCTATCTCACCTTAATTTATATCTATGCTTTGCATTTTAAAAGTATTTAGTGTCTGTTTATGCAACAAAACCACTGCCAACACAGTGATTGTGGCAGAGGCTTTCAGCAGGAATGGCAACACCAATGATCTGAGCAGTACAAGCTGAGCCAGTGGAACATCACCTACATCCAGGATTTCACCTTCTAAGAACTAGCAGCAGGGGCCATAATAGTTGTACCTTTGATTGCTTTTCTAAACATTTAAGTAGCATGTTACCACTTTGTGGTATAGACCTAACGTTTGCCAAGTGTTGCTTGCATACTTATTGCCTACTTTATATTGTTACCTTCAAAATGTGTAATGTTTGTATGGCATCCTTGTGAGTCTCCTTGCCAATCTTGATAAAAGACCACAGAGCTGAAGTACCTAAGTGGCAAAAGGATTGAAGTGACAACTTCAATCACAGCTGGAAGTATACAAGTCTCTTTTGTAAATGGTCTAATATAAACTATTTTTAATAGTAGAGTAGAAAAATGTTTTGATAAAATCCTGTTTGATCTTGTTATTTGCAAAAAAAAAAAAAAAGCTGTATCCTTAAAATAGTTTTTTGGGAGGCATGTTTAATTTATTCATCCTCAGAGTATATTTAAGTTGAAGAAAGTTTTAGCAATTTGATTTCTTTGAAAGTGTTGAAGACGAAATGTTGATAAGGCACAAACATTCTATTGCACTTTAGTGAAGCAACCAATAGACCAGCCTTCATGTAAAGCTACATCCATTCATCAACTTCAGCTTATTTCATTTGCAGATCTTCAGATATGGGCATAACATGTGAAACTGGTTCTGACTGCTGCTCCTCTTTCCTCCCTAGCCCTCCCACTTCCCCCAGTCTTGGACCCGTTTAGTTGAGGACGTTCCTGGGTTGCACAGCTTTTGTGCTTTTTTTTTTTCCTTTTTGGGGAGGGGGATTGTTTTTTGGTTTTGCTTGTTTGGCATGTGAGGTGAGGTTTTTGGTTTTTGTTGTTGTTTGGTTTTGTTTTCTGGTTTGGTTTTTTTGTTTGTTTGAGGGGCTTTGTTTTTTTTTCTTTTTTTGTTGGGTTTTTTGTTGGGATTTTTGAGGGGAGGTTGGTTTGGTTTGGGGATTTTTGGTGGCGGGGGTGGTTTTCTTTTTTGAGAGGAGATGGTGTGTTTTTTAGTCTGTTTAAGAAGAGATGATAATTATGGTATCTATCTTGCCAAAATATGAGGTTTCCTTGGAAGAAACGAGATTTTAGCGTAGATACAGGCAGCTGGATGATGCAGCTAAAGTGATTAACTGGAGCTGTTGCTGCCCTTGTTTGCTGTTTCTATTTGCATGTTGAAAACAATTACTTCTTAGTTTTGTTTCGGGATTTTTTCTGCATTTTAGTGCTATTTTCAAGTAAATTTTAATATTCAGATCCTGTATTTGTCACTTGTTTTCTCTATCTTAAATGTCTCTTATAAATCTGTTTGCAGCTGGGTCTCGGGCGTCTTACAGCAGCCAGCACAGCCACCTTGGCTCCGAGTTAAGGGCACTGCAGTCTCCAGAACACCATATAGATCCTATTTACGAAGACAGAGTTTATCAGAAGCCCCCTATGAGGAGTCTCAGCCAGAGTCAGGGGGACCCTCTGCAACCAGCACACACAGGCACATATCGCACTAGTACAGGTAGGTGGATGTAACCCGCATGATTGTCTTTTTATGAGATATGTGACATGCCTTCTGGTACTAACTCTTCTTCCCTTTCTGAAGTGCTTAAACAAATGTATTCTGTGCATGCCAGTCAAATGAAATACATTTTGCAGATGGCAGCTATCAATAGAGCCCCAAATATGTGCACAAAAAGGAGAAATACTTAATGTTGTGTTACATGTACAGTAGGTTAACGTAATTCATATGTAGTAGGTAAACTCATAAGGAGAGAGAAAATACTTCTATTAATCTAGTGTATTGTCTTGGACAAGTATCTGTTGTCTCTGAAGAAATTGCTAGGATTTTTTTTTACTTACAAAGGTATTTTTTGTGTTGCAAATGAACTGCAAAGTTCCTGCCACATGAAGCTAAATGATTGTTTGCTTGCTTTCAAAGTAAATCATAAGTAAATGTTCTTCCTCTCTCCAACAGAAGTATGTTTGGGTATAGGTACACAGACATAAAATTGAACTATAACATAGGGAAAAGCTGTTAGCATCAGTGGTTTATCCATAAATAATAGTGATTGTCCCTGAAACGCATTGGTGTACAAGTCCTACTTGCAGATTGTCCTCTCAACCAAATGAAATACAGCTGTGTGTTGGAACCCACAAATAGATCAAAAATCAACAGGGATATTTATGGTATTTAATGCACAAAATAATTAGAGTATATAAATGCTACAGCCAAAATAGCCTAAAGCAGATGTAGAAGAAACTTGCCTCAGGAATTGTAAGTATTTCTGGTGTTTCGTCTTTGCTGTGTTGATCAAAGAGGGAAGATTATGTCCATTTTCAGATCACTCCTATTTTCATCAAGGAAAAGTTAAGTGCATTTTTCAGAGCAAGATACTTTGTGGTCTTTAAAAACTGGTTTTTTAGGTTTTTTTAAAAACCCATTTCTAGAAGGGTAAAACTGGCAGTTTTTGTGTGACCTGCTGCCTTATGCAAGTTGTGGGTGTTTAGAATACAAGAGGAAATATTTAAAAGGAAATTTAGCCACAGAATTATCTATCAAAATACCTGTAACAGCCTTATGCTTTTGGAAGAGCACCATTACACCATTTCCTTCCTGTTAAAGAAACTGCCATAGTCTTGTGTTTTGTGTGGAGTCACACATATATATGAGGAAAAATTACTATTTACATGAAGGGGGCAAAACTTCTGCCTATATCAATGAGCAGAGACAGTGGTAGTGATTGAATCTACTGTTTATATTGAACTTTAAGCCTCCTGTTCCACATGTGGCCATCTCATATCGCCTGTGCAATGCTCTTTTCCAGACATGCCCTGAAGAGGGTTTCTTGTTTTGCTTGCAAAATATCCCTTGGTTGTGTGTGCTGAAGTAGCAGGCTGTCTTGTGACTGTACTCTTCACAACACCTCCGTAGGGAAGGAAACCTAGTCAACATAGATAACAATTACAGTGAATTAAACTGGGGCATGGGATGTTAGTTGGTAACATGTGAAGATGGGTTTTCAGAAGGAAAGAGAAAAAACTAAAAAAACCCCTCTGTCATATGGGTAGTAGAAACATGCTGTGTGAAAGTGAATTTTGTTTCAATGCTTGGGATATGGATTTGAACATTGCTTCCGGCACACGCTGAAGAAAGACCCCATCAGTCCAGCTTTGTGTTGGGTTGATCCTCCCTTGCTTTCCCCCCTGCACCCCTATCATCAGGGTCAGGGGAAATGAAAGCAGATGGATGTGTGCCAGGCCAATCACTCTGCTGCTCTGTTGGTAGCTGTCAGCTGCAGATGCTGTCAGCCTTTCACACAGCCAGGCTGAAGAGCTGTCAGCGCTCAGAGGGAATTTTGAGCTGGATTGGATCAGCTCTCAGACTCCTGCCTCTAGCACAAATACCAATAGGAACATATCCTTTCTGATGGAGACTGTACAACTTTTTTCAAATTAACAGAAAGGAGTTCAATTGAAGTTTGCACACAATGCTTTTTTTCTTTATTGGGTTTTCTTGAGTGGTTTGTGGTTTTTTTCTGGTTTTATTTTTTTTTTTTTATTTTAGGACTGTGTTACTATTTGGCGTAAGATATGAGGGATGTGGATTACTGTGTACTCCATAAAGATATGTGCCAAGGCTTCATGGCCTGTGTATTCTGTGTGCATGAGTCATGGCAGAGGGGAGACCTTTAAGATTTCACTGCACTCCTTTGTAGACCATAGTTCACACCCTTTGTCTATCACAAAATAGCTTCGATCGTGAAGATGGTGCATGCTTTTACACATCTGACAGAAAGAAAAAAGGAAGGCAAACTTAGTCTAAAGATGTTGTCCAAAGCCTGGATTTTTTCTTTCTGCAGCTAACAATGCCCATTGGAAATAAAAATTAAGTTAGTTATACTTGCAAACCATTTACTTTTTTCAGATTTTTGTGGGGTTTTTTTTGGTTGGTGGGGGCTTTTTTTAGTTTTGTTGTTCTTTTTGGGGTTTTGGGCAATTTTTTTATTTTATTTTTTGTTTATTTGTTTGATATTAAAGAACGTTATTCCTGAATTTGAAAATTTCACTTATTTTGGGAAAGTAATGGGAAGAATGTAATTGGGAAAGTAACCAAGTATGGTTACTTACTATAGACATCTCTTTCTCTTTTGTTAGTCCTTAAATGTATGTTACATTCAAGAATGTTGAACATTTAACAACCAAGGATAAAGCTCTCTCAAGAGCTTTTCATCTTCTAGGTGAATGAACCTTCAGTAAGCAAAAGTCAACAAGTTAAAATTTCTCTATGGGGTAAACTAAATTAAGTTTGTTCTATATACTCACTGGTTTTTGGGTGATGTTTTGCTTTTTAACTTTAGTATTTTCTTTGTATTTCACTTATGAATGAAATGCATGATGATAATTCTGCATAGTGCAAAGGGTATGAAACATCTCTGAACCTTTCCTTTACATAGCTTTAGATAGGGGCAGGATGAATTCTTCATAGTCACTGAATGGATTGTGTAGGAAGGGACATTAAAGATCATCACATTCCATCTTCCCTGTCATGGGCAGGAAACCTTTCACTCGACCAGGTTACTCAGAGCCCCATCCAGCCTGGCCTTGAGCATTTCCAGGGATGGAGAGTACGCAATTTCTCTGGGCATCCTGTTCCAGTGCCTCACCACCCTCACAGTAAAGAATTTCTTCATAATATCTTATCTAAACCTATCCTCCTTTAGTTTAAGTCCATTCCCCCTTGTTCTGTCACTTAATGCTCTTGTGAAAAGTTGCTCTCCAGCTCTCTTGTAGGCCCTCTTTAGGGCAGTCTTCTAATCATCTTGGTGGCCTCCTCTGGACTCACTTCAACAGGTCCATGTCCTTCCTGTGCTGAGGACCCCAGAGCTGCATGCAGCACTGCAGGTGGGTCTCACCAGAGCAGAGCAGAGGGGCAGAATCCCCTCCCTTGCCCTGCTGCCCACACTGCTTTGGATGCAGCCTAGGACAGGGTTGGATTTGTGGACTGCAAGCACAAATTGCCAGGTCATGTTGAGCTTTTCGTCCGCAAACACTCCCAAGTCCTCCCCAGGTCTAGTCTTGATCCATTCTCCAGCCAGCCTGTACCTGCAGTGTAAATTATAACTGGGTGTGTTACTGTCATGCTGTCTCAGCTAAAAATAATGCTTCAAATTTGACAGCAGTAACTGCAAAAGCTCTTTTGTTTGTTAAGCTTCTACTTAACCATCCTTTTTGGTTTTCAAAGGGTAATGTCTTCTCTCATATAAGAAATACCAGCCCAAACTTTTGCACTGAAGTAGCAGTAAATGTGAAATTCTACTTTTGCAATGGGAATCCTCAAAGGATGTCTTTGGAGGGAGTACTCAGACACAATACAGAAAGCAAATTGATTTATTTACTTACTGAACAGCAACTTACAGCTTGTATTTGTAACCCAACTAAATAACACTAATAATTTTTGTTCAGGCAGGTTCGTTACTTATTTTCCTCATAAACCTAAAGGTCTTGAATTACTCATATGAATTATTCATATAGTAGAGATAAGCTTATTTGATGGGATGTTTACATGAACACTGATGGAATTTGAAGAGGGCTGTTAATTAAGAGGGAGGAAGGGTTGCCTTACAGCCAGAGTGGCACATGGAATCAATGATTGTTTGCTTATTTGTGGAATTAGGATTTTGGACTTGGGGCTTAGCCTATAGTTATTGACATGTAATTCACATCAAATATGAAAACAGGCAAAATGGGCAAAATTATACTGTTTTGCAAGCCTGGGACTTCTGTAGCTGCCTTCAGGACAAAGCATCCTCACTGCTCACTGTTCTGGGCTGTTGGTGCTGACCTGCATCTCAGGAGCATGGCTTCAGCAGCCATGGAGTCTCTGAACAGTTGTCATCACCCTCCAGAGGCTGGCATCACTGTCTGGAAGCTCATGCTTCTGTTGTGGTCCCTTGGAGAAAGAGATGAGCCCTCTTCTGTAAAAAGGATGTAATTTCCAGATAAAGATACTAAAAGCCTTGAAAGAGTACTGTCCCCAGTGGTCAGGGAGGGCGGGGTGAGAAATGAGAGAGCCATACTTTCTCTGAACTCTCTACAAACAGGGACTTTGTCAGATAAACTAAGTGCTGTCGTGTAAGAGCACTGGTGATGCTGGTGAGCTGTGAGCATTTAGATCTTAAAATCTGCATAGTACTCATGCTTTAAGAGTACTCACTGGTTTCAGGCGCTGCAGGAGAGTATTTTTGACCCCAGCCTTACACAAGTGACAAGGATGAAGCAGCAATTGCACCAGAGAAGTGAACCTGTCCTCTTCAGCTCTGTGAAGGATATGTGCATCTGATAGGCATCAGGGGAGCCCTGGCAGCTTTGATAAAAGCTTAAGGATGGTCTCAGAATGCACAACCTGATAATGATCTCTGTCTCAGTCCCCTGACAGTCACCGTGGGGAAGGTGTTGTGACACAGTTCAGTCGTAGTTGAATGCACTTCAAAGTCCAGCAGCTTTGTGTGATTACACTACCACTTGGTGCTAGTTTGAGTGCTGGGTGCACAGATCTGAACCGCCTCCTTGATGAAGACAGGGCATGCAAGACACTGCAAAGACCCTTCTGAGAGGGGGAAAGCATTAGGAGAATGAGGAGCAGTGTCTGTAATTGATACTGCTGAAATAAAAGAGAACCCTGAAAGGAAGGATTTATTGAAAGGAGGTTGGATAGTAGAAGGATGACCAGTAAAAGTTCATTTGGTCTCTGAAGATATAGGCTGGGACTTGAAGGTCTTACCATGCATGCTCTTGCAGTGGGTTATCCCCTGGGGAATGTGTTTGTGGCATGTGCACTCCTGCAGCACTTCTTGTGCTACCTTCAAAGCTGCCTGATGTCCCTGTGTGTGCAGGCAGTAGCCAGGCTGCCCTCAGGCTTCTCTGATGGCCTCCATTCCTTCAGGCCAATTCTGTCTCCCTGAGCTTCACTGATGCTTGGGTGGTTCCACCAGTGCACCAGCACCTCTGAAGCTGTCTGTTACCAAAAGCTGTGCTGCCACAGGCTGCACCACTTCCTGGGCACCAGGGTGGAGAGTATTCATCCAAGAGAAGAGGCCTGTGGCATTTGTGATGGCTGGTGCAAAACAGAAACATGTTTCTTGCAAGCTGGGTTTCTGTGTGGATGAAGAATGCTGACAGGAGGGCTGTGAGCAGCCAATGCAGCTGCTTTTCAAAGGAAAGAGTTATCTGTTGCCCCTGGCCATGGTTTCTGTTCAAGTGTTTGCCAGGGGCAAGGAGGAACACAATATTTTGATGTCCTGGGATGCGGCTCAGGAAAAGCTGCCGAAGGTGAGAATTGTTGTTGTGTATCTGGACAGATGCTCTCGTCCTCTGCCTTCCATTCCACACCTGCCTTGTACTTCATTTGCTGAAGGAGGAGTCTGCACTGAGGATTGCCTTACCTCAAGTGCTGTTCCTATAATGTTGCCTTTTGCCTGTTAAAGTGTGTGTTGCTTTAGTAGGGTAGAAGCAGCGTTTGCTTCTGGAGTCCAGTCTTTCTTCATGGACTAGATACTGCTGGAGGGATGGGAAGAGGTGGCAGTGGTACCCAGGTGGCAGTGGTACCCAGGTGGCAGTGGCAGTGTTTTCTGCTTTGTGCCTGCTGCCCTTGGCCTGGGCTTTTGCTGTCCTGGAATTTAAGCAGTGCCTGAGAAGCAGTGTACAAGAAAACTTGGTCCTTCTTTAGTCACTGGGCTGATGGCTTTCTCACAGTGTGACTGAGCTGCCTCCTTTTTCTGTCTGATGAGGTGTCTGTGGTGAGGGTCAGGTCTCTATTCATGACCTAATAGAGAAGTAGAGAGGGAGAAGCCAAATCCCTGTTTTTCTTCTGCCCCAGGCAGGAGCAGCCCATACAAAACTGATTGTACTCTTGGGTTGTTTGGGTTTGGTTTTTTGTAGGAAGGGGAGGTTGCTAGTTTTGTTTCTTGGGGGTGTTCAAAAGGTTCTGATCTCCTGTTCTTCTCATTTGCTTTGCATGAGTGAAGCAGGGCAGTCCAGGTTCTCAGAGCCCGATTCACGTCATTTGCCCCTGGTCCCTGGGGGCTCCCTTTCTGTAGGAAAGGCCTGACCTCTTCAAACTTCTGTCTCACTGACCTGATAGACAGAAGTCTGGCATGGTGGAGTGGCTTCTGGAAAGCTGCACTGGCCACCATCTCTTTGCCTCTGCCCTGCCTTCTCTCTGTAGCCGGCTTGGTGGGGCAGAGACCTTGCCTTGTCCTGGGAGGGAGTGGTGCTCTGCTGCCCAATGGCCCTGCCTTGCCAGCAAAGGAGCCAGAGGTCTGTGGGAGTAATAATTGCTGAGTAGTTCCAAGGAATTTTTTTAGCAGTTTTTTACAGCAAGCATAAAGAAGTGTGTTGCATGGGCTTCTTAATGCTGCTTTGAAATACTCAAGGACTTGATTTGCTGCATGTTTCAGATGGTGGTCCAGCTTAGCCTTTCTTTGCTTCTCAACATTTTGTCATGTCTCTTATCTTAACATTTTGTCATGTCTCTTACCTCCTTTGTTGTCCTCTACAAAAGGAGAAAGATGTTACAAAGGATGCATGAATTGAGCCAAAGTGCATCATCTTCACAAGACTAAATATTTGGCTTGGTATGTAATAAAGTAGTGGATATCTTTGATATTGTTAGAAGTCAATATTTCAATGTGAAGAGTTTTTTCATATTGTGAAGCAATTTTCTACTACTCGAAAATCTGACATGAAAAATTTAGAGTGATTTACTCTTCTTTCAGAAATAATTAAGCTACATTATTGTAGTTGTGGGATATCACAAACTGATAGCCTTTTTCTGTCTGCTTTTACAGATAAACTGTTCTTGTACCATTTTTAAAATTTTAAACCTTGAATCTTTCGACAGTTTAAATTTGTTGGGGTTTTTTAATGGTTAAAAATTGTTTAAAACAGAATGATAGAATATATTGGGTTGGAAGGGACCTCCAAAGATCATGTAATCCAGCCCCTCTGCAATAAGCAGGGACATGTTCAACCAGACCAGGTTGCTCAGAGCCCTGTCCAACTTGACCTTGAATGTCTCCAAGGATGGGGCATCTACCACCTCTCTGGGCAACCTGTTCCAGTTGCTCCTCACCACCTTCCTTGTAAAAAAAAGTCTTACTTCTGTCTAGCTTCTCTCAGTTTAAAATCATTGCCTCTTGGCCTACTGCAACAACCCTGCTAAAAAGTCCCTCTCCAGCTTGCTTTCAGGACCCCTGCAGATACCATTTCAAGTCTCCCTGAAGCTTTCTCTTTTCCAAACTGAGCAGCTCCAACTCTCGCAGCCTTTCCTTATAGGAGAGGTGCTTCAGCCCTCTGACCATCTCTGTGGCTCTCCTCTGGACCACCTCTAACATGTCTATGTCTTTCTTGTGCTGAGGTGAATGTGACATTGCAGGTGGGTCTCACCAGAGCAGAGCAGAGGGGCAGAATCCCCTCCCTGGCCCTGCTGCTCACACTGCTTTGGATACAGCCCAGGACCTGTTTGGCTCTCTGGGCTGGGAGTGCACATGGCTGGGTCATGTCCAGCCTCTCCATGATCCACCCGCACACCCAAGTCCTTCTTGGCAGGGCTGCTCTCCTTCATCCCCCGACCTGTATTGATTCCAGGGGTTTTCTGCACCTTGCATTTGATACTCAACATTCAGTTGATATCTGAAACAAATACAGGTGGTGTTTTTTTAAACTTTACTTGGAGACACATCTTTTTGATGGTCCCTTGGTAACTTGTTTGTTATTAGCTGTTTCAAGTCACTGAAGCTGTCTTATGATTTAAACATGCTGAAGAAAATTTAAAAAATTAACAAAGCATGAAATAAAATGAGACTATGTAAAATGACATTGAGGGGCTGCAATTCTAATGCCATGACAAATCACATACAGAGGGCTTAATTCACAGTTTTCTGCACCTGCAAGGTGTGCAATTGTAACTTCAGCTTTGGGAATCAGACGCTCGGGTTTGATCCTTGCATATCACCAGTGGTGGTTTCCAAAGGGCACTTTATATCCCAGTTAACAGCTGGTTAATCCTTTCTCAGGTTGTGTTAAGTATTGCTATTCAGCATGGAACTGGAATTTAGTTAACCAGGTGTATCACTTGTAATTCTGTAGGCTTCAGATTAATGAGTAAAAGGAATCTCAAAGGGTTTGGAAGAAAAAAAAATGTTGAAAAAAATCCTGTATACATGCAGTTAGATGTTGTCACGTATCTTACAGGGAGCACCAGTTAGTATGTTGACATAGTAATTAATTTCAGAATGGCATCTAGCTATTAATGAAAAGTTACCTGTTACAGGCTATTTCTTGCATTACAAATATTGGATTTAAAAGACAAAGGGAATGTTGGTTTCAATATATTTTTCTTTATTTGTCTCTAAAATTATCAGTTCAAGGAAAAAGGAGGAGCAACAGAAAAATCAGCTTTTACTTGCCCTTTTTGGATTAAACCCTTTGTCTTTTATGCTGCTTCTCAAAGCTGTATTTAATTTTTCAGTCTTCCTGATCTAAACAAGTTAGGTTATAAATACCAAATATTGCTTCCTTCTTAGGTTGTGGCTTTTTTCTGGTTAGGGGGCAGGTTGTTTTGTTTTGTCACAAGCTGATGTGCTGTGCATGAATGTGCTGTGATGGCACAGCTGCAGATTAATTGAGGATCATGCTGATAAATCACACAGCATGGAGTTCTGGCTATAGGACATAATGTTTTCAGAGAAATTAAAAAGAAAAATTATCCCTATGACTGCATCTCTTTCAGTTCGGTAATGTTGTGATAATAGACCTGTATTCCTAACTGACATCCACTTGATAACATTGTTTTGGGAGAGAGAATTATAGGAAGCAAGCAGGGAACAAATCTTCAGTACAAAGTAAATTGAGCAGAAAATACCTTAGTAATCTGCATAAAGAATAATAAATCACCTCAAAGCAATAAAAAGTCATAATCTCATTTCATTTGACAGATCCAGGTTCTCTCATATAGTCCTACCTGTGTCTTTCATATATGTTTTTACATGATTTTTTTTTTCCTGGGAAAGTGTCATCTTCTCTGAGACAGAATTTTCTATTTCCTTCCTATTAAAAATTTGGCAAAGGAAGAACCAAATACGCTGTTTTGAACTTCAGCAGTATGCCGTGGACAGGAATGGAGAGGGAGGTGGCAGGAGATTAAAACCCTGCCAAATCACCTTTGTAATCCAAAAGCAATATCCCCCTTATAGTGCAGAAACACTTCTCCAAATAAGAGTTTTTTAGTTTCAAAGTACTGAGCTCATGATTGGTTTCCATAGAGGAATTGTACCCATATGAAGACAGACAAGATTTTACCACTCAGGATGGAAACCTTTTAGAATGGTTAGTATCCATTTTTCTCTGTCCCATGAGTGGGATACTGCTAGAGGCTTGTATTTTGTTCTTTGTATTTTCTAATTCTTTTATTCTCCTTTTTTAATAGAAGAATGGCTTGTAAGATGTCTGAGCATTTTTCAGGTGTCCCCTGACTTTTCCCACCTACTGAGGGAGAGCTGAGATTATAAAATCTTGCTCAGGGGTGTACATAGCCTGTAAATCTCATCTGCCACTATTGAGAAAATACAGTGTTTGTGCCAGAAACTGTGGGTGCATTTGTCATCTGTTTACTGTACAGGTGTAGTCTCTTTTTAAAGACTTACCACATTAGATTTTAGTGATGCAGAACATCCATTCTTGTTTATGTACTACAGTGTTGCAAAGAAATGCAAGGTTGTCATTCATGAAATAAAAATTCAATTCAATCACCTTTCATAAATTTCAGTTTTGTAAATCTTTGCTGAACAAAAACACTGCTGTGCCTGAGGTAACTACCCAGTGGTGTCTTTAAGATGACTAAATCTTTTGTTAGAGGATCATACCTTCTGCAGTATTATATTGAAAGGTACTCTTAAAAATCACAAGCCCATTATGTACTTTTTTTTACTCAATCAAACTGTACATTTTATTCTTGTTAAATGTAAGACTGGCTACTTTTAGAACTACTCCTTTGTCGTAATTTCAGCAGTTTACATGTAGATTTTATTAGCACAAGTGCATACAAAGATAGTAGTTTTTTATTTAAATGTGTCCAACGACTTTGAAACTATCATTTGGAGAAGTTACATTAATGTTTAAGGTGAACATATCACATGGTCTGGCACTGGAACACAAATGTGATTACCTTAATAATAAAACAACTGTCCATTCCAGAGTGGAAACTACTAATTAAAATAGCTGAAGTTTAGTGAGGTGTTCTAAGAAATACCATTTAGTAGCCATTTTACTGCTTAAGATTATAGTGCCCTAAACAAGAAAAGGTCAAAATCTAAAAGAGAACATTTCCATATGGTTGATGGCTGTAGCATGATGCAGTGCAGTTTGTTAAGCTGTTATTGTCTCATGCTGTTTATGTATCTTTTTATGTATTAAGTGTGACTTGTGTCTGTTTGTTCAGTTTTATTCTGGCCAGATGGACAGGAAACTTCAGAAATTTCAAGAGAAGGTTGATTTAGGAGTGAAAGCACAAATGTACTTGCAGTAGGCTTATCTATGTGCAGCAGTGTGGTCTGTGTGTGGTTTTGCTGTGGTTGGGTCATTTTGTCCCACGCACAGAATGTGAAATCATGTAGTACTGCAGAGAGGAGCAAAGCGATGTATATGTTTCATGAAGTGCCATTGCTCAGGGTTGAAATTCATCTCTAGTAAGGAAATACCCATGATGAATTTTAGTATCAAATTCTGAAAGGGCAGTTGTTGATTTCTCTGTTTAAATGCTCGTGTTACAAATTTATTAAACTTCATGTTTCCCTAAACTGAGAGGTGCAGTTCATAGAGAGAGGTCACAATCTGAGAAAATATCTTGGCAATAACATCTTTAGCAACCAGAGTTGACATCTGATTATCACATTATGTGTACACACCATTTTTTACGTGCAGAGCAGCATCAGTGAAACATGCTAGAAGCTGAGCCTGAGAATGAAAGTTACATATATTAGTGAGATTAAAATCTGGCAAATTTAAAATGCAGTCAGTTCCTGGAGATGGGAAGGAGTATTATATTTCTTAACACTGGTAGCTTGAAAAATGAGGCTTCTCTTTCATTGTAAACAAGGAAGGAAGTTGTTCCAGCCTTGAGTTGGAAATCTGAAATAATTGAAAACATGTAGTTGCAATTTTGATATTTGCATAAGACCTTGGTGTCCCCTTGGATTACATGGATTTTAAAATGATGCCTTAGTTATAAATGATTTTGAGATACAGGCTGTGGACACTCTGTAACTCTGGAACTTCATGGTGGAGAATGACTGGATTGAAGGATGTAGAATTGGAGAAGGTTATGGGTGTGGGATGTGAGATTGTGCACAGCAGTGAAGCCTGTGACAAAACTGGCTCTGGAAGAGGCTGCGTTCAAGTTTCAAGTTCAGGTTTCACTGTAGTCTAATTAAGCACTGCTGCAAAATGAACTTGGATAGGAGCTCACTCTTCTCAGCCATTATATCTATTGAACTGAAGTACAAGTTTCTAAGATACAAATTCTGTTGAATTACTCATCTACCTGTTTCTGCATTAAAATTTGCTTAGAGGTATAAAAATCTTAGATTACTGCATTCATAAGATCATTTGTTTCCATTGCCAACCCTGGTGGAACTATGTGATTTCAGATAGACACCAGCTAATCACATATCTGAACTCATAAGTAAAATAATTAGTAGTAAAGAAATGCTAAGTCTTAATTGGTGATTAAGGAAGTTACTCCATATGCTGAGGGTTAGGCAATGGCAGTTATACAACTTCCCCCAATAGAAGGAAAAAAAGGGAAACTAAGACACTATGGGAGAATGTGCAAACTGAAGTGGAACGATATAGACAAAAGCCTTCAAAGGGACCAGGTAACAGCTGTAATGTAAACAGAGGAGTAGCTCAGAAACCAAGGAAGCTGTATTTTCTTTGACTGACTCTTTCTGCATTATTGAAAAACACGACAACATACAGAGCACAAGTGATGTTTCCTTGGTTTCTCTGAAACAAGGAGTTCTGCAAAACAGTGGCATGTAGCCATTGCAATGGTCAGGAGATGATTTTAAGATTTTTTTTAAAGAATCAAGTAGCAAATGATTGGAGTGTACACTCACTTTGGATATGTTTATTACCTTCATTAGGATTAGTACTTTACAGCTGCCAGCAATGGCAATGAGCCTATTAAATAATTCAAGAGAGGCCCTGAGTATTTCCCACAGAAGTAGGAGCATAGCAGCTAAACAGCTACCTGCAGTTTTTAAGATGGGATGGAAAAGTGAGAAAAATATAAATCTCCACTGATGGCAGCTGATAGACACAGGGATGTTGCTGTGATAAAAAGGCTTCCTCCTCACCATGTCATGAAAACATGATAAAAATATTACTGAATACCTACTTGCAACAGCTTGTAGACATACTAATTACAAGTAGGTGTGACAGCCAGGTATAACTAGTACTTGAGGAAATTATGACTAACATGTTCGTGGGTGGAAAAGAGGCCTTTTTGGCTATGTACCATCCTGTTATGTATCAATTTCTTTAGTTTGCTTGCATTTCCCCTGCATAGTGTGCTATATTCCCTTAAAAGACATACCTGGTTCAGCAGGAAGACCTGTTTGTCATGGCCAGCTGTTTAAGGCACTGAGCTGAGCATGGAGGAGCTGACTGGAGAGAAGAAGGTTTTATTTCCCCTGATTTACACAAAACAGGAGCATCTGGAGAAAGCTGGAGCCAGCAGAAAGAATTAGGCAGAGCAATCCTGGTAGCCCTAAAGGGTTGATGTGTTTGAAAGCAAAGCCTGGCTAGCTGAGGAAGAGCCTATCTCATGAGGATACAGAGGAAAACTTGCTAACAAGTCCTTTTTGTTTGTCTCTGGATGAGAATTGGGAGATTGGAATTTTGATTGCAAGGTAAACTAAATAGGACAAAATAACGAGTGCAGAGAAGTGAGGGAGGAGGAAATGGGAAAAAAGAGAAATAGAAAGTTGAAATAGTTTTGGTAGTGTTTTTCCTGGTTTGGGTATAAGAAGTCACGTAGCAAAATTGTCAATTTCCATAGAACTTCTGTGGTGTTGTTATTTGTATAATGTCCTAAATATTTTAAATCAAAATTGGAGCCTTGTATATTGAAATGCTGTAGTGCTTGCTTTTTTTGTTTTGTTCTCACTTTGCGTGTCTGAGGTACAAAATTCCATGTGTGTACTTTGAGCAGAGGATATGATGGTGCCTTTATTAAATCTTAGCAGCCTTAGAGGTAGTTGCTGATAGCAATTATGGGGAAGGTTTTTTCTTTCTTTTGATAATTATTTTCAGTTTCCCTCAGTTTCCCCCAACCATGTATTTCTATAAAATTTTATACTTCCCATGTGGAAAAGTGCTTCTAAAAGTAACTGCTAAGCAAATTATTATTATTTTTAGTAGTAGTAGTAGTAGTAGTAACACCATGTATCTTGAACAATGTTAAACTTGACTGTTTGTGCTTGTTCCTTTGGATTGCCAATTCACTGCTACCTAATTAACATCTATTTTGTTAAACTTCTATTGCAAAAAGGCTGGTACATGCCTTAAAACACTCATTTCAGCATTTTGAGATAAAATGTTTCTATGTCCCAAACTTGATGAGGTTTTTTGTTAATTGACAGAGAATGCACTGTGTTATTTTTATGGTATATTAGGTGGGAAAAGTATCTGCTTTATAAATCTTCCTGTAGATTTGGTACCAACAGAATGCACTGCATTTATATAATTTTTAAACTCATGGTGGGATGGTGGACATACTCTGCACTGAAAAGACATCTTGCTGAGAACCAATTTTCAACTTTCACATGAGAGTATAAATCAACTGCAAGTGCAAATCATCAAAGCAAAAGAAAATGAAGGGAGAAAAGAAAGCAAATGATTTTGAAATCTCTGCGAAAGAAACTAGGAGCAGGTTAGCACAGGAGGTGAATGTCTAATATCAAATAATAAGAGGAAAATTTTATAAGGTAATATCTGCAAATCGAGCAGCAGCATCAGAGAACTAATTTTCAGCAAGCAGGTGTAGCAAGATAATTCTCATTAATGAATTTATTGTTTCTTAAGGTCTGATCCTTCTTATGTTAACTAGGTAAAATGTCCTCTGGCTTCTAGAAAGTATGAACTTTTTAGCAGTTCATATGCGAACTTGACCTCCCTAAGATACTCCAGTATGGTGCAGTAGTATCCCTGCCTTGATCAATGTGTTCTTGCTTTTTATATTTTATTAGTTGTTTCTAATATCTGCCACAGATGTGAAAGGAACATTCAAAAGCTGAAAGTGAATTTTTGAGTATCACATTATAAGCCTATGAGCATATTTAGTGATACACCTGAATTATCAGCTTAATATAAAAGTTGTGGTATCTTAATACTACACAAAAGCCAAAGAATTATAAAGACTGGCTTTTCTATATGCTATTTCTGCAATGAAGAGAACCATAATCAGGACATATATCAGGTCTTTGGAGGATTTTCATTTTATTTAACAGGGACTTTTCTTTCTCTTTGACAAGCATTTGTAAGAGCATACTAAATGTCTGTGTGGTACCACTGATGCTCCGTTTGCTGGGTATGTGATTTTGGTTGCAGTAGTGAGGGGCTAAAATTATACAGTATCTTTATGGTATTCATGCCATGACAAATTAAAGCAAGGTCTTAAAATTCTCATTTTCAAGGACAGTTACTACACTGAAGTTTAAAATATTGTTAATATCTAGAAATTTATTGGCCTACAACTGAGCATGTCATTTTTAGTACTGTGTCTTTGCTGGCTGCTGCAGAGAGTGAGTGCTGTGACCCTTCCTCCTGTGTCAGCCTGGCCTCAACTGCAGGTCATGGACTTTGCAAGCCCCTCTTGTATGCCTGGAGTGGGGGGCACTTGGGAGGGGAGTTCAGGTGCCAGTCACCCTCTCCCTCTGTCTCTGCAAGGCCACTGTGCTGAGTGCTTCTGGGAAAGAGCCAGGGAGGGCTGACCAGTGCAAAAGGAGCAAACAGAGCTTGAGAAAATTACCTGACATTCACCACTGAATTTCCAGGTGGCTTTTTAAAAAAGTGAGGGGGGCAGTCACTGTTAACAACAGTGTTTTCATGGGTGGTCTCTTTGGTAAGACACAATACAGGATAAATAAGGTTATGAGGCCTTTTGCTTCTTTGATTTTATTCTTGATCTCCTTGTTAGTTTTGGGACTTTGGAAGACCAGGAGAAGGTCTAATTTTGTGGACACCTTTACCTTTAAGTTTTACAAAACTGGACCTTCTTCACAGTGTGGTTATGACATTTGGTTTTACCTTTATGTGGAGGCAAAATAGGGTCAGCGGTAGACCCAGGGCAACCACATGACTTAAGTGTGATTTTGCTTCAACAACGCCAAATCTCAGGCTGATGGGAGAGGGAAAAGCAGCTCATTTCTCCAGAAACAGTACTGTTGCAGTTCCTTCTTTTCCCTCTCTTCCCTTGCTGGGGCAAACTCCCTATCCTTGTCAACTTACCTCTGCTGAGCTGGTTCTGGTCAAAGTGTAGCTGGCTTGGATTTGAGAGGAGAGTCTAATGTGGAAGTAAGAGAAAGGGGTAAGTGTTTTTAATTTAAAAACAGGTTAAAAGGTTGCATGGCCATCTGCAAATGTACCTGGTATGTGAGTGGTTTCTGGTTCAGTCCAAGTATGTGCTTTCTGGATGCCTTGTGCTCAGAGAAGATTTACTCTGCTGGGTGAGGAAATCGACTTCTGAATTTGTTTCATTAGACATAATCACTATGGCTTTGCTGTTTGAATAGCTAAATAGAACGGAGATCTCAATGGTTTGCCATAGCCCAAAGAGCCACACTTCAGTCAGTAGGTTTGGCTGCCAAAGGGATTTGTTTAAACGAGGGAAGTGTATTGATAGAAGATGACTTTGGTTCAGTTTTACAAACACTTACTCGTGTAACAATAATGAGAGTGGGTACAGTTGGATGTAAAAGTTTTTTCAAAGTGTTAGGTGTTTGGGTTTTTTGTTTTTCTTTTGATTGATCTGGGTAACATTGTCCAAACAAGCTCAATTGTGAATGTTTAAGTCATAGATTTTTCTCATTCTTATATTCTGAATATGGCACTTCTGTGTTCATTGTGATAAAATTCTAAAGGAAGTAACAGTCTGCTAGGAAGATAATTTGAGAAATGAATCAGAGTGACTTGAGAAGCTTGTAGGTGTTAGGATGACAGCCGGTTTCAGTTCATATAAATACCTATTTTGATAACAAGACAAAGGAGAAAATAGAAAGAAAACTTTTCAAATAATTTAAAAACAAACACGATCTCCATTGAACTGTCTTGCAAAGAAGATGAAGGAAATACTGTGAAATATTTTGCAAAGCAGTCAACATTACAATGAAGTTCTTGTTTTCAGCAGTATTGGTGTTGTAGACTTGTTTTGCAATTCCCCATATAATTTGTCAAATGGTAGCAGCATATTGTATGGAGTGACAGTTCTTAAAGAGTATACTATGTCAGTATACAATTACATTTTCGCTTTTTCACTTGAAAATATTTCCACTCTTTTCCCTAACTTGTTTTATTACTCTTTTTCTCTCAAGGCACCTGATTTTGGTTTTGAACTCTGTATTTTCTGTTAAAATACGATGTTTGCCTTTCTAACACTGAATTTAGCATGATTTGTGCATGGGATGTTTAAATATGCTAATACTGTTAATGCATTTGAACTGATGCAGTTTTATGAAAAGGTCTGTCTGTCTTATTACTCATTTTTTAAGGAGGTATATATATACATGCTAGTAATGAAACAAAAACAATACATGTAAAATGATGCTCTATATGTGAGTAAATGTGATCATAGAATCATAGACAGGTTTGGGTTGGAAGGCATCTTTAGGGTCATCCAGTTTCAGCCCCCTGCAGTGAGCAGGGACCCCTTCAACTGGATCAGGTTGTTCAAACTCCATCCAACCTGACCTGAGCAGTTCCAGGGATGGGGTAATAGATAAGTGGGTGATCCCACTTTCTTACACTTGTATTAAAGTTATGATACTTGCTTTTGTAAAATTAAATACTTCAGAATCATAAGCAAAAAATCAGAAAATAAGTTAAAGATTTTATATAAATTAAAAATTTTCAGGTGTTGTAACTTTGACAAGTACTAGACATACATAACTGTGGTAATTGTATATAAAGCTCAGTGTATTTCATTTGCTGACACTTTTAGATAAAATGCTTAAAATCTCTTTCATGGATCTATAATGCATTAAATATTTATTTTTAAATGTGCATGCCAATGAAAAATGATTGGTAAATCTGTTATAAATACCTGTCTCTTCAGTATGTGGTTTTGTCTGCCGTTTAGCATATGAATTTGACCCAGTTTAAAACCGCCCTGGACTCGGGCCACTCCTTTTGGCAAAAGAATTCTTGTTGTCTTGGAACAGGAGGAAATGGCAACCACCATGAGTTCATGTGCCACATCAAATAGCCCAAATTTTCTTCTGAGCAGAGCCAGCATTTAATTTGTATCTGTCTCCAGGGCAAAGGTCGTGTGGGTATTGGTCCTCTGGCCCTTGTAGTGATAATCCATTTGCCATTAACTGGACTTTGGTTCAAAAATGTTGCATGTTTAATCCAGTGGACTTGATCTCCACTACCCAGTGCTGTAACAGAAAGATAATGGGCTACAAGAAAGATTAATAAGATTTTTGAGTCGCAAAAGGATTAAGTCAGTTTAAAGCTATTGGTTAAGCTGCTCAGAACTGGTAATGCATTAATCTTGAGCTGTGGTGTATGAGCACAGCCATTGCTGGCATACATCAAGACATCTACATGGTCACCTTGTGCTTAGCTCTTTTGCAGACTGAGTTAGCAATAACAGTCTCCTAAGTCTTAAATTAAGGTGAAATTTACAGAAGATGGATTAATGAAGCATATATGGTGATTCTCAGCATCAGGTGTCTGGTTTTACCTGCTTTATGGATACCAGGGCTACAAATCTGGAATGGCTGGGTGTTTCTCCTGCCATAGAGTCATCTGTCTCAGTTTGGACTCTTGAGCCTGCTTTGATCCTCCTGCTGGTGGATCTGACTAACTTCCACCCCTGTAAGGATTGCAAAAGCCTCACTCAGTGGTGGTTGTGAACCTTAGCCTGACCATTCCCATACTGCTTCTGCACTTCCTTCATTTCCTGTTAGTGCAGGTAGAACCCCAGGTGAAAACACCACTCCAATCTGTTTAACTGGTGTTAAGGTCTTCTTGTCCAAAACTGGCATGTCATTTAGAAATGTGTTTGACAAATATTTCCTTCTAAGGTTTTGAAAATGACAATGTTGCTTGTTTCTTTTTGTTTGTTTTTTTTCTCATTCTTTTTGAACCCTTGTTTTATATGTGTGTGTTTTTTTTTTCCTCTGCCTAGACCTGGTTAACCATTTCTGTGAACAGGTCCTCAATTTTTTACTTTGTCCCTACTTTCCTGTCGTAGCCCCATCTTCCCCTGGTGTCGACTCCGTACCCTTACAGCGCACAGGCAGTCAACACGGCACACAGAACGCAACCGCGACCTTCCAGAGGGCCAGCTATGCGGCCGGCCCAGCCTCCAATTACGCAGACCCCTACCGACAGCTGCAGTATTGTCCTTCTGTTGAATCACCATACAGCAAATCTGGGCCAGCCATCCCACCCGAAGGGACCTTGGCTAGGTCACCTTCCATTGATAGCATTCAGAAAGATCCCAGGTGGGTGAAACCTTCTTCATTGTCTTCTATTTCTCGCTCGTGCGGAGGTTTGTAATTGTGGTTTGCTTTGCGTGTTTCTGCTGTTGGGTATAAAAAAACCCCACCTGTGGTGATACACGAAAGACTTTGCATGACAGCGTTGTCCTAATTCTTCACCTTGGAAAGCTCTCATGAGCTGTTCCGTGCAATGAAATGATAGGTGTGGTTTTGAATGTGTGTATAGCCTGCTTTTTTCTAGTAGTGCCACCCCTCAAAAGCTTAAGAAAAGTAATTTTTCTGTGGAAATGGGAGGAGTGGTGTGACTGTTTTGATTCTGTAGCCATTGTGGATTGAATTTTCAAGTTTCTTCTCGGGCAGAAGTTGTTGCAGTTCTTGGTTTGTCTCCATGTAATGTTTATAAATGCTGGAGAAAAGGATATTTTGGTATTGTGCAGTGAGACTGAGCAATGTGAAAGCAACATGTAACCAGGCTTATGTTTCACCCTGTGTGTTGTACAGGCTTCCAGTGCTAGTATGTGGTAAAAGAATGTATGATTACAGCTTTGCAGAAATGGTAGTTACTGTGCATGCTTTTCAAATATTTAGCACCACTTTGAATGTAGCTGACCATCCTTATCTACTTAGGGAAGGTGCAAGGAGGAAACTTCATAGCCCAAGCTGGCAGATAGGTTAGAGAGAGAATGAGTTTTCTGGCAAATAGACTTGCATGATAATAGCAACAGAAATGCTAGCTGGAACCCTCAATGCGCTTTGTGATTTTTGTTCAGTTTTCTGACGGAAAAGAAAGCAATTATCTTTGGTAACTTGAGTTTAAACTTGTTGAAAGTGTTAATTTATACCAAGGTTTTTCTTTGGCAGATGGTGTGATTTATTTATTTGTATGTTTGTTTGTTTGTTGTAATGTGTAATTTCATGATAGGAGGGTCCAAAATGTGCCTGCAACAAAAATGCTGGGAGTTTTTAAGAAACATTTGAAAAGACTTCTTTCCCCAAATTAAAAAAAAGTAAATTCATAAACTGATTCTCCACTTGTTCAGCACTACAGCAGTTCTTTCTCTCTCTCCACCAAGGAAAAGAACAGCAGATAACATTTCACAGCACATCAGAAACATCACTGCTTGCAGAGTTTTACTTGTTGAGAAAACTACTGTCTTCAACCTTTTTTTTACCCCCTTAGCTTTGACTGCAGAAATTAAAAAAAAAAGAATTTAATTGCTCCCTTTCTTCCCCCTGCCCCAAAGCAAACATTGGTAATGAGAGGGAAAAAGTCTTTTTCTGAAGCAGTGCTATTATATTTGTGTTCCAAAATATAAGAGCTCATGTAGAAAAAAGAGCTTTGTTTTGCAATTGTCTTATGTTCAAACTTAAAGAAACTTAGATTTGGAGTGCACTAAACCAGAGGAGAAATGACTGTAATCTATATGAAATGTTCTCAGGAGAAGCATGATGGTGTTGAAGATGCTATTCCCTGTAGACAAGAAAGACATGTTTACAATATCTCTTCAGGTCTTGGACGTAATATCATTTCAAGAAAAGGTTGTTTCTGTCCCATTGTTCTACAATCACTTTACAACTGTTAGGCAGTTAATGTATAGGATATGTGCTTGTAAAAGGAGATTTCTTCTCATAAATTTTTCATTTTCTTCTCTTTTGATTATTCCTTGTCTTGTGATACTATTTGTGCATTCATGAGCATTGATTTCTGTAGGTAAAGGCGGAGCAAGCAGGCAGCTAGGTATAAATTGAGCTTTATAAACCCTTTAGATGGGGTCTTTAAATATTATTACTGATTACTATTAGATGGATTGGAAATTTGTACAAAACTTCTGTAAATAGCATTTACATTACAAAATTGCATTTCGCATTACTCTTGATCTCGTTCATTTGAACCATGGGCTGTGTGTGGTGTATCTTAGTGTTTCTGCCCTTGCTTGTTGGTTTGAATAATTCTGATAAAGAAGTCTCAGAAACACGCTTGATTATGTTATGCCTTAGTTCCCAAAAGCCATATTTCACCGAGGCAGACTGACTTGTGAAACTGTCTGTGGCCTACAGCACTTGCTGATCATTCAGCTATTGGAAAGACATTGCACATTTGAATGGAGTTTGGAGAAAAGTAACAAAAGCAATCAGAAAGCTTTCAGTGTGTTCATTTCTGTGAATCAATTACAAAAATACCAGTAAATTACAAGTGTGGAAATGATAAGATGAAAGACTTTCCAGATACTTCAAAAATAATATGGAAGGACAGCAATTATTTAGGGTGGAATGTGGGAGATACAACCAGGAAGAGGAAAACATGACCCAAATGCAGTACAGGCTTTCAGTGGTTGTGTTAAGTTGTGCTGTATGCCCCAAAGGGTTACCAGTTATACCTTACGTAGCAAGAAGAAAATACACGTGTTGGTTAGCAGCTGCGCTTTGTCACAAGAGAAGTCACAAGTTTCCTTACAGTCCTGTTGCTGCTTTTGTTGGCTGGTTGGTTGGAGTGTTTTGTGGCTGTCATGAATTGTGGAGGACAGTAGTAGGAGTTGTTCGCAGATGCCAAAACTACCTCTCCAACCAGAGGTCCAAAAAAATCCTCAGTGGCAGAGGAAAATCTGTGAGATAAAAGCACACTATTAGCAGGCTTTTGATTAGCATTTCCTGTGTTTCAGTCAGCTCAAGATGAAAAAATGGATATCCAGAAGAGATCGTAGTCACCCTGATAAGCAATTAGCATTCCTAAACTTGAACTTCATTTTCTGGAATCTTCAATTCAGACAGAATTTCCGTCTGAAGGCCTGGAAAAATGGTTGGCAGGCACTGATGTAATTGACAATTTTTTTATTGGTTTAACCATGTAGTTTGTCTTATTGATACTCCCAATTTCAAATACGTGTTCTGAGCTGACATTTGGCAAATGAAATTTTAGCTCAACATCTGTTCTGCGTCATCCAGCTGTCATAAAATGCAGTTCAATGTTCATTTACTTAAAGTTTAGGACAAAAACTTAAAAAAAAAAAAAAAGAGGGGGATTAAGATGTTCACAATCAAGTTTGTGGCAGGGGATAATTTTTAATTTATGCAGGTAGACTGTTAGCTCATAGGAGCTCATAAACAGGTAGTAAAAACTTTACACATCTATACTGTTGGTGAGTGAGGCTTTGTTGTTTAAAAAGGAAATAAGTCCCATATCACTGTCAGGAATAAAACTGAAGTTCTGCACATGGGAAATGGAAAAGTTCATATCATTACAGACTGATTTTTGAGAACATTCTTTTATGTTTATGCCATATAAAAAAAGGAAAAGAAGTACACAGTAGGGCTGTGATATCAATTGTTTCATGCCACAATCTCTTATATGCAAATGTGGTGGAAGGGGGAAAAAACACAGTATTTATTTTGTAATTATTTGGTTCCTACTGAACTGTGAATGAGAGAAGTCTTGAGTATTTTAACGTATCAAAAATACATGTTAATGTGATATTTTTCAGCCTACTTTCATGAAGGAAGACTAGTTTATCTCTTGGCACCAGCAAATTATTTATGATTTGTCTATTCCTAACTTACAATTTTTGTTGTTATTTTATAATTATTTTATTCTTCTGTTTTATTTTGTCTATTTCTAAATTTTAGGAGAACTGGGGAGTCCTAGAAATAGAAATGTTGGAATCCAGTTGTCAGTATGTGTGCCTTCCAGTTTTTATTCCAAAATCCCAACTAGATAAAAGTGTATAAATGACTTAATATTTGAGGTTTTAACCTAGTAAGAAACCATGTGCAGGTACCACCGCTCCTAACTTACACTTGCTGCACTTCAGAAGAAAAAGAGAATGTTTTCAGATCCTTCATTTAAATACACACCAATGAGGTTTTGTGGCAACAGTGTTTTTGCTGGTTTATGAACTCACTGTGTGTGGTTTGATGTGTCCAGTCACCAGGTGTGCTTCATTGTTGTGTGACTTCCCACCTGTTTTTATTTACACACTGGTATATGCAGGTCATATCCTGCAAAGAAGCTGGCAAGAAGCTGAGGTAACAGCAAGAGTTATGGGGAATACACTCCATTATTACTACCAAAGTGATTGTCAGAGTTCAGTGTCCATTTTCATATTGCCTTGAATTATATTGATCTGTACTTAGAACTTTCCATTATGGCTTCACCTTTCATGTGTTTCAGAACTTTTGAAATTATTTGTCCAGAAAGTGGGATAATTTGTTGAATGGAGCTCTAAAAGGTTCATTATTCATTACAGAACACACTGTTCTGTAATGATTGGACTCTTGTTTAAAAATATGGAAAACATTAGCAGTAGAGAATCGTGTTGCAATTTTAGAAAAAAAAAAGAAATTAAACCCAGCTATCTTGTAGTGGTTCTCACCTTTATAACTATCTGGGTGTAGGTCAGCATAGAGACAACAGTTTTCCAGGTTTTACATGATTTAACTGTAATACCCTGAAACATTTCTGTTCTGTTTTGTGTTTTCAGAGTCAGCTTCTCATTTGATTACCTCTGCTGACCTTAACTTTCTCCTAAGCAAGATACAACTCTGCTGTTTATCTTCTAAACTTTTAATTTGGCTTTCTTTTCATTTATGAAAGGATATAAATTAGATCAGAACATTCTGTGTGACCTGTAAGTTTCAAAACTCATCTTTTTTTCTTTTTTTCCCCCCAAAATCTGTTCCATTTGCAAAATAAAAGCTAGAGAGCATTCTTTTTCTGTAGGAAAGATTATAGAAGTAAAATAAACACTAGTTAAATTTCTGTGCTCCAGTAAAACTGCTTATGAGATTAGCACACAGAGTTTGGAACATGGCCTGTTAAATGTTCCTGCAGGAGTCTTCTCCATATATTTAATCTCACTTAGTTACAAGGATTGTCTCGGTATTAATAGTGCTAGTCTCCTGTAAGTCTGAATAGCAGCCAGGCACTCTAAACAGTCTAAAGAGGTAAGAAAATAACAGTATAATCCTGCACATGTGAGAGATTGGCAGTCTTGGTGTGAATGTGCCTGGTAGGTTCTTTGGGAAGGGTTGTCACCTTCAGAAAGAAACTTGTGGTGAGATAGGCCTTGCTGTGTCTGTTGGTACAGCTGATGGCATCACTGTGCAGTACTGCTGTTTTCAGCCTGAGACATGGGCTGAGGTTTTCAGAATCCCAAGGGATTGGTGGTCACATCAGTGGGTTTCTGGCCCAACTCTCCAATGCAAGGTGTAGAAGGTTGAAGTTCACATTCCCACTCTGGATGAGACAGACCAGGGCTTGCAGATATTCCTTCCTGCCCTTTGTGACACAAAGCATGATAGGCAGCTCTCCTTTTCACTTAATAGTTTTCAAGGGTCCCTCTTACCCTTATCTGAAATCAAGGGTAAAGGGGAAGGTTTCTCCAAAGGTGGTGCTAGTAGGGAAGCCATGGGAAGCACACTTTTAGTGAATCACAGCATTTAAATTTTGGTGCATTTACCAGAAGTAAAGGGTTCAAATTTCTAGGTCCTGTGAACACCCTAAGATTTTTTTTTTTTTTTAAATCTGATTTACACAGGCCAGGTCCCTTATATTGATAGAAATAATTGGACACTGTTTGAGAATGCTCATTTCATGGCTCTGTGTTTAAATATATCTTTTGTATAGGAAGGAAATACGAGGTTTACTTTCCCTTCACAGAAATCATACAGTCTCTCAGGATTTAATGTATACTCCTCTGAGTGTGAAAAGCTGACCCCAGTAGAATAAATTTGAAGAGTCTAAACACAAAAATACACTCAATTCAAGAATAGCAAGTCTGGAGCACATTGCAATTATTCATACAGATCCCTTCTACATTGAAGGTGAGAATTTTTACTTAGTGCACAAGTTAGTTTTTAAAAAGCGTAACAGGTGTGATAGAATAAACAGCAATCTGTTTCCCTTTCCTGATGAATATAATTAAGGATGAAGCATGTGTCCTTTAAATAGGTGAGGATGGAATCCATAGACTGTCCTATAGTCTGTTAATTTGGGATTTCGGGACCTAGCTGGAAATGTTGGCTGAAAAAGACTTTCCTAGGGAGTATATAGTTCCAGCTTAATCATGGCAAAATAAACAAGCATCTTACTGGTCCTTGCAAGTGTCAACTTGTGGCAAGGTAAAGAACCTGTAAACCTTATTTTTGTGTGTATTTGAGCACATTCCTGTATATGCCAACAGTTCCTGTCTTTCCACTGTTCACATGAGGTGGTTTATAAATGGCTAGGGAGGCATTCGGCACAGGTGGAGTCATTTCACAGCGCAGCAAATGCAATTCACTATACCCACCTGTATTTGCTAGTTTTTTCTCTCTAGAATTTGGCCCACATTGTTTAGCAACCTTCCTTCTCTAGGAAAAATGTCTGATGGTAAAAAAACACCCAGCCAAACAAAACCAAAGAAACAGAAGATTTAAAAAAAAAATCCATCAACTATAATCTACAGGAAGTAAGTGACTGCTTTTAGCTCATGAAATACTTATTACCCACTTTCCTGTCTGATTGGTACCATTTTACTGACAGTGCAGGAGGCCACTCAATATTGTTGCCATCCTGTCTTTAAAGAAATCTGATCCTATCATTAGTAAACCTGCTCTACTGCAATCACAGAATATCACAATTTCAGGATGTTACAGTAACATGGATGGTGCTGGTCCATGTAGTTTGAATAGTGAGTATGTCCAGGAGAGCTTACAGTTCCTAACCTATGAGCAGAGCAGAGCAGGTTATGTGTACCCATTTTGTTTGGTAGGTTATTTATGCAATATGCAGAGTATAATTTTGAGAGAGATGACAACTTGTCTCTTGTTTTGATCTGCAAGTTTAGCTCTTCCAATCCTCTCCCTCCACAAAGAAGGTAATTCCTTTCCATTATGCTGAAGGGTGGTAAGTGAAAGGCTCCTTAGGTACTTCTGACTGATGCAGGGTGTTGAGGAGGATGCTGGCAGGAGAGCTATGTAGTGTTGGTAAGTGAACTTCTCATAACTCAAGACAGATGAGACTGGTGTTTCTTTTTTGAACAGTTTTGTTATTTCTAACCTTCCTTCCTCCCCAGTGCTGGTCTGCCACTTGAAGAACAACAACAAAGCCCTTTCCTCTCTTTCATTCTTCATCTGTTGTGTATTTCAATGGCTTCATTCATCCAGGAAGAAGTAAGTGGACAGTGTTCCTCATACTGTCCATAGCTCATTTCTGGTTCTTGCATGGTATTACTGAGCTTCTAATGGCAAATATATATCTCAGTGCAGTTTATGCCTTTGTTTGCCACACATTTTGCTCAACATCCTGTGGCTCATTTGCAAACTTTGACAGATGCAAAATCTGTGTGGTGCCTTTCTGTGATGACAGAGTGTAAGTGCCAGAAAATGTTGTAAGTATATTTTCCGAGACATTAAAAACATGGAGAAGAATCATACTTTCAGGCTTTACTGGGCTCATGTAAGCTGTTACGATCTCCTGGCAAGATAAATCACATAAGAAGCTTCTCAGTAGTAGCTCTTGGATATCTCGTCAGCCAAATGGATAATAATGATCTTACTGTTTACAGAGACATTGAGAATAAGTTAAATTTTTAAGGTGCTTTGAAGTTCAAAAGATAATCTTGCTTTTACTTTTGTGGGAAATAAGATGGGAGGGAGAAGAGGGAAATAGATGGAGATGATGAATGGGTGAAATTTTAAAGTGAGATAAAGTCAGGATACGTAGTCTCAATTTTTTGCATTAAAAGAAGCAGCTGAAAGTCACCCTTGATCCTGAGACAAATTGCCATGCAGAGGTCGTTAGTTTCAAAGCTGGACCTCAGTGTGATATGCCATAGCTGTTTTGTAAGTAGGAAACAAGAGCCAGCATTGAGAGTGCAGAACATTTCTGCAAGACAATAACATCAAGCGTTGTCTGAAATAACATTTCTAGTGTGGAGCAGAGCTAAAATGTTGGAAAGGAAAGAATAATCAACAACTTTTATTAGTTTCTAGCAGTACTTCTTAGCTTTTATAAATTAGGAGGTTGACTTTAAGAACTTCAGCTCTGTGTAGATGAAATATGTTAGATGGGAATAGACCTATCTCTGCCAGCTCACTCAAGATCACATAATCACAGAATATTCTCTGTTGGAAGGGACCTGTAAGGGTCACTGAAGTAGAATTGGCCCTGCACATGATACCCCAAGAGTCACACCATGTGCCTGGCCAGCAATGTGCAAACACTTCTTGAACTCTGTCAGGCTGGTGCTGTGAGCACTTCCCTGGGGAGCTGTTCCAATGCTCAACAACCGTCTGGGTGAAGAACCTTTTCCTGATGTCCAGCATATACCTCCTCTGACTCAGCTTCATGGTTCTTTCTCCAGTCCTGTCATTCCTTCACAGGAGTGAAAGATCAGTGTCTGCCCTTCCACTTCCCATCACAAGGAAGTTGTAACTGCAATGAGGTATCTGCTCAGTCTCCTCCAGGCTGAACAGACCAAGTGACCTCAGCCACTCCTCATACAGCTTCCCAGATCCTTCACCGTCTTCATAACCCTCTTTTGGGCTCAGAGCCTGATGTGCAGTCCAGCCTCCAGCCTTTATTTCTCTGGTGCATCACCATTTCCCTGGTGATCTCCACCACTTTCCCTTAGATTGTTCTTTCCCAGCCTACTCCACTGCCCCACTCCAGGAGCTCAATGAGCAAGTGAGGTTCAGAGATGCATCACAGTTCTTAGCGTTAAGCAAGCTGTTTCCTAGGAAGCAAAAGACACCACTGATCCCATAGAAAACTGCAGCCATTGTTGCCAGGGAAACTCCTGATCTCTAGACTTACTGTGAAATATTTGGGGTTTTTACTTGTTTGGTTTTGATTGGTTGTTTTACTTAAGCCACTGCAACACCAATGGGCTCACTTGCTGCTTAGCTTGCCATTTACCATTAATAATTTGGGAGTCATGGTGATCTCTACTGTGCAATGAAGTAGAGGGATCTGGATAGCTGAAGACCTGGAAAGAAATGGACAGGTTTTCTTAGACCAAAGGAGAGCTAAGAGTGAGATGACTAGGTTTCCTGAACATACCAAAGGTAAAAATACGGAGACAGAAGGCACATGTGAAGAAAGGAAGAGCTATGTAAACTCTGTCCCAAGATGAAACAAATAATTTACTTCAGGAAATGAGATAAAGCTACTCAGGTTTAAAGAAAGTATGTTAATAATAGTTTTTTACTGTTTAGAAATATTTGAAGTTAGCATGGTAATCTTTTTGTTTTTATTTTGTTTGATGCTATGTTTTTCTTTCTGAAAACCTGGATTTGAGCATCTTGAATGTAAAAACTTGGTTGGAACATTTGGGCCTGATAGCTGCAGCATAAGAGAAGTTATTGTGTGTAACAGAGTTTCTTAGTAAAAGCAACTCCCTTACCTTCCTGTTAGCCAGGGCTGCATAACATTTCATTGTGACTCACTCTCAGAGTCTGTGCTGATCCATCAGCCTCACTTATTCCAGCACTTGTTGCTAGTGTGAAAAGTGGTCCCTTTTCTTGACCTAGAATCCTTACGTGCTAAAATTCTAGGCAAAGGGTGAGCCCGGAGTCTTTGTTTTTTAAAGATATTGATACCTTCCTGTTGGCTGGGTGATATTGCCGCTGTACATGTTCGAGTTCAGAACTTGGAGCTATGGATCTTGAAGCAGGAGTGTGAGGTGAGTTCCCTGCTTGCAGAGAGTCAGGCTGTCTGGGCTCTCTCTCACAATAGGGGTTTGCTGCCAGTGAAGTTTACTGTAGCTGAAGACACAAAATATTTGAAGTTTTAGTCAGTTGCAATTCATGTCCAATGATTCACAGAGAGAAGCAGCCTCTGTTGTTGGGTGAAGTGATCCTCTAATTACATACACATTTGGATCACCATAGCTAGATTTGTGGCCTTAAAATGAAAGGAATTTCTTTCCCTCTGCAAAATTGGCCTTAAAGGGCTTACCCTTTTAATGCCTTTTTAGGTGTTTGGATAGTTCTGTGATTCCTTCCAATACCATTTGATAGGGAAGGCTTGACATTTTTCTGCATGAGAGTAGCTGTCAAATGTCTTGTAAAGCTCTAGCTGCACACAAATGGGTGCACATGGGTATCTTTTAGATGTTTTGCTGTTAGCTTTTTCAGGAAAAATGGGAGAACGGGGTTTTATTTCTCCTGTGGCTTTACCTGAGTTTACCACGGGCTGCCAAAATGCAGAACCTCCGCTTCAGCAAGACGTTTCATCGCTCATATATTTAGAAGTTCTTCTGAATGTATGAAATCATCTCTGCAGGATGAAATGTTCTTTGCATAGTCTTCTCCGGTGGATGTTTTTTCATTCGTCAGCAGCTACATTTTTTTAATGAAATTTTATCCTAGACTGTCAAGGTTTTATCTGCAGCTGCAAAGGGATAACAGATCCTGTCAGCCGCTGCTTTTTCTGTGGCATGGCTCCAACAACCATCTGTTACCTTTCTGCTTCTGCATGATTTACACACCAGAATATCCCCTCATAAAAAAAAAAAAACCAACAAAAAAACCAAACCAGTAGAGAAGTACAGCTGCACAAAAGCTTTATCTGAAGTATATAAGGTTATATAAATGATTTCAAGTGAACATGGTGGGGCAGTTCTTGGGTCTGGTAAGAGAGACTTTAGAGCAGTTTGGTTATGCTTCATAGGAGGAAGGGGCTGCCTTTTCACAGGGGAAAATGGCCTGCATGAAATTTCTTGTTGGGAAGTATGTGTGCGTGACTTTCACAGAGAAATGCAGGAGAAATGCACAGTGAACACCTCTCTGCCTTTTTCTTTCCAGTTATGAGTTCTCGCTGATCAATTTTCAAGTCAGGTAGGTGGAAATACTTTCATTGAGGAGCCTGTTTATCACCCCCTATATGCCTGTAATTATATCAGTTGTACACATGGGTACAGTGAAACTGAGCCTAATAGTTCCTAATCCACAGTAGGTTTATTACTAAGCCAGATTTGCCTCATAATAATAATGCAGACAGCTTCTCAGAATAACTTGCATTGTGAATGCAGAAGCCTTATTCCTGTTTCATTTCATATTCCTCAACGTAAAGCTGTCTGATACTGAACTTACATCTTCTTTGCTTTTGTTGTTTTAAAATAAAATCCAATTTTGGCTTCAATTTTACTATTTATTGATATTAAAAGTAACTAAGTTTCATTCTATTTTAGTGTTTTTATTGTGGATTTTTTTGTTGTTGGTCGTTTGGGGTTTTTTTGTAATTAGCAGTAAGAATGGGGTGGGTAGGATCATCAGCTTCTTGACTGTTTTCCAAGAACCTATGATGAAGATAAGTCTGCACTTCATTGCTAAAAGGAGGAAAAATAAGGTGACAGGAAGAACTGATGGAGCTGTTTTCTTTCAAAAGAGTGTTTCTTGGGGAAAAGAATCGGGGAAACAATCTATGCATCAATCCTACTAAAATTTATTTCAAAGCACTACTTGTTTATTTTGTCTTCATACAATTAATGGATAGCAGAAAAATGATAGAGCTGGTAGGTGACAGCTGAGACATGCAGAAGAGTGAAGGTAGCCTTTTACACTCCTGTTGACAATTTCAACATAGCCTGAAGGATAATTAAATGCACAAAGTAGTTTTCAGAAACATTTTAAAGAAAAACTACTTATACACTCACTTCTCTAACATTCTAAACTTCTTTGGAAAATGCACTTCTCTGCATGCGGTGTTGATTTAGTTCCTTACTGCTACAAGCTGCTTTGGAAAGCTAAACTTATGGTGCTCCCAGTTGTGCTGAATATAAGCAATATAAACTAAATCCTGCAGTCTTTTCAAAGAGGAAATTCCATTTACTTTATAATGACTTTGAATGGAGTAAGTCCAACAATTCGAAGGACCTTCTATTCTGTTGGAATTTTGACAGTGAGTCTTGATCATCACTGGCTAATAGGTAGATTTTTAGTTTTGGAGCCCTGCCAATTCTCATTAAAAAATTAAAAGGATAAATCTGTCATGTGACATTTTATTAGATTACAGTAAAAAGTGGTGAGTTCCAGGAATTTGGTGATGCTAATTTGAAGTTCAGCATTTGTTCACAGTACAAGCAGAGTCTGGAGTTTTATCAGTATATTTTTCTCCACTTTGTGAAGCTTGTATGTGGGGGAGAAAATGTTTAAAAGGCACTGTTGTCAAGTTCACAAAATATGTGCAGTGGGAAATACGAAGAGAAAACTTTTTTCAGCTTGTTTCCTCTGAAATGGTCTTGTAGTTTCCCTGTACCTCTCTTACAGGCACCAGCTGAGTCTCTCAGCCTGATCACAAGAGGTAGAAGCAATTCAGGGATGGGGTTTTTTTTCATACTTGCCGACAAATAAATCTGCTTGGTTCAAACAAGGAAATAACATTTCTTGGATAATAACTGTCTGATAACATAGCTCAAACGGTAAGATGTCAGTGTAATGAGAGTAGTATTTTTTACTGTCAATATCTCTCTAGAATAAGAATTTTGTTGAGATGTCATGGATGCTGCTTTAAAACTTAAATTGAACTTCTAGAGAGACATGTTTTAGATTTTTCTTGTAAGACTCATGTTTGAACTCATGTCTCAGTGGTAAAAAAGTAAAACAAATAACCTTTTAATAGAGCAAGTAGGATTTTCATATGCTGGCGTTAGGTTTCGTTTAGTAAATTTAGAAAAACATAAAGCCCTTTTGAAATAAAAGACATGAAAAAAAAATAAAAGCTAAACCGAGTAAATGTAGGTTTTGAGTTTTCTGAAAATTTTTAAAGACTAATAATTTAGAAAGTTCATAGGGAAGACAGATGACTGCTTTAATGTGAATGTTGTAATATTGTAAAAAATATGAACTCTGACTTTTTCTTTTACCTTAGGGGAAGAACATTTTGGCAACGAACATTTGCCTCCTCATTCTCCCCAAACCCATGAAAAATTTAGGCATTGTAATACTGAATTCTCTTAGGAACCCATTGGAAAGGAGACTGGTGTGAAGATTTATGTATCTCTCAATATGTGCCTGTGATACTGATAATGATGCAACTCCCTTGAGAAGATGCAAGTTGGAATGGAGGCTATGCAAAGTGCCTGGAGAATTACTGGCCAGCATCCCCTTTTAATGTGCAAAGCAAAAGTAAAAATATGGATTGATGCCACTGTTTCTGCACAGCTTGCTGGTATTTAAATGGTGCATTTATATGGTGGTTTCATTTTGCAGTACATGTTACAGTTACATAAAATTACACATCTTTGTCCCAAAAAGCTCGTGTTCAATTTGAAATGAGATGTGAAAAGCTGGACTGATAAAGAACAAGAGAAAGAAAGGCAGGGTTAAAAACAAAAGCACTTAAATTGTTTCATTATGCCAAGGATTAAGAACAGGTAGTTTCTGGACAGGTCTGCTGTGAAAGCCATGTGAAAATTGCAAAAATCTGTTTGGAAGATGTGGTTAAATATGTGCTCAGGGTTGTTAAAGGAGCTTTTCAAAGAGTGCAGCAAAGGGCAGAACTCTGAAGGACCTTGGACATCTATGAAAACTATGTGGCAAATGTAGCCAACTATACTCAACAGTCTCATGATATCATCTTGTAAAAATCAAAATTGGTTTGAAAGCTTGGTTGCTGGAATAAAAAAGCCCAGATCTTTGCAATAGGCTAGCAATTTAACTGCACAACTATTAAGTCTGGTTAACTAATTTGGAAAAAAAATCTGTTTTCTTTATCACTCCACACATGACACATGCTAAGATTAGCTTATTATATACATATATGTTTGTGTATATATGTATTTATGTAGTATTAAGTAGGACTTCTAGCTAGAGCACATGCTGGCCATGAAATGTCTTGAATAGAGAAAGTGCAGAGTACAGGATTTTTTTCACAATGACAGGACACTGGAAGGCCTCCTGTGGAAACTTCAGTCTTTGTGTACATAGAATAAATATAATTTATATACGTGAAGTGTCTTCATATGTAGAAACCATAATCTGTGTTTGCCTGGTGTGAATCTGTATGCTGTCAGCATGTGTGTGTAGGTGGGGATATGGAGCACAGGAGCAGGGTGTGGTTTTTATTCAAAGACATGCGAGATTATGGTTTATAAGAAACAGTAGGACAGGTACAGCATGAGTGGAATCGCCTTACCAATATAGTTGGCTACTGCTGAAATTCCAGTGAAAATTAAACTGAAAAAGGGCAGGTTTAGCTTAGGTATTAGGAAGAAATTACTCACTGTGAGGGTGGTGAGGCACTGGAACAGGTTGCCCAGAGAAGCTGAGGATGTCCCATCCCAGAAAGTATTTAAGGCTGGATTGGATGGGGCTTTGAGCAACCTGGTCTAGTGAAAGGTCACAGCCCATGACGGTAGGGAATTGGAACTGGATGATCTGAAGTCCCTTCCAACCCAAACCATTCTGTGACACTATGATTCTGCAAAATGCTGATAAGCACTTGGCCTGACCCCAGCTTCTCCAGCAGTTTCCGCCTAGAAACCTCACGTTCAAAGGACATGGTCTGTCCAGTGTCACCTTCAGAAAAGATTGTTATTCATGTTCTCTACTTAAGGTAGAGTCATTGTCCAAATCCTTGTATGGTCTTTGTGCTGGTCTGTCCAGAATATCTTCTCTGTTCCCTGAAATGACAAGCTCAGGAGCTGCAAATTTTACATATGCAAATTGAATTGCAGCAGTTAGTTTTATTTGTGCCATTGGGATTTGCTTGATGATAAAGTGGGTACTGCAGTACCATTTTAGTTGAGTTGTATTTGTGATGTCTTTTACTGACAGTTCAAGGAACAGTCATGTTCATTTTCAGTGTTTTAGTTACAGGCAAGTTACAGAGAATCTCTTTCTTATTTCCATGGTTTTAAATACAGAGTGAATATAGATGCTTTGTTAAAAACAAAGTAGTCTGAGTATTCCAACAAATAACAATATATTGCCTGGGTTTCACATTAATGAGTTGTTTTAGCTTAATACTGTACCTTGGACAGTAACACAAATCCAGTTCAGTGATTACCCAGACTGACACATGCTGCACCAAATTACCTCTGCAGGCATATTCTATGAAGAACCAAAATATGTGACAAGGTAGTGTAATTCTGAAGTGACAAGAGTTCTGACTTGGTTTATGTCAGCTGGTATGGCTAAGAAAGGCTGGTGTCTTACTAGGGGTGTGATTTTTGGAAGCTCTCCCCCAGGAGACCTGGTCTGTGAGACTGAAGTTCTCTGTCTTTGTTTCATGACTTGAGTTTATGATGGGGAAAAAAGTTTTCCAGTTCAAGAGAAGCAAAGGAATAAGTAGGATTTGGTGTAGTCCTAGCTAATTTGCTTGCTAGGAGATGTTGCTCTTTGTGGGAAGCCCTATGATTGAGTCCTGGATTTGCCTAAACTGTAAAGAATATTAATACTTTTAAAGGATACTAGTTATTAAAGAGTAATAATAATCATCATATTAAATAAATATATGTATTTATTGCATGCTCCATATATATGTGACCAAATTCTTTGTTGTAAAAAGGTAAGTTTGCCATAAAGGACAGCAAAGTTGTTACTTTTCAAATGAGATTTAATTATTGCCTAATATGGTACTGTTTTATTTTTGCTTTTTACATTAAGTTTTTTTTAAGGACAATTAGCCCTGAACAGTGTTTTAATTTTAATTTTTAGACTCAAAATCCCATTTGCTGAGGACCTATAGAATAATATAAAATTATTTTTCTTCTTTTGAGTAGAAAGCAGATTTTCCATGTGCTTAATGGAGATACATATTTTATAGCCTGTTACATAAGACTGCACTCTATGGAATCTCAAGAAATTAGGGAAAGCAATTAAAACAGATTTACCAGGTTTTTTTTTCTATTGCTGGGGAATACAAACCTTGTAAGAGTCAAGTGAAAAATCCCCCTCATGTGTTACTTCCAAACCAAGGACTTGGGTCTCTAAAGTCCTTAGAATAGATGCTTTCTTCCTTTCCTGTTCTCTCGTTTGACACTTTAACTAGACATAGTTGAGTGATTTTCAACAAGTACCTAAAAATATGTAGGAGAGTGACAGATATAAAGCCAGTATGAATTAAAATGGTCAGAAGATTGACATGGAAATGTTTCTTCTAAATTTGTCAAAGGGTAAAGCAGAAAAATTTTTAAGACTTACAGTAAAGCAGACTTGCTCTTGAACTCCAAGAGCAATATTCCTAGCTGTAAATTTGCTTCCTGCTTATTTCCATCCTAGGAGGCATTTTTGTCTCCTAGGCTTCTGAACTTTCAGATTTGAGGTATGACTTGTCGGACATCATTCACGACTTCCTGTCTTAATGTTTTTGGGAACTGTAGCATGCCTGTGTCCTGTCAAATAACACTTCCTTGGAATGGCAATTGGTGTCTGCCTTTATTTCTCCTTTTTTTGTCATTTCTAGAGCCTCTAGTGATGTGCTTTGTGCCAGGGTGAGCAGCCATTGCACCTTATGTGGGTTTTGACTCTAACATGGTCTCTGATGCAAGTGGGAATTCTGTCCCCTTCTTTCACACATAAACATTTTTTTTCACTCGCAGAACAGGATGTTTTTTATTTTCTATTGGGATAACTACTAATTTGTTTGCTGAAAGAGGAAGAATTCAGAGGAGAATTGTATTACGATTACAGCAAGTTCTGTGAGTAGCTGGGAGAGTGAAGCTGAGCTCTTGTTTACATGCAAGGAAGGGTAGAAGAGGCAGTGTGGTGATATTTCAGCAGTTAAGTGTAAAGCTTTAATGCCTCATCCTTCAGAATAGCTCATAGGACAAATTACAGCTTAAATGTGTTGGTGTAAGAGACTCATACTCACTGAGGGGCTTATTCCTTTCTATACTGTACAACATGCCTAGGCTATATCAATTTTGGTCTACAACTTATTGTTTAGTATTTGAATTTTCCTTGCTGGCAGTGACTGAAATTTCCAAGAACAGGTCTAACAGCCACAACAACCATTTTGGAGTTAGTAGAAGCTGAGTGTTGTCAGAAAGCTGCTGCTTAGAAATTATGTATGAATTAGTTAATGGTAGGAGTCTTTTGTGTTTATCAGACTTCAGGGAACAGCACTGGAAACCATGTCTGGATTCAATTTTTCGAAGTTACTAGATATGTATTGTATAATTGAAAAACTTACTCTCTTGGTTTTTGGCTAGCTGGCAGCACTTAGGGGAAGGTACCTTTTTTGCCTTCCTACATCCCCCTGTCTCCAACACAAGTTGGAGTTAGACTGGAGCAGTGCGATTTATGGGAAGCCATATGGAATGCCATATGAGGGGGGAAGCAGGGATCAAGAATCTTCTGTCATGGATAGTTAATGAATATTTTCAGAATTAAGGCTGACCTGAAAGCTGTGACTTGATGTTGCAGTTACTTGCAGGTTGTATCAAGCTGATGGTCTCAGTATTTCTGCAGCAACTCAAAAAAACCCAGAAAGAACAAGGGATGAAGTCTGCCTTTCCCCATAGAAAAGGCTGAGGTATCTAAGCGTTCTCCTTGCAACACATTAGTAAAGTTGAAGATAATAGAAAACCGTGAGGTATTAAAGTATGGTGTTACTGAATGTTTGCTGTCTTAAAGTTATTTTAATGTGTTTTTATGTGAATTTCTTTGTGTCTTCATTCAGAATTTACAAAACTGTTTAAATATTCTAAATTATTTCAAATTTCAATTTTTTCTGTATCTTGCCTTTTTATATGGTTGAAGAAGCACATAGATGCCTTCAGTAAGGAATTTGCCCTTCTAGAGCTTTTTATCAATGAAGAAGGAGATGTACAATTGCATTTCAGTCTTTGCATTCTAAGATAAAGCTATGCTTTCAAATACATTAATTAAGTTTTTGTTTAATAGAATTTGAGTGTAGAGAGTATCAGAGGAGTATCTGGAGTATAAAATGCTGATAGGAAGAGGTTTTTCAATGCACTCACATGGAATGGCTTTCTTAATTTTGTTTACAAAATTTGCCTTTTTTGCTTGAACACTTGGTCTTAACTGATCTCTAACCGAAGGTTTAGTGTCTGATTCATGATAAATGTTCTAAAATATACTGTTTGCAACCCCTCTATAAGTTCTTAGTGCTGAAGGTGATGACACTTTTCTCTAAAGGTGTATGTACAGTACTGTTAGTGTTGCACAGGCAGCATAAATAATTTACTACAAACCTGAGCCAGGCAGCCTGGGTATTGATAACAATGTGCAGAACCAAGATTGTCCTGCAAAGCAGTCTGAAAAATGAGGCTATCAGTTGCTGTCTCAGTGGGTAGGTAAGGCAGCTGTAACTGAAAGCTAGTCTGAATTGTCAGCATAAACTCTGTCTAGCTTGTGCATACCCTGAAATTACTGAATTCTCCAGCAAGAATTGCCACAGGTTGTCAAGAAAATCTGTTTGCTGATGTGAAAGAAAGATACCTGTCTCTGGGACTTACAGAGGACAGTATTTGAATGCATGACAGCATTTACAGAGTATATTATTTCTGGCTTGGGTTGGTTCTGATTCTGCAAGTTTTATCCACCTTACTTTTCACTGTCATCTTCAGCAGAAGGCTGGTGGTACTAAGGGAGGTGATATATGTGTAGGTGAATGTGTATCACAGAAACAGGCTTAATCTCTTAAAATCCAATAAAGGGTGTGATGGATGGTAGTCACAGGGAAGGAAAAGTGGGAATAAAAAAGGCATGTGATACTCCTTATCTTTCATTTATACTGTCTAGTACAGAACTCAGCCTGTGTCGTGTCACAGGATAGCTGTCACAGTGGCTGTGCAGCTCCAGCATATATTGGTCCAGTTTGGCTTATGGAAACAGTCATGATTTAGTATGTAATGGTTTTTGTTTAGGCATTTTCCTGTTTCAGCCTTACCCATGAAGCAAAATGCTGCTTTTCTCATAGTTATAAACACTAATTTTTGATACAGTTTGTAGTTTTGTTTTCCACTACTTTGAGAAAAGTTGAGTTTCTTACATGATCCCTTTCATGTGTTCTTGGTAGTTGTTCTACAGTCATGCAAAGCTGTGATCCACATTTAATGTATTGCCAGCAATTGCTTCAGGCTCAGAGATATTTACCTACTCTCCTTAATCTTGTTACCTGCTAATTGGAAAAATCCTTAGAAATTTCTCGAGATACTATTATCCTTATACATTCTAACAGGTAGTAAGTCATCTTATTTCATCCGTCTAGCTCATGTACAGAGCTTTAACTAGAGTAAAGGGTGTACTCGTCCTGTAGTTGTGAAGATAATGTTTAGAGAAGTGGGATAAGGGGTGGACCTGGAGTGTTTTGTTAGGAATTTATTTTCATTTGCTGAATGTGCCTTCTTAAAGGTTTTCACTTAGGGTTTTTTTGTGTTTGGTTGGGTTTTTGGAGTTTTTTCATTATTACTTGACAGAGTTTGATTACGAACTTGTCTGCTTGGCTTTATGGTGGTTAAATACCTACTTTATGTCTCCCTAGAAATTTGGGAATAGCAATAGTGTCTTTGTTACAAATGAGTTGTGAGTAGCCTTCCAAATTGTAGTTGTATTGTTCAGCCGTGGGTGATTATAGGATCATCTGGTGAAAAAACAACTGTAATGCATATGAAATCTTGTTGCCCAACTTCCACAAAAAGCTCTTGGATTCATACTACTATATACCTGTCATTTTGGCCTCAAGTTAAATGTGGACATGCAGGTAGCGTATTACCACTAAAAAAACACATAAATCTAGGCATGAAAAGGCTGAACACGCTGATTTGAATTTAAGAAAAAGTCAAAACAAAGCCACAACTCAAACTAGCAGTTTTAGTTGTGTTCCTGTTACATACTTGAGAACATTTTCTGTACAGCAGGGGAATATCATCCGATTTGAAAAGTGGCCATCAGGACAGAGATTGGTCACATAGCACATTGGAAATTATCCATGAGAGTTGTAGTGTGATAATTTTTACTGCTACCCATATCTCTCCATACATTAAAAAAGATGAAAAAAAGTATTGGCTTACTTTTTCAGATACATAATTGACTTCATATTATTAAACTGGAAATCCTGTGGGATGCTAGAATTTATCTTGAATAACATCTCCTTGGTGGCCATCTGGGCTTTTAGATGATAAAACAATGTACTCATTTTTCTTAACACTGTGATATTCTGGAGTACAGTGCAAGAGCTGCATTAAAATCAACTTCCCTAGGGGGCTTCCCCATCATCTGTCTTTTTACACCTTCCCACCACAGTATTTTTTTTGTGCTCTGCTTATAGACTTCACTTACATAAAATCCAAAAGGGAGACAGCTTGTGTCGATTCTGAGTGTTTCTTACCTTATATAGGTTAAAGGAGTTTATAAACTTGCAAAACATCAGTTATTTTTATTACACTATACAACCTGGAAAGTAAATCTTCATGGTTTTTAGACTGATACTGCTTAGGAAACTTGTTAGTTATGTGACCTCCTCTCTTTTTATTACAAGATGTTGCTAGGAAGTCCTTTTTAAAGTTGCTTCAATTTTTCTAATACATCATTTATATCTAGATTGCCTATCTTGATTTCATCATTCAGTAGCAATTAAAAGCATAATTCTTTATGCCATACATTCTGAGGTTGTATTTATCTCTAAAATTGCGACTGTCCTTTAGGTAGATTTAGCCAGGTAGAACACAAGAGTAGAATAATGGTGTAATATAATATGTTTGAAGTCCAAAACAGTCCTTGACCTAGGGAGTTCAGCTGCAGTCAGAAGTGCCACTGCCACTAAAGAAAAAACCTGGTCAAGAAATGGTGGATGTTGCAACTTGTTGTAGCCTAGGTTTGTTAAATGCTATTAAAAATTAAAGAAATTAGTGCTTCAAAGCATTTGCTTTGTGTCTGTTTTTCCAGAGTCATAGTATTCGTTGTTTCTTTCAGTTCAGGGAAACGGTGATAGTTGAACTATATGTATAGTTTTTATACAAGGGCAAATACTCCTGTACTTTTGCAACAGCGTGAAGGAAGGATATTACTGATTAAAGAGGAAATTATGTAACAATACGTGAGATGAGCCTGTCCTTCCAGGCTGATAGGCTGCCTGAAACAAGGTCACATCATCAGCTACCTTAAGGTGGCTGAATGCCCACTTAAGGGGTCGCTGTTCTTCAAAGGAGGTGTGTCAGCTGATTTTTCTGCTCTGACCTGAGATTTCAAATGAGCTCTGTACACTTGTAGCACTCTGAAAGAGAAGGCAACGAAACTTCAGAATTGTAATTCTAAGTTAGCTCAAAGGGCTGTTGAGTCCTGCATCCCCTCTGACAGAGGCCAGCACCCAGGGAAGAGAACAAAGCAAGCTGTCTTTTATTAGGCAGAATGTTCTTGCATCATAAGCCAGGAACATGGCAGCTTTACATTAATACTCCTTTATAGACTTGTCATTCCTGAGGATGTCCAGTCTCTATTTGAATGCATGTAAGCTTTAGCATCCATATTGTGTTCAAGGAGTTTTTCAGCTTATATGCACTTTGTTTGAAGATCTCTTGGGAAACTTCCATTTGATATTTTAATTAGATGTCTATCAGTTCTTGTACTGAACACAGCTTTAAAAAATAGATCCGTATTCCTCCTCTCCATGGCAATCATAATTGTATAGATCTCTACCACACATTCTGTAACTCGTTTCTTTTACAGGTTGAAGCGTTCTCTGTATATTTAGAAGTATATAATATGGAAGCTGATCCTTAACTATTAGTGTTCCCTTATAGCCTTCTCAATTTCCATTAATGTTTACTTAATTATTTTTGTGAGAGGGAGGTTAGAACCAGGCATTCAAGATACAGGTGTGTATCATAGATATACATATGTAAAGATAATGATAATGGCTCCTTTGTCTTACATTGTTTTCCTAATCACATTGATTTCACAGATGTTTCACAGTATGAAGCAGATACTTTCCTATAACTGTTATAATGCAATTTTTTTTCATTTTTTAAAAAAATAATGCACTCCTTGGCTTCTCCACAAGCTTCCAGTGGCTTGTGTGATTGCATGTGCTATTTAGCTAATTTTTTTAAAAATAGTTTCTAAGAATTTGGCCAGGTTTTTACAGGCCTATGGTTCCCCAAATGCTCCCTGAAACATTGTTCTTTTTTAATTAGCATTCTTTTGTCTGCCTCCCAATTACTTAATACACATATATTTTTAAGCAGGAGATTGCACACTCCAGTTAGAGGTTCTCCTATTTCATTCTTGCAATCTTTCATTGTGCATGCCATCTTAGAATCACAGAACACTTTGAGTTGGAAGGGACCTTTAAAGGCCATCTAGTCCACCTCCCCTGCAATGAGCAGGGATCTTCAATTAGAGCCCTGTCCAACCTGATCTTGAGTGTTTCCAGGGAGAGAGCATCTACCTGGGCAGCCTTGTTCTAGTGTTTCACCACTCTCATCATAAAAGAGGGTGTCATCCTTTCATCTTGTCTCCAACTATGTTCCTTCAGTTTAAAACTACTCCCCTTGTCCTAATGCCACAGATGCTGCTAAAAACTTGGTCCCCATCTTTCTTAGATGCTCCTTTTAAGTGCTGAAAGACCACAATAAGAGGTCCTCAACCCCAACTCTCTCAGCCTTACCTCACAGGAGAAGTGATCCAGCCCTCTAGTCATTCCTGTGGTCCTTGTCTGGACTCACTCCAACAGGTCCATGTCCTTCCTGTGCTGTGGCCCCAGAGCTGATGCAGCACTGCAGGTGGGGTCTCAGCAGAGCAGAGCAGAGCAGAGGGGCAGAATCCCCTTCCTCTCCCTGCTGCCCACACTGCTTTGGATGCAGCCCAGGACACATTTGGCTCTCTGGGCTGGGAGTACATGTTGCTGGCTCATGTCCAGCCTCATATCCACCAGGATCCCCAAGTTCATCTTAGCAGGGCTGCTCTCAATCCCTTCATCCCATAGTCTGTAGCACTACTGGGGGTTGCCCTGACTTCCCAGTTTTTTCTAATTTACCCCCAGTCATTTTCCCATACCGTGATACTTTAGTTTCCTCATTTAAACACAATCCCAAGTTTTCTGAAAACTTTTTTTTTAATCTCCAATTATGCTCTTTTTGCTGCTCTTTAGCCATGGCAACTTCCTTTTAGGGTTTATTCATTTTTCTCAAACTTAAGTATATTGTATTAAATAGTACTAAATCTTGACAGATGGTAGAGAAACCACTTAGCTGCTCTTCATAACTTCCTTTTAGCAAGCTGCTTCATTCTAATGTGATTTCTCTTCTTGAAATCAAACCCAACTGTAGTAATTTCTTTAGGGTTTTGCTCCAACAAAGATGTTTTATCTGGTTATACTTTATGATTTCTTGGAAATAGTGTATTGATTGCAATGCTGGGAACTAGACCTTTGCACAAGTGAGGACCAACACAGGCATTACACTCTTTGCATGGATTAGCAAAGATTAGAGTCCTTCCATGGAATAACTGTGCCAACGTCTAAAAATTTTTTAATAGCAGGGGATTTATTTGAGGTGAGTGTTCACAGAGAATATCCATTGACATCAGAAATACTGATTTCTTTTTATTTTTAAAATTAGGAATTTTTAGAATTAATGTACCCATGGAGTTAATTAAATGGAACTATAAAATGAACATCTGATGTAGTGAGTCTTTCTGGTATAAGTTATGGGCATGTGAAAGAGAAGGTGATTGGAAACAGTCACCCTAGATTTACTTAGGGTGAATTACGCCTGACCAGCCCAGCTGGCTTCTCTGATAAAGTGACTAGATGGGAGAATAGTATTTAATGTCATTTACTTCGACTTCAGCAAGGCTTTACTCCCACAGTATTCTTTTGTCGACGTTAGAACTTTATGGTTTTGATGGGCCAAGAGCTCAGTGTGTAGAAAGGTGGGTTTATGGTCACACTTCGAGGCTGATTGAAGGACATTCTATACCAGAAATCCGGTAGCAGGTGGAATATCCTGGGACTTGTCCTGCTTAATGTCTTGATCAATAACCTGCTAGAAATAATAGAGAACACTCTATTCAGATTTGCAGATCACACCAGATTAGGGTGACCAGTTGATACCCTTGAGGGCAAGGCCACCGTCCAGAGAGGCGTACACAGGCTGTGGAAATGGGTCAGCAGAGGAACCTTAGGAAATTTAAGGTGGACAGATGCCAAGTCCTGCATCTGACAAGGAATAAAGCCATGCGGTGACTCAGGCTGGTGCCTGACTGGCTGGGAGCAGCTCTGCAGCAAGGGACAGGGGGCCTTGGCAGGCACAAGATGGGCAGGAGCCACCACTGTGTCCTGTTCTCATTCCCCCACCTGATACAGGAGAGACATAAACAAACCTAAGCAGCTTCAGTAGAGGGGGCCCTGAAGATAAGCAGGGAGCTAAATGTAAGTCCCATGAGTGTCTAAGAGAATGGAGCTTATGGAGAAAGCTTTGGTGACATCTTTTCTGATGCCTACGCGGATGTTATTGAGAAAAGTTTTCAGTGTTGCATGGTAGAAGGACAGAGGGAGGGAAAGGTTGAAACAGGAGAGTTGTAGACCTCATATAGAAAAAAAACTTCATTGCCATGTGGAGACTCAAGCTGTGGAAAAGGTTGTTCTGGGAGGTGCTGTGGTTTCCATCCTTGCGATTTTCAAGACATGAAACTTGGCTAGTTTAAACCCTGGGCAATCTGGTCTGAAGTTTGCCCTGCTCTGAACAAGAGGTAGGAGAAGGTGATCTTCTGATGTCACTTTGAACTTAAACTTTCTGAGTTTGCTTACAGGCTCATCCAAGGATGACTCCATTAATCCTTGCCAGCTGTATGACTGGACCTATATATTTCAGAAAAAAATTACAAGTGTGTGTGTCTGTGTATGTATGTATATATATATGTATGCATACACATACATACATACATGAAGAATTTAACATTAATTAATCAATTTTTTTTTCAGAGTTTAGGAGTGAAAGGGGTGTGGCTATTATGAAATTGAGCAGTTGTGAGTATTGCAGTCTATTGCTAAAGAGTGGTTACTGACTTACTGTTGCATGACCAGAGGTGTCTTTGCTGTATTCTTACATGGAGTACTCAAAGGAAGGGTAGACTTTCTTAAAAAGATGAACAAGCTGGAAAGTTAGGGACTAACATAGTATCAAGCAGTGGGCAAATGTACCAAGAACTCAGACTCTGAAAATCAGTACCTGTCATTTGGTCCCTGCACAGTTACTGGTTCTGTCATTCTTTGTGAAAGCACTCTGTTCTTCACTGGATCGTCATCTTTCAATACTCTTAAAATACTTTCTGAATTCCCTATTTATATCCATTGTTTTTTTAAGTAGCTGGAGCTTAAACCAGTTTATTTTTCAGGTGACTTCAAATGCACCTTGGTGCAATCTGAACCCAACTCGTTGTTAGGAAGGCTGGCACAGGAAGACAAATAGTCCCTGAGGTAGAGTCAGATCTGATACTTTATAATGCTTCCCCTGGAAGAAAGTGTTGCCTAAAGCTACTAAGGTTTTGATGGAATTTGTTACAATTTACTAGGTTTAAAACTCAATTCAGGTATATAGAATTCCTAATACGCCTGCTAAGAAATCAAGTAAGCCCAACACAAGTGCTGGTGTATACAAGCAGCATTTTTTTTGTTCTGCTTGCCTTAAGGTTGTTGAGCTCTTTTTCCCTAATGTGTCTCTCTCATTTAGGCTGGGCTGCTTGTATTTCTCCCAGGTAATCAGTGTTGAATACATCCATCAGTATAGCATCTCGGTTTAGAAATATTGCTAGAACACAGCACTGAAAATTAAATTACAAACATTACAGCTATAACTTGGACTTAATGCAAACAGATTCTTACTTCGTGAAACATTTCAGAATTAAAAGTATGATTTAAATTGTGTACAGTTTCCCAATGACAGATAAAATAAACCTTCCATTGTTAAACTAGACTGAAGATTATTAACCAAACTGAGCTGCAGTGCTCTTACAGGTATGATAGTGAATGAGCTCAACATAATCTTGTTTCAGGACATCATTTGGACATAGGGTATGTGTGCTCTCTCTCTTTTTTGCATGTAACTCTGAACATGATGCTCTATGTTCATGGTGCAAAGAACAGGTGTAGGTACTAGCTCTCTTTGGAGACAGAAAGGAACATATTTGCAACCTCTTATCTACGTGTGTGTTTCCAGTTAACAAGCACGTTCATTTGTCTGGGGGAAAAGAGCATAAAACCTGGTATTAGAACAGCAATTTATGAGGCAGTCGTCAGACATTTGGTTCTCTGAAAGCTGAGAAAATACTTAATCTCTTAAAACAGAATGGTGCTTTTCAGCACTTTTCTCATGGTGACCACCTAGAAATGTCCCTTGTAGGTAACAAAAGGTCCATTTTTCCCTCTGCAAGATAGTAATTAGCTACAGACACTGTTCTGTAAAGAGAAACAGTGAAAATAATAAGCGTTTAAATAGTTTTTCATTAACCATCCAGAAATTGACCATTAAAATAGGGCATCAGGAGGGTGAGGAGCAGTGATATCCAGATTAGGAGAGAGGAAGGCAGGTGCCTTTCTGCCACCTTTATCCATGGCAAGAGACTTGTCTCAGTGACCTGTTGCACAAGGAGGCAATATTAAGACAAGACCAGAGAAACATTTCCTTACCCCTACTGTGAATTTTACTTGAGCTTCTATTTTGTCCAGTCTTTTCCTAGTTTAGGCAGTAGTTAAGGGAATCCTTTTCCATACCTTCTGGAGAAACAAAGGGAGCAAGGAAAAACTCTGGTTGACAGAGAAAGTGTTGAAGTAGAAGCAGGGAGTCTATAGTTACTTTTACAGAGAGGTTAAGGGGGCTACACACTATAAATTGTGAAGGTGTGACAGGAGATCTCAAAACTGATATATTTAGGAACAGTTTAGTTATCTGTAAAATTTGTTTACAGTTGCCATCTGAACCATCTGTTGTCTTTCTTTGCATTGTAGTCAGTTGGGGTAGATGATATTCTGTAATAGATTAAAGGTTTTTTAAAAGTATGCTTTATGTCTCTACATATACATTCATAGAGTACATCTTCTAACGAGGCCTAGATCCCATCGGTGCTATTTGGGGATGCCACTGTAGTAACAATGATATATTACATGCTGTTAATGCTGTGTTTGCAAAGCATTTCCAATTAAAGTTGTTATGCAAATGAAAGTTGCCTCCTTTCTCCATCTGGTTGTTTGCATACAGGCTATGGCATGCTTTGCAGTGAATTAATTTCTGGTTTGGTTTTATATTTCTAAAAGTTTAATGTTGGCAGGGGTAGGGGAGGACTTCCCTCATATGGAGTCATAATGTCCCATGGCAGGAATTGCCACCAGTTGGGTGTACAGCTCTGTGCTCAAGCATTTGAGCTGATGGGCAGTTGATTGCAGTAGTGTTATGTTCTACCCTTTCATGCTGGTGAGGGCATGCAGACTACTGCAGAATGTCAGGAGTCACAGCTGATTTCCAAGGGGTCAGGTAGTATTAGGAGCCTAGAATAGGTGTTGAGTTCCAGACTGTTGCTGTGTTCTCCAGGATAATGGACAGGAAAACATGCAAAATGTGACTGCATCTGGTTTCTGAGCCACCCACTGATCCATAGGTTTGGTTTCTTCAGGTCACATTTGGGAGAGCAGAGATAGCTTTTTCTCCTGCATCTTAGAATGTCACCTGCAGGATTGCCACTCTGACACCTGGCACAGGGACTACAGGATGACCAAAAGAGGTGGGAATCAGCTGAATAATTTTTGAGGATGAAAGGGAAATTCCATTCTGTGAAGGCGTGAACATCAGTTGAAAAAGCAAAATCTCCATTAGGATTCCACAGAATTAACTGAGATTTACAGATATCTTTATTTCACTGCAGTTTCATCAGGATTTGTCAGTCTCATAAGTAGCCATGACCAATCTATTTGAGAGCCCATTCTGAGTATATATCTAATAGTTTATATGGTAGCTATTTGACAACATAGTATTCACTTCAGAGAAATTGCGCCTTCTAATTTAACTTTTACCAAAGTGTTAGGAGTTTAACATCTGTGAAGGAATGTGTTCAGTCTGGGTATGTGGCTCACAGTTTTCCTCTAATAGAAAGAACATGACTATGGATCAAATAATGCTGAATCAGAGGTTAGGTGGTCACCTCTGAACAAAATAGCAAACAAAACATTTCTGCCAGCATTAAAAACTGATTGCTGTAGTGTTTAGTCTTGTAGAAGATAACCCAGTAAGTTTTGTTGTCCAGCCTAAATGACTCTTGTGTGTTTGTTGCAAGACAAGTCCCAGCAGCTGTGATCAGCATTCAAAGAAACCTAAAATAAATCTTTCTGCTCTTTCAGCTAGAGATGTGTTACCTTCCTCTAGGATTACAACATGTGGTTGTCCTTACAAATTGGGCTTTTAATTCAATGCAAGATTAATCTGATTGTGAGGCCAAATCATAGCAAGTTTCAAAATCTGGTGTATGCTATGGACTCAGTATCAAAATGCATTTCTTTACTCATGGAGTGCTCTCCCTCTGCTTTCCCCCTCTGCTTGTGGACTGGTAGATAATGATCACCTGTTAAATATCTTGTATTTATGAGAACTCCCCCAAATTAATTTAGTGTATTAATCCTAATGGCATGAAAGGAAGGGATCAAGTCAAGCAATCCAGTTTTTGCATATTCACAGAGTAAACAGATACATAAATACCACAGGGTGTAATGACTCTCTCCTCTTAATACAAAGTACTGCTAAAAGTTGTGTATAGTTATATATATATATATATACACATATATGAATATATATGTGTATAGTTGCATACATGTATTTTAATATACATAAAGTTATGTATTCATATACACATACATAATTATATGCAGTATATAGGTTTTTCCTAGAGAAACTGGTGCTGTGAAGTTAGTATTCACACTTTGTGAAGAGCTCAAGGAATGGGTACTGCTCTCCTTTCATTGATGTTTGCTTTACCATTTCTAGTTGTTTATTCTGAAATACTGATCGGTTTTAAGGATTACAGGAATGAAGAGAGATAAATTTTCTTTACAGTAGACTTTAAGCAACTAAATGCAGTGCTGTGGAAAGGTCCCTGGGGCTCCTGGTGGATGGCAAGTTGCACAGGAGTCAGCAGTGCCCTGGCAGCCAGGAGGGCCAAGTGTGTCCTGGGTGGCATCAGGCACAGCATTGCCAGCTGGGCAAGGGAGGAGATTGTCCTGCTCTGCTCTGCACTGGGGCAACCTCACCTTGAGTGCTGGGGACAGTTTTGGGTGCCACAATGTAATTAAGCTTTTAGAGAGCATCCAAAGGAGAGGCACGAGGATGCTGAAGGCCCTTGAGGTGAAGCCGTATGAGGAGTGTCTAAGGTCACTTGGTCTGTTGAGCCTGGAGGAGACAGAGAGGAGACCTCACTGCAGTTACAACTTCCTCATGTGGGGAAGTGGAAGGGCAGACTCTGAGCTTTTCACTCTCTTGACCAGTGACAGAACTTGAGGAAACTACATGAAGAGGAGTCAGGGGAGGTTTAGGTTGGATACAAAGAGAAACTTTTTCTCCCAGAGGATGCTTGGGCACTGGACCAGGCTCCCAAGGGAAGTCACAGCACCAGCCTGACAGAGTTCAAGAAGCATTTGGACAATGCTCTTGGGCACATGGTGTGACTCCTGTGTAGTGCCAGGAGTTGGACTCAATGATCCTTGTAGGCCTTTTCCAACTCAGCATATTCTGTGATTCTGTAAATGTACAGGACTGCAAATCCCTGATAATCTTTTTATCTCTAGGGAACAAACCAGGGAAAACAAATAAGGCAGGTAGTAAAAAAGTAGCTTTTTTCTGTAGCTAGCTAACAGCTGCAGACCTTTTTGTCAGGGGTGTTTCATAATTCACATCTTATTCCTTCATCATCCATAAATGATGAAGTTGGTCACAGAGTTTTGACAATAGAGTTTAGAAAACTCTATTGGATTCTTGCTTATTGCAACAAATTAGACAAAAGCTGGAGAGAAAAAGGTCAAAATTAAGTTGAAGAATATTATTAAAATATTTTGTCATAGTTTACATGTTCAAAGCACTTCGGTAACTTCTGTTAGTGTATAAATGTTTAACATATAAAGCTTCTCAGTATTTTGTAAGGGAATTAGCAGTTAAATGGTAAATATCATAAAAAGAATTGATGATTTACCATTTATAAAGTCATTTTAAGGATGGACATAACTAAATATAAATTTTTAATTGGAGTATTGTGTATGTCCCTATCTCTACAACCCATGTTTTAGCCTTAGGAGCTGAAAACCTGTAGCTCTGTCATGTGAAACCTCTGAGTAACCTTCTGATTACATGCAAAAAAAAAAAAAAAAAGTAATCAGTTTACATTGTTTATTTGAGCTAATATTTAATGTGCATTATGAGTTTCTAAAATAAACTGCTTGCAATAATTCATTATGGGAAGATAATTGGTTTATAATTTTATTGTGTCTTATATGTTCATACTAACATTAATCAAAGAAAAATTATAATAGGAATTTTGTCCTAATTTGGAACAAAATTTTCATGTTGGTGTTTTTTTCCCTCAAACATCATAAAGACAGGTTGTTTAATGAATACTTCAGAACTTAAATATTCTTAATGAAAGACTTAAAGATCTTATACAACTTGTTTTTCTTCCTATTTACATGAGAATAGGTAAGTATTAATCACTGAAAAATTTTAAAGCGGTCAAAGAATCCTTAAGAGAGGAGTACTTACTACGGCATAAAGATTTCTAAACTAGTTAATGTTTTCATTTGCCCCTCTAATTCCTTTGAACAAGTCACTTTAGTGATATGAGTAGTTGTAATTACAGAGAGTTTCTGAGTAGCTTTGTGGTGTAAGTTGGTTGGATTGTTAAAATAATTTTTAGTATGAAGAAACAGTTAGTGTTGCTTCGCCTGTGGCTTAACTATAAAAAAGAAATTCAAATTAAGTCTTTGCCTGTTCAGTCATCATATAAAGACAGAATAAACATACTTTTTAAGATATGATATTTGAGATGGGAAGTATTTGGTGTTCCTTTCTCATGTGAATAGTCCTTTCTTACAGAACTAGTCATTATTAATTCAAGAAATTTGCTTCTGCTAAGACTTGTTGATAACGATTTTAGAATTGGTGCACGTATTTCTCTGAAATTAACGGTAAATGAAACACATTTAATGAGTTTTATTTTTGTACTAGTGCTGGCCAAGAAACTAGAAGCATACATATGGTTACATTGTGATATGGTCACATGGTGATATGGTTACACAGACCATCTACAGTATGAAAACTTTTCATTCTCTTTCACCAAAAAAAAAAAAATAATTCTGTTGTATCTGTCCTACTGAGCAGAAAAGCTGGCGCTATTCCCACCATGTTTATATCTAAAGAATGAAGGGCTGAATTTGCTACTTGCATGTTGTTGTAGAAATTATGCACCATCACAGAAAGAAAGGTTTTCTATCTCATGAAGTAAATACTATTAAATTATTGAATCATTAAAGTGGAAACAACTCAGTACTGTTTTGAAAAATCTGCAATGTATGAGTACTAAGACTGTTCATAAATCCAAAGTAAATTCTCACTAGGAGAACATAAGCCAAATAAAAGATGGCTATGCCATTGGTGGTAGTATTTCTATTGTTGTGGTTTGGTTTGGTTTGGTTTGGCTTGGTTTGGTTTGGCTTGGTTTGGTTTGGCTTGGTTTGGTTTGGTTTGAGTGTAGGGAGGCGGTTCGTTCTTTGTTTTTAATTGCCAGGTTGGAGCTTTCCTGAAAAGAGCTAGTTATAATTGTAGAAATTCTCACCCTGGAACCTCTTGGGAACCTCCCAATCCAGTGGTCTTCTCAGCACAAGGTCAACAATGAATTTAGACCAGGTTCCTGAAGGCGTTGTCTAGGTGTGCATTGAGAACCTCCAAGAACAGGAATTATGCTGCCTCCCTGGGCAGTGGTTTTTTTAATTCTCCTGATTTTGAACATTCATTTCTTTATGCCAAGTCAGAGCCTCCCTCATTTTAATTTTTGACCATGGTCTTTTGTGCTTCAGCCATGGATCTTGGTAAAGAGCTTAGGTCAACCTTTGTATAACCTCCTCTTTCTTAAAGGCGGGTTGCTGTTGCTGTTAGGCCCTGCTCCCCAGACAGTTGTTTCCCACCTTGTACCATGGCAGGTGTTTATTCCTAGAAGCAGAACTTTGCATTTGTCCATTTTGTATGTCATGAGGTTCTTGCTGGTCTGTTCCTCCAGTCTGATCCCAACTTTGTCCATGAAGCTCTCAAAGCTTCCCCCAGATAGGATAAGAGGCAGCAGACACTAGTTAAAACAGAGGAATTTTGGATTAAATGCAAAGATTTATGTTTCTGTCATGCAGTTTGAATATTGGAATACATCAATAGAGTCTGTGAAATCTCTGTCCCTGGAGATACCCAGAACTCGGCTGGATAAGGTCCTGTGAAGCTTGGTCTAACTGGACTTGCTTTGAGTAAGGAGAGGACTATATGACTTACTCAGGTTCCCCCCAACTTTTTCTATGTTTCTGTGACTGTTCTTTCCCAATTTGATACTGTCCACAGACTTGATGAGAATGCATTTTTCTTTCTCCTCTATGTATTTAATAAAGATATCAAAGAGGATAGGTCCCAGAACTGGCCTGTTAAAAAGCTTCTCGTAACTATCTTTCAGGTAAAGTACAAATTCAGTCTACTTAGCTAGATAACATCCCAGCTGGAATACAAGGATGCTGTGGGGACACTATGTTAAAGCCTTACTAAAATCACAGTGATTGATATTCATGGCTCTCCTCATTCACAGATCTGGTTATTTTATTATAGAAGGCAATGTTGTTTCCAAATGTGATTACCCTTGGCTCTTTATTCATAATAAACTATTTCTAATCCATGTGCCTAGAAATGGCTTTCAACACAATTTCATGATTTTTCCAGGTGCCAAAGAAAGGCTTACTACCCTGTCATCTTGCCATTATTTAAATACCAGGGTGGTATTTTTTTTCTCTGTTATTGAGGACCTTAGCCAGTCTCCATGGCATGCCGTGCCAAATGGAGACTTCCAGTGTCACCAGCAAGCTCTCAGCACTATCACATGCATCAGATTTGTCAAATCTTTGGCTGTTTGCAAACTATTTGCTGCCACTGTCTCTCCTCCTTGAATTCTCCATACATAAAACCCTGGGAGACCTTGTTGGTGAAGACTAACACAGAAGTCGTCAGGTACCTCGATCTTGTCTATGCCTGTGATTACTGATTTAGCAATGCACTCTGTGGTTTCATTGTTTTTCTTCTGCTGTTGATGTAGCAATAGAAGCTGTTTCCCTTGCCCTTGACATTGCTCACACATCTCAAGTTCATTTTTAGCTTTCCTATCAGCACCCATGTGTGTCCAGGCAGTATTTCTGCTTTCCTCCTTCCACGTCCTGTCCTCACTTCCATCCTTGCTACACTGGAGCTCAGTGGCAAGTTCCTCAGTCTTTTTACACAGTACACTAATATAAATAATCTTGGCTTGTGCTCTGTTCAGTATTAAAACTTGAGGATTTTTTTCTGATTGATGCGACCTTTGTTCTGTGACGAAATCTGAGGATAAAATACTAAAAATAAATCAGTTAATTAGCCTTAAATTTTCTTGGTCTGAACTAGTTTTACAAATAAATCAGTATTAAGAACATATGTCTTGAATTTTCTGAGAAGATTCAGCCAGGTTTCCAGTGATGACTGAGACTCATCCGTGCTTTGTTTCTTGTGTAAAATTCATGCAGGTAATATTCATTTACTATAAAATTGAAGACTTTCAATGTTCTCTTCAATCCTGAGAAAAATATGCCCTATCTGGAAGAAATTAGATAGAGGAGATGTAGCCTTTGTGAGTCTGTGTAGCAGTTGATACTATCTGTCGTGAATTCAGAGCAGCTGAAGTAAAAGCTGGATCTCACAAGGAAAAATAAGCTAAACACTGTTTAGAAGATGAGGCAGCGATGTACGGATAGACAGCAAAGCATATGGTGCCAGGAGCTTGATGCTGGGAACAGTCCCACTCTCTATATTCATTATTAATTTGGAAAGAATGCAGACATATGTTAACTTTAATTTATTTTTTTTTCATAAATGAAACCTTATGAATTGAAGAATCTTGTACTTTACCAGTCAGGACAGAGGACAATGTGATTTGGCACAATTATTTTTTTATTGGCAAAAAAAAAAAAAAGAGGCAGAATAATATTTGACTTGGAAATGACAAAATAATGTAATTAAGGGGAAATGAGCCCAATTTATTTATTTAAAGGCAAAGACACTCAAGTAGGAAATAATGATACTACAAGAGACCCTTGGCATTCCTCTTCCCTGGTGGCAGGATGGGAGAGCAGACAGCTATGTTCCAGAGGCCTCCACTCATGGATGAGGGGAGAAGGAGCTGCCCTTTCCTGCAAAGATGTGTTGCTGTTTGGCAGAGAAGGGCAAAACAGGTCAAATTGGGATTTAAGGAAAGCTTCTACAGTCTGTGGCAGTATCAAACAAGTGTAGACTTTCTGCTTTTAGTGATCTGCGATCAGTAAACGGAGTAATCAGTTCTGCACTTGAACAAATCCCAGGTTGAGGGCTGAGTTAAAACTTCGCAGGGAAAAAAAAGAAAACTGGCATACGGCTTAATCTGTCAGTAGTGTAAGGATGTTCTGGAAAGCTGGGAGCATCTTTAAAATATTAGGAATTTCCTGGTAGAACTGAGGCTACAGGCAGCCATTGAATTAGGCCATTTTGCAGTGTGAAAATGCCATCTGAATACACTCAAAAATACGAGCAGTTATGAGTAAAACAGAAAGATCCATCATGCAGCAGCAGTTCATCCGCACGAGCACAGGAGCAGCATAACTGGAGTTGTTTTACAGCAGTTCAGAATGCCAAGTGTGTTTCTTGCACTGATACTCTTTCAGGCATCAAGTACTTGCTGCCAACACTGTGGTGAATGAATCTAGGGGATAGAAAAGAAAACAGCATTTCTTTTACGTCTACTGTCTGGGAAGGGCTGTATTTGAGCAACAGGTATCTTTGTGCCTAACAGTGTGACTTTGTTCTTTATTGCTTTCATTCCATGTGGAACAGTGGTTTGGGTTTTATCCTTAAAAAAAAAAAAACAGCAAAAAAAAGTAGAGTAATTTCAGAGCCTAAACACTGAGATTTACTTTCTTCACCAATGTTTTCATATATTTCTTTTAAAATTTCTGTTCAAATAGTTTCCAAAAAGTTGAGAATATTTAAATAGTGTCCTCTGCTGCGCATGGGATTATGCTTGACATTTGCTTGATATTTGCTAGTATATCTTGCTGGTTTTACTGTCTACAGCACCTTGAAACTTTGCTTCTATAATATATATTGAAAAAGCACTTCTTAGCATTTAGCAAGTAATGTTAGCTTTATATTTTATAAGTATGAATTCGCTAAATGTTAAATCAATGATAATGCATACAAATTCAGAAAATGAAGATATAATGCCATTGTTGATACTGAATTGTTTTTATTATTTTTAGTGAATCCTACAGGAGAATTCCACAGTCATTACATATAGTGTTCCTGTTACAGTTTCTTGTGAAGATTTTTTTTTTCCCAAGAAACAGTGATGCATAGTACGCTGGACAGCTTTTTATGTAGTATATGTAACATAGAATTTGAGTCACTTCATGTAGGGATTGCTCCAGAATAATAGCCATTCACTTAATTAATTACTTTAATTCACAATATGTACAGTTACACGCTCAGGAATATATGTCTGGGAAGACACATTCAGATCACAGATTTAATAATAAATTTCTGATGTGATTTCATTTTCACTACATATACCTTGCACTGTTTGAAATCAGGGAGCTGTTCTTTGGGGAGCTGTTGCTTGGCATCTTAAAAACACCTTGCTGTGTTTGTATCTAAGTGGGGGTAATCCATGAACAAGTTGGAAAATGTTTTTTAAAAAACCAGCACTGTGGTAAATAAGTGAAAGAAATTGATCAGCTGGAATAATAGGCAGATAATTATTGGAAAGGCAGGCTTCATATGCATTTATTAATGAAGGTAATAGTCTTTATTTTAATTACCCAGATAATCCTGAGATTTCTCTTAGTTAATTTTACAGTTTTTGAGGTTAGCCTTTAAAATTTTCCTTTTCTCTAGTCTAACGAAGAAATTTACTTGATACAATGCTTGTTTTCAGTTTCTTATTTTGACTTTTTCTATAATCTCTTTTGTTGTGTCTCAAAATGCCTCAAGCCAGTACTGCTCAGTCACTGTGAAATGGTTAAAATACCAGTACAATTTTTACCATTAAGGATGAGAAATTCCAGAGAGTTCAAAGAATATCAGGGACCAAGTGCTCTCTCTAGTATTGTTACAGGTGAATTTTTGTGTCTCAATATTTTCTCTGGAGTAACCAAGAGTCTCCTCTCCACATTTTCCATGGTTGGACATCAGATCACACCAGCTTAATTCAGCAGGAAAGGAATAATGGTAGTCCAAGCAATGACCCAGCTTGGAATTACTTCTCCAGTTTCTACGTGTTGTGGTTTACTTGTGGTAAAAATAAAAATGTACTAACTTGTGGTTTTACCCTAGCTGGCAACCAAGCATCAAGCAGCTGTGCTGCTTATGTGCAACAGACAGTCTTGAAAATAGAGCTTAAATTTAGTTTATGTATGTGTTGTTAATTTCCACATACTTCACTACAGTAGACTAAAGTACAGGAGATCAAATGCGACCATATCAAAAAGGTCGAAGTCTTTTAAATCAGTGAAGCTTTTGTACTTCAGAAATGTGTGCTAGCTCTCTCCTGAGGGTTCCAGGTATTGCCTGCATTAACTCAGCTGCAGTACAAGAGGTGGCACTCATTTTTCAAGATCACACGTAATGATCTTTAAGTCTTTTCTCTTGCTGTGAATTGATGTTGGTGAACATCAACTTGCTAGAGGTGTCATCAGTGATGGAAGTCCACATAAATGGCTCAGTAATTTGCCTGGAAGCATATGTTTGAGTTTCACAAAGTTTATGGTTATGATTTCAATAAAAAGTAGTTACAAGAGGATTGAAAATGTAGCTAAAATACTACTGCTAGTCATTGATGATGGTCAATAAACATTCATTTCAGCCTGTCTTTTTCTATGTTATATTCACTACATTACATATGCCACTGATCTTACTTTACTAAATGCAATCACTAGTTATAATAAACTCAAAGTTTTTAAGTGTTTCAAGCTATTTTTTAACAGATTTAGATGAATTTAGGTACTCGTTCTTGGCCATAAGACTCTTGAGTAACAAGAGATGTTTTGACTGTTGAACAGTTTAGTTCAGTAGTCTAATGATCATGCAAGTCATACAAAATCTCTAAAAGGAAGACATCCAGAGGCTAAATTCCCTGACTTACTACTTTAGACTTTCTTGTTAGTCTTCTGCTTTCCCATCTTTGTCCCTTTCCCCTTGTTTTTATCACAGCAGTACTTTTTTCCAAAGGTTTCATAATATTCAGCATTGGCAAATAATTTGTTTGTAGAGATGTGACAATTGCTGCTTTGGTAGCAAATAGCAAGTATTCGTTAATCACTGTCTGGAGCATTGTTCTTTATATATCCTTATGCAACAAAGATCAGAAAATGATGATTAGTTCAGCAAAGAGTTCTTAATGTGTCTCTCATTTTAACTTTTAGTATTGCATCCTCCTCCTCCCAGGTTGTGCTTCCATCTCTTCAGATTTTACCACTTTTTGCAGGTGTGTGCCAGATGCACATTCAGATACAGCCTTAGAGTGATGCTGGGAAGGCAACAGGTGAGCTCAGAAAGCTTTGCCTTCTGAGTCTGCTTCTGAGCCCAGAGTGATGGTAGGGGAGTGTCAAGAAAGAGAGAGTATCGAAAGGCCTGACTCCTTCCTCATTGGCAGAGTCTAGTTTTATTTGTTCCTTCAGTGAGATAATTAGCTAGCTCCTGTTCTAGCCTTACACTGAAATAACAATGTGCTCTTTCTGAGCATTTGGAAACTGTGTTAGGTAACTGTTAAGTCCCAGTTTGGATGTGACTTCGTTCTTAAACCAGACATTTTATCCAGCTCAGTAAATTGATTTTTATTTTCAGCTCTTGGGATGAAATGAGAACAGCACAAAAATTGTTCAGGTTCTCCATTCATAGATTCTTTCTGACTTTGCATACTGCAAAACACTTTTCAATACTACATTGCTGTTATCCTTGACCTCTCTGCAAATGATTCTTCCATTACTGACTCATCTCATGGGTGTGATGCAATCAGTGTAGATAGAACAACATCATTTCGCAATGCCTGTTTTAAGCTGAAGATCTAAGCCTGCCCTTGATTCATCTTCATTCTTCAGCTTCACTAGCTCATGTTTTCAAAGATCTCAGAAGCACATCTTAAAAATTAACTTTTCTCATCTTTTTCGCTCATTTTTCTGTTTCCTCAGGCTCCTTTTGATAGGTGGTTCATGTAACTATAGTGCTTTCCTTAGGGTGTTGTAAGGGAGCATTGATACTGCATTAAGTATCTTCGCTACCCTTCTTATGAAGACAGTCTTTTCTTCCTTCTGTAGCTCCCTTCTCTGAAGTTGAGTGAGACTGGCAGATATTGTGGCCTTCATGTTTCACACAGGGATGTTGAACCAAAGAACATTCTAGTAATTTGTGGAATGGATTTCCAGTTGCAAGAGCTCAAACAGGAGCTTGCATGCCATGAGAGGCAAGAGTTGCACTTTCTGTTGTGGATTCCTTAAGCAGGAGTTTTACTGTTTGTTAGTCTTCATCAGTAGAAGACTCAACCCACACCATGTGCTATTCCATATAGTTTTGTTCAATTTTTTTTTTCCTTATAGGTTTTATTTTAATTTAAACAAGCACTTTACTGGGGGAAATTGTATTAGGGACTTGTCTTGGATCATCAATTATAAAATACACAAAATAGTACAATATGGAAAATTTTCCAGAGAACATATATTTTCTATAGCAAAATAGAGCATGACTTTCCTCGTTTAGGGAGATCAGACCAAAACTAGCTACATCCTCTGATCAGGAATAAATCACGCTCAAGAGAAAGTCAGACCACAGCTTGAGGTTACCTTGCCACCCTTATCCATAGTATGCATGTTGCTACATGGTCACCCCATTTTTTGACGTCTTTCTTGGGAGTTGGCAAGGCTCGGGTGTGTCCACCTTCTTTGAGTATCTCCACATTTGATCCTTAGCTGTTTCCCATTTTTAGATTTTATCTGAACTGACACCAGGATTCTTAAATGAGTTGTTAGCAAGAGCATCATGTTGACTGGACTAATGCCAACATACATCCATCCAGTGTTCTTTGTGTGGACAGTGAATTGATCCCAGAAGTGATGAGCTCAGCCTCACTGCACTGAATAGATTTAACTGCTTAGGACCACTGGAGCAGAAGTTCATCATCCTCAAGAAAAATAACCACAGTGAATGCGCACTCTGTTATTCCAGGAAATGCCCAGTTTAAGGCAATTCTGTGAATTCATTCTGCAATTGGCTTTGAGCATCCCAAGTTGTGAGTAGCTATTGTGGTCCTTCAGGTATTTCACAGAAACTGTTCCTGATCTTCCACCGCCATGTTTCATTTTCCATTACTGTGGCTGTGTATCTGTGTTTGGTTGCAGTATGAAAATACATTGTCCTGTTTCCTTCTGTGCAGGATGGATGACTTGTGTTTTCAGAGATACTTTGTGTCAGAACGAGTTTTGTGTAAGTCAGAATATATAGCTGCTGAGCACTGAATGATTCAGCAGTGTTCCAGGGGAACAGACTTTGACATATAGATGTGTAAATGACATGAGCTTTTCCAGTATACAAGACTTACAGCATTGATTCATTTACTTATCCTTATTTTCTCTTGCTATATTTATTCATTTGTAGCCTGGATGTTTTCCTAAAGGACTGCTGCAGACTTCAGTTATAAATTTCCAGCAGTTATAAATCTTCTATGACCATCGTTTCATTACAATTGTCCTGATGTTTGTTTGTACTACAGAAAACTGAATACACCTCTGTAGCTTTGGTGTTCCTTATTGCAGTTTTAATTAGTATTTTGGGGAGTTTATATATTTATATGAAATCTGTTAGGATTTAGGTTTGCATTTTATACTGTGTGACATGAAATATGTCTCAAATTAATTCACATATTTTCAGTTTGGATGTTGTCATCTATTCCAAGAGCTTGTTGAAAGGCTTTAGATTAGTCATGATTATTAAATTTTGTGGCTTAGGTTGTGAAAAAATATATATATATTTTTAATAATACCTATGTCTGATCATTCTAAATGAGATGTCTATATTTAAAAAGCCAAAGAGGGAGTGAGGAAGCATAACAATAAAAGCCATAAACAATTCTTCTTTGGAACTCTGCCTTGCAGTACCTTAGAAGAATGGGAAAATATGAAAGACCTAGAACAGTCAATAAGTAAAGTACTTGTATTTACATTCAATCTGATAATGTGTTTGAAATAGCTTGTGAAGAAAAAAATATAAAGAATGATAGTGGATTGCAAATCAGGTATTTTAGAGATATGATGTTTGAGATACAGTAGTTTACAAGACTGCAAAAAAATTCTTGAAAGCTAACCAGGATAGCATGCAAGAAAGTGTTCTTCAAAATTAGTCAGAACATGGACAGGCACCTGTGTTAAATTTAACACTGGAAAGCAAAAGCTAATTAGAATTTTTGGTGTGGATTGCTGTTTGCAAGAATTTTGCTATTCCTTTGGGTATGCAGAGTGTAATTGTTTTCTAGTTCATCTGAGAAATATTTGCTGAAAGAATGTAAATAATTGTGTTTATCTAAATCAAATTTTTACTCTTCATTGAAGAAGCAAATTGTAAAATCTGAAAATAATGAAGAAGCAGATCACATAACATTTATTGCTGTGAAAAAGAAATTTATGAAGTTTCTCATTAACTTAAAATTAATATTAAAATATGTAATTGGAATTACTTCTGTAATTCGTCTTCCCACAATCCAGTTAATGACATCTTTTAAATGAAAAGACCCAAAGCAGGAAAAACAAAGCCAAAGTTCACTGTATTAGAAGTCAACTACTACTGAACAGAGATGATCAATATATTTGAAGGGAATCATATTCCACAAGTGCCGTATGCTTGTGCAGCTCAATACTGAGGCTTTAGGCCTTCTGAAAATCAGATACTTTTTATTTTTCTTTTATTGCATTGCTCCAGAAACTACCATAATGTTTGGTCTTGTGCAAGTGTTCTTTTAGCTAGTTCTTTTTTTAGTTTTGGGGTTAGTCCAGATTATACCTGCTGTCAGGAAAGAATGTGCTTCTTATTAATACAGCAAAGTTTGCCAAGACTTACATGCTGAATTTGATCTGTGTCTGCATAATTCCTTGAGGAGACAGAAGAACATGAAAAGCTCAGAGTGCCTCAATCCAACTTGCACATTAATTATTACAAATTTTATGTGAACAAGCACAAATAGGAAGGTTAGTAAGGAGTTCTGGCTTAGTAAGAAGTTGTGATTCATAGTGTTTAGAATTGAAAAAGTTTCACTATCTAACCATTAACGTTGAAGTTTCTTTTAAATTTTTCATTTAAAATGTTGATAAATTTAATTTTTGAGACACTGCATTAAGTTTGATTTTTTTTTCTTTGATATGCGCTGTGCCACGAATGAAATCGCTGTTCTTAAACCAGGGATTGTCCAAAACATAATGGCTAAACGTGCTGGATTCAGTGAGTCTGGTGTGGGGTTTTACATCCTACCATCCCTGATGCAGTATAAAGGTTTCCAAGCCTACTCACAGCATCTGCCAATCTCTTTGTTTTACTCCTTTTCTTGTGATGAAGACTGACAGGGTAATCTTGAGTCTGTAAGACTTCCAGGTTTCCCATTCTCTCATATGCTGTGATTTGCGAAGAAAATTTCCAGATTCCCTCTGCTGCTTAAGAAATTATGAGACATTTGGTCATGTAGCTTGGAGACACGTCTTTAACTGCTACCTGTTGACCTACGTGCTCCCTTAGCTGGCACTGCCTCAGATTCAATTCCCACAAGTATTAATGGCTTAGATGTGTATGCCCATTCTCAATCCATGGCAAGCTTTTAACCTGCAAAACTACCACTTGTCATCTCGTAAAATCATACAAGTTTCTGGAGTCTGACATTCTGAAGTAAAAGCAAAGCTTAGAAATGACAAGAGCTTGCATGGGATCAAGAAGAACGTAATGAAACAGTTCAGTGAAAATGCCCTCAGTGTCATATTGCTTGTGCAGATTTTGCCAATCGTCAGTTCAGCCTGTGAATCACAGTGTTTGTTACACTAGAGGAACGTTTATTTCTTCCTGAATTTCCCTGCCAGCACTGCTCACTGAAGAGCAAGTGAAAAGCTTTTGCTTTCCCTCCTCCTGAGAAGCATTTCCAAGAAAAGAGAAAAAGAGCTTAGCATAGGAAGTAGCTCAAAATGTTGCACCAGTGGCAAAACTTGGGGAACAGACACTAAATTAGGAATAACAAATTGACAGGACTAGATAGATAATGTTCATCCAAGAGTAGCATGTGCACTCAGAAACTAAAGAGCCAAACTGAAGGCTGTAGTGTTTCTCTTTTAGCTCCCACAAAATGTCTCGCAGGATGCCTGTGTTACAAGGGGGCTTCAGAGCAAGTCTAGGCAGCTCAGATCCGTATCACATTTGCATCAGACTAACAGAAATGGCAGTCAAGACCAGAACTGACTAGCTCACATATTAATATAGTGTGGTATGAGAGAATAAACATGAGTTTTTTAAGAAAGAAATTGCAATGCCACACCAAAATCAGTTAAAATTGATTTTGGGTAAGTGTGAAGTGATGTATATGGAAAAAGTCATGACTTCACATATACATATGGGGCACTGTAACCCAATGTGAGGCATGAAGAGGGTCTTGTGGTGATAACAGAATCATTCCATTAAAATGGTTCTTTAGTGGTCAGTAACAAGATGCTGAGAAGAAGTGCCTGAGATGACCTGGTAGCTCAACCCCGAATGGATTTTCCTGACATGTAACTCAGTGGTATTTTTGAAAGCGTTAATTTAGATTAGTAAGTTCCTTACTGTTTGAGATAATCGGTCCTGAATTGCTTCCTAGATTTTCCAGTAGCATCTGCCTGCTTCAGATCTGTTTATCTTCATTAGACTTTCCTGCTGAAGTCTTCCAAAGAATAAAGAGTCAAAGATCTTGGTTTTGATAAAATAACGGAGTTCTTTAGGCCAAAAACCCAGATGAGAACAATTTAATAATTCAAAACATAATGTGGGTTGATACTACCATTTTTAAGTAGCATAAGCATAGGATTAATTTATGCATTCTGTACTATTTTTTAGATACAAAAGAAAAAAGATGATGTCATGTCATGCGCTGAGATTCAGAGAGTACCTGTTCTGCTACAGTTGTTGTTAAAACTGCAATAAATCCTAGTTTATGGTGGAGTAAAAGGTTTTAGTCCACTTGCAATTCTTCACAGTCTTAAAATCTACCCCACCAGTGAGATATATTTTTCATACTGGAGGATCTTTCCTCCAACTCATAAAATTGAACGTTTTTTATTAAGTTTAATTATCCAGAATTACCACATGCTGTCCTTTCTTCTTTGGAAGTACATCTGTCATATTTTGCTTTGTGAGTCATAAATGATGTTGAGAAATGTGTTGCAAATAGACTTTCAGATCATGTCCGTGGTTCTCCATAACCAACTGCCATTTTTCATACTTGTCCCAACAGTGCCTGTCTAATTTAAAACATACACTTTATTAACAAATACAGTGATCCAGCTACATGATGCCAAGCACTGTTCAAAGATTAAAACTATGGAGAAAACTGAAGATTTCGGAAAAATCATCTCTTAGAAAAGCTGTACATTTGTACAGTACCCCCTGCCCCCCCAAAAAACCCAAAACAACACCAAAAAAGCAAACCAGAAAAAAAAACCCTACTAGAAAATCTGAATGCTCATTCATGCTGTTTGTGGTAAAGATAAATTTTAATGTCTTCACACTCCAGCGCAGAAAAAAAATCCATTAGCACACAGATTCTCACAGTCATTGACTGTGTGGGAAGATACAGATGGGGGTTTTTTTCTTCATTGCAACAATATCACTAACAGCAGGAGCTGAAACATACTATGTCATGTCAACCTGAAACAAATTAGGATTTAAGAATCTAATAACGTTGGGATTGCTCAGTGGTGCAGTTTGCTGACAGAATGTCATTGTGCACGAATGGCATGTGCTCCGAGTTGAGTTGCTCTGGCAGTTAAAATACCCTTGTTTCCCTATTAAGCCAGAATGCCAGCAGCTACCCCACTGGGGGCTTCCATGTAACATAGTATACTCATCCCAAATTTTCTGTGGCACTGGGTGGTCAGAGAGCTGTATGGCCAAACAAGTGAACTGAAGAAAATGAAGAAAAATACCCGGTAACCTGTCAGAAGCTTAAAATCTGCCAAGTTCAGTGGTTGCCTCAGTGTGACTGGTTGATGCTGTCTCACAGAGTCAAACAAAAATACAGTGATATATTCTGTACTATACTTAATGACAATGTTTTTAAAAACTTTAAAAAGTTTTTTTCCTAAAGAGCCAAAGTATTAATTGTATCAGTTTTGTATATTCTGTCTGTTACAGTGAGAAGGAAAGCAAAAGTTTCATGGACAGACTTATCGTTTTATTATCAAGAACTGCAAATGTTTCCAGGTTTTTGCTTCATATATAGCCAAAGCTAAGAAGCATTTAAGATCTAAATAGCTCCTTGTGCAAATTTCTTAACCTGAATTGAATTCAGTGTCACAGCAATGTATGTACACTGTAGAAGAAAAGTTTGCATATAGGGATGTTAATTGCATACACTGTCCATCTTGTTTTATCCATGATAAAAGAAAACTGACATAAGCATGTGCTGTATGAACAACAGACAGTTGATATATTCCAAATTCAGAATACTCTGTAATAAATAGTGCAAATACAAGGCTGTGCTATCCTTCCAAAAATTGGCTGTTCTTAGCTCACTTGTTTTGTGAAGCAGGACACAGCTCACTTGTTCCCAAATGTCAACAGCCCATGTTAGAAGGCTTTGTATGGACACGGCTCTTCTGTGCAATGGTAGCATCAGCTTGACCTCCTTCCTGTTGCAAAGATATTTTTGAAACTGCTGTGTTTGAAAAATGTAAAGATTGTTGTATGTATTAGCTGCTAGTTTTTCATCCACTTCAGAGAATTATCTGTTCTTGAATTAGTTTAAAAATATGCAAAGTATTCGAACATCGGTGTCATATATAAACTAAAAGCAATGTTTTTACTTTTTTTTTCTTCTATAAAATAGAAAAGGCATTTTCAGTACAAGTTAGAAAAAATTAGGATTTTCAGGGTCCAGTTGAATGGTGCAAAAAGACAACTTTTGGTTTTGTTCTTCTTTTGCTTAACCTCCAGTGTACATATTTGTGCCTTTTTAAAGCTAATTGATGGTAAATCTAGTGATGCTGTATTTTTCCCCTATTTCTGTGTCTGACTAGACAGCTGGACCTCATTATCTTCTAGTGCACTGAGACTTCCACAGAATTTAGCATTGTTAATTGTCAGTTTCAATATTCATGGAAAGATTTAGAAAGTAAAAAGTGTTTGTAGCTGATAAGGATTTTTGTAATCTGTATACCTAATATCAATCACTTATTTAAAAGAGGCGAAAACTCATCACTGCTACTTTCACATCTTTTACTGAAATAGTGGCAGATACTCTTTATGGAAAGTGAATATTCTGTTTAAAGACTGAAAGCTGGAGTAGAAGGTCACAGGGAAATGCAGAAATCCTAGTGATTAACTGAACAAAGCTTTGAGCAGCACACATTCTCAAGGCTGACTGCACATTTCAGTGCTCCTTGCGGCTGTTTTATGGCACCACTTTCTTGTGTCTTAGGAGCTGCTGGTACAGCTTTGGCATCCTCTGCCTGTGTGGCTCAGAAAGCTGTCCCTGGACTGCAGTGTTCCACATCTAATTGCTGCTTCTCTCACTGGAGCTTGCTGAGTTTAAATCTGGTAACTCCCTGCTCTGCACTGATGGATTGTTAACTTTTCCATGTCCTTTTATCTACCAGTGGTAGGACAACATTCTTAGAGCAAATAGTTATATAAGGGTTTTGCTTTCTCCTGGGGAAGAGAGAATAGCTGGGGGTTCTTTTGTCTGCTTGCCATGTCTTTGCACACCTTTGAAATGGAAATTGAGATATCAACAGATACTTGAAGGCCAGTTTGCTCTGAGTATACCTTAAACCAAGCCTTTACAGAAAGCAAGTCATTATTTAGTTTTTCTGTATATTCCTTTGGCTAGTCCTTAGCTTCCAGCACTGTCAAATGAATCTCACTAAGTTTTTTTAAGCTGTATCACTGTCATTGTCACTGCACTGTGTGCTGGATGATCTTACTCACTTCTGAGACCCCATCTGAATTTCAGCAATAGTGAGCCTTACAGCATCATTATGCCTTCTTATTTAAAACAAATCACATGAAAATATTGATAATTATTGCTTTGTACTCTACCTACATTTCAGCTCTAGGAAGTATTTTAGTTCTCATAGACTTTTAAAGTCTGGGATTTCATTACAAATATTAAAAATACATTGCTTTTAAAAATTCATGAGCTGTTACCTCTACAGAGTGGGATTTGCTGAAATGGCTCTGATCATTTCAGCAGCTGCTTCAATCAGTGCATCTCCAGTCACAATCCAGCTGGACAGATGCAGGTCAAAGCAATGTTGGGCAGCTTGGACAGGGTAAGTAGACCTCTTCTCTGAGGTTCATATAGGATGAGGTAGTCATGGAGGGTAATTTATCTGAACGTTGCCTTCTCATGAGTTCAAGCAGGGCTTTGGAGTGTTTAAATTATGCTCAATCATCACAATGAAGTGTGATGTAGTTCTTTGATTTAACTCTTGGATGTGTAGGAAACTGCCTATCATGCCTGGAGATTATGGGCATGTGTCTGCCTACCAAGGAAACAGCCAGTGGGTATGTTTGACGTGGGCAAGGCTCATGACTTTGCCTCACATCAGACCTTTGTGAGTGGTTTTTCCTTAAAAGTCCTTATTCTGAAATGCACAGAAGTCAGGAAGAAAATAGGTCTGCAATATATCAATAAACGCTTAAAGTTAGCATTTGGCTCGTGAGTTTTACCATGCACCAAAGATAGTCCTGAAAAGACATAGAAGGTTTAATGTGGCAATAAATGTGTTCTTAAGGATTACTCAACACAACTGCAAGTAAAAGATTGAAAATGGCTTGATTAGTTTTGTTACCTATTTCCTGGGTGAGTGTTACCTCTCAGTCAATACCCCGTGGCTCTATTACCAAACTTTTGTCCTCCTTCCCGGATCAGTTAATTACTCATGAAAAAGTCACACAGCTTATTTGATGTCAACTCCTCAAAGTCTCCTCCAGGATAATGGAAAATTGCATGTCATGGTCCTGGTTGTCTCTCATTCACATTTGACTTTCCTTGCGAAGAAGTCCCCTGAGAGTCTGATGCTGTGCTTTGTAGGGTTGTAGTTACCATTTATGAGAAAAAAAGAACATTGGACAAAATGCAATGTCAAACTCTTAACACATAAATTCAATTAATAAAATACACAGCAATGAATTTCAATTAATAAAGGAATTATTTGATACTTTAATTTTGCTATGGAATAAAACATTCCATCTAAGTATGCGGCTACAATATAAAAATTTAGATGTCTGAAAAAAAATTTAAGTGTTGAGCAATCATGTTGGTAAGTAAGATTTTGACCCTTCAAATCTTATCCCTTCTTGATCCAGAAGGAAATCAGTTCCAAGGCCAGCAGTGTTCTCTAGAAAAGTAAGCTTCTTATCTGGCTATAGTGGATGGTGAAATTATTTTTAAGGAAGATGGTAGGAGTAGTATTTAGATGTTTACCATTTGGTAAATGATTGAGAGCACTGAACAGATGGCAATAAAGGCTGATAGGTATTGGTGAGTCTGGTGATTGGTATCAGATAAATACTCAGCTATACTGTGAGCACATCCTAGTCTGGTTCCAGATTTGTCATTAAATTGCTCTTGAGCATACGTAAAGCAAAACCCGGATTTTCAGCCAGATGAGTCTTCCTTTTGACATCTTGGTGTTGCTGAGTCATTCCATTATCACAGTAAAAATCAAGAATAAGTCTAACTTGCTAAAACCGCCACGAAACCTCCCAATTTCAAGTGTTCACTAACCTGTGAGAGTTAGTTGTTCATGTGTTTTACCAACAACATGCTAGCAGATCAGGTAAAATGCTGACTTATGGTATCACTTTATTAAGGGCTGTCCTCAGTGAGTATTTGTAATTGACCATTTTTGTAGCTGCATACATGGGGATTATTTTCAATAAGGTGAAGCATTTTTTCATAAGCTTCTCTTTAGATCTGTGTTGTGCCTGTATTCTCCAGTGAGCATCAGTTCTCAAAACTGGGATGTGAGGAATCTATTCCAAGGAAATTCAACTTTTAGGGCAAAATACCTGACAATATAAATGAAAAACAGAACCTCTTTAGGCATGTGAAACAAATTGCCTTTTACTAAGCTCCTCTCTTTTTGCACAGTGCTTGCTTAACAAATGGTGGTCAATAATCTGCCTCCTGATGTTTTGGGGTTTTTTGTGTTAGATCTTCACTCTCTTTAAAACCATTTCAGGTCTCGATGACTACTCTGCACCTCTATGGCAGCACTGATAATAACATTTTGCCCTGGAGTCAGTGATTTTTACAGCAAGGTCTCAAAAATCTTTCAGAAGGGCCTTTCAGAAGGGCCTTTTTTAATAGATAGCAAACCAGATGTATAGAGAGATGAAATGACATGGAAAAAATAACAATATATTTATGCCTCCCATTTCCTTGTCTCTTGCTGTGCTTACTCTGCATGATCTCTGCCTGACCTACAGGGGCTTTTTTCATAGTTTAATTCATGGAGTTTGTGGCTGTGAGTATATTGCTTTGCTTTTATCTCATGTCTTCAAGCCATAACTCTTTATCTCCTGACTCAAAGCTGCAGGACTGAAGGCTGAAGCTGATTTGCTTTCTTCTTTTCTCAGTGCTCTGATGTTCTGCAAGGAAAATTTGGCAGAGGTAAATAACTGTCAAAGAGAAGGAAAAAGACAAACCTAGCAGATCAAGGTTTTCAAAATTGGCTAGTAATTTTAGGTGCATTCATTTTGGGTGTGCAGTTGACAAACAAAGACTCATTTGCAGCCAGGCCCTTGTAGTTTGGCAGCCAAAATCATTAACATGCTTTGATAAACTTGGCTACTCTGCTATCTTTATAGATAACTTGATTTTAAACAGCTGGCTAAAGGAAAATTTTATTAGCAAAAGGAATTCAGTCTATAGGAAAATGTAACAATTTTTATTGTTTGTGTGTTCTAGTCTTAATTATAGCAAGAAAGGTTTACCTTCAAAAAAAGGTTAATACTTGTCTTCTGACAAGCTGCCTTTCAATTTCTGCTGTGTATAACTCCAGTTCAAAGGGGTGGATTTGAACAAAAGCCTCAGCTGTTGTTGGTTTTGCATTGCAAACTGAAGGGAGCTGCACAGCTGCGGCTGTGAGCAAACCTGGCTGGTGCAGGGTTAGACCTGGTAACAAGATGCCTGTCCCAGGAGCATCCTCCTGAGCATTCCTGGGCCTGAAGGTCAGGCAGATTTTGCAGGTGCAGAACTAGTTAGCCATAGTCTCACTCCCTCTCTCTCTGTTTCTGCCAAAGTAGGGGCTCCCTCAAAACTGGATTGGATCACTTCTGAGATGGGGCAGCAGAGCAGCATCCCAGGACATCTTCAGGTTTTCTTGTGCTTTTGGAACCTGTTGAACTGGCTGTGTTCATATAGTCTCGAGACAATTAATTGGTGCATCATTTATATGTCTGAATAAAATTATTCTAGAACCTAATTCAGGATGTATTTCCCTATCTTAAATTCTAATCAGGCAGAGCTTGACTAGTTGTGTGTGTTCCTAAGGAAGCAGTAAGTTAAAATAGGTGTTGCCGATGTGTTTTTCTCCAAGACATGATTTATCGGTTTCTGTTACTCTGAATTTTTGTTGAATTTTTAGGACATCTCCTCATATGTTACATAGCAGCAGCAGGAGTCCGTCACTGATTAGTATGCAGAGATCGTTTTGGTCCTGGTCTTGCCTAATAGTACTAACCTCAAAATAAAAAGTTAATTAGAGCAAGTAAAGTTATTAAAAGTGCCAGTGTGATTTAAAAGCTGAAGTCTACATTTTCAGGAGAGTCTTAGGCATTTTGGAAACCTGATTAAATTAAAATCCTTTATGAGGTTACATGAAAATAGAACTTTGGCTTTAAATCACCTTGGTGATTTTGATAATCTCACACAGTGTCTTTCATTGTCTCTCACAATGAAAGGTAATCCTTCACAGGTGAAATTCACCGTTCATAGCTATGGAGGTGACAAGGACATCCTCACCAATAGCATATATTTAGTCAAAATCTTTCACAAAACCCAAGAGCACTTCAGATAGCAGTTCATTTTAAATGGCCATTATTTAGAAACCTTTAGACGAAGACACAAGAAGGGGTTTTTTTTGTTTTAATTTTAGTTGTTTACTGTCAGAAGAGAATCATGACCATTTGTGTGATGGTTGAGCTACATTTCGCAGCCCAGATGTGTAAATCTGATACACTCTGACACCCAGCACATCATGGGCTTTGGCAAGAGAAGAACAAGTTGAATCAGAGGGTTGCTAAGGGAGGCAGAGCCTTTCCTCCAAACTCGCTGTTAATATCAAGCACAGCAGTACTCGGGTGCCATGTCCATGTACATTGTCTCCACATTGGCCACAGAAAACTAATTTGGTGTGGTAGTACCAAGGAAATAGGTGTCCATAAGAGTCCCAGTTGCTAAATCCTCACTGCATAAGTCTGGAGACTGAGCTGAGTTTTCACCTACAGTGACTCTCTTCAGTGGGAATTGACTGCCTGTGCTTAAATTAGTGTAAGAAATGCAGGACTGTATGTGTTTTCTTTCTGAAGAAAACTAATACATGGAGTGGGATAATGAATAGTGGGCAGGCTGCCCTTGGTGAGGGAGATGAGATGCAGTGACAGGGGAGGAAGGAGCTGTGAAGGATGTGGAACCTCTTCACTAGAAGTGGACAAGAGGCATCTCAAATTCTTTAAGTATTTTGCTTATCTTTAGTGAAAGCATCTTGAGATGCATGTGATGGTACAGATAGTATTGAATTCATACTCTTCTTTTATGTGTACTATCTTGGTAACATAATAGGTGTTTCATGCACCTCTGCCTGTCTCCCATTTTGTACTTGTCTAGAATATCCTTGGTGCTTAAGAACAACCCTTATGTCAGCTTCTTTATTAAAGAATGTGCTGCAGAAATTATGCTAATTAAGCTGGAGTGTAATTATGGGCTAGAAAGATTATTTCACAGTCAGAATTGAATTGTTGTAGATAAATGTGCATTAACTTAATAGTGTGCAGCTAATTAGTTTTGCTATTTACTCATAAAAATTAAAAAAAAAAGATATAATCAGTTATACGAAAGCTTGAGAAATGAATATATTGCAAAGCCAATGGGGAACATACTCCGAATCTCTCTTTAATTATTGTTTTGCTGGAGTTTTTTTCTTAGTTTTCCTATTCTGAACTTGCAATGGACACAAGTAGCTAATTAACATACTTAACTTTATTTCTACTTAAAATATATATTATGCAAGTAAAATGTGTGGTTGCCAGTTTGACAGTTATATATCTGTAATTCATACTAAAATGATTACAGCATCAGGGTGTCTTGTACTCTCCACAAAAGTTAAATTGCTTTGAATCTCATTGTGTAGGAAATTAGGATAGAGACTTTATTTGCTGTGCATATCTAACTTTATTTTTTATGTTTGTCAGCCAGCTGACAATTGTCTTTAGCATGGCTTAAGGAAGGAAAGAACTAAGTGCTTCCATGCTCAGATAAATCCACTGAATACCGCTTAGAGTACTGCAGGTATGCAGTCGTGATACAGTCCTGAAAACCAAAGAATGCAGATTACTTGACCCCCATCTATTGTGATAATGGCTGCAAGTTCCCCACACCCCTTTCTTAACGACTGTACTTGTCACCTATTGTCCTGCCTTCCCTACTCCACACAGTCCTAGCCACACCCCCAGTTTTCCCTATTGGTTCCTGTACCCTAACCCCACGTGGCCCTGGCCACTCCCTCGGGTTTCCCCTATTGGTTCCTGTACTCCTAACTCCACCCCTGTACCTCCCCTGTACCCAGAGGTCACTGGGGCTGTGTGCTGTCCCTGCCCCTCTCTGTTTCCCTATAAAACCCCTTACCCTCTGCCATCTTGCTGTCTATGCTCCACGTGTGTTTATGCTCCACATGTGGCTGTGCATGTGAGGCCTTCGCCCTCGAGGCATCTCTGCCTCGGGGAGGTCGTTGGCCTCTGCTGCACCATGGGAATAAACATCTTCCATGGACACAACGCATAGACCCTCCTCGCCTCCTTTATCACCGCCGGTTGTGGAAGCAGACAAACCAGTTAGCCTTATGGCTCCCTGGCCGGTGAGAGCGCAGTGTCCGGCCCTGGGACAGAGGGTTTGGAGCACTGAGGCGCTGAACTGGGCTGGGTAGGGAAGCTCTAGGGTAAAGTCTGCTGCAACATCCTCAAAACTGCAACACCCATCTAAAAGACTGAAAGCCTTGAGGTGTTTGCCAACAAGCATGTAATTTTGTATGTTCAAAAAATACCCATAGTAGCTCTATGTCACAGACATTCACAAGTGGGAAAGGAAGGGTGCAGAACATTCTCCTTAATGTACATTAATATCAGCATCTGGGAAAATCTAATACAGTAATTTGATTTGTGCATAAAAATTCATATATGGAAAGTTTTATAAGCTGCTTTTGAGCATAATATGCCTTCCATTGACTTCAATGCTGAAAGAGACTCCAGTATAAAATAAAGTAGTGATTAAAAAGTGGAATCTCAAACTGAAGTCTGGTGTGCTCTGAACTTCATGTGCAGTGTTGCCTATAGGGCTTTACTGTAGGATCATCTTTCTTTATGCTGAAATGAAAAAACATAGAAGAGGGACATATTTTTATGAAACAGAGGAAAATAATTTCTGTAGCCTATATAGTGATTTCTCCCCTAATAAATAAATAACACCAGATATTACATCCTCTGTCACAGAACAGTTCCATGGCTTTTCCACAGTGAGTTTTAATGAAATTGGATATCAGTTTCATTTTTATCAAGTTGTATGAAGAGCACTGGCTCCCATATGGATTTGTATTTGCCATTAGAAGAAAGGTTATGAGCAGCAAGTATTGACAAGAACCTAAAAAATCTCGGACTTTTCTGACTTCCAGCCTCCCTTGTGCAAACAACACAGCTGAAAATCTGTGAGCTTTGTCACGCTTGAAATTGATTTTGGAATTTGCAAAAATCTGGAATATGGTTTTCAAGATCATACATATTTGTTCTGGGACAACCAGAAATATAAAATTAAGGATCAGTGAAAAAAAAACCAATTTCTGCTCTGGAGGATTTTGTAGCTGGAGTTTGTGCTCTCAGTTGAGCACAGAGAGAACAGTTTCAGAGTTTGAGGGAGTGGTGTTGTCCTTTCAGTTTCAATAAGGACATGTGGGGGGAAAGATTACCAAAATCTGAAAAGAAATTAGCTCTGAGATGAAAAGGGAAAGGAGCAATTCATAGTCTGTACTTCTTGCTGCTGGCAAAATATATTGCAGGGTGTCACTCAACAACTAAATTTGTGGATCAGTGAAAGGAAGGGGCACTGGAATTCAGTATATCAGATGAAAAATCCACCCAGAACATGTTGCATGGAAATAAGTACCATACAAGTAACAACTAAGTAAAATACAAGTAACTCATCCTTTTTCTGCCAATAGCTGTAATTCCACTGGCTGAGGAAAGATTTTTGATAGATTGAGGCACATCTTTTGCCTTAATATATTCAAGTTTCAAACACCTCTTTAAGATATTGATTCTGATTTCCAAATGACAGATGCTTGACAGTATTTCTGTCATTTGTTAATAAGGGCAATTGCCCTGAATCAGAACAATGATTATTGTCTCCAGTAGATTTATTAGATTCATGCAGTGTTTCACAGTTCAGCTGTAAACATTTCTGTAGAAATGGTGTGCAGAACAGTGTGCAGCCTCATTCTTTTTTTCAAGAGTAGAAAACTTATGTCCATGTTGTATCCTGACAGGATGGCAGTTAAGGGAGGAGCTAGTTTTCCCCATTCCAAGGATGTTTTTCTGTGAGTTGGATTTTACTTGGGTAAAACTATCATATAGAGATGTTTATTTTAGGTTTATTTAAAACATACAGCCTACATCCACACTAAACTTTTAATATCATCCATGTAAAGAATTTTTTTCTGATTCAGCTTTTGCAATAATTTTAGTAAGACACTTCCTGGTTTCAGCTGTGGTACACTGTTCTTTGTCTGCTTTTGTTGCTGATACATCAGTTGAGGGTTGTGGATTTCTTGGGTGTTTAAGAGCCATTGACAAGCTCATCATTTCTCTGCTGGCTTTCGAGTCATTGTGGAGACTCTCTGGGTTATACTGTGGCCCATACAGAGAAGAGAGACATTACCATGCTAGATACCTAGCTAGAAACCATCATTTCTCTATTTACTCCCCCCTCACATGCTGAAGTACAGCCTTGTTTTCTTTGTGCTCTGAAAAGTATGATCATGTGTTATGTTTATGGATGATTTGAGTAGAATAGGACGAGATTAAAATACCCTGTTAGAAACAGCAATACCAATAACAAAAAAGCACTTCTGAAAGAATGTGTGACTAATGGTTTTTTTTATTATTGTTATTATTTAGAAACTGAAATTGTTGTTAGTTTATATCAACAGAATTCAAGATTAAAATTCGAGCCAGTTGATGGCTACAAGAAGCTGTCTTTAGCTTCAGCATTAGCTTCAGCAATGTATGTGGCAGCATCCGTGCCAAATAGCAGGAGGGTCACAGTCAGGAATTGGCTTCGGTAGCCCAGAAGGTCTCTTTTTGCCTTGCACTCCCCTGAAATGCTGTCCAGATCCTCTGCAAGTTTTATATACTTGAAAACCTTTTGCAGTCAGCTAACAGTGAATTGGTCTTTCTGGGTTCAGAGAGTTGAAAATTAGGACTGAGTATTTAATAGTGGCCCTTTTTAACTTTTGCCTGGTTTTTTTTTTTTTGTTTCCTCTATCAGAGAGCCATGTAAGCACTGTCTCTCTTTACCCATGCCTGGCATGAATATGTCTATGTACTGCATTAGGAGAGTTCCCTAGAACTTCTACAGTGCACTGAGGATGAAAAGCATGTGATGGGTAGTAGCAGTAGTATTTGAGTACAACCACTCGTAGCTGTTGGATATTTTTTCTTCTATCCAACAGCTTTTATTTGAGCATTTTTTTAACAATTTAACTCTCTTCTTATTGACTCCATGAACTTTCTGTCTTATGAGTGTCAAGTGTGTCTTGCATTATTGCATTGTTTTGGTGGTTGTACATTGAGGAACATCAAACTAGTATGCAGGAGATCATTTTTTTCATGCTTAATGAAAACTGAAATAAAGGCAGCACAGGAAAACCATTAGTCTGTATTTCTCTTTGACAAGAAGGTCAAATTCAAGTATATTTATAGAATTGTATAGCTTGCAACTTTAGTGAAGAGAATTATTTCCTCAGTTTTTCCAAAAGACTGAAGAGGAGTCTAGTTGTAAGTAGAGAAAATGAATACTGTTTATTGTTTGGCTTTTTAAAAACTCAATATTAAAAATTTATGTAAGCTTTTTCCTTGGCTTTCCAGAGCTGGTGTTTCAGGACAAATTCTGGACCTTTAAATTTGTTTTGTTTTTATCAATACTTTGACTCACTGTTAAGTTTTATTGTTTCATATTCATTATTTAAGTATCAAATGAATGCCTATTATGAAGAGTTTGCTGTGCTCAGGAAGATAGGGAGTGCTGCAAAGTGTTGCATAAATAAGAATGATGCCTGATACGGATGTGTGGGGACAAGATGAGAGCTTCTGCTGTGCAGCAAGAAAATAAGCCTGTAGTGCACTCAGTGGAGTAATCATTAAGGACTGAGATAACACAAGATATTTAGGATTAAGACTTCCTGTTAGTTTAGATTAACACCTTTTCCTGGCACCACACCCCAAGTGTAAAAAGTATCTCTGCATCTTGTGCTAAACTGTATGCTCATTTGGAATTTCCTATTTTCCACTATTTGCACACGTAGAAAACACCCAGTTTCAGGTGTTGGTATCCTTACTTTGCTGTGGCAGTCTCCAGGTTACCCAGGTAGTGGTAGTTCCAAGCTTTACATCTGCAAACAGGAGCGAAACATCCGGTTTTCATCATTTCTTGATTCGCCTAAACCTTAAAAAGCTTGACTTTCAGTCGTCCCTGCTGGAAAAGGGTGGGAGCGGTTCTCCTGTCATTGCCATCCAGCTTAAGAGATCTGAAGCAAGAAGTTTGATCAGGTAAAGAGAGCAACAGGGAGAGACAAACCTTGTGTTGTCCTGGCCATTAGTGTGAAACTCAATTCTGCTTTAATAGCACAACATTGAAAAGCTTTGACTGGAGAGAGGTGGAATGCCTCAAAGCCGTTTGGGAACTTTTGTGGTTCTGGTTGTTTCAAAAAATAATGTGGATGCTTTGAAGCATTTCAGGGAATATTGTATGTGCCAGCTTCCTCTCCCACTTATAAGCGTGGTTTAAATCATTAACATTGGTGCTGCTAGGCTAATGTTTAAGAGCTCCTGCTGCTTTTTTCACTTTATTTATAGCTGCAAAGTTTAGGTGTTATCATGCATGTGGGGAAATAAAAGAAGTATATTCCTCTCTAAAGTGCTTCTCCCATTTTCCTAGGGAAATCAGGGGTTTGTGGAGTAACATTTGTTCTTTAGAAAAGATGCATTTCTGTATGGCCAGATAGGAGCAAACTCTCAAAAGCCTTTTTTCTCCTGTTGTTGAAATGCACAGAGGTTTAGGAGCCTCTGAATGGTAACAGTAGCTCTAGCAAAGGAGACAACTTTGATTTATGAGTCTCCAGAGATGGAAAACCTCTCAAACCTCAGAGAAAGGCATTAAAGTGAATAATTCTGTCTGACAACGTAAGTCATTGACAGAGTCAAGGCTGGAATCCCCTAGGTCTGTGTACTGTTCTAATCTCCTGCCTGTGTTTCCACCTTTCAGATCTATGACGAAAGCATATCTGCATCTGTAACAGCAGTTCTGCCAGTGAATAACATTTCACAATCTCCTGAAATCTGCCCTGTGATGTGTGAACTCCTGTAGATGGAGAGAGGCCAAGTGTAAGCTGGTCTCTCAGGGAAGGGTTAACTTGGCATATTTTCACAGCTGCAATGTATTGAGCTACTGTAAAGCCCTTCTGTAGTAGGAGGTCAGAAAAATGTTATGCATCACAGGGAAAAAGAAGATAAATTAGATGGCTTAAAAACAGCTTGATAGCTTACCTAATTTGCCTCTTGCCTTTGCAGAGACAGTCCCTGTATATGCAAATACCTGCAGAGGAACAGATAAAAGAACTTTTTCAAGACTTTCAGCTCAACAGCCCCAAAAGACAAATACCACCTTCTAACTTAAACCAACAAACTAAACAAACCAAATAACACAAATAGCAAAGTTGGAGATAGCTTAAACTGCAGAAGTCCCTGCTCCAAACACACAGTCTAGAGGAGAGAGAACATTGTACCAGGTACCAAGGGTATGGCTACTTCACAATACAGGCAACGTTTTTTGTAAGAATGAGAAATACAAGCTCCCTCACAGGGTGTGAGAGAATTAAATATTTGTAGATCAATATCAATATAGAGTGGAAAAATATTTCATAAAGGTTCATAAAAACATTTTCATTAAAAAGACATTTGTAAATGAAATGAGGGTAACCTTGAGCAGATAATACTTGTACCTCTGAATACAATCATGTTGTATGTAAGTGCAGGCAGTAACAGTTACAGGCAGTAACGTGGAGCTGTAAATAGTAACACATGGTCCAGTGTCATTAGATAATCTTTACTCAACTGCATCATCTTTAAATCCTTTCCTCTTAAATTGAAAGTTCACAAAATCTAAAGGTGGTTCAGCTCCAGGCCATTTTTGTTATGTTGAAGTTCTCATCTTGCTTCTTCACATGCTCACCTCTTAGGGGCTTTTTATTCTAAAATCTAAATAACAGAAGAGTGATGTCTTATCAGAGAAAATGTAAAGGATGCAAAGGCAGAACTGCAGGAGGGTATATTTGCCATTGTACAAGTCCGTTTTAGCCCTTTGCTGTATTCAGGATGTAATTTACTGAAGTAGTGGATTAACCCTGAGACCCCACGTTTATGGCTGTGGGACGTGCTGAGCATCTCCATTGCTGCTTGGCAGAGCTGGGCAAGAATCTTGTGCATCTGGTACATCACATCCTTCTCTGCACCTCGTTAGCAGACACAAATACATTGTAAAAACCACATTGTGCTGAATCTGTGTAAGCACTACTGCATGGCAATTTTAGTTTAGACCACATGGAAGCATAAACCAAGGAAAATGTCATAACCCAAGAGCAACATCCAGGATTTTGGCAGGACTGCCAAATATTTGCACAGCTGTTTTGGATACAGTTGTGTGAAATTTGAAAACAAGAGCAGCTTTACAGAAAATGTAAAGAACTCCTTTGGAGGAAGAAACAAATGGTGAAGATTTGTGAGATTCCAGAATCACAGGTTTGGTGAGGTGTTCTACATTTACTCTGTGTGATGGATAGCTGTGCATCAGCCTTAGGGAGCACCCCACACAGACTACAGTTTTCAGGTTGGAAAAAACAGTAACATATTTCTTTGTTTCATAAGAATCTAACCTTTTTATTCATAGAAGATACATCTTCAGTCCCTTTTCTCTGTCGTCCTTCTGGTGCTTCCAAATTTAGACTAAACTATGTCAGATTATTTTTTTCCTTACTTTTCCAGTAGTCTGGGTTTGGTTTATCTAATTTGAAAGGACGAAAACAGAAGTATAGGGAGCTGCCTGCTGGTAAGGGTTCATTGCTGTCCTAAGGGGGTTGCACTAGGCTGGAATGGGCTATTAGTACATCTTGTGGTTACATGTTGTTCGTGTTACTGTGGGTCTGAGGATTATGACCAATTGCTTGTTATTGTACACTCCTTTGACCAAGTTTGGCTGGAGACTAAAATATGTTGAAGGGTTTTGAGCGTTTTCCAAGGTGAGAGGCACAGAGATTGACGTATCTGTTTTATTTTCTAAAATGGTGTGCTGAAGGTACCCAGTATTCATGTGTTCCATTTTCAAAGCAAATATAGTAATTCTGCCTCCTCTTAAACTGCAGCAGATCATTCAGAGCAGGCTGGCAATCTTTGCATATGTGTGTGTGTGTATATATGTAGAAGTATGTTTGAAAAAGAGAAAATTCTTAAAGGAAGCGCTTCAAATTTAACTCACAATAAATAAGTGTACGTCTGTGTTCTCTTGTGTTTGACCAACTGTCAGAGAATCACAGAAAGAAAATAAGGAAATGAGCTGTTAGATGGCTTCTTCTTCTTTATATCACGTAACTTGTCTGTGGATTATGTTTAAGTATTTTTGACTTCTTTTTCTAGTTGGGTTTAACATCTTTGCTCTTTTCAAATGTACCAAGAAAAGTCCTTAGAGAAAGGTTTTTGTAGTATTGGTATATTGCCTTCCAAATATTTTAATAGAAGTTAATTTCTCCCTTTAAACACCGGAGCTAGTTCTTTGATCTTTTCTTGGCTTTTGATTAGTTCTCCTTGTGTTTGATCCTGAGCTACATGTTGTTTGTTTTCTTTTAGTAATACCAGAGAACCATTTTCACAGTTCTCCTTTCACAAATGAGGGAAAAGAGATTTCCTGAGTTTGTTTATTGAATTGAGGGAGGAAGCAAACAGAGGGGTCTATGCCTATAAATTCAGCAGAAAGCGTTTCAGACTGGCGTTAGCAATGCCACAATGTATATGAGTTAAAAACTGAGGAAATATCCCTAGCTTGGATTGAATTGCCTTTGCCTTTGCACACCACTTCATATATGAAAACCTTTCCTTCACCAGTTTAAGACTGTTTCACATGCGTATTGCATAGCCAACAACATGCAGACGAGTTTGGTTTAAACAGTCTTGTAATTAAAAAAAAGTGCATTTCTCTTTCTTTGATAAATGCTTGGTGGTAGTTCAGTCTTTGTCAAGCATATGGTTCTTCATAGCAGGCGTCTTCACAGCACTGCCTTTGGGGAATGCTGCGGAGACAGGAATAGCTCTGAGTGTCAGTGCTTGCCTGTGCCAACTGCTTGATCAGATGTGAGTGTTCTGCTCTAATAATGTAAATCAGAAATAAGAACCCAAGCTCTTGGGAGTTTCAGTGTGACCAATGACTGGAGAGTAGACAGAGCCATTACACCTGCTTCTCCAGTGCTTTGTAGAAGCAGTCAGTATCCTTAGTTATCAACTGGAGACCTGTGGTTTTAAAACTCATTTAGTAGCCTTTCCTAAATCAGTCCAGATATATATATAACAGCATTTTTGGTTTTGCTTTTCTGTGTGCCATCAGCATTCTCAGTCGCCGAAGAAGAAAATTCTGCCATACTTAAAGCAAGTACTCAGATGCAGTACATCCTCTGTATTCAGCTGCGCCTCTAAGTGAACGCAGAGAGCCAATGCACTCAGCTGTGTTATAAATAATCACTTTTAAGTCTGCATCTCTTTCACTTTCTGGCACATGCATGTGGTACCGTAGCAGGGCAGGAGCTGTTTTCAGTGCATTACTTGCACCCAAGTCAGCCTGGATTTCTGCTGCTGCTTCTATGTCAGAGTTTTTGTGTCCCAGGTGCAACTCCTTGTTGATTCTCTTCAGTTGTTCATAGTAAAATGTAGCTTTTTGTGCTACTCGAGGCATATACATTGCCAGTTTACATATAGCTTAGTGTTCCCCTTTGGGTCCTCTTCCACTCCTGGAGCAGTAGTCTGCTGTGATCCATGGAACATCTGCCTTAGTCACCACTTCAAGCTAAAACCTTCTGCAGGGTTCAAAATGAGATCAATCCTACAATCCTAGAGCACAGTTTCTGTAAAAGAAAGAAGGTTGGAGCACCTTGGTGTATTCCAGTCAGCCTCCTCAGATGAGGATGCTTCCTAGAAAAAAATGCACTTTTGCAACCTGCCAAAATATTTGGAGTTCACCACCAATGCTGCTTTCCAGACAAACTGTGAAATTCTTGCACAGCTGGGATTCTCTTGTGGAAAAACTGACACTGCCACCAGAAGCCTTTAGCTGACCTAAATGGATTAGTGTTCTTATTCCAAGGAAGTCATAGGCAAGTGGCAGATTAGCAAAAGATCTTGCATGTACCTTACTCTTCCTTTTTGGATCAACCACACAGATACTTTGTTAGCATTCTCAAAATGCCACGCACCTCCTCAGATTTACTCCAGCCTTCTGGCTTGTTTCACCATCTGTGTGCATTGCCTCACTTGGATTTTGTAAGCATGGGGATGTTTTAATAAGGGACAGAGGCTTAGCTAGTGTTTGTTTGGGATATTCACTATGATTTCAAATTTTGCTTAATTCTGCTTTATCATTTTACTATGGATTAGATCCTCGTATATTGCCAGTAACTAATTTCCAAGTGGCACAATATCAGATGTTTCACAGAAATCAAGATAGATTTGATTTTCATTATCCTTCTGCTTTCCTTTAATTTGATACTTACCTCTGTCAAATACCAACCCTACTGCTTTTTGTTGGTAGGCAGTAAAAGATCAGTTAATTCCAGCTCTCTCCTGGTAGTTGTTTTCTCTTATTTTTTGTTTGGCTCTCTATTTTAATACATGTTTTTTGTCATTTAGGTATGTATTCTTGGAGGCATGGCCTGGGTGTTCCCTGACACCTATGCCAAATATTCCAGATGCATTTTGTGCTTTTGTCTTTAAGAAATACCAGTCCTCCTTCCTTCTCCAGGCCTCTACCAGATGACTTCATTAAGCAGCCTTTTTAACTTTAAATAATTTACCTAAATTTAAAAACTAAAAAAATTTTTAAATAAATATTAATAGAGATGCAAACTTGTTGTTCTTTAAAAAAATCCTCTTTCTCAGTCTCACTTTTTTTCCCACCTATAAAAGACTTGTATAAAACAAATGAAAAATTTAAACCCCTAGGAACTAGCCTTTCTTGCCCTGAAGGCTGCTAAAATTATCACAATTATTCAAGCAGACCTAACTGTTGACAGAAGTTTTTGTTTGTTTTATATAGCTACTGTATTTCATTTAGAAACTACTAAAAATACAATCATCTTGGAGACCATCTGCTTAAAATGACAGTGAATACTAGGGCTAAATTTTCAAACTTTTTTCTTGCTTTGTTCATTATCTCTCCAAAAACTGGTTACATAACAAACTCAGTATTCAGTGCTAAGGCTTTCTTTCCTGAATTGATTTTCTACTTACATCCACTGTGCACACATCCATTTGCAACAAGTATTCATACCTCACTCATATGCTGACTTGTTTTTTTGGGAGATCAGAGGGTAAAAGTAGGGAGAGTCTTGTTTCCGTACGTAAATACCATGTAAAGACTGCCAGTTCCTCAGAACAATTAACTGTTCCTTTGATGAAGGGACCTTTTTCCTTTTGTCCCCTTGTTTCCTGTTCTGTCCTGGATTCCAGGACATGAGGAAGAACTTGACCTGGTAGTTAAGAGCCCATAATGTACTACTGCACATAATGGGCCTTTTGTTTAGTTGGTTTTTGGTTGGTTTGGTTGAGTAATACATATGTTGTGAAGGAATAAATTTCCTTTTGGAGAGAATTTGTTGATAGAAGTTCCCACACTTCGACATGTAGTTATTTGCTGTAAAACAGCTCATTTCAAATGTTCCCCCTCATTCTCTTGTCATACAAGCTACTTTCTTCTGGTGTTTTGTATCATCTCCAAAATACCAACACCTGCATTTGGCATCTAGGATTGAAAACGAGAATAAATCAGAAGTGGAGTTAGGACAATTAATTTGTCCTCAGTAAGGTTACTGGATTTTGCTTTCATATTTTTATTTAAACAAAAAAAATCTGGAAGATGTCTTTGGTTTGTTTAGAGCCATTTATATAGAAGGTAGGTCTAGTAAGTTTGAAGAACCTGTTAGGAAGTGTTAACAATGTTAATTGGAAGAAAGCAAATACAAGAGGAAGCTAACCTGTCAGATAACACTGTTTCTATGACCTTTCCAATTTAAACAGAAAAAACAGTGCACTCAACCAATGAATCCTTTCCTTTTCCCCTTTAACAGAGTCATGGTAAGCTTGAAATATGAAGTTCGCAATCTTCAGCTACTGCAGTTTGTAGCCTTCCCTAATACCTTTTACAATGTTCTCTAACTTTTCAAAATATCAATTAAATGTTAAAATTTTCTTGAACCTATGCAGATGTCTCTTGTAGAGGTTTCCAACAGTCTACATCATCTAAAAATTCATTGGAATAGTCCATATGTGATTTCGTACTACATCTTTATAATTTCTTTGTATTAAATGTTTTAAGTGAATTTTAATATTCATGAGTTAACTTACATTTTGTCAGAAGAGAAATAATCAATGAAATTCTGAGTGTATTTTTTACATCTCATCTTCATATTGTGGATCTCTATAAAGATACAATTGAAATGACAACTCTCAATCTGGCAAACGTCACATATGAGAAGAGAACAGACAATCCCTCTGTTCATTATTATTGTAAAATGAGTTCCTTCCCTGAAATGTCATGGAGGACTGTTGTATTTAAAGTGTGCTTGGGACAGATTGCCGAGAATTCCCCTAGTGACGTATACTTGGCCTCAGTGCAGAAAAATCCCTGTAATTTAGGAAGGAGACTGATGATCAGGATTATTTTTTCCAAATATTATTACTGGACTTTGCAACAGGTCTAGCAGGGGTTTTTTTGGGCAATGAGGTCCCAGGTGATCATGGTAACTGCAACAGAGAACTTTTTTACAAGCTACCTCTTTGTCTTCATTTCCCTTTGTTAGCTTAAACATGTACCACTAGATGGAAGATGATCAAAATATTTATATGGCAAAGAAAAACAGTTCTTGGGGAAAAGATTGCTAAGTCTATCATGCAGAGTGGCTGTATGTATCTCTGCTTTTTGGGACACAAAATCCAAAGCCTTTTTCATAAATGATTTTACCCTTAAACACAGAGTGGAAAAATTCACCTGAAATAACAGATTGATTTTAAGTTCAGGTCTGGAAGCTGCAGAATACCCACTGGGACTTGTTCAACATACTTGGATTCAGTTCTTTTATGTGATTCTAATGGCATTTCATGTTTTTTGGATTAAAGTAGAGTGCAATGACTGAGTGCTCAAGTAGAGCCAGAAATGTGTAAGAGTTTTACATTGACTGAATCTGAAAAAAAAAATCCAAATTAAAGACAAATTGGTAATTGTTTTCTATATAAGATAACAATTTTTATTACACAGAAATAGCAATGAGTAAAAAGGACTTTTTTACAAATAAGCATTTCATAGAAATCCATTTGTGGTGATATGTGCCTGTATTTTCTTTCTTTTTCTATATTAAGATTTCATATAGCCTTTTTATTTAGGAAAGTTCATCAGTTAAATAACTGATTCCACAAAGTTACTTCTTCTAGTTATAATTTGTATCATTCTTTCTCCAAAGAAGTAGAGGTTAAAATGAAAAATAGCTTCATATTTGATTTTAATGTTTGCTTTGATAATAATGCGGTGAAAATATTTTATTTAGACATTTCTATTTTCTTCACTGAACCCACTGTTACCACATTTATCCACTAATAGCAGAATTTTTGATGAATCTTTTGTATTTACTTTCACACAGAGAGTTTGGATGGCGGGATCCAGAGCTTCCAGAAGTTATACAGATGTTACAGCATCAATTTCCCTCAGTACAGTCGAATGCTGCAGCCTACTTACAACACCTCTGTTTTGGAGACAATAAAATAAAAGCAGAGGTAAGATTTATGAACTTTTTCTTTCAGCAGTGTAGCTGTCTGCTATTTATCATCAACCATTATTTATGTGTGGTTTAAAGACTTACAAGAGACATAATGGATATATGCCTGAACCCATTTTACTAAAGCTTTTACTTAAGTCACTTGTTACTGCTACAGAAAGTAAAAAATGCATAAAATATTGTTGTGCATGATTGTTTCATTTTCTTTGGAATATTTTGATTGATTGCACACCATTTAAATTCTGTATCATAGTTGTTCAGTAATCAGCTAGTGGTGTAGTCTTGATCTCACTGAAACATATGGGCATTTCCTTAGGGTTCTCTAAGAGGCGTCTGCACACTGAATACAAACACAGAATATGAAAATTGAGCAAAAAGGTTCTAAATGGAAGCCTCCTTTAATGCATAATTATGTGAATAAGTTTAATTTCACTGGGTTTGCATCTTGAATGGTTCTCTTTGGTCTATGATCTTGGAATTCAATGCAGATTGTATCTAAAATGTAATTCAGACATCAATATAAAGCTTGTTCTGTACCTGTAGCTGACAGGTACTTCTGGCTTGTTTGCTCCCTGTGGCTAATGGGACCAGCGCAGCTTTTGGCACAAGTAAAACAGAAGGAAGGCAGCTCTGAGGGATCTGACAAACACACAGCAGTCAATTAAAATTGAATGAGTGAAGCTGTTACCAGCTCCAGCTGCCTCCCCTGGCCGGCTCAGAGATATTGCTAATCAGGGACATGTGGTGTGCACATAAATCTGTGCCTGTACTGGCACCTTTTAGCCTGGCATGTAAAGGTAAAATGATATCAAGATCTGCTGTTGCTTATTTGTCAGAACTGTGCAGTGATGCCTGCTTGCTGGTGCTTCATCTTCCTCACCCTCAGCACAAACCACTCTGTGGATCTATCCTGCTGTAGAGCTTTCCTTTCCAGGCTTTTTCATGCTGAGGAAATTCCTTAGTGAGTAAGCATGTAGTTTGCTGGCATTGGCAGAACTGCTCTGTTTGCATACATCACCTCAAACATCTTGAAAATAGTAATAAAAAATATTTACATGAGTGTTAAAGTGAGGAATGTTTGTGCACTTGAGAATAGAACTCTGGTACAGGTAACACTAAAAATTTTAACTGCACTCTCTCTGTACTTGACTGTCATCCTCATTCAGAAATTAGTTTTTCAGTAAAAGAAGTGATTAATCTCTGAGAAAGGCAGTTAAATTATTAGAGCAGTTTATTCACTGCACAATTTCTGCTGCCTCCTGTTAGCCATAGATTGAGAGTCCTCAAGTAGCTGTCCCGTTTGAGGGAAGCAGATGCTTTAATTTTTGTTGCTAACCATTCAGAAAAAAAGGTGTCTGATCACTGTTGATCCCACCCATCTCAGCAGTACATCAGCCTTTGTACGCTTGAAGCCCATGAGCTGGAAGGGTGGAGGTAAGTAAATAAAACAGTGGAGCACTGGGCAGCATTCTGAGCTTCTTCTGTGAAAAAGGACAGCAGATAAAACAAGGATTCCCCCACTTAATTTGTTTTTATTCAGGACTTTTATGTGTAATATGTAAACTGTGATGGAAACAAACCAAAACACCTTCCTTAAAATAGTTCATCTGAGAACATGCTTTCAAACTTCTGGTACTTCGGATTTTTGTAAGACAACAAAATAATGGCACACATTTTCTAATGCTTTGTGGGGCTTTTCTGACTAAAACACCCAGTATTATCAAACTATTTTAACTGTATCTATCTGTGTACCATCCTATATTATTTAATGATAAGTCCTGTTGTGTTTAGGTCATGACTCAGCAAGGCACTTGAAACATTTTCTGTGTTTGTTTGTTTGTTGGGATCAGGGTCTACCCAAATGGCTCAGTAGTGTTCCTAGGGCCTGCTGGATCTTCCACTGGATCACACTTTCTCAAGGAACCTTTTGGGTTACAGTACAAAACCCCATTCATAAGGGCATATCACAACTGATATCCCAGGTTCTTTCTAGGTTTATATCCAGCCAGAGGAATTTGAGGGGTCCTGTTAAACCTGCCTGGGACAATTCCCATGGTAAGTGTTAAGGATGTACCTGAATTATGAGTTGAACTAACACCTAAATAACAGAAACTGATACCAAAATTTTCTGCAAAGTGTTTGGGATGTAGTCGTGTATTGTGGCCAGCTCTCTGTCTGAGAATGACCACATTTAATATCTAATTCCTTCTTCATGGATAGCAGCATTCCAGTCCTGCTGCATGTGGTTGCAGGGAACCCTGCCAGCTCTGACACAAAGAAAAGAAGCACCAGGATGCATCAGTATTTTACTTGCAATCTCTTGAGATTACAGAGCAGAAAAATTTTTAAATATTGAAAAAAATTCTTTTGAAGCAGAGAAAACTGCTCTTCGACCAAATACCTCAGTTTAATATAGCAAAGAACTTGGGCTAAAGAGAAAAAACCATGTTGGTGGTCCTCCAAATCCTAGAGAAAGGACAAACATAGAAATGTGTAAGTAAAGAATGCTGCTGATGTTTTGTGTGCCTGAGAGGCATTGAGGAAAGCAAATTGAATTCACTAAATAATTTGTTAAGTGTTAATCTTTAATGTACACTTGAACATGCACACACAGAAAAAATAATATTACCCAACAATTTATTTTATTTACCTGGTTATATTGAATTTGAAATGTAATGCAGTTGTTAAAGTTTCAACTCTGGAGTTTTCTGGGAAAAAAGTTCTCGTACCTTTATTGCTATTGAGCATCAAGTAGTCTCACTGCAGTTAATGACTATTTCATCCAGAGTTTCTGGAAATAACTGTTCTGAAATTCCTTTTTTTTAATTATTCTTTTAAGCATGATTTATCCTGTATCGCCTATCCAAAAAGATGATTAATGATCTGTCCTTTGAACCCTACTATTCTTTCAGTCTTCCAGTTTTGTTTTTGTATAGTAGCAACTTGTCCTACTCTCATAAATCAGTGGGATATGTATAAAATTTCTCTTCATGCATTTGGTAGGACAGAGGCCTACCTTACACTCCTTTTATGGAAGAGTGTCAACTAAAATTTAGACAGAAATAGAAAATAGCAGCTGTGACTATATGCATTTCTGAGATTCTTTGTACCTTTTATGGTTTTCCCGTTATGTTTTTATCTTCTAAAATGTTTCTATTTCTGTCACTGAAGTGAGGAACACTACCCTTGCTTCCTCTGTCCCCTACCCAAGAAAAGGAAGTGGAAATGCTCTTTAGAAAACAACTGAGAAGAAGATAGTCAGAAATATTTGCTGTATGGCTAGGGAAACTAGAGCTATTTTTCTCTTCATAATCATGTTCTTTATGATAAGTGTTATTTCTAAAGCACGCTGATCACAAGTTTGCTTATGAATTTGGTTATGACACTGGAAATGTACCTTTATTGCTGCATCAGCGTAAATGTCCCACTCAGTCACACGTAGCACTGAGGTCTGCAAATCCCATGTTCCAGCTCCAAGGACTTTCAAACAAAGTTGGTGACTGTTGTGAAGATGTCCCAGGCTGGGTACTAAGGCTTCAGAAGTCATTTACTTTTTCACAAAAAAACCCAACTTTTGGAGGGAGTTAGGTTTTATATTTCTAGCAGAATTTGTATTTTTCCCCCTCCAGCCCTGATCACAGCAGAACAGCAATAGGTAAATGCAATAAACACTGACCATTGATAAAGATGATGGTGTTATTTCTTGCAGGTGGTGCCACTTCTATGCTGATAAAAACTATTCAGGGCTAGTCTTTATTTCAAAGTACAATTCTAACTGCTGCTCTAATCTGAAAGTTTTTCACAAATGCTACTCCTGAGTCTGCTTAAGTCTTGCTGACTGTAGGGCAGGTGTTCTGCATGCTCTCAGTAGTGCTTCTCATTCTCTGCCTTTATTCCCTGTGCTGGGTGAAGCAGACATTATTATGTGGTGAAGCAGACATTAAAGTGGAGTTGAAGAAATTGGATTATTTTTGCTAATATTTGATAGTTAGATTTTTCATCTCCTTTTGAACACTGACCAGTCGTCACTGTAGGTCTCACATATGCAGAAGGGGACATAGGGATGCAGAAGTCTAAAGATTGTAAAAATTACCAGGCAGCCCATTATAGTTAGGCATAATAATCCTGAAATTCAGAATTTCAAAATACTTCAGTAATTCCTTGTATAAATTATTCTTTCACTGGTGACATTGAGGAATGTAACAAAAAGGCAAAAGGGAATGAGGGAAGAAGTTTTGATCAGATATTTGAAGGCAAATGAAAAGCTGATGAGGCAGAAGAGCACAAGGAGACCCTTTCAGATGGCATTTTCTCCTCAGGAGAGGACTCTTACACCACAATGGTGAGATTGTGAGCAGAGCCAGAGTAGATGCTCCTGGATGCCAAGAAGGAACAGACAGGGGATATTGAAAAAGAGAAGCATTTTAAAATACTCAGCAGAGAACATTTCTTTAAAAGAGCACATTCTATTAAACACAGCATTCATTCTTCCACAGCATTTTTTTCTTCCTATAATGACATTTTCCTCCTTTGTATGAGGTCACCATGTAAAAGGATTGAATAGTGCAGTTTCACACGCCAGCACCATTTTGCTCTCATGAAAAAGTGGCAGCCTGCCATCAGCTGCAAAGGTGTAACAGGTCACTCAGGGGTTTTGGCACCAATGATTCCCTTCCTCAAGATAAGAAATTAATTTTTGCCAGCAAAGTCACAACACTTGAGATTCTCCTCTCAGGAAAATAATTCAGAGATGCCAAATAAAAGAACTGCAACTGCTGAACTGTCCTGCCTGAAGCCTTCTCTTGCATCCTTAATAAATATTGCTGAATTGGACAATGTCCTCTTTATCTTGGAGAGCATTTCCATAGAGTCCCTTCAGAAGAAAACTATCAGTCCAGACACTATTACATGGAGTTCTGAAAACTGAGTGACAACATGCTGAAAGCAGTAATTTTCCCAACTCACAGAAGCCTATCATTCACATTAATTCTGTCATTAAACTAAAAGTGTTTCTACATCTTCCTCTGTAAGTTCTTTAGAGTGTGCCCAGCCCCCTTTCAGCATGGTACCCTGCTTGTTCTCATGTCAGGCAGTGGACATAAACTCCGTTAGCCTCTTGTTTATCTTCATTGTAATACACATAGTTGCAATATTGTAGTAACTTTGGTGTCATCCATTGTACTGCTAGATTCGTGATGGTCAAGGATTCATACATGCTTGTTTCTAGCAGGAAATACTTGCACTTAGTATGGGGTGATGGAGAAACAGTCCATAATGTTGCTTTTAGACAGGCTGACTGACAGAAATGTTCATAATATTTAAAGGATCTGGAAGAGGGGTTGGAAGTGCTGACATCATCCTCAGCGAGTATCTTGATTTGATTTCTACAGTGTTCTGCGAGGTTCCCCTCTGTTTCCATAAGGATTGTCAGGGAAAACAGAGTATCTTGCCATGTTGTGGGCTTGGGGAAGAGAGTTCCTGGAAAAGCTGGAACACTGCCCATAAGAAAAGGGCCCATCTACCCAGTGTTGATCGACAGCAGCTGAACATGAGCCAGTGTGTGCCTGGGTGGCCAAGAAGGCCAGTGGCATCCTGGCCTGGATCAGCAATAGTGTGGCCAGCAGGACCAAGACAGGGATTGTCCTCCTGTAATTGGCACTGGTGAGGCTGCACCTTGAGTGCTGTGTTCAGTTCTGGGCCACTCACTACAAGAAAGACATCGAGGCACTATAGCATGTCCAGGGAAGGGCAACAGAGCTGGTGAAGGGGGCTTTGTATTGTAGATGCGGCACTTAGGGACATAATTTAGTGATGATCTTGGCAATGCTAGGTTAGTGATTGGACTCAATGACCTTAGAGGTCTTTTCTAACCCAAATGACTGTGTTCTTCTTTTTTATCGTATGTGTTTGAATAATTTTAGGTCTGCATTCACTTTCGCATACATAGCCTTGCTCTTCTCCTTTTCCCTCTAAAATCGGTTCAGTTAAAGGCTGGAATTTGGCTTGTACACTGATGATACTGTCAGTTTTCCATTAAAGACATTATGAGAACTCCTTTAATCTCTGCATGCGAGAAGATATAGACATAGTATTTAATTTAAATGAAGTATCTCACAGGTGATACGGAAAAGTAACGTAGTAATTGCAGAGAGACTCTACAGCATTTGTTGAGAGTGTATTTTAGTGCAGACAACACCTGCATATTTTCAGAGAAATTATTCTTCCCTGTTTGGTTATAAACATTTTGTTAGTATTTTGATAACCGTAATTTTCATGTGTTAAAACAACTCTATGGGTAAAATCTCACAGTTGGTGGAATACTCCCTTCAATGGCTTCACAAGGAATTTCCTATTGCAATGATGATTTTTATGTGAAAAGGTGCCTGCCTGTACCTGATTACTAAAATGAACACTTAGACATTCATGCTTTTACCTACCTGTGTTTCAATTACTGCAATACAGTTTGTGTGTTTCCCCCCATCACCCTGGTCAGCTGCATTCATCTCTGCAGGTAGATGTCAAGCAGTCCATTTTCAATACACTTTCTGTGTAGTTCTACTGGTATAAATTACTCAAATGAAGTAAAGCAGCACCCAGTGGCATACTCAAAAACAGTCTTTATGTAAGAATTTTTTTTTTCATTTTCTAAAGCCTCATTGATAAAGATTTTACAAGACTTACCTTTTGGGTTCTTACTGATCTCTAGTCAGTTTTCTAAGAAGTCAATCAACAGATGGGGTGTTGTTTTGCAATAGAAGTTGGGACTTTTCATTAATAGTTTATTTACTGTCAGATAATCAAAGACAAAATGCTGGTTTTTTGGGGTTTTTTATACTTTACTTTCAAAGTATTTTTGGAAATGGTCCTTTGATTTTGTAAATGTGCTCTAGTTTGCATTGTTGAAATAGTTGTTCCAACAAGGCTTTCTACTCTTTGCATGCTGTCATTCAAGGGTATGATTTTACACTGAAAAAAAGTTAGGTGTAACTTCCATGCAGAACCATCAACAACACCAGGGAGTCTTAGTCTTCACAGTAAGACAAAGAAGACAAGGCATACAAATAGATTTATGATCACTTCTTTTCCCACTACATTCAACATTTTTGTTCTTTAGCATGGGAAATGCCATTTTTCATTCCATGTCAGAATTTATTTATATTTTGAAGTTAGTTTTCCAAAGAGCTTTTGAAGTAGTCATACTTCAAGAATGTATTTCAACCAATAGAGGTTACACTGTTACAGTATTTGTGGTACTGCTGCATATATCTTACGTGAGAAGTAACTGCAAAGTGTGAAATAACTCACCTGTAATTACTAGACGACACTTGGTCAGCTGGGGGGTTGAGAATTACAAAACCAAACTGTGAAAAGCGCAGTTAATTTGATCAGTTTGGGTATCCATTATTGTAGCTTTCTCTGGCATATCTGTGACTCAAATACACTCTTACCATTCCGTGACACACAAAAAAAAAATATCACATATTTACTTTTCATTATCATCAGACAGAGAAGAGAAAGTGGTAAATATGTGAGGGGACACAAATGATGAACGGGTTAAGTAAAAGCTGTAAACATGAATGTGCTTGAAATAAAAAGAGTTTATACTGAAAGCATTTGACTAAGTTTCAAGCCCTTGCTCCATATTTAGCCCTGTAGGATGATGGGCACTCCTGTAAATGGGGATGTTAATTTTATTCTTCTTTGATTATTTCCATTTATTCTTCTTAAGGGTGATAAGTTGGCAACACCCCGTCAATATCAACTCCTACGTGGCTTCAGGTTAAAAACATTAGTGAAGGCTGTTCTGTGTCGCGGTATGACCCCAGCCAGCAGCTAAACCCCACGCAGCCACTCGCTCACTTCCCCACAGTGGGATGGAGGAGAAAAACGGAAGGGTAAAAGTGAAAAAACTCAAGGGATGAGATAAAGACAGTTTAATAAGGAGAGCAAAAGCCACACGCACAAGGAAAGCAAACCAAGGAATTAATTCACCACAGCAAAACAAGGAACTTCCTGTTCCACCAGTTTGTATGTGCAGTTTGCCTGGCATCGTGTACCTTGTGGCATTCTTGCAATCCCACTAATTTGAAGTGCCATATACAGGCTGAAGATACCTTTTCCCCTGTCATTTTGGAAGATTTGTAAAACACAGACCTGGGACAGCTGAAAGATGAATCCTTTTTTTGTTCAAAATAGAAATTATGTCCTTTTTTCCCCTCACCTTCTTTCCACAGAAAACTTTTTTAAAGCAATATTTGTTTTTTGCTATTGCTGCTTGGTTTTGATTTTCTTTTCTTTTTTTTAATCCCATCTCCTGACCTTTGCAACCAGTCATGAGCACTCTGCTCTCTCCCATTTTATTAATTCCAGCAGTCAGTAGCTTGAGTTCTCTTTCTCTGTTAAGGCAGGCAGATATAAATGGTTTGTTTCTCCAGAGTAATGCAATGACATCTGCTCTTCAAGCTCTTCTCTATTGATAGGTGTACAAGAGAGTTTATATGACAGCATTTCAGTAACTACAGTGCCAGTTTGAAGTGGCTAATATGTCTGCTCTAGATGTGCCTTTATGCCATCTCCATGATACCTTCTCTCCTCTAGTTTGAATTGTGTGAATCAAAGAAGCATTATTTCATTGCAAATATTACAAGCCTGTGGCTGCACATTTTTCCTCTTTTAATATTAACTGAAACGGGTGAGGCAGAAATGGCTACATTGATCTTGACACAATAGTGTACGTTAACACTGTTAAGACCATCTAAATCCTACTGGTCTTAATTAGAATGCTAATTAAAACCCAGTTTCATTCACCTCAGGTATTATAACTATGTTTCTCTCTCAGTCTAGAGAGCAGCACTGAGTTACTAAATAATATTTATGAGAGTATATAGTTCTATTTCTTTGCTTGCTAACACGTTGTCTTTAGTTTGCTAATAAATTCCAGAAAAATGGATAAAGTGGTAGGCCTTTTCACTTTCTCATAGGAAAAAAGCATAAAAGTGTACCTCCTCTCTGGTAATTAAATCTTATACTGATAGTCATGCTTTCAAAATAATTTCTGAATGCATTTCTGTGTTTACTTTTGCCATTTTACTTATGCAATACCATTTTCTGGTGTTTATCTCTTCTGATGAGAGAGTGCATCTCTGTTTTGTGCACAGTCTTTACACTGATTAAGACTGAGTATTAGTGAGTGTCACTGAGTGCTGTGCTGTGTCCCCATAATATGTGCTTTCTGTAGCACAGAAGTGGCATTTGACACTCCGGGATCCCTCTGGGATAATTTAACCACGGTTATTCTTGATTTCATCATCAGGATACTGTTCCTGAATTACAATAATGATTTACTGTGTACCTGGCTTATATTTCATTTGATTTAAGATTAGGAAAATGTTCCAGTTGTTAATAAATTAATTAATGACAAGCCCCACAGGAGTAACATTTGCTTAGAAGGTGGAAAGGAAGATGTAGGATGTTAAGTTGGATCTTAACTGAAGTTAACACTTTGCAGCAAAGTAGTGGCAGATTGCTGGGGCCAGCTCTTGTCTTCCAATCCTCTGCTCTGCTAAGGGTCTTGATGAATACTTTGGGTTAATGATATCCACATTGCATAATTATTTATTTTGAAAAAAAGCCTCAGTCATGTAAAGTCACATGATTTTAAAAAGAAGTAAGCACAGGAGTGTATTATTTCATAAATGTAATGGAACATCTGGTTCTGGTTGGGATTTTTCAAGTTAACACTAGATAAACAAAAATTACACATTTTTCTTGCCTGTTTTCTGTTGTTTTGTAACATACCGTACCATTCTTTTTCATCTTGAAAAAAGACTGAGTCAAGCAAATATACATGGTGACTGAAAACATGATTTTACAAAAACGTGGGCTTAATACTGAGAATGTGTATTGGTATTTTCATCTCAACACTGCTTGGCACTGCTTTCATGTTTCTCCCCACCCACTGTCCAGTTATTTTCTCTCCAGGGAAAAACCAAATGGATGATATTTTTCTCATTTTTCCAAGAAGTTTCTCTTAAAGGTTTTTCTATGATAGTAATAAGTAGTTAGCAACAATTATTTAGAGTGAAAGCAAGCAAAAATTTTAATTAGTTTTTGTAGTAGTAGTTAACAAATGTCCAAGTTCCATACAGATAATTGCAACTTTGCTCTTTGGACTATGCTGTATATTCACTACAGTGCAAACTGTTAGGAGCGTTCACAAACATATTTGGGATGCAGAATTTGACATCTGTTCTCTGCTGTTTAGGGTCCTGGCACTGCTCTTGTTGCAGGCTGAAGGGAGTGAGTGAGGTGAGGGCTTGTACAAGAACCTGTCTAGACCCCTGGTTTATCTGGGTTTAGCAATCCTACAGTGTCTGCCTCACTGGAGATGGGAATACTGGCTGAAGGTTTTCTATCTTTTTCAGCTCTGAGCAGTCAGAATAAGCACCTAGAAGAAAATTTTAGGCAATAAATTCAATAACCAAAAAAAATTCAGGTGAGAATATCTGGTGATAATGCTTTTCATGCAGTTATGAGAAGACAAAAAAAAGCAATATTATATGTGCAAGATGAATGCCTTTGTGCTACTTTCTGTGGTATGCAGCAGACACAGGAAGAACATTGCACTGTACTGTTCCTCTCTCCACAGGTCTTAGGAAAGCATGTTATAGTTGTATCAAAACATTTGCAAAAGCTGTATCTTTTGTATTTGAAAATATTAGGTGGTAGGGAAGGAGGGGTAATACACACTGAAAGACAGTGTCATTTGACATTGCTAGTATGACATTTTGAATGGGCAATAAATATATTTGTAGATTTTTCAAGCAGTATAATGTTCTACTGTATGTGCCATGGATTTCTTTCTGTTCATAACTCTACTGCCAATTGCTTCTCTGATTTATTAGGGTGATGTGTGAATGCAGAGGATTACTTTCCTATTGTAGAGCATATTTTTTTATTAATGTTCTCATCATCCAGCAAGCCCTAGTAAGAATTTGTGCACCATATATAGAAATAAAATAACCTAGATCCTTATCAATATCTGTAATTTGATGCTTTCTCACCATATCTTTACTAAAAAGGTTGGCAGCAAAATTATTTCAGTAAGGAAAATCATAGTCCTGATAAAAAGTACCTGCCAAATGAAACTTTCAAAGTAAAGACCATCAGTTCATCTTCAAAATGTGCTTAAAAATACAAAGAGATGGCTGTTGACAAGCTGCTGAGAATGGTTGCAGCAGAAGGCACAGATTTGTAGAGACATAAGAATACCTAAGGCTCTAAAACAGAAATGCCAGCCTTGAAACCAGTACGTGTGTATATATATACGTTTATTATAATACATATTCATATATATATCTATGTATATATAATTTTGTATATTGATCTGTGGGTATTACAAAGAGTATTAGCTACAAGGCAGGTGTTTACATGTGCTGACTTTTAATTAATTTATAAAACTCACGTAAGTGGGGAGATTGAGGAAAGATTCTGCAGTGCAGCTTTCTGCTCCACTGAAACTCCTAAATTACAGGTTGTAGCCTGCCTTTGTGATCTTAGACAAATATTTAAATTTTATGTGTCTGAGTTACAATTAGTAAAACTTCCTACCAAAGAGGGATGTTGTGAGAATGCATTCATGAGCTTTTGAGGCAGTAGTTTGCTCCCCAAATACTTAAAGACAGAATTCTCATGTGACTGAGACATTCCTTGAAGAATAATACATTGTTTCAAAGAAGAGAACAGCTCATGTTTAAATTGCAGTAGAGAATGTCCGGGGAGCAGAGGTCATGAGTTATGATGCTTGATGTAATAAATTGTAAATATATTTTTAATCTGAGAAGAGGCATGTTGTTTATTCTGTGGAGCAAACTCTCTGAGGGAGCTACAGCAAACATTGAAAAAGGAACTTTTTGAATTTCCAATTAGAGCTGGAATGTCAGATAGAGGTTTTCTGTTGTTTGGGCTTAAATGACTGAAAAAAAAATTTACTGTGGTCTTATTGGTGACCATCTTGTTCCTGGATGGCATTTGTGTTCATATTGACTAAATCCTACTTATGGTGTCCTTAACTGAATCAAATTAACTGCAGCTTCAGAAATTTTTGTCCAACCCAAAGGTGCTGTCCACTATTGCTGTTAATATATTTGAAGTAGTGACCTATTGCTTTCTCAAAAAAACCTACTTTTGCTTTACATTAAAAAAAAAAAAAAATTGAATATTCTTTATCTTGTTTAACTTCCTTAGATATCTGCTTATAGGAATACCAGGATGGTTTTAGTTGAAGTATATATGTCAGTTCTTTTCACCAAAAATAAACGTAAAACTTCATTCTCAAATAGATGCTTAATTATTTTTAAATACCAGAAAGTAAATGATCCAAACCCTTGGTGTTAATCATAATTTTTCATTTAATGTCAGACAGTACTAAATTAGTGCTTGAGTAATGCCAGTGTCTTTGCATCCTAAATTAATATTGCCATTGCATTGCATATAAAGTGCACACTGATGAACCTTCTTTACCATTGTGCAATTTTTTTATTGTTTTTTGAAAACAAAGACCGCGAATCAATATCACATAGTTACAATACCTACCGAGGGCTTTGGTATGTGTGTATCGTACCTTGTTTGTGTGTGTTCCTCAGTGTTAGTTTATAATGTAGGCCAGTGCAAATCTGTTAATTTTAGGAGATGCTGCTTTTAACAGTGGGATTGTAAATTGCTTTTCTGATGCCTTCACAGTCAGATGAGCACTTAGGGTCAGCTCTGTGCTTGCAGTTAGAAGTGTTACTTGGAAGATCCCACTAGTCCTTCATGATTAGATTAGGATACTTGTGTTGCCCTTCAAATGTAATATTTTTTCAAAGTATTAGTGTAAATGTTTTCCACTTATAGGTAACTCATGCCTAGCTTGGTTTTTGGGGTTTTTTTGTAAAATCTAAAACCACACTAAATCCTTGATTTATAATAGGTATAGCCTTCCTACCAAGCATGAAAAACAAAATGCGTCACAGAGCAGAATGCATTAAGGCTTACTGGCTGAGAAAGCAGCACATTTATTCATACCTTCCCAGGGCAGTTTTAGAACCTTGATTTTGATTCTCCTCCTGTTCAGAAAACAGTTTTGACCCTCTGTCAACCCCACACATAGATCCCAAAAATCTAAAGAGGTAACTTAAGAGACATGGGGAAAACCAAATCTGTACTCAGTAACAGAAATAACATACCTGCTCCCATAACAAAAGCTCCTGAATATTGACCTTGTGCTGTGCATCCTTGCATGTTTGTCCCGGGTTAATGATAAGACTCTCTCCTCCGAGAGCGAAGGGCCCCGACACCCCCTCCCCCACCCACAACTGAACCTCTTAGATGGAAGTGAAGAAAAAACTATTTATTTAACAAAACCACGCAGAGTGCCCTACAAGGCACAGGGGAAGGGGAAAAACAAGGTGAAAGGCAGTTATTCAACCTGATTAAAAAGTCCTTTTCTCAGACGCAGTCCCTCTCCTCCTCGCCCCCACCCGGGGCCGGGTGGAGCTCCCTGGAGAGCTCTGCTGTCCTCTGGCCCTCCTGGGTCTCCGGGTGGCAAAGCAGATCGAAGAGAAGGGGTCCAAACGAGGAAAACAGAAGAAGAATGGAAAAAACGGGAACAGAGCTCACTCCGACCCCCGTCCAGCACGCAGTCTCTGCCGGGCGACGAATCCTCCCCCGGAGCGAGGCTTGGAGAAAATGTTTTCAAAACAACCCGCGTTTCTCTCTGCGGCTGGGTGCAGTTAAAGAGACAGGACCACACATTTTTACACATTTTTTTTTTCTTTCTTGGGCATATAAGCCAACGATAGGGGATAAAGGATTATCATATCATCAATCCAAGACATTCCACCCCTTATTCCATAGCGTTGGCTTAAGGCCCACCTTAACATCTTCCAACTTCAAACACACACATATATATATACACCTATATACATACATACACACATACATATATACATATATACATATATACATATATACACATAACTATGTACAAATAATGTCACGAACGGTGAACGGTGGTATGTTGCCATCCCAACCTTACATGTGGCCTTCACCCAAAATTAAATTTCCCTGAGGGACACATTGTGTTTTTCCATCTTCCTGCATTATCCACCAAGTACACCCTGGTCCCTGGGCAAAGACAACCCCACGGATGGGTTTGTCTTCATGTGAGGCAGAATCAATCCAGACAGTTTTCCCTAACAAGCCTCTGGCATGTACTGCTGGGACCTTATCTCCATCCACTGTATGTAGAAGCTCAGATTGGGCAGGACCTGCTCGGTTGATGGAGCCTCGGGTATTGACTAACCAGGTGGCCTCTGCTAAATGTCGCTCCCAATTCTTATAAGTTCCCCCACCCAATGCCTTTAGGGTGGTTTTTAACAATCCATTATACCGTTCCACTTTGCCAGCGGCTGGTGCATGATAGGGAATGTGGTACACCCACTCAATGCCATGGTCTCTAGCCCAGTTGTTTATGAGGCTATTTTTAAAATGAGTTCCGTTATCTGGCTCAATTCTCTCAGGGGTACCATGCCTCCACAGGACTTGGTTCTCAAGGCCCAGGATGGTGTTACGAGCAGTGGCATGAGGCACAGGGTAGGTTTCCAGCCACCCCGTGGTGGCTTCTACCATTGTGAGCACATAGCGCTTGCCATGGCGGGTTTGAGGCAGTGTGATGTAATCAATCTGCCAGGCCTCTCCATACTTATATTTTGACCACCTTCCACCATACCACAGGGGTTTCACCCGCTTGGCTTGCTTGATGGCAGCACATGTTTCACAGTCATGGATAACTTGAGAGATGCAGTCAATGGTTAGATCCACCCCTCGGTCTCGTGCCCACTTATAGGTGGCATCTCTGCCCTGATGGCCTGAGGCATCATGGGCCCATCGAGCTAGGAATAAATCTCCTTTATGCTGCCAATCCAAGTCTACCTGGGACACCTGTATCTTTGCAGCCTGATCTACCTGTTCGTTGTTTCGGTGTTCCTCATTAGCTCGACTCTTGGGGACATGGGCGTCTACATGGCGGACCTTCACAGGTAGTCTCTCTGCCCGACTAGCGATGTCTTTCCACTCTTCAGCTGCCCAAATTGGTTTCCCCTACGCTGCCAACCAGCCTTCTTCCACTTTTCCAGCCAACCCCACAGAGCATTGGCTACCATCCATGAATCAGTATAAAGGTAGAGCTTTGGCCATTTCTCTCTTTCAGCAATGTCCAGGGCTAACTGAACGGCTTTGAGCTCAGCAAATTGGCTCGATCCCCCCTCTTCTTCCCTAGCTTCTGCAACCCGTCGTGTGGGGCTCCACACAGCTGCTTTCCATTTTCGTTTTGTCCCTACAAGACAACAGGAACCATCAGTGAAAAGAGCGTAGCGTGTTTCATCTGCTGGCAGTTGGTTGTATGGTGGGGCTTCCTCTGCACGGGTCACCTGTTCCAGCTCCTCTTCATCAGTCAGACTAAAATTTTCACCTTCAGGCCAATTTGTAATTATTTCCAAAATCCCAGGGCGATTCAGATTTCCCATACGGGCGCGCTGTGTGATAAGGGCAATCCATTTGCTCCATGTGCCATTGGTGGCATGATGAGTATAGGGAACCTCTGCTTTAAACATCCACCCCAGCACCGGTAGTCGAGGTGCCAGGAGGAGTTGTGCTTCTGTGCCAATTACCTCTGAGGCAGCTTGGACTCCTTCATATGCTGCTAGGATTTCTTTCTCTGTTGGGGTGTAGTTGGCTTCAGACCCTCTGTAACTTCGGCTCCAAAATCCCAGTGGTCGACCTCGGGTCTCACCAGGCACCTTCTGCCAAAGGCTCCAGGACAGACCATGGCTCCCAGCTGCAGAGTAAAGCACATTCTTTACTTCTGGCCCTGTCCTGACTGGGCCAAGGGCTACTGCATGAGCAATCTCCTGCTTGATCTGGGTGAAGGCTTGCTGCTGTTCAGGGCCCCAATGGAAATCGTTCTTCTTGCGGGTTATGAGGTAGAGAGGACTCACGATCTGGCTGTACTCAGGGATGTGCATTCTCCAAAAGCCTATGGCACCTAGGAAAGCTTGCGTCTCCTTCTTGGTGGTTGGGGGGGACATTGTGATGATTTTATTGATAACCTCAGTAGGAATCTGACGCCGTCCATCTTGCCACTTCACTCCTAGGAACTGGATCTCTTTGGCAGGCCCTTTGACTTTGCTCTTTTTTATAGCGAAACCGGCTTCCAGGAGAATCTGGATTACTTCCTTTCCTTTCTCAAATACTTCTTCTGCTGTGTCTCCCCACACAATGATGTCATCAATGTATTGCAAATGTTCTGGAGCCCCACCCTTTTCCAGTGCAGCCTGGATCAGTCCATGACAAATGGTGGGACTGTGTTTCCACCCCTGGGGCAATCGGTTCCAGGTGTACTGCATGCCCCTCCAGGTGAAAGCAAACTGAGGTCTGCACTCTGCTGCCAGAGGAATGGAGAAAAATGCATTTGCAATGTCAATAGTAGCATACCACTTTGCTGCCTTGGACTCTAGCTCATACTGGAGCTCCAGCATGTCTGGCACAGCAGCACTCAGAGGTGGAGTCACCTCATTCAAGGCACGATAGTCCACAGTCAATCTCCATTCTCCTTCAGATTTTCGCACAGGCCAGATGGGGCTGTTAAAGGATGAATGGGTCCTGCTGACCACCCCTTGGCTCTCCAGCTCACGGATTAGTTTGTGAATGGGAATCACGGCATCGCGAGTTGTCCGGTACTGTCGGCGGTGCACAATCGAGGTTGCAATTGGTACTTGTTGCTCTTCTCCTTTCAGGAGTCCTACTGCAGATGGGTTCTCTGACAGTCCAGGCAAGGTGTTCAATTGTTTTATGCCCTCTGTCTCCACAGCAGCTATCCCAAATGCCCACTTGAGTCCCTTTGGGTCTTTGAAATATCCATTTCGGAGGAAATCTATACCCAAAATACATGGAGCCTCTGGGCCAGTCACAATGGAATGTTCTTTCCACTCTCTTCCAGTCAGGCTCACCTCAGCTTTCACGAGGGTCAAGTCTTGTGATCCTCCTGTAACGCCGGAAATAGAAATAGGTTCTGTCCCCACATGTCGCGATGGGATTATCGTGCATTGTGCACCAGTGTCAACTAAAGCCTCGTATTCTTGTGGCTCTGATGTGCCAGGCCACCGAATCCACACTGTCCAAAAAATTCGGTTTTCCCTGGCCTCTACCTGGCTAGAGGCAGGGCCCCTCTAAGCATGGTGGGTATTTGTGTTAGAGGTTCCTTCAACGGAATCAGACATATTGAGTAGAGCTACTTCCCTTCTGGTGGAGTTCCTTCTCTGAGTCTTGCCCTCCTTCAATTCACGCACTCGTCGTGCCAGGACAGCAGTGGGTTGTCCATCCCACCTGTTCATGTTTTCTCCACTGTCACACAAGAAATACCACAACTCATGTCAAGGGATATATTCAGTTCTCATAGCTGAGGAGCGTCTGCGTGGGGTAGCAGAACCTCTGGTCTGTACTGCTGAGATTTGGAGAAGGCTGTCTTTAATCTCTTTACTGAGTTTCTCATGATTCTTCTCTATCTTATTTTCTAGTTTCTGCAGATTTGTTTCCACAGCTGAGATACTTGCATTCATTGGGCTATGCACGACATCTGCATACGCTCGGAGTTTCCTTGTCATATCACGCACAGTCTCATGCCCATCATCTTGCTTCATAATGGCTAAAGCAGAAGCATACCCTGATGGCCCAAGCTTTAGGAGTTTCCGCCACATCACAGGTGTACATTCTATCCTATCTGGGTCTATAATCGGATCTGGGTTTGCTATGTCCTCTGGGAAGACAATTTCTACCACTGCCATTTCTCTCAAGCGTTGAATCCCTTGTTCTATCGTTCTCCACTGGGTTTGTTGCGAATAGAGATCGTCAGGATGTAGGTATCTGTCCCTCGCAGCTCTGATAGCTCGTCTCCAGAGGCTGCTGCAGTCAGGCCCATCTCGTATAGTTTGGTTGATATCTGGGTCACGTGACACAGTCCCTAAATGCCTTGCCTCAGTAGCATCTAGAAGTGTAACATCGCCTGCAGCATCCCAAAGACGGACTAACCAACTAATCACAGATTCATCATCTCGTTGGACATAATCTTTTCTTAGGCTGTGAAGGTCTCTCACATTCATGGATTCAACAATGACCTCTGACTCAGTTGCTGGCCTTGAGGGTCCCTCCCCACTGTCATCTGGGCGATCAGTCTTAAATTGGGCTTTCCTGCTCCTTGTAATAGGAGCAACTGCCATTGGCTTAGGCTCCCTTACTTCCTGTTCTATAATATCTGACAGTGTACGATAAGCATATGCCAGGGCCCAACATATTGCACTGCAGTTGTCTCTGCACTTCTCTTTCAGATACTTCCCCACCTCAGCTGGTCTCAGGATTTGTCCAGGGGGAAATTCCCAGTCTATTGGATCAGAGAATTTCTTTAAAGTTTTACCTATGTCCTCCCATACTCCACACCATTCAAATTTCCTCCCATCTGGATTAGGTGCCTGCTCCTGCTCAGCCCCTCTGGACTTCTCAGCCCTCATTCTGGTAACACTGAACATCATATACACGGAAACTCCTAGGTAAAGCACCTGTACTACCAAGTTAATGGTCTCTTTAACATCCAGGGGAAACTGAATATTCTCAAAAGCTGATATACCAGATTTAAAGGGAAAGAGATGGGTGAGGAGCCAGGAAGCTTCACCCTCTACTTCTCTAACAGGTTGAGTAATATTACTAACAAAACTCCAAAACAGGTTACTAAAACTAGAGGAGGAAACTAACAGAGCATGTACATCTTTAACTGTTTCCCATACCTTCTTACAGATCGTCAGTATCACACACATTACTATAACAAGCCGGAGTAGTGTCCCTGATTGGTGGAAATTATACATTAGGGACAGGATTGCCCCTACCTGTTGGTAGGGAAACAAACCTATGTGCCAAACAGACAGTATTACATCAAACAACCTCCCATCAAACAGCATAGTGACTACTGATGGCTGTAATTCAATACCAAGCGTTTAAAACCAGAATGCAATTATTAGGGTTTTTCCTTCACTTTCTCTAACCCCACAAAAGGTGTAGAACAAGTAATCAAGGCCCCACGTTGGGCGCCAAATATGTCCCGGGTTAATGATAAGACTCTCTCCTCCGAGAGTGAAGGGCCCCGACACCCCCTCCCCCACCCACAACAGAACCTCTTAGATGGAAGTGAAGAAAAAACTATTTATTTGACAAAACCACACAGAGTGCCCTGCAAGGCACAGGGGAAGGGGAAAACCAAGGTGAAAAGGAGTTATTCAACCTGATTAAAAAGTCCTTCTCTCAGACGCAGCCCCTCTCCTCCTCGCCCCCCCCGGGGCCGGGTGGAGCTCCCTGGAGAGCTCTGCTGTCCTCTGGCCCTCCTGGGTCTCCGGGTGGCAAAGCAGATCGAAGAGAAGGGGTCCAAACGAGGAAAAAGAAAAAAAATGGAAAAAAAAACGGGAACAGAGCTCACTCCGACCCCCGTCCAGCACGCAGTCTCTGCCGGGCGACGAATCCTCCCCCCGGAGCGAGGCTTGGAGAAAATGTTTTCAAAACAACCCGCGTTTCTCTCTGCGGCTGGGTGCAGTTAAAGAGACAGGACCACACATTTTTACACATTTTTTTTTCTTTCTTGGGCATATAAGCCAACGATAGGGGATAAAGGATTATCATATCATCAATCCAAGACAATGTTGCACAGCCTTTCCACCAAACACCCACCTGGTTTCTACAGACACAGCAAAAAGATCCCCATCATTCAATCAGTGCAGTTTAGCCCAGAGGGAACGATTTTTATGTAACTTTATGCAGAACATTGTATATGTATTCGTAATTGTATTTATTTACATTATGCCTCTTCACAGCTTTATGTTACCTTTGTATCTGATCTAAAAAGTCCTAATGAGGAAGCCACTCTTAAATGGGGACCTACATCTAAACCCTGATTTAGATTCCTTAAACAAATTAGACTTTGGAGTTAATGCAGCAATTTGCATAACATTCTGCTCTTATTTTCAGCTAAAATTGCTCAGCACTTTTCTAAACTTGTAGCAAATTACTTCACTAATGAGGCTAAATTACCCTATGATGTTACAGGTAAATTTGTCTGTAATAAATCTCATGGGCATTTGAAATGTACAGATTTTGCATTGTCTACCTGCTGTTCCATAGGCACATAAGAAATAATGGAGAGGATTTAAAAGTTTGAACCAGTATATTTGTCTTAAGAGACATACTGAACTAAATATTATTCCCATATTCTATTCTGATGGTTTGTTTTCTCCCCTTCACATCCTTTTCAAGTTCTAGGAATCAGCCCTCTGAAACTAGCTAGCAATGGGGCTGCCTGTCTTTCAAACCATTCTCTGAAAAACAGTGCGGTTCCTTTCCTCTTAAAGTCATTTTAGTAATGTAAACAAGGCAAAGATGAATAATGGAGAGGATTTGTAATTGCAGTAAAAACATCAAGCAATGTAATAGTTGCATGCATACAGTGTATAAATGGTCAGTGCAGTGAAGATGCTGTGTGGCCATCTTGGACTTCTGTGCGGTGCCCTGGTCTGTGTGGGCACACCAGTCTGCTCAAACAGTGAGCCTAAGAAGAACAGGGTGGCTGTAGTCAAAGAGTGTCTCACAAACACTACACTGCCTGCCACCAGTTAAAAATTCTTGGGAATTTGATTAGGCTCACTTGTAGATTCTCCTCCCATCATTGGTGGAATGGAATTGCTCAAAATCCATTCACATATGAAACAGTTAGCACTTGCCTGCTGGTTAGAAAAGCAGCATCTGAGAACATTAAAACCAAACGTTACTAATAATTTCCAGAAGCAGACTTAAACTGAATTGTCCTTTTAACTTGGTGTTTATTGGATACATAACCTCACCTGTGCTGATGGTCAGTTGTTTTTTAGTTCTGTTCTGTATGTAACACAGTGGCATTAAAAGTAATTCCATGTGTTTAAATACATGTATTTTAATATATTAAAATATGCTTTCTCAATAACAGAAATGTCACAGAATAAGTGGCAGATGATGCAGTGTGTTACGTCAATTAAACTGGCAATTAATATCTATGATGTGTAGAAAGGATTGATTGTTGTTAAATTTCCTTCACCTCCTTTGGATGAAGAGTTATTCAATAGTAATTATTAAGAAAAATGTGGAAAGTAAGCATCTAACCATGAATTAATCTTTGAATTAAGAGTGCAGAGCTGTTAATAGTGGAACACTTAATGTCTTACTGGGAAGAGAAGATTGTGTTATTTTAGAAGCACACTTCATCACTCTGTCAGTCTAACAGGTTTTTTTACCTATTCTTACTTCTCTTCTGTTTCCATTATATTCTACTTTGTAAGTCGGGGTAGTCAGAATTAAATGCAGAAAAGGATGTTTCAGTTATACCTACTGGCAAAATTTGAACAACATCTCTGATACCCACTTGCTGAGTATAAATAGAAGAGGAAGGGTGTTTTGGTTTCTGTCACAGAAGTATTTTTAGGCTGTTTTGGAATACTTCATTATCTAACAGTCTTTGGCTAAACTGTTTAAAACTTGAAGCTTCATTTTTCTTTCTTTTTGTATCTCTACCTCTAATTTTTGTAGCTTTCCAAGGGATGGAAGAGGCAATTTCCATTATGCAGGGATTTGCTTGAAAAGCAAAACCCTTGAAAGAAAGGGTTTTGCTTCTTTTCTTTGCTGCTGGGAGAAATAGAATATTTTTCATTCCACATATTTCACAGAATGTATTTCAAAATAGGGTTCAAAAGCTTAGAGGCAGTTAAAACAAATAATGTCTATTTGCTTTGACTTTGCTTCTGCTGTTGCAAAGCCATAGGCGATAGCCAGGTTCCAGGGACAGATTTCTCATAGCTTGATATGGAGAGAGGTCACTCACCTATATTTTGTTCACTCTGGTCTCACCAGTATCTATCCCTGAGATCCACAGTGTCTCTGACAGCTCTCTCCCAACATCTCGTGTTCTTCTCATCAGCTATTCCAGCTAAAGGTTCACTAGTGTTACACCAATCCCAAATGTAGACCATCCTCATCCAGTAAAATTTCTAGCAATTAGTATTAATAAGCAGATAATATAGGTTGCAGTGATCAAGGGAGGGGTGTGGGTAGACAAGCATACTGAAGTGCAACTTATTTACAGATGACCAACCCCTTTCATCGTGCCCTTCTCTATTTTCTCATGTTGTTCCTCCCCCATGCATTTGGATGTCTCCCTTATCCTATCTTTTCCCTTCTGCTAAACATCCTGTAAGACTGGCAAATTGCCACAATCCCATCAGCATGCTCTAAATTTACTGTAGGACCCGTGATGCCCTTTTCATCCATTCCCCCTGTGTGCCCACTTCACCGGTGAACAAAGCTCAGGCTGAGCCTCTCCAGGCCTTGGAGTGGTTCCTGCAGAGCCCATCCAGCAGTGACCTCCCAGACCTGGTGTTTGGTATTGTCTCTTGCTCTGTAGGGTCTGTGTACATTGGTGTGGTTTATTACTTTTCCTGTCTTGTTTCTGTTTATATGCTGGACAGACACTGAGCAGATGTCCTCACAAAACTGATGTCCCTACATTCCAAGTATCTACAGACCCTTAACATCCTACATTTCATTTCCTTCCACATATCCAACCAATCTGTTGTATTGAATTAGGAAAGCAAGCTATCAAGAATTCATATGCTAAACTCTTACAGTAATCAAGTAGATGAGATATAGATACAATTTCAGACATATTATCAATGTCCTATTGACTTGTTTTACCAACACATGTGCTTCAGGCTGGTCACATGTAACTCCTGGTAGATTAAGTATCTAACAGTCCACTATTGTGGTAAACACCATTGACTCAAAGATCAGCCTTGAAACAGATAAATTAATGTCTCATAGGCTCTTGGCATGAGGTATACAGCCTGTCCTTATTACAGACATAATTGATATCTTCACTGCCTCCAGCACTGACCTGAACACCTTCTTGAGTCCAAATTTCATTTCCATAGCGTGGATACAAATATATTCTCAGATGCAAAGCAAAAAAAATTCATACTATGCCAGAGGAGAAGACTCCATCATCTAGCTGGTGTGAGCACACTTTTATCAACCTGTGCACTAGAGAGTCTGGCACATTTTCCTGTCCTGTCTGCCTGTGCTGTGGCCTAGTGGGACTTAACCAGAGCAAGTTCTTCTGACCAGCAAGCAGACAGTGACATTAATGGCAGAGAGCTAAATTTAAAGGAAAATTTGAAAATACCCTGGTAAAAGAAACCATGTGACTCCTCAGATGAAAGCAGCTCTGTGCATTCTTCCATGGAAATTATTTTTTCCCAGAATTTATGTCACCTCTGTTCTTTCAGTTTTCACTTTGATTGGTATAGAATCCTAATCACATTTTTCTATTTAACAGGTCTGTAACAGTGTCTTCCAAAGATATACATAAAATACTTCCAGTGAGAAAAAGGGAAGAAAATAACTTTCAGAAATTAACAGTATCCATGCATTAAGAGCGTCATGAGAAACAACGCAACACAGATTCACCCAGCCATGTTAATATTGTTAATCCTTCTACTCTGATATTTTTTTTATTTTTGAGAAAAGATGTTGTAAAAAGGGGGCAGTGCATTTGAGACATGGGTGGATACAGCTGGGCAAACTCAATTGTGCTGCAGAGTTGAAGGTCATTCTTTTGAGTTCAGAAGCAGCTCCTTTGGGGCTGGTGTGTGTGAGAATAGAGTTGGTCCCCTGTATCTCCTGACAAGTTGGTATTCCACTGTTTCTTTGTTTTTAGTAGACAGACTCTGGCATATTCTATTTTTTTTTTCCTCCTAGATTTAACAAGGCAGCAGCCAATGATGTGTCAATAAATACTGTATTAAGAAATCCTCTCTTCATCTGAAGTTGGGAAAGAGACAGAAGTATCTAACAAAAGTCCTTTGGGGGATTGGGATTTGATGCCCCATTGGTGTAAATTGCTGCTTATCCATCCATCCCAGCATTCTTGTCAAGACATTTGGCAGTAGCACTGCTGAATTCACTGGAGCTGTAACTAACTTAGCTCAGCTGCAGTCTGCCCCTGGAGACTAGGTCAGAATTGTCCTCCAGGCTGTGGCTCTTAGCTCCCTAAAGGACTTGAATAAATAATTTCATTTCCTTTGGCTCTATTTCCATACATTTAAATAGATTCTGATAACATCCATCACAGTTTCACAATTTGTCAGGCATAGTAAAACCTGCTGGAGAGTGTAGTTTTAAACTTCTGTATGGACATGTGATAGAAACACAAAGATGGGATGAGACTTGGGGTGAAAAAAGGGCTTTTGTAAAAAAAAAAACACCCAAAACCAGCAAAGCAACAAAGCAAGAGAGTAGTCCAGATAAAAAACAGCATCAGAAACTGAGCTCCCCATTGTGAACAATCAGCTTCATCTCTCCCAGCATGACACAGTTACTCTGCCAAATATCTGAGCTTGGAAATTTATAGAAAGTTTGCAGAATAAATCTTGTCTTTTCCAGGTAAGAATAGGTTTTTCCTTCAGTAAAATTTAAGAAATTTTGTCAAGTTATGTAAAGTGTTATGTAACATCCGTTTCATTTCTGTTGTATTACCCTTTTTTTCCCTGACAGAAATGCATTTTAGATTAATATTTAATGCCCTTGCTTTTAAGAAACTATCTTTGCATCACTTCAGTCTGCTGCTGGCTTCAGATTCCTGGGAGAGGAGGAGCTGCATGAGCTGAATACTAGTGTGCTGTCAGCTCCCATGGCTGGAAAGGGAAGGTGCAGCTCAGGAATACTGGCTGAATGTAGCAGAACCATACATTTCCCTTTAGAAATGAGCAGAAGATAGCAAAACCTGCTACCTAAGAGCATCCACAGGATAAACTGCTGTGGAGCATGAGATGCCACTTGGTTGTGTCTGAGAGGGAAAATGGGAATAAGTGCAGTACCAGAGACCCTCTGAACAGAGACAGAGCCCTTGGAGTCTTTAGCTGAATTGTAACACACAGAATGATTTTTGCTTTAAAGTAATACTTTGCCTCATTCTTAATATTTTTTTTAGCAGCAAAGCAATTAAAATATTCATTCAACATATTGGGCTTTAAAAATACAATTCACAAAGATCAGCAGGCATGTTTTCACTCTGTCGATCCTGATATTACTCATCACACCAAGCAACTCATATATTTTTTAACCATATTCTTTCTCCTATCAGATCTTGTTTCTTTTCAGAGGTTGAAGTGTGAAGCTCAATGGTTGATTCACCTTTTGTAGAATTGATGCATAAATTTTTGTTCCTATATCTGTTCCTACGTCTGTTTAGTAAATGTCATCTGTTTTGTCATGTAGGTGGCTATTGTAGCATGCTTGGTTTTGAAAATCTGGTTAGGAAGGGAAGCAAATGTATTTTTATATGAAGGTTAAATGGTAATGGATTGTAAAACAAAGCAAACAAAGCAAGCAAGCCTCACCCCCCACCTCTCCCAGATAAACTTGGTCAATTTTTCCTGGCTCAGAAATGACCTAATTGTTTAATTGTAAGTCATCCTGTTCACATGGAAAAGATTTGACCAGTGAGATATTTTGCAGTACCTTTCCTCTTTTACCTTTCTCATTTCTAAACTGAAAGATGTCATGGTTTCTCTGAGCAGCAGAAGCATAAATGCTCAGAAAGATTGGTGAACTTTTCTGCTGAAGCTGATGTATTTTAGCAGTGCCCATTCATATCTCTTCATGCATCATACAGTGCCAGCTGCTGTAGTCTTATAGGTGACCTGCATATTACTCAGAATGTTGCACAGGATGTACTGATATAATGCCTATTTAAGGGAAAATATCCTAATTTATCTTTAAGCACTGTCACTTTGGCATTTAGACCAAAGCTGTGTGGTAACTGTATAGACATTAAAACATCTTAATTTAACACTGTAACATCATGGTGCTTTTTGACTACACAGCTGTTCCATGTTTTGGTTTTGCTGTTATTAAAAAAATAAGAATATGCCAGATAAAATTTGAAGAAGAAAGAGAGAACTTCTGGTTTAGCAGTGAGTTATTTCATATAACTCAATTTTGGACCCTCAAAGCCTGAATCAGTCTTTATTTGAAGTGAATCATAGGATTGATAGAATCATTTAGGTTGGAAACGATCATCTAGTCAGCTATTAACTCAGCACTGTAAAGTGCACCACTAAGTGCCACATCTTTTAAATACCTTCAGGGATGGTGACTCCACCAGTTCCCTGGGCAACCTGTTCCAGTGCTTGATAACCTTATCAGTGAAGAATTTTTTCATAATATCTAACCTAAACCTGCTCTAACATAACATGAAACATTTCCTCTTGTCCTACCACTTACTTGGGAGAAGAGACCAACCCTCACCTGGCTAAAATCTCCTTTCAAGCAGCTATAGAGAGTGATGAGGTCCCCCCTGAGCCTCATTTTCTTCAGGCCCAACAACCCCAGCTTCCTCACCTGCTTCTCGTGAGATTTGTGCTCCAGACCCTTCCCAAGCTCCATTGCCCTTCTCTGGACAGGCTCCAGCACCTTGAAGTTCTTGTAATGATGAGCCCAGAACTGAGCACAGGATTCAGGTTGTGTGACCTCAACAGTGCTGAGCAGAGGGGGACAATCCCTGCCCTGGTCCTGCTGGTCACACTATTGCTGATACAGGCCAGGATGCCATTGGCCTTCTGGGCCACCCGGGCACAGCTGACTCATGTTCAGCTTTGGTGTAGACAGTTCCTTTTCCAAGAGCCATCCTCCCAGCTACTCTTCCCCAGGCTTGTAGCATTGCATGGGTTTGTTGGGGCACTGACACAGGACCCAGCACTTCTCCTTGTTTAAGCTTGTGTTGGATCCATGAAATGCCATAAATTGATTGTACATAAAGATTTTAAGTTAGTTGATGAAGCTTGAATTCCTAATAGATTTTGTTGTACTCAAACTGTTTCCACCTTCCAGGACTTCCCCCTGCAGAGCCCCAAGAACACATACCCATGCAAAAACTGCTTTGCAAATATTTCAAATTTTTTGTTGTCTTAAATGTAAAATGGCCAGCTGAAGTGCCTGGCTTGTTTTGGGCCTTAGCCAACTACACATATGGGAAAACTTCTTGACTTTTTCAAAGATGTCTGTATAACTTGCTTGAAGCTAAAGCATTGTACTCCTTGGATGTTAGTTATGAATCTGTGTGGTTTCTTAAAATTAGATCCACGATTGATTACTCTTTGAGGAACAAATAGTGCCACAGATCAGAAAAAATGTATTTGCTTGAAATGGATTTTGTAAGAAGTTGTACTTGGTATCCCTGACCTTCTTGATCATTTGCCTCAAATATTTTTGTGCTTTTTTATAATGATGTTTTATGTAAGATACCACATTAGAAATTTATTTTTAAGCCACCTTGGTTATGCATAGGACTTCTGTTCCTGCATCACTTAAGGGTCTCCCTCAACCTTGTTAGAACAACCTTTCCATGATTTATTTATCATCCTCATCTTTATGTTCCTAGTAATTTCCTCCTTTTCCTTTCATCTTTGCTTATCCCAATTTAGCTGATATAAAGTTCCTTATTGAGACTACAGTAGCTGTCCCTGTTCCCAGTAATTAAAGGCAGGACTCCTAAAAACTTTATGACATTAAGTGCTTTTTTTTTTTGCTGTGGCCTCGTGGTTTTTTCACTAGCTTGTGATGTGTAACACTCTGAAGGAGATGATGTTTCTCCAGCACAGGAGAAACTCTTGCTCAGACAAACCCTGAGGAACCATGAGAAACCTCAATGAGGCAACACTCTTGACTAACTTTGGCTGCTTTTACAGAGGTTCTGGTTTGTCATTGTACAGTTATGTTGCCACTGAAAAAGTAGGGAGTCAAAGCAGTGTAATGTAGCAGCTTTGTGGTGCTACCAACATGTCTCTGCTGGCCCGCAGCCTTCATAAAACACAGTTTTATTACACTGGACAGCATTTGTTAATACTGGTGCTCATTCCCTAACTTTATGATTATCCCTTTGGCCTGTTTCAGATAAGAAGACAAGGCGGAATACAATTACTGGTGGACCTATTGGACCATCGGATGACAGAAGTCCACCGTAGTGCCTGTGGAGCTTTGAGAAACTTGGTATATGGGAAGGCAAACGATGACAACAAAATTGCTCTGAAAAACTGTGGTGGTATCCCAGCATTAGTACGGTTACTCCGCAAGACTACAGATCTGGAAATCAGAGAACTGGTCACAGGTTTGAATATTTCAATATTTTTGGTTCAAACTCTCTATCGGTCTTGCAAGCACAGTTCTGTGCTGCATGCCACGGGCTCCATCAGTAACTATTTAATTACTATCTTATCTGCCATAACAAAAGGCTTTCAAGGCCTTTGGATTTATGTAAAGTATGAGTGGTTTTCAATGTCATGCAGTTGACAGATGTAGGCATGGTTTATGCCTATGGTTGCTGGTTCACTTTGCTCTTGGTTAGCTGTGAGTGCTCTTGTGGGAGATGTGTTCCACACATAGATACGTTGTGGTGGGAATCCTCTGCCCTTCCTCCTGTCTGGTGTAGGGCTGGCCAGGCAGAAGTCATGTTTTACTGAATTTACTTAGCAACCGTTACTCATTGCTTTTATATCCTATGTAGTGATATAGTGAGAGGGAGGATTTGTTTGGGGGTTTTCTACCTTTCTCAAGCTTCTGATAGGAAAATGGAAGACTGTGTTGGAGAGATGGACATCATCTTCTGAAGTCTTTTTTCTGAAATTTGATAGCGTGCTATGTGATGTGTTTTACACAGAGCATGCAGGTAGTGGTGGTTTATTTCTTTTCTTGATATAGTAGGATCTGGTATTTTTAAGATTGTGTGGACTTTTTCCCTTATGAAATTCAAGAGAGAGGGGAGGGGTGGTGGTGTTCAGGAATGCAGGAATGCTGTCCAACAGGACTGATCTGAAATGTTTGGAGGTTTTTTTCACCTTGCCCTTAAGCTATCCTATCTAATATGCAAAGCAGAAGCCAGGTAGAGAGGTTTATTTTTTACTTTATGATTTCATTCTATTTGACTGCTAATATCAATGTGATGATTAATTTAATACTACAAATCAAAAATATTTTCATTATCCTCTTTTCAATGCTGGTATTTTCATTATGATTTTCCTACTAAAATATGTAAGAAAATTTCTCATTTCTGTCACAGAATCATCAGAACACGTGTTATCATCTATGTTTCTGCAGAAATTACTTACCCTCATGCATCAGGCCTCATTTAGCATACAGTTGATAAGATTATCATCCTGTGCTTGGGTCCAGGTTCCTTCCTTGAGGGTGTCTGAACAAACTAATAAATTTAAAAAAAAAATACAGTGTTTATTAAATGTAGATTTTTTTACATTTAATGTTGTCCCTTAGTTGCAACACTTATCACCTCCTACTTGTTAGTCAGGATTAATGGGGCAGAGATACAGGTTACATGAGCTCAGATCATGCCTCCTGTGGAGTGACAGAATTAGTGACGGATCTAATAATGTGTAACCACTGCTTCAGATTCAACGTACTTGTTTGTCTCTTGCTTATGTTGTCAGTATCCTGGCTCCAGGGAACATTCTGCCTATTTATTCTGAGTAGTAAGTGGCAAACTGCTAATAAACCTCAGCAGTCACAGTGGCACTTCCCATGCCATCTGTAGAAGGAACATGTCATGTCATTAGGTCATTTAAAGAAAATATACTGGACTACAGTTTACATTGGTTCCATTGCACAATATGCTGGTAAATTTTCCCAGATTCACACAGAAAGAAATGATGTTTGTTTTCTAGTGTGCCCTGGAAGTGTTATTACCAAGTGCAGTAAGTACTGACAGTCAGTGGTAGGCAGTAATCTGCTTTTATACAGTTGGATGCAGCTCCCGGGGATGGTGAGCATCCCATGAAAGGGGAGAAGACCAACATGGTGACCCTGAGGAATGGAGTCGGAGTCAAAGTCAGTGGTATTTCAAGATTTTATTCCTGAGCCTGTTTTTGTATTGGGGTCTTTTGTTTGTATTTAATAGCCAGTACATCCCAGAAGGCCACTGCTTGCCCTGGCCATGTTTTGTGCCTTTCAGAATGCAGATCACCAACCCTTGCTTTCAAAATGCAAACCTGATTGTGGTAGTGTTCTGCAAAGCTTCCCTCCAAAGCAAGGCTCATAGCTGCAGCTCTCATCTTGCATCTCTTAGGAAACAAGCTAAAGTCGTGCATCTGAATCAGTTCTCCTTTCCTTTGTTTTTGTAAAGTCTTGTCGTGTGACAGCTACCCCAGCTGAATTCCTTCTTTCTGTCCTTTCTGGGGAAGGAAAGGTAGTTCCTGCAGCAGCCCCCTCAGTGATGAAAAGATTAGACTTGGTGGCAGGCATGAGGAAAAATAAAAGAAGTTCTTCATGCTTTTCCATCAGCCTTCCTGAGCTTAGGTGGCAGGAAGGTAATTATTTCTGTAGGGGTACCACAGCCTGGAGGAGATGCCGAGAAAATAGTAGCAAATGTCTGTTTTGGGAGCTAACATAATACCTTGAGCCTTTCCATCTCATGTTCATTGTGCATCCTGTCTGTATAAAAGTTGCTCTTGTTTGTTATTTTTAGAGAGGACACAAAGTTCCTGCCTTAGGAATTCATACAGGCTCTGACATCGCTGCCCCTAAACAGTCATCCACATTTGTCCTCGGAGCACTTCTCTGAGGTGGGGAAGTGTCATTATCTCTGTTGTACAGATGGGGAACTGAGCCCATCAAGTGTAAATGACCTGTCCAGAAATCTGGCAAGATGAAGGTGTGAATCACTCTGAGTAGGCAGTCAGCTGCAAGGGAAGAAATATGGCCAGGAGAGGTTTTTTAGCAGCTCAATTTGTCTGGCAGTAGTGAAGCATTCATTGCCTGCCCCAAGTACCGTGAAGCACTTGCCCAGCAGAGCAAAAGTTCTGATATTAGTTCCTTCCTCAAACATGCACTCTTTCTTCCTTCTTGTTGCTCTTTTCTAAGGAGATTATAACTTCAATTTCTGGCAATCTCAAGACTGGTTTTGGAAGGGTATTTAAACATGCAGACCAGCTTTCTATCCTAGCAGCTCCTTGGTTGTCAGGATTGCCTTCAGCCCCAGCTGTGGCTTGTCCTCTTTTCCAGAGATTTCTTTCTGCCATAATCTTTCCAAAGCAGTTTTTCAGTTTTTCCTTTATCTTGTTTTTCTCCTCCTCAATTGCAGAGGTCTTGGGCTAATACTGGAAAACCTTACCATGTGCAAATTTCTGCATTGCACAAACTTAACCTTACAGCAAACTGTTAGAGCTTCCAGGCTCTCTCATGTCAAGGAAATGGTTTCGGTGCTGGCTCCCATAGAGAAGCTCTGAGGGAAGTGTGCTGCCTGGCTGTTACGAAATTAAATGGTGTTAATGCCCAGGAAACACTTCCTAAGATATGGAAATATTATTCTTACAGAAACATTTCCACAGTTACAGGTTTTTACTAGAAGAACAAGGATAAAATTAGGTATACCCATGAATATATGCATTTGTGCAAAAGTGAAATACTCTGATAGATATAGAGATGTTGGCGTGGCCTGCAGCCTCTAGTAATTTCCAAAGGCTTAAGGAGAACCTGAATTGCAATACCTTGTTTCATGTAAGCTTTTAAATGAAAAGAAATAGGTGTAAGCTAAATGCACCATACTTAATTTAGCCATCTTTTCACCCCAGAGCTGTGCTACCAGTTTCCACAGTTGCACCTGCTAATGGGAAAAAATAAAAGCCTTCTATTTTAAAATAATTAAATGTTAACACTTTTCTAATAAATATAAATAGAGAAGAGCACAGTACAAAATTAGCACAGATCCTGCAGATGGTAGAAAGCAATGTTTTCACTTGGTAATAATGACAATGAGTAACTGATTTCTGATTCTCTTGCCTTTACTGAGTTAATTATGAACCCTTCCACAAAATTCTATTTTATCATTTTTTCTATTTGTTTTACTGTGAGGGGAAAAAAAGATTACATGGAAAAATCCAATGTTTTTAGCAAGGATAATAGAGGAATCCCATGGATGGCTTGTGCAGAAGGTGAGGTCAAGCAGCTGTTGCTAGATCCTTTCCAACCCAGGCCATTCTAGGATTCTGTGATTCAACCTAGATTTGCTCCTTCTTCCATCAGCTCAATTAGATAACTGGGTACCTGTCTCAGATAAAATGGTTTCAATTGCCATCTTCTCATTTTTGACAAACAAAATCTATCACACCTAGAAACACAGTTTCTGCCTATGAACAGTGAGGTAGCTGAATTAGCAAAAACTCCTTGTAAAGAGGGCCCTTGTATGACTGCATTACCTGTTTATGAACTGTAAATATACCATTTCTGATTGAAAGGTAAAAGTGGATAATCCACTTTTAGAAAGTACATGATGATAAAGAGCTACAGCTATAAATGTCAGGAGAAATTGTTTTTTCCTGTGCTAGCAGCCAGCCTCCTGCTTATTTTGGTTTACAATAAAGTGTCAGAGATTTAACTATTGTCTACTGAAAATATATATATTATAAAAATTAGCACATTAAAAAAATTTAAAAGCATAAACTATCTAACACTATACATATATACTATATATAGATAGGTGGCTATTGATTCTGTGTGTTTCATTCAGATTTTTATTCACAGAATCAAAAGACATATATTCTGTTCCTGCAAAACATTACAAGATGTTGTTTACAAAATGTTTCTTTCAAAGAAGCACTAGTTCTCCAAGTGTCTTTGGCCCACAGTCAAGCTGGACAGGAAAAGAATTTCATTCACTTCCCAGACTTTGGATTCCAGTATTCATTAATGTTGTCTTTAATTTCAGCTGTGGCCAGTTTGTGTTTTGGCTTGGTTGGTCCTATGTTGTCACCCCATGTTATGGAACATTATTTTGTAGTCCTGTTTCAGTTTAAGTGGATGCCATATGTTTATAACATGGGGTTTATAACCTTATTGATAGTCTCTCAGTGTCACTGAAAGCAATTACATGTTGTCTGCCTTATATCTGTCTGGTTTAAATTAACCACTGCAGGTGAAACCTCATTTTGATTGCATGCTGCTTCTTAGCATGTGCAAAATTTATTGGCAGATTGGTCAAGACACTGCAGAAAACCCTTCTGAGCCCTGTATCTGTCTTTGCTAAGCTTTGTAGTTGGAAGTTAGTGAGCCTGCAGTGATACATAAAGCATGTTTAAAGGGAGTAGTCCATTTAAATTGACCTTTTGGCTCATATCAGTGGAAGATTTAATTTGAGATTTTTCTTTTAGGTAGTTCTGGCCAGTTATTTAGAATTTTTAACTTCCTAATACAAGGGCAGTTCTTCTATTGGGGGTTCCCAAAGTCAAAATCACATACCTGCAATTGTTTCCTATTTGTAATGTTATTTTCTAATTGGACTTTGTAAGGTATTACACTTGTGATTTTTTTGTATAGTAAATCTTACCTAACAGTATTATGGCAAAGGGTTGACTGTTTAGGACTTAGGATCTTGAAGCAGTTTAATTTAATAATGTAATAGTTCCTTGCAAAAGTGCCCTTGACATTAGCTTAGTTACTGGAGTGTGTAAACACAGATGTGAAATTTTATTGTGATATAAACATTCATTTGGAGGTGGCACCTATTTGTAACCTTATTGCTCTCTGGAAATTTGATTTGAAAATGAGTAAAGATGATTTTCCAAGATGATTTTCCAGGATGTTTTTTCCAAAGACTTAAGTAAAGAAGAATCAAACTCTTCTATGAATTGCATTCTTACAGTATTTCACCTTGATGTAATTCTTAAAATCTCTATTATATCCCCTTTTCTTTGCATGTTTATATTGTGTTGTTCCAGCACTGCTCATACTAAGTATCCCATTTCTTAACTGTATTCAAGTTTTGTAATGGAGCAATGCACATATAAGGAAGCCTGACCAGTGAAAGGCCTAATTAATTAGCAGCTTTTGATGTGTAATGTAAAAAGATAGGTAGGAAGATAGATGTACAAAGTGGCTTGCTCTTGGAACCAAAGAGCTGATTTCAGCATTACATAAACTGAAAATTAGGTTGTAAAGATACATGTTTTAGGTTCAGATACATATCCTGCCTATCACATCTTTTCATACAGAAGACATAAAAAGCCATATATGTGTTTAAGTTGTCATGATGGCATAACCATGGTAAGGCTGCTGCTACAAGGTTGACATAACTTTGGTTCAATGTATGTTTAGCTAGGAGAATAAGATTCCCAAGTATCATTTGGGGCCCATAACTCCATGTAGTAAAACGAAATGGAGAGGTGGGATAAATGCAGAAAGTACACAGGTGCCTCTTAAGATGCAGCTCTGTGAATTAGCTTCTCCTCCGCCTCCACATCTGATCACTGCGTCCTGTAAGTCAAGGAAGTTAGAAAGGTTAAGCATGGAGTTGGATAACTGCTAGAACAGAACACTGCTTTCAGAAGGGATGGTTTTGATTTTGGCAGGAAAATACGTTCACTCATTTCTTGCTTAGTGTCTGCTTTGCACATAAGCAAATTCTCTTTAATTACTTTAAGTTAGTGTTTTGAGGAACTCTGCCAAGCACAGGGGCAGGTGACTTACAGACTTGAATTATTTTTCCACCAACAGAATTAGGGTAAGATTAATAAATTTCAAATCTACTTGCCTAGGCACTAAAGTTTGCTTGTATGTTTAAAATGCTTGTCATTCAAAATGGAGATTTGAAGGGTATTAGTTCTAATAAGTCTTTCCTACTCTTTAAATGGATGTAATTGCAAATGCAATGTCCTACCACAATTCATTTTAAAAGTTGATTAAATCTTATGAAATATTTTACTTCTAATTATGTGTTTCCAAAAGAAGTTGTTTTCAACATTAACAAGATTATTTGTGTAATGAAAATTCCTATCTGTTTACTCTGGATCGAAGCCAGTGTCCGAATGAGGAATTACATATTGTAGTTTGTTCAGTATTTCTTGTTTCAAGTACAAGAGCCTTTTCAGTTCCCAAAGGTTACATAATAATTTGACTCCCTCCTTTTGCCTGGGATACTTTAAAGCAAGGTATTCTCAGCCTCTGCCCTGAGTTTTGTGAACTATTGAGATTTTCCAAAAAAATGCCAAACTCCATCAAATCCCCTGCAAGTCTCATATTGCTGTTAAAACAATGTGTTTCATCTCACAGCCAAAACATTGCAAAGGCTAGTTTATAATTGCTTGTTGTTGCATCTAAAATCTTATGGGGGGAGAAGAGGAAAGCAAGGGTTTGTTTAACTCAGAAAAAACTACTTGTTACAGCTGTTAGTGGGCTGGTACTCTGTTTTTCCGCCCCAGTCATCAGTTACTTTAAGGTTTTACAGACTCTCCAAAAATCGCAATTGCATTATCATAAAATATGATATAAATAAATAATGATATAAAATATGGCAAGGCTCAGCTCTGTGTTGTACTTTACAGTGTGAATCTACTGTGTGGCAGAGTTTAAATTTTAGATTTTAGCTTCACCTACAGAAAATACTGCTGTCATTTCTAGAAATGTGGAAGTGATTTTCAAACAAATTCAGAGTAGGAATTTATTGGCATTTTGTAAAATCTTCATATGAAACCAGTGTGGAACCACTTACCAAAACACCAAATCCTAGTAGTCCTTTTCCTTGCAAAACAGGAAGGTAAAAGGTTGTACAGCTTACACCCAATGGTATTGGGAAACTGATTTTCAACCTATAGGCTGTGACATCTTCAAAAAATTCCAGAGTCATTCAAAACACATCCTATTTATAGTTCATATGTAAAATCAAATCTAAAAGTAATTTGATAAATTGTGTAATTTTTCTTCAGAAATTATGCTGTCTTATCAAATAATGCTTAGGCAAACAATGTTGACAGTTCAACTGGATCATTTTATACTATACCTATTACAATTTACAGTCTAATTATAAAACAATCTTTGCCCCCTTTCTCAATATGCTGTCACTATTTTGGCTCTGAAAATGGGAAAACCCACTGATAGAATCTGTTGTCTTCATGAAGAGTCATTTCAACTTCTTCTGAATCATCAGATTAACTTCTTCACCCCCTGCTGTTCTCAGTTAAATAAGGAGTGGTGTTAAAATAGATACTTTCTCAAATCTTATGCCCTGCTTTCTTAGCAACAGGCTGGGGCACTGATTTATCGTGTAAGGTGTTACATCCAAACAATTTTTATAGGTAGAAGGGAATGTACTGTTAAACAGCAATACAAAACCTTCCTCAGGTTTGTGGTGCCTGTTTTCCTGGAGGTGAGTGTGGGACAGGCAGGGCAAGTCACTGGGTGCCAAGGGCTTGGATGGGATCCCCCTGGTTGGGGAGTCCCCCTCCTCTCTCTTTGGGGTCTGCTTGGGGGTGGTTTCATCAGTTTTCCCATCATAGTCTGCTTCCTTCTCCCTGTTTCCCAGGGAAATTTACATTCACTTGTCCTGCGTTTACCATCCTCAGTACCAGCACAAAACCCAAGCTGGTCCCTTGTTTACTCTCCTTTTCACTCTAAATGGGAAGTGACTGTTTCTCCCTTGTAGAATCAGTGAGATGCTGATTTTCTTCTATGGAAAATTCATTCAAGTTTTGTCCATGTTTTGATTCATGAAGCAGTGAAACTGATTTCATAATTTGCTTTTTATTATACTACATAAATAATTTTGGGGTTTGGGGTGGTTTTTTTACACTTTGGTCAAATTTTAAATTTAAGAGGAAATATCAAACAAGGTAATCTGAATGATAAATAGAGGACATCTGTTGCGACATATGGCTTGACATAAGAGCTGCATTGAACTTTTTCAGCACGTAGTAATCCTTTGGAAAAATTCAGCTGGACATGTCATTTTGATGGGCCTGCCTGGATGATGGAGTATTAAAACACTTGCAGTTTAAAACCACTTTGTAGTTTGAAAGGTTTGAGATTTGCCGCACAAAATACTTAAATTTTATTTTAAAGATAGTTTTTTGTTTAGAAATGGATCTGAACATTTCACATTTTGTTTACAAAATCAAAGTTCGAGGGTATGGCGAAACACATTCATTCTATCATCAAATTGCTGTTTTTGCTATGCCCAGAAATATTTTTAAATTTATTTATTGTTCTTAGATTCAGAAGCCAACCTCCCTTCTTCCCTTCCAAATGTTCTTTTCAGTGCTCTCTTTTTCTTCGGTAACACTTTGGCCAGTAAATGTTTCTTTTTTTTTTTTTTTCTTTTTAAGCAGCTATGGGCTGAGCCTTTAATTTTGCACATTGGTTCTCTTTTATAAAAAGAGCTAACTTTCTAACTGCTTCCTATGAGAAAGGAGTTTCGTATTTAGAGCTGTAACTTAATGTTCAGCTTTAAGCATAACATTTTTATTCTGTGTCTCTCTATTAATTAGGGTCTAGATTTTGGGCGCTAGAAAAAGTGATTCTGTATTAGTACATGTGTAAGCACTGTAAAAAAATCTTGCCATTCATATGTGTCCATCCTTGTTAGATTCCCATGTTTTCTAATACAATATTTAATTTGGAATGGTGTTGCCATTAGTCATGTGTTAGGATAAATTTTTTTTTAAACCAGTTGATTTATTTTTTTCTGTGTTTCTGTCACTTAGAATGAATTGCTTTTAGTTTGGCTTCTGTGTTTTACAGGACCCATTTAGTTTCATCAGCTAGGAAAGCAAGTTAAGCAGGAACCACTGGTCTGTCCTCAGTAACCTAAGTCAACTCTTCTAGTATTTCCTCTGCCATTTCAGCATAAAAGCTAATCACTCTCTAACATTGTTGCCTGACACTTCTTCCCTTTGACAGTTCTGTGTTAATTTGAAGTGTACAACAGCAAGAGAGGAGCAACCTTAGGTCAAGATTCCATCCCATTGCATTTTTGTTAATGCAACAGCATTTGGGCAGAATTTGGTCTTAAGCAGCACTAAAATTGGTCCCTGCTTTTTCTTTTAATAAAACCCAAAATGTAATTTTGGAATGATAAGAGTGGTAATTGAGAAAGAAAGGGCTAGTTTTTCAGACAAAATGTTTATATTTTTTATACTGTATGTAGTCTTGTACTTTAATGTAGTCAAGATCAAGCTGTACTTTTTGTAATTAAACAAAAAAAACACACCATAATAATCCTTCTTCTCTGTGGAAGCTTTTCCTTTGTAAGGCTATGAGTGGCTGCAAATGGAAAAAAAATTATTGCTGCAGCTTTGCTTAGTGTTCCTTAAGCTCCTTCCTGCTTATGACTTTTACTGAAACTCAGTCTTTCTCAATGTGGACTTCTCTTACATCCACTTATACACAGATAGCAAACCACCTCTGTGTATGTAAATAAGTGAATTACAGGGAGGTATGCATAGGTATTCATTCACTAACCAGATAAAAAAATATTTCAATAAAATTGGTAAAAGTTTGCCATCTGTTATGCCGATTCTAAACTTACTTTCAGAGTGTGCTTTTAAGGATATTCGTTCTGAGCTGTGTATTGTTCAGGTGCCAGAATTCAAATCAGCTGCCTTTTCTTTCCGACAGAAAGTCTTGTTACTGAGCCAGTTCCTCACCTTGACGGTTTCGCTGGTTGTGAAGTCTTATTGCACTTTGTATTAAGAAGTGTTGTGGTTGATATTCAGCATCGCTGCAGCAGAACTGTGGAATCTGTCGGGAGCCACATCTGCTGCCAGGGAGCAGATCCAGCTCCACAGAGCAGCCTTGCAATTACAGGGGGGCTCTGAGCATCAGCCAGCAAATGACTTTTCTAGCACTTGGGAGCTTGGGGTAGAAGATGCTTTTCCTAAGGACTCCAGCAAAAGATCCCTTGTGCTTGGCTCATGTGCAAGGTATTTAGCGCTCAGATTTCAATCTTAATTGTCATGTTCATGAGGGAAACTCCCTGTAGTATTTCTGTGCCTTCAGCATATAAGCAAAAATGCCTGCCAATGCTCTGGTAGATTTTTGTGGGATGCAGTCTCTCAGCGCTGTCAAATGGTTTTCTGCATCACTCCATGATCTAACTATCAAACTATGATGGAAAAGGAAAACCTGGATGCATTGGAATACTTTGGGATTTTTATTTTTACAGAGAATATGAAATAAGCAAAATCTTGAAATAATTTAAAGTTGACTTAAACATCTCATATTGAGAAGAATCAAAGTCTTGTTTCTCCTAATAGTATTTGTTTACTTACAATCTTTTTACCAAAAAATTTATTTGTGAAAGTACATCTTTTGCACCACAATGAAAAAAAAAATACATAGTGGCAGTGTGGCAGGGGCAATGTTTTTTGGAAAAGATGACTTTTCCACTTTTTTGGTTTCCTTTTATATTCGTAGTCTAAGTTATTCTAAGAGGTTTGTTTATATATATGTATATAAAAGTAATAATTTGAGGTAACATGAAATGATGAACTAAATATTTAGTTAGACTTCCCTGATTTTGCACATTCTCTTGCTATGATGGTATTTTTTGCATAGGCATATATGATCTCTCTTTTCTTAGCTTTGACTGGAGTAAGGATAGCATGTGACTTACCAGGTCTTCAGTTATATCTGACTATAGATCCACATATACCAGTTCTAACTAAAACACCAGCAGAAAAATGCGTTGAAGTCTTTGATCGGCATGAATTTGAACTCCTGCGTGATTCAGAAATTATGGGGGTTTCATTCAGACTGCTCCATTAAATTGAGCAACCTCCTGACCATAGCAGTTGCATGTCCTCAAATAAGCTGGTCCAGAAAATGCAACTTGATGCAGTAAGATTTCCAGAGCAAGCATTCCTGTAGTCTCCTCTAAGAATCCTTCCTCTGATGTCTACTAGACTGATACTAAGACCCAAAATTCATCTTCTAACTGGAACCAACTGAATATTTTCAATACCAGTTTCTCCTCAGTTTTAAACTTAAATTGAGATTGCAAGATACTTGTCCACTGTATTTCAGTTTGTTACATGTAAGGGTGAAAAACTTCAGTGTGCAAAAAGACATGTTCAGTCTGGTGTATCTATTTTTGTCTTTCTGCAAGTCTTCTGCTACAACCAAAAGTGATCTGCAAGTGGGGACACAAAATGCTTAATCTGAAAGCCTCTGAGCTTTAAAAGCAAGAAGGAGGTAAGATATGAATGCAAGTGATTAAGAGATGTTCAACACTGATTAGTTCTTTATTTCATATCTCTCACAAGAGTCATGCTGCAGAAGGTAGACTGTTGAGTTGGACTGTTGTGTTGTTGGGTGGGTCCCACTTTTTGTCATCAGTCACAGGTGAGTCCAGTCCCTTACCTTCCTGTGGACAGCTGGTGACAATGCAAATTCTTCAGGGGTCAGTCAAGGCACCTCTGAGGCTATTGCACACTTGCTTGTTGTGCTTGGAAACCCAGCTCAGTCAGGGCTTTCAGAGTAAGGTGTCAAATGGCCTCAGAAACCAGCTTCTTACAGTAGTCTTAAAGGGCATGTCATGCACACAAGCTTGGAAAATATGTTCAGGATCACATGGTGGAACTGTAGCTCCTTAATGGAAGGTGCCTCAGGTAAAAGATTTATTGTCATACTCCCTTGCAAAGTCAAGGCAATGGATCATCTCAGACCCCACGTAAATCTAGCTCCAGGTCATCCTCAGCAAAAACAATGAGAAGTGAATTACCAATGCCCTATCATAATTGCAGATCCTTAATTATGAAGGTTACAAGGAGGCATGTAGAATGCCAGCCTCAGCACGTAGCAAGCAGACTGTACTGCTTGTGAGAAAAATGTTAACTTGTCAGTAGAAAATTTTTTGTTCATGTAGTTGGTAGTATTCAGTCCTACAATTAGATAAAACTCATTGTTCTGGGGTGAAAGAAGATTATCTCACTCCTTAAAACTGTGAGGAACAAAAACTTCAAAGAAAGCATCAGGCTTACTTGGCAGTGCTTCTGCCTTGACTTAAATGTTGCTTGCTTCTGCCTTGACTTGAAATCATTTTAGGAGAAGGTGCAATAGCTATTTTGGTCTGGTGATCCCATCATCCTTACTCTGAAGGTTTAATTTCCAGTTAGAGAAACCAGAGAGAAGGAGGACTTAAAAAATATTTCTACACTCAACTATTGCTGATGTTTATGTGAGTTTACTTTCAATTAGCAAGAACCTGAAGTGTGTAGAAAATACTGTTGACATATACGTTTTAAAGCATTTTTCTAGACAGGACTCTTATGTTTGCTTCTTTTGTATTCTTTTCTGCTTTTCCAGTTCATGACTAGTTCTTGAAGCCCAAAGTATTGTTTTTTTGCCATCAAAACACTCTCTACGGCTTCACTTTCAAAATAAGATTTCTTCACAAAGTTAAAGCACATTGTCTTGCATAAGAGCTAAGTTGAACCTTAAAGGGGGAAAGATTTGCATTTTGATTCTCTTTTGTACCATGCACATCATTTACACCTGTCTACACAAATGCAAAAAAAAAAAAAGGCAACCACATTGTTGTTTTTACTGTCTAAACCCAGCAAAATGCTAGGTATTTCAAGGATAGTAGATGTGCAATTAAAGCTTGCCAAGAATACATAGAAAAGCAAGTATAAATATGCTTATGAAGGTCTTCATTCCTTTAAATATGGAATTCCTTTTCATTAAGACATTGAGAACAGAATTCAAACAAAGACTCTTCTACCTTTAAAGTAGCAATTCTTAAATGAAAAAAAACCGAACATCATTCTTATTTCTGCTTTTGTTTTGTTTTTTTTTTTTTTTTGGTCTGTAGCTAAAGTCTGCCTCATGCAGATAATTCTAATGGGTTTTTTTCTAGTATACTGATCAGAATTTTATATTAAACTGTGTAACTGCCTTTGCAGACAGTTCAATGAAGAATAATTTAAACATGAAATTGTATAACTGAAACAGTCTCCCCATAGAGGTAATTAATTTTAAAGGAAAACCCAAAAATGTAGGTTGAATGCTGTTAATTACACCGCTCTGTCAAAGCGCAGAATGCTAAGGAAAGCCTTGAGCAAGTAGTGTTCTTGCTGCTTATATTTATAAATGTCTGAGTCTATGTTCCTGAGGCCTTCCTTCAACATCTTCCTCCCACACCATTCACTTGGATTTTTTGTAGTGTTCATACTTGTAACCTCATATATATATAATGATGATGATAGTGATAATTTTTCTCTTTTGGTTGAAAACTTTAATAGACATCAAATCAAAACTCAATTTTGCTGCTCAAGGTCAGATGTGGAGCCAGGCTAGTATCCTTTGGGAAGGAGAGCAGGGAGGAGTAGGATTGGATTCTAGAGAAGGGGACATGTGTTGGCAAGGGGAGGGGTGTGGTGAGGAAGGATTGCTCTTCCAGCTGCTCCTGGGAGTGTCCTGGGCTAAAATAAAGACCACGGGTTTTCAGAGTGGTGAATTGTCCTCCTGCTTCCCCCAGCACTAAGAGCTGCCCAGCAGCAGCAGGCTCTTGGCACAGCACAAAAGTCCATGTGTGCTTTTCCAGCAAATACACAAATATATAAATATGGGAATGGAAAGCAGGGTGTCTTTTGCTCCTAGAGATTTTTCGCTTGCTTTCTATGTGGCACAATTGCAGTGACCTAGACTCTTTGCAGCTATGCTTAGAAAACTTTGGCTCTGGATTTCTCTTTCCTTTCTTTGGCACATTATGAATTGCAACAGAAGGAATCGTGGCTTTTTTAGACTCCAGTAAATCTCCTTGTTAGTTGCACCATTAAGTTTGCTGTTTTCACGTAGAAATCACAGTATTCTGCAACTTTGTATAGTTAAATATTTACAAAATATAAAATTACTTGCTGAAGTCTGGGATAATACTACTGTATCAGGTTGTGGAGAGGAAGTCTTTTTGCTTGTAGTACCAACTAGCCTAGACAGTTAACTTCCATTACAGTGAAGATCACAGGGCTGAGGTTTTGTTCTCTCAATGTGTATCTATCAACAGTGAAAATTTTAGTGTAAATCGGAACCTGTTTTCTGCTACTTGTGTTTATTAATTTTATTTAGAAGGAAGATATCTGAAGACCAAGCCCTAAAAAATTCTTTGTAATACTCCTTCATTCCATGTGTTCTTCGCAGCCTGTGTAGGCCTAGATCATAACCAGCTGCTCAGCTTTTAGGCAGAGCTCTGAGAAATTTCCAGTGTTGCTGTGACTACGTGTTTTGTATTCAAAGCTGTATTCCCACTGCAAAAGTGTGCAGGTGTCATTCAGCCCCATCTACAATGTAACCAGTTTCATTCTTGACAGAAACAGCTAAATTAAGCACACCAATGTTGTGAAATATGTTGGTTTGGATTGGGATTTTTTTAAACAAAAAAAAAATCAAACTTATTTTGGAGAAGTGTTAATTATTAGTAATTTTGCTTTTTGTAGGAGTTCTTTGGAATCTATCCTCCTGTGATGCACTGAAAATGCCAATCATCCAGGATGCCCTTGCAGTGTTGACCAATGCAGTGATCATCCCTCACTCTGGATGGGAAAACTCTCCACTCCAGGATGATCATAAAATACAACTCCATTCATCACAGGTGCTGCGCAATGCCACTGGGTGCCTAAGGTGAGTGCTTCAAAACCTTTGCTTTACCTTGATCATCTTGCTTTTGTTTGAATTGGTATTTCTCATTCTTAGGCATCTGTAAACTAAATAATTGGTTTTTCTGTTAGCAAAGACCATGACTTTTCAGTGATGTACACTTAAAGTTGGAAATTAATGAGAAAACAAGCTTCAGGTCACTCAAAAACAACCTTTAGAAAGGCTGTTGGGTTTTTTTGTTTTTCTTTTCTTAGCTGCTTTCATCCAAGCTTGTATATTGCATATATTTTCTCCCATGTAAATTTGTCCTGTTTCCCCAATTGCTTAAATTAAGTTGATATGTTCTCAGTATTACATCCAATTTAATCAGTACAAAACATAATGAAAATGTTCACAAAAAGTTGCATGTCTGCAAGGTTCCAGATGCCATTGCTGGAGTTATGATAAATATACAAAGTAGATTTGTTATGCTCTGTGAAGATGAGAAATTAATTTCAGTAAGAGACCAACGAATTTAACATTTTTCAACCAAGAGACCTAAATAGATCTTTAAGAAGTATCAGAACACTTTATGTTCATGTTTCTATGCCAAACTTGTATATGCAATGCAAAGGTGCGTGTGTATAAATATGTGCAATTTGATCTGTCCATTCCTAAAAGTCACTGCAGATGTGAGAATGAAAGTAGAATGAGTAAGAAGGCTTACAGTTCTGACAGAATCTTACTAAAGGATTCAGTCATAGCAATTTCTGAATTCCAATGCATATCATTTTCATTAAATATTTTAAGATAATATGCAAGTTCTTTTAAGCATAGATTCCTTTTTCTCCAGGTATATTGGAGAAAATAATTGGTAATCTATCCCAGAGACATATATTAGTTAATATTTTTACATACATTGTGGAAAATAACACAGTGAGTAGTATGTATCAGTTATGCAGTCTATGTTGTATGCTGCATCCAAAGCAGATATACATTAAAGAGCTAAACAAAAAAGAAAATTGATAGGAGGCAAAGTAAAATAGTGGTTTTCTACATATCTGTAGCAAGCACCTTTTTGTCTTTCTGCTCTTTCATCAAATGAAATGTCTCCCTTCCAAAGTTATATTTGAAAAGTTTAAGGGTAAAAATAATAAATATTATTGACAGTTTATATGAAACCAGAAGAGAATGAAAGAAGGTATTAACTTCCATTTTTAAAATATGGATTTAAATGCAGTCTTGCAGTATTGGACTTTAATGCAGTTGTGATTATGTGAATACCAGCTATCTTGGGGTATATGACTGAAGCCAGGCATTCATACCTGAGTTGTTTTGACTTTGAAAAGAGTTTATGGTATAATTGTGCTCCATTGCATTCAATTCACTAGGAAAAAAAAACTTGCTGTAATGGCCGTGACAGAAGGTGTTTCATGAAGATCTGTACTATGTTAAAAGTCTCACATTTCCAGTATTTAATGTGTCTCAGTTAAAGAGCTGCCTCTGCAAGAAGCATCTGTTATAAATTGGGGGCTTCTCAGTGTCCCTTCTCTGAACAAGCATGTCCAGTGTTGATCTCCCCTCACCATAAGCTCCATCTTCCTGTTAATTTTTTTCGACTGCTTCTCAGGGACTGGTGCTCATCCCTGATCCTGCAAACTTCTGTTTTTCCTACCTCTTAGTTGATGGAATCATTGCACACTGGTCTTGAAATCTTTCTTCTTTCTTTTTTTTTTTTTTCTTGTGAGTGTATGTGCACGCCCATTTGCAAACTGATGTGAGCTTACTGTAGCCTGCATTCTGGGTCAGCCTGAGGACTTGGGGCCACGTGAGAAGGGTATGTTGCCTGATCTAATACACACTGCTTTGCAGCAAGGCTTACTACAAGCGCTTGGTGGTATGCTGTCATAGCAGAATGGCTTCTGGTCAGCTCGTGCAAAATAAGCTCATATCTGCCTGCAAAAGACTGTGCATACTATAACTCTTGAATCCTTCCCAGGTAGCTGTAGCAGCAGCTCAGATGGCTGTCCTGAGCAGGTTGGTCTTCCTTCTAAACCCAGGCCCTTCAATCATAGTATGGCTTTTTAATATCTTTCTGATATCAAACCCTCACTATTTCCCAAACGCATCTTTCTATCCTCTCTAATGGCTTCAGATATTTTTTGGCCTCCATCCATCTTCTTCAGTTAGTTTCATCCCACTGAGTCTGTGTGGATGCTCTTTGGCAGAACGAGAACATTTGGGGAGGGTTGAAACTTACTTCTAATTCACACCAGCAGGAACTTTCTTGCTTACTTTTCCCCCACTGTTGAAAATATCTCTCTCTGTGCAAAATGGCAAGCTTGAGATTGTGCAAGAGAGAAAAGTGCAAGCTGACCTCTGAGATGGTAACTGAATTCTTCTGTTGAACTCATGTAATGTAATGGGACTGTAGGCTGGAGGAAACAGCAAGTGTCAGAATGAAAATGTTAGAAAATTCTGTGAAGATGATTGGAGTCTTGCATGTTCAGGTACTACCTTAGCAGGCATTCCCGAAATACCCACCACCCTCAATAAACTGAACAGCTTTCACACTTTCCACCTGGGACTAGTTACAAGCCTTGTATTTCCATTTCAAGATCTCACTGGACAAGGGAGGTAAATCAAGAAGATGTAATGTGGTTACTGGCTGAGGTAGTGCTGTGCATATCTGCTAAATGGAAAATCCATTGTCATCTTCCATGGGAGAGTTTAATCTAAGACTCTGGTTTGGTTGTCCTCTGCTGTTTTCTTTTTCTGCTTTTGCTAGAGCTCATTTTGAGGGGACATTGTTAAAATTCAGTTGCATCAGGATTATCAGTGACAATGCTCAGTACCAGAGGAAGAGTAGTGGTGTTCAGGATACTTGACAAATACTTCTGAATGTGTAATGTTAGCAGATTTTAGAGACATCAGGTTGTATTACATAGGTTTAATGCCAACAAATATGCCAGGAGGACTTGGGTTTGGGGTTTTTTTCAGTCTTCTGTGACTTTGGTTGTCTGATCTATTCACTGCTGAAAACTTTAAATAATATCTAAGAGGTGCTGTAATATAATCCATCCCATATACAATGCTCATCAGTAGTTTGCAATGGCCATTATATTGAAATAGTCAGATCTTTGTTTTTGTTTTTATCACTACAGTATATGAATTTTTATTCTTTCTGATGATCTTTGCTTTTCTCAGTTTCTTGATGAGACTTTTATATACTTTTTCAATTAAAAAGTTGTTTATTAACTACAATTTTAGTGCTCATGTCTGCTAATTTTTTGTCCTTCTTAACCAAGTTCTTAAGTCTGTAATTCCAGTCACCCAGTAATAAAGCTGAAGTCATGTAAAATACAGCAGCAATATTAGGCCTTCTTTTCCTGTTATGTTCTGTTTTCCTCAAAGATGTTATTTACCAACTTCACTTTGCATACTTTCCTGATTTGAAAAAAGAAAGTTGTTTTAATAGGATATTGTACTAATTAATTTTACATAACTAGAACACTTTGAAATTGTTTCAATAATTTAAAGATCTAAATATAGCATTATAGCTATCACTTACAAATTTCGTCTAAATATTCATCTGTCATAAATTGCCAGATTTCAGTGTGACATGTGTTGGAGTAATCACCCAATTTAGTTGCCTCCCCACTGCGATATTAGTACCTTACCTCATTAAGCTCTGGCAAAGTTTGACTTCTTTTTTTCCTTTTGTAGTTCAGCTGTTACTCTTTTATTTCTGTTAGGGAAATATTGTATCTTTGATTTATAGTTTCTGATCTGTTAAACTTATTAGAGATAGTCAGGTGAAAACTGAATTTGTAATCCCAGTTGTTTATGCGAGGCAGTTGCAATCCTCAATCTGGAATTTAAAAATCAACAGGAGACACATTGCATAATGTTGCCTAACCTGAAACTTCAAGCTTACTTATTACAAAACTACAGATCCCCCTCCAGAGATTTATTTTTAAAAAATCACAGACAAAAAAAACCTTTTCAAGAATTTTTGCCTCATGTACAATCTGGAACCTTGTTTTTCTATTACTTTAAGATGAACTTAAATTAGTAGAATATTATCTGAGGATATTAAAGAATTCTAAGATATTACTGTTTTAAAATTCTATTCTGAGTTTAGATACAAAATCATAAAATGCATTTTCTTTCTTCTATGTTCTATTTAATCTTTCATTGTACACTGAAGATACAGGGGCAATTGTGAAAATCAAAGACCTGATAAAATACTTACCTTCATCCCATTATTTGATGAGAAATTGTATGGGAGTGTCATTCAAGTAGTTATTTATTTAGAAAGCCCTGTATCTTTCCAGTTTTCATACTTCATACTTTCTTACTGGTAAAACTTTTAACAAAATACCTTTAGTTATTTTTCAACTGAATAAATATGTAACAAGCTCTCAAAGTAGAACACAGGGGAAAACTGCATTTGAAGCATGAATTGGATGTAACTGACCCAGTAGTGTTTTCTGGGTAGATCAGCTTCTGGAAAAAACGAATTGCCTTGTTAAAACAATTTGTGTTAGCTGTGAAGCCTGAGTATCAAATGTTTTCAACTGTTTTGCAGGTGAATATTGTATTTCACAGACATTCACATCCAATGCATTTATCTCACTGCCTTATTTGTCTTCTCCTCCAATTCTCTTGTAAGCATCCAAAGTCTATTGACTCCTAGGGAACTTCTGCACTCTGTTTTCGATAGAACATTCTGCTGCATACTGACAAAATCAAATGTGGGAACAGCATAAAATAAATGGCACAGGCTGCATTATTCGTCATCCGTTTAGTGTCTAAAGAAACTTACCTATGTAGACACATGTATGTCAGCCATGTTTCTGAAGAGACTGAAATGATACATGTATGAATGTGCATATGTGTGGTGTGTTTATGTTATGTACATTCAGATACAGAGGGGCTGATTATGGAAGCTGTAATACGTTTCTGTCTTTACTGATTGGTGCAAGCTCTGAGCTCTGCTGTTGAGTATAAATGGAGTTGGCTTCTTACAGTAGGACCAGAATCATTGCTGCTGATTTTGTGATTCTCCTCCTGTTAACAAAATGTCACATTTATCCATCCCTGTTGATGCTGTGGTGGATATAGAGATTTTGGACTTAGCAACCCATCTCAGTACTTCCCGTGCTTTTCTAGAACCCAGGAGCTCTTCTCAGGCTCTGACCTTGCAATTTTGTCCATCAGATAACCAAAAGCCCTTGTTTTCTGTCAGAAAGAAACCCGTCAGAATGCAAAGTTAGGACAAAACTCAAACGAATTGTGTATTTCCAAAGACAGCCTACTCAAGGGAGGGACTTGCCCTACAAGCAGTTCCAGCAAGCAAGAGGTATGGGAGGGAGAAAACTACCTAGAAGGGACACTGACACAGGTTTGTCTACTTGTGGAGAGGATAATTTCCAAATCCAAGCTTGCAATTTTTCCTCCTCTTAATGTCTTCAAATCCAATCCTATTCTCCAGAAAGGGGTAATCACCAATGTTCTTGTTTTTTTAATACATTTTGAGCTATTAAAATTACAAAGCTAGTGTACCTAACATCCAAGGACCATCAGACTACCAGATTTGACACCAAGAATCTGGGTTCTTTATGTGAATGTATTGTGGTGAAACACATTGTTACCAAGTTACCTGCCATTATTAAATGGTGCGCTGTTAAATGTGCTGTAAATTATTAAATTAAACAGCATTTTGCCATCTCTACAATGTTGAATCAAATTAGAGGGTTCCTAAAGTCCAAGGTTATACTGGTGATACTGGTGTGCCCATTGTGAAACAAACACATGCTCTCCTGAGAGTTCTCCTCAACTTGGGAATTTCTCTGGGACCTGGAGTTGGAAATAAGTGCAGATAAAAGCTTTATTTGTCAAGAAGCTAAGGAAAAGCTTAGCTTTAATGGCAAATTTTTATGAATTTCAGTCCCTTTTCACTAAATTCTTATTAAAATTACATGATTTTTTGCTCCTGGGTCCCAGAAATTACAAGCTGTGGAGAACAAGGAGGAGCTGATGTCAACTCCATTATTTTGAAGAAGCTGAGAAGGGTTCCTGACTTGTACTGTACAAATAACTAACGGATAATTTACAATTTAATATAAAGATACCTTGATCATAACTTCTGCATCTTGTCTTCACAGGTTAAAGCTGAAGGGCATATTGCATACTTACTATATTCACTCAGAAGTTCTACATTACTTGTACATGATGAAATTTTTAAACAATTTTTCAATAAGTTTTCTCATTGCCTCTCTGAGTACTATACAGGAACATAGTTCACGGGAGGGGAAACTACCTGAACTGCTGTTTCTTGTCTTTTAAAATAATATAGAAAGAAGTAAACTCTAAGTTGCATTTACCTAATGGCAAGCATTTTAATCAGTGAATCACAGATTCATAGAATGGTTTGAGTTGTAAAGGACCCTGAAGATGGTCTATTTCCAACTGCCCTGCCATGAGCAAGGACACTTTCCAGTAGACCAGGCTGCTCAAAGCCCCATCCAGCCTGGGCTTGAACTCTTCCAGGGATGGGGCATCCACCCTTTCTCTGGGGAGCCTGTGCCAGTGCCTCACCACCCTTACAGTAAAGAATTTCCTCCGAACATCTAGTCTATATCTTTCCTTTCTTGTTTTAGAATTGTTCCCCCTTGTCCTGTTGCTGTTAAGCCATGTAAAAAGTCAATCTCCGCAGTTTTTTATAAAGACCCCTTTAATTACTGCAAGACTGCAATGAGGCCTCCCCAGAGCCTTCTCTTCCTCAGGCTGAACAGACCAAACTCTCTCAGCCTGTCCTCAAAGGAGAGGCTCCAGCCCTCTGAATGAGTGTGTGTCAATGCAAGATACTGGTTTTCAGAGGCTCTTGAGTATTTCTGGGCTATCACTGATTTAACAGCTCTGAAAATAATTTGTAGTTTTGATGTTGATAATGAGTTTAAATGACAAATTTCAGGCATCCCACTGTCAAATTTCAGACAGGCTGCTTTCATGGGCATGAACTCTGCAAGACGTATTGCTAAAAAGACCTAAAACTTTCTCTGACTCATGTGTAAATGTTCATGGCCATGTTCCTTGTCTCCCAACCACAAAGCAAAGTGGGAAAAAGCACAGGGAATAAATAAGAGTCAGTCTGCAGGGAAATGTGTATTTTGCCTTTCCAAGAAGCTAGTTTCCAGTCTAGAAAAGAGTTATAAAACAATTTGAGAGGCTGCAATGATTGCATCCCAGTTAAGCCTAAAGTTTTGAAGGTGAATTTCTTCAAGATATTAAAGTGGTTGTTCCTTCCTGAATGCTGCAATTGTCCAGAAATGTAGCTGAAATAAAAATCTAATGTTAAGACTCAGGGGGAGAGAGAGATTTTAGTAGGAATAGATCAGTGTCCTCTGATTACTGCTGTAATATTTTTATTCAGAAGATACTCAAGGGAAAAGTACCAACAGAATTAAATGTGTAGTTGTGTCAGATATTTAAGCACCCCACTTCTTCTTCACAGTGTAGTTATTCCTAATTTGCATATTCATGAACAAATTTATAAGGTTCATACAAGGTCATACTGTGTTAATTATATGCGTGGCATTCAAATAGCACTCTGAAGTGTAGTGCTTTTAATGCTTTTTCAGCATTCCTGGTAAAAGAATTATTTCAACATATCAAATTGATGCTACAAATTCTGTATAGCTCTGGAGGTTCATTCTGGGCTCAAGCTGATGAAAATCTAAAACAGAACTTTTTTTTTTTTAAGTAATATTATGGAAAGACCTTTGTATTCATTTTTGGTCTGAAAAATAATACAGTGTAATTCCAGACATTTTTTACTTTCCTGTACTTAAAAAGATACAAGCCTTGGTGGCATACCTCCTTCCTGCATCATTTTATCTGGTAAGAGATGTTGGGCTGTTCTGCAAAAGTGCCTTCAAAATCTAGAACAAACTCCCGATGTATTGATTTTGCACAGAGTCAGCCCAAAAGTGATCTGTCAACATACGTCTTCTAAATACTATTTTGGTGATTCCTGGGCAAACTAGGAAACTCCCTCATGTTTCAGCAGGGCTTCATGTTTGGATACCAAATGGAAATACTGGACATATATGTTGAGAGGCTGCAAACTGAGGACCTAGCTGAAATTTAGTTCCTGTACTTCAGTTAACATCTTTTATTCTCTTTAACATGAACGTACGTGGGTTTTTTTAAGAGAAAAACAGCCCAAAACTTAATTGGGTGTCTTACCATTAAAAGTATTCACTTACTGCTGGGGGTAGGGGTGTGTTCTTCCTGTATTTATCTAATTTACTGTTTCTGGAAATTACACACACACATATGAAAAGAATGAATATGCCTTTTCTTGTATCTTCTGGTTCTCTTAGGCTCATCAACAATGACAAAATTATAAAGTGTTGCTTCTAAGGCTTATGATACACCCTAGCCTTGAATGTGGGGGGTGTTGAATATCTCAAGTACATTTAAATGACTGACTATTTTTCTGGCTTTTGATGATTTTAATTACTTTCAGGTTGAATGCCTGCTGTTAACTAGTGCCTAATGTGAAAATTAAATGTCCACTCTTATTTGCATGGTTAGGTAGTGTTAATTTACATTTCCTTCTGCTGGTTTAAGCCTTGTGGAGGTGAATGCTCTGAGGAAAGGGAAATTGTTTGTTTAGCAAAATGGCTTTGACTTTGTTGTTTGGGTTTTTTGTAACTTCAGAACAGTTTTTATTTATGCAGTAACAAGTGCTACCTTGGCAGACACCGTAATAAAGTACAGTCTGAGTCTTGGTGTCCTGCTGGCTTGATTTGAGCTGACTCTAAGCACAGCTGACAGTAAGGGTCTTCTCACTGGCCAGCTGCAGAGCTGAGTATCACAGTGCCACAGATGTTTTCTTTTTGGGAAGAGCCCCCTAAGCTTGTGTGGTGCCACATGTATTTTAGAGTGCATACCCACATTCCCTATGGGGGAACATAAAGAGATGGAGCCAATTTTGTCTTAACTGTCTGGGTACATTGAGAAGAATCACCACAGGTGTCAGTGGGAATCAAGGTGTACCTCTGTTGTGGCTTTGCTGACTGTCAAAAATCCTGAATAGTCCTTTTTGAATGGGTACTTTGAAAAAACTCATATAGTCTGGCCCTGCAGAAAATATTATTTGTCTCAGCATGAGGTAAAAGCTGATTGTGACAATTCTGTGGCACCACTCATGGTTATGGTGACTGATGATAGAGGATGATGTTTTATTTACCCAAGAAAGATGAGAAACACAGTCTTTCAGATTTGTATGCCCACTCAATTTCACAAGAGATAATAAAATAATACTCTGTAAGTTTGGTGCTCTTTGGTGCTCATCACTTGATTTCTACACTGACTACATTTTCTCCTCTTAAAACTATTTGTGTTACAAGGCAGCATGAAAAAGGAACATGTGAGAACACATGGCTCTGCATAGTGAAGGAAAGGCAGGGCAACTTCTGCAACTTCCCCTTTTTGTCTCATGATAATTTCTTCAAATCTGAAGAAACTTTGCCTAGGAATGGGAAGACCACTTGGTCTCTTTGCTCAGTCTGAGGATTTGCAGTAGAGAGATGTATTTGAAGTATGCTGAGCTTGCTTTAGCCTTCTGGATAAGCCAGCCAACATCACAGAGTAAACATTTTATCACCTCCTTTCAGAATGTTGTGGGCATGTGAGCTGTTTGACTTCAGGCACAAGAGTAATTAATGCCAGCAACTCAAGTTGAGCCAGTGCTCAAATCTTTTCCTGAGAGAAGGCTTTGATGGCATTCCACACGTCTGCAAGTTGGTGAGCTACTGAGAGCTGGTGAGAAATGCTCTCCAGCAATAACTGTAGCACTGAAGCCCCAGGATCTGCAGTCCCTACTAATCACACTCACAAATTTTGCTGCTTTTATCTGTTTTGGAAATATTTTCCCAAGAACTCTCCTGATGGAAGTACGTAAATAAATAAAAAATACAGCTCCTGGGGGTGGTGATAAAATGGGCTGCAGACTGCCAGGTCTGCTTAGTTTGCAGTCCACTCAGAATGTCTGAGCTGGACTGGAAAACAGAAGATCATTTCTGAATGCCATATTTTGTGAAACTTTGCCCAGTCAGTTTTGAGGTTGCATTTTTCCTGTCATCACTCCGTATCTCCATAGATGAGTTTTAGCACTTTGTGAGATTTTTCCTTGATCAGAGAGGACAGTCTTCTAAGAATTTATTGAAAAATAAAGACCACTACTTGCAATAAAATGGGTTCTCCCCTTTCTGAGAGGATTAGTAAAGTGGACAGTTAATTTGAGGGTAAATTAAGGGTTTTGTAAAGGCTGAAGTAAAAAGTGATGCTTTTCACTAATTCAATTCTATTTTATTGGTTTTATCCAATTTGAATATTTCTGTGGTTATAATACAAACTAAAACTCACACAAGTGAAGTGAGAGCATTTAAAGCTTGGGCAAGATGATGCTGATTTCCAGCTACAGCTCACTGATACACACACAGCCTTGAAAACACTGCTGCAGAAAGATTGCAACACCACAGGAGAGGATTTTCTTGTCTTCTGCCAGCAAAGTCTGTGCTAAATTTCTGTCTAATATGAAATGCAGTCTGCCCTCTTCAAAAATGAGTTACAGATACTAGAGGGTTTGTAGATTCTAGGGGGTTTTTTCCCCACTGTCTTCCCTAAAGTAGCTTAATATAATGTATTTTCAAGGTCTTTATTACTGGTGGGAAACTTTTCTTGGGAAAGAAAAAATGCATTCGGTAAAAAAAAAATCCAGTATGTTACCTGCGTAAGTGTGTACTATGAAAACATTTAACAGCTGCCTGATAGATGTTCTTTTACAAGAGCATATAGTGACAAGGGGGAATGGCATCAAATTGAAAGAGGGTAGGTTTAGATTAGATGTTAAAAGGAAATTCTTTACTGTGAGGAGCTGGTTGTCCAGAGAAGCTGTGGGTGCTCCATCCCTGGAAGTGTTAGAGGCCAGGTTGGATGGGGCTTTGAGCAACCTGGTCTAGTGGAAAGTGTCCCTCCCTATTGCAGGGAGGTTGCAGCCAGATGGTCTTTGAGGCCCCTATAATAGTATTTTTTGCTGGGATTGCACACTACATGCAGACAATTTCTGTGACAAAGTACTTCTGAAGTATTTGTCCTAGTGTAGCTTTTTTACATTCACAGTTCATTTCTTTTTGTCAGGTAGTCATTTATTATAGTTAGTTGGTTAGAGCTTCAGCATTTTCTCTTGAAGGACAGTAGTATTGTGAAACACCTCCTCCTCTCCCCCTGCTGTCATTCATCCATCTTTATATCGAAGTTACTGTGTACAAAATAAGAATTGCAAATTGTTTCAAATGAGATAGTCATGAGAGGGCACAATATAAGTATTGTGCATACACAAATGTGAGTTTGGGAGTTTTTTCAATCCCCTAATGAAGTAAAAATACCCAGTAAAATAGATAGTAAAAATACTTATTTATAAAAAAATTACTTAATTCCCTGGATTCACTCTATATAATTGATTTGTGCTGAGGAATTTTTTTAGTCAACTAGTCAAATTGATTGACTTTGATTATTTTGATACCTGCTGTCTTTGGTTGCCAGACTTCATGTTAAGAAGAAGTGTCTTCTAATCAATGCAAATATGGGAAAATGCACAAAATTGTTTGCACTTTTGGTAGTTACTTAGGTGTTAGAGTCAGCTGCCTGTGCTTGCAGTCTGGTTGCAGTCAATGAGGAGAGAGATATAAAGCAGCCTGGCCTTGGGCACAGCTTGTGACCTCAGAAATATTTAAGTTTCATAAACCCACAGAAACCAGGGAGATCTCATTTTCAGTTAACAAACACAGTGAGAGGTCATCCTTTTATAGCCCATGTGATAAAGAGAGCAGAGCAGACAGTAATGGCTCTGTTTGCATTCACCAACAGCGTGTCGAGAAACAAACATTTGTGAGTTTGTGTCACTGTTTGCTGTGCACAAGAGAAGGATCAACTGAGACAAATTTAAGAGAAAAATCAACTGAGACAAGTTCAAGGAGGAGGGTACAGCTTTATTAATTTAACATCAAGAACAGTGATGTAACTAGGGTGATGTCTTCTGTGCTGGACATGAATCTGTTTTGGAAACAGTGTAGTCCCCCTGAGCCCACTCCTGGGTGGTATCATGACACCCTTCCCTGTCCCTAGGTTTTAGAGGTTACTGAGGACACCTGGGCCATACACAAGGCATAGGATCCACCAGCAAAATCAGCAGGAGTGTGGCTGCCTCTGGCATCACCAGCACTGAAAAAGGGAAGAGCAAAATTCACATAAATGATACAATTTTGTGAACTGAAATTTTACACCATTTACAGAAATGACACGGGAATTTCTAATTTTTTACAACGTGTTTGCTTCTTTTTGTTTCCTTTACCTTCAAGAGGACTGGTAGTTTCATTTTTGCCTTCAACTAGGTTTTAGAAGAGTCAGCTAAAAGAGTCCTTGGGCACTGAATTAATCACAGATTTCCAAGATTTTTTTTTTTTAATTGAGCATTTTTTTGTTTGGGTTTTAATTTAAAAAAAATGGAGTACCTAAATAGGCAGTGTTTCCACCTTGAAGGAGTTCAGTGAAATAATCATCTTCCTTTGATTATAAAAGCAATTTATTACTTGTTTTAGGCGTCTTATTTAACTCGATGCCTGAATGAAGTACTGGTTGTTTAGAGGCATGGTACTGCTGCATGCATATCACATTTGTGTGTACACAGATAATCTGCAAATAATCGGGGTTTTTTACCATTTTTTCCCCGAATATGTAGGTACTTTAAGCACTTTGCTAGTGTTATTATCTATAATGAAAACACATAATTATTTGCTAATAATACAGAAAGATGTGTGTGCATCTGTAGGGGAGGTTGTATGTATTTATATAGTTTACTTTTTTTGGTACTCTTTGTCCTGAATAATAGCACTTGGTAGAAATTCTTTTGAGGAAGCAGGCAGTGATTGCATTAGAACAAACATTTTGTTCTAGAATCGTGGCTCCACATATCATGAAACACATAGAAAGCATTACCTGATTAATTATCCCCCATAATTCTCGAACATATCTCTGTCTAGATTATAATGCTTGCAGGATTGCTTCTGCCAGGGTTACATTTTGCCTGACCTTATGGCAGACATGCAGTGTAATTACTAAGTAGGGGCTAATTTATGTAAACCAATGTTAGTTTTTCATAGCATGAGCCCTATCATTATGTTTTATTGCTAGTGGATGTGTTATGTAGTCATCCATTCCTCAAGAGTTTGGGTAGGTAATGATAGTAAATTATCTTTATATTATAAATTAAAAAGATTAGAGTTTACAAAATGAAAGTATCAGAATCCTTAGATACAATTTTCATTTCTTCACCTGCAAATATGTAACAGCTTCAATTGATCATGCTTTAGCAAAGTAAATATATTTTACTTTGCATGAGGGTACTTCAGGTATTTTCCAATGAGTACAGTATGTTTGTGGGATGCTAGTGCAAACCACATCTTGTATCAGATGTAATAAATAAAAATAAATATGCAGGAAATTGAGTTTATTTAATACTTTGGTAACTATCGTGTACTGACCTTCACCTACCAAAATCTTTTGAGGTAGCTGCCATACAGTAAAAGTAATTGATTTCCATTGCTCATATTAATCTAGACTAACCTAATAGCTCCCATTCTTAAATCAAGTGCTGGACTATGTTATGAGGATAACAGAGAAACTATCTACCAATTTTCTTCTTGGTTTCAAATAGTACTAATAATAACATTTCATCCTTTCTTTCCTTATTTCTTATTCTTAAATAAGGAAAGAAAGGAGATTGATCATGTTTACAGTGACATATGAATAGCTGCAGTTTTCACTGGTGTGGACATGCTGCAGTATTGGGAATGGGACTCTTGGCAGGCATCTAAGCTTATTCATTCCCTTCCTGTTTAATCATTTCTCATTTACTTCTCTCTGTTGGAGGTCTGTCCTTGCACTATTCATTTTTTCAAGTTCATGTATTCAGTAAGAAACAAATTATTAATCTATTTTATCAATAATAAATATTTGTTCATGCTCAAAATCTGCAGAGAGAAACAGAATGGCTTCCAGCAGATGTCATTTGGAGTTTGCTCCCCATTTGGAGTTTGCTCTGCTTTTTTCACAGCTAGTGAGAAATTAATTTAGTGGCCTCAGCACAACTCTTGCTACTGTCTCATTTGCAGCAGTACTGCTGCTGCCAGTCCATGATACCCTGGCAGGAAATAGGAATGATGTTGGCAGCAGAAGGGGAAGGTAACTCACAGTAGCAGGTAGGTGTGCCTGCAGCAGGTTCACATCAGCATGTCCACCCAGCAGTACAGACTATTTCATTTGGTATCAACCTCCTGTGGGTCTAGACTGTACATTTAAGTTGTTATTCTCAACCATAGTGGGATATTTTCCATTTCTAGTTTGGTTGTTAAACATACCTGCCTAGGCTTTGATCATTCCTCCCTGACAGCAGCATCAAGGTATCCATGGCAGTCACACATTCAGTGGATTTTGAATCCTTTGTGAATCCATTTCAGAGCTGAAAGGTGTACACGAATTAAAAAGAATCAAAAAAAGCACAAAACCAACCAAACCACCAAACAAAAAGCTATCAACTTGCTAGGAACTTGGGAACAAACCACACTGCTGTACAGGAAGACTGGAAATTATGGCAGAACCATTCACTTCAGTAAATAGAAAGTCTCCTGAAGCACGAAAAGAAACCAGAGTGGAAACCAGAACAACAAAGGAATATGAAAAGCTGCATTTGGAGATAAAATGAGGAAGATCAAAGACCAGCAGGAGATAACAAGGGATATAAAGGGTCACAGCAGGGGATTTTACAGACATATGTATCCTAAAAGGAGAAAGAAGTTGAGAATGTAAGTCCATTAGTGCATGGGAAAGACAAATTAGTGATGGATAAAAGGGAAACAACTGAAGAACTCAACACCTACTGTGCCACAGTTTTATCAGGCAAATCCTGCTCCTGGACTAGTGTTCATTTCAGCATGTTTTAACAAGACTAAGGAGAAGCCAGCCAGTCCTATCCAACAGGATAAGGACTATTTTGAGAACATATACATAAAAATATATTTGGATCTGTGACACAAGGTGGAATTTACCCAAGGGCAAGAAAAGCTGATTGATACAGTTGTGAAGCATCTATCACACTGGTGTTCTGGGCAGGTAACTGAGAACTAGAGAAAGGCTAAAATTTATCTGTCTTTGAGGAGCACAAAATGGGCAGTCTGAGGATCACCTTACCTCAAACCCTGGAAAAAACACAGAGTATGACTTTTTAGAATGCATTTCAAAACATATGAAGGAGGAACAGTCAGCATGGATTTACCAGTGGCAAATCATGTTTAATGTGTGATTGCCTTCTGTGATAAAGTGTTTGTCCACGTGGATGAAAGGGAGAGCACTGATGCAATATACTATTCCTTTATTGTTTTGTTAGTACAAGCTGAAAATCCTGACTGAGCAACACCCTTTTGGAAAGGAACTGGAATTTATAGAGGACACCAAACCAAACATGAGCCAATAATGTGTTCTCATCATATATATGGCCGACTGGGAAGCATCTGTCACCAGGGGGTGCATGGAAGATCATCTCCCTTTCTTGGTACACCTGGCAATACTGTTTCCAGCTTTGGACCCATCCAGTTCAATAAGAATTCCCAGAAACTGGAGAGGGTGCAGGGAAGAGGTCATGAGTTCCATCTTGGGGAGTTCAAATTGGACATTACACTTTACCAGGTAGGCAGTGCAACACTGGAACACAGAGGTGGTGGAATGTCCATCCTTTGATGACTTTAAGGCTCTCCAACAAAACCACTTACCTTGTCTGGTGTTGATAATCCTTCCTTAGGCAGCAGGCTGGACTCAGGTGACATCCCAATGTTTCTTCCAATCAGCATTTCTGAGAGATTATGGGAGTGACTCCAGAGTTTCAAGTCAAGCCCCCAGAAAACTGGGAATACAGAAACTGCAAGCTGAGACAAAATCTGGAACAGAACAACTCCTTTCCCATCTCAAGGCTATTGTTCCTCTTCCCTTGCATTGGTTATGGAGCACTTACTGTCAGAGGTGAGCAGGCTAATGGAAAACAACCCCTTCTAAGAGAAACTGCCATTCACATTAAATAAATCTATTGTGTGTGGTGGATTCCTACACACACAGTGACTCCTACGGGGTGAAAAGTGACAGCATTGACAATATATCACAACCTTTCTGTAAAAGGGGGTTGAATTATAGATGCAGAGGCTAACTTAATTTAGGTATTACTTGAGTTTTCAGTGCTTGACTTCCTAACTGTACTGTTCTGTAAAGCATGTTACAACGGCGAACTGATTAGCAATTGCAAATACGATTACTTTCAAATGTCAGCCAAACAGCTTGAGAAAGATTTGTATTTGAAAACCTTTTTTCAACTATGGGCATGTAGGCTAATAAGTGTTAATTTGGGTTCTCTTAAGAAATAAGTAAGTAAGTGGTATTTTGAAGGTACTTTAAATGTGTAGTTACAATATTGGACATTTGTAATTAAATGTTTATTTAAATAGACTTTCAGAATTGCAATTGCAAGCTGCTTTTCATTTTTCTTTACATCAAGATGAAACTGCAGTCAGAGAAAAAGTATTGACCATTACATGCACAGTGTCTTGCCATTTGTAAGTCTCTACATTCAGTTAAATCCCCTCGAAATCGTGATTAAACTTTAAAATCCTGTGCAAAATATTAATACAATGATTTTTGAAGAACTGGAGATAGGGGAAACCCAGTAGATTTTTTTGTTAATCAGTTTACCTAACTGATACAACTTTGGGACTTAGGTTTAGGTCTTATGTTTCAATCTCATTGATACCTCCATGTTTTTTGGAGTTCTCTGAACCTGTATATTGAAATATTTCCAGAACACTCTGCTGTTTGTTCAGAGTGGCTTCACCATTGGCCTAAATAAATAAAGATGGTTGCACTTAATCTTTAAGGTACTTCGAGATTTTATGCTTGTTACTGCTGTTTTTTCTGGTATTATGGTAGTGATCAACTTCTCTAGCATTGCAATTTTTTTGGCTGTCATGTGTTGTTCAGTTAACAGGGTAGATTTGTAAATCAAGTTTACAGCCTAGCAACTGTCTGAATCTTCTAGGGCAGGTTACAGTGCCACTTCTCAAGTGGAGTTTGGGTTATAAATGTGTAAATTGAAGACCTAAGTCATACAACTTTTATTTGGGGAAAGAGGGCAGCAGGCATATTGATAGTCCTGACATGATTAAGAGACTATAACAGATAGCAAAGACAGGTGTAGGAGGTTTTGCTGTCTGAATTAGAAATATTTACTAGTTCAGTTTAATTAGGCATGTTTTGAGAAAAGGTTTCATGATGTGGATTGAATTTCAGGCATTCACCTGCATGCATGTGAGAGACTTTGGCAGCAGTACTGCTGCCTGGCAATCGCAGTATTTGGAGCAGCCCAGCATATCCACAAAAGGTGTGGGAAAACACCGAAGTTCATGTTTTCCATCTGCCAGAGTGCTGCTTTCCGTGGAGATTCTCAAGAGAGCAGATTACATGTGTGACAGTGGTTTTGTGTGGCTTAATACTGTGTTGCTGAAGGCAATATTTTAGCTAAAATGGTGAGGCAAGAGTGAGGACATGTTTGACGAGAAGCAGGCTTAAAGATTAAATTGGAGCTGGGTGTGGATTACTACTTGTCTGTTTTAACCAAGAGTTTTGTCTTAGGGACTCCTCCGCGCTGTGGAATAGCAGAAAGCAAACTACAGAATAGTTGTTTCTCATTAATTCTCCCAGTGAATACTCCTCAGGGTAGACCCTGTATTTCCAGAGGAAGTTAGTGCAGGATAAATACTGTATATGAGATACAAACAACTTTTCCAAAACTTCTTCCAGTAGAGGAGCTCATACAGTGCCTGAATGTTCCTGGAGTGTTTGGTGGCACCCATTGGTGCCTGTGGGTGTTCCTGGAGTGCAGGAGTACAGTTCTTTCCTTCTTCTGAACCCTGGTGTGGTTTTATACAGCTAAGAAGTTCCCAGAGCTGTGTGCAGAGACACACTTACCTGCTGCCAGAGTCCCAGGATACAGAGAGAAGTGCTTGTGCCCAGTCAATCATTGTCTGATTACAGTAGGGAAGAGAGAGTAAGCCCCAGCTGAGGCCCTTCCAATACCTCTGCCTCACATGGTGGATAAGTAATTGGCTGGATGGATGCAGACAGAGACTTGTGGTCAATGGCTTTGTCTCCAGGGGGAGGCTGGTGATGAGTAATGCCCCTCAAACCTCTGTCTTGAGTGCAGTGCTCTTTAACATCAGTGATGAAGTGCACGCTCAGTAAATTTGCAGCTGACATGAAGCTGAGTAGTACAGTTGACACAACAGAAGGAAGGGATGTTATCCAGGGAGACCCAGACAAACCTGAGAAGTGGGCCCATGAGAACCTCATTAAGTTCAACAAGTCAACATGCAAGGTGCCACACGTGGGTCAGGGCAATCCCAGACAGAAGTGCAGATTGGGAGAAGTCATTGAGAGCAGCCCTGCCAAGAAACACTTGGGAGTTCTGGTGGATGAAAAACTGGACACGATCCAGCAGTGTGTGCTTACAGCCCTGAAGGGTCAGTGCTATCTTGGGCTGCATGGAAAGCAGCATGGCCAGAAGGTCGAGGGAGGTGGCTGTCTGTCACTGCTCCACTCTCCTGAGACAACATCTGGAGTGCTGCGTCAAGCTCTGGGGCCTCCAACATCAGATGATCATGGACCTGATCATGGAGTGGGTCCAGAGGAGGGTGTCAAGGAGACAATCTGCTCTGGGCAGGAAGATAACACAAGGAACTGGAACATTGCAATACCAAATTCATACACTTGTTGTATTGATGGAGTGTCATTTTACCAGAGCCACCTGCTAAGAAAGAGAAAAAAAATGCTCTAGCATTTGGTATTAGCGTATTTATTTCAGCAAGGTTTGGCAATGGAAATCTTATCTGAGCTGGGGAATAAGTGCTGAGCTTCCTAAAGTTGTATTAAATAAGTTGTAGTCTTTATACCTAGTATAGGAAATTTTACTGTAATTCAGGGAATTGTGTTTGCACTGTTTCAGAGGAAGCTGCATTTTTGAGTAACTGACAATTAACTGAGAATGGTAAAATAATAATTACAAAATTAGAATGAGTGTTTATTCATAAAAGAACAGACACCTTTATAAGCTGTAATTATCCTTTTGCTAATTTGGTCTGACTGGCAAACAAAGCGTACAAAGGATGATTCTTTTCTCAGGCATAGCACCACTGAAGTCAAAGCACTGTTAGAGGTGAGGTTTGTTATAAAAGCAGGTCACATGGCAGCAAGTACTGATGGTGCTGAGTATCTCTTGCTCAGGGAATTCTTACCTGTCAGCTGAAGAGTAAAAACAACTGCAGTTGAGTTCCCCAGTGTAGTGATAATTAACTAGAGACTGAGGCTGAAGTTTGCCACAGCATCAGTAACTTTGTACTTGAAAACAGCTCTCAACTTTTTCTTGTTGTTCAATTTGCATAATTTCCCACACACACGCACTCTTTTTTTATTATTGGTTAGTTGTGGATTTTTAGAACACAATAAACTCTGTCTCTTGGCCCAAGAAATATGTACTAAAGCTCCTATGTAAGGTGAGACTTGATGGAAATAGGATGCACAAAGGTGATCATGAGATAAAGAAGACAACAATTCTGCAGAAAAATCTACTCAATCAGATATGCACAGCTCCTGCCAACTATATTTTTGGGGGAGAGGGAGGGTTGAGGGTGAGGTGTCCTCTTCTTTCATGGCATACAAGTGTTGTGGTACAATTTATAGGAATAATCACGATGAGGCAAATACAGTAATGTGTCAAATGCATATTTTTTCAGATGGGAGGGTGAAATATCTGAAGCATAACAGTACATTTCATGGTGAAGGAAACAAGGTAGAGAGTATGCTACTCATGCAAGAGTTTCACGAGCATCATAAGGCACCAATGGAAAGTTTAAATTTGGCATTTAATTTAACAGGAAGGAGTGAATTGACTCAAAGTGTGTGTTTTAAAATGAAAAGGGAAAAATTAAATCTCTGACAATAAATAATACCTGCCTCCTGAGCAATTCCTGTGATGTACAAGAGAGCCAGGCATCAAAACAGAGCAGTGTAGGGTTTTGTAAGAAGTTTGTTCTGGCAGAAGATCCAGGATGTCAGACACGATCCCTGGGGTATAAGCCAGAGGGGTAGAGAGCATTAACAGTAGTGCTCATAGCAGAGAGTGTTTGTTCATCGTTCTGTATGATGGACTAGGTGGGGATAAGTAGGCTTGTGGTAGAGTGATTCCCTTATTTTTTTCCGGGTTATTTCAAGCAGCAGTGCTGCACAATGACTCATTAGGCTGAAGGGCATGCTAGAGGGTCAGTTCTTTCATCATCTCTCAGTGTGCACATAAAGCCGTTTGGAGATAGGATGATGTGACATAATCTGAGGTAGGATGCTCACTGGCAATTTCAGGTTAACTGTCATGAAAATAGGACACAAAAATTTATTTCTTATGCTGAAGGCACATTTGGAGAAAGCATTAGAATTGTAATTTATTATGCATCACATTATATTTTTTTTTACAATTTGGTGAGTTATGATAATGAGATTTTTTTACAGGTATTTAGCTCAAAAAATCATAACCCTGTGAGATGCTATTACTGGGAGGCAGCACAGATAACTTGATGTTTTTAGTGGAGTTGAAGCATAAAAAAAAATTGAGGGTAGAGATTGTTCTAGAAATAATAAAATGCAATTTTGCAGGAACAGAATCATATAATGAATTATGTGACTAGAAAGAAGCAATATGAGCAAATAATAAATTAATTTTGAGATGGCTAACTGAAAATTGTGAAGGAGTAGGTGGTAACAGAGAATGCAGATCATGACAGTAAAAGAAACTTATGAACTGGTAACTAGTCTAGACTAGGAACGGGGAGAAATGACATAATAAGCAGCATTTCCAAAGATTTTTAGTTTGGTAGGGGAGAAAGATGCCTCTCAGATTTCAATTCTCCAGCCAGAGAAATGTCTATAGCAGTCAATTCACTGAGAACATGGGCACTCACACAGCTGAAAAGCATTTGCCCTCTACTTTTCTATGCTGTAACTTAATTTGTTTCAGTCAGAGCAGTGTTTCATACTTCTGATACTCTAATGAGTGTTCTGCTGTGTGACTTCTTATCCTCTGTATTAAAATTTCTAAGTAGCTGATCAAAAAGAGATGAACCTAATAATCTAATGAACTGATTGGTGTTGTAATTAATTGTGCTCATCTGATTAGTCAACAACCACAGCTGATTTACCCTCCTTTCTTCTCAAGGCACTGCACTGATAATGGTTTTTCAAGCCTGCAAAATAGATGCAGGAAGGCACTTGAAACTCTGATGTGACAGAGAGATTGCTTTGCAGGTTAAGGGAATCATCTTACTTGAGCAATCACAATCCTATTTGTTTGTTCCTCCAGGTTGATAGGATTGCTTATTGCTTATGTTTTTTCTGGAACCTAATCTTTATTCATAGGATTTTTAGACTGGTAACTTTGCTAAATATAGCTATTTACATTGTTTATGGTCTGATTTTTGCAATTATCTTTTTCACTGAGTTCTAAAACAAAAGCAAGAGAACCGTATAACTTTACAATACTTCGATTTATAAGACCTGAGAAGAAATGCATTATTAATAGTGGTGTTAAATGTTTCAAACTTTAGAGTGCAGGCAAACAGACTTATTGAGCTTAAGTGTCTACCAAAGTATAAGAAAGGAGTAGGCAGTATGTTGTAGTACCTCATCCAAAACTTTTAGTTTTGGTTTAGTAACAAGTGTAAACTTAAAAATCACCATATCAAATGGAAAAGTGAAAATCAGAGCATTAAAAGTAGAATCTCATGTCAAAATGGAATCTGAAATTCATCTTTAATGGCATTATTTATTCTCAGATTTATACAGCTAGATAGTTCTTGGGCTGTCATCTAGCCCAAGTAGAATGCTTGTTTAACAGAGTTAGAAACCAAAATGACAGTGTCATGATATCCCATCCCAAGGTTTAAACTAGTTTTACCTCATACAGATGCTCTCCGAAGTTAATATGTCTAAAATAAGCTTTATTTCTCTTTTTCATTTGGAAATGTGATGCAGAATTACAGGGTTTGTACCTGAATCACAGTTTTGTCTTCTGACATCATGTTGTAGAAAGAATTTGACAATTGTGGCACATGGCTTTTTGCTGCATGAATTTGGTTGCTCTTAAACTGAATTTGTGTGGCCAGTGGGTCTATCTGGCATATGGACTTCTCTCCATGTAATAGGATATTCATTGGATATGTAAACTGCCTGTTTTTTCTGAGAAACTAACTGACTTCTTACTGTTCCACTGTGTATATGAGCCACTAAGGAGACCCAAGTAATAACATCAGCAAGACAGGGACCTACAATTTACTCATTAAAGCACTTTTTTTGTTTGTAATTGTTAGTTAGGAGAATTTATGGACAACAGGACTCACTGGAATGCAACACACTCAAATGACTGAGAAAGTTCTAATACAGATATCAGTCTTCAAATGCCTTTCCTTTTTTGCTTCTGTAGGGTAGCACAGTGCTGTTCTTTGTGCAAAGACTTCTGAGGAGCTGGAGACCCAATTCTGAGTGAATTATTAAAATGGAGCAAGGGATGGCTCCAGAGAGTACAAACTTTCAGGACTTCATGTATTCATAGTTACTTGAGAAGATGCACAAACTAGTCCTTTAAGAAGGCAAGATATTTAACAAATAAACTTTAAAAATGCATAACCCAAAGTCTTTCCTGTAGGATTTGCTCTTAGGTTTTGGGTGGGGTTTTTTTTCTGATTCCAAAAACTATACCTGTGAAACTTTTTCATGGATTGTTTAGGAGTTACATTAAATAAGCAAACTGGTCTGTTAGGAAGAGCAGCATGCTTAAATTTTTAATTAACTGTTAATTTTATGTGATGGTCTTGTGCTTTCCTATGACTATAGTCAAATATGTCTTCTGTAGCTAGAACAAGCCTGCTAGTACTAAGCAATTTCAGGTAAAACTTGGAAGCAGGTCAGGAATGTATTCTTGCCCCAAGCTGGATTCTGAAGTTGCACTTTTATCATAACCAACTCAGGCATTGAAATGTTTCTGAGTATATCGAAAAGAGGCTTGTGTGTGTTCCTGAAAAGCACATGAGCTACACTGGGATTAAGTCAAGGGGAAAGAACTGTCAAAACTAAGGGGTTTTGTTTTCGTTTGTTGATACTAGTAGTTCTTAAGATTAAAAAAAAAAAGGTCAAATACATCAAAGGATGGCATGAAATTTCACACATTGTGTGAAGGTGGTTCAATTCCTTTTCCAAGTTTCAGGTATGAATGAAAATCCTTTTTCCCCCGCTGTTGTGTCTGTTACAGTTTTGACTGAAGGAGAGTGATTTTTTTTTTACAGCTTAAAATCATATTAGAGAAATAATATTCAAACAATTTCATAGGGGTTCTCAGCAGTGCTGAGACATGCTAGTACACTCAGAATAATATTTTAAACACAGTAAATTACTGCCTTTTACAGATAGTATATTTCTTTGATGCTTACTTCGAACTCTAAAGCATTTTGTCTGCTTCTTTTCAATTGTTCCTAAGAATGCAGTTGTAATGCCAAGTTTTTTCCTGAGACTATAGCCTACAGAAAAAAAAAAAAGAGGGGATATTTTTTATTCTTGTGGAAGTGTTTTTGCTAGGGCAGCTCATGCAAATCAAAGACTTTTCCCACAGACCTAAACAGGCAAATACAGACTTCATCTTTCAGTGGAGAAGAAAAGTAGACATAGAAATTATGTACAAATAACGTGAATTTTAACATTTTAGAAATTGCTTGAATCATTAATGTAGAGGAAGGCAATTAAGAACATCAAAACAAACCAATTTATAAGCATTCAAAGAAAACAACCTGATAAATAATAGGTAGAATGAGGTTAATTGAAAACCATTTATGTCTGATCAGTTTTGTTCTAAACAAGACAACAAGTTGAAAAGCAAAATGAAAAAAGAGGGACTACTTTCCAATGCTGAAGCATCTGATGCAGTATTTTTGAGTTCTCACAGTGATGAGAGTAGATAACAAGGAAAGATGGAATGATCCCAGTAATTCTTCCTCAGGGCATGCTCCCCCTGGCCATGTAGGTGTTTGACTGGGTGCTGGCAGCAGGTAGTGATGCCTGCATTTGGCAGCCTCAGTTCCATCCTTCTCCACAGATGTATCCTGTTGCTCTTCAGTCCATGCGAGGAGTAAGAGTTGCAGAGTCCCTGGACAGCAGTTCTGTTCTGTAGGACTGAAGTGCCCAAGTTAATGCTGGTATTTAATGCTGGATCATCAAAAGCTAATGCTGTTGTATTTACGTTTTTCCAGTCTTTAACATATACAGAGCTCCATTTAGCAACAGCACAATTGTAAATGGAGAAAAGTGCCTTGACGTTGACATACTTAAACTATTCCCATTATGGCCTTCAGAGTCTGTACCACAGCAGGTCTTCCCATGTGAAGTGACACAATATTTCAGCTCTTACTGAATGAACAGGTAGTGCATTAAAAGCAGTGTAAACAACTGAGCATTAATGACTGAGGTGATTTTTCTGAAACCAAATACTATATGTGAGAAAAATTAAATATCAAAACAAAAATTTGATGCAGGTGGGATTTTTTTTATATTACAGTTAAAAACATTTCCTGAATACCTTACCTGTAATTCTGTGTATTGTAGTTAAATAGAATTGCACTTCAAATGAAAACACAGTAAAAGGGGAGAGGGGCAGTTAGAAATAATTTTGTATCTTTCAGATGAAGCTATGGGTGATTATACTTCAAACCCTTACCAAAATTGTTTATTCTAGAAAATTTGGGATGGTTTTGAATTTTTTTAGGGAGACAATGTCTTTTAAGATGTTTATTGCAATTCATGTGCTTTCCCGTCATTTATCTTTCAAAGGTATCAAAATAGCGAAAAACTGTGTTAGGAGTCAATTGCTTCACAAATCACAGAGCAGTCATTAAAAACAATGCATTTAGCCTTAGGATTGGACAGGAAGAAACACAGCAGTAAAAGGCACCTGTTGAGTGATTGACTTGGTAGGCTAATTGCTCTGATGTTTTGAAAACAAGAGGTACTGCTGAATAATCAGAGCTAAATCACATTGTCATAGCATTTGATAGAAAGGTTAATAACCAAGACTGTATCCACATTAGACTGTCAGATGTTTGTCTAATTGCAACGTATTCTTTTAAAGTGAAATAATACCTAAGACAGAAAGATCTCTCTTAGGCCAAATTCCTTGCTGATACAAAATAGTTTTGCTTCTTTAACTCCAGTTGAGCCAGTCTAATAAATAAGAGACAGTTTTCCCCCAAACCTATGTTATTCATAATCCACATGCAGGATTGCTAAATTCTGACAACCAATTTATAGATAAAGAAGGCTGTAATTGGTGCTAAGAATATTTAGCAAGAAGAAATTTTGCTCATTCTGGTAGTACTGCACTGAACTCTCATTCAAATTGGGAAAAATTAACAGGAGATCTGTGGCAGTGACTGAAAAATCTATTTTAATTTATTTTTACTTCCAAACGATAAGCTGATTTTGTAGTCACTGAAAACTTAACACTTAGAAACTCTTAATAATGAAGAATGAATCATCTCATGTTTTCTTATTTGTCACGCTGCCTTGTTTAAATTGCTATTTTGTCTGAGAAATAGCTAGTCTTATCAGCTAGTTTAGTTTTCAGCAGTAAGAGATGATTAAAAGAAGTCTAAGTGTACAAATAGTGATAAAAAATCAGAATTTGTCTAAAAGTGACAGTAGGAACCAGAACTACTGCAGCTAACCTATTTATGCTATGTCCAAAGGCTGCACTGAGTATTTGCACATAAGCCAGTGTGACTCAAGGTCTGGTGCATTATAAAAAGCCCCTAAAGTCTTGGTTGTAAAGGGACTACTGACAACACTGAGCACACCTGATGGATTCATGCTTGGTGCTGGTTGCTTCATTTTGCTGTCTGTGTCACTATATTAGACCCTTGCAGCAAAGAGCCTGAATGCTGACAGAAACAGCTGGGACTGCACAGAAGAAGCAATAGCACTTAGGGGATCATCTGATACACTGCAGACCAGCTCACAGGATCATCACCACTGTACCCATGATGGGACTGGGGATGCCAGCTTGCTCCCGAGACAAGTCTTGGTCCCTGAAGGAGAAATGCTCAATCAGACAGAAATAGAAATAGGCAGCATATAAAAGTGCATATCTAGAGGAGGCCAGTATCAGGGTGGTGTTTTGTAAATCTGTATGTTTTAAAGAAGAGTATTTAGTGTGCCAGTTTTAACTCAGTTACTCAGTATTCTGAGGGGTTTTCCCTTCCTTGATAACCTCAGGGAAACACAATTGCAGTTGCTATAACATTAATATTGGGTTGGTACAGTTCGTGATTTATGTAAACCTTTCCCCCTTGCTGTGAAAAATCACTTTTTGGTGGCTATTGTAACATGTAGAAGGATGAAAGAGATAGAGGCTGTTATGATTAGTCCCTCTTTACAAAAACTTCTTGGAATAATGATACACTTGGAAGGCCCCTGAAATTTCATACTGAAGATAACTTGTGCTTTCCACCTAATTTAGGTAATTATCCTTCCTGTGTCTGTCCCCTCTTAGGTCAATCCAGAGCAAAACTACTGCATATACAAGATACTAAACTTGCTTTCTCTTTTTATCTTGAGGCTTTGAGGAATGCCTGTCTCAATTTCACCGTTGCTAAATGCAGATTAATTGTTCTCAACTATTATCCTGCATGACTTCAATGAGAGCTGCAGTCTACAGACTGGTAGCTGCTACAGGAAAGGTCCTACTCCTTGGTGTGACCTGAGCATGCATAGGAAGGGCAGGTGCAGATGCTTTAATTCTGTCTTTGAGATGGGTAAAACTGGCACCAGGAGTAATGTAAACAGCTTGCTAAATATTCCCATATCCAGAGGTCATGTCTCAGCACACTGGCTTTCTGGATGATCTTTCCGTAGAAATCAATGTCCCTCCCCTGTATAAGGCAGGTGTACTTAGTTATCCTAGAATCATAAGGACATTGCTCTGAATCTCCCACAGTTTGTATGAGTGTATGGAAAATGACCCTAAAGGAGAAGGAAATTGCTTGACACCACCAATCTTCCCCTACTGCAAAATCTAACAATTGCACTGAATAATTAATGCGAGTGCCAGGATTGACAGGGGTGGGGTATGTGTTGCACAGTGCACTCCTTTATACCACACCCTTCATATCCCTAGAGCCTTGGATTGACACACCCTAGCTGTGGAGGATCATGACTGCTGTTAGTTATCAGGTGAGGATATGATAGTTAGCACATTTTCCCATGAAAACTGAAGCTGAAGCTTTCATGAAACATGAAACTGAAGCTGGATTGTTTTAGCTCTCTTCACATTCCTAGGTAATTAGCAAAATCGGTCTGCCATTTGTTCAGAAAAGCATTTTGATGAGCCATGGGTCTGAGCCCTTGCTCTGACTCTCTGTTCCTAGTGTTCCTCTCTTGAGAAATAGCAGTTTACATTAGCTGGGTTTGAGAGGTCTAAGTGGAACCTTCTAACTAAACTCACAGTTATTCTTCAGGACTCTGTATTCCTGGTATTCCTGTGTGACAGGATTCCACTTGAAAATCATTTTACTGGTTTACAGCAGTCTGAAGGACTCCTTGCCCCATTAGATTCAAAGTGACAGCTTATAGCACACATATACCCTGTAAGCAGAACTTACACAATGAATCAAAGTACACATGGTGATCAAGCTGGGCTGCACTCACAATGGAAAAGTATTTTTTCCCGGCAAGCCTGTGCGTCATATCTCCACATCTCTTAAAACATCCAGAAAACATGGTTTCGCCTGTTTGAGAAATGACACTGGAGAAATATGCACTTACTCAGTGGGACATCTTACCAACAGTAGATACTAGTAATGCTCCAATTTAACACTTGCACAATGACCTGTAAATTCACAAATGATAAATCATTTCTTACTCCCTGTCACACTGACAGCTACAGCATGTTCAAGTTAATGATGAGAAATAAAATTAAAATGGCAGTGTGTTTTCTTTGACAGCTCATGCAATCTGGAACTTGCTTCTCTTTTGCAGAACTACATAGCCTGAACAAGGTGATATTAGAGACCCTTTGTGAATAATCTCAGTTAACAGTGTTTACTTCAATAGCGGTGACATGGGACTAGCAATATAATGGGATGTATTTCTTTTTAGATAATCAACTGATTATTTCTGCCAAAATGTTGATGCAAGGTCTGGATTTGTCTTAGTTTTTAAGCTATTTCCTATGTAAATAAGTGCACCATATCTTGGGGAGGGCTGTAGTAGCTATGAGTCAGTGCAGAGTAAACAGCAACATCTGTAAGGAAAAGAAAGGCAGTTGTGGGAATTCAGAATATCCACCTCTTGATCACAGGAGCAACTTGCACATAATGGGGAAGGATGATAAACAGAAGAACCCAACCCGACAGCTCCTTCACACAGAGCAAAGAAATGCAATGCCTGTGCAAGATGTGCCCCTGGTGTGTCTGTATTGCTTTGTGTAAAGGCCTCATATTCTTTGTTTGCTGGAAATGAATGAGGCAGACAGCTCGCAGCTCTGGGACTGTAAGGTTGTCTGCATTGCTGTCTTGGTGAGGAGGAGTTTGTGGTGAACTTGGAGAGGAACTGAGAGGCTGACAGTCTCTGCAGGCTCTGGGCAGTCAAGGTGACATGCATTTGGCCATGATAGAGAGAAGGAAAAATCACGTCAATGAGAAGATCAGGGAGAATATATCTCTCTGTTTCTATTGATGTCTAAGTCAGTCTGTCTTGAAAGCTTGCGCAGTGTAAGTATAGAAAATAAAGAAGCCTAGATACATTATTTTAGTATAGACTGTAAGATCTAGCTCTGCTTAAAAGGATTCAGGAATATTTCAGCTTTTTTTTCATAGTGGTGCAAAGATTTGAAGCTGTGCTGAGAATTCTTCCTTGGCTTCCTTATAATTTGTGCCGTTACTTGTGTAGGGATGGTTACAACTCTCTTCATCATAGAGTCATAGGATCATAAAATGGTTTGGATTGAAAGGCATCTTAAAGGCAATTGAATTTTAACATCCTCTCATGGGCAGGGACACCTTCCAGTAGACCAGGTTGCTCAAAGCCCCATCTAGCCTGATCTTGAACACTGCCAGGGAATGGCATATCCACAGCTTCTTTGGGTAACCTCCTCCAGTGCCTCAACACCCTTTCTGTATCCACATTCATCTAGCTACCTCTGTCTTTATTATCCTAGAGGGTAAGAGAAAGTAATTTCAGATAGAAGTCCAGTAATCCTTCTTGTCCTCACTGTAATACCCCACAATGTACTTTTCCAATCCACGATTCTTCTTTTCCTACATGTTCTTTCTGTTCAGAATTTCAGTGGAGTTGCTGCCTGTAAAAGGGGATCATCTGCTCTACCTTAGGTGAAATCCCCAGCCCTGCAAATACAGGGCACAGACACCGTTTGGGGAAAAACATGCTCTATATTTTTACCTTCTTATTTCTGCCACACGAAGGTAAGAAGTTTCCATCACTTCAAAGGGAGAGAGCTTTTCCTCTTGGTGTTCTCCAAACCCTACTTCCTAGATGACAGAAGAAGGTTTCCCCATGAACTGGAGGAAAACCTCTCACCTGCTGATCTTATAGCAGCAGAAAGATAGGGGAAGAGGCATGGAGTTTAGGGACCAGAGCAACCAGACAACACAAAACTTGTAAGCTGTTATGAAAGGCAGACTTCTGATGTGTAACGTGGCAAAATATGAGGGGTCTCAAGGAGGATGAATTTGTTTGCTAGAAAGATACAGGAATTAATTCCAGTGCTCCAGGCCTATATGGTTTCTGTCAAGCTGTCTGCCAAGGTGAAGGGAACAATATTGAATTAATTGGGCCAGTTTGTGTGGGAGAGCAGGACTAATTAGGACTATGTGGACATGGAAATATAGATGGTAAATCATGTATGGTTAGGGAACTGAGTCAATTAGGAGCCTGCATTGGAGGGGCTAGGGGATTGTCCAGTTATAGGACTCTTTGTTGCTTTGGGGGAATGGAAATGCTTTTTTTTTTTTTTTTTTTTAAATAATAAGGAGGCAGAACAGGATGAAGTAGGTACAGCAGAGAAAAACTTGAAAGGAAACCTATGCCTATGTTCTCTCCTCTTCCTCCATCTGAAATTCTTTTCCCCCTCCCAGGATTCCTGTGCTTTTTCCATCTTTAATGCAAAGGTCGTAGAAAATGGCATAAAAGATAGAACGTGCCTTGCCTTCTTCCCAAACTCAAGTGCCAACGTCCTCCCTTCCATTTCCACACAGTGGCATTAAATACATAGGTTTGGGGTGTGTTCTTTTATGTTCTTCCTTTGTATAAACTGTAGTGGTGGGGAGAAGAAGAGCTATAGATGAGCCACCTCAGCAAAGGGTTGTCTTCCCCTACTGAAGCAGACTATGTGAAACATTTTTCCCCATTATTGAGATTGCTAATTTACCCATTTCCAAATCAACCTGCTATGCAAATTCATATGCAGTTTTTCTCTGGGAGACTTGGTGTTAGCAAATAGAGATTCTGTTTGTATATGCTCAATCATACATACTTGTTTCTTTGTGTACTAGGACTTTGAACTTTATGACACATTTTGTTATGCAGTAAAATTTGCTTTAATTGTGTTTGTATAAATGTGTTCAGAAGGCCCTCTGGCCCAGTCTAAGGAACACAAGTATTACAATATTATTATAGTAATCAGAGGCCTTAAGTTTTGCAATGTAAAACAACTTACAACTACGTGAAAAGAAGATTGAGGCATTAATATTCTCTCAAAATGAAAGAGAAAAGGAAACACTCGTAAAATAAGAAGCAAGCAACAGCAGGTGTTTTATATTATGCTCTGATAATATTTTTCTCTCAGATTAAGAGCCCTAACTACTGGGCTCTTCAATTCCTAGGAGGTACATTTGGCAAAACCTCTAGACTTCTAAAATCCTGATTTATATGTACATATGCATGTTTTAAATATGCTTTCTCAGTACTATAAAACCAAGAAAGAAAGAAAGAATGAAAAAAAGATAGATAGATTATCAGCCCTTCTCCAGATTTTAGTGGGCCACGAGTCTCCCCATGCAGGTGGGCGCATGCTGCTTGGCCACTCAGCCCCATCCTGTGGAGGACCTGATGTCTTCCATTGGTTCCCCTCTGCGTTACATTTCCTGAGCTCATTCGCAGCTGTCTCCATTATTCACAGCTCTGAACTGATGAAAGGAGAAAAGAAAACATGTGTTTTATCTGTCTGTGAACTGTGAGAAGGTTTCAGGCGGGCGGCGGGCAGGGAGCTGTGGAGATAGTGACCCTTGCTGTTGCCTTGCAGGAATGTCAGCTCTGCTGGAGAGGAGGCCCGCAGAAGAATGAGGGAGTGTGATGGCCTGACAGATGCATTGCTGTACGTGATCCAGTCTGCTCTGGGGAGCAGTGAAATTGATAGTAAGGTTTGTCATCTTTGTCTTTTCAGCAGCAAATCCAGGTATTCAGGGTACATGGGGACTATAAAGAGACAGTTTTTTCGTTATTTTTTTTAATGCATTGTGAGGAATGTCTTCGCAAAGCATAATTTAGCCCATCTTTTCCTTTTTCTTCTGCTGAGCTGTTTATTTTAGTGTACTAAGCATTGTATTTGTGTCTACCCATGTAGTGTGCACAGGTAAGTATGTCATCCTCTAAATTGAATTATTGAAGTAGAAAATATGATACTGGTTTAAGAAGAGCAAATATATCATATTCCATGTAAAGTTCCTCACATTGCTCTGCCAGTTTTACCTTAAAATTGATTTTCGGTACCCAGTATGAGACACAGCTAACAGTGAGGTAGGCTTAGAAGGCAAACAAGCCAAGAAAAATTGGGCAATTAATAGGCAGTTTTGCAGTAAAACCAACATAGTTTCATCTTTGAAGAGGGTCATTGAATGCTTTCTGTAACAACTGTGTTAAGATGCCTCATTATATCAACTTTACTTCTCTTAAAATACTAGGATATGAACAAGCTTGTCCAGAGGTGAAAGGCACTTCCTAATTAAAAAGACTCCAAGCATTTACAAATTGAAGATTTGTAATACATTAAAGTATTCCAGAGAAGAAGAAAAAGGCCAGTTTCTTTTGCTTTCAGTATATGGTGCTAAATTAACTACAGTTGCTGCTCTAGGGCAACCTTGGTCCATTTGCAAACTCCTAGGAATTGCGGGAGAGCAGCCTTTCATGCAGCAAGGTTTTAATGCCTACTGGGTTTGTATTTCCAAATAATACTTCACAGAGTTAGCCATGGACCTCCATGGATTTATAGATTTGAGAGGGATGATCTCCAGGCGTCTCTGGTCACCAGCTGAATCAAATAGATGGAATTTGCTTGTCAATTCAGGGGGCAGAGAGAGGAATTAAGAAAGGCTCATAGCATGAGATACTGGGCTAACACCATGGCTTTGTTTTCTTTAAAAAGAAACAAAAACAAAACAAAAAAAAACCAACCAAAAAAAACCCCAAAACAAGACAAAAAACAAACAAAAAGCCCCACACACCTTCAAAACACCCCAAAAATCCCACAACCCATTAGTTTGCAAGCAATTTTCCATTAATAGTTTAGTAGAGGGATGCTTGGAGAACATCCACCCACAAGGCAAGCACCACACCTGGCAGCAGCGTCTGGGGCAAGGTTGGCTGTCGCCAACCTCCACTACCCCACCCAGACACTTCCTGCAGAGCAGTCCCCAAACACTGGAGGGTTTTTATCTTCATTAGCTTCAGCATAGTTTAAAAGTAGCTAGAGTAGAAATACTAGTGAACTTGAACTTAGCCCCCTTATGATGAAACTGAAAGCAGAATAAGGAGTACAAGGATCCTCGAAAGTCAAGAAGGAGTGAAGTCTGTCCAACTGTGTGGTTGGAACCAGCTGTCTTGGCTTGTAAAAGTTCACCTTGGTATTGAAGGTGTTGGTTGCATTTGAGCCTTGGAAGTTTGCTTACCAGTTTTTAGTTTAAGATAACATTGTCGTCATAATGAACTCAGCTTATGTTTTCCACAAAATTAGAATTTCAAATGCAAAAACTATGATATGTGAAAAGGAAAATTAAAGCTTGGGATCCTAAAGAACAAATGCAAAGCTTCAACTTCAGTATACTGTATCAAAAGTGAATAAAATTCCTGTGTGATGATGTTTGAAAGAATCAAAGGGGCAGCAAACTTTAAAAAATATTTATGGTCACTGTGATGTTTGCAAAGCTTTCAGCTATGAAAGGTGCCCTAAGAACACTTTCTAGACACACAGACACACAAATGCACATATATATTTCTACATGTGTTTATGTATTTGACAGAAATTTCAACTTAGTACAAGTGTATTGTGAAATTGTGAAATTTCATCTGTTAAAAAATGGATAAATAAGTGTTCCTATGTAGATGAATCTGAATTCAATATCACCTCTGGAACTTGGTGTCATGACAAAAAATGTGTGCTGAATGCACACCTGGCAGGAGCTCATGCCATACATGAAAGTAAAGGAAGTTCCATGTGTTTGCCTCACTGGTGAATATGGCAGAATACGATAGAGCTGAAAGCCTCACAATCATTCCAATCTTTGTTAATGGAGCAAAAGAGCAGGGTTGTAGTGGCTATTGCTTTTTATGTCTGTGGAGCATTAGGAACAGTTGAAATAAATATAAATAGATGGAGAATGGCTTTTTTAACCATGCTTTCCTTGCATGCGGAAAATTAAGCTCATACCCTTCTTATTAGGGATAATCAAACCAAACTGAAGCAGCTAAAAGAGTAGGTTTCACATCTACACTGAACTTCTTTTAGACCTGCAGAAATCAGGTTGAATTACAAGTGAATTTTCCTCCACTGGGTCTCATCCATTTATGGATTCCTGCTTGCATCTTCTACAGAAGGCACAACCTATTAGGGGGATAAATGGATGAGAGGGAAAGGCTGCACACAAGATATCTGACTGCAGCCTGGCTAGAAGCAGTAAAAGCAGCAAGACTCAGATTTCTAGTCCTCCTTCTGGGACTGGATAAACATCATCTCTTCATGCTACAAGTACTTGTGAAATGGAACTCAAATCCAAATTTTATGGTAATTTACATAGAATTTATGCCAGAAAAATACTTATTTCTGGCTTTAAAAGGACAAAACCAATCCCAGAATCAATTGCCGTTTTCTGTTTGTAGCATTTTCTATTCACTGAGGTGGTAGTTCGCTGACATTCGGAGTGTTCAGGTTCTCTTGATTACTTTTTTACCTTGACATTTGTTTCACATGGGGCTCCAGCATAAAATTCAGAATGACAGTAAAAAAACTCCCAGAAAAATGTTGTCCAGACTACTGATTTGTTACCATAAAAATTTCTGAATCTCTTAAACTGTGATAACCCAGGGAGCACTCAAAATGTGCACATAAGAATTATGCTGAGAAAATGCATGTGCAAAGATAGATGAAATTCCTTCTGCTTTGTATTCAGAGTGAGAAAGGAGAGAATTTTAATATTTTCTGGTTTTGTTTTCTGCATTTTTCTTTTTGTCATACTTTTCAGACCGTTGAAAACTGTGTGTGCATTTTGAGGAACCTCTCATACAGGCTAGCTGCAGAAACATCTCAGGGACAGCAGATGGGAACAGATGAACTTGATGGATTACTCTGTGGTGATGCCAATGGAAAAGACGCAGAGAGTTCAGGGTGCTGGGGGAAGAAGAAGAAGAAAAAGAAATCACAAGATCAGGTAATGAAAGTTATTTGCAGCTGCGTTGTGAGTAGTTGAAGTGCCCATCATCAAAAATATAAATAATTAACGCACTGTATTAGAAATTAAATGCATGACGCATAATATAGAAAACTGTTGCACTTGTTAATTAGCTGAGAGCTTAAAGCAGAATATGGCTCTGGAGTAATGAAATCTGTTTGGTTGAGAAAGCTGTACATTATGTGGTGCACTTGGAAACTGTAGTCATGTGTACTCTGTGAATGCCATAAACACTGTAAAATGCTCTTTAAAATGAAGCCATTTCTAATGAAAAGTGTAATCTGCATATAGTTTATACTGTACTTCCACAGAGCCACGTGTGTGTAGGAAGGCTTTGATGCAAACAAACATCAGGCTTATACATATACACTTAACTTGTCTTAAAGTTGGTCTTATACTGTGCCTCAGCATGTTGAGAGAAAACTGTACTGGACTGGATCAAGTAGTATGAGTGAATGTTAAAAAAGCATTTATATTTTATTATATTTAATATTGTTACCAAAGAAAGATTGAAAAGTAAGGTCTTGATTTCTTCCTCAAGTTATTTGACAGGTTATAATTTTGGGTAGGTTGATTTTGAAAGTGTATTTATCTCCTTTTTTTCCCATTAAGAACTTATCATTTGGGGAATACTGACAATTATATTGCAAAGAAAGACTTTGTTGTATCAGTACACATAGTAAATTGCAATGAGAATGGCTACTGATTTATGGGCTTTTTCAAACAGCCTGTGCTGGCAGCAGTTAGTTTTCCACCTCTTCCTACACTTAGTCACCTTTTTGGATTGTAATTTATTTCTGTTTCACATTGCTCAAAGGAAATATTTATTTGAGTAAGCAATTAGGTGCACAGGGTATTTGAATAAATGGTGTAAACAAGTACTGAAAATACTCCTGAGCTCATAAAGCCAAATTGTATTAATGTGGAAAAGTTATGGCACCATTACTAAGCCAAAACTTGGATACTGAAAAATGCAGCACTCATGACTAGTAAGACTTAAATTTCACCTACTCTTGTGGTTAAACACCCCGTCATCAGATAACTTGAATTTATTATAGCCTTTTGTTGGGATTCCTGTATTAGGCTACAGTGAGATTAAAAGTGTCAAAGCAAACTAATTTTACCCCATAAAGCAGTCATCGTCCCTGTTCCTGAATTAACACTTCTCACACACTAGGCTTGCAGTTATTCAAAGTGCAGGAGCAAAAAATAGCATGTCTGGATATGAATGCGTCACACTGCAACTTGGCTTGCTCTTTGATGTTCTGTTTACTAACACATGCACACACATTCACTATCTAAAGTCTTTTTTAAGTCTTCCTCTTACATTTCTTGTGTGACTTTTGGATCTCAGAGTCATACTTCTAACTCTGTTCTGTTGACTCTTTCAGTATTCCCATAGGGCATCTCTGTACTTTAACAGTTCCCTATAAAACATTTTTTTGCTCCTCCAGGCCAAAGAGCTGAGCTCTTCTGGCGGGTTACCTTTACAATGTACATGCTTTTGCTGGCTCTTAGATATCTTTTGTCTGTGTCTACAAGTGCTCATTGTCAGCACACGTCATGGTAAAGGTTTCCTCAGAGCTGTTTGTGTTTGCCTAATAAAAGAGTTTTATATAATTTTTAAAATCCAAAGAAAAGTAAAACAACACACATATTGTCAGGTTAATAATCTCTGAGCTTTTCTGTGCCAAGGATGTAAATTTACTCTTCTTAGAACTGATTCTGTTGTGCATAGGACTGCTTTGCCTTAAAAGTAGTAGAAATATTTTTCTAATTATGTTTCCTTTTTTCATCTAATTTCCATTAAATCTGGACATCCTACTTCATCTTGCCATATTCTCGCATGTGGATACTATTCAGGTCAAGAATTTTAAGGGAGCCTTGTGAGCCTTCTTCTTATTTTCACCCCATAATCCTCAATGTTTGTTGAACACGTGAAATATTTTGAAGTATATTATAAAATTAATACATTATCAAGTTAACTAGTATGCCACTAAAAACAATAGGAGCAAGGTCACCGTTCCAGAAACAGCTCTCCCAAGTTAACCTCAAAAATGGAAAAGAAAAACAATATTTTTCATGTAACCACATACATATTAATAACATAACTCAAACTATTATAAAGGTAAATGTAACTTTTTTGTCCATTTATTTTGCAAAAATAAGTAGAGAAGTATGTTCAGAGGAGCTTGTTCAGTTGTGGACACAATTGTCCAACTGTGTAAAAAATTATGTTCTTTCTGCTTCTTTGTCTTTGTGGTTGTTTTAATATTTGCAAATTTTATGTTTTCAGGCAAAGCACAGGGCACATCCCTATCAGTTGTGACACCTCAGTACAGGGGAGTAGTATCCAGTCTGTGGTTGCTACATTTTATGTGCCCAGAAAATATCTGTTGAGCATATTGGTATATTTCCCTGTTTTGGCAGTACATGGGGTTTTTGAGTAACAAAATTGCTGTTTCAGTCTTCCTCAGAAGTTAAGATTTACGCAACAGTGTGGAGAAAAAATACGTTCAGATTTTAGTGAATGCAGTTTGGAAGTTTTCCTATTACACTATCATCACTGTAACTTAGTTTCTTCCTTATTACATATATTTACTTGAACTCCATTTATGCATTTATGAGGTAGTCTTTAAGTTTTGAATAGAAGTGTTAGTAAAAAAAAACAGTAGCAAAACCATTGTAGTTGCAAAAGAAAAAGAGATGTATCATTTTAGACAAAGGATGTGGATTAAGCTACAGTTTTCCATACTTAAAAAAAAGCCCCTCACAGAGCTGGGGAGTTTGTTTCTTAAACCATAAAACAGGAAAAAATTGATATTAAAGTCAGTTTCTCATGGGTTTTCTCTATAATGAAAGTAGAAGTTAATTTCTTCTTTTTTATGATTTAGGAAGCAATTATCCCAGTTTTTCTAGGTTATGTTTCAGTTGTAGTCACAAGTAAGTTATTTGAAGAGAAGAGCAGAATTAAGTGGTAGTATAAAATGTGGCTTCTTTCAAAGGGCTTTCAAGAAAAAACTGGAATTTATTTTTTATTAATTACATCACTTGTCTATACCAATGGCAACTTCTGTACATCTTGAAATCAAGTAAGAGATGTGTCTTTGTTCAGATCATAGGTCTAATGACACCTTTCAAATTACTTTACTTAAGGAGTTTCCTTAGGATCAGAGGAAACAAGTGTTCTCCTCAATTCAGAATAAAGGTGGGTGGTGTAAAAGAGCCCACAATCATTTCACTAGAGCTGAGAGAGGTTCCTGAGACATCTGCTTTGTCACACAAATTCAATGTTAGAAGAGGCCTAAACCTGCTAAAGGTTTGTAATAAAATCTAGGTATAGCACTGGTTTTATCTATGAAAAAACAGAAAGCAAAACTTCTGTTAAGGTCTCAAGAAAAATTAGTGGGACTCAACCTGACTTCTCTCTCAAACCTCTAAGACTGTAATTCTCTGCTGTCAGTGTTGTTCGTTAGTTTTTCTGTGCTGCTTACCTGCGATCAGCTGGTACTGAACCCTCACCCCAATAAGCTCTCCAGCCACAGAGCCTTCATCTCTGACTAGGACCTTGCAGACATCAACCTCTCTGCCTTGTATTGTGTCACTCTTCAGATGGAAACTGGTCTTTCCATTGTTGTTCATGCTGCTGGAATGCTCACTGCTACCAACAGGTTTATTCTTCAAGCTGTATGAGAAACAAGGATTATGACAAAAAGCAGTTAGAGAAAATAGGGTGTATGGTCCAATTTCAGTAGAAAAACATCAGGGAGTTGTCATTAATCCTTATTTTATTTCTTGTTATGCAGCCCATTATGTATACATGTGGTGCTATTTCATCTCTTTTCCTTTCTTGCCTGAGAAAAACAGGTTGACTTCTTGGCTTCATGCTCCTCTCAAGTTCCCCATCCGTGATCATTCTTGTCAAACCAGAATCTAGCCCAAAGTCTGTTTTTTGATTGGAAGCGACACTTCTGAAATGAGCCTGACCTTCTTTTTCACCTTCTGTCAGGAGCCTTAAGGTATAACAGCAACATTTCAAGATATATATCATTAAGAATTGACTGGCACACCTCTTCAGCATGCTTGCTAAATGGCCTATAAATTCTTCTATCTAGGTGAAATAGCAGGTTTAAGGCAATAAAACTTCAAAAAGCATAAAAAATAAACCTGCCAGATATGTCTTTTCATGTGGTGAGACCACTGTTTTACCAAGTGGTCTCTACCAAGACCACCAAGTGGTGTACTCTACCAAGCCACACCAAACTAATAAGCACAGAAACAGAGATATGGTGGTGGCTCCTGCATTTAACCTATAATTTGAGCTGAGATTAGGGATGAAAGGCTGTGTTGCCAGTATGTCCTTGCTCAGAAAGAATACTGTTTCTACTTGTTGCCTCCTTGTCTTGCACAAGGTGGTTATGCCAAGTGTTGAGTCTCAAGAATGAACTATCTTGAGCGATTCCTTACAGAGCTTCTTGAAAACCATTTCTACTTTCTTTCTTGCCTACACAGCATCTTCCCAGATACTCTATGAGCTTCTCAGTGTCATGTATGGCCAATTTGTTTTGAAAGTCAAAACTGCAGGGTTATTAAACATAATTTGAATTTGTCAATTTGCAGAATATACTGCAAAGCCAGTTAGCTTCAGCTTTATGTGGAGAGGAGAAGGGCATGTAGTAACATGCCAGGGACTGTTTTGCCTGAGTTTAGCTCTATCCCCCTTTATTTGGGAGGGGTCTGGTTTTAAGCAAAGACAAAATGCACAAACTGATTTTTTTTTTCGTAGCTAAGCATAATATAAAAAAGTTGAATAAAGGCATTGACAACTATTTAAAGAGTGTAATGTATAAATTAAAGTACAGTTTAGATTTATTATTATCTGAGATTAATTATAATGATTCAATACTGAAATGTTTTGAAAGCATTTCAAACACAATTGTAAATGTTGTTGTATCAAACTGGGGAGGGCACCATTATTTATGCAATGAGATCTGCCCACTCCTACCATACTCCTGTAGGCTCTGTGTCACTTGACACCTTCAATTATATTCAACACCTTTATTTAGGCCTAGATGTCTAAACTCTAGTTTGACTTGATGTAAATAGTGGTATTCCTGCCACCTTTCTATCAGCTGCATGGATTCTCATCATCCCTGAAAGCAAGCTCTGTGACTTTGGTGAGTTTTTGTTGCCGGATTTTTGATTTCTGCTCTTGATGGCATTGGCCAATGCACCTCTTAAACAAAGGTGTACAAAAGAGGTTATTGGACTGACATCTCTAGAGACAACTGGTGGAGACTATCACAGCCACTAAGACATGCAGGATGAGATACCAGTGCCTTCTCAGCAGGCCTGATAGATTAAAAGTCTTTGGCATTTCAGAAATGGTTTTAGTAAGCACTGTGTAATTGCTTTATATGCATTTTGTCACTGCTGCCTCAAGGAGCATAGCTACAGTGTTATCAGACTATACCAAATGTCTAGGATCATTGGAGAGAGGTCCAGATGGTTTTAGAGATTGTTGAGGTTTGTTTTAATTTTTCCTAAATTTTCTTTTTTCAGTATTGGTACTTGGTACAGACTGGGGGAAAGGAAGTATTCATGTGTGATAAATTGAAATAAAACACCATTGTTTTATTATCACAGGAAAATCTATTGTCATGTGATACCTATTTAAAAGCAAATCCCATCAACTTGAGGCTGTTAGTACAAACTCCAAAATTTGCAGAGTGTACTTCTCTTATTGAGTTGAAGCCTTTCCAAGTATTCAGTACTATTGCACTATGAATATGGACTTGCTCTCATTAAAATGGGAAAGAGGTGGTAGATAATCTGGTGTGCGGCACAGGAGAGCATCTCGATGAGTGATCATTTTCTCCTCTCAAAGTTCCTTACTAATACAAAAATTTGGAAAATTTTATTAGAGTACTCTTACTATTGGAAGTCTGTTGTTCTTAAAAGATCTTGGTATTTGGGTTTTTATTTTTCTAGACTTTCATCCTTTCTTTGCACCAGTCTCAGGAAATGAGAGATTTGTATCTCACCCACGTAACAAGTGGTTTGTCAGCTTTGACCACAATATATGTGGGTAATTTCAGCTGAAGGAGGGAAGCCTGGAAGGAATATTTGTTTATGACTTTTTTTTTCCTCCTTAGTATAAGCTAGGAAGAGTAATTGCATGTAGTCATCCTCTTTTTCAGAGGCTCCTACTGCAGCCCCAGTCTATCTCAAATAGACCTTCCTGATCATTCCTGATGCTGCAACAGTACAGTAATTCTTCCAGTAATTTACTGGGTAGAGGTATTTAATGGGTGAGGATGCTGCCTCAGCTCATTAATATTTAGCAATGTCAACTGCAAAGCAACTTCTGTTGTGCCTTAACCACTATTTTAGATATGGACTCTAATACCACTTGGGGAAAATTTTTTTTTGCTCAGGCAATTGATGTTTATGACATACAAAATAAATGAATGAAGATCGGAAAAATCTCCTTTGCCATAGCTTCTTTGCTTACCTGTGTCAGTTCTATGTGCCCTGCAACAGTTGGACTGTACAGCTTCAGGCACTGGTCTCAGCTGCATAAAAGACACCAGAAGCCACCGAGCTCTGCAGGAAAGAGGCTGCCACAGGCACAGCAGGTGTCGTGGTTTAACCCCAGTCAGCAGCTAAACCCACTCAGCCGCTCGCGCAGTGGGGTGGGGGCGAGGAAGAGTAAAAGTGAGAAAATGTGTGGGTTGAGATAAAAATAGTTTAATGGGAAAGCAAAAGCCCTTCATGGAAGCAAAGCAAAGGAAGGAATTCATTCACCACTTCCCATAGGCAGGCGTGAAGACTTCCCATGTTCAGCCATCCCCAGAAAAGCAGGACTCCATTATGCATAACAATTGTTTGGATAAACAAATGCCATCACTCCAAATGCAATCATCCCTTCCTTCTTCTTCCCCCAGCTTTATATTCTGAGCATGACACCATGTGGTATGGAATGTCCCACTGGTCAGCTGGAGTGAGCTGTCCTGACTGTATCCCCTCCCACCTCTTTGTGTATCCCCATTCTCCTTGCTGGTGGGATGGGGTGGGTGAGGAGCAGAAAAGGCTGTGTCAGCGCTGCTCAGCAGTGACTAAAACAGCCCTGAGGTATCAACACTATTTCCATCACAAATCCAAAATATGGCCCCATACCAGCATCTGTGAAGGTAATTAACTCTACCCCAGCAAAAACCAGCATGGCGTGGTAAACAGTGACACCCTCCCTGTGCAGCCACTCAGCTGCTCTGGGCACACACACTGCATCTGAAGAACAGTGCAGGACATTTTCCAGGGCCACTGAATTTCCTGTGCCTTCACTGCACATGCATGTGTGGTACCAAAGAATTTCATCATTACTGTACGGGCTCTGAGGCATCACAGTGTCTTGAGAAAAAGGTCTTCCCTCACAGTTGGTGATAAATTACTGCAAGCATGCTAAAAGTGAGTTGCAAGAAAGGCAGGGAAATGCAGTCTCCCTTTTTTTTTTTTTTAATGTTTTCTCATTATTGGGCAGAATGGCAAAACAACATTAAATATTAATTTATCTGCTAGATCATTTCTAGTGCTTTATATGTACTATCACAGCATGAACATGTATATAGGGCTCTATTTATATCAGCTGATTTTCAGTAGTCCTTGGGTCATAAGAGTTTAAATACCTGAGCATAAAAATAAAAAAAAAAAAATTGTACTTCCACATATGCACATATGGGTGGATCTGGTACATTCGGTGCATTTCATGTACTTTGTCCTTGAAATAATGTAGTAAATACCCTTTGCAAACTCCTCAGTTGCATAATGCATAATTCGTGCAAGTTGGAATGAAACAAGTGAAGACTTGAACTGGTGCCCTTGGACATCTCAAATAATTCATTAGTGAACTTACTAAGGTACAAAGCCTAAACCTGGTGTGAGGTCAGATTTGACCTGTAAGATATGTCTCTCATTTGTTTTCAAAAAAAATCTGACAGTGTAAATGATTGAATTCTGTGAGTTAAAATAAGAAGCAGGCTTTAATGTATTTTTTATGAGCTGAAAAGAACTCATTTCTGGCAAGGCTGGTGATTTATACGGAGGAGAAGGGAGAACTGAGTCACATGGCAGTGAAAACAATCTATTGGTTTAAAGGCAGAAATGTATTGAAAATTTCAAAGGCACAGCCCTGTAATAGTGTCATTTCAAGGCATTGTTTTTCCAGAAGGCATTTGTCCTCTAGTTTCTCAACCATCACTGGGTATTGCTCTGCCAGTTCTTTTAAACTTTGATAAGATTTGTCCAGCATAGTGAGTTTCATATCCGAGCAGCTTTCTGGTTTTTTGGTACCTGCTCATGTGTATTGAATGGTCTCTCCAGCTTTCCACTTCGGCGTTTGTTCTGCTTTAATTTAGAAAAAAAATAGTGGTTTTCATTCTCAAAGGTACTAATCACACAAAACCTTGTTGAAATTGGGTTAGTTGTTATTCGGGAAGACTTGATTGATTGTCCCTTAACATATATATATGTTTTATTTTCAAAGTTAGTGTAAATCAAATTATGATTGATACTTCTGAAAACTAGAGATTCTATGTCTTTCCCAGTGCAAGTATTATTGTGCACTGATAACTATTTAAAATAACTGTTGCAGATTTAAACCAGGAGTTAATTTGACTTATGCTATATGTGTAGTATAAGTTTAATGTTACGGCTCAGATTTTTTATTTATATAGACACAGTATTCTCTAACCCAAGGTACTAAAAGGTTTACTTTTTTTTGTATTACGCAATGTGGACATGTCAGAGGTGTTAGAAAAAATATTTTATTAAAAAGTTAAGGCTTGTTCCTAACTTTTTTGTACTAGTGCCATGAATTATTTGAATCTCTTTATCTGTACAAAACAAAACAAAATCTACAATAAATATATAAGTAGATTTCCATTTAAAGTTTTGCTGAAAGTGCATTCCACATCTTAGTTTTGTTTAAAAGGCAAAAAGAAAGACTGTGTCTTTTCTTTTGAGATGTTCCATACGTAGGTGCAAGTGTTGTGTGCTCCAGTGGAGAGGAGAATCCCTGTTTTCCTGGAATAAAGCATTTATTTCTGGTAAGAGTGGGTTTTGTGCAATAACCTACCTGTTGGCCAGGTTTAAATGTTGTACATTTTGGATATCAGACTTGGGTTCTTTTTTATGGCAAAACTTTGTATGTCATGAGAGGAAAGGTGTGTTTTGTGAAAGTCAATTCTATCGATTGCATCGGAGTCTCAGACCACACAGCTGAACAGCTCCTGCACTGTCATTGTCAGAAGCCAGAAGAATTGTGGATTGAGGAAGACTTGTCACACTTGGGCCTTTCATGGGATGGAGGGCTTGTGGTCTTGAATGATTCAGTTTTCCATTCTGTCTTGTTTTTCCTCTTGTGAGAAGAGAGAGAATGGGAAGAACTGAGCAGGATGTGAAGGGAAAATCTCCCCATGCAAGTTCTAGATTTGCTTCTTTAGATACATTCATTGGGCTTCTGTTCCCACACAGAAAAATACATGCAGTGAAAAGTGTTTTTGTTATGTCAGCTAGCTAAAACATTGGGATTTCTGCCAATCTTGTAGCTCATCTATAAGGAATTTTGAGTAGGAAATTTGGTTCCTCTGTGAAGAATCACATGAGGTGCAAAAATTGAGAACATCTGTTTATGGGCAGATGCCTTCCTAGATGTTAGAGTTTCAACTGAGGCAATTCTCAAGTGTGTTTCACTGTTTTATCCTGACAATCTGATTTGTATTTTTCAACAGTGGGATGGCGTAGGACCTCTCCCAGACTGTGCAGAACCACCCAAAGGAATCCAGATGCTGTGGCACCCTTCAATAGTCAAACCCTACCTCACACTTCTTTCTGAGTGCTCAAATCCAGACACGCTGGAGGGGGCAGCAGGGGCACTGCAGAACTTGGCTGCTGGGAGTTGGAAGGTAGGAATATTAACCCAAATACATATTTCCTCCTCAGTTGGGGAGCAGTCCTAAAGCTGACAGCAGTTTGGTGATAGAAATGTATCTAATTGTTTCTGGTAGTGAAATAACCTTCTGTTTTCATAGAACTATCTGCAGTCAAATTTGAGATAGTATTTCAAGTCCTGAATAGTCGTGTCATAGCAAATGTCAGTGTGCAGTAGTGAAGATCACATCGGTCAAGTCAAGTATGAAAAATTGCCACTGAAAACCAATTTCCAAATTAGGAGAAGCAGTTCTTTATGAACCTGGGTGACAGAGCCATGAAAAATGAGCCAAAAATTGCCACCAGTGGCAATCAAATGAAACCATTTTGTTTTGTCACTGCAGAAACTGGTTGACATTCTGTCTCTTAGGGGAAACCAGAGCACCAGCAGAGCGAGATATGTGAACCAGCACAAGTAATCTTAGCATCTCCTTTTTTAAAAAATAAGACATTATTAAAATACATCCACAATATGATTAAATATATACAATGAGCAAGGAAATGCGCAATCAAGGCACTCTATTCCAGCTAATCCTACTTTTCAATTATATTCAAAAGATCCATTTTTCTTTCATGTATTATTTGCAGTAAGTTGAGTAAAAAATTTAAGAAAATACTTCTAGATTTAGAACAGCTCAGTAAAATTTAAGATATCATTGAACTTCATTTACTTTTTAGGGCAACTTTCCTGATGGTAAACTGGTTTAATTGGGTGAAAGTATTAAGTGTCTAATCCTATGGTGTAACTATAATGCATTGATTTTAAATTAACTCTCAGCAGGAATTTTTCTCATTTACAATGAAAACAGTCATGTATGGAGAAATGCAGTGATCAAAGTTATGTCTCAGAAGGTATCCTGTTGGGTTTTAAGCAGTTGGGTATTTGTATGTGATACGTAAATACCAATTTAATTAGGTATTCATTTTGAAATGGCATCACTGACACAAGAAATTGCTTTATTTTTCCCATAAAGTTTTATTGGAAGTTAGGTTTGCACACTCACTAGTTCTTCCAAGGCATATGATGGTTTTTTGGGTTGGATTTTTTTTTTTTGGAATTGTGTTCCACCAGAGTTGTAAAATGTCTTTGACTGTTCCATTCAATGGCATGTAAAATGATTTAACCAAGTATCTGTTCAGTAATTTTTGTCCTATGTAAGCACTGCGCCTGAAAATCATTATGCCTTTATTATTTTTATGTTGTATACTACTTCAGATGGTGTAATCCTGGCAGAGAAATGCAATAAATGTGTTCTGTCCATCTGGGAATGGGTGTAGTCCTGGTCCAAATGAGAAAACAATGCATTCATGCTTGCCAGGACTAATAGAAGTGCTAAAATCCAAGTAGTGTCCCTTCTCCCATTTCTAATAAATCTGTATACCTGTCATCCTTTAGTTGGCAGAAGTGTACAGGGAGAAGAAGGAAGGCTTTGCAGAGGTCTTTGGCGAGTGCTGGCTTAGAAAAACTGGTTTGGACTTTAATACTATCTGTGCTGATACCATGGGAAAAGCTGAGCTGTTCTCATATTGCTCTATTTTTCTAAAGATTCACCAATTCTATTACAAGGGATGTGCAGACACAGAATGAATATCCTTAATTTCACATGTCATACTAGCCATTTTTGTGAGGGGAATAATCCTCTTTGGGGATTACATAAGCATTGATGTTTCCACCTTTTGACCTCTCCTTTCCACTGCTGCAGTCCAGATATAAAATGACTGAAATAAAAGATAGAAAACTCTTAAAAGAAGAAGTTATTCCTAAGGGAGATTTTAATTTTTTTAGTTCCTGCAACAAACGGTAATTGTATAAAGAATGGATTTTCTTTTTACTTGAATTCTTTCAAGAAGAACTTTATGATAGACTGAAAGAGAGAAGAGCAGAATGCATGAAGATAAGTAATGTTGCTATTAATATTAACAGCAATAGCAGTTGTGGTCTTTTTCCAATTAGCATTATTTTAATGCCAGAAGAATCACAGACTATTTGAGGCACCACGCATACCAGGCATGCTCACACACTGCTGAAGATACAGTCTCTTCTGGAAAAAAATACAATGCAGTTGATACACTTGCATAATTCTTTCCTAGCTGTTTCACCCTTTTGGTTCCTCTGGTACAAAGCTGTCTAATCCTCTTGGGTGACCAAGAGGTAATATTTTTAACACAGGCAGTGCTTAGCCAATGCTATTACAGAGGGAAAGTGAGCAGATAAAAGGAAGCCTGAGTAATTTTTAAAAAATAAAAAGTTATGTGTAGGGGATTTAGATAAATGTCTGCCACTAGAATTAACAGATGATATGTGTCTAAATCTCCTAGACTACTTTGGAGAATTTCAGGCACAAAAAGAAAGCAGCAGTATGTAACTTTAAGGATTAATAGCTCAGAAAGGCTGAAAGTTTTCATTATTTCAGGGAATATAGTTTATCAGTGATACATACACATGAAATCAACACATGCACATGGTGAAACGTAATCTGTAGGACATTTTTAGCGCTGCTTCATGTGCAGGAATTCCTTCTAAAGCCAAATACTAACATAAAAGAAAAAGGTATGACATACTTACATTTACATACAATTTTTCTGTGTCAAAACAAAACACTTCAGACTAAAGTCTTGACATATATTACCCATCTGCATAATGGAACTTGGGTTTTTTTATAATGACTAATGCATTGGTCAGTGCAATTATTATTAGAACAAACACGGTAACAAATCAGACAAGGAGCGTCTTGGTGACAAGTATGTTATGAGAACCAAATGAAAGTTTATCAATAAATCAGGATACTGATTTTGAGGTATGAGGAAGAATATTTTCTATGTGGAAATTTAACCTGGCATAGCTCATGACTGCATGTCTTGACTTTGGTGTATATTCTGGTTTTGAAAAAGACTGGCAGCTTATACACAAAGCAGAACTCATTTTGGAAGAGGCTGTTTCAGATAAACATGGACATTTGTTCATCTCATTATTCTGCATCAAGATGTCATCACAGAAGGAGGACACTGAAATTGGAAGCTGAAGGAGAAGAACCATCTCTGTCATGGAAAATTACATCTCCTCACAGAGGTCTCTTTTTTTATTCATGTGCTTATGTGATGCAACTATGCAAAATAGGAGTGGCCCTTTTGGAATAATATCTGTGGGCACAGCCAAATATGTAAGTCTTTTGGAAAGACTGGACAAATTAAAATTTTCTACATCATTGCCAGGATACCACTCTGCATAAGGTTTAACTGCTGCCTTGCGCAGTGACCTGTGGCACCAGCAGGTGGTCACTGCTTGTCCCCCTCCCGACAGGGTTGGTGACTGCCAGTGATCCACACTCCAAGCACAGTGCTGGATCTGCACCCACCTACCACCTTCTGCAGAGCTCAGCTGCCACCTGGCATGGGGGGGGGGGGCGTTCTGTTTTAGGGAAGTCATTGCTTCCTAAAATATTTTACCTCATCAAATCTTAACCATGGTAATCTCACTGTATTCTAAACACCCTTCAGAAAGAAGGAGCAATATGTGAAAAGCATGGCTGTTGAGTTTGGTTTTACTTCCTTTCATTGCCACTCTAAGATTTTTTTTTTCAAATAATAGACTTTTTGTAGTTATACTTAATATGAACTTGAATTTTAAAGCTGCCTAGAAATACGAAATAAAAAAACTAGGGAAACACATTCCTCATCAATCTTAGCTGGAGTTTTCCCTGACCAAATAAGTTTTGAGACATGCCTTTGGAAGCAGTGCAAACTCTTTTATTTCCCATTAGGTAATGACTTTCATTGGGAGCTCTGTTAGTTTTCTTTGCCACTTAATTTGCATTTAACCAAATTAGTGCAAAAATGTAGAAACAAGAAAAAAGAAGATTTGCTGACTCCCTTAGCTATATTCCAAAGACAATTGCCTGCTTATTAAGAAATCTCTCCCACTACAACCCTTCAAACCAGAAGTTCTTTCTGCAACCCCATATAATCTTTTATTTTAATACCTTGAATTGAAAAAATTACATGGTTCAAAATTACAAGAGTCATCCTGCAAAAGATTATCTTTTTATATGTAGTCTGGCATTAGTACTTTTCCTCAAATGGTGAAAATAAAAGTGGTAAGTTCTTTTTAGTTTTCACCTTGGTCAATCGGCTATTAACACATTAAATCTCCTGAGCCTGTAAAAAGTTATATGCAAAATGTCTTCGAGTTAACAATGTCAAGCATCCAAGGTTATGTCCCTTCTGAACAAAATTACCCTCTCAGGAAGAAAGGAAATATTAGGATGTCTGTTTATTACTGTGTCTGTGTGTATGTATCTGACAGCTGAATTTAGGCTCATCTCAGTTTATCTGCCAGGCATTACTGCAATACTACAAGACCTGTTGCTCTGAACTCGTAAAATCACAAAAGAGCTGAGGTTGGCAGGGACCTCTGGATGTCGTCTGGTCCAACCCCCTGCTTAAACAAGACCACCTAGAGGCAGTTGCCTAGGACCATGTCCAGATGGTTTTCTGAATGTCTACAAGGGTGGAGACTCTACAGCCTCTCTGGGCAACTTATGCCAGTGCTCAATCCCCCTCCCAAGTGAAAAAGCAATCCCTGCTGTTCTGCAAAAGTCCTGTGTTTCAGTTCCTGCCCATTGTCTCCAGTCTCACAATATCGCATTTTCTATTGCATGCAGTTGATAACACAGTGTTGTCACCCAAGCAGAATTTCCTTAGTTTTGTCAAACCCATAAAAATAATTTCCTTATTCATATGATTCTTTAAAAAAAACAAAACTGTCATAACTTACATAGGCAATACCTATCTTTTTAACGAGGAAACAAGATTTACTGTATTTATTCTGGCATGCATTGGGAGAGGCAGCACACCTGCTCTGCCTTGGTTAGTCCTTTCTGTGCACTGAGTCTTCTAGCTCAGTTACTTTACAGGCGTTATGAACTTCCCTCATCTGCTTTAATGGCAGGATGGCCAACTTCCTTTTCCACACTGTTGCTGATACTGGCCAGGATGCCATTGGCCTTCTTGGCCACCTGGGCACACAGTGGCTCACATTCAGCCAGTGCCAACCAGCATCCCCAGGTCCTTTTCCGCTGGGCCACTTTCCAGCCACTCTGCCCCAGCCTGTAGCACTGCAGGGGGTTGTTGTGACCCAAAGGCAGGAGGCATTAGCCTTTCCTCATCCCCTGTCACTGTGTTTCCCCCTGCATCCAATAAAGGATTGAGATTCTCCTTCGCCTTCTTTTTGTTGCTGCTGTATTTATAGAAATATTTTTGTCTTTTACGGCAGTAGCCCGATTAAGTTCCAGCTGGGCTTTGGGCCTTCTGATTTTCTCCCTGAAAACTCAAAACATCCGTATAGTCTTCCTGAGCTCCCTTCTTCCAAAGGGAAGGGAAAAACTCTCCTCATTTATTCCTGAGCTGAAGCAAAGCTCTTTGTTCAGCCAGTCTGGTGGTCTTCCCCACCAGCTCATCTTTTGACATACAGGGTCATATTCCTGTCAACAACAGGAACAATCTTTTAAGATTGCCTGCTTGAAGAATGTCTAGCCTTCCTGGACTTCTTTGCCTTCAGTACTGACTTCCAAAGGACTCTCTGAACCAGTCTCCTAAACAGCCCAAAGTTTGGCCTCTGCAAGTCCAAGGCAGCAGTTCTGCTGATCCTCCTTCTTTCTTGTCCTTTGACTCTGTACGGTGAGGAACAAGTGCTGTTCTTGTGAGACAATAGCATTCCTTGGTTGGTTCTTTTTAGCTCCTGTCCTTTCCATTCCATGTTTGATCATACTGAGCAGGGAATGAGGAGGCTCTTTGGCTAAATAGCTGAATGTCTCTGCCTTTGATCCCTAATACGCAGGTACAATACCCATGTGAGTGGGGTTTGTGGGTCATTGGCTTGACCTCTTGAGATAGACTAGATGCTATCTTGGTCTTTGTTCCTTAGACAGGCAACTGCATTTATTTTGTTAATTCCATGCAAGAGAAATCTGACTCTCATGGGAACATGAGCTCCATTAAGTAAATTATTAGATAAGGAAACTGAAAACATAAAAGGGACCAATTTAGACACAAGGTCAGTGCAGCTGCTTCAAAGAGTAGTATGAGAAAGAGCTTCAAGCTCTTTACCATCCAGACACTTGAAGATAATGAGTAATTATTTTTTAAAGCAGCAGACATCTAGGTTATCAATCTTCTCTTATCAGGCAAGGACATATTGTGGGTTCCTTGCCAGACTTCTGATGACTCTGGTTATTTATGTATTAACCCTTTGGAGTTTCATCAGGCTGCTGCAGTAGAAAGTTTTTTGGATTATAGTGAAAAGGCTTACTTTCATTTTCTCCAAAGTAGTAGTATTATGAATCTTTATGTGATAGGATGCAGAAGACCAGTTACACTATGTAATCAACAAAGGCAAACATTTTAAGTAACCAATGCTTTATTCTGTCAAGAATTCCAATGTTTTATTCTGTCAGGAATTCTTATCTGGGTAGAAACAACTCATAGATGAGGCAGCATCAGTTGTTAAAGGGAAATGTATTGGCTCTATAGGACAGAATGATAGGACAATATTTTTGAAGCAAGACCTGGTGGTGCAAACACTTGTGTCACAGACATCGTGAGGAAATCAACATAGAGATACATATGTGGAATGGGAGCACAGTAGCTCATGGTGGCTTCATGTTCAAAGTGATCCCTTACTGTAAGCAGTTTGAGACGTGTCACTTTTGTCCCAAAAGTGTTATATTAGTTATATTATATTAGTTACAGTGTTTGGAAAACTGATTGTAGAAGTTCTCAGATAATTTTGGATACACAATACATACTTGTACTGCAGAACCAAGAATGATGAGGTGCAAGGGCAGTTCTTTATCAACTTATATTTATGTTTAAGATAACTTCTGTTAACATTGTTTTATTTTTCTCTATTTATTTAACTTTGTACCTTTACCCACTGGATTTTTTTCCTTTCTCTTTAAGCTTGACTAAGGTTGTGGAGCAAGAGAAAAGTAACCAGTTAATGCTTTTCTTTTGTCGCAACACAAAGATACAGAGAACTTGCTGGTAGGCTACCAGATAGGATCACTTCTGAAAGCAGAACACTGCAGTCAGGGGGCAGAAAGTCCTTGGGAACTCTCTGCTCTCTTCAGAAACTGCAGAAACATAACCAAGATTTCAGAGCTTTGCTCCCTGTCAGGTCTGTGACTTCTTAGGGATCCCAGTAGAGTTATTTGAGTAAAGTAGATCTGTAATTCTTTAATATAAAAATATTTTCTTTTTTTCCTGATAGGTGTATTACATTGAGTCTGATCAGACAGAGAGGGATATTAATCTTTGATTACTCATTGATCTTTGATTAGTCAATGTGCAGTTCTCTTTCATGGTCTACTATTTTGCTACTGTTAGCATGGATTCTTTCTAAGCCTTTCCTAGCAGATCTCTAGTCTCTTTCATCTTCCTGATACTCTTGGTAATTTTCTTTGCTTTGTCATGCCTGTTGCCCTGGTTTAGCCTTCATGTTGTAGTTTACATCTCAGCAGTTCCCTTTAATATTCAGTAACTCAATAGTCTTTGGGTCACAGTGTTGAACTGTACCAACGCAGTGCAAATTCTAGTCAAAGCATGATGAAATATTCTGCAGATACTTCAGTAACACTGATGTCAATGGCAGGAAAGTGAATCCATTCAAAATGTCAAGTGCATACAGTCGTTGGTATTTCTTGAATTTTTTTGGGGGGAGACTTATTTTGGGGGTTTTTTTTCTTTTTCATTTTATGGTGGAAATTTCTTCATTGTTCAGTTTGGTCTCCTGTGTTGCTGCTTCATAGGGGAATGAAGAAAACCATATGAAACACTAAAATAAGTTAACTGACAAAATGCTTTTCAATTTTTCTGAAAAATATAACTGAGTTTTATCTAGATTACTTACTCTTTTCTAGAGTTTCAACCTAATATAATCTTAATCCTGGAGGCATTCAGCTGTGCAAACAGTCCTTTATAATAATAACTGACAAACAAAAAATAATTTTCAGGTTTACTGTGTTTTTCTACCTAATTACTGTGATGAAAATGAAAAAGGAACTACTAATGAAAGTGGACACAGAGCTCTACTATGTACCTTCAAAGTGATGTATAGTGGTAATGCCCCCCGAATTCCATTATTGGTAGTGTGTATTCATGCACAGATTGTGGCTCCTGTGCTTGTCTCTGATAATTTAGCCTCCATCTGATACAACAATAATGATTTGATTTTATTTTCTAGCTGCGTGTTCCTACTAAAGTGTTTGCTCTTCCCACAGGAATGCTTTCGCTTTACAAACTGAACAGTTATTTGATCATTGACACTGCCACTGATTTGTGCAGTAACAGGATGATTAAGTGTATTGGCAGAGTGCCTCATTTACTTACTGATAGGCAACAAACCCTTTGTCTCTTTTCTTTTTTATGATTCTTCATCTCTTTGCTTTTATACTTCACTGAGTTCATATTAGCAATTGACCCAAAATGTGGAAGTGCAGTCACATTCCACAATGGCTTTAGGCAAACGGAAGGATCATCAGTATACACAAGAATGAATCAATTTTTCCATTCTCTGCAATAATAAAATAGCCTTTTGAGGCATCTCAATTTGAGCTTTCCTGAAACCCGCACAGCGCAGCATAATTGCTTGCAGAGACTTGTCCTAATTGGCAGCTTAAGGAGAGAGAACCAGACAGTTCTTACTACTTTCCACTTGGAAAGTTCTCCAGAGACTGTTGAAACAATTAAAAGCATTTCTCTCTTTCTGCCTAAGGTTCATGACTTGAAACAGCAGATGAAATGATAGCAAATCACGCATTGAGGAGTCTGTGAACTCTTCCTAAAGTGGATGACATCCTCTGGAAAAAGATAGCTTGGGAGGGAGAGGAGTACACAGGGGAGAGGAGAGGTTTTGTACATACTTTTGTGTAATTCTCCCATTGTTTTATATGTATGTGTGCATATGTGCATCTGTAAAACATTATATCTAGATCTTTCCCCTGTGAACGCTTTGGAACTGTATTTTTTACTGTTGTGATCAAATTAATTGGTTCATTACAGATCCTGAAGTCTTGCGTGTCATTTATTCAGTAAGGAGGTTTATGTTTTCTCTTTTTTTCATACTGAGTTGTTTCAGTGTTTCTCCTACATTGTCTCCTACTCTCCCTAGGGTTAAAAGCAAAACATTCCCTAATTTGTTACTTTCAAACTTTTGGGTTGGAATGGATGATGAAAATACTAAATCCCAAGAAGTCTTTTGTAAACCTGGCTTTATGAAACAAGTGCTTATGTTTTCCCTTGGTAGCTGACTGAAAAAAAAAAAAAATCAAAGGAAAACTGTTTACTGAGGTTTTAGTATGGAGGCTTTTAAAATATAGTGAATAATCTAAAGGATCATTTTTGATTCTCTATGGTATTGAATAGACATAGATAAGCTTTTTTTCTCTCAAAACAAACACCCTCACTGATTCCCCATGTAGTCCATTTTGGAGATGCTACATCTGTGATGTACTTCTGCAATGAACGACAGCATCTTTCAGAATACTGTCTGCTAGCTTGAACTCTCACCTCAACCAGACAGACTCGCTTCTTTCTCAAAATATTCTCACTGCTACCTTGAACTCTCACGCTGGCAGTCACCCTGTAATCACAGCAGACACAACAGATGCCTCCCCTGGGAGACACGAACAAAATACAGCATTTTTTAAGTGCAAAGAGGTATTGCTCATTTCCCAGCTGCAGGTGAGAATGTGTCTAACTGGCAGGTAAATACATATTTATTCAACCGGGAAGGTTAGAAATATTTGTTTGTTGTTCTCATAGCATCCTTTATATTGAACATCCCATTAAAATCAATGTATAGGAAAGAAATGTTTTCAGGAAATACTTCCTGTTTAACTCATTGATCCTTAAGATGTGTTTTAAGTTTTATCTGATGATCATCCTTTATACTGGTCCGAGAGAAGAGACTGGAGGAGAGAGCATAGAATAAGATCAACCAAGAGTCCAGCTGCACCTAAGTCCCACCTAAGCTGTTTGCTTTGCTGCAGAAGATAACAGCACATGTACATGTTAGACATATTATTGTGCTCAGGGGTGCTGAGAACCCCTTGTTCCCTTTAACTGACCAGAAAGCTTATCACTAGACCATTATCACTTTCATCTACAACAAAGTCCAGCCAACTGGCTTTTGTTGTGTACAGTTACTACAGAGGAGAATTAATTTAAAAATATTATTTAAATGCTGGTTTATTTTCCTTTTTCCTAATTTCCTCTGAATTATATTGCCTGGAATGAATTTGCACTCCAGACATTGCAGCATTGTAGTTCTTGTCTATCTCCATATCCGCTGTTCTTATGATAAGTATATATTCTGGGTTTTGCTATTCAGGGCATATATCTATTATGTAAACAGATGCTTTTAAAATAAGCACTTCAGCTGTGGTAAGTAGAGGCCATATACAGGGGTTAAGCATGGTCTGCTGACAGTTAATGTGCTGAACTTTTTTGGTTTTACTCTGGCTATGGAGTAATGCTATTGCAATGTAATTATTCTTTACAGTGGTATGTATTTGGCAAAAGAGAAGGGCCAGCTAGATCAGAAAATCCTAAGGCTTATCATCCTAGTTTCTGAAATACTTGAAATATTTCAAAAGCAGAGGCCTTCCAGAACTTGTCTTCACCTTCTAGGTACAATGGCAAGATAAGCATCCATACCATAGCACTGAAAGGAGGGACACTCTCTGCTCCAGTAATTTCCTTTCAGCTGTCAGTACAAGAGGCATTAATGCAAACTTCATGAAAATTCCAGAGAAGAGATCATCATGAAGTGGGAAGGAATGTGTGCTTAGGGACGTCTTGTCTTGAAGTGGGCTATGCTGAGACCTGTACATCCTGCAGGTGTCCAAACATCTTAACTTTAGCAATACCTATATACTTTAAACTCACAAGGTCACAGTTGCTGTCTTGTTGACTTGTTTTGCAACTGCTTGAGATAACAGCAGAATGGAAAAGAAGGTACTAGAGCTAATCTTTCATCGCTTCATGTGCTGGGAACCCCAAGGTGTGCAGCATTGGATGGACCTCTTAGTCACAGCTCACTGCACAGATTCCTTGTCCACTGGCATGATAATCTTTAGAGCTTCTAGAGGTTTTCTTAGAAGTAAACAACTGTATTCATCATCTCTACTGCCAAATAAAAAGAATGTTTACATGAGAATATGCTGCTTGCTTTGATGCAAAGACAGGGCTGTGCCAGTGGTGTCATGACCAACTGTCAAGTGGGAGATGCCTTGCACGGGGTTTATCCTGCAGCCACGTGATGCCTGCAGCCAGGCACAGCACAGGTCTGCACTGCCCTCAGGTCAGCTCTTGAGGGTACCTCAGTTCGGTGTACAATAGTATTCCAGTTAGGATCACTACAGGTGCCAAAACCAGCCATATAGTTGTCCTCAGTTTTCCTTCTGAACAAGTTTACAATCTCAAGAGAAATTATAAGTGTTTTCATGTTTGTAGACTGAATAATTCTTGTGGTAACAACAAAGAAATACTCAGGCCTCTTGAGCTTGCATTGTAATACATATTGTTTAATATACATGTTGTTGGTTTCACAGCAAACAAGCATCATTTCATGTTGCATACAAAATGCTGATGTAAGTCATCCGCAGGCTTGGGCTCTGGAAATGTAACCAGGTGTGCTGGGAGTAAAGTCAATTCATCATTTAATTTCTCTGTCACCATAAAAAAAACGACTGCAGATTGCCAAATCAAGTGGTTGCCTAGCATCATCAATGCAATTATTTCCCCTCTTTTGAGTTTCGCATCCAAGTGCTTCTGTTAGCCCTTTGCTGTAAGCTCAGATGCCTCATTTTCTGTGGTGGATTGCTCACTTTGTTTCCCCTGTCTCTCCCGTGTGTCTTTGCAGTGGTCAGTGTACATCCGCGCTGCCGTCCGCAAAGAGAAAGGATTGCCAATATTGGTGGAGCTGCTCCGGATAGACAATGACCGGGTGGTATGTGCAGTTGCTACAGCTTTACGAAACATGGCCTTAGATGTCAGAAATAAAGAGTTAATAGGTATGTTCTTTCCAAACAATCTATATATTCTGTGGGTTTGGGGATTTTTTTTTTCCCGGTTCACAGCAGAATGAGCATAATGAAAATTATTCTCACATTTCTAGAACAGTATCTTTAATTCTTTCTCTACTGTGTCATATTCAGATTTTATGTGACAGCTTGCTAGTATATATCAAGGAATTGTTAAATTAATTAAACGTCATGTAATGTTTCTTGATCTCTCATGCTGTAAGCTCTGTAAGAAAAGCAATGGCTTTGTTCTGCTATAGCACTTCATTTCTAGGCTGGCAGTAGTACTTGCATCTGCCAGATCAGGGATCTGAGGAGAGCACCCCCTCCTGATCCCCAGATTGCCTCTTGCAAGTAACTTTGGAGTCATGAAGTAACAAGTAATAAAAAATTTAAGATGGCTACAGGAATCTACTGGGCAGATTAGTAGCTCCAGCAAGAGAACTGGGAGACTCTTAGTTCACAAACAAATATGCAGTTAAGGAATAGGACAATAATTTATGTAAATGGTTATTGACCTTGAATTCTGATCATACAGCAAGCATGCATTTCAGGGGATTGGACATTTTTAATTTTGTTTAGGCTTTTGGTGGGTCTTTTTAGCTGAAATTCATGCAAACAGTGTGGATCGTTGAGCTTTTTTTTTTCATGTTCTGTCTTTGAAAAATAATCACTTCCTAGATTTTTAACTGTTTGAACAATCATGACAAAATTATTTCTACTTTGGTACATTAAGAGCATATTTTCTGTTAATTTTTCCTAACTTGTTGATTTGTTATCATTACAGCATATTTTTTCCCTGCTTTTAATTATAGAATTATACAAATAGATACCATGATCATAATGTTTACTATTTGTACCCAGTGCTATCTGAGGGTTAATGTTTCATTACAGCAGTGCTCTACATGATGTTAAAACAAGGCAGTCACTCCTCTCATATTGGGAGGAGTGTCTCATTGCACTGATTTTCTGAAATCTGCAAATTTCATTTAGGAATGTAAGATTATACATGCAAAATTGAACTGTCTTAATCTGATGTGCCATTCAAAATACTGGTCAAATTATGGATAGTAAATTTGCACAACCTCAACATTTTAATATTTTATTAAAGTCTTTAAGAACACATGTAAAAGCAAAGAGAAATTTTAAAAAGGTGAGAAAAGTTTGTTGAAAATAGTAACCTAATATATTTATTTATGTAGCCAACTAATAATAGCTGTAGACTGCTGTTCTGATTTATGTTATTTGTAGGGTTATTCTGAGAAATTGTACTTCATAATTGCAATAGTAATTTTCTGCAGCTTAAAAACAGTCCAAACATGCCAATATGACAGGGGAGTTATGATTATAATTCTTGAACCATTTCAGCTGTGATCTGTGAATGTTCATTTCTTTGGCTTTCATCACTGAACTTCAAAGAAACAGTAATAGCGGTCATTACTGCTCTCGTTCTCGAGTATTTTTTAGCAAATAGGGCCCATCGTGGAGCTGATTTTTAGAAATGTGAAACATCAGCAGTGGTCAAGGATTTCAACTCCTGTTGTAGTCCATCTGTTTTTGTGATATTACACTTCCATGTATTGCAGGATGCCTTAGCTGTTTTTGAAGCAGCAAGCTTCAAAAGGCACTTGTGCTTTATCAGGGTAGTTCCTTAAGCATCCTTCTGCCTAGGCAGAATCGACATGCTATTTTTCTTTTCTCTTTTATGATTTTTGTTTTTGCATCAGGTTCTTCTGGTGGCAAACTCTACCTCACAAGTTGGAATTTCCCCCATAAGATAACCTTTTTTAAAGGAGAATTTTCCAACTGTATATATAGTAAAGTCACATAGCTAGAATTGAGTCGGTTGGGGGTTTTTTAATGCCCATATAAAGCTTTCTTTTCAGTAGTGCTGTCATTCCATTCCCGGCTGACATTTTTTTACTGAAATGTGCCAGAGAATGATATATTTAATTCTGCTGCTGCCAAGCAGCCCATAAATCAGTGTTGAGGCAGCTGGAAAATATATCAGAAAGCTTGCTAAAGTCCAGACTCACCTGTACTGAGCTACAAAAACAAACAAAAAGAACCTTTTCTCAAATGGCCAAAAGTTTCATACTAGACTTCATTGAATTGACCAATCTGTTTTGTTTTATACACAGATCTATCAACTGTGCTGTTACATTGCTAAAGGTTGGTGTGAGGCTTCTCTTATAATTTATCTGTGCCACCCCCGTAGCAGCATTTTCTTTATTTATAGTGAGGTCTTCTTCCTGGGTTTCGTTTCAGGCATGCTCCATGTCTTTAAAAGAACCCTCCTTTTTCTCCTTCTTCGTTGCTTTTGCAATACGCCGAGACAGTGGAAATACTTACCCTTCTCCTTCCCAAAATTAAACTGCACTCAAACAAAAACATGGTAAATCTGGCCTACTTAGTACTGGAATAGGTAATGCAGCACCCAGTTTTACCTCCTTGAACACATTGCCCAGGTGCATCCCTGGTTACAGCTTAGACCACATTCCTTTTCACTTGACTTCCAAGACCCTTGTCTGCATAAAATAGTACACAGTCTTCATTGCTTCCCAAGAGTGCACCCAAAAGAAAGGTTTCTCGGCCTTTTCTCTCTCCTGGTAGTGCCACAGCTGAGGGAAAGACCTACTACTGGTATTGCCTCTTTTGTTCTTCCTTGTTTCGGTGATCGAGGGTGCACAGCATCCCTGTGTCCCTCTGGTACCCCAACATTTTTCTGCTTCTATTCATATGCTCAGCATTTTGGAAGGTTTCTTTTCCTTCCTTGAAGCAGGTTCTGTCTCTGCTAAACTTCTGCATGGGTCCATTAGCTTCTCCCAGCCCCACTAGATGCCACTGAGTTGACCAAAAATTACTTTTATTTGCATTTGACAGTTCACTTAGGTAGAAGACAATCACTTTTGTCCCACAGGTCCTCTAAAGGGAGTGTTGATGACCGCTGTGCAGTTGTGTTATCCCCATGTTCTTTCCTTCTCCTTCATCTTTCCCTTTCTCTCATAAAAAAAAGGGGAGGAAGGGAAAGTAGAAAAACAAACCCATCCTTCTGTGTTCCTCAGGGCTGTAGTGGTGCCTTATTTTGAGGATATTCCATTACTGTCTTTTCCCTGGGAATGCAGTTTTTGCCTTGAGGATTTACCTGCAGACCTATTGTTTCTGGCAGTGCCGGTCAGGGCAGCACCTCACGCCAGAGCTGTACCAGTGTCTTCCCTCCAGTGAGTGCACCTTTAGAAACTTTTGTTCTCTAAAGCCATATTTTGTTGGAATGGTGTCAGAAATAGCTAACTTAATATGCTTTTTTTTCTTTAATGAGACAAAGCTTGGATCAGCTGGGTGGGGCAGAAAAGCTTAAAAGTAAACCTGTCTCTTGTAAACAGCATCTTTGCAGGATGAATTGTTTCCTTGTGGTCTGCCCCAGCAACCTTCAGTGGGTTTCGGATTCAAACACTTTCCACACAGTCCTCTGGACTTCTAGGGAACCTTCTGTAGGCTACCTGAGCCTGCACTGCAGACTTGTGTCCCACTTTAGATGAACTCTCTTTCCTTCCTTAGGAGTCTCCCAGCCAGCACTGGTGCAGCAGCCTCCCCCTTCTTGCTATTCCCTCTGCCCGCTCTGCATGCAAAAAGGCTTTCCAAATCAAGATTCCCCATTCAGTCCTGGGATAAAAGCCAGCTTCATCTTTCTTTAATCTGAAAGACAGACAGCGTTTTCTTCTGTGCTGCTATCCACAACCTCTTTAACAAAAGAGATTATGAATTGTATGGTAAATTAAAAACTATGTGACTTATTATTCTACCTACACAAGCAGGTACAGACTATCACTGTCTGAAATTTTTAAAGGATGACTATCCCCAAAATTTGCATTTTCCTTGTTCTTGTGTATGCACAACATTTACCTTTTATTTTAAATAATTACTGTGGCAATTACTTTGGCATTTTAAAGTGCAATAGGTGGTCTTTCAGAAAAGTTAAGCTGAATTTTCAAGCTGTCCCAAATGAGAAATTTGTCACTATTCATGTACAGCAGAATATGTACAATATAGTATTTGTCCTCTTAAAGGAAAATTTGGAATTTGTGTTAGTACTGTTTAGTGGTAAGTCCGCAGGGTACAGGCTTTAGAGAGAATGCAGAGCTGGAGGTAATATGTATAAAACTTCAGTTTTGTGCTTCAAGTCTTTCTGTCACTTTCGTTTTATCCTGAGAGTGGTTTCTAATGCTATTCTGGGTCAGTGTTGATTAAGAGGAATATTGTACTAGTAATTGAAAAGCACCACTATTTCGCTTGGCCTCTTGGTCTGCATTTTTGTAGTTAAATAAAAGATTTTTTATGTGTGTTTGAATCACTCATCCTTGGAAGAAAGGGGACAGGTGTACGTAAAGGTTTTTGTTGACTTATTGTACTGCGTAGAAAACAAGTTTTTACATGTCTATGTCCTTAAAATGTATAGAGAGTCCAGGTGTCTGTTCAGGGCTCTAGATTCTAGAGAGTTTGACAGGATAAGTTGAAGTGTTGTAATACTTAAAACATCCTTTTTGTAGCTATCATTGTAAAAGCTTGATTCAGATAAGTAAAATTAGTGGTACAATTTCTTCTGCCTTCACAAGGTTTTGAATTAGGTCTTGAAACAGGGCCTCTAGCAGGGGTAATTTTAAAATATTTGCTCCTGAGTTGGGGACTTTGTGTCAGTACTGACTTATCCTTTTCACTACTCATCTGTTGGTAATGCGTTATACAAACAAAATTCAACAAAAGCATATCAAATTATTACTTAGTGGGTGCTGGAAACTGCTTACCTTTGCTAGGTGTCTAAAAGTTCATTGTGTAATATAAGATACCTGTATTTGACACCCTTATAGGTGACTGAGAGGTTCACAGAAAGTGATTTTATTTTATTGGAAGACTTATCTAAAATGTGATAAACTGGAGCTTATGTTGTGTTACCATATCATCGTTGTTTAATGATGGAAAACATCTAGGGAGTGTGTAAATTGACAGTGTATGTCTTGTGATGTCATGGGCAATGTGGGTCTCTTGGGTGCGTGATATTTGTTTCAAAGTTTTATTACTAAACTTGAAAAGGTTTGACTGAAAGTTGTATCAGGAATTCACAATTCTAATGAGCTGTTAGATTTGCGGAATAATTCAGTTTGGGACAAACATCACAAGGTGACTTTGCCCAGCTTTGCACTCAAAGAAGGGTCATATATGTTATTTCAAAGTGTGGTATCCATGTTTGGAAAGAGTGCTTTTCAGCTGTGAGGCTGAAAATGCATCAGAATCAAGTATTGGCATTCTCACAGCAGAGCACGGCTCTTTTGGTATAAAAAACAGCTACATGGGGTCCTCCTATCTTAGAACATGGTTGCATTTTGTTTCAGGATTAGTTATAAATCCGAGTGAAAAGAGTATTCAGTTTTGTAGTTACAAGAGCAGCAGCTAAGTCCTAGTAATGTACATTGATAGGGAATGTGAGGATGTGTTGGGAGATGATCAAATCAAATATGCAGCTTTCATCCCACTGAAGAGTGCCTACATGCAGCTTTCTCTTATTTTTAGATATGCGCATTTCTGAATTTCTCACACATGCATCTGCTGACAGTGAGAGACACTGAATTTTTTTATTGAATTTTTAATTGAGTCATAAAGTATCTTAGTCACTGGAATGTTAAGTTGACATAAATTCTCAGTGCAGAAGATGCCAAAAAGCACTAATCAGAAATTGTAGACATTTGTTCAGATGAAGGTGAAGACATAATATATCCTGCAATTAGTTTAATTTGTTTCAGTTTTTATTGCACTTCATTTTTGTTTGATAATTGAGCTGTGCAAAACAATAAACAGATACCTGAATAAGAACAGGCTGTCATCAAAAAGTTGAGGAAGTTGATTTACAAAATTAAATGTATTGTCATGCATTAACAACTGGTGCTCTTTACTCTGTATCAATTAAGAGAAATATGTAAGTTAGTAAATGAGTAATTAAACTTTGATGTTTTAATACACCTGTATGGCAACATCTGGAGTCCCTGATTTCTAGTGTTGCATAAATAAGTTAGCTGAGAATTTAACATAATGAATATTTAAATGTTAAGTATTTTTTCCATTGTAGTGTAAAAGTCTTCTGTCAAGGAGATACTGACTTCTAATGTGCCTTAAGCCACTTGCACATTGCTTTTTTACTCTATGTTCATTCAAATATATTTCTGGCAAGCAGACCTGGTAGTTACTGAGGTTAGAAAAGGTTTTCAACCTCAGCTATTTCTCAATAAATAACACTCTCACATGACGAGATATAGGAGGAAAACTAGCATTGGTAAAACTGAATTCTGTTTTTTAGTATCAAAGTCAAGATCGGCACTTTAAAAACTAGATTAACTCTTCTATATCTGAATTTCCCTATTGCCTAAGTACATCTGTCTGGATTTGGAAGGATTTTTCACTTCCATGAACCATCTGAAAAAAATGATGTTTCAGGTATTCAGCTGGACTTCTGAACAGTTCCTAGGAATGAACCTAGGATGAACCCTAGGTGTTCATCCCACTTACCTGTGTCACCTAAAGTGTTTGATCTTACAGTGTAATGGGTCCTGTGTGAGAACCTGGAGAAGTAGCCAGAGACTCAATGCCCAACTTTTGAGTGACTGAAGATAGGGAAGTAGTATCCCATCAGAAGTTGTTCAGGCAATACAGACTAAGTACTGTCCTCCTCTCCTTTAATTAGGTCAGTAGACTTGGCAAGGGCAATTAGTAAAAAAGCACTACAGTTTTTCATTGTTACCCAGAACAGCAGAAATAACTGCATGCAGGCTCAAATCTAGGATAATGAGGGATACAACTTCCACAGATCTGTTTTTCTTTGTAATGCCAAATCAAAGAATCGTTTCATCTCTGTCATAGTAAGATCAAGATGCCTCACAAATTCTAACCACAGCACAGCCGTGGGTCAGCAATTCCTTCTAATAGAGTAAACTGTGGGGAAATGCCTGTAAAATGCCTGTATTCCTATTTTAAGTGCTGGTATCAAGAGAATCACCTTCAGTATTGCATCATGACAGCTTATCTAGATTATGATGGTAATTTTAAATGGTGCCATCTAATGCTTTAAGGTTTATAAACCTTAAAGTCTTTATTATAGGTTTTACCAGTTAGTATTTACATTCATTATTACTTAGGATTAAATTCTGAGTGCAAATCATAAAAGTTGCAAAATCTAGTAGAGGTTGCCCAGGACAGCCTAGATTCATTGTGACTGCCAAAAAGACCACCACCAAAAAGCAAAAAACAGCCAAAGGTTGTACTTTTTCACTTCACTGATGTGCATTTCACACATAAGAAAGTGGCCCGGCCTGAACCTTACATTTTCTTTGAGATAAACAATTTCTGTTTGATTCTGTTCTCCTGCACAAGGTAGCAAGCAATTAAACTGTAACTGTATCTGCTTTTCTCACTCAGAAGATTGACATTTCAAACAATTTAATATTAATTTTCATCTCTGTTTCTCAGTATGTTCATGCTGAGAAGTGCCACTTATCTTTTGAAAATTCAGAGTTCTGATCTAAAAAGTGCATATAATTTAGTCACATATTCCATAAAATATACAAAGGTAGAAATGCAAATTTCAGAAACTGCCAAAGTAATTTTAAAAGCGCTTTTAAATCCATGAGAATGGCAGAGCAGTTTTGAAAATCCCAAGTTTTGTGACAACCTTGCAGTACCAGATAAGTGTATCAAAACATGTTTCCAGCCTGTTCTGTATCAATTTCAATTGATGAAACAGTGAGCTAGTTTTGTTCTCTGTAAGATTCAAAATGGTGTTTTCTCCTGAAATACATATCACCTTAAGTGATTTTCAAATTATAGAAGTGACATATTTTTTACTAAAAGCACTTTTCTTTGAAGAAGCTCAAACTCTGATCCATGACACATGTCAGTGCAAGAGAGTAGAACATGGCAGGTGAATTAACATTTGGTAAAGGAAGGTAATGTTTTCTTCTCTCATGTGAAGACCCTGAGAATGGGCCTGGGGCACATCCAAAAGATGTTGGAGGTAGATCTGAGAAATGGAAAAATTTAAACCAATAAGAAAATAAACGATGAATGTGTATTGATTAAGTTTAAACTACCTATAGATTGCTTTCAGTCATATTAACAGTAATTTTCTCTGTGCATCTACATTCTTGCACTCTCTAAGTTAGTGCAGTAGTTCCTGCAAAAATCTCATTCAATCCTAGCTCGAGTTAGATGTTGAAAGGTGAAATGGGCAGTACACAATGTCCCTCTCACCTCGTGTGGCTTTTGAGAGACACTTCCACTTCTATTTTAGTGTCCCCAGAGTAGTCTTCTGCATGTTTCACAGTGCTTAAAAAGGAAGAATGTGAATGACAAAACCCAAATACCAGTCACAAAGGTAACACTGGTAGAAAATCCTGATTGCAGTGCCCTAAAATATTTCTATTTCTTTGCACAGGAGGACTAACTGTAGACTAACACAGAAGTAAAACACCCGTGAATATGCAACCCAGATGTTTATCGTCATCTACTAGACTAAAAAATGCACCATAGAATGTCTCATCTTCACTGGATAAAAATGTGACTGTCATGGTTTATAAACAGTATTCCTTAATTTAGTGCTCTCACTAAAGTAAAAAATCACGAGCTGCTTCCCTGTCGCCATCCCCTCCAGTGAGAGACAAACGGCAGAGATAAAAACAATTTCCTGGAAACTGCAATGAGATAAGATGCACAGTTACAGCAACAAAGTTGATAACAAAAGGATACAAAATCAACACAAAAAGGGGGTGTCTTACAGGCAGAAACTGCTCACTGACCAGGACAGTGAACAAAACGGTGGACAAGCTGTCCATGCCTGTACTTTTTCCCTCAAGCCCAAGACAGTGAAAAACAATGGCAAACAAACCCTCTGGTCAGGACTGGCATTACCCCACCGCTCTGTTCACTGCTTGTTCCCCAGGAAAAGGAAAGCCCCTCCTTCTGGGAAGCAGGACAGTGTCTCTCCCCTGCCACCTGGCCATGAGATATGGAGAGTATCCAATAGCACGATATCTTGGCCACACCCATGCAGCTCCAGGTTCCAATCCATCACAGCTGCTGCAAAAAATGAACCCTGTCCTTGGCCAAAACTAGGACAACCACAGAGGTAGAAGATGCCAGAGAGTTAGTGTTCAAAGAATGCAAGATTAGGAAAGAGTGTGGATATCTGGGTACTTTTAAAACTGGCATTTTAACTAAATCTTAATGCAGTTAAATTAAATTTAGTTTTTCTTTCTATTCCTGACCATTAGGTGCTTACACAACATTGCTGGTTCTTAGCACTTGCCCAGTATGCGCAGAAGGTGATGGTGTTTCTTTGTGGGGTTATATGCACTCTGTGCCAAAATACATGTGTACATGTGTTAGTTTAATTTTTGACAGATATAAAAAAGGCAGTTAGTCACATACTTGTTGGTTTCTGCATGCCATCTTCATAGGCTTCTGTTTTCTTACAGTATAATTGGTTTTCATTAAGTACTTTTATGTGGGATTTCTTCACTTGTAAGAACCAAGTCATGTCCTGGTTATTTCCTTAATTTATTATGGGTTTTAGTGTTAAAGGCCCTTATTTCAGATAACCCTATTAAAACTTAAAATATCCTCTTGATTACAGAAAGCAGAGTAATGTTCTTTTGCTGCAGCCTTTGCAAATGAATTCTTGTTTTTCATGGTGAATATTGTACCTTATATGCATGTAGTACCTCTCAACAGGCACTGTCTGGGAATGGCTGGAAGCACTGTCACTGTGTCTTAGGTTTCTGGTCATTTAGGGGCTCTTATTTTTGTTATTGGTTAAATAAGTTTCTGAAAAAATCTACTTGCACCCCTGCTTAACAAGCAATATTTTTAAAAATCATAATCTGCTATTTCATGCTTAAAACTGATGGAATTGAACAGCAGCAGTTTTGTAATACACAGTTACAAAATATTAAAAGGGTAACAAATTCACATCATCTGAGATAAGTGAGGGAATAATCAATTTGCTGAGGGGCCTTATTACCATAATTCCATAAGGTAAGACTCTGATTCTGCTACTTAATATCTTGATGGGCTCAATTAAACAAAAATAAAGAAATGTAGTTTTCCTCCCAAGGAAAGCCTAGAGAACCCTTAGAATCAGCTTCAAAGCCCCATTGATCTCTCCATGGCATCTCTATAAAATTGCTTGAAATCTGGTATTACTGATACAATCTTCAGTGTTATTATGTTTTTCAGTTTCCTTTTGCTTCCTCTTGTGGCTGTGTTATGCAAGAGTTTGTGTGAACATGGAAAAGATTCAATGACTACCCCCTAGAGTTAGCAATTTTATATATATGTATAATGTATTTATAATGACAGATTGGACTTCAGGAATTGACCTAGGAAAGCATTAATATGCATTAGTGCTTAAATCCATGCTTTTTGTATAGATGTGTAATCTGAGTAGTGCAATTTGAAAGATCAGGTTAAGACAAAAGAAAACAACATGTTGTTAGCACTTAAAATTGAAGGTCTTTATTTTTTTTTAAAAAGGAACTAGATAACGGAATATTTTAGATATGATCACTTCTACAATCCAGAATGAAGTTTTTAAGCAAACATAATCAGAGAAACGCCTTTAAAGAGATAGTTTTGAGAATTTCCAGTAGGTTGTTGAGCCCTACCTTACAAAAAGAAATGGAAATAAAACCTACCTTGTTGCTGGTGGTTTATAAACCTTGATCAATGTGCAGGGAAGTAATCAACAATGAAATCTAAAGTTGCTTGTCTTTGTGGTCTCAGCTGTTAGGTAATTACCAACAGTCTGGGATACAAATACTATGAAATTCATTTGGTCACTAGATGATATTTTGCCAGTTTATTTCCTTTCAGTCCATGTAAGCCTAGAAAATTAAGTTAACTGGGTAACTTTAGAAAATACCCTTAAAAAATCAAGTAACTTTTTCAGGCTGGAGGGAAGGCTTCAGTCTGCAAGTGAAATAAAGACTGAATTTGGTATTACTGGATCTATTTGGATTGGAGGGGGCCTCCAGAGGTCAGACTGGTACAGTAACAGAAGGTTGCTTATGACTTTGTCCAGCTGATGGGATCGAAATTCCTCAACCTCCCTGGGCAACCTGTTCTGTTGTTTGACCACCATCATAGTAAAATTAGCCTTGCTTTTATCAGCTGGAATTTCCTGTGTTCCAGCATGTCTGTTTGCTTCTTTTTCTTAGATGATGGAACTCTAAGACAGTCCTGACCCCATCTTCTCCACACCATTCCATGAAGTAGTTGTAAACAATAGAAAGACCTCTCAGTAACCTTCCTTTAAGGCCCAGATGATGGAGTTCTTGTCTGCTATGTGTTCCAGTCTTCCAGCTGTCTTTGTGGTGCTCCATTGAACTTATTCCAGTATTTTGTGGTGCCTTTTAGTACCAGGCAAAAAAAAAAACTGGATGCAACACCCCAGATGTAGTCTAGATGCAGAATTGTTTGAGAGAGAGGAAGAATTTTGTCTATGTTGAGTTGGCTAGACTCCATCTAATACAGCCCGGGATGTCACTGGCCTTCTGTGCTGCAAAGGTGCATTCTGGACTCATGCTCAGCTTGTCTACCAGCACTTCTAGGTTTTACAGGGCTTTTTTTAAAACTTGCTTTCCAACCAGTTGACATCTATCTCTGTGCTGGTAGAGGGTCTTATTTAATCTTGGGTGCATTTACTTTTGTTGAACTTTGAGTTTCCTGTGCAGCTGTCCAGCTCAGTAGCAGTCCTGCCCTCCGGTATATTGACTACTCCTCCCAATATCTCCTTGTCCACAGTCTTTGTTTCTCACCTGTCATTCAGGCTGTTAATGAAGATGGGAAACAGTCTTGCCCCCAGTACCATCAGCTGTGGGACATCACTAGTAACCACCTGCCAGTTGGATTTCATACAGGGAAGGAAGACCTGTTGTCCAGCCAGTTTTCTGCCCAGCATGTCATCTACCTATCTGGTCAAAATCTCAGTAAGGGTGCCATATGGAGTCAGAAATGGGTAAACTGACATGTTTGTTATTTCAAGCAATGTAGAGTAAACTCCTTAATTCCTAATTTAGAAGTGGATGAACACAATTTAAATGTATTTAACCTCAGCGACATCATTGCAGATCCGTAAGTTATTTAAGACAAGTTTCATTAAATTTTAAATCACAGTTTTAGTGTGATGGTGTATAGGCTTCAGGGTCAAACAATCTTATTGTGGAATCGAGGCCATAATGGTGTCGATAATTGTAACTAAATTTGCTCAAATACTGAAGTTTGCTTTATTTACCAGAGGGAATTGTAATAGTAGCTCAAAATGTTGCATTTTTAGTAAGGCATTTGCAGATTGTAAAAGGGAAATACTGTGGAATGTCAGAGAATATCCTGATTTAGAATAGACCCACAAGGATCATCAAATTCCAACTCCTGGCCCTACACAGCACCATCCCTAAGAGTTACACCATATGCCTGAGAGCATTGACCAAGCACTGCTTGAACTCTGTCAGGCTTGGAGCTGTGACCACTTCCCTGGGGAGCTGTTCCAGTGCCCAACCACCCTCTGGGTGAAGACTCTTTTCCTAACATTTAACTTTGTCTTTGAAATTGATTACATTCGAATCAGTGGAAATAAATGTAGTTTCTCTAATGTTCAACAGTGATGCCTATTATTGAACTAATCACATGTAGACTAGTAGATTCTGATCTGATACATAATTCAATTGTATAGCAATAACATGAATTTTACATTATTTGAGACACATGGAAAAAAAGGTTGTAAGAAATGTAATCAAAACCTTATGTAGAAAGGCATTTTTATTCTTGCCTTTAAAATAACTTACTTCAGATTCACCTCTGAATATCTTCTGCAAAAGTAGTTGCATATCAAATTGATGTAGAGTGTCTTTAACTTAATCTTCATTTATATTAATATATACACACACTACAACACTACACACACACATTATATATATGTGTGTATGTTTATATGTATTTAGGTAGGTTTTATTCCAGTCTTTTACCTGCCCCACAGAGGAGGAGAAGCTGTGGTGAGGAGTACCCATGCTTGTAGAAAATTAGTCCCTTCACGTAAAACAGACATTGTATTATGGCATACAATTGCAACAACTAGAAGAAAATCTTGTTGCTGTCAGCTTAATCTTGTTCTCATGGAAGCTAGAAGGAATTTTCCCATCAAGTTCCTAAGAAGCAGGATTCAACTCAGAGTAACAAAGCAGCATTATTAAGATAGAGTGAGTAGGCTGAATAGGTACTAATCATCATAACAATGCCAAGCAATGGTAAGGTCTACTTTAAATCAATTAATTAAGTAGGAGAGTAAAGTGAAAGTGCAAGTGGTTCTTACCATGTTAATAACATCTGGGTAAAATTCTTAGGCACTTGATGGTAAATTAAGAACTGAATTTCTGTTTTCAGTCATGGCATAGGTTTTAAAGGACTAATAGTTTATTATGAAAAACAGAGTTGGATGCCAATTAATTCACTTTGATCCTTTGAAAATATTGCATTTACCCTATTAAGTATATGTAATAGAAATAAATTCATGTTAAATGTATTATATAATACACTTCATTTTTTAATAGTGGGATTTATATTTTCACTTTTAAAATTACAGGTTCTCAGCTGATTGAGTTAGCATATTTAGGAAACTACAGTTCCCTAACGTAAGACATGGTAATTCACCATGAGGCAGTCAGGGACACAGCATCCTCCTGCTTCTAGATTCTATCCAGCCCATCATTAACACATCACATTGAATCAGCACTCCTTGACTTATCAGTCAAAATGAGCTGAGGGAGCAAAAAGATGACTGTGTCCTTTTACAGGCAAAGTTTTGTTAAACAGAACAAACTCAAATGAGTCACATGAGCAGCTGACCTGAGAGGTGAAAAACTCACACTTGGCCCAGTAGTGTTTATGAGGCTCGGAATGATAAATTTTCACACGTGCATACTGGAGGACTGCCCACAGCCTGAAAGTTGTTTTATTTTGTTAGAATCCAGCCACCATGAATCCTGTCTTAGTATTATTGCACCACTGTAAACTGTTACTTTACTGAAAACACTCCCTCCCCTTTCTTCCCTCCCGCAGAAAACAAACCAACCAGTTTTGGCAGTTCCTTCAAGCCTTACTGGAAAATTAGAATAGCAACACAGATAAGCTGTGTTCTTTGGACAGACGAAAGCAGTCTCCTTTGGAATATAATGATAGCAGATAGGTTGGCAAGCTGGCATATATAATTTCCCTATATTGGTATTAAATCTTTAGCAGCTAAAGGTGTTATCCTCTGCTGTACAATTCTGTACCACAATGTCTAAATCAAGCCCCAAAGAAAAGGCCATGTCTCCTTCTCTCTTGTGAGCCACTAACAATCTGAGATACCAAGTACATCTTAAGCAAAGCCTATGAGACAGGGCTTCTGAGGATGGATTTTTGTGCATTATCCACTCTTGTTAAATCCATTCTTCTGCCTTGGGATTGAATATGTATATGCCTTACACTGAAGAGCTCAGCCTCTTCCTAGGGAGACTGAAATTCATCTTGTTCAGTTGTAGCCCTGTTCAAGCATCTTTCATTCACTAGGACTTTTCTGATAAGCTGTGCTCAGCTTACAGAAACTTCAAAGCTGAGGCAAAGTTATTAAAAAGAGAAAAAGAAAAGAACTGCACCTCTAGTTCAATCTTCAAACAACACAAAAATCGATTAAGAGTCAGAGATTAGCTTCATTGTAACCCTTCCCACATTCTTATGAAAATTAAATGTTGTCTCTTTCCTTCCCCACTTTATTCTAAAATCTGCTTAAAAATTACGAGATCACAAACTGTTAGTCTGGCAATATTAGTAAGAAGCTGCAATTTGGAGCCCTGTGGCTAGACATTAGTTGTAGAGTTGCCACCAAAGAAAACAAAGTAAGAGAATGAAATTATTTACAAAGAAAACACTAAAAAAAATCACATCTTGAAGCTGGAAGAGTTCATTTGCTTGAGTCATTCCTGAGGAGAAAAACACTTAAGTCTTAGCTGGCTTCTTGAGTTGGGCATTGACCTGTCTTGCCTTGGTTTCTGAAACTGTGAATGAATAATCACGTGGCTTTGTCGTGATCAGGGACAATTAGTGTGCAGCAATTGTCTAGACATCACCCGCTAGAAGGAATTCTAAAAAGCACACCATTATTACAGAATTGATGGAAGTACTTTCAGAAACAGTGGTACAAATTTGAAAGTTAGGGTGGCATGAGCTTTTTAACTGCTCCTGGGGCACAGGGTAGATTAGATTACAGCGGGAACCCAGAGGAAAGTGTCCTAGGTGAGCTGTTACACTTACTTTCCTGGAAAGGGATGTGCTTTTAAGTATTGGCCCATCAGTGTGTGCTTAACTCTTGCAGGATAGGTAAGTCAGAGCAGGCACTTGGCCATCTGGCCATGGCAGCAGCTGACCCAGGAGCCGGAATTGCCAAGTCACCTGAAGGCTGTGAACAATAAGAAAAGAATATTCCCTGGATTATGAAGAGGAGTGGAGGAGAGTAAGATGTCTCAGCTTTCTGCTTTGTCTGATTCTGAAAGAAAGGGAGCAGACAACAGTGAGTAAGAAAAGAAGGATGGTGGTCAAACATACTCAAATAATTGTGCAATTAGAAAATGTAAGGAGAGCATTCAGAGACCTGGATCTGATGACTCAAATTATGAATTCAAATTATGAATTTGCCAATTTTCGTCTAGTTTTTTTTCTTGGACCTCTTTTTCTCATTTTCTTCCAAACACCACGAAGTTAAGCAGTTCATTCTTTTTGCAAGATCATACTACCTTATCTTTCAGCAAGTATTGCCCTCATTCCCAAGCTAAAAGGGTGCTTCATCTAAGGAGTATATTTACAGGGCCCTAAACCACAGAGACCTCAAGCAAAGGTCTCAGGTCATTATGATCCAGAAGAAGATGCAGAGTATTATCAAAAGCAGCTGTTATATTTTGACTGCAGGAGTTTTGAAAGTGAGGTCTGTGTGCAGGTTCTTGCCAGCCATCATTCTGAGCCCACTAAACCAATACCTTTGCAGAATCAGCTGAACTTCAGCAGTTATTCTAGGGGGAAACCAACTAATGCTGAATCAATTGATAGCCCTGTCAGTAAAAAGCACTATGAGCCAATCCGTCAAGTTAGAGCTCCACCTCTTACTCCTTCAAAATACAATATACACAACCTCAGTCAATTGGTAGTCCTGTCCTGTCTCTCCCAACATATCAGAAGTCTCCACTTTCTGAAGTTAACTCTGTGCCTGACCCTCCTCCACCTCAGAATAAGCCAGCAATTTCCAGATCCTCTAGAGAGGACACAGTGCAGTTCACTTTTTATCCTCAGAAAAGCTTCCCTGACAAAGGCCCTGTTAAAGGAACTAACAGATTCAGAAAACACTCACTCCTTCTTACAACTGCTTTACAATAAAACCTTACCTAGTGCTGCAAGCCCTTTCAGTGCAAGTTTGGAAGTCCTAAACTCAAACACAATCTCTTGACAAATGAAGCTCAACATAAATCACAGTTGCCGTGAAAATCTTCCAGTTCTTGCCAACCATTTTCAAAAGCACACAGCTCATTGCAGCTTCCCAAGTTTGACAGTGGGATGGATACAATACCTTCAGTGTTAGGGTTCAGCAAGCCTGAATATCAATCAAATAATGTTAATGCTGTTGCTAAAGCCATTCCTATAAACCCTGCTTTTTCTGCCTTCTCGTGGTGATGTGCAGCCTCCTCTGCCATGTATGTCAGTCATGAAGACAATGAGCAAGAATGGTGCGACTGTGGTACAGTACGATAAAGAAGACAGCATTGTGCCTTGTTTGCAGGTTGAAGAGGTATAATTAGAGTAGTTGAATATATAGTTGCAGCTGAGATAGCAGTCAGTTTGGTCTGTCTTCTTAGCTACACTTGTTGCTTTCATTTGAACTCATTTTGGTTGGTCCATGTCTTTCCTGAAGTCCACCATTCAGACTAGTGGTATTTCTCCATAAGCTCTGCACAGAGGAAAGCATTATCTGTATGTTCTGCCAGGAATAGTTGTTAATAGACTCCTGAATAGCTGTCTTTGTCACAGCAACCGTCTTGTAACATATGCCTATCTTGTGATCTTCTCCGGCTTCCTGATCTTTTCTTGAGAATTGCTACTAAGTAAGTTGTTCTTCATTCTGTATTTCTGCAGATAATCATCTCCTGTCTCTGTATAATAATGTTATCCATTTGACTTTCATGAATTCCATCTTCCAAAATCAAGATAATGGAAGTCTAAACCAGTCCTCAAACATTTTTCAGCCTCTGTCCTTGTCTCTGTCACCATCCGTACAACTGAATGTGACACAGGATGGATATGGAGATTGTCTACAGAACTTAATTCATACTTAATTCATTTTCTACAGAATTCTTTTGATAAATGCATAAATTTCAATGATGAACCATTAGTACCTGTTCTGAGTAGCACCATCCAAACATTTTTTCATCTGGTTTGCACCAGTTCCATCTTCATTTCCATTCCTTTCTGTCAATAAATAGAGATTTTCTCCTCTGTATTAGGTAATCTTTTGTCTTGCATACTCTTGCTGCCTTCACGTCCCAGAATATATTCATATCAAAAAAGAATTCAGTCCATTGTGGTTTTTATATAATTAAAATTCTGGTTAAAATGTGTGCTGTAAGAAGAGGCTAAACACATGTGCACACATGAACAGACACATTCATCATATTTAAATGTTTTGTCCATTATGCATAATAGTCTTTTTGACAGGGGAGCAGCAAAGGGACTGTATGTGCCATCTAGTGTATTATGTCAACTGTATGAGATATAATACATGCATTTTTAACAGTTCTCTATTTATCAGCAGTTATCTTCTTACGGTTTTGCATTGCATTAGTTCTGCATTTGTTTTGGGCAGGGAGGTTAGACAAGACAAACTCCAGATGTTTTTTCCAGCCTCAGTTATTCTGATTCTACATGTAATTATGAAATTTACTTTCTGTTAATAAAAACATCTTTTCATGTGTATCTGTGTAAAGTCAAATACTTCTGTATATTATAAGGACAGCATTATCAGACTCAGTCTCTGAAAGGAAAAATAATTCCAGGACAAAGAGAACTTGAACATGAATGACAGATTTATCTACTTTAATTTGCTTTCAGAAGAGGATTTCGTAGCTCAAAAGTGGGCCAGGTTTCAAGATACTCTTCAGGATATTTACTTTTCATGTTTGAGATGAATATGTACTAAGGATACATTTCAGACATTTTCAAAGATAAGAATATGCGTGTCGATAAATCTGGAAGCTAAGAGCTATCCAATAGAATATCTCATAATTGGTAAGAGAGTGCTTTATATTAATGATCTTTAAAGAATCTTTTCAGTATGGTTTGTCTGCTATAAATTTCATACAACATGACTGCAAATGTGTTTTGTATTGCTGTTCATATTTAATAAGGAGCTCATGTTTAAATGAACGCATGGCTGCACAATATTGTTGTTAACCGTGTCTCACTCAAAAGCTGATATGCCAATACTCGTGTTGTCCTTCCCTCATGTTTTTTCACAAAAGTTTCATTTATCTGAGTGGATTTTTTTTTAGGAGCAGTGCTATGATATTTAAGATCCATTTAGTTTAGTGGTGCCATTTAAATAGAGTATGTAACATAATTGTTAAAGGGAAGACCACTGCCACTTGCTAGTGCATTGTATCATATCCATTACTATACCTCATTTGCTTTACCCTGGATTTGATTCATAGGCAGGAATTTTAATTGGGTGTTTCTGCTAAATCAAGCTGGCAACCAGCTTGAGCTGCAGGAAAAGCAGGGCTAATAGGAGTAAAATCTTTAATTTTGTTGCACAGTGAAGACTGTTTGCTTGAGACAGTGATAAATGAAACCTTACCTCATTGCCCCTGCTCAGCTTTATGAGAGCAAGATCATGCTAAAAAACTGTGGTTTCTTTTTTGACAATTTCTTGTGGCACTTTATTTTCTACTTCTACCAGCTTATTTGGTCTCAGGTTTTGTTACAGGCTCAGAATGTGTATTTGTTCTGTTGGGGTCAAGGATTAGAATTTGAGATTGGGGTAGATGGTTGGGGAGAGGTAGAGTCTAGGAGTCAGGCTTAGGGTCAGAGTTAGTGTATAAAGGCTTAACAAGCATGGTCTGGCACCCAAAGGCCACTTACAGCCACAAAATCAACCCTTCCTTGCCAGCCCAGCTCTCTCATGTCCTTCGTGTGAGCTTCACTTGCCAGCCTCCAGGTCCTGCCTCTTCAAGTGCTGGGGCATGAGGAACCCCCAGAGGTCCAGCTGAAGCATTCTGTCCACCTGGACCTCTGGCCACATCCCATCTCCCAGGCACAGCCACCTGAGAGCTGGGGACAGAAGAGGGGCTGAATGTTCAGGGTCAAGAAGTAGGGCTTAGGCTTTGACAATATGCATAGGGCTAGGGTTAGGGCATTGAGCTTGCCTTTTGGGGAGAGGGATTAGGCTTTGGAGAAGGGCTTTGGGTCAGAGTTTGGAGTTCTGTGAAGAGTTTTTGGTAAGCAGTCGGGGTATATGTTGGGGGTGGGAGTCACAGTGAGGGCTAGGGTTAGGGTTAGGGACAGCAGGTTAGGGCTGCCCTCAGAACAAGGATTTAGGGTGGGGATAAGATAAAGGGTTTTGAGTTTGGTCTTTGGCTTTGCGATAGAGCTTGGAGTTAAGAATTAAAGAAGGGTGCTGGGGTAAGGTTTAGCTGTCAGGGCTTAGTGTTAGTGGCCAGAGGTGGGTAAAGGCTTAAACAGTGTGGCCTCACATTTGCCGTACTCGCTGCATTGCCATCACTTCCCTTGTCAAGACAAATCTAAAAAAAATCCATGAGTGGGTAGCATGCCCCAGCAGCAAAGTGGGCCAAGACCTCCTGGGCTGTTAGGATTGTTAAGAGCAGGTCAGTGGAGGAGATCCTTCCATCACTCAGCACTGGTGAGGCCACACATGGAGCAGCAGGTCCAGTTCTGGGGCTCACCAGTACAGGAGAGACACAGACACATTGGAGAAAGTTCAGTAAAGGGCCCCAAGAATAATTATGGGCCTGGAGCATCTCTCCTGTGAGGAGAGACTGAGGGAGCAGGGGCTGTTCAGCCTAGAGAAGAGGAGGCTCAGTGAGATCTTATTCATGTGTTTAAATGCCTGATGAGAGGCTGTAAAGAGGATAGAGCCAGACTCTTCTTGGTGATGCCCATTGTCAGGACAAGAGTTCATGAGCACAAACCGAAATACAGGAAATTCCATCTGAGTATAAGAGAACACTGAGCTGAACTTACTTTGAGCAGAGGGGTTGAACTAGATGATCTCTTGAGAATCCTGGCAACCTCGCTGTTCTATGATTTCTAAGGAAATTATTTGCATAAACTTCTAGTTAATTTTTGCTAGAAGTACCAAGGTCCATGATCAAGCATGGCTATGCTAGGGACCTCATTCATTCATGGTTGCATTTCAGTTTTACACACTTAGCCCTTTGGGGAGTACAAGCAGAGATGGGCTAATCTTTCTAACATAGGGAGCTTAGTGTTTTAATTAATCAGTGAGAGACCCTGATAGTTTATGGCTGTTCTTGCACTTTATTCAAGGTACAGGCTGTAACCTTTTCTTCTGAGAAGTCCTCTGCAATCTTAAGAAAGATAAAAATGCTCCTAGTCCAAATTTACAGATTTTGCAGCATAAGCTGTGTGTACCAAAAGAATGTGCAATGGTGGTGTTCAGAGTTCACCTGCTGTTTGGTGGATCTAATGTGCAACATGAGAAAAATAGTCCTGTTACTTACTCCTCTCAGGAGAAAAGTTGCAGGATCTCTTAGACTGTGTGCTACTCAGGGTACTCTTAAAGTGATATGTTTCATACATTATTTGGATTTCACAACTAAGGATTATTTTAGCAAATCATCAGTGCTAATTTTAATTAGGGGAAAATGCTTCTATTAGCATGAGGCTATGCAAAGTCATATATTTGTGTATAAAGTTTTTCAAGGTAACACTGACAGCAAAGGTTGTTTTCACAAAGGGAACATGACATTCTGCAGATTTATAATTTTCAGAGGAGCAGTCAATCAAGAAATGTTTTACCTTTGGTAATATTGTCCTCTGAATCTCCTGTGGTTAGGTCATCTTCTGACCTCTTACCTGTTTTGTTTAGCTGAGAGCATTTATTTTTCAGCCGTGTTTTTCTGTTGTTGTTATGTCAGTTCCAGCACTCCAAGCCTGATCTCCCATCCCTCCCCTGCAACGCAGAGTGTAGTTTATATTCTGCCACACCTCAGGGAAGTAGCAAGGCTGCTGAGTGCATGTAAAATTTTCACTCTGACTCCTTCCTAGTCTTTCAGAGCACTCTGATCATTTACAATAAGACACTGGAGCACAGGAGCCAGCTGCTCCCTGTCAGATTTGTCTTTTTCACGAATCTGGAGAGGGAAGAATACTTCTGGAATATTTGCCCAATTCTCAGCCTCTCCGTGGAAGTAGCAGAGGTCAGCCAATGTTGCAGAGGTCTGAGAGAGGTGAATTTGAAGAATCTAAGAGGTTATGGGCTTTGCCTTAAGCAGATCTCCTCTATCCAGCCTATCTCCAGGAAGGAGATGAAGTCCAGCATAACAGGTTTAACATATGTACGTACTCTGACTCTTGCCATGTGGGCATTTGCATCCTATGGAGGTAAGAGAATGGAACTGAGTGAGAGCACAGCCTTGGCAATGTTCCTGCCACATGTTACTGAGTTGTAGGTAAGCAGCTGTGACTCAGGTTAAGAAAAACAACAGTTTAATGACAATGAGCAACCTCAAATGAATGTCTGGAGGCAAAGTTCCTTTGAGGGCCACTAGAGAGATGACTTGATCAGCTGCTAGCCTGAAGGTGACCCCTGGAACTGCTACTTTGAAAGGATCAGCAGTAGCACAGCCCAAAACTAAGTCACGTTGTGAACCCTTTGACTCTCACCTGCTGAGGAAGAACAAACAGAACTGTGCTCCAGTAGATCCATACTGTGATGGAGCAGTTGGGAATTTCTTTAAACACAACTAATATTGAGCTGTATCCCTTAGAAGAGCTGAGAAATTTTTTAATGAGAAATGTAAGAACTAGTTGTGTTGTAGTCAAAACAAAAATTGATATAATACTCATTTTTTAAAGGTTACTGGATGCATTATTGCCGTTCCTATGAAAACACAGAACTTACTTTCACTGTGCATCATATCCTTGCTAGCATACTTATTGTATTCAGGTCTCATATTGTAGTAGTTTCAGGTGAATTAAAATACAGAACTACAATATAATTTGCTCTTTTCCAGTGGCTGCGTTTCTAAGAAGACAAAACACTCTCTAGGGAACAGAAATTTAACTGGGTCAGAACATTAGTATTATCTGCAAAATTAATTGACCTCTAAAAAGTACCTGTAAAACCAACTACATGTCCACCTTCTACATGACTAATGTGAGAGACCCTGTATTTAATAAATGTACCTATAGCTTCATTACTGTTGCAGACCTTTGTATGGTCTGGTTTAGTTAAACTGATACATTAGTAGTTCAACAAATGAACACTGTTTTCATCAGGTATTTGCTAACAATTCCAAATTGCAGGGGAAAAAAACCAAATAGTGTATTATATTCTTAGCCATTCATGGATTAATTGTCTTTAAAGTTTTAAAAAATAATTTTTAAACACCTATCACTTTTTCTGTTGCTATTCTTTTACTTGTTCTTTTCTCTTATGTCCTTCTCCCAAACACTGAAATCTGTAAAATTAGTGTATGGTCTCACTGAGCCATAGAAGCTAACCAGGATTTTGTTGCTGAAATATAAATGATTTTATTTTATTGTGAACAATAAAGCAATGTGAAATGCTGATACATATCCTCAGTATTGTTTTGCCATGATGCACAGATTAATTATCTTAACTATTCCATGTAATTTTCATGGTAGTAGCTTAAGAAATATTTGAAGATTGAAGTAATTACATAAGAGATGAACATTGCAATATGACTTGAAGTGGTTTTGATGTCTGTTGAAAGTGTTGTTTTCAAAAGACGCTACCACTTTGCCAAGATTTGTATTTATTGAGCTAATGCATTTACATTTATGCTTTTTATATAACCTTTATTTAGCAGAGAAGATCATGAGGATCCATTTGGATTTTATTTCTCTTAATGTTTTAGTGTACACCTCTGTTAAATACAAGAATCTTCACATTTTCACCATGGTGTTGTCCTAACTGCATATGAAAGCATGCAAAAACAATTGGTTTTTCAGACCATACCATGGGGACAAATTTCTTCATGATTTTCAGGCAACACTATTGCACAAGTAAAGAAGCAGAAAAAGAGTAGCAAATAAATTGCAATTCCTTCATAGATAGTTAAAACAGGATAATGTCTAGTTGCAGGTCTCTCTGGCTACTCCTGTCAGAATCTTGTTCTGTTTTGGACACAAAATAAGAATCAAAGTGGAGAAGAAAAGATACTTTTTTATGAATCCGATTTCATACCTTTTAACATTAGTAGACAGGCTCATTAATTTCAGTGGGTGTTGCATCAGGGCATAGATGTGGAAGCCCAAACTTACTTTTCCAAAAATAGATTACATTTTTATTTCTTCATTATTCCCTAATTTAAAGTCCCTTGAATCAGACTATTAACAAAATATTATCCTATCTCACAAAATAATGCAGATAAAACTAAAATTCTACTCAACACTCACATAGCACTTTTCCTCTTCAAAGCATTTTAGCAGCACTGATTAATCATAACATTAATTAAATGACTATATTTTTTTAAAAATTCAGCCTTCCAAAAGCTCTGTTCTCTGCAGGGAGCAGGGAAGAGCATAGCAAGGAACTAAAACCATCTCCAGTAATCAGAAAACTTAGCCTGCAGCAATTAAACTGAGGAATCACTTCCCTTGCAGAATCTTTTTTACCTTGGGCTAGTGGAAAGATGAAAGGAAAGATGACAGTGCAGTCTAAACAAGAAATAAATCTGTTGGTGTGTAAAGGAGCTGGTTAATTGGATATATTTGCACCACCTGAATCAATAGGTAGACTAACAACTCATTTCCATGTGTTTTCTAGTTTGTATACCTGGCAGGAAATGCAATCAAAACTAATTAGAAAGGAAATTAATTGACTTATTGCATGCATGGACTCCATCCATTCTGGATATAAAACCCAAACATGCGAGAATAAATTCCTTGGATCCAACAATAATTAAGCCTGAGGATGTCATTTTTGTTCTCAGACAACCTTCCAGAGCTAAGACTGCAAGGGAGACCAAAGCCACCACCCAAATCCTTTTTTTTTGGCCAAGAGTGGAAACAGCAGAAGAGTAGTAATACATCTGATAGCTTGCCTTAAAAAATGCTGCTTTCTTCACTGCTGAGGGTGACAAACAGAATCTTATTAGTGGAGATTTTTCTCCTTCTGTGGACCCAGCAGTTCTTTGGCATACCAGGTCAGCAGATAATTAGGCAGGTCAAGCTGAACTTGGACTGACTCTTTTATAGTCTCAGCATGGGTGAGACACTCAACAAATTAACACTTGCACCTCTTCCCAAATTCATCTTCATAAACCAGGTTGCAAGTCAGAGAGCACACCCTTGAGTTGGACTGCCTGTGTTTTGGTAGTTGCTTTGCTTCTCCAGCATGAGAGAGGGAGGATTGCTTGACTGATACATGGATGAATATTCAAAATAGAAGCCATCCACTATGCAGGGTGAGAGGTGCTGTTAAGAAACGGAAAATCCATTTGGCCATGGTACATATAAATCCGTTTCTGCACTAGTTTTCTGACTGTTTTGCTACAAACATAAACTACCCTGAAGGAGAGCTAGTTTCTCCAGAAATCCACATGGCAGGCAGCGTGCATACCAAGAAAGCTGCCAAAAAGACAGCAGCAAAGATGGAAGAGGCAGAGATGTTCAGCAGGGTCTCAATACAGTGCTCTAGTTTTGGCATTTCATTCATTCATGGCATTCATTTGGCTCCATCAGAGCCAACTGAAGTGGTTTTGCATGCAAAGTGCAGACATGGATCTAGCCTTTAAAGCACGTGTTGAAACATGAATTAGCAGGTTATGGTCAGCCAAAGAGCCCTGAAAGTTATTTAGTCTCTAGTTGTCACAATAATTGCTAGTATAAAGTCTGAATATCTATAGTCTTGCGGTGTGAGAGGCGAGCAGAATATGAAGGAGTTCCACTGAGAGAGGAGTAAAGTCAGTATTAGAAGTAACAGCAGATTAAATAGCTGCCTGTGGAATTGAGATATACATGAGAGGCAACGAGAGTAGTACAAGAGCAATAGCTTTTAAACACACTGGTGTTTTTGAGTCTAAAATCTGTGCTTGGAAACTAGCAAGTCCTTTAGTCCAGAACATTAAAAAGCGTGACTCTCTGTGGGGTGGGGCTGGGAATGCAGACTTGTGACAAAAGCAGCTTCTAGCTAAGCATCAAAGTGTAGGTATTTAAACCAAAATGAGGAGAGAATGGAAAAGCCTTGGCGAACAAGGCAGATGCAGAGATTTACAAGTGGCAAAGGACAATGAAAACTTCACAGTTAAGACCCAAAGGTTTGAGGGGATGCAGCTCAAGGAAGAAAAATTATTAGTCACATAATAGAGGGGGAAAAGGGTAGTGCTGAGAAGATGAGTTGAAAACAAGAAAAATAATCAGCCAGAAGGAGGCAGGAAACATATTAAATGGAAAAGTTATGTTTCTGGGATTAGAGAAGGTGAAGGAGGAGGGTTACTGGATTAAAATGCTGCTACAGGAAAGAAAATCTATTAAGGATCTGAGAAAGCATATTGCTGAAAAGTGGTGATTGCATTGCACCCAGTTGTGATTTCCCATGGCATGTTCAGGTTCAAAATACCAAAATGCTTCTCTTTTGTCTTTGTGCAGTGCTAATAGCTTCTGTACATGCTGCTCTTTCATCCTTGTTATGGCTGTGCCCTTTGTCATTCCTTGTTCTCCTCATACCTTTCTTTTGCAAAATATAGAACCAACATCTTTAATCCTTTTCAAAAGATAAAAGCTTCTATACTGGTTACCCTTTTAGATATTTGATTCTTTTACAAGCAAATCTCAGTTGACATTGCCACACAGTTATTGGTGTTTTACGTGCTTTCATCACTCTGTAGAAGTTTGAGGGTTTCTTCCCTAAAACTGTAAAAGATGACTATTCCTGCTCCCTGTAGGGAGCTACACCACTCATGGCTGAATTTATTCTTGATAAAAAAGATTTTTAAAAAAGAAAACCAATGACTGACACATCACATATAATGCATCAGGGAAGATACTGTTCCTCTTTGTCGTGGTCCATAACAAATACCAATCTTATCTCTTGAAATCTTGCTGCCTGTCATCAGAGGTGGTGAAAAACTGAAAGTGTGTATCATTTATCTGAAGTGAAGAGGGAGTCTGAGACCTCCACCTGATTCTTTGTTCTGTCTCAGCAGCCATCAGCAAAGTGCACCTGGATCCTTAGGGGCACAGGAGGGCATGTGTGTGTAATGGTTTTTATTCTTTCTTTATTCTCAAAAAGTAATTTATCTCCACAGAGTCTTTAAATTTAAATTCAAAAAAGCCTTCAAGGAAATGAAATCTGGTATTGTTCTCTAGCTCAAAGTACTCATTATCCCAACTTAATCGGCAAGCTATGCTTAATGCGAAGCAACTAAAACAGTGGCTTCCAGCCCATGAGGTTTGAACTGCTTAGTAAAACCAGTTTAAGTTAACTCATCACTCTTTCCCTTATAAAAGACTGAGCTAAGGTGATAGGTTTTTTTGATAGGGCTAATTGCAGTATTGTAGTCAATTACCATTATGTAGTGAAATATATATTTATTTTCAAGTGCCAGAGATTACAAACGTTTGTGCATGTCCCTAACATAAGAAGTAAAAGGACCTGAGTACCTAAAAAACATTTTGAGAATGATATCTAGGTGCCTAGAGATAAGCATTAAACATTAAGGACCAAAGGGTATCCAATTTTGTTTACATCTGCTTTTCCAGAAGCCTGTATGTCTTCCATAGGTCTACTAACTCTGTGCAAGTAGCTCAAGTATCCAAAGGAATTTGAAACCACATTACCCCCATCTGTTTGGATACAGAGATCCCCCCCCATATTTACCTGAAAATGGATCAATCTTTTTTTTTTTACACCTACATCCCAAACTGATCCGGAATCCTGTGTTCTCTGACAGTTGCTAGAAGTGGTGAGGCTCATGCTATTTGGGGCATGCTTTTCAGTCCTACTGCTCCAGGGGTTTTTCCAATCTCTTCTTCCTGTAACAATTCATGCACGGTGATTTTAGGAATAAGAAACAGATGTGTTGCAATGAGCAGCATCACAGACCGTGAGCTACCACAGGCCAGGCTGTGGGGTTTGACAGCAGGCACTGCTTTGGAGTGTCATTAACCTGCTCTGTCTACTGCTGAAGTCATGTCAAATGAGGGTCCCCAATAGAAGGAAGAGAGCATTGCTGTATGCAAACTGTGAGACTTGCAGTCCTTCTCATGCAATATACCCTGCAGTCAGCACTGCCAGAGACTTAATCTTACAGAGTAGAGTGGAGAGCAAAGTCACTCACCCTGTGGTTGCAGTGGAAAGTCTGTCGGCAGGCAGTCATGTCATTCAGCGGTGAGCAAGAGGGCATTAAACTTTGTGCTGGCTGATGACCCTTATTTCAGGTTGTGCTGCTCTGTCTTCTTTTATACACCTTCTTTTAAAAGGGGTCCTCTTTCATAAACCAACATTGCCTCATACAGTAGATTTTTTCTCATTCTTGACTCACCCCAAAGTCTGAGGAGTAATCATCTACTCAGTGGGTCAAGTGTCTCTCAACCTGAGTACTGCAGCCTTTTTTGCTTTCAAAGATGTAGGTTTATCTCCTTCCATCTGCTGCCGTTACTCCTGGCCTAACGATGTGGCATGACCCTGTTTCATGTTCTTGGGCTTGCTTCCTCCTCTGCCCCACAAAAAAACACAACCATTTGGCTCTATGACCCAGCATGACTGCATTTCTTACCTCTTTGCCTATTTTACCTTTAAAATTCAGAGTAGTTTTCTCCCTTGAGTGTTTCATTAGTGAAGGAAAATCACCTTATGGAAACTAACAGATCTTTACCCTCTGACAAGACATGAGGTTGACTGCTGCTCTGATGCCTACAATATAACTTGTGTTGTCTAGGCAGTCCAAGTCCAGAGTTAGCTACATATTGCAATAAGCATAATCATTCCTTTTTCATGGGCTCTTACACCCCCTCTTTCACCTCAGTATGTGCTAGAAAATTTCCAGTGCTCAGAGAGGGTGCAGGGCTCCTCTGGAACAGTGAGAACTGTACCCTGAGGTGCACTTCCAGGTGCTACACTAGTGCCAGTAGTGGTAACCTATTACACTATAAAGCAATGGTATCTGACCATGGTGAAAACATGGTGCAGGAATGAACTATCAAATGTAGAGTGGTGTTTCTGCCACTGCCATCATTGGATGAATAAACTTTAATTTATTTGGCTATCAGTTGAATACACTGACTTGTGACCAAAATCTGTTCCAGATGAATTGAGCAGACAGTTTTGGCACATTTATTAAGTAATGATTGAAAGTAAAAATAAAAGCTCTTCCAGTGATATTCTTTCCATAAATGCTGTGAAATACTGAAGTTGAGTGGTATTAAAAATGCAGGAGTGGTGAAAGTACCCAAAACCACATATGTCCAAGTGGAGTGCACATGTAAGCACAAAGAGAAGAAAATTCACATATATTCTGACATACAAGCACCAGTAGTTCTGGAATAGAATGTCTTCGTCTTTACAACAAAGTATGGCATCTTTTTGCCTTGTTTATATTAACTAGCTACACTATGTGAGTCAATGGATATCTTTGGAGGAGCGGAATGGTGAACAATTACTTTTATAAAGATCTATCTCTAGGACAGGGTTCTTACTTTGAATTAATATCTGTTTGGGGTTTCTTGTTTCTTCAATAGGTCAATTTTCATAATCTTGTACTCTCAAACTAGGAACCATGTCACAACTATTTAATAAATTTGCCAATGTGTCAAAGGCATTGTTCAGTGATGAGTGAAAATGGAAGTGGATTCAGTGATGTTACAACAGCAGTGAATTTGTCTCAAGGCAATAGCAGGGAAATACTTCCAGAAGTAGAACCTTATCTGTGATGATTTTGCTCTGATTTAATCTACCAGAAGAATAGTTTCCGCTGCTGTTTGGCTCTGGAGGCAGAATCTCTCTTAGGACAGATATTTGATCCTGTGAAGTGAGAAGTTTCCTGAATTAAGTAACAGAGGCAGGTATTAAGGTGCTGAGACTTTTGTCATGCAAAGGAAAATACATTAAATCTGCATTGTTGAAATAATAAGCAAATGCTATCATCTTAGAGTCAAAGACTTAGTGCATGGTGTTAGATGAATCACCTTCTTAATATGAAAATGATGGAAGTCTTATCTTAGAAAAATAAATATTAAATTTATAGTATCAGGAAAAATTGTCATCCAAGCACCCACAAGACAATTTAATGTCTTTATTCCTTCCTTTAAGAGTGAAATTTAACAAATAAGTGCAACTTCTTTTTTCCTCGTCAAGCTGTTGGCTATGTTTAATCATATTATGAAAATCCTCTTTAAAAGCTTCAAATCAGTTTTGGGTATTACAATGTGTAATGTTCAAATACTAAAAATAAAAAATCAATTTGCTTGTAGATTAAAGTAGTTCTGTATGGACCCTAATGAAAATTAACAAGGCTATTTATTTTTAATATAATCCTCACACACATCCACCTCTCTTCCCAGCACCCTCATCAGTTCTCACTTCTTCCATTCAGGGAGGCTTCTTGTGCTACTGGCTGAATTGCCCAGCTCTCCTTCTAGTTGTGCTAGTTAATAGTAGTGCTAGATAACCCTTTGCTGACATTCCAGCACTGGTTTCCATTATACATTTCAGTCTGCTTTCAGAAGAGTCTCTTAGCATGGAAAAAAAAGTAATTCTAAATGCAAATGCTCTGCAGAGTGTAACATACACCAGTGCAGAAATCAGGGATCGTGGGAGTTGTCAGTTGTGTTGGGCTGATGCAAGAGTACCTGTGGCACTACTTCACACTCACAGCACTGTGGAGCAAGGTTTCCTCTGTAGCTCGTGCTAGAAACATGACTCTTCTCTTCTTCATGTCTATAGTAAAGCAGTAGGAACTGAGTTAAGAGAAATTAACCAGTAACTTTTGTTTTTTTCTGTGAATGTAGTACAGTGATTTATTAACTAACTGTATGTATAGTTTTAGAAAAACTTTTTGCGGTATAAAGAATAGTCCTTAACTTTCAACTTCCGTGACTTAACACTATATTAAAGCAAATTTCTTGCTTTTTCAATGCATTTTCACGTGGCTAACGAAGTGTTCCAAGTACTCAAACCACAGAAAATGTGCTAACACTTGTTAACAGGTTTTAAGAGCATGTAAACAGTGGCTTAGATCAACTCTGTAGCCCAGCCACTCCCTTCTTTCAGCTGGCATGCTGCCTTTGTTTGGTGAACCCCTGGAAGGACATTTTGCCTGTCAGAATTGCAGTCAGCTGCTTTACCAACATGGGTGAGCAGCTTTGTTGGAAGTGGCAGTTCTGTCTTTCTCTGCCTGCTGGGGACAGGGCAGGAGAGGGAAGCCTGTCTCCCCCACAGGCAGCTCCTGGCAGGACTAGGGGCCTGGCATTGACAATGATAGAGGTGTCTCCAGACTGGACACCAGCTTGCACAGCTGCTGCAAATGAAACAGAGTGACTAGATTTTAGGTCTTCAAAAGGTGTACTGTGAGTCTTCTGGTACTTCCTTTCCAAAGGCTTAATTTGATGCAGTTCTTAGGAGGGGGAAAAAAAGGCAGTGACAAAATGAAACCAAACCCACTCAGAATATACTTTCGTTTAAATATGCATCTGATTAAGAATTGAATAGTAATATTGGGCTGGAATTACTACAACTACTCAGAATAAGGAATGCTGTGCTGTCCCACTGTTACACATTATCTGTAAAAAGCCTGTTTTTTTGTTTTGAAATATCTAGATCTGATTTGATCTTCTCATGCCACACTGAAGGGTGTGCATGGCAGAAATGTTAGAACTGCTGAGCATTGGCATGTCTGGAATGCTTATACCATGCTTGATTGTTTGTTTTAGTTTTCCTACTGAGCTTTCCCTGATAGCTTCAAAGCCTTTATTTATTGTAAGAAGCATCTCATGTGTCTAGGCATGTGTACTGGTGTGAATACTATTGCTTGGAATACTAGACCAGTTCCAGGAAAGAAATCTTCTTGGGACAGTCAATCCAGATTTCCTTACACCCAGTGCTCCAGGATGCAGCCTTTGACTGCTAATGGAATGATTATCGTGGACTGATTCCACCAGAATACTGAGGTGCTAAGATGATTTGTTGCAGTTTAAATGAGGTACAAAATGAAAAAGAAACATTGGTCTGTTCCTGGATGTGTGCACAGAGTAAAGCAGAATGGCTCACTGGATCTATCTACTTGTACCTACTCCCCACCAGTGGCAGACACTGCACTACAAGACTAAAAGCTACATCAAATCAGAGTTTATTTTATTTCTTGAAATACCAGCTTAATTTGATATGTGTTGCAAACTGAAGTAATCACTGTAAGTGATATACAACTGTTAATGTGTTCATGTTACACAGAACAAACAGATGTAGATGAAAATAGCATTTCAGACTGTTCTGGAACAGTGTGTCTTGAATGTGTAAAGGAAAAGAAGATTTTCAGTGTGCTCAAACAAATCATTTCTGAAAGAGAAAGTGATGCTAACAACTGCGCTACATCTGATATTAATAATATCACTTAAAATTGTAATACTGCAAGTAAATTAAATAATAAGTTCAAAGAAATAAAAATGTTTGAGGACAGGATTTGTATTTGTACTGCAGCACACCGGTAAGATTCAAATCCTACTGTACACATTTTGTGGGCAGTCTAATGCTTTTTATGATCAGGAGTGTTTTTACGTGATGTAGAGTGAGTATTTTGTAACACCTCACATTACCACAAAATCTTTAACATAATCTTTAACAGTTCAGTACAGAGATTTTAGTTTTTATCTGTATTATGAATATTCTGTTGAAACGACTGACTGTGGTTCTATCACATCAGGCAAAATTGTGAGAAATAAAAATGGTTCAATGTCTGATAGTTAAAGATGTGATTTTCCTCTTACATCTCCTTTCACATAGAGATTCAAACAACTGAATTTATGAATTCAGAAATAAGATTTTCGATAAGTATGCATAAACACTGTTATCCAAAAATCTGATTAAATTATCATATTATATACAATAATCATACCTGATCATTCACAAAATGTGATGTAGATTAGATTACTAATTATGTTCATATTTCCCAGTTTTCCTGTCCTTTTCATCCTGCATGATACACTCATGGTGATTGCTATATGCAAATTCCTAGCACAGCTGCATTGAAGGTGATTCAGAGTTGTTTCACTGACCTCAGTAATAACTTCATCAGGCCTTTGCCTTCTCTGATCTTGTCTTCATCACAATGAAGGATTGAGCAGCCATTTACCATAATAGCAATCCTCTAGAACTGATGTGAGGCTTCTCTTGTGTCTGTGCTGGTGCTAGTCCTGCCTTATATTTATATATATTTACATTTACATTTACATTTACACTGCATATATATATATATATGTATATTTTTATATATGTATGTATGTGCGTATATAAATTCTCAGAAGCTGTTTTTTTATTATTTTCACAAGCACTACATGAATTCTAGGTGCAATATTGAGAAAGAGATCTGTTCATTTAAGCATGACAAAAATTACAATCTTAGAATCATTTAGGCTGGAAAATATAATCAAATCCAAATGTAATTTCTTTTTCCTTAAGTATTCGATATGACCATTTTAAAAATTCCTTTTATTTTAGGAGATTTTAAGTTCGGCAGGTTAGTGTTTTATTCAGTAAATCCTTGCTAAATGCCAGACTGAAATAGATGTCAGAAAGGCTTCTTTTCTGGTCGGTACCATGCATACAACTAAGGATGTGTGGAAAAGATGGTGTCCTCTTGAGCAATATAGTCTAAGAAGCACTAAAAAACCCAGTTAAACTGCTGCATGTAGAGTAGAATTAACCTTGTACAGTGAAGAAGTCTTCAGAGAAGACTTTTTCACAAATAATATAATTGGAATTGCATTCACTGTTGCGGTTTGAACAACTGATGCACATTTAATTTATAATAACAAGTTGTGAGTGGTTTGGTGGGAGATGAGGACTTGCCAAGTTCTGTGAATTGTGGTGTTCAGGTTATCTTTATGCATATACTTGGCCTTTACTGTCACAGTTCCATTCTCTTAAGGGTGTGATGTAGCCATATCCAAAGTCTCTGACTGATGCAGTGTGGGAATATTAACAGAGTCCATAATGTGTGAAATGCTTGAACGTGCAGTCATATAAATACGGCTTGCTCCAAAATAATATCAGTATCCAATTAGATTACGTGCAGTGATGCAAATGGTGCTATTAGTCTTGCGTGTTTTCCCTGTGCTTCTCCGTCACCCTTTATTGCTGTATCTTCTGAATTCTCCCTTCATTTTCTTTCAACAAAGGCAAGTATGCCATGAGGGATCTGGTCCACCGACTGCCAGGCGCTAACAACAGCAACAGCTCAGCGAGCAAGGCCATGTCTGATGACACCGTTACTGCCATTTGCTGCACTCTGCATGAAGTCATCACTAAAAACATGGAGAATGCCAAGGCCTTACGAGACGCAGGCGGCATTGAGAAACTGGTTGGCATATCTAAGAGTAAAGGAGACAAGTATGTTTTGCAAATCACCTTGCACCTTTTTAACCTCTCCAGTAGTTATTACTAGTCCTGAATGTGTTTGCCTTCTCTGTGCAATCGTGAGTTGAATCCTTTAGTTTCGTCAGAAATCGTATGCCCGATGTGAAGGGTGACAAGAACCAGACAATGCCAATACCAAAAGTCTCCCTCTGCTTTGGTTTATTTCTGATGTGCCATCAGCACTGCAGGGAGTGCATTCCATGTGCATTTTAAGGAACAGTAATTATCTACAGTCACCCCTACCTCTAAGCAATTGCAGAAGATGCTGATAAACATTAGGGATCAAGAGTAGTTGGATTGCACCCTGCACAAGGGGTGACATGCAGGTGGAAGGATCCTTTGAAAGGAAGGACCTCACCACAGTTCTGTTACTGCTCCTCTTGCTCTAGGAGTGAAGAATTTAAAGTCACTGTCCCTCTTCACAGCACCCTTTTCCCTGCCACCAGCTTGGTAGTAGATCCATGGATTTTCTGACTGCTTGCTTCGGTGAGAGCATTAGGCTGCTTTGTGAGGCAAAAAATGTCTTGCACACAACTGTGACATTTTCAGAACAGCTGTGGTTTCATCTTGTCTGTTTGGCTATGTACACACTCTTCATGAAGAGTTCACTCTTTATCCTTCTTTTGCCTAAAACAGATAGCCTGGTTCTCATATTTGTCAGCCTGATGAAGTATAGTGCAATGGGACTATGGCAGTTTGAAAACAAAAAGCCTTCACTGTAGTGTACAAAACCCATCAGTCCACCTGCTCGGAGCTGTCATCACACAGCCTACTGCAGCATCAGAGCTCTTAAAGAGCCCCACAAAGCCAGCCCCACAACCTGAAGGAAAGATTTATGCACCCTACATTTGGTATGAGAACTTATGCTCGCCTATGTGATCAGAGCATTGACAATATAATTTAATCACATTTCTTTTCCTCTATTGTCACCCTTTTCCTTTCATACCAAATTCATTTTTGAAACATTCTTGCATTCGAATTGTAAAGGGTAAAAAGTAGTAGCGTGACCAAGGATGTGATTCCAGTTGTGGGAGCTCCATATGCTTTGCCAATTTATTTATATTTGCATTTTGTAGTTATTAAATCTACTTAAATTTTTAATTTGTATTTTCTAGATCAAATGTACTGACATTGCAAGCAGGTTCATATCCATTTCTCCTAAGCTGAATGTGTATTTTTCCTCAGAATAATGCATTTGTCTACATGTTTATTATCTGGTAAAGAATACTAATACCTGTTGAGTTTGGAATTTTTGAAGTATCATGGGCAGTTTTAGGAGGATTCAAGGGCATAATTCCCTGTCTGAATATCTCTCATAACTGTGAAAGACATCTATTTCTAATTAATGTATTTAGCCCAGGTAGAGTAATTCCAAAATGCCCTTCCAAATCATTATATGTATCCCTCCTCTCAATTTCTTTGAGCTGCAGTCCTGTGTTACTATTTTTACAGTTACGCAGTTCTAGAACAAGAAAACCTGTCAACACACAGTGCTGCAAATGCCTGTCTTAAGTAAAAGTTCCATTTTTCAGCTTTCAGAAATGTCAGTACTGTGTGCTCTTGGTTTGGTTTGGTTTCTTACAGGTAGTTCATTGTTTGAAAATTGAAATTGCTGGTTGTTGGACTGATAGAAAATTCTGGCATGCTCACTTTAGTACAGTAAAACACTTCTGTATGAAATAATTTTGTCCAGTATGAAGCAGCAGCTTTTGAATGTGCAGGATACTGGACTGGCCATGCATCCTGGTATGTATGAGTGCCAGGAGTGTGGGGCTGTCCCTGCTAGCCTTTGGAATATGCCCAGGGCTTGAGTGCTCTCCCTGTATGACTGCATGAGAGAACTGGTGTTCATAAGGTTATTTATATTGGCCAAGCCCATATCAGCTTCACATAGCTCCTGCCTCTCCTCAGTACTCACGGAGTGGTTGGCACAGTTATTTTCCTGGTTACTCCATGCTACCAGCACCCCACTAGCCAGTACAGCTGGAATTATAATAAAAACAATTATGCTTGAAAGGGTTTATCAAAATCCTGTTTACTCACCAATTACCCACCTACGGCTGTACTCTGGGTGAGAAACAGAATAGAAGTGGAAAAAAAGCACCAAATAAATTACTAGGGAAATGTATTAATGAATCAGTTTTGTCATAACAATGCTTTGCCAGGTTGAGTGTCAGCCTACTAGTGATCCTTCTCAGAAGTCACAGAATGAAGCAAAGCCTGGCTCATGCCCAAAGCAGTAACTTAGGCTGCTGATTTTCTGTTTTTTCTTTGATTTTGCAATCCACGTGCCTCTTCTGAGTAAAACATAAATCACCTCAATGATTGCCCTGAACTCCATCAGTCCTCACTCTGGACTTTGGCCTTTGCGAGGTTTTCTAGTGTTCTACTGCTCTATATGTGTTTTTTATCCAGCACAGTGTATGCTTCCTTAATGGGCTGGGTTATCTTCCTGGTCCTTTGCTATTTGACCCTTCTTTATTGAGATGGATACTCTCTGATTTTAGGTTTTTTTAAATTACCTAGTCCAACAGGAATATATGACACCAACTGATTGTAACAATAGTTTAGATCTTCTTTCAAAACCTGTCTGAAAAGAAAGCCCATGTGAAGTTAAAATATTTTGGACATGACATTGTATTGCTGTCATTAAAGGAAAATGGTGTCAACAAAATCCAAGTCCGCATTTGGATTGCTAATGAAATTTATCATAGCTTTTTATAATTGGTTGTGTTTCTACATCTTGGCTTCTCGTTTCAAAACCAGTGCTCATCACCCATCTAGAGTTTCTTGTATCCACTGCTAAGAGGAGCTTAATGAGTTGAGCACACTGTGCTGAGCTGCAGTTTGGCAGCTTACAGAGAAAGAAAATCTTGCTCTGACTCCTTGTCCTTCATTCCAAAAGTTGTAACATGTCTTAGATGTATATAAAGCCAGTTGGGTCCTCAACAGTTTTGCCAATTGCTGCCTCATATTCCTCCTACTGTGCTCACAGCAGAAATCCCTGTGTGTACTGAGACACACACATTTTGCTCCTCACTGATTGATTAGAACTATAGAAATGAGATATATTGCCCTTGCTTGAAAACATATTGTTCTCCAAGATGCCAAGCAAAGATCTTATGGTATACTTGAAACACGCTGTAATTCTGAGTTTAAATCCATAGCAATGCATTTGAAAATTGGGATGAATGGTGTACATAACAGTCTCTTTCTCACTCTTTTTTTTCTCTCTCTCCCTTTTTAATATATGTGTGTAACAGGCATTCGCCTAAAGTGGTGAAAGCAGCATCTCAGGTCCTCAATAGTATGTGGCAGTACAGAGACCTGAGAAGTCTCTACAAGAAGGTAAGGCTTGGGTTTTTTCTAGATTTATTATCTTTCAACTGTTATCCAAATTTGGGGGCTGAGAGACTTTAGACCAAAATATTTGTTTATGTGACTGGAAATTCACTTAGAGTTTGAAGTTTCAAATACTTGGAGCTATCAGTTTTTCTGTAATTTCTGCTTTTAACATAAAAATGCCCTTTGAAAATATGTGTGGTGGTGAAAAGGGGGTGTGAATTTGATTTCAAAATAAATTCATACAAAAAGTACTGGATCTGACAACCCTGGAGAGTTACTCTGTTCATAGGACAAACCTGTGTAAGCTCTCCTACTGGAACAGTCCTTCTTACACCTCCCCACCTTTTTCTGAGGAGATTACCAGATTTCCAGCCCTTCAGCTCCCAAATTTCCTCATGAGATTGTAAACAAGAGTATCTGAAGGAGTGATGCTTAGGGACCAGCTACATATGGAGCTGGGCTGAAACCTGGTAGCTTCACATCTAATCAGCTGGCAGGCAGTGGCATTATATACCTGCTTTTCAGGCAGTCTGTTGAGTCCATGGTACCATGCCCTTCCCACAGGCCTGCTAACCTCTTGAAAAATGAATTGGAGTAGAGTAATATAACACTGTGAAACCACAGTCTATGTAGCTTTTTAAACACAAGTGTCTACTTAGTAAATGAGAATATTTACAGTAATTCTTGCTGAATATTTCCAAACCTAATTGCATTCCATGAGTATCAGCCTGAAGATTCAGTTCTTCAATGTCTTCTTGCTTGGAATTTCATATGTTATTTAATTGATATTTGTATTTGTAATCTCATCAGAGAGAGCTAAGACTTCATGTGGCATCTTCAGTTCAGGCCCTAGATTAGGCTGAGGTGTAAGGATGGTGAAGTGGGGAAGGTTCACAGTGGCATGGTCTGTATTGTATGTACTCTGCACAAGAAAACAGCTTAGTTACATGAAATGTATGTACCAAATCTCAAGCTGGCAGAAGCTGACCTTCTGTGTAAAATGCTGTTCTTTTGCATGCTTCAGCCCTGCTTGTGTCAAGTCTGAGGAGTGAGGAAGATGATTATTGAGTCTCTCCCATTGTTCACTTCCAGTATTTTCAGTCATCCTTGGCAGCCCTAGGGATACCATATGTGAAGGCGTTCCAACTAACAAGCTGGTACTCAACTGTCCTATTAAGAGGTGGGAACAAACGAGAGCTAGAGTAGGCTTTTCTTGATCCGAGGCAGTAACACACTGCGAGTGTGTGTAGCCTGACTTCTGTGCACGTGGGTGGCTGCACTGTAGAGGCTGAGCTGTGCTGCACCATCATCTCTTAGAGGTTCTTACAATATCTGGCTCGTTTCCAACCTTCTGTCTGTGTATACGTGGTGTGATGGAAAAGCAGTTTCTGGGGTTGCTCCATGTGTGAGGTGTAAAGTATGTGCTGTGTGGCTGCTGAGTTTACTGCTACCCAGGGGACACTGTTTGCTGCCGGTGGGATTGCCTGGGAATGGACTTACATACTAAACCCAGGTACTAAGTACCTTGCATACTTACAAGAGCATTTTCCGTTGCCACAAATACATACTTGCAATATGGAAAAGAGGACAGGTTAGCTTTAGAGGTAGCTTGCAGGGCACTCATCACAGACAGATAATCTGTATTCTCAGGAGGAGAGTTTTATTAATGTCTCTATTGGTTAATTCCTACACAAAATCTTAAAATGAAGATCAGTCTCTGCTGCATATTTGTATACTAATTACATACCATTATGTATGCTGCTAAGCTTTGTATTCAGATAGTTAATTTTAAATACTCCTTTTTGTTAAAATACACACAATAATCTTTATAAAGTTATAATCTTTATTAAACTTGCCTGTAATAGGCTGACTCTTATGCTGACTGAGTTTCACCACTGTTTGGAAAGTAATGGCAATGATTTTGTGATAGGAAAATTAGACAAGTTTGCATTATACTAATAGTCAGCTACTTATGTGACACAAAGATACTGGATCAATACAGTCTTTATTTTGTCCCATTAAAATGTATACACCAGTAAAAATGAATGAACATACAGTGTAATACAATCAGCATCTTGCACTTGCACAGCCTTTTTTTGAAGTGCAGGTAAATCTCATTGCATAACCATCAGCAATTTGCTTCTACGCAAGTAGAAGTATCTATACAATTGCATTCAAAGAATTGTCCAACAGAGACACAATTTTGTTCTGTAATACAAGGAAATTGCAGGCATCCCATTATATTTAAGTGAAAGCAGCAGCACTTATCTTCTGTTTGAGAAACAATGTAACCAAATAGTACGAATTGTGGTATATTTTAGAGCTACACTTTCACAATAAAGTAAGAGGAGGTAAAAAGAAGTATTATTCTTTGTATTAATGGGCAAAGAAGGCATTATACGTTTACTGCTGATATGGTAGCAGTCAGTATATTTAGTCCAAATAGGACTGGATCAGCAAAAACATTAAAACCTCCTTCATTTTTCCAATTTTACTCAACATTGCAAGGAACATCCTGCAGCTGGCAGAAGATAGACTGCACTGACAGAAATCCAGAGCTGAGGATTCATGTGGATGCTCTTAAAGTCCACAATATCTTACACTCTGTGTTTGCAGAGCCATGCCACACCCTGTGCGCGCCACTGGCAGGTTCTATCCAGTGTGCAGGAGTTTCCAGGTCACAGCTGGGACGTGGCTTGAGTGGGACACACAGACTCGTTAGGCTGGGCTGGCATGGAAAAGACACAGAAAGTAAACAGCATTCAGATCTGTGAGTCAAGAGTGTTAGACAGTCCTCTGTAGGCTTGTGCTTTGAGGGAAAAAAAAATAATTTGCTCACTGGTGTGGTTAATTTGGCACTATCCTAATACAGTCCATCAAGGAAAAGTTGTAAAATGCATAAATTTTTCTGGACCTAAAACTGTAGAAAAAAAAAGAAGACTTGGCAGACAAAGAGGAAGCAATTAATTTGGTCTTGAAATTAAGGAGTTGCCAGCCACCCCAAAAATTGCAGGTCCTTCATCATGAAAGAGCTCATAGGAAATACTGCCTAATTTCCAAGCAATAGCTGGTACAGAAATCCAATCTGAAAAAGTCCACAGGAGGAAAACAATGTTCAGGTTCAGTCACATGTAGACAGTGATTAGATTATTTAGTGTGATTAGTTTTTAGAAAGGAGGTGATCATCACATTTTTGATCTGTAGAGGAAGTATGGTCTCCCAAAGACAGAATAGTAATTCTCAAACTTCTTTGTTTTCTTACAAGCAAGACATATTTTCATAAAGGATATTTTACCTGTCTCTGTTTTCATGAGTCTATTCCAAAATACTTAAAATCTGATTTCCAAACATCCTTAATGGTCACATGGGTGGGTCAGTGGCTCAACGCTTTGGAAAAACCAGGTACAGGAGCCATCCCACAGCTGGTTCCTGTGCTTCAAATTCCTAGTACACCTCTCCAAGTATCCTGGCAACCAGTCAAGTTAGCAGGAGAAATAAGTGCTGCTTACAGCCTCCAGAGAGAGATCCTGCCCCATTTATGCTTAGCCACATAAGCAGAGTGCATGGAGCTACTACCTTGCCTCTCTAAAGATACCCATTTCTGACTCACTATCACTGTCCCCCACTCCAGTCTCTAGGGTATTCACTGTCGAAGATTTGGAGACACCTTGGAAATTACAGATGTGACTAAAAGAGGGCAAATTTCCATTAGCTGGTAAACTCTATGTCAATATTCAAGAAAATAACCAACTACTCTTGAATACAGATAGCTTGTTAAATTACATGAGGAAATTTGAGCAAAAGGGTTGTGCTAAATGAGCTTAACATGAAAGAAAATTTATTAGCTAAAAACAAGCTTCAATTAGTATTAAATGTGTGTAGTATTAAAGAGCTGGAGGAACTGTCAGGAAGAATATGTTTTCTATTAATTGGTTTGCTTTGCGTAACCACTTAGGCTCCAACAAAATATGTTTACATTCTATCATTATGTTTACACTTACTCTGTCTTCCAGTGTATAAGATGAGGTCATGATGAATTTGTAGAAAATATTTGTATTTCCATTTATTACTGTAGGTTTCTGTTCTGCATGGAATATTAGAAATGTTTGTCCCATTTGCCTGCCATCTGAATAAGAATACAAATTCAATACAATTCAAGAGTGTTTGAAACCAGGGAGGCTGTTAAGAGCAGTTGTCCTTCAGCATGTGCTGTGCCATTTACAACAGGGATAGTTCTGTGATAGGCAGTTAATAGAGTCACCCTGAAGATGGCCTCGTCTGTCATTGGTCAGAAAAGATACACAGAATTGCCCGAAGCCTTAGTAGCAGTTAAGGCAGTCTGGATATAGAAAAAGACTTGCTTTTCATGTGACTTTCAGAATAATAAAAAGATGACTTTATGAGAAAGTCCTTTATGACTAAATGTTCCATGAAAATTGACAGCATTCCATGAAAATTGACCCTAGTCAAGGAGTTTTAGAATCTGAAGTCCTTAAATAAAATATACCTACTCACCTTTTAAAAATGTTAATTACAGCATGCTATCATGTAGACTTGGGACACATCATTTGGATTTTCTTCTGGTGAGGTTATTATCAGTCAGACATCCCCCAAAAAGAAGCTGGTTTAGATTAAATTTATCTAGTGAAAAGGTCTGTGCAGAACTTAAACCCTACATTAAAGATCTAAATTCTAAATCCAGAGCATAATAATTCCTCAAAAAGTGGCTTGACTTGAAGGAACTGTTCATGTGTTCAGATTGTTCATGAGCATATGTACTTTGCAGTGCTGATCTTTCAGCAGAACTTAATTTATTTCTGTACAATTGGCAAAAGTTTTTTCAGATTAATATGTCACACTCTTAGAAAAAGGATGAATTAATTTAAGATAATCCCCCTTCTGTAATATAAAGCCAGAGTATCATTATAGAGAAGGCATTGTCTAGAGCCCATTTTTATATTAACTATGAAAATGCAAGTACCTGATTAATAAATGATTGACTGATTGATTGATTTATGGCAGTGGGCGTCCCCAAGCTTCAGTGTGACTGATGACAGAGGATTTTCACCAACCCACGACTCTGGGTCATGGCACGCTCAGCATACTCTCTCCCAGAGCCAAGAAACCAGAATCTATTCCCCAACCCAGGTATTCTGGCTGTCAGCTGACCAGTCTTGAATTGTTGTTTTTCATGCATACTGAGATTTGTAGCCAAAGCAGTTCAACGGGAGACCTTTGAATCAAAAGTAACAAAGCCTAACTGGAGAATATGTTTTTAAGTTGCACAGTTTAATTCACTGAGCCCTGTAGGTTCTAGGTGGAAAGTGTCTCACTTCATTTAGCAGTCTGTGCAAGGAAGGTGTGCAGAGTTCTGCTCTCTCTGAGGACAGAGTGTACCAGGAGTGGGACAATTGCATCACATTTAGTTCCCTGACAATCCTTCTAGCATTTCTCTGATCTCTTTTCTGATTGTCTGAACCATTCAAACAGAAAGGTGGCTGTTGATAAGCCCCATGTTGCAATAGCAGATGAAATTTATCAAGCACATTGCTTTGTTTTCTGATACAACAGCATCTCCTAAGAAAAAAAAAGCAGTAGGTGTATATTTCAGTAAGGGGATCCCAGGTAAACTGGCGTATCTGTAGAAAATCAGTGTGTCCAAGAGTCAATTAAATTCTTAAATACTAATTTTCAAAATCTCTATTAAAAGGGTTAATGTACATTTCCTTCAGATAGAATTATAGTTGATGAGAATTATCAGGATGGGCTTTTTTTTTTTGTAAGAGTCAGTCTTTTAACTTGAGGTACTAAAATTCCATTTCCTTTCCAAGTGTGTTCTTTTTTTTCCTTTTAATATTTCTTTTCTTAATAAAATATTACTTTGTGTCATTATGGCAAAATCAAAATACCTTCTACATATGCACAACATCCAAGTAAGTCCATGGAGGAGCTACATATATTTCTGATACATGTCTGTGTATTATGTGTGTGTGTGTATATATATATATATATAGTTATACATATACAGACATATATATGCAGTCATACATATATGTCTGTATACTCTCTCTGATAAAATATTTAGAGAAAATTGGAATTTACATGTTTTTGCTGGCATCACAGAGCATAATAGTTATGCTGTTTCTTTCGGTTTTTTGCATTTTTGCCTGGAAAAGAGAAGACATCAGAGAGGACCTTATTTAAACACTTCAGACATTAGTATCTTTCAAGGTTAGGGTAAATCCTTTTCATCTTTAGCTAATAGGAATATGATAGTTAAAACAACTGGAATTTCATCATCTGGTATATGACATCACTTTGTTTATTAGGAATAAGGCAAATTCCTAAATTGATTTTAAATAAAGGAAGTTTGGAAATTTTCTGCAGAAGTAAAATACTCAAGCCTTTTTAAAGCATCATCTGGATAATTTTAGTAGATAGAGATTATAAAACCAATGTAGAAAAAAAAGTTGTAGTCTGCAAGTGTATGCTTTCTTTTTCTCTTTCTTAAAAGCAAGTAATTTGCCTTTAGTTGAGCATTTCAAATTTGGTTTTTTATCTAATGGCAGTCTTGTGAAATACTGAGTCATGAAATTGTCATTGGATTCAGTACTAGAGAAAAAGTTGGCATTACTGATTTATATGTGTGTGCATTCTTAATTCTGCATTTTATGCTGAATATTGCTTTCCAGTGTTCACATAAGGTAGGTTTGCCTATCCCAATGCACACACAAATATGAAGAATTTCATCATTAAAGCTAAGGCATATGTTGTATTATGCAGGAAATAGCAGGTAGTAGCTGCAGAGCACAGAATAATATGATAATCTTTTCACATTTTTTCAGAGAGACACAAAAATTCCTTTTCAGTGAGGAATGATACAATAGTCTGGAATTTTGTTTTTCTTTTTATTTTGATATTGCTTTTCAATATTATTAGCACTAGGCAGCAACACCATAAATGTAAACTTACCATTTAACTTAGTTACTCTTTTGATGGCATAAGCCTTCCCAGGGATTGGTTTTTAAGAATCATTCAAACCCTTGGCAAGAAAATTTTAACATTTCTGCCTTTTTGATTGCCAGTTGGCTGCTTGAATAACACCCTATTTGTCTATACAATAGGACTTTACATATCATGAGAAAAATCATGAATCCTAAAGAGGGAATTGTGCAAATAAATTGAACTGAGATCTAGAGGTAAACTCTTCGGCATATGCAGAAGTAGTCAGGAGTATTCACACAGGTAAAAAGTGATGTAAAAACCACTCTCGAATTTTTAAAAATAAGAGAGAACATTTAATCATTTGGCAAAACACATGTTGTTTTCACCTAGCTGTGCTACCATTTGAAATCTTTTGGCTACTTTTTTTAAGAAAAATTTTTAAAAAGACCAAAATATTACAAAATGCTAAGTCAAACTGAATGTTGTTTCAATTTCATTTTAATGCAAATTAATTTTCGATTTCATTTCACTTGTGGTGTCAAGTAGAACATGTTTTGATTTCTTCAGCTTATGGACCATCTCAAGTAATATTTTTTGTACTTCCTTCTAACTTCCAGTTTATTAACAGTCTCAAACAGTACTAGAAAGATAGAGGGTAATTACTATTACAAAAATATATTTTGCATGGCCTAAAGGGGTAGAAAATGTTTTGTAATCCAAAACATTAATGTTCTTACCTGTATCGCAATGGCAACACATGGAGGAGTATCAAATAATGTATTTTGACATCAGTTGTTAGAAGGAGATGTTCTCAAATGTTTTATCCTTCTGAATTCCATAATTTACTACATATTAATAATCATCATTTATTTTAATAACTTTTCATTTTATGTAATTACATTCTTTGTGATGCTCTCAACAAGGATTTATTTACTATGCAGAATCACCTACCATTCCTTTAGTTATGTTTCACTATGTATATGTTTTTCTCCAAAACAATTTTCATGTCTATTATGATAGTGGAAAATATTAACAGTACTCTAAGATAGTCTGGGCTGAACTGAAAATTCAGTACCGTTGAGCATATTTTCATGAAAACAGTTATGTGTAGCTGAAGCGAGACCTGACCTTACTTGTACCATTTTGATGCAGGGCTTTTTACTGAATGATATACAAGAAAAAAATCTGGTATGATGACTGAGCAAAAATTAGAGCCAAACTAATGGTTTTTTTGTTTTTTTGTTTTTTTTTTTGCAAATAGTTGTGTGTCTGTTGGACAAGGTATCTGTATGTTTGCTGGTAAATACCATGTACAAATATATACAAATGGGCTATGTGGATATAAAACTTATCACAATATAGCATAGACTTAGAAGACTCTGCCTTTAAGTATGGTGCCCACAATACACATGGGCTGGATATTATGTAGAGATTCTTCCCCCAGTGGGTGTTTGGGCACTGGAACAGGCTCCTCAGGGAAGTGGTCACTGCACCAAACCTGACAGAGTTGAAGAAGCATTTGGACAATGCTGTGAAGCACATGGTGTGATTCTTGGGGGTGGTTCTGTGCAGGAGCAAGAATCCAACTGTTGTTGGATTCTGATGGGTCTCGTCTAACTCAGGAGATTCTGTGATTCTGTAATGCTATATCCAAACGAAGAGAGCTTGGGAATGTGTAAAGGAATAAACCTTAATGGTTTGAGTTGTGAGCTTAGAGAGTATCTACAGCTACACTTGGCTGTTTTTCCTTGAGGGCCTTAAAGGCATGATAGTGCTTCCCTCTAGCATTGAGCATTGTAGCAAGCACTAATTCAACAACCAAATGTAGCAGTAATTCTTCCAGATAATCACTAAGGACTGCATGGAAGCTGGTGCCATTCTTATCCAAAATCTACTAGACTCAAGAGGTGCTAAACAAATGAGAAATGAATCAAAGTTTATTTGAACAATTCTCTAGGATGAGCCTAGATACTAAAGCATCCTCAGCATTGATGCTGGGTCTTGTGGTAAGCTCCAGCTGACTTATATGGGAATGATGAGGTATTGTTCACTTAAAAACTCAAGTCCACTCTAAGGTTGCTAAGTATAGATTTGGAAGAGAGAAATTTAATCTCATGCTTGTGTAAAGTCTTGTCTCTAAAGTACTCCACCCTTTGAACTTCTCTGAAGAAAAGAATGCAGCCCAGGAGTCAGTATCTTTAACTTAAAGCCTTCTTTCTGAAGGGAATTGTATAACTGAAGTTTCTGAAATATCCTTAGGGTAGAGCTACAGGGAGGCATCCAGAATCTAGAAGGTTATGCATAGGTCACATCTACAGATTTTTTTTCAGAAGTATGGTACCTCATAATAAAATTGGATTTTAATATCTGAATGCAAAATAGAGACCTAAGAAAATTAACTGCATGTCTTTCGGTTCTGGGAACATTTTTAGTCCACTTAAATAATGTATTAAATATTTTAAAACTAATATAAACATTAATTAATGGCAAACAAAGTTCAGCTGGATTGATATGTACAATACTGCAAAAAATCCAGAAGTCTTTCTAAAGACTTTCAAAGGTGTTTTAAAGATACAGTCAAAGAGAAACTATTTTTAATTGAAGTCAATATCTTCCTCCAAAATTCATTCAAGGAACACTTCTACCATTCTGAACAAAATGTCATATTTAATTAACTTGCATGCTTAATGTTTGCATACCTGGGTTCAGGCACAGATCAAAGTAGATGTGCAGTAAAGAGTATGGGTGAGAAACTCGGTTCTTCTAAGGAGACTTGAATGGGAATGTTGGATGGAGTTGGATGACTGCTCATAGTTTTGGAAATTAATCAGATCAGTAGAACTTTTACTTGTAGTAATAACACACACATGGAGCACAGAGGGGAGGGAAATCAATTAATTAGTGTGTCAATCACACATATTTCTGTCTCAGAGGTAAATAGTCGAGCTGTGATGGTCTGACGCGCACCAGTGGTCATCTCTTGGTAAAGCTGAGCTGTGTTGCTGTACTTGTGCTATCATCATCCTTGTTCTCCTGGGTTATATAACGAGCTCAGAAGTGTTTGTTTAATATGGCCAGTACGTGTAGATTCAGTCAAAGGTCAAGGAAATATTACACTGCTGCATCAATATCCTGCTTTCAGTTCTTTGATGTTCTACATGATCTAGTAATGGGTGGGGGGAAAAAAGGCTAGGAAGTCCTTCTCATTTCTTCCTTCTTCTCTTCCTAAACTGCTAACAGATTTCAAAAGTGCCCTAAATATGTCTGCCATTTCAGACTTTAAAAAAGAAAGAAACCTTATATTTTGAAAGGAGACTCTTTTGTAGTATGTGTGCTTTGTTCTGAGTGTTTTACTTCCTTTACTTGCTGATAAAGTTTGTCTTGATGAAAGAGCTATAGCTACTTCTTCCCGCAAAAAGTAGAAATGAGAAGTTTCACTGGAAGTTTCTGAATTGGTTTTATTACTTTTAATTGTACAGAGTGCTTTAGAGAAAGTTGTGGGTCCTCTAAATTGAGAGTTGTACTTTGGTCCAACAGCATATTCCTTTTTGAGTTGACAATACTTAGTGAATCAAAAACTCTTAAAAGTATATCAGTAAAAAATAATGTACAATTCTCATTATTAATGTCTATGTGTGTTGGTGAAGTACATGTTCAAAGCAGAATATCCCTAAACTCACACAGCTTAGCAGTAATCACTTGGATCTCTAACTCTCTAATTTAAATGTATTATGCACAAACTTTTGACCCAAAACCAAGGACAGGATGAGTTTCTCCAGCGAGTTTTCCAAAGAAGCGCTGATTCATTTTATGTCAGACACTTTCACATTTGAGTAAAATGATCCTCTGTTTTCAGCTGCAGTGCTGCTCTTTGGGAAGCACAAAGTCCTAATGACTCTTGATCACAGTCAGTATCATCAGTCCTACCATGTTCTTTATCATAAGAGATAGAGGTACAAAGTTTATTCTGATAATGTTTTTTTCCATGTTTTACATTCATAACTATAATAGAAAAGTTGTATCTCGTTGATTTTGTGATTTAATGCATGAAAAGTAAGAGGTGTTTATTAGTTTCTCGCCTTTGGAAGGACAGTAGACTTAAACTGACCCTGAACATAAAGTAGTATTTGTCTTTCCCCTGAAATTTTGTGGCCAAGAGCCAGAGTTCACATGTCTATGTTAAGACATGTTAAGATGGGTGAAATTGCATTACTGTAATGAAAGTTAAAATACAAATCAAACATTATTGTACACATTTTCTTGCACGCAAGATTTTTTTGTACATACAAGATATAAGCAAAAATAGTTTTTTTGTGATTCTAACAATTTAAATTATATATATACACCTTAAGCAGGAGAAAATAGAAGAACAGAAATTCTAGCTGAAGGGCCAAGTACTGCCTTCATTTCCTCTAAAATATATTAAAACAATTTTATTTCTGTATGAGGCGAAGTGATGTTTTGAAAAATGAATTTATTTCATTTTATTGCAGTGTCTGAAAGTTTAATTTTTTGTCTGCATGTAACCTTAGCAAAATGAATAATGGACTCTGCTGTACATGAAGTCTTGTCCTTCATGCTTTGCCTCACATACAATTCTCTTTTCTTATAGCTGTTTTATTCATCAGATTAGGTCTTGTCATCTCTGCAATTTACACAACAGGAAATCAATAATTAATTATGGATAGGTAAAGCAATGCCTCACTGATTGCCTAAAACATCCAAGACTTGCACTTTATAAAACCAGCAGGAATAGTTTCCTAGCTGTTTCTCACTTGAATAGATTTGGCAAGTAATTTGCACTATCTCTCCCTTATCATGTGTCTCTTCATAGCTAAAATCAAGGGATGAGGTGTAAAATTAAGGTACAAGATCTGTGATTAGAAGATGATAACAAGGCATATCAAAAAGTGCACTTGAAAAAGAGAAAAGTTGCCAAGGCCATCTGGGGTATTTTGAAAGAAAATAAATGGGTGATAGTCCCAGAAAAATATAGTACCCCTGGCACTGCAATGGCAAGAGAAAAAGAGGGAGAGAAAATATTGTAGATTATTTTGAGGTGGAATGCTGACAGTGGGAGAATAATGGCTTTGCTTTCAGAGAAGCTGAGATGGAGGTTGGGAGGTATATGTCTCATTTCAAAAAAAATGAGTTTAACCACCAATTCTGAAAATGTCACTTCAAAGAGCCTGCAGAAAACTTAATAATCCTCAGCCAGTGCCAGACAGTTTTGCTGCAGTTAATGACTGTCTGACTAGGAGCCCTTCTCTCGCTTCATGCTGCCCTAAATACGTATTTCAGTATGTATTTGTCTTTCAGCTTCTTAAGCAATTGAACTTCTGCTGTGTCTGGGATGCAGAAATGGTCACTTACAAGCCATTTGTACATTGAAATTCAGAGTAACAAGATGAGAAGTGCTGAGGTCAAAGCCACTGCACCAGACAGGAGACTGAAGCACTGTGTGTATCACACACCAGACCAGAGTCTCTATCCTCTGCCCCCAGTTCAGTCTGTGCAGGGGAGGAATGAGTGGCCTCATCATCATCACCATAAGAAGGCATGGGAAGCAAGCTGTATTTTCCTTTAACCACTTCAGCTAGCTTCTCATCCTGTCACCAACTCCTGTTCTTTTATCCAAATTAATGTAATATTTTGAAATCCCCAAAACTTGATTAATTTCTGGTTTTGGCTCCCATAAGCTGTGGAAATAAGACTACAAGCACAAATACTAAAATCTTCAAATTAAGATGAGCTTCAGTGATTCATGTCTTCACTTCATGTCTGTTGATTTTGGGTGCCTGGCTCATAATTCTTTGGGAGAAGAGGGGAAACAGGACACTTGGGGTCAGCAGCCCTTTCAAAGTTACTGAAATTACTCCAGAATGAAGTATTTAACCCTAACATACACATAAAATTGGGAGAACACCAGGACCTTCCAGGCTCAAGCCCTACTGCTCTCTTGAACAAGTCTTGATTTACCCCTTTGGAAGCAAAAGATAAAACCCTAGGAGTGAAAATGTCAATAATAATTAGAATTGTAGTGTTACTGATGGCAGAAAATAACATTTATTCATAATACATCATAAAGGAAGTCAAAGCCCAGGAATTCTTTTCTGGTTTTGAGTTTTTGTGGAAATTACACAAGCAAATCCAGAAAGAACAATCCATGCAGGAATCATTTACTGGTAATAGGATTGACAGTGTAAATTCATTTGAAAATTCAAAGAAAAAAATTAAAGAACACCTTTGGTTTTAATTAGATAGTTTGTCTAAAACTAGTTGTTTTCTTTTTCAGGAGTGTTTCTAGAGTTTTTGAAGCTGTAAGAATTTAGTTGAAATCCCTCTTCCAAAGTAAATACTCTTGAAGTACAAAGGCAGGGGCCTTTTTAGAGAACAGCTGTCTTGCCATCGCTCCTTCAGCAGCTGAATTTCCTTCTCACCTGCTCCAGTGGGGCACAGGTCCTGTTGGTGGGGGTGGTTAGCCTCCTCCCTCACTGCCATGGGGCTGGCAGAGGGAGAGAAGTCAGGCTTGATATCTTTGGTAAGAAACACGTGGAAATGTATTTATTCTTTCTCTTTTATTAAAAGAACATAATGTGATCCCAGGTTGTAAAACGTAATGATAAGTAAGGGTGGTTGTTGTTTTTGAACATTAAAACTGCATTATTTCAGAAATCTCACGTAAGAAAGATGTATGAGGTTGATACGTGGATCACCCCAACGTTGTGACCATTTTTGATTTCTCATCACAGACAGGTCATACACATAATTTTCATATGCCAATGTATGTAGATTATTTGATCCAGTTCTAATTTCTGTTATGTCTTATTAGAGTTGTGACAGCAAATTCCCACTGAAGAATTGCCCAGACCTCTGTAAGTCTGATGAGCCTTGACTTAATTCACATCAGATTTATCTTTTGCTGTAGACAGCGTCACACTGGTGCACACCAGTTGGGATGTTTCATTTAACCTGACAGGGGTGCCTTAGCTTGCGAAGGAAGCAACCCCAGCAACTCACAGCAGTGTCTGGCTGAGTTTCAGAGTGAGTAGATTCCACAGTATGTACTCACAAGCACTTTGCCATGTACTGTGTCACCTTATTCTAACACCATAGAGGGTCTAGTTACTGATCCCTGCAAGAGGTTGTCTGTCAAAACTTTGCATTTCTACAGCTTATAACCAGTACAGGAACAGTTATTACTGCAATTAATATCCTGCAATCAGTAAAAAGCTGGCTTATGGATAAGGAAGTAGGATGACAAAGCAAGTGTGGTCCTGTGTGCCTCACATCATCTGTAAAATGTCTATTAAATCAGGTCACAAGAGGATCAGACCTGAAGCAAGAAGCAGCATGCTGGAGAAGTTGTAAACTTCCGGGAGGCAGGACCCAACATTATCTATAGTGTTTCACGCTTTAGCTGTTTTGTTGTTCGATTTGTTGAATCATTTTCATTTTTTCTGTTTAAAACCAGTTGTTCTTCTCTGTTCCTGATAATGTTCAAATAGTTATGGCCAGAAGTCAGAGCAGACTGTGCTCTTCAGCATTGAGGGATCCTGATGTGCACGTAGCCATCACACACTGTACAGTTTTTCTAGGCTGCTCAGTGCTTTTCAAGTCAGTGTCTTCTTACAGCAGCTGATTCAGCATATTCAGTCAGAGGATATGGTTTGTTTTCATTTTGCTGCATTCCTATTAGCACAGGAACTGTAGTGGAGTTTCTTTCTGAGTGGCTGCCATGAGGTTTTTTCTGCATTAGGCACCATACCATCCCTGACTCCTGGCCATTCCTTGGCCACCTCACTCCTCTACTGTCTGTGAATTCTTCAGGCAGGAGCTCTGATTCCCTATTGGGTCAACATGGAGTCAGTTCCCATCAGGGCTTAATTTAATTCAGTCCTCACAATGTTACTGTACTACAAGTGAGAAAATGGTGAGTTTGATATCATCCACCTCTGCAAATCATCTCCTCAAATCAAAGATTACTCTAGCAGACAGTTCTGAAAAGCTGAAATGCTTGCAAACACAATAAAAGTCTGCTCTCCATTTTGCCCTAACATTTTAAACACAAAAAGAATACTAAGAAAAGGACGAAAAAACAAATTATATTTTCATGGGACGCATGCAATAGGTGTTTGGCACAGTAAGTTTAGTCACCCTGACAAAGTAATTAATTTTTCACAGGCCTGACAAAAATTATTTCTTTTCAAAATGTCTGAAAGTTGAGCAGGGAGATGAAGAACCTGTTCACTCCTTAAACGCAGTAAAAGGTGATCAGAAAGACTACAATGTAACTTTCATTTTCTACAGTGATCATTCAGCTCCCATCTAAATTTTAATCCTGAAGCTTTTCCAAGAAGATATTGTCAGAAACATGTCACTGCTAACCAAGCTTTACCATTTGGACTTTATGAAATATAATTGATATAATGGTGTAATAGATATATTCAGTGTAGTCAAAATACAGAAAAATGCCCAGGAGAAGATACCTTGGAAGAGATGATAAGGATGTATAATGGTATTTCTTCACTCTGGTTTTTCTCTGCCTTCCTGTAGTGTGCAGTTGCCACCTATTAATTAATTACTGCCATTTAACAAATATACCCATTCCATAACAGAATTGCATTGAATTTCCTTCCAGTTTGTCAGATCCTTTTGTCTTACTCTTCCTCTCCTAGATCACGTTTGTGGCTAGTAAATTGGTTTCTTAAATTCAGTCTCACATACTTTGCTCTTGAGTTAGCTTTCTTCTCTGCAGGACACTGATGCATACTGTACCTTTAAGTCCCCAAATCAATTTAATTAAATTTCATTACAGGCAGTAGACCTGAAACAAACTAATGAAAGCAGCCATCATGTCAGGTGGTATTTATCTAGCCATTAAATTGAAAATACCCCCTTTAGGCTCTTAAAAATTAGTTTCAATATTTAACGCTAATAGCTTTTGGAATTGTTGATGGGGATACTTTTAATAAATTTGTTACAAACTGTTTTACCTTTACAAGAGGGTTGTTCCTTGCAGCAGAAGGGAGCTAAAGATAGATTACTTAAAAGTATTATGGTTTTGAAATACTGTGAGTTCTGGGAGCTGCCCACAATCTGTTGAAAAACACCATGAAAGTCATCGTACAGTGATAGGAGTATGCCTTGCTTAGTCAAAAGCAATGCCAAGTCACTACAATAGTTGTCTTAGAGTTTATTGTCTGCCTCACTTGTTTTATTGAACTGATTTGGCTTGCCAGCTTGAGAGTTTGTAGCAGAATTTATTTGAAGACCTCATTATAAGCACTACTGTCAGCAGAGAGAAGAACGAAAATCTTCTGGGAAGAGAAGGAAAAATATCCACTGCAGAAAGGAGTGCTAATGCCAGCATCCCAAACAGAGCTTCCTCACTGCTCACAGCAAGACAATGCTGTCTGAGGAAGCATCGTTGACAAAGTACCTGTTGATATCCTGCACAGCAAAACTGGTGCCATGTGCTATTCCTGCAGCGTCCATGGGACAGTGCAGGTGTCAGGGATTTATTTCATCCACATGCCATCAGAACCAGGCTGCAGGTGTTAATGTATGCAATACAGATGGAATACACAGCAGGAAGAAAGACTTAGGGGAAGTCACTTTTTTCTGAACAATGTGCCATGGTTTTACTTGAGGGAAGCAAGAGTGCAAAAGGAGAGTGTACTTGGCTATGACTGTATCCAGATCCACAAAACATCTCTGCCTTGCTCTATGTAAGCATGGTTGATGTCTCTTCCTTCTGCAGGAAGAGAGTAATAAATAGTGCATCCCTTTTCCTTTTATCAGATCTAAAGCCTGTCCTCTTCATATCTTGGTCTTCTTCAATCTGTTTAAAAGAAAATAAATAATCAGAAAACTACAACAGAGTGAAATACAGTTACCTTTCTGGTAAGAAATTCTGACCCCAGGGAAGGAGAAAGAAGGAAACCATTTTTCTTCATCGGGATAAAAGCATGGGCTTCTCACATGTTTGCTCCTTCAGTATCATAATAGAGAAATCACTGCACAAGTTGTTTTTAACCAGAGATTAAAAAATAGTGCTACATATGTTACTTGTAGTCTTGATGCTTGGATAAGATTATTGGATTTACACTATTCATTATAACTACAGCTATAATACAGCTCTTTTAAAGTACATGTATTTTATATATATGTACATATTATATATAGTAATTTCCAATTCGATTTAAGAAGTTAGGACTTTGGAGATGTTTTTCTTTCATTCTCATGAATCCTCCCTCTTGGAGGATGTTCCTTGTGTAGAAACTGCTTTTTGGAGACTAGATATAGATGGGAAAGGTTGTATATAGAAAATTTTTGTTTAAGCAGGTGGTATTAATGTTTAAGTATTTGTTTTTTAAAGTTACTCTTACTATTTTTTATTAATTAATTATATTTCTTCCTTACATTTTCTTATATGACTGTGATTAAATATGAGGTGCAGTTTAATGAAGTGTCCTAAACATGAGAGATAGAGGACAAACAGTCACTCTTGACTCCAGGGAAAAGTCCTGGCTCTACTGTAAAAGCCATAGCCCACATTTCACTCTTCCTCATTTTTGTCTTTGAAATTGCAACTGAGGTACACTTGTGTTTGTGCATTATATGAGGAGTACAGACATTCAGAATCTGTAGTTAGGTGTCACCTCTGTCTATCCTAATTTGCTTATAGCATTTCTCACTACAAGTGTGAGTATCTTCTTTCTTCCTGCTGTGTCACAGTCTTGCTGAGTTCTCTTTCCTAGGAGTTTCGTGGAAAGGGGATTTTCAAGCCATTTTCTCTTCTGAGAGGCAGGTGCTCATAGTTTGTGTAGATGGACAAAGTCAGAGAGATACCTTGAGCAAAGGCAGAGCATGGGAAGCAGTGGGATTCATTGATGGAGGTCTGGAGTAGCTGAGTTAGGGGGTGGGAATAGTGTTTACTACCCCAACAGTGCATTATTCTTCTGCAAGCAAGAGGAAAATTCCAAATGGTTTTTGGTAATGTTTAGTTTGGTTTATTTTTATTCAGCATTTTATTGCAAAACTTTTGTTTAGCACCATGTCTGGTGCTTCACTCAATTTCCACTGAGCCTTACAGAAAGGAGGCATTTTTAAAACTGTGTGAGACTGGGAAATCTCAATGTTTACTGATTTAGACTTAACATTTAGCACTGATAAAGACAGTTGCAATCTATCAATGCTGAAGACATTCAAAATACTGTCATTTAATAAGAACACTATAAGAAGTCAGTTTATGCTCATGATAGTCTCAGACTATATGTAATATGATTTTAAAAATGTGAAGCGCATCATTTTGTATTATTGCATTATATGATGGTGCAGGAGTAAAATATGAATTTTTATACTCTCCTTTTTTAAATATGAATATTTAATATGAATATTTTTAAATATGAATATTTAAACTCTCCTTTTTTATTTCTGAACTAGCTGTTTCTAGTATTTGTATTACTTGGGGTTTTTTTAATGCATCACCATTAAGACAGTTTTAAATAGAAGGAATAGAATTTTCTGTACACCCTGGAGAAAACTGCAGCAAGGAAAATGCACTGATTCTTTTTCTCTCGTGTGAACAAAAGGGCAATTAGTATAACTAAGCTACATAGATGTGCAGTTTGGTAATCCTGGAAATTCCCAATATACTTACTCCAGATCTTCCCAATAAAATGGAGAATACTTCAAGCCAGAATGCCATTTGCAATGTGAAAATAGAGGTGTGGAAGAAAAGGCAACTATTAAACAAATAGCCTAAAACATGGTTAATAATTTGTGTCTTTCTGAGATGTGTTATTTTATGGAACTTTCTACATTTTATTTTTTCTCCTGCTGTGTCAGTACAGTCAGCACATCCTATCCTGCACCACTAAACTGTATTTACCACCCAGTGGCAGGAAGAGGACAGCAGCCTGCTGGTGCATCCGTAGTGAAAACACCAGAGAAAAATAACCCTGTGTCAAACGGGGGAGTGTGTGGCATTTTCACTGACCTGTCGAAATGCTTGGTGTTGCAGGATGGATGGTCACAGTATCACTTTGTAGCCTCATCTTCAACAATAGAAAGGGATCGGCAAAGACCGTACTCCTCATCCCGCACGCCCTCCATCTCTCCCGTGCGCATGTCTCCGAACAACCGCTCAGGTAAGGCCAGGCTGGAGCCAAGGCTCAGGTAATCCATCACTGTCATTTTCCCTGACGTCTGGATTTGTTGTTGACTGTGGTGGAAGGGCACAGAGTGTATTCTTTACTGTCAACAAATTATCTGCTCAAAATGGGAGTTTAATTTTTTTTTTATTAGCATCTTGTAAAGTTTTACAGAAGAAATACTCCATAACTTCTTGTCATGAATTCTCCCGAAGTGTTTTCCTGACAGGGATTACCTGACTAGATCTTGGGGCAATGGTGTCCATTAGTAGCCCAAGGAAATTCTGTTTCTTACTTTGCTAGTCATGAAAGCCACTATGTTGTTCATAACCATTTTGCACACTTGGCAAAAGTTTAAAGATGCACATTACTTTCTTGTCAGCTTTTATTCTGGGTATGTGTGCATACATATGCATGTGTAAATTCACAGATTGACTGCAGGTCTTCCTGTAGCATTTATTGCATATTTACACCAGCTATTAACAATCCTATATGATCTGCACAATGAGTTAATGTAAGTATCTCAACTTACACAGTAGTGTAAATTAATTTTTCTATTCAGAAATCAGGTAATCTTCCCCTCAGTTTATTCTAAGGTGGAACATAGCTTCATTAGACAAAGGGTCTAACAAAATGTCAGTCTTTCAGTGGGCTTTCTGCTACTTACTCAATCAAGGGCTGTCATTCCATAGGTACACCAAGATTTTAGGATTAAAATTGGCCAAACTTATGATTGCCATTACCATTGTGCCATACTTTGTCTTTTAAGAAAATTGTTTTGCTGATTATCTAGAAGTTGCATCTTAGTCCTGCAGAACAACAACTGAGGAGATGCAAAAATGTAGCCAGAAGTACAGTGAGAGCTGCTATTCTGTTTTTAAAATCTGCCATTACACAAGTCCATAAAGGGCTCTTGTTCCTTTATTTTGTTCCCCAAAATCTCATTTTGACTGTAAGTGCAAGGTACTTGAATTGTCTGGCCCTGAGATCTTAGTTCTGTCTCTTGCCAGAACTGTCTTCTCACTTCTGTTACTCTAAATTTTGGATGCAATTTTACTGCCATCATCAGTTATCATAAGACTGGAAAAGGACAAATAATAGTGGCTGTTTTGAAGGAAGAAGAGGCCATGTCATTACACACTGGTCAGCTCAGTGTCGGTCTAGAAAATTGCTGGAACAAATAATCACAACCTGAGAACCTCAAAGATAGTAGGAACAGAAGGTATTACATAATTCTATGAGTATCTATTTCTACATAATAATGTAAGTTGCTGTGTGTCTAGTAGTGTCCATATCAAAGACAAACATTGATTCAATACCATTTGCTCTTACTAAATCCATCTGAATTCCTGCTACAACACAGTCAAAGCACTTCGTGGAAAGAAAAATCAGTAAGTATGATATCCTATAATCAGTAAGACTCTTTCACAACACTTTGGTATACAAACTAAGGCAAACTAGCAAACAGTTCAGAAAACATTATGTGTGGTAAAAAAAAAAAAAAACTTACTGAAAGCCATTCACAAGGAAAGGGTATTGTTTATTGCCAAAATCAAAGAATGCTTTGCTTGGAGCCTTGCCTGGGTCCAGTGTTCTTCATTCCTTAGTAATGACCCAGATAATAGCAAAAGTTATATATTACCTTTGTGGGTGACATAAACCTGGGAGAAACTCATGTTCTTTGAAGGGCATTATTGAAATTCAAAGTGAATTGGAGAAATTGGAGGTAATGTTCAAAGGGAAAAAAAAATCCTTTAAAAATAAATTACAAGGAGAATGTCTGGCTGTATGAAAGTTCTTTAGAAACTATTTGGGGATTTTTGTCAGTTGGACACATGAATTAGAAGGTGGAAAAATCAGGATTTGAGAATATACTGAATGGACTGTAATTGTTCAACTCAAGTGAAAGAGACATGAGATGGAGATGGTGGGAGGAGGTACACACCAAGTCTTCAAGCACGTAACAGCCAGCCTGGAAGCAGAACGGTGTGAACTCTTTCTGCTTTCATAGCAGACAAATGGAAATAATGAACATCACAGAGTCAGGCCAGACATCAGGGAATATTTCCTAGCAGTGGGGAAAGAAAGCACTGGAACAGTCTGCTTGGAGCAGTTATGTGATCTCTGTCATTAGAGAGCTTTAGTTTCAGATTAAAATCTGTCAAGAATTATACTGCTTTACTGGATCTTACCTTAGGGAAAAGAGTTGAAGTAAATGAGCTCACACTGTCCCATCCATCCGTAGGACTGGGTGATAACAGGCTCAAACTAGTGTAGAGAGCTTTGTAATCTTTTCTGTGTCCTTTAATAAGAGCAGAAAAACATTATATCACTTTTCAGTCTAATATCCACCAATGACTTCATGTTTGCTTCCAGTAAAAACTGTGAAAGAGGGTGCTTCTGCATTTTAACACTTGCCATGAAGTAGTTTTCCTCTCATGGGAAGAGAGAGAGAGAATTCCACAGGGCACAGAGAGAGATGGTTTTGTCTGTATCAGTCATTTTGTTCAGAATACCAGAGTGTTTATAGCCATTACCAGAGTATGTGAAACAAAACGTCTCTCTGCTAGCAGCTTGTTCAAGGTTTACATTCTGGCCTGCTCCCCATTAAGCTCAAACTGCCATTAGCTGATTTGGTAGTTTAACGTCATGTTTCTTTATATCTGCCAGATTATCAGCTTTAGATTTACATCACTATTGACAAACAGTTTAAAAGCAATCCCCGAGTCTAATGGCTTCCTAAGAAAGAACATCTGTCCTGCATTTGCTCTCTAAATTCGGAGGCCAGGGCCAGCACAACCAATTGAAGCAGAATTCAACACCACTTGTGCTTCTGTACTCCTGAGTTCACTGCAAGTGCTTACCTGTTGCTTAACTAAAAACTGTAACATAGTTTTGAGATGCTGAAAGATATGCCTCAAGATCAAGCTTCACAAAGAGTTTGTGTTACATTTTTAGTTTGTTTTCTGTTGCTTGTTTTTGAACAAAGGCAGTGTTACTGCTTTTGAGCTTCTTTTGACATATCAAGTACCTGGTGGAGGCAGGGGGTGTGTGGGGTAAGCACCAGCATTTTGGTTATTTCTGTGGCACTGTGCCCTTGCAAGGCTCTGGGGGGTTCTGCCACTCACCCTGTGCTCCTTCTCCTGCCTCCACAGCAGGGAAAGTGCACTTCATCTGCCAACACCTAAATACATTGAAGTCAGTTTACTTGAAAGCCATCCTTTTTTCCTTTGCTTTTCTCCTTTTCCTAAGCTTCACAAGCTCTAAGGCTTCACGATCAGTGCCAGTGATCACATTCTCCAGTGTGTTGGACTTGAGTATAAAACCCATTTCTCTTTTTCATCATCTGTACTTTCCTCCTTTTAGCCATAGCATGAGTGTAGGTGATGAAGGATTTAGTTTGAATAAAAATAGCTTAAAGCAGCAGTTGTTGCTTTAACGGCAGTTGTTCACTCATACAGATATTTACAGACAGAGATATTATTTGACTTACCTTTAAGTGTTAGGTATTCTTCGGTATATGTTTTCTAGGGGGAAAAAAAGGCCTTCTTTTCTTTATGTTTCCATTAGAATAACTTAATTGGCTTGTTTATTTTCAAGAGAAAAGGGAAGAAAACATTTTTTAAGGATTTTTCCACACAGCTGAAAGTTAACAGTGTTTTCAATGGAAATAAAGTGACCATTTTTGAAGTGCCCATACCAGAAAGTTTTGACAAGTTAAAGAAACTGAAAAGCAAAAGGAAAAAAAAAATACTGTTGTACTTTTTCTTTAATAATGATCATCTTAAATATTGGATGCAAGTCAAAAGAAATAAAGCATTCAGAAATAAAATTGTGTTTGCAGTTGATTGTCCAATGAATACATTTGCCTTGCCCTTGAAATAACATCATCTTTTATTTTCCTCCATAATTTGGCAGTGTTTCTTCAATCAGCTTCATGTTAGAAAACTAACAGATATAAACTTTACTGAAATGCTTACTCAAGAGTTAAACCCTACATTCAGTCCTATATGATTAAAAATAAAATCCATTTTTGTTATCTAGCAAGTGCCCCAGCCTCACCTCGGGAAATGATCAGCCTAAAAGAAAGAAAAACAGACTATGAATCAACTGGAACTAATGCCACTTACCATGGAAATAAGGGAGAACACACCTCTAGGAAAGACACCATGACAGGTGAGATTTTGCTTGCATAGCATATATAAAAATCAGCTGTGATAGAACACTGATTTTATAGGATTGGCTGGACTTCCTGCACTGTGGAAAAGAGTGAACCTGCTTTGGTTAATTCCCAAGCTTTAGCCACCTTGAGAAATACAACTGAAGGTATATTTGAATGAATACAACACCATGTGAAAATGATTTCTGAACACCATGGTTCTTTACAAAAGAAAGGCTCTGAATCCAATTTTGCATCTCTTTTTCAATCTTACATTTGTTTTCATTTCAGAAAGAAGTTGGTCCATCACTTTGAATTAACTGGTATATTTTGAGCATGTGCAGTGATCCCTAATATCTATCTTTTGCAGGGAATGCTCTCCAGGATCAATTAACTTATTTTGTGTGTCAGTATTCGTAAAAAATTTGTGGCTGTTTGTAAAGTCTATCCATGTTACTTTCTCAGCTGGGCTGATTTAAATGAAGTAATTTTCTCTGTGTGTTGTGGCATCTGTTGCAGGTTTCTTTGAAGGCCTCTCTTCTCCAGTGAGCTCATTAATCTCTTAGCATTTCAGTAATTAGAAAATTTTGAGTGCTTTGCCCAGTGCTGTACCTCTTCATGCATTCTCTTGCGAAATACACATTGGTCTCCATCACCATTGTACAGGTTTATATAGCCATTATTGAACATTTTGTCGTGTTTTATATAGTGCTGAGCATCACAATCTCTTCCAAATGCTGCCTCAGGGCAGGCAAAAATTGCAGTGAGAAGTCACTCTGCACTTTCTGGATGCCTGTTACCTTCTCCCCTGCCCTCTTGCTCAGAGGCAGAATGGGCTGCTCACCAGAAACGTGCTGACACAGCATCAATCCATCCATAAGATCCATCTTTTTCAAGACTGTGTCCAGGATATGAAGATACTGAATCTACTATGTTGTATGTGATTATGTAATCCAAACCTAAAGACCAGCCTTGGAACTTGGATGAAGATGCAATATGGAATGTTAATCAGCCTGAAAGTGAAAATCTGAAGAGAAGATTGACAGTCAAGAGCATTTGGAAACCACAGAAATTAGGAGTGTCCTCAACTACTTCTGTGGGCTACTACAGGAGAGTGCAGAAGATTCAGTTAAGGTACTGCATTTTATGTGTCTCTGATGTTCTGAGTGTTCACTGCATGAGGTGGTTCTCTAAAACACTTCAGTGGCCCTTACTTGGCTGATTGTGAAGGGCAAGACTGAATGTTTTTCAGGCATTTGTCAAGAGCCCATAAAGGGTGATCTCAGGAATAAGAGCATCAGGCTGAAAAGGAAAAGGCAGAAACAGTAGTATTTTATTCTAGATGTATCTGCAAATTCAGGCTAGCAAATTATATCAGAAAGTTCACCAAAATACAGTGTCTCCATGCTGAAAATTTGTGTTTCCTTGCAAATGGTCTTGTCTCCCTCCACACATTAAAAAAAATGGGCTTTTCTTTTTCCACACCCCTTTTCATTTTCTTTTTTGCTGTGATGTTTTCCTTCTCCTGTTCCTACATCCATTATTTCCTTTCTCTTGCAATATAATTTTCAGATTGTGAGGTTTGTACTGCCTCAACAGCCTTTGTTCCACTTTGATTTTTGCATTGTGTTTTCATCTAATATTGTCTTGTATTTTGTCTGTTTCTATTGATTATTTGGGTGGGCTTTTAGTAAGGAAACTTGAAACTCTCAGCATCGTGCTTAGCTATCAACTGTCTTTCCAGCTCCTGAGCTCAGTGAGGGAAAAAAATCAAACAAATTCAAATCAAAAAAGTGTAATAATATTTCTCAGTCTTACATGAGCAATGTACAAATAAATATGGAAGTAACAAGTAACCTTTTCTCTTTCAGATCACCAAATTCATGTTTGGTCTAAGCTCAAATGAAGCACCATTTTAAGAACAAAAGAAAATGACAGAAGGAATTTTTCTCATCAACGTTCAACATGGAATTTGTTTAACATAATTGTAGCTCAGTAAATAATAAATATTTTATTAAAAAAACAAATCAGTATTTGTGATTTTGTGAGACATTTTGACTTTACTTGAGTGGCCTAATACAAGTTCATGTAGCAAGTTTCTTGCAATGCCTACATTTCATTTTGTGCATTAGACAGTGCACTGCAGCTGATATATCCACTTGGATGGGACTTAGATGGATGATTTTTTTCAGGTTCTACCTGACAAACACATATTTTGATCTGCTCTTCTATTTTTGTACCAAACTGACGTGTTACACAAAGCTGTCTTTGACTTACGGATTTTACACAGAGTTTAGAGCCACAGCTGTAGTCCCAATTTATCCATGACTGTCTCCATGCTCGTCTCCAAAGCTCTTCACAGTTTATAGTTCAAAAATTTTATGACCTTTGGGCTGGGACTGAAATGAAGGGTTTTTGATGGATTTTCAAAGTAGGAGTGTTGGCTTCCTGCCATCCTGAGGATTTGTCAAGAAACCTCTGGGGAAAATGGAGAATCTATGAAGTAAACAGTTTGGCTGAAGATGATAACTTACATTGATTTCACAAGGATAGCTAAAAAAACCGAGGCTCAATATCAAAGTTCTCATTGCCCTCTTCACAGGTTTGTGATGCCTTTTATATTTACTGTCCATTTTCTTTTCTCTGTAGAAATTAATAACCCATAATAAAATTTTGTCACCTAAAGTATATTTTTAAGACAACAACTATTATATTCAGTTTAAGAAAACAGGAACTTCAAGAGCATGTGATAATGATATTTATGCCATGGTGTTTTCCTTCAGAACAGGGACAATAAGGTTCCTGTGTACCTTCTTTGAGGTTTATTTTACTTTCTTAGTTCCTTCACTGAAATAATACGTGCATCATAGTCTACACGCTGTGTCTTCTCTTCCAGCAGCAGAAAAAACTCCTGGTTAATTTGTTTTTCCTTTGGTTGTAAAGAATCAGTCATCAATACTTTTTGTTATTTAAACTTACTGGAAAGTCCATGCACATTCAGACACAAAAAAACACCATCAGGTGTTACAGGTGCTTGGGCTTATTACTGTTATTACTTTCATAAACCATAATACACTGTAATCTTTTTTCAGTGACTTTACCTCATTTTTCACTGTGCAAGAAGGTGGCAGTGGTAGTGACAGGTAATGACCTCTGTTACTTAAGATTTGTGAGGTACAGAAGCATTTCCCTTTACTGTCTTGAACTAAATGTTATAAAATGGAGATCTGCTGCTTACAGCAGAAAAAGCAGGTTACACAATACCAGATGAGGATGACTACCTGTCCAGCTGAGCTGTCCTTTCTTATTACCAGTGTGTGTTTCTGAGGGCAAAAGGCTAGCATCTTGTTCTTCCAAAGTGTCTGTAAATGTGTTCAGAATAAGTACTTGCAAGGCCTGGAAGCTGAATGTTAAACCATGAATCAAGTGACTGGGATATATGGGGATGAATTTGGTCAATGACATACTTGTCACATAAACTACTGAGTAACATAATTTTCAAAGCTGTTGTCAGCTTTAAAGAAAACTGCTATGGGGAACTGTGTGACTGTTTTTTTAAGCAGTATCACCTAGAAAACTGAACACAGGGGAGAAAGAAAGGTACTGTTCTATAATGTCCTTTATGCAATTCAACCACAAAGTACTGCAAGTTGATCACAGTACTCATTTTAGAAGGCTCACAATTTTGCCTCTTCAGTATTACCGTGTATCAATGTTTAGATACCATGTAAAATAAGCATATGAACACACTGATCATTCCTCAATTAATTTAAACTATAGTTCTGACATTTCTGTGAGGAAATGTGGCTGGAGGATTATCTCTATCTCTTACTCTTTGCACCTTTTCCTTCTCTTGCCATGTTTGTTTTTGGGTTTTTTTAATATTTCATTGGCTGCTTTTCTTTCTATCTGTTTTACAGTTTTATTATGATGGTACATATACCATATTGTCAGGAAAAATCAGATACTAACCACACAATATCTGCCTATTCATCTAGTTCATTCTGTCCTTTCTTTTATATTTGTTACCTGCTTTTGCACAGCAAGAGTCAGCTGCTCACTGACACATGGCAGAGTGGGACTGGAGTTCCCAGGGAACATGTTGCTTGTGTGTTCAGAAGCAGGTACTGGAGCAGGGCTGCTTCACTGCTAGCAGCTGCATTGCTTGACTTACGTCTCCTCCAGAATCAGAATTACCTCAGCCTCCAACCTGGACTGTGCCAAGATTTCTCATTCTTGAGCTCTTGGCATTTATTTTCAAGCATTTTATGTCTCATTGTTTTTATTGCATTAAGAAAAGATCACTACCGGTTTGAGGGGTTTTTTTTTCATTTTAAACTTGTGAGTTTGTATCCCCATCACTGCAGTGAAATCAGCAAGACAGAGCTTGCAGCTATTTTCATAAGCTGAAACTATCCATTTTGCATTGCGGAATATGTGATCTGGGAGACAGTAAAACTTCAATCTGGTATGTGACATCTGTGAGCACATCAGTGCAAATGTCACAGTAGTGCACTGGACAGCTATGCACCAACTCTGACCTATTTCTAGGTTCAGAGTAGTCATGGTTGTTAGCAGCACATATGTGCCACATGCCTTTTTATGTATCTGTATGGAAAGGTCATGACCCCCCTCTTAATGTGTCTCTGACTGCCTGTAGGAACAACATACAAATTAATTAGCACATGTCCAGTTTGCTATTTTTCATCAGATTCTTCATAACACCCTCAGATGTTGCACCCTACACCAGCTACTCTTGACATCAGACAACCACAAGCAATATTGACCTGTCTGAACTCAGTATGTTCAGTCATGTCTTGCTAGAAACTTGCATGCATGAAACATCAAACCTGCTTATCTTGGCACATATATTCATAAAAACAAAACAGTTACAAGAAGTTCTGCCTCCATCTATGACAGTCCAGTATATTAAATGTCACTTTCATGTTTTCTCAAGAACTAGGACTTCAAAAAATGGATATCTGAAACACTGAGTATCTTTAGATCTTGAGAATAGGAATTTGTATAACCCAACTTCTTCTAGCACTTTGTGGGGCAAGCAAGAAAACCAGAAAAACAGCATAAAAAAGATGATATCAAGGAAAGAATTGGCAGTTGCACTACTGAGAGTCATATTGTCATGACATGCACCGTGAAGAGCAATGCTGATGCAAACTTCTCTAATACTAAAGACTCATCAGGAGGGGTATTTTCAAACACTACAGCAGAGGCTGCAGCTGGAATATACAGAAACCCACTGAAATAACAGTCAAGTCTCAAAGATCGCTTAAGTGACAAAATGTAACCTGAACAGTAAGAACCTCTGCAGATCAACTCTTTGGCACTAACATATACAATCAAAGAAAACTACTCAAGCACTACTTTCCATCATCCCACCTGCTTCTATCTGTTACAGCCTATTGGCATACAGGTGGAAGTAAGAGTATCTGCCGCTGGAGGAGCCCAACCAGCATCTGTCTCTAGAGTTCGTATTCTTTCCACATTAAAAAAAAAGGGTCATGCTGCACTTGGAGACCTCCAGGGCTCTTCTCCATTTCCTACACAGGACTCTGCACTGTCAGTAATTACATCCAGCTCTTCAAGGAACAAAAGGGGTTTCATCTCTATCAGTTAATGGTTATGAAGTGAAAAGTCTCTTTCCAGCTGTTGGAGCTTATCAACCCACCATTTAAGCCCTGTCTTTATCCTGTTTTTACAAACATGCTGGAGATCTTTAGAAACACCATCTGAGGTCTATGAAGTGCCAACATGGAGCAGTATATCAAACTGACAAAAATTAAACCCTCAGCATGGAACCCATGGCAGATGTGAAGATCAGAACTGGTATATTCCAGTCAACTTTGCCTGAAGGCCATGTCATTGCTTTCTCCAGAAAGGATTCAGTGGTGGGGGGAAGGTAGAGGCAGTTTTATGCTCAGAGGTCCATGCTTGCACATTGCCAAAAAAAGAAAGAGTGCTTACATCTTCAGTAACGTGGTTCTTTCTAGTGATGTGAGTAGCATGGATCCCATATCCAGCTTTCAGCTCTGATGATCAGCCCTCAGCCTCAGGTTTGAGTTGTGAAGGTATTAAAAGCTACTCTTGGTGCCTTCAGGTTTTATACCATTGCACAGATACCTGAGAGAAGTCATGAGCCACATGTTTCAGTTCCACTGGTGACTCTGATTCAAGCTACTCAAGTTTTACTTTCAGGTCTGTAAGTAAGAGTCCTCATGACAGTCCTCATCCAATCATTAGTTAGAATGTCTGGAAAGTTAATAATGCATGAAAAGTGTGCAGCAGCAACACAAAATGGTACCTCCTTCACAGTCTTTGAAATGTGAGAAATAACTACAGTGTTTCAAGTCATACTGGCAAACTAAGATTCAGCTACATTGCCAAATCAGAGGGATCAGTGGAATCAGCTTTGCAAGGAAAATCCTTTGCTGTTTATGTGGGGTTTTTTTGGGATGGGATTGGAAATCAATTTTTGCAAGACTATGTATTATCCTCCTTGTCTTTGGAATTACTTCTAGTTTCAGACTCGTAGCTCAGTTTTGTCTGTGCATTTGAGTAGTAGGACATCCAAGAAGAAAGTGACAGCAGCGATGGCAGTCATGGATTTGAGACTATCTTGGCCAGACCTTTTCACTGTAACTGCGTATTACAGTTTGCATAACTTGTTTAACTTACATTTAATCCCTTTTTGCTTTAATAATTTCATCATAAAGCAAAACTACTGTAGAAATAATAACACCCATCATCCAACTGAAGTGAAAGAACTGGAATGTTTCTTAATCCCAATATTTACAACTGCTGTTTGTTGTATGTGTGTTACATAATCCCATCTATAACCTGAAATTTATTATTGAATGCTAGGTATATATGAAATTATATTGTTGATTTATATAAGAAGTACAAAAAATTGGTATGAACATGACATAGACCTGTTTCCATTAATAAATGTAACCAAGGACATGTATGTACACCAAAGCAAAGATAATGACCATTTAGTGGGAGGAAAAGTCTGCAGATGATTTTAAAGATGTTAGTGTGTGGGAAACAGGCATTGTATGATGTATTTAATGAAGCCTTATGAATTCACTTTGAGGCCGAAGAGTTATGTTTGGTAAACTTGCTTTTTCCTGCCTTTTCTCTCTTCTGCAGCTCAGAACACTGGAATCTCAACTTTGTACAGGAATTCGTATGGTGCGCCTGCTGAAGATATCAAACATAACCAGGTAAGCACAGAGACTGAAATGTTACTGTTCCAGATGGCAAAAGACCTGTGCAGCATCATATATGGAAATGGAAGAAAAATACCACAAATTAAAAAATATCACAAACAAACAGATTGTTTCATGTAGAATTTTACTCCTATGTCCAAATTAAACATCTGCATTTGAATATGTGAAATGAAATAAGGTCCAGAATGTCCTTTATACCTTGAGAGCAGTTCTAGAAACAGAAACTAAAGTAGTTACACTCCTTTGTGCAATGGTGATATTGGGCCCAAGCTTGTAAGATCACCTGTGGGACTGCTAAAAGTGGTGAACTTAGGCAGGCTTTTTTACTTTCTGCACAGAGTCTAATACAGGTACTTGTTTTGAAAAAACATCGTGGAGTTTGGGCCATAGCAGTGTAACTGTTCCTGTCACCTTGAGGGAACATTTCTAACACATGCAGACTCAGCAGGATCCACAAACACTTCTGACATCGATGTCAGAGCATCAGTATTCCCCGTGATGACCATGTGAGGATTGACAGACTACATCATTTTTCAGTCACAAAGTCTGCCCGACCTTACAGAGGTGGCATAAAGCGGAAGATAGTCTTCCAGGATAGTCAGCATATGTTTATATGTTTCAGATTTCAATGAAGTCCCAGCTATAAACAGAGAGATTCACTAGGGCTGTCTGAAAAAAAATTATGGCAACCTTAGGTTAGGCGTCCATCTGAGATTTTTTTTCTCTGCATATCATAAACACTTCAGCTTCAAGGCAACTAGCTGCAATGCACCAACAACACAGGATTGTCAACATGGAGTGTTGGAGGAGGCGGTAAGAAGATGCTTCTGCTTACCAGTAACAGAAGAGCCCCTTTCAGGGCACTTTTCTTATGTTAGTGCCCTGAAGACTGTAAATGGTTCTTAAGGATATGGTGTCTCCTGTCCCTCTAAATTTCACTTCAGTCAAAAGCAGATGCAAATATTTAGTGTCTTGGGAGTGTAAATTGCTTACATTCAAATTCTTCAAGACTGAGTTTTGGTCACCAGTATTTGCATTATACAGCTGCAAGTTATCCAGAGATTTTACTTACAAAAATGAAGTGTAAGCTATTCTGCATGAACTACTTCTGACATAAACCAGCGTCTGTACCAGCAATAATACTGAATAATAAATATGTTTAATAGTAATAATGCTATTAAATAAATGTAAAGGAATAAAATGACAAGGCAGAGCTGGGGGATTAATTCACTATCAAAGCAGTACTTTGAGCAGATGTTAATGCCCAACTTCATGTTGCGAGCATGAGAAACGTGAGGTCTACTCCTTCCATCCTGTTGCCCACATTAAGTTGTATCTAACAAGCTGTGGGTATTATTCTCTTTCAGGTTTCAACACAGCCAGTTCCACAGGAGCCCAGCAGAAAAGATTATGAACCATATCAGCCATTTCAGAATTCAACAAGAAACTATGACGAGTCCTTCTTTGAGGACCAAGTGCATCATCGTCCACCTGCAAGTGAATACAACATGCACCTGGGACTAAAGTCAACTGGCAACTATGTCGACTTCTACTCAGCTGCTCGTCCCTATAGTGAACTTAACTATGAAACAAGCCACTATCCAGCCTCTCCCGACTCCTGGGTTTGAGACTTGGGCAGATACAAAAGCTCCAGGAACTGTGCATGTGCATGCATACCACGAGACATTTTTTTTCCTGCAAATTTAGTTTGTTAAAGCCTGTTCCATAGGAAGGCACAGATAACCAGTATGGAAAAAAATAAGAGATTTTTTTAGAAGGCTAAAAGATATGAAAGCTAAACCTGGGAGTAATTAGAAAGAAATATATATATACATATATATATTTTACAGTGTGGGGCAACTTTACTGTTGGCCTGTAGAGTCTAAAGTTCAGTGCTGTATATTGAACGTGGCTGAAGGAAGGAGGAAGAACATGACAGTGGATCTGGGTCAAGAGTTAAGCACAAGTTACTGAGCAGCGTACATACTTTATGGGGAACAGCTTCTCACACTTTATTTAATATCCTCATTCATTGTGAATCTAGGCTTCAAGTTGCATTTGGGGTTTCCTCTGTACAGCAAGATGTTTCTTGCCTTTTGTTAATGCATTGTTGTAAAGTATTTGATGTACATTACAGATAAAAAAAAAGGTGCATTGTGTATATTACACCAATGCCACAGTGTTTCTTCATCTATGGTTCTAAATATTGCTTCAATTTCAAATTTTGAAAGATGTATGAATTTCCAGTTTTTTGTTTTCTTTTCCCCGGTGCGTTTTAACAAAAAAAAATCAAAAAATATCAAAAAAACAAAAAGGAATATTTAGCAGTATTGTTTGTTCTGATATGTGAATTTGTTTGTGGCAACTAAAAAAAGGCATTCAGCAGTTTCTGACAATTAACATTCATCATTCCACACTCCTTGTCAACAAAGTGCTTTTTCACTGCCTAAAATTTTAGATGTAGATATTTGAAATAGATTTTTTCATTTATACCAGTTTTCTTTATGATGATACAGTGTTAAAAGAAAATAAATTACAATTGATCTGTCATCCATATTTGCTAAGAATGTCTATTTCCAAGAACCTACCATACAAATACACATTCTTACTCGTGTGTGTCCACGTATGCATAGTATTCCGTGTGCGTGTGTTTGAGTGTGTGTGTTTGTGTGGTGTAAGACTTCTTTTCATCCAATGTTCTCCTTGTTAAGCTTCAGTTTTTGTTTGATTTTCAGTTCTTTTAAACAGTGGAAACTCCAGTATGTGCTTTCTCTTACTCACTTCCCTAACCATCGATAGCAATCCAACATTGCTAGGCCACATGCTCACAAAAGAAGAGGTAACTGATTTTTTTTCACCAACTCCATCACCCCTAGGTGCCATTTCCTTTAAAATAGCATCTTTTGATCTCCTCTAGAGGAAATTTCATTACTCTCCAGCCACCAACCAGTAAGTGCTCAAGGAAGGCAGAGGTTGATCTTGCCATCTCCCTGAGGGAATGGAAAATTAAGACCCATCAGACTTTAATCTGGACTCTCCAAACTGTTTAGATCACAGAAGGGTCCAATTATTGAACCATTAGGACAATCATTTATTTTAACCCATACCAAAAATAAAACCCAACACCCAGAACACATTCCTCAAATGTGAAAATAAAGACCATTTCTGTGCATTTAAAGTAAAATTCTAAAAAATGTAATGGACAGAGAGGTTGTTTTTTTTTTTTAATCTAAAAAGAAAAGAAGGGATACATAGGCTAGGAGGCCACAAGAACTGGCATATTCATCTTAGCTCTTTGTAATGGTGGAAGGGAAAAAAAAAGGCATTTCTTCATTTCTGTGATTCAGGCAACAAACAGTTCAGCATACAGTTTTCAGAGCATAAGACCCACCACAAATGGAGTAGTTGTAAATTGCTTAAATTACCAATAAGGAATTTGTTTTAGGTTGCAGACATTTCTGTGGTTAGTCACTGTAATAGTTTTAACATCACCTGGCACACTTCTGGCTGTGCACAGGGGAAGAAGTCTCTCACAAGTCATCACCTGCTGTATAGGACGCAGCCCAAGTAGTTCATGCAGGCGGGTATTGTGATGTGGAATTGGTTTATTGGTAATCTAGGACTATAGTTTAATCTTTTTGGCAGCTTTTCCCAGTGTACGATATGTAACCTTTGCTCTTTGTAGTAAACGGGGAAAAAAATAGCATGCAAAAAAATTTTTAAAAAATTTCAGAAAGGGTGGGTGGGAGGGGCACAGTGGGCCAGATGTATAGCGAGGTAGATAAAAATACTATTCATAGTTTTGGACACAGGTTGTTTATATTTTATTTATTACATTGATTTTAATAAGTGACATTTGCAGTGCTTTTTTGAACAAAGCACATTTTCAGTATAAAAACTTTTTTTTAATAAAGAATGTCACTCACAACTGGAAGTTCTTCTTGACTGCCTGATAAACACCAGGCTGGTGCAGCTCTCCAGACACAACGTTTGCCAACAGGCCAAGGGGGATGCATCATTCTGTTCAAAGTTCTTAGGACAGGAGATTATTGTAAGTTGGATATATTTCCATTCTTCAAACTACTGAAACGCCCACATTGCCCTCTTTCAGCTCCTCTTAGGAATTACTTGGAGTCAAATGTTGACCATTGCTCAAGTGAGAGATTCTGGGTTGATGACGTGGCATAAAATACCTTTTGTCTATATTTTGTGTTGGTTTGTTTCCATTCTTCTGTAGTGGCAAGTGCTCCGACTGATAACGTTCACTCTTACTGTACTGGGTTTTGAGAAGGTGTTGAATTTCCTAGCTTCTTTTCCAGGCTGGGAAATACAGCACTGCTGCCATACTGAGCAAGATATATATGATGCATTCTTTTTAATATTGAGGAAAGTATCATTATCTATTGCTGTTCCCTTCATTCTTGTACTAGATCACACACAGAAATAGAGAAGAAACAAAACTGTTCCAAAAAAATTGTATAAAATGCAATTGATGTACTGTAAACTGTCGGATTTTTTTTTTTAACCAGCTTCGTATTAGAATCTTGTTCAGCTGTGTAGAGCTATATAAATCTCACTGTTTTATTAAATGCTGTTTATGGTCTGGAAGGAATGGTTAACCTATTTCAAGATTTAACAAATTTGCACTAACATGAGCAATATTGATTTGAAAAAAAAATAATATGAATTCAATATTTAAAAGATAAACTATGATTTTAAAGGTATATTAACACTGAAAGTACATTTTGACAAATAACATATTAAGCCCAAAATATAAATGGTTATGTCAGATAACACAAAAGAACTATAACAATATAGATTGAGAAAAAAATGTGTTTCACTGTACATGTTGCTAACATGTACAAAGACAAACTCATATTGACGTATTTTCTATTAATAAATCCTACTGTATTGTGGAGAATTGTTGGTCATAGTGCAGTATGTTTAAACTCAGAAGTTGACTCTGTAGAAGCTGCCCAGCTTCACACAGCAAGCAGATCCTTGTCATTTAGGTATTTTAGATATTAATTGGATACCTAACTTTTGGCTCTGAAGTCACTCACTGCCCCCTCCCTTTCTACCAGGCTGATGAACACAAGCTGCTCAAAAAGATATTTTTGAGAACACCCTGTTCACCCCTAATTATGGCTGCAAGGGCTCAGCTGCCACCACTAGTAGAGAGAGTTTATCTACACCCCTAGAATAAACTGGAAAACCTCAAGGCTGGTGCCACTGGATAGGAACGTGCTGTAAAAAAATACTGTCTTGGCCACAGGTTACATAGACCACAGCCAAGATACAAAGAGCAAAACATTAATTTACTTGTGCATTGCTGGAAGACCCAGCATGCAGTGCATGTAAAGGCTCTGGAATAATTGTTTCCTGGGTTGCATGAGCTTGCAGAAGTGTCTCGCCAAGACACTTGCAACTCAAATCAGAAATGCTGACTTATTTTTTTATACCTTGGCACAGCACAGGCTGTGCATGCCAGTGCATGGCAAGGGAGGCTTTCTCATCTCTGTTGCTGTTACTCATCCTCTCCTGCCAGCAGGCAGAAAGAGCTCTGAGTTTGGAGTTACTGCTCGTATCATGGGGAGGAGTGGGAGAGATGGAGATGGCAATCCAAAGCAGGGGGAGGAAACAAACAAAAGGCCTAAAAACATACTCAGTTTGTGCGTGAAGACAGATCCACACCCGTGATTGCTAACAGTGGAATGGACCCAGCAAGAGATTTTATGCACCAAGATCTTTAAATATTACCATCAAGTTAATGTAATGAGCATTTAATAGTGGGAATGTGATGCAAGCAAAGCTTTATGCTAGGAAAGTGGGAGGGAGCAGCAGAGAGAAGTCACAGGACACCACTGGGCACTCCCAGCTTCAGCCAGCAGGTGTTGGGCATGTGGGCAGAGACTGCTTACTGCTGTGAAGGAGAGGGGAGAGGGAGGACTTGATAAAAATCTTTAGGTCCAAGCCTTTCAGACTAGGTCAACATCAGGAACCTAAAACAGAGGCCACTTCTTGCAAACCTGCCTGGCCCCACCATCCTCAGTGGCAGAGTGAGGTCCTCGTGGCAGATACATGGGCATGGTGCACATGGGGGGCAATCCCATCAAGGGCCCAGCTTGCAAAGACTATTTACTCTGCTCTGAGCTGCACAACATCTGGTGCAGGTGTGTGTCTGACAGCTGCCAGGGCCAGGGCTGAGCTTGTTGAGCAGCTGCAGACACTTTCAATTTGAAGTCCAGCATTTTCCCCGGAGGACAGATGGGCACCAACATCTGCTGCAGAACTGTGCAGTCTTGGCTCTCTCCCAGAGACTAGACAGTTTCTAAACAGTGGCCTAAAGCCAGTTTCAGACATTTAGGCTGAAAGAGAGATTTGAGTTTTGTCTCCAGGCAAGGGGGCTGAAGCCTGTGGATGATACCTGTAAGGTGAGGGGCATCAAAAAATAAGTGCATTTAAAAAAGAAGTGAGAAAAGCTGTAGTGGCTATCGCACATCTTTTGACAACCTGGGTCAGGAGCACTTGCTTCTAACTCATGCTCCACTCTTCTGAGGGCCAGACCAAAGAGCTCCATACAACACAAACATTTCTACTTCCTCCCCAGTGCTCCCCCTGGGTTTTGCACCATCTCAGCTGGGACATGTCAGGCGAAAGAATGGCACACCACAGTCCTCTCAAATCCAGCAAAGCACATGCATGGGTGCTGGTGCTGGTCAGGTGCAGGACACTGTGCCCATTATTCTTAATGCATTATTCTTAAACCTAATTCTAAATCAGACTTGCTTTGGTGTTTTTAGTGCAATTTTAAAAGCAGTTTCCTTCCTCTGTGGGCATTGGTATTGCTTTGCCAGAAGAAAGCACATGCTAAACTCTTGCAGCCTCTAAATGTTTAGCTTACACCTAATTTCAAAGCCTACAGAAAGTCCCTGGGGAGATTTCCATCAGCTTCACCAGGCCCAAAGTGATGACAGGTGAAGAATACAACCTTCTCAAAGGATGTGCGCATCGAGGTCATTCTTGCCAGCACATCAAAGGCTGCAACTTTCTAATAGCTAACAGGAGAAAAAAAGTTATTTGCTAGTACCTGTCTGTCAAAATTTACTCTAGAGCCTTTACCTCTCTGCACTTTTATTTTCACTGCTTTCAGAAAGTGACATAGATAAAAATTGCTCACAGTGACTGATTGTTGCAGTTAATTTCAGTAGCTGGATGAGTAGTTTCAGATGCTGAAATACCTTTCTTTTCCAATCTTAAACTTGCCACTAAACCCAGGAAAGCAAAGTAGCAGTGGTTCGCTGATTCATTATTTTTCACAAATTCAATTTAAATAGTAACTCACATAAGTCTTTTCATTTATGCACTCTTCATTTATTGGCTATGGGGGTTGATTTTTACATTATTTATTTTACATTAATGTTACATAGGCAGAAAATGTTAACTAAACATTGAGACAGTAACTTGTTTAATAACATCAAGTCTGAAGAGAGAGTTTGTGGCATAGAATACAGGCTACTGTATGCAGACAAAATCAGTTATCACCTCTGTCATCAACAAAGAGAAAGTGAAAAAATATTTCTACCATTTGAAGCCTAACATCATCTATATCAAATATGTCAATTAAAAAAAAAATTCTACTCTTTCCCTCAGAAAAACAACACTAAAAACAAACAAACAAAAAAACACCACCCCAAAACCTCACAACCTTTTCCTTAAGCTGCCCTGGGTTTGAATTTTTTATTGGGGCAATAGGAGGGGGAGAGAATTTGCACTGTATGCAATATTTGAACAATATGTTGTGTTGTGTTGCTTTTGTTTCCACCTAAGGGCTATGGATGCAGGCAAGAGCTCCACTCACTGTACTGCTGTAGCAGCATTAAGCAAATCAAAATATGCCAAATAGCAGCTGCACTGCCGAATGTGACAGCCACCACTTCCAGTACCCTGGCTAGCACTGCAGGCTTGTCATCATGGGAAAGAGAAAAGAGAGTGTCAGCCTCCTGTTACACAGACACCAGCACTGAGTCAGGAGTGAAAAGAGTGAGCTGTGAGAAATCTGCTCAGAAAAGACCGGAAAATCCTGTGCCCTCCCCTGCAGGGCTGAGTGGGATGAGCTGTGGCAGTGTGGGGGCAGCCTGGGGGAGCACCATGGGCAGGAGGAGGTGGGACTCAGGAGCAGGCAGCAGTGGGCAAAATTGGGCAGAAGAATCTTAGACCTTGGCAGGGCACAAGTGCTAGGGCCAAGTGCTGGCCAGAGTGCTGAGAGAGCTGCAGCCTCGAGGGACTCAGAGCTGACCAGGCTTCCCTGCCTTAGTGTGCTCCTGCAGCTCAGCCAGGGGCCTTCCTGTCCAGATTTTTGCTTTACTTTCCGTTAGAATGGTTTAACAGGTGACCTGTTCAGGGGCTTTTTGTGTCCTTTTTGTAGCAATGTAATATTTCATAGAATCATAGAATGGTTGATGGGACCTTAAAGATCATTTAATCCAAATCCCCTCCCATGGGCAGGGACACCTTCCACTAGACCAGGCTCCTCAGAGCCCCATCCAGCCTGGTTTTGAACACTTCCAGGGATGGGATGGGATGTCCACAGCTTCTCTGGGCAACTTGTTCCAATGTCTCATCACCCTCACAGTAAAGAATTTCTTCCTAACATCTAATCTAAATCTCCTCTCTTTTAGTGTAATACCACTCCACTTGTCCCATCACTATCTGTCTTTAATTAGAATGGTTTAAGAGGTTAAAAGGTTTAAGAGGTTTCCTTTTGGGTTTGTTTTGCTCTTTTCGGGTTCCCTTGTAAAAATGCAGCATTTTTTATGGTCTGCTCTGAGTACCAAAACCCAGGTGCATAGCCAATGCTTGCATGCCAGCAACTTGATCTGCTTTTGAAGCCACAGCTTATCTGTAATGTAGAGGAAAAAATCTCAGATTATATGTTCTGAACAAAACAAAGGGATCTTTAAATATACATGGTTTGCTGGGGCAGAGCTCCCAGCTCTGAGCTGGGCACACAGCAGGAAGATGTTGGGCAGGTGGCTCAGACTGCCTGAGTGGGGAGGCACTGCCCACAGGTTACTGCACAGTCCTCATTGAGGAGAAAGGCTAAGGTCTGTACTTTGGGCTTTTTGGGGGTTTTTTTGTTTGGGTTGGGGGTTTTTCTGCTTTTTTTTTTTTTTTTTTTTCTTTCATGGATACAGTTTACCATAATAACAGGTTTGATGCAGCCATCTGTGCAAAATAGCAAAAAGAAAAGTGATGTTAATAAATATAATTGAAAAATATATAGTCAGAAACAAGTTGGTTTGACTTCTTAAAATTTGATGTGTATGTTTAACTTAAGATAATGGTTTGCTTTAACAACACTGTGATGTAAATGCAAATTATGTACTCTAATAGACTGTGAAATTCCAGGTCTGTCAGCTGTGTATACCATACATAGTTAATTAATGACTGTTCAAATCAGAAAAATTAAGGTTAAAGAGGTGTTAAAAGACAGGAACATTGTGGAGATGCTTCATCAAATGACAAATGATGGCTATCAATCATCTCATCTCTGACGTGCCACAGTTTAAGTATAATGTTTCTCTGCTGTATTAACTTTGATTTGAAAAAATAAAACTAGTTTTATAAACCAGAACATCTTCAGTCACAACTAAGCTCGACCTGCTGGACTGCGGGATATAAAAAAGTGAGAAATGAACTATGTAATCTTTTATTGTGTTTCCAATACCATGTCCAGAGATCATGAATTATCCCAGAAAAACTGGGACTCTTTTACTTCCAGGGATTTACTCTGTGCCTTGCTGATGGCACTTACTGCCTCTCACAAGCCCATCTGTCAAGGCACTGTTGGAACCCCACTGAAAGGCCAACAATATTTTCCTGAAATGTCAGTGAAGCAGCAGGTGCTTGGGAAGCAAAACAGCAACTTTGCATCTTGTCACAACTGAACTCCTGATCTTTGCTCCAAGACCTTTCTCCACCCCACACAGGGCTAGAGGAGCAGAAAGGGGATGTGACTGCTCTAAGCTGTTATTTGAAATAAATCATTACCTGGCACTAGGAACATCTAAAACTGTCTAATGGCCCCATGGCTCAAATTTTTTTTTTTTTGGAGTGGGGACTCCAATGGCAATGGGTGCACCATGGCAAAGGTAAAAATTCGGCTCATTGCATGCAGAGAAGCTTTCAGCTAGATTTTGTTCCACTCAGCACCTCTAAGGGTGCTGAAACCACTTTTTAATTAGGAATCTGCTGAAATGTACCCACTGCTCCTGTTACTGCTGCCACTCACGTCCTTGCAGACTCAACTGGTTCCTGTGCCTGGTTCAACAAACAAGATAGGAAATAGTTCCACCAGGAACTAAAGTTAACTTAAGCTTAACCAAGTCAAAGCACCTTGATGTAAGGGAGGAGACTTGCAAGGCAAAGATCATGAGATGGTTTAAAGTGCCCCCCTAAAAGAGAGATCCCCTCATCACAGAAAGGGATGAAAGGACATGTAATTGCAGAAGAGGCATAGGTGCACTGAGTCTGCCAGGTCCTTGACAGCTGCCTGCTAAGCTGGACAGGCAGATTGCTGGACATGCAGTTTGCTGGCTGTGCAGATTGCTGGACATGCATTTCAGTGCCTTTGCTCAGGACAGGAGTCACCAGCCACTCTTCCTGCCCCGAAGGAGATGGAACTGCCAAGGGTTTTGCAGCAGCTTGTCCTCTGGCACAGTTCCAGTGAGTGGCCACAGCAGGACAGCAACTGAGCTTGTCCCATGCATGGGTGGCACTGGCAGAGGCACAAGGGCTAAGGAGAGCCATGGGAGAACCAAGACTTGGCTGATCTCAGACAGTGGAACAGAGACAGGCCAAGGTCTGCAAGGCTGTCAAACAAAAATTATATTAATGGCAATCGTGCATTTGTACATTAAGACTAAATTCTAAGCTCTATAACAATAACAGAATGTTTTAAGTCTCAGACCATGTCTGGATTTGTCTGGGTTTTAACCCATTTTAGCAGTATATGGAAAAATTTTCCTAGAATCTTTTGTAGCAGCAGCTCTGTTATCCATCTTTCTTTGGCCGTCTCGGTATTTATATGTCTTAGCTGAGGTTTTGCTTAGCTTTGCACAGTTGTGTGGAGTCAGCATGAGCAAAAATATTCATCCAAATACAGGAGGGATAAAGTATAGCCAATTAAACAGTTGCAGATTAAGGCATGAACAGCATGCAATGAGTGAGGAAAGGAGGACATGAGCTGCATCCAAGGCCAAGCTAATACCAGTTACAGAGCATGAATATGCCCAAAAACCAAGCAACCTGAGGGAAAGTAACAGGGACTGGATGTTAACTGGTTAGCAGCAGATATGTAAGGGATATACTGCATTTTCCCCTCCCTGGAGGGGTATCCGAGGAGGATGTCCTGGGCAGAAGGAGCCCTGGTCTGACATTTCTCAGGCCTGGAAAGCTTAGGCAAGGAAAATGAGCTTAGGTCTGAATGTGTGTCTGTTCTTCACGTGCGTGAGATCTTGCTAAAACAACATAAAGAATCAGGAAATGTTGCCAAGTTGTTGGTGTGCAGCACAGACAGGACCCAAGACCTGTAAATCAGTGTAGCATTCCTGCCTGTCCCAGCATGAAAACCAGAAAAGGAGTTACTTTTTCCTAGCATACTTACAACTTTGAGTTTACAGGTAAGGACCTCAAAAATTATTTTAATAATTTTTTTACCTCAGTCAGTTCTCAGCTGTCAAAGTCACAGACCTGCTCAATTCTGGTTTTGGTTCATTTCGATGGAAAAGAAAAATTCCTTGGGCAAATCATAAAATCAAAAGCTTCCAGGAGAGGAAAATGCCAAATGGCATTCCTTCCTGCTGGAATATGATGGGAAAGGACTCAGTATCCTGTGGAGCAAAAGTCCTGTTGAAGCCTATTGAAGGCTAATTCAGCAGAGGGGATCTCTACAAGACAAAGAAAATGTTGTACATGATCAGGTGGAGAATTTGCTATATCCAGCCTTTTGTCTTGACCTCAGTTTTCTAAAGGCAGAATGGAAGATCCTTTTCCTATGGCCTGATGAAGCTGACTGATTAGGACAGATGCTTTCAAATATAGACAGAATTCCATGTAGATAGAAGAGATCAAATACTGTTGTTCTCATTTACATTCTTTATACCATTATTATTGTCCCCTGAAAGGATGATGAATGCTCTTTTTATGTGCTTGATAATTGAATTGAATTTCCTTAATGTTGATAGAGCTAAATAGTACAATATGGATTATATTGATTTTTCTGGAAACATACTATTTATCTGCAATTTCTATTAATTCACTGAAGACATTTATGCCTTACAGTGATAATCAAATAATGCATAACTGGTTTTCTATTGCTTTCAGGCAGCATCAAGAATGAAGTGTGATCGATTCATAAAGTTCAATAGACACTGGAGTTTTGTCCTTTATAGAACTGTCTGAAGGGTCTTCATAAAAAAACAAACAAACAAAGAGATCCTAACACTGGATTTGCATCAGAGGGTGCCTAGAGCTCTTTGTCCCAGGTCAAGTGTGGTTCCAGAATTCACTTACTCATCCAATCAGAATCAGGAAACATTTTATGTTGCAGGGAGCATCTCTTGTTTTGGACTCTGCAGATGTGATGTAGGCTGGAGGAAGAAGTTGTTCTGAACTAGGACAAACATGCATTTTAACTAAGCTTTTCATCTTGATATATGCTGTCTGAAAAACACATGCACAGGGACTTGTTGAAGAGAGTTTTATAAATTTCAGTAAGTCAATATTACTTTTCGGTCCTGAAGGGAAACTACACTCATTAGAAAAATCTTTCTTGCCTGGGTTTGCATAGCAAACTATGAAGAATTCTGTATGGCTGTACCACATGTCAGGCTTCAAATCTTATGGCTCACAATATTTTTATAGTGATGTAACCAAATTAAATTGTATTTGCCTAATCTAACACCTGTCAGCATAAGAAGATTTCTTTTGTCAAGAGATTGGCCAGATGGATTCCTGAAATGTGTGTGTGAGGGCAGGTTGTTTTACCATGTTGATTAGAGCTTGAATGTCCACTTTGTCCAATGAAATAAGAAAGATCAGCCTGCAGCATTTGTCAAAATGACGGTTCAGTTTCTGCATGTCATCCCTCCCACTGGTTTAGCTCCCATTATTTAATGTCTTACACAAGAATAATTTTTGTTATGAGAAAGCAATTTTCCCCTTATCTGTTCTAAAGGGTTAAGTAGCTTTTTCATCACTCTTAGGAACATAACTGCAAGCTTGAGTTTTCCACAAAAGCCTTTCTTTCCTTCAAGGGCATGCTGACTACATTCATCTAATTTTGCCGCTCTGATTTGCATATTAAAGAATTGTTTCTTCTTGCAGAAAAACACTGTGAGCAAAATCCGTGGCTTTTGATGCCAACTGTAAGCTAGATTAATGTTAGAGAAAATAATTACAGAACCCAAAATAATATATAACATACTAGAGAACTAACAAGGCGGCAGCTAGTCACAGGGTTAACAGCTTGAGGAGAGAGCTCTGCTTCAAAGGCTTTTATCTTCCAACAGATGTCTGTAAAAGAAAATCATCTTGAGAATACCATGCTGTATCTGTACAGCTGAGCTGGGAGGGCATGGATTACTCACACACAAAACCACAGCCCAGAATAAACAAGACTCCCAAAGCCAATCCTTTGTGGCAGTATGCAGAACAAATCAATGATTTGGTAGATGCTGTGGACTCTTCGTTTGAAAAGTCCAGTTTCAGCTCCTTTGCCCAGCCATAAAAGTACTAAAGTGGGCAATATGTTGTCTGTCTTTTGAGGAATTTAACATGCAGCCTGGCTGATGGCCATAATTAGATTGATGTGATCATAAGCTTGGGCACAGGAGGTGTTGGAACAAAGCTTTTTGATGCTTCCAAAGGTTGGTGGAAGAACCAGACACCCTACTGTCTGTCTAGACGTATTCTTCCCATATGTAGAGACTGCATTTTTCCTGTGAGAAGATGAGGAAACCTAACATGTCTATAATACAGGTTGCCTGTGTTTGAGATGCCAAATAGATTTCTCCTGTGTTTTGTATTCCCAAAGGGTACAGTATTTTTGGATAATAACAGACTTTTTATAAAAGTGGCAAAAATCCTGACTGTTCTTCTGTCGTACAATTTTCCTTGGTTGAAATTTGCACTATTTTCAGGATTCTTTACCATGCCTGTAACCCACTATCTCCTACAAATTTCCCTGCTTCTAAATCCTGTCTGAATGTGAAGTCTGTGGCCTCTCTCACAATTCTCTTTGTCTGTTATTTTAGGGCTATCCTACTATACAGTCCTGAGGTGCACATATACCACCTAGATGAAGTTCTGCCTTTATTTATTTTTTTTTTTAATTCCTCCTGCTTGTCGGGAACAACCTAAACTCTTTTACTTCTTTTTTTTTTCCCCCTTTCACAGAGCAGCCAAGCATTTGATCAACCCTATGGCATAATATCCAGAAATTAAAGCACTCTGGTTTTCTACACAATCTTTAAAGAATACTGTCAGTCTGAGCTACACCTACACCACAGAGCTATGCTGCACTGAAAAAGTGATTAGAAAGAGGTATCAGAACTGCATCCTCTAAGGCCTTGCTATTTGCTCTCATTTGTGTAGGATGCCTTTCACTTCCTGTCAAGGCTTCAGTCTTGCCAGCAATCATCCTAACTCATGCCCAAGTAAGGAATTGTTGCCATAGTTAACATTTAGCTGATATGTCATGACAAGTTTTGCATCTCATCATGTTCTGTGCAAGTTCTGTGGTAATCTTCATATTTTGTCTCTTTTGAGCACCTTTCTGGCAAAGGTGACACATACAAAGTTCTCCAAACCTGCTTGCTTGTTCTCATTCTGTAACATGTACCTTTTCCATTTCTGCAAGGACCATTTCAGTAGCTGTCTTTTTCCCCTGCATTCTCAAGAAAATAAATACAGCAAGTTTTCCACTCTCTCATGATATGAAACTGTCTAACACATCTAAATTTCAGTCTCTCTACAGATGCTTCCAGTAATCTATGCCAAGGCTTCATATTCTGCAGCACCATTTCACTTGAATAATTTGTGCTGAGCTTAACACTTCTCCACATTTAAAGAGATACTCTGCAAAGCTTTTACAGCATTGGTTTAGTACTTTCTTAGACTTAGGAAAGCAATCAAACATGTCTTCCATAACAAGTCACCTCAGCAAATGTATTGGCACTTCATCAGGAGACTTCCCTTACTTTCATACTCCTACCTGCTTTTATGACTTGCTCCTTCTAAATACAGCCTATCTCATCCCAGTTGGATTTATATGACTTAATTCCTCTCTCGCATTCTCTTCGTGTAGTACTCTTGCAAAATAATCACTCTAGGCATTGCTAATTAATTCAGCATTAGCATTCATTTCTAATATACCTTAAATACCTTTTACATAAGCAAGTGTGTTTGTATCCCTTATTGTTTGTTCTCCTGCCTGGATGAGCTTGCAAATTTTTTTTTTCTATTTCTTGAGTCTTCCACCTCCCTGGAGAGATATAAAATTCACTGGTAACTCCAGTTTTAGCTGACACTGCTGCTTCAGCTTCCTTTTTTGCTTGTCATATTTTCCCTGGTTTCAAGTGTTTGTTCCAATCTTTTCAACTCAACAGACTCTTTTACTTGAGTTTTTCATAAACAAACTGCTTTATTATCCAATTCAGTTCTGATATTAGTACTGGGGTCTTTCTGAAGAAAACCTGCCTATAGCTCCAACTCTGCCCCATTTCTGTTGATTGAATTTGACAGATCACAGATGTCAGAGGTGTTGCTAATATTCCTGGAAAATGGGAATTAGGTGTATCCAGTAGGATATATGTTCTTGCCTACCCAATGGGTTTGTCTCAGTGATTTTTCTCAGGCTGGGATGGTGTTCTAGAGAGCAATGACTTCCTTTGCCCCAAATGTGTGTAAGAGGCAAAACAAACACTGTTACATGGATGAAGAATCAAGGTAATGCAAAGCATACAGATAAACCTAACAAGCATTAAAAAAATTTATATAATGCTCAGCACTTTAAAGCTTCAAACATAATTTTCATGGATAGATATTTTTTCAGAAGATCTCATTAGCAAACATGAGTTCCTTTTGAAAAATTTCTCCCTGACCCTCTTTCATAAAATACATCTTCTACCAAACAGCTGATGAGCTGCACAGTATGTTTGTAGCAATGCCAGCAAAAATGGGCACCATATCCTCACTCATTATGTTGTGTTTTTACAGCCCAAAATCCTTCCACTGTGCAACACTTGTTTTGTCTGGCTACTGTGCATAAAATTCAACAAGAAAGCAGAGAGAAAAAGAAATTGGCTTTCTGAAGGAGAGGAAAGATTAATCATCTCTACAATGTCTCAGTGGTGCAACAGAAAATAATGTCAGTGGGGCAGCAGAAAGCTGTGTGCAACAGCTACTTGCAGCCAAGAAGAGAGAAATGGGATAACCTCTAACCAGAACAACTAAAGCTCTGTCATGTCACTTGAGTGTTAATTTAATTTTTTTACAAGGTTACTTTAATTAGTTGGCAGATGATAGAGAGGAACCTGACAGGTAAGCATAACCTGACAGGTCTTGAATCCCTGCTGTCCCTCTGCCTTTTCATTTTGAGTTGAAATTTGGGCTAAAATTTGCATTGCCATGAGGCTAAATGTTGGCATGGAAGTTCCTGCACCAGATGTTTGTTTCACCTTTTGGAGGTTTTGGATTTGTACTTACAATATTTTAACAACAACAATCAAAATGCACAAGAGCTTAAATTGTAAAGGACCCAAGCCAAGACTGACCTTTTCCAGTTTTAGTCAGCAAAAAAGGACTGTCCAAGTCTTCCTAATTTGAAAACACATATTATTCTCTGAAAAAGAGTGGCTGTGACAAAATATAAAAATTAAGCAGCTTTCAGGGTCAGTGAGGAAAAAAATGAAATAAGATGCATTTCAGGGATTGGGAGTTCCGGAAGCTGTGCAAATCAGTTTTTATTTTTATTACAATTTAAAAAATTTTATAGTATTTAAGATCACATTTCACTGTACAATTAGGACAGTAGGTCTTCTCATTTAAGTCATCTGGTGGTTAGAACTGGGCCTGAGAAATGAGAATTAGGAGTACCACATCTGGGACTGCCACTGACCATTTGGGCTTCATGCTGCAGATATTTCTGCCTGTGAGTACCACTGCCTACAGGAATAGACCCAAAGTTCAGCAAGACCATTTGTAGGTGTTAAGCTGCACAGGACTATTTCCAGGATCTGAGTCCTAACTTCCCACTTGGGTTTTGAAGTGCAAAATGTGCCTCCATGCCCTGAGGGTGAGCCCTCATTTCCTCTGTCACTTCCACGTAAATCAGTGGAGTTTTTGCTTAAAACTATTTTATTTTTCTTTAAGTTGATCTGATTTCGTACTCTTCCTGGAGCCTAAACGCCAGACATTGTATTTAAAACCTGAAAAAGTTTTGCATGACATTCCTATTTTGTAATATTGTTCTGACTAATAGCGAGCATGAGCATAAGCAAGAGATGAGACTACTATGAAAATCCAGCTTGGAACAATTCAGGGGACCACGGCTCAGCTGAGTGCATATCCATGTAGTGAGGGTTTCCTGTGTTGCTTCTGTGTTACCTTAGTTGTAATATTGGACATTGTTCTATAAAGCAGTTTGTAATTTCTCTGTAGAGACTTTCATAGCTTTCAGACTCACCAAGCAGACCCTTCTCTGATGTCTGATGTATATTATATTGACAACAGATAGCATCCTCCTGGCACGAGTACTGCTTGTCTGAAATTTTTAACTTCTCACATGTTTGACCACGAGATGGGATTTTATTTTGTATTAAGCTCAAGAAAATATTTTGCTCCAAATCATTTGCTATTTTTGAGACTCATCTAGTCAGGGTCAGTCGACATTCCTGTTTTCTGTGTATTATAGAAATTATTTTGCTCAGCTCCAGGTATGGGTCTGCTGACTTTTCCACTAGAAGCTGCTGTCAGAGAAGAGCACCTCAGTCCTAAAATATCTGATAGAGCAAACAACATCTGTCCTCATGGAAGATAATGGGAATGCTGCATTGTGGACTGGTCTTTGTTTCCAGCTCTTTTTTTTCTGTTTTGGATAATCAAATGCAATTTCTCTTTGAGAGAACCATACAGTGCATGCTGCTAAGACTCCCATTTCCAGGGAAATGGCTTCTCCTGGATCTAGCAACTCTGTCTATTTTCAGGCTGCCTTCCCATCTCATTCTGTCTCTGAGGAGAGGTGGTGTAGCTGCAGGCTGCCAGCCCTCATCTCCCACAGGATGTGTGCTTTGCAAAGCTCTGATCCTTGCTCCAGCTCTTATGGGCCAAAGTCAGAAGAGCCTTCAGTGCTGACAACACTCACAGAGAATTTGAGGATCCCTAAACCAGGAACATGTCCTGGGTGTTGCTTTTGCTGTCTAGGGTGGGGAATCCTGTGCATTTCTCCCTCAGCTTTCTCAACTAGAAGCCTGAAAACCCTGGCAACCACCTGAATCCAATCCATAAGGAACTTGTGGGAAAGGAAATTGATCCTCCCAGCCACCCAAAGATGGGTGTGTCCTGATGAGATTTGGGTAAGTATTGTGTAATTAGCACCATTCAATGAGTTCCATTAAAGGACCTCTGCCTCAGCAGAGAGGTCATAGTCTGGTCTCTTGTGCAGCTGGAGGGTTCATTGTCACCTTCACTCCTGACTGGGCAACAATGATATCAGAACTTCTCAAGAGATAATGATGTCTTAAACCAAATCTTTTTAGTTACAAAAACCCCACAAACATCAGAAACACTGACTTTTAATTATTAGGGGTTTACATTTCAAACACATAAGCAGGTTCCTTGTAAATTAAGTCTTAAACTTTACTATAAGATACAAGCGTATAACTCTGTTTACTATTGCTCACAAAAATAAATTTTGAAATATTTAAAAGATTGAGTATAAGTTCTCTGAGAACAGTTTCTGGTCTCTCAAATTTTATTTCCATTTTATATCATCTTGATGTCTATTTACAGCACCTGGCTTGGAATCTATAAATAATAACCTCACTTTCAAGGCAAAATTTCTTTTCTAAAGAAAAAAACCCCAAAAAACATAAACAAACCCAACCCCCAAACCCAACTCTGTTAACATTACAACAAAGTTGTTGTTTTTTTGAAATAAGAAAAGCCAAAACACTGAAATCAAAAGTTAAAGCTGGCCTGCAGAGATATAGTGAAAATAAAATTAACAGAAAGAGTGTTTTAAGAGTGCTATTAAAGCATTGTGCATTGTCATTCATATGTATTATATATATTCATGGTTTGTGTGTAGGCATATTTGGTACATGAGTATTTATTTCAGCATCTGGCTTAGCACAATTCTGATATTGGTAATGAACCAATCCAATTTGATCTTAAAGCATGTTATCTACAGATTCATTGTAACATCACGGATTGGAATTTGGACCATTAAGATTTCCAAGATCAGTTCTAGAACAAGAAATTAATGGACACAGTGCTTAACCTGCAAACACTCTGCTATGCCCCAGTCCTGCTCACCAGGGTCACATTCCTATTTCACAGCAGGAAGATGCTTCAACATCCTGGTGTCCCTCCCAAACAAGAACCACATGAAAGGCAGGGGAAATCCACAATCAGTTTCTGAACAACCTCTGCTGGGAGCAATAAGAAGAGTTGGGAGGCAGGTCACACCAGAAAATGCCTTTGCTTGACAAAGGACATAGACTCAGCTTCTATTGCTCATTTATCTACATAAATTAAAATTCCTGGTTTTTGCAAGGTACACATGCAAAACAGGGCAATTATCATCTCTAGTTTCTACCCTACACTCAAAACTGTTCAAACATTTCTTGACAGTAATTAAGTAAATTGAGTTCTGGAGGCTCTGATATAATTGCAAGAAGACAGAGTTTTCAGATTTCTTTTGTAATTAAATATTTTTCATCACTTTGCAGAAGTCTCACATCATTTGCACAGAAATAGATTTTAGTAACCACTCTGAAGACACGTTTTGAAGAATTAACTACTGTGTAACAGATAATAATTTCTATTTTCAGAAAAAAAACCTGCTTGATTTTTAACTGAAAGATCCATCTGAGCAGGCTGCCAGTTTGCTGTCTCTTTTGGTACAATCATGTGGGATAACTGGGAGAAGTCACTCACTTCCCACCCTTAGTGAATAGACTCAGACCACTTCAAATAGGTGGGGTTTTTCCTTTCTCTTTGGTGAAGGGAAGAGTTTGGATATTGCTAATTGTTCCATGCACAAGCTCAAACACTTTTGACTAAATTAAGGAGTGCAGTTGTATTTTTGCTTATTGACTTGTACCTGTCATTAAAGAAGTGAGAGGCCACAGTTTCAGGCAGGTTTTTCCTCAGATTTTGCAATCAATATCTCCAGGGCACATTTCCTACTCATGCAACAATACATAAAATATTGCCCAAATGTTCACTGGTTCTTTTGGAAAGCAGATGAAAGGCTTCCCTCCAAGGCATTTTATTTTATTGGAAGGAGGAGCATCGATGGGATTTCCAGCAGAGCTAATTAACTAGAAGATTATCTTGCAAACACCATTCCAGTTGCACAGGTCAATATAATGCTTCTGAGATATTGTCTCAAAGCCAACAGCCCCAATGCAAAATATGAAATAGACATCACTTCACAGGTGGCTTTATAGTAGTGCCATACAGATATGACAGTGATAAACTGATAGTGGAATAGTGGAGAAATCCAAGCTTTTACAAGCTATTTTTCAAATCAGCTACTGAGCTGCATGGGAATTGGTGAGTCCAAGTCTGAGGAAGGCATGATTTGAAGTCTGTGTACACATTGCTAAAAGGCAGGTGCAATTGCACCTCTCCATCATTGCTCTTAATAAATACCTAACTTAGTTTTATGAATTGACTCTGTGAGTACATCGTTAACCAGCATAGGGTAAATTCATCATGGTGAGCTAGATAAACATAGAGATCCACCATGGGGAAGAGAATGTGACTAATGGGTGTGGAGGGTGGAGAAGAATTTAAAACTACAAAGCAGCTACAGTGCAGAGTGTTGAGCTGCCAGGAACGTTGTATTTCAAGAAGAAAAAAAAATCAGTTAAGAGCAGACAGCTGTCAGAGCCCTGTGATTTTGGAGAAGGAGACAGAGGTGCTTCTTCGAAAAAGAACATGAAAGGGAAAATAAAGAAGAGAAATTGTGTTGTCTGGGAAGATAATGTGAGTGGGGGAGGTTCAGACAGGGAAATACTTGTTTATTTTCAAAACAAAAAACCCCTCATAGAAATATTAACAGTGAAATCAGAGAAAGCTCTTAAGTGCAATGTATTAGCTGGATAATTTGGGGGTTTATACTGAAAATGTAGAATATGCATGCATATTTACTTGTCCATGCATGTGTACTCAGATGCATGCACATATGAATGCACATTTTTATATGTATGTGTGTATATTTAGGTGTGTATATATGAAGACACATTCCCCCCCTTCATTTCCACACACAGCAGATGTCTGACTGCCATTGCCAGACCTACTGCACACATTGAGTAAAAGTTACCTCCTGCTTAAAGAATAAAGCGGGGTATTGAGCAGGAATTTGAGGAATGTATTCCATTAATCCAAATAAAAGGCAAATCATGATAAACAATTAGTAAAGCCATGCTAATTGCCCCAATATCATCTGCCAAGGCTATCTTGGCAAGACCCCAAACTTGCCCCAGTTAACTACCAAAGAGCAGGGCCTGCGTGGTCCAGCTCAGAAAGATGTTGTTGCAGCAAGGTTTGGGTCTTGCTGAGATAGACTTGGCAGGCTCTTGGCAGTGAACATGTACCCAAGGCTTTGTGATTTTTCCTTTTGCCAAATAGCCAACAAATTGGACAAAAGACAAACAGTATCACAGTAACTGTAGTGCGGTTGTGTTGCACTCACAATGTTTTATTTTAGAAATTCCTAATCACACACAGAGCAATTAAGAAAATAGAAACACTCCTTTCCAGTTGCATGATAAATTCCTTAATCTGCCTAACACTAAATATAATCCAGGGTTGAAATTTTTTAATAATCTCTTTTTTTGAAATTCCATTCCCAGGTTTTATTCTATTCAAATAGTCAGAGTTACTCTAAACTTGAAAATTGCTCTGGAATGAATCACTGCAGAGAAATTCATAATCTACTGCCTGTGAATTTTACCAAAGAAACTTCACTAGCCCTTTACAGCATCTATTGGTAGTTTTTACTGTCTTTTTATCAACACATTTTTCAGATAGAAAATATTTTTGAAAATATTACCATAAGACTGAGTCTCTGCATGTCATTATCAACTTACAGTCAGAAGAAAACTGTCACAATTATCTTATGATTTCTTTATGGGCTTGGGAGACATAAAAAGCCCAAAAATTGTGAAGGCAGCAGAAAAAATATCCCACCCAAATATACTTTTAGTTAATTTTTCCCTTGTTTTAAAATACAAAATGAAATATGGAAGCATAGAAGAAGATTTAAGTGAATGGAAAACTGAAAAGTTCTCATTTCTATTTGAAAATCCATTTTTTTTCTATCAGGAAATTGGATAATTAAAATAATCAGCTTTAAACATAACCAACACATAATCCTCATTATGCTATATTATCTTGAAATCCCCTTTTCTAACCTCGCCTTAGATGAAAATTTGCATCTTACACAAGCATGACACTTAACACAGCCATGCTTATAGGCACCACAAGTTGGTTTGCAAAATCTTAAATTATGTATATTGTAGGTTATTCACTCCATGAATAAACTATTAAATCAGTAGTTCAGACTTCAGCAGTTATGCAAATCTGTGACTGCAGTCTGTGCTGTAGCACCGAGGTGGCAAGTTGAGGATGACGGGTTTATGAAGTTTTATCAAAAGCCAAACATCAAATGCACTAACACAAATACTTTTGAGAATGTCTGGATGAAAAACTTTCTCAGTGCTGCAATGCTCTTGGTAGACGTCAGACCAAAGATGTATTTAAAAATTACATGTATTCAATGAATTATTTGCTTATGTGATTGTTGCCAAATCAGTTGAGAGAAACATCATTGCAAACTTGAATGAATATTCATATGGCACAAATAAACAATGAATACTCATCATGGCAAGCTGACAAAAATTATGCTAAAATTATGTTGAAATTGGTTTGGGAACAAATTCAAATTCATAGCCTGTTGGCAAATGCCTTGCTGAAAGAAAAAGAGCTACAATTGTCATAAAACCATTTGCATACTTCAAATATTGCACTGAGTTATTTCATTTAGCCATAAGGACTCTAAGACTTTCAAGTCTGAAATCAATTCCTGTGGGAAATAAACAGGGTTTAGAAGATGCACTGATTAATTGCCTTTGGTTCCCAACATTAACCCTCTTAACAAGACAGATGAACAAGCTGGCTCTACAGATTCTCTTATTTAAACACCATTACATGTACTTGGATAACATTATTGGAAATTACAATACATTCATTTTCAGTTCCTGCTCCAATATGGAACTTAAGCTGAACTTTCATTTTATGTCCCCACCAGCTGATGCTTAAGGTGAAAGTTTAGCAGGCAGCCATCCTTATCCTGGTCTGGCTTTTTCATACCTTTTGGTTCAAAAGTCCCTTCAGTCACCAGAGCCCATTAACACCTGCTGTGCCTCTCAGCCAGACTCTAACTCACTCAGCACTTGTTTGGCTTTTCCATCAGCTGGCTGTTATTGCAAACATACCCACTTTTTCTTCTGTTTTCACTGAGCCCCTTCCAGCACCAGTTTATTATCTACTCTATCAAACCATTTCACTTTAAATAGTCTATGAAGACAGCTGCATTGTCAGATGCCCAGTTTGCCTTGGAGGGATTTTTCTTCCTGAGACAGAACTTTTCGTAGGAGGGAATTGAAGATGTAGTTTCTAGAGACCTGTAAGTTTGTGCTTGGATTAATAACACTGAATTTCTTTAGTTTCCAAATACACCACTTGCCTTACATTGCCTGAATCACTACTGAATAAACTAGAGAAGACAAATAATGTTTTGTTTGTTTATCTTTAAACTAAAGGCAATTTTGAACCCAGAAAAAGTGATAACAAGATGCAAATATATGTGTTTAGCCACCGTTGGGGCCTGATAACTAACTGGATGACAGCATGTCCATTCTTATGTTATTTATTAAGCTGAATGGTACCTACTTGTCACCATATCCCTGGACTTCCTATCCATAATGTCACTGTGGCCCTTAAATAAGGGACTGTACTGTACACTTAACTAAGAGGCCAATTTGGAGACAATTTTTCAAGTATCTACAGCCATGGCATAGTCAAAATCTGTTTGTTTTATCAAGCCAATAATTTTGCAAATAAAAGCAAGAGGCTGAAACACTGAGCTCTATTATAATGACTTCACTTACAAGATTTCCATAAACTCAGAAAAGCTCCAACTAATTACCACAGCCTTACAATATGGAGATGAAGGCTGCTTAGAGGAAGAGCTTTTTAGAAAGGCAGTATGGAATGAAGGCAGGACTTGAAAACCAGTCATGAAGCCAACATTTCAAGCCTAATTAAAGCAAGAAAATTTTGTCTATAAAAAATCAACCCTGCTACTGATACATAGTTGTTGGGGGAATATTCCCAACTCAATTACGACAGTTGAAACCTTATAGGTATTTGAAAAAACAGCACAAATTTGATTGAACTCTCACTAATCCTGCCAAAACTTTACCCTTCTCTATCTTCTTGGCTCTGCCTCGTCTGGGATTGCAGCCCTATCTGTAGCTTTGTGCTGTCTCCATTCACAAATGTGAGCAGTGGAGTATTGTAATGAACCTGGGCCTTTCTGAGTTTAAAAGCTGCTTGGGGAATTCACTGCAGGAAAAGGTCCAGGCAAATCCTCTTCACATTTGTACACCATCTGGAGTCCTGTCACATGCATTTTTGAGCATAAGGTGGTAAATGCTGAAGGGCCTTTGTCCCATTAGACTTCAATTTACATGTCCTTGCTCTGTAAGTGTCTCTGAGCAGCACTGCTTCCAAGAAACATATCTGGAGGTCTCCAGCCTTTCTCTCAGGCACATTGATCCCATTGTCTGTCCCCGACCTTGCACTCTCATTGAAGGATAACTAAGGAGTGCACTATCTCCCTCTCACAGCATTGCACCCAGATCATGAGCAGCCCCACAACTCAGCCACCTATTCCAACTGGGTCACAACAAAACCTTCTCATTTTCTCTTTGAAACAAATCCAACAGCAGCATTTAAAATTAAAAGAATCTGTCACGCTGTAAAATTGAAGTCCTTACAAATTTGCATTACCTAGAGTCTGATGGCTAATCTGTGCAGCAGCCTATTGTGAACTTCACGGTCTCTGCTCTGACATCAGTAGGTTCTGGATTTCTAATTTCAAAACTACAGCTGTTGCTAAAATCCCATCAGGCAAAACAAGCCACCTTTACTCCCCCTTTTTTCAGGTATTTGAAGGTGACATTGTTTGTGATACTGTAAAATGGATTTGTCTGATGTGCCTCTCTCACCTGCATGTGGGCTGAACCCCTGGGATGCTTGTGCTACTCGTGTGCTCTGTTGCCTTCCTTGTGTGATGACAATAACTGGGATGCCAAGGTAAAGTTTTTTTTGCTGTTTGGTTTTGCTGCCAATGCTGCAGAATATGTCCCTTGGCCTTAAGTCAGTTGCAAATTATTTGTTTTCATCTCCTTTGGTACTCCCTGTAAACACAGACAATTCCAGTCCTGTGTCTGTAAAACAGATACCTAGTTAAATGAAAACTAGTAAAACCATCAGAATTAAAGACTGAAGGCACCCTCTGTGTCGTTTGTGTTGGCAGATGCTGCTTGCAGACCCAGAGCAAGGGGCTGTTTTCAGTCTCCCAGGTGTCCTCCTGGCTGCTGGAGGGATTCAGTTTTCCTCAGATTTTAAGTGCTTCTTCATGCTTTCCGGGTGGGCTTTTTGCTGTGGTGTTGTTTTGAGTTTTTTCCCCTAGCTGCACACTAGGCTCAGCGATCACTGGAGAGATCTGACAGAGGTGAGCTGCCTGAAATTTTCCAGTTGTACCTGAGCATTCTACAGAGGAGCTAATCACCAGGCCAGGCATGTTTACCACTTGCTCCCCTACTGATGGGACCACTACTATGAAGGACACTTTTTTTTCTGCTGCAAATATACTGAAAGATTTGCAGGAATGTTTCCTGTCTCCCTTTATTCAAGCAGGACAAAGTTAGCAGTACAACACTGATAAAACCCCATTTATTTGCATTCAAAGAGGGTGCTACCACCCTTAACATTTGCAGCTACAGAACCCTTTCTTGTCAATAGAGACAGGTTCTGTGCACAGGAGCTTGAAGCTGCTGATGCTTTAAAAGGTAGAAGAACAGCCTCTCATCTTGACATCTGTTGGAAAGAAGAGATTAATAAAACAGACCCATGGAGCATGCCTTATATAAATGTGTCTGTGGGGATATTTTTCCTATTCTTCCTTTATGCTTTGTTCTTTTATAAAGCCGATTCATTCATAAGTGAGGAAGATTAGGTCATTGAGAAACAGAAAGTTTAATTTAATTTCCCCCAGTTTCTGGATAGGAATGAAAGCCAGTGTTTTGTTTGTAACTTCTAAAATTTGAACTTACTGCTGACCCTTGCTGCTGTCAGTCAAGTCTTGAGGCATGGGTTGAACACAGACACTACAAAACAAGAATGTTGTAGATGCAGCTAATCCTGTAATCCAAGGCACCTGCACCTACAAAGGGCTGCAAGGATGTGTGAACTGTCTTGTTGCATGATTTAGGCATGAACTGACACAAAAGCATGACAGATTCCCAGGAATTTTGGACGCTGACTAGGGGAGGAGAGTAGGTTTATAGTACAAAGTTCCATCAAAACATTTCTTAGAGTTGTGACTTCATGGGGAAGTAATAGGGTAGGTGAGTTTTCAGTCACTCCCTTTAAATCTGGAATTTCAGCACTAGAAATAGCTGTTGACAGCATTAATGTGCAGTAACTTGTAAAGCCTCACATCAAGAGCCTCTCATAGTACAATATCCATGTTTAATAAGAGGGACATGGAGAGGAGGAAAACCAGAACAGCAAAACATATCTAAATCTTCATGTCTTTATTAAATTAGAAACACCAAGATAAAAAATAAAGAAAAGAAAATAAAAACCCCCTAAACAAATCCCTCTCTTCCATGTAGAGGCTAGAAGTGCCATTTTATAACTTACCTTACCTTGTTAAATGTGGCAGTAGATGTAATCTAGAATCATAAAGAAAATAGCAATTACTCTCTATAACTTCTAACAATTTGGCTGTTGAAAGCCTGGGTTTTCTACCAGGGTCAAAAGTTGAAAAAATTAATGTACTCATACAAAGTCACGTACACTGTCACACCCTGCAGTTTCACGCTGTTTGGTACTTATAAAATATTTTCCAACCATTAGATTGAGGGCTTCACTTGTGCTACTGGATATTTTACTGTCATGGTTCATTGTCTCTCAGCTCTGGGTCCTCAAGCTGCTCTAAAATAAAAGCAAAAAAAAAAAAAATTACTCCATACAGTGGCAGACAATAACAAGAAATTCTTAGTAGACATGACCAGTGGAGAGACAGACTTAAGAAAATGTTTACATGAAGGAAGTTTATGAACACACCTGCTTTCTTTTGTGAGCCAAAATCTGTGTTGAAAGAATTGGACACACCACTTCTTTCAAGAATTCTTAATTGCCACAGTTATGGAAGCAGAAGTAAAAGCACTTGCATTTATAGAAGTTACCTTCCACTGCCTTCCCTTTAAAGTCTTTGTCCTTGTAGAAAGTGACAGAAATACACAGTTAATTAATTCCCTCCTTCCACGTGAGCAAGAGAAACACTGTGCCAGAAAACAAGCAAACCAACCCAAGTCATATTGTGATTAACAAATTATATACAGAATGAATCTCTTCCTGTCTTCAGGGATTAGCTGACAAGTATTCCTCTTGATGTTACCCTAATTTGTGGATAGACTCATGTCTGAGTTGGATGACCTACTGAACTCTGTGTTATTCACAATGATTTCCATGAATTTGAAGTATTCAAGACAATTTCTATCTTTTGTTTACATTTTGCTGATTATGCAATAAATACAGTGTCTCTTTGCATGCATTTCATAGACCTTTGTATATTCTAACTTCCCAATCTGAAATTTTATTTTGTATCAAAACTATGTGTTGTTTGACACACCAAGTATGGCCTAAGCATCTTCTTCATTTTACAGCTGAAAACTGTTCACAGTTTTAAAGAAATTTCAGTGTATCCACAAACTATGGAGTATTGTATTATTTAGGTGTTACCAAGTGATAACTTTTTAATAGCGTTTGAAGTTCTTCATAAATATTTCTAAAATATGGAACAACACACTGTACTCTTTTACTCATTCACAATCCTCTTCCACATCAATCAAGACCTCAAGCAGGTCTATCAGGACGATCTGCTCTCATGTCCATGTATTTCTACCTTGTTCTTTACCTGTAGAAGAGGTTTTGTAGATGGTAGGGCTTCTTGCAAACACCGTGCCACTTATCACAGCATGTATCTCTTAAAATACTTATGTGCTGAAACAAGTACATATAATTTGTGAGTATGTGTCAATAAATATTCAATAAATATTGGGAAGATGGAAGTAAAAAGGAGGCTACAAACCCACACAGAAAAATGCCAGGAGAATGAGAGAAAGGAAAATTTGTTTGAGTCTTAGAAATAATGGTCTGTAGTGAACTTTAACTATTGTTTTTTTAAGGCATGTTGAAAGCAATGAAAGCACTGATAAATGCTAACCTAAAAAGCAGAAAGTACATCAAAGGTGTAAAGGTGTTTGGGGTTTTGCTGGAGGTTGGTTGGTTCGTTGGTTGGGGATTTTTGTTCTTCTGTCAAGCTTTATAATTTCTGATAATGCATATATGGTATATCCCATATTTGTGTACAATATATCATTCATTAGCATAAATATAGCTCAGCATCCATCTTTTTGAATTATATATTCAAAACATAAATTTCATAAAGCTAAAAAATATATGCCAAGTCATTCTTTAGACAGCAGTCTTGCAAGAGGTACTAAGCAAGAGAGATTTCCTATCTGCTCTAGGAACAAAACAATCAGTATCACATCACAGTGTTTTTCTCCAAATTGACTTCCACTCATCAGCTGCTCTTTTGTATGAAGAAGGAGTCTCTGAGTGGAGGCAATACTGATAGCCTCCTTACCAAATAGCAATGGCCAAAAAAAAAAAGAACCCTCAAAAAATTAGTTTCCAGCTGAGCTTTTCTTTGGGTTTGGGACTACTCTTTGATATGCAGTTGGCTTTCCTTCCCTAGCTTGCCTATGGCACCTTTAAACATCTGTTACATTAAAGAGGTCCCATCATGGAGCACAAGGGGGAATGACCTGTCCTATTTCAGGGACAAAGGTATTTTCATTGATATTTTAGACCAGTTTAGGAAGGTTAGGTGGGTTTTTTAATCAATTTTCTAGGGAAGAACCAAAGAATGATGTGTATTTCTGTCAAGTATAGGCCTCTTAACCATGGACCAAATAGATGCACTAATCAACACTCTTGGCAGCTCTGTGAATGTTTGTAACCAAATCTATCCACTTCCAAGGAAGCTGCTTGTCTAAACTTTCATTCAGTGCCTTGAAAAAGCAAAGCAAATGGCACTGCTGTGTCTCACTGATCTTCTGCTCATTTATCTCGTCTTCATTCTTAGAGAATAGACCAAGGCATGACATATGATGTTTGTTGAGATTGCAGCAGCTCCTGTACCAGTAAATGCTTTCTAATAGCATGTCTGGGGTAGCTCCTGGGCTGCCTGCCTTCCATCATCTCTCTGGCAACTGACTGGCTTCAAAGGAAGGCTTACAAATTGTAAGAGCTCTGACTACCACTCCACTTTTTCCCATCAGCTGGAGCAGCTGAGTAACTCTGGTACATAGGCTCATCTGGATGCCACTGGTGAGGAAGAAGGTTGCAGGCACTGGCACAGACATTTCAGGAGGCAGAGCTCAGACCCAGCTGTGTTGGATGCCTCAGAGCACAAAATGTGTTGCTGCTGTCTCCTGAGACACTTTTCTGCTGTAGATTTGGGCATATGGAACAACAGACTGGTGGACAGGGAAACTGGTTAAGTTAGTCTGTAAATTTCCTGATATTAAGTTTAATCAATCTTCCTGAATCATGATTAACATACTTACAGTTGAAAGGATGCAGTTTCAGGTCTACTTTGAAGTGAAATGTCACTGTTTTGTGGTCTTTGGACAGATTGTTATATAGGAATGTTTTTGCAGGCTGCTAGTAACCTACTGTCATTACTGCTGAGCATTCTGCCTAGGTGATGTGTAGCATATTTTCTCTTTAAAGTGCTCTGTGGTTTTAGGCCTACTCATTAAAAGATGTCACCTTTCTTGAGAAAAACAAATGAACAAAAAGTTAAAAAATGGCTTTCAGCAGTGCAAATAATATTTAGCCTCATAATGCTATGAAGGAGACCAAAGCACAGAACAAGATTTGCTGATGTAGATTCCAGGGCACCAAGATGTGACTAACACATCTCTCAAACAGGTCCTCTCTTACCTCTTAATGTTCAAACTATGCCTACACTGTTGTTCAGAGGAAATTTTAGGACCACGTATCAAGCAGTAACCATACAGCTGTTAAGGGTATCAAATGTATATTTAAAGCAAATTAATAACACCAAACTCTTTCTAAATAAGCTTAATTTAAGAGTTTGATAAGTTTAATAAGAAAATACCTATCTTTTACCACTAATGAAAAGTAGAAATTAATAGAGCATAGGCAGTCATTAATTTAAAAAAGCCCCATTGCTCAGAATTTCTGTTATAAAATTTGGATTTTTTTCATCTGGGATATTGTCTTCCATATCTACTTGTACCATTATCATCTTGTTTGGAAATTGAAATTCAAAACTATAAACATGTACCATTCTAGAGCTGCAATGAGCAAGGAAGTAACTTGGCTAATGAAAAAGGCAAATTAGATGTGGTCTAAAAGGTGCTGCATGTGCATATGCATCTGTGCCATGGAGCCACAGTAAGTTATGTACTGCTGTAAATTTAGAGGTAATTTCTCTTATGTGCAGGTAGCAGGCATGTGCATTTGCAAAACAAGACCTGCCTCTGCTTTTCCTTGATGCTCTGAACTGGCTTTTACACACAGCAGCAGCAGGCACTGAGTTGCACATATTTATACATTTATGACTCTAATATCATGCTGGGCTGGGGCACACCAAATGATGCACAGACCTTTTCTGATTAGAATGAGTTACTGGGAGCTGGGTAAAAATAGGACATGTAAAGTGTAGGTTGAAAGGAGTGAGGAAAAAAGTGAAGATATTTTTTTAAATGTATTTATGCATTTATGCAATTTGGTGCATGTTTACTGTCATGCAGGACAGACAAGGGATACATTCTTCATATATACTATGGTAGTCAGAATACAAATGGTCTGGTACATTTATAAAGCCAGCCTATAATAGTGATTTTCTTTCATCTCAAATCATGATTACTGCCTTTTTAAAGATCAAGGATCCAGGCTCTCACTGAAAAATTCAAAGCTGTCATTCAATGTAATATGTTGGAAAACAGAGAACCATGTAGGGTCACAGTTCCTTCCCAACATGACTGTGTATTTGAAGTTGTTATGAAACATATTTTCAGATGCAGAGGAGCCTAACTGCAGGGTGTTTGAAAATATTAGAAGTCTTCAAAATAATGATCAGAGGAATTAGATATAATTATACCTGAAGAGTATCCAGAGACATGGAAACTTTGTTTATCTGACTAGTTGAACTCATACATATGAAGCAGCCTACCCAGGTCCTGGATGGATCTCCTGAGAGGCAGAAAGCAAGAGGACTTCCCTCAGAACACACAGCAACTACAACATCTGAAGAGCTGCTCTCTGTAGGCAGCCTACAATCTGCTGACAGAGACCTGCTTAAACTATACAGGACAGGAAAGAAGTGCCTGGAGTCAGGAATTCTCCCTTGATCCACAAAGTAGAGAGAATGTGGATAGCATAATATCCAGCAGCAACTGGAATATCTATTTTATTAATGATGGAAGCTGCTGTTGGAATAATGTGTTCCAAAACTGAAACTGCCTGATTATATTATGAATAGGCCCCAGGTGACCTACCATTTGGTTATCTATACATATGCTCTTTAAAAATGAAAGAGTCAGTCTTGGAAATATTATGCTGCACTTTGAGTAGTTTACCTTTCAGTAGAGATTACAGAAAATAATTTGTGGAGTCCACAGAGACTGTGTATTACACTGTACATAAGACAAAGCAATGGATACCATTTAAATCAACTAAGGAAAGTGTACAAAGCTGATCTGGAAATTTCGGGAGTTTATTTTCTTTTACACTATCTATTCCAAATTGAAGAAGAGGGAAGAAGTGAAGTGATAATTTTGAGGAATTAAATAACTGAGTGATGTGTGAAATGAAAAAGACTAAAAATCCTTCTAAATTTAAAATTTAGATATTACTTGTAAGCCTCTAGTGTGCTAACCTGTGTATTTGTGTGAAGAATGGAGAGCAGGTTTAGGTATTAAGACACTTCCCAGGAATACTAGTGGTGTGGAAAGAAAACAGGAGACACAAGAGGATGGACAGATTCCCTTCCCTGAGGGGTGACCATAAGGAGCATGACCTGACTGGAGAGAGCCTGTGCAAGGTTGTCCTGTCAGACATCCTGATATCAGAGCTGTAGGACAGAACAGTAAGACCATGGTGGCCTTTCACAGCAAGCAAGTCTTCAGATAACTTCTCTGGAGTATTTGCAAGGATTCAGGTTCACATACCCAAGAGCCAGCTGGGAGCATATTGAGAGCTTCTTCCTTTTCTGTTGAACATAAGGGTTTTCTGCTGAGGGTCCTGGAAAATAGCTAAATACATTGTTTTGTGAAAAATAGCTAGATCCAGCCTTAGGTTGCCCTACAGAATAGCTTGCCCTTTGCTCTCAGAAGTGGCTGCTCTCCTCAGCAGTGTACAAGCTGGGGCATTTAAATCAGACAGTGGAACTCAGGGAACAAACTCTGTTTTTCTGTGCCCTGATATTTTGGATTGTAAGAAGCACAGTCACTTCTGAGAACCAAGGCTTCTTTGTCTGTTAAGCCTGGCTTTCAGACCTGGGTTTTAATCATAAGCACTACATAACCCTGCAAAGAATCAATGGGACATTCTGCAGTTACATGCTGCACTTCTGGATAAAAGTGATATGATCACGTGGAGATCAGATACAAATATGAAATTGGCTTGCATGACTTCATTTTGTGCACTGGTGTGTTGATAATATCCCCATCAAGGACTACAGAATGCCCAGAAATTAAAAATTCATTTTAAAAAATGCCTCAAAGTAGGGAGACTTCAGGATGAAATAGCTCTTACCCCCTGATGCTGCTGGTGGTTCACTGGCAGGACTATTTTGTGTTGGTTTTTGTATGCTTATGTCTGCATTTTAAGAACTGCAGGCAGTTGTATACAAAATGCATTCACAAGAAGGGTGTTATTGCAGCTGCAAGGTCATGGCAGTCTAAGTCAGCCAGAGACAGAATGCTTTGTCACCTTAGCTTGTACCGCTGTGTCAATGTGTTGATCTATGTGTGCAACTGCCTGGGAACCTGATTTTCCACTATGTGGGTAATTGCATGATTTTACAGGAAAATTTCATCTGTCTGGATGAAAAACAACAACAAAAGTTGATCTCTGTAGAACAGAGGGGGAGGTTAGTCTTATTTGATCAGAATGAAGGGAACTCATTCCACTGTCCATGGTTTTATGTTTTCTGTACACATATCTTCATATCCATGCTCTAGGCTGTGACATCCTGCCTTGAAAGTTTTGTTCATAGTGCCTGTGATGGAAAGGGACAAGAAGAACTAAAAAGAGGAGGGTAAAGGACAGAAGACACTCTAGACTGCAGCACCTCTGCTAGGTTGAAATTCAGTAACTCCTCCATTCTTTACAAAGTGTGACTGTCATAACGCTTTGCTGTCCACACAGGACAAAGGTAAAAAGCCAAAAGAATGGAACACTGTAGCAATTACTTCTTCTACTGCTCCCATTAACAACCAGAATATGTAGATGGTTTCCTTCCCTTGCCAGAGACCAGGCAATAAATGAAATTTCAAGGGTCTGATGTACAAAAATTCCAAGGTCACTCAACTCAAGGAGGGTAAATGCTAATAAGTTTCACTATAAAGAGCAATTCAGGGGCCTGTTGTTGCAATTCTGGGCGAGTTATCAGTGATGCATTTTCAAGCATTTGCCATTAAGAATAGTATGCACTATACAGAACTTCAGTCTGTAGAGGTTGTAGCTCTTTGCCTCCCTTAGACAAAGGGATGAGACACATGGAATCAAGCTGCAGCCATTATGAGGCATCTAGTTTGAGGCAGTTATTTAGGCTTCCTCTGGAAGAAAGAAGGATTCATCTTGGTATCAAATGAATTGACTTCTGGAGGTACCTGGTTTCTTTTCAGTTAACTATGACAGGAGCTTACACCACTGTCCTTAAATTCCATGATTGTGTTTTGTGATATCCAGTGTCAGTGTAGTCACTAGGCATGACCTAATATCTTACCCTGCAGGGTTAATAAAATGAAGGATGATACTTATACTAGATAGGGACATCTGAAAAACAAATATTGCTAAATTCACATAGCAAAAATTATGGCAAACACCAGGCAAACAAGAAGACGTGGGTGAGCTTGGAAAGCATCACTGAGTGGGTGCAGCCACGTGAGCTGGTTCTCCTTTCCTCCATCAGGAAGCGTCAAGAGGTTGTGTCTGTGTGGGGCATTGTTTGTAGGGTTAAATACAAATGCAACTGAATCAACAGGCAATCCTCGTTGTCCAGCAGCCTCCAAGTCTTTAAAATTACCTTTGAAAGGAAGGTAAAATTGCAGTATAGTCTCGTGTTTCTGGAAGCTAAGTGAGACTTTCAAAATAGGACTTCTAAGGGGAAGAAAAAGCAAGAAAAAACCATAACATGACTTATGACAGCCTTATCTGCTGCCTCTCATTGATCTCAGGAATGCCAAAGACTGACTCTTCTCTCATGATAATACACATCAATGTAATTCCACTGTGGTCATCTTCATCTTTCTTCCAAAAACCCAAGGGGAAGTTTTACACTGTCACAAGGATGGGCCCTGTTCTTCTATTGGGTACAAATTTTCCATCTCAGCAATGACAATTATTTTAGTGTAAATACTCCTCAATTTTTACAGTACAGGCAAGAAGAAGCTAATAAATGTGATGATTAATTCTTTGTCAGTCATAAACTATTTAAGTAAGGCATATTCTCTATTGGGTTTTCAGTGATACTGTATGAACATGAACTTGCATTGTTTAATATCAATTTACTGCTAAACAAAGCCTCTTCTGAGTTCAGTGTGGCTCATGAATAGCAAATTAATCAAATTTGGAACTATTTGTTTGGTCTTTAAAATGATTTAATCAGACATACCTCATTTAGAAAGTAATTTAATAAGAGAGGTAAAGTAACAGTTAACACTGCTTCAGGGTTGAAGCAGCTTGTTTAGATCAATTGACTTATGAATCCAATATTCAGTATATAAAAATGCAGACCTATCACCCTGCTCTTTTTGGATCAATAACCTCAACAAGTTCTTAATAATATGTTTCATATAAAGCATTCAGACAGAAATTTCTTATAATTTTGTTTTGTGAAAATAAATGTTTGCATTCAATACACAATTTTAATATACAACGTAGCAAAAGTCAGTATGGGTCAGATTAATAGTAATTCACAAAATCTGAATCACTGATCTCACTGAAGCTACTCCAGCTAATTCCTGTGATGGATGTATCCCTTGACAGTGCATTGTAGAAGAGGAAAAAACGCAACATGAAAATCATTCTCTGTGGAGAAAGGACTAGATAAGCAAAGGAATGAGTAATAACTCATCAGCACTTACTCCATAAGGAAGTTTACTTCTGTTTATGGAGCAGGTTAAAGATGCCTGGCCACTACTGTAATGTTGTCAAAGGAAGAGGAAGGAGAGAGATGTTAAGAAGTTTTTAGTTTCCCAACAAGTATTGTTGTCACCTGCTAAAATGTATGCTTTTAAAAGTGCATTACAACTACTACAGCCAAGGTGCAAATAATGAAGAAAAGCCATTACTTGTATGTCCACATGAAAATTATTCATGCTGCTATGTAAAAATCCTTCCTGTTTCAGCAGGCACCAAGAAAGGACTCAGCTGGGACATAATGTAGTAATTTTTTTTCATTTGATAGTTTTTATTACATAATTTAGGATTGCATTTATCTATCATCAGCTGAGACATGTGAACTCCTGTTGGGTACCCAAACAGGAACTCGGTCATGAGTCAAGCAATTATACAACGAAGACTTTACTAAAATGTGCAATAGATCTCTTCTTGATATAAGATAATGTTTGCATGAGGAATCATCACCCTCTCAGCTCTCCCATATTCCCTACCAGCAGTCCTGTGCTACCCTCACCTTCCCTGGCCTCTGTTCACATGTTCAGCATCATATCATGCACCTCACCCTGTCCCAAAATGCCTGCAGCTCTGCAAACTCCTTCTCACATCTCACTGATGCTGCCATTCTTCCTTCAGACCTACTTGTATCCTTTGCTCCCTCAGACCCTCAGAGATGAGGAAGCACAAACTACAAAGTGTTCCTGCTAAAGATGTGCTTTTTAGGTGGTGTTTTAAAAAATGCAGAAAGCCAAGAGGCACTGGCATTATGTGTAGCTGACAGGACACTGGCTTTTGGCTCCACCTCTGTTTACAGAGACATAAAGAGGGATGCAGTGGGGGAAGCCAAGGATCCCTCTGGTCTGGGACCCTCAGTTCAGCAACAGACATACATGGCAGAGTATACTATAAAGTAAGGTAACATAGAGCAATGACAATATTTTCTTAAAAATTCCTCATAGTTGTGACCCTATAAATGAGATTTTTGACAGTAAGAAGTAAAAGGATACAGGTTTAGCTCTGGCATCAATTGCCTGGTGGCCATGTGCCTGCTGCAATCCTGCATTTCCTTTGTTTTGACAGTGCCCAGGACAGGATGCTGGCACCCCTATGTAATCACTGTGGGACAAACAGCTTCTCCAAACTTTGGCTAAGAAGCAGGGGGAAGGAGGTAGGTTGTAATAAAACTTTATATAAAATATCCCCAAAGAGACACAAGGCTGAGGAGAAAGAGAACCCTGGTCATCCTCACACTGCTCACAGCAAATACCTCAGGACATTGATTACTTGTTGCAATCCCACTCCATTTTTTATGAGGGAGACTCAGCTCCTTGACCTTAGACCTGAGGGGGCCCTTGGAAGGTTCTTCAGAGCAACAGAGAAAAGGAGGCGATATCAATAAACCTTCTTGTAAAACAATTCTAACTGTATTACTCATGAGGTTTCTCTATATTAGATTTGGACACAGAGTGCATGTTATTGTAAATGCACTAGTAATTTGGACTATTAGGCTGTTAAAATATTAATAGGGCTGATGTTAAACTATTCCTTTATGCCAACAACAAGGTTTGGAGTGCAAATAGATTCTGAGTGTAAGCAGCTTCCAGTAAATTTGCATTGCTCCAGGGACTTCCTGAACCAGAGCTGGTGTCTCTGGGGTTAGTAGCTGTGAAGGGGTTGTTCCTACCACGACTTTTTCCAGTCACTTTTTAAACCCATGCAGATCACTCATCTTTGCAAGGCTGGACATGAACCATATGTTATCTCACAGGAACCAGTGAGCTGAACAATGGCTTTGGGGCACATGTATTTTGTAAACCTGCTCTGCTTCATATTACAGACAAGATGAAATTCCCATATTCTCACTAAGTTTTGCAGAAAATTCTCCATAACTAGGAAGATATGTGAGAACGTATGACTGTGCATATTATTACACTGTCCATACCAGCATCTTCCTAATGTCCAGAACTCTTAGTCTGTGCTGTTCTCCAGCTGTGTGGGATGGTTTTGTAATGCACCCACTGCTGGTAGCTGAAGTACTCTTACTTCAGTGCCTTGTAGGCAGCACTTTGCCTCAATATGTGGAAGTGAAGAGGTCAGCTTTGAACACAGTCTGGAATTCCTTAAGGAGGAAACAATATTTGAGATGTCTGGCCTTGGTGTTCACCCTTGGCTTACAGGAACTACAGAACAGCACAAGAAAAATCTGTCAGATCAGCTAAACCCAAGAAACAAACTAGTTCAGGACTCACTGGGGACTCTGTCATGTATTTGTACACTGCAAGAGAGCTTTACATCCAGAGGTTTGTTCGCTCATGATATTATTTCTTCCCCCACTTATAAATGAGTCAGGCATGACGCTGATGTTAGAAAATCCAAACATGAATTTTGACTTCAGTAATTTGTCTACTGAGTTGTGCCTCTGCCCTGAGCAATATGTATATACTCTCAAAGGCACTGAATGAAATAAAATTGCCACAAAAACTTCTCTGCAGTTCTTTCTGAAAGAAAAACTGGGAACTTCTCTGCCTGTGCAGCAAGCAGCAGGGGCAGAGACCCAGGACACTTCATCAAAAGTATTATGAAAGTGGATTTTTTTCCCTGGGAGGCTAAAGAACATGATTTTCTGAAAACTCCACTCTGTTCATTAGTGGAAAAAACGAAACCAACACCTGCTTTAAAGATTATTGGAAGATATTTGCATTGTGGTAGTACTGACTTAGACCTTAGAGGAACAGCATTTATCTAATAGCCCATCCTTCCCCATTCCAGGCAATGTTCAGTGAATCATGGCTTATGTCCTTTCCTTTGTTTTTCACTATATATACTCCCTTTCTTCCATTATTTTCCTGCCCTAGGCTGCCCATTCATTATGGCAATGATTCACTCTTACTAAGGGTAGCAACAGACACAGTGGTGAAAGATGTTTTGGCACTGCTAACTGCTATCATTATGCAAAAAAACAACAGTGTTTAGTTAATCTTCTTCAATATAACAATCAACAGAAAGCCAATATTAAGTTTTCTCTTTTGGGGAGGCAGAAATGTTATTATGTGTGTCCTTATTTCAGGAAAACACCCTTATTTCAGACATCCTGTGCCTGAAGTGTCTAAAGTGGAAGGTAAAATTGAAAAATGAACTGTTGGAACTGTTTCTCATCAGGAAAAATGTAATACAGTTCTTCTGGGAAATTAATATTGTGCTTATTTCTCCTGTTGATAGGTGATTTAGAATGGCTTTGCATTTGCTAATGATACATAAATTCTCATTTGCACTACAGGTTGGTGAGCAATCAAAGAATCATGGTCACATTGGTGGGAAGGGACCTCTAAAAGCTATTTAGCTCACTAAATAGTCCACTATGCCATTCAAAGCCAAAGTATCAGCAATTCATTTTCAGGTCAGCTATGGCTTTGCTAGGCCAGTTCTTGAAAATCTTCAAGGTTTCCCACATTCCCAGGTAAGAATTTCCTGTGCTGCACTGACTCTTAGTGGAACGTTTTTCCTCAAGTCCCATCTGAAGCTTCCAAGACACAACTGGTTCCCTGTGCACCCTGATGTAACATCTGAGAATGCTATGCAGAATTTGGCTCCCAATCTTTGTGACGTTCCCTGAAGTACTCTTGGCAGCTCTTACAAGGCTCCTTATTTTCCTCTCCTGCAGACTGCACAAGCCCAAATCCCTCTAACTGCAGACCTTTGACCATCCCAAATAGTGCAAGTCTCTTAGCACCACTACTTCATTTGGATCTCCTAAATTAATGAAATTACCTTCTAGTGAAACCTAGGGGAGAAAATAAAAATCAAAAACCAAACAAACAGAAATCCCCACCCAACCAGAAAAAAATAAATTTTTAATCTTTTATGGAATAATCTCTCACATAAAATCAGAGGGATTTCTCATTTTCATATGAAAACCATGTTATATTGAACTTTTAGCCATCTCTGCACAAACAAGAACCTTCACAGTACTGTCTCCTGTAATAACTGAAACTGCAGTTTGCATTTTAATGGTTTTTAGTAGTACTGAAATAATGCATCAATTGCTATTGTCGTATTAAGTGCATCCAGCAAATCTCTGTCTAGCACAGCAGTAGAGCTATGTAATACACAGGATTCAGCATCTGCAAGATATGTAACAAAAGATATATTTGCATGCAGGCAACCAACCACATAATATGGGTTAAAAAGTGATAAACTCCAAAAGAACTGTGGGATAACAGATTCAAATATGCACAGAAATTACTGAATCAATTCCAACAGTGGCTTAGTGATCTGAAGCCATCCTGATACGCCTTTTTTCTTCCCTAAAGAAGAGCATATAGAGTGTAAGCTGGCCTACTGCTCCAAGGCAGTGCATAAGCAATCCATATCTCCACACTTCAGAAAGCTCCTTTGCAAGTCTATAATTCCAAACACCCCAATCCAGTCCTAGGAACTGCAGGTCCCAGTGTGCACTGCAGGCATAGTGAAGCTAGACTGTGAGGGCACATCCTTGTCACCAGCTTGCAGAACAGCCAGGGGAAATGAAGGAGTGGAGCCCTTGGATGCAGTTTATCCAGGGAAACCTCTGGCAGTACCAAGGCAAGCAAGAGGGCAGAGCACTCAAGGTCGCTGTATCCATGCCCTGCTTTTCTCTTCCCACTGGCATGTGGAAGCACTGCACTGTCCAGTACCACTGTCCAGTCTTGCAGCACTGCACAGCTTCCCATCTTTAAGCAGCCAGTTATGCAGGATAGCCCCCCTTAGCCATCCTTCCAAGAATTTTGTGTCTGCTGTACAGTTATTTCACATTTATTTCCTCAAGAACACTCTTCTCTGTAAAATTCTGTCTGATTACATGAAAAGCAGTGTGTTGAGGGATTTCAAAAGCTGCTCTTTCCAGCTATGTGCAATGAGCCTTGAGTAGTTTGGTTTTCCCCAGTCACGAAACATGGTTCTCCATTGCTGGGAAGGGTAGAAAACATAGCTTGCTTTTTAAGGATTGCTAAATCTGTATAGAGTAAACACAAACCATCTCCAAGACATAAGGAAAAAAGAGAAAATTTAGCATTGGATAGTGTATCCATTAACGAAGGCTCTGTTGAATCCAGATACATTTTGTCCTCCCTAGAGACTCTCCACTTTCTGATTTGAAGGAAATATCCTGGGAAATCTAACAAATGCTTTCTAGAGCTTTCATCTGTTTTGAAAATTCCTTCTGAAAAAGTGAAGGAAGACTGTGAGTTGAGATTTCATAATCCCTGTGTAAGGAAACCTAATCAAAACAGTGTTTCTTCTTTAGGAGGGAAAGAAAAAGGGGAGACAACCTGCTAAATGAGGTGAAAGCAGGAGCATAGATTTATATTGTAAGACCTTTGGAATTTGTTTCCGAATTCTGAATTTTGTCTGAATTTTGTCGAAACAAGAAAATAATTTCCTCTTGTCTCAGTGAAATCCAGAAATAATGGCAACCTGTTGCCTGCTGCTGATTTACTTCAATGGCACCTTCTAACAGCAACTCTGCTTCAGGAAAGCTATCTTTTATGTCTGAGCAAGGGAGAAAATAAGTTCATTAGCACATTTTCTTTGTACACTAGGGATGCTCTTCTCTGTCAATCCAGGGTGTGGTGAGGGGCACGGCTCCTGGGACCGAAGAGTTGTCCAGTTTAATTTTTTCTTCCCTTGTACTTAGGAAATAATCTTAAAAGTGAGGATACAGCAGGCCAAAAAGGGCAGAAATAACAGAAGTGGAGGTTTGTGTTCAGTCTTCGAGAGCTTTATTGCACACAAGATTTGGAGACTTGTTTGCTCTTGGTCTGACTTTTAACCTTGTTTGGTTTTTGTTCATGACTTTCTCTTCAGCTTGACAGATTTTAATGTCCTCAGGATTTTTTTTCCTATGAATTTTGCTACCAATCCAAACAATCATCATTGAGAAAGCAAACTAATGTTAATTATAACCCAGCTAGAAAACATTTCCTAAAGGAAAAAAAAGCCTGATGAAGAAGGCTTGATAAAAACTGGAGTCTTCTGCATTTTTCATGTATAACTTTTTTTTCTAAGATGGTGAAAAACATTGGCTTTTAGCAACCTTCCCCCACTTCCCAATAACTGCAGCAGGTCTGTGACTTCTTTAAATTGGTTTCACAGCCATTTTACCTCTTTCTCACGTAATTAAACACCAGAGTGCTTGGTTCCTTTTCTCACAGAAGAATTTGTTGGGGGCTCTTTCTAATTTCATAAAGTTCCTCTAGTCTGGCTGTGATTCAATGAATTATTGGCTAGGGGAAAATTATTGAAGCTCATCATGACAACATTTTTCATCAAATTAAGCAGTGTTGCTGAGAGGGGAAAAAGTTGTACTTCCAAGACAATGCACCTGCAGAGAATTAGCTGATAAATGATTTACAGACATGTGGCTGAAAACATTAATGGGGAAACAGATTTTTAAAATGAACTTGGGTTTTTTTCCCAACAAACTCTAAATGTGTCCTCTGTGTGATCTTAGCAGTTTAAATATTTGGCTGTTCAAAGATACAACACTACACTTTGTGCCATGGGAAGCAAATTGCTCAGACATTTTTCCCTCTTTCATGCTGTTTGATGGTTCTCCTCCCCGTTATTTTGTCACTGACACTAGCATTCACAAATAAATCATCATGGCTAGTGATTCCCTTCCATTCCCACAGACAAAATGGGAGCTTATAACTACCTGCCCAAAAGGGGCAACCACCTCTGTGCTGTTTATACATCCTTGCTTCAAGTAGTGTTACCTACTAGCTGTAGGTTTATGATGATTATTTTATAGTTATACTACAGTACCAGTAAAAGATACCAGCATGTTACTACCAGATCCTCAAAAGTATTATTTGGATGTCTAACTCCCAGGCTTTGGTTGCTGTGCAGTGTCAGAAGTGAGAGAAGGCTGTGTGCAGATGGAAGAGGTAGTCAAGCATCAAATTACATTGTTTTCTACAGCTCCCTTGATTCCCATGTCGCAGCTTTTGGGAAGTATGGGGTGAGTAAACAAGAAACCTGAAGGAATAATAATAAAGTATGAGCCAGAGGAATGGTGCCATGGAGAAATGTACTTTTCCCAATCTCCTGCTGGAGAATTCCTACATGATGCTCGTTACTAAATTTTCAAAAGCTATTAGTTCCTGGTACCCAAAGTCAAGCACAGAAAGGACTGGGTTTGCCAAATTTTCCGTCTCTGAGAACACTGACTGAGAAATCTTGGAGCTGTGCAATAAATTGCTGTGAGAAAACAAGGAAGAACAAAGTGATGAAACTCTGCCACATGGTTTACAGTCATTCCTGAGCGCAGAAGAATGCAAACAGAGGGCGTTGTGGAAGTGTTTCGAAAGCAGTGTGGTCTAGAAAAGCCTGGGAGGCAATAAATATTTTGGGCCAGTTTTCTGTGTCTCTGCCCCAGACCCCTAAATGGATCCAGCCAAGGCTGGATCTTCTGTGCAAGGTTGTCTCTTTCTTACCTCTATCCTTACCTTTTTATTGTCTGGGTGCATCCTTGCTTTTCCCTCACCATCTTTATTTATTTCCCTTTGCTTCCTTTTGCCTACTGCCTCCTAATTCTCCTCTTTAATCTTTCTTTTTCAACGTTATTTACACTGTACTCCACACCTTTCCTCTCTCCACATCACAGCTTGGAGTACCATCAAATTCAGTAATTGTCAGGAAAGTTTTGATCATTCCCTGAGTCCCTATTATGTGCAGTCCCCTTGCTGAGATAAATCAAGCTCAATTGTCTTAAATTTTCTTCTTTCAGTGGGAACATGTAGTATGCCTGATATCCAGATGTCGAACCTGAATCTTTCCTCCTGAGTTTAAACCTATTACTTTATCCCCCTGCCTATTACAGACGTAGAGAAGAGCTTATTCACTTGCTTTTAGCAGCAACATCTTTACACATCAGAAGACTGTTATTACGTCTCTCCTTGACATTTTCCTCTCTAGATTAAATAACCTCAGCTGACTTAACTTTTCCCTGTAGGTGATGTTTTATAGTTCTCTTATTGTTCTCTCTGCAATGCCTTTTTGCACAGCCTTTTTGAAGCATGTCATCAAAAGTGGACATAGTCATCCTGCTGAGACCCTGGCAATGCTGACTGCAGTGGAATTCAGTCTTTTAAGCTATAATCCCTTCTTTCTCTACCCATATATAGAGATATAAAAATATAAATTATCTTTCAGTATAGAGGGTTTAGTGCTACTCTTTTTTTTTTTTTTAGCCATAACAGGACATTGCTGACTTATATTCCTCACTACAATTTTTTTCCCCTCAGAATGATTTCTTGCCAAATCTTACTCTTGCTATGTTAACATAAAAGACTTGTCCTGACTAAGTGTATTGGTTCTTATTACTAATGGTAACCAGTCTTCTTTGAAGAATATTCATCCAATTCAACAAAATCTTCCAGAATCCTAAGCTTGCTCTCCAAAGTCCTTCCCAGTTTGACACCATCTGCAGATTCAGTAGTCATACTTTCCCTTCCTTTGCTTCCACTGTCCCACTTTCTGTCCCCAAACTTCCTGACTCTGGTTAATCATGAAAATATTATGAAACACTGTATGCAGATCAACACCTACAGCAATGCTGTTTCACATATCTCCCATTCTGACAGTATTTTATTTTCTAGACAGTTTTTCCTCTGCATAAAATTAATTTACATAGTGGTTGATATTTCTTTAACTTAATTATAGACTAATGGAAGGCAATGCCTATCAAAATAAAGATATGTGAAATCTTATGCTTCTTCCATACACACAAGACTTGTAATTCTGGATGGATTTAGAAGTCCATTTTGGATGTGCCACTTCACTTCATTATCTTCTAGGTGCTTATGCACAGTTTGCTTGATTATTTGCTCCTCTGTTTTTCTGTGAGTGAAATCTCTGTTGCATATGTGTTAGCATAGGTGTCCTTTGTTCACAGAATTAGTATTTCCAACAAACACTGTTAGTATTTATCAGTACTGGAATACACTTCCCAAGGAAATGGTGGAGGCACCAACCCTGGAGGCATTTAATAGATGTTTTGATGTGACACTTCGTGGTCTGGTTTAGTGGTGGATTTGGCTATGCCAAATTAAGGGTTAGACTTCATAATTTTAAGGTTTTTTCCAACTGAAAAGGTTCTATGAATCTGTTAATGAATGCCATTTCTTGTGCAAAGGCCCACAAAACCAACAGAGAGGCAAGTGAAGGAAGTGAGCAGCTTTGGCAGTTGACATCTGCTGTGTTTGTGGTTTACTACATAATGTGCACTATATTACCCCACAGCCTTGCCCTTCTGCTGCAGCCTGAGTCAGAAGAAACCTCTGGATGGAGCAAACGGTTGTTCTTTCCCTAGAAGCCACTGAGCAAGGCCAGGGGCAGTGTCATGGGTCAAGATGGGCCCAGTTGAACGGAGACTGGGAGCAGGCAGTCAGGGATCAAGGAGCCTGAAGCATCTTTGTGGTGCCTGTCATATCCCGAGGGTATGTTAGCAACATGGGTGACATAAGCTTGCATACCTTCTGTCCTGTTGACGTTGAAAAGTTAGAAGATGGGTAAGGAAGATGGCAAACTCCATGTGCACAGCTCTTCTGTGTTTGACAGTGTCCTGGTCCCCACCAGGACAGGGTTAATTTTTGCACTAGCCAGAAGGGGCATGGCCAGGACCCAGAGGTTATTCTGTCCCACCTCACATCATTACTGGGGGGAACTGGTCACTTCTAGTCGAGTAAGCCTGGCAAAGGGAATAGTTGGGTACAACTGGCTACGAGCAACTATGTGTGGATCATTTTGTTATTGGTATTGTAGGTGTTACTGTTAGCTTTCTTATCTCATTGCTGTTTCCAGTAAATTGCTCTTACCTCAACCCATAATCTTTACCTTTTGTGCCCCCAGTTCTCCTCTCCATCCTGCCCCAGTGGGAAGGGGAACAGGAAGGGCAAGGGAAAGTGAGCAAGCAGTGCATGGTTTGGAGCATTTTGTTTTTGGAACATTAAATTGGAGAATACCATTCCTAAACTATGAAAGAAAGATTGATACACACACCCCCCCCCCAAAAAAAAAAAAAAGAAAGGGGAGGGGAGAGATTTCTAGCTGAAGGGATAAAATATTTCCTTTTCTTTCACTGTATTTCTCTGATTTGGTACTCACATTCTTTTAGGTTTATTTTTTCTACTCTTAAGTTACTTTGAGACCCTCATATATGAATGCCTACTAAATAAAACTGTAGGCACAAGGACATAAATTCACTGTTAAACTGCAACAAGGGTCTGATGGCTTTTTGCTAGGCAGGTCTTTTCTCCAAGAAGATTCCCCAGAGTCTGTAAGCAAAGATTTGTGTAGCAAGGCAAAATCCAGGCAACTCAAAGGAGTGCTAAAAATGTGGTCCCTAAGCAATGAGCACAAAAATAAAACCTCAGTACCTTAGCAAAAAACATGAGATCTTTCTGATATCATTTTCACTGCTGTTCAGATCTTTCTGATCAGTGACAGATCAGAAAAACCTCAATCCTACAAACAGATGTTCTTGAAAGACCCTGTGCCATGCTGAACTTTCTCAAATACTCTAGCTTTCAGAATCACACGACAATTCTTCACTTATGATGAGGTAGAATTTACAGTGTAAGAACACTGTAATCATTAAACATAATCACAGAATGATTTGGGCTGGAAGGGACCTTAAAAGATCATCTAGTTTGAACTCTACTGCCATGGGCACAGAACCTACCACTGGACTGGGTTACTCAGAGCCCCATGCAACCTGATTTTAAATACCTCCAGGGATGGGGCATCCACAACTTCTCTGGGCCATTTCTTTCAGTGCCTCACCACCCTTACAGTAAAACATTTCTTCCCAATACCTAATCTAAACCTACACTCTTTCAGTTTAAAGCCATTGCCACTTGTCCTGTCACTAAATGCTCTAAGAGACTCAAAGATCACAATTGCCATACACATTGTCAAGGCCACAGAAGGAATTTGCTGCAAGATAAACCACCACAGAGGGAACTGCAGATCAGCACAGAGGAGAGGAACTTGCAACAGGAAGGTGCCAATTCCAGGCCTAGCAGAGGTGAGCTTTGCTTAGCACCTCCTAGTTAATGCATCCAGACAAAACTTCTCACTGCGACAGACTGGGAAAGGAAGACACTGCTTATACACATGGTATTCCAACTTATGGGAATGGTATCTATGCCCTGTGGATATGGAACTTGGGCTGTATAAAGGTGATACCCCAGAAGAATGACTCAGGGACTCCCACCACTGAGAAGGGCAGAGGAAGACCAACAGGATACCTTCTGGATCCATGGGGTGGTGATACCTTTCTACCTAATCTGTTTCTCTCACTCTTTCTCTCCCAATTCCCCTTTCCTATTTCTTTCTATCTTTCTACCTCACATTCACTGTTAAATAAAATCCATATTATTGACTTTGACATATGGTCTTGTTTGCACCTTAATTTGAGCAGAGGCATCTCTTAATAATCAGATCATGACAACTGCCCTTGTGAAATGTCCCTCTCCAGCTTTCTTGTAGGCTCTTTTAGGTACTGGAAGATGCACTAAGTTCTCTCTGGAGACTTCTCTTCTCCAGGCTGAACAGCCCCAATTCTCTCAGCCTGTCTGCATAGGAGAGATGCTCCAGCCCTCTGATCATCTTTGTGGACTTCCTCCAGACTTGGTCCAGAAGGTCCATGTCCTTCTTATGTTGGGGAACCAGAGCTGGATGTAGCACTCCAGGTGTGGTCCCATAAGTGCAGAGTAGAATTTCCATTTTGAAACCTCTGACAACTACAGCAAAAAAACCAACTCAATTGGAAATTTTCACTTTCTAAGCCATACATTTAATAAGACCTGCTCATTGATATCCTTGAATATATTACTTTTAGGGTCATAGCATCTGAGACCATCTGTCACTTTGACATACAGCTCTGATGATTACTTCATTATAGAGGCTTTAGTGTTTTAGAAGGGAGGAATTAATTCTTTCAAGAAGAAACATGGATAATATCCCTTCAAGCAGAGAGTCCAGCAAGTCTCTAAATTCTCATTACAGGGATTTTCTGCAGAGGCAGAATTTTGCACATTGGCCTGAAGCTGCCTCATCTGTGCACTTCTGGTCCCTAGCACCCTCTACCAGAAACAGGGCAGCTGAGAGTGAAAATGATGATCTCATTCTGGTTGCAGATTAGCTCAAAACAAGATTTCACTAAGTCATGAGTGCTAGAGGGTTTCTCTGGGTTATTGCAGTCATGACTTGTGTGTGTACTGCAGGATGTAGATTGTTCTACACAGGCTCCCAGGCATTAGCTAGGCTACAGAAAGTAATCTTTCTGGCAGAAGCAGCCTTTGTTGATTGCAAAAACTGTAAATGCCAGAGGCTACTCCAGCTAAACACCATATTTCATCCTTTCCAGTCTTGAGAGTGCAGGCAGGCTTGGTCAGACCTCAGTGACTTATTTCATCTCAAATAAGGAAGCAGTCAGCACAGTGCTGTTGAACTGGCTGCTATCTCCTACGTCAAACTATTCACGTAAAAGAATTCTTATCAGAAAAGAAGACTTTGTCACTACAGTGTAATACTTTTATCTTTAAAGTATTACTTTAGCTATAAAATAAATTATTTTAGTTTACAGAGCACTTCAACTTTGCCTCTTTATGATTTTGATGCATGGGAGTGATTCTAGAAAGTCTTATTATCTGATCTGTTCTAGCATATATGTGTCTGCCTTCAACCTCATGTATGCATAATGTATTAAGTATCCAACTAATGATACATTACAAAATAATTTATTTCAATATTAATGAATTATCAAATATCTACTTGATTTTTCTTAATAACTGATCAAGGCTGAAAACAAAAACCATTTAGATGCTGGAGATAGAGCAAGTTAGTAATTACTCTGTGTTCCTTCCTTCTCTGACAAGATATTTTTCCTTTTTTTTGTTTTTTTACACTAATTCTGGATGCTACTAGGATATTGTGTATTTAGTGTTAGGGTTTGGTTATATTGTGGGCTTTGCTATCCTGGGTGAGCCATAGCAATCTGTGATATTATTTTTGTTTTATATGCCTAGCCTGAGAATACTATGCCAAATAAATAAGGAAATAATTTAAGCTTCAAAGTCCTAGAATGGTTGAGCATCTTCTGTTCAACACATTGAGGTTTTTCACTACATTTCACAAAGCTGCAATTAATATTAAGATAATAATTACTGACTGACTGAAAATATGCCATCATATTTTATCTACTAAATGGTTCAGAAGCAGACTGGGAAGTCAATGGAGGAAAAGGAGAGTTTCACAACTGTTCCATTCCATCCACACATTTTTCCCCTGTTCTTTCTTAGCCTGGGCTGATTCAGAAACCAATTTCATGGATCAGGTTCTCAGCATAAATGGAGCTGTTTGTAAATTCCTTAAAATCACACACACATACTCTCACTCATACTCTCACTCACTCACTCACTCACTCACTCAGAATACTAGGGCAGAAAGTTGAATAACTGCAAAACCAGAATAATTATTTCCCAGTTCTTATTAATATAAGTGTCATGTCATTCTCATTTTGGCCTTTGCATGTCAGGGGAAATTACATGACAATCTCAGCAGACTACTGTACCAACTTACCAGATACAAAAAACACATCATGCAGCAATGACTGAGAGCTCAGTACAAACACATGCAGAAGGTGAAGAGGATTCTGAGGGAGCTGTGTCTTCACATGATAATTATTCATGTCTCTTGAGCAACTATATACACCTTCCATTGCTAAGATGATCAACAGCTGGGCAGATCCATCCCAAAAATATCTGCTTACCAGGGAGTCTCTGTCTCTGTCTATCTAAAAATACAAACTGGAACAGCTCTCAAATTCCAGCTTGACTTGGACAGTAAAACCAGAATTAATTCTGAAATATACACATCCAGCTACTGCCCTTGCCCTTAAACAATCCAACATTCAGAAGACAGACTTAACTGTAAGGACACAATTAGAACATCCAAAGGTTTTAAGTATGTGTATAAAAGTAAGAGGCAAAACCATGAAATATCACATTGCAAAATCCTTTGTGTTTAATTTGCAATATTGTCCTGCACGTCTCAGGCATAATGAATCAATTCCTGTTTGTCCTTTTATGTAGCCAGGTCTTTATTACTTTTGGCAGCAGCCTGGCTATTCACTATACGTTTTTCAGTGAAGTCCTAAAATCAGGGAGAGAAAACAATCTATTAATTAACTGCAGTCATTGCATTGCAGTTGGAGTCTCTGATCGCAGTCTAGATGAGGAGTAGAAGCTGGAGAGAGGTTACATCAGGTCAGTCATTCGGGCTCTTTGCTCAAAGTGTTGGGCTAAACAGCTGTTCATGGGATTACTCACAAACAAGACTGTAAAAAGAAGACATTCAAAAGGTAATCTGCATTCTATTTTAGAAACAAAACTAAATCCCCCAATTTTGAATAATCTGCACTGCTCGTTATGCAGCCTTTGCTCTGGCAGTAGTCTCAAAGTTAATTACCTTTTTTTATTCCAGTTTTTCACACATCATTTCAACTATAGCATTAGTAATTTTATCTTTGATGCTCATTTTAGCTGCTCACCAGTTCCGGCAACCATCTTCTGGGAATGGTGAGATCTGGTTGGAAATTATAACTCTACAGGCTGACTGCTCAGAAAGAAAGCATGGTCAAAGAATGCAGCATTAGACTACGTCCTTGGCAGGGATTTTTCAATAGGTTTTGACTTAGGTTGGGCTAAACATTTCACTCCCTTTCCTTGATTGGAGCCAACATTTTTATGATTAGATGCCTTAAGGAACTGCACTAAGCTGAAAAAAAAGTAGAAAGTGTGGTTCTTTGATAAACAGACAAGAAAAAAAACCTATCATGTTGGCTCATTAATAGTTCCACTTTTTAATTTTTTATAACTTTGCTGTGTATTTTGGGAAAATGGGACATGAGGAAAAAAAGCATCAAGGCAAAGCTAGTGGCACTGTATTCAGTGTCTTCTTTTTAGATTAACAAGTCTGTTGTGACAAAATAATGAAAAGTTTATATTGAGATCAGAACATCTTGGCCTCTAATCATCTGAACACTGATGCACTAAAAATCATGCACTGAATTTACAAGATATATGTGCTAAAAACATAAGATAGATTGTAAAATAAAATATAGATGTACTCTGTACAATAAACTCAACTGGACTGCAAGATTTCCAGGTAGACTTATGTAAGCAAGAACCTCCATTAAACCAAAGCCTTACATGGTCTCTACCATAAGTATCTAGAAATGTTTAAACTAGGCTACACTTTTTGTCATCTAAGGACCTTCCAATGGAGCTTGAAGCAATTTCAACAACATCTGTCACAACTTTTTCTTCTCATACTCTTAAATCTTGCACACTGGTGTCATGAAGCCACCAACAAGGCAGAATACAGAAGTTTTCTTAGGCTTGGTTTCTCTGTATAATCGATGGAGGCAGAGAGATACATGCCTAAGGAATCCACACAAGACAGCAGGCTGGCTCTATCAGGCAGCTATCTTACCTAACAAAACCAAACCAAAACCAAAAAAAAAATCCAAACAACAACAACAAAAGCCAACCAAACAAAAAACCATGAACAAAAACCAGAACAAAAACCAAAACAAAATCCCCAAACAAAAACCCCCAAAAATAACAAACAAAAGCCCCAAAAAATAACAAACAAAACCCCAAAAATACAACCAACAAAACAAAACCAAACAAAAACCCCAAGAAAACAAAACTGAACAAAAAAAAGAAACAAAAAAACCCCCCAAAACAGAGCAAAAAAACTACCAAAGCCCAAAAAACCCCACTGAGATGCCTATCTTGCATTTTGCCCTCCTTAGAGCCTGGATGCCTTATCCTAAAAAAGGGAGGTGCTTGGCTCCCTTAAGGTTCCTGCATTCTCTCCCAGGGTCAAGAGCCAAAGGCAGTATATCAAAGCAAAAAGAGGACAGAAATAGATTGTATTGTGACAGCTCAGTTACTGAAATGGGTTCTTCTGGTTCAGCTTTCTCTTGATATACCTCTTATGAAGGAAAATGTTTTGACCACCCAGCTCCCGAAATCCCAAAATAAGTACATGCCTTACCAAAGCAAAGTGTGTTACATTAGATATGAGGGCTGTGTAAAAGAATATATTTTGCTATGGCAACCTTTTTGCACCTAATTCTTGGGAAGAAGATGGAGTATTTATATTTTTTTGGGGTACCACAATTTGGGAAACACCAGCCTGCAGCATTCTGGTTTAAAACATCATGAAGCAGATTCTATTTCTTCTGTTACACTAGCTCTACTTCATGTGAAACTATTAGAGAGAGAATAAACCTGCCTCTAACCTACTGATTTGACTACCTGCTTGGGCAGGAAAAATGCAGGTCACTATCCAGATTGTACTTGGATGCAGTTGAAGCTAAGTCTTTTGAATCCTGGTCAAGTGTTCCAGTGAATGCATCTACTACATGTCCAATACTTTAAGTAGTTCTTCTTCCACCCTGATAATAATCCCTGAACCCTGAAGATTTTAGACAACATTCCTAATCCTTTTCCTAGGAAGGCTCTCTGAATAATCTTCTGTGTGTTAGCCTCTCCTTTTCTTATGATTCTAATAGCGTATTTCTAGCATCAGTTCCAGATTAAATTCAATTTCCTCTACCATAGGTAGGTAAAAGTGAGACATTATCCACACAAATGTTTTCTCCTGGTGTGAATTCATTCTTTAGATGGACAATCAGCACCTTGTTTATTTCCAGTTGTACTGTGTCAAATATTGGAATGTGCTGCAATCATTGAACTTCATGTCTTCTAGCTGGGGCATCTCCAATGCCATCTGTTTTGCAAAAGGTTTCCTGAATGGATAAAGTTTCAGTGTGGTTGTGATTTGCTTTGTGTACCCGCCAGGACTGTAGTAAATAAAAATAAAAATATTAATTATGTTAGAGGAATGACAGGTATTTGTAACAACTTTCGATAAAACTCATAGGAGAAATATGTCTTTCATTAACAATGCTTCATTTTTCCTTGTGGTAGCATTTTCCGTAGGTTATATATGGTATTTTTCAATTAAAAGGAAACTAAATACCAATCATCTTATTCTCACAAATGTTTCCTTTTACCACATGCTTATAGTTTTGTTCTGTCTGTCTTCCTCACCTCTCTGCTGTTATTTATGCTTTTTTTTTTGGCTCTTACATTAGCTTGGTCCAATCTGGCAAGCACTCCTCCATCTGCTTGACATTAGGGCCCGCCTGAAGTAGAAACATAAATCCCAATGTGGCTAAAGCATTGGACTAGAAATATTTTTGGGATATAGGATGTATTTCTGCTTCATAAGCCTTCCCACAAAGTGGAGCCTCACTCTTACTTGAGTGCCTGCATGTGATTGAAAAATAAATTGTTTTTTAAATAACCTCAAAAGAAGAAAGGATTCTTGCCTGCTTCCTGATATAGGAACTGCTTTTCTCAGTTACCAAGCAGAGTGCCTGAAAAAAGTAGCTGGTTCTCACCACATCGAATGGGAAAAGCAGGAAATTTCACAAATTGGACTTGCTCTGAAAAAACTTTTATATAGACGCATTGGAAATGAGGAATAGATTTTAAACATTAATGTTTATACAAACAGCAAATAACTACTGGAAAACTTTAAAATGCTTTTAACAAAAATAAAAATATAAATGGCTTTCAGCAAACATAAAAGATTGGTTAAAAGAAATGCATCTGTGTTTGCTGTTTCAATACATTTAGGAAGATGTTGATTCCAGAGATGCATCAGGCATCTCCTTAACCTAAACACTACTTTTCAGTGAAAAACTAACCCCGTGGGCGTATGGATTACTATTTTCATTTGTCAACAGTTAAAACACTAGAATAGTGGTAGCAATAGCAATTGAAGTATTCCCTTGTCTTGTAGTTAGCAAAATGCAGGACTTGTTGGAATACTATTGTGCAAAATTTACACACTAACTGTAAGAAAAAAATTTAAAGGCCACTTTGAATTGTACTTTAATTTCTTTACATCCCTTATAGACAGGGAAATAATCTAGACAGAGTAAGGAGTTTTGTTCTTATGGAATTTTACTGCTGAGCTTTTCTCAGTACTGTTAAATATAGGCTACAATTTTAATCACCAAAGTGAAATTCTGTCCTTTTAACCAGGTGCACCCCTGCCCCTGAGCCTTTCTTCTGCCCACGCTATGTGCTGAAATTGAAAGATATTTGTCTGCTGTTAAAAACAAAACAAAAAAACAAAGAGAAATATTCTGCTGTAAGAAGTCATGAAGATCACTTAAATGCATATTAGTGGCTTCTGCCTTTAAAATCAGAGTCCATTTACACTGGGATAAAAAGGGTGCTGCAGTTAAGATAGACCTTTGGGAAATATTTCAACTCTCTATAAATAAGCACTTTGTCACTTTGTGGCCTTTTTAGTACTCTTCAGAGTCTTCTGTGCAGTCTATCCCTGTGACACCTCTATATAGGGTGATGGAGGAAAATGGTGATTCTTCAAATAAACTTCTACACCAACTTTTATTTTATTTCCCCTTAGTCAAGAATAAACCTTCACTTGAAGTTGTCAGATATGATTATTGATCTGAGTCTAACAGCATAACTCTAGACAACAGTCCAGGAATTACTAAAAAGTTGAGTTTTCTTTTTCCTTGCTTTTAATTTAAATTTGATTTTAAAGAAGGACAGCAAAGATTAGAGAAAAATGCAGCAAACTACTGAAGTTAAAGCACATTATGAAAGCAGCATCATGCTGTTTATGGCTTAGAATCCTGGGAGCCCTGCACTAATACTAGTGGACATGTGGCTATAGACCTCTCTTCACCTAGAAGATCTGACATATTGTGCTGATTGAGTAAAGGCAAAATGACAAAAGACACTAAATAGGAGCAAAGTTGGAGCACTGCCAATCTGGAACAAGGTCTATCAGAAGCATCTTTCATCATTGTCTGGTGACTTGTCCTGTACACTGGAGGAGGCAGATGCCCCCTCCCTATCTTCTCTAATTTCTTGCACAACTAAAATTGTGTGTTCTGAAAGTTTTATTCATGAAGTTGTGTGGCAGGATATAGCCTTGTTTTGACATATGTCCCTCTGTACCACAGAAAATATTTCTGCAAGTTTAGAATAGTGAGGAAAGACACATCTTTTTTAAAAACAATGTGGATGGCCTGGAGGCTTATTGAGTAACCAAAAATTTTGGTGCAAATTCTAAAGCTTTCAATCCATTGATTTCTGAGGCAATTTGCTTGAGTTGAATAAATGATGACTGTTAAGATACAATGTGGATCCCACACTTCTAACCTGAGGCAGAGCTGGCTTGAGGCTTTGCAGGAGTCATAAAATCATAGAATAGTTTAGGTTGGAAAAAGACATAAATCATTGTTCAACCATTAACCCAGCATTGCTAAGTCCACCATGGAACTATGTCCCTAAAAGCCACGTAGACATTACTTTTAAATACCTCCAGGGATGGCAGGGATGGTGACTCCACCACTTCCCTGGGCAGCCTTTCCCATTATCTAATCATTTTTTCAGTGAATAAATTTTCCCAGACTTGCAATCTAAACCTTCCCTGGTGCAACTTAAGGGTGAGTTTCCTCTCACCCTGTCACTTGTTACTCGTGAGAAGAGACCAATCCCCACCTCACTACACCCTCATTTCAGGCAATTGTAGAGAGCAAAAAGGTCACCCCTGAGCCTCCTTTTCTCCAGGCTAAACAACCCCAGCTCCATCAGGCACTCTTCATCAGATTGTGCTCCAGGCCCTTCACCAGCCTTGTTGCCCTTCTGCAGATGTCCTCCAGCAGACCCATACTCCAGCCCAGCTTGGTGTCATCCATGAACTGATGGAGGGTGCACTTGATCCCGTCATCCACATCATTTGTAAAGATATTAAATGGTCTGGCCCTAACACAGCCCTGGGGAACACCACTAGTGACTGACTGACAACCACTCTCTCTAGTGGCTATCCAGCCAATTTTTTACCCAGCAAAGAGTGCACATCCAAGCCATGAGCAGCCAGTTTCTCCAGGAGAATGCTGAGGCAAATACTGTCTAAGTACCAAAGTTCAGACAGACAACACCCACAGCTTTTCTCACATCCATTAAGCACCTCACCTTGCCATAGTGGGAGATCACATTGGTCAAGCAGGACCTGCCTTTCCTAAACCCACGCTGGCTGGGCCTGATCCCCTGGTTGTCCTGTACATGTGATGGCACTCAAGATGGTCTGCTCCATGACCATTCTCTGCACCCAGGTCAGGTTGACATGCCTGTAGCTCCCTGGATCCTCCTTCCAACGCTTCCATGGGTGTCAGGTTTTCTAACCTCCAGTCATCTGGGACTTTCCCAATCAGCCAGGACTGCTGATGAATGATAAAAAGTGTCATGGTGAGCCCTTCCACGAGCTTCCTCAGTACCCTTGGGTGGATCCCCTCTGGCCCTACAGGCCTGTGTGTGTCTAAGTGGTGCAGCAGATGAGTGATGATTTCACCTTGGATTATGGGGCCTTAAACTTAAAAGTACAGATGTGCCTGAACTTTTCAGTCCAAAGAGGAACTGGGAAAAACTGATCTAAACAGGGTGAGCATATTGCAACTCAGTAAATTTTGGGTTTGCCATCAAACAGATGGCCAGAGGTTTGTGCTTTAAAGCTAGCAGTGCAGGGTTTCAGGATGTGTGTGTCCTGACTTGGCAAGAGCTTTTTTTAACCATGGCAGCAATTGTTCAATTGCCCTGTGCTTGTGGCCTCCCCTCTGATTTCACTCTGAGAGCACCCAGAACAGGGGGCTGGCACCCCCTACTTAGTCACTGTGGGACAAATTTCCCCCCTGGGGCAACAGGGATGGGGGATGGGGGAGGGCACTGTGTGTGGCTGGGAAGCAGAAAGGAGGCGGGTTGTGATAGAAAACCTCCAGGACTGAAAGACGGACACCCCCTGCTGATGATTTGTTCTCTCACCATTCATCTTGAGGAAGACTCAAGTCTTAATTTTGACACCCAGAGGGACATCAGCAGGGTGAACACAACACCAGAGAAAATGCGTAGGTATCAATAATTTTCTTGCATAACAATTTCAACTGCATTTTTAATGAGGGTTAACTATTTAATTTTTGCAAGTAGACTGTTAAAACATTAGCCAGGCTAGCAATAAATTCTTGATTCTACATATATGCCTATATCAAGATGCTGATTGGAACAATATGCTCTGTTTCCATGAATTCTCTCCCAGCTTTCCAGAGCTTGTGACTCAGTGACCACCTGGGCCATACATGGTGACTTAGTTCTTGATAACTTTCAGTTAATTTTCTTCCCCACAGAATTGTCCAGCTGACCCTTAACTCACAGAAACTTCCAGCATTCACACCATCTGAGGAAAAGGCATTTAGAAGGTGAGCTACAGGATGCATGAAAAATTGCCTCCATGTGTTTGCATGAACTTGCAATCAGCTCAATTTTCTGATGCCTCCTAAGGTGCCAAGCAGCAGCCACTACCCTTCCTTGTTTGCCACCAGCTGACCCTTCCTCTACCTCCAGAGGCTTTTGGTTTGTACCACAATTTTCTCATATGGGCTTCTTTTAGGGCCTTGCTGCTTCCTCATGTCTGACACCGCCCTCTTGTCTTCCCTTTCCATCCTTCCCTAGAGGATGCAGAAGGGTTTGCTCTGCAGCTATTTGTGCCTCCTGCAGCTGGTCTATTATTAAGAAACTGCCTTGCAAAAATGACTGGCACGTCTGGGCTCCCTGTTGCTATTTTTAGCTGGGAGCTCAAGGCTTGAGATGTCACAGAAAATGACCTTCCCAAGAAAAACAGCATTTGTAGATTAGCATACTAAAGTGGGAATAATTCCTGCTCTCCGGGAACTTCTTTGGATGACAGAAGCCTCAGGGTTTCTGGACACATGAAATACCAAACACAGGAAATCATAAAACCTGTTAAAATTTTTCCTTTTTCCAAAACGAAATGCTTAATTTATTTAATCAATTACAGGGCAGTTTGGAGTTCCTTTAAATATAGAAAAGGTACAAATCATACAACGTACGTCTCGCCAAAGCTGCATTCCTAAAACCAGCTTCTGGAAAGCAAAAGCAGGGACTTAAACTCAGATTACTGAGCCAAATACATCAACCATAGAGCAGAGGAGGAGGGATGAGTGGAAATGGGGCAAAATGGCAGCCACTGCTGACCCCCCAGCAGATAACCAGCCATTTAAGGCAATTAAGGGTCCCTCTGGCAAAATAGGTGGCTAAGTACCTGTCTAATGGCTGCTACCAGATATTAGGCATTAATAGGTTTGGAGAGGCTTTGCCCTAAAATGACTCAGACACTTCTAAGTTTGGTCATAAGCACAAAACCATGAGTAATGTATTAAAAAAAAGAAAAAAAGAAAATGGTAACTTTGTAATGTTGGTCACAATGTTGGTCTTAGATATCTAAATCTTGTCCAAGCAGTTATGCAGTTATGCAAGCATCTTCTCCCAGCTTTCTAGAGTGGTAGGAAAAAGGACAAATCATAACTTGTGCAATAATGAGCACTAATTATGTTTTTTTTATAGAATTGAAGAAAGAAGAGTCACCTTTTAAAGACATAAAGATTTCAGGAAAGTGCATTGTGTCAATTAGATTTAGTAGTACCATTAGGAAATAAAATTGTGTTATTCAATTATCAGTCACATTTGCAGACATTAGTTCCCCTGGAAACTTGTCAAAGCTTGAGAGTATAGCTGTGAGGGCAAAAAGCACAGAAAAAGAATACTTTGAAACACTTTGCGACTGACCTTTAAATGTTATTTTCATCAATGAAACAAAAATTTTGGAAAATTCCTCAGAATAAATCTCTTGTGCCTGACTAAAATAATATTGTATTCTGCTTGTGTTTTACTTGATATATCTACATATATATACATATACAAATTTAATTGACATGCACACCCACGTACACATATTATATGTATATACTACATTAGGTAATTCTTTTACCTGCGTAGGTTTCCAAAAATTCCTTTTGGACACAAATAGGACACAAATGTTAAGAACATGTCACTTGCTCCAGGTCTAATAATGATTTTAGCAAGAGTGAAGATGAAATTTGTCCCCTAGATGTTTACTAGTACATAACCAGATGTTGGTTTCTTTGTTTGCTTCTCTCTTCTGATGTACGAAGTGCTGGTCACTGACAGAGTTTCCAACTTGAAATATATTTAACATAAGATTGCAACTCTGTGGTTCCTATGCAGCAAAAAACACAGAGAAACTGAATAAATTATTTAATCTGAGGTTTACTATGCTCCTAAATGAGAGTTTCATGCATGGAGGAAAGATTGTTTCCCCAGTGTATTACCTAGGATATACACAAATCATGCAAAATATAGATATATTTTTATACAAGATTCATGTAATTAACAACTTTTTTTCTACTTCAAAAAGCAAAAAGTATTTTGCAGGTATTGACTGCTAATTAAAACTGTTTTCTACACGATTTTATAGGTTAATATGATATCACAGGAGAAAAACATTCAACAAGAGTTGATATTTTATAACCTATGGAATTTCAGTATTGTAAAGAAATCTGTTCTGTCCTTAAATCTGTTCTTATTTTTCTACTTTTACTCAGGACTTCTCCTTTCCACACCTGTCTTGTTTCTGTTCCTGGTATCAGAAAATGATTAACAACTTTTCTAATTCTGTCTTTACAGAAACACTGGGAATAACGGTTTGGTGATTAGTACTTTAGGGTAATAAAGGTTTGGTGCTTAATACTTTAGGGTAATAATCTGAATTACCTGGTAGATACATTATTCCATCTTAGGTTCAAAATGCAGTCATGACTTGCTAGTCAAACAAAGAGGAAAAAAAGTTTATAACTCTCTCTCAAATACATTACATTTTTTATAGCATCATCATTTGCTATTGATTATTCCCAGGGAACATCAATCTAATAGACAGAGTGGCAGGCCTTCTTCTCCATGTGTGTGGCTTAGAAATATTTAAACACATGCTACAAGAGGAACATGCTCTGGGGAACACTGCAACGAATACAGGTTCTTCAACTCCACTGATAAATGTGACAAAAACTATTTTACAATTTATGTTTCAAAAACACCTAGTAGAACATAATAAAAGAAAAAGTAAGGATGATAAAAGCATAGGCACATGATGTTACCAATTTAATGACGTTTCTTCTTTTTATTAGTAGCAATCCCACAGATGCCTGAGGAAGCACATTTGCCTTTGTTAAAACAAATCCATTCTAGAAACTGTTCTGACATCCATCATTAAAGCATTTTATGTGAGTACTCTTTCTTACTGTATTATTAAACCATTCATTAACATGATAGATAAAAACTCCATTCCACTGAGAATCTGCCACGGCATTACAGAAATGTACCAGAATGCTTGGCAACGATTAGATATGCCATGACACGAAAACAATAGAAAAAGGTAACTTAGCATTAGGCTTTTCCAAATGTGGAATATTTCTATTGTGCTATTTAGCATACATACAAAAGTCAATTTCCTCTTACAATAAATAAAGGAATAAATAAATTCCATTTGTGCTAGAATTGAATCCAGGCAATGCAGCCTGCAATATGATTGCTAAAACAAGACAGCACTGACTCATTTTAAGTTCCTGATACAGCTCTTAAATATGCCTGGGCAGCCTGAACTGTATCTCTGTAATTGAGCAAATAGCAAATGACTATTCTTAAAACACCTGAAACTGCACAGGGTTTACAGAGCAACGTATTTAGGCATGAAGGAAGATAGTGCTAGCCTTTTCTTTCTTCAGTATTCCCCAGGGAAAACTATATTTTCAAAACACGGCTTTGTAGGTAATCTTTCACCTTATTACAGAAGTATTTAAGCACTTCACAGCCTTTATCATCTATTGTAGTGTCCCTGTTGTACCTTGGAAACAGATAAAACAGAATCATAGAATGAGACAACCACTGAAACTAGGACCTCTGAAGACTGTCTAGTCCCAACCCTCTGCTCAAAAGTCACCTACAGCAATTTGCCCAGGGTCATGTCCAGATATCCCCATGGATGGACAGTCTACAACCTTTCTGAACAACTTGCTCCAGTGCTCACTCAGCTTCACAGTAAAAGGAGTGTTCTTCTCAGGTTTAAGTAGAATTTCCTGCATCAGTTTGTGCCTCTCGTCCTGTCACTGGGCACAACTGAGAAAAGTCTGGCTCCATTTTGGCTACATCCTCTTCTGTCTACATTGTCTTCTTCAGATGGAACAGTACCAGTTCTCTCACCCTGTCACCATGTCAGACATGCTCCACTCCCTTCATCATCTTTGTGGCTCTTCACTCTTGCCCTAGTATGCCAAAGTCTCTCTTGTACTGGGGAACCCAGCACACCAGACACAGACTCACTAGTGCTGAGCAAAAGGGAAGGATGATCTTCCTCAACCTGCTGGGAATATTCTTCCTAACAGGCCCAGGGAACAGGGCAGAGTACTCTTACAAATGAAGTAAACTCTACAACACCTCGGAAATGAGCATGTAGCTCTCAAAGTTCCCATTTTCCCACAACCCAGTTCACTAACTCTAGTTCAAACACAGAAGTTATTAACCCTTAATAGTTTGGGTTGGGAGGGACCTTTAAAGGTCATCTAGTCCAACCCCCCTGCAATGAGGAGGGACTTCTTTAAGTAGATCAGGTTGCTCAGAGCCCTGTCCAACCTGGCCTTGAATTATCTCTAAGGGTAGGGCATTAACCATTTCTCCAGGCAACCTGCTCCACTGTTTTATCACCCTCATTGTAAAAAATGTTTTCCTTACATCTAGTTTAGGCCAATCCCCTTTTAAAATCATTACCCCTTTTCCCATTGCAACAGGCCCTACTAAAAAGATTCCCCCCATCTTTCCTACAGGCCATTTAGGTACTAGAAGGTGCTCTAATGCCTCCCCAGAGCCTTCTCTTCCCCAGGCTGAACAGATGCAGATCTCTCAGCCTGTCCTCATAGGAGAGGGGTTTTCATGCTATGTGCTTGGGCAAAAGACCAAATTCTTCCATAGTGTGTCCTTCACAGGGAATGGTGGTTGGAAGCAGTAACAGATTACATGAACTGCACCAAAGCCTGAAGGAGAAGAGCTCCATAAACTCAGAAGATTTCAAGGCACTGCAGAAGCAACACACTAAAGGACATCTGAAATATTTTCTCTGATCTACAGAGGGAAAACCATCAAATTGGGGTTTCTGACAGAACTCAAATTCTGGCATCAGAGAAATTGCTATGCAGCACACAATAATATGAACTAAGCCTAGCCTGGGAAGGACACATTACTTTGCAAAGACTCAAATTTTTGAAGGCTGAATGGGGTTCCACTTCATAGTGCTGTCATGAAGCTTATAGCATGATACAGAAAGAGCCCAACCCACCGGGGATTTCAGTGCACCTTGGTCTTTGGCGAGTAATGTAGGAGATTCAGATGAAAAGAGACAGTGCAAGAATAATTATATATATATCGATTTTTGGTATCCTCATCAAGAGTGTGGATCTAAGGAACCTGCTTAGGCACATACTACTGCTTTAGTGGTTATTCAAATGGCTACAGAGGTATCTGGAATTGGAAAATTTCAACACAATACTATGGCAAATTTACAATAGTGCAGTTAATTGTACTTGACAGAGCTGAGAGAGACTGCAACACTGAAGGATATTATTGCAGTCAAACTGCATTTCTGTTCTCATGGACAAATTACTCAAAGTCCTTGTTTGGCCCTCATTATTCTTTTATTTGAATCCTGTAAAATTGTTATGTTATTCACCCTCAAAATACTGAGCAGAGAGGCATGTGATTACCCTCACTGCTGATAAGCTGAGGCACGCAAAGGCCAGGAAGCAACTTAAGCACCTGATTCTTAAAAACTCCTTTTTATTCCATTGAGCCTTTTTGTTTCCAGCAATCAAGCTACTTAGATGCTTGAAGTTTTGCTCCTGTACATGGACTGAATCCTTTTTTGACACAAGGTTCTCGTGCACCTTACTAGAACAAGATTTGTAGGCTCATTTAAGAGCGCTCTGTGGCTGCATGACTCTGTGCCACATTGCCTACCATGGTCCCTAACACAGGCTTGCCCACACCTACCCACAGCCTCTGAGACAGCTGAACCAAAGGCCAAGAACACCAGGCAGCATGGACAAGACTGTACCACACTTCTTTGACTCACACTTTCAGTGTCTTTCAGTGCATTTGCAAGGGACTGTGTAATCAAAACCATCTCTATACACTGTCATGCCACATCAGAATGTATGCCACACATGGCTTCTGTTTCAGCAATAACTGTGCCTTACAGCACTCTCATTGCCTTGGACACTATGAACTAAAAGGCAGGCAGAAACCTGGTATTTACATCCTGGAGCCCCAGAAACACTCCATGGAGGAGACTTAAGGCTAGTTGCTATGTCATGAATGTGCACAGGTCAAGTCAGCCAGGTCAGGTGTACAAAGTTCATGGCCACAGAAGACTCTTGCGCTGTTTAAGGTATTGGTAGAGACATAGTTGCAGGTGAACAATTGTGTCTAAATATAACATGGAACCTTGGTTTAAGTGTGCTCCAGCCAGTATAGCCAAGAGGCATGTCCCAGCACGAGCAGTGTCTGCTACTCCCTTCCACTGGAATAATGATCTGTTCATTATTGAGAATATTCTCCTACAAAACCACTGATGTAGATTTGAATCTTCCACGTATTTCTTCCAGAGAAATGGGATCTTTGATTTCTGTTTCCTAGTGAGAGCTTTCACTCAGGTGAATATGTCGAACTGCATACATCAAATTTCAGAGCTATGACATTAGGCAATATGGCATACAACTGATTCTCTCCAAATTATTATTTTTAAGTGACTTGCTTAGGGCCACCTCTGATATCAAGCTACAGAGAACCAGAGTTGTAGGCACATATGCCATCCACACAGCTGCTCTCCTGTGTCCAGGCAGGAACTTTGGCTATTGTTTGGCCTGACAAGCCATGATTTTTGCGTCACTGTTAGAAACATATCTCTTATAGGCATGTCTGCTTAGTCTGTTGTAGGCTTAGATGGAGGAATGCACAAAGGCCGCCGAGGTTGGGAGTCCATAGGACACACATCAGTGAATACTAATTAGAGCCTCTCCTTTGCAGCCACAACCCACATATTTGGAAAATGGCTTTGTCATACCAGCTTAAGCACCTGGTTTTCAGACATGGCTGACAGATGCTTAGGTATTACATCTCAGGTAATTGTTTTTCAGGTCCTTTCCTTGGAAAGCCTGCTACCAAAACCCTCACTCATCTTTGATGCACTTGCAGATTTTCTCTTAGAACATTGCATTTAAATTGATTTAAATATTTAATAACCATCTTTCTCAGAGTGAATAGCAATGCTCTCTAAACTTTCTTATTTATGTACCCGCAGGAATGATTTTTCAATCTTCCCTGTTGCTGTCAGCTAAATGTGAGAAATGTGGATTATTGCTAGCAAGTGTGTGAGCTTTTCCTTCTGATTTGTCAAGTTCCAGGCAGAATTCTATGGTGTATACTGCTCTGCCTGGCCTTCTCTTTCTTCTAAATAACACTGAAACTACTATCACTGGCTCTGTCTCCCCTGCCTATTGTTCCTTTCTTCACAAGCTCTTTTTCCCCCTGACAATTCAATTTTCTGAGTTTCTGTGGTATAATTTTAATCTTTTCTATGTTTTTCTAGGATTTTCTTCAAAGGCCGTAAGGTCTTCTCTGACAGGTTCTCCCTGCTGCTGTTTCCTGTTCCTCAGGCTTAATGTGGCTTGCGTAAGTTTGTCGAAATTTAGTCAAAATGAATGAAAATTTGTCCTAAATTACTAGAGCTCAAGTGCCTGCACTTCCTCTTTATTTGGGTAATTGACAGAGCCTAAAGAAGTACCATAAATACCTCAGAGTTGCTCACCACGCAGAAGTATTTTAATCTTCAGACTTAAATCTATCCACAAAACATCTTTTACATTTTCTTTCTGCTTTTATCCAGCAGCCTCAAAGCATTTTGTAAAAAAACACGTTCTAGTTTTGTGTCAGGGTGTTTTAAGAGACAAATAAAGAGAAAAGTGCATGCAGTAAAGCTGATTTACCTGTGGTGCAGAGAAGAAAAGTGAAGCTGGTCTCAGAGACTCATGCTAAACGTGGCAGTCACCCTGCTCAGAGAAACACAGTGCCCTGTACATCTCAGGATTCCTCCAGTGAAGGGTACCACGTGTCCTTCCTCAGCTGAAGAGAGTGACGTGCCAGCCATCTGGCCCAAAGGCTGCCCAGTGTCTCTGAGTGGTAAATCTGTCTGAACTGTGGGAAAAGATGGACACTAACTGGCAAGGCAGATTTCCTCCCTGGCATGCATCAGCCATCTCTTACTATTTTGAGAAGTAAGTAGGACTCCACTGAGTTGTTTATGCAGCTGGAGACAGAGGTTTTATACTTTATGCTTTGCCTCTGACCAATACAAGATTCTCTGGGACTCAAAATAACTTTCCAGGAACTATTTAATAAAATCAGAGCAGTCAGGAATAACAGCTGCAAGTCTCAGTTGCCACTAGCTGTACTATCACTATATGAAAATCAGACACAAAAGATGGGTCTGGGCTTTTCTTTTTCTCCTTTTTCATCTGGAATGTATTCAGACCTCTGAGGAATTGTTAACTTTGATATCAGCTGTTTCCCCAGCTGTTTCTACTTAGAAAAAACTTGTAAAATCTGGACTGTGCCTCCAAAGGCATCCCACTAAGAACTTGCAATATCACAGCAGCGAAAAAAATGCAAACCTCTTATTGAGCCACTGAATCTCTACAACTAATTCTAACACTTTAACAAAACTAAGTTCACTTTCAAGCAAGGAACCTTTACTCAGTGGCAGACTAAAAAAAACCTGTTTCACTAGCTAAGATCTGCCTCCTCCTTCTTCTCACCCAATCATCATCCTCCATTTCTTTTCTTTTCTTTTTCTTTTTTTTGAGAAAAAAGAATTAGTAAATTTAATTAAAAGATCTGCTAAAGCAGAAAAAAATACTTTAGTCATATGATCTTCTGAGCTCTCTCCAACATCATCTTAGGTAATGGCTTATCACGTAACATTTGCTTTATTTTCTCTTTAGCAGTAGATATTTCCAAACTTGTGCATCCCATCTGTATCCATTTTCACAATGACTGAACAAATGCAATTAGTCTGCAGTCAGCCATGTAATGGTCTCCTACTACTACCACTAGGTATTTTTAGTCCATGGATTCTCTTATTTCTCAGCTATGCCTTCTTTCTTTCCCCAGCTTACATTTATTATCAGAATTGCTTTTCTCCCTTCACTGCCATTCTGTGTTATTGAAAGAATTCCATATACTTTATCTTTTCATATTTCTCTCATGGTCACTTCATTGCAACATACAGATGGTTGTAAAAGGAGGAAATTTTTCATTAAAAATATTGAGAAATTTGCCATTTATTTCTTCTCAAATTCTGTATTTTGCTTTATTTGCTAGATCTGAACAGTCTGTCTTCTACCCAGACTCCCTTCTACTGCTAACTATGCTTTCATAAAGATACATGAACCACTGGAGAAGAGAAAATCTCCATGTCAACCTATTGAGAAAGGAGTTCTGTTTCCTTCTCCCACAACAGATTTCCAATGGTCCACTTGCCTCGCAACAGAATATGACACTGATCTTTTTTGAAGTCCAGATTACAGTTCTCTTATGTGCTGAACAGACTTTGCATGTGCTCTTTGCCTATGACATGCAAACATGGCAGCCTTTCTGACTTCAATCTGTCAAAAACAAAGATGTGTCACTCTTCTTTCACCTTTCAGAGTGCTAAACATGACATGCTTTAAATTCTCTGAATTTGTCAGCTGGTTCCTTTACCAAGCTAAATATGATGCTTCTCTGACTCTATGAATGATCCTTCTTTCTTTAAAGCTGCTTTTTGAAAAGGCCCTTCTGTCTTTCAATGTATTTAATTTCTTGATTTTGTGGTCCAATTTTGTGCTGTATGTGGAAATTCCTGGGGTTTTTTGAGGTGCTGATATTTGACTTTTTGTTGTTGTTATTGTTTCTATGAGCCAGACAAATGTTCTTATTTCCAGCTTCTTTTTCAAAGTACTTCTCTGAAAAATGGTGAGTCCTCAGTTGTCTCTCAACAGCAGTGAAATACTTGTATCAGGTTTGCTTTTGATGCTGACAATACACATGCAGGAAGCCTTCTTCACAACAGAAAAATGCACTCATTTTATTTAAACTAGGTTTCAAAACCAACCTTGTTTAATGAATGTAGGGTCTTGTGTAGACCTTCTTATTCAGTGTAGCTTATGCAAGTTTTTCATTGTCCTGAATTAAAGAGAGAAGAAATCAGTTTAAGCTAAATTAGGAATGTCTATGGTATTTATTTAAAACTGCATACCTAAACAGACTGGTGCAACTTTCTCATGGAGAAAGGGCTTTAAAATACACACAGCAAAATAAGAAAAAGTATATACAGTCCCCATGAGTGTTCTTCCCACTATACTGTGAGCTCCCCATCCTTTCCACACTTCTGATTGCAAGCTCAGTTTTTCAGTTGTTTCATAAAACAGAAACTTGCATAAATTTCACTGCAGCTTCTGGGGACCTCAACAATCTCAAGAAATGTTCTTGTGGTTACACTTTCTATTCACCAGCTCCTGTTTCCTTTTTTAACCTTCTTTTTCCACACTTTCTCTGTGAATTGTACTGGCTCTAAAAAAATTTTGAGCATTTGGACTACAGCATCTCATTTCAAACATTTAACCAAGCTTCTAGGAATATCTTGAGAATATATCCCTCCCACCATCCCCCCAACACATTCTTACCTTTTAATAGAGAAAGAACCATTAAAAAGAAATATTCTGACAGTGAATAGAAAATGAAATGGATTTCTACTTCTAGATTTGGCTAAGTTACATTCAGAGGCAGGATATACTGAAGAAGTTACAGAAATACAAGCAGCCTGAATCTTTCATTACCTTAGAGAATAGCCAAGCTTAGCAGCAGTGATTTCATCTCTAAGTCCAAAATCTTCAGCTGAAAATACTTTTCTTGCTTTCTTTTGAACAGGCTCAGAAACATTTTCTTCCATCATCTCACTTTTCTTCCCAGCAAAAGAAATTATTCTGGTTTTTCAGTCAGCCTATTTTCACTAATCATTTCAGTTTGCACCCTCAGCTCAGGCTCACGTGTGTGAACCACTTAAGCAGAGCTGATAGGATGTTGGTATTTTCTTTTTTTTCCCTTACACATAGGCCTATTTGCTATTACATTTCCTTCCCTTTGATATCAGATTAGTGAGGCTACATTAATTATTCATTTCCCTAGGCGACAAACACTCTGTGTTCAATAGTTGATTGACCCGGTTCTTTAAGCTCAATAGAGATGTTAGTTTTAGCTATACCATGGAGGACAAAGGAGAAAAGATACCTCAGCAAGAGTTCAAATATTTATGTCAGACCATTTTCCTACTGCTTCTCACAGTGCTGCATGCCTTCCACTTTATGAAACTCGACATTTAAAAAAATCTTTCCATTCAGTATTAGGAAATACTTTGAAACTGGCAGTATTCTTGGGCTAAATATTCTCCTTCACTATTCTGCTGCTTTCCTAACTAGCTCACGTCACCAGACAATGTTTCTTCCACTTAAACCCCTATCTGACAAGCTCCAAAAAGGAAAAAAACAAGTATGGGATGCTGGGTATTGCAAGAATATTACACTAAATTGGTTCTAAGGTTAGCTGCACTTATGGGATTAAGTCTTTAGCTATTTACCTTAAAACCATCCTTAATTGAAGCCTAAACTGAAAGGGGAAAAAAAAGTTTGCCTACAGAATTTAAAATAGGTCTTTGCAGAATTTTCTGAAGTCAAAGTGCCAAAAGGAAACTGAAAACGCATGCAGATCTTTAGTCATTATTTATGTTGGCTCTAAAGTTTCTTCTCACCCATTATGAGGCAGCTGAGACTGTAGAAATTCACATCCTCTTGACAGAGGATTCAGTCTTGAAAAACCTGAAAACACCCTCAGGCTGAGGTCATAGGAGGAGATCTTGGCTCAGGGAAGAATGAAGAATGTTGTGAAGTTACCTTTCATAACGTGTTCATTCAAACACATCTTAAGGATGTATTTAAAATCAAATTTCTTTTATATTGCATGGAAAAGAGAGATTTACTCAAACCCTTTGTGTTTGATTAGTCAAGAAAAGCCAAGACCCAGGAAAGCTGAGGCCTTTGTGCATGACCAGCCTGTAAGCATCCTTTTACGGGCATCCTTCACTGAGCAGTTCACTAGATCAGAGACTGACTTGTTCAGGGTCACACACCAAACAGAGAAACCCAAGAAATCCCTCCTGGGTCCCCACACCTTTACCCACTGCCAGCGACTGCCAGTACCCTGGAAGGTCTCACATTAACAGTTTACAGAATAACATTCTTCATAAATGAAATTGTGAGAGTTTAAGGTTCATGAATTGCCAGTGATAGTATCTGACTGCAAAAATGTATTCAAAGAAATACTAATTCAAAGCAATATACTAACACACTCCAATCCCCAATAAAAGCTAGCTCAAGATAATCATTCAGCATGCAGAGGACACAATTCTTTACCCAAAAAGTTTCTCTGTGGGGGAGAAGACAGGTTCAGCCCCTCAAGTGATCCCAGCGGAGTCTTCCCGCACTTCTCCCCATTCTCAGCTTACTTTTTCACTATTTCTTCATGTTTAGGTGGAGCTTGGGTGAATTTAGTCATACATCTTACTAGTGAGTGGTGGTCATATCTTGGGGATGGATATCTCAGGACAGTACCTGAGATAACCCTGGGATGAGGACATGGCTCAGTCCAAGATTTTGCCACTGTTGCTGATTCAACAACAGAACATCTTCCTTTATCTCCTTTGGTTTTCACTGCTGTGTGGTTTATCAGCTGGAAAGTAACACTGAGTTCCTTCCTCTGCAAGGGTTTTGACAGAGCCTGGCCATGGTGGCTCCATTCTGCTCCATCATCTGTTTAGTCCCCCTTGGATTGCTCTGTGGGGGGAGGCCAGACATGCTGACTACATTCCATATGGCAAGTAGCAACTGCACTTTTCCCTATAACTTCCATACCATTGTCGCTGTTGAGCCACTAGCAGAGAAAAAGACCCAGATTTTCAGCATGGCAAGAAAAAAATAGCTTTCTAGTTTTGATTCCAACTTATATAGACTTTTCAGAGGTCACCCAGATTGGTCAGTCAGAAACCTCCCCCTGGGCCTGATTGGCCAGGCCTGAACTGTCCAAATCTCAAGACACTGTTTTTAATAACATCCAAAATTTATCTTTGTTTATAAAACACACGAGAAAAATTCTCATGGGAAAGACCTGTGCTAGCCACAGCCCATTATCTTTTTACCCTCAGTCATCTCACATCCTCCCACAAAATTTTTAACTTGCATTTTTTAAATGAAAAGTGATCCTTCATTTCATATCTTTTTCTTGAGTAATAATTTCCCACACCTCTTTGAAAATGCTGCTTTCTTTCTGGCAAACCAGACACAATCATCTCATTGGCCTGAGTACTAGCAAACTGTTAATGAGTTTATCACTAGCTGATGCACTTCTCTTCCTACCTGATCAAAGCTGAAAATACTTCTGGAAGGCAGTGTGTATCATCACTTTAATTAGAAAGCTTTATTTCACCTAAGACTTTGCTCACATTTCATACTATGCCACATCTGTCTATCAGGTATGATCCCCGGACACGAAGAAACTGAGCTCTACCCCACAGGATAAGTCAGGCATGGAATGTCTGAAGAGTATCCCCAGCTGACTGTCATACTTGTAGCACAGAGTTTGAGTCACTTTTGGTCTATGATGGAGCTAATTGTGGTCAGTGCAGCTTGCAGGCCCCCACACAGCACTTCTGAGACATTGCCACAGCACTCCAAAGCCACTGCAGGAACAGACAAAGCCTCCAGGCACAGGCTATCTTTGCTTCTCAGCACCTGCAGAGCAAAAGGCAATAGCAGAAATGCACATGTGGGACAAGGAGTATGAGCAACAGGCCATAAAAAACACTCCAAGAGACAAGAGTGGAAGCATTTGGGGATTGTGTGAGATTTTTTGTTTGGTATTTTTAATATTGAGGGGTTTTTTTCCTTGCAGACTTGGGAGTAATGAGATATGATAAATACCCGTGAGACTAAAAAGCAGCTAAATTGTTATAATAAATATTTCATTTGCTGAGGGTGAGCTTGATGCAGCAGAGCTTTACTCCAGCATTGTCTCCAAAGGTCCATGAAGGTTATGTGAGCAGAAGCAGGCAAAACGTGTATTTAACTGACATATGGGGCTGAGGAGAGCAAAGAAACAGGACATTTCTTCCTGAACAACCTGTTGGTGGAGGGATTTTCATCTGGTGTTTGGAGTTAGTAGCATCATGGAGGACTGGCTAATCTTCCATAAAGACATTTGACAGAGGACCACATTGAGCTATTTTCATTGTTATACTGGAAAAAAGATAGCAACAGAGCACAGAAAGGAGAGGCCAGAGGTAACAACAAGCATTATAGAAGCAGGGGCATATCTAATAGACTTTTTGAAGGATGCACTTTTAAGCTGTGATTGAATTTTAAAAAAAATTAACTGATGGACAGGGGACAGTAGCATGAATATGACTTACGGCTGCTGCTAATGACAAAAGTGCAGTTCAGTTTCAGTGCAGAGCACTGTCCTTTATTGTTATAACTATTGTCTCAGACACAGGTTTGGAAACCAAGTAAGTTTGTGCCGTGGAAGAGGGCAAGCAGGATGACCAGGAGTAGATGAAAAGGGCAAGGAAGAAGCATTCACCCTTGGACAGAAGGATGAGAAAGTTTGAGAAGCCAAAACTTTGCCAGGCAATCTGTGTAAATTTGAGGCTGTTTCAGGATGACCCCAAGAGACAATATTTCTAGCAGACTTGTCCTTCAGGGGGAACCAGGAATACTATAACAGCCAAGAATTTAAAATCAGCAGAGTTGGAAAGAAATGGCCTATAAAACAGTAATAAATGAGGTTGCTGCAAAGAGCATTATGGGTCCCTTTAGTCCTCTAGGACAGATATTGACAAAAGAATGTGATGAATTCAGAATGATCCATTCAGCCCACCTCTTACCCTCACAGAGTGTCCACAAATGATGGTGGTGACCCTCAATGTGTTCCTTGATAGGCGTTTTCCTTGACCTGGCAGTATCAGTCATTCTTCCCCACGGCCTTGTAACATGGCTTGCAAATTGTAACACCAAATTGGTAGTTCAGCTATTACTAGACCAACATCATGATTTCAATTTTGCTGGGATTCAAGATCCAGGGACAGTATTTCTTCAAGAAAGCAATATCAGTAGGTTTCCTGGCTGGTACTGCCTCTGGTAATTCATCAAAATGCAGTACAGGCAGTAAAATGGGAAGTGGAAAACCTCTGGCAGCTTACTCCAATCCTCTGGTTTTAGCTGGAAAGGGAGGGAAGAAAGAACAGTAGTTCAATAAAATGTGGTGGCAGGAAGTGACAAAGGATACAGACAGGGTGAAATACTCAGTGCTCTTTTTGCCTCAGCTTTTTCTGACATGTTCTTTTCCCAGGTATGCCAGGAACCTAATAATGGTCAGCGCAACTGAAGCATTACTCATGGTAAAGTGTAACTAGCAGAGCTAGGGATCACTTCAGCCAGCTATGAGACTTGATGGGATGTGTGAGATAGTGCTGGGACATCTGGCTGCTGTCATTGCAAGATCTTTATCACTTTTGAAAGGGTGTGGCAATCACAAATAGGTTTCTGAAGACAGAAGTAAGCAAATTTCATGTCCCTTGCCCTCCTCAAGAAGAGCAAGAAGGAAAATCTGGAGAAATACAGGCCACTCACCCCTCTATGGAGAAGCTGGAGAAAAAATTTTCCTGGAAGCCATTCAGGACTGTAGGCCTGCCTGCTACAAGTGCTAAAGAGCTGCCATTAGCACAAGCTCATCATAGGTCAGCACCTTTCAGTGCCGACAGGGTGATCATCTTTGGCACAAGCAGCCACTCCTGAGACACAGTGAAGTTGGGACTCAGCTTCCCGCAGTCAGCACTGTGGTGAGCTGACCTGGGCCACCAGCCTAGCACCCACTCACTTCCTTTTCTCCCACTTACTGCTGGGCACAGAGCAGCAAACAGGGAAAGCCTTGATGGCATGCAAGAACTGCTCAGCAACAGCTGAAACACCGCTGTGTTAACGCTGCTTTGGTCACAAATCCAAAACACAGCACCATAAGGACTGCTATGACGAGAATTACCCCCAACTCAGACAGACACAGTAGAAGCATGAAGAACATTCTAATGATATTTTGATAAAATCTTAACACAGGATAATTAGTGAACATAAAACTATATTTCTGTGAAAAGTATAAAATATCGTAATACTATCAACAACAACAATGACAACAAAGAAGAATTTAAATTATGTAATCTGGAAAAGCGGGAAAAAAGAAAACTGCTAAACAAACTGAATATTTGTGCAAAGAAAAATAAAATATAGATACATACTTATAAAATACCTTATAACCTTTTGCTCTCAGCCAGCAAGTACTTTGAAAATATACTCATTAAAATTGACATAATTCTGAGATACAACTGAAAAGCAAAACAGCCCTTCCACCATTGTTCAAATGCTGCAGCTTCCTAAGGAGAAGTCAAAAAACTTTCCGGCCTCAAAGAATGCTGATACTTTGCATTCTTTTCATGTAGGAAGAAAGAGGACTGGAGAGATAACAGGAGAAAAAATGTGTTAGCCTTATACCCTTGAGCTGTGATGAAATACCAGTCTACTTACATTTAATTATGTTCAGTTTATAACAAAGCATTCAACAGAAAACATCAATAAGAATGTTGACACACTGAGAGTCCTTCTAATAAGAATGAAGAATTACAGTTGGAAATCTGGCATCTAGAATTCAACTGAAAAGGGATTTTGCTATATAGCAATTAGTTCTCTCTGTAACATAAAATAGTGTTTCCAAAGGAAAATTATTGGGTAGATTTACAATTGAGGTATGTGTTCAGATCAGTTCAAAGATTAAAAAATGACTACATTACTCTAGACAAAGACACATTTGGACTAAATATACACTGCAATATATAATTTCTTGTTGTCTATTACTTAACGTTCTCTGGAAGGAACATAAATAAGTAATGCAGAGTGTAAAGACCAGAATTTTGCAATTGATATGTTTACTGCAAAGTTAACAGAAATCTTAGGTTCTGAAACTAAGGCACTAAGACTCTTCCAGGAGAAAAAGTGTCTTTTAGAATAGGTCTGGCTGTATCAGAAGGATAAAGCAGAGCCAGGCAAAGCCTAGGTCAGGTACTGGTGCCATGGGAAGCTGAGTACCAACTTCACTCATGCCTTAGCAGTGGTTTCTTGTATCTAACCTAAAAGACATCACCCTATCAGGTACTGAAAGGTGCTGACCTATGACGAGCTTGTGCTAATGGCAGCTCTTTAGCACCTGTAGCAGTCAAACCTACAATCTGAAGAGGTTATTTCCTAGAAGCTATGGGCAACTTACTTGCATACATACAAAACTCCCTCTGAAGCCACCTAAGTTTCTATGAAAGATAGAAAGAACCTGAAAATACTGAAATCAATGACATTTGATGCTATTCACCATGGTATCTGACTTTAAATACGAAATATGGACATAAGCAACCATCATTTCTGTACTGAGTGCTTACTGCAAAGCTTGTAGTTAGCCAGGTTCTCAGTTTCCGTCACAACCACAAAACCCCCATATTCTGATGCTGTTTTCATAAAAAATGTAGAAAAATCCCACCAAATCCAATGTGTTTGTAAACACTAAGAAGTTAAATTAACTTGATTTTTTTCATTTTCACTTTTGAACCAACTTTAATTCTTTCCTTTCTTTGAAAAAGCAGAGCTTGCACAGGTCCAAATCAGTGAGACAGAATGGGATGGGAAGGAAAGGAAGAGAGAAGTGGGTAAGACCCACTTGCCGAGTAGAATATCTAATGCTCTTGAGCCTCATTTGGTATGAACACCACTAACTCCCAGGAGCAATCACAGCCCCCACTCACACTGATTCTGAGGCTGTGATTAAAGTACAAAAGTGCAAGAGGCTCTGTACATTTATCTCAAGTGGAGGGAAGCCTTGTTGTCGACAGAGCTAGAAAAACAAGGTCTTCTCTAACTGGGCAGCACTAATGTGCCCATTATCTACCATGATAAAATACACTGTTTCTTTAGTAAGTCCCAGGCTAATGAAACAATGGAGAGAGAACTGTGCCCCAAGGGGCCTGGCTTCTGTTTTCATCTCTGCTGCTACTTCGGCTTTGGCAACTTAATTTTCTGTACTTCTTTTTACCCATTTTAAGGCAGAGTATAGTGAAAATTATGTCCTTTATGCAGAATGTTGACCTCTTTGGATTAAAAAACCTCCAAAAGATGGCATTTACTTTCTGTGTTGCAGCAGACATATTCCTACCTACTTCTTTTTTTCTCTTTCCCTCTCTGTTTCTTCTTCCCTCTGCCTCATCCCTGCTTTCTACCTTTCTTCCATTGAATCTATAAATTACTTTATTAATCATCCATATCAGAATACTTCTGTAGTAGTATCACCATGAGCAGTGTTTTAAAGCAGAACTGCAGTGCATTGCATTGGAGGAAGAGGAAACTGATATTTTGCAAGGCAAAGGCTCTGGAAACTCAGAGACATTTATTCTCTTTCTTTTCCTTTTAGTATATAGTGGTAAAGACATTTGTATATAATTTTATTTCATTTAATGAAAAGCAATACATTTTAGCTTAATGTGAGGATGTATTGTGATAGCAGTTTCCATTTGAGTTTTCCTTAAAGTCAGGATTCTCATGTGAACTCAATATAACTTTTTACTTCAGCTGTATGGCAAACAGCAACCTGTTCTTGAAAGAAATGAAACCTGCAACAAATGATGTCACTCTGGCATGCACCATGTCTAAAACTCAACAGCTAAAATTATCTTGTAGAGCAGGGAGGAGCAAATGTAAAAAGCAGTCATTGCAGCTAAGACAGATGTTAACAGAGTAACAGACTGCCTTCGTGAAAAAGGCATACAGAACAATTTCTTAATTTGCTACAAGCCTCCTGAATTGATTCATATCTCAGCAGTAATCCATCATACTGAGAAATTGCTTTTCATGCTGATTTAATATTTGATAACAGCTCAGAAGTCTGAACTTTATGACAATATAATATAAGAGTGGCAATGCAACACTCCAACATTTCTTTCTGAAAACATCATCATTCTACCTTTCTCATGAGATAGACCTGTAGTATACATTTTGTCAGAAATATTTCCAGGGAAATCTAATAAAACACTAAAAAAAAAAAGAGTATTTGAGTCTTACAATTACAGTGTGATTCAATTCAGAAACTTTTAACACACAAATTTATGTTTGCCCCAGTGGGAACTTATTCTAATTCTAAAGAAAAAAATGAGTTATATAGGTTTTCCTGGAAAACTGAATTAGTAAATAAAGCAAGAAAATAAATTTGAGTTCCTTGTCAGAGTAACAGTACAGTTAGAGTAACAACATGGAATTAATCAGATGATCACGATACAGAGAAAGTAGCAAACACTGTAACCCAAGTGACTTTATTGAGTCAACGCAATGACAATGGGTAAGAAAAGGGTGGAGAACTGTTATTAAAGCATGTTAGTCCTTGCCCCAAATTTATTTGCTTGTTTTCTTACACAAACTATTTTCCCACGTCTGCACATTATAACAAAGTCACCTGTTTGGGTGGCAGCCCACACAGTCTCTGAAGATTTCCTAACAAACCATAGTCCTAAACCCAGCACCCCTTCCTCAATCTCGCATGGAAGCGAACAGAACAGAAATGACATTATTTGACCTTTGTTAAAAGCTTTACATATTTCCACATAAGTGTAAAAGCAAGTAATTTTCCCATCTGGTGGCTGTATCAGACTGAGTAGTGCATAGGAACATATACAAATAAAGATCTGCAAACTCAAAAAGTCAAAGTGAAGGATCAAATTCCTAAGTAAACCCTTTGGTTTGTTTCATCATGTCTCAGAAATTATGGCACCCTAAAAATGTCACATAAGATTAGAACTATGTGCAGAACTGGTATTTTTATTAATTGGCATCAAAATCAGCTGGTAGTTTTCATTGACTTGATGCTTGTCTATAAATTTGGCAAAACCCTATTCACTGAAGGAGTTTTGCGTACCCTATAGCTAAATACAGAGCAGGTTATTGTACTTCCCAGGATTTACAGCATGCATGTGCATATGTGTGCTGCAAATGACAGCAGAAGTTGTGTGGTAAAGCAGTTAGCTGCTTTCTAAATGCTGAGTGACCCTAGGTTGCACTATGATAATTTCCCATTGACTTGAACCCAAAAATTGCTTTTCTATGCGTGTCACTATTTTCAGAGAGAACACAAAATTTTGCTGCAGGCCCCAAATGAAAGCACCAAACTACAGCCATCTGTTTAGTACTGGTGAGCATTTTCAAAATTGACATAAATGGTGTCCTAATCGTAGTTCAACAGACTGTTTATTTTTAAAAAAGACTGCTTACTGAACATACTTTGGGCTATAAAGCACAAAAAATAAGAACCTGGTATTACTGTCAAAAGTGCTGTGAAGGCCCAACTGCCACTGAAAATAGCTGTTATATGCATGCTTTTACATACTTTTCTAACTATTCTCTTCAGGTTGTTTTTTTAACTTAGCCCTCAGGATTTGTAAAGGACTTTTTTCCTATTTTTGGTTGGCTTTTTGTTAATGTGAGAGCTGGGGTTTTGCCTGCACCATTACCACAAAAGAAGCAACTTCTTTTTGCTTGCTATTTTAGTTAAAATTAGCAGTAGTTGGAGAGTTCTCTTTTTTGGTTGTGCTGGATAATATCACAGGGATTTGAGATGTCTATTACCAGCACTGACCCATGAAGAGGTATGTGGTGGAATCCTCCACAAAAATACCCGTGTTCTAAAACATCCAGCAATGTTCAAAACACGTGAAAACATGTAATATTCTAAACAACGTGATTTATTTACTCTTCCCTTAGTGTGTTCATTTCAGTGCCTTGTGATGCTGTCATTCACTCATTTTCCAGTAGGGACTTGCCTTTGCTACAATCTCTGGGGAAAGTGTGTCACACCAGGCGTGGTTGAATTGGCAAAGGAAGTGACTCCACAGCCAACCTTTTGTAAAATCTCTGCCTGCTTTCCAATGAAGTTTCCCACTGTCGCTGCCATTTGTGCGTGCTGGTACAAAAACACTGCCTGCTGGAAATGACTAAGTGACTAAAAAATCCTGGCATTTTACTGCCTGTCATTAAAAATGCCTCTGTATTCCTCGTACATTGGCATAATTGAGCAGGACATTGTTTAGCCTGGGGAAAAGGAGGCTCAGGGCAGACCTTATTGGTCTGTCCAAGTACCTGTGAAAGGAGGCTGTAGCCAGCTGGGTGCCAGTCTCTTCTCCTAGTTAACAAGTAATAGGATGAGAGGAAATGGCCTCAAGTTGTGCCAGGAGGGGTTTACATTGGATATTAGGAAAAATGGCTTCAAGGAAAGGGTTGTAAAGGATTGGAATGGATTGCCCAGGGCGAACTATGTTCTCCATTAAACCATGTCCTCAAGTGCCATATCCATACGTTTTTGAACACTTCCATGGGCAGTGCTAGGTTGATGGTTGGACTAGATGATCTTAAGGGTCTTTTCCAACCTTAATAATTCTCTGATGCTGTGATTACTACTAATATAATGGCACTTCCACTAGCTGGAAAAATGCATGTTGCCTTACATCTTCCAAAGAAACCATTGCTCTGTTTCACAAAATTGAAGTCCCACTTACAAATGTACGGCATCTCCTCATTTTTATTTTTTTTACAAAATTCAATTTAATTACTTATGTATTAATTTTAATTTTGGATTTTTGTCTCCTTTTTGCTTTTCTTGCAACATTTGAATACAATATCTGAAAATGAAATTCTATCCTATGGTATCATACTTACAGGCGTATAATTCTTCTGCAAGCATAGAAACATAGCATTTGCACAGGCCTCTGTCACTCAAGGAAAGGAGTAATTATGTGCACTGACAACTATAGAGAGGTTGGTCTGAGAAGCTCCAGACAATGGAAAACAGCGAAGATCCTTCCCTCTCCCTCCCACAAGCCTGGTGCTCTCTGTGCTTGCTCCTGCCTGACCTACCTTCAGTCCTCTCTCTCTTCTCCCTGGAGTCCTCATCCTCATCTCACTGAACCAATTCTGGCTCCTACTTCATTTTTTGAGGAAAAACATTTTTCTTCTGCCATGGTATTTGCCCTCAAAATTCTCATGTTACCTGTCTACCACCTCCTACTCAACTTTTTGACCTTGTCTCCTTGTCCACTTAGGACAAGTCCTCTTGTTCCTCATTTTTTCCTGTTTTGATCTCTCTTCCCCTCTTCCAGTCCTTGCTCTTTCTGCACTAGAATGGCTTGCCTTGAGATCCCAGCTTTCAAACCCAATGCACAGCTGCACTTTCAGGAAATTTCAGCCCTGTGTCTCTGAGAAATACTCAGGATAGATGTTGAATTTTAGTTGTGAAGCCACAGCAAGCCTTCATACAAGTACTTGTGTTGATGGCAACATGTAAATTCTCATAACATTAAGAAATGTTGCTGGCTGTAGCAAGAACAGCCAAAGCATGTGTTTGATGTAATACTTCCTCCCTGTGCACCTTCATGTACTAAGGCTTTATGCTTAAACAGGAAATCATTACAGTTTCTTACAGAAAAATCACTAACTTGCAGGTGTTTTAATGTCATAAAGTATATTTTCTTTAATTTCATTTCTATAACACCTGATTTAGATTAAACCTGCAACGGCAAAAATTCCTATAAACTTCAGTAACCAGCACAGCGAAATCCAAAGCAAACAAACCTGGGAAAACCAAGAAAAAGTGAAAATGTAATATTTTAGTTCACATTCAGAGGACAGTAGACAAAAAAACCATTAAAATCTCCATTTAGGATATAATTCTACTTTGGAAAAAAATTATAATCTGGATATGCTTTGACAGAGTCCAAAAAGGGAATTGGAGTAATTTGTGTTACGCTACACAGAAGGTGACAGAGCTGAAAATACTATCTGAGACTATAAAGTGCTGCATGTGTAAGAAATTGAAATAAGCCAGCAGTAAAATGTAAGAACTTAGTTACAATATTTTTACAACATTTCGTCATTCAGACTGCTAAGGATACTATGATGTGATTATATTTTGGACTGTTGCAAAAAAGCCCCAGAAACGTGTATTTACATATCACACATATTTTGGCAATGGTAATACAGTTGTAATAAGGAGTGATAGCAAATAAATAAAATATTAATTTCCCTATAACAAATGTGTGATGAAATATTTCTATACCACTTTGGGTGGGGGGAGAGTCAACTTCCAAACATCCTACGCTCATCTTTTGGGGCACTTTATTATTGGCTTTCTTACTGACTTTCTTATTTCAAACTACAAAAGAAAACCAGAACGGCCTGCATGGTTTACACTTTGCTGCTAATAGAATTCATTCAGATATTATGCTCTGTGCCTTTCCACAAGACTTGGAAAACATAACTCAAGTGTTTGAAATTTTTCGTAAAACGATGTGAATCAGCACTGTCGTTTCAAACAGGAAGGAAATGAGATCTGAAGTGAAGGCAAGGTGGGCACTTACTGCACCGGGTTATCAACACTGTCTCCCGCACAAATCCAAAACACGGCCCACACCACCTATTGTGTAGAAAATTAACTCTACCCCAGCCAAAACCAGCGCAGCTTTCTTTACGCCACTTCATACACACGTGGATTGGCAGAACGCAACACAGCGCAAGGCGCGAACTGCCAATTAGCCACCAATTACCAGCATTATCTGAGCCGCACACGCAGACGAGACAAAACCACGGTGTTAACCGCCCGTGCCGCTCTCCCTCGGCAAATAAACACCCAAGCAGGGCGGATGAGCTGCCCACGCCGCCCGCTGCCGGCGCCACGTCCCCGCCCGGCCGGGGCAGGGCAGGGCCCGGCCCGCTGCGGCACCGCCCCCCCGGCGGCCACGTTGACAGGGCGGGAGCGGGCCGTGCCGCCTGGGGCACTGCGGGCCGGGCCGTCTCGGGTGCGGGTGCCCGGTGCGGGAGCGGGGCCGCTGCCACAGTAAAAATGTCTTCGCCTCCCAAAGAGAAAGCAGAGACGCGGGCCGGACACCCTCCTGCTGGTACGGCCGCCGGTTCCCGTCTCTCCGCTCTTTCTCTTGCTCACGCCGGGGGACGGGATGGGGGGGCCGGGGCGGCCGCGGGCCGGCGGGGCCGGGCGCCGCTTCCCCGCCAAGTGCCCGTCCTGGGCGCGCCGGGGCTGAGGAGGCAAGGGCGGCCTCGGGCGGGTCCCGCCGCCGCCGGGGATGCGAGCCCGGGGGTGTGAGCCCCCGGTAGGTTCGACCCCCCGGGGATGCGAGCCCCGGTGGGCTCCCTCGCCCTGCACTGCTCGGGCGCGGCGCGGCGCTCTGGCCGCGGGAGGTGCGCTGGGATTCCCTCCTGAGCCCTGGGCGCCCGCGGCGCTCCCTGCCCCCGGCAGCCTTCCCCGGTGACGGGCGACGCTCCCTGCCCTGCCTCTCCCCGAGGAGCTCTCTGGCTGTGGCCAAGCCCTCCTCGGGTGTGTGCAGTTTGGCACCTCCAGGCTCCGACCCGGCAGGCAGGCGGTGCTGTGTTCACCGGCATCCCGCCCTCGAAAGGCGGCGGAGGCCTCCGGAACCCCCGCCTGGGGCTGGCGGTGGGAAGGGGAGCGGAGCGGTCTCGGCCCCGCGCAGCCTGCGGGGCTGTTCCCGCAGAGTGTATGCTGAGTGTGAACAGACACACTGGAAAACAGGAGTGCTCTGTGCATCCATTTTGCTTGTGGGTGTCACGGTCTGAGAGCTAAAGCAGCCTGCACGCTGCGATTCTGGAGCCCGGCAGAGTAGGGAACAGGTAAAGCTGCTTGGGAAATGCCCAGCAAAGGACCTCTATCGCCTTCCGTCCTGCTGCTGTGTGCGAGTGGGCGGTCGGGGTAGGAGCTGTGTGTCACCTCCAGTGGGACATTCATCTGCCACCGTCCGTAGATGGCAGCTCCTCTCTGTACACAGGTGGGGTTCAGTTACTTGCAGTATCGCAGTGGTGGTGTTACTTCGCGTACTGTTGGTTTTGCTTCTTAGAGTTTTCTTAAAAAAGGGAACTTTGGTTCCTGCACTACCAGCTTTTCATATGCCCTCTAATGTTTCCCCGTGGAGTAGTTGGTGAGATTTTATTTTTTTTTTTAGGCACTTCCATAAAAAGTGCTGAAATTCTCAATTGACAGGGTGGCTAGTTTTATATTCAGATCAGTTGATGAGATTTAAAGCTAAATTTGTAAACAGTCGCTGAACCCCAGTTGAATTCTGTGCTCTTTATAATGAGGACCTGAAATTTCTCTCCATAGAAGTGAGGAATAATGGCTTTGCTTTGCATGGCAGATACAGTTCAGCAGTGCAGGTAAGTCATCTTTTGGCTGAGCAGTCGTTCCAGTCCTGCAGCCTCCCTTGTAATAGCATTAGCTCTTACCTGACTTTCTGTTGAACTGCTTAAGGGAACCAAACCAAAGCATCACTTTCCAATGTTGACAGCTTTTGTTGCCCTAGCTCCTCGAGCTGCCTTGTCTTCAGGTACACGTCAGCTTCAGATCATCAAGATTATTGGTTTATCTCTGTTTTCCAGCTACACCATTTTTGTATTACCAAAACAAAAACATATTTATACAGCAGCTTTGTATTTTCTGATATTGTTCTATGTTTGAGAGTTTTGCTTTAAAACTTGCCTTTTGAAACTGGTGGAAATTTTTAAAATACCTGATGTGAGTCTCACTAGACCACATGAGAAACTAGCAATGCACAGGGTAAAAGCATAACTGGAGTACAGCACAGATTTCCTTTGCTGTCAGAATATTTCAGTTTGGATCTTTTTCTTTGTAAAACATGGGCCCACATATGAACTGAAGAGCACCTTCAACCGTGTGCCATTTAAGATCATTGACATCCCTGTTTTGTTTTGGTTGGTTTTTTTTTTTTTGTGAGCATTCATGCAAAATTGAGCTTTGGAAGGAAGGTGATCACTGAATCTGTCTTTGAGGCCAGAAAAAAACTAATGCTTTACCCTATCTTCAGGTCGCTTCGGGAAGAAGATTTTTTCTGGACTCTTTGACCCTTTGGTCTTTTAACACTTGGAAAATCAACAAGAAATGTTTTGACTAGCAAGAGTATATGTTTACTCTAGTGGCTGAAGCTAGGTTTTAATCCTCTATCTCAAGCAGGTTTAGATCCCTGAATATTAGAATAATGCATTAGATCAGTCGGCAAACAAGTTTTAATAAAATGAAAGTAAGAAATTATTTTTTAAAATGAAGAGAGGTGGAATTTTATTCATAAATAACAAGGCAAATTTCTATCAAAGAAAAGATGTGAATAGGGGATCTCTTTTGATAAATGGCTTAAAGGCTCAGGTTTTGCTGCATACAGTTCTATAAAGAGCACGACCTGTAATTACAGATATGTCTTACCCTACTGAGTATGTTGGACATGTAAAAGTTAGGAAGGATTTGGTCATCACATTAACAGCAAAATTGATAAGCCTGTTGTTTTTCAAGTGCACTGTTGACCCTTGCTTACTGACTGCACTCCATTCCTGCCTGCATTGATCTTTTACATAGCGGGAAAAGAAAAGGTACTTGAAAAGACAGAGGGTAATGAAATGGAAAGAAACCTCAAGACCTCAACTCAGGAAGTGACTTTGACCTCCCGTCTGAAATCTAAGAAGGCACTAACTTAATCTTTGCTAAATATCCATCTATGAGTGCGATCAAGTGTGCCCATAACACATTGCTGAATAGGCTTGTACAGTCCCTCTGAAGAGATCTATGTAATTATGCTTTAGCTGTTCATGTAGTACATACTGTGGAGGGAAAAAGGAAGGTGATTGTGTTAATAGTGTATTTATGAAGTTTTGTGATAGGTTCGTGAAAATTGTTACATGCTCTTTCCTACATTAAAAAAAATAGCTCTGAACCAAGATTTCTGTGAAATGAAGGCATATAATAACTCTTCCTTCTGTTCTTACTTTGTTGAGCAATAATGTATGCTCCCTTAATCTTGCACAACGGCATATTTTGTCTTTCCCTTTTCATACATCTTACCATTGTAATGGAATCATGTGTTACATAGTATGTAAGAAATAAACTGTGTTAATATCAAATACTATGCTCAAGAAAAAGGAAAGCTGCTAAGACTCTTGGTTGTACTCTGGACTTATAAAAGTTCCTCTCTGGTTGCTGTGACCAGCAGGTGATTTGAGTAGAGCTGGAAGGTTTCCCTGGGAAGGGCTGCCTCAGTTCTGCACCCTGAGTGAACTGGGGCCAGGGGTGTCCCTGACCTGTGGTGCTTTTCTAGGCACTTGGTACTCACTCCAGCTCAGTGGGGTTTATTTCAGAATTCAGTCTCAGAAACAGAGAGGAGTCCAGCAGTGGGGGCAGGGAGGAAAAAGTAGAATGCTTCCCTGCTCTAGATCAGCTTGAGTGGTAATTGATTAACACATTTGCTTAATAAATTTTCAGAACGAGTCGTCATACTCTTACGAGGAGCACAGGCTGGCATTCACAGGACTGACAAGTTAGTCCTGTCTGCCTCTTGAGGGGGGAAAACATGACAGATGATAATTAAAATCCAAAACTTGTGTTCAGCAGTGAGGCAGATAGGCTTGTTGCTCTTCTCAGTGTGGTGGCTAAAGAATAATGAATTTCTTTTTCATGCTTTAGTAAAGGCTTACAGCCTCTTGGCCATCACCACTCCAGGGAGCAATTCCCTGTCCTCTCCTGCCTTAGCATCTGAGCTCTGCACTTGCTCTTCAGCACAGGAGCTGCTTTCTTCCTAATCCCAACACAGTGTTGTTGACACCATCCAGTTCTGGATACTGCTTTCTGACAGTGTTCTGGAAGGTGGTTTATCAGTTATTTAAATCTTCTGTTTGCAGGATAAGGAAATTGAGCTCTTTTAAGGATGACTATTAAGTAACAAAATCACCATGGTATGCATCTGTCAAATTATGTAGTAAATGCTAGGCAAGTAGGAAATAGATGAATCCTCATAAGTCCCAAGAAAATCTCACAAGTGGAGTAAGTTTTTCATTAGCTTGGTGGATGTAATAATTTCCTCTCTTGTTGCAACTTGAGGTAATGTAGCTTAGTTTATACCTTTTAAAATTATGCTGCAAGGGTATTTATCATCTTAAGCTAAATCTCTTGAAACTGGATTGGGTATGAGCATGCTGTGTCATGGGTGGCAGATATGTACATCAGCCATATGTACAGAATGCTATCTAATTATTTCACTTTCGGTCTCACATATACACATGATTATTGCAGATGTTTGCTGTATTCTTCTGCACAGTAACCTTGGATTGCTAAATATAATTCAATTATGCACCAAAGTACTTTAAGCTGTCTATACTATGCCTGCTGATACTAGTTCAAAAAATCAGATTAAAAATACTGAATTGCTGCATTGGTAACTATTACGCCTTTTTAGTTGTCTGGTTATTTGCTTTTTAATCCCTCTTAATTCTTCATGCAGACAAATCTGAACGTGTTAGCTGTGTCTCTTTTCCAGTGACAGATAAAGAAAAAAGAAGTGGCTGGTAGCCTGATGATATACAATATGAGAGGAGGGACATTTTAGAACTAAATTAGCACTGAATCCTCAGGTACTCTTTTCTTTAGTGTTCTGCTGGATGTTGAAGGACGTGGAAGTGTGTGTATTGTTCAGAGCTGCTGTTTGTAACCCTGGCAGATGTTGCTGTGGAGACATATCTTCCACAAAAAGTCATTTGAAATAAGTTAGTAAAAAGATATGATTGTGCAGTTGATGTTAAATTTAGAAAGTAATTAAATTAATAATTTAAATTAATGTAAATAAAGCATAGCAGTACTTTGATTAACTGAGATGTTAAAACAAGACTGCAATTGACAGAAATCTTAATGTTTGCTTTTGCAAACAAACTTAAATTTCTAAGGAGCTTGAATCAAGAAAAATGAATTGGAATTTTAATTTTTGCTTCACTTTAGGCAAGAAAGAAATGTAGTTTTTTAAACTGTCATTCTTTCCTTGTCCCATGTGAAACATTTCTCACCAATTAAAGTATAAGTTTTATGCTGGAGAGAGTACACCAAATGGTTAGTGATTTGGGTTTGGCAGGTTTTTTTAGAGTGTGATAAGAGGATGCAGTTTTTTTAGGTTTTAAAAGATATTTCTTTGAGTTTGTCTGGTTATTGCCTGTCTTTAGTTAATGACCTTTATCGAATTAGAAGTTTATCTCTCAAATATCACTCAAAGCTTAAAATCTGTTTTCAAAGGGCAGGGCCAAAGAGTTGTAAATTTTTCCTGAAGCTGGTCACTTTCTCCTTCCTCCTTTCCTTCACCCAGGCTGTAAAATTTATGTACAACAGTGGCCTTTCCATTGCTGTCCTGGTTAAGAATTGGGAGTTAGAGCTGTGTCTAGGTTTCTGGGACTAGCACTGACCTGCAGTGAGGTGCCCTGCTCCCTCTGTGGCAGGACACAGGAGGGCTGTTAGAAGCACAGCCTCCGCTGTGTGTGCCAACAAGCACTTCAGCTTCTCCCGAGTGCTGCTCTGACATCCTGCTCACTCCAGCTGTGGCATCTCTGCCGAGGCTCACCACAGGCTTACTGTGTCAGGGCACAGTGAAACACAAACCAGCGTGTCTGTAAGTGCTTTTATTGACTTTGACCACTATAGTGGTTTTCTGATGTGGTTGCTGATGGCAGTGTAACCCATCCAAGTAAGTTAACAAGGTGCATCATCTTATCGTGTGCTGTCCTGTAAGCGTGTGTAGCAATTGTTGAAGAAAAAGAAAAGTACACTATTGTACCAGAAAGCAGATCAAGAACAGCCTGCCTGTTGCTCTGCTTAGAAGCTGCAGTGCTAAGCCTGGCTTGGTTCCCGTTTTATATTGCACTTTGGAGTGGATAAGTGATGTACATAAGTGGATTTGCTTTCACTTCTTGCTTTGTGTTTCAAAGAGCTGCTTTTATGTTTTCATCATTTCTAAAACTTAAATGATGCAAGGATTTGAAGTGTTGTAAATGCTCATATGTTTTGCAAAACAAAAAGCTCTGTTCTAAGTGCAAGTTAACAGTCCTCCTAAATTTAGGAGGACTTTTATTACAGTGTGAAGTACTTTGTATAAATACTATCATTATAGATGTAGTTTTTAGCATGAAATGATGAGTTAGTTTCTTTAGTTTGTGGCCTTTCATGTAGTATTTTACGCAAGTCATTGCCTCAGTTTCTTCTCACTGCTCCAGGTTAGTAAGGGTTGGAGGGAGAATTAAAACAGAATTGAGTTTTCTAATATGTCACTGGAAGCCGGTGATAAAATGAGCTGCAGCTTCTCAAGATAAGCCAAGATGGCATCATGTGGAAGAGAATGGCAGATGTGGTCCTGAAGTAGTTGTTCCTCAGGTTTGCAACTTTTTAATACTTTAGGCTCCTTTTTCAGACCGTGGTTAGGATTAAGCTACCATGCAAAGTGTCAGGAGGAAAGCAGGGTGGGTCATCCTTAAAACATTCTTCGCTTATGCTGATTTGACTGAGGTTTGTTCTTATCTATTCAATTTTCATTCCAGTGAAAGCTGGTGGGATGCGGATTGTGCAGAAACACCCACACAATTCTGATGCCAAAGAAGAAAAAGATAAGGATGACCAAGACTGGGAAACCAGCAGGTGAGCAGTTTGATTTGGTGCATGTGCTGCAATAAATTTCCATGACCTTGAACTTTATCACCAGTTTGTTTTCTTTGTGACTAGCAGATCAAAGGTACAGTTGTTTTTGTATCATAAAGCAGTGGCAAGTTAGACACTTCAAGAGGATTGGGGAATTTGGGAATTTTCATATCGCTGAGCCCCCTTTAAATGATCTTGCCAGGTAAGAGAAGGCTGGAGAAAAAAGTACAATTAAAGTAAACCATCAGCTTTCCTAAAATGTCTGAGTTCAGACTGTGCAGAAGCGTTGAGGCTAGGCATATTTGGACACAGGTATTATGCAGTATATGGCAGTCCATATATGAGGTGGTCTTGCTGTGTGCTAGGTGATTCCTTTTACCCTTAGGCCCCTAGTCCTGTGTCTGTGAGGTATTTGACAGTATGGTGCTTTTGAAAAGACAAGTAAAAATAGATGGAACTAATATTACCTGCTTTTATTTTAAATGGGAATCTATCCGTTTTGGTGGTCTAGGATACTAACACTGCAGTTACTTAGCAGTTTTAACTAAATTTATTGGATTACTGGTGCTAAGCAATGAAAGCAGGGAGGTGTGATGGACTGTCACTGTTTTTCTGTTCATACAAAAGCCACCTGGTTTTGAATTGCTTTCCTCAGCTAGCTACTTTTCTTTCTAGCCAAGACTATATTTACCTGAAATGTTTGTCTGCTAACTTAGGGCATGGGTTTTTCCTTACTATTTGTTCAAGTTAAAAAAACAAACCAGAGAGCCATTCTTGTGCTTTGGTAAGTAGCCTGACTTAGATTATATTTATTTTACATGTAAAACAATGGTAATAAAAAGGCATTGTGGAAACGTCTAGAAATAAACCTGAATGTGTTTATTTACTTGAACAGGAAACACCTTTATGAGAAGGGAAAAGTAATTTCAATTAATATATTCAAATACAAGGCAGGAGAATTAAAATTTATGTTCTTTCTTCATCAGCCAAGTTGGTCATCTTGCAATTCTGCACTGTGGCACATAAGTTGAAAGAGTCTGTATTGCAGCCAAGTTTTGTCTAAAGTAAGAAATTGTATCTTGGGGTCAATTTAAACTTTGCTTAGGGATACATCCTTTTATTTGAGGTGTGTTGACCTTGGCTGGACAGCAGGTGTCCACCAAGCTGCTCCATTACTTTCTGCCTCCTTATCCTGCTGAGTAGGGGAATGAGATGGAAAAAACACATGTCAAGATAAAGACAGTTTAATAAAACAAAAGGAAAGGCCTTGCATGGAAACAAAGAAAAATAAAATAGGTATTCACTACATCCCATGAGCAGATGATGTCCATCACTTCCTGGGAAGCAGGGCTTTCAGTATATGTAGTGATTGCTCTGGAAGACAAACATAGTAGTAAGGAATTCTCCCTGCCTCCTCCTCCTTTTTTCTAGCTTTTATTGCTGAGCAGATGGTATGGATTATCCCCTTAGTCAGTTGGGGTCAGCTGTCCTAGCTGTGTCCCCCTCCCAAGATCTTGCCTATCCACTGCCTGCAGGTGAGAGGATAATGTTGGAGAAGCAGTTTAGGTTCGGTGGAAGTGCTGCTCAGCAACAGCCAAAACTGGTGTGTTATAAGCACCTTTCTAGCTACCAGTGCAAAGCACAGCACTGTGAGGGCTGCTCTGGGGAGAATTTACCACCTCAGTGAGATCCAGCACAGCATTCTATACCCGCTTATTCTTGTCCTTCCCTGGCATGCCAGCCTTATGGCAAGGAGCCTCATCAGAATCCAAATGACAAGACTTCTTGTGCCTGTTCACAGACCTAAGCCTCTGTCACAATGTAGCACTTGGCTTTATTCCTTTCTTCAAACAGGATTATGTGTTCCCTCTTTCACTCAAATAGTGCAGGGGGAAGTTAAAATTTAACCTTGGTATTTGTGGCTGTGTCTGCTGTAGCAGGTGCTGTGGCACAGTAGAAGCACATCTGTAGGGGTAAACAGTGGATGCTGACGACTTCATGTTCACAGTGTGTGCTTTGGAGATTAGTTAGTTTGGTCATCTGGACTGAAGGGCCAATCCTAGCTGGCATGTGTTAGGTGTCTCCTTGAACTGTGGTGCCAGTTCAGCATCATCTGCAAGGAGGCTAGGTGAGGTGCCCTGAGCAATACACAGTGTGAAACAAAGCCTAGGCAACTAGGCTAGAATGACTGGGAGAGAGGTGCACTCTTGATCTGTAGATGCTAGCAAAACAAAACTGTATATTAATACCATGAGCAAATGTTATGCTTTTAAGACACAGGAGAAAGTTTAATGACTTCTAGAGCTAACTTACTAACTAATGAATAGTTAGCCATTGCACCTCAAAATCCATTCCTTTGTCCATCTGATCGGTCGATTGTCAAAATATGTGCTTTGAGTGTGCCCTTTGCTTTGGTTTTCATGTAGAGGATACATAGATGGTTTGTATTAGGCACTGGTGCATACAGTTGTTCTGAGTCTGTGTATTAATAAAGCATTGAGCTGAACTATTTTATTTCTTTGATCTAATACTCTTGAGAAAGAAAGCAGCAGGAGGGACATAAGGAGCATAGTTAGGTAGGAGCTAATATGAATTATATTATAAAACTGAAGTTTGTTTACAAGTCAAGATAAGTTGTTTTCCTGGTAGAACTGAGACCCTTTTGTGTATGTAAGGGAAAAGGTTTAATGTGCATGTTGCAGGCCCCTGTGGGAACACTTGCACGACTCTGGTGGCAGTACAAGCTGAAGATGTGAGCAAGAAGGTATTTAGCCACAGACAGAATAAGCTAGTCAAAATTAAATTAGGTTTGCCGCACATGAACTGCTTTTGTGCTGCCAGGTGCAGTCCCCCAGAGTTTGTGTCTGCTCCCGATGATTCATGGTGCTCTTTGAAAACCCTTGGATTTCTGATGTGTGGGAGGGGTGATGTATAAGGAGATGAGGATGGGTTTGTTGGGAGGGGAGAAGTGAGCATTCTGTTCTGCTTTCTCCAGCACCAACATATATGTACTCCTGGGGCATTGTTTGCTGGTATTTTATGTCCCTTTGCTAAGCAGATGTGGAAACATCTGTGTTTTTAACTTTCTACTTGTCATGGTTTTAGTCTTTGCCATTTTTAGGTGGTGGTGTTGATGTGATGCAATCTCTACTCCTCATTGCATTTGAAGTCAAAAGAAGCAAATAGCCCTTCAGGAAATCTCTGTCAGCTGATGTGGGCAGCTGACAATGGTGTAAGAGAAAATAATAAAACAGAGAAGAATAATCTGTGTGTGAAGAGGGAGGTTAGGATGACTGAGTAATTTTTTTTAATCTCATTGTAAACTTAGTTGAAGACAGATTAGTGGAACTGGCAGTAAATGGAAGCAGAAGATGTCAATCTCTCCCAGAGTTCTCTCTCTGAGAGTACATGGCTTCCCCATGGTGGCACAAATCTGAGCAGTTGCTCAGCAAGAAAGCTTTCAGCTTTGGTTCATAGAACTATTTGTGCCTTTGGAGAGAGCGGGCATTGTTTTTGCAGCATGCTTGCAGGAAAAGACTTGGATCAATGTTTCTAGTCTTAATGTAAACAAAGCCAATGCAGGTAAACACCCCTGACATAGCTAACTGTGCTGTGATAAAGGTGACTTTACCATTCACCAGGTATATCTTTGAAGTTTCTTTTTCTCAGTTGTTTAGCAACTTGCAGTCTAGTTACTGTAACTTACTCTGCAAAGTATTTTACACAATTCTGTTTCCTAGAGTAAAATTGTTATGACAATCTCCCATTTCATGAAATAGTAGGGAGACTTGTCAGGATGGTGAGTCGTCATCCCTTAAAACAATATGTGGTAAGTCCATTTTATACAAATTTAAAGTTTTCCTGCAGGGCAGGTCTCAGCCTTGAGTTGTAGCAGAAATAATTTTATGTGTCTGGTATAAATATAGTTTTACTTAGAGGGATGTCTGGAAATGATTATATGGTGGAGGAGACTCAATGAAAGAGGGGAAGAGTTACACAGTTTGGTTTAGATGAACTAAACATATGTGTGGCATCCAAAGCCAGTGGCACCCCTGTGGTCATGGTGTCAAACTAGATTGTGAGGTAGGATCCTTGGCCCACATTTTCTTCAAGATGTGTGATTTTTATCAACCTGGTTAGAGCTAGGATGCTAGCTTTTTACTTCTGTACTGATCAGTTACTGATTTTTTTTTCTTGAGTTTTTGTAATTTCTTAACACTTGTGTTGGTTTGGGGTTTTTGATATGGTTGCAGTTTTTACTGATTGACAGTCATACTGATTGCTACCAGAAGGCTTTTTTTGTGATGCTAGAGGAGGGTGAAACATATAAACAGAAGTATGGTTATGAATCAAAACCATAATTTTTCAGGACTGTATCTTGTCATAGAAATTATTTGGAATAAATAGGCTACTCATAGTCCTGGGCTTTATTAAAAGCCCATTAATGCCTGTTTAACTGAGATTTGCAGTATCATGCGCATTCCTGCACCAGCAGCTGACTCTAGGCATAACAAATACTCCTGAAAAACAGATAATTTGAATTGAGAGCTGCTTGTTCAGTTTTGCACAAGAGATTCATTAGTTGTCACTCTGGGATCTCAAGAAGAAGAATCTATAATTATCTGTCAGGATCTGAATTTTAAAAAAATATTTAAAGCAAATATCTGGCTTTTTTTTTAACGAACAGGGTAAACTCAAAGGCTTTTATGTCTTAAAGACTTTTTCTCTTTTGTTATATATCTGAAACAAGGTGAGTAATTATTGTGATTTAATTACTCAAGATAAATGCACTAGAGTAGTTTCTCTGTATATATGTAGATTGTATGTGTTTTGTATCTCAACCCTACCTGGAGATTTTAGGATGAGGATGTTTGCCTTAGTAATATCCATTGGGTGAAAGAAAAAAATCCAAGAGAGTAATTTAGAATGTGGTGACTCAAAAGCGAAATCATGCTAATGAAGCATATGGGTGTTTGTATGTCAAAGAGTACTCTCAGTACTTAGTTACATGGTGAGAGAGGAGTTGTCAAAGGCCCTTGTTACCCTTCAGTGTTACTTGTGAAGTCTGAATATGCAAGTTAAGCTGAACCTGATTTTTTCTTTTGGAAATGCAGTGAAAATCTCAAAAACTTGGCTGTGGGTATATAATTTCATTCAAGAGTAAATTTGTTTTTCCTTTCCCTCACTTTCTTCTGCTGCAACTGATGAGAAATAAGTCACAGGCATTATTTCAATATTTTTTATTTGCCACTGAAGATTCTCCTGGCATTAAAATATTCTTAGCTTTTGTCTTGTAATGACCCATGTCAACCAAACTTCTGGCAGAATTAAAAAACTATAAAGTACCTATATTAGTATAGAATTAAGCCATTGGAGAAGGTTTATATGTCTGTTTACATCCTGAATATGGAAGGGTTTGAAACAATTTCTATTCTGTGTATTTTATTGTTCTGCTTGTTTCAGCTGGGGTAGAAAGTGTAGAGTCAAATTCTGACCCTTTAGCTTGGGAACAACTGCTCTTCAGCACAGCCAAGACCTGGGAAATGATGGGCAGTGCTCAGCTCACTTGCGTGCACGTCCTGTGGGAGGTAGTTTCCATCAGGGATGAAGATGTTCCAGTCCAGGTGGTTCTGATGTGTGTTGTAGAGTCAACAGATGTTTGACAGAGGGAAATCTTGAGAGTTCTATGTTTTTTTAAGAAAAAAAGAAAAACAACTCAAAACCAGAACAAAACCAACACAAAGCAAACAAAAAACCAGGAACCCCCCCAACAACAAAACAAAAAAAAACCCATACCGAAACCTTGCTTTGTTGAACATGGAAGCCAAACCTGTATAAATGTAAACAGGCAGCATTTAACTTCCATAAATACTTCGAGTGAATAACTCATTAGTATTTCTCCCATGTAGTTCACCTAGATAAAGCTGAAAAAGACCTCATTACCTATGTTCATGCATCTGTAATACCAAAGTGCTGGAAATGTAAGCAGGTATTGATTCAGTGTCATGAATATTTAAGGTTAAAAGAAAGAGACAGGTCAGGACAGATAGACTGCTACATCTTCTGCTTAAGTTTCTGGAGAGGAAATGAGCAACTTTGGTGGGTAGAGGACTGATTGAGTCTGCTTTTCCTTCAAAGGTCCCTTGGTCTATTATGTCAGTGGAGGCAGCCCTATTCCTAACCACCTTTTTTCCCCCCCGTCTTTTTGTGGCCTGATTCTGTTACCTCTGTGAGCTGATATGGTTGCACAAAAGAGGTTATGTTCACAGATTGTATTGTCATTTTACACTTGACCACATAAAAAATGAAATTTATTATATGTGTGGCTATGACTCAAAGTTTTTTATTCCTACCTTTGGCTTTTGAGATCTTGTTACTCAGGTATGGAGCTCTGGAGGCAATTTGCCTTCAAAATGAAATGTCTGGAGGAAATGCAATGGAAAAGCAACCTGGCTGTGAATACCCTGCTAGTGGTTTCTGGGAAACATGCAAATTGCAGCAAACATTGGGCATTATCCCATGGTCATACCAGTTTTGTGTGACTAACTTTTTCTTTACTTGGCTGAATATTCCAAAGGTTAAAAGAAAGTTCTGCTGGAAAAAGGCCGTCAAAGAATTGCAACTATAATTTTGTAATATTATTAAGCATAATACTGAACATAGTGCAGTAAGGGAAATAGCTTCCTACCTTCTCCAAAACATCTTTGTTTCCAAAAAAGATTCTGTGCTTAGTCTTTGCTTTTTTTTTATCCCTTCCCCCTTCTTAACTGTATTATTTTGGACTTAAATTCACTTTACAGTTAAGGGAATAGCTTCTTAATAGTGTTACACCTTTACATAAGTGGCATTGCCTTTAATGCATTTTTCTCCTTCATTATTCATCTTTGTGTCTCAATCTTTTGCATAGAGTTTTTATGATTAGCAGATGCTCAAGTCTGCTAAAGCTTATACATACATAATTTGATTAGTTATGAAACCTGAAAACAATATTAGCTGTGTTCGTGTGATTTTTCAGGACAATACCTTTTGTAGATGATCTTTTTCTACGTGGAAAAGTAGCAAAGTAATTGCTATGACCTCTGCTGAACTCTATCAAATGCCTATGCAGTAACAGACTTAAGTGTATGTACGAAGAATAGAAAGTGTAATACTGATTTTTAAATGTGGAACTCCTGTAAAGCAAGAAAATAGTCTGTGAATATCTCCATTTAAGAACTGAAAATATCTGTGAATGTAGCGAATGGAGGAAAAGCTAGACAAGACTATGAATGAAGCATTCTCATACAGGAAGATGAGAGTCTTCTGAAAGACTGTTTCATGCTTCCAATATTTCTTGATGATTGAAGCAGTAAGTTGATAAATCCATCAGTGTAAGTGCCAGTTATGACATTATATGGATAGCTCTTTTCATATTCCTGAAGTACAGTGTGCATGTGTGAAAGAGCTAAAAAAGATCTGATATTTCTCCCCCTCAGAGTGAATAGAAGATAACGCCATCCAGCTCAGCGAGAGCCAGGTTCGGTCCTGAAAAAACATATGCTGTCTTATGAAATTAGCTGGAAAGCTGAGTTGAATTGTCAGCCAAGCTGGTGTAAGAAAAAAGATTTTGAAAGAATGAAAGTCTTTAATTTGTATTCTCTGTGATGAGGAAGGTGAGAACAGCTTAGTCATATATGAGAGGAAAATGGATGGGAAGTAGTCTCTTTAGAGTGGCACAGCTTAGTTAGCACAGCATTCCACGTCAGTTCAAAAAAGTATCTTAAACTAATAGCTTGTGTGATATTTTCCCTAGTTCTTTCCTCTTGATACCTTTTTGCAGTATCAGAATTTATTGGATGAAAGCAACTATGGAAGTCTGAAGGCACAGTGTCGAAAGAGATACTACACAGGCGTTATAAAAATTACAAAAATTTTCAAACCCAAAAGTACAGTCAAATCCATTTCACTATGCCAACTAAGCCCAAATCTCTATTATTTAAGTGTTCAACAACACTGAGAGTATTTCTAAAGCTAAAGGTATGAATTTCTCCTAGAAAAAGCTTGCAGAGGGCCAGATGCTACTCATTTATTTAGCATCAAAAACCTATGTTTGAAGTGAAGTCACCATGAGTTGAAAATGAGTAGGAGGTGTGTGCGATTGACACTGTGTGTGCCAAGGAGGGGGATCTTTTTCCAGTAGCACTTTCCTCTCCCTTAAGTTTCTTCTGCCTCAGCTGCATCAGGCACCAAACTTTGAAGCAGTTTAATATTAAAATAAACTTTGAATTATAATTTCTTAACTGTCACTGGGCCAAACAGGAGGGAATTTCTTTCACTCCCATCTGCTCCCAGGACACTGGTACTAGAAGCAAGAGATAATATGAGAGATAGATGAGAACAACTCTGAAAACATGTTACATTGTCATCATTAGAGCTTTGTTTAGTCAGCTCTAGCGGCTCATAGACCTGTTCACTGCAACACGTCTGGTTGGGGGAGTGTTGGCTGCAGTAGGCTTGCTGCTGTCTGATATCAGTATAACATTTCAATGACCGCTTCTTGGTCGCAGACATCACATTAAATAGATGGCAGTTAGTAAAAAATGCTTTAGCAACATTCACACGAATCTTAGTTCTGGTGAATTTCAGTTTCTCTGGGACTCATTTCTGAGAATATATGTAATGCAGTGAGTCTGGGGCTGGTACTGTGTTCAAAGGGCAGCTGGCATTGTTGCTGCTGGCTACCACCAAAGTGGTTAGTTCTTTTCCATAATAGTCTTGAAATGTAACGTTTTTTCTCCTCTTCTGCCCCCTCCCCCCCCAGGTTGTTAGATCTGTAATTAAACACTAGGCTAGCTTTTAATTATGTCCGTCTTCACCTAGCACCTCACACTGCAGTACTGAATCAGACAGCCCTTGAGATCCAGGTGCTTTGCAGTACTGAGTGTTTGCTATTGCTTTCCAAGCCCTATTCTAAAGCCTACTTTTTTCCTTTAAATAAGTAACTAAATGCAGAGCTCTGGGTGTTACAGTGGAAGAGCTAGGCTGGTTTTTTTGCTAGAACAGCTTAAGCTGAAGTGTCTCTTTTGAGAGTATTTTGAACTATCAAAAATCTGCAAAATAATTCAGTAAGCAACATCTCATTACTCACTGTGTACATCCTTGTACACCCTCAATGTTGCTAATGAGTTTGACTGCCTCCTAGTGCTGATGGTCACTCTCCTGAGACTGCAACCTCATATGAGTGTTTAGAAAATGCAGTGGTAAACTATGTTTACTCTTTAGTGGTTGTTAGGATGATCAAAAGTACTTTGCTTTACTCTACTTACGAAAGCTGCTATTTCTAGATTTTTATTTTTGTTTAAATCTTTTATATTTACCATGCATATTTACATATGTGCTCATGTGCAACATGATCATGCTCATGTGCAAGGTTGTTAGTAAGCAACCTTATTTTTGCAAGTAATGTATTAGACTTCTGACTTTGTGGAGCACTAATGAATTAATCAACCAGTTAATGCACAGTCCCATTTGGCTGCTTGTTAAAATGTCGCTTTTGTACAGGAGGCAATGGAATGAAATCTAAGTAAACTGAACGGAGTATTTTTAACTTCTGTGATTCTTCCTTTATTCCTGGTATCATGTTAACTTGTGGTTCTAGAGGAAAAGTGTATTTAGCCATGTGTATGCTGTTTTATATCAACAGTGACACTAATAGCATTACCTCAAATTCTTCCACATAAGGCTATTTAGAAGGCTTTTGACTAAATGAAATTTAGCATTCTTATTTATTGCTTTGAAAACTGGCTGTAGAATTAATTTCCTGTTTTCAGAGATTACACAATTCTGTTTCTGCTGGTGGGTTTGAAAGATTTTATTCTTGTTCCAGTTCACAATGGGGAAAAAAAGGCCAGAACAAAAAAAGCTGCTGAGGAGTGGAGCTTTGTGTTCTGCTGTTTTTTCCAAGCATAGGCGTTCTGGCTGATAACAGTGGTTGGTTTGGTTCCTTCCCTGTATTGGATTGGTTTGGATGACCTCTATATGGCTTTGAAGTTAAATATTACATTTTTCCGTCTTACCTTATAAGCAATCACAATTATAGAAAATGTGCATTCTTTCTGATAATGTATTATTTATTCCTTCTGCTGTTCTTCGGAAGATCTCCCTTTATGACATCTTGTTTCTATGTTTAAGTTCTTATTATGTGTCGTGTTCTATCCTTGAAATTATTTATGTATTAATGATCACCAGTTGTTCTCATCTGGTTGTATTTTCCTAAAATCACTTTCCTCCCCCGCTTTTTTTTTCCTGGGAGGGGTTCTAATGTTGAGAGACCTGTATACCTCTCATCCTCCTATACAAATTAGCTGGTCTGATGATCAGGACTTGGCTCTTATATAAAAATTTCCTGTGTCAGACTAAGAAATGAATAAATAAATATACTGTTTAGGAGCTGCATAGTTCTAATAGGACTAGATAGGCAGTAGTCATATGTTTTAAAGCCAATAATGTGTCATTTCTGTATTTGATTATTCCAATTTCTCATCCTCAGGAGATTTCTCCTCTATCTTATGCTAACTCAGATTAATGAGAGGTTTTACTGGCGTTTTTGGACATCTCTGCAAACCAAACCAAGTAGGCTAGAAGGCTAGATTTTTTTTTTTAATTTTTTTTTTGCTTTGATAATTCTGTCAGACTTTAATATCTTTGGCTGGGAAAATCGCTAAGTTAATGCACGCTGTTTTCTTCTGCCATAGGAGAAGGAAAGGGAAGATAACTGTGAGCAGTTAATGCACCAGATTTTGTCTTCCTCTCCACCTTTTTAAAAATTTTTGTAGGTTTATTACCTAATGGCTTTTTAAGACACTGGATGTTTCATACTTCTCCCTGCCTGTTGCCATGTCTTCTAAAACAATAGGTAAATAGTAATACAATGAAAGAAAGAGGGAGTTACAACCTTGTTATAATCTCTTTCTTCCTCTTCTGTTTCAAAGAGTATGGATGTCTCTGCAGGGCCAGCACAAAACTCTGCCTGTGCAGCAGATGGTCCTTTGGGGCAGTGTACAAGAAGAATCTGTGTAGAATGAGCCCGATGAACTCCCCCAGCATCTAGCAATCCAAATTACTGCCTAGAAACTTGCTAATCAAATTACTGCCATTCGACCTAGTTACTCTTTCTCTATCCCTCTTTTGACCATATATACATTTCTCACCTTGATAATCACCTTCCTGAAAATGCAGCATCACAATCTATGTAGTGTGTGCTGCAAAAAGCTTTTTTTGCATGCCTGGTAACTTTTTCCTGCGCACCACAAGTGCTATGTACTAAGATACAGTGAATAACAGTATTTGTTTTATATTCTCCTCTCTGCTGTTATATTTTTCTCAAATATACTATTATATTCTGTATACTGTTATATTTTTCTTAAGTTCTCTTATCTTTTGTTTTGGTTTTGTGGGGGCATAACTAGAACTGCAGTGTGGAGGGTAAAAGCCTGCCCCAGACTTACGCACTGGTATAGTTCTATTTTTCTGCTTCTTTTCCTTTTCTTAATTGTTCTTGTGTTCTAGTTGTTTTTAACTGCCTTTTATGTATTAAGGCTAAAGGTGATTTCGCAAATCTTTTCCGAGGGATTCCAGCATTTGTTTTTAATAACTGTGGTAGAGGCCATCATCATGTAGGTACAGTTAGGATTTTTTTTACCAGTGTGTGTTTTCTGTATTTATCATGGTGCCATCTTTTTTTTTTTCCTCTTTATTGTTCTGTCATTCCTCTGAGATCTTTTGTAACTGTTTACATTCAGACTTTTTTTTATCCTGAATAATTCACTAACATTAGCATATATTGTCATCTATTTAGATCTCTTCAGGTTTCTTGCAGGGTCCCACTGTTAACCTCCATCATGATGATACTTGATTCATTCCTCTGCTCTATTTTCAGTTTGTGATTCTCGAGAGTGTCTTCTGCCATATCCCATGGTAACTCAGTTTATTTACTGAGGAGCCTTGTTTGCATGTTTTAGAATTCTGTGCATACCAAATAGACTAAAGGGTTTTTTCTTCACTTGATCATTCATTCAGATTTTATTACCAGTCCTATTAAATATTTAGCCAACAAATATAACCTCTATTTTGGGGGAATTTATAGTAACTTTACCTTAAAAAAAACCCTTTCTTTAGAAAATCTACCTCAAATTTTTTTTTCTCTAGCAAATCTTCAGCTGAGATTTCCTAGCACTGTTACACTTTCTAGGTGGCATGCAAAAGTGTGCAAACAAAGGAATTAAGTAATAGATTCCTCTGCCGAATCTAAATTAGTATTCATATTGCTGAAAAAAATGAAATCTTTATTTCCTTGTTTATAGTATTTCCTTTTCTAAGCTATTTTTATGTACATACTTGAAAGAAACCTTGGCAAATAAATAGCGTCTGTGAGATAAGTGGCATTCATTTGCTTTTATTTGAACTTAATTTTGTTACTACAAAATGTGGTGAAAAAGATTATCATCAAATGGGACAAAGTGTCTGTGCAAAGAATCTAGCAGCAAAATTTCCATCAGACAACCCCTTGGGTTTTCACAGCCTTTTTAGTGGTGTTTGCTAACACTGGAGTTATTGAATCCTCACAGTTGATGTTTAGTTGCCATAATTTCAGTGAGTGTTTACAGCCGTGAGATTCCATAGCGTGTGTCACCTTTCAGTAGAGAAGGCAGTGCTGAGCCAAGCTTCTGGGCAAACAGTCATGCACTAGGATTTGAATGAATAAACAAGAGCTGTGTTTATGGAAATAGTGGACATATTACTTGATCTATGCAACAGTAAAAGACTTGACTGTTGTCAGTGACCTTGGAAGTAAACAGTGAAGTCTTCAAGTCTGCTGATGGTAAATAGCTGTTTTGCTTAGTTAAATGCCACACCAATGGTGAGGAACTCTAGAAGCATGAAGAAGTTTTGGATTACAAAATTCATGGAATGTAGTTGGTTCTATAGGACAATACAAGGACACAGCCTCTGGTTTGGGAAGTTCATGAGCAGGAGAGTTCTGGAGAGTGCTCTAAGGAGCACACTTCTGCATGCTCCATCTTCATCTCTTGCCCCAAGTGTTCAGCACTGACCCCTGAGAGACAGCAAGGGGAGTATGTGGTCCAACACTGTCCAGCTAATTGTAGGCTGAGTTAATGTTAAGATCAGTTGTTATTTCAGTAGAGAGATGTGTTGGGAAGAAATGGTGATCTCATGAAAGATTTATGCAGTGAAATTGAGTAAGAGAAGTGTTGGAGAATTTCTTCTCAGTAGCTGTGGTGGTATTAGTTGGTTATGGGGGCAACGCACTACTGCTTCATTAGCTGCAAAACAGTTGCACTGGATTTTTACAGACTTGAAAAACTGGAAGGCATTTTAAAACTGATTCTGATTTATTCTAATAACCTGCTGCTTTTTTTACCCTGTTACAAGTAGGATAAGTAGGTTAGACTCCCAAGTGGTGTCGACAGGCCTGCCTCCATAGCCTTATATGAGGATTGGATCTCTATATCCTATGTTGTGTGCCCTATGTCTGTAGGCTCTATAGCAAATTTACGGAACAGCTGAAAAGCAGTGTTGCTCTCTGGATTTACCACTGCTGCATATGTTATTATTAATACCTTTAATCCCACAAGATTCCCTAAGCAAAAAGGGCTAGGAAAAAATCTAAATCTAATTGCTCAGACATAAGGCTGATACAGTACCTCAGGAAATGTCTCATGACTAGATTCTGAGAATTAGTTTGGGGGAGGGTGAATTCAAGGCATACATGTTTGTTTGTTTTTTAAGATTTGATTGCCAAGGAGTGCTTCCAGGAGTTCAGTTTTGGCATAACAGTGTATGAATTAGCGCCTTAATTCTCTGAGGCTTTCCTTAGATTTGTATCCATTATCTTTTTTATGTGGCATAAGTTCAATACGAGTAATTGTTTCCTGGTTTCTTCAAACTATGGGCATGGATGTAAGTATGCACTGAGCTTTTCTAGCAGATTCAAGAAAAGCAAAGAGAGGAGAAGAGCCTCAATTTATACATTTTTCAGTTTGATTTTCTCTTTCTTGAAATAAGGAAAGGTAAGAGTTTCAGCGTTAGTTGGTGATTCATGATGTGCCAAAATAAGCTTGACTAAAAGAGGATGGGGAAAAAACCACGTAAAAGTCATGTTTCAGCTTTCAAAATATGGAAAAGGAACGAAATGTAAGAGTTCTCCGAAAAAAAGAATTTTACCAGAAACCTGGCAGATTTTTGTGGAGAAATGTCTATGTTTTTCCAGATGAAAATTAAGAAAACAACCTGGTAAATATAGATGAAAAAATTAAATACCACATGTTAGTCTAACTAGCACAGTCTCTGCAAATAAATTCTAGTGAGATCAGTCAATCTTTGGATGAAAGTCAAGACATGGATGGTTTTGATGTAAAAGTTTAATTTGGTTCTGTACATCCCTCACTTGCTTTCACTTCCCAAAAGTAAACCATTGAAAGATATGAAGTATTGCTGTATGGAAGGAAGCCTGGAAAATCTTTATGCAGAGTAGACTTGCTTTAATTCAGTGTGCAGTACTTGGTGTTCATGACTTTTCATGTTCAGTAATGAACTTCTCTTCACCCACCTGCCCCCTGCAGCCCTGGTGTGATAATTTTCATTTAGGATGCAAGTCTGTGGTCCATCTGCTGCTAGGCATCTTGAAATAATTTGTAAAGGATGTTCTTTTAGATACAATGTCCTGAAAGAGTTCACATTTGGTGGAAGTAGTATTGGCAGCATAAATATTGACTTCTGTGGTAGCACTCGTCAGCTGGTAATTACAGGCAATCCGGAGATGATCAGAACTGACGTCTCTCACATGCCTACGCAGTAGCTGGGACCAGAGACACTTCAGTAGTGTTAAACAGTAAATCTCTTTAAGCAGAGCAATAACAGCATTTCCTGAGGCAAGAAGAGTCTTCTGAAAGCATGCAGCCTCTGGTATCCCTGTGTGTCGTAGCCTTCAACAAACCATTTTCTTTTAATTTTTCAGGGGCCTTTATAACCCAGACCTTCTTTTTGCAGAGTTTGATGCCCTTTTGGAATTCCTCACCATTGGTAGGGCATTTAGTGAATGGGTCGTCAGCTAGGCTGGTGAGTGCCATTGGTGCTTGGGCTGTTGGTGGTACTGCATTTTGGGAACAAGATCACAAACCCCTGATGTAAACTCAGCTTGATGCTAGAAGGTTGGTCTGACCTCAGGAGAGACCTGTCCTTCCTGTTCACTTCCACTCTTGGACTGCTTTGGAGCTCTTTCCTATAAGGTTAATGATAAGCAAGACTTCCATTATTTTGGTTTTGCTAATCTCCCCCAGTCGTAATCTAGGCATTACGGATAAAGGAGGGGGTTTTATCATCAAAAGCCACAACAACAGGAGAAACAGATGAAAATCCCTTCAGTTGCACTGTCGTCCCTGCTTTGCCTTGCAGATTGAAACACTTCCAAGCGGTTGGCAGTCTTGTTACTGTCTGAAATATTCATGTGGTACCTTTGCGTCTTGACTAGATTCCCATCTCTGGCACGGTGGTTGGGAGAGACAGAAAGGTGGAGGTGGGGACAGCATGCTGTCAGTGAGGTCAGACAGTAAAACGGTTAAATATGTCTGCAGTGGGAGCTCTGCCACTGTTGCAAGCCCTAGCCATGGGCTTACACAGTTCTGTGCTGGTTAACAGATAAAATTACTGACGTCTAGGCTGTGGGCAGAGTGAGAAATAACCTCCTTCCCCCACTTTGACCAGCTAGGAGGAGTAATCTGTTGCCTGAGGTTATCTACCGAGCATTTGAGCCCTGTGCTTACTTTTCAGCTTAGCTAGGAACCAGCTTGTAGTGGTTTGGGGTTTGCAGACTATACTGCTGACTTTCTAACTCCAATTTGAAATACCTTTTTTGAGGAGAAAAGAATTAAGAACCTCGTGTGGGTACAAAGTTGACTACTTCTCTCATGTTTCTATAGAGGTGAATGATTTGTGTTACACGAACCCAATTGTGAGTTAGAAACTACAAACTGTAAATTGATGATCTTGTCATAGTAAAAAAATGAAGCAGCATAAGTGTTCATTTCTGTAAGCAATCTCTGAAATAAATAAAATTGGTTGTGGAAACTGTTGGGTTGTGTTCCCACCTGTCTGATCATCCAAGAGAAATTGCAGGCAATTGCTTTTTTGCTGTAGAGGCCACTGAGCTGTTATCCATGGGTATCTGTTTCCTGCTCTGGGTAATGTATGGAAAAATTCTTCAGGGACTAAGGCACATTTTAAAGACCACAAGCTGGGTTGTACTCAGGCCAGCCAAGATGAGACGATATTATTGAGGAGCCCTGCAAGGCAGGCAGGTTGCTGTTATACTCCTAGGGTAAGCAGAGGTGTGGAGGCACCAGCTTTGAAAACTTTCTCCTTTTTTTAAACTGCCTTTGAAGGCAGGATCTTTGACCTCTAGTGCAGGTGATGCTGTGTGCTCTGTCAGGGCCCACTGAGAAGGAATACCCAGTGCATAGTTCCTTAAAATATATATGAGGTAATCTTCTGCATCTATGCCACTGCTGTGTTGAGATCTCTTCTGGTTCTTACTGAAGTTCATTAATCAGTTGTGGAGTTTTGGGTTTTATATGCGAGTCCTGCATGGTTTTGTTCTTCATTACCTGGCATGCAATAAACACAGCTGCAAAACTTGAGTTTCCTCAACAAAATATGCTGCAAGAGTGTTGTGAGGAGGTTAGGAAAATCTGTCTGACGTACTTTGTCTCTTAAAAAAAAGAATCAGCTTTGCCAGATAATTTAGCAGTTCCTGCCTCAGTGAACAGAAAGACTGAGTTGAGGTTGATTGGCAGGCTTGACAGTCTGGAGAAGGGAGCCAGTGTGAACATCTTGAAATGCAGCATGGCTAAGTGCAAGGTCCTGCACCTAGGTTGGGACAATTGCCATCACACAGGCTGTGTGATCAATGGATTGAGAGCCCTGCAGGGAAGGACTTTAGGGGATGCTGGTGGAGGAGAGGCTGAACGTGTGCACTTGCAGCCCAGAAGGCAAGTGGTGTCTTGGTCTGCACCCACCGGGAGTACTGTGTCTAGCTCTGGGGACTCCCAAGATAAAAAGGGTGTGGACCCGTTGGAGTCAGTCTAGAGGAGGGCCACAAAATTGCTGAGAGGGCTGAGGCACCTCTCCTATGAGAAAGGCTGAGAGAAAGTTGTGGTTATTAAGCCTAGAGAAGAGTAGGTTCCCAGGATACCTCTTTGGGGCCTTTCAGCTTCTAAAGGGATCTTACAATAGAGATGGGGAGAGACTTTTTTTAATGGGACCAGTTAGGATAAGGGGCAATGGCTTAAGCTGAAAGAGGGTAGGTTTAAATTAGACATTGGGAAGAAATTCTTTACTGTGAGAGTGGTGAGGCTCTGGAACAGGTTGCCCGGGGAAGTACTCAAAATCAGGTTGATGGGATCTTGAGCAGACTGCTCAAAGCAACCTTAAAGATGTCCCTGCCTACAGCAGAGGAGGTTTGACTAGATGATGTTTAAACAGCTCTTACAAGCCAAACTATTTGGTGGTTCTATGTCTGCAGGTAGTGCTTATGTTGTTTTATATTTTGGGAGTGGGGAATTTCAGACCACTGAATAGCTTATCACTATATTTTTAAAGTCCAAGCAAAAAAGGATGTCTAACTGAAGCACATTTGACCTAGAGTTTTGATGTTATTGCACATGAGAGCTTTGGAGGGTTTGAAAAAGAAAGACTTACAGTAGCAATGTTTATAGTCTCATTTATGCATGAACCATCTTAAAAAAATACCAGCCTTGTATGACACAGGAGGAAGAAATTTCCTTATAAGCAGATTCTGGTACAGTTTGCTTGCTGTTGTATGTCTGACACCTCTTCCTGAGGCAAGATGAGGCTCTGAAGAAAAGGCAGCATTGACTGATACTGAATTAAAAATACCAAGTCTTCAAGGCTGATTTTTCTGGCATTTCTTTGAGTGTTTCTTTTCATTTGATATGGGAAGACGGCTATCCTTCAGTGTCCTTTGGTTTCTGGTAGCTAAACATCGAGTGTTCCCATTGCGTGACTTTTGCTATTGTTCCTCAGTCCTGGAGGCATTTTGTAGACCTCAGTTGCAAAAGGGTAAGGGCACGGATAGATGAAGAATCTGTCTGAGGGAAAGCAATGAAGTGTAGAGGGTATTTTGTTTATTGAATGTCAGTTCCTCGGGGGGGTTGCCATCCTTATTTAACTGAGTAATACAGGAGAAGTAATCTTGCTTCCTGTACCTTATTAGAAGGGTCCCTAGGGAATGATGGCAACACCTAAGTCTGGATTTCATGCCTGCTTCTTCAGGGAGCAGAGAAAACCTTTGTTTTGTTAACCACCTGAGGGTAAGAGGTTTGCTGTGTTCTTGGTAAGAATCTGTGGAATGGCAGGAAGAGCAGTACCACCTAGCAGGAAGAGTATCACAAAAGCTGTGTGCTTGATGGAAGTGGTATTTTGAAAGAGAAGAGGTATGTGTTTTAGTTAAATTAGCATGTGTTCTTTCACCAAGGGATTGCCTGTCAAGTTTAATTTGAAATGAAACTAATTGTTAGTCTGACAGGTTGATGTGCTGGGAAACGCGATAAATACATTGGTACCAAAAATCGTTTTCAGCTCTATTATCTAACCGTTGTTTGACTTAATGAGAAAGGAAGAGCTGAAACATGTATGTTTTTAGGAACAGCTGCCTATAGTTTTGCTTATGTAGAAATAAAGCAAGATTTTGTGCTCTTTTCATCAAATGCTTTAAAAAACTGTTGTACTCCTGTTTCATAATCTTTACTAATTGACATAGATATAAAAATATTGCTAGCTCTGGCAATGTTAGCGTGTTTATCCTGGTTTTGTTAATATTTTCTTCCCTACTCTAGCATATCCGGGACAGAGAGCAATCTGAATTCCCTAAACTACCAAGATGTAGAACTAAAGAATTAATTTGCATTTTTGGTCATAAGAGATTTCATTAGAATCACTTGAACTTTAAAGAACTAATTGCAAGCTTATTTTACGGCTGGTATTAAAAGGACAGCAAGGTCACTTTCTCTGATCAAAGTGAAGAGTGAAAATAACTGCCTGGCAAATCACATAGATAAACTTGGAACCAATTGTATGAATCATCAAAGTTTTATTGTTATCGCTTCAGACTGGTGTAATTAGGCATTACCTTTTGGGCAGTCACAGAATGCAGTCAGTTCTCTCAAAAATTAAAAGCAGCTTGCTAGTACACTGCTGTGAGATGGGCTTTGAAATAGAAAAGGCAGTGGTTTGTCAGGAAGGTATGACTTCAGGCACCAATCTTGACTAAGTACTGTACTGTCTGTGTAGGCAGCTGTCTTTACTACTGCCATCAGTTTCTTCTCTTTGCTTTGTTCCAGCAGTTGTTTTGATTTTTTGAAGAAGTCACTTAACATGTATTGGCTCTTGCCTTGTCACAGCAGCTAAAACTGCACAACAGTACCAGGAAGATTTTTTGCAAAACTTTCAAGTTGAGTTGACTCCTAAATATGTGCAAGCATTTGTTTCTTTCTTCAGGAATTGGGTTTTTTTCTCTCTTTTTGCAATCTGCTGTCGTCTCTGGAGGGGTACTGGTTAGTGGCAGCAGGGAAATGTTGTGTTTTCTGAAATTCCTTTTTGATCCTGCAACAAGATGTAAATCAGCAGAGGATCCTGGCTGTAGAAATATCCAGGGACTAATGTCTCCAAGCAGTAATTTATCAGAGCTAGATAATAAGGGAAAGGAATTAAAGATCCTGAGGGGATGAATATCTTTCTAGGACAAAGAAGGAGGGTCAAGGAATAGGAGACTCGTGGAAGAAAAGATTGCAATTGTCTGAAAAGGTAATGGGAAGATGATTGTCTTGAGTGGGACAGAAATACCTGAATTGTACTAGATAGGGCAGCAAACTGAGGCCTATTGAAATTAATAAAGAGCTGGATAGAAAGAGGGAGAGTGTAGTGGTTTTGATTGGCCCAAAACATCAGCCATGTATTGTTAACATCTAAAAGAAATTTAAACCCCTCAAAAGCTGTTGTAGTGGGCTTGGGGAAGTGTCTGAGGGGTGGGGTGTGGCACAAAGATGGCTCCTGTGTGTCCTGAGTGAAAGTTCTGGAATTTTTTACATCAAGTCCAGCAGAGCCAATCTTCAATGGCTCTGAGAGTGATGGACATGATCCCGGCCAAGTTTGGGCCAATTGGATGTGCTGGTTACACCTCTGTGAAAACATATTTAAGAAGAAATCAAAACAAAGCAGGCGCGCACTTCTTTGTAGTTAGAAGAGGAGGAGGAGGTGGAGGTAAAAATATGTGAAGGGAGAACAGCATGGAGACACCAAGGTCAGTGCAGAAGGTGAGGGAGGAGATGCTCCAGGCGCCAGAGCTGAAAACCCTCTGCTAGCTGTGGTGAAGGCCATGGGGGGAGCAGGAGGCTCCCCTGCAGCCCATGGAGTCTACAAGGATGCAGAAATCTATCCACAGCCCACGCCAGAGGAGCAGGTGGATGCCTGGAGAAAACTGTGAACCAGTGAGAGTCTCATCTAAAGAGTTAAACTGCAAAGGCCTTGCAAGGGAGAGAAAGGCCTTGCTCCTGGGATGGAAGCAGCCTGGCCTCAGCTCGGGAGAGTCTGCACAGCACCTTACGGACAAAAGAACTCATGTTGCAGCAGAATTCAGGTGGGATGTTGCTCGTGAGATTGGACCCACGCCAAAGAAGTTCCCAGAGGACTGTCTCTCATGGGAGGGACCCTGTGGCTAAGTAGAGAACTCCTCTCCCTGATTAGACTGACCAGAGAACACCTCTCACCCTGCCCCCTGTCTGTGTTGCTGGTTTGGAAAGAGGGAAGGGGGGTGAGCAGAGAGACTGCTTCTTAAGAGGGAGGGGGTGAGAGCAGAGAAACTGTCTGGAGAGAGAGATAAGTAGAGATAAAGGTATTTGTAGTAGAAAAATTGTGGTAATGAATAGATTTATGAATCTGCTCTGTGGACTGAGAAAATACCCCACACCCTGCCCCCCTACCTGAGCTGTTGGTTAAGAAGAGAAAAGGGAGTGAATAAAAAATAGGTTCATAAGACAGAGGGGGTGAGTGAACAAAACAGTGTATGAAAAGTTTATTTTTACCACTCATTTATCCTCTGACTTGGTTAGTAATTAAATCACTTTGCAACTTTAAGTTTAGAGTCTATCTGCCCTTTCTTCCGTGCATCCTCCTACCAGTGTCCTATCTCACTTAACTCATGACATTGGTGTGTGGTTTTTACCGTTTTTTTTCTTTTTTCCCCTCTCCAGCATGTCTGCAGCAGGAGAGAGCCAGAGTGCCAGCGTTTAGTCGGGGTCAAACCCCGACAGAAAGGAAGGAAGAGGTCAAAATCGAGATTTACTAGAATGGCAGAAGGGATTAAACTTGAGAAACAGAAGAGAGTACAGAAAAATGTATTTGCTTCTAATACTTCTGCTCCTTCTCCTTTGTGGCGGGGAGCTGCACAAGATACTAGCAGAGTGTCCTTCTCTCGTGCAGTGCTAGCCAGTGCAGAGGGTGACAGCTCATTGCTGCCATCACTTACCCTTCTGGCTTAGGCAGCTAACCTTCATCAGAGTGATGATTAGTATGATGAAATCTGTTTTCCAACTTCACTTATTAAAGGCAAACTTGAAGATCTAGTCCCATTCAGTCTTACCATCTAATGACCTGTGTGCAACCCTTCACCCCTTGTGAAAGCAATCTTCCGAAAAATAAAAAAGCTTTCTCCCTTTTCCTTACACTGCTGCAAGAAAGATTTCAGCCTAAATAATATTACTAGGGTAGGTTAAGCTAAGCTTAAAAAAATAAAGAAATCAATTTAAACTTCACTGAGCTTTGTTTTGGTGTTTTCTTATAAAAGCAGTGAGGGCTGCAGAAAATCTGTCAGTTCTTTCAGACTTGAGAATTCAATAACAACTGTTTCAGATTTAACTTCTCTTAATTATTAGACCATCACACTGAAATGATCCCAATCAGAAGCTCCATATGTGCAAAAGTAGTCTTAAAATAACAATAATACTTCAAATAAGCAAACAACTCCCCCCAAACCTAAGGATTCGAGTTAAATCTGTTCTCATCTGTATATTCACTGACAGACTTTAGTTGCATGATCAACTCTCCAGATTTTCTTCAGAATTTGCTTTATTCCACAGAATTTATGCCATTAAGAAGCTACTTGCCCAACTTTTTATAATCCCCATTGAATTTCCTGTGGCTCTAGCTCCTATTCATTACCCTTTAAAAATCTTTTTTCACAGCAGTCTCTGAATAATTTCCTTATGGGCTTTTTGATGGTGCTTATAAGTGGTGCTTTCAGAATCAGTTTATTTTTAAAATGTTCTTCAGGTCTGAAGAAGCCAAGTTTGAAGTTAAAGTGCAGAGAGTATAATTAATGGCCTGGCCAGCTTGACCCTAAGATGCAGTCATATTAGAATACTTAGCTTGCATGTAGCACTAGGTACTTCCAGCTATAGCTCCTGTTGCCTTTATTTGCATCAACCTTTCCTCCATTGAATTGAACATCTCAAGTTGGACACCGTAAAAAAAAAAAAAAAAGGAGCAAGTCTAATCGCTAAAAAGTTTGGTTATGTGATTTGGTAAGTATAGCTTTGGGGAATGGGAAATAGCTATGGGAAATGACAAGACTCCTTTAGTTCTAGATGTCTTCTTTCTTGAGCATTCCCTAACTTTTTTGCTAAACCCTTTCCAGCTGTTACAGCAAGGGCACCTCCTGCGTAATCCTCATTGTTCACCAGAGGTCTGTTCTGTTTGCTGAAAAGAGACAGGATTATATGAGGGTAACATAAAAAAAAAAAGAAGAGAGAGTTGAGCATTCAGTGCAATTTGTGAATTCTGTTTATTAGTAGACAAACTGAATAGAATACTCTAAATTCCAGTAAGTAACATCCAGTATCATACACACCTTCATGCCACTCTTCTTTCAGTTTCTCAGCCTCTTTAATTTTAAACAATTTACAGACCATTAGCAATTTTGTTTTCTACCTGGTTACATGCTAGATGGGAGTGTATGTTAATTGAAGATGATTTCAGATTTGTGCTGACACCAAAGGCCATGGTGAGACTTCAGAAATCTCTCATCCAATTGCCAAGATGGATGGGAACAGATTAGGACAAAGAGCTGTTGATGAGATAAATAGCAGGGAAGTGATCAATTTGAGCTTAATTTAGTGATTAGCACTTTTGCTAAAGTTTTGCAATTGGTCACTATTAGAAACCAATTGCCAGGTGCAGATTGCCTGGCTTAAAGTTCTAAGCTTCTTACAAACTGTAGCATCTAAGGACATGGTCCAGGCTCTGGATCATGAGATAGTACAGGCTGGAGGGAGCCTTGAGAGATCTCTGCTGTGGACTCAAAGCAGGGATAACCATGAGCTCAGACCAGAATCAATATTCATGGCTTTATTCAGCCAGGTCTTGTAAATCTCCAGGGATGAAGGCAACACAAATCCCTACAAGCAACCTGTTCTTCTGCTCCACTGTCCTCATGGCAAGTTTCTCCTCACAGAACCTCCCTTTTTTCAGCTTACTCCTGCTATCTCATCCTGCAGCCATGCACCACTGTTTAGAGCCTGTCTCTGTCTTCTTGGTAGCATCCTTGCAGGTGTTGGCAAGCTGCTGTTGGGTTTTCCCAAAGCCTTTGTTCCTGCAGGTTGAGCTAACCCAGTTCCCCAAGCCTTTCCTCACAGGATAAGTGATCCAACACCCTGAGCATTCTGATGGCTCTCCCTGAGCTCAGACTACTTTTTTGATTTTTGGGGGCCCAGAACTGAACACATTATTCTAAATGTGGTCTTAGTGAGCACTCAGCAGAGCAGGTTAATCTCCAGCACAAAATAATGACAGCTTTATATGCTGCTAGAAAAGGCTGCTGGCTCATGTTCAGCTTGCTGTTCACCAGGAATACAGGAGAGAAATTAGATGTATTAGTTGTAAAAAAGAGTCTGACCTCTTCATCAGCCTCATCATCTACAGCCTGTATTTCGTAACTTATCACTCTATGTCAGGTTTCTCCCCAGTTTAGCTTCCAGTGTCTTTACCTCTTTTTTTTCCCAAATCCCAGTCTTTTGTCTTTTTTGTCTGCATCTGTTCCTGCCTGGCCTGTGAAGCTCATATTTTCTGCCCTCGGATCTCTTGGGATTTGCCTTTGTAACAGTGTATAGTAGGGACAACACATAGAAGCTGTGATGATAAAGAATAGCTGGTTTTTATGTGTTGTTTTGGGGGATATTGCTGTCTGCCAAAATTGCAGGACAGTCTCATTTGGCTCATGAAGCTTTGAGAAATCTTGTGTAGTGTGAGCTATATTTGCTTTGCCTTAGCCATGGAGAGCAGATACCTGCAAGCTGAAATGCCTTATCTGCAAGCACAGATGGTGTGTCTCATTAGACCTCCTAACAGAGCTGAAAATTTAGATGACCTCTTCGTCTTGTGAACCTTTATGCATTTGAAATGTTGAGACTTCTCTTTCACGCCTGAAGATTCCTGCACATCTTGCTTTATTTTGACCTGATCATTGGAACAATACTGTCACCTCAACACCTTATTTTTTTGCCACATGCACAAACGCCAGAAAGAACGTTCTTGACAAGTAAGTCAAGTGGCAGTTGAGAGTCCCTGATAAGCTGTGGCCACAACTTCTTAAAGTCACTGCCACTCTCAGTAGGGCAGAACAGCTGATCCTGCCATGAAGACAGTTATTCAAAGAGTTAAGCTACATCCCTGTTTTTCAGAGGATCAGCACTTTATGGAGTAGATACTTCTACCTGCAGAGCGTAGAGAGCCTCATTGCTATGGAGGAAGTCAAGTCCTGGTTGGAACTGTCTCAGTTCGGCTGTCACTCACACAGGAATATTTCAAGAAGTATCAGGATGATTTTTTAATGAGCTAAGAGGTAATATGTTCTGACTTATCTGTAGCTAGAGGTGGTCAAATAAGTGAGGTCATGTGAGTTCCATCCCATGACTTCTGCTGTACATCTCTTCAAGATCTGTATTACCATTTGTATTCCCTTAGCTGAATTACAGGAACTAGTTGATCCCAGAAAACAACCCTGTGTTTGCTGGTCTTAAGGTAACTTGGGAGAAACTGGTAATTTTGCTGGGTTTTTTTGAAATCCAGAGCATAATAGTATAGAACATGTGAGATTATCATCAGTCTTTTCAACCAAACAGCTCAGCATCTTGGAAAGCACTTCTTGCCATGGATAAGGGGGTCATTCTTACTGAGACAGAGCTTATCTTGGATGACACTCTCATAGTTGAAATTGTCTGCAATGAAGGAACTAATGCTGTCAAACTGCAGCACAGAAATAGTCATCTGGCTATGCATTGGGTTTTGGTTTTTTTGGTTTTTTTTTTTTTTAGATTAATAGACCTAGGCACATAGAAAAGTAGAAAGCCTAAGGTCTAGATATCTGTATCATTGGAGAAATGGAAAGAAATTTTTATTAAAGTTTTGTGTTTTCAATAGGAAAGAGGCTGGCCCTGTGTCTTAGAGAAACTTGTTACTTAAAGTTTTGATATCAACCTTATTTATGAAATGTGCATTTCTTCCTAGCTGTGGAATTCATCTCAGCCAAAGCAAACTTTGATGTAAAGGGTATTATGCATCCATTTTAAAGGGGATTTTGCAGGTTCCTGTGTCCAAGCTATAAGCAGGATGAAGCTTCTCAGGCCCACTATAATAAATGGCAGTTCCTAGGCTCTAATTTCATTTGATTGCCGTTGTTTACATATTGCAGTTGTAGAATTATTTTTGGGGTGTCACTTTTATCAGTGGTTCCCTATTCTCTGCTCTCAGAACTGGATTTTTAAAGGAATTTTATTTATATTTTATTGTGGTAACTTTGACAGAGACTTTGCTTCCTCTATCTTGATTCTGGTCTCTCACAAAATGGGATTAAACAGAAACCGGCTAACCTTTGGACAACTTTATTTTAGGGTGAAAAAGGCTAATGGGGGGAAAAAACAGTTTACAAGTTAATTTTCATGGGATTTGACTAAGATGCTGCTGAGTCACAAGTTCACCAGTCTTCCATTAAGTTTTTAATGTCTCTTAATCTACACAGTTTCTGTGAAGATGAGCAGTGTTGACTTGCAGAGACCCATTGTTTTCCAGTTTGCCTACCTTCTAGAAATTTTACATGAGTCTTCCCATTTTTAGGAGGTCAAGATTTGTCTAGACTTTGTGTCAGTGATACAGTATGTTTTTAGTGTTACATGTACCACTTAGTTCAAATATGTCTCCATATAATAATTCCTGAAGTATCCATACGCTGGAAGTCTCTCAGCTGTTAGATGATTATATTGGAATGGTTGAATTGTTTTATGCAGAAGTTAATTTCATAAATGCAAGGAAGGAGGAAATCAAATTCTACTGTGCAATAGCACTACGTAAAAACTATTTTGGTAGCTAATAACTTCTAACTTTAAACTTTTAACTATAGCAAAATGTAATACTGCTGAAATTCACTATTCTGCTGTTTTTCCTAGAGGAATGTACACATACATGGTTAATTCTAAACCATAAAATGTAAATGTGGATATCTTGATCACTTCATGAGGTCATAGTTCTGTAATTATCTTTGGTATTTATTTCAGAATAATCACTGCATAATCTGATGTTTGTGTCTCAACTTAAAAAGTTGTGAATGCTTTATATGGAACTGTATTTGGCACTTAAAAGATTCAGCTAAGCTAAAATATTTTGAAGAATAAAATATTCATAATTTTAACATTTAAGTCCTACCCTTACAATAGCTTGTTTGTCTTCTTGAAGTACCTAACAGAAACTCTTGGAATAATAATAAGAAAATTCCCAGGTTTATAAGCACTTCAAAAAAGCCAGTCAGGAAGAACGAGGGAACTGTAGGCTGGTTAGCCCCACCTCACTTCCTGATAGAGCAGCTAATCCTGGAAACTATTTTCAGGCAACAGAAGGACATAAAAGTGATAGAAAAGTCAACATGCATTCATCAAAGGGAAGTCATACTTGATAAACTTCTGCAATGAAAATACCAACTTGACTGACAAGGGGAGAGCCTTGGATATTGTCTACCTAGGCTTCAGAAAGGCTTTCAAAGCTGTCTGCTGTAGGATCTTCACAGAGAGAAAATGGTGAAGTATAGGCTGAATGAGCAGAGCGAGGCCGATTGAAAACTGGTTAACTAGCCAGGCCCAGAGAGCAGTGATCATTGGAAGGAAGTCTAGTTAGAGGCCAATAATTAGCACTGTACCCCTGGGGTCAGTACTAGATCTGATCAAGTCCTCTTCAACACTTTCGTTAATGATCCAGGCGATGGGGCAGACTGTGCCCACAGCAAGTTTGCATGTAACACAAAACTGGGAGGAATGGCTAATATGCTTCTTGGTTCTGGGCTCCTTGGTACAAGAGAGAGTTGGAGCTACTGAAGACAATCAAATCAGTGACGGGCCACAAAATGATGAAGAAGAAATTGGAGCACCTTTGCTGTGAAGAGAGGTTGAAAGAGCCAGGGAGAGCTTTTCAATGTGTGTAAATACCTGCAAGAAGGGCACAAAGAAAAGGGACACCAGCAGCTTTCAGTGGTGTCCTGTGACAGGACCAGAGACAATGGTCACAAACTGAAGTACAAGAGATTCCCTCTGGATATCAGTCAAAAAACCCCCCAACAAACTGTGTTTCCTGTGAGAGCGACTGAGCACTGGCACAGATTTCCCAAAGAGATTGTTGAATATTGATCCTTGGAGATAATAGAAAGCTGCCTGGACGTTGTTGTGGGTGGCCTGTTCTAGATAGCCCAGCTTGAGCAGATAATCTCCAGGGGTCACTGCCAGCCTCAGCCCTTCTGTGGTTCTGTTGTGGAGTGCTCTGTAATTACAGTTCTGAAATTTGTTTTATTAGTTTTTCAGTATTTGTCTTTCAGACTTTCAGACTGTCTAGACTAGGCTCTCTTAGTCCTCAAATCATTGAAGGCAATTTTATGAGCTCTGTAAATAATATGTCCAGAGAATAGGTTAGGAATGAGTGTTTCCAAGATTCTCTTAGGTTGAAGAAGTGATATAATCTAAGATTGATTTTAAATTTCTATCTGAAGTGTGGTGGCAAACCTCTAGTAAGTGCCATCTTAGAGGAAACGCTTGTCCTTTGTGCTGCTGTCCAGAAAGAGCCACCCAAGCAGCACATACTACAGATTGGATGGTCCAGGAGAGCCATCTAGCCTTTTCAGAGTGTGACCTTGTACAGTCATCCCCACATCTTATAAATTATCTGATGGGACAGCGTGGGACCAGCTCTGGATTGTCTCTGCAGCTGTATTGGTCCAAAGTGACTAGAGTTCTGTTTAGTAGACTGCCAGTGTCAGATGAATACAAAAACTTTTATATACACAATGACATGCTCCATGAAGGAGGAAAAAGCCCAGAGTGAAACAACTGCCATGGGCATTTGAACCTCCAGAGAGACAGCCTGCCCTGAGCACTGACCCAGCACATTGCTGTAGTGATGGGAGTGTTGTCTGTGGCCTGGCATCTGTTCATGGGCACTGCTAACAGAGCTGAAGCTGCAGCCAGATAAACCACTAGGGAAGATACTGAAGTGCAGGTCCAGGGACCAAGGTCACATTAGCCACGGTGTTTGAGTTGGCCTCTCCTTGCATTGCCTGTTCTGTAATTAAAAGGATGATGATCTTCTGGGCTGTCAAGTCCTCGTTTTGCACAATACTATATTTTGGTGTCATTACAAACAAATTGTTTATAGTAAAAAAGCATATGTGAGATGGTGAGCAACCAGCTCTTTTGTGCTATCCTATTTATGTGTTAATTTGTGCTCAAATTGTTTTCATATTTTCCCTGAGGATTATATCAGATATTTCCCTTCTGTCATGCTTCGATGATAGTGGTTCTGCAGGCTCTGTCACACATTCTGCTGAAAATTCAGAAGTGGTTTCTCAAGTGCAAGTACCCTACTTAATACTCCTCACTTAGTGTTCAGAGGTACTGTTGTTCCTGTTTAAATCAGTTGCATTTGTGAAGGCCTAAGCCCTTTGGAAAATGCAGCAGGGTATATTATTGAAAATACCCAGAGTTCAAGTTTACAAACCACATTTGAAACTATTGCATTATGTGCACAATAGCTGAGATACTGAATTGGCTTCCTTAGATTTTCCAAGGGCATAAATACCACCAAATTACACCTTCTCACTGCTATGTTAATATTTTGATCTGATCTAAAACGTGACCTACCTGAAATAATTACAAGCCTTCCTGAAGTTCTAAATATACATTTCCATTAAAAAACTGCTACTGAAGTCACACCTGTCAGTCTGGTTTAAGTTTTTAATTAATTTGTTCCTCAAGATTACCATACCTAAAAGAAATGGTAACAGCTGATGAAATTGCTTCATATGCCAAGAGTGACAGTGAGATAACATTTGGTGAAATAAAAATGAAACTTTCTGAGCATTGAGTGGTTTATGAGAAAGTTATGAGAGGCTGCTTGCCAGTCTGTGTGACCTAGAGAAAGACAGGCAGGAATTACTTCAGGGTGGACTTTAATAATAGTGAATTGGCTTAGCTCATGTTTTCTGGAGTGTTTCCATTCCATCCATAACACCCTACTGTTACTTGAAGCTCTGCAAAGTGAATGCTGGCTAAACTCAGCATGACTTCTGCCACTTCCAAGGGTGATCATAGCTCTCCCTTTGACACAATGCTTCGTAGATGCTTTTTGTCACACAGTGTGGTTTGTGTCATGCCAGCACAGGCAGATACAGAGGCAGGGCGATTTCCCATGCATTTTTCTTCTGCTGTGGAGAGTTGTAGGCTTCCTACTTCAAATGCTCAAATCATAACATTTTGATTCATAAAAAATTGAGGATCTCCAGTGGTCTGTATGGAAACTAGGCTTCAGAAAATAGCAGAGGTACCAAAACTCATCCACAGATGCCTGGTGGTCTTTCAGAAGAATGACAGGGCTCCTTGTCTCTGCATAGGCTACAAAACACTTGGATTGTTTCTACCTGTGCCAGCAATAACATTGGGGGTGGGGGGGTAGGAATTGTATACATGTGACTGTACTTAGCCCACTCACAGAAAAGGGGGAGAAGAAAGAACATTTGTGCACTGGTGTTGTCTCCATTTGTATGCTTAACAACGTTAAGGGTTTATGCCAAGCCCTTTTGTCTGCATGAGGTGGGAAGCCCACAACAATGTGTTACTGATACCCTGTGGTACCTACATCAGAGCACTTCATAGGCAGATCAGTGGCCTCTTTGCATTGTCTTTTCATGGACTTTCTCTAGTGTTACTATTGCCTACAAAACAAGATAGCTTGTGCTTGACGTGGAGCTCATCGCTAGATACCTCTTCTGCCCTGTTATCTGGGCCTATCATAGGAGCATATACTTCCACTGTATTTTAGGAAACTTTTCCTGATGCTTATTCAGCAGTACTGCCAAAGGAGAGGATGTTCTTTTTTCCTTCTTTTTTTTTCCTTCCCCTCCCCCTTTTCCTTTCCTTTCCCTCTTCTTGCAGTTTCCTCCCCTACTGTATGTCTGCCCGGTACTCAAAAATCTCTTGAACCTTGGAAGAATGGGACCTTCTTTTCTTACTTCCACTCATGGATCAAGTAGCATGATTGTTCTGTGTTTTTTCTGAACTCTGCATTGTGCTATTATCCTTTCTGTGTTGCATCAGCAAGTGTTACTGTTCTCCGTGGCAGAGCTTCACAACAAAACTTGCTTTTCTCCAGTACACTTTCCTTTCTACTTCTTTTGATGTGTTACAGTTATGAATGAGGATTGCTGCTGTAAAATTCATGGAAATTTCTTTACAACTGGAAGTGGCTAGAAGAGATCCCTCTGATAGGCAAAAATGAAATTAAACTTCAGTTTGCAGCTGGCCATTATGTAGCAGCAATAGCATTGCTGTCATCTGGGTGCCTAGGGTATGTCTCTATGGGCTTCTTCTGTATGAAGATTTTAAATAAATATGACAGGAGCCCAATACCCTTCTGTCAATTTTAATGTCATAGCAGCAAGTACTCAGAGCAAGAATACACAAGAGGTCTGTCTCCTCTCTTGACAGTGCAGGTTAATAATAGGAATGCCATGTTGGTTAATACAAAGTTTTTCAATAAATATGGAGGATGAAAATTGGAAAATTACTTGGCCTTTTGCTGAATTAAGGACATTCACTTTATATCTGCTTTTTTTTTTGCTTTTTTTGTGGTGATAGAATGAATGGGTAGGCATTTGGCAGGAAAAGAGTGTGCAAACTAGTTTTTAGTCAAAAATTTACACATATCAGTTTAAAATGTGATCTCAGAAAATAATGTAAAAGGAGGATTTTATGGGAATACGAGTACAAGCAGTAATTATCTCACACGTTGATTTGGCTTCTTATGAGCTTTTTGAGGTCACAGCTATCTGGTTGTTACCAAAAACCTGCAGTAATGCATGTGTTTGGGGTTTTTTCAGCCCCTATCAGAAAAGAGATTTTCATTGAACCACAGCTTTTTGTGTCTGGAAGCACCTGAAATGTAGTTTGGCCTCACAACTTATTTGCACTTGCCATGGGTAGGTGCTCTGGGAGTTGCTAGGAGGCTGAGAAGTGACCACAGATAGACACCATTTCCCAAAATGCATAATTGCTACTTCTAGTTTTGTTGCGTTCCATTGACCTTTGCAGCTCTCATGTGAATAAAATATTCGAATAGTACCTCTAATTTACAGTTAAATGAAAACTTGGATATTTTTTTGAGGGGGGACAATTTTTTAAGATTATTTATATTGTAAGATATCAAACCAGAATGTAGAGCCTTAGTGGAATCTGAGACCTTTCTCAGATACACGCATCTCTGTCAGTATGATTTCTACTCTGTCTGTCACACTCTTTCATGATATGTTTCTCTGGTGAAAGCAGGATAACTGTCTGAATCTTTTCCTGTGTTCTTTGACTTAGCAATCTCAGGCCAGTATATCTTTTATCTTCTGCCTAAGTCTTTGATTAAAAAGGAAGAATGATAAGATCCAAATTGGTGCCATTGTTCCTCTAAAGTATTTTTAAGACTTCTGGTTGCAAAGGTTTTCAGCTGTGTTTAAGATCATGTAAATTTAGAAGAGTTCAGCTGAATCAGGCAGTGCATCATCTTACACTCCAGCCTGCAGCAAAATTTGGTTGCAACAAGTTCCAAATTCCTGATCTCTTTACATGTGAAGTGATTATGCTGCAAGTGACAGAGATGTGTTCTCAGGAAAGCACCGACGTTGGAAATATGTTATCCAAAGTCATTGCGTCATAGAAAATAAACAGTTTGGTGATTAACTTGCAACTGTTGCACAGTTAATGTATTGCTATTAAAAACAGCCAAAAAAACGACTGGTTTGGGATCAAACCATGGGGGGCTGAAAGGCTGTTAGAGAAGGACAGGATCATTACCTCCCCTGTACCCTCTGCCAAAAAGTATCATTAAAAAATTTCCTCTGGTTCTTGCTCCTGCAGATCTTGAGCTCCCTCTAACCACTTGATTTTGTAATGAAAACTCAACAGGGATGTGTTTTATACAGAGCTCTTAAAATAGTCAGCATTACACAGATGTTTCGCTCTGTGTCCTGGCATATTGAGGAGTCTTAGTGATGGGAGGGGAAATAACAAAATGTAATGTAACCAAGAGATAAATAATGAAAAATACATTTTTGTAGTAGAAATATCTCATATTTACAAAATGTTTCTTCCAAATGTGAAAATTTGGAAATAATAAGCCGTGAGTCATGCCACATTGTGAGAAGTTATGTAATGTTTACAAATTGCACACCTGGTTGTGTATATGATAGATGGTGTAGTTATTGTGGCGATTGCTATTTTCACTTTTTAATTGTTTGAAAAGCTGATTGTGGTGTTGCATGTTTTCATTAATCTTCACACTGATGTACTGGGACTCCACTGAATTACATAAGAGTAAAAAGCCTGAATTGTGAGAGATCTCTGCATTTGCATGTTAATAGGCTTCTACAAAGCATATCCCACTTAATTAGTAAATAAAATCAATTAATTGAAATGTTCAATATCCAAATATACACAGGATGACAGAAATAGGTTTTTGAAGCATACAGAGGAATGGTATTGTTATTTTTGCTAATCTGAGCTGAGGCTTAGATAGGTACACTTTTTAAAGTTGAGTAGGGTAATGATTTCCTAAGTCAGCTCCCATTATTATATTGTCACTTGTTATAATATCCAGACAGTGGCCAGAGGTACTACCACCAGGCAGTTGTTTTAGAAAAACTTTGTTCTTGCTGAGGACAGCCTTCAGCTAGAACTACAGAAACATAACTTTAGACAGTAATCCAGCCAGAACTGTCCCACCAGGTTGTCAGTAAAGCAAAATGAGTAATTTTTAGTGCATCTATTTTCTTTTCTATTCTGCTGTGCATGGAAATGACCAGCACAAAATACTAGTACAAACTCCCAGCATAAAGTACCACCAGTACTGCTGCTTAATAAAAGTAAACTCAGCTGAGACTGTACATGTATGTTTTATTTTCATTCCTCAGAGAGGCTGATCTATTTGTCCCATAGAAGCAAAGTGAAGAAGCAAAGCTACATGTGTATCACAAACAGAAAAAAATGTGATCTAAACCTGCTCTGTATGGTAGAAGGTAATGCTGCCAGGTGGTCAGCTGCCATCCTGCAGGTGCTAAAGTGCTTCTTTAAGGAAATGAACTGTTTTTGCTGTTATTAAAGCAATTAAAAGCCATTTAAACAAATGGAGCACCAGGAAGTGGCAGACCTAACAGATTGAACTAGAAAAGTAGCAGTCATTCTTGTTTGATTAACAGAAAAATCACTAGTGGTATTGACATTCAGGAGTTTGTAGTTGTTTGAAGATTTCTACATCCCATTCAAAAGAATGTGTACTACTTCAGAACGGTATTCAGATTTAACAGCACATTGATCTGTTACCCATTTGAATTGTCACGGCTTCTATTATCACTTTACAAAGCTAGACATTTGTTTCACACTGAGTGAAAGCTTACTGTCTAAGAACTCCTCTTGACATCCTTCAGATTGCAATGCTTTGAATCCCATTGCTGTTGATTTCCTCAAGGTCATTGCCTGTGTATTTTCATGGCACCAAGTCCCAGTCCGATTGACAGTGGAAGTTTTGCAGATGATTGTAGTAAAATCTGATATTGACCTTCTGGATTAAACCCTCAAGATTAATATGGAAGGAAGAAACAGCCTGTTCTGACTGTGTTCAAGTGACTAGATGTTTCTAGATGGAAAATGATGCTGCCTTTCCGACCACAACTGCTCAGCACAGGCGTAGTAATGGTAGTAGAGGAATCGAGTGGTTACTTCCTCTCTGGTCAATGGAGGTCAGCTTCTATGTGGAGAAATTACACTTCACAAAGTTCATTTAAACAAAGATGCATCCGTGTCTGGATCCCTTTGAGAGAACTTTGTTCCTTGTCTTGTGTCACAGTAAAAACCTAGCTGGGCTGAGTGTGTTAGGGACATGGGGGGGTTCTTGCTATTAGAAGTAAGCTGTTAAGTTAAAAGCATTTCTTAATTTTGCCTTCTGTTGCTCCTATGTGAGCTCTGGATATAAAATTGCATATTTAAAGAATGTTTTCTATGTCTGGATGACATGATTTATGCCTCCACTTGCCACTGGAGAATAGGGAGAATTGTGTTGATAACTTCAGCAAGGTTTGAACTAAAGCCAGTTCTTGGCCAAGAATAGTCAGCTTATGCAATGTCCAGCTGGGATATGATATATCCCAGAGTATCACAACCTTCCACAACGTTGTGTATCGCATTCAGAGCTTCCCCAGCAGTGGCCTATTGAAATGGTCAAGAGCTTCCTCATGGTGTCTTGTGCTGTGGGCAGCAGTATTTGCTTTGGAGAGCTTCATGTAAGAGTAGGGTGCAGCCATGGAATGGAAACCATTCAGGATGCGTGGTGTAAAATTGGCTTGAGAAGGCTTCTCACAACAGTTGTGTGGCTGTGGAAGGTAATGTACTATTTATGCATGTGCAGATGCCTGCATATTTGACTTCTTGTCTGCTGGGGTTTTTGGGATCTTAACGAATCATACTGCAATTGCTCAAAGCAGTAGGAGAGTGAAAGGTGCACATCTAATGAATGATTAATACTGCGAAACATTGGAAAGCAAGATTCAGGTTATGAACTCTTAACAGGAAAGGTTTGGAAATTCTGGGCCACTGCTGTGTGTCTCTGAGACAAACACAGATTCACCAGGCAGGAGTGATAAGATTTCACCTTCTCAGCTTCTACCTTCTTGTGTCTTTCTCACTGCACTGACATCCTGTCTCCCTAGTACAGCGGCATGCTGTTTTTCCCGTTGCACTCCATCTTTCATCTGCTGAGAGATGGAGGAGTACAGCAGTGTCACAACTGGCTCCTACGTCTCTGCAGTGCAGGCCCATGATCCTGATATTCTCAGCACATGGAAGTGTGTTGCTGTCATAGGAACATGCACTGGGATGCACTCTGGCATTTCACAAATACATGGGAGACTTGGTCCTCTTTCCCTTATGAATCACGGTCTTTGGTCATTTTGCAAATGTTTAAAGTCTACCCTATTTCCTTCCTTATTTTAGAGTTTCCTTTGAGTTGTGTCACCATTTAAGAACCATTTATTACTTTCTTTATGTCAGTTTTCATACCTCTCTTTTTTCCACAGTTGTTACAGATTATTAAGTGGGCTAATGCTGCAGTCTCTGTATGTGAGAAGCTGGTCATTGGTGTTCACTAAGAGCTAATAGAGATACTGCAATAATAGGGTTGAACCTTTATAAATCAACCAGCAGTTGGAGGTTGCAGACTGTTTCTAAATCCTCTGAGTCTATAGAAAAGGTGAAATACTTAAATCTTCATTTTGTGATCAGAAGGCGGCATAAAGGAGAAATTTATTCTCTGATAGCAGTATCATGTACAACAATATATGTAAGAGATGGTGGATATCTTTCTTAAATCATTTCCTTTAATGGCTAATACATGCACTAAAACCAAAGATGAATGAGAGGCTGGTGAGATTAATCAAACCATATGCTGCAATGCATTGATAGTGAGTGTAAGAATAATGAATGTCAATCAGTTGCTATTAAATGTAATGGCCAGTCATTTACCACCTCATTAAAAGATCAGGACACCCGATTTGCTTGTATGTGAATAGCAAAACAAATAGTAATTAAAATCTTCTGATAGAGCATTGCATTCTCTCGGGATGTATCAGGGCACATCCTAATACATGTGGACAAGAATTATATCCCAAAAGTAGCATTTGGAGGTATGTGTATGAATTGTGTGTGTGTGTGTGTGTGTGTACATAATTGCATTTTGTCAAGATTTGTCATCGAGGGAAGTACTGCTTTTTACTTCTTTTAGTATTTGCTGCAGCACCTGGATGTTTTTGAGGTTGTTCCCTACTTCATGTACATGAGACTCTGAGGTTCAACAGTGCCATCCTGTGGATGATCTTAAAGATCTGAAAGCTCTGGCAGATAAATTAATGACCTCACAGGATAAATTATCATAGAATATCAGATACTGTATGTCCCCATGCAATCAGCTAAAATATTTCCCTCTGGTAGTCAGTCAGACTAATTATTACTTTTCTGTCCAGAAAATTAATAACGTAAACATATTATAACCAATGGGAAATTATTTCAAGCAAGCTGATGAGCAGGGTGCTTGTTAGTTTTATTCTGTTGCTGAGAAGTGTGTTTTTAATAATCTCAGTGTGGTTTTAATCATCTTGGAATTTATTTTTTCAGACAATGCCAAAATCAAAGGCAACTATGTAAATTCAAATAAGCACCCCTATAAAGACATATCTGGACGTCTTTAGAGAAGCATTACATTGAAACTAAGACTAGTTAACTTTCATGTTTCATAACCAGAAAATACAAATTCCCAAACAACCTTGAAGATTAAGCTGGATGGTTTGAACAACTGGGCACAATAATTTTAATTGCAGAAATAGAGGGGCAGGATTAAAGTATGAAGTCTGAATAGGAAATTCTGCACAGAATGCTTGGGAAACTTTTTGTTCATGGAGTGAATATCACATCAGGACAAAGTAAAAATGCACGAAACTTCCTTTGTTAGGGGACATTTGGGGGATAAATGAGTAGCTGCAGATTATACTATTTCATATATGGTTTTCATTTTGCTTGCCTAAGCAAATTGTAAGGAAAGTGATTGGTTTTATGGAAATGAGCAAGGAAATAAAGGGCAAGCTGATCAGTGGAAGGTTCTGCTCACTTCTCAAGTCCGTGCTGCTTTGGGATGCTGGAGGGGCAAGGGTTGTGCTGTGTTTGCCTGAGTGGTTAGGGAGCTGGGTGCAGTTCCAGGTTCTGTGTTGTAATCTCTTTGGTTTGCAGGAATTTCTCCTTTGCTTTCCACACCAAAAGGTCAACTATGAGTTTCAGTACGTGCCACTGGAGGATTTGATGAAAACAAAGGAAACACCAAGTAACAAATGCCAGTGTGATTCTTGGGTAGTTAAAAATGATGACATAATTTGTGGTTCCAAAGTCTTTGAAAAACATGTATTTATAGATTCCATATATTTGTTTGCCAGGCTCACTTAAAAGAGCAAAAGGTGATCACCAGTGATAAGACATATCATTAATTCCCATGAGTATGAGAAGATAAATATGAATCATTCCCATTCTTTAATCATAAATATGAATCATTCCAACTAGAAGGTTAGTTTAACACAATTTTAATTATTTAATTTTCATCTAACATATTTTGACCAAAAAATCTTCTAGTCTAACAAAAACCTTCCATCTGTGTAGTTTTGTCCTTTTTATAGTAGGTTAACCTGTTTTGGATGTTGGCATAGTCGAAATTTTGAGATTGATTCCTTATTTTCAGGAGGTTCTACATTTAATTCTATGATATTCTAAAGTTATCTGCTGTTACTAATTTTAAATGTAGTCTTCTGCAAGTGCCACTTTCTACTTACACTCTAAAGAAAGTAAATGAGAGCAACATTACCTACTCCTCTGTATACTGTCTGCTATAGTTCTTACCTCTCTCCTTATGTAGGTTCTCTTTGCTCTCTCAGCTTTTTTTCCATTTATTTTTTTCCTCTGTTTCTTCACTTATGGTGTTCCTGGCCTCAATACCATATCTTAATTGAGGTGTACTGTGAGGTACTGTTTTTACTGTTGCTTTTTCTCGTTCTTTCTTTGTCTTGGCATGTTATTTTGATTTTTCTGATCATGAGTGTACACAGCATTCACTTTCTGCACTGTCTGGCTGCAGTGAGACCCGTTTTCCCTTTTAAGAGATTTTGTTTGTGTGGACAGGAATGATGCTTATGCATGGGTCTGTTTCTTGGTTTTTCAACTCTGAATGTAGCCTTTTGGTTTGGATTGCACAGTGAGCAGTGCTCGTAGTTCTTTCTCCAGAGTGGGTCTGCTATTCAAACTGCTGCTGGAAGCCAGCATTAGATCTGATCCATGCCATCAGGTAAGGGATGCAATAGGCAATTTGGGTACTGCAAATGGCAGAGTGGCTGCAGGTGTTCATCCCCCCCATGGCAGTGGGAATGTGCTCTGCTTTGTTCTGCATTTGGGACCACTCTGAAACAGCTGTGTAATTTGTGTAATCTCTGTGTGTATCTATGCACAGCCTCTGCACGTGTGAGCACACATTCACTGCATTTATGGAGAGAGAGAGAGATACAGTTGACTATAAATTTCCCTGTTCAATAAGAAAACTGATTTATCCAATTTCTCTATTTTAATGGAGTTGGATAAATTCTCATCTGCCCTATGTCTGTTCTGTGGCCTCTAGGAGATTTCAAAGTAACTCCTGTGTCGCTGTGTTTGTCTTTACAGCATGTCTGTCATACTTCAGTTCAACCAATCCCTCTAAGATGAAGGCATGATTTTAGTATTATCAATGCCTCATTTCATCTAGTTAATGATCTTTTCAAGTATTTCATCTTCTTTGTGATTTACCTTCCATGTCAGATAAAGATCTTATTTAAGCTAAGTATATGAAATAAGAGAAATCTTTATTCTATTTGAATACAGTCAGGATAAATGAATCCAGTAGAGAATCTGATGTTAAACAGGTGCAGCATCGCACATGTAAAATCTGGGTAAGTTCTCTGAACACTTAGCTCTTGACAGATGTGTTCTTTTTCTCCATATGTTGTTACAAAATAAGGATTTGCTCTTAAAGTATTGACACAAACACAAACCAGTCTTAGCAAACACAAAACTGTACTCCTTACACAGTATCAGCTATGGCTATTAATTAACTTTATATAAACATGTGCATTAAATAGCTGTAATGCATATATATGTATAAACAAAATCCAGTTTTGTCAGAAAATATTTTTTTTTTTACTTTCTTGTTTACTGATGCCTAGACAAAGGAATGCTGCATCTTCAAAACAACATCTGTCAAACCGATTTTCATCAGATTAAGTATATCCTCAGAGCAGCCATCACAGCTTACAAAATACTGGAAATGTAGGTTGTGCTTTGCATAAAACACCAATAGAATTTAAAGCACTTGAAAGTGTTTTACAAATGTAGCAATGATTGCCTGTGCCTGTTCTCCATTTTTGTTTCTATTTTCGGGAGGTTCTTGGGGAAGATAATGAGTGATGTTGCAACACTGCAATCCCAGTAGATATCTCAGTGCAATTACAGAGTTATGGTCCTGGCAGCTAATCTGGGTCCACAAAAGCCAATGGTTTGGGAGTCTGGCAGTGGAGATTGAATTTATTATGACAAAGTTCATTTGTGGAAAGATTTCTCTCATTAGGAATGAAATTAAAGCATGAATCAGTGGCTGATTATCCAGGTCTTTCTCTGATCCGTTGAATTCTTCATTAGTATAGATGTGTGATTATATATGCTCTGGCCTGATTCTGGTTCTATAGATGATCAAAGTTAATGAATAATATTAATTTTTTTAAGATTTTTTTTTTCTGAAACAACGTAATCTGGTAAAAATATGAGGAAAGCCATTAGCTTTGACATAGAACATAAATACCAACACACTCAATCATTTGCATTTCTGGCCAGATTTCTGTCTTTTTCCCTGCTACAGGATAATTAATGCATGGAAATGAGCTTCCTATTAGGCTGGTGTGTCTTCCACAGGAGCTAAGTATTTTGCCTGTGTAATGAGTTAAGTAGAGAGGTGAAGCCTCATTACCATGTGCACCCACAGCTGATCATGGAAACTCAGGGCAGCCAGAAACAAATGCCAGGGTTTCTGTATGATCTTTGTGGATGGAAGGTAGAGGCACTTGAGCTGGAAGTTGGGTTAACATTCCCATTAGTTCTTCCGTTTAAAAGCTGGAGATCTAGCATAAAGCAGGAAGAGTCTGGTCAAAAATCCATGGAGAGAGCAAATAAGGAGAAAAGTGAAGGAGAAAACGGTTCCAGCTGCATCTGGGAGTAGACATGTTTGATTTCCTGTTAGGTTGTTCCCTGTGTGTCAGCATTGTCCTAAAATGTGCCACATGGACCCTAGGTGAGGTGTTTTGGTACCTACCATGCAACTGTGGGAGAGCCCTAATCAGTGCCCTGTTTCCAAGGCAGTGTAGCTAAAGACAGTCACAGAACCGATTGCATACAAACAAGGCTGAGTATGTTATGTCGTGTTAGAGTTCAAGATAAATGCTTTGTATCTGAAGAATATAGTTTTTACCAGGAAAAAGGTATTGCTGACTTTCAATCTTCTTTATAAAGATATCCTAGCTTCTTCTGCAGTACTTCTGCAGTACTGCCTAAAACATAAACCTCATAGTGGATTTTAGCTTAACTGAAAATGACAATGATCTTTGCAGGATCTTCAGCCTAGTTCCTGAGATATCAGAACATACAACTAAGTTAAAATGAGTACGGAAATCTGCCAAAAATCCTAACTCTATCCAGCCCTATCATGTACTTGGGAAACCTAACACTTGCAAGTTTGGGTCCTTTGAGTATTAATAGCATGACATTTCAACAGGAGACCAGGGTTTCTGTGAAGATTTTTGCAATTTGCAGTGGTAAAAGCTGTGTTTGAAATGACCATTGTGCCAGAGACTCCTTCTGGTTGTCATTTTTGGCCAAAACTATGGAGCATTGCACTTGGTTTTAAAGCAAGAAGTATGAACCACACAGCACGTAAAACAGTGTGGTAGACGGTGAACAGGTCATGGAGCATTCAGCAAATAGAGGCTCTGTTGGGGAAATGTTGATTTGAATTTCATGCATCACCCAAGCATAATGAGCGTTGAAAGGTCATGTTAAGAATATTTAAAAAACTCCATCTGATTTGACTTTTTCACTGTCCACTATTGTTAATAACACAATGTCAAGCAAAAAAACAGTTTCTCTGTGTGACTAAAGTCAGATTCCATGTACCGTTGAAGAACTTGCCATACTTTTTTTCCCATTGACTGTTCATTTCCTTTATAATTTCATGGTGTTAGTTTGTGAATTGTACCTTGAGCCACTACAGTACATCTGTGTTTTCTCAGTCAGAGTTATTTCTTTGAGTTTGTTACTAGCATCCAGTAAGTCTCATGCAGACTGTAACATAGTAATTGGCTCAGTACAATTAGGATAAAATGGAAGTGTTTTACTATTGATCTTTGCTTGTTATTGGTTTGTACTGACAGAAAATTAGATTGAAAAAATCTAATACAGCTATCAAAATATTATTTTTCATTGCAGGAAATATCACTGATACTCTTTAATGGAAATATTTTAGAGCAGAACTCCCTTCCTTTCTCCTTTTTTTCTAATCTTTCTGACTTTTTAAAAATTTCTAGGAGGGATGCTGAGCCTTGTTAAATAACCAGGCTGTTCAGAGACTGTGTAGCAATACTATGACTTCAGCAGGGTTCAGGCAATATTTATGAGTTCATTATATCAAGTCTAACACTGTGCTGCTTGTTATCTTAACTTTGCACATCATGTTAATAAATTTTTACAAGCTGTGTAGTTGTAAACTGCATCATAATAATCACTATCATTCCTCTAATAAGTAATTTGATTTGTGTTTGCTTTGTGTTGTTCCAACCTCATGAGCTGTAACATCACAGGGTAGAACCCTTCTCATGGTCCAGATTAGTGAGCCACCTGCTCTGAGTCCTCAGTTACAGATGTTCTCAGAGGGAGGGATACCTTCACCTCCCCATTCTGCTTTTCCCTTTGCAGTGCCTCAGGTTACATGGTTTTCTTACGGGAGAACTACCTCTACTGTGGAGATTTCCTGGAGCTCCAGAACCATTCTGCAGACTCCATGCCAATGTATGGTTTTACTTGCCACAGAGGCCACTGGGGTTGCTGAGTGTTTGCAATTCAGACTGTCAGTGCCAGCAGGCAAGCAGTTGGATGTGGCTGTATTGTGGCCTCTGGGAAGAGGTGGTCAGTTCAGGGGATCAGTGACCCAGGGAAATGGATGGCTTGTGCTGACCAAGCTTCAGAGGCCTCCAGCTGTGGAGAGTCTCTTCCTATTGGCATGGGTGGAGGGTCTGCAAATGAAAAACCAGGGCACACTTTGCTTTATGGTTTTTAATACTTGTTTTATTACAGACACGATTCTTTTTCTTGTTGTAGAGTAGATAACTATCTGCTTGAAAATCTATGATTTAAAGTACTGATTGTTGCTCTTTCTGAGACTCAGAATCCTAATTCATTTGATTGACAGATGTAAACTTGAAATTTACTTTATTCTCTAACACAGCAGTGACTTTACTCCAGCTACCATTTTCATTGTGCAATACAAATACACTAAGCCTAAAGTACTGCTGGCAGCTTGTGTATAAAATTTGAGGATTAAGAAACCAATGCAAACAAAGACTTTCAGTTTTAAGTAAGAAGCAGTATTGTTGGACCAGCCTCTTACTGCTGTCACAATCAATAGCAGCCAAAATCTACTGGTCTGGTTTTGGTTGCAGTAAGTGCTACTAAGGCAATAGTCATTTGAAGAAGAAATTTGTCTTGTCTATTTGAAACATTAGTCAGTTGCCAAAAATGCCACCTTTTTTTTCTTTGTATGTGTGATACCCTTTTCATTTTTACCTTCTAAATAACTGGTACAAATAATCCCTCTTTTTTTTTTTTTCAGCCCTCCTAAGCCAGCGGTGTTCATCTCCGGTGTCATTGCTAGGGTAAGATTGTCAGTAAATTTCTCCCAGTCATAGCAAAATTACTGTAGGCTTTTCAGAATTATCGCCAATCAGAGCAAAATTAATCTTTTTCATACCCCTTTCTCATTTATGAGAAGAGGCTTTATGTTTTCTATATTCATGTAAGGCCCTTTGAGCATTCTTTCTGGGTTTGTGTGAAATTGAAATTATTCATTGAAATTATTTCCACCATTTTTCTTTGAATTTTAGCACTTTAGGTTTATTGGATCATCTTTTTATATCTAAGCTAGATATTACTGCATTCATTTCCTTTGGAAGCGGCTGCATATTAAAGTGCTGCTATAGCTTCGTCTGTGATGAGGAGCAGCACTCCTGCCTGTAAGGTTGCATGCTTGAAGATACTGTGTTTCAGCTGCCATGTGTGCCTTGAGGCACTTGGGATTCAAGGTGTTTTCCCCTGGATTTTAAGAGCAGGCAGGACCTGTAAATCCATAAGCTGAATCCTTAGTATTAACTAGCCATTAATCTTATTATCAGAAATTTTTGCCTTATGCATTGTGACAGGGTTTTTATCATGGTTTTATATGATGGTTACCTTAGATCACTGGGATTTGTAATGGGGTTTACTGTAAGATGCTGTGGTTGTGTCAGATCCCATAGATGGAAAGAGTGAGCTGATGCCATTTTCCTTAGCCCATAAGGAATGGGCAATTGGCAAGCATCAGGGGAGAGAAGGTAGAAAATGTCAAGTCTGAGGAGAGGAGATCTTTCCAAATTGGAAGCAAGTTGGAGCAGAGCAAAAAATGCAAAATCTAAAAAGTTAACATAGTGATTTTTAAAAAAACCCAAAACAAAACTGTGTAAGATTGTTGCCCTGTGAGCCAATGGAATGCTGGGAGTTTCTGGCTTATGATAACGTTTGTCCCACTTTCTAAAGAGGGAAGTTGTGGTGCTATTGTCCCCTTGTCACTGAGCACTGATAGTATTTGTTCCCTGTTGCTTTTTGAAAGCTTCGTGGGACTGACCTTAGAAATGGCAGTGCTAAATAGGTGACATGAGGGTTACACCTGAACTGAGACTGCCCAACAGCAGCATCTGAGTGCTAACATGGTAGACCTGGTTAAAATATCATGTTAAACTTAAAAGCCAGCCACCCTTAAGATTTGAGTCATAAGTAGTTTTAGATCCTAGTTTCTTCCTAAAGAACTGGCATTGTTCCTAAAGAGCTGGAAAAGAGAAGGCTTTGGGGTAACCTAACTGCAGCCCTGCAGTGCCTGAAGGGGCCTACAAGAAAGATGGAGAGAGTCTAATTACAAAAGTGTGTAATGACAGGACAAGGGGGAGTGGATTCAAACCAAAAGAGAGTAGGTTTAGATCGGATGTTAAGAAAAATTCTTTACTGTGGGGGTGCTGAGGCACTAGAGTAGGTTGCCCAGAGAAGTTGTGGATGCCCCATCCCTGGAATTGTTCACAGCCAGGTTGGATGGGGTCCTGAGCAACATGGTCTGGTGGAAGACATCCCTCCCTATGGCATTGCAGTTGCAACTGGATGATCTTTAAGGTCCCTTCCAACCCAGGCCATTCTAGGAATCATTCTGATTCCTACAGTAGGCTTTTACTGCAGGTAGCTCTTCACGCTGCCTTAATTTGTTTTTAAAATAGTCTCTTTCTAGTGGCTTTTTCAAAATCAAGCATACCTGAAGATTGGGATATTTGGGGCTTTTTTCCCTAGGGTCTCTTTAAGATACAATATTATTGGGTAGTGTGTGTAACTAGAACTGTGTAACTGTAGAAGAGCTGAAGCTTGTGTAAGAAAAGTTTTGAAGTTGGCTAAAGAAATAGAAAGATAGAATGTGTACCAGGGGACTCCAGAGTAACATGCAACACTGTTTTCCATCTGATTTCAACATTTTGTAGAACTTAGATCAATTTGAACTGGAAAATACACTTTTAAGATTCCTTAAACATTTTCTGCTGTGTTGTTCAAACAGGGTGATAAGGACTTCCCTCCAGCTGCAGCTCAGGTGGCTCATCAGAAACCACATCCTTCTGTGGAAAAGCTTCCTCACCCACAACACGTCAAACAGCAGATCCACCAGCCTCGCAAATGAGCTCCCCGTCAGGATCTCTGCCGAACTGCTGTCAGTGAATAAGTTTGCAAGAGAAGACAAAAACCCTATAGGATTCACACTGTCAAATCAGTAAAATTGACCTCTAAAATAATATGTTTCTTTTACTTTAATTCTTAAGGGTTAATAAGAATGAAGACATTGTTCAGTTGTTATCCCAGATGGAAAATTCTGCATTTGCTGATCAGGGGTGCTTTTTTATAAGATTTTCTTATTGCCAAGATGAAAACTTGAGTATGAATAATATGATTAACGAGCTTAAAATTTGTACTTTTAGTTGTGGATTCACAATAGCAGATAATTAATGCAGTTTTTGTGCTAAGCCAGTAAGGAAGAACAGTAAGCTGTTTTGTACTGGTACTTTAACTGTCTGGAGGGAGTTTGTTGTGTGTGTTGACAGAAATTGGTGGATGTCTTGATTCCATAGAACCCTTGCAGCGTTCAGGAGCCTACAGTATTACACCCCAGTGCCCTCTGGATTTAACCAGGGAGATGATAAAAGGGCTCCCAATACATTCTCAAGTGGGCAGAGATCCAGCTGAATCTTCTTTACACCCCTTTGCACTCACACAGTCTTGCTGAGATTTTTCCCTCAGGTGGTCTGTGGGTATGAAGAGAAGAGAGAACTCAGAACTACAAGAACACTGCTGCTGTAGACAGCTCAATTGTGATCTCATAGGTCTCACTGGGGGCTGTATTTTTGAGGTGATGATTTCCAATTCCAATAACAAGCTGAAGGAGTTCACGACCCTCCATACTGAACTTAAAATAGGTTGGTGAAAAATCTGTTCACATTTTTTAATTTAGAATTTGAGATCGCTATTTGAAATTAAGAGATACCATTAGTAAATATGTTTATGACCAACCTCTGTTGCATGTCGTATTTTTTCAGTCTTCTCATTCTGAAGGACAGTAGTGATATGAGGGAGTAAAAAAGAAAGGTATTTTTCAAATAGGGCAATTGTTTTCATTTTAACCACATAATTAAATTGTTTGATTGGTCAGTTCAAAATCACTTAGCTCGATTTTTCCTTTTGTAACTCATCTCTGTAAAAACCAGGAAAAAAATTTTATACATTTTACTTTCATTTTTAAAGTGTCTTTCTGTTTTTCACTGACTATAAATATAATACAGCATTTAGTACCCTCCAGGTATAAAAAGTCTCTAATGATGTCAAAAAGTGGGAGCCAATGCTGCAACCATTCACCTGGCAAATCAGTGAAATTTTAGGGTCACTTGGGGCTTTACCAGTTCATTTATGTTTAAAAAACAGTGAGGAAAGTTTAAAAACTATTATTTTTTTTAAATTCTGCACGTTGCATAATTATCTCCTGAGTAGCTGATTTAAAACAACAGTAACAAAATAATGGGAAGTATGGCCCATTTCACAAGTGTAATAACTCACTTCATGTGGGTGCAAGGGACCTGACATTTCCATCTCTTTGTAGGCTTGAAATGGAAATGGTGTTTTGCAAATTATATGTATGGATACATTTATTCTAAACCCAAAGAAGGATGCAAAATCTATATATGCAGTCCTTATTTTCAATTTTATTAGATAACTATATTTGCCTGAAGGAACAAGTGTTTGTAAGAATTATTCTGTATTAGAATATGCATAACTGTTCAAATCTGCTTTCTGTTTCTGATGGTGCAGCAGAGGCTTTGTTTGTAGCTGCTTATGAGTGTACAAGTGATTCACACCTGAGCAACTCATTCATAAGGGTAGCACTGTTGAGCCTTTTGGAATGTCTGCAGGAGATGATTTGCTGGCAGGAATGTTTGGTGACTCGGGGCAGTCATTGTGTGCTGTGTCAGCAATGGATCATCACAGTCACTGCTGGCACCTGCTGGCCTGAGGGGGAGCTGGGTGGGACTCAGCCCTGCCTCGTGCTGTGCCTACATCTGAAGTAGTGTCTAGACCCTGGTGTGGTCAGTGGTGGTGCAGTCAGGACAGTCAGTAGAGTTTATGGCGTTGTTGACCAAAGAGACGTGTCTTTCAGGATGAGCTGGATCACTCTTGGCTCCATTGACTGCAGTGGAAAACTAAACCTGTGTGGAGGCACACAGTTAGGTGGGGCTGGGTACCTCTGCTCCATGTCTTGGGGTAGCTGGTAGAAATGCTTTTGAAAGCCACACCACATCTCCATTCCAACAGTAAAAGTTAGGAGTGTTAATGCTTTTGAATTTCAAACTACTGCTCCTGGTTGTTAATGCAATATATACAGCATATATAGACAATACCTGATTTTTGTCTTTGATTACTTTGATAGATATGTAAGTTTGTACAATGGAGTATGGCTCTTAAGATAGCTTTAGTGGCTTTTAGAGTGCAGGAATTCACATATGATTAGACAATGTCTCTGTATGAAAGCATATTATATATCGTTGGGAGGTATCCATGTTTATTCATAGGTGTCCTTACCAAAGCATTACCTTGTCCAAAATAATCATAACTGGTGAACTGGATTTCTTACTGATGGTTATTGATACTTCTAAAATATGTTAAATAACATATAAGCACAGGAGATGTTTAGATGTTACCTTGAAATGACTGCAAAAGAAATTTTCTGTAATTGTCAATGTGGCAATAATGCAACAATAAAGCGTGAAGTTGTATATTGGGCTCTTTTTTCTGTAAGTGCAATGTAAATCTGCAGGGTACAGCTTTGTGGGATTTATGGGATTTTATTACAGACTGCTGCATGACTAATCAAAATTTTATAGATAGTGAAATTTGTTATGAAGTTTTATGACACAGTAGATGAGCTATTTTGAATAGTCAGTCTCATGTAAAATAAAAAGTAGATGCTTCCAGCTAGAATGGGAGTTGCTGTTTTCCACTATGAAATTGGAGATGCTCGCTCAGCCCCTGTGAAGCTGTAGAATCTAACGCTGGTAATAAACCAGGATGGTAAAGGAAATTAAATGTAACATTCTCCATTGCTTTTCAAGTTCTAGTCTTTCAGAAAAAGCAAGTATTGTAATCAGAACAGGTGGCAAGCTTTTCATAAAGCTGCAGTTAATATTACATAATGCTTGCCATAACATACGTGATTTGCTGAACAATATGGAGAATTTGCCGCAGTGTTTATAGGAGCTTTCTGATACTTTGGGCATCCCAAAGTGTTCAGTGTGTGTAGTGAGTATATAACGAAGCAAATCTATGTGATACAGTGCGGAGATGAGAGCTACTGCCCTGGGACATTTGTAATGTTGCATCCTTAGAGTCTGTGCTCCCATAATCATGGAGTTGTTTAGGTTGGAAAAGACCCTTAAAGTCATCAAGCATTAACCCAGGACTGCCAAGTCCATCACTAAACCATGTTCCTAAGAGCCACATCATACATCTTTTAAATACCCCAGGGGTGGTGACTCAATCACTTCCCTGGGCAGCCTCCTCTAGAGCTTGACTACCATTTTGGTGAAGAAATTTTTCCTCATACGCAATCCAAACCTCCCCTGGCACAACGTGAGGTCATTTCCCCTTATGCTGTCACTTGTTACTTACAAGAAGAGACCAACCCCCACCTTGCTACAGCCTCCTTACAGGTAGTTGTAAAGAGCAATAGGGTCTTCCCGACCCTCTTTTTCATGCTACATTATTCAAAAGATATCTTCTTTTATTAAAATTCTGGGAAAATTCATGTGCATGATGTCTGGCATGCTTTTGATTGAGTTGTCCATTGTGACTCCAAATTCCATGGCCTTGTTGTCAGCAGTATTGCAAATGTTATTAGTAATTAGAAATTATTTACTTCTAATGTCAACAGTATGATCTACCTTTTTGTCACCAGATGCTTTGAAACACAAGTCTTGTACATTTTCCACAGTAGTGTGATCATTACATGCTTCTGGCTATTTAATGAAAATACTCACAGCATACAAAGGAGGGGGGAATGAATGGACATATGTTTTTATCCCTTTGGAATAACTTCATTCTGAATACTCACCATCTTCATGGAGTAGGGAGGTATAGGTTTTATAAGCCACTTCTTGTGTCCCCTTCAAATTTGGGTATATTAAGTTTAAAATGAGATTTAAGTCTAGGCTTATGCCTTAAGCTGTGGGATTAATACACGTAATTACATTTTAGAAAATGTGGGCATGTCAGTATGGGTAAAGTTACAGCAGGAGGTATGTTGCTGGTCAGAGGCTGCAATGGTGTAACGAATTAAGAAGACAAATCTCTATTTTAATTTAAATTCTTTACACATAAACCTCTCACAAGAAAAGATATTTAAATATAACTGGTTACAGCTAACATTATCTGCTCGGTAAGGATGCAGAGGGATGCAGATCATAGTGACTGGCTGACTCCTTGAGAAGAAATTGAGTCAAGTCTGCGGCCATAAATCATTGGATTTCTTCAGCATGTGGGTAAAGTAAATCTGCATTGTAGCTGTAACCTTTGGTAACTGCTGTGCATGGTTGTATTATATAAAATTAGTAAAGGTAATTTCTTGGGAAGGTGGAAGTTTGTATTTTGCTTGTCGCTGTGTTCTTGAGTCTTCCTCAGGATCATGCATTTATTGATTTTCCTCATCCCCCATCAGAGAAAAGAATGCGTCTCAAGTGTACTATTTTTTGAATCTTTTCGTAAAATGGAAGCACTAGCATTTAGATATAAGGCCTGAGAGGAGAGGTTTTGACAAAGCACTCCATGAACAGAGAAGTAATTTCTGTTGCAATGACTGTTTCCCTTCCCTTCAGAATGCTGATCAGACGTGAGGAAAAGAATATGATACCTCTTTCTGAGAATGTAATTTATTACTATTTGGAGCTGACAGGCATGCATTGTTGCTGATGACTTTTTACAAAACACAGAATACTATCAATGACAAAACTGAAATGCAGGATATTAAAGCCATGACAAGCATAGATCTTGCAAATGACCTTGAAAAAGCCCTGTAACGTAATCTGTGCTGTCCAGCTTACTTTGGAGGTATTTTTAGAAAACCTGAGTGTCTGGTCACTCGTAGCTTTAAAGAAAGAAAAGCATTAGTAGCCCACAATGATTTTAAGGATTATAAAAATTAGTTTGCTGTTTAAGACCCTTGAGCTTGCATCAACGTCAGTAAGGACATGTTGTGTTACCTTCGGTGTATTCTCACATTGTCCTGACTAAAGGTGGTTCAGCAAAAGTGTTTTGTCCTCCTTTCTGACAGAGAAGCAGCAGCAGGTTATGAAGGTGTGTAAAATGAGTTCTTAAAAGCCATGTGTGGTAGCTGTCTGAAGTGTCAATGGATATCTGATACCACATTAAGATGGATAGCGACATCACTTCGTTACACATGGAGGAGCAAGTGAACTGGAGAGCACAGCAATGAGATCACCATTTCCAGATCACAGAATATTCTGAGTTGGAAGTGACTCACAAGGGTCATCAAGTCTAACTCTTTAGTGAATGGCCCCTATGGGGGTTGCACTCACAACCCTGGAGTGATTAGTACCATGCTTTGGCCAACTGAGTTAGTCTCGGGGTCACAATAGAACCAACTTGGCTTGCTTCTTAAACCAGAAGCAGCTTTTGAAATACAGAACAGTGGATTTAGTTAAAATGAAAAGCAAAAGTTAGCCACTAATTTCTGCATGCTGATAGTGGCTGAAATGACAAATACCATGTTTCAGATGTGACTGAAACCACATGTTCAATGCCTTTCTGAGTAAGATTGTACCAATGTGCCATTGTTTGGGTCTGAAGCAAGAGAGCTATCACCTTTTTCCCAGTTTTGTGCTTCCATGTGAACCTAATGTATTTAACTGAAAACCTAGCTTGGTATTTAAAAAAACAAAAAACCCAACCCAAACCAAACCAAACAAAAAAAAAAAAAGAAAGGTCCTCTGGCTTGTCTCTTGAACACCAGCACACTAGGGCACATGCCAGTGGAAGGTTGCACACTTAATTTTACTTTCTGGTGTATTTAAATTGGCAGTGAACAGGAGCTGTGATTGGAGAAGTAAAGCCTTAAATATTAAAAGTTGAATAGTAAAAGGATCAGCACAGAAGAGGATTCAGTTGTGCTCTGTAAAACTTGCTAGAAGATAAAAGTAACAGAGCTGTCATATTGTTTTAGAATTGTATGCTGGCCATTTCTTATGCTGCTTAGTGACCTCAATTTTCACTGCCTAATTACATACTGAGAGGATAATTCTTTGATTTGTAAATCCACATGTCCTTGAATCTTTTTGGCATGGAAGAGGCCTTTGGATGAGGGAAATCTGCAAATACAAATACCTTTTAATAAATTCTGATTCTTCTAACCTACAAGGTTAAGCATAAAGATATATATTATCTCTCTTCACTGCAAAAGGCGGCATGTATGTGCATGTAAGATGTAGAACTAAGATATATTCTAGTTGAACTGAGACCTAATTGATATTCATGTGTCTGTGTGTGTCTGTGTGTGTCTGTGTGTGTGTGTGTTCCTACAATGAGAGAACAGTTGATTTTAAAAACTAGGATGTAAGATTTTATTCATCCCAAAGATGTTAAGCAACAGGAGATAAGATTCTTTGGAACATGCTGTTTGGGTGAACACCTTCAACATCCTTTTTGCAGGTAGCTTTTCACTATGTTACATCTGAGTTGCTAATAAAAAAGACCTACACCAGAAGGTAATTCCTTACCTAATTCCTTCCCTCTGGACAAGAGATAATGAATAGCAAATGCAAGAACGCTCCTTTTAGGGCCTGATTTATTACCCAGAACATAATAAACATTAGCCTGCTGCTGATGTGACAGTTGTGGCAGCTGGAGGGGTTTGGAATGAAAGGCTGAAGCCTTAAATAAGCCTGTCAACTGAGCTTGTTACCAGGATCTTGGTTCAACACTCTGACTTTGCTTTTTGTGGCCCCAAAGAGCTCCTACAACATCCACACAGAAAACTTCACAGTGTGAGAGCTGTGCATTGCATGCCAATGGCTGCTTCACCACAGCCAGTTGCGGCTAAGGTAAATACTTATAGATAAGTACAGAGCTTGATCCCACTATTCATCATGACCCATAATGTTCCTCTCCCCTAGATTCATAGGTTTAGTTTGTTTACACACCTGGTTTTGTTCCTGGCTGTCATGGTGTGATGTGTATGTCACTCTCTGATGACTGGTCCTTCACAGCAGGAATGACTTTGTTTAGGGGTGCAGGATAAAAGACAGAATCTTAAATGGCAGAATCTATACACTAAAAAGTATGGACAATGTTACCAATGTCATCTAAGCAGATCTCTCCTTGGAGATTTAGGATTCCTACAAGTGTAGGTTCCTTCAGAGTAGGTTATTTTCCGATCTCATGCAGGCCACCAATCTTTTAGAGGATTTCTACTTTGTGTTTATAGTCCTGTTTACTTCAGTGATACTCTCCAAGGAATTAAGGTAAATTCAGATTTATTTTGCAGGACTAGAGAGTCAAACTAGATATTTCACATGAGGTAGAGACCTCCAAATGTCTCCCTTTTCAAACACTGTAAGGTCTATGAACCTGAAAAGTAGTGGAGAAGACTTGTGGAATGATCCTTTCCTTTATGTGAGTTGTGTTTGTGGAGTTCTGCAGAGGAATGCCAGTGTTATAGGGCTGTGTCCCATCTTCAGTTCTGCAGCTTGGTCACTGCTAAGCCACTTTTTCAACATTGATTCCTGGGCTTTTCCATGACTCACAAATGTGTTATAAAGCTCTGGCTTCAGGGCATGAAATGAAATTTGTCATGCAAAATATGACCCAGACTGTCGTTGTGTAGGCACCATGATTTCAAAAACAGGGGACTGGAATTCGACAGAGCTCCATGGAAGAGGGAGCACCTGTCTGTGCAGTGCTCCTTGCTGGAACAGCAAGTTTAGAAGAAGAGATTATATGAGTGAAAATGTGAATTATTTTGAAAACAGTTGAAAAAAATTGCTTCAGAGTAAATTAGCTAACGAGCTAGAAAGGGGTGGGGGAATCACTATTGTAACACACAGATGTACATCTTGTATACATGTCATATAAGTCAGTGTACTTGATTTTAATAACTGGGGAAAAAGGTCTTAATTTTTCTTTTACTGGTAAAGAAGTGTACAGTCTGTTTCAGCAGAAACAAGCATAAGCCCAACCACAGCCTTTTTTGGGGAATGATATAAACATTATATATAAACATGTATTAAAAAAATTATGTACTTTGTTTATTTACAAAAGCAGTCCAGGGTTACTGCTCTGCAGTTTCTCTTTTACTTATGTGTTGCTTTGCCTATAATCAAGCAAGAATGCAAAACAATTGGCAAGATGTCTGCTGAGCCTGCAGGTGCAATTGAAATGCTTTTAATAGTCAGAATCAAGCAGGAACTTCACCCTTGATTTATTGTCCTTTATGTTCTGAAAATACAAATATTTCCGTGGCTGAGATTATAGAGTGGAAAGATTAAAGCACAGCATTTCAGGAAGAAGAGCTGTACCAATTACCCTGAGAAGCAATTCTAAATAGCATTAGTGACCCAGTACTGCTACTCTGAAAGGTGGCTGAATAAAGATGGCACCTTCATGTTCATTCTGAGCACTGCAGTTTGATGGCTTAGCATTTGTACTCAGAGTAAAATGCTGGAGCCAATGTAAATGGAGAACATTACTTTGATAGCATTATAGTTCTAATAGGTAATATAAGCTACAAGGAATGAATATGAGCCCTGTATATTTTTTCAGCCATGTTTGCTGGCATTAATAACAATAGAGCTGAAGACTTTTTGCCTTTCATCAGCTGTACAGCAGAAGCTCTTCAAGTGTAAAAGGAGAGGTGAACTTGTTTTTATTCTGCAAACTTGACAGAAATGCCTCTTAAAGACAAATCTTCAATCCCTGTGCCCCTGGAGTCACCAAGAGGCAGCGGTGTCATCTGCTGGCATCTCACTTCCCAGTGCTGCCTCTCTCAAGGACAGGCTGTCATGACACTTCATGGCTCCTGCCTGTGCCTTGCAAAGCTACAGATTTAATTTGGTGCAGCAACTGGTACTGTTTTGTTGTGGGCTAGACTGCCTAGAGGGGGGAACTCATCCAGGTGTGGAGAGGTGACCAAAAGCAGTGGCTGGGAGAGCATCCAGGGGAGAGACCTCAAGATGAACTTGCATCTTTTCACTCCCTAAAACTGCTACTGGATGCCAAGCATCAGGTAGGCATTTTCTGTAGATTCTGAGAGATGGTTTAGCAGATGGAGAGGATTTGGGGAAGATATTAATGAAAAACAATGGTGTGATGCTACAGCAGCTGGGCTGTTCTAACCTTGATAGTTTGAGGGGGAAATGCTACAGATTTCCTAGAAATGTACCTTGGAAATGTTGATGCCTTAGAGCATCAACAAAGCCTAGAAGGTGTTATAAAGTATCAGAAAGTGTTTTTAAGTGTCCTGCCTGGTGTTGTTCTGTCCCACTCAGTTCTCTGGGTGAATCAGTGCACAACCTTTGGTCTTAGCCAGAGACCAGCATGGAAGACCAGAATATGATCTCTGTATCTTTCCTTGGTGAAGATCTCTGAGGTTTATACCCAAGTGTTATTGAGGCAGAAGTTTGGAGTGCCACTGCCAGGGCCACTTCTCAGGACCCTGCCTTGCATGGTCCTTGGGGGTCAGGCACCTCAGAGAGTCACAGCAGGCAAGGCATTTGTGTGACCTGCAGCACCCAGCCACCGGGAGAGGCTGTGAGGGCTTCTTGTGCTGGTGAGCAGCTCATGGGAGAGGGGGCAAAAAGAATGTTTTGTTCTGGACCACGGGATATGTTTGGAGCTTGCAGCAGACATAAAACATATGGGGTTACCACACCACATGTGACTGCATCTGCTGGTGAGGCTTAAGAAAAGCACACCCTGAGTCCCTCAATAAGCAGTGTTTACTGCAGTGCCTAGAGCGTCATGTTTATAATACAGACTCAGATTTTAAGGGATTTGGATTTCTAGTCCATTTCAGTGAAAGCTTTTGTTATCTTTCATGGAAATTGATTGCTTACCAGTAAAATCCGTGTGGTTTATTGTTACAATTTAATAGGGTTTGCCTGTGAAAACAGATGTGAAAAAGCCTTAAATAGCTACATGCCCTGCCACCATCCCAGCATTCACTGCCTGACTCAGTAGATATTTTCTCAAAGGAAAGATATGGAAAAAATTGAAATTAGCAGAAATACTTTGCAAGGGATACTAGGAAAGGTGTGAATGGCTCCCAAAGTATTTCACAGCTGTAGACCTCTCTGCAGGTGTCAACTTTGCTGCAGAGGTCTGCGTGTAGCGTGGTACTCAAGAAGTCCCACTTCCACTCCTTCTCACCACTAATGTTTTCTTGACCCTACCCTTGAAAATGTGAGCTGTGTAGTCCCAGTTTCTTCTCTGGCATGAGAGAGAGACATGCAGGTCATAAGGATTTCTTCACTCTTCCATGGGTTTTGGAGTCCAAAGGCAATTTTGGGTGAGTGCAAACCCACACTTCTATAAGAAGATTCATGTCCATACATTAATGTGATTTTTAAGCAACTGGGTGGGGGATGATCACTGTTAAATTAGATCTTGGCTTTGTTTGACTTATACTCCTGCTGGGTTGCTGCTGTTGCCTTTCCCTCCTCTTTTTCCCTGCCCTGGGTTCATTTAAATTCCTTCTAAGTGTCATTCTCAGATGTGTCTTCTCAGCTGGCTTTCAGAAGAACCCAGCTAATGGGAAAGAGCAACACAGGGATTTAATGGCATTTAAACTGCCCAGACCTTATTTCTGCTTTCATAACTTCACAAATCTCTTAAACAGCCCACTGGAATCTTCAAAAGCTGGAACTCTTCAGAAAAGTAGGGCATGATGGTGGTATATGATGCAAAACTTTCTTAGTCTTGCATTTCTAGGCTAAGCTTTCCATGTACTTTTTGCTATACAGCAAATACTCAATTACCTAAGTAAGGAAAGCACTTGGTGGGAAAAACAGGCCAAAGACACCATAAGCTCCCTATCACTCAGAGGGAAGTTTGCTTTTCTAATGCAGGTTGAAGGAGGATCTCTTTAATGTTCTATGTGTGTACTGTAGGGAATGCATGAGCACTCTTACCCTTCTTTGTCCTCAGAAGCTGTGTGGGCTCAGCCACTCTGCAGCCATGAGCAGCAGATGCTCTGTGTCCTGGATGTGTCCAGCCTCACCAGCACCTGACATCTGAAGACTGCCACTGGGATTGCCACAGGCTCCACTGTGGCCCATATTGTCCCAGGGGCTGCCTGTGCCATCTCTCAAGAACTTTGTGTGGTTTTCCAAGGCCGATAGATGACATGTTCTCTGTTGCTTGACTGACATAGTTTCCATTATGTGGTTTTGTTTCTATGGATTTTCCCATCCATCGTTTTCCCTCATTACCTGATAACCAAGAGCTGACCTTATGAATTAACTTGGGATTTAGAAAAATACTTCTCTTCAGTTGAGGGGTAAACTGAGGCACACAGGAGATAAGCAAGTCTGACTAGAACAAGCCCTTCACTTGATCTAACATGTGCCAACACAGGAAGAGCTGCATCTTTGATACTTCTGGAAATACCCAGATAGTGAGCTTGGATTTTTTTCCTGTTTTCTTTAGCCTTATCCCTCTGTGGTTCTGGATTTCTTTCTCTCATTCAACCTCACATTCTCTTTACTTTGGTCATATCTGAACTGACTGGTGTACAACACTCAGCTCTTCACAATGGCCTCATTTTGTTGCTTTTTCAATTTAAGTAATTCTTGCCCTGAGGAAATGCCATTCAGTGACCTAAAATAAGTGGAGTGACCCATATAACATAGCTCATGTGTCCTGGGATGATGGGCTTAAGAGAGAAAGAGCCAGACCCATATTCTATCATATTTGTAGAATCTTCCTACCATATTAATAGCTTTCATGCTTTGTTTTTGATTTGACACATCCTTAAGCCAGGATTTTTTTCTGGTGACTAAAAGTAGCTACAGTTATGAATGTGATCTGCACCTGGCAATTGAAGAGCATACCTGGAAATAAAGAAGGAAGAGAGGTCTGCAGACAAGCCCCAAGTTTAGGGTCTGGGAGGTGGGCTGTTTGTGTGCAGTACAGGGTTAAATCCCACGGTTGGCTTCTGCACAAGCTGTGTTTTGTAGGAGGTGGCCTCGGGAGACCTGCAGACAGGGAATTACTATAATCCAGCCTGGATGTCACGAAAGCATGGATTAATATTTCATCTTCTGCCTCTGACTGTTGTCAAGCTCACTTTGCTCCTGAGCAGGGGCTGTGATCCTCAAAAGACAGTGTTGAATTAAAGATTAAGCCAGTGTTTTACTTGATGGAAAGAGAGCAGTTCTCTGCAGAAGATGGTGACAATGCAGCTCTTACCCAGCCCTGCATGTGGAGGTTTAGAGTTTCCCAAATCCAAATGACAGAGCAAAGCTGCAGCGTGGTGCTGGGGATGGTGTGAAGGGAAGGATCCCTGGCAATTGTGAGCCATGTTAATGAAAGTGACACTGGTAATTAGCCAAAGGTGAGCAAGAGGCACTGAGCAGCTCCAGGAGATGCCACTGACTGCTGTGTGTGAGAGCTCATCAATGACAAGCTGTAGAAAGGAAACAAGTACGTGATTGGAAAAAAAAAAGCTGCAAGGAAACCAGCATGGGTTGGCTGAGAGCCCAGGTCAGAGCCTTCCCTCAGGTCAAGGATGTGACAGGGCAGCCTCTTTGCTGGAAACAACTCACTGAAGCTGCCACAGCTCTCTGTGTGGAAACCAATTTCGAGATGAATGATTTATATTGCTTTAATCACAAACTGGTTCTGATTGGTTAAGTCAAGTCAATACTAGCCTGATTAAAACCAACCCAAGAGAGTCCATGCACATTACTTCAGCTTTTCAGTTCAAATTGCTCAATTGGGGTTTTTTGGGGGTGTTTTTACATACAGACCAAATCTTGCCATGATACCTGACTGTCTCTTCTTTGGACAGCTGACACACAACACATTTTCCTTGGCTTTCATTGAGCACAGTAGCCTAGTCAGTCATGGAAATCCTAAGATAACTGAGTGTATTTAAGGCTCATAAGTGGTCAAATTGCTGGGCAAGGGATTACCCTAGAATGTGGAGGACACAGTTTGAGCATACAACCAAAAGTAGCGCCCATCAGTCACTGTGCCGAGACGCTGCCATCACAGAGCAAAGCCTGGTTCTTGTGGCTCAGCCACTCAGTACCTGACAGTTTCTCCTAGCAAAGAGCAGGTGCAGAATCTTATGAGAGCTGGAAACCTTTCAGAAGCCTAGAAAGGCTCTTGCAGAAGAGCTGGGAAACCACAGGCAAACACTGCTCATTGTGCCCGTGAATGTAAAAAAAGGATAATGCGGTCAATCACGCAAAGAATAAAACCCACATTTTTCAAAAGCCACAGGTGAGAAACTGATCATGTAAAATACCCACAAAGCACATTTGTAACTGAACATGTTAGTGGAATTTGTGTTTGCTAAATAAATTTTTGAAAGCAAAGCAAAGAAAAATTAGTTTAATATGGCTGGTCTATTCAGTTCTATTGCTCACCAAACAAATGTTTTATTTCACTCATAGAAATACACTTCAGGAGGTGCCAACTGCAGCTTTTTGAAAAGGATACCAGGCGGTCAAAAATCACGTTTCCCTTGCACAGAAGTTGGGTAAGTGCTGCATGATGACTATTCCACTACACATGCCAGGGAAAGCAGCCAAGCTGATAATACAGCATGTCTGCTTTCAGTAAGAAAACATTTGTGTATTTTTTTGAAACACTACTTCACCTTGGTTTGGAACAGAACTTTTAGTGGGGCCATCACTTAAATTCCCCACTTACTTATCGATTTGTGTCCCATTAACACTCTCACACAATAATGCAGAACATCCCCACACTTCTGGCTTCTGCAAAAAGCTGGCTTCAGTATAGTGGCAGAAAACACAAGGAAATCTTAACTCCCTGCTGGTGCATGTGGTGTGAAAGTAAATATTTTATCACCTTTGTCAGCAGAAAGCTGTGTACAGAGACTCAGGAAGCACCTCTGGTGGTTAACGCTGCTCTGAGCTGATTTCAGTTTCTATGGCACCAAGAATAAAAATACCACTGGCACGCACACACGTGCACACACACTGAGCAGAGATGTACCAGTGGTTCCCGTGCCACTTTCCTGATCCACATCTACAGGAGCTCACTGCTCCATCAGTGCCTCGTGAGAAACCACTGAATGCACCCAGGATTGCACCCTCGAGCATGGATTTTGCACATCTGCCTCTGGAGGGTTTCTGTTTATTTTTTATCTGTTTGGGAGGAAGGGCTTGGGCAAAATAGCAAACTATTATTCATGTGAGAAGCTGCTACAGTGGGAAGGGGAAAATGAACCACCTGAACCCATTTTCCCAACCTCTTCTGTTTTCCTGAGAGAGCAGACTGGAACAGCAGCATTTGGCCCACTAATTATCCACAAACCTTTGTACGGGTTTATAGATATAAAAGCATGCTATAACCATTGTAAATTCAAATGTGCCAAGAGAAGTGGCAAATTTAAACCTGACTAGGCAAAATTAATATGCATAATAACTTTAATTATTGGATGAAGTACAATTTTCACATAATCCCCTGCCTCTTGCCATGCAAATGCTCCATAGGGTTCAGTGAAAAGGCAGCTGGTTTGCTTTCCCTTTGTAGCCTCCATATTATACCGTGAATGATCTGTTCCTCTTACAGAACAATTATTTAATACTGGCTTTTTTAGAGATGGTCATTATTAACATTTATAAGTGCTCCACATTATCACTGGGAGGTAAGAGGCTTTTTATACATATATATGTTACAAATTTGTAAATATGTATGTATATATGTTTTATATATGCATCTCATTATTACTCTATATATGAATGAAGTATATATGTGACTGTGTTACCAGTAGGTTGTTTTACAAGTATGGTTTAGTGTAATACCACATATAATTAAAATAACTTAATTACATAGATATTTTCTAGGTGGGGAACTGATTTGGAGCATCCAGTTTGCCAAGTCTGGGATATCCTTATTTAGCATATTTAGCATTATAAAGCACATCTCAGTCTCAGCATGGATTTGGCTGATATCATTTATACTCCCCAGTAGTCAGCAGCTCCACAGCCAAAGTGAAAAGGGTCCAGATTTCATGAAGTTTTTCCGTAAGTGCTATATTTAGCTGTATATAGGAATTCTCCAGACAGAAGAAAATTCCTGTTCTCCAAAACAAGTTGGCCCTTCTCATTTTCCAGGCTTCTTTTCTAATACTGTGACAGCCTGTAATGCCTTTGGAGGTATCTATGAATATTTTCTGGGTTTTTTTTCCTTGCTTGGATGATGCCCAGCACAGTGGCTGGTATTGGGTGATGGGAAAGAGGGTGCCTTCTGGGAGGAAGGGTTCTGGGGACCTCCATGCTGGAGCTCTTCCTCGCCAGAGATGAGAACCCAATACAATTTTAGAGAATGTTGAGAAGCAGTTGGACTTTCACCTTCCAATGTCACTGTTTAAATCCTTTTTAATAGAGGTACTGCAGAATTCAGTCAGCCCAGGGTGCTGGGAGCTTCCTGGGAGCATCATGGTGAGATGCTCCCAGTGCACCGAGACAAGCCATGGCTGTGACAGCAGACACAGCCCCTGCTCCAGTTACAACACTCCGGAATATTCCCACTTGGGTGCCAAACTGCAGCCTGGTGCTGAGGGAAGGTAGAAAACCTTCCTCTGCCCTAGGAATTAATGTCCCTTTTCCCTCTGAGGAACATCTTTCTGCAGCAGTACCTCTGCCTTCCCTCAGGGGCTCCAGCTGCCAGGGGGTGCTGCCAAGGGTTTGCTTGCTCTTTTTTAGGAGGTAAACTGTGCTGCTTGAGTGACCAGGAGCAACCTGAAGTGCAGCCTGTATTGCCTGGCATTTCATAGTTATGGATCTCTTGGGGAAAAAAAAATCCACAACAAAACACAGATCAAACCACTCTATGTTGAAATCCAACATAAATCAAATCCTCCTTGGCAGCAACATCTCAAGGGGGCACATGGCTAAAAGCGAGCCAGGCGTGACTCCTCCTCCTCCTTCTCCTCCACTATGGTCTGTTTGCCACAGATTTCAGGAAGCATCTTTTGTGGGAACTTTGCCTCCTGCAACCTTCAGACAGGTAAGATAAACAGCAAGTGAGGAGTGCAGCCTTTAGGTTGAGGACAGCAATGAAGAGGAGAAGACAGCTGGGGAGCAGTGAGGCAAGCAGGGGAGGAAGGCAAGGAGGACACAGACACCTGTGTCTTGCACTTCCAAATCCAGCAAGTGCAAAACTTTATACAGATACCCAAAATGGAGTCACACTGTCTGCAAGGACACAGGGAGACCACCTGCTTGCAGCAGAGCAACATGGACACAGGCCAGCAAAGCCATGGCTTCTCTCTCCAGTGAGATGACCAACCAAAACCTGATGGGGAACAAATGCAGCAGTTTTCCTTCACTCCCAGGGAAAAAATCACAAGGAGAGGAAGTTAATCCACAATAAGTCCTTCCAGGGAAACCAAACTGCTTCAGGTGGTGCTGATGAGTCCTTTGGTGAAAGTGAATGGGCTTTTAGATCCACTGGAAAGTGAAAAGCAGCATCCCCAAACCCCTGTGAAGAATGAAGGTGCCAAATAAGTTTAACAGCTTGTGCCTCTTTTAATGGAAATATCACATTTATGCACATAAACACAGTAAAGTACAAAGGATTAGAAAATAGGCCTAATTTCCAGACCCTAATTCTAACGTACCGTACGTTAATCCCTGAGAGCACCTGTCAATTGTCAGTCTCTTGCAAGTGGTACTGAAAGTGCAAATTCAAGTGCTCAGCTGCAGCACAGGTTGCTTTTCAGATACCTAGTCTGAGTGCTAAATCTTCAAAACACTGGGTTGGCAGTAAACAAAAATTAACAGTTAAACCATTCAGTCCAGTGTACCAATTTGTAATCTATCCTGATAACTTTGCCACAGACAGCCAAAAGATTGTCTTCCTGTTTTCCAAAGAAATGAGTTCAGCTTGTATTCTGGTCACTCCAAAGCCATTACAAAATTGATGCCTATGAATTGCACAGCACTGATTCACTTGCAGATTAAAATCCTCTTTATATTCCCAGGACTGGCAGGTGTATCAGCAGGTGCATATTCCTCCAGCTCTGACCTAGGAGGCTACCTAGCAATGCATTCCGGCCAGCACAGCTACTCCAGCAAGAAGTACAAAGAACAGGCTGTGTGGAAAAATCCTTGTTTCCCACACCTGTGCTAACCTCTGCCAGACCCCGCAGACAGGAGCTGGCAGTGCTGGTCTGGGCACTAGTTTTCAATCAACTGAATTTATTTCTCCTATGACATGCACAGATTCATTACAAATTCAGTGAGACTGTGGCCAGCCTTTGTGCTGTGGGAATAAAAGATGGAAAAGTTTTCCCTCTCTTTAATTGAGGTGAGAAGCTGGTGACAGCAGCAGTTTGGGTCTGCCTGGTCTCCAGCACAGCAACCCCTTCAGGAGCACACACTGCAGCACATGTCAGTCCAAATGTGTGCAAAGCCTGAGCAAAACCATACCCTGAGCAGGTGCTCCATGACTTGCTGTTTGCCTTTGACCTCTAGTTCTAAGAGTGTGGTCTTTCTTCAGCAACCAGCAGGTTTACAGCCCTTCCTGATCAGAATTTGCCAGGGCTTGGCATGCTGGTCAGGCTGACTGCTGGCACAACCTAAGGAAGCCTTAATGTGGAGCATAAGATCCTCCAGCAACCGTGGGAACTGCCGCCTGGAGATGCACTTCCATGCTAGGGAAGGTTTTCTCCCAGCACAGAGACAGAGGGGGGAGGTACTGCCCTCTCTGGGCACGCAGAGGTGGCATTCCAAAGCTTACAGTGACATCTGGCCACACCAGCGGCTGAGCTGCCTGGTACTGCATCTCTGGGTATTCACAACACACAGCTCGACTTGATGCCTGGGAAAGTTGCTTAAACCTCTGAAAGCTGCATAATATTCTTGTCCTGGCTATAATCTGGAAAGGTTCACAATAAAGTGGGTGAGCTTTTTAAACAGGAATTAAATATCAGCCTAAAAAATATCCACTGTGCTTCACCATTCTCCTTATTTCACAGTTAAAAGCAATGACAAAAAATTCCCTGAGACTAAAGAGGAGACAACAGATAATGGTTAAGGGAAGTCTAGTGGGGGAGGCAAATCTTGGGTGATGGTGGCATTCAAAAATTATCTCAGATTCTCTGTTCTTCAAAGAAATCAGTCCCTGCCCCTGGTTTATACCTGCAGATGTGCATACCTCAGCTGCAGAGATATTTCATATTAAGCCCTTTTTAGATTCAACAGAGCAAACAATAGCATTAAGAACTGCATCCATACAGACCGTATAGAGCTGTAGAATTTAATACCTATCCTTAAAATCTGTTTACTGGAATAGAAATAAAGTGCTTAGTATATCCAAAACAATTGTAGACCTGGATTTTCACTGCCAACCAACACTGTGGTATATTTTAAACTTTAATTATTACTATAAACCTCTGCAATATTGTCTACCTAAGGAAGGAGAGGGAGGAATGTCTAGTGTCAAAAGCACAACTCCTTGATTTTGTCCATTACAAAATGAACAAACACAAAATATGATCATTTCACACACAGATTTTTCAAGCTGTTTCTTAGTCATTCACCAGGAGCTGGAAAAACAGGAATCCACAAGAGGACTGCAGCACTTAGAACTTCCTGTCAACACCAGACAGGCAAACTTAGTAAGCCTTCCACCTCAAAATACCTTCCTGCTCCACCAGACATGCTGTGGCATAGCCCTTGCTGTATTTCTGCACCTTAAAGACCATGACTCAGTATTCCATCTCCACGAGCAGTGGGCATGCACAAAGGCATTCAGTCTGTTATCTCTCTCAGATAACAAGACTAGGGGCTCAAGAACCTTCTCAGCAACTGCCTTTAAAATCAGGTCCTGCTTTGAGCAGGAGACACCTGCCTCGGTTTTTGAGCCTCTGCTCTGTTCTTCTCCTGTTCCTCTGCCTTCCTCCGCTCCTCTTTCAGCTCCTTGTATCTCCATTTGGGAATCTGCAAATAGGGGTCATCCTTTGCACTGCTCCTCCTTCTTGCCTTTTCTGGCTGGAAGGTGGGTGGAGGAGCCTTGCTGACACGGACTTTGGGGATGACAAATCCCGGCCGGACGCTGCTCCGCCGAAGCAGGTGGAGCGGCAGGAGGCTTGCTTTCCTCGTGGCCACTGTGTTCACCTGAGACACTGCCATACTGATGGGCTGCAGGCTGGCTCGGCGCTCCTTCTTCTTGGGGATCACTGTGACCTTGGAGTTCTGGAAGAGCTTCTCGTAGCTGCTGACGTGATCTTTGTCTAGGGATCGGATCTCCTCCGCTCGCTGCTTCCTCAGGATTTCCTGCACAGCCAGTCTGCGTTTCCCCACACAAGGTGGGCTGCCTGGGCACACAGTCCGGCACGCCAGAGCGATGAAGGGACTTCCCAAGCTCGTTGTCACCTTCACCATGTGGTCAAGGACCCCATCCTCTTCTGGGCCGTAGAAAGACCGGAATGAGACAGCTGCCCTTACGCACTCAGAAATCTTCTGCAGACAGGTTTTTGGCTCTGCAGCCTTGGCGAGAAGTTCCTTCATTTTTGGCCATTCTGGTTTATATTGATCAGAAAACTGTTCTGGGCATGGCCTGTCCATCAGCTTTTGCATGACGAAGGCAGATTCTGATCTTCCTGTGAAACAAGCCCATTCCCATGAAGTCAGTCCACGGCTTGGGTCAGTTGCGTGAACATTTGCCCCTTGAAAAAAAGAAAAGAAATCAGCAGAAATTTATTAAACCACACACACTCCCATTGCTGTGATCAGACGTAAGTCGGGCAGATCCCTGCAAGAAAATGTCACATAAAATACACAATAACATTTGTGTCAAAATGGACATGCAATAAGGAGAGGTTGGGTTCCTGACTTTCTGAACTCCTGATTTATTTAAAGCAAGGTAAAAGACAATAAGACTGTATATATAAAATTCTCTTAAAATTACAAATAACGAAATAATGAATTTCACCTGCACTTAATCTTGACTGCTGCTTTAAAAGCCATTCATTTGAGCTCACAAGAAAAGATTTACAAATATGGGAAGAAATAATTATCTACACAAATAGCCTTCTCCATATAGAATAGTGGACTTTGTAGCAATCACTGCCACTTGGAAGGAAGATTTTAGGCTAATGATCACAAGTTCCATGAAAATATTCACTCACTGCTCACTAGGGATTAAAACAGCAAATGAAATATAATTAATTTCTAAAAAAGCATTAAAAATGGAAAAAAATAGAAAGTAAAATAGGGGAAATAGAGAAAACAACAAATGTGTAATTCATGCTCTCTTATGTCTGAAAGGACCCTGTTGAATTAGGAAATGTTGAGAGGATGGTAACAAGGTGGATCAAACACAAGGAAAGTTTCCATAAATTTGAGAGAGTGGATAATGGGTGAGTTGGACCTTCAGTCTGAGCCTAGAACAGCTGTTCTCATCTATGTGAACTAACCAGCCCCAAGGAAATGAAGTAATTGTAAGCTCTGCTATTGCCAAGGGGACCAGCCATAAGAGGCAGCTGCAATACAGGCTACACAGCAGAGGCTTAGACATTTGAAGTGGTAGGTCTTGGAATGAAATGTTTTCTAGTGGCCTATCCTCCTCCCACTCCAAATTTATGATCTGTATCGTTCCAATTCTGATATCTATCCCCATCACCATTCTTTTTTTTCCATGTATTTCTCTATCCTTTTCCACCTTTGTGTTCCTTTTGATCTCTCCATCTTCCTCTAAGACACCCTTCACACATTGGCCTTTGCCTTTGTTCATCACTCTTTTGTTTTCAAGTGGGGTTACACTCTTCTCCTCGAGGGCATTTGGATGCTTGAAGAGAAGATACAAGAGTAACAGGAGAAGCAGGCATCCTAGTCCTTTCCATGATGTCCTTTACAACTTCATTAGTACTATATCCACTTTCCTTGGCAACCAGAAAATTGCAGAGAAGTCCTCCCATGATATTAGGATGTGGCTGTGGGCATTTGTCCATGAGGGTGGCACGTGCCCAGTCCTGCTCACACAGAAGAGCTCTTTAAAGGACAGAGGAAGTTCTGTTCATAGTGCATCTGTGGAAAAATTGCTGCAGAACACAGAGCAGCAGCAACTGGTTTTGGAAGGTGAAGTTAGCGGGACACTGTTGCAAATACTCCACAGATTACAGCTGGTGAATGCTAAAGCATACAAAGGACCTGTCCAAAAACTGGCTTGATGGCACCAATTAAAAAGAATCTGTGTCAAGGACTTGACAATTGGCACCACGTCCTGTGCTTCACATCCAAGTGATCTTGGACACACCACCTGGACACACACACAAATTGATGTTTTACAGAATATGGGTATGAAGGCAAATGTACGAAATCAATACGAAAATGAGTGAATACTCTCTGGTGTCAGGCAAACAACTTCTTAAGCTGAAAATCCTTTGTTTTATATTCTGCCTTTGAACTTGGACTAATCTCGGAGGGAGCTTTGCACGCTGCAGTCTGCAGTCTGTTCAGCAGGTCTGTGGCACATTCCCTGGGACAGGCACGGGCACTTTGCCTGGCTGCCTTCAACATATCTGAGATCTGCAACATTCATTCATGATTTACTCCTATTATTTGCCTGGTAGGTAATTTCTGGGTTTCTTGAAAGAGTTTAAAGCTGGGATACAAACAACATTTGACTTATTGAAGGGCTTCTTTAACAGGTGAAGGATCACTTTCAAACAGCCAACACAAAACTTGCCTACACAGATCTTGTCACAGAAGTGATAGTCTGTCCCATTGCTTTGCAAGAAGGAGATGTCCAGAGACCTGAGGAAAAGGCCAGTGAATACCATAATATTTTTTTTTCAGGGTGGATTACCTTGGTGACAGCATTTCAAATTATAACAGGGAGGACTTGATATAAGGAACAGCAACCACAAGCCAGTTTGTGATGAGTTCAGTATAACCTTCCCCACAAAGGATGTTTTGTCATTGCAGGAAAACAAAGGAAAAAAGAAAGCATAGGAAAAGTGATCAAAACCTCAGTCTTAACTCTATTAAGTTAATTGCTAAGTCTCTGAGAAAATTCCTTAAAAGGGGATGCTAGAGACACAAACCAAGAGTGAATGTGGAAAGAGACACCTTAAACAAAATTGCTGATCACAGTTTAAGTGTAATTTAAGTGAAATTTGCAGGAAGGACCACTCAGAGAGGGAGCACTGGGACACTGCAGGGAGTTAAGCATGGGGCCCAGACTGGAAGTCAAAAAGGAGGCAAAGAAGAGGAAGAATCAATCAAATCAGACTTCACTAGCTGTGGATTGAAGTATAGTAATTAATACAGGAAGAACAGCAGCTGAAGGAATTGTCTTCAAATACAAAACTTAATTCTCAGCTTGTTAAAAAGAGAGAGGTACAGACAGCTCTTTACCATTACCTTCAAAAAAAAGATTCCAGCTCTGATATGACGCAGCTGCGAGACCTTGGAGCAGAGTAGTTCAAAAAGAACAGTGTGAGAAAGTGCTCAGTGGGGGCTCCTCACCTTTGCTTGGAGACTGCACTCAGCTCTGGTCCTTGTCTAGGCTATCCCTGTGCCTGGCCGTGTGCCCTGCTGGTTTGGACCCTGACCCACAGACTCCATTGCTTGCTTGACCTCAGAGCTACCTTGTCTCTGTGGACTTGCCTTTGTCATTGTGGACTTGCCTGGCAATTACTGCAGTGCTGGCTGATCCAGCTTGTCACCAGCCCTGCCCCCTTCCTTCAAGAAGCACCTGTGCTTATGAAGCTGGTGCTGAGGCCCTGCTGTCACCCTTGGCTCACCTCCCTTTGAGGAGATGACCCCTCCTTTTGACAGATTAGTCCCCAAGTGTTTTGGAAACTTCATCTCAGAAAACAATACTACAGAGTATTAAGATCCCAACATTTCAACAGAAGTCGATGCTGACTTTGTACCTTGTATCACAAAATCTCTTCTAAGGCATGATTTACCATAGTTTTATTGATTTTCTGCACAAATCAGGATACATTACTGAACAAACTTGTCATTCAGCAGAATGCCTTATCTGGAATAGACATGAGTAGTCATGTCCCTTTGTAAATGTGATAAGTCTTATTGAACTAATTTTCATTTCAGTGTAAGTATAGCCTACAAATTTTCTTTTAGGAAAGCTGCACTTGCCACTTGCCTTGCTTTCCCTAAAAGTTTTCCTGAAGATAATTTTCAGCACAATTAGTTTGGATACACATGCTCCTTTTGGATATTAATATCCTCTTTTATCAAGGTTTAATGTCCTTTGAGATGCAGAACTGGCACCTTGAGTTTAAAGACAGGGGCTGAGGAGGCTCAGGCATCTGTTATCAGCCCATTTTACAGGCGATGTTTAAAGCCCAATCTCCAGGGCCACTCTGACAGTGTTACTAAAGCACTACTGAGTTTACACTGGAGATTAGAGCAGGACTTGACACGTGAATAACAACCAGCCTTTCTGGCTGGCTCTGCTGATGAGTGCTGGCAGTGGCGCGGTGCTGGCAGCGCAGCAGCCTGTGACAAACTGCCGATGGGAGACCAGGCTCCCCCTTCACCCGCTGTGTGCTCCAGAATAGCAAATTCACATGTTCCAAAGGCTCCCCTTGAAAGAGCAACATTTTGGCCAAGTGTCTCAGAGTGCCTTAATCTTGTAGTGATTGACCTTGGCCCCCCTCCAGGAACTCAAATTTCAGAAAGAGCAGTCACTTTGGCAATCCAGCTCCGACCATCTGTCACACATTGCTGTTACCTCTTTCCCCATCTGACTGTGCTAGTTCCATGCTTAGGCAGTTAGGAAAGTGAGTTATTTTGCTTTAGTGACCTCCTGCATTGCCATAAGTAGCTGGCCATCAGCAGAGGTCTTACCCAAGCCACTAAACAGATATTTGGTTTAAAAACCTCCCAGCTGTAACTCTTTTCTAAACACACACACCTGCTCTCTAGCTGTGCAAGTAGACCCACAGCTGAATATGGGCATTTCCCCTCTATGCTGCCATACATTTTTATATTTTATTATAGAATTTTGCTGTTTTATTTGTGAAAGTGATATTTTTATCAAATCTTTTAATAACAACTTCTTTTACCTTCTTCAGCACACAAGCACTTCATTGTCAGCAGCCACTCAGTGTCCCTTAAGTCCCAAATTACTTCTAAATCCGTTCTGAATGAGCATCTCCCTCCTTCCCTCCCTCCATTTCACCAGACTGTGCAGTGCTAAAAAGTAATCAGATATTAAAACAGGTGCAGGCAATTTACCACTCTTCCTTTGCAGCCCCTATTTTGAGCTGAAAATGTGAGGAACTGCAAGTACTCACTAAAACTGCAATTTAGAAACTCAAGAGTGTATTAACTCTACAGGTCTTTAGTCAGTGGATGATCTTTGGTATCCTCACTATCCCTGATGCACAAACAGGCTGATAAAACTTTCAGTAGGCAAACTCAAGATGGAGGCCAAGAAAGCCATTTTCTGGCTGGCTAAAGGTTTGTTCTCCCCAATATTCTGTTTTCTTATGAATCATGAAAACAAGAAGTGGCTATGCAGATGCCAGAGGCAGCAACCACAGCAGTGAACTTTGATAGCAATACTTTTTGTATAAGAATCTAAATAACAAGTACTGAGTTATTTACATAGGTGGCAGATTGTGAAACAGCTTCTAGTGACCCAAACAGAAAGAACAAGTTTCTGTCAGATTTCTAGTGATAATAACAGGTCATGATACTGTAAGGCAAATTCGACAAGTCAGAAATCATGGGATTGAAGTTTCATTTTGAGTGATGATTTATGACATGCACTGGAAAATTCAGAGCTAGCATCTGCATGAAGTATGTGTGAGTCCAGAAAGTGCATCTGTTTCTAGCAGTATTCGAGCTCTGACAGTAGTTTCATATTTTTTGTCATAAAAATTTAACTCCAAAATGAATGATCCAATTCCTAAGCCTTTGTTCCAGCATTAGAGACTACAGAACCTAGCAGAAAAAAATACACCAGTTACCACATGTTTTCTGTGTCATATCAATGTCTAGAAACTGGATATTATTAAACGAATGATAGTAATATCACTGTGCTTGATAAAAGCCTGCAGCTTAAAATATTCTGATTATGAGGGGTTAGACTCTTGTGACAGCAAAATCACTGAAATGAACTGCTTATTCAAGATCTCTCTCAACGAAATGGACCTGTTGGACTCTTGATCTAGATAGTAACAATATTCACATGCCATTTGTTATTATTTCCATGTGTCAAGTATTTGCAACCAAAAACCAAGGATATATACTAACACAAGCTAGTTATTTAATTATCATCTAATAGTTTCTATACCAATAACTTAATGTAAAAAACCCATGCAATATTGTGGCTGAAAGACGCTGTATGTTAGGATTGCTCCTGTAGAGGCTGTCACCCCTCAAGGGCCTTCTGAGTCTCCTCTCCAGGACCCCTTCACCCTGCAATGCAATACAGCTGGAAATTCAACTGCAGACAAGAGCCAAGAGCAAGAAACATAATTCCTGTTCTCAGATGTGAAGACAGACAGGTGGACAGAGAGAGACTTGCTCACTGCCTGTGCCACAACTGCCTCCCTGCAGCAGAGACAGACCTGCTGGTGCCCTGTTGCCCAGAAACCTAGAGACCAAACTCAGAGCTTTAAAGGCATTAATAAAAAGCCTAAGTCACTAAATTTCCCACCAATGTTCCCTGTGGGATGTGGCCCCCACACCCAGCTCTCCTGACAGGAGCCCCCTGAGCTTTGCAGTCCCTGCCCCAGTTTGAGACAGAAGTGGAGGTCTGGCTGTGCTCCCACCCTTGCCCTGTCACACACAGAGCTGGCAGCAAGAGACCTGAGTGTCTTTCCCAGCTGTGCCATGGATTTTGTTAACTCCTGTGCTAGAAATTTTGGTGATCCTGCTCCCCAGACTCTCCTGGAGACAATCAATCACCCTGAGAGCTCTAGGAGAGCTCCTGGATGAGTTTGTACAGGCAAACTGAGCACTCCCGCAGCACATACCTTTTCTGCCTTGTCTATGGTTTATTTAAAAGCTGCACCCATTTCCAGGGAAGGCTGTACCACAGCTCTCAGAGCAAACACCCCGAGAGCCAATTTTCTTTTTGGCAGCTGCATATGACTGTCTAGTATTTAGTTAGATGATGAGAAAGAAGAAGCAAGGCACTTTGCATACCTGCCATTATCAGAGCTTTCACACATTCTGTTCGGCCCTGCATTGCAGACTTCATCAGTGCTGTGAATCCAAAGGCATTTCTCTTCTCAATATCCAGCCCGGGAAAATAGTTCAACAAATAGTTTGTAATGGTTATGTGCCCTTTAGAGAAACAAAAAAGCAAAGAAAATATGTCACAGAATGAAGGTGCTGTCTCAAGGATAGACCAAAAAATTACTCCTGCAGAGCTGATAACTGGAAAATGCAGATAATTTATAAGATCTCTTTTTTTGTGTCCTCTTCCGCTCATTGCAGTTATCAGCCTTAGGGTTAAGTGGCCCTGACTTGTGAGCAGCGTGTTGGGATAGGAGGTGGAAAACCTGGCTTCCCACCTTTTCTCGAGTTGCTCTCCTTTCTGAAAGTCAGTTCAAGGTAAGGGAATAACTGAAGACCAGAGATGGTCATTCTGAGGTTGCAAGGAGCCCCAGTTTCTTGACTCAGTGAGTAGCACTGGAAAGGGAATCCCTACAACTTGTGGAAAGAAGGCCCATCATCATGGGGAACTGACTGCAAATGATCAGCTTTTCCCTCCCCTGGTAAATTTGAGCCTTACAATCATGGTGCTTCATTAAAAAGTGATGATTGTGCATAGTTGTTCCAGCCAATAATGCTAACGAGCCATGCCAGGCCTGATACAAGAGAAAGGAACATTTTGTGTAGGATCCCACATTTTTATTTTTCCATCTGACAGTGTAAAGCCACTTGTCTACTCTCCTGCAGTTGGAAAATGGGGCTGATGTTCAGTTTTGGTAGTAAAATAAATTATTTAAGTTCTGTTTCTAAAAGCAACTGTTGTTGCCGTTCACTTGCCTTGTATGCCAGGATAACTGGTGTCTGCAAGGCTATACCGAGGAGCTGAGCACATCTCTGGCTAAATGGTTGGAAGACCAATTAAGACATCAAATCTTCATAATTAGACTATCAGATGAAAAGCTAGTGCCATTATGACTCGTTCAAAACAGTTTTCCTTCACTTGTCAATCATTTTATGATGCTTTGATGCTCCATAAAATAATGCCGTCTGTCAGGCAGCTGCAACAATCACAATTTAATTAGTAGGAGCTGTAAAAATATTCTCTCATCTCAGTCTGCAGTCCAGCTGACTATTCTGTAATGCGTGCCATTCAAATTCATCTAGAAATGTTACTGAAGCAGATTATAATTCATACAGGACAATTTTAAAAGTCTACAGTGTCACATCTGGTGTAGATTTCATCAACAGTCACTTGTACCAACACAGTCCTCTATTTACTTTCAAAAGCAAGTTAAGAAAATCATTAACAATTAATTTAAGATGTGTTGCAGGTGTTACTTTTTCCTATAATTTTTTCTGACTCTGTTACCTCTCTGCATAACTGGAGATGCTCATGAAACCTAAGCAGATGTAGAGATACTGCAGATCAGATGAGCAACCCCAGTCAGAGAAAACCCAATAAAAATCTCCCTGTACCTTGTGCAATCCAACGAGAATGAAATATAGAGATTCAGCAAACCACAGTAAGCTGAACAAAGCAAAAGTGAACTGGGTTCAGGGCAGGATCAAGTGACCTGGTCCTGCTTACTCAATACAGAGGTTTCACCTTCACTTACTTTATGGCATAAGATCAAATCCTAGCAAGGAATCAGTTACAACTGGCAGAATGTTTGTGCCCAAATTGTTTTGCAGGACATGTTCTATTTCAGTGATGTAGAGCATGTGTCTTCATGAAGGTTTTGGAACAGTTGCAATACTGCTTTTTGACCACAGAAACCAGAGACAAATTGAAACAAGTGGAAATAATAAGATGGAAGATTTTTCAGCCATTATTACATCATTAAAGATATTCTTCCTTTTGCCAAAAGTATAATTACAGTAAGAGATGTTTTGAAAATCTGGGGTGATCTGAAGAATTAATCCTGAAAGAACTTGCTTAACCAAAATTCTCTGGGGGACTAGAAACGGCCTCAAATGGGAGAGAAAAAAATACCAGCAATAAAATAAGAAAATGAAGAAGTTTGTGATTCCCAGAAGTTTTGTGTCTCAGGGATTCCTGAAAACCACTTCGGTTTTAATCTGGAGGATCTTCTGTCCTCTGAGGTTTGCTTCAGATTTTCGGTTCAAACAGATAACAAATTCAAAGCAAAACTCAGAGCTACTAAGTTTTTGTTCAAATCCTGTCATATGCTTTTTGATCTAAGGCCATGAAGTTTGCTTTAGTTCTTCTGTGTCTGTATCTCAATTGTAAACCGGGTTAGTCTTTTGTGATGTAAAGTCTGCTATGAAAGCAGCTCTAAAATAAATGAGCCTGGGCTCAGCCAGTTTGGTGATACTGAATTCAAAGCAGGCTCTTGCTGTTTGTAAGCCAGATCTATCTCCTACCAGAACTGGCATGCTAAGGGTACACTTCTTCTCCCTGCAAGCCATATTTAGAGATCAGCACAGATGTCTGTAATAGCTTAATTCACTTAATTGCTGCCACAAAGGAAATGCCTATAATGATGACAATATTACCTAATAATTGATATAATACAGGCAGAAGAGTAAGCTGCATAGTAAGGAAGATGCTTTGTCAAGTAACATTTCACTTGTGAATTGTACCTGCAAAATGCCTGTGTTTGGCCCACGGGCAGTGAATGCTTTCTCACAGATGGATGGAACAAAGGACACCCAGAATGCTTTATCCTCTGGGTGTTTCAGGTGTTTGTGTTCTCATGTCTTTCTTAATAAACAGAAACTGGGATAACTTCCAATTTTGTGTTCCCAGCTCTACGGCCTTGCCTCAAACTGGTGCCTGTAACATAAAACATCTATACTTTGTAGGCAAATACAACTCCCTCTGGACACTAGTGCATGCCAATTACTATACACTGATGTAGCTGTGACCCCAGCAGTGGCAGAACACAGAAAAAAAAAGTAATTTTCCTTCTTTTTCCTTTTTTTTCATCACTTTCCTTCCTCCCTTTCTTTCCACTTGTTATTTCAATCACTTGTTTGAATCAATCTCCCATTTTTTCCTTCATTGTCCCCGTAATGATGTCTAATGATTTTGCTTCTGCTTCAGCAACATCACCACTCATTTCTGGGCACCACCTGCTGCAGACTGCAGTGCATTTACAGTTCTGGAAGGCAAGTTCTCTTTGAAAAGGGATATAAGAAATAAGAAATGTTGAGAAAGCAGGCAAACAAAACCATTTTCAAATGTGAAATTCACACAACAAGCACAGCACTTTGTGGTTATTTTTCTGTATTAATATGCTTGTTAAGAAAGTACTGCTTTTCACTGATTTCTCCAACCTGTCTTTCTCAGTTCAGTCCATGCAGAAAACCTCAGCCTTAGATAATTTGGGAGGATGAGAATCTCAAATTATCAAAAGCAATATGAGGAACTGAATTCCCTTATGTTTTGAGACTCTAGTGGCTCTTTAATTTAATCCTGTTTAGTTCAAGCTGATGCTCATATCTGAGCATCATGTCTGGGCAGTCAAGAAACAGCATCAGCAAGTGTGGATTTTAAGCTCCTCAGCACAAGAGATCTCTCTGTCATCTCTTTTGGTATCTATACTTCATAACACAGATGCAGGAACCACAAGGAATAATTCCTCAGGACAACACCTTTTTCCCCACCCAGCTCCTCCTTGGGGTCTGGCCATACATGATGGTTCCCCTGGTCAGTGGATCACAACAAAAATTGCAGCACTGAATACTGGAATTCTGAATTATTTCACACCTTACAAGTAACTGAAATAATGTGGATTTGCTATTAGATTTTGCACAGGAAAACCCATGTTTTTGGTGTAAATAACAGTGATCTCAGGATACTTTATTTTGCAAAAATGCTATTACTTTCACAGCCTAAAGTTAAACTCTCCCCTGCAAGAAATAAATTCTCCACTAAAGGCAAGCTTGCATAAGCTTTGTTTTGGGGTCTTTATAATACACTGCTCAGTGTTACTACTTAACATCCAGCAATAATTAAGCAGCATCTATTGCACTCTAGCTCCTCTGGTTGCAATGTTAACCTCACAGTAATCTCTATTAACAATACAGCAGTATCTTGTGATAATAATTAAATAACTGGTGTAAACACTGAAGCTCAGGATTAGCACAGGCAGGGGAAAACATCCAAGTTGTTGGGGGTTTGTATAAGCTTCTGCTGATTACAGTCATTTCCAGTTGCTTTGGGGATCAATAGCAAATACTGGCAGAATGTGTCAAGTCAATGTCAGCCTGCTGGATTAATTCTGAGCTCATTATCATGAGTTATAAAGGTCAAGAAGGAGGCAGTGTTAAACCTTTTTTAGCCCAAATTTGTATTAGGGCAGATAAATAAAAATAGATTAGTGTTTTGGAGAGTTTTCCACCTTCTTTGGAAAGCAACTGTACTCATGACTTGGCTATGAATGTGCCTACTGTCGTTGGCAGTTTTTTCTTCCAGTATTCAAGACCCATCTTGCAGTAACTTCAGGTGAGTTCACTTTTTAGTATGACAGAAAGCAAGGTTAAGTACTACCTGGAAATGTCCAGTGCACTATTAACTAAATTGACATGAAAACTGAACTGCTCCAGTCTTTAGACACAGCTTGTAGTGTCCATTGATATTCCCTGATGGACATTTGTTTCCTTCAGGCAGCCAGTGTCTGGGAGTGAGGACTATGTCCCGTGAACTCCCACAAATATCCTGTCCTCTTCACCAGCCAGAAGCCATGATAAAGACCAGGTATGCATTTCCTTGTAAAGCCACTGCCTTTGTGGAGCACACTGGAAGGATGCATAAGAAACCAGGGATGCAGAACTAAGCAGCCCCTGGAATAGCATTTAGACTACAAAGTGATAGCATCCTTCCTTGGAGAAATTTTTCCTGATTTACATGCTTTAGCACTTTGTTAACACTTGTTAGAGGAAACTAAAGCTTCCCTTAAAGATTAAAGCACAGCCCTTCAGTTTTAACAGGAATAATAAAATTATTGTTTTCTAACTGAACACTGGAAACAAGGAACTCTCTTGGGAGTTTCTCTTACATCTCTAAGTGATCTGTTACACTCATTCACTGAATATTAACATGCTGGCTGGGATAAAAGAAAACCTGGTGCTAAATCCTGCTCTCACTCCAGCCTGCATCAGGATTAACATGGTCGATGTCAATATCAGCTGCTACAAAAGGATCATTGGCAAATACTAAATCCTGCTGGGGTTTTTTTGCTTTTTAACTAGAGTGGATGAAGGATGTCTTAGCAGCTAAGGTATTTCTTGATGTTTTCCTGCAGTCATCAATTACTACAGACACTCAGTGCAGCAAACATGGGAGAAAAGCACTAATGCAGCACATTACACATTCACTTGTTGCTTGCCAGAGCAAACATCGGAAAATCAGCTTAAAGGAATAAAGAAGTAAAATACTGCATACTTGGGACAAGATTTTCTTTATTTTTAAGTTAAAATCATTAATGGCATCTACTAAAAATGTATAGCTTTTGCTGCCTTAATCTATTGGACAAATACTACTGTAGATTAATTAGTTCAAAGAAAATCATGACATGTTTACTTGGGAGTCAGCTTGGCTAGGATTATTTTACACCGAATAATTTCTTTCAGGGATTTGAAAAAAATCTTAAAAAAAAAAAAATAGTCAAAGCACACACTCCTCCCAAGACCCTGCATGTAAGAGGTGATACAGAGAGCCTTACCTGCCTGTGCAGCTGTAATTAGAGCTGTGTTTCCTTCATTGTCCTGCCAGTTCACATCAAGGTGAGGGCATTGTGCTAAGGCCATTACAATATCCACATAACCTTGGTAACAGGCAACGATAAGACCATTCTGGAAGTAAAATATAAATGAGAGTTAGGATTGCTAGACTGGGAAAAGTTCACTGAAGAAGCATGCTAGACTGCTTTTGTATTTTATAATTTTTTCCAGACTGAGGAACTGAAAAGGTATCAGCAGAACTAGTGATTAGCTCCCGGCACAATGTTCAGATCCAAAACACTCCTTTTTATCCCTGCCCTTTGGCAAGAAGTGTTTGATACTCCTCAGGAATACGTAAGAGAGTAGCTATTACATTATGCTACATGCAAAGTAACTGTTTATAAATGGCTTATGCTTATATGGCTATATGCTCTATACCCAAACGAGAATAAATCTGATTTTATTATATAATAAAGTGAACCCAGCAAGTAAGATGAACTGGACCTGCTCTGAATATTAATTCCCTGAAAAACAACTACTTGTTCCATGAAGGGGAAGTGGTAGGTAGGAGTTGTGTTCATACTGCCTGTTGCTATCTTTAAATAATTCAAGCTTCCCATTAGAGCTATGCCTTCTTCTTTTATAATCATAAATAAAATTAAATTGCTTTTAGAGTTCCTGTTTAATGTGCTTTATGACAGCTGGAGGCTGTAAAATTTCCAGGAGGAAGCCAAGCCAGGAGGTAAACCTTGTAACTACGCTTGGTACCCAGATAGTGTTTCACTCCACAGCAGCAAACTGACAGCTTCCCTAAAATACAGGAAAATACACTTGTCATTAATTAAATGGAACCACAGTACTTAATCCTGGCTGCTCACTTGACCACCGGGATTAAAGCCATTATCTCTGGTCTTCAGGATTACTTGGGCAAGCCCTCGTTCATCTGCCTGGGGCTGATGGGTGTAGCAGAGGGCAGGCACAGATAAATCAGCTCTCCCTGTGCTCCCTCCCCTCTGCCAGCACATCACTCACTCTGCTTGGGCTCAGCGTCAGCATCTGACTGCCCACAACATAAGGGCAGAGACACAAATCTCAAACTCCCCAGTTACCCTGCCTGCCTGCCTGAAATGCACTCACATGAGAGACTTGCAAGGAGAACCTGGTTATGGAAGCAGAATGGCCCACCCTGACTCCTCCATCATTTTTCTCTTGCCTACACATTCTCTTCATCTCTTTTCCCCATGGACATTACAAAGACAGAGATGTTCACCAGATGGCAACTGTGGCTTCTGATTTATTGTCATCTTAACTAGTCAGCTATTTATTCAGTGTCCTCTTTCACTGTTATTCTGGATGGTTCTGTTGGCTTAGGTGGCAAACACCTTCATTGAGATACAGAAGTGATATCTACTCTTTAGGCTGTTCACAGGCTATGTAGGTTATTTCTCAATTGCATCTTTCAATAAAATAATTACTCTGCTTTCTTTTATTCTCAATTCACTCTTGCCCTCAGCATGAAGCAACACCTACCACTGCTTTATAAAGAGCATCTTCATTTCCTTGTGAAGAACCTGTAATACTTCAAAGCCTTCAATTGAAATTGTACAGAGGATTCTGCTAAAAGTCATGTATTTTTTGAGGGTTTTTTCACTAAATGTATGTACTTTCCTGGTGGGATTGTTCAGATTAATCCAAGTTTTACTGTAGTGTAACAGTGTTTAGCTTTTAAGAAAAATGTGTCAATGTCTACTTTGTAAGGACTTGAGCATTATTTTAGCTCTTTAATAATTTAATTTTTCATCCAATGTTCAGGATATAGGTCTTTACAACTCCAAAACCTGTGCAGACTTAAAAAACACCATGCAGTCATTCAGTAAAATGTCTGTTACTTATGACAGCAGAAAATTAAGTTTACAGTTGTTTGGAGACCAAAAACTTTTGACAATTAGAAGAGAGATTCTATTGTTCACTGCAAAAAAAAAGGCATTTTGAAGAGAGTGATAGTTTCAAAAAGGCTGTAAGAATAACTAAAAGTAGCTATCTTCTCTAATTTAAAAAAAACTCCTGTTTTGCCCAGTATCTGGAGGATATTTTCACAGTAAATTTTCACAGAACATTTTTGTGTTCTAAAAATTGTTACCAGATGCTTAGAAAAAAAATTTTTTTTTGTTATCTTTGTAAAAGAGTAAAGTTGAAATATTGTAAATATATGGTAAAATGTAGTAAAGAAAGTTAATAACAAACATTCGCTTTTTTTTTTTTGTTGTTTTTTACAAGAGGGTTTTGCATTGCAGTATTCAGGGACTTTTGTCCTACTTTTAGTGGCCATCTCTCTATCAGATAGGAACTAATGCATCTAACACTGGAATTCTGATTTCAGCAGATATGAGACACAAATCATCTCTAAATCAATCAAACTCACTCACCGTTCTGAGTTTACACACCAGAAGGATTACTTAGGTGTCAACATTTTCTGAAGTTCATTTTCTAAAGATGCTATCAAAGACTGCTTGCTTAAGGATAAAGAAAGGCAACAGAGAGTAGGAGCTTTTTGAGGGATTACATGATGCAGTAGCACAGAAAATCATTCTTGAAGGCGGTTACACTGATCTGAAGTGGGCCAGATAAGAGAGTGAGAAACTCTGATATTCAGTGGAGTGTGAGCCCAGCAGTCCCTGGCTGAGAAGCAAAACAAGCAATGACATGCTGGCATAAAAACAAGTCCCTTCTGTAAAGCTGATGTGGTTTTTTTCACCCATTACATATCCGTGGGGAGGTGGATGAGACAGACTGCTTGCTGAGGGATTGCTTTCCTGTGCATAACCCTTCCAGGTGAGTCAGATAATGAAATGGGATGCAGGAGGCTGCAGCTTTACAATGAAAGTTGCAATAAACTTCTGGATTTGATGGTTATTTCCCAAATCCTCATTCAATGATACAATGATAACTTGTGCTATCAGGTTGGGCTTTTTTCCTTTTTTTTTTTTCTTTGCATCCATTTCTGGCCCTGTCTATAAAGATCAACCAGCATATGCAATGGGTCAATGTCTAAGTGAGTTTTTAGTCTCGAACCTTTACAATCATATACAAATACCACAAGATATTAAAAACTCCTTCAACAGTCTCAGTTAATAAATATAAGTGATACAAAATTGCCTCCAACAAATTGCCTTTTGAAGCAACCAGTAAATCAGTAGCCTGTATCTTAGCAGTCTGCAGGAAAATACAGCTGTGCACTCGATGTCTTTTCAAAATCTAAAAGTAAATGAGTTTTAATTAGAAAATACTGAACCTGAGCAATCTGGTTACCCTGAGAAGAAAGATGACATTAATGTTCTACCACAGGCATCCATTATTCTCATATCCTCATATGATAGGCCATGGTGCAATTATGAAATGGTCAGTGTACATGGAAAAAGAAAAGGTATTTTTTAAATTGAATCTTACAGTTATTTTTGTCAGTAAGATAAATTTTGATAAGTATTTGCTACTTGTGGAGGCTTTAGGAGAAAGGAAGATTGATAATTTTCAGAAGTACGTCCTTTACCTGAAAGGACTTTTCTCCTTAAGCATCCTTTTCCCTCTTTTCCCCTTTGTATGTCCTCAAGCACCAGTTATTTTAAATAATAATAAAACCTCAAACTATTCCCATTAATATATAATACTCATAATAAATTATTAGACAGGACAACTGCACATATGTCACAACATGAAAGCACAGTATCCCTCCTTTTCAAGGATATTCTGTCATCTGACTTGCTCTCCCCTGAGCAGTGGCCAGGGTTGCTGCCCATCAGTCTCCCAGACCAATGAAACAGAACAGGCAAAATAAACTACTTTAATCCTCTGTGCTGTGCATAAGAGATGTAAAATATGAAACAAGGTTAGCAACAGATCCCATTTCATTTTTCAAATATCGTACACAGACTCTGTATGACAAACAAGAAAACATGAGTCATCCATCACACCAACTACATTAACATTTACTGTCGTTTTCCCACAGAAGGGGAGGTTGAAAGTCAGCTCAGTAACAGGTTTTTTCCAAGTAGAAGGCATAATACTTCCAGGTGATGGGAGCTCTATCTTTCCTCTGTGGAATATTTGGCATTTCACAGAGCTTTCCCACAGATTTTCTGTAGTATATGATGTATCTGAATTTTGTGTAACTAGTGTAGTTTTGAAAGACTCCCCTTTGTTTTGAAGTGACAGAGCAAAATTGACAATGTTTAGAATACATGACAGAACACTCAGTCTGGGATAAATTACTTATTTTCCATATATTCTAAATAAAGTATAACTACTTTTCTTATTTTCTTCTCACAGTACATAAATTAACATTTCAGGTATGGGACTACCTGAAGTAAATCAGATGTTGCAACTCCTTCCTCAAGCAGTGAATCTTTTGATTCTGTTTAAATTGATAAATACTCACGTGCCTTTGATTTCATGTAAGACCGGAATAGTGCTGTCACTATGAAAATAAATTCCATTTTGCTCAGCTGTGTTGGCTAATGACATAGTAACATGTCTGATTAAGTGAGGTCATGGATATCTCAGGAGACAATTTCATAGATCAGATATTATGACAAAATTATGGATGTAAGGCTATTTGTATGCTAGATCATTACAGATAATGGAGATCACAAGAAATACTTAAGGATCAATAATGAACTCAAGCTGAATAACAAGTAAATCACATACAGCATGCAATAATTTAGCTTTCTAAAAGATCTCTTCAGGCACCTTGTTTTCCACCAAGATGCTGAGAATGAAAACAGCTTATTATAGTTTTTTGCCAATTACCCCAGACAAAAATGAGTCTGGTAAAAGACTAAATTGACATTACCGATTGCTCTCCATAAAAATAATGATAAACAACTGTCCAGTTTGCTTTGCATGCATCTGTAAGCATTAATGAAAATTCTACAAGCTTGGTTTACTAGGAGTGATTAAACCCCCATGCAATTGAATTAAATGAGATAATGATTCATTGTGATCCATAATCACATGCAAGGACAGCTACAAAAATTATGTCTATGTCAAAAATGTGTTATAGAAAACATATCAAAAGTAGTAGATGTGGAAGACTAATAAAAAATAAAGGAATAAAATGTTGTGTTTAAACATTTTCCTGCTGATTTATTAAAATAATAATTTATGTGTTTAATATTTTGTCTTACACAAAACTCACATTTTAACAGAATTATATATATAACTATCACTCACTGTAACATAATTCATGTACAAAGAAAAAAAAAATTAAAATCAGGTCAAGCATTTTGAAGTAAATCTCCCAAAATCATCTGAGGCTAATTCTGATCTCCACTAAAAACTCTGCAACTCTGTGAAACTTCACTTAACAGAGATTCTACTCTTATGTCGTACTAAAAAGGGCAAAATGTAGAACTGAGCACCATGATCAGCTATAGCCTAATATGTGTATCATGCACAAAACCTTCCAGTATACCAACAGCAATCTGAGAAACTTTCAGAAGTGGCTTGAGCTTGTTTTAGATGTGGTTAAGGTTGATTTTTTCAACAGCAACAGAGATGAGGTAATTATTCAGGTCATCAGTCCCATTAGAAGTAGTGTTTATGTGCTACAGAAATCCATCAAGCACATAAGCCTTAATATTATCTGCACAACATAATTTCAGCTGACCTTTTAAAGAAAGGGCTGCAACAGCTTAATCACATGCAAATTTGTATTGGGAAAGGGACAACGAACAGGACTGGAAATTTAAATAAATTTTGTCTGACTGTTGCTTGCTTAAAATCCCACATCTGAAGGGGGTAAGGGGGGGAGAGGCTAATTTTGCCAGGGAAAGTGAGCACAGAAGTAAAAAGAGGTATCCAAGCAGGGATGGAGCATCAGCATGCGAAACTCTCTGCCTGCTCCGCAGAGGAACAGAGTAGCCCAAAGCCCAATCCTGTATCCAAAATCAAGCTCAAATGGCACTGTGCCTGCCAGTGCCTTGATACTGAAGACACAAAATTGCCACCTTTGCTTTGCAGCATTAGGAGCACTCATGGATCCATTTCTCAGTATGGACTGCACTCCACTATATAAAAACACATGGATCCATTTCCCAGTATGGACTGCACTCCACTATATAAAAACACATGCCAGTCTTTGGACACACAGAAGTTGACACATCATTTTTCCACAATGATTTTTGTGGTATGTTCAATTTCACTTATTTCATAAACACCTCTTGAATCAGTCAGGTCACATGCCTTTAAGTAAAGGTGTATGTATCATCTCTGCAGAAATCCTTACTTAATCTATTCTAATCCAAATCCCCATGATCACCTCTAAAAATAGTCCCAGGAAAGTTCATTTTACTATGCCTGCAGAAGCTTGCATTACACAACAATGAGAGCCCATGCCTCTTGTGTAATAAAGCAGACAACAGGAAAAGGTAACAAAAATAGTGGGACCTTCCTTATTTACTAGCATGTACGTCGTCTGAATTGGTTTCAGCATCACTGGTGATATAAGCAGCTGGCAGAAACCTCAGGAAGTAACTGCTAAGAGACATAAGGGACTTACAAGGCAAATAAATACATGCTGTGTAGTCAGAGATATTCCAGTGGGTGGGATATGTAAGAAATATGTGGTAATTCTGAGAGATGCTGACGAGATATTAACCCTTCTCTGTTTTGATTTTTTAATATCAAGACACATGATAAAAGCAAATAATTCAATGGGAAATCTAAAACCCGTGAGCTGATGGGGACTTAGGGATTGTACATGGCTCCATGGGAGGCTGGAACAGCTGTGCCCAGCTCCTGCACTGCCCCACATATCCCAACACCAGCCATCAAGTTGCCTTTTGGCAGAGCTTTCTTTACCGAAGTCAGGGGGAGAGGACAACTGAAGAGATGATCTTCAGCCTGTGGGAAGCCTGCTGGGAGGGGACCCAGGGCATTACACCAAAAATAGTTATCCTTTTTTCCTTTTTTTTCTCCTTGCTCCTGCAGGGAGTTCTCATCTTCCTAAGAGGCAAAGTCCAGGTAAGACAACACCTGGGTGCTCAGGAGTCCTGCTCATCCTACCCCCTCCAGGGATGCTCCAGGGATGCTCCAGAGGGTGACTTCTCTCTCACACTTCTTTACCTGCTTCACCTGCTGCCACCTCTCACCCCAAATCACACCTTGTCCAAAGGCCTGGAGGGCTGATGAAGCACAGAAAATATTTTTGACTGTACAACCTGACCAGCAGCCAGTGGTGGCTGGCACCTCCTCTCCCCACCACCAGAGAAGAGAGATGCTTTGTTCCTGGCTGCATTGCATCCTCTTGACAATCATTTTCATGGCAGAAGTAGCCCAGAAGCAGAGGACACTCAGGATTACATCAAACAGTGGAAACAACCCTGCAAAACACATGAGCCAAGGAACTGAGTGGCCTGGGCCACATTGCCAGCTGTTTTCCTAGGATTTATGCTGACACTTGATGACATTTCTTGAAACAGCAGCAACTGGATCTATGTTATCACGTGAAAAATCTTTTACTGCTCTTTCCTCTCTGGAACTGAACTGAACATGTGAACAAGAGCCAGCAGCAGCCACAACCAGCTCAGGCATATTTTAACACTGTGGTGCTTGAGTTAGGAAATTCCATGTGATTGCAGTGAAACATATTTTTTTAAAAATTACTCAGGATTTTACCAGACATAAACATTCATCAATTTTGTTAAAATACTGCATTATTTTGAAGTGACAACTGGTAAAGTATTAGGAATCTACTCCTCAGTCTGAAGTTTCAGCAGGTAGAAGAAGTTCCTTTGTTAGTGACAGCTGACTTACGTGCATTAAAGCAATATACAGAATCAAGAAGTTTATGTGGAAAGAGAGGAAACAGGGAACATTTTCCCACTGATTGATACTTGATGTATGCAATCAATCCAAAATAAAGCTTTGCTGTGGATGCAAGATCTCTGGCCACAGAAGAACTAAGCAAGGCATCATTTTAGAGAAGGAATATGTAAGGAAACTTTAAGGAAATACTGCTTAATACAAGTAACACATACAGAAAATGAACAGACGTCATCTAGCGCACCTTACTGTCATTATACATAAGATAAAATGACGTTGTCTCAGGATTCAATAACATGGCAAACCACCCCAGAATTTCATTTTTGGGAAAGGGTTCTGTGTTCTGTTTATGGGCTGCCTGTCTGTAAAGGACAGAAAGTAGTATGGGAAAACAGTAGGGGAAGCAACACAAATTTTATGAGGTTAAATTTCATATTGTCATTTTCTTTAGACTGTCATGTTGGGTACAACTAATAAATAGTGATGACCCCTGATAAATAATGCAGCCTTTACTAATCCTAGCTTACCTGTTTGTATTGCACATAGAAATCAGTGTTAATACTGTCAAATGTTAGTGCTAAGTTTTCACAGTGTTGACAGTAGTAACACATGATCCATAGCAGCCAAATGCAGACTGTCCTCTTTGCTATGCCTGCATCAGTGCTAGCTGCAGGACATTCTTTTAAATAAAAAGCACGAGGTCTGGCTTCAGAAAAGAAAGTAAATTATGTACAGTGAGGGTGGTGAGGCACTGGCACAGGCTGCCTGGAGAAGATGTGGATGCCCCATTCCTGGCAGAGTTCAAGGCCATGTTGGATGGGCCCTGAGCAACCTGGTCCACTGAAAGCTGTCCCTGCCATGGAAGGAGGGCTGGAATTAGATGATCTTTAAGGCCCCTTCCAACACAAACCATTCTATGATTCTGTGTGCTGAGCCTTAATGGGGGAATCCTGATATAAACCCTGAAGGCATTTCTACCACAAATTCCATGTCTTTACTTGAGGTGCTTTGAACATTAGCTGCAGAGGGCTGGGGAGGCAATGTGACAGACTCCCACCAGCATCAGGATTCTGCTGCAGCAAAGGGTGAGTGGATTTTAATTTCATTTCTTTGATGTCCATAAAGGCTTCCAATGGCTGGAAATCATTCTGTGAACATAGATAACATATTTCTGGATCCTTAAATGAACAGAACATTATTGTGCTTTTCTTGGAACAGAGGTTTCCAGCTATGGATAGATTGAAAGCAGCAAAGTGCTGACTGCTTCCTCCTGAGGACATCTGAGGCTGGGAGCACCTGCTGCTTTGGCCATTTGCTGCACAAAGTTGCAGTGGGTTTGGGCATCAGTGGAAGAAAGTGTGTTTGTAATAAAGTTCAAACTACACCTTTTGTGAAGATAATTACAAATAAAACATTTTTGAGAGTTCCTCAATTTCCAGATTACTTCAAAATTCGATGTTCAAATGGTAGTCTTCCCATCAATTATATCACTGAAGCATTTTGTTTATTCTGTTTTCAGAGAGATAAACCCCCTAAGAGGTAAAAAAAAATGATAGTCAAAGGTGGGCCATCTAACATCATAATCAAACCTGATGTGACCTGTATGCAGTGTGCTCTCTCAGAACATAAGACCACTAGGAACATTCAGAAACCAGTTTAGATGTGAACTCCAAGTTCCATGCCTGACAAACTCTGCTGTTAACTTCTTTCCTGGTCTTTAAACATACATAGACATTCACACACATTTAGGATGAAAAGGACAGTTTGCAGCATTTTAAAAACATATTTTGTAGTGCATTTGGAAGCCATGTGAAATACACATTGCACACTGACATAACTCTGTCAAAAAGAGCTCCCTTTGGCTTTAAAGCATATGAGTCAACTCCTCTCTGTGTTTAGCAGATGCATTTTCCTTTTTGTTATGTTCTGTCAGATGCAGGCAGCTGTAGTTGAGATCTGTTGCAAGAAGCTAAATAGAGTGTTCGAATGCATAGGTTTTTTCAGGAGACCTCTCCAAAAGCAGTGACTCACAAAATCTTTGTAAAGATAAATTTCAATTTGACACGGGGCAGAAGATGAATGTACAACCTTCTACTCTGTCAGAATCTATCACTGTGTCTAATCTGTCTCTTCTGTAAAGAACATTTTAAAGTCCCTAGAACATTTTCACTGTGAAATTCTCTGAAATGACAAGTGATGAGCTTGCAAGCACCCTCTTGTGGCAGTAAGCTACTGTAGTTTTGTTTATGAAAGACTTTCCCACGAAATTTCCTAAGTTTTCATCCAGCTTCTCTAAATTCATTTTGCTTCTGTTCTTCTGAGCATTTTGTTGTGAAATTGCACCAGAGCTAAACCTGATACAGAAAGAGCCAGAAAGGCTGTCCATCAGTGGCTAATCTGCCACTGGTGGAAAGAAACAAAACCAAAATACTAACCAACTAAAAACCCCAAAACCAACCAAACAAAAACGTTAAACCAAAAAACCTAAGCTCTCTTTCCTCAGAAGCAAATAATCTTGATGAAGTAAAATACCCATCAGGGTGAAATCTCTTCCTTGCAGAGGCCCTGGGTTCACCAAGAAGAGCAACTGTACACCCTTCTTGGGACACCAGAGATGGGAAGCTCACTGCACACTACACACAATGCCGCATGGTGGAGTGCGACTAGATGAGCTTTAAACTGCCTTCCAACCCAACCTGTTGTGTGACTTTTTGGTTCCACAATACCACAGACAAAAGTGCCAGCCTATTTCCTTGCCCTTTGATCTAAAGAGGCTGTAAGAGCCCTAGAAGCCCAGTTTCCTTATCAGAGTGCCATTTGACAGGGAGTTTCATAATGGCATCAGTGGATATGTAACACCCTCATTGTATCTGCTTCCCAACCAATCCTGTGCTCTGCCTCTTGAACCTCATTGCTTCCTTTTCTCTAACACCTCTAATAATAACCCTCCCTCTTGATCTTGGATCTTCTAATAATAAGCTTATTGATCCTGAAATTGACCTGGATGGACAAGGAAAATGTGGTAAACTTTCTTCCCCAGTGAAAAAAAGACAGGGAAGAAGACCAGCTGCCCTTGCACAGCAGAGGGGCACATGTGTCTCAGGTGAGAGTATTAGTACTTCTCCTATAGGATTCACCTTACATACTTCAGTCTAGGTGTGCTATCACATAGCAACACTCAAAATCCTCTTTCCAACCAGGAGGAGAACATGGTAACAACAATCGTGTTGTTCATGGAAATGCAAAATAAATACTGATGTGCAGAAAGAAAAATATGTTGAAATATTACAAGTAGATATGAAAGGGGCTCTCCACCTGGACCACGTGTTACTATTTTACTTCTATCGAGTGAAGATCCTGCTGATGGGATCTAATTATCTTGCCTCTTCACTTTATCATCATCTAGTGCAAGTGACAATGGTTCTTTGGATGTCAAAATGTCCAGGTTCTTGAAAGCCCTTGTCACTATGCTTTCCACAATAAAAGAGCTTCTTTTATCTAGGATATGCTTCAGGTTTTATCTAGACTAGTTTTCCACTCATTTATGTCCTTTCTTGTTCTTTTCCTACATCGAACAAAGCAAAAGATTTTTTTTTGGCATAAATATAAAAAAATATCTCCTGCTTTTTATTTGAAAACAAGATTTTTTTAAAGCAATAGATGCATCTGTGGTGAATTGATGGGCGGTCTCTGTTTTTCAGAGACCTAAAGTGGATTTTGGTATGTGTGGATTAGTGTCAACTCTTGTGATCCTAAAAGGTTACAATCCTGTAATCCTACAGCTCTATGGAATGCAGCTGCTGTGGAATATCACAGATGACCATACTGGAGGCAAAAAATGTATTTTTATAGGTATTACTCCTAGATTCAGGCCTGTGAAACTTGGAGGAAAGCACCATAGTTCCTGACTTCATAAGAAGTTTTTTGCTTTTTACCACCTACACATGGCTTATTTCTAGTGCTACACAAATTGCACTGAAAAGTAAGTCTGCATTAAAAAAAAACAAAACAAACAAACAAAAAAGACTAACTAATCTTTTAAACACAATCTTAATAAATTCACAGTTTCTGAATCTTGGAGATTTTCAGTTCTGAGTGAAAACACTACCTTCAAACAAAATTAGCAATTTTCAAGTGATGCATAGTCACTGAGCACTATAAATTTTATGCTCGTCGTTTTCATCTTTTATAGCTGTTAGAACTGCTGGTGACTGTGATCACATTTTAAATTACAGCAGAACATATGACCTGTGTTTCAGTAAGACCCCTATTTTGTATGTAAATGTGCTTTGGTGAAGGGCAAGCAGGGTTGTGCTCTCGTGACTTACACCTACAGCGCTGGCTCTGTAATGTTCACGGCTGGTTAGAGAGCAAGAGCTCCTACTATAAAACCCATCAACCTACAAATCTGTCTATTTAAGTAAGAAAGTAACTGATAGGCTGCACACAGCCACTGGAGAGGAAATCCAGCTTTCCATTAAGGAATGGTTCCTTCCTGAAGCTTTAGCCATCACCCTGTGAAAAATGCATCTATTTTAACAAAAGGCAGAATTACAGTTTTGAAAGATCAGAGACTTGCACTTGGCTAAACCAAGAGCACTGCTGCTACTGTCTTGCAAGTCCCAGTGAATAGCCTCACATTAATTTAGTGCTTTATTTAGGGAATAGGCTCATCCACCATATTAATCTGAAAGAGGCTCAGCTTGGATTTTTTTGTTTGAGAAAACACACACTGTGACATAGAATCAGTCTGTCCAGAGGGACCTTTATTCCTCTAGTAGCTCACTGGTTTTTTACATTCAACTTCTTAAAAATCACGAATAATGTGGTTCAAAAGCAGGTTTGAGGTTTGTTGTTGGTTTTCATCTTTTTCTTAAGTGTGTATTCCTGTTTTAAATTTCTCTCTTTTACAATCTCAACTGGCTAGACAAGGATTCATCATCCACTGTAGCTGTAACAGGTATTAGGCTGTGAGAACACAGTTCAAGAAAGGTGAAAATCATATTTGAATACCCAAGTGGGACACAGTAACATCACCATCTTATCTGTTTCAAGTCAACAACAGTACTACAATTTGAGTTTAATAAGCAAACGCAGCACATGCTGTCATTGCCTGGTGGCAATAGCAGAGTGAGTCATTCCTGTTCTACAGAGCCAATGACCACCCTGTTTATCTCAGCTGAGCATCTAATTCAAGAGAAAAAAAGGCAGGAAGGCATCTTCTGCCTCTGTGTTTGGATCTAAAAACCTAATCTTCTAATGAATACACTCCCATTGACCTAAGTAATAAAGAAACATAGGGAGCAATTGAACATTAATATACTCTTGAATTTGAAGATAAAATTAAATATCTGGGGAAAAAAAGAGGGAGAAGCAATTTCACATTTATATTCAAACAGCTGGAATTTCTAGAGATTACTTGCCTTTCTTAAAACAACTGAATCATTAATACAATATATACAATTTATAAAACTGTCTCTGTCAAACAATCCAGAAACAGTTTTCCTACTTCATAAAACTGGAGAATGTTTGGATAAACAGGAAAACAAATATTATTAAGACAGGAGTCTAGGAATTCACATAAGCAGTCTGCCTTTTAATTTAGGGACCTCTACCTATGAGAGAAACGGTAGACATTTAGAGCACAGTTTTCTCAACAAGAGAATAGCTTTTGCTGAAAAGAAGCACTCTACAAAAAACCCAGCATGTATGAAACACATCTGATAGAGGTTTTTCAGAGCTGTTTGCAGTGAGTTTGACACATCTCTGTGTGCCACAGCGGCTGAATTACAACAGAGTCTTCAGCTCAAGACACTGCTTGACTGCAGGATGGCATTTTTTTGATAGCAGCTCACTAATGAGCGCAGTATCTGAACACACTATGAGACCTTTGAATGATGTTGCAGGCCCCTGGAGGGAAAAAAAATTAGCTGGCTCATAGGAAATTTTCAAAATACAAGTGGAAACTAAAACTCAAAATCACACAGAATATGCTGAGTTGGAAGAAACCCACAAGGATTATCAAGTCCAACTCCTGGCCATGCACAAGACCATTCCCAAGAATCACCATGTGCCTGAGAGCATTATCCAAATACTGCTTGAACTCTGTCAGGCTGTGCTGTGACCAGTTCCCTGGGGAACTGTTCCAGTGCCCAACCACCCTCTGCTCTGGGTGAGAAACCTTTGCCTGATATCCAGCCTAAACCTCCCCTGACACAACTTCAGGCCATTTCCTCAAGTCCTGTCACTGATCACCACAGAGATGAGATCAGTGCCTGCCCCTCCTCTTCCTCTCACAAGGAAGTTGTAGACTGTGATGAGATCTCCCCTCAGTCACCTCCAGGCTGAACAGACCAAGTGACCTCAGCAGCTCCTCAAACAGCCTCCCCTCAAGGCCCTGCACCATCCTCATGGCCCTCCTTTGGATGCTCTCTAACAGCTTGATGTCCTTCCTATATTGTGACACCCAAAACTGCACTCAGGACAATAGGACTGTATCTTATTGCGTTCCTTGTTGGCCAAACATCACAGCAATTATTGGACTAGCACTTTCACGCAGCTAAACATTTCTCTGCAGACATATTATTCACGTCTTGAAAAAAAATAGTAAATAGGGAATGGGTCTGCACATCCAAAATGTGTGATGCTTTCCAGGATTTTCTGTTCCAGGAAGCCTCCCATCTGCTCCGTACTGCATTAGGCCACACAGGCTGTCATGGCTGACCTGATGCTGTTAGAGAATTCCATCTAAGCAAACAGGCTGGCAAACTCAGGAAACTGCAAGTGTGTTTCTACTAAGGGCATAAACAAATGTACATAAAAAAATGTGAAGATTTCTGTATGGTAAGTGAAAACCTTTAGTAGAAATGGGGTTTGGTTGGTTAGAGAGACTTGTCCGTTGAAACAGTAGTGAGGTGACTTGTAAACACAATTTTCTTCATTTTTGTGGCACACAATTCCTAAGCAATGGGATTTTCTAAGAGATGAGAAGAAACACATTTGCTTTGAAGAAATACTGCAAAGAATATTCCATTAATACTTGTGCAATTCTTATATTTCATAATGATGGAGAGCGTGATAAAGAAGGAAACTCTTCAACCGTTAGACAAGCATGGAGTGGTTAACAGTAAATAGGAATAATGAGAATAAAAATCTGGGATGAAGAGGTATTTCTGTATTTAAACAGAAGAGAGTAAATGCTGGTGTAACCAAATATTCTATTATAAATTTGATATTTTGTTACTAGTAATATATGACTTGAAATAAACTCTCAGCTGTGCAACTAATTACATACACTGAACGAAACCCACTATGTATCTACTCCATAAGGAATAATAACATTTTTTCTAATGTTAGTCCTTGTCCATTTATCAGTCACTCACAGGCCACACTCAAGGACAAATCAAGCAGTTTTAGAGGAGACTGAGGCAAAACCAGAAGGCTGGCTTTTCTAAATCTGATTGATGATTAAACATATTCAACCACAATTAAGACACTAAATGGTAAATATCTTGCCCTTTTTTTTTTTGGGCACTTCTTTCCATTTCATCACAACTGAGTATGTGGAGCACTAGCTTCTCTTCTTCGGTTGCAGACTTTAAGGAGCATCCTTAAATGCATCTATGTATGGTCTGAGGACAGTAAATCTGAGCAGCATTAAACCTCCCAGCTCCCTGCTGAGCTCCCTCAGCAGCCTGTTTGCTTAGACAGAGCCCTCTACTAGAGCAGCTCAGCCAGGAGAGCTTGGGAGGCATACCAGCAGCACAACCTACTGCCAAGTCTTCCTTTCCTCTTGCCCTGGGGGTGGACACACGGCTTGGCAGCAACAAATGCTGTCCTTCATTACCACCAAATCTACAAAGGTGCTGTTGCTTCAGCCCTAACCTCTAGAAGCAAATGCACTGAGAGTTACACCTTCCGCTCTGCATTTTGTTAATTCCTCTAATATGCATTTTATCATCCAGTGCTAAATGTCTCATTTCCTAGGTCTACTCCCACCTTGTTCTTTGGCCAAAGAAATGTACAAATAATACTTTCTGTTCTGAAAAAGGTAAGCAATTATATACTAACTATGTAGACTTCAAAGCCTCTGAGCCCTTTATTCCACAGAGAGCATTCCCCTTGCTACAGAAGCCTTCCAGACTCTGCCCAGCTCTACCAAATGAGAGCCAAAAACCACTTCTATGCCTCAGTTAGAAGACAGAGGTCAGGTGAGATTGCATCAGCTGCACAAAGGCAATGACTCATACAGGAGCAGTAAACTGAAGGATGTGTACCTTAATGACTTCAAAGACTCTTTCACAGGTTATGATCCTTACTATTTTTGATTCAGGATTGTCATGTCTCCCATTCCCCCTTTAAAAAGTGTGTTCTAACCTGTCTTACTCAGCTGCATATTAGAAAGCACAGGGAGGAAATATCAAGGTCTTGCCTCTACTGGAAGACTATAATAATTATAATAACTTATAATTTCCTTCTCTTTTTAAGTTCACATACAAGGAAAACAACTTGTACACCCAGATTTGAAAATTACTTCTTTAACAGCATTTTACTTTCTGTATATCTTCATTCATATTACATTTTTATGGCATGAATAACCTTGTCAATATGTGCTTTTTTGCATCATATATCTCTGGCCTAAACATTTGCTTAAGGAGAAAAACTCACATTAACTTAGACTTAAGATCTTTTCAGAGAATATATAATCAATTTTTCTAAGTAATTCCTGGTTTCCCCTATCACTACTGCTAAAATTTTCAGAGCTCTTTCAAAGTGCCTTGATCTGGAAGTAGGATGGAAGTAGCCAGTTTCCACTGGCTTTAACTTTTAATTCAATAGCAATTAAGGTCACTTAGGTTTGTGTAGAAAAGCTACAGTGTAGTAAAAGCAACAGGGAGGTTTGTTAAGACCTTCCTTTACTCCTATTAATGAGAAAGAATTTTTTACAGAAATTAATAGAAATTAAATAAAAAAAATAAGATATGGGCACCTTCCAATTAACCGCTTGCCTTTCTTATGATTTCAGAAGATACTCTTTGGATTTTGTTTTCTTTTCTCTTTTTTGAGGAGTGGAAGCTGACATAATTAGAGGGTTTACAATTACTAAACAAATGTTGCAATTTCTCATCCCATATTTTCTGAGAACTCTATAGCTCTATTAGCTAGAGACCACAGAGCAGCAGTGATAGAATGGTAAAACTTAGGTTTTTCTCCCCCAATTATCAGGCACCTAGAAGCAGTAGCAGAACATTTTTTAATGTTTTCTCAGTGTTTGGAGTCGTTTTTCTATTTCTCTGACACAAAATGAGAGAATAATACTTAGTAATATGGAAATCTTTTTAAGAGCAGATCTGGTCTTTTAATTTCTACCTGAAAATTATGGGCAGGCTGTTTCCTGTTACCTGCAGAGTCCAACACCTTCAATCTATCTCTGGAAAGAAACAAACAATACCACATATCCAAAATGAAGGCTCGTTGCAATTAACTGATTGTAACTAACAATGGTATAAAAAAAACCAGCCAAAAATCACCTTCTTTCCCTTAACATCTGTAAATCTTGCCCTGGATTTTTGAATTTACAGTAGAATTTCTGTAAATAACATGATTGTACTAATTGGTACAGCTTTGTAGCAATAATCGCGAAAGCTCAGCCAATACAGGTAGACTTCAAAATCCTGTATTTTTGAATTATATTATTGATTGCAGTACCACCAATAATGAGATAGAGTCATTCCAGATGCACTCCCTTAAAATCTGAAAGGAAACAGCAGGAGACAGCTCTGGGAAGGAAGAGAAAGTTTGTGAAAGCAATGCTGACAATATTTTATCATTTTTGTTGGGGTTTACATCACATGAACAAAGCTCACTTGCCCTTTCCCCTGTGACTGATAAGCTGCCAAATTGTCCAGGCTCTGCTCTACTTCTCAGTTCATTTATGATACACACTAACAATTTAGTAATAAATCACAACTGATGCAGCCACTGTACTAGAAATAGAAATTACATGAGAAAGAGAAAAATACAGTATTTTTAGGCAAGTACTCAAAATCTAAACAGCGTAACTAAGCGCTATTTTAAAAACCTCCTCCCCAGAGGAATGTTTTGTGGATGGCAGGGAGTAAACAGAAAAGAAGGGCCAATATACACATTAAACTCACAACAGCAATTACAGTTACTATTTTATATTACAGGAACACCAGTACTGACTTTTTTTCTAAAATTTTCAAAACATTTTGGTTTTTTTTTAATAAATTCTCAAAACATGAATTTGAATATATTTGACCTAAATTTTCAAATTCTGCAGAGTGACAGGTCAATGACAGTAGGCTAGCTTACAAAGGGTATTCATTACAAGACTGTGAACTGTGCCCTTCTGCACATCCAACCTGCCCAAAGAATAATGGCAGTGCAGAGACATAGATGCTGAAGTTTTCAAACACAATGGCTGTGTTTCCCTCTCAGCAGTCCAGCTTGGAGCCAGCAGCTCTCAGCTCTCTCTGCTGGAGAGATATACTTCAGTAACACATGCACAAATGGTAAACAAAGTGGACTTTGCACTTAACTAGCTCATATCTATGAATGTGGCCTTGTGAGCAGCCCTTGTGCTCCTGCTCCCACTCTGCCATGGGCTGCCCTGGAGTCACTCTTTCTTTCCACTGACACCAAAGGAACCCATGTATTTTTTAAAATCCTTCCTCTCTGTGATATCTTCACTCACATCACACATATTTATGACATTTAGTCATCAGTGTTGATCTATTTCACCCACTGTTATTGCCTGTGTACCTCCTGCAGGAAGGTAGCTCCTACTGACCTAGCATCAGGTGCTGAACCTCCAAAGAGAGATCACAGCACTTTTTGCTGACACCTGGTAGCTGTGGGATTTCAGTTTTAACAACAGCAGAAGATAGAGTGCTAGACCTGAGATATGAGAAGCACTGGGGAACAGCATCACCCTACTTGAAACCTTCGGGTTGTTTTTTTCCCTCTCATTTGACTTCAGATCCTTAGAGGATGGTAAGTTCATTGTACATTTCTGATCTGTGAAATGCACAGTAACATTGCCATAGATGTATACCTGAATACCTCAGCTCTGCCTGCACCCATCTGTGAATGGAGCCTCTGCTCATAAATCAGCTATGCTCACTGTAATAAGCATAAACTAGGTCAAGCTAAAAATGCCCACAGAAAGAAAAAAAATGGCAATAGCAAGTAAAAGACATTTCATAATCTCTTGCCTTAGAAGAAAATAATTTGGGTGATTAATTTTAAGAGAAAGGCTGACATTTACTTACCATCTCTTTTTCTTTTTTTCTTTTTTCATTTTTTTTTGTTCTGGGATGCTGACATTAGAATCATAGAATCAATAAGGCTGGAAAAAGACCTCAAAGATGACCAAATCCAACCTTCAATGGAATGCTACTATTTTCACTAAGCCACATTACGAAGTGCCACATCTAGTCATTATTCAACATTTCTGGGCAAGGATGTTTACACCACTTCCCTGGCCAACCTGTTCCAACACTTAATCACAGAATTACACAGAATCCCAGAATAAGCTGAGTTGGAAGGAACTGATCAGGACCATCAAGTCCAGCTCTTGGCCCTACACAGGACAGCCCAAAAATCACACCTTGTGTCTGAGAGCATTGTCCAAAGGCTTCTTGAACTCTGTCAGGCTGGTGCTGTGACCACTTCCCTAGGGAGCTGTTCCAGTGCCCAAAGGGTGAAAAACCCTTTTCTAATGTTCAACCTAAACCTGTGCTGACTCAGCTTCAGGCCATTCTCTCAAGTCCTGTCACTGCTCACCACAGAGAAGAGATCAGTGCCTGCCCTTCCTCTTCCCCTCACGAGGAAGTTGTAACTGCAATGAGGTCTCCCCCCAGCTGCCTCTTCTCCAGGCTGAATAGATTAAGTGAATTCTGCTGCTCCTCATACAGCTTCCCCTTTTAACCACTGTTTCAGTGAAGAAATTTTTTTTAGTCCCCAACCTGAACCTCTCCTGGCACAACCTGAGCCCATTTCCCCTTGTCCTATCACTTGTTATCTGGGTGAAGAGATGACTCCCACCTTAACACAACCTCCTTTCAGGTGCTTTAGAAAATTACTGCTTCTAAATATCTGACTTGAGTATTAAATATTTCAATGTTTGCTTCATGTATCCATATATGTGTAAAGGATCCTATACACTTCATGGGATCTTTTATGGACATAAGTATTGTAAATGCACTGAGACATCTGACTTCAATAAACACACTATTTTAATTCAAGTAAAGTACTAGCCAGATTAGCATGTATCTAGTACCCAGTTCAAACCCCTGTTCCACTGGCAGTTCTGCTCAGGGGTATCTTCACACTTGAGGCATCCTTGTTGTATCCTCTCAAGAGCAAGAATTTTCTGGACTGCAAAATGCCTGCAGACCATACAGCTTCAGCACAGTAAAACAAAAGAAAGCACAGCCATAAATAGGTAGCAAGGAAGGTTCAGTCCCACCCCACATGAGTGACAGCAAGACTCAGCACAGCTTGGCCTCTGTCCCATTGCCTGGGGCTGGCAGAAGGTCAATGGGGCATCCCAGAACTGCCTTAGCCCTTTCACACAGACACTGCTTGCAGGCTGTGGGAGAATGTCTGCCTGGGGAATTGTACCTGTCACTGAGGTACAAGAAAGAGGCTTTCACTGCATTGCCAGGGACCTTGAAATAGTGTTTTCCTTCCCTGTCACCCACTAAATGGCAAATGGTTTCACTGCCCCCTCAAACCACCAGCCAGGCTGTTCCCCCAGGAACATTCTGTGTTTTATTCCAGGTTGGCAGCACTGCATGGGGAGCTCTGCTGAAGCAGTGTGGTGGAGCAGTGTCTCTGATATGACTGTGCTGCCCAGCTTTCCCTGCAGACAGGACTCACCTGAAACAGCAGTGTGCCTGCAGTACAGCAGGGGAAATACCCTTTTGCTTCCCAGACACAAGTTTCCTCTGGCTGGCGTTCCATGCTTCTAGCCATGTACTGTGTAGTATAGCTTGTCTCAGTGTAACCAGAAAACTCTTCTACTATGTTTATATTTTTTACTAGCTCAGAAGGTCCTGTAAGTCTAAGCAATTAGATTTCATTAATCTTTGTGATATTTCATTAATATGTGTGGTATTTCATTTTCCAGAACTGGCCAAGACTTGTTATCCTGTACTCTTTGTCTAACAAGCCATTGCTACTTTATTCCCTATATAGAAACTCTGCAGGAAACTCTGTAGAAATAAAAATATTTTAAATTAATCCCTTTATGAGCTGAGTTTTTACTCTACTTTCTCTTGGAACCTTTATCAAACCCATATGATACTTCCAGATAACAGAAGTACTATACCACGTTTCAAATGAAGTCTTCCCTTTCCTTTCATCCACACTTAAAGACACTTTTATGAATACATGGATATCCTTCCTGTGCTTCCCAGTCAAATGCTAAACAGGTGAGCTGAGCCTTCTTACTATTAGCTATGAATAATAAGATATCTAGGTTTTGTAAAGAAAAAAAGGGAAAAAGGAGGCCAAATACCACCTGAAAGGCACCTTTTATGAGCAGATTGAATATATTCCATTATCTGCCACTTTTGCACTTCAGAAAACTAATAACAATGGATTCTGCATAAGCCTCCCCCCTATAGTAATAGAAACAAAACTTCAAAACTTCTCCACAAGCCAAATTCTGAGCTCTGGTGGCTGCTGGCAGCATTTCTTGTCACCAGCAGTTGGTCTGTCTACACACAAGCTGTCCCAAAGACAAGGCCTCATGTACTGAGATGCAAAGATGCAAAAGACAGGAAAAAAATCCCCAATCCTCATATGTGAGAGAGTATAACAGGATCAGGCTCAGAACATTGTACATCCAAAATGTGTGAAGCAACAAAAGCCTAACTGTGAGTCATTTCTGTTTTGCATCAGCTTTCAAATTGCTCCCCATGGAATTTAACAGACATAATAGAAAATAATAGAATTGAAAAATGGGAACTATTTCCACATAGTGGGTTTTTCCCACAGTGGGTACTACTTGAATTGCTAATTCACTGCCAGATGTGCAACCACAGACTCTGTGACAATCCTCTTCCTACAGTACTTGATTATTTCTTACTGTGACACACTGAGTATGCTACAGGATTACATTTAGCCCAGGTTGGAGGGTTTTCCATTTTTGTATTTAATTAAAGAATGCTTAGAAATGGGTAAATTCAAACCTATGTGGCATAACATTTTAAATAATTTTAAAGGGTAACCTTCTGAGAGAAACTTTATTTATGAAAACACTAAAGGTGAACTCCTGTCTCCAATGAGACCTGTGGGAGTTCTTCACTGTTTTCACATTCTCCAGAGATTTCCTTCTCTTTTAGAAAAGTTTTTAGTAAATCTGCCACTAGTTTTTAGTGCGACTCTACCTCAGTTGCAAAAGATAAAGCTAATTCTGCAGTGTAATGACAGACAACATAGAAAGAACATGCAGGAAAATTGTTAGCAGGCAATATAGTACTTATGTCAATTTCTAAACACCCCTCCACCAAAGCTATGCAAAACAGAGTAACTTGTCTAAACAAAGTGCAAGAACCTGAAAAATTATCAAAATTAAAAACCAAAATTCCAATTTGGGAAAAACCAGAGCATCTTATGATCTATAGTATCCTAATCGAAAGCTATCTTATCATATCATATCATACAGCACATGCAAGTAGGTGTTTTACCAATTTTAGTACCAGTTAATCATAATAATGGTTTCCAAAACTATAACACAATCAGTGATGTTAGCTTGGGCATTTGAATTCAGAAGCTTAAAAACCATTGACAAATTAGGAGAACAGCTTGGGATTCAGGGAAAATCCAGGCCAAATGCTGGCTCTGTGGTCACCATTGGTCCACTCCAGAGAGGCTAACTCTGAGTAGGGTGTATGTGAGCTGAGCTGCACCTGTGCTCTTGTGCCACAGATGGTTTCCTCTGGCAATGCACACACACCCCCATACTCACCTAGCAGGATTTTCTACAAGCAAAAGGCTGCTTACACCTTCCTAGTCTAACTTTGTTTCAAAATTAACAGTGAATTTTAGCTGGTGATCACATATCACTTCTCTTTAGAGGAAGAAAAATATGTTTTAATGAAATATAATTTTAAATAAACTTGATGTACATTCGGCTCACCTGGTGGGAAACAACCAACACCTGTAAAGTCATACAAGAGCTCCTACTCATTCTCCTCTGTGAATATGAAGTACTGCCAACATACTGAAGTATTACAGCAAAACACCTGACTTTTGTTGGTCTCTGTCACACAGTAATATTTTCCAAAAAGTATAATGGACCTTGGGAGTTTTATATCTTATTGTCCATCTCTTCTTGAGCAGTAGAACATATTTTGAACCTGCTGAAATGTCTGCATAGATCCAAATAGACGTTTTGATTACTTGTACTCCTTGTTCAACATTTGTTATTACTTATTGTCATAGTTTATATTCCCAAGCACAGACACAAGATCATGTGATTAAGGGTTTCATGTGAACAAGTGGTTTCTGTGCCACATGCAAAAGCGAACAGGCAAAAGTGAGCTGAAACTCAGCAACAAGTCAGACTGAGTGAAAGGCAATCAAGTCTTACACGTCTGAAAATGGAATTCCCTGATTGAAGGGCTGAGCATCCATGTCTCTGCCTTCCCTTCTGTCAAGACTGATTCGGGAGCCTCCAAGAGCCACAGCCCAGGTCAGCACTTTCAGCACCAGCAGGACCAAAGGACATGAGAGTTAAGCTCCTGATGATGCTGCAAGATGTGGCACTGGAGACCTGCTGTCCATCACAGCTGGCACCTGAACTCACTGCTCCTGTGGTACTTCTCAGCAGGCAGCTTTGAACCTGCTGCCTGAGACAGGAACATTTCTTTTCCTTAGAGCTCTTGCCTTGAGAGGCAAGCCTTGATGAGTAAACTGTTTATTTCTGGCACCTACTGGAGCTGAAGAATTTAGGAGTACTGGGGCTTTTGGACCTACTTTCTTTCCCAGCATACTTGAAACCCAGTACCTCCTATAGGCTACTGAAGCTCAACAGAACCCATTTTTCAGAGCAATCAAATGTCTTGCAGCAGTGCTGTCTGTTTCAACTTCCTATGATTCCTCAATAGAATTTCCCTGAGATATCTTAGGAAGGAATCTTACTACCAATATTCCTTCTCAAATAATTCCTCCATGAGAACACAAATTTGAATTTCCTAAAGGGGATGAAGGCATTAGCAGTGTCACTTTGTGCACTGTGAAATAAAGCTCAAACATTCTCCTAGGAAAAGGCAGTAAGGCATCCTGAAGTCCCATGTGTTATTTTAAAAAAATATTATATTTCTGTCATAATTACTGATGACAGTTGTCCCAGACAACCAGTCTTCTTAGGCTATACTTGTTAAAATTTGGAGTCAACCTGTACTCAGCTGGGTAACCAGGATCATCCCTGCACCTCTTAGGAGCCCTGCAAGTCCACATACTTGATTTAAGACACTGAAGTGAAACATTGCTTAAAGCAGAACTAAAGATTGATGTGACCTTTACTCCTGGGCTACTGTCAGACTAAAAACATCCCTCCTGTTTCATACACTGTGTATTAAACAATTCGTCACAATTCTTCAAGGAAACTACTCTTCATTGGTTTCTCTAAAAGCTGAACCACTTGAAACTAGATTAAACTTGCAAAACTTTCTCATGTAGTGTTCAGACCTGCATCTGTCCATTTCAGTAAAGGTTGCATCTATTACCTAATGCTGCTTTTGACACTAAGTACAAATTTTATCTTACTACCTGTCAGCTCCATGGAGGACACAGTCTGCTCTGGCCATGCATTTCCAGCAGTATGCAAAAGACCTGCATTTCCATTCTTTGTGGCTATACACCCTCATGGTGCTTACTGTTCCCTTTAATCCACAGAAAGTATGTGCTGTGCACATACTTTTTCTTCAGTAAAGTTATTTTAAAGGATAACTCCTTGTGCCAGGTTTACAAAGGCATTGCTCACCTAACGTTTCAGACGAATGCAGACAAGAGCAGGCAGACAGCTAACCTGCCCATGCTCTTGTCATGCTACCCCTGACTGCCTACCTGTATCAGTCGGTTCATGCTCTGGTTAGCTCACCAAACTCCCTCCTAGCCAGCTCACTTCATATTTTCCATGCTCTATCTACTCCTTTCTGATGGCTTACCTTGAGCTGTAATTACTGTATTTGGAGAATTCCCAGTTTGTTTTGACAACTACAATCCTTTACCTTACTCACTTCCTTTTTAAGCCCTAACATGTATTTCCAGGGATATTTTTTACTGCACTTGAGTATTTCTGTACTTTTAAAATGATTTAAAATAGATTACTTTTGCTCTTAGGGTCTTTTTAAAAGTATTTTCATCCCCAAAAATTCCCTTTCATGGTTTAGTGTCATGATGTTAAGTTTCAGTACAATTGCTACCATGACAACACTTTGTATAAGATAATATAAAGGAACTGAAGCTGTCTATGAAAATATTAATTTAAAAAAAGATTTTGAACACTGTAGCAGATGATGTTCTTCAAATTCTTTTTCTGACATGGGATAACTAAAGCTGTGTGCCATGAAAACTGAAAAGCAATAAGTGACAGGGAGAACTTCATCCCTTAACACAAAATGTTGGACTCCTGGTTTTTTTTTTTTACAAGTTAATATTGTGAAGATTAAAAAAAAAAAAAAAAGGGCTTAATGGAGTGTTACACAAGCTCTGGCACTTTTTGTGATACATGACTTTCTAGAAAAGCATTATCCAGCACAAAGTTTCCTCACACAGTAAGTGGGAACTGAACCACTGTCTCCCTGTCCTTCACAACCAGTTGCAATTTCAGAAGTCCAGCCTTTTGGCAAAGACAAATCCAGGTACCAACTCCATGGAGGATTTCCTGTGCATTGCTCTGTGAAAAACTCTGAAGGGTAATGCTCCCTAAACCGGGTGAGTTGCCTGAAGCAGTTGTGTTGTGGCAGTACAGAGCCTGAGGAGCAGTCTGCAGCACAGGGCAAGGAGACAACATGACATATCTGATGCCTGGGATACCATCGTGGATCCAGTAAGGAAACTGGGTGAGTGATGCCATTCTGAAACACCCACTCATGGTGTGCAGTGCACAAACAAGCCTAGGCTGCCTTCAGAGAAACATTCCCATGGTTATGGCCATAGCTGTCTGTGGAACTGGACAAAAGATTCACTGAACAATGACACAAAAAAGGAAAAACTGAAAAAGACTACAGCAGAACATTTTTGCTAATGTGGGCTATATCACATGTAAGATCAACACAAAACCTTTTTGCGGATCAGCTGCAGTGATTATCTTCAATCTGGCAAGGGAATGTTCTTTGCCTTCTTTTCTCTCTCCCCCATCTCTTAATGCCTTCTCTATTGTCATGGCAAATTTCTAAATTTGTTTGCATTCTGCAGTTAGGTAACCAGATCTTGAAACTCTGTCTTTCTGAATATAAATATAATCCTGGTCACCAGGCAAAATTTGATATTAAGTGATGTTAAAATGATGAGATATAAATATCTGAAATTCTAGAAATTTGGCTGGTGAGGAAGGAGAACCAATCCCCATGCAACACAGTGAAAAGTAGCACCATTAGCCAGATGATACTATGGTCTCAGGTCAGGAAATATCATCAGAGCCATGATTTTATTTTCCCATATGTATTTTCAAATCCCTCTTTACTGCTAGGCAAATACAAAAACATCAAAGAATGAAACATAAACATCACCCTGCACTCTGTACAATCAGTACATTATATGCTGTCATAGTTATTTTCCAAATATTTGAGTATTAGCTTGGGCAAGGAGAAGAAATCAGCAGAATCAATCCAGTCTTTCAGGATTCCACATACAGACAGCAATGAAAAAGAAGGTGAGGGGATCAGCCCTTTGGGGATCCTCTGCAGTCAGTGATATATAAGCTGTTGTTGTCTTGACAGTAATGAAAACAGGACAGGGAAGGTACAGATCTTCAGGCTACACGTGGTGACTAATAAATCAGATGTTGTGGAGTCTGGTTTACTGCAGAAAGGTGAATTTAATGAGAATGTGTGCCTGGTAGGATGTTCTTCAGCTCATGAACAGACCATGGGGAAAATACACTTCTGAAGAAATGACACAAAAAGCCACTATCCAGGCTTGGCAAATTGACTCAAAAGAGAGAATTGATGTATTTTGTCAAGACGGCGGGAGGAAAACAAGTTAAGGGTATCTCTGGATCCTAGCATTTTCAGGAATAATTGCTTCTACATCCTAAATTTATACATTTACACTTTAGGGACAAGATAAAACTAATTAAAAACAAAGCAGGCTGTTAGTGCCCAGTTCAGGGCATTTGGAAGTTTCTTCATGTTACATTTTGTGGGCTGAGTTTAACTACTTTCAGAATCAAAATATAGTATTGTCTTATTACAATCACTTGTTACTTGTTTTGTCTGTTTTGAAGAAAACCTGATTTTGAAATTGTGAAAATGAAGCTGTACTGCACACATGTACCTGAGATTATCAAATCAGGATGGTGAAAATTGTTAATATACTCAGTTGGACAGCCAACTTCTCAGCTTCACCATCCCACTTCTCAAAAAGCAAGTTGTTCTTTGTTCTCTCTCCTGCCTCATGGGAAAGAAACTAAAACTTGGAAGAAAAAAAAGTTCAGCTTATTTGTTCATACTATGAGGGGAAAAAAAAGAAAAGAAAGAAGAAAGAGAATAAAAAAATAGAAAAACAGAGCTTTCTAACTAATGCATGAAAGACAATGTTCTAGACAAACATCATCCTGGCAAAATAGGGTGCTGAAAGGCAACACTACAAGTTTCAGCAACCAAAAACTTTATTAGCATTACTAGCATATGTAACTTGTTCTGTTACTTTGTGGCAGTAAAATTACTTTGTTTATGCCGAATGTCCAATGACTTTATATTCAAATTCAAGAGCTACAAAAAAGTCCACAGAAAGGGCAACTAAAGACATGAGTGAAACTTTTGTTTTGTTAGGTAAAGTTCTCTAAAAATAGTGATTTTCCTTTGCGAAATAATGAGAATTTGCCATGATGTCCCTAAGCAGGTGTCACGGAATCAAGTTTCTGGTTCCTAGTCAAAAGGTTCCTCCCATCCCATTCACATCTGTCTGGAAAAGACAGACTGTCCTGCTCTGTACTGCTGTGACTGGGGCACTTCTGTGAGAGAGGCAGAAAGAGAAACTGAACTTGTGTCTACCACATCATTCCTGTAGCTTCACAAGTTGCTGAATTCCAAACCTTTTTAACTTCGCTTTTATAAAAGAAAATAAGAAAACAGAATTTTATGCCAATGTTTAATTTCAGGTCAAACTGAATATTTGCCTAAGTAGATTTTTTTGTTGGTTTTTGTTTTGTTTTGTTGGTTTTTGGGGTTTTTAACAGTATGAACAAAGAAAATACACTTTGTTTTCAGATTCAAACCAAACTTTTGTCTCTTGTCTCTGAAGCTGAAGAGCTAAAGAGCGACTTGCTTTTTGGGAAGAGGGATGGTGAAGGGAGGGCTGTCCAAACAGGTGAATTCACTGGGTTTGGGCTCCAGCCCAGGCACAGCACTAATATACAGGATATCTGCAGGATCTTCAAAATATCCTGTAATGTACAACTGGATCTTACAGGTTATCAACCAAAGTATAACTACACCATATCCTGGCCTGGGCAGAGGAGTTGATGTAAGTTGTTTCTGTCCTATGTTGCTCATTCCCACTCTCATGCTATAGGTTGCTGCTCCCTCAGATGTGTTAATACAACTTTATGTCTTTTTAAGAAACTTACTGTAAGTCAGATCACTAAAGATCTGTATTAAAACCAGTCTTTTGGAGGGGAAAGTAAAGATATTTGTAGGAAAAATCCTACAAGTACAAATATCTAAGACACAGAAAAGCCTCTCTCCAGACAAAACCAAACACAAATTGTGGCATTCTTTCAATGCAAAGACCACTTATGTAGCCAGAATGTGCAAGTTACTTGCCCAATTAAAATAAGACAGGTTTCCTTTCAAAACACTGCTGTCACAGAATAGTCACAGATTTTTTTTGCAGATTGTTTATGCAAAGAAAACTTCTTAGGTTTAAAACAAACTGTACTAATATGGTAATCCTCAATATTGCTGTTCAAACATCCCAGTAACACATTAATCAGAAAATCTTTCCCAAGTTTTCACCTTCTGATTTAGTGAAGTACACTTCTGACCCTGCAATTGACTAAGTAACAGGCAAAAACTGAACCACAAACCTTGTACTGACGCAAACCCCGAAAACAGATTGTCAGCAACAAAATAAACACGAGGAGAATTATGAAAAACTCTGACTTTAGCACAGGAATACCCCAAGCCCTGCTTAGCAGTCTAGGAACCAGGAACAAGCTTACTTTTTGGGGGGAGCTAAAGGAAAAAGAAAAAAGAAAAATAATTTAAACAAAACAGAACAAAAACCAAGACGCATAAACTTTTATCGGTAGTTCAGATTTTCAAGGTGAACATTATAAAGTACTGCAGGGGGGAACAGCCTGGAAAAGAGGAAGGTTTTCTGATGTCGAACATAACCACTACCAGCGATGCCACTCTCCCTCCCCAGTAAACTGAGGGAAAACAAGAACCAATTCAAAACTCATCGCGGGAAAACCGGAATGGCAACCTCTCTCTCTCTCAATGCCATAAACCGGACCCTTCCTCAGCCAAAGGTGGAAAGTTAGGGCTGGCAAGACGAAGGGTCACGCCCTTCCCTGCTCCCCGCAGTCTGGGGTCCCGTCCCCCCCGGGGCTGCAGAGCAGCACTCCCGGAGCCCAGAGAGGCGTCACTCCGCACCGCACGGCTGCTGCCCCGGCTCTGCTGCTCGGCGGGAGCGCAGGCGGCGGCAGCCGAGCTGCTGTGCCCGCGGGATGCCCGCGGGATGCCCGGTGGGATGCCCGGTGGGATGCCCGGCGGGATGCCCGGTGGGATGCCCGGCGGGATGCCCGGTGGGATGCCCGGCGGGATGCCCTGTGGGATGCCCGCGGGATGCCCGGTGGGATGCCCGCGGGATGCCCGCGCTGCCGGGGCGCGGCGGGGATGCTCACCCTGCGGTTGCGGTCGGCCTCCCGCACCTCCTCCTCCTCGGGGCCTTGGCGGATGAGCGCCTTCAGCACGATGCTGTTGTTGGTGCAGCAGGCTCGGAAGAGGCTCAGCGCCTCGGGGCTGTCGCGCTCGTCCCCCTCCAGGGACCACAGGTCGTCGTCGTCGTCCAGCCCCCCGGGCGGGTAGAAGGAGTCGTCCGAGGCGATGCTGCAGGTGTCGGGCAGCTCGGAGAAGTCCTCGTACTCCTCGCAATCCTCCTCCTCCTTCTCCTCTTCCTCCTCTTCGTCCGGCTCCTCGGCGGCAGCCTCCGCCGCCCCCTGCTCGGGGCTGCTGTCCGCCTCGGCGCCGGGCATCTCCTTAGGGGCGGCGGGCGCGGGGCACACCCGCTCCCCGGCCAGCTGCTCGCCGTGCCCCGACAGCAGCACCATGCCGGCGGCGCCGGGCCGCGGGAGCTGCGCCGGGGCGCTCAGGGCTCCAGGCTGCCGCCCTGCCCGCCCGCCGAGCGCTGCCCCGCCGACAGCAGCCTCGCCGCTCCGCCTCGCCTCGCCGGGCTCGGGAGCCGCTGTCCCCTCACGCAGGTGTCAGCCTGTCCTGCGGGTCGCCCCGCCGCAGCCCCCGGGCCGGGGCATGCCGCCGCCTGCGGGGAAGGTCCGCGGGGCCGGTCAGCGCCGCCGGCCCGGCCCGGGGGAGCTGCGAGAGGCTGCAGGGAGCGGGGAGAGGCTGCGAGCGGGCAGGGCGGCTCCGGGGAGCGCAGGCAGTTGTCAAACTCCCGGCCCGTAATCCGCTCAGCATCGCTGTGAGGAGATTGGGGCTCGGCTTTGGCGGCGGGGCGCCGTGCCGGGGCGGCGTGCGGGGGGAGCTGCCCTGCCGCGGCTGCTCCCTGCGGGCACCGAGCTGCGGGTGCGGGACAGGAGCGCCTGAGCTCCCCCGGGACCCTCCGCGCCCCTCCGCCGCGCTGCTCCGCGGGGTCCCTCTGCCAGCCCACCCGCGGGTGGCCGAGGCGGCAGTGGGGCCGGCGGGTCCTTCTGCACCGTCCCCAGAGCCGCGACTGCAGCGATGTGCGCAAAACTTTTCAGGAATACAGCCAGGCTGTGAGCAATTCGCCTTTTGAAATAAGTGCTGAAACTAAGGGGAATGATTGCACAGATTTCCCATGCTCTGAAGCAGAGATTTAAAAGCAAGTAATTCATTAAATCAGCCCTGACACTTTATCCACTGTAGAGATGTCAGGCACGTACTTTTTATGGAAGGCATTTGGAGATTAGGTTGAGAGGAATAATGCATGTATAAATTGAGTTCCTGCTTTGTCACAGTTCCTCTAAAATCTCTTTTCCCATTCAAATGACATGGATCAGCACCGTTCTCTGGCAGGGAAACAGTGGGGAGAAGCCCTTTGGCCAACAAAATAGGATATTTGCTTTCTTCAACAGCTTTTTGAAGTGAATCTCATGTATCTGACATCCTTCAGCAAGCAAATGTCCAACATCCAAGTCCCTGTCTGTCTGACAGGAGAGAAACAAGCTGGTTTTTCTTCATGAGGTGAGGCAGAGTATGATCCACACTTTTTACACCAAAAGAAGGTAGGAGTAAAAAGTAAAATGTAACTGTGAGTAAAGGGGGCCAAACAGTAGGTGTTTATAGTCTTTCAAGAAAACACTGTGTAAACCAGATTTGATGGGTGGTACAAAGCCCAGCAGCTTCTTGCTGAATCCTAACTGGCGAGGTTATCCCAGTGCCCAGCAGGAGGATATCTGTAAGCAGAATTAGTATTAAATAGCTCCCTGATTGGCTGCTTCTGCAAAGGAGCTAAACTGGGAAAGAAGGAGATTAAACTATTTGCTCACCTCCAGACACCTCTGAGATCATAGCTGATGCATATTACCAGCCATGCTCATGCTTCCTGTCTCCCATAATTTGCTTGGGTAAAGACAAGCCCTAACTCCAGTGCTGCTGTGTGTGTCTGTTCCCAAATCAGATGCTCCTGAGCTGTCTCTACCTGCAGCATGACAGCTCTGTAGGATTCACTTTTTATACTTACTGCCTATCCATTCCTTAAGTGTTTGCATTCACAGAGTTTAAGGCCTCCATTCATTCAACTTCTTGTTTCCTCTCAGTAAATGTGGCCAATACACTGCTCCACAGAACGCTACCTCTGAGAATAGCACTTGTATTTTGAACTTCATTTTTGTCTGAGATCCTGCAGCTGGCGGGGATCATCTGAGTTTTCTCATCCTAAACTCACCCTAAAAGCCCAGAAAGACTTTTGGCTTTAGTAACTTCAAATAGCAGAAGAAATCCCCAAAATAATTCTAACTACAGGGGAATGAAGACCTTTTTTTGGGAAGATTCACCTCATCTTTATGAATTAATTTATCAAATATACTTGCTTTGTTTCTGTCTTATAAAATCATTCCAGAGGAATGAAAATTTTATTACTGTACTGTTTTTTAGAAAGTTATATGGAATAGGCAGGCATCAATGACTTCGAACAGGAAAAAAACTCCAACAAAAAACAACCTTGGAAAACCTTGATAATAACTAGAAGGAAACCACAGTTATATAGGGAAAAAGGTTTGACTCTGAAAAGTCATCCTTTTTTCTCTCTGTGTTTAGAGTTTACCTTACTGGCTTTATTAATAGAGGAGAAATGAATCCGTTTTCTCCCATAGGTGTAGTAGTTCTGCAGGGACCTTGGAGATGAAAACTGTTTTCTCTCACCTCAGCCTGTCACTTTCATCTCTTCTCTCAAAGAATACTTCTATGTTGCTCGAGCTTTCAAAGCAAGGTATCAGGCTGCAACAGGGCAGACATGGTGTTTCCCCTTGAATTTTTCACTTTTACAACTGATATTGAGATGGTATTTCAAATTATTTAACCTACATGCAGCTTAACAATAAGCTGCCACAGAAGGGTGCAGCTAAATGGGCATAAACTGTGACATGACTCCTTAAGATGCTGATGCAGGCATTTGTCTTGTCACACAGAGGTTCCCACCAAGGCTACCCTGCTTGGGCACAGTTATAGATGTAAAGCAGATGACATCTGGTTTCTCAGTTCTTTCAGTGACACAGCCTGTATGTAACAAACTGGGTTTCTTGTCACTTATGCTTCAGTATGTAAATCAATTTAAAAGAATGTGGGGAAAGGCCATAGTGTAAGTCTGCAAATTCTTTCAAATTAGCAAAAAACCACATTTTCATGACATTTGTAAGAGGACAGCCTCAACCTCTCCTCTGGAAAATAAACCACTTAATATAATTGAAGTTAAATGCTGCTATTTATAAACATTGTATCAAAAGCAAAGCAATAAACATTATCATCTTAAAGCAAATACCCCAGAATTATTAGTCATTATCATCATCTGTATCTCATCAAAATTTATTCCTGGGAATTGCCAAGGCAGGAAATTAAAACACCCAAAGTAGATACCACCTGTCCCTACGCAGACAAAGCTTCCTTCCCTTGAAGAAACCAAATTTTGGAATGATTACAGCATGGAATGCTCCCAGTTTGCCTCATTAGGTTTGTAAGTCATTCAATTTATAAAATAGTCTGAAATTGAGATTTAATGAGATTTATGTGCAATAGTAAAGACACCAGTAAAATAAATACTAAGACTCTGTGAGTTTTATATGCCCTTCTCATATTCAACAATTTAACCTAAGGAAAAAATTAATAGCACACTGAAAGCTATTGCCATTATTTTTAAAAGATTAGATCTAGTCACTACAAAAGCATTGGTTTCCAAAATAAAATAAAATAAAATATATTTAGTTTTGGTTGTTTATATTGTTTAGGTGTCTGAAATTTCTGAATAACAAGAAGTCTGTTTATGGGGTTTTTTTAACCCATTTGACATCTATACACTCACTTTGAAATTCAGAGTTTATTTCTCTCTTCCTTAGTTGATCTGTCTGTAAAAATCTGCCAAAGGAAAATCTGAACCTGAGCTAGCATTTTTTGGGAAGACATTTGGGCTGCTTAGGCACCCTCCTGGTGTATTCCCACACACTGGCAACTTCAGCAATTTCAGTGATCCAAGGGTTTTACAAACTCTTGGTGGCACATCAGGTAGGTTTTTCTGCATCCATTTGGCTCTTTACCCTTGTAGGTTTGTGCTGGGAGCAGGTGAAAGGATGGAGCAGCATCTCATTACCTGGCAGGACCTGCAGTCACAGCAATACCACAGTGTTAAACACGAGAGCCAGCTCACCCTCTCTCTGTTGAGCAGCTTGTAAAAACTGTGAGAGAAGGTGCACAGAAGGTGTTTCTGGGGACACTGGAGCTCTCTTCCATGGCACTTCCACCAGCCCCACTGAAGGAAGCATTCAGAGGACAAGGAAACCTCTCTTGAGCAGCCTCCTATCTTCACAGATGGGAGAGGAGCTGAAACCTTCAAAAGGCCAGTGTGGGGAGTAGGTTTGGTGGCATGACCTAAGTCAGCATCATCCCAGTGCTAACCTGGTCCATGCCAAAGGTCACAACAAATGGTCCATAGAGGAAATATGGGCACCAAGGGAAACAAGGTGCTACAAGGGATGCTTTTTACTGACAGCATCTTTTTGATTTTTGGGGAGAGACTTTCAGCATTACTTTCTCAACCCCTGCACTGGTCCTCAAGACATACTGCTTTCATCTCCAAAAAGTGGTGGCTTGAAGTTAGTCTGAAGACAGAACACAGGCGGGGATGTAAGCAAACTGGTTTCTGGGGTTGCTGAGTTCTTGGCAGGGCTAGCAGACTAATAAATCCAACCCCCTGTTTGTTATGCTCAGTAATAATAATGTAGTTTTGATTGGGGTGATTTGCTAGGGCTGCAGCAGGACTGTAAGCAGGCTAACTGCTGTGAGGCATCAAAGTGCAATTAACCTAGTCAAAAAACATCAGGAGGTGTGCTATTGGCAAGGTATGTGTGAAGAAGGCATTCAAGGTGAAGAATTGAGCTGAATAAATGATTAAGAAAATGTTCCCTCCCAGGAGCCAAAAAGAGACAGAGTTGTTTTCATATTTACCCGACTGGGTGTGTTGGGAAGAGCATTTACAAACAAACAGATTCAGCAGCTCTTGCTAAGACTACCCCACTTAAAAAGTCCTTTGGAAGGAGAAGGGTTGGAGTCCCAGTTTTCCTAAGCTCTGGCCAAGATTTGATGTGAAATCCTGCTTGATCTGAATAGTAACAGCTGCTAAGGAGCTATGGGTGGAAGTTGCAATATGTTTCCTAGAAACCAAAGACTTGAGCTGAATGATGAGAACAGAGCCAGAGAATAAGAAATATTAGCAACAATCTCGTTAAATGTTAGTATTTTCTCAGTTGCTAGTATTTTCCAGCACTTGCTCAGTCAGATTAAATGCTGTTGAAAGCATCTGTAGTACCAGTTCCTTGGTATCTCTGTGCAGTTAATACAATAATAATAATTTTTGGATTATTTCTTCAAGACTGTAAAGAACAACTGATGTAGCATTAGTAAGGCACACTGAATATGCTAATGATCTGCTTTTATGTGTGGGTTGATATTTTTGAATGAGGTAGGTAGAAGTGGAGGAGCCTGTGCGAATGAAGAGGGGAAAGATAGAGAGTGTTCAAGTTCCCACAGAGCTGCTCTTTTCAAATACATGCTGCTGTAGACTATGGTGATGATAAAGATCCTTGAGACTTCTCAATATTTCTTTAGTGTGGAACTTATGTTTTCATATTTCTCTCAGTTTCTGAGACAAATATGAAAACAGACTTATGAGAGAAATATTCCTACTCCTTAGGGAATTTCTTGGGAGAAAACTGTTACAAATTCATTACTGTCCAGATGTTGCTTTATTAATGAAAACCAGAAATTTGCATAAAATCTTTGGCTGTGGGTCTTCCATCTCTGAAGAGTAGATTATAAAAAATTGCCTCTTAAAAATAATTCTTTTTAATCTTTACTTTTTATATGATTTCTTAAAATGCTACACAACCACATAATAATGGGGAAATAGTTGTGGCTTGAAATGTCAATGGATTTTTTTTTCATTGGAGGAAGGCTAACAGAGATTGAGAGAAGGAGAGAAAAATGTTTCTCAAATGATGTTTAATTTTATTTTTCTGTATTTTGATATCTTTTACCAAAATAACACAACACTAGACATTAATACATGTCTAAAAATCTCAGGGAAAATAATCCCATATATATTCCACTGCTAGATTACAATTATCAGGTCATCAGGGTGGGGGGTGGGGTTTGACAGGATTAGTGTACATGAGAATTTATTTGTGAACTGTTGTCTTATTTTTGCACACTACTGAAGCAGAAGACTCCCCACATGCATATAGAAAAATGTGTCACTCCATTGGATATCTAGGATAAATAAGTATTGTTATTTTCATACCAAAATCTTTTGTTCCTCCCTAAAGGAATTTCTTTCTACATGCAGGGGATAAAACATGTATCTGCTTCACATTTTCCTAAAATTATTCCCCTTCCTTCATTGTGAAATTATGCACCCAAAAATAGGCTGGTTTGATGCTGGTATGAGTAAGCCTGCTGATGCCAGTCCATATGGAGAAAGCGTGTAGTATGTCTACCCTTGTACTTCCGATCAGTTCACTCCTCTTCTACAGATTTCCACATCACTGTGAGAGCTTTAAACTTTTCCATCCCTGAGGTTTTGTTCCTGAATAACAATAATGGTACTTCTCTCTACTCCTGGAAAGTTTGGGACCTCAGGACGTTACCATTTGATAGAGTTTCTGACGGTGTTTGAATTCAAGTCATGGAAGTAGCCCATATATGTGTTCATCTATCCTTACTGTTGCCCTGCATCAGGAAACTAAAGAAGTCAGTGATAAATTCATCCTAATTTTAATCTTCCTGACAAGCCCTAGAGAAAGCCTTAATATGTGACCCAGTTTCTATTTCTGAAATATTATGGTTTTAATCCTCTTTCTCTTTCAGTTTTGTCTAATTCAAACTGGGGGTTGGACACTGCTATCTAATGCAATCCAATACTGGAGAAACATTGATATAAAACCAGAAACAGAAAAAAAAAATTGCAAAGTAAAGAAATTAAAGGGGAAATCTAGAATTCACTGGCATAATTTATAAATATATACCATCTCATTTTATTATCCACTCTCCTGTGAGTATTTGCAGTGCTTTAGATTATAACTTGCATTGACTTGCATGTTTCAGCAAAATATCTCACCTCATGCTGAAAAAGTGAATGTCATAACCATTTTATAGATGCTGAAATTGAATTGCAGACTACTCAAATGCAGGAGACCACAGTAAAATATAACATCAAACATACAGATGTCTTATTTTGGCATTACTCAAATGCTTTAAATGACTCATGCTTTAAATGTCTTATCCACATACCTATACAATTAGGCAAATGGGGAATAGGGTGTGGTTACTAACTGGTACCATTAGAGAAATCCATCTGAGTGGATGTGGTGTAGCTCTATCAAGGGATACAAGTGGTCATCTTGGAACTATTTCTCTCCTTAGAACATAGTGAATGCTGACCAGAAAATTATAAGTAGCATTTTAGGACAAAGAGTTATTATAATAAATATATTGGTTTTTTCTCCACCTCTTTCTTCTACAGTTTAAAATCTAAACCAGGGCAGTGATATACAAAGTGGTCTCCAGCAAGGCCATGTGGATACAAATCCAGTTTGTTGCCTTGATACAGGATTTGAGAGATTTTATTTGTTTCTTCATGCGGTATCAAAATAATAACACCCTATATTTGGAAACGTGATTCCTTGTATGTGCAGTGAGTCAGGCTAAGAAGAGTTCTTGTTTTTCCTCTCCCACCTCTTCCTGAGATAATTGGTCTCTCTGGTGTTATCTGGCATTTCACCAGACTATGCAAACATGTGACTAACCAGAGGCTTTTATTGAAAGACAAATATACTTGCATAATCTGGAAAAAGCTTTGTGCATGTATTTCAGTGATTTAAAGAATTAGTGCCCTGATAAGATGCATGTTGTTTGAAAACATTTTAGAAACTTACAGAATAACTATGGGGCTATTATTTTTTCCCTATTGTGTGCATTATCTATTAGCTTTCCTTGTCTCTAATAGAATCATACTAATTTTCATCTTTGCAGAAATGCAATGTTCTTCAATGAGATTATTTAATATTTTCCTGAAATCATTAAAATTGCCATACTGCCAGGTTAAAATAAACAGATGCTTGTTTCACCCAATTGTTCCCTTGTTTCTTTGTGTTTTCATAATGTGATTTTCACAAATCACAAACATCATGGGACTCATCCCAGGAGATGTCAAGTGAAAGTATCTGTAAAACATTCCCCTTTAGAAATCATACCTCCACGTGATCATCATTTAAGCAATTTTAAACATCCTTCTGTCTCTGTTTCATCCCTTTTTATCAGAATCCTTCCACTTAGAAGTGGAGCAAAATGTATTACATACATTTTACATACATAAAATACATCAGGAAAATGTATTCCCATTCATTTGCTGCAGAAGGAATTGGTGGGGTAAGTCAGTAGATAACTCTGACTGCACTTTTGTGGTAAATTCTCTGCAGTTCCATTGGTTTCAGTTCTGTTACTGCACATACCCCTCTGTGTGCATAGAGAAGATTAAACTGAAGAGCATGTATGCAATAGGGGGCAGGTGTGGAGGGTCCTTCTGACCCCCTTTAGTGCTGGTGAACAAGCAGTGCCAAATGGAGAGGGCAATATCTCCTTTCTGCACTGTTCCTATTGCCTGCATTTTCTTTACAATTCTGTGTAAAGTCTGTTACTGATTCAGTAAGGGACACAGATGTTTCTGCGTGGTTGTATTTTCTTTGGAAGCATCCTGTGGGTTTAGTGTGATTTCCTTTTGATTGCTTCTTACATGTCCAGCAACAAGTTTTTTAACTTCCTCTGTAAGAAGGACAGCATCAAGGGATGACATTTCCATAGCCAATCTGCTTCAGAAGCAGCAATTAATAATCAGAAGACACTGAGATAGGTAAATATTGTTATCTCAGCTTTTCAGTTGGTGAAACTGTAATAAAAAGGTCAAGGTCAATGTCTTCCAATTTAAAATTTATGGTTGGACTTCGACGGCTGAATTAATGACATGAATTACTAACTTTTGAAGCCTACAAAATCAAAAGGACTGCACATTTTTGGGAATCATGGAAATCTGAACACTTATTTATATGCCAGAAGTGTTGTAACTGAGTTAAATGTTCTTGGTTTAATTATTAGGGCACTGTTTGGTCATGGTCAGATATCTTGAATCTTTTTAGGTTTTAGAGTTTTGTCTTATGTTCAGCAGTAGATAACTGCATTTGCATTTGCCCCCTCTGTTTACTTGCACTTACGCAGTATCCAAATCTTAGGAAGAAATTTTCCTTAAATATCATGGTTGCTCTTAAGTTGTATTTAGGTTTCTTTGGTTTGCTTCACTACAGTCTGCCTCACATTCATGAAGGAACTTGCACACTAAGTTAAGGAAAAATTATCATCTACTCTGTGGGTGGTTGTGGAAGAGATGAAAATAGGCACTTTGCTCATGAAAAGAGGAAAGAAAGAGCATCTTGCTTTCCCAGGGGACAGTAGTAGGAAAGGGACAGGGCCAGAGGAGGCAGCTCTCTAGAAGAGGGTTTGCATTCAATTCCTCTTCACATCCATGCAGTCCTGTTTGAAAGGGACTCCAGGAATGGTGGCAAGTGCTGATGCAGACCGTGAGTTGTTTGGTGTGCTTTCCTCACCTATGGGTAATTTGTTAATGAAGTGCTGACCAGATGGCCACCCCATCACATTGCACTATTGCATTCATCGATTTGGACTCTTAAAATATGGGGGTGGGGGGTGAGAGTGTTAACCATAAAACTTGAAAGTTTTGGGCTGATTGGCCCTTTTGGTTGTCTCCCTCACATTAATTCACGTGGCCAAAGCAGAGGTTTTCCCATTTTCAGCAGACATGGCAAAGAATATACAGATCTACTCCCTAACTTAGTAATCAGCAGTGGAAGAAGACAGGTGTTTCCTCTAACTCACCATGTGATCTGCCGCCCTCTCATGTGCTATATTTCTTCTCCCGGCTGAGAAGGCGATGAGTTAAGCCAGGTATCTCCTTTCTCATTGCTGCCTGGAGGTGGCATGTCCTGTCTGGAGGCACTGACCCTCCTGATCATGTATTGCCCCACATGTAGCCAGTCGATGAGGGGAGGCACAAGCTGGGGGCTGCTGCTGAGGCAGATGGTAACTCTCGCATCAGAAGCCTGGAGAGAGTATTTTGGCAGCCTGGGAAAGGTACATGCTTTGCCTTAATTATGAACACAGTTAGTTATATTGCTTGTGAAAGTTTCATTACACCAGTTAGCATATTAGCATTACAAGCAACATAATGAAGCATAATTGGTACAAGGGTTCAGTGTGAACTAATTGATCTGGGAAAAAAAGCCACTTCAGAATACAAACAAGAAAAATAAACCTTGATGTTTCCTAGAAATTTCCAGGAGGGATTTTATTTACAAAATAGTAAGATAGAATTGAGAGCTTGCTAGCAAGCAGATTTAATTTTTTTATTGATTGGTTTATAAAAATGGCATCTTGCTTATCACCCAGCAAGGAGATTTACCAGCAGGGACCTGTATGTTGAGCTGTGTTTGATTGGAAACTGCTGAAAATGTTGGTTTGGGAATAAGAGGATACATCATGTTTAAAAAAGAAAAATTGCTGCTGATTTTTGTTGTAAAGGTAAGTACATTCAAATAAGGTTATTGAGAGAGAGAAAACCGTTGTAGTTACAAAACAACTGTCAGCACAGCTGTAAGATCTTGCTGTGTCCTATGATGTAGTGTGCTAACTGCAACAGATAAGTTTTTGCCAATCAGAAATAGTGACAAAACCCCTTCTGTTGCACCTCTCCTTTGTTCTTAGCTAAATTAAAAATATCTTTTCCAATACTGAAGAAAAAGAAATAGAGATCTAACATTTAGCTTTACAAATTATCTTTTTGCTTACCCATATCAAACCTACCTCTGGAACTGTGATAACAATAATCTTTTCCTTGTGTTAGAGCCAAAAGCAGCTCCCGTGTTTCTGTAAAAAATTGTGGTTTTAAAATTATAGTTGTGAAAAATAATTAAATGCCCTTTAATGAGCTAAGAAATATTGTAATTTGAATGGGGACTTGCTACTAGAAATTTTGGTGAGATTCAATTGTATTTATGTGTGGAAGCACCAACAATTTTCTGGGGAGACAATCCTTTGCTGATGCCATTGGGACAACTTCTGTAGCAAGAGGCAAAGCTGTAAAATGAGCAGAGTCTCAGATAACGGGTATATCTTGGATCAAATACATGTTTTCAGCAGGTGTCACTGGTTTTATGCCACGCGAGGTAGTAATAAATACTTGAGTAGTAGGCTCCTGACACCCACAAAGTGAGCAGAGTGAGGGAGCATTCCAGGTGATTTCACAGCTGGGAGGCTGAGGAGTGAGGCCAGCAGCGTTCCTCTGGCGATGGGGAGGAAGGCTGGGGGCTGGTCTGGGTGGGGGGCTGTCAGAGACTGAAATAGTTCATGCCTCAAACACTGACATAAAGTTTTGCTCATTATAACAGAAACTGTATAAAGAAGCTGCAATCAAAGAAGCCTCCCTGAAGATACCTGACTGGGACTTTAGACTGTAAATTAAGTTGCTGAGATAAGGTACTACTGTTCAATCAGGCCTAGGGAGAAACAAACAAGGCTGAGGGAAAGCAATGCACACACGAGAGAGCCAAATGCCACAGAGATTCTTCCCTGGCTCGATTTGGGGTTGGGGAGACCATGGCCCGCAGAAGCCAGGTTTACACAGACTGCCTCCAAAACAGGGGGCTAGGGGAGGAGGTTTTGGGTGTGACCTCTGGTCAGAGGCAGTGAACACCCATCCTCCCTTACACAAACTGGCCCAGCTGTGAAGCTCCTAACCCCACTGGCCACATCTATGGGAAATTGATGTAAGAGGCAGCTGAGGGGGTGTCACAATCCATCAAATACCCCCCAAAGTCCTCCCCATGGGCCTTGCACCACAGGACTGCATGTGATGCAACAGATCCAGAGTCTGCTGCAAGACTGACCCCTCCCCCGGGGGGACATGCCTGGACATTGCCACCTGGCCTGAGTGTATGTTAACCCATGGCATTCTGTGCTTTTCAGGGGGACCTGCTGGAGAGGATCAACGCAACATAGTTGGGATCCACTAATGCTGATATTTTCTTTATTCTGTCTCTGTCCCTCTCCTTCTTTTTCTTCTTCTCTCTGTCCCCCACCTCTTTTCCTACTTCTCTCTTTCTCTCTTTTCTCTCTCTGTCATATTTACTATCAAATAAACCCATACTATTAACTGGCATATGGTCGGGTGGAGGTATTTCTAAGAACCTTAATTATCAGATCTTAACAGGGGCACTGAGAGGAGCAGAGCACATGCACCAGTGGGGAGAGCCACATCACCTGGCTGGTCCGTGACCAGCCTCCTCTCCTGGGGTGACAGTTGTTTCCTGGGATTCAGGGTTCCTTCTAGGGACATCCTCTGTGCTCTTCACCCCATTTTATTTACCTCTGCCTAGTAAATCCCTTGTCAGGTAAGAAAAATGCATTAATAATGCTTTAAACCACTTCAGCACCACAAGAAACACAGAGCTGGGGGCTGTGACAGCCAAGTTCAACACACATAATTTGCCCATTTGAACGTTTGGCAGTGAGTCATTTTTGGGTGTGTATGCCAAGTGCACCAGCACCAGTGCTGCAAGAGGCAGTGTTTCTTCCTGCGTGGTGCTGTCGGCTCAGCACAGATGGTGCAAATCCCCAGCAGTGAATCACCAGGCTTCGTGCAACAGGTGGGTTTGCTTCCTTCAGGGATGAGGGAAGAGCAGGTGGGACAGGCTGAGTGAGGAAACCTCTTCTGCCCAGCACCACAGCTCAAAACTACACCAGGCAGTGACTTCCAGCAGGGTATGAGAGAAAACTAATTTTAACTTTTCATTAAATCAATAGCTCCATGCAGTTTAAATTACATTGGAAACTAGTCAGCATTTGAGGTAATGACAAATGTGGAGCAGGGTCACATTTCTCTGGTGGTGCGCCTCTGGTCTGGCTGGGAAGTGAGGCATGGTGTGAGCAAAAGTTCCTCATTCCTCTTGAGTGTGTGAGGAGGATTGCCTTCTGCACACCAGTGCCAAAATGTGCCCACACTAGAGACTATGAAATAGGGATTACCTCCCAGGTCCACAGAGCCAGCGCAGCTGCTGACACAACTGGAGGGTTACAGTGGAGGTTTTAGCAAAGGGTGATACTGAAAGACACATAATGAGCCTGGAAGTGCTTTGAGATCCGTCGGGAAGTGTTTTGAGAACAAGGTACATACTGGTGGGAACACATGCTATGTTTAATAAGAATAGGCCATGATCCCCAGTAATCAACTGTCTTGGGCTGTATCATGATGTCTCATGATGTTCCTGTTGTTGCTGAAATTTGGAGCTCCTGAAATTATCTGCTTAGCTGTAAATGCCACTTCTAAACCAGAAATATGAGTAAAAGTAATGGTAAGTCTGTTGCTTTGCATACCTGATGATTTTGAAGATTATCTAGTGATTTATGTTGCTGAGTAGAGGATCTTTGAAAGATTGAGTATGGCAGTCCTTGAAATCTGTGAATCCACAATCATGCATTTTCTGCCAAATGCTGCACAAACTGGGAGCAGTCCCCAGATTCATCACCTGTCTGAGCCAACTCCTCTGCAATCTGGGATACAGATCCCACTTTTCCAATGCTTGCTGATGGTTACAGTGCAATAATATCTCAACGACTTTCCCAGTTAGCAAACAATTAGTAAAAACTCTGCATAATTTGAAATTTTGTAGTTAGGCATCAGTGTCTCGGAACCTGACTGATATGTGAGGAACATGTGAAGTACACACCTAACGTGGGATGAACATGTTAGTAGCACAACAGGCACTCCCACAATCTGTTGCCCCATTATCTTGACACATAGTCAGAATAATCTCTCAGAAATAATAGGCAATCCAGTCCACAACCCAACAAGTTCTTGACTACTTTTCTGCATGTACTTTTAATTTTTGTTCCTGCACTGGAAGCTTTTCATGTATGGCTCAAGGACATAATAAACTGATTTCATATAAGAAGTCTCTCATTAGTGGAGAACCAGTTTCATCAGCTGTAGATCTGCGCTGGACTTTAAGAGAGAAGTTTCTGCAGTTTGTGATCAATATCAATCTTTCCATGGCTGAGGTTTAGCCACTAGGGTCCTGATGTAATTAAGTCAGCTTAACATTTTCCCTTTATAAGGAACCCTGTTCTGTTACTTAAAAGTTTATGACATTTTAAATGCATAGGAAAAATTCCTTTGGTGTGAGGAAGGGTGCTTCTATGACTTTGGGTTTGGGTTTTTTTTACCTCATTTCTTTTCCGACATTCAAGAAGGGAAAAAACAGAAAGAGTAATTGTGTTGTTCTGGCATGTTAATAAAACTCTGATGTCCTCTTTGAATGCGGACTTTCCGTAAATATTATTATGAATTCTTTTTCCAGCAATGTCATCTTTCAGCCCTTTGAACCAAGCTGACTAGTGATCATCAAACTGCGTGTTTCTGGTTTTCAGAGAGCCTTGATTTCTTTTTTTCAAAGTCCTTGATCTTTTTTTTTTTTAAATACTGACTATTCACTGCTGCAACTGAAACATACCTATGCTGGACAGAGAGAGCACCCTGTGAAATTCTTAAGAGAAAGATGAAGGTAAATAGGCACATGTATTAAGTATCTAAATACATTAAAATTGTTTGCCTGCTATGAACTGGCAAAATGCAGATCCTAAGCACCTCCAGTGATGTCCTCTAAATTAGTAGACACTCACAACTCTGTGCTTCATCTCCTTTGAAAAAGCTTTTTTAGTGTGTAAAAATTTCACAGTGTAGTGTTCTCTTTTAAAAGTCAGATTTCACTTCTCCTACTATTTATTTTTTCTTCTTTATTTTAGCCAGGAAATATGAAAATAGAGATGAGTAGTAAAGTAGTTTCTGGACCATATTAAAAAAATCAGAATTTCTTCCTGACTGCCTTTACTTTTCAAAAGTGTTGCTCAAAACATTTTTTAATCACAATTGCTCATGTGCTTGGCATTCTGCTGTGGTCCCTGAAGAGCCAGTGACACGCTATAGCTTTTCCTACCTGTGCTGTGTGCAGCAGAGATGGGGCACTGTCGGGGCTCAGCTGCTGTGGGACAGGCTAAGTAGGCTCTTATCCTCTGTGCAAAGCAGCTTCTTGGGAGGAGGCGACCCAGGCACCACGCCTGTCACTCCGTTACACAAGAATTCCTGAGACATCTGTGGTTTACATAATGGTACCCAGCGTCCAGGCAGCATTGCTCATCAGGAGACAAGAAAATGCTCTTTGAAAAACAAAAAATAGGTCAGCATTATCATCCTCAATTTACATATTCTTGGTCTGACTTTGAAGAAAGGGCATTTTTCTCCTGGTCAGAGCAGTGGTAAAAGAGGAGACAGCTTGTGTAAAGATTTAAAACATTTGAGCAATGTGCCTAAGTGAACAAGGCTTACCTATTTAGTAGTTAAGACTTGTGGCTGAATCCAAAACATGCCTGAATTATCCTTGTGTAACTTTGCAGTCATAAAATTAAATAGTTCTAATTACCTGCTTTTGTCTGATGTTTTATATTTCGAGCTGCAGAACTAGCAGTCCCTATAGCTTGATTTGCTTAACTCTTCACACTAAGACCTTGTCTTAAGTTGCATGCAGTCTCTGTGTGTGTGTGTGTGCACAGCTGTGCAGGTTAGGATTTTTAAAGCTGCCTGAGCAGCTTTATCTTTAAAGATAGCTGATCTTTAAAAATCTTTTAAAGAAGTGCTTCTGCAAAAACAATTCAGTACAAATTAAAGTTTGGGGGCAAATGTTTCTAGGCATATCATTTTCAGTCTCACCCTGACAACTGGGTGCTAGCTTTAAAACTGACACTCTTATTTCAGTGCCTGCACTCCTTGCATACCCCATTCCCACAGGCCCTCTGCTTTGGTTCTGCCCCTGTAGAATGAAACAACATCACCTTCTTTATGCAGTTCTTCCCCTGTTTTGACTTTGGCCTGCAAACTCTTGAGACCAGAGTTCCTGTCTTAAATATACTGTCTGGCTTGTCTGGATCCAAATATTATTTAAGAAATTTGCTGTAGCTTCCCTGCAAGAAATTTATACTAATATAATATTATTATAGGCTCTTTGATCAGCATTTCACAACATAATAAAAGAAAAATACTTTTTGGAAGAGGAGTGTATATTGTAGGAATGATCATTTGTTTGACCTTAATCTGTCATTGGCAAAGCTTCCAGGCTGCACTGCATTAGCAGATGGATAATGGGCTCCAGCTGAAATTACTTGCACAGTTAAGTAGTTTATTTTCTCATTTTCCTACAGTGAGAGTCTCTAAGAACAAGGCTGGCATATCAACACTCACGTACATTCCTGCATAAACATGTTGGGCTCATTGTTCACACTGTTTGAGTGAGAAGCTGAGGTGATCCACCTCTTCTCCAGTGCTTTGTGTGAGGAACAAAAGCTGGAGCCAGGTCGGCACTGTTGCTTCCCTTGGGGAGACTGGGGAGCCTGGCACAAAAGTGCAGCACCTCATTTGGGACAAATTCCAAAGGACATGGCCAGGAAGGTTTTTCACAGACTTCACTGGATTTTGGATCATCTTCAGGGTTTTTATGTTAGAATAGCTTGCAAAGCTTCTCTGTATTGAGCTTTTCAGTGCCGTCTTTGTGCTGTGTAGAGAGAAGATAATTAAAAGAGAAAATTTACCATAGTAGTAAACAAAATTAGAAAATCACAAAATTCAGAGGAAATAGGATTCAGGGGATAAAACCAGAGAAAACAATGGAATGAACACTCATTTTGCATGCATACAATCTTATTGCCTATAACTCTTGTTAACAGGTTAAGGAGAGCTCTTGCAAAGATTTTTATTAAAGTGTAAACAACATGAAGAAAAAAATTATCACTGCTGCTAATTACACATCTTATGATGACTTTGACATTTCTAGAAAAGAATTCCTCAGACCACAACTGGATTAGATTTGCATAGTTTTTGTCGACTACTCCCTAAATGATTCAAATATTATTAGAGCAGAATTAAGTGATGTGCGATTCCTGCCTGTGAAGCAAAAATAGTCTCTCATTTGAACTCAAAGATGTAGAGGGTTATTGATTATAAGTTAAAATATTATAAGTAAATTGTGCACAAAGAGAGGAGTGCATCCAAGGGTTTTGTTCTGGAATAATGCATTTTTTTATTCAGGCATGATATAAAGAAATTTGCATCTGATGAATGATAATAGAGATGCTTAGTAGTTACAGAAATGTTATTGTTTTCATGTGGTAGGAAATTGCCATTTGAAGCTGGCTTCTTTCCTTAGCATATAAACCTGACATAACTGTTCCCAATGACACAGGGTAATTTTAATGAAACTTAATTGAAAGAGATTGAAAGGCAGGTTGGATTTGGTACTCCCATCTCAATTATATTAATCCTGCTTATATTAACCAGAGACAAAAGAAATTCATTTAACTATGCTTTATTCTTAACAGAATCATGGGTAAATGACATTGAAAGAAAATTGAAAAAGAAAAGAAGAGCAGATCCCTGCTTAGAGTTGTAGAAGCTGAAGAGAAAAGGGATTTTTTTTTAACAAGGAAAGTCTGTAGCAGCTAGTAAAATAGCCATAGATTTTGCAGGTCAGATGGGGGTTTAGTGATGTCTAGCAAGTCCCTGGTGTGGTTAACTGCGGGAGCAGTATGGCCAGGTATCTAGTAGTCAATTTAGAGGCAAGCAAAAAAATCTGGGAGGAACTGAGTCCTGTGGATGTAGAGCAGACACAAGTAAGCTATGGCATCAAGTCACAAAGAAATACAATGAATATTGAATAAAAAACATGCTGGATCAGGAGCCACAGGTATTTCAAAGAGAGCCACAGAGCTTTGATCAGTTTGGTACCCCTAAAAGAGTGCAGAACATGCAAATACAGAAGCCTGGAGTCTTGCTTGGCTGGTGGCTTGGCCACAGCTTTGCCAGTCAGAGCCAGGAGGTGCAGAGCTCAATTACTCCAGGGCTGAAACAGTGTGGTGCTGTGCATGACCTAGGGAAACCTGTTAAATTGGGACTGGGAGTCAGGGCTAGAGCAGGAATTTCGAGACTTGGAAATTTGCTTTGAGGCTCAGTTTTCTCTGCTTGCAAATATGCATGTTTTAGTGAGGGCAGGGCATCTGCAACATTTCTGTTACTGCCACGCAGTGCACACAAATCAGCCTAATAACAGGTGTGAAAAATACTTCTAGATTGCTTGTGGCTCCACATGATTGATAATAGAGCAGAGGCAGGTGGGATATTTTTTATTCAACTTAGGGAAGCAAACAGCATAGACTATGTCAATATTAAAAATTATATGCTGTGCTAGGAGCAACCCTAAATGTTGGTGAGCTCCCTCACCAACAAATCCATGCTGCATGAAGCTTAGGATGGCATATAGACATGAGGCCCACAGCATTCCTGTACCCTTCTGGCACAGCTGCTGGGAGGGAGCATGCTCTCTGTCCTCACCAAAAACCATTAAGTGTATGCATGAGGTTCTTACATGGACACTTGAGAAAGTTGTGTGGACTCCAGCTGCAGTCAGTGGAGTCTTGAAAGGGGAGTCAGTGGAAACTGGGAGTGACTGCTTTCCACTGACAGCATTTTATGGATCCTACACCTACAGAGAGAGGTACTGCATTGTGGACACCCAAAATTAAGGAATAAAAGCTTGTTAGCAGTTAGCCTGCATATTACAGCTCTGCCAAGGCTGCAGATCTCATTGGCACAAAAGAGGGATAGTTACATATTTCTTGTACAATTGGACAGTCTAACTTGTACACTGTTGTTGGTCTGAGTTGCTCAGGATTCATTAACGGGTAGAGACAAAAGGTGCTAAAGATTATGCATGTGAGCTGTAAGTGAATAAGAGAGATTGGTGTAACTGGATATTCCCTGTAAAGGCATGTGGAATTAATTTTCTTTTAAAGGTAATTTTTTATTGTCTAGCAATCTTGTAGTGTGGTGTCTGTTTGTCCAGTGTAGATAGTTATATTCTTAGTTCGTTGGCTGAATCAGGTGTGAAATCATGAAATTACTTTTGTTTGTTTTAATCTATTGTGTGTGAATGACAAAATAGCTTGCAAGAGCTATACAAAACTGCAGTTTTGTTGGACTTAAAATTTGCAGGCAACATTTTGTCTAGTTCTGAAGAGTCCCCAGACTTTGCATAAATCAGCAAGCACTGGCATTTTCTTAATGTCACTAATGACATTCTGGCCAAGAGGGTCTCAGCTGACCTTGTTTACTACAGAATTACACATGGCATCTCCTGAGGGGAATTACTGCATCACTGTATTTGTTTACATTACTCTTTAAGCTGTCATCCCCAGCAATTATAATTAGCTGCCCAGTGAAACAAGATCTTTCATTACCATCTTTCCTAATGCTTAATGTAGGAATAATTCTCTGGGATGTTTGTTATATATGGAGTAAACAAAATATTTCCTTCTCAGTGGGGTGAATAAAGGTTCCATTGTCAAATGCTGAATGACGAAAGACAGAGTTTACCCAAAGGCACTGTTTTGGGGGGATGACTGAGGGAAACTGACATTGATCTGATGCAATGTTGCTGAGGTTATTATATGGCAAATTTAGCAAAGAACCTATTATTCCAGGCCCTTACAGAATTATATCTGCCAAGGGGCCAGTTAAGAAAGTAAAAATCCCTTTCCAGGAGATAGAAGACCACACCAAGTATTTGCTAACAACTGTGTTGTTACTCAAGTGATAGTGATGGATTAGGCCAAGATTAATGTAACATAGCTGAACTCACAGCTCCTGATGTAAACAGAAGGGAGGTCTGGTGACAAGGCTACCACTGCAGTGCTCTCTGGAGAACAAGCAGAGTGTACTTACTGTAAGTTGTATGTCTTAATCTCAGCATCCAGGCAGGTTGATTGCTCTTGATGTCAGTATTCAGTGCTCTGGGAATAGGAAGAGAGTTAAAAGTGCTCCCACAGAGTCGGAGAGGTTTAAAAAAATATCTAAATCACTTATGAATCAGATTTGCATTATGACTTGTGGGTGTAGACCACTTCAGGAGTGTTGTGAACCTGCACCCAGGGTATCTGGCCTCCTGCAAGCAGGGCAGTTCAGCCACAACTCCCAGTGTGAGCAGCATTTTAGGACAGTGTCAGAGTTCTAAACATTCCACCTCCATTACTTTTTTCCAATGAAAGTATATTGCCCTCCTTCTTCTGATCAGGTCAGTCTCTACCTAACTGGAGGGTACAATATGCAATGTGTGGTGCCTTTTGCCACATTGTACTCCTAAAGTCTTGACATCTTATTTCTTCACTGCACAGGCTGTGTTAGGGCAAGTCTGTGCTAGCCTTGATATCCCACTGCTCTCAGAATAGCATCATTAGAGGGCTCAGCATAATAAAATGCACTAAAAAAAAAATTCTGACATCTGAGCAAGGCTTAAGTGCATATGATCTGTGCTTTCCATGCTCCATAGAGGTTAATTATTCGTCTGGCAAAAGTATTGTCTCAAATGACATGCTCCCCATGAGGTTAAAATGCTCTCCTCTTCATCTGGGTTACTGATTCCCTTTACCATTATGAAAAATTGCATCAAGTTTCACTGGAGAATAAGGTAGTGATAGGGGGGATGGAAATGCTCATTAGTGCAGGGACTGTGACCCATGAGTCAGCTTCCATAGGCAGTGGAAGAGAGAGTGAAAACTGAGGAGGTGTGTCAGAGAAAATGGAAATGCAATCCTGACATTTCTTTTCAAATTCAGGTGGTGAGCCAGTTCTCCATGTAAGAGTTGTTTGATTTATAAAAGATACAGCCTTGTTAATATTTTTGGGCAACTGAGTTTGAGTAACTGGGACAGTTTTGTTTTGTTTGGTTTGGGTTTTTCTTATTTTATCAAAAAGAAAGTTATTGAAGGACCAGTAAGCAAACCATGACTTTTATTAAGCTGACAAGCTGGACCAGTGGAGAGGTCAGTACAGTGCTCATTGGTCCTCCTTTGAAATGCTTGTCCCTTCTTGTCTAAGTCTAGTCGCCTGATTTTCCTTTGAACTGTTCAACAAGTGTATGGGAGTTGGGAAATTTGGAGGAAACACAAGTCACCCCATCACTTGAACTGCTCATCTGCAGTGGTAGAATCCCTGGCATCAGGAGGTGCAGCTTGGTGAGTGGCACTTGGTACAAAGAGAGAACAATTTGCCTTGAATTGTGCACCAAATAAAAGTAATGCAGTCCCTGGAAGGCTGGTGCATCATAAAGAAGAAACTAAACAGTTCTAGGGCACGAAGAGTTTAAACATGCTTCAGGGGTATAAATTAACTGTATGTTAATTAATAGTCCAGGTATGTACAGCAATTGTTCCATAGAACATTGTTCCCCAAACATCACAAAATTGTTTAAGTTGGAAGAGAGCTCGAAGATCACCAAGTCCAACCATTAACCCAGAACTGCAAAGCCAACCACCAACCATGTCTGCAGACACCATATTTAGACATTTTGAACATGTCTAGGAATGTTGATTTCACCACTTCCCTGGGCAAGCCTGTTCCAATGCCTGACCACCCTTTCCATGAATAATGTTTTTCCTAATATCTAATCTAAACCTCCTCTGGTGCATCTAGAGGCAGTTCCCTCTCACCCTGTCACTCGTTACTTTTGAGAAGAGACCAACTCCCAACATTTCAGGCAGTTGTAGAATGGAATAAGGTCCCTCCTGAGTCTCCTTTTCTCCCGACTAAACAACCCCAGCTCCCTCAGCTGCTCCTTGTAAAACTTGTGCTCTAGTCCCCTAGTTCCAGCCAAAAAGAGATGAAATAAGTGCCTCGAGGTCCCGCTCACCACTTCTTTTCCTGAATCCCCTGGCATTTATGTTTCTTTGCTACAGGATGAGCATCTTGCCTTGAACAGCAGAGGGGGAGGTCAGTCTCAACATTCTCATGTCTTTCATGAGCTCTCAGGATCTTCCCCATCTCAGCTGGAGAACATCCTATCAGGAGGGACTGGGGATGGTGCTAGTCTGACACCAGGGAATTTGTTAGATGAACAGTAATCTATGACCCTTCCAATTACTTGTATCCCTTCAAGATTGAAACCAACATGTGGAACAGAAAAGGTGCACCAAAAAAGAAGAGGCTGTTGTCAGTTCATCCTGTGTTGTCTCAGATGCTTCATCTTCATCACGGGAAAGATTCCTCACACTCTTCCCCTGCTCCAGCCTTGGGTCCATCCCACAGGAGACAGTTCTCCATGAACCTCTCCAATGCAGATTCTTCCCATGGGCTATAGTTTTTCATTAATTGCTCCAGCACAGGTCCCTTCCATGGGCTGCAGTCCCTCAGGAACAGGCTGCTCCAGTGTGGGTCCCCTGTGGGGTCACAAGTCCTGCCAGCAATCCTTTTCCAGTGTGGGGTCCTCTCTTCATGGGGCCACAAGTCCTGCCAGGAGCCTGCTCCAGGCTAGACTTCCCACAGGGTCACAGACTCCTTGAGGCATCCACCTGCTCCAGTGTGGTTCCTCTCTCTGGTGTGAGAGCCAGTGGCAGGTCCATCTTGGAGCTGTCTGGCATTGGCTCTGTTGGACATGACATGACAGAAGCTCACAGAAGCCACACCTGTAGTCCCCTGCTACCAAAACTTTGCCATGCAAATCCCATACATGTTTTAACCAACAGATTTTTTTTAAATTCAGTTCTAACAATTATGGGGTTTCTCCATGGTGTTCTTCAACATTTAAGTTAAGTAAGCTTAATAGAAATCAAACAAACTCTGACATACAAAATGAGTTTGAGTCATTTTTATTAACCCGGCTTTCAAGAAAGTGACTGATGATTCACTGTTAACCTGGTCATCACAGCCTCCCATGAAGGGCAGTAACTTGATTTTTGCTTTAATAAAGAAGTAAAAACATGCCTTTTTTTCAAATACTTGTCAAATAATCTTAAAACAGTACATAGAGAGAAAAAAAATATACACAGCTATGGTCCTTTGTTTCTTGGCAGAATATGTGGAATGTGACGGGAAATGTTTTTTATAATAGAAGATACATGCTATGTGATGTCTTTCCCAAGCAATTATATCCTTTCACAGTAATGCTCTCATGAAAGATAATCTGATGAAATTCCTTTGGTCAGGAGCCTATTTTTAATTAAATACCCTAAGGATAGCTCTTCTAGCTATTTAACTTCGAGCTGTTTAACTCACTTGGTTTTAATGGCTGTCAGTAAACCCTGAGTAATTCACATGTTCAAAGAAGCTGAATTTATGAGTAAATCCTAACTCATCTCATTTTGAATCTGTGGTTTGGCAGAGGGATTTAAAGGGAGTTAAGGAGTGTCTCTCTGCTACACAGACCTCTGGAGGCTGGGGAAGCATCTAGGTATCCAGTATGGGACATTTTCAGATGGACCACTTGCCTGATGCCACTCAGCTATTCTGATGCCTCTATGCCTAAACTCCCTAGATTTTCACCTTTTGCATCCTCAGCCATCTTGAAGCTCAAACATGCTCTCCAGAAGTGCTTATGCACAGCTCTAACAATAAGCAGTCAAACATTATCAGTGAGTCCAATCAGTGATTTAGGCAGCTAACATCTCAAATACAAAGGGAGCCTGAAATTTATACACATATAGACATAATAAAATTGAAGGTTATTCACACAGATTAAATGCATACTTGGGTGCAGCCAACAGAGGCAGCTATTTGGGCAGCAGTCTGCTTTGGGAGTTTCTGGACCTTCCAGGGACAAGGTCCAGGATCAGTGGGTACACCTGGGAAACCTCTGAGAAACTGGAGTGCCTGCTGCTGTCAGGCAAGAACAAGGGAAGCAGAGCTACCAGGTGTGGGCTCAAGGAAGCTCTGGCAGCTTCTGATGATCATGATCAGCTGCCCTTGACCCAGCGTGCCTGAAGCCTTTGTGGCAGCTGCCCATCCTTAGGAAGGGTGAATCACCTTTAGTCAGTGCTCAGGCAAAGATTACATAAGAGCCCTGGCTCAGAGCACAGCTCCAAGGCAGCTTTTTGTGCAGCAGAGCACAAGGGAGGGGGTGTCAGTTGGATGTTTAGTGTTGTGACAGTCTCAGTTGCAGTGGTGATGTGTCACAGGGCAGCCTGCCCAGCAGGTGTTGGAGCAGCTGTTCCTGCCAGGGCAGTGGTTTGAGGCAGATTCTGGATAGCAGGTGAAGCTCTCCAAGTCCTGGGCTGCAGGGAGTACCTGAAGCTTCTCTCTGATGCCCTAGAGATGGCCTGCTGTCCTGCCAGATGTGTGCTATCTTGGAAGATATGCAAACCAAATGGAGGAGTTACAGGTGGGAGTGAGCAAATGGTGCAGTATCAGAGAGACCAAAAAGGGAGATAGATGAGTATTCTGCTGGAGAGAAAAAAAAAATAAAGAAAAAGGGTAAAACCCTAGGCTGCAACTGCAGCAGAAAAGCAGGCAGTGTCCACCACTAATACTGAGGTATTGAGGTAAGTACAACTGCTGGAGAATGGGAAGGATGGAAGTTCATGACCTATAACACAAAAGAAAGGTTCTTGCCCCTACCTATGGGCTTAAAGCTGGGAGATGCACCCACTGCCCTCAAAGCTGAAGAGGAGGCACATATGCCTTCAAGCACAGAATCTGCTCCATCTGAGTCTAAACAATGCAAGACAATTGGGATAAAATGGTGAGTCCATATAAACAGGTGCCTCCCTGCTGCAGGGGACAGAGGCATCCACTGGCTGACCTGACCATCATCTAGAGTGGTCTGCTGCCTGTGCCATGATGGGATGCCATGGAGGGAGTGCTGAAACTCCTACAACCCTCTGGCCACTATCCTCTGCAGATGAAGGGAGGTGATTCTTCCCCTCTGCTCAGCACTGGTAAGGCAACCTGGCACACTGTTGGTCTGGGCTCTGCAGCACAAGAGAGATGAGACACTGGCATTGTGGAGAGAGTTCATATAACGTCCAGCTACAAAGATGATGGGCTAGAGCATCTCTTAGGAAAGGCTGTGTGAGCTGGGACTCTTCAGCCTGGAGAGGAGAAAGCTCTTGGTTTATCTTATCAGTATATATGTATAAATACTTGGAGGAAGGGTATTAAGAAGATGAAGTCAGACACTTTTCAGTGGTGCCTGAGAGAGTCCGAGCAAAGGATAAAAACTGAAACACAAGATGTTCCCTCTGAAGATCATAAGCCACATTTTAACTGTGAGGGTGATTGAGTGATGGCACAGGTTGCCCAAAGAGGTGGTGAAATTCCTGGAGATATTTGAATGCTGCTTGAAAATGGTCCTGGGCAGCTGGCTCTAGCTGATCCTGTCTTGACTGGGGTTTGGAAAAGTTGGATGAGATTATCTTCAGAAGTCCCTTTCAATCTCAGGCTTTCTGTGATTCTTCCTGTTATTGCCCCAGGGCTTTCTGATGGCAAGACTAGAAATGTGCTAAACATTACTGTGATATTTCACTTTTTGATTTCACTTCGAATTTTTCACTGCATTAGAAAAGTAAATTTGCAGAGTGCTACCTTGAGACAATACTCTAATGAGAATATGCTCATTACAGATGGAGCTGTCTGAGCCCATTAACTGTAGAGAAGAGTGTGTCTGAAAACCAGTCCTTAGAGTATTTAAAAAACCTTTGCCTGATTATGGCACAAGCTGAGAGGCTAACCTGGAGGTGTAGCCTCACATGTAACATGCTATAGATGGCCACACCACATCAAATGGGCAGCCACTCAGCAGCCCCAATGGTTTGGCCTTGGTTAGAAGAGGGATGAACTCTACCTTATGGTGTTATACATGTAATTTTAATTATTTTAGCAGCTGGAGAGGAAGCTAGGTTATGTGGCTAGCTTAGAATGCTGGCTGTGCACATACTCAGCCTAAAAATAGAGGTGGCCATATTGTCAGTGGTACAGTGAGTTTACTTTAATTTTGGGCTGACAGCTGGGGCCAATATCAGCAAATGGAGCCACATCAGAAAAATTTACTTGATCCAGAAGCAAAATTATACATTTTTATCTGTTTTAAATTTAGCTCCATATCGTTATGCTCCAAAATCTTTCTAAAGAGAAAAGAAATAGTGTTGGAGTCTTCTATTGAAGAGTTCTTTTGTTTACAAGTATTGATGAAATAATCCCCACAGTAAATGAAAACTTTATTTCGTTTCTTTGAGGCAAGTGAAGCAACTTACAGCATAATGAGTTCCCCAGGTCATACAATAGATTCATTTTCTGTTTAGAAGTACAGATAAGACCTATCCACTAGCTACAAGCCCTCCTTTCCTAAAAGTTCCTTGAGAAAATAATGTCTGGATTAGGAGTCGAGAATTTTTTTCATCTACCAAAGCAATGTTTGGAGCACCAAGATAGGCAAGGTTTGAATGCTGCTAATAAACTAATCAGTGAATTTCCATTTCTCCTAGTCTTTGATGTATTAAAACAATTGACATGAAGTTTCTGATTAATAAGTACTTGCTGGAATATTCACTTTAATCAAGCCCACTTGTTTTTTACTAAGCTTGAACAAATGTTCTGATCATAGGCAGTTAACATGCTTTTAGTTAAAAACAACATAGAAGACTTAATTTAGGATACTATTGAAAATATAACTAATGTATAGGTTCATCTTAAGCATTGTATCAATTTATTTTTACTATTCAAGGTATGGTATTTCTTTAGAGATATTAAGAGTGATTAGGATTTAACCTATAGTGTTAAAAACACCCAGTTGAGTTATTACAACCAGCCACATCCTGAAAATGGTCACAACCAGCAGGCTGACAGTCAAATTGGATTGTTTGGCTGAACTGCTGCAGTATTGCCATATTGTTAATGACCAATTTCCACAGCAGCAAGTTTTCTTTCTGGTGCTGTTAATGTCTCCCTTGATTCTTTCATAGGACTCTGGTTGTCTTTTAGGCGTAATACTGTCTTGTTAAAGTATGCTTAACAGTCTGTAATGGCTGTTTAAAGCATCTTTTCCTTTTCCATAATTCTTACAATGTGTTTAGGAATAGAATACAGTGCAGTGGATTAGAAAATGCATTTAGGTCCAGCTTGGGTATTAATTGGGAGTCTCAATACTTACCTGTTTCAAACCACAGGTTTTTCTTTGAAAGGGAGTCCATTGCCTACACCATCCTTTTACTCTGTGCTTGGGGGTGGGGAGCTCAAAATGCTTGCCTAAGTGTAAACCTTCAGTCTGGATGTTTGGGAAGTTGTCCCAGATCTGTACACCTGGGAAGCAGAGGGCTCCAGTCAGGGTTTGTGTGCTCAAATGAGATGAGGTGAAAGGAGGGAGGGCTGCTGTGCACTGAGACCCACAAGCAACATCTGTGAAGTCACTAAAACAGGCCAAGTCCTGTTTTCAGAGCTGAACTAACAGGGCAGTGTGCATGCAAACAGTTCTTCCCTCCCAGAACCACGTGGCTGCATCCAGAATGAGAGGAGCAGTCCCCCACTTGTACCTGTCCAGTGCCTGGCTGCTCTTTGGATGAGTGATGTGCCTGGCACCATGCAGAAGCTTTGCAGGGCTGGTGGCTGGGACTGAGTAGGGAAAATCATAGCTCCAGATGCTGTGGATACTGAGGTTGTGTGGAGCTAGCAGTTAGCAAGCAGGCAGAGCAGCCTGGAGCAGCCAGCTGCAGAAGAAAGACCAAGCAGAGTGGGTTGATGAGATGAATTAAATGGCTTGTTAAATTAAGCTCCCCAAGAAAGTGCCTTTTAGGAAGAGGATAAAGAGTGCTAGTGTTTGGGGGTGTTTTGTATTTGTTTCATTTTTTTTTTTTAACAGGGTTTTAGTGTTCTGTATTTGTGACACAAGTGAGAATGGCAAAACAAAACCTTTTAGGAACTTCAACAACCCAGATGCTTTCAGGGGAAATTTTGGCACAAAGTAAATTTTTATTATTAATACTGTAATGTGACCATCAATAATAATGAGTAGGCATAGTAGGCTATTTTATAATATGAATAGAACTTTTATTATAGATAAGTATATAATACTTATATATAAGTATATATAAATATATATTATATATATTATATATATATCCTGCTATAAAAGGGCATTCTGTCCTGGAGAACTTATGGTTCTAGTCCTCTAATTTGCAGTATATGAGTGCATTTCTTAATCTGTATGCATTTGCATGGGAGCAGTCAGTCACAAGCTATGGTTTTCCTAGAGCAGAACTGAAAATTGCCTTGGAGGACCCAGTCAGTGCTCACTTCTTTTTACAGTTAGCTAATATGTCTTATCTTCTTGTAAAGTTGAGGCAGCTTTCACTTTAGGCAGTGTAGGGCAGCTCCCATAACTCACTGTGATTGCTGAGTGAATACTGTTGTGATGAGTCTCTGTAAATCCCAGAAGGTTTCTGGGATATACTGTGCCTTTCCCTTAATATGGAAATAGTTATTTACAGCCAGCAACCACACTGAGTACATAGAAATGAGCAACTCACCAAAATTGCCTGTAGTTTCTGCCCTGTGACTTGACAGAAGCCCCTAAAATATAGATCTTACCAGTAGTCTAAAAACTGTCATTAGCAAATAATTATCATAATTTAGTTGTACCAACTTTACTGCAGGACAAATGTCTAAGAGAAGTCATGCATTTTCTTTGTTCATAGTGGCTAATGTTGTGGAAGGCATTGTTTTATGCTAACAGGCCAATGGCACTAGAATTTCGCCATGTGTGATCTGATGTGCTGTTTGCCAGTTTTTAAATTTGCAATTGTATTTTGGTAGACTATCACCCCAGCTTGACACCAGCTGAATTAAGCTTCCCTTGGAAAGGACAAAGAGTGAGCCAGTGAGGATGGTGGCTTTCAGTGGCAGACAAAAGCAAAGTCCCTGTTCAGCACTGGTGTTTATGGCCCAGCCTTGTGGTCCTTCAGTTCAATCCCTTGTTTTCCTGTGAGAAAACTGTGCAGTCAAGTCCCACAAGACCCATGAGCACTTCCTTGTGTATTTTAGGATACAGAGCACATATGCACAGGAAACTTGCTTTCCCAGCTCTCAAGTCAAACAGTTCATGACATGGAAGAATAAGCTCTGTTTACTGTTGCTGTTGTAGATGGCACCAACTACAATACCTTTTGGGAATCCCCATCTTTCATCACTCAAAAGTCTTCTCTGTCTTCTTCTTTTCTTATCCTTTTAAAATAAGAGATTACTTGGACAGCCTTCTTTCCTTCCTCTCTTGAAAAACTTCAGTAAATTGTATTTCCACTGTACCAAGTATCTCATGCAGCTATCATGACAAAATGAAAATTACTTCTGTGGGATTTTCCACTAGCTCTGAATGTACATAGCTTGAAAAATAAGAATGTGAAGTGTGAAGAGGGAAAAATAGTGTCTTTATTTCTCACAGAGGTTTTTGTTAATCTATCATGTATTGTAAATTTTTTTGCTGTTCTAGAGGTGTGTGAGATGCAGCAACACATATTATTGACTTTCTTTTAACATTGGGTATCATAAGGCATCTTCAAAACTCAGTTGCTGCCAGCTAACCTAAATCGGGGCTGTGCTTTGAGGAAACCAATTCCCCAGCAAGTGTGGGGGTAGCCTGTTGAGGGATGGCAGTTCTTCCTCTCTGTCCATCTGCCACCTGCCTCAGCCCACAGTCTGCTTTATTTTCAGCTGGGAAGTAAGGAGCTTCAAAACTAGATAGAAAAATAGTCAAATGTATTTTGAAATAGTTAAACCATTGAAGCAGCAACTTAAAAAAAGGCATCATATTGGTTACCACACCTTAAGAAGTGCAAAAACTCTTTGTATTCTTTTTGCAGTTTACAGGTAAGATAATAAGGGCAAGTTTACCTTCCAACATTACCAGTGAAAAGTACACAAAGCAACATATATAGTAGCTTAAGCCTATGTGCATTCAAAAGAAAATAAAGAGTTAAGGTAAGCATGATGAATTGTTAAATAGTCTGTTCCTCCATGGTCTTTTCATACAAGTGTAGGTATAATACCAATTTGTTTTCTCTGAAAAATCTGTGTCGACTGCAATTTACTTTGTACTACTACATGGTGATATGTTGTATCTCAGTCTTTCTATGCATGCATACATAATCAAGAGATAAAAATATTCTTTCTTACATTTACTTTTTCCTCTCTTTTATAACTTGGAAGTTATTTGTACTGCCAAATATGTAGGAGACAAGATCTGAGTACTACTTGTACTGTGCAACATTTTGCTTTCTCCTCTGACTGCTTTTCTCCTTGCCCCAAGTCAGTTTACCCAGTCTAATTTGCTATGAAAATATCTCCTTTTCAGTGTGAGATAGCCAGAGTGCCAACTCTGTGTGCAGCAACATGGGAGGAGTAGACTTTGACAGCACTTTAACTCTGTATGTAATGAAGAATCTGACTGATTTGCAAAAGTGATATGGATATTTACTGTCTGTGTTGGTGGTTAATGTTGACCAAGACCTGGAAAAGTGTGCATTCTTTATGGGTACTCATGGTGGTTTTACTCAGAGCTGCAAAGGGAGATGTAACCCACCTGCACCTGAGGCAATGCCCTCCAGGGGAGTTCCACTCAGGTCAGACTGAATTCTGATCCCAGCTCTGCTGCCCACCCACATCACTGCTGTCAGCACACCCTGCTGTTTCTCTGGCTTTCCATTTATCAAGTGAAATTAATTGCAGTCATATTTTTTCTCCTGCTATGAAGATTAGAAGGGTAAAGCTAACACTGTCTGTGAGTGACTTGGCTGGCATGTTGTTAAGAAACCATTTTGATGGCTTTGTGACAGTCTGTCTTTAGCAATGCACGGTCAGGTAGGCCTGTCCCTGATCTCCCATGACCCTTCTCTAAGGGCATGTTGCTGCTTCTTTGCACTCCTCTTGCATTACTTTGCAGAGGATCAAGGAACCCTGCCACAGGGGAACACAGGAAAGATCCCTGTCATCAATGCCTGCACAGAGGAGCAGCACAACAATCTTCCTTATTGTCTACAAACCGCATGTGACATAGAGAAAGGAGAACACATAGTCGTCCACCACAAGCATTCTGTTACCATCTAAAAGCTTTCCATTTAGAAAAATCCCACACAAGTGATTTAAAACATTGCGCTTTTTTATCCCCCAGAAGTTTATTCCTTGATGCTGCTCTCAGATTTCTAAAAGACCTATTTTTTTTCTTTTTTTTCTTTTTTTTTTTTTTGCCACTGTGCTTTTTCTCCCTTTCTTGCGATATTTTTCTTTTGCACTTAAGGGATTCTCTGACCCCCTTAACACAAGCACAGTGGTACTAGTTACCTGGATAACACTGTCTGCTGAAGCTGAAACACAGAGGTATGAAGACACTGCGCTCTGACTACCAGCTAAAAGCAAGAACTTCCATGCATAGCTTGGAATGTTGTCCTGTCACCCTGTTCGTTGGTCATGAGATATCATGAACTCCAGGATATGATCTGCCTGAGCACCGGAATTACTGCTACCAGTAATGTTTATTCCTAACCCTTAATTCTAAACTGTTCAGCTTTGAGCTAAACTTCCTTACAAGTTTCTAGCACTGGAGTTTCCACAGCCTCTCTGACTTCAGTTTATTCCAGATCCATTTTGTTTTTGAAAGACAGTGTTGAATCTAGGCACATATCTCCTGCAGAGGCTTTACAAATGCTCAACAGAACACAAGAAATACTTGCAGGATTACTTGTAGGTCTCGTCCACTAGTCCCCAATTTACATGGTCCTGCATAGTGGTCGCCTCATTGCACAGCAGTCTGCCACAGGCTTGTGCTCTGTTCATGGTCCACTCTAAACCCCAGAACCTGCTCTCCAGCACTTCCTAACTATTTGGTCCTGATTTGTACTGAAATTGATTAGTCCTGCCTAAAGGCAGCGCTTCGTATTTGTCTTGACAAAATTCTGTCCTCATTTTTCTTGCTGTCTGTTCCTCCAATTTCTCAGATTCAAATTCTGCCTCTGGTATAGTTGTGGGAAGGAGGTAGAACATTGATATACTGAATATGGTGACATTAACCTCGCATCCTTAGGAAACTGGTAAAAATTTCAACAAGAGAATTCAAGACTTGGCATGTTGCACTGACTGTCCTACATTGGCAGTAGGAAGGAAAAGCAGTGGCTAGAAACTTTATCCAAAAGCCTGTCCGCCAGCACAATCAGTCATAGTTGAGTCCTGCTTTAGTTCCCGGTTGCCCATGTAGCTCAATGCTCCCCCAAAGATCTTGAAACTTGAGAATTTGGTGGGCTGCACCCAGATGTGCTCCAGCAAGTGCTGTTAGCCTGTGTCTCTTCCTATTGATTTGAAGTCACTGTAACTACACAGCCAGTTCTCCTTGAAGCTGAGTGTGCATTTCTGCTTTGCTAGATCAGAGCCTTAATTTTTAGGTGAGGTGTGCATACAGGAATACAAGTAAGATTAAATGCAACCAGATTTTCCTACCTTCTAGTAAAAAGGACAAACCAAGTATTTCTTCTTTTCACACCTGTGCTGACAGGTCAAAGCAGTATGCTACCAAAGTTCACTATTGGTGCTTGAACAGAAATGCATGCTTTTCATAAAGGCATTCATGGCAAATTTGCAGAATAAGGAGGTTGTACTTTTCAGCCTTGCATTCAGTAGAAACATTGTGTCATTTACAGATATATTTGTATATTTGATGATTCCGGTATTTAGCAGCAGCTATTTTTGCCAGTTTGTTTGGAAGCCTCTAATGGCTAAGTCCAGTTGAGCTCATTTCATAGCTTCCCCTATCTGTGGGGCCATCTGTTATCCACTCACTTTTTTTCTTTCCCTGATTGATTTCACACAGGCCCTTTAGCTCATTTCAATTAGGGTAGTTTGGAGAAGATCATACTGTAATCTGCAGTTGTGTCATGTGTGTGTTGTCCTTGTCCCACCCCACTCCTCCCCCCACAATTAGATGGAAAACATTCCATGATGAAGAACACTGTTGAATTTACCAGGCTTGGTGGAAGAAGACTGTGAGGGGATTTTCTCCAAAGCTGGAGGATTTCTGCAGGTAAGCCTATAAAACCTGCAGCAGAGGGTAATGAAAAAAATCTAAAAATAGAAAAAAGGAATAGAATGAAAAGCTAAAAATTGACACTTTCTTTAATCACACTGATGACCTTTTATGTATATCTGTGCATATATTCAAGCATATATATATATAAACACTGTTGACCTTTTAAATCTATACATAAATAATATATAATTTATAAATATGCATTATATATATGTGTGTGTAATATAAAAATATCTATTTCACTTCCTTGGGGATTTTCTCTTTAATTTAAAAATTTCTGGCTTGCAATTCATACAGGTCATGAGTGAGGCTGGAAAAATACAAGAGAAATTAAGAGATATTAGAAAATTCCTAAGAGCCTCTTGAAATATATCTCCAGGCAGATGAACCTGAAGGCCTGTTGCGCTTCTGGAAATTGTGTTGTGGCTTGGTTTTTTTTATATATAATTTCAGACACTGGGCAAGAGTTAGAGAATGCTGGATTGGGGAATTGCTGCAGTGGGGAGGATTTTGGAAGCAATAGTTCAGAAGCAGAAGGGCAATGTCGAGCTGGAGGAACCCTGCCTCGCTTCCCTTGTCATTTTGTCATAATTAACAGAATCCTGTGGAATCCTCTGGGCTTTACACAATTCTCATTCCAGATCGGGGTGGGCAGGCATCAAGGAGCAGCTGACAAGGTCTAACATCATCTATGGTTTTTGCACCAGTGTTGCAATAGGCCACACCATTGAGAAGGATAGGAATAATCTTAATTGGAGATGTTACTTTTCAAAGCACAAAATCCTCTTGCTGCCTGCAGGAAACAGGGGTTTTGCAGAACTGCTCATGGCATGGTTACTGCTGTGGGATTTGTCTGAGTGCAATAGTTTTGCCTGTCTTGTGGTACCTTCAGTCTGAGCTTGGCACAAGCCTCTCCAGTTGAAATTTGCTTGTATCTCTGTTTCGTAGCCCCGGAGAGTAAAAAATGCAGAAAAATGTCAACCTGGAAGCCTTTCCACTTTGGCTGGGAGGGGGGCACTGCACTGCTTGGGCTGGCGGAGGGCTCAGGAGAGTTGCTCTGTCTCCCCTGCCCACATTCCTGCAGCTGGATCACAGGTACCAACCTGCAGCCCTGGCCCCTGCTGTCCTTGTCGGCTCCCGGAGCCGCCGGGACAGTGCAGAGTGAGAGAGAACTGAGCTGCTGATGGGGCAGGGAAGGTTCACAGGATCCCTCGTGGGGCTGGTAAAGAAAACCCCCAAATAAAACGGGGAAAAGGCATGGTGAAGAATGTGCTCCAGGTTTACAATGGGAGGAGTGTGAGGGCTTTCCCTGGTGATGTTAAGCCACCAGCCCGCTCTAGGAGCTAAGGAAAAGCTTCGTGCAACCTTTCCATTACTGAAATATCACTGCGTCCGCGCTGCCGTGCCTTTCCCAGGCAGCGAGGCGGAAGATCCCAGATTGCTGTGGTTGCACAAGGAAGAGGCAGGGTGGCAAGGCAAAGCTGTGGATTGTGTTTGTTTGGGGTCAGGGAGCCTCTCTGTGTTCCCGGTGCCGGCCGGTGTGCGGGATTCGCTGCGGTTTCCACAGCCCCACCTGGTGTCGGGCCGCGGCAGGGAAGAGCTTCCAAAGCTGCTCCTGTCCCAAAACCTCCAGCTGCCCTTCTCTCTGTGTTTAACAAAACTGCTTCCCCGTGAAGGCTTCCCGAGGTGCCTGGTGAATGCCACCCTCCTGCTTGCGGTGGCTTTGCCAGGAGCAGAGTTGGTACCTGACACCTTTTAGCTTTGCAGCTGCCACGCTGTAGAGTGGATTTCTAAGAAAGGATCAACTGGCATTTGGCTCTTTTATGCCAAGTATCACTTACTGGGATAAACTGGTGATGGCCTTCTCATTTATCAGTGTGACCAGGCTGTGAGCAGTGACAAACCCCAGGTGTCACCTGGAGTGTGCTGCTGCATCGCTGGCTCACGTGGTAAAACAAATGCATCAACACAGCTAATCAGGCTTGTTTTCTGTGGGCAAGAGCAGTCACAGCGAAGGGCTTTTTTTAGTAACTGTGTGTTTACAATTTGCTGTCCCTGCAGATGCCAGGCTGAGGAGGCACGAGGTAGCCATGGAGCTCTCTGAATCCCACCCTGCAGTTGCTGCCTGGGCAATTGCACCTGAGCAACCCCATGAGGAGCCAGGGGGAAGCCCAGGTATCAGGGGATGGAACCCTGAATCTTCAGCTCTGGGGTACATGTCTGCCACCAAAAAACAAAGCCTGGTTTGCAGGATGTTGCTTTTCTCAGTGGTACACCATAGCAGCTGCTTTTTTCCAATACTGAGTGAGCAATTTCCAGAGCAGAGATGATGCTACTATACCTTGCACTAGTGTGTTTCTAAATCAGTGTTTCTACCCAGCTCCTCATCTGGTTTCCTATGTAGCCACCTACAGAGTAGGAAATGGAAGACTGAGTTGAGGTATTCTGACTTTCCTGGCTCCATTCCTGTAAGATGTGTAAATATCCTTCCTCTCTCTTTAGCAGGACAGGTTTAGGGTGGGAGGTATGACTTGCAGAAAAGCGTCAAATCCCCCAGAGGCAACCATGAAGACCTTCAGAGGGAGCCCTTTCAGCTGTGGGCTCCTGCTTATCCTGTTTCTAATCATGGCTGTACCCATTAAGACTCTGCTGTTGGAGCCAGGAATAGCCCAGATTAATCCTGGTGCCCAGCATCCTTACAGGGAGTTTTGTAATTCACAGCCATGTGTGTTTCACCTTAATTCAGCTCATTCTATGGGGCACTGCCTTGTGCAATATGTACAGGAACAATCTGCTGCCCACCCACCAAGGCACTGCTCTCCACATGTGCTGTAGGCGTGACAGGCATCAGCACCACCTGTGGGCTCTCAGCTACAGATCTGGCTTTTCCTACATTTGAGTTTGCAGCTTAAACAACATAGGTTTAAACCAGCTCTTTTAACACAGCTTTTGACTGTGTGTGTATTAGGTGGACTCTGGATTGATTATTGACATGCTTTGGCCTTGCTAACAGCTTTTTGCTGATGTGAATGGAGCTGTTTGCCTTGAGAGATGTCTTATTAGTGCTTCTATATTGCTTCTGCTCTGGTGGGTGAGAGACAGATCTGAGACGAGACACTTCACTGCACAGTACATTTGATAGGCACGGAGAACACATGAGAATTTCTGCCTGAAAGACTGGAAAGTGGAATAAACAACTGCTCAAAGAAAATAACCTAATTCTTTTCATGCACACTTGTGGGAAAGTATGTGCCAGGGTGCTGTGTGCACTGGGATGGAAGATGCACCTGGAGAAGTGCATGAGGGTGTGGGTGCTTTTCCTTCTCACTGCACTTGAGAAGGTTTTCCCCCGCACTTCCTTTCTCCTTCTCCCTGCCCCCATGAGCTTGGGAAGCCAGAGTGTGTGACCATTTGAGCATATGCCAATCTCTTCAAAGATTCTCTGTAATCCCTTGTGCTAATCCTCCTGCAAGAGGAAGGATGCTTGTAGGCAGTACTTGCAAATCCACACCCAGAATATTAAGCTTGTTATAACACCTGGCCTGTCCTTGCATCTGCTGACTCGTTCCTAAGGAAATTGTTGTGCTTAAGTTTCTCCTTCCGCTGGACTTCCTTTGAAATGTTGCTTCAGGTAAAAGTAATATTGCTTGTTTCACACATGCTTATGAGAAGAAATGGCAGCACCTAGAGAGAGCCATCATTATTCACTGCAGTAACAGTGCTGAACATGAGAGGCTACATTTTTGAAGTGCCCTCTAAGCCTGCACAAGTCTGCAGACACAGCAAAATAGGTGGCTTGACCCATGTGACCATAGCTTCATGCCAAGGATCCCCACTGAGTGATACACTGGGGCCTCAACAGAGGAGCTGAAGTTCCCTGGACCAGTGCAAAATGAGGCACACTTAAGACATGCCCACAAGGTAAAGGAAAGGGGAACTTTAGCACCAGCTGAAATATGCATTTGGCACGGAACTTGTGTGTTGCTCTACAGCTTTCCAAGTGGTGCAAGTGCTGAGAGACCTGCAAGGTCTGTGCTGTTTCAGCTCCCTTGCCTTGTGTGGCATTTCAAGCAGACATCAATTAGAAATCAATAACATGCTTTTAAAAGAAAACCATGGGTTCTTCTGTGCTTCCTGGGAAAGAACACAAGAGCCCTGTGCTGGAAGGGTCTCCACACCTGTGGCAAGCAGGGCACTGGCACAGCTAAACAAAAGCAGGGGCCAAATCACCTGCCAGAAATTGGCACTTTCCACAGTTATGGCCACATTTTAGCTTAGTTGGTTTCCTTCTCAGCAGTATTTGTGACAAAAGGTATGGAAGAAGCTTTTGTTCTTCACATGGATTATGTTTAATCAACGGGTGTTAATGAATTAAAAACTAAATAAATAATGATGCCCACCAGACCATTAACAGCCAAGGTGGGAAAGGCAAGGGAGGAATGTTGACTCTGAGCAAGCAGCAGTACTGGCCCATTGGCAAACTCACAGCAAGGGAAGGGCAGAGAAGGGAACAGACAAAGGATCAAGGGCTGCAACGCAGCAACTGTGAAGGGCTTAAAGAGAAAAACCCATGGAGGTTTCAAAACACACATGTTAAAACTTGAGTGTGTAAGAGGGCATTGGATTTACTTCTGGCTGTTTTTCGGTGAACACCCAGCTCTGTCAAGTGAGAACACCACACTTTATCTTTAAAAATGAGGATGATACCAGCCTGATTAAACTGATCTAAATCTGATGAATCCATGAGAGATCATAGAGAGATACAGAGAGAGGAATCAATAAGGCACTAATAGATGCTAGAGCTGCTGCCTGTAAATCAATTCGGAATTTTCCGGTGCACTGCAGTTCATAAAATACACCACAGGCTGTAATCGTGAACTGGACTAAGTTACAAAGGAATTAACATCATGATCCAGGAGCCCAGGACTTGCAGCAGACTCCGAGGGTACAGAGCTGAAGGAATAAATCAGCTCCTGGCAGAGAAAACAGTGAGGTCTTAGCATTCTCTGAGTTTTCTGGTTGCCACCAGCACCTGTCCTGCTCCACACCAGCACTTTGGGATGAACTAGGAAGGCAATAAAATCAGAACTTGGAGAGCAAAAGTTGAAAATTAAACATAGGTCAGTGGTCTGGTGAAGGGAATTTTGAAATATATGCCTATGGCATAAAGGATACTTCTATGAATTCTATGAAAATATTCTATGAAAATATGAATATTGATTCATATGTGCTAGAGAAATTCACCTTGTGTCCCTATAGATAACAAAGCTGGTTCAGGGGAATCTAGGCTACAGATTTTGGATCTGGCACCTTAGCTGAAGTCTAAGGTAGAAGAGAGTAATAGCAACAATGACCAAAAAAAAATGAAATTCAAGTGTCTGTGTGCTTTATCTTCACACAATCTCTAGTTCAGCCGCTTTTGCTGAGTGACACCCATGCCATCAGCCTGGATATCACAACTCCTTCCCTGGAAGAAATGCGTTTGACATTCAGTCTCCAGAGGCAAGGGTGAAGAGATGGCACCAGAGAAGGCAAACAGCCAGAGGTGCTCTGAGGTAAGTACAGTCAATCTTAGCACCAGGGTGCTGGGACTGCTCATCCCCCTGTTCAACATCCCCTGCTCCTGCAGTCCAAGGGGTGACTTAACAAAGCAGTTGCAGTTTAAACTGCCCTAGGGATCTGCATGGCATATGTCCTGGGAGAGTAATTCCCTGCTGCAGGACAGACTGCAGTCTGCCAGGTGCTGCCTGCTTACTCCACACCCTTTGCAAGATGCAGAGATCTTGGCTGCAATTTTGCCAAGCATGTTGGGGTGGAAGCAGCAAAAATCTGTCACAGTTGGAGGGCAAAAGCTGTCTATTCTATCTGCCATAAACCAGGCTGCTACCATTTTAGCTTTTGGGTAGTCCCAAGAGTTTCTATTCATCCTACAGCTTGCTTTCCTTTGCTCCCTGGCCCTTTTCCCATACAGAAATGTGCATGTTGAATGTGGTAAGGATTGAGAAAACTGTTACTAAGCTTATTTGATTTTTCTTTATCCAATACATGTTTTAAAAAATTAAAAAATCGAGCTTTCACGTTTTTTCCCTTGTTTCCAGGGGGAACTGTGAACAAAAAACTGTATGTAGTGCTTTGAGTCTAAGGAAAAGAAGGAATGCTAAAGATGAAAACTGTCTTTCTTCCATGTCAGAGAAAAATTCATTTCATTCAAGGAGTCAATATACTTCTAAATAAATATTTGGCTGCAGAAAGCCTGCAAGGTTTTGTTATTAATGAAGGAAAAAACTAACATAAGTGATGGGTGAGGGATGTGTCAGCTGTGTGGGGAAGCGTTTTGCTGCTCAGGATGAGCCTCCCACTCCTGTTGCACATGCATTAGGAAGATTTGGATCTTAAGAGCAGTATGATTTCAGTGTGGTTTCAACCTGGCACTCTTGGGGGTACCAAGTGGCTTTGCTGGGTTGGGATCACTCAACCTGTGTTCAGCTTTGTGCCCCAGGGTATGGTCCTAAGGTAGGTGGTTCCTGATGTGCTCACAGCTGGAGTATCTAGCAGTATAAATTCCATCTGAAGGAAGACACAAGGTGGCACATTTAAGGAGTTCTCCAGGAGTGCTGTATGGTCTTTATGTTGGCATAGTGTTTACACTAATTCCCTGCTCTACTTTCTGCTTGTCCCACAGTTTAGGACTGTTCTGCTGCACTGAGAGGGTATTTGGGGCTGGTTCCCACAAGGACTTTCTCCATGGATCAACACTGTCCAGAAAGAACATCTACAAAAGCACCACACTACTGACATGCTCAGAACTGCAGCTCTGAGAAGGGGCCAAACCATACTCAAGCACCCCCTTTCTGGGAAGCTGCAGCCAGGCAGCATTCCTGCCTCAGGAAGTGCAGATGTGGAGTTTCCTCTCTCCTTCTCAGAAAGGATCACGAGACTGAGATGTGTTGAATTTACATTATTAACCACTCTGATGACAAAGTCACAGCACTGTTGGGCAGCAGCACCACAGTGCTGGGCACAGAAGAGGGTGTGCCACAGACTGGAGACAACAACTGGGAAAGAGTTTTAGCTGAAAGACTGTGACAATCCCACTCTTTACTTGATAGCAAGGCAATGTAAGTGTGATATTGCCTGGAAGGAAAAGTGGTGCTATGAACTTTTGTAAGCCGATGATCTTTGCCTCCCATCCAGTCAGTTTGCTCCTAGAAAGTCTGTAGCCACATGATTGTTTAATGATAACAGGAATGGGGTTTTTTCCAAGGAAAGGAAACCCCTAAGATAATTTTTAATAATTCAAAATGTTGTTGTTTACCAGAACAAAACAACTATTGATTCCTATCGATTTGATTTATAAGTAAACAAAATCAAATTGTTGTTTAATCTTTAGTCTTTAAAAAAATTTGCTTGGATACTTTGTTGAACTTCACTTCCATAATTTTGAAGAAATGGCGTTTTCCAGTGGAGATGGTCAGAGCATTTTCGCAGAGCTGTTCCTAATACTTTTGATAAAATGTGCTAGTGTTATCCAATGTACCTCAGTACAGCATAGATGAAAATGCAAGGGCAGCTGGGAAGTCTTCACTGCAAGTATCTTGTGTCACGTGATGTCAAAGATCCCCAGGCAAACGTAGCTAGAGACAGCAAATCTCACAAAGGGCTAAAAATCGCAGCTGAGTCTCAAATTCGTTGTGCAGGAAAGGGCTGTAATCTGCTAACGAAAAGCAGATGTACGAAAGTCATCCTGGCAGCTACATCTGTCATGCTGCCTCTCTCCCCCACTCTGCCTCGACAGACTCACTCTTCCTTCTAGTCATGTATGCTTTTTACATAGACGACAGAAATAGGCAAGCACAAATGTCAATCATGTGAAATTTATCCCTGAAGATAGTCCTTCTTTCCTCATCCTGCCTTACAGTCTGATTGAGTCCTATTGCTCCCTCAGTCCCTCGGGGAAATGCTCTCGGAATTGAGGCTAAGTACTGGACAGGAATCCTGGGCTTTCCCTGTGCAGACACGCATCTCCCCACACACCGACAGCACCCCGTGCTCCACGAGGGGACAAACCAGTGCACATCCTGCTCCTTAGGGCTCCTCTCAGGCATCCTGCGGCAGGAGCCTGCTGGAGGGCTTGCTGCCGTCTCTCACCGCTCTCCTCGCGTTGCAAGAGGGAACCGGGCTCAGGGGCTCCATGGTCCGGGCGGGCTGATGCTCCCCCTGCCCCGCCGCGATCGGGGTCTCTGCAGCGCCCAGCCAGGCACGCCCTGCGCTCACGAGAACAACCCTTGCTAAAGCTGGCGAGCAATTCAGGCCCGGGTATACTGAAGGGAAAGCCGGCTGTCCCTCAGGGACGGGACGCAGCCCCTGAGCGCAATTCCAGGGAGCGGAGCGCGGCCCCTCCCGGGCGGGGCGGGGCTGGGCTGGGCTGTCCCCGCGGCCTCCCGCCGGCAGACGGCGCCCGCGCCCCTCAGCACCGCGGCGCCCCCGGCGTTTGTTCCAACCCCCATTCCCGGCGTTTGTTCCAACCCCCATTCCCAGGGTTTGTTCCAACCCCCATTCCCAGCGTTTGTTCCAACCCCCATTCCCAGCGTTTGTTCCAACCCCCATTCCCGGCGTTTGCTCCCGTTCGCGCCAAGCAGGGAGCTGGGCGTGACCGCGCAAGGCTGGCTCACCGAGCATCAAAACTTCACGCTATTTACACATTTCAACAAGCAAGGACATCAGCACTCATTGGTTGCAAATTACGTAACTTTTGTATTAATTGCGACTCAACCCCCATTTGCTGGTTGTCTGTCGCTTCTCGTGTTAATCAGTCGGCAGACGCGGTCCTTCCCCCCTGAGCCTGGCGGCCGTTCTCAGCAGGTGGCCGATGAGTCGGTGGTGGCGATCGCCCACTGCCGGGATTACCATTGCCCAGTTACAGCTCAGCCCCGCTGACTCCGCTCCTGGAGCCTCTCGTCCGGACAGCCCATCCATCTTGGCATTGCCTTCCCTATTCTTTGAAAGACTAACCAAGCATCCGAGGCTAACAATGCAACTGCTTAGTCATAATTCTCCAGCTACCGGCTACTCATTTACAAAATAAAAGGCAGAGTTTCGCTCCAACCCTGCTCAGCTCGGTGCCGGCCCCTCCCTCAGCGATCGTGGCGCCGCTCCGCCCAGCTCCGTCACGGGGCCGCCCGGCGCAGCAATGGCGGCGCCCAGCGCCGTGTGGCTCGGCGGGGACCCGGTGGGTGAGGCGGCGGGGCTGCGCGGGGTTGCGCGGGGCTGGGCGGCGGGGCGGCGCTGACCTGTGTCCCCTCGCAGGTGGAGTGGGTGCCGTGTCCCTACGACGTCCATCACCGCGTCCCCCGCGCGTCGCTGGAGAGGCACGCGGCCTCCTGCCGGCTCCGCAAGATGGGATACTCCGCCGAGGAGGAGGTGGGAGCCCGGCTCGGGAAGCGGGGCGCGGGGCGGGCGCTCGGCGGCCCCGGGCCTTGACCGAGCCCTTTGGTCCCGCAGGCCGAGATGTACGACTCCAGCTTTTTCTACGAAAGCCTGAAAGTTCCCACCGTGGCCATGGGTGAGCGGCAGCGGGGGCTCCGCCTGACGGGGCGACATACACGGCTGGGGCTGAGGAGAGACCACGGGGGAGGGGCAGAGGGTGAGGGGCTGAGGGGAGATCCTGAGAGGGGACAGGATGAGGGGCTGAGGGGAGATCCTGAGAGGGGACAGGATGAGGGTCTGAGGGGAGATCCCCGGAGGAACAGAGCTGCCGGCTCCTCACGGCAGCACATCCCACTGCTTTCTCAGCAGTAAACTCCTCAAGGCGTCCTGAAAACCTTGAGTGTTTCCATCAGTAGGTTTATTTGCTCAAGTTGTAATTTGCAGTTTGCCTTAATTTACCGTTTTTATGCGTCTGTCACTGTGTAGTACTACTCTGTAGGTCGCTTTTATATTTTCATTTTAAAATGCAAGGAGGATCTGTTTTTTCCTCTTAGGAATTTCTTCCTGTGTTCTCAGTCCCCACTCTTGCATCAAATGCAGAAAGTATATTAAAATGCATGCTTAGAAGGTGGGGAAACTGTCCGTAGAATTTGGGCATAAAGCAGAGCAATATACATTTCTTTTTCCATATCCTTGTAATTCAGAAATATTTTTTTCCTTAATTTTCTCCCCTCATTTAAAAAACGGAATAGATGAAAATTACATTTTTAGTTCAAATGTCCCCTTACACATGAATAAAACTATGATGTTTTGCACCATACCGTAAGTCTCATAATAGAGATTGGGGAATAAAGCCAATATTGGGGAATATTTACTTGATGTAAATATTCTATGATTTTATTTTCTTCTCTGCTTGCAGATAAAGATCTACAGTTCCACATTGTTAAGCAGGCTAGAGCTCAAAATGCAAAGGAAGGTGCAGGCTACTGCGAAGGTAAGGAGCAAGCAAATACCAAGGTGACTTCACCACCTCTTCTGTGTAGAACTGCTCATGTCTTCTTCATTGCTGCTTCCTTCATTCCAGTGAGAGCTGCTGTGAGAAGTGATTTACTGACTTGTGAGGGATTTCACTTTATTAATTTTTAACATTCCTTCCCCTGCATATCTTGGAGCATGACTACTTTCTATACTTGGGGCAACCAGATGAGAGACTTTGAGTCTGTTGTGCTCATACCTCTGTTATCTTCAGGACTGGAAAAATCAAGCGACATGTGTATTACTATGTTGGACTGTTTCAAGACTGACCTAAGAAGCTGTGTAAGAACTATGCTAGCACATCTGCAGATGTGATGTTGTCCTTTGTCACTGTTGCAAGCTCAGTAATTCCCTTACATTTCTTTTTTTCTGTGGGTTTTTGGCAAGCCAAGGGACCAGGCTTGGACAGAGAGTCTTTGAGGGCTCAGATTTAGACAAAGTAGAAGAATAGGGCTACCTACGGAATCTGTAGAGTTTTAGTGTGTGATGGAGAAATTACTGCAACACCTGAAAGATACAGCATTTGCTCTCTGTAGACTTTGATTTGTTAAACATATATGGGCAGAAGGAAAAGTGCATTTGTCCAGCTTTTCTGAGAGTGAAATACAGCAGCACTTGCTTGGACACAGTTTTTTATGTTGTCTTTGTTTCTCTGGCATAGCAAATACAGGCTTAATGAACAGTTGGTTGGGAAGGAAATTTCCTGGAATGAGCACTGTATTTTGAGCACGTTGGGTGCATTCCCCTCTGTAAGGAAGTTGGAACTCATTAATTTTGACACAAGCACATCCAAGTAGAGAAGCAACAGATAAACCCTGTGTGAAGTGGTTCATTGCAAATGTGCACCAGTGAGCCACTAGATGCCAGTGTTCACTGCCCAGATTTCCCTGCAAACTTGCCTTTCCCTGAGGATAACAGTGAAACTGGATTGGTGGTTTTCATTGGGGCAACTTGGCCTATTGTAACATTTACTGACTTGCAATTGTTTGTTCAACTTAAAGTCTTTGGCAACAGAAACAAATGAAAATAATTTTTATTGTAAATTTCCTTTTGACTTACTGTATCAAAGGAAGTGATTTTCTTTGTTTTCTTTCTTTGTCAATTCTAACCATATTTAGAATATTATCATAGCTATATTGTAGAACAGGAAAGCTGGTCTTAATCACAAGTTGTGTAATTCTTGTAAAATCACAAGCATGCAATTATCAGCGTGTTTTTATGGACTTCTGTGACCCTGTAAGAACAATGTGTTTTAAAAGTAGAATTCAAGTTTTTGTGTTTAAATCTGTTTGTTCATGTTAGAACAGTTCTGGTTGAGGTTCCATGTACAGTAATGATGAAATATTGTATTTTAGGTTTGTTTGTAGAGTTATTGTGGTTCCTCTTTGGTGTGTTTAGTGCAAGCAGGATGTGAAAGATTGCCCAGCTTCCATTAAGAGCTGAATAATGTGGAGAAGCTCTAGGTTTGCTGTTGTGAAGCATGTTGCATACACCCTTCTAACATGTTGGCTCTTTTGTCTGCTTGGAGATGTGTGGGATTATGTTGGGGGAAGCAGGATTATGGAGGTCAGGTCAATGGTTGCTGGAAAATTGAATTTTGTCAAATTTGAATTTAGTCAAATTTTGAAAATTTGACTAAAATGCTTTCTTGCAGGCAATGCCCTAGAGTATTGCATCTTCCTTTAGGGAAGTCATATGACAGCTGTTGGAATGGATTGAGAATGGATTTATTTGTTTGGAGGCATATGTGTTTTAACTGGGCAATGGGAAAAATGAGTACCAGGCTAACAGTTCAGGGAAAGAGGAGTGTGTTTGTTTCCATAACTTTAGGTCAGTTATCTGACCTGATCTCTGGAGCACTTTGAAAGTGCCTTTGTAGTCCTTCTAGCTATAAATTCCTGTGGCAGTCTATTATAAAAGCTCTGTAGAGAACGTCACAGTGTGAGTGAGACTGATTCACACAGTGCTCAGTTATCTAGTCTCCTAGAAGCTTTCATTCTTGTTGGCAGAACAGGTGTTTTGCAGATAGTACTTCACACATTATTTTAGGAGTAAGATAAACCCACAAGGTAGAGCTGCAACCTCTCGTGATTTAGCTTGTAAGCCAAGAGCTGAAATTCATGGGAAATTACAGTGTCATTTTGATCCAATTTAGTAGAGTTCCTTCGTGGCATATGAAAACCTGTGTCTGTGTAAGCAGTCAAGAGGGGTTATCCAGGCTGTGTGGGGCGTGCAAGGGATTTGGGAGGGATCTTTGAGCAGTTTTTATCTTTTCAAATTAAGAAGGTTGAAACTTCTTACAGATACATAGGGAAAGGATGAAAACAGCATGGGAGTTTACTGCATTGTTTGTTGAGCTTCTTGGTGTTTTCCTGCATAATTACACTATTTTACAAATAACAGCTTTCTGTCCAACCTCCAGGATCTTACTCATTACTGCCTGTAGAAGTTCCACAAAACCACAAGCGTTTCACCTGTGACCTGACTCAAGCTGACCGCCTCGCTCTTTATGATTACGTTGTTGAGGAAACAAAGAAACAGAGGTCTAGATCCCAGACAATGGAAAATGACAGTGATCTCTTTGTGGATTTAGCAGCGAAAATCACCCAAGGTTTGAAGAATGATCTGTCGTTGAATTTATGGCCCAGAGCTTTCAGTTTGTCCAGTTACATGAGTTTGAAAAGCCAGACATAATTGGTTGTGCTATTTTTTTTTTTTTTTGTGGAGAGCATAGTGTTTTTAAAAGCCACAGCAAAGACCTGGCATCAGAAAATGCTTGTTTGATGTCTTTTATGATATTTTCCTTCTGGGAAAGTCTCACTGCTCTGCTCTTGGCACATGTATTGTGTGTATGTCAGTGGATGGATCTTCTATCTTTGTTGCAGCTGACTTCAGGTTGCTTAATGCTGCCAACGTGCTGTGCAGCTCAGAACGACTATTTGATGTAAGAGATGATGAAATTAAAGATCACTTAAGAATAAAAGCTGAACAGGAGAGGTTGGCAGTCGTCCAGGTGGAGCTCTTGAGCAATACATTTTGGTGTATTGGTCCAGGGCCCCTCATCCCCATTGAGTCATGGCAGTTTGTAACTGTACCAAGTACAGCAAAAGCATCTGTGTCACCCTGTGGGGCCCTGCTGTGCCTGGGAGGTGAGACAGTGCTTGTCATCTATGCAGGTACATTTTTTACAGAATCTGGCTTTCTCATTCTATTTCTTACTGTAATACTAGCTTTGAAATGATGGCCTGTATTTAAAGGCATTTGACCAAATTACAAGCCCATGAATTGGTGTGGATCATGGTTCGGAGATTCAAATCACATAATAGCATTTGCTTGGTGGCTTTTTAGTTGTGTGTAGAAGCTTGAGATAAATTCACCATAATTACTAAGTGCAGGAGAAACTTGAGAAAGAACACAATATATTTTATGTTCCTGAACGTACGAGGCCTGCATACCTGCAGATGCTAATGTCTTGCTAATGACCATTTGTTTTACTCCCAACTTTTTGCTAGATGATAGTCAGAAAGGTCCAAAGTCCCATCTGGAAATTCTGGCTGAAATGCGAGATTACAAAAGGCGGCGGCAGTCATACAGAGCTAAGAATGTTCATATAACAAAGAAGTCCTACACTGAGGTGAGATCTGAAAATAAAGGCTTTTTTGCACAGAAGTGCTTATTACATATCAGGATAAACAATTCTATACTCTTTCAAAGATAAAGAATATGTGTCTTTCTCTGCTTCTTGTACCCTGCTTTATTATTGTTGCAAACCACAGAGGAATGTTTTTGGTTTGTTGCAGCAAGTTACAAATAATGGACATTTCTAACTGATAAGTAAGTTTTGGATGTGAAAATGCCAGCAAGATATTGCTCACTATCATAAAATGGTGCTATTTAAATTTATGCTAAAACATGTTTCTGCAAAAAAGATTTTCCATTCAGACATCTGATGTATAAGGTTTTGGGGGAGATTTTTGTGGGGTTTGGGTTTTTTTGAGATGTTTACCGTTTGCCTAGTGCTAGTTTGAGCCCTACCATGACATGTTTATTTTTAACATATCTTAATCTCCAGGTGATTCGGGATGTGATTGGTGTGCATATGGAAGAGCTCAGCAATCAGTGGCAGGAGGAGAACAGGTTGGATAATGCAGAGATATGTGAAGGAGGGAAGTCAAAATCTTCAGGAAGGTATGCCACAGCTGACAGATTCTTCGGGCAAGGAGCAGATTGTAATTTTATCTTATCACCTTCTTCTAATAGCACATACCAACCTTATCTGAGTCATACGCAGTTTATTTTATACTAATTCTATTAAGTCTTGCTAAAAAAGCTCTGCCTGCATGAAGGATGGGGAAATATTAATAAGTATCTTTCTTTCAGAACTAAGTAGGTTAGTTTGCAAGTGATTCAGCTGAACAGGTAGTTTCTGGTGGAGCTGGGGGATGAGTAGTGCTTCCTCTATGCCCAAATGTGTATATATATTGTAGCTGGGTACAGAAGGACACTTGAAATTACAAGTAGACAATTTCTTACCCTTCCCTAGCACATGACATGTAGATATATTACACCTCAGAGTAAAGGTTTCCATAACATAGTAAATATGAGGCAGCTTTACAGTTCTTATCCCTGCAAATGCTGCTGTGCTAATTGGGAGTATGTTTTAGCTATGTGTATTTCTGCTGTGTCAAGAAACACTGCACACCCTTCCAAACATTTGTCACTGAAGTAAACATGGAATCATGATCGAGTGATAGCCTATTTGTGCCTCTTCAGCAGATATTTGAGAGGAGAATATTTTTGAAACAAACTAGACAGTGACACTGTTCTCAGAATTAAAATGAAGATGAATGGGTGGCAGAGCACTGGAACAGGCTGCCTGGGGTGGTTGTTGTCCTCTCTGGAGACATTCAAAACTCACGTGAACACATTCCTGTGTAACCTGCTCTAGGTGACCCTGTCTTGGCAAGGGGAGTGGGGTAGATGATCTCAGGATGTCCCTTCCAACCGTAACAATTCTGTGATTTTGTGACATCAGGACTTGGGTTCTCCACCTGTAGGTTGCAGATTAAGGCAGGTGGTTGAGGAGTTAAGATTTAAAACAAAACAGAGCAAACCCCTTCTACTGCCTCCTGTTTCACAAGCAGAGGTGTTAAGCCTGAGGAGCAGTGCTTGAAAGAAATGATTGGATTAAATAGTGTGCTGAGATATGCACATGTAAGAGCATGGACTTTGTGCCTCTTTTGGGAGGTATTGTGCTTCTTAGAGATAAAAGGTATTTCCTCTGTCTTACATTGTTAGTAGGTCATTATATAACAAAATTGGTACTGAAAACAGTGACTGAAACTATTTGTATTGATTAAAATCAATAAGCTTTTTTTTCAGAAGGGAAGACAGACGGTCAGCTTCAGTGGACTCCCGGCAGTCTGGGGGAAGCAGTAAGGATACAGAATGCACGAGACACAGGAGAGACAGCAGCAGGAGTCCAAGCAAACGAAGGAGGAGTCGTGAGAGAGGCAAAGACAGAGACTCCCGGAGAAAAAGAGAGAGGTGAGCAGAAATAATGACAGCTTACTCCTGCTTCTGAATCACGCAGCTGTAGATACTGTCTGTGAGAATGTAGTGCAGAGGTTGAGAATATCTAGTCCACTTAAAAGGCTAGACTCATCTCATGTGCAATATGATAAGCCAGTTGCACGAGGTTACTAATACTGAACAAAACATGCTGTGAGATCATAAACTGTGATCCAGGCTTCAGAATTTATTCTCACATCTGAAAAGCGGCACTTCCAACATCATGCTGCAGGACTGCAACAGTACTGTAATTTATTTTACTCCTTGACGAACATGGTTAAATGGGCTTACCCACAACTAAGTGCTTGTCATGTCTAATGCTGATTTCTGCCCCAGTTTGCTCTAGACCTTAATAAATATGATTGTTTCACTAATATGCATGCACTAGCCTTTCCATATTAGATACTTCAAAATAGTGCTGTTGCTCTTCAGTACTTCTGGACATACAATTTAGCAAAAGAAAACAAATCTAGGCCACACCTTCTAATACCATCAAAAAGGACGTATTTATATCTGCAGGACCACAGTGTGTGGGACCTGTGTTTGAGCAGAGATGAGGATTGTTATGCAGAAGAAATGCTGCCTTGTCCTTCATGTTTCTGGTAAATGCATTACATAACTGTGTGGATGGCAATGATGGCTTGTCTCAGAGCTGGCTTCATTGCACCATGATTCCATTCATCCTAAACTAATTGCCACTCTCACACTGCATGACAGGGCTTGGATTAAGGCAGCATGGAAAATAAACTGTCTTAAAGCAGTTTACTCTCTTTCCTTAGAGGAGGACATGACTACATTTAATGAGAACCTTCCATTTTCCAAGTTGTTTTTTTTCTCTTCAGACTCTGACACTGAGCCTAACAGCCCACACAATGTTTGTGCTTTTGTTTCAGGGAGGAAGACAAGTATCACAGCCATAAAAGAAGAAAGTAGAAACAAGAACCTGATGATTTTGTTTGTCAGCTGTTCAAAATATTACTTGCACAAGAACTATTGTTACTGCTGTTTTGCCCGAGACAGTCAAAGTGTGCACATAATAGTGGTGTTGCATCACACCTGTGCTGCTTGGAGACAAAAAAGTGTAAAGGTTTGTCAGGATGGAAGCAGTGTATTTCAGAAAATACGTAAACCTGTAGCATTCATACATGTATTAATAAATTATATTGATTTCTCATGTGTTTGAGTTTTGTCTGACAAGGCTGAAGAATAAAATCTACGAGAGATTGTACTTACTGGCCTTTCTGGCCCACAGGTAGTGGAGATAGAAGAGAGCTAATCCCTGGGGTCCAGGATCATTTACAAACAGGGAAGGCACGAAGAGAGCTCCCTTCCTACCTAACACTGTCACCTCTGGGTGACATCGCCTAATTACAGCATGGACCAGAGGGCAGATTGCAGAGTTCTCCAACAGGCTAAGACATCTTCAACTGCAGCTGGTGTTAAATGGACAATAACACCAAAGTTAGCATTCCCAAGCTCATGCTTGAAGAAAATTTGGGTCAGTATCATCTGGCAAAGGTGATGAGAATGTAGCTCTCCACAGAAGCTAGGGGGGAGGCACCAAGGGCACTTGGAATATTGCTGAGTACCATATTCAAACACCAGGTGCATCTCCTTCTAGCAGTAACTAGGAAGATTTCCCATCCGGTAGACTAACAGACAAATTCTGTATTTCAGAGGCACCTTTCCTAAAATACTTCTGTTTGATCAATGTGCCAGGAGAGGGCACTCCATGTTGCTCCTGGTTTTGGCTTTCTCAATCAAAGGGAATCTTTCCAGTTTTACTGTGGCCACTAGTATCCTCTTTCATACCTCAGTTGTTTCTGCAATTAAGTGTGATTATCTGTCACTAAATATGTGGTTTAATTCTGATGGATTTAGGCTTCTATACCTGCTACAGCAGTCCAACCAAACAACTCTGTGTCAGGTATTTCTCATCTACGTGACAAACACGGTAGCTTTTTCTGTCAGAAAACAAGGCACATTTTAAAGCAGATCTTTAATTTGACAAGTTTATCTAAGAACGAAAAAAGATATTTCAGTTCTGAAAGGTTCTAATTAGAGGGAAAACAATATGGAACCATTGCAGTCCTTTCTTGCGTTGGTTTTGTCTACCAGCTCAGCCACAGGGCTCTTGTTAAGTTCTTTCAGTAAGGCTTGGTAAAACGGTTTGTTTAGACAGAGGATGTCCAGGCAGACAAGGCAGTCCAACGACCAGCTGTATTTTCACAAGAGTCAAAATGAAGTCAGTGCTACAAGAAGTGTAATGAGAAATGCTCCAGTTATAGCTGCCCAGTCCCAACTGAATTCCATGTTTCACGTAACAGTCACAAGTGTAGGCAGGAAGCTCTGCAACAAAACAGCTTTTGCTCAATGTAAGCAGATGAGTGAAGGGGTCGCTCCCTAGGAGTGTCCATCAGTACTGGAGAGGCAGAACAGTATAACCATGTATTCAATTAATATCCCCTGAAGGGCCATCTCAAGAGTACAACAAAGAAAAGGAAATACCGGAGAAGAGGGTCATGTTGTTCTGAAATGTGCAAATTGTAGTATTTTGAACACAAATTGGTTTCTTGAACTTATTTATTCCTTCCTTTTTTTTTCCTCTCATGCTGAAGAGTAGGGTTGATCAATAAAATATGAAGGAGTATGGCAGGAAGTGTCTGATCAGCACCATGCCAGAGTGTTTGTCCCTGGAAAGGAATAAACCAAATGTTTTAAAACGACACTTTTACATGGTAAATCCTAGTGTATTGGACAAGATACAATTTACAGCTATATGAATTCCAAGCAAAAAGGGTGTGATTAAAAAGTGGTTCTTACTAAAAGTCATCAATCTGGTAACTAATGATGGAACAGTTAATTTGTATGCTCTTGTTTTGGAGCTCCTATGAACTTGGAGCTGGTGGCAATCTAAGACAGTGTATAGAGTTTGCGTGGCAATGTTTTTTGGGGGAAGTGGGCACCACAGTGGTGTCTTCTGTGAGCCTCTGAGAGAAGCTTCCCCCATGTTCAACAGAGCCAAGACAGCTCCAAGACAAACCCACTGCTGTTCAGGGCTGAGCCCAGCAGCAATGGTGGTAGTGTCTCTGGGGTCATGTGTCAGCCCCACTATGCACAGAAAGAACAATTCCAGATAGATGGTAGGAAGAGTTAAGTATCTATGCAAACATGCTACGTAGGCAGCACTCAGAGGACAAGCCTGTTACAGATCTTTTTTAATTGATCAAAGTGCATTTTGTGTGACCTGTGTGTGACTATGAATACAATGAGAGAATTCCCAGCCTCTGGTTTATGATCTGTGTTAAATAAAAAACAGTCCAGAAGATGCTGCTGGTTCCAGAACCAATAATATGCAGATGATACGTGCCTGTATATAATAGTTTCCTACAGGGAAATTATACCACCAGACAGTGACTTCAATATTTCAGAGAAAAATGGATAAATAAGAATTTATCTTTTAACAGCACAAACACTGAAGTTGATAAAAAACAGCTTTTGATGCAACCTTAGTCAACCCTACTCCTGTCATCGTGACTATTGCCCAAGGTGAAGATATACTATTCTTCTAAAATTAAAGACTCATGGAGAAGCCAGAGGCAATTGATACATTGAAATTCCATGCACGGATTTTTACTTACGCTTTTTCTTTAATTTCTTGGAGAAATACTTCAGTTTCTGTCTTGGATATCTCTCCATCAATACTGACCAAATATGTATAAATGAATGAGAATGTTTCAAAGGGAATTCGAGCTGCTCCACCTTCTGGGTCACGTGTTAAGATTTCGCAGGCCTGTTTCATTGAACTCAGTAAGGACTGCAGGGGGTTCCGGCAAGAAAGGAAAGGAAAACTATCAGAGCCATCAACATCCTTTGCATACCGTGACAAAATCCACATTATAAGCCATTAAAATTGAGGGTAAATGAGACGAAGGTATTATCACCATTGCCTAGCTTTCAACCCCGAATTTACTCTCTAGTGCAATGATGGAAACAATTACTGTAGTTCTAGTAGAGACAAGAGTAAAAATTACCAGAATCTTGTGATGATTAAAGATTGCATAGGATGATCTGAGCTCTGTCTCCAATTGGGCCAAATTGCTCTGTTCTGTTAATGTAAAAGCTCCAACACCACTGGATCTGGTGAGCAATATTTGTGTGTGTGTGTGTGTGTGTGTGTGTGTGTGTGTATTATCTCGATGGTTCTAAACGAATTCTCAGCAGCAGTTCAGACAGACAAATCTACAACCCCCAGAAAATGAATATGGGTTTGATGATTTTATTATGATATTATATCATATAATTTTTAGATTATGTTTTAGCTGATATTTACTGTTTCCCCTATCTTATGCAAGTTCCGTTTTAGTAGTTAGTAGAAAAACCACTGAGGCAAAAAGCATTTAAAGAATATTTCAGTTTAGTCAAAGGCCAGTAACATCCGAGTTACCTTTAAAAAACATGCCTCAAATTATTAGTTCAAAATATACTTTGAAAAAATCCTTTATTTAATATGGTATTGATAATCCAGTGCCCTATGCATGCTGAGCTATAAGGGGGAAAGTGTGGAAAAATTCAGCATTGGTTTCATTCAGTCAAAGGTAAGTTGGATGCCATTAAAGAAACACAAAATCAAAGCACAAAATCAAACCCACACAGGCCTTCTGTAACCCAAGTTGTAATATTTTTTACTGCAACTTTTTCAAAATTTACTCTTAGATATTCATTAACAAGCAAGCAATGACTATGCAAAAATTTCCTAACAGTAGAATGACAATACTTAAAATAAATGCAGTATCTGTTTAAGGTCTAGAACACAGGCCAGAGAAGTGTCATCTTACAACCCTTTAACAATTTTACTTAATGTATCTCCTCCCTTGGGAGGCTTCTCAGGGAAAACAGAGGCAGTTGACTCTGTGATGGCCAACCCTATATTTTGCATTTGGCTACCCCTCTACTGCCCTTTCTGGTCCTGCCACCCCAAACTGCCACTGTCTCTCCCCCACAAAACAGCAAAGTTATTCATAACCATTCTGCCACCTTTGAAAGACAATTTAACAGGCTACCTGTGTGGTCATTTCTCCAAGGCTTTTGTGAAAACACTTTGGTGCTTTACAAAAAAGATAATTCAGACTGGTGCTCCTAAGAAGCTCATACTTGTCTACTCTTGTATCTCAGCTGTGACCCTGTTTGAGTGTGAACACAATTTACAGCTGCAGGAAATGTAAATTTCTTGTGTGTGTCTTTCTCTCTGGTTTAAGAAACAGAAGTTTAGGTTTCATTAAGCAGTACTGAAATCAAATAATTCACTTAATATCCAAAAAGGTGGTGAGATGGAGGTAAATTTAGTCTGACTAGCTCCATCAGAATGATGCTCCTGTGACTCCATTTTTGGTTTTGGTTTTTTGGGGGGTTTTTTTGGGGCGGGGAAGGAAGTTGGTGTTTTTTAGATAAGTAATGTTGCTGTTACTATTTTTAAGTGAAGAAAAGAGCCCAAACTACAAGATCATTTTGGGAGGAAGAATGGAATGAAGAAATACACAACTGAAAATAACACAAATAAATATAGACATATATACACACACAATTGCATCACCAGGCCAGGTCAACATTCAGGGTTTGCAGATATTGCAACATTCACAAAATATTGTTTTGTATGTATTTTCTTTTTAGTACCTCTTCTTCCCTACTGTAGAAATCATTAAAAGTATTATGCATCCTAAGAACATCAGCTTAATGCATTTTATAATCTTTCCTTCTGTTGAAATGCTCTGCTGAGATTTTATTACTGACGTTAAAAGAATTAAGTGTAGATTTAGTAACATTAACTGCTGCTGTGAAAATTTAATTGGCTACACAATCAATTACAAATTGGTTCTTTAATTTCTCCCTCCAGTTCTCCTCCATAGACATTTACATTGATGCCATCAGCATCATTCCTCTATCATCCTGTCTCACATGGCATGAGCTCTCTGCAGACATGCTTGTTCTTCTACTGCCACTCCTGTAAACAGAGGACTTAGCCATTCTTCTGGGTAAGTTCCCCTGACCAAAATCTGATTTGCATCAGAAGCAAACACGCAAGCCACTTTGCCAGCTGCTGCAAAAGCAAAAGCAATCACCACTCCCCAAATCCATCTACATTAATTGTTCTATGGCCTATCTTGTATATGATCCTAGGCAACCACTTGTGTTTGGATATGAGGGCTCCTGCTGTGAACGTACCCCACCAAGCACGCTGCACCCAAGTGCCAGAAACTTCATCCATTCCACCTTGTCATCAAACTTGTCCAATTTCAGGATAGTTTCCAGCTGCTCCTCTGGCAAGCCCAAATGCTTCCATTTTCCCCTCAGGTCTGCAACAGCCACCGTGCCTTGGGAAGAAAGCTTTGAACGAAATCATGGTACCACAATAAGAACTCCAAAAACCAGAATGAATTTAAGAAATACAGTGCTTCCCCAAAATACTTCAAATACTTGAGAGTCTCTCTCTCCAACCATCTCAATACATCAGCATTCCTCAGCAGCATCAAACATTTGATAAAGAACAGCTTGTACCTGTTTGTGCAAGACTTTAAGGAGTCCTGGGGTCAAACCTGTTTTCTTTGTTGGTAAAGGCATTTCAATCCTCTCCTTCACAGGAAGGGGTTCACCTTTAGACAAGGCTGAAAAATACCTAAGTGAATGAGAGAAGAGCAACACATCTCAATGCCCATGGCCATTACAAACTGCACAGAAGTAAATGCTCTTACAGTTCAGTCTAAGAATCTGCAGGCTCCCCCACAGGAGCAGCAGCACTTGGCAAGCTGCCCACATGCACAACCCCCATTTCCCTGTGCCCAGAAACCACAAACTTTAGACTTCACGTGCTCCTTTTCATGACACTCTAATAATTCTTAAGGTATTTAACTTTGTGCATGATATACTCAGCACTTTTGATTGATGAACCTGAGGACTCATCTGTTTAACATTCCCTTCATGCACTACCCAAAATGTACATCTGCCTATTCACACTGCAACTCTCTCATCAGCACTTCTGCTATTTCTGTCCACTCCACAATAAAATTTAAGAGTAGAGCATAAAGGGCATTAGACGCACATCCTTTTAATTACCAGGCTGCCACAACCTGAAGAACAACTGCCTCTGCATTAACTGGCCAGCAATCTGAATTGTGCCAAGAAAACCCAGTTTTCATTTAGGTGTGTCTAATTTTAACTGTGCAAATACCTGCCAAATAGCGCAGCTAGCAGCACTGCAGAACTGAATTGGTGTGATTGCATAGCAATAGAAGCACAGTATGTATATACATGTAACACCTGGGCTATTTTTCAGCCAGATCCCTTTCCCCACCTCATTCTTCACAGGGACAAGCACTACAACACCAGCAGCACGTGTGAAGCTACAGCCTTGCTCTGCTTTGTGTGTCTCCCACGGGCATATCTTGCTCCTCCGCTTGAGTGCTCTTACACCGGAACACATTCCAGAAAGAGGGATGTGCGATCAGCAGCAGCCGGGGGGCTCCTCCCTCTGGGGGAGAGGTCTGGGGCGGTGGCATGGCCTTGGCAGTGCCACGCTGCCCCTGCTGTCACTAGCCCCCCCGTCTCAGCAGGCTCCAGCTACAGAAGTAGGCTGCACCCCACCTCCATCACATCACTAAGAAATGCCACACCATTTTAAAATGGTGCTGCTGGCTTTCTCCAACACTGCAGCTGTTTCTTCAGATTATTTTCATTTTAACAGACAAGCCAGACTCCAGTTTAGCTTTGTTAACAGCCTTCCCTCCCTTCATGCACACAGTACAGACATTCTCCTATTCCCCCAGCTGAGAACATCTCACAGATACCTTTCAAGAGCTTGCCCACAAACCACAGGACAGAAAAAAATTATAGTGAGCAGTTGAGGTAAAAGGAAAAAAAATAGAAGTTAAAGAAGAAACATTTAATTTAATTTAAACATCTAAATCAACTTTATAGCAAGAGATTTATTATGTTGATCATCTCCTCAAAGGTGCAATTTTTCATGCACTTTTCCCAGAAAGAAAGAAAAGAAATGTAACCAAGCTTAAGAACTTGAAAGCTAATTTCTATTTTTCCTCTAAATTTCAAGAATTAAATCTCAGATGAGAGAAAACCCAACCCAACCCAACCCAAAAAGAAAAAGGAAAGGACTGGTCTTTCAGATATAAAAACTAATAACAAAAATCAAATTAAGATGCTTTTTTTCTGTGTGGAAATCCAGCTATTTCAGAAGTAAGCCGGTCCTAAATCTCAAGGAAACAGAAAATAAAGTACCACACTGTTTTTAAAAGGCTTACATGCTGCATGAATACACAGAAGTGTATGCAATGTATGTGCTTATTTAATATTCAAAGCCACATCCACTATACAATAAAGAGGAGCAGTGAGATTTTGAGGGTCCATATGTACAGCTCTCTGTTGCTATGTGAACATCGTACTTACGCAGCTGCCCACTGCAGAACGTCATAAGGCTGAGTCCTAATAGCAGCTTTAGTAAATTGCTTCAGAATATCAGGTAGCTCCGGGGGGATTTTGATCTGCTGAGCACAAAACATGGTTTCTGGAAGAGGCATGGTGTCCAGTCACAAGCACCTGAAAGAAAGAAACAGCAGTTCACAGACGCAGAATGTGAATGAACTGTGTGCACATGGGAGTGTACAGTGCCTATCCTCAAATTCCCTCCTGTCCTACTCTATAGCTGGGGCTGCTGCAGAGCCCTGCACAGCTCCAAAAAACTTTAACTTTGTGGCAACACCAAGTAAGACAGTGGAGCTTGGGCACCAATCACAGCTCTGGGTGAGGAGACCTACTACTTTAACAGGTATCTTCAGACAGTTTGAAACAGATTTTTCTCCTCAAATATACCACAACACAAATTTGTAAATGGGCAGTGCAGACAAGTCACACCAAACATGCCAACATGAAAGCTATCTACATTGACAACTCACTACCGCATGCCAAGGAAAATCTTGGCATTTTTGTACAGATGCCAGAATATGCAGGCGACCAAGTTTCTACTGTGTTTCCATATTCAAAATATGCTCTAGCAAAACGTTACTAATTTGTGCTTGCAACAGACTTGACATCAAACAATGACAGTGATGAACAAAACATTCATGCGTGCTGCAAGCATGCATTGCACTGTGCTCATACAGCTCTACAGGTGTGTTCGTCTCATTCAGGATGTAACTAATTTGTTCCCTGTTCCTTAGGATTCAGAAGAAGGGACAGAGGTAGGTCATTGTATGGTCCTTCTCCCATCACAGAAATGGGGCACATTTGCTGGGAAATGAGTACTCTCTTCATCATCTCCAGGACAAACTATGGCCTGCTTAAATTGATTTAGCAACAAGATCAGAAAATCCATTAGTTATTTGCAGAAAGGAGGAGCAGTGAAAGCAAAAGCATCAGGAAAGAAACCAGAGTAACAGAATCCTCTATCCCTTTAGACTTTTTTAAATTTTAAGATAAAAATAAGAGTACCTGCAGGTGGCTTTCTCACGTGAATTTTCCTGTAGTGGAAAAAACCATAAATTAAAAGTCAGTGACAGAGCAGTGGAGCTGCTGTGACTCAAGGCTCCTTTGAGGATCAAACCATACTTAGAACTTTATTTATGGAGATGTGCAGACAGGGTACAGCATCTTCATCACTCCAACGCAGCCAATTTGCATCAGGAACAGACTTCAAAGTGTGCATTTAATTACCACATTGGTCATGCGCTTTCAATAATGATTCAAAAATACACCTCAAGCCAAGAAGCTGAAGGCAAAAAAGCTGAGGATTTCAGGACAACAGAAAAACTTCGAGGAAGGAATACAGGTGTGTCTGCATTTACCCTCAGAAAGCAGTCAAATAAAAGAATAAAAATATAATCAGGAAAAAAAAAGCAATGCAAGAGCTGCCTTTCTACAGGAAGCCATTAATTACAGAGTCTCGCAGAAGGGCAGAGGGTGGCAGAGACCTCTTGGAGGTCACTTGGTCTCACCCTGCCCAACCTATGAGCAGGCTGCCAAAAAGACATGTCCGGGGGGGTTTCGAGTATCTCCGAGGATGGAGACTCCACAGCAGCCCTAAGCAACCTGTGCCAGTGCTTGGTCACCCTCACAGGGAAGAAAGGGTTTCCTGATGTTCAGAGGGAACCTCCTGTACACCTCATCACCTCATGATCACAGCAAAGCAGAGCCAGGTCAGCAGCCTCTGCACCCCTTCGCCATCACGGGTTACTCTCGCTAGAAACACAGATCAGCTCATCACTTTCACTTCCTATTAGCGCTTATTTTTTTTCCCCCTTTCACGCACCCACAACCAGGCCCAGGTGCTCAGGACACAAAGGCAAGGCCAGCAAGCGGCCGCGCCGCGGGTGCCCCGAGCTGTGGGGAGGCAGCGCCGGCGGTCACCGGCCCGGCAAGGCCCTCGCAGGCCGGAGGGAGCCCAAGGGTCACCGCACGGCCCCAGCCTGTTCCCCCGGCCAGCACCCCGGGGCTCGGGGAAGGCCCGGGCACCGTCCCTCACCTGCCCCGCTCCGCGGCCCCGCTGCCCGGCAACGCGCAGGGACGGAGGGAGGGAGGGGCAAAGCCTGATGGCGGCGTGCTTTAAAGGGCAAGAGCAGCACCTGTTTTGGACAAACTTCTGAATGCATTCAAACCATGGATGAGGGGATTGAGTCTACCATTAGCAAATTCACGGACGCCAGCAAGGTGGGTCGGAGTGGGCGAGAGGGTACAGCGGCTGTACGTGAGCCAGCAGTGTGCCCAGGTGGCCAGAAAGGCCGATGGCATCCTGGCCTGTATCAGCAATAGTGCAGTCAGCAGGATGGGGGAAGTGATTCTTCCCCTGTACACGGCCCTGGTGAGGCTACATCTCGAATCCTGTGTCCTCTCAATTCAGGGAGGGCACTCAGGTGCTGGAGGGTGTCCTGAGAAGGGTGACAAAGCTGGGGAAGGATCTGGAGCACAAGTCCTGTGAGGAGCAGCTGGGGAAGCTGGGGTTGTTTAGCCTGGAGAAAGAGTCTCAGGGGTGACATTATTGCTCTCTACAACTGCCTGAAAGGAGGTTGTAGCTAGGTGAGGATGAGCATCTTCTCCCAGACAACCAGTGACAGTCTTAAGCTGTGCCAGGCCCACATTAATGTTGGACATTAAGAAGAATTTCTTCACAGAAGGGGTGATTAGACAGTGGAAGGGTCGAACCAGGGAGGTGGTGGGATCACCATCCCTGGTGGTGTTTAAGGAAAGACTGGATGTGGCACTAAGTGCCATAGTGTAGTTGATAGGGTGGTGTTCAGTCATAGGTTAGTCTTGATCTCAGAGGTCTTTTCCAACTTAATTGATTCTGTGAACATCTTTGCACCACATCACTGGCAGAGCCCATGGTGGGGACACTGGTCCCTGAGTGCCTGAGCTCCCTGCAGCCCGCTGGCCCCTGCATGTCCCCTGGCCACAAGGATGCCCTGCTGAGTGAGCAGGGTTAGGGTGGCATGTCCATCTTGGCTTTGGCATTCTCGCACCTCCCTTCCTGGCTTAGATGAAATGTCAAGAAAACACTGACTGAACTCAAAAGGAGACAAGGCAATCTATCCCCCAAAATTCCCTTGACTTGCAGTAGCTGCTGCTTCCAAGGACAGCTCAGCCACAAGCAACCTCTGCTGGTCAGGCTCCACAGTCCTGGACATTCAGGACAGCAGCACCACTGAGGATCTGCCACCACCGAGAGCAGCACAGCCAGTGCCAGCTGGTTCTCAGCACCTGCTGCTCCAAATTGACACCATGAGGCAGCATGGACTCTCCCACCACTCCAGAATGCTAAGGAATGAAAATGCCCTCTCTGCCTCAGAGGTGGACAGCTACAAGTCTTCTTTCCATTCTAGATATAAACAGGACCAGAGGTAACCTGAATGGCATCCTCTGTAAAGACACCAGCTCTTGGTTACAAAGCAATACCCCTCCTGTACCTTCTAATATGGACTGTACATAGCCCAAGCACTCAAATGAACTTGGTAATAGGATTATTCACTTCAGAAAGCCTTCACAAGCCATTGCTCCAAAGAAACTTGGGTGCTGCATGCTTGAAATAGGCCAAGCAGTTACTGCAGAAGCACACAATCTTACTTGAAGGTAGGCCTTTTTAATCCACATGTCCCCACTGATGAACATATAAGGCCATGCAGGACCAAGATAAAATGGTGGGCTCTGGAAAGCAAAAAGCACACATTTTAACAACTGTTTAATTTTCCATAAAATATGAATACTTAGCATAAGCTACAGGCTAATTATTTGGCCTCAAAGTACTTTGCAGATTCCTGAAAGTAAATTAAGATGGTAAACTCTAACATATAATGGCATACCAATCCTTTAGCTGTTTTAAAGCATCTACTCATTTAAGAAAACTATAGCAAGAAAAACTTGAAGCAAGCATTATCCTGCAGGAACCTACAAAATAGAATTCAATTAAATTGATTTCACAATGCAGTTTTTTGAAGGTGTCTAGCGATAACTGATAAATAGCAAGTTTCATATTATCTCTCATCTGCAGTCCTTGCACACACGCAAATCTATCCTTAAAATGCTTAAAAAGTAAATGTCATACTCTCAATTCTTCCAGCAATTTGGTCCAGTGCAGTGAAATCATGCATAAAGCTGCCACACTGTATTATGGGAAACAGCAGCATGTAAGTAGAATGTTTTTTCTGTATTTAATGAAATGTATTTTCATAGAATCATAGAATCATAGAATGGCCTGGGTTGGACCTTACAGATCGCCTAGTTCCAACTCTCCTGCCACGGGCATGAGCACTTTAAGTAGACCAGGTTACTCAGAACTCCATCCAACCTTGCCTTCAACATTTCCAGAGATGGAGCATCCACATCTTTTCTGGGCAACCTGTTCCAGAACCTCATCACCCTCACAGTAAAGAATGTCTTCCTAACATCTAATCTAAACCTACTCTCTTTCAGTTTGAAGCCACTCCCCATTGTCCTGTCACAACATGCTCTTGTAAATAGTCTCTTTCTATGAATCCATGCTGCTTCCTAGAACTATTTCCCCTCACTGTATAATACCAAGTCTTGTATATAAAGAACATAAAGTATATCCACAAATGCAATTGTTGCTTTATAGCAGCACTGACAGAAATGCTGCTATATAGCAGCATAGCATAGAATTTCCGCTGCTTCCTACTTCCATGACTCCTGCTCACTAATCAAAATATCCCATGTACTCTCCATTCTAATGCAGCAGTATTTTTAGACTGATCATATTCCTTACCTAACTCTAGCAAGCCACTTATGCTATTTGTGTTGGCTGAAGATGGCACACCAGTGCAGCTCTGCACTACTTAGGTTCTAATACAGAAACTCTATCCAATATAAATAAAAAAGCTTTGCAGTGTTCCTTGCTTTTGTAAGCAACAAAAAATTCTAAGTAAAACTAGCATCCTTTTCCAGGAAGACAAACAGCCCTTGAAAGGCAAGTAAGGTTAAACACCATCCCCTCCTCCCACACCTGATGCCAGGCAACTCCAGATGTTTGACTTCTTACATATGGAAAAAAAGTGCCTCTGCAGCTTTGGTGTTGGCCACTACTCAACAGGTAAGAGACAATAGCAGTTAAGCAGATAAGCAAAAAAACTGATGTGCAGAGCTGTGAAATTATCTTGTCATTGCTTTATCTCTCAGTTTAGAGAGATAAACTCAAAACATTCAGTTTATTTTGTATTTGACCTCTAGAAATACAATCTCTTAAAATTTTTCATTATTGAGTAACTGATTTCACCACAGCATTTCTCAATTTATAGTGACTTCTTAATGAAGAATTTAAAACCAGAAGCCCAACTTAAAAAAAAAAAAATTGCTGTTATCGATGTGATTCTTCAGTTCCAGTTACCTAATTAGGAACTGAAGTTCCTGAGTGTGAGAGATCTAACTTACCATTATGGTTTGTAAAAGTTGTTTCCTCATCTGTTTCAGAAAACAGCTTCATTTTGCATCCTGAACTCCATTATACTACCAAGATTCAATTCCTTGTTTAATGTTTTTACTATCTGTATCATAATTTCTGCCAAGAACCTCGCTCACTGGCCAGGCTGTACAGTGGCCATTATTCCCAAGGCAAGCAGAATAAGAACATTGACCCAACTGCAAAACCTTTCCAATCTAGCTGTTCTAAAAAAATGGACAGTGAAGTTCAAGGAAACAAAATTAGGCTGATCAGCATGCCAGGCAATCAAAACCCAGTCATTTGTGCTGTATTAAGTACAGGCCTTTGTGAGGCTTTTTACAGTTCTCTGAAGAACAGTGTGGCTGCTGTGAAGACTTTTATGAACACCTTTACACAAGAATAGAGGAAGGCGAGGAAAGAATTAATGCACTCAGCTGAAAAATGATGTGAGCACCGTAATAGGTTGGAGTTGGCATTGTACTGAGGAAGCTACTGACACAAAGCAGTTACAGGTACTGAAGGGCCCTCAGAAACAAGATCAAGTAACTTTGGCTTCACTCAATAGAGAAGGGGGAGACAGAACAGATGCAGAGTTATAACTATTTTTAATCAATATAAAATAATCTGTGTAAAAACAGTCAAAGCCATGCTGCAATTAAGTTCTTTCAATATGCACAAGATAGCTACAGAGCCATCTGACAGTTCTTGGGTCAAGGCCTGTGGAACTAACAACAGCATTAGATTCTCAGCACACGAAGGGGGATAAAATTGAGCCAGTACATACTGCCAGCCCCGTCGTTCAAGACCAAGATCAACATGAATTGTGGTGGAAGAGCACACACAAACACACACACACAAACACCCCTGTCTGTCCCACTTGGAAAGTAACAGAATCCCATACCATTCTGCATCACTCCAGCGCAGATGGAAGCCACAGGTACAGTGCTCATTGTCTGTCTCTGAAACAGCCCCTTAACTTACATGCTTACTTATCACATTTCTGTGCCAGAGGAGTACACAGCACACAATAAGGCAAACCATTGAAATTTAAAACAATTTATAAAGTACTGTTATTTAATTTCTGTTCTCTACAACCTCCGCATTCTTTCCAAAAATGTGTAAAAATAAGATGAGGAGATGAGATTTCTGAAAAGCTCACAAGGGACAGTTTTGGAAACAAACTTCACTTTGCCTAGGATCTGTAAAGCAGTGCAAATGCCAGCACAACAGTTGGATTCGAAACCAGTTTTTCATAAGAAAAAAGCAAATACACATAATGTAAGCTACATCAAAATAGCTGCAGTTCACATTGCATGACTGGCCTGATTTGTTTATTCTTTCATGACTTGTAAAATACCAGTAGTAAGAAACAGCACAAAGGCTTTTTCTTAATAAATTTTAATATTAAGACCAGTTTGTTTGGATAAAAACACAGTTACAAGTACCACACTACTGCAAATTCTGCATGATGCACAGTAGTGCTTGCAATATTTGAGTGGCAAGACCATTTTGGAACTGTTTGTGAAAGTAAGAATGTATGTTACCAGTGAATTTATTATTGTGAAAATATATCTGTCCCACAATGTACACCACTGTAAATAATCAAATGCAATATTTACGCACATCAAAAATATATGGGGTGAATATATACTCAGTTTTGCATTAAATCAGCAACAGTGAATGAAAGAACTATTTTGGTGATTTTTCTATGATTTCATTTCACTGGAAATTTCCCAATAAATCACTCCAAAGGGTAATATTTGTGGTTCAAAACCATCAGGACAACAGTAATTCTGTAAAATAGTATGGATCTGATAGTGACAGCCCAATCCTCCTGCCACTAAATTCAGATGCATTTGGCTTGTGCTCGCTGCCTTAGAACATGAGTCCAGACACCAAAAAAATGAACTACCACCATCACAGCCTGGACTGCATTAGCTCATAGCATGTCAGATCAGAGATGCAACATCAATAAAAGGAGATGACAGTTTAAAAGCACCTGCCAGATTCTCAAGTATTACTTATATACACACATGGTAAAGTACAGAATACTGAAGGAGAATGTACTGAATAGCAAGTTAAATGTTCCATCGGTTTTCTCATTACTGCAATGGATATTCACATTTCCCGCATTGGTCCAGGAAAGATACTGCAATCTAAGCATGTGATTTGATGCTACTTAAAGCTTTGTGATACTGTTATGTATTTTCTTTATCTACATAACCCCCACACCCACCCCCAAACATTACTGCAAAAAAACTCTATCTACATATAGAATTAACACAGATTTGATTTGGTGGCTCTTGTTTGACTGTGTTCTTGCAAAGAAATCTGGTAACTTTTCCTTGCCTGTTTAATAGCACATGTATTTCCCTGCCACTCAGGCAATAAATGGTACATGATAAACCACTTCCTCAATATTATTCCCATAAAAATTCACAGTGACCAATTCGGAGAGAATTTTTTTTTTGGTTGGGTTTGGTTTTTTAAAAGTAATTGTGCAATATAAAATTCATACTACAATTTTCAACAACTTTGGTAACTTACAGAAAAAAGATTTCACGCCCTAACTAAGGATCAGGTCAGGATGTTGCTTACACAACAGCACAGCTTTGTGCTGTGCAAGCACATCAGTTAAGGTTCATCCCTTTTCTTGAGATCCTGAAAAATTCTAATATTGATAAGAAATTGGCTACAATTAAAGTTGTGAACCTATCTAATTTTTCTTGGTACCTTTAAATGCTTCCATCACCTAACCTTAGTAAATTTTTACTGTTTCAATTCATGAAATCCTGATCCCAAAGCCAACACCCACCTACCCCCTTCAACCAAACAGAAAAATCCAGCTGAGCCTCAACAAGTACATCTGAATTCTCAGAAGAGGAAATATTTTCTTGAATTAACAGCAATTGTACAATATTACAAACTCTGACACATGAAAAACAATCAGGCAATAGAAAAATGTACAACAGCTTTGGTGTTATACAAAATAATAAAAAAGACTGGACAGCAAGATACATAGTTCATTATGTTCTCACCACAGCAACTTCATTGCTGACTGTAAGACAGTTATTTACTTTTGATTTTCTCTACGTGGCCTTTCCACTCATGAAAAATCATACTGTATTACTACAATAAGAACTGTTATGAACACCATAAAGTAAGCTCCAAATTTTATAAAAACATCTTGCCTCTTCACACTATTGCTTTGTGGCACATTGTCAACAGAACAGCAGTCCAAAATAAAGTGACAACTAGATTTAATAAATTAATATACTTTTTTAAGATGTACAATGCACATTCTTTTTAATCCAAGGTTTAGGGTGTCAGGACACTTCTATATACACATATACAGACCTCAGACAGCATTTATAACATCAGAAAATGCAGATAAGAAAGAGCCTTAACTGCTATCTGGATGCTACCAAGAGAAGCCAAAACACTGCTGAGAGTATTATTGGGAGAGATATCCAAAGACAAGAAGAGTCTATGAAAAAAGGACATGTAAAGGCAAAGGGAAGGTCAAGATGTTTAATATGACCATCTATTCTTGTGAAGACTGAGGTGGAGTTGTTGATGTGCCTGGTTTACCAGACTTCCGTTCATAATTCACAAGTCGTTGTCCAACAAGGTACCTGGGATTACAGTAAAACCAGAAATTAGTACAAGGTGATACTCTGTTTTGTAACACAAATCCACTCTTATCTCCTTTGCTGACAAAGGAGCCTTTTCATTTCAATGAAAAGTTATTCTACAAATGATCCCTCCCCTACTTAATGGTTGTCAATCACCCTTATTTTTTTTCTCAACATTCAGGCATCTTGTAATGAATACAGGCATCAGAGGTTTGTATTTACAGCCTTAACTTTGGTATTTAAACAATTCAGACATATATGGACTGAATGAAAATATGAAATATAAAGAGTGTGTTTGCAATATTTGTATACCCAGCCCTTTCTAAGAGCATCTTTACAGTGTCTCTCTGAGCCTATCCCATTTGGAACATCTGGAACAACAACTCAAATATGAAACTACATTAAAGTGATGGAGGTTTTAAGTTCAAAAAAGACCCTGTCACAATGCAGAACATGCACTGGGTAAAGCTAAGAGAGACTCAGCTCCTACAGCCAATGAAAAACACTCTGGTTGAAAAAAGTAAATATTGTAAAGGAAGAACCTTAGCTGCAGTTTAATCTTTCTTAAAGGGAAAGGAAATATCCTGATGCTACTCCATGGAAAGCTTAAGAGGTGCAAGATTCCTTTAGTTAAGTTCTGTTTCAAAATCACACTATCTCATCAGCTTAGCAGTTTTCATACCTTTCACATTATTCCTTACTCTCTCTCTGTCACTGAGTCATACTTCTTGTCACCTAAATTCCTTTCCATGCTTCCTATTTGCATGCTGGTTCTACACATACAAGAACCCTACACAGCCATGAATTGTTCCACTAAGATCTGGCATTTCCTTAAATTTTTCACCACCGCTCCTTTTCTCATGGTACCATAACCAACAACCATCACATATCCTTTGTATATTTTAGAAGGTCACAAAAGCTTGTATATGCTTTTAAAATTTGTTACATGAAAGATTTAATTAAGCATATTTCCAAAGGACGAATCTCTATTGCCTGACATAAATATGTGTGCTTACTTCCTGAAATGAGACAATTAGGTTATACAAGCTTCTTGTTTACAAGGATGTTCCAACATTTAATAAGCTCATTTAATACCAAACTAGTTTTCACTTAGATATATATTCATGCTTTGTATACCATTTACATATCTTTTTTACACAAGAAGGCAATTTGTTACATTAATGCAAGTTGCAATTTGATCCACTTTCTGCCTGAAAGCTATTAACAATTAGCTCTATACACATTTGTAAATACAAATACTAGCTATACATAGTACAGGAGGCCAAATATTACAGAACATGCTGTGAAGGCAGGTGGGGAAACAGGATACAAATCAGCTGATCAAATAAAAGGTGCTAAAATACAAGTTGATCTGCTCAGAGTTTAATTTTAGTTACAACTCTCTTAATATTGCTAGATGCTATTAATTGCACCTTTACACCAAAAATGTATCAGTCACTTCTTAACATTTAAGATTCAAAGAAGTCTATATTACGTTTGATTCCTTTTGTAGTTATTGAAAAGCAAAATTCTTATAGGACAACTCAGGACATGAACACAACAAACTCATTTATTCTTTTTCAATACAAAAGAAGCCTAGGAAGATTAGCTTCTTAATAACCAATAAAAAAATAAAAAAATAAAATAATAACCAATAAAAAAAGGTAATTAGAGTAATAAAAAAAATGTAGTAACACACACAAAAAAGTTAAACTAAGCAAGATAATCAGAAAATAATAGGAAAATTATTATTTTTATCAGGCATCTGAGTAATGCAGAGTAATAATTGCTGAAAACATCAGAAAACCAGACAAAATTTGGTAAGGACAAACTATCAAATCAAGTGAACATTCATTAAGAGGTTAATTGGACTAATGAGTAGGAAGAGTAAGAAAAACGGCTATGTAGAAAAGGTTGAAGAAATGGTTTTATAGGCAGCAGCCTGAGACTTGATTTTAACTTCCAGATATGCTGTAATTCATGACATTCATTTGTCCTTCAAGACTACAGAGGAGACAAATAGACAGTCAGCTTCATTTGTGTGTTCATGTTAGACTTCATGTTAGACTTAGTATTAGTCTAACATGTTCATGTTAGACTTAGTATTTATAAAGTGAAGACTTTATAAAGTCTTCACTTTATAAATACAATTTATTCCTGTGTTTATCTACCTGAACCACAGATAACACATCTGCCAAGAACAGTTTATGTCTGTCATAAAGAGTCATTTGTCTAGAAAACTTCTTAAAGTCCCATTTAGTCCTAAGTATCTACAACACCTGAATCAACCTGAAGCTACCATAATATAACGTGGAAAAATTTTTAAAAACCCCACTATATACTCACTTGTCATTTTTAATATGTTCATAAAGGCGCTTGAACTGGCGGACTTGGAAGGACAGAATTCCCATCAAAACCACCACCATAAGCAGAAAAGGATAAATCCGTCGCTGAACTAGGTTTTGCATTTCAGCAGTAACTCCTACAAAACAAGACAAAACCCTTATATATCCTAATGCTGTTGAACTAACTCGTATTTCTGCTTCTCTACTTGCTTCCATACTTTTTGTTATACTGTAACTTCAGTAGAATGGCTGTGAAATAAATCACACATCCATTTACATCAGAGATCCAACATGACAGCTGCTGTTCTTTTTAATCTGAAGCACTAAAAGCGGGAAGTTTTCCATTAACAGAATGAAAATCCACAGTAGAAAATAAAAAGGGCTTATCAGTTCTTTTTGCCTATTAGCTTCTGTATATCTGCTTACTGACTTGTACCACAAAAGTCAATGCAATAAAAGTCTGCATTTAAGTGAGAGATTGAAAAATAAAATGGGACTTCTTGAACATGCTGTTAACATCAAAACTAATTAGTAAAAGACAAGTGTTGATGAAAAAGCTCTGATGAAAATCTTCCCTGGTTCTAATCAAATTAGTTACCTCAGTTATGAGGAGATAGGAAAGTCTGAAAAAAGCCTCTATATTTAAAATTTACATTTTATTCTAATACTATTAAAACCTCAAAACAAAGCCATGATTTTCACTTGTTCTAAGCTTTGTTTAGAACCTGACAAGTCAGAAAAAGATGGCTTCAGCTCAGTGTAGCTCCTAGAGGGACTAAAATCAAAGGTTGATTGTCCAAAGAAAAAATGAATTAATCATTCCTTTCCCAAACTAGCTAGATACCTACACTGCACAGAGGAGAGATCACTGTCTGCCCCCCTCTTCCCCTCATAAGGGGAAAAGAAGGAGCAGACACTGATCTGTTCTCTGTAGTGACCAGTGACCAGACCTGAGGAACAGCCTCAAGTTGTGTGGAGGAGGTTTAGGGTGGATGTTTAAAAGGTTCTTCACTCAGAGGGTGGTTGGGCACTGGAACAGGCTCCCCAGGAAAGTGGTCACAGCTCCAAGCCTGACAGATTTCGAGAAGCATTTGTACAATATTCATGGGAACACGGTGTGACTCTTTGAAGTCTTTAAACATTTACATTTTTTGGCAGAAGAGGTGTTGTTTGTTGGGCTGGGTTTTTTTTTTTTTTTTTTTTTTTTTTAAATAAACTAGAGCTTGAAGTTTTATTTCCACAAATACATTTACACTGCTGTAAACCATCAGATGATAAGCAGGTATTCTGAATGCATACTTACCCAGTAACGGTACAACACCAGAAGCTATGATGTATGGTACACACAGGGAAAGTAAGAGGACAGAGATTACGGGTGCTGCCAGTTTACGGATGATGAAGTGTAAGTCAATGTTACGAATCCCATTTGCATATACCTAAAATGGAACAAGTTAGAAACAGAACAGATAAATCAAGAAAGCCTTGCTTTGCAGTTACAGTAAAAATTAAAGGTTTTACACAATTCTGATGAAAGAAAATGGGTGTTCCCATGGCCACAGTTGGAGAAAGAAAAACTCTCTACCAATTTGCACCATGAGGGTTCCAGGAAATCATTTAAACAATGCCCAAGAGACCAACTTAATCTGGAATAGAGTTGTGAAATGCAAGAGACCTTCTGAAAGATCATTTAATAGAGCTGTGGACAGTGGTTTTATGGATGACCTGGGATCACTTTGTGCTGTTAACTTACTGGAAGAGAATCCTGTATATGCTAACAGAATAAATTACTATATTTGGTAATGGACAGAAAATAGGATCTTATTTTGTACTTGGTGGGACAGACCAGAGCCTCTGCACATAGAATCTGTGCCTGAAAAAAAGGCCTCCACAATTCTTAAGCTTCTGCAGTTACTACCAGAAGCTGAGCTCAAAATATAACCAGATTAAGCAGGGGAAAAGACCAGTTTTGAATGGCTACCACCTACAGCTAAACAATGGCCTCTGTCCCACAGCCTGGATGGCTCAGGAGAGTATGTAAACAGGCCATGGAGAGTATTCAAAATGGAAGAGGGAGCTGTGGTATGCATCAAAAGGTACTGCCAGAACTAAGACTATATTTCTGCAGTGTCACAGCTAAAATGATTTCATAACTGGGACTATGTGCTGGACTTACTCAGGAGAGGCACCTTGTGTACACAGGTCAGGACATGCACCACAGGCATCACATACAGTGCGAGGCTGAAAAATTACCTTCTGACAAACCACTAAGGTATTTCATCAGGATGACAAGCATGGAATTTAAAGGGTAGAACCAAGAAAAAAATACTTCTGACAAAGAAAACAACAGGCCATATGACTGAACTGCTCAGAGAAACTCTTCTATGTTGCTTAATAATCAAAGGGGAATGGTGTCGCTGTTGAGCAGCTAGCAGAGAGGAGAATCTAGTTCTCAGTGGCAAGAAGGAAAAGGCCTTTATTGTTTTGATTTCATCATATATATAGAGTTTTTAAAAGCCACCCAGATTGGTCAGTCAAAAACCTCCCCCTAGGCCTGATTGGCCAGGTCTGCACCGTCCAAGTCTTAGGACACTGTTTTTAATAACATCCAAACCTTATCTTTATTTATAAAACACAAAAGGATTTCTCATGGGAAAGACCTGTGCTACCCACAGAATGGAAATGGTGTCTTTCATCTTTACTAACATATGAATGGGGTAATCCCTACAGCTGCAGAGAAGGCAAAATTCTATGGTCTTGAGTTGTGGATATAAATATTGTCGAGTATTAGGACAAGTATTTGAACACATGGACTTTATCTACAGAAATAATCATGTTTCTTTCTCACTTTATTACAAACCTGATAAAAATTCATATATGTATATACAGCATTTTCTTGAATTCAGATTTCTGAATTTGTTTTTGTTTTACTGTTAAGCATACCTTGATGGATTAGGCGATAAAATTTAAAAGGTTTCTACAAGACTAGTTGGGTTTTACTCAATTACTCCATTACTGCAAGAGTAACACTATTGTCTGACACACATTTAAAACCATTGAAAACGTATTATACAGATAATTTACATGGACAATTTTCCCCTACCTGTTCAATAACAGTTTTCAGCCACCACTGGGGACCCATCAGTGTTATGGCAGCAATTATTTTGGCATGTAGAACTCCAAGGGCCCAGTCCTAATTTTGTAAAAATGAAGTGTTAGCATTAACGTATCTTTAAAAAGTTAGACAACCAAAAGTTTAAGAGCTACATGTTAGTATTACTTATAAGTGAAAAGGTAAGTACTTTTTCATTTACTTGGGACATTGCTTCAAAGACGTGACATCATCTGCAAATTCCTATGAAAAAGAGGATGCTCTCAAGCTTAACTGACATCTGTAAAATCAGCTCCCTGGAACCAGGAAAATCACTACTACTGTTAAACCAAAGGCAAAAAATAAAAGCATTAGACTTACTTAAAGCAACTGACTAACATTCTGTTACAACTAATTAGCACTGGTAACATTTACATAAAAGTAAGTTAATTTCCTTCCTTTATAAAAGAATAGAAAAAGATACAAAGTGTTCACACACATCAGAAAACAAGTTCTGTTTGTTCTTTTGAAGTTTAATTATTCCCAGAACCCTACCTGATGTGAGAAAAGCTTAAAGCAATGCTCTTCACAAAAAAAAGTAATATTATTCAGAGGAAAATTTATGTTTTAACATAAACTAAAATTATTATGGCATGGAATTAAGACAATATACTGGCATCTAGTGAACTCTTCACATCATAAGTCCAGCCTTTCTGGATTACAGATATTTTTAAGAGATTTTCAATAAAACTCACAAAAAAGAGAATGCAAAATATAGGCTGATAAGGCAGAATTAACAGCTACAGAACAGGTAAGACATGGGACATCATAGACCAATTAACTTTCCTTAACTTCTGGGGAAATACATTTTCTTTAACCAATTATTTAAGAAGACAACTTTTGTTAATGTCAATTCTATATTTTTTTTTAAATTGTTACAAAAAAAAAGTAAGTGTTAAAGTTGATTCATGTTTAAGGATGTAACCTTTATACAACTCTCTTCTCTTTTGTGAAAGATGGAAATTTCTCTTGATTTTTATGGCTCCTTGTTGATTTAAAACAAGTCTCAACTCCCACTTATCCTATATTTTGAAGAAGTTCTGCCACTTAAAAAGAAAGCTTTTCAGTTTACTTCTTTTAAAATTTTTAATGAACTAATATGCAAAAGTAAAGAATTTTTATAATCTATATCATTACAAATTCTTTCCAAAACTGGAAAAAACTATCATCTACCACTGTAATTATACGATGTCCTGCTTTCCTGGTCATCCACTCAGCTCAAAAATACGCTTGGATTTTAAAATAATGGAATTAAATTAGTAGTCAAATTCTTCTTTGCATTATGGCTTTCAAGCATTTGGATACTGAACATAAATGAAAACGTGTCTGTGGGCAGCTTTGAAAGTCACTGTCCCTGAACACTTCCTTGTTAATTAGTGATGGCATTCTAGATGGTTTGAGTTAAGGTTCCCTCAGTTGGGTTTGAGTTATGACTTCTTTAATAATTCAGCCTAGGTGATGGGAGCATTTGGCATTCAGCCCATTGTATCTTCTTTTCTTCTACCAACTTGCAGGACAGAAATTTGCACACAGCCTGTGAGACTTGACTGAAGAATAAGAAAACACAACTACCTCAAAATTTTGATTTGACAACTCAGCCCAAAATCAGCACGATCCTGATATCAGCTTATCATAATTCCATTCATAATGTGCTTCATCACTGAATTAAAACTTTACAAGGAAACAAAAAAGTTACCTAAACCTCTTGCTGCACAACTGTATGCAGAAAGCTTTCCAAAACAATCAGAGTATGTACATATGTACATACATACATACAGTTTAATTAACCTCTTACATAATTTTACAATTATGCAACCAAAAAGTAGCTGATCACTGCAATGCATCCTAGCTTTTCATAGTTTAAATTCCTTAGCATATCCTTTTGGTTCAAATAATCCTCTCATCCAGACTGGCTGCCTTTTCTCTGCCACACACAAATATACTTGCGGAAAATGCTCTGAAGCACTGAATCCACAGAAACAAGGCAGCCCATACTCCTTACATCAACAGCAGCAAAAGAATGGGAGCAACTGACCTGCCAAGGATAAAAGAGAGGTGTTTGATCCAAAGGAACTCTCAAAGGTGCAACGATGACCAGTTCAAACAGAAGACCAAGCAAAAGTGGAACCACACCAGCTAGCAGGATAGCCACTATCAATGTCTTCATTATCTAAAAAAAAAAAACAAACCCAAGACATTTAATTAATATGTTTACCAGAGGATTCTTTATTTCAACTTAAAAATGTAATTTAACTTACATAAACACATCACTCTGGTGAAAAAGCCCTAAACCTACATAGACCTCTATTTCACACATACCTAGAAATAACTTTTACTCCATACATAGTTTTGCAATGCAAGTTTTCAAGATTGGGTCTTATTTTATGCCCCTCCAGAAAAAACCATGACTATGCCTACTCTTATTCATATGGTTCTAAACCATAAAATCACCATTGACTGTTATCAATATGGAATACTATTCAATGCCACATCATTATATTGCATATTCTCATATGTTGGGAAATCGAAGAATTTTTCCAAAACTGTCAATTTTTCTCCAGAGCAAAACAAACCTTAAACAGTCATTATGGAATATTTGACTTAAAAATGAAAGATTCAGAATACCATGTTCAAATCTTTATTTATTTTAGAATTCTCTTAATTTAAATGCATCAGAGAAAACTACCCTGACTTACTTAATGTGATAAGGAGAAGAGACAAAGTAGAGCATTATGTTTTAGCTCTGATTTTTCAAAGAAGCTAAGATCTCCTAAATCAAAATGATGGATGAGGTATTTGGGAAACATGGTAGTACATGAAGAGCAGTGTAACAGTTCAATAAGCACATTAAAATGCCCATAACAAGATACCATTTATGCTATGGATGTTGAAAGGAACTATACTTCAGCAATAAATCTACTATAGAAATCCTCAAAATCAAAACTAAGATAAAAAGGTGGGGTATAAATTTGCTTTCATGCTGAGAATCTGAACTCCTCATAATTAATATTTTTGAAGAAAATATCTTTTATTTGAACACCACAAGTTCAACAACTGATAAATATCTTTCTGAAAATATGTATCAAGCTACTTTGTAGAGACATGGTCATCATCACCTACCAGCTTTATCAGGTTTTTTTCATTTGATAATTTCACGTTACTAAACCAGTAAATAGTTAAGCTTCCAGGTTTATGTGAAAAGGTAAATGTCTTTGAGAACACATAACACATGGCATAATAATCCAATATATTTGCCTTTAAAGGAAGCAGAAAATCATACATGTATATATAAACATATATACACACAAACTTATTTACACTGATTGCCTTCCAAGAACAATGAGCCTATGCAATGGGAATGTAAGCTGCAAAAGATTCAAAATTATCTGAAAAGGCAAATGTAGTCTACATCACAGAAAAAAGCCTGCAAGCTAAAAATGAAACAAGTTCCATTAGCTAATTTTTGGTAATTCAGTAGAAATTTTTCTCAAGACTCACCATGAGAGACCATTCTTTGACCTTCTGAAAAATTACTCTCCGACCCTGTGGCATCCAGGCAACCAGCACTGTCACTGCTCGGATAGTCAGCCAACAGACATAAAGACCACAGGCAGCTGTGTACAGCTCATGGATTTTGGCAGTCCCCGTCCAAAATGACATTAACCACCGGCCAGCAAACACTGAAAACACAAGCACTGTTAAATACAGTAATGTTTTTGGATGTATTAGGGAAGGATGCCTATTAAAAAAATACTTATCAAATTTATGTGAAATATCAGTGCACAATTACTCATCATAAAACAGTTATTTTGGTACTATACCCATAATGCATAAATGTGTGAAGTGCTATGCTAATAGCTTCAGAAATTATACCATAGACACACATAGAAATCCCTTTCCACCTAAAATTAATTATGACAGCAATGTGACCTGAACTACAGCAAAACAAAGCACTGAATGCTGCCCTGTTCAGAGCCTGAACACTGATCTTCAGAACTGCAATGGCGATAATGCATTAGTGCATAAGCTTGAACTTAAATTGTATGAGCTATCTTTGGGTTGTTTCACTGCCTCATGTAATTTTTAACACTTACTGAGGGGGCTTCTGAAGCTCTCTGAAAAAAATGGGAGACTCATTTGCTATGGTTCATTTCTTAATAGTGTTTTCATTCCCTAATATTACAGTGGAATTATTTTATGTACTACTTAAACAATCACGCAATTTATAACTTTGATTTCAACACATTATTGACTTCAGGATTATTTATACAAGAAGGTATAAATTACATAGTATTACAGCAGATTATGAAATTTAAGCGGGTTGACATGGCTTCATTTATTTCAAGTTATTAAAAAAAATACCAAGTGTTTTGATTTGAAGTACTCATTCAGACATTTTGAAGTGATATACATGCCACTTCACAAAATCTCCTAGTGACCTGTCAAGATCACAGAATCATAGAATATCTCAAGTTGGAAGGAACCCCTAAGGATCATTGAGTCCAACTCCCTCCTCCTCACAGGACTCAATAATATTTAATTATTGAGACCTTCAGAATATTTAATTCAAGAAAATACTGCAGAAGACCTGGAAATAATCTACATATTTCCCTTCTCTAAACAGTAAAATAGGTACAAGAATTTCAATTCTTTTTTTCTCTCAATACTGCTGAGATTGTCTCAGCACCTGAAGCCCTGTCCTTAAAGGAAAATTACAACAAAAATGGAATAGCAATCTCTATCATTTAGATTTTTAGATTATTACAACTTTATGACAAGCCATTTAAAATGAGACAATTTTCCATGTTTATGCCTTTTAACTTTAAACAATGGTTTCAAAATATCTGCCATGACTGGGCATGGCAACATACTGAGTTGTTACCATAATACACTCACCTGGTAAGGTAAGGCAGATAAGACTAGCAATCAGTAATGTTATGCACATGAAAACAATCAAAAGAAATATCTGAAAAAGGAAAAAAAAAAAGAGTGGAAGCTTATAAGAAAGTTATTTAATCAAACCCCAAGAAACCCCAGCATAAAAAATGAAATCATCCTAGAAAGGCAGCTAAACTAGGATGCTCAAATACTAACTGATGTTTCACTGTATAAATAAATCAGCAATAAAAAACCTAACCACAGTACATGCAGAACACCTGCAGTGCTGTTTCTAAGACTTTGCATCAGCTGTTGCAACAGTAAAAAATAGCATTTGAATGCAGAATGACTGAAGTTTTTTGTTATGCCACATTAAAAAGATCATCCTTTAATTTCTGCACTGACCAGCATGACTCTCAAATAATCCTGAAAGGTTTCTAGCTCTTTATGCCCCATGAGCAACACAGTGGTTTTATAAGGAAAACCTTGCTGACAAAGTTCTTCCAGATGTCCTCCAGTTTCTGTGCCCAGAAGCTGACAGTGAAGCTGGTTGCTCCTCAGTGAGGTTTATATCTTACCAGAAAATTACCATGTACTTGATTCCTTTAAATATGTCTCAAGAGCACCATGTTCTATGAAGCTCTGCTTCACTAATCATCAAAGCCACACAACAAGCAAGCTCACTATGGGAAAGCTATCACCTTGTCCTAACAGACTACTGAAAATTAAATCTGGAACACACATTTTCCTTGACGAGACTTTTGGGTATAAAGGAAGGAACCTTCAGAAGCAATACCACAGTGACCTAATATTAGCCATTACTTCCATTCTTAGGTATACCTGAAACCACAGTAAGTGAGCTGAGGTGAAGTTTATATTTAACTCAGAGTTTTGGTAACAACAAAACAGTTATCTAGTTTAAGCTGTACACTAGTCTAGAAATACAAATATTTGCCAACAAAATTTCCTTACTAATTTTAGGGATTTAGAACTTTCAAGTATCATATAATGCCTTTTGATTTTTAAATACAGATGCAGAAGCAATAGAAGTTCTCTGTTTACTTTCTTAATAAAGCAAAATAGTTTAAAATAGACTTTGGCTACAGACTAAGTGTGCCCCCTTGAAAGCCATGCCTTGTTAGAGGCACACCTGAACTATCTGTTTGAGAGGGGCTTACTATCTTTCTCTCCGTTACTAACTGTGAAGAAAACTACGTCAATTGACAGATAATACTCAACATATATGAGGTCTATAAATAAAATTGTAATTGAAGGTCTTAAGTTACAAGTTGAAAAAAGGCATGTGAGAACAAGTGCAGATCTATGTTTTAGAAAGCTGCAAACCATACAAAACAGGACCCACCACTTGACTTCTGATAACATGGGCCAAATCTTTATTAGAAAAAAATATTTTTTTCAAATGTCTTTTTCTTTTCTCTTAATGTGTTAGACATACATACCCTGAGTGGGAATTTTAAAGGCCTGCGATAAGGCTGGAAACCCACAGGTCCTCCTTGTTGAAGTATGGCTTGATGGGCTGCATGGAGACCTTCTCCCACAACTGGAATGGCATTATTATTGCGAGCATGCTGGTTGTTAGGTTGCTGATTTGCATTGTTTTCATTCTCTTCCTGATCACCAAGTAGGTAAGAATGAAGATCCCTGTAATAATCAAAATTTCAGCTTTGTTCTGTCTGATATGAATGAGAAATTCACAGAAATATAGGCCTACTCAGAATGCATACACGTTGTACAAAACTAATACAGGAGTACTGGCAGAACCTTGATAAAGTAGCATAAGCCTGTTTTGATAACATACTCCATGTCATCATAGACACAGCTTAGAAGAAAAATGCTGATGTGGATGCAGCTGGAATACAGTCACAAGAAAACATCACTTACCTGTTGGACTGCTTTAAAAGCACTACCTGGTATTAAAGTTGCTGTGCACGTGAAAGGAAAATTGCATGGATGTTTCAGTCCATGTAAGCACACAGCTCCACTGACAACTTTTATGTTACCATCACTAAGCTCTTTGGGAGGGCTTCAAACCTAAACCATACAAGCACGGTGCTGCATTGCTAGGGATGTGCTGTCAGAAGTACAGAGGTGGGCAGTCTTTCAAGAAGATTCTAAATTGCTCAAAACCTGTTCACAACTTTTTAAGAATATCAATCCTAGGAAAAAAATCAATCTACTTTAAAAATATTCTGCTGATGTTTCCCACATATATAAACTCTGAATCTGATTAAAAAACCCCAAACCCAATATGAACATTTAGAACTTAATTTCTCTCAGCTTTATCTGAGTAAGATGTATGCAGATATTCTATTAGCAATGAAAACTAATGAAAAAAATAATGAAAAAAAATTTTCCACCAGTTTGCTTTTTGAGAAAAACAAAGCAAAAGATTTTCATCTTTGCTAAACTAAAATTGCTGAAGAGGTTAATTCACAATTGTCCTAAAGAGCTGCAACAGTGGAGAAAGAAAAGCCATTTCTATCATCATCTCCAAAACTTTCTTGTTACATCATACTTAAACACAATCAATAGTTGGAAAATTAATTAAAAATTAATTCAAATTAATTAAAAACCTCTTCAAAGTGTGAGCTAAGAGAAGAGGGGGTGAAGAGAGTTTTGTTATGAGAAACTAAAATAAATAATTTGGAATACAGTGAAGAAAAAAGTCTTTCATCCATTCACTCAGTTTCTCAGACATAACTTGGCAAAGAATAAATCTGGATCCTAAGAGTGCAAGACTGACCAAAACATGGTGGGAGAATGCCAGTATAATTTGAAGTTAAACTGAGAGCTGTACAGAAACAAAATCAACCTTTTTTTTTTTTTACTAATTTGGCAAAGAACAGATGAACTAAAAAATAATTTCAAGTGCTAGAACTCTGCCTGTCAGTACAATAATTTACTTTACCTGACAAAGATATGGTTTTATCCTTCTCTAGAGTCTGAACTTTTAACTTTAAAACCCCCAATTTTAAGTTGACCACTTCTTCAGCTCAATGTCCTAAATATTTTTTCTTTTTGTTTTGCCTTCTTATAGTAAGAAAGGCAAGAAGTGCACATGAATTTTATTTAGATGATTCATGGAAACACTCTGCTGACATTTATCTCTTTATTTTCATATAATAGGGAGTTAAGAAGATGTTAGTCATATTTTTACAGATTTTTTCACTAAGCAAATGCTGCAGTAGTGTACCACAATAATTACTTGTCAAAGGCTAGTCCAGAAGTAGGTACAACTACCGCTTAGAGGAAAGCAATCAACATAGAAGCTTCTCATTATGTATTTATCTGTAAAAGAGCTATTAAACCTGCTTGTTGGAATAACTTTCTCAAAAGCTGCTTTCATATTTAAAGGCCAAATTGGGCACAGTGGTTGTAGCTGATTTTGGATTTCTGTACTTACAGCAAGTATCCAGCAGTAACAGTCCATGCTCGTACAAGACCTTTCAACCACTGTCTCGTATGTCCTTGCTCTAGCAAAGCTGGAAGCACCACCTGAAGCAAAAGCAGCTCTAAGGAAAGTTCACTTACTGGAGCGTCGCTAGAAACAATGGGAAGAGCAGGAAGTCAAACACAAGGAACATTCTAATAGGAATGTTTTGCTCTGAATCCTATTAATGTCACCACAATACAAAAATACATTGGATGCCAAGAATGAAAATAGATTTTTGCAAACATTTTTCCCTATATACTACCCTGAGCAGAGGTTAGGTGTTCATACATATTTAGGCACTTTGGCATATAAGAAATTTAAGAAAAAGCACTGAGAAAGATTGTATCTGAGAATACAGTTTGCTCCTCTATTTGCTTCTATCACTACTGTTTCAATTATTATTCAGAAATAGAAAAAACTGCTATCATTAAAAGAATGCAGTTACACATATTGTTTTACTCTTGAAGCAATCATAATCAGGAATGAGTGTGTTAAAAAAAGCAAACATGAAAGGAACTTCACTATCAGAAAGTTGAAAAGGGACGTGTTTTGAGGGCATAAAGCCCCAAACAATTATCTTTACAGAAGTAATAAAAAAGGCTTTTTTTTAGTAACTTTTCATTTGTTACATTGTATGATGTAGCCACATCCTTTACCCTTTACTTCTCTTAGAACAATGAAGATTAGATTAATTGAAAACAAAATAAAAAATGGCACTTTAACACTCAGGGAGTACAAATACACTTTTTCCAGTTACAGAAACACAAAAAACCCCCCAACTTTTTAAAAATAAATGCTCACCTGTAGAGCATAACATTATATGGAAGAAAGTTAGGCAGGAGATACTTAATAATGCGTATAGGAAGCCACAGCATGAGCAGCACAATTGATCCAAAGACAATCTGCAATAAGAAAGTAAACAAGTTCGTCCAAATAGTAGAAACAACCACACCTAGTTTCCCATCCATCTCTCTGACATGTTCCCTGGATGTGGTGGGCTAGCCCTGGCTAACAGCTGAATACCTACCCAGCTGCTTGCTCATTTCCTTCTCCAGCTGAAGGACAAGGCAAAACAGAAGGCAGGCAAGACAGACAATGACAATTTAATAGAGAATGCAACAAGCACACAATTAAAACAATAGGAAGAATTCAGTCTCTACTTCCCATCAGCAGGCAGATGATCAGCAACTTCCTGGGAAGCCAGGAAAACAAACTCCATAACCATGAACATCCCCCTTCCTCCTTTCCCATAGCTTTTATTGCTGAGCATGACATCACATCCCTTTAGTCCCTTTGGCTTAGCTGTTCCACAGGAACACAGGTATACCTTCCTCCCAACCTGCAGCTTATTCCCTGGAGGTGAGGGACCAGGGCAGAGCAGCAAAGAGAAAATGGCAGGATGCTGCACAAGCATTGTCCAGTCATAGCCACAGGCCTGTGTTAGCAACACTGTTTCAGCTGCTAGCTCAAAGTGCAGAATGACATTTGCCACTATGAACAAAATCAATTCCATGCCAGGCAGACTGGTACACTACAATGCCCTTACCAAATAGGACTGCAGCTGAATAAGCACCTGAATAAGCCTGCTGACAGCTAGAGCAATGTCAGACACTTCTTTCTTCCCCTTTCCCCAACACCAGGATTACTTATTTTGTATTTCTCTCTTTTCTAAGTGGCTGACTTTTAAAGCAACTTGCTGAAGCGTCAAAAGACCTTTCAGTTCCTACTTCCTCACATTTCAAATTGACTGACAGACCACAATTTATTAAGGGAGATCAGGCACTTGAAGACAATGCACTTTTATGAATCTTGTTTCCTTAGGGAACCAGATGAAAAATTAAGTAAATTTTAAACACATTCTTGCATTTCATATAAATGCACCCCTAGAGACTAAAAACGTAAAAAAAAAATTGCGTTTAACTTTGTCAAATAGAAAAATCAAACCCCATTTTTCTTGAAATCTAATAATTTATGTTCTATGCAAGACATTTTAAAATACAGAGAAATAAACAGAGCTTGAAAGGTGTGATTTATTCTTTGAAATGCTAAGGTGTAAATATGGGTCCCATGTTCTAGCATGAGACTAGTGAAAGTTCTGAATTAATTAGCTGAGCAAATCAAAAGGTGAAGTTCAAGTAACTGCTCATTCCAACACAGTGTGACAACAGGAGACCACGAGTAACCAGCAGATCTTTGTTTCTATCTGAGCTACCTGCTGTACCATGAAGTTTCAGGCAGCTGAAAAATTACAATTATCTAAAGACAAAATGCTCTGAAAGGTGGAAAGGTCAGCTCTGTGCAGGTGCTGAAGGGCTCTCTAACAGAACTAGGACCTCTCTGAGCTTTCACTGCTCAAAGCACCTGAGGTGTAATAATACAGTACATCAAGGAATGTTTCTGGTGAGTCAGTTTACACAGCTGAGTGACCTTTATGTCAAAGACAGTCTGAGACCCTTCCTTGACTGCATGCTCAGCAAACCTCAGACAAACAAGCAAAGGGAAAAAACTCTCACTGTTTTCAGTATCTTACAATGATAATCTGGAAACAGACACCAGTGGCTAGATCAGCAGAATCCAATCCAAAATTTAGCTAGAGACTCTCCCCTGCTGCACTATTTTAGCTGAACTGGACACACAATGTATACTGCAACAACTGAGGTCATCATGGATGTTATATGATTTATAATATCCATACTAATAAACACTTGTTTTCTGAATACACAAACACTTTCTGTGATTTTGCATAAGATACTTGGTTCAGAAGAGACCTCTAGAGTACAACCAACTCCCCCCAAAACCCTGCTCTGAGCAGATCCAGATACATCAGGTTGCTCAGAACCCTATCCAGTTGAGTTTTCAGTATCGAAAGAAGCAGATTCTGTTGGCAACCTGTTCCAGTATCAGCTCACTTCCATAGTGATGTTTTTCTTTAAATACACAATACTGTATATGGGAGTCAGCATATGAAGCTTTCTTTCCAAATAAAGAAATCTTTGAGGTAAGTCCTTACCACTGATAAGATAAACCTCCTGAGATGTCTATAGATGGGCAAGTGTATCATTTCCTGAACAGGATTGAAGTCTGGATCATTCAAATTCCTGAGAAACCATAAGACACCAGGTCTCAACACCTGAAGTAGGAAATAGAAAACAATATATGAGGAGAATATAATCTTTGTATTTATTTTTCATTTTGAACAACACTGCTGCAGAAAGTAAGTTTTAGTGCAATAGGTTTATCCGTTGAACAAGATTCAATGAAATTGCACAGAAATACAACAAAGAAGCAGAGAAGCAATAACCAAATATGAGCTTAATTTTCAAGTACTGATTGATCTTAAACAACTAAAACATTTGGATTAATTTGAAGGCAACACTCAGATATAAGAGCTATTTGTAAACCAAAAATCTCTAAGTAAGATATACTCAAAAATCATAGTTTTCCACTGCAGTAAGTACCAGCATGGCCCTTCTCAAATAAAACTGAATCCAATATACACACAAAAAATGGTAGAAGCAATACCCACATGTGAAAGATTTAACAGTTCTGTGTGTAAGCCTCTGTGTTGCATACCAATCTTGTTGTTACAGACTCACCTCTCTTAGTAAAAGAATAAAGGATGCAAAATAGAAGACGTAAACCATGCCAACCAACCAGTGCAGAAACATTGTGGTGCCTGGGGCAGACTGAAAGCTCAATTCTCTGTCTTTCAGGGTGGCATCAAACATCTCCTAGAAGAAAGTAAGTAATAAACAAATATGAATAAAGTTTAGCAAACATCCACAACTACTCATTTTGTTTACCCAGTTCATATATACTACTAAGCGCAATTTAAATGTTTGCTTTAATACATAAATAAATATACCATTTAATTAGAGAAAAAAGGGAATACTTTATGATAAGAACAGCAAATAAAGATCAATTTCTGATCAATTTATTTCTTCTGACAGAAAGAAGTCAACTCAATCACTAACAGACCCTACATAAGTTATAAATCAGTTTAAAGTGGCACTATGATGGAAGCAAATAATTCTCCTAAGTAAAATTCTGTTTCTAGTAAGGCTGGAAGAAATTAATTTTCTCCATTTCAAATTTATCACTCAATATTTTTCAGGACAGAAAAACTGTTCTTCTTCATTCCAATGAAATGCAGCATGCATATTTTCCAAAACAGAAAGACTGGACAAGTTAAAATATGAAGTCATTACCATATCACATAAGACGGCTAAACAAAGATGTTTATTAAGTGCATGTGTTTGCCGATAAATAAGCGTATTATCATAATCTCATCAAGGCAGTAAAAATGATTAGGATCTTGTTACTTTAGTAACAGAAGGTTAATTTGTACTTAGTAACAAAAAAACCAAGATTAGCATTAGGCAGTACCTAAAAAAACCATTCCCTCTGGAAATCCTATTTATGAAAACAGATGACTGCTGTCAAACTGGTCTTAGCAACTCTCTTCTCATCAGATTTTTTTTTGCTTCAAATATAAAGACTGTTAAGATTTTATCCCATTTGTTTCTGTTCTTACCAAGGAGCATATATCCAACCACCAGCCACAGATGAGAGGAAACACACCAATTTCAACCACTACTAACAAGGAAACCTTTAGGAAAAGAGAGAAAATAACATCTCACTAGTTTAGCAAAAACTGCTAAGGAAATGATAATGTCAGCTTAAACTGAGAGGGCTTTTTCCCCCCACAATAAAAATTAGGATTACCTTGACAACAATATAACAAACTCCTAGTAAACGACGTGATCGCTGGAACTTAACCAGAGCTGCCAAACCCTGAATAGCTTTGTCAAGAAAATAATACTGGAAAACACTTTATAACAGTTTAGTTAATATCAAACACTGTATTATGTTGCTTTTAGCAACAGGAAATTTTATAGAAGTGAAAGATGAAACAGTAAGCATGTGTTTTATCAGAGTTTTATTTTCCAAACTGGCTGCGACTCCTGAAGTCACGATCTGGTGTGCTGGGTAGCACCCCCAAACATGCTCCTAAAATAAATAATTATTAATAATACCACTCTTCTTAAATTAAGCAACCAGAAGCTTTCTCAAGAAATAAACAGCTGTCTCTGAAAACATGTGCCACAAAAAAGTAAGTTTAAAAACTGAAGACCTAATTTAAATAGTAGCTTTTCCTTCCCTGCAGTCTGAATTAAATTCACACTTTTTCCAAGAAAAGCTGGATGAATATTGCACTTTAGGAGGCAAAACCCACATGCCAATCAACTAGTGTTTTACCACATTTGCACTGCACATTGGTATACTGATGTAGAAAGTTGATATTAATTTTGTGTACTCTTAAACAGAAAACTCCTACCAAACGTATATTCTTTCAAATCGAAGTTGACATAAAAAAACATGCAGCTGGAATGCAGCTTACTTGTGATCAAATAAATCCTTCCAGCTTTCAAGACTTACTTTTCTACAAGTAAGAGAAAAAAGTTTTCTCTAATTAAGTAATAACGAGAAAGAAATTTGTGCTGCAAACTCTCAGCTGTTCTGAGACATAACGAAGAAACAAAAATAATTCATACTCAAAAAATCTGGCAGGATCAAAAACATTTGAATAAATTTCCCATCATACTTCATGTATTTTCATAACCCCTCCTTCTGCTGCATCTACAGTCCACAGCAGAAGCAAAAGGATAGTGAGGAAAAAACCATTCTACATTCTACTCCTCAGATAGATGTTCAAACAAGCACAAAAGCCTTTGACTGTGTTGTTAAACATGGGCAAGTATTTTAAAGCAGGCAGTCACAACTGCCAACTTCTAAATGTTTAAGAGAACAGAAAAGACCCTTCCTTCTAATTTCACTAGAAGAGCAGAGAAAAAATGGTGAGTTAGTTGCACGTACATCATGTCTATGCCTCCTTAAAGCATAGCCAGAAAAATTATTTACATGTAAATCTGAATCAGGTAACAACTGACAAAAGGATACATGACAAACAATTAGAGTCACTGCTAGCAGAACATATCCGACTATAGTTGTAATCAGGCCTTCAAAATGAGATGCTTGGACCTGGAGCAAAGAGGAAAAAAGAAGAAAAATTATCAGTCTCTTAAAAGATTACATCTCCTTTTTATGTAATTAAGATGAATTCCAAACTTCAACTCCTCAAGAAGAATGCCAAGTTTGTCTAGTTTTTACATATTTTAATAACCTACTATTTTTGTATCTTCATCAAGAATAGATGATGTTTACATTTACATTACAACTTTCTTCAAACTTGAAACAACCTCAATAAATGAAACAGAAAGTGTCACACTGTTTCATTATCCCCTAATTTTCCTTACCTATTATCCACTATGAAAATTAGCACACAAGTTAAAAATGTACACAAGGAACAAGAAGCTGTTAAAAAAAACCCTGAAGACAATGCAGCTTTTGTAAAAGTAGGAAACCTCACTTGAGATGTAAATAATGGAGGAAGTGGAAAAGAGTGAGACAACATTTTTAATTGTAGATTCAAAAAGGTTGAAGGACTAATAAGAAGACATACTCCAAGTTACTTGTGCAATCACAAATAGAAGTAGAAAGATGCTACAAAAATATTGTGATTGAATAAACAGTGGTAGTTTCTTTTTAATTTTGAAATTATAAAACAGTACTCACATACTCCTCAAAGCCCAGGCCAACAATGGAGAAGTGACCAATGTGGTATGGACAAAATGCTGTATAATGTAAGCAGAAAGGAGAAAAAAAGGCCATGAAAACTGCTAAATGAAGCCTTATTTGAAGGATGTATATTGCAACATGGTATTATTCTACTGCTCATAAATTTTATGAAAAAAGAACAGAAATTAATTTTTGTGCAAATATTTGCAAGTGTTAGATTTCTGTAGTTTTACAAACACTGAAAATCAGATCAGAATTTGCACTTAAGGACTACAACAATATAAAACTACACAGAATAAGAAGATAGTCTTTTCCTTCTTACTTCATCTTGCAGTGTGTAAATTAATTAAATTTCTTAGTTTTACATACTAGGCTGGGATCTGCCTCAAGACTGCTGTAGGAACCTATGCTGTATATTCATTCTTCCCATGCACTATAAGACTTCAGTAGCCATTTTACAGCTTGGTCAGATGGGACTTGCTTTAGCAAGGCTTCAGTTCTAGTGCTTTAATTCTTAAGAATACTCTGAAAAATGCAAGCCCTGCAGAAATTTGCAAAGGGAAGAGGAGAGGGAGAAAGATGACACACCAGTGAAGGGATGAGGAGCAACTGAAAAGTCTTTTACTTTGAATTAATGTACTGAAAACCGTTCATAATTCCTGAGAATTCTCTCCCCACAATTCTGAGCTTTCAGGGGAAATGCGTTAAAAAAACAGCACCTCCCCATTTTTAGAAACCTGTGTATTTGCAACAAAATCAAAATTTTTAGTTATTTTATCTTACTCTGTGTTCTTCTAACCAAGTTACGAAGGACTACAAAATTCAACATCAATTTTTTACAGAAGTGGAGGGTATCAATATAAAGTAAAAAGGCTGCAGAAATGGCAAGCTTTTATTTTTACCTATATTGTCTTCACTACATCATGATAGTCCACTCTGGAACTACCAGACTAAATATTTCCCTCAAATGGAAAGCATGATGATTTTCTCTCTCCTCCTCATTTCTGGATGACCAACATGTGAAAAAAGCCCAACCTCAAAACCCAAGAAGCAAACAAACAAACAGACAAACAACAAAAAAACTACTAGGAAAAGATTAAGCAGGACTCATACTACCCTAATCAATGCTAAGAAAAGTTTTAATTTATGTCCCTTTCAGGAAAATCAGCAGTCACTGGGAAGAGAAAACATATAAAACATAAAGGGAGGAACTGAGCTCTCCCTGTGTAGTAAGAACAAGAGAAAGAAAAATGAGATGAAAAAGTTCATACTCACATCTCCTACAGAGATCAGACTAATGACACAAAAGCTGTATTTTTGACAACATTTTATGAGAATATAGCGCACAGTTTATCATGTTCTTTAAATAACTTTATTTAAAAGAGATTTTGTAATAGATCCCTTTAAAAAAAGCATAAAGGAGTACAAGCTCCTCTGTGAGTACTAAAATGAGCTATAGAAAATATTAATTAAGTTAAAATGAATTAATTTGTCCAAGGAGAATTTCTGGACCACTAATTAAGGTTACATATGCTTTCCTTCTGTTTTATCTTTTATAAAGTACCTCCTGTGACATCTGAACTCACAAGTATGATAATTACAAATTACTAGAGATTTGGCAGTTGTAAATTAAGCAGTATTACTTAATGGGAAAGATACTAAGAATAGGCTTAAGAGGCCCATATTAAATTCCCAGACCTCCTGCTTGCTTAGTAAAGTCACTCTCTTCTCTATTTGTGAGTTTTCGACTTGGCAAAGCAGTTACTGAAAGTGTTTCCATATAACAAGCTCATTAATTATTCTTACTGCTTACTTATTATTGAATTTTAATCTATGGTTTAGAAATTTCATTGTTATTATCTACTTATTAAAAAAGCATATATTTTACAGCAGTTAAAAAAATCCCAATTAAATAATCCAAGTATTTTTCCAACTCTTACTTTAGAACAGTTATAGTTTCTTCTGAAATAAACATACAACGTACTCATTTTTATTTTCTTTTGATCTGCTGATTTATATCAGTATCTAGATGATCAAATCACTGGTTCAGTGTTGTGAGCTTTACTTTGCCAGTAAAAACTTATCTACAGTACAACTTCAGTTTTTCAACCTCAAACTCTTCAGCCAAGAAAGACCACTGAAAAAACACCAAAGCAACATAAATTCCTTTCTAAACTGATCATTTGGAACAAGTGAAATTTTGTGGTATTTTTGTCTGGTATCCCTTGAAGTGTGTAATATGCTTCATCTTGTCACTAAAATGCTACATTCTTGCATACCTCCCTCCCTTCCAATTTTGAGCTCCAAAAATGCATTCTTGATGGAAAAAGTGATATAACTCTATCTAGTAAAAACTATAGGGAGAAAAAAAAATATCTTAGTCATTCCTCAAAGTATTGCATTTCTTCATAAATTAAATTCAACTAAGTCCCTCCTTTCATTTAACAATATTACAAAGAAATATTATTTTCTGTGCTTTAGTTGACACAGCTAGGCTTTTAGTAGATTTCCTATTTTAAACTATTCACTTAAAGAAATTAAAATAACATAACTAGAAAATAATAAATATTTGTTGTTCATATTCCCAATTAATTTTTGGTTCTATTTTTAGATGCCACTTTTTCATTTTTCTAGAATAGCCTTAAAATTAACCTGCACTATCACTCCACAAAGAAGGATCATTTAAAAACCTAAGACCAAGCAATACTTACCAAACACAAGTATGAACAGCGTATTTAAAGACACCACCCAGAAGACATGTTCCTGTAAGGAGTATGGGGTAAAGAGGAAGGAAGATGACAAAAAAACAGTAGATAAATGTCAGTCTTTTAAATAAGTGACTTGACTTTTGTATCTCAACTTCTTTTTTCAACTCCCTGTTATCACCAGAACTTGCACATCTCATGTTAAGAGCCAGGAAGTTTGCTCTAACACAAAGACCAAAATATGCAGGAAAAACTGGGAAAGCACCTGTTTACATTCAGGGACATTTATCTAGATAAGTGCACATACATTTACCTACATTTTGTAAAAATAGACTTTAATTTTTAAATCAATACAAACAGTGCCTTCTTTAGAAAGAATTACATGAAATGTGTGTGGATTTTTTTTATAGATGAGAAAATCTTCACCTGACCTTTTAACAGTTAGTCTTTGTCACAACAAATGCATTAACAAAACTGACAGCTCTGACTCTAGAAGTGACTGCACATCTCTATTTTTTAATATTACTTTTAGCTAAGATGTGGCCTCAGCCACAAACACACTGGAGCTTTACTTTTTTGATAATAATATTTAAGGTTAATGACTAATAACAAAATTGCAAACCTAAGACATTACATTTAAATACGGGTCATTGATGATCTTGAAGGTCTTTTTCAAACTTAATGATTCTAAGATAGACTGACTATTTTGAAGATTTAAAAAAACAAAGTCAGCTGAAGATCTTAGATTTTAAAATCCAGCCTAGACTAAAAAAGTCACTAATGGTGTTATGGCAGTATTAGGAAAAATAAAATAAATCTGAATGAGAATAGTATTTTGATTATAACAAAGAGCAAAATATAAGGTCAGAACAGATATGTATTTTCAGTGTACACTTTTTAAAAGGTCTAGTTTTTATTTACAGCAGAGTAAGTGATCCAAAGTTATCTATGTCTTTTAAGAAATTCCACTTTTATGCCACACACACACCCCTCTAATTTGTGAAACTCCTAAAAACCCTGTTTGCTTGAACATGACATCATATGAAATGCTCTTTAAAGAAATATATGTATGATATGAAAATAAGGACTTCAAATACAAGGATGTACTTCTAAAAAATACAGGTACTTAAAAAAAATCCTTCTGTAGAAATTCTTGAAAAGCAGGATTACACTTACTAAGAACACCAGAGATCCATCCAGTCCAAGCATCTGTGAAGATATGAAAGTTATTTTTACTTACTCATCAGAAAAACTAAGCAACCTGAATCTAAAATAAGCCTCTTTCACACTGACCTTTAATATCCAATACAGTCAAAAGCTTTTTTTATGGCTCAACCAGCAGTACCAGGATACAAATTCTTACAAATAAGGATAGAAACTAAGTTCTCACTCAACACAGTAAACTCAGGTGTCCAAAGGCAGTGATACACATGTGGAATATCTGAATATACATGCGTCTATATGTGTCAAAGCAAACACAGAATTAATTAATTTATAGGCTGTTTCTCTACAAGACTTGGAAGACTTTGACAAAGATTTTGTATTTACAAAGTATTGCAGTGATTGAAGGGCTATATAAGTACATGTTTAATCAACTCAACATTTAAATACAAGAGCAAATTTTTGTTTCATCTTACTTGCAAAGTATCAGTTTATGTTGCACTGAGGTTAGTATTTTACCCTTGATGTTTAAAAGCAGCTCCTCACAGGATATTTTGCTACACCGTATGTTATAATCTTTTGAACAGAATTGCTCTATAGCTAGGGAAGATGGGAAACAAATTCTTCATCACTCAGCACAGCTGTTATGAGAAGCATCCCCAGAGCAGCAAAAAATAAAGCATCTATTAAAAAAAAAGATAAAAACAATCTCCTTTCCCCCCACTTTGAGTGTATCTTACTATTTCAACCCAGACACTCCTACTCCACAATCACTGCTGTAAAGTTCCAGGTTCAAGGCTCTTTTGTACCAGGACTTTGCACGGAATTCCAAGAAATAAGAGTTGCACGTATTTTACTAATTAAACCAAGATGCAAAAACTTTTGAATATTCAGAAAACTTGCATGGTATTTTCACACGGTGACATAATAGAAGAAACTACCCCAATTTTGGTACCAAATGTCAACTACACATCTATTGCCTGCGTCAGCACATAACATTGCAAGTGGTTATGAGAGTATGCTGAAACTGATTTCTATATTCATGGAGAGGCAACAAAATATTATCAATTACAAATATATCAGCACTTTCTAGCAAATAATTTGGGTTCAGAAATATAACGTCTTGAAATACTTAATCTTGAAATAAACAACAGAATGGTTCAGGAACCTGAATTTATGTATGTCTTTTCTCATGAAATATCTTTCAAAACACACTAGGGAGCTTTCAGTAGATATCAAACAAATATCAAGATGTGCCTCTCATGATGAAAACTGTATTTCTACTACGCTGCAATTGAAGCAACAGCTATACCACAGCCTAGGAATACAGTGAGTAGTGATGCCAGTAAACCACATGAAGCTGCTGCACCTACCTCCAGGCAGATATTGCTGCATGTGGTCAGCTCTGAACTCAGATCTTGGCTACTTCTGGACCAGCTACAAAAACCTAGTTCCTGAGTCTCTACATTACTCTATGATTACAGTGTACATGCATGTCATACTCTAGGTATGGCATTTGTGATCCATAAACAATACAGAGACCACGTTACATTAAAATGCTCTGTCATTTTTAGAGAAACACATTTGCTTTTTGCAAAGAAACCTCAATTTACATTTCTCTCTTTTCTTTAGTCTAATGCTTTCACGAATACAAAAACTAAGCATTAAACTACATCTAATGCAACATCTGTGCACTCCTAATCTGGCCCAGTGTTCTCAAAGCAAGCTGCAATTCAGTTCTACACCACACCAAGTTAAAGACTTCAAAAAAGACCGTACTAAAACACGTTTTAAGCTGCTACTATACTTCAAATCAAAGAAGTGCTTTCCTTGATAGTTAAGAAGTTACATAATAACATTTGGTTTATAATGTAACAACTTTTCTAGGTCACTAAAGGCTTGTAGCAAAAGAATGATTTCCAAATCTACCCCAAATGCATTTTAACTCACCAACAGAACAAATTATTTCAACTATGAGCCTGAACTATTAAATAAAGAAGATGATTCTTACTCACTCGCTCCCAAGTAAGCTCTTCTGCTGCTCGATCCCATTCCAAAGCATTCCAGTTCATGTCATCTGAGGAGACAATGGTCATTTTTACAGCTGTTAGATCACACAAAACAAGATACAACCACTCCATGCTATGTGCTAAATGCACAAAAATACTTGAGTGCATAATACTCATCTTGTAACTGCTGATAGCTTTTCAGCAAGCGGATGCTTCAGCACTCAAAATGCATGAAATTTGCAAAGCAAAGATAAATAAGCTGAAGCAGGAATTTACACAGCTTCCTTCCATTATGACAGTTCTATACTCAATTAATTTCTATTTAATAAGAACTAGAACATTAATGCTTTGAGTCACCTGTTACCTTGTGCTCCATTGTTTGCATCTGCTGCATCTTCTACTACAGCATCCTCTTCATCTTCATTATCTTCCTCCTCCTCATCTACTTGTTCCTCTTGAATTTCAGGGTTCTCACCTACAACTACATTCTCAGCAGCTGGGTTAGCAGGTTGATCAAGCACGGCATTATCAACACCTCCATTTACAACAGCCTGAGCCTGCAGAAGAAACAGAATTTAGTATTTGGTTAGGTTGATTAAGCTCTTTCCATGCTTTTATCCTGTATATACATGAAACCGAACAGTATTAAAAAAATGTCAATCGTACTTTCTAGATAAGAACTACATTTGGGACCACTAAACCTTTAAAAACAGGAAAAGAAACATTTAGATAACTTTACAGTGTCACTGAGGTAGGAAAGGACTTCTAGAGATCATCTAGTCAACCCAACTACTCCAAGCAGGGTCAGCTATGGCAGGTTGCTCAGTGCTGTTTCCACTTGGCTTTTGAGCCACTTTTTCCAGAGATGGAAACTTTACAACCTCTCTGAGAAACCTGCTCCTGTAGGTGGACACAGTATTAGTTTAAAAAAAACAAAGTCAAAATCCAACATAGACAAAACCCACCCTTTTACTTTAATCTAAATGGAATTTCCTGCATTTCAATTTAAGCCTACTGCCTATGGTCCTGCCACTCAATACTACCAAGACAGTTCTGGCTCTGTCTTCTTTACAGCCTTCCATGAGGCATTTATACAGACTGATAAGGTCCATCCTGAGTGTTCTCATTTCCAAAATAAACAATTCTAGATCTCTTAGCCTCTCATCACATATCAGATATTCCAGTCCTTTAATAATTTCTGTTGGCTCTTCACAGCACTCACTCCTGTCCACACCTCTTTTGTACTGGGGGAGCCTAGAACTGGATACAGCACTCCAAATGTTATCTCACCAGTGCTTAATAGAGGGGAACTCTCTTGATTCTATGAAAACTATCATTCTATTAGAAAGATGATAACTCAAGGTCAACCCAAGCCAGTCACGAAGATGAGAATCTCTGTCTTTTATAAAATTACATTTATGACAAAAGAAACCAACATTTTGAATTATTTTTCCCTATGCACGGATTGCTAATATAATCTCTTCTTCCACCCAAGAGGCTCCTGTAAGCACTAAAGAAGTGCACATGTGTGTGTTGGGAGTGGGAGGAGGGCAGAGAAGCTCCAACTTCAGTGGTGTCAACAAAACTTCCAATTGCTTTGAGAACAGTGAATTTTTACCTCATGAACCACTGAAATACTTATGAAAAAGACAAAATAAAAGCAAGCTGCATCTTCATTGACTATGCCTGAGAATTCAGCTTTACATGCACAAAATTATCTTAGAAAAAATACAGAGATAAGAATCTATGCAATGCTACACAATGAAACAACTTCAAAAACAGAAGAGTGGTGTCACCAGGTTTATATAGGAACAAGTGTTCAACTTCTGCTAAGAAATAAAGATATCCTGCAGTAAAATAACATTACTGTTGTGCCCTGATAATGTATTTATTCACAGACCACATCTTCTAAATTAATTGTAAACTAATGAGCAGTAAGTTTTACCTCATTTTGTTGACCAACACCATTGAGTGGCTGTTGTTGATTTTGTTCCAACCACTGTGGTGCTCCTCCATGGACGATCTGTTCACGTAACCAAACAAGGCTGATAAATGCACACAGAGTGCATGTTACCACAAAACAGCCCTGCAAACAGTCAGCCAGTAAGTTCTCCCTGTTGAAAAAAATTAAGTATTAATGAAAACAATATTTTCCTAATAAGACTACAGAGTAGTTCAGAAAAAAAATCTTCCAGAACAGCAACGGAAACACAATAGTTACTAAGTAAAACGTTTGATACAGTAACAGATTTTCTTAAATAGCTTAATGCATAATATCCAGTCCACCTAAGCATTTATCTGCTGAGCTACCTGAATCAGAAGAATGGAACTGCAGGGTTTCCCTTCAACTGCTCCACATTTCAGGTAGCATTTTACCCCAGATATTACTGCAATGCCTTAAAAAACTTAATCTGTCAGGTCACACATAATTGTAAAGCAGCAGCAAAGCAAAGTTCAGCCAAGCCGACCAAAACCAGGGTTTCATGCAATGCAAGAGGTACTTAAACCATCTTTGGCAACCCTCATCCCTAATTTCAGGTACCTCCTCAGAAAACTACAATATGTTCTTTAAAATAAGTAAGAAACATGGCACCATAGTACTCTGCCATCTCCAAAGCATCAGTCTGGTCCTCCTTGAAGCTGCACACTTGTGCCTGCACAGCACAGTGAATACCATGGGGACATGAAGTCCAAAATTAAAAGATGACACAAGAGGCTACTGTAATTGACTCTGCCAAAGAAATAAATGTCAAAACACAGTTTCACACACCATTAGAATCTGACAAATACTTGAGTCCCTTATTTTCTGTTATAGACATGAGGTGCTCTCAGTTTGATTGTTTCAGATTCTTCTCCAAAACATAAAAATAGAATCTACACTACAAAGATAACAGGCAAAGTATTGTTATTAGACTGAAGTGAGCATCTCTCTCCAATAATGAAAATTAGTTAAACACAACTTGACCTGATGTCTCAAATCAAATAGCCCAACTAAGATGACTTAGCTGAACCACATAGAACATTCATTCAAAATTTGCTTGATGTGCAACTGATTCTACTCAAACTGAGTTTCGGTTCCTCATGTTCAAGGTAATGAGAAAGTAAGAAGCAGCTTGAAATTCTGTTGTTTGGTATTTACTGATTCTTTAGGCAAAACTGATTTTAAAAGGACAAAGACAGACAATAAGCAATAGCAGATGGTGATCGAAGTATTAAAAATCCAAGTATCAGCTAGAAGGAAATCTGATAAAAAATAATCTCTCTCACATAAGAGACTCAGAATGGATAAAATTAAATTCAAAACATAAAAATGCAACTAAGAAAACAGAATGTGACGTTACTAGCGACACATTTCTTAATATTCTACTAGCATAATTTGATTTAAACCATAGGAAATTTTTTTTTAATTACTAAGTGTAATTTTGCAGCATATGTTTTCTTGACATCAAATACAAATCTTCATTAACTAGGGCCTGCTTTGTAAAGTCGGTTTTCCAGCTCCAAAGATCCTGAATAATGGAACTCCAAAGCGAAACAATTTCTACTGTAATGCTGTTGTCCATCCATCTGATTGTGCAAAGGATAATGGGCAGTTGCTTACTTAAGATGGTAGAAGATAACAAAAGTAACCAGAAGAAAGGGATACTAAATTCCAAGGCTACTGTTTTCAGAGTAATCTGACTAAAACAGATTTTTGTATCAAACTGCTGAAATACTTACGTGGACAGAATATCTAATGGCAGTGTCAGTAGTGAGCTCACAGAGCCAGTAAACAAGCACTTGTAGATACGACCTGCGTGAATAAACAGAAGCTTGGTATAAATCTGATTTTGGCTATAGCATCGCTTGGAAAGGACCAGAGGTACCCTCTTTTCACCTGGTGTCCAACCAAATTTATGACATGGAAGCAAATCTCTACTTCCAGTGCATGAACAGAACTCAAGACCATATACAACCACATGGAACAAAGCTGTATTTTAGCTGCACATGTTTAAAAGTACATATTCAAAGTGTAAAGACTGCCATACTAGGTTAGATCCAAAATTCGTCTACACTTGTCTCCAGCACAGGTCACACTAATGGATGCCTAAAGCTGAATATGGAAGCAGCTTAAAGATGCTTGCAGTGATCCTTCTTCAGTACATTCTCTTACACTTCTTATTCCAGAACATCTCATTGCTAATTAATCCTTGATGGAACTTTTCCCTCTTTAATTTGTTCAGTCATATTTTAAATGTGTATAAATTTCTGATATTATGATATCATGTAGCAAGGATCATCACCATTTAATCACCTGTGTTAAATAACTGTTTTATGGATTAACACTTGATGCTAGTTCATGTTTTTACCATGTACTTAAAAAGTAGGCCAACAGTGTATATGGTCTACTTCAGAAAATTAGGTGACGCCAATATTGTGCTATCCTCAAACTAAGCCTGTGCCAGCTACAAATAAAAGCACAAAACATACTGAGAAACTGCCTGGGGAGATGCATTTAATCCCTGCTCTTGTGTTCAAGAGGTATATTACAATTTGTAAAGATGCCCTTCCAATTATTTCCTTGACTGATCACTGTATCCTTTCTGCCTTTCTCCATTTTCTCTGTATTGTTAGCTTGTTGAAACATCAATAGTCCTTTTTCCATCCCAATTTGGAGAGTGAATTTCAAACTGGATACTACGGTAATTTAAATGTGTGCCCTCTTTTCTACTGAATTCCTTTACTACTTACATGACTTTTAGATTTTTTAAGAGTTTTACTAATCAATTTGGCCATGATTGCAAAGGAATTTTACTTTTCACATAAATCCCCCCCCGCACTTTCATTTATAGATGGTTAAAAAACCAGCTTCTCTATCTTAATATTAATAAATGGCATCAAATAAAAGCTTCCATGTACACTGTAAAGATAATTGAGAAGAGGCATTTCATTGGAGTAAGACATTTAAAAGCCCTTTCATACAGTCTCTCTCCTATGTCTTAACACCTTTCATCATTGCACTACTGGCTTAAGAGTCAAACAGCTAGAACTTCTGAGTGAAAAGAAATGAAATAACATCTTTGAATTTTTAAAAATAAACTAATAATGATCTCACAAAACTCTGTTGCAGGAAGCGGCACACTTCCCTGTGTATAACAGTATTATGTACAAAAAATTAATACTTACATGCAGTAAGAGGTACTACTCCCAACCATGCAAAGGCCACAAGTGTATAATGAAACCAGTATCGTATTGCTGTGCCAATACTCGTAACCAGTCCAGCAAAGATGTCTTGGATTGGAAGCCGTGAAGGCATATCTGGGGAATAAACTATGTAGAAAAGGCACTTATGAACAGTTTGTCCTTTAAAGAAGCATTTATATAAAAGTCCTGCCAACCACAAACTGCTTGTATCTGACAAAAGCTTACCAGAAGAATAAGCATATTTTATATTCTCAAGAGATGACTCCAAACAAATAACAAAAACAAAAAAAACCCTTCATATAACACATTTATTTCATTGTGTACTGAGTGGAATGGGAAAATGAATAAGCTCCATGCTAGTTTTTGACTTAAGTTTTTTTTAGTAGCTTTATTTGTTAACTGTAAACTCCAATTACCTAAAAATAAACCCAAGAAAAAGCAGATTCTAAAATCAGTATCCCTTCTCACTCAACTCTACCTCAAAGATTCCTCTGGCTGTTATTTATAAACCTAGTTCATGGAAAGAGCACAAGGAACAAGAGCAATTAGCAATTTTACACACTATCCATTTGTTTGTGCTAGATAATTTAGATTCTACTTGCCATCCAACAGCACAGACCAAACAAACCCCGGCAAAATAAAAGCAGCACACAGAAAAAAAAAATTGAAGAGAACTGATTTTAACTATCCACATACATCGAAATTTATACAGAATGACTGACTTTCACCAGATATCTGTTTCTTATGATTCTGAATTTCTTCTAAGGACACTCCAATTACAGAATGTGATGCTATTCTCTCACCCTGTATAGATATTCTCATAATACTAGATTTTCTTGGCTTTTTAAATTCAACACCTGTATGTTGCATAGGCCCAACCCTACCCAAAAGCCAAGAAAAAACGATGAGGTCTTCTTTTGCAAACAATTAGAAAACATTGAACGATTTCATTACATACACTTAGTTTCTGCACACTTACATGGATACCAAGAAGTGGTAATGCACACTATCAATATCAGATTTGAATAAAAAAGATAAACTACAGTTGGAAGTTGCACAAAGACATAGTCCATAACGTTAAAGTCTTCAAGTGCAGGGGTTTCCAACATAACAAGCAAACATCGACGCAGCTATCTTTTAAAACCTCACTTCTAACTACATAAGAAAACTCAATTTTTATATGAACAAAAAGTTTTCATTTCCTCTCATGAGCTATCCTTTAAGAGTCTAACAAATACTGCTTTATGTTATCTACCTGCATCTCCTTTGCCTATATACCCAATTATCCTTTTACTAGTCTCAGAGAAGAAGCCTCTACAGGAGAAAGAAATTCTTTTCTTGCCAGTGCTATTTCCCTGCTTCTGTAATGAAAAGAGACCTCAAGAACACAGACAAACAGTATCAACATCCAGAAGTAGTCAAAGAAGGGAGAGAGACTGATTCATTTCAACAATATGTGGGTTATATTTGAGACAAAGTAACAACAAGACAGTACCCCTTAGACAAGTAGTAACTGGTTTGAAATTTCAAAGCTCATTATTAGCCAGGTATCTGGCAAGGAACTGGAACTCATAAAAGAAAGGACTAAAAGTGTAACAGCAGGGAAGTGTAGCTGTGAGAACATAGAGCAGTAAATTGAAAGCAGGACACAAACATATTTTGACACCGTGTACCAATTTACAATGTTCTTGTTACAGAAGCAGATTTAATACATAATTTGGAACCACAGAAAATACCAACTGAAGTCTTACTAATGATCTCTCAGCTCACACTGAACAAATATTCTGGAAAATGTTTGCCACAGAAGATGAAAAACCTTTATCAAAGGTGAAAAGAATATCTATTTAGAGTATATCTGTTAAATATTTATGGTACCACTCAGACAACTCAGCAGATACTTTTGCCTTTTCAAAAAATATATTTTGATCAACACTTTGAAACTGCAGCAAGGACCACAGGGAAAACATTAACTTTGTATTAATGATTTATTTGTTAGGGACAAGTTGTTAAGTTGGAAGGATTTGAAATTTTAGAACAAAGTTTTAAAACCCATCTTTCAGGAATTATTGAACACTCACACAAGGAAAGAATGTCCATCCTAACTCAGTAAAGCAGAAGTGCGTATAAAAAATAGCATTTTTGCATGCTCATCTTTCTAAAGGCTTTAGGGTTACAACTGAGCATTTTCAAATAAAAGCTCAATGTAGCTATTACTCCTCAGAGAAGACAAGCTATATCCCCCCAATTTTAACAGTTTGGTGATTTTTTTGTGATTTCAGAAGCTGGGGGTGGGAAGAAAGCTGTTTTTCCCGTGCACTGTCACACCTCAAAATATGTAAAGCTTTTTCCACTACAAGCTTTATACCATAATGATAAGGTAAAATCTTTCTATGTCCTGCAACATTCAGGTGCATGAAATGCAGGAATTCCTAGCATGACAGGAACCCCTGGTGTCCAAGCACCCTGCAGCACTGAAGTTTGCTGCCAGCGATTTTCATAGCTTATTCCCCCCACTTGTAACTGGCATCTACTGCCATTTTCTGTCCACATGGCAGCTCCCTTTATCCACTCTCCACTACCACTTTGAGGCCTAAGACTTTGACCCCTGCCACCATAGCATACAGCCTCTTCACTTGCTTTTGCACACTCATCCTCCTCACCACACCTCCATCCCTTACCTTCCATCCACTAATCCTTCCTAACTCAGTTTGAGAAACTAAATTCCTGCATTATTTACCATAGTTCCTCCAAACAAAAATCTTTCTACTAGAGACCAATTGAAACAACAGTTGGTCTTTTTTGTATTACGGGATGAAATTTAAACAGACTTGGGCTGCATTTTTCATAGGTTTAGCTCAACTTCCTTGAGCTGTACAGGCCATGGAAAAACAACTAGAAAGCTTTTTGGATACTTAGGTCACACCTGGGCAGTGTAACTGCTAATTTAGTTGTGAATCCTAAATTTGGATGAGGTTCTTTTGTTTGGATGGTTGTTTTCAGGAGGTGGGGTTTTGTTCTACCCTATCCTTCCCTCCCCTCCTTTAAGCCTAACTTTTCCAGGAACCCAATTATTAATTTTACTTCTCCAAAACAGATAGTATGACAAAAATTTACTCTTACACCGACACAAATAAGGTAGAAAAAACAGAAGGCTACCTTTAGAAGCTGCCATTTCAACTCCTTCACAGAATCATCACACTTGCAACCCTATTACCCAAAGCTTCCCTATTTACTACTACATTTGCAAGGAAATAATATGCCACCTCAGTCATCCTTGTGCACTGATAGTGAAATAAGACTGTCGGTTGGACTAGATGATCTTCAAAAGACCCTTCCTACCCAAATCATTCTATATTTCTGTGTTTTACACCCTTCAAACATACGCAGACTTTGCTTCAGACCACTCAGGTAAAAGGAGAAAAACTCTACTCCTTCTCAGGCAAGCACAGCTCTAACAAATATATGAAATAACATTCATATAAATCTCAACTGTGTGTATACTCTGCACACTGAAGCTGGCAGAAGACACACTGAATTCTGTGCCAGCATGTAGTATTTTGTTCCATAAGTTTATTTTTTCAAATTAGACTTTCTAAAAACATTGAAGATACATACCACTATGTTAAAAGTTTATCAAAATGAACAGGTAAAGAAATCAGCTCAATATATCCTTCAATAAAATACAAATTACATGATAATGAACAGCCCACCCTTGGCTTCCTTTGGTTTTACAATCTTTGTTTAAACTAAGCTTGTGACATTGTATCAACCACATACCAGCAATGAAGCTGCAAAGGAAGCAGAGAAATGAACACATCCCAATCTCCAGCCAAAGATCAGCCTAGTCTGCTTCCATATTTGTGTTTTTGACAGTGTTTATGTCAATGTTATCTCCTACAGAAAGGAGGAGTTTTGACAACATTTTGCATTTTCTTGGGAAATACAGCCTCACCATCTTTCATGTGTCAGTGCTTATGAATGCTTAATGCAGCATTAATACTAGCACATCCTTTCACATGACAAAAGAAAGCACACATGTGGGGAGGAAAAGAATACAGAGTACTTACTCTTTAAAAACTCAAAAAGAAAACTTGTGAGTTAAAAGTTAAGAAGCACCTTTGTGTAATCAAAAAATGTCAAAAGCAACTTTTTTTAACAGTTGTCTTAATTCGTAACTTGAAGAACTGCAGAAAAGGAATTAATTTTAAAACATAAAAAAATTAGCTTTAAAGAGTGCATCTGAAATTGAGTCATTTACCTACATGACTAAACACATTTAGAGAATGATGCTATTATTCAAAAGAAAAATTTGCTCCTTTGTACTCCTGCCAAAATGCAAGTTGAATCTTCTCCTTTTTCCTTCCTTCCAAACAGTAACTAAACTAGCAGTTCAGGTGCTAAAAAAAAACCAAAACACAAAATGCTACAGAACTTGGAGGATAAATGCACTAGAAATAGTTTATGACTACTCCATACACAAGAAGTTACACTAGCAAGTGAGTATTTTTGACAGAATGACAGCAATAGCCCTAGCAAGCAAACCAAGCTAAAGAAGAGAGGAGTTGCTGGTATTACTGCACTAATACTCTATTATACTATTAGTGCCTGTCTGCTGAAGCACAAATATTAATTACATGTGTTTATACGTGTTTATTTGACCACATCCCCTGGTGAATTAACTTAGCTGAAAGTGTGTTACATCTGGCACGGTTAGTGGCCAGATCCAACTTTGCTTCGATGACTGGCACATACATCCCTTTTTTTTCTGCCTTTCTCTCTCTAGCACCTGTGACTCCTTCCCAGCTCCCACAAGCAGATCCAGCTTCCAGACTTGACAGCCACATTGTCTTCCAAAGAAGGATAAGAGAAACCAAGGAAACCGTAACTGTGTGAGTGTTGGATGTGAGGGAAACAATGAAACAAGACCAATGGGTAGGGAGGGCAGGAGCAATCTACGCAGGTTACCTCATATGCCACCACTGTGTGAATCCTGGTAGGAAAAAGTACTGTGCAATATGGAAAGCCAAGAAGAAAACCTTATCAGCTGAGCCTGCTCAGTCAGGAAAGTGATGAGTGTGTGGCAGAGGATAAGCAGACCTTTACTAGAAGCTGAATGTGGAGGATACACTCCACTGAATGAGGAAGAAAGTAGTTCCTTATTACCAACTTCAAAGCTCCTGTGACAAATGGTAGCTTGTTGAGCCACATTAACCATGTTTCCTCCCCTGTCCATAACCTGCAAGTACGTGACAAGCTGCAACAGCAACGTCAGTCAAGGTTTAACTTCTGCAGGAATACCGCTGTTGGTAAGGGCTGTAAATAAGCTTCCTCTTACCAAAAGTAACATGCATATTAAGAGTACTTAGTTTACACTTTAGAATGTCTCATCCTCTTTCTTCCTAGGTCCCAAGGAAAACATTATAAACTTTTTAGGCTTGTTTTTTTTCTTTTCATACAAAACTAGGAAGTCTTCTTTCTTAACAACTAATAAATTGCTGAAATGCCATTTTCTGGGCTCGCACACTAAATTCTGTAGAGGATTCAGCCACGAAATGCGATTTTTAAATTGGCTAATTAGCTTGTAGGGAGATTCAGAACTGGGTATCACTTCTAGTTTGCAAAAGCTTATACACAGAAGCAATATAATGTCTTTATAAAAACGTTTAACAAATAAAACCTGCAAGCAGATGATCTCTAACATTCCTCATACAAGTCCCTGTAGTATTAAAGAATAACTGGAAAGCATTGCCGTGTTCAACATAAAATACAATATTGTCCTCACAAGACAAAGCTAATATTGCACATTTCACCGCTGGTCTAATGTATTTAATTAATTATTGGCAGAAATACATAATACCAACGTTCAACATATAGAAGGAAAGTGGATTAAGGGATTTTCGAGACAGAAAATACAGAAACTAAACCACCTTAGCCTCAGTTTTCCCTACCAAAATACAAAACTAGTAGGAAAAAAAAATGCAACACAAAAAAAAGGTGAGACGGGAGCAGGAAAAAATTAGTATATTTAAAGAGAAAAATGTAGCATAAAAACGACTTTACCTGCTCAATGGGCAATAAACTGACAACACAAAGTAAGACTAGCTTGCCACCAAGTCAAAGGGCCTCACCTATTCCTACTACAATCAGTTAAAATGTAATTAAGAATCCTCTGGGAACTACATGAAGATAGAGTAATTCTTCATCATAAGTTGCCTAACCTATTTGTATCGAACATAAAAGGCAATTTAATACTGGGTAGTTAGTATAACTTGACTGAAATGTAAGTGGAATAATCATAATTGCCATTATCTCTAAAAATCATTTGAACTGAAACTGACAGAAGTCAAGTGTTAGTGTTGCAGCTAGATCCTACAAAGGTAACTGAAAAATGGCTTTCAAATTCAAATTTTACCGTGGTTTCACTTTACAATTCAGACTTCCAAACACTCAAATTTATCAATGAAGCTGAAAACATGCCATACACTGTAATGTTGGCAACAAAAGAATGGGACTGAGGCTGTCAGAAAAGTTACAGAATAATACTTCTTTTATGTCTCACTTAGGCTTATGAAAGAACCAAATTATCCAATATTTAAGCAACTCACAATCTGCAATAACATGCACAAAAATTGTAATTCAAACAAGAATACAGAAGTTAAAACACAAGTTTGGATCTATCATGCAGAATGAAAAATCACTTCATACATGCTAAGTGAGAAAAATTCTGAAAAAAAATAGGAGCAGTAAAATATACTTACTTGGTGTGAAAGCAAATCTGTGCTTACATAATTCACAGTATTCTTTTCTGCTGTGTTTAAGCCACTGAACTAAGCTGCAATAAAAAGTGATCATATTAACACATGCTATACATCTCTCCACTCTATCACTCCATTAAAGAAAAAACACCACCTCTCTGCTTTCACATTTAAATCAGGGTATTTGTACTGTCAAGCAGGACTTAAATTAGCACGTTTATTAAGTCCATTTAGGCCATCAAGTAAGTTTCAAATAACAGAAAAACTGACATACGTCACTTACAGTATTGATAAAGTACATTCTTTGAGTATGTTATTGATCAAAGCAGACATCCTGGCATGGACACCCAGCAGTGACACCAGTTCTTATAAACACTTCAAGATATGACATATAGATGCACACAGCTAAGATTTCGAACAACTATTAAAATACCATTAAAAGGAACGCATGCTACAGACCAGAACTACAGTTTTTACCTTAGCACTTCCTGATCAAACACACCTCAAAACGACTAAGAAGTACTAGGGCATTTTTATTTTTTTCTGTGAGGTTAAATGTTCTTTCTATTCACAACCATAAGTGGGCAGAAAAATCCCAAACACACTGATTTTTCTGCTTCGTTTTCATAAAGCTGACATACACTCAGAACTGCAGTCCCAAACGTAAATAATTATCATTTTTCCATATATAATTACTATTTTTTTTGTGAATTGCAATGAATCATCATGTAAAAAACATCAAAACCCTTAACACATTTCCACTGAAAATTACATTTTTCTTACTAGTTAACCTGAAGACTCAACATGTTGTTTTAAGAAACATGTTAATATATTTTCATTAAGGAAAACAAGCAAACAAAAAAATTAGGAAACCCATAGACACAGAACTCACCATTCCTGATGAATAAATTTAATACTGCCAGTACACACACAAGGATGATAGAGGGGTTTCTCAGGAGTTCCTTCCGACCGACAGACTCTGCATATATCTGCTGACAAGGAAAAAAAGCTTATTACATTACTGCTTAAAGAATTGTAATTTACAAGACAAATTATACAATTACATTCTAGAAACATTACCATGTAGCAAAATGAAGCCAGAATAAATTGAAAGAGGATGAAAGACAGATTTTGAAAGAGGATGAAAGACAGAGACAGGGAGATCATCAGAAAGAGCAACAAGAATGTTATCTGTCTGATCACGTTACATAAATTCAAAACACGTCTTACAATATTTTTAAGATTTCTAGGAAATAGACCCAGTAAAACTACAGAAGGATCTGTTTTCTACATATGGAGTTACCACTAAAACAACATACAAACTGTTAAGGATAATTTTCTCGAAAGTGGAGACTTCAATATAGAAAAATTACATCTGAGTTTGGAAAACGTTAAACAAGGGCTGAACAGAAGAGATTCAATTATGTCCAATAATGACTTAAGTAATTTGCTACTCTTGAAACTAACACAGATGTTTCCTTGGTGCTCTTGATGAAAGGGAAAAAATCCAAAATAACAAACAGATAGAGGTATTTTGCAAGTTTGCTACCCAACTTGCACAAAGTCCACTGTCTAGTAAGAGACGACATTTTCTACTTCTTATTTCATAATTTCAGTAATATTTTAATAGGTTCTGCACTTTCCGTATTCCCTATTTTTTACATTTTCTTACAATTAAAGGCTGCAAGGGGCTTTGTGAATAAAGAGCATAAACCTCTCCTTGTAAAAGAACAGATGTCTATTTTAATACCAGTCAGTTGGCCAGAGCTCTAAACACAATGAAATAGAAATAAAAATCAAGTATTTTATCTGTTTATTGACTGATCAACGATATCGTCCCTTGACTCCTCCTTTTACTTCTATTAAGGAAATGAACATAAAATGTCCATTTCTATAGAATATGTGAATTTGAGATTTTCTTTTTTGTTAATTATTTCTCTATCAACCACTATCCAGCAAACCTGCAAGAGTGTAACACATGCATATCAGAGATTTTTGTCAGAAAAATACCAACTGAATCCACTGATGTAACAATACTGCAAATATGCAATTTCAGGTCTGAATCACCTATTTTTGTTCTTGGTCATAATTACAAAAATGAATGCTTTTCTACAAGAAGTTTCAAAAGGCACTAAAGGCTGATTAATATTTTTTCTATAATGAAGCCACATTATGACCATATCCACAGTTTATACTCTATTAGGACAGTGTCTACACATAAAGTGTAAGAATTCAGATGGTTCAAAAGGAAAAAAAACCACTCTTCTTTCTATGAAAGTGTTGAATGAATTCATTCATGCAGCATGAAAACCTAGAATTAACAGAAACAGGTATGCAATATCACATCAGCAATGCTACAAAGAGACATAAAGAGCACTTCCATGACTGCCACACTGAGGAGTGATGATTTGCAGTATCACTGCAAACATCAAGAGTCCCTGGTTACTTTGCTGATGAGAATGACCAGAACTGCTACTTCACTTAACAAACGATTCTTTTATCCCAGAGGGCACTTCCAGATGGCTGCACAGGACAGGTCTCTCCCACAGACAGGCAGGCCCTACCCACTCGCTGTGGCATGCCCACCTCCTCCCGCATTCTTTCCAACAGAGCTGTTTCACTACAGCAAGTTGACAACTTTGTAGGCTGGATCAGCCTCACAAAGGGTCAGACAAGCACGAGACAGCACATGAAACCACTGCTTTAAGGACACTCTGGCACAGTGAAAGCAAGTTAAAAGCACACTGTTCCCTTAAAGATGACCACTGCTCTCTGTATCTGCTCATTTAATGGCCTGTTGACTCTCACAGCAAACTGTTCACTTATTCTCAAAACTTTTGGGAAAAAACAATTTGCATTACATACTGCAAGCAAAAAAATTCTTTACTTGAGAAAAGACTGCCTGTTAGCTTAATAAACTAATTTTAACCTAAAACTTATTTTTTCAAAGCTATGAGAATTTCTAGATATTCCCACCAGTTTTATAAATCCAAATAAACATATTATGAGTGTAATTGTTGGGTCTGTTAAGCAACTGATAGCTTCAAATCAATAAACTCCACTGAGGGTCAACGTGTAAAGCTATGCACCTTATGACCTACAGCCATGGTCAAAGATAATTCCACCATGCAAGAGTCACTATTTTAATACGTGCACACACACTCTTTGCATCCTGTTCTTCATCCACGTGTTTTGGAAAAAATGGCCTTGAATAATAAGTTCTTTCCTGCTCACCCCTGAGAATGATTCACTGCCTATTATCCCTCTAACTGAATTCAGCACTGGAATATCAAAAAGTGAAGATTATTTTATTTAGAAACAAACTGATTTAACTAGAAAGAACTAGAATTACCTCTCATCAGCAAAACCCAGTATCTGGTTCTTTTGGGTTCTGCAGAGAAGCAACTTTCACATTCGTTCTGAGGTAAAGCAGTTTCCACTTAGGTCTGACCATGACCCCAGAGTGCCTCTCTTATCTAAGCTCTTACCATGCAGTTCAGTTTTCTAGCTCCACAATGGAGTTCAGTCAAGCACAAAACCCATCAGAACCACAATAGCCGTAAGACTGTTATCAGACAATCACCAGTTCAGAAAGCGCATCTGACACTTTGTAGCTAAAGTTCAGGCACACAGTAATATCGTATTTCCTCTTCCTCAAGGCACTAACACAGTCTTTGCTGCTGCTGCTTCTGGTGTTCAGAACTTTCTAACCTTGGGCAGTCTCTTCAGTGTTCTGGCAAGCTGCGTGAAGTTCTAATAGTAGGATCTGAGGTTTGAAACTGTAGAAGAAGTTGTAACATTCTAGTGGTATTTATGGAAAGTGAGTATATAGACTGGTTACTTTCATGCTACCACTCGGAGCTTTTGAGGGCAACATTGATAAAGACACAATATAATACCTAAGGCTGTATATATATATATATATATATGTGCCTTTGTGTGTGTTTATATATATAAAACCAGAAAAAGCACAAATTCCAAGTGTAGAATATAACACAAAGGTTCAGTTGAAGAAAATGCCTTAAGATGTAACTAACAACCTCCTCTTCTTTGTCTTCCTGGTCTTTCTGTTCACCTACTTCAGTCAGATATGATCAAAGTCTACCACTGGTAACAGCCTGTAACAAATTATGAACTATGCTGTTTGAATTAAATCCACCAAGATGGATTTACCAGCTACTGGAATGGTGAAAAATAACAACATTTCTGAGTGTCCACTTCATAGCTTGCAAAAAGCCCCAGGTTTTCTGAGCAACCAGAGGCCAAGCGATCAAAGTTTCACTTTGTTGTTGATTTCATCAATGTGACTGTTGCTCTACAGAGCTGCAGCAAGCAATTTCAAATGTAAGATTTTAAAAACACTAATATGTTGATAAACCATCAGAGCTCACGTGTAATAAAGATGTCTACAGAACAACCTAAAGGACACTACTACAAAGGTGCTGTGTTATTTCCTCCAGTGTTTCATGCTTTTCCAGCTTTTTCTTTCTTTTTAATCCTCTCAAGCTGGAAAAGCAAGTGACACCTGATAAAAAGCTACATTCAAAATGATGCCAAAGTAACAAAAGCCAAGACACAAAATGCTTTCCTTGGAACTGCCTTGCTACTGCAATATGTATTTGCACTCATTGTTTAAGATGACAAACAAAGCTCAAATACTGCAAGAAACATAGCACAACAGACATCCTTTATTTAGTTTGGTTTATGCTACAATACGAAGTGCTGATGTATCAAAGTTCTCCAGTATCAGCTTGAAATACACAGTCCCTCAGTGCAGTCTCTCTCCCTCTCTGGAGACATTCAAAACCCACCTGGACACATTCCTGTGTCACCTGCTCTAGGTGACCCTGCCTTGGCAGGGGGATTGAAGTAGATGATCTCCAGAGGCACCTTCCAACCCTAACAATTTTGTGATTATCTAAGCATAACAAAAGTGCTGACAAAACATATACATGTTTGAGCTCAAATAAAGCAGTACCTTTAAAAATGGAAACTACACATAAAAACCCTCTCATGACTATGGTATCTTTGACAATTTTTTTTTTTAATTAATGACTGTGTATTACTCTATTGTAAAAGAGACAGAGAAATATGTCAGCTCCTGTATATTTCAATTTTTCAACCAGATTGTCCAGCACATACACCAAAGTTAGCCTTGCGAAAGGAGCACCTTTTACTATTCGGACAAACTCGGGAATCTGAGTCCCCGGGCTAGAGAGCCGGCCGGGTCCGACAGGGTCCGCGGGTCAGGAGGGAGCTCGGGGCAGTGCCCTCCTGCCGCCTCTCACGCTGCCCCAGCGTGCGCACCCCGCCTGCTGCTTTCCGCCCCGGATCTCATTTCGCCCCCGGGCCCCCACTTCTCCAAGCGAAGCCGCAGCGAGCAGAAGGCTCCGGCGGGCCCCGGTGCCCAGGTGCGGCCCATGGCAGCCCCGCTCCGGGTGTTGCCGGCACCGCCCCCCTTTCCCCCCCCGCTCCCCGTTCCCCGCGGTTATGTAAGGGGCACCCGCGCGCCGCCTCACACGCTGCCCCTCGGCTCGGCTCAGCTCGGCTCGGCCCCGCAGCACGGCGGACCCGGCACGGTGGGGGGGGCGCGGGGCCCGGGCACCTGCAGCCCCGCTACGAGAAGCCCCTCCGGGCGTAAAGAGCCCCCGGCCCGCCCAGCCGGCCCAGTGACACCCTCCTCCTCCCCCGCGCCCCTCCGCCCTCCGAGGCTGCCCCGGCGCAGCCCCCGCTCGGGAGCTGGCGGCGGTCGCGGGGTGAGCGCGGTACCTTCCTCGGCGGTCTCCATCTTGCCGGGCTGACGCAGCGCCGGCCGGGCGGGTGGTGTGACCGCGGGGGGCGGGGCCGCGCGCCGAGCGGACGGACCGGCCGCGCCGCCGAGCCCGCGGCCACAGAGCGCCGCGCGGGGACAGAGCGCCGCCCGCCCCCGCGAGCGCCCCCTGCCGGGCGGGCGGGCAGGGAGGGGGCTGCTGCGGCAATGTCCGTGCTCTCAACTGCGGGAGCGCAGAGTCAGTTCGGCTGGAAAAGGCTTCGGAGATCGTTCAGTCCAACCTATGAACGAACACCCCTATGTCCACTAGACCGTGGCACTGAGTGCCACGTCCAGCTTTTCCTTAAACACCTCCAGGAGTGGTGACTCCACCACCTCCCTGGGCAACCAGCCCCAATGCCCAGTCTCCCTCTCTGTGAAGAAATTCCTCATAATGTCCAATCTGAACCTTCCCTGCTGCAGCTTGAGACTGTGTCCTCCCTGCCATCACTAGTTGTCTGGGAAGAAGGTGCCGAACCCCACCTGGCTACAATCTGCTATCAGGTGGTTGCACAGAGTGATAATGTCCCCTCGAGCCTCCTTTTCCCGGGCTGAGCAAGCCTGGCTGCCTCAGCCGCTCCTCATGGGACTTGTGTTCCAGACCCTTCACCAGCTTCTTGTTCTTGTCTGGACACTCTCCAGCACCTCAGTGTCCTCCCTGAATTGGGGGACCCAGAACTGGTCACAGTACTCAAGGTGTGACCTCACCAGTGCCAACTACAGGGGGACAATCCCTGCCCTGGTCCTGCTGGTCACACTATTGCTGATTCAGGCCAGGATGCCATTGGCCTTCTTGGCCACCTGGGCACAGCTGGCTCATGTTCAGCTGCTGTTGACCAACACCTCCAGGACCTTTTCCGCTGGGCAGCTTTCCAGTCACTCTGTCCCCAGCCTGTGGCGCTGCCGGGGGCCGCTGTGACCCCAGGGCAGGACCGGCACTCGGTGCTGGAGCTCCGCCAAGGCCCGGCCCCGCCGCTCGGCAGGGAGGGAGGGAGGGAGGTGGAGCCAGGGCGGCGGGCGGGTCTGTGCTGAGGGCAGCGGCCCTACTGCTGGCGGGTACGGGACCGGAGAAAATGTAGCTAAAATCGGTTCTAAATTCTACTCCAACCTAGAGGGAAATGCTGCATTCCTGGGCGTAGTCGGCCAGGTTTTTGAGAAGGTCTGTCTTTCAGGGATCAGGAGTGTGTAAGCCCTGGAAACAGCCGTCCAAGCGGTCACCTGTGCTCTTCAAATCTCACCTCGCCTTCCAGGGCCGGGACTTCCCAACACAACGAATAAACCGTTCAGTAAAGCATAAAAATCTCTCTTAGCTTAATGATTTATGTTTCCATATCTTGCTGCCCTACACAGCCAAGGCAGCGCGCATTAAAACTTTGTACTCTGCCATGTGCACTGAAAGCTTGGGCTCTGCTGAGTTGGCAGGAATATTGTTAAGGAAGAAAACAATTTAATTTTATTCAGGGTAAAGAGGAATTCCACCCTGACGAAATGTATGCGTGCATTGTTTTAGTGTTCCATTGCGGCAGCTATTTTAACCCCTCTAGTTGATCAATGAGTTGTAGCTACTCTCAGCTCTCTTTACCATATGACGCTTTGTGTCCAGCCAGTCATTAAATCCTTTGCATTGAGCCTTTGGGGGTCATGTCAGCAGCAGAGTGGATGGTAGTTCTAATCTGCACTTATAGTGCAGAGAAACATGCCCAATTTGCAATTTTATAACTCTATTTTCCTAAACTGTAACCATGCTAGTTCCTTCAAAATTCTGTTCTTCAAGCTGGTGGAGTGTATGATACTAGCCTGTGTAAGCAAAAAAAATTGAGGAAAAAGCAAAGCTTCATATGACTCTCCAATAGTTGAATAAGTACAGTAAAGTCCTGCAATAAAATACACTTGGGCTGGACTACCATACTCAACTCCTCTGTGTCCTTCCGCTCAGAAAAGCAAGGTGGAAAAATTCCCTCTTATTACTTAAAAAAATATCTGTTTATTTTAAAAATAAGCTCATTTTTGAGTCAGCAAATTATCTTGGCCTACTAAAAAACTGCCAGCATAGTACTGAGGACAGAAGAAATGCTGTAATACTAATTTTGTCAGGGCAAGGAAAAATCGATGGGAAAAGCCAGGAGAAAAAGCCAAGAATGGAGAACTTCAATTTCCAAGTATATTCCTAATTCCCACTCTTTATTCCCCAAACATGTTACCATTATTTGTTACATCATTGTTACTCTGCTGTGATAAATATAAATGAAATGTCACATAATAGTTTTTAAATTATAATTCACATTCAAAGGCCATGGCAATATTAATGTATATAATTCTCCAATTTCTATCTCTCATCTTCAAATTTGATTAAAGCTTTTGAAAAGAGTTGCTGTATGTTGCCAGTGAATAATTTCATTCCTGTCTGTATCTGTCTATTCAGCCATTTAAATTACCTAACAAACATTGCATGTGTACCATCTTCTCAGCCTTTAGAGAGAATTTATCCCAAAATTTTCTTCTTACCCAGTGTTTCAGAATGGGCTATACAATAGCATGCCGGTAAATGTGAATTGAAGGCAGATCATTATAATTTAAACAGAAAAAAATATATCTAGTATGTTATTGTAAGTTAAATTAAATGAAATATCTCTCAGCCTTCTTGGTGTTTTTGGTGAACATGTTATTAATCCCTGTCTATTCAGTAATGTTAGGTACTTTTTGCTTAAGACATACCAATGGCTTAAGTAGCTTTTAATTTTTGGTAGAGAAGGGTGTTAGAAGGTTATTATTAGCTTCTGACTCTCCACAAGACCAAGAATTAGCACCAACAGGCACTGAACAAACACACTGGGAAGAAAAGAAAATCTCTGTTCCATATAAGTTATTGTCTGGATAATGGAGGAAATACGGTAATTTTACAGGTGGAAACTAAAGACTGTAACAGATATAACCCCAAATCATAGAAGGTTATGGCAAAGGAAAAGACATATTTTTAAGTGTAGATAGAGTGTAAAAAAGGACAAGTTTATTTTGACTATGTTTTTATTTTGGTTTTATGTCCTTTAAATGCTTAGATCATGTACTTTTATTCAGAAGTTCTGTTAAGAGAATTCAAAATAATAATTGCAAAATGGAAACTATCCAGCATTTGTATTATGACATTTCCATCTTCTCTCATGTTTTAAAATGTGTTCATAAAAATGGCTGCCTTACATTTTTAGAGTTATTTTGAAAGTTTAGGGTATTGAAAAAGCCACACAGCAAAAATTACTGCTTTTCAGTTTTTCTATAGATGAACATTTAAAAACGCATTTATTTTCTGAACCAGTTTTTGGGGTTTTTTTTTCAGTGCTGTCCTAGTTTTTTCCCCTCAGCTGTTCACCTGACTCTCACTGCAAAATTGGTTCAGTTAGTTATTAACAGCAAGTTGCAGAAATGTGGAAAACAAAATGGATTATCTTATATAAAACCAAGTGGATGTCAGCTTATCTTGAAAAACCAAGCAGTATTTGGAGTGAACATGTATCTGGTTCCCAAATGACACACCACCACTAGGGAGGCCCAGAGCTTCCATGGCAGGAGAAAAACTGTCAGAACAGGCTCTTCGGTGTGTAGCACAAAGTATGGCCTGTAGAAAATTGGCCTGACACAATCAGAAAGCACAGAGGTCTGCGGACTAGAAAAACACGTGGTGAAAGCCACTGCTAATCTGGATTGTCCCTGTGCACTGCAGGGCCTTTAGAGGATGTGCTTCCTGGCCAATGGCTGTTCTGCCATGACATCTCCTGAACTATCCCTAAGCAGCGGGGAGCTGCTGTGGCCGTGGGCTCCTGGAATGAAGATGGAGAGAAGGTCTCTCAGATATACTGTGAATGCAATGACATTTGCTGCTGCACCAGGAGACTGGCCCAGGCTGCTGCACTGGTGCTAAATACTGACTCTGACGCCTCCGTACATGAAGTACTGACCAATGTGTTTCCCTTCAGCTAGTGCTTGCTTGCTGAACCTGGGCTATGATTAGTAGCTACTGGAAGAGTCAAACATCCTGAATGAATATGTGACCTGTGGTTCATGTTTTGTGGTGTGAAATGTGTAGCAGTACTGCACCAAACATAAATTAAGGGATGGGCATAATAGCTGAGCATTTAGACACAGCCATGACATAGGTTCCAGACATGCTTATTTTAGAAACTCTTTCTGAGAAGATGCACCAGGGTTTGTTCTGTGGATTATTAATATTTCAGGCAAGAAAGTAACTATGCCCACTAGCATTTTAATTGAGAGATGAGGTTTAGCTAGAGCATAAAAACCTAGTCTAAATAATACTACTGGAAAAGTCACTGTTTAATGAGTCTTACTGAAAAGACAATCAAGGCTGTTTATATGTCTAGATTTCAAGAACCTAGGTAATACTTGGATAATTGACACAAATAATTTCCATGGAGTAAAGAAGTATTTGCAGAGCTTCATGGCTCTTTTCAAGATCTGCAGAATGTTCTTCACCAAATTATATTTCTTGAACACAGCAGGGATCTTTCCTCAAATGTTGCAGTGGATTTTCTATTTAAAACATAGGCACTATCAGCTTGGTTGGGATCCTGCTGTCATGCTGAGAATGGAGCCAATGGCTGTTATTAATCTACTTCCAATTCAGAGTTCTGTGGCTGCTGTTACTTGGTAGAGGACTGAAGCATTAAAAAAAAAAAAAAAAAGGCTGCATTGGTCTTTCAGAACATCCCAGTACTAATAACTGTAATATCATTTGAAGTATACAATTCTTTACCTGAAACACTTTCATCATGTCCAAGTGAACCGCTTAGATAGTTAGATATTTGTGTCATTAGATTAGAAAGATTTTTTTTCTACTTCTTGAACTTTGATCTCCTTGGTAATAGAGGATGTGGTGTGAAACATTACCAGTGTCAAGTGACTGCTTATAAGTGCTTCTGAGGACATGCTGGTTCTCATGTCTTTAAAATTCTGTGAAAATATCCCTGCAGATGACAGCAGTTAGGGATTATCCTCAGTATTTAGTAGAAACAATCTTATCTTGCCAGAAACCTTTATCTTGACCTTCCAGATGTTATTAAAGGTTATGACTGCCAACCAAATTAAATTGAACTCCTCAGGGCAAGGTTCAGTTCTACTCCATTTAAAACCATGAGTGTTGCCAAAAAGAAAACATATCTGTTAGGGAGAATGATCCTCATAGTCACTACAGTTACTTTCTGTACCAACACCCATGTTACTACCTCTGCTTCTGCTGCACTGACTAGGAAAGAAGTCCAGAAGGGCTTAGATTTGTAATAACTTGTCATTACTTCTTCTCAAATGTTTGCAGCAGCAGGAAAAAGAGTGTCCAGGGGAAAGTGAGCCATGATCTAAAGGTCAGTGTTATTACAGGTTGATCAGAGTCAATGACCTCTGTTTTGTGAGGTTGTCTGATTTCTGTGGTAACTTTCACTTCACTGTAGCTTGCACACTGAGAATGTGCATCATGGGCCATAAGCCCCAGCTTTTGCTTGTTTCCCTGTGGCAATAATGCATTTGATGTGTGTAATGCAGGGTCAGAGAATACAGTGAAGGAACTGCTTAATGCTTTTGATGTCCAAGAAAAATGTTTGGCTCAGTGAAGTAGATTTTCAGTTGGGTGACTGACATGGAATGTTAAACATGTTTACTACTCAGAAGGTACATTCTCTTCACTCTCCTCTGTTTCTCAAACATCTTCTGTACTAATTTTTAGACTTGGTCATGTAAGATATGCCTCTGCCAGGGCCTCAGCCTGGTTAAAAGTGCTAAAGAAAGAGTAATCTCAGAAAGACAATGATACTCACAGAAATGGCAGGGCATGGTATTTATTTTTGATGGTCTTGTCCTTGAAGATCTGAAGGCTATTTTAGCAGCTGCATTCAGCATCACCATTCAGCTTCTGAGAACAACTTTATTTGGAATATGTTCTTTTCACAACATCCAGGAAAGTTCCTACATTAAAAGTGTCTACATTATAATTTCTTAAGATGGAAGAGCCTTCTGAGAGCCTTTCTATTCTGATTCATTATCACCTGAGCCCTGAGAGCAGAAACTGCTCTCAAAAACTTGTACCAGATTTTCCAAGCAGGTTTTATATACTCAGGGTGACAAACTGGATTCTCCTCTTTCATTTTTCCATGGATCTCTAAGTTTTGTTCCACTCCTTTTTCCTCTTCTTTTGCTGATCTTCTACAGGAAGGAAATCACGGGTCTTCAAATTATTTATAGGTCTTGAGGGGATGCATTATCTCCATTTTCCTTACACACTCCTGGTCCTTCTGAGCCAAGATCCTGATCCTGCTTCTGTGGAAAGGCAGAGGAAAATTTTATAGAGTAAAGGGCAGAGATTTCTCTGGGAGACCTCAACTTCACAGTAGCTTCAGCGAAAGCAAAGGTGCATGGACAACTCCTTTTCTCCCCCAAACTCACTCCCAATGAGGGCAAACTGAAACTGGGTGTGTAGACCTTCTCCACTAGACAGGGGTCCTACCATGCAGCAGTGCAGGAAGAACAGCCAGGAGCTAGACAGATACATGGTGGAAAGGATCATGGTGAATAGCATGGCCGAGATGAGTAGGGCAAGATGAGAGAAGTGGGAGTGGGGCTAAGAGAAAGACTGGAAGAATTTGCCCAGGAAAGTTGTGGATGCTCCATCCGTGGAAGTATTGTTCAAGGTCAGGCTGGATGGGGCTCTGAGCAACCTGGTCTAGTGGAAGGTGTGTTGTCCCTGCCCATGGCGGAGGAGGGGCAGGGGGGTTTGGAACCAGATGCTCTTTAAAGTCCCTTCCAACCCAAACCATTCCTTTATTCTATGAAGTAAAAAAATGGTGATGGGGAGACATCCTTGGAAACAGGGAAAAGGGAAGTGTCACAACTATCTTCAACGCAAAACAAGAGAATTCAGGGAACTACAGGTCAGTCAGCCTCATCTCAACCTACAGCAAAATTATGCAATGTGCACTGAAAGAGTCTTGTGGTGACAGAGATGTGGACCCCAGGAGCATGGACCGATCCAGAGAGGTGACAGAGCTCCAAGGATGCCACCAGAGGGCACCTCTACTCCAGGCCCAGGAGGTGGTTTGGCGACCTTAAGAAGAAGGTCCCAGAGGAGATGGAGCATCTCTGGGGTCTGCAGTGGCCAATCAGGCAGGGTCCATGGTGGCTTGCACCCAGTTCAGGCCATTTGCCAGTTTGATGGGCCATGAAACAAGCAGCTGCTGATTTTGGGAAACTTATTGCCTTGAATACTGCCACCTGATTAAGGAAGACTATTAATTGAGGGACTTCAGGGCATTTCCATGAGTCTGAAGCTTTCAACATTTGAAGCAGCATCCTGCACAGCTGCCCTGCACCTTGCTACTAGCACTGGAGCACTGGTGGCAGCAGAATGACTGAGTCACGAGGGGCTGCCAGTCTGCTGTCTTGCCTCAGGCTGATAGCTTGCTGTGTCTTCACTAGAATAGTCCCCAGATCACATCCCATGACTGCCAGAGTCCCTTGAGCTGGGTCAGTCATTGCCTCTGCTCAGCTGGGGCTAGAGGCAGGTTGGGAGAAAGATGTGGGGACCTGGAGCTTTCCCTAGGAGCACTGGGGTGATGTGCCAGTGGCTGATGGCCTCTGCCTCCACTCAGCTACAGAAAGTGCTGCACTCCTCAAGCCCCAGTGGTGACCAGTCCCAGCTCCTATCCCAGGGACTGGCCCTTGTGACTGTGTTCAGGGGGATGTGGGGAAGAACATGCCAGAAATTTCTAACCTGGTCTTATTGATGAGGACTCAGGAAGGGGTAACTGTCACCCAAATGATATTCAGTGAGTTTTTGGTCTAAATCTGGGAAATTCTATACAAAATCCTAACTGCTAAAATGTGCTGTCAGCAGTATCAAGCCATCTGAAGCCAAGAGGAAAGAGATAGGCTTTAGCTCTCCACCAGGAAGGGGACAGGGGGGCAGAGAGGGGTTATGGGAATGTTTCAGCACTGACACACCAAGTGGGCTCATGCAAGGAGCCTGTTGTGTGAGCCTGGGCATAAAGGATGGGAGCATGTCTGGCAGCATGTTAGCCCAGCCCTATGGGGCAGCATGCCTGTGTGAACTGATGTGTTCTCACCAGCAGCCTGCACTTTGCAATAACAGGAAGAAGTCCAAGAGGTCAAAGAGGTGACCCAGAGCTCTCCAGTTCGTCTGAGCAATGAGGATCTGTGAATGTAGGTGAGTTGGAAATCTGTACATCAAGAAGAACTTGTGCTAGATTTTCTGCTATAGATTTTTGCACTTTGGGTTGAAAGGGTGTACTTATCTTAAATGCTCTGATTTAGCTATATTAACACATCTTTTATATTACTTATGAAATATTCGTAGACCTGAAGCTTACTTCAGATTGGCTGGTAGATTTTGGATGTAGAGTCAATTCCAGACCAGCTATCACAGCCAAGAAAATTTAGATTGAAAATTTAGAATTTAGATTGTCTCCTAAAGACGCATGAGAAAATATTAAAGATCTCTTTCTGTTTTTGAAAACCCATATTTATAACATGCAGAGCAGCTAATGTCCTATGCTTTAGTATCATATATAATTACAGATATTTTATATGATTCTTTGCCTACTCATTTTTAGTTATTTAATATGACCATATTTTAATGAGAGTTGAAAGCTGAAAGTCATAAATTCTCACTCACTTGGATCCATTGTACTTAGAAATTTGCCATACATATTTAGTACTGTGCTCACAAACAAATCAAAATTCTCCCTAGAACCCAGGGAATAAAGTGACTGAGGCCTTGGGAGAGTGCTGTGCATTATAGGACTGGGACCTGTACTGGCTTGGCTCTTCTAAGCTTGGCTTGATCATGGATTCTTCTTCAGCATCCCAGCCACATTTGTGGGGTTTTTTAATCTGGAGACAACAAACTGGAAAACCCCATATATTTCTTGTTTTCATAATGAAAATCAGAAAAAAGGTATTTTCTTCTGTGCAAAACTTGCATTTAAGATAAACAGAGAGCCATTTAACAGAGAGCCATTTAGTACAAGAGAAAAGAAAGTTACAAGTGTGGTAAGGAGGTTACAGTTGTTGAGTTTCAGCTGCTATTGGGGGAGCACTGAAAGAAGAGTTCCTTATAATATACCATACTAAAGAATAAGAAGAATTCCTAACAACCTTTGAAAGAAGTTTGCAGATTCTCTGGGAGGTTTCCAGGACTAATCAACACAACTGCCAGTAGTTCAGCTGCCTGAAAGATGAACATAAGCACAGCAAAAATTACTTTGAAGTGTACCCAGGTGAAATGTGCAAGATCTAGATTGCGTTTGGGGAAGCCAGTTGTTTCCCAAACTTCACGAAACCTTTTTATCCCATTGAAGCAGGAGACATAAAATAGGCCTCTTAACAAACCTTTATTATAACAGCATCTTGCATGGTAACCAAGAGCCTTAATTACAATGCCAAGAAGGAGCCTGTTTTTTAATTTCTGATTTTCTGTTTACATAATTCACAAGTTCATTGAGGAGTGTGTAGTTTCATTGCTGTTCTGAGTCAGGCCGTGCTTGCTGTTTGCTCTCAATTCACATATGTAATTGTGCTTGGGAATTCATTTAGCTCTCAGAGGTTTAAGTTTGAAAATATTAGCATTTATGTCTTTTCTTGCAGGGAAGAACTTACCATGATTGTTGAATAATGTACAGCAATGGTTGTGTTGAGCTAAATCATGGAGTTTAACTCTTAGGGAATTGAAATGAGCTAGATGTGATTATTTTAGGATAAATATTTATTGTCAGAAAAATCTGTGATCAAAATTCAGTTTTGGTGACACTTTTGAAGAAATTTCAGGGGAACAGATCTGCAGTAGGCAGCAATTTCTGCTTAAAACCAGAGAAGGGAGGGAGTGTTGGAATACCTCATAGTACACTGGTATCTGACTGGAATGAGAGGAATCAGGTTTCTGGTTGTGGCTCACAAGAAAACAGAAGTGGCTGTACCAAGGCAGGGTATTCCAGAGAAGACAGAAGGTAAGAAGTAGCCATGTAGTTATGGCAATTTCTGTACAAATGAGCATGGTGGAGCCACAGCTTGAGTATGGATCACTTAACCAGCACATTTATGTTGAATCTTCACACATTTATGTTGAATCTTCAGGTCTACACTGAGGGCAGATGTCTTTGGTAGAAAGTCCTGGATCCTTCTTTCAGAAGCAGCCTGTCCAAGACTTCCTCCCACAGCATTACTCCAAACTGCTTTATAGCCGAGCTTTATCTTTTGTATGGACATTCAGACAACTGCTTCCCATTAATGTCAGTCTATCACTCATGAGCAAGAGTAGGTGATGGCAGAGACACACTATGAATTCCTTCTGCAGAGAAGATGACTAATTTCCCTTTTTTCCTTCCCTCTCTATCCAGTTAACAAGCCAGAAGGTGATCCACACCCTGAAGAGCTTGTTTATTGTTTGTATCTGGACTTGTGAAAAGGTTTGCACACAAGAAAAAGAAACTCACTGGGGTCTGGCTCGGTAGAAGCAAGTGGTGATTTCACTCAAAAAGATGGATCTCAGCTCCCTGAGCAAACCTACAAACAAGCCAGGAGTTCTGGGGAAGTTAATAAGTTGTGTGCAGTCTGTTGGTATCTTTGAAGAGGCAGGTGACTGGGGATTTGATTTCAGCTTGAGGTTTCAGGTTTAGATTTGTTTTTCCCCCTGAACCAGGAGAACAGGCTGTAATGAGCACCTGAGCTTGAACAGAGGTCTGAGCCACAGCTCAAGACAGATCTTTGGAAGGGATCTGCCTTATGGAACATGCTGTGTCAAGTCCAGACAGGCTATCATCTGTGAAACTTCCAGGGGAAAAAGGGAAAATCAAAGCACCTTAGAGATGAACTTTGCAAAGGATTGAATAAGGTAAGCCTAAACTTTTTGCCTCATGGCCCATAACATCTCAGCTTTCTGAGAACTCGTTGTGGGTCTATCAGGAAACTGAGATCTGTTTCAGGCAAGAAGGAAGCAGCATGCTGGAAATTGTGAGGTCTGGAAGTGCTAGTATCAGCCCTTGAGAGCAAATCTATTCAGGCCTTGAAGTTTCCTGCTTAAGCTCATGCTCTCTCCTTGCTGAAGCCTCCAATTTGAAACTCACTAGCTCACAACTGAGCTGTGGAAGAGCAAGCTTGGGAGTTCACTCTTGGCACACCTGCTTTGGCACACAGAGTGCTTGCAAAAGTTTGAACTGTCTGGGTGGGCAGGGGAAGAGAACCTCTTCCACACCATGATGTTTGATGTCACATGCATCTGAACCAGGTAGGGTGGGCAGTAAGTGCAGTCTGGCTGGCCTACCTGGCCCAAATGTTCCCTTCTACATGGAATTCACATTGTCTGTGTGCCTTCCTGTGCCTGCACTGGGCAGTGCAGGGCAGGATTCACAAGGGGGTCTGGCCCCTTTCCTGTTTGGACCCCTTTTGTCTTCTGACATGCTCCATTACCTGTTCACACCAGCTCCGGGAGTCTTAGAAACTCATTCTGTTCAACTGGCACAGTCTATTAATATTTCCATCACAGCCTCAACCATTTGCAGGACTACACCAAAATGTAGGGTTTTTTTTCTGCTAGGCCAAAGTTCATTATCTCATTTTCGAAAAAGGGTGAGACAGGTGCTCTCTGCAAACATATTTAATAAAGCCCCTTGATTGCTCTGAATTACGTATGGTAATTATCTTGTTATATAATTAGAAGGTCTTATATATACTTTCCTTAAACTTGTTGCTTTGATGTTGCACTTGGGCGTCTGTATTACTTTGTGGGATACAGTCCAAAGCTGTCTGGACACATTCCAAGATTACTAATGCATAGACATATTTGCAAAACAGGACTTTTAAAGTTGAGCAAACATGGGTAAAATTTTTTGCCTGGCACTCTGTTTAAAGTTTTGGAGTTTAAAACACTGATTAGTATAGTAATTCTTGCCAGATTTGTTCAATAATCAGTGATAGTAACAAACAGTTTCCCTTTCTTCAGTTAGGAAAAAAAACCCTAAAGGTTCATCTTGAAGATGTATAACCTGTGGGGGATCACATGTAGGTGGAAATTTTGGGGTCCTCTTGGCCTTAAAAAGGATGTCTTGGAAAATCTCAGCCAAATGAAACTGTTCAAGTGCACACTGGGAATTTACAGAAGAGAAACCAGATTTCTATGCATGAAAGTTACCTCTTCTGAAAAGCAAGATAATTTCTATGGGCACAAGGTGCAGCTTTTGGTCCAGGACAGCTTATTCAGCTTATTTCTACTGAAGACTGAAATAGTATTCACATCTCAGTGCAAATATGACCCCAATTACAAGGAAACAAAATCCCTCCCTTCCAGCTGATTAATCCCAGAAAGTTCCTGAAATATGAAATGAGCATTAGATGAGTTTTGTACGAGACAACACATACTAAATAAGTGTCTCTTTAAATCAACATTTTTTGGGGAAAATTCTGCATACCAAATTAAATTTCAATGACTAAACATATGGAATGTGTTCATCATTGAATGTAATACTATGAATGGTGGGTAACTGAAAAGAAGTGTTTTTTAGTAATTACTGGATTTCAAATTTTTGTAGTTTTAGAAAGGAAGACAAAATATTTGGTAAGAAAAAGACAATAGACATATCCTTGAATCATGTCCAAAATAGATGTTTCATTTTTTAGAGAAGGAAATCAGCCCTTAGTCCATGCAATTACTCATGTACTCTTAATTCTATTGTTTTGCTAATGTCAGCATTTAATAGTGTTCAGTGGAAAACTGATGGTGCCTTTGATCTGGAGTTCCTGGTTTTGAGCCATTGATCCAGAATGTAGTATTTTCCCTTTATACTGCTATTAATAGTCATTGTTATTTGGAATTATTTGCCTTGCACTGAAATTTCATTAAAAGAGTTTCTTAATAAAGTGAAGAGCTACCGAATAACCTAGAAACACCTGGACAATGGCAAGTAATTTTAATACCCCTCTTTGCATGTCACCCACAATATTAAAATAGGCTTCCTGGTATTGCTTGGCATAATTAAAGTTATACTCCACCCTTTTTCTATGAAGTTTACAAAGAACATCCTCTGAAATTCCACAAACTCTTTCAGGAAAAATAGAAAATTTGACAATAAACATTCACAATTTATTTTTAAGTAAAAATTAATCCAAGCCAGACATGAGAAATCCAGAAGCTGTTGGGTCAACCAGTTCTACATTGCCAACAAGCAAACTAGCAACACACCTATGGAAAACTATAATTTGCAGATCATCCTTCTGCCCCTGTGGTCAAAGTCATAATTTTGATTTTAGGTAGATAAGTGCTTGTGTGGTCTGAGAGCTGACCTTAGCCTACCCCAGAAAAATCCCAGGACATTAAAAGGGATAACCAGAAACCAGCTGACACCAGTGGCTTCAAATAACTTACATAAATGGAGCAGAGTGGAAGGCCAGGAGAGGGGGTGGATGCACTGGGGAGATGGCCAAAGGGAGAGATGATGACAGATTGAGTCTATTATTTTTTAGCAGCAAATAAAATCACAAGGGAGTGGAAGCATGGTGAGAGATGTGAAGATTTATAGTGAAGAAGCAGCAATCACTCTGGTCCGGGTGCCCCGTGAGGAGCAGCGGGTGCTCTGATCAGTGCAGGGAACATGGTCATGCCTGCCAATGATGCACCAGATGAAGCAGATAAGGTCAGTCACTCCCACAGAGGACAGACTTCGGAGCCTTTCTTCTTAGACACATGGGAAAGCATGGGAAAGAGTGGGGATATGGGTCACTACTAATCAAATCAGAGGATTCCTTGGAGAATTTTTGTAATGCTCCAGGCAAAGGCAGCCACCAGCTCCAGAGTACCATGCGAGGTAAATGGTAAAGAACAAAATTGTAAGTGTAAGACTAGTTCTCACTGATGACAAAGAAAGTATCTGTACATGTTAACCTCCAGCCAAGCCCTGATTTGCAGTAAGAAGAGCTGGCCTGATTTCCAAAGGTCTTTATTCAATCACTGACTGGACACCCAAGCCAGAAACCCATAGTGTTAAATCAGATTTATTAAAATGTATTGCTTTTCTCCATGAGACAACTTTAGGTATGCAGTATTTTACTGGATGGAGGGAAAAGAGTTGGATAACATACAGAAAAAAAAGCACCAAACCAAGCTCCAAATTACAAGCCCATTGATAAGGCTCTCTTTTCACTGAAGCTCTGTTAGAGGGAATAGCTATGCTCCCCTCTTGAAGCGACTCCAATCCCAAAGGATTCATCTTGCTACAAAGGTAGATGTTGGGTACAGAGTCCCCTTTGGCATTAGAGCTGGCTCTGCAGAGCTGCACTGTTACAGACCCCATCCCATCACACCTCTGCCCTAGTCCTTCCCAAGAGCCTCCCCACTGGTTCCTTCCAAGGCACCTCAGCAGTGGTAACACCTTAACAAGACTGCTACTGCTTGCTGGCACCGCATAAGAGGAGAGGGGAGCCCTGCTGTCCCTCTTGCCTCCTCTGCAGCTCCTAGGCTGCAATGCTATTACTCAGTCGAGATGCTTTGAACAGGTTTTTTCACAACATAAATATAACATTTGTACTGATTTCAACTTTCTGACAAGCCTGTTGTTAACCAGCAGCATTCCAAATACTGTACAAGGTGACTGTAGATTGGGCATGTTTAAACCTGCTCATTGGCTTCTCCAAATGTTTCACTTCTGCATTAGATGCCACCAGAGTACCTGCCTTCTGGGTTTTTAGCTATCAGTAGTTGTCTGGGAGAGAATGCCTTTCCATTTTGCCTCAGGGCAGCAGGCTTGCATGTCCTAAGATCTTGTTTCTTTTATTGACATACAGCTAAAATTGCAGCCAACAGCTATGATGATTAACTTTTGGTCTTTATTCTATGCCCATTTCTATAAAACCAGGAGGAACAGTCAGAGGAGTTTTGGTGCAAGCCTTTAATAAAAAGAGAAATCAAGCCAACCAAAAAACAGCTGTATGTCTCAGGTGAGGAGAAATTCCACCACTGTGTTTGAACAACTAAATCTGTTGTGTTCTTTCCAACTCTTATCTGTCGTCTTCCCCCCCCTTTTTTTTTTAACCCTAAAAATGGAGATGTTCACGGCAGGCATAAAAAATTAAATGTATAAGTTGCTTGAGACTGTAGGAAGTTCATGGGTGCGATGATCTCCATAATCCTGGATCCATTACAGAGGTGATTGTATCTTACAGGGAAAGACAGTCTCATCAAGAGGGTTTGCATAAATGATAGAGGGTTTGCAGGTCAAACATAAACACAGTGTGCAGGCAAATGCTTGCATTAGAGCAGAGCGAGTCCTTTGCTCTCCTCTCACCCTAACCAGGGCTTGGGCACCAAGCACCTGGCTTGGCCAGGGCTGGGCACCAAGCACCCAGATTTACAGTTGTGAGATGCATATGGGATCAGATCTGTGCCTCGGCAGGCCCAGTCTGTTCCACAGGGGACTGCAGCTTGGATGAATCCAAGTTTGGTGGGGTCAAGGTAGGAAGGCAGTGCTTCAGTCTTGTGGATCTGAGTATGATACCCACCCGGGTGGGGTTAAACAAGGTCAAGCCAGTTGCCATTATTATTGAAGTATAAACCGGATCTTTTCAGTCAAGTCTCCCTACTCCCTCCCTTGCAACACAAGCAATCTTTTTAATGGTTTCTTGTACAATCCTGATGTGCAAATCTACTGACAGGTATGACAGGACAAACACCCTCTTTCTGGTCATGACAAACCTTAATTTTTAGTTGTGTGCAGCTCCCACAGTACATAGAGGAAGGACTCATTGTGCCTGGGTTATTATGCACTCAGCACAGCAATTTTATTGGACTAGTTGGCTTATCTAGGGGACTACCTATTTTCATTCATAAAAAGATACCCCTTTGGAGTATGAATCATACTCTAAATATTGATGAAACTTTGGGGGTGTAGACACCTTGCTGACATGTAGACATCAATGTAAATGTCTGAAGTTTGGTGAACTGAATCCATCCATCACCTGTTTAGCATGGTCCTCTGACTGTGGTCCCTACCACACAGGGTACTCCTGAGAATCTACTGGGTGACTGGGGAACTTTTTTGTCATATACACTAAGAATAAAAGTTTTTTTATTGTTCCTTGTCTTGAAATTACATTATAATTTTCTTTGAGCTGTTTTGTCTCTCTCGTTTGCATACGCCCCTGCCCCCCAGCATGCTCACACACTCAAAGCACATGTACACGCAGAGAAAATGAGTGCCTGTCAGACTGAGGGCTAAGTTCATGTGCCTGGCATACAGTGCCATTGTGGAAATAGGAATGGAAAATTTCAATGAGCCACCATAGGCTCAAGTCGTTTTCTCTTGTCGAATGCAAGTCTAATCACAAATAACTTGGAACACTTTTCAACTTGTTGAGAATAGCTATGGGTGTGGTTGCAATATGTTTAATGTGTGTGCTAAGGAAACTTAGTAAGTTTTTTAAGCTGCAAGTTTGCCTGGACAGATTCATCTTAATTCACCTCAAATTTCATTAACAACATTTATTATAGTCAATAAAGTATATGAATATTCTTCAAGAAAATGCATCAGCAAATACACTAACGATGACGAATGTCTCAGTTATAAATAGTGAAGTCTAATGCCTCTGCAGTGTCTTATGTGGCTGCATCACATACATGAAAGTGTAGTACAGTGTTTGGGTGCATCTTTCTTTCTAAACTCCTTAGATAATAAATAAATAAAAGGTGGAGTAAAAGCAACTGATGTGGAGCCTGCTGCAGACTGCCTCTCTGCATGATCTGTCCCCACCCCTTCCGTTCGGGATGACTCTTGAGCGAAGCCTCTCCTCCTCACTTCCCAATCCCAAAATCTGCAGAAGAGTTGAAGAGCACCTGAAAACTGCATGGGCAGCACCAGAAGCAAAACTATCAACAAGAACTGGTTTTCTTCTTTTTCTATTTAGAGAAATCTAGCTGGTATCTCACTGAGCAGAAGAAGCAGGCTGGGCTGAAACAGGATCCTGCACTACAGGTATGTGATGGCAAACTGGTCCCTACAGACTTAGTTGACAGCAGCAAAGGATAACTATTTTTACCTGTGCTGAAAGGGAAAATCTCAAATTGCTGAGGAAGTAGATACAGCTCTTTGAAAAGGCATGAAACAATCAGTAAAACCTACTCCTTTAAAAAGAGACTATTATTTTGGTTTCAGTACAAAATTTGCATAAAGACAAGTATCAAGTGGCAGATAAGGTGAAGATAAAGGCTGTCAACTTCAGGGAACACTGAATTTCATTTTGAATCTTTGCTACAAGCTGTGGCACAGCAATAATTCTGAGGACACTAATAATTTATGTTCATCAATAGCAAGTTCATATTAAAGGACCATAATAATTTTTTTTTGCCCTTACAATAATGAATTTCCATTCTTTTCCTTTTTTGGTCCATTGAGCACTTAGCATTGGAATGAAATGCTGCTGTAGCTTGAAATGTTATCACTTGACCTGGGAAAAGGGCAGGGATGTCACATCTTGGCATCAGCAGTCCAAGGTCCTGCCAAACAACACAGCACTTTGAGATCACGTGCCCATACTCACTTTCTGAGAAGCAGAGATTGTCCTTAGCAGTATCTTTGCCTCTGTTTAACTTGATTGTTTTTAAAAAATATTTTAACCTCACTTTCCAAGTAGAGGTTTGTTTTTCCCTGTTGAAAAGTAGGAATATAACTGTGATTTTTTTCTCCCTAGCAATGCAGTAGTTCATGTCTGCCCTCCCACCCAAAGGAACCCACCTTTGTGTTGTGTAAATAACTCTCCCCAGTTTTTATGTTACTTGCATGAAAGCTGAATGAAATGAAGACACCCAAGGAAGGGCAGGACCACTGGGTAGAAGGAGAAGCTATAAGAAAGCTTTCTCTTTAGGAGTGGTAGGATGACACAAGACTAATCAATATCTGCTGTTTTTCCCCATTAGCTGCAGTCAGTTTTCCCCCCGTTCCCAGCAGGCCCTGCATCTCCTCTCTGCTGGAGCTCAGTGATGAGGAGCGGGGCATAAAGGCAAGATGCTGCCTGCTTGGAACTGTGCCATAGGGAAAGCAGGAAAAGGAAAAGTGTAATGGCTGAAATTGGTGGGAAGAGGGAATGAGGTGAGACTGGATAAGTAGGAAATATCCTGGCGTGTTGCTTTGCCACACCACATTGCGTGGGACAAAGCAGGCAGGAGCAAATAAAGTTTCTGACTGAACAGGATCCCATCAAACTTCTAAGCAGTTCAGGTGTGGCTGAATATTTACTTCTCCATTGCCTGGTGCCTGGAAGGGAGCCAGCTGGCTGGGCCTCACTCAGAATAGGCCAAAGAAATGGTTTCTGGGAAGCAACCAACGGATAGGGAGTAGGCTGGTTCACAACTGTTGCATAGCTTAATGCCTCCTAAACACCACTTCCTTGAAGGGGACACCATAGGTTGTGCCCTGAAAAAAGGACTGCAATGGAGTAAGACTGTGGCTGCCATCTCAGAAGGCAGCATTGTTAGCTATCTTTGGGAGTGCCTGTGGTTTCCCCAGGCAGCCTCTGGTACTTCAAGAAGCCCATTCATCTTAGGTTGTAAAAAGAGAGGCAAGAAGCATTTTTGTGTGTACAGACTTATCTCAAGCATTTTCAGGCATTTCAAGCATTATGGGGGACTTAAAAGAGGAGATAATCTTTCATGTGTGTCACGACTTCCACTTTTATACAATGCCAAAACAATGGGGGTTTTTGTCCTGGAGATCAGGCTACTTCATGGTTCCTAGCATGAAGCCTGACATTCAGATATTGAGAAAGGTGGGATAACAATTAAAACATGTAATCAGTTCTCAGTTACCAGCGCAGGGGATTACTGATGATGAGAGATCATCCACCTCATGGCTTTATCTGAATGAGCTGGATTAGAGCAGTAAAGCCATGTCTGCCCAGGTCCTGCATGTCTACACCACTATCAGCCAGGGGCTGTGGTTCTAAACAAGCATATTTGCTCAAACTCAGTGCTGGCCCTGCCACATCTGGTGACAGCAGCCCCAGAGTTGGGAGAGGATAGAGAACAGGGTCTCTGCAAAATGCATTGGGGAGGCCAATTAACTTGGGTATAAAGCAGTATAAATACATATAAAATTTGGATTATCTTGGGTATAAAGCAGTCTAAATGCATATAAAATTTGGATTCTTTTATTGAGCCAGAGTGAATCATGCAAACTGGGAAGTGTAGTGTAGGGCATAAGCAAGCAGAGAATCTCTGTAGCATCAACTCTGTTCTTCAGTCTGTCCATACCGAGGTTACAAATATGTCCATATTGATTAGGCAAAATTTCCCATTACTCTGTGAAATGTAGCCCTCTGCAGCTGTAGTTAATGGAGAGCTGAGGATGGCATGTGTTTTTATAGGGATTTGCAACTCTTCCATGAAGATTAGATAGTTTTATGAAGTACATGTTACAACGCAAACTAAAATAATAGGTTGATGTAGAAATGATGAAGCAGAGACAGTCATAATGTATATGCCTGTGCTCTGCACCCCCAAGGACAGTTTCAAAGTCAGTACATGACTAGGAAATGCTACCATTATCGCTGCCCCTGCAGACTTAATTGGATTGCTTGTATAGATGCATTGTAACACCACTTTTAATTACAGGATCACAATCTACTTTTGCACAGAGTCCATTCCAAGCTCCTGACACAGAGAGTCAGAACAACTTTTGACTTTAATCTGTCTAGCACATCTACTGGCTCATTGTCTCTAATTGCTACTTTTGGAGAAAAGACAAAACCAAATACTCTCACGTATTCTGAATGAGGTTTGCATACATGCTTGTTTTCTTGCAATCCCTTTCAAGGGCATAAGGGTACATGGCATTGGAATCTAGTTTACAAATCCATATTGCAGTTCTTCACTAACTGCTCCCAGTACATCTGCTCATAGAAGGGCTGTGATGCTTCTGCAGAAAGAAAAGATTAGCTACCAGGCACAAGCACTGAGAGAAGCAGCAAACACTACACTTTAATGCAGCGGTTGAGTGCAGTGGTCCTTGCAAATAATTCAGAGAAACCAGCATGGGACTCCCCATGGACACATGCATGATGGCCCCACGCCTGGGGAGAGAGTGATTTCTGTGCTTCACACCGGTGCTGACAGAGCCACATGGCAGCAAAACAGATGTGACGTGAGTGTCAAGACCTACATGTGCAGGTTGTTTGTAATTTGATGACCTTGATTTTGGTATTTCTCTTCATCCTCAGCTTAATAACACATAATAGACTAAGAGCCATTCTGCACTGTAACATTGCCTTTGCTTTTTTCTACTTTCTCCACTCATACAAGGATGTCAACATTATTCACAGAAGTTATTGAACTACTTTCTGAAGAGCATATTTGCCTTGTTTTGCCCTAAATAATTTTTGTTAACAAACTATTTATACATTCTTGCTGTCTTCCCCCCGCCCCCCTTTTCTTGTTTTTTTAGGTTTTCAAATGGCTGATCCTTTTCTATATGATACTGGAAGAAGATCTCACTATGGATGCCTTGGACATGAAGTACAAATCGAGTACCTTAAGGCATATATTTGTAGACCATCTTCTTCCACGGACAAAGCTGTGATTGTGGTTCATGATGTATTTGGATGGACATTCCCAGATATTAGATACATAGTTGATTTGATGGCAGGTCATGGATATATGTAAGCAACTTTCTTTCCCATCTTCCCCTCAAACACATTGATAGATCACCAGGCTCAAAGCTAGGCATGGCATATGATGTTTCTAAAACACATAGGGCAACCATGCCATTTCAGTCTGAGCAAATAAAAAAGGAAATAGACAAAGTATTTCCATGGAGCCATTAAAGCTACTAAAATGGACCCAGGAAAAATGGCTACATGAGCACCAAGACACAAGCAGTTTTGAAGTGCCAGTGTTTGTGCTTATGAAGCAGCATGGGGGAATCAAAAGAGAAACAGTGGTATCTATTTTAAGTTGTATAAGCTTTTCAGAACCAAACCTTATGCTTTAGCTTGTCATAGTAAAGAGGTATATATATGTTTATACAGAATCAGGAGGTTTGCTTAATCCCTTTAATTTCTATTAAGAGTGTCTAAGGAAACAATGAGCAGTTCTTTCTTTCTTTTTTTTTTCCCCCACACAAAGACATGTACTCTTATCTTTGCTGATTTCCAGAATAGGATGATTAAAACATGATTCAGACAGTAATCGTGTAGATGTGTACTCTGAACTAGAAGATACTAGGAGACATTTAGACATCCACAGATTCACTGAAAATTGACTGAATTCCATATCTCACACAGAGCCATCTGCCCAGATTTCTTCAAGGGGACAAAACCCTGGACATCTATTGATCACTGGGCTGACTTTCGTGACTGGATGAAAGATCATGATCCTACGAAAGTAGACAAGTAAGGATATATATTTGTTCTTGAACTTTAAAAAGCATCCAGGAAACAAGGGGGAATTTTTATGAAATGTTAGAAGTGGCACCTCACACCAGGGCAAGCTGGCTGCACATGCACAATTTCTTATTCTGGGTGATTCTGGGCACTGTCTTGGCTGGGATTTGAAAAGGATCACCTGCTCTGAGCATCACTCTGCTTATTGTCCCCATCTTATTTCCCTGGGCCCTTTTCTAACTGTTATACTGGCCACACAGGCTCACAGTGTTTCACAGGCTATGAAATACCCAGCACTATCACTAAGTCCTGATTCTGCCCCCAGTTCCTCAGGATAAAGAGGAAATGCTTCTACAACTGTAGATCTTATCTACCAGTTGTCACATACACATCTTGCTTTCTGCCTCAGATACAGATGAGTTTCTCCTGAGCAGCACTACACAGAAATTTGCTAGACTGAGCAACACCTAAGATAAATAGTATAGTTGATCACATGTTTCTCAGTGTGAAATAGAGGGATCATTATCTGTACAGCCTAACAGTGCTGGTAACAAGGCTTCCCTGAATAATGGGAGGCATTACTCTTTCTTCAGCATCTCTCACCACAGCTCAAAACTTCAGATGATGATAGTGAAGCAATAACACCCTATTACTCAGCTACCATCCTGTAAGCCACAAGTATTCTTCTGACCCTGTCCAGACGTTCCAGCAGCCACAGTCTATCTGCAACATCTCTCAGCAAAGTTTTGACCATATAATTGCAGAATCTGTGACCAAAATTTTTTTTAAAAGACAAAATACTAGCAACTATAAAAAATCCTGCTCCAAAGAGAAGCAGATATATGGACACTGTTTTAAAAAATTAAGATACCAGGACATGCCTTTGCTGTCTTCTGAGGATTCAATTGTAGGTAAACATTCCAGTTCAGATCCATAGGTCTTTCAAAAAATACAGTATTCAAACTATTCCATTACTTTCATAGTATCATTTCAAACAAACCAAATCTGAGAGACCATGGCCACAGGCCTAGAACACAATGTTCTCTTCATGTTATTCTCATACTGGGTTTTTTTGGTCAACCTTATCAAACCTGAATGACTATACAAATATGCCAAACATTTGGAAATAGTTATTAGTTTTTGCAGTCTGCATTTAAACTTAGTTTAAAACTCTCTAGGTAATGAAGAAGAGAAAACTATTCCTACCTAAAAAGTCAGCAATTTAAAAAAAAGTATCTCTCCTAGAATGAAAACATTTTTCATATTTATTTAGTACGCCTCATGCAAAAGTTTTTTTTTAACATTGTAGTTACTAACAGTGTAATTTCAAGTAATTGCTACTTTAGCATAACATTCTTGCATTTGGGCTTGATAGGATATTTTAATATTAACTCATGCAACAGGAATGATATAGGAAAAATCTTTATCTAAATAGGTGGACTCTGTAGAGATAGTAAAGTGAAGCTTATCTATTCCTACAGTCCATAATGCAAGATATTGTTCTACTTGCAGATATGTCTTGTCTTTAGTTGTCCTGTCCTAGACAAAGTGATTCAAATAAAAATTTACTAATTTTGAAAACAAAGAAGCAGGTGACAATTCAGGTAAGTATTTAAGTGCCTACACCTGTACTTCACTAAATTAGGACCAGAAATGTTGACTCTCATTTAATAATAGAAGCCACTGCTCTAGGCTGAAATGTGCTTTTTAAAGTAATCTCTGTTTTAAATGATCGGGGCTCCAGACACAGAAAAAATATCATGTATGAATTGTAACTTACTTCTTAAATTGTCAAGTATTGGTTCTGCAATAGATTCCTTAGTTTGCTTTTGTTTATATGTCTTAGGGAAGCTGATGTTGTCTTGAAGTATCTAAAGGATCAATGCGGTGCAAAGAAGATTGGTATCGTTGGGTTTTCCTGGGGTGGAATGGCAGTACATCACTTGATGCTGAAAAATCCTCAATTAACCGCTGGGGTGTCCCTCTATGGTAGTGTAGAACACATGAAAACTTACTTGGGTTGACATGACTATGCATAGTTTGTAATTGTACTTATTGCTTTGTAACAATTTCTATAAATACTCAACTCAAAGGTGAGTTGCAGATTTTAATTATGGTAATTTCAGTAATAGGCTATATTGGTATAAAAATCTTAAGAATACATTAAACAAGAAAAAAATTAATTCCTTGTTTTAGTACCTGGACAGCAGGGAAATATGCTTTCCAAATGCTTTTTTCCCATCCAAGTAGCAACTGTCCTTACCTAAGTAATGTACATAATGAGTAAACTTAAATAGAAATTTTGTCTTTTAATTTGCCATTTATCTTGCAGGAATGCTAGCCTCATCAATAAACTGTTTCTCAAAACTTTATAGGTATAATTAGAGACTCTGAAGAAAGATACAGTTTACTAAATCCCACATTTTTCATTTTTGGTGAGAAAGACCACACTATTTCTTTGGATCAGGTAAGTTGTTCTGGAAAGACTTCTTCTTTTCCCATAGTTCATTTATCCCACACAGAAATCTTTGTTAGGAACCATTTTCAGATTAAAAAAAAAAATGGACTGGTTGGATGGTTCTATTTCAACTTCCCCTCTATCTTGTTTAAATTATTCAAAGCTTCTTTTTTGAGGTGAGAAATACAGTAAAGAGCAGTAATCAGTCTCTGGGCTAGATAAGCAGCATGTGAAACTGGGCAGAGATATCCAACTGGTAGGAGCCAAGCATCTCAAAAACTTGTATACTTCTGCTATGGATGAGGTAGTTAATCACTATAAATCAGGTAGTTAAACCACTGAATTTGGACACTGAAGGATTAAAAAAGAAAAAAGCAGTTTCAGCTCAGTAACTGAACTTTCTGATTGTGGGTACCAATTGCTAATTGTTTTTGCTACAAGAAGACAAAACGAACTGTGTCAAAAAAGTGGGCATGAATTTCAGCTGAGACGGTAACAACTTGTAGACTCAAAGGTTTTGACTCCTGGCTGCCATCTATGTTCTGATATAACCCCTACTGTAAGCATGTGTGAGAGGTTGGATAAATATATGGGTAGCAAACTGGTGCCCTCTTCTGTGCATAAATTCTTTTTCCTCAGTGACAAGGATAGCATACCATTTCTAGCACAGCGTTTTTTTAGGGTAGGGTCTGACTGAAAAGCTGGCAGTGTGCTCTGGGACTGCAGAAGCCATTCATTATTTACTCCTAACAGCGTTAGTCAGCATGTTAATCTATACCTCATATGTGTCTCCTCCACACAGGAAAACAAATCCTTTGCTCCCTGTCCTCATTTTATGGTGAATGTATCTTTCTCTCAGAGGCACAATTTTGGCAAATGCATCTTTTCTGTCATGTGTTACACATTGAAACAACACCCTTTTCTCCTGAAGCTTTCTTTCTGTGCAGATTGAATAAAAAAAAAATCCTTCACGATAAAAAAAAAAAAATCCTCAAATACATGGTTTCCTGCACTGAAACAAAACCACTCCATATGGAAAAAACCCCCCAAAACCAACAAAACTCCATGAAATAAACTACAGTACTCTCTCTAATCTGCACAATGGGTAGAAGTAAGTTTGTGGGGCAAAATAAGTGTTCATTCTTCTATTTTCTGACTTTTCAATGGTAATAAGCACAAACTTATTAAACAAACAAATAAGCCAGCAAATGTATATGGGTACATAAACACGATTAATACTTATGTGTGTACTTATCACCAAAACATTGTGCAGGAATAATGTCTTTTTGTTATACAGTAAACTAAAAAAAAATGTTTTCTCTATGTTTTCTTAAACTCTGTTAGTAAGCCTAACAAAATGTTCTGGACTGATGGTCACTAATGTTTATAGAATATGCTCTCTCAAGATCAGAGCTTAAAGTGTAGGTTATGGCAGTGAGATTTACCAAACCATCTTTGCTGCAACTGTTGAAGCTTTTAGACTCACCCATATTTAAAAAAATTGTTTCAGTCTTACACCCAAAGAGGCATTTTCTCTATGACAAACAGCAAGTTTGGCAAACTTAAGAACCCCCCCATAATGTAATGGAAAAAATGCTTTTTTTTACAGATCTTCTTATTGGAGGACAAGCTGAAACAGTATTGTAAAGTTCCATATAAAATTAAAGTTTATCCTGGGCAAGTTCATGGGTTTGCACAACTGAAGCCAGAAGATATGAAACCTGAAGATAAACCTTATATTGAAGAAGCTAGAAGGGATATGATTGATTGGATCAAAATGTTTGTTTGACAATAGCAGAAAGGAATGCTAGGCTTCAAGATTAATGATTGATATAATTTGAGAGAAGAAAACAGTCAAGGGAAAACGATCTCTTTTTGAAAATTGTCACAAACTAAAATAGGATCATTTTAATTTATATTTTTAAATTATTTTTTACAATATTTACAGAAGATTGGAAAATAAAAGTTTGACTAAAGGATGATTAGGCATTAAAAAGTTGTTCAAAATTTTCTTTCTTTTTATTTAATTCATTATTTTACATTATGACTTTGATAGTAATGATACTGTTTATCCATTTGCCTTTTCTAGTGAGCACTTCATCATAATTTACTTCAGTAATTTCAGGCTTTATTTTGATATGATAATTAGTGGTCATAAGTGTTCACATGGAAGCACTCTGGTTTTGCATACAGACATTTTCTTTTATTATTTACAAAGTATTTGTCTCAGCTGTACTGGGCAGAGTTTCCCATGCATGAAACAAACACTTGGCTATACTAAGGAGTTAGGAAGGAATGAGGTTGTTAGGTGACATCCTCCAGGTATTCCCTTGGCAATATTAAGAAGGGTACTTCCAGTATTCCTTCATCAACATCAAGGAAAAACATAAACAGTCCCTCCAGTGGAAATAACCCAGACATGAACACTGCAGAAATACTGGGGTTGTTGTCATGGTCCAAATTGTGGTGATCAGGCACAGGGCTCACTCGATCCTGATTGTATTTTTTGCTTCACATTATGTCCTTTTATCCCACATTATATCCATATATAAGTTCTTCCATGTTATCACCCTTATATCCTCCCAACAACAATATTTTATATAAGCAAAAATAAGCATCCCCATGTACATGCTGGCTGTGTGTATTTTTTTATTTTATTGCCTTGGTAATGACTTGGCAACAAGTGTTTACTCAGAGATTCTCTAAGGAGCACATTGGCCTTTTTATTTTCTACATCTGTCAGTTTATCACCCTGCTACCTTGTTAATGTTGCCATAAGGCAACAAGTTAAGGCTAGCTAGCTCCATTAATATGAATTTCCCTTTGATATCAGGAATGCCTGGCAGTTTCACACATTGTTATCCTATCAGTGTAACTATATGGTCACGGCATGCTGGTTGTACACACACCTCTATAGATTGAGTTTGTAAAACAATACTTGCTCCATGAGCTTCTTAAAAGGGCTTACACTTTTTCATGTACCCTGAGTTAGATGTATGGAAGAAATACCAAAAAGATATCCTCAAGAGGCCAAAATAACAAAAAACTTCACTGGCAACTTTAGAAAATAAGAGAACTTTGGCAAAAGGTTTAGAGCAGCATTCTATCAACATAAGACGTTTCAGAAAGTGTTAACCTCATCCATTCAACTTAGCAAACTCCAAGCCCATCTAATTTTAATTTACTCAAAACTCCGAGAAGAGGGAATTAGGAGAAAGAGAGAAGGACAGAAAAGATATCGAAAAGAACAAGTATAGCTACCACACCTAATTCTGCAGTGTTCAGCTGATGATAGAAATTCCAAGAGGAAGTAGGGTCATGACACACTTGCCTCATGTCTCTGTTCAAGTACCCTTTGCATTGCATTGCCTTTGGTTTTCCTGGGCCCTTCTCCCCAGTGGGACTTGCTGTCACCTGCCCACTCTGGGGCTAGACTGGGGCTCCAGAGGGAAGTGTGGAGCATCTCATCTGCCAGGGATTGGCAGCCACTGAGGGGCTGGGATAGAGCCGCAGGGGTGTGGGGTGAGCAGGGCAGGGCATTGCCTCTCCTCATCCCATCACCTGACCTGCCCCTGCCCTTGGCCCTCACACGCATGCATTTGACATGTTTTGAGCCAGCAATCTCCTCCAGACTCTCAAAGTTGCATGCCCACCTGTATTAATGCATTTAAACATTTAGGAGTCCTTATTCAATATGTCTGTAGCTGTTCCTGTTTAATTACAGGAAAGGTGCCATTTCTGTGTGTAAGATCCTGATTTTTGATAATTACTCTTTCTGACATGAGCAGGAGTTCATCTATCACTCTGCTGCTTGCAAAAGAGCTGTCATTTCAGTACCCTTTTCCTTGCAGTTTCTATTACCCAGACAGTATAATCTATGTGCAATCATTTTGTGTGTATGTGTGTGTGTAAAGAAATATCAGTACTGTGCCTTACGAAATCCAGAGAACCTTCTCTCCTCATAGAATGTGACCCTGACAGTGTCAAAGCACTAACTTTTCAGCAGTTGCCTTGCCTTGCCAGAGAACTGTCTCTTAAGATTCTTTGCTGCCTTCATCACTGGTGAAGATAGGGCAATGGTGAGCCACAGTCATAAAAATGATATTGTGGGACCACTTCAGATGGAAAATATTCATATCCATGAACTCTAACTAATAGGGGAGTCTGTGCTGCTTATTTCCCAAGTCTGAGGTTCTGCTTTGCAGTCAGTGAGTTTTCAGGCAGAAGAAGAAAGAACAACTGTTTTTTTGGAGTGTGCAAATAAGGGCATTTTAAGGTATGGGAACACAGTCATTCTTTTCAGCTGTGTTGGGTATCTTGAGATCCATGACACAAGTGGTTTCTCTTAAACTCAAGGACTGACAAAATGACACAACCAAGGTCACTGCTGTCCATTAAAATGTGCACTGTAAGGTATAGTACAATACATTTATCTTCACTGTGACTTGCTGCTATTTGCCATCCAAAAAATGCTGGGATTGATACTCTTTTGTTTTTCCAGTGCTGGTAAATAAGCCCAATCTACTGGTTGTTGTACATGACGAAGAGTTAGGACTGGAGACATTATTAATTTATGCAATACTTGGATTAAGACAGTCTTCAATCATGCAGGGGATTGTTAAGAGCTGTCTTCTTTTGTATTCACACCAGTCAAGCACCTAAGCTGCTTTTTAATTCTGAGGAACAGCATAGAAATGGATGCACAAATTTTCCAGACAAACTAGGAAGGGTATGTTTTCCAAAGGCAAAGGAGGAGATGAATGTGCCTGAGATGACCGAAAAATGGGTGCATGCAGACATGGCTGGATCAGGGTCCTAGGACTGGCAGAATTAATTCACTGCTAAAAGGACACACATGTCCTGAAATGCTCCTGATGTGCCCTAGGAAGATGGTGGCTGTGAGTGTGCTGACACAAACAATTCACCAGACCAAGCCACTGGCTGCTTTCATGGTCTGCAGGAATGAAAGAAGGCGTCAGGAGCAGCTTACAGGCCAAAATAACCCTAGGGCCACACAGATGGTTAGAGGACAGGAGCACCTCTCCTGTGGGAACAGATTGAGAGAGTGGGGGTTGTTCAGCCTGGAGCTGAGCAGGAGTAGGGCAAGGCTGAGGCTGGGGGTGTCTGTGCTGGGGGAGATGGCACTATCTTCACCCTCCATGGGTGCAGTGGAGAGGGTTGTGTCGGGAGGGTGCAGGGGAAGGTGAGGAGGCAGCCAGTGTTAGGGGAACCACAGAGCTCTGAGATGTTTCAAAACTTCTCTGGAGCAACCTGCCCAGAGAAGTGAGAGAATCTCCCTCTTTGAAGAGTTTCAAAACCCTTCAGGGTGAGTAAAACATAAGTGGTGGTGTAGCAAAACTAGGTGTGGTCTCATCCTGGCCCATGACGGGAAATTGGACAGAGTGAGTTCCAGGGACACCTTCAGCCACCAACTTCCTCTGATTCCCAAAATCCCCATGCTGACCTTACCTGGTGCTTTTGGTCCAAGTCTCTGTTAGCCCATGTCCCCGGAGGGCTGTACCATGTCACTAGCTGTATCTTTGTTGCCAAACATTCTGGTCCCAGTTCCACAACGTTCCCATGTATGCCAAGGAGAGCTCCAGCCCCTTGGCACCACTCCTGGGCCTACATAACCTCAGAAAAAATTCTCCAAGTGTCATGGCTTTGTGAAGGCAGTGCCATATATTATATCATTTTTGTAGGAGACAAGGGGCAAGAATGATGAAGCTGTTGGCAGTCACGAAAACAGGAATTTGAGGGAGCTGTGAAAGCAGTGTCTGCTGTAGTTTGTCCTGAAGTGAAAAATACCGATTGCTTTGCTGGTGTTCAAACCTGTTTGAAGTGGGCTAGAAACATGCACTGTATGTGCAACAGCTTTTTCCCATCTGTTTTCCCAAATATTACAGATCTTCTTAAATATAAGCATTCAGTGGGGAGCCTCTTTAGGTGACGCTCGTCCCTATGATCCAGGTGTGGTAGGTGTGGGATAGCATGTGTGGGATGCAGCTGCACATTGTGCAAACAGCTTTTATAGGAGAGATGTGAAAGCCTGCTCATATTATTCTCCAGAGGCACCAAGCCCTGGCTCATAAGGGCTGGCACAGGGTGTCTCCAGTCATTCTGGGCATCTGGGCTCTCCTGCTGCTCACAGCACGTGGCCACATGCGCCAAGGCCTCTGGGGCTCCTGAGAAATTGTTCTTTGGGTTGGTTAGGTGACCTTGGTGTTGGTGGATGCCCTGACCTCATCTCAGCTCACCCTTCTTTGCCCTCATTCCCTATCCTCAGTGAGCAGGTAAGGAGTTTGCGGGCAGTATGGAGAAGTCTCCTCCAGGTGTTTCTTTAAAAGCTGAGTTGAAGCAGGATGCCTCACACCTACAGAAGTGGGAGGATGGTTTGCCTCGAGAGAAGGAAATGAGGCAGTTTTTGCACATAACCCCTGACTTCTCAGCCCAGACATAGCTCTAGCTTAGGCGAGATCTGGTACAGCTGGTTATCACAGCTTGTTTTCAGCACTGCATTAGTAACAGAACCGTGGTTAACAGCTTCACAGCCAGACCATCCTTGCTCCAGGAAATGTCCACAAGATGGGGCCCCTCTCCCTGACTGCCACGAAGACTTTTCGGGAGTTTGGCTCTAATTACAGTAATCAACACTCTGAATGGTCCCTGTCAAATCCTGCAGTAAAAGTACACCAGTGTCAGAGGAAACCTGGCTTCCTAGTTAGTAAGTGGGAAACTGTAGCAAGCGAAGCTGTTTGATGTTGTCTGTGTGTGCAACAAGGCACCAACCTGCTGGTTGATAAAAGACGGAATGTCACCTCCTCCTTCCTTAGCAATCTGTAGTTATTCAGAGAAAACACTGGTTGTCATACAGCATTGTCACACCCTGCATTTTATTTTGCACTAGTGAATATTTATCAATTTATCTCCTGTACGAAGCAAAATTAGATTGCTGTGAGATATTTTTAGAGCTTGATAAGCCAAGGAGTTGGAAGAAGCATGATTTGAATTTTAACCCAAGGGTATTCTGTTCATGCTTGCTCATCATGAGTAAGACCTTTTTTCCCATATAAGCAAGTATAAATAGAGTTATAATAAGCTGCTTAAAGGAATTTTAATTGAGGCAAACAGCATTAGCTCCAAAATGTTGAGTTAATCTCCTTGCAATTCCCTGTTAAACTTGATTGGCCAAATAGCACAAAATCACTTTAAAATGACTTGGCAAACTACAATGCAATTGAGAGGAGCAGCCCAAATATTTATCACTGAAAAAGGAGTATACAGAGAATAGCAACTAGTAAATCTGAATTTCTGCTATCCAAACATCACCAGTGCTCACTAGAGGTAGGAGGAGCCTCTACTATAGAATGGAGTATTGTGGAGACCATTTTTGCCAGTTTTGTGCCTGGCACTCCTTTAACTTGAGGATCAGAGCTCTCTGCATGAGAAAATGGGGAATTGCCACCTTGATGGCACAGATAGGATGGCATGGCAGGATAGAAGATTCTGGACAAGGGCTGACAACCAGTGGGAAGAATAAATAGATGGATGAAGGAGAAGGCACAGAAGCATTTCAGACTAGAGCTGTTTGAGTCTTGTTACCTATTTCTGCATTGATGCTATAGCTCCAGGCTCACCACTGTGGGTGGGAGAACAGCACAGATGATGTTGTGCTGTGGCTGCAATATTAGGAGTTCACAGATCAGACTCTGCCCAAACTAGGTCTTACCCAAATTGTTTTACTATTTGGTTTTATTTTCTAGAGAGGGTTTATGTGATAAACTAAGTCTTGAAACTGTTTTTAATACCATTAACAGCATTACACTTGTAGCAGAGAAATTAAAAATGGATTATTGAAAGTGTATTGAAGGTCTTATTTGACATCTATTTGAATTAGTTAGAAAATCTAGAAGGGGGAAAATGACTAAGATATATCCCTAACAAAAAACAGTTAAGCATTGAAGAGTGCATTTGATTTTTATTGCCAGTATGCTGCATTTCACTTTAGTAAGGAGACCAGCCAGACCAAGGAATATTGTTCCAGTACATGCATTTACATGGGAACAGAGACTACCTCATGCTAAGAAGCAAACAGTTCCATTTTGATTAGTTAAGAGTGACAACAGAGCAAGGTTAAACAGCTTCTCAGACTAGGGTAGAATAAATGCTCTCTCTATGACTATTTACTGCCTGTGAAGGGGAAGAGTAGGGAGCACCAAATGTTAGATTGGTTTGTACAAGGATGCGTCATATGCACAGCACTGGTGTGTATCTCTGTTCTTCTGACCACTCTCAGTTCAGATTGCATAGTGCAGAGAAAACCTCTGCTGATTTGCCTTCTTCAAGCTGATTTATTAGAACTTTTAGAGATGCCAGTTAGTGACAGGTTCCCTGGGAAAGGATTATATATCTTATGGCCTGGGATATAAGAGACCAGCAAAGTGCTGGTAGGCAGCAGCAGCTGTTGATTCCCTAAAGAGGAAGGGAAAGGGGACATGCAGAATGAAAACTTGAAGGGAACAGTAGTCAGAAAAACAGCATGCTGACAGTGGGGTCCCATAGGAGTAACAGCAAGAGGTTATCAAGTGCCAGCCCGTGAGGAGGAACTGTAAGACCACATGAGAGGAGTTGTTATGAAGCACAGTGTGTGGGGACATCACATGAAAATGTAGCTATCACATGCTGGATTGCTCCAGGAACAAAGCTAGGAATGGTGGACTGACATAAACCCTTCCTCTGGCCTTAACACACTCATGGGTTATGCTGACTGACCAGAAATTCATGAATATTTATGGAATAGACATGTCAACAGCCTATTTACAATAAACACCTGGAATTTCCCTTCCAATCTTGCAGTACCAAGTAGGTATTACTAGGTGTCTGGAGGGGAGGACTGGGGAGGATTACTGGGGAGGACTGCATGAGGATTGACTCATAAGCATGGTTGTTATTGCAGATAACAACTGATTTTCATTTTTGCTTTCTTGCAGATTCCTAGATGGCTGATGAATGAGGCCCTGCCCGTGTGACACTGGAGGCAGATTTGACTATGAGTGTTGTGGGGCAGGAAGTACAAGTTGAGCACATCAAGGTGGATGTTGGCAAACTACCTGCCAGCACAGGCAAAGCTGTGATTGTGATTCATGATATGTTTGGATGGCAACTCCCAAACACCAGATACATGGCTGATATGCTAACAACTAATAGATGCGTGTAAGAAATGTTTTATTTTCCAAGAAGTCCCACTCTTTATGATTTCTAGACTTATGTTAGGACTGTTGTACATGAAAGGAAACTGTCACCAGAGCAGTTTGAGTGGCATATTTCCATTGCACAAAACCAAAAAGGAAAATTACTGTGGAATGTGGTGGAGTACAGCATGCTTCCTTCATTCTTTGCTGTTTACAGAAGTGACTGCACATGTAAAATGCATAGAATATTGAAAATATGCTGCAGTAAAAAAGTGATTCTGATTATTTTCCCAGCAATGTGAGATGGCTTTTAAAAATAGTGTGTTCTGAAACACAAGTGTTTATTCTGTTTTTGCAAGTCTTTTTAAAATAAGCAGTCATTCAAGCTGAGATATATGATGGGATTTTAAAAACTTGCCATCAGAAAGTAGCAGAAATATGAATGAATGTCATATATTTTGAATATGATATTGAATATGTGCATATGAATGACTCAAATGCACATATGGGTATTAAATACAATCTCCTTTCCCCTTCAAACCTTTCACATTCATTTTTTACTTCCTGCAACAGTTAAATTCCAAAATGCAGCAAAATCCTGCAATAACTGGATATGGTGCAATTTACTCCTTTTGCTTTATACATTACAGACATTCATATAGAGTTCAAATGGGGCTGCAGCTCCAAAAAGCCAATCTGCAGGCAATTCTGTAGAAGTCTAGTTTGGAGAGATGGTGCCTTTAATGCCCTGAGCCTATGGAGCACAAGGGAAGCCAGATGTCAGCAGACAGTTGCTGCGTGGCTGAGATCTGTCTGTGGCACTGTAAGGAGCTCTGTGCCTCCTGGAGAAAGAAATGCTCCCTTTGTGAGCATTAGGGTTTTCTGGTACACTGGAACAAGGAATGGGTCTAGAGTCTGCTCCTTGCTACTGTCTTTGCTGAGGACTTGACACCCCCATTCTGCTCCGTGTTTGGAAGTATGCTTGTCTTGTGACCAAATGCAAACGTTCTCAGCATGAGACTGGATGCACACCCTTCATGCTGTGCAGGATACTGGCAAATCATTGGTATGACAATGTTTTGTTATCTGCTGCCTTGTGACAGCAAGAGTCTGCTCTGTCTAAAGTATCCAGTGTCTGATGAATTGGTTTTTTTCCATACCACCTTGCAAATTCTCCCTACAATTCATGTTGTGTCATACTTGTTTTCGGGATACCTTCTTTCCCTCCTGTTAATAATGCAATGTTAATAATGCAATGGTCAAGGCAAGAAGGCTTCAGGATGAGAACTGTGGGTTTTCAGGCAGCAGAGTCTGAATGAAGGGAAGTTGTATGTGTCTTCCCTGATTGCTTCAAGATGCTGCTGAACTGGTGCACTGATGTGTACTGAGAAGAAAAGAGATGGATTTTTTCCTAGTGCAGTATGGGATGAGGAGGTATGGGAACTCTATTTCAGAGACCATATTAAGCCTGATGGCTAGTGTTAGATCTACATTAGATCACCTTGAGTGGGAAAAACCTGTTTTTCTGCATGGGTTTGGGAAGGTTCACTTTCAAAGCACTGTGTTTGTTTCTGACAGATTCTTATCCAAAAGCTGCACGGTTTTGCCAATACGTTTCCAAATACAGTTATGCTCTGGATGGCATTGCTGGGGTTTTGTTTTCATAGAAATGATCAAAGAAAGTGAAGAAAAAGAAATGCTTGCAACATACTTCAGTCTGATTTAGGCCAAACTGATCCAGTCATTTCACCATGTTCAATGACATCCATGAGGTGTGTCTGAGGAGGGTGAGAGCCAAAGACATTTTAATGAGTGAAAGACGATTGATGTTTCCCAGGGATCCCACTGCTTCCAACTGAGATGGTTTTGGGAGAACACACAGCAGCACCTGGTGGTGACCTAGTGATGGCAGCTTCCAGAGTCCCTGCTTGTTTCCCTTCTGCATGAGGAAACTCTGCTATCCACTAGTGAGTGAGTGCACTCAGAGCTGCTGCTGGTCGTGTGACACATTTCAGCCGAGGTCATCTGAGCCAGGCTGTGGGCACCCCGTGATGCAGGAACTCTTGAGCACTGAGTGGACTCTTACTGCACTTCCCTTTTTCCAGTCACCAAATGAGTACAACACTCCTCCCTTTCTTCCCATGCAGTTTCCCTTCATTTGTTCTTTGCTGACTTCAGTCCATCAGGCGTCTGTTGTTTTCGTATTTTCTAGCTCATAAGTAAGCCTCATCATGTGCTCTGTAGTAAACAACTATTTTACGTAAGTGTCTTGGTTTACATGGCACCCATCAATGATGGGTTCATGTTAAATGCTATACATTTTATGCAAAATGTAAAATTTTTGTAATCAGGACATAGTTTTATTATCTTTTACAATGCAATGAAAGGCCAAGAGAAATCTCAGTGTGTGATTAATTAGTTCAATTTTGGTTGGTTTTTTTTTTTTTTTAATGTGTCTGTGTGTGCAGAGCCAGCTGCCCAGACGTTTTTTCAGGAAGAGAAGTTTAGAAGTCTTCTGATGGTCTGAGTTTGAGAATTGGCTGAAAAATTGAGATGGCTGAAAAATAAGTAAGGGATATCACATTGCCTGCTGCTATCAGATAGTGCCTTTTTCCACTTTTTTTTTGTTTGGTTTGAGGTTTCCTTGGTTTTGTTTTGTTTGAGATTGGATGCAGTTACTCTACTAGCAAAGGGGCCCTTTTTAATGACTCCCTAGAAGTGGATGGAATCAATGACATTTTATCTTGCCTTGAAGAGAGTTCAGGGACAGCTCTCTTAGTGACTTCATGAAGAATTTTTGTCATCCACTGCCGGTAACATGGGCTGCAAGTTTCTTCCTCTGCCTCAGAAAGCTCACTTTAAAAGTACTTAGTGAGTCAAACTGTGAGAAAGCACAATTCTGATCTGGTGTCTCACAGAGTGTAACAGACTGATCCTTTAAGGTGATGTAGGGAAAGAAGAAAGAGTGTTTGGTTGTGCCAGAGAACTTTCCCAGCACGGTGTAATTCCCCCCAGGGTGCTGATGGCTGCATCTTCAGGGCACAGTGAGGGCCAGTGGCTCCCTGTGGAACATGGAGCTGGGAGCCAGGAGGAGTATCACATCTTGTCCTCCTGTGTGCAACACTGCCCGCACATTTATCAGCAAAGACTTGGCACTAGCAGGCTCTGCCGCCTTAATAACAGAGAGAGAAGCTGCTGGCAAGACAACACTGAGAAGGGGTCACATTAATTAGAGGCCAAACTAATTAACTTTCCTGGGAGAGCAAATATTTTGGATTACTGGGAGTAGATGCACCGAGCGTTGCTGAGCTTGGGTATTTGGTGAGAAGGTTATGGGAGACATAACTGAATCATTTCCAGAGTGCTCTTGTCTCAGAGGGGTCAGTTGTCCTGGAAACTTTTTAGTTTGGAATCTGTCCCCTCTCTGCTGCAATGGGAAGGCAGGGCTGGGCGCTGCCTGGCATTTCTTATGGGCAATTCACACGTTTCAAGTGTCAGCTCCAGTCAAGAAAGAATTTTTTGGCACTTAATTTGCTTGTTGTGTGTGTTTGTGTGTTGGCAGATAATGTTGTGTTTGCGAGGCTGGTGTACTGGGGAATTTCCCTGGTGTGCCCAAAGGGATGAGGAGCTGGGGCTGGGAATAGCCTGGAGGTGATATAAACTGCCTGAACTGACACCTCACTCCCACCCATACTTTCTCTTTACTGTCTCTGCATGGTGACACATGCTTCAGGGGTAAACAGGTATCTTCAGAACACAGCATCTCGGCAAGATGTATTTCAGGCTACCTTATAAATTCTGAAAACATCTACTCTGTTTGTTACATGGACTTCCCTCCAACAAATATTCCAGATCAGAACTAATTATTATTGTCAGCATTTTCACTGGCTAATAAATAGTATTTTCTACAGAGGTTTTTATTACTTTTCTATCAACATTCACAAAGCAAAAATTCATCCAGCTTCTCAAAGAATGTTAAGGTTTTTTAACTCTTAGGTAGGTAGGTGTGTAATCAATAATGTATTTTCCATCTCTTTAGGTTTTCTTTGATATATATTAGTTATGACACTTTTTTACTGAATCCTATTGAGCTTTTTTTCCCTCTTTCTGATGATTTTAGATTAGCAACCTCTAACATTTACTTGAAATAATTAAAGTACATGAAAGGAAATATAGTAGCAGCATGACACAGTGACAGTTATGTGCATCTCTATATTTTCATATTTTCAAATACTGGTTTCACTGTGGTTGCTTGATTTGCATTTTCTTATATGTTCCGTATATGTTTCTTATATCAGAGAAGCTGATGCTGTCCTGAAACACCTAAGGGAGCAGTGTGGTGCAAAGAAATTAGGGGTCATTGGTTTCTGAGGGGGAGGTGTTGGTGTACATCACCTGATGATCACGCACTCAGAATTAAAGGCTGGTGTATCTCTCCATGGTAGGTAAATCCAAGAATGTCCTACAAGCAGGTACACATGCTTAAGGGTATTGTGTAACTTAAACACTTGATGTAGCATTATTTTTTCAAATGAGGCTATCACCTGATGAAGAGAGATATTTTTGGCAGAGCTGGAAGGATACCATGGAAAGAAGACGGTGGTGGGGATATTAATTCCTAGTTTCAGAACAGGTCATAGCAGCCATGTCCTTATTTTGGATCTGGACAGACATACATATTGTCCTTGGGTCACATTCCCAATTTAGCTTCCTTTTTCCTGTTTACTACAGCTCCACATACTGCGGAGCCAGAACTTCACCCGGGAGCAGAGAGTGTTATTTTTGTTGTAGCTGCTATATAAAGATAGATTGCAGTTATTTAAACACCAACTTTCCTTTTGTGCTCTGCTCAAGAAGCTGGGATAGCTGAGCTGCTGTTTCCTGATGTTCTCTGAATGTACATTTTGGATTGCTTACTAAAGCATTGCTTTCCCCAGACAGTTTGAAAGGGCTCAAGTTTGTGTGCACAGAAGCTATCTTCGAGGTCTTAATTCAGATATTCAGTCTATATCTTAAGAAACTGGCTTAAATACAGTTTTAATCTAGAAAGGTATTGTTTGAGGAGCCATGGTTCCAGCAGCTTCAAAGTAAAGCTAGTATGTATGGCTACATATTGTGAGAGATCACTCTATTTGAGTCTGGATTTCCCCTAAAATGTCAATTGAAGATTTTGTTTTCATGTTTTCTAGGACTAATCAAAGATTCTGATGATATAGCCAATCTCATGAACCCTACTTTTTCATTTTTGCTGAAAAAGATGACTTTATTCCCATTCATCAAGTGTGCTAATAACCTTCATCATCTTTGATTTCTGCATGTTTTAATTTCTATCCTGAATTGTGGAGGTCAAAACTCAGCCTCCTAATAGTGCTTGAAGATCAAACAAACAAGCAGAAAAATGGAGCTAGACATAGAAGGGCTAATGTAACCTAGGCTAAGAATGAAATGTAGATTTATTTTTTTTAAGTCTCTTGTAAAGGTATGGTTTGTAACCCAAGTAAAAAATTTTATCAAAATTCCACTGCTGTTTTGGAGTAATCTGCTCAGGGACCTACCTTTTGCTGTATGACATTCTTTTCTATTGGTCCTAGGAACCCATAAACCATGTAGGATGTGACAAATCCCATCCATCCATCCATCCATCCATCCATCCATCCATCCATCCATCCATCCATCTCTGTTAGAGACTTTTTGTTCAGTTGTAGTCTATGTAGCACTGTCATATATTTCATATATAGGAAATATTTTTGTTATGTCCATGTCTTTGCAGATTGTGAAATCTGTTTTTAACAATTTTTTTAGAATCTGACTGCAAAAGTGGGTATCAAGTTTTAATATGCTTTGAAATATTCTCCTGTTCCTTGAGATTCATACTAATGTTTGAGTTAGTTAGACTAATGGTAAATTAATTAGTGTACTATGGCCCTTGTTCATCTATGTTCCACATAAATCACAAGCCCAAAATTTAGGGACATGAATACATTGTTTGGTGAAACTCATTTAGAGAGACAAAGCTTTTTTTGACTTGTAGTCTTGTGGCAGATGTGTATTTAGCAGGTGATGCAAAGGAGCACATCTTGTTTCAAAATTTGTGGCTAAGGTTATTCCAAAGGGGTGCTACTTTTTAGGATTACCTGTGGCTCTGTGAAACTTTACAGATGATCTGGTCAGTTTAGGAATGGAAAAGTAGACAGGACATTTTAATTTAAGACTTACAACCATGGCTGCTGCCTAAAGAAGAAATCTTACATTTCAAAGAGAATCCATGTTTTTGGATGATGTATCTTGTTACCTAGTGTTTCCATCAACGATATGACAAAATTCTCCATGTTCCATCTGCTCAAGACTGCATCCACCTCATCACCCAGCCTCCATCTGTGGCCAGCAATGGCTCCATAGGGAATATCCCCCCCTTGATACACATCCTGATGACCTGTTCTTCAAGGGGATTTCTGAGCTAGGTGTTGCTGCTGCTGCTTTGTATTAATTGGCCACTGGTGGACCAAGAGTCTTTGCCAGACCTTTTCGGAATCTGCTCCAAATGCTGATCTCTAGCACGTCTTGTGACAGTGACTTCCAGGGTTTAATTATGCCTCATAATTAAAGAGGGAGAAGGCCTCATGATCATTAGTTTGAAACCAGCTGCCTCATATCTTCATTGGGTGCTGGTACTTCTAAAGTTGTAAGAAAACCAAACTAGTGTATGTCCCTTTTCACCTTTTCAGTGCTACTGATAAAGACTGCATGTAATTTAAGTGGGAAGAAAAGGTAATTTAGGGAAGTCTTAATTTGACTAATGACAGTCTCTCAAATTAAATATACTGTCAGAGAAGTATTTATTGTCATGTGTCTCATATAAAGACAGTCAGCAGTACTAATGACCAGCATCTCTCTTAATGATATTTTAAGATCATTTGCTTTTCCTCACATGTTTTTCTCCTTTACATGCTGCTAATGGCCTCTGACCTTTCCTGTGGGGAGATCTTCAGAAAATTCTGACCTGAAACTGCTGATTAACTGTTGCTTTCCATATGACACCCTCTATATGTAATATATTAATGCAGCTGATACCTGGGTGATACAGCTGTCGTAACACATATTTTCCAGGAGAAGAATGCAGAAGTCTGGAAGTATATTGTGCCTTAATTACCCCAGTGTCAAACCTGGATAACTCCACATTAATGGTGTTCCATTAGCATTAGAAGGTTAGCTAATGTGGAAGAGGACGATCAGGACATCTATTTAGAGAACAGCAGTCATTCATAAATTCTGGAACGTCATGTGAACTGGAACACTGACACTCTGACTAAGCAAAAACATAAAAATAAACTGAGATGCAGCATTTTCTTGGAGTGAAAGAGTAGATCGCTACATAACCATATTATCATAATTATTTTACATATATATATGTATATATATATGTGTATATATATGTAATTTATATATTACTATAGTCACTATGGGTACAGCCAAATCTTCATGATAAAACTGTAAGTCCCTGAGTAAGAGCTGGAAATGTGAGCATTTGAATGTGCAGCCAGCTGCACGTGTGGAGATCATGGATGCCTTGAATTAAGTTTTGACTTCTAAGTGAAAAACCAGCATGGATTGCCTATCAAAGAACATGAAACAACGGGAAATAAAATTAAAAGCAGTTTAGTTTCCTAAGTTTAATGTTAATATTAAGGCAAAGTGGAATAGTCTTACATATAAAGAATTATTTCCAGGACTACATAACTAAGAAAGTGGAAATATGGTTAAACAGCTCTAGTGGAGAGCAGGCTCTGCAAGCACTGCTGTCATTTTCATTTTCTAGCAATGATGGAAACCCAAAATTTTTCTCTAAAGTTGGTATGGAGTACCTAAGGACCTTGTATGCTATGAGTTATAGTGCATGATGGAGAAGAGACAAAAACCTAAACCAAAAGGGTTGGGTTTTGAGCCTTATGACTTCACTCTGGAATTCTTGGGTAGGCATTTTTTTCATTTGTTTGACTTTATTTTAGGGATTGCAAACAAATAGCACTATCATAGGTACTTAGAATATGATAAACACCTTATATATGAGGAACAAATTGTAAGACAGAAGTGTGGTATACTAATATTCATTTATTCTTTATATATTTTATATATTTTATATTCTGTATATTCATTATACACTTTCTAGATGTGCCTCTGAGGAAACAGAATTTTTGATTGCTAATATATTTAGCTAAAGGTCTTTAAGAAATAATCCTAATAATCCCATAAAAAGAAAATCAGGAGAATGGGAAGGATGCAAGGCTCACCTAGAGAACTTAACTGAAAAAGGAAAAAAATGTATAAAATATCCTGTGATAGGATAAAAATGTCTGTATTTTAAACCCTTATTGTTTAGCATGTATGTACAGCATTCTAGAAAGTTGTTACTTTCTTACATTCTGCTTATTTTCATTCTGAAAGAGAATATATTTTCCTGTGTTATATAAGCTTTGCCTCGTATAGAGCTCTGAAATGACGTCTCCACTACCTCACCCCACTGATGACTTTACTTTAAAGATGTCTTTTACCTATGGACGATTATTCTAAGGAGATGTTTATGCTAATATAGTGTTTAAAAGAGGTACTACCCCGACCCTTAAAAACAAAGACCCTTAAAAAAACAAGGAGGTTTTTTTCAGGTGGATTGTTCAGCTAAGTCAGCATGTTTCTGAAACTGAAAGAAAAAGCCCTCCAGGGCTGAATACCATTTCTTGTAGTCCAAAAGAAGGCTTGGCACTCAGCTCCGGCATCTCCTCATGGCAGCACAGCCCGCCTACGCCCGCAGTGAAATGAACTGCTTTAAAAGAGTGGCCTTCGTCACTCCGCAGGCACAAAGATAAAGGCAGCAGCTTATGTAACTCTCTTTTAGAGAAACCTGATCCTTGAGCTCACCCCTTTCGTTTTGGGACTTCGCGCTTTGTTTGGGATCCAATTCAGCCGTAACCATCCCCTCTGAGCTCCTGCATCCTGCATCCGCTGTCTCGCACGCCTGCTGTGCTGCAGGTATGTGTAGGTTTGGTGGTTTTCTGGGTTTTTTAAACTCACGGCTTTTTCCCCCGAGAAATGTAGAACAAGTGCTTGCGAGGTATGACTCAGCATGTTTGGGAGACTTTCATTTTATTTGCAGGCAGAGTGGGAGCTCATGTAAATGCAATTGGGGATTATTTTCTTACCTTTTTTTTTTTTTTCCTTTTTGAGATGATGGTTCAGAAACCTTTTATTTTCTCTCCAGAGGTGGGGAAGACCTCTGAGGAGGAAGACTCAGGGGAGTGTGTTAAAAGTGATGGTGCCACGCAGCAATATCTTTATATTTTTCTGGCTGTAGATTCAAGTACCTGAAAATCAGTTATTGTTAGCTCTTCCAGTGAATTCTCAAGTGCTTGCAGGTGGAAATGTTGGTACACCAAGGCTGTGGGTTTGCAGATCCTGTCGAAAGAATAGCTCTGATGAATGTAAGAGAAGGGGAATTAATTCTTAAGTGATGTTTCCATAGCATCTTAGAAGTGGAAAAAGATGCTGTTTGTATGTTCTGCAAGAGATGCAGAAACACTGAAGTGTCTGACCTATGCTACAAAACTTGCAAGTCCACATGGCTTACAAACCATACCAGCCAAGTCCACATGGCTTACAAACCATACCAGCCAATGCTATTCCTCACAGTCTTGTTCCTGGAGCTCTTTTCCTCAGTGAATATATCTATATCTTTAAATATTTCATGTTTTATGTGTTGCTTTACATTTTATCAGATAATGTGAAATGTTTGCAATTAAAGCCTTTAAGGACATACTGGTAAGGGCATGGCATTTGTGTTTCTGGAGTTCTGAAATATCTGTTGCTTTAATATTCAGTTCCTGGTTTTATTATATTTTCTGACTTAGTCGAATCAAAAGGAAATAGTTTTTGAATGAAGTACTAGTTATCAACTCTTTCCTACTGTATATTTGCACTATATTTTGCCTTGCATGGTCCTTTATTAATTATTTCTTTTCTGGTACACTTATTTTAAATTCCAAGTCCTATATGTGAGACCACAAGATGTAGGGAAAAAAGGACATCCATGAGTGGGTGTGGCTTATTTAAAAAAGAAAAGTAGAGGATTAGTATAGATGTGTGCCCAGAGATAATACAGCTTTCAAATACAACACTCCTTGTCTTGAATTTATCTGTGAAAATGAAATCTCCTGGTATCTGCAATCTAGCCCTGGTAATATTTCTTGGGATATTCTGAATTTTAAAATTTTCAAATCCAGAACGTCTTGGTCCTTTGAAATTTGTGCAATTTTTCTGGCTGTAAGGTTGTTTGTTGGTTTCCTAAAGCTGTCTCTTAAGTGCCACAGCTACTTAAGTCCTATTTGTCCAGAGAATGTTCAGTATTCTCCTTTTTCTTATTTCTCTCTCTGAGTGTATTCAACATAGTCAAGTTTGAATATCCTTGTTTCTGTACTAGCAAAGTTTCTATGGTAGTACACATGATATGTCAGTAGAGAGCTTAGGTAAAGCTTTATCTAAATTCTTTCCACATTCTTGAATCATTTGTAGATGCCCTGTGAATATTCAGAGGAGTTATTCAGGTCAATTCACTCAGTGGGTTAACCCAAGGTTTATGGCAGAAAATCATTAACTTGGCTCCAAGGAGCTACATACTGGTTGGTACTTTTTGACCTTTGTGAATTACTTGTTTATTTTCACTTAAGCAATAATATTGAAAAAAATTAACTGTACTCTACTGTTACCTTCTTGATAAAAGATTTGGATCAACTTTTAGATTTTGTTTTTTTATGTTCAGTTTTCTTTTTTCCTATCTTGAAGTTTTAATGCATTCTTTATTTAATGCATTTTTACTCTTATACATTTAATGCATATTTATTTTATTCTCTGGCTTTTGCTGGTATATTTTTCTTGGCACCTTTCTTAAGTATCCTTCTTCAAAAGTCTGCAACATCTGAGGCTAAAGCTGTTTAGAAAAAAGGATTTATTGACACTGAAAAAGTCAGTTATGTAATATTTTAAGGCCCTGGATGAAAATATGATGTTTAATCTATGTGTAATTATATCTTCCTACACAGTAGCTGTTGGCTTTTTTTCTTTCAAAATGCTAAGTCTTGTATTAAGCCTTTCCTGTCTACTGAAGAAGGCTATGCATTCCTGACAGGAAATACACATGATGAAGAGTGGAAGGACTGGCTTCATCGCTATGTAAATAATTTGTGATGGTTGCCTTGCTGCTTGCTCATAACTTTATTTTTATTGTACTACTTACTGTAGGCCATGGAAGTCCTAGCATGCACCAGGTCCCTGCTGAAGAGTTCATAACATAAGTAACTCTAACAAGAGTCTTATTTATAAAAAACAACCCAATGGGCTTATTGACTAATGCTTCATTTTAGATCAAACACTAATGAGCATGTTCACCCTATTACTGCAATGATTAAAAGTTCAACAGTCTGTGATCCTGCTGTCTTCTGAAATTTTTCGGTATGGCAAGCTTTGGTATTCACTAGTGAATATTTTTTGTTCTTTAGTATCACACATGGCCAATGAGTCGAGGCCCTGCCCCTGTGATATCGGAGACAGGTTTGACTATGGAGGCCGTGGGCAGGAGGTGCAAGTTGAGCACATCAAGGCTTATGTTTGCAAACCATCTGCCAGCACTGACAAAGCCGTGATTGTGATTCACGACATCTTTGGATGGCAGCTCCCAAACACCAGATACATAGCTGATATGCTAACAGCTAATGGATACATGTAAGAAATACTACTGTTTTCAAAGTGTCTTTTTAATAAGAACGTTTGTTGAACCAACTATATCCTTTTTTCATATAAACCATATAAACATAAATAATGCCACAGTCTTTCTTTACCCCTTTCTCCAAAGAGTTTCCTGTTAAAACAATGAAAAGAGTCTAAAATAGTTGAGTAGTCTTACTATAACAAGTTAATAGGTAAGCACAGATAGGAGAAACAGAAAATTTTCTTATTCTGCATCTATCATCCTCTGTGAGCCTGAAGCAGCCTGCTTCCTCCCTCCCACTGTGCAACTTGGCTGTTATGGTAAAAATGCTAAAGAAGCTGAAGATATTTTTATGAAGGGAAAGTGTAGCTTGTGCCAAATAGAGAAACAAATTCTAAAATATATGAAAAACATATTAAGTATCCTCTTTCCTGTATTACTGGGTTAGCATTCCTTCTAGCCTAAATGTACATATAGTGTAAACTGTAGTTTGTTTTGTTTGGTTTTGGGTTTTGGGTTTCTTTTTTATGTTTGGTGGGAAACCACCAAGGTTTTTCAGTTACACTTAACTATTTATCAAATTAATTAATGAATTTTAACGGCAAAATGTAACTGGAAATTATCCTAAGTCTTCATATTAGATGTATACAATTATTGAGGGTTGCTGGTATAATGCTTTGATGTAGGTTAAGTACTACGTATTCAGCGAAATTAATTTGTTGTGTTGTACACATGGTCTTCCCCTTAATCCTTTCCCAGTATTATATCATGAGCATAAAATATTTTCACTTTTCTTGCAGAGCCATCTGCCCAGATTGTTTTGTGGGACAAGAAGCTTGGAAACCTTCTAATGACTGGGCAACTTTTGAGGACTGGGCGAAAACACGAGATGCCGGCAAAATAGACAAGTACAACTCTTGTTCCTTGTCCAGTGAGGGGACATCCTCTTTTCATTAGAACGTTTGCCTCAGGAAAAATGTAACATTAGATCCTAAATTATTAGAGGGTCAAATATAGCTGGATGTCCACAAATAGAAATTTCATGCAGCTTTTGGGACAAGCCCATGGTTATGTGAGTGGTGCTTTATGGATAAAAGTAGATGATTGAACAAGAATTAAAGTGCCCACTGTTTACCTGTGCAGAGAGTAGAAGTGAAATGGACAACTCAAAAGAAGAGAACCAGCAAAGGCTGTAAAATACAGCTCTCTCTGTCACTTCAGTTTGATTCAGTTCCCTCAGGGAGGCACAACTTCCATGGATTTTAGATAGAGTGCAAATGCAGTCAGCAAACACTATGTAGCTAGGGAACATTTCTTCTGCTCTCCATCAGCTCACAGCTAGTCCAAAGCATGGGGCTTTCCCACTCTGCTGTATTTTCCCCATTTTTATCTGACACACAGCTTGATTGCATAAAGTTACTGCTGATTTAGAAAAACCAATTTTAAATTTGCTTGCAAAATTTTATGCAATATCTGTCTTCCTCATGAGAGATAATTTACCTGTATGCCACATTTGTGATAACAGAATGCTCTTGATTGGCTGTGTGTCTCAAACTTTTATTTGTGTTAACCTATTTGACAACTACTGCTATTTGTGAAATTAATTGGGGTGCTGTTCATAAAATCACCTCATGTCCGAGTAACAGTGATCTAGGAAGACTGATTTTCTCCTTTGTCTACTCCACTGGAACTTCTCTTGTATTTTAGAAATGAATTATAGTAAAGCAGTGTTGTGGGTTGACCCCAGCCAGCAGCCAAGCACCTGTACCATCAATCCCTTACTTCCCCAAGAGGAACAGGGGAGAGAATAAGAGAAACAAAGTAAGAACACTCATGGGTTGAGATAAAAACAATTTGATAAGTAAGGGAAAGAGAAAAACCAGGTGTGATGCAAAGACAGTCACTCCATCCCAGAAGCAGACTGATGCTGAGCCAGTCTCTGAGCAGCAGCCACCATGGAGGGCAGGGGAGCAAGGCTAGAGCCTTAATTCACTGTCATTTGCATGTCTCAGAGAAATCGATGTCGTCCTCAAGTATCTAAGGGAACAATGTGGTGCAAAGAAGATCGGTGTCATTGGGTTTTGCTGGGGTGGAGCAGCAGTGCAACATCTGATGCTGAAAAATCCTCATTTAAAGACTGGAGTGTCCCTCTATGGTAAGCCTGAAGTTCCTACTGCGTTCTGAGCAGAATACCAGTGCAGGAATTCTGTAGGGCTGTTACTCTAACAAAATTCAGTGTGACATCTAGTGGAAGAAGGTGATTTTACTCCAAATAATCTATAAGTGATTTGATTTTGCACACTCACATTTTTACACTTAAGTGTAGCTAGCAAGATCTATGTATTTAAAAGAGTGGAATGACCAGAATCACATCTGTGATCATGGTGTATGAGGGACACCACATGCCATGGCCTCACTGTGGCTGAGGTTCCTCTTGGCTGGTGATGACAAAAGGGCTTCTGGGCACATTTTTACATCCTTTAGGCAGTGATCCCTCATTACTAATAGGAATCATTTTTAACTCTCTGTTTTAACCCTTTCACTTTCACACTTTAGTACTCAATGCATTTATGCTACCTTTGATATATTTCTTATAAAACTCTGCACTTCCACATAACCCAGACCAACTTATATTAATTAGAGGTGAAAACAAATTGAAGGTATTTTTCCAGAAAGATTATTGGTCCTGTTTTGTTGCACTGTTATGCTGATCAGGTGAGTCAATTCTTCAATGTTACTTGCTAATTTTTTAACTTTTCTGTTATAATTATCTCAGGAATGAAAAGAGTAGCCAGGGTGGCAGCTGGTTAGTTTTACTGTAACTTTAATTAAAATGTATTTTAATAGTCAAAAGGCAAATTTGTTATGAACTCATATCGATATAAATATATGTACACTGAAATCCTAACCATGTATGTGGAATGATGAATATTCAATTATCTTAAAAATGGCCTCCCCAAACTGAGGTGAGCAGTCCCATAGTGTCCATCTTTCACAGAACCCTGTCTCTGACAGTGGTCAGAAGCATTTGCTCAAAGAAAACCACAAAAATGGGGCAAGTGTAACAATTCTTTCCTGATTTTTTCACACAGAATTGGTCTTTTCATCTTTAATGACATCATGAATTTTCCACAACAAAAAGGACTTTTAAGCAAAGTGTATTTAATTCCATTACAAACTGATCAGCTCTAACTGATGAAAATGTCTTGTAGTTTCACTGTATAGATTTTGTAGTGTTTTAGCTACTTTTGGTAGCATAACTCATTGTATATATGTTTTCTTCTTCCTTAGGAGTGATCAGGCGTTTTGAGGACAGATACAGTTTGTTGCATCCTACCTTCTTCATTTTCGGTGAGAAGGATGACATCATCCCATTGGAGCAGGTGAGTTTCACATCTCAGATATTTGTCTTGTTAATGCTTTCCACACTTGCTTTGTAATTTGGTTTTTAATGAGGACAAAGTAGAAAACTAATTTGCACTTTTCTTTCTCTTTCACTATCCCTTACAGTACTTCTACACAAATTTATGTTGTTTATCCCCAAATCAAAAAGTTTTACCGTGACACTAAAAATATTTTCTGTTCCTGTTTGAAAATAGGGATGATTGTCATCAGCTCCTAGGAAAAGAGCAAGAATGCAAAGAAAGGCTTCTGACAAGTTTAAGATAGGAGACCTTTATCTTTAGTGATACTGATGGTCCATAAAATCAGCAGAAAGTCACCACCTGTACCAATGAAATCACTAGTTGCAGGAGAATTTAAAAAAACCCATGGCTACCCTTTTCCTTTTTCCCCATGTCCTGCAGAGATTCTCCTTTCTGTTACTCTGCCAACAGCCTTTCTCTGGAGCTTGAGTGGGGAATGACTGGAGAAAGATGATTATCTGCCAAGGGGATCAAAGAGAAACACATTTTTACTGAGTGGTGTTGGCTTTAATTTTCCTGCCAAAAATGCCAGTTGCTTTGAACTTCTGATTTTATCTGTGCCCCTCCTCCCTCAACTTCAAATTAATTCAAACCCTTCCCTTGTTTTTTTCCTGTGAGCTCTATCAGCAGTAACTCATACAGTGTTCACTACATGTGAACCTTCTCATGATACTGAGTAGTAGGTGTTTTTAACTTTATTATTATTATAGTAATCCAAATAATTTTTCTTACATTTTATACAGTCACATGCTGGTATTTTACTGGCAAAAAAAAAAAAACCCTAGTTAAATAAAGCAAGGGTAGTAACAGAAATGCATTTAGGTATAAAATTAGGAGCAGAGAAAACAGTGGCAAGGATGAATTATGTCTGTCTTTTCTAAAAGTATAAACCAGGACAAGTTGAGGACTGCAAATATAGAATGTGTTAACTTTGTACTCAGTCAACATAGAATATTCTGTGTTACAGGTCACCTTGCTGGAGCAGAAGCTTAAACAAAACTGTAAAGTTGATTATGAAGTTAAAATTTACCCTGGACAGACACATGGGTTTGTGCATCGCAAAAGAGAAGATATCAATCCTCAAGATAAACCTTATATTGAGGAAGGAAGAAAGGATATGATCAACTGGCTGAATAAATATCTTTAGGTTAGATTAATGTCAATAAACAATATCAATTGCAGGAAATCAGAAAATAATACAGACTATATTGCTTAAAATGTTTTTACAACCCTAATAATATTTTGTAAAACTCTTCTGCAATAACACTACTTATTTGCACTTATCTTCTAAGTATAGGCTTAGAAATGGCTTTTCAAATGCTAAAAGCTATAAATGTAAAGAGGATTTTTAAAATTGAGCTTGTGTATCTTAAAATTATTAGAATTTCATGTAGCATATTTTCTGGCATATGAATTTTTTTTTTTATATCAATGTCACCTTGATTAAAAAACATTGAAACTCTGCCCACACTTGAGAAATTCTCTTCTTGAAACTCTGTTTAGAGTTGTTTATCTGTGAGATTTTCAGCTCCGAGATTTTCAGCTTTTAGGTAAATATAATTCTGGGTTGGAAGGCTGGGACATTTTCTTGGAAATAGAATATCCTATTCAGAATTAATGAAAAGAGAGCTAGAAAAAGGAAGGAGAAGGACAATAGAAAGAAATATATGTAAACTGAAGGGGAGCTGCAAAAAGTTGGGAGCCACAGCTGAAGAGACTAGAGAAAATCACATAATTTCATTATCATCTTGATATAAATCCTTTAATCTCTCATGGTTGCAGGCAGTTGTCCTACCTTCTGAACCTCATTCAGAGTGGAATCTAAACCAACATGGATGACAGTGTTACCTCCACAAACCCTTCCTGTATCACCAAGTTTCTCTCTGCTGTGATTTAATTGGGTATTATTTTTGGTAAGGCACAGCCCTTCCCCATCCCTGGTAACTAGAGGAACATTGCTGTGTTTCAGTTCCTTTGGACACTCCCAGTGTAATTCCCAGTAACCAAGTATTGAGGTCTTGCCTGTACCTGTGATGCTGAGGGAATAGATGTGGCTAAAATATTGTACTGAACATTGCCCATTTTCCCCTCAGTGAAATCTCCTATCTTTCAAAAAAATTACATGCAGACCTCAGAGGCAAAAGAGGCAAAATCTTTCCCTGCTCCTTGGTTCATGCCCTTGGTCGGCAATCATTGCTGTTCCCTGGTTGGCACACTGCACATTGTGTTTCCATCCTTTTGCTGAATGATTTCAGGAGAGATGAGCATTCAGTTTTCAGTGGGTCCAGCCAGTGCAGGGAAAGCCTCTCCAGGTCTACAGGGCACTGCTGCCAAGAGTCATGCTGGAAGAAACAGTTTCCCAAGCATTGGAGGTGGTAAGTTCCATGATATCCTCCCTGATTCTGCCCTTGTGCTTGAGCTGCGCAGATTCCCAGTGACTCATGTACAGAAGGAAGGCCCAGACAGTGACTTCCATGCTTATTCCTGCCATGGTTCAATACTCAGCATGTAGAGGAGAAACAGTTTCCCATGAGAGAACTGCAGACACCTCCGTGCGCTGTCGCAGGTACATTGGATGTGTGTGCCTGCCCAGCTCTAGGGATTGGGAACACAAAAATGCACAAACCTTCCTGGAAGGAAGTAATGCAGGTTTTTGGTTCAGATAACCTGTAAAGTGTAAATTCAATTCCCAGCTCTGGATTCATGCCCAGTTTATCAGGGTTGCTATGAGAACAGAGAGAGGTAACAAAATTGAACTCTCTACAGCTATTGTCTCCCATGGATTTTAAATAAAAGAGTCTTGGTTTCTCTGAAGGTGATATCTTGGTTGGCAAACCTGTCCAGCTTGTTTTTTTATGTGAATGAACAGATGTCTTAGGGAATAGGGCAAAGAGTTGCCAAATTTTCTGTGAGACAGGGAAAGATTGTGAAACTGAGGAGTATTTTGCCAAAATTCATTTTCCTTGGAGAATTCAGAGTCACTTGCTGTAGGACAGGTTGCATTTGATTATCTATTTGTTTTTATAGGGAAAAAAAATAAATTGGGTGCATTAGAAAAGGTCACTGCCAGCAGGTCAAGGGAGGTCATCCTGCTGCTCTACTCAGTTCTGGTGAGGCCACATCTGGAGTGTTGTGTCCAGTTTCGGGCTCCTCAGTACAGGAGAGATGGGGAGCTCCTGGAGCAGGTCCCAGGGGAGGGCAATAAAGATGCTGAGGAGCATCTCTCCTACAAGGGAAGGCTGAGGCAGCTGGGCCTGTTCAGCCTTGAGAAGAGACAACTGAGAGGGGATCTCATCAATGTCTGTCAGTATCTGAAGGGAGAGTGTCTAGAGGACAGAGCCAGGCTCTTCTTGGTGGTGCCAAGCAGCAGGACCAGAGGCAACAGGCAGAAACAGTTGCACAAGAAGCTCCACCTGCATATGAGGAAGAACTCCGCTGTGTAGGTGATTAAACACTGGGACAGATTGCCCAGAGAAGTTGTGGAGTCTCCATCACAGGAGGTGTTCCAGGACTGTCTGGATGCAATCCTATGCAATGAGCTCTAGGATAACTCTGCTTGAGGAAGGAGGTTGCACCAGATGACCCACTGTGGTCTCTTCCAACCTTACCAGTAATTTTCTGATTCTGTGAAATACAATATCTAAAATGAAAAACTCAGAAAACTCAAATCACTGGAACAATCATTTTGGTAGCATCTCTTATATTTAATCAGTTTAATATCACACTGACTTAACTCCTACTCCTTAATTTGCTTACCTTTTTTTACATGCTGAATGGGAGCTCTTTTATGAGTTTCAGTTTAATCTTTATGGCAACAATTTTTAATCCACAATATGTGTCTTTAGCTGTGCTCCTTTTTCTGCATTGCCCTCTGTCAAGTTCACATTTATTGCTGGGGTTTTTTTTTACTGTGGTGTCTAAACCAAATAGTCACTCTTTGAGCTTGTTAATTTTTCTCAGCTCCTTTGACTCCTAAACTCCAAACAGGAATGGGCTTTCAGCATACAGGCTATAGACAGCAAGGACATAGAAAAGCACCCCGCCACCTCCCCTGCTCCCCACAGTGCATGCACACACAGCAGTGCCAATATTCCCATAAAATAATGTGCATTCAGTCAGTATAAAATCATGCCTCCTATCTTCTGGCCTGCAGGCAGGAGGGCATCTTTATGGTACATTATAAGAGACAGTGCACTTGCTTTAAAAATGTGTCCCTCTGCACAGCACCAGCTGCACTAGAGTGGGGAGCAGTTCTCCTTCCTCAGCTGCAACCTCTGACCCCGAGGAACTCTGCTGCTAGGTCTTGAAGGGGCTTTTTTGTCTGACTTTTTTCTTCAGAGCGGGCCCTAGGGAAGGAGCTGAATGATTGCTGTGCTGGATTAGTGAGGCTTCAGGGCTAGAAGCCTGACCAGGAGTTGAACTTGATGGAATTTGGGGAATTGATGGAAGATGTCATAGAGATGATTACACAAATAGATTCAAGTCCAGCTCATCTGAATGCCTTGCTGTAACTCATTTTGGCCACATTCACAGGCATGCTAAGTTTGCTATTTCAGACTGTAGTTGCCTACATAGCTTGTGATCAAGCTGGACTCCATACCTTTAACTAATGACATTTAAATTTGTTTCACCACAGACCAGAAGTCGTAGCTTAAGCTCTAGAAAGGTGCACTGAGGACACTATTTTTCAGGTAGGTTGTTTTGTCACAGGCACATAAAACAATCTAGTTCCATTTTATTTTAGATATGAAAAAATAAAGGTAGACCCACTGAGAGCACTTTAGTCAGAGCTCCCATGGGAAGAGCAATGGGAATTTAGTCTCCACCTCCTCTTTATACCTTCAGAAGCCTCCAGCACATTTTACTTATTTTCTGGTTTCTCATATCTGGCACTGAAGTTTATCAAAGCCCAGTGAATAACAGAATGCTGAATTTCAGAAAGTGAGGAGTGGAATGGGCTAATAAAGCTCCAAAACAAAGTTCCTCTTTCACACCAGCAGTGGACCAGATGGTGACACCTGTGGCAATACATTTCCTTTCCTTCCCATCCTGCCACTGCTTTATTAGGAGCTGCTGAGGAAATTTTGCATCTGGGCTGGCAGTTTGCCTGGAACTCCAGCAAAGCTATGATAATGTAATTTGTTAGGGGGATTGCAAGTTACTCCAACTGCACTAATAACCTGTTCCTCGTTTTACTTCCAGGTGTTGAGCTTACAGATTGTTGAAGTTTGTTTAAAGTTCTTTCTTTTTTCTCCCAGAATCCTTAGAAAATCAAGAAAGTTGCTAAGATACTTTAGATGGGTGGCTAACCCCAAGTAAAACCCTTTGTCCTTCAGTAAAGACAAAACATTATTTCTTCCTCTGACTCCTCTGAGAAAAAAGTAAAAGGTAATTTTTAAGCAGGGGTGTTTGCAAGAAGAAAGAGATGGAGGGAAAAGGGATACCCTGCATGTTGTTGTATTCATTTGCAAAAACTGTAGTTTTTGCATTTGTAGCATCTGTGTTGTTGCTTTGGAGAGCAATGAGCTGTGAAAGCTCTCCCTGTCAGTAGGACAGCAGGTAGCAGCTCAGGGTAGCTAGCAGTGCAAGGTAAGTTGATCCCATTGGATGGTTTCAATAGAATGAGAGCTGGTTATTGTCTCCCCATTCCCCTGCTTTCCTCACCCAGCTGGTTTAGCTCCAACTTCACTCAGAATTTTTCTTCCTGAGACACAGAGATACCTTGGATGGAAATTAAAGGGACAGGCTCACTCACATCTGTTATCCACTACAGATGAAATCAACTTCTGGCTCCACAGAGCAAGATAAAGTAGAGCTGGCCTCCTGTTCAGGGGAGTTCTGATGTGTACAGTTTGTATATCCCACCTGTATTTTCAGACGTGATAACCAGAAGAATGTTCTCCCTTTATAGTGGAGTATAACAAATAGTGTAAGAAAAATTAAATTAATACAATTATGGAGACTTCTTTGCTAATATAACTGTGAAATCACATAATTAAAATCCCTCTAAGGCAGAAAAATGGGAGTAACAATGTCCTGCAGCAACATTATTTGTTGCTGTTCCTTTCCAGCCCACACTTTGCTACGTAGCACCAAGGCAGAGGGTAGCACTGTTGTGCTTGACCATGTCAAGGCTGTTGCAAGCAACCATGAACTTGTTTAGCTCCAAGCCCTTGCTGGGATAAAGCTGCATAGCCTTGTCAAATGGGTGATTTGCTTAAATAATATTTGCAAAATACTGCTGAGGCCCAGACCTAATTGTCTGTGTGCATAACATCTCACTCTTGCATATCTGTCACTTTTTGCAGATTAAATATCTGTGAGCAGCTACTTGTGGCAAGTGACTCCATGCAGAGCAACAGAGAACACAGACCAGGAAGAGATGGCACAGTTTTAGGATCTTTCCAGTAGGCCTGGGAAGAAGGAAGCAGGAGTCTGATAAAGCTGTAACAGAGAAAGAGTGAAGAGCTACCTGGTGGGATGAAAAGGGAGCACAAAGTTGGCTGTGAAAGGGAAAAGCGTGGGAGGTGGGCACTGAAGAGAGCAGACAGTGGTGTTGGTTGATGAAAATTAGAGTTGTGGGAAAGGCAGAGCATTGAAGAACTTCAGAGAGAAGCAAAAGTGACACTGAACAAGAGGAAAGGAGACCTGTGACTGACCCTTGGAGATCCCTTTCACAAGCCCATGTTCATCCTACCTGTGCCAGTTTTCTTAGGAATCTGTTAAATAAGTCCAATCTCTCTGTGATGACAGCCAGCTGAAAAATCAAATAGGTGAATGAAAGGTGGTATAGAAAAGAAAATAGAAAAGTAAAAGAGAGAGGTAAGGCAGATGTGGGGTGTTCAGGTGGGGAGCAACACTGGCAGTGATGGTGTTTCCTGAATGTTATCCCACGCATCTGCTCCACTTTCCTTACTTAATGAGCCAGGAATCAGCCCTGAGCCAGGAATCAGACTGAACACTAGATAATGTTAGCAGAGGTGCCTCGTTTGGAGAGGAGCAAAAATTCAGCAGTATTAGGTGGAGGCATAGTCTCTCAGTGGAGAGAGATAAAGGGAGATCTGCTTCGAAGGAGAGGCAGTAAGGCAGCTCTGGAGAGGCAAGGCAGGGGACATTTCTATTGCTGGGTGCCCTAGAGATTTGAGGAGATAAACACTTCTTGCTGTCACTAAGCCTTTCTCCATCACACTGCGAAAAATGGCACTGTAGAAGACAGGTGGCCTTGTGTTGCTTCATGGCCGTTGCTGGGTGATTTGTAGATCGTATGCCAAAGTTCAAAGTTAGATTCCCAGGAATTGCTCAACCCAAGATAATGCCAGGAAGTAGTCAGCAAAATTGGTGAGATGATGGAAATTATTCCTCATTAAGACAAAAGCTTCTTGGGAAAAATTGCCCCCTGGGATTTTTCTCACCCACCCGTCCCTTGCTGAGCTGTAGCTTCATTGGCTCTCCAAATGTACTTTTTCTGCTAGGCTTGTGCCAAGTGATACAAGCGAAGGGGACTGAAGAGAAACATGTCAGGATGTTTCAGTAGAAAGTCAAGGAAAGCACTTCAAAGCAAGAGATAAATCAGGAATGCATAGAGTGGAAAAATTAATTATTTCTTTTCCCCATGTAAATTGGGGAGTGATGAGTCTGAAGGCAGGAGAAGAGCTGGAAGAGAAAGGAAAAGAAAGACGTCTGTACTGGTTTATGGTATACCAGTAAGAGGGAGGTGGGGAGGGCTTAGCAGATCCCTGCAGGCTGATGGGGTGGAGAGGGTACCATTCCAAGCCTTATTGCTTTCCAGCTGGCTCAGATTGATGGTGTTTGCTATTCCCATGATATCTCTGATAGCATCTGTCTGATGTACTAATGACAAGATGCTTCATTCACCACTCAAAAAAGGGATTAGGGCTTAAATAGCCATTCCAGCTTGTCACTCACCAAGGAATTAAAATCTTCTTTGAATGTGGAATTTACTGACCCCGTGGGAGGGCCTAAGACTATGGAAATGATGCTTTAAACATGAGATCACTGAAATAAAATAACGCATTAACTGAAGAGTGTTCATCTTTCCAAGCTGTAGCAGAGAGCCACTGGACAACGTTACACAGACACCACTCTCATTGTCCAGCCAGATCATCACAAATACCCCAGACATTTCCTCCTCTGAAGAAATAACAGAGTATAGAGCAGGAACCCCAAAGTTTTGAGGAATTTACTTGGCTGTAATGGAAGAGGTTTTGTTTTGTGTCTTTCCTAGTAGAGAAAATTATCTACTTAATGTCCTGGTTTGTCACTGACAGCTGGCCATGGTCGCAAATCTGAGTCAGGGGCTGTGCAGAAAATCACATTGAATTTCATCTGAGCAGAAGACTGATGCTGATAGGGATGCCCCAAATGAACTTATATAGATGTGCCCACTACAGGAAGATCAGCTTCCTGTAGTGCAGGTCTGTGATCTCTTTTAGCTCAGCCATGCTATGAGGTTCTACTGGTACTGAACTAAATGTGCACAGTGATGGAGGGCAGCAATATCTCAGGAAACTAGATGGTTGGGCAATAATCCACAGTCACTCTAGGTGCTCTGGGTTCCTTCAGGAATTACTGACATCTGTGGTTTTAGAAAGACTGAGGACACTGCCTCTTCTCTCTCTGCTCCACCATCTTCCCCCCTCCAATTTTTGAAAAAATGTCTTTAGAATAGTCCAGGAAGTAAGATCCTTTAAGAAATTAACAGGGGATTCCAGGTCTTACTATTTTGCATTAGTTGTGGGATTTTTTTTTCATTGGTTAGTTGGTTGGCGTTTTTTATTTTGTTTTTATGGGTTGGGGATTTTTGTTTGTTACTTTTTAAAAATTTTGTTATTCTAGGTCCAGCTTCTCTTCATACTGCATGTAATTTTTTTTTTTTGTTCTGAACTTATCTCTTTAGGAATATAAATACAATTTTAGCCAAAATGTGCTGCAAGTTGAAGCAATCGTGTTGTAGTTAGTGTAGTTACTATGGATTGATGGACAAGATAATACTCCTGATCAAAAGCCCTTTTTTGGGGTGGAGCTCCTTTCATGTCTGGAACAATCCCTGCTAACATCTCCACACCAGTGGCTCTCTCCAGCCCTCTGAGGATGGAGGGCTCTCAGTCTCCCCTGAGAGAAGCCTGTTTCCATGTGATTACCAAGGCTGATGAAAACTCTTTAGAAGACTTAAGCAGTATCTGAGCTCCCCTAGGAATGAAGGACAGCTGGGCAACCTAGCTTGTGTCATGCCCACAGATCATCCCCCCGAAGGCGGTTCCCTGGATGGGCTGTGCAAACTGAAAACCTCTAGAGCCCACAGCAGTTGACAGATCCTACAGCTCCCACAGGGCAGGATAGTAAGAAGGTAAGCCCAAGCTAGCAGATGGCATGGTCCCCTTCAAGTCAGCCACAGCTGTCCTGCCTCCTTGTTTCTGTGGAGATTTATGGCTGCAGGGATGTTGGACTTGAAATCCCAACTCCTGCCATGTGTGTCTATCCAGGTTGAGGAGATTTTTCTGCCTTTTTTGATTCTGCCTGTATATCTGTATGTCTGCCTGCTGTTCTTTGTCCCAGGTCCTCAGCCATCCCTGTACCTAGGTATTCACTTAGTGTCATCTCATACCATAGATTGATCACTGGACACAGCGGCAAGGAAAGCTGCAGCTCAGACTCTGGAAGCTCCTTGGTTCAGAAATATGAAGTCTTGAAGGTCCTGAATGTAACAGATCACTTCTATTGAACTGAATTTCAAAGTGGCTAAAGGAATCTGTACAATTAACGCACATTTCCTCAGTTTAATATCACCCCCTAGTGTCATTTGGGTCCAGTTTCCAGTTACATTTTTCCAGACCAGTCTTGATTTCTTACCTCTTCCCCCCAGTAGCAAGAGACATGCCAGCAGCCATGCTCCTGGGAAAGTGACAAAGCAGTATTGAGCTCAAGATGTGAATTCGCCAGGACATCAGACTTTAAATGTTTATCCCAGGGAGTTAAGGAATCTTTACAGGTTTCTTTTATGTCTGTCTGAAAGTCAGACATATAGGCACGTACAGACAGTAATACAGTTGCTTCTTCTACCTTCCAGCAGTGGAGAGCAATGTTTGGTGAGGACAATTTCACTCCTGATGCCGTATTTGTAGCAAATTGGTCAGAGAAAACAACTTAGTTGGAAGTAAGACCAGACAGATACTTTGAATGTTAATAAGTCACTTGGACTGCATGACATCTGCCTGAAAGTCCTGAAAGAATTCAAATGTGAAACTGTGAACTGCTGGCCAAGTTGTGTAAGTTGTCTGTCATTAGAGTCTCTGTGCCTGAGCACTGATGGACTGCTGAAGAATTGAGAGGTAGGCAGGAACCATCATTTGGCCTTGTTCCAAGGGTACTGGTAAGTGTTGATGGCCCTGACCAGCCTCTCCTGAGTCTCCATCTGCAACATTTGCCTATGGGATCAGGAACCCCATTTTACCTCAGCCCTGGGTTTTTAGTCCCTGCCTGAGCTGTACTGTGGTCTGTCTCCATTTCCCAATAGCCATAGACATTATTTGTCTGACCCCTGGCGCTTGGACGGACTTCCTGGCTTGACCTCATATCTGCCTGGTAATAACTGGACTGTGGCTGGCACTGACTGCCACTGCCAGGACTGACCCTGGCTAGCAAACCAACTTCTCGGCTGGACCTTGGATCTGCTTTGCCACCACAAGCTCACCTGATACTCTGGACTCTCAGTGAACATGGAGTCCATCCCTGGGACTGTCTGCTCTACCACCTTGTGGGAAACTATGAGACAAGACTTGGCTGAAGAGACCTTGTCCTGCCATCCTTTTCTCCCTTATCTCCTAGATCCCTGATGCAGCTGGCCCACCTCTCTGCCCTGACAGAAAAAAGCTTTCCCAGTAAAATATTTTATCCCTGCCCCACCACTGAAGTCCCACTTTTTTTTCTGCAAGTTCAGCCTTTTTTTGCTGCAAGACATCACCACAACTCTTCCCTTCCCAATATCTGTCTCCAAGTCACCTGTAGCCCCAACCAATTCAGCCTCCTGCAATGGCACCATCTTACCAGGCTAGGGTGGGAGTTGCAAGCTGAGTTGCTTCCTGAACAGTCCCTAGATGTACCTGTAGTAACAAACAAGTCATTAAGTTTCAGGGAGAGTGCTGATGTACACCATGGTTAATGGATATTTTACACTGTTTTAAGCCTTGGAGGACAGGCTGGGAGAGATGGAAAGGTTAAAAATACAGCTATTGTGGATCCCTGTCCCTGTGCTGGGCTGGAAGGGCACTGCCCCAGCATTGCTCTGAGGCACTGGGATCAGAGCTCGTGGATTCCATTGGATTATCACTGCCTCTTGCAATCATTCTGCCCTCAATGCACCCAACAGCAACGTGAAGGGAGTAGGTTGAAGTGGGACTGAGCAGAATGTTTTGAAGCAAATACCCAGGTGGTCAGTGGGTGACCAGAGGTTTCATGTGTGAGGATTTTGACAAAGATGGTGAATATAGCTGGGAAGCACTTCTGGGGAGCAGGGCCTGGGCTCAGTATGAGTGTTGTGTTAGCTGGAAAGTGAGGTGGGACATTGTACGGCACTGTCAGGAAGACAGCCAGCAGATTCCTCAGTGATGGGGTAGCACTGAATGACCTCAGAGCACAAATGGTCTGTGCAGCTGGTGGACTCCTCCAAGCACCCTGCCTGTGCCAAGGAGAGCTCAGGGCCCCAGCTCTCCTGGGAGGCAGCCCACACCTTGTAGTACCCCACAGATTGGCAGTACCCTCCCCTGCTGGGGCTGGGGGGAGGAAAGTGTTGGCAGCTCACACAATTATTAACAGAAGAAGCAGAATGGCAACAGGGAAAGTCAAAGAGTGATTGCCACCCCAGTGTCAAGGACAAAACTGGATCTGAAAAAGGCTGAGCAAAATTTAGTGCTGGAAATGAAGAGATCATGACTGCTCTGAAAAGCTGCTATCAGAGATGTTCTGAGTAAATGCTTATGGTCAGTTTGAAAATGTAGAGACAAACTGAACATTGCCATAGACTACACTATTAAAAGAGCAATGCCATTTTAGGCTCTAGTAAAGGAGCTCGATGTTCATATTTCAGCAACTTTCTCTCACAGATCCCCTGTTGATAAGCCTCCATACCTCCAGAGTGCTCTTTTGGAGTCAAATGGCATCAAATCTTCCATCCTTGTAGATATTGTTGGTGCCTCTGATAGTACAGAGCAGGAGCTAAAGAGCCATGTGGGGCTGGGTAACTCTGAAAAAGGAATAGAGACTTCCTCACTCAACTCCTGTGGAAATCATCAGAGTTCTTAGCCAGGGATACTGTGACAAAGAGTTCACACTAAAGCCAACACTTGAGAAACTAAGTGTCCTGCTGAACGTGTGTTGGAACAGCTAGTTCCTTCTGTGGTTCTTAAGGTACTTGCTGGAGTATGGTGGATTTCTCTTTGAAGGGGCAGTGTTCCTTCACATCCATACATCTGGCATCATCTGACTGTAGAGCACTCACTATTAGAAGATCAAACTTGATCTTTTAGAGCTGTGTACAGCTGCACTTGAGCTGCTACTGTTGTGATGTGAGTGAAACAGCCTGCTGTGTGTCTGCAGAGGATGAGCGATAAGGGAAGAGAAAGAAGGATGAAAAGGAGAGCCTTTCTTGACTATGTCCCTTTACTGTCGCTACTTTAGTCCAGCTGTTCCTCATGCAGTTGTCACTGCTATGACTTTGTGACACCGGCTGCCATGTCTGGCACTTGGAAATGTTCATGTTCATGTTCTATTATTATTCTGTGTATTGTATATACAGAGCCAGACATGCAAGAGACAGGATATTCATCATGCTAAACCAAACACAATTCAGAGGAGGAAAGGGATGCATTTTCATACAGTATTTTTTACTTATCACAGGCTATCCCCAATGCTTGTGTGTGTTACTGTAGTGGGTTGACCCTGGCTGGATGTCAAGATACCCACTGAAACCTCTCTATCACTCCCCCTCCAGCACTGGACAGGGGAGCACTGGACAGGGGAGAAAAAATATAATGAAGGGTTCATGGGTTGAGATAAGGACTGGGAGAGATCACACATCAATACTGTCATGGGCAAAACAGGTTGGAATTAGAGACAGTAATTGAATTTTTTGTTAACAAATCGGAGCAGGATCATGAGAAGAAAAATAAGACCTTAAAAAACACCCTCCCCACACCCCTCTCTCCTTCCCAGCTCTGCCTCCTTCACAGCCTGGGACCAAACTTTCCAAGACACTAAGGCAGTTTTGGTTACATCACACGTCCATATTGTCAGTGTTGACTCTGACCAATATCTTGGTTGCCAGCTGGACAAAACATGTGCAGCATGGGTAAGAGAGGTGTAGGTGTTAAATTACGGAGGTCCTGAAATGCACCAGTGTGGACTTCATTAGTGGTGCAGCAGCTCTAGGGCTTCCAACAGCTGCCCTGTGCCCAGTGCTCAGGGAATGGAGGTCAGGGATTCTCAAACACACATGTGATCCACAGTACGTGACATATTCCCTGTTATGCAGGACAAGCCTTGCAGATGTAGTGTCAGATGAATGGCAGGTCAGGGTCAAGCCCTCAGTGAAATTGCTACTTGTCAGAGTACTGCAGGTAAGGCTGTAGAAGAGGTCTCTTCTCTAAACCAAGCCCCTCAGCAGGTGCCCATCTCAATAGGAATGGATAACAAAGGAATTCTGTCTTTCAAAAAATTAACTGGAAAATCAGAAAGACTACTGTATTTTGTTCCTAGATCTGGAAGCATGTTTAAGATATCACATGTTTAAGATAGTGATTGGAGAGAAGGAGAGAGGGACAGGGGGAGTCAGGGAACCTGGGCTCCTTTCCCAGCATTGCATAGTAAATGTAAATTGTAGCATGTCCCCAGGGACATTTTTCAGGTCTGACTTGTCTCTCAAGTAGAGGCAACAGTCTCACACTTTCCACTGAAGACTAGATTATACTGGGTCCCTGTTCCTGGAGAGCAGTGGTTACACTATACGATTCATACCAGTGCTGTGTTCTTGGATATTGGATAGGTTTCTTCTGTACACTCACATCACCCCTAGCTGCAATGCTCCTGCCTGTAGGGACTTTGCACACTGAAGGCTGTTCCCAATCACACCTTCCAGAATGGGTGTGAAGGTGCAGGCTGGAAGGGCTCAAGACCTTTAGGCCATGAGCAAAACAATCTGTCTCCCCACCTCTTATCCAGAAGCACAGGGACAGCTGGGAGCCTGACTATGCTACTCCTCTTGCCCTCTAATTTGCATCATCTCTGAGTGGCAGCAGACTGGCTCTTCACATGTCTGTGCTGGCACTGAGTCCAGTGCATCTCACCTTGTTGCCCCTATGTGGGGCAGAGCACTGAGTCACAAGCCCTTGGTATAATCATTCTCCCTTCTGAGATCAGGTGAGAAGGTTCAGTCCTGTGCTGGAGACACAGAGTATTTCTGTTTATAGGGGCTGCTCTTCTCTCTTCTCTTAGACTATCTGCCACCTCGCCCAGCCTTCCTCACAATTCTGTGACCTCAGGGAGTGCCGAGGCTCATCACTAGAGATACCCAGCATGGCTCTGGCTCTAAGGAGCAGGGAGGCCAGTGCTGTGACATATACACGTCACAGCTGCATGCACCACTGTTTCAGATACACAAACTGATCCACGGCCTTGAGAGAAAAAAAGCAGTGTTTAAGGACCAAGATCTAGGACCTTCATGGTGTCCATGCACCCAGGAGCTGCTTTCATCTCCATGCTCAACTGGAAGAAGGAGGACCTTGGCACAGGAGTGTACTCTGGGGGCAGGTACTGAGAATACATGACATGCTTGCAAGTCATTGTAGTTATCATTAATAATTCCAGCTTCACCATAATGCTCTGTAATACTGGTGTGTGTGAGGACCCTGCCTCACCAGGTCCCAAGAGAGGTCCTTGACCCAGCCATGGTTTGTGCCTGGTCCCTGATGCTCACTGACACGGGCACCTTTGGTAGCCAAGGACAAGCACTGGCAGCCCGCGGTCGTTCTGATCCCTGCCATCAGGAAAGGACTCTTCCTTGGCACAGCCCCAGAGCAAGGACCATGTTCCAGCCCAGGGAGCTGCTTTGCTCCCTCAGCTGTAAGGAGAGCACAAGCTGGAGCAAAGGGCTGAACAAGGTGGGTCTGCCAATGGGTCCCTGGGGGTTTACAATGCTCTGGCTAGAGCAGAAACAATCCCACTCCGACTCCTGAAACACATCCCCCTCCATTAAGAGGGTAGATGGCTAATCCTTTCCTCCCCCCTTTCCCCCTCTTTCCCTCCCTCCCGGAGGTCACCTTCAGCGGGAGGCAGTGTGCCCCCAGGCCCAGAGCCATGGGGACGGGGCGGAGCGTCACGCTTAGCCCCGTAGCGCCTGGCAGCCCCTCCGCCTGCTGGCGCAGCCTGAGCCCGGCGGCTGCGGCGAGGGGAGCGAGGCAGGCGCGGCTGGCTGCCTGTGCTGCGCTGCTGGACAAGGTGAGAGGCTTAGTGCAGCCGGGAAAGGAGAGCGGGAAGTTACAGCGGTGGCACGATGAGAGGGGCTGGACAGGCATATAAAAGGGCACGCACCCCTCTCAAACTGGTTTTGGAGACTTGAGCGTAGTGTGCCTGCACAGTGCGGAATGCACCCATTTCCCACGGTGGGTTGATGGAGAGCTCCTTGGTGGCTTTGCCCAGGAAGGTTGCTTTATGTCCGCTTGTGTCCGGTGGACTGGTGCTGCGGTACTGGCGGGTTGGTTGGGAGAAAGGTGTGATGGGGCTTGGTGGCAGTGAGATTGCTGCCGGTTTCTGCCCCAGGAGGCTGCTGTGCGGAGGCTGAGGGGTGCTGCTTGGTGGGGAGAGCCTTACGGGGCTCTCCGGGGAGGCTGCTGCCCCAGAAGAGCAATACGCAGTTCTGCTGCCGGGACAGTCCTGCCGTTCTCTGCAGCGAGGTTAAGCACTAGCCTGCTGACCAGTTCTAGAAAGAAGCTCATAAATCTACTAGCAGTAAGGCCAGAAGCAAACACTGCGATAATCTGTTCTTATCCCTTGACGTATTAAACGTGGTTTACACCAGAGTGGACCTTTTAGGGGGGAAAAAAGTTCCATTCTTGAGACAAAATTTATGGAGATTGAAGGATATTCTTCCACACTGTTTGATGAGATTTTTAGGGGCAAATATCCTTCTTCACAAAATCTGCACCACAACGGAGGTCTAAAATGGCCTCACTTCAGCTTCTTCTCTTGGTTTTATAATAATGCTTTTACCTGATTGGGAGAGCCCTTTTTAAAATGTTAGTACTCAGAAAGGTTTATACAGATGATAGAGTAACTTCTTCACTATCAGTTTGGTAAGATATTAAGACAGCTCTCCTGGAAGTTTTCCCTGTGATTTTCAGCCCTGTTGTCATGACTTTCTCTGGTCCTTTTTCCATCAAACTGGGGAGAGCACTGTTAGCTTGTTAAACTGTGGGCTCACCGGTATCATTAAAAAGGTAGAAAACATCCAGTAGCTGGTTGTGTTGATCTATCAACTGGCGTCCGGAAGAATTCAGGAAATTTACTCAGGCTTTCTTCACATCAATATATATTTAACATTTCAAGAAACATCATAAAAAGGTTGATAAAAAAGAATGCAAAGCAGAGCAAATGGAGAAAATGCATTTATTATAAAAATGCAAATTCCACTGGTGTGTGATATTCTCAATTGTAGTGCAGAAGCTGTTAACAGGTGGCCAGCTCTTCAGAAATACAGCTTCCCTAACTCAGCTGATTTTCAGAGATTAAATTTCAGACTGTCTCATGGCATCTGTATGTAGGAACCTCTGCAGAAAGTGGAGTTCACTGTAAGAGGCACATCGCCTCAGAACAGATCTCTTCTTTTGTTACAATCATCTTAGCCTACGTAAAGCTGAACAGCTGCCTCTATTTTTTTTTGTTTACAGTGAAGCTTACTTTCTTAATTTAGCATCTGGAAAATGCTAGTTTGCCTCTCAATACTGACGTTTCCTGCATCTGATTCTTTTCAGGCATTCTCTTCAGGAGAGTGAATGCAAAAGTGGAATCTGCAACATCAGTAACCCTAGTACTGTTATGCTCTTAGACTTGTATCTGTATCATTAAGATGTGTATCTATATCACTGTAGATTATTTCTACTGCAATTCTGTGTCATCCAATGTCTTATGGCCTGCAAAGGAGGTGAGGCTATACCAGATTTACATTTCTGGTGCCCATTATTATCATAATAGTGCCCATTAAACAGCATGAAGAGCCTAGATGTGTCTGATTAATACGACTTTTTTTCTTTTCCTGTCACGCATCCAATATCAGACTAAAATCCTGACTTCTTTGGTCATTTGAAACACCTTTGTATGTGTGTGTGTGTGTGTGTGTGTGTGTGTGTGCATGCACTAGTTTTATGAAGCAGTACATCATCTACCCAAACCCTTTCTGTGCCATTTGCAAATATTTTGTGGATGATTTCAGTGTTTTCTTCTAGGTCACTGACAAAGGTAAAAGTATTATAACAGAGTCCAGGATTAAAAAAAAATCAATTGTATAGGGTGAGAACAAGAATAAAATACAATATTTTCCACTATATTCTGAGCTTTTAAAAATTAATTAAAAAATGTGGCTTATTGATTTAGACCAATGCCAGGATGAATTTGTACAGATAACTTTCAGGAAACAACCAGTGAACGGGACATTTCTGGCAGGTGCTTTATGAACCAATACCGGGATGAGAACTGCTTCAAACCAACAATTCAGAGGTTGGTGGGAAGTTCCTGCAGGTGGGGTCCTTACGCAGCCCCTAAGCAGGAGTTTGATAACAGCTGAGTGAAGTGATCTGAATTACTTGGTACACTAAATCCATTTGAGCAAAATGTGCTTTACTAAAGGTAGTGCAAAAATATTCAGGTAGAAGCAAGGCAGGCAGCCTTGGGGACATGAAGAGGAAGTGGATTTTTTTCCCAACACTTCCCAGTAATTTGGAAATAATTTGGAAAAACTCTGGACTCATAATGGATATATAAGGTAGTGCAGCCTGTTTGTCATTCCTGCAAAAAGAGATCTTGGGGCCACAGCATGAGGCAGGGGGTAATTCTAGCTGAATGTGTGACAGGAGGCATTGCCTCCAAGACAGTCAGGATTTTCGCATGGGGTATGGGGAAAGAAAAATGATGAGGCTTTAAAAAAGAGCCATGAAACAGATCTGAGAGCTGGATGATTGGGTTGGACAATCTGAGAGCTTAGTTTGACAATTAGACAGAAGGTTATTTGAAGGCATTGAACCAATAAGTAGACTGAGAGGTGTCTTGATCAGAGAGCATAGAGATGCTTATTCTCAATTCAAAGTGTGCCCACATCTTCTGGAAGCATCACATCTGTTTTTCAAGTAATTAATGCCGACACTACAGACACACAGTGCTTTCTGAAGCCTAAGAAAAACATCGGTTAAATGCATAGCCTGAGCTTCAGTCTGATAGTTTTACTCAATGTAATTAATTGGAAATATGTTACACTGGATATTAACACTGGAAGAGTCTCAAGAAATTTAACAGGTATTAAAAACCTCTTTTCTCTATCTGAGAAACTTCAGCAGCAGGTTAGGTAAATTCCTATTAGGGTATCATATAAATGTGTAACCAGAATGTTCACATTGGCATTTATAATTGACCAACTGTCTTTGGATCAAGCCTGAACGACTTTTTGTAAGAGATGCCCCAGATGCTATTTGTTATTTGGTTTGTGTTAAGGCTCTGTAGAAGGTCAGACAGGGAAGTGGAGCCCACACACCATAGGCTGAAGGCCATTTTTAATAGAGTATCTTTGATATGAGAAGAGGCTGAAACAGCTGAAACTTCATCTTGAAAAAGAGAAGGCTCAGAGGGGATCTTATTGGTGTATATAAATATCTGATGAGAGGGAATGAAGCAAAGGGAGCCAGACTCTTCCAAGCAGTGATCAGTGATGGGAGTCTCCATCTGTGGAGATATTGAAGACCTGGCTGAACGCCTTCCTAGATAATCTGCTTCAATCACTTCTGCTTGAGCAGGGGAATTAGATTAGATGATCTCAATAGGTCCCTTCCAACCTAAACACCCATGTGATTCTGTCATCAAAGCACTGTCTCTGTTATACAGAGATCACACTGGCTTTGGCTTTTGACATGTATGAAATGCTTTTTTGTACTAAATATATTTCGGTTGAAGACCCAGAATAACATTACCTGGACTAAGACATTGTATCTCCATAGGCTAGATCCTCCTCAGTTTCTGAGGTTGTTCAGAAACATCTTGTGATGGCGTAAAGGATGTGAGCTTTTTGCTGCCGTAATTAGACATTCTTTTGCGGAATTAAGGGTTCTCACAGTCAGCAGCCTGGAAACAAGATGTCTAGCAGTGATGAAGCACAGAAAGGATAGTGGAGGAAAGAACAGTTTTGAATAGGACTTTGCCTGCTGCCTTCAGTACAGCACAGCCAAATAGTGAATGCATCCTGGCCAAGGCCCTGGTGACCTCCTCCTCAGTGCTTGTCAATCTGCAAAGGGAAAATGACACTTTAGAAGGTATCAGAAGTAGGTGCAGAGCACCCAGGCACACTTTACTCAGCAGTGACCCAAATTTGATCCTCACTTACCTACCTAGCTAATCGCAGTGGCATCTCAAAGAAAGACCTGACAATGTAGACTATTTTCTCAAGTGTGGACTTTGTCTTGTAATTAATGACTTCAAGAGTAGCAAGGGCCAAAGTATGCAAACTGTTCTGGAGTGACTGCAGCTGGGGCTTCCTTCATACGGAGCCCTGATCAGACCCACAGGCCGTCAAGAAACTCTACCCATATCCTCCGGATGATCTGTTCTTCCTAGCTGGCTCATTCACTTTAGTGCTCTAAGCTGAACCTGGACCATTTGCCCTCCCATGCCAGTGGGGCCATGAATGGAAGTATGGATCCATTCCACCTATGTTGCAGTTGGCTTGAATTGTGGAGTGGAAAGATACAGGAGTTTTTGGGATTTGGGTTGTTTTGGGTTCTTCTATTGCAAAAGCTTATGGACTGAAATGTTTTGACTCCCTAAAGTGAAGTGGGAACCAAGAACATAGAGAAAGACACATCCTCCCATTCACAAAAACAAGTTTTCACATAGTGAATAGGAAAGAAGTAATGAATCATATAAAATGGATAAATCATGCTATAAATAATTCAATGCAAATAAAAAAATACTAATTAATAAATATTTGAAAAGCATGTAACTATTTAATAGTACTTAAAGTTGATGCACCAAGATTGTAACCTTTGGGCTAAATAAGCAGTAACAAGTGGCCAGCATACAAGGGAAGAAATTTTATCTAACTCAGGAGTGAGAATTTCAGTTGTCTAAGAAGATTGTGAACAATTTTCTGATAAGAACTTTTAAGTGACCATGAATTTGATATAGAAGAAACACTCTCTTACAGAAGAGATATTTCAATTTTTTTTCACAAGTATTGATATAACGTGTTCTTCAAATGACAAGCAGGCATTTCCCCTGTTGTTCCATTCCCTATTTAATGTGGCTTTAGCTTATCTAATATCAAAGGGAGGTCTATGCCTTTCCCAGGTCTATTAAATTTTAGGTTTTTTCTCTATGTTCTGCCTAAACCTTTCTCTCTATAGCACCTAAATGTGGAAGCACCAGTTTGGAAATTCTGTTGGCCTGGTGGGTCCATTTGCGGGTTCTGAGATGCCCTTGCTGTCTGGAACTTCACAAGTCCTGTTGGCTGGGCAACAAACAGAAGGACATCAAAGCAAAATCTCTAAAATACTTTCCAGACCCTCTTTCCCTGTGAGTTCTCCCCAGCCTTCCATTTATCCCCTTCCATGCAAGCACTTGTTCATTGTTGTACTCCCTACTGACTCTACTATTTTTGACTGCTGTTGGCTCTTACACCAAGCCAAAGCCTTTGCAGAAAAGTAGAGCCAATTACTTGGCACTTCTGAATTGGATAAGATTTAGAAATGCAGTCTAGAAGAGAGGGAAGAGAAGGGGAACTTTCCTGCAAATAGTCCCAGGCTTCTGAACAAATCCAGCCTTTTTGTAGCTTTCCTAGGTTTAGATACCCACTTTTCTATATTTCTTTATTATGAAGAATGTCTGGATTTAGCAGCAATGGGCTTCCTTTGCAGAAGAGAGATGTGGACATACTGGAACAAATCCAGTCTGTGAAGATAGTTCACATGTTGGAGTGTCTCTCATAGGAGGAGAGGCTAACAGAGCTGGGACTTGATCAGCCTCAAGAAGAGAAGGCTTGAGGGGATCATCTGATTGATGCAGATGAATATCTGCAAAAACACACAGCCAGGTGGATCACAGTATCAAATGATACTGACTGACAGAACAAGAGGCAGTGGGCCTGAAACAGAATTTCTATTTAAGCATAAGTAAAATATTTTTTACTTCACCACAAAGGTGATCACTGGAACAGGTTACCCACAGTAGTTGTGATCTATGTCCCTGTAGATATTTAAAATTGGGCTGGGCACAGGACAACCCGCTCTAGTTAATCCCTCTCTGAGCCAGAGGTTGCAGTAAGTCATCTCCAGAAGTACTTTCTGGCCTTGACCGTCCTGTGACTGGTTCTGTGACCTTGCTCCAAAGCCAGGAGGGACTCCTAGGCCGAAAGAAGGTGCATTGTTCAGAGCACAAGGAGGTAGACAGGGAGATAGTGCTGCCACAGAGGCCTTAAAATGCTGGCTTGTAGCTGGCTGGGGGAACTGAAAAAGCACTTCTCTGAAATGGGTCAGAAGCAGCTGTCTATAGCTCAAAATGCTATTGAAGTCCTAGCTTACTTCCTGAATAAGTTTCTTGGCTGCACAGATGAGTGGCTTTAGGTCAGAAATGTCATCAGGCATGTGAGGTACTGAGCTCCCTTCAGCTTCCTCAGGGCACTCTGCCTTTTTTGCCACATGCTAGCTGTGCCTCTGCTTAAGGGACAGGTCTGTCTCAGCTGCTAGCTCAAGGGCTTTCTTCACTGAGCAGCAGAGGTGAGCTGAGTTGGGTGACACTTGAAAATCTGGGACTTTGTTAATGTTTTGTCTATTGCCTAACATTAGTCAAAGGATTAGAGGGCTGAAGGAGGTTCCCTTCAATACAGAGACCTTTACTATGATGAGGGGCTTTGCCCAGAAATGTGCTGTATAAAAGTGGAAGTTCAACTCCAGCACAGCTGCAAGAGTGCTCAGTCTCCAAGTGGCAGAAAAATACCCTGCCATGCCATGGTTGTGCCGCATGTCTGATCTGGCTTTCTCTGTGCATGCTGTGATGTTCCTGACTCTGTCTGTGGTGTTTCTGCAGCTCTCAGCAATGGCCCAGAGCTCAGCTGTGACAGCAGCAGCAGCAGCAGAGAGAGCAGCACCAACCAAGCTAGAGGAGCTCCTGGAGATCACCGCTCAGAGCCTGGTGCGCGCTGAGGTGGCTGAGCACTATGAGGTTATTCGGGAGCTGGGCAGGGGCAAGTATGGCCATGTGATGCTGGTGACCCACAGGCAGAGAGGTAAGGAACTGACTGTGCTCTGTGAACTACTGTGCCTTGTCTCCTCTTCACTCATCTCAAGACCAGGCACCATGTTGGGGGGATCCCCAGGGAGGCTGTCAGGACAGAGACTTTCCAGCCAGGAGCCATCCCATTACATCCAGCCAGGGAGCAGGTGATGCTGGGGGCAGCCCAGAACATCCAGCAAGGTTGTAGTGATAAGGCAGGGAGTTAATCCACAAGTCAGGATCAATAGAGTTCACAGATAGGCAGCAGCATGGATGTGATATAGGTAGAAACCAGCAGTCCTACCACAGGTCTCAGTCAGGGAGCCCCAAGCCTGAGCTGAAGTGGTGCCCTAAGGCCCATGGACAGAGGGTGTGCATGAAGGTCATGGGCTGGCCATATGAGTGCCCTGACACTGCTCCTTCCCAGCAATCCCAGCTCAGACTGATGGGCCCACATGTCCTGAATGTCTGTACTCTGCTCAGGGCTCTTGTGCATGCACTGACTGGCTCAAAACTCACACCAGTGGCAGTTCCTGTTCCCAGACCTGGTGTCCACAGGGTAAACCCACAAAAACTTTGGACTAGAGACCTCCCTGTGGCTGTGACTGTCCAGATCTGTGGTTGCTCTGTCCTGCCTTGGTGTGAGTGATGTTCAGAGGAGTCTAACGCACTCTTCCCATTCCCAGGGACTCCTATGGCTCTCAAGCTGCTACCCAAAGCAAGTACCAAGCTGCAGACCTTCCTGTATGAGTACTGTGTAGCACTGTCCCTTGCCACCCACCCTGCCATCATCGGCATGTTTGGAATTGCCATTGAGTCCAGCCAGTATTATGGTTTCCTCTATGAACCAGCGCTGCACAAAGACCTTATCTCTATCATCAAACCCCGTGTGAGTGTTGCTACAAGGCCATGGGGACTGGGGCTGAGCGTTTGTCCCCTTTGAAGACTGGCTGGGTCAGAGGGAGGGAGATAAAGGCAATGGGCTGTGGGTCCATCTGGGGTCTGCAGCACTGAAGCAGCCTCGGGCTCGCAAGGTGAGAAATGCAAAGGTCTTTCCCAGTGCAGAGCATCCTGGTGAGAGGCCAGCTGGCAGGGCTGCCGAGGTGCCTGGTGTGTTCCATCCTGCCTATGTCTTTCCCCATGCAGGATGGGATCCCCGAGCCGGCCGCAAAGCAGTGTGCCAAGCAGCTGGTGAGCGCGCTGGAGTTCATCCACAGCCGGGGCCTGGTGTACCGCGACATCAAGCCTGAGAACGTGCTGCTCTTCGATCCCGACTGCCGGCTCGTCAAGCTCACTGACTTTGGCCTCACGCGGCCCAAGGGCACCAAGCTCAAGCTGGTGGCTGGGGTAATCCCCTACACTGCCCCCGAGCTGAGCAACACTGCTGATGCCCAGGGGGTGCCCATCGATGCCAGCATGGACGCCTGGGCCTTCGGGGTGCTGCTCTTCTGCCTGCTGACCGGCTACTTCCCCTGGGAGCAGAGCCTGCCAGATGACCCTTTCTTTGAGGACTTCATGCAGTGGCAGGAGACAGGCCTGGAGAAGGACGTGCCCCGGCACTGGAAGCGCCTGACAGCCGAGGCTGCAGGGATGCTGCGGAGCCTGCTGGCTCTGGATCCTGCCAAGCGCGGCCCTGTCAGCGGTGTGCTGCGCTATGTCGACTGTCCCTGGCGCAGTGAAGAGGCTGCTGTGAAGTCCTAGAGCCTGCTCCCACAGCAGGAGGGAAGGAGCATCTCAGCGTGCAAGGGGCTTCAGGGTTTTGGGCACCGTGGTGGCCTGGGTGTGAGAGGCCGTGGTGGCCCAGAGAGCAACTTCTCTGCAGCACTGTCCCTGCTGCCACAGAGTCAATCTCCTTCCCCAGCTGATGATTCTCAGCCCATGACTTGGTATTGCCCAGTGCCACCTCCTTGTATTTCTTTAGGGCTTTAAAACATCTCCTTTCTCTTGGAGATAACTGTCGTGTGAAGCACCCACTTGTTGCCTGGCCACAGGAACTCCAGGGAGTTTGCTAGACTGCAGCATTCTGCCTTGTCTCAAAATAGAGCAAAATATATACTTCTGTGTTTCTGTATGTGGCTCTTTTTCCCTTATAATAAATGCCTGTTGGGACCTCCTTGCTGTCAGAGAGCAGGGAGCGGGACAGAGCTTGCAGCAATCTCAGGACAAGCTGTCCAAGGCTGGGGCCATCTCTGAATGCTGCCTGGGTCTGCACCAGGACCCTTGGAAGGTCACTTCAGGCTGGTGGGGTGGAGGTGCTGGGGAGCCCCCAGCACGTGGTTGGGGAATGGTTGTGGTGTTGGTTATCTCACCCCAGCCCAAGCACATCTCTTCCCTTGTACTGCTTTTGGATCCTAAAACAATATCCTTCATGCTCTTTTAGAGGCCTGGATACCCCTCTAGAAGACCTTCCTTCTTCACTTTCTTATCACTTCTTTAACCCTTCCCTACACACACACACCTCTCCTAATGCCCTAATATCCTCCTAGGTGCAGGTTTTAATCCTGAAAAGGGGTAGCAAAGAGAGAATTAGCAGTTAGTAGCCCTTCTTACTTTCCTGCCTCTTCCCAATCCCCAGGACTATGCTGTTGGTAATAACCCCTTCCAGAATTAACCTCGTCCTTTTGCTGGAAACATTCCCAGCTTGATTTCCACTCTCAGGGTCTTCATAACTTCTAAAAATGCGGTGTCCCAGCACTACACTTCTGGCATCTCAGCTTTTTTTTCATCTCAGACCCTTTCCTGCACACCCTCTTTCTTCTATGCTTCCCCAGCCTCTAACTATTTTTTTCCAGCTTCTTCTCACCCACTGGCATTTTAGCATTACTTAACTTCCCTACTGACATTCCCTTTTTACTGCCCATCACCTGGTAAACACCTTTTGCTCACTCCTCTCTTTGTAACATCACCTCCTTACTACTATTTTGTCCTGTTCCTGCTCTCTATGTCACTTATGCCTTGTGTCTTCCTTCCAAGTCCACAACCTACCTTACCAACCAGTATCATGCTCATACTGTCCAAGATAGTTTTTTTCTGCTTGCTTCTCTTACAATTTTTCAGTTCCAAAAATCATAACTGCTGCTCACTTCTGGCCTGCTGAGATTTGGCTCTAATTACTCTTTGATTACTGTTGGAATAGCAGAGGAATATTAAAGTGCCAGCACAGTTCCCTGTATTTAAAGTGGAGAAGCCTTAAGAACAATGGATCTAAAGGCCAGGTAGCTGGCAGCTGTCCAGTGGAAAATAATGGAAAATTTTTTACAGATGTTTGCTAATAGAGAGCTACAGAACAGCAATGCGGCTTTTTGGAATGAGATGTTCAATTTTATACTAAAATTGTGTTTGATAAAGTAAATTGATAGTATTATGGTACAGAGTTTTTGTAAGGCATGACCTATTTATAAAAAGAGAATTATGGTATTTGTATTGATTCAGAAGATAAACTATGAAAAGTCCATAAAATATAGATTACATGGATTGAAAACTTTCAATGGACAGAAGAATTTTGTGCTTGGAATGCTCTTTGGTTATTTTGTCTGGTTTCTCCAGGGGTCAGTTAAATGAAAACTGGTTAACATTTCCAACCATGGTTTTAAGGGAAATGCAAAGCCACTGCTGGTAAAACCCTACAAACGACACAAACATGAATAGAGTGGTAGCAAGAGGAACAGGCCACTCAGAGGTCTGGATAACTCGATAAATTGTCTACATTCAAACAAAATACATTTTCTTACAGGCAGGAGTAATAATCAGATAGGAGCACATAGGAATAAAAGCCATCCTTATAGAAGGGCCCCTAAAAATTTGCCACATCACAGAGTATACACAAGATTACATGAGTTCTTATTGTGTTGACCTGTCAAAAAAGGCAAATGGGCTCCTTAACAGCTGAAGAGAGGTAGACAGTAGGGATGGTCAAATCTTCAGGAAAGGCAGCTAAGAAGATTCTTGCTGGCCTAAATATGTGTGTAGGAAGTAGGAGTGAGTGATCAGTATTTGATATCTCTTGGGGAGATCCTGGGTGTGGCATCACATTTGCAGGCAAGCTGGAAAATGGGAGACAGCTCAGAAAAGAACCATAGTGGGACTGTGGTTTAAGGCTGTAAGAAAGCCTTAAAGAAAGCAACAAGCTAAAATATCTAATGTAGGAAGACTGGATGGTGATTTGATTATGGTATGGAATATTGAGAAGAAAATACCACCTACTAATGACCTATTTTAATTTAAGAACAATCCAAGAGCAACCATGAGAGGTTGAACCAAACTACTCTGGTAGTGAGGCTCTTGCCTACTGAAAGAAACCATCATATGAACAGAGCCTGAGAGAATGAGGAATATTCAACCTGGAGAGGAGAAGAGTCAGGGTGGATCTTATACTTCTTTATACTTTCAGGCACAAGTACAAATGGGGAAAGGAGAGGTATTTAAACATAAGAAAAATGGCTTTACCACGGTGGTGGCCAAACTTCGTAACATTGGTTGTGTGTCTATGTCTTTGGAGACATTCAAAAGATGATTGGACAAGGCTCTGGTGAGCTTTCTCTAGCTGTCTCTTTTTTGGGGAGATTGGTGTAGGCAATCGTCAAACATCGTGTGTGGTATCAACCATGCTGTGATTCCACATTTTTCATTTTGAAGACACTCTGTGTTGTAGCTAAGGATGTTTAGGGCTCCCAAATGTCTCTCCTTTGGAATTGTTCAGCATGGGCTCAGCAGAGCTTGGCACCACATGCAAAACTGGCTTGACAAGAATGGATTGGCAAGATTTTAGGGTTTATTCCAAATTAAAATAAGCCTGAACTGATGGAACACTGACATCTTCGGGGAAATAGATCAAGCTGCCCAATGCCATCAGGACCCAGGCTGTTTTTTTGCAGGAGCCAATTATGTCAATGAGGATCAGGGATTCAGTGCTGCCTGATAAAGGTGATGTGACAGAGGCTAATGGCAGTGAGAAGTGGCATGACCAGGGTTGTTTCTCTGTCTCCTTTGTCACAGAGCCTTGAGATTTTGGTAGAAGAGGTTTCTGCTGCCAGAAAGCTGTGTGTTGCGTAGCAAAGTGATGAAATCAGTACAGTGACTGCATCATGCTTGGGATGGTGGTGGGGACAGGGAAGCAGTGAAGCAAGTTCAGATTTGAGCACTGTGGTAAAAAGCCCTGCCCTGAGCTGAGTTCCCAGCCTGGGCTCCTTTTCTCAGTGGCTTGATCACAACTGCAGCTGGATTTCTTAAATCAATGAATAAACAGATCTGGCAAAGACTACACCCAGGGGATCTGGAAAAGGATCTGGTTGCCCCCATCACCCCCGGAGCAGCTGTTGGGAGAGGCTGAATGGAACAGAGCTGTGTGCAAACACGCCGGCACTTTGCACGCGCAGCTTCTGGCTTCAGGAGGGCTGGCCAGGTGCCCAGCACCCTAAAGGGCAACATTTCAGCTCATGTAGGGATGGGCTGGATCTGGTGTCATCCCCAAAGGAGCATCAGGTGGCTCTGAAGGGGAGGGAAAAATGTGGCACTTCACTCCTCTCTGGGATGGAATGAAGAGATAAATTGGGTAATTACTGAGCTCACCACACTATGTGAGTTCTGACTGCAGGTCCAAGAAGTGTGAATCCAGGCCTGGGTGCCCTGATTGCTGCAGCACACTGCATGGACAGGCTGGGAGCATGGATTCTGTGGCTTTTGGTGGGACATATGGTCTGTATTTCTGGATCCCCTTGTGCCCCTCACTATGGATTCTGCTTCCACTTCTGCTCTGTACAGTCCACACAGCTCCTCAATAGTTACACTCAGCAGCAGTCGGGGGAATATAGCACAGTTCAAAGACTGCAGGTTGTAGGGAAGGCATGGGCCAGCATTTCAGTATTGCAGGGGGATGGGTGATGGGTTGAGCCTGGATCTGTTAACTGAACAAATACCTTGATTGCAACTCTTCTCTGATTTAGGAAGTGTTGTTAGGAAGAAGCAAAAGTGAAAGATGTTTGCTACAGAGATGTGAAAATTCAGGTAGATTTAAAAGTGATGACCCAAGTAGTGAGAATGGTTTAACAGTGACCCAGATTAATAATCTCAGAATTAAAATACTGAATGTTAAAGAGAGCCTGTAGGCAAATTATTTTTGCTAACCACAGGTCAGTAGTGTCCCTAGCATAGAGACTGTGTTGTGATACTGGCTGGACTCAGGACATAAAAGGCAGGGTAGGGCCAGATTGCATAGTGGAGGTAATATTATCTCCTGTTTCTTTAAGAAGAATAATGAAAATCACCCTATTGGATGCTGGAGCAGTGACTAAAGGCAGGGGAGAGGCTCAGCCTTCAGGAATTTAGCAGTTAGGCTTCTGGAGTAAATTCTAGATGCTTGCATATAACTTTCCATCTGCCTTATCAACTCCAACACTATGTTACTTCCATCCCTTCCCACTTAATCCCCCTTAAGTATCATTACTGTGACTGAGGTTTCTTAGGAAAGGTGGCATTCCCCAGCATTCCCTGAACAAGACCACATGCTGACCACCCTGTGTGACCCTTCCCACTCTGCACACAAATGTCAGGTCTTGAGACTGCGAGAGGACTGAGCACCAGTTACCAAAAATGAGTGGGGGAAAGCATCTCAGGCCAGGGAATATGACAGGACAGATGCAGGACTGCATGGTGCCTGAGCCTGACTCTTCCCACACTAGTTGTTCTCAAGTTTTGACTTTCATTTCCAAGACAAATCAGGCCAGAGCTTTGATAGAAACCATAAAACATGGCCCTGTTATGAGCAACTCTCCTTCTGAGCACAGGGATGGAGAGAGAAAGAAGTTGGGGAATAAAAACGGTGGTTTTGTTACCTTTCATTGTTACTCATTTAGGGGCCTGTTGGTGACAATTACAACCCAGCTGATGTCTTCTAGAGCTGCCTGTAGCTGAGAAGTCATAAAGTACCACTGTCATGCCAAAGAGTTGCAGGATGGAAAGGAACTGGATCACCAGATACCTGGTCCATGACATAGAGTTTCACCTTCTAGCATTTTTTAACCTCTATCCTGTATCCCTGGGTGGAGATGACCAAACCAGAGAGAAATGCTTTACACAGCAAGATCAAAGGAACTGTCTCAGTGTTTTTTACATCCCATAGTTTGGGCTGCACAGTACCTTGCTACCCATACAGTAATTTTAACAAGTTCCCCTTGTTCTGTGCTGTGTTGTGTTGCTGCTGACCACAAGAAGTGACCACTTCTAAATCCCCTAATAGCCAATATCAGCCACTATCCTAAACTTCCCTACTTAGGATGCACCAAAGTCTGACAGCCAGGCACACCAGCCAATAATCTGGGCTTGCCCATATACAGGTCTGCCTGTTGCCGTGGTGCATTTGTTTTTTTGTCCTGGGCTGACAGGCAGCTGGGCATGTTTATAAGCCCTGTGCCTTGGCTCAGCTTTGTGCAAGAGAGGGAGGAAAGGGGATTTGGCCTGGCCTGGGGTGGTGACAGAAGGCGGTCACAGTTGTCACATTGACTAATTGCACTTGTAACCCTCTTGGCTGTTTACAAGCTGCCCCCCACCAAGGACTCGTGGCTCTGGCTGGCACCTGTGTCTCAGGGTACTCACACAAGACTCTGGCTTCCCTGGTAGCCACCTTCTGTGTGCTAACTCAGTGTGCAGCTTCCACCTGAACTTTGCTGACATATTTCTTAGGGCATAGCAGAAAAAAATAATGCATGACTGGACAAATTTATGTAAGTTGAGGTGCTTAGGAGAAAATTTTTCTTAAGTGGTAAAACAGTGTTTTATTAAAGTGTGTATCTGACTTCTAGTTATACAGAGCTGGCTTCAAGCAAAGCAGCCATGTCACCATGATTAGAGGTTGTACAGATATCTTCAAACTGTGGCTTGAATAGTCCTCTGTCCTTGTCCTCAGTGCTGCCCAGTGCCTGGTTCAGCTGTTTATCTTCCCTTCCACTGGTGCAGTGGGATATGGAAACAGAGCAAGGACAAAAATGTCCGGATGTTGGCTGACGTATGCTGAATCTGCTCTTTCCAAATTCAGGTGGGGAAAAAGTGGCAGCTTTCACATCACCTTGTTCTGCCATTAACAGTTGTTGCAGCTGACATTTGCCTTGAAATAATATTTTATCTTCCTCTTCAGGACAGTAAATCTCACAGAGGTTGCCAAATGCAGAGCTAACTCATAAGAGTCTTCCCCAGGGGCATCCTGTACAGTCATAACTCCTGACAATTCCTTCAGCCGAGCTTCTCTCTGCTTTACCCTGCACTCCTCTCTGCAGCTGCTGAACAACTTCTGGCTGCTCAGCCCTCTTGGAAGGAACCAAAACACATTTAACTGTTTGTATTATCATATGATAAGCCCTTTGTTGACTACAGGTCAATTCCCTGAAGTGTGGATTTGTTTACCTGTCCAAACCCTTGGAAGTGAGCAAGATGAGCAAATGGTAAACCTCCATGCCTTTAAACTGGACAATACAGATTAAGTGAATTTCACAATACACCAGATTTATGTGAAGGATAGAACTACAGACAGACACATCTGTCCCAGTCCAGGACTCAGCATTGTTTCATACAGCCATACATGTATCATGGAGCCATGACAGGAATAGCTGTGCTATGCTCAAAGGTACAGATTATCCCGGGTGGGTGTTGAGAGCTGCTCCATGGATAGGAGGTTTGGTAAGATTACCGTGCTCATGCTGCTATGGACTAACATCCCATACATTGAAGAAAGGAAGTTACCAGGGACTCTTCCTCCTTCAGCTCTGAGGAACTTCCAGGGATTTTCCTTCAGTGATACAGTTTATTTACTCACCTTTTCTTGCTTTTTACTCTGTCTTTCTCACTCCTTCAGCTCTGTTTCTGTATCACTTGCCCATACACATTTTCACCTTGCTGGGATCATCCTGGTACAAAAGAAATATCCCTTGATACCTAACCCTGGAAGACTTTATGTTCTCAAGAAGCAGCACAGGGCACTCTGTGTACAGCTCAGTGGCTCCTCTCACCCATCTGGGAAAGGTGCCACTCATTGGGATCAGTTCACCTCCTTGAACCACTGAGCTGGGGACTGTAGCAAGAGGTAGCATGAGCTTGTGTCCTCAGGTTCCCCCTCTCACACCCATAGTGCTCACAGTACTTCAGAGAAGGCTGCAGTACCTTTATCCCAACAGGACTGTTTATCCCTCAGCTGGAAACATAAGAGAACACTTGCACAAAGAGCAGCTGCTGTTTGGATACTGCTGGTAGTGAGGTAGGAGGGGACTTCAGCAGACAGGCTGCTTGGCTTCTATTCCCAGCACCGGAGGAGATGAGTGCAGAGGGAAGCTGGACCTCCTGGTGATTCTCTGCATATCTTTGAAGGTATCCATTGTCAATCTCTGTTTGAGTTTACTGTTGCTGGGCTGCCCCAGGAACTGCTGAACTGATTGGTCTCTTCCCTACTGCTCCACAATGGAAATCTGGGGATGAAGTGGGAGGCATGATAGGCAGTGATTCTGCCCTGCCCCTGAGCCTGCCACCCTCCCACTGGTTCCTGGCTACACGAGGGCATGTCAGGAATTGGATTGGGCTGGCAGAGACCTGGCTGTAACAGGATGCCCCTGTCCTTTCCTTTTTTTCTGTGACAGGAGAGAAATGAGTTTATGGCATGTGGTGTGTGGGGGCTGCCAAGTGGCACTGGCGAAAGGAATGGTGGCACCTCGAGAGGATAGCTTGCCACCCACCACCACAAAGCAGTTTGATTCAATGAGTGGAAACCTCACTGATAAGAAGTTTGGACACAAAGCAAAGCCTTGAGCTGCAATGTGGGTCACCTAGCAGACTGGAAACAATACTTCAGTAATCCTGGCTTCAGGTCCCCTTAAGCATTAGACGTATCACTGTTCTCCCAGAGTTAGGCAAAGAATTGAAGGTCCTGACCCTGACTGCTCATTGTCCTTTCCACTCATTCCCTTCTTACCCCATGTTAGGGAAAGCAGGGCAATAATACCTGTGTGGACCCAGGTCCTGTTTCCTGTGTTTCCAGTTTTTGGCACGGCTACTCATTTTGCCAAGCTCTGATACACATTTGGTTGCTCTTTAGTGGCTCATGGGACTGTTTTCAGCTTGCTAGCAGAGACAGGATGGCTGGCTATCATGCATATGTTAGAATTATGCAGGGGAGAGTAGCAGGCCAGGACCAATGCTCAGGTTGGATTAGGCTGGATTTCACATCCCTGCTTCTAAACTTTCAGCTTCTTCTTAAGGTTTGAGGAGAATGGCATGGAGAAACTGTTATTTTCCCATAGGTAATCCGAATTACATGATGGTAAAAAAAAGAAAGAGAAATTAGAAACTCTTTGCTAGAGGAGAGAAACCTTTCCTTAACAAGAGCAAAACCAGAGCATTTGCAAGTCTGGCTTTCTTTAGGTTGGATAGTGTTCAGCTCTTTTTTCCAGCTCTTCCCTTTATTCTGGGGTATCATGAGATCCTGGAAGAAATTTCCGTGCTGTTCACAAAGCTATTGCTTTGCAAATCTCCCTCATTAGCCTCAGCTTCATTGTGTTTGTGATTTGAACATGTATTTACTTCAGAAATCAATCTGGTCACTATTTCAGTGATAGGTAATATTTTTGCAATTTGGAGCGAAGGGCTACTACCTGGCAGGCTGCAGACAAGGGAAGAGCTTATGTAAACACATAAAGTTTAGATTAAAGGAGTAAATCTCACCCTTATGTATAGCTTGTCAGGCAAGCACCAGCACACCAGTCATATCTGGGTAGTTAGTTACTAGAGCAGATAATTTCTTGCCTGTATCATGGGGCTGAAAAGAAGCATTTAAGAACAGAAAATCAGCCAATACATGTTTACACAGCCTCAGAGATGAGGAATTTGTTGGATTGCCTTCACTCCCCCGGCATTTTCTTTCCTCATAGTGTTGTCACTAGGCTAGTGATTAGGGAATAGCTGAGAATAGTTGCTGAGAAGGGGCTTTATAGCCTTCTCTAATATTCTCACTTTTTCAGGCCTACAGGTTTGCCCTGAGATTTAACTATGTTAGAATGCAGAGAGGATAAATGTACATGTTTCTGTAGGTGAGTAAATTGAACTAGATAAATTCAGCATTAGATTAGGGGCTGGTAAACTGGGGTAGCATGTAAACTGGGGTAGCATGTAAACTGGGGTATGTGTCAATGATTTCCTGCACATCCTTTCTCTATCCCTCCTCCATGATGGAGCACAGCCTGGGTGTGTACTTTGCTGGTCACTCAGGCCCTGACTTCCACAGAAACTCTGGCACACAGAGCAGAAGCCAACAGGACCAGGTCTCTGATGTGGACCATCAAGACACCAGATCCACTGATTTAACCTCACTGTGTGGTCCACAAGATCTCTGCTAGCTCATCTGTGGCACTACTTAAACCCTCATAGGATCTGGCCCACCTTCCTTCAATGACCTGGTGCAGAGACTACAGCTCAGGGCTGGAAGTAAGGATTATACTCCCACACTAACTACTGGTGGTGTGTGGTTCTGCCCCCATTCTGCCTTATCTGCAGAGTAATTTCTTGGAGCAAGGTATGGTCTGCTTTTTGCATTACCTTAAAGGGACTGCTTCACTACAGGGATTCTCAAGGCCACATCTCAGTCCCTTGGATGCTCACACTGCTGCATTGCAGTAGCTGAAGCTTCCAGTGCTGGGAGTGTGCCAAGGATTCAAACACCCATACCCACTATAACTCCTGCCTCAGGAATCCAGATTTGCCTGGGACTTAGTAACATGACCTGTTTTCCAGCAGCTCTAAAGTGCTCCCTCCAGAACTGAGTTTCATCTTCTCCCATACTTAGTTTCAGCCAAGGAATGAAATCACTGCGACAGCCACTGAACTTGGTTGTCCCTGTTAGCTTCTGCACTTCTGCTCAAAAGCATTAATATTCACTGCTTAGTTTTGGAATAGCTACATCTTCTGTTCTCTGCTCTTCTGAAACAATCAGGAGCTGGAGGTAACATACCTTCTGTATTACCAAAAGAGAAGAAATTTCTGCCAACTTTCTTTGTCAAGGAAGAGAAGGCAAGGCTGTGCTGATCTGTCCATCTCCTGTGCACTTGCATGATCCCTGCATGCAACCACAAGACAGAGAGCTTGACTCAGATCCTGGGGAGTCAGAAATGGAGCTTCTATGGGATTTGTAGCAGCAGCTTTGCTTAGGAGTGAGTCAATGTAGCTGAAAAACGAGGCACCATAGCAAGTATTAAGAGGATGTACTATTGCAGCCTTGTGCTGAAGTTACTCAGCTAAGGATGTTTCCTAATTTTCAGTCATTTCAGTCACTCCTTCTTCCCCACTGCTCGCCATACATCACCTTCTGTCCCTCTGTGCTCACTCCCAGCCACTAGCACTTGCACTCACTTAACCTGAACTGTAAGTGCTGCCCTTAAATCAAAGGCAGTGCTGGAAACTTGCCTTTCCCAGCCTTTGGCCTTCTTCCAGTTACAACAGACGCGTTAATGAGCAGAACTCATATCTAACTGTCTAGTCAAGGCACTTGCAAAATGCCAGCCAGCACAGTAGCTGGATGTGGAAAAAAGAAACCAGCTAATGTCAGCTCAGAGCAAGACTCAAATTCAAAGAGCAGAAGAGAGCAGGGAGAATCCATGACCACTTCAGGAAAGCACATCAAGACATGGCTCAAGGGTTCTTGGAAAACCCAGCTGAGTGTGGGGACCATCAGCTCCTGCCAGTGGGTTTAGGTACACCTGGCAGCAGGCAGGTGGGGAGTCAGTGGTGCACACGTGGGGAAATGGACAGGAGATTGCAGAGGGCTTCTCACTTGTGAGCTGGGTGATGAGAACAGCCAGTGAGTGATGAGTACGAGCAGCTGGTAGAGAATTTCACCACGAGACAGTTCAGTTTAGAGAGTGGGAACTCAGCGATTTTAATGTTGGGCAGTTTTTTTATGATACTCTGAGAACTAGGTGCCATAAGGCACATAAATCAAATCTTGAAACTGAGACAGTGTGAGACCCTGATGCCCTGAGATCAGAGCAGCTGAGGTGACACTAGATAGTTCCCTGTGTACATGAGCTCTGTATGTCCCAGCAGGGAAACCACTCCCTCATGATCTGGAGTGAAAAAATAAATGACATTTTTTAGGAATCAGCTTGGTTACTTACGAGTTTTAGAGAAACAGATGATTTTGTTCACATGGTATAAAAAGGCACCATAGTGCATCAGAAATCACAAAATATTTAAATTCAAAACAGATTTTTAAATATTTGACTTATATTTATTTTTCCTTTAAAACCAAATATTTTCAAATTAAATGTGAATTCAAGGAAATATTTTCAAGACAGTTCATTTAATATCCAACTAATCAAAAGATTTAAAGACGGAAAGTAATGCTGCTTCACTGTCATCTCTGTAAGATTTAATGACTTAAAGTATTTTTTGTTATTGAACTTGTACAAGATTGCCCCAGAGATAAAAAAAAAATTATTTGTTTTCTCACAGAAATTAGGCTATGGGAAGAATGTACTCTTCCTGTAACTTTGGATGGTGTTCCAGGGAAAGAGGGACATCTAAAGGCCTCTTTAAAGGTCTTCGACAGCTACATAATGTTGACAATTGCCTTGTGAGAATCAGAAACAATCTGCCAGTTCACCAGTGTTAGCCAGTTACTCCTTGCTCTTTACATCAGCTAGTTTTATCTATAGCACAAAGTTTGAAGAGCTTGTCTCAACATAGTGATACTTCCACATTATACTGAGGGTTTAACCTAATCCAATATCCTGTCTCTTAAAAAAAAAAAAAAAACAGGGCAAGCATATAGTCACAATTCTTCAAAGACAATTCCCAGCTTTCAGCAGATTTTGACTTAGAAGGAGGCTGCAGATGGGTGGAGACTTTGAAATGCAGTGGTCCTTGATAGATATTTTTCCCTCCCCCATGGATTTGAGAGGGAAACTGTATGTTGTAGTCCGCGGAAGGGAATATATTGTCCTTGACAGCACAGCTGGTTCGTGCAGAGGAGGAAGCTCCTCATTGCTGCTGCCTCTTTAGCCACTGCATTGGAATACTTTGGAGATGACACTGAAAGAATCATTGTATTTTCTTGTAAAAAACCATTGTCTCCCGTTATGGGCCCTACTTCAAACAGAAAAAGAGTTAGAATACACACCGAATGTTTAAAACCCTGTGTTACTCAGCTGCTTGACTTTGCTGAGAGGGAGAGAGAGCTTCTGCTAGTACCCCATTCCTCAGTGCTGGTGTCTTTAGCAGTCCATGACAGCATTACTCATAATGACATCTATTTTCCTAATTCTAATATTTCATATTTCTTTACATCCTGACTAAAGTTACAAGTGCCCACCATTCCCTTAATCAAGTTATCACATTGTGCTGATTTCCTTGAGATTCCCCATCTTTCCTTTGCTCACTCTACTTTTACTTGAACAGACCTTCTTGCTTGTACACTGCAGGAGAGCTGCCCATGCCAAACAGTAAGGACTCCTTCAATGGCCTTCTGAAATTCTCTTTCCAGACAACTTCTGGCCACTGTTCTCTTCCAGAGGTCCTTGGCTCAGTGTACCCAAATAAAAAAAAAGCAGAGCAGGTTCAGCCACAGTGCCCAGAGTCAGTGAAAAGTCAAGATCACCACACAAGTCCAACTTGACAAGACTAAGGAGAAGCTGCAAAGCCAAACCAGCATCAATTATCAGCAAGGCATAGCTGAGATGTAGCTCAGGCAAGGAGCAAGGGCATAGGCTGAGCTTAAATGCAGCTCTGGAGCAGAAGTGGGAGAGCTTCTCCCCAGCTTTCACACCCCCAGCACTTTTCCATGTTCAATGAGCACCCAGGCACCAGAGAGCTGGCAGAGACCTGTTTCTCTCAGTGCCTGCTGCGTTGAGCTGTGGGAGCCAGGAGCCTCACCACACAACTACTGGTCCCAAATAGCCTGGGGAGAAATCTCACAAGGAAGATGGATCCTAGTGCACGTACACCAGGCAGGTATCACAGAGTCCATGTCTTATGGAGAATGACTTTAATCCATAGTCATTTGAGTTTAGCAAAGTATCTCTCTTGTATCACAGAGATGAGTTGCTTATAAAGCAAACACTGTCAGTCCACTTAATTAGCTCTTTAACATGGTGAGAAATGTTCTCTGGCAGAGAGTTCCTGGGAAACCCTCCAAGATGTGAAATGGAGAGGTACTTCTGTGCAGGGAGGGCAAACAAGGCTAGTCTCCCAGACCCAAACCTCACAATTGAATCATTGCTCCTCAGATCATGATAAGAGTCCAGAGGGTGTAATAACCATCCCCATGGCCGATGTAATAGCAGTATTTAACACTGCAAGGGACAGTCCTGCCAGCCTGACACAGAGGACAGCAGCTACCACAGTGCCCTCTTTTCTGTGCAGACTTAGCATAAAGACATACAACCCAGGCAGGTTCTGGAGCCACTCAGATTAGGTTGGCCTAGGTATCCTAATATCCAATTGTCTTGACCTTAGCGAAAGTACTAACAGACCTGTGCATTAGCAAGACCTGCTTGACTTGCTCCACTTATGACCTTATCTGTAAACTTGTTTGATTGGGTCATTGGGATGACAACCATGCATATTAAAAAGGCATCTTTCCTCATGGAATATGCAGAAATTATCAAGTTTTTTCTAAACAAGGAATGCATTTGTATTAAAAAGTGTCTGTAGAGAAACAAGTAAGTTGCTTTACAGCTCTGCTTAACCCTCTTGCTGAAAAAATCCAGACTGTGGTGCACCTGAAGTCAAAAGCCTGTGATGCACGGCCTCCCACAGCAGCTGTGGTCCAAGTGTGACACAGAGGGAACAAGAGGGGTTTCCTGGCAGCCTTGACTTGTGCCCCTGCAAAGGCAAGTGTGTCAGCATGGAGATGTGAGAAATCAGAGGAGGAAAGGAGCCCAGGCTTGGGAATGCAGCAGGAGAGACCAACAGACGAGGCTAGGAAAAGCCAGCTGGTAACAAAGGAACTAGAAGTAGGACAGAGAGGTAGGGCCAGGGCAAGGGTCCAAGGAAGATGTGAAAACTTGGATGCAAGAGGGTGCATGGAACTAGTTATGAAATTAGCTCAACTGAGGCTTTGAGGGGAAGTTGTAAAGATTCATGTCTTGCTGATGACATCCATGTGTCATGTCAATGATGATGGGAAAGGCCTGCCAGGTGCCTCAGCTCACTTTTAAAATACCTGGATGCAGTCTGCACAGCAGTGATGGGTGGATGTTGCCCTCCTGTGGTGAACCCTGCATTCTCCCAGGAGGCATGGAGGAGTGCGTGAATTGTGGGGCCTGTGGCCCTCATTTCCAAACACACCACCAGGCCAGGCTTTTATTTCCCACTGGTTACAAATGCACCATGATTAATTTGAACGCCAGTGTTTGTGTGCCTCAACGTTGTTGTTACTGAGATGTTTCCTGTTTTGTTTGACCAGAGCCAGACCAGCACACAAACTCCTGATACAAGTATTTCCACTGTTCTGTCAAAGCACAAATTTAATTATTCCTGCTCTGAAAGTGTACGAGCTTGAGCTGGGGTTGTTTCATTAATTTGGCATAATACTTCCAGTTGCATGTTGCATGCTGTGATGAAGGCCATTCGTCCTCCAATTACCTCTATGCAGCAATGAGTGACACTGCTAATGCTATACATTTGTTATGAGGAAGAACAGAAATACAAGCCCCTGAAAAATTAACCACTTCCATTTCTTACAATTTTATCAAAGATCCATTACCAAGCTTCAGACTTCCCATCTTAAGATTTAGTTGAACATTAACAAATATTTATATACAGAGCACAAAATGTTTACTTCTGTAAATCACATCTGTAAAGCCATAATTTCAAGTAATTAATCCTGTGTTCGTAGGGGCTTCTGAATTAAGCAGCAGTTTACAGTCGAAACTTGTAATTACATGGGGCTTAGACGGCAAATGGAGTTAAACCGCATCAGGGGACAGGTGAAAGGAAAAACCAGTAAAATGGGAATAACTGTTTTCTCACTTCCTTTCTATCACATGCACAACTTCACTATGAGACGAAAGGGGTACATTAGTACAACTACAGTATTCCCTTTTATGTTCTAGCTACACCTGTTTTCCTTTTGTGTTAGTGAACAAAGTAAGAGATGGCTCTATGTGAGCCCAGGTATTTATGGGTTTTTAGAGTCACACTTACAACCTGAACAGAATCAGAATGCCAGAGTTCAGCAGCAGTAAAACTGATTAACTGTTGTCCACTAAACTGCACGTAAATGAAGCTCATTTGGAAAAAGGCAAGAGTAATAATGAAATACCCACTACAAATTTTCTCAGTGACAATAAAGCTGCACACGATTTGTCCTCAGTTCTACAAATGTAACTAGTCCTGTAATCAGTAAACTTGTTTCTACCCTTCTTCCTCTATCAACACTCACTGAAGGGTTTTGTTTGACTCAAGTGAGGTACAGTCACAGCAAAAACCAATCAGAACATGACCTGCAAGCAAAAACTGGCCAGTAAAGACTTCCCTCTGCCCTACGTAACTCAAGTAATGCTGAGTTGGTATTTGTAACACTTCCCTCACTTTTGAAATCTTTCAAAGAAATTGTACATTATTTCTGGTCTACCACTTTTTTCTTGCCCATTGGTTCACAGGAAAGGCACCTTAATAATCAATTTTACTCTACCATTCTAAGATCATACTGGGGACCTTTTAAGAAACTGCACTCAACGGTGGTACTGTAGACAAAGTTTTTGGAACTTGGCTGAATGTGTGCACCCCTGAATAAAAAACCTCCTTAGCCCTCATAAATCAAGAACAGGGCATTAACAAAGAGAAGAAATGGAAGCAACTGGAAGCACAAAATACAGTTCCTTTAAATCTTCAGATTGAAACTTCATACTTAATATAGTTAACATATGAGAATTTCCAGAAGCTAAAATGATTAGTTAATATTAAATTAAATTTAGTTAATGAACAAAAATAATTTCTGCTTGCTTCACTGAAGAGTGACAGACCTCTCACAATGATAATTTGTGGGCTTCCCCCATAAGGAACAATGGAAAAGGACCCATTAGATTTTATTGCTGCATTATTTATGCTTTTTCCTATACACTGAGGAAGTGTTTTCTACAAATATTCACACCAGTTTAAGAAAAGATGCAACAATACTTCTGAAACAAGTCTTGAAATCACCAGTGCTAAATTGTTTTATTTCCAACAACTAGCCATTACAGTATGTGAAACAAAAAGTGTCCAGAATAAATAGCTGAAGATGAAGCATCAGAATACTACCGTCTTCGCTACTGCTGTGGCCCCTTAATGTTTCCTGCTTTTCAACCTTCACTCTTCAGATTCTCCAGGCCTACGGATATCATCAATCTTCAGGATCATTCTAACAACCTGAGTCGCCAGAGAAATTTGCTGTTTCTTGCCAATCAAGGTTTCTATAACATGCTGCTGCTTCATATCTGCCAAAAGGGAGGAGAAAAATTAGACATCCTTCTCAAATCTAGATGTAATACTCAACCTGTAAGTGTTAGTAATTAGCAACAGTAATTTCCATGTAATTTAAAAGAACGGTTTGAAATTCCTTCTCTTGGCCACTGTGGTTTACAAACAATTTCTACAAACAGGAGTTTTACATCTGGGTTCTTAGCAGAGATCCTAGGACACTAATATACAACTCTTTTCCCAACTAGGCTGTGCTTTTCAAAGAGTAATGCAGAATGGTGAAAAGCAAAATTTCCATACATATATATTAAAAGCACCCTAAGGGCTGAACAAACACTAAAGAAGTGAAAGTTCAAATGCCATCAAACCTAATCAAAGAAGGGTTATGAATTTACAAATTACAGTTTACCACATTATTTTCTGAAAAAAAACAACAAATTAAGAAGGTGAAAAGCATACATCTAGATGAAAATAAGGTTTTATACACTGGCTTCTTGGTCTTCATGTTTGCTCCAGATTTACATAGGCAGACATATTGGCGTAAACAACACTGTCTAAAAATACTTTGAGTCTTTTGTTTACTTCTTCACAAGCTGTTTGTCAAAACAGCTGTTTTTAGGACTGCAGTGTGACCTGGATCACTAAAACTGCAGTATTTAAATGAGCTGCTCATCTCATTGTAAGAGCAGCTATTTTTCCTGTACTACAGTATCAGTCAACATCTTCAACTAATCTTGCCACCAAATACAGGTTTTCAGACAATTATACATTTTCTTCCTGGCAGGCATACATGTATTCTCCACCCACATTCCCATTTATTATAGCAACACGCAAAATAGTTTGAACAACTCAAGTGGTGCACAGGTTTAAAAAGAACACAGTGAGAGTTCTGAGCTTTTGAGAAAGAAAAGCTTTTATGCTCCTCCTTCCCCATGTTGCAGTTCTTACCATTTGTTCCCTTCTGCAAGCAGTCAATGCCCAGGGCAGGATTATTTTCTTTCACTTGCCTCGCCCGCACTTCAGTCATCGTCTGTATTGGATTCATACCACTGTTCTCCGAGAGAGCCATGGGGATTACCTCCAGGGCATCTGCAAAAGCTCTCACAGCATACTGTTCCAAAGATGGGCACTAGAGGAAAAGACATTTAAATTCATAAGCTATTAAGCTCCAATGTTAGTAAAAGCAGATTTTCATACTAGATATAAAATATATTAGACACACTATGCAGATTTTATTTGGAATATAATAGCTATGCAAATACCTCTGGATGATAACTACTTGAAAATAAAAAAAAAAAATTAAACTGCTCCTAGCATAAAAGGGAAAAAAATACTGGTAATGACTTTTTACAGAGAAGGGAAGGAAAACTTTTAATGCTGGTTATCAGGGAAAGTCAGAAAGCGCATGTTATGGAACTTGCTGGAAGATCTTTAAAGTTCTTCTGGAATCTCTTAGGGCAGGCTTAAATCCTTCATACATTACAGGAAGTTTTAACTGCTCCTTTCTTACCTTATCTGCTGCCTCACTGACTGCCAAGGCACAAGATATTTCAGCTGCGCCACCACCATACACAATGCGATTGTCACGAACGAGATTCCGGATTACACACAAGGCATCGTGAAGGGAGCGCTTTGCTTCTTCAATAATCTGCAATTATAGAATAGCCATGTGTTTTACAATACACACATCTGAAGGCTGAGAAGATGTAGTTCCTAATACAGACATGGAAACTGCAAATAAACTGTAAAATCTTTTCATGGCTCTAATGCAGCTCTACTACTGCTATGGTATACTATTTAAAAATAGAGAATGTTAGACATCCTGTGGCAAAGAAGAAATAAAAATATTCACAAAAATGTACTATTATTTGTTAAATCTATAATTTGAAATAATAAAAAGTTACATTATAAGGTTTTCAATCTTGCATATTTACAAGAAACAAAACACTGAACTTTAAATGCCAACATTATTTTTAGACTGCAGTTTCTGTCAACTCCCGGCTTCAATAGATGTAGGAGATTTAACAGAAATGCTAACCTTTAAAGTAGTATTTCTGCTTTCTTAAAAGAAATTTTCAGGCTAGCGTATGCTCTTTTTTCCCTAAGGTTTTTAATTTAAAGTAGGAGTTGACCTATAGTAAATATAATTTAACACTAACAGTGCAACCAAACCCCAACGTAAGTACATAGGCATTTAAAGTGGTCTCATTGTGGGGGAGTGGGGGGATATATGGTATGGGAATATAGGGTTTGCAGTAGTTTGGGGTTTTTATTCTAGTTTTTTTTTCTAACTGGACTAAATCAGATGTGATACAATTAATCTTTCAAACCTTTCAAAGATGCTCATATGACTTTACTCATAAAAATGACCCTCACATGAGGAAAAAAAATAAGACCATCCACAGGTAAAATTATTTCTGTATTTATAAACTATATGGTCTAACAGAGAGAAAATGGAAGTTTGCATTGAAAAACATAGAATGTAACTCTAACAAGTTACTTCTGACACACAGTCATGACTGCCTACAACCTGCCTTCTATTTGTCTGCACTGCAAGGAAAACGTAGACAAAATCAAGAAGAGTGTATTAATATGCTTTACAAAGAAACTGCACATTCTGCAACTATGTACCAAACCAAACATCTCACCATTTTATTTCCTCCCCTAATGAAAATGGTCACAGCTCTGGAGTTCTGACACTGTTCAATGAGAAGCATTCTGTCCTTGGTTGTTCCAAAGGAGATCTCTCGGACGACACCAGCAAAGCCCAGTTTCTCTGCTGTGAGCTCACAGAAGCGAGGCACGATGCGCCCTCCCGTCGCAATGGCGATTAACTGAAGTGAAACAAGGTATTTGAACACGATTTTTCCACCATGTTTTCCATAACACAGAACTAGTGGAAAAGAATCTCTCAAATGCCTACCCCAAAAGGTTATCTTCTCATCACTTCAAAATACTTTAGCCAATGTGTTGTTTCTGCAAAAAGCATGTCTAAAGCAGAAACATTCCTAAACATCTAAAACTTTTATTAAGTAATCTACATATACTCCAATTATAAACCATAATTTCCTTAATGGTAGGTTCTTCTCACAAATCCCCAATGTTTTTTCTCCAATACCCACCCATATACACAATTATGAAGTTCTACCCAGATAGCCTGAACTTTTAGCTAGTACAGCCTATTCCTTCACAAATGTTTTAACAACTGGTACAAAGCTCAGTTTTACTTACTTCTATTTCAGGTCCACCAACCCAACGAACAGCAGGTAGCTCGTTCTGGAGCAGCAAGTGATTTGCCTCATCATCAAAACCCCACTGGCAAATGGCAAGGTTTGCACCAGTGTCTTTTATCTGAAAGCAACATAAATCATCCACCTTCTGATCAGAACTAATGAAGGAAAGGAAAACACTATTCATGGTTTTAACTCTCCTAATTTTCTCAAAAGACAATTCTCAAGAGGAACCTCTGGCATACACAGAGATCAAAATATATTTTAAACCAGGCTGGTATCTCTTTCTTACATAAAATTAACTTTGATTAACAGCATTACAACTGCTTGTATATTGCTTCCTACCAGGATTAGCAGCCCGTTTACAGGAATAAATCAATGCACTGTACTGCTTTAAAAAGGCTATGAAAGACGAAGAAAACAGGAATAATCTTAAAGGCTACCTGCTTCACCATCTCTTCAAACTTCTCTTTTTCGTATTTCTGCAGTGCCTTGTAATCATCCACAGATGTGACATCAAGCTTATGTTTGGTTTTGGGCTTAGGTGGTTCAAATGGACAAGTAAGGATTGCAATTTTAGCATCTTTTAGCTCCTAGGCAATTAAAAAAAAAATTTGACCTCATTAACATCTCTTTCTTGTATTCGCAAAGCATACAGACATATCTTTGTAAACACAGGCATAGGAGGAAGTGTGATCATTTGACTTATTCAGTTAAACTAACTACAACTTAGAATAATTCTGTTGTCTCTGTAAACCACTTACAACAAATTCCATAGCTCCAAGACACTGTTTAAGCCCTTAACAATCTTTACCAGTGATGCCTTTTTACAGTTTAATGCTTAAAAAAAAATTCAATGAAACCATCCCTATCTACTGTGAGGACTGAGAATACTACTCACCTTTGTAACAACCTTTCAACTACTACATTAATGATATTTTCCACTAGTCTTCCCTTTTACAGGATAAACAGTGTCACCAGCTAGAAAAATACTTTAGAACAGTATGTTTTTTTGAAGTACACTGCCCAAAGACTTGAAGACTTTACCTACACCAAACATAAAACAAGGACAGCTTCTGGGCTGCTCCAAAAAGGACAATATGGCAATTCATAAAGGTTAAGAATCCAGACACTGCATTGCACTAAGAATATTAAGTATTCCTCCCTTCCACCACAATTTCTCAATATTGTTGCAAATTCTAACTTGAACTCTTCTAATATGAAAAATTTCATGCTTGCTGCCCCTTCCTCTGTTGATATATGGGTGAAAAGCCAAGGCAAACCACAAGACTGTGCAAATACTTAATAAATACTAGGGTGACATTTGAGGTAGGCTAGAAATTCTTATTTAAGTCATTACACACAAAAAACGCACACAAGGGCATCACTTACTTTTGGCATCTGTGGATGACTGAAATCTTTATCCACAATCACTCCTTTAACCAACTGTGTATCTTCCAATCTACCACCCACTTTGCCTTGCACTTTGATCAGCTCAAAATCAACATCTTTACGTTCCATGTCTGCTACTGTCAGTACAGCATTCACGGCAATCTCTGCCATTTGCCTGTGACAGCGGTTCACTCTAGGTTTGAAAAGAATACAATCAAGTTGTGCTCCATTTCCACAATTTGGAAGAAAAAAGGTGATTCTATCTATTGAATCTTGAACAGCAAGAAGCATCACTATAATGTCAACTTTTGCATACTGCATTAAAAGAGTGAGTCCTGCTTGTTTGTTCACAGAAATAAAAGGTGCTGGCTATGGCAGAGAACACACAACCTGGTTGGAGTGAGGAGCCTTTGTGAACATAGTCTCAATAGAGCTTTGGAACAAGTCAGGAAAACTAACTACTAAAGAACATTCCAGAAACAGAAACCACTCTTAAGGCAGGTCTGAAAAGGAAGTCCTTCCAATGTCTGAATTTATGAGCTACATATAGGACCCATAAAGGAGAACGAACTTATGGAATCATCCTAAGTTGAAATTTTTTTAGCAGGAAAAAACCCAACAAAAGATGACATGTAATTTGTTTTTAACAGATTCACATCACTCTTGAAACCTGCTATGATGCAAAACCCTGGAACTAACAGGTTAGAATGAAATTGATGCTGCAGCTGTTTAATTTCATGGAATTGACCCTTTGGAGACAAAGGATTCACAATTTCTTATCCCAAGACATGAGTCTACTGAGAAATTAGCCAAAACAAAACACAGAAGAGACTTCACCAGCACTCCAATAACACAAACAATTTAATAACCCACCAAAACACCAGGATTTCTCCTTTTCCCTCAAACGGTTTTCAATGGAAGATTAAATATTCAGTTTTTGTGACTTACACTTTAGAGCCCAGAGTTGTCTTTGCTGTCTGGATCAGAGGCTCAATGTTCTGTGGATCAACTGGGAAGCTGTCACTAATTTTGTCTAGATGCTCAATAGCAATGCGGGCTGCCTGCTCATAACCATCTGCTATTCTGATGGGGTGAATGCCTCGGTCTAGCAACTGCTCAGCCTGCTCCAATAATGCTCCAGCCAGAACTGTATTAAAAAAAAAATAAAGTAAGTTTTACTCTTCATTGGAGCATAATTTTAAATACATTATCAACAGATTAAAAAGCACACTTTCTGATTTCTTCTGCAATATTTTAAGAGTTCAACACTTTCAAAATAACAAAATAACCCTAAAAAAGAAAGACCCCTAGTTGCTATGCTTAGAAAGAAAACCACATTATGTCAAGACCAAAATGAAACACAGGCACCAAGGCAGGACAAAAAGATTACACAAGAAAATTATGCAGAAAGACTTTGAAAGTATAGCGATGTAACTATAAAATGTAACTATGTTTAAAAAGAACCCAAAAGCTTCTTTCTTATTGAAAGATTTCTAATACAAGAACTGACAGGAATACTGCAACAATAAATACTCTGAAGAAGTGCTACAGACAAGTTACTGTTACTTCTCACAAAGTTTTTTAAAATAGCTAAAGCAGCTTGATTTTTATCTTGGAAAAGCACAGTTAAATTTAAAATACTTTCTTACCAACGACTCCAGTAGTTCCATCTCCAATCTCATCATCTTGAGATTTAGCCAGCTCCACCATAAGTTTGGCTATCTGGTGATCCACATCCATCATATTCAGGATGGTAGCACCATCATTTGTCACAGTCACCTCACCATCCTTGTCCACCATCATTTTATCCAAGCCTAAAAAACATATGTTCAAAGGATGAAGGAAAATTCAGAAAATCCCTCCCAACAATTACTAGGAAAGAACCAGTAAAAGTTTTTCATTATTACCATTGGGCCCCAGGGATGTTCTCAGAGTACTTGCTACAGCTTTTGCTGCCATTATGTGAGACTGTGAAACAAAGAAGGATAAAGAAAGAAGTTAAATTCGGTTATAATTATTATCATGCATTCTGAAATCACAATATTAAGCTAAGAAAAACAGCGTGAGTAGTGCAAATGCTGTAATTCAATTGACAACAACTATCTCTGACTGAAAAAGAATGGGTATGTGTGTATTAGTTTTAACGACAGAAACATTTTCTATGCCTTTTCATGTATTACTTGTGCTGGCTGTAATAAATCATGCAGAAGCAGAGCACCCAAATGACAGCCCTACCGCTCAAAGCAGGGGAACAACAGAAACAGGCAATGCTAAAAAGAGAAGGCAGTGCAATTTTACCCATCACAAAATAATCACAGAATGGTTTGGGTTGGAAGGGACTTTGCAGATCATCCAGCTCCCAACCCCTGCGAGGGGCAAGGACACCTTTCCCTAGCCTAGGCTGCTCAGTGCCCCATTCAACCTTCCCTTGAACACTGACAGGGATGGGGATCCACAGCTTCCCCAGGCAATGTGCCCCACTCTTCCGTCGGGATTTGTATCACCCGCACTCACACAGGGCCTTCCTTCGGCGGCCGAGCTTGGGGGGGAGGGAGGCGTTCTACGGGAGGGGGCAGCGGGGAGCAGGGAAGCAGCCATGGGGCTGCACCCCCGGGGGTGAAGGCCCCAAAGCCCCGCAGCTCCGGGGCGGACCCGCGGCACGGACACCCCACGGACGCCGCGCCGCAGATTCCCAGCCCCGGGGGCGATGCCTTCTCCTTTCCTCCATCTCTGCCACGCTTACGGGCCTAGAGCAGGCTCTGTCCGCCCTGCGCCGCGGGCGGGGCTGGCGACGAGCGCGGCAGCGCCTCGCCCCCGGGGCTCCATCCTCCCGCCCCCCGCGGCAGCATGGCACAGCACGGCACAGCACAGCACAGCATGGCGCGGCGCGGCCCGCACAGCGCAGGCCCGCGGGCGGCCCCGGCGGCCGCCCCGCTCGCTCACCTTGAGCGCCTCCAGCCCCATGAGGCGCGTCTTGCGCTCCTGGTCCTTGAGGATGAGGAAGGGCCGCCCATACTCATCGAACGCCAGAGTCCCCATGGCCGACATGGCTGCGACTGCTGCTCCCACCGCCGCCGCTCGCTCGCGCGCTCCACCCGGAAGCTGCCGCGCCCGCCGCGCCGCCCCGCGCCTGCGCAGCCGACATGGCCGCGACTGGTTTGGCGGGCGGGAGCTCTGTGGCGCCCCCAGCGCAGCCTTCTGGAAGCGTCCGGCGCGGCCCGGGGCAGGAGCGCGGCGCTCGCGGCACCATCCCCCGCCTCACGGGCGGGGAGGGAAGGAAGGAGGATGTGCTCAAGGGGCGGAATACGGGCGCCGAGCGTGGCGGCAGCGGGCTGCGCCGGGTGCTGTGAGGGCGCAGGAGTGCAGACAGACACACGGCGGAGATAGTGTGCGCGGCGCTTGTCTCCGGAGCGCCTTCAGAAAGGTTTCGGTCCCCCGCCCCTTCATAGTGAAGTGGTACTGCTCTTCTCTATAAATGTTGCAGGCCGGGCGTAGCTCTGGGCTGCTCACTGGCGAGTGTGGGTGCGTGGTGCGTGATGTCGCTGTGTCCCAGGGAGAAGCTCCTCCGCAAAGGCAGAGCAGTGACTCCTGGCCGTGTCCCCAGCCGGCGCTCCCGGGGTCCGTGCCGGGGAGGTTCCTGCCTGCGCCGCCCTTGAGCTGTGCCGGGGCGCTGCTGCCCGCCCGGCTGTGCAGGGACACGGGTTTGAGTGGAAGCCGCCTTCCTGCCCCGTCGTGCCCCAGCTTTTCAGCAGCTGTAGCATTTCCCCGGGATCTGGGAATCGGCTGAAGGGGTATAAGGGGTTTTTCCTCCTTTATTACGTCCTGTCTCTGCCCCAGTATACTGATTTGTCTCACCACTCTGTCGATCCCCAGGCGCGATGTCCCAGGCGGTGGCGAATGAGGTCCCGCAGGAGGAGGGCGAGGGCAGCTCTCGGAGGAGCCGCTGGGGACTGCTGGTCACGGCCGGCGTGGGAGGGACCTTGGTGGCCCTCTATGCTGTGGCCACCCCCTTCGTGACCCCGGCCCTGAGGAAGGTGTGCCTGCCCTTCGTTCCTGCGACTGCAGCTCAGATCCAGAATGTGCTGAAAATGTTGGAAAACAGAAGTGGCTCCCTAGTTGACATTGGTAGCGGGGATGGCCGCGTTGTAAGTTACGGATGTTGCCTTCCTTTTAGATCACCTCTTAAAAAAGTGCCAGAGTGCTGGTGTTGCATTTTTTCACACTTACGAATGTCTTATCTTTGGCATCCATTGGTTTGGTCTGAGTTTTACGAAAAGGATCAAAGCTGAGGGAGGTTTATATTCAGTTTTAATGAGTAATAAATAGTTTTTTTGCTCCAGCCTTACTTGCAGCTTGACCCAGGTAGTGTATAAGATGTCATCGTGGTGACTGGAGGGAATTGCAGTGAATTCACTTGAAAAGATGTGATCAAAGTCTTGGTGCTGTGATTGACAAAGAGCTGTGATTCCACAAAGTTGTGTAGCTGTAGCAAGTGAGGCTGTGAGGTTAAAGAGCACTGCTCAATGCTTAATGTATAAAGGTGATAGAAGTGCAAAAGAGAATGAGCAATGGATTACAAAAAGAAAAATCTTAGTATGGTTAGAACTGTAGTCTTCACACTTTTGTGGAGTGCTGGCTTCCCCACATCCAAATCTATGTGATGAAAGTAGAATAAACATTAAGAGAAATCGTGAGAATAATGAAAGGCAAAGTGATGTTGTGTTTCCAGGATATTGTTTGAGCCCCAGTTTGTGAAATATGGGGAGAATGGGGTGGGCTTTTTTTTTTTCTTTTTTTGTTTATTTGTGTGCCTTTTCATAGCCATCTGCTTCTAGACAGATTTACCAGCAGGGTGGTGCACTAAGAGTTTTAAATGGAAAGAAGCAGGTTCTTGAATGCTACCTTTGTCCACGTTTTATGTGAATAAGTCAACCATTTGTCCACACATGCACAAAAAAAAAAAAAAAAAAAAAAAAAAAAAGATTTGGAAATCCAAATCTGTGAGAGTTGCTTGAATTGTGCCTGGGTAGGAAAAAGACCAAAAACGTAGGCACGAGGTAAGTGCAGTTTCTGATGCTCTTTCTGTTCATCATTCTGGCTGCTGACTCTAATCAGAGGTATCTAATTTGAAAAGGTACTGCATACTTAATTCTGATTATATAGGTGCCTAAATGGAGTCTGAAGACTATTTGGAAAGCCAGGTAATTAAAATTGAATGCTTGGTGCTTCCTTAACGCATCTGTCCTGAAAAAAGTCTGTTCAGACACTTTTAAATATTTAGCACTTATTCAGGTGTAATCACTGGATAAATATGAAGATGTTTACCACATTTCCAAGTGTGGTAAAAATGCCAGATTCTTTTAGTGAATTTGCAAATGCTCTGTGTGTGATTGAAGACAAATTATTGTAACAGGGTGAAATACACTGTCCAGGTAATGCTGTTTGAGAAATTCTGGTAAGAAGTGTGTACTTCCTGATTTCACCATGCTTGTTCTGTAATTGATAGTTTGTCAGGTGATTTCCTGATTAGAAGTTGGCAATAACTTTTTTAATTATGTCTTAAACCTTTATTGTAGAAATTGGTGCATTTTTGGATTTTTTTTAATATGTAGATCAACAGATTACTTTCAGACTCTTTCTGTTGGCTCTGATTCAGGGGCTGCTCAAATGCCTGCCCCTCACTACTTTTCAAATAAGTGGTCTAATTTTGAGCATTTTTCTCGTGTGTTTCACTGGTCTCCCCGTGGTCAGTTTTTGTACTCTTTAATTCCAAGACAGTGTCATGAATGTGTTAAATTAAACTTTTATGTAAGTCATAGATATACTGCGAGCTCACAGCTTTGCCCAATAGATGTTTGTTTTCATTTTGTTTGCCTGACTATATTTCAGTTGGATTGGTCATAATAGTAAAATGTAGTTTTGAGTTTTTGTTCACTATACAACTAACCTGTTGGACATTAAAACCTGGGTGACTTACAAAAGCGCTTTCCTTTGATTTATATTTTAAATATAACTATGTGCTCCTGTTTTGGTGTATAGACTTTTATGTTTCTAAGTGAAGATTTATTTTCTTCTTTGTAGGTGATAGCAGCTGCAAAAAAGGGATTCCAAGCTGTCGGTTATGAATTAAATCCCTGGCTAGTCTGGTACTCCAGATATCGTGCCTGGAGAGATGGAGTACATCAGAACACCAAATTTTATATTTCAGACTTATGGAAGGTAGGTAGTGAATTATGTAAGAATGAATCTGTGATGACTGAAAGATTTTATTAGTTTGGAAATACTTTCCTGAAGGAGCTGAAATTCTGACTGACCACAAGTTGCTATATTGGGATTTGAGCAAAGTACTTGTGCTAGGAGTCTGGTTTCTGTGGGCTCAGTATGCTGTTCAGCTGCTTTTGTGCTTTGTTGAAGTGCTTCCTTTATCAGTCGAGGCTGCTTGAGCAGGCCTGGGCCTGATCAATTATGTGGGGGCTTTTTTTGTGGGTGTGGGGGTTTTTGAGTTCAGAGAGGAGCACAGGAGAACTTCATGGCACTGACTAGAAGAACCCAGTCATTAGAATGCCTGGAAAGTTTTTATAGCTAGCTAACAGTTAACAAAAGAAGGGACAAACTTAAAGCATACATGATTTTATCGTATACAAGAGCTGTGAAAATAACACCTTAATTATTAGTAAAATAATGTATTTTCTAAATAAATGCTTTCTGTGCTACTAGAATTGGTGCCATATTTTTGGCCAGACAGTAAAAGTTTTTTGCTGTTCAGCAATATAAAGTTTTCTTTATTTTGAAATTTTTGTGATGAAAAGTTGGTAAGGGATCTCCTTACATATTTTTGGTCTAAATCCCTGTTGAAAGAAGTGCAGCTAGAGGGATTAGGAGAAAAGAACAGTGAAAATTTCTCCAACTATAAATGCTGTTTTCAATAAGATTAATTCTCAAATTTTATTTTAGGTTTCTTTTTCCCATTATACAAATGTTGTTGTTTTTGGGGTACCTCAAATGGTAAGTTTACTATTTATTCTTTATTTTTATTATGTTACTTTATTTTATTTATTATAATGTTTAATGGTTTTAATATGAAGGCATTAAGTATTAATACATTCTTCTGTAAAATGAATCAACCTGCAGATGGTCAAAGGTAGTCAGTAATAATCATAGAATCCTATAATATTAAGGGGTTTGAAGGGACCTTAAACATCATTAAATCCCAGCTCCCCAGTGCATGACATACCTTCCACTAGACCAGGTTGCTCAAAGCCTCATCCAGCCTGGCTTTGAATGCTGCCAGGGTTGGGGCATCCAGAACATCACTGGGCAACCTATTCCAGTGTCTCACGACCCTCACAGTAAAGAATTTCTTCTTAATGTCTAACCTAAATTTCCCCTTTCAATTTGTATCCTTTGTACGCCTTGTCCTGTCACTACTGTTCCTGACAAAGAGTCACTCTCCAGCTCCCCTGCAGGCTCCCTTCACATACTGAAAGGTTGCTATGAGGTCTCCATGCAGCCTTCTCTAGTTCCAACCCCCCTGCCATGAGCAAGGACACTTGACTAGACCAGGTTGCTTAGAGGTCCATCCAACCTGGTTTGAACAAATTCTAGGGCTGGGGCAACCACAGCTTCTCTGGGCAACCTGTTCCAATGCCTCACCAGCCTCACAGTGAAGAATTTCTTCCTAATATCCAATCTCAGCCTACTGTCTTTCAGTTTGAAGCCCTTCCCCCTTGTCCTGTCACTACATGTGCTTGTAAAAAGTCCCTCTCCATCTTGTAGGCTCTCTTCAGGTACTGGAAGGCTGCAGTTAGGTCACCCTGAAGCCTTTTCTTTTCCAGGCTGAACAAACCCACTTGTCAGTCTTTGCTTCTGTATTGCTTGTTCCTTTTCTAAGGCAGATGCGAGATGAAATGAGTGAAGAGCTTTATATGGTGCCATACCACGCAGCATAGGCTGAAAACATTTCTGCAGCAGTTAAGGGGAATCGTAACAAACCTTCCTATTCAGTGCTTTTTTTTGTTTCCTTGTTTGTTTTTCTTTTCAACGGCATTGGAAGTAAATCTCTACTTCAGATTCCAGTTGTAACCCGTGTTGGAAAGTGAAGTGAATGTGGGTGGGACAGTAGTGAGCACCGTGATGTTCCTCATGCTGCCAGCTCTGGGTGTTAGGTGCTCCCTTGCCTGAGTTCCGGCAGGGGGCACTGTAAACGTTTGGATTTGCCGGCAGGAATTGGGCTGTTGCACCGAGGGGAAAAGCACTGGTGAGGAAAGATGTCTCAGTAAACTAGGAATAAACAAATACCCTGAGAAAACCCAGCAGAAATACCGAATTAACTTCTAAGTGTAATAAAGTGGAATACGTTAGTAACAGCTGTGATAGAAAGAGTAGCTATAGGGCTCGGAATAACTTGTATAGATCCAGTAAAAACTGGGTTAAATTCTTTCAGCAGAAGTACTGTCATAAATGCAACAGATGCAAACACACGAACCTCTGTGTTTCCTGAGCATTTGTTTGCTTATGATCCCCTTTAAATTTACTTCGGAAGTTGTTAGTGCTCAGCCTCCTGAATGACTAAATTAATTTTCTAGAAACCTTAATGCATTTCTTCTTTTTTTACTGAGGAACAATAGATCTCTTTAGCTTTTTTAATAATGCTGCTCTGATTTGATGCTGTCACACCATGCTTTTATTTCATATCCAAAATTAGCTTTAAAAACCTGAATATATAGATCCTCAGGGAAGACTAAGACCTCTCTTATTCTTGCAAGGATCTAGGGGGAGAGTGTGTTTGTTTCTGAGTCGTTGCAGAAAGACTTACTTTTTCCAGGTGGGATGATAGGATTCTTGCCAGGTGTTCATGGTTGCAGCTCCTGTGTATTTTAACTGATTATATACTGTACAAAAGGTTTACTAAACTATGTATCTGCGTTGACACCCCTAAATCCTGGCTTCACATGAAATACAGTATGATTGTAACACCTAATGTAACTGATGTATTTGGCTTAAAAACTAGTTTGACTGGTTCAAGGATGTTATTCTTTTTGGCTGAACTTGGTTGAACTATTAATGATGTTTTCTAATTTGAGCTAATATGGACATGCCGTGTCACTAATTTTCATAATTACCCCTAAAAAATTAGTCATGTCTATTTATAATTTCTGGAACAAATTAAAAATTCTTCTGGTGCTTCAACTCAGTTTTAGATAACAAAGTGGGCTTATTTTTCTAGTTTGTTTAAGGTGCGGCAGCAAAAATGTTTAAAAGCATTTGCAGTATGGATGAAACCAGAGCCTTAAAAATATTTGGAGGTAACTCTTTGATATATTAGATCTATGACTATAATTTTCCTAAAATATTCCATTGTTAGCTTAAATGTTGCTATAATAGGATATTACATCAAAGGCATACCCTGCATGTGTGTGATAGGGAAAGCTCTTTTCAACGTTTGGAAATATTCTCTTCAGTCAGTCTTGTTTTCTAGTAATGTTCTTTTGGGTTTTGTTTCTAATTTCTTTTTTGTGAAATTTTATGTATTTTGCGTCTTTGTGTCTTAAATTCAGTGAAATTTCGAAATAATTACTGCCCTTTAAATTTTTTTTAAATATCTAAATATTACATAATGATATCAAAATAAATAGTGTTTAATGTGTAATAGAAGTTGCCTGTAGAGTTTGCTGGTAAAATTACTCATTCAGATAGATATAATATGTAAGAATAAAAGGAACCCCAAATGGATGCGTACTGCTGATCTGCTTAAGCATACCATCAAACTTTTCCAGAGGACAAAAGTGGTTAAATCTGTAATCTCTGTAATCTGTTAGGTTTCTGGTTTTTTTTTTTTTTCTAGAACATAATCACTCTTTGGGATGGGAAAGAAATTTCTTTGAAGTCTACATGTGTTAATTTATTTCTCATTTAATCCATGGCAGAATTTGCAAAGCACTTTTTAGACAAAGAGCATCTGACTGGTCAGGGCATTGCTCTGCTCTAGAAAAGTTGTGCTATTTCCACTGAATTTCATAGTGTCTCAGTTTTTGTGAATGGAGGAAAGCTGGACTGTAGGTCTTCAACCAAGGAGAGTTGCACAGTGGTATGTGACACAGCTCCTGCCAGCATCCTGCTCTCTAAATTGAGTAGAGATGGATTTGGTGGGTAGACTGTTCAGTGGATAAGGGATTGTCTGGATGGCTGCATTCAGAGGGTAATGGTCAATGTCTCAATGTTCAGGTGGAGATCATTTACAACTGGTGTCCTTCAGGGGTCTGTATTAGGAGCAGTCCTGCTTAATATCTTCGTCGATGACATAAACAGTGGGATTGAGTGCACTCTCAGAAAAATTTGCAGATGACACCAAGCTGAGTGGTTTCAGTTGCTGTGGCTGAAGGACAGGATGCCATCCAGAGGGACCTGGACAAGAAGTGAGTCCATGGGAATCTCATGAGGTTCAACAAGACCAAGTGCAAGGTGCTGCACCTGGGTCTGGGCAGCCCCTGGTACCAACCCAGGCTGGGGATGAACAGATCCAGAGCAGCCCTGCTGAGAAGGAGTTGGCACTGATGCATGAGAGGCTGGACATGACCCAGCCATGTGCACTCCCAGCCCAGAGAGCCAAATGTGTCCTGGGCTGCATCCAAAGCAGTGTGGGCAGCAGGGTAAGGGAGGGGATTCTGTACCTCTGCTCTGGTGAGATCCCACCTGCAGTGCTGCATCAGCTCTGGGCCCCAGCACAAGACAGCTGTGGATATGCTGGAGTGGGTTCAGAGGCGTTCCTTTCCTGTGAAGACAGACTGAGAGAATTTGGGTTATTCAGCCTGAAGCAGACTTGACTCTGACTTTAATTGTGGCATTTTAGTACTTAAAGGGGGCTTGCAAACAAGATGGGGACAGACTTTTTAGGAGGGCCTGTAGGGCAAGGGGTAATACTTTCAACTAGGAGAGGGCAGGTTCATATTAGATGTAAGTAAGAAAAATTTTGTGAATAGGATGGTGGAACACTGGAACAGGTTGCCCAGAGAAGCAGTAGATGGGGACTGGATGGGGCTCTAAGAAAACTGACCTAGTTGAAGATTTCCCAGCCCATGGCAGGGGTGTTGAATTAGATTACCTTTAAAGAACTCTTACAATCCAGACCATTCTATGATTCAACATTCTGTTTCATGGAATTCTGCTGAGGGGATTCACATGCACATGTTAATGGTGGGTGGATTCGACTAAGCTCAATTTCAATATTATTTAACATAACAGTATTTTACCACAGAGTGACAGCAGAATTTTTGCTCTGGGTTGTTGTCTGTGTGATGTTTTGAGTGTCCCAGGGTCTGTCTTAGGGTTAGACTGTAAATTTTGAGTGGTGGTGACCTTTGAGTGTCACCCAATAGCTCATGAACCTTGGGGTGTCATACATAGCATAAATTCAGGGGGCTGAACTTTCATTCTTCACAGAGAAGAATCCCTTCTTTGTGGGATGAAGAGAATTGTGAATTGGAACATGGAAGGTCTTTTCAGGTTTTTTTTTTGTTTTTTTCTTTTTGTTTTTGTTTGTTTTTAGGTTGTTTTGGTTTTTTTTCAATTTTAAAAATTTTTTTTAAGGGATAATTTATGAGTTTTGATTTGATTTTTAGAAATTAGAGTTATGATTTCCTTGATCTCACCAATTAGGGCACAATAACCATTTTCAGGGTTTAGATATTCTTTGTCAAGGCATCAAAGCCAAAATATATATAATGAATACTTCCCTAAGATTTTTCAAAAAACATTACTCAAATCATGGATTTCTCTTAAACACTTGGATTAGATTTTAAAGAGAATGCTTCTGATTTTTTACTACTTCTGAGACGTTTTTCTTGTAACTCAACAGATGCCGCAGTTGGAGAAGAAGCTGGAAGAAGAACTTGAATGTAATGCCAGAATTATTGCCTGCCGCTTTCCTTTCCCTTGCTGGATTCCAGATCATACTACTGGAGAGGGAATAGACACTGTGTGGGCCTATGATTTGAAACATTCTAGAGCATGTGAAACAAAAAGCTTGGAAACCACACCAGAGACAGAACCCTAAGCATCTAATTTGTTTTTTTACTGAAAGTTTTAGCTTTGACTGGACCTGTTGAAGATAAAATTAACGTGGATGGAGCTGTGCCTTTGAAGATATATATTCACTAAAGGAACTGAAGTGCAGTGGTTGTGTGAAAGCACACAAAGGTTACTGAAAAGTGTAGTTCAATGGCTTAATACAGTGTCCTGGTTTAACCCCATCTGTCAGTGAAGTACCACACTGATGTTCACTCACCCCAGCCCCCACACTCTCCCAGTAGGACGGGGAGGAAGCGTGGAAAAAAGGTCATACCCATGATCATGGATTGAGATACGAATAGTTTAATAACTGAAACAAATTTAATAATAATAATGACAGGAAAAAAGAGAGGAGTAAAACCCAATAAAGATGAGTGATGCACGGTACCCTTGCTCACCACTCACTGATGGGTGCCCATCCCATCCCATCCCAGAGTAGCAATTGGTCCCACCTTGCCATCTCTCCCCAGTTTATATACTGGGCATGGTGTTTCATGGTGTAGAAAGAATATCCCTTTGGCCAGTTTGGGTCAGCTGTCCTGGCTGTGTTTCATCCTGGCCTTTTGCACGTCCTTGTTGGCAGAGCATGGGAAACTGAAAAGTCCTTGGCTCAGCATCAACTAAAACATCAGTGTGTTATCAGCATTAGTCTTATTCTAAATAAAAAACACAGCACTCTACCAGCTACTAGGGAGAAAATTAACTCCCAGCTGAAACCAGGACATGTAGTTAGTCAAAATTAAGAAAAAGCTTTTACAGAAGCGGAAAATTTTAATACGGAAAATGGTTTAGAACACCATTGCCTACAGTTAAGGGGAATATATATATAAGTTAAAATGCTGAAATTGGTGAACTTATATATTACATTCTTTTTGACCCTGCAGGGCATTTGTTATTGGTATTGGAAGTGGTGTGCAAGTGGCTCCGTAAATGGGCTGTTTCCCAAATGTCTGAATTATGTATGCCAAGTAGCATAAAACTGCATACACAAAACTGATCCAGATGGAGTATGATGATGTTTCACACTGCAGCCTGATGTTTCACACTGCAGCCTTGAATGTGTACTTTTAAAAGTTAAGTATGACAAAACAGGCAAATACAAGTTGTTTTTTCATTAATGCAAGTGCAGCCTCTGATTATACTAACGTATTTTTATTTAACTTGGGTGCTGTTTTAACGTCAGCTGGGAAATAAACTCCCAAGTGAGCCACTTCCCTTCTCCTTCACCTCTTTCAGTAAGGGAGGGGCAAAAGCAGAAATTATAGGTTGAGGTGACAATTTACTGAAAGCACAAAGCAAGAATAAGACATGCAGAGTCAACAGCAATATTAACAGCAAAAGGATACAAAAAGAGATGGTACTTGACTGACAAAAGAGGTGTTTACCAAGGGTTTGGGAGGCATAGAATACCAATCTGGCTACAGCCGCAGCACTAAGCTCTGACCCCTCCCTGCAACCAGGACAACTTGTTACCTCAACAAAAAACTGTAGAAGGATACTCTTACTGAGCTCTTATTGGTATAAGCTGTTGCAGATGCATGATTTTTCCTAACCTTTCTGATTTAGGAAGGGTTTCAAAAGTCACTTTTCAGTGAAGTGTCACCATATCTGTGGGCTCAAACTTTGGGTAACAATACAGATAAGAGTTGCTTACTTGAATACTTGAACGCTGTGTCTGATTCCAGAGCTAGTTTTTCTGTCTAGCTTGGCTAATTCTGATTAAACTTCCTATAATTTCTAGTGAGATGAGAAGAAAGGTTTTCAATCAGACTTGTTTTCCCTTCTATTTTTCCATACCATCTGATAACATCTCAGAAACTCATGGTATTGCTGTGTGGCTTTTCCTTGTAAGTGAAACCAGTTCTCCCTGTCCTTTTGCTGACAGAGGTTTGCAGTGGGGTACTATGATTGCACTGATATTTTCCTTTCCTGCCATGGTGACACCACCTTTCTGTTGTATAATGGTCTGCTTACTTGTTCTTTTTCTGGTTCCCAGGTAAAGTTTTACTGTTTTCACGCATTATCAATCAGTCAAAGTTCATAGTCAGGCTCCCCTGTCCCCAGTTATTGTACAGCCTGTTTGTTAAGCAGTAATTAGGGGACTTTGTCAGATACTTGCATATATGTTACTCACAGAATGAAGCTAAAACCAGCTGGGCAATTATCACCTGCCTTCAAGGCAGTCATTACCACAACTCAAACTATTAGCTCGGTCCAAGAGAAGTGCTGAGACTCTACAATTTCAGGTAAATGCAAAGTCTGACATTTTATCAGGTGTTGGGAAAGCAATTTTGGGTGGTCTATAGAATCTGATTTGAAGAGAAGTTGGGTGTTATTTGGGATGTGTAGTCTATGATGATGCCTGTACCCAGGCTTTTTTTTTTAATGTGAGGGCACAAGCAGGAGAAGTTAAAATACAAATCTGCACTGCTCATTTGAAATGGAGCATAGTTTTGTCCTGAAATTATATACTAAGCAGGAGAAAAGGGCAAATGTGTCTGGAGTGTGCAAAGGAGAGTTGATTTCACCCTTGCATGGCAAGGCACAACTGTGAACGTGGACACTGCTTGTACTGAAGCACACCAGTGTCTGGTAAGCAGTCTTACAGCCTTTCACTGCAAGAATGCACAAAGCATTTGTAAAACTACACTAAATTCTTTCTATAATGATTTAAGTGTTATGATAATTACACAGTGACAGGACAGGGATAGAGTGGCTTATCTAAAATGCCTGAATTTAATATCCCCAGGCCATAAAACTGGAACCTCAGACAAAGCAAATCTGAAATTATTTCTAATGAAAAGAGACTAACGAAGGGGAAATTAGATAATTAAGCAAAGTTTTTCCATGAATGATCATAAAGGAAAAGAGGAGACAAAAGATTTTGATCCATTGAATTGTGTGTGACTCATCTGCAGTGCAGTGCCTTGATCCAAATTTCTACAGCTTGCTTTCACTAAATTTAGTTTGTAGGGAATGAAGAAGTTATTTATGTTTCTCCTGTGTTTGACTATATATTTTTCTATTGCATTAACCTTTGCCTGTTAAAAGGTAAAACTGAATTTCTTTTTTTGCCTGTGGTAAGGGTTTTGGGATGTGCACTTCCTAGTTAGCACCTATTGCTCCAGAAACACTTGTTGAAGAGAATATAATAGAATTAATGATGTGATGGTCTGAGCTTTAGGAGTACTAAGAGCTGTCTTCAAGGCAAGGAGGTATCTATGAATGTTTTAAAGGAAAGCAGAGGGCTGTTTTGTGCTCTGCCTATTTACTTTTGGGGGCCTCCATTGAATTAGGTAGTGGTCTGATGGATTGGGATCCCTTATGACTTAAGGAGATGTGCTGTATTTCCTGTTTCTGTGGCTAAAGTGTGAAATGGAAAGCAAAGTGTTCTAATTTACACAGGAGGACTAAGAAATCATTTTCTTAACATATTGTCCTTTTCTATCACTTGCTATGTTCATTTGATAGTTTTCAAGATTAAATATTTAACTGTGACTTCAGTTATCACTGTGTGGGTTATTATGTTGCTACACTTCCAATTGCTAAGGTAATGTATTATGATTTTGTTGATATGATACTTCAGAATAAAAACTTGCTTCTTCTGAAAACCAAGAAAGAGAATTACCTTAATTAAATTATAGTGTAGGTCTGAAGCCAAACGGAGGAAATATTTAAGCTACGCGTGCTGTTCAATACCAAAGTAATTCAGATACACAAAAGAACCAATAGTTTATCATTGTTTGTGTTTTCTAGTAGAATCACATGCCTTTTGGGAGTTACTTGTGTTATTCTTTCCTTGCCCTGCCAGATTTTAGCAAAAAAGGTGTTATATTACTGAATGATCAATGCTTACCTGAAATACTGTAGAATTTGATTTGTTTGTAAATTGTAAAGTTAAGGGTCAGACTTAAAAATGTTTTTTTGTTCTTTTCCTCCGCTTTTTTTTGGTGTTGAGGCACATTATATCTGTACAGGTTTTGTGATGCAATATGAATTATGCCAATGCAGCATCTTAGTGCTGCAATTCTAATTTTGTAGCTTTCCATTTCCGTTTTGCAGAGTTTGTCTTTGTAGAGAGAAGGAGGCAGGTATGGCATCAAGACAGCCATGTGATAGGCAGCTTGCTCGGTAAACTGCACAGTCACTACAGCCACACAGCAATGTCAACCAAACTTGTCCACATTTGTTTGGGAAATGTACACATACTTTGTGGGTTTTAGGCATTTCTGTATTACTGGGCATATTGAAGTTTTTGTCTTATCCTCTGGTCTGGTTATATGATGCTATTTAATCTAGTGCTGCTCCAAGGAAGTTAATCCTCTGCCTCTGAGCTGCTGTTTATTTGTGATTCACGAATTGTAGCCAGGTAAGAAGGTACAGAATCCAGTTTCAAATTAAGCACCACACAAGCCAGTTCAGTGAATATGGTCTGTGGAAAAAGAGTTCCGAAGTCCAGGCTTTGGGGAAGTCTTCCACCTTTTGTGAAGAACAGCTCAGAGGGCAGCAGAGATCTCCTGAATTCTGCATAACTTCACATTGACTAGAGCTTTGCTTTTCTCATGTGTGCGTTCTTCAAAAAGTTTGACCACTGCATTACCATTTTAAATATCTGTAGGAGAAGTAAACAAAGGCAGCGTTTTGGTTATCATTTATATTTGGAGCTAATGGAGGAAAGGAGAAAGGGGATCTTACAGCCCAAGTATGGCAGTTTGGTCTGTTTCAGAAGCAGTTTGACAGACGTGCATCCTCTGTGTGTACTTTTCACTGCATAGGGGAATCCATGCCACAAATGTGCTGTGATGAGCACTCTCTTGGAAATGGGTTCATGCTTGATACTATTGCCCATGGATGAACACTAATTACTGAGAGATTGCCTCATGCTTCTACAGTTTCCTTTTCCGTAGTTTACAAATACCGAAGCATTTATTCAAAAAAGAACATGAGTCTTTCAAATTCATAGTTGAATTTTGGATTGTCATGTGTAGGACCAGGGGTTGGACTTCAATGATCCTTGTGGGTTTCTTCCAGTTTGGGATGTTCAATGATTCTGTGGTTGACGAAGGTAGCCTAACATCAGATTTAATGCCAGTAAATTCTGCTGAGAGTGAATTATTTTTCTTTTACATTTGTCAAGATTGAGTTCTGTAGTTTTAAAATGTAGCCCTGACTTGCTTTTCAGAAATAATATATGTTTCTTCTAGAAGATTTCTTGAATTCTTGACATGGCAGTGTGGCATATGTGTTTAACTTAAAAATCACCCTTGAATGAGATTACTGAAAGTATTCATCTTTTTTCTTTGCATGATAATACTTCTTTTCATCCTTGTATGTTTTACAGAGGGAGACTTATACGTGGATAACTACCATTTTCCCCCATTCTTTTTCTGAATTCTCCCTCTTGAGTTTGCTTTGATTTTTCATATTGTCTTTACAATTTGACTGACTTTATAAATTAATCAGTCTCCAAGTTTCCTTTACATTTTTTTTCCTATAAATCAGTTTCCCTTTTTTTTTCCCCAGCTACTTTGCAGGAAGACTAAATATGTTAAGGAATGTTCTTTTTCTCTCTAACATTTTAACATATATTTAACTAACCTTGATTTATTTAGCAGTCTGTGTGCTGACATAGCATGACTTTTGTTTCCACTATATGAAAGAAAAACACATCCACACCAATGGTATTTAGACTGAAAAATAGACTTGGTCTACAACAATCCTGGCTATTTAGTAGTTTAAAGTACCTAATTTCACATTTTTATTATATTTCATCACATGGCAAATGAATGCAGGCCTTTTATCCCTTCGGTAGTTCTTTGGATTTGGGTTGTTTGTTCAGGTGGGATTTTTGCTGATTTCTTTTTCTTAGTATAATGTTGGTATTTGAGACTTTGGTTGAAATGTCAGATGGGTGTTTTTTTTCTGCAACTTGGTGTGTAGACCTGGAACAACCACTGTGATATACTCCTGTGAACTGCTGGCATTAGTAAAATTATGTGAAATCTGCTTACCAGTAAATGCACAGGGATATTTTTCAGCTTACTGTGTATGTTGTGGTTTTTAAAAGTAAAGGAGGTTTTTGAAGACCATGTAAAACTTGTGGCATAAAGAGGTCTTTGCAAGGTCAGAAGCAGTAAATTACTGGCTTTCAACCTGAGGTTTGTGGCTACCTTCTGAAGAATCCACAAAAAGTAATTTAAAAAGTAGATCTACTATCAGTAGGTTTATATTTGCTATCTGTGGTTGTGTTCTTCCATTGGAAAATTTTAATGTGTCTGAAATGATCATCTGAGAATGCCTGAACTAAAAATATGGATTTATGTAAGATATTAGCTAAATAGAAATGAGCTTATCAAAGTGAAGAACATTTTTTTTTTCTTCTTTCTGTTGTTGCTTGCCTGATTGTTGAGCTTTGAATCTCTGAAGTGGTTCAAAGCTCACAAAGCTGTACAGGCTTCTCTGTCTCTTCCAATAACTTCCTATTCTGCTATGTGAGAGCACTCTCATGGTTTTGCACATTCCCATTGCATTCTAATAATTATGGCTTTTCAGGTAATCTATGATAAATCTGCTATAAGGATCTAATGATGGTTTTTTTTTTCTTTTTTAAGAATCTGCTTAAACATTAAAATTACATCTTCAAAACACCTGATGAACTGCCCATGAAGCCTGTCTAAAAAGCCAATAGAGCCTGTGAAACTCCTTAATCCTGTAATGCCTGCAGCTGTCCATGCCAAAGCTTTGGTTCAGAGAGCCAGAAATGTGTGTCTCTCTTGTATGTGCTCTCTTGATTCTTGATTTTTTGATTGAAAATGGAAGTGTGAGGAGCAGACACAAAAGGAGTTACTAGAAGGAGGAACAGTGCAAGCTCTGTGAGACAAAAATGAGTGGTGAGTGATAGAGGCAAAATGTGAGCCTTCTCTGTCCCTCTAGCCCTTAAGGTTTAATGCTGTCTTTTTTTTGTTTTAGTTTTTTATTTTTTTAAATTTTTTTATTTCCCCTTAAGACTGTGTAGCTCTTTTTGAAAGTATACTTATTTTTCTTTCTTTCCTTTTTTTTTTCCCAAGTTTTTTTGAGTGGACACAAATCAAAGTAATTTATATGTCCAAATGTGCCATTCTCTAAATTGTGTACAGGAACCCTCATCATCTGTGTTCATGTATATTTTATTGCTGCTTCCTTCTGTTCACTACACAGAAACCATACTTATACTCTGAATACCTTTATATCAATACGTAAATAAGCTCTGTGGGTGGGATCAATACCAATTAAGTTTATTTGCAAGCACAGGTCTCACATTGAAGCAACTCTGAAAAGAGTTTGGGCAGGAATGGGAAAGGTAGTGGTCATCATGGGAAAACACCAATGTTACTTAGAGACAGTGATGGCAGAGTCTTATGCCATTGAGGTACTTTCAATTTCAGTGGGCAGTCTGATGTGTCAAGCAAAGTCAGGAAATGAAAGACTAGTAGCAAAACAGCATGGTGTGTGGTTCTTTAAAAGAAATTATTTTTTTAATGCTGTCTTCAGAGGCTGCCTTCTGGTTTCATCTAAATTGTTAAGTACATTTGTTGTTTTGAGAGAGTATGTTGGTAGGACAGTGTTATTGGCTGAGCTTATACAACTAGTGAGCATCTTGAAGTGTTTATTCCATAAGTAAATAGATAATTCAGATAATATTTTTTACCCTTTCCTTCACCCCACAAATGAAAAAAAACCCCACAAAAAAGAACAGCCCTTTAGAGTGACAACTTTGCAGAATTAAAATGGAAACTATCTTTATCACCCTTAGAAATTAAATATTAGGAAACAGCTTCTGATATGAAAAAAGTTGTCAGCTTCAGGTGGCTCTTATTTACCAGACGGCATTAAATGTAACATAGGTCAGATCCAGAATGACTCAACAAATGGTTTAAGTTACTTAGAAAAAGTTGCTGCTTCTTGTGAGTCTTCTGGAAATACACTCTGAATTAGGTTGTTTGCTTATTCTAATAAGAACACTGATCAAATAACACTCTTCTCAGGGTTATTTGTCTACTGCAGGAAAATTAAGTAGTCTAAGCACTTTCCGTGCACAGGAAACCTGGATGCCAGATCTGTCATGAAGTTTTGTCAATAGATGTTTTTCTCATGCTTGTCTATACTTTGGGAGATTGTGAACGTCAGATGGTTGGAGTGGGGACATTTTTCCACTTGGGTGACCCTTGCATATGTAAGGACAAATTAGATGTTGAAGCATGTCTTTGATCCCTTTCAGGATATGTGATCAATAGTGATCCTTTTTCTAGTGTTGTTTTAGTCTGACTGGTAAAATTTTCATTTCCGCAGGCATAAAACAAGATGTTGCTTATCATTCATCTTTCTATTCTGTTGTATGCCTGAAGAATCTATGTTGGCAATACAAGTCTATTTCCATTTCTGTGCAAAATACACAGGAACACAGGAAATGTTTTATTGTTCTTGAGCACCTTTATTGCTGTGGTGGGATAGTGTTTCCTCCTGGTGTTGGATATGCAGGTAATTCACTGTCTGAACTTGTAAGTTCCAGTGTTATGAATGCTGCTGCTTACTCATTGGAATGCTCCAAGCAGTGCTGAATCCATGATACTGGAACTGAAACTCTGCAGCAGATAATAAAATAAAAGTATTGAACTTTGCTTTGCATTTATTGTTGTTAGGTCCTCCCTGAGCACTACAGCCCATCCCACTTCCCCCCTCCCCCCTCCCCCAATAAATATCCCTCCACCCCAACCCCATCCATCAGGATGTATTTATTCACTGTTCAGCTACTGGTGGAAATGACAACAGCATTCTCCAGCTTTGTCTAGGCCATGGGCCTACTGAGACCTACTCAGTTTATGTTTTGATGGAAGTGGGCTCAGTTTTACCTTCAGTTTTACCTTCAGTTTTCTCAGTCTAGGGTCTGCCTAAGAAATCCTCAAAGTCTTTGAAGACACTGAAACGAGCAGGCTGAGGGTGCTGAAGACTTCTGAAGCTGGCTGTCTTAGCATGATGGAACACAGCATCAATGTTCTTCATAGGCTTTTATAAAGACTGCTTTAGCGCTGCTGAATTTTCACTCATTCCCAGTTTAGGGACTCTGCTAAGCAAAGGATAAATTCTCTCCACTATTTTCTCTGACTAATAGTAGTAGAATGTTGTTCTTTAATTTTACACTGCTGTTTGATTTTGGTATCGTCTATTCATAAACTTCCCTTCACTGGAAGGAAAGACCTTGGAATCCTTCCTCACCAGCACAGACTTAAGAGCAAGGCTCTTGAACGGAGGAGCTTCCTTTCCTCTTTGGAAAGTCTCTCAGCAGCACAAAGATCCTGTACCAAGCAAGATGGGAAGGCTTTCTCTTCTCCTGCTGCAGCTGTGGATACTATTTGTCAGAACCACAATTAGGCACATCTTGCTTTTTCACCAAGACTGCATGTAATTACCTATGGCTTAAGATTATTCCGAGGGAATTGATACTGGGTCTCATATGGAGGCTTGAAGTAGCAGGACTATCTATTTGCTTTTTCAGGAATGTTGAAGACCAAGTTTTGGTCCTTACAATAGTATAATTCTTTCTATATGTTAGAGAAAATATCATCATGTAATGATTCAATGAAAATATATGAATAATCTTCTGATATTAATACTCTGGGAATAGACTAAGCTAAATGCTACTGAATGGATATTTTTAGGTCGGGGAAGGAAGTTTCTAGGTTTCCCTTGGTAAGTATGTGTTGAGCCTATTAACTTTAGGGAATTTGTTTGCGTGTATTAAAAAGAAATAAAAGTAGATATAGAAGATAGCAGTTGGAATGTTAGTTATTTGCATTCAGCCTTGAAGTAAAATGCAATGCTTATGCAGCAGTATTCATTTTTAAACTGCTACAGAATAATAAATCTAGAAACACTTTTTTAGGATTGGCTTGTATTATCTTCACCCTTTACAGCTGCAAAAATTGTAGCAAAGAGGTAATTTGTTCAGGACCACAAAAGTAATTGGTGGCAATGCTGTGATTGAAATGAAGCCTGCAACTGCATGCCTGTGTCTGCAGCTGGAAGAATGTATTTTTTAATTGCTGCTCCTGAGGGTGGCAGTACCTGTGCGCTTTCACAACTGATGGAGCTGGAGATGGAAAGGGAATATGCTCACTGTGCTTGCTTACTGCTTACAGCTATAAGACATAGCACCTACGGTGGTTGTGTCTGTCAGATTCGTGATTTTGGTTTTGTTTCTTTGTTCTTATCTTTTTATTAGTTCTTACTAGATTTGATGTCTCCTAGTTACTGCATTAATTGTATTTGGATCCTTCTGTGATTGTTTGGACACACTACTTCATAGCTAAACTTATTATTTTTCTTGAACTGTATAACTTTGTATTTTGTACTGCATCCTGGTCTGGTTTTTTGTGAGAGTTGATCTCTGTTTTGATGATTTCAATATTTTGTGACAGAAAAGTTCCAGACTTAAATCTGTTGTTAATGAAAGCATTAAACATAAATTATCTCCAATCCAGCATAGGTGTTGGGACTTTTGTGTCTTACTGGTTTACTCGACTTATATTTTTTTTTAGCCTTTGTGCATGAGGTGTATCTTAATTCCCTGAGGACACTTTACTATACACAAATGAAACTTGATTTATATGAAGTCATTAAGTCTGTCATGGCCTGTGTTAGTATGCCTACATATTACTACTCATTTTTATTTCTATGTTTGTTCATGGGTACAAGTGAGATGATCTGAGAGACCTATTTTTCTTAGGCTTTAATAATTTTATCCTTTGTCAAAGTGTCATGTAAAATAGAATGAAAAGGTTTTCTGTTGGTGTGACTCATCGACAGCTCTTGCTGCTATAACTTTCAGTCGTGACAATCCCAAACTCATTTTTACCTGACATAAGCATAATTTTATAGTACAGTTATTATCTTGATCTTCTGGTTCAGAAGTGATCATCTTAACCAGCTCAAAACCAGCACTTGGAAAAAAAAGCTGCTGAAATCATGCATGGAATCTTGCTAGAATTTTTCTAAAATAAGACAACAGTTTGACACAATTTCTAAATATGAACAAACTCAAAGCAAAATACATTCTTTACCGTATGCAGGAACATGCATAGTGAGCAATGCATGAAAAATACACTACCTCCACCATGGCAATCAAATGCTTTATCTATTAATTAAGTAAACATAGTCAAAGTCTGTTAGTGCAGAAACAATGCAGTGAACAGCATTGCTGGTTTCTGCATCTGACCACTAAATCACAAAATCAGATCAGTCTTGTCAAATAAAAATGCAATTCAGAATGGATATACAGAAAAGGCTGCTTAAGACTCTTTGTTTTCTACACAGTAACATGAATTATTTGGTTGGGGTTTTTTCCCCCCTAATTGAAGGATTATTGACAACTCTTCCCTAGCCCCGAGACTGAAGGACTTTCCTCTGCATCACCTTATGCAGAATGCTACTTTTGTTCAATATGTTAGTAAATGTAATTAGTGTCACTAGAATTGCATGGAATAGGTAAAGGTGCTGGGGAGAGCAGTAGTTACTGGCAATTAGGTAGTGTTATCCAGCCATTGTAACATTCAAGTGTTCAGACTGTACTTCTGTCATGCCACATTGGTACAGCAAGAGCCCTAAAATTGAGTAAAAATCAATACACTTTTCCAGCCAGGGCCAAGAGTAGAATGGCCAATGCAAAAAGGCCAGCAGAACTGAGAAACGTTAAATCTTCCCTGAAGAGCAAGAAGCTTCCATGGTGGCTGCTTTCAAAATGTTTACTGAAAAATGATACACATTTATTCTCTATCTCTTTAATTAAGTTGTTTTCCTTATTACAGATTTGTTACACAATCTATTATGTCTATATGCATTAGGGAGTGTCTTTTTTGAAGACTTCTTTAACAGTAATTGATTATGCTGATAAAAACTATTTGAAAAAAAAAAAGTTCTACAGTTTGTATCAAAAAAGAATGCTAGAGCAGCTGAAAGCTTCAATTCAGGGTATATCCAACAATTGAGGAGAACCCATTTGCTCACAAAGGAGTTTTCACATGGGCATCTGCCTCTTCTGGAAGGATCAAGTTCTTTTAATTGCTGCCTCCTGGTATTTTCTGAAACAAACTGTGTGTGTGTCAGCAGGCCAAATCTCAACATGAGATGTGGTTACAAATACTACAAGAGATGATGAGAAAGCTCATCCTTCTCTCAAGTGCATGATGCAGAATTGGCTAGCAATGTCACACTGTGTTCAGAGCCTTTTTCTTGCTATTGGCAAGACACTTGGCAGTGTTTTTGTGACTTACAAAGTAGAATTAGCTTTCTATCTCCTGAAATAAATCTAGGTGGAGAGAGTCAAGGTATTAATTAGCCTTTCCTAGTGATAAATCCCTCTGAAGTGTCATTGGTCTGGACCTACTACTCTTTCATATTTGCTGGCTTTTAGCTGATTGAACAGTTCCTTGTCCTTTGGCCTATTGAAATTGAAGCTGATCTCAATACCAAGGTTGCAGACAACTTCTTCATGATCACATGCAGCTATGCTCAATCCTACTGATCTACAGTGAAGTCCTCAAATTACTCTGTCAGGATTCAATGAAACTGTAACAAACTGGGAATCCCACATCTCAGTAACCGGTACTGAAGGACAGCTTTGGCAGAAAGACCCTAACCAACGATGAAGCAATTTCTCTGCCACCAGAGGAGAAAATTTCTCTCACCCCTCGAGTCCCCTGTGTTCCCCATATTTTCAGCAACTCTGGGCTGTCTGTGCATTATCGTGGTATAGAAGGGATATGGAAACTTCTCCATCCTAGAGAGCCTTTGCTCCAGCATTTCCCAGCTGAGGAACTGCTGTCTGCTCACCGTCCTCCATCACATTAAGGAAACTTCCCTGTCTGATCATGCAGGAGTCATGCTGTCAGTAACTCTCACACCATCTGACTGGGACCGAGGCCTCTGCTCAGCTACACACTCCACACTCACAGTCATGCCAGGTTTCCTTGTCAGCTTGACCCCAGCTTTCTCTCAGCAGATCTCAGACATCCAGATCCTTCAAATAGTTTAATCTGAGGAGGAACCCAGAATGCAGAGCTACCTGCACTGCACTCATTCCTCAAAACTTCACTCATATGGTGGGTGAGGAATGCAGGAAAATGGCACTGCCAACATTGGGCATGGTTCTCCTTGCCTCATCCAGCCTCCAGGTTTTAATGATGGTGTTGGTGATGAGGACAAACCTCTTCCCGAGGCTATTTACAGAGCTGCACAAGCTGCTTGTTCAGGCTGTCTGAGGAGATTCACAGAATCACAAAATATCCAGAGCTGGAAGGGACCCACAAGGATTATCAAGTTCAGCTCCCATCTGAATGGTCCATACAAGGATCAAACCCACAACCATTATTGGTACCATGCTCTAACCAAACCTATTCATTTTCTGCCTGTAAACACTTCAGGCAACACTAAGAGTTTGTTTTCTGTCATAGTAAGTATGTTTTTTTTGTATTTAAGTGAAAAATGAGATAGATAAACGTGTTGCTGTCCAGTAAAGTGTCACTTTGGATCATGCCCTAAATCCATGCAGCTCTGACTACCAATTATGTGGTATGTTTAAACTGGAAAAGTTATCTCAATCTCCTGATCTTATGGTATGTGTAAAATAATTGCTATAAAGACTTAAATATGGAGCGTTATTAAAAGCTTCTTAATATGCAGTCCTTTATGATGTGTTTTATTTTATAGTCTCTTGCAGTGCATAGCTCAGTAATGCATTCTGTTGTAGCACAATGAAAACTTGCAATACTATGTTCTTATACTTATTTTAGTCCACTATATTTTAAATATGTGGAGTTTTTTCTTTCCCATTTGAAATACTTTATTTTTTTAATGTGCTTTGGGATGACAAAGACTAAAATCTGACAAAACTTTAACTACTAAAGCATTACAGCTGAAAACATTGTAATTTGTGGTAATTAATTGAAAAGTCTTTGTTAGTTCATCTTCAAAATTATTTGTGATATTATCAAGTATCTAATTATACTTTTTAAGGCAAGAGAGTGACAAATTTTATTTGAGTATGCTTGATCAGTGGATGGAACTAGGGTGCCTGTTTGTTATTTACACAAGTTTGCAACTTACATTCATACCAAGGAGGTGAATGAGGTATTTCATATTTCATGTAATTTACTTTAAAACTTTCAACAGTCAGTCATCAATTCCTTTCCACAAACTATATGCAAAATCTGTGATTGAGTGACACTCAAAACCATGACGTTGTTTCATGAAGGTGGATGTCATTTGAAAATTAATAAACCCTGATGCTAAAGAGAAGAGAGTTTGAGGTAAAAATTGAAAGAATGAGAAGTATTTTAAGATTTCAAATTGCAGTTATTGTAGCAATGAAGTGACTCTGTGAAGCAAACAGGATTTCAGAGTGCAATAAGTGTGCTAGTCGCATCAATCTAAATGATAAGAAAACAAAACTGGAATGATACCAAGAAGATTATAATTTGAAAATAAATTTTGCTGCTCAGTTCCTGTGTGCCATAGTACTTGCTTTTTTCTTATGAAGTGTTCCTATATAAATCCATTTGTAGCATAACTATCTTCACTTAATTCACTCACACTGACAAAGGCTTTCTTGTTGAGCATTTGCACATCATGAAAAAGCAATGAGGATTTGTTTACAGAGTCACGTTTTTCCTGTAATTATTGATAAAAGTTTGTAGTTGCAAGGTTTTCAAGCAGTTACACTTTTTGGATTGTTTTTCTTCAAATGGAAAGTCAGTAAGTGTGAATGTATTTCTAAAATAGAAGTATTCATGGAGTCTATCACCTCATGTTTTAGTCTTCTGGTAAATAGCTTTTTCCAAAATGAAGTGTTGAGGAGACCTTTGCCGTAACAGAAATGATCTGAGGTTATGTATACATGTACTTGCAAAAAGTTGATTTCAACCACTGCCTACTCAGTTGCATTTTTAGTAGTTTATTTTCCATGAAACTGTGAAACCACATTGACATCAAACAATTTATTACATTCAAATCTGATACATAAGAAAAGTCTCTGTTGTGATGCTGGTACAGGGAAAGAAAGGATTGTTTTTCTGAAGAGCAATTTCAGCAAGGTGATTTTGCTGCCTAATATAAAGTTTTCCTGTAAGTACAACAATTGGAGACAGTAGTTGATTTCTTTCTGCAGAAAAATCAATGGATGCAACTTAAAAAAAGGTGATGTTTAAATATCAGCTTCCACATGAGATGTCTTTAAATTTTTGTCAAGGTACTTTTTGTACTTTTTCAAAAAGTGTGTTCAGTTCTAAAAAAAGTGAATGGACAATAACCATAAAAAAATAAGGATGACATTGTTATAAGGAGAAAAAGAAGAACTTTAAGGCTTTTTCCCTTGCATGATGGAAGCTTATCACAATATCTTCTAAATAATGGAAGTTTTATAACAGCAGCTGTTGTTTTCTTAGTACACTTGAGGATAATCTTTGTTATAACCAGAAATTAAAATTTTTAGTAGTATTTTGGGGATATGAGCTTATCCAGTGAGAGATGTCATCTGTTTTTAGCAAAATGGATGTCAGAAGACAGCTGTCTCTGTGTAAATGTTCTATACTTTCATGCAATGGTCAGAACATTTGAAGCATATTTTGTCTTTGAGTGGAAAAATTTATATAAGTAAATAAAGAAATAACTCCGTGAAGTTATTGGAAAAGGGAATAGAGATCATCATCTGAACTCAGTAAACTGCCAATAATGTGTATGAATATTGAGTTTGTGTTTATTTTATTTCATTAGTTTAGTTTATTTTAAAAGTTGAAGATAGAAGATTGTGTTACTACAGACAGGTGAAAGCACTTCAAATAAACCATTAAAAATATTCAGATGATTACTGAGATAGTGCTATGTCTGGCAATTTGTAGTCTGAAAAGAGAGTAATTAGTTATTAATTAAAAAATATAATTACTATTCATGTGTCTTGAATTTCATTATGCAAGTATGGATAAAATTATACTGAAGTTCTTAAGCTGATTATTTTTTAAAGACTGAAATTTCAGCTGTGGGCAAATAACTGCAAAAAGCAGAACAGCAAATACTTAACTACTTGCATATGTTTTTGTCTTTCATTTTTAAAAAACTTTGAAATAGTTCTATGGAAGTCCAATGTTTTTCTTATGCACTCATGAATTTTTTCTGCTTGGACCTCTGTCAGGACAGTTGGCAGTTCTTTGGACTTTGTGAACTCTAATGGTACTTGCAGAAAACAGTGGAGAACACAAGGCTTATTGAAGGTTAAGCATCCTCTTCAGGAGCCATAAGCATCAAACAAGATGTTACAGTAGCTGTTAAACCCTCCACGGTACCTTCTAACTGCTGTAAAAAAATCTGGATAGCGCATATCCAACGTGAATGACAGGTATTTCTCTCGGAACCATTGGCTTTGGTGTGGGTTCTGTCAGTCTCCTCCATTGAAGCCTCTTGCTTTGGTCATTTAAAAATCTGCTCTGAAGTTTCTGCTGCCCACTCTTTAATACTGTTGAGTTACCATGAAGTATGTGGGGAGCATGAGGCCTATGGCACACAGATTTGAAAAGAGGAAAACTTTGGCAAGCTTGGTTTGGGTGTAGAACTGAATGGTCTTGTGAAAAAAGTCATTTGGGAAAGCAAAACCCATTGTCTCAATATAAGATTATTTCCTTAAATGTACAGAAGATAAATTCTGATCTATTACCAGCAAAATCTAATGATAGACATCTTTATGTTGTTCATGCATGTACAGTTTCTGTTCAATTACTTTGATTTTTTTTCTTAAAATGGATTTTCTAACACTATTTCACTGATGTTTTATTAAATTGCAGGTAATAGGAATTTAACTACAAAGTTTCTGCCCTCCTAGTCTTACATGTTTCTTCACTGCTTTGTGGAACCAGGACAGTTGCTTTTCCTCCTTAATTGGGTTTGCCTTTAATTAAGGAGCCTCTAGCTCCTCTAGTCAGTGACCAAGTGTCTTGTGGTATTGCTGTGCATCTTGAGACAATGGAACAGCTACAACCAGGCCAGGCAGAGTTTGAGAGCAGTGGCCATTTGCCAGGTCTTGAAGTCACTGGTAAGACTGTGTGCTATGTCCAGCAATGAATTTGAGTGAGCCAATACCAAAGATTGCCAAATGCATTTATATATATACATGTATATATATTTTTTTTTTTTTTTGGTCATTACATTACTCCATTATATGTAGTGTTCTATTATGAGAAATGGTTCCGATTTTAGCAGGAGCTTTAGCCCAGCTCAGCTATTGTTTTTTTTCCGAAGATTGCCATGGGGTGGGAAAGGTTCTTGAAATTCTTGGCAGCTGAAAGTTGTGCTGTTGAAATGTTAAATGAGATTTTCCTTTTGAACCTAGAATGTTCTAACTGAGTTTTCTTTTTAAAGGTCTGCAGGAAGATTTACTAGTGGTGGTTAGCATGAGACAGAGCAGATGCACTCAGCTCTTTGAACCACAGTTCACTGCTTAGGACCAGAGAATGACAGGATCTTGCTGGCATCATTGACTCCCAAAGCATATCTATTTCATGGTAATTAATACAACACTTTCCATTTAGTTTTCTGTCAGTGCAGTGCTATTGCCTGAGGCTTAATTTGCCTTGCTGCTTAGTGTTGAGAGCAGCTGCAGCCCAGCCCACAGCTTTCTTGCTGGATTTTTCTGATCACTGTTTGTGGGACAGGAATGAGATTGCAGAAACCTCCGTATTCTTGAGCTGGTGAGAATGCGTAAATTTATAGTTGTAAAGCAAACTAATTTTCCTGATTTAGCTTCTTTGTTTCCCCTATTCTTATTTTGCTTGCAACCAGCATTCAGCTGGAAAGTAAAGCAACTTGTCTCTTTGTACTTTGCCTTTCTTACAACCCTTTTTACTCCTGGCTTTTTACAGAATATTTCTGTTCCAACTTGTTTCTGTGTTCTTTGCTTAGATTCTGAAACTTGGTCTTCCAAGATGCCTTGGTTTCTCTAAAACATTTACATTTTTATCTAAAAATCTTTCTTAAATACTTTCCAGTCTTCTGCTTTCTCTTACACCTACTATGTGTCTGTGGAAACCATTAAATCCTTCCCTCAGGTGTTTGTAGAGCTCATTTCTTCATCATCGTTGTTTGCTTCAAGGAAAATTATGACACTGGTGGAAATTTGTCTCCTAAGTTTCTCTGCATTTCAAAAATCATGTTTGTGACACCCACAATTGCAAGCCAAATCAATAGTTGCCATTGTCATGCACCACAAACTGATTTCTGAGGAGCATAACATTTTAGCATTGCTGGTATTGGTGATAATGTTAGGTGAAGAGAATATCTTTTATAACTGAGAAATGTCTAAATTCCACAAAAGGTTGTGTTTGCTCTGAGATTCATCTCATGTAGTTTTAGACTAGTGTCATGTTTCTTTTAAAATTTCCCCCAAATTGGTTCATCTTTCTTCTCTCTAAATAATTGCATGAATATGGATTTATGGGAAGAGGTAGAGAAGACATATCTCAATTTTTTATGCTCAGGGAATTAAAAAAAGAAATTGTTTAGAAAGATTAAAAGGTTTATGATTTGAGCACAGGAAGATTGGGTCATTATATCATCACATTGTATTTTATGAAAACAATGTCTTTTGGTAATGGCTAATCACTCTTATGAAATAATATATTTTTGGCATAAAAGAAAGGAAGCCTGCATAGATTTCCAATTACATTAATGCATAGAAACCCAGAATATTTTTGCATTAAAAAAAAAATGATACGAACGTTACGCTACCTTCCAGATTTCCCATAATTCTTCCATTTCTGAAGGGACAGCTCTGACAGGTCATATAAATTTATCAAGCTGATTGTGTGCTGAATAATTGCTCTGCCTGCTCCAATAAGATGGTTCTTTGAACCATCTTTCTGTTGTATGTCTCTATATTAGATTGAATTTAGTGTGTTGAGGGTTAAGCCAAACAAGACATATACTTAATTATGTTTGCCACAACAGTCCAGATGCAGAATGTAGCCTTTGTGTTGTGCAGCATGTTGTGCCAGCTGATGGATCAGAAGAATAAATATCAAACTATCATGCAGGTATCAGAATACAAGCCAGTAACTGTGATGAGTGAGCTTTCTGGCATTTGCTGATTAATTTAGCTTGTAGTAGTAGTAGAATAGATTGGCTTGTAGTTCACTACTGTAGTTAACTTCATAAAAATAAAGTTGTTGTATAAAAGAGTCTGAAAGTGGTGAAGACTGAAGAAAATGTAATTTCTAAAAAATCCCATGAACATTTTCCAAATCACAGTTAAACCCCATGGGCAAATACTGAACTTTTGATAACGTCCCTGTGAGGAAAGTGTGATGCATGGGATCATAACTTAGAGTATTCCACCTTAAATTCCTTAGAAACCTCTGTTGTCCCAGCCATTGAAATTCACCAACAGCCCTGAAATGGGTAAAGTGCTTTCTGCAATAAATACGACAGCATAAGCAAAGCTTTATTTAAAAAAAACAAGTAAAAAAACCACAAAAAACAAACCCCAACCTTCTTTATTTCAGTAGTATTTTTCCAGTCTAAAGCTTGTGTCAATTAAAGCTAAATTACAATTCAAACCTTTAGTTAATCGTTAAACATAAGCAATGCAACTAGAACCAATATTAGTGGCATTTATATAGCTTTGTATTATGGGCTTTTTGCCTATTTGTCTAAAAAGTTCAGCTTTCAACTTGTCATGGATATTTGTGTTTAAAGCCCATAATTACATTTTAGTAAGTGTGGGGGAAAAAAATGTAGGCTTCTTAATTCCCAGTATGGGATCTTGCATTCACAAGGTCAGTTAAGGCTCTTGACATACTTTTCCTTTTCTCTTGGAAAAGAACATAAAGGTGTTTTATGACATCAGGGTACTCTGAACTCAGTTTCCTATTCTGTAAAGTTTTAAGTGCACCCACTTGCCTGTTCTTCTATTGGCTAACATAACAAATGGATGTGTTAGTTGTTTGTGCTGAATTATCAGCCATAAATTTAACAGCACTGAATAGCACTGCTGGTGCTGTAAAATTAACAGTGGAATACAAAGTTAACATTAAATTCTGTGCTGAGCAGATCATGGCTATGTAAACCTTGCATTGCCCTCATTCCCCAATATCTTTTCAAGCTGAAGTAGTTATCATTTTGCTTTAAATGTTCTGTGCTACATTTGCAAGGTTTTGTGTGCAACCATTAAGTTCAGCATCCTTTAGAGCACCACTTATAGCAAACACATGGCCAGACTGCTACTGATTGTCACTGAGGGTGAGTCTATATGTCTGCTGATTTACTTTCAGAAAGCTGTTGCATACCTTCATAGTGGCCAATATACATTATTATTGTTGATTACTATTCAACTGTGTTGAATTTTAAAAAAATCTGATGCACAGATAAATATTCTCATGGCTGAAATAATATTCCACTCTAATTATTGTCTTGAATATAAATATTAGGAAGATGTACTACTTACGAATTAAGGGAACAGAAAGCCTGATGATGTTAGATGTGAACCTTTACATGGCCCAATATTTCCCGTAAAGTGGAGTTCTTGGACACTGTTTATTCAGTAAAATGCTTCCTTTGCTTTTGAGTTATGTGAAGCTTCTTCTGAGCTATCTGGAGAGACCATGACTCTGATGAGCAATCCAGGGCACTTATTAACGTGCTGATAAGAAAAGTGGAGAATGTGGTAGAAAGGGAAGACCAAGGTGTATGTAAGCCCCCCTAATTTTACCTAATGAACTGCTTCAATTTTTTTTCTAGTAGAGAAAAACAAACAAACAAAAAAACCCCAGCTTGCATCTGGATATGTTTTATTGCAACATTAACCTTATCTTCCAGCTATGGGGAGATAAATACAATTCCATGCTGAAGGTGGAATACTAACCTGTGCATTAAGGCAGATATGACCAATTTTCCCGAGTCTGTGCACTGTAAAACAAAGTCTATGGGTCCCTGAGAAAGCTAAACAGGACTTAGCACATGGTTTGTGGGCAGGGAATAGGAATGATTTCTCCAGTCCCCCACTCCACTGTAATGGTAGGGTTGGACACGCTGGAGCCAAGCAGTTTATTTGTGCTTGATCATTGGTTGCTTGTATAATAGGAGATGCACTAAAAATTTCCTTCATTCCTTTTTCTTTCAAAATTTCCCCTTTTCCTTTCATGTACGTAAAAGGCAGCAGTTCTATATCAAAGTATTTTTCAAATGCATAATTAATTCTTTCTCTTGAGATATGAGTAGAAAATTTACATAAGGTAAAGTTTAATTCTTTGTCTTTCTGTGTTGAAGTTGACTAAGAATATTCATTTAATCAGGTATTTTAAAAGGCTATGATATTGTATATGGCTTATATTGGTCTAGGTTCTATATTAAGAACCCTGTCACATGTTCTTATATTTCCATGCCTGACATTGTTTTCAGCAGGAGCTAGACATGTAAGGCACTGAAATCCAAGTCCTATTACATGTCTGACTTCTACTGATGGTCTTCTTGTTGTTATGTCATTACCCATGCATTTCCATATCCACATTTATCAGTAAAAACATAGAGATCCAAGGAAAGATATTTGGAAAATGCTAAAATGCAAATGATAGTAATGAGGAAAACTATTTTGAAATTTTACACACTCATATTGTGGGAAATCTCTTTTTTTGCCTGTTTGCAAAAGTCTAATCTTTTATTTGGATAACATGTCAAATAAATTTGAGATTTATTTGTTTTTAAAACAGAACAATAAGCATATATTTTATGATACATACATGTTTCCTTGAAGACTTGGGAAAATGAATTTAACTTTATTTTAAGACAACTGCACATTTTGACCTTTCCTGGAACATTAATTCTGCAGGACAAAACATCAGATTTACTTTGATGAAATGAATTTCTTCAAAATATGTAGGATATAATAATAAAAATAATTTAGAGTATTATTTATATAAATGCAGCTTTTCCATGTTTTTAAATATCCAGAGACACTGTTGCCAGTGAATAGGTTACAAGGGATTTGTTCATCTATCTGTAGTTCATGAACTTCTAGAATTAACAAGAGGGGCGGGGTTTTTTTTTTTGGTTTTTTTTGTTTGTTTGTTTGTTTTTTTGTGGGTTTTTTGTGTGTTTTTTTTTTGTTGTTTTTGTTGTTTGGTTTGTTGGGTTTTTTTTTGTTTGTTTGCTTTGGTTTTTTTGTTTGTTTGTTTTCTATTCTAGGAGGTCCCATATGGTCTTTTAAAGGCTTGACTGACTTAAAGAGCTGATGATTCATTTTTTCTGCAGAGAACCTGGAAATGGCATTGATTCATTTATCCTCGGCTGAAACCTCCACTCTCCAAATAGTAAAACCCTTGGGTTTTTGTTGCTTTAGGATTAAGGTCTTATTATCTGAGTTCAAAAGCCTGAATCAAACCACACTCATATGAATGTGATTCATTTGCTTGTTGCATGCTACCAGTGGGTTTCATGTTACAAGAAAGATCCTTTTGTTGACTGGGAAACAGACAAATCTCATATAATCTGAAGAAGGAAAATGAGATAGGAAAAACCTCTTTCTCTCCAAAGCCAACATCAAAGTCTCGAAGAAACTTCTCACAGGGAAAAGATTTAAAGTGTTATGTCAAATTTTTATTTGCTTGCTGAATTGGATATTTAGGGAAGGAACAATTCACTCTGTAGGAATTTTCTTTGGACATCTCAGTTTCTCTTGGGGTCCCAGTTCTAGTTACAATTTCTAACTGCTATTTATCTTTTCCTATGATTCCCAATTTCTGCTTTGATCAAATATGCTAAAGTTTGGTTAATTTGTGAATTGCCAAGATGGAAGTTTGGGTTGTGATGTATTAGTCAAACCACATGGGAAAAAAAGCATTTTCCCTCCTCCTTCCTCTCTTCTGGTTTTGCATTAAGTTTTTAAAAGCTGACCAAACTCCTCTGAGGCTGCAGGTAGTCCCAGACACTTCCTTTGCAAAAAGGAGATCCAAGCTAAGCATGCATCTTTTCTATCAGGCTGCTCAATCTAACTTTGAAGAGGTGATTTTACATCTGAATAAAGTATAAGAATCTGCTGGATGGAGACTGCAGAATAAAGACAGGACTAGTAAAGAAAGAGATATGTAGATCTAGTCTATACTGACTTTGCTAGCAAAGTCTACTGGCTGTAGATGCAGTTCATCCTTGCCAAGAGATTATTTTCCCACATTGCTCAAATAGCTCAGTTACTTGTCTAAATACATTATTAAACATTGTCTGTCTGGACTGAAAAGCAGTGGGGTTTTGGGGTGCTGCTCTCACTTTCCAACTTCTTTGGATCCAGGTACTTGGTTTTCTTCATTTATAATTTGGAGGGGAAAGGAAAGAAGGGCCAGATAATTGTACTAGGGTTTCAGCTTGACATGGAATCAAGGACATGGTGATTGCACCCACAGCATAAGTCATAGTCTGCATTTGCCTTCAGGACTTCAGCATATAAATGTTTGAGTACTTTCACACTGATGTTATGCCAAAAACTTTCACCAGTAAAGTAAACATAGTTTTAAATCCTGAGCATGGAGGTGGATAACTAATGCCTTATTGGCAGATGAAAAAAGAGCAATGTTAGAAAAGTATATTTGGACCAATGACTAAATAATCTAACGCTGCCATATGTTATTTGACAAACAATAAATCCTCTCACCAGAAATAAATCCCAAAAACTTGATAAATGAGCACTTGCTTTTCTGAGTTTGTTCCTCAGTCAGAACCATATTTTTGTCCATACATTAACATAGACAGTAACTAAGAGCAACTATTTAAATATGCATTTTCTTAACCAATTGTGGGATCTAAGATAGGGGGTTTTTTGTTGTTGTGGGAAAAGGCAAGACAGCCAGCCAACCACACAGAAAAACTTGCATATGGGCACACCTTTCTTTAAACAGTCTGTGATTGTGACCTGATTACCAAGATGCCATGCGCTTCATTTAAAATCAGGAATTTTTAACTGGATGGTTTTCAGCTATCTTCCATAGCTATTATTGACACATAACTTTCCTAGTGTGCTGTTTCCACATGCTTACTTATGCAGGCAGAAACTTTAGTGAGGCCATGAGCAACTTTGCTAAGTATTGGAGACTAAGGGTGTAGGTCAGAAAGTGTCTATTTGAATAATAAAAATATGCCTGAGATGTGCACTGACTTGGGCGAATGTATTTTATTCCCTCCAGATTCCTCTCCAGTGAAAGAAAGAAAAACAAAATAAAGTATTGTTAATTCAGGACATTAATTTACAAATACCTTGAGAATTTTTCCTGAACAGGTTGCGGAATGCTCCTAATCGTGTAGGACTTCATTTTGTCTTGGAAACTTTCTTAGAGAGTCAGATGTAATTCTTTGATTTCTCCTCTTTGCTTAACTGTTCAGTCATTACAGTTTGAGCTTTTGCCAAAGTAGATGAAAGGTTAATATGTTAAAGATGTGCTGTGCAGCTGCTTAAGGCATGACCAACTTAAAAAAAAAAAAAAAAGAGCTAGATTTCAAACATTTTAATTTTGCAAGCAAGAAGGAAGAGTAGTTCACAGCTGAGCACTGAGTTTTCTGAAGCAAGCAAGCAAGCAGGTTTGGACTACTTTATCAGTATAATTGCAGGAATGCTTATCCCTGCAGCACATGGTTTTTTTTCCCTTTGCATATTAATTCCTTGCTCCCTGCCATGGGTTTCTGTAATTACTTTTTGTGCCAACTCTGAACATGAAGATAACATTTCTTTAGAAGACTATAAACAAATGGAATATTCTTTTTAGTACTTGGCTACTATAATATTTAACATTTTTAATTTTAAACAGGTACACTGCTGGTTGTCTTTTCTTAACTCACAGGACTTGTGTTTAGCAAGCCAGGCTTTCATTTTAATAATTTCATTTTCATCAGAGCAAGTGCATCTGTCATGTTGGGTAATACTTTCATCTTGAGATTTAAAGACTTTGCTATATTTCAGCACATTATTTTCATGGCATTAGATCCAATTCTTCCTTCTTTTAAGTGCTTTTATCATAGTTGTCACTGGCAACAGAAACTATGGTCTTTAATCAGTCCTTCCAACACTGCTGTGTGCTTAGTAGCTGGAATGGGCATATGATTTAGAAATGATAACTCAATCAAATGTGATATATGAACTGTTGATATCGAAACTTTTATTGGCAAATGCACAAGTTTTAATTGAGATGGGATGAGTAGGAACACATAAAATGTGAGTTACTGTGAAAGCTCCAGCTGAACTTAAAACTGAACTTAGTAGTTTCTAATATTAAAAAAAGTATTTCTCTTTTCTACACCCTTTGTTATCCTTTTTTCCTGTGATATAACGCTTGCTGAGCTCTAGGACAGTAGAGGGGCAGTGTAAATACTAAAAAACTAGGAAATATAAAAATGGAAATCAGTTCAGCATTAGGATAATGTTGAAGTACAAATATTAAAATGTTCAGCAAACAGAAGTGCACTTTCTGCACTGATAGTTACATTTGGATGGCCATAATAATAATAATAATAATAAATATATATATATTTAATATATGTAGCAAACCCTCTATACCTCATCTGGTGCTTTATTTAATGAATAATTTAAATATTCTGCTGAAGAGACAATTTCTAAAACTAGGTTTCCTACTGCAGAATGAGTTTCATAAGTATCATAGAGATGTAGTGAAAAGAATATGCTGAGAAAGGAAATAATCTGTCACCATTTTGTAGAGCATGAAGAAAGGTAAAAAGAGACTTAAACCTAAAATTGTCACATTTTCTAATTCTGCATGTTCTTTTAAATGCCCAGAGTATTTTTAATTATTTAATTTTTCTTTCTTATGAAAATGTACTTCCTAGTGTTTTTGGATGTACCTTTTTGCATGATCAGCATTCTGTAAATCTGGATCTCAGCAAATGGATGCACAGAATGGTCAGTGATCAGCTGTAAGAAGTTCAGTTTGCTGCAGACTGAGAGCTCCAGGACTGAGGAGGTGAAGACCAAATCAGTCAGGTCCTTGAGGAAGGCACTGAACTGCCTTAGCCATACAACCATCCCTCTGTCTCCTGCGGTCCTGGGACTCATTTGGTGCAAACATTCCTAAGTCCTGTAACCAAGGGTGTCGTTACCCTACAGACAGAAGCCTACTGCAGTAGGTGACTCCCAGGAGACAAATCTTTACAACTTGTATGTGGAAGAAGTCAGGCTTCCTCTGGAAGCAGGGAGAGGTGCAGAAAAATTGGATGATACCTCGTTAGAGCTGAATGCAAGAGTGGGAAGAGGAGAAGGTGTAAGAAATTGAAGCATGGAATTGAAGAAATGCAGCATGGAAATAGTCTGAAGTTTGGTAATATTTTATATTGAGGTGAAAAGGAGTGTTTCAGCAAATAAAGTGTTGCAGCCTACTTGCTGTTTAGCCTGTCTTCTTCTAACCTTATCTCTCAAAAGTAGATAATTTTTAGTATTTTTCTACGTTAACATGAAGTGCACTGCCAGAGGTCAGAAGGTGAACCCAAGTGTCCTGAGTTTTCTTCCAGAATTCTGCCTGACGAAGCACAGTTGGGAGCCACATACAGAAGATTAGTTGCCTATCTACTGAACAGTACTTGGGCTGGCAGCCCAGTAATGCTGCGCTGTTATTCCAGGCTTAATTATCAATCTGACATAATGCTGGTAAATGAGTGTAAACTTCTAAAAAATCAGAGATTTTGCTGCATAATACACTTTACTTTCTCTGTTAGTTAATTCAGAGTGAATTATAAAACAGACACTTATTTGGTGTACAGGGACAGTTCCAGATCACAATTAATGTACAGTCTCATACATGCTTTCTGAGTAACAGTAAAGTTGAGAGCTTGCAATCATTAAAGATGTACACACTGTTCAAAACTCAGATGAAGAGATAGATTAGCATTGCCACCTCATGGATTAGCGTTCCCATTTGTTTGAATTTCAACACTGAAATGCAATAAATAAGATGATGCAAAGAGAATAGTGCGTTGTAGTCGCTGGCTTTGCAGTGTCTGACTTTATGCAGTTATACTGCAATGCTCTGATACCCAAGAAATTCTGCAGTGTAATTCAAATGTTAGAAATTGGTATGAGTTCATTGTTTCTTCTTATTGCCAGGCTTTTCGAAATGAATGCTAAAACATTTCAGCAAGAATTTCCCCAGTAATTGGTATATTGTGTTTCTGTTTAAGTGCAGTTTACTAAAGTGCTCCTCTAAAGAAAACACTGTCAGTCTTTTCTGATGTGTACATGAATTTATTGAAGTGCACATTAGGGAAAATATCCTGTCAGCCAACTCTATATAAGTGCCATGGTATGCTTTGAGTTTGCAATATATCTGTCTGGAAAAAAACAGCTCTCTTTCATTCTGCATTTTCAATGTACTTAATACCACATGTACCACCTACGTAAATAACCTTTAAAATAATGCCTGAACTCTCCTTTACCAAGTCTTTGAGAGCATAATCTTGACCTCCCTGGGACCTTTACTATCTATATGAAGTAACAATAACCAGAATAGCCCATCTGTTTAAAATGGCTCATGTGGGATGCTCTGTGGGTAGCTCCAGCCAGCTGAGCTATCCTCCTCCTTCCAGCTATCCTAGGAGGAAAAATGAAAGAACGTGTCTGATTGCAGTGTTTTGTTTTACACCTTCTACACCAGATTCATTGGACTTAATTGCTGTCAATCCTGATGCAACCAAGAAATTTTCAGCTGCCCAGGCATCAGGTTTGGAACAAGGGTTTACAATGCCTGATGTGCCCTTCTACAAGGGTATGCAGCAGAGGTGCTGCCAGAAGCCTTCCTGCGAGACCTTATTCTCAGGGAATAGCCTCAAACAGCACCTTAGTACTGCTGCTTGGAGTCTTCATCCCAGATCTCTTTGAGAACAGAGACCAAAAAGACTAGATTCCTGCTCTGGATGTCTGAGGGAAGCAGCACCTGGCAGCCTGAATATCTGGGGTGGCTGCAGAAGAGTCTGCCACAGGTCTGCTCTGAAGTGTCCTCTGCAGGATGTCAGCCTGGCTTGGCTACCTGTCCTGGACCAGCTGCTTCTGCTGAGCTGCCACCTGTCCCAGTCCTGAGGGCTGCCCTCTCATAAGGTGTGGAAAGGCTTGATCCTTCATCCATTTCCAGGCTCTGTTTATTTGCTTTTTTGTACAAGGAGATTCTTGTGCAAGAGGGTAAGCAAGTATGTACTCATATAAAACTGATAGTTACAAATGGCCCGGGTTTTTTTAATTATTATTTTTTCTGTTCATTAATAAATAATTCAAAGCAACAGAAATATTGGTGTCAATTTTCTCTGCAAGTCTAGGTGTTCCTCATATGCAGGAACTCCATAAATTTCTTGAGCTCTCTTGTTGGAAACACCAGAGCCTTTCATTGTGCCACAGTGAAAATTTCTTCGTTTCTGTGTAAAATTCAAATGTATGACAAGAACTTATTTCAGCAAAAGAGTGTTGCTGAAAGTGTAAAAATATGCCACCTTTTGCAATTATATTTTCACCAGCACTTTCCTCTGCAAGATCTTTCGGTTTTGTTTTTGGGTTAGAGGATTCTTACCTTTCCACTATTCTGCAGCCCTTAATATTGCTCTAAAGCTTACAAAGCTAATAGAAGATTTATCACAGAGCACTACATGATCACTTTTAATTCCAGTCCCAGTTGTTCTTTCTTGGATCTTCCCACAGGGAAAATTACTTGCATACTGATTTAGTGTAGTATTTTAATAGATTGCCTCCTTCTACCTTCCTCCTGCCTTCTTTATTTCCTTCCTAAATTTCTTTTATCTGCTCTTGTTTAGCTGGCTACTCTTCTCACTTTTAATATCAAGAGGGCTATTTTAAAATGAAGATCCATAACATGCAGAAACAGTAGCTTTCAATTTGTAATTTAGGCAAAATTTATTCTATTCCTCTGTATTAACTGTGAATAGGTCTATCATGCATGTGTAATTGAAGATAACTTGATCAGAGGAGCACTATTAAGTTTGCATTCCTTTTAGGTTATGAAAGAGATCATAGCAATATTAAAATTGCAGTTTCAAAAGCTAAATAGAATAGTTATTAATCCATTTTGTTTATTTTAATAGACAAATTAAATACCCTTGGCCACAGTTTGTTTTAATTTTCAGTAACTGTTATATGAGATCCCTTTCCTGTTAACAAAATGTAATTTCTTGTTCTACTTGAAATAGCTCCTTGCAAGTCCTCTATATTTGTGGCAGAGATTATTTCTTGCCGTTTTAATTTACAGCTTTTTGAAATAACTACTGTGCAACAGCTGCTACACTGTTGATTCTTCAGATAGCATGATAAATTGAATTTTGTGTCTTAAATAGTCATATATCTATTTTTAAAATTAATGCTGTTTCACAAACAGTTTTAAAGTTCAGTTTGTTCTGTTTCTTTAATCAAAGCTAAACACTCATCCCTCTGTCCCCCATTTGCACACTTGTCTGTTAGCAGGACAGATTAAAGATTAAGATTACAATGTTCATAACATAATGTGAAATCCTTTTGCTATTTTCATTCTTCTCATTAATATATTGTGGTGTCATTCCTTCCTGAAAAACTCTTATTTTCCAGAAGTACTTATACTACTTGTATAATGACACAGGAGCCATTCTCATAGAAAATGCGATCTTTCCGATTGTGGTTTCAGCAAAGGAATGAATTTTACTGGCCACCCAATTGTAATACATCTGTTGTAGTGTGTCTGTCTTTCATTTATCAAGGAGTATTGGAATGGTTCAGCATTTAGCTGCAGGGCTTTTAGTCTCAGAACAATTAGTGTACGTGCATACAGTGATTAAATCTAAAGGAGTGCAACGACAGAGCATCCTGAACACCAAGATCACTTGAGCATCAGAAGCAGTTGTGTTTTAGGGGTGGGGAAACAATGTCATACTTTACTCAGAATGTTGCTGAGAACTAATTTTTATAACAACTGATTAAGAATTCCATTCTAGTTTAACACACTGCAGTCAGTGCCATTGAGAGTGGGAAGAAGGGAAGAGTGGGTGGTAGAAAGGTGTTTTTAAGATTTGGGGTTTATTCATATTATCTTACTCTGATTTGATCGGCGATAAATTAAATCAGTTTTCCCAAGCTGAATCTGTTTTGTGTGTGGTTGTATCTGGTGCATGATCTCTCCCTGCCTTTATCTCAACCTACAAGCCTTTTGTTGTATTTTCTCTCCCATCCCCAGCTGAGGAGAGGAGTGACAGAGCAGCTTTTGGTGAATAACCATCATCCAGTCAAGGTCAGCCCACCAAAAATAGGGAGGTGCTTACCATCCTTAGAAGCCAACAATTGTATTTCTCTCTGTGTTTCTACCAAGAAATTATCTTGAATTTATTCAGAGTGCTCCTGTGCAATTCTATATTCTTTATTTCTGAATTACAAAAGTAAACACCAGTAAATTTAAAAGTGAAATGAAGCACATACTGTTGAAAACGGGCAGAATAATAGTATATATTAGCAAAAGATCACAGTACAGAGGTGCAGCATTGTGACTAAAATGTAAATCTAGCAATTCTCCTTTTATCTCAAATGTATGTTTACTTCACATTTCAGAAGCCCAATGTTCTGATTGACTAACTGAAAGGAATGATGTATATAGCATATAGATGTGCACTGTGTTTTAGAAAAGTGAGATTAGTTCTGTTACTTGACTGAAGTTTAATTAAAACACTAGAAACAAGTATCTCAGAAATTCCAAAATAAAGTTCATAAAGATATACACAAATGCAGAGCTACATGATACAAATATTGAATCAAAGATAGTTTAGAAAAGTTTTAATGGCATATTTTATACATAACATGGTATTAAATGGTGAACATTTTGCAAGGAAAGTTGAGTCATTCCCCATGTGGGTTTTCTTTTTATTTTAAATTCTGTAAACTCTCCACCAGTTGCCCTTTTCATTGATTTATTGGACTGCATTGTTGCTATCATTGACAAAAGATTTTTTTTTTCTACACAGGCATTAGCAAGCTCAGTTTTTGTACAAAAATTTAACTCTTTTGTTCTTTGTCCTTTTAAAATTTCTCTTTCCTCAGTTATTCCTTCCCCAAATTTTAGGTGCCATATGGAAATTTAATGTACGTACTGTCTTCACAAAATCAATGGGACAGATTTGATATGATGGAACTCCACCCTCCTTCCCCCTTACCTTTTTTTTTTAATGCCACAACTGGCTTAGTCATACCTTGCTGTTGAAAAGTGGTATCTGCAGCAGCCATACTATGCACCTTGTTGAAGATGGCAGATAACTACCGTTCAACACACAGTGGAAGAAATTTTCTTAACCAATTTTCAGGGCACTGCTTCTACAGCATTTCTCTCCAGGTATCTTAGTTTTGCTCTGTTAAGTGGTTTGGGGTTTTCTCCTGCTGTTTTTTTGAACGTTATGCTATTTTTTTATCATCCTTTTCTGCCAGAGGCAGTGGGGCCACTGAACAGCACTGCTCTGTGGATGAAAGCAGATCTGTGTGGAACGTGCTTCATGAAGTATTGCTTCTGGCTATGTTTTTGTGTCCTGCCATGAGCCTGCTTGCTTCTCATGAGTAGACCTAAATTTGACACTTGCTTCCTGAATATCTGGTTGAGGTGGGTAGCTTGTCAGTGGTTTGAATTTTTTAAAGTGTATGGGATGCTAATCAGAACTAAGACTTTCAGTTTGTCTCTCAATTCTTGGGTCCAGTCTAGTTTAAATTTTTTTAATTAAAGTGCCTTCTGCTGCCTTGCTTGCTAACTTTTGGAGGCAATAGCATCAAATGAAGTGTGCAACTGAGGCATGCTGAACTCATCTGTCTTCCTTCCTCCCCTGTCCTGTGCTCTTATCTGGAGCACAGACAAAAAGTATAAAGAGCTGAGCAGTCTTGGGACCCCACATAGCTGGCGAGTAACAATTTCTTTTTCTTCAACATTTAGTGAAGACAGGGAACTGGAGGCTCTTCTAAGGCCTGTGTTGTGGTTTGACCCTGGCCAAATGCAAAGCACCTACATCTGCTCTCTCTGCTCTCTCTCCTGCTGCAGCTGTGCAGAAAAGAGGAAAAAACTAACACACACACACACATACACACCCCGGACTCATGAGTTGAGATAAGGAAAATGTGGGAGGATGCACTGAGAAAGGGACAAACAGACTGAAAACTTAAAATTGCAAAGTAATTTATTAACCTAACAGAGTCGGAGGATAAATGAGAAGTAAAAATAAGCTCTTCAGACACCGTTTCTTCACTCGTCCCCCTCCCTCTTAAGACACTGTTTCTCTGCTCACCCCCCTTCCCTCTTTCCAAACCAGCAACACAGACAGGGGGCAGGGTGAGGGGTTTGTTCTCTGGTCAGTCCATCAGGGAGAGGGGTTCTCTACTTAGCCACGGGGTCCCTCCCACAAGAGACAGTCCTCTGGGAACTTCTTTGGCATGGGCCCAATCTCACGAGCAACATCCCGCCCAAATTCTGCTGCAACATGAGTTATTTTGTCCATAAGGTGCTGTGCAGACTCTCCCGAGCCGAGGCCAGGCTGCTTCCATCCCAGGAGCAAGGCCTCGCTCTCCCTTGAAAGGCCTTTGCAGTTTTAACTCTTTTGATGAGACTCCCACTGGATCACAGCTTCTTCCAGGCTTCCACCTGCTCCTCTGGTGTGGGCTGTGGGTCAATTTCTGCATCCTTATGGACTCCATGGGCTGCAGGGGGAACCTCCTGCTCCCCCCATGGCCTTCACCACAGCTAGCAGAGGGTTTTCAGCTCTGGCGCCTGGAGCACCTCCTCCCCCACCTTCTCCACTGACCTTGGTGTCTCCATGTTGTTTTCCCCTCACATATTCTCACCTCCTCCTCCTCCTCTAGCTAAAAGGAAACGTGTGACTACTTTGTTTTGATTTCTTCTTAAATATGTTTTCACAGAGGCGTAACCAGCAACTCCAACTGGCCCAAACTTGGCCGGCAGCATGTCCATCACCTTCAGAGCCATCAGAGATTGTCTCTGCTGGACTTGATGTAAAACTTCCAGAACTTTCACTCAGGACACACAGGAGCTATTTTTGTGCCCCCTCCACCCACTAGCAAAAACTGGACTAAGCAAAACCTACACATGAACACAGGGGTGTGTTTTCTCCCAACCCTTTTGCCACTTCTTTAGGCCTACAACAACAGCTTTTGAAGGGTTTAAATTTCTCTTAGATGCTAAAGATACCTTGCTGATGTTCTGGGCTAGGTAAAACCAACACAGCCTTCTGTGACCTGAGAGAGCACAGTGAAGAGTCCTTGGAGAAGCATTCAGATTGAGGTTTAGTCAAAACTGAGGGGTTAAAGTCAGGGTTCAAAACCCTCAGAGAAGTTTGTCATCCATACTTTACAATGCCCATGAAGTGAACAAATGTCTCTACATCAGGTAGTGGGGGAAAACTACTGGGAGAAATGAAATTATTTAAAAAATAAATAAATAAAAGGAGGAATAACAAGGTTTGGAGATTCCATTATTTAACAGATACTTCTGTGGATTGAGTAGAAATGTTCTTTAGGACTGCAGAAAGTGCTGCCCAAATAAATTGTGTTGATTGCTTCTCAGACATTTAGTGTTCTTTACTCTGCAAGAGGTTAATAGACTGAAGGATTTTTTCTGAACTTTCTCAGAGCTAAGAAATCCTTTGGGTCTTTACATGCGAGAAGATTCATAACATAATTATTTTTATATGCAGCTGGGGTGTTTTTTTCCAAACATGTTTTTCTTTGTGTCTTTACTCATTTGTAGGGGCAAAGGAGAGACACATTTACAGAAAACCCCTATATTTTTCCCCTAACAGTGATACCCACATAAAAACATTTCTGTTCATAGGGAATATTTTTTATGTGTATGCTGCTTTTAAGCACAACATTGACCTAACTCATTGATGATGGATTTTGACTTCTGTGTGCCTTGTATTAAATATGTGTGTGCCTTGTATTAATCCTGCTTAGACGTCTTCCTTTAACAATTCTGAATCATTTTAATTTTAATCACTTGGGTGCTACAGATAAACTTGTATTTAAAATAGAGAAAATTATTTAGTGTCTACCATAAGGTTCTTTTGTGGTTACATTTGTAGAGAAAATCTTCACTTGAATTATGCTAATATTATGTAATTCACTATTTTCCTAGATGTAATTCTGGTGAAACACCATAAAAAAGAGTAATTTTTGTGATTTAGATTTTAATCTTCTTTCTTTCCATTTATATTCAAATGTCACCTTAAGATACTTCATAATAATTTAATTGCAGCTATTAAAAGTGCATTTTGCTAAATACAATTCCTGTACTTTTGTCATAACACATTACCTTTTTATACGGTTAGAATTCCCTTAAACTGCGTTTTCTCCGTATTATATTTAAGAAGAAATCATAGTCTCCTCAGTAGTACAATCTAGTCTTGTATTTTTCTGTGCTGTGAATTCTTAAATCAGTCTCTTCTTTGAGAAGACTATCAAAAGCTTAGGCCTGGCTTAACCGATTCCAAGTCTGTTTCTGAGGAGAAAGAAGTCTTCTGACGTTGGTCATGTTGGTCTAAACAAGGATCTCTTTCAGCCCAGTCAGGGATGCAACTAAAAGAAGGATAGGCTAAACTAAATGAAAATACTTGCAAGCTATAGATTTCTTGTCTAGTAGTTATTTTTACCAGGTTTTTGTCATGGGACAGTGTAATTATTCTTATTTTATGAATGGATTGATTGGGGGTTGTATGAAAGATGTGGTAAAGAAAAACTAGAATTAATGAGTGAAATGAAAAAGATTTTGATTGTTGAAGGCATACAGAAAATTTAACTAGCATATTTTTAGACATTACTGTTGTCTTGTGCTGATTTGTGGCAGTTAAGGTGCAAGATACAATTTGTGTGGCTTTTTGGCAGTGCTTTGTGGAGCAACAGGATTCCTGTGCAGGGCTCTGATGAGACCATATCTGAGGATTTCCAGTGGAATCATCCAGCCACAGTGCCGACTCTCCCATCAGTCTTTGTACTCCTTGTTACTGTTTGCAGGATTCTTCTGCACCTGGTAATGAGCAAGGTTATGTATTAACTTGTTTCTTTCTACTATAAAGAAAACAATTCTAAAAGTTATGCAGTGGAACAAGAATTTATTGTCAATAAATTTATAAGTCAAGATGCTATCAAAAATAATTTAGCAGAGGGAAAGTGGCCTTTTAGAAAGTGTTTATAATTTTTCTTAATAGCAGCTTCCCATCTATGATGCAGCTGTGGTAACGGTAAGTGGGGTTTATTAAGATCTACACAGTGGAATGACAGTAGAACAGAGACTTGCTGGATTAGCTAAAGGAAAGCATTCCTGTATGCAAGACAACATGGATATTACTCTCAGCAAACCTGCAGACGTAGAGGTGTATCTTGGAAGATGTTGAGGATTCTCTCAGTAGTGCTGCCAAGCTCCTTTCTGTCCTATTAACACTCCTTGGTTTGATCTCTGGCTGTGCTCTAAGCACAGTCAAAACAAGTCTTAAACTTGATGTAAACACTTCTTTGTGCAATAGGAAATATTTGGTTGACATGGTTACTTTAGTAAGCCTACTGTCCTTTCCTCTCGGTACCATCCAGATTATGGGTGCCCAGCAGGAATATTGATATATTAACTTTGTCCCGGCCATTTAGTTGATGATGAATGATGTTTGGTGGAAGTATTTTCCTGACAATCACAAAGTCTATATTAAGATTTAATTTAAAACATTGGCTCTGTACAGTTTCTTGTGTGCACATTGCAGTATGTGTACTGTGAGGTCAGAGTGTGCCTTCTGGGTAATAAATGCAGAGCAGGAAACCCTCTTTTTATGCTTCTCTCTGTGTGTGTTGTTCTCTTCATCAGAGGTGATCTCAGTGATTGCTTTCATGGCTTCTATTGGCTCCCACAGAGCAAATCTGAGTTGTATTTTCTAGGTGGTCATGGTCAGCTCAAAATCTGTCACTCTGTGTCAAATCTCTATTTTTTCCATATATAAAACTTTACTTTTATCCTAACTGTACTTTTATTTTTAGAAGTGAATGATGGTTGCTATGGAACTCTCCAATCTCATAAGACAGCTGTGTGAAGACAAAAACAATGCTGAACCGCATGCCCCTTGCAGGCTTTGTTTGGGGGACATGTTTTTCTTATGCAAACTTGCAAGTTGTTTTTTAGACTTGTCCTTCCCCCTCAAGGTTCAAGTGCAATTTTTTTAAGAGACCTTCTTCCCCGTCACTCTTGAGGTTCACGCCTCAATTTCCTAACCTCAGTGTTAAATAATTAGTTTTGGAAGGCTGAGCAGAAAATAAAACTAAATTAATATCTGCATTTGAATGGTAGCTTTGTGTAGTTCCTCTTCTGCAATTAGAAAATTGTCTCAAGTGCTGGGCTACCAAAGGTAATTATGAGCAAAAGGTTGAGTTCTCTTTTTTAATGAGTTCTGCCTGATGCTGAGAAGAAAATCTAGTCTGGTGCAGAGTATGTTCAATAATGCTAATTAAACTATTCCTCCCACTTATTTTAAGTCACATTAGTTTGATCCATTTGAGAAAGTAATGTTTCACTAAGGCAGCTCTTTAAGACTTAACAAAATAGTTTCATGTCACCTTAAATAAGAGGGCTTTCTTTTTACAAAGGGAGTACCAATCTCCACTGAGTGAAATGCAGCTTTTCTTTTTTTTTTTTCTTAGTATTATGAGCAAAATGCTTGAGTAACCTCTGTTATGCCAACTGCAGTTTGAGTTGTCTTGCATTTTTCCCCCATTTTTGCATAGAATAGCTGCTCTTTAATTTTATTAGAAGGAAAATGAAAAAAATCAAGCACTTTTGTTGTTCCTAACTCAGAGGCATAACTTGTTATAATCTACTTACAGGAAAGTAATAAAAAGTTTATTATCAGAACTTCAGGAGATGACTTATTGAAGGCATCACCCTGAAAGCTCTTCAGAGTGTTAAAGACCAGAAGTTAAAATGCTTAACAGGGTTGGATTTTTTTTTTTTTTGAGGCAGTTAAACCGAGTTGTGTACTGCTGACTGAATTTCACTGGTGTAGTGGGATTATACAGCATGAAGTCCCTTTCTGTTATGATTATAGAAATATTATCAGGAAGCGGATTCTTCATAGCAGTCTCATGGAAACAATTTTCCTTTATTTCTTCTCAAACCTGCTCAGGCATATTGATTTTAGGTAGGGGTACTGCACTCTTTTTAAGGGACACCATGTTGTTCTGGATGTTCTGCTTTGGGAGGACGTGCAATGATTTTCCTGCTGAAGTTGTATGATTGCATAGCCACATGGTTAAAACTAGTTCTCCTCTGCCCAACATCACTGGAGAAAGTCCTTTTGGTGGGGTAGACGGGAGAATGTTGCACCTGCCT